>NC_072434.2:38027500-48027500 GCF_028878055.3 Symphalangus syndactylus | reverse complement strand
CTATTATTTGACGATAATGTCTTGTAAATCAAATTCTATGTTCACATTGACTTTCATTGTAAAATCAGATATATTTCATCTCATTTTCAAAAAAAGTTCCAATGATACCAAGTTGAAAAATGTTGGCAAAATAAAAGGCTAAGTTGAGGACCAGCTTTGTTGCATTTGCCAAAAAATAGCCTGGCAAAGTAGCGTCCATTCCAAGTTGACAGCACAATCTTATACATTGTTTTTTCTTCAAATAAAAAACAGATTGGATTTTTTCCAACTGTGATACATTCTTTTGGCAGATGGTAACCTGTAGAGGAATGGGTCTTTGTGCTCATTGGTTGAAAATTAACGACTGAGTGATTTGAGACAAGTTAGTCTCTGGAAAGAGTTATAGTTGGGGAGCAAGGATGGAGAGTAAGGAATGTTTTTAATGCAGAGCTGACATAATGCTTTTACGCAATTGAAAATCTCACATTATCTCTTTCAAAACTGGTGAGCTTCATTGGTATTCAAAATCAGGAGGTGGCCATTGACTCAACAGCTTCTTCCTTGCCTTTAATTAAGTGCTTAATTTTATCTTTTGCCTGAAATATTTAATTCTGTTTGCCAACACAGCCTCCCTCTGGGCAGCCAGATTATTGCAGTCCCTGTGAACTCATCCCTGTCTTGGCACATAAACAAGCTGAGAGAAACTGGAAAGGAAGCCTACAATGTTAGCTATGCCTGGAAGATGGTGAGTGAGAAGAAGTTGTGTTTGCTTGAAGAGCTACAGGGTACAGTGCTCTTCTTCATGTTGGAATTCTCAGGTAGGGGGTGGCACTTGGGTCTGATAATGTGTCTTGTAATGTGACTAATCAGTTTTTAAAGTGATTGGGAAAGAAGACATTCCACAGATGTTGTATAATTATTTTTCCTTTTTTGTTTATAAAACCGATAATTGTTCATGATGAATTCATCAAACCATATAAAAGGATGTAAAGTAGAAAGTAAACGATGCCCAGCCTGGACAACATAACAAAATCCCATCTCTATAAAAAATGTAAAAATTAGCCAGACGTGGTGACACATGCTTGTATTCCCAGCTACTCAGGAGGCTGAGGTGGGAGGATTGCTTAAGCCTGAGAGGTTGAAGCTGCAGTGAGCCATGATAGCACCAAAACTATCTACTTCCTTCCTTCCTTTGACTTTCCATTCCCCATAAATAGCCACTTAGATCAATTTCCAGAAAATGTGTATATACAGGCAGATATATATATTTGTGTGTGTGTGTATATGCTCACACATGGCTTTAATGGCTATATAGTATTGCATTGTGTAGATGACCCAAATTTCTTTAAACAGTCCCCTATTAATGCACATTTAGATTGCATCCAGTTGGTTTATTTCAGTTCAACTCAGATTGTGGAGGTTGGGAGTTTAAAAGGAGACATGAAAGCATAAGTACCCTCCGACATTCTCAAAGGAAAAGAAAATTTTAGATTAGAAATTGGATTATTCATGTTCAACACAAGCAGATGGATAGTTTGGCCATAACTTGTGGCACCCATTTCTGCTTTCTCTTACCAGATTCTTTCAGAACCAGGCTTCAAAGAATCATAGAGAAAGCAGATCTAACACACACTGTTCATGTTACCTGTGTTTCTCTTCTCTCCTCTTCCTTCCCAGTGTAGCATAGCAGTGCTCTTGAAGGACCCTAAATACTATAACTGACCAAAAGGGGCGTAGAGTTTTACTTTTATCATCAAATTTTAATCGCTGAACATAAAATGCAGTCATACATGAGATTTTTCTTGGATGGACAAATCTGATGTTTAACCTGTTGACTCCAAATAGATCCATTTAATCATCCCTTTGCAAACTACTTATTGAACATTTTCTGTGGACGAAGAAGGATATAGAAGATTGACATTCTCTCTGCCTTCATAGAGCATCGAGCCTAGTGGTGGATGCAGACAAACAGCAACTCGATACAGTGTCTGTGCCTGTATCAGTTGGATCAGGAAAATAGGAATTGGGAGTAGCCAGAATGCCTTTAGGCAGGAGTCTCTTCCAACCTTCTTGTTTGGTTCTTAAAGTATCATTATGGCAATAGCAAGTACTAAAATGCAAATGAAGCAAACAAATTAATAAATGAAACTATTTGAGAAACATGTTTACAAGCCTAATTCTACTGGTAGTTTGTTGTTTGGTAATACACATTTGAGGAAGGTCAAAGCCTATTTTGAAATTCTCTTAGCTGACTTGTTTTCAAATTTTTCTTTAGAATGATAACACCATCTGCCTTTATATTTATATCATTTTTAACGATAAATTATTTAATTTTCATATCAGAAAGGGTGAGCCAGCCACCAAAATTCTCAATTAGAAAACAGACTTTTGTGTTTGAAATTAGAGATTGTTTACCTCCAGCATATTCTGATTAAAAGCAACTCAGTTACATCCTGGGAAAATATCTGCATGGTTGCTGGCATTAAAAGGGAAAGAAGGAAATGTAGGCATTTGTGTGACCTTCTTGATACAGTAAAGAGCCTCAATGTTAGTGGGGTTTTTTCAATGATGCTAGTAAATTCTGGTTGTTCTCCTTAGGCAAATTCGAGGTAGTAATCATGTAGCCACTTCAGGTAGCAGTGTTAGCTTTCTCCGAGTTCTAAAATTGTTGAGCTGATCACTGTAAGTGAAAACTTAAGGAGATAATAAATAATGAGATTGGAGACTTAAAAAAAAAAAAAAAAAAAGGCTAGGCTGGTTACCCAGTAATAAGGGCAAATATTTTTAAGATCTCTTTAGTTACTTTGTTGGGGAGGAGGGTAGATACTCATCTTGTCCTAAGAAATAAAATGGTTTCTTCTAATATAATCCAAATAGAGTTAGCTTATCCTAAGGTCAATTGGCTAAACTGCTTAGCACTCATAGATATAGCAGATATTGAGGGATTATTTCACTGAATTAATTTAAATATAACTTGAGAGATTATGTTAGCAGCATTAAGAGATTACTCCATCACTGTGTAACCCAAGCGCATTTTTTAGCATTTTAGGAGGCTGTTTGCTTTGATAGAAGTACTGACTATTAGAAGGTATTCACATGTTCCCATGTTACACAGGCCTGCTTCACTTCAAAACATGGATCCCATGTTATAATCAGTGAAAAAAACCCACTCCCAACCCATAGAGAGCCCTCTAGAAATAGAGTTCCTTTTAATGTAGAGACTTTGTTTTTCAGCTAAGAACATGACAGAAAGACCTATATTGAAATCCGCTTTCCTAAGACCTGTTTATGAAGTGCTACTTTTAGAAGCTTACGGTAACTTTATTTTTCTCTTACAGAATAGACCCAATTATAAAATTATATTCTCGTCATTCTGGTAGGGTTTTGTCTTTTGGTTCCTTGGAAAACACAACATAGGAAAACAGACTTAAAGGATGACTGTGAGATTGAAAAGAGAGAAAATAGTAAATGCCACTTCAGAGCACCTTGTCAATTTATAATTTGGGGAATGGAGGAAAAGGATTAAATTTGTTAATCTAATTGAGTATCTTTGCCAGCAGTACTTGAAAGCAATTCCAGGAAGATGCAAATTGCTTCTGTGTTTAAGAGTCTGCAACCATCCTCCCAAATCCTAAATTTCACTTAACTCTAACCTGCTTAGTTAAAATGTTCTCCTTTATCTTTTACTTTTATTTCACTAAGTAAGTCACATGAGCTGCTTTATAAGGGACCGTTCTTTAGTTCTGATTTCGCTAGTCATCACCTTCTTCATTTATTTATAAACCATCTTTAAATAGGTTCAGTCTTTCTTCTAATATAATAGGATAATAATCGAGAAATTTGGCTTTCTTTTACTTTTAAGTCTTTCTCAAGTGGCTAGAACTAGGTAGATTGGCTTTTGATTCTGTGGTGGACATTGTCCCCACTAAATTTTGTTGAAGCATCCATTTCTAGGCACAAAGTGAATCTGAAAATACTACTGTTTCTACATATGAGCTTAATAAGTTAGACTTAAGCTATGGCACACTTGTCTACCGTGGTCTGCAATGACATATCAGGCTGACTCTGCAGGGATGCCATAGGATTTGTGTTTTTCATGAGTTTAAGTAGTGATGTTGGTCATTTCCAACCAGGACAAGAGAAAGCGTTAGTTGGAATAGAATGAATGAACTGGATTCTGTATTGGCTGCTCCTCAGTCCTTTCTTCTAAAGTGAGAATTCACTACTGGCTTGAAAAATAGTCAATTCTCAGAACACTTACTGCAAAACCAATTATGTATTTTTAAGTGCATTTCAAATCCAAATAGAAATAAGTGTTGTATTATTATGTCCTGTTCTAGCTTGTGCTCATTAACCCACATTAGCAAAAAAAGACTAGGGTCACAGTTTCAAAGGGACTCCTTTCTTATCCTTTCGTTAGCCCCATGATTTTCTGTTACATACTTCAAGTCTCCTCAACAAGAAAAGAAAACAGAAAATGCAAAATTAGATACCTTCTATCACCCTATCCTTATGTCTTCATTCATTCATCATATATTTAATGAACACCTTCCATGTGAAGATAGAAGATAGAGGCAGTAGAAAATAATGTATGCAAAGTCCCTGTCCCCATGGAACCCTCATTTTCTAGGTTAGAAATTCTTTATTGATTTTTACAGGTACAAGACACTTCCTTTATTCTGTGTATTGTGGTGATACAACCAGAAATACCTGTGAAACAACTGAAGAACCTCAACACTGTTCCTAGCAGCAAGCTGCTGTACCACCGGCTGGATCTCCTGGGCCAGCCCAGTGCTTGCCTCCACTTCAAACAGCTGGCAACCCTAGGTAAAGCCCTTACACTTCCTTCACGTTCTTACTCTTAGCAGCTCACTGTAAATATCCTTTTGAATACCATCCACCCCACCCCTCCAAAAAAGATACTGAATGCCTGCAGAGTCAGCTGGTTTGGGGATACAAATGTGAAAACGATTTGAAGCCTGGCCTCAAATTAGATCATCTAGCAGACTCTGAGACAAGGTTTTGTGTGCTCGTGGTTTATACAGGCTGGGCTTTGAGAAACCAGTGAAGAAGTGAGGAAAACAGGACAAGGAAGGCAAAAAAGACAAGTTTGATGTTGAGTGAAGTTTTAACTTCAGCCTGGTCTTCTAGGGGGACTCTGGAGTGTAAATTACACCAATAGAGTTTGCCCAGACTCTAAAGAGAGCTCAGCTTTCACATTTCTTAGTCACTTTCAACTTCTAGTGCTAGGTACAGAGTTTTCAGTAGCCCAAAGTCCATAGAGGGAGGCACAGATACAGCCCATTAAAGGTAAACATATAAGTATGGGGATATTGAGGAGGGGTGCGGTAGAATAACAATAAAAGGCCTCCAAAGGAATCTATGTAGCATATCAGCAGTAATCTACCACAGATTCCTATCTTCAAAAGGGCTTAGGAATACGAAGATAATTCAAAGGAAGCAAAAAGGAATTTACATTTATTATGTACCAGATGTTTTTTATTTTTCACCTGAGTTGACGTGATTGATTTGGGTTTACCAAAGATAATTTTCCCCCAGATAACATAAAATATAGCAAAGCTGAGATTTGACCTATGCACCTCTGCTCTGCCATGTGCCAGACACATACTAGGCATTCGTGGTCTATGTTGTCACCAAACCACAGTATACTGACAGTACAGTAAAACAGGTATTCTCTTTTTCACTGTTGAAAGGACTTAGGGTTCAAAGCAGTTAATAACTAAGAATCATCACACAACTGGCCAACTGAGAAGAAGGGGAAGGGGAACAGATAGGAATAAAATCAAGGCTAGAAGTCTGCAGTCTCTAGATTCCAAATGATAGCACTGGTGTTTATGTTCCTCCCTTAAATTCCATCCTCGAGAGTTCTGCCTGGACATGAGATCAGAAGAGCAGGCTGGACTAAGTGGTCTCTTCTGGGTACCTCCCAGCAGTGTTGACAATTTGGATAGAGCCAGTGATGTTGATCCAAGAAGGCAGGATTTTATATTTCTTTGTTTTGATTTGGTCTTTGGGGTTTTGTTTGTTTTTATACAAAAAAGTATGTTTAAAAATTTCATATTTTTAAGAAATGCTTTACTGAAACACTGATGTGTACAAGCCTCTTTTAAGTTCTGTGTGAGCAAGCTACTGCTGGTGAAAATTAGGCCACCGTTTTGAAATTTGAGACAATAAAGTACAATAGTTTTCTTGAAGAAAAAGAAGCTCAAGCCTAGATTTTTTATTTCCTTTGCATAATCTCTCATAGCTACAGTTTCCAATATGGCAGCCACTAGCCACGTGTAGCTATTGGGCACTTTAAATATGGCTCATCCAAATTGAGGTGTATGGTAAGTGTGAAGTTCATACTTAATTTTAATATTGATAACATGTTAAAATTATAATGCTATTGTGGATATACTGTATTCCATAAGCATATTATAAAAATTAATACTACTTTTTGCTTTGCTTTTTTTTTTTTATTTTTACTTTGACAGGGAGTTTTGCTCTTGTCACCCAGGATGGAGTACAGTGGCACGATCTTGGCTCACTGCCACCTCCGTCTCCTGGGTTCAGGTGATTCTCCTGCCTCAGCCGCCTGATTAGCTGGGATTACAAATGCGCGTCACCACGCCCAGCTAATTTTTGTATTTTTAGCAAAGATGGGGTTTCACCATGTTGGCCAGGCTGGTCTTGACTCCTGACCTCAGGTGATCCTCCCGCCTTGGCCTCCCGAAGTGCTGGGATTACAGGTGCCACTGTGCCCAGCCACTTTTTGCTTTTCTTAATGTGTCTACTGGAAAATTTTAAATTACATCTGTGGATCGCATTGTATTTCAGTTGGACAGCAAGCACTGCCTCATGCCTCATAGAGATTATTCAGATAATGTATGAACTTAATTATTTCATATACGATTAACAAGCAGACCATAGGCCAGTGTCTGACTTTCACTGGGAGGTCTTGGCACCCTTCCTCACCTGGATGGTAAGGCCCCAGGACAAGGTGGAGAGGTAATCAAGGGCATCTTAGTTAGGATCAGTTGGCAATGAAAATGAACCAAGGTAATTAAAATACAATAAAAAGGGAATAGGAAATATGGGAGGCAATGGCAAAGAAGTGGTTTCCATTTGATTTCGTTGATGTGGGGGTTTAGAGGCCAGGTCTTAAATATATGTCACCTGTGTTCAAGTGAGATAATAGAAGGACATCATCTTTCTTGGTACACAAAGAGACAAAGAAAAATTTTTTAAGAGTACATCATCTAAGGCAATTAAATATGTATATGTGTGTATAAATAAGCATGTCTACCTCCTAGACACAAAGCTTTGGGTCCTGTATCTTGATTCTTTCTGTCTCTTTGTGCTCACCCCATCTTACTGCACTAGCCTTTTCTAAAATGCCAGTCTCCGTCACTACAAAAGAGACCCACTCCCCAAGCCACCTCTTCTTCTCTTTACTCTAGCCCTGTGGCGACTCTTCTGTCTCTGAAGTGGGTGTGTGCCTTTGACACTTTTTATATTACTGTGTTATTCTCACATTGTTGTTTTTCTCTATTTTCCTTATTTCTTGTCACTCCAATCAGATCCTAACTTCTTTGAGTTCAGGAACTACCCTCTCTCTTTTTGGCATGTCCTTGCGTGGAGGGCCTGCAAAATAATGTATACATGAAGCCACAGCATGCTGCTAGGCACCCTAACCTTTTCCAGCTTCTGGTTGTCTTTGCTTTGGTTAATTAATATAATAATAATCTCCCTGGGTAGCCAATGAAGATATCATCAGAATTAAATGAGACATAACATTATTTAATGTTTTCTGGGAATGGCAGACTAGGTAATTCTAACCCAACTTACTGAGGACAACTATTTAATAAAATTCCTGGATTGAAACATAATCCTGGATTAAAATCTTGGAAAGCATCAGAGCTAACATGAGAGAGAGGAATTACCGGGCAAAAATCTCACAGAAAATAAGAACCCAGAGAAGAGAGCCAACACTCAAAGCCACTTTTGCAATGCACATGTTTACCAATCCAGAAGAAACAGCTGTGAAATTAAACAGTGCTTTAAGTAGCTACTTCAGGCAAAGAAGAGAAGCAAAAATCAAATCCAGGGTCCACAAAAGGTGGAGACTCTAATAAATTTTTTACTCCCAGCCCCACATACATACATGCTTTTAGCAGAGATTCTAAAAGACTACATCTTTAGGGGAAGGCCTGAAGTTAAATCAGGCCTTGACTTGGGGTTCCTATCATCTGAGTGGTTTGGGGAACTTCAAGCATTAGCCTTTGAAATAGGATTAGTTGAAGTCATGCAGTGCTTCGGTCCGTATCCTGGCTCCTAATTGGGAACTGTTTCCAACACCCCACCTGCTACATCTTGCAGTGTGGCACCAGACAGGATGAAACAACAATCCTCTCTGGAGAATGATCCCCCATCTTCTTAGGCCTCAAGCTATTTCTACAGATTAGTTTTTAAGTACAATGTCCAGCACAATCAGAGATCACCAGGCTACCAGGAGACAAGACATGACGAGTGAGAACTAACAAAAGGAGTAGAAGATGCCCTATGTGTTTAAATGAGATAGGACACATGATCATGCTTTCTAAAGCTTTTAAAAATACTATAAGGCTGAATGGTAGAAAATCTCAAAGATTTAGAGTTTTTGTTTTGCACTGTGGTTCATTGTGAGGATTTTTATCTTAAATAGAGAACTGGGATTTTCCTGTTAGATCAGACCAATAATGAAACATGTATACATTAACTACTATATTTCTAGAAGCTTTTGTTTGTGTCAAATTTTGCTGCCACCATCTGAGTGAATAATTTTTATTTGATTTTTGCATTGATTTCACTGTTCCATCTTTCTTTCTTAAATAGTACTACTAATATGAATAATAGTTAATACTCATTTGCTTTACAAATATTAACTCATTGAATTCTCACCATATTTCTAAGAGATTGCTGCTATGCAAATGAGAGAAACGCTACATGTATTATAACCTGCCTAACATCACACAGCCAGAAAATGGCTTTAATCCAGACTGGTTTCATGTGTGTCATAAGCTGTCCCCTCATTCCTTATAAGATATTATACGTAGATCTCAGATCGTTTGAAGAATTTCTACTCCCAGCACTTGTGTTTATTGGCGCATGTCTTTACTGGTTCATTCTTAGGACTGTAAGCTCCCTGAAGGGAGAGAATGTGGCCCGTTAGATATTAAGCCACCACCGGGTGCAGTGGCTCATGCCTGTAATCCCAGCACTTTGGGAGGATGAGGCAGGCGGATCACAAGGTCAGGAGATCAAGACCATCCTGGCTAATACGGTGAAACCCCGTCTGTACTAAAAATACAAAAACTAGCCGGGCGTGGTGGCAGGTGCCTGTAGTCCCAGCTACTTGGGAAGCTGAGGCAGGAGAATGGCAGGAACCCAGGAGGCGGAGCTTGCAGTGAGCTGAGGTCACGCCACTGCACTCCAGCCTGGGCCACAGAGCGAGATTCCATCTGAAAAAAAAAGAAAAAGAAAAAAAAGATATTAAGCCACCATAGCTGACGGATTGGCAGAGCCCGAGTGATGCTTTTGTTTGGGATGAGATAGAGTCTCCGCATTCTCAGGCCTGCTTTGTTTGCTTCTCTTTCAGAAAGTCCCACCGTCATGCTGTCTGCTGGCAGCTTTTCCTCCCCCTATGAGCACCTCAGCCAGCCGGAGACAAAGCGCATGGTAGAGCACTACACCGCCTATCTCAGCGACAACACCCGCCTCATTGCTAACCCGGGCCTCAAAGTAAGTGCTGGCGCAGAGCTCCAATTCTGGTGTCCCCCTCCACAGGCCCAGCAGGGGGTGCTGGCAGTGAACCTTTGAAGTAGGAAGCCCAGCTCTGCATCTGTGCCTCTCAGCTGGAGAGCTGCAGAGTGTGTGGCCCAGGGGAGGCTGGTCAGCAGTGACTCTTCTGATGGATGAAGAAGCCCCGTGGGCCACATGGAGAATCTGTTACAGGCCTTAGAAGCACTGGGGGTTTCCAGTGATGTTAGGGGGATGTGATTTAGAGACTAGTGAAACTTTCCCAGCCCTGTCTTACCCAGAAGAAGAAGTAAAGTGCCCCTGCTGTCTCTCGAGATAAATATAAGTATAAAGTTTAAGGAATAAAGCTTTAGGGTTAGTGTATATATATGTGTATATTAATGACTCGCTATAGCGTTTTTCTTCTTAAACTCAGAAAGCCTGGGTAGAGTGAACAATTGAGTGATCACGCATCCGCTGACTGTATTTCTGCAAGCTTTCGTTTTCACCAAGTTTGGCTGCATCCGTCTGCTGTGGAAAGATTTTTTAAAAAGTAATTGGGCTTGGCTTCTCTGCAACAGAGCTTTGGGAAGCCCTGCCAGCAGCCCACTCTCTTTTCATGTGAGTTTTAAAGGATCCCTGCTATGTCTTCCTTTGTTTCCCAGTTCTCTGTCAGAAATGAAGTAATGGCTACCAGCCACGTCACAGATGAATGGATGACACAAATGGAAATGAGTAGCCTGAACACTTACATTGTCCGCCGTTACATAGCAACGCCCAATGGCGTCCTCAGAATTTATCCTGGTTCCCTCATGGACAAAGCATTTGATCCCACTAGGAGACAATGGTGAGTTTTAGGGGCTTCCATTATCAAAGATTCTCCCCCAAATCCTGGAGAGACATGGTAAGTACATACAATAAAGCAACTTCAGGCCATTAAACTAAAGAAGATACTTTCGTGGTGGTGAAAAATGTTTCTGAATAGTTTTTTCAATGCAGCATTAACAACAGCTTTGTGGGGTTTTTTCTATCTAAAATGTTTTTATCTCTTCATTGAAATTTTGAGCCTGAAATTCTTTATGCTTGGCCATTTTAATTCCTTGTGGTTTGTTTGATTCCTACCTTATGCAAAATGTGTTCCTAGTGGATAGACTTCATTTTACTACACGTGATTATGGAATCAAGTTACCGCTTATGTATGACCTGTGAAAAATGAACACACAAATTCAAAAACATTCTTTTACTTCTAGGCTTTATTTTTACTTTAATTTTCAAAAGCAAAAGCTAACAATGTGCCATAGCATACCAGGGGAGTCAACTGGACATAAGAACAGAAAATCGACCTAGCCTCTAAAACATCTCTACCTGTAACCCTAGCACTTTGGGAGGCCAAGGCAGGTGGATTGCTTGAGTCTAGGAGTTCAAGACCAGCCTGGGTAACATAGCGAAACCCCATCTCTACAAAAGAAAAAATACAAAAATTAGTTGGGTGTGGTGGTACACACCTGTAGTCCCAGCTACTCAGGAGGCTGAGGTGGGAGGATTGCTTAAGCCTAGGAGTTTGAGGCTTCAGTGAGCCAAGATCATGCCATTGCACTCCAGCCTGGGTGACAGAATGAGACCCTGTCAAAAAAAAAAAAAAAAAAAAAAAAAAAACAACGACTATACTACATATCTTAGTAAATGCCCAGATATATACTGAGTTCAGTGTCTCTTTTTAAAGTAAGAAGGAATTTCAGATTCTCTTTACTACTTGTGTTGATGCTACAGTCAGATACAAAAGATGAGAATCCTTTTGCGTTTCAGTGTAACACAAACAAAATTCATCATAAATATTTTTAGACTTATAAGCTCACTTTTCTTTGAAATTTGCAGAGTAGAGGTGCATATTTTAAAATAACATGACTTGGCTCACGCTTGTAATCTCAGCACTTTGGGAGGCCAAGGTGGGCAGATCACAAGGTCAGGAGATCGAGACCACGGTGAAACCCCGTCTCTACCAAAAATACAAAAAATTAGCTAGGCGTGGTGGCGGGCGCCTGTAGTCCCGGCTACTTGGAGAGGCTGAGGCAGGAGAATGGCATGAACCCAGGAGGCGGAGCTTGCAGTGAGCTGAGATCGCACCGCTGCACTCCAGCCTGGGCTACAGAGCGAGACTCCGTCTCAAAAATAAATAAATAAATAAATAATAAAATAACATGACTTTCTTTGCTCTCCGTTAGGTATCTCCATGCAGTAGCTAATCCAGGGTTGATTTCTTTGACTGGTCCTTACTTAGATGTTGGAGGAGCTGGTTATGTTGTGACAATCAGTCACACAATTCATTCATCCAGGTAATATGTTAACTAACTTTGTAGTCATTTCTTAAATATATCAAGGACATTTTGGAAATCTGAATAGAAGAGTACTGGCAGCAAGGCTTAGAGGCAGAAGCATGACCTTTAAAGTGAGGCCAGCTGGGATTTGAACATCTTCTCTTTCTGTCACCTTCAATTCCGTAGCTTTCTCCTGCCATCTATAAAATGGGAATGATACCTGCCTCACATGGTTGTCATGTAAACTGAGTCAGTGAAAGGCTGTTAGCCCTGTTCTTGGTGGCCATGATGATGTTTATGAAGAAGAAAAGATGCTGGAGTCTAAAGAGCAGTTTGAAGAAATATCCACTTTAAACTGATGAAAGAAATATCAATAGGAACCTGACAGTTATGATTGCCAGAGAGTGTTTCCCAAGAAAAGGAGGATTGTTAATGGAGAAAAACAGGCTGGGTTCCTTGGCTCATGCTTGTAATCCCAGCACCTTGAGAGGCTGAGGTGGGCGGATCACTTGAGATCAGGAGTTCCGGACCAGCCTGAGCAACATAGCGAGACCCTGGCTCTACAAAAAATAAAATAATTAATCAGGCATGATGGTGCACACTTGTATTCCTAGTAACTCAGGAGGCTGAGGCAGGAGGCTTGCACCCCGGAAGTTCGAGGCTGCACTCTAGCCTGGGTGACAGCGTGAGATCCTATCTCAAAAAAAAAAAAAAGAGCAAGAAAGAAAAAGTACCAAGACATCAAACTTATTGCCTCTTGTATTTGAGTCTAACTCTTTAGAATTAAATAAGTTGTTTGTTTGGTTTTCTTCTTTAAAAAAAAAAAATTGTCCTTGAAACTATCTCTTGAAAAATTAAAAGGCTTTTTGAAAATTGATTTTCCCAGAATGCTATATCAATATCACTGTAAATATATTTAGAGTGCTTTATGCTTTCTGGTTTTAAGGTTTCAGCATTTAAGCTACAGATGTCAGGGAAATGTTTGGTGGGGAGGCAAGTCACACACATTGTTTTAATCCCTTCCTTATACAAGTAGCTATTTTTTCCTAGCAACCAAGAAAGACCGTATTTTGACTGGTACCTGTAATGATGCCTTAACATTTATAGGAGGCAGATTTTCTTGCTTAAGTTTATGCTTTTCACTGGTGCTCATTATGTGTCAAATGACTGATATTCAGTAAAATTCCTCTAACGGAAGTTCACTGGGAGCAAGAATTGGGAGGCCATAGGTGTGGAATTTCAATATCATGGCCTATGTCTCTGTGGAAAATGGGGCCCTGCAGCCAGCCAAATGTTGACTCCTTTGTAGGGTATGGTATCTGTCTGACTCTGTCAGCTTCTCCCATCATATAAGATTTCATATGCAAACAAGTAAACACTTACTTAGAACACATCCCTCAGTGTTTTCATTAACAGACCATATGTGAAGCACACGCCTACTGATGTCTAAATAGAGTGACTTGTCATCCCTCCCATATATTCTAATGGGTTGAGAAAAAGTAAGCAAAGGCTGTTTCTTTTGAGGGGACGCAGTCACCTTGGTCTTTGATTACAATGAAATAGGCCAGAACTGGGCTCTTAAAGATGTTGTTATAGTGTAGGCAATCAAAACCCAGGTGTGCCTTAGTCATCAGGTGACCCAACTGACTCCCCTCACCTGGCAGCTTATTATCAAGAGCCATTTGCTTTTCTGTCTAGACATATTCTTTTTGTTCAGGAGGGCAAGGGTAGGGACAGATGTTTATGCTTGTGTATGTATGTTTACATGTTTTTGTTGGGATTCAAATGGGTGGAAGAATTTTGATTTGGTTTGTTTACAAATATTTATCGTGTTGGTCCAAGTGAATCACAATGGAAATATGATGGACTTTCAAGTTAGAAAAACCCAGGTTCAGGCCGGGCACGGTGGCTCATGCCTGTAATCCCAGCACATTGGGAGGCAGA
This sequence comes from Symphalangus syndactylus, assembly GCF_028878055.3. NCBI lineage: Eukaryota > Metazoa > Chordata > Mammalia > Primates > Hylobatidae > Symphalangus > Symphalangus syndactylus. Next base: position 48,013,482 of record NC_072434.2, on the reverse strand, counting down.
GGCAGGCGGATCATGAGGTCAGGAGTTCAAGACCAGACTGACCAACATGGTGAAACCCTATCTCTACTAAAAATACAAAAATTAGCTGGGCATGGAGGCGCATGCCTGTAATCCCAGGAGGCTGAGGCAGGAGAATCGCTTGAACCCAGGAGGCGAAGGTTGCAATGAGCCAAGATCGTACCACTGCACTCCAACCTGGGCGACAGAGCGAGACTCCATCTCAAAAAAAAAAAAAAAAAGAAAAAAAAGAAAAACCCAGGTTCAGCCAAATCCAGTAGCACATGCCTATAATCCCAACTACTCTGGAGGCTGAGGCACAAGACTCACTTGAACCCGGGAGGCAGAGGTTGCAGTGAGCCAAGAATGTGCCACTGCACTCCAGCCTGGGCAACAAAGTGAGACTCTGTCTCAAAAAAAAACCAGAAAACTCCAGATTCAAATCCCTCATTTGGTTACTTTTACATCATGGGTTGAACCTACACAAGTTTAACTAGAATATAATAAGAGCAAGAAATGGCAGTTGAAGTCATGGGTTCTGCCTCCTGAGTCACTCAATGAGTGTATATTCCCCAGAATAGGTGCTCTTGCCCTGTGCAATATGAAATCCCACGCACCTGGTCATTTGAATATTTTGCTTAGCAGAGTGTGATTTTACTATTTAGAGCTGTGTATTTTTCAATCAACAGAGTTTAAAATGCAAGTCAACTACCTCTTATGGTGCTCAAGCAGAGTAACTATGACTTTGATGGATGCATGGATAGATAGGCTTTGCAAAGGTATTTTTTTCAAATGATTGCTGATGATTTTGGCCTTGGGTGCCAGCTTGAGAACTTCATCCCTCCTAACATATGGTTCTACTCCCAAAAAGTAGATTTGCCGTTTACTGTTTGCATGACTATAAACAAACTCCTTTTCACCTTTGTTTCCCCACTTAGGAAAGTGAGATATTAGAGCCTATCTCAAATGATTATTTTTAAAGATTAAATCAAATAATATATGTCGGTCTCCTAGAATAGTGCCTGGTATCTGGTAAGGGCTCAGTAAATGTTAAGCACTTTTATAATAATGTCTTGTGACCTCGCTGACCTCATATGTAAAACAGAGGCTGTAATACCTGCATTGAACTGATAGGATGAGAATTAGAGATGATGCATGCATGTCAAGTGCTTAGTACTGTACTTAAAAGGTCGAGTCCCAAATAAATGGCAGTTATTTTTATCATGCTATTTTTGTTTTAAACTTCTGACATTTTAGCAGGTCAGAAGAGAAAGCTTAAGCTAATATTCAGCTTGTCATGAAGCAGTCCCATGAACTCAGTTTTCAGTGGTTTGGCTGAGAATTAGAGGTGTTTTCTAATTCAACACTCACTTATCAGTTACTCATAGTAAGCTTTCTTGTGATTCTTTCATACACATGTTTAGTGCCCTGAGAATCTGGGTTTGCATTCTTTGGAGAAGGGTGGTGCTGCTAGAGATGAAGTATGGTCATTGAGTAAAGGACTGGTTAGATGTGTCTTTGGCTGTGAAAATCTCACGGAAGTATTGCAAACAGCCTGGTCTGTTGTACTTAGAAATATAGGTTTGGCGTGATTTTTTTTTTCCAATATCATTCTTTATGAGTTGCTGTGGTAACAGTGTACCCATCTGAAATGCAGGTGAAAGTATGAATCCTAGACTTACATAGGCAATATACATGCTGTTGCTTTAGCATGTTTATCATTTTGAAGCAGATGGCAGTTATACAAGAGAAGTTTAGAAATAAAATTACCTTATACCAAAACACCTAAGTGCTGTTTTTCACCGAGGTAGCTGTAGGGTTGTAGAAAGAGCCAGGTGTGGGTACTGGTCTGATCTATCTTATGTGTTTTTGCCATTCTAAGCCTAATCTTATATTTATAAAATGGGAACTATGATTCCTTTATGGCTTTTTCACAGATAGTTAAATAGTGTAAAGTTGCTTGGAAACTCTTGAATGCTCTGCAGATCTAAGAAGGCAGTATAACTTCATGGTATATGCTTTGGAGTTGAAGACACTAAGTTTAAAGCCTTGCTTCCACCAGCCTGTTGTTGTGTGTCTATAGTCCCAGCTACTTGAGACTGGGGCAGGAGGATCACTTGAGCCCCCAGGAGCTTGAATCTAGCCTGGGCAACATAGCAAGACCCCATCTCTTACAAAAATGATAAATACATTTCTGCTTCTACTAGTTATTCACTATGTGACCTTGGCCAAATAACTAATTTCCCCAAGCTTTAGTTTTCTGGAAATTATAATGCCTTGTAAGATTGCTATGAGAAATAATTAAGGTTTTTGTGATTAAAGAAATTAGGCAGGCAGGTGATGCTAAATAATAGGCTCTTAGAAAGTCCTATGTTGGGTAAACTGCAAATTCTCAGCCACAAGAGTATGGGGAGTTCGTTGGTCAAGTAGCACATGCCCTCCCAGTTACCCATGAGCATAGATTAAAAAGAGCCAAGGTTCCAAGTGAGAAGTCCACACTTCTGACACACCTGGCAATTTCTTGAAGTGCGTTTTCTCTGAAAGAGTAATAAGTTTATTGTCAACTCATGCCTGAGGGCTCAGCTTCACTGTTTAGTTTTCTTTAGCTTAGCTTCTATTTTTTTAGGTGTTCACTGTAAATACACCATCTCATTTAATCCCAATAACAGCCTTATAAAGTAGGTACTATTATTGAATCCATTTTCAGACGAGAAAACTGAAGCTTAGAAAGATGAAACAGCATTCCATAAGCCACATATATAGAAAGCAACAGGGCCAAGATTTGACTTCAGATCTGCTGATTCCAGAGCCAAACAAGTTAGCACCGTGTTTTACTGCCCAATTTTCTCTTCCTTGGCTTTTGGGAGTAGCAGGGTGGAATGGAGAAAGCACTGGCCTATTTACCAGGAGAGTCTTGTTCTAGAATATGAGCTGTGCTCTGAGTAGAGTCAACCTTAATGTTGCAGAAAGAAAACTGGACTAGACATTGTTCCTCCTTAAGTTTTGTATGACCTTAGCCAGTCAGTTAACCTTTGTGAGATCTCAGTTTTCTTATCTAAACAATGAAGTAAATAATAAGGGTGTTGCTAAGGGGGATTTTTTTTTTTTTTTTTTTATCTAGAGGTTTGTTGGAAGTAGCCGTAGTAGTCATGCATCCAGCCTCCCACCTGATGCCTCTGTGCCCATATTTTTCTCAGTTGAGCCACTCTCTGAACATCATATTTCACAGCTGCTCAGGTTTGGGGCCACTCTTATTTGGACAGTCCTGCATTAAGTCTTAAATTTTTTTGTCTCATAAAATTTCCATGTTGTGTTAAATCAGTCACTTAGTTGATCGTTTTTGTAGGTGGGAAAAGTAGGGAGGAACAGTGGGAAGGTATTTCTAATACCAAACAATGTCCCTGTGACTGAACATAGCTTTTATCTTTAAATAAGCCATGCCTATTGTTCTCATTGATCTTTTTCACATAAAGTACACAGCTGTCTTCTGGGCACACTGTGGCTGTGATGGGCATTGACTTCACACTCAGATACTTCTACAAAGTTCTGATGGACCTATTACCAGTCTGTAACCAAGATGGTGGCAACAAAATAAGGTAAGCGCTTTAGGGATGCTATTTCCTTTCTAGCTGCAGAAGTTTAAAAATAGATGTCAGGTATCTCTAGTTGAATGGGAACCGCATAGCTATGGTCAGGACTAGAAATCTAATTCATGGCCTGGGTGTCCTATTAAGATGGGTTTTGTTCTTTTTCTCTTCTTGCGTCTTTCTGAGATGCATACTGTTTGTGATTTAGACAGACTCAGCACACAACAAGAAAAGTAACTGTAGCATAGAATGCACCAAAAGCTCTTGTTTCCCTGGAAGTCAGTAATTAGAGGCCTCCCATATCTTTGGTACTAGAAAGACCAGAGGGGACTCTTGGGTAGGACTTTTGATGTTAACTTTGTCATTAAACCAAAGTCTTTGTGACATTTTCAGCTGCTTAGACTGTTCCTTTTACATTTCCCCAGAAAGAGACCATGGAACCAAAAGTCTCTGCCTCCCGAATTTCAAAAGAACATGTCTGATCAAAGCAAGGGCATACTCTTGATTTAATGCAGGCTGCTTTTAAAAATAGCTTTCTTAGTTCCATCTCACGGTTCACGCTTCGCGTCATTGGCCCTTATGGGGAAATGCAGAATTCCTGGCAAACTGATATCACTAATGTAAAGTAAAATAAAGCAAAATATAGTCTTGATTAAAGCAGTTCTAGCTTCATTTAGTGTTTCTATCAAATAGAGATCAAATATGGTAGTCCCCCTCTTATCTTTGGTCTCACTGTGTGAGGGTTCAGTTACCCACAGCATAATACAATAAGATATTTTTATAGAGATAGAAAGACCACATTCACATAACTTTTATTACTGTTATAATTGTTCTATTTTATTATTAGTTAATGTTGTTAATCTCTTACTGGGCCTAATTTATAAATTAAACTATCATAGGTAGATATATATAGGGAAAAAACCGTATATGTAATGTTCAGTACTATCGGCACTTTCAGGCATCCATTGGGGGTCTTGGAACGTATCTTCCATAGATAAGAGAGGAGGACTACTGCATATTTTTATACATCCCCTGCGTGTTGTTATTTTGTGTGTATTTATCATTGAAAGAAGAAATTATGTGCTTCAAATCTCTCGGTAGAAGTACTCAAGTCTACTTCCTTTAGGATCTGCTTCCGTGGAAAAAAAAGAACAAACTTCCCATTCATACATCTTTGCGAAAGGTCTGAGTTCGTCTTACTTGGACTGGGTGGGTGCATCCTGTATAAACTACGTAGGTGACCACAGAGTCAGGCGTAACTCTCACCTTAACCTCTATTCTAGGTGACCCACAGCCTCAAAAATCATGTACCTGTCTACCTGACTGCCAGCTTCCCTTCATTTTTCCAATGAGTATTTATTGAGAACCTGGGATAAATGCAATTTGTTTCAGGGCTAGCAAGATAAATGCTCTCTGAATACGTTTGGAAAAAAAAAAAACAGCTGATGTGAATGAAGGGCATAACTTGTTTTGGTACAGGTGCTTCATAATGGAGGACAGGGGTTATCTGGTGGCGCACCCAACTCTCATCGACCCCAAAGGACACGCACCTGTGGAGCAGCAGCACATCACCCACAAGGTATTTGTCACAAAGCTGAGCTGCTCAGCTCTCCAACCACCTGCAGCTCACTACATGGCGTATATCTTCTGTTCTCTTTGGCCTTGGTAGGAGCCCCTGGTAGCAAATGATATCCTCAACCACCCCAACTTTGTAAAGAAAAACCTGTGCAACAGCTTCAGTGACAGAACAGTCCAGAGGTTTTATAAATTCAACACCAGCCTTGCGGTAAGTTGATCTGATTCCTTAACACTCATTTTCCCATCCCATTATGGAACATGAATTGGAATCATGGCTAGTGTCTGAATATTATCCCTACCTGTTTCATTGCCTTAGAACTGTAGAATGATAGGAGGAGACAGGACCTTAGTTCCAGTTCCCAGTTTGACGATTGGGAGATATAAAGCTCAGAGTAGAAAAGTGAATGTTTTAAGGTCTCTCAGTTGGTATTTTGTTTTGGTTTTGTTTCTTTAAAGACTTACCCAATCTAAGCCCTTTGAAATATCTGCTGAAGTTGGTTCCCACAGTCTTGTATAAATATATGTGGCACCATGTGTTCCTCTCATCCTGTTTTCTAGAGATCACTCAGGTAAATTCCCAAGGCCAAGTTAGGTCAGTTCTTGATCATTTGCTCTATGAGATGGGAACTCTCATGTAAATCATCTGAAAATAATGTCTTTTTTTAGCTTAGAGTACTCTGTATAGTTTGAGTTGCTGCAAATTTACCTGGTTATGGTTAAAGATCTTAAGGACATTCTCATTAATTTATAAATAATCCTAGTTGGGAGAAAGCTAAAATGGGGAATGATAGAACATTCAAAAAGCTATTTACAGGAAGTAGGTTTTTTATTTAGAATAGGCATTTATGTCAGTCATTAAGTATGTAATTAATTTTTAAAATGTACTGGGTTAAATTAAAAATCCTAAACTGAGTCTCAAAAACTATTGCAGAAAGCAATTATCTGGTGGAAAAGAGTAGTTTAAAACATGAATATGTTAATAGAATGGTATGTTCAAAGCAAGGGAAGTCATTATTACCCTGTTCAGATCCCATACCATTGTGAGAAGCACTGTTTTTAAAGGAGACATTGACAAATGAGACTGCCAAGTAAGGTTGTCATAGGAAAGTCTGACTTATTCTGTGTATCTTCTATTATTTATGCAATGGTTTCTGGAGTCTTCAGCACACAATGCCGGGATACTCAGGTAGATACTTCTCAAAAGGCAAATTTGAATAATTTATTGGCCCAAGTTATTCCCAAATGGAATTAGAGCATTCCTGGGTATTGGGGCTGTCAGGACTCCAAGCCTATGTTACTGCTTATGTTCTAGAGGTGGGTGTCTTCCAGACAGTGAGAAATTCATGTAGACCTCTAAAAACCCATTCAGTGCTATGATTCTCAGAACTAAGCTCATCCTCACCAAGCATATATACAGGATGAATGGCATGAAACAAGCTTGAGGTGAAATAATTTGCCTAGTGTATCTGACACACATGCAGAAAAATGATTACATGCAACTCTACAATACCACTTTGGAATCTTTGATTTTCTAATATGGTAAACAAAATTGGCAATTCAAGAAACTTGCTATCACATTTTCTTGTTATGGAATGAAGAAAAGGGATACTTGCTTTAGTTGGATTATTTAAATATTCTAGAAGCAGAAATTTGCCTCTTAGGTTTGATTTTTAAATAATTTTATTATTATAAAAGGAAAAAGGTTCACCACCCAAAAAAGGGAAGTGCACAATTTGTGGTTAATTAGGTTTGCATGTGAATAAATTTTAAACTCTTCCTTCCCTGAAAATTGTCTTTTATTGCTTCTTGAAGTATTCGTTTTCCTGGTATATTGTTATGTGTTAAGAAAAAACAGATTTTAATAACAGCTATAAAATTTATATTTGTGTAAGCACAGATAAAAGAATTCATAATATATACACAGCTGTTCAATGGGAGTTCTCTCTGATTATGAATAATTTTTATTTTCTAAATTTTTAACAGTGACTATATATTTTTAACAGTGACTTTTGTAATCAGAAACATTTTATTTTAAGCTATTTTTCATAGGTAGTTGAAGAGTTGTTTTCACCAAGTTTGGGCTGAGTCTTTGCATTGCTGTCTGTCATTTCTGATACCTTGATTGTTCTGTAGGGGGATCTGACGAACCTTGTGCATGGCAGCCACTGTTCCAAATACAGATTAGCAAGGATCCCAGGAACCAACACGTTTGTTGGCATTGTCAATGAAACCTGCGACTCTCTTGCCTTCTGTGCCTGCAGCATGGTGGACCGACTCTGTCTCAACTGCCACCGGTAAAACTGCAATGGGTCATATTCTGTGTTCACCACACTGTTTAATATTTCAACTGATGTCAGGCATTTTGAAGTGCAAAACAAACAGAAAGTGCTGGTGTGTGTCCTGAAGAAAAGTCACAGTTACAAAGGCACTTAGAGCTGTGCCGTTTGCAGCATCCTTGTCCAAAGAACAACGGATTAAGGCCATTTATGTATTTAACCTTTGGCTGTAACTTCTTTTTTTACTATTCTTTTAAACTAGCTCAGAGCTTCATTATTTTGCTTCCCCAGCACATGTACAACTTACAGTTTGCCATTGACCTTCTGCATAGTAACTTGCTTTTTGCTTTTCAGAATGGAACAAAATGAATGTGAATGTCCTTGTGAGTGCCCTCTAGAGGTCAATGAGTGCACTGGCAACCTCACCAATGCAGAGAACCGGTAAAATAATTAATAATAATAACAACAACAATAATAATAATCCATATATAATACTGTGAGTCTCTTATAGATTTGTTTTGAGTTAGGGCGTATAAAGATGATTCATTCTAATGATAGAACTAACTGTTCAGTGAGCCAGAATTCAAGCTCCGTAGTGCCATAAAATGATGCCTGTTTCAAGGTTTAAATTTAACTGCTGTAAAAGTATTAAGCGTGTATGTGCTACATACAAAAAAATGTGAGAATGTTTCAAGCATTTACTAAGTGTCTACCATGTGTTGAGTACTTTATGCACATTAAGTCACTTAGTGTTTTAATTAACCCTGTGATAAATATGCAAGTGTTTTTCACATACGTATGATGTGTTCTACAGCGTTATTTATATCAGTGACAGATTTTAACACCAGGAAAATAAATTGTGATAAACCCCTTCTCTAGAACATAACAGTGTCATGTGTGTTTGTATTGTGTGTGTGTATTTGTTTGTTGAGACATGGTCTCACTCTGTTGCTCAGGATGGAGTGCAGTGGCGCGATCACGGCTCACTGCAACCTCTACCTCCAAAGCTCAAGCAATCCTCCCACCTTTCTACCTCCCTTGTAGCTGGGACTACAGTCATGTGATTCCCAAGCCTGTCTAAATTTTGTTGTTGTAGTAGTACTTTTTTTTTTTTGAGACAGAGTCTCACTGTCGCCCAGGCTGGGGTGCAGTGGTGCGATTTCAGCTCACTGCGGGCTCCGCCCCCCCCGGATTCACACCGTTCTCCTGCCTCAGCCTCCTGAGTAGCTGGGACTACAGGCACCCGCCACCTCGCCCGGCTAATTTTTTTTTGTATTTTTAGTAGAGACGGGGTTTCACCGTGTTAGCCAGGATGGTCTCGATCTCCTGACCTCGTGATCCACCCGCCTCGGCCTCCCAAAGTGCTGGGATTACAGGCATGAGCCACTGCTCCTGGCCAGTAGTACTTTTTATAAGATGAGGTTTCTTTATGTTGCCTGGGTTATTTGTATTACTTCTACTGTACATAAAGATACATAAATTGAAGCTCAGAGTTGTTAAGTAATTGATACAAGGTTACACACTAAGTGGCAAAGCCAGGATTCAAACCCAAATCTGTCTGACTGCCGTTAAGGACCAGGAGCATGAGTTTGAAATGTGGGCGGTGGTCATCTTAACCTCCAGACTTACCTCCTGCACAGAAACCCAAGCTGCGAGGTCCACCAGGAGCCGGTGACATACACAGCTATTGACCCGGGCCTGCAAGATGCCCTTCACCAGTGTGTCAACAGCAGGTGCAGTCAGAGGCTAGAAAGTGGGTAAGCAGAACCTAGTAAAGAATTGAGGTTTTCCAGCCAATATTTATTATTCCCACTCTTCATGTTTTAAAAAGGTATATCAGTTTTTCAGATCTGAAACTGATTTCCATAAGCCTTTATCCACCAGATTAAATGTTGTCTCGTTCCCACTTATTACCCCTATTTAGCGTGTGTACCATATGTAGCCTCATCTGTGAGTGGGAGTTTTTCTTGAAATAAGAGAAGTGTGAGGGGCCATGGCATGAAGCAGCAGGGCAAGGGAGGAGGAACCCCTGCAGTCCAGAAGCAGAACCCGGTAGTCAAGGCTCTAGGTGTGATATTTTGAAGCTCATTTATTTTCCTTTCTGAGGAAACACATCTGCTTCATGATAGTTTTGAGAACTAAAAACTACATGTTCCCCGCCCTCTCCCTACTCCTCAGGTGGGATTAGGAGTTTGGAACTAGACATGGAAATAGTGGCTGTGGTAGACTAAGTGAAGGGGAGTTGGTTATTAGCTTATTGTAGCTGTAGCTTGCCATTTTATTAAACAGTGTTTAGAGGGATAGCTTACTCTACTTCGCGTGTATATTTTAGCAAAGGAATTGTGGCATCAAACTGAATAATTTGGGATGTTATACAGTAGCCCCAAGTCAATTAGGTTTGGGAAATGCTGACACTGCATATATTATCTTGAGATAGTCACAATGCATGTAATACACTAAAGGCTCTGAGAAATTGGCAGTGAGGAAACCTGTGGTAACTGGCCAAGTATTTCCAAACTTATTGGACTTTTTTTTAATTTTTTTAAATGACCCCACACTTGGGGGATGTTAAGCCAGAGTCTAACAAACATTGGGGTCATTTCTGTTTGGTCTTGTAAGATGATTTTGAATAGCCCCATGATGTGTGGATGTCATTATTTAATTCACAGAGAGCAGTTTTATTTCTCTCCTTTCCAAGTTGTTAAGAGGCATAAAACAGTTATTTCCCTGGCAGTCTATTGCTATTCTCATTTTATAAGGAAAGGAAACTAAAGCTCAAGAAATTCACAGCACTAGTAAGTAATGGAGATCCTGAGAACTGTCTGATGCCCACACTGAAGTGCTGTCCCCTGCCCCACACTGCTTTGTAGAAGACTAAGTATTGTTTTTCTGGCAGGGACTGTTTTGGGGTGCTGGATTGTGAATGGTGCATGGTGGACAGTGATGGAAAGACTCACCTGGACAAATCCTACTGTGCCCCCCAGAAAGAATGTTTCGGGGGGATTGTGGGAGCCAAAAGTCCCTACGTTGATGACATGGGAGCAATAGGTATGTTTTTTGGATGCCCCAACAATTTAATTCTTGAATATACAATTTCCTGCCTATATACTAGGACATCTTAAAATAATCCTCTTCCCAACTTCCCTGATACATTTGCTGGTAGTCTTTAGTCACAAAACCAAGGCAGATAATTACCTTCAGAACTGGCTAAATATTCTGTGCAGAGAGAGTGAGTGGCCATCTGTCCTGCCAAATTTTGCAAGCCTGGAATTCATTCCCATAAAGCTTGTTCTGAGAAATCTCAGGCCTGGTTTCTGCATGGCCAAACTCTGGAGTCTGTTTGGATATGCACACCAACTGTCAGAAGCACAGGGCCATGTATGGAGTGACCACTGTATGTCTAGTGCCTGTTAAAACCTTCACTCACAACTTTTGCAAGGTAGAAGTCTTATAGCTACAAATCAGTATTTGGGGCCTTGGAATCAACAGAAGCCAGAGCTACCCAGTGCAGCTGGGACAGCTTAGGATGAAGCATAGGGACACTGCAGGGTGGAGAGCCCCTGGGATCAGTCTTCAAGACCTCAAAAATACTGCCAAGATTAGATCACTTACCTGAGATTTTTTTTTTCAGTCTTTCCAGAATTAGCACCAAGTCCTAATTCTTAGATGGCAGTAGAGTCAAATATTTAAATCCTTAGTTAATACCTTAATTTTTACCATCACTTACATCAGCCTGTCTAGAAGAAAAGCTCATATATGAGGCAGGATTTTGAGCTTGTATGTTTTTCCTGAACTAGGTGAGGGCACATACGTGAAAGTCACTTGGCTCTGAGAAATCACTTTCTATGCTCACCTGCAGTTTCCTATCTGGAAAGCACAAATGGCCTTTTAAAGGAAAGCCATAAGCTTCGAAATTTGGTCCAATTAGCGCGTATTTATTGGACCTGGTGCCTTTTATTTCAGTGGTTACTCTGTACTGGGTGACTTTTCCTCTCTTCCAAGAGTAACTCATACCCCAGGGAGCTAGGACTCTGTTGGTGTTGGATGCTGCCTGTGTAAGCAATTCTTCTGGTCTGCTCACTCTTTCCAGCAGTCCTTGCCATTTGTGCTCCTGCTCTGCCTAGCAACCAACACTGGAGAACCAGGAATGAAATGAAGCCTCCACTCCCACGTTCCCATGCGTCATGTTTGAGGAACTCAAAGCCTAACTGAGCATCTGTTTATCTTCCCCCAACCCCCTTCCCACTCTATACCCTCCCATCTCACCATCTTTACTTTCTTCCCTACTTGGGAAATCTTAACAAGGAACATCTTCTTGCTCTTTCACTGAAGGTGATGAGGTGATCACATTAAACATGATTAAAAGTGCCCCTGTGGGTCCTGTGGCTGGAGGGATCATGGGATGCATCATGGTCTTGGTCCTGGCAGTGTACGCCTACCGCCACCAGATTCATCGCCGGAGCCATCAGCATATGTCTCCTCTTGCTGCCCAAGGTGAGCTCAAAATGAACCCCACAGGGGAGGCAGCAGCCAGGCTAGAAGGACAGTGGCAGGTTATGTAAGCCTCTAAGGAACTGTCAGAACAGTGCTATACTTTCAGCTTCTGTGGAGTCATTTTGGAAGTCCCCAAAGCCTGCTTTCTTCTTCAGTGCCTAAACCCTACAAGCTCCATTTTGATCCCCAGAAAAATCCTTGGATCCTCTCCTTACCAGCATTAGCCCCCAGTGGCCTGCCTCTGCAATAAGCCAGTCAGGGGAGCTGGGATGCTGAGTGGGAAATTTTGTTTGTTAGATGTGCTGCCCTTGCAATTCCAAAAAGACAGGCAAATCAAAGATACCCCAGATCACTAATGGCGAGAATATAATCTGTTCTATTGCAGCTGCCATTATGTAGTGTGAATAAACACGCATTTGAATAATCACATCTCTTAAAACAGGGTAAGTCGGCCAAGCGCGGTGGCTCACGCCTGTAATCCCAGCACTTTGGGAGGCCAAGGTGGGTGGATCATTTGAGGTCAGGAGTTCAAGACCAGGCTGGCCAACATGGTGAAACCCCACCTCTACTAAAAATACAAAAATTAGCTGGGTGTGGTGGTACATGCCCATAGCCTGAGCTACTTGGGAGGCTGAAGCAGGAGAATCGCTTGAACCCAGGAGATGGAAGCTACAGTGAGCCAAGATCACGCCACTGCATTCCATTCTGGGCGAAAGAGTGAGACTCCATCTGAAAAAAAAAAAAAAAAAAAGTCATCGAAGCCAAATACAAAATGATTCACCTATAATATGGCCTCAATACCATGTGCAATATCTATACTCTGTTTAAGTGCAGTTATCTGTACTCTGTTTGGAGGGAGCAAAACTGTTTAATGGCCATCTCCATCCTTCCTAAAACCCCAGTCCCGAGGGATGTGTTGACCTGACCGTTTTGGAGATGAAGTTAACTCATCTTCCTGGCCACTTAGCTCACTCTAACAGCTGTAATGACAGGTTGATGTTAAAACATTTCACTATGGCCACAAGCCCGAAGGGGAATCATGGAGTAATGTTGCCTGATTTAGTAACAGGGATAATCACCATGTGCTTCCCTTGGTGAGATTCAGCTAGACTGAGGATGACCGTCTTCGAGTGTTAGCTTATGCCTGGCCTTTTGGAGGCTTTTGTTGCACCATTTCACCAACACACTCAGTCATGTTTTCAATCCCTTTCCTTTTGTTTCAGTACTTTAGTAGAGGATTAAAGATTTGTTGGCCCCATTCAACTTCTTTTCTCCTCCTTTCTCAGAAATCAGTTTCAGATGTCTCTTGATTACTTGTTCTTCTTGTTTGGATTGCTGCTCCCTCCTCCTTTAAAAAAAAATGGGGCCTCAGTTCATCCCCTTCTAAGATGGGATTCATTCTTGATGGAATGCTGTCACCCGGTCATCAAACAAGCGCTCAGCAGGGTATTAAAGCGGGTGATTTTGTTTGATTAAATAGTCATGTTTCTCTCTTTTTAATGATGGGTAGAAATGTCAGTGCGTATGTCCAACCTGGAGAATGACAGAGATGAAAGGGACGACGACAGCCACGAAGACAGAGGCATCAGTGAGTATTCAGCTGCCTTGCTGCAGAATGTGTCAGCAGGAGGCTAATCCAGAATAAATATTCTTTCTTATATCCTTTTGGCTTGTATTAAAATTTAAGAAGCTTTGACACGGTGGCTGGGTTTTTTTAGTTGTTTTTTTCCATCCTTTTTTGTTAGGAGTACGTGTAGGTCTTTGTTTTAGAGAATCTCAAAAGATTTTATGAGGTGTTTTTTTTTTTGCATTAAGTGTGTTGGCCTAAAACAGCTCACCCTTTCTTTCTCTTGCTCATTATTTTCCTACCATAGTATTTTAGAAAAGGAAGTTTCAGGCATGCATTTTTTAAAAAAAATCCCTTAACTAGTATGTACAACTCAGGGAGGAAAAAAGAGCATTTTCTTTATCAAAAGAGATTTCCATTAGTGTTAAGACACCCTGGCCTTCACCTACTAGACCATAGCTTCCTGATGCATGTCGGAGATATATAATTAAATACCTCTCACTGCACCAGTTCTAAAATCAGCGCCCTAATCCCCAGAATTGTTTAAAAAATGATTTATTCTGGCTTTCCAAAGAGAGTTCTCCCAGCATGTAAATGAGCCCTCTCAGAGCAAATGTGTTTGAAACAACAGAGATACTGGCATAAGAGTGACATTGACTGTCCTTGGCTTCCTACAGTCAGCAACACTCGGTTTATAGCTGCGGTCATCGAACGGCACGCACACAGTCCAGAAAGAAGGCGCCGCTACTGGGGTCGATCAGGAACAGAAAGTGATCATGGTAAGGTCTAGCTTCCTGCATTTGAAGACCCGAGGAGCCTCGTGTACTCCTGTGGGATGATGCTCACACCCTATTTTGACATGGTTTTCCAAAAAGACACACCCCAGCATGCCACTGGTTTATAAGAGCCCTAGGACAGTTTTGCTTATGTCTCAGCACTCCTCTGGGCACACGGATTGCTTTCAAGTTTTTCTCCATACAGAAGGATTCATATTGTCTAAATGGAGCTGCTTGCCATCCCACTCACTTTTCCATAAAATCAGCATCCTGTTAGGTCCCGCTCTCCGGTGTTGGCTGGCAAACAGCAGGATCTTTAAGGGCTTTTTCAGCCATGTCCCCTTGGGGCATGACAAGAATCTGTGCTGTCCTCCACCATTCTCTTGCCCTGACCTCTGGCATGGTCTGGGGAGCTCAGAGAAGGCTTCACCAAAGAAGCAAGAAACAACATTTGCACTGAGCCTTGAGGGGGTGATTAAAGAAAAGGTAGGGGCAAAGAATATTAGAGGCCAAAGGACCAGTGTGTACAAAGTCATGGAGTTGTATAAGTGCCTATAAGATGCTCAGGAAGGGTCAAGGCCAAATCACGAAGAGGCGCCGAGTGCTAGGTAACTTATGAAATCCACATGCTCTGCCAAAGACTTGGCCATCCCACATGGCTTCTCTCCTTCTCAGAGTCCATATTGCTCATTGCCGCAAAGAACAGCAGATGTATCCCAGTCTGTAAGCATCACTGCCACAGTTCCACAAAAATATAACAGGCGTGGGTAGTGTTTTTCCTGCCATTGTAAAATCTTTTTTTTTTAAGATAGCTGTTTAATTTTCCAGAAATCTGTATTTTCCTCCTAGAATCAAGTCCTTTTTAAAATACATAAATAATGTATTTAAGCCTTTTTGACTTAGCTTTTTCCACACCTATCCTAGAAAAAAAAAGTCCTCAAACGGTATCTTCCCTGCATCTATACTAAAAAATGCAGAAATAGATACTCCTCAAAGCAACCAACGTCACCTTTTACACTACAGCCAGGTCTTCAAACTCCCTTTGGCAAATAAGAGCAGCTAAAGCTCTGTTTTATAAATTGGAGACTGTTAATTTGGGCTTTGAATGACATTATTCCCACCAACTAAATAAAAACTTCGGGTTTCTATGGAGAACCACAGCAGAACTTAAATTTTTCAGTTTCTTTGACTTTTTTGCTTTTTTCCCTACAAACCTTTGAACTTGCATAAATTCCTGCTGCCAGGCAGTTCTGTGCCTTCTCGTTTGAATAATAAAACAGGTTTGAGGCTACTAAAGTTCAACAGAAATAATTTCTTATCCAGCAGAAATACTGAATCCTTTTCTCTCTCTGAAATACTGAATCCTTTTTCTCTCTATTCCTCAATAGGAATTGCATCAATACCAAATTAGGATTCTGAGTGATGTTTATGACGTTCCATTAGCCTCTCCCATTGTCTTAGTAAAATGGCATATGAAGCAACAGCTTAGATAAAAGGAAGAGTGCAGTGTCAGTATCTGAACTCTAAGGCATCCAGCTAAGGGCTTGATTCCTTTCATTTTTCACCATAATTGGATCCTTGTTATCCCCAAGGAATGAAAAATAGTTTCTCATGCAGACAGAATGCAACACCAAAAGAAGGGGAAGGCATTGACACTCCCCATATTCCAAATGCATCATAAAATCAATAGAATTTAAATGCGTGTTGGCATCCCTTGAATCAGTACGTGGGTCACTAAAAATGGTGGCATTGAGTTAATGTCCCCGTGATGCCTGGAGGCAAAGCTATATACACCCATTAAACAAGGAAATCTAATTGTTTTGTCAGCACACTTCTTGCTCATCTGTGTATACTCTCCTCTCCTATTTGGTAGATGTATTGGCATCTGCTATGCACAGTTATGCACTGCATAGCAACACTTCGCATATACTACAGGGGTCCCATAAGATTATAATGGAGCTGAAAAATTCCTATTGCCTAGTGACATCTTGATGATCCTGACCCTGTGTAGGCCTGGGCTAATGTGTGTGTTTGTGTCTTAGTTTTTGTGTGTGTGTGCTTTATTTTTTGAGACGGAGTCTCGCTGTTGTCGCCCAGGCTGGAGTGCAAAGGCGCAATCTCGACTCACTGCACTTCAAAACTGTATCATTCCTTACATATTAAGGATCTCATTTGTGGTAAAAATTTTTTTTGGTATTTTATCTGCCATTTAGTTATATTTGTGGATTTTGTTTTTTCTTCTTTTTTTTTTGGAGACACTGTGTCTTAGTTTTTAATGAAAAAGTTCAAAAAGTGAAATGTAAAAATTTTTAAACTAAAAAAAGCTTATAGAATAAGGATATAACGAAAGGAAATATTTTTGGACAGCTGTGCAGTGTGTCTGTATTTTAACCTGTTATTACAAAATAGTCAAAAAGTTTAAAAAATTTAAAAGTTTATAAAGCAAAAAAGTTACAGTAAGCAAAGGTTTATTATTGAAGAAAGAAAAAAATGTTTAATAAATTTAGAGTAGCCTAAGTGTATATAGTGTTTATAAAGTCTACAGTAGTGTACACTGATGTCCTAGGCCTTCACATTCACTCACCACTCACTCACTGGCTCACACAGAGCAACTACCAGTCCTGCAAGCTCCATTTATGGTAAGTGCTCTGTGCAGGTGTACCTTTTTTGTTTTTTATTTTGAGACGGAGTTTTGCTCTTGTCGCCCAGGCTGGAGTGCAATGGCGCGATCTCGGCTCACCACAACCTCCACCTCCCTGGTTCAAGCGATTCTCCTGCTTCAGCCTCCCAAGTAACTGGGATTACAGGCACGTGCCACCATGCCCGGCTAATTTTGTATTTTTGGAAGAGACTGGGTTTTTCCATGTTGGTCAGGCTGGTCTCGAACTCCCGACCTCAGGTGATCCCCCGGACGCAGTCTCCTAGTGTGCTGGGATTACAGGCGTGAGCCACTGCGCCTGGCCACAGGTGTACCATTTTAAAAAATCTTTTATACCGTGTTTTTCTGGTACCTCTTCTATGTTTAGATATATAAATACCTATAGTATTACCTACAGTATTGTGTACAATTGTGTTGCAGTTGCCTACAGTATTCAGTGCAGTAACACGTGGCACAGGTTTGTAGCCTAGAAGAATAGGCTATGCCACATAGCCGAGGTGTGTAGTAGGCTGTAGCATCTAGGTTTGTGAAAGTACACTCTGTGACATTTGTGCAATGATGAAATTGCCTAAGGACACATTTCTCAGAATGTATCTCTGTCATTACACAAGGCATGACTATACCCTAGTACACTGTGGAGGGGGCTACAGATGGGAGTTGTTACTTCCTCAAGACAGCTTGGTATAGAGGAAGAGCTTAGGAGATAGGGTAAAGCCAGTTCACTTAGAAGCCTACTTCTCCCCCTTTTTTTCCCACATGCTGTTGAGACCTTAGTGAGCTACCTTAGACCTGAGTTTCCTAATACTTAAAAGTAGGATTAAAAACTCTTACTGCAGTCTGGGCAATATGGTGAGATCCTGTCTGTACAAAATAAAAAAATTAGCCAGGCATGGTGGTGCATGCCTGTAGTCCCAGCTACTCGGGAGACTGAGGTGGAAAGATCACTTGAGCCCAGGAGGTCGAGGTTGCAGTGAGCCATGTTAGCACCACTGCACTCTAGCCAAGAACTCTTTGAGCTCTTTGAGACAGAACTGTCTCAAAAAAAAAAAAAAAAGGCCGGGCGCGGTGGCTCACGCTTGTAATCCCAGCACTTTGGGAGGCCGAGGCGGGTGGATCACGAGGTCAGGAGATCGAGACCACGGTGAAACCCCGTCTCTACTAAAAATACAAAAAATTAGCCGGGCGTGGTGGCGGGCGCCTGTAGTCCCAGCTACTCGGAGAGGCTGAGGCAGGAGAATGGCGTGAACCCGGGAGGCGGAGCTTGCAGTGAGCTGAGATCGCGCCACTGCACTCCAGCCTGGGTGACAGAGCGAGACTCCGTCTCAAAAAAAAAAAAAAAAAAAAAAAAACTGCTGGGTGGAGTTGCAATGAGGATGAAATGAAAGGACATATGATAGGCACGGTGCTCAGGGTGGACCTCCCTACCTCTGTGTCCACCCTGCCCTGAAGGAATTTACAGTCTAGGGGGAAGCTGTAAATGAATGCATGTATTCATATGCTTGATGAAAGGTGGAATATGACAGCTTCCTTAAAAGAGTGGAACAAAGAAGGAAAGGGGCAAGAGTTCACTTTTATCTGCGAGTAAATTCTGGGAAACCCCATGGAGGAACATGGCATTGACTGGCCCTTGAACTGGTAGGATTGTGGCGCCATGATTCTGTGCTCCCTGATAAGCGTATTTCCGTGTGAATCCTTGAGTGCGTTACACAAAAGGAAACTCAAAAGAATTAAGTCTATAAATACATGACTACACAACGGCCTAGGTTCTCATGGTGTGGTTCAGAGTTGTGATCCTAGAATCGAATTAAAATTGAATGTTACCAAACTAAACTTAGAAACTTTAGGGTGTATTTTTATTTAGAAATATTTTATGTGGCCAACAGAATTTCGTTTTTCAAAAGAATCTAATTTTAATTGTTGTATCTTAAGAAAAACCACTCCAACTGAGAATGTTTTTTGAAAGTAGAATCATTTTGGTCCATAGTCTAAGACCACTTAGAATGCTTGATTTTCAGCAGTGTTACCCTCACAAGTGGAGGTTAGAAACAATTACTACCTGTGTATGTTTTCAGCTATCTATCTGCTTTGCCCGTTTTTCTTAAAAGTATCATGTTCTGTCCAATCATCTATTGGCTTATTTTTAAGTCAAAAAACACCTATATGTTATTTGTTCCTCGTGAATTTGTATTTTGGTTACTATCTCATCAGAAACTTTATGTAAGTGTATATTAGGCAACATTATTTTCTTTGTAGAGGAAGATTTCTCCCTAGTTCGTGGCTAATTCCAAAATACTTAAAAAGCAAATGCTGAACCTTAAAAACCTGGTCGAAAAACTTTGTAGATGAACATAAGACCATTTTCTAGAGGTGCACAGACATTCTCCTGCAGTTACTCTGTGTGGCCACGAGATGGTGAGTGAGTCCCCAGAGGGACGTAACACCCCTTATAATCAAACGAAGTTTCTTAGGAACTGTCAGATAAATATATAAGCAGACTGTCAAAGAACAAAAACCTAATCTCGGCTCTTTTTTATAGATGCCTGACCTCCTTTCTAAAGCGCATTGCCCACTTGAGATTGTATTTGCAGACACTTTGCTACGTAAGCCTTTGGATAGTAAAGAAATTTTTCCTTGAAAGTGTTTGCAAATATCCTTTGTGTTTCAAACAGTGCCTCTTCCTCCATGAGTCAGGGACTCTGTCTGTCTTAATTCATCACCCTTCCCAGTGCTCAACAGAATTGCCTGGCACTGAGTAAACAATTTGTTGAATAAGAAAATGTGTTTGTCTTTCTCCTGCTTCTCCACAACTTGCTATTCCCTTCTCCCCTGACCCCTTCAGATTTCCATTAATGATTGAAATAAGAGGAAGTTACAGAGGGGTTGAGCAATAGTATCATAGTAAGAAAATTAAATGGAATGGCCTTAGTATGAGAGTTTTACTCTGAAAGCACCTCTGTTGAGGTTCCTGTCAGAAAGCAGTAGCAGAAGAGATGGGGGTGCCATCCTGAGATGAAGAGATGGGTGCCCTCCTGAGTTGCCTTGGAGACAGCTGCACCATCACTACCGTCCTGGATGTGAACCCAGGACCTGTGACCAGTCAGGTTCAGAGTGTCACTGGATTCTGTCTTAACCCCTGGACAGAGCCCAGTGTATCCTAGAATGTCTGCATTATTAGATGAGACTAGTGCATGTCGTACCAGGCAAAGCCACAGGTAACTACACAATTCACTGATGCTGTTGCTTTGAGAGTGTAGTGTACGTTGGTGGGGAGTGGGGCAGCAGTTGTTTTTAAGTTCCTGCTTTGTGTGAGTCACTGTGTTAAATACTAGGGATACAAAGATAAACAGGAACTTACGACTTAAGAAAGAATTTGCTAATGAATAGATAGCCTTGTATTTTTATTATCATATGGCAAAATGTAAGAGATGTGCACAGAGTGCATGTACAGTCACAGAAGGGGCACCCGCCCCCACGTGGGCTGGCGGGACTGGAGGTGGGTGGGGGAAATAGGTTGGGAAAGCTTCCCAGAGAAGACTTTCCAACTGAAGCATGAGGCACAATAGCAACATGAGGAAGGAGGGAGGGTGAGCCAAGCAGAAGGGCCACCATGAATCTAACACCTCGAATGCTGACATGAATCATCAGTTAGTGTGTGGGTGCTTGTAAATGAGCAGAGATGGGAAGCTATCCAGGAAGTGTTTGAATAATCACTGGGATTTTGCTAAAATCCTGTTTTCTACTTTAATCCTTTACATGTATAGCATAAGGTGGCTTCACCATGCACAGCAGTTTGTGACTTAGGTTTTGGAGCCTAGCATCCAATCTAACACTCCAGACTTAGCACTGCTAAAGCTGAGAAACCTATTCTGGCTCCTGGTCTCTTAATCCCGGGTAAAGGCATCACTATTTGCTCAGCATCTGAACGTAGAAACCTTGACCTTTTCCAAGGATGTCAGCTCCCTGGCGTCTTCACCAGGCAAGTCCATTTGGTCACCAAATCCAGCCTACCGTGCACTTGAACAGTCCACACACTGCGACTGTGCCCTACTTCATGTCCTTGCCATATCCTCGA
The DNA here is from genome assembly GCF_028878055.3 of Symphalangus syndactylus. Classification (NCBI taxonomy): domain Eukaryota; kingdom Metazoa; phylum Chordata; class Mammalia; order Primates; family Hylobatidae; genus Symphalangus; species Symphalangus syndactylus. Next base: position 47,992,476 of record NC_072434.2, on the reverse strand, counting down.
GGCCCAAGCTCCAGCACCCTGTCCTCTGAGCCTCTGATCCCACCTTCCTTCTGTCCAGCCTCCCCGTTGCCCCCTGACCACTCCCACTGTCCACTACTAGATCGTAGCTCATAGCTTCAGCCAGCCTTCTTGACCTGGTCTTAGCCTATCTGTCCAGTGCCATCTCCCACCGCCCCCAACCCCAGCACCAAGCTTTCACCATTCCCAAAAGCCACCAGAGCCCTTCCAGCTGTTGTACCATTGCATGTGCTTGAGCCCTGCTGGAGGTACCTTTACACCCCTGTCTTTACCTACTGAGCCCCTTTTCTCCCATCAGGGCTACCCAATTGTCACCTCCTCAAGGATCTAAGCCAAGTTCATTGGCTTTGGAATTCCTTTGGTGTGCCTCTGTTTTCGCACATGAGTGTTTCCCTTTCTTGCCCATGGGCCTCTCAGGAGCTGAGGCCTCATCTTAGCCCTTTCCTGTCCAGCCTCTAGCCTGGCACCTGGCACCAAGAAGGCATTCAGTCATGGTGGACACATATGTCTCCCATCCAAGTACTAACCAGGCCCGACCCTGCTTATGGTGGACACATATGTCAGTGAACACTTCCTCTTCTGCCCTGAATTTGCAGATGACACTTCTGAGATTCTGGCTAGACATCTCCAGATATGTGACCCACAGACTCTCAAAATCAAGCTGTACATAAACAAAATTTGTCTTCTTTCCTGAGACTCAATCTGTGAGTTGTCCTTTCTTATCCTCATAACTTGAAGTTGTAGTCGCCTTTCACTACTCCTCACCCCCACAGTCCCCCACATCTGATGACTTACCAATTTCTTTTGCCTCCACCACTGAGATAGCTTTTAAATCTGTCCAATCCCACTGCCCTAGTTTTAATTCTCTATCCCTCACGTGGGCTGTTGAAATAACCTCCTAACTCCTACCTGTCTTTCCTTTCCCTTCATCTCCCAAACCACCATCCTCTAAACACAAATGATCATGCCATTTTTTGGCCCACTCAGTATCTTGTGTGGTCTCTCCATTTGCTACTCTTGGGCATGGGCTTTATGATCTGACTTAACTTCATGCCTCCCACCTGCCCTACTCTCCAGCTACCTGCTAGCACTCATCCAAGCCACGTGAAACAGGGATGGCCTTTATATCCACACCTCTGTGGCTGTGGTCATCCTGTTCCTTTCTTTATATCCACTTATCAAACTCCTACTCATCCACTTAAGCCCAACCGAAATACACATTCTCTAAAGATTACTTATTCCTGCAGCCAGAATTAGATATTCCCTCTTCTGGATTTTAATTATACCTCAGTTATAGCACTTACCATTATCTGTGTAAAAGGAGGCTTCGCTCTGTGAGCATCTGTCTCAAACTCAACTGTAAAGTCATTAGGGAAAGGTGATGTCTCTTGTTTGTGTTTCCACATCTCCTGCTCCAGCCCCATAATGGTCTTCAATAAATGAATAAGTGAATGACCAATGCTTATATTTGTTTCATTTCTCAAACACTAGCTTTTGAGGTCCCTGTGCAGGGACCAAGCTTTCATCTTTATATGTCTTCCAGTGCCCAACACAGTGACTTGTATATTATAGGTACACAGTAAATATTTGTTAAGTTGGACTAACAGCTAAATAATTCTATCATTTGAGTAATGTTTCATTGAGGACAGAATTTTGCACAGAGCATACAATTTCAACCACAAATGACTCCTGCTTGGCTGCATGCAAGAACATCAGTTTTGCAGCCATGAATGTGACTAGCACTACCCACGGGTAAGTGCTGATTGATGCTAACTGTAGATGCAGTGGAAATATTAATGAGCTGTTGCTTCTCAAAATGTTTAAAGGAGATTTTTGCAATATTTAAAAACATGCCAGGAATCTCAGAATGGAATCCTTTGATCAGCAAGGGCATTTGCCTTTGAAACATGTATTACTTAGAATGCCAAAAGAAATTAAATTTAAATGGGGGAGGGGGGACAGCTAACACAGAGAATAGTTGATTCCACAGCTAGTTGCCTTGGGTATATGTGGAGTTAGTGTTTCATTAGGCACTAGAACTTTGGGCAAGTTCCTTAACCTCTCTGATCATCATTTCCCTGAATTGTAAAATGGATATTAAAATATATCATCATTGGTGTGCAAGAATTGCCTGACACAAGTGCCTGCTACCAAGCAAATGTGCAGGTGATGGTGATGGTTCTTTTTGTTCTATTGTGGCATCACATTCAGGCATTTTTTTTTTTTATCATCCATAACTTTATTGTTTTTTTATTATACTTTAGGTTTTAGAGTACATGTGCACAATGTGCAGGTTTGTTACATATGTATCCATGTGTCATGTTGTTTTGCTGCACCCATTAACTTGTCATTCAGCATTAGGTATATCTCCTAATGCTGTCCCTCCCCCCTCCCCCAACCCCACAACCGTCCCCGGAGTGTGATGTTCCCCTTCCTGTGTCCATGAGTTCTCATTTTTCAATTCCCACCTATGAGTGAGAACATGCGGTGTTTGGTTTTTTGTCCTTGCGATAGTTTACTGAGAATGATGTTTTCCAGTTTCATCCATGTCCCTACAAAGGACATGAACTCATCATTTTTTATGGCTGCATAGTATTCCATGGTGTATATGTGCCACATTTTCTTAATCCAGTCTATCGTTGTTGGACATGTGGGTTGGTTCCAACTCTTTGCTATTGTGAATAGTGCCGCAGTAAACATACGTGTGCATGTGTCTTTATAGCAGCATGATTTATAGTCCTTTGGGTATATACCCAGTAATGGGATGGCTGGGTCAAATGGTATTTCTAGTTCTAGATCCCTGAGGAATCGCCACACTGACTTCCACAATGGTTGAACTAGTTTACAGTCCCACCAACAGTGTAAAAGTGTTCCTATTTCTCCACATCCTCTCCAGCACCTGTTGTTTCCTGACTTTTTAATGATGGCCCTTCTAACTGGTGTGAGATGGTATCTCACTGTGGTTTTGATTTGCATTTCTCTGATGGCCAGTGATGATGAGCGTTGTTTCATGTGTTTTTTGGCTGCATAAATGTCTTCTTTTGAGAAGTGTCTGTTCATGTCCTCTGCCCACTTTTTGATGGGGTTGTTTGTTTTTTTCTTGTAAATTTGTTTGAGTTCATTGTAGATTCTGGATATTAGCCCTTTGTCAGATGAGTAGGTTGCAAAAATTTTCTCCCATTCTGTAGGCTGCCTGTTCACTCTGATGGTAGTTTCTTTTGCTGTGCAGAAGCTCTTTAGTTTAATTAGATCCCATTTGTCAATTTTGGCTTTTGTTGCCATTGTTTTTGGTGTTTTAGACATGAAGTCCTTGCCCACGCCTATGTCCTGAATGGTATTGCCTAGGTTTTCTTGTAGGATTTTAATGGTTTTAGGTCTAACATTTAAGTCTTTAATCCATCTTGAATTAATTTTTGTATAAGGTGTAAGGAAGGGATCCACTTTCAGCTTTCTACATATGGCTAGCCAGTTTTCCCAGCACCATTTATTAAATAGGGAATCCTTTCCCCATTTCTTGTTTTTGTCAGGTTTGTCAAAGATCAGATAGTTGTAGATATGCGGCATCATTTCCAAGGGCTCTGTTCTGTTCCATTGATCTATGTCTCTGTTGTGGTACCAGTACCGTGCTGTTTTGGTTACTGTAGCCTCGTAGTATAGTTTGAAGTCAGGTAGCGTGATGCCTCCAGCTTTGTTCTTTTGGCTTAGGATTGACTTGGCGATGTGGGCTCTTTTTTGGTTCCATATGAACTTTAAAGTAGTATTTTCCAATTCTGTGAAGAAAGTCATTGGTAGCTTGATGGGGATGGCATTGAATCTATAAATTACCTTGGGCAGTATGGCCATTTTCACGATATTGATTCTTCCAACCCATGAGCATGGAATGTTCTTCCATTTGTTTGTATCCTCTTTTATTTCATTGAGCAGTGGTTTGTAGTTCTCCTTGAAGAGGTCCTTCACGTCCCTTGTAAGTTGGATTCCTAGGTATTTTATTCTCTTTGAAGCAATTGTGAATGGGAGTTCACTCATGATTTGGCTCTCTGTTTGTCTGTGATTGGTGTACAAGAATGCTTGTGATTTTTGTACATTGATTTTGTATCCTGAGACTTTGCTGAAGTTGCTAATCAGCTTAAGGAGATTTTTGGGCTGAGACAATGGGGTTTTCTAGATATACAATCATGTCATCTGCAAACAGGGACAATTTGACTTCCTCTTTTCCTAATTGAATACCGTTTATTTCCTTCTCCTGCCTGATTGCTCTGGCCAGAACTTCCAGCACTATGTTGAATAGGAGTGGTGAGAGAGGGCATCCCTGTCTTGTGCCAGTTTTCAAAGGGAATGCTTCCAGTTTTTGCCCGTTCAGTATGATATTGGCTGTGGGTTTGTCATAGATAGCTCTTATTATTTTGAGATACGTCCCATCAATACCTAATTTATTGAGAGTTTTTAGCATGAAGGTTGTTGAATTTTGTCAAAGGCCTTTTCTGCATCTATTGAGATAATCATGTGGTTTTTGTCTTTGGTTCTGTTTATATGCTGGATTACATTTATTGATTTGCGTATGTTGAACCAGCCTTGCATCCCAGGGATGAAGCCCACTTGATCATGGTGTATAAGCTTTTTGATGTGCTGCTGGATTTGGTTTGCTAGTATTTTATTGAGGATTTTTGCATCAATGTTCATCAAGGATATTAGTCTGAAATTCTCTTTTTTTGTTGAGTCTCTGCCAGGCTTTGGTATCAGGACCATGCTGGCTTCATAAAATGTGTTAGGGAGGATTCCCTCTTTTTCTATCGATTGGAATAGTTTCAGAAGGAATGGTACCAGTTCCTCCTTGTACCTCTGGTAGAATTCGGCTGTGAATCCATCAGGTCCTGGACTCTTTTTGGTTGGTAAGCTATTGATTATTGCCACAATTTCAGAACCTGTTATTGGTCTATTCAGAGATTCAACTTCTTCCTGGTTTAGTCTTGGGAGGGTGTATTTGTCGAGGAATTTATCCATTTCTTCTAGATTTTCTAGTTTATTTGCATAGAGGTGTTTGTAATATTCTCTGATGGTAGATTGTATTTCTGTGGGATTGGTGGTGATATCCCCTTTTTCATTTTTTATTGCATCTATTTGATTCTTCTCTCTTTTCTTCTTATTAGTCTTGCTAGTGGTCTATCAATTTTGTTGATCGTTTCAAAAAATCAGCTCCTGGATTCATTAATTTTTTGAAGGGTTTTTTGTGTCTATTTCCTTCAGTTTTGCTCTGATTTTAGTTATTTCTAGCCTTCTGCTAGCTTTTGAGTGTGTTTGCTCTTGCTTTTCTAGTTCTTTTAATTGTGATGTTAGGGTGTCAATTTTGGATCTTTCCTGCTTTCTCTTGTGGGCATTTAGTGCTATAAATTTCCCTCTACACACTGCTTTGAACGTGTCCCAGAGATTCTGGTATGTTGTGTCTTTGTTCTCGTTGGTTTCAAAGAACATCTTTATTTCTGCCTTCATTTCATTATGTACCCAATAGTCATTCAGGAGCAGGTTGTTCAGTTTCCATGTAGTTGAGCGGTTTTGAGTGAGTTTCTTAATCCTGAGTTCTAGTTTGATTGCACTGTGGTCTGAGAGACAGTTTGTTATAATTTCTGTTCTTTTACATTTGCTGAGGAGAGCTTTACTTCCAACTATGTGGTCAATTTTGGAATAGGTGTGGTGTGGTGCTGAAAAAAATGTATATTCTGTTGATTTGGGGTGGAGAGTTCTGTAGATGTCTATTAGGTCCACTTTGTGTAGAGCTGAGTTCAATTCCTGGATATCCTTGTCTCGTTGATCTGTCTAACATTGACAGTGGGGTGTTAAAATCTCCCATTATTATTGTGTGGGAGTTTAAGTCCCTTTGTAGGTGACTCAGGACTTGCTTTATGAATCTGGGTGCTCCTGTATTGGGTGCATATATATTTAGGATAGTTAGCTCTTCTTGTTGAATTGATCCCTTTACCATTATGTAACAGCCTTCTTTGTCTCTTTTGATCTTTGTTGGTTTAAAGTCTATTTTATCAGAGACTAGGATTGCAACCCCTGCCTTTTTTTGTTTTCCATTTGCTTGATAGATCTTCCTCCATCCCTTTATTTTGAGTCTATGTGTGTCTCTGCACGTGAGATGGGTTTCCTGAATACAGCACACTGATGGGTCCTGACTCCTTATCCAGTTTGCCAGTCCGTGTCTTTTAATTGGAGCATTTAGTCTATTTACGTTTAAAGTTAATATTGTTATGTGTGTATCTGATCCTGTCATTATGATGTTAGTTGGTTATTTTGCTCGTTAGTTGATGCAGTTTCTTCCTAGCCTCGATGGTCTTTACAATTTGGCATGTTTTTGCAGGGGCTGGTACCGGTTGTTCCTTTCCATGTTTAGTGCTTCCTTCAGGAGCTCTTTTAGGGCAGGCCTGGTGGTGACAAAATCACTCAGCGTTTGCTTGTCTGTAAAGTATTTTATTTCTCCTTCACTTATGAAGCTTAGTTTGGTTGGATATGAAATTCTGGGTTGAAAATTCTTTTCTTTAAGAATGTTGAATATCGGCCCCCACTCTCTTCTGGCTTGTAGAGTTTCTGCCGAGAGATCAGCTGTTAGTCTGATGGGCTTCCCCTTGTGGGTAACCCAACCTTTCTCTCTGGCTGCCCTTAACATTTTTTCCTTCATTTCAACTTTGGTGAATCTGACAATTATGTGTCTTGGAGTTGCTCTTCTTGAGGAGTATCTTTGTGGCGTTCTCTGTATTTCCTGAATCTGAATGTTGGCCACATTCAGGCATTTTGAAGCCCAGATTTCTGCACCAGCCCCGGTTGATCTGAGTCCTGTTCAGATCTTCTTCTTGAAGCTGCCCATTTTTTGGATTTCTTTAATAAAAAAGATGATCTTTATCTTAGGTAGAAGTGTAGACAGATAGGTCCCCAGTGGTGGCTAGCCATGGATGATGGGATGTAGGGTGATTTTCATTTTTGTGTTGCCGGTTTGGGGATTTGGGATGAGGGTTCTTGTTTTTATTTTTTTTTTTTTCTCTTCCGTACTTTCTCAGCTGTCTCAAGTGGTTGTGTATTTATTGTGTCATTGTTTTAAGGGAAAAAAGAGTTATCACTAAATCTCTTTAAAAATAAATTACTTTAGCATCTGCTGACAGTCTGCCAGTGTTTGCACCTATGTATTGCAAAGACAGCAATACCTCCCAGTGCCCTAGAAATTGGAAGTGAAATCTTCTCTCTGCGTCTTGAAGCTCGCAGCTGTGTGTCTGTTTTGTTCTTTTTCTAGGTTACAGCACCATGAGCCCACAGGAGGACAGTGAAAATCCTCCATGCAACAATGACCCCTTGTCAGCTGGGGTCGATGTGGGAAACCATGATGAGGACTTAGACCTGGATACCCCCCCTCAGACTGCTGCCCTACTAAGTCACAAGTTCCACCACTACCGGTCACACCACCCTACACTTCATCATAGCCACCACTTACAGGCGGCCGTCACGGTACACACTGTCGATGCAGAATGCTAACGATCTCCTCACCTCCATGCCAAGACGAGATCTGGGAGTTACAGAATGTTCTGGAAAGAAAAAGAACCAGCTTAAAACCCACAGCAAGAGACCTCCCTTGTGTTTGTACTTTGTGCAGAGTTGTTTGAGTCATTTCCTGCCTGTTGACATGGTTAAAAACGAGAGAAACAACAACACAGTCACATTTTTGAAGACGTGAGGCTGGTTCTGAAATGGAGGGGAAATAAGCCTGATGAACGAACCTGCCATAACGCTAATGGAAGGGAACAGAAGGCGAACCTCCAAACACAGAGACGGAACCTGCAAGTGAAGCTGAGCCAGAGGAATGTTCCAAAGAGCCAGAAGCATTCAGCTCTCCTTAACTGGAAGAGAGAAAAATCTGCTCACCCAGAGACTGGAATGTGGCACATGCAGATACAATGTGTGCATTGAAGATTTCGCTTTGTTTCTTAGCAGTACCTGGATACCACAGTTGCTGTATGGAACTCATGTTATGCTCTAAACGATGCATCTCAAAATTTCTAAGTAAAGGATTATTTTTCTACTATTTATTGAACTTTCAAACGTTCTCAAACTTTGGGGAAAAGGAAAGGAAAGACAGGAGAAGTTTTCAGCAGTTGCCCTGGGCTGTTTTGTGTGTATTGAAGAGGTTCTTTGATTAAGGAGCTCTATTTCTTATTTAACTGATATCCCACTGCCCCACTCCACAAAATAGGAAAATGAAGAAATCTTTCTCTCTGACTTGTTTACATCATTTCACGGAAACACATCTTTATTTGTAATGCAGTATTCATTCTCTGTGTTTGACAGAGCTGGGGAGGGGCAGAAGAATCTAAGAGGTTTTAAAAGAAATGTTATGTTTCTTATGACGTGTTTCCACTCCTCCGTACAATGCTATTCTTAGGTTTCTACGAAACCTAGTGTTAGAACCGCATCCTTTCAGCTAAGGGAAGGTTGGATTTATTTTCCTTGTTTTAGAGACTACAAATTTTTAAATGTCCCATTTTGACTGAGAATATTGACATATAAGGGAAGAAGTTTTCTAAATTGTGAAAGTCTGGTTCTTAATTAAATAATTTTTTTTTTTAATATCACGGTTAAAAGCTGCTGCCAGTTAGCCAAGACATTATCCACCAAATTGCTTTGTGATGTATACAGGGATTAATCAGATCTAGCTACTATAACATGGGGCATTGTAACTTTAAAGTAGTGTTTTAATTACAGTGATGTATTTTAGACTCACATTTTGTGATTCAAATATGTTATAAAGACATTCTTGCACCGTGGTAAAGAATGTGTGTGGTAAATCTCCGTTTATATGTAGTTGGAAAAAATTCACTGAATAATGTTTTAATGATAGGGTATTATGATACAATGTAAAAAATAATTGGTTCTTCAGCAGTACAGAAAGTAAACTATATACGTGCTATCAGGAAACTCCTTCATACTGTGTATAAAATTGCAGTCTAGTGAAATAAACTGTATGCAACAGACCATTTTAGTGGCTACAGTGATTTGTTAATGTACCACTCCTTGTGCCTCAAGGCAAGTTACATTCACTTTGTAACCTAGCAGGTCAGTTGCCAAACTGAAAATAGACCTCCTTTCAATGCTACAGTCAACTTCCAGGGCTTCTTGACCATCTAGATCAAATATGCAAACAACTTAACAATATAATGGGATAAAAATGTATAGAACATAGCTCTCCCTTCCTGAGCATCTATATCCATGTCACTAATAATAAATGGTTCTTCTCTAACTGCTAGAAGGATTGAATGAGTTTCCTGCCTTCCCAGAAAAATTAAACTTCTTCATGGGATACTAGTTTGTTTCCTAAGGTTGAGAAACTCTGTGTTAGGAAATTGATTGAGGAGGGAGAAGTGCAGTGGAAACTTGGTGCTTTCAAGAAAAGAATCACAAAACTTAGAGCTTAAAAATGAAATAGGTACCATCTATACAAACACAATAACAAAATACATTTTGTATCTTTTGGGTTTTTTTGTTTGTTTTTGTTTTTGAGATGGAATCTTGCTGTGTCACCCAGGCTGGAGTATAGCGGCATGATCTCTCAGCTCACTGCAACCTCTGCCTCCTGGGTTCAAGTGATTCTCCTGCCTCAGCCTCCCGAGTAGCTGGGGTTATAGGTACTTGCCACCAGCTCAGCTAATTTTTGTATTTTTAATAGAGACTGGGTTTCGCCATGTTGGCCATGCTGGTCTGGAACTCCTGACCTCAAATGATCATCCGCCTTGGCATCCCAAAGTGCCAAGATTACAGGCGTGAGCCACCGTGCCCGGCCCATTTTGTATCTTTTGTGATAAGAGTTTTTCCTATTTCAAACTTGAGGGGAAAGTAATTGAATGTTTATACCTAAACCAAAACATTGCTGAGTTTTAAAGATCCTGTGAAATATGACATACAGGTTGAAGTTTTGATCTTCTATAATTATCTTTTATCTACTCCAAGGGTTACATATAATGTCATTTAAACATTTGTTGTCATTGTTTAAAAGGAAAAATATGGGCTGGGCGCGGTGGCTCACGCCTGTAATCCCAGCACTTTGGGAGGCTGAGGCAGGTGGATCACGAGGTCAGGAGATTGAGACCACGGTGAAACCCCGTCTCTACTAAAAATACAAAAAAATTAGCAGGGCGTGGTGGCGGGTGCCTGTAATCCCAGCTGCTCTGGAGGCTGAGGCAGGAGAATGGCGTGAACCTGGGAGGCGGAGCTTGCAGTGAGCCAAGATCGCGCCACTGCGCTCCAACCTGGGCGACAGAGCGAGACTCCGTCTCAAAGAAAAAAAAAAAAAAAAAGGAAAAATATGTTTTCAGAGACTTTTTATCATGGTGCCAGTTACCAGTGTTTGTTAAACATGAGTCTTCCCTAAGATACTGAAGGAGGTCCTACCAATATCTTTTCATTCACCAAAGCCTCCTGCTGCCAGTAACCAACATTGCTTATCTATGTTGACAAGTATCAAAGCTAAGGAGATTCCAGGTCACTTTATACAGCTAGGAAAAAAATGTCCTATTGTAGCCCAAGGAAAACGGGGCTGAGGCTCATGCTAGTCCTCATGGTATATACCGTTCATCTGCTTTTCAGATGGGTTTATTTTAGAAATTTTGTAAACTATACTGTAGGGTATGTTTTTTCCTCCAGTTGATTGAATACTCAACTAAACCTCATTGATAATATATTTGAAAAACTTAGGCAATATGAACTTGTTTTGCCTATCAGAGTGACTGGTATGTGGAAAGAAGTCCTGAAATACCACAATTTCATTTCCCCATGGCGATAGACTATCCTAATCATCACATTTTTAAAAATGTATATCTGGCAGAATAATTATATTCTTAAAACATACCAGCCGGATCCAGGTGCCATATCTCACACCTGTAATCCCAGCATTTTGGAAGGCTGAAGCAGGTGGATCACTTGGTCAGAAGTTTGAGACCTGCCTGGCCAGTATGGTGTAACCCGGTCTCTACTAAAAATACAAAAATTAGCCGAGTGTGGTGACACATGCCTGTAGTCCCAGCTACTCTCCAGGGAGGATTGCTTGAGTCCAGGAGGTCCAGGCTGCAGTGAGCTGAGATCACGCCACTGCACTCCAGTGCTGGAGTACAGTGACCAGCCTTCTCTTAATTTCTTCAGTAAACCTTGCTCTACTCTACCTCAGAGTCTTTGCATGGGAGCATAATTCTTATCAAAGGGAAAATCTATCTGCATATTGGCCCCCTCCACTTACAGAGGGAGTCAAAGAAAGGCTGAAACTCTGACTCACCTGGCAGTTTTTTCTGTGCTATTAAAGGAGAAGCCTCTTTTTTTTTTTTTTTTTTTGAGATGGAGTTTGCGCTTTATGGCCCAAGCTGGAGTGCAGTGGCACGATCTCAGTTCACTGCAACCTCCACCTCCTGGGTTCAAGTCATTCTCCTGCCTCAGCCTCCTGAGTAGCTGGCATTATAGGCGAGTACCACCACGCTCAGCTAATTTTTGTATTTTTAGTAGAGACAGGGTTTCGCCATGTTGGCCAGGCTGGTCTCAAACTCCTGACCTCAAGTGATCTGCCCGCCTCGGCCTCCCAAAGTGCTGGGATTACAGGCGTGAGCCACTGCACTCGGCCAGAGGAGCCTCTTTATTATGTGACATGGGTCTGCATAATAAACTGGGATAAATTGAGCTTCTGAATCAAGAAGCTGGGAGATATGTGGAAAGTCTTGAGGCAGAAACAGGACCCAAGCACAAAGGCTTTGGTACCCACAGAGAAAGGTCACCAGTGAACATCATGACAGGCACCAGTGGAAGACGGCTGAAGGAGTGTTGAGTGTAAAGCTCCTCAGAGTTTCATAAACTCACACCTCGAATGAGTGACTTGAGGGGAAATCAAGGAGAATGAACCAAGTTCCAATGGGCCAGGGCAGAGCAGAGAGAAGAGAACAGCTGCAGGGATGGGAGACAAGTGAAACAGAACTGAGTGGGGCAAAGGCTCAGAGCCAAGGATAGCAAAGCCCTGACGAATTCACAGGAATCTTAAGTTACTGGACTTCCTGCAAGACATGGGATGAAAGGTCCAAGCTAATTTTATTTAAGTCTACAAGGACAGCATGACTTCAGTGGACATCTGGATAGGTGTCAGCACCCTATGCTAGATGTCTCCTTCTTGGCTCTCATCACACTTACTGTTATTTGTTTTACTTCTGCCTCCTCGCCAGGCTGTAAGCACTGCCTGCTCAGGGGGGAATCAGTCTTCGTGCTACATCCTGATGCCTATCTCAAGCAGGCACCTAAAACATATTTACTGAGTGAATGCATTTTTTTTTGTCTGAACAGAATGTAAAGTGTATTTTATTTAATTCTTAATTTTTGTGGGTACATGTCATATATACATATGGGTTACATGAGATGTTTTGATACAGGCATGCAATGCATAATAATCACATCAAGGTAAATAGGGCATACATCATATCAATCATTTATCCTTTGCATTTCAAGCAATCCAGTTATACTCTTTTAGTTATTTTTAAATGAACAATTAAGTTATTTTTTACTGTAGTCATCCAGTGGTGCCAACGAATACTAGATCTTACTTATTCTATTTTTTGTACCCAATAACTGTGTCCCCTTTCTCCCCACCCCACCCCAACTACCCTTCCCAGCATCTGGTAACCATCCTTCTATTCTCTATCTCCATGAGTTCAATTGTTTTAAGTTTTAGTTCCCACAGATAAGTAAGAACATGCGATGTTTGTCTTTCTGTGCCTGCCTTATTTCGTTTACCATAATGACCTCCACTTCCATCCCTGTTGTTGCAAATGACAGGATCTCATTCTTTTTTATGGCTGAATAGTACTCCATTGTGTATATATACCACATTTTCTTTATCCATTCATCTGTTGATGGACATTTAGGTTGCTACCAAATCTTGGCTATTGTTACAGTAGATTTTAAAAAGGAGCATAAGACCCTAAAATGGGATATTTTTATATTGTTTATTTAGCCTCCCCACTGAAAGCCCGCTCACTGCCAAACCAGAAATAGGGTGAAAGACAACAATTGTAAATTCAAGATACCTGAAGTGGTAGGAATATGTTAACTTGCTAAAAGACTGGAAGAGATTGGAGTTGCTTTATTTATCCAAATGTCCCACAAGCACATCAAAATCAACCTGCAACTGTAAAAATCTCAGAAGGAAATAAAACCCTATGCTTATGACCTTAAAGTGAAGAAGACCTTCTTAGAGCCTGAAAAAGCAAAACTCATAACCCAAAGGTGGGGAAAATTTAAAAGTTTTGTACCACAAAAATAGCCTCTCCTCCCAAAAATGGGATCATTTTAATTGCAAAAAAAAAAAAAATAGAAGAAAGATTTGGCACTTAGAATGCTAATGTATATTAAAGCAAACTCATAGAAACCTAGTAAACAAAAGAGAAATGACCCAATAAAAACACTGAACTGAGAGTTCCTCTTCAGTGAAAAGACAAGACAAATAGCTAGTAATAGTAAGAAAAAAAATTCCACCTTTTTAGAATTCATGAAATACAAATTAAAATGGGGTAAGATTTTTCAACCATAGAGAAGCCAAAATTTCAAAGTTGTCTTAACACTCTAAGCATTAGTGGGAGTATATAAATTTGTGTAGGTACTTTGGCAAATCTATTGCAATTTTAAATGTATGTAACTCCTTGACTCAGAAATTCCACTTCTCCACACCTGTACTACAAAAACACATGGGGCCAGACGCAGTGACTCATTCCTGTATCCAAGCACTTTGGGAGACCAAGGCAGGCAGATTGCTTGAGCCCAGGAGTTGGAGACCAGCCTGGGCAACATAGTGGAATCCTGTCTCTACCAAAAAACATTAAAAGTTAGCTGGGTGTGGTAGCATGCACCTGTATTCACAACTACTCAGGAGGCTGAGGTGGGAGGATTGCTTGAGCTCAGGAGGCAGAGACTGCAGTGAGCCAAAATCGTACCACTGCACTCCAGCCTGGGCAACAGAGCCACACTCTTTCTAAAACCAAACAAAACAAAATAAAAACACATGTGCACCAGGAAATTTGGCAAATAGGTTTACTGCAGCATTTGTTGAAATGGACAAAACTAGAAACCATCTCAGTAATGACTCAAAATATTGAATATCTATATTATGAAATACTATGCACCATTTTAAAACATAAGGTAAATTTCTATACACAGACATGGTTATATCTACGATATATTGCTGAGTAAAAAAAGCGGCTGGGCATGGTGGCTCACACCTGTAATACCAGCACTTTGGGAGGCCAAGGCAGGTGGACTGCTTGAGGCCAGGAATTCAAGACCAGCCTGGTCAACATGGCAAAATCCCATTTCTACAAAAAATACAAAAGGCACTTGCCTGTAATCCCAGCTGCTCCAGACCCTGAGGCACGAGAATTACTTGAACCTGAGAGGTGAAGGCTGCAGTGAGCTGAGATAGCACCACTCCACTCTAGCCTGGGCAACAGAGCAAGATCCTGTCTCAAAAAAAAAAAAAAAAAAAAAAGCAAATTGCAGATATATAGTGACGCCTGCTCTCTTAAAAAAAACACAGTAAAATTACCTGTTTTCTAGAAGAACAGATACATGTTTGTGAATACATAGAAAGAAAAAAATCATTAGGCTCTGCACCAACAGACCCCAGTAATTGCCTCCAGGTAGGTATAAGAAGGGGCAGCAGTGGACAAAAGATATTAGACTTCTGATCTGTCACATTTCACATTTTTACAGGATAAAATGTAAACATATATCATTTGTATTATGAAAATAATTTGAAATTCAAAATTAAAAGGATAACAATAAGATGCCACTCAGCAATAAGAAGGGATGAACATGGGCTGGGCATGGTGGCTCACGCCTATAATCCCAGCACTTTGGGGGGCCGAGGCGGGCGGACCACCTGAGGTTGGGAGTTCAAGACCAGCCTGGCCAACGTGGTGAAACCCCGTTTCTACTAAAAGTACAAAAAATTAGCCAGGCATGGTGGCGCACACCTGTAATCCCTTCTACACAGGAGGCTGAGGCAGAAGAATCACTTGAACCCAGAAGGCAGAGGTTGCAGTGAGCCGAGATCGAACCCACTGCACACCAGCCTGGGCACGACAGAGTGAGACTCCATCAAAAAAAAAAAAAAAGGGGGTGAACATGATATACATGACATCACGGCGGAATCTCATAGATGTTATAGTAAGCAAAAGAACTCAAAAGAGCACATTTGGGATAGATCCTTTGATACGGAGATCTAGAACAGGTAAAATTAATCTATAATGAAAAAAAATCCAAGCTGCGGTTTCTTCTGAGGCTCTGGGGCTGACTGGTGAGGGGCGCTGAGGTCATGAAAAGATGTAGGTCATCTGAGTGAATCCATTTGTTAAAACTGTATAGTTGTGATCGGTGCATTTTGATGGATGTACATTTAACTAAAATTAACAAAATTGAGTGTCTAGTGTTGTGTCTATCTTGCTACAATGTTTTAAAAATCCATTTTACCAAAAATTAGACTATCAGTTCTTCACCAAACTTGGTCATCCTGGAATTCCCATCTCTGCCATCCTATTGTTGATTCCCAGTTACCCAAGACTTCATGTGAGGATGGCCAGGCAGCTATGGCCACACACGGGAACATGGTTTGAGGAGAGGAATATGTTAAATTGGTTAAACGTGAGCAGCTGGTGGGGGTTTTATTTTTGAAGAATGAGTTGTGAGTGCTGAATGGCCAGCCCCACCAAGGGGACACAGGAGAGGAATTGTGAGTCACTTACTGTGCTAACTGATCAGCATATGTCAGGAATCAGTTTACAGAGATGGGAAGCAGAATAGATTAATAGGAAAGGGATACCATTCAGCCTTTTAATTATGGAAAAGCTAGAAAGGGCAAAAAAACAAAGCAAATGGGCATGCACATGCAAGAGAAAAAGAGGCAGCCTTACAGCTGTAGTTCTTTATTGGCCTCCAAAGGGCAATGGTGTTTTCATTGAGTCCTCTTTTCATATCTTGTAGAAACTGGGATGCAAATGTGGAATTTCAGCAGACAGCGTCTATGCTAGTGGTGAGGAGAGGGACAGGGTAGATAGATACTTTTCCTCCTAGGCTGATGACTAGAATTCCTGACAAAGGATAACAACTTCCAACCAAGTTCATCATAAGGTTTAAAATATAAAATACTTGAAATGTGTTATGAGGATTAAATGGATCCATAAATTAACAACATTACCTGGCATTAAAAAGCAATCAATAAATGTTACTTAGACCAACAGTCACAGCAGTAATAATATGAAGAAAAATTAAATTCAGACTATTTTTGCTTTTTGCAAACACTTCTTAGTTAACTTCAGTTTTTAAGGACTCTAACCTTTCTCAGCTGGAAGAAAAAGCAAAGAGAAAATAGAATACTTTCACAACTTGATCCAGATCGATAGGGTAGTTAGAAATTGCCAGTTTCCTTTTTGGGGTTAGGGATGGATGGCATGGACAGCCTGGATACTCAAGCAGTCCCTGCCATCGGGGAGGCTGGGGCAGACAGTGAAATAGCATCCAGACAAGAAGGGTATGAGGGAGGCCATTGGGGCCAGAGTACCTTTGAACTAGAGCCATCCACGTAAACTGCACTGTGGGCTATTTTCTCCATTTCTCACTGTCCCATAAGCCTCATTCATTAATGGATTAAATATCTGATCCTCAATGTTGGAGGACAATGTTTGAACCTATGTGGGTATTGTTTTGTTTTTGTTTTTGTTTTTTTGAGACAGAGTTGTGCTCTGTTGCCCAGGCTGGAGTTCGGTGGCACAATCTTGGCTCACTGGAACCTTCACCTCCTGGATTCAAGCGATTCTCCTGCCTCAGCCTCCCAAGTAGCTGGGATTACAGGTTCACGCCACGATGCCCAGCTAATTTTTTGTATTTTTACTAGAGATGGGATTTTGCCATGTTCACCAGGCTGGTCTCAAATTCCTGGCCTCAAGTGATCCACTCACCTTGGCCTCCCAAAGTGCTGGGATTACAGGTGTGAGTCACTGCACCGGACCTATGTAGGTACTTTTTGAAATGTTTTTATTACCATAAAATATATACAACATATAATTTCCTACTTTAACCATTTTTAAGTGTGCAATTCAATGGCATTAAGTGCATCCAAAATGTTGTGCAACCACCATCACTATTTCCAAAAGTTTTTCATCATCCCAATGTGCAGGTTCTTTTTAATTCCTCTGACTTGTGAAATGATAATTTCATGACTGAATGTTAGAGCTAGAAGGAACCTGAAGATTATCTCCAATCACCACATTCGTACAAATAGGGAAATTGACACACTTGAAGGTTTTACTCAAGGCCACAAAGCTAGATGATGGCAAGGGCTGGAACTCAAATACAGGCTTCTTGATTCTTAAGCACAAGGGAGCAGTTTGAATAAGTGAATTAATGTCTAACAACCTGCAGAGGTTAATAGATTCCTCCATCTAAACAAAGACAGCTAATTTTAGCTTATTATTGCCATTGATGGTGTCAATTTTTTTAAAGAAAAAGGAAACATTTTCATCTGAATATTAATAATATTAAACATTGTGTGGGGGAGAGAACATGTTTGGAAGGTGTAGTCGTTAATTTTATGTGTCAACTTGACTGGGCCACAGGATACCCAGATATTTAGGCAAACATTATTCTGGGTATTTCTGTCAGGGTGCTTTGGATGAGATTAACATTGAAATGGGGAGGCTGAGTAAAGCAGACAGCCTTCCGTAAAGTGAATGGGCCTCAGCCAATCCGTTGAAAGACTGACTAGAACAAAAAGCCTGGTCCTCTCCTGAGTGGCAGAAAATTCTTCCTGCCTGACAGCGTTCGAACTGTGATACTGAGATTTTTCCTGCCTTTAGACTCAAACTGAAGCATAGGCTCTTTCTGGGTTTTGAGCTTTCTGGCCTCTGGACTGGAGCTATACCATCGGCTCTCTGAGTTCTCAGGTCTTTGAACTTGGACTGAAACAAAACCATTGGCTCTTCTGGGTCTCCAGCTTGTCAAATCACCCTGCAGATGTGGGGACTTGTCAGCCTCCATTATCATGTGAGCCAATTCCTTAAATAAATAAAAATATTCTATTGGTTCTGTTTCTCTGGACAATCCTGAGTAATATAGGAGTGAGTGAATATTAAGGCCCCTGGACCCCCAGCAATCTAGGACTGCTGTGTGAGAATCATTGAAGAGTTTGAATCCCCAGCAACTATCAAAGTGCCTGGCATGAAATAGGCAATAGATGGAATAGACAATTGGTGTTTATTTGGATAACCAAATGACTATATCATGAATAAGATTCATCATTTTCTCCACAGATTAGAACTTTGGAGGTATTCAAGAAAAGCCTACAGAAAAAATGTTTGTCTTCAGTGGGAAGTTAAATAGTTGACCAGTCAAGTTACTTACTTACTCATTCATTCATTTGTTCACCCACTGATGTATTAATCATATACTGTACTATGTACCAAGCACAGTGCTAGATATTGAATATGTAAAGAACAAGGATACACAGTCCTTGCCCTCCAGGAACTGGCAAGCTCACATAAAGAATTATAACACGGTGTCATATATGTTACCAGAAAGATGGTGCCCCATGCAGGTGTGATGAAAATGTACAAGTAGGGGTATATTTGAGGGGCTCAGGGAAAAGGTGGGAGGGGCAGAAAAAATGAGTAATGGTCCACCAGTGACAGGTTGCAAACAGAAAATGAAAAACAGGAAATGGTTGGGTAGATGGTGATTATTGCTCTAAAATTCTACATTCCTCTTGTCTATATTAGGAATGCTGCTTATAAATGGTAGTAAGAACAATTGTTCAATTAAGCTCTTACTATAATGCCCTGAAACTACAGATACCCCTAATATTTTATGTTTTTGTACCCCTTTTATTGACTAAAAGTAATACCTATAGAAGTACATCAAGACTTATTTACAAGGATATTTACTATCTGGTATGGTTTGGATTTGTGCCCCCCTGCCTCCAAATCTCATGTCAAACTGTAATCTCCAATGTTGGAGGAGGGGCCTGGTGGGAAGTGACTGGATCATGGGGAAGATTTCCCCTTGCTGTTGTTATAATAGTGAGTGAGTTCTCACAAGATCTAGTTGTTTGAAAGTGTGTAGTACAGTACCTCCCCCTTTGCTTGCTTCCTCCTGCTCCAGCCACGTAAGTTGTACCTGCTTCCCCTTTGCCTTCCGCCATGATTGAAAGTTTCCTGAGGCCTCCCCAGCCATGCTTCCTGTGAGCCAGTTAAACCTCTTTTCTTTATAAATTACCCAGTCTCAGGTATTTCTTTATAGCAGTGTGGGAATGGACTAATACAGTATCAAATTATCTCATTATTTTCAATAGTAAAAATTCAGAAATGAGAAGATCATGAAGAATTGATGAAAGAAACTATTATGCAATTGAATACCTTGCAATCACTTAAACTTGTTTTTAAAGAATATATAATTACATGGGGGAAATGTACAAAATGTAAGTTTTGAAAGGAATAAAAAATTGTATGTTTAAAACCAGATTTAAAAATATATAGACAGACCAATTTGCATAGGTAAAAAAGTAAAATGCAAATGGTAACAGTGGCTTTTTGATTGTTGTGAATGTTACAGATATTTAAATTTTTCTCTATATGTCTTTGTTTTCCAAACTTGTAACAATGATTGTTATTGCTTTAGTAAAGAAAAAGAAAAGTTATTTTACAATGTTATTTAGGACACATAGTGGGTTAGCCAGACGGACAATTTTTCTGGAAAGTTTCCCCAAACTCCCACCCTAAATCCACAACTTCATGGAGGTAACTCCAGGATCCATGAGTGTACAAATGACCCTACACCCTTGGCTACAGCAAATTAGTCCATAGGTGGGCATCTGACCAAAGCTAAGACTATCAGATTACATATGTTGAAAATTTGGAGATTAAAATGATTACCAAACCAAGTGTTCCTTTGAATGGAAGAGATACAAACTTGAGAACTGGAGGATGACTTTTTTTTTTTTTTTTGGTCTTATGGACTAAGTAGTAGAGAAAACTAGTTTTCAGGAATTAAAAAAAAAAAAAAAGAATGTTGCCAATGTATAGAGAGAAACACAGAGGAGAGATAGCAGCAAGGAGCTGCCAGATTTTCATGACAGATGTGACTCCGCTTTTTATCCTTCCTGAGGCCTTGAAGCACCTCCCTTACATTCCATGAGTCCATGAGATATCCACGTGCCTTATAAGATTTTTCCTTTTCTCACTTAATCTGAATCAATTTAGCTTTTTTTCTCAAAACCAAGAAGTCTATTAAAACAATATCTTTGGGAGCATAAGGAGAGAAGCCACACTCACTAAGAGAGCTTCCAATAATACTAACCCATGAGGACAAGGACTGCATTTCTCAGCTCAAGTTTCCATCGCCTAGCCCAGTTTCAAGCATGTGGCTGATGCCCGTTACAAGCTTGCTGACTGACAGTCTGGAAGAATGGATGATGTATTGCTATGCCTTTCCTCCCCTTGCCCTACATTCCTATTTAATAATTAGTAAAAGTGCATCAGAGTTAATGAAAAGGACATATCTGAGTCCCTCTCTGCTCCCTCTTATAGGAAAAGCACTCAATGTAGGTGGCCTGGGAAATGTTATCTATGGTTCAACTCCACGTAATATTGTTGATGCTCAAATTCACTTGTAATTAAAGGTTAGGTGTAGCTGAAAACCTCTCCCTAATTGCTTAGGAGCAAAAAGACTTCATTCGGAAAACTCCGAAAGTTTCTCATTAAAGAAAAATAATGCAAATTGATGTAGAGAGGTAATCAAATGGTACTTTCTATAATTTACTATTCCTTTGCTCAGGCCTTCAAGAACAGCCATAACGTGCACCTTGCTGCCAGACCATTCTCTATGTTAAACATTATGGTGAGTTAGAGAGAGAAAAGTGCAGAGCACATCAATTGAGCCAATGGGATAAAATATGAATGGTACATAAATAGGGTGACTTGTAAATGTTTTGAGTGTTTTTAAAATGATGAAACCAGGTCAAATTTCTCAAGTTTCCAGCAACTCCAAAATCTTACTTTGGAAATGGGAACATATGTTTTAAAGTCGAGAAACCACTTGCATTAACAGCATGCCCGAATGTTGTTAACAGTGTGAAGTCTTTAAGAAGTTGTCTGACCTACTAAATTTAATTAAGAATTTTAAAAGGCTTCTGGACATTGCATAATGGACTACCTTCAAATTGCCATGTCAGGCTGTTAATTGGTGGGTTCCATGGCTAATTTAAAACTCTTCTATCACACCTATGACTTATACAATCATATAACTCTGAAGGGAGAAGTTGATAGGACCAATAGCAAGAAAACAGAAACAGTGTGAATCACAGCTATCCAAATATTTTAAGTGCACAGTTTTAACTCTTTGGGAAATAGACTTGTAATTTTCATTCACAGTCTTTATAAGCTGCAAGTTGACACGTGTGTTAAATTTCTCTTTAGAATCATGATGATATTCATTAAGCCTTCGCCACATGCCCAGTGCAGTGCTGAGTACTGGAAATACAACAATGAACAAAAAGGGCAACCTCTGCTCTCACCTGGCCTCCCTGATAAATGTCCTTCAGATTAGGATCAGAAGGATGAATATGATCATACGAAAAAGGAAAGGAAAGCTGTTCCAAGCCAGGGGAGAGCATATCAGAAGACCTGAATGAAACAAAATTTTCCTGAGTTACAGTTTTAAACTGTAACTCAAGCTTAAGGGACCTAGTGAAGTACTGCCCCCCCAAAGTTAACTAATCTTCAGAGACTGCCCACAACCTACCTGTGAGCATGCCTTTGATACGCAACCCAACCAGTCCTGAGTTCACCTATCCCTCTGTCCTAAATTACATCGGGGCCAGGTACAGCACAACGAAGGACCACTCTCTACAGCCCAGAGCCTGCCAAAATATTCGAACTGGCCAATCCTAAATCTACGTACCCTGTCTTGCCTATTTCTCTTCAAAAAGCACAATAAAGTCCAGTGCCCATGTTTTCCCCTCACTACTGCGTCCTGACCACCCTGGCACTTTCCTACGTGGCCCAGCATAGTGTGTGGCATGCTCCCTCCTCTTGGGAACTGTGAATAACAAACTATCTTTGCAACAGCAGTCATCTCCTGATCTGTTGGCCTCACCATAGCTGAATAAAAACAAAACCATGAATACATTTTAAAGCAGTACCTAACTCATAAGTTATCACAGAATAATAAAAATGGAAAAAAAGTTATCAAGACAAACACTGATGAGAGAAATATTAGTAAATATACTACTAAAAAGGTTTTTAATACAAAACTGCAAAAAAGTTTCTTAGGAAAATGTCATGCATAAGAAAGAGTGGCGCTCATTCATTCAACATACATTTACGGAGCATGCTATGTGCCAGGGACTGAGCTAGGTACTTGGATGCCATAGTGAACAAAACAAAGATCCCAGTCCTTGTGGAGCTTATATTCTAGTGGGAGAAGACAGAAGACAGGTGGAACAAAAACCCATAAAATATATAAATACAAAAATACAGTGAGGGCTAAGGAAAAAGATTTGCAGGAACAAAGTGGTCAGCCTGGGCTTCATGGAGAAGGTGGCGTTTGATCAAAGACTTGAAGGAGATGAAGGCCATATGGGTATCTGAGGGAAGAGCCTTCTAGGCAGAAGATGCAGCTAATGAAAGGCCCTAAGATGGGAGCGTGTGTGGCTGAGCTAGAACACTGTGGCTCAAACAAGGTGAAGGAGGTGGAGAGGGCTGACCAGATTAGAAAAGTGACAAGGTTAGGGAGGTAAGACTGGTTTTGGGGGAAGGGAAATTTGTGCTGGGCCTTTTGGTTCATTTTAAGCACTTTGGCTTTCACTCTGAATGAGATGGAGACCCACTGGAGGATTTTGAGCAGAGAAAGGACCCAATCTTAGTGAGGTTTTTAAAGGATAATTTTGGATCCTGTGTTGAGAATATAAAATAGAGTACAAGGGTGGAAGAAAGCAGCCCTTTGGGACAACTACTGACTAATCCAGGCAAGAGGTGATGAGCTCTCAAACTGGAATGGTAGCAGTGAAGAGGGCAAGAAGTGAGCAGAGTTTAGATAATTTTGAAGGTTGAGTCAACAGAATTTCATGACACATTGGATGCAAAATGTGAAAGAGTCAAGAATAATGACAAGGTTTTGGTTAAACAAGTGGAAGGAGGAAGTTGCCATCAACAAAGATGAAAATGACTGTTATGAAGAGACAATTAAATATAGATGTCTGGAGACAAGAGAGAGGTTCATGTTGATAATACAAATTTAGGAGTTGTCATCATATAGATATTTAAAGTCATGAGATGGGTGGAGAGTGACTGCAAATGGAGAAGAGAGCTGATACCTCTGCAGAACACTTTTCCTCTACCCTGCAATGTCAACTCCTCTTATCTCTTTCATGTCATTGCTCAAATGTCACCTCAGTGCAACCTGTCCCCTCTACCTGACCTCATAATTATCTGTATATCCTGCTCTTTTTAAAGCCAACCGCTTATCATCTTCTAACATACTATTTAACTTACTTACTTACGTTTATTATTTATTTTCCACTTGCCCATGCTAGAATGTAAGCTCCATGAGGGCAGAGATTTGTATTTTTATTTTTGTTCACTGTTGTATTCCAGGTACCTAGAACAGTACCAGCTTATAGTAAATATTGCTTTCGAATTACCCCATTACCATAGGGTGCATTTTCTTTTCTTTTCTTTTCTTTTTTTTTTTGAGACAGAGTCTCACTCTGTCACCCAGGCTGGTGTGCAGTGGTGCAATCTCGGCTCACTGCAACCTCAGCCTCCCGGGTTCAAGCGATTCTCCTGCCTCAGCCTCCTGATTAGCTGGGACTACAGGTGCCTGCCACCATGCCTAGCTAACTTTTGTATTTTTAGTAGAGACAGGGTTTCAGCGTATTGGTCAGGGTGGTCTCGAACTCCTGACCTCAGGTGATCCACCCACCTCGGCCTCCCAAAGTGCTGGGATTACAGGCGTGACCATAGGGTGCATTTTCTATGGGCCTCTTAGCAGCCCATCAATTCAGTATTGATCCTAGTTCTTCCGGCAAACGAGAAAAGAGATGATAACAGCTAAAGTTGATTGAGTGCTCACTCTGTGCCGGACACTGTTCTAAGGGGATCACATGTACGTATATCATTTAATTCTCACAATAACCCTCTGAGATGAGTGCTATCATTTGCCTCATCATAGGCGAGGAAGCTGAGACACAGAAAGGTTAAGGTTTATGTCCAGCGTCACACAGCCTCGGAGAGGCAGAGTCGGCATATCAACCCAGACAGTCTGGAAGCAGTCTGTGTTCTTCCCCTCCACTCTCTATACCCCTTAGAAGCACAGGCATTCAGGGACTAAAGCCTCAACGTGACTCTAGTTGCTAGATATCATGACCAGTATTTGCTGAAGGTGCAAATGGCCTCCTCTTGGCATCATCCCCGATGACTTGAATGATTGTTGAGAATATTTTCTATTCATGGAATTTTGAAAGATCAAGTTAGTAAAGATTTGTTCCAGTATTTTAACATTTCTTTGCTTTTTCTCATTGATAGGAAAGAAAAAAACTATTTTCCCCAGCATTCACCTGGAGAACATTCATATGTTTCCTTCAATAAATTACTTTCCCAAATAAAATCCTTGCTTTGATCATTTTTGCATTAATGGGAAAATACATTTTTAAGGGAAGCCCAATCCTGATATTAATGATAATACTAAATTGAATATATATTATAGGGTAACTAATTGAATATATATACCTTGGAAGTATTTTTTTTGGCTATGAGAAATAAGTGGTGTAATGTGCTCAGCAGAACTTATTTCTAAAAAATGGAAATAGGTTAAATTGGTCTTTCCAGTGCTGTTTGGATATTTTTATTGCTACACTAAATGGGAGATTTTATATAGTTCTTTCCTTCTGTGTTCATCTTCCATGATGATTAAAAATTTAAATAAGTTTGCCAGAAGGTCGATTTGGCAGCTGTCGTGCCTATTAAATAGAGTGCATCCTTAGAGCATTTCATTCACTGCTAAAAGGAAAGGATTTTAGAGAAAAATAACCTAAGTTCCTGGGGGTTGAGGAAGTTACACATGCTTCAAGTGATAGCTAAGATTCAATGGATTCGTTGTAAATAGATACCACTATAATCAGCAAGAACCTTGGGTCTAATTATAACTTTGTGATCCAAACTTCTTCTTCGGTTGTGGTGAATCTAACTAAGACAGCAGTTGACGTGTCTACCTTTCTCTGTAACTTCTTAAATTCTGAATTCAACAAGAGCAGGTTCAAAGGGAAAAACTCCATTACCTCAATACTTGGCACATGTGAAATATCTAGATATCACAGAGCTAGTTATTGCTTGATTGTTTTGAGAGTATGCAAGTACACTTTTTCTATTTATTTTATTTATTTTTTTTTGAGACTAGGTCTTGCTCTATTGCCCAGGCAGAGGTTGCAGTGAGCTGAGATTGTGCCACTACACTCCAGCCTGGGCAACAGAGCGAGACTCTGTCTCAAAAAAAAAAAAAAGACATGCTATTGTGCAGTGGCACGATCACAGCTCACTGCAGGCTTAACCTCCCCGGCTCAAGCAATCCTCTTCCCCTAGCCTCCCAAGTAACTGGGATTCAGGCATGTGCCAGCACACCCAGCTAATTTTTTAATTTTTTTGTAGAGATGGGGGTCTCACTATGTTGCCCACCCTAGTCTCAAACTCTGGGGCTCAAGCAGTCCTCCTGCCTTGGCCTCCCAAAGTGCTGAGATTATTGGCATGAGCGACCATGCCCAGCCTGCAAGTAGGATTACAAAGCCTCTTTGCAATCTATTGTCTTTTTTATTTTTTTATTATTTATTTATTTATTTACTTTTTTTGAGACAGAGTCTCGCTCTGTTGCCCAGGCTGGAGTGTAGTGGCACAATCTCAGCTCACTGCAACCTCTGCCTCCTAGGTTCAAGCGATTCTCCTGCCTCAGCCTCCCAAGTAGCTGGGATTACAGGTGCACGTCACCACACCTGGCTAATGTGTGTGTGTGTGTGTGTGTGTATTTTTATTAGAGATGGGGTTTCACCATTTTGGCCAGGCTCATCTGGAACTCCTGACCTCGGATGTAGTGCTGGGACTACAGGTGTGAGCCACCACGCCCAGACTATTGTCATATTTATCAGAGGAATAAGAAGCGCTATTCACTCTGCAGAAGGGCACTATAAGTGCACATAGGAATTGTCGAAATAGTTATCCTATATCTGAGCTCTTCAGGTATAAGTAGTATATAATTACTATTAAGAAAAATTATAACAGTAGTATCATATATAACTAGTGTTTTTAATTATCACTAACATTGAAGGTATTTATACAAGGAAAGTATTTAAACTGAGGCTGAATTAGCTAGGTAAGAATTACCTAAAGAGCTTTTTTAAAATGCAGAGTACTGGGAAACATTCTCAAATATTCTGATTCAATTGGCTACAGTGGGGCCTAGGAATCTGGATTTCTAAAAGTATACCAAGCTGATTTTGATATGTACTCGTGTATAAGAGCCAGAGTTCAAAGACATTCATATAGTCCTATCATATATTCTTAGTCCCTAGCCACTGCTAAGATTGTAAGCAATTTGAGATAGATTGTCTTACATATCGTTATATCCCCCTCAATGCCCAGCACATAAAGATTTGTTGTTTGTTTGAAATGCATTGCTTTGACATGGGAAAGTCATGCCTCGAAGTGAGTACACTGTCAATAGAAATCTTCATCCCCTTTGCACAAAGCGATCTGTTAGGTAGGTGAGTGAGTCAGTTATTTCCCACCACACTCACCCCATGGGAGAGAGTCTGGACTTGAGAGTCAGAGCTGGGTATAGGCATTGACTCTTGCCCTTGACTACTTGTAGTACTTAACCTCTTTCATCCTGTTTCTTCATCTGTTAAATGGGTATAATACCAACCATATAAGATCATTGTAAGGATTAGTGACAAAATGTGAGATTCTTGCTACAAATAATGTGCTAAATATATGTAAACTGTCTACATTATGTCTTTATATTCTTCTGTGTGGAGCTGAAAATCATGGTTCTATGATGAGAATAGGAGAACAGCCCTGGCAACATAGCAAGACCTTTTCTCTAAAAAATTTTTTTTAAAAATTAGCTGGGTGTGCTGGCACATGCCTATGGTCTCAGCTACTTGGAAGGCTGAGGTGGGAAGATTGCTTGAGCCTGGGAGGTCGAGGCTGCAGTGAGCTATGATCATCCCATTACACTCCAATCTCTGATCATGCCATTGCACTCCAATCTGGGTGACAGAGCTGAGAACTTACATCAGAAAAAGAAAAAGAAGAAATTATCATCAGCAGTAACATTGTGACAAATGGCCACAAACTTGGTGACTTGAAATCATAGAAAGGTATTCTCTCACAGTTTTGCCGGCCAGAAGTCCGAAAGGGAGGTGTTGTCTAAGCCATGCTCCTTCTGAAGGCTCTAGCAAATAATCACTGCCTTTTCTAACTTCTGGTAGCTCTTGGTGGCTTACTGCCTTTTCTAGCTTCTGGTAGCTCCTGGTGGTCTTTGGCTTGTGGCAACATGCATTAGTCTGTTTTCATGCTGCTGATAAAAATATATCCCAGACTGTGTAGTTTATAAAGGAAAGAGGTTTAATTGACTCACAGTTCCACATAGCTGGGGAGGCCTCACAAGCATGGCAGAAGATGAAGGAAGAGCAAAGGAATGTCTTACATGGCAGCCAGCAAAGAGAGAGAACTTGTACAGGGAAACTCCCCTTTATAAAACCATCAGATCTTGTGAGACTTATTCACCAGAACAGCACAGGAAAGACCCCCCCCATCCATGAAATAATTACTTCCTACTGGGTCCCTCCCACAACACGTGGGAATTGTGGGAGCTACAAGTCAAGATGAGATTTGGGTGGGACATAGCCAAACCATATCACAGCATAACTCCAGTTTCTGCCTCTATCTTCACATGACCTTCTTCTCTGTGTCTCTTTGTATCCTCTCCTCTTCTTACAAGGACATCAATTTTTGGATTTAGGGCCATTCGAAATCAGGGATGATTTCATCTCAAGATCTTTAACCAATTACATCTGCAAAGACCCTATTTCCAAATAAGGTCACAATCTGAGGTTTGGGGTGGACATAAATTTTGAGGAGACACTATTCAACCCACTACACTAACCATTTGTGATACAGATTGCTAAATATCCCCCCACTCCATTTATTCTTTCTTTCTTACTTAGTAATATAAACCTCAATTCTTAGTTAGACACAGGGCTATCCAAAGTAAAGATGTCATTTTCCAGCCTCACAACTAAGATTATGATCATGTGACTAAGTTCTGGCCAATAAGATGTAATCAGAAGTATAGCGTGAATCCCTAAAGAGAAGAAACATGCTCTTCTACCCTCTTACTCTTTCTTGTTTCCTGGAATGTAGATGTAGTGGCTTGACTTAAGCAGCTATTTTGGACTATAACAAACAAGGCACATGTTCAGGATGGTAGAGCCTGGGTTCCTGACAACTTTAAGAAGTTGCCCTGCCTGGCCGTGGTGGCTCATGCCTGTAATCCCAACACTTTGGGAGGCCAAAGTGGGTAGAACTCTTGAGTCCAGGGGTTGGAGACCAGCCTGGGCAACATAACAAAACCCCATCTCTAGAAAAGAAAAGAAAGTCAGCAGGGCATGGTGGTCTGTGCCTGTGGTGCCAGCTACTCAGGAGGCTGTAGTGGGAGGATCGCTTGAGCCTGGTAAGGTCAAGGCTATAGTGAGCCGTGATCACACCAGGCTGGGTGGCAGAGTGAGACCCTGTCTCAAAAAAAAAAAAAAAAAAAAAAAAAAAGAAGCTGCCCTATTCTGGGCTGTCTTTTACTGAACTTTGTGTAACAAAGAAATAAATTTGCCTTATATAAGTCTTGTTTGTATAAGTCACTGTTGTTTAGGACTTTTCTGCCACATTTCTGCTGGACCTAATCTCAACAAGTATACTATCTGTCTTCTGTTACAAAATGGATCTGAGGTTTAAAACCTCAGAAGAAAACATTAGAATTGAATTGAGCTTTTTTTTTTGTAGTGATCATTTTAATAAAAATCTTTGTGGTTCCAAATAATCAGCCCTCCATCTCAGGGTCCCATTTTCATTATAACCATATTAACTTAGTTAATAATTTAGTAAAACTTTATGTTATAGTTACTGGTTCTGTTTACTTTCTAACTTCCTTGTTATGAGACAAGCCAAATAAAATAATTTTCATGCTATGCCTCTAGCTCTCTACTTGGTTGGGCCGTGGCATTGCCAAAATCCAAGAATGCCATTCACAGTGTAGCATTCTCAGGGCACCATTGCAATGTGAACAGTGTCCCTTGGAGGTGTGCAATATAGTAGCCCTGCTGCTAGGCTCCATGCATGATGGGGAAAATTTAAAAAGCAGAAGATGGGTATGATGCTATAAATTTAACCGCGTTTAGTTTTTAAA
This sequence comes from Symphalangus syndactylus, assembly GCF_028878055.3. Classification (NCBI taxonomy): domain Eukaryota; kingdom Metazoa; phylum Chordata; class Mammalia; order Primates; family Hylobatidae; genus Symphalangus; species Symphalangus syndactylus. Next base: position 47,962,905 of record NC_072434.2, on the reverse strand, counting down.
CTGTATGTCAGTATCACATTCCTGCAAATAATCACTCAGGGCTCAATTGCAGACAACAAAATTCACTCCAGATAGTTTAAGAAGAAAGGAATGACTTACTGGATTAACAGGATGGCCTGGGCTGTACTGCGGCAACCAACAGCCTCCAAATCTCATTCTATAAAAGAAATAAAGGTTTATTTCTCACATTATACTATGTGAACATTGTGGGTTGATTGGAGATTCCATTTTGTAGCATCCTCATTCCAAGTTAAAGGAGCAACCACTTTCTGGTAAATTGCTGTTACCCATGGTAGAAAGAGAGGTGATGAATTGTGCATGTTTCTTGAAGCTTGCATCCAGAAAGCACACTTTTGTTCTCATTTCATTGGCTCAAGCAAGTCAGATAGCCAAAATCAATTCCGAAGGGGCAGATGGAGCAATCCTACCATGTGCCTAGAAAACAGAAAACCAGAAATATATTTGATAAACAGCACTAATGACTTCTTCACTTACCCAAGCCCTGGAAGGACTGGAGGAGGGACATTTAGGTTGAATTTCCACAAACAACTCTCAGAACAATACTGCAGAACTGACCCATCAAGGATGCTGCTGCCTCTGCTAAGACTGGGAAGCTACAGCCGTGACAACTGATTCTACCACCACACAGCCTCAGCCTCGTTGTTTCTGAAACACTCTCTTTCTTAGGGTTCTGAGGCACATTATCAACCTCCAAATACCCGCAGGGGTAAGGACCAGATACTGGAACCTTGGCTACCACTGCTACAGAAAAATAAATGACCTCTGGGGAAAATTGGTAGACATATGCTCTCCATTTTACAAGAGCCATTTTCATCTTCCAGTTTTTCTGTAATATACCTCTGTGGTAGAAGTGAGGCTACATATGGAAAATGAGATGTAAGGAAGTCTGAAACATGGAGCCTTGAGCTTTCCAGCCTTGACTGCTCAGTAAGGCATTGTACAGGGAGGTTGGAATGGAGACAGACATTCTATATTACTTTTCGTGCATTCAGTATTCCTTATCTTTCATAATTCTTTCATCCATCTTTTCGTTTGTTCTTTCATCTGAAACTGAATGAATTTTTACTATTTCTAGACACAGTACTAGATGGTTGGCTGGGGATGCTCAGTGAGGAGGCATGTCAGGGAAAGAGACAGAAATAATGACATGCTTTGAAATTATGTCTAAGAACATTTCCAGATCAAATTTAGCAATCCATGGACCTAAACTTGGAAACAAGTTTGAAATGGAGGTGTGGAAACACATCTTTTTTACACATACCACAGGGAGTTGTTTTTTTTTTTAAATCACCCAAAATTAAATACTTTAAAGTGTGTAGAAATCAAAAGGTTTACATATCCAGAGGGGAGTAATGGTTGTTGCCACAGGAAAGTACTTGAGTGGGAGGGAGTTGGGAGACAAAAAGCACTTAGCAGATTAGTTCCTTGTAAATACTAACTGGTACCTTTAGGGTTTTTCCTATTATAAGCAATGAAATACATAACATTCAGTTTAATTAGCTGTATAAATAGCACCAGGAGAGCAAGTTAAGCTTCTTGTTCACGGCCAAGACGAGAGTAGTATTCACTTGAGAATGCAAAAATGCTTATAAAATTTTAGAACCCTATGAACATATCTACTCTGTTGAATGAAAAACCACAGCTGTCTAAGCACCATTATTCTTCACACTGAGAAAGTATTCCTGTTCTTCTTCTTCTCATCCCCCACCCCTATCCCTGTACACCTATACTAGCATCACACAGCCTACCAGCAGCTCTGCAGTGAATTGGGTTTTTTTTTGTTGTTGTTTTGTTTGTTTTGAGATGGAGTCTGGCTCTATCACCCAGGCTGGAGTGCAGTGGCGTGATCTCGGCTCACTGCAAACTCCGCCTCCTGGGTTCACGCCATTCTCCTGCCTCAGCCTCCTAAGCAGCTGGGACTACAGGCGCCCGCCACTGCACCTGGCTGATTTTTTGTATTTTTAGTAGAGACGGGGTTTCACTGTGTTAGGCAGGATGATCTTGATCTCCTGACCTCGTGATCCGCCCACCTTGGCCTCCCAAAGTGCTGGGATTACAGGCGTGAGCCACCACGCCCGGCTGTGAATTGTAACATCAGTTATGTAAGTTAGTTTTCTTTTGAAGATGGAAAAATTACTGACTGAAAACCATTGCATCATCCATTTAAACTCTCATTCCCAACTAGCTCCTTTTTTGTTAGTCCTAACACATGATCAAGGCTTTCACTGTTAAAAAAAAAAAAAAAAAAAAAAACTTCCTCCCACTCCCACGTTCCCCTTGAGCCCCACCTTATCTCTCCCTTCCCATCACAGCCACACTGCTTGATGTGCGCTTGCAATGATGGCTGTCCGGACCCCCTCACCTCCCTCTCACTCCTCAGCCCACAGTTACATAACTCATTCCCCACCATTCTACTAAAACCATCCTTGGCAAGGCCATCACATTTTCCCTGGGATCCGGCGGACACTTTTCTGTTCTTATTTTTCTTGGGCTCTCAACAGATTTCAAACTGTTGGAATCCTTCTTTCTTTTAGAAACTCTCTCCTTGGCTCCCAAGAATCTATGTCCTCCTGATTTTCTTCCTACCTCTGGTAGTTCATCCTCAGTCCATTTGGAGATATAATAAAATGCTAAATGAGACTCACCCTGATGTCTCAAATTTAAGCTGCAAACAAACGACATGGACCCCCACATTCAAAAGAGAAGCATAACTTGCTAAGAGTGGACAGATTTTGTCCTGTGCCTCTTTGCTCACTTAGGATTTCTTGAAAGAGAGCTGCTGGCCAAGTATGGAGTGCTGTGGCTTATTTCTGTTCAAAGAGAGGAGGTGAGGGGGTGTGCTACTCCACTTGAAGCCAAATGAGAGAGGCAAAAGTGAAGACTCAGAGAAGTTTAGGGTTGGTGTTTTCCACAAATAAACACTGGCCTCTTACTTTTAGTTAGATGATTGCTGAAATGCAAAAACTCCTTAGCCCACCTTCAGGCTCTTATTAGAGCCAAACATAAAATTTTGGAGGCCTGGCATGGCCTTCAAAGAGTTTAGGAGTCAATGATAAAGACAGAAGCTGGCTGAAAAGGCTCTGTTAGTGGAGTGAGCAGGAAGATGGGGAGAGATAATGGGAGCAGCCCATGTTCCCAGGGTTTGGAATTTTCCCTCGAGGTCACCTGGACCATGTGGAGATATGATAGTCATCAGAGCTGTTTAAAAATATTCTAATACTTCTCTCTATCTGAGCCTGTGGATTGTACTTTCCTACCCTCTTTCAAGTTAGCCTTGAATATGTGACCAGCTTTGGCTCATGAAATGTGAGCAGAAAAAGAGGTATCACTTCAGGGTAGGAGCTTGAAGACCCAGCGTAGGGTTCACTGTGGTTTTTTTCCACCTGCTATGGTTATCACAAAAGCATGAGTCAAGAGGCATTCTCTATCATCCTGGGTCCCTGAATGACTACAATAAGCAGAACCTTGCTGCTAACCTGAAATGTACAGGTAGCATGAATGAGAGTGAGTATCTACTGAAATTTAGGAGCAAGTGGCATAACCTAGCCCGTCCTGACTAATAAAGGAAGGCAGCATGATCTTGCAAGGATCCTATCCAAGAAGTGGACCATGTAGGAGCTAGTGACTCCAGCAAGAAAAATAAAAAGTGGAGATTGTGGGGAATGGTAAGAAGCCAGTTAGATAATTAATTTTTTGAGTCAAGGAAGAGTAGAGGTCCCCAAAAGTTTTGGGGGAAGATGAGTAACAAGCATCCTTAGAGAGCTCACAAGGTCCCCCACAAGAGGAAGGTCATTTTATCACTGGTCATGGCAGAGGGCATCTGACAGCCAACTGCAAAAGAAATGTTTTTTCCATGTTTTCTCTTATCACACCTTCCTATCTTTACCTGGAGGGAACCAAGAGCAAGAGAGGAATGGGGGAAAATACGGACCAAAAAAGAGAAAGAACAGAACATAACCCTTTCCACTCCATGATTGGGAGCCTGGATCGGGCTCAGGCTGGAGGAAGGAAGAAAGTTTGGACTGGATGTGAGACAAAAGTTTTAATTTAGATTGCTCTGAGTGTTTTAGTATATGAAAATGGGACTATTTGCATACCAATACATTAACAAAAATTAATGGATTGTGCTCAAGTTATTTTCCCCAGGTGTAATGGTTTTAATGCAATGATGGCAGAAAAAGAAAGCTATTTTCTAAGTATACCCTACCAAATGCAACAAATCCAATAAACAAGCTCTAATTCCTTTGAGAAAAACAGAACCTTAAATGTAGGTAATCCTCAGGGTTTTATCCTAGGCTCTCATCTCACAGGCTGCATTCATATATTTACATGACTGCAAATTTCTGTGGCTATGCCTTTCCCCAAACCTGTTTTTCAGGCACAGGCCACTGTCCTGCCTGAGTTACAGAGCTGATATACATAACTGCCTACAGGGCACTGATACTTGGATAGCTCATAGGAATTCATACCAACTGGACTCATTATCATCTACCTGTGGTCTCCTAAACCCGTTCCCCCTCAGAGTTCCCTTTCTCTTTTCATTACCCAGGGTGGAAATGTTGACTTTTTGCCCCTGCATGGCTCCCAATATTCAATCATCAAGTCCTAACTACCCTCCCTTCTAAGTATGTCTCAAATCTGTTCATTTCTCCACATCCCCACTGTGACTACATTGGCCTGAGTCATCTTCATGTCTCATTTGAAGAACTGCAGTGCTCTCCATCTGGACTCTGCTTCTAGTCCCACTGAATTCCAATGTATACTTTTCATTGCAACTACCAGTGATCCTTATAAAATGAGCCATTCATTCAACAAATATGTATTTCATACCCACTGTGTGTCAGGACCTGTGTTAAGCTTTGGGGATAGGTGCAGAGCACAAAACAGAGTCCTGGTCCTCATTTTTATTTATTTATTTATTTATTATTTTCAGACCCTGTGTTCAGCAAAATGAGCAGAAGGCAACTATTAAACGAACAAAATGACCCATAACAGGGTCAACAAAGGATTTTAAAATCTGTAATTATGTAGTTAATATACTTGGAACTTTTCTGTGTATGATATGTGTGTCTGTGTTACATTAACAGAAATACTAGTATTAAGTTAGTGTGTTTAGAAGAATGCGTTTTGACTAATAAAGACTTAGACAAGATAAATAAAGTGTTTACATTTTACAACCACATAATTGAGATAAACTAAGCATTTGGGAATTTGACAACATAGAGCCAGGGGTCCTCCTAAGACTCCATTGTGCCAGCAACATTCCCAGCTGCCTCGGTTACAGGCTCACATCCCCTTCCCCTCACGGGAATGATGGCACAGAGAGAAGAGCCACATGCAAGTGAAGTCAACTATCATAAGTGATGGAATGATCTCCAGAAATTTCTAGGGACTGAAGACCTGTTATAGCTCCCACAGATTTGATCATAACTAGTATAAACACACTAGATGGAGGGTTTTTTTTTTTTTTTTTTTTGCATGTTTGTTTGTTTCATTTTGTTTAGGGACAGAGTCTCATTCTGTCACCCAGGCTGGAGTCTAGTGGTGCAATCACAACTTATTGCAGCCTCAAACTCTTGGGCTCAAGTGAGTCTCCCTCCTCAACCTCCTGAGTAGCTGAAACTAAAGGTGTGTGCCACCACACCTGGCTAATTTTTTATTTTTGCAGAGACGGGGGTCTTGCTATGTTGCCCAGGCTGGTCTTGAACTCCCGGCCTCAAGCGATCCTCCCACCTCCCAAAGTGTTGACATTACAGGCACAAGCCACCACACCTGGCCCAGATCAGATGTTTTTAAGTCTGTTTTGCCTGGCAACATCACTTCCTGGAAGGAACCTTGGATTAGGAGACAGAAAAATCTTACTTTCCTGGTGGCTTTTGTCATTAGCTTCGGTTGCGAATTGATATCTTGATGCCTGGCTGCTCTCCTACCATGCCAACCCAAGAGGGGTTAAGCTTACCCAAGGTAGGTGTAAGGAGAATAGGAGGTTGCATCAGTCATAATAGACTAGGTTTGCTATGACAATCAACAATCTACAAATTTCAGCAGCTCAGCACATAAAAGATGATTTCCTATTCATACGAAGGCTGATAAGGAAGTGCTCTGGTTCCTCTAGTCATTTAAGGGCCTACATGACAGAGGTCTGTTAACTGGGATGTTGCTGGCCACTTTGTCATGGGACGAGTGAGGGATTAGAGAACCACAGAGGGTCTTTCACTGCCTCAGCCAGGAAGTGACACACATCACTTCTGCTAACATTTTGTTAGCTAGCTACATGGCCTAGATTAATTACAAAGGAGCCAGGAAGTGTAGCTTTCCATATGCTCAGGAAGGGAAAGAGAACTGGGTATTGGTGAGCATCAGAAATGGCTACTACCTAAGCCAATAGTCATTTTGTTTAGACAGCCTTTCCTGACCAACACTCCTCAGTTTCCAGACTAGGTATGATGTTGCTTTGTCGTGCTTCCCTAGTCCCTTTACATCTGCTTCTATATTAGTTAGTATACGTTATTTTATTGCTTATTTATATTCCTGCCTTATTACATCTCCTCTCTGCCCAAAACACCCTTGCTCCTATACTTCGCCTGGCTAACTTTGACTTACCCTATAGATCTCAGTTCAAATTACTTCCAATAGTCATGAGGAAAAATACAATCTGAATTCCTAGTCCCACAATTCTTCTCTTAAAAAAAATTATTCACTAAAGAGCTAGGGCTCCTTGTAAGGTATATAGTACCAGATCTTAGGAGAGGACAAAGCAAGAAGCACCTGCTACATCTCATTGCTGTCAAACACTAAAGATGTTTTTGGAAATGCCTAATTAAATGTTAAAAATAAGACAGTACAGCCTAGAGAGAATAGTCACTGGGCAAAAGGTAACAAATTCAGCATTAAAAATGATCACAATAATTGGAAGATATTCAATCTGTTTTTGTTTTTTTGGAGAGACAAGATCTTGCTATGTTGCCCAGACTGGTCTGAGACTCCTAGGCTCAAGCAATATTCGGTTTGTTAAAGAAGCTATGAGTTCATTGTAATTTTCAAAAGATAGAAGCTGTATAGTTTTTGTATAAAGTTTGCATAAAATTGTTAAAAGGAGGGCTTGAAGTTAATAAATAGGTATTGAATAAATGAATGAATGAGTTGTATTTTGATACAAATAGAAAAATGGTAATTTACACAAAATTGTATATTATATGAAATAAATAGTTACAACTTGGGGAATATGTTAGCCCATTGTGTAAAAATACACATAATAAGAATTTTCGTCAGGCACAGTGGCTCACACCTGTAATCCCAGCACTTTGGGAGACCAAGGCAGGTGGATTACTTGAGGTCAGGAGTTCGAGACCAACCCGGCCAACATGGCGAAACCCCATCTCTACTAAAAAAGTACAAAAATTAGCTGGGTGTGGTGGCACGTGACTATAATCCTAGCTACTTGGGAGGCTGAAACAGGAGAATCACTTGAACCCGGGAGGTGGAGGTTGCAGTGAGCCGAGATTCCGCCACTGTACTCCAGCCTGAGCAACAGAGTGACAATCAGTCTCAAAAAAAAAAAAAAGAAATTTAAATTTCTATATCAGACATAATAAAAATGGATTTGAGCTACAACAGAGACATTTTTATAATCGAAGAAGAAATTTCTCTCTGTACCCATAGTTAAACTCTAGGGTGAGCTTATTGACTAATTTTTCTGGGGAAACTTTTGTTCCACCTTGTTTGTGTATGCACAATTCTGCCTAAAAACAGGAGAATACAGTGGAACTGAAACTCCTTCAGGCATATGATTCTCCAAGATGGTTATTTTGAGGCAGTTATAGATATGCATATACTATGTTAGAATCAATTCAGTGGAAACCTGGGTGAGCTTCGTGAATGAACATTTTGTAGGTAAAATATAATTGCATCAATGTGCAGTTGCATCAGAGATAGGTTCTATAATCATGGGCACCTGGGAAAATTTCAACTGTATATATGGAATTAGCACTAACCTAGTTTACTGAGGTTTTCTTTATAATACCCTATCTTGGAATCTTTTTCTGTGTTAGAAAAAAATTCACCAGCTGAAAAGTATATTAAGAAAAAGATCTGTACTCATGTGAAAACTATTCTGGAACAGTACAACTTCAAAGGTTGGGTTTCTCTTACTGGGTGAATAAAAGCAAAATGCTGCCCGTAAATGGACAATTGAGTGCAAAAGCAGAAGGAGTAATGGAATATCACAACCAAAAAAGAAATGGAAGAGCTGGCAAGAGAACTGGGATACGGCAAAATGGAGAAATATAAAATTAGCTGAAAACAGAGGCAATTGTAGGAACATTCCTTTTGAGTGGGCAGCTCAAATGTTAATGATTCTACAATAAATTCATGCTTTAACTAGAGAATCCTAGGAATTTAGATCCAGCAATATATTTGGAAAGGTGTGGGGAAAATTAACTTGAAAACCCACACTTCGGTTGGCTCAGAGGGGATGTGTGAATGTAGAATCTGTGAAAAGAAGTTTAATATGTTTTTAAAAACTGTCTGCTAAATGAGACCAGATAATTTATGCATTGATGATGTGAAGCACCTGTTAGCTCAGTTTCAAAAGCAATAATTGTCCAAAGACTGTAATCTATTACTAATCAACTATAAGACTGTTGTCAGGACTGATCTAATTGGATATGGTTTTTAAAAATATGCCTGAATGCCAGATTCCAGTGTAGATTCACAAAAACCACCTGGAAATGTGCCAGGGATGGAGCACCCAAGGGGCGAAACTGAAGGGGTAAAACTGAATTGGATTTATCTAAGATGGAGAAGAATAAAACAAGAATGAACACATATTGCTGTATTTTGAATGTTTGTGTTCCCACCAAATTCAAATGTTGGAATCTAAGACCCAATGCAATAGTATTAAGAGGTGAGCCTTTAGGAGGTGGTTAAGTTATGAGGTCTGTGTCCTCATGAAAGGGATTAGTACCCTCATAAAAGGGCTTGAGGGAACTAGCTAGCCCTTTGTTGCCCTTCCACCTTCTGCCATGTGAGGACACAGCAAGAAGGCGCCATCTTAGAAGCAAAGAGCAGCCCTCACCAGACACAGAATTTGCCAGCACCTTGATCTTGGGCTTCTCAGCCTCTAGAGCTGTGAGCAATAAATTTCTGTCTTTTATAAATTTCCCAGGCTCTGGTATTTTGTTATAACAGCACAAAAGAACTAATACATATATCAAAGTTTGTAGCGGATTCTACATATCAAAAGACAATTTGTCTCAGTTCAAGTCCTCCAAGAAGCAAGACACCAAGAAAGAATGAGATGGGTAGGAGGTTTATTGGGGAAAATGCCTGCAAAGAATAAAGGGGAGAGGGAGCAAGAGTAGGGGGGTGTCACAAAACACAAGTCTGACTCTTGCACAAGGAGAGAAGAAAGGAAGGAGGATCTTGTAGAAAGAGCCCTAGACTGCAGTGCAGCCAGGCCAATGGCAAGTGTGCCCTAGCATGGAATGTTCATTACAGCAGTCATGCACTGCGGAGCAATGACCCAGTGCTAGTGTCCTCACTGTGCTCTGTCATTAGCCAGGAGCACCCTGGGGACAGCATGGCTTTAGCATAAATGCTGTGCCAGGTCAGAACATGCAGCAGCTAGATGTTGTAAGCCAGCTGTGTTCTTCACAGCAGGTTCTTTGGAAGGGACATCAGAGTGGCACACCACATGGCTGCTATGGCTTAACCTTGTGTCATACAGATACATGTTCCCACATATGTTTATAGAGCAGTCCTCCATGGCTCCTTTGAGCCTCTCTTCCCGAGAGGAAACTTCCAAGAGGGAGGCTGGCAGCACAAACGACACCCCTAGAAGCTGCAGCTGATCTCAGAACTGTAACTGGTATTCATTGTCTCCCTCCTCCACTGTCCTTTCTAAATCCCTCTCACTCTCAATCACTTCTGCCTTTCCTGGTGGCTTACCTGGTGGTATGACCCAAACTCCCATGCCTGAAGGATCTGATTCCTTGGTCATCACACTTTGTCAGGCTAATATGTCCATTCATGTGTCTATTCATAATTATAATTGGGCAATGCAGCACCAAGAGGTGCCCAAGCAGATTGCACCGTGGAAATGCAGCCCTACTTCCTCCTGCTTTCCTGAGTCTATTGCCTTGGCTAAGATTGTTACTTCTCTACTTTCCTGCTTGTCTCTGGACACAATGAGTCCAAAATGCTCTGGAAGCAGCCATTGTTGTGGTTAAGTGGGACCTGTTCCATCCCTCTGGCAAGAGTGTGCTTCTTTGGGGATGAGAACCTCACCCCCTCTAAGCTCGGAGTTGTGGGGACAGGAAGCAAAAAGTTCTCCAGTAGGTCATTGAGAGTGATGATAAGTGGGTCACAACTGCTTCTACTCTCGGGTTCCTATACTCATGTATCCTTTCGTTTGGGGACTCAGTACCAAGATGGAGGTCTCTGGTTTAATGCAAATACTGCACCCTGAATAATGTCACCCCACCTGTCTTAGTCTGTTTTGTGTTTCTATAACAGAATACTTGAGGCTGGGTAATTTTTAAAGAAAAGAGGTTTATTTGACTCACGGTTCTGGTGCTGGGAGGTTGAAGATTGGGCAGCTGCATCTGGTGAGGGCCTCAGACTGCTGCAACTCATGGCAGAAAATGGAAGGGGAGTGGGCATGTTCAAAGAGATCACATGGTAAGATGGGAAGCAGGAGACAGAAACCCAGGAAGCCAGACTCCTTTAACAACCCACTCTCAGGAATTAATCCATTCCCTCAAGAGCAAGAACTCACTCACCATCAAGGGAGGGCATTAATCTATTCATAAGCTATCTGGCTCTATGTCCCAAACACCTTCTACAAGGCCCCAGCTCCCAATACTGCCACATTAGGGATCCAATTTCAACATGGGTTTTGATGGGGATCAACCACATCCAAACCACAGCACTATCCTTCAGATTATTGCCTGAGTTGGTTCTTCAGCTGTGCTTCTGTGAACTCTTCCAACACTTGATCTGGCTGGCTACTTTGAGATGGTGAAGGATCAGTGGATTCCATGGTCAAGGGCTCACTCTTGCACCTTCTTCACTTTAAAGCAGTTTCCCGGGTCAAATGGCATGTTATGTGGAATTCTGTGCCTGTGAATCATGTATTCTATACAACATTGGATAATAATGCTGGCTGCAGCTCTTCAGGTGGAAAAGGCAAACCCAGATACAGTGTTTATCACTCTGAGCATGAACCACTGGCCCTTCTAGGACAGAAGAGCTCAATAGCACCAAACAGCTATTGGTCTTCTTGAGGAATAGTGTGATATCAGGTCTCAGTGTTGGTTTCTGTTGCTGATAGACTGCATATCCTGAGACAGAAGTAGTTAGACTGGCCTAAGTAAGGAGGGATTCATTGATAGGGCCCATCTTTGCTACTACAGCTATCCCATTAATGTGCCCATTGTTCCAAATCTGGAATGGCCATTGCTGATGGCTAGCTAATGTCAACTGGCCGAGTCATTTTGACTATCTGGTTTTTCAGTGCCTTTTCCAAAATGAGTGCTTTCTAGGGGCATTCAAATGTAATACAAAATAATCTTCTCATTTTATGTCCGCTCCCTATGTCTATCCACATGCTTCTGTGGCAGACTTCCTCATGTCTCATCTTCCAGTGGTAAGACTGCTTGAACTACAGCCTGAGCCTTCGGAGCTCCTTTTGGCTCCAATTTCTACCCAAAGCTGGCTGCCTTCCATATCACCCAGTTCACAGGCTGAAACTATATTAGTTCCAATATTAAGTGTGGACAGGGTTGCCTCCAGAACTCCGAGAAGCCCAACAGGTGTTGTGTTTCCTTCTTCTTAGTAGGAGATATAAGATTCAGCAAGTTGTCTTTTACTTTGAAGGAGAAGTCTTGGGCCTGGCCCTGGTCACTTAATTCTTAAAAACTTTACTGAAGTGGCAGGTCCCAGGTTCTATAGAGGTCTTATCTCCTGCCTTCTGGATCTCATGTACCTTCTCAAGGCCTCCAGCATATAAGCCACCTCTGGCTAGTCCTGCATTGTATCACCGTTCAGCATTATATCACTGATGTATTGGATCAATGTGATGCTACAGACTCTTTAAACTAGATGATGACAGAATGCAGCATGAATATAGCCCAGAGGACAAAACTGTAAATTAATCTTGTCCAGTTCATGCCAATGTGAACTGTTTCGGATCCTCTTTTCTGATTGGAATAGATAAGAATACAATCACCAAATCAATGGCAGCATACTCTAGAGCTGAGGCCTGATAGATTTACCATCAACATCATGTCTCACACAGCAACTATGATTGGAGCTACTACTTGGTTGAGCATGTGGAAATCTATAGTCATTCTCTAGAATCCATGTGGTTTCTATAGATGTCAGATTGGAGACTTCAATGAAGTCAGTGGAGGTATGATTGGGACCACCCCTATGCATCCTTTAAATCTTTAATGGTGGTTGGATTAGTCAGGGCTCTCCAGAGCAACAAAACCAATAAAGGGTGTGTGTGTGTGTGAGTGTGTGTGTGTGTGTGTGTGTATGTGTGTCTGTGGAGAGAGAAAGAAATTGGCCCATATGATTGTGGAAGCTTGATTAATCCAAAATCTGATGAGAGAGGCTGGCAGGCTAGTGATCCAGGAAAGAGTCCCAGTTCAAGTCTGAAGGCAGTCTGCTGGCAAGCTAGGAAGAGAAAATGTTGCAGATGAAGTCTGAACAAAGTCTATTGTCAGAATTTGCTCTTGCTCTGAAAAGGTCAGTTTTTTGTTCCACTAGGGCCTTCAACTGATTGAATGAAGCCCACTCACATTATGGATGGCAATGTGTTTTGCTTAAAGTCCACTGACTTAAATATAAATCTCACCTAAAAACACTCTCACAAAGACATCTGGAATAATATTTGACCAAATATCTGTGCACTGTGGCCCAGCCAAGTTGACACATAAAGTTATCCACCACAGTGGTATTAATGTCTCTCATCATTTCTGGGATGCAACATTATTTTTGATTCCCTATCTTGGCTCAGGAAAGTGGTTGTTTCAAAGGCTTCCTCTTGGTCTTTCATGGTATGATGGTTCTTACCCCACTAGCTAAGGATCTACATGATAAACCCCAAATCTAACAGGGGCCCCTGAGATACTTTAAGTCTTCAGGCATCAATGTCACCTCAGACAGCACGTCCAAAGCCCTCTATATATGTTTATTCTTCTTTCTTCAGTGCATAGTCACATAAGTAAACGGGTGCAGGTCCCTTTGGGGCAAGACTGGGGAAATCACTACAGTTTATACTTATGGTGTTGCACCGTGCTTCCTTAGAAACAGTCACCTCTCCATCACTGCATTCTGGGTCTGAAAATCATCTCAGATGCAGGAACTGAAGTGTGAATTGTGAATTTTTATTGGCACAACCACCTTTGTCCTGCTGCCTTCTCTGTTCTTGCCTGTTTCTGATGATAGATGTTAAATGGGAATCTCTTTGGCTGCCCTTCTATTTTTCCCCTGGAGACACCAGATTCTGTAAGTCATTTCCACAACTTCTTGTGGGTCATGCCCCTTGACGGCTATTCCAATATTGCTGGCAGTTACAATCATGGCAGCCCTCTGACTTCTGGCAGTTAAGCGTTGTTACCTGGCCTCTACCTTCTTGGGGTACTATCGTCCCTATTGCTATTAATGAACCCAACTCTGTGACAGCTTCAGCTCTGGCCCACAAGGAGAGCCACCACTAAACTTCTTACTGATGCTGGTGCCCCTCTCGCCAATGCATTCCTGATGGCCTTGGGGAATAATGTGTCATTCCGCAGCCGTGCTGCGGAACATAGTGTGGAATGCTGTGGTTTTCTGGCCTTGCATTATGAATCCAGTTCCAGCAACCTTTATATTTTTCTTCCTCTACCATTTGCCATGGCAACTCCAGTATTTCCAGTTCACTCAAAATAGGCCATCACTGCCTCTAGGCTTCTGGAGAGCTACTATACAGTGAGTTTGCCCCAACTTGGGGGTAGAGATGGGGTTTTCCTTGCAGTGATGTTAAACTCCTTGACCCAAGAAAGCGCTCCAAGTTAAACAACCTCTCTGTCTCTCATACTTTGCCTTTTACTGTTTCATTATTTCTCAGTTTCTCATCCCTCTGCAGGAATCCATAGAACTTTGAGATAATCAGCCAATGGCACCATTCTTGTAGACATCATTCTCCCCATATCTCCCAAGTGCCTAAATATTTACATTAGCAAATCTGTTCCCCTCCACCAGGATGCATTCCCAAGCAGTGTTCATTTCTCACATTCCACTTGGGATCAGATCCTCCTTGCCAGCCAGACATGAGTGAGCAGTCCCCAACTCTAATTTTACTGCCTGCTTTCTCAGGCCATTTTTTGCCAAGTGTGTCAATTGACAGCCTCTGAGTAGCAGACACCAAGCCAAAATAATATGTGAAAACAATTTTGGTGAAAACATCTGTGAACGATAAAGGGGAGAGGAGCAAGAGTAGGTGGGGAGAGATTTCAAACCACAAGGCAGGTGTGACACTTGTGAAAGAAAAGAGGGAAGGAGAAAAAATGGGGTAGGAAGAGCTCCAGGCTGCAGTGCAGCTCTGAGAAGTCTTGACCAGGTGATTGGGAAGGCCTCTCGCAAAGGCCATCCATTAGAAGAAGCTTCTGTCAGGCAGAAATGGCCCAGCAATAGTACTCCACTGTACTCAGGCATTGCCTGGGAGCAGTGTTGGGGAGAGGGGAGAGAGGCCTGAGTATGAATGCTGCAAATCTGTAGGTATAGCCATTAGCTGGAGGCTGCTGGCCAACTACACTCAGATGGCGTGTTCTCTAGAAGGAAGCTCTGAAGGGTACACCTACACAATCAAGTCTAAGTGGCAGGAGCAGTAAGAAATTAAGCCAAGGCCAGGAAGCCAGGTGGAAAATGGAATGAGAGCCTGCAAAGGGGCTCCCATTGTATGTAATAAGCAAAGGCAGGCGCAAATTCTACCTTTATTTACATGTGCATGGCTGTAGTGGGTGGGTTTAGTGTGTGGGTGTATGGACTGGCTTAATGTTACAACAAGCATGAAGGAGTTCGTGTGAGTACATGGACAGCCATGAGAAATGTGCATTGATAAGGAAGGAGACAAAAAAATCTACAGAAAGCAGACACAAGAATAAAGAAGGTATAGCTTTATGAAGCCATTTAATATAAGAAGAAATCATCCTATAATCCTCAATATACCCAGACGGCAATCACTCTGTTACTGGAATCATCACGAAAGGGCAATTCAAGTTGAATATCATCTATTTTAGGAGGTAAATATGTACACCTTAATATATGTTATTTTAAAAGAGTTTCAACAAAATGATTTTTAATGTCACATGCTTAAATGGTAAGTCCCTCCATCCTATACAAAATTTTTATAATTTAAAAAGACTTATTTCCCTGCTGGATAGCTGGGTTATACTTTATTACTTTTCAAACATTCATGCTGCCTGCTCCATGGTTTTCTCTATAATTTTATAGCTTCCATTCTGCCAGTTTTATAAATTACATTTCTGATAGTACACTACTCTCTTAGACTGCCACAATTCAGAAAGCAAGTGCCAAAAGAATCTAAACTTTAATGTCCAAGAGAACAATTCTTTTTGTGACATTTCATACAATTCAAGGTTCAAGGGAAATGTTTGTGGTTTGCATATTTATAATTTTATAACATCTTCCATAACTGTACAAATAAAAATAAATATAAATCTGTATTAGAGTAAGGGCTTAAAATATTTTTAAGGTATGTTTAGATTATGACAAATGAAAAGTCTATGAGTGACACTCTGTGGCTAAATTTAAACTAAGAAAAGTCATTTGTATTAAGTAACATCATTTAGTTGTAAGTACTCACAGGCACTGTGTTTTATGGCATAAAGTTAGATATGAGGCCATGACTGCAGTTAAATTTTGAATAGCAGAAATTTAATTCCTCTGTTGTCATCAGCACCACCATCAATTCATCTTCCTCATCACTGTTACTATTACTATATACTTATATATAAATAATAATATTTATACTACTACTACTATCATCACATCTGTACTTCCACATTCCCTTGGTGGCTCTAAATCTGAAAGCAGTAAGAAAAGCAGAGAATGTAGGAACATACCTGGGTTTGAGTTCTAAATTTGCTTCATACTGGCTGTATGACTTCAGGCAGTTTTCTTAACTTCATTATGTCAGGAGACTTATTTGTAATGCAGGGATGATAATACCCACTCCAAACAGTGCTTGTGAGAATTAAGTATATGTAAATCACCTATGAAGACAACAAATTTTAATTTCCTGCTAAAATCTCCCCACTATCAGAGGATGATTCCTTCTGCTTCTGGAGAAAATTAGAATGTTTAAAGTTTATTGAACTATTTTTTTTAATAGGTCACTCTCCCCTATTCTCTCCCCTTCAATAAACACGCCTGTTTATTGAAGTTGCTCTCATTCAAAGGCACCAGTTGCTTCCTAACGGCCAAATCCAGTTATAGTCATGCACTGCTTAATGACGTTTCAGTCAACAATGAACCACATGTAGGATGGTGGTCTCATAAGATTATAATGGAGCTGAAAAATTCCTACCACCTAGTGATGTCCCAGCTGTCCTACAGTCATAATACAATGCATTACGCATGTGTTTGTGGTGATGCTGGTGTAAATAAACATACTCCTCAAGAAGAGCCCCAGGCAGGTCCTTCGGGAGGTATTCCAGAAGAAGGCATTGCTGTCATAGGAGATGACAGCTCCACACCTGTTATTGCCCTGAAGATCTTCCAATGGGACAAGGTGTGGGGGCAGAAGACAGTGGTATTGATAGTCCTGCTCCTGAGGAGGCCTAGGCTGTTGTGTGTGTTTGTGTTTTAAAAAACACTTAAAAAGTAGAATAAATAAATAAATTTTAAATAGAAAAAAGCTTACAGAATAAGGATAGAAAGAAATATTTTTTATACAGCTGTACCATGTGTTTGTTTTAAGCTAAGTGTGTTACAAAAGAGTAAAAAGGTTAAACAATTTTAAAGTTTATAAAGTAAAATAGTTATAGTAAGCTAAGTCTATTATCAAAGAAAGAAAATTTAAAAAAATTACTGTAGCCTAAGTATACAGTAGTTATAAAGCTTACAGTGTACAGTCATGTCCTAGGCCTTCATATTCACTCACCTCCCATCACTCACTCACCCAGGGCTTCCAGTCTTGCAAGCTCTATTCATGGCAAGTGCCCTATACAGGTATGCCATTTTCTTATCCTTTATATCATATATTTGCTGTATTTTCTCTGTGTTTAAATATGTTTAGATACACAAATACTTACCATTGTGTTATAATAGCTTACAGTATTCAGTATGGTAACATGCTGTACAAGTTTGTAGCCTAGGAGCAATAGGCTATGCCATATAGCCGAGGTGTGGAGTAGGTTACACCATCTAAGTTGGTGTATGTACATTCTGTGATGTTTCCACAGCAATGAAATTGCCTGATGATGCATTTCTCAGAACATATCTCCCTCGTGAAGAGATGCATGATTGTATCTCCTTTATAATCCTCATTCTATTTGTCCTCTCTGCCACATGGATGTATTAACCACTCTCCTTGAAACCTTTTGCTTCCTTGGCTTCTCTGAAGCCACTCTTTCGTTGTTCGTTTCCTTTTTTTCCCTTTAATTTTGGGTTTTTTAAATAGTGGGTATGACACGGATTGCAAGGTAAGTAGCAGAAAGCAGTGGATGGTAAGTTGGTTCTGCTTGTGATCCAAGAAGGAAGTCAAAGACATTCAAGGTCAATACTGTGAAGACACAGAAACCAAGGAGGTGATGTGCCAGAAGCTATCATGGGAAGCTGGGGCCAAGGATCAGGAGCTGAACACCAATAAGGTATCAGGAGACAGGAACACAGGGAACAATACCTAATGTAATCCAACTAGTTTTGCCTGACATCGGTTTCATTTTTACCTGGCTCTCATTTTGTGGGCTGGGCACATAAATAGTACCAGCAGAATCTTAACAAAAGTGCCAAATACTTCCTACTTCTTTCCTCTCTGGCCTGTAAGTTGGTCCCTATAGTCCTATTTCTTGGACTTCTCTATCAATCTACAGACTTAGCTTGGATGATCTCATCCAGCCTCATTTTTTAACTACCATGTTCTCCTACAGTTTCTAAACTGTCTTCTGGGTCTGGCTTTTTTTTTTTTTTTTTTTGAGACAGGGTCTCACTCTATCACCCAGGCTGGAGCACAGTGGTGTGATCATGGCTCACTGCAGCCTCGACCTCCCAGGTTCAAGCAATCCTCCTGCCTCAGCCTCCTGAGTAGCTGCGACTATACATATGGGCCACCACACTAATCTTTTGGGGCTTTTTAATCTATATGCCCTGCAATATTTGAAGCTCAGATGCCTAAATTGAGTTTGGTAACATGACTTCCTAAATTGCTACCTCTTTCAGTGGCAGCATCACCACCCATGCAATCTCTTATATAACAAAGCATATCATTTTCTTTGCTGACATCCAATAGGTCACCAAGAGTTTTTTTTTTTTTTTTTTAATTTTTGTAGAGATAGAGTCTCCCTTTGTTCTAGGCTGGTCTCAAACACCTATCCTCAAGCCATCCTCCCACCCTGGCGTTCCAAAGTGCTGGGATTACAGGCAAGAGCCACTGGGCCTGGCCTAAGATTTTTAAAAATACTTATTTATTATAATTATTAATATTTCGACATGACTGTCTTTTGTCTAGCCCTTGAGCTAAGCACTCTGCTATCCCTTTATAGATAGTACCTCATCTCAGCTGGGAGCAGTGGCTCACACCTGTAATCCTAGCATTTTGGGAGGCTGAGACAGGCAGATGGCTTGAGCTCAGGAGTTTGAGGCCAGCCTGGGCAACATGGCAAAACCCTAAGTCTACAAAAAATCAGCACATGCTTGTAGTGCCAGCTACTTAGGGAGCTGAAGCGGGAGGATCGCTTGCACCCAGGAGGTCAAGCATGCGGTGAGCTGTGATAGTGCTACTGCACTCCAGCCTGGGTAACAAAGTGAGACTGTCTCAAAAATAGGTAGATAGATAGATGATAGATAGATAGATGATAGATAGATAGATAGATAGATAGATAGATAGATAGATAGATAGATGATAGATAGATAGATAGATAGATAGATAGATAGATGATAGATAGATAGAATCTCATCTAATCTTCCTCACATCCTTTAATGATAGCTTTACAGGTTTTGTTATCATCTCTGTTTTAGAGAGAAAGAGTCTAAGGCTCAGCATATTTAAAATAGTCTTTCATGCTTTAAATATTAGGTTGGTGCACAAGTAATTGTGGTTTTTGCCATTTAAAGTAATGGCAAAAACCACAATTACTTGTGCATCAACCTAATGGTTGTTCCAGTTACACAAAATTGAATTCAGGTAGTTTGACTCTAGATCCTGCTCTCTCGCCACTATATTCTGCTGCTTCTTTGCTCTCTGTGTTTTTCTCAGAAAAGTCTCACAGATCCAGCTGTTTCTCTGGCTACAGTTACACAAGGTTACATACCTGGGCCCCAAAAGCAGATGGATTTGCATTGGAACCCTGGGGCCCCAAAAGTAGATGGATTTGCATTGGAACCCTGGGGCCCCTGCCTGCTGTGTGACTTTCAACAAGGCTCCTATCCTTCTCTGCCTTTGATTCCTCATTGGTAAATAGGTACATACTAGCAACATCACAGGTTGGTTATGAAATCACATCACAGGTTTTAAATGAAATAATATAAAGAAAAAGGGAATGAATGAAAGCTTAGCTAACCTACGTAAAGCTCTATATACTTAATTGCTGTTGTTATTATTATTCTATGCCAGTATAAGCCCTCAAATGTTTCCACTGTGTTTCAAAAGATTTTTAACTGGTCTCCCTAACATAAGAACCGACAAATTCATTGTCTTGATTGTCAGAATTACATTTTAAAAAGCTAAATCTGATCATGGCACTTCCCTGCCATAAAACCTCTAATGTTCCTATTCTCTATTTGACTGCCTTTTATGCCATACTGAAGTATTGACTTAAAATGGAATCAACTTCTTTAAACTGGAATGACATCTTCTGCCTTTCTCTTTTATTTCCTGCTATTCTCCCAAACGAAGTATAGTCTTCATAAATACCAAATTTATTCTTCCACAGACCTACCAGTCCCTTTGAGGCCTTTGGGCCTCTTTCTGTTTCCTGTTTCAGTACTTGCCCCATTTCATCTAGAAAACTCCTACTTGCCTTAAGCCCTAGCTCCTCATAATGGCTTCCTCTAAGTCAAAATCCAACGCCTCTCTGTGCTACAAAGAGTACTTTATTCACAGCATTTATGACACGGAATTTACAATTACTGAGTTGCAATTACTTTCCCGAGGGAAAAGTCCATTTCTGAATAAAAATCAATCAAATCCGGTGGGTTGTACACCGGTGTACAGTGTCTGGTACATTATAGACATTCAATAAATACTGCTAAATGAATAATGTGTATTGCTTACAGTTTACAAGGTCTTTTCACGTACTTATTTTCATCATATTATCATAACACATAAGCATAAGAGTTTGGATACAAGAAGCTGTTGTTATTACTATTATTATTAAACTGGGACTTAGTAAACATTTCTAGCGTTTTCCCCACCTGCAGAACTTTAAAAATACACAAAAATTGCCAATATGGGACTGTAAACTAGTTCAACCATTGTGGAAGTCATTGTGGCGATTCCTCAGGGATCTAGAACTAGAAATACCATTTGACCCAGCAATCCCATTACTGGGTATATACCCAAAGGATTATAAATCATGCTGCTATAAAGACATGTGCACAGGTATGTTTATTGCGGCACTATTCACAATAGCAAAAACTTGGAACCAATCCAAATGTCCATCAGCGGTAGACTGGATCAAGAAAATGTGGCACATATACACTGTGGAATACTATGCAGCCATAAAAAATGATGAGTTCGTGTCCTTTGTAGGGACATGGATGAAGCTGGAAACCATCATTCTCAGCAAACTATCGCAAGGACAAAAAACCAAACACTGCATGTTCTCACTCATAGGTGGGAATTGAACAATGAGAACACATGGACACAGGAAGGGGAACATCACACACTGGGGCCTGTTGTGGGGTGGGGGGAGGGGGGAGGGATAACATTAGGAGATATACCTAATGTTAAATGAGGAGTTAATGGGTGCAGCACACCAACATGGCACATGTATACATATGTAACCAACCTGCACGTTGTGCACATGTACCCTAAAACTTAGAGTATAATAAAAATAAATAAATAAATAAACTTAAAAAATTTACCACCAATATTTAAAAAAATAAAGGCTAAAGCTAGCATAGGGCTCATATTTTAATAACACGGTCATTATATAGATCATGATAATTACCTGTGGGTATTGGTAAATACATTGCTGCTTGATAATTGTACTTCACTTCAAGTTCAGATTACAGTGTTCCTTTAGTATGCCATGGAAGCAGCTATTTAAAGAGTCAGGCTAAACCTGGCAAGAGAGGAACTCTTTGGAATTACAGTAGCATTCCAAAGTCTTTGCAGTTTCCATCCAGTTCTTTTATGTGGCAATAACAATTAATTCAGTTTAAAATTATTTTTAACCAGTAGATTCTGCCATTTCCCCTAATTCCTTGAAAACAGTTGAGCAAATGTAAAACATACTTGATTTGAAATCTAGGGCAGTGTTTATCAAAATGTGAGGGAGGACTCATTAGTGATATGCAAAATCAACTGTGTAATTTAAGCAATTTTAAAATGGAATAGAATAGAATAGGAAACACTAGAATGTGCTACATGATGAAGGGGCATGATGTTTTGTGAAATCTTCATTTTGATTGTGTATGTGTTTACTGAATTGTGATATAAAATATATTTCCCACTGTGGCATATATTTCCCACTAGATTGGGTCAAAAAAGTTTGAAAGCCACTACCCTATACAACATAGCAATATTGCACAAGGAGTGGGATCAATTCCAAGTAGCCACTTAATAAAATTGGCTTAATAACTTGATAACATTGTAATCATGTCCCCACTGGGGCCAAAGCTGGAATTACACTATCATAACCCCCAAAACATAATCAACACCTGATTCATTCACCAGACTTAACCTCAAATAACATTTAATTATTTCCAAAAATTAAGCCCATCTCTAAGAGGTATTTGCTACCGCAGAAACTATGCAGAATAATTTGCCGTAGATTATAAAGTCAATTCCAAAAAAGCACTTTGGGGCTGGGCGTGGTGGCTCACGCCTGTAATCCCAGCACTTTGGGAGGCCGAGGCAGGCAGATCATGAGGCCAGGAGATCAAGACCATCCTGGCTAATATGGTGAAAACCCGTCTCTACTAAAAATGCAAAAAATTAGCTGGGCGTGGTGGCACATGCCTGTAGTCCCAGCTACTCAGGAGGCTAAGGCTGGAGAACCGCTTGAACCTGGGAGGCGGAGGTTGCAGTGAGCCAAGATCATGCCACTGCACTCCAGCCTGGGCGACAAAGCAAGATTCTGTCTTGAAAAAAAAAAAAGCATTTTGGAAAATGTTTTGAGCAAAAGCAATCACTGAAGTTATATTCAGACCACTATCCATTTGCATATTTATTATATTTAATTATAATCATTGCATAATTTTCTCTCAGTGAGACTTAGCCCCTATTGTACAGGAGAATTATTTTACTATTTCTGTCTTCTTAGTGCCTTTATATATATATATATATATTATTTAGCACATAAGGGACATTTAATAAATGCTTGTCAAGGAGGTGGTACTCATTTGGATAAATATATGTTCTGAAACATAATGAATGATGCAAGTTTACAGCCTATGCTAAGGCTATTCATGCTTCTTCACTTCAAAGAATGTACTTTTCAAAGTCTCTCAGCTCTACAAAATAGGGCTTTACTGGAGTTTAAAATGTATACCTTTTAAAATCAAAGGAATACAATTTAAAAGCAAAATGATACATTCCTTTAATACTAGAATATCATGGATGCAAGCAGAGAAATAAGTGCTCTTATACAATGCTTGTGATAGGGAAAACTGAGGTAGTTTGTAAATACATACCAAAAATCTTTAAATATGCTTACTCTACATGCAGAAGGTTTGCTTCTAGTTCTTCATTCTGTGGAAAAGTAATGATCTTCAAATATGTATAGAGGGTTAAACTCAGTGCTGTTTACAATAGATAAAAATAGTAGGAAATACTAATACTAGGAAATAAGTGAATTTTCTACTTCAACAGAATAATATGTAGCCATAAAAACCATGGTATTCAAATACATTGGCATAGAAAGGGATTCAGCAGACATACTGTAAAAAGCAGAAAACAGAGCTGTAAACTACAGAATATCATTCAAAAACATTTTTATGCAGTAATAGTCACATAATAAAATTAACATTTTAAAAGTGAATAGTTCAGTGACTATTTAGTACATTCACATTATTGGGCTACTGCCCCTTCTGTCTAGTTCCAAAACTAGATTTTCATCATTCCATAAGGATGTTTGCACCCATTACCTTCTCCTCCAGCCCTTGGTAAACACCAGTCTCTGTTCCGCTCTATGAATCTACCCATTCTGATACTTTATACGCATGGAATCATACAATATATGACCTTTTGTCTCGGGCTTCTTTCATTTAATGCTTTGCAGGTTCGTCCACCTTATAGGGGTCCTTGATTCCTTTTTGTGGCTAAAAATATTTCATTGCATATATATCCCACATTTTGCTTATCTGTTCATCAATAAATGGACATTTGGGTTGTTTCTACCCTCTGGTTATTAGGAATAGTGGTGGTATAAAAGGGTGTGTTGCCGAATATCATTTTAATGATACAAGTATTAGCAGCCATTATTTTTGGGTGGACGGATTACAGGTGAATTATTTTATGTTATTTAGAACACTAGGCTTTGGAATTAATCAGAACAGATCCCATTTCCTCACGTGTAAAGTGAGGAAAACAAAACCTACGTAACTGAATGATCATGAAGAGTAAATAAATATGTATATGTAAAGCATTTAGAAATGCGTGGTTGGGGGGAGCACATAGTAAGGACTGAATTTGTAGTATTTTAAAAAAATCTTTAAAACATCTTGTTTTTATTTTTTTAAATTAGTGTTGAAGTCTTTTTTTTTCTTTTGCTAGTGTACTTGTGTGCTACACAATTAAGATGCATGATCCCCTTCGCTGATGGTCATTTGGGCTAGTGCCAAAGGCTGCTGGATTGTTTGATCTGATGACATCCGTTTAACTAAGTATAGTTCTACACTGTAACTCTCCCTCCAAGTTTCTTTTTTTTTTTTTTTTTTTAATTATACTTTAGGGTTTTAGGGTACATGTGCACAATGTGCAGGTTTGTTACATATGTATCCATGTGCCATGTTGATTTCCTGCACCCATTAATTCGTCATTTAGCATTAGGTGTATCTCCTAATGCTGTCCCTCCCCCCTCCCCCCACCCCACAACAGTCCCCGGAGCGTGATGTTCCCCTTCCTGTGTCCATGAGTTCTCATTGTTCAATTCGCACCTATGAGTGAGAACATGCGGTGTTTGGTTTTTTGTCCTTGCGATAGTTTACTGAGAATGATGGTTTCCAGTTTCATCCATGTCCCTACAAAGGACACGAACTCATCATTTTTTATGGCTGCATAGTATTCCATGGTGCATATGTGCCACATTTTCTTAATCCAGTCTATCGTTGTTGGACATTTGGGTTGGTTCCAACTCTTTGCTATTGTGAATAGTGCCGCAATAAACATACGTGTGCATGTGTCTTTATAGCAGCATGATTTATAGTCCTTTGGGTATATACCCAGTAATGGGATGGCTGGGTCAAATGGTATTTCTAGTTCTAGATCCCTGAGGAATCGCCACACTGACTTCCACAATGGTTGAACTAGTTTACAGTCCCACCAACAGTGTAAAAGTGTTCCTATTTCTCCACATCCTCTCCAGCACCTGTTGTTTCCTGATTTTTTAATGATGGCCATTCTAACTGGTGTGAGATGGTATCTCACTGTGGTTTTGATTTGCATTTCTCTGATGGCCAGTGATGAGGAGCATTTCTTCATGTGTTTTTTGGCTGCATAAATGTCTTCTTTTGAGAAGTGTCTGTTCATGTCCTCTGCCCACTTTTTGATGGGGTTGTTTGTTTTTTTCTTGTAAATTTGTTTGAGTTCATTGTAGATTCTGGATATTAGCCCTTTGTCAGATGAGTGGGTTGCAAAAATTTTCTCCCATTGTGTAGGTTGCCTGTTCACTCTGATGATAGTTTCTTTTGCTGTGCAGAAGCTCTTTAGTTTAATGAGATCCCATTTGTCGATTTTGGCTTTTGTTGCCATTGCTTTTGGTGTTTTAGACATGAAGTCCTTGCCCACGCCTGTGTCCTGAATGGTATTGCCTAGGTTTTCTTGTAGGATTTTAATGGTTTTAGGTCTAACATATAAGTCTTTAATCCATCTTGAATTAATTTTTGTATAAGGTGTAAGGAAGGGATCCAGTTGCAGCTTTCTACATATGGCTAGCCAGTTTTCCCAGCACCATTTATTAAATAGGGAATCCTTTCCCCATTTCTTGTTTTTGTCAGGTTTGTCAAAGATCAGATAGTTGTAGCTATGCGGCATCATTTCTGAGGGCTCTGTTCTGTTCCATTGATCTATGTCTCTGTTGTGGTACCAGTACCATGCTGTTTTGGTTACTGTAGCCTTGTAGTATAGTTTAAAGTCAGGTAGCGTGATGCCTCCAGCTTTGTTCTTTTGGCTTAGGATTGACTTGGCGATGCGGGCTCTTTTTTGGTTCCATATGAACTTTAAAGTAGTTTTTTCCAATTCTGTGAAGAAAGTCATTGGTAGCTTGATGGGGATGGCATTGAATCTATAAATTACCTTGGGCAGTATGGCCATTTTCACGATATTGATTCTTCCAACCCATGAGCATGGAATGTTCTTCCATTTGTTTGTATCCTCTTTTATTTCATTGAGCAGTGGTTTGTAGTTCTCCTTGAAGAGGTCCTTCACATCCCTTGTAAGTTGGATTCCTAGGTATTTTATTCTCTTTGAAGCAATTGTGAATGGGAGTTCACTCATGATTTGGCTCTCTGTTTGTCTGTGATTGGTGTACAAGAATGCTTGTGATTTTTGTACATTAATTTTGTATCCTGAGACTTTGCTGAAGTTGCTAATCAGCTTAAGGAGATTTTGGGCTGAGACAATGGGGTTTTCTAGATATACAATCATGTCATCTGCAAACAGGGACAATTTGACTTCCTCTTTTCCTAATTGAATACCCTTTATTTCCTTCTCCTGCCTGATTGCTCTGGCCAGAACTTCCAGCACTATGTTGAATAGGAGCGGTGAGAGAGGGCATCCCTGTCTTGTGCCAATTTTCAGAGGGAATGCTTCCAGTTTTTGCCCATTCAGTATGATATTGGCTGTGGGTTTGTTGTAGATAGCTCTTATTATTTTGAGATACATCCCATCAATACCTAATTTATTGAGAGTTTTTAGCATGAAGGGTTGTTGAATTTTGTCAAAGGCCTTTTCTGCATCTATTGAGATAATCATGTGGTTTTTGTCTTTGGTTCTGTTTATATGCTGGATTACATTTATTGATTTGCGTATGTTGAACCAGCCTTGCATCCCAGGGATGAAGCCCACTTGATCATGGTGGATAAGCTTTTTGATGTGCTGCTGGATTCGGTTTGCCAATATTTTATTGAGGATTTTTGCATCAATGTTCATCAAGGATATTGGTCTGAAATTCTCTTTTTTGGTTATGTCTCTGCCAGGTTTTGGTATCAGGACGATGCTGGCTTCGTAAAATGTGTTAGGGAGGATTCCCTCTTTTTCTATCGATTGGAATAGTTTCAGAAGGAATGGTACCAGTTCCTCCTTGTACCTCTGGTAGAATTCAGCTGTGAATCCATCAGGTCCTGGACTCTTTTTGGTTGGTAAGCTATTGATTATTGCCACAATTTCAGAACCTGTTATTGGTCTATTCAGAGATTCAACTTCTTCCTGGTTTAGTCTTGGGAGGGTGTATTTGTCGAGGAATTTATCCATTTCTTCCAGATTTTCTAGTTTATTTGCATAGAGGTGTTTGTAGTATTCTCTGATGGTAGATTGTATTTCTGTGGGATCGGTGGTGATATCCCCTTTTTCGTTTTTTATTGCATCTATTTGATTCTTCTCTCTTTTCTTCTTTATTAGTCTTGCTAGCGGTCCATCAATTTTGTTGATCTTTTCAAAAAACCAGCTCCTGGATTCATTAATTCCAAGTTTCAATTAAAATAATGTTCCAAGCAGCGTATTCTCCAGCCCCTCTGCCATAGCTCCTTTTCCATTCTAGTCTTTGTTTCAGCATCACTTTCCA
The DNA here is from genome assembly GCF_028878055.3 of Symphalangus syndactylus. NCBI lineage: Eukaryota > Metazoa > Chordata > Mammalia > Primates > Hylobatidae > Symphalangus > Symphalangus syndactylus. The sequence goes on along the minus strand of NC_072434.2, from coordinate 47,935,489 downwards.
TGTTGCAGACCCCAACTACTCAGGTTTTACATTTTAGGAACTGCATGACAGGGACAGAGGGACAGGTGAAGGGCACAGGGGCTTTCTCATACACAGCTAGCAAAATACATTACGATCAGGTTTTACCAAATACATAAAATTTCTCCCACAATATCCCTCTTTTCACTCCCCAGAAAATCTCATTGTAAACTCAAACTTTGCCAAATATGCTCCTCTTGAACGCAGCAGAAGGGTTACCGTCGGGAGCCAGCCGGGCTGCAGGAGGCGCCCTCCTGCCACCCCTCCAGCCCCACCCCGGGTGTGGGAAGACCGAGTTCGCGCCCGCAGCCCCCGGGCCGCCCCAGCGCGAGAGTTTCGAGGGGAGCCGAGGGAGAGCTGCGGCGTCACATGTGGGGCCACCCGGGGACAGGCGCCTGGGGCTGAGTCTCCCGGCGAAGCCACCGCGAAGGGGCCGCATCCCCCAGAGCCCGACCCTGGGCGTTCGCGAAGGCCTCGCAGAGAGGGGGAGCCCGCCCGCCCGTCCGCGCCCGCACAGGTGTCCGGGTGGTGGCGCCCGGCCCCGCCTGCGGACCCGCGAGAGGCGGGCGGGGGCGCGCCTGTGCGCCGGGGCCGGGGGCCGGCGGGGGAGGTTCCCGCGAGGTAGTTCTCGGGCTCCTCCTCGGCGCCTCAGGTTTCCTCTCCCCGCCAGCAGGCTGCTGGCTGCGGCGCCGCCTCTCTCTACTCCCTCCTCTCTACTCCCTCCTCCCTCCTCCCGCTGCCCCTCTTCCCCGCGGTTGGGCCCACTCTGCGGCCTCTGCCCGCCTCGCCCTCGCCCAGGCCTCCTCCCGCTTTCTCTCTCCGCTTCCCCTGGAGCCTCCGAGGAGTCCGCAGCCGCGGGGCGCCCGGGAAGATGGCGGCGGCGGCGGGAGACGGCGGCAGCGAGGGGGACGCGGGCCTGGGCAGCGCGGCGGGGCTGGGGCCGGGGCCGGGACTGCGCGGGCAGGGCCCCTCAGCCGAAGCGCACGAGGGCGCCCCGGACTCGGCGCCCGCCGCGCTGCACCCTGAGGAGGTCGCCGCGCGGCTGCAGCGGATGCAGCGGGAGCTGAGCAACCGCAGGAAAATCCTGGTGAAAAACCTGCCCCAGGACAGCAACTGCCAGGTACTGGGACGGTGCTGGGGGCGACGCGTCCCGGGGGGCGGCGGGGCGGCGCTCCGTGTCCAGGCTGGGATCGGGGGCGCCTCAGAGCGGCCTTGGGGAGGGGGTCGGTGCCGAGTGGTGAGAGCGGCCCCTCGGTTTGACTGAGTTCTTGGGGTTTCTAGCCTGCAGACGCCCTGCCAGGGAGGGGGGCAGATTGGGAAACTGAGGCTCTGAGAGGCGAAGCGGCTTCTCCAAGGTCACGGGAATCAGGGGCTGCTGCCTCCAAGTTCGGCCCGCTCTTTCCTTCGCCTACGGCCGTAGAGGAGTAGGAGGTGAAGGAGAGTGGAGGTGAGTTGTGGAGCACACATTTTGCGGGGGGTAGAGGGGGCCGAAGCTTCGGGAGCACCTTGACAGGGGCGAGGGCTCCCGCGTATAGTCCCCCGTGCTCGGGAGTGCCATAGGGGGCAGGGGCACGAAGAGAGCTGGGAGTGAGTTTCGCTGCTGTTGCAGAAGCACTTGACCAAGTTTCTATGAAACAACTCTGTCTCCTCAGTTTGCTAAGGCCCCAGAATAGAGTTATTGCTGCGCTCCTTGGAGCCTTGCAGCCGCCTCCTGCTACGCCAAGTACAGTACTGGAGGATTTGTTCCTCAGTGACTTGGATGAGGTTTAAAGATAGCTACTCTGTGTCTTTAATCCAGATTAATCGTTGCTTTTAAGATTAGAAACTCTGCACCTATTTAACTTTTTCTTTTTCCTGATTTCAAAAGCTGCATGCTCATTGTAGGAGAGCTAGGAAAGACAGAGAAGCACAAAGGGGAAACAGAAATTACCCATATTTCTGATACCTAAAGGTAACCATTGTTATCCTGGGATGTTGTCCTTTTCTCTTTTCCTATGCATATATATTTTTGTTTTATCAAAAGCATGAAATCATTTCTTTGATTCTTCAGGATTTCTTAGCCGTCTGGATGTTCACACATGTTTCACATGTAACCTGAATTTATATACTGCTCCGAGTGTGGTGGGCTGTCCTGGTAGTTGCGGATTTGTAGTTCCTCCTGTAACCGGTTGCATGAAATTGCAGGAGGGCTGGCTATTGACAATTGCATGGCAGTTCTTCCATGTGACTTATAAAATAATGAGACCAATGCCCCATTACTACGTAATGAGACCTTACATAGCCATTCACAATAAATATGAACATATAACCTTATAACCCGTAGGCACGAGGGGCTATTTTGTTTCAAAATGCAATGTCTGTCAATATTGTTTATCTCATCTGTCTTTCAACTCTTTCCATTCCGCCATGGTCCACTTCCCATCTGTCAGGTAATGTTTTGTGATACTACCTGTTAAGGACACCTGCAATGGACTGACTTCTTGGAAGCAGCCTCCCCTGCCCATACAAATAGAGGACTGTAAGGGAGCTCAGGAAGGAGGAGGCTTGGAAGAAGCAGATGGCATTTTAAAAAAAAACAAATTTAAAAAATAGCAGCTCTTTGTATAGACAGTCTAGGAGAAGAGAAATAGAGAAGTATCTCAGTGTCTTTGTAGAATGTCAGCTGTTTTTGTTATCACAATTCCTTGCATTAATTCTAAATATATTTAGACCCCAAATTCAAGACGTTCTGTCTATTCTTGCTTTGCTGTTGGTATCCTTCTCATTTCCCTTCGCAATAGACACGAAAAATATATCAAAGGGTCTAATAAAAGGAGCAGTTTTAATTAATGATAGAAGCTTTCTGAGAATTCCACTGGGATTTGTATTTCTGAGATTTCATCTACTTTTTCTTAAACTAATATTTTCATGAATATGTTCTGCATGAATTTTTTTGTATTTTTTGTTTTAACAATTTCTCTTAATTATAATGTCTGCTTTTTCTTAGTGACTATATTTTACTGTCAACTTACTGATGAAAGTTTATTTTATTTTGTGTCTTTTTGCCAGTAAGGCCTACACAAAATCACCTGTGCTAAAACTACGTATTTACCCTTATGAAATGGTTAATATGGCTTTTGTTCAATTATTAAGTAATCAGATATTTTTGAAATACTAAGTTCTTGTTCTTTTCTAGAAGAGTCTGTGTTTATTCATTTCTTTCTTTTTTTTTTTTTTCTGAGACGGAGTCTCGCTCTGTCACCCAGGCTGGAGGGCAGTGGCGCGACCTAAGCTCACTGCAACTTCTGCCTCACAGGTCCAAGTGATTCTCCCTGCCTCAGCCTCCCAAGTAGCTGGGATTACATGAGCCTGCCACCACGCCTGGCTAATTTTTGTATTTTTTAGTAGAGATGCAGTTTCGCCATGTTGACCAGGTCGGTCTTGAACTCCTGACCTCAGGTGATCCGCCTGCCTCGGCCTCCCAAAGTGCTGAGATTACAGGTGTGAGTCACTGTGCCTGGCCTCATTTCTTTATTTTAGAATATCACTTTAAGGATCAAAGACATTCATAACTCTAGTTCTCAAACTGTGTATTTATGTCTCTAGAAAATACTGATTAATAACTTACTAGTAGAAACCCAATAATTTTTTCTTAACATTTGAAATATATGAATGTTTTCTTTTCTAAATGTAGTTTTCATAAATCTCAAATTTTGTTTTATTTTTGGTATAGCAGATTTATAATAGCATCGCACAACTTTATAGTTCCTATAATTAAAAGGCACACTGAAAGTATTTTTAACTGGAAGCTTTTAGAGGTATGTTTATCAAATACCTTATAGAAGTACCAGCTCTAAAAAAACTGAATACCTTTATATTAAGTTCTCAAAAGCTTTCTCACTGAATAATTACTGTGCATTCAGTCAAGCCCTGTCTGGTCTGCCTAAGCTTTCTGGAATCTTCCTGGCCCTCTTTGTTTTCACAGCCTCAGCTCTGGTTCACGTCCTTTTCATCTCTTGTTCACTGTTACAACTTTTCGGTTTGTCACCTACCTTCATTACTGTCCTGTTTCTTACATTTTAGCTCCTTCTGCTTGCTACTTCCCTTGAGGGATACTCCCGAAGCACAAATCTGATCATGTCACTCTCCTGCTCATAAAAAACCAGGCATTGGCTGCACATCCTCTCAAACTTTTCCTCAAATTGTCCTTAACAGTAAAGAACAGTGAATCTGAATTAGACTATTGCAAGACTGAAATTGCTTTGAAGTTTTGTGTTCTGTCTGAAAATTTTATATTAATTTTATGTTCTATTAGTAACATTGGATTTAACACAAAAACAGCATTTAACTCCCAATTTTTTTTCATAAACTTGACACTTATGGAAAATGTACTATATTTAACCTTTGATTCTCCGTATTTCTGTATTACCATGGAGTACACAGATCTGAGTTTGAAAAGCATGAAATGATAGGACAGCAGTCTAAGATTCTTAGGCTTTTTGTGTGTTGGCCCCTGCCTATATTTCCAGTCTCATTCCTTTTTAATTTTTATTTATTGTTTTGAGACAGGGACTTGCTCTGTCACCTGGACTGGAGTGCAGTGGAACGATCACTACTCACTGCAGCCTTGACCTTCCAGGCTGAAGTGATTCTCTCACCTCAGCCTCTCAAGTAGCTGGGACTACAGGCATGTACCACCATGCCAGGCTAATTTTTTTTTTTTAATTTTTTGTAGAGACATGGTCTCTCTATGTTGCCTAGGCTGGTCTTGACCTCCTGGACTCAATCGATTCTCCTGCATTTGCCTCCCAAAGTGCTGGGACCACAGGTGTGAGCCACTGCACCCAGCCATCAGTCTCATTTCTGATTAGTCCCGCATTAGATTCTGTTCATTTCTGATTAGTCTTGCATTGGATTTTTTGTTTGTTTGTTTTTTGAGACGGATTCTCGCTCTGTCACCCAGGCTGCAGTGCAGTGGTGTGACTTCGGCTCACTGCAACCTCCACCTCCTGGGTTCAAGCGATTCTTCTGCCTCAGCCTCCCGAGTAGCTGGGATTACGGGTGTGTACCACCACGCTTGGCTAATTTTTGTGTTTTTAGTAGAGACGAGGTTTCACCATGTTGGCCAGGCTGGTCTCGAACGCCTTACCTCAGGTGATCTGCCTGCCTCGGCCTCCCAAAGTGCTGGGATTACAGGCGTGAGCCACCGCGCCCGGCCAGTCCTGCACTGGAGTCTATTCCACCTTTATCAAACTACCTAGATCCCCAAGTACCTCATGCCACTGTGATTTGAATATTTGTAGTTATATCTTTGTTAGTGTTTTGGAATTATTTATAGTGAGTACTTTATAGTGAATAATATTTATAATTATTTTTAATGAATAATTAATAGTCAATAGTAATGTTGCGAATGCTGGTTCCTATTCATAGCCATTGTATATGTGTGTGTCTGGTCTTTTACAACTGAATTTAGAATTTTGATTGGTTAAGGTAATGTTTTAATATTTTTTCTAATATATGTGTTATTGTATTTCTATAAATTGTATTATGGTTAACCTGGCTCTGTTTCAATATTGTTGTCATTGGGGTTTCAAAATGGAGAAAACGGGCATTTGCTTCTTAGATTGTTTGTGTTCACTTAGGTTTTTTTTCTTACAGGTCTTATATGTGTGCATGTGTTTTGTTTTTGTCATATTGTTTACCCTAAAATCTTGAAGAGATTCTCTTGTGAAATTAGAAGACAATGTGAAGTGCTTAGGGCCAACATTCAGAATCAGCAGAGGAAACAAAACATTCTGTTGTCACTTTGGATATTATAAACTTACATTTCAGAGTACTCTAATATGATAGTTAATTTGAGAAGCTTGATGGTTAATTTAGAGACCCATTTGAAACCATAATATTACCAAGTAAGCACTTTTTAGAATCACAAACAACCAAATGTAAGAAACTCTAGTTAACCTTTTTTCATAATTAAATTTTTTTCTGCTCTTTTTCTTTTCTTTTTTTTTTTTTTTTTAAGAGACAGTGCAAGATTGCCCTGTCTCCCAGGTTGGAGTGCAGTGGTGCGATCATAGCTCACTGCAGCCTTAACTCCTGGGCTCAAGTGATCCTCCCATCTCAGCCATCTGAGAAGTTGGGACCATAGGCATGCACCACTGTGTCCAGCTAATATTTTTTATTTTTTTGTAGAGACACGGTCTCTCTATGTTGCCCAGGCTGGTCATAATCTTATTTTTAAAAGCTACATATTCCTGTTTGTTTTTTACATCAGTATAAAAACAATAGAATTATCTTACATATTTTATGTCCTTTAATTGTGGGATTTAAAAATGTACTTTGTTTTCTCTAACAATATATTCGGTAATTATTGCCTCTTTTTAAAATAGGGCTATTACTCTCTACTTTTTTCCTGACAATATTGGGGTGTTTTCTGTTTTTGAAATTATCCTTTCTTTAAAATCAAAATGCCATTGCTTACCTCCAAAAGTTACTTTTCTTAGTGTATGCTATGCAAAAATTATCTATTAAATTTTCTTTTCTAATGCAATTAAATAGAATTGAATTATGGGTTCTACTTCTTTTTCATGTGTTTTGTTATCCTATTCTCAATGTAACAAGAACACTGAAAGCTGCTAGGGAAATGTACTAATAGATTTCTGGGACACCACTGCCTCCTTAAGTTTCTAGTTTTGGAAGAAATTCTTGAAAAGTGTTTCAGAAATGCAGCTCTCTGCTATGAAAACACATTCAAGAAGAGGAGTAATACTTTGTGGTTAGCATCAAAATGCTGTGTTAACAGTGATTCCAAAGAAATCTTGTGTAATCTATAGCCCATTTCCCAGTTAATGACTGGGTTATGCTTAGAAATTCTTTTTTGAACTTGTGACATGTTTTCACATAGAAAGAATATAGTAGATGGTATTTAGTTTTCAGGTTAGCATTTTAGCCTCTATTTAAGTTATGATTGTTTATGAAGTGTAAGATTACACCAAGTAGTACAACAACATCTAACAAAGCTCCAGCTTTGTGCAGGAGCAGAAACTCTCCCAGCTTCAAATCGTCAGTAGGTACTCCTGCATCTTACGACAAAAGCTCAGGAAGAAGGGAATTTAAGGAAATTGCTCCTTGAATTAACAAGACTCAGATCAGGGAAGCATTAAATGAAGTCAACTCTGATCAAAGCCTGTTACTGCAAAAGGGGTTCCTACTACTAACTACCTGAGTTTCGTCTCTTGATTCTTCTATTTGCGCTTATTCTTCTTTCCTTGTGGACAAAAAGTTTTTGGTTTTTGTTTTTAGATACGGGATGTTGCTATGTTGCCCAGGCTGGAGTGCGGTGGCTATTCACATATTCACAGGCATAATCATAGTGCACTGCACTGTGGCCTCAAGCTCCTGGCCTCAGATCCTGTGCTACCAAGCCCAGCCTTGATTTTTTTGAAATCTTTACTTTATTTTGTAAATTTATTTTTAATTTTTAATTTAATTTAATTTTTTTAAAAAAAAGCCTTTTGCTTAGCTTTCCTTGCTCAGCTAAAACAGGCAAACCAAGGAATATTAAAATGTAAATAAAATTATTTGTATGTTTTTAAATCCTAAAATTGCTTATCATGTGTCTCGGCTGTTTGTATTTTGTTTGCCTAATTACACAATTGCCTGACTCTAAGGAGATAGTATGAACTGAGAGGGGTAATCAGTGAGAAGTCGGAAGATCAGATCACCTAGAACATTTGGCTATACAGTACTGTATATTGTGGCTGATGATTATGTGCAGGATAGCCCTTGGTGGTTGTGCTGAATAGCTTCCATTTGCTCTTCCAGATCTATTCTCGACCCTTCCACCCACTCCTTATTCAGGGAGGCTAATCTGTACTGTGGATTGCACCAACAAGGCTCTCTTATCCTCTGTTTTATGGTTGCACTTGGCCAGAGCCACTAGTGGGGGATCAGAGGGTTGAGGAGAGGAGCATTTATTCACCCAGCATTTATTCACAGGTGACTGTGGGTTGGTTGCTTCCTCTTTAAAAGTCAGTTTCTATCCAGTGGCTCCCTCCATACAGCCCAGCTCTCCTGGTTATATAACCATTCTTCTTGTCTCCTTGGGCCCAGGAGGAGTACAGGAATGTTGCTAGCCTAGGATTTCTTCAAATCTTTGTAGATAGTCTCTTTTAAAAGTTCTCCCCAGTTAGTTTCCGAGTGTGCCTTCTGTTACTTGCTGAGGCCCTGATTCTGTTGCCTACCCAGTTGCCTTTCTTCCTCTTGAAGACCTACCTCTTTTTTAGCAACTGTATGATTTGGGTGGGTTTCATCTCTATCCCCATCTGTAGGGGTGACATAAACCAAAGAACACAGTTCTTCCCTTTTTCGAGAGGGATTGGTTAAAAGATGGGCAATAACCTGGACCGAAGCCCATCAGTACATGATAGTCCCTTGGTCATAGTGATTATTTCAGCCTGGCTTAGCAGAGAAACTTAGGACTTGTGTTTGGTTGTTAAAGTAAGTGAATCTCTTTCTCTCCACTGGATATGAATGCAGAGACATATGGCTCTGGCTGCAGCTGACAGTCATTAAGGGAGCAGACATGCAAAGGAGGACTGACGTTGGGGGGGAAATGTAGAGAAGCTGAGCTGGAGCCGTGATCGAACTATATCTGAAGCTTAACCTACCTCTGGACTTTATATATATGCAAGCCACTAAATCCCTTTTATTGTTTCACCTATTTCAAGTTGGATCTTTTGTTACTACCAACCAATAGTATCCCAGATTAACAGGCTGGAGTACAGTGGCACAATCATGCCTCACTGCAGCCTCGACCTTCCTCGCTCAAGCAATCCTTCTACCTCAGTCTCCTGAGTATCTGGGACCACAGATGCATATAACCATGCTGGCTAATATTTTGTGTTTTTTTCTAGAGAGGGGATTTTGCCATTTTGCTCAGGCTAGTCTCAAACTCCTAGGCTCAACCAGTCTGCCCTGCTTGGCCTCCCAAACTGTTGGGGTTATAGGTGTAAGCCACCATGTCTGGCTTTTTAAAAAAATATATTTTTGTTTCAAAGAAATCCCCACAAATAAGGTATCCTATTCCATCTTCAGACAGCTTTCTTTGTTATAAATGTCGTATTTATATGTAATATATACAGTGTATTCACTTGAAGTCTTGATCCAACGTCTACCCTCTGGCAACGTATAGAATTTACAGTATTCTCCTTTTTTTTTTTTTTTTGAAACGGAGTCTCGCTCTGTTGCCCAGGCTGGGGTGATCTCGGCTCACTGCAACTGTAACCTCCGCCTCCCGGTTTCAAGCGATTCTCATGCCTCAACCTCCTGAGTAGCTGGGATTACAGGCACCCGCCATCACACCCGGCTAATTTTTGTATTTTTAGTAGAGACGGGGTTTCACCATGTTGGTCAGGCTGGTCTCAATCTCCTGACCTTGTGATCTGCCCACCTTGGCCTCCCAAAGTGCTGGCATTACAGGCATGAGCCACCGTACCTGGCCTCTCATTTTTGACTTATAATTTAAATTCCTTCAAATGACTAGTTTTTAGGACATGATTCCAAGTTTCCTCACCATCTCATTTATTTTTCCCTGAATACACATCATTACCACTTTGTCACTGTATCTTTTAAAATATGGTACCCAAAATTGAGTATGGTAGTCTACTTGAGATCTCCCTATAATCCCCAGCCAGAACAAATTTCTCTTTCCTCTGGATGTCTATAATAATAATAACCCTTGTTTTTTTTGGGTGCCTACCATTGCCAGGCACCATACTTAAAGTTGTTTTAATATTATATTTAATCCTCATTTTAAGACTATAAGAGTGGAATTTCTTATTCCCATTTGATTGCTAGAGAAACAAAGATGCAAAATTAATGTCAAACAATTTGCCCAAGATCATTCAACTAATTGGTGGTAGAGTGGAGAACCAGTTCTGTTTGATTCCAAAGCTCATATCCTTATCTCGCATTGTATTATAATTCCTCTCTATGCAGCTATATTGTTAGTGTTTCAAAGGGCAAGGATCATTCGGTGTTTACCTTTGTATCCTCAATGTGTAACCTAGAAACTGACACATTGTTTCAAGAGAAATGTACTGCCCAAGGTAATTTATAGATTCAATGCCATCCCCATCAAGCTACCAATGACTTTCTTCACAGAATTGGAAAAAACTACTTTCAAGTTCATATGGAACCAAAAAAGAGCCTGCATCGCCAAGTCAATCCTAAGCCAAAAGAACAAAGCTGGAGGCATCACGCTACCTGACTTTAAACTATACTACAAGGCTACAGTAACCAAAACAGCATGGTACTGGTACCACAACAGAGACATAGATCAATGGAACAGAACAGAGCCCTCAGAAATGATGCCGCATAGCTACAACTATCTGATCTTTGACAAACCTGACAAAAACAAGAAATGGGGAAAGGATTCCCTATTTAATAAATGGTGCTGGGAAAACTGGCTAGCCATATGTAGAAAGCTGCAACTGGATCCCTTCCTTACACCTTATACAAAAATTAATTCAAGATGGATTAAAGACTTATATGTTAGACCTAAAACCATTAAAATCCTACAAGAAAACCTAGGCAATACCATTCAGGACATAGGCGTGGGCAAGGACTTCATGTCTAAAACACCAAAAGCAATGGCAACAAAAGCCAAAATCGACAAATGGGATCTCATTAAACTAAAGAGCTTCTGCACAGCAAAAGAAACTATCATCAGAGTGAACAGGCAACCTACACAATGGGAGAAAATTTTTGCAACCCACTCATCTGACAAAGGGCTAATATCCAGAATCTACAATGAACTCAAACAAATTTACAAGAAAAAAACAAACAACCCCATCAAAAAGTGGGCAGAGGACATGAACAGACACTTCTCAAAAGAAGACATTTATGCAGCCAAAAAACACATGAAGAAATGCTCCTCATCACTGGCCATCAGAGAAATGCAAATCAAAACCACAGTGAGATACCATCTCACACCAGTTAGAATGGCCATCATTAAAAAATCAGGAAACAACAGGTGCTGGAGAGGATGTGGAGAAATAGGAACACTTTTACACTGTTGGTGGGACTGTAAACTAGTTCAACCATTGTGGAAGTCAGTGTGGCGATTCCTCAGGGATCTAGAACTAGAAATACCATTTGACCCAGCCATCCCATTACTGGATATATACCCAAAGGACTATAAATCATGCTGCTATAAAGACACATGCACACGTGTTTATTGCGGCACTATTCACAATAGCAAAGAGTTGGAACCAACCCAAATGTCCAACAACGATAAACTGGATTAAGAAAATGTGGCACATATGCACCATGGAATACTATGCAGCCATAAAAAATGATGAGTTCGTGTCCTTTGTAGGGACATGGATGAAACTGGAAACCATCATTCTCAGTAAACTATCGCAAGGACAAAAAACCAAACACCGCATGTTCTCACTCATAGGTGCGAATTGAACAATGAGAACTCATGGACACAGGAAGGGGAACATCACGCTCCGGGGACTGTTGTGGGGTGGGGGGAGGGGGGAGGGACAGCATTAGGAGATACACCTAATGCTAAATGACGAGTTAATGGGTGCAGGAAATCAACATGGCACATGGGTACATATGTAACAAACCTGCACATTGTGCACTTGTACCCTAAAACCCTAAAGTATAATAAAAAAAAAAAAAAAAAAGAGAAATGTAAAAGAAGTGGACCAGCCACCTACCTTGTTCTAAAATGCTATATTTCCATTGAGACGTCTGACCCCCCCGGCACACTCTCAGGATTGATTTGTTAATAAATTTTGCAATGTACCACTGTTAGCTTTTTTGGCAGGGAACTCTCTCCATTCACTTATAATTATTCAATCAGTCAACCGTTTATGGCTTAAGAGTCTGTTGAAAGCTGTAAACCCTCCAAGAAAGTGCTAATATTCATAAGCACACAAAATTTGCATATTATTTCAAGGGGGTATGGATCTCTTGTAACTTATCCCTGATTTCATTAGGGGATTGTAGACCCTAGATTGAAAAGTGCTGTTGCAGGCCAACAAAATTTTAGTCATGTCTTTGGGGACTTTACCTGAGTAGGGACCATTTGGGCAGATCCAAAGCTGTTGCTTCAGGAGAGTTTTCATCAGAAACTTCTGTAGGCCACGTTTATGCATGGGGCTTTGGGTAGTGATCCTCTGTCTGGGCAAGAATATAAATCAGGCTCAATAATTTTCTTTTTAAGCAAATCAGCCATGCTACTTCTTGTTTGATGCAAAAGCTTATTGCTCTCTTGTCACTCAGCAGCCCACAACTGACATTTTAGGTTCTGTGCCTGGCCCAGAGTGGATGCTCAACAAAGTAAATTTTTAAAGAGGTTTTCAAGAAGTTACAATGTAATATTTCTTCCTTAACATTTATTAAAAGTCAAACATTGATACAAAGAATGTTTCTCTTTAAAACAAATGAAGAATATTATCCATTCTGTTTAATGTTTTCACAATAAGTATTTCGTGATTTCTTAGTAAGAAAGTAAGTTTCTCTTTTGTTAGATTTTAGGGATGCAACTCATTGTGAGCACCTAAACTTGTCTTCTAGGTATTTGGTGCTTAATTTTGTGTTTATTTATTACTGTTATCTTTAGGTTTGTAAACTTATTTTCCACTTCCCTATGTTAAGGCATTTTCTTTGTGTGTTTGAGGCTTACCGTTTTATTTCCATATGAATGCCAAAAATAGCATTAGATTCATTGAAATTTGTTTGACTCTGTATTTGTACATGCTTTCATTGTTTCTCTTCCTGCTACTCTCTCTTGCCCCTACCATATCCCACCCTATCTACTCTACTCTTGGACAATTGGTTTTTATATCTTTCCTCAACCCACTGCAGTGATTATCTGCTCTTAGTTCACGGCTTGCCTTTATTTCCTGGACTTTGGATATTCTATTACCCTACCAGTTTAACTACTTGCTTTCAATTCCAAAGTAATCTCCATTTCTCTGACTTTGTGCTTCATAGTTTTTTTTTTTTTTTTTTTTTTTTGTAGCCAGAACTAGAGTAGAAAGTGATGGCAATAAGCAAGAACATGTGAATCTGGGAAGTTTTACATTTTGAAATAATCTCAGACTTACAGAAATGTTTTAAGTATAGTGTAAAGAATGTTTTCCCCCTGAACTGTTTGAGAGTGCTGACCCAATGCCCAACCACCCTGAATACTTTATTATGTATGTCCTACAAACTAGGACAACTTCCAACATAACTACAATGCTACCCTCAAAGCCACACTGCTGCCTCCCAATCCTCAGATGCATTTAAGCTTTGGCAGTTGTCCCATCAATGTCCTTTACAGCGAAAGGATTCAGTTCAGATATATATTGCACTTAGTTTTTATAGAATGTCTTTCAATTTCGGTTTGTATGATGTTTACTCATGATTAGAGTCAAGTTGTATGTCTTTAGCAGGAGCATCACAAGGTGGTACATGTTTTACATTTGTCATGTTGTTGATAAAGTTCACTTTGATCACTTTGCTTCCCTTTGATTAAAGTGGTGTCTGCCAGGCAATTCCATGTAAAGTTTTCTGCTTCTAATCAATAAGGATTTTGAGGGGAAATGCTTTGAGACTGTTTAAATATCCTATCCCCCTTCAAGCATTCAGTTTATTCATGTATTTATAACAATATAGGCTCATGGTTTCCTATTCAGTTCAATGGGTTATGCTCCATTCCTACCACCATTACTTATTTTGATGCTTTGTTTTAGATTTGGACAGTGGGAGCTTCAAGTTGGCCCCTGTGTCTTCTTATTGAATAAGCTTTTTATTTTGGGGTGATTTTAGATTACCAGAAAAAGTTGCAAAGATAACACATAGAGTTCCCATGTATCCCTTACCCAGTTTCCCCTGGTGTTACATCTTATACAACCAATGTACATCAGTCAAAACTTAGAAATCAACACTGGCATACTATTTTAACTAAATTACAGATTCTATTTTAGATTTCATTAGTTTTTTCACTTATGTTCCATGATTCAGTCTGAGATACATGATTGCATTTAGTTATGCTATCGCCTTAGTCTCCATTCTGTGACAGTTTCTCAATCTTTTCTTGTTTTCTATGACCCTGACGGTTTTGTTTGGGTATCTTTTAGAATGTCTCTTAATTTGGGTTTGTAGGAGGCTTTTCTCAAGATAAGATTGGGGTTATAGGTTTTGGGGAAGAATACCACAGAGGTGAAGTAGCTTCTGATGACATCATATCAGGGGGTACATGACATTAACATGACTTACCACTGGTGATGTTAACCTTGATCATTTGCTTAAGGGGATATCTGCTAAGTCACTCCTCTGTGAAGATACTATTTTTCCCATTCACTATTCTTTGGAAATAATACATTAATTCCAGCATACACTTAAGGGAAGGGTCTTATGTCCTTTTGACGTGTCCCCAGCATTCACTGAGTATGTCCTTTGTTTTCTTTTTATTTATTTATTTATTTATTTATTTTTATTATACTTTAGGGTTTTAGGGTACATGTGCACAATGTGCAGGTTTGTTACATATGTATCCATGTGCCATGTTGATTTCCTGCACCCATTAACTCGTCATTTAGCATTAGGTGTATCTCCTAATGCTGTCCCTCCCCCCTCCCCCCACCCCACAACAGTCCCCGGAGCGTGATGTTCCCCTTCCTGTGTCCATGAGTTCTCATTGTTCAATTCCCACCTATGAGTGAGAACATGCGGTGTTTGGTTTTTTGTCCTTGCGATAGCTTACTGAGAATGATGGTTTCCAGTTTCATCCATGTCCCTACAAAGGACACGAACTCATCATTTTTTATGGCTGCATAGTATTCCATGGTGCATATGTGCCACATTTTCTTAATCCAGTCTATCGTTGTTGGACATTTGGGTTGGTTCCAACTCTTTGCTATTGTGAATAGTGCCGCAATAAACATACGTGTGCATGTGTCTTTATAGAAGCATGATTTATAGTCCTTTGGGTATATACCCAGTAATGGGATTGCTGGGTCAAATGGTATTTCTAGTTCTAGATCCCTGAGGAATCGCCACACTGACTTCCACAATGGTTGAACTAGTTTACAGTCCCACCAACAGTGTAAAAGTGTTCCTATTTCTCCACATCCTCTCCAGCACCTGTTGTTTCCTGACTTTTTAATGATGGCCATTCTAACTGGTGTGAGATGGTATCTCACTGTGGTTTTGATTTGCATTTCTCTGATGGCCAGTGATGAGGAGCATTTCTTCATGTGTTTTTTGGCTGCATAAATGTCTTCTTTTGAGAAGTGTCTGTTCATGTCCTCTGCCCACTTTTTGATGGGGTTGTTTGTTTTTTTCTTGTAAATTTGTTTGAGTTCATTGTAGATTCTGGATATTAGCCCTTTGTCAGATGAGTGGGTTGCAAAAATTTTCTCCCATTGTGTAGGTTGCCTGTTCACTCTGATGATAGTTTCTTTTGCTGTGCAGAAGCTCTTTAGTTTAATGAGATCCCATTTGTCGATTTTGGCTTTTGTTGCCATTGCTTTTGGTGTTTTAGACATGAAGTCCTTGCCCACGCCTATGTCCTGAATGGTATTGCCTAGGTTTTCTTGTAGGATTTTAATGGTTTTAGGTCTAACATATAAGTCTTTAATCCATCTTGAATTAATTTTTGTATAAGGTGTAAGGAAGGGATCCAGTTGCAGCTTTCTACATATGACTAGCCAGTTTTCCCAGCACCATTTATTAAATAGGGAATCCTTTCCCCATTTCTTGTTTTTGTCAGGTTTGTCAAAGATCAGATAGTTGTAGCTATGCGGCATCATTTCTGAGGGCTCTGTTCTGTTCCATTGATCTATGTCTCTGTTGTGGTACCAGTACCATGCTGTTTTGGTTACTGTAGCCTTGTAGTATAGTTTAAAGTCAGGTAGCGTGATGCCTCCAGCTTTGTTCTTTTGGCTTAGGATTGACTTGGCGATGCGGGCTCTTTTTTGGTTCCATATGAACTTGAAAGTAGTTTTTTCCAATTCTGTGAAGAAAGTCATTGGTAGCTTGATGGGGATGGCATTGAATCTATAAATTACCTTGGGCAGTATGGCCATTTTCACGATATTGATTCTTCCAACCCATGAGCATGGAATGTTCTTCCATTTGTTTGTATCCTCTTTTATTTCATTGAGCAGTGGTTTGTAGTTCTCCTTGAAGAGGTCCTTCACATCCCTTGTAAGTTGGATTCCTAGGTATTTTATTCTCTTTGAAGCAATTGTGAATGGGAGTTCACTCATGATTTGGCTCTCTGTTTGTCTGTGATTGGTGTACAAGAATGCTTGTGATTTTTGTACATTAATTTTGTATCCTGAGACTTTGCTGAAGTTGCTAATCAGCTTAAGGAGATTTTGGGCTGAGACAATGGGGTTTTCTAGATATACAATCATGTCATCTGCAAACAGGGACAATTTGACTTCCTCTTTTCCTAATTGAATACCCTTTATTTCCTTCTCCTGCCTGATTGCTCTGGCCAGAACTTCCAGCACTATGTTGAATAGGAGCGGTGAGAGAGGGCATCCCTGTCTTGTGCCAGTTTTCAGAGGGAATGCTTCCAGTTTTTGCCCATTCAGTATGATATTGGCTGTGGGTTTGTTGTAGATAGCTCTTATTATTTTGAGATACGTCCCATCAATACCTAATTTATTGAGAGTTTTTAGCATGAAGGGTTGTTGAATTTTGTCAAAGGCCTTTTCTGCATCTATTGAGATAATCATGTGGTTTTTGTCTTTGGTTCTGTTTATATGCTGGATTACATTTATTGATTTGCGTATGTTGAACCAGCCTTGCATCCCAGGGATGAAGCCCACTTGATCATGGTGGATAAGCTTTTTGATGTGCTGCTGGATTCGGTTTGCCAATATTTTATTAAGGATTTTTGCATCAATGTTCATCAAGGATATTGGTCTGAAATTCTCTTTTTTGGTTATGTCTCTGCCAGGTTTTGGTATCAGGACGATGCTGGCTTCGTAAAATGTGTTAGGGAGGATTCCCTCTTTTTCTATCGATTGGAATAGTTTCAGAAGGAATGGTACCAGTTCCTCCTCGTACCTCTGGTAGAATTCAGCTGTGAATCCATCAGGTCCTGGACTCTTTTTGGTTGGTAAGCTATTGATTATTGCCACAATTTCAGAACCTGTTATTGGTCTATTCAGAGATTCAACTTCTTCCTGGTTTAGTCTTGGGAGGGTGTATTTGTCGAGGAATTTATCCATTTCTTCTAGATTTTCTAGTTTATTTGCATAGAGGTGTTTGTAGTATTCTCTGATGGTAGATTGTATTTCTGTGGGATCGGTGGTGATATCCCCTTTTTCGTTTTTTATTGCATCTATTTGATTCTTCTCTCTTTTCTTCTTTATTAGTCTTGCTAGCGGTCCATCAATTTTGTTGATCTTTTCAAAAAACCAGCTCCTGGATTCATTAATTTTTTGAAGGGCTTTTTGTGTGTCTATTTCCTTCAGTTCTGCTCTGATTTTAGTTATTTCTAGCCTTCTGCTAGCTTTTGAATGTGTTTGCTCTTGCTTTTCTAGTTCTTTTAATTGTGATGTTAGGGTGTCAATTTTGGATCTTTCCTGCTTTCTCTTGTGGGCATTTAGTGCTATAAATTTCCCTCTACACACTGCGTTGAACATGTCCCAGAGATTCTGGTATGTTGTGTCTTTGTTCTCGTTGGTTTCAAAGAACATCTTTATTTCTGCCTTCATTTCATTATGTACCCAATAGTCATTCAGGAGCAGGTTGTTCAGTTTCCATGTAGTTGAGCGGTTTTGAGTGAGTTTCTTAATCCTGAGTTCTAGTTTGATTGCACTGTGGTCTGAGAGACAGTTTGTTATAATCTCTGTTCTTTTACATTTGCTGAGAAGAGCTTTACTTCCAACTATGTGGTCAATTTTGGAATAGGTGTAGTGTGGTGCTGAAAAAAATGTATATTCTGTTGATTTGGGGTGGAGAGTTCTGTAGATGTCTATTAGGTCCACTTTATGTAGAGCTGAGTTCAATTCCTGGATATCCTTGTTAACTTTCTGTCTCGTTGATCTGTCTAATGCTGACAGTGGGGTGTTAAAATCTCCCATTATTATTGTGTGGGAGTTTAAGTCCCTTTGTAGGTCACTGAGGACTTGCTTTATGAATCTGGGTGCTCCTGTGTTGGGTGCATATATATTTAGGATAGTTAGCTCTTCTTGTTGAATTGATCCCTTTACCATTATGTAATGGCCTTCTTTGTCTCTTTTGATCTTTGTTGGTTTAAAGTCTATTTTATCAGAGACTAGGATTGCAACCCCTGCCTTTTTTTGTTTTCCAGTTGCTTGATAGATCTTCCTCCATCCCTTTATTTTGAGTCTATATGTGTCTCTGCACGTGAGATGGGTTTCCTGAATACAGCACACTGATGGGTCCTGACTCCTTATCCGGTTTGCCAGTCTGTGTCTTTTGATTGGAGCATTTAGCCCATTTACATTTCACGTGAATATTGTTATGTGTGAATCTGATCCTGTCATTATGATGTTAGTTGGTTATTTTGCTCATTAGTTGCTATAGTTTCTTCCTAGCCTCGATGGTCTTTACAATTTGGCATGTTTTTGCAGGGGCTGGTACCGGTTGTTCCTTTCCATGTTTAGTGCTTCCTTCAGGAGCTCTTTTAGGGCAGGCCTGGTGGTGACAAAATCACTCAGCGTTTGCTTGTCTGTAAAGTATTTTATTTCTCCTTCACTTATGAAGCTTAGTTTGGCGGGATAGGAAATTCTGGGTTGAAAATTCTTTTCTTTAAGAATGTTGAATATCGGCCCCCACTCTCTTCTGGCTTGTAGAGTTTCTGCTGAGAGATCAGCTGTTAGTCTGATGGGCTTCCCTTTGTGGGTAACCCGACCTTTCTCTCTGGCTGCCCTTAACATTTTTTCCTTCATTTCAAGTTTGGTGAATCTGACAATTATGTGTCTTGGAGTTGCCCTTCTCGAGGAGTATCTTTGTGACGTTCTCTGTATTTCCTGAATCTGAATGCTGGCCTGCCTTGCTAGATTGGGGAAGTTCTCCTGGATAATATCTTGCAGAGTGTTTTCCAACTTGGTTCCATTCTCCCCATCATTTTCAGGTACACCAATCAGACGTAGGTTTGGTCTTTTCACATAGTCCCAAATTTCTTGGAGGCTTTGTTCATTTCTTTTTATTCTTTTTTCTCTAAACTTCCCTTCTCTCTTCATTTCATTCATTTCATCTTCTATCAGCGATACCCTTTCTTCCAGTTGATCGCATCTGCTACTGAGGCTTCTGCATTCTTCGCGTAGTTCTCGAAACTTGGCTTTCAGCTCCATCATCTCCTTTAAGCCCTTCTCTCCATTGGTTATTCTAGTTATCCATTCTTCTAATTTTTTTTCAAAGTTTTTAACTTCTTTGCTATTGTTTTGAATTTCCTCTCGTAGCTCAGAGTAGTTTGATCGTCTGAAGCCTTCTTCTCTCAACTCATCAAAGTCATCCTCCATCCAGCTTTGTTCCGTTGCTGGTGAGGAACTGCGTTCCTTTGGAGGAGGAGAGGTGCTCTGTTTTTTAGAGTTTCCAGTTTTTTTGGTCTGTTTTTTCCCCATCTTTGTGGTTTTGTCTACTTTTTATCTTCGATGATGATGATGTACAGATGGGTTTTTGGTGTGGATGTCCTTTCTGTTTGTTAATTTTCCTTCTGCCAGACAAGACCCTCAGCTGCAGGTCTGTTGGAGTTTACTAGAGGTCCACTCCAGACCCTGTTTGGCTGGGTGTCAGCACCGGTGGCTGCAGAACAGCAGATTTTCGTGAGACCACAAATTCAGCTGTCTGATAGTTCCTCTGAAAGTTTTGTCTCAGAGGAGTACCCGGTTGAATGAGGTGTCAGTCTGTCCCTACTTGGGGGGTGCCTCCCAGTTAGGCTGCTCAGGGGTGAGGGGCCCACTTTAGGAGGCAGTCTGTCCGTTCTCAGATCTCCAGCTGCGTGCTGGGAGAACCACTACTCTCTTCAAAGCTGTCAGTCAGACAGGGACATTTAAGGCTGTGGAGGTTCTCGCTGAGTTTTTGATTGTCTGTGCCCTGCCCCCAGAGGTGGAGCCTACAGAGGCAGGCAGGCCTCCTTGAGCTGTGGTGGGCTCCACCCAGTTCGAGCTTCCTGGCTGCTTTGTTTACCTAAGCAAGCCTGGGCAATGGCGGGCGCCCCTCCCCCAGCCTCGTTGCCGCCTTGCAGCGTGATCTCAGACTGCTGTGCTAGCAATCAGCAAGACTCTGTGGGCATAGGACCCTCCGAGCCAGGTGCGGGACACAATCTCCCAGTGTGCCGTTTTCCAGGCCCGTTGGAAAAGCGCAGTATTAGGACGGGACTGACCCGATATTCCAGGTGCCGTCTGTTTCCCCTTTCTTTGACTAGGAAAGGGAACTCCCTGACTCCTTGCGCTTCCCGAGTGAGGCAATGCCTCGCCCTGCTTCGGCTCGCGCACAGTGCGCTTCACCGACTGTCCTGAACCCACTGTTAGGCACTCCCTAGTAAGATGAAACCGGTACCTCAAGCAGAAATGCAGAAATCACCCGTCTTCTGTGTCGCTGGGGCTGGGAGCTGGAGGCACTCATTTTTCAAGTTTCCGACGAAACATCTTGAAATGTCCCTCTGTAGGCCTCAAATAGTTAAGCGCCTCAGAAATGCATAATTGATTCTAAAGGTAACAATTACTTTTAGTTGTAAGAACCAGTCTCACAACTTGCAATTATGGCCATAGAATTTTAGCGGTGCACACTAGCATGCACTTCAGAAATTATCTTGTCCAGATCCTTCTTATAGATAAAGCAACTGAAGACCTGTCCTTTGTTTTCAACACAACAGGACATTGCAGCTTATTTTGTGGTTTCTGTGCTCCAGCCCTAGAATCAGCCATTTCATGAAGGTGCCTATTTTAGACTGAATGTTTGTGTCTCTCTCCAATTTGATATGTTGAAGCCCCAACCCCCAGTGTTACTTATTTGGAGATGGGGCCACTAAGGAAGTAATTAAGATGAAATGAGGTCATAAGGGTGGGTTCCTGATCTGATAGGATTAGTGTCCTTATAAGAAGAGATATCAGAGAACTTGGTCTCTCCACTCATACACCAAGGAAAGGCCATGTGAGGACATAGTGAGAACGTGGCTGCCTGCAAGCCAGCCAGAAATTGAATCAGCTGGAACCTTGACTTGGACTTCTGGCTTCCAGAAATGAGAGGAAATAAATTTCTGTTGTTTAAGCCACTCAGTCTGCGGTAGTATGCTAGGGTAGCCTGAGCTGACTATTACAGTGCTTAGTTTCTTTTAGGGGGAAAACACTACCTAGCAACCAAGATCTGGAAACTAGCTATACTCATTGCCATTGGGTGTCAGTGGTCTCAGGTCCTCTTAGTAGACAAAGCTAGAGAATATATAAATGTATGTATATGTGTATATGCACACACGCATACACTTATATCTCTATTGAAAGTAATGTGTTCATACCAATACATTAAATTTTAATCATTCCTGTTTTCTCCCATTCTGTATTTGTAACTCTTTTATCTGACAGTGAAAAGTTTGGTGTTCATTATCCTTATTTTATTTGCTTATTTGATCAACCCCATTTACATAGGCATCTCCCATCACCACTGCAGATGCTTGCCCCATTCCCCCCACAGATACCCACTTCACCCAATTCAGGCTCCATCATCCTGTACTGGGTTTCTCTGGTAGCTGGAAGGCACCATCACCTTGCCTGGGTTCTGACACTCTGCTGGCTTCCTTCATGTAGAGTGCCCTCCTCACCATGTTTGAGCTTTGAAACCTAAGATACTAAGTTAAGATATTTTGTGTGAAGTACATGTAAGTTTACAGTAAATGCTATCTATTATTTGTGGAAATTGTGATAGCCACAGTTCTAAAAATGATCCCCCATATTTTCTGCCATAATCCATGGGACTTTGACTATAATGAGGTATCACACTGTGATTATGTTAAATGGCAAAAAGGGACTTTTTTGCAGGTGTAATTAAGGTTACTAATCAGTTGACTTAGGGTTACACAAAATAGAGATTATCTAGGTGGGCCCTATCTAATCACATGTGCCCTTTAAAAGCAGAGCATTTTCTTGGGCTGGAAGCCTTAGGGGAAATTCGAGGATTGAAGCACAAGAAAGATGTGATTTGCTGTTTGTTGCTGGGTCTGAAGATGGAGTGGGCATGGGCAAGGATGTTAAAGCAGTTTCTAGGAGCTGAGAGGGTCTTCAGCTGATAGCCAGCAAGAAAATAGGGACTTCAGTCCTAATACCACAAAGAACTAAATTCTGCTAACTACCTTAGTGAGTGGAAATGGATTCTTCCTTAGGGTCTCCATATAAGAGCCTAGCTTGCCTGACACCTTGATTTGGCCTTGGGAGACCCTAAACAGAAATCCCAATGGGGCCTGCCTGGACTTATGATCTACAGAACTATGAGAGAATAATAGGTATTGTTTTAAGCAACTTAATTTGGAGTCATTTGTTGCACAATAATAGATAACTAATACAGTATATCCAGGTGATATTTGAAAGAAAAATATTTAAATATTTAATATTAAATATTTAAATATTGGAGAAGAGATTGTGATTTATGTATGGTTATTCTTTGGGATGGATGACTATCTAAATCTATCTTGGAGATTAAAGCCCTCTTTCTTGGGATGTCTGCAAGCAAAAACTGCTGAAGGAGAACCTTTTTTAGCTAGATATGTAATGTTAATTAATTTGAGCTATGTTAAGTATTTTCTTTTGAAGAAGTGAGTTATAAATTAGGTTAGTGTAAAGTAAGTATGTTTTCAGGTTTTTTTATTTTTTATTTTTATTTATTTTATTTTATTTATTTATTTATTTTTTAAGACGGAGTCTCACTCTTTTGCCCAGGCTGGAGTGCAGTGGCCCAATCTTGGCTAACCGCAACCTCTGCCTCCTGGGTTCACGGCATTCTCCTGCCTCAGCCTCTGGAGTAGCTGGGACTACAGGCACCCGCCACCATGCCCGGCTAATTTTTGTATTTTTAGTAGAGATGGGGTTTCACCGTGTTAGCCAGGATGGTTTCGATCTCCTGACCTTGTAATCTGCCTGCCTCGGCCTCCCAAAGTGCTGGGATTACGGGCGTGAGCCACCGCGCCCGGCCTATTTATGTTTTTGAGACGGAGCTTCGCTCTAACACCCAGGCTGGAGTGCAATGGCACGATTTCGGCTCACTGCAAGCTCCGCCTCCCGAGTTCACGCCATTTTCCTGCCTCAGCCTCCCGAGTAGGTGGGACTTCAGGCGCCCGCCACCACACCTGGCTAGTGTTTTATATTTTTAGTAGAGACGGGGTTTCACTGTGTTAGCCAGGATAGTCTTGATCTCCTGACCGGGTGATCCGCCCGCCTTGGCCTCGCAAAGCGCTAGGATTAGAGGCATGAGCCGCCGCGCCCGGCCTATTTTCAGGTTTTTTGAGCACTCTAAACATACTGGTTTATGTTAATATCGTAAAATAATCTCAGAAAAAAAGATGCAGCGTTAGAGTTGATAAAGATAATCTATGGAAACAAAATGTCATGTATTTAACAAATATCAAAGGTCTACTTTCTGCTAGATATTGTGCTGGATGTTGGAGATCTGTTTATGCACAAGGCAGATATGAGATACTTGCCTACAGTCTTATGAAAATTATAAGTATATAAGCAGTTAAAATAGGGATGATAGCTGCTGTGATGTGGAAAAAAAAGATAGGCTATGGAAACATAGATATCTAATCCAGACTTGAGAGGTTCAGTGGCTGGAGTCACATGGCCACAGCCTAAGTCACATGCTGGGAGGCTACTTGCTGGGAAGGCTGAGAAATATAGTTGTTATTGGGCAGCCATGTGTTCAGCTATATGTTCTCTCACATTAGAAAGAGAGAGCAGTTTGTGCCTTTCTTTCCAAACCCTTCTCCCAAGGGAGACAACCCCAGATCAACTTCAGTGTCCAGAATCTCTGGGTGATGTATGTTTCAGGAACCTTTAGTTTTAAGACAGAGAAAGTCGCCCGAGTTCTGGGGACAGAGATGGTAGCTAACGGAAAGAAGGGGAAGAAAGGGATGTAGAACATCCATGGCGTTAGTAACAAGATGTACCAAGACCTAAAGACAAGGAAAAGCATGGCCAAAATTAGTTCGCTGTGGCGAGGCATAGAGTTTCATAGGGTTAGTGGTAGAATATAGGGCTGGCACATTTAGCATTACTAGATGATTGAAAGTGTGTAGGCCATGTTAGGGAATTTGGATTTTATTTAATGGGTTATATTTAAACAAGGGAGTGATGCAATGAGATTTCTAGCTGTCAGAAAGTAAAATTATATTGTTTTTGCTTTTACCTCCAAAGAATTAGCATGGCAGACATCCCAAATGTTCTTGCCCCAATTCCCATTCTAAGATTAGGAGGCCGGTGATGCAGTGAGCTTTAGGAATGTGATGGGAACGAATATTTTATAGATTTTATTTTTGTAATGGCAATTCTTAAGGTACACCACTGTACAGTTGTGTTTGCTGTAGAGTCTGTCAACTGGGTTTGAATCACAGCTGTGTCACAAACTGTCTGTACAAGTCGCTTAGTTTTTCTAGGCCTCAATATTCTCATCTTTAAAATCTGGATGATAAAATCCAGCTTTAAAATCCAATTCTTAAGGTTGTTAGGATTAAATGAGATAATGTTTATAAAGTGCCTGGGATAAAGTAAATAATCAGTAAATGATTGTTTTTATACTGCCGATAAAAAGCTGAAAGTTTATTAATTTATTTTAGGCCAAGTCAAAATGGCCTCCTGGCAAAACGTTGGTATTGAAATGAACTTTCCAGCCAAAACCCTGCATTGAAAGCAGTTAAAAATTTAGCCAAGTTAAAATTGATACCATATCCACTTAGCCAACATCATATATGATAGGACTGTGTTGGGCCCCCTCAAAATGCATTATCTGGTGTGGGATATCCAAATGCAGTTTCAAAAGAGGGGGAAGGGAATATATAGGCTTGGAGCTTGGGAGAGAAGTTTGAAGTGGAAGTAAGAGTTTGGAGATTAACTGTCAGGAAGATGAGATTTAACTCATCTCAATGGGTGCAGAAAAGCACTTTATGAAATTTAACACTCATACATCGTAATACTTACAGTAGGCAGGAATAGAAAAGAATTTCTTCAGACATAAAGATTATCTAGAAAAGCGAAAAGCAATCGTATTCACTGGTGAAATATTGACAGCTTTCTTTCGAGATTAGGAACAATACAGAGATCACTGCTATTCAAGACTGTATTGGAAATCCTAGCTAGCACAATACACCTAGATAAATAAAGTTTAAAGATATTTTAAAAAGATGTAAAACTGTCTATTTGCAGATAACGTGATTGTGTATATAGAAAATAAAAAAGAATCTATAAATAAGCTATTAGAAATAAGCAGACCAGGCACGGTGGTTTACGCCTGTAATCCCCGGACTTGGGGAGGCCGAGGCAGGTGTATTGCTTGAGCCCAGGAGTTTGAGACCAGCCTGGGCAACATAACCAAAACCCTGTGTCTACAAAAAAGAAAAAAAAAAATTAGCCGGGCCTAGTGATGGCACACACCTGTAGTCCCAGCTACTCGGGAGGCTGAGGTGGGAAGATCACTTGAGCCTAGGAGGTTGATAATAATAATAATTAAATGAATTTACTAAGATTGATACCTGTAAGGTCAATGTACAAGTATAAATGATATTTCTGTATACTAGCAATTGCTAGAAAATTAAAAGTCAAATTTTAAAAATGGACTTCAAATAACATCAAAAATGTCAAATGCAATTTAAAAAATCTGATAAAAATATGCAAAATATCTATACTGAAGACTATAAATATTTCAGAGAAGAATTTAAGAAGACCTAAATAAATGGAAGAACATTCCACATTTGTGGATTGGAAGACTCAGTATCATTTAGATGTCAGTTGTTCCCAAACTGATCTAAAGTGTCAATGGAATCCACTCAAAATCCTAGTAGGTTTTTTTTTTTTAATGGAAACTGGTTCTAAAATTTGTACAGAAATGCAAGTGACCTAGAATAGCCAAGATACTTTTGAAAAAAAAAAAAGTTGGAAGACTTACACTACTAGATTTCAAAGCTTACTATAAAGCTCAAATAATTTATTTAGTGTGATACTGGTACAGTGACTAGACAAGTACACTAGTGGAACAGAGTAGAGTCCAGAAATTAACCCACAGAATATAGCAACTCAGTAGTAGAAAGAATAGTCTTTTCAACAGATGATGCTGGGGCAGTTTGATATTCAAATAAAAAAATTGGACCTTGACCCCTACCTAATACCACTTAGAAATATTCTATTAAGATGGCTTATAGTCTAAATGTTAAGACAATAAACATTCCGGAAGAAAAGATAGATCAGTGTCTTCATGACCTTGGGTAGGTAAAGATTTCTTAAAGTGGTCACAAAAGGCATTAACCAGAAAAGAAGATATTATATAATAGATGGGACTTCGGCAAAATTAATATCTTCTTATCAGCAAGACATTACTAATAAGTCAGTAGGCAAACCACAGGCAAATGAGGATATTTGCAATACCAATATTTGACAAAGGAGATTGATATCCAGAACTTACAATTAAATTCTGCAAGTTGACCGGGCGCAATGGGTCACGCCTGTAATCCCAGCACTTTGGGAGGCCGAGGCAGGTGGATCATGAGGTCAGGCGATCGAGACCATCCTGGCTAACACGGTGAAACCCCGTCTCTACTAAATATATGGGCGAGGTGGCTGGCGCCTGTAGTCCCAGCTACTCAGGAGGCTGAGGCAGGAGAATGGCGTGAACCGGGGAGGTGGAGCTTGCAGTGAGCCGAGATCACGCCACTGCACTCCAGCCTGGGTGACAGAGCAAGACTCCATCTCAAAAAAAAAAAAAAAAATTCTACAAGTTAATAAAAAAGATAACCCAGTTAAAAATAGATGAAAGATTACAACAGGCATTTCACAAAAAAGGAATATCCAAATGGCATATTAAAAGGTCAGTAATATCATTATAAGTCAAAGAAATACAAATTAAGGCCATAGTTGGATACACCATTCCCACCAGAATGGCCAAAATTAAAAGACAGGCAAGACCAAGTGTTGGCTAGAAAGTAGAGCAATTGACACTCATATTCTGCCAATAAGTGTGCAAATTGGTTACAAATTTTTGGAAAAGTGGCAGTGTCTCTTAAGGATAAACATATACCAGCCGGACATGGTGGCTCACACCTGTAATCCCAGCACTTTGGGCGGCTGAGACGGGCGGATCACCTGAGGTCAGGAGTTCAGGACCAGCGTGGCCAACATGGAGAAACCCTGTCTCTACTAAAAAAACAAAAATTAGCTGGGCATGGTGATGGGCACCTGTAATCCCAGCTACTCCAGAGGCTGAGGCTGGAGAATCACTTGAGCCCAGGAGGTGGAGGTTGCAGTGAGCCGAGATCACACATTGCACTCCAGCCTGGATGACAAGAGTGAAAACTCCATCTCAAAAAAACAAAAATACACACACACACACACACACACACACCTACCATGTAATTTAGCAGTTCTACTCTTTAGTATATGCTACTCAGCAATTATACGCCTAGCTTCATTCTTGATAGCCCCAAACTAGAAACAGTTCAAGTTCCCATCAACAGGAGATGAGTTATATTGTTGTATATTCCAAAATGAATATTGTACAGCAATAAAAAAGAGGATTTGTTTTGTCAGATATCAATATTTTAAAGCTTTATTTAGGACAGTATAATATTAGCACAGAATAGGCAAAATGTCCAATAGAACTAGAAGCAAGAGACAAAAATATCCATGTATATCTTGGAACTTGATATGTGAGAGAGACGGCCCTGCAGATCGTTGAGGAAAAGATGGACAATACAATTATGGTGTCCTAATAGTTGATTACCCATATGGGAAAAAAAAACTATTTTCCTATATGGGAAAAGGGAAAAAAAAAACTTACAGCACACAAAAATGAACTCCAAACTCACTAAAAACTGAAATGTAAATGGAAAAAATTTAGAATGATTGAAAGACAAAATAAGATCCCTTTATGACCTTGTTTAAGAAAGGACTTCTTAAGCCACAAAAAGCCTACATTTTAAGGAAAAAGATTGATAAATTTGATATTATTAAAATGAAAAACTTCTCTTCACCCAAAATCCCACAAATAAACACAACGACTGATCACACTGTAGGAGAGTACATTCATAATACAGTTAACAACAAAAGGTGAGAATCCAGAATATATTAAGGATTTGGTTCACAAGACTGTGGGGGCTGGCTAGTCCAAAATGTGTAGCGGATGCCAGCAGGCTGGAAACTCAGGCAGCTGTTGATGCTGTAGTCTTGAGGCAGAACTTCTACAGGAAACTTCACTTGTTGCTCATAAGGCCTTCAACTGATTGGATGACGTCCTCCTCTCCCCAACATTATATAAGGTAATCTCCATTACTCAAGTCAACTGATTATAGATATTAACCACATGTACAAAATACCTTCATAGCAACACCTATATTAGTGTTTGATTAAATAACTGGACACTGTAGCTGAATTGACACATAAAACTAATAATCACAATGCCCTACATTGTTTATTGATCATATAATGGAAATTAAGACCGCAATGAGACACAATTTTATATCCATTAAATTGACACAACTTAAGTCTGATAACACCAAGCATTGAAAGGAGTGGATCAGCAGGACTTTTATCTACTGTTGATGGGACTGTACACTGGTACATCATTCTGGCAAACAAGTTGGCACTTCCTTATAAAGTGTCATTTGCATACGTACACCACAGGAATTTCTCTCCTTGAGGAGCTCTTGCACATGAATGCAAGGGGATAAGTGAAATTTACAGGAATGTTATGGTAGTTTTTAAAAAATACAAACAGTGAACAACAACCTGGAAACAAACCAAATAATCAGTCATAGTAAAATGGATACATAAATCATACTATAGTCACAGAATGGCATAGCAAACAGCAGTGAATAAATGAATGACGGTCATGTGGAATGAGTGAATTTTAGAAACACAATATTGAGTCTAAGAATCAAGGCACAGAAGTTTAAAAATAGCATAATACCAATTTTATAAAGCTCACAAATGAGTAATACAAAACAATATAATGTTTGGGACCACATGCCTACATACAGATATAGACCTGTGTGTAAGGAGGAAGGTGGAGGAATGGGATAGTGAAGGAATGCAGAGGTGGATGCAAATGTTGTCAGTGTTCCAGTCAAGTTTGGTAGTGAGTTTCTGGGTATTTATTTTGTTTATTACTACTCATAATATATGTTTGGTGTTTGGTGTTTCATCTTTTCATTTTATCAAGTTACATAAAATTTTAAAAGAAAATGAACAAAAACATGTGCTTCCATTTCCAGTCCAAAGCACTGAAATTTAAAAGTAGTGTGTTTTAATCTATTAAAACATTTCTTAAAACATTTTTTTAAAAAATGAAACTAAGTCTGTGAAGAGCTTAGAAGACAGTGTAATTCAGGTTTATAACTAAGGCCATGCTTCATCGAGAAAGTCTAGATCAGCTGGAACAATGGTTCACTTTTTTGTTGAGGGTGGGGTGATGAGGTCGTTGACTGACTGCTTTGCCATGGAAGCTATTGATCGTCTCTCTCCAGAAAGCATTTTGTATGTGCAAAACTTGTCACTTAACTTCAGCAGGTGATACTGAATCTGGTGTGGAAATAGGTTACTAAAGCTATCTAATACCAATTTTTATTAACTTGACATTGGTAGTCAGATGACAAAGTGTTTTCATCAAAGGTGCTACTTTATTCCTTAAAATCAGTAAGTTAGTGGAAATGTTATAAAGCTAAGTTAGTATAGGGAGGCTCTAATTTTAGTCCTTTTAGTTCTGTGTGATGGAGCATAGAATTATTTTGGCAAATGGTTATTGGGACTCTCTTTCAGGTTTTAAGTTTTTAATTTGGCCAACTTACCAAGGCTCAAATTGAGGGATGACCCACTTTTGCCTGGGTCAAAGCAACCAGGGCATGGAGAAAAATAATTGGGTTTTTCTTTGTAGGAAGCTTTGTAAGGTTTCCCAGTTGGCAAACTCTGTATCCCATATCTGATACATAGAAGAGCTATGAGTAGAAATATGGGTGTTTTCAACATAACATTTCTAAGTTGCAAAATGCACCTTTGAATACTTAAGTTCTCTTAGGTAATTCTCTTAGCTGAATGAGTACCATAACATGTCATTTGTTTACAGATACTTGATAATGTGAAGAGCAGTATCATGTTTTCTTTATCTAGCATTTGACGGCTGTTAACCAGTGAAATGAGAGATTAGATTCTATGCAACTAAAAGCACACACTGGATCCCTTCAAAAAAAACCGTGTCACCTTCTATATAAAGTATTAAATTCATTGATTGGCAAGATGCGTATGTTATGCTATTGAGACAATGATGTTTTCTTAATGAAGAGTACAGTAGATGTTTTTGTAAGTTCAAGAAAATGTTGAAGCTTACAAGATAAAAATTACCATAGTAATATGTAAACTAATCTTTATAATTGAGCATAATACCATGTGATTCACCAAACGCTATTTTACAAAATTGGTAAGTGTATGTATTTTAAAAAATTTCTAATACTGGTTTGTAATAAAGAATACTAAATTATCAACTTTATCTTTAATATCATAGAGGATTATCTTTTTTCACTCAGCTTTGTTTCTATACTTTGCCTATTATATCACTCTTTTTTCCCTCTTGGGTTGGGTTAAAAGGGAGAATATTTTTCAACTTCTGTCTTCTTATTTATTATCCATTTCTATATTACTTATATGATTACTTGTTAGGGCACTCGTGGTATTGTTTTTATAACTGTTAATGATAGTGTACTGTTTTTAAAGTTAATGCTGGAACGAATAAGTCAATATGGCATAAAGGTGGAGTGTCATCCTTGGAGCCAGACAGATAGAGTGAATCTCCTCTCAGCAAGTGACTAGCTATATGTCCTGGGCAACTTTACTCTGTTTTTCCTGATTTTTAATAAAAGTGAATTCAGTGCCTAATACCTTGTGATAATTATAATAATAGCAATAATAAGATTATTATTGAATTAAGCATTTTAGGTTACATACTTAACATAGTATCACCTGTGTATATTTAGCATATTCATTTGCAATATAGAACAGGTTGGCTGTAACTCTCCAATCTGGAGTCAAAATGTCTACCTGTGTGAGAGTCTAGTTGCTTTGAATATATTGTAACTGCATCTGTTGTGTATTATGAGTAAAATTTTTCAGGGCCACATATTGATTTAACAACGAAACAATTATATTCACTCTAATGTATGTTTGAGTGCCTACCATATGCAAAGCAATGCAGGTAATATATAAATATGTAAAATGCAGTTTCTGTTCCTAAGTACTATCAGTTTAACAGAAAGGATTAGGGAAATAGAGGAAATCTACTCTTTTAGGCACCCAAGTGGATAGAGGTTGTGCTATCAGAAAAAAAAAGTTTAGGCTATGTTAGTAATAGAAGCAGAATGAACCATAAACCAGTTTAAGTACCTTGGGGAGCCAAGGGGAAATAAATGGAACTACATGCTATGCCTTAGTAGTTTTTTCATATCCAGGGATCTCTTAAGTTCAGGTTTACAATCTATTTTATTTTTATTTTTTTACAATTTATTTTTTCTACATGTTTGTGCTCCAAGCATCTACAGGTGTATTACTTGTTAAAAGCTCTATATATAGCATGCAGAAATAGAAATAAGTATAATACTTATTTCCACAAGAGAGGCATAAATAAAGTTATGACCATTGTTAGCATAAAGGAAGGAGAGTTCACATTCTGTGGAAAATTATGAGAAGCAACTTCATGAAAGAACATTTGAGCTGAGATTTCATAAAGATGCATGTGATTTCAGGCAAAGTTTGGGAAATTTAGTGATATGTTTGCCTCCTGCTACATCAAGGAATAAGTGTGAGTAGAAAGAGAACAGTGCATGGTATACTCGTGAGATAGTGAATCTTCCATTTGAGCAGGAATGTGGGGTTTGTGTAGGATGTCTGGGGAACCTGGAAGACCTTTAATTTAAGTAAGTAATGGGGATCCATGAAATAATTTTTTTTTTTTTTTACATGGGACATGGTGGTGGTAATGCTGGTGGTGGTGGTAGGCTAATAGAGGTAGATTTTCTACTAACTGCATTTGTATGTTTATTCATGTTTTTTTCTCTTTCAGGAAGTTCATGATTTGTTAAAAGACTATGACTTAAAATATTGTTATGTGGACAGAAATAAACGAACAGGTAAGATTTCTATTCTAAGTGTCTAGTTTCATTTTGATTCTCCCTGTACTCGTTATAGAACAAAAAAGCTTAGTGTCTTTTCATGCTTAAGCTAATCATGGAATTTTTAAGCCTTAAATCATGCGAATGTACCCCACACTATCTATTTTCTGAAGGTAATATTGGTATCCTAAATATTAATTACATAAATGAATATAGTGTTACTAGAGACTTATGAATTTTTATAATGAATGTTCTGTTACAGTGAATGTTCTTCATAGGCTCAGAGTTCCTCGATTTTAATTGTATGTTATTGGACTTAGTGAATAGACTGTATGACTTGACCTTTAGCTGGGGAAACTGAGAAACTCACTTAGGTTTTCTGGGTATTAGTTCTATATCTGTGAGATTAAAAAACTAGATTATTTCCTTTTTGTGCATGTAATATGCAGCTGTTTAAAACCATCCTTTTGAGACTAAAAATAAATTATGGAGGATAATGTAATCACTATGTACACATCCACTCCCAAATTATCAAATGGTAATATTTTGTCTTTAGAAAGTATGTACATAGCTAGAGCCCTCATGTAGATCTGTTGAATTTCTTCAGATTAAAAAAAAGTGGTAAAAAGGAACATTTACAGATAAAGATGAAATTCAGTTTCTACTACTCTGATTCCATTCCCTCCCAGCCTCCTGGTCTAGGGGCAGGCACTGATGAATTTGGTGCATATTTTCCAATTTATGCAGTTACATTTTGATAGCCATTAAAGCTGCTCACAAATTCTTGTTCTTTTTCTTCTGAGCACAAGGTAAGATAGTACTTACCTGCGCCTCTTTGAAGTTGAGAGTGGACTTGTGATTTGCTTGTTGATGAATGAAGTGAGAGTGGAAATGACATGTATCCCTTCCAGGTGAAAGATTTCAGAGCCAGCATGTGATTTCCTGCTAAATCACATTCTTTCACAGTGCTAAATGTAATTGCACTTCCCTGTGCTAAAGTAATTGGGGAAGGTGACAGAGTGACTATAATGAGCAAAACGTCCTTCCTTCCTTACCTTCAGCATGGAATATGCAGCATGAATCAGAAGAAAGCCTTTTGTTTTGTTATGCCGTTGAGATTGTGCAGAAGTTTGTTACCACAGTATCTTGACTAACCTGTAATTTTACCATATATACATATATATAATTAATGGTAGTCTCTGTTTTAAGCTTTTCATAAATGGTATTCTAATGTATATTTCATTTAGCAACTTGCTTTTTTTGGGTTAACTCAACTTTGTTTTTCAGATCTTTCCACATTGATATATATAACTCAGGTTCGTTGATTTAAGCTACTACATATAATTATCATGTGAATTTATTATGATTAATGTATTTGTTACTGACTGGCATGCAGGAAGCTTTACCTTTCCCAGTAGTTCAAACAGTGATGCAATGAATAGCCATTTAGTTGACTACTAATATGCATTTCAACTGTTTCTCCATAACTGAAGCTCTGAGTCATAGGTGTGCACAATTTCAATGATACAGATATTGACAACGGAATTAGAGGTAACAGCCTTCACAGCTCACACAGAGCCAGGAATAGTGCTATTCCCACTAGTCAGGATGATAAACCTCATAATTCATGGGGCATCAGAAGTAATAATCTGAAAGTTTTTGCTCAGGAATGGGAAAAATTAACCTGAGACCAATGATGCTCTTGTCCTACCTAACAAAACTTAAAAACAAGACCAGAACGGATCAAAGTGCTTCCTCATCACTTAACCACATCCTGGAACAAAACTCAAGAATATTTGTATGCGTCAAAAACATCTGACACCCAACAAAGTGAAATTTATGATGTCAGACATCCAATGAAAAAGTAGCAGACATGATGAAGAAGCAGGAAAACCTAATGTATAACGAGGACAAAAATCAATCAAAACTGGCGTAGAATCGACACAGATGAATTAATAAAAATGGACATTAAACCAGTTTTTATAATAGTGTTCCATATGTATAATAAGTTATAGTAGAGATTGAGCATGGTAAATAGAGACTTGGAAGATATATTATCCAAATCAAACATCTGGAGTTGAAAATTACAACATCTGACATGAAATACACTGGATAGGATTAATGGCAGAATAGACATTGTGGAAGAAAAAATTAGTGAACTTGAAAACAGTGATGTAAATGATCCAAAATGAAATACAGAAAAAAGACTGTAAAACATGAACAGAGTATCAGTGAACTGTGGGACAGCTTCAAGAGCAATTAGAGTCCCTGGGGGTAGGAATAGTTAAAAAAAATTAAAGAATTAGTAGCTGAAAAGTTTTAAAATTTTGATGAAAATGTTAATCCCAGAAATCCACAGAGCTCAACCAACTTCAAGTACAAAAGCATGAGGAAAACTACAGGGTACGTTGTAATCAAATTGCTTACGGTTAGTGGTAGAGTGTCTTAAAAGCAGCCAGAAAAAAAGTATACATCATTAATACATTTAGCAGGACAAAGATTAAGATGACCATAGATCTTGGAAACAACACAATTGAAAGGACTGTAGGGTAACATCTTTTCATTCTTTACCAAAAGAAACAAAAACACAACGGGTCCACATAGAATTCTTTACCTGTTGAAAATATCTTTCAAAAACAGTGATGAAATAGAGATGTTTTTCAGTCATACAAAAGTTAAAAGAATCATCATCATTAGACTTGCACTATAAGAAATACTTAAGGAAGTCCTACAAGCAGGAAGAAAATTATAGATGGAAATCTGGACCTACCTAACAAAATGATGAATACGTGATATGGTCATTATGTGGGTAAAGACTTTTTTCTTAATATTAAAATCTTTTAAAAGTATAATTGTTAAAAGCAAAAATAATAACATTACATTGTGATATTTGTAACACATGTAGAAATAAAATGTGTAACAGCAATAATACAAAGGCTGGGAGAGGAGAAATGGGATTGCACTGTTTTTTGTTTGTTTGTTTTTTTGTGCAAGACCTGAGTTTTATTATTACTCAAATCAGTCTCCACGTCTGGTGTCAGAAGTGATCTGTGTTGTGAGAGCATGGTAGGAGAAACTGCTTTCATTTTCTCCTCTATCTTGTCAGGGGCATAGGAATGGAGTACATTTTCTTTTTTTTAATTTTTTTTATTTTTTTAATTTTTTTATTATTATACTTTAGGTTTTAGGGTACATGTGCACAATGTGCAGGTTTGTTACATATGTATCCATGTGCCATGTTGTTTTGCTGCACCCATTAACTGGTCATTTAGCATTAGCTATATCTCCTAATGCTGTCCCTCCCCCCTCCCCCCACCCCACAACAGTCCCCAGAGTGTGATGTTCCCCTTCCTATGCCCATGAGTTCTCATTGTTCAATTCCCACCTCTGAGTGAGAACATGCGGTGTTTGGTGTTTTGTCCTTGCGATAGTTTACTGAGAACGATGTTTTCCAGTTTCATCCATGTCCCTACAAAGGACATGAACTCATCATTTTTTATGGCTGCATAGTATTCCATGGTGTATATGTGCCACATTTTCTTAATCCAGTCTGTCGTTGTTGGACATTTGGGTTGATTCCAACTCTTTGCTATTGTGAATACTGCCGCAATAAACATACGTGTGCATGTGTCTTTATGGCAGCATGATTTATAGTCCTTTGGGTATATACCCAGTAATGGGATGGCTGGGTCAAATGGTATTTCTAGTTCTAGATCCCTGAGGGCTAATATCCAGAATCTACAATGAACTCAAACAAATTTACAAGAAAAAAAAAACAACCCCATCAAAAAGTGGGCAAAGGACGTGAACAGACACTTCTCAAAAGAAGACATTTATGCAGCCAAAAAACACATGAAAAAATGCTCATCATCACTGGCCATCAGAGAAATGCAAATCAAAACCACAGTGAGATACCATCTCACACCAGTTAGAATGGCCATCATTAAAAAGTCAGGAAACAACAGGTGCTGGAGAGGATGTGGAGAAATAGGAACACTTTGACGCTGTTGGTGGGACTGTAAACTAGTTCAACCATTGTGGAAGTCAGTGTGGGATTGCACTGTTTGAAGTCTCTTATACAGTAAATGAAGTGGTGTGGTACCGTTTGACAACTGACTGTGATAAGTTAAAGATGTATACTGTAAAAGACCTTAAATCACCTGTTAAAATCACACACACAGAAATCATTAATTGTATTAAATGATTTTGCCTTGGATTTTGGAACCTACAGTGGTATTTGTGGAAACAGATATAATTAATAACTCAATTGATAAAAGATGGTTACAATTCTAAACTATAACCTTGCAACCAGAGCTTTTTATGGTAGATATGAGGAAATTATTATAGTAAAATAGGATACATTAGGGGAAAAAGTTTTGGCACATGCTTGCCTTCAAATTAGACCCAATAATAAACTAAATAGTAGACCATGCAATGACTTTTAAAAGAATCGGGACCAATTTTGGGATATTTAAATTTCACAAGGAAAATAGTAATATAATTAATCCCAAATTCCCTTACAGCCTTTTCTCTGTAGAGTGACATCTACCATTTCCATGAGAACTAGTATGTGAAATTTTTTATTTTTTATTATTTTAGAGAATTTGTGGTCTTGGAAAAACATGGAAGAAGCTATAGAACAGAAAATGTGACCTCCTTTCCCTACTGCCTGAACTTTTAAATTTGTTTCATTATGTTATTTAAATTCTTCCATAAAACCTAAGTTGATCAAATGCAGATACCTAAGAAAAGGAAAAAGATTTTCAGTTTTTAAATTATTAGTTGATTTGTATATGCATTTATTTATTCATTCATCTGACACAAAGCTTCTACCATATATCATGCACCATGATAGTTGGTGGAATTAGGGAGCTCATAGTTTAGTAAGGTAGCAGGCATCTAAGATTACAATGTGATGTGATCTCTGCAATAATCCAAGCAATGTTCAAGATAGAGAGGTATAAAAAAATAAAGAATGGTTAACTCTAACTATAAGAGAGGATCAGGGAAGCTTCTTGGAGATCATGATGGAGTAATGCATAGACTGAATTTGAAAATCAGCTAAAAGGTTCTAGGTATCCTAAGGTATGGGGAGTGATCTTATAGGCAGGGGAATTAAATGTGTAATATATGGATACCTGAAATAACTGGCTCTCTACAGGGAACTACAAATATTTCAGTGTTCTTGGAGAATAAAGAGCTGTTGGGGAAGGGAGGAAGTATGGCAGTTAACGAGGCTGGAGTTAGATATAACGGGCATTGTAGAGCATGATTACCAATCTGGCACTTGGCTTTTTTTGTGAGTAATAGCAAACCCTTGCATTTAAGGCAGTAAATAGGCACAATTAAACTTCTGTTTTTTAGAGATCACTTTATTGTCACTATGGAGAAAGGATTAAAAAAAAGCTAGAGGAGTGAAGAAAGGGGGATGGATTCAAGACCTATTAGACGGGTGGAATTTGAGGATTCCTTTTATATGGGAAATGAGGGAGACACAGTCTAGGTTAATTCCCAGGTTCCCGATTTGTGAGTGTTGTGTGACCGCTAAAATAGGAAATAAAAGAAGATGAGAAGTATTAGGATTTTTTTCTTAATATACTTAAAGTTCTGGGGTAAATGTGCAGAACGTGCAGGTTTGTTACATAGGTATACATGTGCCATGGTGGTTTGCTGTACCCATCAACCTGTCATCTACATTAGGTATTTCTCCTAATGCTATCCCTCCCCCACTACACCCTGCAACAGGCCCCAGTGTGTGATGTTCCCCTCCCTGTGTCCATTTGTTCTCATTGTACAGCTCCCACTTATCAATGAGAACATGTGGTGTTTGGTTTTCTGTTTTTTTTTTTTTTTTTCTTTTTTTTCATCTCCAGTGTTCTTATAGGTAGGATTTCTTTTTTTTTTTTTTTATGCTTTAGGTTTTAGGGTACATGTGCACAATGTGCAGGTTTATTACATATGTATCCACGTGCCATGTTGATTTCCTGCACCCATTAACTCGTCATTTAGCATTAGGTGTATCTCCTAATGCTGTCCCTCCCCCCTCCCCCCACCCCACAACAGTCCCCGGAGCGTGATGTTCCCCTTCCTGTGTCCATGAGTTCTCATTGTTCAATTCCCACCTATGAGTGAGAACATGCAGTGTTTGGTTTTTTGTCCTTGCGATAGTTTACTGAGAATGATGTTTTCTAGTTTCATCCATGTCCCTACAAAGGACACGAACTCATCATTTTTTATGGCTGCATAGTATTCCATGGTGTATATGTGCCACATTTTCTTAATCCAGTCTATCATTGTTGGACATTTGGGTTGGTTCCAACTCTTTGCTATTGTGAATAGTGCCGCAATAAACATACGTGTGCATGTGTCTTTATAGAAGCATGATTTATAGTCCTTTGGGTATATACCCAGTAATGGGATGGCTGGGTCAAATGGTATTTCTAGTTCTAGATCCCTGAGGAATCACCACACTGACTTCCACAATGGTTGAACTAGTTTACAGTCCCACCAACAGTGTAAAAGTGTTCCTATTTCTCCACATCCTCTCCAGCACCTGTTGTTTCCTGATTTTTTAATGATGGCCATTCTAACTGGTGTGAGATGGTATCTCACTGTGGTTTTGATTTGCATTTCTCTGATGGCCAGTGATGAGGAGCATTTCTTCATGTGTTTTTTGGCTGCATAAATGTCTTCTTTTGAGAAGTGTCTGTTCATGTCCTTTGCCCACTTTTTGATGGGGTTGTTTGTTTTTTTCTTGTAAACTTGTTTGAGTTCATTGTAGATTCTGGATATTAGCCCTTTGTCAGATGAGTAGGTTGCAAAAATTTTCTCCCATTGTGTAGGTTGCCTGTTCACTCTGATGGTAGTTTCTTTTGCTGTGCAGAAGCTCTTTAGTTTAATTAGATCCCATTTGTCAATTTTGGCTTTCGTTGCCATTGCTTTTGGTGTTTTCGACATGAAGTCCTTGCCCACGCCTATGTCCTGAATGGTATTGCCTAGGTTTTCTTGTAGGATTTTAATGGTTTTAGGTCTAACATATAAGTCTTTAATCCATCTTGAATTAATTTTTGTATAAGGTGTAAGGAAGGGATCCAGTTTCAGCTTTCTACATATGGCTAGCCAGTTTTCCCAGCACCATTTATTAAATAGGGAATCCTTTCTCCATTTCTTGTTTTTGTCAGGTTTGTCAAAGATCAGATAGTTGTAGATATGCGGCATCATTTCTGAGGGCTCTGTTCTGTTCCATTGATCTATGTCTCTGTTTTGGTACCAGTACCATGCTGTTTTGGTTTCTGTAGCCTTGTAGTATAATTTGAAGTCAGGTAGCGTGATGCCTCCAGCTTTGTTCTTTTGGCTTAGGATTGACTTGGCGATGCGGGCTCTTTTTTGGTTCCATATGAACTTGAAAGTAGTTTTTTCCAATTCTGTGAAGAAAGTCATTGGTAGCTTGATGGGGATGGCATTGAATCTATAAATTACCTTGGGCAGTATGGCCATTTTCACGATATTGATTCTTCCAACCCATGAGCATGGAATGTTCTTCCATTTGTTTGTATCCTCTTTTATTTCATTGAGCAGTGGTTTGTAGTTCTCCTTGAAGAGGTCCTTCACATCCCTTGTAAATTGGATTCCTAGGTATTTTATTCTCTTTGAAGCAATTGTGAATGGGAGTTCACTCATGATTTGGCTCTCTGTTTGTCTGTGATTGGTGTACAAGAATGCTTGTGATTTTTGTACATTGATTTTGTATCCTGAGACTTTGCTGAAGTTGCTAATCAGCTTAAGGAGATTTTTGGGCTGAGACAATGGGGTTTTCTAGATATACAATCATGTCATCTGCAAACAGGGACAATTTGACTTCCTCTTTTCCTAATTGAATACCCTTTATTTCCTTCTCCTGCCTGATTGCTCTGGCCAGAACTTCCAGCACTATGTTGAATAGGAGCGGTGAGAGAGGGCATCCCTGTCTTGTGCCAGTTTTCAGAGGGAATGCTTCCAGTTTTTGCCCATTCAGTATGATATGGGCTGTGGGTCTGTCGTAGATAGCTCTTATTATTTTGAGATACATCCCATCAATACCTAATTTATTGAGAGTTTTTAGCATGAAGGTTGTTGAATTTTGTCAAAGGCCTTTTCTGCATCTATTGAGATAATCATGTGGTTTTTGTCTTTGGTTCTGTTTATATGCTGGATTACATTTATTGATTTGCGTATGTTGAACCAGCCTTGCATCCCAGGGATGAAGCCCACTTGATCATGGTGGATAAGCTTTTTGATGTGCTGCTGGATTTGGTTTGCCAGTATTTTATTGAGGATTTTTGCATCAATGTTCATCAAGGATATTGGTCTGAAATTCCCTTTTTTGGTTATGTCTCTGCCAGGCTTTGGTATCAGGATGATGCTGGCTTCATAAAATGTGTTAGGGAGGATTTCCTCTTTTTCTATTGATTGGAATAGTTTCAGAAGGAATGGTACCAGTTCCTCCTTGTACCTCTGGTAGAATTCAGCTGTGAATCCATCAGGCCCTGGATTCTTTTTGGTTGGTAAGCTATTGATTATTGCCACAATTTCAGAACCTGTTATTGGTCTATTCAGAGATTTAACTTCTTCCTGGTTTAGTCTTGGGAGGGTGTATTTGTCGAGGAATTTATCCATTTCTTCTAGATTTTCTAGTTTATTTGCATAGAGGTGTTTGTAGTATCCTCTCATGGTAGATTGTATTTCTGTGGGATCGGTGGTGATATCCCCTTTTTCATTTTTTATTGCATCTATTTGATTCTTCTCTCTTTTCTTCTTTATTAGTCTTGCTAGCAGTCTATCAATTTTGTTGATCTTTTCAAAAAACCAGCTCCTGGATTCATTAATTTTTTGAAGGGTTTTTTGTGTCTCTATTTCCTTCAGTTCTGCTCTGATTTTAGTTATTTCTAGCCTTCTGCTAGCTTTTGAAAGTGTTTGCTCTTGCTTTTCTAGTTCTTTTAATTGTGATCTTAGAGTGTCAGTTCTGGATCTTTCCTGCTTTCTCTTGTGGGCATTTAGTGCTATACATTTCCCTCTACACACTGCTTTGAACATGTCCCAGAGATTCTGGTATGTTGTGTCTTTGTTCTCGTTGGTTTCAAAGAACATCTTTATTTCTGCCTTCATTTCATTATGTACCCAATAGTCATTCAGGAGCAGGTTGTTCAGTTTCCATGTAGTTGAGCGGTTTTGAGTGAGCTTCTTAATCCTGAGTTCTAGTTTGATTGCACTGTGGTCTGAGAGACAGTTTGTTATAATTTCTGTTCTTTTACATTTGCTGAGGAGAGCTTTACTTCCAACTATGTGGTCAATTTTGGAATAGGTGTGGTGTGGTGCTGAAAAAAATGTATATTCTGTTGATTTGGGGTGGAGAGTTCTGTAGATGGCTATTAGGTCCACTTTGTGTAGAGCTGAGTTCAATTCCTGGATATCTTTGTTAACTTTCTGTCTCGTTGATCTGTCTAATGTTGACAGTGGGGTGTTAAAATCTCCCATTATTGTGTGGGAGTTTAAGTCCCTTTGTAGGTCACTGAGGACTTGCTTTATGAATCTGGGTGCTCCTGTGTTGGGTGCATATATATTTAGGATAGTTAGCTCTTCTTGTTGAATTGATCCCTTTACCATTATGTAATGGCCTTCTTTGTCTCCTTTGATCTTTGTTGGTTTAAAGTCTATTTTATCAGAGACTAGGATTGCAACCCCTGCCTTTTTTTGTTTTCCATTTGCTTGATAGATCTTCCTCCATCCCTTTATTTTGAGTCTATGTGTTTCTCTGCACGTGAGGTGGGTTTCCTGAATACAGCACACTGATGGGTCCTGACTCCTTATCCAGTTTGCCAGTCCGTGTCTTTTAATTGGAGCATTTAGCCCATTTACATTTAACGTTAATATTGTTATGTGTGAATCTGATCCTGTCATTATGATGTTAGTTGGTTATTTTGCTCGTTAGTTGATGCAGTTTCTTCCTAGCCTCGATGGTCTTTACAATTTGGCATGTTTTTGCAGTGGCTGGTACCGGTTGTTCCTTTCCATGTTTAGTGCTTCCTTCAGGAGCTCTTTTAGGGCAGGCCTGGTGGTGACAAAATCACTCAGCGTTTGCTTGTCTGTAAAGTATTTTATTTCTCCTTCACTTATGAAGCTTAGTTTGGCTGGATATGAAATTCTGGGTTGAAAATTCCTTTCTTTAAGAATGTTGAATATCGGCCCCCACTCTCTTCTGGCTTGTAGAGTTTCTGCTGAGAGATCAGCTGTTAGTCTGATGGGCTTCCCTTTGTGGGTAACCTGACCTTTCTCTCTGGCTGCCCTTAACATTTTTTCCTTCATTTCAACTTTGGTGAATCTGATAATTATGTGTCTTGGAGTTGCTCTTCTCGAGGAGTATCTTTGTGGCGTTCTCTGTATTTCCTGAATCTGAATGCTGGCCTGCCTTGCTAGATTGGGGAAGTTCTCCTGGATAATATCTTGCAGAGTGTTTTCCAACTTGGTTCCATTCTCCCCATCATTTTCAGGTACACCAATCAGACGTAGGTTTGGTCTTTTCACATAGTCCCAAATTTCTTGGAGGCTTTGTTCATTTCTTTTTATTCTTTTTTCTCTAAACTTCCCTTCTCGCTTCATTTCAGTCATTTCATCTTCCATCACTGATACCCTTTCTTCCAGTTGATCGCATCTGCTACTGAGGCTTCTGCAATCTTCGCATAGTTCTCGAAACTTGGCTTTCAGCTCCATCAGCTCCTTGAAGCCCTTCTCTCCATTGGTTATTCTAGTTATCCATTCTTCTAATTTTTTTTCAAAGTTTTTAACTTCTTTGCTATTGTTTTGAATTTCCTCCCGTAGCTCAGAGTAGTTTGATCGTCTGAAGCCTTCTTCACTCAACTCGTCAAAGTCATCCTCCATCCAGCTTTGTTCCGTTGCTGGTGAGGAACCGCGTTCCTTTGGAGGAGGAGAGGTGCTCTGCTTTTTAGAGTTTCCAGTTTTTCTGCTCTGTTTTTTCCCCATCTTTGTGGTTTTATCTACTTTTGGTCTTTGATGATGGTGATGTACAGATGGGTTTTTGGTGTGGATGTCCTTTCTGTTTGTTAGTTTTCCTTCTAACAGACAGGACCCTCAGCTGCAGGTCTGTTGGAGTTTACTAGAGGTCCGCTCCAGACCCTGTTTGGCTGGGTGTCAGCAGCGGTGGCTGCAGAACAGCGGATTTTCGTGAGACCACAAATTCAGCTGTCTGATAGTTCCTCTGGAAGTTTTGTCTCAGAGGAGTACCCAGCCAAGTGAGGTGTCAGTCTGTCCCTACTGGGGGGGTGCCTCCCAGTTAGGCTGCTCAGGGGTGAGGGACCCACTTTAGGAGGCAGTCTGTCCATTCTCAGATCTCCAGCTGCATGCTGGGAGAACCACTACTCTCTTCAAAGCTGTCAGTCAGACAGGGACATTTAAGTCTGTGGAGGTTCCTGCTGACTTTTTGTTTGTCTGTGCCCTGCCCCCAGAGGTGGAGCCTACAGAGGCAGGCAGGCCTCCTTGAGCTGTGGTGGGCTCCACCCAGTTGGAGCTCCTGGCTGCTTTGTTTACCTAAGCAAGCCTGGGCAATGGCGGGCGCCCCTCCCCCAGCCTCGCTGCTGCCTTGCCGCTTGATCTCAGACTGCTGTGCTAGCAATCAGCGAGACTCCGTGGGCATAAGACCGTCCGAGCCAGGTGCGGGACACAATCTCCCAGTGTGCCTTTTTCCAGGCCCGTTGGAAAAGCGCAGTATTAGGGTGGGACTGACCCGATATTCCAGGTGCCGTCTGTTACCCCTTTGACTAGGAAAGGGGACTCCCTGACCCCTTGCGCTTCCCGAGTGAGGCAATGGCTCGCCCTGCTTCGGCTCGCGCACAGTGCGCCTCACCGACTGTCCTGCACCCACTGTTAGGCACTCCCTAGTGAGATGAAACCGGTACCTCAAGCAGAAATGCAGAAATCACCCGTCTTCTGTGTCGCTCAGGCTGGGAGCTGGAGACCGGAGC
The DNA here is from genome assembly GCF_028878055.3 of Symphalangus syndactylus. NCBI lineage: Eukaryota > Metazoa > Chordata > Mammalia > Primates > Hylobatidae > Symphalangus > Symphalangus syndactylus. Next base: position 47,891,140 of record NC_072434.2, on the reverse strand, counting down.
TGTTCCTATTCGGCCATCTTGGCTCCACCCCTGGTTTTCTGTTCTTGTGTTAGTTTGCTGAGAATGATGGTTTCCAGCTTCATCCATATCCCTGCAAAGGACATGAACTCATCCTTTTTTATTGCTGCATAGTATTCCATGGTGTATATGTGCCACATTTTCTTAATCCAGTCTATCATTGATGGACATTTGGGTTGGATCCAAGTCTTTGCTATTGTAAATAGTGCAGCAATAAACATATGTGCACATGTGTCTTTATAGTAGAATGATTTATAATCATTTGGGTATATACCCAGTAATGGGATTGCTAGGTCAAATGATATTTCTAGTTCCAGATCCTTGAGGAATCACCAAACTGTCTTTCACAATGGTTGAACTAATTTACACTCCCACCAACAGTGTAAAAGCATTCTTATTTCTCCACATCCTCTCCAGCATCTGTTGTTTCCTGACTTTTTAATGATTGCCATTCTAACTGGTATGAGATGGTATCTCATTGTGGTTTTGATTTGCATTTCTCTGATTACCAGTGATGATGAGCATTTTTTCATGTGTCTGTTGGCTGCATAAATGTCTTCTTTTGAGAAGTGTCTGTTCATACCCTTTGCTCACTTTTTGATGGGGTTGTTTTTTTCTTGTAAATTTGTTTAAGTTTTTTGTAGATTCTGGATATACTAGCCCTTTGTCAGATGGATAGATTGCAAAAATTTTCTCCCATTCTGTAGGTTGACTATTCACTCTGCTGATAATTTCTTTTGCTGTGCAGAAGCTCTTTAGTTTAATTAGATCCCATTTGTCAATTTTGGCTTTTGTTGCCGTTGCTTTTGGTGTTTTAGTCATGAAGTCTTTGCCCATGCCTATGTCCTGAATGGTATTGCCTAGGTTTTCTTCTAGGGCTTTTATGGTTTTAGGTCTTACGTTTAAGTCTTTATCCACCTTGAGTTAATTTTTGTATAAGGTGTAAGAAAGGGATCCAGTTTCAGCTTTCTGCTTATGGCTAGCCAGTTTTCCCAATCCCTTTCTTAAATAGGGAATCCTTTCCCCATCACTTGTTTTGGCAGGTTTGTCAAAGATCAGATGGTTGTAGATGTGTGGTGTTATGTCTGAGGCCTCTGTTCTGTTCCATTGGTCTGTATATCTGTTTTGGTACCAGTACCATGCTGTTTTGGCTACTATGGCCTTGTAGTGTAGTTTGAAGTCAAGTAGCATGATGCCTCCAGCTTTGTTCTTTTTGCTTAGGATTATCTTGGCTGTGTGGGCTCTTTTTTGGTTCCATATGAACTTTAAAGTAGTTTTTTCCAATTCTGTGAAGAAGGTCAATGGTAGTTTGATGGGGATAGCATTGAATCTATAAATTACTTTGGGCAGTATGGCCATTTTGATTCTTCCTATCCATGAGCATGGAATGTTTTTCCATTTGTTTGTGTCCTCTCTTATTTCGTTGAGCAGTGGTTTGTAGTTCTCCTTGAAGAGGTCCTTCACATCCCTTGTAAGTTGTATTCCTAGGTATTTTATTCTGTTTGTAGGAATTGTGAATGGGAGTTTCCTCATGATTTGGCTGTCTGTTTGTCTGTTATTGGTGTGTAGGAATGCTTGTGATTTTCCCACATTGATTTTGTATCCTGAGACTTTGCTGAAGTTGCTTATCAGCTTAAGGAAATTGTGGGCTGAGATGATGGGGTTTTCTAAATATACAATCATGTCATCTGCAAACAGAGACAATTTGACTTCCTCTTTTCCTAATCGTTTTGTTTTTGTTTTTGTTTTTTTGGCAGAGATAGGATGAAAATTGTGAGTTATGTTTGGGAGTCATTATGAAGATATATGTGGCACTAAAGGTTATAGAAAGATAGATTTGGGAGTATAATGGTATAGGAGGCCTTTTGCAAGTCCTCAGATGAGATTATTTTGCTCATTGCTTTCATAGCCCCTCATACTTCCCCTTTGGTGACACCACATTTGTAACTCTTTGTTAAATGTTTAGCTTTACCTGTTAGATTGTGAGCTCTGTGTTGAAAGGGATCTTACCTGTTCTGTCCACCAAAACATTTCCAGTGCCAAACTTGGAATCTGGCACATGATACAGAATACATGGGAATGAGCGTGATTGCCCCCAGAGGAAGAGGGTGTAGAGAGAAAAAAAGATATTCAGCGGCCACACATTGAGTAACACATGTGGCCACACAGCCATTACTGTGTGTGACTCTGCCAGGAAGGTGCCCCAAGGAGTACTACCTTACAGGTGTGAGTGGAGGAGAAAGAGCTAGCAAAGGAAATAGAGGAAAGAGCTTGGACAGTTATGAAGCAAATCAAGAAAGAATACGTCAAGAAAGTTAAGAAAGGCCTAGTGCAGTGGCTCAGGCCTATAATCCCAGCACTTTGGGAGGTTGAGGTTGGTGGATCACTTGAGGTCAGGAGTTCGAGACCAACAAGGCACAACCCCGTCTCTACTAAAAATACAAAAATTAGCCAGGCATGGTGGCAGGCCCTGTAGTTCCAGCTACTTGAGAGGCTGAAGCAAGAGAATCGCTTGAACCTGGGAGGCAGAGGTTGTGGTGAGCTGAGATTGGCACCACTGCACTCCAGCCTGGGCAATAGAGTCAGACTCTTGTCTCAAAAAAAAAAAAAAAAAAGAAAGAAAGAAAGTTAAGAAAGGGAATGATTAACAGGTTCAAATGCCCTGAGAATTCAAGTTAAATATGACCTGAGATTTTATGGGCTGATATGAGAATATAACCAGTATTTACAAACTGTTGTTGGCTCGTTTGTTTGTTTTAGGGAAACAGAATTAAATGGTATTTTATGTCAGCATAAGGAAAAAAGACAGAATCAAAATCAAGCCTTTTAAAAAAGGTTGTTAGAAACTAAGAGATAGCCTCTTAATAAGGGCAGTAAAGCCATTTTTTTCTCATTTTTTGGAAAAGAGATGTTGGAACAGTTAGCTGTTCCTTTGGCAATAGTTTTCTTGCATGTGGGACATGTGTTAAATGAAAAATGTGTTTCTTTAAATGTTAGCATCACACTTAGTGTGGTGAGATGCTCTTACTCTGAGAGCTGCATGGCACTAAGACCAATTGAGGGTAGGGAAGTTGAATGAAATGACAGGCGGAATTGCCCATGCTACTTAAATTACTTCTCTGTCTCTTGCTATATCCATATTTGCTGTATACAACATATTGTCATGCAGTTCTAATTGAATTTGGGTAAATTAAATGTTCATATGGAGTAACTTCACTATATGTTTCAAAGGGAGAGGGAGAGGAACTTGTAGAGAGCAATTTATTTGTAATTTTTTTTTTTTTTTTTTTTTTTTTTTGAGACGGAGTCTCGCTCTGTCGCCCAGGCTGGAGTGCAGTGGCGCAATCTCGGCTCACTGCAAGCTCCGCCTCCCAGGTTCACGCCATTCTCCTGCCTCAGCCTCTCTGAGTAGCTGGGACTACAGGCGCCTGCCACCACGCCCGGCTAATTTTTTGTATTTTTAGTAGAGATGGGGTTTCACCATGGTCTCGATCTCCTGACCTCGTGATCCGCCCGCCTCGGCCTCCCAAAGTGCTGGGATTACAAGTGTGAGCCACCGCAGTAATTTGTGGATTGCTGTGTATTTTTTTAATGGGGGCTTTAAACTTTTCCTATAAAATTGCTCAAAGCCTTTTATATTCTTTTATTACAAAAGGTAAACAAATTGATACGGTTAAAATGTAATTTTACCAGATATGAATGTACATAATATTTCATTGATTTAGAATGTTATATTTGTATTATCTTTCCAGTTATATAAACTGTCATATGCATTTGTTGCTTGATGCTGGAACAACTTCATTAGATAGACAGGACAGACTATTGTTTTATGAATATTCAACATCTTGTCTTAAGGTCAGAATCCTGTAACCTTTTCATTTGATATTATTCATCAGAAGTGTACCAAATTATAAGTGTCTTTGTGTTATGTCAATCTAATCTGATATTAAGGAAATATATACATGAATTGGAGAAAGAAATGGCCTCCTTTATGCATTTTGATGTTTTTGTTGTACCTTCATTTTTTCAGGTCCTTGCTGTCAAATAGGATCTTTTAGAACTCTTTCTAGGAGGAAAGAAAGATTTTGTAACTTCATTTTTATTTTGGTGAAGTTTTATATAAAGGCTTCATAAAATTTTATATCACAGGTTTTTGGGTGGGAGGAAATCAAATATGTGTGTGATTGGAAAAGATTGCCAAAAACCCCCCAGAATACCGTAGGATTTTACAGTGAAACCCCTAATATAATCCCTGTGCTTTCTATTTTGGGTTACTGTTGATGAAATTGTTTAATGAAGGTGTCAGCATTAAAAAACACACTGAAATAGAATAAAAAATGTCACAACGCATGCATATACTAGGGATATTAACTCATAATTTTGTTTCAGAAAAAAATTGTATGTTTATGTGTACCAAGTCACAGAAGTAAGATGTATTTCTTACTGTGTTTTCAAACAATTTGAAAACCCTGGCCTAGAAAACTCTTTAATTCATTTTGTTATCTTCCAGCTTTTGTTACCTTATTGAATGGGGAGCAAGCCCAGAATGCAATTCAGATGTTTCATCAATATTCTTTTAGAGGAAAAGACTTAATAGTCCAGCTTCAGCCAACAGATGCTTTGCTGTGTATTACCAACCTGCCCATTTCTTTTACATCAGAGGAGTTTGAAGAACTTGTTCGTGCTTATGGAAATATTGAGAGATGTTTTCTGGTCTATAGCGAAGTTACTGGCCATTCCAAAGGCTATGGATTTGTGGAATACATGAAAAAGGACTTTGCTGCAAAGGCTAGACTGGAGCTATTGGGTAAACAGTTGGGAGCATCAGCACTCTTTGCACAATGGATGGATGTTAATCTATTGGCTTCAGAGCTCATTCATTCTAAGTGCCTTTGTATTGATAAACTCCCCAGTGACTACAGGGATTCAGAAGAGCTGTTGCAAATTTTTTCCAGTGTCCATAAACCTGTGTTTTGCCAGGTATGTATTTTTAAGAGATTATTGGAAATATTTAAAAATATATACATATGTATCTAATCTACATACACTCACAAATTTATCATACCTGTGTGATTAACACAATGGAAGTTTAATTCTGCATCATCCTGTAGGGAAGACTTTGATCTCGTGGGAAATTTTAAATCAGTTCCTTTGTTTATGGGCCAAAGTATATCGTTATGTAGTTAAGTATGCCTTAGCAAATCCATTGCTTACTCATTCACCTCATTCCATCCATTCGTCCCACAATTTTTCCATCGATCCATTTATCTATCCAACTTTTATTTACCATCTTCTGTGTGCCAGACATTATGCCAAGTGTCAGAAAGGCAGAGAATGGAAAGATACTCTATCTCAATACCTCACAATTTTGTAGAAGAGATGGACAAGTAAGCAAATAATTGCAAATCCTATATGAAGAGTGATATAATGGAGGATAGAAAAGTACTATGAAGTTTAAAAGGAATGTGTAGTTCTATCTTAATGTGGTCACGGTAGGTGAGACATCTAGAGAAGATCCTGAAAACTGATAACGCTGGCGAGACTTTTCAAGCACTTCATCATAGTAAAATGAAATACATTCTAATAAATATATATATACTATATATAACTCTTTTCCTTACAGAGTTTTGATAGCAACTGATCAATTATTTTTCTCGTTTCTCTCCATTTCTTCCTTCTCCCTTTTCCCTTTTACCACACTCGCTTCCCATCCATGCTCCTTTTCCTCTTACCTCTATTGTTTCCTCTCCTCCTTTGCATTTTTTCTTTAATCAGACATTTGTTGATTTCCTAGTATTGCAGTAGAAATTTTGGAGTTGGAGTACATATCTATATATGTATATAAATAAATATATTATTTAATATTATGTATATTAAATATATGTATTTATTATTTAAGTTGACAGTTAAAATTGTATTTATCATGTATAACATGTTTTGAAGTATATATACATTGTAGAATGGCTAAATCGAGCTATTTAACATATGTATTACCTCACATAGTTAGCATTTTTGTGGTAAGAACACTTAACATCCACTCTCGTAGCATTTTTGAAGAATACAGTATGTTGTTATTAACTGTAGTCATCACGTTGTCCAAAAGATCTTTTGAACCTATTTCTCTTATCTAACTGAAATGTTACATCTTTTGACCAATATCTCCCAAAGCCCCCACACAAATTGCCCCAGCCCTTAGTATCCACTATTCTACACTATACTTCTATGAGATCAACTTTTTAAGCTTCCACATATGGGTGAAATTTTGCAGTGATATATATTTTTAACATTTTTTTTGAGATAGAGTCTTTCTCTATTGCCCAGGCTGGAATCATGGCCCACAGTAGTCCCACACTCCTAGGTTCAAGCGATCTTCTTGTCTCAGCCTCCCAAGTAGCTAGGACTACAAGTCCACATCACTGTGCCCAACTACTTTTTATTTTTTATTTTTTGTAGAGATTGGGTCTTGCTATATTGCCAGGCTGGTCTCAAACTCCTGGGCTCAAGTGATCCTCCTGCCTTGGCCTCCCAAAGCTCTAGGAATGGCTTATTGATATGTTCTTCTTGAATACTAAGAATTATATAATATTGTCATCCTATGGCATTTATTTGAGGCCTTTGAAGCAGAAGTGAAGAGAAAAGCCGTTTATCATAAATTGTGTTTGAATTGTGAACCCCAGGGTTAGAAGAGCCCTTAGAGATTATCTAGTGTAGCTTTACATGTCATAGAAAATATTTGCTACCATATTTTTGAGTGACCATTTAGCTTCTGCTAAAATACTTCAAAAGAGTGGAAAATTAACTACATCACAAGTCAGACCATTGTGTCGTTGAGTGGCTCTCATATTGAACTGAAATAGCCCTCTCTGAAACTACTGATGCTGTGGACTTAAAATGATTTTGTTTTTTGAAAGACTTAAAATATTATAATTTATACAGGCATGAAGATCATTATAATGAAATAGAATAGTAAAAAAACATTTTTAAAGTTTTCAAAAGATTAATAAAGCAGCTTTGGGATGGCTGTTTATCAGTGGGTCTGTTAACCTCAGGCTCTTTTGCATGGTAGGTTGGCATAGACTGTATTAAAGACACAGCCTCTTACCTTGCGGTCAAGAGACCAAAATGATTAATTAGTGGCTTTTACAAACCTGATTTTAAGACCTGGTTTGGATTATAAGAGGAATAGGGTTGTTGGAGAAATGTTTAGAAGAGGTAGATGTTTTTCCTTTTCCTGTGTGATTGGAAAAAGCTTTGTGGAGGAAAAAGATATTTGTTGACAGTTTTTAAAGGAAGAAGTAATGTGAAGGAAAAGATAGAAATTTGATCTAAATATACAATCTAAATATACAAGGAAGTAGAAGAAAGTTAAGCTTCAAAAACAAGAGAAAAGAAACTGAGAAGGACTAAGAAGTGATTTAGTTGTAATATCAGCTTATGAGATGCCACACCCAAATAGAAGTATTGGAAATGTGTCTTCTCAAAGACATACTAAGCTGAATTTTGTGTCATTTGTCACTTTATAGCGTGAATGTATGTAAGATAATTCAGACGTGTTCAAAACCTAGAAACGTTTTAGTGTCTTATCTTGTTTTTATTTTTGCTCTTTGTACCAGTCTTTTCAGATCCAGGACTTTAGTATCTTCCTTTACACTCTTACAGGTGGGTGACTGGAAATAAATCGAGTTCTACATGGCAGGAGTTTATTTAGGGCACATTCAGAAATAAAAGTTGTGTGTTGCTTTTAATAAACCTGGGACACAGTTTTCCTAAATAAGGTTTGCCTTGGTATACTTGACTAAATTCCTGGGATCTGCCTAAAATAGTGAAAGAAAAATGAAATGTTCCTCCTACCTTCTCTTGATAATACTAACTTTATTTTCCACTGATGTGTGGTCAAATAATTTGTTCAGTATGTTTCACTGTCCATTTACCTGGTGATTTTCTTTTAAGGAAAGCTGTAATTATTGTGTCCTCCTATTTTCCTATAAATTACCAGTTTATATATTTCTTAACATGTAGAGACTATTACCATTTGGGCTTTTACTGTTAAAATAAATTAGAAAATCAAAGAATTGAATAGAAACGTGACAGACTCCTATCTTCCTGTCTTCAGGAAGAACTACATCTAAGCAATTAGTAAACATTTTCATAAAGAAAGAATATGTTATTTCCATCAGTATCATGCTCCAGTGCACTTGTTCTTGAATTTGAAAATTATATATTGCAAATAAATGTTTCTAAGTAAAGATCGGAATTACTATTTAATAGAATGTATTGTATCAGCTTGCACAGGATGAAGGCAGTTACGTTGGTGGCTTTGCAGTGGTTGAATATAGCACTGCGGAGCATGCTGAAGAGGTCCAGCAGGCAGCAGACAGTATGACCATCAAGGGCAGCAAAGTCCAGGTTTCCTTCTGTGCCCCTGGAGCGCCAGGGCGAAGTACATTAGCAGCATTGATAGCGGCTCAACGTGTGGTAAGTTTTTTCTCTTTCTTTCTCTTTTTTTAGAGTATAGAAAATTCTAATACTATTTTAATCTATCCAATCTAGCCAAAGTAATTGATTGTCGATTGCACCATCATTGCATTTCCATCACACTGAAGACTTTTCCTTTTTGTAAAAAAAAGTTAACTAAATGGTTTCTTTGTTAAGTCAAGCCAGAAGTCATTACCAAAAAAAGAAATTGTGTTTAGTAAAGTGTATTTATCTTGAGAAATTTTTGAAGGAATTTCATTTATTCAGCAAATATTGAGTTCCTCTTGTGTTATAAATTTTGAGTGTAACATGCCTCCTTTTTCTTTTTCTTTTCTTTTTTTTTTTAATTTTGAGATGGAGTTTCACTCTTTCACCCAGGCTGGAGTGCAGTGGCGCAATCTCAGCTCACTGCAGCCTCTGCCTGCTGGGTTCAAGCAATTCTCCTGCCTCAGTGTCCGAGTAGCTGGGACTACAGGCACATGCCACCACGCCCTGTTAATTTTTGTATTTTTAGTAGAGACGATGTTGCCATGTTGGCCAGGCTGATCTCGAACTCCTGACCTCAGGTAATCTACCCGCCTCAGCCTCCCAAAGTGCTGGGATTACAGGCGTGAGCCACCGTACCCAGCTGCCTCTTTTTTCAAGAAGTTTTCACGTGTAGAGGAAAATACATGCCTTCTTTTTGCTTATGCGGCACATCGTACTTACTTCTTTATAGTAACTGTCTACCCATTCTTCTCTACTTCTTTAGCCTGGAGGATCATTGGAGATGGAGACTATACCTTCCTCACAGTTTTTACCCTAGTACTTAGCATAGTAAATATTTGTTAATTGAATGAAGGAAGGTATACATTTTTGAAGGAATTGGGAAAGACTTTATGCTGAAGGTGACATTTGAGTGTGACATTAACGAATGGATGAGATATTGACTTGATGAGAAGTGAATAGGATTGTCACAAAAATACAGATTTTTGCATGAGATACTTGTACTAAAACAATCATTCATTGTTTATCTGAACTTCAAATTTAACTGCACATTCTGTGTTTTTACTTGCTACATCTGGCAACCCTAAAGAGGAAGAGTGAGTAGTCACTCTAGGTGGAACAGAAACTACTCACACAGTGCTTGAGGAGTGGCAAGTGGTCTGGTTGCAGAGTGAATGTGAGGATGCTTGGATGTAGGCTAATGCCAAAGCAAGGAAGACTATTGAGTACTCAGCCAATTACATAGGTATACATGTGCCATGTTGGTTTGCTGCACCCATCAACTCGTCATTACACAGGGCATTTCTCCCAATGCTATCACTCCCCCAGCCCCCCATCCCCCGACAGGCCCTGGTGTGTGATGTTCCCCATCCTGTGTCCAAGTGTTCTCATTGTTCAGTTCCCACCTGTGAGTGAGAACATGCAGTGTTTGGTTTTCTGTCCTTGTAATAGTTTTCCGAGAATGATGGTTTCCAGCTTCACCCATGTCCCTGCAAAGGACGTGAATTCATCCTTTTTTATGGCTGCATAGTATTCCATGGTGTATATGTGCCACATTTTCTTAATCCAGTCTATCATTGATGGACATTTGGGTTGGTTCCAAGTCTTTGCTATTGTGAATAGTGCCACAATAAACATGTGTGCACGTGTCTTTATAATAGCATGATTTATAATCCTTTGGGTATATACCCAGTAATGGGATAGCTGGGTCAAATGGTATTTCTAGTTCGAGATCCTTGAGGAATCACCACACTGTCTTCCACAATGGTTGAACTAATTTACACTCCCACCAACAGTGTAAAAGCATTCCTATTTCTCCACATCCTCTCCAGCATCTGTTGTTTCCTGACTTTTTAATGATCGCCATTCTAACTGGCATGAGATGATATCTCACTGTGGTTTTGATTTGCATTTCTCTAATGACCAGTGATGATGAGCATTTTTTCATGTGTCTGTTGGCTGCATAAATGTCTTCTTCTCAAAAGAAGGGTATGTCTGTTCATACCCTTTGCCCACTTTTTGATGGGGTTGTTTTCTTCTTGTAAATTTGTTTAAGTTCTTTGTAGATTCTGGGTATATTAGCCCTTTGTCAGATTGGTAGACTGCAAAAATTTTCTCCCATTCTGTAGGTTGCCTGTTCACTCTGATGGTAGTTTCTTTTAATGCCCTAGAAGAAAACCTAGGCAATACCATTCAGGACGTAGGCATGGGCAAAGACTTCGTGACTAAAACACCAAAAGCAATGGCAACAAAAGCAAAATAGACAAATGGGATCCAATTAAACTAAAGAGCTTCTGCACAGCAAAAGATACTGGGCTTTATAACCATGCAACCAGAGTTGCCTGAAGAATTAGGCCTCACTTATTGTCACCATTTCTTAATTTTCCATTTCCCTCTCAAGTCTAATGCAATGTAGTTTCTGCCTCCACTATTCAAGTGAATCTTTTCTCATTAAATTAACAGGGGTTTTTAAATATTCAGATCTAGTGACTACATTTCAGTCTTTTACTGGTTGGTCCCTTTGCAACATTTAAAGCCTTCTACTGGCTGGGCACAGTGGCTCACGCCAGTAATCCAAGCACTTTGGGAGGCCAAGGTGGGAGGATTGTTTTAGCCCAGGAACTTGAGACTAGTCTGGGAAACATGGTGAAGCCCTGTCTCTACAAAAAGTTCGCTAGACTTAGTGGTGTGCACCTGTTAGTCTCAGCTACTTGGGAGGCTGAGGTGGGAGAATAACCTGAGCCCAGGAGTTTGAGGCTGCAGTGAGCCGTGATTATACCACTGCACTCCAGCCTGGGTGACAAAGTAAGACCTTGTCTCAAAAACGAAGCAAAACAAAACAAAACTCTCTACTACCTTGAATTCTGCCACACCATTCATTTTCCTATCTGCCTGTGTGTTCTTTCCCTAACTTATTTTTTCCCCCTAAGAGCTGATACCAGTAGATTTCCATATTTTGCCTTCTCATTTTCTTCCTGTTATATATGCCTATTAGTGATTACTTCCAAGCATATAATTTCAGACCAAACTGCTCTCAGTACTAAATTATGTTTCCAAGGGATTCTTAGACATTCCCACTTCATGCTATATAAATAGTTCAATTTCAGCATTTCAAAGAAGACTTTTTTTCTGGGACTGCTTTTCTATGTTCTATAATATCTATATATGGCATCAGTTCATCCAAACGAAAACTATGTGAATCAAAAACTCAGTTAATCGTGATTTGTCTCCCTCACCCACTTTCTAATGTAAATGTCAGAAATACTATCACATCCTTTCAATTTCACCTCCTAAGATCTCTCAAATCCTTGGGACCTTGTCAGCATCTTGATTACTTCACTCAGGGTCTTATCTTTTCTCATCTCTCTGATTAGAATAATTCCCTGTGTGGTCCCATGTCATTAGTCTTTCCCCTTCTAATCCATCTTGCACAGTGCACAGGAGAGATCTTTCTCATCCTCAGATCAGCTTATGTCATTCTCTTGCTTAATATTCTTTAATGCCTGCATAAGTTCACCTTCCTTAGCATGGCATGCAGGCCCTTTACAGTCAGATAGTAGTGACAGTGAGAAATCTCAGTCTTAAAAATTAGATGTTCTAGATAATGTTTTCTATAGGTTTTTGGTACATATCCTTTGGTAATATCAAGTTTTCTGAGTTTTTTTAATATCGTAAATAGGTACTGAACTTTATCAGAATATTTCTACAACTATTGAAATAATCATGATTTCTCCTTAAGTTCTTTAGTGATGTTTGAGAGTTAGACATTCTGTCTTTATCCTGCTGGTAGTTGTCCCTGTCCCTAACTTTTTTTTTTTTTTTTTTGAAATAGAATCTTGCTCTGTCATTCAGGCTGGAGTGCAGTGGCACGATCTTGGCTCACTGCAACCTCCGCCTACTGGGTTCAAGCGATTCTCATGCCTCAGCCTCCTGAGTAGCAGAATTACAGGCGTGCATCACCACGTCCAGCTAGTTTTTGTATTTTTAGTAGAGACAGGGTTTCACCATGTTGGCCAGACTGGCCTTGAACTCCTGACCTCAAGTGATCTGCCTGCTTCAGCCTCCCAAAGTGCTGGGATTACAGGGCTGAGCCACCATGCCCGGCCAATTGTCCCTAACTTTTTAACATGCATAGGTTTATCAGAACTTCTGTCTACTCGCTTAAATTCTCACCTCCATCTGCTTCCTCCTTCCTACCATACCTATCATCATATTGGTGTCTACATTTTTACATTAGGATAGTCTTAAATGTTTTTGGGGTGTTTTTATGGTTGTGGCTTTGTATACAAGATTAAAATTACAATATTGCATACCTCAATTTCGACATATTATATAATAACATCTTGCATTTATTTCTTTTCTCGCTGGATTACTTCCTCCTAGGGCATTTTGAAAGATAGTATTCTTGTGGTAAAAACTTTTGAGAACTTGTATAGTTGAGAATATTTTTATTTCTTTGTGATATTAAATAACTTAGATGAATCTAAAAATCTAGGCTCAGAGTTCTTTTCTTACAATACTTTGAAAATATTAATTCATTGTCTTCTTGAATCTAATGTTGATGCTTTGAGAAAGAAGATTATATTAATTTATTTCTTGTTCCTTTAGAGATACGTTCTTTTTAAATGGAAGTTTTTAGAAGGTTTTTTGTTGTTCTTATTGGCTTTGATGTTCTTAAATGTCACACAAATGTGACTAGGTGTGTTTTTTCTTTGGAAATCATATTTGGGAGACTGTGAACCCTTTCATTCTATGCTCTTCAATTGTTCTTTAGTAATGGGAAATTTCTCAGCCATTATTTCTTCAAAGATCTTGTTTTCTTCTCCTTCAGAGACTTCTAATATTACAAGTGTTGATGCTTCTACCTCCGTTTTCTTCGTCACCCTGCTTTTTCTTGTTTGTTGAAAGTTTCAGTTTCTTTAACTGGATCTTTAAGATCACTATTTTGGGCCAGGTGCGGTGGCTCTCACCTGTAATCCCAGCACTTTGGGTGGCCAAGGCAGGTGGATCACCTGAGGTCAGGAGTTTGAGACCAGCCTGGCCAACATGGCGAAACCCAGTCTCTACTAAAAATACAAAAAAATTAGCCAGGCGTGGTGGCAAGCACCTGTAATCCCAACTACTTGGGAGGCTGAGACAGGAGAATTGCTTGAACCCGGGAAGCAGAGGTTGCAGTGAGCCGAGATCACACCATTGCACTCCAGCCTGGGTAACACAGCGAGACTGTCTCCAGAAAAAAAAAAAATTACTATTTTGTTTTTTAGTCACATGTATTCTATTTAACCTATCTGTTAAAGCACAGGGTAAATGTTAATAATAATGCTTCATGAATTCCTTCAGTTTCTTTATCTATGGAATGGAGATAATACTAACCTTATAGAATTGGTTTTTTGAGGATTAAATGATCTAATTCATGTAAAGTGTTTAAAACAATGCCAAGTCTACAGTAAGTGAGGGCTGCTATTATTTTTTCTCAATACTTATGTTTTTCATAATCTAGCATTTCTCATTGGTTATTCTTTAAAAACTGCTTGTCCTTCCTTCATGTTATGAGTAAAAATCCATTTTATTTTTGTAATGTCTATTACATTTATTTGACATTCTTATTATTTTCTATTCATAATTCTGCTTTCTCTCTTATACGTGGTTCAGTTTGTTGCTTTTATTTTTTAGTGACTGCATTCTCCAAATGTCTAGCTATTTTTGTTTTGAATATATGAATATACATTTCCTGTGGGGGCTATCACCTTTCTGTATGTCACTGTTTAGAGGTTGTGGGGAAGGGGATGGACAGAGGGAAGCTAAAGCCTTGTCTTAGCTAGGGTTAAGGGAAGGCACGCAAGGACCTCAGGGCAGAGAAGTTCTGCCTTCACCATCTAGGCTTGAGCCCAGCCCTTTTCCCACCCCAGCCAGGCAGTCCTGCACCTTAGAGAGCCTCTCTTCATTTCCACCCCTGCTCTTTTCCAAGTTCTGCCTTCCTCCGCTGTAACTCTTCTATCCTGCAGAGTGGGTGTGGGAGGACCTGAAAAGGTCAGTGAGGTGGGAAGGTTTTCAGTGACCAGCTGGTTTGCCCGCCTAGTGTTATCTTGTCCCCATTGTCTCTGCACTTGCGTGCCATCCTGCTGTTCGTTGGTCCTATGGCTGTCACTGGGGTGATGCTGCTGTTTTCCTACCTTGCTGTCCTGGCCAAGAAAGCCATGCTCTCTGAAGGCAAAGTAGTTACACAACTCAAAAGTCCTTCCCTGAATTATCCTGTGTGTGGACCCATGCACTCTCATGCTCTCTGCTGATGTTTACCTTCACATCTTCTATCTCCCCAGGGGTTTCTCACAGGCTTTATGTCAGTTTCTTGGAGGCATACCTTCTCCCTCTCAATTTCGCAGTATCTAGGTTGGGAGAAGGTTCCAGTTGTCCTTGTCAGCTCTCCATTTTCTCATAGCTAAAAGTTTTTAATTTATCTTTTATGTAATTATATATATTAATATCCTCATCCATCAAGCTGGTTTTTAAAACTGAAAATTATTTCATATTTTTAGGAAGCTACTCAAGTGCATGTATGTAAGACCAGCTGATTTTAATCTCATATTAAGTTAATCAAGTAAAGACCTTTATAAAAAAGAAGATTTTGGGCTGGGCGCAGTGGCTCATGCCTGTAATCCCAGTACTTTGGGAGGCCGAGGTGGGTGGATCACGAGGTCAGGAGATCAAGACCATCCTGGCTAACATGGTGAAACCCTGTCTCTACTAAAAATACAAAAAATTAGCCAGGCGTGGTGGCGGGCGCCTGTAGTCCCAGCTACTTGGGAGGCTGAGGCAGGAGGCAAAGCTTGCAGTGAGCCGAGATCGCGCCACTGCACTCCAGCCTGGGCAACAGAGTGAGACTCCATCTCAAAAAATAAAAATAAAAAACAATAATAAAGAAGATTTTGAGCTGAGCACGGTGGCTCACACCTGTAATCCCAGCAGTTTGGGAGGCTGAGGTGGTGGATCACAGGGTCAGGAGATCGAGACCATCCTGGCTAACATGGTGAAACCCTGTCTCCACTAAAAATACAAAAAAGTAGCCGGGCGAGGTAGCAGGCGCCTATAGTCCCAGCTGCTCGGGAGGGTGAGGCAAAAGAATGGTGTGAACCCGGGAGGCAGAGCTTGCAGTGAGTCAAGATCACGCCACTGCACTCCAGCCTGGGTGACAGAGCGAGACTCTGTCTCAAAAAAAAAAAAAAAAAAAGATTTTGAATTGTAAGGCAACCCACATTGTTAAGCTTCATTTTGTTTTTATTTGTAAAAATACAGAAACAGGGTTTCAATATGTCACCCAGGCTGATCTTGACCTCCTGGGCTCAAGTGATCCTCCTGCCTCAGCCTCCCAAAGTGCCACAATTACAGGTGTGAGCCACTTTGCCTGGCCAATTAAACTTTAAATCAACATTATAAGAAGGCTCTTCTGTAGTATCAAAGTATCCATATTGTGTCAACAAGTTATTAATAACTTCAGATTCCCTTGTCATCCTTCTATTTGTATGATATGATGAGACTCATTGTACTAAATTGTCGGTCCTCTTAAAGCCAGTTGGTATTTACCTGAGACGTTCTATGAGGATTTTTTGCCATATGTATAATTGAGAACTGCAGTAGAGAGTATAAAATAGATATATAATATAAATCAAATTATGTTTATCATAAAATAGATCTTGTCAGATGAATGAGGATTTCTGGAAGAAAGCCTTTGAAATTATGTCTTTGTACTTATGCTTGTTCTAATGTTTCTTATTTCTATATTCATTGCAGATGCACAGTAATCAAAAGGGCTTACTTCCAGAGCCAAATCCAGTACAAATTATGAAAAGTTTAAACAACCCTGCCATGTTGCAAGTTCTTCTACAGCCCCAGTTATGTGGACGAGCTGTTAAACCAGGTATGGACCATGTATGTATACTGATTAAAGAATGCTAGCATGAAGTTAATTTTTTCACATGTGAAATATGAAAAAATACATTGATTTGTGAAAAATGTATTTAAATTAGTATAAAATATTTTATAGGACCTGTTAATGAATTTTAACAAGAATCTGAGGTGATATATTTTGACTATTTTTGATATATACAACCTGCTTATGTGGTATTTGTTTTACTATTAATAAATGCTAAATATCAAACCTTCTGTTTAGCTCTTAGTTGACATGAATTTATAGACCAAGGTAAAGGTTAACACACTGCATTGTTATAACCTATATCAACAAAGAATTAATACTCTTCTATGTAATATTTTAGCAGAATTATTTTGTTGAAAAGTGCCAAGTGTTTGTTTCCTCTTTGTTCTTCCCCTTTTTGTTGTAAAATTCTTTTACTTTGTAGCAAATGATGAAAACATTATTTTCTAAGTATTATGCAAATCTTTATAATATCAGTATACATTAAATATCTACCTATTTAGTATTCTTTCTCTAGTAAGAGCTTACCTTCTGTGCATTCTGAAATGTACAACTTTTTATGTACAAAAATGTCTGTTTTAGCATTATGAGGAAATGAATGCCTCTACAGTGGTCTCCCCTTATGTATGTTCTTGTGTTCCACAGTTTAGTTACCTGCAGTCTGAAAATATTAAGCGGAAAATTCCAAAAATAAACTACTTATAAGTTTTAAATTGCATGCTATCCTGAGTAGTGTGATGAAATGTTTTGCCATTCTGCTGCTTCTGCCTTGGCTATGAATTATCCCTCTGTCCAGTGTACCTACTCTGTATACGTTACCCACCCATTAATCACTTAGTAGCCTTCTTGGTTATCACATCACCTGTCATGATATCGTAGTGCTTATGTTCAAGTAACCCTTATTTTCCTTAATAATGGCCCCAAAGCACAAGAGTAGTGATGCTGGCAGTTTGGGTATGCCAAAGAGAAGCTGTAAAGTGCATCCTTTCAGTGAAAAGGTTAAAATGTTTCCAACTTAATAGGGAAAAACAAACAGTGTGCTGAAATTGCTAAGATCTACAGTAAGAATGTATTTTCTATCCATGAAATTATGAAGAAGGAAAACGAAGTTTGAACATAGCATATATAAGTTTTGGTACTATTTATGGTTTCAGGCATCCACTGGGGGTCTTGGAACATATCGCTCGCAGATAAGGGGGAACTGATGTATTCAACATTTAAGTTTAGAGCAAATATGTGTAGAGCAAATATATTAAATACATTTATTATGTTTCAGTCCCAACTGGTCTAACACCAGCTCACCTACTGCAATTCAATTCTAGCACTAACTACCTGGAGTTAGCACGGACCCCTCAAGTTAAGAGCTCAATCTTCCATATGGCTGCCCCCACTTTAGACCTAGACACAAGTTCAGGGGATTCTCCAGGCCATGTGCACTTCTGACCAACTAACTACAAATTTGGGAGTTCCCACAATGCCCTCTGGTTCAATAGTTCAATAGAATGACTCAAAGAACTTAGGAAAGCACTATGCTTATGAGTACAGTTTTATTATAAAGGACACAGGCAAGGGAAGATGCACTTAGGGAAAAGTCTTGGAGGGTCTTGAATGCACAGCTTCTGTGTCCTCTACCCATCAAATCAGGCCACGTCACCCTCCCAACACATCAATATGTTTTCCAACTGGGGATCTCTACTCAACTTCAATGTCCAGAGTTTTTATTGAAGTTTCACTATGTTGGTGTGATTGATGGGCCCCTTGATTGAACTCAGTCTCTAGTTTGCTTCCATTCCCTGGAAGTTAGAAGGTCAGGCTGATATCACATGGTACAAAGCTCCACCTCACCTTATAGAGTTGGTCTTTCTGCACAGCCAGCCCTCATCCTGAAGCTGTCTATGGGTCCATAATGAGTTACCTCAGTAGCATATCAAAGACACTCCTGTAACTCAGGAAAATCTGAGGATTTAAGAGTCTCCCTCTCAGGAACCAGGGACAAAGGCCAGTCAAATTCTTTATTATACAACAATATTCATATTCAGTACTTCATATAATTATTTGTGTGTAAGAAGCAGCTTTGGTAGTTTTCTGGCTCAGGCTATTACGCAATTAGATACCTCTTTTACAATTTTAATAATATAGAGATACTCTTTTTTCTCTTGACAACATGAAGGATTAGAAGCTCATTACTTCCCAAGGCAGCCTATTCCCTGGTTTGACAGTTTCAGTTACTGGAAAGTTTTTATATTACTAATATAAGTAATTTTTAGCCACTTATTCTGGTTCCACCTCTGAAGAAATACAGGATAAATATATTCCTTCTTGCATAATAAAAGCCTCCTAATATTTGAAGACAACTACCATGAAACCTCAGTCAGTTTTTATTTTCCCTATCTTCTTTTCTCCAGGCCAGTTCTTTTTTACACAATGCAACTTTATCAGTAAAATAAATTTTGAGCAGCACCCCAATATATACCATATATGTAAAAGATGTCAATTAAACAGATGGACCATTGTCAATCCATATATTTAGAAATGATCAAACCTAATGTTTTCCTTTTTTAAGATGCAAGTAAACATAAATAGAGATGGTATTTTTTTTGCAACTCTCTTTTTATACATCTTGTATCTCTTTGCAGATTACAGTTCTATATTTGACTTCCCATAACGTGTCACAGGACATGTGCTTTAAATCCCCCACAAGTTGTTCTCTTGTGGATATAGTCTAGGTCTTCTGGTTTGTCCCAGAATATGATCTGCACAGACACAAACATATTCTGTAGATTGGTTTTGATTAACACAGAATGCAGTGGGATTTCCTTCCTATTATCATTATATTTCTCTTAGTGCAGTCCAAGATTATGTATTAGTGTCTAAAGAAGTATACCACATTCTTAGGTCTTTTAGAAAGTAATCCCAGCACTTTGGGAGGCCGAGGCGGGTGGATCACGAGGTCAGGAGATCGAGACCACGGTGAAACCCCGTCTCTACTAAAAATACAAAAAATTAGCCGGGCGTGGTGGCGGGCACCTGTAGTCCCAGCTACTCGGAGAGGCTGAGGCAGGAGAATGGCGTGAACCTGGGAGGCGGAGCTTGCAGTGAGCCGAGATTGCGCCACTGCACTCCAGCCTGGGCGACAGAGCGAGACTCCATCTCAAGAAAAAAAAAAAAAAAAAGAAAGTATCATCTGCCTCTTTGGACTCTGGGCTATCTTTACTAATTCCTCTCAAGTATTATTTTTGTCTCTTCTTTTCATCTGAGACTAAATATTCTCCACTCTGCTGTTCTACTCAGATTAATGTATGGCCATATGGCAGTAGACTTCTTTATGCTTAACGCTTTCTCAATTTTAAGTAAGATGTTTGAATATTACACTGATGCAGAAGTTATTTCATAAGCATAGCTTTTTCTTGTGTGGGGTGGAAAGGGAAGAGGATTAAATCACTCCCTCACTTGAGCACATACATAGCTGGAAAATGTGTGGAAAGTTTCTTGATGTTGAGAAAAAAAGACAGTGTCTTGTTAATCAATAAATTCCGTTTATTTTTCTTTTACTATGTCCTTTACTATATCTTAACTATAGCCTTGCTATATCCTGAACTCATCACAGAGGCCTTCTCTGAGCCAACTAAATTAATGATAAAGAATTGTAATTCTTGGCTGGGCGCTGTAGTTCACGCCTGTAATCCCAGCACTTTGGGTCACTGAGGTGGGCAGATTACCTGAGGTCAGGAGTTCAAGACCAGCCTGGCCAACATGGTGAAACCCCATCTCTACTAAAAGTACAAAAATTAGCTGGGCATGGTGGCATGCACTTGTAGTCCCAGCTACTCGGGAGCCTGAGGCAGGAGAATGACTTGAACCCTGGAGGCGGAGGTTGCAGTGAGCCAAGATTGCACCACTGCATTCCGGCCTGGGCAACAGGCGAGACTCTAGCTCAAAAAAAGAAAAAAAAAAAAAAGAATTGTAATTCTTATACCCTTGCCCTGCTTCTTTATCATTGTATAATTTTAAAAACAACTGACATATATTATACAGGTTCTTGTTTATTGTCTATTTCTACCACTAAAATGGAAGCTCCAACTGCTATTTGATTAATTTCCCTCCCAGGTCCAATATTGATTATGTTACTCTGACCAAGCTGATCTTTTCTCTTCAATCTAGACCTTTTAACTACCTTCAAAAATACAATAAATATAATTATTCTAGACTTCTTTCTTTATGTGTGTGGTGTTCCTAATTTAACTACTGTGTAATCACTTGATAGTATAAACTGTATTTTTTTAGGATACACTATTTTTAAACAGCTTTATTGAGGAATAGTTTATGTATATTAAACTGTAGGTATTTGAAGTGTACGAATTGATATGTTTTGATGTTATTTATATACTCATGAAATCATTACCACAATCAAATAATAGACATATAAATTACCCCTTAGAGCTTCTTTTTGTCGATTTGTAAATCATCCCCTACCCTGTCCCCAGGAAACCACTGATCTGCTTTCTGTCACTACAGTTTGTATTTTCTAGAAATTGGTATAAGACGAATCACACAGTCTGTACTGTTTGGCTTCATTTACTTAGCTTACTGTTTTGAGATTCATTCATGTTGTTACATGGATTAGTAGTATTTTTTTCTTTTTATTACTGAGTAATATTTCATTCTATAATTTGCTTATTCATTGATTTGTTGATGGACATCTGGATTATTTCCAGTTGGAGGCCATGACAAATAAAATCTCTATGGACATTTGTGTACTAGTCTTTATGCTTTTATTTCTTATGCTTTTATTCTCTTTGATAAATAACTATCTGTGGAATGGCTGAGTCATATGGTAGATATATGCTGAAGTGGTAAGAAACTGCCCAGCTGTCTTCCAGTGTGGTTGAGCCATTTGACATACTCACCATCAGTTTCTAGGGCTCCAGTTTGCTTAGTATCCCCGCCAGTACTTGATCTGTTGGTCTTTTTAATTTTAGCCTTTCTATTGGATGTATAGTGCTCTCTTAACTGTGGTTTTAATTTGAATATTTCTTTTGACTAATGATTTTGAGCTTCTTTGATTGTGCTTATTTGTCATCTTTATATCTTCTTTGGTAATATGACTTTTCAAATATTTTGCACGTGTTAAAAACTGAGTTGTTTGTCTTCTTATCAAGTTGTGAGAGTGCTTTTTTGTTTTACATACAAGTACTCTGTTGGATATATGGTTTGCAAATATCCTTTTAACAGTGTCTTTTGAGGAGCAAAATTTTTTATTTTGCCAAAATCCGATTTATTATTTTTTTCTTTTATAATTTGTACTTCCTGTGTCATATTTGAGAAATCTTTGCCAAATTCAGGTTTTCTAAGATTTCTTGTATGTTTTCTTGGAGAAAGTTTTATAATTTTATCCCTATACTTAGGTCTATGATCTATTTTGAGTTAATTTTAGTTTATAGTATGAGGTAAGAGTCCAGATGTTTTTTTACTTATAGTTATACAATTATTCCAGCATCACTTGTTTAGAAAGATTATGTTTCATTGAATATTTTGACATTTGCCAAAAATCAGTTCACCATATATACATGAGCCTATAACTAAACTCTGTTCATTGATCTAAATGTCTTTTACCAGTACTGTCTTTATATCAATACTGTCTCTATACCAAAATATATGTGTTATAAATCCTGAAATCAATTAGTGTAAGTCCTTCAACTTCATTCTTCTTTTTCAAAGTTGTTTTGGCTATTCCAGGTTCTTTGCATTGGCTTATAAATTTTAGAATCAGAGTGCCAATTTCTATGGAAAATGTCGGCTGGGATTTTGATTGAGATTGTGTTGATTTGTATGCTAATTTAGGCAGAATTCACAACAATTCTGAGGCTTCTGGTTCATAAGTATGGTATATCTTTTCAATTATTTTGAGGTCATATTCAATTTCTCCCAGCAGTGTTTTATTTTTTCAGAATACCAATCTTATACATCTTTGGTCAGATTTATTCACAGTATTTCGTATTTTTTGAAGTTATTTTAGATGGTACTGCTGTCTTAATTTCAATGTCCTGGTGCTTGTTGTTAGCATATAGAAGTATAACTGATTAAATACATATTTATCTTACATCCTACAGTCTTGCTAAACTCACTTATTATTTCTAGTAGGTTTTTGTTGGGATTTTCTATGTAGATGATTGTGTTATCTACAAATAAACACAATTTTACTTCTTCCTTTCCAACATGTATGGTTTCTATTTTTTTCCTTGCTTTTTTGCATTAGATAGAAATTCCAATGTAATTGTGCATAGAACTGGTGAGAGCAGACATGCTTGCCTCATTTCTGATCTCATGGAGAAAGCATTCATTCTTTGATTATTAAATATTATCTTAGCTAGAGTTTTTTTCACAGATTTCTTTTATTAAGCTGGGGAATTTACCATCTATTTCTAATTGCCGAATTTTAGCATGATGATTGCTGGAACTTGTTGAATGCTTTTCTCCATCTATTGAGATGATCATATATTTTTCCTATCTGTTAACATGATACATTACATTGATGATTTTTGAGTGTTATACCAACCTTTTATTCTTAGGGTAAACCTCACTTAGTCATGGTATATTATAATCTTTTTTATATATTGTTGAATTTGATTTAATAATAGTTTGAAATTTTTGCATCTATGTTTATGAGGTATTTGGTCTGTAGTTTTCTTCCCTTGTAATTTATTTTCTGGTTTTGTTATGCTGCCCTCATGGAATGATTTGGAAAATATTCCCTCTCTTCAGTCATCAGGAGAGTTTATGTTCAATGCTATTATTTCTTCTTCATATGTTTGATAGAATTTGCTAGTGAAATCAGCTGTGTTGAATTTTTTAAGGAAGATTTCTAACTGCACATTTAATTTCTTTAATATATAAGAGCTATTTCAGGATCTTGTTCTTTTTAAGTGAGCTTTGCTAGTTTGTATCTTTCAAGGAAATTGTCTTTTGTGTAAGTTATCAAATTTATTGGCATAACATTGTTCATAGTATTCCCTTATTATTCTTTAATCTCTGCAGGATCTATAGTGATGGCTTCTTTCACATTCGTGATATTTTTGTCTTCTCTCTTTTTTCCTGATAAGTCTGGCAAAAGGTTTATCAGTATTACTGATTTTTCCAAAAAGCTAGCCTTTGTTTTCATTGACTTTTCTGGTTGTTGTCTGTTTTTTATTTCATTAATTTCCACTTTAATTATGTCTTTCTGCTTACTTTGAGCATATTTTGTTCTTCCTTTTCTGGTTTTTTAAAGTAAAACTAGATTATTCACTTGAGACCTTTCTTCTTTTAATGTGTTTAGTATTACAAATTTCCTTCTAAGCACTGTATCTCACAAATTTTGATATGTTATATTATTTTCATTCATTTCAAAATACTTTTTGGTTTCCATTTTGATTTATTTGGTCAATTGGTTATTTGTGTCACTTAAGTTCCAAAATTTGGAGATTTTTCTAGATTTTTTTGGTTATTGATACCTAATTTAATTCACTTGCAGTCAGAGATGATACTTTGTACAATTTAAATTTATAAATTAGAATTTAGATTTGTTTCATGGTTCAGAATACAGGCTATATTGGCAAATATTCCATGGACACTTGAAAAGAATATATATTCTGCTCTTACTGGATGTGGAGTGTTCTATACACGTCAGTTAGATCAACATGGTTGATAGTGTTCATGTCTCCTATATCCTTACTGATTTTTCGTCAACTTATTCTATCAGTTATACTGAGGAGGCGGATGGGGCATAGTGGGAGTCCTAGCCATAGCTAAGGGTAAGAGCAGGTAGGCATGATGCCATGGACATTTTCAGACTGTTTTTATTCTGGTTGTTGTTTCTGTTGTTGTTATAAACTGGAAGATACTGTGTTCAGTAAAAGCTGTGAAGAAAAATTGTTTCAGTTTTTTATAATAAAATACAGTGATGATATGAAAAAGAGAAGAAGAGTTATTGAAATTTTTAATCATAATTTTGGGTTTGTCTATTTTTCCTTTCGGTTCTGTGAATTTTGCTTCATATATTTTGAAGCTTTGTTATTTGGTGCAAAAGCATTTAAGATTGTTGCATCCTCTTGATTAATTGGCCCATTTATCATTATAAAATGGTGATCTTTATCCCTGGTAATATCCTTTGATCTGGATTTTTTGATATTAAAGTAGCCACCAGCTTTTAAAAATTAATATTACCATATCTATCTATATCTATATGTTTATATGTTTAATAAAATATATTTTAAGTTGCCAAGTGGGTTTGTATTTTCTATTATCTTGGAAAATCCTTTTCTGATATTTGCAGTATTACTACTGGCTACTCCATCAATAATGTGTGACTTTAAAGTAATGTAGTTTTAAAAGTGTTTTGATATCTGTTATTTGTGGTTTCCATAATAGTTTTTTTGAGGGAAGAGACTTCTATTAATCTTTCATAGATAATACATCTAGGGCTTCGTAATTTAGATGTATTGCCCCAGGTGGTCATTAATTTAACAAGAAGGGATGTGTCTTAAAAACTCTATTTTTTATACTTCAACTACAGAATTTGAAAAAAATTAACTCCTCCACTCAAGTTTTTTTCATTAAGAAAATTTTTAATTGACATGTAATAATTATACATATTTATGGGGTACAGATTGATGGTCCAATACATGTATATAATCTGTAATAATCAAATGAAGGTAATTAGCATATTAACCACCTCAAACATTCATCATATCATTGTGTTGGGAGCATTTAAAGTCCTCTCTTCTAGCTATTTGAAAATATACAATAAATGTTTGTTAACTTAGTCACCCTACAGTACTATAGAACATGAAAACTTAATTGCCCTATCTAGCTGTAATTTTGTATCCATTAACTAACCTCTCCCTATCATCCCCTTCTCACTTCTCTTCCCAGACTCTAATAACCATGATTGTACCTTCAACTTCTATGAGCTCAACTTTTTTAGCTCCTGTATATGAGGGAGAACATGCAGTATTTATCTTTATGTGCCTGACTTGTTTCACTCTATATAATGTCCTCCAGGTTGCTGCAAATGACCAGCTTTCCTTTTTTCTTACGGCTGAATAGTATTCCATTGTGTATGTGTACCACATTTTCTTTATCCATTTATCTGTTGATGGACACTTAGTCCATATCTTGGCTACTGTGAATAGTATTGCAATAAACATCAGGATGCAGATATCTCTTCAAGATATGGATTTCCTTTTCTTTGGTTTGTTGTTGTTTTTGTTGTTGTTTTTGTTTTTTTTTTTTGAGCTAGTCCCACCCTGTTGCTCAGGCTGGAATGCAGTGGCATGATCTCAGCTCACTGCAACCTCTGCCTCCTGGGTTCAAGCGATTCTCGTGCCTCAGCCTCCCAAGTAGCTAGGATTACTGGCATGCACCACTACACCCTGCTATTTTTGTATTTTTTAGTAGAGACGGTTTCGCCATGTTGGCCAGGCTGGTCTCTAGCTCCTGACCTCCAGTGATCAACTAACCTCAGCCTCCCAAAGTGCTGGGATTATAGGTGTGAGCCACTGCACCTGGCCATGATTTCCTTTTCTTTGGATAAATATTCATTAGTGGATTGCTGGATCCATATGGTAGTTCTATATTTGTTTTTTTGAGAAACCATCATACTGTTTTCCATAATGGCTGTACTAATTTGCATTTCCTCCAGCAGTGTAAGAGAGTTTCCTTTTTTCTGCATCCTCACCAGCATTTATTATTTGTTTGTCTTTTTGATAATTAGAATTAGCTGTTCTAATTGGGGTGAGATGGTATCTTATTGTGGTTTTGACTTACATTCCCTTGATGATTACTGATGTTGAATATTTTTTCATATACTTGTTGGTCATTTATATGCCTTCTGAGAAATGTCTGTTCAGATCCTTTGCCCATTTTTAAATTGGATTATTTGGGGTGTTTTTTGTTTGTTTGTTTGTTTTGTTTTTTGCTGTTGAAATTGCTAGAGTTCTGTGTATATTCTAGATATTAATCCTGTGTCACATGAATAATTTGCAGATATTTTCTCCCATTCTACAAGTTGTACATGTTCACCCTATTGTTTCCCTCATTGTGCAGAAGCTGTTCAGTTTGATAAAATCCCATTTGTCTATTTTTTATTTTGTTGCCTGTGCTTGTGAAGTGTGACCCATAACATCTTTGCCCAGATCAATGTCCTCAAGTGTTTCCCCCATGCTTTCTTCCAGTAGTTGTGCAATTTTTAGTCTTATATTTAAGTTTTTAATAGATTTTGAGTTGGTTTTTATATATGGTAAGAGATAAGGGTCTAGTTTCATTCTTTTGCATGTGAATATTCCATTTTTCCAGCATAATTTATTGAAGGGGCTGTACTGAAGTTATTTGTCTAAGTCAAGTAATATTTTCCCTAATTTTCTACACTTAATTCCCTATTACTTGCAGAGGAGTTCTTTTCCGTGTACCAGTTTTCCACTCAAAAATGCCTTTTTCCTCATTGAGGTAGATAATAGAATTCTAAATGAGTCATCTTCTGTATATCCTCACATTATCATAACTTTCCTAAAATTATGCTAGAATTAAACATTCCCTCCAATCCTGTGTACTCTGGGCACTTCCTCCTTTGCTAGAGAGAATATTGAAAACTGTTTAATTAAATAGTTTCCTATTATTATCTCACTAATATCATTCTACTCCTGAAACCAAGAAGTTGGATCATTCTTGTCTTCTGAGGTGGTCCCAATGTAGACTTAGATGGATACTAAAAAATTTGGTTACAATGAGGATTTATTTCATTTATTTATTTATTTATTTATTTATTTCACCTTTCATAGTACAGTGTTTTTTTATTTTGCTACATATATATTACAAGAAGATGTTACCAGAACCTTTTCTGGACACTAAGTTTGTATATTACATATATATATAATTTTGTATATTATTATTATTTTGAAATGGAGTCTCGCTCTGTCAGCCAGGCTGGAGTGTAGTGGCGTGATCTCAGCTCACTGCAACCTCCGCCTCCCAGCCTCAAACAGTTCTCCTGCCTCTGCCTCCCAAGTAGCTGGGATTACAGGCATGTGCCACCATGCCTGGCTAATTTTTGTATTTTTGGTAAAGATGCGGTTTCACCATGTTGACCAGGCTGGTCTCGAACTCCGGACCTGAAACAATCCACCCACCTTGGCCTTCCAAAGTGCTGGGATTACAGGCGTGAGCCACTGCGCCCAGCCTAATTTTGTATATTATGATTATTCCAGTTATTTTACAATAATTAGATTAAATTTCTTCATATATTTTCTATCTCATGGTCCTCTTTGTGTCTCTATATTATCTATTCTAAAAGCATCCTCCTTTTTTTTTTTTTTTTTTTTTTAAAGTCAGAGCAAGTTTATTAAGAAAGAGAATGGCTGCTCCAGGCCGAGTGCGGTGGCTCACGCCTGTAATCCCAGCACTTTGGGAGGCCAAGGCAGGTGGATCTCAAGATCAGGAGTTCAAGACCAGCCTGGCCAACATGGTGAAACCCCATCTCTACTAAAATACAAAAATTAGCCAAGCATGGTGGTGAGCACCTGTAATCCCAACTACTTGGGAGGCTGAGGCAGGAGAATCACTTGAACCCAGGAGGCCGGAGGTTGCAGTGAGCTGAGATTGTGCCATTGCACTCTAGCCTGGGCAATAGAGTGTGACTCTGTCTCAAAAACAAACAAACAGAAAAGAATGGCTGCTCCATAGGCAGAACAGTGGCATGGGCCACTGGTTGCCCATTTTTATGGTTATTTCTTTATTATCTTGATTATATGCTAAACAAGAGGTGGATTATTCATGAATTTTCCAGGAAAATGGTGGGCAATTCCCAGAACTGAGGGTTCCTTCCCTTTTTAGACCGTATAGGGTAACTTTCACACATTGCCATGGCATTTGTAAACTGTCATGGTACTGGTGGGAGCGTAGCAATGAGGACCGCCAGAGATCACTCTTGTCGCCATCTTGGTTTTGGTAGGTTTTAGCCGGCTTCTTTATTGCACCTTGTTTTATTAGCAAGGGCTTTATGACCTGTGTCTTGTGCTGACCTCCTGTCTCATCCTATGACTTAGAATGCCTAAATTACTGGGAATGCAGCTCAGCAGGTCTCAGCCTTATTTTACCTAACTTCTATTCAAGATGAGGCACTCTGGTTCAAACATCTGACACCCCCCACCCGCTCCCCTTTATAAGTTTTCCATTCTAAAAACATCCCTTTTGAAATGTACTCTGGTATTTAGACTCTTAGACTTGATTATGAGTATTGTTGCCACTTATTCTTTTTATGTCTGTGTACAGTTTTGCAGTTTCTTTTGATTTTATTATGTAAATATTTTTGTGTACATATATTGTCTTCTCAATTGGATTTTATGTAAGCTTTTCAAGGACAAGGATTGTATCCTGTCCCCTACTCCTACCCTCTGCCAAAATCCCTGAAATACCTAAAAATCACTGAATAAATAACATGGGTTCAATGAATATTGTGCTTATTAAAGGTGGATGTGTGGCCGGGCGCGGTGGCTCACGCTTGTAATCCCAGCACTTTGGGAGGCCGAGGCGGGCGGATCACAAGGTCAGGAGATCGACACCACGGTGAAACCTCGTCTCTACTAAAAAATACAAAAAAATTAGCCGGGCGTGGTGGCGGGCGCCTGTAGTCATAGCTACTTGGAGAGGCTGAGGCAGGAGAATGGCGTGAACCCGGGAGGCAGAGCTTGCAGTGAGCCGAGATTGCGCCACTGCACTCCAGTCTGGGCGACAGAGCGAGACTCCGTCTCAAGAAAAAAAAAAAAGGTGGATGTATTTTGTTCCACTAAATTCTAGAGAAGATTAAGCCTAGGTTTGGAGTTTTACAATTATGGCAGAAGGCTTTTGAATTTTAAAACAAATTCCAGGGTTGAATCTCAGGGAAAGGTACCTATCACTTTTGACCAATGACAAGGTCGCTATATCATTGAACTTTCGGTGGATTTGTTAATAGTTAAAAGAAATATTCATTTACCCTTTTCGAAGCTTGGTTTTTAAAAATTTTTAATTCCGCATATAAATTAAAGTTTTTACTTTTATTTTCTCAAAGCCGTTCTTGGAACACCTCACAGCTTGCCACATCTGATGAATCCATCCATCTCTCCTGCATTTTTACATTTGAATAAAGCACATCAGGTACATAAATAACATTGAGTACTGAAGCATTAAATATTTGGAGTGAATATTTTGTTTGTTCTTAACACTTAAAGTTCTCAAGAAATTAAATGAGTATTTTGCTTTTAAACAAAATCTTTAATAGTAAGTATAGCTATGTAAAATCATAACTTAATGAGTACATCAGATTCAATTCAGCTAACCAAAGCAGTAGTTATGTACCACGATAAATATTATTGATTCCAATTTGTATGGCATTAAGAAGGAAAGTGGTATATTTTTTCTAGATAATAAATAAGTTGTTCAAACCAGGGATTCTTATGTGGTCTTAACTCAAAAAAGTATTTCTAGAAAGAAAATATAAATGAACAGTAACTTAATTCTTAAAATTGAATGAATATTATAAAAATAACTCATGTATATGGGAATAGAGTATGTTTCCTACCTTTTTTAGATAAATATTTTAAATGTGTGTTTATAGATTTAAATGTCTGTAATATTAGAGATAAGCATTACTCATTAGTTTCAGGTACTGTTTAAGAACATAGAATTCTAATTACAAATCAAACAATATATAATCGAATCTTAATATAAGTTGAATGAATGAATATCTGGTCCTAAATCCGGCTTTTATTTTTCATCCTTAGAATCTAACACAGGACTTGGTGATACATTACAGAGTTTTTATTCATTCATTTACTCAATGTATTTTATTGAGTATCTGACATATGTATTAGACATTGTGCTAATCATTGAGGCTACTGTGTGGAATGTAACATTTAAAGTCTATGTTATTATAGAATTTCAACAGTAGAGAAAACACATTAAACAGTTAATTACAATAAGGAGTGAAGAGTAATATGAGAGGGGAAGTTCAGAGTATTGATAATATTCCCTGTGTTTTAAGAGAAAGACCAAAATGCTTTACCTTTAAGGCCCATACATTTGAGCTGGCCCCTCCTGCCTCTCAACTCACTGCACATCACTGTCCCACTACAACAGCCTGGTTTTGGTCCTCGAAGGACCTTGTTTTCTCCTCCTTCGGTCTTTTCTTCTGCTGGTCCTTCTTCCTGGAATGCTTCCCACCCCAACATCACCTAATTCCCTCCCAGACTTCAACTACAGCCTTCGGATTGCAGTACAAGAATTAGTTCCTCCAGGAAACCTTCCTTGAATCTTTCAGGCTAAATAACATTCCTCCACTATTTGTTCTCATAGCCCCCTGTATTTTTCCTTCATATGATTACCATGTGTAATCATGTTTTTTTTTTTTTTTAATTAATTAATGGCTCCCTTCCTTAGGGGATTGTAAGATCTATGAGGGCAGATCTTATTGTACTTCTCACTAAGTAGCACAGTGCCTAAAACATAGAAAGTGCTCAATAAATCTTTGTTGAATGATTAAACGAATAAATAAATGAATGAATAGAATGTTACTGTTATTGAAACCAAAAAGGGTTGAGAGGAGGGAATGAAGGATGAAAGAATGTAGAATTATTTCATGACTACATGGCCCCCTCTTGTGTATTATTAAAATAATTAATTAGCTTTGCCTGATAAGTTGGAGAGTGAAATATTATGTTTAGAAGCAATGACTTTTACTCAGATCGACTGGAGAATTGAACTTTAAAATGAATTGGGTTATACAACATGTAGCTTTTCAAAATTAAACTAACAACGTTTTGTCATTTTCACAGAGCTCAGTTATGGGTAATACTTCTAATTTATTCCTTCAGAATCTTTCTCATATACCACTGGCACAACAACAATTAATGAAGTTTGAGAATATTCATACTAATAATGTAAGTATGGTATCATTTTTTCTTTTAGAATCAGTTCATTTCTTTTCTAGAATCGGGCTGTGGATCAGGTTGTTTATGAATTTTCACATGTGTAGCTTTTTTTAGGTCATATCTTATGGCCATGGATCTTACCTTTTTTTCTTCTTTTGTAGAAACCCGGCTTACTTGGAGAGCCCCCAGCTGTGGTACTTCAGACTGCACTAGGGATAGGGTCAGTGCTTCCATTGAAAAAGGAGTTGGGACATCATCATGGAGAAGCACATAAAAGTAAATGATGCGTATTTACTGAGAAGTCAGTAAACAGTCAGGTTTGAGATTTAAAGATAGTTTACCTATGTTCTAATTTTATTTACAGGGGGGTCAAATTTGAGTTTTATTTAGTCATTTAAAATTTTGAGAACCCTCTTGGCTTTTCTATTTTGGATATTGGTGAGTTACTGATGGACTTGCTTCCATGCCAAGATAAGACTTTCCCTATTGGATATGCTTTAATATTTTATGCAGGTTCACAGCAGTACAAGGTAAAGACACAGATCCATTTGAGACTGACATGCTGCCCACTGGGCTGACAGCACATATGGATCCATGTAATTGTTGCCAAGATAGGAAACCATTCACTTTTATTTTTTAAAATCTAGTATTTATAAATTTAAAGTTTGATTATTTATTTGTATTATTAAAAAAAATTTAACCTCTATATCAGTAGTCAAAACTAATGTGTGTACTTTGTGCTTCTAAAAACGTGGCAAACAAAATAGCTTTTTTGGCAGGAAAACAGAAGCATGGTGTTATACTGAGACTTCTTATTTGATGTGATTTTGAAGGGCTTTTTCAGCTTGAAGCTTAATTGAAATTTGCTCAGAAGTGAGCATGCCGAGTAAAAACAGAAGGGCCACCAATAATTTTTTTAAAAAGTCAATTAAATATGGGTAGCTTACTTAGCCTTTTGTCCAGTGATCAAATAACTTAGTTCTGACCGTTAAAATTGACTGGACAAAAGTTAAGCCAGTGAACAAATTTTGTGATATCATGGGGTCTGTCTTTCCAAAAAATTAAATTTTTTATGTCTAAAAGCTTTTGCAAATATGTATTATTTGTGTTGGATTAACTAATAAATTATTTGCTTTAGTATATGCCGCTTTAAGAACACTGAAAAGTCAGTGTCCAAATAACTATATTCTAAACGTTAGGGGAACCAAAGTATCCATCTCTAAATGATTATTACTAAAAATAATTGAAGAAATTTGTTTAGTAAATATATAAAATGGTAAATCTGACTTAGTTGTCAAAATTAGCTTTTTCCATTTAATTTTGACCTATAGATTTTTTAAAAAGTGGAACGGTTCAGAATTTTCCTATTAAAACTTTTATTTGCTAGCCTGGGCAACATGACAAAACCCTGACTTTACTAAAATACAAAAAATTAGCCAGGCATGTTGGCACATGCCTGTGGTCCCAGCTACTCAGGAGGCTGAGGTGGGAGAATCACCTAAGCTCAGGAAGTCGAGGCTGCAGTGAGCCATGATTGTGCCACTGCACTCCAGCCTTGGCGATGGGAATGAGACCCTGACTCAAAAAACAAACAAACAAAAAAGCCCTTTTATTTCTTCCAGAATTTCTTGTTATTTTCTATAAACAAAAACACAAAACTTTCATGTATTAAATTTAGTGCTTATCTATTAACAAATACTGATTTAAAAAAAGAAACCAGTGATATGCTGGTAAGTGTTTAATAACCAGCTCTCTAGGTTGAAAAAAAGGGCTTGATTTGTAGCATTTGTGCATTTCTGTTTGTGAATACTCCAGCTGTGACTGATCTCAAGTTACCAATATGAAGACACTTAACTTGATAGCTGGGAAGAGATGTGTATTAATAGCTCTCATGAGCTGATGGAAGCCAGCTAACCAAATTTATTATTGGATTCAATCAAACTTCATTAAATTTTAATTTCAGATAACTTTTTAAACTTAAAACTTAATTATTTCCTTCAGTTATGGAAACAGTCAAGTTGCAATGACTGGGCATAAAAAAAAGCACTAATACAGCTTAAATGCCAAAAAGTACATAAACTTTGCCCTCAACTTTAACAATATATAATTAACAATTATATATCGAATTTAAAAACTTAAAAATTTCTTATCATTGAGGTTACCCTGAAAGTTGCTGAAAATAAGAGCATTATTACTATTGTAGGTTTTTGTTTTTTTCATAAAGGAACCGACTAATTAACAACCTCTAACCTTACCTTTTGCTGTTATCTAACAGGTACAAAATTGGTTTCTCTGCATTTTGCTCATAACTTAACAAAATTAAAAGGACTATTGTGAATAAATATTTTCTAACTAAAAGCTTTTTGCATTTATGGTTTGCTACAGCATCTAGCCTGATTCCAACTCAAACAACGATAACAGCTGGAATGAGCATGTTACCATTCTTTCCAAATCAGCACATTGCTGGACAGGCTGGGCCAGGGCACAGTAATACTCAGGAGAAACAGCCAGCCACGGTGGGAATGGCAGAAGGAAATTTCTCAGGGTCGCAGCCTTATCTTCAGAGCTTTCCAAACCTTGCTGCTGGAAGCTTGCTGGTGGGACACCATAAGCAGCAGCAAAGCCAGCCAAAAGGCACAGAGATAAGTTCAGGGGTAAGAAAACTGTGGGTGCACACAGATGTATATATACATGTATATGTATATATATTCCTTTTAAATTATATCTTAAATTGTCATGTCAATGAAATGATGACTTTTTCATAGTTTACATTTACTTTTAAAAATTGAAGAAAACATTGCACTCTTTTAAAAAATCTGTTATTATAAATAAGCAAACAAAAAATCCATTTTCTGATAAGTTATGATAGCTAGCATTTGGGACTATCTTAATTATTTGCCAGTTTGTAAGTAAAGTAATTTTAATTTGTGTAAAATGAGTTATGTCTCTTATAAATAATTTAAATGTGGATTCTTTATTCCTTATAAGAGAATAAGGAATTTCCAGAAAGTTTGTGATATACATGGTTTTCAAAAATACTTGCTATTTTAAATATAAGATATAAACTAGGTTAAGTTCAGAATTTTGTAGTTTGAAAAGCTTAGGAGTATCAATGCTTATTCGCTTATATAGTAATGTTATTTGTAAGGCTTTCTAAGTACATAGTAATGCTGTTCTTTCAAACATACTTTTTTCTATCTTAAATATATATTTGGTAGCTAATTAAAGTATTTTAATATTTAAAGGCAGAACCAATTTTATCTGCAAAATATCAAAACCAGCTGTTAAACTCTGGTGTGTTCAAACTAATCTGGTCTCTCTTTTAATTCTGGAAGTTTTTACGGAATCATTTTATTGGTTAAAATACCAGTGATATTTATAAATGTTGTAATAAGTAGGTAGACTAAAGTACATCTAATTTTTATTGTATTTGTACCTTAAAATACACTGTAGTTTGTAAGTGGTATAAAACTTAGGCTTAAGCAGTTTGTAAGGAAAAGAAATCTATGTAGTTTCTTGTATTCAAATGTCAAAATAATAATACTGAATTTGTAAGAGGTTTTAGTGTTACCTAGCCATAGCAAGAGGTATGACTAGAATGCCCTACAATTGTATATTGGAAAGCTAATGCAATTCTTTTTTTTTTTTTGAGACCAAGTCTTGCTCTGTTGCCCAGGCTGGAATGCAGCGACACGACCTTGGCTCACTGCAACCTCTGCCTCCTGGGTTCAAGCGGTTCCCCTGCCTCAGCCTCCCGAGTAGCTGGGATTACATGCACGCACCACCATACCTGGCCAATTTTTGTATTTTTAGTAGAGATCGAGTTTCACCATGTTGGCCAGACTGGTCTCGAACTCCTGAGCTCAGGTGATCTTCCCGCCTCGGCCTCCCAATGTGCTGGTATTACAGGTTTGAGCCACTGCACCTGGCCATCAGTTCTTTATAGAATGACTTTAAAAAATTTATCTGCAGTGTTCATTGCTTGAGTTATTGAGGGAAATTACACAAATAAAACTTGTATATGAATACTTCATATCTCCTTGCAATCTTTAATTCATTGAAAGCCTCAGAGTCTTTAGAAGAACTGTGGATTTTAGGTGATTCACATAATGGGCAAATGAGTCTATCTACAAGAGGACAGCCAAAATGGGGGCAGGTTCTGGAAAATAAGTCCTGTGAAGAAGAATTCAGGAGAAATGGATATATGGAACCTGGAAAGGGACAACCAAACATATACATTGTTAAACCTATTCAAAGTGTAGTCATACAGTATTGTGTGTACCTCCAGCGGGCAGAACTGGCTATTAAGTACAACATATAATAAAGCAGATTTAGGTTTAATATAAGGAAGAACAATTCAAGCTTTTAAGCAAAGAGAAAGTTTATTTCACAAAGATGTGAATGTCATATCACCAAAAGCAATTAAGCAGACCCCAGGCAAGCATCCGTAAAGGATGTTGTATTAATAGAAATGATCCCTCTTTCTGTCAACAGGGGTTGTACCAGGTAACCTCAGTGTTTTCTAATTGTGAGATTTTAGACTTGGCTGAAATGATTAGTTTAACTTTGCTTTAGATGTTTAGGCCTGCATCTTTAATATTGTGTTGGCCAGTAAGTCTTGAGTCTACCTTTTTGTTTCTAGAATCACCTCTAGTGCAAAAATAATAATTAATAAATAAAAGAGATTTGGACGCCAACTCCCAACCTTTGAGAATTTTATTCAGGGAGACAGGGATGATAACCAGTTTCTGTTTATTGTGGTAAAATATACATAACATACAATTTACCATTTTAACCATTTTAAGTGATGTGGCATTAAGTGCATTCACATTGTTGTGCAGCATCGTTACTCTCCATCTCCAAAACTTTTTCATCATCTCATACTGAAACCTGTACCTGTTAAATAATAACTCTCCATTTTCCTCTCCCACTAGCCCAGGTAACCACTGTTTCTACTTTTGTCTTTGTGAATTTGACTATTCTAGGTACCTAGGTGACACAATATTTGTCCTTCTGTGTGTAGCTTATTTCACTTAGCATAATGTTTTCTAGGTTCATCCATGTTGTAGCATGTATCCAAATTTTCTTCTTTTCTAAGGCCGAATAATATTCCATTGTACGTATATACCATATTTTAATTCAGCCGTGTATGGACATGTGGGTTGTTTCTACCTTTTGTTTATTGTAAATAATGCTGCTGTGAACATTGGTATCTGAGTCCCTGCTTTCAATTCTTTGGGGTATATACCCAGAAATGGAATTGCTGGATCATACCATAATGCATGTTTAATTTTTGTTGGAACTGTCATCCTTTTTTCCACAGCAGCTGCACCATTTTACATTCCTGCCAGCAGTGCCCAGGGATTCTAATTTTCCAACATCCTCGCCAACACTTGTTTTCTGTTTTAGCTGTCTGTAACAAAAATACCATAGACTGAGTGGTTTAAACAACAAACATTTATCTCTCACAGTTTGAGAGGCTGGGAGTTCTAAGAGAAGGTACAAGGTGCCAGCAAATCCAGTGTGTGATGAGGATACTGTTCCTGGTTTGCAGATGACCATCACATTGAGGCTTAGCATTTCAACATATGAATTATGGGGAGACTTAAACATTCAGTTCCTAGTGATAGCCATCCCAATGGGTGTGAAGTGGTATCTCATTGTGGTTTTGATTTGCATTTCCCTAATGATTAGTGATGTTGAGTATTTGTGTGTGCTTACTGGTCATCTGTATATTTTCTTTGGAGAAATGTCTATTAAAGTTTCTGCCCATTTTAAATCAGGTTCATTTTTGTTGTCATTGCTGAGTTTTTAGGAGTTTTCTACATACAGTTGACCCTAGAACAACGTGGGTTTTAACTGCACAGGTCCACTTATACTTGGATATTTTCAAAGAAATATAGTGGGAAATTTTTTGGAAGTTTGAAAAAGTTTGAAAAAACTCACAAATGAACCCCATAGCCTAGAAATATTGAAAAAATTAAGAAAAAGTTATATATGTCATGAATGCATAAAATATATTTAGATATTAGTCTAGTTTGTAATTTACTACCATAACATATACACAAACCTATTATTAAAAAGTTAAAATTTAGCAAAACTAACATACATACTTACAGACGGTACATGGCAGCATTCACAGTCAAAAGAAACGTAAACCAAAATAAAGATGCAGTGTTAAATCATAACTGCATAAAATTAACTGTAGTATATACTGTACTACTGTGATAATTTTGTAGCTACTTCCTGTTGCTATTGCGGTGAGCTCAAGTGTTGAGAGGATCCACTTAAAATGCTGTATGTTGCTAATCATCTCCATGTGAGCCATTCATCTCTCCAGTAAATTGCTTATTGCAGTAAAAAGTGATGTCTCGGCCGGGCGCGGTGGCTCAAGCCTGTAATCCCAGCACTTTGGGAGGCCGAGGTGGGCGGATCACGAGGTCAGGAGATCGAGACCATCCTGGCTAACACAGTGAAACCCCATCTCTACTAAAAATACAAAAAATTAGCCGGACGTGTTGGCAGGCGCCTGTAGTCCCAGCTACTCGGGAGGCTGAGGCAGGAGAATGGCATGAACCCGGGAGGCGGAGCTTGCAGTGAGCCGAGATCGCGCCATTGCACTCCCGCCTGGGAGACAGAGCAAGACTCCGTCTCAAAAAAAAAAAAAAAAAAAAAAAAAAAAAAAAAGTGATGTCTCATCATGCTTGCATATTTTTCATCATGTTTAGTGCAATACCATAAACCTTGAATAACATCCTACAATCCATAAAAATGCCACTAGTGATACTTGAAGTGCTCTCAAGAAGCAATGTCATAACATTGCAAGAAAAATTCGAATTGCTTGATGTGTACCAAAGATTGAGGTTTGTAGCTGCTGTTGTCCACCATTTCAGATAGATCCATATTGTAAACAAATGATGTAATTTATGGTATTGATAAATACTACAATACTGTAAATGTGTTTTCTCTTATGGTTTTCTTAATATTTTCTCCACTTTATTGTAAAAATACAGTATATAATACATGTAACATACAAAATATGTGTTAATTGTTGGCTGTTGGTAAGGCTTCTAGTTAACAGTAGGCTATTAGTTAAGTTTTTGGGTAGACAAGGGTTATACATAGATTTTCCACTGTGTAGGGGGTTGGCATCCCTAACCCCCATGTTGTTTCAAGGGTCAACTGTACTAGAATCCTTACACCTAATACATAAAAATATTCTGATACACATTTTCAAGAAATGTGTATTTCTAGCATCATCTAAATGTGGAGTTGGAGTTTATTAAACTCATTTATTTTGTTTGACATTATTTTTAGTACCAGAGGTAAATAAGCTTTGCTTTTGTTATTTGGTCATAAAATATAAAAATCTCAAGAAAAATATTGATAACAGGCCAGGCATGGTGGGTCACGCCTGTAATCTCAGCACTTTGGTGTTGAGTCAACACTTTGTCCAAGGCGGGGGGCATCATGAAGGTCAGGAGTTTGAGACCAGCCTGGCCAACATGGTGAAGCCCCATCTCTACTAAAAATGTTAAAAAATTAGCCAGGCATGGTGGTGCAGGCCTGTAATCCCAGCTACTCAGGAGGCAGAAGCAGGAGAATTGCTTGAACCCGGGAGGCAGAGGTTTCAGTGAGCCAAGATTGCACCATTGCACTCCAGCCTGGGCAATAGAGTGAGATTCCATCTCCAGAAAAAAAAAAAAATAGGTAAATAGATAGATAGACAGACAGACAGATAGATAACAGTATTTCTGGAAAAGATATGGAATTTGGTTTTTCTTGTGAAGATGAATTCTTTCCTGGTTCAAGTGAAAAGGTTGTATAAGATGTCCTTTCATTCTCTTTTAGTTCTAAAGTTCTATGGCTCTAGAATAGTTTTTTTAAAAACCTGATTGAACAACTAATAGCAGGTGAAATGTGATAATTTTAGTCAACATCCATAAATATTTCATAAGTATACTAGATGTATTGAAAAATAAGTATTTCTGTATTCTTCATTTTTATTTTTGTGTACCTCTCATTAAGTGCTCCCTCCTTTGTTTTTGTTAAATAGGCTGCCTCTAAGAATCAGACTTCACTCTTGGGAGAACCACCAAAAGAAATTCGGCTCAGTAAAAATCCATACTTGAATTTGGCAAGTGTGTTGCCCAGTGTGTGCTTATCATGTAAGTAAGGGCTCATTATTCTCGTGGAGTTTTATTGAATACTTTTCATGATAAATTTTACTTTAATTTTTGACGTAACGGAAGCAAATAATACCT
Organism: Symphalangus syndactylus; assembly: GCF_028878055.3. Lineage (NCBI taxonomy): Eukaryota > Metazoa > Chordata > Mammalia > Primates > Hylobatidae > Symphalangus > Symphalangus syndactylus. The sequence continues at coordinate 47,851,529 of NC_072434.2, read as the reverse complement.
ATTGACCAAATTAAGGCCTAAATTATTCTTTAAATTGAAAGAATAATTAAAACTAAGACACTCAAAATGCATGCTATTTTATTTAAGGAAAACATTACAACTCATAGAGGATCATTTTTCTTAACCAGAAGTTTAAACCTATAAGTAATCTTATATATCTTGAGTATTTGAATACTCCCAAAATGTACAAGCTACCAATAATTGGTGGAAGTGGAATTCTCATTTACTTTTTGGAGGAACCCCTCAAGCCTTCAGTTACTGTAAGTCAACTATTCATTCAAGTATTGTTTTAAGAGAAAATCACAAATGTGATGTGCTCCAGGCACAAGGATGTTCACTGCAACATTGGTTGTAAATAGTGGGAAAACTGGAAAATACTTAATATTTGTCAATAGGGGAATGCTTAAATAGTTCATCATAAAATTGAATACTGTGCAACTTTTTTTTTATAATTGAGGGATATCTACGTATACTGATATGAGATGAACTCTAAAGCATATTTTGGCAAATATATGCATAAAATGATTCCATTTATGTTTATTTAAAGTTATATATCCTTACATGTATATACTTGAGTGTGCAAATGCATGAAGTAAAACCAAAAAAGTAAATTCTAAACTATTACCTCTGGGAAGAAGAGTAGGATTAAATGAAAAGAGATGAAAGATGAATTTCATTTTTAATGTACAGCCTCTGTATTTTATGAAATATCCTTGAACCCAGACATTAATTTGTAATTTTTTTTGAGCTGGAAAAAAATGTAAAGGCACTTCTAGTATACCTGGTATATATTGATCTGGTCTAAAAATTGATGGTGACAATTATTACACTTATAAGAATGGTTAGTTTACATTTTGTATGCCTTGTTTTAGAGACTAGACACACACACACACACACACGTTTTGTTTTTTTTGAGACACGGTCTCCCTCTGTCACCCAGGCTGGAGTGCTGTGGTGTGATCTTGGCTGCTGCAGCCTCCACATCCTGGGCTCAAGTGATCTTCCTACCTCAGCCTCCCGAGTAGCTGGGACTACAGGCATGTGCCACCATGCCCAGCTAATTTGTGTGTGTGTGTGTGTGTGTGTGTGTGTGTGTGTGTCAGAGTCTTGCTCTGTCACCCAGGCTGGAGTCCAGTGGCGTATCTCGGCTCACTGCAACCTCCGCTTCCTGGGTTTAAGCAATTCTTATGTCTCAGCCTCCCACGTAGCTGGGATTACAGTCATGCACCACCATTCCTGGCAAATTTTTATATTTTTAGTATTTTTATAGAGATGGGGTTTCACCATGTCACCTAAGCCAGTCTCGAACTCCTGGGCTCAAGTGATCCTCCCACCTTAGCCTCTCAAAGTGCTGGAATTACAGGCATGAGCCACCATGCCCAGCCAGACATACATGTTTTTGAACCTTTCCACCAAAATTATTTACCCATGGGACAGGTGTCTATTTTAAGTTGTTTCAAATGAATAAGACAGTATTATATACTTCTCAGGGGAAAATTATTTAGTTGTATATTGGCAAACTAAAATTTTGTTCTATTTGATAATATGCTGAGTTACAATTTATAATTTATAATAAAATATTTGTTTATAATATAATTTATAATAAAATAATTTATTTAAAATAACCTAAATAAAATAAATTTATAATAAAATAACCTAAATAAAATAAACTTGTTGATTCTGCCTTTAGCCCCTGCAAGTAAAACCACTCTTCATAAGACTGGAATTGCAAGCAGCATTCTGGATGCAATCTCTCAGGGAAATGAATCACAACACACGTTGGAAAAGTGCATTGCTTATTCTCCACCTTTTGGTGATTATGCACAGGTAAATAATTCCCAGGTTCTGATGATACACAGAAAAATTGGTTCAACTATATATTGAGTTCACTGAATATGAAATTGTGATTCCTATATTATTAACATAGGCAAATCAAATTGCACTGATCTATGTATTTCTTACTCATCATTTGAAATTTGGGAATGTGTTCAAGACATTATTTAGTATCATTTTGCACTAGATATTTACCTCTCATTGTTTACCTAGTGGTTGGCAAACTACAGCCCGTAGAACAAATCTAGCCCATCACCTGGTTTTGTAAATAAATTTGTATTGTAATTACAACCATGTCCATTCATTAACATATTGTCTATGGTGCTGTCATGCTATAATAGAAGAGTTGAGTGATGACAACCAAGACTATGTGGCCTGCAAGACTAAATATTTACTATCTGGTTCTTTATAGAAAAATGCTGCTAACCTCTGGTTTGCACTAGCATAGACCTAAGAAACCCAAGGGAATGCCTCTGTTCTTCTCCACTGTTTGTAGATGTAGAAAGATGATCATATTTACAGACACTACTGTGCTAACTTCTAAATGAGTCAATCAATAACATAAAAATATTATGTTCATAAGATGTCCTGTGTCATTACTTAAATATGTCAGTTTTGCTTTGGCCTTTCTTCAGCTTACTCTTAGCAATGTAAGCTGAATATATATCATGTTAGCCCTGTGTGAATTATGGAATCATAAGAGTCCACAAGAGTCTTATAATTATCAGTTCTGACTCTTACTTTCCTAGAACAGCCACCTTCTTCTCAGCTCTGTCCTGTTGGAGCCTTGTCTCCACTTTGATTTCCTTGGAGCAGCTTTGTGTTTGCCTGACCCATCTCTAATAAACTTAGAAAAGAAAACCACTTAGAACAATTGATGCCTGATTATAAGAGTACTAGAAACAGCCCAAGTTCTGTAAAAATGGTACAGCTGGATATTGGTGAAATATTTGCCATCTCTTATATACCTGGGACAAGTCAGAAAAATATGGGTTGGGTAGATGATGTAATTAGGTGACAGTATATCTATATTTAGACAACAGTGATCACAAATTGCTGCAGTCTGAAGGCATTCTCTTATACTGATTCATAAGAGTCATCTTCAGTCCTTTATTAGATAACATTTGAAGTAATGACTTAGATAAAGACATTAATTGTAAAATTTACAAGATATAGTCCTGTACAATTCCAATTTGTTTCTTTTCAAGAAACAAACTTTTTATAAACAGGAGAAGCACAATAAATTTTTTAAAAATTCATTAAATACATATTTAAGCTTTAAAAATTTTTTGAACTTTTATTTCTTTTTAAATTGGCCTTTTTCTTAGCAGTTTTGCTTATTAGATGACTGTGATTTATTGTGTACTTATATCCATAGAAAGACTTTCTCATTCACACATGGAGAAATTCTGTGATAATGATGCCTTTTGCATTGCTGTATGTCTTCTGCCTCCACACTTGCTTGCCCAGAGATATGGTGGGGAAATGAATCCTCCCTGCACTGTTCAGTGTTTCCTTTGACAGTCCCTGCTTCTAGCGCACGCTTGTTCATAAAATGGGATTTGTTCTCTCTCTCGTGTTCTTTCTTCCTTATAAACTTAATTAAATGTTACTAATGGAACATTAAAGTAAATGGAATTAAACTAATGGAATACTAAAGTAACTATTATAGAAAAAGGTGGTCGTGTATTAGGAATTCTTTCTACTATTTCCACTGCTGGGATGAAGGAAGAGGTCTAAGGGAAAGAAACCAAAAGTGTTTCTTTTCTTTTTAACACTTGCTATATGCTTTGTGACATAAGTGGTTACTATTTCTAAAAACCCTGTGAGATTTAGTAAACTGGCTAGCCATATGTAGAAAGCTGAAACTGGATCCCTTCCTTACACCTTATACAAAAATTAATTCAAGATGGATTAAAGACTTAAATGTTAGACCTAAAACCATAAAAACCCTAGAAGAAAACCTAGGCAATACCATTCAGGACATAGGCATGGGCAAGGACTTCATGACTAAAACACCAAAACCAATGGCAACAAAAGCCAAAATTGACAAATGGGATCTAATTAAACTAAAGAGCTTCTGCACAGCAAAAGAAACTACCATCAGAGTGAACAGGCAGCCTACAGAAGGGAGAAAATTTTTGCAATCTACTCATCTGACAAAGGGCTAATATCCAGAATCTATAAAGAACTCAAACAAATTTACAAGCAGAAAACAAACAGCCCCATCAAAAAGTGGGCAAAGGATATGAACAGACACTTCTCAAAAGAAGACATTTCTGTAGCCAACAGACACATGAAAAAATGCTCATCATCACTAGCCATCAGAGAAATGCAAATCAAAACCACACTGAGATACCATCTCACACCAGTTAGAATGGCCATCATTAAAAAATCAGGAAACAACAGGTGCTGGAGAGGATGTGGAGAAATAGGAACACTTTTACACTGTTGGTGGGACTGTAAACTAGTTCAACCATTGTGTAAGACAGTGTGGCGATTCCTCAAGGATCTAGAACTAGAAATACCATTTGACCCAGCCATCCCATTACTGGGTATATACCCGAAGGATTATAAATCATGCTGCTATAAAGACACATGCACACTTATGTTGATTGTGGCACTATTCACAATAGCAAAGAGTTGGAACCAACCCAAACGTCCATCAATGATAGACTGGATTAAGAAAATGTGGCACATATACACCATGAAATACTATGCAGCCATAAAAAAAGGATGAGTTCATGTCCTTTATAGGAACATGGATGAAGCTGGAAACCATCATTCTGAGCAAACTATTGCAAGGACAGAAAACCAAACACCCCATGTTCTGACTCATAGGTGGGAACACTTGGACATGAGAACACTTGGACACAGGAAGGGGAACATCACACACTGGGGCCTGTTGTGGGGTGGGGGGAGGGGGAGGGATAGCATTAGGAGATATACCTAATGTAAATGACGAGATAATGGGTGCAGCACACCAGCATGGCACATGTATACCTATGTAACAAACCTGCACGTTGTGCACATGTACCCTAGAACTTAAACTATAATAAAAAAAAAAAAAACCCTGTGAGATTTAAATGACCACCTTCATAATACAAATGGAGAAGCACAAAGGGATAAATAATCTCTCCAAGTTCATACAGTTGGTAAGTGATTTCTTGATTCCAAAGGCCACATTATTTATACCATTGAGAAGTTTCTTCAGGCATGGAAGTAATATCTCAGAGAAACTGTGTAGGCTGCTCTGCTTATGGATTAGGAGAGATGAATATGTCAAGGCATAGAGGGACAAAATAATCTTTATCTCCAGTAAAACGATCAGATTTAAAAACCTAATTGGCATTTCCAGTATTGATGATGTTGCTTGTATCATACTATCTCCCTACAGATAACCATTATTAAAACTGGACTAGGCTGGGCGTGGTGGCTCACGCCCGTAATCCCAGCACTTTGGGAGGCCAAGATGAGCAGATCACGAGGTCAGGAGATCGAGACCATCTTGGCTAACACGGTGAAACATCATCTCCACTAAAAATACAAAAAATTAGCTGGGCATGGTGGTGGGCACCTGTAGTCCCAGCTACTTGGGAGGCTGAGGCAGGAGAATGGCGTGAACCTGGGAGGCGGAGGTTGCAGTGAGCCGAGATTGTGCCACTGCACTCCAGCCTGGGCGACAGAGCGAGACTCTGTCTCAAAAGAAAAACAAAACAAAACTGGACTAAATATGAATGAAAACCAACTACTTGAAAGCACTAGAGAATGAATGACCAAAAGCAGGCAGAAACAGGAGAATTATTCCTTGAAACAGGAAAACATCACTGTATGATATTTGTGTTTCTGTAGCTTTTTGCCTAATGCCACTCCCTAGATGGAGAAAGCTGCAGTCTCACTAGCTTGAGGAGTCAGAGGACAGAGTTCAGAACTATTAGCAAGGCTGTTAAGTGAAGGGGGGAAATCGTGGAAAAGAGGGGGTTGCATAGGAAGGAGTCTCAAAATCTATGTGTAAACTTAACCCAAATACAGTTGGCTGGCCCCTAAACTGTGTTTGTGTGAGGAAAACTCCAAGGGACCTGGTAGAAAACAGCTGAAAGGCTGAAAGAACTGAGAAGAGATTCAACTCCTCTCCGGCACAGAGGAGACAAAGTTTGGAATTTGAGTTCAGCAAAGTTAACTCCTTCTAGAACAAAAATCAACACTCATCAAAGGAAGATAATAGAATCTGTAGCCTCTACAATGTATTATAGTAATCAGTATGTCCAGTAGAACAAAATTACTAGATAGTTGAAGAAGCAAGAAAATGTGACCCACAATTAAGAGAAAAAGTAGAAACAACCCCAAGGTGACCCAGATGTTGGTCTTGTAGACAATAACCATAAAACAGCTATTATAAATATGTTTAGGAACTTAGAAAATAAAGTAATAATGAACAGGTATGGAATCTCTGCCAAGAGATATAAACTAAAAAATAACAATTTTGGAACTGAAAACTATAGTATCTGAAATAAATACACTAGATGGGCATAGCAGAAGATTGGAGAGGCCAGAAAAAAAAAGGTTCGGTTAACATGAAGACAATTCAATCTGAAGAACACAAAGAAAAGAGATTTTTAAAAGCCCAATGAACATATCCTCAGGGACCTGAGGGAAAATATCAAGCAGTCTAAAATGCATGTAAATGGAGTCCTGGGAGAAGAAGAGAAAGATAATGGGGGCACACATTGTTTGAAAAAATAATGGTCAAACATTTTCCAAATTTGCTTCAAAAACGTACAGATCTAACAGGCTCGGAGGCCCTCCTGAAAAGCAGGATAAATAAAAGGAAATTTTTACCTAGGCGCATTATAATGAGTATGCTGAAAACTATAGTTGTAAAGAGATAATCTTGAGAGCAACCAGATAGAAACAATGCACATTGTCTTAAGACAGGTTTCTCAATCTTGGTACTATTAACATTTGGGGCTGGATAATTCTCTCTTAAGTGGGAAGGGCTATTCTGTGATTGTAGGAGATTTGGCTAGGTTGCCCCCACCAACACACACACCATTGAGAACCACTGTGTTAAGGCAACAGTAAACATGCAGGTGACTAAAAAGACTATATATTTTCTCTTAATTTATTTAAAAGCAAAAATTGTAACATATAGGGTTTATAATGTATATTGATATAGTATATTTGATAGCAATAGTGTAAAGGACAATAAGGTAAATGAAATTATGGTTTTAGGGTTATTATATTTTACATGAAGTACATCAAAAGTAACTCTAAGTAGGCTGTGCTAAGTTGTGGAACGCATATTGTAATCCATACAGCAACCATTAAATTATACAAAGAGATATAGCTAAAACATGAATAGTTTAATTACAATGAAATTTTGAAAACATTTGATTAAGCCAAAATATGCCAGGAAAGACAAAAGCAACTAGGTCTAATAAAAAACAAATATCTGAGTGGTAAACCTAAATTGAACAGTAGTAATAATTATATCAAATGAAAATAGACTGTGTGCTCCATTTATAACAGATTTTCTTTTTTAATATTTAAAAATTTTTAATTTTAGGTTTGAGGGTACACATGAAGGTTTATTACATAGGTAAACACATGTCACAGGGTTTTTTTGTACATATTATTTCATCACCCAGGTATTAAGTGCAGTACCCAATAGTTATCTTTTCTGCTGCTGTCCCTCCTCCCACCCTCCACCCTGACGTAGACAGCAGAGTCTGTTGTTTCATTCTTTGTGTTGGTAAGTTCTTGTCATTTAGCTCCCACTTACAAGTGAGAACACACGGTATTTGGTTTTCTGTTCCTGCATTAGTTTCCTAAGGATAAAAGCTTCCAGCTCTATCCATGTTCCCATGGAAGACATGATCTCGTTCTTTTTTATGGCTGCATAGTGTTCCATAGTGTATATGTACCACATATCCAGTCTGTCATTGATGGGCATTTAGGTTGATTCTATGTCCTTGCTATTGTGGATAGTGCTACATTGAACATTTGTGTGCATGTGTGTTTATGATAGAATAATTTATATTCCTCTGGGTATATACCCAGTAATGGGATTGCTAGGTCTAATGGTAATTCTGTTTTTAGCTCTTTAAGGTATTGCTACACTACTTGCCACAATGGTTGAACTAATTTACACTCTCACCAACAATGTATTAATGTTCCTTTTCTCCACAACCTCACCAGCATCTGCTATTTTTTGACATTTTAATTATGGCCAATTCTGATTGGTGTGAGATGCTATCTCATTGTGGTTTTGATTTGCATTTCTCTAATATTCAGTGATATTGAGCTTTTTTTCATATACTTGTTGGCCACATAGTATGTCTTCTTTTGAGAAGTGTCTGTTCATGTCCTTTGCCCACTTTTTAATGGGGTTGTTTGTTTTTTCTTGTAAATTTAAGTTCCTTATAAGTGCTGGATATTAGCCCTTTGTCAGATGCATAGTTTGCAAAAATTTTCTCCCATTCTGTAGATTGTCCATTTACTCTGTTGATAGTTTCTTTTGCTTGCAGAGGCTCTTAATTAGACTCCACTTGTCAATTTTTGCTCTTCCCGAAATTGCTTCTGGTGTCTTGTCATGAAATCTTTGCCCGTTCCTGTGTCCAAGGAACCATATTGCACTAAAACCGCCAGTAAAATGTTGAATAGAAGCAGTAGAAATATATATTCACACCTTGTTGAAACTCTGTTGGAACAGGCACATAGACCAATGGAACAGAATAGAGAGCCCAGAAATAAGGCTGGACATCTGCAACCATCTGGTCTTTGACAAAGTTGACAAAAGCAATAGGGTAAAGACTCCCTATTCAATAAAAGGTGCAGGGATAACTGGCTAGCCATATGCAGAAGATTAAAGCCAGACCTCTTCCTTACACCATATACAAAAATCAACTCAAGATGGATTAAAGACTCAAATGTAAAACACAAAATTATAAAAACCCTGGAAGACAACCTAGGCAATACCAAGGATGGTTCCTGGACACAGGAACGCACAAAGATTTTATGACAAAGTATGGCCCGTACACAAAGGGAAAAGTAATTAATAGAAATTGTCCATAAGGAAGTGCAAACACTTACTAGACAAAGATTTAAAATATTTTCAAAGAATTAAAGGGAGCCATGTCTCAGGAACTTTTAAAAAGTATGAGAGGCCAGGCACAGTGGCTCACGCCTGTAATCCCAGCACTTTGGGAGGCCGAGGCGGGCAGATCACGAGGTCAGGAGATCGAGACCATCCTGGCTAACATGGTGAAACCCCGTCTCTACTAAAAAAATACAAAAAATTAGCCGGATGAGGTGGCGGGCGCCTGTAGTCCCAGCTACTCGGGAGGCTGAGGCAGGAGAATGGCGTGAACCCAGTAGGCGGAGCTTGCAGTGAGCCGAGATTGCGCCACTGCACTCCAGCCTGGGCAACAGAGCGAGACTCCGTCTCAAAAACAAACAAACAAAAAGTATGAGAACAACATCTCATCATATAGAGAATATCAATAAAGAGAGAGAAATTATTTTTAAAAATCAAATAGAAATTCTGGATTTGAAAAGTATGATAACAAATGAAAAATTTACTACAGCACAGCAGCAGATTTGTGCAGGCAGAAGAATCAACAAACTTGGAATGTAGGTCAATTGAAATTATCCAGTCTGAGAAACTGAAAGAAAAGAGAATGAAGAAAAATGAAGCATAACAATGTAGGCAAGGATGTGGAGAAGTGGGAATCCTCATACAGAGCTGGGGGTTGGTGGGATGTAAAAGGGTGCAGCTGCTTTGGAAGAGTGTGGCAGTTCATCAGATGTTAAGCATAGAATTACCAGATGGCCCCAGGATTTGACTCCTAGGTATATCCAAGAGAATTGAAAACTTGTGTCTGTCCACAAATGTGTATATGCATTGGCACAGCAGCATTATTCATAATAGCCAAAAAGGAAAACAACCCAAATGTCCATCTAGCGATGAATGAATAAACAAAATGTGGTAATATTCATGTGATGGAATATTATTCACCCATAGAAAGAAATGGAGTACTGATCCATGCTACAACATTGGTGAACCTCGTGAACATTATGCTAAATGAAATAAGCCAGACAAAAAGTTCACATATGATATTCCATTTATATGAAATATCCAGAATAGGCAAATCCATAGAGAATGTAAGTAGATAGTGGTTATTGGGGGCTGGAGGAAGGAGGAGTTGGGGAGTATGAGTAACAGGATTTTTGGAGGGAGGGGAGAGTGATAAAAATACTCTAGAATTCAGTTGTGGTGATAGTTGTTCACAAGTTGGTGAACCTTGTGAATCAACAAATTTTGGACTCTTTAAAAAATAAGCTTCAACTGTACTAAACAGAGAATAGCATTTTCATTTAGTGTTTTAGAGATCCTAAAAGTAGTTAGTTATGAGCAAACAGATCAGATCAATTTTTCAAGATCTAGGTCTAATTAGAAATCAGTTTTAAATGGACTACCTCTTCCATTTCTCTAGTTAGCTGTAATAATTAACTAGAATTGCCATTGAGCTGTAGTTACGAATTTTCTCAAAAACTGCACGTCTTGAATATTTGAACTGTGATTGAGAAAACTTAAATCAGAAATAAATTATTTAAAAATTTGTAGTATACACTCTAGCAGTAATAATAGCATTATAGTCAGCTATGTAATCCTGTCAATATGAATGTACAAATTGAGTTTGAAATTTCAGATTCTGAGGTCCATCTATGTCAAATGGTTGGGAGAAGCCTACCTTAAAAGAGAAGTTTTTGAGCCAATTTATTAAATGTCTATTAAACACCTAAATCTAACATCTAATTATAATCAGTCAAAGACAAAACATTTCACTCTTCCCCCTTTAATTAAAATAGGTAAAAATATATCTTAAGCACCTTTCCAGTTTGACATAGTCATTAGTCTCAATAATGTAAAGAAAAATGTAAGAGGTTTTTCAGCTGTTTGATATGACTGTGTAAGTTGTGATTTTTTTTTTTTTTTGAGACAGAGTCTTGCTCTGTCACCCAGGCTGGAGGGCAGTGACGCAATCTCGGCTCACTGCAACTTCCACCTCCTGGGTTCAAGTGATTCTCCTGCCTCAGCATCCCTAGTAGCTGGGATTACAGGTGCCCACCACCATGCCCATCTAATTTTTGTATATTTAGTAGAGACAGCGTTTCACCACATTGACCAGGCTGGTCTTGAACTCCTGACCTCAAGTGATCTGCCTGCCTTGGTCTCCCAAAGTGCCAGGATTATAGGTGTGTGCCACCGCGCCCAGCCTGATTTTTGTTTTTCATTTGACACTTGCCATACGTGGTAGTTGTCCAGCATGCAGCACAGCAGTGTTATCTGCTTGCACAGTGTGTTCTTGTGTTGCCCTGATTCCAGAGATCCCCCCTGCCAGGAGGCTGACTGCCTGTTCCAGGGAATCAACCACAGAATATATGATGAGATGATGAGATGATGTGATGAGGGGAAGAGGAAAGAAAAATGAACAAAAGACCTGGAAAATGAATGCTTGGTCCTTTCATATGGAGCCTAATGCTGCCACCCAGTGGTCAAATAATGCAGACAGACTTGCCAAAAAGTACATTATATTATGTAATGAATGCTGTGTGGATTTTTGTATGGACCGTGATAGATCCGAATCTTGTGACAAACACCTACCATACAAAATATGTTTTAAAACATAAGCCTACTTTAAACAACAATTATGGGAGCACAGGTTATCTATATATTAACCCTAGACAATAACTTGGAAAGTACTCTTAAAAAGTGATTTTGGTTAAAAACTGGAATTAAGGAAAACAAGCTATTGAAATGTATTTTGGCTGGGTGTGGTGGCTCATGCTTATAATACTAGCACTTTGGGAGGCCGAGGTGGGTGGATCACCTGAGGTCAGGAGTTCGAGACCAGCTTGGCCAACAGGGCAAAACCCTGTCTCTACAGAAAATACAAAATATTAGCCGGGTGTGGTGGTGCACGCTTGTAATCCCAGATGCTCAAGAGGCTGAGGCAGGGGAATCGCTTGAGCCCGGGAGGCAGAGATCCCGCCATTGCACTCCAGCCTGGGCAACAGAGCGAGACCCTGTCTCCAAAAAAAAAAAATTAGTGCTGTGCAATACCTTTTTGGGATGAATCATTAAATCCAAAGTTAGGACTTAACCGTTACTCATATGAAGAAAGACAAGTAGCTGAGAGGCAAAATATGAATATGAACATTGGAAACATTTGTTATGTATATATGAGACAGAGACATCTTATTAGTTATATCATTAATGTCACAGAGTGAAGCATATTGATTTTGAAACATTTTTAACAATGGGAGAAAGTTATATTTTTAAATAAAATTTAAAAAATGTTTAATGCAGAAATGATAATAAAATTAATTCATGTTTCTGTAGGTCTGAAATCTAAAAGCTGGACTTGAAGCTATAAGAAAGGGACATTAGGGGCTTGATTCAGATCTCAGGAGAACTAGTGCAATCCAATTTTGGTTCTCCATATACCTGACTCCACTGAAGAGACAAGACTTAGAAAAGGTGAAGTGGGGCTGAAGGTAAGGGTGAGACTGAGGAGTCCTTGAGGCAGAATTTTCTGAAAACAAATTTCATTTTGTATTTAAAGGGCTACCTGCTAGATGCTTATATTCTTTTCAGAAGAACAACAATAATATCTTTAACTGGACTGATAGCAGTTGAGCCTAATGGAATTCACTGTTGACATTAACATATCCCAAAGGAATCTTCTGAGGGATAGTCAAGATTCCCCTTTCCCCAATTCTTACTATAGCTTTGAAAACTAGCCACCAGTTCAGTTATTGACATGAGTTTAAAAATTGAGCTTAAGACACATTGTAAGTATTAAACTGGCAGTCAACAAATGATATTGTGACATTCTGTTTCTACATTCACTTGGAAATCAATGGGATAAAAGAAAGTATACATTTACATGAAAATAAAAAGATTTGCTTTAATAAAAGAAAATTAATTTTTTAAAACCCAAGAACAAAATAGCGACTGCATAGAGAATGGGTTTCACAGTAGATGTGTGCGAAAGATTGGGATTGGTGAGCAACAGTTAAAAGAGCCAACTAATTTGAAATTCTAACGAGAGGGCAGGTGCCCAAAGCGAGAAGCACATTAATCTTTGCTTTGGTAGGCTCTGGTAGATTGCGGTGTCCAGTTTTTCCATGTCAGAGTGTCAGAAACCATGGCCCATGACTATTTACTGAAGGAACTGGGAATGGATGCTTAGAAAATATTTTTTGAAAGGTATTCATTTACTCATTCAACCAGTATATACTGAATGTCTACTATATGACAGGACTGTTCTAGGCACTAGGGATATGGCAATGAACAAAACATCAAAATTCTTTTTTTTTTTTTTTTTTTTTGAGACGGAGTCTCGCTCTGTCACCCAGGCTGGAGTGCAGTGGCACAATCTCGGCTCACTGCAAACTCCGCCTCCCGGGTTCACGCCATTCTCCTGCCTCAGCCTCTCCGAGTAGCTGGGACTACAGGCGCCCACCACCACGCCCGGCTAATTTTTTGTATTTTTAGTAGAGACGGGGTTTCACCGTGGTCTCGATCTCCTGACCTCGTGATCCGCCCGCCTCGGCCTCCCAAAGTGCTGGGATTACAAGCGTGAGCCACCGCGCCCGGCCCAAAATTCTTATAAGAATGGAACTTACATTTAGGGGGAAAATTAGTAAAAGAAATAGTGATCGCTGCAGAGAAAATAAGGTGGAGGCTAAAGAGTGTCTGGGAAGTCTTGGAGTTTAAATACGTGGTCAAGGAAGGGTTCATAGTAAAACTGATTCTTGGGCAAAGACCAGAACTTTAGGGAGTGTGCCACATGAATATCTATGTAAAGTACATTCCAGGGACAGGGAACAGCAAGTGCAAAGGTACTGAGGCAGAAACATGCTTGGTCTGTTAAAGGAACAGCAAGCAACCTTTAGGGCAGAAGAGGAGGGAGCAAAGTGGACAATAGGAGATGATGTCACAGTGGGGTGGGGGAGGCAGAGGGCACAGACAATTTAGGAACTTTTAGGCCTTTGTAAGGACTTTGGCGTTTACTCTAAGATAGAAAGCCACTGGGATGCTTTGAGTAGAGGGATAATTGACTGTATTTATAGTTTAACATGTCTAGCTGCTGTGTTAAATAATGAATGTAGAACATAGCAGGGTGAGTTAGGGAGCTGCTGTGGTACAATCCAAGTAAAAATGCTGACTTGGACAAGCCTGGAAGCAGCAGAGGCAGTGATAAGTGGCTGGACTGGAGACATTTTTGGAAGGTGGAGTCAATGGGGTATACGAGGGTAAGAGAGGAGCCAAGTCCCCAAGAGTTTTGGCCTAGAAAAATGAATTTGTTATTGATTGAGATAGGTAAGACTGTGTGGGTGGAGCAAGTTTTATGGGTACGTTTTAGACATAAGATCCCTAAGTGAAGATGTTCCCCTACTGGTGTTCATTGTACAAGTCTGGAGGTAAGGGGAGAGTTATGGGCAGAGGTACATATTTGAGAACCATCACATTCCTGTAAATCGCTATAATTGTGAATTGCATGAAATTGGATGAGATCACCAAGGAAGTAAGGGTAAGTAAAGAGACCAGGGGTCAGTCACTGTGCGTCTTAAGATTTCTCTTTCGATTTTGTTTTCTTGGTGAAATAGAAAGCAAAGCATCAGCTGAGAGTGAAGATGAGGGTGTGTTGTTGGAGCTTCGAGAAAAGAGAAGGCTTGAAATAGTCACTTAGGGGAGTGGAGATCAGTGGGCAGGGTAGGGTGGGGATATAGTAGGATTGCCCGGGGGCACGAGGGTGAGGGGCCTCCACTGAAGTTATGCCCATTCTGATAAGGAAGTATTAGACTTGGATTGTAGTTCCAAAGTACAGAATGGAACCACTGGGTGCAAACTATTCATAGAGTGGTTTCAGCCAACCCTAAAAAAGACCCTGCTAAAGATGAAGTCCCCTAAAATGACTATTGTGTTTGATTTCCACCTGAATATTAGACATGTAAAACTAGAATATTATAGCTTCTCTAACGGTCTTCCTTTTGTTTGGTATTCAAAGCATAAATGCTCATCAAAATTGTTTTCAGATTTTCTAAGTATACCACTTTGTTCTGTCTCATCTGTAAGTTTCATGCTACATTTTAAATCAAGTCTTAAATCACATAATCTGTGTGTGTTTGCTCACATGCATGTATCTAATAGGGACAAGTTCAATGGCCTCCTGGTGAGACCTAATAATGCCTGTCTCCTTCATTGCCATACTTTTTACAGAGCTGCTTATTAATCTTGCCATATTCCAAGATCAAGGGTATGGTCCTGTTTATAGTCCTTAGCCTGGTGTTCCAGCCCTCCATGACTGAGGCCAGCTTCATTTTTCAACCTCATTTGCCACTGCCCTCTTCTGCCTGCCAGCTGCTACCATCACAGGCCTGGCTTTTTTGCCATCTGCCTTTGACCCTGGAAGGGTCACCACCTATCTCTTTACGTCCATATCTGACCTCATCTCCAAATCCTAACTCAGATGCTATCTTATCCATAAAACCAGTGCCTGTACCTTTCAAACCCCCTCCCCCATTTTCCTCGTCTGGAAAAAGCTTTAGCACTTCACTTCTATTTCTCTTTTGTCAAAGTGACAGTCCCCTTTTAGAATTATGTTTTGCATTCCTCTTCCTTCCCCTCCTAGGATATGAGCTATGGGAGGGCGTAGTCCAAGTTTCATTCATCCAGGTACACCTCATAGCACACAAGCCAAGTGCCTGCAATAGACCACTTATGAAGCAATGGATGTCTAGATCCCACAAATACAAAATAGAAGGAAAAACATTTGCTAACTTTATGTTCTTTCCCTCTTTGGTGTTTTGTTGTTGTTGTGGTTGTGGTTCTTATGTAGGAATTTATATTCTTTTTCCCTCTTTTGTGTTTTGTTGTTGTTGTGGTTGTGGTTCTTAGTAGGAATTTATTTCTCCCAGATCACTGAGCTTTCTTTCAAAATTTTAAATCATCATTCCCCATTCACCAGTCCTTAGACTAGAAGTTAGATATCTTTGATAGGGCGTATCAGAAGGATTGCCTTTCTCCCAGTATCACATGGGCTACAGTGAAACCCATTATCTTTTTTTTTAAGGTTTAAATTTTTAATTGTGATGAAAACATAAAATTACTATTAAATATTTAAGTGTACAGTTTAGTAATGTTCAGTATATTTACATTATTTTGCAACAAATCTCTAGATTTTCATTTTACAAGAGTAAAATCTGATAATTAATAAACTGCACTTTTCCCCCTCTCTCCTCAGCTCCTGAAGAGAACATCATTTGACTTTCTGTATTTATAACTGGGACTAACTTTTATATCTCACATTAGTGTAATCATACCATATCTGTCTCTTTTTGAATGTCTTATTTTACTCAACGTAATGTTTGCAGGCTTTGTCTTTATTGTAAGATGAGTGACACCCACTTTTATTTCCTGTTCTAATATTTTCCTGTGCTGCTCAGTGAAGTTTTTTGTTGATTTCATAGGTCTCAGTTGGTTCTCACTGTGAATGGTGTAGCACCATTGGGAAGCCCTTTGAATAAAAGGATGTAATAATTTCCTATCAGGCTTCTGACAGTGAAGATGGTATAGAAAGACAGAAACGCAGGCTGTTGCTTTGCTGCATGCCAAGACACGAAAGAATAGATAACTACATGGCAAGAAGAATTGGGGAAGGTGGGTGAGAAGAGCAGGAGCATCCCAGATCCCAGAGTGAGCCATCTGCTTCCCTCCCCCGGTCTTTGGAAAATCTCATTTGTAGAATGGACTGATGACTTATAAGAGGAGGAAAGCTGCTAAAAAGAGTTCTTTATACCTGAAGTAAGGTCTGACGGTATTAGTGGCTGGGGTCCAACGTTCAGAAAGATCACCTACCAGTGAAGGGGCCCTAATGAAGAAGGCAGCTGGAGAGAATAATGAAGAGGCTGGAGACTGGGAGGAAGGGTTTTTGGGGCAGAGGCTCCATCTAAGAGGTGAGCAAGCTGTTTGGTGCAGCAGCCCTTCTCTAGGGCTGAACCCCTTGTCACCATCAACTCAGCTTCAACAACTATCAACTTAACGGCCGGTCTCCTTTCATCTACCCTCTCACCTGCTTCCCTTCCAACATATTCCAGCACAAACCCCAGACATACTTTACTACCAGGAAAAAAATGTCGAGGCAGAAATTCAAGCCAGATTCTTTGCCCATCAGCTTCACTCTGTGAAACATTCCTTTACACTGGGCTTGTGTGAAGACGCTTTGTATTGGTCTGTCCCCACAGTAAGCCACATTGAAATGAGATACCAGAGGACGCAGCGTTCTTTCAGTCTTGTCATCCCTCTTCCTAACATGGACCACTGAGAACTACTTTAGCAAAGAGTTGAAAGAGACCTATCATCTGTTCCCTCTGAGGCTGGTTCCACTTTTAAAAATTGTGATCGTTGTTGGTTCAAAAACAATTGCAGTTTTAATTGCAATGTGAGAAGGCTCCTGTGTGTGGCTGGAAGCTTTACTCATGAGTCATTTCTAAGTTCTTGCATGTTAAGTCACATAATTCTGCTTTGATAAGCTTGCCGCACTTATTTTGTCAAAGCTAAAACTAAGAGGCATTAAGCTGAGCAGTGCTACACCATCTGATTTACTGTGCTGATCACTGTGACCGCTTGTGAGGACATTTGGCCCATTTTCAGGTCAGAATCTCTGGGATGGTGCCTGAAAACCTGCATTTTAATATGCTCGCCAGGCGATTATTGTGGAGACCAAAGCTCTGAGCTTCCCATTGCTCTCTAGAATGTATCATGTTGTTTTCCTTGATGTCATTTGTCAGTTTCTACACCTGCTGATTTATTCTCTCACCACTCCTCTTGTCACCAGGCACACTTAACATCTAATTCAATATGCAGCTTGATGTCTTAGCCACTCCTCCTTCAGAGGAACACTGACATTCGGTGTCGATATTCTGATTCCGTGGGTTTAACTAGCTGAAGCAGCTGCATGCAGTACTCTAATCTGTTCTTTTCCCAAAATGTTGGGGTTGGGAGTGAAGGTGGTGAGACTGGTTTGTGTCTTGCAGAAGTTCCAAAGGTGATGTTGATACAGAAATTTAAAAGTCTTATTTAACAAAGGGGTTTGTGTATTTTTTGATAGTTTGGGTATTTATCCTGTTCTGTATTTACCAACTCAAAGTAGAATGCCTTTCTTATAAATATCTTTAATGAATAAGCCAACTTTAGATTTTAAAACTAGCTGCAATTTTATTTTCTCATAGGTGTCATCTTTAAGAAATGAAAAGCGAGGCTCATCATATCTCATCTCTGCCCCAGAAGGTGGTTCAGTGGAATGTGTTGACCAGCATTCTCAGGGCACAGGAGCATATTACATGGAAACTTACTTAAAAAAGAAGCGAGTGTACTGAGTTAAGCTCTCTCCTAATGACCCCCTAAGGTTCTCTGCAGTATCTCTGCTGTTCATCGCTGCCTTAACTTCATTCAAACTAGCCATATCCTTTAAATACGGGTTTATAATTTCCCAGAAGGAACTGTGTTGTGCAGCAGGCAGAAATGCCAAATAAAAAATAGCAATAAGAAGAGACATCAGTTGAGGACATTTTCCACTAGAGTCAGATGCATCTTAATCAGTGTGCTAACTTACAGTCCATTGGAGAAACTAACAATGTTCCAATATTCCTTGTTTTAGGACTGGGAATAATTTTGACACCATATATAAAAGTTTGAAGCAATAAATGGGAAACAGTGTTGTTTCCTGAGCCTTAGAAGAATGAGTTTCTTATAAGCCAATGTGCATTTCAATTTACTTTCCCTAGAAGTAATTGCATTTATAGATTTTTAGGACTTTTCCTAGAACTACAAGGGTGCAAGTACCAAATGTGCTGATGGTAATATTATAAAGATGCTCTACATGCACACTCAATTACGCCCACACCAGCCATGCAAAATTAAACCCGGTAAGAGAGAGTGATGTCCAAGGTATCCACTACTACCGATGCTTTAAGATGTTTACCATTTATACCTTCTGTGAAAAATAGAAGGTATTTTAAGAAAAGTAGCTTTGGTGATCTAATAAAGGGTTTGGCAAACTACACCCTGGGTCCACATTTGGTCTACCACCCACTTTTGTGATGCCTGCAAGCTAAGACTAATGTTTACATTTTTAAATGGTTGGAGGAAAAAAGAAAACTTATGAAATTTATATGAAATTCAGATTTCAGTGTCTATAAATAAAATTTTATTGGGACGTTGCCATGCTCATTCATTTACGTGTTGTCTGTGGCACTCTTATGCTACAAGGGCAGAACCGATTAGCTTCAACAGAGACTGTATGGCCTGCAAAGACCATATGGCCTAAAATTTCGACTATCTATCTATCTATCTGGCCGTTTATAGAGAGTTTGCTGATCCCTGATCTAATAGCAACTATTCCTTTCAATTAACCTAAAGACAGACCTTTAGCCTTTGAGACAGACTTGTAAGTGGAAAGGAACATGGGTTTCTGTGCTCATTTCATAGCATAGACTAGTAATGATCTAATGACTAGAATGGGGCCTATTTTGATCACTAAATGCCCTATTTCCACAATATAGTAAAGCAGTCGTCAATACTGCACTTTCTGATGGAGTCTTAAGGAGTCACAGTATTTATAACCATTTTGAGCTAATAATAAGCTATACCTCACTCTCTGCTTTCTCTCTCACTCTTTGATAGTGTGTTTGTTAGGGTGAAAAATCAGTTGTTTAACCTAATTTACTTGTGAAAGAAGTTTTATCATCTTTATAGAATATGACTTTTGACATCACCATTTCTTGAAGACCTTGGTATTAAATGCATGAGAAACCTTTTGCCAGCCAGAAATTTCTAAGTTTGTTTATTGTTATAAAAGACTGTAATTAATTGATAGGGAATTTGGGATCTCGATCCGGGGCTTTTTGAAATCAGATCATTAAATATCTCGTCACTTTGGGGACTTGTTATTTTTAACTATGATGTGGATATCCTGTTTTAATTATGATGTCTAGAATTGGTACATATGTTGTATGCTTTGTAAAGAAAGAATTTCACTTGGTCTAATTTATTGCATATACTAGCTTCTGTTGGAAAATGACAACTAGAAAGTTTAAGGTAATTTCTAAGTATACTACCTATAAATAACTGATAAAAATTAGGCATCATCATTCAGTGATGCAGATGACTAATGGGTTTTTCACGCCCTGCACTTCTTCTCTTTCCCATTTTCCTGTTGCATTCAGCCTCTTCAGTGCTTAGTCACACCTCCACTATAGTGCAAACAGAAGAAAGGAAAGATAGATGATGGTGAATTTTGCATCAGAGCTGCAAAAAGTCAAAGCAGGAGGAGGTTGAAGGAACTAAAACAAAGGTGTCTGGACTGCAGCACAGTGGACATGCCATCCATACTGGCCTGTGCCCCGTTATCATCACTGGGCACAACAGTGAAGAAGTGCAAATCAAGTGTTGTTTGTTAGTAGTAAGGACCGTAGCCCTCCCCTTCCTCCCCCGAAAACAACTATACTGTTTGTTTGTTATTATTTTTCTATGTAAGCAAATTGTTTGAAATGCTTTGAAAATGAAATCTTAATATTAAAAGGCACATGCATGTAAAGTCTTTCTTCTTTCTTTAGTATATTTATTTGTATAAAGAGTAAACAAACAAAGTGCATATAGAGTGGCCACAGGTTTGACACAGAGACCTTAGTGATGGTGTAGGCTATGAACAAATTTAAATGGCAACTTCATTGCTGCCACTGAACCAATCCTGAATTTGGGCTCAACAGGTGAAAAGTAACAATATCAAATGAATACTAAACAGCATAACAAAAAGATTTTCAGACTCTTGGTCGTGAAGACCTTAATTAATTAATTGTTCACATTGAATCAGTGACTAAACATTTTTGATTACCCAGCTACCTCCAAACAAACTGAAAACTGTCTAGTGGATCCTGAAGTCCATAGTGCCTCTAGCCGTGTCTTTCAAGTGTTGCACCATAGGGTGATGGTAAAAACAGGGATCAACCCTTGCAGATCGGTGGTAAGTATGGAAACACTCTTAAGAACAGTGCAGCATATGTGGTATTCAGACTGGTTGCATACAGCATTCAAAACCAATGCTGGAATAGCTTGCCCCAAAGTGGTAGAATTATAAAAGGATATACATTGACGTTTCTTAAAAGCATGTGTAATAGCATCCAGGCTCTGGGAATGAGTTCTGATTAAAGGTATACTGCTTAGGAAAGCACTGGCACAGGCTTAGTTCTCAAGAATTAACATGCAGCAAATAATTATCTATTCCACAGCTATCCCCCCGTGTAGAACCAGTTTTCTCAAAAATGGGTGCTAGTGGTCACCCAAAGGAGCAGGAGCTAAGCCACTGGAGAAACAAAGTTTAAGTCCTACTGGTGAGAGAATACAGTCATTTTTGTACAGAAACAATATATACTACCTGGTATCTAATATTTCAAGAATGCATGGTCTAGTACTATATAGATATTGAAATTTGAGGGCTAAGTCCATCAATCTTTATCTATGATTAATGTGCCAGCAAAACATTTCAGATCAGCTGGCAGCAGGGAAAAGCAGTCATCTTCAGACATTATTTTGGTCAACTCCTCTTGTTTTCAAAAATCCCCTTTTGGTATGCAGTTGTGATGGTGAACTAGCCAGATGAAATGGTGGTATATTCTTTCCACAAGGAGGAGTGCTTAAGTGCTTTCAAATATTTTGGTTGTCATTATGTGTCACTAAGTTACTGGTACCAAATTTAAAGAGGAAGTCCTTACACATATTAAGCACTACAGTGTGCCTTATACATGTATATGTACTCAAGTATGAGTTCAGTGACTTTTTGGACAGAACACAAACTTCTTTCATTAGAAATTTTTAAAAAATGGCTTGGGCATTTGTTGCAGGAGGAGGACTTGATAATCTGTGGAATTTAAATGTTATTCATGCTTCTTATTTTAAAAGTGCTTCAAATCCTTCAATAAGGTTCTGAAAGGTTGTCCGATTGGATGGTTGGAATTCCCAGCATTTCCTCATAAGTTGATAAACCTGTAAAAAGAAAGAAATAACAACAGTAAAAATGTTAGATTTGGGAACTTTAAAAAATAACAGAAACACCAAGAGTAAGAAAATAATTTTGGAAATGTAAATGACTTTTCCTTAAAGACCAGAAAAACAAGAGTATTTGAATAGTTTAAAACACAGAAAATGGGATACAACTCTAGTTCATAAATAGTATTTTAACATTTGAGAAGCTCAAGGGTTGACTGGCTGCAATAAAATCCAGGTCATTCCTGTAAACCAGTTAGAGGGTGAAGCAGAATCTCAGTTCAGACTTGAACTTTCCAGACTGGCTGCCTCACTCTCTGACTCATACTGTTCAGTGTGTCTTACACAGTCTCAAGAGTTTAGTGTTAAAGGCTCAATTCACTTAGAAAACTGAATACATATTATAAATGCTACTAATAAGTGGGATAAACTTACTTACACACAAAAAATGCTATTGTATGTATTTGTCACACTAAGGCTACACCAAAACCTGTCCCTCTGGGGCAAGCAAGTGGATAAAGAGGGGCTGGCTTTTGGAGGGAATCCTTGCTCTGAACCTAACTGGTGGCTATCATCTAGCTCCAAAGGCGATTTCTCAGTTATCTTATGTGAAATTCAGCTTCAGAAAATTATTTTACAAGGACTTCACTGCATCATTTCCTGGCTCTCCCCTCCACCCATTGCTGGATAACTCAAGCTGCGAAAACATAATAGAAATGGAGTGTTATTACTGTGACGTGGCCCATAGATACCTCATCTGGACAGTTAGGTGGGCACGGCAGGCGTTTTCCTTCTTTTAATGTATTCACAAGTCTTGTGACTGTCATCTGGCCATGGGTTGGGCCTATCATTTTCAGGAACAACTATATAAAATAAAACCAAACAAAACGTTTAACTTTGCAAGTATTTACATAAATGCCAAACAGATTAAAGTGAAATTTCTATAATCAACTGGGAATTTAAGTAGCAATAAAAAGGCTTTTCTCCTTAGTAACTTTAAATAAAAATCCAAGATCCTTATTAGCTTTCAATGATCTGTCTCTAACCAATGTCTTAGACTCTACCAACCACTCCACGTGCTTGTGCTGGTCAAGGAGTCTGTTCCCAAGAAAATGATCTGATTTAGGAATGAAGGAGGCACAGACAAGGCTGGTCCCTACCCAGTGCTACCCCACTTAACTTGCTCATTTTCCCATAAAACTGCCCTTCATCTCTACACAGATAAGATCCTTGAGAGTCAAGGTCATCCTATAGAACTCCAGGCTCGTGAAAGCAAGACTTGAGAGATTCACAAATAACTGTCAAGTAGCAAACCAAGTTAAGTGGGAAAGTGACACTTTCCATTATAATACATTGATTGGATTCCATTTAAAAACAAAAGTTAACCAAGCAGAGGGATGGACACATTTTAAATGGGTACTGGATTCAAATGAAGAGAAAAGTAGGACTTACAGCCATGGGACTAGAATCTGAATCACAGTAAGTCAGCAGCTCATGCAGAGTGACTCCAAAAGACCAGACGTCAGAGGCAATATAAAATTTAGATTGCATTAAACATTCTGGAGCATACCTTGAAAGGAAGCAGAACACAAAACTTCATTTCCTGGGAGACACACTCCAACTGACATTACAGGATAACTGAAAAATCACCTCTTCAGTTTTTCTTATAATTTAATAGAGCATCTGAGTGTGTATTATATGTTTTACACGTATCACGTATATGCTGCTGTGGTGCACATCGGACCTATAGTACGGTATCCTTTACAGGCTCTCGGTAGCACATATCTGCCCTAAAATAACATGGCAAGTCTGTGCTCTTCATTTCACTGAGAACGTGCTCTCGGTACGGGAGGAGGTGGCCATGTAATGATGAACCCCAGGTCTGATTTGCCTGCAGGCTCTAAATGAGACAGCAGTGGCCTCACTGCACAATGTGGTGTCGCTGCCAGTCCTCTTCCAGCATTACCTATTTTGCTGAATGACACCCACTTGCCCAAGCCAAAAACGAAGGCATTCCACCGCACCCAATCTCCTTATATACTCCTTGAACCTACTCACTTCTCTCAAATCCTACTGTCACTATCCCAGTCACTGTCCTCGTTCATGCTGTCACTAGCTCTGGCCTGAGCTGTTGAAGCAGCCAAATCAGACTCCCTGGCTTCAGACTCCCTGGCTCCAATCTTGTTCCCTTCATTCAATGGTGGTCTTTTTAAAACAAAGTCTCCGTCCTTAAACCCTCCAGCAGCATCCCATTGTTCTTGAGATGAAGTCCCAGCTCCATGACTCAAGCTTCCTCCTGCAAACCTATTCCACGATCCGACCTCGCTGAGTTTCAGTTCCTGGGAAATCGACTGCTCTTGTGTCATTCTTCCTAGTCACGCATGCTGTCTTGCAACCGTCTGTCTAAACCCGCATGAATCTTTCAGGTTTCATCTGAATACTCATGACTTCCAGAAAACCAAGCCCAAACCCTTCTGTATGTTTCCTGTTCCATGCCATTGGCTGCCTAGCCTGTTAAACTCTAAACTCAGCCTACTTGTTCACCATATCTCCAGTACTGGCACAAAGCAGGACCTTGATGCATTTTCTTAAATGAATGAGTAAGTTTAGGCTCCATAAGTGGGAGAGGTCTATGTTTGTGTCTATGTAGGATGCACCTAGGGGAGTGCTGATTGGTCATGTGGTTATGTGGCAGGGTGTGGTAGAGATGTAAGCAGCCTCTCCCCTGGACAGTATTCCCGGCTGAGACATGGTTGTAGCCAGTGTGTAGGCCTTCTAACCTGGGGGCCTCTGGTGATTCATGAGACAGCCAGGTCTCCCATAGGTTTTGCTCTGCTCTGTCCAGGAGTTCCCTGAATCTGCAATGCCCACTCTGTCCTACAGCCTCCCTCTGCACGGATGTGTTTAAGAAAGGAACTAGATCGTCTCCACCTGCTCACAGTTTTAAGAACTGCATCAGATGAATGCCCTCTCCTGGGAAGCTAGGAATGTTGAGCTGGTGGTTAGATTTCTTTCATTCCTTGGAAGACGGTGTCATATGAAGCTCAGTCATTTATATAGGCTGCTTTCAATGAAACAGCCTGAAAGTTGTGTTTCTTGAAGATAAATATCAATCAATTCCAAATGTTCTAAACCTTCTCTAACCTTGAGTCAGGCCAGAAGAATGAGACACATTAATATAGCCAGAAAGGGCCTATTAAAACAGTGTAAACTCTATGAAGCATTGATAAAACCTAGTGGTTTGCTTCAGTTACCAAAACACAGGGCTGTCCCGGTCATCCTTGACGGTGTAATACTCCTTATCGGTTTCAATTGCTTTGGTTAAACCGAAGTCTCCAATCTTCACTTGGTGTTCACTCTCAACAAGGACATTTCTTGCTGCCAAGTCCCGGTGAACGTATTGCCGAGAACCCAAATAGTCCATCCCCTGAGAGAGAGAAGTAAAAGTCAAGCACATTGCTAAAGTCACTTTAGATTGTATTATCTATCACTTCATCAGAAAAAACAGAAATGTCATTTCATTCACATATCACTGACAATTTTTTTGGTTCTGACTTTTATGTAAGAATATTAAGAACAAACTGATTCAAAGAAATACACATTAAAATAACCATATTTAAATCCATTTACTTTCTTAGTAGAAGCTAACTTTTCATCTAAATAATGCAGAGAAAAACAAACTTAGTATAATTATCATAAACGTACCCACTTAGAGTCAAATTACAAACCAGTTACCCAGAACAGAGTGCCTGATGTCTTAATCTGTAACATGTTGTCTTTATTTTTTACCTTACAAATCTGAACGGCATATTTTAGCTGCTGTTTGAGGTTAATTTTGTTCTTGTTCTTTGGAAGATATTCCTTAAGGCTTCCCGAAGGCAGAAATTCCATGATGAGCTTAATACCGTTTCCTCCTGTTTTGAAAAAACACCCATCAGGCTGAGGCTGCCAAATGAGGGAACCACGGGAGAGGCAAGGGCGCAGGATATGAGACAGAGGCCCTGAGGTGATGCCAGCTTCGCCCCTTCATTATAGGCATGTTACTTGACCTCTTATGCCTCAAGATCCTCAGTGAATGGAGATGGTAACAGTGGTGTACCTACCTCACAGGCATAAGCGCTCACTGAGAGAACAGTCAGAGTGCTCTGTAAACCACAGGCAAATGATCATTTTCAAAAATTACCATCAGCTCACTGTCAATTTCACTACCATGAGTAGATGCTGGCTTGCAAAGAAGATACAATTATTAGTAAATAATACTTGCCACTTTGATTTAGACAACTAGAAAATGAAATACCCTGGCTAGTATTGGATCAGAACAGGGAAGTGGGTGGAGGTACAGTAGGAATCAGTTTCATAAGGCATAAGTGCAAGTGACATGCAGAGACAGTGCTGGAACCAGCCCCTGGATGGAGGGGGCCTGGGTGGCCTCCTCAGAAGCCCTGCAGCTGCTGAGGGATTTGACAGTACATATGACTTGGAAGCCTTGAGAGTGTGTGGGAACCACCAGCTAGCATGTCAGATGCCCAGATAAGGCCATGGGCTGCCTGTTTTGCACTGGCCTTTATGACCCTAGACAGTCACCAAATCTTTAAACCGGACCCCAGCCTTGCACAACATACCGTCTTCTGTGCAGATTCCTTTGTACTTCACAATGTTCTCGTGATAGAGGTTCCTTAAGATCTCGATTTCCTTTTTCAGATCAGCTATGTGGTTACCTCCACTCTCAGGCTTCAGAGATTTAACAGCCACCTGCTCCCCTGTATTGTCCCCTTCGGGGTCATACCTGCAGAGCTCAACCTTCCCAAAGTGGCCCTGGAGGGAAAGATGCATGTGCTGTTGTCAGGGAAGCCCCAGCATAGGCCACGGAACACACAGAAGTCTCGCTCCTCACAGCCGTTCCCCCGAGGGCCAGGGGTTCTCGCTGTCTGGCCTTGTAGGCAGAAGCCTCTCACCCGGACTGCACCTGCTCATCACAGCCCCCTTGCAATCTTGGCCTCACAAACTGTCCCCTCAGTTACTGAGCTAAGACAAAGTAGCAGGTGACGATGAACCAACTCATCAATCCCAATTTCTATGACCACAGGAAATGAAGGTTATTTCTGGGCCTGCAGGACAACTGCCGTTCTCTGAAAGCCCTGGGCTCACATTACAGGACAGGCCCCACAGCGTGGCTGAAAAGAGCAAATGCATGAGGAGTCTTTAGAAGACGTGAGATCAGGTTCCAGCCAAGCCACCTGACAGCAACACTGGTGGCCAAGTCCCCAAATCGGAGCTGGCTCCTGATGCACTCGCTGTATACAGAAACCGGCCAGGGGGACGGTGGGGGGAACTAAGGATGCCATGCTTCGGACAATGCCTGGCACAGAGACTGGCACACAGCAGATCCTGGAGATGTATCAAGTCTGTTTCATTAACCAGACTACAGAAAATCTGTATAAAGATACGAATCTCAGTAGCTTCTCTAGTCACAATTAACTATTTGGAAACTCCCATTTAAGGTCCAAAGAAAAGCTGATATTCTATTTTGGGATTCTGTGCAATAAACCTATCCCTGCTTTAAAGAGCCTTACAGGGCTGGGTATGGTGGCTCATGCCTGTAATCCCAGCATGTTGGGAGGCCTCCTTGCTTGAGGCCAGGAGTCTGAGAGCAGCCTAGTCAACATAGCAAGACCCCATTTCTACAATAAAAAATAAAAAATATTAGCCAGCATGGGGGCATGTGCCTGTAGTTCCAGCTACTCAGGAGGCTGAGGCAGGAAGATTGCTTGAGCCTGGGAAGTTGAGGCTGCAGTGAGCTATGATCACACCACTCACTCCAGCCTGGGACACAGAGCGAGACCGTCTCTCGGGGGCAAAAGAAAAAGAGAGAAGCTTACAGGATATATACGCCCAGGAAAGTGAGAGGCAAGGATTTTCCTATTCCACCATATCTATACCTACTCCCTCATCTCTCCCTCTTTCCATTCTCTTCTGTCCTGTAGAGAAAACTCCAAGTCTCTCAAGGGAGCTGCCCAGAGTCCCGTGTGCATACGCAGTCGTTTGTGCAGGCAGGGACATGCATTCCGTCTGTGCCGCGTGTCACATGGAGAAAGACACAATCCCTTGTGATGAAAGTGGCCCCCAAATGCAGTAAGGTGCTTTTGCTCATGGACCTGGCCCCAGAATGAAAAAGAATGGAGAGCAGCTGTATGTGCAGAGAGTGGCGCTGTGGATGGCGGAGGGCTCTGCCATCAGCAGCAAGCAGCACGGGTGTAACTTACCTCTCCCAAGTCACGGATCCTCTTTAGGAAGCGCTTTTCAAAATGTGTGGGGTCCACTTCAGTTGCTGGTTTTTTTTCTGAAACAATATCTGGATCTAACAGAAGAGAAAAGAAAATAGAGTGAAAGGCAGGCGATTGCCAGGGATTGCCACCCAGGCTCCTGTTTCTCCCCAGGCTGGGTGAAAGCAGCACATGGCAGGTCTTACTCTGCTCTTCAAGCTTATTAATGTCTCTCATGATGGCTCGGAAGAAGGGCCTCTGATTGGGGTCGTAGTTCATGCAGCGGGTCATGAGGTCAGCCAGCTCCTTACATGATGGCGTCACTGGCCTGCACCGGCTTTCATAGAATCTCTCTTTCTGTAAACGAGAGGGGCACATGGAAGAAACCAAAGGAACCACCTACAAACTTCTCAGCCCCAGGTCAGGTGGAATCGCCAATGCCTCATTCGATTCTCAACATCTCCACTTACAGGTAGATTTCACAAATGTTTGTTACTGTGGCCTTATTCTTGCAAGGGGAAATCACAGTCCTAACACTGAATAGTCCAAATCCAAGGAGACTGGGCAGTATAGCCCAGTCCCAAAAAGCTTCATTCAAGTAAAGGCATGCAACCTTTCTGGAATACAATTGGGCAACATGTACAAAAATCTTCAGATTCTTCAAACCCTCTGATGCATTAACTTCAATGACTGAATGACTCAGAAATAAATCAGATATGAACAAGTATTTATGTACAAGGATGTTTCCTGCAGAATTAGACAGAACACTGGAAATTTGAAAACTTAAATGCCAAATATAAAATTAGTCAAGTAAATTAAACAAAACAATTAACTCTTACATTAAATTTGTAAAAATTATGATTTAATCTCACAGGAAAGCACTCACAGTATTAAATGAAAAAACTCAGAATTTTATATAACTCTATCTAGCATGGCCCCAATTTTGTTTAAAAAAGAGAGATACAAACAGGCTGGAAGACAAAATGCCAAAGTGTTAACAGTGGTCAGGGATGACAAGAATGCAGTGATTGCTATTTTCTTTTTTTAATAGTTTCATTTTCAAAATTTTCCTCAACTGTTAATGACTTTAAATTTTAGAAACAAGAACTTATGCTACTTTTGGAAGATGAAGTGAAACCACTGCACTCCAGTTTCTACTTCGTAGCTGGACTTCAAGGGTACTAAGTTCCTCGCTGGTCCCTGTGGGCCCTCGGGTGGGGTGAGGTGGGCAGGCCCCAGAGGACAGGGAGGAGGGAGGACTGGAATTAAGGAGCTGAGAATTGCTCTTGTCCTTGAGTGTCACTCACACATCCCTGCGTCAGTGCAGCCTGCAGAAAAGCCATCTAACCCAAGGGGACTTAGGTGGAGAGAGACCCCTATCGTATTAAAGACAGGTCCTTCCTTACACCACCCTGTATGCTGTTCAGCCCAGGGTACGCAGCACGTGCTCGATAAATACTGACTGATGACAAAGGGTATGTTGTTTCATTTTCAAGGATCCAAGGAAGTTAAAAATAAAAATGAATTTCCCAAAAGCCTAGGCTGAAAATTGCAAATGGCAGATCTTCTGTAGATCTGATGGTTTCCCTGCGGGTTTAAGATCCTTTCCCAAGTGCTGCACCATCGTTAACTGGCAAGTCGTAAAGGTTCTACCTCTTCGATATCTCCCACCCTGCACTCTGGACTTCCGCTGCCATTTCCGGACATGGGGCTCCCATTGCTGAGAGCCTCGGGGCCCCTCTCTCCCTCCAGGTCTCTCCTCTGTCCATCCCAGCTACTGCATCCAGAAGAACATCTCAAGGCCAAGCTCCAAGCCCCTCCCTCCTCCACCCAAATCCTTCCTTGTCCCATGCCACCCCCGGTAAAATGTAGGCTCTGCAGCCTGGAATCACGGACTTTAAAAATCTGAACCCAAATGGCCTTTCCCACCTGATCACTGTTATTCCTTTCCCCACTCCAGACACTCAAGGCCAGGCACACCAAACTACCCAGGCTCCCGGCACAGCACTGGAACCAGGCTCTCACAGCCAAAACTGATGCCTGCCCCCTCTAAACAACAGGAGCACATTCCAATTACAGTCACTGAGATGAAGGGACAGTGGTCTTTCATTGTGATTTTTACTACTTACCCCTTTTTCCACAGGTAGCTTTGGAGGAGGTCCACACCTCGCCTGTTTTGCATTCTAGCTGAGGAACCCAGGTGAGTGTTATCTGATCTGTCAAATGGGGGTAATGACACCATCCTACCTAATTTGCAGGGCTCTCAGGATGACACATTCAGGTATTCTTTCTGGAATTCTTACCATTGTTATTTTAGCCTAACTCCCTACCATACCCTAAGGGCCTCAAGGGAAGGCAAGGCCTGTATCTTATTTTATTGTGAACCTCCAACTTTTCCCAAGCTTGATGCCTGATACACAATAGGAACTCCATACATATTATATTTGTGTGGTAATTTTACTGAATAACCTGCACTTAAAATCACAGATAAATAATACTATAACATCTATCGAGCTTGTACTGTATGCCTGTCACTCTATATGCATTATTTAATCTTCACAACAACCCTATTAGTTACTGATTATCCCCATTTTACAGATGGTGAAACTGAGGCTCACGGAAGTTCAGTTACATTTGTGAGGTCATACACCCAGGAGGCCTGTGAAGAGATTCAAACCCATGCCCGTCTCTTCCCACAGTGCCAGCCTTCCAACAACTCCTGGGAAGCCCACGAGCGCCAAAAAGCCCTCATTTGCCTCACGCACTGGGAAACACCTGCTCACCTCAATCAGTGTCTTGTCTTTCAAGGGGATCTCGCCATTGTAGCAGATTTCCCAGAGCGTGGTTCCAAAGCTCCACTTGTCAGCAGCCACACTCAGGTTCTTGGAGTCTTCAACACACTCGGGGGCAATCCACGGGATTCGTTCAATGCACTCTGGAAGACAACAGACACGTTGACGGAGCAGTTTCTGGGATCTCCTGGGGATTCAATTACTGTCACTGCAGCCAGAACAGTGAGCCAATGAAGGAACTACTTCAAGCAGTGTGCCCAAACATGGCCCATTGGCCACATGAGCCCCGTGGGGGGCCTGCAGGCGTGCAGCCCTCCAAGCCTTGCCCATCGCCTCTGATACATCAGTCTGGGTCACAGCCAGCAGATGGGTCCCTGCCTCCAAGCTCCCCAGGAGGGTCGTGTGGAGCCAGGCTTCTGAAGCCCTGGCCTTAGGATCAGCAAAACATCCCAGGGTGGGGGCCATCACCCAGGGCAGGGGGACAAACGGGGGCTCGTTCAAGGACTTAAGAGAAGGCAGGAGATCAAGAACATCCTGGCCAACATGGTGAAACCCCGTCTCTACTAAAATACAAAAAAAAAAAATGACTCTCTAAAAGGAGACCAACCCCAGCCCAGCCCTTCTCTCTGCTGACTTGCCCGACTCGGGGTGGGGACACAGGGAAGAGAGGGGAGACACACCTTGCCTAGACAGCACCGTAATGGGGATGCCGGGGTCACTGAGCTTGATGAATGGGCCACACTCACTGTCGATGCCCTCACGGGCCAGGAGGAGGTTTTTAGTACACACATTTCCATGGACCAGGTCTTTATCCTCCTGCAGAGTAAAAAGGTCAAGTTTAGCCAAGCTGCTCCTTCCCGCACTCTATTTCCAACCCTGGTCCCTCAGGTCATCTCCTCCTACCCCCAGCTACAGCCAGATCTGGACAGCCTGGCCCTGCTGCCAATCATCTGTGTGACTTAGGCACATCACAGGTGCCCCTTGGCTCCAGCTCCCTCATCATGAATGCAGCTAAATAGTGGGGCATATCTCATTGGGCTTCATGAGCATGACCCTGATTAGAATCTGTGAAACGCCTGAACAGCTGACCCATGATGAGCATTCCACACATCAGCTACTACAGATGCTGGCAGTTCACTCATTCACTCAGCACGTACTGCACTGCTTTCAGCCTTGCCATCCATACGCTGCAGTATGCAGGCCGGCCCTCTGACGTGCTAACATCTCCCACCAAACAGAACTCATGTGAGCACAGGAACAGCCCCAAACGACCGTCTTCAGTAAGCACCAGGCACACCTTTGTTCAATCACAGAGCCCTGGCCCCATGGAACCCCAGGACAGGCCCCTCCAGCTGCTTGGCTAGCACCTCCTTCCTGCCACCCCTCCCAGGACACTCTGGTTTCTGGTGGGACCACTATGGACATCAGGACGTTCTTACCAGGTAGCTCAGGGCACTGGCCAGCTGTTTGGCGACTTTGAATTTCCACGGTGTGGTGAGGACATCGCTTTTCCGGTGCATGAAGAGATCCAGAGGACCCCCTTCCACAAACTCTTCCACCATGATATCTATAGGCATAAAAAGAGCCATGTCTGGAACCTGTGGCACACTCCTCTCCTTCATCCCCTTACAACAGCCCACTTCAGTGGACACTACTCGGCCTCAAAGTACACAGGTATCCTTGGGGGGTGCAAAGGTGCAGGGGCTTCAGAGATGGAAAGACCAAGTTCAACCCCAAGCTCTTCTTCTAAACGGGTGGCACTGAGCAAGTGACACCTCTCTGAGCCTCGATTCCCTCATCTGTAATAACAGGTGGCGGCTAAATGTCACAAGGCCTGGAAAGCCTTGGTGGAGGGCCTGACACAGAGAACAAGGGCTCTTGGAACAACCGCCGCCACTGCTGCTGTTCTACAACGCACTGTGACGCAGAGGTCAGGCCACTCACACGGCAAAACTTCCCTCTCAACAGGATGCCCGTGTGAGGACACGGAACAGCTCACATTGTCGGACTTCACAGGGAAGAAGGCACTTGGGGTTAAAAAAAAAATCACTCTTCTTCCAAACTTACATGTCAGGAACTCAGAGGCCAAGGCCACCCCTCCATCTCAGTGTGCAGCAGCAGCCCAAGGGCCCACCGGCTCAGTGGCTTGACAACTAAGAAAGGGCCAAGCCTGCCTGTGGTTAAAATGAAGGCCAGTCCATTCGAGGGGCCAGCGTCTTGCTGCTTGTGGGGTGCGCTCACCTCGCTCACCTGCCCAGAGCCCCTTGGGCCTGACTCTTGTGGCCTTGACCTCATTTCACTCACCTCAGCCTCCCAGGTCTAGCACAGTGTAGGGTTCTTGCCAGTGTTGGCAAGAAAACATTACACAAATGAATGAAAAGCAATCGGTTTTAGTTCCACCTCCACTATTAACTTAAGCAAATGACCTGCTCAGTCCCTCAATCTCCTCAACTGCAAAAAGAAAGGCAAGAAGCCTGGGCAATGTGAGGGTGGGAAGAGCCCCCACCATCTCCACAGCACCCAGGCTCCCCAGCCAGGCCACCCACCCCTTCGAAAGAGAACACACTTACTCTCCACGTCGCGGACACAGACGCCGTAGAGGTACACGATGTGTTTGTGGGAGACCTGTCTCATCATGCTGGCTGCCTCGAAGAAGGCCTGTGGGCGAGCAGGACATAGGAATGTCTCAGGCCAGCCTCCAGGGGGCTGCTCCACAGGGGCTCTGTTGAGGGGAAAGCCAGTGGACCCAGGAAAGCTCACCACTGTCGCCACCCCAGGCCCTGAACATCAATCCCCTGGCCTTGACTGTCCAGAGGCACTGCCAAGCCTTGTTCTCTAGGACAGCCTGGCAGGGATGTGAGATTTATTTAGAAAACCTAACAGGATGCAGGGCAGGGCTGGTGGGAGAAGCTGGCTACGAATTTTCCCACTGGATACTCATGCCCACCTCTCTCTCTTCCTTTCAGCTCTGGGAAATGCTCATGTTTAGCACTATGCTGGAACAAAGGGGAAATGAAGGCAGCCGATCTCTGCTCAAGAATTGACTGTGTCACTCTAACAGTCTGTGGGATCCTGGGTGAGTCCTTTTACTCCTCTGGGCTTTCACTTTCCAGACTGTGTGGTGAGAGCCATGGACTGTATCAGGAACTCTGAACCATCTGGCCAGAGTCCTGGGGCTCCACAGCATGGCCACTTGGACCTGTCCTTAGGAAAGGTGGGGGTTGGGGGTGGAAGGGAGGGCCCAGGCTGAGTGTGAGGAGCTGCTCAACCCACCTCACTTACTCTACATGCAGGGTCCACTAAGATCATATGTGGAGAAAAAAATTCTGAGTAAAAGGCAAGTTTGAAAACCACTGGGCCACAAGAAGGGCAAGAGTTCTTCTCAACCCATTGTGTTCCACTGGCTCCGGAAACGGGAGAGGGGAGGGGAGGAGTTCAGAGGAAGACACTTGCCAGGGAAATATCCCTGTGGCTGGGGTCTAAGACTTTGAGGATCACTTTTATCTTCTTCTCTTCAGAAGTTCCTTCGTCATCCTTGTAATCCATCAGGGTCCCAGAGTAGATGTGTGTTCTCGTGCCTCTCCCAAGGTGCTCACCCTGAGGGAAGAAGCAGAAGGCTGGGTGACCTGTGCCCTGAAGTGATGAACTGTCTGGGAATGGCTCCTCAATGGGAACATGGACTATCAATGGGATGGGGCAAAGGCAAGAGGGCTCCCTGCCCCAGCCCATGGTCCCCAGCGCCTTGTCCTTGTCAGGCCTCCAGAGAAAACAACAAACTATGTGGCCAAACACAGTGGTGACATTTGCTGGGCCCCAGGAGACAGTCCTCCTACTCCCTAAACGGCTCCTTGCTTTCTACCCCCAGGAACAGCCTTTGGCCAAAACACGGTCCTAACACGTCAGGACACTGCAAACAGGGCCATCAACAGCCAGCCACATGGGCCCCACCCCAAGCCTCCAGAGAAGACTCGAGAGGAGCCCCGAGGCAGCTCCTTTACTCACAGGCTGTGCTACCCTGTGAAGAGGCTTGCAAATCCCAGCTCTACTACCCGCTGGCCATGTGACATGGGGGCAATCTCTGCCCACTTTCTGCAAATGGAGGTAATAATGGTACTGACCTCACAGGGCTGTGGTAAGAATCAAACCAGGAAACGGGGATGGAGGCTCCTGGTACAGACTCAAGCACACGGTGGGGGGTGCGTAGAAACCTATCTGGTGGGCCCATGTGTTATCTGAAGCCCTCTGGCACAGGTAGGCACAGTTTCTCACACTGGAACCATCTGTTTCCCATCCATCTATCCAGTGTGTGTGCTCATGTGTGCGCATGCACGCTAGGATTTAAAGTTAGTGGTGCAAAGTACACCTGCATTTGCCCTGGCAACCTCACAGAGGAGATGGCAATGTGAAGATGAAGGTGGAGACTGGGGTGATGTGTCCTGGATTTCCTGACATGTGAAAGGGAACAATACCCCCAGATGAGTGGCAGGAGGACTGAATGAGATGATCCGTGCAAAGCCTGGCCATACCATGATCTATTTCTGAGGACCCTTCCAGTTCAAGTTGCAATAATTCTGATTTTAAAATTCTTAATATTTGGAAATCGAAATGGGATTCATGAAACTTAGGCAATGTCAAGTTGTTGATATTAGCCCCACAAAACTTGTAAACTGAAGGTCCATTATTCTATTATTTGAGGACCCCCTGGAAATGCAGAAAATGGACTGTGGCTGATACCTAGGGAATCAGTCTTATCCCCCATAGGAACATACACCATTGTTAATCAGGTATATTAATTTGCACAAATGCCACCATTTGTCTTCTGTCAGAGCTGAATGGCGATGCATCCGCCCTGTCTGCTGTATCCTGGCAAGGTCTTTGGCTATTCATTAAAGCTGCATCTGTCATGAAGTGATCCATCAAGGTTATGCGAAGCTGTATTCCCAGAACATCCTGTAAAAGCCATATGCTTTCAAAATAATTGCTCTTCCAGTGGTCAAGTCATGACACCATGCTGTCAGGATTCTGCAGGGACCCACAAAGGCCCATATGGCCCACTTAGGCCTCCTCTGATGCTGTTCCCTCCACTTTGCCTAACTAATTGAGCTCACCCTCCAGGAGGAGACCCTGATTTTTTTTTTCCCCCCAGATAGGGTCTCGCTCTAACACTGGCTGGAGTGCAGTAGTAGAATCATAGCTCACTGCAACCTCAAACTCC
This sequence comes from Symphalangus syndactylus, assembly GCF_028878055.3. NCBI lineage: Eukaryota > Metazoa > Chordata > Mammalia > Primates > Hylobatidae > Symphalangus > Symphalangus syndactylus. The sequence goes on along the minus strand of NC_072434.2, from coordinate 47,815,313 downwards.
TGGCCTTATGCAATCCTTCCAACTCAGCCTCCTGAGTAGCTGGGACTACAACTGCATACCACTACACACAGCTAAATTTTTCTTTTTATTTTTAGTAGAGATGGGATCTCATTGTGTTGCCCGGGCTGGTCTTGAACTCCCGGGCTCAAGCGATCCTCCTGCCTTGGCCTGTCAAAGTGCTGGGACGACAGGTGTGAGCCACTGTGTGAGCCGCTGTGCCTGGTCCGGGACTCTGCTTTGATACTGCTTCCCCCAGGAAGCCATCTCTGTCTTCTCAAGATTAGGTCCACATCCTGCTGTACTTCCCTACCTTGGAACTTGACTCTTGCTAATGTGATTACCCCCTCAAAATAGACAGGAGCCTGCTGAGGCTGCAATCATGCCTGGCACGTGTAATGCTTGATCTCTGTTGGCTAAGTGGATGTGGAAGGCATGGAGGATGGTGGTTACCTGCTTGGAGGCTCCAGGGGAGGGAAAAGAGGCAGGCCCCACCGACTATGTCAAGTTCTACACAGAAAAGAGGCTATGAAACTGTGGCTCTGGTGACTGTAATCTCAGGACACAGCTCTGACACCACGAGAGGAACAGAGAACAATGATGGGCCTTTGGTGAAGAAATGTACCACGAGGGAAGTGAGGCAGTTTAGCTGTGGATTTCCACTCCCTCAAGCCCCACCCAACAATCTCGGGGACTCACTGAAAAAGGTAAAGTAATAAACCCCCAAGTGCCACTCTCCCCAGGCTCCTTCACAGCAGGCAGCTTCCGCCTCACCCTCCAACACCTCCAAGGCGCTGCCATCTCCCAGGTGGTGAGTGGCCCCGTGCTTGCTTCTCTCCAAGGCTGCCACACCATCTCCCTGATACCCCAATGCGTGGCTCTACGCAACAGGGCTGGGGAGCGGCGGCAGAACAGAAAGTGGGCTTTCCCTGGGCCTCACACCACCAGCAACAGCTCCAGGGCAGCCCCTGGGGAGATCCTGGGCACCCCCCTCAGCCTGTAGATTCTGGGCAAAAAGGCCTCCAAAGGCTGGGATCTGTTTCTCAAGATAGTTCTCCTTCAGGCCCAGACTGTGCATGTCCTCTTGTTCCCTCCCTGTGTTCTCTCCTCCCCATCTCTGCTCCTTCTGGAAGCATCATCAGAAAGTGCAGGACTGAACTCTGGAGGTGCTCTGTCACACAGCCTGCTGCAGGCAGCGAGGGGTGAGGGCCATGCTCCCCTGAGGAGAGCCACCTCCTGCCCTGCCACCCCCTCAGCACTCCCTCACCACAGAAGGTCCCTGCAGTTCTAGGGAACCCCGCAAAGCCTGACCAAACCACTTACCTCAAAACATGTCTCTGAGGAGCATCAGCAAGGGCGAAGAGGATGGAGGCAATGGTTGTACAGCTTTTGCCACCAAAGGAAAGTCTCCCTGTTCTTTTTCTACTAAGATTTCCCCAAACACAGCCTTCCTTCCCCCAGATCCCCAAGCTGCTCCACCGTGGGGAGGCAGGACCACAGCTGGCCCACACCCTGCAGCCTTGACTCACCTGCACCAGATCCTTCTTGAGGATCCGATCGAAACTCAGCTGGCTCATGGGGTAGACGGGCTGCCACTCCTGGGCTTTCTTAGTAGCCACCAGCAGGTTGGAGATTTCTGTGGAAGAGATTGGAGGAGTCTGAGCACAGAACCCAAGATCCGAGCTCTCAGACAGCCAACGTCTGCTGAGCCAGGGCCGTGGGACTGCTGTGCGGGTGCTTGCTGCTTCAGTCATTCGACAACTGTTTATGCAATAGGCACATGGCTCCTACCCTCCAGGAGCTCACAGGGTAACGACAGAGCCAAAACTCCCAAATAAACAACTAAATGGAAAGCTACAATTTGTTCAGCTCCTCTAAAGAACAGGTGTGTGGTGCTCCAAGGTTGGCACGGCAAGATCTGTTCTGTTAAGAAAGGTCAGAAACAGTTTCCCTAACGAAATTAAAATTCAAAATGTAAGACTGGAAACTGAAAGAAGTCAGAGACTGTCTATCTTATTTTCTGCTCCACCTCCACAGCCCAGTACATAGTAGGCACTCAATTATTATTTGTTAAATGCGTGAATGAATGACTGGCGTCTTTCTAAAGGATGAGTGCTGTGGAGGGAAGAAGCAGTACCCGGGCCCAGGGCATGATGGGAACCAGAGGAGGAGGTGAACAAACGCTGGTTTTGAGCCAGAAGATCAGGGCAGGGACCCAGAACAGTGCCCTGTCTGAAGCTTGTGGTACCAGCAGTGCCTGACACGGAGGAGGTGCTTACCAAATGCCCCTCAATGTGCAGGTTTAAGTAGACTATCCCCCAGAGTCTACTGATTCAAACAGCAAACCCAACACATTACAAAATCCACAAGGCCAGGAAATCTACAGTCCACAGAAATCACCTTTCCCGCCATGGAGCTACAGCAAGGAAGGAGGTTAGCATAAGGCAAGAAGGGACCTTCCAGATTCTGACTAGCAGGGGAAAACGTATTCCGGGAATCTCTGAAGACTTGTGTGTATTCATCAATTTTATTAACTGAAGCAGGAATATTAGCAAAATGACAACGAACATGCATTTCCCTTCACTCCCTCTTTCCTGCACTAGAAGACAATAACGAGTTAGCGGAGAAAATGTAGCCATTCAAGTCCTGATTCCTGGACTGTAACAGAAGGAAGCTCCTAAAAGAACCTCTGTAAGAACAGCCAGGCACAACCCATAGAGGCCACCACACACACCGCTGGGAGGCAATGGCTGCTGAGTGCCGGGTCCCTGCACAGGGCCACGTCTCTAATCCCTGCTATCCCTCAGGACAGGGCATTCTTTTCCTTTCTAATTTTTTAAGCTCACATATTCCAACTGTTTTCCCCGTGCCAGCCGCTGTTCTATGAGCATTATACACATTAACTCCTTTGTCCTTATGACAATCCTATGGAATACACAGTATTCTTATCCCCATTTTATAGATGAGAAAACAGAGATTCTGAGAGATTAAGTAATTGGCCCAAGGCCAGGCAGTTCATAATCTTAGGATTCACACTGAAGTCAGAGATGCTGTAGCCTCTACCCTTCCCACAACATACCTGGCCCTAATCGGGAGAACAAATGTGGGTGCCAGAAACAGGGCTCAGGGAGAGGCTCCCCTTGTTCTCACATCCTGGGCACTCCTTTTTCCAGAGGCTGCTCCCTCCATACCATTTTCCTGACTCCACCCTGTTACCTGGGGAAAATCCAATTCAGAGGCAACTCAGGCTCAACTCAACTCAGGAGAAAAGGCATCAAGAAGGGGCCTCGTGGCTGGTGTCCACAGGCAAGAGGCCAGGCAGCAGAGTCACTTTGGAAATGAGAGGGGGATGGAACCGAAGCCATTTATGGACTATTCCTTGCATGGACACTTCAGGGAACATGGCACCAGGGTCAACAATGTGAATGGGGGAAGCCACAGTGCCTCCATGAAGGTTTCCTCACTAGAAAAATGGGGGCCACAGCTGTGTTCCTCATAGGGTTACCGTGTGGATGAATGGGATGACGCAAGGGAAGGGCTGCCTTCAGTGCCTGGTATGGAGTAAAACACTCCCTGACTGGTTGCTGCCGTGATTATGACTGGCTGGCATTATATCTTAGTCACTGTCATCATCCTTCCTGTGTCATCAGCGTTCTGGAGTGGGAGATGGGCAGTGGAGCAGGACACAGGACACAGGAACAGAGATGTGGGGCCTGCTGAACCGTCACGCCCACTCTGAGTGGCCTCCTGCTTTTTCACTTTGCTTTTTATTTATCCCATGAAGAGTTTCTTAGTTGCATTTTCAAGTGAGAAACCCAGATCAGGGTCTGGCTATCAAAACCCTGTGGTTAGGAGGGCAGAGGAGCTGAAGAACCCAACACAACATTCTCATGTCTAATTTTCACGATTTCACCACTTCTCTAATTTGCACATGGCAGAGGGAAGAGAGAGAGCTTTGGGGGACCTGTGTAAGGAGGCCTCACACACAGGCCTTATTCTTACTCTCCCAAGGCCAGGAGAATCGGTCCTAGGCTGATGGATGTACCTTTCCAAAGACACTGTGACTTGGGCAGGGTGGGGGCGGTGGTACAGAAGGAATCACTGGACTTGGAGTCAGACAACGCGAGTTTAAATCCCCACTCGTCCTCTACCTAAGTGATCTTGGGCATGTATAATTGGGATAACAACATATTCTGGGTTATTTTGAGGACTAAATGACTTAAAACATGAAAGATCTCCAAACAATGCCTGGCAAATTGTAAGCCCTGCTCACGTGATAGCAGCCATTCTTATTAATTACTGCTACTGTTATACCTACTACCGATACTACTAGCTACATGGCCTTGAGCAAGTCACTTACCATCTCTTAAGTCTCAATTTCATCACCTTTGTAATATCTACGAAAAGCTACTGTGTAGATGAAATAAATGAGGTAGGTACATAAACTGCCTGGGCCACAGTAGGCACCCACCATCCAGCAGCTCCTGCTACCTGGTTCACTTGACAGGCATTATTCACACCGACTCCGTGCTGGGCACTGTCCTCCCCACGAGCCCACAGAGTGGCGAGTGAGACTCAGGTCCTGTCTTAAGAGTTCACAGTCAGGTGGGAAAGGCGACAGGAAACACATTCAGCACTGAGTTTCAGAAGCCTCACCTGGGGTTCGTTCGAGTGTGTTGCTGTGAATAAATAGGGCTGTTGGGCTTTAAGGTTTTAACTCACTCTGAGGTCTCACAGCCAAGTGGCAGATGTGTTTTTACCTTTGCAGAAAATCCTCAAGCATGAAAACAAAGGCTGCAGTTATTCTCTGAGCCTGGCAGGAAACCCTATCTGATCAAGAACACAAGTCCTTCCTCTTTCACCAAGTTCAGTGACAAGCCCCTTGCTGAGACCAAAAACTGATTCAAACATCAAGAACCCAGGTCCCCTTCTATCCTGGTGCCGCTTCCTCTGCCCACCCCTGGTGGTGTGAGGGTTCACAGACACGTTCACTTGGAAGAACAAGATGTGTCCCAGATAAAGACTCCTCAGAGGGTCCTCCTCTGACACTCGTGGGGCCTCAGTGGCAATCGCGCTGCTCGTTCTTTGAGGCCTTCCTCCTTCTAAGGGAAGAATCTGACGCATGCAGGGCAGCATCTTGAGGTGAGGAGCAGCAAAATAAACAGTTCTCAAGAGCTAGGGCACTCAGGTTAGGCCTGGCACTCAAGCCCCTCTTTGACGCTGACCTTTGATGAGACCCACGTCGCTCTTCTGGGCCTCAATTTTCTTATCTATAAAATGAGACAGTTGACTGTGTGATCTCTACGTGTCTTTCCAGTCCTCACATTCTAAGAGACAAATCCACCTGCAGAACATCAGTGACACTGTTCAAGAGGCTAACAAGAAACAGCTGAGTGGCTCACCCCTTGGATCCATTTCACTCCCCGATCCTCCCTGGCCCCCACGGCCTGCAGGATAAAGACCCAGCTCCATGGCACAGCACTCAAGGCCCCCACACCCTAAGCTCAGCCTCACCTGTCCCTCCCTTCCACCTTCACCTTCATGGCAGCCCCCACCCGCGCCTCTGTTTGCACGTGCCGAGATGCCCTGACCGCACTGGCAACCTCCCACTCATCCTCCCACACTCAGTTCAAGAGCTGCCTCCTCCAGGCAGCCCCCTGGGCCACGGAACTCAGGGATTTTGAGCATCCCTTTCTGTTTGACTCTGGGGTATGATATCTATGTTGGTTAAAACACCCATCACAAACTGCAGTGGCCTCATTTACCTGTAACATCGGCATCAGACTGGAAACCCCCAGAGAGCAGGGACTGGACCTTATGCATTTCTGATTCTTGCATCTGATACAGTTCTTGGCCCACAAAAGATGTGCCAGGAATATCTCTCAGATAAATAAACAAGTGACAGGAGACCTCTCAAGGCATTTTATCTTAAGGAAGAAAGAAGTGATTTTCTGCTTCTTAATGCTGAGCATGCCTCTTTCTGCAGCCTAACGAGATGCTGAGAAAGGTATATGCCTCTTCTATAGAAAATGCTCACACTCAAGGGATTGGATGTGAGCTGGGCACAGAAGTGTAATTAAACTCAAGAAAAAACACCTAGAGGCCAGGCACGGTGGCTCACGCTTGTAATCCCAGCACTTTGGGAGGCCGAGGTGGGCGGATCACGAGGTCAGGAGATTGAGACCACGGTGAAACCCCGTCTCTACTAGAAATACAAAAAATTAGCCGGGCGTGGTGGCGGGCGCCTGTAGTCCCAGCTACTCGGAGAGGCTGAGGCAGGAGAATGGCGTGAACCCGGGAGGCGGAGAGCTTGCAGTGAGCCGAGATCGCACCACTGCACTCCAGCCTGGGCGACAGAGCGAGACTCCGTCTCAAAAAAAAAAAAAAAAAAAACACCTAGAAACTGTGGGGAGGGTCCACTTTGTTTAAGCCAGCCAGCATGTTTTGGTCGATCTGGGTCTCAGCACATTACTGATGGGATACAGCCTGACTCTGGCACAGGGAGACGAACCTCGGGGCTTGGGCTGGCAGCAGCGTTTTAGCATGAAGCTGATGTTATCTGTGCGCAGGATCTGCTTCTTGAGGTGGCTCATGAGGTCTCCCAAGCTGGGGAAGCTGCGGTCCGAACCGTGCAGACTGTAGCGGCCCTTCTGCACCTCGATCTGAAAGTTCTTGAACTGCTTCTGGGCACCCTGCACCTGCTATTCAGGAAATGACCAGAAATTACACGTTTAAAATGGGGTCAGGCATGGGTATGTAAGGTATTAACATTAGGGGAAGCTGCATGAAGCATAAGAGAAATTTTGCAGCATCTCTGTAACATTTCTGTAAATCTAAAATTATTCAAAAATAAAGTTTATTATCAATAAATAATCCAACCAACAACTAACTAAGTAATAAAACAAGGTCCAGGAGAAGGCATTGATAAAAGGAGTTAATACTACAGCAGACACAGTAGCTATTTCTACAAAAGCGTCACTTGGTTTTTCACCTGTAAGATCAAGTTCATGAAAATCCAACCTCATAGGATTGTTGCTACAATTATATAACATGGTGTACTGAAAAACTTAGTAAGCCCTTTATAAAGTCCAGCAAATATTATGTATGAGGTAATAATCATGATGGCAAAATTTCTCAAGAACAGCCTCCAACTGAGCCCTCCAGGCCATGTCTCTACTTGAGGAAAACCACACTGGGAGCTGGTGTTCAGCGTCTGACCCAGGTTTGGGACACTGTGGTGCCAGATAGGAGGTATAAGCAGTTTTCCCTCATGGGCTCTTTTTGTACAAACTAAACTATTTTAGTGGTAAAGAATGACGGCCAGAAAGACTTACATAAACTGTAAACTAGGAGATGATCTCAGTTACTTCATCTGTACAATGGGATAATATCACCTACCTACTATGGCTATTAAAGGCTTAAAAAAGCACAAGTAGGTACAATGCTTGGCACTGGGTCTGGTGGGCCACAGTGAGCGGTGGAAGTAATCATTTCTATGACTGCTGTTTTCCCCGGGTGATGTGACATTGTTAGGGAGTCACGGACACTCTTGGTACTGCACAGGCCAATTCCACTTCAGGAGGAGGCTGGGCTGTCTCATGCACCCCTCCATCCTAGGCTTCCTCCAATGACTGATGAATAGACGGCAAGCATTCTGGGAAGGCAATGAGCCTGACAGGCTCTGAGCCATGGAGCCCCGAGGCCCCGCTGTTCAGGAAGAGCCTGGGCAGGTGATGGTGTTCCTGCATTGCCTCACCCAGGACACTTGGCAGCGCTAGTTCCTTCTGCCGTTTCCTCCTCCCACTCTTGACTGAGTCCAGCCCCAGGGGTTCGCCAGTGAGCTTGTCCTTCCTGCATCTACCCTCCGTGCCAAAGGCCCCTCCGTGTCCCAGGTCTCCCCATGCATGTGGAGCCTAACCAGTACTGATTAAAGTGTATTGATGTAAAGTGTTTTATAAAACTCACTGTCTTTGAAAATATTCCACTTTGTAGTTTTTTTAATTACATGAATAACAAAGGCATTTGTGGTCCAGTGAGGCAAAGTCCGTAATTCTGGCGAATATCTTAGCCCTCAGAATGTATCTCACATCATCCCCAGCTTCAGCTACGCTTCAATCACTAAAAGACATCTCTATTCATTGTTCTAAGATGGGGTGGCAATTTGTTCAAGTGTCCGAAGCTACCATTTGGAAAAAACTGTGTTAGGCCATGTGGATGAAGTGGCATTTGGGCGCTGGTTTGTACCAGTGAATGCTGTAGACAGGCATAGCTCTGGGTCTGAGATGATGTTGGCACTGAGTCTAAATAAACCACTCTAAATAATGACACTATACTTTCCAAGTGTTGGGTGTGAATTGGTTTTCTGGTCATGTTCTGTCTTCCAGAGCCATGGTGGACCTCCGACCATGGGTCTCATGAAGGAAGGAAAGGGCCCTACAGGGGAATCATGTAGGGTCTGGCTGCTGGGGAGCAGTCTCCTTTTGAGAGCAGGGGCCCTTGCCTGACCTCCCAGGGATCTTCTTAGACACCCGGCTTTTCAATTCCACCCTGCCAAGGGTGGTTCTGTCTGCAGCAGCTCTTGAACCAGGCTATACTGGACACCTCATGGCTGTATGGCCTGGTCCAAGCCAGTGTCCCGACTGACCTCAGACTTCTCAAAGCAGGTGACGGTCATGAGGATGTTGTCAAAGTCAGTGCAGCTCCACCTCAGCACGTACATCCCCTCCTCGCTTCCTTCTTGCCGCAATTTATTGATAGCGTATTCTGTACTAGAGGGAGAAGTAGGCAAAGGGAGAAAGAGCTCACACCAAACAGGACATTGAACCTCTGGGCTATCCACTCTCCTGAGCTGCCTCAAGTCTTAACAGCCTCATCACACTATCTGCCCAGGATCCTAAAGTCCCCTCTGATGCCATCCATGAGCATAGCGGAAATACCGAGTGGCCTCAGGACCGATGGAGTCTCCAAGGTTGAGAAGAGGCCTCAGCCTCCTGCCCAAGGCAATGAGCCCTGCTTGTCCCCGCGTTCCCCACAGACATCGTCTCCAGCTCGAGACAGAAGAGCCTCTCTGGAGGCTGGTGATGAGGAGCTGCCATGCCTCCCCTCCACCCCCAGCCAGCCCAGTGGGACCACAAACCTCATGGGGGTGGGAACTGGAGGCCATGTTGTTTATTGTTGTATCACCATGGGCTCACAGTGAGTGAATACATCAGTGAGGACTGGACAGATGTTAGTAGGAACAGGCCTGTCTTACACTTCTTTGTATCCCCAGGACCAGTGAGTCCTGGCACGTAGAGAGCAGTGAATACTGACTGAATACATCCCTGCATGAGGTGAGTGCTGCTTGCTTAGCAAAGTGCTGGTGAGAGAGGGCTGCCACGGTTCGTGTGTTTTAGAGAGACAGGGACATTACGTACTTTCTAACTGCACCATGCCTTTGCATGTGCTGACCTCTCATCTGGGTACCCTTTCCCCACTTTAAGGCCTGGCAAGCCATCAATGATTCTTTGGTTTAATCAGATTTGAATGCCACCTACTCTGAGCAGGCTCCTTAGGCAAGGAATGTCAGCATCCCATTAAACATGAAATATCCATTCATTCAACAAATACTCACTGAGGGCCTACAATGTGTCAGACCCTGTGTATGGTAGGAAAGCAGTAAGCAATGCAGCCCCAGGCTTTGGGAAGCTCATATTCTGGGAGGTGAGGGTAGTCAGACCAGGAACAAATGTTATGTTATGTAAATAAACAATAGTATCTCAGGAGGTAACAACTGCCACTGAAGGAAAATAAGGCAGAGTGCAACGGCCAACATGTATGGGATGGAGAAGGGAAAGAGGTATGATTTTATATAAGTGGTCAAGGAAGACTTCACGGATAAGGTGCTATCTGACTAGCACCTGAAGGAAGTGGAGGCTGTGCAGATTCTGGAGGAAGAGCATTCTGGGCCAAGGGAACAGCGACTGCCTGGGCCCTGAAGCACAACCATGGCTGGGACATTGGCAGAAGACGCTTTTCAAATGCTCAACCCCTTGCTCTGCCATTCTTTGTGTGTCTGTTTCCCTATGAGTCTGTGAGCCTCTCAAGGCCAGGGCCATGTGACTACTAAGCTACTTGTCCACAAGATAGCTGGAAGAGGGAAGAAGGTGAGAAGCACATCGTGTGGAAGGTGGCAGAAGAGATGCTTCCCCAGATATTCTGTGGTCTGAAAAGAGAGGCTCAGAAGAAACACAGCAGCTGGCTATTTTCCTTTGCCTGAAGGGCTGTCATATGTAAGAGAAAGTCAACAGAATCCCTGTTGTCTCAAAAGGCAGATATCAAGTGAGTAGGCAGAAGTTACAGAGAAGCCAACTACAGCTCCATATCAGAAAGGTATGCACATCTCTCACAGTCAGAGCTTGAATCCATGGGCTGCCTCACACATTGCCCATCACCAGAGGTACTTCAGCACAGGCTGCCAGTTCTGAGATGCAGGTGGGACAAGGCATCCCACACAGCCCCTTCTGGCCTTAAGGCTGTATCACCCTCACGGTCCCCACTCTTCACCTGGCACCTTGGGACAAGCTGACTGACAATTCCATTTACTACACTGTCTGATGCTGAGATCTTCATCTGATCTTTTTCTTCTTTTATATATTTTAGAGATGGGATCTTGCTATGTTGCCCAGGCTAGAATGGAACTCCTGGGCTCAAGTGATCCTCCCACTTCAGCCTCTCAAGGAGCTGAAACTACAGGCACATGGCAGCACGCTCAGCTGTGGTCAGTGTTTCTTGAATTGCCCACATTGTTTGACACAGCAAGAAATCAGAAAGTGATCAGCTATGGAGAGGTGAGGGGGTTAAACTATGAGGGGAGATCCAAGTAAAGAAGTAGCATTGAGGGGCTGCTGCAAAGAGGATGGTAGGAGATTACAGGAAGGCCTGACCAGAGCTTGGACAGCAGAGAGGAAAGGAGGACAGCCAACAAGTACCAGGCAGCATAGTCAACTGGCCTGACCTAAACAATGATGACATGCCCCATCACTAAAACATGGGCTCTCTGCACACCAAAGGCAACTGAAAAGGTTCTAGGACCAACCAGATTGGACCATGACAGCCATTCTGTATGTTGTGGACGATCAACGGGGGGGCCACGTCGGTGCAGAGGTAATGATGGGCGTCTGCTGTGAGCCGGAAGTAGCCATCTACCAGGGACACAAAGGACAAGGCCTCCTCGTGGGAAGAGAGCTTCAGTTCCTGTTGAGAGAGAAGAAATTCCCATGGTTACATCATGTCTCTATCAGCTTAAGCGGCTAACTCTGTAGGGTGGTACACAGTGAGAAGATTTTTCTAACCCAATGGGAACCCCAAAGGGAAAACCTTTTCATTGATACTAAATATACCCCTTGCATTTATTTATTTATTTATTTATTTATTTATTTATTTATTTGAGATGGAGTTTCACTCTGTCGCCCAGGCTGGAGTGCAGTGGCGAGATCTCGGCTCACTGCAACCTCTGCCTCCTGGGTCGAAGTGATTCTTCTGCCTCAGCCTCCCAAGTAGCTGGGATTACAGGCACCTGCCACCATGCCTGGCTAATTTTTGTATTTTTAGTAGATACAGGGTTTCACCATGTTGGCCAGGCTGGTCTTGAACTCCTGACCTCGAGTGATCTCCCACCTTGGTCTCCCAAAGTGCTGGGATTACAGCCGTGAGCCACTGCGCCCGATCCCCCTTGCATTTATATAGAACTTTCACTGCTCAACACATTTTCCCATCTATTAAACTATCAGATGAGGTTAGTGTGTGTGTGTGTGTGTGTGTGTGTGTGTGTGTGTGTGTGTGTGTGTGAAGCTGTGGCAGGCAGGGAGACATGCAGAGAAGCTGTCCCCTGGGTCTCAAACTATCAGATGAGGTTAGTGTGTGTGTGTGTGTGTGTGTGTGTGTGTGTGTGTGTGTGTGTGTGAAGCTGTGGCAGACAGGGAGACATGGAGAGAAGCTGTTCCCTGGGTCCAGACCAGAGAAGAGGAAGCCTGAATCAAGGTGGCAGAGGCACAAAAGTGGAGGTGGGAAGGGGCAAAGCATGCACCGTGATCTTGGCACTCAACAGTGAATGGCTGAATCAGCACTATTCTTGCTTAGGAGAAAAGAAACGGAGGCAGTGGGGTTCATCTCATAGCAGACTTGCTCTGGAAGGTGAAACTCCTGGATTTTAATCTAGGAATAATCCCAGGCCCAGTGAAGAGGTTGCTAGATGAAGCCTAGGGAGCTCTGAGAGTTGGAGAGAGCAGAGCGTCTTCCTCAGAGTGGGAAGAGGCAAAGGCACCTGTGGAGAAGAGGAGGGAGGGGATTTCCATCAAGGGAGGTGTTCTGACACCTATGTTGTAGATTTGGGGTACTTTTGTCCTGATCACTGATCCCTGAAGAGACTGCCCATTTGAAAGGAACATCAGATCAATCAAGAACATTTCCTGGCAAGGGAAGGTATGCAAAAGCCATGATTTAGAGCTTTCACTCACAAAAAACATTAAAAAGCATCTGAGGCTTCAAAAGAGGACAAAATGACTCTTTCATAGCCCTGTAGAAAGGAGAGGCAGGTGGTAGAAACGAGAGGACAGTGAAGGGAAAAAGGAGCAGGGGAGACAAGCCACTTGGCAGGAGGGAGGTCAGGGGCCTACTGCAGCTGTAATGCTGAAGGAAGCATGCCAGGGGCTATGGGCAAGGAGGCCTGGAGAGGGCAGGGTCACCATAGGAATGGCGCCTCAGGAAAGAGAAACCAACTGAGCACACTGCCTTGCGGGTGTGACCAGGCACCCACCTGCGGATATCCCTGAAGAGCAAATTCAAGATGCTCTGGAACAAGGGGCAGGCTGGCCTGAGCAGCCCCTCACCCAGCCACGTGATAAGCAAGACCACATCTGCACTTACATTTCCTGAGAACAGGAGTCTAAACAGAAATGAGGGATGCCAAGGAGATGCAGAGAGAAGTGATACATCAAGGCCTGACTTGACAACATGCTGGTATCAGGGTTTCTTCAAAGTAGTGCCTCATTAAAGGGCTTGGAAATCCCAGGGCTGGGAGGGGACAACGAGGGCGTGAGATTCTAAACTGGCAGCATGGAGCAGTGGTCAACCCTCAGCTCAGGCTCTAGAGCTAGCTGCTCTGGGTTCAAATTGCAGCCTCTCCACCTGCTAGTAGGGTTATGCATATGGAATCATCATTTTTATAGGTCAAAATGGTCAAATATTGGCAATTTCAAATGCTTTAGCCTAACAGCTGCGTGGCCTTGGACAGGTTACTTAACTGCTTCGTGCCTCAGTTTCCCCTTATCATACCCACCCATAGGGTTGACATGAAAATTAAAAGAGGTGATATTTGTGAAGTGCTCAGTATAGCAAGTGCCTGACACATAGTAAGGGCTAGCGTGGTAAAGAAAAACAAACTAATGGAGGAATCAAGTATTTCTTTCTTCCTGCCCTCCTCCTGTTCCCTCCACAGCACTGTAGCTTGGCATAGAGTCGCTGGCCCATGTGGCCAGGGTGAGCTCTGACTTAGATGATGGGTGTACCAACTTGTGTTGGTGCTAGACTTGACTGTGTCAACCAGGACAGGACAGGATGGGGCAGGCTCATAAAACGTGCACCAGGCATGCACCACGTTGAAGAACCAGATCATGGACATGTCGGCCTCTCCCTCACTCCCTTCAGGGTCTCTGGGGGATGATAATGCCTTAGAAGCCAAAGCAACACAGGCAAAATGCACAGGCAGGAACCAGACAGAGCTGGGCAAGTGCCTGCCACTTTCTCACTGAATGACCCTGTGCAAGATCCCATGCCTCTTAATTAGCCTCAGATTCCTCATTTCAAGTAGAGCTGATGCTCAGTCCTCTAAGGTTCTCATAAGGACTAAGACAGACCAACATACAGGCATAGCATATAACACGGGGCCTAATATCCAGGATGCAGCATATAACACGGGCCTAATATCCAGGATGCAGCATATAACATGGGCCTAATATCCAGGATGCAGCATATAACACAGGGCCCAATATCCAGGATGCAGCATATAACACAGGGCCCAATATCCAGGATGCAGCATATAACACAGGGCCTAATATCCAGGATGCAGCATATAACACGGGGCGCCTAATATCCAGGATGCAGCATATAACACGGGGCCCAATATCCAGGATGCAGCATATAACACAGGGCCTAATATCCAGGATGCAGCATATAACACGGGGCCTAATATCCAGGATGCAGCATATAACACGGGCCTAATATCCAGGATGCAGCATATAACATGGGCCTAATATCCAGGATGCAGCATATAACACGGGGCCCAATATTCAGGATGCAGCATATAACACGGGGCCCAATATCCAGGATGCAGCATATAACACGGGGCCCAATATCCAGGATGCAGCATATAACACGGGGCCTAATATTCAGGATGCAGCATATAACACGGGGCCCAATATCCAGGATGCAGCATATAACACGGGGCCTAATATTCAGGATGCAGCATATAACACAGGGCCTAATATCCAGGATGCAGCATATAACATGGGACCTAATATTCAGGATGCAGCATATAACACAGGGCCTAATATCCAGGATGCAGCATATAACATGGGACCTAATATTCAGGATGCAGCATATAACACGGGGCCTAATATCCAGGATGCAGCATATAACACGGGGCCCAATATCCAGGATGCAGCATATAACACGGGCCTAATATCCAGGATGCAGCATATAACACGGGGCCCAATATCCAGGATGCAGCATATAACATGGGGCCTAATATCCAGGATGCAGCATATAATACGGGGCCCAATAACCAGGATGCAGCATATAACACGGGGCCCAATATCCAGGATGCAGCATATAACACAGGGCCTAATATCCAGGATGCAGCATATAACACGGGGCCTAATATCCAGGATGCAGCATATAACACAGGCCTAATATCCAGGATGCAGCATATAACATGGGCCTAATATCCAGGATGCAGCATATAACACGGGGCCTAATATCCAGGATGCAGCATATAACATGGGGCCCAATATCCAGGATGCAGCATATAACACGGGGCCTAATATTCAGGATGCAGCATATAACACAGGGCCTAATATCCAGGATGCAGCATATAACACGGGCCTAATATCCAGGATGCAGCATATAACACGGGGCCCAATATCCAGGATGCAGCATATAACACGGGGCCTAATATTCAGGATGCAGCATATAACACAGGGCCTAATATCCAGGATGCAGCATATAACACGGGGCCTAATATTCAGGATGCAGCATATAACACGGGGCCTAATATTCAGGATGCAGCATATAACACGGGGCCCAATATCCAGGATGTGCTCCATCAACAGCACTTCTTCTTTTCTCCCTCCATTTCGCATCTTTGCACTAACATCCATCTGAGCTCTTCTACTTCTCCCCCTTCACTTTGTTTTTACTGTATTTTTCTAATAAAATTAATGTATGTTTTTTGCTTAAAAAAAAGGAGGGAGCCGGGCGCGGTGGCTCACGCTTGTAATCCCAGCACTTTGGGAGGCTGAGGCGGGCGGATCACGAGGTCGGGAGATCGAGACCACGGTGAAACCCCGTCTCTACTAAAAATACAAAAAATTAGCCGGGCGTGGTGGCGGGCGCCTGTAGTCCCAGCTACTCAGAGAGGCTGAGGCAGGAGAATGGCGTGAACCCAGGAGGTGGAGCTTGCAGTGAGCCGAGATTGCGCCACTGCACTCCAGCCTGGGCAACAGAGCGAGACTCCGTCTCAAAAAAAAAAAAAAAAAAAAAGGAGGGGAGAATAAGAAAATTAAAACCACTCATAATGCCACCATAAATAAGTAGCTGTTAATATTTGATGATTTTTCTAAGAGCATGTGTATACACATGCATACCTATTGATATTTTGAACAAAACTGGTCCCATTCTATAGGTAAAGTTTTATATCCTGCTTTTTTCCCTGACCTTTTTTCCAGGTCATTAAAAAATTCAGCAACCTGATTGTCTAATATTCTGCTACTCAGGCAAATTGTGATTTATTTTCCTATTCTCCTATTATTGTATATTTATTTTCAGAATTTTGACACTTTAAATACTACTGGAATGAACATTCTTATTTGTAAACCACAACCTGCCTCTCACATTGTTTCTGGAAGATAGATTCATTCTCTAGATTCCTGAACAGAGGGATATATAAATATTTTCAGGGCTTTTAACAGGCTGCCAAACTGTTTTCCAAAAGGTTATACCAGAAAGACAAGTTATTCTGAATACAAGAGAGCGACTGTCTGCCCTAAACTGTATCACCAGGCTCTTTCTCAGCACTGAGCGTTATCGTTGTGACATAGTATCTGCCACATTTTGGCAGAACGTGGCCTTTCCTGGTGTTGGCTCCACTCACCTGAAGAGTGCTAGCTGTCTCACCAGCCGCTCTCTCTGCATGTTGTTGGCTGTGACTTCCCGACACAAACAGGTTTATTTTGGCAGAGTTCCCACTTCCTGCTTGTTTAGATTATGTCCTCAAGTGATACCAAAAAAGAGGAAGTGAGATTAAACACTCCTTCCTCTGTCCGAGAGTCACTGGGGTGTGCCTGACACCACATTGATGACTGCCACTGTGGCTGAGGCTCGCCTGAGGGCAACGAGAGGCTTCCTGCTTTGCACTTCAGCTCAGCAGAGAGGCCATGCCAGAGCCCTTGGGAGGAAACACTGACATTCGCTGGTTTTCTTTTCCTTCAAATCCACTAGCTTTGTGAATTAAATATTGACGCTGAGGTATATTTGGGAGGGAAACAAATCCTAAGGTGGATTCACATTTCTGAGATCAAAGAAAGGCACTGGAATGTATCGGTGTAACTTTAAAACACTGATAATGCCTTGGTAATAGGAACTTTTTGGCTTCAATAAGAAAATCCTATTTTCTCTTTAGGACAGGAACTCTGAAAATCACGTGCTGCGGAATGGAACTCAGCAATTCTCCCTCTCATCACCAGATCCAGACTTAGCTTCTGGGACAAACTTACCATTTTCCTGTTGTCCTGCTTGTTAATGCTGACCACAGACTCCTTTATTACAATGTGAGTGATTTCAGGGAAGTAAGAAAAATTGTTCCACTCTTCCCGGATCTTGTTTTTCTCCTCATCCTTCTTGTGTTTATTTTCCAGTTTTTTCCGCTTCAGTTTTTTTTCCTTCTCAACAGAAACAACCTGATAAGATACATAAAAGGGACAGGGTTAATTTGCTTTCTTCATGCTGCTGGCAAACCTACGCAGGGCCTAGGCCCAAGGAAGAGAAAGCCAGCTCATCAGGACCTGCAGAAGGATTGGGGGAGTTGGCACCTGCAGGGTTAGGACCAAAGAACTGGGTTATATCAGGGAATCCTGGGCTTTCCCATCTGGAGGAGACCTTAATGAGCACACTGTCTAAATGATACAATACGCAACGTGCACGGAAACTCAGAAAGGGAAATCGCTGCTCACTAGACATGCATCTACATTCAGGTCTCCTCACTTACAGACTACTACACAGGCTCTGACACAGACAGATAACATACTCTTCCCAGTTACCACTGGGCTGAACATGAGCTTTCTCCTTCTATCACCAATCGTCTTGACTTTATAACAGTACTCAAGTCAGGATTTTCCAGAGAAGACATGAATCTCATGCTTGAAATAATCTACACACTGAATCATATATATCTGCACAAGTGAAAATATTTTGTGTCGCATGAGCCCTGGAGACCAGAGATCTAGGTTAAGTTCCTGCCTCTGCCAATTACTTAACTAGTTACATCATCTCTTTGAGCCTCATTTTCCTTATTCATGAAATAGAGAGCTTACATCTTCACAGGGTTCCCTGAGATTAGACAAGTGCTAACTAACACAGTATAATACCTACTATATAGAAAGCCCTCAGTAAGTATCAAACATTATTGTTTTAGCATGAGAATAAAACAGGAGGAGAAAATGAGTCTCATATTTTATCCATTTATTTAATTTTTTGAGACAGTGTCTTGCTGTCACCCAGGCTACAGTGCAGTGGCAAGGTCACGGCTCACTGTAGCCTTGACCTCCCAGGCTCAGGCGATCCTCCCAACTCAGCCTCCCAAGTAGCTAGGACCACAGGCATGTGCCACCACATCCTGCTAATTTTTGTATATTTTGTAAAGACAGGGTTTCGCCATGTTGCCCAGGCTAGGCTCGAACTCGTAGGCTCAAGTGATCTGCCTGCCTCTGCCTCCCAAAGTGCTGGGGTTACAGGTGTGAGCCACTGCACCCACCCACATTTACTTTAATATTATTAATTACAGTAATAATAATTGTAACAGCTATAATAATTTATTCAACATTTATTATATTGCCAGGCTTTGTGCTAAATGCCATTTAGTTTCTTCACAACCTTATGAGTTAGACAGTAGGTACCTCCATTTAACAGATGAGTAATTTTTAGCTGCTGATAAAGGTGAAATAACTCTCCTAAGGCCATATAAGTCATGAAGCTAGGATCTGAACCACGTCTATGTGGGTCTAAAACCCCTGCTCTTAAGCCACTCTGCTCTATTTCTTCATCCAATAAATATCTCATAAAGAAGCTTCCATAAAGCAAAATCAATTAGTCAATTTCACGGAGCCAGAGGCCTAAGTCCAATTCTTAGCACAAATGCCTATTAGTTATGACCTTTGGCAAATTTCTTAACTTCTCTGTGCCTCTTTGTATTCATCTGTAAAATGGAGATAATAGCAAGACTTCCCTCAAAGGTTTTTTTATTTTTAGAAATAAATGAGTTAATACTTGTAAAATACTTAGAAAAGTACTTGGTACATGGTAAACACTCAGGAGCTATCTGCTATTGTTATTATACTACTACGTATTATACATGTTGTTATATTTCTCTACATAACTCATTAAATACTTATTTAGACCTTGTGCTTCAGGGATGAAATAAAAGATGAATGATACATGGTCTCCTAAATAAACTCAGCCTATGGGAGTGATGGACATGCAGACAGATGACTCCAGAAGGATAAACAGCACACGCTATGTGACACGGGAATGTTCTCTTTGATCGACTTCCAACAGCCACTTACATTTGGTTTATGCCTCCACTGGATTCCAAGATTCCCAGTCACCATCACTTCGTAGTAGAGAACGTTTCCACTGTCATTCGAATGAAACCAATTCATCTCATTTTCTGATGAAATCAGTAACATGGAAGTCTCAAATATTTCAGCACCGTAATGTTTTGTCAAAGTTTCCAAGGTAGCCAAGTATTTCACCTTCAGATCATGTGTGGACACGCTGCTGTCACAAATGGTCTTGTTGTTAAATTCCTTTAGGAAATCCTTGAAAACATTATTTATCCGCATCCTGGTGAGAAGGTTCCTCTGTCTGATGGACTTATTCAATGTTTCTGGAATATATCGCTTGTAGCTAAAAGAGAGTAGAAAAGTACATCTCTTTTTCATGTACAGGTTAGGAGAAAATGTTTAGAAACAAATCTAAGTCCATGAATCCACATGCTGCAAATGGGAAAGGGAGATCTATTCCCAGAGGACATTAGATGGAGTAAGCACTGAAGATGACCATCGTAAGGAGATGCAGGTGAATAGAAACTGGGAAAGAAAAGCACATGCTCCACAGATTTCACTGAAATGGGAATTGCTACAGGTAGTGCCCAATTTTCCGGGTCACCAAGGCAGGGCATCTACATTTTTGCTTGCTAGCTTCACCATTCTTGTGCACGTTAGTACTCACATCTACACACAGTTATTAGGATTGAGCATCAGTTAGAAAACGGTCTGCAAGGTGTTAGCAGCAATTATCTCTTCATATGATGAGAAATGCTTTGTATGTTCTATGTGCATGTCTGATTTATAACTTTTCTAAACAGATTACATTTTTTATTTTAAAAATGAGAAAGGCTGGGCGCGGTGGCTCATGCCTGTAATCCCAGCACTTTGGGAGGCCGAGGCAGGTGGGTCACCTGAGGTTGGGAGTGAGAGACCAGCTTGACCAACGTGGAGAAACCCGATCTCTACTAAAAATACAAAAGTAGCTGGGTATGGTGGCACATGCCTGTAATCCCAGCTACTCAGGTGGCTGAGGCAGGAGAATCGCTTGAACCTGGCAGGCAGAAGTTGCGGTGAGCCAAGATCACGCCATTGCACTTCAGCCTGGGCAACAAGAGCAAAACTCTGTCCCCCCACCGCCCCCGCAAAAAGAGAGAGAGAAAGAGAGAGAAAGACATACTAAAGCTAATTAATACCAAAGACTTAGTGGTTGCCATGTGAATATGAGTCAGATATATTATTTAAAAGATCAACAGGTAAGCTAAAAGATTAGTTACCTATCCAGGTGCTAGTGGGCGAGTATCTCTAACAAACAGAATCTCAACAAGCTGATATACTGCTAGAACAGGGGTCAATGTTAAGAAGAACGTGAGTAGCCATGAAACAAAGAACAAGTCCACCGGGGGCCAAACAAATGTGGAGACTGATTTGCTTGTTACTCCCAGGACTGAGACAGCACCTGACCCCGGGTCATCGCTGACGCATGGAGTGGCTTCAGAACAGTAGAAAATTGTGAAGTTTGGGATTTATCCTCAACAAATGTTATTTTTCTTTTAGATTAATGTAATAGAAGAACTGTCATTTTTCAATTTAGCTTATGAAAAAATAAAGAGGAAGTGCCCAAAGTGAAGGCCACAGAAAAAAGAGAAAGCAGCAGTTGAGCAGTATCGACTCGACCCCTGCGTCACTGAGGAGCGAGCTGTGATCTGCTCTAGACTCTGGTCAAGCGCAAGGAGAAACAAGCAGCAACCTAATGAGAAGACGCACGCCGCCTATCACAAACAATGCAGCTACGCTACGAAATCCCTTCTTCAAAATGAGACTGTCTTCATTTATAACCATCCTAATAGTCCACTGGTGAAACAAAAACTACTGGATGTCATAGATGGACAGAACTTAAATATTCCTTCACAGAGACTTGATCTCAAACGATATTTTTAAGTAAATGCAGTTTTCTTGAGATATTTAATAGTTAGTTGATCAATTCTCACATTAGAATTAACAGCTCTGTAGTGAACTACTGTAACACGTTCAGAGTTCAGGCTTGGGATGGTAGTAGCTGCTTATAGAACTATACTGAGAAGGATTTTTAAGATGGGTCCAAAACAAAAGGAAAAAAAATGCAGTGATAGATGACAATGTCCACCATGGGCAAGGAGGGGATGGAGAAGGCCTGGGGGTCACTAATTTTATTGGCATCCTCAGCTCAGAAATTTCACCCAAGCACAAATTTCTGAGATTAGCAGTCAACATCCAAAATCAAGACACAATTATAATTATGCTACGTATATGTAGTAAACATTCTAAATAAGATCTGGGTTTCATAGAGAGCAAAGGTCAGCCAAACCCTGGCAGTAATTAAGCTGAAACGTGTAAGAACATGTAGAAACACCACCATCCTCACAATCAATTCTTCAGCCAGTGGAAAGCTTTACCTGATGTCCTTGGGCAGTTCTGGCAACTGCATCTTCTTCATCATGGCATAGTGTGAGATGGCCAGGACAGCCATCCCCAGACACTCGTTCTCAATATCATGTCCATCCTGCTCAGTCTTGGGGTCACGAATAGGAGCCAGGCATTTCACCAAATCATACTGTCCCTAGGAGCAATGGGGAGAAACCATGAGAGTCCACCCGTTTTTGATCTTGAGAGGAAGGCTCCCTGCACAGGGAGGTGCCGCCTAGAAATGCAGCACAGCAACGAGACGAATCAGATCGACAGTTTCTCTAGCATCAGAGCTCTTTTCAACACAGTTGGGTGTGAAGGCGCTCAGGAGATGTTCTCCCACACTCATTCATTTAACAAACATTGACTGAGCACTATGCCAGGCGCTGGGGAACGGTACAGACATATGAAGTCCCTTCGCCATAGAAGTGATGCTGACAAACACTGTGTACTAGGCCTGGACTGTGCCAGAGCAAGGGAAGGTGATACTGGGCTGAGGTCTGATCATGCATTAATTCCACAAACGTGCTTAGATGGCCTTGTCTAGGAGCTGGGTGTACAGAGTTGATGGGGCTCTCCCTCCATTCTGGTGTAGCTCTAGAGAAAGGGGAACATTCCGCAGTGCATCATCACCAAATGTACATTTTCCCACATGTGCCGTTCGAGTTTCCCATGGTGAAATGTATCACCAAAACATACCCCCTCACTGATGGAGGTGCACAGCATTCTAAGAACTAATGGGAACTTTAAACACAAAAACTAAAACGGGGCTAACCAGCAGTGCCCAGCCTGGCTTTGTACAGAGTGAAAACGATAATTCCAGTGCCGGCTCCCACTGATTAGACCCAGCCTCAGTGCTGCCACACAGTGCTTGGTTCCTTTATTTAGTCCTCGTAACACCTTACGAGGTGGATGTTAACATCATCATCTCCAACAGATGAGGAATCTAAGGCACAAAACGGTAAATAGTCCCTATTCAGTCACTCCTTCATTTGGTAATTACTGAGAACTAATTATGGGCCAGATGTTATTCTAGGTGCTAGGGATACAGCAATAAACTAAACCACGTTCCTGATCTCCTGGAGATTCTACTCCAAGGAGAAAGAAAAGAATAAATGAATAAGAGTATCTAACGTCAGGTAGTTACAAAACCCCAAGTCAAGTAGAAGAACTGAGTACCCTGGAGGCCCAGGGCTTAGCAAGTGGTAGGCTGGGATTAAATCTAGACCTGACCAGGACCACTGTTCAATGCTGTGCTACAGCCACACTCGGTCTTCATCAACTGACTTAAAGTACACAGAACTCTAAAGTGTGAACTCTTTAGCCTTTCTCCAGCTTGGGGCAGGGCAGGCACAAAGCCTGGGAGAAGTGTTCCTGCATACGTGAGATGCTCTCCTTCCCTGAAGAACTTCAGATTAGTGATTTTTGGATGCAGGGCTCCCACTGCTCCCGTTTCTCTTCTTTTCACCATGGGATATCTTGTTTCTCTCAGGTGAGGAAAGGTCACTGACATTCCAAAAACTTCTGAGGAACAATGATCTATGCCAGTTACGTGTGACGAGCAAAGCAAAATCTGAAACTGTCCTGTTGGGCTGTGGTTTTTTTGTAAACATTCACTGTACAGCTACCTCAAGTCACTTATTCCTGAGCCTCCAAAAGGTCAATCTAATGCCATGCTTATTCTTCAAGTATGGCACACTCTTCCTTTACACCTCTGCTCCTGGGAAAGGTAAAGAATAAATCTCAGCGATGGATACACAAAACTGGGAAGCTGAATCCAAAAAGACCAATCTGAAAATGGCCAGTTCATTTTCTTTTTTTCTACACGGTATCTGCCTGGGGCTGTGCACCGTCCCCTTTGTCTGTTGTCTCTATGGCAGTTCTAAGGCATAGATGGAATGGAGATTATGGACAATTAGTAACTAAAGCCCTACAATGGGACGTAACTCTGACACAGATACAATGATACGTGTGTGATCTCACATATAATGGTATACTCTAAGGAAATTATAAACAGAACATGTACAGGAACATCTACGTATGCAGTTGTTCACAACAGACTATGAAGTAATAGCATAATAGGGAAAACGAGAAAAACAGAAAATGTCCAGGAACGGGTGACTAAGTTAAATAAATGGTAGCTTTTCCTCTGGACTCCAGCCTCATTACTCAATTTCCTACTTGAAATCTCCACTTGCATGCTTCACAGGCATCTCCGAAAAAGGACTCCTGATTTCTGCCCCTTCCCCACCCTCTTCCCCCAAAACCTTCCCTGTGTGGGGAATGACTCCATCATCCATCCGACATCACCCAAAACAGAAACCCAGCCATCATCTGATTCCTCAGATTCTCTCAGCTTCCACATCCAACTCAACAGCAAATCCTATCAATTCTATCTTCAAGATGAACGGCAGATCTACTCATTTTTCTCCACTGCCACTGTTGCTACACTAGGCCAAACCAGCATTTTCTCTCCCAGGATCATTGCTGCGGACTCTCAGCTTGTATGTTTGGAGTGTACTCTTGGACCCAGCACAATCTACTTTCCACATATAACAAGAATCATCATTGACTTGAAACATACATAAAATGAAGCCTTCCAAATGGCTTCCCACCACACTCAGGGTTAAAGCATAACCCCTTGCCAGCTCCTACAAGGCTCTGTGTATGCGATCTGCCCCCACCTGACTCTCCAGCCTCGTTCCCCATCACCCTCCTCTGGTCTGCAGCCACATGGCCTCTCCTCGCAGCTCTACTGGCCCTCAGGGCCTTCCCCCATTCTGTTCTCTCTACATCAGATCTTTTCAACTGAGGCTGAGGGGAGAGTCGGCAATATTGAAGACATTTTTGGTCATCATCGCTAAGGAGAGAGTGCTACTGGCATCTACTGGGTGGAGGGCAGGGATGCTGGTAAATACCCTACAACGCACAGGGCAGGCCATCACAGCAAAGAATCATCCAGCCCAAAAGGTCAGTAGTGCTGCTGCTGAGACACTCTACATGGAAGAAACACTCCCCCACCCCTCTCTTAGAATTGCAGATTCCTTTTTATTCTTCAGGATTCATTATACATGTTACCTCCTTAGAGAGACCTTCTCTGATCATATGATTTAAATTAGGTCTTCCCATTGAAACCCCCCTGTCCATATTCTCTATCGCAAGCTTCTGCTTTCACAGTAGTTTCCATAATTCCTTATGTATTATCTATGTATCATTTTATTTGCTTGTTTTCTAACTTGATGTACATCTGATGCATGCAGAGGCCATGTCTGTCTTGTTCACTCCAGCATCTCCAGCACCTTAGCAGGTACAAGTGCCTGAGGCAAATAGTACACAGACATCCAGTCAATATTTGCTGAATAAATGAATTGTTACAAAGTCATTAAAACAACGAAGATCAGTATTTTAATTGACATTTGAAGAACAATTAAAAAAATCAGATGAGTAAAAAACCAGTTTATAAAACAAAATGAACCATAAAATATTTTCAAAATTTATACAGTATCTAAATTTGCGTGTTAAAATCAGGAAGCATACTACCAAAAATCTTAGCAATCTCAGAGTAAATGTAATTTCAGATGATTCTAATTTCTCTTTTGGTTTTTTTCTAGCGTCTAATCTTTCTACCCTACCACCAGTGACAGAGTGGCCATCTCCTTCCTCCCCAAACATTACTATGGCTGCTGAGAAGTGTCTTCTTCAGCCCCATTGAATTACATCTTCTATCAAGTAGAGCTTCCCTCTGACCTCTGCACATAAGGCTATTGATACAGATGAAAAATAAAATGGTAGGAGGTGGGGGTAAAAGAAAGGAATAGGAAAGAAACGAAGCCCGAAAGCCCACAAGCTGGATAACCAGCCTCTTGGAATGCTGAAATGCTGCCTTTTTTCTCCCCACTTGGGGCAAGTCCAGGTGTGGCAAGAACTTACCCAGAACAGGCTTTAAAGCACTCTAGCACCACCAAGTTCAGCTGCACCAGGGGGTCTGAGCTCTACAATGCCTCTCCCACCCCACAGACTCCAACTTCTCCTGGGCCCAAACTTCCTACCTGAGCAAACAGATACTCCAGTGAGCTGGCATCAAGGAGAGGGGTTGCATCTGGAACCTTTTTTTTCTCGTAGCCATTTTTCTGCTTCTTTGGAGAATGACGCCACACTGACTGCTCATTGTCGTTGGTTCCATGCCAATTGGTGAAATAGAACCTGGAAGGCAGGAAAATGAATGCCAATTGTGGCAAAGGGGACCTAGATGTGGGCAGGGTGTCCTGGCTCACCAACAGTGGTCAGTGCCAGAGGCTGAAGTGCCCTGAGAAGCAGGCAGACGACCCTGCCCCTTGCAGCCCCTCACCATCTCTTTCCTTCTTACTAGCACTGTGTGAGAAGTGTCCCATCAGCACCTCCTCTATGACTCAGGGAGCTAAAGTGACTTCCCAAAGATCACAAAGACAGCTCCTCTGACTTCTCACTATGCTTCCAGAATAGGGAAACACCTGCTGACTGGAACTCCATGCTGACCACAGCTCCCTGCACGCTTACCATCAGCCACACTGCTAAGCCCATTCTACCTCGAATCCAAGACTGATTTGATTGACATTTTAACGTTCCTGCAATTTAGTTTCATCACGCAATCAAGATACACAGCTTATGTGGCAATGTTTCCTACTTCCCAGATTGCTGCTGTTAAACTGATGGTGTATCTTACATGCTGAATAGGATTTTAAAAGACAGCTACCCAAACACCACCACAAGCGTCATGAAACGAGTTAACAAGCACTTTATATATATTATGTTATTTAATCTTCACATCAACTCTACAAAGTAGGTTTCATTCATTTTACAGATGAGGAAAACTGAGATTCCAAGAGGCTAGGTAACCTAAAACTACAAAAGCCTGTTCTCTTAACTACTACAGTTGACCCTTGAACAACATGGGTTTGAACCACAGAAGTCCATTCATACACAGATTTTTTTTTTCCAGTAAGTATATTGAAAATTTTTTTGGAGATTGGCAACAGTTTGAAAAAACTGATGAACTGTGTAGCACAGAAATATTTTTTTTAATTTCAGAAAAAGGTACATCACGAATACATAAGATATATACAGGTTACCGGCTGGGCGCGGTGGCTCACGCCTGTAATCCCAGCACTTTGGGAGGCCGAGGCGGGCGGATCACGAGGTCAGGAGATCGAGACCATCCTGGCTAACAAGGTGAAACCCTGTCTCTACTAAAACTACAATACAAAAAAATTAGCTGGGCGTTGTGGCAGGCGCCTGTAGTCCCAGCTACTCGGGAGGCTGAGGCAGGAGAATGGCTTGAACCTGGGAGGCGGAGCTTGCAGTGAGACGAGATCATGCCACTGAACTCCAGCCTGGGCGGCAAAGCGAAACTCCGACTCAAAAAAAAAAAAAAAAAGTGTAAAGATATATACAGGTTACCAGTCTATTTATGTGTTAATTGTTTACGTTATTGGTAAGGCTTCCAGTCAACAGTGGGCTATTATTAGTAGCTATGCTTTGGAGGGTCAAAGTTATATATGGATTGTCAATTGCACAGGGGGTTGGTGCCCCTAACCCTACCTTGCATATGTAACTCCCTCTGTCACCTGTAAGAAAAACACAGTGAGTTCTGGAATGTGTGGAAGTGACTAAGAGAAGTGACTGAGCCAAGCCAGCCCAGGCCATCTGTAGGCTACAGACTCAGCTGGTACCTAGGTCTCTTTCCCTTGACTTGCCCATGAACTAATGAGAAAAGAACTATGTCATGGAGAAGCAATAAATACAACTCCCTCTTTCCCTGCAAAAAGCTGCTGCTACACTTCGACATCTGTCACTGTGCTATGTTTGCAGAGCCTAAGACAAGCCAGGCCCTGAGTTAGGGCCTGGGATGCGGAGGGCTCTCAGGCATGTTTCTCGCACTCTGTGAATTCCTGTCTCTGGGAGCAATCGGTCAGGTCCAGCAGCAACTATCCAGCAACATACAATGGGGCACGTATCATAAGCAGGACTACACTGTGACTTTCATAGGCCCTAAACACTTTTGCCTTCCTCCATAAAAAATATTACACGTTATATTTCTCAACTATGTGTTCTGATTTTAAGTGAAATTAGACATTTTATGGTCCCCTAACAAGTGTGTGCTCTAGGCACTGTGCTTAAAGGATAAGTTGTCCTTGGACATATGACAGTCTCTGGCGAGGTGCCAAGGAGAGAGACAGGTCGCCCTCCATTGCCAGGGGAGGTGGCAGGAGGGGAAAAAGCACCAAGGAAGGGAAGCTGGAACAGAATAATTAAATGCCAGGCTATAGAGCCTGGACCATACAAAGCAGGCAGAGCAAAGAACGAAAGCCAAGCACATATGAGGCACGCTCTCCCGGGAGGGAAGCCCCCATGGAAGACAGAAACGGAAGCAGCAGAGAGAAGCAGATGCCTGTGGCATTATTTGAGCAATGCCGTGAGCTGTGCGCGGAAGCAAAGGCTGCAGCTGTCCTGCTCACCACTGAATTCCAGTGCCTGGTCCCTAACAGCTACTGAACACATGCTTGATAGATAAACAAAAGATGAATAAACTCAGGGAGTAGCAATTAACATGAAAAGGATAAACAAAGAAGTTACTTTAAAGGTAAAAACCAACATTTTTATAATCTTCAATGATTCTATACAGCCCATCCTCCCTGTGATTTATGAAAGTGACTGAGAATTTGACTGTGGGCTTTGGTGTCTCTCTCACACACAGAAAGAATCACACATCTACAGAGCCACGGGCAGCACGAGCCACGTCAGGTCCCTGAAGCTGCTGGACCATTCCCTTACCCTCCGCTGGTGACAGTGGAAAGCTACGGCTATCAGCTGGCAGGGAGGCTGCCAATCATGCTGTACCCAGGCCTGGCACTGCTCTTCAAGGGTAGAACAGAACACATGCCCAGGAGAACTTAGCCATGATCCTCTCCCTGGGACAAGCAGGAAGGAAGGAGTGAACCAGCTACAGAGGTTCAAAGAGGGGTTCTGACAGAATGGCCAACAGGAGGGGTAAATGCTGTTTGATGGCAGAGGAAGGCAGTGATAAGAGAATGAGAAGTAGGTACAATATGGAAAGTTTCCCGAGATAAGGAAAGAAAAGGGTCCCGAGGATGGAGGGTGTTGTCCAAGAGAGAAGAATCTCTGGTGAGGTGCCAAGGGGAGAGACAGCTCGCCCTCCACTGCCAGGGGAGGTGGCAGGAGGGGAAAAGGCAGATGTTCCCTGAGCCAGCAGAGCCACGGCCTTCTTCTTCCACATCCTACTGAGTCTCTCTGAGAAACAGGCCTCGGACCTGGTAGAGATGAGGGCCCAACAAACTCCCTCTGGGCAGAACGCAATCTTCAATCTGGTCTGAACAAGGATATTCTTCCAGGCTGCTGAGAGCCCTGTGGGACCATCTTTGTCTTGGAAGCCTTTAGGTCAGATACTCAGACAGCACTAGGCTGAGGAGACCAAACATAATGTGTAGCTTCTCCACTGGAACAAAGGCTAAAGGTAAACAGAAGATCAGGGAGCCTAAAATAAGGCCGGCAGCTTCCTCCTTAATAAGATGTCAGAAATATTAAAAAAACTTTAAATCCGTGACTACCAGAATCAGTACCCTCCTTATCACCCATAAGACCAAGCTTCAAGACACACTGAAGACATTCCACACACCTTTTTAAAATTAATTATCAAGGTGCTCATCAAACCTAGCACACAAAAATTCCAGATACTATAGCATGCCAATGGAAAAAAAATTAAAAATGACATTAATAAATGATAGAATGATACCTGCCTATATTCCTTTTCAAAATGACGTGGAGGAACAAAGCAGGAAGAAAGGAGAAAGAAAAAAAGATAAATAGACATCAATCAAGCTACACATTGCAAGTTTTTGAGAAAATTATTTACAGATAACTGCATATTTTAAATTTATATGCAGATATTATACACAACAAATTCTCTTTAGGCTTCGACAAAATGTTTTAATGGACAGTGAAATTCAACTGTTTAAAAAAGCAAGAAAATATTTTTTGAAAAGGAATATGGAATATGGTTGTCTTATGCTAAGATATATTATAAAACAACAACTATCAAAAGCATTATCTAAAAACAGAAAACGATAACTGAAATACAAGAATATTTCCTAAAGTAGAGCTGGTATTCCACTGAAATAATCACCAATATTTATTTTCATTTACACCTCCTTTAGTGGTGAGAATATGAGGTTTCAAAATTTTTGTAGTTTGTCATCAGGTAAATGTTTTAGCTTAGGGTGGTATTTTTTTTTTTTCCAAGTTCAAAGAGCCTGTGGTAACAAAGCAATATCCTGTTGAAGCACAGTATCGGGTACAGAGTCAAGGTGCTAAAAGTGAAGCAACCCTGCACTTCCAGGCAGCTAATAGAAAGAGGGAATAGGCAAAGACAGCCTTTAATAGCCAGGCATTCAGACAACCCAGACTAGTGCCTCAAAGAGAATTATAAAGCTAATAAGACAATTCACTAGATGTAATTTTTGGGTTAACTCTCTTCCCTTTTCTAGGTATTAGTTTTTCCGCTGAAAAAAATGAAAGAGTTGAATTCGGTAACTTAGGTCTTTTCCAAGTCCTAAAAGCTACCATTCTAGACTCTGAGCTGAGTACAGAAACCTAGAGGGAAAGAATTAGAACCCAGGGACATACCCCTTCCAGACTTCAAACTGCAACAACCCATTTCAATGCTGATCACACAGCCAATCCCCAGGCCACAAAAAGCAAGATTACATGTGGAAAAACAAAGCCAATAGCCAGAAGGTTCAGCTGGGACCTGAAATCTCCACGGCACACAGCTTTCCTCTCCAGGTGAGACTTTGGTTAAGCATAGAAAGAAGAGGAAAAAGTCAGCCCTAGGATGATTATCAAAGAAAGTTAGATCTGGTTCAGTGTCCACTGACAAAAACATCCCAGTCATTGTGTAATGGTGACAGCTCCACCAAATTCTCCCAAAAATAGTAGCTATGATACTGTGAAGAGTCTCTGAGATTTCAGACGGCTTTTCTAGCAAATCCTGCATTCTATTAGCATCTGAGCTAATCTACTGATTTAATACCTATGTAAGTTAACCTGCTTTTCAAAAAGGATCCACCCTATTTATAATCTCCACTGCTAAACACATATTAACTTCTGCTTAGCAAGTATGTAACTAACATATTTTCCATTCTAGTTACTGAACAAATATGTTGACAAACTCAGGAGACTGCGGCTATTGAAGTACTGACTGTCTGTGTCACCTGTGACATTTCACAAAGTCTGCAATATGGGAGAAACGGCAGGTGCCCATCAGAAGAAAAATTACAGCTCAAGGAGTAGTCAAAACATCCACTCCCAGAGAGCAAGGCCAACCTAGAATTTCTAGTTAACACTTCAGGCAATGTTTCTCAAGCTTTTTAGTTGCAACTTTTAGTAAGAAAAATATTTTATATCATGACCTTTATATATAGTATATATATATATCTCAAAAGTTTAAAAAGTATATTCTTAGATTATATATATATGCTGATAGTATCATCTCCTGTTTCTTTTTCTTAAATTCACTAAATTAAATTGAATTCATAACTGTGAATCCACTAAATTAAATTCATAACTATGATTACCCATTTGAAAAACTCTGCTGTAGGACACTAATTCTACTCAAAATATCCTCTGCATTACCAAGATTTCTTTTCTAAAATGTGGCAGAGGAAGGTGATCAAACTCATCTTGAATTGTATTCCAAATACTGAAGAAGTCCTTTCTCATATCAAGCAAATACAAAAGTTACCAATTACAAAAATGACTACAATACTTCTTGGTAAGTGACTCAGGGCCCCAGGCTGACCACTGTCCCTCAGTGCAGAGGGAGCCAGGCAGGTACCAGGTCAGTACTTCCCATACCTCATCCGGTAGTGGAGCCGGAGGGACATCTTGTCATCAACGGTGATGGTGCGATTTGGAGCATACCAGAGCTTGGTGTTCTCGTCATACAGGGCAAAGAGGTTGTGACAAAGAGGAGAGATACCTGAGGAAAAGTAAAAAAACACACCAGAAAATTAAGGCAGATACATTTGGCCATCTGTTTCTAAACCCAATATATGCAAAGATAAGGAACTCTCTCATCCACAAAGAATCTGGGTCACTCATATCCTCTTAGGGCAAACAGACTTCCAACCAGGTTCGGTCAGGCTGTTTTGATCATAATCATCAAGAACTATGACTCCCCAGAAATGTGCAATGTAGCTTCTGGCAAACCAAATTTAGATCATTTAAAAATAAAACTCTGATGATATTTCTCATTACAGGTATCCGTGACAGAGTCTTATCAAATCCAGCTTTAAAAAAACCCCTATCTGAGAGGTTCACAGATCCTGCCTGATGTGCACTTTGCTAATCAGAAACACTCTGGGAGTTGGGGAAATCTTCCATCTGTTTCCTACAGAAAGCACTTAAACAATTCTAACACGCTTGTGATTACATATCAAACATGCAAACAAATTCCTGGCAGTAGTATGCAAAATGCATATTAGAATAAATAATAACCAAAGCGATTTTTGTCAGTGATTAAAATCTATTACCATTAATAATAAATATACTTCTTAAGTACTCTGTATGATTATCACAAATATTTTTTATTTAGTAGCCAACTAGCAAGAAGATATATGGCTTCACAAAGCTGGCCCAACAGTGCTCCCCTGCCTCTCCACTCCACCAGTTGCCTCCGTCAATAAGAGAATGATGGGAAAGACCAGGGAGATTATGAAGTCACTCACTTCTACGCCCATGATTAAAATTTTATGAACCTGTAACATAGGCAGGTTGGGAGGAGAATGACTGCCAATAATCAGCTATTACTGATATTTTCATAAGCAGCCAGGCCTCAAACTAAGATAAGGTAAACTTAAATGCCAAAAACCTGGGAGAATATGAGGTAATAGGCACTTATTTCCCAAATCGGACATCTGCAGTGAGACTGACACTGACAGGGCCCCCTCCCTGGCCCAGCACACCCAGGCCGGGACTCTCTCCAACGCAGACACTGAGTTAAGAAGCTACAGATACCTTGGCAGCTATCTAGTGCTCTCCTGAACACCTCAACTTTTAGTAACACATGCTTCTCAAGAAATGTGAACAGTTACCCTTCAGAAGTTACAGTCTTTCTTATTAAGCCGAGAATATGGAATTAAACTGTAAAGGGAAGTTTTCCTTGGGAACATAGGCAAATGGCTTTTGGATTCAGTATTATTAGGACAAATAATTCAAATATGCTATAGATTTTCATTCATAAAGTGGCTTTTGTGGACTGGGCTGGAAACCCAGCCTTTCTTTATGCAAATCCACATTTGAATGTGCACCAACACTTACATATCTGAAGTGCAACTTATTTTAATCATGGAACTGTCTGTAATTCTAACACAGGTCTGATTCTAACAGTATTACTACCCATAAACAGAAAGATCAAAGACGTATCTCTTTACATAAAAGTATTGAGTAGTAAAACAATAATACTAACACTTACTGAGGGCTAAGTGTCAGGCATCAGGCTAACAGACTCTAAATTTATTATCTTGGCTGGGCACAGTGGCTCAGGCCTATAATATTCTCAGCACTGTGGGAGGCCCAGGCGGGCAGATCGCTTGAAGTCAGGAGTTCGAGACCAGCCTGGCCAACATGGTGAAGCCCCGCAGCCGGGTGTGGTGGTGTGCACCTGTAATCCCAGCTACTCCGGAGGCTGAGGCAGGAGAATCACTTGAACCTGGGAGGCGAAGGTAGCAGTGAGCCAAGATTGTGCCACTGCACTCCCGGGTGACAGAGAAAGACTCTGTCTCAAACAAACAAATAAATAAATAACTGAATTATTTTTTGGCTGAGTGTGGTGGCTCACACCTGTAATCCCAAAACTTCGGGAGGCTAAAGCAGGAGGATCACTTGAGGTCAAGAGTTCGACACCAGCCTGGGCAACATATCAAGACCTCCATAAATAATAAAAATGAGCCAGGCATGGTGGCACATGCCTGTAATCATAGTTACTTGGGAGGCTAAGACTGGAGGACCTTTTGAGCCCAGGAGGTCACAGTTATAGTGAGCTATGATGGAACCACTGCACTCCAGTCTAGGGGACAGAGCAAGACCCCATCTCTAAAAAATATTAAAATTTTAAATTAAAAAAAATGTATTACCCTTTAATCCTCCTGATATCTAATGAGGTAAATACTGTTTTGACCATTTTGCAGATGAAGAATCTGTGGTCTTCTGAGATTTAGTAGGATTCAAGGTTACTCATCTAGTAAAATGCAGAGCTGAGAATCAAACCAAGACACAGCTACTGAGGGGGTGAAGCAATGAGAACTAAAAGAACAAAACTTTACCCCACAGAGGTGAAAAACAGGAAAGAAAACAATACTGCCCTCAAACATCACTTTCTGTAGTAACAGTGAGAGCTACAAGAACCTGTGGCATTCAGTATGTATTTCTGAAATTGATGAGTTGCTGCAACATTCTGTTGAGCCAGTTACAGAAGAGACACCACTCATTTTCTATAAGGTAGGCCGGAAACCGACACCCCAAACTGGCTGACCCTAAGCCCAGAGTTATAGGAGGTCCAGAGACTGTGTCCATCCTCAGACTCACAGGCTCTCTCCTCTCATCTCTTCCCCAGCAGCTCCTTGGTCCCTCATTAACGGCAGCCCAATGACTCTGCAAAAATGACCCTTGCTTACAAACTGCGTGAGGTTTATACCTGCTGTGCTGATGGCAAGAAGCCTGATGAAGAGAATAAACAATATAAACCAAGTCTCAAGGGGAAAGGGAGAAAACAAAAAAACAAAGCCTTAAAAAAATACTTTAGAAGCACTGATTTACATCCAGGTGTTCTGATAATTACAAACACACTTGAAGCTGCTGTCTGAAGATGGTTATTTGTACACGTTGCGGCCTAGTCAAAATAACTTCATAATATTACTGGATTTTTCCCACTAATAATCTATACACCTCAGCCCATTTTATTCTGTGTCAGGTTTAGTCAGTAAGAGCCTACTACGCTCTTCCCTATACCATGAGCCTCTCCCCTTTTCCTGAAACTCTGGTGTGTGAAGATTTTAGGCAGAAAGACAAATATCAGAAAGAAGGTAGGTTTTCTAAACAAGCTGTATTACTAACAAGATAAGCAATTCTTAAAATAACCATCCTATCCCCTCAGAGTTGTTCTGAGGGTTAAAGGTGGGATGAGTAAAGTAGGGATCAGGCTGTATGGCATCATAAATGGCTACTTCATCATCATAAAACGAGTTGATCGAACCTTTTTAAAACAGCTTTGAGATACAATTTACATATTATAAAATTCACCAATTTTTAAGTATACAATTCAACAGAGTCTAGTGTATTTACTGAGTTGTACAACCATCACCACAATCCAAGTGGATTAGATCTGTGATTTAACTTTTAATTTCTATGATTTAACTTGTCATTTAAAATTAGGCAAGCAAAAACTGCCAATGCCCTCAAGTTCAAAGGATGAAAGGGACTTTGGTTTCCCACCTTCTGAGGGCAACAGGCTAACTTTAAGACAACTCTCACTTGAAAGCAGAAAAAAAAGCTTGTGTTGTTGAGAGCCTCGTCCTTTTCACAACTTGGGAACTTGACTAAGCCACAAAGCAACACTCAGCTTCTCACTTCAATTCAGCACCATGCATGGGAGGGCAGTCATGGCAGCAGAAGGAGGGGTCAAACTTTTTAGGAGAAGTTTCAAATAATTATTAAGATATTGAGATATGCTACTTGCTGAGCAGGGACTTAGTCCCAGGTGCTTTACGTAGCACCTCATCTAGTGCTGGTATTATTCCAATTGTACAGATGTGGGGAAATGAGAACTGAGCCTGGATCCACAGAAGCGTCATCCCCTGGTATCTTATAGTTCATTAGTGACAGAGCAGAAAGAAGCCACTCTGCAGATGAAGAAAGTGAAAAGCGAAACCCTCAGAATTAGAATCGCTGGCCTAAGGTCACATGCAAGTGGCAGTGGCAGTGGCAGAGGCAGGGAGGAACCTCTGACTCCAGAGTCCACAACTCTTTCTGCTCAGCAGCGCTACAAGGGGCAGAGACCCCCAGATCTTCTTCTGAACTAGTGTGCTGGTGAAACCCCCAGCCCTGGGCAGCTGCCAGTACTCACGGCATGCCTGTGCAGCCTTGATGCACAGTTCCTCTGCTGTGTACTCTCCACTGCCCAGCCGGAGGGGCTCCCTGTCCGACAGATAGAAGATCACTTCCACCCCTGGCTCAGGGGCCTCCAGGTTCACCTCAGTCTTCTTGGAGCTCCTCATTTTAGCACAGAAAGCCATGGCATTGCAGTCCTCTTTTATATTTAGATACTGTTGTGGAAGGAAAACAAGACTATGTGGTCACTCTATGTGCTCAAAGTTCTTATGGCAAAAGGGAGTGTTCTGAAGGTAAAAAAGCAGAAACATTTGGTGTTGGTATTGGATACGTACCCCTCCCCTGCCCCTTCCCTTCCTGGAAACCAAACGTGAGATCTTATAACAGATGAAACCATGGAAAATAATTAATTATGCATACAAATTAATGAATTGTAATTTATTAATTATGCATTTTTGAAAATATGGTCAGACCATATTTTCAAAAATCAGAATAATTTTAGACATGGCCTGAATTTATTTTCTCCATTTGCACCCAAGTTGTAATTGAAAAATGTAGCCCATTCTGGAACAAACGATGTTAAAGTACTGATTATTAGTTACTAATTCTGCTGCTGTTTCTATTGGAATCACATAAGCTTTGAACAGACTTATGGCCAGAATCAGCGTCTTAATTTCATGTCCATCTCCCGCGAAAAAGCAAGCATGCATGGTGAGGGCATGAACCATATCTTATCTCCACATCCCCACCTGAGACACTGAAAACAAAATGATGACCAATTCATGTTCATAAGTCACATGGAAGGGCCATAACAATTAATGAATGGAGCCTGGTTCCTGTCACCCCAGGAGGAGCAGCAGGACCTTGACGCAGCAGCAGGAGGGCAGGAGGAAGCCTTTCTTTGGAACAGTTAGAAAACCCTGGTGAGAAGCTTGTAAGTAAGTAATTCACATAAGCACCCTCCAAAGGGAGAGCAACTAGGGCCAAAGAACCAACCTCAGCAACTTAGCCTTGGGCAAAGCCAGAAAGGAGGAAAGACGAGGGAAAGCCCTACATATTCTTTCTTCTTCTTGCCCAATATCAATGGGCTACAAACTAATTTGCTGACCCCACACTCCTACTACTTTCTTCCTGTCTGCCAAGCCAACCTTCACTTAAACCCCTAAAGTAATTTCTCCGTAACACACATCAGATCCTCCAAGGGCTTCCCATTATCTACAGAGCAATTCTGAGACTCTGAAACAGAGCCCCGCACCATCATCTGGCCAGCCAGCCTTCCTCGCCTTATCTTCTGTCACTCTGAGCTTCTTGCTTCATGCTTGAAACCCACAAGGCTGTCAGTGTTACCGTATCCTCCCCTACCCAATGCTGCTTCTCACCCTCCTGCCTTCACTCACACTGATTCCTCTACAGGAATATCTTTCTATCTTATCCCTTGCATGGCAAACTTCACCTTTCTTTAGAATTCAGCTCAGATATCGCCTCCTGCAGAAAGCCATCTCTGAACCTCCATCCCATTCCCTAAGACCCTCGCTTCTTGCTCCTAAACTTATCCCACTGCACTAGCCACAGGAAATTTAAGCATCTTACGCATATGCTGTGAGTTCCTTAAGAACTGAGTCATTTTTCTCTATATCCGTAAGAAGCACAGAGGCTTACACATAATGGGTGCTTGCAGAATGACCCAAGGAGGCTCCTCCAAACAAGAAAAGTCATACAGGGCAGACAGCAGTAACAGTTCTCTTCACCAAATTCATTTGCTTGGTCTATTAGCTCCCCTGGTGAGGAGAGATTCTGAAAAAAGGGACATTAACCAGATATGCTTCAATGCTACAAACTGAGAGGTATTCAATTTTAACTGTTCAATTTCCAAATAAATCTGAAGACCAGAATCTTCTGGAAACCAGCCTGAAATAGTCAGTTCATAATGAACCTTGAAATTCAGATCAACAAGCAATACCACTTGAAAACCCAGCACTGAACCCCAACCCCATCCCACATTGAAAAATTGTGATGGAAAACAGAGTAGCTAAAAGCCTGCTTCATAATGTAAGATAAACCTTTGTCCTTGAGAGTCTTTATAGATGTGACAGGGGAAGAATCCAAAGACAGTGTTGTACCCTTTAACTCTAAGGAAATAAACAGGCAAATGCATGTAATTATATATTCACAAGATGTCACATTGTTTGAAATAAGAAAAAATCGGCCAGGCGCAGCGGCTCACGCCTGTAATCCCAGCATTTTGGGAGGCTGAGGCGGGCAGATCACGAGGTCAAGAGATCAAGACCAGCCTGACCAACATGGCGAAACCCCGTGTCTACTAAAAATAGAAAAATTAGCTGGGCGTGGTGGCACGCACCTGTAATCTCACCTACTCAGGAGGCTGAGGCAGGAGAATTGCTTGAACCTGGGAAAGCGGAGGTTGCGGTGAGCCGAGATCGCACCACTGCACTCCAGCCTGGTGACGGAGCAAGACTCCGTCTCAAAAAAAAAAAAAAAGAAATAAGAAAAAATCCAAATGACAATGTCCAGTAGGAGAGGACTCACTAAACAAAACAGGCAGGACTACTATGTGGCTGTCAAAAGGATAACATAAAGCCGTATGTGAATCAACACAGAAAGATGCACAGGACATTCTGCAAAATGAAAAAAGCATAATATGGATAGTATGATCATGCATATGCACAACATGTATAATATGATTATGCACATGCATACTAAAATCTGGAAGAACATACAATAAATCCTTAACAGTGGTGAACATCTGGGAGAGATTATAAGGGAAGTTTAACTTTTACTCTGTACCTCCTATACTTTTGTACTTGAGATATTTTTTTAACCAGCATACTCAACATTGGGAATGAATAAATACATCAATTTTAAAAAATTAAAGGCAATAGCACCAATAGCCCTACAGCCTCAAAAACACGGTCTCATCAATTTTTTTAAAGCCAGATATTTTCCTTTTTTAAAAATATGCAAATCTACATACCTGCATTTATTCAGCTGTCCAGTGTTCCCCAAGAAGCAGACTGGATTTTCTTCTCTACTTTCCAAAGATACTTCAGAGAAGCGCTAAAGACAAAAATAAATAAATAAATCAGTGGCAGAGGTAATTGCATCTGAAAATAAGAGGGCATTTTCATTAAGGACGCAGCCCAAACCGTAAGCAGGCAAGAAAAAGCATTTGGGAGGAAGAAGGAAAAAAACAAAACAAACAAAAATGGCCTAGGACATCAAGAGGACAGAGAGACATCTTAGGGTGCAAACATCAAAGAGGATACTAACTTCACCACATCAAGAAAGGAAGCCAGGGATTTTTGCTTCCTGACATGGAGTGTCCTGTCCAATGTAAATGAAGATTGTGTGCTTTTTCCATCAACAGCCCCTCTCCTGATTCTGTGAACAATAGTTTAGGACATCCAAAAACGTGCACTTTAATTTCTCATTCCTTCTAGAATTACCCTCCCCCAACCTTGTCTACACACACACACACACACACACACACACACACAGCTTTGTATTATTTTAACAGCTTTCCTTATTGCTTCTCACAAATTCCTTAACAGTAGAATCAAATTATTTTTGCAAATAATAAGCTACCAACCTTGGTGATTCAAAATTGGTTCTCAAGTTAATAGTGATTATCACCTCAGTTTTCTGTCTGGCCACTCAACACATTTTATCAGAATCTAGTTTTAGGAAGAGCATAGCCCCAGGCATTACAGGGTAGCAGCGAAGGGGGAGAGGGAGATGGGTTACCTCTCAGGCCATGAGGCCGGCATCCCCACAGGGCCTTACAATAGAAGGTTGGAGACAGCACAAATGGAAACACAAAAGCAACCTAAAATCAATAGTGTGAGTGCGTCAGGATGTTGTTAGCTCTGGTGACTAACACTGGCAAGGGCTGGCTTGGGAAGGCTTTCTGCAGTGGGTAAGACTTAAGTAAAAGTAATGATGGAAAGCCTGGCAGGGGAGACAAGTATGAATTTGATTGTGATGACTTTGATTTGGCTATTTTGGTATGGCCAATTTTAACAAGATTAAAATCATTGCACAAAAGTTTTTTAAAAATTAATATAATCAATTGTTTTAATTATGTGAATAAACACCCTGCCCTGCCTCAGAACAGCAATTAGAAACTAGCTACATGCTAATGCCTTGCTTCTGCTCAGAAGCAGGACTTCAGATGCTACACTTCAGAGATTCACTCTTCCAACAAGTATTTTCAAACAGCTCTGCAGAAACTAAGCTAATTCAAAGGACAAGAGCAATACAGTCCCTGCCTACATGGAGCTTACAGTCAATAGAAAGAATGGAATCAAATGTATCAAACCTGCACATTGTGCACATGTACCCTAAAACCCTAAAGTATAATAAAAAAAAAAAAAAAGTAAAACATAAAAAAAAAAATAAAATAAAATAATTAAAAAGTAAAAAAAAAAAAAAAGATGTACAGAAAGAGGTCATTACAAAGAGCTAAAATGCTATGAAGGAAAAGTAGAGAACATAAAATAGAGGGAATGTGATCTGGTCTGGGGCTCAGGAGGGAAGGGACATTGAGTTAAGATGCAATGGATGTCCAGGGAGGTGGGGCATGAAGCCAACAGGGAGATAGCAGTCTCAGCAAAAGGATCAGCATGGGTGGGGAAAAGGTCCTATAGCAGAAAGGAGCTAGGCTTGTCTCTCCCGTTGCTTGAACAGGAAAACCTCACAATACTCCTTTTTACACTTGGGCACCCAACAGCACTTGCCAGTCCATAGGCAGTGCTTGCTAACTGCATGTCTGGAGCCTGTCTACCCCAGGTTTCCCCACAGCACGCCGTTACCAGCTGCCAAGGATCAGTGAAAACTGACCAGAGGGGAGTACTGAAAAGCATGCCTCAAACCCGGAAAGGGTCACAACTCAGAGCCTTTTAGGACAGGAAGAGACCTGTAAGTTCCACCAGGCCCAGGCTCCATTCAGAAGGGCTACCGTATAAACCTTTTTAGAACTTACGAAGGTGTTTTTCTGTTGTTGTTGTTGTTGTTGTTGTTTTTTGTTTGAGCCTAAGTCTCACTCTGTCGCCAGGCTGGAGGGCAGTGGCATGATCTCGGCTCACTGCAACCTCTGCCTCTCAGGTTCAAGTGATTCTCATGCCTCAGCCTCCCGAGTAGCCGGGACTACAAGCATGCACCACTACGTCCAGCTAATTTTTGTATTTTTAGTAGAGATGGGGTTTCACCATGTTGGCCAGGATGGTCTCGATCTCTTGACCTCGTGATCCGCCCACCTCAGCCTCCCAAAGTGCTGGGATTACAGGCGTGAGCCACCGCACCTGGCCAGAACTTAAAAAGTTTTTTAATATGCACTATCAGACCATGTGTTACTTCAACTTAGGAGTCATGGAACTTCTCTTAGCCTCATGTAAGATTCAAGGATCCGACTAAAATCACTAAGATTCTTCTAGAACTAGAATTCTACAAAAACCAGTAATCAAGGAGAGTTTGGTTTTCCAATCATTCTGTCTCTTCTGCAAGCAATACTACATTGCAATCACATTATACCTAATCTTCAAACTGACCTCCAGTATTATTGAACAGGACAGTAAAATGGTATAGATTTGTGACGCTTAGCCTAGAGATTAAACTCTTTGAGAAAACAAGAGCAGCAACAGAATTTCAAGACAATATGCATTAACTATGATGCTTTTGAATGCCGATTCAATAACAACAAAATCTCTACTCTCAGAGAATTGCCATTCTGATGATAAAAATAGAAAACACCCACAAAGCACTTAGAAGACATGGGAGGCACTGTTCTAAGCACTTTAAACCTAAGGCTGCTGATCCACTTTATATGAAATGACAACTGTCCTCATTCAGGATGACAAGTGGTTTTTGTGTGTGTGTGCTACAGCACTTGTGTAATGGCTTCATCCAAATAATATTTCTTCTAAAATAAACCAGACAATGTGATCTAGCTGATTATTTTTAGAGCAGGTAGAAAAGCAGCAAGATCAGTTTATATTAATAAACACTTTGGATAATTCCAAGAAATAAATTCAAGTTTCTTGCTGCAATATACAAAAGGAAAAATCATCAATGCTACAAAGATTCACCAGGAGCAATCACAAAATACCCTTTAAAAAGAACATGATTCACTGGGTTCAATTCCCAACTCAAATGAATATAAAGACGCTTAGAAAACAGGAAGGACCAGGATGAGTAATCAGAAGGTTTTTGATGATAGCAGTGAATTCTTCCACCCTAATTTATTTATAAAATTATCAAGGATTTGACAGAAAATACCTTTCTTTTGGTGACAGAGGATTACTTTTGTAGCCCAAGTTTGTAGGTGCTGTTTTACATGAAAAAAAAATCAGGGAAATTTTGTGGGTTACTCAAATTGCTTTAGTTTACCACAGTCTCATGAAAAAGACAAGTATATCTGACACATTCTCAACGAGGGAAAAAATAAAAGAAACAAGACACAATTCTGTGGGTGGGAACAAAGCCTCACTGCAATAGATAAAATGTCACAAATTTTTCCAAGATGCAAAATTCCGGAAATCTGTCTGAAAAAACTGGAACTCTCTTAAATTTTCAAGGGCATCTTTTGAAAGACTGGTATCTGTGCAAGGGAAGAACATACATTTTGGCTAGTGGACAAAGAAATAAAAATAGACTATTTTAATGTTCATAAATATGATCATCAGAATGAGGCCGCTTTGGCCAAGGGCCACTGCCAGATATTTTCCATTAAAAACAGACTGGTTGACAGTGAAACTCAATGACAAGAATTAAAATACTATGTATATCGGATTATTTTCACCAAAGAAACCATCACACCTACAATGAATTACTTTGTGTTTGCCTTAAAGGAATCAAACCTTTTGATTTCTGAAGTAGAAAATGCAAATAAAATGTTTATGAATTAAGGTATGAACTCAGAAAAATTGAAAGAAAAATATGTAATTTAGAAAATGCCCTGAAATCAGCTTCTTAATATCTTACGAAATTTTAAGACTAAAAATCTTAAGCCGTAATAAACTATTTCAGCAGGCACCAGTCTTAACGTTGGTAAGGAAACCTAACACAACAATGAAAACTACAGGAAGATCAGGACTTTTTTTTTTTTTGTCTTGTGTTTAGTGCTTTATCCTCAGCACAAATTAGGTGATCAAGAAGTATGTTCAGTAACAGCTGTAAATGAAAGATGAAGGTACAAAGTAAGCAACATTATGCAATGAAAAAAAGCACAGTAATCCAAGGTGTGTAGGTTCCCACTGACTCTATACTAGCAAGTGTGACCATGAGCAAGTCATTTTCATCTGAGCCAGTTTCCCTACCCATTAACCTAAGAGGAAACATCCTGCCTAGATGGTTGGTGAAACGATTAAAAATATCTTTCAATGAGAAGTTGAGGCAGGAGGACTGCTTAAGCCCCAGGAGTTTGATTCCAGCCTGGGCAATATGGCAAGACATTGTCTCTTTTTAAAAACAAACGAACAAACAAAACTTACAAAAACTCTCCATCAAGTACCTACAATGCCCTTTTTGCAAGAGGCTACAGATGTCTAAGTGTACAAAAAGGTACTGACGCAATATAAAATAGTCTTTATGGCAGAGGACTAAAGTGGGCTATGAATCTGCTTCGAAGAGCAAAGTCTAAATAGGGATTCTGAGCAAAAGCCTAGTTACAAATCAAAGCCCCATTTCATAAAGCTCAGATGACACAGCAAAGCAGTTAAGAGCACGGGCTGGAGTCATTGCAACCTGGGTTTGAATTCTGACGTCTCCACCGACTAGCTGTTGTAATCTTAGGCAAGTTAGTTAATATCCCTAACCCTCAATGTTCTTGGTGTAAGTGGGGAGATAAAAATAGCATTTACCTCACTGGGCTATTAAGAGTTAAGTCAGTCAATGCATGTAAAATGCCTAACAGAGTTTAGCACGCAGTAAGCACTCATATTTTGACCATAATTTGTTAAATTGATTACAGCTTGATGAAATATACAGTTCCAGTCAAGGAAAAAAAAGAAACAATATCTACTAAGCATTTCAATATCTTGAGCCTGGAGTTAGGTACTTGCACTTAATTCTCATAAAAAGCATGAGAGGTTTTAGGCTAATCAGTGAGAGTGCCAGGAGTCAAACACGTGACTCCTGATTCTAAGGACTCTGCTCTTGCCACAGTGGGGAAGAACTGCTCTAAACTGTCCCCATCACCTACACCACTGTCTTCTCTGGTTTTTTAGTACTTTTCATAGTTTAACAACCACCCAGGAGACTGATCTTACTCCAACACTCTTCCTTCTGTAGACTGAAAGGACTGTCATTTAAAAAAATCACTGCAGGGCCCCAGCCTTCCCTGTGTTCCTGCCCACTACTAATGCTCTGCCCTGGCACCACTGCCGCAGTGTGAGAGGAAAGTCCTAGCAACACATGGACAGGAGCCTCCTAACAGCCTAACCTACACAACAAGCCAGGGAAACTGCCAGTGGCTTCACACCCATAGAGCCACGGAAAATGACTTGTATCTATTGCTACTGGGACCCCACTGCTATGCAGAGACGTGGAATAACAGTTCTGATGAAAGCATCACAAGATGCTGTAAAGCTGATGGATTCCAGCCAAAAGGACGACATCATATAAATAAAAAATCTGCTATTTTTCCTGTCAGGAAGTCAGAATTATGGCTTTTCTATATGCCACTCCTGCCACACAGAATAACTCACTTCTAACTATAGCAGCAATTCCAGGAATACCCCAGAACCGTAAGTGCTGCTTCATTTACAATAAACTAGGGATGATTAAATAATCAATGCCAGCTCAATGGTTCGGTGCTTCGCACTGATCCCAAGGAGCCTGCATTCAGTGAGAGACAAGTTTCTGATAAAAGTAAATACAGTACTTTGCTTAAAGTCAGTCAGTGTCTTCCTAAAAGCCACATTGTACCAAGAGACTTTGTTACTTTTCCTTTTCTAAAAAACTTTTTCTTCTTTTAAACTAATTACCACTAATACATCCATAACCTTATTAAAGAGCAATGAATGTAAGATTT
Organism: Symphalangus syndactylus; assembly: GCF_028878055.3. Taxonomy (NCBI): domain Eukaryota; kingdom Metazoa; phylum Chordata; class Mammalia; order Primates; family Hylobatidae; genus Symphalangus; species Symphalangus syndactylus. The sequence goes on along the minus strand of NC_072434.2, from coordinate 47,770,589 downwards.
AGTGAAGCCATCCATATCCTTCCCCCAGGGTCAAAGACTTGCTGGCACAAATGGACACTCAGAACATGGCGGGGTGGGGAGAATGGCTTGTCTTCATAGTATGTGCTTTTTTTGGGGGGATGGAGGGGAATGGAGTCTCGCTCTGTCACCCAGGCTGGAATACAGTGGCACAATCATGGTTCACTGCAGCCTTGACCTCCTGGGTTCAAGTGAACCTCCTGCCTCAGCCTCCCAAGAAGGTGGGATAACAGGTGCGCACCACCACATTCAGTTAATTTTTGTTGTTGTTTTTGGAAAAGGGGTCTCACTATGGTGCCCAAGGTGGTCTCATACTCCTGGGCTCAAGCAGTCCTCCCATCTCAGCCTCCCAAATTGTTAAGATGACAGGCATGAACCCCCTCACCCAGCCATAATATGTGCTTTTTAATCATTTATCCCAAAAATACTTCTGAAGCACTTGTGCCATCACAATAAAACCTTGCATTTATATAGCACTTTATGGCTTAAAAAGGGCTTTCACATCTATAACCACATTCCAGTTTCACAGCCCCTTCAGATGAGAAGACTCAGCTAAGGCGTTCCCGCGGTCAACCGGCCAGTGAGAGGTGAGATAGGTCTCAAACACATTTCTCAGCTCTAGCCTCACTCCCCTTTCCGTTTACCACTCTGCCTTGGGCAAGGTGTGGGACTTCAGGGGAATCCAAAGAAGTAACACAAATACATCTGAGCATGCCAAAAATCTTACAGTCTACTGACAGCTGGCAAGACTAACATATACATGGGAATCCCAGGGAAGAGGCTGTGAGGGCATGCTGAGAGACAGACATTGAGAACCATGGGAGTCAAAAAGAGAGGGCACAGGGGCCATGCTTTGGGCTGAGAGGGAATCAAGGAGAGAGGAATCTGCTCTCAGTTTTCAGAAATGGAGAAGACTTAAAAAGAGAGAGGAAACGTACAGCTGTTCTTTAAAAAAAAAAAAAAAAAAGGCCAGGAAGAAGGAAAATCACAAGCACAATTGTGCAGGAAAGAGTATGCAGACAGGAAGAATCACGCAGGAAAAAGGCAGACAGCAAGGAAAGGAGGGGAGGGTGCAATAGGAACAGAGCTTGCGCGGGAGCTTCTTCCCACCAATCAGAAAGAGGCCCATGTTCCAGCCCAGATCCACTAGGACCTGCCTGGTCTTCAGCAAGCCTCTTAACCTCTCCGAGCTCAAACCCTGCATACTAAAAAAGTATTGGATGCCCTCCAAAGTTCCTTATAGAAGCAGTTAAAAGCCTGCTCTTGGAGTCACCCTAACCTGGGTCCAGATCCCAGCTCTAACACCCACTCTCTGAGACCTTAGGCCAGTTTCTTTTTTTTTTTTTTTTTTTTTTTTGACTCCTTTGACATATATTTACTGAGTACCAACTCTGTAGCCAGGGATGTTGGGTCAACTCAAGCCCCACCTCCTCCAGGAAGACTTCGTGGCCTCCTTCGACCCATTACATTCTTTCCTCAAAGAACTTTGGTCCTATCAAGATTAGATTTTTTTTAAAAATCCAACTAATAAATGAGGCATGCTTAGGCCAGTTTCTTAACCTCTGTTGAGTTTGTTTCCTCAGAATAATAGAAGTAGCTACTTTACAGGGTTGTTGTGATGATGATTCAAGATTTCCCTAAATCTCTTAATGCTAAAATAAAATGCTCACACCCATTAGGAAATCAGTTTTCTGTGAGTATACGCAAGGCTTTTTAAAAGCTTAAAACTGAAAAAAGAAACAAAACAAACCCTAACTTATAAGTTTGAAACCATTTTGTACTGCACCTAACACAGTTCATTTTTTATTAACATGTATTTCCAAAATGTCACAATGTAAAGACATAGAATCTCCTGCTGATAAGCCATCTGACAAAGCTTGAAGTTACCCATAATTTAAAGGAATACACAGGAAAACAACCCTGAATCCTTCCACCCCTTGCTAAATTTTACTATTTGTGTGTACCAAGCATTCACCTACTTCCTCTCACCTGTCACATACTAAGTTCATTTAGGGCAGACACCAATCTAACATGGTTCCTATATCCACTCAGTGTTCTTGGGTACAACCAACAGAAACCAGCTCTGCTTACCTAAGGGTAAAATGAGTTTAAGGGAAACACAGAAGGACAGAGGAACAGGCTGATAAGGACACCACTGCTCGCACAGCCTCCCCCAGTCACCAGCCATCACCAGGACTGGACTCCCAACTCTGCTGCTTCCATGAATGATCTCAAGCCACCTCTGTATGTTTGCACCACTCCCTCCAGATTCAAAGTCCTGAGGAGGAGGAATCGAAGAGGTTGAACCTAGTTTGCCCTCAGTTATGTGTCTGCACCTCCTTCAGCTTCCATAGCAACAATGCGAGACCACTCTAGAAACAAAGGGGGTTCAGATGTTGGACAACCCCCCAAATGGCAAATGTCCATTCCAGTCTATGCACCAAAATTACTCAGCTATTGCCTCAAAATGTAATTTAGGAGAGAAAATAAAACAAAACGAGGCCGGGCACAGTGGCTCACGCCTGTAATCCCAGCACTTTGGGACGCCAAGGCGGGCAGATCACTTGAGGTCAGGAGTTCGAAACCAGTCTGGCCAATATGGTGAAACCCTGTCTCTACTAAAAAAAACAAAAAAGTTAGCCGGGCGTGGTGGTGGGTGCCTGCAATCCCAGCTATTCAGGAGGCTGAGGCAGGGTAATCGCTTGAACCCGGGAGGCGGAGGTTGCAGAGAGCAGAGATCATGCCGCTGCACTCCAGCCTAGGCGTCAGAGCAAGACTATGTCTAAAAAAAAAAAAAAAAAACAGGACATCTCAAGAAAAATCTTTCCCTATACAGCCCCCCTACACTTGGCCCCCTCAACCAAAACACCGTAACCAGTTTTTATGTTCAGCTTTGAAACTGCCCTGCCAACAAAGACTCCAATCTTAAACTGCTGGCAGAGCTCTCAGCGAACCCTACCCGCATAATGAGTAATGCACTTAGTTTTCACCAAGGCAGCAGCAGCATCAGCGCAGAGCAGGATCGGCAGGTCACCACGGCGCCTCCGGAGCCACTGTGCCACCTCTCACTCCTCCCCAGTCTGCCCCAGTTTCCCCTAGCATTCAGCCAAGAATCCAGTTAGGGTTACACATCACTGTCTGGTATCCTAGGAACCTATGCTGACAGCCATGCTTAAAACAGCTTTTCAGTCTTTTTTGACCATGATCCACCGTAAAAAATATATTTTATAGTATACATGTGTGTATATGACACACAAATTTCACAAAAAGATATTGATCCTTACTATGTGCCACTCCCTCTACCTTCTATTCTATATTTTCTTATATTTAATACATTTTTAAATGCTAAACAAGACCCACAAAACAGATTTCACAGTCCAGTAGATTAACAGACTACAGTTTGAAAAACACTGTTTTAAAGGACCCAACAAGGTTACTACTCATCAAATTTACCTTATATTTGTTTTTATTTCAGCAAATATAAGAAAGTGAATATAAAACAGTGAGACATTCCCCAGCTGAATATGAAACAGTGAGACATACTTCACCTCAAACTTCTTTGGTTACCGCAAGATTACTTCTCTTTTCTCACAATGTATAGCCTATGATGTTTCAATACAAACAGCTGGACTGAGACCCATACAATGCATATTCACAGTGTTCATTTCACAATAAGCTTCTGCTCCCAGAAAGCTCTTCAGTTGGTTACCTCCTACAGCCATATAATGGTACCACAAAGATCTAGAATACGTGGAAACTATACCCACAAAGCATGGAAGGTCTATTTTTAAAATTCTGCCAAACCACTCTTCTTACGCATGACTTATTCTCACAGTCCCAGGTGTCTAAGTTCATGATCACATCTAGGGATGCTTCGTACAACCTAAAGAATTCAAAATCCATTCTGTGTACCTTGCAACTGTGCAAAATTTTCAAAGTATTTCATGGAAACAATGGTTATTGTGAATGAAGAGTTCAGTGTATGCCTATCAATGGGAACTACTCAGGAACAGGGAAGCTATCCAGGTCTTGGAGATTTAGATGGTAGATGGGTATCCTGAAATAGGTTAGGAATCTTTAATTATATTTCCCTATCAATGAATTGAAAAGGGTGATCAGATGCAGTTATTCTTTCTCAAGATAAATGCTCCTTTTCCCACTCTGCACATAGGAAGGCAGTCTCAACGACACTTTTTTGCATCCTTGAAGCACAGTCCAGAGCATGCTTACATTCACAATTCTTTTACAAATAGCCCTTGTCTAACAGACAACACTTGAATTTAGCCAAACTGGCATCCATTTCAAAGTATCAAACTATTTAGTGGCAATGCCTGGTCTTTCATTCCACTTAATTTTTCTGTTGGTTTCTTTGCAGGGGATGGGATACACTACAGACGCCAGCCACGGAGCTTTTGTCTTTCCTTCCCAGGAATAAAAGTGTAGAAAAAGAAGACTGAAGGATAATTTGCAAGACTACTTAGCAATTAGTGGAGGCAAATATTATGGTAGGATGTAAATGACTAATTGGGCTAAATATAACTAGGAGAAATAACTCACTTGTTCCAGGACATCATTAATTAAGTAAAATCAACAAAAATGCATTGTGTAAAGCCTGCAACGCACAGCTCAGTAAGAAGAAAAGAAAACAAGAAAAGATATATCACCAAAGAAGAATTAGCAACCCAGGCATATAGCAAGGTGATAATACATGACTGATTGCCAAACACAGGACACACCCGACCAAAGGAAAAGAGCACATCTGGAGAAGGTCTGAGAGTGAGGCTGGTGTAGTGAGTTTGATCGGATCCAGAGGACAGCAGGGAAAACCAGCATGGTGGGGTTGAATGTTCAGGCTCAGGAAAACCTCAGCCCTGCCACTTAGTAGCTGGCTTTGAATAATTTTTAACTTTCTATGACTGTTTTCTCATTTGCAAATAAGAATCATCGTAATTATTTTACAGGCTTATTTTAAACTCTTGGAAAAATATATACATAAACACAGTAAGAAAACTGGCTCACAGCAGGCATGCAATACTACTACTATCACTACGAAGAAGGTGGGATACAAACAGGATGAAAACAGGAGCTGGGTGAGGGCAACATTCCAAATAAGGGAAACACGAAGAAATAGCAAAAGAAGGAAGGTGGGGTTGGGCACGATGGCTCACGCCTGCAATCTCAGCACTTTGGAAGGCCGAGGCGGGTGGATCACTTGAGGTCAGGACTTTGAGACCAGCCTGGCCAACATGGTGAAACCCTGTCCCTACTAAAAATACAAAAATTAGCTAGGTGTGGTGGTGTGCACCTGTAGTCCCAGCTACTTGGGAGGCTGAGGCAGGAGAATCACTTGAACCAGAAGGCGGAGGTTGCAGTGAGCTGCGCCACTGCACTCCAGCCTGGGCAACAGAGCAAGACTGCATCTCAAAAAAAAAAAAAAAAAAAAAAAAAAAAAAGAAGAGGAGGAAAAGGAGGAAGAAGAGGAGGCGGCGGCGGCGGCAGCGGAGGAGGAGGAGGAGAAGGAGGAGGAGGAGGAGGCGGAGGAGGCGGAGGAGGAGGAGGAGGAGGAGGAGGCGGAGGAGGAGGAGGAGGAGGAAGAGGAGGAGGAGGAGGAGGAGGAAAGCCGGCGGGTAAGGCACTTGACTGAAGACTAAACAGGTTTGTGTAGAACTAAAAAAGATGAGGTAAGGAGGAAAACTGGGCCCAGGCTATAAACGCCCCCCTAAGGAGTCTGGATTTTCTTCTGAGGGGATACTACCCAAGGAGAACCCAAATCCCCAGATTCATGTGAATTCCTCAGAAAGTAGAAAGTCCCCAGTATGTGAAGGTGTGCTGCTACATGGGGTGGGGGCTCTCACACATAGGAAATGATGGGAAAGGCATGGGCATAGGACATCTGAAATTCAACTGTGTAAAAATAATATCCTTCTTTTTAAAGATTCTTAATGAATCAGCTACTCTTTGATGGATATATAGGCACTGTACATTGAGAAAGAACAATAAAATTTAACTGAGCAAACAGTTCAAATACTGCTACAGGTAAGAGCTAATTTGAATATTCATTTGAGGGATCCATACTTTCGCCCCACCTCGCTATACACACACACAAAAAGGAAACTTCTTTAAAAAATAAAATAAAATGAGAAGCTAGAGGTTTTCTTGTGTAAATCATGATGTTAATGAGTCAGAAAGAACTTTCCCAAAGCTTGTCTTCCTGGTTGTCGCGTCTGGCTGGGACATCCACTAATAGCACCGGGGGAGTCAACATTCTGCTGGTGATTCATCCTCCTCTGCTAGCACAGTCAGAGGGACAAGCAAGTTCATGGGGCTGCCCTTGGGAGTCACTCTGAATTATTTTTGTAACATCTTGTCCTTGGATAAAAGGGAATACAGAGTCAGAAACCAGAGGCCAGGAGGCCATCTATTACTCAGTAGAGTTGTTTACACAGCCCTGTTCCTCTACTATCCAGAATTCAGTGTTCTGGATAACTGATAAACTTAAGGCACCTTTGTTTCCAGGGAGCTGAATACAGCAAATGCACAAAAGTCATGTTGGATGAAATTCTGCCTTCCCTTGATTGATTCAGAAGACCATATCAGACCTTCTCAGGCATGACTGCAGATGACAAAGAGATTATTAGAACATGATTTTGACCAGTTTTCATCTCACAAGCCTGTGAAATGTGGACTCAAGGGTGTGGGAGAACTTCAGTTAGCAAAATTTGCATAAATAGTTTCCTTCTACTGCCATCCTGTTAAACAGTCTCCAGGAGCTTGCATGAATGCTTTATCAGCTCACCAAGCTCTCTGATGTATGTCCAGCCAGGTGTCCCCTGAACATTTCTGGGCCTGGCCAAAACTGTGCTTGTTCAGTGCATTTCAGCTGTATATATAGCTAATAATTAGCAGCAGAAATGTGGCACAAACCCAAATCTCATGGATCCCACATTGCACCAAAATAAATATTAATGAAGGCACCTCTGCCTTTTTGGTCTTTCTCCAAATGAATTTTTTAAAAAGCAAAGTTGGCTTAACTGCTCATGACCATTGACTAATATAAAAATCAATAAAAAATCAATAATTATATACTTCTTACAATTTACAAAGCACTTTCAATACCTGATCTCAATCCTCACAATAATTTGAAGTATCAGTCCTCTTATTTCACTCATAAGCAAACTAAAGCTTAGAAACACTAAGTGACTTGTGAAAGATCACATGTATTTATTACCTAGGACTCAAATCCAAGTCATTAGATAGCAAAGGAAATGGAAACAACTAAAGGGAAAAGGACCTATAATCATGGTGAAAAGGTGAAATTTCAGTAAATTAAAATTGTTTATCTACCTAGTCAGTAAAGTTGGTGTTATACTTCTTTTTAAATGTAAATATAAGCCTGGATTAGGTAGAAGTATAAATTACTGTCACCTATAAACTACAGGTGACAACTCTAAAAATCATTTAGGCTCATCATAAATGCATACATTCAACATTATAGAAAGATATCACTGAAAAGCCAAAGTTCCCCTCCCTCCTCCCAAAGATAGTCACTATTCAGTTTTTGGTAAGGCTTAGCAATCCAAATCAAAAACTCTGAAGTCTGAAATGCTCCAAAATATGACTTTTTGACCACCAACATTTCTTGAAGGAAATGCTCATTGGAGGATTTTGAATTTTCAGATTTGGGATGCTCAATGGGTAAGCATAGTGCTAATATTATAAAATCCCAAAAATCTGAAATCTGAAAATTGTCTGGTCTCAAGCATTTCAGATAAGGGATACTCATCTGTACAACTTTCCCTGAGGACAATTTAGCTCCACTTTCAATTTGGACTTGAAGATTCTCCTATGTTTTGACACACCTTACACAATATGGTAATGAAAAACTCAAATTGAAAAACAGCACGTAGAGGATGATCCTAGCTATGATGCATAGACACACACACGTAATCCTAAAGAAACGGTGACAAAATGGATGGGGAGGACATTACAAGAATACCTGTGAGTATTCCAAGGTGCTTGTGACAGTAGTTACTTCATTTTGCACACTTTTAAAGATTTTCTAAGTGTTCTGCAACAAATATGTGTTACTACACTAATGAGGGGAGAAAAGTCATTCCCTCTGGGTTATACAGGAAATTGGGGCTGGGAGTAGGAATTCAGGAAAGCCAATTCACCTCTCTACCTGCTGCAATGGCTCAAGATTAACTAGCAATTCAAAGCAATTAAGAGATGTGATAAGGCAAAATGTAATTATTTGTCATTGACTGATAGAGATATTAAGTGCTATGACTTCAGAGGACAAAGAGATCATTCTAGCATGGAATTATTCCAAAGGATTCCTAAGTCAGAGATCTAAGAAGGTAAAGGGAACAGATGAGCTCCATTCTAGGTGAAGATAAAGGTGTAATCAAAGGTAACAGACATTAAATCACCAAGCCAGTTCTGAGGACAGTAAGCACAAGACTTAAGCATTTCATGAAGAGAAGAAAACAAGACTTAGAAGGCAGGCTGGGGTCAGACTGACATGAAGTGAGACAGTGAAGTGGACAGAGATCTTGGAGTCCTAGGAACTGTGACCATATCCACTTGGGGAGCAAGCCCTAATCATTCTATCTCTGTTGTCTCTGTTCTAACTCTGTTGTCTCTATCCACTTATCTCCCAAATTACCGCAACAATCTCCTGAAAGTTTCTGCCTTCATTCTCATCCACTTCTATTCCAAGTCTCTACAATGCAGCCAGTCTTATTTCTAGACTGCAAATCTGGAAGGTATCATGCTCTAAAACTCTTTTATTTCTTACTCTCTTAGGTGACATGGCTTACAAGGCTACTTGTAATCAACCTCTCATGGCTCATCCCCATTTGTGCCCTGAACTCCAAACGTACTGTTACCTGCAGTTCCTGTAATCCAGCACGACTTTGTCCTCCAAGTCTTTGCTGTCCCCACTCATCCTTCAGTTCCTAGCTCAGGAATCATCTCCATCAAGGTTTCCCTGACTTCTCCCATTTCCCAAGTGAGGCATTCAGAGAGTCCTGTGCTTACCTTTGGAGTAGCACTTACATCCTGCTCCCTAACCGTCTGTAGAATCATCTGTCTTCGTTGTCTTTGAGCACCCTGAGGGCAGGGACTGCAGCTGTTATCTGGGTACATACTGCACCAAATAACAATGCCTAAGGCATGACAGATATTCAATAAATGCCTGTGTAAGGAGCAAATGCTTAAACATTTCCTTCTCCAGCATGCCTACTCTGACTATCCCCACCTCCTTCTGGAAGTACTCACCTAATCCATGCAGACACCATAGACCAGGTGCATTTCTAAAACTGTTTTATAATATTAAATGTGTAGTTTACATGCCTAACTGAATTGTGAGGAATTATTTAACTTCTTATTTTGTATTCTCTCCCATCGTGGTACCCATGAAGGAGCCCACATGCTTACTCTTCTTTCTAATGGAACACCATGCCCTGAGATTTCCCAGTGTGCTGAGAGTTGCATAGGCCTGGAATGATAAAGAAAGTCTAATACAATATGTCAAGTCAGGTCAGCCAGCAGGTGAAAAAACTCAAAAAACCAACCAGATGTTGGTTTCTGTTACAGAGGAATCACTGACAAATTGTGAACCAAAACTTAGACACAGTTTTAAAAGTATTCTCTTACTTATAATGCCCTATAATGGCATTTAAATTTTTTAATTTATTTTTTAGGTGCACAGTTCAGTGGTTTTTAGTGTAATCTCAAAAGTGTGCAACCATTATCACTATCTACTTCCAGAACATTTCATCACCCCAAAAAGAAACCCCATGTCACTCTCCATTCTCCCCTATCGCATCCCCTAGCAACCACTGGTCTATTAGCCTAGTCTAGACATTTCATAGAAATTGAATCATATAATGTGTGTGTCTGGCTTCTTTCACCTACACAATGTCCTCAGGGGATCCATGCTGTAGCATGCACCAGTGCTTCATTCTTTTTGTGACCAAATAATACTGTATTGTATAGTGCATTTACATTTTTAAAATATTATTTTAGGGAAATAAAATAGGGATGATGATACTCCTTAATCTTAAAAATCACCATAAGAAGCCAAAATATTATTATCAGGGGTGTATTCTTTACCACGGTTTTCTAATTTAATTATTGTGAGGTCAATGGAGTCTTCACTTCCTCAAATGAGGAAACTGAGGCTCACAGACATTACATAATTTGCCAAATGTCATTGTAGCTAGTAAGCAACAAAACCAGAACTGATGTGTATTTTACTCCCTTTAGTGCTCTTCTCAGCACCATCCATTTCTAGAACTACTTCATGGTCCCAAACAGCCTCCTCAGCACTAAAGGGAGTAAAATCATCAGTCCTGTCATTTTTGCCATAGATGTAAGACAGAAAGCAGCATCTCTCTGTCAATCTGAAGACAAAGGATAGAGGGAAATGTTTCAACCCCTCACTCATCCATTTGCTCTCTCAACAAAGAGTTGTTGAAAAACCCCTATGTACTATGCCCTGCACAAGGATCTGAGGATATAACATGAGCACTGGGGACACGGTGCCTTTACTCATGAATTTGTGATTGCGTGTGTGTGTGTGTGTGTGTGTGTGTGTGCTATGGCATGTTAAGATGGAAGAGACTTGAGAACATTTAAATAATAGGAGGAATGGAGTTAAAGGATGAAGGTAAGGACAGGGAAAAGGATTAGCTACTAGCCAAAAGTCAGAAGAGGGGAGTGAATGGGCACCAGACCCCAATACGCAGGGGTGGAAGAGACAGCTGATTGTATGCCATTGTCTTTCCTCTCCTTCAACAGTAATTTTTAGCTGTGCACAAGAATGCTCACAATAGTGACTACAATTGCCAGCTTCGTTTGCAGCAAGATATGATCATGTGAGTAAGTTTGGCCAACAGGATATAAGCAAAAGTATTGTGTGGCAGCTTCTATCCTGGAGACTACTGTAAGGTCTTTGCCCCATTTTCTTAATTCCTTCTCCTATCTGCAGCCTGGAATATGGATGCTGCCAACACGGTTGGTGAGGACAAAGAGACAGAGTTTTGCTCTTATCACCCAGGCTGGAGTGCAATGGTGCAATCTCAGCTCACTGCAACCTCCACCTCCCAGGTTCAAGCGATTCTCCTACCTCAGCCTCCCAAGTAGCTGGGATTACAGGCACGCGCCACCACGCCCGGCTAATTTTTGCATTTTTAGTAGAGATGGGGTTTCACCATGTTGGCCATGCTGGTCTCGAACTCCTGACCTCAGGTGATCTGCCCACCTCGGCCTCCCAAAGTGCTGGGATTACAGGTGTGAGCCACCACACCTGGCCCAAAATCTGTAAACTTTTTATTACCTGCTCCAAAACTCACCCTAGCTAGCACATCAGCTGTAAAGAAAGCAGCCCTCATAGCATGGGGACAGAGGGAGCAGAGCAGGGACACAATGAAGCCTGGAAATGTGTAATTCTTTGAGCCTGTTCAAGGTGAGCTTCTAATACAAATGAGACAATGAAAAACACTAGTATTGGTGAGAGGACAGGAAGCCTAGTGGATAAGTGCACAAGGTTTAGAATCACATACCAGGGTCCTAATTCTGGTTTTTCAGTCAGGAGTTATGTCAACTTAGACATATGTCTAAATCTCTGAGCCTTAGCTCTTTTATCTATAAAAATGGGAATAATCCTAGCTCCAATCTCTTAGTGCTGATAACATCATAAAGTCTTTGCCAGGGATAAAATGACTGTGTGGCTGCTGCAGTGACTATTACTGAAAGACACTTCTTGTCATGAAAGTTATGTTAACGTAACCCAGCTGTGTTGTAATCCACACATCTGACACAGGGTCAGAAATAATGTCCAATATATCTTTGTCCTATAGACTATCACAATCAAGCTCTAATTTGGGACCTCTCCATGGCACATTCCATGCTCTTAGGAAAGTTAATGACTTGACTACAAGTTCCTTGAGAGCAAAAACAAGATCATTCTTCTCTGCAGCCTCAAGACATAGCTAGTTCAGTGCTCTGAATCTAACAGGTATATATTTGCTCAGTAACATTTACTGAGACACTACTATGTGTCAGGCACTGTATTAGGCACTATGGTTCTAGTAAGGAACAAAAAAGACAAGGTTCTTTAATATAGAAACAGATATAATTTTTAAATATTGATTTAACGAATCAGAACCAGAAAATGTCACAGTCAGGAGTGACATAGTAATTGATTAATTCATTCAACCTGCTCATACTACATATGGGAACACAAACCAACAGAAATGAAGTATCAAGCTCAATTTAAAGGTAAGAATTAAATTAGCATTCCCAAATTATGTTTTCTGGAACCTTGTACTTCTGTGCAATGATAGTAACTGTTCTATGTACATATCCTTCTAAAAAGAGAGAGAAGGAAAATGAGGGTCCATAGTGAAAAAATTGGATAAACACTGGTTAAACATAGTTAAATAATATTTTTAACAGCAAGAGCTCTTAAGCCTTTCATAGTTAATAAACGCAGTGAGTCTCCAACTCCCAAAAAATCATCAGACCAAGGCACTTCTTTTTTAGTGGAATACACATTTGGAAAAGTCTGGATCAGATGTTCCCTATGCTCTCTTTCATTTCTCAAATTCTATAGATTTATCTGACAGCATCAATCTCAGAAGACCTTTCTTCCTGGGTAGATGACTTAATATACCAGATTCTCTAGAAAAGGCATTCATTCACATATATTCACATTCCCCATACACATACACACACACACACACACACACACACACACACACACCCTATAAAATTGGATAAACACAAGCATGGGATAAAATCTAAGATTTCAATATAATAAGATTAGACTAAAACGGTGTTCATAAAAGTAGGGGAGAATGAGCCATTTTTGCAATTTTACCTTCAAGCAGATATTCTAGAAGGTAATGCCCAGAAAAAGTTATACTTACCTACTATACTCAATAACCCAAACACCTGGGAATAATCCTTGCAATTCTGATAAAACAGGTAGGCACAAAGAAAATAACCCAAAGAGGGAGAGAAAATATGGTCACCTAGGGAACAGTGGAGGCCCCTTTCCTCAACCCCCTTCCAAATGATCCTCTGCCTTTATTTGCCTCGGCCTTCTTGTTTTTTCCCCTTCAACCCACTTGATCTTCCTGTTCTCATCCCACATCTTTCTGCAAGTCTTCTCTAGAAGCTGGCCACAGGGTCTTCCCAGAACAAAGCCCACAGTTCAGGAAACCCTGCCTCATCTCCAGTGCGAGGACGGTGACAGAGAAGAGGCAGAGCAGAGTGAGATGAGACAAGTTCAAACAGCTTACTAAAACCTGGGAACCCAAGCAGATATCTGTTCACAAAAGCAGACAACGTCAACTGTATCCAATTCACATTTAGTATGTATACATGTTTTTATAAATGTACATAGCTCTACATATGTCAAATATCAGTATTAAATTTTTTCAGTATGAGAATCCTGTTAAAGGTAATAGCTCCTGGATCCCACTGCTATAGATATTTTTGGACTAATAAAGAAAGAAATAATCATATTGAAAGCAGATATTGTACGGTAGGCCCCCTGTAAAATTTCCCAAATACCCTCCCCTGTCTTCACTCCCTTGAATCCCAGATTTACACATCTACACATTGGGAACCTCTGCCATATAATAAATTTGCACCCACCTCACCCAATCCCATAAAACAGATTTTCAGAAGAAAAATCAAGTGGAAAAGTGATTTTTCCATGTAATCTCCCTTACTCCTATATTTAGTCATGCAATTAAGCACTAAGTCGTTTTTGATGTGTGTTTACGTGTACCTATTTCACATGATCCCTACAAACAACCTAAATGAGGAAAAGAGGTCAGGTTCCAGCATTCTCATTCTCAGAGGCCAGAGGGAGCTCCCCCACTTCTCAGTCTCCGAATGTCGGTGGCCCAAGGACTCAGGCCTCAATCTTCACCTTTTCTCTCTCTACTGAAGTGATCTCACCCTGTTGCATGATTTAAACGCCACATATATGCTAACAATGTCCAAATTTCTATCTCAGAACTCCGATCTCAAATATCCAACTACTTTTGGAGGCCAAGGTGAGTGGATCACTTGAAGTCAGGAGTTCAAGACCAGCCTGACCAACACGGTGAAACCCCATCTCTACTAAAAATACAAAATTAGCTGGGCGTGGTGGCACATGCCTGTAATCCCAGCTACTTGGGAGGCTGAGGCAGGAGAATCGTTTGAACCTGGGAGGCAGGAGCTGCAGTGAGCCAAGACTGTACCATTGCTCTCCAGCCTGGGCAACAAAAGCAAAACTCCATCTCAAAAAAGAAAAAAAAAAAAATCCCAACTACCTCTTCAGCATCTCTACTTGGAAGTTAACAGGCATCTAAACCATCATCTATATAAAAAGCAACCTGGAATTCCCACACCATCAACACACACCTCCTCCCTCCTCCCCAGCATTCACTCTCTCGGTAAATGCCAGTATTCACCATGTTGTAGGAGCAAAACCCCCAGCAGTCAGTCTTGACACGTCTTTCTCTCACATCCCACATCTAAACCATCACCAATTCTATCAGCTTTAGCTTCAAAATATGTCCCATATCCCACGATTTCTCGCCACCTACACTGCTACTACCCCATTCTCAGTTACTATCACTGTCTTAACGTAAGCATCAAGAAGGCAGGGCTGTGACAGTTTTATTCTCTGTTGTATCTGCAGTGTTTGACAGATAAATCTCAATAAGTGGTGAGTGAATACATAAATATTGACACAGAGAGGTGATGACTCATAGAGTAAGTAAATGGCAAAAGCCAGATCTTGAACCCAGATCTCTAGAAATCTAGGGAAGGACTGTTTCTGCTATTCCACACTACCTCTTAAGCCTTTAAAGGAAAAACGGAGGAGGGTATACTACTACCTTTCACGCCAGTGCTTGTTTTTCTTTTTCCTTTTACCATTATCTACCCACTAAATGCACATACTCAAAACTCCTTGTCCAGCAGACTTCTCTTAACAGTGAGGAGAAGCACAAAAAAAAAAAAAAAAAAAAAAAGGAATATTTATGGATCCAAAGTACAGTAAACTTTCCAGTAACGCCTTTATAACTGGGTTTGTTTTGGTAAAACTGTATTTGTAAAAAGAGAAAAGATGATAGGGAGGGGAACAATTCAGATGCTTCCATACCCTAATTCCAGTTCTGAAATGAAAATAACAGTACATGGGGTTGGAAGTGGGGGTGTTTCTAAGACATGGAGATGTATGCGTACATTCTATCTAAATATACTTACATATTCCTCCTGGCATCCTTTAGGGAGGAATAGCTATTAGAAAATGAAAAGGCTGGGTTCTCAAAGGTTTTGATTCTGAAAGAGAGAATAACATTGTTCTAGCACAATAAACTTCTGGGCTTTTCTCAGACCTACAGCAAAGTAGAATTTAGAAAAAGTGCTGGACCCGTTAAAGGCTCTGCCATAATAAATCCTTTCACCTCCCTAAGCCCCAGGTTCAATAAGACATACAAATAAGATATGTTTGGACACATAGCGGGGAACATCACACACTAGGGCCAATTGGAGGGTGAAGGGTGGGACGAGGGAGAGGATCAGGAAAAATAACTAATGGGTGCTAGGCTTAATACCTGGGTGATGAAATAATCTGTACAACAAACATGCATGACGCAAGTTTACCTATATAACAAACCTGCACATGTACCCCTGAACTTAAAGTTAAAAAAAACAAGATGTGTTATGAGTGCACCCTCAGCCCTCGCATGCCAGGATCTTCCTAATTTTATAGGTGGAGCCCCTGAAGGACACAGAAGTTACCTCTAAGTGTAATAAAACATACATACTACTGAAATGCACATGTCTCTTTACTATCAAGTAATAAGGACTACTAAAAAGCAAAGTAGACCCAGCTCACACCAAAACTGTATTTATTGATTGAAATACAATTATGACTCTTACTCTGTTATTCTCATTAGCCTAAATCCTTTTAAATCATATTTTTCCAATATGGAACTTGAGACATGCTCAAAAGTGTATAGAGCACTGTACCATCTGTCCAAAAATGAAACTGGTAAAGAAAAAAAGGTGACAAAGTAGACTACTGACCTCCTTAACAGACAGAACATTTCAGACACTTTAGGAATACCCATTTATCTCTAAGTAGTATTGGTAATATAAAGAGAAGTCAAGTCAGTACTGCTCAGGTTAGAACTTTAATGCACTAATCACAGTAATTCTTACCAAATTCTTAAACATTAAACCTCTATTAAGCCATATATAAGGCTTATCAGGCTAGTTTTTCCGGTCCTTACTCTCATGGCAGTGACCCTCTCAAAATGATGCATCTATTCAGCTCTATCCTTATTCATCTCAACATGATGTGGGGCTCTCTACGGAGCTACCATTTCCAAGTGTGCCATTTCTTTTTACATATTCTACTGTGCAGCTTTCAACATGTTCAGGCTAGTCTTCCTTCTCATTTGTTCCGATTAGTAAAAGTTTTACTACGTAGATTGAAAAATATATATATATTAATTATGTTTTACTTAGACAATCTTTAGAATATACTGTGTGTATGTTCATGGCAAACATACACACACACACCCCTTGTTAAAATAAAGATTCAGTGTACACTGTATTTATGAATATAACCTCTATGCATAGGAGGAACTGTATAATTAGAGGCAGTCTTTCTCCAGCCCAGAAAGCAAGCAAATACTAAATTCCCAGGCCAGGTCCTAGGTCTCACAAAGCTCTATCATCAAAAAGCCCAGACCCAAGAAAACACTACTGGCAATGTAACAGACACAGATAAGTGGTTGCTGAGTGAGTGAGTGAATGAATGAATGAACGAACGAGCTAATTACAAAAAGACAAAAGAACTGAGATTCTACTGCTACTGCTATCTAGCATTATGCTAGCTATCCGCCACATTTTTATTTCTCCTTCCTACCAAACTATCTGGATGCAATGTAAGGCATTCCAATCAAATGTGATGTTTTCTTTTGTCTCCAAATTACTGCTTGGTATTTAATGGTGTATCTCTTTTCCTAGTTTTCGGGAAGCTTGTTAGCAGCGGTTCTGCTCACAAGAGCTGCTGACAGGGAAGCTGGCACATGCACCCCATCTGGGCCGTGGTGAAAGAGGGGCTCAGAGGCAAGCACAGCTGAAAGCAAGTGGGGGCGAAATAGTGTTTAGTAGAGGGGAGAGGATGATGTGGAAAGGAAACTAGCTTGTGATCAAAGGTTTTAGGATGGAGGGGAGAAGAGGACAAGGAAAAAAGGATAGCTGGGAAAAATGACAAAGAAACAGAAAGAGATGGAGGGAGAGCCAGTGTCACAAGAATTATTCAGAGAAAAGAAAATAGATCTCCTAGGCCAAGCACAGTGGCTCCCACTTGTAATCCCAGCA
Source organism: Symphalangus syndactylus (assembly GCF_028878055.3). Lineage (NCBI taxonomy): Eukaryota > Metazoa > Chordata > Mammalia > Primates > Hylobatidae > Symphalangus > Symphalangus syndactylus. Next base: position 47,753,162 of record NC_072434.2, on the reverse strand, counting down.
CTTTGGAAGGATGAGGCAAGACGATCTCCTGAGGCCAGGAGTTCAAGACCAGCCTAGGCAACATAGTGAAACCCCATCTCTCCAAAAAAAAAAATCAGGCAGGTGAGGCTGGGCGTGGTGGCTCACGCCTGCAATCCCAGCACTTTGGGAGGCCGAGGCGGGCGGATCACGAGGTCAGGAGATCGAGACCATCTTGGCTAACACAGTGAAACCCCGTCTCTACTAAAAATACAAAAAATTAGCCGGGCGCGGTGGCAGGCGCCTGTAATCCCAGCTACATGGGAGGCTGAGGCAGGAGAATGGCATGAACTCGGGAGGCGGAGCTTGTAGTGAGCCGAGATAGCGCCACTGCAGTCTGGCCCGGGAGAAAGAGCAAGGCTCCGTCTCTAAAAAAAAAAAAAAAAAAAAAAATTAGCCAGGTGTGGTGGCACACGCCTGTAGTCCCAGCTACTTGGGAGACTGAAGTGGGAGGATCACCTCAGCCTGGGAGGTCGAGGCTGCAATGAGCTGTGACAGCACCTCTGCACTCCAGCCTGGGCAACAGTGAGACCATTACACAAAACAATAAGACAGGGTCTCAAAAAAATAAGACAGGAGCTTGCTCTTATTCCCACCTGCATACACTGTTATCAATCATTTGTCCAAGAGCTTTAATAGGCAACATATGGAGCTAATTTGCTCTCTTTAGCCCTGTTCTGGTGGGAGGTAACCTCCTCAGTGGGATGGTAGACCACAGTATATTCTTTATTGACTCTCAGGCAGTACAGGTCTCTGTACCACAAAAGCTTGTGCCTTCTAAATTTCGAACAATTTCATGAAAATAATGTTGAAACTATGATACCATCTTTATATTCGTTATTTATTTAATCTTTAACTTAACTCGCAAGATTCCAAGGCAGTTTATAAGAACACATTGAATAAAACAGAAATATATATTTTTAAAATCCAGGACTAAGGAGATTGTAATACGGGACAAAAAGTCAAGGCTACTGGAAAGTTATTTGTAGGCTACTGCTTTCCACATAGACATTAAGGATGGGCCACGAATTTGGCTTTGAGTTTCCTAGGAGTCAAAAAAAAAGGGGAGAAACATGATCAAATGCATTGCTCTCATTGTCAAAAAAGGGAAAAGAAAATGTTATTTGAGGAATGCAAAGTTCTTCTGATGGTTCTTAAATTTCTCCGGGGGGAGGGGGAGCATTTGAAATTTCATCTAGAGCTTTTGTGGTCTTCCCAATTACTTTGGAGAGTTAACACTGTACTTAGAAATATCAACATATGGCCAGGCATGGTGGCTCACGCCTGGAATCCCAGCACTTTGGGAGGCTAAGGCGGGCTGATCACTTGAGGTCAGGAGTTCGTGACCAGCCTGGCCAACATGGTGAAACCTTGTCTCTACTAAAAATACAAAAATTAGCCAGGCATGGTGGCGAGGGCCTGTAGTCCCAGCTACTGAGATTACAGTAGGAGACTGAGGCAGGAGAATAGTTTGAATCTGGGAGGCAGAGGTTGCAGTGAGTCGAGATTGCGCCACTGCACTCCAGCCTGGATGACAAAGCAAGACTGTGTCTCAAAAAAAAAAAACAAAAACAAAAAAATCAACATAGGGCATTTAGATTCCAAAAAACCAAGTCAGAACATCAGCAAACAAACTGTACTCTTCATTTTTAGTGTTCTTCCACAAAGCCATTTCCAGCTGGGCTTCCTCTGTCCTCTGCCTGCACTTCAAATTTACTTAAGACGCACCAACCGAAATGGGCAATTAGAGTGTTTAAAATGCTAATACCATGATAAACAAGAAAATTATTCAGGAGTGAAAAAACAAAAACAATTATTATCTACTGACCAATGTAGTTGGAGAGATGAAATTTACATAAAATCGAAGAAAACTACCAGAAAGCATCTAAGAAATGCTTGATTATTTGGGATTTGGGGCCACAGGAATGAAGCCAGAAAACCTTCCTACTTCAAAAGATTAATAGTAAACAATGGATGGGTATTATGAATACAGGGTGACCATATAATTTATCAGCCAAACTAGGATACCTGAGAGTTAAAGAGTGTGCTATCAATAATTATACCCAACAACAGGTGTAAACTGGTGCTGCCCCAGGCAAACAGAGACATATGGTCACTCTCTGTGTTCATCACAGCTTTACATTCTTATCACATACATGTCCTCATTACACCCCCAACAATATCATGCCGGATAGAGGCCAATAACACTGTCTCCGTTTTACAGGTAAGAAAATACATGCCAAAAAGATGAGTGAAGTAACTAACTCAGGTTTTGCAAAGAGAAGTATCTGAGCTGAGACTCCACGCAGGTCTACTCACTCCTAACCTAATGCCCTTCCATTAAATCATCTAAGTAATGACCTGGACCCAGTCAAGTATCAATGATATGCACCTAGCTAAGTTCTTTCTCTTTTCCAGTAACAGCAATAAAAGTTGAAAACATCTTCAAATGTCAGGAGAAAATATCTACCTTTCAGTTTTTTTTTTTTTTTTTTTTTGAGACGGAGTCTCGCTCTGTCGCCCAGGCTGGAGTGCAGTGGCGCAATCTCGGCTCACTGCAAGCTCCGCCTCCCGGGTTCACGCCATTCTCCTGCCTCAGCCTCTCCGAGTAGCTGGGACTACAGGCGCCCGCCACCACGCCCGGCTAATTTTTTTGTATTTTTAGTAGAGACGGGGTTTCACCATGGTCTCGATCTCCTGACCTCATGATCCGCCCGCCTCGGCCTCCCAAAGCACTGGGATTACAAGCGTGAGCCACCGCGCCCGGCCTAATTTTCTGTTATTTCATTTCAAATGACCTAAATATAGGCAAGGATCCTAGATAACAACAACATAGATTCATGACGGGCTTAAATTCAAAACTCTTATAAAATTTAATTCCATTAATTCAGGCTCTCCAATAATCTTTCTCTGTTTTCTGACCCCTATGTCATCATCCGCCTTACATTAAATAGCAAATGATTATGAAATGCTTTACAGCATTATTAGGTAATAAATGATCACTCCATCGAGTAATTCTCAAACCCAGCTGTATATCAGAATTACCTGGGAGCTTTTTAAAAATATATGAATTCCAATCTTTACCCTACATCAATCAGGGTCTCCGAGGCTGGAACCCAGAGTAGACAATTTTTTTAACTCTCCAGGTGATTCTGAGGCCCATCTGTTCAAATGTCAATCCAAATCTGACCCACCCAAGATTTCCAAGGTAGACACAGCAAGCCCCTGACTCACCAGCAACCACAGTTATGTCATTCTACTCTCTCCTTTGCAACCCACACATGATTTCTTCTTACTGATTTTTCTTTTTCCATCCTCTACAGTGCAGTAGCATCCTGCATTGACAGGCAGTTAAGGGCATATACATTGCAATCAGAAAGCTGTGGGACAGATCCTAGTCACTCCTTTCAAGACCATAACCAACATCTTCTGAACTAGTCTATGTCAAAAGATAGTAATGGTCACGATCATAACACCAATAATAAAAGCTGATATTTGCTAAGCACTTACTATGCCACTAACAATGCTAATCACTTTACATGAATGATCTCAATTGCCACATTAACCCTGTAAAGCAGGACTATTCTCATCCCCATTTTACATTCCGGGAGAACTTTGCCAAGGTCATACTGCTGGGAAGTAGCAGAGCAACAAGGAAAGGTCCATTTCTGAAAGGTAAACCACTCCTTGTAAAAGTACTTCTAAAAGGAATCAGCAGTCCTTCTGGAAAATGAAACATTTAGGCTTTGAAGATGCATCAAAGGTAACTTTTCCAGTGTGTGATTTGGGGCTTTGCTGATTGGCTGGCTGGAAATAAATTGGATTCAATGTTTCAAATGCAACCTCACACCCCAAATATTTATTACTCTCTAGCTGTTCCACTGGATAAGGTAAAATGAGCTTCCACTTAGATCTGTTTAATTGGTAGGGTGGCCATATACGTATAAAAATTATATATGAGTTTTTTTGAGACAGGTCTCACTCTGTCACCTAAGCTGGAGTGCAGTGGCACAATCTTGGCTCACTGCAATCTTGGCCTCCCAGGCTCAATGCTGAATCCTCCCACCTCAACGTCCAGAATAGCCGAGACTACAGGCATGCACACCATCACGCCTGGCTAATTTTTGTATTTTTTTCTAGAGACAGGGTCTCTTGCCTTATTGCCCAGGCTGGGGTGTCCATATAATTTACTGTACCAACTAGGAGGTATTAAAACATCAGGAACTAGGCCGGGCGCGGTGGCTCACGCTTGTAATCCCAGCACTTTGGGAGGCCGAGGTGCACGGATCACGAGGTCAGGAGATCAAGACCACGGTGCAACCCCGTCTCTACTAAAAATACAAAAAAATTAGCTGGGCGTGGTGGCGGGCGCCTGTACTCTCAGCTATTCGGAGAGGCTGAGACAGGAGAATGGCGTGAACTCGGGAGGCGGAGCTTGCAGCGAGCCGAGATCGTGCCACTGCACTCCAGCCTCGGTGAGAGAGCAGGACTCCGTCTCAAAAAAAAAAAAAAAAAAAAATCAGGAACTATTCATAACTATGCTAGGAAAATAGTAATAGGCATATACTGGAATATATGATCACCCTACTGACAGCAGAATTCAAAGACAATAAATGCCAAGTGAACTGCCATGGACTCACTCAACACCATGGCTCAATTTCACTCAATAAATAATTTTTGTGTGCCTACAATGTGCCGGCCTCTGTGCTAGAAATTGGTCATACAATGATAATAATTCCTATGAACCAGACACTAATAGAACTAATCATTCAACAGTTACAACATGATAAGCTTCATATTAAGGAGAAAAATCAAACTGCAGAATAATACATATGGCAAGATTCCATTTGGGAGGGAGGAAGGGAGGGAGGAAGGGAGGGAGGAAGGAAGGGAGGGAGGGAGGGAGGGAGGAAGGGAGGGAGGGAGGGAGGGAGGGAGGGAGGGAGGGAGGAATTGAAAGGAAGTGTGTGGGAGCAAAAATAATCCTCTAACTCCATATAAGGGTGGATCAGATGAGGTTTCACAGAGAATGTCCTGGGGCTGGGATTTGCAGAAAAATAGATATTAAATAAGAGAAACAGGTGGGACTGGAGATAGCACATTTCTGGCAGAAATAAGAGCATGTGTAAGGGCACAAGTTTGAGAGCATGTAGAGGTCCTTTCATGAAGTGCACATTGGTGCACTGGAGGGTGCGTTGGGGGGTGAGTGGCCAGACATAAGCCTACAGCAGCGGGGAGAGGCAGGTGTGGCCAACCCTCTAGACCATGCTGAGTAGCCAAGACTCTACAATGCAGGTTAGAGGAGGCCAGTGAATGTTGATATTGAGAAAGACCAATGTCAGGTCATTTTGAGAGCAGCTGACAGAAGGCAGAGACCAGCAGTTTGGAAGCAATTGCAATGGTCCAAATAAAAGATGATGTTGAACCAAACACTTATGAATCTCCTACCTCAGACAAGGGGCCAGGCACTAGGGATTCAAAAATAAACACAATCTACTCGCTGCCTTATGGAAAGTGAGGTTTAAATGAAGAGACAGATATGGGAACAATTTTAATATGAGAGAATGACCATAGATGCTTTAAATAAAAGGTTTAAGCTAAACAATGGAATGCCTCTGACTCTAAACACTTGGAGAATTGCTAAAGAGAAAGCTAACACAAAGTTTAGAGGTTGTAAAGTCCCAAAACAACGAAATAAACAGCTGAGGAGAAAAGAACCTTTCTGAGACAGAACTATCCAAGGCTGACCTCTTTTTATTAAGTGGTGGTAAGGATAACTGGGAAATATCTGGGCAAATACATGGTTTGGTTTTGTTTTTTTGAGACAGAGTCTCATCTGTTACCCAGGCTGGAGCGCAGTGGCGTGATCTCAGCTCACTGCAACCTCTGCCTCCGGGGTTCAAGTGATTCTCCTGCCTCAGTCTCCTGAGTAGCTGGGATTACAGGTGTGCACCACCATGCCTGGCTAATTTTTGTATTTTTAGTAGAGATGGGGTTTCACCATGTTGGCCAGGCTGGTCTTGAACTCCTGACCTCAAGTGATCTGCCCGTCTCTGCCTCCCAAAGTGCTGGGATTACAGGCATGAACGACTGTGCCCAGCCAAACACACGGTATTTAAAACACAACTATAACTACAGTATTGCAACTTGGGGAATGTGTGATGGGTGGGTCTTTCCTCAATACAAGATAAGGCACAACACTATTTAATAAAAAAAGCTCTCTGATTTTTTAAGTCTGATCCAACTTTAAATCCCACTTACTAGCTACGTGACCTTGAGTCAATTATTTTACCTGCCTCTCTTCACTATAAAATGAGAATAACCACATATATACCTTATAGGATTGTGAAGGTAAATGAGGCAGGATTCCCAGCTAAAACGGCAGACTGAACACAAATACCCAATTTCATTCCCTTCTGAAACTCCACTAAAATATAGTACATATTTTTAAAATATATAAAGTAGTAATAATAAATACAGCATGGCTTTTCTGTCTAAGACCAAATTCACAAACATGTAAGGGGAAAAGAAGAGGAGAAAACTACAACTTTGGAAACTGGAAAGTAGTTGGATATGTAAAAAAAATTGACTTCGATAATCCACAAATACCGAATCCCAAGCTGACAATGGCAAAAGCTGATAACCAAATCAACGTATACCACAGAAGTCTCCAAAGTCACAGGAACCGGAAAGATGCACCAGTAACTGGGGTGAAGAAAGAGGGCCAGGGAAAGGTGTTTGAGAAAAAGAATCCTATTGGCCACTCCTCCGCCCCAGCAAAAGTCTAGACTAGCACTGTCCAGTAAAATGGTCCACGATAATGGAAACGTTCTGTATCTGTGCTGTGTCCAGTATGGCAGCCAGTCACATATGGCTACCAGGCATTTAAAAGATGGCTACTGTAACTGAGAAACCGACTTCTTAATTTTATTAAATGTTAATTTAAATTTAAGTGGCTACTATGTGGCTAGTGACTATTTTATTATAAGGAAACACATGTCTAGAGGTTTAGTTTCTGGAAAGGATAAGACAAAGGGTCCTGTAACTAGAGATGTCAGGCAAAGCATGGGAACCTCTGGGCACGCAGAAAGACGGCATCTGCACACATGCTGAGTGCTGGGGGCCAGGATGCTACAGCCTTCACCCTCTTCCCTGCAGCTCCAGAAATGCTGGCAGCCAGTCCCTAGCCCTCCAGGTGAGAGACTGGAATACTGTCTTCTGAGGAATGTGACCATCTCACCAGGACTGACCTAAAGACACAGAGGCTGGGAGTTTCCCAATTAATGGCTCACTCTTAGTAATGTTCAAAGTTCACCAGCCCGAGGCACATGCTCAGCCTTCCTCCAAGTTTAATCATAAACAAACAGCCAAGGTAAACAGATGTCTGAGGAAAGCCTCTAATGCAGACATGGAAACAGAAAAAAGCAACTCAGAGAAAACATTACACAGAGAGAAAACTTTAAAAATTAATGTCTTCAGAAAGATGAAAGAATACCCTTTATTTATGAATCAAGAATAAAATGTTTATTTTTTAAAGTAACATTTCAGAGAAAAAAGGAGCTCTCGAATATTAAAAGGATAATAACAGAAATGAAAACACAGCTGAGAAAGAGCCCTACGGAACTTCTAGGTTGATAGAAATGTTCTGTATTTTGTTTAGGGTGGTAACTGCACAAGCCTATATGATTGTCAGAACAGCCAAAGAAACACTTAGGATTGATACACTTTGTTGTAGGTAAATAATATCTTAATTTTCAAAAGCTAAAAAGGTTGGAAGATAATGTTTAGGAAAGGCCAGGCACGGCGGCTCATGACTATAATCCCCGCACTTTGGGAGGCTGAGGCAGGGGGATCTCTTGAGGTCTGGAGTTCGAGATCACCCTGACCAACATGGTGAAACCCCGTCTCTGCTAAAAATACAAAAATTAGCCAGGCATGGTGGCATGCACCTGTAGTCCCAGCTACTGAGGAGGCTGAGGTGGGAGAATCGCTTGAACCGGGAGGCAGAGGTTGCAGCGAGCCGAGATTCCGCCACTGAACTCCATCCAGCCTGGGTGACAGAGTGAGACCCTTTCTCAGAAAAAAAAAAAAAAAAAAGGTTAGGAAATAGGTTAGAAAAGAACAGTCTGAAAATAAGAGAAAAGAGATAAGAAAATTAAAGGGAGCAATCCAGACAGTCACATGTCTGAATTCCTAAAGAAAAGACAAAGAAAGTGGAGGGGAGAAAATCATCAGCAAAACCATTTGAGAAAGATTTCTCAGAACCAAAGGCTACCAGTTGCCAGGTCGGAAAGGCCCATCAAAACAATGGAGAAAAAGACCTGTTTGGGGCATTCCTGGGAAATTTCAGAACATTGGAAACAAGGGTCTATAAGCTTCCAAAAGACAATAAAATAGGCTACATTCAAAAGATCAAGGATTGAGAATATTCTCAGGCTTTTTAACAGCTGCACCAAGGAAAGAGACAGCCACCCAATGCCTGCAAAATTCTGAAGGGAAACAACTTCCAACCCAGAAGTCTATAACCAGCCAAATTCTCAACGAAGTATGAAGGAAGAATCAAGACATAGTTAGATATCAAAGATCTCAAAAAACATACTGCTATGCATCCTTCTGAAAATAACAGGAGACAGGCTCCAACACAGGAAATAAAGATTAAACAAAGAGGAAGTGAAGGGAATTCCCAGGGGCACAGAACAGAGCGGTCTCAACACAAGAGCTGTGGCCAGCCTCAGAGGATGACCAATCCCCATGTGAGCAGGGTGACTCGAGAGATACTTATGTTGAAGGCAGTCACTGGCAAGATCCCTGTAGACTGCATCGAGGGCAGAATGCCTGGGTGAGCCTGGACAAAATTCCTAATGGAATTTGGTTTTTCTTAATCATGCACTGATGAAATTCCTGTCCCCCCACTGTGTCCTGCTGCCTGAATCAGCAGAAGACTATTTCACCCCGCAGAAGTATTCCATTTGGCCTATTCCTGAGAGCTGGACATAAGCCAGGGTGGAGCAGCCCATTCCTCTTGACTCCACTCCTCCCAGGCTCCCAACAGCTGGGCCCACTGCAGTCTTCCAGGCACCCCCAACTATGAGAAGCCCTGTTTCCCACAACTCATTCATGATCTTTTCCACCGACTTTCCCAAAAGGGTCCCTGCAATCTCTCAACTCTGGATCCAGACTTGACCCAGAGTTTCTGTTCAGATCCAGGGGTAATGAATTCAACAGAGACCATGAAGCTCTTCTCCTAGGAACCTTCATCTAGAGATGGCATCACTGCCCTTTCCTTATACACCTAGGTTTATGCTTGCTTTGGGGACATACACACTGGTAGGAAGGGCATGATTAATACCAAAGTGGGGTTGACTGTTACCTCTGAGGGAAGTGCAGTGGAGGGGAGTACCAGGTGATTTTTAAGATACCAGTAATGTTCTCTTTCTTAACCTGAATGGTGGATACATAGGTATTTTGCTCTAACTATACACATACTATTTACATAGTCTTCTCTATGTTGATACATTTTTCAATTTAAAAAGTTCCCTCCATAGAAAATTAAATATATTTAGAGATCCTAAGTAGATACTCACTCATTAATTTTCAATTACCTTATTCTTAGATCTGAGTAGTATCTAAGTAGATACTACTTAGTCAAAGGCCTGGCAGCTAAGCTAGTTCTCTCCTTTTAAATCAGAGGCCCTTGCTGAAAACATGCTCCACCAGGGCCTTGGTCAGGCCAAGAAGGAGCTGAGTTTGATCCCCCTCTTTGTATTTAATGGAGCTAGAGGTACCAGAGCAGCACTGTATGTCTTGCATCTGGCATTTCAATCCAGATGTTAGTTGCGCCAGAAGGAATGACCCAGGGCCCTGGAATAAACTGGGTTCCAATGAGCAATACAAGTTCTACTCAGTGAATGTGGATTACAGTAAACTGAAGAAAGATGGTCCAGATTTCTAAAAATGTTTCACTATAAAGCTGCTTAGAATGAAGATCTTCCAGAAGCTAGCTGCACAATTTTCCACTTAACTAGGAAATATTTCTCCTTTAGATACATGAAATCATGTTGATCTAATGTGTTGGAGATTACATTAATAAATAACTGAAACTTGAAAAAAAAATCAATTACCTTATCCTCCCCAGTAATCAAAATACTGTCCTTCTTTAAAGACCATCTTGAATGGCGGCAACTTTCTTTTTTTTTCGAAGAAGAAAAATTTATAAGTATCTCATAAACAATTCTTATATTGATTACATGTTGAAATAGGATATTAATTTCACCTGGTTCCTTTTACCTTTTTTTAATTATACTTTAAGTTCTAGGGTACATGTGCACAACGTGCAGGTTACATATGTATACATGTGCCATGTTGCTGTGCTGCACCCATTAAGTCGTCATTTACATTAGGTGTATCTCCTAATGGTATCCCTCCCCCCACCCAACAACAGGCCCTGGTATGTGATGTTGCTCTTCCTGTGTCCAAGTATTCTCATTGTTCAGTTCCCATCTATGAGTGAGAACATGCGGTGTTTGGTTTTTTGTCCTTGTGATAGTTTGCTGAGAGTGATGGTTTCCAGCTTCATCCATGTCTCTACAAAGGACACGAACTTATCCTTTTTTATGGCTGCACAGTATTCCATGGTGGATATGTACCACATTTTCTTAATCCAGTCTATCATTGATGGACATTTGGGTTGGTTCCAAGTCTTTGCTATTGTGAATAGTGACGCAATAAACATACCTGTGCATGTGTCTTCATAGCAGCATGATTTATAATCCTTTGAGTATATACCCAGTAATAGGATGGCTGGGTCAAATGGTATTTCTAGTTCTAGATCCTTGAGGAATCGCCACACTGTCTTCCACAATGGTTGAACTAGTTTACAGTCTCACCAACAGTGTAAAAGTGTTCCTATTTCTCCACATCATCTTTCTAAAATTCTACCTAGGCAATAATCCCCTGGACTTTCATCATTTGCCAATTTGTGCCTTTATTTACTTGTAATATATGTCTCCTTAGCTAGGTTGAAAACAGAAATGAACAAAAGCATGACTTTTCCTAATGAGTCTTTCTATTAGCTACTATAAAAACAATAATGGTCCTAAGTCAAATGGGGTGGGGCCTGATGGACACACTAGATCCTCTCAGGACAGAGTCGGGTTCTTGGATGAGGTCCTTCCATCACTTAGTGCCTTCTCACCTCCAGCACCTGCTAAAGAGCACAGGGCCTAGCACAGAGTAAGAACTCAAATGTTTCTTGATAAATAATAAACGACATCAAAAGAAAAAAGTGCTAAGAATCAAGTGACAAATATGACCCAAGTAATTAATGAAAAAGTAGCTCCCTATTGAAAGTTAAAAATCACTATGATCATTTCTGGTTAAATGAATCAAACAAGATTTTTAAGCATAAAGATAAGGTGTAGTATTAAGGATAATCCTTGAAAATTATTTCCAAATCTGAAATTGATGGAAACAGGGAAAAGTGGCTTACACAAAATGAACTGTAATTTAAATGGCATAAACGGGACAGGTGTGGTGGCACATGTGTCATCCTAGCACTTTGGGAAGCCAAGGCAGTTGGATCACTTGAGCCCAGGAGTTCAAGACCAGCCTGGGCAACATGGCGAGACCTCATCTCTACATAAAACATAAAAATTAGCTGGGTGTGGTGGCACATACCTGTAGTCCCAGCTACTTGGGAGGCTGAGAACTACTCGAGAATTGCTTAAGCCTAGGAAGCAGAGATTGGAACGAGCCGAGATCATGCCACTGCACTCCTGCCTCGGCGACAGAGCAAGACCCTGTCTTAAACTAATCTAAGACTAGACTAGACTAGACCAAACTAAAATTAAATTAAATTAATGCTGGCAGTGGAAAATTTCTCATCCAGCACATATACACTGGAGACAGCATGGTGTGGACTGAATGAGTTCTAACCCTGCCTCTGCCAGAATCTAACTTTGGGCCTTGGATAATTCAAGGAACCCTTCTGGCCCTCAGTTTTCCCCACTGTAAAACAGGCAGGCAGAATAAATGACCATGAAGCTCCCTGAAGGCCAATAGGGTTACAGGAGTCCATATATTCCTACTTACTGATTCACTGCCTGAGTTAAGTATCAAAGCAGTACACGAGAACAGGTCCAGTGCAAAACTGTCCCTAATATCCTACTGATAGAGAAAATAAGAGACACAGTTTCCAATTCAGGTGCTTTTGTACAGTCTAAGTTCTAAAAGCTTTCTATAAATGCTATGCTTTAAGACAGTTAAATGTATCCAGTGACTTTTAACCTGAAAACTGCTAAAGCCAAGGAAATAATATAAGTTGAACTCATGCCCATTTCTATTATAATTCCATTTTTCAAAGTAACTCATAAGTGTGCATGACTCACACATCTGAATATGATGAGATGTTCCTTTATCATTTCATCTTCTATGCCAGTAATCCCACATTACAGAGTGCCAAACTCCTTTAATAAGTGTAGCATATGTTTCTACCACACTCCAAAATCCAGCACAAGACTGCTGCATTAGGGAAAAAATCTAAGTGAGGATTTCTGGGCTTTTGATCATAGGACCCCAAGTTAGTTGTCAAAAATATGACTCCCTCGCCTCTCCCTTTCTGCACAGCCGCCTAGACTACTGATAACTGAACGCATAACAACTATCCTTCAGGCTCATACAGACATTTAGACAGCTCTTTGAAGTGTACAAAGCACTTTCACATCTATTAACTGATTTCCAGTGACCTACTAGAGTCTATAGCAGGTCACTGGAAATCATTTTACAGATAAAGAAACAGAGATTCAGAGAATTTAAGTGACTTGCATAAGGCTATGCAGCTAGCAAGTGGCTGAACTGAACAAGCACTCAGCTCATCTAAAACCAAAAACTGAGCTCTTCTCACCAAACTGATGTGTAACCTAGGGATAAGAAAATAAGTGGTTGAAATAAAACCTTTTAGAAATTGTTGTGATTATACTTTTGGGAGTAGATCAACCTTTTATAAACACTGCAGCTTCTCTATTCCCTTCTTAGTCCCTTTGTATGGTGAGTTTCTAGAGTGAGATGGCTTACCCATTTGGACTTGACTCCAGATATACCTCCTTTCCATTTCCAACCAAGAAGATAATTCTTGAACTCTGTCCTTGTAATACGAAATACCAGCTATAGCATGACTTGAGTCAACAACAGTACAGAGAGATAAGTAACCGGCTGCAAATCACAGAGCTGCACAGGCAGAGTAGATCAGCATAGGGACTTCAATCTTCTCCCTACAGATGGACATTTAGACATTACGTCATCCTTCTTGAGACACAGGGCTTGCAGCAGTTCTTTCAGTGACAAAAATTCCCTAAGCAGCCCACAGTGCTATTAGTTTCCTCATTTGATTGTTCTTACGGAAAAAAAAAAAAAACACAACAACACTACCACTAAATGCCCCCCCCACCCCCCAGGTAGTTACTTGAGAGCAACTAATCAGACCATCCCTGTACCCTGTATAAATAAAAACAAGGTTTTTTTGCATTGACCTGATAATTTCATTGGTAGCTACAACTAACTACACAATAGTTGGAGGCAGGGAGATTCACTCTGTATCTTTACCTTTAATTATACAATAAGGGCTGGAATCCCCTGTCAGTTTATTCAGCCACGCTTACAAGAAGTCACAACGTGGGAATTTCCAAAGCCAGTCAAACATCAGGAGTATAAATGTCACGTACCTAGACTTCTCAGTTTATAAACACATTTTTTTTAAAAGCTGACTAGTAACAATATAAAAATCTTCCCTCCTGTTCACCACTTCAAACATTTAGTATGATTTAGGTTTTTGGTTAACCATGCTTGTCGAATGCTTTAAGGTGCTAAATTACTAACTGGGCTGGAACTTTCTAACCATACCTCATTTAAATTGAATCACAGATTACATATCAAAAACTTAAATCTCCAAGTCTTCGGCCAAATGAGATCTGCTTTATAATCTGAATAGAAAATGGTTGGTAACTAAACAAGCTAATCATGATCACCATCCCTAGAGCAAAAATCTGAAAAGACCATAAGGAGTGGCTCTGACATCAGTCAAACTTGAGTTTAAATCCTGACTCTGCCACTTACGAGCTCTGTGTGGTCCTGGACACTTGAGCTTCTGAGCCTTAAATTTCTGCATCTCTAGTATCAATTCGCTCTCATCTAACTGTTGTCAAGGACCAACCACAGTAGAAATCATACATTAGGTACTAAATAAAAAATATAATTATTAGATACTATAAATGTAAATTTGGAATACAAGCCAATGTGACTCTGTGGACAATAATAATGTGGAAAGTCGGGGTAGGAAACAATTGCAGTTTCTTTCTATTAATATTCTACTTTCTACCCTTCAAGGCCCATCCCAATCCAACCTCCTCCTCCACCACCCAGCTCCATCAACTCCAGCCTACAATGCCTGACACACAACATAATTAGCACTTCATTAAACATTTTATTGTTTCCGGGATCACTATTTGCTGGTCCTAACACCTATCTGTTTAAGGATACCTTAAGCAGAAAGGCTCTCTGTCTCACTACCCCTTCATTATTCTCACTACCCCTTCATTATTCTAACTCATTATAAACTACACTGAGACCACGAGTGATTACACAATGCCATTTAACTAAAATTGTGAATGCTTGAAAATACAAAAGTCACCCTTGGAACAGTTAACAGATAATTTTAGCTTAGTAAACACACATTTTTTAACACTCCAAAACCACTTTGGTTCAGATCACATGGGGACATTCCCATTGGTTGCTGTGGTGACTGTGTCACAAATTAGAGTCCCTCTGGCTAAGATTCTCAGGCCCAGGGTGCTGTGACTAAACCACTGTAACCACTTCACATCTACTCATATACTCCCATTTTCTAAAACTTCAAAACCACCAGCCCAAAACAACTTGATTCAAACACAGAGTTTAGAATCAAGTCCACAAATGCCATGACCTAAAACAAAATGAAGCTTGAACTCTCTCCCCAACAGACTTCTCTGCACTTTGCCAGGTCATACTGATATGGTTCCAATGCATCAGACCAACGGTTCCCAACGCCTCCCACCCCGACTCTTGCTGCTTTTTAAAACATATACGTCGTAATGCTCTCCCTTTACTACCCTGAAATGAAAATCAAAAATAATACAAACTATATACAATTTCAACATAATATAATGTCCTAACTATAAATAAAGAATTTAGAGATATCTGTAAGAATATACATTTCAAAAGTAATTGCTCTGACACGAGTACATCAGAAGACATAATGAAGTAGTCTAATACAACAACAGAACAACTCTGAATGCAATAGCTATAAATGCAGTCAGATACTTGCATATTATTCTTGATGACACAAATACATGCACACCAACACTGGCAAGTGATTTATAAAAATGGTAAACAGCTTTTGGCAAAGTTACAAAGAAAATAGTGTAGTACCTTATATAGTATATCATATCAATTTACAAAGTAGTGGCATTCCTAGAAAATTAAGGATATATCAAAACAATGCAAAAAGTCCTTTACATAAAATGGAATTACAGGTTCTAGGTTCAGAAAATTACGAACAGGCTTTTTCCCTGCAAGAATGTCTGGGGAGACATTTGAAAGTCATGCAGGCTATAGAAAAATTCTTCTATCCACAGGACTATTGCCGTGCACGTTATAGGATTCCTAGTATTCCTAGCCATGACCTCCTAAATGTCAAAGGTACCCAGCCCGGCATCAAACAGACAAACAACAAGGGCCCACTGCCCCAGCTGTGCTCTGCTATGAGGCCAAGTAGGGTCTTGTTGTCTTTGTATGTCATGCACTGACCTTAGAACTATGTGTGGCTCCTAAGTAGGTGCTCAGTAAGTCTGAGGAAGTGGGTGGTAGTTCTTCTAAAATACCTCTGTTTGTTCTGAAGTAGCAGAAAAACAGAATCAGTATTTTCAGCAAATTGAAAGATGGCATCTACTGGACAGGAATGTAGAACTGCTGACATTCACTTAAAGCCACAAACACCTTTATAGGATGCTATTATTCCAACCCCATAATGATGATCTAAAACCAGGACAGCAAATACACATGGTGGGCAGGGTCTGAACAGGCAAAGCACAGAGGATTTTTAGGGCAGTGAAAATACTCTGTGTGATACAATGAAGGTGGGTACACGTCATCATACATTTGTCCAAACCCATAAAATGTACAACTCCAAGAGTGGACCCTAATCTAAACTATGGACTTTGGGTGATAATGATGTCAGTGTAGGTTCATCAAGTGCAAAAAATGTACCATTCTGGTGGGAAATGTTGGTTATGAGGGAGGTTATGCAAGTGTGAGATCTGTACCTTCCTCTTAATTTTGCTCTAGGCTGGGCACAGTGGCTCATGCCTGTAATCCCAGCACTTTGGGAGGCTGAGGCGGGCAGATCACCTGAGGTCAAGAGTTCAAGACCAGCCTGGTTAACACAGTGAAACCCCGTCTCTACTAACAAAAAAAAAAATACAAAAAGTTAGCAGGGTGTGGTGGCGCACACCTGTAATGCCAGCTACTTGGGAGTCTGAGGCAGAAGAATCGCTTGAACCCAGGAGGTGGAAGTTGCAATGAGCCAAGATTGCACCATTGCACTCCAGCCTGGGAGACAAGAGGGAAACTCTGTCTCAAAAAAAAAAAAAAAAAAAAATTGCTCTAAACCTAAAACTGCTTTAAGAAAATAAAGCCTTAAGGAAAAATAAAACAACAAGAAGAAAACTGTGGACATCATGGCCTGATGTCCCACAGAGCCTGGGAATGACTTTAAAATCCATCTCAATGTGGCTCCAATGAGTCCTGCCAACTGATTAGGCTTCCTAACCTCAAAAATACGGGAGAAGACAATTAGCCGGTTCAAACTTACTTCCTGTGGGTAACTGGGCCTTCCACACCATGCAATCTAGTAATTCCTACTACCATCATCTGAGCACTTACCATGCTCTTCAGGCACACAGTGTCATGCACTTATTTGACCTTTATATAACAATGAGACGTGGTATAAATCCCTACTTTACAGGGAACTAAATGAGGCCCAAACACAAGACCCAAGGTCAAATGCTGTTAAAGCCCAGACTATACAGCCCAGATCTGTCTAGCTCCAAGCCTGTGCCAGTTATTTGCAATCACCTATAAAACCACCTGTCTGGAGGAGTGGGGTCATAAAGCTTCCTACTATAGTGGTACCTCTCCTCTGCATGAACCCAGGAGGTGGGCAGGCCCCTTTAGGTAGATGACAGATAGCATATCAAATAAAAGCCAAAACAAAATTCCTCTCTGCTGCTCAGCCAGAGTCACAGAAAGCTGGGAAGATACCCAAATTAGATCTTTAAACCAAGCTGTGGACCCCAGGACCACACATTCCCTGATGCATAAAGACTCAAAGCTTCGGAATGGCATCAAGCCCCAGTGAGTGCTGGCTCTAACCTACCTTCACTCCAGTTCCTGCCTCTCTCCTATGGCCAGTGCTATTGTCCCCAGACCCGACTTTCCAACTCTGAGTACACACGAGATCTTTGCTCACCTGATGGTGCAGAGGAAATGCTCCTCCCACCTGCTCAGTGTCTGTGACTCCTGCCCACTTCTCAGACTCAACAGCAGGATCCCTCCTCCCACCCCCAAGTGGCTCCACACTGCCCAGGTGGAACAAACTGACCCACTTCAGAGCCATCGCAGCACTGTTCATGCACACACTTTCCTCAGGGCCCTTACCCCTGTCCTCCTTGCATTAACGATTATCAGTATACACGGCCCTTCCCTAGAGGATTAGTTCCTAAAGCACCCCTGTATTCTCCTACAATGCTGACCACAACCACCACCACCACTAGATATATAGTCCACCTGATGAATGCTTACGATATGATATGGCTGCCATTGTATACACGTTTTGTTTAATCTTCATATTAGTTCCATTTTACTGATAAAGAAACTGAGGTCTGGCATGACCCAGCCTTCACTGGCACTACAGCAGAGCAGATATAAGCACAGTCTGGAACCAGAACACGTGTTTGAATCCCAGCTCTACCACGTGCCAGCTGGGAAATCCTGGGTAAGTTATTTATCCCATCTGTGCCTCAATTTCTTCATATGTAAAACAAGGATCGTAACACATGCTCCGCAGTATTTTGGTCAGCATTAAAAGAGTTAATGTATGTGAAGGCACTCAGCACAGTGTCTGGACATAGCAGGAACTAAACATCATCACTGTTTCCAATCTTGTCTTCATTATGCCCCAAGTCCATATTTTTATGTCCTCAAATATACCAACTACTTCCCACCTTTGTCTAAGCTGACTCTTCGGCCCTGACTGCTCTCTGCAGGCCAGGTCCTCACCATTCTTTGGGTCTGCTTATGTGCTCACCTCTGATGGGCGTTCCCTGACAACCCTATTAAGAAAGAGCTCTGTCTCTCTGGCACGGTCTCCTGTGTCCCTTCCCCCCACTCCCCAGGTCCTATTAATTTTAGCACATCCTTGTTTCTTTTCCTCAGGGCACTTATGACAGCCTAGAATTGTTATGTGTTGATCCATGTATTTGTTTTGTGTCCACATCCTCACTAGAGATGAGGGAAAGAACTATGTCTGTCTTCCTTTTTTTTAATCTCCATCCAGCCAAGGGCAATGCTCAATAAATATTTGTAGAATAAGTGGGCAAATGAACGAATAAATGAGGCTCAGAAAGTTTAATAATTTGCCAAACATTACACATACAGTCAACAGAAAAGACAAACTTCAAACTCAGATTTGACTCCAAAGATGGTGCTCTTTGCAGCTTGGTACCCTGTCTCCTTTTACATTATAGGTATTTAAGAAGTAGCTGTTGAATTAATAAATGAATGAATTATAGAATCCTTAAGGTAACAGGTTGCTGATGGTCGCTGCTGCTATGGGGACAGCAGGAAATAAACACCCTGCAAAGTGCCATTCTCTCTATTTGGTCAACAATGAGTATCGATCAACTCAAACGTCTATTAAGCAGCCACAATGAACACATCTATATAATGCAAAAGAATACAAAGCCCCTGTATTTGGCTGGAAGATAGCAGGTAGAATCAGGACTACAGCATATGGTTGGGCAGGTTGGGCACTACCAAGAATGCCCAACTGAGATAGAAAGTGATGGCTGAAATCCAATCTGCCTTTTACTAGCCAGGCCACACTCTCTGGTGCAGGGCTACCCCACTCAGACAAGGTGCTGTTTTCTAATTTTCACAAAGACAATATATAGACTAGCAGCAGCCCTATGGAGGGTCAGTCTTATTTCTTAAGGCTGGGTCTCTCTACCGTGGGAGTTTAATGGCACAAAAGGCACTGACTATTAAGAACACAATGCCCCTCCAAACCTGCCAGTGCCCCTGAAACAGCCACTTAGGGTGAAAGCATTCTACGCCATGAGGTGCTTATGATAATACAAAAACAGGGA
This sequence comes from Symphalangus syndactylus, assembly GCF_028878055.3. Taxonomy (NCBI): domain Eukaryota; kingdom Metazoa; phylum Chordata; class Mammalia; order Primates; family Hylobatidae; genus Symphalangus; species Symphalangus syndactylus. Next base: position 47,733,690 of record NC_072434.2, on the reverse strand, counting down.
GGGGCAGCTGGTTCCTTCACTGCCACCTTTTAACTCAGACTAGTCTATCATATTGACCTCTAGTACTTGTCAGAGCAGAGAAGCCTGAAAGTTGGGACCTGAATAGATTAAGTTTCCATGCAATAAAAGGTGATGAGAAAGATTCCAGAACAAAGAATACTACGATGAAAAGTAGGCTCAGGCTGGGGACCCCAAAATCACGCATTTCCCTTTCTCCCTGAAGCCAGCTCTCACTGTACCTAGTAGGTATACAAAAGTGCATTCATGTGCCTACACACATATGCACACACAAAACTAAAAAAAGGATGTCACTTGAGTGCACTGCTTCCTGCCCCCTCTAGAAGTCCTAACTGCTCAGCAGAGAAAAACAGCTCAGAGGAGCATAAAGAGACCCAAGAACTCTTCCTCTTGGTTTTCCCAGTAACTTCTGGAATTACATTTGGAAAGCCACTTCACCACCAAGACCTGAATCTCATCATTTATAAAAGGACTGAGGCTGCAATATGTGAAAGATCAGGATTTTCAGGCTATGTTCTGAGCAACCAAAAGGTTCTGAGTGCTATAAAACTCTGCAAAAAAATTTATTCAATTTTGTTTTTAAGATAATATATTAATGATTTTAGAGATTATAATAAACTCCCACAGATTCAAATGTTATTGGAAATTTTAGCACACTGATGACAAATGTGTTCATATTATCTTTCTGTAGACCTCAGAATAAAGCTGCTCTTGCCAATTCTAAGCTTATATTAGTATCTTGTAAATATGTCACTGATTCTGAAGGAAACTGGAATTCTCTTTTTAAAAATTCAGGCCTGTACTTGTCTGGTGCCTTAAAATTGTTCAAGCAAGTATACTGCTATAGCACACCTGCAGTATGTTCAGTTAAATGCCAGGTAAATCTCAGGCACATCTGCTGGCTCATGCTCTTATCACAGGGGAATAGTCAGTTATGCAAAAACAAATGAATTCATAACAGGCTGCACTGTAATAAAAAGAGTGAGCACACATTATCATCTGTCTTGCAGTTTGTAATAAAGAATGAAAGTATTTGTTAAACAGTGTGATTCTCCTTGGAGACCAAAGTTCCCCCTATTCATCTTTCAAGCTTCTGGATCAATTTAATTAAAGAGTATCCTGAAATTGTAAGGTATTAGCAAACTATTCTTATCTGCAATTACTTATCCATGCAAATCAGACTTTTCTATACTGCAAACAAAATTAAATCCAGATGGAACCTGGGTAATGAAACTGGCATTTGACTGGGACTGCCACTCAGAACCCAAGTTGAAATTCAGTGCCCACTACAGCAGCTTCATTGTTCTCTTGACTTTACCATAAGTAAATGGATGATTCTTGTACCTTATGATACCTACAAGTCTGAACTTATAAAATTAATCTCTTGTAAGTCCATTTACTTACGGTAAGTAAATGGATGATTCTTGTAACTTATGATACCTACAAGTCTGAACTTATAAGATTAATCTCTTGCAAAAAGAATAAAGCTGGAGGCATCACACCACCTGACTTCAAACTATACTACAAGGCTACAGCAACCAAAACAGCATGGTACTGGTACCAAAACAGACATATAGACCAGTGGAACAGAACAAAGTCCTCAGAAATAATACCACACATCTACAACCATCTGATCTTTGATGAATCTGACCTAAACATGCAACAGGTAAAGGACTCCCTATTTAATAAATGGTGTTGGGAAAACTGGCTAGCCATAAGCAGAAAACTGAAACTGGACACCTTCCTTACACCTTATACAAAAATTAACTCAAGATGGATTAAAGACTTAAACATTAAGACCTAAAACCATAATCAGGACACAGGCATGGGCAAAGACTTCATGACTATAACACCAAAAGCAATGGCAACAAAAGCCAAAATTGACAAATGGGATCTAATTAAACTAAAGAGCTTTTGCACAGCAAAAGAAACTATCATCAGAGTGAACAGGCAACCTACAGAATGGGAGAAAAATTTTGCAATCTATCCATCTGACAAAGGGCTAATATCCAGAATCTACAAAAAACTTAAATTTATAAGAAAAAAACAAACCCATCAAACAGAGGGCGAAGGAAATGAACAGACATTTCTCAAAAGAAGACATTTATGTGGCCAACAAACATAGCAAAAAAAGCTCATCATCACTGTTCATTAGAGAAACGCAAATCAAAACCATGATGAGATACCATCTCATGCTAGTCAGAATGTCGATCATTAAAAAGTCAGGAAACATGCTGGAGAGGATGTGAGAAATAGGAACACTTTACGCTGTTGGTGGGAGTGTAAATTAGTTCAACCATTGTGGAAGACAGTGTGGCAATTCCTCAAGGATCTAGAACCAGAAATACCATCTGACCCAGCCATCCCATTACTGGGTATATACCCAAATGATTATAAATCATTCCACTATAAAGACACATGTACACATATGTTTACTGCAGCACTGTTCACAATAGCAAATACTTGGATCCAACTCAAATGCCCATCAATGATAGATTGGATATAGAAAATGTGGCACATATCCACCATGGAATACTATGCAGCCATGAAAAAGGATGAGTTCATGTCTTTTGCAGGGACATGGATGAAGCTGGAAATCATAATTCTCAGCAAACTAACACAGGAACTGAAAACCAAACACCGCATGTTCTCACTCATAAGTGGGAGCTGAACAATGAGAACACATGCACACAGGGAGGGGAACATCACACACCAAGGCCAGTCAGGGGGTGGGGGACTAGGGGTGGGATGGCATTAGGAGAAATACCTAATGTAGATGACAGGTTGATGGATGCAGCAAACCACCATGGCACGTGTATACCTATGTAACAAACCTGCACGTTCTGCACATGTATCCCAGAACTTAAAGTATAATAAAAAAATAAACTCTTTAGTACACTGAGATTCCACATGGGACTTGATATGAAATAGGGTTCCTCGATTTTCAAAGAGTCAAAACCACCATGCTGGATTCCCTCAAAGTCCTCTTCACATTCTAATATTCAGAGGAAGCAAATTCTAAGTACACCTGGATTACCTGCTCATCCTTGTTCAACCGCACTCCACACAGACTACAACTCCCATAAGAAGGGAGGGCCATTCCCACCGAAAGTAAGGTTTCATCTACCATGGGCAGGTGGTAGCTGTCCATGCCAGGTATCACTCATCCAAGTCCCACCTCCCCCAGCAACAGGGTGAAAACGTTCAGCCCTCCCCAACCATGGCAGTAGGACACCCAGCATGGTGGGTGTCCTACCATGGTGGCACAAGGCTGACTGGTTGTATCCTGAGCAATTACTACGCTTTGGGGGCATCACCCCTAAGAGCTCAGACCAGCATTCAGAGGCCTCAACCTTTGGGGTAAAGGAGGCAATCCTTTTGTGTACAGGCTACTATCTCTCTCCTACTCTCCCATCTCTGCCTATCAAAACTCTGTCCTTTAACGGTAAATTGTTACAAAATTACAAACTATCGGGAGGCACTCTGGTAAGAATAAAAACAGCAAAAAAATAGGAACCCACGTGACTCTCAGAAATGTATCCTAAGAATACATAAGTACACACCCAGAGATCTAGCTATACGGCTATTAATCCTATTAATCGAAGTGTTGTTCGTAACTGCAAAAAACTGCAAGAAACCTAAATGTATTTTTTAAATGGATTTTGGCTCTAAAAAAGGGGGGGGGGGATATTCAATCAACAAAGTGCCCACAATATCTTTAACAATAATAATACCTACATTTTAGACTACTTACCATATAACTGGATCCTCTGATCAGGTTCTTTACATCTCATTTAACACTCACACCAACACCAGGTAGACATTACGGCATTTTATAAATAAGAAATCTAGGCCGGGTGTGGTTGCTCACGCCTGTAATCCCAGAACTTTGGGGGGCCGAGGCGGGGGGATCACGAGTTCAGGAGATTGAAACCAGCCTGGCCAACACGGTGAAACCCCGTCTCTACTAAAATTACAAAAATTAGCTGGGTGTGGTGGTGCATGCCTGTAATCCCAGCTATTCGGGAGGCTGAAGCAGGAGAATCGCTTGAACCAGGGAGTCGGAGGTTGCAGTGAGCCGAGATGGCGCCACTGTACTACAGCCTGGCGACAGAGCAAGACTCTGTCTCAAAAAAATAAATAAATAAATAAGAAATCTGAGATTCATAAAAGAAGTAATTAACTAAAGGTAATCTAGCTAATAAGTGTCAAGGTTGGGTTCAAACCTAACTCACTCACTCACTCTTGCATCCAACAAACGTTTATTAAGCATTTACTAGTGTCAGTATGGTGCTACACCCTGCTTTGTTGCTGGGGCTTTAATTTTCATTTTGAAATAATTTTAGATTTACACAAGACCTGCAAAGATAGTACAGAGAATTCCCATATACCTTCACTCAGCTACTCCTAACACTAATGCTATGGGTTTTTTTTTATTGACAAACTGCAATAATCATCCATTCCACCATCAAATAATCGAGAGGGCACTGGGTAGTCCCAGCTGGCACCCGCCTCTGCCTGGGACTGCCCACAATCTCTGTTCCCCACTGACATCTGACTCTGCACTGCCCTCCCAACTCCACCATCCCAAAGGTAAGACAAGGGAATTAAGAAAATTACCACAAATCAAAAGTTTTTTCCCCCAGTTAGAATTAAGCCACTGCTAACAGGAAGTAAAGCCATGGAAAGAATTATACTTTTTTTTTTTTTTTGAGACAGAGTCTCGCTCTGTCGCCCAGGCTGGAGTGCAGTGGCGCAATCTCGGCTCACTGCAAGCTCCGCCTCCCGGGTTCACGCCATTCTCCTGCCTCAGCCTCTCCAAATAGCTGGGACTACAGGTGCCCGCCACCACGCCCGGCTAATTTTTTTGTATTTTTAGTAGAGACAGGGTTTCACCATGGTCTCGATCTCCTGACTTCGTGATCCGCCCGCCTCGGCCTCCCAACGTGCTGGGATTACAAGCGTGAGCCACCGCGCCCGGCCACTTTTAAAACAAGTATAGAACCTCTGAGAAATCTCAAATAGAAAAGAACAGTAACAACGAGAAAAAATAATAAATATAATTAAACACTACACCAGTGTTAGCTATACGTGACAGGCATCATGCCAAACGCTTTAAATTCATTGAATCCTGAACATCCCATAAGGTAGGTACCACTGTTATCCCCATTTACAGATGAGCAAAGCAAGGTACAAAGAAGTTAAGTTTTACTCAAAGTTCCACAGCTCAAAAACACTTCTCTTTCCGAGGAAGAAAAAAGAACACGAGGCTCCCACCCCTGTTTTGAACTAAGCTATTTTTAACAACAATGGCCACCATCCAGACATCAGATGTGACCAATCTCCAGCTCAGCGAAACTATTCATGAGTGCAGCATTTTTCAGCCCTTGAGTAGTCTCTGCCTAAGTGACGTATCCCTCTGTTGTACATGTTTCCAAGGGAAGTGACGAAATTTCTGAGGGACTTGCACAACACTGCCAAAAAGCAGGATTCCAAAAGGCCTTTCACGCATGTTTTCACAATGCCCCAAGACTATCTGCCTCTCGTCTGCACCATCCCCTTGGCAATCTCTGCCATGGGCTGACACCTGCTCTTCAACAGAAATTATTCAAAGGACACATCAGATGCTGTACTACACTGACTGTCTCTACAAAATTGTGGTGCCAGAATTCACTTCAAAGGATCTGCATGTCTCTGACTACATGACAAAGATGTAGGGTATAAAAAGGGAATTGTCTATTTCTGGCACCACAAAATGCAACCTATTTGCCTCACCAAGCACGCTGCTCCTCTAAAGAAAGTTTTTGCTTTCAAAGAATCCTGGGTTTGCCTTTAAATTCACATTGTTTCATCCTGAAGTGACTAACTTTGAATCATTCAAAATCGCTGTGGTCCTTAGAATTTTCAGGCACTATGGAATATACTATATAAATATGAGCATTCTCAAGCAATACACACTAAAAGACACACAGCCAATGGCCTAACCCAGGTCCACCTCTGGAATATGGGAGCTGACAGAAAGTGACCCAGAACCACTAGAAGCACAAAGCAGAAGGAAAGATAAGTGCTGACCAAAATGCAGGAGGGGACAGGGTATCTTAGGAAGCTGGAAAACATGGAGAGATGTAAAAGGACCAAAAGCAGCCCCTGTTCCTGGTCACCAATTGGGATCAGTGGAGGAGAGTTTCAGTGGGATCCCAGGAGACATCTCTCAAATGACCTCCAGCTCCAGTCCTGGGAAACTTGCTCAACAAATGATGCAATAAATAACACAAAGGCACAACATATGAAGCTGCTTTTTATTTTTAAGGCTGTAAGAACCTCTTGTCACAGCTCTGAGAAGGGGAGACTGAAGGCTGGAGGCAGCCACACCAAGGAACCAGGCAGTGAAGAGCAGGGTCGTTTCCTAACTGGGAGACCTGGCATTACTGCAAGCAGAGGTTGTAGTGACTCATCAGGATGAATCCACACAGCAGTAAAGAAAAACAACAGTGAAGGGAGAGCTTGGCAGCCATTACGAAATGAGAGGGGTGAGAAGCTCAGGTTGTGGACCCACAAGAGTGCCCCCTCAACCTTGACTGTTCCCAAGGCTCTGTCTGCCTGCGTTCTTTGAAAACCTTCCATCTACTGGACCTACAGAGTTCTGGTTCATCCTCTCAAAGTCCAGGTCAGATGCCTCATCTTTCCGGTGAAGTCCTGTGGACTCCAAACGTAGTCACTCTCTTCTCCGTGCTGCCACAGTACTTTGTTAAACACATTCATTACAACCTTAGCTTACATTGTATTGTAAATGTCACCCACCAGACTATCCTGGGGGCTATGATTATATTTTACTCACAGTCAGTGCCTAGAACATAGTAGGTGCTCATCAGATGAATGATGAGGGTCCACTAGTAGGACCCTCCAGAGTTCCTAAGGCCACAGCAGTTTTCAGGAAGATTCATGATCAACTTATAAAACCAATTTACTTGAGGACCAATCTATTTCTAGCTGTGGGGATATGCACCACTACTCTCCCTGCTCCCTCTGAAATAGGAATGAGGAAGCTTCTCCCTTGATTCCATTCTAGCCATGGGAACAAGAACGCAGATGCATCAGACACCCTTGGGGATGACCCTGCCAAACAAATTATATTCCAATCTCACATCCACCAGACCAAAACCTAAACTAGATCAAAATCACTCATTCATACTGGGAGGGTATTAAAAGAAATATTTCTGACCCTTTCCCTCCTCTACCCATCAGCAGATGAAACAAGAAAGACCGATCATAACTCTTTTTTTTCTTTTTTTCGAGACAGAGTTTCGCTCTTGTTGCCCAGGCTAGAGTGCAATGGCGTGATCTCAGTTCACTGCAACCTCCGCCTCCCAGGTTCAAGTGATTCTCCTGCCTCAGCCTCCTGAGTAGCTGGGATTACAGGCGCGTGCAACCACGCCCAGCTAATTTTTGTATTTTTTAGTAGAGATGGGGTTTCACCATGTTAGTCAGGCTGGTCTCGAACTCCTGACCTCGCGATCTGCCTGCCTCGGCCTCCCAAAGTGCTGAGATTACAGGCGTGAGCCACGGCGCCCAGCCCATAATTCATCTTTAAACCAACTCTCCAACAACCTGTCCTCTTTCCTCCTACTCAGACTGAATGAGAAGTCTGGTCTTGGCAGTCCCTTGATGTTTATCCAGCCTTTCCTGCTGTGACAGAATACTTGATGTGTTACCACAGAATTGCTTGCAACGCGGACGGGTCATCTCTGATGCTAAGGGAGAAGAAAAGGGAAAGTCCCTGGAGAGCCACCATATTGAGTCTTTACAATTTCATCTAGTGGACTGTGGAGCCATAAATGGTGCACAATAAATCCAGGAATGCTGGAGGGCAACCTGACAGGATCCAGTAGGAACATCTTAGAACAGACCGGTGCGTGTCTCAACACCTAGGGCAGCTGCCCCAGAAACAGACGGTCCAGGGACACACCCTTGCCCCTCCCCATTTCACAAAGCTCCCATGGGGCCTTGTCTCCCAGCCTCTAGCCTTACTCCAATGTCAATATGGGATCCGGCAGGAAGAGGCCAATGTGCAATCACTAAATAAAACTCCTTCACTGACTGAGTTGCCTCCTCTCCTTCCAGGCTCAAGATCAGAGATTAAGCAACAGAGGAGAGGTGGAAGTTTATCAGAGAATCAGGATTTCAAGGTTGGAATGGACTCTACAAAACATTCACCCTCCTCCTCCATGGCAATAACTATCCATACTTTCATTATTAGGCCAAATAAGCTTCTACATTTACCCTCAACTCCACAGGCCCATGGATGGACTCTAAGAGTATTTGGTATTTAAGATAAGAATACAAATTTGACACAGTGCACCCTCCAATGCAAGGTTAGGAATTGGTAGGCACCTTGAAAGAAGTATCCTTGTTAAACCTCTAAGACTCTTGTATTTTGGAAGAATTAATTCGTTCTTGGGGAAATCCAGTTATTTCTCCCATGAAGACAAACAGAGGTACCTTATGTCACTCACCCATCACCTGTCTAGACACCCAGGACTTTCACAAGTATGACTGGAGAGGTGAGGCCAAACACAAGAGCTGAGAAACAGCACAGCCCTGTGACCAGTAGCCAAGGTGTGAGCCCAGCTCCACCACTTACTAGCTCTGTGATCCTAAAAAGCAGGAAAACACTAGGACCTACCTACCTCATTTGCTTGTAAAAAGATTAAGTTAGTTAATTACTTAGAACACCATAAGCTATATTTCTTCCATGAATGAAGAGGTTGAGCCAATGTTTCTTTGCAACATGCTATCCCACGTTGGTGAGAATTTCCAACGTGACAGCAGAAAACAGTAGGTTGCACCATATGAAACTGCCAACATTTGACCATTTTTATGTATAAAAATGGCAATTTTATATTAATAAATCAAATATGTGTGAAAAAGAACACAAAGCAGTGCATTTAAAATCATCCTAAATGTCTACAGCTTAGGCCTTTTATAGAAAATATTTCAAATGACTGTTTAAAAAAAAAAAAAAAGGATCAACTATCTGTATGGGGCTAATCCTCCCCACCCCCAGTTTGGTCTACAGGACCTCATGCAGATTGAGCAACTTTGGCTATTTGGGTAGCTGAACCACTGCCAAGCTGACTCCCAGCCACCACCTGTTACTTTGACAACTCTAGCTTCAGGGCTAACAGGACCACTTGCAAAACTTACACCCACAGAAAACTCAAAGGCTCCAGAGGCATAAGCTCCAAAACCCCAGAGAGCTCCACAGCATTCTTCTCCTTCTAGTAGTACTTTTGGTTTCCAGGAAAATCATCTCATGCTCGGGCCACTGTCACAGGCCTGACCAGCACCACAGAAATTTCAGCCATTATTCTAGTTGTATGGAGTCATTCAAAATACTAGTTCCGAAAGAAGTTTCAGAGGCCCAACGCCGAGCATCTTTTACCTTTGCTAATTTTTCCATAAATTGAAAGCCTTTCTAGAAAGAAAGGAGCGTATCACTGTTAAAGTTCAATTATACAACGCAGGCTCTCTGTCATAACTTCTTGTCAATCTATAATTATTTCAAAATAAAGTTTCTAAATAGGCATTAGTGGAACATTGATTAGTAACTGAAAACCAAAGCAGACTTAGTTGATCATAGAATGACCAAAAAAAACCTGGAAAATGTTGACCTCATTATTTCAGTTTTTCAGACATATCCTTAAAGCTAGGTCAAACTGATCCATCAACAATTCAACTGAACATTTGATATTCTACCTTGGAACAAGGAAACCCATCCATCGATCACTCCAACATTGTCTGAGATACACTAAATTACCTCACTGTAAAAGTTTCTTGAACAGAGAATGTCAAAATCTTTTTTTTTTTTTTTTTTTTTTTTTTGAGAGGGAGTCCCACTCTGTCACCCAGGCTGGAGTGCAGTGGTGCGATCTCGGCTCACTGCAACATCTGCCTCCCAGGTTCACACCATTCTCCTGCCTCAGCCTCCCAAGTAGCTGGGACTACAGGTGCCCACCACCACACCCGGCTAATTTTTTGTATTTTTTAGTAGAGACGGGGTTTCACTGTGTTAGCCAGGATGGTCTCGATCTCCTGACCTCATGATCTGCCCGCCTTGGCCTCCCAAAAGAGAATGTCAAAGTCTTTAATGCTAAGAAAGAATATAATTTCATGGCTGAAAAAAAAAAAAAGTTTTTTTTTTAAAGTTCAATTATACAAAGATATAAAAAAGTACTCTTTCGTAAAGAACAACTTTGATGAAACCTTTTAGATGTACTGTGTGATTTTATGTCTTCAGTCCACTATAATAGAAAGGCTCTTTTCAATGACTGACCCAGTAGATAGTAGCAGAACCTTTCTGGCCTATAAACTAAGCCTAGTTAGGAAACAAGACCCAGAAGCATTTATACTTGCCTGAACTCTTGATTCCATGTTATTACATGAACTAAGTGAAGACCCAAACCAAGATCATCAGCCTTCTATTAAGGCAAACACATGATCTGATTGGCTCGGGCTTAATGGTCATGTTTCAGCTTCATTTTATTGCTCCGCTTCCCTCGACACCAGAACTATGTATCTCCTCTACTTCTCAACACTAAAACCATTTATAAATCCCAAGAACAGTATTCACTGTAAATCAAACTAGTAAGTAAACTCGTTCTCCAACACCAAACCATATACTTTTATGTTTCTCAACTAAAAGTAGAGTTCATTACAAAAGAAACTGAGAAACGCCTCCTCATGAAGTCTCTCTTAATATTTTATGTCTACATAAAGATATGATGTGGGTAGAGGTAGATGGCAGCACCAGTGTCTCAGCATCTGTTTTCTAGTGCCCCCCAAAACAGAATCACAGGTCTCTGCCCTCCCCTAGCATTCTTAATGTTATAATAGTTAATAATTAAAATACTTAATTAACTGAACTAAACTGAAGAGCCACCTAGCATTTTTTTCTTTTCTTTTCTCTTGAGACAGGGTCTCGCTTTGTTGTCCAGGCTGGAGTGCAATGGCATGACCATGGCTCACTGCTGCCTTGAACTTCTGGGCTCAAGCAATCTTTTCATAGGAATTGTTGGAGCAACTGTTTGGAGAACTACTCTCTGAAAGACAATAACATATTTTTCCCTAAAGACATTCTTGCCCCCAGGGCACACTTTTCTGGCTGCCATCAACCTTGCTGCCTAGATTCAATGAAATGGGGATGTCAGATGATTCTGTGAGCAACAGATCTAGGCATGAATGTATACATATAAGCACAACTCATACCTCTAAGGGTGACCATACAGCTAGGAACAGCAAATGGCAGATTACCACACATAACACAGGACAAGGGAAGAAGTTCAAACATCTACTCAGTGCCAACTCCAATACATTCACACAAGTTCACAATAGTTTCACAGTTTGCAGAAGTCTGGAGTCACTAGTTTGCAGTAAGCGGAGAGCATGGCCTACTGGTAAAACGCATGAGCTCTGAAGTCAGAAAAGACTTACTCATTTATAAAATAAGGTATTTAATTTCTCCAAGTATTGGTTTCTTCATCTATAATGGGGATAATACCATCTAACACAAAAGGATTTTCAAGGATTAAATTAGGTATATATTAGGAGCTGGGCACATAGTAGATACATAATTTATAAGGTCCTAGTCATAGATATAATTCCTATATAAGGCTTAAAAAAACTCACAGAAAACCACATGGTTTCATTCTGCACTCTGAAATCCAGCTGGTATTATGCCACTAGTGTATGTGTGCTATATAAGTCAATAAAAGTGGGAACCAGAGACGAAATAAGAGAATAACTACTTAGACTGTGTGTCCCCCAACTGGGCGGCTCAATACTATTCCTTTATAAATAAAGACTAGGATACAAATATACTCCTGTGTTGTAATAGTGCTAAGTTTCATTGTTTCGGAGCACACATAAAATATGAGTTCCCCAAAGTAAATGCTGCTGAGTTTCATACAAATATTTACGAACATTACATATTGCCAAGCCTTCTCACTTAGATCTGTGTATAAAATACAAGTAACTAGATGTCAACAAACCTATAAATCCGAGAGCAGGCCCTACACACAGGCATACTGATAGCTTCAAGGAGAGAAAACCGGTAAGTTGACAGAAAAACAATAGAAAGCACAACAGGAAGTCCAAAGCTAGTTAGTGTGGAACAAATACACCGTGTGTGTACGTGTGCATGCAAATACACATAACTCAACAGACCTGCAGGGAATCCCTATTGTAAGAGTCATCATTTACAGAAGACCTAGCTTATACCAATTTCAATTTCTTCTTTTTTTTTTTTTTTTTGAGATAGTCTCACTCTGTCGCCCAAGCTGGAGTGCAGTGGCACAATCTCCACTCACTGCAACCTCTGCCTCTCAGGTTCAACTGATTCTTTTGCCTCAGCCTCCCGATTAGCTGGGATTACAGGCATGCGCCACCACATCTGGCTAATTTTTGTATTTTTAGTAGAGATGGGGTTTCACCATGTTGGCCAGGCTGGTCTCCTACTCTGGGGCTCAAGTGATCCGCCCACCTCAGCCTCCCAAAGTGCTGGGGTTACAGGCATAAGCCACTGCACCTGGCTCAATTTCAATTTCTTAAAAAGTGAAGAAAATGAGGTTAAGACGGGTTTACTGCTCATAGGCAACAGAGTCAGTAGGTGGTGAAATTTAAACCCAGGTCTTTCTACTCCAATTTATGCTATGCCCCATAAACACAGTGCTCAACACAAATGACATTTGTAACTGAACATGATTAATAAAGAGAAAATAAACTGTATTCAGTTGCCTCAGTTCAAGAACAGAAGAAATATATTTTCGGATTTTTTCATTAAAGTCGTTAAAGTTTTGGCCGGGCACCGTCAGTCACTCACGCTTGTAATCCCAGCATTTCAAGAGGCTGAGATGGGTGGACCACCTGAGGTCAGGAGTTCAAGACACACCTGACCAACATGGCGAAACCCCGTCTCTACTAAAACTACGAAATTAGCCGGGCGTGGTGGCGCATGCCTATAATCCAGCTACTTGGGAGGCTGAGGCAGGAGAATCGCCTGAACATGCAAGGCGGGGGTTGCGGTGAGCCAAAATCATGCCATTGCACTCCAGCCTGGGCAACAGACTCCATCTCAAAAAATAATAATAATAAAAATAAAATAAAGTAGTTGAAGTTTTGTGGTTATTATAATAAATTCTCACCATCTAAAAACCGGTTAACCCAAAATGACTAATCCCTAATGGTTCAAAAGGGCCAAGAATTTATTGTAACTTGCAACCACATCTGGGGAAAAAAAATTCATTCCTTAACTCTAGAGAAACACTTTTAAATATAAAATGTGGTGACATGACTCCAAATTCTTTCACTTGGGGCTTTCACTGGGACTTATCCAGTTATTCTGACAATTATCAGAAATGAAAAATAAAACAAAGATGATTTATCTTGACCAATCAAATATTTTAGGGACCAAAAAAATAAGCAAATTAAGTCAACAATTATTTCAAATTTCCCATGGTTAGAATAAAAAGAACTGGCCTTCTTTCAGAGTCCTCTGCTCTATCAGAGAAACTGGGGATGGAAAGGGAGCCTCAGAGCTGTGATGTTACATTCGAATTCCCACAAATGGCCTACATTTTGAAAATGAAGAAACCAAAGCTCGGCACATGACATGACTAAACCCGGGTCTGAAAGTCAACTACTATCAGATTTTCAACATGAATCCAGGTACTTGACTCTCTAAGTTTAGTGGAAATATCTGAATCTAAAGACCAAAGGAAAAGGCTGAGATCAGGCCAGTATCCCCTGGGACTTCCGAGTGTTCTCCAGGAGAAGCAGGGAAGATTAGGCGGGTGTGGTTTACACTACAGATCCCCAGAGAAAGCCCTACCGACTGGAGCCCAGTCGGCCTGGAGCCACTGTGTCAGCTTGGTTGTTCCTGACAAATACAAGAACAATCCAGAACTAAATAAAAATCCAAAGAGAGAGAAACTACTCCTGGATGAACATAGTAACAATATGCAAAGATAAATTACCAAATTAGAGGAAAAGATGATGTCTTATGAGAAACATTTACATTTGAATGATGAAATTCTATATATCTTGGATGGAAGTAGGTATTTTGACATAAAAGATATAGAGGACACATGAGTCTGAATTGCCAGGGAGAAAAAGATATACGTATACTTCATGTGGGAATTTATCATCACTTCACTCTGGATGAAAAGTACTATGTAGAGGCAACCTGGCCTTTTGCTAGATAACCGGTACGGACCACTTTGATACTCAAGGACAATACATGACACTTTCGGCACAGGTAGCACAGTGGGGCTCTCTAAAGGACTAATACACTATTTGTAAAGGTAATAAACATGATAACTGATCAGAAAATCATTTTCTTTTTGTTTTTGTATTGCAGACTTGATGCTAGGTTATCTTTCCTTTGCAAGATTATTTCATCAGAATATTTTTAAAGAAACAATAAAACTGATCTTACATGGAAAAAACTGAAAATGTGTACAAATCTCTAATTATATCAAGAGTAGTGGTCTGGCGTCCCTATGTTACTTCAAGTATTCAACATTAACTCAAATATAACAATTTAGCATGTTCTATCTGGACAATATTCTTAGACTTCAAGCCAAATATCAGCAAATGCCATGCCTGCCTTAGCAAAAGGTGTAATCGTAGATAACATAATTAACCAAATACAAGATACTTTTTTCTCCTGAAATTATATTTTAAGGTGGGAAGTAGAATGAGGGAAGAACCTCTCATATTACAGGGCACACTCTCAGTTGCTTACACCATTTTCCTGTTCTAAATAAAGTAAATGTCTTAATTTTTTTAAAAAAAAGAAAAAGGCCAAATGAAGAATTTCATCATGTGAAAAGTACAGCATTACATTTGCTGTCTATATTTAATCATTAAGGAAATTAAATACTATATTTAATCCATGTCAAGATAAATAATTAAAACAGGCCCATTTTTATTATTTACAATTAGGTCCTATTTGGCTAATAGGAAATAACTCAAAAGTCAGAGAAGTTATTTTTTTAGTTTTCCTAATTCTTCCAAAAGACAATACCTAATCTTTATTATATCAAGTTTTGACCATGTATAGTTCCTCAGGAATACCTGGGCTCTCCTAATTAATAGCATTATGAAGATTACTTCCCATCTAAAGGTTCAGAATTGATACCTGTTACCTCACCAGATGGCCGTAACACCCTGATTGGTGGTCAGGTGTGATTTCCCAGAAGAAACCAAGTCTAAGAAGAGGTTAGACCACCTCTTCAATGTCTCACTGGCATCAACTGCCTGAAAACAGTCTAGGGATAGGACCTTGTGACTCTAATGCCCTTTTTATAGAGTTTTAGTGTGAATTTTCAAATGTGTTTAAAAAAAAAAGCAATTTGTAAAAACATGGATTTCAAGTTAGTGGGGAGATGGTAATTTTTTGTGGTAGGACAACTGGATAGTCAGAGAAAATAATAAAATTAGAATCCATCTTACATCATAGACTAAAATAAACATCCTATCATTTCAAATGACAAATATACCAAATATTAAGTCTAAGAGTTAAATATTTGTAGAATTAGAGGCATCAAAAGGTTTCTCAAACATGACACCAAAAGCAGAAGCCTTTATAAAGAAATGTGTGATTGATTTGAGGTCATGAAAATATAAAACTTCTATAACAAAAGGTCTTAATGTATAAGTAAACTTGAGGAAAAATATTTGTACCATATGCGACAGAAAGCTAATATCCTTAACATATGTAGCTTTAATAAATTAAAAAAAAAGACAAACACACGAATAATAAAATGAGCGAATAATAAAATGAGCGAATCCACATCAAAAAAATTAGTTCTCAAACTTGGAAAAAAAGTTTCGGCCAGGCATGGTGGCTGACGCCTGTAATCCCAGCACTTTGGGAGGCCGAGGTGGGCGGATCACAAGGTCAGGAGATCGAGACCATCCTGGCTAACACGGTGAAATCCCATCTCTACTGAAAGAACAAAAAATTAGCCGGGCGTGGTGGCAGGTGCCTGTCCAGCAACTCTGGAGGCTGAGGCAGGAGAATGGCGTGAACCCAGGAGGCAGAGCTTGCAGTGAGCCAAGATCGCACCACTGCACTCCAGCCTGGGCAACAGTGCAAGACTCTGTCTCAAAAAAAAAAAAAAAAACAGTTTAAATGTACCAGTAATTAAATATCTACAGAGTAAAAGATAAATTTATCACTTTTTACTAATAAATTGGAAATTTTTAAAAAATTATTATTATTATTTTTTTTTTTTTTTTTTTTTTTTTTGAGAAGGAGTCTCGCTCTTTCACTCAGGCTGGAGTGCAGTGGCGCGATCTCGGCTCACTGCAGGCTCCGTCCCCCGGGGTTCACGCCATTCTCCTGCCTCAGCCTCCCGCGTAGCTGGGACTACAGGCGCCCACCACCTTGCCCGGCTAATTTTTTTGTATTTTTTAGCAGAGACGGGGTTTCACCGTGTTAGCCAGGATGGTCTCGATCTCCTGACCTCGTGATCCGCCCGCCTTGGCCTCCCAAAGTGCTGGGATTACAGGCGTGAGCCACCGTGCCCGGCCTAAAAAAATTATTATATCCACAAATTGAGTATGATGACAGTGGTACTCTCATTTAGGAATATAAATAATATGTCACTTTTGGAGAGCAATGTGTACATGTCTTTTGACCTAGAAGTTCTAATTCCTGTATGTTATTATTGCTTGCTAATTCTAGAAATGTATTCTAAACAAAAGATAATAACATACAAGATTTAGCCAGAAGGATTTTCATCGTAGGGTTGTTGACTAACAAGACAAACATAAACGTTCATCCAGGAACACAGAATCATGGTGAAGCCACCCAACAGAAATCTACACAAAACATGTGCATGTGTTGGGGGTGGGGGGATATCACTACTGAAAGATGTTACAATAGTCATAATACACTAGCAAATGGAAAAAAAGTTTATGAAACATTATGCAGTATATAATCACCATTTATGTTGGCGATACACACACGATTGAGAGGATATTCGTGAAAATATTAACAATGGTTGTGAGAGTCCAAGTGATTTTTGTCTTTTCTCTGGATTCTAAGTCTTCAATAAATAGGAATAACTTTTGTAAAAAGTTATGAAATTAAAAAAACAAAACAAAAACTTCCAAGGAAGGGAGGCAGCAGCCAATACTGCTTTAATGCACAGAGCAACTGATTCTCTCCCGAGAAGCACTTGGCACCTTGGGCTCACAACACACCCAGCCATTCCATCCTCAGGTCCTGAGATAGGAACAGGAGCACATCAGGATGGGCAGAACCCCTAGTCGCATATCACAGTACAATCTCAAACCCTGGCACCTGCTTGGAAAGCACTCCAACCAGTCCACTAGCCCTTAAGAAACACAAGAAGGAATCGCCTGCACTTGCCAGTTCTCTCCATGTTAACAAGATGGCAGTTCAAAAGAAGGTATACAGCAAGGGGTGAGAGGTGTCTGCAATGCACAAAAATATGTAAATCTCAAGGCATGGAAAAAGGTACTAACCCCATGGGGAGCAATTAAGAATATTAATAAAAATTATTAATGCAATTATCTTTTAACCCAGCATTTCCACTTCTGGGAATTTATCTGACCTTCTACATACAAAGTTACACAAATAGCACTATTTATAGCAGCAGAAGTGCAGAAGCAAACAAAACGTCCCTTACATGAGGACTGGTTAAATAAGTCATGGTCTGTTCACACGAGAAAATGATGTACTAATAAGGAAAGAGAGGAGGATATAGGATAAAATGAAAAAAGCAAAGTGTGGAATAGTATATAGTATATAGAGTATTTACCGTATGTACAATAAAACAAGAATAAGAATATATACTTACATTAATAGGTCCTGGAGATGAGAAGAGCACTTAAGGAAACAGGGAACGAAGTTGACGGACAAACAAAAATGGGAGCAAGCCTTCTCAATTTGTACCCTGTTATACTGGTTTGCTTTCTTTCTTTTTTTTTTTCTTTGACACAGAGTCTTGCTCTGTCGCCCAGGCTGGAGTGCAGTGGCATGATCTCAGCTCACTACAACCTCCACCTCCAGGATTCAAGCCATCCTCTGGCCTCAGCCTCCTGAGTAGCTGGGATACTCCTGTGTACAGGCGCCTGCCACCACGCCCAGCTAATTTTTGTATTTTGAGTAGGGATAAGGTTTCACCATGTTGGCCAGGCTGGTCTTGAACTCCTGACCTCAAGTGATCCACCCGCCTCGGCCTTCCAATGTGCTGGGATTACAGGGATGAGCCACGGCACCCGGCCCTGGTTTGCTTTCTGAACCATGTCAATACAGTACCTATGCCAAACAAAATATCAATAACAATAATAATAAAAATAAGGAAATATAAAGTTTAAAAATGCTTGCCAAGAAAGCCTTGTTAAGAGGGAGATCTACCACCCACAGCAGGAGGAGCATCAGAGCTGAACAATACAGGGATCCTCACATAGTGATCCTCTTCTATTCTCCTGGAAGAAGACAGGAGAGAGGAAACCACTTACTGACCACCTACCGCTGGCTATGTGTTCTGCACATGTTATCTCATTTAATAGCCTAATTAACCCTAGCAGGTATAACCAACCCCCTCTCTGCAAATAAGTAAATGGTGGCTGGCAAGGCTTTAGGTAACTTCCCCACAGTCATAGGTCTATGATCGGACCTCATGCTCTTGTCTGCTAAAACTTGCAAAGGTACATATTTATGCATCATAGGAAAAATTAAAATCTTCTATGTCAGCCAGCTACCCAAAATCATACTTACTTCCACAGTGTTCTCTAATGTTCTTTGTTTCCTAGATTTTGAGAAGGTACTTGTTGAATAAAGCAAACATTTTGCTGTTCTAAATTTTCCACTTACTGGGCACCAAAAAGAGTTAATTATGGGCAGTTTTTAAGGAAAAAAAGATGAACGTATGAGAGTTATCCAAAAAAGTGGCAGTTCACAAAACAACTGAAAGCGGGGTCTCAAAGAGACATTTGCAAACCCATGTTCATAGAAATATCATTCGCAACAGTCAAAAGGTAGAAGCCACCCAAGCATCCAACAACAGATAGATGGATAAACAAAATGTTGTATATACATACAATGGAATATTATTCGCCTTTAAAAGGAAGGAAATTCTATCATATGTAAAAACATGGATAAACCTTGAGGACTTTATGCTAAGTGAAATATGCCAGTGAAAAAGGACATTATGGACAATTCCACTTATAAGATGTAGCCAGAGTAGTCAAATCCATAGATAGAAAAAGTAGACTGGTGGTTGGCAGGAGCTAGCAGGAAAAAGCAATGGGTAGTTATTATCTAATGGGTACCGAGTTCCAGTTTTGCAAGACGAAAAGAGTTCTGGAGATTAGCTGTAAAACAACGTGAATGTACTTAACACTACTGAACTGTAAGCTTAAAAATGGCTCACATGATAAATTTTATGTTGTTTATTTTCTACAACTTAAAAAAAATTTTTTAACTGCCAGTTCAAGATATTACAGCTGACATCTGTTTTTCTCTCTCTAGAAACTTCTCATACCAGGCAATTCTGTTAACACTACAGATCACAGTGTCCCACCCGACCCCCATCCATGCCTGCACTGTCCACCTTCCAGACCAACGGGTGACACAAACACAAGTCTTTCAGGGAGATTTGATAAACAGACATCATCCTGGGGCAGCCAATTGTTCTCTATTCAAATTATGTGGATAAAACCTCATTGTGGCAGAAAATAAGAACAATGAAGAGGAAGCAGAAATAGGCAGGATTCCTACTGAGAAGGGGAATGCCTTCATATCCTTGGAGTCCATGAACCATGGGTCCTTCCCCAACCCCCTTAAGACATAGGCCAATAAGTCCTTTTTTTTTTTTTTTTTTTAACGTAACCAAAAGAGAATACAGGTACCCAATAGAAAAGCAGTTTCAATGAACAATAGGTCCCTGAACAAGAATTTTCTCACTACAGATTGTTTTGGAACTTTATCTGCAGTATCATATATCTCTACTAAAACAGTAGTACACAAGTCCAAAATTTAGGTAGTAGAATTTCAAATTTAACATAACATTTCCGGTTGGGCCAGAATACTCTTATACCTCTGAAGGGAACAATGATTTTTTCAATTCAAATCTATACTATATGATATAGAGAGGGAAAGATATACAATTCATAGAAAGTTTATACAGAAATAAATTTAGAAATATAAATGTTTCCAAATTACCTGAGGTATAACACAGAAGAGAATGCCCAAATATTAGCCTGAAATTGAGGTTTTGGGTGAAACATTCAAACAATTAAGTCCAAGAACAGGAGGGTAATACATAGAGATCCGTTATCGGTGCCTTATTTGAAGAACTGAGATCTTTGATGCAATGCTCCATTTACTATAGGTTGCCTTGGTTTGGTTCCCACTAATCATTGGCCAGACTTAAACTTATTAAATCCAAATCTAATCCATGAGTGTTTACTGACTGCCTAGGTATACTGACTCTCGTATGAACCAAGACACACGGAGAAAGCAGCTCATATACTGAGCACGGTGCTAGGCTCTGCAGATTTTGTCTGACTTAATGTAAGCAAAGAGAATATCTAAAAAGTTATCATGCTAGGTATTAATGTCAAACCAGTTTCATATCTAGAATCTGAAAGACACAGCATAAAGTTGAACAGAGGTGCCTGAGGCAAAATCTTAAATGTGAACTGTGTTCCCCAAGGAGTGTAGCTATAAGCTTGTCACAAGTTTTTGCAAAGATAAACTAGCCTTGTTGATTTCACAGAAGCAGATCTCACCAATAAAATAACTTTCAAACACAAGCAGTACTATCCATGTGAAATCATTATAACCACTAATCAGCACGAGATGCATGTTCTGAAATTGCTTTTGGGCTTCTCTCTTCATCATGAAAGATTAGCAGCCAGTAATTTCATCATAACAGAGGAAAAAAGAAGACTCTGTTCTTCGTGGAAGGCTTTTCAATGCTCACTGCAACAAACCTGGTAAAAACAAAACGACAAAGCTTATCTCTCCCACAGGATTATCTTCCAGCCATTTAACGTGGCTTTCACCTCACACCTCCAGAGTAAATCTGGGAATGTGGCAGCCCAGAATGTTAACGGTACTTGGAGGGAAATCTAACCCTTAGAAATACTGCTCAGAATTCTTGCAGTCTCTAAGGCTGTATATTCACCAAGGAATCTACAGAACTTACTATCCTAGAAGTAAGAGACATCACAACATATTTAAGAACCAAAAACGGTCAGCAGAGCTGGAGTGCTGACTGCAAGAATGCGAATGGAAGGAAAGGAAGGCTGTGACCATGAGAGGCTCTTTATACCATGCTAAGGAGTTTGGATAGACTCAATCCTAACAGCAAAGGGCAGCCAGTGAAACATTTTCAGCAAGGCAGTGATGTGTTCAGATTTGCATTATAGAAATGTTTATCCTGGCATCACAGAAAATATCCCCACTAAGCAGAAAAACACCAGTCATCAAAGTAGAATACATTTCCCAACTAACAGAAAGTTAAGCAAAGGGCAATACATCACTGTCTTAGGGAAACCAGCTAACTTAGGTGATTTTAACCTGACTGATGTAAAAGTCAAAGCCCTGCCCCTACTCCTATTAGTCATGCAAAAATGTACTGCATTTACCAGGGTATTTCATCAGCCTAGAAGTGACATAAAGTTTGTTTCCTTTATTATAACTCAGTTGCACAAAAATAAAAATAAAAATCCTCACTACAACTTCACATTCAAGTGCACATTCTGCACTTAACAGAATATCATTTCCCAATGAGAAAAAGCATCAAAAGCAAATAAATTATTTTAATGTCCTTTGAAGAAAACTGTATCTGCCTATGATAAGGAATTATAATGGTCAGTATTTGACATGTTACTTGCCAGTGGGTTGCCTGTACAACAGTCAGGAAATCAGCAGCTTCCTGCCAATGTTTAAGGCCATTTGTGATTTAAGTTTCTGTTTAATTTTCCAGAATTACACACTAAAAGTCATAAAATTGGTTATAACCTTTGACATAGTAAATCTATGCATTCATCCTAATAAAGCAATTAGTAGCAGAAAAATGCTAATTGTGTTTTTAAAGGTTCCCTACAATATTATGTAAAAACAGAAATAGCTTAAATATTCTATCATAGATTACTTAAGAAAAATAAAATACAAAACACAACTAAATACTACATTCAAAAATGATTATTACAAAGACTCTACTACAATAGAATAAAAAAGTTTAAGAAGACAGGTATATATATCCAGCAATTAAAATTACCTAATACAGTACATATTTATATATTATCGATAGAGACTAGAAAAGAATAAGTGAAAACATAAAAGCTTGGTGTAGGAGTAAAAAATGTCAACATTAGGCCAGGCGCAGTGACTCACACCTGCAATCCTAGCACTTGGGAGACCACGGAGGGCAGATCACAAGGTCAGGAGATCGAGACCATCCTGGCCAACATGGTAAAACCCTGTCTCTACTAAAGATACAAAAATTAGCCGGGCGTGGTGGCATGCACCTGTAGTCCCAGCTACTCTGGAGGCTGAGGCAGTAGAATCACTTCAACCCGGAGGCAGAGGTTGCAGTGAGCCGAGATTGCGCCACTGCACTCCAGCCCGGGAGACAGAGCAAGACTCTGTCTCAAAAAAAAAAAAAGTCAACATTAAAGAAAGCATTCTTATTAAATGCTTACAGAATTATTATTACAATTTTAAAAACTAGAACACAGTTTTATCATTCTTAGGAACAAACTAATCGTAGGCTGATTAGTTTGAACAAACATCCACACAAGTTCAGTGCTAGCCATTCAGCCAGCTCTAGGACTGAGCACCTAGAACATCTCGCTCACCAAGTAACTTGATCTCTCTTCTCTCATAAGACACTGCCCTTCAGAATCCCCACGGTATGGGGTGGACCCTAGACAATCCTAATTGCTCTTAAACAACCTCTAAATCTTCTACCCATAGATATATCTCAACCTCCTGAGGAGTATTTGAACAAATGAGTATTTTATTTTCTAAATTCTCTATGTGACTACCTTCTGTACCATTTTATCGCTCAGTAAGAAATCCAGCATGATGATGGATTAAAAAACAATCCCTAAAGTGGTGGCCCAGACAGGTCTCAGGCAAGTCACTTAAATGCTCTGATTCCTTTATTTCCCCACTGTAAAATCAGAAGGAGGTAGTCTCAGATGACTTCAATTTCTTACACCTCTTAAAAGTATTACAAGATTTTATGATAATCGTGTGCTAATAACCCTTAAACAGTATTTACTAGACAATGCCTATAAACTCAGAACCAAATATTCAGGTTCATGGTGGGCCTGTTCTCCATGACTTCTTAAAACCATTAGAGCTATCAATTCTAACCTGAGAAAAGTAAACAAAACCCCAAGCCAAGAAGAAATTCGTTTGACTGCTTTGCTTTCTTCCAATATTCAAAGCAATATGTATTCTCATAAGTGTCTGGCTCCCAAATACCTTTCAGAGTCTCAATTCGACCTAGCATAAGCAGTATTTTCATCAGATTGGCAACTGTGTGGCAATATTCCTCTTTCAATGTTGCCTGATCCTTACTCCACTGATTTTTTTAAATTGAAATATATCAAGCACACAGAAAAGTATAAAAAACCATTGACCTTTAAAGAGGACTAAATAAGTCTCTTCGCAGGGTTCCTACTACGTGCCAAACACAATGGCAGTGGTTCAGTGTGCAAAGGTCAGCAACAGTGAGGACAGTTAACCAAGTAAGTGCAATAATGTATACAGTCCAGAATATGTCACTTCAGGCATGACACATAAGCCCTTAAAGCATACCAATGCAGGTAACACACTCAAATAAATACACTAGCAGCCCTTAGCTATAAACAAGTTCTGCCTTTTAAAGAATCCATTCCCAGTTGGTTGTTTGAAACTTGGCGCACATTTCCCCCAGACACACTGCAGGAAACGTGGTTAAGTTTCCAAGCCAACACACAAAAGGCCAATTTAACACATAAAGTATCTGAAACACTATACATTTGCCCTGCCAAAAGAGCAGGAAACATTACTGCAGCCAAAAAGAACCATAAGTGATTTTGCCATCTCAAAAACAGGAGTGTGAGGGAAAGCAGAGTGTAGGTTCATAAGGGGTGCACATGGAGTCTTGAGGCGGTGCCTAGAGGCCTTATTAAGGCAAGTGAGCTTAGGGATTGTGAAACCAAGGGCCAGGTTGGCCTGGCTTTGATCAAATCTAGGTTCCTCCACTTAAAAGCTGGGTACCTTTAAACATTTTCAACCATTCTAAGCCTCAGTTTATTGATCTGAATTTCTGGCGTAAACATTCAATAAACAATTAGGCATTTTATATAGTTTTTTCATTTGCTTGAGACTGTATAGCTTTCATTTTCCTTGATATAGGAGTATCCTTAACACCTGGCTGGGTTTATGAGTCATTATTAGAAAATGTTCAGTTTCCACTCAAAACAAAAACACTTTTTCGAAGTGTCTAGGCAAGAAATGTATAGGGAAGGGATCGATGAGAATGTATTGCACACTAGAGCAAGATAGCCTCAATCAAAATGAAGCAACTAACATGGGACCAAAGACAGCAAAAAAGGAGTCTTCCGGTAACAGAAGATAAGACGGAGATACTAGGGAACTTCCAGGTAACTTATGGGCTGTTTACACAGGGAGGAAAAGAGAAGAGGAACAGTAAATAATAGTGGTAAACTCCAATAGGGTATTGGTACAAATATAGACAAACACACACATCCATAAACACACATTCTCATTTAATTTTCACAATCCCATAAGGTAGGGGCCATTATTATCCTATTATCCTTTTACAGATGAGGAAACTGAGGCACAAAGAGGTTGAATAACTTGCCCACGATCACTCAGCTATGATTGATCATAAGCCATGATTCAAACACACAGACTGGTTGCAGATTTGGGAGTCTAAACCACTATCTTATTACTGATGTTTCTGTAGTGGGAAGCCAACCATTTGCATAAGGAGGTTTCCTAAATCAGAGGTTCGTAACTCGAATAATATTTACCTACAAAGTTACCACTTATAAAGGTGTAAACATTACGTATTCATTTACAGATTTTCTGGCACTATTCAGTATTTGGGGTAGCAGTGGGTAACTTTCGTTAAATGCTGCTGGATCCCCGGCACTGTCTGAAGCTATTTTGTAGGTTCTACCTCATTTAAGCTTCATAAAACTTCCTTTGTGACAGGTACTAAAAAGTCCATTTACAATTGAGAAAAAATAAGGCTCAATTATGAGCCCAAAGTCACAGAGCTAGTAAGTGGCAGAGGACAGCCTCACATTGGCTCTTCCTGGTTCCAAGTCCAGCACGCTTTTCATAACACCACATCTGGTATGCTTAGACCCACACAGGTAAACACGGGACATGTTATATAACAGTCAGGTAATATAAAGCAACAGCAAATCTCGTCTGACTTAAAATGTCAAAAACAGCAATACAACTTTTAAACTAAATATTTCACAAAAATATACCAAACTTTCTTTAGGACAGCTAAATGAACCCAACTGCCCTGCCCCAAAACCTAAAAAACAAAAATTATTTTTTTATTTTTTTGAGACAGAGTCTTGCTCTGTCCCTCAGGCCAGAGTGAAGTGGCATCATCTCAGCTCACTGCAGCCTCTGCCTCCCAGGTTCATGCAATTCTCCTGCCTCAGCCTCCAGAGTAGCTGGGATTACAGGTGCGTGCTGCCACACCCAGCTAATTTCTTTTTTTTTTTTTTTTGTATTTTTAGTAGAGATGGGGTTTCACTGTGTTGGCCAGGCTGGTCTTGAACTCCTGACCTAAAGTGATCTGCCTGCCTTGGGCTCCCAATATGCTGGGATTATAGGCATGAGCCACCGCGCCCAGCCTCAGGTCTTCTTTATATCTAACAATAACAAATACTATATTGTATAGACACATCAAGGCACATCTCCAAGGACCTAAAACTGCTTCAAAAACATTAGGTTAGAAGAAACAAGTTTCCTAGGTTCTCATTTTAAATACCAATGTAGGAGAGAAAGAGAAAGAAAAGGACAAGGGACAATCCGGGAGAAAAAAGTCTCTTTGAAGAGTAGAAACATGTTTTGTTGTTGTTTTCAATGCCAGAGAGAAGCAGATTTGAATTCTAGTTCTGCCATTTATTAGCTCTGCTCATCTGGAAAATGATGCCAATAAGATCCAAGTCTCTGGCTATTACAAAGATTAAATTGAATATCAAATGCGAAATACATAACCCAACAACTGACACAGTAAAAGCTTACTAATCAGTAGTCTCATGCCCTTGCCCACTCTCCTCCCCACGTGGGATGATGTGCTACAAATCCCAAAGACCTGGGAGGACATGACCTACCCCAAGCACACCTTAACCTTCAGACTACAAGATCCTTACAAGGTGCTTTGCTGGCTTTCCACCAAACCCACATCATGATTCCCATATTGTCCCAAAGCCTTTTTGCCTGTTTTATATAGGGTAAGTATCTGTTTTATTATCTTGTCGTCATCACAGGTTGGGGAAACCAAAGGGCAACTATTTATTATTTGTATTTCTATTACCACTCTCCAAAAAAATGAGAGTTGAGGCTACCTATATAAATATAAAAGATATATACAACAGAACCATCAATTAAAAGAAGGATTTAACACGTAACAAGTAATCCGATGAGGAGACTGGGGCAGAGAGATTATTGTAAGAAAACTGGATAGCAACTAAAAACAGGCAAATAACTTATCTTTGAGCTTTCTAGCAAGGAAACATAATGAGTTACAGACCATATTTTTTCTTTTTCTTTTTCTCTTTATATAAAAGAAAACATATCAATTTTTTTCTTTGAGGAGAGAGATCAGTAACTTGCCCGAATTTATTTATCTAAGCCACTGGCAGAGCCCATGAGTCTTCCAAAATACTTGATGATCCTTTACAAAACCGTACCACCTTATACAAGAATCAAGCATGTAATTTGACCAAATTCCCTTCAGTAAAATGTTTCCACTTTGAATCTCCTGCAAATTTTGTACAATTTGAGCAAGTGTACACCGGATTTGTGTTTATTCAATGAACAGCCGTGTGCCTACTGGGAAAGGCGACATTACGATGAAAGAGATGGTTCCTGTCCTCAAGGGCCTCGTGACTGCATAGTGGAGGTGTGTCTGCAAAAGAACAGAAGCACAAAGCAGAACATGACGTGCTGGAACAGAGGATCACACACCACCAGGGGACTATGTGTATACACACCGCTTGTTGGGGTAGGGAGGGGCAGAGGAAGAGACCAGGGACATTTGAAGGGGCCTTGAAAGCTATGGAATTCTGACAGATGGAGAGCATGAAGCATGGGAAAAGTGCATTAAACGAAGAAGAAGAACACAGAAAAGCATGGGAAACATTGAAAACAAAATAATGAATAATCTATTTTGGGACAGTGTAGAAGGAGAGAAATAGAGTATGCTAGGAAGTTAAACTGAGGTTTTAGCATAAAGAACCTTACTATCAGACTAAGGTGGAGTTTGCATTGTTTTCTATAGGCAATAGTGGCTTCTAAAGGCTTGTGATCAGGAGTCAGACATGGAAAGATAAACACCACATGTGCTCACTTATAAGTGGGAGCTAAATAGTGGCTTTCTATAGGCAATAGTGGCTTCTAAAGGCTTGTGATCAGGAGTCAGACATGGAAAGATAAACACCGCATGTGCTCACTTATAAGTGGGAGCTAAATAATGTGTGCACATGGACATAGAGTGTGCAATGATAGATCACCCAGGTAAAGAAAGCCAAAGGAAGGCTGCAGCAGTGGGGACAGTGAGTGGCAAAGGTGCTGAATACCAATACCAGGGAGGGAGCCCTGAGAGGGCCTGGGGAGGATGTGGGGTGGGGCAAAAGCAAAGGGAGAGATCAGGGTTAGTCTAGGGCAGGGGGCAGCAGATCCTGGCCTGCGAGCCAAATCTGGCCTGCCCCTGCCCATTTTGAACAGCCAATAAGCTGACACATTTTTAAATGGTTGGAAAAAAAAGAAAAATATTTTGTGACAAGTGAAAATAGAAATGTCAGTGTCCATACATAAAGTTGTATTGGAGCACAGACACACTCACTGGTTTACATATTGTCTATGTCTACACTGGTGCTACAATAGCAGATTCAGTACTTGTGACAGACTGCACTGTGCTCAAAGCTGAAAATGTTTACTGCCTTTCCCCTCAAAAAAAGTTTTCAGGCTGCTGGCCTAGGGTTTTCAGGGTGGTGGATAGAGACGGTATTAACCGAAACAGAGAAATCATCCATTATTATGATGATGGGTCAGAAAGAAAGATGGTATCAATCTCGGAGTAGTTAAATGGGAGGTGTCAAAGGACACACAGCAAAGCAGCCCAGTGTGAAATGGAAAGCTCATCCCACTGCAGGGGCCCGGCACTGGCTATCCCCTCTGCCTAGTACATTTTTCTTACAGATTATTGCACTGCCTGGCTCCTACTCATGACTCATCCTTCAGGGCTGAATTTAAATGTCACTTTCTCAGACCAGGAGCCCTTCTCCCAACCCCCCAACCTAAGCATTCACTACCCATACCTTGCTCACTTTCTCTATTGCACTTATCACCTCCTGAAATTATCTTGTTTATCCATGTGTTTAACATCTTAGACTTTTGGCTACTTAAGGACAGGGACCTTTCCTCTCTTGTTCCCCAGTGTCCCCAGTGCCTTGAATAGTGTCTGAAACTGTGCAGCCAGTATTTGGGGGAGGTAAGGAGCAGAGAGGAAGGAATATAAATAAAAAGGGAAAATTGGAGCTCAGGCAAAAAGTGGGTCATCTGCACAGTTTTCGCAACATATAAATCTATCATTCACAGAACCTTTAGAAACATCCTCATTGGGGGAGGAGGAGAAGTGAGAGAAAGAGAAGATACTCAAAAAGAGAACACAGACACACAGAGAAAGGAAGTCCTTACTGTGTCTCAGAAGCCAGGCAGCAGTAGGGTTGAGGGACATCTGCCAGGAAGGAGGTTTTCAGCAGCATGAACTGTTTTAGATAACTAGGGCAGAAAAAAGGTGTTAAAATGTGACAGCAAGAAGGTCACTGGTGACCTCAAGGAAGCAGTCTCATGAGAGTGGAGGTGGCAGTCAGTTTGCAAAGGGTTAAAGAATGAGTGGGTGGGAGGAAGTGAAGGTTTTCAAGGTATTTGGCAGCAGAATGAAGGGAAAGCGGAAAGAGAGGAGAGGTGATCTAGGGGCAGCAGTGAGTGGGTGGGATCCTTCTTCCGTTTTATCATGGGACACAAATCTCATCATGTTACTACCCTGCTTAAAAACTTCAACTTCCCCTAATGCATTATAAGGCCCAAAAGTAATATAGCATGTAAGGCCCTGCTTGACCAGGTTCCTTCCTGCCTCACCAGCCTCCACCTTTGTTCTCTCTGCACCAGCTGCAGAGTGTTGGTCCCACCATAGGTCCTTGGCACATATTGTTGCCTCTCACTGGAAATCCTCCTCATTCTCTTAGCACAGCTCTTTCACCCTTCAGATTTCCATGTATAAAAGCGTACTGCAGAGACCTTCTTTTCTTACAGCCCACCTCTGACATCTCTCCCGGCACTCAGCATCATTGTAACAAACAGTAATACAATTGCTGAATTGTTTTTCCAACTAGCAAGGAACTTTTCTAAGGGCAGGAGCCAAGCCCTGTCTTGTTCTCACATACATGTGAGATCTACAGAGAGTTGCTGAATAAAGGAACAAACATGAAAACCTAAGAGCATTTGTATTTCAGCTAGCTTGTAGATGGTAAGTGGCCTGCTTCCTAAATCACATCAGGTGGGCTTACAATTTATGTTTGGGCCAATATGATCTCCTCTGACTTCCTCCCATTTCCAACCAACCCAAGTGAATGGTCGTTCTACCCAAGTAAAAACATGAGGTTCCTTGGAGTTACCACCATACATCAAATGATTTTCCCAAAAAGATAACCCGTATACTGTGATTCGTGGACTTGCCTTAAGTTTTACAGAAATCAGTCAGAATATTAAATTAAGACATTATGCATATTACTTTTTAGTCTATGTTATGTGAATTAGTACTAACATGGGTTTGCAGGTACACCTGGCAAAAAGCCATTGTACCTCTTTCTTTATAATATAAATTGCATCTGTCCGCATCCCTGTGTGTGATCCACCAAACTAGTTTAATAACAAGAGTTTTCTCTGAAAAGACACATATTTGGCAGATTATTTTTTCCTTGAGTTGTTTTCTGTTATCTTTTCTCTCAGTACAACATAAACATTATTTTAAATTATAATTGAAAAAAGTTGTTATAAATTATATAGCCTTACTACAATCTGATCAAATTAACTGTGCAAGCAAGCCTACAGATATAATTGTGCTTAATTGAACAAACTGTTGTCAGTTCTAATACCCTTAAGTCCTTAAAACGCCATTAAAAACAAATAAGAGTTGCATTCATTACAAATGGTTCTTAGCTATTTCTACTTTATATTCAGACCAGTCTGAGTTACCAAGTGTAAGTGAAAATAACAGACCTAAATTTATGTTTTAAATACCTACAGGCCAGCCTTTTCAGCTGAAGTGGACTTTCCTACCCACTCCCCCTCCATACAAATCAAATTAGGGAGCTTTACTGTCTTTCTCATTCTAGAATGGGAAGACAAGGGAAGATACAGCTAACTCCTTTGCTGTCAAAGCATATGGGATGAGAATGACATCAATAGCTCTTTTCCAATCACATGGCAACAACTGTTCTTGAGTATAAATAATGCCCAGACCCAAGAAACCCGTCCAACATATGTATCACCAAGAAGGAAATACATTTAAAATATTTTAAAACACACATCTATGATTAAGAGGAAGGGCCAACTCTTTGTACACTTTCACATTTTGGGTAAATCTTGCTTTAGGAAAGCAAAATATGTATATGGAAACAGAAACTGTAAAAGGGCATTCCGTAGAAACTGAATACATATTTGAGAGTCCCTTTAAACTCTTATAATTCCTTACCAGCAAAACTCCCTGGAGTATTATCTGATTTACAAGATATTTAATTTCCACACAACTCTGAAGACACCGTTTTACAAACAGGTATACATGGTGCCTCTGCCAATAGCCCACAACTTGCTAAGTAAACTGAATCAGTGAGGTCAACACAGTATCTTCACATTAACTTTCCCAGAAAGTCGAATACATTCCTACCAAATTATATACCTTGGATGGCACTTTAAATTAAATAAAAGCACCTTTGTTAGTCATTTTTCCTTAAAAATAAAGTAAAACCTAATTTACCTAGCACCTTTGGCACTGTCTATGTAATAAACCCTTCTAGATTTGAGAAACTGCCTTCTTTTTTGATTTACTCATTGCTAACTGAAATCTAACATAGAATATATCTGTTAGTCTTTGTTTTGTATCTACTGGTGGCATCTTCCCTACTATGTTAAAACATTCTGAATATAATTTGAGGGTTTTTTTTAAATACACATCCTAGTTACCAATCATTAAAATAAAATAAGCCAGGCATGGTGGTTCATGCCTATTATCCCAAAACTTTGGGAGGCCAAGGCAGGAGGATTGCTTGAGCCCAGGAGTTCGAGACCAGCCTGAGTAACAGAATGAAACCTCTCTCAACAAAACAACTTAAAAATTAACTGGGTATAGGCCGGGCGTGGTGGCTCACGCTTGTAATCCCAGCACTTTGGGAGGCCGAGGCGGGCGGATCACGAGGTCAGGAGATCGAGACCACGGTGAAACCCCGTCTCTACTAAAAATACAAAAAAATTAGCCGGGCGTGGTGGCGGGCGCCTGTAGTCCCAGCTACTCAGAGAGGCTGAGGCAGGAGAATGGCGTGAACCCGGGAGGCGGAGCTTGCAGTGAGCCAAGATTGCGCCACTGCACTCCAGCCTGGGCGACAGAGCAAGACTCCATCTCAAAAAAAAAAAAAAATTAACTGGGTATTGTGGCACATGCCTGTGGTTCCTGCTACTCAGAAGGCTGAGGTGGGAGGACTGCTTGAGCCCAGAAGGTCAATGCTGCCTTGAGTTGTGACCACACCACTGCACTTCAGCCTGGGTGACAGTGTGAGACATTGTCTCAAAATAAAATAAAATTTAAAAATAGCTAGCACATTTTTAGCTCATGCTGACATCATTTCAAAATCTTAAGCATAGTCATTCAACCCTCAAAACAACCTCAGAGGTAAGTACTGTCTTTATTGTCATTCTGTGGATAAAGAAACAGGTGTAACTTGCTCACAATCTCACAGCTAGGATCAAACCACACAGTGTAGATCCAGAGCCTCCAAAAACAGACTATCAGAATCAAAAAAACAAAACAAGGCTAAAAGACAACCAATCAGTCTGTTTTCTACTCAAAGCTATCATAAATTGATGTGATTTAGTCTCCTACAGCTGGGTTCAAGTTATTACTGTCTTCTATGCAGACGGCCGCAGCTCCTCATCCTAGGTTTCACAGTCAACCTTCTCTCGCAGATCACTCTTAAGTCACTTTCCCTGAGTTAAAGCAAAGATTCCTCACTGGTGTTTCACCCTGAAGAAAACCTCTTCTTTGAATTTGTCTACAGAAATTCTCTGAAAGCAGCTTCTTATATTGTCCTCAGACCCTCTTGCATACCTCCTAACCCCTAAATGAGACATCTGAAGTTGCCCTTTTTTGCTAGAGATGGGAACTTTCACTTCATTTATGCTCAACAACTTCACCTATTCTTCATGGCTTGATTATCATTTCCAATACCAAACATCATACTGTGCTGTGATTAACAATGCAACCTCAAATTGCTCGCATGTTGACAATGGTGTTTGCCCTCCACTAAATGCCCCAGATTGTTTCACTTTTGAGTTTTGGTTCTCCTTGTCATAAACCAGTAGAAACTCCTTATTCACTTCTAAGATAAAAATTAACACTGCTTGTCTCTGAGAACATGTCTTCCTGTATCATCCACTTAACAACTCCTGTCTCTTAGGTTTCTTGTATTTAATTTCCTAATGGCTTAAAAACCAGTTAGATAAACTGTCAAAAAAAATTATTTATAAATTAAAAGCAAATCAAAGTGGGTTTATTCCACTGTAAGGAAAGCATGGATGAACTTCATGACATCTTGCTTGGCTCGAAGCCTTTCTTGTTTCCTAGCAGTCTTCTGGATAGCTGATAAATGGCAGATAATAAAAAGCGTTTTCTGGGATGGGGAGGAGAGAGTTGCACAATGGTCAGATGAAGCTCACCCTTCATAGAACTCTCAGTGCTTCAGGTCTTTCATTTGCTAATGATGTTATTCTTGAGCATGGAAACTTCAAATGGCTTCTCATCTTCCCCACTCATTCATTCAACAGAGGCCTCAGTCCCTAACCTAACACTGCTCACAAATTTGCGGAAAGGGTTACGGTCTTCACAATCTGGACCCAACCTGCATGTCCTGCCCTACCTCCTTCTGCTCCCTCCCAAGCAGTCTTTGCTCTAATCTAGTGGCCACTTCCAAGTCTGCCACTGACACCACGTACATGCCCACTTTTATGTCTTTGCTCACACCACATCTCTGCCTACATTTCCTTCCCACCCTAAAACAAAGGAACTCCTACTCACTCCTGAAGGCCCAATTCAAATGAAGCCTCTTCAAAAAAGCATTTGACAAGGGCTCCAAGCAGGGATTAGCTCTCTTCAGGGTCCTGGAGCTCTTAATTCCGACCGCTACTACAGCATCACCCACAATGTGTTACAGCTACGTATACCAAGTTTATTTCCATATAAACTGTGTCTTATCCTTCTGCCAGGCACTTAATAGGTACCAAAGAGATGTCTGTGCATACAAAGAATGAATTAATCTGTAACATTAAAAAAAGAAAGATAACAAATAAGGGGAAACTACTTCCTAGTCCTCAGACTTCAAAGGAGTACCATGAAGTGTTCCAGGAAACATTCTACAATCACAAAGATTTGCTCTTTTACATGTATATAGTCTGCAACTGTAAAACTGAACATGCCCTCAGGGTCTTCCACTAGACTGTAAATTCTACCAGGACAGATTTGTACCTGTTTTGTTGTCTGTCTATTCACTCTCTGAGATTCACTGCAAGAGCTTAACGAGTATTTGCTAAATGAATAAAAGAATGTACAAAATGCTAGTGTGAATAGTACTGTTAAGTAAATTCAGTTACCACAGATTAAAAATATCCCAACAAACGCCAGCTCTATCTTCTGGCCAGAGTAGACTTAAAAGAAATTATCCTTTTGTTTCTAAAGCAGGTCTTGCCTCAGGACTGCGCAGTTTATCCACAGAGCACCAAGGAAGAATGTGTGCCCACTGCCAACTACAAAGAATCACAGATCATAAACCCTCAGAAGTGGAGGTATCACGGAAATGAGCTTAATGTTTTATGCTTTCCTGTTGCCTTAAACTGCCAAGAAGGCTGGTGCACCTCAGAGGAAAGAATACTCACAGGAATTAGTTTCCGGTCCCTGAAACCCAGTCATTTCAACATGACAGCTGTTTGAAATCCCATGTAACCAGAGGGTTTGTGAGACAGGAAGCAACAGTGGCACACCTAGCTGAGCGCAGGGGAGAGTAAGAAGCAGAGAGGAAACAAGCTGAATGAGAACATGGCTTGGAGGCAGCAAGGAAAGTATAAAAACAATGAACCAGGCCAGGTGCGGTGGCTCACGCCTATAATCCCAGCACTTTGGGAGGTCATGGCAGGCGGATCACTTGAGATCAGAAGTTCGAGACCAGCCTGGCCAACAAGGTGAAACCCCATCTCTACTAAAAAACAACACAAAAATTACCCAGGCATGGTGGAACGTGCCTGTAATCCCAGCTACTCGGGAGGCTGAGGCACGAGAATCACTTGAACCTGGGAGGCAGAGGCTGCAGTGAGCCTAGACTGTGCCACTGCATTCCAGCCTGGGCGACAGAGTGAGACTCCATCTCGAAAAATAAAAATAATAATAAAAACAATGAACCGATGTCTCTGATGCCTACTATAATGTAACTTACCTTTACATCGTAATTATTAAAAAAAGAAAGAAATGAAGGGCACAGAAACAAGAACACCTTCCTTGGTCACCAGCTACTCTCTCTCATCATTCATTCTCTGAATCCTAACTGCTCTTATACAAAAGAAATTGGCAAGGATGTGAGGGTGCTTAAATGGACAAGCGAGTAGAGCATGAATGACTTGTTCTCTCTATTTTCTACTTTCCTATATTTTCTAATTTTTCTATAGTGAATTCTCCTTATTGTTATGATGGGGAAAATAACCTTTGTTTAAAGAAATTATAGAGCTAAAAAGTACATGTTCTGACAATAAGAAAACGAAGTGCACTAAAAAAAAAACCTTTACCCCAAAAAATGAATAACAAAGAATTCGATAATATCAAACCAGCCCCAGGCGGCTTTTTACTCAACATATTGCCTTAACCCTGGTTCCCTCAACTACCGGTAAATCTAATGATTCACTTATGAAAAATACTCTTCATATTAGTTATGATTTGCATAGCACGTCACAGTTTCCATGCATTATTTACCTGATTTCCCCCCAAAACTTTGCGAGATGACCAGGGAGAATACTTTTAACTCCATTTTGCAAATGAAGAAAATAGGTGCCCTGAAGTGAAAAAATTTGCCACAAGAGCCCAGATCTTCTTGCTCCTTACTCAGTATTCCAAAGCAGGACTTCTCAACCTGGGCACTACTGAGATGGATAATTCTTTGTTTGGGATGGGGGCTGTCTTGTGCGTTATAGGATGTTTAGTAGCATCCCTAGCCTCTAACCACTAGATGCCTACCAGTAGCACCGCTCCTTCCCCCAAGTTGTAACAACCAAAAATGTCTCCGGAAACTGCAAATATCTCATTGGGTGCAAAATCGTACCCTTACTGGTCTAAAAAAATCTGCAAAGTTCCTTCCAACACTCCTGTTCAATGACAAGGTTCCATATACCACTGAGCCACAATAAATCACAGAGCATCCAATGTTGCTTCCTCAGTGAGATTCCATTAATAAGCCAATTCCCCATCCACTTAAAATAATGGTTTTAAATGTGACAATGAACAAGAAAAATGTCTTTGTATGAATATTCATATCTCAGACAATAAATCTTCTAACAGCAGGCTATTATCTCATCAAGACATAAGGACATAGAAAATGAGATGTGTGTTAGAGGGGAAAAAAACACCAGAGGAATCTGAGAATTAGAAAACACAGATCTTGGTCTTTGCTATGCAGTTATACCTTAGTGTTCTGTTGTTGTCTCTATACAAATGAGTATCAACCTACACGTTCTCAATGCTTGTTTCAGTCGGAAGTATATGGCTTTAGCCAAGCTCATGTTAAGATCCTAAATTACAACAACTGAAATGTAGTTATATTTTGGGAAATGTTTGAATTATTTTACCTATATCTAATTTATGCATTCTCTACAATCATTTCCCAGTGGTAGTAAATAATTAGTATAGCATGAAATGGAGGAAACCATTTAAACTGGCTGTATTCAGTGTGGAGTATCACACTGCAATCTTAGCAGTAAAAAAAACATAGTTTTGTGTCTAGTTACAGAAACTAAGACTCGGTCAATGCGCTTAGTTAATATGATATACAGAATTAAGAAGAGGTTATGATTATTCCTATTTATAATGTCCAAAGTCATTCAAGTATGATGTCCTCACATCTTTAAATGTGATCTGGATCTATACAGGGGAGACATTTTCTCCACATTACAAAGCATATTGTACCAGA
This sequence comes from Symphalangus syndactylus, assembly GCF_028878055.3. Classification (NCBI taxonomy): domain Eukaryota; kingdom Metazoa; phylum Chordata; class Mammalia; order Primates; family Hylobatidae; genus Symphalangus; species Symphalangus syndactylus. Next base: position 47,696,862 of record NC_072434.2, on the reverse strand, counting down.
AATGTCTGGAACTCTGGTGGTCTCCACTAATCTTCACCACAAGTACAAAAGAACACATCGATCCTTCAATGAAAATAATTCCCTGGTCTCGGAAAACATCAGAGTCACCAAAAGCAAAATCAAGAAACAACACATAATGGGGTTTTGGAAAGGGAAGAACAAAGATTCAATCAATAGAAATCGCTCATCTTAAACAAAATCTACTGTGCCTATACCCATACGTAACTCAAATCTTTTCTTTAAAAAAAAAAAAAGAAAAAAGCCAAAACCAAATACGCCCTGATTACATCTCTCTCTGCATTATTCTCATCACTTCACTACCCATGTTTTACTCCCTGAAAGAAGTAATGGCAATTTTATACCACCATAAATTCCTGCCAGTGAGAGAAAAGCCCTATGACTTGGGGAAAAAAGTGTCAGTGACATGTATAGTGATGTACTCAACCAGGAGCAGAAGGCAGCTCACAGCCACGTAGTAAGAAGAGTGGCAGGAAGGATGGGGTCCCCTTCCCCAGGAATACACAGGAAATCATGGAGTGCAAACCCTCCAAAAAACGTGTGCTCAAACACCTGGCAAACATCGCATCTTTTATCTAGAATTCCTTGGTAAACACACATCCAAGGAGCCCACATCCCACGGACCCTGGGGAGTGACTTTGGAGGAGTGTCTATTAGTCCTCCGATGCTCCCGGTCGCAGACCACGCGCAGATGGAGTTGGAGTGAGGGAGCCAGAGACCAGCCCCAGTTTCGGTTAATCAGTCCCTTTCCAGTGGGATTCGCAATTCCCTGGGTGGTTCTCTCCCACTGTTCCCCTTCCCTGGTCTTCTCGCCCAGGGTCACCTTTACCACTTCTCGCTGGCTACCTGAGGCCTGGTTCCTAACAGAACCTAAGAAGGGAGGGGGCGTTTCCCGAGTTCGCGGACGCCCAACACCCAGCTCCAAATCCCAGAAACTTTCCCTTGCTGAGACCGCAAGGAAGGAAAAGCGCTAAGACCCTCAGCCCCCTTCCTGAAGCCGAAGAAGAAAACCTTCCTGCGCTGCCACCCCGGCCGGGAGCTGGCGGTCAAGTTCGCGGTGCAAGGAGCTAGGGACGTCAGCCCTCCAGCCCGCGCCTGTATCTCGGGGTGGTATAAACAGGATGTCAGACAGCGCGCTCCGGGCTTGTTTATGAAAACTTGCCGTGCGCGCTGGGGGAGGGGGCGGCCTGGCTTAACCGCTCTCCTCCCGGCCGGGGGCCCCCGCCCGGCGACCTCCTCACCGCCCGCCGGCTCCGCGGGGCTGGAAATCCCCGCCTTCCCCGCCCGAGCCGCGGGGTCCTGAGCTGCGCTCAGGAGCAGCCCGGGCCAAGCAGCGTGAGGACCGACCGAGAGCGGTGGCTGCGCCTCCTGCCAGTCCGGGCTGCGCGACCCTCGCCCGCCGACCGCGGCAGCCCCGGCTCCTCCACCTCCCCCGGTGACACTCACCACTTCCGTGTGCGCCTGGGCCGGGCGGCGCCGGGTCGCTGCGCTGGCTGGGGTCGACCGGCCGGCTCGCTTGGCGGCCAGCCCCGCGGGGCCCCAGCGTGCGCGCGCCCAGGGCTGAGGAGGGGTCGCGGCGAGAACAACCGGGACTGGGCGCAGGCCCGCGCTGTCTGCAGCTCCGGGATACTCCGCGGCCGCCGCGGCCTGAGCTCAGCGACGCACCGCCTCCCGCCCCGCCCCGCCCCGCGGCCGGCCCCACCCCCGCGGCCGCCGGGCCCACCCCCTCGCAACGTCACCAGCGGCAGCCCCGGAAAGCGGGGCGGGGCCGCGGTCCCGGCGGAGACTCTGCGCCTCCGGCCTACCCGCCCCGCCCCGATCCGGCTTCGCTCGCGAAGCCGCCCCCACTCGTCTGTATTCACCGCGTCCTCTAGATTCTAGAATCTAGAAACTCATCTAGGAAGCGAGGTCAGCCAGCGCGGGGAGTAAAATTGCCAGGATTCTCCCGTAGATTGACCCCTCCCAGCTCTGGAGCCCCCTCCGCCACACCTTTGTGCGCTCGATGCAGAAATGCATCCCGCCTCCTCCGTATACGCTCCGCTTCTTACGCCAGCTGAGTAGGAGGGGAGCTAGTGGAGCACTAGACTAAAAAGAACTTAATACAGCCCCCAGCTTGGACAAGCTACTGCAGATCCAACACATTCCGTATTTTAAAAGCTCTTTACGAAAAAAAAAAAAAAGCGTATGCATAATAGGAATTAGAACTACATTCACTGATACCTAATGCATGTACAGCGCTTTTCATTTTTTACTAATAACCTCTCAAAGTAGTAGTATCATGAGGAACAAATTAAGTCTTAAGTATCTTAATCAAGGTCACACTGTAGCCAAGATTCATACTTCGTAGGCAGTCCACGGACAAATCCTAAGAATTTTATTTCCTTAGGTATCTCTCCAGTCGGTTCACTTGTCCATGTTCCAGCAACACGGTCCGAGCTGCCACCATCTCTCACCTGAAGGGACCACGAACACCTCTTAAATCGTCACTGCATTCACTCCAGCCCCCAATTAATTCTCTACAATGAACTTTTAAAAATTCAAATCTGTTCCACACACTCCCATGCTTAAAACACTCCAGCGACTTCCCCTTGACAATCCCTGGATGAAAATCCTCCGGGGCCGTGCACGGTCAGAATTCTGCAGCTTCAGGGCTGTGGACAGAGGCTGCCCCACCTGTGCTGACTTCACTAACCCTGCTGGACAGTTCCTGACCACTTGAGTTACTGCAACTGAAACTGAGCAAGATATTCTGGGTGTGGAATAAAGTCAAGCATCCGAATTAGACTACTGAATTTGAGGTTTGGCCTCCACCACTAACCACCTGTGTTGCCCTAAACAATTCTCAGTTGACTCAATTCTCAGTGGAGCAGCAGACAAAAGGATCTCCAAAGTGCCTTCCAGAAGTAGAGAAAAGAGGACCAAATAAGACCGGAGATCAGAGCAGACAGGGAGGCAACCTGGGTTGCCTGCATTGTGGGTGTTTGTGTGCAAGTCTTGTCTCGCCTGCCACACACTGAACAACACCTCAGGGCTGTTAGCATCATTTTCTTCACCTGTTAAATAGGGATAATGCCTTCCTTAAAGGGGTTTTCCTGAAGGTGAACTATGATAATATAGCCCACATGACATGGGCTCAGGAACTGGTAGGGGTTTTTATTGAGCTGGACCATAAAGAACAGGTGAGAGTGACATGAAGGGAGACAGAGACGTGAAAGAACAGCATTTCAGGTGAGGGTGTAAAGAAAAAGGAAAGTCAGGAAGGCAGCAGTGAACCCATTGTGCCCACGAACGAATCTGGCTGTTCACAGGGTGGAATCAGGGGAGAGGGTCTGAATTCAGTTTAGATCTGTTCGTCTGTAACAGACATTGTGCTAGGTGATGAAGATTCAGAGAAAAAAAAAAAAAATAGACTAGGTTCCTGACCTCTGAATGCTCAATGCAGTCAGAGAGACAGGCAAGTAACAATTCAGTGTGATTCCTGGTCCTATAATGGTGATCACAGAAGACAGTCACCCAGCCAAGTCTGAGGAAGTCAGAAGAAGCTTCAAGTAGCCGACAGGAGGCAGGAGGCAGGAGGTAGCAGCATATTCAGGCAGTAATAGTATATGCTGCCTGGGTGTGGTGGCTCGTGCCTGTAATCTCAGCACTTTGGGAGGCTGAGGCAGGAGGACTGCTTGAGGCCAGGAGTTTGAGACCAACCTGAGCAACATAGCAAGACCCTGTCTCTAAAATAAAAACAAACAAAAAAACACCAGGCACAGTGGCTCACGCCTGGAATCCCAGCACTTTGGGAGGCCGAGGTGGGCCAATCACTTGAGGTCAGGAGTTTGAGACCAGCCTGGCCAACATGGCGAAACCCCATCTCTACTAAAAATACAAAAATTAGCTGGGTGTGGTGGCGGGAGCCTCTAATGTCAGCTACTTGGGAGGCTGAGGCACGAGAATCACTTGAAGCTGGGAGGCAGAGTTTGCAGTGAGCTGAGATTGTGCCACTGCACTCCAGCCTGGGCAACAGAGCAAGACTCCCTCTCAAAAAAAAAAAAAAAAAAGGTAAACTAGCTGGGCATGGTGGCACATGCCTGTATTTCCGGCTACTTGGGAGGCTGATGCTGGAGGATCACTTGAGCCCAGGAGTTTGAGGCTGCAGTGAGCTAGGATCACACCACTGCACTTTAGCCTGGGCAACAGAGTGAGACCCCTTCTCTTAAAAAAAAAATAAGTATATGCTGTGTGACTGGGGAATGAGAAAAGATGAACCCCATGCAAAAACTTTTGCCTAAAAAAAAAAGTGTTGTTTTTTTTTTTTTTTGAGAGAGATTTAAGGTTTTTATTTTAGAAGAATCACCCTAGGGCAAGGGCTCTCAACCTCAGCACTATTGACATTGTGGACTGGAAAATTCTTCACTGTAGTGGGGGTGTCCTGTGCATTGTAGGATGTTTAGCAGCATTTCTGACCTCTGACTACTAGGTGCTAGTAGCAAGTCCTCTTGTTCCCCCATCACACTCCCCTGCAACTCCCCACCCTCCTTTCCCAGCTGTGACTTCCAAAAATGTCTTCAGGCATTGCCAAATGTCTCCTGGGGTGCAAAATCACACCCCACTGAGAACCACTAGTCTAGGGATAATATGGAAGATGAATTGGAGGGCAAGGAAATTAATTACATGTCATTGTAAAACTGAAAGCTGTGAGAGGGATGAGAGCCTATCTAAGGCAGTGGACTGGGGAAGGATACTGGGGAAGATGCAAAAAGCCTGAGGAGATAGAATGGACAGTGCTTGGTGACTGATTAGATGTGGCTACTGAGGCAGAGAGAGGAATCTCGCTTGACTCCCAAATTTTCTGAATTGGTTGACAAGCTGACCAAGGATGCCACCGACTGGATGCCACCGACTAAACAGGATAAGAAATTCAGTTTTATGTTTGAGAATAGGAAAGTTTTAAAAAGTCACTGAGCCAGGTGTGGTGACTCAGACCTGTAATCCCAGCATTTGGGGAGTTCAGGAGTTCAAAATGGGTTCAGGAGTTCAAAATGAGACCAGCTTGGGCAACATGGCAAAACCCTATATCTACAAAAAATAACTTGAGTGTGGTGGCACATGCCTGTGGTCCCAGGTACTCAGGAGTCCAGGTGGAAGGATCACTTGAGCCCAGGAGATCAAGGCTGCGGGGAGCTAGGATGGTGCCACTGCACTCAAGCCTGGGAAACAGAGTGAGATCCTGTCTCAAAAAAAAACCAAACAGGCCAGGCGCAGTGGCTCACACCTGTAATCCTAGCACTTTGGGAGGCCAAGACGGGTGGATTGCTTGAGGCCAGGAGCTCAAAACCAGCCTGGCCAACATGGTGAAACCCCGTCTCTACTAAAAATACAAAAAATTAGTTGGGCATGGTGGTGGGCACCTGTAATTCCAGCTTCTCTGGAGGCTGAGGCAGGAGAATAGCTTGAACCCAGAAGGCAGAGGTTGCAGTGAGCTAAGATGGCACCACTGCACTCCAGCCTGGGCAACAAGAGAAAAATTCCATCTCGAAAAAAACAAAACAAAAAGGGCCGGGTGCAGTGGTTCTTACCTGTAATCCTGCAATCCCAGCACTTTGGGAGGCCAAGACAGGTGGATCACCTGAGGTCAGGAGTTCAAGACCAGCCTGGCCAACATGGCAAAACTCTGTCTCTACTAAAAATACAAAAATTAGCCAGGCGTGGTGGCATGCACCTGTAGTCCCAGCTACTCAAGAGGCTGAGGCACGAGAACCACTTGAACCTGGGAGGCGGAGGTTGCAGTGAGCCGAGAGCACACCACTGCACTCCAGCCTAGGTGACACAGAGACTCTGTCTCAAAAAAAAAAAAAAAAAAAAAAACCGCTGAGTAGACTATATGATATATAGGAGAGACACAATACTGTAAAACAAAAGAATACAAATATTTCCTTCTAACATGTAATCCATGACGTACATCTAAATTTAATTAAACCAAATACAGTGTAGAAGCCTCTTATTAGAAAATTAATAATAACCACCCAACCATCAATCATGCACACAGTTTCACACATAAATCTTCATCAAAAGAACATGTCCCCATCAGTCTTCCTCTGCAAAAGCTATTGCTTAGATAACAATGGGAAAGTATGTTAGATGCAAACAGTGACGTTTTTTCAACAACACTAAACTCAACTAAAACCCCATTGTACAAATAGGCGTGAGCCACTGCTCCTGGCCTGATTATTTCCTTAACCTGTATCACTGTCTAACATTATTCTAATTATGTATTAATTTACTTGTTTTCAACAATTTTCCTGACTAGGAATTTTTTCTGTCTTATTTCACTTCTGTGTTTGCAGTACAGAATAATGCCTGGCACATAGTTGGTATACAACAAATATTTGTTGTATTCGCCTATCTAACCTTAAGGAGAGGGGATACCTTTGGAATCACAGAGAACATCACAATGCAAACAAACAAAAACCCACAACAATTCAACATATTTGAGTACAAGAAAATGGAAAACTTCTCCAAGTATAGTTTTTTAGGGCAAATAACATGCCATAAAATGCATATCAAAAGTATGACAGATAAGGCCGAGCGCGGTGGCTTCCGCCTGTAATCTCAGCACTTTGGAAGGCCGAGGTGGGTGGATCACTTGAGGTCAGGAGTTCAAGACCAGCCTGGCCAACATAGCAAAACCCCGTCTCTACCAAAAATACAAAAATTAGCTAGGCATGGTGGCACATGCCTGTAATCCCAGCTACTTGGGAGGTTGAGGCAGGAGAGTTGCTTGAACTCGGGAGGCAGAGGTTGCAGTGAGCCGAGATCACACCACTGCACTCGAGCCTGGGCAACAGAGCGAGACTCCATCTCAAAACAAAACAAAAAAAAAGTATGACAGAGAAACCTGGGCAACATGATGAAACCACGTCTCTGCAAAAAGCAGCCAAGTGTGATGTCACGCACCTGTAGTCCCTGCTACTCAGGAGACTGAGGCAGGAGGATGGATGGAGGCTGGGAGGTTGAGGCTGCAGTGAGCCATGACCATGCCACCGTACTGCAGCCTGGGCAACAGAACAAGACCTTGTCTCAAAAAAAAGACAAAAGTATGACAGATAAAATATTGCTATCTTTATTAAAGGTCTCATTGTTACAAATTGACAGATGATACCATGACCCTAGTAGATGGCGGGCAAAGAACAAAAACAGATAATATTCCCCCTACCTACTCTTCCACATGCACCTTGATATGTTAAAAGAAAAATAGAAACTAGTGAGAAAGCATATAGAAAATCATTAACTTCTTTAATAATTGTAAAAATTCAAATTAAAGCTACAAGATACATTTTTGAAACATTAAAAGTACAAACTATTTGAAAAATTATAATGTCCACTGTTTAAAATCCTGATAGGCTGTACATTTTTCAGGGCAGTGTAGATTTGTGGAAACTGAATAGAAAGTAACTTGCCAATATTAATCTCTGAATTAATCTAAAATTATACAGTCCATTTGACTCAATCCCATTTCTGTGACTGTGTTCTAAAGCAGTTGTTTTAATATTCAGTTTAGGCTGGATGCAGTGGCTCATGCCTGTAATCCCAGCACTTTGGGAGGTCAAGGCGGGTAGATCACTTGAGCTCAGGAGTTTGAGACCAGCCTGAGCAACATGACAAAACTCCATCTCTGCAAAAAATACAAAAATTAGCCAAGTGTGGTGGCTTGTGCCTGTAGTCCCAGCTACTCAGTAGGCTGAGGTGGGAGGATCACTTGAGCCTGGGAGGTTGAAGCTGCTGTGAGCCACGATCCCACCACTGCACTCCAGCCTGGGTGACAGAGTGAGACCCTGTCTCCAAAAGAAAAAAAACCATTTAATATTTATTGTTTAAAAATTATTTGCATAGGCTGGGTGGTGGCTCATGCCTGTAACTCCAGCACTTTTGGAGGCTAAGGTGGGAGGAATGCTTGAGGCCAAGAGTTCAAGACCAGCCTGGGCAACATAGGGAGACCCTGGTCTCTATAAAAAATTTAAAAATTAGCTGGGCGTGGTGGCATGCACCTGTAGTCCTAGCTACTGAGGAGGCTGAGGCAGGAGGATTACTTGAGCCCAGAAGGTAGAGGCCACAGTGAACCATGATTGTGCCACTGCACTCCAGTCTGGGCAACAGAACAAGATTCTGTCAAAAAAAAAAAAAGACAGAAAGAAAGAAAGAAAGAAAGAAAGAAAGAAAGAAAGAAAGAAAGAAAGAAAGAAGAAAGAAGAAAGAAAGAAAGGAGAAAGAAGAAAGAAGAAAGAAAGAAAGAAGAAAGAGGAAGGAAGGAAAGGAAAGGAGAAAGAAAAGAAAAGAAAGATTTAAGGAATATAAAGAGTGGGGAGGAGGACATAAATATTCATTCTATTTTTTTACTCTATTAGATTTTATGCAGCTAAATATTTTACACATTCAGTATTTAAACCATATAAGATTTCAATGGATGTTCTAAAATGTCAAAATTGCTATTTTTTAAAATCAAGACTGTCATTTTCTATTGAAAATATAGTATTAAGTGAATGTTCACCTTTTGTTTAACAATCCCTTCCTTCGTCTCACTTTGCAAAAAAAAAAAAGGAAAAGGAAAATCAAATGGTGAACCTCTTACAGCTTACAGCTGAAATAAACTTTGATGCTGACTGAGCACGTCTTTCTCTACATGCTCACTAACCCATTGAATCAGCTTCCATCTAAGGTGGGGAAGTGATTAGACTTACAGGAAGTCTAATCCTTTTCTATTGCTTAGTACCATGCAAACAGTAGGCTGTCTAAAATACTTATGCATAATGACAGAAAGTAAAAAAAAAAATCGGATTAAATGTAACGGGAAGGAAAGGAAATACATGTATTTTACCTTAAAGGTATCATGCATGACATATGATAAAAGTTCAATAGATATTTGCTAAAGCTGTAATTCAGTAAAGAAAAAAGATGAAAAGCAAATGAATCTTGTATGTATATATAATTGTAAATGTCCACATTATCTTTTTAAACTAAAAATTTTCAGGTAATTGTCCAAAGTAGAACTTTGGTAACTCTGTCATAAATTCAACACATAGGGATCACACATTTGGTATTGTCCTAAAATCATTGCTTGAGAAAAAAACTTGATTCTGATTTGGAGAACTTCCTCCCCCGACTTCTGTAGAACATCAAGTTTATCTTCCTCAGATACTTCAACTCTCAGTCTAACTGCCCCACAGATGAGTAGTTAAGGTAACTTTGGAGTAATACCGACTTAAGTTTAAATTTCAGCTCAGCTCTGCCGCTTACTAGTGTATATCCCAGGCAAGTTCCTAAATTAATCCTGTTTCCTTATACATAAAATCGGAATCATACTACCCAGCCCATTTACCTCAGTAAATGATTATGAAGGTTAGGTAAGAAGGTATCTATAAACTAACTATCCCTACCATAGTATGGCACATGGATCTGCCTTTAACTAGCTAGCAGCTAGCTGGGGAACATACTTAATTCAGGTCCATCTGGAAACTCATCAGACAGGATTAGCTGGGCAAGAAATGTATTGAGGAAAATGCCTATGAAGGATCAAGGGAAGGGAAGCAGAAGAAAGCGAGGAAAGCCTCCAGACCATGCTGCAGCTCTGACATCTGTGGAAGAAGAGAGGGAAAAAGAGATGATGGGGATAGAGAGTCAAAGACTCAGTTCCAAAAAAGCCTTGGTTAGGCCAATCAGACCCCTTGAGCCAAAGTGGCCACTGCTCACAGGAATTAGCCAGCATTCTCTTTTCTTTCTTTCTTTTTTCTTTTTTTTTTTTTGAGACGGAGTTTAACCCTTGTTGCCCAGGCTGGAGTGCAATGGTGCAATCTCGGCCCACTGCAATCTCTGCCTCCCAGGTTCAAGCAATTATCCTGCCTCAGCCTCACAAGTAGCTGGGATTACAGGCATGTGCCACCATGCCCAGCTAATTTTGTATAGCTTTTTTTTTTTTCTTTTAGAATCAGGGATCTCACTACATTGCCCGGGCTGGAGTGGAGTGGCTATTCACAGGAGTGATCATAGTATACTACAGCCTTGAACTCCTGGCCTCAGGTGATCAGCCTTAGCCTCCTCTGTAGCTAGGACTATAGGCATGCACCACTGCACCCCAAAAGAACTGACCAGCTTTCATATACCTGCCATGCTCAGTCATTGGTATGGAAAGCCTAGCCTGGTGCAAACATGGTGGTGTGTGCACAGAGGGAAGAGCTGGGGCTGTCAGTCAGTCATGCTCCACAGCAGGAGATATGAGCAGTGCACTTTCATGGTGGCCACATTTCGCACACTGGACTGCACAGATCCACCTCTACGTGCATGCTCAGGGAGCAGCCTCTCCACAAGTCCACGGACCGCTCTTCCTGAAGGGAAGCTTAGAAGTGCTAGGTTAATAGGACAAACTATGGCCAGTTCTCAGGCCCAACCTGGTTCACATCCTGTCCCTTTTGCACGGCCCATTTCCCTCACCCTTAGCTGTCACCTCAGCAAGTCCTGATGGCTTTTTGAGAGATGTTATGTGGTGACGTGACCCAAATCTTCATTCCTTGTGGATCTGAGCCCTTTGTAGTCATACCCTTCTCAGGCCAGGAGCACTATACACACCCAACCCTAATTCCAGTGAGTCAGGGGAGTACCAGGAAACGCCCAAGGAGATCTGGGTTCCACACATCTTCCTCCCTAACCCCATCCACTTCCTCGGGCTGATGAGGGTGGATTCCTACTGTCACGATGGTGACTCTTTTCTCCTGCTGGTCCCTGAAGACAAGGAATTCGAAGTGCCCTGGTGGCAGCAGTAATTTTAATTCAGTGGGACCTTTGTTATGTCCCCTGGCAAGAGTACACTGAGTTTGGGGACCAGGATCTTTACCACTTAATTAACACAGAGTTTTGGGGACTGGAAGGACAGTTCCCAGTGGGTCACTGGGAGTGATGGTAAGTGGGACCACGCCTACTTTGACCCCTTTGTTCCTAGATCCATTTATTCTTTTTATTGTTGTCACAGTGCCATATAGAGGTCTCTGATTCAATGCATACCCTGTAGAACGTCATCCCAGCCTGTTAGAGGGTTGCCTCCTATCGCTGCAGGTAGGCTTTTCCAAGGCCATTTCCACACTCTGTGAAGTCAGCTGCTCTGGGTGCTGTTATGTATGACCTGTGGACCCACAGTCATGGACCCACACATTTTGAGATTTTATGTAGCATCTTTTTTGGCTACATATTTGCCTCTGAAGAACACTATGCAGTGTTAACCATCTTTGCAATTCCTGCAGATCAAGCCACCTTGGCTGCTCCTCTGACCTTGTTGGTTATTATGGTAATTGTGACCTCATGGCTTCTGGGAGTTACACACTTCCAATTGGTCTCCATTCCTTGGCCAGAGTCCCCATCATACCCATGGCTGTTAAGGAGCTCAGCTCTGGGATCACTCTCCCACTTTGAGCAATGCCCTGCAGAGGAGGCTACTATCATACTTCTTAGTGACGCTGATGTCTCTCTCAACAGTGTATTCTTAATGGTCTTAGTGAATAGTGTGTTCTTTGGGCCTCACGTGGAACATAATCCTCAGTGGGTCTTCTGGTCTTACATGATATTTCCATCCTAACATGCCCCTTCCCTCAGCCTTTTAATCCTTCCTACACCTTCTGCCAGGGCAACTTGGGCTTCTCCACCTTACCCAGGTTTAGCAACCACCTTTTCCAGGCTTCTAAGAGCCACCCCACAATAAGTTTACCCTCATTCTCTATGGTCCTTGCTGGGGTATTAGATCGTGTGTCTTGAAAGAGTGCCCTTAAGTCTGAGCTCCAGAAATAGCTATACTTCTCTTGGGCAATGTTCCTTATCACTTACATAGCTGATTGTATTTCTCCCTTTGATCTGATTGTTAAGAAGCTCAGAATCAAATTTTAATCATACATCTGTTACATATACAGGATACAGATATATAGAAACTTATAACATGTACTTTCTATATTGTCCTCACAACAGCTTCATCTTTTTTGTTTGTTTGTTTGTTTGTTTTTTGAGACAGGATCTCCCTCTGTCGCCCAAGCTGGAGTGTAGTGGCACAACCACAGCTCACTCCAGCCTTGACCTCCTGGCTCGGCCATCCTCCCACCTCAGCCTCCCAAGTAGCTATGATTGCAAGTGCATGCCACCACACCCAGCTAAGAACCCCTGGGCTCAAGCAGTCCTCCTATCTCAGCATCCCAAAGTACTGGGATTACAGGCATACAGGCATGAGGCACTGCACCCAGCCATCTTTTTTTTTTTTTTTTTTAGATGGAGTGTTGCTCTGTGGAGCAATCTTGGCTCACTGCAAGCTCTGCCTCCTGGGTTCGTGCCATTCTCCTGCCTCAGCCTCCGGAGTAGGTAGGACTACAGGGATCCACCACCATGCCTGGCTAATTTTTTGTGTTTTTAGTAGAGATGGGGGTTTCACCGTGTTAGCCAGGATGGTCTCGATCTCCTGACCTCATGATCTACACATCTTGGCCTCCCAAAGTGCTGGGATTACAGGCGTGAGCCACTGCACCTGACCCTTATTTTTAACTTATTTTCACTTCATACTGAATCTCTTACTTGCATTTATTGAACACACTATCTGCCCAGCACTGTGCTAAGTACATATGTGTTATCTCATTTAATCCTGGCTTCCCTACTGTGGGATCTTGAGCAAGATACTGAATTTCCATAAGCTTTAATTTCATCATCATCGGTAAGTAAGGATGATCCTAATGTCCACTTTGTAGGATTATAATGAGGATTAACGATGGTGGCTAACATCAGTAGTTATTAAAATATACTTGGCTGGGCGCGGTGGCTCACGCCTGTAACCCCAACACTTTGGGAGGCTGAGGCGGGCAGATCATGAGGTCAAGAGATTGAGACCATCCTGGCCAACGTGGTGAAACCCCATCTTTACTAAAAATACAAACATTAGCTGGGCGTGGTGATGCGCGCCTGTAGTCCCAGCTACTCAAGAGGCTGAGGCAGGAGAATTGCTTGAACTCAGGAGGCAGAGGTTGCAGTGAGCCGAGATCATGCCACTGCACTCGAGCCTGGGCAACAGAGCAAGACTACATCTCAAAAATAAAACAAACTAACAAAAAAACACTCAAATCTTTTTGCCTAAAACAACTCAAAATATCTGATTTAATTATTGTATAGGATGTCAGTGTAGTAATGTCCAGAAAGATAAACATTAGTTTATTATAAAAACACTTGACATACAGAGCAGAATAAGTGTTACTAATATTATTTATTATGGCTTTAATCTAATTGAAGGCTTTTGTGGTTCCTATAATTAACGGCAACATAACAGAATCAATAAAGCTTAAGACATAATGAATGTCCACACAGAACACTATTTTATGGGGTTTTTCTTAAATAGGTAAATGAGATGATGGTCCCCTCTGAGGCCAGTGAGCCCAAGGATGGGCTCAGTTTTACAGGAGCTTCAAAATCCATTCAGTTTTACGGGAATATCAGATTGCTTTGGGCTGACTTACTAGCCATAATAACGAGACTTATTCTACTCCTGGGATTTAGTATACTGTATTAATAATTTAAAAACCTTATGAGCAAATGCTATTCTGACAACCAAGCCCAGGGTGCTAGAAAGGCGCTAGATCAGAAAGCAGGACACTTGCGTGCTGGATGAGCTCTTTGATAGATTAAAAAAAAAAAAAACTTAGGGCAGTCTTTTTAATGTCTCTGAGCTCAGGTATCTCCTTAGTTTGGATCACATTATTTTATGATACCTATCAGCATCAAAATTCTGTGCATCTTTATTTTTTTAACTTTACTGTGTCCATGTACAGGTTATTGGCCACAAAACCATGTATGCATTTGACAAATGGGATAACTGAAGTGTAAAGTTTAAATTACATTCCAAAAAGCAATAGGAAAATAAACTGTAGCTGAACAAGAATTGGCCAGGCACAGTGGCTCCTGCTGGTAATCCCAGCACTTTGGGAGGCCAAGGCAGGAGGATCACTTGAGGAGTTTAAGACCAGCCTGGGCAACATAGCGAGACCTCCTCTCTATAAAAAAAAAAATGAATAAAAATTAGCCACGTACAATGGTGTGCAGCTATAGCTCCAACTACTTGGAAGCTGAGGTGGCAGGATTGCTTGACTCCAGGAGTTCGAGGCTGTAGTGAGCTATGATCGTGCCACTGCATCCCAGAATGGGTGACAGAGTGAGACCTCATTTCTTAAAAAAAAGAAATAACATGAAATAAAAATAGAAAAGAATTAGATATGACTTCTTCCCAAGTTCTAATTTTCTCTTATTCTGCTAGGAGAGTGATACATAGAAATTATATATTCTCAGAGGTCTATGGCATCCAACACTTTAAGTCAATTCAGCAAATATTTATTCAGTACAAGTATGTGCCAAGCACTGTGTTAATTTTTTACAACATGATGCAGGATACGCGTGATCAGTAACAATCAACTGATCATCTACATGGATAGGGTACTATACTAGGCCCTTGGCAGGGGTGGCCACTCTTCCTGTAGCATGTAGAGGAGAAGGTAAGACATCCATCTGAAAAACAGATAATCAAGCGTCAAATGGCTGATACAGACATAAATGTCATAAGATTTCAGAGACGCGAAACATTACTGAAAATCCAGATAGACTTCATGGGGCTTGTGAAATGTGAACCGAACCTTGAAGGACACTGAAAAATCAAAGAGGCAGGAAAGTGTTAGGCCTATTTAATTGGCATTTATATCCTTCCCAGAATTGTTAAGATTAGGTTTATTTTTGTGTCTGACATGCATGTGTATTGTCTTCCCTCAATTTTAGGTACCACGACAGCAGAAACCATGTATAATACAATATTTATATTTGATTCAGCATGACAGATATTTGTAGAGCATCTACTATACATCAGACACTGTACTAAGTAAGCTTTGGAGGGGAGGGAAGGTCAAGAAGGAAAGAGAAAAGACTTGGAGATAAAACTCAGAAGTCAGATGAGACCCGTTCGTTGCTGAAAGATCTGGGTAAACTTGGTTTGAACTCTCAACACGTTGCCCGGACTGTGGAAGTGTAAAGCCCTTTCAAGAGCGAGGTAACTTCTGGAGGGACACTTGCACCTCCTCATTCTACTCTGTTTTGCACCATGTTACAATGAAGGCACTCACACAAAGCTCCCTGGGTTTGGCAGCCATCCCTGAAGATGTAGGTAGGTAGGAATCACAGCTCCGCTGCCCTGGTGGCTGCTTTCTCCATTTTCCCTCTGCCCTCCCTCCTTTTGCCCTCGCGTTCTCCATTGCAGATTGCCCCCCAAAATTTCCAAAACCTCCCTGCAGTATGCACAGCAAGTTGACCCTCCTCTAACAGCTGGATCCTTGGTCTCAATTTTCTTTTTTGTTTTTTTAACTCTTTTTTTTTTTTAATACTTTAAGTTTTAGGGTGCATGTGCACAACGTGCAGGTTTGTTACATATGTATACATGTGCCATGTTGGTGTGCTGCACCCGTTAACTCATCATTTACATTAGGTATATCTCCTAATGCTATCCCACCCCCTCCCCCTACCCCACGACAGGCCCTGGTGTGTGATGTTCCCCTTCCTGTGTCCAAGTGTTCTCATTGTTCAATTCCCACCTATGGAGTGAGAACATGCGGTGTTTGGTTTTCTGTCCTTACGATAGTTTGCTGAGAATGATGGTTTCCAGCTTCATCCATGTCCCTACAAAGGATATGAACTCATCATTTTTTATGGCTGCATAGTATTCCATGGTGTACATGTGCCACATTTTCTTAATCCAGTCTATCATTGTTGGACATCAATTTTCTACCGCAAGCATTTTCCAACCTATTTATTCTATTACACCTAATTTCCCAGCTGATTTTTTCCAAGCCTAGATGCTTCTATTTTCAGGAAGAAATCTGGCACCAGCTGTAAAACAATGGCGATATTTTCTCCACCTTGTTACACAGAGATAAGTGCCCCAGTAACTCTAAGAGAAACCCACAGGGCTATGAAGGGACAGGAGAAAGTACAGGAAATGAGTCAGGAAGGGTTTTTTGGACCTTTCTAAGTGATCTCTGTCTCTGTCCTGAATTCACACAGTATTTATTGCCTACATCACTCCTTGGAAACGTGTCCTTTAATGCCTTCTATTGCTGTTTGTCTTTCCTTCTGTTGGTGCTTTATCTCCCTGACCAGATGTTTTGCAGTTCCAGTACGGCAGGCTTTTCCCTTCACCCCTGGAATGCTGTGGCACCTGGCACAGTGCCTCCAGGGTAAAATGGGCCTCACTGATTGGTCTGTTGAGTCTCAACCTGTGGGAGCTTTACGATTTGCCTAGTTTCACAAGACCTTCCCTAAATTGTCCTAAAAATACCACATGGCAGGTGTTTGTTTTAATTAAAATATCTCTAAGAATGCACTGGGTATTTAATCAATTTGCTTGAGATGGCTGGAGATGTGCACTCAAATTCCAGCAATGAGGACCTGAAAAGGACTATCATGTATTTAAGCACCCTTACCTCCCAGCCATCTGCTTTCATTCTCAAACTCACCTTTTGAGGTGAGATTAGGTGATCTGCCAGTGTTTACCTATTACACAGCAGGAACTGAAGTTTTAACAGGGCACACCTAGCTTCAAAGCTCCTGTTCTTTTCACTGTCTCACACCTCCAGGATAATAATGCCCCTTTAGAGATATTCAAATTTTCATCATCACTAAGAAGAGCAGTTATCCACTGGGATGCAAACTAAACAAACCACCCCAACAGTTAGTGTCCTGGAGTTGTAAAAAGAAAATTGACTCCATGAACTTGAACAAGTGGCTTCACCTTTCCGAGCTTCCAGTTACTTATCTGTACATATACAATTCTACAGAGTTGATGTGAACACTAAGTTAAATAACACACACACACACACACACACACACACACACACACTACCAGGGAAGCAATCTTTCTGTTGGCTGAAAAAGAAGATCAATTATATTCTTTGAAGATTTTGAGTGTTAAGTTAAAATCCTCCTTCCTTTTACAGAGTGTAAAATGGGAGCTGACACTCAGGTCTGACATTCAGATTAGTTGGGCAGGTGTCTTTTAATTGAGTTAACGCATTACATGATTTGGGAGGGGCATAAGCTGACTCACACAAGAGCAGATTAACCATTAACCCAAATTCACGCAGCAGCGGCCACAGTCCGGGAGGTAAATTGGCACCACCATCCATATTCTTTGAAGCCCTTCTCCACAGTAACTACCATTGCCCCTCAAACAGGGCCGTTTCAGATTATTGCAATCAGCCCAGGTAGGAGGTAAAAGGGTTGAAGGTATGACCATTATAAAATACGAGGAAGTTCTTTGGGGGAGGATTTGGGGGAATGGAACCACTCTCCCCAGTCCCTTAATGACACCAAGTCCTGTTGGCTTATGTCTCTAAGAACATGGGCTTGGCAGTGAATGACAGCTGACTTTTAGCTCTGCTTCATCCTAGTTGTGTGGCTGTGAGTAGTACATTACTACTTTAAATCTCGGTTTTTTAATCTGTAAAATGGGAGTGATAATATTTTCTGTCTTTTTTTTCATGTGTACATTCAGAATTTTTATCTTAAAACAAAGAACCACCAGAGTAACATTAATAACAGAAAATCCATATGGAAATATTCACAATCTGGTCAGTGAGAAATGAGAAAACAACTTCCCTGCCTTACTGTCCACCCACTGTCTGAGGAGCCAAAAGTAGAGGGGAAGTTGGAAGAAGGTCACCTTTTCCAGCTAAACCCCACTGCATAGCTATGTGCATTTTTATTCAAAGCCTCAACAACCAGAGGAAACAGTGAGAACTGAGAAGCAAAATACTGTTATTGGCAAGCGTTCGGCTAAAGGGTCTGAGATGTGTAAGCACCAAGAAGGGAAAGGGAGATCGAGCAACATACGAAAAAGGGGGCTGTAGGAACAAACACAGAGGAAATAAGTCAACAATAACCTACTTCCACACAGAGCAAAGTGACGGTGCACATACATTCATCCTCTGAAGTATGGGCTACACTGCACACTGACTCATACTATCTCAAACATGGCCTATTGGAAAGATTCAATCCCCCTAAGGGCACTCGGCACAGGACCACGGTGGTCATGGTAACAGACATAGACAAGCATGCCGTGACCCTGAAGCAACAACACACATTAGATAATAATCGTTCAGAAAAAAATATTCTCCAGAGCTGAGGTTACAAATTCCAAGTAAGCTATAAACATTCTTTTTGGAATTCCTTTAAAGGTATGGGTCAAAGTAAAACAAAAATCAACACCTAAGATCTCCTAAAGAACAAAATGGAGAAATAACGAACCTCTACCAAGAACCAATTATTTTAGGTTCCTCATTTGGATGGCTCTCCCACCAGACGAGTGGTGGGGTTACTTAAAAAGTAATGAGTCTACTACAAGGGGAAGGAGTTGTTTGGTCCAGCGAGAAGGAACAGGCTTTCTAAAAATAACTTTCCCTGCCCTGGACTCCATCCAAAATTAGAACCCATCAACTGCCATTAACTAGAATGCCCATCTTGGTTAATAATCCTGGACTTCAAGTAATACTACATATAAACTATAATTTTAAAGAAAAAAGTTCCAAAAGAAATCAGTAGCTTTATTATATAGGCATATGACTTTTCTGAGAAATTAAACTTAAGAGTTTCCATCTGAAGGACAGAAATTGTTAAGAGGTAACGTGCAGACCTCAGGCACCACATCATTTACCCTCCAATAATTAACTACATTTCTCCCTAAATTCTTCTTATTGCACCTTAACCTCTCCAGCATCAAATCTTCTACTCTATAACCTCTTTTAAACACCTCCTTTTAACCTCAATTTCCTTATGTTTTCATTATTTGGCAAAATTACACTTAAAACATAATATTAAACCAGAAGGTAAAAATTAAACCAGAAGGTAAAAATAAATGTAATTAAGCCAGAAGGTAAAAATAAAGAAAACTCAAGTTAATTTGCTGTGTACAGCTGTACGGAAGTGAGGAAGGTGTTCTTATATAAACCCTGTCTGCCTTCCACACTGTGTGTGTATCTGCTTCCTGGTAAGTCTGAGGTTGGGGGAACTGCACCTTACTTTTCCTCCCCTATATCCCCTAGAGGGCAATATTAGAACCCAAGGGAGAAGAGCTGGCAAAGTTGTCATATCCCAAGTGGTCAATCCCTCCCAAAATGAAGGTAGGTTCATTTGGTCTCTCCTACGCAAAAGAGAATGTCCAAGAAATGAAATATTTTAAAAGCCATTGAAAATCCAACAAGCTCCAGCCTTGTTGAGGGAGAAAGGAATCAAGTAGCAGCATTCAGAAGCAGCCCTGGGTTCATCTTATGAGGTCTCTCCCTTGTTCAGGGAGAGATGGCTTTCCCTTGCTGGGAGGCAGGTGGAAGGAGGCATGATTTAGACATTGGTGGTGGTCTCCTTAGCAGGCTGGATACTGTTCATCTCCATGACGTGGTCTTTCCAGATCTATTTGCATCATGTGCCTGCCCTTCAAAGGCCTGTGTGATATCCTGGAAAGTCCTGTAATACATATCAGGGACTTTGAAGAAGGTAAAGATCAAGAAGGTAATGAGGAAGTCAGTGAAGATAATAAAAACGTAGGCTCCTAAATAGTAAGTAGCAGAAGGGAAGAGCAATCTGACTAGGAAGTTGGAGGTCCAGTTGGAGCAGCCGGCCACTGTCGTCACAGCTGGGCCAGGGCCCTGGCTGAAGAGTTCAGCCACAATAAACCAGGGAATGGGGCCTGGCCCAATTTCAAAGAAGACCACAAAGACCAAGATAGCCCCAATACAGACAAAGCTTATCCCATTACACTCATCCATCAATAACAAACAGTCATGAGGATGGAACAAAAAGCCATCCCTCCAAGGCCTATCATACGTAGAGTCCTTCTTACTGCCCTTTCCACCAGAAATAGGGAAACTATAGTGAAGATACTATTAACCACACCCGCACTGATGGTGACACAGATGGGCTCTTGAACACCTGCACCCTTAAAGATTCCTGTTGAGTAATAGAACACAGCATTGATTCCAGAGAGCTGCTGAGAGAGCTGGAACATGATGGAAATGATGATGGGCTGTCGGTAGCTGGATACTCTAAAGAGCTCCAGCACAGTGACTTGCTTTTCTTGTGCCATCCTTGCACTCCCATCTTTCATCTCCTGGATGTCTTGGGATACATCCTGGCTGCTCCACAAGCACTGGAGGATCTCCTTAGAATTCTCCTTTTCTTTTCTGTTAATGAGCAAGAATCTGGGACTTTCAGGGCAAAATGGAAGGGCTGCACTTTGTAGCATAGCAGAAGAGATGGGAAAGCCTAATAGCACAGGCCATAGGTCTTCAGACCCCAGGATGAATTCCAGATCAAAGATCTGGGCCACCAGAATTCCAACAACAATGCCCAGCTGGTTGAGAGTGCCAAAGACACCTCGCAGGGCAATAGGTGAGATCTCTCCGATGTATGTATGTGGGCACAAAACTGTGCAGAGTCTGCAGAAGAAGCCAATAACCAAGTAGGCCAGGATCAGCATTTCAACCAACTCAGCTACTTTACACAATCCCATAAGGCAGCCACCAGTGACAGCCAACAGGTTGACGGTAAGCATTGACTTACACCTGTCAAAGCTGTTGACAAAGAGTCCAACGGAAAAGGAGCCAATCATACAACCAATGGAGAATATGGCCACAGACAAGTACCAGAGGGACAAGCGCAACATCTCAGAGGGAGGGGTATTTGCCTTGTCCTTCAAAGTGTTGACAAATTCCCTTACGATCGTCTCAGGAGCATTGATGACCCCAGTGTTGTAGCCAAATTGGAAAAAGCTGTTTGTAGCAATTGTGATGGCGAAGATCAGAGATGGGGTGACCTTCTGTGTCCCCCATGGCCTTAATCTAATTTTTTTTTTTTTTTTTTTTGAGACAGAGTTTTGCTCTTGCTCAGTCTGGAGCGCAATGGTGCGATCTCAGCTCACTGCAACCTCTGCCTCCCAGGTTCAAGCGATTCTCCTGCTTCAGCCTCCCAGGTAGCTGGCATTATAGGTGTGCACCACCACACCCTGTTAATTTTTTGTGTTTTTAGTAGAGATGAGGTTTCACGATGTTGGCCAGGCTGGTCTCAAACCCCTGACTTCAGGTGACTCACCCACCTGGGCCTCCCAAAGTGCTGGGATTACAGGTGTGAGCCAGTGTGCCTGGCCCCTAATCTAATTCTTTTCAAGTCTTTAAGAAAGATCTAGGAGTGTGATTCCAGAGACACCTTTTTCAACCAACGAAACCTTCAAAATTTCCTTCTCGGCAGCAAGTTTTCTCCAGGTCCTCAGGAACGCTCTAAAACTCTCACCATTACAGCATCTCCTATTTTCTGTCTTCTAAAGTTGTTGTGAAGATTAAGTTAAATAACAAGCTGGGTGTAGTGGCTCATGTCTGTAATCCTAGCACTTTGGAGGGCTGAGGCAAGAAGATCACTTGAGCCCAGGTGTTATTCAAGACCAGCCTGGGAAACAGGGAGAGACCCTGTCTCTACAAAAAATAATTAGCCAGGCATGGTGTTGCATGCCTGTAGTCCCAGTTACTCAGGAGGCTGAGGTGAGGGGCTTGAGCCTAGGAGGTCAAGGCTGCAGTGAGCCATGATTGTGCCATTGCCCTCCAGCCTGGGTGACAGAGTGAGACACTGCCCAACAGCCGCCCCCCTCCCCCAAAAAAAGAATATAAAGCACTTAGTACAGTATCTGGCACATTGTAAGCTCTTTATAAAGTTGGTTATTATTTTATTATTAGCAGGGACCAAGGCCTTAACGTTGTAAGATGCAGGGAAATAACAAAAGGAAAGAAAGGCTCCCTGTTGCTGAAGAAGCTAGTACCACAGTCAGGTGCACAAGGTCTAGCACAATTTGGGTCCCAGCCAATCTTACCCTACGGTTACCTGCCCGATCTCCCTGAAAACTTCCTTAGTTCCTCAAGGTAGGAAGAACTCCTCCTTTAGTTTCCCAGAGTACTTTGCATGTACTTTTCTACTTTCCCTTATCACACTCCATTCTATTTTGCTTGCATATCTATTCACTCTACCCTACCTTATCCCAGGCTGTGAGTTTATGGACAGCAGGAACCAAGCAGTCATCCTTGTATTTGCAGCCATAGGCATTCTGCAAGTATTGGATGAGGATGGAAGGATGGATGGATAGACAGACAGATAAGGAACATGGGATAACTAGTGACTTGGTAAAGGATTAGGCCTGGGTACCCAGGAGACCAATTAAAACAGTCATTGCTTCACAAGCTTCCCTAAGACTGGATCTGAACAGAAATGCAAAGGGCATGACATTTGAAGAATTGTTTGCCTGGTGAGGGTGGTTAGGCAACCTACATGTGCCTTCAAGGGAAAAGCATGGCTAGTTGGTGACTGCTGACAGAGTTGGTATCAGGCAGAACACCTAGGCAACCAGACGCCAAGGCAGGATGATGCCTCTAAGTCCCCCTGCAGCCTGAAAAGTTAATCAATTAGTCAATTAGGAGCAAGTCCTTTCAAGTGCGGTCAGTTTCAGGCAGACTTGTGGACAATGACTATTCTCTCTGTGATTGTGTTCACTGTAAACAATGATGCAAGATCTAAAGATAGAAAGGGGATAGAAATGTTGTTCTCACAGAAGATGGACTGTCTGGAGATAACATTCCCAAGTACCTAGAGTATAAAGTATTTTGTAACATAGGGCGATATAGAGGGAGATGCTGTATCTTGACTTTTCAGAAACCATTCTTATTTTATTCATTTTGTTCAAAGCAATTTAAGATGATAACATTTGTTGATTGATCACTTATTGTGTGCCTCATACTTTTTAAGAAAGTGATATGCTACAGTTGGCCTTCCCTGGCTCATGAGAGTCAATTGTGTGTGTTTTCTAAGGCTGCATTAGAAGATTTTACACTGGCATCTTAAATTCGGCCATATCAGGAATATTTACATCATGGAAATTGGCAAACACTAAAAATCGGGGTTTTCAGTCTCATCCCTTCTGAGAGCTGCTTGTCAAACATTTACCGCACACTACTGATTTTACAATAAATGATCCTAATTAGCCCTTCCCATATTCCTACTTTACAGATGAGAAATTGAAGTTTAGAGATTAAATAATTCACTTATTACAAACTTTTTGGTGGCAAAGGCAGGATTAAAATTCAGACCGTCTGTCTCCAAAGTTCATGCATTTAACCATTTAATTATTTTAAGATTTCAAACCCTACTTAGGTCAGCAAAATGGCAGAGTAGGCAGCCCCAAGCTCCTGTACCCCCATAGAAACTCAAAAAACAAGCAGAATCTGTCAGAATTAACTCCTTCAGATTCTGGAAAAAAGTCAGAGGCTTACAGCAACCAAGTGGATGCTGAATTAAGAAAAATAAAAAATGGGCTCATGCCTGTAATCCCAGAATTTTGGGAGGTCAAGACAAAAGGGTCTCTTGAGCCCAGGAGTTTCAGACTAGCCTGGGAAACACAGTGAGACCCTGTCTCTACAAAAAATAACAAAATAAAAATTAGCCAGGCCTGGTGGTGCATGCCTATAGTCCCAACTACTGGGAGGCTAAAGTGGGAGGATCATTTGAGCCTGGGAAGTCAAGGCTGCAGTGAACTATGATCTTGACACTGCACTGAAGCCTGGGTGACAAAGTGAGCCCCTAAGATAAAAAACATATATATATGTATATATATATATATATATAGAGAGAGAGAGAGATAAGGCTGGGCATGGTGGCTCACGCCTGTAATCCCAGCACTTTGGGAGGCCAAGGTGGGCAGATCATGAGGTCAGGAGTTCAAAACCAGCCTTGCCAACATGGTCAAACCCCATCTCTACTAAAAATACAAAAATTAGCCGGGTGTGATGGCATGTGCCTGTAATCCCAGCTACTCCAGAGGCTGAGGCAGGAGAATTGTTTGAACCTAGGAGGCAGAGGTTGCAGTGAGCCAAGATCGTGCACTCCAGTCTGGGTGACAAAGAGAGACTCCATCTCAAAAAATTAATTAATTAATTAATTAATTAAATTCAAAAATGGTAGGAAAGTTTTGTGGCATTTTTATTTGCTCTTACTCAACACCTTACCTTGCAATGGTCCTGAAGACAGCAGCCCATACTGTCAGCATGGGAATGTGGTCCCTGGTTCTAGAGGGAGCAAAGCAGACCTTATTTGCAAATTATTGTGTAGATCGGTTTTAACCTGTCTGTACGTGAAGGACTGACACAAAATGCTCACCTCTGTTTGCCTAACTCTGAACTAACCCAGATTGGAAAAGCAGCAGGCATTGCTTGAATCGTCGTAAGGTAGAAGAACAAGGCCTGAGGCAAAAGGTCACAGTTGAGACATGCAATAAACCACCTAAGTCTTGGGCAAAAAATTTGAGGACAGAGTTTCTTTGGGAAGTTAGGACAATCAGAAGCACCTGTGTATGCAGGGAATTCAGACAGCCACGCATGTGCCCAGGGCAAGATGCTTGCTCAGAAAAGCTGTGATAAGGGCGTAGTGGCGGGCGCCTGTAGTCCCAGCTACTCGGGAGGCTGAGCCAGGAGAATGATGTGAACCCGGGAGGCGGAGCTTGCAGTGAGCAGATATCGTGCCACTGCACTCCAGCCTGGGCAACAGAGCAAGACTCTGTCTCAAAAAAATAAAAAATAAATAAATAAATAATAATTTAAAAAAGATGTGATAAAAACTTCAGCTTTCATCACAGCTGATTCCTAAGCTCAGTGAAAGCCTGGCTAAGTGTTGAAGGAGGGCCCTAGTACAGGCCCAATTGGCAAAAACTGAGAAAAGTATTTTTGTTTGTTTGTTTTTTTGTTTTTTAGCTCTTGACATTCAGGTAAAATTCTGTCAAAACACTCACTGAAGGCCAGGCATGGTGGCTCACGCCTATAATCCCAGTACTTTGGTAGGCTGAGGCAGGCAGATCACTTGAGGTCAGGAGTTCGAGGCGAGCCTGGTCAACATGGTGAAACCCCATTTCTACCAAAAATACAAAATTTAGCTGGGTGTGGTGGCATGTGCCTGCAATCTTAGCTACACAGTAGGCTGAGGCAGGACAATTGCTTGAACTTGGGAGATTGCAGTGAGCTGATATCATGCCAGTTCATTCCAGCCTGGGCAACAGAGCAAAAACTCTGTCTCAAAAACAAACAAACCCTTCCTTCCCTTCCCTCCCTTCCCTCCCTTCCCTCCCTTCCTCCCTTCCTCTCTTCCTCTCTTTCTCTCTTTCTCTCTTTCTCTCTTTCTTTCTTTCTTTCTTTTCTTCTTTCTTTCTCTGTGGCCCAGGCTGCAATCTACTCGGCTCCCTGCTGCCCGCGCCGCGGACTGCCTGGGACTGCCGGCGCGTGCCACCGCTGCCTGCTTTTTCTCCTTTGGCTGCAGGCACGCGTTCGCCATCTTGGCGACGCTGGTCGCCAGCTCCTGACGCCGAGTGCTCTGCCCGCCTCAGCCTCCCGAGGTACTGGGACTGCAGACGGAGTCTCGCTCACGTGGTGCTCGGTGTTACCCGGGCTGGAGTGCGGTGGCGTGGTCTGGCCTCGCGGCAGCCTCCGCCTCCCAGCCGCCTGCCTTGGCCTACCAGGGTGCTGGGATTGCAGCCCCTGCCTGGCCGCCGCCCCGTCTGGGAGGTGGGGAGCGTCTCTGCCCGGCCACCCATCGTCTGGGAAGTGAGGAGCACCTCTGCCCGGCCACCCGTCGTCTGGGAAGTGAGGAGCGCCTCTGCCCGGCCACCCGTCGTCTGGGAGGTGAGGAGCGCCTCTGCCCGGCCGCCCCGTCCGGGAGGAAGTGAGGAGCGCCTCTGCCCGGCCGCCCCGTCCGGGGGGAAGTGAGGAGCGCCTCTGCCCGGCCGCCCCGTCCGGGGGGAAGTGAGGAGCGCCTCTGCCCGGCCACCCATCGTCTGGGAGGTGAGGAGGGCCTCTGCCCGGCCACCCATCGTCTGGGAGGTGAGGAGCGCCTCTGCCTGGCCACCTATCGTCTGGGAAGAAGTGAGGAGCGTCTCTGCCTGGCCGCCCCGTCTGGGAGGTCTACCACGGAGGCCAGAAGCAATGTGGGGGCTGGACGTGGTGGCTCACACCTGTGGTCCCGGCACTCTGGGGGGCGAGGCGGGTTGATCACTTCGGGCTAGGAGTTCGAGACCAGTCTGGCCAACTTGGTGAAACATGAAAAATACAACAGACAAACCAACCAACCAACTCAGTGACAACAAAACAGGTCTACCCTGGAGTCATACTCTAATTTTTTCTATTTTCCTCCCTTTCTGATCCTTTATCCCACTTTCTTTTTCTTCCTCTACATTCTCCCTCTTCTTTGTCAAATAGAGGATTGAGTTATTATCACTGATCCATATAAAGTCCCTCTCTCATTTATTTTAACTCCCACCCCCCATTTCTATTCCCCGACTTCCCATGTGCAACCTTCCTAGTATGTTTGATATGCATCTTTTTGTTTGTATGTATTTTTAGAAAATGTTTATTGTTTTTGTGTGCAAAAAAGATTAATAAAAAAATAAAAAAATAAAATAAAATAAAATAATTAAAAAAACAAACAAACAAATAAACAAACAAAAAAACCCCACTCACTGAATACAAGCTAATGACAGAGACTTCATCAACCACACATGACAAAGAAAAGTCTCTGCAAAAATAGGAAAAGTTACTAGAACAAGACTACTACAGGTCTCAACAATGAAAACAGAAACAACCACAAAAAAAAACAAAAAAACAGTAAACCCCAAAGAAGGAGAAGAATCTTATTTTCAGAGTTGCCACAATACACTATTCAAAAGTCCAGTTTTCAAAAACAACAACAACACAAAATCACAAGAAAGTACACAAAGAAACAGGAAAGTATACTTCAATAAAAGAAAATATGGGCCAGGCACGGTCACTCACGCCTGTAAACCCAGCACTTTGGCATGCAGAGGCAGGAGGATTTCCTGAGCCCAGGAGTTCGAAACCAGCCTGGGCAACACAGTAAAACCCCATCTCTACTAAAATACAAAAAATTAGCCAGGAGTGGTGGCGTGCGCCTGTAGTCCCAGCTACTTGGGAGGTTGAGGCAGGAGAATTGCTTGAACCTGGGAGGCAGGGTTGCAGTGACCTGAGATTGCACCACTGCATTCCAGCCTGGGCAACAGAGTGAGACTCCGTCTCAAAAAAAAAAAAAAAAAAGAAAGAAAGAAAAAAGGAAAAAAAGAAAAGAAAAGAAACTGACAAAAACCATGCATGAGGAAGCCCAGATATTGAACTTACTAGACAAAAACTTTAAAACAATGGTCTTAAATATGCTCAAAGAGCTAAAGGAAAATGTAGACATAAAACTAAAGAAAATCAGGAAAATAGTGTATGAACAAAATGAGAACACCAATACAAAGATAGAAATTATGAAAAGGAACCAAACAGAAGTTTTGGAGCAGAAAAGTAGTAGAATAACTGAAATGAAAAAAACCACTAGAGAGGTTTGTATTAGTTTGCTAGGGCTAACATAACAAAATATAACAGAGTGAGTGGCTTGAACAACAAAAATGTATTTTCTCACAGTTCTGGAAGCTGGAAGTCCAAGATTAAGATGCTGGCAAGGTTGGTTTCCTCTGTGGCCTCTTTCCTTGGCTTCTAGATTGCTGCTCTCTTGCTACCTCTTCAAATGGTCGTACTTCTATGCATGCACACTGTGATATTTCTTCTTCTTATACAGACACCAATCATATTGGATTAAGGCCCTAACCTAGCCATTTAAATCTAATTGTCTCAAACTAAATAATTACATGTATTTTAATTTAATTAGTTTGATCACCAAGAATGCAGATGCCTGCTTTCAAAACTGCTATTCAACATCCTACTGAAAATTCTAGCCAGAGCAAGTTGACAGGAAGCAGAAAGAAAGGGCATCCAAATGGGAAAGAAAGAAGTAAAACTGTATCTCCATGACCAAAGAATCTACAAGAAACCTACTTGAGCTAATAAATGAATTCAACAAAGTTGCAGGTTATAAAATCAACACACAAAAATCAGTTGTCTATACATCAGCAGTGGATATTTGAAAAGGAAATAAAGCAATTCTATTTGTATTACAATCGCATCAAAAAGTATAAGATACTTAGGAATAAATTTATCCAAAAAAGTAAATATTATACACTGAAAACTATAAAAACATTGCTGAAAGAGATTAATGAAGATATAAATAAATGAGAAGTTACCCACATTCATAAATTGGAAGACTTAGTATTGTTAAGATGACAATACCCAAAACAATGTACAGATTCAACACAATCCCTATAAAAATCCCAATAGCTTTTTTGCACAATGGAAAAAGCCTATCCTCAAATTCATATGTGATTGTGGCCAGGCGCATTGGTTCACACCTATAATCCCAGCACTTTGGAAGGCTGAGGCAGGTGGATCACCTGAGGTCAGGAGTTCGAGATCAGCCTGGCCAACATCGTGAAACCCCGCCTCTACTAAAAATACAAGAATTAGCTGGATATGGTGGCTCACGTTTGTAGTCCAAGCTACTCAGGAGGCTGAGACACAAGAATCACTTGAACCCGGGAGGCGGAGGCTGCAGTGAGCCGAGATCATGCCACCGCACTCCAGCCTGGGCAACAGAGTGAGAGTCGGTCTCAAAAAATAAAAAATAAAAAAATCATATGGGATTGCAAGGGACCTGAAATAGCCAAAACAATCTTGAAAAAAAAAGTCAAGGCTGGGGGACTCACACTTCTGATTTCAAAATTGACAAAACTGCAGAAATCAAAACAGTGTGATACTGGCATAACAATAGACACTGACACCAGTGGAATATAATTAGACATCCAGAAACAAACCCTGTCATTTATAGCCAATTGATTTTTGACAAGGGTGCCAAATCCACCCAATGGGGAAAAGTATAGTCTCTTCAAAAGATGGTGCTAGCACAACTGGATTTCCACATGGAAAAAAATGAAGTTGGGCCCCTACCTCACACCATATATAAAATTTAACTCAAAATGTATCAGTGATCTAAATATAAAAGCAAAAACCATAAAACTCTTAGAATAAAACATAGGGGTAAATCTTGGTGACCTCGGATTTGGCAATGGATTCCTAGATATGATACCAAAGTACAAGCGACAGTAAATAAATAAATAAATAAGACTTCATCAAAATTATTTAAAAACTTTAATATAAACTGAGTACAACAATAATACAAAAGGAACACTGAGTAAGAGTTCTTAACAGCATTGGCAGACCATATTTTGTCCATCAAAGGCCATTATTAATAAAGTGAGAAGGCAACTCACAAAATGAAGAAAAGATTCACAAATCACATATCTGATGAGGATTGACTACCCAAAATATGTAAGGAACTCCTACAACTAAACAACAGAAAGACAAACAACTCAATTTAAAGATAGGCAAAGGACTTGAAAAGACATTTCTCGAAAAGATATTACAAATGCCGATGAACACATAAAAAATGCTCGACATCATTTGTCATTAGGAAAATGCAAGTCAAAACTATAATTAGATAAGTACTTCACACCTACAATGATGGCTTCAAAACAAACACATATAACAAGTGAGGGCAACGATGTGGAGAAATTGGAACCCTCATACACTGCTGGTAGGAATATAAAATGCTGTGGCCCCTATGGAAAACAGTTTGGCAGTTCAAAAAGTTAAACATAGAATTACCATATGACCCAGGAAGTTCATTCTTAGATACATATTCAAAAGAATTGAAAAGAGGGATTCAAAATGCTAATGTTCATTACGGTATTATTCAACAGCCAAAAGGCAGAAGCAATCCAAGTCTATCAACAGATGAATGAACAATATGTGGCATATGGATATTATATTTCCCAGCCATAAATAGGAATGAAGTTCTGATATATGCTACAACATGGGTATATCCTGAACACTATGCTAAGTAAAAATAAGCCAGACACCAAAGGGCAAATATTGTATAATTCCACTTACATACAATATATATCTAGAATAGGTAAATTCATAGAGACAAAAAGTAGATTAGAGTTTACCAGGCACTGAAAGGAGAGGGGAATGAAGAGTTATTGCTTAATGAGTACAGAGTTTTTGTTTGAGGTGATGGAAATATTTAGAAATAGGTAATGTTGGTGGTTGCACAACATTGTGAATGTAACTAATGCCACTAAAATATACACTTAAAAGTGGTTAAAAGGGGCTGGGCGCAGCCCAGCACTTTGGGAGGCTGAGGCAAGCAGATCACTTGAAGTCAGGAGTTCAAGACCAGCCTGGCCAACATGGTGAAACCCCCGTCTCTACTAAAAATACAAAAAGTAGCTGGGCATGGTGGCACATGCCTGCAATCCCAGCTACTGGGGAGGCTGAGACAGGAGAATTGCATGAACCTGGGAGGTGGAGGTTGCAGTGAGCCAAGATTACACCACTGTACTCCAGCCCGGGTGACAGAGTAAGACCCTGTCTCATAAAAAAAAAAAAGTTTAAAACGGCATATTTTATGGTATATATATTTTTTACCACAATTTTAAAACTCTGTTCATGTCTGTTAATCCCCACTAATTTTCTAGCATCTTCCTATCTACCTCTGTGAGCCTAATTTCCTCACTTCTCTCCCAATTCTCAAAGTCTTTCTCCTGCATGATCCTTGGTAACAACTGTGGAGAGAGGTGCAGCAACCCACACTGTGCGCTTGCCAAATGTCACCATGTTGACAAAAACTATAGAAAATAGGGCATTAGGAAAAAAGAAACCTTTAATATAAACTGAGTACAACAATATGTACAAACAGAACGTTGAATAAAAGTTTTCGAACGCACAGGCAAACCATATTTGCTAGCTTTAGAGACTTGTGCAGGGGGATGTGTGTTCTCTAAATGGTTCAAGAAACAAAGGTGTGGTATCCCAATTTCCTGAAGCTGACTATTCTTCAAGTGTCAGGCCACAAAGACTGAGTCTCTTTAAAAGATTTATGCCAGGCGCGGTGGCTCACGTCTGTAATCCCAGCACGTTGGGAGGCCGAGGCGGGCGGATCATGAGGTCAGGATATCGAGACCATCCTGGCTAACATGGTGAAACCCCATCTCTACTAAAAATACAAAAAATTAGCCAGGCGTGGTGGTGGGCGCCTGTAGTGCCAGCTACTCGGAAGGCTGAGGCAGGAGAATGGCATGAACCCAGGAGGTGGAGCTTGCAGTGAGCCGAGATCGCACCACTGCACTCCAGCCTGGGCAACAGAGCAAGATTCCGAGATTCTGTCTCAAAAAAAAAATAAAAAGATTTAGTCCAGCCCTTATGAGCTTATCTTCTGATGTCCCCTGTACTTATATTCCCTCTTGGTGTTTTTCTTAAGTTTGGGAAAATGTTTGATTAACTAGTTGGCCTTTTCACAATTATCCTGAAGCTTAAAGGTATTATTTGTGGACCAGGACTTTCTTGTTGAAGTGAGAATACAGAACATAATCTCTTCTCCTTGTACTACTCTATAGACCCGCCCACACATCAAGGGAGAAGGGAACGCTCATTGTTCTTTTGTTTTGGGAGACTGGACACAATTTTGCATACATGTTTTAAAGTCGGCTTTTAAAATTTACTTTATAAAACCGTGTATGGTAGTGGTTAAGAGTTGGGGCACTGATGTCCTATATTCATTCTTGGCTCTGTCCTCTCCTGTGTGCCATGGACGTCTCTCCCCTTCTCTAGGTATTGATTTTCCCTGCTGTAGAGAGGATAACACCTACCTCAGAGGATTATATGAATGAGAGAAGGTATGAGAAGTACCAGTACAGTGCCCTACACAGTGTAGGTGCTCAAGAAAGTTAGCCTGTTACCTCGTTTATTATAGAACATCCATGAACCCCCAAAGGTCTTCTCCATGAAATTTTCCACAGTGAACAGTCCATGATGCTTTCTCTTTTGTCTACAGTCCCGTAATCCTTGATGAAAATACAACTCATGCTGTAGCCATTTTATTTTTATTTTCATTTATTATTTATTATTTATTTATTTTGAGAGGAGTCTCGCTCTGTCGCCCAGGTTAGAGTGCAATGGTGTGATCTCGGTTCACTGCAACCTCTGCCTCCCAGGTTCAAGCAATTCTCTTGCCTCAGCCTCCCAAGTAGCTGGGATTACAGGCGCCCACCATCACGCCTGGCTAATTTTTGTATTTTTTAGTAGAGATGGGGTTTCGCCATGTTGGCCAGGCTGGTCTTGAACTCCTGGCCTCAGGTGATCCACCCACTTCGGCCTCCCAAAGTGCTGGGATTACAGGCATGTGCCACCGCACCTGGCACCTTATTTTTTTGAGACAAGGTCTCTCTCTGGTGCCCAGGCTGGAGTGCAGTGGTGTAATCACAATTTATTACAGCCTCAACCTCCTAGGCTCAGGTGATCCTCCCACCTCAGCCTTCCGAGTAGCTGGAACTACAAACACATACCACCACACCCAGCTAATTTTTGTATTTTTTGTAGAGACAGGTTTTGGCCATGTTGCCCATGCTGGTCTCAAACTCTTGGGCTCAAGTAATCTGCCTTCCTTGGCCTTCCAAATTGCTGGGATTGCAGTCATGAGCCACTGCACCTGACCTGTAGCCATTTTATACTGTACACAAACTTTCATCAAATAAACATTAAGTCATTTGAGAGTAGTGGCAATGTTGTGCACTGTTGCGGCCCCCAGAGCCTGAAGCAGCCACACATGTAATGAAGAAACATATCTTAGTTTTATGTGGCTATAAACAAAATACCTGAGACTGGATAATTTACAAAGAACAGAGATTTATTTCATACAGTTCTGGAGGCTGGGATAGCAGTGTCAAGGGCTCTTCTGCTGCATCCTACCATGACAGAAAGTGGAAGGGCAAGACAGCATGCATAAGAGATGAAAAGCACAGTCTCAGCCCTTTTACAATTAGTATTAATCTATTCTTGAGGGCGGAGCTCTCTTGACCCAAACACCTCTGATTAGGCTCCATTTCCCAACACTGCTGCATTCAGGATTACATTTTCAGCACATGCTTTTTGGGGCACACATTCAAACCACAACAGAACACATTTTAATTGAATGGCCGAGAAGTGATTTGGAGCCCAGGATAAAGCACTGGATTTGTCATTAAAAGATTGAGTTCTAGTCTTGGTTTTCATAGGGGTGGGGTTTGTGACACTGGACAGGAAACTTGAAGGCAACTCTCATAATCAGTCTTTAAATTAGGATAATAGGGCTGCCCTACCCACTTTCAGGAAGAATTACAGTAAGATGTGACACCATACATGTGAAAGTATTTGGTAATTCCTAAACTGCAAAAAAAAAAAAAAACTACCCAGAATCCAGCAGGATTGTATCTTGAATCTATATAAGCAACCAAATTCTCCTAGTGTTGTCTTTATTTTAGGCTGTTGATAAATGTTCCATAATTCTGGTGCTATAAAAAGGCAGAATAAAGGAAAATAAAACCTGTTGGCTGCTAATCATTTACAATCAGATCATTGACTCAACCAATTAACCAATTACACTTAAAGTTAAAGCCCATTTGCAACCTACTGCCAGGATTAGGAGATTGATAGATTTTTAGCACAAAGGCTTATGCTCAAAACTCCCATTAGCAGTAATGGGAACTATGCCCATTAGGTCCATCGAGAGATGAAAGTTGAATGCGATCTATAATCTATCTTGCTTAATGTCATCAGTTTCCCTATAGCCCCTTCAAACAATCAGACGCCAGTGAAATGCCCTAAATGGAACTAATAGCATTGAATTAGGAGAATATTAACAGTCTATTTCAGTGAGGCTTTCCAACACAATAAGCCTATAGGTATTTCAAAATCTTGACATGCCTGTGCACGTTTTTTGTTTATTTAAGGAGGAAAGTAATCCTTTAATAATTAGAAAATACGGAAAGGATAATTTACATGACTATATCAGACAAACTATTTCCCCTAATACTTGAGCTTTTTGTTATATAAAAAGTGATCGGTTGAGCCTTATACAGATTACAAAATCATTCACATTTCCTTTAGTTTACAAGAAAATGAAGAAACCAAAGGAAAAGTGATATTGGCCTTTTGTTTTGTTTTGTTTTCGAAACAGGGGTCTTGGCCGGGCGCAGTGGCTCAAGCCTGTAATCCCAGCACTTTGGGAGGCCGAGGCGGGCGGATCACAAGGTCAGGAGATTGAGACCATCCTGGCTAACACGGTGAAACCCCGTCTCTACTAAAAATACAAAAAATTAGCCGGGCGTGGTGGGGGGCGCCTGTAATCCCAGCTACTCGGGAGGCTGAGGCAGGAGAATGGCGTGAACCCGGGAGGCGGAGCTTGCAGTGAGCCGAGATCACGCCAGTGCACTCCAGCCTGGGGGACAGAGAAAGACTCCGTCTCAAAAAAAAAAAAAAAAAAAGAAACAGGGGTCTCTCTCTGTCACTCAGGCTGGAGTGCAGTGGCATGATTATGGCTCACTGCAGTCTCAACCTCCCTACTCTCAGGTGATCCTCCCACCTCAGCCTCCTGAGTAGCTGAGACTACAGCTGTGCACCACCCCACCCAGCTAATTTTTATATTTTTTGTGGAGATGAGGTTTTGCCATATTGTCTAGGCTGGCCTTGAATTCCTTGGCTCAGGCAATCCACCCACCTATTTCGGCCATTGAAAATGCTGGGATTATAGGCCTGAGCCACTGCGCCTGGCTGACATTGGGCTCTTTTTTTTTTATCTTTCCTTCAAAATAATCATTGAAGATACTCTTTAGACAGTCACAAAACAATGCTTGGTTAAAATTTTCCCAACCACATAAGCACAAAATATAATTTCTCCCTTATTCTTACCCCACATGCATTATCAACTCCTGTTACATCATATTTTTTTTTTTGAGATGGAGTCTTGCTCTGTCACCCAGGCTGGAGTGCAGTGGCGCGATCTCGGCTCACTGCAAGCTCCGCCTCCCGGGTTCACGCCATTCTCCTGCCTCAGCCTCTCTGAGTAGCTGGGACTACAGGCGCCCGCCACCACGCCCAGCTAATTTTTTGTATTTTTAGTAGAGACGGGGTTTCACCGTGGTTTCGATCTCCTGACCTCGTGATCCGCCCGCCTCGGTCTCCCAAAGTGCTGGGATTACAAGCGTGAGCCACCGTGCCCGGCCACATCATCTTTTAAATACTTGATATCTGCCCTTTTCCTTCTAGTGCCATCATGCCCACCCTAGTTAAGGCTCCTTTAAAGCAGACTCAGACTGAGCCAATGACTTTCTAGTTGCTCTTCTTTAAATCTCTTGACACTTCAATCCAGCGTGCACATTCTGTAATGCATAGAACGTAAAACTTTTGAGAGCAGGAACTATGTCCTATATTTCCCCATATTATAGATACAGTGATATTTCCTGAATTAAAAATGTAGACACATAATCTGACAATTACATTTGTAGAGAAAAAGAAACAAACCTAAAATTGGACTTTTCCTTCCACATTTGTGGTTATTGTATCTAACAGATGCATTTTAACAAAATGCATTCTGCATCATATAAATACAATACACATGGGTTGATTGATGGGTTAATTGCTTAGTCTGTTTAGAACAGAGATTGTAAACATAAAGATCAAATATGGCCCGCGGTGATTTTTCCCAGCACATTAAAACATTTTTTAAACTGTTTGCCAACACTTAAAAATTGCTGATTTCACATAAAAATCAGGCTACACTTGAGAAATCTGAAGAACACCGGATTTTTAGACATCAGCTCAAGCTGAAGCTCACCTAAGATGGGAAAATCTAACACAGCTGCAAATCCCAAAAGGGCTGCACTTCCAGTGCAATGATGAACAGAAAAGAAACCTGCTGCACAGAAAGGAGCGAGGAAACTTGCCCATCTGTACCTTGGCAATTGGTAGAGGAAATATGTATATTTCCTCTTTCAATAATTTATATCCAAAGTTGATACTCTCATACACGTGGGTTTGCAGGTCAATTCACCCACTTACGTAGTTAAAAACAAAAACAAACAAAAAACCAAGGAGAGAGATTAATTTGGTCCCGGGTGAGTAGTTAACCCCAGGCAACTAGTAAAAGTAAACACAAATAATCTCTGAATGAATGTAACGTCAATCTATGCCTCAAGTAATTTCTACAGATAAAATCCAAGGAATATAAACTCAGAGTCAAAATCCACAAAACATAAAAGTAAAGGACACAATGGGTAAAAACTAGAAGGAGGAGATGGTAAAAATCATACCTGCAGTCTTCAAATGTAGAATGACAAGACATAGAATATAAAATAAGAATGTTTAATATTAACGCACATGACAGATATTATTTAAACACCTTCTATTTGCCAGGTACTGTTCTAAGCTTTAAGGATAAAGTGGCTAACAAAATAAACACCCTTGCTTTAAAGAAGGTTACATTTTAAGAAGAGGAGACAAATTACTCAATAAAAGATGTAGGATGGTAGGTGGTTAAAAAAAAATCTAGAAGAGAGATATGGAGTATTATAATATAGGATATTTCACTGTTCTTAGAGCCACACAGGGATTAGCTTTGGGTATGAGAGATAACCTAGGAGTTCTGGACTTTTTGTGTGACTGACATAAACAAGGAGAACGGCATAATGGGATTATAATGGTTGCAGAGAGTGGTGGTATGAGTGTGGGAGTGTGGGAGTGTGGGGCTGTGGGGGACTGTTGTGGGGAGGAGTCTCTTCGCCAGAACATACAGAGTCCTGGGCCTCCCTCTTCATTCTTGACAATGCTTATGTGAAGGATAGAGAAGGAATGCTCTTCTTTTTTTTTTTTTTTTTTGAGACGGAGTCTCGCTCTGTCGCCCAGGCTAGAGTGCAGTGGCGCAATCTCGGCTCACTGCAAGCTCCGCCTCCCGGGTTCAAGCCATTCTCCTGCCTCAGCCTCCCGAGTAGCTGGGACTACAGGTGCCCATCACCACACCCGGCTAATTTTTTGTATTTTTAGTAGAGACGGGGTTTCACTGTGTTAGCCAGGATGGTCTCGATCTCCTGACCTCGTGATCCACCTGCCTCGGCCTCCCAAAGTGCTGGGATTACAGACGTGAGCCACCGCGCCTGGCCAGGAATGTTCTCCAAGGCACAGGTTACCCCATGGATCCCTCTTGTTTCCTGCTGATGGAAGCCCAGAGCCACGAGAGAGCCTCTCATCTTATCTGTAAAACTTTTGTTTCAAGAAATAAAAGCCTGTAAATATGGTGAAGAAACAAATGACTATACAAACTTTTCCAAACAGATCTGAAATAGAACTTCTAGAAATAGAACAAAAAGATAGAAATTAAAAAATCAAACAAGTTAAAAAGAAGATTGGATACAGCTAGAGAAAAAACTCATGAACTAGAAGTCAGATCCTAAAAAACTGTCCTAAATGCAGTCCAAAGAGTATGAAGAGATGTGAAATATGAAAGGCAGATTACAAGACTTGGATTATATATTAGAATGTCTAATACACATGTAATCACCATTCTCCAAAGAGATAGAGAAAATGAGGGGAGAGGAAATAGTAAAAGAGATAACAGCTGGGAATTTCCAAGTATTGTTGAAAGTAATTACTATGCTTACCTGGTCACAGCAGGCATTTGAGTTTTTAACCCTTTGTTCAAGTTTTTCTTAAGCTACCATCCAGAAAAATGTCTTTCCTTTTTTTTTTTTTTTTTTTGAGATGGAGTCTTGCTCTGTCGCCCAGGCCGGAGTGGCGCAATCTCGGCTCGCTGCAAGCTCCGCCTCCCAGGTTCACGCCATTCTCCTGCCTCAGCCTCTCCGAGTAGCTGGGACTACAGGCGCCCGCCACCACGCCCAGCTAATTTTTTGTATTTTTAGTGGAGACGGGGTTTCATCGTGGTCTCGATCTCCTGACCTCGTGATCCGCCCGCCTCAGCCTCCCAAAGTGCTGGGATTACAAGCGTGAGCCACCGCACCCAGCTGCCAGAAAAATGTCTTTCACTGAGTACTACTTTATAGTTTACAAAGGGCTTTCACATATTAAAATCTATGTAACATGTTTTTAGACTCATTGAAAGTCTTGGATTTGTTTTCCTATTACAACAGGAAACTGAAGTAATCTCTGGCCATAAGATTAGTATTAAAGCCATTCTCTTTTAAGTGGAAAAACAGAAGAGTATGTTGATATGGTTTGGCTGTGTCCCCACCCAAATCTCATCTTGAATTCCCATGTGTCATGGGAGGAACCCAGTGGGATATAATTAAATCATGGGGGCAGGTCTTTTCCATGCTATTCTAGTGATAGTGAATAAGTTTCACAAGATCTGATGGTTTTAAAAATGGGAGTTTCCCTGCACAAGCTCTCTCTTTGCCTGCTGCCATCCATGTAAGATGTGACTTGTTCCTCCTTGCCTTCCACCATGATTGTGAGGCCTCCCCAGCCATGTGGAACTTTGAGACCAACTAAAACCTCTTCCTTTTGTAAATTGCCCAGTTTCAGGTATGTCTTTATCAGCCACGTGAAATGGACTAATACAGATGTTTAGAATCAAACTTAACAATAGCTACAGTTACTACAATAACTACAATAACAATAACCATTTACTATGGTAGTAAATTTGATTGATTTTTCTGCAGTTTTCATTTCAATACTCTTTTGGGATATTTCCCTTGTAAATCTTCCTATCCTTTATTTTCTTTCCTCAGGAATGATTTTTGGGGTCCACAGAAGACAGTGCCCTTCACTGGGTTAAGTGATGAGATCTAATTTCATCATGACCTTGAAGGCTCCATAAATCACTTTCTCCTGTTGCTATGTGAACAAAGTCCAAACCTTCTCAGCATGACATAATAGGCTGTTTCTTTGCCATATGTCACTGCCCTCCTTCTCAGCTCTACTCTCAGTGCAAACACGTAAGATAACTCACATGTGTTCATTTATATGAACACATACCCGGGCACCTTGTTTCTGTATAGGACATTCCCCTTGGCTCTCTCTTTGCCTTTCTCATCCTTCTTCAGTACTCCCCATTAACTTCCTCTCACTTCTCAATCTGTTGGTCTCAAGAAAGTCAGGCTGGGTGCAAAGGCTCATGGCTGTAATCCTAGAACTTTGGGAGGCCAAAATGGGAGGATTGCTTGAGCCCAGGAGCTCGAGACCAGCCTGGGCAACATAGGGAGACTCCATCTCTACAATAGAAAAAATTTTAAATTAACTGGGTGTGGTGGCACATGCCTGTGGTCCCAGCTTCTTGGGAGGCTGAAGCAGGAGGATCGCTTAAGCCAGGGAGGTCAAGGCTGCAGTGAGCCATGATTACACCATTGCACTCCAGCCTGGGCAACAGAGTGAGACCCTCTCTTTAAAAAAAAAAAAAAAAAGGTCTACTGGTTCTTCAGGATCCTCCCCAAACTGGGTGGGCACCTGGCTGCCCGAAGCTTTCTCTAACAGTATCTATGGCACCTTGAACTACAGTGTATTTTTTTCAGGTCTGTGCTATACTGTATCCATCTCTATATTCTGGCATGTCTGACATGTGATGGGCACTCAAGCAATTTTTGGTAAATCAACATTACAGAAAGTCTGGGAAAATACTGGGGGTTAGGGGGAGAGAATCATAAGTCTTTTTTTTTTTTTTAGACGGAGTCTCACTCTGTCGCCAGGCTGGAGTGCAGTTGCACAATCTTGGGTCACTGCAACCTCTGACTCCCTGGTTCAAGCGATTCTCCTGCCTCAGCCGCCCGAGTAGCTGGGATTACAGGCACGTGTCACCATGCCCAGCTAATTTTTGTATTTTCAGTAGAGACGAGTTTTACCATGTTGGGCAGGATGGTCTTGATCTCTTGACCTCGTGATCCGCCCGCCTCAGCCATCATAAGTCTTAAAAGATCACTGTAGGGCAATCCTTATTCCTGAACCGAGCAATACCACTTCCAGGAAATCTACCTATGCAAATAATTGAGAATGTGTTCAGGTATAGTTACAGCTGGGCAAGATGAGTCCTGCCTGTAATCCCAGATACTTGGGAGGCTGAGGTGGGAGGATCACCTGAGTCCAGGAGGTCAAGGCTGCAGTGAGCCATGATTGTGCCACTGCACTACAGCTTGGGTGAGAGAGACCCCATCTCTTAAAAAAAAAAATTAACTACAAAGCTGCACACTCCAGTCCTGTTTAAATAGCAATACTTCCGGACACAATTTTTAAGTTCTTCAGTAGGGCTTTGGTTAAATAAATGTACAATGGAATACGAAGTAGTGATTTAAAAACATGTATGGAAAATATTTTTCCATGACATTTGATTCAAAGGAAAAAGGTGACAAAGCATTGTGTTCGATGTGATTACATATAATGCTATACATCAGATTGTTAACAGTGGTTTTCTGGGTGGTGGCATTTCCATTTATTTGCTGATTCTGGAAAAAATCTGATTTTTCTGCAATAAATAATAATTATTTTTGTGATTTTTAAAAAGGAGGGTTTTTTTTGGTGGGGGGGGCGGTTGGATTTTTGTTTTGTTTTGTTTTTGAGATGGCGTCTCACTCTGTGGCCCAGGCTGGAGTGAGGTGGCGCCATGGAAGTTTTTGTTTCTAAAGGGTCCTTTCCTTTGGAGCTCCAACTCTACTAAGAGGCCATTCATATTCCCAACATTCCAGGGTGCCCAAGGGAAAGACCTGGCCAGTTATTCAGCCTCAGTTCATAAAATGGGGCCCTGGAAAGGGAAAAACAGCTGCTCTAGTTGGGCAGTGATTATTAAAACCCCCCCAAAAAGGGAGTGGATAATTTCCAAGATCTCATCATGTTAGAAAACTTTCACTCGCCGATTTCACTTTTCAAGTGAATCCTAAAGCCTATTTCCTTAATCTTCATAGTTTTGGACATTCCACAGCCGGAACAACGAGTTTATCTTTCACTGGGCTGCAGTGATTCCCCTTGTTACCAAAAGGGGCCCGGCCTCCGCCAGCAGAGGCCTCCTGCGGAGCTGGCCGGGGCGGGGGCGGGGGGGCGGGGAGGGGGGTACTCCGGGCTGGGTTCCCCTCTCGCTGTGCGCTGACTGGCGGCGAGTGCAGTGACTGATTTCCTCTGCTCGCCTTCCCGGAGGTCCCCGCCCACGCCACTGCCAACGCTCGGAGGAAGTCACGTTCAGGCCCCAGAGCTGGTCTGAATCTTCCAGGAGGAAAAGAGGGGGTGCACGTGTGCGTGGGTGTGTGGTAGTGTGTGTGTTGTATGTCTAAGAGGTAGCAAGTGTGTTTGTGTGCATGATATGTGTGTTTGAGAGGCAGCAAGTGTGTGTGTTGTATGTGTGTTTGAGAGGTAGAAAGTGTGTGTGTTGTATGTGTGTTTGAGAGGTAGAAAGTGTGTGTGTGTGGGGGGGTATGTGTGTCTGAAAGAAGGCAAGTGTGTGAGTGTGTGTGGTATGTGTGTTCGAGGGGCAGCAAGTGTATGAGTGTGAGTGTGTGGTATGTGTGTTTGAGGGTAGCAGGAACCCCAGCTTGGTGTCTGTCAGTAACTAGATGGTGATGCAGGTAAATGATTTTCCCGCTGAGTGGATTAAATTCCTAGTCTGTCAGAGAGGGTGTTGACCTAGAATGACTGCGCAGGTCTCCTGTCCAGTGTTAAGGAGCATGAGTGCCCTGATGTCCCCAGGAGTGCTGCAAAAAGAGCGAAATGGCATATATCAGGCGTCCCCGAGATGCTGGCATCTATGT
This sequence comes from Symphalangus syndactylus, assembly GCF_028878055.3. Classification (NCBI taxonomy): domain Eukaryota; kingdom Metazoa; phylum Chordata; class Mammalia; order Primates; family Hylobatidae; genus Symphalangus; species Symphalangus syndactylus. Next base: position 47,655,185 of record NC_072434.2, on the reverse strand, counting down.
TAAAACTATCTTATTTCATCTTCCAACTACTCCTTACAATAGGTGCCCCGATCCCAATACAAGATTGAAAATAGAGGCTCAGAGTCTGCGGAATGCTTTCTAACATGTATGTATACACACACACACACGTATATATGTATGTTTGTGTGTATATATGTATGTGTATATATGCACATATGTGTGTGTGTATGTATATATTGTACAGCCCATTTGGGCAAATGAGTGAGCCCCAGTCAGAAGCAAGCGCCCCCGCTGCCCCTGGGCAGTGGGCTCGGGACCGCCACGCACCCGTCCCATGTGTTACCTGGTTGCTGCTCACTGGAGTGAAAGCCATTTGGTGGCTGATCCAAGAGAAGTATGAGCTAGTGTCATGTCGAGACAAACCTGGATTTGATTCGCAGCTCTGCCTTCTGTTTGACTACAAGCAAGTAACAAGCTTTTGGAACTTGTTTCCTCACTTCTAAGTGACGCTAACAATAGTATGTACGTCACAAGGATAGTGACATAAGTGATGACTGTGACCCAACTTGGATCACCAAGCCTGCACCCAGGGAGCGCTCAGTAACGCAGCGCTGAGGAGTAGGCCGCCCCAGAGGGCTCCAGGTTTCAGCGCAGGCTTCCGCGGAGCCAGCTGGATGCGTCACCATCCGAAAGTGCGAGCCTGGCCGGCGGCGGCGGAGGCGGGGACACCGCTCAGTTGGAAGCCCGAGCGCTCTTACCGAAAGCGCGAGCCCGGACTTCCCCGCCGCGATCGATGTGGCTAGTCTGCGCCTGCCGCAGTTCCCGCTCGCACCCCGGCCCCTCGCAGAGTCCCGGGAGAGCGCCGTGGCGGGCTGGCGGTCTCTGCCCCCGGGAGGGGACGCACGCACGCAAGCGCTGCTCCTTCCAGGTCCCGGCGGGGAAGCGATGCTTTCTTGGGCCGGGCTTGGGGCCAGCGGGAACCCGGCTGTCCGGCCGCGCCGTCGCGCCTCGCACGGCGTGAGACAGCATTGGCACCGTAGCAGCCTCCCCCGCTTCTTCCCCACTAGGACGCCCGCCTGACTCGCCCCATTGCACAATTCTTACCGTGGAACAGCCGCGTGACTCGGCAGGAGCCCAAAAGTTTCCCAGGTTTCCTCAGCCTAGAAAAGCGTGGGTGGGTGTCCCGGCCTGGCTCCAGGCGCCCTTTAAGTTGTATTTCTTCGGGTAACTGGGTTGCCCTTTAAAATATAGAGATTGCCCTTTAGAAAGAAAGAAAATCTCACGAGCTCGCTGGCCCGCCAGGTCTAGGTTGGCGCCGGGTGACTGCAATGAAACGCGTTTCTTTTCCCATGCACATTTTCAGACGGTAAAAGTGTTTCGATTTGTTTGGGGGAGAAGTCAGGCACTGGAATGATGCTTAAAAGCAGAGACACAATTTGGAGCTCTCCAAGAATCATAGTGTTTATTAACAATGATTGTGCTTAGCAGACACTGCGAAAATATCGAACGAATGAATATTTGGAGGAGGGATTTAAATGGGTGTCACAGGCCAACGCTTTCATTCTGCTGATGAGAAAACCCAGAGGTTAAGTGATTTGCCCAAAGTCACCTAGCTAATTAATGTGGAAGGCAGGAATGGAATCTGTCTCGTTTTGACTCCAAATTCTTGTTATGAGATGGGTGCGTTTTCCCCTCTTTATGAAAAAGAAAAATGCCTTCTGCAGTAATCTCTGTAAAGGCTTTCTCCACTCCCTCTGTCTACGCATCTAAAGCAAACATACAAAACACAAAAGAAAACAGCAATCCCCAAATGCAATCCATGCACTCAAATAGGCTACATTTGGCAATGCCAAAACAATATATTAACAAGGCATTTTAGTTCTTATTCCTATAAATAACACTTTTTTGTTTTGTTTTGTTTTTTGGGATGTATTCTCGCTCTGTTGCCCAGGCTAGAGTGCAGCGGTGCGATCTCAGCTCATTGCAAACTCTGCCTCCTGGGATCAACTGACTCTCCTGCCTCAGCCTCTCGAGTAGCTGGGATTACAAGTGTGCAACACCATGCCTGGCTAATTTTTGTATTTTAGTAGAGACAGGGTTTCACCATGTTGGCCAGGCTGGTTTCAAACTCCTGACTTCAGGTGATCCACCTGCCTCAGCCTCCCAAAGGGCTGGGATTACAGGCATGAGCCAACCTGCCTAGCCAATAGTACTTTTGTATTCACACAAAATATGTAAAGAAAAGGAGGAAGAGGAGGAGGAGGAAAAACAGAATAAGCAAAACAGTGCTTCTCTAAGATGGTATGGAAAATACCAAGCTCCTACTAACCTTACTTTTGTAAGTAAAGTGTTTGGTGCTCTGCATAGAAACTGCTGGACTCGTGAGTGACCATCGGGGTTGATCTAAGATTGTCAGTTATTTCACTCAGGCTTTGACCGGATTTGTTGCTCATCTTTCAGAATAGACAGATGCAATCTGTGCAAACACAAGGGACTTCAATGACAATCTTACAAATAGCTGGACAGCTTGTTGTCTTTGACGTCTCTAGGCTGACCAACTATACCAAATGTCTGATTTAGGGACCAAAACTGCAAAACAAGTAGATGTGAAGATCAAAGGAATCAAGACTATAAGTAGGGATCATGAGTAAAAATTCTTTTATGTGTTGTCTGTGATGTTTCCACAATAATAATTATAATATGGTTATAATAATATAATCCAAGTACAAGTTCTTATCCAGGAAGAAGTTGGGACTTCCACTGATGAGCAGACCAGAAGACCAAATTGTGAAATGTCTCGTTTCAGCCAAATACCTTCTGAAATGGAGACAATTCTCATCTTTAACTCTGCTATCTTCACTACCCTTTATTTCTGATATCGTGAAGGTGGGGATGTATACTAATGTCTAAAAATTTTTGAAATTCTAGGAGGCTAAATAGAATCTGTTAATTTTAGTTTGATAATCCACAATATTCCTGAAATCAAAGCATCATCTCCTATATTTTTCGCATACTGTGATTTCTAGTTTGTCATTATACCAGGCTACTGAATCTGAACTCAAGAAACAAACAAACAAACAAAAAGCATTTTATCAAACGAAAACTGTCTTTTCCCATGTCAGGCATGTTGGCTCAGTACTGTAATCCCAGTACTTTGAGAGGCTGAGGTGGGAGGATCACTTGAGCTCAGGAGCTCAAGACCAGCCTAGGCAACATAGGGAGACCTTATCTCTACAAAAAATTACCCAGGCATGGTGGCACTCACCTGTAGTCCCTGCTACCCAAGAGGCTGAGGTGGGAAGATTGCTTAGGCCTGGGAAGTCAAGGGTGCAGTGAGCTATGATTGCACCACTGCACTCCAGCCTGGGCCACAGAGTAAGATCTTGTCTAAAAAAAAATTTAAAAACCCAAAATATATCACCTAAGGTCAGGAGTTCAAGACCAGCCTGGCCAACATGATGAAGCCCCATCTCTACTAAAAATACAAAAATTAGTGGGGCATGGTGGCACACACCTGTAATCCCAGCTACTGGGGAGGCTGAGGCAGAAGAATCACTTGAACCCAGGAGGGGGAGATTGCAGTAAGCCGAGATCATGCCATTGCTCTCTAGCCTGGGCAACAAGAGCAAAACGCCATCTCAAAAAAAAAAAAAAAGTGAATTCTCTGTGGTTATTAGAGGCTGGGAAGGGTAGTGGGAGGGGAAGATGATGAGAGGTTACATAACAAATACAAATTTACAGCTGGATGAGAGGAATAAGTTCTAGTGTTCTATAGCACTATAGGGTGCATATGGGTAACAATAATTTAATGTATTTTTTCCAAGAAGCTAGAAGAGAGAATTTTGAATGTTCACAACACAAATAAATGATATATGTTCAAGGTGATGGATATGCTAATTACCCAGATTTGATCATTGCACATTGTACACATGTACTGAAATATCATTGTATCCAATAAATATGTACTATGTCAACTAGAAATAAAAGGGAAAATCAATTAATTCTTTAAAAATATGTGAGTTATCTCCAATTGACCTATAGATTTGATTGCAATTCCAATTAAAATCCCAGCAGACTTTTTGATGGAACTTGACAACTTAATTATAAAATGTATATGGAAGTGCAAAGGGCCAAAATTAGCCAAGATGATCTTCAGAAGAATAAGTTATAATAAGATGATCTTGCAGAAGAATAAGTTATAATAAGATGATCTTGCAGACGAATAAGTTATAATAAGATGATCTTCAGAAGAATAAGTTATAATAAGATGATCTTGCAGAAGAATAAGTTGCCATTCCAGATATTAAAATTTTAAAAGTCATAATAATTAAGATAAATATAATTTGTAAACTCTCATGCTCAGACACCAGTCACACCCATTGTAGGACATCTCACAATTAAATGTTTCCCTAACCTTGATGTCCACACTAATATAGAAGTAAACAATAAATATGGGCTTTCTAAGCAAGAGAGATTTTATCTCTTCACATAAGTGTGAAGAAATAATACAGAAGTATCTGTTCCTTATAATGGAGAGTTGACTTTGGTAAACTCAAATTGTATTTGGTAAACTAATTGATGAATCTCTTAAGGTTTTTTGAATAGTTCACTATGTCATAAACTTAGCTTTCCCATCCACACAGACTGAAATATTTTACAGGACAGTATCTGAATTTGAAAATATCCTTAGGTCTAGGTGATTTGCTTCATGGCTTTTCTTTAATTAAAATGGCTTCTATTCTTTCTTCTTTTTTATTTTTTAAAGATGTGGTCTTACTCTTTTGCCTAGGCTGGAGTGCAGTGGTACTCTTACAGCTTACTGTAACCTTGAGCTCCTGGGTTCAAGGGATCCTCCTGCCTTAGCCTCCTGAGTTGGTAGGACTACAGGTGTTTGCCACAATGCATGGCTACTTCGTTTATTTTTTGTAGATATGGGGTCTTGCTGTGTTGCCCAGGCTGATCTTGAACACCTGGCCTCAAATAATCTTCCTGTCTTGGTCTCCCAAAGTACTGGGATTACAGGTATAAACCACCACACCCAGCCCAGTTTCCATTCTTAAAGGGGAACTCATATATCTGATTTCATATTTCCCTTTCTCAAACAGAGGTCTTATTTTGTTGTTTCAGTAGCAGGTACTTACCATATTAGCTGAACCTGTAGATTCACTGAATTATGCCTTGTATATAAAATATTTGATCTTCATAATATTTACCTTGACTCATCCAGACATTATTAAATAGTAATGCACTCAATTGAATAAGCTAAAGAAGTTTTGTCATCTGCCTTAAAAAGTTCCACTAAGATGATTAACATTTTTAAAAGGAAAAAAATGCTAATCCTTATCTTCCTTATCTACAGTTCCTGTTTGCCCAGTAATGTCAGATAATCATGATTTTGAAACAAAGTGATGAAAATGAGTAGTTTAAGTTCCAAATGAGTGGACCTAATAGCCAAGCACACAAGTTTAGCCTGGGGCTTGGGTAGTCAAGGAAGCCTTCACAGATCAAGAGTAACTGGATAAGCGCTTAAAGGAAGACACAATCAGACTCACTTTTATGAATGTAAATAGGACAAAGACAGCTTCAGGAAGCCCGGTATCTGACAGAACCCAAGGCAGGCCTGTAGGTGGGTTCCAGAAAGGAAGAAGATCCAGGTGCCATACTGGAGAACTATCCAGACTTGGTCTCTTGTCTTCTCTCTGTAGGTCTGTCTTGTTCTTTGTCAGGCAACTTTGGTTCTGTGTCTGGATCCCATGGATCAGATAACCACCACATCACTCCTGTGGTGACCCGGGTCTGGTCACCTGGAGAGAGGCTGATCCCTACTCTTCTTTCTTTCTTTCTTGTTTTTTGGTTTTGTTTTGTTTTGTTTTGTTTTTTTGAGATGGAGTTTCACCCTCTTGTTGCCCAGGCTGGAGTGCAATGGTGCGATCTCAGCTCACCGCAACCTCCAACTCCCACGTTCAAGCAATTCTCTTGCCTCAGCCTCCCAAGTAGCTGGGACTACAGGCGCATGCCACCACGCCCAGCTAATTTTTCTGTATTTTTAGTAGAGACGTGGTTTCTCTATGTTGGTCAGGCTAGTCTTGAACTCCTGACCTCGGTGATCCGCCCACCTTGGCCTCCCAAAGTGCTGGGATTACAGGTATGATTTTTTTTTTTCTTTTTGAGACAGAGTTTTGCTCTATCGTCCAGGCTGAAGTGCAACAGCACGATTTTGGCTCACTGCAACATCCGCCTCCTGGGTTCAAGTGATTCTCCTGCCTCAGCCTCTTGAGTAAGTGGGGCTACAGGTGCACACCACCACACTCAGCTAATTTTTGTATTTTTAGTAGAGACAGGTTTTACCATGTTGTACAGGCTGGTCTCGAACTCTTGACCTCAGGTGATCCGCCTGCCTTGGCCTCCCAAAGTGTTGAGATTACAGGTCTGAGCCACCATGCCTGGCCTCTTATTTCTTATTTCTAAATTCCCAGGGAATTTAGATTGTGATCAGCCCAGCTCGAGTCTGGTGACAACCCCTGATTCAATCAATTGTGATTAGGGTGGCAACCCAGGAAGCCACCCCTATGGGATGGACAGACCACCCAATGATCACCCACTACAGAAGTGTAGGAGAGAAAAGCCCAGGGGAGGAAAGCAAGGAGAAAAGCCCAGGCTAAAGCCTGAAGGCAGAAATGTGTATGGTGTGTCCTGGTAACATTGAGTAAGGCAATTTGCAGCTTGATATATATGGAGTTTATGCAAAAGTACTAAGAGATTAAATTGGAGAAATAGTTTGAGGTCACATTAGAGAAATTCCTGAATGTCAAACTAAAAGGTTTAAATTTTCTATGAACTTCTTTTTTTTTTTTTTAAGAGACAGAGTCTCAAAGGGCTAATATCCAGAATCTACAATGAACTCAAACAAATTTACAAGAAAAAAGCAAACAACCCCATCAAAAAGTGGGCAAAGGACATGAACAGACACTTCTCAAAAGAAGACATTTATGCAGCCAAAAAACACATGAAGAAATGCTCATCATCACTGGCCATCAGAGAAATGCAAATCAAAACCACAGTGAGATACCATCTCACACCAGTTAGAATGGCCATCATTAAAAAATCAGGAAACAACAGGTGCTGGAGAGGATGTGGAGAAATAGGAACACTTTTACACTGTTGGTGGGACTGTAAACTAGTTCAACCATTGTGGAAGTCAGTGTGGCGATTCCTCAGGGATCTCGAACTAGAAATACTATTTGACCCAGCCATCCCATTACTGGGTATATACCCAAAGGACTATAAATCATGCTGCTATAAAGACACATGCACACGTATGTTTATTGCGGCACTATTCACAATAGCAAAGAGTTGGAACCAAGCCAAGTGTCCAACAACGATAGACTGGATTAAGAAAATGTGGCACATATACACCATGGAATACTATGCAGCCATAAAAAATGATGAGTTCGTGTCCTTTGTAGGGACATGGATGAAACTGGAAAACATCATTCTCAGTAAACTATCGCAAGGACAAAAAACCAAACACTGCATGTTCTCACTCATAGGTGGGAATTGAACAATGAGAACTCATGGACACAGGAAGGAGAACATCACACTCCGGGGACTGTTGTGGGGTGGGGGGAGGGGGGAGGGACAGCATTAGGAGATACACCTAATGCTAAATGACGAGTTAATGGGTGCAGGAAATCAACATGGCACATGGATACATATGTAACAAACCTGCACATTGTGCACATGTACCCTAAAACCTAAAGTATAATAAAAAAAAAAAAAATGAGAAAAAAAAAAAAAAAAAAAAAAGAGACAGGGTCTCACTATGTTTCTCAGGCTGGTCTTAAAATCCTGGCCTCAAGTGATCCTCCCACTACGGCCTCCCAAAGTTTGAAATTACAGGCATGAGCCAGCCTGCCCGCTGACTTTTCCTTACAGCTGTACAGGTTCAAATAACAAGTTCCCTTCCCCTTCCCCTTCCCCTTCCCCTTCGCCTACCCCTTCCCCTTCCCCTTCTCCTTCTCCGTCTCTTTCTTCTTCTTTTTTATGACAGGATCTCACTCAGTTGCCCTGGCTGGAGTGCAGTGGCATGATCACAGCTCATTGCAGCCTCAACCTCTCTGGGCTCAAGTAATCCTCCCAACTCAACCTCTCAAGTAGCTGGGGCTACAGGTGCATGCCACATGCCTGGCTGATTTTTAAATTTTTTGTAGAGACAGAGGTCTCCCTATGTTGCCCAGGCTGGTCTCGAACTCCTGGGCTCAAGCAAACCTTTTGTCTTGGCCTCCAGAAGTGCTGGGATTACAGGCGTGAGCCACTGCAACTGGCCCTTGTAATAAGTGTTAATTGAAAATATATTCACAAAATCTTTGAAGGTTAGGAAATGTATTTAAATGCTTATGTTCACTACGTATAATAAAATGTTGTTTATAATAAAATGTTAGAAACAACCTGAATGTCCACCAATAGAAGAATGGTTAAAGCATCTATGGTATAGCCATCTTACAGAATTTAATATAGTCATTGAAAGGAATGATGTAAAGCTATAATCATTAAGATGAAAAGATCTGTTAATTACAGAAAAAATCAAGTAGAATGATATGCATAGTTTGATTCCATTTATGTTAAAATGTTTCAAAAATGCATAGCTTTTAAATAGGCAGAAACATTTCTAAAAGAACATTCATGAAACTGTTAAAGTGGTTTCCTCTGGGGAAGGAAGTGGAATTGATGAGCAGGTGGGGGTGGAGGTAAAGAGTGACATTTACATTTTATGACAGATGTTATATGCTTAAAAAGAAAAAAGTACAAATGTATCATTAAAAATTAAATTACACTGGGAAACTTACTGGAAATGAAAAATAATTAAATTAGGAAGAAAGTTAATTCCATTTTCAATATGAGAGGGAAAAGGACATGTACCTAGTTTCAAAATTAGAATAATAATACCGCCATTTCTGAAGCGGCTTGCAGTTTACAATTGCTAACTAACACCTGCTATGATCCAGACACATGTTTAGCCTTTTACATATGCTAACTCATTTAATTCTCACAAAGACCCTATCAGATAAATACTGTTATTCTCCCATCTTACTGATGAGGAAACTGAGGTAGAGAGAAGAAGAGTTACTGGCCCATGGTCACATTGCCAGTAAGTGGCAGAGCTGGGATTCTGGCTCTTACATCTCAGGTCTTGATCCCCTTTGCTAAATTACACTTATGCAAAAGCATTTTTGTATTGACTCATGTGCCCCCAAGCACCTACTGTCCCCCATGTCACATGAGAGAAAACTAGGACCTCTATCTTAGTGTACTGCAATGGATTATTTTCATGTTCATGTACCCACTAGACTTTCGACTCCATCATGAAAGGAATCCCCATTTTGTTGCTGATATACCCTAGTTTTGTACTTTTGCACACAGGAAGTGGGCAATTTTGAATGCTGTGGTGGTTTAAATTGTCCATAGGTTTTTTGGCACTCCCTTTAGGAGGTAGAGTCTAATTGCCCTCCCCTTGGGTAGGGACTGGATTTAGTGACTTACTTCTAATGGATAGAATAAAGCAAAAGTGACATGGTGTGACTTTAGAGACTAGGACATACAAGGCACGGTGGCTTCCTGCTCTCTCTTGCGCTTGCGCTCTCTCTCGCACGCTCATTCTCTCTCTCTCCCCCTTCCTCCATCCGTCCTCCTGCCCTCAGAACACTTGCTCTGAGGGAAACCAGCTGCCACGTCATGGGGAGAGGCCTATGTGTTGAGAAACTGAGGCCTCCAGCCAACAGACAGCAAGAAACTAAAGCCTCCTGCTAATAGCCATGTGGGTGAGCTTGGAAGTTTATCCTCCGGCCTCAGTCATGCCTTATGATGACTGCAGCCCAGCTTTCCTCTGGACTGTATCGTCCAGTTAAGCTCCTACCAAATGTATAACCTTTAGAAAGTATAAAATAATAACTGTTCATTGTTCGAAGTCACAAAACATTGGGGCAATTTGTTACACGGCAATAGATAACTAATACAAATATTCTTTATTTAAAAAAATAGGTGGCCAGGCATGGGGGCTCACACCTGTAATCCGAACATTCTGGGAGCCAAAGCGTGAGGTTGGCAGTTTGAGACCAGCTGGGCAATATAGTGAGACCCTGTCTCTTAAAAAAAATTGGTAAATAAACTAGCCAGCCATGGTGGCATGCCTGTAGTCCTAGGTACTTGGGAGGCTGAGGTGGGAGGAAGCTATTCTCCCACTTCAAGGCCATCCAGCCACTTTGAGGCTGTAGTGAGCTATAATTGCACCATTGCACTCCAACCTGGGTAACAGAGACAGACCCTGTCTCTAAAATAATAATAATGTATATATTTATATTCACAACTTGAATATTTAGGAAACATATTAATGTGCTTTTTTCTTTTTCATTTTCATATATATGATCTTTAGTAGACCAAAAGCATTCATTTGCCTGGGGGCAGTGTGTGGAGGGTGGGATTAGAACTGTCAAAGCAAAAATTTTAAAAGGAAGAGTTAAAAATGAGCTTCTGGCTGGACACAGTAGCTTATGTCTATAATCTCAGCACTTTGGCAGGCTGAGGTGGGAGGACTGCTTGAGCTCAGGAGTTTGAGACCAGCCTGAGCAACATCATAAGACTTCATCTCTACAAAAAATAGAAAAATAAGCTGGGTGTGGTGGTGCATGCCAATAGTCCCAGCTACTTGGGAGGCTGAGGCAGGAGGATCACTTGAGCCCAGGAGATCGAAGCTGTAGCAGCTTGAGTGGCAGAGCAACACCCTGTCTCAAAAAACAAACAAACAACAACCAACAAAAAACAAAAAACCAGCTTCCGATATCCAAAATAGGATTTTTCATTGAAATAGTTACTTAGAAAGCCAGAAAATATATTTTCCAGGTTCCTTTTACTACCACTGACATATCGAAGGTTATACCTGGTAAGCTAGATCATAGTTTCTTTTATAGTATAAGGAGACACATTTTTTCACCTGTGATGACTAGACCATTGAGCTTGCTGTCCCAGGATGGAGCAAGGATAGGACGTTGAGGAAGTGGAATATCTGAACCTCTTCCTGGTCTGGTGGATGGCAGAGAGAAGAAGGGGAGTGGAGTTAGGAAAACTAGGTAATGAAAAGTTCTCTTGATCCCAGGAGTAAATCCCAGGGAAGGAAGGTGTTTTAGACTGACTGAGGGGAAGGCTAAGGCCTGAGGGGTTTCTCTTCTATTTTCCATTTGGGATTCCAGAAGGAAATTGCTAGTTAAGGTGAGTCAGCAGTACAATTGGGTAGGCCCAGAACAGGAAAGAGAGCAAAATAGAGTAGTCAGGAAAAGAGGGCCCAGTTTGGGCACCTGTTAGCTCCTGTGTGGTGTGAAAGGCACTCAGATGTTACTGCATCTCTGGTGGAGAACACAGAACCTGGCTCAGCTGAGAGATAACAGCTCTGTCATGGGGAGGTTGAAGTGACCCCACAGCGAAGTGGAGAGGAAGTTGTTGAACAGAAGCTGTGGCAGAGACTCAAAGAGGCCTATAATGCTGGTGAGAACCATGGTGGCCTGAGTCATCTGAGGTCTGAGGTCTGAGGTCCTGACCAAGTAGAGAAAAAGGACCATCCTAGGAAATACCCCAGCTACTGAGAACAGTGCGGCTACCAACAAAAGACCATAAAGAGCACCTGTGACGCCTTAGTGGACACCAGTCCAGGAGCCAGCCTAGGGCAGCTCACCTCAGTCATCTGACTACAGAAACTGACAAACTAAGAATGTTAGATTGAAGATAGAGTATCAAATAGTAAATAATTATTAGAAATGATTAGAAGTATCAAATAAGTAAACTAATAAGACAGTAAGGAATTAGCAGGACAAAATCTAAGGTATACCGAATACTGAAGCCACTTTTGCCCTGAGGACATTTGCCAATACAGCCAATTTGAGCCTCTATCTCCTAAGGAGGAAAGTACAAAAGAAAATTCACCAAATTAGCTAGGCATGACGGTGTGCACCTGCGGCCCCCACCTACTGGGGAGACTGAGGCAGGAGAATCACTTGAGCCCAGGAGTTCAAGGCTGCACTGAGCCGTGTTTGCACCACACCACTGCACTCCAGCCGGAGTGACAGAGTAAGACCCTGTCTCAAAAAAAAAAAAAAAAAAAAAAGACTGGGCGCAGTGGCTCACGCTTGTAATCCCAGCACTTGGGGAGGCTGAGGCGGGCAGATCATGAGGTCAGGAGATCAAGACCATCCTGGCTAACACGGGTGAAACCCTGTCTCTACTAAAAATACAAAACCAGTTTAGCCGGGAGTGGTGGCGCGCACCTATAGTCCCAGCTACTCGGGAGGCTGAGGCAGGAGAATGGCATAAACCCAGGAGGCAGAGCTTGCAGTGAGCCAAGATCGCGCCACTGCACTCCAGCCTGGGTGACAGTGCGAGACTCCATCTCAAAAAAAAAAAAAAAAAAAAGGCTGGCGTGGTGGCTCACGACTGTAATCCCAGCACTTTGGGAGGCTGAGGTGGGCTGGGAGGCTGAAGTGGGCAGATCACTTGAAGTCAGGAGTTTGAGACCAGCCTGGCCAACATGATGAATCCCCGTCTCTACTAAAAATACAAAAAATTAGCTGGGAGTGCTGGCGTGCACCTGTAATCCCAGCTACTCAGGAAGCTGAGGCAGGAGAATCACTTGAATCGGGAGGCGGAGGTTGCAGTGAGCTGAGATCATGCCACTGTACTCCAGCCTGGGCAACAGAACGAGACTCTGTCTTAAAAAAAAAAAAAAAAAAACTGAAACAAAAAAAGAAAATCCATCAATAGAACTGGAATTCAAAGGCTACTTTTTCCCCAAATTTCTACCCTAAAGGGACTGCTGCTGACCAGTACAATGAGGAAACAATTTCATCTCTGAAAATTTGTAATCACTTGCTGGCATTATTAAAGTTATAACCACAGGGTGGTCCAAAACAATTCAAGCCACAAATTTCATTTAATTTGGTGCCATATTGGTGAAGTCCCTAGGAGTCAAAGGAACAAATACAAATCCATTTTGAGAAGTTATCCTCATCCTGGGCATCAATGTATTTACACAAATAATTTTTCAAGGTTAATAAGCAGTACTGGTTAAAAAACAACTAAGCATACATAATAAGCACCATGTATGAGAGCTAGAAGAAACGAAAGAGTAGAAACAGAGTCAAAAAGATTTCAGACACCAGAATTATCAGACACGGATTATAAAATTATGCCTACTATTGTTAAAGAAATAAAAGATGAGCTCGAAAATATCTTCAAGATACTGAAAACTACAAAAAGTGACCAACACATTTTTAAGAACAATAAAATTAAACTTCTAGAAACAAAATTTATCATTACTGAGATTGAGAGCAAAAGAAAAACCAGCAGCTTAACAGCATATTAGATACAACTGAAAAGAGAATTAGAGAACAAGAAGGTTGGGTCACAAGATTTTACAGAATGAAGCACAGAAATTTAAAGAAATACAATATATGAAAGAGAAATTAAAATTCATAGAAGATAGAGTGAGAAAGTCTAACATATATTTAATTAGAGCACTAGAAGAAGAGAGATTATATGGCAGAAACAGTATTCGAAGAAATACTGACCTAAACTTTTCCAGAACCTATGAATGAAATTAATTCACATACTTAAGAGGCCAAACAAATCCAAGGCAGGGAGGAGGGCAGGAGAAAAGGAGAAGAAGAAAAAGAAGAAAGGAGGGAGGGAAAGGGAAAAAAGAAGGAAAAGGAAAGAAGGAAGAAAGAAAAGAAAGAAAGAAAGAATGGGAGGGAGGGAAAGGAAAGGAAAGAAAAGAGAAAAAGAAAGAAAAATTCACACTCAAATTAATCACAATAAAACTAATGAACACCAAAGGAAAAAATTTGAGGTCAGGGAAAGTGTGGAGATCATTATCAAAGGAATGGCAGTGAGATGGACCACTGACTTCTCAGTAGCTGCAATGGAAGCCAAATGACAATACACTAACACACTCCATGGGTTGAAAGAAAATAATCGATAATCTATTATTCTATTCTTAGTGAAAAAAAATCATTCAAGAATGAGGGCATAGTATTAATATGTACATTTCCAAAAACAAGTAGGAACACAGAGACTTTGCTATTATCCAGACCTTTGTAAAAAGGAATTCAGAAGGGTGTCATTCTGGAAGAAAGAATGTGATCCTAGATGGATGCTCTGAGGTACAAGAAAGAATGAAGAGTAATGAGAGTGGTAAATATGTGAATAAATCTAAACAATGCAAAATTGTGCATAACACAACATTAACAATGTCATATGAGATGAAAAAGTAAGATAAATACACAAAAATAAAAGCATGCAAATTAAGAAGAGAGTCAATGAAGTTAGTGTTTAGTTTTTGTGGTATTTAGCACAAGAACAACATTAGTGACAACTTTTTACTTAATAGGTGATATATACATATAAACATGTTAGGCTAAACTCTAAAAAATAATAAAGACAGAATGTAGCCTTAAACCATTAGAGTTAAAGAAAGGAATAAAAAAATACAAAAAAGAAGAGAAAAAGAAGTATATAAAAGTGAAGCAAAGAGAAAGCAAAATGTAAAGTGATAGATTTAAAACATTGGTTACTAATATCAGTTAATTAAAATAAGTTAAATGTAAATGGATTAAATACTTCAGTTAAAAGACAAAGCTTCTCAGACTGGAGAAAACTTATAGATATTCAAACAGGTTGAAATTTTAAAATGGAAATAGATCTACCTTGCAAATATAACTCCAAAAGAATTGGCATTCTTATGTTAACAGTACACAAAATAGACTTTAAGCCAAAAGTCATTATTGAAAACAATTTGGCAATTCCTCAAAAAGCTAAAAATAGCATTACCATATGGCCCAGTAATGCCACTTCTAAGTATTATATATATATCCCAAAGAATTGAAAGCGGAGACTCAAACAGGTACTTGTATACCAATGTTCATTGTTGCATTATTTACAATGGTCAAAAGGTGGAAATAACCCATGTACCAAACAGATGTATGAATGAAATGTGGTATATACATACAATGGAATATTATTCAGATATAAAGAGGAGTGAAGTTCTGATAGATGCCCCAACATAGATAAACCTTGAAGACATATGCTAAGTGAAATAAGCTAGATGCAAAAGGACAAATATTGTATAACTACACTGACATGAAATATCTCAAATAGGAAAATTTGTAGAAATGTAAAGTAGATTCAAGTTTGTCAGGGGCTGGGGAGAAGGCACCTGGGGAGTTTTTACTTACTAGCTGCTGAGTTTCAGTTTGGGGTGATGAAAAAGTTTTGGAAATAGATAGCGATGGTAGTTGTATAACATTGTGGACCTAAGTAATGCCACTAAACTGTACCCTTAAAAATGGCTTAAATGGGCCGAGCATGGTGGCTTATGCCTGTAATCCTAGCACTTTGGGAGGCCAAGGAGGGCAGATCACTTGAGCACCAGAGTTTGAGACCAGCTTGGGCAACATAGTGAAACCCTGTCTCTGCAAAAAATACAAAAATTAGCTGAGCATGATAGCATGCGCCTTAGTCCCAACTACTCCGGAGGCTAAGGTAGGAGGATCACTTCAACCTAGGAGGTTGACTGCACCACTGCACTCCAGCCTGGCAACAGAATAGGACCCTGTCTCAAAATACATAAATAGGCTGGGTGCAGTGGCTCACGCCTGTAATCCCAACACTTTGGGAGGCTGAGGGGGGTGCATCACTTGAGGTCAGGTGTTAGAGACCAGCCTGGCCAAATAGTGAAACCCTGTCTCTACTAAAAATACAAAAATTAGCCATGTGTGGTGGCAGGCGCCTGTAATCCCAGCTACCTGGGAGGCTGAGGCAGGAAAATTGCTTGAACCCGAGAGGTGGAGGTTGCAGTGAGCCGAGATCACGCCACTGCACTCCAGCCTGGGCAACAGAGCAAGACTCCATCTCAAAAAAATAAGTAAATAAATAAAAACTTAAACTGGCAAATTTTGCTATATACATTTTATCAGTAAATCAGTATCATTCTGTAATTTAAAATTACAAAAATAAAGATAATCACTTAACAATACAATTTCAGCTTACTAGGAAAATATAAAAATTTTAAATTTATAAGTACCTAGTAGTGCAGCCACAAATTATGTAAGAGAAAAATCAGAAGATCCATATGGAGAAATAGAAAAATCTACAATTATATGGGAAATTAAAAAATACATCTCTCGATAATTGATAGAACAAGAAGAAAAATCATTAAATAGGCCAGGAGTGGTGGCTGATACCCGTAATCCCAGCACTTTAGGAGGCCTCCGAGGCAGGCGAATCACCTGAGCTCAGGAGTTCGAGACCAGCCTGGCCAACATGGCAAAACCCTGTCTCTACTAAAAATATAAAAATTAGCTGGGCCTGGTGGCACGGCCTGTAGTCCCAGCTACTCGGGAGGCTGAGGCATAAGAATTGCTTGAACCCAGGAGGCGGAGGTTGTAGTGAGCTGAAATTGCGCCACTGCACTCCAGCCTGGGCAACAGAGAGAGACTCTGTCTCAAAAAAATAAAAATAAAAATAAAGCATTAGAGGATTCAAACAATAATGATTAATAAAACTGATCTAATAGAGATTACATATATTTCATTCAACAACTGCAGAAAAAAATTTTGAAGTCCACACAGAATATTTCAAAAATGGACTCATACATAGTCATTAAAGCAAGCCTCAACAGCTATTAAAGGATTAAGATAATACAGAGGATGTTTTCTGACCTAATGTGATCTAACTATAAATCAATAATAAAAAGGTAAACAGAGCATCTCCATGTTTGGAACATTAAAACCATGCTTCTAAATAACTCATGGGTCAAAGAAAAAATCATAGTGGAAAAAATTTTTAATTGTGAACTGTGCCTTTTTTTTTTCTTTGATGGACTCTCACTCTTGTTGCCCAGGCTGGAGTTCAGTGGTGGGATCTCACTGCAACCTCCGCCTCCCGGATTCAAGCGATTCTCCTGCCAGCCTCTAGAGTAGCTGGGATTACAGGTGTCCGCCACCATGCCTGACTAATTTTTGTATTTTTAGTAGAGATGGGGTTTCACCATGTTGGCCAGGCTGGTCTCGAACTCCTGGCCTAGGGTGATCCTCCCGCCTCAGTCTCCCAAAGTGCTGGGATTACAGGTGTGAACTGTGCCTTTTTAAAATGTGTGAGTGACTTAAACATTACTTCATATCAAAAACTTGTAGGGTAATAGCTAAAAAGTGTTTACAGAGCTGACTTATAGCCTTACGTTTTATATTAGAAAAGAAAAAAGGCTAAAAGTAAATGAGCCAAGCATCTGCCTCAGGATATTAGAAATAAACTGCAAGATAAACAGAAATAAAGAAGCAGGAAAGAGATAACAAATAAGAACAAAAATGTATAAAATAGAAAAACTATGTAACAGGAACAATAAAGCCAATAGTTGATTCTTTGAGAAGACTAAAAAAGGTGTAAAATATTTGGTGAGACTAATGAGAGACACACATACACACAGAGGGAGAGAGAGAGAACACACACACACACACACACACACACTATCAGGAGTGAAAAAGGGGATATTACTTCAGATGTTGTACACACTGGAAAGATAATAAGAGGATATAATGAATGACTTAATGCTAATCCATTTGACAAAGTACACTATATGACCTAATTTCCTCAGGGAAAAATCAACAAACCTTATAAAGATATTTAAAAAACACGAACATGATTCTGCTAAGAGAGCATTTGAAAAAATAAAGGCCAGGCGCGGTGGCTCACGCCTGTAATCCCAGCACTTTGGGAGGCCAAGGCGGTCGGATCTTGAGGTCAGGAGATCGAGACCACCCTGGCTAACATGATGAAACCCCGTCTCTACTAAAAATACAAAAAAAAATTAGCCAGGCTTGGTGGCAGGCGCCTGTAGTCCCAGCTACTCGGGAGGCTGAGGCAGGAGAATGGCGTGAACCCAGGAGGAGGAGCTTGCAGTGAGACAAGATCATGCCACTGCCCTCCAGCCTGGGTGACAGAGTGAGATTCCAACTCAAAAAATAAAAAAAATAATAATAATACAAAAAACAAAAGCAAAAATCGCGAACAATCCTATGATCATTAAGTAAGTTGAATCGTTTACAGAAAATCCGCAAAGAAAATTCCAGGACCAGAAGCCTTTCATGTGAGTTCCACCAATCTTTTAAGGAACAAAGTATTTTAATATCACATAAACACATACAAGAGGGAACAACTCTCAAACTCATAAGACACTAAAATTCATTTGAAGACTATGGCAAAATAAAATTACAATCTAATTTGACCTATGGATATATGTTGAAAAAAATCTGAAACAATGTATTAGCAAACTGAATCCAGCAATACAAAAAGATAATATAGAAAAGCAATTTAAGTGTATCCTGGGAATACAAAATTGGTTTAATATTTGAAAATGAAACAATGTAATTTGTCATATTGATAGAATAAAGGAGAAAACCCCTATGACCCCCCAATATATTTAGGAAAAGTGAATGGTAAAAAAAAAAAAAGTCAGTATGTATTCTTAATTTTAAAAATCAGCAAACTTGAAATAAAAGGAAACTTTTAAGTCAAATAAGATACCTACAGAAAATCTACAGCAAACATCATGCAAAATAGCAAAGTTTCTATGTCAGAAGATGCAAGACGGGGCACGGTGGCTCACGCCTGTAATCCTAACACTTTGGGAGGCCAAGGTGGGTGGATCACCTGAGACCAGGAGTTCAAGACCAGCCTGGCCAACGTGACGAAACCCCATCTCTACTAAAAATTCAAAAATTAGCAGGGTGTGGTGACAGGCGCCTGTAATCCCATCTATTTGGGACACTAAGGCAGGAGAGGCGCTTGAACCCGGAAGGCAGAGTTTGCAGTGAGCCGAGATCACGCCACTGCCCTCCAGCATGGGTGACAGAGCGAGACTCCATCTCAAAACGAAAGAAGAAGAAGAGGAAGAGGAAGAGGAAGAGAGAAGAAGAAGAAGAAGAAGAAGAAGAAGAAGAAGAAGAAGAAGAAGAAGAAGAAGAAGAAGAAGAAGAAGAAGAAGAGGAAGAAGAAGGCGGCAGCAGGGTGCGGTGGCTCGTGCCTGTAATCCCAGCACTTTTAGGCCAAGGCAGGCAGATCACCTGAGGTCAGGAGTTCAAGACCAGCCTGGCCAACATGGTGAAACCCCGTCTCTACTAAAAGCATAAAATTAGCCAGACGTGGTGGTGCGTGCCTGTAATCCCAGCTACATGGGAAGCAGGAGAATCACTTGAACCTGGGAGGCGGAGGTTGCAGTGAGCCGAGATCGCGCCATTGCACTCCAGCTTGGGCAAAAGGAGCAAAACTCCATCTCAAAAAAAAAAAAAAAAGGTGTGTATAACTTTAGTTTTGCTAGACAATGCCACACTCTTTCAAAGTGGTTGTGCTAATTTATACTCTCAGCAACAGCCTATGAGAACTCTCATCACCAATCCACATTACCACCAAAAGACTGTGAACCACTGTCCTAGAGAAACTCTTGCAATGTTTACTACAGACAAGTATAATAATTTTCTTAGCATCATTGTTCTGAGTAGCTTGAAACTGGAAATGATTCACTGTGCTTCTGGGGAGGCAGCAATATTTTATATCTGGATCACAGTACTGGTTATATAGATGTTCATTTTATAATTCAAACTGCACATATATGCTATATGCATTTTTCTATTATGTATTGCATATGTTTCATTTGAACTTCTACAAAGGCATATTCTTCAAAGAAACTTCACACACATTTTAATAAATCTTATCTGATTTTGCAATTACTGCTCGTGGTTCCTATAAGAAACTTTTCCACGCGGGGTGCGGTGGCTCACGCTTGTAATCCCAGCACTTTGGGAGGCCGAGGCGGGCGGATCACGAGGTCAGGAGATCGAGACCACAGTGAAACCCTGTCTTTACTAAAAATACAAAAAAAAATTAGCCGGGCGTGGTGGCGGGCGCCTGTAGTCCCAGCTACTCGGAGAGGCTGAGGCAGGAGAATGGCGTGAACCCGGGAGGCGGAGCTTGCAGTGAGCCGAGATTGCGCCACTGCACTCCAGCCTGGGCGACAGAGCGAGACTCCGTCTCAAAAAAAAAAGAAACTTGTCCACATTAGTTAGGGCTCCACTAGAAAAGAAATTATTTATTTGTACAAATTTGGTAATTTAAGAAGAGTTTAATTTAAAAGGACCATCTACAAAGGTGTGGGCAAGGTTTAAGGAACTCAAAAGTGGTAACAAAATACTCTAGAACTAGTAACTTGGGGTGCCTTTCCCACCCTTTGGGGCAGGGAAAGAAAGGCTTTAATAGAACCAGGGGATAGAGCTATGTGGAGAGAGCTGCTCAACTTGAGCTATGACCTCTAGTGGAAAGACAGAGCCAGTCCACAGCACAGTGACTTCATACAAAGGGGATGAATATCCTGATCTTGTTCTTCTCCCTTCCCTCTCCCAGTCTTCTGTCTGTGCTCCTTGTTGCTGAACCCAACCAGAAACCAGAAGACAAGAGAATCTGTGGATATAATGCATTTAGGTCAACCACCCAGGGAACCCAGCAGAATGGAGCTAGGCAAAGAGTAGATCCAGAGTGATGAGAAGTTGCTCACATGTCTGCCTGAATCTAAAATGGTAGCCGCTTCCAGTGTTTTTCATTTTTTTTTAATTTTTATTTTATTATTATTATTTTTGAGACAGAGTCTCTCTCTGTCGCCCAGGCTGGAGTGCAGTGGCGCAATCTCGGCTCACTGCAAGCTCCGCCTCCTGGGTTCACGCCATTCTCCTGCCTCAGCCTCTCCGAGTAGCTGGGACTACAGGCGCCCGCCACCACGCCCGGCGAATTTTGTGTGTTTTTAGTAGACACGGGGTTTCACCGTGGTCTCGATCTCCTGACCTCGTGATCCGCCCGCCTCGGCCTCCCAAAGTGCTGGGATTACAGGTGTGAGCCACCGCGTCCGGCCTGTTTTTCTTTTAAAATACAAGGTTTGGGGAGAAGGAGAAATGACCAAGGGATTTAAATTATAGCTGGTATAATCCCTGCTTCTGCAGCTGGTGACAAGGCGTACATTGGTACTCAAGGCTACCTTATTCCACCTCCCACTTTTGGCACTTCAGCAGGTGGCTGCACTTTTCCGTTGACCAGAACACTGGGCCTGGGAATGCTAAGAAGTTGTTCATTGAATCCCTGAGTTCTAAACATAGCTCTCCCTGTCTATCCCCACTAGGTAGCAGCAATCTAATTACTGCTGTTAAGGATATATCACCCCTTTTCTATATATTGGTTCTATGACCTGAGGAACCCCTAATGCCTGGGGGTAAGACTTAGCTTCCATTTCGTTGGAACCATGTCTATTATACTTCCCATTTTTTTAGGAGAGGACACTAAAACCAAGAGAATTTGCAATATTTGCCTAAGAGTGCATAGTTAGTGCAACAATGGAACTAGAAGCTCAGCCTCCTGACTTTCAGATTCATTTGCTTCCCACACACTGGAGGAGTACAGCTGTGTCTTATCACTGTAACAGGTGGACATGGGAAACAGCAATAACACAACGTTAGACTGTGATAAAGGTGACTCGAGGGAGGGAGAAATACACAGTAGCAGATGTCCTGTAAATATTAAGGCACAGTAGAGAATAAGACATTTGTCATCCTGCCATCTCATTGTGCCAAGCTACAGGAGTAATGTTTTTGCCCTGTGTTTTTCCAAAGCAGGGCCTTTTCCAAAACAATTCGGGGTGATGACTACTTGAGTGCATTTTAATGTGTTTGCTAATGAATTTTCTTGATATTGGAAAATAACATTTTTCTTGTGTAATGTCCCCTCTCCTTTCTCTCAAAGGAGCCCACATTGCCATTTATTTTTTATTTTTTCTTGGTCACAGAGAAGTCCATGCTAGTGAAGCAATTAAGGGCTCTTTCTAACCCATAAATCACCAACGAAATGGATATTCCAGCGCACCCATAGGGACTGGAGGGCTCATGTGAGGGAAGTTCGTAAATGACTCTGCATTTTAGGATTTCCATAGCCTTTCTGAGGCCCATTAAACTGATCAGTAGGTAGTAAGTGATGAGGCATAAGGCTGGGAGGTGGGGTGATGTAAAGAAAACCTTAAGAAATGAGACTGAGTCAGCCAAAGTGAAAATTTAGTTTGTAAGGGTTGGTGCCTCTTCGGACTTCTAAGCAACTTGAAGAAGGTAATCACCATTTTATTACTTTTATTATCTTCTTTATTTTTAGGCTTTAACATAGTCAATAGTGGGTTGCAGTACCTTGCTAAGAGGGAGGAGAACCAACTTCATACATTATTCATTAGGGAAAACTAATATAGCGTTTTGTTTAGGGCTTTCAATGTGTATATCAAAGGAGAAACTAATCAGGGGAAATTCAGTCTATTCTTAAGTTGGTGGGGAATGATATTTTTTGATAGGGAGTTTTTCACACCTGTTAGATCATCTAAATTCAGTGGATGCTTTTTTTCTCATGAAAAGTGAGGAAGCAGTAAACATTTAAAACATAGAATTATTTTTTTCCTGTCATCCTTACATAGGGGCCGTGCTAATCTTCTCTGTATCATTTCAATTATTAATTATTTTTAAGTGAAGTATTTAATACGCTGATCTGAAGGCTCAGTTCAATGACTTTTTTTTTTTATTTTAGAGGCAGGGTCTCATTCTGTCACCCAGGCTGAAGTACAGTGGAGTGATCATGGCTCACTGCAACCTCAATCCCCTGGGCTTAAGTGATTCTCCCACCTCAGCCTCCCGAGTATCTGGAGACACAGGCATACATAGCCATACTGGGCTAATTTTTATTTTTTATTTTTGACAAGCTATGTTGCCCAGGCTGGTCTTGAATTCCTGGCCTCAAGCAATCCTCCCACCTCGGCCTCCTGAGGCACTGGTATTACAAGCCTGAGCCACCATCCTTGGCCAATAGATTTCGATAATTGTACACATTCCTGTAACTACCATCTAAAGTTCCAGAAAGTTGTCTCATCCTCTTGTCCCTTTGTAGTCAAACCCCCTTTCCTTCTCACTGAGGGAACCACTTTCTTTTTTTGAGGCTGGACTGCAGTGGCACGATCTCGGCTCACTGCAAGCTCCGCCTCCTGGGTTCATGCCATTCTCCTGCCTCAGCCTCCCGAGTAGCTGGGACTACAGGTGCCCGCCACCACACCAGGCTAATTGTTTGTATTTTTTTTTTTTTTTTGAGACGAAGTCTTGCTCTGTCCCCCAGGCTGGAGTGCAGTGGCGAGATCTCGGCTCACTGCAAGCTTCGCCTCCCGGGTTCATGCCATTCTCCTGCCTCAGCCTCCCGAGTAGCTGGGACTACAGGTGCCCACCACCACGCCCGGCTAATTTTTTGTATTTTTAGTAGAAACGGGATTTCACCGTGTTAGCCAGGATGGTCTCGATCTCCTGACCTTGTGATCTGCCCACCTCGGCCTCCCAAAGAGCTGGGATTACAGGCGTGAGCCACCGCACCCGGCCGAGGCAACCACTTTCTTTTTTCTTTTTTTCTTTTTGAGATGGAGTCTCGCTCTGTTGCCCAGGCTGGGCGCAGTGGCACAATCTCGGCTCACTGCAAGCTCCGCCTCCCAGGTTCAGGCCATTCTCCTACCTCAGCCTCCCATGTAGCTGGGACTACAGACGCCCGCCACCATTCCCAGCTAATTTTTTGTATTTTTAGTAGAGACCAGGTTTCACTGTGTTAGCCAGAATGGTCTCGATCTCCTGACCTCATGATCCACCCGCCTCGGCCTCCCAAAGTGCTGGGATTACAGGCGTGAGCCACCGTGCCCAGCCGGGAACCACTTTCTAATCCTATCACCATAGATTAGTTTGCCTGCTCTGAGACTGCATATAAATAGAGTCATACCATATTTATTATTTTGCGTCTGGTGTCTTTCACTCACCATGGTTCTAGATTCATCCTTTTTTTTTTTTTGCATGTATCAGTGGCTCGTTCCTTTTATTGCTGAGTAGTATTCCTTTGTATGAATATATCACAGTGTGTTTATCCAATCTCCTATTGCTGGACATTTGAGTTGTTTTCCATTTTCGGCTGTTATGAATACAAGTACTATGATCATTCTTGTACAAAACTTTTTGTGGCCATATATTTTCATTTTTGGGGGGTATATACCTAGGAGTAGAATAGCTGGTAACTCTATGTTTAATCATTTGAGGACCAGCCAGATTGTTTTCCAAAGTGGCTGTACCACCTACATTCCTACCAGCAAGGTACAAGGGTTCTAATTTCTCCATATCCTTGCCAACACTTGTTGTTCATATTTTTTATTACAGCCTTCCTAGGGGGTGTAAAGTTATATCTCATTGTGGTTTTGATTTGCATTTTCCTAATGATTAATGATGTTGAACATCTTTTCAAGAGTTTATTGGCTACTTGTACATCTTCTTTGGGGAAATATCTATTCATATCATTTGCTCATTTTAAATTGGGTCGTTTGTCTTTTTATTGTTGAATCCTAATTGATTATTAACTTGGGTGAAATTGAATTGAGAAAATCTGTTGTAACAGGTAAGCCTCTTGCAGTTGAAAGTAACAGAAAACCCAACCTACATTATTAGCTTAAGCATTAATGGAACTTGTTGTATCACAGAACTGAAAGTTCTTGGAGGTAGTTCTGGCTTCAAGAATGGCCTGGTCCAAAGCAAAAAAAAAAAAAAAAAAAAGGCTAAGGGTGGTGGCTCACACCTGTAACCCCAGCACTTTGGGAGGCTAAGGTGGGCAGATCACATGAGGTCAGGAGTTTGAGACCAGTCTGGCCAACATGGTGAGACCCCATCTCTACTAAAAATACAAAAATTAGCCGGGCGTGGTAGCAGGCACCTGTAAGCTCAGCTACTCAGGAGGCTGAGGCACGAGAATCATTTGAACCCAGGAGGCAGAGGTTGCAGTGAGCCGAGATCGTGCCATTGCACTCTAGCCTGGGCAACAAGAGCGAAACTCTGTCTCAAAAAAAAAAAAAAAAAGTAACACCAGGACCTGATTTCTTCCTCCTCCCCTCTTAGCTCTGTTTTCACTGTGTGAGCCCCATTCTTGGACAGGTCTCACCAATTAGAACAGCAAGATGGCTATAGCAGCCCCAGCCACACATTCTTCCAGGTTCAGGCCAACAGGAGAAGAGTGCTTGCTCACAGAAGCACTGGCAAAAAGACTTACGGGTCCTGACTGATTACAGACCAATCCGAACTGCAGTGGCCAAGAGGAATAGGTACACTGATTTAGGGGGATCCGCAGATCCCATTCCCGAAGCAAGGGTTAGAGCCCACCCGAAACATGGATTCCAAGTCAGGGAAGAGGGGGTTATCCAGAAAGAAATTAGAATACATTTACCAAAAGAGGAGGAAAAGGGATGTCAGGGATGTCGAAAACTAGCAAATGTCCACTACGGTGCTTCCCAACCACGGCCTCACTAAAAATCAACATGATTTTTATCTAAGCAACTAAGCAAAGAGGTGAGGCCACAGGGTAAAATACTATTATTGACACAGGAATATGGATAAAGGCAAGAGAATAGTTAGCCAGCAGTAAAATCATTAAAAATTCACTAAATTTAGCATCTGAAGACCTGCCTCGAATCCTAGGTTTGCTACTTGCTAGCACTATGACCTTGGAAAAAATCACTTAACTTTCCAAATCACATTTTTTTCTTTCTTTCTTTTTTCTTTCCTTTTTTGAGACACCCAGGCTAGAGTGCACTGGCATGATCACAGCTCACTGTAGCCTCGACCTCCTAGGCTCAAGAAATGCTTCCAGCTCAGCCTCCCGAGTAGCTGTGACTACAGGTGCATACCACCATGCCTGGCTAATTTTTTATATTTTTTGTAGAGATGGGGTTTTGCCATGTTGCCCAGGCTACTCTTGTACTGCTGGACTCAAGTGATCCTCCCACCTTGATCTCCCATAATGCTGGGATTACAGGCATGAGCCACCACACCCAGCCAAACCACATTTTTCTAAGCCATAAAGTAGGGATTACCTCAAATTATCATTCCAGCATCATAGGTTGGTTCTAGAAATATAAACCTGTAAAAGTGCCTGGCACATAGAGGATATTCACTCTGAAATCCTGGGTCATAACTTTGTCTACCTGCCTTCCATGTGATCCCACCCCAAGGCTACTTCCTATCCATCCAGTGTTTGCTTTCCAATGGGATTGCAGAGATTTCCACAGAAAATCTTTTGAACCATTACCTTATTGAGCCCCAAACTGTAATTTCAGCTATGTGATTACAGCATTGTTCTATCAACACCGAGAATGGTTTCTGGCTGGAATGTCAGTGGAGCATGGTGAGCCAGACACAGGCAGTCCTTTGAACACAGCCTAGGGTAGAAGACAGGATGATCATCACAGTTGGAGATCTAGAAAATGTCCCTGGAGACCTCAGAATCCCACGGTTTGGCTTCCAGGAGTGGAAATGAGTGCCAGCTTCCCCTCTCAAAGCACGCTGCCCCTCTGGATTCTAGTTTGTTAACTAATCCCTTCCTCCTCTAGAACAGAAAAGAAGGAAGGAAGGGTTTGGAACTGTTCCATTGGTAGCCCCAGAATTTCTACTTAAGAAAAGCTTAGGGGCAGCCATCTGGCTGCTATGAGCTTCTAGAGGAGTTGCTTTTGAAATTGTTTGCATTTTAAATAAGAAGGTTTGGCCAGGTGCAGTGGCTCACACCTGTAATCCCAGCACTTTGGGAGGCAGAGGCGGGCAGATCACCTGAGGCCAGGAGTTTGAGACCAACCTGGCCAACACGGTGAAACCTCATCTCTACTAAAAAATACAAAAATTAGCCAGGCATGGCGGAGTGCACCTCTGGAGCCAGAGGTAGGAGAATTGCTTGAACCTAGGAGGTGGAGGCTGCAGTGAGCTGAGATCGCGCCACTGCTCTCTAGCCTGGGCAACAGAGTTAGGCAGTCTCAAAAAAATAAAAACCATTTTTTTTAAATAAGCAGGTTTCGTTCAGATTGTATACTATTTGAGATGGCCTGGGTAGAGCTGGTTATCTGGAAACTTTGGGTTTTTTTTTTTTTTTTTTTTAGGCGGAGTATCACTCTGTCGCCCAGGCTGGAGTGCAGTGGTGCGATCTCAACTCACTGCAACCTCTGCCTCCTGGGTTCAAGCTATTCTCCAGGCTCAGTCTCTTGAGTAACTGAGACTACAGGCGCACACCACCACACCCGGCTAATTTACCACACCCGGCTAATTTTTTTTTTTTCTTTTAGTAGAGAATGGGTTTCACCATGTTGGCCAGGCTGGCCTCAAGTGATCCACCCATCTCAGCTTCCCAAAGTGCTGGGATTACAGGTGTGAGCCACTGCGCCCAGCCAGTTATCTCGAAACTTTGATCATCCTTGACATCACTGCCGACTGCCCTCCTCCAATTCCCTTGGTCTATCTCTGACTGATGCCGGCAGAAGAAGCAGAGCAAAATCTCCTTACATGTATTTTTGCTCCGCTTCGTGTCAATTTGGGTCCTCTAGGAAGCAGACAGACACCAGAATGGGTTTATAAGTGAAAGCACTGGGTTGTAATAACTGTGAAAAGCAAAAGGAAGAGGGAGCTGGAGAGGGCAGGGAAAGCCTTAAAACCATGTTGCAGGTCTGAGACTTGTAAAAGGAGAAGGGTAAGGAAGGATGATTGTGTGGGTGAATACAGTCTTAGATTGTGGTGCAGCTCTGGAAATGTCCTGGTCAGCCTAATAGGGAGCTCTGGCACAAGGACTGCCCTCAAAAAGTCCCACGTTGTACGGCAGTGGTCATGCCCTAGTACCCCTGCCATGCTCAGTCATTGGTAGAGGGCTGCCTGGGAGAAAGTGCTGCACTCTGGATGCTGGGGTGGATCCAGACTAGAAGCTGTCAGCATTCTGCATTCCTTGCAGCAGGTTCTTTCTGGAAGGGAAGTCTGTGTGGCACACTGCCACAGCTGGCACAACCCCAACAGCTGTCCAGCCATTCTGCTCTTACCTATAATCAAGCTCACAGAAGGGAAGTAGAGTGCTTTTGTGCTCCACAGAACTGCCTGACCTCTTTTTATGATTCCTTTGGGTGAACCCTCAGTAAGTCAATCTATGCCTTAGGTTTCTTGTCTGAAATATTTCCTTTGCCTGGAACGCCTTTCCCTCAGCTACACTAATAACTCAATGCCTCATCTCCTTGAGGTCTCTGCTCATGTGCTGTCTCATCAGTGAGTCCTTCCTTGACTAATTAAAATAGCAATCCCCTCACAATTCTTATTCTCCTTCCCAGTGTTATTTTTCTCCATAGCACTTACCCTATCTAATTTTAAAAGTTTATTTATGTATTTATCATCTGTCTCCTTTGATTAGAATATAATGGATGTCATGTCAGGAGATTTTGTCTGCTGTTCTATCCCTAGCACCCAGAATAGTGACTAGCATATAGCAAATGCCATTAGCTATGTGGCAAATGGAAGGAAGGAAGGAGGAAAGGAAGGAAGGGAGGGAGGGAGGGAAGGAGGGACTGGTATAACCACACAAATCATGTAAAAGTTGATAGATGCCACTAATCCTTTCTCTTTCTGATGCAAACTTCATATCTAAGAAGATCATCTAGCCCCTCGAAGACAGCAATGAAGTCATTGAAACTTATAAAAATGTGTCACTAAAAATTGGAACTTTAAGTTAAAGACAGAAAACTTATTTACTAATTGTATTCTTTTTATCAGACACCATGTGACATGTTTTTATATACATTATCTGATTTAATCCTCCCAGTAGCACTGAGATAAGGGTTATCATCCCTATTTTGTGGGCAAGGAGGGTGAGGCCCAAATAACATGGCCAATGTCACACACGACTGGAAGTATGGAATTTAAATTCAGATTTATCTGATAGCAACAAATAAGAAACAGACTTCAGTGCCAAATAAGAGGAGAGGAGCCAAATTAGCTCACCATTTGATAGTAAAAATATGAACAAAGTAAAAGAATCATTACAAAGGACAAAGGAAGGAATTACTTTTACTATGCAAGGGTTCAAGGCTCAATATCAGTTACCCAATCCGATGAGGGTACCATCTTCTTACAACAGGTGGTATTTATTTTTCCTTTTTTTTTCTCCCGAGACAGGGTCTCACTCTGTCACCCAGGCTAGAGGGCAGTGGCATGATCATAGCTCATTGCAGCCTCGAACTCCAGGGCTCAGGTGATACTCCCATCTCAGCCTCTCAAGTAGCTGGGAATACAGACATGCGCCACTGTGCCTGGCTAATTTTTTTTGTATTTTTTATAGAGATGGGGTTTTACTATGTTGCCCAGGCTGGTCTTAAACTACTGAACTCAAGTGATCTGCCTGCCTCAGCCTCCCAAAGTGCTGGGATTACAGGCGTGAGCCAACACGCCCAGCCTATTTTTCCTTTTAAAAGTCTGTTATGCAGAATTACCATTTGACCCAGCAATCCCATTACTGGGTATATACCCAAAGGAATATAAATCGTTCTATCATAAAGATACATTCACATGTATGTTCACTGCAGCACTACTCGCCATAGCAAATACTTGGAATCAACCTAAGTGCCCATCATTGGTATTTGAAAATAAAATGTGGTACATATACACCATGGAGTACTATGCAGCCATAAAAAAGAATGAGATCATGTCCTTTGCAGGAACATGGATGGAGCTGGAGGCTATTATCCTTAACAAACTAACGCAGGAACAGAAAACCAATTACCACATATTCTCACTTATAAGTGTGAGCTAAATGATGAGAACGCATGGACACATAGAGGGGAACAACAGACACTGGGGCCTATTGGAGGGTAGAGAAAGAGGATCAGAAAGAATAATGAATGGGTACTGGGCTTAATAGTGGGTAATGAAATAATCTGTACAACAAACCCCACGACACAAGTTTACCTACATAAGAAACTTGTACATGTACTTCTGAACTTAAGAAGTTGGCCGGGCGCGGTGGCTCACACTTGTAATCCCAGCACTTTGGGAGGCCGAGGCGGGCGGATCACGAGGTCGGGAGATCGAGACCACGGTGAAACCCTGTCTCTACTAAAAATACAAAAAATTAGCCGGGCGTGGTGGCGGGCACCTGTAGTCCCAGCTACTCGGAGAGGCTGAGGCAGGAGAATGGCGTGAACCCGGGAGGCGGAGCTTGCAGTGAGCCGAGATCGCGCCACTGCACTCCAGCCTGGGCGACAGAGCAAGACTCCGTCTCAAAAAAAAAAAAAACTTAAAAAGTTAAAAAAAAAAAAAAAAAAGTCTGTTATGGACTGTGTGTTCCCCCACACCAAAATCCGTATTTGGAAGCCCTAACCCCAGTGTGATGGTGTTAGGAGGTGGGGCTTTGGGGAAGTAATTAGGTTTAGCAAGATCATGAGGATGGAGCCCATCGTGGGATTAGTGCCCTTATTAAAAGAGGAAGAGCTGGGTGCGGTGGCTCAAGCCTGTAATCCCAGCACTTTGGGAGGCCGAGGTGGGTGGATCACGAGGTCAGGAGATCGAGACCATCCTGGCTAACATGGTGAAACCCCGTCTCCACTAAAAATACAAAAAATTACCCGGGCGTGTTGGCGGGTGCCTGTAGTCCCAGCTACTCGGGAGGCTGAGGCAGGAGAATGGCGTGAACCCGGGAGGCGGAGCTTGCAGTGAGCCGAGATCGTGCCACTGCACTCCAGCCTGGGGGACAGAGCAAGACTCCGTCTCGGAAAAAAAAAAAAAAAAAAAAAAAGAGGAAGAGATACCAGCATTCTCTCTGCAATGTGTGAGGGCACAGCAAGAAGGTGGCCATCTGCAAACCAGGAAGAGAGCTCTCACAAGGAACTGAACCAGCTGGCATCTTGATCTTGGATTTCCTGGCCTCCAGAACTGTGAGAAATAAATTTCTGTTGTTTAAGCCACCTAGTCTACAATATTTTGTTATGGCAGCCCAAATAAACTGAGACAAAGTCTCAGAAGCTCATAGACTTGTTGTATCAGAAACCATCCCTTAGAGGAGAAAGTTTCTCATTCTTCCAGTAAAAAGCCAATTAATAAATGGGAGGATGGAATTTGAAAATCATCAGTGAACGCTAAAACTAGTGGGTGAGTGTTTGATGAGGAACAGAATATTTACATAGTCCCCAAAACCTCCTGACAATTTTTTTTTTTGAGACAGAGTCTCACCCTGTCACCCAGGCTGGAGTGCAGTGGTGCCATCTCTGCTCACTGCAACCTCTGCCTCCCAGGTTCAAGTGATTCTCCTGCCTCAGCCTCCCAACTAGCTGGGATTACAGGTGCACATACCAGGCCCAGCTAATTTTTGTATTTTTAGTAGAGATGGGGTTTCACCATGTTGGCCAGGCTGGTCTTGAACTCCTGACCTCAGGTGACCCACCCGCCTCTGCCTCCCAAAGTGCTGGGATTACAGGCATGAGCCACTGCACCTGGCCTCAGTGACCAATTGTTTTTTAATTATAAAAGAAAAAACGGTGGCCGGTGCAGTGGCTCATGCATGTGGTCCCAGGACTTTGGGGGGCAGAGGTGGGTGGAATGCTTAAGCCCAGGAGTTTAAGACCACCCTAGACAACATGGCAACACCCCATCTCTACAAAAAATACAACAACTAGCTGGGTGTGGGGGCGCACACCTGTAGTCCCAGCTACTCAGTAGGCTGAGGTGGGAGGATCAGTTGAGCGAGAGAGGGTGAGACTGAAGTGAGCCGAGATTGAGTCACTGCACTCCAGCCTGGGCAATAGAGTGAGAGACCCTGTCTCAAAAAAAAAAAAAAAAAAAAAGGAAAAATAGTAACTTTACAGTGGGGAAATATGGTGGATACCGCCTTAACCAGAGATCAAAGTACGTGATGTTCTAAGATAAAGCAGCATCACGTAGTTTCTCATATAAAGCGCTGAGATGGACAAAATACTACTTCTATGGTATTTCTGCTCAAAATATACAACCTGGATGTGATCATTAGGCAAGTCAGAACACTTGTAGATTTATTTTGAGAACATTCTTTTTTTTTTTTTTTTTTTTTTTTTGAGATGGAGTCTCACTCTGTCGCCCAGGCTGGAGTGCAGTGGCGCAGTCTCGGCTCACTGCAAGCTCCCCCTCCCAGGTTCACGCCATTCTCCTGCCTCAGCCTCTCCGAGTAGCTGGGACTACAGGCGCCCGCCACCATGCCCAGCTAATTTTTTGTATTTTTAGTAGAGACAGGGTTTCACTGTGGTCTCGATCTCCTGACCTCGTGATCCGCCCGCCTCGGCCTCCCAAAGTGCTGGGATTACAAGCGTGAGCCACCGCGCCCGGCCGAGAACATTCTTTTTTTAATTAATTTTTTTTTTTTTTTTTTTTGAGAGGGAGTCTTGCTCTTGCCCAGTCTGGAGTGCAGTGGCACGATCTCGGCTCACTGCAAGCTCTGCCTCCCGGGTTCACGCCATTCTCCTGCCTCAGCCTCCCGAGTAGCTGGGATTACAGGGGCCTGCCACCACGCCTGGCTAATTTTTTTGTATTTTTAGTAGAGATGGGGTTTCACCATGTTAGCCAGGATGGTCTCGATCTCCTGACCTCGTGATCCGCCCACCTCAGCCTCCCAAAGTGCTGGGATTACAAGCGTGAGCCACCGCGCCTGGCTGAGAACTTTCTACAAAATAACTGCCCTGTACTTTTTAAAAAATTTCAAGTAAGAGAAAGTCAATGAAAAGCTGAGGAACTCTTCCAGATTAAAGAAGATTAGAGATGAGGCAACCAAATGCATTGCATGGTCTAAGACTGGATTTGACCTGGGAAAGTCAAACAACTACAAAAAGACATTATTAGGGCAATTAATGGAATTTGTCCATGGACCCTGGATTAGATAACAGTATTGTATCAAAGTTAAATTTCTTGTTTTAATCATTTTGCTATGGTTATATAAGAGAATGTCCTTTTTTTCAGCAAATAATCTGAAGTGTTTAGGGGTCTCCTAACATCTCATGTCTCCAATTTACTCTAAAATTTTTTCAGAAAAAAATCATACACACATGCCAGAGAAAGAGAGAGAGAGAATGATGAAGGAAATGAGCTAAAACAATTGATGATTCTGGGTTAAGGGCACACAGAATTTGAGACTGTATCAAAATTAAAAATTAAAGAAATGTGCTTTGTATCTCAAAGACCCTCTCTTGATGTTAACCTAGGGGCTGGAGAAACATTTCAGGTAATTACCACAGATTTTTCTTTTTATTTATTTATTATTTCTTGTGAGATGGGGTCTTGCTTTGCTGCCCAGACTTGAGTGCAGTGGTGCGATCTCAGCTCACTGCAACCTCTGCCTCCTGGGTTCAAGCAATTCTCTTGCCTCAGTTTCCCGAGTCACTGGGACTACAGGCATGCACCACCACGCCCAGCTAATTTTTGTATTTTTAGTAGAGATGGGGTTTTGCCACGTTGGCCAGGCTGGTCTCAAACTCTTGACCTCAGGTGATCCACCCACCTCAGCCTCCCAAAGTGCTGGGATTACAGGTGTGAGCCACCACGCCCAGACTAGATTTTTCTTTAAAGCTTTGAATTATTTTGCAAATCAAGATAAGAAACTCAGGAGAGTTCCAGAATGCACAGTGCTAATTTCTATTGGAAATGTAATTTACTCTTTTGTTCTAAGTGCTCATCAGATACTGTCTGAGTACTGGTCATTCTGTCTGAAGTGGTTGTTTACAGCGAGCCCTTCTGCAAAATGGAACATTTTCTAATGCCAATTTTGTAAATGGAAACACAATATATGCAAAAAAAAAAAAAGGCTAAAGGAAATACAATGAATCCACTCAAAATAATTTCAAATGACCTGACTTTATTTTCTTAACCTTGACGTTACTGTTATAATCCTTCCATACATGAAGCCTGAGTGACAGCAGGATTGTTTAGGGAGAAATCAGTGGGTGTCAGGCCTCTGAGCCCAAGCCAAGCCATTGCATCCCCTGTGACTTGCATGTATACATCCAGCTGGCCTGAAGTAACTGAAGATCCACAAAAGAAGTAAAAATAGCCTTAACTGATGACAGTCCACCATTGTGATTTGTTTCTGCCCCACCGTAACTGATCAATGTGCTTTGTAATCTCCCCCACCCTTAAGAAGGTACTTTGTAATCTCCCCCACCCTTAGGAAGGTTCTTTGTAATTCTCCCCACCCTTGAGAATGTACTTTGTGAGATCCACCCCTGCTCTTAACTTCACCGCCTATCCCAAAACCTATAAGAACTAATGATAATCCACCACCCTTTGCTGACTCTCTTTTCGGACTCAGCCCGACTGCACCCAGGTGATTAAAAGCTTTATTGCTCACACAAAGCCTGTTTGGTGGTCTCTTCACACGGACGCACATGAAAGTGGGTATCTATTTTCTTATAAAGTACTTATAAATTAGAAACTACATATGGCCATCTTCTCAGTTTCTTCATGCATCCATTTTTTAAATTACCTTTGCTACTGTCTATTTCTCTATGTTAGACTGCCCACCAGTGTTATGGGGCACCTATTAGGTGCTATGAAAATGTAAAAGACTGAGACATGGGTCTCTGTGGCAGAGACCACTACTTAATAGCCATTCTTTCTTGGAAACAAAAAACCTTTATTGTTGGGTATGTCAGTGTACGTGGCTATAAAATATTTCCCAGCCTTCCTTGCAAATTTGGTGGCCAATGAGCTATTAGTGAGACTTCTAGAAAAAGTCTTTTTAAAATTTGGCAGGGAAGCCTACCCTTTACCTTTAATCCTTTGCTCCTTCTTGCCTGGAACAGAAATATGAAGGCTGGACTTCCAGCAGCCATCTGATTAACACAAGGAAAAGGCCCCCACCCTGGGGATGGCAGAGGAAATAGCAAAAAGAGGCTATGTTACTGTTTTTGGATTTTAGAAACAGACTCTTGTGCTGTCACTCTTGTGCTCTCGCTGCAGCCTCTAACTCCTGGGGTCAAGCGATCATCCCCGGGAGCTAGAATGACAGGTGTTGTGCCCAACATAATAATAAAATAATAAATTTTTTTTAAATAATAAAATTTTAAAATTTTTTTATTTTTGTAGAAATGGAGTCTCGGTATGTTGCCCAGGATGGTTTCAAACTCCCAACCTCAAGCAATCCTCCCACCTTGGCCTCTCAAGGGGCTGGAATTACAGGTATGAGCCACCACACCTGGCCTCAACTCTTGTATCTCCAGAACTAGTGACTGAATACAACTCTTAAATTATATAGTATCTGATTTCATGAACAAATTCAGGAGAGACTAATGCACACAAAACAATTAGAAAACACTGCCCATTTGGGTGCAGTGGCTCATGCCTGTAATCCCAGTGCTTTGGGAGGCTGAGGCAGGAGGACTGCTTGAGGCCAGGAGTTTGAGATCAGCCTAGGTAACATTGTGAGACTCCCATAGTACCAAAAAAAAAAAAAAGGAAACACTTCCGTATAGTATGTAGCGTAAGAGAAAGTATAGGTAGACAGAGTTAAGAGCTTTTGAATCCATCACTCCTGCAGTTCACTCCTCAGCTTAGCAATTTAGAGTGTGCGATTTTGGGCAAATTATATAACGTTTCTAAACTTCTGTTTCCCTTTTCATGAAATGAAGATGATAATAATTACCTTGTGTAATTGTAATAAGGAGTAGAGATAATGTGCCTGGCACTCAATATATGCTTAATAAATGATAATAGTAATTTATAAGCTATA
Source organism: Symphalangus syndactylus (assembly GCF_028878055.3). Classification (NCBI taxonomy): domain Eukaryota; kingdom Metazoa; phylum Chordata; class Mammalia; order Primates; family Hylobatidae; genus Symphalangus; species Symphalangus syndactylus. The sequence goes on along the minus strand of NC_072434.2, from coordinate 47,619,515 downwards.
CAAACTCACAGAAATAAGAAATTGATATGGATCAAAAGCCTTAGAGAATAAGTAGGATTTTACTATTCAGGATGGGTAATGGGGAAAGGTATTCCACATGGATAAAAGGAAAGGCAAGTACAACGTGGGTAGAGACGTAGAGATTGGCTGAATATAACGTATTTGATAACTACAAGGAAATTAACATAACTGGTATTGAAGAGCCGAGGAAAACGGGATGGCATATAAATAGGGTGAGATCAGGATGGCACAGATGGGGTAGGATCAGGCTGAAAGCCAAAGAGAAGATACACGACTTGATATGGAAGAGCAAGGAGAATTCATAAATTTTGTACAAAAGGAAGGATCAGGACAGACATAATAAAAGCTCATCACCCTAAGGTCTTCAGTTTTCCTAAGTAATTCTCTTTTGGAACAAGTGACAAGGAAATGACTCTGAGTGCCAAATGGAAGGTGAGTGTCTAATCCGGAAAGGTAGCCATTAATTTAATGGAAAGATTTTCTAATGGCAAACATTAATCTAGTTGTTAGGTACTATGGGGTAGCTTGAGTTCACACAAGCTTTCTTCCTGTGGTTTCTCTATAAAATGAAGAATTATGGCAAAGGTGTTTTTCACTTAAAAAAAAAGTAATCAAGCCAATCAGACAAAATATGTTTCTCCATACAAACCATGAAACACCGGCTGAAATTCACCATTTTGTTTCTCATGGTATCTTTTTTTTCTCTATCTCATTTAAAAATTCTCTTAGTGTCTGGGTGCGGTGGCTCATGCTTGTAATCCCAGCACTTTGCGAGGCCGAGGCAGGCGGATCACTTGAGGTCAGGAGTTCAAGACCAGCCTGGCTAACATGGTGAAACCCTGTTTCTACTAAAAATACAAAAAATTAGCCAGGCATGGTGGTGTGCGCCTGTAATCCCAGCTACTCGGGAGGCTGAGGCAAGAGAATCGCTTGAACCTGGGAGGCAGAGGTTGCAGTGAGCTGAGATCGCACCATTGCACTCCAGCTTGCGCAACAAGAGTGAAACTCCATCTCTAAATAAATAAATACATAAATTTCTCCTAGTAATGCCATTTTTTTCCAGAAAATACTTTAGGATTTTCTCGAGGTAAAGATTAAGAGGTCATTAACCCAACCTTTCATGTGGTTTCGCAGAATCATCACATTGTACATACAATAGAGTTCATTATTGCCTTTCCTACATACCAGGATAGAAACTGGCAAGCTAAACCAGCTTCTTGTGACCTGTAGTTTCTAGACACAACCCATCCATGAGTGCTAGCCAGAGAATTCTTCTCTTCCTTCTCATCATCTGATATAGAATGTGTAGTAGGAACTATAAGCAAGTGAGTATAAAGTTTAGCTGAGGAAACACATCCGTGAGATGTCATGGAAATGGTAAGAACTTGGAGTTAAGGAGACTTGACCTTCAGTGCTGACTCTAGAAGTAAACTGGGAAACGCTGAGCAAATTAGATTTTCTCAACTTCATTCTACTCTCCTGTAAAATAAGGATAACCACTTCCTACTTCAGCAAGTCCTTCCTTGAGACGTCTGCATAAAATAATGTATGAGAGTGTTCTCTAAAGTTTAAAGAATTGTAGAACTGTGATATTTTCTATAGACACTTGGAGTGCCTACCCACCCTGTTCCCTTCTTTAGGGAGTGTCCCTATCACACATGCCAAAGGATGGACCCAGGAAGCACATCTGAAATAATCATAGCAACATAACTAAAAGAAAAGAGCTGGCCGGGCGCGGTGGCTCACGCCTGTAATCCCAGCACTTTGGGAGGCCGAGGCCGGCAGATCACAAGGTCAGGAGTTCGAGACCAGCCTGGCCAACATGGTGAAACCCCGTCTCTACTAAAAATACAAAAAATTATCGAGGTGTGGTGGCGCATGCCTGTAGTCCCAGCTACTAAGGAGGCTGAGGCAGAAGAATCACTTGAACCCGGGAGGTAAAGGTTGCAGTGAGCCGAGATTGTGCCACCGTACTCCAGCCTGGGTGACACAGACTCTGTCTCAAAAAAAAGAAAAGAAAAGAAAACAAAAGAAAAGAGAAAAGAAAAGAGTGACAGTTTGGGATGATGAAAAAGTTATTGGGATGGATAGCATGATGGTCGCACAACAACATGTATGTATTTAATGCCACTGAATTGTACACGTGAAAGTAGTGTACCTTGACTAAGGTGGGAAGATTTCTTGAGTCCAGGAGTTTGAGACCAGCCTGGGCAACATAGTGAAACCCCATCCCTACAAAAAAAATTTAAAATTTACCCAGGAATAGTGGTACACGTCTGTAGTCCTAGCTGCTTGAGAGGCTAAGGTGGGAGAGTCACTTGCACCCAGGAGTTTGAGGCTGCAGTGAACTATGATAAAGCCACTGCACTCCAGCCTGGGCAACAGAGTGAAAGTCCCCATGCAGGCCAAAGTTACAAGGGAGCAGGGAACAAGGTATGGGCAGCGAAAGTCTGAAGGAAATAAGAGACCAGAGAAGGGTGAGGGGGATTGTCTGGCAACTTTCCAGTTTCTATGTGTCTTGCACATCGTATCTTCGTGACTGCCCTATGTGCTTATTAACATAACTGCTTTCACTTAGGCTACTCCAGTGAGCTTTGCAATTTGCAACCAAATGAGTTCTAATTATTCTACAAAGTATTTCAAGAGTAAAGAAGAGCTGTGTATGCAAAAATATCTGGAGCATTGCTCTTTATAATAATGAAACTTTGGAAAGAACTGAGTTGCCCAATAACTAGGGAATAATAAATTGTACTATGTCCATTCAGTGGACTATTATGTAATCATTACAGTACATGGACATAAAAACTGTGCATAACTAGAGTAATTACAATAGCCTTAAAAAATAAATACATGCTTATAAGGATTGAGAAAAGCTGGGTGTGGTGGTTCATGCCTATAATCCCAACACTTTGAGAGGCTGAGGCAGGTGAATCACTTGAGACCAGCAGTTCAAGACAGCCTGGTTAACATAGCAAGACCCCATCTCTACAAAAAAATTTAATAATTAGCAGGGTGTGGTAGCACATGCCTGTAGTCCCAGCTATGCAGGAGGCTGAGGTGGGAGGATCACTTAAGCCTACGAGTTCGAGGCTGCGGTGATCTGTAATTATGGCACTGCACTCCAGCCTGGGTGACAGAGCAAGACCTCATCTCAAAAAGAAAAAAAAAAAGATTGAGAAAAAAGCTATGCAAATAGATCAAAAGCAGTGATGGTAGGAAAAAGGGGTGTGTGTGTGTTTTCTATATTGTTCAAAATCGTATGAAGTTTTTTTGTTTGTTTGTTTTTAGAGATGGGGGGGTCTCATTATTTTGCCCAGGCTGGCCTCAAACTCCTGGGCTCAACTCCTCCTGCCTCAGCCTCCCAAGTAGCTGGGACTACAGGCGTGCACCACTGTGCCCAGCTTGTATTAAATTCTTGAGAAAAATTTGAGAGCTCTTAAAAATCCCCTTTATTAAAATATTTGATAGAATTTTCAAGTTTCAGAACTTAAAATAATTTTAGAAGTCAATAAGTATAGTTTTTCATTTCTTCAGACTGTACATTTCTAGTGATAACAAGCTCTGTGCTCTCTAATATAAAGTAACTGTACCCAGGTAGGAAGATCGCTTGAGCCCAGGAGCTGGAGACCAGCCTGCACAACATAGAAAGACCCCATCTCTACAAAGAATTTAAAAAATTTAGCTAGGAGTGGTGGCATGTGCCTATAGTCTTAGCTACTCAGGAGGCTGAGGCAAGAGGGTCGCTCCTCTTGCCAGGAGGTCAAGGCTGCAGTGAGCTGTGATGACACCATTGTACTCCAGCCTGGACAACAGAGTGAGACCGTGTTTCTGAAGAAGAAAATAATAAATAAAACAAATAAATCAATAAAGTCGCTATAAAGTGGCTGCCCACCCTCTGCTTAAACAACTTTGGGGACATAAGTGCCCAAGTTGCTCCCATGATTGGCTTGTTACAAAGTTCTGCCTTATATTATGTCTGTAGTTTCTTCCCCTTAGCTCTAGTTTTCTCTGTTGAGGTCAAGTCTATCCCTTCTTATGTGGGAATGTTTGGGGCCCTCTGGGTGCACAACCTGTGCAACAGGGCACTGTGTCCAGAAGGGCCCCAACCTTGGTTTAATGCTTTTATGTTGCCATTTTGAAATTCTTTTTCTTTTTTTTTTTTTTTCTCTTGTTTTTGCTCAAGAGTTTTGCTCTTGTTGCCCAGGCTGGAGTACAATGGCACTATCTCGGCTCACTGCAACCTCTGCCTCCCGAATTCAAGCGATTCTGCTGCCTCAGCTTCCTGAGTAGCTGGGATTACAGGCATGTGCCACCACGCCCAGCTAATTTTTGCATTTTTAGTAGAGACGGGGCTTCCCCATGTTGGTCAGGCTGGTCTGGAGCTCCCGCCCTCAGGTGATCTGCCCGCCTAGGCCTCCCAAAGTGCTAGAATTACAGGCATGAGCCACCACGCCCGGCCATTCCATTTTGAAATTCTTAATACTTTTTTGAAGAAGGGGACCCACTTTTTCAGTTTGCATTGGGCCCCACAAATTATGTAGCCAGTCCTGAAAATATTTCAAATAACTTTTATGTCAAACCTCCCCATTCCTTTAGACATCTTTGTTTGTTTGTTTTTTTGAGACAAGGTCTCACCCTGTCACCCAGGCTGGAGTGCATTGGCATGATCTTGGCTCACTGCAACCTCTGCCTCCCAGGTTCAAGCAATTCTCATGCCTCAGCCTCCTGAGTAGCTGGGATTACAGGTGCCCACCACCACATCCAGCTAATTTTTGTACTTTTAGTAGAGACGGGTTTCGCCATGTTGGCCATGCTGATCTCAAACTCCTGGCCTAGAGTGATCTGCCCACCTCGGCCTCCCAAAGTGCTGGAATTACAGGCGTGAGCCACCGCACCCAGCCTTGTGTGTGTGTGTGTGTGTGTGTGTGTGTGTGTGTATGTGTGTGTAGAGACAGGATCTCGCTATGTTGCCTAGGTTGGTCTCAAACTCCTGGCCTCAAGCAATCCTCCTGCCTCAGCCTCCCAAAGTGCTGGGATTACAGGCGTGAGCCGCCACACCCAGCCAGTACACACACACATATACATATTAACCTTATCTGATAGTTTGAGGTAATAGATGGGAAAGTGTTTTGAACAGTAAAGTTCCTATGAAAATGCAAGTGGGCCAGGTGTGCCATCACTGCTGACCTAGACATCCTTTTGACCATCCCGGTTGCTCTCTTTGTTCCCACAACTCACTACAGACTCTAGATATGATTGAATCAGTGTGGAGTGTAGAGATAACTCAAACAACCTCGTTATAAAAGTTCCTAGTATATATGTTTTTAGTAATAGATAATATTTATCCAATGTTTACTATATGGCAGGCATTATGTTAAATACATTATATGTGTTATTTAATCCTCACCACAATCTTTCTAGTTAACAAACAGATTTATCTTCAGTTTACAGAGAAGTAAACTGTGGCTTCGAGAGGTTACATCATTTGTAAGCTAGTACAGTCAATAGGTGGCAGAAAGAAACTCAAACCCAGGTTTGATTGACTCTTTTACACTATGTTCTACTATGCCTTCTCTCAAATATTAGAGGTATTCACACTATTTGGGGAGGCTAAAGGCAACACACGTTGAGCTGCGTACCAGTGGTGATCTTACCGGCAATGACTTTTGATCTAGGGTGATTCAGCAGGAAAGGTATTTGTGGATGCTGACTGAGCTCCTCCAACACAACCATTGCCTTTTCCAGGGTTATGTGCTCTATTCGGTTCCTTCCTGAGGATTCCCCCCATTCCCCTAGGCTTAGCCTCCGTATTAGTTTCCAATAGCTGCTGTTAAGAAACTACCACAAACTTAGTGTCTTAAAAACAACACAAGTTTATTATCTTACAGTTCTGCAGGTCAAAAGTCTGAAATGCGAAGAGGCACAGTGGCTTATACACCTGTAATCCCAGCACTTTGGGAAGCTGCAGTGGGTGGATCACCTGAGGTCAGGAGTTCAAGACCAGCCTGGCCAACATGGCAAAACCCTGTCTCTACAAAAAATACAAAAAAGTAGCCAGGTGTGGTGGTGGGCACCTATAATCCCAGCTACTCGGGGGGCTGAGGCAGGAGAATCCCTTGAAATTAGGAGGTGGAGGTTGTAGTGAGCCAAGATTGCCCCACCACACTCCAGCCTGGGCAACTAGAGTGAGACCCTGTCTCCAAAAAAAAAAAAAAAAAAAGAGTCTGAAACGGGCCTAAAGGGCTAACATCAAGGTGCTAGCACAGATGCTTTCCTTCTGGAGGCTCTGGAAAGAATCTGTTCCTTGACCTTTCTACCTTCTAGAGGCCACCTGCCTTCTGTGGCTCGAGGCCACTTCACTCCAGCCTGCGCTTCTGTCATCACATCTTCTCTGACTCTCCTGCTTCCCACTTGTAAGAACCCTGTGATTACCCTGACCCACCTGGGTAATCCACAGTAATCTCTCGGCCTCACAATCGGGGGATGAGCAACTTTCATTCCATCTGCAACCAGAATTCCCTCTTGTGTTTAACATAACATGTTCTCAGGTTCCAGGGATCAGAATGTGGACCTTTATTCTACGGACCATTATTCTGTCCACAACAATCTCCCTACCTAGCCCTCACATGCACACACATGCCCAGTTCCTCCTGTGCTCTGGATTTCAGGGCCTTCCCCATCCCACTCGCCTACCCATGGTGGCGCTCTGGTTTTTCTGTATTCATTCAACAAACATTTATAGAGCACCTATTATGTCCTAGGCATTTTGCGAGGGGCAAGAGATACCAAGAAAAGGCCGGGCGCGGTGGCTCAAGCCTGTAATCCTAGCACTTTGGAAGGCCGAGGTGGGTGGATCACGAGGTCAGGAGTTCGAGACCGTCCTGGCCAACATAGTGAAACCCTGTCTGTACTAAAAATACAAAAAAATTAGCAGGGCATGGTGGCGGGCGCCTGTAGTCCCAGCTACTAGGGAGGCTGAGGCAGGAGAATGGCATGAACCCGGGAGGCAGAGCTTGCAGTGAGCCGAGATGGTGCCACTGCACTCCAGCCTGGGGGACAGAGCCAGACTCTGACTAAAAAAAAAAAAAAAAAAAGAAGAGATACCAAGAAAAAAACATAGTCCTGCTTTGAAGGACCTCACATTTCAGAGGAGCTGACAGAAAAATCACGAAACACAAGAAAACATGGCAAATATTGGGGTGGGGTAAAGGAAGCCCAGGAAGTGAAGGGGCACTGAGGACTTGGGGTCTAGGGAGGGCAGGGATATACAAAGATGTATATCATTGCTCCTGTTGCTATCACAGATCCACCATTCCAATGTAGTGGGTATCATCACGGAAAAAGAGGGCCTGCAATCTGGGCTCAGGATTTCCTGAAATGTCAAGTGCCCGAAGTGATGGCAGGCAGGGCTGGACTGCTCAGAGACCACAAAGTGCAGGGACACACAGACCTCCTGAAGGCCTGGCGGTCACACGGGTCGGGGCAGCCAGCAAGAGCTCCTTGTTACCGTGGCAAGGAGACCCCTGCCAAGTGGAAAAAGCTATTTACAGTGTTGAAGGGGGAAGGGCTCATCCCAGTGGGTGATTTTCTCATTTCTCCAGGCTGAACCTGACCTAAAACAAACTTTCACTTTCAAAGCTGAAAGGGGAAAACTTGCTACACACACAAAGATGGAGTTTTAGTTCCTCTGGGTCTCAAATGTGGAGTCTGAGGAAAGAGCCAGTACCCCATAAGCATTGGATGCTTTCTGTTTCAGATACTGTATCAGCCCAGGACCCTGGATATGCCTAGCGACCCACCTGTGCTGCAGCCTGTGCTCTCTGTGTCATCTCCTACCTGATGGCCTCCGTGTAACCCTTATCATAGCAAACACAGAAGCGATCATCTGATTCTGTATGTTCCTGGACACAGACATTTCACAGGAACCATGGGGCGCTAGTTTCCAGCTCTGTACTGAACTCTACTGTCTCCTTTCAGAAACAGAAGCAAATACATACACCATATATATATACAGTTGGTCCTCCCATCTGAAGATTCAACCAACCATGGATCAAAAATATCTGGGTCAGGCACAGTGGCTCACGCCTGTAATCCCAGCACTTTGGGAGGTTGAGGTGGGTGGATCACCTGAGTTCAGGAGTTCTAGACCAGCCTGGCCAACATGTGAAACCCCGTCTCTACTAAAAATACAAAAAATTAGCCAGGCATGTTGGCAGACGCCTGTAATCCCATCTACTACTTGGAAGGCTGAGGCAGGAGAATCACTTGAACCTGGGACGTGGAGGTTGCAGTGAGCAGAGATCTCACCACTGCACTCCAGCCTGGGCGAGAAGGGCAAAACTCTGTCTCAAAACAAAACGAAACAAAAAGATCTGGAAGAGAAAAACAAAACAAAAAACCCCCAAACAGAAAACACTACAACAATAAAAAATAACAAATTTTAAAGCAGTACAGTATAACAACTATTTACATAGCATTTACATTGTATTAGATATTACAGGCAGTCTAGAGATGATTGAAAGTATACGAGAGGATGTGCATGGGATAAATGCAAATACTATCCCATTTATTATCAGGAACTTCAGCTTCCATAGATTTTGCTACCTGAGGGAATCCTGAACAAATCTCCCTCAGATACTGAAGGACAACCGTATATACTTTCATTTTCTTTGTTTCCTTAGTTATGGAAAACCAGGCACTCTTATTTAAAAAACACATACACACACATACACAAACACACCCCAGAAATTTCTTCTTACAGTGGCTCATACACAAAAAGCGTAGAGAAGACTGAATTCATGTTAAATCAGGTGACTTGGTGAAATAACTGGTGTTTTATATAGGGCTTTAGAGTTGGCCAAAGGTTGTCCTGGCCATTGAATTTTGCTCCTTATAACAACCTTGCAGAATAGCTGTCTTTGATGGGGGTCCAATAAGCGCTGGGTACCTGTCAAATCCAGAGTCGTCTTCTGAGAACACTGACTGAATGGAGACTTTTCATTTTTTACTATGTTTGATAAAATCACTTCTGTTCTTGGTCTACAGAGAACTAAACTGAGGATAAGTTTAACTCTCTGCTTTTCTGCTTTTAGTCCCTATCTGCTAGGTGGTCATCAGCCTCAGCCAGAACACCTCTGTGACATGGGCATCACCTCCAAGGCAACCTCCATCTTCAGTTGGTTCTGACTGATGGCCAGACAGAGAAGTGTAAAGATTCTCCTAGAGCTTCTGCAAGAGAACCACAGAGAGGAAAACACCTTTCAAGGGGTTTGGTGTGGGCCCATTACAGGTTCTCTATGTTGGAAATGACAAACCAACCCAATCAGATCCTTTCTGCAGGACAGTATGAATGACAGGCGGTCTCAGAAAAAGTAGATAATGGAATCTAATGTTTTTCACTCAAAATAGTGCATGAGACCTGCTGTTTATCACAGTCACAGAAATGTGAGGACTTGGAGTTACTCTGTGACTAAAGAAGACATGGTATTGCATCTTTGTAATTAGCCTCCATTAATAAGGGGAATATAATATAAAGTCCTAATTTTTTTTTTTTTTTTTTTTTTTTTTTTTTTTTTTTTGAGACAGAGTCTCGCTCTGTCGCCCAGGCTGGAGTGCAGTGGCACAATCTCGGCTCACTGCAAGCTCCGCCTCCCGGGTTGACGCCATTCTCCTGCCTCAGCCTCTCCGAGTAGCTGGGACTACAGGCGCCCGCCACCACGCCCAGCTAATTTTTTGTATTTTTAGTAGAGACGAGGTTTCACGGTGGTCTCGATCTCCTGACCTCGTGATCCGCCTGCCTTGGCCTCCCAAAGTGCTGGGATTACAAGCGTGAGCCACCGCGCCCGGCCAAAGTCCTAATTTTGATGCCTATTCTAAAGGTGAGGAGATGGGGTCTCAGAGATATGAAGTAATCCACAAGATCTCCTAGCTAGGAAGTGGCACCTACTTTCAATAACCTTGGTTACAGATTTTCATTAATAATTAAAAAACTAAATAGAAAAATTTTTTTAAATGTATAGACTTTAGATAATAAAAACAAAAACCTATACCACAATTTGGATGAATCTCTAGGGAGTTATTCTACATTGAAAAAAAGCCAATTCCAAAATGTTACATAGCATATGATATATATATGATATATATATATCATATATATGATATATATGATATATATATCATATATATTATATATATCATATATATCATATATATCATATATATGATATATATATCATATATATGATATATATTTATATATATTATATATATCATATATATGATATATATTTATATCATATATATATATGATATATATATATATATTTAGAGTTTGTTTTTGTTTTTGAGACAAAGTCTTTCTCTGTTGCCCAGGCTGGACTAGAGTGGCGTAATCTTGGCTCACTGCAACCTCTGCCTCCCAGACTCAAGTGATTCTCCCAGCTCAGCCTCCTGAGTAGCTGGGACTATAGGCATGCACCACTACGCCTGGCTAATTTTTTTTTTTTTTTTTTTTTTTTTTTTTTTTGCTTGTTTGTTTGTTTCTTTAGATGGAGTCTCCCTCTGTTGCCCAGGCTGGAGTACAGTGGCACAATCTCAGCTCACTGCAACCTCCGCCTCCTGGGGTCAACAATTCTCCTGCCTCAGCCTCCCAAGTAGCTGGGATTACACGGGCCCACCACCACACCTGGATAATTTTGTATTTTTAGTAAAGATAGGGTTTCTCCATGTTGGCCAGGCTGGTCTCAAACTCCTGACCTCAAGTGATCCACCCACCTCAGCCTCCAAAAATGCTGGGATTACAGACATGAGTCACCACACCTGGCTGTATTTTTGTATTTTTTAAGAGATGAGGTTACACCGTGTTGGCTAGGCTGGTCTCAAACTCCTGACTCCAGGTAATCCGCCTGCCTTGGCCTCCCAAAATGCTGGGGTTACAGGTGTGAGCCACTGCGCCCTATGTACATAACTTTTTTTTTTTTTTTTTTTTTGAGACGGAGTCTCGCTCTGTCACCCGGGCTGGAGTGCAGTGGCGCAATCTCGGCTCACTGCAAGCTCCGCCTCCCGGGTTCACGCCATTCTCCTGCCTCAGCCTCTCCGAGTAGCTGGGACTACAGGCTCCCGCCACCACGCCCGGCTAATTTTTTTTTGTATTTTTAGTAGAGACGGGGTTTCACCGTGGTCTCGATCTCCTGACCTCGTGATCTGCCCGCCTCGGCCTCCCAAAGTGCTGGGATTACAAGCGTGAGCCACCGCGCCCGGCCATACATAACATTTTTGAAAGGACATAATTTTAGAAAGCAAGATAGGCTAGTGGTTGGCAAGTGTGAGAGATACGGATGGGGCTGGGTTTGGAGGCTCAGCAGGCTGGGACTCTGAACTGGTGGTGTGGAGATGGTTGCTTCTGCTTTTCGGCAAAGTGCAGAGTGGGCTTTAGGTCAGATGCTTTTCAGTGAGCCCATCACAGGAAATCCTTGGCTTTCAGGACAATTTCTGAGCTTATTGTCTACCTCAGAGAAAGTAAATGAAGTTGCAAATTTTTTAAATGGGTTAGTGTGACATTAGGATTAATATCTAGGTACCTGCCTGTAGAAAAAGAATGCTTATGGCAGCTTGGTGCTGTAGAGTCAACATGACTTTTAAGTGAAGGTGAAGACTGATGACAATCTGCAAACCACTGCACCTATGTAGTGGAAAGTCAGGGTGACCAGACGGCTCGGGAAGTGGAGCCTGAAAGAGTAGTTCCAATTTACTGTCATTGTTTTTGCTGAGCTGGTGGCTGTTTGTAGCCAGTAGGCCAATGGCAAGGGGAGAAATGTACACGCAGTTTGGGGGGCAGTACAAGAGAGGAGTGAGGCGAAAGAGGATTACTGAGTGCAACAGCAAGATTCATAGCTCCAGCAGCCTGTGTCCTACTCTCAGCCTTGGAGACTGCGATGCTCTGGGCAAGTCTTTTCTCTGAGTTTGATTCTCTGTTTGTAAAACATAACAATGAACTGTTGCCCAGCCTACATTACCAGGTTGTCGGAACAAATGGAATGATGCAGGTAAAAAATATTGTGTGATTATAGACTAGTAATGGGATTTGGTAGGATTCCAAATCTAGTGGTCCCTAAATAAATAATTTCTTTTTTTTTTTTTTTTTTTTTTTGAGACGGTGTCTCGCTCTGTCGCCCAGGCTGGAGGGCAGTGGCGCAATCTCGGCTCACTGCAAGCTCCGCCTCCCGGGTTCACGCCATTCTCCTGCCTCAGCCTCTCTGAGTAGCTGGGACTACAGGCGCCGGCCACCACACCTGGCTAATTTTTTGTATTTTTAGTAGAAATGGGGTTTCACCGTGGTCTCGATCTCCTGACCTCGTGATCCGCCCTCCTTGGCCTCCCAAAGTGCTGAGATTACAGGCATGAGCCACCGCACCCGGCTTAAATAATTTCTGTACCCATGTTTTAGAAAGTAAGTCAACTCAGTCTGAAGACTGGTGGGTCCACGGTCCTCGGTCAGCACCGCTAAATGATTGGGTCTTGGCAGTGCCTGTCGCACTCACCACGAGTTCTTGTATTGGGTCATACAACTGAGGAGGAAGAAGGCATGACGGCCACATCAAAGCTGAGCTCTAATAACTGCAGCAGACTTCTTACTTTGCTCCCATGTCTGATCTCTGGCCCAAAGCCAAGCATATAGCAAGTCTTATGAATGAATGAATGCTTATCTAATTTAGTGAAGGGTTTTCTTTCTCCTTTTCTGCTTAGGTAATTTGTTCAGTTACTAAGATTGGAAGTGACAGACAGGAGAACAGAGACTATCACAGTGGGTAAGGGTCTAGCTAGAGACCCTCTGGGAGAGTGGCAGAGTTCAAAAACCTTCGCTGTGATGTGGCATTTGTGTGGTGGCATGCATGAAATCATGGTGGCTCTGGAGTCGGGGGTTGTGTGAGTGACCTAGCTTTATCCTCTGTGAGCCACAGTTTCTGCATCTGTGCAATGGTGATGATGACAGTGCCCTCCTCACAGAACTGTCATGAGGACTAAATGAGATCAACAGATGTAGAACAGCTGGCACAAGCAGGAACACAGTAATATGGGCCCTTTCCTTTCTCTTTCCCCTCTTCAAATGATAGGAAGAAGATGCCATCACTCCTTTAAAATATCTCTCTTGCAAGTTTTTGAGAGAGAATGAAAATGGGAGCCTCAAATAGCTAAGCTTATCCTCTTTATAGCTCCTGGAAGTAAATCTTATCAAGCTTGGGATTTGGAGTCAGGCAAACATAGCTTCAGATCCAAGCTCCACCAATTACAAGCTATGTGATCTTAAACACATCAGTTAATCTCTCCTAATCTGTCTTCTCAAGAGCTAAATCATATCTAAGAATATGGTTGTTTAGAAAGTTAAACGGGTGGTGTATGTAAAATGTCTAAGACAGTATCTTATACACAGTCAGAACTCAGTAAGTGGTCACTCTTTCAAGAACTGTCTTGGGTGTGGCAGAGGGAGTGCACAGAAAAATGGAGAGCAGAGTGTCCACAGACATCACTATTAGTTTTCATAATCATCAGCAATCCTTGGTTCCACCTGTGCAGTACTTTCTTCCCACTAGAGTTCAACAATAGTTTACTTTGAAAAAGACTTGGGGGATAAGAATGAGCAACATGGTGGTATGATGTATTCCCAATACCCCACCTGCAGGCCCGTATGAGGCCCTTAAGTCAGACACGGACAAGCTGGAGGCCATGCCAAAGGGAGCCCACAGGATGGAAAACGGCTGGAAAGATGCCACCCAGGAGTGTCTGAGGGACTGGGACAAGAGACACCCACGGGGGAGTATAAATAAACCAAGATGATATTTTCCTTTATTTCGTCATTCCTAAAGGGGAGGACTCAGACCAACGGGTGGAAGTTACCTGGAGATAAAATTCAGCTCGATACAAAGAATTTTCCAACAATGCAGCCATTCAATGACAGTGTAGCTGTCCATCAGTGGAACAGGCCATTTGGTTGAAGGAGACCTGAGTCCCAGAATCTGGCACTGGGGATGGGGCTGAAGGGGGTAGGTAGGCTGGCTCAAATAGCTCCCAGGTCTCTCACAGCTCTGAAATTCTGTTTTTTTGTGTTTTTAGTAGAGATGGGGTTTCACCATGTTGGTCAGGCTGGTCTCGAACTCCTGGCCTCAAGTGATCCACTCGCCTCGGTCTCCCAAAGTGCTGGGATTACAGGTGTGAGCCACCACATCCAGCCCCAACCTCTTTTTTTTTTTTTTTTTTTTTTTGGTTAACTTTTTCATTTCAGTGTCAGGCACAATGGTCTACACCTGTAATCCCAGCACTTCGACAGGCTGAGGGAGGATCACTTGAGGCCTGGAGTTCAAGACCAGCCTAGGCAACATAGTGAGAACTCATTGCTATAGGAAAAAAAAAATTAGCTAGGCATCTTGGCACATACCGGTAGTCCTAGTTACTTGGCGGCTGAAGCAAGAGGATAGCTTGAGCCCAGGAGTTGGAGTTAACAGTGACCTACGATTATGCCATTGAACTCTAGCCTGGGTAAAAGGCTGTCTCCAAAAAATTTTTTTGTTTCATTCTAACAATACAGTGGGGAAAGGAAGCTACTATTATCATGAATACTTAAAAACTGATGTTGAAGTTAAAAATAACTACTTCCACTTTGAAACACATTATTTAATCCCATGAACCTCAGTTTTCATATCTGTAAATGGGGATGATATTTACCTATATAGATTGTTCATTAATTCAAAAACATTTGAACCTGGTCCTACTTGGTAGGGACTTATCTCATAACTAAAAAGTCATACAAGGCCGGGCGTGATGGCTCATGCCTGTAATCCCAGCACTTTGGGAGGCCGAGGCGGGTGGATCACAAGGTCAGGAGATCAAGACCATCCTGGCTAACACGGTGAAACCCCGCCTCTACTAAAAATACAAAACAATTAGCCAGGCGTGGTGGTGGGCACCTGTAGTCCCAACTACTCAGGAGGCTGAGGCAGGAGAATGGCGTGAACCCGGGAGGCAGAGCTTGCAGTGAGCCGAGATCACACCACTGCACTCCAGCCTGGGCAACAGAGCGAGGCTCCATCTCAAAAAAAAAAAAAGTCATACAGATCGCACAGAGCTTACATTCTAGTGGAGTCAGGCAGCGTTAAACACAGTAAGTATGCTGAAGTACATTAGTGTGGACGTACTGTGTGCAAGTATTAATGCTATGAACAAAAAAGGCAGAAAAAGGGACAGAAGGGGGATGTGGCTTCTGTGAAAGAATTGAGATAATACAGGTAAAAAAAATCAGTTGTGGACAGTTCAATAGAAAGTCCTCAAACAATGTTAGCTATTACTACCACGGGGAATTCTGAGCTCACAGACCTACAGTTAAGTGCATCATTCCACTTCTGAATTATTAAACAGGTGATGTATATTCAAAGAAAAAAAACAAAAAGGAGTAGATCCTGATGTTGTTTGCAGGTGGAAGAAAGGAATCAATGAAAATGTCATGATTTGGGGGTTCTGGCATAGCCTCATTTGCCAAGGATGCTGATAAGAATCTGTGGAAAATTTAGAAATGCAGAAACCTGGGCTTGAACTGAGTGACATCAGGTAAGTGACCTAGTTTTTCTAAGTCTTCGTTTTCCCCGCATTTGACCAGGGCTGTTGTGACACTCAGTCATAACATGTAAAATACCAGACACACAGCAGGTATCGCTAGCATATATTATTATTACCATCGTCCAAACAAGCTCATCTGCATTTTCAGAGATTTTCAATGTGCCAGGCGGGCACATTCCACAATCATGTGTTACTAGGAATTGGACTAAGGTCGCTTGTTATGAGAATACACGAGGAAAACATAAGGAAGTATTCAACTGATTAAATGCTCAATCCATTTCTCAGCCTTACTAGCTCCTTGGCTGCAGTCTTCAGAATCCCAGAAGATGCAAACAAAGACACACTGATTCACTTAAAATAGTTCTTCGTATAAATCTGAGGGTTTAGCCAAAAAACAGTCCAAAAGGATTTATGAGGTGTGCTTTCCTTCACGGAGCCTGCAAGTCAAGGAGGCTACTTTTAATCAGCCTGAGTTTCCCAGACTCCTCTGTAGCGTCGTCCCTTTGCTTCTTACCACTCTGATTGAGAGTCTTGAGAAATGGGCATTTAATATGTTTTCCGTTGAACTTTTTCTCACAGGAGCAGCTGTACGAGGAAGGTTTCTGCTCTCCCAGGGGAAAAATCAGAAATCACTTCACTCCCATTTCTGCAAGTTCAAAAGCAAATGAAATCTTTGAGGCATTTATTGGTGTTAGTACCTTGTCCACTATCCACCCCTAAGGCAAGGGGATCTACTTCTAGAATTGGAAGTCCCTCATTCACTGTCAATAGCCTTTTTATGCTGTTAGGGGGCTTGCATCCACAATCTGCCCCTTCCAGGGGCAGCTGTAACCACCTGGACTTCAAAAGGAGTAAGGGCGGGGCCTGACATGGTGGCTCATGCCTGTAATCCCAGCACTTTGGGAGGCTGAGGTGGGAATATCTCCTGGAGGCAGGTGTTTGAGACCAGCCTGAGCAACAAAGAGAGATCCCGTCTCTACAGAAAAATTTAAAAGTTAGCCGGCCAGGTAGTGCACACCTGTAGTCCCAGATACTCAGGAGGCTGAGGCGGGAGGATCCTTTGAGCCCAGAAGTTTGAGGCTGCAGTGAGCCATGGTCGTGGCCCTGCACTCCAGCCTGGGTGACAGAGTGAGATCCTGTCTCAAACAACAACAAAAACACAACCCAAACAACAACAAAAAGACTACACAAAAACTCACTTCTTCATGAACTTCAGGAGGTTGGTCCCTAGAAGAACCACCCACCTTGGTGGGCATGAGCTTTCTGACTGGCCACGGGTCCTTCCTTTGGGATACCATCCATATTCTAACTCGCTCCTTGGGGAACATGTTTGTTGAGAGGCACTGCTGTGGTCCACAGATGGGTTGCGGAGGGTACTCTTTTGTGGGGCACTAGCAAAAAAGCTTAAGTCCCAAGCCATCGTCCACATATTCACTGGAGGCCATGATGTCCAAGGAACCTCATATCCTCACCCCACCAAAGGTAGTGTCACTCCCTGTCTCTCTCCTCCCTCCTTCTCTTAGCATTGCAAGCCCTGGGCACGGGGAGCTCTTTGTGGGATAGTGGCATACCAATTTTCAGACAAATCATGACGTCAAATTTGCATGCTCCCCTTCGCTGAGAGAAGTTCCCACAAAAGGTGACATCTCCCCCTCCTCCAGTCATCTTTTTATGGGGGGTGAAGGGTGGGGGCAATGTGAGAATTGGTTCTGCTGAAATGACACCTTTTGAAAAAGCTCTGCGGGAAAATGCCGCAGAGATGCAGATCTCTGACCACAGAAAGTGGGGATTTTGAACACCTTGTTTTTAGCTGTGGGTTCTTCTCACCCATACTTAGCAAACAGGAAACATTCCACTCACATCTCATACTACATTAGTTTTCTTTTTCTTTTTTTTTTTTTTTTTTGAGACAGAGTCTCGCTCTGTCGCCCAGGCTGGAGTGCAGTGGCGCAAACTCGGCTCACTGCAAGCTCTGCCTCCCGGGTTCACGCTATTCTCCTGCCTCAGCCTCTCCGAGTAGCTGGGACTATAGGCGCCCGCCACCAGGCCCGGCTAATTTTTTTGTATTTTTAGTAGAGACGGGGTTTCACTGTGGTCTCGATCTCCTGACCTCGTGATCCGCCCGCCTCGGCCTCCCAAAGTGCTGGGATTACAAGCGTGAGCCACCGCGCCCGGCCACATTAGTTTTCTACTGTGAACTGCATGCCAGGCTTATGCCAGACACTGCAAACACAACAATGGGTAGAGCCATGGTTCTTGTTTCACAGAATTCGCCATCTAATGAGACATTAAAAATATGCACCCGCAACACACGTGATTCAACTGTGACAAGTGCTCTGAAGGAAAAGCACAAAGTGCCATGAGATCAGACCTAGGCAGGATGTCAGGAAAAGGTCTCTTAAGAATCAGTACTTAGCCAGAAACTGAAGGATAAGAGATAAGGTGAACTGAATGGTAAGGGTGTCCCAGGCAGAAGGAAATGCACCGGACACAGAAAGGACTTGATTCCCTGACAAAGGCCAGGCCAGTCAACTGGGTACAAGAGATGGGACCTGAGGAGTAGGTGGGACCACACTGCCCAGGGCCTCATGAGGCAGCTGAAGAGTAGGAGCCACCAGAGGGTTTTAAACCAGAGGGGTTTTTTTTTTTTTTTTTTGAGACGGAGTCTGGCTCTGTCGCCCAGGCTGGAGTGCAGTGGCGCGATCTTGGCTCACTGCAAGCTCCGCCTCCCGGGTTCACGCCATTCTCCTGCCTCAGCCTTCGGAGTAGGTGGGACTACAGGCGCCGGCCACTGCGCCCGGCTAATTTTTTTTTTTTGTATTTTTTTAGTAGAGACGGGGTTTCACCGTGGTCTCGATCTCCTGACCTCGTGATCCGCCCGCCTTGGCCTCCCAAAGTGCTGGGATTACAGGCGTGAGCCACCGCGCCCGGCCAACCAGAGGGTTTTTAAGTGATGGCATGATCAAACTTTCATTTTACAGAGGTAACTCCAGCTGAAGAGTGGAGAAGGCATCAGAAAAAGGCAACAGTGGACAGGGGAGGCAGTGTATAGTGCAAATTTTTAAGCAATTTTACACATGCTGGGTCTAACTCTGTTTCGAAGCCTCACCTACTAATCAACATAATATTAACTTTTTACATTGCTTCTGGACTCAAACGCCTGCTTCATCACTGACTAGCTGTGTGGCTTAGGGACCCACTGGGAGCCTGAGAGCCTCCTCAGGTTCTTCAATTATGAAATGTGGAGAACTCTTCTACTCTTTGAGGATTTCAATGAGGATGAAATGAGTGCTTTGGTACACAGGCGCTCAACAAATATTGACTCATCTCAAGCAAATAATCCTGTCAATTAAGGAAATAAAAGGAGAAAGGGAAGGCCTCTTCTAGCTATTTGATCCAATTACTTAAAATTCTACCTGTAAATTATGCAGGGGATAAGCATTTATTTAACAGTAGCAAATTTTATGCTATTAGACTAGTGCTATTAGAATAGCTTGAGACCTGATAGGTATGTCAGGTTTTTATTTTTTTTAACAAAAATTAGTGAATGATCATAAGTGGAAAGATTCATGTCTCAATATACACTATATATTACACTACAGTAGACTTTTAAAATTAAAAATCCATAATTCTCTCTCCATAAAAAAAGGGTGTCTATATTCCCAGTGATATAGTTTTCCAGAAATCTAGTCCCTATCAATATAAATCTGGGAATTTCTGCCATTCCAGAGGATCTAAGCTTCTACACTACAAATATTGCATACTAAGGTATCAGCAAACGTAGCACTCCTCCTGTCTGATGTCCACAGCACACCCGGGTTGATCACAGGGAGATCCAGAAAGGTGGTTACAGCACTCCTTCCTGCAGAGCCCAGATGTGGTCTCAGAAGTCTTCCCAGCCAAGTGCCCTAGACAGCTACCCCGCAATGGACCCCAAGATATTCCTGGTTCAAAGACACTCATTTTCAAATTGAAAAAAACCAATGGGAGTCTAAGTAATTTTTCTGGAATTTCATTTACAAAGATAGTAGCAAAAAAGTGAAAATACATTTTCTACAGACTAAATCGAAATGGTTCTCTATTTCTTCTCACTTTTTAACATCAATCTCCTCATAATCTCATGGAAAATAAAATACAGTAATAGTCCAAATGCACAAAGCAAGCTATAATCAGCTGACTTTACTCCATTTCAATTATGTGCATTTTAACATATTTACATTAGAAGCATGTATTACAACCTGAAACCTTGTCAGACAGCTTAAAGAACCCAGCTGAGAATGTTCCATGCCTGCTTATTTATTTATTAAGACAGGGTCTGGCTGTTACCCAGACTGGAGTGCAGTGGCACCATCCTAGCTCACTGCAGCATCAAACTCCTGGGCTCACGCGATCCTGCCTCAGCATCCGGAAGAGCTGGGACTACAAGTATGCACCAACACGCCTGGGTTTTTTGTTTGTTTGTTTGTTTTGGTAGAGACAGTCTCACTTTGCTGCTTAGGGTGGTCTTGACCACTTTGGTCTCCCAGAGTACTGGGATCACAGGTGTGAGCCACCACACCCAGCTCAGGCACACATTCTCGTACTTGGCAATCTCCTCCAGTGGGAATCCTTACACTCATCATGTCTTAAATATGAAAGAAAAACACAAAATGGACTTTTGGTGCCTCCCTTACCTAACTTGTTCATGCTTAATGAAGAATTCTTGTGGTTAAAAATGATGACTAGGTTGGGCGTGGTCACGGCTCACACCTGTAATCCCAGCACTTTGGGAGGCTGAGGCAGGTGGATGACCTGAGGTCGGGAGTTCAAGACCAGCCTGACCAACATGGTGAAACCCTGTCCCTACTAAAAACACAAAATTAGGCTGGGCACGGTGGCTCACGCCTGTAATCCCAGCACTTTGGGAGGCTGAGGTGGGCGGATCACGAGGTCAGGAGATCAAGACCATCCTGGCTAACATGGTGAAATCCCATCTCTACTAAAAATACAAAAAACTTAGCCAGGTGGGTGCCTGTAGGTCCAGCTACTCGGGAGGCTGAGGCAGGAGAATGGCATGGACCCGGGAAGCAGAGCTTGCAGTGAGCTGAGATCATGCCACTGCACTCCAGCCTGGGCGACAGGGCGAGACTCCGTCTTAAAAAAAAAAAAAAAAAAAAAAAAAAAAAAAAAAAAAAAAAAAAAAAAAAAATTAGCCAAGCATGGCAGCGCATGCCTGCAATCCCAGCTACTCCGGAGGCTGAGGCAAGAGAATCGCTTGGACCCGGGAGGCAGAGGTTGCAGTGAGCCGAGATCACACCATTGCACTCCAGCCTGGTGACAGAGGAAGACCCTGTCTCAAAAAAAAAAAAAAGACTAGAGGCCAGGCACAGTGGCTCATGCCTGTAATCTCAGCACTTTGGGAGGCTGAGGTAGGCAGATCACCTGAGGTCAGGAGTTTGAGACCAGCCTGGTCAACATGGTGAAACCCCATCTCTAAAAAAAATATAAAAATTAGCCGGGCATGGTGGCGCATGCCTGTAGTCCCAGCTACTCGGGAGGCTGAGGCAGGAAAATCGCTTGACCCGGGAGGCAGAGGTTGCAGTGAGGCAAGATTGTGCCACTGCACTCCAACTGGGTGACAGAGCAAGACTCCGTCTCAAAAAAACAAAAACAAACAATGATGACTGGTAATGGTGAAGATGCACCTGTAAATATGAATGCAGAGTTTTAAAGCAGCAAAAGGAAAAAATTTCTCTGAAGTGTAAAAACGTAAGAGGTTTGTCTCAAAGAGCAACTGATCTGAAAGAAAGAACTCACTTAAGAATGGGATAGACAAGCCAATGTGGTGGCTTAGGCCTGTAATCCCAGCACTTTGGGAGGCCAAAGCAGGAGGATTGCTTGAGCCCAGGAGTTCAAGATCAGCCTGAGAAACATGGTGAAAACCTGTCCGTATAAAAAAATTTTTTTTTTTTTTTTTGAGATGGAGTCTCGCTCTGTGGCCCAGGCTGGAGTGCAGTGGCACAATCTGGGCTCACTGCAAGCTCCGCCTCCCGGGTTCACTCCATTCTCCCACCTCAGCCTCTCTGAGTAGCTGGGACTACAGGCGCCCACCACCACGCCCGGCTAATTTTTTTTGTATTTTTAGTAGAGACGGGGTTTCACCGTTTTAGCCAGGATGGTCTCGATCTCCTGACCTCGTGATCCGCCCACCTCAGCCTCCCAAAGTGCTGGGATTACAGGCGTGAGCCACCGCGCCCGGCAATAAATTTTTGAAAAATTAACCGGGCATGGTGGTGCACACCCATAGTCTCACCTAATCAGGAGGCTGAGGCCGCAGTGAGCAGTGATGGCACCACTGCACTCTATGGAAGACCCTGTCTCCCCAGAGCCCCCCAAAACAGGATAAGGCAAGTTTGTGGCACACTTAAAATTGAGTGGTTATTCAGAGAAGCTAGAAATGTACTAGGCATAGCAAAATATTTGAAATTAGCGTGGCAGGCAGGAACAAGAGCTAGCTGTCTGCTCCAACTCTGTGTGGTATGATCAAGGTAGACTACTGTGCAGGATCTGGTGGAGGTAGTCCAGTGTTCCTAAAACTAAAATCTGATTTCCAAAGCATGACCCTAAGTGAGGACTTTGTGATGAAACAGATACGGTCCACAAATGAATGCTTTTTATCCACAGCTAATAAAACATGTGATCCCTTAGGGAAGGTTACTGCTATTTCCAGCCTCAATGGTTGTATTCTTATTATCAAATTTAAGCATATAACAACAAATAGGAAAACTATCCGTAACAGCAAGCTGTAGAATGCTCCTTTAATGAAACTGCTAATACTTGACTTGTAAGACTAACCAGGATACTTTTTAAAACTATACTTAATACTATTATTTCATATATTGTATGTATATATTTTAAGAAATAACATGCCACATTAAAATGCTGCTTTAGTCTCTTATATATATGATTTTATATATATGACTTCCCTAAGAAGGGAAAGGTCTGGGATTGGTGAATCCTTAAGTAATTTGAAACACTAAACATTAGGAGTATTTTAAATTACCTGAGGATTCACCAATCCCAGACCGTTCCCTTCTTATGAGTTCTTCCATAGTTTGTCAGAAATTTCTTTTCTGTTTAAAAAAACTACAAAGAATTTCAGGAGTGGTAGCATAACTCCAAAGAGGTGGGCAGTTGAGGCAACTGGAACAGGGAGAGGACGAGTGAGTTGCCCAATCTCACCAGAAAAGACATAAAGCCAGCAAGAGATGCCACATCAGGTGACTTCTTGTCCACGCCTTTTTCTCATTGTTTTTAATATTCACTGCTACTATATTGAGTTTTCTTTACATTTTACACAATTCTAAAGCTATGCTATGTTGGAAACCCTGGAAACATGTGTAAAGGACTTCAGATTAGAGAACTTGAAATGCATAAAGACATGGCAATTACATTTTAATTGCTTACTTGAAACAGCAGTTATCTTCACACGGAAAACTAAGGGAGAGCAGAGAAATCAACTAAATCCTGTTTTTGGCTTCAAGAGGGTTATTATCCTGAATCTCTTTTATTGTGGTAAAATACACATAAAATTTTCCATTTTTAGGTGTACATTGTGGCATTAAGTACATTCATGTTATTGTGCAACTGCCACCATCCATCTCCAGAATTTTTTCATCTTCCCCAAATACAACTCCATTAAACACTAACTCTCCATTTCCCCCTCTCCCCCAGCTCCTAGCAACCAACAGTTCCTGACTGTAAGAATTTAATGACTCTAGGAGCCTCATATGAGTGGAATCACACAGTATACGTCCTTTTGTGTCTGGCTTATATCACTTAGCATGGTATCTTCAAGGTTCATCCATGTTGTAGCATATGTCAGAATTTCCTTCAAGGCTGAATCATAGTCCAGTGTAGGTATACACTACATTTCATTTATCTACTTATCCATCAATGGACACTTGGGTTGCTCCTTTTAGTTATTGTGAATCATGTTGCTATAAACATGGGTGTACAGTATCTGTCAGAGTGCCGCCTTTCACATCTTTGGTGTATGTATCCAGAAGTGGAACTGCTGGATTATACGGTATTTCTAGGTTTAATTGCAACCTTACCATTCTCACATACTTCACCTAAACTGAAAACTGCAATGAATATACCAACCACACACATACTGTGCTTTAAGCAAGGCAGTGGAAAAACCCCACTGGATCTGTCTTACATCACTTCTCCCTTAACCTGTTGGAACACCTTACATCTACGAAATGCCTTGAAGATGCCAAAGACCTCCAGGTCCAGGCAAGCTTCTGGGGCTCCTGCTGCAGACTGAGCCTCAGTCTTCTTGTTTAGAGGAAAGGGGACCCAGCACGACTCTGTCCGTAGTGCAGGGTGACTGCAAATGACACCCAACACTCAGTTCTTCAACACCCCACAGGCCTGGTTGTAGATTTTGAGGTCAAGGTCGGGTAAGTATAAAACCCAATGAATTTTTATAAAACTAGTAACGGGGAAAACAGGAAGATCAGGAAAAGGTGGTGAAATCTTCACCAAGGCCAATGATTGCACAACACATAACTTCTTGAAGCACTTTTTTCCACCTGCTAAAACACTAAACATTAGGAGTGTTTCAAATTACTTGAGGATACACCAATCCCTAACTTTCCCTTTCTAAAAGTTCTTCCAGAGTTTCTGTCAGAAATTCCTTTTAAGAAAACTCCAAGGAATTTCAGGAGTGGTAGCATAATAACTGGGGAGAGCCCTCTAATTAATCAAAAACGTAGTGTAGCTTATATAGCTTAGAGAAACTGTGGATCTACGAGGACATGTGAAGGTACTGGGCTATAATGTGGTCAATGTGTCCGAAAAATAACAGTTCTGGGCCAACCAAGTGTGGCTCAAGGGGTCACTACTAAGAATGGTTCCTCTTTGGGTAGAGCAGAGGGAAGAGACACTAAAGGGAACTGCAATCACCAGCAAAGGAACACAGTGACCATCAATGTCTGAGGACTGGCACAACGAAGGATAAGACAGAACCTCTCTGTACGAGGACTACTCCCTTCCAGTTCCCTTTCTTCCCCATTGTGTCCCAGTGGAGGACCTGATAATACACCTGACCCATATCTAAGACATGGAGTTGGCAGTGCTGATAGTAGGTAAGGTTCACAGTATGTTAAAAAGTCACACATGAGGCTGGGTGCAGTGGCTTATGCCTGTAATCTCAGCACTTTGGGAGGCTGAGGGTAGGAGAATCACTTGAGGACAGGAGTTTGAAACCAGTTTGGGCAACATGGTGAAACCTCGTCTCTACCTAAAATACAAAATTACCTGGGCATGGTGGCACACACCTGCAATCCCAGCTACTCGGCAGGCTGAGGCACAAGGATCACTTGACCCCCGGAGGCAGGGGTTGCAGTGAACCAAGACTGAGCTACTGCACTCCAGCCTGATGACAGACTGAGACTCTGTCTTAAAAAAACAGTCACGTATGGTTTTCCCCTCCCTGGCCCTTCTCTCTGTGGTAGGTAGGTTCAAATTACAGCCTAACTTCAGCCATCTCTGTTCTCTTTGCTTAAGCATATGAGTCACTGCTTTGGGTTCCTACGCCAGTCAGACATCCATAGGCTCCTAGATACAGACATGAGCCTAGGAAGAGGTAACATACCCGATTAGGCTCTGAGCCTAAAACACGTTCCATGAAATTACCTGAGCCTTGCACAGTACTGCGATCTAACACATAATCATGTACTTTGTTTCTTGTTTGCTATTGTTACATGTGTACAGTGTCCTCAGGAGACTAGAGAGAAGAGGGATGATTGGCAGAGATTGGCATTGGCAGAATCCTGGGTTCCTCAATAACCACCTTTCACCCCTAGCAGTACTCTCTAGAGTAAGATGGAGGTTGAAGATGCGTGCTGTTAAATTTCCTAATCATGGCTGGGTATAGTGGCTCATGCCTGTAATCCCGGCACTTTGGGAGGCTGAGATGGGAGAATCAGTTAAGCTCAGGAGGTCAAGACCAGCCTTGGCAACATAGTGAACTGTCTCTACTAAAACTTTGCAGGTGGGTGGCCTGAGCCTGTAGTCTCAGACTCGGGAGGCTGAGGTGGGAGGATTGCTTGAGCCTGGGAGATCAAGGTTGCAGTAAGCTATGATCATGCCACTGCACTCCCGTGTGGGCAACAACAAAAAAAATTTCCTAGTCTTTCATGCACATGTGATGCTGGCTTGGTGTTTACAGCTTCGTATTCCTGAAATCGGTATGTGCCAGGTATCACTGCAGACTAGTCCTTGATAGAAATAATTTACATTTTATTTTCATGTAAAGGTGACAGCAGCAGCAATAACATAGGCATTCAGTAAATATTCTTTTGAATTAGGCCAGATCCTAAATATCCTGAAAGAAACATGACATGTCACTATCTACTCCTTCAAGACAAAGATATACTTTTTTTCTTTTTTCACTTCAGTAAGCTGGTCTACAATGATGGACTTTTATTTATGCAACAATTTCAATACTGTTCAACATATTGGGCTTTTTTTTCTCCCTGTAAGTAGAATCTGATTTTGAAATCTAGTAGTGTACTGACAAGTGCCAAGCTGTTCTAATTAGGTTACCTTTCACATTTATAAAAATGGTACAAAGTTCTCTGAATACCATTCCAGAAATACTAATTCATACTTACCTATTTTCAGTCTCCTAAAGGTTCCAAAGATCTTAATATATGTTCACTCGGCACAACACGGCTGCACCAACCACCACCCCATGTTACAAAACAAGGCAAAGAGAAGCAGAATAACTCTCCCTATGCCCCGGGAGAAGTACAACAGAGGTGCAGGGTAAGAGGGTTTCTGGGTCCCGGCCACCTGTTTCACATTTCTCTTTCACCTTCCTTCTTCCTGGGTACGGTGAGGCTCCTCTGATGGAAGGCAAGATGGCTGCCATCCTTCAGTTATCACAGTACTGTACCTTTAGAATGGACAGCATCAGCACTGTGATAACTGAGCCAGGGCAGCCTGTCAGTCACTGTGTCAGTCAACGGCATCCTTTCTGGTGGCTGCATTACTCTCTCTGAAGGCTCCCCATGAAGTGAAGGACTAAAAGATCCCCTTCTGGTTGGAGACGTGAGGAGGCAGAAGAAAAAGAAGGATCAGAGCCCAGCAAGTGGTGAGGCTGAAATATTAAAAGGCCCGGTTGAATTAAATTAGAATGAAAGATGAACACATGACTTATCCATATTAATGAGGATGAACAACTGCATGATTAGGTTTTCACTCTGATAATACATCAAATATGCAGTAAGCTTCCAGCATATTTCACAACCTATCTCTTCCATGCATGGATTCACTGACTGTGCCTCCCTGACCTCATCATTGATTTTATACATATACTGAGGAACTACTACGTTCTAAGCCCTCTTCTAGATGTTCAGGAAATAAAGATAAGTAAGACATGATTCCTGTCTTCAAAGTGCTCATAACCAAACATGACAATAATACTTCACATCTGCCGAACATTCAAAAATGCTCTATATGTTTTCTCATTTGGTTTTCACAAGAACCCTACCGGGCCGGCAATGAATTATTCATTAATTCATCAAAAAAGGATTCTGGAAATAGATATTATTACCCCATTTTATAGGCAGAAAAAAAAAAAAACTTAGGTTAGGTGATTTGCCAGAGACCATGTATTGCTAAGTTATGGTGAACCCATGCCTAGAACCATGTCAAACGAGTGAACCCAGTGCTTTGTTCTCTCTACCCTACCCTAGCTGTCCAACTCCATCAACTGGATATTCAGTGCACACAATTTACACAAAAGGATTTCTAAAAACATTTACTTTTTGTTTATTTTTAGTTTTCTCAGTAACTGAGATCATGAAGCAGAAACTAGTGGGGCTTTATAATTAAGAAGAAAAATGCACATTAGCAAAAATGACTTTCATTCCTCTTGCTCTGAGTGCTAAGAATGTACTCAAATTAGTAACATTGCTATTTTTCACTATAGTTTATGTCAATTCTATACCTATGGTGATACTGACAACCTTCAGAATACCTTTTTAAAAAGTAATAACAACATATACACATCACTTGCTTTTAAATTATCTGTACCTTTGAGATGTACTCTGAAGTCATTTTAGGGATGATTCTTGCTTTTAATAAAAAGTACAAAAGATTCTGAAATTGGAATTCAGGCATCAGAATATCAACTTATTAAAACCATGATTCACTTCCATGTCATAAGGTTTCAAGTTATTTCAATATGAGTGGAACTTGACAGATATTTGAAAAATAATTATGTTTTCATTAGGCATTTGCTCAATTTCAAAGACTCATTATATGCATATTAGATATTAGCACTGTACTTCAAATAAGTCAGATAGATGAATCAATTCTTTAGATCAGTGGAAGTCAGAAAATAAGAGTACAGTGAATCTAACTCAACTATTAACTTTATGTACTATGAAAATGACCTTATCTTCAGAAAAGTAATATCCAATGTAACAATCTACCTACACACAAATTAAAAACAACATTGTCTAAAATGCAAAAATACCTAAAAATTAAGGAGTTCATCATCTAGGTCTTAGCCAACTGTAATACAGATTTGAAACACGAGAGGGCAACGAAGATTAAAAAAAAAAAAAAAAATCACAGTTGGATCCCATAACCTAAGGTTCTTGGAAATAGTTGCACATTTTTACCCAAATTATAAACATCTGCTACGTGAACAAAGATACTGTGATCATTTCAGAGTAAAATTTTAGATAGCTGTTCCACTAAAAAGGATAAGAAGATTACCAACTAATATTTCTTGACCACAAATTCTGTCAGCTTTGGAAAACTGAATACTTACCCTGAAATACTGAAGGCTGGGTAAGTATGGAGACAAATAAATAATCCTGACATATTCAGTAGTTATTAGACTGTTCTTCACCAAAATATTAGTGTGATTCAATGTCTAAATATGAAGTATAAAGATGAAGTAAGTGTACTGCAAAGTTGAAATTCACTCTATTAGCCATCACCAAAACCCATGCAACAACTAAACATTTTTGGTAAAGTAAAAGATACTTCCTTTTTCTCCTTATTTTTCTCTCATTTCATTTTTTTACCTAAATTAGAAAAAAAAGAAGCCAAGCATCCCTAATAACAAGCAGCAAATTGTCATTATTCTGTGAATAGTTACTTAAATTAACATTCTCTCAGATTCTAAAGCAGTTTCAAGGAAGAAAAATATGGGTTTTCAAAATGGTATTTTTAAAATAAATGTTTCAAAAATGTGTCTTGCTTTTTCTTGAAAATGTTTATAAATGTGCATTTTTGAAAAATTTAAATCCATCAGAAATATTTCTTCTTCAACATGTTTCTTCTAAGAACTGAACTGTCTACATTTATAAACAAGTGACTACAGGTACTCATGCTACAGTAAGAAAAAATAACTGCATACTAAGAGAGGAAGAGAGAAAACAGTGATGTAAAATGCTTTCTTCCAGGACCCAAACTGATTTTAAACTACTTCTTCTATGTTAAAAATGATACAACTAGGAACAATTTCTTCATAACGCATATACCAAATTTATCTACAAAACCAGGCACTTACAGAAAACTGGCATACCAAACAACTTTTAAAATAACGTGGAGTACAAGGCCAGGCATGGTGGCTCACACCTGTAATCTCAGCGCCTTAGAAGGCTGAGGCAGGAGGATTGCTTGAATCCAGGAGTTCAAGACCAGCCTGGGCAACATAGTGGAAGCCTGTCTCTACAAAAAATAGTATGAGCAGGGCCGGTAGTCCCAGCTACTTCGGAGGCTGAGGTGGGAGGATTGCTTGAACATGAAAGGCTGAGGCTGCCATGACTGCACCACTACACTCCAGCCTGGGTGACAAAGACCTTTTCTCAAGCAATCAATCAACATGGAGTACAAATAAAAGCACAAAAAACATGCTACATCCCTCCTATTTATAAACTAAAATGAAAATACTGTTTTAAACCTTTGAATATCTGATTATATATTAAATAACTGAAGGCACCATAAGTTGTTGGCCAAGCAAAATATTTGAAAATACTTTTATAGTTTAGTGTATTTAAATCCACTGGTCTTTTAACGAGTGTGATTTGTTTTCCAATTTGAAAATTATCATCTAATTCAGTGATACTATATAAAATGGCCAAATTTGGCCACACTGAGATGTT
This sequence comes from Symphalangus syndactylus, assembly GCF_028878055.3. Classification (NCBI taxonomy): domain Eukaryota; kingdom Metazoa; phylum Chordata; class Mammalia; order Primates; family Hylobatidae; genus Symphalangus; species Symphalangus syndactylus. The sequence continues at coordinate 47,589,711 of NC_072434.2, read as the reverse complement.
ATAAACACGTCAGCAAAAGTTGCTCAAATGTCCACTGCTGCTTTGTCACAAGTACACAGAACGTATACTTGCATTTTATTGCAAAACTTTGCTATACTGAGTTTTTAAAAACTAATTTGTGCCAAAGATTGATGAGGTGGCAGGTTACAAAATTTTTTTCTCTTTTATGGAAAAAGAAATAGGCAGAAAGGCAAGAAAATGTCAAGGACCACTGCCCTATACAAAGTTAGCCCCGATTCTCGAAGAGAAGCATTAACTGAGAGTGATTAGAGAAGAGGTGTCATCATTTTACTGACTTTGAGCACTGGCCCCTAATTAATCCCATGCTACGTAACTTTAGCAGGTCCATGTGGACGAAAAAAAAAAACCCTATGGACACAGTAACAGAGAAGAATGAGCTTTTTTCCTCATGTTGAACAAGAGTTTAGTCCGAAAAGGCTCCAGGAGATTAAAATTTATAAATACACGACTGGCCCATACATTACATTATATGGGCCTCTCCCCTTCAAACATGTACTCAGCACAAATATTTTTAGTCCAACTATATACTCCACAGTTAATTTACTTTCTGATTTTGCTCTACATCACATTTCACCACTCTCGCCCCCTGGATTTTAGATTTTATGGTTTGCTCACACGTCAGTTTTATAGGCCAGCTAACTTCAGAATGATCCACCCCTAGCTAAACAGCTCTAAAAACCCTGATGGTCTCCAATTAATCTATGATTGCCTTATTACTGCAGCACTGCCATTTGAAAATGCTGGGTCTCAGATTTTCAAATTCCCTTAATGGACAGCTAGAGGGGCCAATACCAAAGACTTGCAATGACCTCCAATTCTACAGCCTTGGGCTGTTCCAGGAACACAATTACACTCCACTTCCCTGCAGCTTCCACCCTTCTCGAAGCTTCTATTCCTACATCTGTAAAATGAACACATTTCTACTAGTAACACATGCCACAGTGGCACTGCACTCATTAAGTGCTGTGTTGTATACTGCAATTTAATTTGGTGCTGTTTATATCTTATTTCCTCAAGTCAACAGGACTCTTTCTAAAAAAGTCAGAAACTGTTTTACTCATGTCTCTTCACAATACTTAGTGGTCATTTCCACAAAATGCTAGCTCAATAAATACTTGATTGATTAATTGATGAGCCTCTCCATTTCTCCGGGAGCCTCTAAACAGTTATCAACAAGAGTATGTTTAATTCCAGTCTCTGTCTATATGGTCTTAGGTGAGGTGTTTGGCAGTTTGTCATCTATAAAATAAAGGGATAGCACCGAATAGCCCCCAAGTTCCTTCCAGTGCGATTTCTGAATCTCATTAGACAAAACAAAACCCAAAGACAGCACTACCTCTATTCATGTTAACATTGTACTTTTTTTTGGAGGAAAAGAGTCAGCAACCTTGTGGGCCCAAATGCCACCAGTGGAGCCGTGATTTGGGGGGGAGGGGGACAGAAAGTAGATGAAGCAAAGAAAAAATAAATGGGAGTGACAGATGAGTAGAATCACTAAAATGCCACCAGGTGTCACAATTGTTACTTTGCCACACATTGTTTTCCAGTATCTTTTGCTATGCCCAGGATCCTTTTACAAAAGCAGCAATAGCCGGATATGTGGGTATCCAAATTTTCCCATGACACCCCTGCTACCCGTTCTAGAACCCTGGACTTTTACACTGATCTCCCTAATGTAACAGTAATAATGTAATACTCGGGGTCCCCAATCATCACATGGAACACAGCAGTGAAAAGTAGAAACACAAACATGAAATAACAATATTTCATACAGTCACCACTTCTGAAATTAATCCATGGGGCTAGGCACAGTGGCTCATGCCTGTAATCCCAGCACTTTGGGAGGCCAAGGCCGGCGGATCACCCGAGCTTAGGAGTTCAAGACCAGCCTGGCCAACGTGGGGAAACCCCATCTCTACTAAAAATACAAAAAATCTGCCGGGCATCGTGGCGCACACCCAGCGCACACCTGGCATAGTGGCGCACACCCAGCTACTCTGGAGGCTGAGACAGGAGAATCGCTTGAACCTGGGAGGTACAGGCTGCAGTGAGCCAAGATCGCGTCACTGCACTCCAGCCTGGAAGACAGAGAGAGACTTATCTCAAAAAAAAAAAAAAGAAAAAAGAAATTAATCCATAGATGAAAAGGAGTGATGCAGGCCTGACCTGTCCAATGAAGTATAATGCAAGCTACACATGTAATTTTTAATTCTCTAGTAGCCACATTAATAAACAGGTGGAATTAATAGCATATTCATTTAACGAGGAATCAACATAAAATTAATGGCTATTCTACTTTTTTTGCACTGTTTGAAATCTGAAGAGTACTTTGCACTTACATATCCCAATTCTAAATTTTCATCAAAATACTTAATTTGCTTTTGGATTTCAAAACACTTAGTTTCAAAAGTAGATGCGTAAGCTCAAGTATGTTTCCAAACATAAATAAGCTTTCCAATAACTAAATCAAGTTATCAATATTTAAAATTAAATAAAATTTAAAATTGAGCTCTTCCTCACCCTAGCCATATTTCAGGTGGTTAACAGCCACGTGGCTAGGGCAGGTATCCTGTCTCTGTCACCTGGATTCTTTTAAACCTGAACCAGAGTAAAAGATGTTACCCCATCAACCAGCAAGTCATCTTACAGCACCCACCAAGTGCTCAAATTATACCAAGTATTTTCTGCTCCACTTCCAATCCTTACGTTGTCAACACTTCAGTGATTATCGTTTATTAGGCAGCCCTTCCAAAAGACTGAGTATCTTAGCTCAGAGAGGAAAGCGTATCTCAATTCAGGGACTGAATGGAGACACTGAGATTCAAAGACAAGGAGTTAATTTCCAAGGTAAAGGTGGAAAATCCTGACATCCTTACTGCTTTGTCCAGGGTATCAGTCACCCACAAAAGTTACAATTATTGTTTACGAGCCTCTCAACTTACATACTCACAGCAGCTGTCACTGCATCCTCAGGTTCTCTGTCTTCCTCAAGTGCCCTCCTAGCTTCCTGAAACAACCTTCTCTATCTACAGCAGATTCTGCAGAGAGGCCTCTCTTTAATTCATATTCTGAAACGTGCTTGTTATTGTTGACATACAAAAACTTATGAATAATTCAATAAATGAATCTTGAACCATCCTATCATTCAGTGGTCTAGGTACCCAACTCTAGAGGAAAGCTTTTCTGAAATACATGGGAAGTATCCCCCAACCCTCCCCCAAAGGAACCAATTATGAACACTATACAGTCTTCTCTCCCTTCTCACTCCCCATGTCAAAGTTCATTGTGTTCCTCCTGCAGCTGATTTAAAAGTTGATCTTTTCAAGGAGCTGGATTCCTAAGGTAGTTCTATTTTGAGCCTTCTTCCTGTTCTGAAGCTAAAGTTGGAAGGGCTTAGGTGGTGATGTCATGGAAGGGAGACTGTTGGTTTTCACAGGAGGGTCTTCTCTGGCAACTCTGGGGATGCTCAAATGGGGAAAACTCAGTGTTACTTTTGATCTTTTCCCCCCTCCTTCCCTTTATAGAATATCAGCTATTCCTTAGCCAGCAAAAAAACAAGTTCAATAAGCCTGCAAACAGATTTACATATTTTACATGCTAAACATCTAATAAATGAAAAGACTAAGAAAAAGAAAAATGCCTCACTGTAAGGAAGAGAAGGTGACAACCTCTTTCTCCACCCCTCTCCCCAAATATCTATCATAGGACAAGGGGCAAAGAGGAGGGGAGGGTCGACTGGTAAGAAGAATAAAGGGATTATAAAGCTAGGAGGCCTTTAGAGGGAAACGCTGTTGGAATATTCAGGACAGAAGGAGACCCTTGGGTCCCTGCTCTTCTGTGTTCTCCTCCCTTTTGGAATGGTTAGACTTGGGCTGGGTGTGTCTTCTGCTTGGGAGGCGTTTTTTTGGCGCTGGAAAAGCAAAAGGGGCCAGGGTGGGGCCTGGGGAAAGAAAGCCAGAGACAGGCTGCTTAGGCCTGGCTCTGTGTTAAGCTTAAGGGGAAAATAAAGGGGGCTATGGGAGGACAGGAGATTCTATTAGAAGACCCAGAGGGGAATAAGAAACAGCGCACGGGCCAAAGGGGGTCACTTCTCTCTCTCCCTCAACCTAGGCCCAGGAGCTATTTGCTGGTTGGTGGGGGACAGGTCCAGAGGGAAGAGAAAATCCCAAAACATCTGCAGACCACAACTTGCCAGGGGAAAGGGGGGCTGGCGACAGACATGCCAAATGAAGTCAGCAGGTGAAAGCAGCAATTTTTGGCCAATGCTGGGATTGCGGAGGGGAATAACTAAGAACCCTGGAGAGCAGGGGATTCCCTGGTTTCTCTGCTCACCTCTCCTCCAAAGCAGGCATAAGCACAGGTGTGGTCTTTCTCCAGGAAGGTGGCAGCTGGCGTGCCGGTAGCAGAGTGAGGGAAAGAATTCCTCGCACAGGAAGGCAGGGAGAAGCCCCGGGGTCAGCTGCGGCCAGGAGCCGGCGTCTCCGCCAAGTCCCCTCCCCCTTCCTGAAAACCGACCTGGACCAGCACAAATTACAGCAAAGCACCCCTCTCCCCAATAATGTTTCTAATAAAAGAAACAGACTCTCATGCCTATATAAAAAAACCACGAGCTCTAGCTGACGAAAATAAACAGGTGAGCCCGGGGAGAAGCGGGAAAACACTGGGAATGGGAGAATGAAGGGGGAGAAGGCGTTCCCGAACGTGCAGAGAAACCGAGGCTTCCCTGCCCTCCCTCCACCCTCCTCCGCTCCGGCCGGGGAGAATCTGCGTGGCAGGGTGCAAGCTAAAAATGCCACTGACGGACCCCTCTTCCCGCCCCGTGCCCGTTCTCCCTCCTACCCCAGACTCCAGCGTCCCGGCCTCGTGGTAGCGCCCGGTCCCCGGCGCCGCGCGGGGCTCGCCCTCTCTCCGGACCGCCGCCGCCGCGGGGACTCCGGTCCTCCTCTCTCCTCCTCCCTCCTCCTCCTCCTCCTGCACCGCCGCCTCCTCTTAGACTCCTCCCGCCGGATCCTTCACGTAAACAACATCCAGGCTCTATTTACAGTCACCGCCGGACGGCGAGGGACCCACGCCAGCACCCTGGACGCGGGCGGGGGCGGGGGCGGGGGAAAAGCGAGTGCGCAACATTTACACACACCCCGCCCCTCCGCGCCGCTCCCCTCCAGGGGCCGAGGCGGGCGCCCAGGGCTCCCCGCGTCGCCACTGACACCCCAGCGAGGGCCGCACAAAACCGCGGATATGCCCATGGGCGAGGTCGCCCCGCTACCCCTCGGGAAAAACACACGCGCGCGCTAACAACAAACCCAGCCCGGCAACACCCTCGGAGTCGGTCCCGGAGTGCGGAGGCCCGGCCCGGCCCGCCCCGCCGCCCCCGCGCCCCGCCACCTACCCCGAGGTGGCGAACTGCGTGCGGTCCCCCGAGGAGGCTGAAGGCAGGCGCTAGGCGCTGGGCAGTGGCGCGCCCTCGGCCCCCGGCCCCCGGCGCCGCCTGGCCCGCCCCCAGACCCCAATGCGGATGCCGAGCTGGCCGAGCCCCACGGCTGCGTGTGCGTGTGCGCCGCGACCAGCCTCGCCGGAGCCGCTCTGTGCGCCCCACGGCTTCCCGCGCCCCCAGGCCGGCTCCGACGCGCCGCGAGACGGGGCCGGGAGCGCAGCGCCAGCGCTCCACGGCGGCGCATGGGCGCGCACTCGGACGTCCACACTCCGAGCCCCGCGCGGCCGCACGCCCCACGCAGCACGCCTCACGCCTCCCGCGGGCGCTCGGCCCCGCGCGCCCTGCCGCCCCCGCGCCCGGCCGCCGCCCCCACACCCACCTGCGCCCCCGGGGGTCCCGGGCCCCCCTTCCTTTGTTCTTCCCGCTATTTGCATGAGGATTATCTAATGACGCAGCAAGGCTCGCCACAACGTGACCGTCGCCATTTTTCTGTTTTTATTCTATCTCTGCCATGTGATAGATGGCGGGGGGGGTTGGAAAAGGGAGAGAGACGGGATTAAAAAAAAAAAAAAAAAAACTTCCGGGTCTCATGACCGGGAAGGGAGAAAAACAAAAGGGAGACGAGACACAACTCTAGGGGAAGGATGTGTGTGCGTGCGTGTGTGTGTGTGAGAGTGTGTACGTGCGCGCGCCCTCCCTCCCTCTGCTGCGAGAAGGGAGGCTCCGGCAGCGGACAGGCAGCATCCATTCTCCCACCCTGAAGACCGGTGACCCCGGTGGGTCCAGCTCGCACCCTCTGATTGTGGCGGTCGCCGGTCCCGGCCCCGCACGCGCCGCGGAAGCTGGGGGAGCTGTCAGCCTGCTACCCTTCTCTGGCTGCCTTCAATCGCCCGTCCGCCCCAGAGCTCGCTCTCCCTCTCGGGCGGCTGTACCGTTGTGGGCTACGTTCAGAGAAGTCCCACTGTTGCCATGAGCAGGGACATAATAGAGTTTAAAGGCCGCCGTATTTCCTAAGTTTTAAAACAGTTTGCTTCGACGCTGTTGTTCATTACAACCGCGTGGCAACACCAGGCACAATCTAATGTTGGTTCCAATCCTTCCCTCTTTCTCTGCCCCCGTTTCCCCCCTTTTCCCAAAGTGGGGCACACCTTGGTGTGGTCTTCAATGGGGACTGGTTTTGTGGGGATGGACCATTCACTACGGATTGATTTATTTAAGAACCGCTTATTTAAATAAGTGGTTGTTCAGGGTCAGAGAGGATTGTTTCAGAAGACAGATGCATAGAGCAAGGTGGATTCGTGTTACACTAATCTTATTCACATTCAGAGGGGGTGATAGACATTTCATTCCTTCCGAAGTTCACAGTTGCTGAAAAAAAATATTTGGGAACTCTGCCACGTTTTCCGGTGAGATATAGAATTTTGAACTCTTGTTTACTACTGGGTTCCCTTCAGGCACTTTCACTTTTGTTTTTCGTGAGTTTCCTTTCTGGTTTTGTTTTGTTTTGTTTTGTCTCTATTTCATAATTCAGAGCAGAAATGGACTTTATAGTTGAGCAGGGTTCCTGGCTTTTACAGGGAGAGAAACGGAGGCTCTGAGTAGTGCTAGGAGTTGCTCTAGGGCACACATTTAATTAGAGCCCAGCTTGGATTGCGCCCTGCTCACCTATCGTTTCTCTTAGGGGTTGGCTATAGAGGATGGGGTGGGGACGGGACTCACGGAACATCGCTATGTGATTGTTGTGAATTATTTTTATTAGACTCACACACAGAGTTGACCACTCTCCCCTTTGTGCACACACTGTGTGGTTTTTACATTTATTTTCTGGTGCCTTTCACAGATCAGCGTACGGCAAAGTTGCTGTATCTCCCTCTAAGGGTAAGCTTTGAGGCCAGGGCCATGCCATACTCATTTCATATCTCCCATATTGAGCACCATGACTAGAAATGAATGAGCAAATGAAGGCCTGAAGAGGATCTTTTCCTTAATTCCATCCTAGGAAATTCCTTACATGTTTCTGGTGAAGGTAGAACACTGGAGATGCTTTTTGATTCTTACACCTTTGCAGACCATTCTTGGCAGTCTTCTTTAATTACAAAGCCAGGCAAAACATGTTTTGCTTTTCTCAATTTTTTAAATCAACTGCTTCTCCCCCCGCCCCGCCCCGCCCCTCCCCTCCCCTCGTTTTACCATATTTGGTTCCTCTTCTTTAAATTCTTTCTAATTCATATGAATAAATTAGTTATGCCAACCTTTGCACTTTGTGAGTTGCTTTTGCTTTTAGACTTCCAAAAGTTTGGTAAAGTTCAAGCTGTGATTTAACCTGGTGCAGACTGGAAGCAAATCATCATGGGCAGACAAGACTCTGATTCTTCCTGGGATCAGTGAACTGGGAGGCTGGCGGCTGAGCAGGCAAAAGAGGGCTGTTGAAAAGATGTTAGCGTCAGGCAAAAAGTACACGTTTACCAAAAACAACGACAACAAAACAAACAAACAAAAAACAGAATAACTGCCGTATATAATTACAGCTCAGAGAAGGATCTGGATTGTCACAGATAAGTTCTTATACGTCTGGACTGATAAGGTTCCATTGCGTATCTGAACATGATCTGCGTGTATTCTTCTGTATGGGGTAAATGAAACTGGTATGAATGATTGTAACGTCTACAACCCATATGTTTAATCCTTGATAACAACAGTGTGATAGTAATTTAAGTGTATCATCAGTTTGCAGTCAAGGTGGAGATGAAGTCTAATTATATATGTAAAGTCATTTGTTCTTTTAAATACAAAACTGAACAGAAAAAAAAGAACATGGCTCAAAACATATAGTTATAAGAAATACCTCCATACCTCTTGTCTTACACACATGTGAACTCACACATTTTTAAAAAATCAAACTTTAGTCTTCTGAGGTACCATGTAGTGGCTGATTAAAGGAAGTTCTTATAAGAACCTCACCAGTCTTCCTCTCTCCAATATGTACTTGAAAATGACAATTCCTGGAGTCATGGTGAGAGCATGGACTTTGGAGTCTGGTACTAATCTCAGCTCTGCCAATTTGTTAACTGTGTCAGTCTGGGCAAGTTACTTATCAGTTGCGATTCTTAGTTTATTTACCTGTAACATGAGCATTATAACAGCTAGCTCAAAGAAGAGTTTTTAGAATTGAAGTGTAATCAAAATGTATTAAGACATATGTAAAGCACCTAGCATGATACTTGGAACATAATCTTCAATAAAGGGTCATTATAATAATTTTTAAACTGAATTTTATTTACCCCATGCACTACCCAGAATTACTCTTTCCCTTTTGGCTGCCTGACCTTGGAAATTCAATAAACCTACTATTAATGAAAGTTCTGTGACTATGAAGATAAATCAGAATAGTTCCTGCCCTCAAAAAATTCACACTTCAGCTTTGGAAGAGATACAGACACAAGGACCTAGACTGATACTGGTAACTGAAAGAGAAGACCACTTTGTACCAGTTTATGATGATCTACCTGAGATGTATTTAATTAAGATTGGGTTTTTTTTTTTAAGATTTACTAATATCTACACAATGATAAAGCTTGTGGAAGCAGGAAAATTCAAGAAAAAAAATCTCACATTTTCACATAAATGAAGAATACTATCCTTAAAACTCCTTCTAGTCAGTATAATTCCTCAGCTTTAAAAAACAATTTTCTGATCCATTATAAGAGGCAAGCTTCTTTTGCATTCATGTGAAAAATATGCCAGGTTGTACTTTTGAAGTAATGTTGGAGAAATGTAGTTAATAGGAAGCACTTCTGGTTGTTAATTAATTAAACCACTTTAATCAAGAACTATTTTCTGAGAAACTTATTCCCAGACCTGGGTGGGGTGCTAAAGAAACAAAGAAGATGAAGATACAGACTTTGCCCTTACGGAACTCATCATCTAAGAATCAAATGTTTATTGATTACCTATAGGGGATGCAATAGTGAAAGAAATACTGAGCTTAGTCTATTGAGAGATTGATATATACACATATCTTTCTAGGTTCCTCAGGAAGTATGTGATTGACACAGGATTTGGGCAAGACACTAAATATATATATATATATGTGTGTATGTATATATATATATATGTGTATGTATATATATATATATATATATTTTTTTTTTTTTTTTGAGATGGAGTCTCGCTCTGTCACCCAGGGTGGAGTGCAGTGGCGTGATCTCGGCTCACTGCAAGCTCTGCCTCCTGGGTTCACGCCATTCTCCTGCCTCAGCTTCCCGAGTAGCTGGGACTATAGGTGTCCGCCACCATGCCCGGCTAATTGTTTGTATTTTTAGTAGAGACGGGGTTTCACCATGTTAGCCAGGATAGTCTCGATCTCCTGACCTCATGATCTGCCTGCCTCGGCCTCCCAAAGTGCTGGGATTACAGGCATGAGCCACCGCACCCGACCTGACACTATATTATGTATATATAAGTACATTCTACGCTCCACCAGAGCTTTTTCTTTTTGTTCCTTAAAACAAAGAGTAGGCTGGGGGCAGTGGCTCACGCCTGTAATCCCAGCACTTTTGGGAGGCCGAGGCGGGCAGATCATGAGGTCAGGAGACCATCCTGGCCAACATGGTGAAACCCCATCTCTACTTAAAAAAAAAAAAAAAAAAATTAGCTGGGCATGGTGGCATGTGCCTGTAGTCCCAGCTACTCAGGAGGCTGAGGCAGGATAATCGCTTGAACCCAGGAGGTGGAGGTTGCAGTGAGCCGAGATCATGCCACTGCAATCCAGCCTGGCGACAGAGCGAGACTCCGTCTCAAACAGAGCGAGACTCCGTCTCAAACAAAACAAAAACAAAGAGTAGCTCTTGAAAGAATAGTTTGGTCTCTACAGCCCAAGTGAAACTGGGAACCTGGGAGCCTTGCTAGCTTTAGGCAGAACTGTGAAGTGGGTTAAGTTATTTTCAATTTCCCTCAAATCTGAACTATTGAAATAGCTTCCTGGTCTCTCAGTTCCTGTCCTTCTGAACTCTGTTTTGTTTTCCACAGGCTACTACAGTGATTCTAAAATGCAAACCCTGTTATACTGTTCCACTGCTTAAAAAACTTTCCTGGCTCCCCATTATCTGCCAAGCATGACACACAAGACCCTTTGTGATCTTGCTCTGCCAAGCCTTCCAGCCTCATCCTCCATCACACCCACAGGAAGAGTTGCCAGATTTATTAAATAAAAATATGAGATGCATAGTTAAATATAAATTGCAGATAAACAATAACTTTTTGGCCTAAACACGTCCCAAATATTGCATGACACATACTTAATACTAGAACATTTCCATTGTTTATCTGAAATCCAAATTTCAGTAGGCATCCTGTATTTTATCTGGCAACCCTACTCATGCCAGGCTGATTGATTAACTTTCCAATTCCTACAGCCTCTTCTTTCCTTTGCAGGTGCCTGATAACCTCTACACCATGTCCCTTATCCACATGATATTCTTTGCTACTTCTTCAAAGCCAGGCATGGAGTTCTGGAACTCTGCGGGTGTGAGCTTGGAATCCAATGTGCCCGAGGATGGGCCTCGCCACCTGTGTGCTTTGTTTACTATCTGGGCTTCTGCCCCAGTTCCTGTTCACCCTTCCCATTCTCCCTCCTGGAACTGGATTTCTGCCCTGAACCCCAGTTTACTTGGCTGGAGCCCACGTGTAGTTTTTCACCCTTGCCAGCTCTTTCTCTGGGACTGTGGGTAAGAGCCTTCCTCCCAGCTGCTGGCTGGGCTTGTGATCTAAACTGGATGGATCATTGAAACCTGCCACAGATGCTGCTACCCTTTTTTGTCTTGCTTGCTACAAAGGATGGACAAGAAACTCAAATGAAATCAACTTTGTGAAGTAGTTTGTAAAGTGTAACATCTCTATTATGGTAGTTTAACTTACAAAGTTCAAGCTCTTACTGGTATTGCACATGAAAGCCCCACTCTAAAGTGCCCCAGATTCCTCTTGTTTCTGCTCGTGCCTAGTGATATATGACGCTGAAAATGATGTGGAAAATGTCCAAATGTTCTCGAATTTTGATTAGTACATTCTGCCACACTGGTTATTGCATTATGGATGGAGACGGAGAATTGCTTGAACCCGGGAGACAGTGGTTGCAGTGAGCCGAGATCGCACCACTGCACTCCAGTCTGGGTGGCTGAGCGAGACTCTGTCTCAAAAAAATAAATAAATAAATAAATAAAAAATAAAAAAAATTAAATCTTATGAACCAGAACATACCTCTTCACAAATGAAACCAAAGTCTCACGAACTATGTCTTATCCTAAGTATGTGTAATGCACTCTGATATTTTCTATTTTATTTCATTTTTTTAAGAATTGGTCAACCCATTAAATTAATTTTATAACTCATGAATGGATTGTTACTTGCATTTTCCCAGACACTGATATGCACTATCTAATGAGATTCCCTGTATTAACCAACTGATTGGGACAATTGTTAAATGTAATTGTTCAATGTTTACCTCATTTGGTGCTAGGTCCATAGGAATCACCCTGCCCACTAAAGGAGTGAGGCCACCTCACTGAGGTAAGTCACAGTTGTTCCCACTGATAAGATCAGAAAGCACAGTACTGCAGCCAGACTTTCAAAGCTACCTGAGGTTAATATATATAATTCCTGGCTGGGCCATTTTTAAAAAGGGATAGCTGCAAAATTACCACAACTACAGTTATCTTAGAATAGAGGGATATTGTTTGGGGACAACTCTTTCTTAGACTGTTTAAATCATTCCTGGTTGGGTTAAAAAGACTTTTCGGTTTCTGAGGTTTCACGTCAATTTCAGAGGTAAGAAAACATAAAATAAAAGCTCTCTCACTGCTATGATTTTGTTTTACTCTCCTTTTCCCTAAATGGTGAGCAGATTAGTCTAATATTCAGATTTCACTCCAACAGCCTGCTTTGAGAATCTGGGAAACACTAGATTCCAAAGAAAATACGGAAATATATATACATATGTATATATATATATATATATACATATGTATATATATATATGTATATATAATTATGGTCCAAATGGAGTGGAAAGAATACAACACATGTAAGGAATTCTTCTTTTGGTACAGGTACTCAATCTAGTCCTCTTCTGCCCATCTCCTTCCCCTAACATGTCTTCCGTAACTTACAGCTGCCTCATTCTTTTTTTCCTTCTGATAGAGTTTTGTTGGTTTTGATCTTGGAAAGATCAGTTTCAGCTCAGTGGTGCACAAAAGCAGGATTGGAGAGAATTTAAGAGAGAATAATAGGAGAAGAGGAATTACAGACAGCTAGTATAGACAACTGGCTACAAGGGTTACAGAGAAATAAGAAGGTAACCAATAAGGGAAGTGCAGTCAAGAAGAGATTTTTGTTTTTGAAATGGTTGACATAACAGCATGGTTGTATACTGATAGAAATGATACAGTAGAGGAAAAATTGATGATGTAGGGTAGACAGGGAGGATTTGCTGGTCTAGTGTTCTTTATTCTGCGAGAGGGGTGAGATCTGATGCACAAGTGGAGGCTTTTGCATGGCTGCACCAAGAGTGCTTCCTTACTGACAGGGAGAAAGGCAGGGCCTAAAGCCGTACCCCTGCATGGATAAGTGGGCATGGTAAGAGTAAATGGAAGTTCTCTTCTGATTCTTCAGTTTTGTCAGTGAGGAAAGAAGCACAGTCGACAGCTGAGAGTGAGGATGGGGGAGAAGAGAAGAACAGAGATGAAAATGTCCATGAGTAGAGTAGGAGAGTGAAAGGACCAGGGAAATACAGGACACTTGCTGGGAAAATAGCAAGGGCCTACTTAAGTTCCTAGTGATACCTTTAAAGTAAGACCAAACAGCTTGGTGTGTGTGTGGGTGGGTGTGTTTTTCTATCTGTCTGTCTGTTTTCCATCTATGACCAGCTCATGGGTACAGAAACAGTATGGGTGGAAAGTTGGATTTAACTGGAGTTGCAGTTTTGCCCACCAGCATGGCAGAATTAAAGTGGTCAGGGAGTTCAGGGAGTGATTATACAGATCGACTCTGAAATTTAAGCTGGTTAAAGGTGGAATAGAGGGCTTCAAATGGCTATGGCGGTTAGGACAGAAATGGTGCCTCTGATGTGCCTCCCTTTGGTCTTTGCATGACTGGCTCCCTCTTGTGGTTCAGTCATTCTGTGATCTCACCCTTTTAACTGCAGAAGACTTAACGTTGTTTTCTTATTACTTTCTTTTATTTATCCACCCAGCTATGTATGCTCTGTGTTCTGCTTTACACTATTAGAATATAAGCTTCATGAGAGCAAGCACCTTGTCAGTAATGTTCATTGTTTTATAGCCACAGCACTTATTTGACTTATTTGGCAGAGTGAAGACAACAAGTATTTGATGGAAGTATGAAGAATGACTAGGACATGATTATAAGGCCTTCACCATCCTGCACATGGTCTTCTACATGTGCTCCTCTTTGTCAGTTTTCTGTTTCTAACCTCCACCAAGAGAAAGAAGATGCTTCCCCAGGGTTAGGGCTACTTGCTAATCAATCCACTCCGGGTCTCCCACAAGGCCTTCCAAGGCTCTGGGGAGGAGAACTCAAGGAGAAATTTACCCCAGAGTTACTGAGGCACCAGATGTTTCAGAGGCCAGCCAAAGAGGAAGGAGGTGTCATAAAGGCATAATTGCTTTCCATTTTGTTTTGAATTTTTTTTTTTTTTTTTTTTTTTTTTTTGAGACAGGATCTCGCTTTGTCACCCAGGCTGGAGTGCTGTGGCACAATCACAGCTCAATGCAGCCTCAATCTCCTGGGCACAAGTGATCCTCCCACCTCATTCCCCCAAGTAGCTGGGACTACAGGCCCATGCCACCCTACTCAGCTAATTTTTGTATTTGTTTGTATTATTTTGTTCCACCATGTCACCCAGGCTGGTCTTGAATTCCTGGGCTCAAGCAGTCCTCTGGCCTCGGCCTCCCAAAGTGCTGGAATTACAGACGTAAGCAACTGTGTGTGGTCTATTTTGCTGATTTCCTACTGGGTTGTTTATTTTCTTATTGCCGAATTTTAGAAGTTTTTAATATATTATGGATGTAAGTCCTTCATCAGATAGATGTATGTTTTGCAAATATTTTCATTTCTCAGTGGTGTCTTTTGAAGAGCAGAAGTTTTAATTTTTATAAAGTTTTAGCTTGTCAGCTGTGTCTTAGATCGTTCATGCTTTTTCTGTCATGTGCAAGAAATCTGCCTAATCGAAGGTTGCAAAGATTTTGTCCTGTTTTATTCAAGTTGTTGTATATAATGTGAAGTTAAGGTCAAATTTCATCTTTTTGCATGTGGTTATTCAGCTGTTCCAGCACCTTCTGTTGAAAAGACTATTCTTTCCCCACTGAATTACTTGGCACGTTTCTTGAAAATCAATTGAACCAAAGTGTGGACTGCACAGTGGCTCATGCCTGTAATCCCAGCACTTTGGGAGGACGAGGAGGCCAGATCACCTGAGGTCCAGAGTTCAAGACCAGCACGGCCAACATGGCAAAGCCCCGTCTCTACTAAAAAAAAAATATAAAAATTAGCTAGGTGTGGTGGCACGCATCTGCAATCCCAGCTACTCAGGAGGCTGAAGCAGGAGTATTGCTTGAACCCAGGAGGCAGAGGTTGCAGTGAGCCGAGATTATGCCACCAAACTCCAGCCTAGGTGAGAGTGAGTCTCTGTCTCAAAAACAACAACAACAACAACAACAAAAGTGTGAAGGTCTGCTACTGGACTTTCTAGTCTTCCATTTATCTAAATATCTATTGTTCTGTCTTTATAACACTTTCTTGATTACCGTAGCATTGTAGTAAGTTTTAGAATCAGGTAAATCCTTCAACTTTTTCTTTTATCAAAATTGTTTCGCTATTCTGGATTCTTTGCACTTTCATATAAACTTTTTTGCCACATGAAAGTTATTAGCTTATTAATCTTCTTTTGAAAAGTCCACACAGTGGCTGCAGGTAATGTCACTGCAGCATCTTTATTCCTTTGGCTCTTCGCCAGCACCACCATTGGCTTTTGCAGTCCTCCTGACTTTCTTGGTTCTGTTCTTGTGTTCTTTTTGAGGTCTTTTCCTTCTCATCCAAGCCATGTCTTGCAAGTCTATGTTTGGCTTCATTTTTCTCTGCATAATCCAAGGAATCATAAATCATGTCAAAGCCAGTTGTCTTGCCACCACCAAAATGAGTTCTGAATCCAAATACATTCCCACCAGCAATATATAAGTTTCTCCATATGCTGGTCAACACTTGTTCACTTGGTCAATCTTTTTTGTCTTAGCCATTCTAGTAAGTGTGTAGTGGTATCTCATTTTGGTTTTAATCTGCATTTTTCTGATGACTTATGATGTTCAGCATCTTTTTTATTTTGAGACAGAGTCTCACTCTGTCGCCCAGGCTGGAGTGCAGTGGTGTGATCTTGGCTCACTGCAACCTCCACCTCCTGGGTTCAAGTGATTCCCATGCCTCAGCCTCCCAAGTAACTGACATCCAGTGTGGTCTTGTACATTTTGGATAGTTTTTCCCAAATTTCTGTGTTGGGTACTGATAACTTTCCAGGGTGAAGGACATCAATGACGATTTGTTCATCTCAAGGAGTTGGCTGGTCATAAACTTCCTGCTTCAAGTAGTTACTGTGTCATTCATGATGGCGATCAATCCTTAGGCAGCCACTTCCATATAAAATTTAGGAATAGCTTGTCGATTTAAAGAAAAAAAGGCTGGACATAGTGGCTCATGCCTGTAATCTCAGCTCTTTGGGAGGCCAAGGTAGGAAGATTGCTTGAGCCCAGTAGTTCAAGACCAGCCTGGGCAATATAGTGAGACCCTTTCTCTAAAAAAAATTTTTTTTTTTTTTTATTAGCCAGGCATGGTGGTACACACCTGTAGTCTCAGCTGCTTGGGGGCTCTGAGGTGGGAGGATTGCTTGAGCCTGGTAGTTTGAGACTGGCCTGGGCAATATTGTAAGACCCCTTCTCAAAAAAAAATTTTTAATTAGCCAGTCATGGTGGTGCACACCTGTAGTCTCAGGTAGTGGGGGTGCTGAGGTGGGAGGATTGCTTGAGCCTAGGAGTTTGAGACCAGCCTGGACAATATAGTGAGACCCCTTCTCTAAACAAAAAGTGTTTTTTAATTAGCCAGTCATGGTGGTGCACAACTATAATATCAGGTAGTCGGGGGGCTGAGGCGGGAGGATTGCTTGAGCCCAGGAAGTTGAGGCTGCAGTGAGCCATGATTGCACCACTGCACAGAGCAAGACTCTGTCTCAACAACAACAAAAATAGCCTACTAGGATTTTGACAGATATTAGATTGAATTTATTTTATTTAGTTTTATTTATTTATTTTTTTAGAGAGAGAGTCTTGCTCTGTCACCCAGGCTGAAGTGCAGTGGCATGATCATATAATATCTCACTGCTACCTCAAACTCCTGGGCTCAAGGGATCCTCCCGCCTCAGCCTCTGGAGTAGCTAGGACTACAGGCACATGCCACTATACCCAGCTAATTTTTTTTTTGGTAGAGACGGGATCTTGCTATGTTGCCCAGGATGGCCTCAAGTGACCTCCAGCCTTGGCCTCCGAAAGTGTTGGGATTACAGGCTTGAGCCACTGCATTCAGCCTACACTGAATTTATACATCGATATTGGGAAATTGTCATCTTAACAATATTGAATCTTCCAACCCATGACATCATATCTCTCCCATTTTATATAAGTCCTTTTAAATTTATCTTAGCAGTGTTTTGTACAAGTTTGCCTTTCTCTTGTCTAATTTAGTCCTAAGTATCTTATTCTTTTGATGCTCATTAAACAGACTTACTAGTTATGATACGTTTTTGTAGATTCTTTGCAATTTCTTAACATACAAGAAAATGTTGCCGAGAATCACAATAGCTTTTAAACTCTTTGCTCACTACATCTCAGTTAACCCTCTCACTCCCTCTAGCACCCAAGACCATAGCCCCAAAACATCCAAATGCTTCTCTTCTAAGGATAGAGTCTGGTGTCCTTAAATTTCTCCTAAAGATTGGAATGTTCCACCAACAGTAGTGTTGATCTTCTACTATGGTAGTGTGCTATCTCCATCTCCAGTACAAAGATAAACATGTCACAAGAACCATGCATTCATGCACTCAGGATTCTTTTTCCCTTTGCCCCTGTGACTTGTGTGTATCTTTGCTTCACTTATTGACCAACCATCCTACAGATGGCTATACTCTTTTAGATAAGTTTTAGATAAGTGTTCTGTCTGTAGTAATTTTGTCTTTGCTCAAATCTCAGACAGTTCTCTCATAGTTACATCTTGACCACAGGGATATTTTTGGATCCTGATTCTGCCATTCATCATATTAGTTTTCCCAACGAAATTCATGCTTTCTCATATTTGGGCAGTAGATCATAGTCTTTATCCAAGTAAATTTTGAACAAAAATCTTATAGCAGAGACAGACCACTGTGGCATGGCATTGGAGACCTTCTCTCTGGTCGCCTTTGATCAGCAATTAGTACCCTTTAGGAATGATTGCTCTGCTAATTACACGTGAACTTACCTATGCTTCCTTTCTTCAACTGTAAAATGAGGATAATAATAGTACTCTCCTCACAAGACTGTTGCAAGGATTAGATGACTAAACATATGTAATGAAGTCACAGTAGTACCTACCACAGAGAAGTGCGCAAGAAAGTGAGTCATGTTGGGCATTGTGGCTCATGGCTGTAATCCCAGCACTTTGGGAGGTCGAGGTGGGAGGATCACTTGAGCACAGGAGTTCAAGACCAGCCTGGCAACATAGGGAGAATTCATCTCTAAAAAAAAAAAAAGAAAGAAAGAAAGAAAAAGAAAAAAAGAAAGAAAATAAGTCATTATTATTTGGGGAAGAAAGAAAAGACTCTACAGTCAATAGTTTGGCCTTTATCCTTGCCTTTTCGTTTCCTACCTGTGCGCATCCTTAGACAAGTTATTTAACTCTTGTCAGTTTCTTCATCTTAAAATAATTGTAAAAGCAGTGCCTTATTCATAAGGTTTTTGTGAGAATTAAATGAAATAATGCAGATAGAGTAACACCATGCATGACACTCAATCAGTATTTGTTGCAATGATAATTACTGACATTCAACTTGTACACATTTTTATCTCCCCTCCACTGCAATCCTCCTGTCAAATTATTTCCAAAAGGTTGAGGATATTTGGACACATTACATTTATAGCACTTCCCTGATCAACCTACTTGAGAACTTAGTAGCCAGTTTAGAGCATTATGGTTAATTTAAGTCATCTTTTATTTATTTATTTTTATTTATTTACTTTTTTGAGACGGAGTCTTGCTCTATTGCCCAGGCTGGGGTGCAATGGTGCAATCTTGGCTCACTGCAACCTCTGCCTCCCGGGCTCAAGCGATTCTCCTGCCTCAGCCTCCTGAGCAGCTGGGATTACAGGAGCCCTCCACCACGCCCAGCTAATTTTTGTTTTTTTTTTTTTTGTTTTTTTTTTTTTTTTCAATTTTTTTTTTTTTATTAATTTTTTTTTGCATACAAAAACAATAAACATTTTCTAAAAATACATACAAACAAAAAGATGCGTATCAAACATATTAGGAAGGTTGCACATGGGAAGTCGGGGAATAGAAATGGGGGTGGGAGTTAAAATAAATGAGAGAGGGACTTTATATGGATCAGTGATAATAACTCAATCCTCTATTTGACGAAGAAGAGGGAGAAGGAAGAGGAAGAAAAAGAAAGTGGGATAAAGGATCAGAAAGGGAGGAAAATAGAAAAAATTAGAGTATGACTCCAGGGTAGACCTGTTTTGTTGTCATTGAGTTGGTTGGTTGGTTTGTCTGTTGTATTCTTCATGTTTCGCCAAGTTGGCCAGACTGGTCTCGAACTCCTAGCCCGAAGTGATCAACCCGCCTCGCCCCCCAGAGTGCCAGGACCACAGGCGTGAGCCACCACGTCCAGCCCCCACATTGCTTCTGGCCTCCGTGGTAGACCTCCCAGACGGAGCGGCCAGGCAGAGGAGCTCCTCACTTCTACCCAGACACGGGGCGGCCGGGCAGAGGGGCTCCTCACTTCCCAGACGGGGCGGCCAGGCAGAGACGCTCCTCACTTCTTCCCAGACGATAGGTGGCCGGGCAGAGGCGCTCCTCACTTCCCAGACGATGGGTGGCCGGGCAGAGGCGCTCCTCACTTTCCAGACGATGGGTGGCCGGGCAGAGGCGCTCCTCACCTCCCAGACGATGGGTGGCCGGGCAGAGGCGCTCCTCACCTCCCAGACGATGGGTGGCCGGGCAGAGGCGCTCCTCACCTCCCAGACGGGGCAGCCGGGCAGAGGCGCTCTTCACTTCTTCCCGGACGGGGCGGCCGGGCAGAGGCGCTCCTCACTTCTTCCCGACGGGGCGGCCGGGTAGAGGCGCTCCTCACTTCTTCCCGGACGGGGCGGCCTGGCAGAGGCGCTCCTCCCCTCTTCCCGGACGGGGCGGCCGGGCAGAGGCACTCCTCACTTCTTCCCGGACGGGGCGGCCGGGCAGAGGCGCTCCTCACTTCCTCCCAGACGGGGCGGCCGGGCAGAGGCGCTCCTCACCTCCCAGACGGGGCGGCCGGGCAGAGGCACTCCTCACTTCCCAGACGATGGGTGGCCGGGCAGAGGCGCTCCTCACTTCCCAGACGATGGGTGGCCGGGCAGAGGCGCTCCTCACTTCCCAGACGGGGTGGCTGGGCAGAGGTGCTCCTCACTTCCCAGACGGGGCGGCCGGGCAGAGGCGCTCCTCACCTCCCAGACGGTGGGTGGCCGGGCAGAGGTGCTCCTCACTTCCCAGACGGTGGGTGGCCGGGCAGAGGCGCTCCTCACTTCCCAGACGGTGGGTGGCCGGGCAGAGGCGCTCCTCACTTCCCAGACGGGGCGGCCGGGCAGAGGCGCTCCTCACTTCCCAGACGGTGGGTGGCCGGGCAGAGGCGCTCCTCACTTCCCAGACGGGGCGGCCGGGCAGAGGCGCTCCTCACTTCCCAGACGGTGGGTGGCCAGGCAGAGGCGCTCCTCACTTCCCAGACGATGGGTGGCCGAGCAGAGGCACTCCTCACTTCTTCCCGGATGGGGCGGCCGGGCAGAGGCACTCCTCACTTCTTCCCGGATGGGGCGGCCGAGCAGAGGCACTCCTCACTTCTTCCCGGATGGGGCGGCCGGGCAGAGGCGCTCCTCACTTCTTCCCGGACGGGGCGGCCGGGCAGAGGAGCTCCTCACTTCTTCCCGGACGGGGCGGCCGGGCAGAGGCGTTCCTCACTTCCCAGACGGGGCGGCCGGGCAGAGGCGCTCCTCACTTCTTCCCGGACGGGGCGGCCGGGCAGAGGCGCTCCTCACTTCCCAGACGGGGCGGCCGGGCAGAGGCACTCCTCACTTCCCAGACGATGGGTGGCCGGGCAGAGGCGCTCCTCACTTCTTCCCGGATGGGGCGGCCGGGCAGAGGCGCTCCTTACTTCTTCCCGGATGGGGCGCCCAGGCAGAGGCGCTCCTCATTTCTTCCCGGACGGGGCGGCCGGGCAGAGGCGCTCCTCACTTCCCAGACGGGGCGGCCGGGCAGAGGCGCTCCTCACTTCTTCCCGGACGGGGCAGCCGGGCAGAGGCGCTCCTCACTTCTTCCCGGAGGGGGCGGCCGGGCAGAGGCGCTCCTCACTTCTTCCCGGACGGGGCGGCCGGGCAGAGGCGCTCCTCACCTCTTCCCGGATGGGGCGGCCGGGCAGAGGCGCTCCTCACCTCCCAGACGATGGGAGGCCGGGCAGAGGCGCTCCTCACTTCCCAGACGATGGGTGGCCGGGCAGAGGCGCTCCTCACTTCCCAGACGGGGTGGCCGGGCAGAGGCGCTCCTCACTTCCCAGACGGGGTGGCCGGGCAGAGGCGCTCCTCACCTCCCAGACGATGGGTGGCCGGGCAGAGGCGCTCCTCACCTCCCAGACGGTGGGTGGCCGGGCAGAGGCGCTCCTCACCTCCCAGACGGTGGGTGGCCGGGCCGAGGCGCTCCTCACCTCCCAGACGGTGGGTGGCCGGGCAGAGGCGCTCCTCACCTCCCAGACGGTGGGTGGCCGGGCAGAGGCGCTCCTCACTTCCCAGACGGTGGGTGGCCGGGCAGAGGCGCTCCTCACTTCCCAGACGGTGGGTGGCCGGGCAGAGGCGCTCCTCACTTCCCAGACAGGGCGGCCGGGCAGAGGCGCTCCTCACTTCCCAGACGGTGGGTGGCCGGGCAGAGGCGCTCCTCACTTCCCAGACGGTGGGTGGCCGGGCAGAGGCGCTCCTCACTTCCCAGACGGTGGGAGGCCGGGCAGTGGCGCCCCTCACTTCCCAGACGGGGCGGCCGGGCAGAGGCGCCCCTCACCTCCCAGACGGGGCGGCCGGGCAGAGGTGCCCCTCACCTCCCAGACGGGGCGGCCGGGCAGAGGCGTTCCCCACCTTCCAGATGGGGCGGCGGCCGGGCAGGGGTTGCAATCCCAGCACCCTGGCAGGCCAAGGCAGGCGGCCGGGGGGTAGAGGCTGCCGCGAGGCCAGATCACGCCACCGCACTCCAGCCCGGGCAACACCGAGCACTGGGTGAGCGAGACTCCGTCTGTAGTCCCAGTACCTCGGGAGGCTGAGGCGGGCAGAGCACTCGGCGTTAGGAGCCGGCGACCAGCCTGGCCAAGATGGCGAACGCGTGCCTGCATGCAAAGGAGAAAAGGCAGGCAGCGGTGGCGCGCGCTGGCAGTCCCAGGCAGTCCGTGGCGCGGGCAGCAGCAAACCGAGTAGATTGCAGCCTGGGCCAGAGAGGGAAAGAAAGAAAGAAAGAAAGAAAGAAAGAAAGAAAGAAAGAAAGAAAGAAAGAAAGAAAGAGAGAGAGAGAGAGAGAGAGGGAGGGAGGGAGGGAGGGAGGGAGGGAGGGAGGGAAGGCAGGCAGGCTAATTTTTGTATTTTTAATAGAGATGGGGTTTCACTATGTTGGCCAGGCTGGTCTTGAACTCCTGACCTCGTGATCTGCCCACAGATCACGGCCTCCCAAAGTGCTGGACTACAGGTGTGAGCCACCACACCCGGCTAAGTTATCTTTTAAAATTCTTCTAAAATTCTAAAATGCAAGCAAAATTCTTATTTATATCTATATATACACACATATATGTATATATCTATATATATATATAATGGCTAGAATGTTAATTTTGGGCTCATTTTATGAGACTATAGACTTGTATGTTGTATATGCTATATGTAGTGTTTATAAGAGTACTCTGGGGACCAGCCCTTGAAAAATTGTGTTCATTTTATAGGCTGTGAGGCAGTTTGATTATTCGAAATTATTATGAAGGTGTATGTTTGTTTTTATCACTGCTTCTTCCTTTGATTTATTTGGTGCTGAGAATGTAGCTCAGGAATGCAACCACCAATGACAAAGCTGTTTCTATGAGAAAATAGTCTGCCCATCAATGATCAATTTTGATACAGAATCTAGGACTCACGGTGACGGAAGCATATGCTGCTTGCCAAATCACAACACTCCCTTCGTGTTAGGAAAAGACATCCCAAATCTTAAAGGTAGGATTTCCACAAAACAAACAATTCAGAAGTTAATGCCTTGTAGCAACTAAGAATTAAGACTTGATTTTTTGGTGTAGTGTTTTTCAAAGTACTATATGTCAAATTTTCTAAAAGTATCTGTATGTGCAATAAAATGTTGCAAGTCAAAACCAGTTGGATTTTATTTTCTATCCTGTGCACTGTTAAAAAGAATTGGGGCACATTACCTATCAATTTAATTTCTTTTTTTCCCCAAAATGCAGATAATAATTACAAAAGATTAAATGATAAAGTACAGAACATAGTACCTGGCACATGGTAGGTGCTCAATAAATGTTTCCTTCCTTTTTCATTGTCATTGATGGCCCATTACAAAATATATATTAAAGGAAAAGATGCTGAAAGCCTGGTAGATTTGGGTATTTCTATGTCAAATATACCATTCATGCCCTTTTACAAGTGATTCAAAAAATTAACATGCGCCTCAACTTCTACCTTGCTGTGAATTCCCGAAAGGTGGCAACAAATCCTTTTAGAGTTTCTCCGGACAGAGAAAATCCAACTGTGATGCTAGAGAATATTGGCTCCTCTGTTGTGTTTTTGGATTTCCTCTCAACAGTTGCTTGCTGTGGTTTCTTAGGTTACAGGTACAATTAGTGAACTAAGGATTTAAGGTATGAGGCTTATTATTATTGGCTTTAATGTAACTATGGCTTATGCCTTATTATTTCTGGACTTCAGTTGTCACTGTCATTATCAGATCTGCTGATCATCAGTCATTTCGGGGCCAAAAATAACAAAAGCACCAGAAACTGAAATACTGAGGACAATATAATCAACTCTGTTATTCAGGGACTCATTATTTCAATTTAGAATTTGTTCAATTCCGATTCAGAATTTGTTAGAATTTCCCAACTGGATGTGCATTCAAGTGTAACTTTGTTGTGTGAGTAGCAAAATACTTTGCAAAGCAAAATAATGAACAAGATGCAGGAGGAATTTTCAACCCGCTAAAGAAAACAGTAGGATGAGAACATTGAGAACTCATAGAGGTTTCCGTTTACTTAAAGAATTAGAAGCATGCATGTATACACTAAAATACCACAATATATTTGGCTGATCTATTTTCTTCTCTGTCTCCCTCATTAGACTTGGCTTTTTTGAGAATAGGAACAAAGTTCCTGTAAGAGTAGGTTTTTGTACATGTTAGCTAAATTAGTAGGTCCTTTAGTGCTGCGTGGATGGCTTAGGTGTTAATCATATCATGAGTCTTTACCAAACACTGACACACACACACACGCATGCAGGTGCAAAATTCTGTCAGTAGGATCCACTGAGCTGGAGTTAGGATTGCAAGAGGTTTGTTGGGGATAATTATGCCTATAAAAGATAAAAGTGGGGAAGAAGCAGGATTGTGTAGGAAAAGTCTCAGACCATGATGTGGATCTGAGAATGTCTTGATGACCCTCTGGAAAGTTCTGGAACAAAGATTACTCATTAGAAAAGCCCCACATTAGGCAAAAACAGCCAGGCCCTAGTATCCCTACCATGCTTAGTCATTGGCTGGGGGATGCCCAAGAAGAGCATGACCTCAGCTCAATAGCTAACAACTGGAGGCTACCGGCTAACTGCACTGCTTGCAGCTGAGCAGCAACTTCTTTCTTAAAGGAAGATCTGAGTGATGCACCTCTGTGGTTGCCGCAAGTCCCAAGATAATGAACCTCCCTCATAACACAAATTCAGATATGAGGTGATTGACTGTAATTGCCACTTCCAAAAACATCTGCCCACCTCTTCTCTGAGAAAGCATGAACAGAAAGTCTTAGGTGGACAAAAGACAGAGAGCTATATTACGCCGAGAGTCCCCAGGGTCTGGAAACTTGGTTGACAATAAGAGAATCAGCCAATTGGAAGATTCTGTGAATTGCTACTGTTGAAACCCAGCCAGGGCCAGATGTAGTGGCTCAAGCCTGTAATCCCAGCACTTTGGGAGGCCGAGGCAGAAGGATTGCTTGAGCCCAGGAGTTCAAGACCAGTCTGTGCAACATAGCGAGACCTCTACGAATAATTTTTAAAATTAGCCAGACGTGGTGATACACACCTGTGTCCCCAGCTACTTGGGAGGCTGAGGTGGGTAGATTGCTTTAGCCTGGGTGGTCAAGGCTGCGGTGAGCCATGATCACACCACTGTACTCCAGCCTGGATGACAGAACAAGACCTCAATATCAAAAAAAAAGAAAAAGAAAGGAAAGAAGGAAGGAAGGAAGGAAAGAAGGAAAGAAGGAAGGAAAAGGAAAGGGAAAAGGAAAAGGAAATCCAGACAGCCACAGTTCCCAGAATCATTTTCATGAATATTTAAAGTAGAGAGGACAGTCACTAATAGGGAGTGCTAAACCACAGGCAGGGGAGGGATGGCACCAACTGACTCCCCTCCCGAGTCTTCCCCAGCCAGCTGCTCAGGTTTTTCCTGGTTGTTTCAGTAATCTCATAATATCAAGGCCCCACATTTCTTTTTTCTTTCTTTCTTTTTTTTCTTTGAGACAGGGACTCTGTCACCCAGACTGGAGTGCAGTGGGGCAATTATGGCTCCCTGGGTGATCCTTGCACCTCAGCCTCCCAAGTAGCTAGGACTACAGGCACGCACCATCACACCCAGCTAATTTTTGTATATTTTGTAGAGATAGGATGTTGCCATGTTGCACAGGCTGTTCTTGAATTCCTGGGCTCAAGTGATCTACCTGCCTCAACCTCCCAAAATGCTGAGAATACAGGTGTAATCCACCATGCCTGGCTTTCTTTTCTTTTTTTGAGACAGAGTCTCACTCTGTTGCCCAGGCTGGAGTGCAGTGTTGCAAACTCGGCTCACTGCAACCTCTGCCTCCAGGGTTCAAGCAATTCTCGTGCCTCAGCCTCACAACTAGCTGGGACTACAGGTGCACGCCACCACGCCCGGCTAATTTTTGCATTTTTTGGTAGAGATGGGGTTTTGACATGTTGATCAGGCTGGTCTTGAACCTGATCTCAAGTGATCCGCCCACCTTGGCTTCCCAAAGTGCTGATCAACATGTCAAAACCCCATCTCTACCAAAAAATGCAAAAATTAGCCGGGCGTGGTGGCGTGCACCTGTAGTCCCAGCTAGTTGTGAGGCTGAGGCACGAGAATGGCTTGAACCCTGGAGGCAGAGGTTGCAGTGAGCCGAGTTTGCAACACTGCACTCCAGCCTGGGCAACAGAGTGAGACTCCGTCTCAAAAAAAAAAAAATACACCCTTAGCCTAATACCTGAAAGGCATTCACTTGATACAGTGAAATCCATCACCCCAAAGCCCTGCCCCTTCCATACCTGCTTTTTGGTTTCACTGAGCCTCATTCTTATCCCCAAGCCTATCTCTCACTCTCTCATGTCTTAAGCTTTTCTGTCATCCTTGAATGCCCTTTTCCCTTGAATGCCGACTTATTCATCATGTTCTGACTTATATGTTACAGTGTTTACTCCCTGCTATCTCTCATAGTATCATATACATCTTGCTATTTAGCAAATAGCATGATGTATTTTATTTTGTTTTTTAATTTTTAAAAAATTTTTGAGGCAAGGTCTCACTCTGTCACCCAGGCTGGAGTGCAGTGGCACAATCACAGGTCACTACAGCTTCGACCTCCTGGGCTCAAGCAATCCTCCCTTGCCTTTATTTTCAATTATACAAGTCAAACATTCTCTTCATAGAAAATTTAGACAGTACAACTTATTCTGCAGAATAAAGTCACTCATAATATCACATCCCAGAAATAATTATTCCCAATTTGGTTTTCCAGTCACATTCATAGCAAAATATACCCCCTCCTCCCTCCACTGATTTAATGTCATACACATTTTCCAAAGACAGGTCATTCTTGCAGCCTGCCTGGACTGAGAAGCTGGCAGTGCTAGGGTCAGATGGCAGAGTGCTGAGAGGAAGAAGAGTGGATGGGGGACATAGAGTAATCACCTTCCAGAGTTCTTTTTCGATTGGGCACTCTTTGAGGGTATATCTGAGCATCCTGGGGACTCATGATGAAATGACCTCTGTCCTCTTTTTGGCCTGGAGTCAGGCAGAGCAAGTAGATGTTCTTGGGTGTGGGAAAACATGGGGCTAAGGCAAATCCACTCCCTGTGCCCATCCATGTGTATGACCACCACCCAAGCCACCATGCAGAATTGCAGACAGACTCCTCTAGTTAATACTAAGTCCTTATTGTGTAATAGAATATTTTTTCTTGTCCTCAAGAAGTTTAAAGTCTAGTGAGAGAGACAGGAAAACTGACCTTTAAAATACATCATGCTGTGGCCAGGTGTGGTGGTGCATGCCTGTAATCGTAGCACTTTAGGAGGCCAAGACAGGTGGATCACTCAAGTTCGGGAGTTCCAGACCAGTCTGGGCAACATGGTGAAACTCTGTCTCTATTTTAAAAATTAATTTAAAAAGATTAAAATACATTATGCTTTGGATGTGGTGGCTCACATCTGTAATCCCAGCACTTTGGGAGGTGAAGGCAGGAGGATCATTTGATTCCAGGAGTTTGAGACCAGCCTGGGCAACATAGTGAGACCCAATCTCTACAAAAAAATTACAAAATTAGCCAGATGTGGTGACCCATACCTATGGTCCAAGCTACTTGAGAGGATGAGTTGGGAGGATTGCTTGAGCCCAGGAGGTCGAAGCTGTAGTGACCTGTGATTGTGCCACTGCACTCCAGCCTGGGTGACAGAGTGAGACCCTGCCTCAAAAATTTTTTAAAAATTAAAAAACAAAATAAAATACATCATGCTATTTGCTAAATAGCAAGATGTATATGATACTATGAGAGATAGCAGGGAGTAAACACTGTAACATATAAGTCAGAACATGATGAATAAGTCGGCATTCAAGGGAAAAGGGCATTCAAGGATGACAGAAAAGCTTAAGACATGAGAGAGTGAGAGATAGGCTTGGGGATGAGAATGAGGCTCAGTGAAACCAAAAAGCAGGTATGGAAGGGGCAGGGCTTTGGAGTGATGGATTTCACTGTATCAAGTGAATGCCTTTCAGGTATTAGGCTAAGGGTGTATTTTTTTTTTTTTTTTTTTTTTTTTTTGAGATGGAGTCTCACTCTGTTGCCCAGGCTGGAGTGCAGTGGCACGATCTCGGCTCACTGCAACCTCCATCTCCCAGGTTCAAGTGATTCTCCTACCTCAGCCTCCTAAGTAGCTGGGATTATAGGCACCCGCCACCACACTCAGCTAATTTTTGTATTTTTCGTAGAAATGGAGTTTCACTATGTTAGCCAGGCTGGTCTCTAACTCCTGACCTCAAGTGATCTGCCCACCTTAGCCTCCCAAAGTGCTGGGATTACAGGCATGAGCCACCATGCCTGGCCCTAACATTTAATGAGATGGAATCTCTGCTTCCAATCAGGCCACAGTCTGATTGAGAAGGCCCTGAAGTGATGTTTAAGACCCAGCAGCATCACTAATTCTGAGAGTTTCACTATAGCAGTTCTCAATGTCCACCTCAAGCCAGTTAAACATTTAGTAACACCAAATTATTGGACTTTTCTTCTAAGAGAATTTACATCTGAAATACAACAATTAGCCAACTAATTTAATTTTTAATAACTCTTTGATAAACTCTAGGCTCATAGTTTTAAAATGTACTTAATGCACACATATTGCATCCTCTCCAAAATTCATATGTTGAAGTCCTAATCCCCAGTACTACAGAATGTGACTATATTTGGAGATAGGGTCTTTGAAAAGGTGATTAAGTTAAATGAGAGCATTAGGGTCAGCTCTAATCCAATCTGACTTTATAAAAGGAAATTTATACACACACAGAGACACCAATGGTGTGCATGCACAGAGGAAGGACCATGTGAGGACACAGGGAGAAGATGGCCATCTGCAAGTCAAGATGAAATGTCTTCAAAAGAAATCAATCCTGCTGACACTTTGACGTTGGACTTCTAGCCTCCAGAACTGTGAGAATATAAATTTAGTTTAAGCCAACTAGTTGGTGGTACTTTGTTATGGCAGCCCTTGCAAACTAATAGATATATGATCCTGCCAGTAAAATGCATACGTACATGCATTTTAAAATGCACTCATGTTTTCCCTGTGTTAAAAAGTCTGTACCTCATCTTATAGAAATCAGGAACCATTGAGATAGCTTTTGAGCAGAGGAGTGACAGGACCAGATCTGTGTTCTAGAAAGAGAATTCTGATGTCAACCAGGAGAATGAGTTGGAAAGGCGGTTATATGGTTTGGCTGTGTTTCCACCCAAATCTCATCTTGAATTCCCACGTGTTGTGGGAGGGATCTGGTGGGAAGTAATTGAATCATGAGGGCAAGTCTTTCCTGTGCTGTTCTTGTGATAATTAATAAGTCTCATGAGATCTGGTGGTTTTAAAAATAGGAGTTCCCCTGCACAAGCTCTCTCCCTCTTTGCCTCCTGCCATCCATGTAAGACATGACTTGCTCCTCCTTGCCTTCCACTATGACTGTGAGTTTTCCCCAGCCACATGGAACTGTAAGTCCGGTTAAACGTCTTTCTTTTGTAAATTTCCCAGTCTTGGGTATGTCTTTATCAGCAGTGTGAAAACCAACTAATACTGAGACTGAGGGTAGGAAATCTAACAAGGAGGCTGCTGCCATCAAGTGGAGTCACCAATCCCTTGACCAAAGGCCCTGAAACATCTAGAGGGTTTGCTGAGAGCAGGGGTGCATAAGTGAGTTTACCCTGGGGAAATAAATGCATTTTGCACAATATTACCCACTGGCCTGAATTTAAACTTTCATCATGGACTAGACTAGCCTTGGTGACAAAGCATTTGAGGGAAGCTGACTTTGCTTGTGCAAGAGATCCCTAAGTGTTGGACACCAGTCTCTTAGAAAAAGCTGTGTGTTTCTTTTTCGGATATTTGCTGGTTGTGGCCAGGCCTGATGGCTCATGCCTATAACCTCAATACTGTGGGAGGCTGAAGCAGGAGGATTGCTTGAAGCAAGGAGTTCGAGGCTATAGTGAGCCAAGAAGCTGCCGCTGCACTCCAGCCTGGACAACAGAGCAAGGCCCTGCCTAAAAATAAATAAATAAATAAAAATAAATAAATTTGCTGTTCTTCACTTGACTTGCCAACTGAGATATCTGCTTGTAGCCTAGGAAAAATTATTTCTTAGGTAGATAGTTAAGAGATTTTATAAATTTACCATATGGGAAAAATAAATAGTTTGGGGCTTGACATTAAGATACCAGGTTCAAACTCTAGGTGTTTTCCAGACTAGTGGTTTGATATTGTTTAGATCTTTTTACTTCTCTGGGCCTTAAGCTGCTGATTGGTAAAATGAAGAGAGGAAGAAAACAAACAATTCTTCAGTCTTCTTATATCCAAGGCACTGCATACTGAAGATGTTCCTGATTAGAGGGTGTTTATACTATTTAATACTAAGGAAAATTGTGAAATATTACTATCCCCATTTGACAGATGAAAAAACTGAGGTTTGTCCAAGAAGCCAGGATTCAAACTCATGTGTCAAGCTCTAAACCCCGTAATTTCTAAGGCTCCTTCTAATTCCAAAATGCTGTAATTCGTGTGCATACCTGGAACATTTTAGGCTGAATAAACACTAATGTCTAATCAAGCCACAATAGTAAAAACAATAGGTTTTCCAGTGATTACTAAGTGGCTGCGGAAGAAGCACTCGTCCAGCAGGGAAATATAGTTTCTCACTGGCAGAGAATGTAACAGGCAAAGGGAGGCCCACAATAAAGCAGCAGTTTTTCAGGAGCAAATGCCATTTTCTCAAGTTGAAATTGTAGAACTCTGTAGTATGGAATTTGACTCAAACTTTGGGACAAGTGCTCTAGGAATGGTGAAAATAAATGCCCTAAATCGTGTTAGACCCAGATTAAGGGACATCTTCTGATACTGCTGCTAAAAGGCTCTCTTCCTTTTTTTTTTTTTATTTTTTTTTTATTTTTTTTTGAGACGGAGTCTCGCTGTGTCGCCCAGGCACCCAGGCTGGAGTGCAGTGGCGCGATCTCGGCTCACTGCAAGCTCCGCCTCCTGGAGTCACGCCATTCTCCTGCCTCAGCCTCTCCGAGTAGCTGGGACTACAGGCGCCCGCCACCACGCCCGGCTAATTTTTTTTGTATTTTTAGTAGAGACGGGGTTTCACTGTGGTCTCGATCTCCTGACCTTGTGATCCACCCGCCTCGGCCTCCCAAAGTGCTGGGATTACAAGCGTGAGCCACCGCGCCCGGCATAAAAAGGCTCTCTTCCAATACTAACATGAAGCAGAGAAGAATAATCCAGGTCCCCTAATTTCAAGTCTAGTGTCCTTTCATTGTCCTCAAGTAGCTTATACCTGGGTTGAGGAAACATACAACTCATATCTCTTCTTTATTCACTCATCCACTCAACAAGCCCTTATCAAGCACTGTCTATATGTTAACACAGAGTTGTGTATGGGGACATAAAAGCAAGGTCCCACTGGGTGCGGTGGCTCACGCCTGTAATCCCAGCACTTTGGGAGGCCAAGGCATCAGGAGTTTGAGACAAGCCTGGCCAACATGGTGAAACTGTGTCTCTACTAAAAATACAAAAAATTAGCCAGGCGTGGTGGCGGGTGCCTGTAATCTCAGCTACTTGGGAGGCTGAGGCAGGAGAATCGCTTGAACCCAGGAGGCAGAGGTTGCAGTGAGCCGAGATCATGCCACTGCACTCCAGCCTGGGCAACAAGAGCAAAACTCTGTCTCAAAAAAAAAAAAAAAAAAAAAAAAAAAAGGCAAGGTCCCCTTGCTGCTGGGCATGGTGGCTCACACCTGTAATCTCAGCCCTTTGGGAGGCTGAGGCAGGAGGATCACTTGAGCCCAGGAGTTCAAGACCAACCTGGGCAACAGGATGAAAACTCATCTCTACTAAAAATACAAAAATTAGCTGGGCATGGTGGTGCGTGCCTGTAATCCCAGCTATTCGGGAGACCGAGGCAGGAGACTCGCTTGAACCCAGGAGGCAGAGGTTGCAGTGAGCAGAGATTCTGCCACTGCAGTCCAGCCTGGGCAACAAAGGGAGACCCTATGTCAAAAAATTAGTAAGAAAGAAAGAAAGAGAGAGAGAGAAAGAAAGAAAAGAAAGAAAGAAAGAAAGAAAGAAAGAAAGAAAGAAAGAAAGAAAGAAAGAAAGAAAAGAGGAAAGAAAGAAAGAAAATAAAAGAAAAGCAGGGTCCCCTGCTTAGCAGGAGTTTATGGTTTTGATGGGGGAAACGAGGAAAGCAACAAGCAGTAGAGGGGAGCCCAGGGAATCATGGGTACACAGAGGTGGGACATTCTACTTAGACTGCAGAGGGAGGTAACCAGGAAAGAATTCCTGGAAGTGTCACTCCAGTAGAGTCCTGAAAGGTGAGCAGGAGGTAACTTGGAGAAAACCCAAGCAGAGACGGAGAGAAAAGCTCCTGCCTAGACATGGAGACAAGAAAAAACACGGCACCTGCAGGAAGTGCGAGTCGTTTGAAATACAGTGGTGGGAGAAAATGTTAGTGCTGCTTTGTGGTCTTTACACATGTACATTAGGAGTTCAGAGAAAGGAGACATTTTTAACCCCAGTAATGATAATATCTTACATTTTTTATAGCATTTTACAGTCTGACAAAATATTCTCTACCTTATCTTACAGTTTAACCATTTCATAGATAAGGCAAATGAGGGTCAGGAGGTCAAATGCCTTGGGCATAGCCTTACAGGAAGTGAGTGGCAAGGCTGAATCAAAAGCTCAGGGATTTTCCTTCCCAATTCACAATGGGATGGAGTGTCAGAGGGCTCTTGCCGAGATCAGCTGTGTTTTGTCCTAACTCTGTATTCACAGAGCCACACAGTGGGCTGCCTAGGGACGGGAGTGGCTCAGTTTGCGGGGTTCTACCAGACAGGAAGGAGCTAAAGAGTAGAGACCCATGACAAGACCACAACATCTATCCAGGACGTAACACCTTCTGGAGCCGTGAAAAGAGTTCTGGCCTCTGCGGAATTGCTTATCTTCTAATTCATTCTGTTTCTATGTATTTATTTTATTTTTAGAGACAGGGTTTCACTCTGTCATCCAGGCTGGAGTACAGTGGCATGATCCTAGCTCTGTCTAGCCTTGAACCCCTGGGCTCAAGTGATCCTCCCACCTCAGCCTCCTGAGCAGCTGGGACTACAGGTATGCACCAATACCTCCAGCTAAGTTTTTAAAATTTTTTGTAGAGAAAGGGGCTTGCTATGTTGCCGAGGCTGGTCTTGAACTCCTGGCCTCAAGTGATCCTCCCAACTCAGCTTCTCAAACTGTTGAGATTACAGGCATGATCCACCATGCCTGGCTCTATTCTGTTTCTAATAAAAGGGCATTAATTGTCTCTATGCGCCATTTTCTTCATTTGCCAAATAGAGACAATAGCAAGACTGTTTCTGCCCTCCCTGTCTCTCAGGAAGGACATTTCATTATTCTGAGGAGCCCCATTCTGGGATGGCCACTGGTGCTCATTGCAGGGGTATCACCTCAGGGTTATAAAGGTGAGAGATAGGTTTTTAAAGTGCAGATGTTTCACAAATGCAAGATAATACTTTTATGTTTGGAACAGGCTGTGTTTAGAAGCAGGGGAAGAGGAAAAGGGAAAGGTTTCAAGCAGCTCTATTAGGTTGGTGCAAAAGTAATTGCGGTTTTTGCAATTACTTTAATGGCAAAAGCTGAAATTACCTTTGCACCAATACTTCACTCCTCACCTTTATCCCCGTAGCAGGTGCTGCAGGTGGGGCCCCTTTATCCCTTGGCCTTAACTGCTTCCATGGTCTCCGGCCTGAATACTGATTGCCAGCACCTGGGTCTCTTTGCCTAGGGGTGTTCTCTGGATGCCAGTGATCACTATGCCTTCACCTGCTGCATGCTGGAAGCACCTGGGGCTAGTTCTCTCTGAAAGTGGCTCTCAATCATTGCCAAATGGGATTTGGTGGATAAGTACCCCAGCTCCTTCCTCTTTTTTTGTTGTTTTCTTGTTTGTTTAGACTTTCAAAAAAATTTTTATTGTAGTAAAATGTAAAATCTACCATCTTAACCATTTAAATGTACAGTTCAGTGGCATTAAGTACATTCACCTTTTTGTGTAACCACCACCACCCTCCATCATCCATCTCCTGAACATTTTCATCTTCTCAAACTGAAACTCTGTACCCGTGAAACAATAACTCCTCATTGCCTCCTCCTCCAGCCCCTGGCAAACACCATTCTACTCCTAGACTACTTTCAGACTCAGTTTCTTCTTTCACTTCATAAAAGAGAGGATCCACTGCTGACTAATGGGATTGTTTCTATATGTGGAGGCCTTCTTGCAGACATGTAATTGAGTTTATTGTAGAGAACGGTAACAGGAAATGGGATTGTAGAAAGAAAATAGAGACAAAACTGGATGAGGGTTTCATACTGGGTGTCGCATCCACAGGCCTCAGCAGCCCTGCACAGATCTGCCCAATTCTTACTCATCAAAAGTGGATCTTGTGAGCCATTTCCATGCCGTAGATCCGCCAGCACCTTTCATAGCTTTCCCTCTGTCGCTGGTGGCATGGCTTCTCATAGCACCGCCGAGGCTTAATGCCCTCAATCAGCCTATCCATGCTTAGGGTCCTGTATGCACCTTCCATGTTCCCTTCCTGTACCATCACAGTCCTGGCGATGAACTTCAGATGTTTTGCCATGACCTTGGATTTAACTCTCCGCTCTGCAGGACCTGGTGCATTCAGTACCTAGCTGACCCAAAGGCTTCTCCTCTTTCCTCTTTTGTGGGGGTAACTACGCTGGTTCCTGGAGTTCTCCAGCAGAATTAAGCTCTGGTTGCCTCTAGTGATGACTTGCTTGGTAACACAATTTTTACTGGTATCTGTTCCTTCCCTACCTTACTTCTCCACTGCTCTACCAGCATTTCCTGGGGTCACTTCCCAAATAAACAACTTGCACTCCATTGCTTGTCTTATGGTTTGCTTCTGGGGAAACCCAAACCAGGATGATGCCTCCCTGAGTTATATGCTGCTTTCAACATTGTGGAAGGAGCTGGAGAGGAACACTGGGGGGAGATTCAGAAATATAATTTATTTATTCATTCATACTTTCTACACCCAGCAAATACTTATTAAGCATCTATTTCATGCCAAGCACTGTGCTAGGCACTGGCTAGAAACCCCATCTCTTAGGACTTTAAGGAATCCCCCATCACTTGAATCCTAGCTCACATACCCTAACTCCATCTCTGTGGATTGCAGATGGGAGTGTTATTAGAGGAGGCTTCATGTGAAGGAGGTGGGGCCCCGAAAAAAGGAGGAGAAAATAGAAGTTCTGGGAATGTGTGGAAGGGAAATGGACAAGAGGAAATAATGGCCAGTGGGGAGAATGAAATTCACAAATGAAAGGAGCACAGGCATACCTGTGTTCTTGGGGAGCCCCTGAGTCTTGGGGAATCAACTGTCAGAGCAGAAAAGAGCCTTAAAGGCCACAAGTAACTCCCCTTCATTTTACTTCTGGAAAACTGAGGACCAAAGACAAAATAATTTCCTTGACCCCTTGTGCAGTGAGTGCTCTTTCTTTTGAGGGAAATAAGGTTGTATCAGTCTTTCTTAAACTTTTTCATTATTGCCGCTTGTCCAGGAACCTTTTTAGGCATTTTTCCTAATCACTCCCTCTAATGAAATCTTAATACCACAGATACATTGCATCTCTGTTGTGTAGTATAGATAGATTTGTTTGTGTGCTGTATCTATTAAAAAGTAAGATTTTTTTCCAACCCCTGAGAACCATTTGCCCCCTTGGGTGTGATATTACCCCTGTTGAGAACGTGTGAACTAGAGAGGCCAAATGTGGCCAGGTTACTGAGGCCTTAATAGTTAGACAGAGAAACTGAATTTAGTGGAGTAAGCAATAGGGAGCCACAATAAGCTCCTCAGCAAGAGCATGTGGTGAGGAAAAAGGTGAAAAGCCTACTCTACATAATAGTATCTACTGAGTTGTTTGAATTCCTTATATGTTCTGGATATTACTCCCCATCAGATGAATAATTTGCAAATTTTTTTTCCATTCAACAAGATGTCTCTTCACTCTGTTGATTATTTATTTTGCTGTGCAGAAGCCTTTTTATTTAATTAAGTCCCATTGGTGTATTTTTGTTTTTGTTGACTGCTTTTGAAGTCTTAATCATAAATTCTTTGCCCAGACCAAAGTGCAGTAGAGTTTTCCCTGGGTTGTCTTTCTTGTGTCTTTATAGTTTTGGGTCTTAAAATTTTAACCTTTTAATCCATTTTTGACTTGATTTTTTTCTAGATGGTGAACGATAAGGGTCCAGTTTTATTTTTTTTGCATGGAGCTATCCAGTTATCTCAGCGTCACTTATTGAAGCAGGTGTCCTTTCCCCACTGTAAGTTTGTGTCAACTTTGCTGAAGATCAGTTGGTTGTAAGTATGTGGCCTTATTTTCAGATTCTGTATTCTGTCCTATTGGTCTACGTGTCTATATTTAGCCATACCATGCTGTTTTGGTGATATAGCCTTGTAATATATTTTGAAATCAGAAAATGTGTTTTCAGATCATGTTCTTTTTGCACAGGATTGCTTTGGTTATTTGGGATCTTTTTGGGTTTCATGTGATTTTTAGGATTTTTTTCTACTTCTGTGAAGAATAATGTTGGTATTTTTCTAGGGATTGATTTGAATCTGTAGATTGCTTTGGACAATATGAATATTATAACAAGATTAACTCTCCAATCCATAAGCATGGGATGGTTTTCCATTTATTTGTGTCATTTTTACTTTCTTTCATCAGTGTTTTACAGTTTTCCTTGTAGATGTTTCACCTCCTTGTTTAAATTTATTCCTAGACATTTTAATTTTTTGGTAGCTATTATACTATAAATAGGATTGCCTTCTTGATTTCTTTTTTGGCTAGATCATTACTGGTATATAGAAATGGTAGTAATTTTTTATACATTAATTTTATATCCTGCAACTTTACTGAATTTATTTATCAAATCTAAGAGTTTTTGGTGGGATCTTTAGATTTTCCTACAAATAAGATAATGTCATCAGCAAAGAGGGACCATTTGAATTCCTCTTTTCCAATCTGGACACCTTTTGTTTCTTTCTCTTGCCTGATGGCTCTGGCTGGGACTTCCAGTATTATATTGAATGAGAGTGGTAAAAGTGGGCATCCTTGTCTTGTTCTGGTTCTTAGAGGAAAGGCTTTCAATTTTTCCCCACTCAGTATAATGTTAGCTGTGGCTTTGTCATATATGGCCTTTATTATTTTGAGATATGTTCCTTCTATGCCTAGTTTGTTGAGAGATTTTATCATGAAGGGATGTTGAATTTTAGCAGATGCTTTTTCTCTGTCTATTGAGATGATCATATGGTTTTTGTCTTTCATTCAGTTGATGTGATGTATCATGTTTATTAATTTGCGTATGTTGAACCATTATTGCATCCCTGGTATAAATCTCACCTAATTGTTGTATACTATTTTTTTTTAAAAAATTAATTAATAGATATTTTTTAAACATGGGGTCTTGCTCGGTTGCCCAGGCTGAGGAGCAGTAGAGTGGCGATCTTGGTACACTGCAGCCATGACCTCCTGGGTTCAAGTAATCCTCCTACCTCAGCTTCCTGAGTAGCTAAGACTACAGATGGTTCCCACCACCATGCCTGCCTAATTTTTGTATTTTTTGTGGAGGCAGGGGCTTGCTTGGTTGCCCAAGCTGATCTCAAACTCCTGCCCTCAAGCAATCCTGCCTTGGCCTCCTGTATTATCTTTGTGACGTGTTGTTGGACTTGGTTTCCTAGTATTTTTTTGGAGATTTTTGTATCTATGTTCATCAGAGATATCGGCCTGTAGTTTTGTTTCGTAATGTCCTTGCCTGGTTTTGGTATCAGGGTGATACTGGTCTTGAAGAATGATTTAGGGAGTATTCACCTTAATTTTTTTTTGGAATAGTTTCAGGAAGATTGTTATTAGTTCTTCTTTGTACATTCAGTAGAATTCACCTGTGAATCTATCTGGTCCTGGGCTTTTCTTTTTTTCTTTTTTCTTTTCTTTTTTTTGTTTTGAGATGGAGTCTTGCTCTGTTGCCCAGGCTGGAGTGCAGTGGCATGATCTCGGCTCACTGCAAGCTCCGCCTCCCAGGTTCGCCATTGTCCTGCCTCAGCCTCCCAAGTAGCTGGGACTACAGGTGCCCACCACCGTGCCCGGCTAATTTTTTTTGTGTGTGTGTATTTTTAGTAGAGACAGGGTTTCACTGTGTTAGCCAGGATGGTCTCTATCTCCTGACTTCATGAACCACCCGCCTCGGCCTCCCAAAGTGCTGGGATTACAGGCGTGAGCCATCACGCCCGGCCGGTCCTGGGCTTTTGTTTGTTGGGAGACTTTTTATTACAGGTTCAATCTCTCTACTCACTATCAGTCTCTTCAGGTTTTTATTTCTTCCTGATTAAATCTTGGTAGGTTGTGTGTTTCCAGGAATTTATCCTTTTCCTCTAGGTTTTCCAGTTTGTCAGTGTCTATTCGTTCACAATAGTCTCTGATGAGCTTTTGTATTTCTGTGGCATCAGTTGCAATAACTCCTTTTTCATTTCTGATTTTGTTTTTCAGGTCTTCTCTTCTTGGTTAGTCTAGCTAGTGATTTATCAATTTTGTTTATCTTTTTCGAGACAGGGTCTTACTCTGTCACCCACGCTGGAGTACAGTGGTGTGATCACAGATTACTGCAACCTCAACCTCCTGGGATCAAATGACCATTCTGCCTCAACCTCCTGAGTAGCTAGGACTACAGGCACATGCTACCATGACTACCTTATTTCTTTTCTTCTGATAATTTCGGGTTTGGTTTGTACTTGCTTTTCTTATTCCTTGAAATGCCTTGTTAGATTGTTAATTTGTAATTTTTCTACTTTTTTGGCTAGATGCGGTAGCTCATGCCTGTAATCCCAGCACTTTGGGAGGCCGAGGCAGGAGGATCACTTGAGGCCAGGAGTTCAAGACCAGCCTGGCCAACATGGTGAAACCCCGTCTGTATTAAAAATACAAAAATTATCCAGGCATGGTAGTGTGTGCCTGTAGTCTCAACTATTCAGGAGGCTGAGGCAGAAGAATCACTTGAACCTGGGAGGTGGAGGTTGCAGTGAGCCAAGATCTCGCCATTGTACTTCAGCCTGGGTGACAGAGCCAGGCTCTATCTAAAAAAAAAAAAAAAAAAAAAAAAGTCCCCTCTTAGTGCAGCTTTTGCTTTTGCTGTATCCTGCAGGTTTAGGTATGTTGTAACTCCATTTACACTTATTTTAAGAAAGTTGTTTATTTCCTTCCTGATTTCTTCATTGACCCACTCATCATTCAGGAGCTTATTGCTTAATCTCCATGTTTTTGTACAGTTTTCAAAGTTCCTCTTGGTATTGATTTCTTATTTTATTCCACTGTGGCCTGAGAGGATACTTGATATTATTTTGATTTTTAGAAAATTGGCTGAGAGGCTGGGCATGGTGGCTCACGCCTGTAATCCCAGCACTTTGGGAGGCTGAGGTAGGCAGACCACCTGAGGTCAGGAGTTTGAGATCAGCCTGGCCAACATAGTGAAACCCCATCTCTACTAAAAATACAAAAATTAGCTGGGTGTGGTGGCACATACCTGTAGTCCCAGCTCTTCAGGAGGCTGAGGCAGGAGAATCACTTGAACCCAGGAGGCGGAGGTTGCAGTAAGCCGAGATGTTGCCACTGCACTCCCACCTGGGCAACAGAGTGAGACTGTCTCAAAAAAAAAAAAAAAAAAAATTGGTTGAGACTTGTTTTGTGGCCTAACATATGATCTATCCTGGAGAATCTTCCATGTACTGAGGAAAAGAATGTACATTCTGGCCAGGCATGGTGGCTCACACCTATAATCCAGCACTTTGGGAGGCCAGGGCAGGTGGATCACTTGAGGTCAGGAGTTCGAGACCAGCATGGCCAACATAGTGAAACCCTATCTGTACAAAAAATACAAAAATTAGCTGGGTGTGGTGGTGTGCACCTGTAATTCCAGCTACTTGGGAGGCTGAAGCATGAGAATTGCTTGAACCCAGGAGTTGGAGGTTGCAGTAAGCCAAAATCGTGTCACTGCACTCCAGCCTGGGTGACAAAGTGAGACTCTGTCTCAAAAAACGAATCTAAGCTAAAATAATAATGTATATTATGCGGTTGTTGGAATGTTCTGTAAATTTCTGTTAGGTCCATTTGGTCTAAAGTCCAGTTTACATCCAATGTTTCTTTGTTCCTTTTCTGTCTAGATGATCTGTCAAATGCTGAGAATGAGGTCTTAAAGTTCCTCTCTATTATTGTATTGCAGTCTATCTCTCTCTTTAGATCTAGTATTATTTGCTTTCTGGTGCTTCATAGTTGGGAGCATATATATTTAGAATTGTTATATCCTCTTCCTGGATTGATCCCTTAATCATTATGTAATGACCTTCTTTGTCTTTTTTTTTTTTTTTTTAACTACTTTTGACTTAGTCTGTTTTGTTTTGTGTTTTGTTTTTTGAGACACGGTCTTACTCTGTCACCCAGGCTAAAGTGCTGTGGCACAATCTCCATCTCTAGGGCTCAATCTTCCCACCTACACCTCCCAAATAGCTGGGACAACAGATGTGTGCCACCACGCCTGGCTAATTTTTAAATTTTTTGTAGAGGCAAGGTCTTACTGTGTTGCCTAGGTTGGTCTTGAACTTCTGGGCTCAAGTGATCCTCTCGCCTTGGCCTCCCAAAGTGGTGGGGTTAAAGGTGTAAGCCACCATGTCTGGCCTAAAGTCTGTTTTGTCTGATATAAGTATAGCTATTCCTGCTCACTTTTGGTTTTCATTTGCATGGAATATCTTTTTCCATCCCATTACTTTCAGTCTGTATGTGCCTTTACTGTCAAAGTGAGTTTCTCCTTTTTTTTTTTTTTATAGTCTTGCTCTGTCACTCAGGCTGGAGTGCAGCGGTGCGATCTTGGCTCACTGCAACCTCTGCCTCCTCAGTTCAAGTGATTCTCGTGCCTCGGCCTCCTGAGTAGATGGGATTATAGAAGCATGCTACCATGCTGGGCTAATTTTTGTATTTTTAGTAGATATGGGGTTTTGCCAAGTTGGCCAGGCTAATCTTGAACTCTTTACCTCAGGTGATGCACCCACCATGGCCTCCGAAGTGCTGGGATTACAAAATGAGTTTCTTGTAAGCAGCATATAGTTAAATTATGTTTTATTATTATTATTTTAATCCATTTAGCTATTCTGTATCTTTTAAGTGGAGAATTTCATCTGTTTATGTTTAATGTTATTATTGATATATGAGGCTTTGTTCTTGTCATATTATTAATTGTTTTCTGGCTATTTTATATATTCTTTGTTCCTTTCTTTCTCTCTTATTGTTTCTTGTGTGCTTTGGTGGATATCTGTATGGGTAGCATTTGAGCTTTTTCTCTTCCTCCTTTGTGTGATTGCTTTACCAGTGAGTTTTATACTTTTGTATGTTTTCATGATGGTAAATATCATCCTTTTACTTTCAGGTTTGGGACTCCCTTGAGCATTTCTTATGGGGCCAGTGAATATCCTTAGACCAGGTGCAGTGGCTCATGCCTGTAATCCCAACACTTTCAGAGGCCAAGATGGGAGGATTCCTTGAGCTCTGGAGTTTGAGACTAGCCTGGGCAACAAAACCAAACCCCATCTCTACAAAACACTTAAAACTTAACTGGACTTGGTATGTATCTGTGGTCCCAGTTACTTGAGAGGCTGAGGCAGAAGGATCACTTGAGCCTGGGAGGTTGAGGCTACAGTGAGCTACAATCATGCCACTGTACTCCAACCTGGGCAACAGAGTGAGACCCCGTCTCAAACAAACAAACAAACAAACAAACAACAACCAAAACCCTCAGCATTTGCTTGTTTGAGAAAGACTTTATTTCTCCTTCATTAATGAAAAATAATTTTTCTGGATATAGTATCCTTGGCTGACAGGCTTTTTTTTACTTTCAGCACTTTGAATATATCATGTCATTCTCTTCAGGCCTATAAGGTTTCTGCTCAGAAACCTACTGTTAAGCAGCCTGGGCAACATAATGAGACCTACTCTACTAAAAATCAAAAAATTAGCCAGGTGTGGTGGCACATGCC
This sequence comes from Symphalangus syndactylus, assembly GCF_028878055.3. Classification (NCBI taxonomy): domain Eukaryota; kingdom Metazoa; phylum Chordata; class Mammalia; order Primates; family Hylobatidae; genus Symphalangus; species Symphalangus syndactylus. Next base: position 47,547,514 of record NC_072434.2, on the reverse strand, counting down.
TGTAGTTCTAGTTACTTGGGAGGATCACTTGAGCCTGGCAGGCCAAGGCTGCAGTAAGCAGTGATCATGCCGCCACTGCACTACAGCCTGAGCAACAGAGAGACACCCTGTCTCAAAAAAAAGAAAAGAAAGAAAGAAAGCAATCCACTGTTAGTCTGATGTAGTTTCCTTTATAGGTGACTAGATGCTTTTTTTCTTGCAGTTTCTAATATTTGCTCTTTGTCTTTTATTATAGACAGTCTGACCATAATGTGCCATGGAGAATACATCTTTGCATTGTATCTTCCTGGGGATCATTGAGCCTCTTTTACCTGGATGTCTAAATTTCTTGCTAAACTTGGGAAGTTTTCGTTTATTATTTAGTTAAATAGGTTTTCTAATTTTTTTACTCTGTCTTAGCCCTCAGGGACACCAATAATTAGAATATTCAGTAACTTTATGTTTTCTCAAATATAGTGAATGCTTGGCTTATTCTTTTTTCTTTTTTTTTTTCAAGATAGGGTCTTGTTCTTGCCTTGTCTAGGCTAGAGGGCAGTGGCACAATCATACTTCACTGCAGCCTTGACATCCCAGGCTCAAGCAGTCCTCCCACTTCAGCCTCCTGAGTAGGTAGGACTACAGGTGTGTGCCATCATGCCAGCCTATTTTTGTTTTTGAGACAGAGTTTCGCTCTTGTTGCCCAGGCTGGAGTGCAATGGCGCAATCTTGGCTCACCACAACCTCCGCCTCTCGGGTTCAAGTGATTCTCCTGCCTCAGCCTCCCGAGTAGCTGGGATTACAGGCACGCGCCACTGTACCTGGCAAATTTTGTATTTTTTTTTAGAGACAGGGCCTCTCCATGTTGGTCAGGCTGGTCTCAAACTCCCAACCTCAGGTGATCCGCCCACCTTGGCCTCCCAAAGTGCTGGGATTACAGGAGTGAGCCACCACACCTGGCCATGCCAGCCTATTTTTAAAAAATTATTAGTAGTAAAGATGAGGTCTTACTATGTTGCTCAGGCTGGTCTCAAACTCCTGAACTCAAGCAATCTTTCTGCCTTGGCCTTCCAAAGTGTTGGGTTTACTGACCTGAGCCACTGTGGCTGGCCTCATTCTTTTTTTGCTTATTCTTATCCTACTAAATTATTTCAAAAGACTTGTCCTGAAGTTTTGAAATTCTTTCTTCTGTTTGATCTAGTATTTTTTTTTTTTTAGACAGAGTGTCGCTCTTGTTGCCCAGGCTGGAATGCAATGGCACTATCTCGGCTCACTGCAACCTCTGCCTCCCGGGTCAAGTAATTCTCCTACCTCAGCCTCCCGAGTAGCTGGGATTACAGGTACGTGCCACCATGCCCAGCTAATGTTTGTATTTTTAGTAGAGATGGGGTTTCACCATGTTGGACAGGATGGTCTCAATCTCTTGACCTCGTGATCCACACGCCTCGGCCTCCCAAAGTACTGGGATTACAGGCATAAGCCACCATACTCAGCAATCTAGTCTATTATTGAAGCTTTCTTTCCTTTTTCTTTTCCTTTTTTTTTTTTTTTTTGAGACACGACAGTTTTACTCTGTCACCCAGGCTGCAGTGGCATGATCTGCACTCACTGCAACCTCCACCTCCTGGGTTCAAGCGATTCTTGTGCCTCAGCTTCCTGTGTAGCTGGGATTACAGGTGTGTACCACCACCCCCAGCTAACTGTTTGTATTTTTAGTAGAGACGGAGTTTTGCCATTTTTGCCCAGGCTAGTCTCAAACTCCTGAGCTCAGGCTATCCACCTGCCTTGACCTCCCAAATTGCTAGGATTACAGGTATGAGCTGTTGTTGAAGCTTTCAAGTGTATTTTGTATTTCCTTAAATAAATGAATTATTCACTTCTAAGCTTTCTGTTTGGTTCTTTTTTTCTTTTTTTTTTTTTTCGAGATAGAGTCTCACTCTGTTGCCCAGGCTCTAGTGCAGTGGCGTGATCTCTGCTCACTGCAAGCTCCACCTCCCAGGTTCATGCCATTCTCCTGCCTCAGCCCCCCAAGTAGCTGGGACTATAGGCGCCCGCCACCGCACCCGGCTAATTTTTTGTATATTTAGTAGAGATGGGGTTTCACCGTGTTAGCCAGTATGGTCTTGATTTCCTGACCTTGTGATCCACCCGCCTCAGCCTCCCAAAGTGCTGGGATTGCAGGCATGAGCCACCACGCCTGGCCTGTTTGGTTCTTTTAAAAAACACCTCTGGTAAATTTCTCATTCATATCCTGAGTTGTTTTTCTGATATCTCTGTATTCTTTTTCAGAATTCTCTGGTAGCTCACTAAGGTTCTTTAAAATCAGTATTTTGTGAATTTCTTTTTTATTGGGATCTGCTGCTGGAGAGTTATTGTTTTCCTTTGGCAGTGTTATATTTTCTTGCTTTTTCATGTTTCCTGTGTCCTTGCATTGACATCTGCATATGTAGCATAATTGTCACTTCTTCTAATTTTTTTTTTTTTTTTTTTTTTTTGAGACGGAGTCTCGCTCTGTCGCCCAGGCTGGAGTGCAATGGCACAATCTCGGCTCACTGCAAGCTCTGCCTCCTGGGTTCACGCCATTCTCCTGCCTCAGCCTCTCCGAGTAGCTGGGACTACAGGCGCCCGCCACCACGCCCGGCTAATTTTTTGTATTTTTAGTAGAGACGGGGTTTCACCGTGGTCTCGATCTCCTGACCTCGTGATCTGCCCGCCTCGGCCTCCCAAAGTGCTGGGATTACAAGCGTGAGCCACCGCGCCCGGCTAATTTTTTGAACTTGCTTTGTAGGGGAAGACTTTTCCCTGAAGATGTGTATATGTTGTTGGTTAGATAGGATGTCATTGGTTGGCCTTGATTTGGGGTGCATGCAATAACATGTGGGCTATGTGATTTCTTTTCTTTTTTTTTTTTTTTGAGATGGAATCTCACTCTGTCACCCAGGCTGGAGTACAGTGGTGCAATCTTGGCTCACTGCAACCTCCGCCTCCCAGGGGTTCAAGCAATTCTCCTGTCTCAGCCCCCTGAGTAGCTGGAACTACAGGCACAGGCCACCATGCCCAGCTAATTTTTGTAATTTTAGTAGAGATGAGGTTTCACCATGTGGGTTGGACTGGTCTCGAACTCCTGACCTCAGGTGATCCACCCACCTTGGCCTCCCAAAGTGCTGGGATTACAAGTATGAGCTACCGCACCCAGCCTGACTGTGTTTCTTCAGCTGTAAATGGCATCAGTGGCATCCATGCTTTTTTGGTGGCTTCAGGTGTGATTATTACTGGAGTCTGTGGTTAGGTTTTGCTGGAACTAGGGTGCCAAGTGGGCCAGTGTTTGAGCCCCAGTGGTGGTAGTGGTGGGCCGAGCATGCCTGTTTGTGGGCCTCAGGGGACCTATGTTGGCACCAATGTCAGTGGGTCCTGGAGTGCTGATTCTTAGCCTTCTAGATGGCTTGCTTAAATGCTGGTTGTGGCAACAGTGTGTTGGGCGTATGTGCAAGTTCTCAGGCCCCTTGGCAGCTGGTATGATGTGGGCCATGGCAGTAGCAGTGGTGGAACAAGCCCTCTGGGTCCAGGAAGTCCATGGTGGTGTTGGTAGTGGCTGTGACAGGTTGTGCAGGCTAGTCCCTCTGGTGATATATGCAGTTGGGTAATAGCTGTGGTGGTACATGCAGTTGGGTGATAGCTGTGATATCTGGTCTCTGGTGATACATGCAGTTGGGTGATAGCTGTGGTGGTATTGGCAGGTTGGGTTGACTCAACCTCTGGATAGCATACTTGAGTACTGGTGGAAGGAGACCAGGCCGATAAACATGTCCTCAGGCCCCCTTGGTAGTGCATTCAGGTGCTGGCTGCAATAGGAAGGGGCAGCGTGGCTCAGATGTGGGCAATGGTAACTACACTGTGGGCCTGCCACCACTGAAGGTGGAGCCTGTCTCTGCTGGAGCAGCCAAGGCAGGTAACTGTGGGCAGTGTAATTTGCTCATGCCTTGGTCCCACAGCATTCTGCTGCAGCAGCACTGGGAATTTTCCCTGGGGTACATGGGACTGCCCGGCCTCCCCTCTTCCACCTTAGCCCAGTGATGACAGCGACAGCCCAGACCCTAGGGCAGGATGCAGACCTTTGAGAGCTTGGTTCTCAGAATAGCACCAAGCTGCAGCTGCTTAGGACATGCATGCCGGTGGGACTTTGTGTGTGTTCCCTCTCTGGAGCAATGCCTCTGTGCCTTTTTTCTTTTTTCTTTTTCTTTTTTTTTTTTTTGAGTCAGAGTTTTGCTCTTTTGCCCAGGCTGGAATGCAGTGGCATAATCTCAGCTCACTGCAACCTCTGCCTCCTGGGTTCAAGCAATTCTCCTGTCTCAGCCTCCCAAGTAGCTGGAATTACAGGCACCTGCCACCGTGCCTGGCTAATTTTTGTATTTTTAGTAGAGACGGGGTTTCACCATGTTGGCCAGGCTGATCTTGAACTCCTGACCTCAGGTGATCCACCCACCTCGACCTCCCAAAGTGTTAGGATTACAGGCATGAGCCACCACGCCTGGCCTCTGTGTAGTCTTTAGGCAGCTCCCTATGTTAGTCTCAAGGTCCATGTGGGTTGGTTCTTCTATAGCTAAGACTATAAAAGGCTGTGGTGGGAATGTGGAGCCTTGGGGCTCTTTCTTCCCCTTTTCCCATATCAAGGGGCTTTTCCTGGCTCCCAGCTGATCCCAGCCAAACAGACTGTCTTGCTTCCGTCTCCTTATTTGCTTTCAGTGCTTCTCATCACTTCTCTGTTGAATCTCAGTATTCTCTCTTAGATGATCTAGTTGAAGTCTATTTATTTTAGAGATGGGATCTCATTGTGTCACCCAGGCTGGCCTCAAATTCCTGGACTCAAGTGATTCTCCCACCTCAGCCTCCCAAGTAGCTAGGACTACAAGTATGCACCACCATGCCTGGCTTATTTTTTATTTGTTTTGTTTAGCTAGCATTTATATAGTGCCTATTATAGTCCAGATGCTATGGTAAAAAGTATACAAGTATTAGCTCATGTAATCCTGTGAAATAAGTATAGTTATCCCTGTTTTACAGATGAGAAAACAGGCACAGAAAGTGCCTTGCTTAAAGGCACACAACTAGTACTGGTAGAGCTGAGATTCAACTCAGGCTGCATGGCTCTAGAGTCAGTGTTCTAAGCCACTTGTGGCTTGAAAAATAGAACCTATTTGTGCAAGACATAACCTTTATTCAGCCTGAACCCAATGCTAAATGCCTACATAGATTTGTGGACTTTTTGCAATAATGCTAATGGAGCCAAGGGGTGCAAGTTGGAGACTGGCAGACTAGAGGACTTTTAATCTCTGTTTGACTCTAAATTTCATAATCCCAATAGAATTTTTGTAAAGGAGATGGGAGTTAAGGCTCTCTCAACTTCAGCTCATGTAACCAGGACAAACCAGCTGAACTTGGGCTCCTTTCTCAGAAATCAGCGTAAGAGGCACTCACCCTTGTGCTATAGACAACAGAAATGTAGCACAAGGGCTGTAACTAAGTCACATGTGTCTCCAGGGAAATACGTGCATGCCTTTGGAGTTGAAACTGGAGCGGCAGTAAAACCAAAAACATATGCTCACTCTTCACTATTCAGCCACCTCTGAACTTCTTCCTCCTCACCTTTTTTACTGTTACCAATGAATATATTTTTAAGCGATTTTTTAAAAGGATAGCTTACAGAGCACCCACAAACCTACCCATCATTTGTAATTTCTTCCTTTAATTGAAAAAACTTGTTTTTTCTTAGTGGTCTTATCCTACTGCTCTAGAAGAAAGCTCAAGATACTCAGGATACCAGTTTGATGGACAATGAACTAAGCCCAGAAGAAATCCCTCTCCAAACCTATCTTCTTGTTGCTGTCCTATCTGTGTACTTGTTGGACACCTACTCTATGCCTGACACTATGCCAGGTATTGGAAATACAAAGATCAACAGGACACAGTTCCTGCTCTTAAGGAACTCACGGATGAGTAAGGGAGACAAATATGTACATAAATCATTTCAGTGGAGGCTGGGGGTGGTGCCTCACACCGCTAACCCCAGCACTTTGGGAGGCTGAGGCAGGCGGATCACCTGAGATCAAGAGTTCGAGATTAGCCTGGCCAACATGGTGAAACTCCATCTCTACTAAAAACACAAAAATTAGCCAGACACAGCTGGTGCATGCCTGTAATCCCAGCTACTCGGGAGGCTGAGGCAGGAGAATCACTTGAACCTGGGAGGCAGAGATTGCAGCGAGCTGAGATCACGCCACTGCACTCCAGCCTGAGTGACAGAGTGAGAATCCATCTCAAAAAAAAAAAAAAAAAAAATCATTGCAACGGAGGGGATAGATTAATCCATATACCACATGCTGTAGGATATTTTTAGCCTGTAGACTTTTGCACATGTGGGTCCCAAGGCCAGGAATGAGTTTCATTGGTTCTACAGCAGGCTGATTCCTGTGGGATGGAGCATACATAGCATAGGAGCCCTTAACTTACTACAGGGACATCAGAGAAAGATTCCTGGAGGAGGAATGTTAACCTTGTCAAAATGCAGAATTCCAGGTCTGGAGTGGGGCATCACACACTGCATTTCTAACACGCACCCAGGTGGTAAGGCTGCTGCTGGCCCTCACACCAAACTTTGAGTATCAAGGGTGCATGGGAAGTATGGGGATAGGGATGAAGAAGGGGAGAAAGAAAGATGATCCAAGCAGATGGGTCTGCTGTGAGCTGTGCTGGCTCAGCCGTGGTGCCTGCAGGGACCTCAGCGGTGCAGACTAGGAATGAAAAGGAGAAAGGATGGCATGGGAATGGTGGACACATAGAAGAATGTCTGTGAAGGAATGGCAGACTCAGGCTTTCATGGCAAGTGAAGGAGGCCTGAAGTAATGGACATAGCACCAGGAGCTGAGATTTGTAAATATAGGGATGAAAAACTAATGTTTCTTGAATATCTGCATACCTCTATCCATATCCTTATCTGTATCTATACCAATGTCTGTCTGTCTGTCTTTGGCACTTCATTTTGTCCTTGCAACAACCTAAGAAGTAGGAAATGGAGATTCAGAAAGATTAGGTGAGTTGCTGCAAGTCACACAACTAGGAAGAGGTGGATTTCAGCAAGAACTAAGTAGGAGCTGGGCTCAAAGGGCCTATAATCCCAGCACTTTGGGAGGCTAAGAAGAGAGGATTTCTTGAGGCCAGAAGTTCAAGGCGGCCGGGCCCAGTGGCTCACGCTTGTAATCCCAGCACTTTGGGAGGCCAAGGCAGGCAGATCACGAGGTCAGGATATCAAGACCACAGTGAAACCCCGTCTCTACTAAAAATACAAAAAATTAGCCGGGCCTGGTGGCGGGCGCCTGTAGTCCCAGCTACTTGGGGAGGCTGAGGCAGGAGAATGGCGTGAACCCAGGAGGCGGAGCTTGCAGTGAGCCGAGATTGCGCCACTGCACTCCAGCCTGGGTGACAGAGCGAGACTCCATCTCAAAAAACAAAAGAAGTTCGAGATCAGCCTTGGCAACATAAGGAAACCCTATCTATCTCTAAAAAAAAAAAAAAAAAAATTGTTTTTAAATTAACCAGGCATGATGGTGTGTGCCTGTAGTCTCAGCTACTCCAGAGGCTAAGGCGGGAGAATTGCTTAAGCCTGGGAGTTCAAAGATACAGTAAGCGGTGCTCATGCTACTGCCCTCCAGCCTGGGAGGCAGAGTGAGACCCCGTTTCTTACAAAAAAAGAACAAAAGAAATAAGTAGGGTGTCAGGACTCAAATAAGCAGATGGAGATTCAGAGAAGAGCTTTTAATCCAGTGGGCAATTCAAATATAAATGGAAACTTGGGGCCCTGGTATAGTTGCAGTGCCTGGGTCAGTAGAACAGGATTTTGGAAGGCTGGAATCTGAGGGTGGCTATGGCAAGAGACTAGGGCTCCTGACAGATTCAGGGAGCAGCCCAATCCCAGACTCCCAGACTACAGCAAAACTCAGGCAGAAGTTAGAGGGGCTGTCCCTGTCAACATGGCTAGATGACTCCATGGTGAAACGCTGGAGAAGAATTCCATGATGGTAAATGGAAGGGCTGTTGAAGACAGGAAGAGAGTGCAGAGGAATATTTTATTCACTGGGTAAACACAAGGATGGGAGAATCCAGAAATGAAGACAAAGCCTCATTTACATTTTAACAGATTTTCTCTCTTGCCATGATAGAATCATAACCTTCTTGAAACATATACAGTCTTATTTATTTATTTATTTATTTATTTATTTAGAGAGAGGGTCTCATTCTGTTGCTGAGGCTGGGGTGCAGTGGTGCAATCATGGCTCACTGCAGCCTTGACCTCCTGGGTTCAACTGGTGACAGAAACAATAGGATAGTTACATTTATCTTACTTAGCAGGCAGATTGTTATCATTATTATTCATGCATTATTCTGAATACTTTTACAAACATGAAGCCACTTAATCCTGTGAGTAGGTTTTATTACTATCCTCATTATACAGAGAAGGAATCTCAGGCACAGAGACCTTAAGTCACGGCCCAAACCTTAAGAAACATATAGTTCAGTGGGGACACCAATTCTCAAATAGGTTAAAATATTTGTGTAAAACCAAAGAGAAGCAGGAAGAGATGAGAATTCTCATCTCCAGAGTCTCAAGTCTTGCTTTTTAAGCTAAAATGTAAGATTTTAGAAACAAGAGCATCATTTCTTTGATATATTCTCCAGTCCTTTGTGCCTTCGCTATACTCCGCACATACCATTTGTGTACTTACACCACTGCCTTGTGAATATTTGTGCTCTTTTCTTCCCTGCTAGACTGTGAGCTGCTTGAGGGCAGCAACTGTGTGTCTTTTCTTTTCTGTATGGGCAGCAGCTAAGCACAGTACCTGGAATATACTAGGTGCTCAATATGCTTATTGAAGTTTGGGTGTTTTTTGTTTTCATTTTTGTTTTTGTTTTGAGACAGCATTTCACTCTGTCATCCAGGCTGGAATACAGTGGTGCCATCACAGCTCACTGCAGCCTCAACCTCCTGGGCTCATGTGATCCTTTCACCTCAAGCCCCCTGACTAGTTGGGACTACAAGAACGTGCCAACATGCCAGGCTAATTTTTTGTAATTTTTGTAGAGACAGGGTTTTGCCATGTTGCCCAGGCTGGTCTTGAACTCCTGGGCTCAAGCAATCTACCCGACTTGGCCTCCCAAAGAGCTGGGATTACAGGCGTGAACCACTGAGCCCAGCCATTTATTGAATAATTGAATGGATTAAACTCTTGATTTTTTCCTGACTTCCGACGCCAATGAAGCCTGGCCTTGAGGCATAGGACGGCACCTGGGTTACCCGATGGCTCTCTGTGCCATGAATGTTTCATAACCGCAGGCTGTGTGTTGCTTGTTCTGAGCTTGGCACTATGCCAGAGAGATGTCTGACTGAGTGGTCTTTTGCAAAGTGGACTTGATCTTCTATTTTTCCAGTTGTTTTAGTTCTTGTAGATTTTGTTTTCTTCATATACGCACCAGGGAGTTTCATACATTCTTTTTTTGTCTCTGCTTGTCAGACTGTATACAGTGTCTTTCAGTGCTTAAGCTGCATACGTAGTCTAAGAACTTAGGATACTAGTAAGTTTTTATTTAGGTAAATTAACAATTTGTTCAGCACTTCTTATGTGTTAGGTACCTTACATTCATTATCTCTTTTAATCCTCAAAATATCCCTGTGAGACATTTTGTATAGTACCCACCTGCCTCCCGACAGCCTTTTTTTTTTTTTTTTTTTTTTTTGTGAGACGGAGTCTTGCTCTCTCCCCCAGGCTGGAGTGCTGTGACGCAGTCTCGGCTCACTGCAACCTCCACATCCTGGGTTCAAACGATTCTCCTGCCTCAGCCTCCCGAGTAGCTGGGACTGCAGGTGCCCACCACCACGCTGGGCTAAAATTTTTTGTATTTTTAGTAGAGATGGGGTTTCACAGTGTTAGCCAGGATTGTCTCAATCTCCTGACCTCGTGATCTGCCTGCCTCAGCCTCCCAAAGTGCTGGGATTACAGGTGTGAGCCACTGTGCCCAGCCCAGTACCCCATTTTATGATGCTGAAAATGAAGGCTCAGAGAGGCTAAGTGATTGATCCAAGGTTATGCAGCCATTGAAGGCAAAGCCAAGATTCTTACCCAGGTGTATATGTGGCTGTGTTAGGCCACTTTTGTGTTGCTATAAATAAATACCTGAGGCTGAATAATTTATAAAGAAAGGCAGTTTATGAGGACTGAATCAGAAGGAAACAAAAAAAAAAGAAAGAAAGAAAAGAAAAGAGGCTTAATTGGCTCAGAGTCTGCAGGCTGTGCAAGCATGGCTCCAGCAACTGCTCCTGATGAAGGGCTCAGAATGCTTCCAATCATGGTGGAAGGTGAAGGGGGAGCAGGCATGTCACATGGTGAGAGAAGAAGCAAGAAGGTGGTGGTGGGAGAAGGTCCCAGACTGTTAAACAACCAGATCTCATGTGAATTAACTGACCAAGAACTCACTTATCACCAAGGAGATGGGCCTAAACCATTTATGAGGAATCTGCCCCTATGATCCAATCACCTCCCACAGGCCCCACCTCCAACATTGAGAATCATATTTCAACATGAGATTTGGAGGGGACAAACATCCAAACCATATCATTCTGCCCTTGGCCCCCAAATCTCATGTCCTTCTCACATTTCAAAATACAATCATGCCTTTGCAATAATCCCCCAGAGTCTTAACTCATTCCTACACTAACTCAAAAGTCCCAAGTCCCATGTCTCATCTGGAAATGAGTTCCTTCCATTAATGAGCCTGTAAGATAAAAAATAATTTACTTCCAAGATACAATGGCAGTAAAGGTGTTGGGTAATATTCTTGTTCCAAAAAAGAGAAATTGGCCAAAAGAAAGGAGTAATAGACCCCATGCAAGTCTGAAATCCAGTAGGGCAGGCATTAAATCTTAAAGGTCCAACACAAGCCTTGACTCCATGTCCCACATCCTGGGTACACTGGTGTGAGAGGTGGGCTCCCAAGGCTTTGGGCAGCCGCACCTCCTTGGCCTACCTGTCTGCTCTCACAGGTTGGAATTGAGTGCTTGTGGCTTTTCCAGGCTCAGGATGCAAGCTGTCAGTGGTTCTACCATTCAGGGGTCTGGAGGGCAGTGGCCCCCTTCCCATAGCTCCACTGAGCAGTGCCCTAGTGGGAACTGTGTGCGGGCTCCAACCTCACATTACCCCTTGGCATTATCTAGTATCTTTGTGGGGGCTCCACCCCTGCAGTAGGCTTCTGCCTGGGCACCCAGATTTTCCATACATCTTCTGACATCTAGGTAGAGGCTGCCAAGCCTCCTTCATTCTTGCATTCTGTGCACCTGCAAGCTTAACACCACATGGAAGCCACCAAGGCTTATGGCTTGTGCCCTCCAGAGCCATGGCCCAAGCTGTACCTGGGGCCCTTTGAGCCTTGGCTGTAGCTGGAGCAGCTGGGATGTGGGGAGCAGCGTCCTGAGGCTGAGCAGGGCTACACAACCATTTAACCAGTGTCTAAGAAGTTCCAAACTTTCCCTCATCTTCCTGTCTTCTTCTGAACTCCCAAACTCTTCCAACCTCTGCCCCTTACCCAATTCCAAAGCTGCTTCCACATCTTTGGTTATCTTTAAGGCAATGCCCCACTTCTCAGTCCCAGTTTTCTGTGTTGGTTCGTTCTTTCAGTGCTCTAAAGTCATACCTGAGGCTGGGTAATTTATAAAGAAAAGAGGTGTAATTGGCTTATGGTTCTGCAGGCTGTACAAGCATGGCTCCAGTATCTGCTCCTGGTGAGGGCCTCAAGAAGCTTCCAATCATGGCAGAAGGTGAAGGAAGAGGAAGTGTGTCACATGGTGAGAGCAGGAACAAGGGGGTGGGGGAGGTCTCAGACTCTTAAACAATCACATCTCATGTGAACTAACTGAGTGAGAACTCACTCATTACCAAAGGGATGGTGTTAAATCATTCATGAGGTATCTGTCCCCAGGATCCAATCACCTCCTAACAGGCCCTACCTCAGGGGACAAACATCCAAACCATATCAATGGCCAAAGAGTATGCTCTTTCCACTACAGCACACTGCTATAAAGTATGGCCCAAAGTTAAAATAACAACAACAACAACAACAACCACCATCAAATAGGATAGGAAAGTCTTGCCTGGCTATGTGCTGGTAGTTTTTACAAAGTCTTAGCAATTTGAGTGATAACAAACTGGGTAAGTTGTCAGTGTTGGCCAGGGTGAGGGTGGGCTCCCAATTAGGCAAGCAGTGAGCTAGACTACCTTCATCAACCCAGGAAACATCCAGAATGAAGAGGGGAGAGTCCTGCTCTATTCTGTACTGAAGCTTCCACATCTAGAAGAGTCATTCATTCATTCAGCAAATATGTTGAGTGCCTACTTTATGCCAGGGCAGCTGCTAAGAACTAGATAAAGAAGACAGATACATTCTCCACCATTGTGGAGTTTACTTTTGGGTAATTGTTGTTTTCCGTCCTGGACATGACAATTAAGTTTGGATGTTACTGGACAAACTAGAGAGTGTATTGAGAAGTAGGACCAGGTGGTGAAAACAGAGGAGGGAACAGTTGAAAGAACTAAGAGCAGACAGCAGAGGTGACCGAGGGATGAGGTATCTTTGGCACTTAAAGGTCTAAACATGACGAATGGTTATGCTGGCTGTTTTCTGTACAGCCAGCGTCAAAAAAGAATTTCCTCATAAGTAACGAAAAGGCTGCCTCTAAAAATTGTAAGCTCCTCATTACTGGAAGTGTCCAAGCAGAGACTGGTAACTTTTCAGTGACGTCATAAAGAAAGGCAGTGTACCTGAGGCAAAAAGCATGGAATCTGGGGATTAATTGCCTGGACACTATAAATATTATTTGTGTGACTTTGGCACACAATGACAAAGCCCATAGCCTTCAGGAAATGGTGTCAAGTATTATTAGTATATAGGTAGAGGTGGGAGCAGATAGCCATTAAGTCTCTTCCAAGTACATAATTCGGTAGTTCTGTACTTAACCTCTTCACTCCCAAGTGAAATTTTTACAAAAATGTTTTCTGAATATCCATGACTACTATCTAAGTACCCTGGTTGGGGAAGGGCAGAAGAAGGGGTAAAGAAGAGAAGATTCCTCTTGTGGGGTCTCGAGTCTTCCCAAAAGTTGCTGATGACATTGTTTTTGTAAGACAAAAGAGAGAAATGTCTGATTCTTCTGGAAAATGTGGTTTTCCTTGCCGAACCAACAGTTCTTCACGTTTGTTTTGCCCTGACTTCCTTTTGCAGTGAATCTAATAATGGCCATGCATGGCATGGCACTTCTCTAAGGTGTTTGCATTTTAGGGAGAAACACATCCAAATATGAAGGCGAAAAAGAAGAAAAAAGAAAAAAAAAATAGAGGGCGGGGTGTGGTGACTAACACCTGTAATTTCAGCACTTTGGTAGGTTGAGACAAAAGGATCGATTAAGCCCAGTTCAAGACCAGCCTGAGCAACAAAGTAAGACGTCGTCTCTACAAAAAATTTTAAACATTTGCCAAGTGAGGCCGGGCGCAGTGGCTCACACCTGTAATCTCAACACTTTAGGAGGCCGAGGTGGGTGGATCACAAGGTCAGGAGTTTGAGACCAGCCTGACCAACATGGTGAAACCCTGTCTCTACTAAAAATACAAAAATTAGCTGGGCATGGTGGGGCACACCTGTAATCCCAGCTACTCAGGAGGCTGAGGCAGGAGAATCACTTGAACCCGGGAGGTGGAGGTTGCAGTGAGCCAAGATCGTGCCACTGCACTCCAGCCTGGGCAACAGAGCTAGACTCCATCTCAAAAAGGAAAAAAAAAATTCGCCAAGTGTGGTGGCACACACCTGCAATCCCAGCTACACAGGAGGCTGAGGTGGGAAGGATTGCTTGAGCCCAGCAAGTGGAGATTGCAGTGAGCTGAGATCACACCACTATACTCCAGCCTGGGCAACAGAGCGAGGACTCTGTCTCAAAAAAAAAAAAAGAAAAGAAAAGAAAAAGAGATTTCTAATGGTGAAAATTAAGGCACGACCTGGTAAATACACTTCTGTTACGAACAGCAAGGGCCCCAAGATCTTCCTGAATAAATAGGCCCTGGCAGTGGGAAATGTGATCTGATTTTTCCTCTTCCTCTGCCATGGAAAAATTCCACTCCCACCACTCGCAGCAACTTTGGCTAAGAGCCAAGAGGCAATCAGGCTGCCTTTTTCTACTTTTCTCCTTCCTGAGAACACAGAGGTCCAATGGGCCATTCCAGAGCGTGGGCTTCTATGGCCCCACTGCTATCACTCAGCAGGCTAGTCAGTTTCAGAAAAGATTTCTGCAGCCCAGCCAGAGAGTTTTTGCTTCCTTTTTCCCCCTATTTTTCCCCAGATGTACTATTATAACAAGCTAAGCAGGGGATCCCTTAGGAGGAGTCAAAGGAATCCTGCTTGTTAGAATGATTTTTAGACTTAAAGCACTAGTTGAGGGCTTTTATCTTCAAAAAGTGTGTGTTGGGGGGATATTTTTTTTAATTTGGATTTTCCTTTCAAAGTACAAAAGCAATGCCAGCTTGAGGAAACAAACTAAACAATACTATTGTGTAAAACAGTCAACAATATCCCTTTCTGCTCAATTCCCTCCTCCCCGCAACCAATGTGAACTTTTGATATGTATCTTTTCATACCTATGTATATCTGTGTGTGTGTATATATATAAACACACACATACATATGTATACATTCAGATGTCTAGAGATTTTTGTCATAATCTTTTTCAAATGGGACTATGTAAACCTCTAAAAATAATTTGCTTTTTTCATCTATATTTCATTCAAATTCCTCCAGGTTAATACACATAGATCTAACTTGCTATTATTATTTCTTTTGTTAGAGATAGGGTCATTGTTCTGTTGCCCCGGCTAGAATGCAGTAGTGTGATCTTAACTCACTGTACCCTCCAACTCCTGGGCTCAAGGGATCCTCCCACTCAGCCTCCTGATTGGTTAGGACTACTGGTGTGCACCATCACACCCAGCTAAGTTTTACTTTATTTTTAAATTATCTGTAGAGACAGGGTCTTGCTACATTGCCCAGGCTGGTCTTGAGCTCCAGGTCTCAAGCAGTCCTCCCCCATCAGCCTCCCAAAGCACTGAGATTATAGGTGTAAGCCACCTCACAAGGGCCTTATTGTTTTTAATAATTGCATAATATCTATAGTTTGAATATCCCATATTTTATTTTTATATTCCTCTATAATAAATATTCAAGTGGTTTCTGATGTTGTCTTTTGCCGCTTGAAATAATATTGCATAAAATATTCATGTATCTATGTTATTTATTCATACTTTTAATTTAGTAGATGAGATTTCCAAAACTAGAACTTCTGGGTTCACCTGAGGATTTTAGATTTTACCAGAGGGAAAGATTCAGTGCCTTAGCAAAACACATAGGTCTTTGGAGACAGCTTTTTCCTCTTTGTTGGGAAGGAGGCCTGGAAAAATAATGTCCCTTTCTATAATGTCCCTTTCTCTTCCTTCCACACACCATTATTCTCCTGCAGTAGCATGGGCAGGGATAATATATCCTTTGTAATTCAGCAAAGAATAAGAATTACCAGTTTGCTTGGTTGTTAGAGGATACAAGAGAAGTCCACATGAAACAACCACATATTCCTCCAGTAAGTCTTTTGTTGCTGTATTTTTTCCTTCATGAAAAGCTAGAAAATAAGGAAAAGGAGGCGAAAAGGATGGGTTGCACATTGCTGGGTTTTAATAGGCAAATAATTAAGTGATGGCATCTGCAAAGTCATCAGCTTATCCCACATTTAGGGTACGAATATATCTTTCTCTGCAGACCAGAGAAGAGAGGAAGTCAGATGAATGAGAGATGAGATCACAATAAAAGTCTCCCTTCATTATTCATTTTGAGTTTTCCTGCCCCAGGAACTCATCAAAGCCGAAGGTTGGAAGGGGTCAGATGTCATCTGGACTGTTTCCCCATTTATGTCTGCTCTTATCTTATTCCTGGATTCTACATACCTCCTTAACACAGTTGTGTTGGATTATTTCTTTCCTTCCATCCTTCAAAAGAACATTTATTGAATGCTTCCTATGTGCTATACACTAAGCTAGGCTCTGGGACAAGGAGGAAAGAAGCAGACACTGGCTTCAAAGAATTTATAAATAGGCCGGGTGCGGTGGCTCACGCCTGTAATCCCAGCACTTTGGGAGGCCGAAGAGGGCGGATCATGAGGTCACGAGTTCAAGACCATCCTGGCCAACGTAGTGAAATCCCATCTCTACTGAAAATACAAAACTTAGCCAGGTGTGGTGGCACACGCCTATAGTCTCAGATACTTGGGAGGCTGAGACAGGAGAATCGCTTGAACCCAGGAGGTGGAGGTTGCAGTGAGTCGAGACTGCACCATTGCACTCCAGCCTGGGTAACAGAGTGAGACTCCATCTCAGGGGGGAAAAAAAATTATAAATAAAGAGGAAGAAAAATAAGTAGACTTAACATGTATAAGGAAATGACAGGAACGTATAGTGCTCCTAAGGCAACAGACCACAGAGATGCCCCTAACATAGCCACAGCCTAGGTGTATGGGCACTGAGACAAGGCTAGAAAGATTAAGCTGTGACTTTAAGATTGAAGAGAATTTTGCCAGCCCTGAATTTTCAGAAGGCACAGCACATACAAAGGCATGGAGATCAGTAAGGATATGACATAATAAAGTTTTGATTGAAATTAATTTGGAGGCTGGTAATCCCAGTACCTTAGGAGGCCAAGGCTGGAGGATCACTTGACCCCAAGTCAAGTGATCGTGCCACTACACTCCAGCCTGGGCAACATAGCAAGACCCCATCCCTACAAAAAATTAAAAATAAATTAAAAAAAATTTTAAATGTATTTGGAGTAGCAGAAATATAGGGTGCCTGTGTGGAGTAATGAAATATGAGGCTGGAGAAGTCAGCAGTGGCCAGATCTTAAAAGACCATATGGTGGCGGGCGCCTGTAGTCCCAGCTACTCGGAGAGGCTGAGGCAGGAGAATGGCGTGAACCCGGGAGGCAGAGCCGAGATCGCGCCACTGCACTCCAGCCTGGGTGACAGACCAAGACGCCGTCTCAAAAAAAAAAAAAAAAAGACCATATGTTCCTTGCTAAGAAGTTTGGGTTTTATCCTAACGGAAATTGAGACTTTTTTTTTTTTTTTTTTGAGACGGAGTCTCACTCTGTCTCCCAGGCTGGAGTGCAGTGCCACAATCTTCGTTCACCCCAACCTCCGCCTCCCTGGTTCAAGCAATTCTCGTACCTCAGTCTCCCGAGTAGCTAGCATTACAAGCACGTGCCACCATGCCCAGCTAATTTTTTAGTAGAGACAGGGTTTCGCCATGATGCCCAGGCTGGTCTTGAACTCTTGGGCTCAAGCAATTCACCTGCCTCAGCCTCCCAAAGTGCTGGGATTACAGGCAAGAGCCACTGCACCTGGCCAGAAATTGAGATAATTTTAAGTATAAAGTGATGGCCAGTTGTGACAGCTCACGCCTGTAATCCCAACACTCTGGGAGGCTGAGGCAGGAGGATTGCTTGAGCCCAGGAGTTTGAGACTAGTCTGGGCAACATAGTGAGACCCCATCTGTAAAAAAAAAAAAAAAGAAATAGAAGTAACACAATCAGATACACATTTCATAAAAGTCATTCTAGGGTTAGTGCAGAAGGTAAAGTCAGGGGTAAGAGACTGGAAGCAGGAAAACCAGTTGGGAAGCTGGCAAGCTGGCAAGAAATGGTGGGAAAGGCAGTGGCAATGGACAGAGATTGAGATACTAGATAAAATAAACTGGTCCTGTGACTCTTCCAAGAGGGAGGGAAAGAAAGTGGGAAGAATCTTACGGACATTTAGGTTTCTAGCTTAGGCAGCGAGGTGGTCCCACCAATTTAAATATGGACTATTATACAAGAAGTTGATTTAGGAGGAAAGATGATGAGCTTATCTTTAGATATGTTGAGTTTGAAGTTTCCAGGATATATCCAAGAAGAGGTGTGCAAAATGATTGGATATGTGAGTGTGGAGTTCAGAAGAGACGTGTGGGTTAGAAATATAAACTTTGGCTTCATCAACATGTGAGTGGTAGTTGAAGCCAAAACCACTGCTGAGATCACTCAGTAAGAGAATACAGAGTGATAGAAAAACAGATCAGAAGCCCAGGCATGGTGGCACATGCCTGTAATCCCAGCACTTCGGGGGGCTAAGGCAGGTGGATTGCTTGAGCTCAGGAGTTCAAGACCAGCCTGGGCAACATGGTGAAACACTGTCTCTATAATATATGCAAAAATTAGCTAGGTGTGGTGGTGCATGCCTTGGTCCCAGCTACCTGGGAGGCTGAGGTAGGAAAATTGCTTGAGCCCAGGAGGTTGAAGGTTTCAGTGAGCTGTGATTGGGCCACTGTACTCCAGCCTGGGCAACATAGTGAGACAATCTTTACAAAAAATAAACAAAATTAGCTGGACATGGTGGCACATGCCTGTAGTCAGAGCTACTCAGGAGGCTGAGGTGGGAGGATTGTTCAAGCCCAAGAGCTCAAGGCTGCAATGAGCCACGGTTACAGCACTGCCCTGCAGCTTGAGTAACAGAGCAAGACCTTGTCTCAAAAAAAAAAAAAAAGTCCGGGCATGGTGGCTCACCTCCCAGTGCTTTGGGAGGCTGAAGTGGGAGGATCACCTGAGGTCAGGAGTTCGGGATCAGCCTGGCCAACATGGTGAAACCTCGTCCCTACTAAGAATACAAAAATTAGGCCAAGCGTGGTGGCTCAAGTCTGTAATCCCAGCACTTTGGGAGGCTGAGGCGGGCAGATCACATGGTCAGGAGATTGAGCCCATCCTGGCTAACACGATGAAACCCCATCTCTACTAACAATACACAAAATTAGCCAGACGTGGTACACGTGCTTGTAGTCCCAGCTACTCAGAGGAAGGCTGAGGCAGGAGAATCGCTTGAACCCGGGAGGTGGAGCTTGCAGTGAGCCCAGATCGTGCCACTGCACTCCAGCCTGGGCGACAAGAGCCAGACTCTGTATCAAAAAAAAAGAATACAAAAATAAGCCAGGTGTGGCGGTAGCCACCTGTAGTCCCAGCTACTTGTGAGGCTGAGGCAGTAGAATCACTTGAATCTGGGAGGTGGAGGTTGCAGTGAGCTGAGATCGTGCCATTATACTCCAGTCTGGGCAACAAGAGCAAAACTTCGTCTCACCAAAGAAAAAAAAAAGGCTGGGCACAGTGACTCACGCCTATAATCCCAGCACTTTAGGAGGCTGAGGCGGGCAGATCATGAGTTCAGGAGTTCAAGACTAGCCTGGCCAACATAATGAAACCCCATCTCTATTTAACAAAAATACAAAAAGTTAGCTGGGTGTGGTGGCACACGCCTATAGGCTACTTGAGAGGCTGAGGCAGGAGAATTGCTTGAACCTGGGAGGCAGAGGTTGGAGGTTGCAGTGAGCCGAATTGCGACTCCAGCCTAGGTGACAGTGGAAGACTGTCTCAAAAAAAAAAGAAAAAAAGAATAGGGTTGAGGATGAGGGGCTCAAGAATAAAAGTGAGATGGGATGGACAGAGAAAAAGCAGGAAAACTAGAGAATGGTATGGTAGAAGCCAATAGAGAAAGGACTTTCAAGGTGGAGGGAGAGAAGTTAAGAGTTGGTAAGTGTTGCAGAGAGTCTAACAAGGTTAATATTGACAAAGGTCTTGTTATTGGATTTAAGAAACAGAAGGCCATTCTCCCTTCTCACGTGACTATTTGTCTCAAGATCCTTGCGCTTTCTGTTCTCCCTTTATAAACTCCTCTTCACCCCAACTCTCCAGATGTCTGCATGTCACCATAACTTTGGTGAGATCTCTGCTTAAATGTCACCTTTGCAAAGAGGACTTCTTTGACTATTTTATATAAAATAACACTCTATTTTCTTGCCAGCCCCTTATCCAGATGAACTTCTTATCACGGTATCTATCTCTACTTGACATTACAATAATTATTTATTTGTTAATTGTTTGTAATCCCTACTAGACTGGAAAGCCCATAACAGCAGGGATTTGTTTTGCTTATGGCTGTATTCCCAGAGCCTGACACAGAGTAGGTCTTCAATAAATATGGTTATAAGAATAGTGACTGAATGGTCATCTTGGTAAGAACAATTTCAATGGAATGGTTAGGACAGAAGTCATATTGCACAAGGCCAAGGCATGAACGGCAGATAAAGGAGAGGAGACACTGGGTGAACAAAATTCTTGCTGGAATGGAAGGAGAAAGAGCCAGAGAAGACAAGAGAGCTCAAGACGTGAGAGAATCCAGCTGTCATGTATAATCAGAATGGGAAAGCAGTAGAGAGGAAAAAGTGGAAGAAACAAAAGAGGACATAATTGAGAGGGGAGGATTCAAAGCAGTGGTGGATCCATTCTTCTCTTCCAGCAGGGACTTCTCTTCCAGCAAGAAGAAGAATGGCATAAGAGGGACTGTGATGTAGGTAAGTTTGGGAGATGTGGGTAGTTCAGTAGTTTCCTATTTAAGTGGCTACCACTTACTGAGTACTTATTACATGCCAGGCACTATGTCACCATCGTATTTAATCCAAACTATAACTATGCAAGACTACCATTTGACCTTCAAGAAAACTGGGCTGGCTGGGTGCAGTGGCTCACTCCTGTAATCCCAGCACTTTGGGATGCTGAGGCGGGAAGATCACCTGAGGCCAGGAGTTCGAGACCAGCCTAGCCAACATGGTGAAACCTCATCTCTTCTAAAAATACAAAAATTAGCTGGGCGTGGTGGCAGGCACCTGTAATCCCAGCTACTCAGGAGGCTGAGGCCGAAGAATCGCCTGAACCCGGGAGGCGAAGGTTGCAGTGATCCGAAATAGCACCACTGTACTCCTGCCTGGGCGACAGAGGAAGACTCCGTCTCACAAAAACAAACAAACAAACAAAACTGAGCTGAGGAGACAATTCAACAATTCATGCAGTCAATAAGTAGGCTGCAGAGGTGAGGCTCAAACTGCATTCTTCTGATTCAGAAGTTATGTAACTTTCCTTGTGCCCTTTGGTAGACCTCTCCATAGTTGGTTACCACCACTCTTGAGTTTTGTTCTTTATTATCTTCTTACCTGGTGGGTAGAACGTCTGCCTCAGTCCTAAGATCTTTTGCCTGATTCTATTTTGTCTTAGTCCTTTTTTTTTTTTCAGTCCTTGGGGACACTGTTTTGACGGCCAGACCAAGTTTCTTCTATCTGAATGTGCATTTGTGTCATTCCACAAGGCTTGGTCATCCCTGTCGGATGGATCTAGTCCCAGCTTCCGATTCCTTACTACTCTAAGTAACTAGGTTAGTAGAAAATTAAAAGTCATGATAACTGGATGTTATAATGTGTGTGCTTTATGCACGAAACATCTATTATTTCTCTCTCTCTCTTTTTTTTTTTTTTGGTGGGTGGGGGATGGTGTCTCGCTCTGTCGCCCAGGCTGGAGTGCAATGGTGCGATTTTGGCTCACTGCAACTTCTGCCTCCTGGGTTCAAGTGATTCTCCTGCCTCAGCCTCTGGAGTAACTGGGATTACAGGTGTCTGCCACCACACCTGGCTAATTTTTGTGTTTTTAGTAGAGACAGAGTCTCACCATGTTGGCCAGGCTGGTCTCGAACTCTTGACCTTAGGTGATCCACCCACCTCGGCCTCCCAAAGTTCTAGGATTACAGATGTAAGCCACCATGCCCAGCCAACGTCTATTATTTCTAATCCTGACAACTCCAGATAGGATATAAAGAGACAACAGCCTTCAAACGGGGATATGTGTACACCCTCCTCTGAGTCAGGAAGACTTCCAAGAGGGATACAGGTAAACATAATACTATGGTCTGAATGTTCATGCCCCCTTAAAGGATATATTGAAATCTTAACTTCCAAGATGATGATATTAAAACATGGGGGCCTTTGGGAGGCGATTAGGTTATGAGGGCAGAGCCCTTTTGGGTGGGATTAGTGCCCTTGTAAAAGATGCCTGAGGAAGCTCGTTCACATCTTCCACCACAGGAAGACACAGCTAGAAGGTGCTATCTATGAACCAGGAAACGCATTCACAGACAGCAATTCTGCTGGGGCTGTGATCTTGGACTTCCAAAACTTCAGAACTATGAAAAGTACATTTCTGTTGTGTATAAGCCGCCCAGTCTAGGGTATTTTGTTATAGCAGCGCTAACGGACTAAGACAAATAGTTTTAAAGAAATCAATTTTCAGATCCTGAGCTTCCATATGTGCTGGTCCTAAATTGATCTGCCTGAGAAAGTGGACTGAGGGAGATGGAGATGCAGGTCCTTTGTTCCTACCTTCCTACCCACCTACTACTTCAAGCAAAGAAAGATGTGCACTCCATCCATCTCAAGCTTACTTTGGTGCATTGCTCTGGGGTAAAAATATCCAAACAAAGAGGCAGTTAGAAATATTGATGATGTTGTTGACAACTGAGTAACTCTAATAACTGGGTATCAATGCCTTTTTGTAAGCCAGGTGGTTTCTAATATTTTGTTTTCAACAAAACTGAAGGAAATCTTAATTAAGGTTGACAGTAGATAGATCATTAAAATTATTTTTGATGACATATCACTATGAGATTCTTTTTTTTTTTTTTGAGACGAGTCTCACTCTGTCACCTGGCTGGAGTGCAGTGGCGTGATCTCGACTCACTGCAATCTCCACCTCCAGGGTTCAAGCAATTCTTCTGCCTCGGCCTCCCAAAGTGCTGGGATTACAGGCGTGAGCCACCGCGCCCAGCCTGATGATGGTTTCTTTTGCTGTGCAGAAGCTCTGTAGTTTAATTAGATCCCATTTTTCAATTTTGGCTTTTGTTACCATTGTTTTTGGTGTTTTAGTCATGAGGTCTTTGCCCATGCCTATGTCCTGAATGGTATTGCCTAGGTTTTCTTCTAGGGATTTTAGGGTTTTAGGTCTAAGATTTAAGTCTTTAATCCATCTTTTTTTTTTTTTTTTTTTGAGACGGAGTCTTGCTCTGTCTCCCAGGCTGGAGTGCAGTGGCGCGATCTTGGCTCACTGCAAGCTCCGCCTCCCGGGTTCACGGCGTTCTCCTGCCTCAGCCTCTCCGAGTAGCTGGGACTACAGGCGCCCGCCACCACGCCCGGCTAATTTTTTGTATTTTTAGTAGAGACGGGGTTTCACCGTGGCCTCGATCTCCTGACCTCGTGATCCGCCCACCTCGGCCTCCCAAAGGGCTGGGATTACAAGCGTGAGACACTGCGCCCAGCCAATCCATCTTGAATTAATTTTTGTATAAGGTGTAAGGAAGGGATCCAGTTTCAGCTTTCTACATATAGCTAGACAGTTTTCCCAGCACCATTTATTAAATAGGGAATCCTTTCCCCATTTCTTGTTTTTGTCAGGTTTGTCAAAAATCAGATGGTTGTAGATGTGTGGTGTTATTTCTGAGGCCTCTGTTCTGTTCCATTGGTCTATATCTCTGTTTTGGTACCAGTACCATGCTGTTTTGGTTACTGTAGCCTTGTGGTATAGTTTGAAGTCAGGTAGTGTGATGTCTCCAGCTTTGTTCTTTTTGCTTAGGATTGTCTTGGCAATGCAGGTTGTTTTTTGGTTCCATATGAACTTTAAAGTAGTTTTTTCCAATTCTGAAGAAAGTCATTGATAGCTTGATGGGGATGGCATTGAATCTATAAATTACTTTGGGCAGTATGGCCATTTTCATGATATTAATTCTTCCCATCCATGCTCATGATTTGGCTCTCTGTTTGTCTGTCATTGGTGTATAAGAATGCTTGTGATTTTTGCACATTGATTTTGTATCCTGAGACTTTGCTGAAGCTGCTTATCAGCTTAAGGAGATTTTGGGCTGAGATAATGGGGTTTTCTAAGTATACAATTATGTCATCTTCAAACAGGGACAATTTGACTTCCTCTTTTCCTAATTGAATATCCTTTATTTCTTTCTCTTGCCTGATTGTCTTGGCCAGAACTTCCAACACTATGTTGAATAGGAGTGGTGAGAGAGGGCATCACTGTCTTGTGCCAGTTTTCAAAGGGAATGCTTACAATTTTTGCCCATTCAGTATGATATTGGCTGTGGGTTTGTCATAAGTAGCTCTTATTATTTTGAGATATGTTCCATCAATACCTAGTTTATTGAGAGTTTTTAGCATGAATGGCTGTTGAATTTTGTCTAAGGCCTTTTCTGCATCTATTGAGACAATCATATGGTTTTTGTCTTTGGTTCTGTTTATGTGATGGATTACGTTTATTGATTTGCGTATGTTGAACCAGCCTAGCGTCCCAGAGGTGAAGCCGACTTGATCTTGGTGGATAAGCTTTTTGATGTGCTGCTGGATTCAGTTTACCAGTATTTTATCGAGGATTTTCGCATCAATGTTCATCAGGGATATTGGTCTAAAATTCTCTTTTCTTGTTGTGTCTGTGTCAGGCTTTGGTATCAGGATGATGCTGGCCTCATAAAATGAGTTAGGGAGGATTCCCTCTTTTTCTATCGATTGGAATAGTTTCAGAAGGAACGGTACCAGCTCCCCTTTGTATCTCTGGTAGAATTCAGCTGTGAATGCGTCTGGACCTGGACTTTTTTTGGTTGGTAGGCTATTAATTATTGCCTCAATTTCAGAGCCTGTTATTGGTCTATTCAGCAATTCAACTTCTTCCTGGTTTAGTCTTGGGAGGGTGTATGTGTCCAGGAATTTATCCATTTGTTCTAGATTTTCTAGTTTATTTGCATAGAGGTGTTTATAGTATTCTCTGATGGTAGTTTGTATTTCTGTGGGATCGGTGGTGATATCCCCTTTATCATTTTTTATTGTGTCTATTCGATTCTTCTCTCTTTTCTTCTTTATTAGTCTTGCTAGTGGTCTATCAATTTAGCTGATCTTTTCAAAAAACCAGCTCCTGGGCCAGGCGCGGTGGCTCACGTCTGTAATCCCAGCACTTTGGGAGGCCGAGGCGGGTGGATCACGAGGTCAGGAGATCGAGACCATCCTGGCTAACATGGGGAAACCTCATCTCCACTAAAAAAATACAAAAAAATTAGCTGGGCGTGGTGGCAGGTGCCTGTAGTCCCAGCTACTCGGGGAGGTTGAGGCAGGAGAATGGCGTGAACCCGGGAGTCAGAGCTTGCAGTGAGCCGAGATCGCTCCACTGCACTCCAGCCTGGGCCACAGAGTGGGACTCTGAGTCAAAAAAAAAAAAAAAAAAAAAAATCAGCTCCTGGATTCATTGATTTTTTTTTCTTTTTTTTTTTTTTTTTGAGACGGAGTCTCGCTCTGTCACCCAGGCTGGAGTGCAGTGGTGCAATCTCGGCTCACTGCAAGCTCCGCCTCCCGGGTTCACGCCATTCTCCTGCTTCAGCCTCTCCGAGTAGCTGGGACTACAGGCACCTGCCACCACGCCCGGCTAATTTTTTTGTATTTTTAGTAGAAACGGGGTTTCACCGTGATCTAGATCTCCTGACCTCGTGATCCGCCTGCCTTGGCATCCCAAAGTGCTGGGATTACAAGCGTGAGCCACCGCGCCCGGCCTCATTGATTTTTTTGAAGGGTTTTTTTTGTGTCTCTATCTCCTTCAGTTCTGCTCTGATCTTAGTTATTTCTTGCCTCCTGCTAGTTTTTAAATTTGTTTGCTCTTGCTTCTCTAGGGTGATGTTAGGGTGTGTCGATTTTACATCTTCCCTGCTTTCTCTTTTGGGCATTTAGGGCTATAAATTTCCCTCTACACACTGCTTTAAATGTGTCCCAGAGATTCTGGTATGTTGTGTCTTTGTTCTCATTGGTTTCAAAGAACATCTTTATTTCTGCCTTCATTTCGTTATTTATCCAGTAGTCATTCAGGAGCAGGTTGTTCAGTTTCCATGTAGTTGTGCTGTTTTGAGTGAGTTTCTTAATCCTGAGTTCTAGTTTGATTGCACTGTGGTCTGAGAGACAGTTTGTTATAATTTCTGTTCTTTTACATTTGCCTAGGAGTGCTTTACTTCCAACTATGTGGTCAATTTTGGAATAAGTGCAATGTGATGCTGAGAATAGTGTATATTCTGTTGATTTGGGGTGGACGGTTCTGTAGATGTCTATTAGGTCCACTGGGTGCAGAGCTGAGTTCAAAAATTAACAGGGTGTGGTGGCGCATGCTTGTAATCCCAGCTACTCAGGAGGCTGAGGCAGGAGAATCGCTTGAACCCAGGAGGCAGAGGTTGCAGTAAGCTGAGATCATGTGACTGCACTTCAGCCCAGGTGACAGAACGAGACCGTTTAAAAAAAAAAAAATTAATGCAATCTAGTGTCAATTAGATGTACATTGCTGAGGTCTTTTATCTGTTGTAGATTTTTCCCCCTTTTTATTGCATCAGGCATATTGCCCTGTAAATTGTGGTAGTGATAGCAGGAATAAAAAATTAAGTAATTTTATTGGGAGCAGAGGGCTGTCAAGTTGACTGAGGAGGGGTAAACTGGCCCAGGTTGGAAACAGAGCAGGTCAAAATTCTCAGGCTGATCAGTAGTGGAGTCACACCTGTGAGTAGCCACTGCACTTTGTCCTGGGCAGCAAGCAAGACCCTGTCTCTAAAAAGAGCAAAGAATTTAAAACTTTAAAAAAAAATTGATGCAATGGTTTTAAAAGGTCAATATTTATAATACTCTGGAAACTACAGCCTTTGTAATTACTTAAAATAATGATTAAAATTCAAGATATCAACATAAAAAGGTGCAAAGAGGTATATATTATACAACATTATTTTAGGGGTATGTGTATAAAAACACATGAAGACCACAGTCATAGAGAAAAGAATATAGGCTTTGGAGTTTGGAGGCTTAGAGGCTGTTTGCTAGCTGTGTGTCCTAAGGCAAGTTACTCTACCTCTTTAGTTTCAGCCTCTGTGCTATTATTAAAATGGATTTAATAGTATGGAGGATTAAGCCAAATAATACACATAAAAGAGGCTGAAATATGGTAGATAATAAATATTTCTTCCTTCCTCCTTACAATGCAGTAAGATTGATTCATCCACCCAACAGTAATTTTTAGCACCCATGTGTCAGTCACTAATTAAACTAAAGAGCTTCTAGGAGCTAGGGATCCAAGGTGAATGAGGCAAGCAGGGTCCCTGGAAGATGGATAAGAGTGGGCACATGGGGCTGGGTGAGGTGGCTCACGCCTGTAATCCTAGCACTTTGGGAGGCCGAGTCGGGTGGATCACGAGGTCAGGGGTTCAAGACCAGCCTGGCCAAGATGGTGAAACCCCATCTCTACTAAAAATATAAAAATTAGCCGGGCGTGGTGGTGGGCACCTGTAATCCCAGCTGCTTAGGAGGCTGAGGCAGAGGATTGCTTGGGAGGTGGAAGTTGCAGTGAGCCAAGATAGTGCCACTGCACTCCAGCCTGGGCGACAGAGTGAGACTCTGTCTCAAAAAAAAAAAAAAAAAGAGTGGGCACATGGAACCAGATTGCCTGGCTGGAATCCCCTCTTTACTAGCTGTATAATCATTGACAACTCACTCAGCGTGTCTCAATGTTGTGGTCTGTATGACAGGGATAATAATAGCACCTTGAAGAGTTTGTATGTTGAGTTGTTAAGGAGTCAGCACCGTGCCTGACACCTGGTATGCACCCGGCACATGTGAGCTATTCATGTTATTCTTCACGAAGCTTACATCTGAGGTGGGGAGAAGGGCGTGAGAAAATTTGTCTGCATCTTACCTGTAAAGAAACTGAGGTTCAGAGAGGTTAAGTAAACTGCCTCCCAAGTCAAATAAATAGGAAGGGTGGAGGTGACACTTTGTCCTCTGTTCCATTGGACTTCAAGGCCTGCACTATTTCTGTCATGCTGAGCAGGCTATTTCATGACAGTTCTTCTCTCTCTTTTTTTTTTTTCAAATTGAGATGGAGTCTCACTCTGTCGCCCAGGCTGGAGTGCAGTGGCACGATCTCAGCTAACTGCAATCTCTGCCGCTTGAGTTCAAAAAATTCTTGTGACTCAGCCTCCCAAGTAACTGGGATTACAGGCGCCCACCACCACACCCAGCTAATTTTTTTGTCTTTTTAGTAGAGACAGGGTTTTGCCACATTGGCCAGGCTGTTCTTGAACTCCTGACCTCAGGTGATCTGCCTGCCTCGGCCTCCCAAAGTGCTGGGATTACATGTGTAAGCCACCACACTGGGCCAACAGTTATTCTCTAGGACATTTCCCGCTGCAACATTCTATTGGTGGGAGAAGGAGTTTTTTTATAAAAAGGTTTTCGGCCAGGCGCGGTGGCTCACACCTGTAATCCCAACACTTTGGGAGGCCAAGGTGGGCGGATCACCAGGTCAGGAGATCGAGACCATCCTGGCTAATATGGTGAAACCCCGTCTCTACTAAAAATACAAAAAATTAGCCGGGCGCGGTGGCGGGCGCCTGTAGTCCCAGCTACTCAAGAGGCTGAGGCAGGAGAATGGCGTGAACCCGGGAGGCGGAGCTTGCAGTGAGCCCAGGTAGCGCCACTGCAGTCCGGCCTAGGCGAAAGAGCAAGACTCCTTCTCAAAAAAAAAAAAAAAAAAAAAGTTTTCAATGGCGGACTTACAAAAATCCAAAAACACAATTTATAAGCCCCCAGAGCTCTTCATGATCTCAGATCTGTACACTGAGAAGTCTAGTTTCTTTCCTTTTGGGTAAAACAGAGCATCTGTCAGACTGTCACAAGTCATCTGGAAGAATTCAGAATTTCAAAATTAGACCCAGGAAACATGTAATGCATGGGGATGGTGATTGCCTTACATTCAATATAATATAAACTGGTCTTTGCTTTAAGTTTTGAGGCTATGCCATGCTCCAGACACTTTCCTAAGTGATGAGGTTATCAGGTCAAATACAACAGTCTCTGCCTTTTTGCAGTTAGTACAGAGTTCCACACAGGAGACAAGAAACCTCAGCATAATCCTAGACAATGACAAGATGAGAAACCAGCAGGAGGAATCCTGAGAAGGAAGTGATTAACTTAGCTGTAAGCCAGGTGGGACCTCAGAGGAGTGACCTGTAAGCTGGACCATGAGGGATGAGCAAGCCCTCTTTAGGCTGATATGTTAGTCCATTCTCATGCTGCTAATAAAGACATACCAGAGACTGGGTAATTTATAAAGGAAAGAGGTTTAATTGACTCATAGTTCAGCATGGCTAGGGAGGCCTCATGAAACTTACAATCATGGCAGAAGGAGAAGCAAACACCCCTTCTTCACATGGTGGCAGCAAGGAGAATTGCAGAGCAAAGTCAGGTGGAAAGCCCCTTATAAAACCATCAGATTTTGTGAGAACACATTCACTGTCACAAGAACAGCAGCATGGCGGTAGCTACCCCCATGATTCAATTACCTCCCATATGCCTTCCATGTCCCTTCCGTGACACTTGGGGATTATGGGAACTCCAATCAAGATGAGATCTGGGGCTGGGCGTGGTGGCTTATGCCTGTAATCCTAATACTTTGGGAGGCTGAAGTGGGTGGATCACCTGAGGTCAGGAGTTCAAAACCAGCCTGGCCAACATTATGAAATCTCATCTTTACTAAAAATACAAAAATTAGCTGGGTATGATGGCAGGTGCCTGTAATACCAGCTACTCAGGAGGCTGAGGCAAGAGAATTGCTTGATCCCGGGGGATGGAGGTTGCAGAGAGCCGAGATCACGCCACTTCACTCCATCCTGGGTGAAAGAGCAAAACTCTGTCCAAAAAGGATGATATTTGGGTAGGAACACAACCAAATCATATCACCAGAGAAGAGGAAGAAGAGGATCCTGGGCCTGATCAAATATCTGGAGGTTTAAGAAGGAAAGAGAGGCAGGAGGGGCTGAGACACTCTGGGCGGGAGGGAACACTGTGGTGAGGCAAGAGGGTGAAGCTCCATGAAGGCAGGGATCCTTACTCACCCGGATGCCTAAAATGGTGCCCGGGTTGTTGTTGTTGGCTAATTGAATGGTAAAATCCTACCTCTTCCCCCAGAGATTCTCTCAGTTGGTCTGGGATAGGGCTGTGGCAATGGTGTATTTTGAAAGCTCTCTGGGTTATTCTGATGTACTTCCAGGTTCGGTACCACTGGACTAAATGAATGACCCGAACCCGTGGAGATGAGAAAAAAAAAATTTTTTTTTGAGACAGGGTTTTGCTCTGTCACCCAGGCTGAGTGCAGTGATACGATCTCAGCTCACTGCAACCTTGGCCTCAGGTCTCAAGTGATTCTCCTGTCTTAGCCTCCTGAATAGCTGAGATAGCAGGCATGTGCCACCATACTTGGCCAATTTTTGTATTTTTTTTTTTTTTGATGGGGTTTCACCATGTTGCCCAGGATGGTCTCAAACTCCTGGGCTCGAGCAATCTGCCTGACTTAGCCTCCCAAAGTGCTGTGATTATAGGTGACAGCCACCATGCCCAGCCGAGAAATTTTCTTTATAGTTTTCTGTGGGTCAGAAGCCCTACTCCTTGAAAAGACCTCAGATGATGGTATGTGGTATTTTCCTCTTTTATGGAGCTTGGGGGTGGGAATGTAAACTGCTAAGGATTTGTTTGCTCTTGCCTTTAATCCCAGCATTTTGGAAGGCCAAGGCAGGAGGCTCGCCTGAGGCAAGCAGTTTGAGACCAGCCTGGGCAACATGAAGAGACCTCTATCTCTACCAGAAAAAAATTAGCCAGGTATAATGGTGCATGCCTGTGGTCCCAGCTACTTGGGAGGCTGAGGTGGGAGGATTTGCTTGAACCTGGGAGGATGAGGCTGCAGTAAACAATGATCATGCTACTGCCCTTCAGCCTGGGCAACAGAGCAAAACCCTGTCTTGAAAAAAAATCTGGCAAGTATAGTTAAAATATTAATGGTAGAATCTAGCTAATGGGTATACGGTTGAGTATATAAATATTTTTCAACTGAGATGTATTTTTAAATTTTTTCTTTTTCTTTTCGTTTTTGAAACAGGGTCTCACTCTGTAGCCCAGGCTGGAGTGCAATGGTACCGTTGAACTCCTGGGCTCAAACCCTCCTGCTACCTCAGCCTCCCAAGTAGCTGGGACTACAGGAGCCTGCCACCACTCTTGGCTAATTTTTTAAATTTTTTATAGAAATAGGGTCTTGCTATATTGCCCAGGCTGGTCTTGAAATCCTGCCCTCAAGCAATCCTCCCACCTCTGCCTCCCAAAGCATTGGGATTATAGGTATCAACTATCACTCCTGGCAGAAATTTTTCTTAATAAAATGGGAAAAACAATTAGCTTGAGCCAAGGATAAAACACACTAACTGAGTCTAAATGAGAAATTGATAGAAACCTGAGTGTCATTTAGACCAGCATTCTACAAGGAGGCAGAGGGAAGGAGGAGAGCCTTTCCAGGTAGAAAGGCCAGTGGTGCTGGGAGCTGTAGATTGGTCTGCTTAGCTAGAGCAGAAATGGGGGACTTTGCTGACAGAGGCCAAGATACTGATTCAGCTGGGTTCAAGTGATCTTGGATAATTGGACTGATGTCTCTGCACCTTAGTTTCTTCATTTCTTAAATAGGAGTCACATTAACAGTCATTGTAAGTACCAAACTCAAAGAGCTGTTGTGGGGATCAAATGATATATCAAATAGTTTTTGAAGACAGATAGAGGGATTTTCCAAGAGATATGATGACACAGATGATTTGAAGGGAGTCAGTTTCTGGATTTCCATTTCCATATGTAATTCTGCTAGAAAGAATTAATCTGAGAAAATGCTGAGTGTTGAGGTGTTACGCCAGTTGTCCTTTTCAGCTCACCTTTCCTAATCACTCATACCCCATTTGGTAAAATAAAAAGGCATACTTGTCCCTGTCTTGTTATGGTACCTTGCATTAGGTGTAAAAACTTCCAGGCTGGGCGCAGTGGCTCACACCTGTAATCTCAGCACTTTGGGAGGCCGAGAAGGGTGGATCACCTGAGGTCGGGAGTTTGAGACCAGCCTGACCAACATGGAGAAACCCTGTCTCTACTAAAAATACAAAATTAGCCAGGCATGGTGGCACATGCCTGTAATCCCAGCTACTCAGGAGGCTGAGGCAGGAGAAACGCTTGACCCTGGGAGGCAGAGGTTGCGGTGAGCTGAGATCGCGGCATTGCACTCCAGCCTGGGCAACAAGAGTGAAACTCCATCTCAAACAAACAAACAAACAAACACAAAAACTTCCAGGGCTCTAAAGAGATTATTCAAGATACTAGAGGAGGTGAAAGCTCTTTGAATGTGGGCAACGTGCACTCAAAGCAGGGCTGGCATTTTTTTTCTGATTTAACACATGCCCTGTGAAGGAAGAAGTATGGCCTCTGGAATGGACTATTTTGGCCTCTGTTGGAATGTTCTAAATTCAGTTACACTGTAGAGTGGGCTAGGGATAGGATGACAATTTTTGTTTAACAAACTCAGCCTTTTTATCCCATGACTATTGTCAAAGAATCTATCACTTCTGATAGGGGGCTTTTTGACAGCCAAAAAAAAAAGGTGGGGGGGTGGGAAAGATAGGTAAAAAATATTGAAGAGAATAACAATTTCATTTAGGAGCAAATTCTTGGCAGGGCTCTCTCTCTCCTATCTCTCTCTCTCTCTCTTTTTCTCTCTCTCTCTCAATTCAGAAGTGAAATGGTTGTCATGGGGATGTGTCTTTTTTTTTTTTTTGACACAGACTCTTGCTCTGTCGCCCAGGCTGGAGTGCCGTGGTGCAATCTCAGCTCACTGCAACCTCCACCTCCTAGGTTCAAGCGATTTCCAGCTAATTTTTGTATTTTTAGTAGAGACAGGGCTTCACCATGTTGGCCAGTTGGTCTCGAACTCCTGATCTCACATGATCCGCCTGCCTCAGCCTCCCAAAGTACTAGAATTACAGGTGTGAGTCACTGTGCTCCTCGGTGGAGACGTGTCTTTATTTTACTTTATTTTTTTTGAGACGGAGTCTTGCTCTGTCGCCCAGGCTGGAGTGCAGTGGCGCGATCTTGGCTCACTGCAAGCTCCGCCTCCCAGATTCACGCCATTCTCCTCCTCAGCCTCCCGATTAGCTGGGACTACGGGCGCCTGCCACCATGCCCAGCTAATTTTTTGTATTTTTTTAGTAGAGACGGGGTTTCACTGTGTTAGCCAGGATGGTCTTGCTCTCCTGACCTCGTGATCCACCCACCTTGGCCTCCCAAAGGGAGATGTGTTTCAATCTGTTTATTTGAATAGAAAAAGGTAGTCACATCTTTACTGAGGAAAAAAAGTTTTACTTGGCCCCTTGGTTTGACAGTGAAGGCTGACTTTGCTAGTTAGGTAATAGGTGGACATTTTTCATAAATCAAATGAGCTAAAAATATAGCACTGAGATTTTGAATAAAATATATTTAAATCACATGATGAGAGAGAAATGCTTTGTCAAAATTTTTATTACACAAGGTATTTTGAAATTAATATTTTCGGCCTGGCACAGTGGCTCATGCCTGTAATCGCAGCACTTTGGGAGGCCAAGGCAGGCGGATCATCTGAGGTCGGGAGTTCGAGACCAGCCTGACCAACATGGAGAAACCCCGTCGCTACTAAAAATACAAAAAATTAGCCAGGCATGGTGGCATATGCCTGTAATCCCAGTTACTCAGGAAGGCTGAGGCAGGAGAATCGCTTGAATCCGGGAGGTGGAGGTTGCAGTGAGCCGAGATTGCACCACTGCACTCCAGCCTGGGCAACATGAGCGAAACTCGGTCTCAAAAAAAAAAAAAAGAAAGAAAGAAATTAATATTTTCATTTCCTAACCCTTTCTGAATATATCAGGTTAATCAAAATGTTTCTAGGTAGAAAAATAAGAGGTGTAGGCCGGGCGCGGTGGCTCACGCTTGTAATCCTAGCACTTTGGGAGGCCGAGGCGGGCGGATCACGAGGTCAAGAGATCGAGACCACGGTGAAACCCCGTCTCTACTAAAAATACAAAAAATTAGCCGGGCATGGTGGCGGGCGCCTGTAGTCCCAGCTACTCGGAGAGGCTGAGGCAGGAGAATGGCATGAACCCGGGAGGCGGAGCTTGCAGCGAGCCGAGATTGAGCCACTGCACTCCAGCCCGGGTGACAGAGCGAGACTCTGTCTCAAAAAAAAAGAAAAAAAGAAAAGAAAAATAAGAGGTGTAATTTAATAATCATTTGATAATTCTGGAGAGAGTCTTTTTGGCAAATGTTTCAGAAACTGAGAAAGTGAATGACTCTCATGACTGAACAGCAAACCCTTTTCTAAGTCAGGTGCTTTCTAATTCTTTGCTGGCAACAGAATTTTGGGAAGAATCGAGTTTTAGCCAATAGATCACTAAACAATGCATTTATTTATTTATTTATTTATTTAGAGACGGAGTTTCACTCTTGTTGCCCAGGCTGGAGTGCAATCGTGCAATCTCAGCTCACCACAACCTCTGCCTCCCTGGTTCAAGCAATTCTCCTGCCTCAGCCTCCCGAGTAGCTGGGACTACAGGCATGCGCCACCATGCCTGGCTAATTTTGTATTTTTAGTAGAGATGGGGTTTCTCCATGTTGGTCAGGCTGGTCTCGAACTCCCAACCTCAGGTGATTTGTACTCCTCAGCCTCCCAAAGTGCTGGGATTACGGGCGTGAACCACTGCAGCCGGCCTAAACAATGCATTTCAATGATAGATCACTCTGCGATTTTTGGAATACAATTTGGAAGGACGTCAAAGTTTAATGACATTACTGTAAGAAATCTTCTATTCGCATCCTCTGCCTTACATGAATGAGATTTCTCAACACTTTTATCTATGAAAATGGAACATAGAGTGGAATTAATGTTGAATACTATCTCAGTTGAGCAATCATATTCACATGTAATATGCATATGAACTAATTTCTTAAAATTATAACTTATCTTAGAGGCATTTATTATAAAGTATTAATTTTTATTTAACGATTTTGATCAAAATTAGTAATGCATTGGTCATTTTGATCATTAGTGTACTACTAATAATTATAATGATAACTTAATTCTGAAGACTTGAGTTCTTAAAAAAGAACTTAGGATCACAGGAGATTAGCAAAATTAATTTCCATCTATATGCATATTTTTCTTGCTGAGTACATTAGAGTGATGAAGAAAAGTCTTCTAAGAATAAAAATATGTTATATCACAGTAAAATGGAGGGAAAGTGGAGTGGAAATTTTGGTTCAAGGTGAAAAAGAATTCATGTAAAAATTTGGCTTTCATAAAAGAGCTTGTTCGTGTAATTTCCTTTTTTTCTTTTTAGAGACAGTCTCACTCTGTCTACCAGGCTGAAGAGCAGTGGCAGTGGCACGATCATAGGTCACCGCAGCATTGAACTCCTGGGATCAAGCCATCCTGCCACCTGGGCCTCCCAGGTAGCTGGGACTACAGGCACATGCCACCATGCCTGGCTAATTTTTAAAATTTTTTTTTTGTACAGATAGAGCCTTGCTATGTTGCCCTGGCTGGTCTCAAACTCTTGGCCTCAAGCAATCCTCCTGCCTTGGTCTCCCAAAGTGCTGGGATTCCAGGCATAAGCCAACATGCCTGGCTTTGTAATTTTCAAGAGGATGCTAATGGCTATCAATTTGCTATGGTATTTAGATTTCATTACACACATTAAAGGAGTGACGTGGCTGGGCACAGTGGTTTAGATCTGTAATCCCAATACTTTGGGAGGCCAAGGCAGGAGGATTGCTTGAGCTCAGGAGTTCAAGACTAGCCTGGGCAACAGAGTGAGACCTCGTTTCTACGAAAAGCAAAGAAAATTAGCCAGGCGTGGTGGTGCGTGCCTGTAGTCTCAGTGATTCAGGAGGCCTAGGTGGGAGAATGGCTTGAGCCTGGGAGGTTGAGGCTTCAGTGAGCTGAAACTGTGTCACTGCACTCCAGCCTGGGTGACAGAGTGAGATCCTGTCTCTCAAATAAAAACAATTAAATAAATGTTTTGTAAAAGGAGTGATACAAGTTTTATTTTAAAATGTCAGTATTTGGCCGGGCGCAGTGGCTCACGCTTGTAATCCCAGCACTTTGGAAGGCCGAGGCGGGTGGATCACGAGGTCAGGAGATCGAGACCACGGTGAAACCCCGTCTCTACTAAAAATACAAAAAAATTAGCCGGGCGTGGTGGCGGGCACCTGTAGTCCCAGCTGCTCAAGAGGCTGAGGCAGGAGAATGGCCTGAACCCAGGAGGCGGAGCTTGCAGTGACCCGAGATCGCCCCATTGCACTCCAGCCTGGGTGACAGAGAGACTCCGTCTCAAAAAAAAAAAAAAAAAAAGTCAGTATTTATGGGATGGCTGGAAATTTCACCCCTTCCAACATTTCACATTTATGACGTACAATTTTAACAATGTCAAAATGTGTGTGGGTTACATGTTTCAAAATAATTTTGGGAAGTACTAGGATACAAAAGTTCAAAGGCTCCTGATACAGTATATGTGAAAAAAATCATCCCCTCACCTATTTCTCTCCTTCTTGTGTATTCCAGCTCAGTGTGAGGGGCCATTTTCCCATAAAAGCCAGAATCTTGAGCACCATCCATGCTTCTTTCTATTCCTCTACATCTAACCAATTTATGCTATATCTAGGCAAAGCTTGTGTTCATCTCTTCTTTTCCATTTCCCCTGCCACTGTCTTATTTGAAGATCCTGTGATCTTTCTCCTAGAATATTGTTAACATCTTCTTAATTAGTTTGTCTGACATCAGATTCAACTCCTTCTACTGAGGTATCTGTAAGGAAAAGAAATTTATCTTTCTTTTTTGTTTTTGCTTTTTTTTTTTTTTGGAGATGTCATCTTGCTTTGTCAAAAGTGGTCTCAAATTCATGGCCTCAAGCTATCCTCATGCCCCAACTTCCCAAGTAGCTAGGAATATGGGAGTGCACCAGTGGGCCAGCTCCAGATTTATCTTTCTAAAATATCAAGTCAGTCATATCACTCTTGTACTTGTATAACTCAAAGATTATCCATTCCTTTAAAATAAAATCTAAATGGTTAGGATTGGCTGGGCATGGTGACGCATGCCTGTAATCCCAGCACTTTGAGAGGCCAAGGCAGTTGGACCACTTGAGGTCAGGAATTTGAGACAATCCTGACCAACATGGTGAAACCCCGTTTCTATCAAAAAATACAAAAATTAGCCAGGTGTGATGGTGCACACCTGTAATCCCAGCTACTCAGGAGGCCAAGGCATGAGAATCACTTGAATGCCGGAGCTGGAGGTTGCAGTGAGTGGAGACTGCATCACTGCACTCCAGCCTGGGCTACAGAGCAAGACTCCATCTCAAAAAAAAAAAAAAAAAAATGGGCATGGTGGTGTGTGCCTGCAGTTCCAGCTACTCCAGAGGGTGGGAGCCGGGGGTGGTTACTTGATCCCAGGAGTTTGAGGCTGCAGTGAGC
Organism: Symphalangus syndactylus; assembly: GCF_028878055.3. Lineage (NCBI taxonomy): Eukaryota > Metazoa > Chordata > Mammalia > Primates > Hylobatidae > Symphalangus > Symphalangus syndactylus. Next base: position 47,510,084 of record NC_072434.2, on the reverse strand, counting down.
CCTGATCACATCACTGCACTCCAGCTTGGGCAACAGAATGAGACCTCCATCTCTTACAAATAAAACAAAACGACACATTCAATAATTACCAGTTTCGCTGGAAAGGCTTCTTGTGTCCTCAGACAGACTTGAGTGCTTTCCCCCTTTCTTTTTCTTTTGTTCTTATTTATTTATTTATTTATTTGAGACAAAGTCTCACTCTGTCATCCAGGCTGGAGTACAATGGCATGATCTCGGCTCGCTGCAACCTCCGCCTCCTAGGTTCAAGCGATTCTCCTGCCTCAGTGTCAGGCCTTTGCACCCAAGCTAAGCCTGTGACCTGCATGTATACATCCAGATGGCCTAAAGCAACTGAAGATCCACAAAAGAAGTGAAAATAGCCTTAATTGATGACATTCCATTATTGTGATTTGTTTCTGCCCCACCCTAACTGATCAATGTACTTTGTAATCTTCCCCACTTTTAAGAAGGTTCTTTATAATTCTCCCCACCCTTAAGAATGTACTTTGTGAGATCCACCCCCTGCCCGAGAAACATTGCTCCAAACTCCACCGCCTATCCCAAAACCTATAAGAACTGATGATAATCCACCACACTTTGCTGACTCTTTTCAGACTCAGCCCTCCTGCACCCAGGTGAAATAAACAGCCATGTTGCTCACACAAACCCTGTTTGGTGGTCTCTTCACACGGACACGTGAGACACTCAGTTTTCGGAGTAGCTGGGATTACAGGTTCCCCCCAATCACGCCCGGCTAATTTTTGTATTTTTAGTAGAGATGGGGTTGCACCATGTTGGCCAGGCTGGTCTCGAACTCCTGACCTCGTGATCTGCCCACCTTAGCCTCCCAAAGTGCTGGGATTACAGGTGTGAGCCACCGTGCCCGGCCTTGTTCCTTATTTTACGTATTTATTCAGAGCCTATCACGTGCCTGGCACTCAGCGAGCACAGCAGAGCTGTTGGTTCCTTACCCATATCCCCTCAGCCCTCTCATCAGATCTTCTGCAGAAAATTCTTGTGCATAGGAATGGCTTTCTGGGTCTTTCTGCTGGAGGGGTGCCTCAGGAGCAACCTTCTACCAATGAAAAGCAAGTTGGGGGACAGATATCCCAGGACACTTCTGAAGTGTGTTCTACACAGCCATTCAGAGGGTCTCTGTGAGGTTGAGCTCCATTTGCACATAGAGGTAACTCACTAATTCAGTATATTGTGTTGGCCTTTCTCCCTTTCCTGTTTGACTTTTTCTGTCCTTTACTGTGCTATCTAGGACCACCTCTCAAAGAAGTGACTTGACCCAATTCATTTTCTCAGGAACTGGGGCAATCCCAAGTCAAGACAACTAGACTCTGGGGATAAAATTGTTACCAGTGTGAGGATGTCCAGGTTCTTGGCGTCTTGAACAAAGAATTGGACATCACGCACAAGAAAAGCAAGGAAAGAATGAAGCGTCAAAAGCAGAGATTTATTGAAAATGAAAGTATGCTCCACAGGTTAGGAGCGGGCCCAAGCATAGGGGCTCAAGAGACCCATTACAGAATTTTTTTGGTACAAATACCCTCTAGAGGTTTCCATTGATTACTTGGTGTGCACCCTATGTAAATGAAGAGGATGATGCAAAATTACAAAGTCATTTACTTGATGTACACCCTATGTAAGGGGAAGGGATATTACCTGTTATAGCTGAAGTGTTTCCATTTGATTTAGTTCTAGGAAGTCCTTAGGTTCCCTGCCTCCAGACCCTATTCTCCTGCCTCAAAATGATGAGCGTTCATACTTTACCATATTGCATGGAAATATTAATAGTAATGTAAGCTGCACAAGGACAGAGATATTTCTGTTTTATTCATTGATGTGTTGCCAACATCTAGAACCATGCTTGAAATATAGTGTTGAATGAATAGTAGCAATAGCTAATATTTATTGAGTGCTTATGATGTGTTTGATGTGATTTTTCAGAGATAATTTAATCCTCAAAAACCTTATGAAAATAGATATTAGTATTATTAGTGGTAATTATTCCCCTTTGGATATAGGAGAATTAAGGTTAAACAATAGGTTTAAATCACCCAGCTTGTAAGTGATCATTGGAGCTCAGAAATTAATACCCCAAAATATGAGGCTTTGACTTGCTGAATTGAAGAAGCCTCAAGATCTCTCTGACCTCCCACCTCCACCGTCTCTCCCAAAGCACAGGATGAAGTTGAAGTTCCTTTATCTGCCTAAGATCCAGACCTACCAAGAACAATTGTTTTTAATTATTCTCCTTTTAAGACCAAAAATGTAACCACAGCTGAATAGACCCTTTCATGAAGCAACGTGTTCGCCTCTCTGTCTCATTCAAATTCCAAAGAGAATGATTTACAAGTTAATCTCTGTTCCCATTCGCTTATCTATTCATTGTTCCTCTTCTCCCCGCCAAAAATCTATTTTTCCACCATAACCTGTTTTGCTAAGATGATATATAACTTTCTGAACCCTACCGGGAGGGTAAGTAATCACTGTGTGATCCTCCCCCTGTGCACGTTAATAAAATATGTAGGCATTTTCTCCAATTAATTTGTCTTTTGTGAATTGATTTTTCAGGGAACCTTAGGAGAGCAAAGAAGTATTTCCCTTGGCCCCTAGAATAACATTTGAAAATAATCTCTAAATATTTTCGTAATTAAGCGGGGTGCAGTGGTTCACACCTGTAATCCCAACACTTTGGGAGTCCAAGGTGGGTGGATCACCTGAGGTCAGGAATTCGGGACCAGCCTGACCAATATGGTAAAACCCCATCTCTACTAAAAATACAAAAATTAGGCCCGGCACGGTGACTCACGCCTGTAATCCCTGCACTTTCGGAGGCAGAGGCAGGTGGATCATTTGAGGTCAGGAATTCGAGACCAGTCTGGCCAACATGGTGAAACCCCATCTCTAAAAAAGATACAAAAAATTAGCCAGGTGTGATGGCAGGCACCTGTAATCCCAGCTACTTGGGAGGCTGAGACAGGAGAATTGCTTGAATCCAGGAGGTGGAGGTTGCAGTGAGCCGAGACTGTGCCGCTGTACTCCAGATGGGGCGACAGAGCAAGGCTCTGTCTCAAATATAAGTAAATAAACAAAATAAAAAATAAAAATACAAAAATTGGCCAGGTGTGGTGGCAGGCACCTGTATTGTATTCCCAGCTACTTGGGAGGCTGAGACAGGAGAACTGCTTGAACCTGGGAGGTGGATGTTGCAGTGAGACGAGATTGCGCCACTGCACTCCAGCCTGGGCAACAGAGCGAGACTCCATCTCAAAAAAAAATTTTTTTTTAATTATTATATCTCTATTTATCTATCTATATCTTAGAGTTTCCCCGGCACATAGTAATTACTCAATACACGCTAATTATCATCTTCTGCTCTTAACGGAAGCCCAAACTTAGAAGTCTCTCCTAAGTGGGATCCCCTTTCCTTACCCAGCCTTGAGGAGCTAGGCTTGGACAGAATAAATCTAGTATTCAGTTTCAGCCCCTTCATCCAGCTGGAGCAGGAAGAAAGCTGTACTTCCTCTGGCAGTTAACTTTGCACAGAGGAAAGACACGCCCAAACACATCTGATCTCCAGGCATGCCTACAAATCCCAAGGCAGCTTCTAGAAGGAATTCTCCTATTGACTGTGGTTGGGAACATGGAGTGAAGAATGTGAATGACACCGTCCTCTCCATCCCTGCTACCAGACGTACAAATCGGAGCAAAGTTTTGAGCAAGACATCATCATTATATCATTATGTTTGAGGGAAGAGGATAAGAGATTGTTAAACTGCTTTCTAGTGTTTCAAGGTGAAAAGACCAAGGGTGGGAGTTCCACATCTTCCTGAGAGCCTGCCTCTATCATGTACTGTTATTCTAGGAATGATTTGTAAAGTCTGTTGCTCATGGAGAATAGTGGGCCATACCAGGTAAACTTAGAAGAATGTTGATTTCTTTCCTTCTAGTTTTCTTTTGTGAACAGCTTGGGAGCTTTTTTCTTTTCATCTGAGAGGGCAGGGCTGTAAAATAAGTGCTGCTGCCTTTTCAAATCCTGTTGAGATGTTACAGGTTAATAACCATGTGGGCTGGTAAAATTGGGGCTAAGATGATTCTTTCACTTGTAAGAATGTATTAGGTCACACATAACACCATGTTAGTCCCTTATACGCCGTTTATTCTTCTTTCAACACAATCTTTTGGCTTTTTGAGTATTTATTGAGTGCCTACAGAGAGAAAAGAACAGCACATGCTGGGACAGATATCTTATTACTCCTTCCCATTAATTTCCATTATTTTCTTTTTTGAAACTTTGCACGTATAAGCCACTAGCCTTTCTGTTGTCTTTCCAGAGAAGCTTCACAGAAGGCAAAGAGAGACATAACTCTATCCACTCATTCATGCAACAGTCCGTCTTTTAACAATGTTTGCTTAATATTCTCCATGTGCTGCATTTTTACTAAGCTGTGTGGAAACCATGGTAAAAAAGATGAAGCCACTATGTTAAAGGAGCATACAGTCTTCATCGAATACAACAGAAATAAACATGAAATTATGATACATGACAATGATGGAGAGATGTAGTAGCTGTTAACAATGGAGGTTTGAATTTAGAGGTGAGGTCAGTGTTGTGCCTGTGAACTGTGGTTCGGGTGATATTTTTAATTATAGCATTACAAAAATCTGGTGAGTCATATTAAATTAAGTTTCAAAGGTATACTTTGAGGTACATTAGATTATGTGCAATGTATTACCGATAGTGGAGGAGACAGTTTGATGTGGTACTAGAAATGATTCAAAGTGGTACGTGGTCTGAGGCCTAGCATGGTGGCTCACACCTCTAATCACAGCCCTTTGGGAGTCCAAGGCAGGTGGAGTAGCTTGCACTCAGGAGTTCCAGGCCAGCCTGGGCAACATGGCAAGACCCCCATCTCTACTAAAAATACACACACACACACACAAAATTGCTGGGTGTGGTGGCACATGCCTGTAGTCCCAGGTACTTGAGAGGCTGAGGTGGGAGGACTGCTTGAGCCTGGGAGGCAGATGCTGCAGTGAGCCAAAATCATCCCACCGCACTCCAGCCTGAGTGACGGAGCAAGACTCCATATATAAAAAAAATTAAACTGAATATTAAAAAGTACTCCCTGTCTTATTTTGAGCCATGTGATTTCAGTTAAGCAGAGTCTCATTTAGATGCTGTATGTCTTAAACACCTTTTAACACTTGGTAAACAAACTCTCCAACACTCATCCCACCCTGCTTGGCTCTGTTATTTTTTTGTTTTTTGTTTTTGTTGTTTTTTATTTAGACAAAGATTAAGCTCAGAAAATCAATAGGTGGTAGATTCCAGCTGGTATTTGGTACCTTATTTGATTTTTCTTGTATTTATTTCAGTGTATCCTTTTACTTATGGTTAGTGAGTTATTATTATATACAATTTCTTTTTCAAATTTATTTATTTATTTATTTTTGAGACAGAGTCTCACTTTGCCACCCAGGCTAGAGTGTAATGGCGCGATCTTGGCTCACTGCAACCTCCGCCTCTTGGGTTTAAAGGATTCTCCTGCCTCAGCCTCCTGAGCAGCTGGGATTACAGGCGTGTGCCACCATGCCCAGCTAATTTTTGTATTTTTAATAGAGATGGGGTTTCACCATGTTGGCCAGGCTGGTTTTAAACTCCGGACCTCCGTCTGCCTCGGCCTCTCAAAGTGCTGGGATTACAGGCATGAACCATTGCACTCAGCCTCAAATCAATTATTTAAACAAACTCAGTCAATATAAAAAACATATTTAAAAAATGATAAGCAAATAACAGCCAAGGTGGTACAAGGTTATGGCAAAACTGTAAAAATAGTGTGGAAATAACTGAAGTTTAGAAGAACAAGAGCACTGTGCTCAGAATGAGGAAATCTGATTTGAGGTCTGGCTCCCTTTGTACTGTCATCCCAGGCAGGCAATGCTGCATGATACTGAGTGCGTTATGAGGGATAGAGACTTGCCAACATTAACGCATTATTACAAAGCGTATATGTTTGAGTACAGAAACCTCAGACTTCACAGTGTTAGAGGGGAGACAAAAACATAAATAGTTGTGTAATAACTCAAAGACTGTGATAAGTATTACGAATGGGTTAAAAACCCTAGACAAAGGAAATGGGAAGAAGTTACCTGAGTGTACGTATATGATAAGAATGGCTATCATGCCGGGCGCAGTGGCTCACGCTTGTAATCCCAGCACTTCGGGAGGCCGAGGCGGGCGGATCACGAGGTCAGGAGATCGAGACCACGGTGAAACCCTGTCTCTACTAAAAATACAAAAAATTAGCCGGGCGTGGTGGCGGGCGCCTGTAGTCCCAGCTACTCGGAGAGGCTGAGGCGGGAGGATGGCGTGAACCCGGGAGGCGGAGCTTGCAGTGAGCCGAGATTGCGCCACTGCACTCCAGCCTGGGCGACAGAGCGAGACTCCGTCTCAAAAAAAAAAAAAAAAAAAAAAAAAGAATGGCTATCATTAGGCTGGGCGCGGTGGCTCACGCCTGTAATCCCAGCACTTTGGGAGGCCGAGGCGGGCAGATCACGAGGTTAGGAGATTGAGACCATCCTGGCTAACACGGTGAAACCCTGTCTCTACTAAAAAAAATACAAAAAATTAGCCGGGCGTGGTGGCGGGCGCCTGTAGTCCCAGCTACTCAAGAGGCTGAGGCAGGAGAATGGCGTGAACCCGGGAGGTGGAGCTTGCAGTGAGCCGAGATCATGCCACTGTACTCCAGCCTGGGCGACAGAGCAAGACTCTGTCTCAAAAAAAAAAAAAAAAGAATGGCTATCGTTTACTGAGTCTCTTTCAAGCGCCAGGGAACTGACTAGGTGCTTTGCTGTATTATCTCATTTATTTCTCACAACTCAGGAACTGGGTTTAGAGAGGCTAAATAATCGACCCATGATTAATACTGGTGATGATGATGTTTACGACTGAATACTTACTGCATGCCCAGCCCTGTACTCAGTCCTTTATATACAGGATCTCCATTTAAGCTTCACCACAAGACTTTGAGGTATTATTTTCTTTTTACAGATAAACTAAGGCTCACAGAGATCATGAAATTTGCAGTTAGTGAATGGTGCTTTTGCAATTTGATCTCAGGTGTGTTGGACTCCAAAGTCTGTTTCTTCATCTTCTGCTTCACTTCCAAGTCAGCAGCAGCTGAGCTGAGGGACCTTGAGATGGCCGTGCACTGGGATGGTCCATTGAGGGCTCTTTTGTGAAATGTGAGGTTCCAATCTTGGTTTCTCTAATGTGTGTGATAACTCTTTGTTTCATAATTTATACTCCTAAAAGCATAAAGTCCTAGAATCATGTGGGTGGTTAGCACTGTTCCATGACACTATAAGGTGATGTTGGTAAAGACATTTCAAAAGTAGGCAAAAGAACTAGGTGGTAGGGTAAGGTAGGGCTATAGGATAGCTAGTCCGTGTGGGCTAAAAGCCATACTTCCTGTGGAAAGTTACAGTCAATTTTTTTTTTTTTTTTTGAGACGGAGTCTCGCTCTGTCGCCCAGGCTGGAGTGCAGTGGCACAATCTCGGCTCACTGCAAGCTCCGCCTCCCGGGTTCACGCCATTCTCCTGCCTCAGCCTCTCTGAGTAGCTGGGACTACAGGCGCCCGCCACCACGCCCGGCTAATTTTTTTTTGTATTTTTAATAGAGACGGGGTTTCACCATGGTCTCGATCTGCTGACCTTGTGATCCGCCAGCCTCGGCCTCCCAAAGTGCTGGGATTACAAGCGTGAGCCACCGCGCCTGGCCAGTGACAGTCAATTCTTAATAGATATGAAGGAATCTTCAGGATGTACTAAATCCAACCTCCTCATTTTACAAAGTAAAGAGGTTAAGGGCCAAAGGTCATACATTGGCAGAGGAATCAGGACACCACACATCTTGTGTCTCAATGCTCTGTTCACTATGGCAGTGGTTTTCAAGGTGTGGTCTCCAGATCAGCAAACTCAGCATCACCTGGGAACTTGGTGGAAATGCCCACCTTCCATCCACTGAATCAGATTCTGTGTGTCAGGCCTCTAGCCCAAGCTAAGCCATCATATCCCCTGTGACCTGCATGTATACATCCAGACGGCCTGAAGCAACTGAAGATCCACAAAAGTGAAAATAGCCTTAACTGATGACATTCCACCACCGTGATTTGTTTCTGCCCCACCCTAACTGATCAATGTACTTTGTAATTCTCCTTACCCTTGAGAATGTACTTTGTGAGATCCACCCCCTGCCCACAAAACACTGCTCCTAACTCCACCGCCTATCCGAAAATCTATAAGAACTAATGATAATCCCACCACCCTTTCCTGACTCTCTTTTCGGATTCAGCCCGCCTGCACCCAGGAGAAATGAACAGCCTTATTGCTCACACAAAGCTTGTTTGGTGGTCTCTTCACATGGACGCGTGTGGCACTGTGCAGGGGGAGCTCAGCAGTATGTTTCAACATGCCTTCCAGGTGATTCTGATGCATGCTCACTTCTCAGAGCCACTCCAAAGAAGTATCTGCTACATATTATACACATATGCCCCCACCCCCAGACCCCCAAGTTTTTCTTCCCCTTTGTTCCCAGAAAAGGTTTGAAGGGGCTCAGTATCAGGTCTACAGCACACTGAGATTTATTTATTGATTTATTTATCATTGATTTGAGACAGAGTCTCGCCCTGTTGCCCAGGCTGGAGTGCAGTGGCGTGATCCCAGCTCACTGCAACCTCAACCTCCCAGGTTCAAGTGACTCTCTTGCCTCAGCCTCTGCAGTAGTTGGGATTACAGGCGTGCACCACCACACCTGGCTAATCATTCTATTTTTGGTAGAGACGGAGTTTCACCATGTTACACAGGCTGGTCTCATACTCCTGGCCTCAAGTGATCCATCTGCCTCGGCCTCCCAAAGTGCTGGGATTACGGGTGTGAGCCACAGCGCCCGGCCACACTGAGACATTTCAGAGGGAGATCAGTCTATGGAACAAACGCTGGCCTGGGGTTGGTGGCCTGGGTGTGCTGTCTGGCCAATTTTGTGCGTGGAGTAAGCAGTGGGGAGAGGCGCTGGGTGTCAGGAAACTATGCCAGGCCCTGCCCTCCACCAACCCCAATCAAAGAGAAGTCAGGAACTGAGAGGGGGTTCTTCTCCACACCATCCCACTACTTGTGTCCCTCACCTTCTCTGAGCCCTGGGTATTGGCGCTGGGAACTCTGCAACAGATTTCCTGAAAGGCAGGTGGCCTATGGAAGGAAGGCAAAGGAGGGGGCCTGCAGAATGCAAAGGTGTACGGAAGGCATCTCTGCGCCCCTGCTGAAGATTTTTCACTTTATCCTGAAGGGAAGACAATATCTGAGGCCGGGAAATAATAGAAATTGATTTTCACTTTATCAATATTCCTGGCAACTGCACAGAAAATGGAATGGCACAGAAACTGGAGTCTTATGGGCAGTTATCCCACTAGTTGGGGTGGGAAATTAAAGGCTGTGTGTAAGGTGGGCACAGATCTAACAGAATGTGGATTGGGATATGCAGGGGAGGTGGAGTGGGGGAAGACAGACTCCATTAGGACTTGGTGAGTTATAGGTGCAGCACCAACATAATGCGCATGGAAGTCCTGGAATCATTTACCAAGAAGGTCCTGAGCACAGGTGAGGGACATCCCCTTCTTCCCTGTTCCCCAAGGCGCCTAGGCTTTGGAGTCAGTCAGTCTTGGGTTCCAGCCTCCCGCTAGGACGCAATTTCTTGAGAGCAGGATTTGATCTGTTGTTCACGGCTAGTTCCTAAGCGCCTAGAATAGTTTCTGGCACACAGTAGGCACTCAATAAACATTTGCTGAATGAATCATGAATGAATGGTCACACTCCATTCCTCGGCTGTAAACACAATGAAATCACCTAGCCGCGAACTTGGCGCACAGTAGGCGCTCAACAAGTTGTATTTTTCCCTTCCCTTGCAGTATAGACCGCGGTCCCCAGGCGACCGCGAAAGAAAAAAAGGGGTTTCTCTACCTCGCGTGGTCTGCACCTCGCTTCGCCCCCGCAGCCCTCGCTGGGTCGCAGGGAGCACGCGGGCCAGGCAGGCTGGGTGGGAGTGAAGTGAAGGGGACGGGAGGGGGCGGCGGCCAGCGGCTCGCGGAGCCGGTCTCCCGAGCTTACGTAAGGCGCGAGTCCCGCGCGGCCGGCCGGGGCTCCGCGACTGGGCGGGCGGAGGCGGCGCCGCCCTGCAAGATCCGGGCTGGAAGCCTCTCGGAGTGCTGCCTCCAGCCAAGGTGTGTGTTTATTTGATTGCTTTTGGTGGCGATGCGCGGGGCTCGGGCTCGTCGCGCGCCCCACGGCCGGGGAGCGCATCCGCCAACCCCGGGCGGAGGTGGGCCCCTCCGAGCGCGCGCGGGCGGCGGGCAGCGGCGGCAGCTGAGACTCCGGGGGATGTGACAGCCGCCGGGGAGGGGGCGAGACGCAGACCACACATTGCCCACGTGCGAGGACCCGGCAGGGGCTCAGCCCCTAGGCCGCCCGGTGCGTGGGGCGGCGGGGGCTGGCTTTGAGTCATCCCCCTTGTGCCAGCTTCCCCGGCTCGGCGGAGACTGGCTTGGGGATGCCCGGCCGCCCGGCCCACTTCTCGGACGCGGCGTGGGGAGCGAGCTGGAGGAAAGGATGAAGGTGGGACTGGCCGGGCCGACCTCTGACCCCTGGAGGCCGAGTCGGCAGGGCGGGGCACGGCGCGCTCCAGCAGCTCTGCGTGGGGGCGAGGAGGTGGAGGAGGGCGAGGAGGTGGAGGAGGGCGAGGAGGTGGAGGAGGGCGGGGAGGTGTAGCGTGGCGCTCACTCCGCCTGCGACTCGGTCCCGGCGCTGGGCTGAGGGGAGGGGTTGTCTTAAAAGTCTCTCCTTCCCCCTGTAGGGGCGGCCGGCGAGTCCCAGTGAGAGCGGAGGGTGCCAGAGGTAGGGGGCCGAGAAACAAAGTTCCCGGGGCTCCCTCCGGGGCCGCGGTCGGGGCTGCGCGTTTGACCGCCCCCCTCCTCTCGAAGGCAATGGCTTCCAAACTCCTGCGCGCGGTCATCCTCGGGCCGCCCGGCTCGGGCAAGGGCACCGTGTGCCAGAGGATCGCCGAGAACTTTGGCCTCCAGCATCTCTCCAGCGGCCACTTCTTGCGGGAGAACATCAAGGCCAACACCGGTGAGGGGCTGCGGGGACGAGGGCCGGGGGCGAGCCGCGTTGGGCTGGGGTGAGGCCCTGGAGGGACTGGGGCTCCCCGATCGCGGCGCCCTTCCCCCGCCCGCGTGTGGTCGTGCAGGCTCGTACGTGCCGGGGCGCATGCAGCTGGCGGTCGCGCGGCTTAACCGCGCCCGGGGAGGAGGCCGAGGCTCCAGGGGCGGCCGGTGGGAGGTGGCCGCGGCTCCTCTCTCCACCGCTCCTCTTGCCGCGAGGAAAAGCCCGAGCCACCCGGCCAAGGGAACGAGAACTAGGCAGGGAAAACCCGGAGCTTCCGTCTCACGCTGCCCTCCTTAAGGCAGAGCCGCCCTCGTACCCCTTAGCCCCGGCCCCCTCCCCCGAGTCCCTAGAGAGCCGCGCGCCCCCTCCCGCGGGAGCCCAGAGGCGGAGCGCCGCCCACCTGTGGCAGTCGGGCGGGGCCGCGCGCCGGGGAACCTGTGGCGCCGGGGGGCTCGCAGCCTCGCGCCTCTCCAGCCCCTCCACGCAGCCTCGGGCCTCGGGGCAGAGCCCTCGGTGGCTTTGAAAGGCCTGTCTGTTCGCTGTCGCCTTCTAAGGTAAACCCTTCCCCAGCAACTCCCCCTCCTCCCAAAGCCGCCGGGCCTGGCCGTCAGGAGACTCGGGGGAGACTCGTTGTGATAAATTACATTTTGAATGCAGCTTTCCTGGAAATGGTTTCTTGAGCAGCCTCCCTTGGCATGAGGTGCCTCCTTTGGCTGGAGTGGTGAACTTGGGGATCTGTAGATCGCCTGATTTCTTAGTCTGACGGGGTTGAGTGCGTCCCTTTCCCCCTCTCCTCCCACTCCACGTTCACACCAGTTCCAAAAGAATTGGCGTTAAAAGGCGAGAGGTAGCGGTTGTGCTGCTGCGAAGCTCTTAACCCTTCTGGGATGGAGATGCTGGTAATTAGCAACTCCTTTATGAAAAGTTGTTCTTCCCAGCAGGGGTCCTTTACTGTCGCTGTACTTCTCAAGGGTGTCCGGGCTAGTTATTGCCCATCATGGACTAATTATCCGGGGATCTGCATTTCAGAAGCACAGAGTGGTTTGAAAAGGAAGGTGGAGGACAGTACCGAAAAACAAAAGGAAAGCTTAAAAGCAAGGAATTAAGAAGTATCTCCAGAGTTTTATTCCTTATCTCTTAAGCAGGTTGAAAAAGCGGACTTTTACAGGAAACTCTTCCCCCACCCCCATATCTCAAAAGGAAGAATTATGTGTACCAGATTGCACTTGAGTTTTCTGTTGTGGGTATTGTTACCTCAAGTGCGCCTATTTTGATTTTAATACATTCAAATGCATTTTATTCTTGGAATGCTGCGGTTTCAGGGGAGAGTGGCCTGAGAGGGAAGGCTGGCTCTCATCCTAAGGGTTTGGTGTTTAGGTTAGGCTTCTTCATGGTAGGAGCATGGAGTCAGTGAAGGAAGACAGTGAGAAGAGATGAGCCCGTTCCATAATTCTCTGTACCTGACTAGGTGACTTGTTTCCTTCTATGAGCCTGTTCCATAATTCTCTGTACCTGACTAGGTGACTTGTTTCCTTCTATGAGCCCGTTCCATAATTCTCTGTACCTGACTAGGTGACTTGTTTCCTTCTATGAGCCCGTTCCATAATTCTCTGTACCTGACTAGGTGACTTGTTTCCTTCTATGAGCCCGTTCCATAATTCTCTGTACCTGACTAGGTGACTTGTCTCCTTCTGGAATGAAGGGCTTCACACTGTCCATCCTGGGACTGGACTCATAACCCTTTCCATTTTTAAAGAGAGTGTGATGGGAATAGCTTATTTCTGCACTTTCTTAGGGGCTTTGAAAATTTTCCATTTGCTCTTTTCCTTTGTTCTCTCTCTCTCTCTTTTTATTATTTCAACTTTCCTGTGTTCTAAATTTTAGTTTTCATTCTCTTTCGAATGCGTTCATTTCCTCCCCAGTGATCCTCCCTGGAGTGAGAAGTGACTGAAATGTTTAGATTTTCTTTTTTCTGTTGGGAATCAAGCAGCTTTTTGCATGAGCCAATTAAAAAAAAAACTTTATCAAAGAAATAAGAAAAATAAAGGACAGCAATTTGTTTTGAAAGTGGCTTGTTTCTAGTGAACTTTCGGGTTATCGGATTATTTTTCCCTCTCAGAAGGTCTCAGAATCTTATAGGCTTACTGCCTGGTAAATAAAACATTCCATTCCACGGTATTTATTTTTCTGTCTGTTACCTGCTGTTTGCTTTTAGCTGATTTCCTGGTGGGAAGCACAACCACTTCTTCTGTATGTACCCTTTATAATGGAAGGTTTGAAGGAGACGATGAAGCACAACAAAAACCCAGGAAATAGAACCGTGTAGGAATTTGAATTGGAAAGTAGCTCCGGCCATCTGCTCCAGCCTGGATTTGGGCACACTCTTGTCTGCATGGCTTTCCTCCTCCTGCAGCCTGGTGAAAAGCTGCTCTTTCAGGAAAGGGCCATTCTGATGTCATTGCTTCTTGGAAGTCTTCCCTCACCTGCTCTGGCAGAATTCATCTCTTTCCTCTGCACATAACTTTTTTTTTTTTGAGACGAGTCTTGTTCTGTCACCCAGGCCGGAGTGCAGTGGCGCTATCTCGGCTTGCTGCAACCTCCGCCTCCCGGGTTCAAGCGATTCTCTTGCTTCAGCTTCCCAAGTAGCTGGGATTACAGGCGTCTGCCACCAGGCCCGGCTAATTTTTGTATTTTTCGTAGAGATAGGGTTTCACCATCCCTACGAAGGTTTGAGGCCAGGCTGGTCGTGAACTCGGGACCTTAGATGATCCACCCGTGTTGGCCTCCCAAAGTGCTGGGATTACAAATGTGAGCCACTGTACCTGGCCTCCTCTGCACATGTCTTATTGATTCTAATGTTGCAGTCACATATCATGCAGTGTAAAAATGCCTGTCTCACACCCAGTAAGATATCTGCTGAGTGGCTGCTGTGCGTCAATGTTCTAGGTGCTGGGGGCAATAGCATTATTTAAGATAATCTTGTGCCTCTTTTATTTTATCATTATTTGTAGATATGGGGTTTTGCTTTAGCGCCCAGGCTGGTCTCAAACTCTTGGCTCAGTCTCCCAAAATGTTGGGATTACAGGTGTGAGCCACTGCACCTGACCCATTCTTGGGCCTTTTGTTCTTTCTGCCTGTACCATTGTACAATTTCCACTCTGAAACTTGGAGGACAGGGATCAGGCGAAGTACCTAATGTATAAAAGGAGCTTACCAAGTCTGTGTTAAAGGCCTGGGTCGCAAATTCTAGACAGTATATCTTAGTCCAGAAGTCAAGCAACCTATAGCATAGAGTCCATTTTGTTTAATTAGCTCTGATTTATGGTAAAAGTTTGTACTTAATATGGATCTGAGATTAGCTTCATGATAGCTGTCACCCATTGGCCCTTTCTACAATGCCTAGAGTGGTACAGGCTGAGGCTTATCAGATACCTCATTTGAAGAGTCACCCCCATATCTTTGGCTCAGATTTTCTTTAGCACACTGCAAGAGTAAATAGAAGGGAGAGTTCTCTTAGATTGCCAGGAGTTGGGTCTTACCCTCTGTTATAAGGAATATTAGCTTTTCTCTGTGTGTGTATGGGTATGCACATGTATGTATGAGTATACACACGCACACACACACACAGGGACTGGCACTCTATTGAGTGAGTCCTGTTACAAATTCTGATCAAATTCTGATATTTAATGAGAGATTCTTTTATTGGGTCATATCTAAAGGATATGCAAATTCTGTTTTAAAGGTTGGAGATAGTGGTATTTTTTAAAACCACATTATACTGAATCTACTATCTCAGGTGCAGGAAAACTGGCACGTCTCCATTTGGAAGCATCTTGGACTTACTTGAGATAAAAGATGTTAAGGAACAAACCTGTTTCTGCGCGCGCTCTCTCTCTCTCTCTATATATATATATATATATTTTTTTTTTTTTTTTTGAGACGGAGTCTCGCTCTGTCGCCCAGGCTGGAGTGCAGTGGCGCAATCTCGGCTCACTGCAAGCTCCGCCTCCCGGGTTCACGCCATTCTCCTGCCTCAGCCTCTCCGAGTAGCTGGGACTACAGGCGCCCGCCACCACGCCCGGCTAATTTTTTTTGTATTTTTAGTAGAGACGGGGTTTCACCGTGGTCTCGATCTCCTGACCTTGTGATCCGCCCGCCTCGGCCTCCCAAAGTGCTGGGATTACAAGCGTGAGCCACCGCGCCCGGCCTATTTTTGTATTTTTAGTGGAGATGGTTTTCACCATATTGGCCAGGCTGGTCTTGAACTCCTGACCTCGTGATCTGCCCGCCTCGGCCTCCCAAAGTGCTGGGATTACAGGCGTGAGCCACCACACCTGGCCTCTGCTTTCAATATTAACTGTGGCTCTTGCTGGAGTTTTGCTGATGGGGCTAGCATTTCAAGTTAGTCTATGGGCCCAGCCTCTTTTTGAAAAGATGGCCTAGTTCAGAGGGCTCAGGGTTTTTTTTTTAGTGCTCATTAAGTATAAATGTGTGTCTTATGTAAGAGGGAAAAGTTCTGAGAACTGGAAGATAGAAACATTGTATTAGAGAGACTTGGGAGCCAGAGTTCAACAATGTATCTAAAACAGGTTTCAATAGTTATCCTTTTTATAGATCATACAGAGTCTTGGCTTATTTTTATTTTTTTATTTTTTTTTTGAGACAGAGTCTCGCTGTTGCCCAGGCTGGAGTGCAGTGGCGCGATCTCGGCTCACTGCAGGCTCCGCCCCCCGGGGTTCACGCCATTCTCCTGCCTCAGCCTCCCGAGTAGCTGGGACTACAAGCGCCCGCCACCACGCCCGGCTAATTTTTTTGTATTTTTTAGTAGAGACGGGGTTTCACTGTGTTAGCCAGGATGGTCTCGATCTCCTGACCTCGTGATCCGCCCGCCTTGGCCTCCCAAAGTGCTGGGATTACAGGCGTGAGCCACCGCGCCCGGCTATTTAGAGTCTTGGCTTATTACAGGGTTTCTAGAGTATGTTCTATTCCATTTCCCCCCCAGCTTGGTGAGACTCAGGATGTAGCACAGGTCAACCAAGGGTCTGACTGGTTTTGAGACCTCTCCAGTCCAAAGGTCCACTCCATATCCACTTATTATTATTGCTTTTTTTGGTTTCTTTGAGGATTTTCACACATATTTGAAGAACACTATTTGTGACTTGAATAAGGCATTCATTCCATGACAGTATGTCTGCCTTAGCCACATGTACATCTGAATCTTTGCACATTCTTCCAGTGGGATTTTTTTTCTTCTTCTTTTTGAGACATAGTTTCACTCTGTGACCTAGGCTAGAGTGCAGTGGCATGAACATGGCTCACTGTGGCCTTGACTTCCCGGGCTCAAGTGATTGTCTTACCTTAGCCCCTTAAGCAGCTGGGGCTACAGGCATGCGCCACCATGCCCGGATAATTTCGTATTTTTTTGTAGAGATAGGGTTTCTATGTGTTGCCCAGGCTGGTCTTGAACCCCTTAGTTCAGGCAATCTGCCTGCCTCGGCCTCCCAAAATGGTGAGATTACAGGTGTGAGCCACCATGCCTGGCCAGGATCATTTTTTAGAAGTAGTTTTTTTCTGATCAAAATCATGCCTTGTACAAAATTTAGAGAATGTAAAATGGTAGAAGAAATGAAAGCAGCAAGTAAAAGTTACCTTAATTCCTTAAGGGTAATTTAAGCAAATAAATTAAAGGTGACTGTCTTAGGTTGTGTGATTAGGGAAGGCCTCTCCAGGAGGTGAATGTCCTTATTCATACCGTAAACAATGAGCTTGTGATGATTAGGAACAGAGTGTTCCAGGAAGAAGGAACAGCAAGTGCAAAGGCCCTAAGGTGGGAATTAGCATAGCGTGTCTGAAGAACAGAAAGAAGTGGCAGTATGTTTGGAGCCTAGCAAGGGATGTGGAAATAGGTCAGGTCAGAGAGACGAGCAGGTGCCAGATCAGGTAGAGCCTGGGGGATCCTGGTAAGGATTGGATTTTATTCCAAGGGCACTGGAAAGTCAAGGAAGGGTTTTACATAGGACAATGACATGAAAAGATTTACTTTCTAAAAGTTGATCTTTTGCCTGCTGTGTGGAGAGGTGACTCAGGTGAGCAAGAGGGAGACCAGTATGGATGAGGAGAGTGGCCTGTGGTTTGCACTTGTTAGTGACAAAGGAGGAGAGAAATAAACGAGGATATGTATGAAGGCAGAGCTGACTGGACATAATGAATTGGTTGTGAGAGGTGATGGAGAGAAAGTCTACAACGAATCCTAGGATTTTGCCCTGAGTGCCTGCCTGGGTGAATGTGCTATAGGGTTGAATGAACTAGAATGTGTCTAACCAATCTTTTGTGGAACATTTGGGTTATTTGCATACTTTGCTGATTAGGAATGCCCTTGGAAGAGCACATGCGTGGGCTAGCTCCTTCCTTTTACCTTGTTGCACTCCTGAGAGCAAGATGGGTCACCAGCAGCTGTACTGGAGCCACTGCTGAAAATTCAGCCAGGGTTCTCGCTCTTGTCGCGTCTGTTCAAACCGGCGCTGTCTGATCCAGAAATATGGCCTCAATACGTGCTGCCAGTGTTTCCATCAGTACACGAACGATATCAGTTTTATTAAGTTGGACTAAATGATCTTCCTTCAAAGGATTATCCATGGCATCTACCCAATAAAAAACCATGATAGTTCTTTGTACGTAAAATAAACATTTAAACAAACGAAGAATGTTCTTACAAATGTCATTGTGTACAAATCACTGGACAAATGTACTTTCTTTGGGATAGGTTTCTAGGAATAAAACTACTGGCCAAAATAGAACTTAAATCATAGGGAGAATTTTTTTTTTTTTTTTTTGTAAGACATCTTGCTCTTGTCACCCAGGCTGGAGTGCAGTGGCACGATTTTGGCTCACTGCAACCTCCACCTCCCGGGTTCAAGCAATTCTCCTGACTCAGCCTCCCAAGTAGCTGGGATTACAGGCGCCCACCACCATGCCCAGCTAATTTTTGTATTTTTAGCAGAGGTGGGGCTTCACCATGTTGGCCAGGCTGGTCTTGAACTCCTGGCCTAGGTGATCCACCTGCCTCGGCCTCCCAAAGTGCTGGGATTACAGGTGTGAGCCACCACACCCGGCTGACATAGGGAGAGTTTTAAACATAGCTTACAAATATTCGCTCCAGTTCTTGGTAGTTTATAGGTGCTACTTTATTTGTGTACTTTTTGGCTTAATAAATGTTTAATTTAGGCCAGGAGTTTGAGACCAGTCTGGCCAACATGGTGAAACTCTGTCTCTACTAAAAATACAAAAATTAGCTGGGCTTGGTGGCGTGTGCCTATAGTCCCAGCTACTTGAGAGGCTGAGGCAGGACAATCGCTTGAATCCAGGAGGCAGAGGTTGCAGTGAGCTGAGATTGCGCCACTGTACTCCAGCCTGGGTGGCAGAGCAAGACTCTGTCTCAAAAAGTAAATAAAAAAAAAAAAAGAAAAATATTTTATTTAGGTATGGATATATGTAGCATATATATAAACTGATTTTCTGATTATGGAAATAATATGTATAAGTTAGCAAAAGTTTAGAAAGATGAAAACAATCACTTGTAATTTACCAACTGGAAGGAAAAGTTATTGCTAATACTTTTTTTTTTTTTTTTTAGATGGAGTCTTGCTCTGTCGCCTAGGCTAGAGTGCAGTGGCGTGTTCTCGGCTCTTGGCTCACTGCAACCTCCACCTCCCGAGTTCAAGTGATTCTTCTGCCTCGGCCTCCCAAGTAGCTGGGATTATAGGCACTTGCCACCATGCCTGGCTTAATTTTTTGTATTTTTAGTAGAAACGGGGTTTCACCATATTGGCCAGGCTGGTCTCGAACTCCTGACCTCAAGTGATCTGCCCGCCTTGGCTTCCCAAAGTGCTGGGATTACAGGCATGAGCCACCATCCACAGTGCTAATACTTTTATATACAGCGTATCCTTCTAGACTTTTTCAGGAACACACACACACACACACACACACACACACATTTTGAGTTACATTATTATTGCATCATATTATAGTATTACTGTTTTGAAAATTGCTTGCTTTAACAATCTATCATCTAATATTTTCCAATTCTGTTAAATACTGTTTTTTAATGTGAGTTAAATACTCATGTACAATTCCAATGTTCAAATATAATTTGTTATTCCATTTTTAATTTTGAAAATGTAATACAGGTACATGCAGATGGTAAAATTTTCAAATAATACACTGGGAATAGAGTGGAAAGTTTCATGCCTATCCCTGACTCTTGGTTCCCCAGTTTCTCTCCACAGGGGCATCTGCTTTTAACTTTTTTTGGATGTGCATCCAAAGATTTTGTCATATATCTATAGCATTTATGTGTGTATAGCAGTGCCTCTTTTTTTTTAATGTACACATTTGTTCTTTGTATTGAACTTAAGAAAAACTTAGCAGTAAAGCTTAGATAGTGGTTTCCATCAGCATGTATCAGTTTACTTTATTCTTTTAAAAAGATGTCTGCATTATCTTTTATTGTACAGATATAGCATAGTGTATTTAGCCTTTCTCTTACGTTTTGACCTCAGGTCCTTTTTAACACATTTGAAAATCGAGAACCAAAGAAGCTTTGTTTATGTGGGTTATACATATAGATGTTAAATGGATTTGAAATTAAAATTGAGAAAATTTGCTGGGCGCGATGGCTCATGCCTGTAATCCCAGCACTTTGGGAGGCCGAGGCAGGCGGATCATGAGGTCAGGAGTTTGAGAACAGCCTGACCAACATGGTGAAACCCTGTCTCTACTAAAAATACAAAAATTAGCTGGGCGTGGTGGCGTGTGCCTGTGATCCCAGCTACTCCCGAGGCTGAGATTTGCTTAAGAATTGCTTGAACCCAGGAGGCGGAGGTTGCAGGGAGCCAAGATTGCGCCACCGCACTCCAGCCTGGATGACAGGGCGAGACTGTGTCTCAAAAAAAAAAAAAAATTGAGAAAATTTAAAAATATTAATTCATCAAAAATAACAATAATCCACTGTATGTTAACAGATTTCTGTGAAAATTAACTATTTTCCAAAATGAAATCTAATGAGAAAAGTACTGTTACTTTTGCACATTTGCAAATCTTTCTGGCCTAATAGAAGAAAACTATTCTCATATCTGGTTCTTCATTCAGTCTTTGGTGCTATGTTGTTTTGGTTAAAGTATTTGAAGAACATTTGGCTTTATACACATGTAATTAAAGGGGAACTCATGGACCCTTGAAAAGTTCTCATGGACTCACAAGAGTCCTGGGACCACAATTTAATCAGTCCCCTGTTGATTGGAATTTAGGTTATTTATAGTCATTCGATATACAGAGCGTGCTGCACTGAATGTCCTGGTAAATGTGTCTTTCAACAAATGTTTGAGTGCCAGGCAATCTTGGCTTGTGGGATGCAAAGAGGTGAAACAAGGTCTGTTCCTGAAGGAGCTGCTGTTTTTTGGTGGAGGCAGGCAGTCAGACAGGCAAGCAAACAAGAAGAAAATAACACAGTTGTGCTGGGTGTGGTGGTTCACGTTTGTAATCTCAGCACTTTGGGAGGCTGAGGCTGGAGGATTGCCAGAGACCAAGTGTCCAAGACCAGCTTGGATAACATAGCAAGACCTCATCTTTACTAAAAATAATGTAAGAAAATTAGCTGGGTGTGGTTGTGCACACCTGTAGTCTCAGCTACTCAGGAGGTGGGAGGATCACTTGAGCCCCGGAGGTTGAGGTTGAAGTGATCTGTGATCATGCCACTGCACTCCAGCCTGGGCAACAGAGCACGACCCTGTGTCCGAGAAAAAAAAATTAATTGAGGCTGCAAGATGTGCATGCTTACAGAAGAGGCAGCTAACCCAGCATTTAGGAGGAGGTGAGATTTGGGAAGGCTTTTTAGAGGAGGCGATTCCTGAGCTGAGTTTTGACAAATGAGTACAGCTACAAAAAGATGGCATGGTCATTGTCACAGCATACCTGAAACTCCTCTTCTAGGGTTTGTTTATGGTCCACAAGAGGTCCTTGCTTTTATGGCTTGGCCTTACCTTTTCTATTACCATTTTAGTCCACATCCATCTCTAATGACATTGTCAAAGGAAAGGGTTATCATGCCTGCCGCATATCACCTTTCCAGCCCTCATTACTTGTGCTTGCCTTTAAGATATACATAAACATAGTGGCATTGTAGTATATGCATGTAAACTTCGGCTTTTAACTTCTGGAACTGAAGGATGGCAAACAATCCTAAAACTAGTAAATTGGGCTTCACACTGTTAACTATAAATTCACCCATTCTGAAAGGCATGTTGAATTACCTGTTCTCTTCAAAATCTACCAAGTAAATTGTTAAATGGTATTATATTATGCTAGTCTGCTCTTTAACAATCTGTATTGGTGCACATTGTGAGAAGGTTTGAGGACTTGGACATTTCGTAAGTTTTTTAGATGATGTACTTTCACAGTGGACAATGGATCAGATATCTCAACCATGTATTCTCCTTTAGCAAACTAGATTTTTTTTTCTTTGAGACGGAGCCTCGCTCTGTTGCCCACTCTGTTGCCTCACTCTGTTGCCCAGGCTAGTCGTGTGATCTTGGCTCACTGCAACTTCTGCCTCCTGGGTTCAAGCGATTCTTGTGCCTCAGCCTCCTGAGTAGCTGGGACTACAGGCTCCTGCTCCCATGACCTGCTAAGTTTTTTTTTTTTTTTTGCATTTTTAATAAAGACAGGGTTTCACCATGTTCGCCAGGCTGGTCTTGAACTGCTGACCTCAGGTGATCCGCCTGCCTCGGCCTCCCAAAGTGCTGGGATTACAGGTGTGAGCCACTGCACCCGGCCCAAACTAGGTTTTTTTTAAAAAGCATGAGTAGATAATAGAGGCTTTTGGATTACTCTGCATATTTTACCCCCTCCACTTGATGTTTAAGCTCTCAGGTTGGCCTTTAAGACATAGTACAAAAGGTCTTGTTTGTACAGCTTCATGTAGTTGAATTTAAATGGCTGATGTTATATTTTAACAGTCTCACCTCTAAGTTCTGAGAGTTTTTGTACTAGTTAAACAACAGATCCAGCAGCAATCATCCCTTACTTAGCCAGACAGATAATACTGAAATAATGCAGAGTCATTCTTGTTTATCATCTAGCTTCCAAGAAGCTAGAAATCAACTGTTTTCTGATCTTCAGCACCTTCTGTCTGGGCAGCAGTAACCTGTGACCCTGGCATTTTATAATTCTTGTGACTTGGTCATAACCAACATTTGCAGTGGACGAAGCAACTGCCAGGCCCTGGACTGAATAATGAATGCATATTATCTCTAATTCCCACACAGATCTCCAGAGCAGTTTTTGTTATATCATTTGCTTTACAAATAAATAAACGGCCTCAGAAAGGTTGAGTAACTAACTTGGTCAGGTGCAGTGGCTCACGCCTGTAATCCCAGCATTTTGGGAGGCCAAGGCGGATGGATCACTTGAGCCCAGGAGTTTGAGACCAGCCTGGGCAACATGGCAAGACCCTGTCTCTACAAAAAATAAACAGAGTTAACCAGTATGGTGGCGCATGCCTGTAGTCCCAGCTAGTTGGGAGACTGAGGTGGGAGGATTGCCTGAGCCCGGGAGGCTACAGTGAGTCTATAGTGAGGCTACAGCGAGCTGTGTTTGAGCCACTGCACCCCGGTCTGGGCAACAGAGCAAAACCCTGTCTCAAAAAGAAAAAAAAAAGTTGGCCGGGCGTGTTGCTCACACCTGTAATCCCAACAGTTTGGGAGGCCCAGGCAGGTGGATCACAAGGTCAGGAACTCAAAACCAGCCTGGTCAATATGGTGAAACCCCATCTCTACTAAAAATATAAAAATTAGCTGGGCATGGTGGTGTGCGTCTGTAGTCCCAGCTACTCAAGAGGCTGAGGTACAAGAATCGCTTGAACCCAGGAGGTGGAGGTTGCAGTGAGCCAAGATCGCACCACTGCACTCCAGTCTGGGCAACAGAGCGAGACTATGTCTCAAAAAAAAAAAAAAAAAGTTGAGTGACAAATATGTGGCCTCAGAAAGGTTGAGTAACTTGTCCTAAGTCAAGCAGCTAGTTAAAGAGAAACTAGCATTCAAACCTAGGGCTCCATAGCTAGGATTAAACTTCTTCCCATTATGTCGTGCTGACATCTGAGTACTCTAGAAACTAGTGAAATACTCATGTCTTATAAATGCCATGTAGGGACAGTGTGTCTTAGTCTGTTTGTGTGGCTATAACAAAATACCTGAGACTGAGTAATTATAAACAACAGAAATGTATTTCTCACATTTCTGGAGGCTGGGAATTCCAAGATGAAGGTGCTGGCAGGTTTGGTGTCCAGTAAGGCCTGTTGACTGCTTCCAAGGTTGCACCTTGAACTTTGTATTCTCACATGGCAGAAAGGATGGAAGGGGAAAAGGGCTAAAGGCCACATTAAGCTTCTTTGATTTTATTTTTTCTAATTTTTAAAATTTTCCACTAGAGACAGGGTCTCACTTTGTTGACCAGGCTGGTTTTGAGCTCCTATACTCAAGCAGTTCTCCTGCCTCAGACTCCCAAGGTGATGAAGCCTCTTTTATAAGACACAAGACTTATGGCCGGGCGCGGTGGCTCACGCTTGTAATCCCAGCACTTTGGGAGGCCGAGGCGGGCAGATCACGAGGTCAGGAGATCGAGACCACGGTGAAACTCCATCTCTACTAAAAATACAAAAAATTAGCCGGGCGTGGTGGCGGGCGCCTGTAGTCCCAGCTACTCGGAGAGGCTGAGGCAGGAGAATGGCGTGAACCTGGGAGGCGGAGCTTGCAGTGAGCCGAGATTGCGCCACTGCACTCCAGCCTGGGCGACAGAGTGAGACTCCGTCTCAAAAAAAAAAAAAAAAAAAAAGGGGACACAAGACTTAATTTATTGTTTTTGTGGTTTTTTCTTTTGTTTTTGTTTTTGGAGATGAGGTCTTGCTCTGTTGCCCAGGCTAGAGTGGAGTGGTGCAATATTGGCTCACTGCAGCCTGGAACTCCTGGGCTCAAGCAGTACTCCTGTCTCAGCCTCCAGAATAGCAGGGGCTACAGGCGCATGCCACCACACCTGGCTAATTTTTAAATTTTTGGTAGAGACAAGGTCTCACTATATTGCCCAGGCTGGTCTTGAATTTCTGGCCTCAGGTGATCTGCCTGCATCGGCTTCTCAAAATGCTAGAATTACAGGCATGAGCCACCACACTACAGGGGAGGAGCCCTTATGACCACTTAAAGGCCCCACCTCTTAATACTATCACATTGGTTATTAAGTTTCAGCATATGAATCTGGGGGGCACGTTCAGAGCATAGCACCATGGATAGCAGGGAACAAGTATGCTGAGGCTCAGAAGGCCCTTTAAGGGTAGGACAGAGGGATGTACTTTTTGTTGTTGTTGTTCTGTCCCTAAAACATTTTTTTAAAAAAACCTAAAAAAGGAAGCACTGACTTCCTCCTCCCATGATCAAAAGGACCAAAGGAGGTCAAAAATAGAAGCCATTTGGTTGTGAGGAGGTAGAAATTGCTTTTCATCATAATGGTAAGAGTTCAGGAATAATGCCTGAACTTGGTGTTATTTTATTATTCATTTGTCCCATTCGTCACATGTCCCAGCATTAGGTATGGGGAGGCGTGCAAAAAAGTAAAACTTGTTCTCTGTCCTTGAGGTACTGACAGTCTAGGGTTTGAGCTCTAAGTTCTACGTTACGTTCCCAGGAGGCATGGCGGTGCACATGGGGATCATAGACAAGGCAGCAAGGAGTGCTTTGTTCACATGCACCTTTTGCCTGTAATGCCTTTCACACTTCTTTAATCTCAAGTCCATTTCTACTCTCATTGCTTCCATGAAGCCTTTCCACACCTGTTGTAGCTACTGGTCATTTTCTTCTCTAAAATTCTCTTATACCCATTGGTACCTTTAATTTGTTATTCATTATCTCTTGTAAGATGTTCTATTTCATAATTTCAGTTATTGTCTGTTGCCATTTGAATAGTAAATTTTTTCATGACGGTTCAGTTCAACTAATGTTTTAATAGGCTATGATGAGAGGAGATGAGACAAAAAATAAGATACCTCATATACCTTATGCCTTGTACCTGATATCTTCTGGAAGTACTCTAAAGAAAATGAGATAGTACAGTGAGGAAGAGTGGGAAGACTACTTGAGATTGTGAAGTTAGAGGCCTCTTTGAAGAGGTAATATTTAAGCTGAGCTCTGAATAAGGGTAGGAGTCAGGCATGTGAAGATTTGGTAGCAGGCCGGGCACAGTGGTTCACACCTGTAATCCCAGCACTTTGAGAGGCCAAGGCAGAAGGATTGCTGAGGCTAGGAGTTTGAGACCAGCCTAGGTAACAGAGCGAGACCCCGTCTCTATGGAAAATAAAAATAAAGTTAGCTGGACGTGGCAGTGCAGGCCTGTAGTCCCAGCTACTGGGAGGCTGAGGTGGATCACTTGTGCCCAGGAGGTGGAGGCTGCAGTGAGCTATGGTCACACCACTGCCCTCTAGCCTGGGCGATAGAGTGAGAAGTGTCTTAAACAAGATTTGAGGCGGAGGAAACAGTATGTGGAAAGAGCCTAATATAGGAGTGAACTCTCAGTAAGTGGAGAGGATGGGGGAGGAGGCTGGTGTCTTGAGCATTGTAAGTGGGGAGGAGATGGTAGAAGTGGAGGCTGGAAAGGTAGGTATAGGGCCTTGAGGCATGGCCAGGAGTTTGGGCTTCATTGTAACTGGATGCGAATCTGTGGAAGGCTTTCAGGTTGTTACTTTCATTTATTTTTTATACGTAACAGCTATACTGAATATAAAATTTGCATACAGTAAAATTTATTCTTTAAAAGTGTACAACTCAGGGTCGGGCACGGTGGCACACACCTGTAATCCCAGCACTTTGGGAGGCCGAGGTGGGCAGATCACGAGGTCAGGAGCTTGAGACCATCCCGGCTAACACGGTGAAACCCCGACTCTACAAAAAAAGAAAAAAGTGTAAAAATCAGAGGTTTTCCTATATTTTACAGAGTTGTAAAACCATCACCACTATCTAATTTCAGAACATTTTCATTTCTCCAGAAAGAAACCCTATACCCATTAGCAGTCACTCCCCATTTCCCCCTTGCCCCAGCCCCAGGCAATTACTACTCTAGTTCTGTTTGTATGGATTTGCCTATTCTGGATAGTTGTATGTTAATATATGTGACTTTTTGTGTCTGGCTGCTTAGCATGTTTTCGAGGTTTATCTATATTGTAGTATGTGTCAGTACTTTATTCATTTTTATTGCCAAATAATTTATTGAATGGGTATACCACATTTTGTTTATCCATTCATTCGTTAATGGACACTTGGGTTGTTTCCTGCTATGGGACATTTGTATATGTTTTTGTGTGGATGTAAATGTTCATTTCTCTTGGGTATATACCTAAGAATAGAAATACAGGTTCATTTGGTAACTCGACGTTTAATAGTTTGTGGAAGGGCCAAACTGTTATCCAAAGCAGCTGCATCATTTTACCTCCCCACCAGCAATGAGCGAAGATTCCAATTTCTTCTCATCATTGTCAACTTTTACCTTATGATAAAAGAAAAACTTCAGCCAAGTTTAATTGAGCAATGAATGATTCACGAATCGGGCAGCCCTCAGAATCACAGCAGATTCACAGAGACTCCAGTACAGCCACATGGTGGAAGAAGATTTATAGACCAAAAAAGAGAAATGACTACAGAAATCGGAAGTGAGATACAGAATGGCTGGATTGGTTACAGCCCGGCGTTTGCCTTACTTGAGCACAGTTTGAACACTCAGCAGTGTATGAGTGGTTGAAGTATGGCCACTAGGATTGGCCAAGACTCAGCTGTTGTTACAGTCGCATACTCCTAAATTAGGTTTTTAGTCTTATCTACCTAAGCCAGGTTGCAGTTTGTCCACAAGTGTAACCTCCCGATGGGCTCACCTTGCCTGCTGCCTAGACAGAGCTGATTTATCAAGACAGGAATTGCAATGGAGAAAGAGTAATTCATGTAGAGCTGGCTGTACGGGAGACCGGCGTTTTATTATTACTCAAATCAATCTCCCTGAGCATTCAAGGATCAGAGTTTTTAAAGATAATTTGGCGGGTGGGGCCTGGGAAGTGAGGAGTGCTGATTAGTCAGGTTGGAGATGGAATCATAGGGGGCTGAAGTGAGGTTTTCTTGCTGTCTTCTGTTCTTGGGTGGGATGGCAGAACTTGTTGAGCCAGATTATGGGTCTGGGTGGTGTCAGCTGATCCAGTGAGTGCAGGATCTGCAAAATATCTCAAGAACTGATCTTAGATTTTACAGAGTGATGTTATCCCCAGGAGCAATTTGGGGAGGTTTGGACTCTTGGAGCCAGAGGCTGCATGGCCCCTAAACTGTAATTTTTATCTTGTAGCTAATTTGTTAGTCCTGCAAAGGCAGACTGGTCCCCAGGCAAGAAGGGGTCTTTTCGGGAAAGGGCTGTTAATCAATTTTGTTTCAGAGTCAAACCCATGTACTGAATTCCTTCCCAAAGTTAGTTTGGCCTACACCCGGGAATGAACAAGGGCAGCTTAAAGGTTAGAAGCAAGATGGAGTCGGTTAGGTCTGATTTCTTTCACTGTCATAATTTCCTCAGTTATAATTTTGCAAAGGTGGTTTCACAAGGACCCAAATACAGAAGTATGGAGTCCTTCTCAGGTCATATTTAGTTTGCTTTAACCACCCCTCCCTCCCTCCCTTTCTCTCTCTTTCAATTTTAGCTACCCTATTGAGTATAAAGTGGTATTTCATTGTGGCTTTGATTTGTATTTTTCTGAGGACTAATAATGCTGAACTTCTTTTCATATGCTTACCATTTGCATATCTTCTTTGGAGAAATTCCATTCAAATCCTTTGCCCATTTTAAAATTGGCTCATTTGTCTTCTTGTTGAATTCTTTATATATTCTGGATACAAGTCACTTATCAGATATATGATTTATAAATATTTTCTCCTATCCTGTTTCACTTTCTTGATGGCTCCCTTGGAAGCACAAGTTTTTGATTTTGATGAAGTCCAGATGATCTATTTTTTCTTTTGTTGCTTATGCTTTTGGTGTCATAGCTAAGACACCATTGCGTAATCCACAGTGTGGCCATTGTTTTTAAACATGGGACTGACATCTGGCTCACATTTTGAATAGCTCATTCAGGCTATTTGGAAACTGGGGTTGAAGGTTCTAGAGTGAAACTAGGGAGAACAGTTAAGAGGCTGTCAGTATTGGCAGACAAATGGGTAGACTTTAAACTTATTAAGTACTTGTAAAATCAGTCTATTCCAAAAGCATTTTGTTAATCAGAGTAAGAAATGGTCTCTACCTTCAACAATTTACAAGATAAAAGTACACTCAATTATTTTATAAAGCAAATTATATTGAGTGCTATAAAAATAGGAATGAAAACACTTTTTTAAGAACAGTAGAGAGAAGAGTTACTTGTATGAACTTTTATTAAGTTCATTTAAAAAATCTCTAGTGTCTAACATACCTTGCTTAATAGTTGTTTGTTACACCTCTGGACAAAAGAGTTAGAGAGCTTTGGGAAAGATGTCATTAGAACCGAGCCTTGAAGGATGAGTAGCAGGTGGAAACATGTGAAAGCAGGGTATTTTTGATGTAGGTATCATGTCTGTGAGTAGACAATTAAAATTAAGGGAACTTTGCGAGGTGAGATGACACACACCACACCTGTTGTCTCAGCTACTTGGGAGGCTGAGGCAGGAGGATCACTTGAGCTCAGGAGTTCAAGGCTGTAGTGCATGATGATCCTGCCTGTGAATAGCCACTGCGTTCCAGTCTAGGCAACACAGGCAGATCCCATGTCTGGAAAAAAAAAAAAAAAAAAAAAAAGGAACCTTCATTGAAATCTAGAGTTGGAGGAATTATATGTAGAGTTGGGGCTTACATGTAATTCCAGATTGAGTTCCTCAAACCCCTTTTGGTGGCTGTTTCTCGTAGCAGAGTATGAAGTGGATTGTAGTGGGGGGAAACTGGAGCACAGCCAAGACGGTGCCACAACAGTTTAGATGCAGTCTAGGGTAACAGTAATGGATAAAAGCGGATGTGAGAGGAGTGGGGGTAGTGATGGCAGTGTCTGTAGGACTGTAGGAGAATGGTGGGCGGGGCAGAGCCAAGTGCTGCCCTTTGAAGGGGTGAACTTGAATGACTGTGCCAGGAAAGTAGTCCCATTTAACACAAGGAGGGCAGTCCAGGTGTGAAGAGGATAATGAGCTTAACATACCTGTGAGAAGTTTCAGGTGGAGGTATCTGGTGGCCTTCGGCACAGCAAGTGGTAGGCACAGGGAGTTGGCTATATGCTGTAGAGAAAATATAGGTGGGCTTTAGAGGCAGGCATAACTCTGGCTCCACCTTTTACTGGCTTTGTAAACTTTGGGGCAAGTTAATTAAACTTGATTCCTGAGGGTCAGATGGGGTCGTCTGTGTAAAATGCCTGGCAAGTAGGAGGCTTTTCTCTATTGTTTGTTCTTTCTTTTCTGCAGTCCTAATGCTTTGATTTCATTTATAATCTTCCTTAGTGAATGCGGTGCTTTGAATGGAAGCACTAGCACAATCCAGTGGGATTTAAGCTCTCTCTCTGTGTGTGTGTGTGTGTGTGTGTGTGTACCACCCAGCAGAGGCTACACTTGCTCACTATTAGTTGTGCTGTCTATTTTCCCTTGGACTTCTCTTATGTTCGGTCTTGTCCAAACAAAAATATTTGCATTAAAGTAATGTGTGTTCCTCATTTGGAAGACTCCTTGAATCCATAATTGCTTTTTAAAATTTTTTTGAAATAGTCTTGCTTTATCTCCCAGGCTGGAGGAGTACAGTGGTGTGACCAAGGCTCACCGCAGCTTCAGCCTCCCAGACTCTAGCAATCCTCCCACCTCAGTTTCTCATGTAGCCAGGACTACAGGTGCTCAACACCACACTGCCAATTTTAAAGTTCTTTTGAAGACGGGGGTCTCACTGTGTTGCCCGCTGGTCTTGAACTCCTGGACTCAAGCAGTTCTCCCACTTTGGCCTCCCACAGTGTTGGGATTACAGGTGTGAGCCACTGGGGCTGGCCATACTTGCTTTTTAAAAGTTGTGTCATCTTGGCTGGTGCAGTGGCTCACTCCTGTAATCCCAGCACTTTGGGAGGCCAAGGTGGGCGGATCACTTGAGGTCAGGAGTTTGAGACCAGCCTGGCCAACATGGTGAAACCCTGTCTCTACTAAAAATACAAAAATTAGCCAGGTGTGGTGGCTTGTGCCTGTAGTCTCAGCTACTCAGGGGGCTGAGGCAGGAAAATCACTTGAACCTGAAAGGTGGAAGTTGTAGTGAGCCAAGATCACACCACTGCACCTCCAGCCTGGGTGACAGAGCAAGACTGTCTCAAAAAACAAAAATAGAAACAAATTATGTCATCGTTAAGAGGGGCAGTTTTCTAAGTTTTCCTGTAGGTCTAATCGGATGGATTTTTTTCCAGGATCTTTTAATATGCTAGGCTGCTGATATATCTGATTCAACTTCTGGTCTGCTTTGTTTTTTGAACTCAGCTGCTTCTTTATTTTTTCTTCTGCATAGCTGTGGTAGAACAGCCAATGTAGTTTACAAGAGAGCTATAAAATATTGATTGTATATATGAGTACAGTTTTCCAGTTTTCTTAAATGGTAACTATAAATACTGTCTCAGGACATAATTTAGTTTTTCCAAAAGGGAGATAGACTTTTTTTTTTTTTTTTTTTTAACGTGTATTACTTTGGTGGCTTAGTTTTAAAAAAAAAAAGATCAAGGATCTAGCTTGGAGCATGAAAAAAATGCAAGATCTCCTTTCCGTGGAGCTCAGTTCTGTTTTGGTTTTCTAGGGTTCTTAGAGACTAAACACTATGCATAACAATGAATGTGTTAATTTTAATGATTTGTTCCATTTCTTAATGTCTTAGAATTGGAAGGGATTTTAAGTCATTCTATCCAAGTGGCCATTCTGTGCTGGATCCATTCTATAGCAGCTGACAGCTAACTCGCCTTCTCTGGAAACAGGCTCTTTCATTGCTGGACAGGTCTAATTGTTGGAAGATTTTTTTTTCCCTTATACTGAGATGAAAGCCAGCTCCTTGAAACTGTCATCCATAAACTGTCATCCATTTGTCCAACTTCAGTCTTTTGTTGTCACATAAATTAAATCCACTAGCTCTTCAGATAATTGAAAATAGTTGCTAGGCAGCACTTCTCTGACTTAAGTTGTCTTTTTTTCCCCAGGAAAAATAGCCCCAGTTCTCTCTACCATTCTTCCCATATCATTTCTAATTCTTTTTCAGCCTCTCACCATGACCCTTTTAAACTGCAATGACCACCACTAACAACTGGTTAAGTGTGGTAGAACCACTGTAGCTTTAGTAGGTTACTCTGCATATTCTTTTTTTTTTTGAGAGTTTTGCTCTTGTTGCCCAGGCTGGAGTGCAATGGCATGATCTCAGCTTACTGCAAGCTCCGCCTCCCAGGTTCAAGCTATTCTCTTGGCTCAACCTCCCAAGTAGCTGGGCTTGCAAGCATGTGCCACCATGCCCAGCTAATTTTGTATTTTTAGTAGAGACGAGGTTTCACCATGTTGTTAAGTCTGGTCTTGAACTCCTGACCTCAGGTGATTCACCTGCCTCGGCCTCCCAAAGTGCTGGGATTACAGGTGTGAGCCACTGTGCCTGGCCCTGCATATTCTTTTTGTTTGTTTTTGTAAAGATGAGGGTCTCTGTTATGTTATCTAGGTGGGTCTTGAACTCCTGGCCTCAGGTGATCCTCCCCCGTCAGGCTCCCAAAGTGCTGGGATTATAGGCATGAGCCACCACACCTGGCCTGCTCTCCATATTCTATTCTCTTTCTTTTCTTTTTTTTTTTTTTTTTTTGAGACGGAGTCTCGCCCTGTCGCCCAGGCTGGAGTGCAGTGGCGCGATCTCGGCTCACTGCAAGCTCTGCCTCCTGGGTTCACGCCATTCTCCTGCCTCAGCCTCTCCGAGTAGCTGGGACTACAGGCGCCCGCCACCACGCCCGGCTAATTTTTTTTGTATTTTTAGTAGAGACGGGGTTTCACAGTGGTCTCGATCTCCTGACCTCGTGATCCGCCCGCCTCGGCCTCCCAAAGTACTGGGATTACAAGCGTGAGCCACCGCGCCTGGCCTCTATTCTCTTTCTAAATAAACACATTATTTGGAAAGTATTTCTGAACATTGTCCTGCAGGGCACACTGTAGCTCAGCCTCATAAAAGCCTACCTACCATATTTGAGGGTGCATACCAGGGCCATCTCAGAACCTACCAGCTACTTCAGGTTACTCAAATCTGTAGTCCTGTCCTTTGAGTCGGGCCAGAGATTTTCTCCCTTGGCGTATGCTGAACAATAAGATGGCTATCTAAAATATTGGCAGGACAAAAATGCTGGGAGCATGGTGGAAATAACACTTAGCCTAGGCCAGGTGTAGTGCCCCATGGCTGTAATCCCAGCTCTTTGGCAGGCTGAGGTGGGAGGACCACTTGAGGCCAGGACTTCTGAGACCAGCCTGGGCAATGTAGCAAGCAGACCCTGTGTCTACAAAAATAAAAACAATTAGCCAGCTGTGGTGGTGTACCCCTGTAGTCCCAGCTACTAGGGCGGATGAGATAGGAGGATTGCTTGAACCCAGGAGTACAAGGATACAGTGAGCCATGATTGCACCGCTGCACTCCAGCCTGGTTGGCAGAATGAGACCCTGTCTCAAAAAAAAAAAAAAAGAAAATAAAAAAACACACTTAGCCTAAATATTGCAGGATATTCAGCGGCGAACAACTCATGACTGAATTTCCCCAAATTATCTTTATTTAGAGTTTATTTGGATTGTTTCCACATATCTGGATTTTTTAAAATCCAGAACTGTATTGATTTATGCCAAATGACTTAGTGATGCAAAGCTCAGAGAGGTATTGTGGTTGTATTTAAGAGTGTAGGCTCTGGATTTGGATCCTGATTTGACCACCCTAGCTCTGTGACTTTGGGCAGAGTAGCCAATGTTTTGTGTTTACTCATTTGTAAATGAGAGTAATGGTAGAGCGAACACACAGGGTTTTCTAGTATTACACAGATTCATATATATTGACAGCCTGGCCAGGACGAGGGGAGTGAAGCTGAGGCACTCTCCGCCACTGAAAAGTTTAAGGGGGCAACAAAAACACTCAGTAATCAAGATAAATAATAGTTTAATGTGATAAAATGAACAACATACCAAAATTTCAAATAAATTCCAGATCTGGCCTGGTCAGGATGAGGGTGAAGTAAGACTAAGTCAGGCATACGTAGGGTCAGGTCCTATTTTTATTTAAACTTTCTGCAGTTTTTTTATCATGGATTTTTTGGGCACGTTTAAAAGTATTGCGTTAAAGTATTGTTTTTTCTTGGTCATTGGTTGTTCGGTTTTGTGTGTGTGTGGCCCCTCTTCAATTTTTTGCTCACAGTCCCTCACTCCCTCACTCTAGGTGGTGTGAGGCCAGTGTATTGGTATTTGTTGTTCGTAGTGATTACTCTAGGGTTAGTTTTGTAGAGGAAATGAATTTTAGTGCCTCGTGCAAAGTCCCCCCCACCTCCAGGATATTTTCTGTTAGGTTGTCTCAGAGTCCCAATCCAAATCTCATAACTAAGATCAGTTTTGGCCGGGCGCGGTGGCTCACGCCTGTAATCCCAGCACTTTGGGAGGCCGAGGCGGGCGGATCACGAGGTCAGGAGACTGAGACCACGGTGAAACCCCGTCTCTACTAAAAATACAAAAAAAAAATTAGCCGGTTGCAGTGGCGGGCGCCTGTAGTCCCAGCTACTCGGGAGGCTGAGGCAGGAGAATGGTGTGAACCCGGGAGACGGAGCTTGCAGTGAGCTGAGATTGCGCCACTGCACTCCAGCCTAGGTGACAGAGCGAGACTCCGTCTCACCCAAAAAAAAAAAAAAAAAAAAAAGGATCAGTTTTAAGGTATTAGAGGATGTCGTTCTTTCTTGTCTTCTGTTAAATGGTGCTTTGAATGTCATGTTTCAAACACTGCTGGAGCTCAGATCCCAGAAAATGAAAAATGCGTGCACTTAGCTTATGTGTAGAGGAGCCTAGCCAAACCAAACAGCACGTTTGAAACATTGCTTTTCCTTTATGGCTGAGATTGTGAAAGACAGCCACAGATGGTGGCTGAGCTCTAGCTGGAACTGCTGTTAGTCGGCGCGAGATGTTCTAAGTGACGGGAGCCAGG
Source organism: Symphalangus syndactylus (assembly GCF_028878055.3). Taxonomy (NCBI): domain Eukaryota; kingdom Metazoa; phylum Chordata; class Mammalia; order Primates; family Hylobatidae; genus Symphalangus; species Symphalangus syndactylus. The sequence continues at coordinate 47,475,571 of NC_072434.2, read as the reverse complement.
AACTCACTGTGGTGTTTCTAGAAGTTAAATTATGATGGTAGGATCTTCCTGTAATAGTGGTTCTGTTCCTTGCCTTTAGTTATATGTTGGAAATGTCACATGGTTAGTGACCAGTGAAAGGCCAAAAAAATTTGCAGAATCAACTATTTAAAGCTTTGTTCTTGATAGTTCAAGTGTTATGCAAGGCAAAGCAGCCCTCTGTTAAGGATTTCAGGCTAGGCGTCTCCTTGTTAGGGTGTCATTCCTGTTGTAATTATTGGTCTGTCTTTTCTTCTTCCTTTTTTTTTTTTTTTGAGACAAGGTCTTGCTTTGCCATCCAGGCTGGAGTGCAGTGGCACGATCATGGCTTACTGCTGCCTCTGCCTATCACTCAAGAGATCCTCCAACCTCAGCCTCCTGAGTAGCTGGGACTACAGGCACATGCCACCATGCTTGGCTAATTTTTGTTTTTGTTTTTTTTTTGTACAGATAGAGTCTCACTATATTGCCCAGGCTGGTCTGGAAGTCCTGGGCTCAAGCAATCTGCTTGCCTCAACCTCCCAAAGTGCTGGGATTACATGCATAATTATAGGCCTTTTTTTTTTTTGGATATATACTTATTCTGTGTCAGAAATAGTTGCTTTTTTTTTTTTTTTTTTTTTTTTTTTTGAGACGGAGTCTCCCTCTGTTGCCTAGGCTGGAGTGCAGTGGCACAATCTCCGCACTGCAACCTCCACCTCCCTGGTCAAGCGATTCTCCTGCCTTAGCCTCCCTAGTAGCTGGGACTACAGGCGCCCACCATCACGCCCGGCTAATTTTGTTTTTTCAGTAGAGACGGGGTTTCACGAAATTGGCCAGGCTGGTCTCAAACCCCTGACCTCGTGATCCACCCGCCTCGGCCTCCCGAAGTGATGGGATTACAGGCATGAACCACTGCACCCAGCCAATAGTTGCTCTTAAAAGGTCAGGTAAAATGAATGTTGTTGATGCTTTGCCTAAAATATATAGGGCTGAATAGACTGATAATCATCATAGCAGCTATCATTGGATTTTATTAGGTTTAAATTTATCTGAAGATTGTCATGTCTTTAAGTCACAAAGAAGTGGAATCTAATTATATACTTAGGGCCAGGCATGGTGGCTCACACCTGTAATCCCAGCACTTTGGGAGGCTGAAGTGGGTGGATCACTTGAGGTCAGGAGTTTGAGACCAGCCTGGCCAATATGGTGAAACCCTATCTCTACTAAAAATAAAAAATTAGCATGGTGGCACATGCCTATAATCCCAGCTTCTCGGGAGGCTGAGGCTTGAGAATTGCTTGAACCCAGGTGCAGAGGTTAAAGTAAGCCAAGATCATGCCACTGCACTCCAACCTGAGCAACAGGGAGAGACTCCATCTCAAATATATATGTGTGTATATATATATATATATATATATATATATATATATATTTGGAATGAGTTTAAAACGTAAACTTTACGTTTTTTAAAACGTAACTTTTGTTTGTTGATTGATGCCAGACATTGCTGCCTTGGTGAAGTAGCTCTACTGCCCCAGTGTTGATCATCTTTAAAGACTGTAGGTATCTTCTGGTTTAGTGTTAAATAAAAAGAAAAAAGGGAGGGGAGATTCTTGTCTCGAATATGTCACCTTCTTTGTACCAGTTTTTAGAGAGCAGCTGTGGCAGCTGCTGAATTATATATGCCTGCTTTGTTTTGCTCCTTTTATTTGGCGATGGAGAAAGTGACAATTTTAAAGTGACTCTAAAATTAGTATATCTGGTGGAGCATTCAATTTCATGAATGTGCTATTTGGAATAGCAATATGGAATCAAATAAGATGCAGAGACTTGGGTATAGAATAAGCTTACGGATGGAAATCAAGGGCCTGATGCACTATAGGCAGTTTGATTTATGACGGAAACACCCTCAGATATCCAGGAACTCATATTGGAATAGAGACAACTGTGGGAATAGATTGTCCTACCCAGAAAGCAAAATCTGGCAGAGTTTGAGGTTTCCTGTTGGGTATTTTATCAGCTCGTTTTTAGGTTAATTAGTAGAATAAGACTTCCAGAGTTGCAAGATGGAAATGCAATACTTTCTTCTCTTCCTCTTCACTATTTCTACTTCTGGGCCATCTTGGCCAGCAAGAGATTTTTTTTTTTTTTTTTTTTTGATATGAACTCTCGCTCTGCTGCCCAGGCTGGAGTGCAATGGCATGATCTGTGCTCACTGCAACCTCCACCTTCCGAGTTCAAGCGATTCTCCTGTCTCAGCCTCTCAGGTAGCTGGGATTACAGGCGTGAGTCACCGCGCCCAGCCTAGCAAGAGATTTTTGAACCACAAGTCTTGGTCGTCAGTATTGAATCATTATGGTGTGTGGCATGGTAGTGGCTGCACCATGGGGGAGTAAATGTGTTCTCATGGTGGGGGATATCAGTGACCCTGGGTAACAGTCCGTGGCACTTGGCTTGCACCACAGAGTTAACATACAGGAGATCAGCTGTCCCTGTCCTCCAGCTTCATATACTGAATTAGAAAGACTTGGGCCCTCATCCTTTATTCAGTGGCTTCACAGCACTCCACACCACATCTCTAATACTGGGTATTCTCTCTGGTCACCTCTTCCTTAGATTGCATGCTTCTCTGTAATTTTTCACTTCTGTGTTTCAGTCTTTCCTTGGAAAGGCTGCCCTTTCTGTATGACTTCATCACATGTTGGACCCGACCCTCCTTCTTTCCTTCTCCCAAAGCACTACTCATATCTGTAATCCCAGCACTGTGGGAGGCCAAGGTGGGCAGATCGCTTGTGCTCAGGAGTTGGAGCCTGGGCAGCATGGTTGAACCTCATCTCTACAAAATACAAAAAAAATTAGCCAGGCGTGGTGGCGCACGCCTGTAGCCCCAGCTACTTAGGAGACTGAGGTGGCAGGATCCCCTAAACCTGGGAGGTTGAGGATGCAGTGAGGCATAATTGCGCCACTGTACTCCAGTCTGGGTGACAAAGGGAGACCCTGTCTCAAAAAAAAAAAAAAAATAGACTACTTAGGTAAGGTGGTTGTATTAAGGTTTGGGGTAATGGGGATTAGAGTCTGGCACAAGGAACTTGACATGGCATGTTAGACACCAGTGTCCTAAAAACCTATCAGCCATTCCCTACACACCCCTTCAGCCACTGCCTGCCCCTCCCCTGGCTTAGGTTCAGCTCATTGATTTCTTGCTCTTTTCCCTTCTGGAGACTCTGCTCTTTTTCTATCTCTCAGCTTTCAATCCTCTAATACCAGAAGGATTTGGCTTTCTAATCCAGAATAGTTTCCCTCTTCACCCTCAACCTCCCAAATAAACCCTAGCCTTACCTTTATTGATCCAAAAACTCATTAGTTTTTCCTGAATGAAGGGCCCAGAACAAAGCATAGGCAGATGTTTTGACACTCTAGTTGTTTTTTTTTTTAACCTGATTAAAAATTTTTAGATGAAGTTTATTTTCCCCCAAGTCTCTCTAAGAATGCTAGGAACTCGTTTTCTTAATTCAGAGACTGAGTTTTCTTAATTTTCTTTCTTAAATTCAGAGACCGAATTTCCCTTTGGCAAAGACAGACCCTCGAGTGTCAGGACTTATTATTATTTTTTTCTTGGCTACAATTTGCCTTCTTTTTTCTTTTAACATTCTTCATTTACTCACTTAATTTAAAAAATACTGATGGGATCCTTTGCTCCCTGAGCCTTTAAGTCACTCAGCTCAACAAGACCTGCCCTTGAGGTGTTCTCAGTTCACAAGGGGAAAGGGACAGATGGTTGAACAAAGAATTACAGTGTGAGAGCAATTGCTTGAGGAAGTGAGCGAAGGCTTTGGACACAGGGTCTAGGAGCTACTTGCTGTAGGGCATGTGTTAGGAGTTCAGGCTTTGGAACCACATTGACTGGGAAGCCAGCCAGGCAAGTTACTCAAACACTTTCTATTTCTTCAACCACAAACCAAGAATAACAATGGTACTACTTCATACGGTTGTTGCCAGAATTAATTGAGATAATACATACAAGGGAATATAAAAAGACTTGACCCGATATTTGCTTATTTATTTTTTCTTTTTAAAAATTTTATGGATATCTATTTTTAATGTGCTCCATGGTAGGAATTAGCTTAATCCTGCAATTAAGTGAAACACATTTTAAGAATTTATAATATTTTCTCTTTTTGTGTGCCAAACACTTTTTATTTTAAACAACCAAAATAGTAGTCATGACCTTCATTTGACAACCCCCGGTCCAGTACTTCCTAAGTGTTTCATTACTGTTGCCACTGATATCGTTGTTCTTGTTGGCTGTTGAAGGATGATTGCGTGTTGGCCCGCTCAGTGGACTGCTTGTCCTTGCTGAGAGCTGAGGAGGTCCTGTCAGAAGAGTGTCCGCATCAGCTCTCTCCCTGTTCCTGTTTCCCTTCCGGAGGTTGCTGAGCAGCACACATTTTTGGAGCCCTTGCTGTAGTCCTCCAACAGGGCATTGCCAGAGTTACTACAGAGAGAGAGAGAGGGAAGACTCTCATGGGCAGCAGTAGCAATCCATCCTGTGTGAGCAGATGGCACTGGAGAATAGCAGCCTTGCTTCTGCTGAGCTGCAGCCAAGATCCTGCTCAGGGAGGCAGCCAACAAGGTGCGCGGCACAGCCGGATAGATTCACACTCTGGGCCTTGTGCAATGGCAAGGAATTACTATTTGTGTTGCTTTGAAAGTGACATTCCTCCTTATCCTCTGAATGCAGCTAGTACTTGGGCTGTGCTCAGGTTACAGGGAGGCTGTTCTGTGGTTTTTACAGAGTAAGAAAATCCAGAGGGCCCCTGAGATTTCCAATGTAATCCTACTCTATAGGGCTGAAAGTGCCTGCTATGGTGGATACCAAGGCAGATTTGCAGAACATGAGTTTGAGGAGACGGTTAAACATTCTGGGTTTAAAACTCTTCTGTGATTTTGGCAAATCTTTCAGATTACTTGCCGTTTTCCTATTTGCTCTCTTGCCCAACTTCTGTTGCATTCATCCCAATCTGCTTTTCTCCTCTGCTGCTTATATAAAGCTGCGTGTGGTATGACACCAGATGTTCATGGTGTGTTTATGAATGCATGTGTTCCTATCCCAGGCCAAGAAAATACACTTGACATAGGACGTCCAAAATTTTTTGGCTTATGAAGCTCCAGTATCTTTTACTTTCATGACTTATTTAGTTTTAAAAGAAGGTTACTGTACTGTTTTATTCTTTGAATAAATATGAAGGGTGAAATAATAATTGATCTGCTGGCAGAATGAGAAAGCCTAAGGAGGAAGAATTGGCTGGATATCCTTTGTGCTTAGAGATTGGATCACCTTCTTTTTCAGTAATGCCAGCCCCTCCCCTACCCAAAGTCATGGCTGTTGTCCATGCATCTTTTTATCTTGGCTATTATAGAAGCATACCCACTGCCAACACATTTCTGGACCCTGGGTACAAAATTAGACTAAGTGAATATAAATATCCAGTCTGGCTAGAGAGAAAAGAGTGAAGAGGCCTCACGAAGCATTGGCCCTTATTCTCAGGAAGCGTTTTAGGGAAGGGATGGTAGAAAGGACACTAACTGATGATTCGGGCCTGAGTTCCTGTCCCAGCTCCACCTCTCACGTTTAGAATGGGCATAATGATCAGTTGACTTCGCTGCCCGTGAATGCCGGGAGACTCTCCTTAGTCTGTAAAGTCCCCTCCTCACCACAGAGATGGACCCTCTGTGGTTTAAGGGAAGCTAGTGTGGGGAGGCTAGTCCTCTACCCTTCACACAAGGCCCCAAATGCAGGGAATTGAAGTGCCACCACAGAGATAGCAGAGGTGGAACGGTCTACCGCTGTCTTGCAGATGAGGAAACTTGAGGCCACAGTAAGTGAAATACATTGCTGTGTTCAGACTCCTGTGGGCAGTGAGCTGAAAGCAGAACAAAGAGCTGGGACTCCTGATTCCCAGCCTGGCAGTAGTAGTTCCTGGTGTCATATTGGCCATTGCCTCAGTATGAAGCCATTCCAGTATTTCAGTGTTTTTAAAAAGGTATTGTCCCTTGATAAAATGCAGATGTCAGGAAATAAATCACATTACAAATTCTTTTATTTTTAATCTCACAATTAGTGATTAAGAGATGCACATTTGTACTTTTGAGCTCAAATCTAGGTTAAATAATTTTTCATTTGACTATTAATCTGCTTTTGACTTAGGTGATAATCGATTGTGCACATCACAGATTTGGGTAATGTTGGCTACAACTTCCTTTGGTTGAAGACCAACAATAATTGCCCCTGTCATGAGCTAAATATTGCAGACTAAATGGCAAAGGAAAGGTATTGAAGACAAGTGTGTTCCGTGTGAGGTCTCTTTTTCCCTCAGAGACCAGTGATCAGTGACTTGATGCCACGAGCATATTAGTCTAATATCCAAAGGAACGAAAATGAGTGGGATTATAGTCTTTACAGTTTCAAAGTTTTAAAAATTATATTAAATAAGTTATAAACCTGTCTTTGTTGTCTTCTTTAGAAATAGCTTACAAATCCCTGCTGGCTTGGGATTTATTAGGACACTTTCAGGGTAAAGTTTATCTGTGTCACACAGACACCCAGAAGAGATGGCTCAAAGAGAAGCAGTTGGGTTTTGTTGGTGAAGACTTGTACAACCTCCCTTGAGGTGACTTCTGTGTACCTATATGTTAAAAACGGTAAATTGTTTCCTTAATGCTAAACTTTCTGCTGCTTCTGTCAGAGAATACTTCGGAATCCTAATCTCAGAAATCTTTCAGAGTTGACTCATGCATTTTGTGGGTGTTTAAGAATGTCAGATAGCTTCAGGAGGAGCAAGCATCCACTTGTGGGAACAGATCCTTCCTTGTTAAGAGATCAGGCTTGGGATCCAAACACAACCTGTGGTAATGATCTTTCTGCACCAACTTGTGTAGACTGAAGCAACAGTTGTGAGAACCAAGGGCAACATGCACCAAATGTCCACTTATGTAGTCCAATCAGATAAAAGAATGCTTTGCTTAATTCAGCAATTTTCCTCAGTTATTCAAGGCTTGCCAAAGAATCAGACTATAAGATAGCATTAAAAAAAAAAAAAAACATTGCTGCACATGATGTTTCATTTGTTGAGAAGGCTTTTCTGAGTCTTAATTGCCTAAAAGTCATGACCGTGGCTGTCAGGGGTGAATGATACGAAAAGTAAGGTATGGTAAAGGGTGTAGTGAGAAGTTCATCTAATAATTTGTAGGGTCCTGTGGATAGGAAGGTGGAAGAGTTTAAAGGTATGATAATTCTTCTCAAGTAGAGTGGCTCTTGCTTGACTGTTAAGATAGCCTCTGGCCTCAAAGGGATTGTAATCTGCTCTGGAGGATTTGTAAACAATGTTTGTTCCACTGGAGGAGTGAAATGTCAGGTAAAGGTACAAGGCCACTGCATATGATTGTACAAATCGTGATCTGTCGGGGGGAACCTGGCTAAGGGGTGTGTGGGGCCTGCTGTCCAACCCTGGTTCTGCCCACCGAGCTGTGTTCTCCAGCACACGGCTGAGTCTGCCTGGAGAAATGAGCATCTTGAAATGTGTGCATAGCCACAATGTGTTTACTCAGCTGGGGGCCCACAGGGCTGCCTTTTCCCAAAGGGAACACCTCTGTAGTACAGACACCAAATGGACTAGCTTTGGCCCATGTGCTGGTAGATTACAGAAGGGGGGATTAACTCTCAAAGTAAGATAGGAGAAAAACGATCAGGGAAAGCTTCTTAGAGGAACACACAGACTGAAGGGTGTTTCTTCCAGCCAACTTTTGCTAGCCCTTCAGAAGCCCAGCTCCAGTGTGGGAAGCTTCTTTTGGACCTGAGGTCAGATTGGGGTGTCCACCTCTGTGTTCTGTCCCGTCTTTCCTCCATGAGTCTGTAGATTGCGGGAGGGTAAGAACCACAGTCACACTTGACTCTGTGCCTGGCACAGACAAGGGGTCAAAGGATGAATGATAAGGAAATGAGGGTGGGAGGTGAGGTTGAGAAGTAGTTTCCGGCCAGATCAGAGAGACCTTGAATGCTATCGTAAGGAGTATTCATCCATGCCATCCAACAAGCCAAGGAACACACTGGTGTCAGCAAGGGAGCGACTTGTGCCACCTTGTGTTTTTGGAAGGTCTATCTCAGAGTTGTGTCTAGGATGGATTAGGGGAGGGAGAAGGTCTGGGAGAGAGGAAAGGAAGCTGACTGGTGAGGAGGTATGGAATTAAAGGATGCTTATGGTTTGGTACGAAACAGCCACATAGAAACTTAAGTTTTTAGTTAGTTAGAGATACAGTACCTAAAGGAAGCACTGGTTATACAGAGCAGGACCAGGTATTTCCTTACAGTCAGCTACTCAGTTCTTTAGTGAGAACCTGTCCCTTTTATTTTTTATTTTATTTTATTTTATTTTTCTGAGACGGAGTCTCGCTCTGTCGCCCAGACTGGAGTGCAGTGGCGCAATCTCGGCTCACTGCAAGCTCCGCCTCCTGGGTTCACGCCATTCTCCTGCCTCAGCCTCTCCAAGTAGCTGGGACTACAGGTGCCCGCCACCACGCCCAGCTAATTTTTTGTATTTTTAGTAGAGACGGGGTTTCACCGTGGTCTCGATCTCCTGACCTCGTGATCCGCCCACCTCGGCCTCCCAAAGTGCTGAGATTACAAGCGTGAGCCACCGCACCCAGCCAAACCTGTCCCTTTTATACAGGTGCTAGTGTCATATTTCAGCAGCGCGTATGCTAACATGCAGAGTTGTTTCTGTTCAAGGAAATGCTCACAAACATTGAGAGGCAGTGTGTAGTGGTTAAGAAAATGGACTGGGGCCAGCTTGCTTGAAGTTGAGTCTAGGCTGTATGACTTTTTAACTCAGTTACTTTGGGCAAGTTACTTAATCTCTCTTGTGTTTCAATTTCCTTATCTAAGAAATAGGGAATATTATACCCTAGACTTCATAGATATTTGTGAGCATTTGATGAGTTCATGTATGTAAACTTTCTAGAATCGGCCAAGTGCGGTGGCTCATGCCTGTAATCCCAGCCCCGGGCAGGAGGATCCCTTGAACTCAAGAGTTTGTGACCAACCTGGGTAACATGATGAGACCCCCATCTCTACAAAAAAAAATTAGCCAGGCATGGTGGCATGTGCCTGTAGTCTCAGCTACTCTGGAGGCTGAGGCGGGAGAATCGCTTGAGTCTGGGAGGTCAAGGCTGCAGTGAGCTGTGATCACACCACTGCACTTCAGCCTCGGTGACAGAGTGAGACCCTGTCTCCAAAACAAAAACAAAAAAGAAACGGTCTAGAACAACCCTTGGCACATAGACACAAATACTTAGTATCTCCATGTTCTTGAATGAAATTTGCAAAGCAGCATCATTCCAAGTCCTTTATACATATATTAATCACATACAACTTTCAAAACAACCCTAAGTGATATTATTCCCATTTTATTGATGAGGAAACGGAGGCACAAACTTGACTGAGGCAAAAACATACGTGACAAAAGTCCTACGGCCTTTAAGTAATGGTGCCAGGATTTGAACTCAGGCAGTCTGGCTGTAAAGCGTATGTACTTGACCAATTATACTGGATTCAGAATTTTCTTTGGGCCAGGCGCTGGGGCTCATGTCTGTAATCCTACCACTTTGGGAGGCTGAGGAAGGAGGATCACTTGAGGTCAGAAGTTCGAGACTAGCCTGGGCAACATGGTAAAACCCCGTGTCTACTAAAAATACAACAATTAGCTGGGCATGGTGGCATGCACCTGTGGTCCCAGCTACTCAGGAGGCTGAGGTGTTTTCTTCATAGTTACCCATAACAAGTGTCAGGGAGCGATTTAAAACTGTATTTGTGGTAGGAAGGAAAAGAAAGTCAAGCTTTGAACAAATACCAATTGGAAGGTGGATACTAGATGTCTGAAATGAGTCACTTAAGTGCCAAAATGCCTTAAATTTAAGAGTTTCTTCCATAATTTCTGCCTCTAAAGGACTTTGACATCTATTTTTCAATCAAGGTTTTTTATTTTTTAAAGCTTATTTTCTTACTGGAAGAGATTCATCAAAGTGATGTTAGGGATACGTATAGAATGAAGTCTTTCTTCAGTGTATTTTTTTTCCCCCAAAGTAGTTATTTCTACTTCAGTGCCAAAATATTCTTACAAGTGGTGAGATAAAGAACTTGCAGCTTGAAGAATTATAAAGCTCTACAGTTCATCTTTGACCAGGCCCCTTGAGATGCGTGTATGTGTGTGCGCAGGTGCGCGCACACGTGTGCACTGCTATTATTAGTGATGTTTTGGCGAAGGGATGATACCAGGGTGAGCAAGGCTTCTCCTAGTTCTGTCCCATACACGCAGTCTGATACTTCAGGGTAGAGCGGTCTTACAAGGGAATTGAGCTCATTTACAGGGATCTTACTCTCAGCATTTTCTGTAGAACAATGAAAAGAACATTGAGTAATTATCTATTTCTGGTGACTTAGCCAGGCATCTTGGGAATTTGCTGTTTTGTGAACATTCGTTCAGCTCTGTCTTGTGTATCTAGTGTGCCTTCACTTTATAGACAGTCACAACAAAAAGAGGATACAGATGTGTGGGTGTGTGGGTGCTACAAACGATAACAATTTTGTATCTCCCACCCAGCCTGAGAAACAGAATGTTATCAGTACCCCCATAGCTCCTTTTTCCATCTCTCTCCTCCAGCACTATCCTGCATCTTGTAATGATTCTCTTGCTTTACCATATACTTTTGTATATGCATGTAGCCCTCAACATTATATTGTATAATTGTGTCTGTGTTAGACTTTTTAGGGATAATCTCTTCAATAGTGAAAGGTGGATTGGCTGGCAGATTCAATGTTTGACTAAACGCTTTCATTTAGCTTGTGACCTATAGCCCATTCCTCTTTCATAATGTATTTATGTAGAACTTTATTGGCAGTGTAAGAGCCTCTATATCTTAATTGTGATAACTACTGACTGTTTAATTTTTCTGCCTAACACAGAGTAAAATTCCATAAACTTTTGCTATTGAAAGCTTTTGGTGGATTAGTACCCAATCCCGGTGTTTAAGACTCTGAGCTCTGGAACAGGCCTCATGCTAGATTGATATAGGGCCTGGCACATAGATGCTTAATAAATATCAGCTGAAGGAGTATTTAGTGGATTTAAAGAGTATTCAAACCACAAAACTAACCATACCCTGTATTGTCAGAGGGAACAGTGTACCTTTTTTTTCCTTCCCATTTCAGGACCAAAATCAGCCTTTTGTATTTTGGATCTTTACATATTTATTTATTTTTTCTTTCCTTTGTTTTCTTTTGTTTTGAGTCAGAGTCTTGCTCTATCGCCCAAGCTGGAGTGAAGTGGCGTTATCTTGGCTCATTGCAACCTCTGCCTCCTGGGTTCAGGCGATTCTTGTGCCTCAGCCTCCAGAGTAGCTGGGACTGCAGGTGCACACCATCACGCCCAGCTAATTTTTTGTATTTTGGGGGGTTTTGCCATGTTGGCCAGTCTGGTCTTGAACTCCTGAGCTCAGGCAACCCACCCAACCTTGGCCTCCCAAAGCGCTGGGATTACAGGCGTGAGCCACCGTTCCCGGCCAATATTGCTTTCTTTTTGAGAGTCATTCAGTCCCTGCAGTGTTTATGCTGACTGTCCTGCACATTTAGGGTTGCTGTAGAATGGATTTTGTGCTATATAAATATCCGTGTGTGTGTGTGTGTGTGTGTGTGTGTGTGTGTGTGTGTGTGTTCTCATGGTTTTTCTAAAGAAGTGTCATCTGCTTATTGGCTCTTCTACTTAGAGGTATTTTCTTTTTAACCAGCCTTAAGATGATGCAGAATGTAAGTCCAACATCCTACTCCTTCAGCAGTTGACAGTGTTTTGGCATATGTGCTGCCCTGAATACAGTGATCTATTTCAGTGTGTTGATGTAAATGTGGACAGCTTTAATGTGTAGGAATTGAGGCTAACAAAATATCTTTCCATATCCTGGAAGCATGAATTTTGGAGAGATGACCAACTTAACAGATAGTCTTAAGTTTTGTGTTATCGTATAATTTTAAATGCGGTATTATCTTAATGCACAGTTTAATAGTCTTAAATCCTGAAAATTTGTGTATTATCTGATCTAGTTAGAAATTGAAATGTATATTTCTCAAGGTTACCAAGATTATATCTATTTGAATTTAGTAGTGATTGAATGGAATAGGTTGTTAAGGTGAATTGCCACAAAATTTATATTGTTGTAAGATAGATAGAACATTGATTTTCTTCTAATATACTTAACATTGTGGATGATACCATCCATCTATCTTTCTCGCTGTATGGACACATAATTTTGTTATATATAATGTTTGTAATCTGACACTTCATCTTTCTTTTTCTGAAGAAAGATATTTTATATGTCACCTTAATCATTGGTGTTTTGTTTAATCTCATAAGCACATGATGGATTTATTTGTTGGTTTTGTTGTGAAACTTAAGAAAAAGGCAAAGATAGTGGCCTATTTGGGGCACCCTATATTTATTACATTTATTTGAAACCTTCCTAGTGCTTTCTGAACTATTTGTGTGTGTGCTGTGTGTGTGTGAACACACTCAGGATTCAGAAGCTGTGTGGGACTATATATGTGTGTCCACAGCCTTTCTTTGGAATACTACTTGAGAAATTAGAGCAGGTTTGTCCATGCATGCTATCATCAGCATTTAATGATGCTGCTTTCTCTTCCAAGCAAACTGACAAGGGCAGATGAAGGTCCAGTTTTCCGAAATGGGCCTCAGTCTTCTGACAGGATGTTTTATTGTAGTTTGCTGTTGTCATGAGGTCTTCATTCAGATACAGATATGTTAAGGTCATTTTGCTTTGTCTGAGGATCTTTCTGGTTTTTCATGGTAGAGATTGAGATATGTGGGACAAGTTTGATCTTGTATTAGGTTAGAGGACATGTTGCTTGCGCTGCTTCAGAGAAGAGCCAAAGCTGGCAGGAATAGCTGCAAAAGTATGCTGCACTTAGATCTTTCAATTAGTAAATTGGAGTAAGATGCCTCTGGAAGTCTTCCACAGAGTTATTTTAAACTTGGGGTCGTACTGCTTTTGTTGAATTAACTCAAGGTTCTCTCTCAAGGGGCATATGAAGGTCTTCCTCCACTGCTTCTGCTTTAGTTCAGGCCTTCATCTTGTGCTTGGATTATTATCGCAGCCTCCCTTGCTTCCACCATGCCACATCCAAATGTCACATTTCCATGGGCCTGCGACCCATGTAGGCACATAAGGTCCTGGGCGTAGTTTAGTGCTCTGCTGTTGTCATCTTGAAATTCTTCATTTTCCAACAAGAGGAACATCTTCAATTTGTACTAGTCCCTACGAGTTCAGTAGCTGGTCTTGGCTCTAGGAATAGCACTTCTAAAACTATCTATTTAAAATTCCTCAAAGTTCACACTCCGTATCCTGGCCATCCAGCACCATCTCATAGTGGTGGGCTTTTCATTGACTGTCAGTGCTTGAATAAGTTCTTCCGGGTATACCAAATGGCCCCACACCTCCGCAACATTTGCTGTTGCTGTTTCCTTCTTCTCATTTCCCCTACCCAACCTAGTTCACTTCTATTCGTGTTTTGAAATGCCGAAGAAATAAGGTTGGGCTGTGAAACCTAATATGACCATCTTTTTTTTTTTTTTTTTTTTGAGATGGAGTCTTGCTCTGTCACCCAGGCTGGCATGATCTTGGCTCACTGCAACCTCCGCCTCTTGGGCTCAAGCTCTTCTGCCTCAGCTTCCCGAGTAGCTGGGATTACAGATAGGCACATGGCACCACACCTGGTGAATTTTTATATTTTTAGTAGAGATGGGGTTTAGTAGAGGCTGGTCTCAAACTCCTGACCTCAGGTGTTCTGCCCAACTCAGCCTCCCAAAGTGCTGGAATTACAGGCGTGAGCTACTGTGTCTGGCCTCATACGACTATCTTAACTCATGATCACACTTTGCTTGTATCATACATACCTCTTTTCAAAAGGTTGCTATCTGGTGAGGTTGGGCCATATTTGATTTTGGGATAATGGTTCTATAATAACTCTCCAAGATGATCATATTGATTTTTGCAAGGTAAAAGAAAATTCTCTTCAGGGTGTTCATTCATGCAACATATTTTTTAAATGTTTAAATTTTAATTTAATTTAACTTAATTTTTTGAGACTGAGTCTCGACTCTGTCACCCAGGCTGTAGTGCAGTGGTGCAATCTCGGCTCACTGCAACGTCTGCCTCTTGGGTTTAAACTGTTCTTGTGCCTTAGCCTCCCAAGTAGCTGGGATTACAGGCATGCATCACCATACCAAGCTAATTTTTTTGTATTTTTAGTAGGGCAACGAGTTGCCCAGGCTGGTCTCAAACTCCTGGCCATAAGTGATCTGCCCACCTTGGCCTCCCAAAGCACTGGGATTACAGGCATGAGCCATCAGCCTGGCCCATGCAACACATTTTTATGGGGCATCTAATATACGCCAGACTATATTTTAAGCACTGAGGATGTGGCGTTGAACAAACTGTTTTAACGTTTCCTTCTCTGAGCTAATAATTTCTAGTAGAGGGGGCAGAAAGTGAATGAACAAATACCTCAATATATAATTAGATCCAGAGTTCTAGAAAACAATGCAAAATACACATTTTGGTCTTTCACCTTAGAAGATGTGTATTTGTTGTTTATCTACCTTAAAGTTTGGTGGATGAGACTAAGAATGGGGCTCTGGGCCTGGTGTGATTATTGCAGAGTGGGACAGCACCTAAGTTGTCAGTTGCTCCATGCATCTTTTCTGATAGTGATTGTTTAGGCATAGAACATAGATAGCACACAGGTATTACCTAAGAGAACTGAGAACATACATTCACACAATGTATATGAACATTTACTACAGCATTATTCATAATAGCCAAAAAGTAGAAACAACCCAAATATCCATTATATGTATGAATAAAATGTGGTATAACCATACAATGAAATGTTATTTAGCCATAAATAGGAGTGAAATATGGATATGTGGTACATTGAAAACATCATGCTAAGTGAAAGAAAACAGTCACAGAAAACTGTGATTGCATTTATAAGAAGTGTCCAGGGTAGGCAAATCTACAGAGGCAGAAAGATTGGTAGTTGCCAGGGGCGAGAGGGAGATGAGAAGAAGGAGTGACTGCTAATGGGTCAGGGTTTCTTTCTGAAGTAGTGAAAGTGTTCTGAAATTAGGGAGTGGTGATGGTTGTACAACACTGAGAATATACTGAGAGCTGCTGAGTCCTACATTTAAAAATGGCAGATGTTATAGTGTGTGAATTATCACAATAAAGCTGTCACAAAAAATGCTGGGATTACCTTCTATCTGAAGGTGAGGATCTTATGAAATGAAATAACATAAAGCACTTAAAACCCAGTGCCTGGGACGTAGTATGCACTTAATTAACGGTGGTTGTTGTCGCTACGGTTTAAATATCTGTAAGCTGGAACTTTTATTTATTCACTGCTACATCTCCAGAATATGACCTGTTATGGAGTATGTAGCCAATAAATATAATACTAGTCAAATGAATGTGGCTTGTTCACATTCATGTTCAGTCACATTCACCAGTGTGGCTGTCTTTCTTGTTCTGCCTCTTGCAGCATGTTAGTGAATCTGCATCAACTGGGCCTGTATTTTGAGCTTCTTGTCTGGTGGTAGTACTCGAGATATGGAGCCCTTCACAGCCCATCTTTCAGTGCTTAAGTTGGGGTTGGGGGGTACAGACTCAGTCTGGGGAGGCAAGGGCTTTACCTAAATTAAAGGTGAAAGTGGGGAGGCCGGGCATGGTGGCTCATGCCTGTAATCCCAGCACTCTAGGAGGCAGATGTGGGCGGATCACTTGAGGTCAGGAATTGGTGACCAGCCTGGCCATCATGGTGAAACCCTATCTCTACTAAAAATAGAGAAATTAGTTGGGCGTGGTGGTGCACATCTATAATCCCAGCTACTTGGGAGGCTGGGGCAGGAGAATCGCTTGAAGCCGGGAGGCAGAGGTTGCAATGAGCAGAGATCACACCACTGCACTCCAGCCTGGGTGACAGAGTGAGACTCCATAGCAAAAAAAAAAAAAAAAAAAAAAAAAAAAAAAAAGTGGAGTCAAATGATTCTTTAGCCTTTTTCTAGTAATATAATTCTGCTTTGTGTTTTTATTTTTACTTTTTTTTTTTTTTTTGAGACGGAGTCTCTCGCTCTGTCGCCCAGGTTGGAGTGCAGTGGCGCGATCTTGGCTCACTGCAAGCTCCACCTCCCGGGTTCACACCATTCTCCTGCCTCAGCCTCCCAAGTAGCTGGGACTACAGGCGCCTGCCACCACGCCTGGCTAATTTTTTGTATTTTTAGTAGAGACAGGGTTTTACTGTGTTAGCCAGGATGGTCTTGATCTCCTGACCTCGTGATCCACCCGCCTCAGGCTCCCAAAGTGCTGGGATTACAGGCGTGAGCCACTGCGCCCGGCCTACTTATATATTTTTTTGAGATGTAGTTTCGCTGTCACCTGGGCTGAAATGCAGTGGCACGATCTTGGCTCACTGCAACCTTCGCCTCCCAGGTTCAAGTGATTCTCCTGCCTCAGCTTCCTGAGTAGCTGGGATTATAGGTGCCCGCCACCTGATTTTTTTTTTTTTTTTTTTGAGATGGAGTCTTACTCTGTCACCCAGTGCAGTGGCACAGTCTTGGCTCACTGCAACCTCTGCCTACTGGATTCAAGTGATTCTCCTGTCTCAGCCTCCCAAGTAGCTGGGATTAGAGGCACCTACCACCACACTCAGCTAATTTTTTGTATTTTTTAGTAGAGATAGGATTTCACCATGTTAGCCAGGCTGGTCTCGAACTCCTGACCTCAGGTCATCCGCCTGCCTCGACCTCCCAAAGTGCTGGGATTACAGACATGAGCCACCACACCTGGCTCTTTGTGTTTTTAAAAAAACTGAATTGGTCTGTTGAGAATGTGATTCTTTTTTTTTTTTTTTTTTTGAAATGGAGTTGTTGCCCAGACTGGAGTGCAATGGTGCAATCTCGGCTCACTGTAACCTGTGCTTCCTGGGTTCAAGCGATTCTCATGCCTCAGCCTCCCAAGTAGCTGGGATTACAGGCATGCACCACCACACCTGGCTAATTTTGTATTTTTAGTAGAGACAGGGTTTCTCCATGTTGGTCAGGCTGGTCTCATACTCCCGACCTCAGGTGATCTGCCTACCTCGGCCTCCCAAAGTGTTGGGATTACAGGCGTGAGCCACTGCGCCCAGCTGAGAATGTGATTCTTAGCATTCATTATAAGTTCCCCAGAGAGCAGAGGAGGATTTCATTTGTGGTAAAACACACACACGCGCACACACACACACACACACATTTAGTTTTTAGAAATGTACAGATTCAAACTGATAGTTTGTTCTGCTGAACCTAACTCACAATTTCTACATATAGGAAATTAATGTTTTAAATGAAGATAGAAGCAGTTTTCCCCTGAAAGTATTTATGTGGTTTTGTTAAAACTTCACATCCTTTTATGAACTTGGCATTCCACTAATAACACTGAGTTGCTTTTACAGCTGTGTCAGCAAGGTGCCATCTGCTTATATTGAGGTTGTTGAAAAGAAGTAAAGCTGTCGTTGTTTGTATTGTGTGGCATTCTTTTTAGACCACTGGAACTTTGTTCCTTTGGTCTCTGTAAGGAATGGTTGTGCTTCTCATCTCCCTTTAGTCTTCTGTACATTGTGTAGTTGATCACGTTCCTTTTTACCATAAACTGGTGAGAGGCTCAGTGCCCAATTTGAGGCCTACCTCTAGGAATTATCCAGGGCTTCTCTTTATCAGCCTTTTTATGTACCATACTGCTTCTTGACTTTATTTTCTACTCTTATTTTTTTCTTGCCCAATTTATCTTTCTTTCTTTCCTGCTTTCTTGGTTTCTTGCTTTCTTTCTTTCTTTTTTTTGAGACAGGGTCTCCTCCTATTGCCCAGGCTGGCATTCAGTAGTGCAGTCAATGAGCTTCAGCTCACTGCAAGTGCAAACTCCTGGGCTCAAGTGATCCTCCCACCTCATCCTCCCAAAGTACCGGAAGTACAAGCATGAGCCCCACCACACCTGGCCACTCTTTCTTCCTTTTTTGGGGTAGGGGGCTATGGTATCTCAAAGAGCTGCTTTTATAATTTTTTGGGAGATAAATGTGTTAAATAAGCAACAGTCCCACCTTATTGATGTGAATATTTTAAAAACTTAAAACGTACCTACAACTTCCTAGAAATTTCTTCCCACATCAGGAAGGATGGAGAGAAGGCAAAACTAAGAGTTGGTAAGCTTTGTGTTTGGGAAGTTTTCTTGAATACCTCTTTTTTTCTTGTCTTTTTAATAGAAGTTGGTGAGATGGCAAAGCAGTATATAGAGAAAAGTCTTTTGGTTCCAGACCATGTGATCACACGCCTAATGATGTCCGAGTTGGAGAATAGGCGTGGCCAGCACTGGCTGCTCGATGGTGAGTTGAAACTGTGGGTAAACCGAATTTCTGGGAATAGTCAGTTAAGGTCTTGCACACTCCCTTAACTTCTTACCGAATGGAAAATGCCTTATTTTCTAAACTTTCTGTCATTTATTTAATATTGCAATTTGGCAACATGATAGGAACCCATTGTGGTGAAGCCTCTTATTTCTTCTGTCTCCAGATCACCATCATGAGAACCACTGACTTGAAGCAAATATTCACTAAATTTCTGTTTTTGCTTCAGCCCTTTTGTTTCCGTAAGTCATCCTGAGTATAACTCCTCTTCAGCCAGAGGTTCTTTCATTCACCACAGGACACACAAAATACAACTATGAGTTATTATTTTTCACCTGTCAGATTAGCAGAGATAGAAGATTGGAAAATCCTTTATTGAGTATGTGGGAAACAGATACTGTTGAAAGTATAAAATGAGCAACCTTTGTAGAGCAGTTAGCTTTATATATACTTTCTGATCCAGCAGTTCCATTCTGGATTTCTGCCTAAAGATGCAAGGAGGTTTATTTCAACATTAATGGTAAATAAGAAGACACTGTTACTGACACTATAAAAGAATCATTATATATGTGGTATTCTGAGGACACAAAGAAGAAAATTATTCTGTTGGTGGGAGGAGGGGTTGGAACAACTGTATGGAAAGTGATGAACAGATAGATGAGTGGGGATAGGGAAGGTAGGTTTTTTTTTTTTTTCAGCAGAGGGACAATGTGAACAGGGTGAAAGGGGAATGAGTTATCTTAGTATTTTTTCTGAGCCTACTAGCAGAGGTTGGCAGAGGAAATCCTGGGGTGGATAGCCTTTGATTTTGTATAAAGATGGTGGAACTGGATTTTGTTGGCTTTAGGGAGCACTGAAGAGTTGTTAAGTAGGGGTGTGATATGATCATATTTCTCTCAGAAAGACTATTCTATTAGCAGCACAGGAGAGATGAAGTGCTGGGGCACGGAGGAGAGTTGTGACTACAAACCAGAGATCATTGGAATAACTGGACTAAGGGATGTCAAAGGCCTGAATTTAAGCAATAATAGTGGGATGGAAAGTAGGCACCATTCATAAGAGAGTGGATTGAGGAAAAAGAATTGATAGGAGTTGTAGCTGATGTTAGGTACTACAGCCCCAGGGTTTTCTTTTATTGCCTTTCAGGCTTTTTGAGTTTCTTAGCTTTCATCACCATCTCTACACTTACCTAGGCGTGTTAATTTCTCTAGACTCTACTTTTAACTCACAAAAGTTAGCCCTTTTCTTAGTCTGTTTTCTGCTGCTACAACAGAGTACTTTGTACTGGGCAATTTATAAAGAAAAGAAATTTATTTCTCGTGGTTCTAGAGGCTGGAAAGTCCAAGAGCATGGTGTCAGCATCTGATGAGGGCCTTCTTGCTGCATCATCCCATGGCAGAAGGCATCAAATGGGGAAGAAGTGCATGCCTCTGAGAGGGAATGGGAGCCGAACTTATCCTTTTATCAGGAGCCTGTTGTTTTATCTAGAGCCCACTTCTGTGATAAGAGCATTAATTCATTCATGAGGGCAGAGCCCTTATGACCTAATTACCTCTTAAAGGCTCCATCTCCCATAACATTACATTGCCAATTAAATTTCAACATGAGTTTTGGAGGGGACATTCAAACCTTAGCATTCTGCCCCTACCCACCTCCCCACCCCCAAACAACTCATGTCCTTCTCACGTACAAAATATATTCATTCTATCCCATTAGCCTCCAAAGTCTTAACTTAGCATCAACTCAAAAGTCCAAGCTAAATCAGACATGGGTGAGACTTATAAAGTACAATTCATCCTGAGACAAATTCGCTTCAGCTGTGAGCCTGTGAAATCAAAGCAAGTCATCTACTTCCAAAATGCTATGGTAGGAAGGTATATGATGGACATTCCCATTCCAAAGGAAGAAATAGACAAGAAGAAAGGGGCAGGTGGTCCCTGATAAGTCCAAAATCCAACAGGGGAGACATTAAGTCTTAAAGATGGGGAATAATCTCTATGGACTCCATATTCTGTCTCCTGGGCACACTGGGATGGGAGTTGGGCTCCCAGGGCCTCAGAAGCCCCACCCTCTGTGGCTTTGCTGGGTTCAATCCACTCAGCAGCTCTCATGGGTTGGAATTGTATACTGGTGGATTTACAGTTCTGGGGTGTTGACAGTGGCCCACTCCCATGGCTCCATTAGGCATTGCCCTAGTGGGGACTCTGTGGCAGCCTTGACCCTACAGTTCCACTGGGCATTGTCCTAATGGGGGCTGTCTGCAGTGGCTCTGTTCTGCAATAGGTTTCTGCCTGGGCCTACCAGGGGCATTCTTTGAAATCTAGGTGGAGGAAGCCATGCCCTGTAGGTCTTGCATTCTGTGAGATGCCACCAAGGCTTATCCCTTTCTGAGCAGGTGGAGCCACTCCTGAAGCTGTTTGAGTTATGGTTGAGGAGGCCAAGGAATGCTATCCATCTCCTGAAACAATTCTACCCTCCTAGAGCTCTGGGTCTGTGATGGGAGGGGCAGCCTGGAAGATCTCTGAAATGCCTTTTAGGTCTGTTGTCCATTGTCTTGATTGATAGCACCTGGCTTCCTTCTAGCCATGCTAATCTCTTTAGCAATAGGTTGTTTGACCACACACTTAATATTCCCTCTGGAACATGCTTTTCCACTCTTTACATGGCCATGCCGAGAATTTTCCAAATTCTTCTGTTTTGCATCTCTTTTAACTATATGGTTATCCCTCAGTATCTGCTGAGGGTAAGGGGTGTGGGAAGGGACTGGTTCCAGGACCACTCCCTCATAACCAGAATCCGTGCTTACTCAAGCCCCATGGTCGGCCCTGTGGAACCCATGGGTACGAAAAGTCAGTCCTCCATGTGCAAGGGTTTTGCATCCAGCAAATACTGTATGCATTTGGTTGCGAATGTGGAACCCAATGATATGGAGGCCCGACTGTATTTATTGAAAAAATCCTCGGCCGATGTTGTGGCTCACACCTGTAATCCCAACACTTTGGGAAGCTGAGGTGGGCAGATCACTTGAGGCCAGGAGACCAGCCTGGGCAACACTGCAAAACCTCATCTCTACAAAAATTAGCCGGATGTGGTGGCATGTGCTTATAATCCCAGCTACTTGGGAGCTGAGGTGAGAGGATCACTTTAGCCTGAGAGGTTGAGGCAGCAGTGAGGCATGATCACACCATTGCACCCCAGCCTGGATGACAGAGAGAGACCCTGTTTCAAAAGAAAAGAAAAAAATGTTGT
Organism: Symphalangus syndactylus; assembly: GCF_028878055.3. Taxonomy (NCBI): domain Eukaryota; kingdom Metazoa; phylum Chordata; class Mammalia; order Primates; family Hylobatidae; genus Symphalangus; species Symphalangus syndactylus. The sequence continues at coordinate 47,453,769 of NC_072434.2, read as the reverse complement.
ATAAAGTGTGCCCTCAGAGTTCAAACCCGTGTGGTCAACTGTATTTGATTGTCTCTTTGCTCTCACATCTCATTTTATGCAATTAAAAGTAACCACACAGCAGCTTGAAAGCTTTACTGCTTAGATATTTCTTCCACCACATATCCTAGTTCATTGCTCTTAAGTTTTGCAGTCCATAAAGCCCTAGGGCACAGACAAAATTTGCCAAGGTCTTTGCAACCATATAACAAGAATAACCTTTACTCCAGTTTATAATACCTTTTCCATTTCTGTCTGAGATCTCATCAGAATGGACTTTACTGTCCAATTGCTGCTAATATTCTGGTCATGACTACTTAAGTAATTTCTTTTTTTTTTTTTTTTTGAGATGAAGTCTCTGTCGCCCAGGCCAGAGTGCCATGGCCTGATCTCAGCTCACTGCAACTTCCACCTCCCAGGTTCAAGCAATTCTCTTGCCTCAGCCTCCCAAGTAGCTGGGACTATAGGCATGTGCCACCATGCCCAGCTAATTTTTGTATTTTTAGAAGAGACAGGGTTTCACCATGTTGGCCAGGCTGGTCTTGAACTCATGACCTAGGTGATCTGCCCACCTCAGCCTCCCAAAGTGCTGGGATTACAGGCGTGAGCCACACTGTTTCTGGCCCATGGAGTAATTTCTAAGAAGATTCAGACCTTCCCTACAGCTCCCCTCTTCTTTTGAGTCTTCACCAGAATTGCCCTTGATGCATCATTCATGGCAATCTAGGGTGTTACTAGCCGCTTCCTCCAAATTCTTCCAGCCTCTACCCATTACTTGGTTTCAAAGCTATGACCACATTTTTAGGTATTTGTTATGGAAACAGCCCCACTCCTTGGTATCCATTTTCTGTCTTAGTCTGTTTTGTGCTGCTATAACAGAATACCTCAGGTTGGGTAATGTATAAAGAAAGGAAATTTATTTCTCACAGTTCTGGAGGCAGGGAAGAGTAAGACCATGGTTCTCACATTTGTTGAGAGCCTTCTTGCTGTGTGTTGGAAGGCAACACATGATGAGAAGGCTCACACAAGAGAGGGAATAAAGGGTTAAACTTATGCTTTTATCAGGAGCCCACTCCTGAGATAACCAACCCATTAATTCATTCATGAGGGCAGAGCTCTCATGACCTGATAATCTCTTAAAGGCCCCACCTCCCAATACCTTTAAATTGGCAATTAAATTTCAACATGAGTTTTGGAGGGAACATTCAAACTATAGCACCCCCAATGCTTTTTGTGTGGGTATTCATCATGACTGATAAACTTTGGCTTTGCCACCACCTAACAGTAATTTCTCTAGTTTACATTTTTAAATTGTGAGTCTTCTCACCTTGCAAAATGAATTTGTGTAGTGTTAGGGAACTTAAAAATCTGCGTTTAAAAAGGATCATCTGTGTTAAACTCCCCTGGAAAGAGGGTTAGTGTGATAATTGAGAGCATAGACCCTGGTGCTGCCAGACTACCTGACTTGAATCCCCGCTCTGCCACTTTCTGGCAGCCTGTGTGACCTTGGGCCTCTGGTTGCTCATGAAACACAAATTAGCAAAGAGGGGCAAAGTGAGCAAATATATGTAAAGTGCTTAAAAGAGTGCTTGCCCTATATAAGTGCTTATATGAGTGTTTGTCACTATTTTGTGACTAGTGTACAGGTCCTGAAGTTTTTTGGGTGGGGGTGACTATTTGAAGTGTTCAGTTCAAAAATAGCTCTAAAAGTATTTAGCCAGGCAGAATAAAAGTCAGTTTCAGTTATGGAATGTTTTCTGTATCTTTTCAGTGCTTGCTTTTGCCATGACTTCCTCTCAGGGTTGAATAACTGAAGTTCTTTGACATCATAGGCCTGTTTTAGTAAAGTACGTCAGCCTCCCAAGTGATTTGGTTAGTACTTTTCTCCTTGAAAACCCATCTGGTCACTTTTTCAGTTGCGATTTTTCTTTAAAGCTCTGGAATAAATCCATTTGGCAAGGTGTGGAGTGCGAGGGATGCCTGGTTCCTATGTTCAGCTTTAGACTCCTTATGTTACACAGGCACGTGCTCTGTGGAGGACGTGCCTGTTAAAGGTGATTGAATGTGGAAAGGTTGAGAAAGGCATTCTGATGACAGATGACTCATCATCTTGGTCCATATGGCTGTAGAGAGGCATCCTGCAAATGGTGGGTGGAAATGAGTAGAGTGGATCCAAGCCAAGGGAACCCCAAGTGGGGATGTGGGGAGGGGAGGGAGGATGAGTGCTCTGTGGTTTGGTCAGCTTTGCTCTTGCTAAAAAAAAACGTTCAGCACTACCTTCCCTTCACCATGCTTTCCAGTTGGGTAAGAAATATTGTCGTTTTGTTTTGTTTTTTTGAGATGGAGTCTCTCTCTGTCACCCAGGCTGGAGTGCAGTGGCATATCTTGGTTCATTGCAACCTCTGCCTCCTGGGTTCAAGCGATTCTCCTTCCTCAGCCTCCCGAGTAGCTGGGATTACAGGTGCACACCACCATGCCTGGCTAATGTTTTGTATTTTTAGTAGAGATGGGGTTGCACCATGTTTGCCAGGCTTGTCTTGAACTACTGGCCTCAAGTGATCTGCCTGTCTCAGCCGCCCAAAGTGCTGGGATTACAGGTGTGAGCCACCGCACCTGGCTAATTTTTCACTTTTTAAAAAAAGGGTCACATATGAGTCCGTTTTCATACTGCTGATAAAGACATACCCGAGACTGGGTAATTTATACAAGAAAAAGGGTTTAATGGACTTACAGTTCCACGTGGCTTGGGAGGCCTCAGAATTGTGGCAGAAGGCAAGGAGGAGCAAATCACATCATACATGGATGGCAGCAGGCAAAGAGAGACAGCTTGGCAGGGAAACTCCCGTTTTTAAAACTATCAGATCTCATGAAACTTACTGTCATGAGAACAGCACGGAAAAGACCTGCCCCCATAATTCAGTTACCTCCTACCAGGTTCATCCCATGACACGTGGGAATTGTGGGAGCTACAGTCCAAGATGAGACTTGGGTGGGGACACAGCCAAACCACATCAGGCCAGCAGTGAGGTATAGCCATAGAGACAGATGTATTAGTAACTGTTTTTTTCATTTCTAAACTTGCCTGCTTACCTGTGCCTTGAAATAGTAATCTAGAAGTTCCACAAATCAGTTCTAATTTATCTTTATGTACCAAGATGTAGTAGAATTATCTGCCATATGATTTTAGGGGTAACTATCAAAATATTTTAAATTAGTATTTCAAAGTTTGGTTTTGTAGAAAACCTTAAATTTTGGAACTGTGAATGAAATGTAATTTAATCCTTTTCATTGGTAATAATGATAACCTTTAGCGCAAGAGTCATCATTTGGTCCATGGTTGTATTTGGAACCTGGTTTGTTTGTTTCATTCTGTGCGATGTTGAACACTAACAAGCGCTTTCTGAAGGTAATTCTGTTTTTAGCATAAGTCAGAGTTGTTTGAATGTGTACAGTGTTTGAGTGTATATGTGTGTGTGTGTGTCTATTTTCCCTGAGAGCTAAATGATTTCAGACTTGAGATGTTCCTAACTACGCACTCACTCAGAGCCCTTGGTGTAGGTGTATGTTCAGAAACTAAACTATAGATGCTGGAGCCAGAGTATTTTGCCCTGATTTTGCGAATGTGTTTTACCATACGAGGCTAGTACATAACAGCTCTGACCTATCCTCTCCACATTTTTCCTTCTGATTCAGACCTCTGAGGAGTGTCACATCCCACTGGGCAACATATGTCTATAGGAAAAAGCCAACAGTATCTTCTGAATCACATCTTTTAGGAAATGCCAAGCGTAATTTTTTTTTTCTGTTGCCCTTGTGAGTCTAGGGTATGTTTCAAGAATAAAGTGTATAATAGATTTGTTTAGAAGGTTACTGAAGAATTCTGCTTTAATAATTAAAAAAACAGCTTTTTCTTCCTGTGTGTATGTGTTTATGTGTAGGAGGGCAGTAGTTTATCTTAGTCATTTATCTTTAAATATTTAGCCCTGAAAAATCATAGCCACATAACCCTTCTATCTCAGGTTGTTACTAAGGCAGTGATGTATATTCTGGTATCTTGAATGGAAAGTTTAAAGCAATTGTGGTGATTTCTAAAGAATGAAGAACAGTTGTAAAATTTGTGGAACTCTACTAGGGTGCTGTGGCCATCTATGCCTGCCAAATGTGGATTGCACAATTAAAATGTTTAGTTCCTCACCAGGATTGTCCTTCTTGACATAACCATGACTTGCCCCTCTCATTGTAGCTCTGTTCATTCAGTAAGCATTATTATATCTAATAGGTCCTGGATATTTCTAAAGTGAATAAAGTGCAAGTATGACTAACTTTGCACTAGGCTGGTGACAGTGAAGAAGAATGTGTGGAAAAGAGGGATTAGAGGTAGACTAAGCTTGTCAAGGAGCGCCTGACATAGGAGGGTTCAGAGACATATATTCAGCCACACATGGTATAGGTGAAGTGTTCCGAGAGGTACGTGGAATGATTTTTGCAAGTAAGGAGTGGCATTTTTGGTCAAAATGATTGCATGAAAAAAGATGGGTGTGTGTTTAGATTAGTCTTAGTGCTACATTTCTGGAAACTATATCCATGCCCCAAGACAATGTAAATATGCCTGACAGTTTTTTTTTTTTCATCATCCAAAATTCTGATTTGAGGAGACAATTGGGTGTGGTGGCTCATGCTTGTAATCCCAGCAGTTTGGGAGACAGAGGCAGGAGGATCACTTGAGCCCAGGAGTTTGAGACCAGCCTGGGCAACACGATGAAAGCCCCTCTCTACAAAAATATAGAAAAATTACCTGGGCATGGTGGTGCATGCCTGTCTATACTCACAGGTAGTCAGAGGCTGAGGTGGGAGGATAACCTGAGCCTGAGCCTGGGGAGGTCAAAGCTGCAGTGAGCTGAGATCGTGCCACTGCACTCCAGCCTGGGCGACAGAGTGAGACTCCGCCTCAAAAAAAAGAGAATTTGGGCAGTGACCCTTAGATGAATGTTATTTTCTTTGTTGGCATTTTCCCCCTTGGACTTTGAACGTAGAGTTTGATCAAGGCATTTCTTTACTGTGTGTTTGGTTTGCATGAAGGATCAGCAGTTATTTGTTGAGTTTGGTTTGCATAAAAAAATTATTTTTGGGCTGGGTGCGGTGGCTCACGCCTGTAATCCCAGCACTTTGGGAGGCCGATGTGGGCGAATCACGAGGTCAGGAGTTTGAGACCAGCCTGGCCAACATGGTGAAACCCCATCTTTACTAAAAATAAAAAAATTAGCTGTGTGTGGTCGTGGGCGCCTGTAGTCCCAGCTACTTGGGAGGCTAAGGCAGGAGAATCGCTTCAACCCGGGAGGCGGAGGTTGCAGTGAGCAGAGATCGTGCTACTGTACTTTAGCCCAGGTGACAGTGCAGTAGCCCAGGCGACTCCATCTCAAAAAAGAAAAAAAAAATCTGTAGCCAGATAACTGTAGCAGTGTTCCCCAGAATTCTGTGTCTTTAAGTTTGTGTTGTAAAGCAGGTTTGACAATTTTTTTTTTTTTTTTTTTTTTTTTTGAGACGGAGTCTTGCTCTGTCGCCCAGGCTGGAGTGCAGTGGCACAATCTCGGCTCACTGCAAGCTCCGCCTCCCGGGTTCACGCCATTCTCCTGCCTCAGCCTCTCCGAGTAGCTGGGACTACAGGCGCCCGCCAACACGCCTGGCTAATTTTTTGTATTTTTAGTAGAGACGGGGTTTCACCGTGTTAGCCAGGATGGTCTTGATCTCCTGACCTTGTGATCCGCCCACCTCGGCCTCCCAAAGTGCTGGGATTACAGGCTTGAGCCACCGCGCCTGGCCGGTTTGACAATTTTTATCATGTTAGAAGAAGGAATTGTAAAACCCAAGACCTATGTTTGATTATATAGCTTGAGTATCTCTTATCCAAAATACTTGGGACCAGAAGTATTTTGGATTTCAGATTTTTTGGATTTTAGAATATCTGCCTTGTACTTACTGGTTGGGTATCTCTAATCCAGAAAAATGCAAAATCTGAGATGTTCCAATAGGCATTTTCTTTGAGGATCATATTGGCACTCAAAATTTTGGATTTTGGAGCATTTCAGATTTCAGATTTTCCTGTTAGGGACACTCGTACTTTCTAACATGATAAGTATTTGGATATTCTGAAATAAAATAATTTGTAGACATATAATTAATTTCAAGTTAAATAGTGCACTAAGAGAGACCAAATGACTTTGCTAGAAGAAGATGGGCAATAAGAAGAAAGAGTGTATCTACTTCACATAAGACTAGGTAACAGGTTTTTGTTTTGTTTTGTTTTTTGATGGAATTTTGTTTTTGCTGCCCAGGCTGGAGTGCAATGGTGCGATCCTGGCTCACTGCAACCTCTGCATCATGGGCTCAAGTGATTCTCCTGCTTCAGCCTCCTGAGTAGCTGGGATTATAGGTGCCTGCCACTATGCCTGGCGAATTTTTTGTATTTTTAGTAGAGACGGGATTTCACTATGTTGGCCAGGCTGGTCTCAAACTCCTGACCTCAGGTGATCTGCCCACCTCGGCCTCCCAAAGTGCTGTGATTACAGGCGTGAGCCACCATGCCCGGTCTAGGTAACAGTTTTCTAAACAGAGTAATACTGGTTGAATTACACAGGAAATACCGCTATTCGGTGGGGTTAAGTTATGAAGAGACATTTGGGTGACACGTGACCTGAAATTTTAGCACACTGCCATCTTCTTACACACTTTATCTAAAGTACACAGCCTGATCAGACTTTGTATCTAGTTGCTGATTCCACTGAAGCTATTGCAACTCATTTGTTAATGCTCCCAGGTGATCGCATGAATTTCTTCTGGTGCTAAGCATTCATAATTTTCAGTAAGTATTTATTGATCAGCAGCTGTGTGCCAGACACCACAGTAGAGCAACAAAGAGACTAGGTGGGGCCTGGCTCTCCTCATACTCAGAATCCAGTGGTGTTTTCAGCTGGGGTTTTTTTTTTTTTTTTTTTTTTTTTTTTACACCAGGCTGAGTGCAGTGGCACGATCTTGGCTCACTGCAACCTCCACCTCTTGGGTTCAAGCGATTCTCCTGCCTCAGCCTCCCAAGTAGCTGGGACTACAGGCAGTGCCACCATGCCCAGCTAATTTTTGTGTGTTTAGAGACGGGGTTTTGCCATGTTGGCCAGGATAGTCTCCATCTCTTGACCTCGTGATCTGCCCGCCTCGGCCTCCCAAAGTGCTGGGATTGCAGGTGTGAGCCACCACGCCCAGCCAGTTTTCAGCTTTTTTGCTACCCTAGGCAGTGAGGGTTATCTTTAATTTCTTTAATTTAAATCAAAACCCTGATAACTCACTTTTTCTCTTAGTGACTTTTCCTACGTTCTGCACCCTTGCTGTCAATATGAGCTCAGAGTAGCTGACTGAAAAACATGATAAAGCCTTGGATCTCTTCTCTTTGTCATTTGATATAGATTCTGTCCTGCGTTCCTGTCTTCTATGTCCATTTCCAGTGTTTTTCTTCTGATTGATCTGACTGCTGCTTTGGGGTGACGAACAGTTGTACCATAGTATAGTAGACAATGGTGGCTTATTTTATGTGTGTCTCAGAGACTGACTAGATTTTAACATTAAAGAACATTAAGGGGACAGTATGGAAAACATATTTATACACATATTTGACTAGACTCTAGCAAAGCTTGGTTCATGGATCAATAAACAAATTGAGTATACATTTTTTGTGTCTTGATAAGCTAGGCATCCATCATTCCCAAGAGGGAGTAGCATGCTTCCTGACCCCATAGTCCAGGAGTGCCACACAAATGGTTGCAGAATAGGTAGGGTCTTGGGAGCATCAGTGAAGAGGGAGTGAAAGGTGACAGAGAGGGAAGTAACTGACCCTCTTTTGAAGGTGAGGGAGGCAGGTATTAGGAAGGCTTCCTGGAGAAGCTGACACCCAGAACCATAATTGGAAGGTGGGAATGAAGCACATTTTAGAGGGAGGGAAGATCACGTGGAAAAGCTCTAGAGGTATGAAACAACATGGTGTATTCTGGAAACCACAAGTAGTTGGGTAACCCTGGAGCTAAAAATATGAGCAGATGAGGCTGGACAAGTGGACAGGGGCAAAAGTTAAACCTTTCATGAAATTTAGAAACAGGGAGTTGAGTAAGCATCAAAGTTAATATTAAAAATGAGTTAGGGGAAGTTAAAAGTAAAATTTAAAACTTTGAGTTTAAAAGTGTGAACAACATGTTTTTTAACTCTATTTCCAACATTTAAAAATTAACTGGATTGGCCAGGCGTGGTGGCTCACGCCAGTAATCCCAGCAATTTAGGAGGCTGAGACGGGCAGATCACAAGGTCAGGAGATCGAGATGGTCCTGGCTAACACGGTGAAACCCCATCTCTACTAAAAATACAAAAAATTAGCCGGACGTGGTTGCAGGCGCCTGTAGTTCCAGCTACTCGGGAGACTGAGGCAGGAGAATAGCATGAACCCAGGAGGCCGAGATCGCGCCACTGCATTCCAGCCTGGGCAACTGAGTGAGACTCCGTCTCAAAAATAAAATAAAATAAAATAAAAATTAACTGGATTATTAATCTTTTAAATTTAGATCTACATTCGATGTTAAACTGTGGTTTCTCTGTATTTGGGTGTGTCTTGACTTGTATGTTCAGATGCTCCTAGCCCATTTGCCATTGCTGCTTAATTAGAAGTTGATAAAGTAAGGTACAGGATGAAATACTTCAACTCGTAAGTTTAGTTGTTAGGAGAACCTGCTTCCCTAATTTATGAAACAGGTAATTCATCCAATTCCTGGGAATTGGATGAATTAAGGAAATTCATTACAAAGCATCATTCAAGGCATTTGAGGGCATACTTCGCTAATTGCTAATTTAATAATAATTATTGTGCACTTACAATGCACAAACCATGATGCTAAGAAGACATTAACATGGTAGAAAAAGCATGGGTTTATGAATCAGACCTGAGCATCAGTCTGTAACTTACAAGCTGCTGCGTAGTCTTTTTTTTTTTTTTTTTTTTTTTTTTAAGATGAGGTTGTGCTCTGTCACCCAGACTGGAGTGTAGTGGCACCATCATAGCTCACTGCAGCCTCAAACTGGGTTCAAGTGATTGATCCTCCCATCTCAGCTTCCTGAGTAGCTGAGACTATAGATGCAGGCCACCACGCCTGCCAATTCTAAAACTTCTTGTAGAAATGGGATGATTTTGCTATGTTGCCCAGGCTAGTCTTGAACTCCTATCCTCAAGCAATCCTCCTGTCTCAGCCCCTCAGAGTGCTGAGATTACAGTCATGAGCCACTGTGCCAAGTTGTATAGTCTTGAGCAAGCAAAGTTTTCTTTCTTGGATTCTTTTTCTTCATCCATAAAATTAGCATGTTCATGGCATAGGTTTGTGAGGATTGACTAACAAATGTAAAACTCTTAGTGGACTTCTGGAAAATAGGTCATCAAATAGTAGACATTTGATATTATTATTTGTTATAATTGATTTTAAGCTGCAATAGAAATACCTTGATACTTACATAGATGTTAGGACTTAACATTTCAATAATAACTTACTGAGAAACTTTACAAAAAATACTGTCATTCTAATGAATAAGGATCAATATATTCACCCCTCATAAAGCACATTTGGGCAAAGCATAAAATCACCCCTCTTGGCCCGGCGCGATGGCTCACATCTGTAATCCCAGCACTTTTGGAGGACGAGGTGGGTGGATCACTTGAGGTCAGGAGTTCAAGACCAGCCTGACCAATATGGTGAAACCCCATCTCTACTAAAAATACAAAAATTAGCCAGGTGTGGTGGTGTGTGCCTGTAATCCCAGCTACTTGGGAGGGCTGAGGCAGGAGAATTGCTTGAACCTGGGAGGCAGAGGTTGCAGTGAGCTGAGACCGTGCCATTGCACTCCAGCCTGGGCAATAAGAGCGAAACTCCATCTCAAAGAAAAAAAAAAATCACCCCTCCTCCGTTAAACCTTGTGTAGTAATGTAAAACCAAACAATATAAAACTCTTGATTGTCCCGTCACCAGTAAGAGAACCCAGATTTTGGAGAGATGGACAGGTTGATTAGGGCTAAAGGGAGAATGAGATGTGGAAAACTGCAAAGAATTTAATTTTATCTTTTTCTGTAATACATGATCACTATAAAACATCCAGGTCATATGGAAAAATGCAACGGAAAGCAACAAATCACCTGAAATTCCACCAGCCAGAAACAGCCAGGGTGAACAGTTGAAAAGCATCATTCTAGATACCTCCCTGTGCACATATGTAGATAGAAATGTGTAAGAAGGCATCAGACTTTATATGCTTTAAAAAAGTATTTAATCTTCCTGAATTTTTTTTCTTTGAGATGGAGTCTCGTTGTGTCGCCCAGGCTGGAGTACAGTGGCACAATCTCGGCTCACTGCAACCTCCACCTCCTGGGTTCAAGCTATTCTCCTGCCTCAGCCTCCCAAGTAGTTGGGATTACAGGCGCACGCACCACTGTGACTGGCTAATTTTTTACATTTTTTGATAGAGACAGGGTTTCACTGTATTGGGCAGGCTGGTCTCAAAACTACTGACCTCAAGTGACCCACTCACTTTGGCCCCCCAAAGTGCTGGAATTCCAGGTGTGAGCCACCGTAACTAGCCTTAATTTTACTCAAATTTAACAATAACAAAACTAAAGTGAACCTGAAGGAGTTATTACTGAGCTTCAGATAAATCTTTGTTCATCACCAAGGATATTAATTCCTGTGAGAGCTCTTCAACATTATGAAAGCCACTAGGAGACTGACATATTTGTTTTCTTTTGTTTAAAATTCACATTTCAAATTTAGACAGGAGGCATTGTCTCCACAGTGAACCCTGAGGGAACTTATACTTCCTTTAACCTCCTCTTACCCTTCGTCTCCCCCAATTTTTGTTGGCTTTTGTCATTAAAAATTTATTACAATTTTCTTCTGCGAATGTAATTCCTCAGTTTTTTTCTTACATTAAAAAAATTTAGATGAATTCTGTGCACTGATTCTTTTACCCACCTCTACTCATTTTATTTTGATTAATCTCTTGGTTATATCTCTGTGAATATACTAGAAATCATTGCAATGTACACTTCAAGTGAATTAATTGTATGGTATGTGAATTATATCTGAGTAAAGGTGCACTGCTGTTTAACACAACTTTTTCATTCAACACTGGGTTGACTGGATTTTGCTGGATATTTTTTCGTCCCTCCCTCCTCTCCCCTCCCTGCAGAAGAGCTCATAATATGTTTGAGAATGTGTAATTTTTCTACAGTTAGCTAACTGTGATATTTTTGAGTTGTTCTTGTGTCTTTCAAAACATTGCAACCATTGTTACATTTTCTTCTGGCCTGGTTCCCCATTTTATTTTATTTTTATTTGTTAAATATTTCTTCTGGCCTGGTTCCCCAGGCAAGAGTGCGATGGTGCAGTCGTATTAATAGCTTGCTGCACTCTCAAACTCCTGGATCCTCCCGCCTCAGCCTCCCAAGTAGCTAGGACTACAGGTGTACACTGCCATGCCCAGCTAGTTTTTTATTTTTTGTTTAGACAGGATCTTGCTATGTTGCCCAGGCTGGTCTCGAACTCTTAGGCTCAAGCAATCTTCCTGCCTCAGCTCTCCAAAGTACTTGGATTTACAGGCGTGAGCCACTATGCACAGCCCTTTTCCACCTGTTTCAAGGTGATTTTTTTCACCCCGTATAGACTTTCTAAAGAGTTATTTCTTCATACTTGAAGTCAATAGAATAACTGGATGTTGTTTTTATTTATTTATGTATGTCCTATATAGAGTGTATCCTCCTGATCTGCAATTCAGTTCTTTCCTTTCAGGGAAGTTTTCCTGTATTATATCCCTTTTGTCATTTGTTCAGATTTCTATTTCAATAATACTAGTTATATTGGATATTCTATTGACTATTTTTTGTCTTTATACTTTAAATTTTTCTTGCTTCTGTGTTTCCTTCTACTTTCAGGCACACTCATATCTTTTATTTTGAGGGCAGGAGAGAATGAAACTTTGTTTATATTCCATAACTGTTTGATTATTTTTCAACCTGTATGTGCCATGCACCTGTGCTGTGGGCCCTTGCACTTACTGTTCCTCTACCGGCAGTGCCCTGTCTCCAGATATCCGTGTGGATTGCTGGATACAGATCCCTACACAGATAACCCTTCCTCAGAAGGTCTGTCTTGTAGCATTCTGTCTACCTACGTCACCCTTCTTACATTATTGTAATGTGACATTATATATTTATGAATATATTTGATTTTCCATTCTTCCCCTATCCCTCCACCCCCAGTGCAGGCCCCAGAAAGCACAGGTTATGTCCCTTTTGTTCATGGCTATATTGCCAGTACCTATAACAGTGCTTGGCATATAGTAAAGATTTATACGTCCAGTTGTAGACAGGTCATGCCTGCAATCTGTAGCTGAGGCTTTAGAAGGTATACTTGAATTCTGTTACTTTTCTGGGGATAAAAATATGGGCCTATGTGAAATCATTTACAAATTTCTTTAGTCTTAATTGAGATACAGTGGGACCGGTTTTCCCCTAATTTGTGTATGGGGACTTATATTCAAAGAACAAGCAAGCAGGCCGGACGCGGTGGCTCATGCCTATAATCCCAGCACTTTGGGAGGCCAAAGAGGAGAATCGCTTGAGTCCAGCCCGGTTAACAAAACCAGACCCCATCTGCCTGTGCATGTGTGCACGCGCGCGCGCACACACACACATAAAACCAATGTCCAGGTGTGGTGATGTTCGCTTGTAGTCCACCTACCTGGGTGGGGGGTGGCTGAGGCAAGAGGAACCCTTAAGCCCTGGAGTTAGAGGTTGCAGTGAGCTATGATCGCATCACTGCCCTCCATCCTGGGTGACAGCGAGACCCTGTCTCAAACAAAACTAAAGAAAAAACCAAGCAGAATTCTTAAACAGAAGAGCCTTTAAGCAAGGGGTATGCAGATGACAGCTCCTTCCTCAATGGAATATGCATTTTGCCTTATGGGAAAAGGGCTCAGTGATTTTAGTATAACTTATTTAAGAACAAGGGTTATAAGGCAACAGTTTTATCTGTGTCTTTATTCAGGAAAAATCATTGTGACGATCCCAGAGGATCTCAGTGAAGCCATTTGGAAATTTCCCCAAGAATTCCTACCCGAAAGGAATTCATCTTTTATTTCCCTAAGCCTCTTTGAAGATGCACACTTGTGGTTTAAAACCAAATTTTCTGGAGTACTTATCTTCTGCTTATCAATGGATCACCAAGTAGTGACTGTAGCATATCTAGGTTTTTAAAGTCTTTTTCTTTTTCTTTCTTTTCTTTCCTCCTCCCTTCCTCCCTACCTCCCTTCCTGCCTCTGTCTTGCCCTGTCACCCAGGCTGGAGTGCAGTGTCACGATCACAGCTCACTGCATCCTCAGTCCCTTGGGCTCAAGAAATCCTCGCACCTCAGCTTTGGGGTCTTTTTCTATTAACCTATAAGCTTCCTGAGGGCAGAACCCACTTATTTCAAATCTCTTAAACCCTGGGATCTATAACCAGTGTCCCGGGAAGCTGCCATGAGCAGGAAGTGGGTTCTAGAGCTCTCAGCACGGTGGGGAGTGTGGGGCTCACAGAGTGGTAGGAGGGAGCATAAACTTCAGTTGCCAACATCTGGAGCACAGCTGCTGTTTTTTTTTTTTCTTCTACTTTCATTTTAGGTTTAGGGGATACATGTGCAGGTTTGTTACAAGGGTAAATTTCACGTACAGATGATCCTGTCACCAAGGTAGCGTAGTACCCTATAGGTAGCCTTCCAACCTGCACCCTGGTCCTGGTTCAAGCAGTCCCTGTTGTCTGTTGTGCCCATCTTTGTGCCCATGTGTATTCAATGATTAGCTACCCCTTATAAGTGAGAACACATGGTATTTGGTTTTCTGGTCCTGTGTTAGTTCTCTTAGGCTAATGGCCTCCAGCTGCAACCATGTTGCTACAAAGGACATGATCTCATTCTTATTATGGCTGCATAGTATTCCATGGTATGTGGAATATATACCACATTTCTTTATCCAGTCCACCACTGATGGGCATCTTGGTTGATTCCATGTTTTTGCTATGGTGAATAGTACTGTGATGAACATACAAGTACATGTGTCTTTTTGGTAGAACAATTCATTTTCCTTTGGGTATATACCCAGTAATAGTTTTGCTGATAGTCCTAAGTTCTTTGGGAAATCTCCACACTGCTTTCCACAGTGGCTGCACTAATTTACATTCCCACTAGCGGTGTGTAAGTGTTCCTGTTTCTCTACAACCTTGCTGGCATTTGTTGTTTTTTGACTTTTTCATAGTAGGACAGCTGCTGCTTCTTTTCACCATCTTTTAATAATAACTGGATGACATGGAATATGGAGGTCTTTGATACATGTACAAATAAACATTGTGTAAACAGATAAGGAAAGTGTAAGATAGGAGAGAGAAAAGGCCTTTATGAAGCAGGTTTTGGTGTTAATTAATTTGCTACTGAGGCTTCCAGTTGGTGGTGTGAATGATTTGAACTCCTGGGCTAGTGAAGGCTGTGGAAGAATAACCAACCACCTGCTTTCAACTTTAAGCTAATCATTCAGTGATTGTCATGAACAATGGCTTGCATTTGTAACTTGGTTCTTACTTATTCAACAACTGGGAAGAGATGGGCGGTCCGAAGCAACTATGTTAGCTCCAGATCTTAATGGAGGTAGGAAGGGGGCTGATGTCGCACAGCCTTTTCACAAGCTGCCAACCCCAGGCGGATGTTGAAAGTTGCCCTTCCGAACTGCCCTTTCATTTCCAGCAGGCGGAGGGCTTGCTTTGCTGCCTGGGAACGTGGTGGTGGACTCTGGCTCTGCACCCTTCCTGCAGAGTGAATGCGCTTCAAATTAGAAAAACAGAAGTGTCCTACTTTCTATTCCCCAGCACTGCCTCAGCTTGTTGCTGCGGCACCTCCTGCTTCAGCTGCCCTTTCTTGGGCTGTTGGCATGGCTGGGAGGAGCAGGTGCCAAGGCCCAGTGGCCAGCACTGCTGGGAACACAATACCAGTCAGGAATTTAATGATATCTCACTGCACTTAGTAAATATTTTGGGGGGGGATCTTAAAAAAAACAACCCGTAGATGTCATAATTAGTGATATAATAAGACAGATTCTGGAAGAAATTTAAAAATATAAAATTTCAGCTTTCAATCTGGATTGGCTGTTTGAATGAAAAGTGAGCAGCTTTTCTAGGCTTGGTTAGGGGATGAGGGATAGGGATGGTCTGGTGTGGAAGCATGATAAAGCATGCGGTGGAACAGACCCTCTGAGGAGCTAAAGGGAGGAAAGCAAGCAGTCCATGCTTAAACATGGTCTTTATTTTACGTTAGCTCTTGGCAGTTCTACTTCTTCAACAATTAATGGAATATATTCACATTTGGAATAGGCTAATTAAGGAACCTAGAATAACACTAGTCAGTCATTTAGAAAGCCTTTCTTGGAGTGTTACTTTTAGTAAATGTAAAAGCGTACTTCAACTTGTAATTCTCTCTAAATGGAAAAATTATGAATGCTGCCACCTGTTGACAAAATTTGAGTGTGCATTCTACTCCACTTGGTCAGTGATCCCTGCCCACAGGGGATCTTACTGGCTGGATAATGACCCTCAGCTAAAAATGCTTTAAAATGTGCTGGTCTGACTGTACCTTATCTGACATTCTGTTCTTGGCAGCTGATTAGTGTGAGAAATACACCTGAATTGCCTTGATTTGTTTAGCCCAACTTGAGACACGGATGTAGATCAATTTAAAGAATGCTGAAGCTCCCATGCTACCTTATAGAATCCATCATTTAAGACACCATTTCATATTGTATCCCTGAAGCCTTAAAGTGGATCTGTGGCTGAAAAGTATGTTTTTCTTTTTTTTTTGAGATAGAGTCTTGCTCTGTCACCCAGGCTGGAGTGCAGTGGCATGAACATGGCTCACTGCAGCCTTGGCCTCCTGGACTCCTGCCTCAGCCTCCTGAGTAGCTGGGACTAAAGGCATACACCACCATGCCTGGCTAATTTTAAATTATTTTGTAGAGACAGGATCTCACTTTGTTGCCCAGGTTGGTCTCAAAATCCTGGGCTCAAGTGAAATCCTCCCAAAATGCTAGGACTGTAGGTGTTAGCCATTCTTCTCGGCTGAGTATCCATATTTGAAAAGTCTAGTAGACGAATAAATACTACTACTCACCTGGTAGAGCCCTTGCCCTTATGTCTAACCAGAGTGAGAGAGAGCCCCTCTTCAGGACCTGTGACACAGCACCCCAAACTTTGGAGGCAGCCTTAGCCTATCCCCAGGGCCTCTGTGACCACTGCTGGGTCTAGGACACCACACTTGCCCTGAAAATGGCACTCTTTGAGGCCAGTCACTTCCAACTCTGCCTTTCATTTCTGCGAGGAAGGTAAGCCATCCTGTTCTCCTTTCTTTTATATCCGCTTCGGTTTCTTTATTATTGATTCCCCTCCTCACCGTACCCTCTGGAATCCTTTTTCCTTGTTTCCCCCACCCTCCTCGCCACATACACATGCTATTTACAGAAGTCTCCACTTTTCTATATTAAAGAAAACCTAGATTTCCCCTTAGGATGCTACTTTGTCTTTTCTGTTACTGAGGACCTTCTCCTATGTGAAAATCTCATGTTGGGTGATGGTGGTGGTGTTATTATTATTCTGTCTCCTAGTGTGTCTTTCATCCTTTTCTAAAAGCTCAAATCTATCTTTATCCTTCATATCTTTCTTCTTCTCAAACATGCTGTTTGTCTTTTTACCTCCAGTCCCACATTGCCTTCATTTTTTCCCGGTACTGCCGGCCCCCTGCCATGCAGTTTATCCTGAGCCAGCCACTATTCTGGAATTTACATATAGAAATTTGCTTATTTCTCACAATGACTTTATGAATTAGGTATTATTATTTTCATAGGCACAGAGAGGTTAAGTAACCAGGGTCACAAGTAAGTGGCTTAGCTGGACCTCAAACACAGGCAGCTTACCTCTGGATCTATATTCTTTTTTTTTTTTTGAGACGGAGTCTCGCTCTGTCGCCCAGGCTGGAGTGCAGTGGCGCAATCTCGGCTCACTGCAAGCTGCGCCTCCCGGTTCACGCCATTCTCCTGCCTCAGCCTCTCTGAGTAGCTGGGACTACAGGCGCCCGCCACCACGCCCAGCTAATTTTTTGTATTTTTAGTAGAGACGGGGTTTCACCGTGGTCTCGATCTCCTGACCTCGTGATCCGCCCGCTTCGGCCTCCCAAAGTGCTGGGATTACAAGCGTGAGCCACCGTGCCCGGCCTTGGATCTATATTCTTAACTGCGAATCAACTTTTCCTTAGTCATGTGTTTCCGGTCATGTGCAAAGATGCTTATTGCAGTATGACTGGAAACAACTTGGATGTCCATCATTAGGGGATTGGTTAAATTATGCTGTATCCAAACCATTCTGTACTCTGCAGTTATTGAAGAGAATGATTCCCAGCACTTTGGGAAGCTGAGGCCACAGGACTGCTTGAGGCCAGCAGTTCAAGACCAGCCTAGGGAACAAACCAAGACCCTGTCTCTGCAGAAGAGAATGAGACAGTAATAGGTAATATGCAGAAAAAAATCTCCAAAGAGAAAAAGCAAGGTGCAGAACATTTGTTGTGTGTATGTGGGGAGAAAATCTGGTGTGTGTGTGTGTGTGTAGCACTGGATCAGGCAGTTCCTGAAGCCATACAAGATTTAGATTTCTCAAGTCGCTTTGTAAGCTGCCTGTCAGAGACATCAGGATCAGGCATTTCTCCCTGTCTGAGAATTTGCTTCTCACAGTCTGCAGTTTTCTGTTCAGGAGGAAGACAGCATGGTGTGGTACATGGCGTGTGATTGTAGAGACAAATAGCACTTGATTTAAATCCAGATTCGTCACTTATCATGTGATCTTGAGCAAGTCACTTCACTTTTCCCAGCCTTGGTTTTTACAGTTTTAAAATGGGGATAAGGCCTACCTGACAGAATTATTGTGACTTTTGAGATAATATTTACTCATTCAACAAATATTTTTATTCGGCACTTACTGTGTGCAAAGCACGCTTACAGCACTAAAGTTATAGCAGTAAACAAGAACTTAAAATGTTCTACTCTAGTTTACTTCTGGTAGGAATAGAAACACTTAAAAAATAAGGTAAATCATATATGGCAAATGGCGATGAATATTCTGAAGGAAAACAAAAAGAAAATAAAGAGTGAATAGGAGTGTTGGCGTGTGGTAGAGGTGCAGTTTAACAGGACAGTTAGAGAAGTCTTAACAAGGCACCACTGGAGCCAAGATTTGGAGGAGCTGAGGATACACATGGGTATCTGGAGCAAAAGCGGAGGGAATATGAACTGTGAATGTCCAAGTTGGGCACATGCTTGCCTGCTTGAGAGCTGCAAGGATGCCGGTATGGCTGGCACGGAGACATGGACAGAGAAATGAGGTGAGAGAGGTGGCAGGGCAGGGACCTAGATGGGTAGGCCTTTGCAAGCCTGTACAATTTTGGCTTTTCCTCTGCATGTAATATATCTGGCACATAAGGGATGCTCTACAAATGGTAACTGTGATATGAGGATGCCACCATGATGCTCTGCTTTTTAGGTAGGTAGAAGAAAGACAGATAGGGTAACATTTTAGGATTCTTTTTTTTGAGACAGGGTTTCCCTGTGTCTCCCAGGCTGAAATGCAGTGGCGCGATCTCAGTGTACTGCAACCTCTGCCTCCTGGGCTCAAGTGATCTTCCCACCTTAGCCTCCCAAAGTGCTGGGATGAGCCACTGTGCTCCGCCTAGGATCCTCCCATGCTCCCCCCGCCACTTTTTTTTCTTTTTGAGACAGGATCTTGGTCTGTCACCTAGGCTGTAGTGCAGTGGCATGATCACAGCTCACTGCAGCCTCAACCTGCTGGGCTTAAGCAATCCTTCTACCTCAGCCTCCCAAGTAGCTGCGACTACAGACGGGCACCACCACGCCCACCTAATTTTTGTACTTTTTGTAGAGATGAGGTCTCACTATGTTGCCCAGGCTGGAGTATTCTTTTTAACAATTACTTTTTATATGCCTGATACAGCAGCATCGTTGGATAGAAAGAGAGAGCACTTTAGCAGAAATCTAAGGACCTGATGTCATATGCATTGTGCTGTTGGCTTTTGTTGAATCCAAGCTTAATTAAACTAAGGCTAATAACTTCTCTGTCCACCTCATAGGGTTAATGAGAAGAATAAGAGATAAGTAAATTTATAGAAATGCTTCGTGAACAGTTTAGTATATGTGAAGCATAAAGGCTATGTTTGCTGAGTTGCAGACTTGGAAGCCATGTAGTCCAGCTCCTTCCAAGGCATAGCTGTCTTGTCTTTGTGAATGCTTCTAGAAAACGGCACTCACTACGAAAAATACCACAAAGCTGCCACTTTTCTTGATTTGGATCCTTAGTTACAGTTAACACAGCCTGCATGTGCACTAGTTCCTTGGAAGTTATGCCATGTTGCTGCCTCAAGGTACACTTGTACTATCAACAGCTTAAGAGTGAGTCTTTGTGTTGAATTTATCCATCTGTAACCCAAATGAAACCTCACCGTGATAAGGTATTGAACCAGATCAGGAAAGTAGATTAAGGAGCTTTACTATTGAAGAGTCAGGTAGGTGATGAAAGGGGCAAACTGAAAACCAAGGGAAGGAGGCTTATGGAAGTAGTGGCTGTGTCGTGCCCAGGTTCTGTGCTGTGCTGGGGTCGAGCTCCCTGTGACTAATGACTACCTGTGCTGAGCTATAACTGCCACAGAAAGCACCAGGGACTCCCCAAGCTCTTAGAAAAACCCAGAAAAGGAATTAAATATGGGAAATTAAATGTGGGTGGATGAGGGCCTTTCTTTCCTGCTGCTGCGTTTTTATTGAATTGGGAAATGAGCTGAGCTCCTAGGTGAGCTCTACCAAGAGCAGCAGCGACAGTTTATTCATCAGCACACTCTCCGTGTGCCCAGCACTTTGCATCTTATACATTTGACAGGGATTGTCACTTTTAATCCTCAAACCTTCCTGTGCAGTAGGCATTACCCTTTGTCATGGGCTGAGTTGTGGGTGTGTCCTCTGACCCCAAATTCCTGTGTTGAAGCCCTAACTGCCCCCCAGTACCTCAGATTGTGACTATATTTAGAGAGAAGGTCTGTAAAGAGGTGATTAAGTTAAAATGAGGTCACTAGGGTGGGCCCCAATCCAATCTGACTGGTGTCCTTATAAGAAAAGGACATTTGGACATGGATACATAGAGTGAAGACCATGTGAAGGCAGCAGGAGAGATGGCCATCTATGAATCAATTAGAGGCCTCTGAAAGAACAAACCCTGCTGATACCTTGGTCTTGGACTTGTAGCCTCCCGGATTGTTTAAGCCACCCAGTCTGTGGCAGCCCTAGCGAACTAATGTGCCCTTGTTGTTGTTGTTGTTGTTTTTGTTTTGTTGTTTGTTTGTTTTGAGATGGAGTCTCTCTCTGTTGCCCAGGCTGGAGTGTAGTGGCACGATCTCAGCTCACTACAACCTCCACCTCCTGGGTTCAAGTGATTCTCCTGCCTTAGCCTCCTGAGTAGCTGGGACTACAGGCGTGGGCCACCATGCCTGGCTTACTTTTGTATTTTTAGTAGAGATGGGGTTTTGCCATGTTGGCCAGGCTGGTCTTGAACTCCTGACCTCAAGTGATCCACCTGTCTTGGCCTCCCAGAGTGCTAGGATTACAGGCGTGAGCCACTGTGCCCAGCCCCTTCATATCTGATGAAACTAAGTATCTGAGAGTACATGAAACTTGCCAAAGTTCTCACAGTTATGGCTAAAGGCTCGGGATTAAATCCAGGTGTGTCTGATTCCAGGTAGAGATAAATCTAGGGATTAAATCCAGGTGTGTCTGATTCCAGGTAGAGATAAATCTAGGGATTAAATCCAGGTGTGTCTGTTTCCAAAGCGTGTGCTTATACCTAATGTGTTACTGAGTCCTCAGTGTGTCTACCTTAAGGCCGTTTCTCCTCACTTTTGAAATAGTGAGTGGCACCCAGATCTTTTTTTTTTTTTTTTTTTTTTTTTTTGAGACGGAGTCTCGCTCTGTTGCCCAGGCTGGAGTGCAGTGGCGCGATCTCGGCTCACTGCAAGCTCCGGCTCCCGGGTTCACGCCATTCTCCTGCCTCAGCCTCCCGAGTAGCTGGGACTACAGGCGCCCGCCAACACACCCGGCTAATTTTTTGTATTTTTAGTAGAGACGGGGTTTCACCGTGTTAGCCAGGATGGTCTCGATCTCCTGACCTCGTGATCCGCCCGCCTCGGCCTCCCAAAGTGCTGGGATTACAGGCTTGAGCCACCGCGCCCGGCCTCAGATCTTTGACTTATGTCTGGTCCATTGTTCTTTCTAATATCCCATGTTTGCCTCCCCTGCCACCACTTTCCTTAGAGGTAAGATACTGGACAAGTACATGAGCACCTCTGGAGAAGAATGTCACAAACAGGTGACTAAGTTAGGGAATTTGTAAATCTGGAAAGATTTGCATGTGTTTGGGACTTTCCTTCCCAGCTGTCTTCTGATGAAGTGAGATAGAGGCAACTTGTTCTTCAAAGTGGTTTGTTACCTGCTTAGAAGTAGAGTTAAGCCTGACAGAAAAATGGGGCA
The DNA here is from genome assembly GCF_028878055.3 of Symphalangus syndactylus. Lineage (NCBI taxonomy): Eukaryota > Metazoa > Chordata > Mammalia > Primates > Hylobatidae > Symphalangus > Symphalangus syndactylus. The sequence continues at coordinate 47,432,037 of NC_072434.2, read as the reverse complement.
GATGAGTGTTTAGTATCATACTTGCACTGTTGCTGTCACTGAGAAGTTTGGTGGTTTGTCATGAATCAGGGTAAATATTAGAAATACACAAGTCCTGCTCTCACTCCTAGATGTTCTCCTCTAGGAAGTCTGGGACAGGATCTGAGCATCCATCATCATTGATTTTTTTTCTTTTCTTTTCTTTCTTCTTTTTTTTTTTTTTTTTGGTTTGAGGCGGAGTCTTGCTCTGTCACCAGGCTGGAGTGCAGTGGCACCATCTCAGCTCACTACAACCTCCGCCTCCCGGGTTTCATTGATTCTCCTGCCTTAGCCTCCTGATTAGCTGGGATTACAGGCGCCGGCCACCACACCCGGCTAATTTTTATATTTTTAGTAGAGACAGGGTTTCACCAAGTTGGCCAGGATGGTCTTGATCTCTTGATCTCAGGTCATCCACCCGCCTCGGCCTCCCAAAGTGCTGGGATTACAGGCATGAGCCACCACGTCCGACCCTGATTTTTTCTTTTGAGTCTTCCTTGGTGACTTTGATGTGCTCATCAAATGGAGAACCCTTGAAGTTGCGGAATGGTTTATTTCTATAGTTGTTCCTTCTAAACCAGCTTCAGGTACCTGTTGCTTGTAGTCTAAACCACTGGAATTAATTATCATCTGTGGTCATTAGCAGGTCTGAATGTGAGAGTCCAGTAGGTAGCAGGTGCTATCCAACATGTTTTTGAAATTTGTCTTGCTGAGTTCAGCCTATTATGTACACTTTGCATTTTACTCCTCCAGAGGGCTCTACAGCTCAGCTGAGCAGACTGGCTTGTTACCCTCATTAGACAAAGAAACCAGCCAATAAGATTTGAGCTTTTATTTGTTGGAGGAACTAATGTTATATTATCTTTTAGAGCTTCCTGTTCTTTTCTTTTCTAGTGCTTCCCCCGCTCCCAGCTCTCAACCGCTATCCGAACGATATAAAGACTGTTTTCTTGTCAAGGTCACAGTTAGTGATGCTAGAACACAAGGCAGAGACTGTGGCTGCGATTTCAGGTCTTTAGAAGAGGGATCTCTAAAATTCTTTGTTCACATTTATCAGTGAGAAGGTTGAATTTACATCTTCAATATAGGGATAATTATGTATAAGTTATTTATTTACCCATGCAATTTCACTAATGTGATTGTGATACTTTTTTTTTTTTAAGACAGTCTTACTCTGTCACCCAGGCAGGAGTGCAGTGGTACAATCTCAGCTCACTGTAACCTCTGCCTCCCAGGTTCAAGCAATTCTCATACCTGAGCCTCCCTAGTGGCTGGGATTACAGGCATGCGCCACCAGTCCCAGCTAATTTTTGTATATTTAGTAGACATGGAGTTTTGCCAGGCTGGTCTCGAACTCCTGGCCTCACCAGCCTGGGCTTCCCAAAGTGCTGGGATTACAGGCATGAGCCATCATGCCCAGCCACTAATATGACATTCTTTTAAAAGAATGAGCCAAGCCCTCCCTGCCTCCCCCTTCCCCAAAGTTCAAATATTTTCTTTCTGTACTTCAATGAAGATAACTTTGGAAGCCACTGCTTTAAAAAATGCCTTTCATTGATGTGGCAGAGGTTTGCGGGGAAAGAGTTTATAGATGATCTTGAGGTTGTTTGGGCTGTAGGTACCTTTTTTTTTTTTCTTTTCTTTTTTGAGACAGGAGCTCACTATCTCACTCTGTCACCCAGGCTGGAGTGCAATAGTGTGATTGTAGCTCACTGCAGCCTTGAACTCCTTGGGCTCAAATGATCCTCCCACCTCAGCATGCATCACCAGTAAAAGCTAATTTTTTAGTTTTTATTTTTGGTAGATATGGGTTCTCTCTACATTGCCCAGGCTGGCCTGGGATTCCTGGCCTCAAGTGATCCCACTGCCTCAGCCTCCAAAAGTGTTGAGATTACAGGCATGAGCGACTATGCCCGGCCTTGCAGGCAACTTTTTATTCCAATTGTCATCTTGACATTTTAGTGAAGAGTGAGTTGTCCAGGGAAAGACAGAACCTGACAGTCATTGAGAGGGGACTTTATGTGGATGGCTCACAGGCAGTAAGGAAGGCTTTGGAGGGAGCATTGGAGAGTTTGCAAGCAATAGGTATCTGAAGCAGTAGCGTGGGTGGACTTTGTCACATTCAACTCAGTGAGCACTCAGAAATCAGCTTGGCATTCACACAGACTTGGGGGTTTCAATGCAGTGCTGCACATTCATGTTTGAGCCACCAACTTCCTGCAGTAAGGAAAGGAATTCTTTGAATTGTAAGTGCTACAGGGCCATGAATACCCATTTTTAAGTTGTCATCTTGATACTTCCATTTTGAAAGGGTAGAGATGGCTGGTATCCTTATCTGAATGGATTTAAAGTTTCTCTTCTGGATGTTGCATCTTTTATTATACTTTCAGCTCTTCATCCACCTGGTTCTTAACTAGGATATAAAGACTTTTTTAAAAAGCAATATTAGATCCAGCAAGATTTTTGTCAGAGCGGATAAACTGGAGTGATTTATTTAGGAAAAAGTTACCACTATGTAGCCCCACCAGAGCCAAACCTAGAGTTACATTTAAACAGGTCAATCTCGGAAGAAAAGTGTAATTTGAGGTCATATGACCTAACTCCTGAGGTCACCCAGAGCTTATACTTAAATCAGAAAAGGAAGAGATGCCCATGAGCCCAAATTTTAATTTTGTTGTTTCCACACATTTAGAAAAGTAGGAAGAATAAGTTTTGCATTATCCCAATAGATTTAAAAACTCTAGTTCCTTTTAAAATCTTTAAATAGACTTAAAACAATTTAAAATTTTTTCCAGCTTTATCACGGTATACTTGACAAGTAGGTGTATATATTTAAGGTGTACAGTGTGATGCTCTGATACATACAGTGTGAAATGATTACCACAGTCAGGTTTAATAATTAACATATCCATCACCTCACATAGGTATGATTTCTTATGTGTGTGGCGAGAATCCTGAAAATCAACTCTGAGCATATTTCAAGTGCACAATACAGTATTTATGATAGTCACCATGCTGTTAATCAGATTGCCTACCTTGGTTAAAGTGCAGACTCAGGTGAAGGTCTGGATGGAGGATCATACTTTAATTGATTTAGACTCTAAAATAAATGTATATAGTTATTTTTGCTAACCTAAGAACCTACTCATAAACAGCTAGTGTTAAAAGGATGTAAGATATAATGCTTTCCCTTCACTTCTTTAACAGAAGTGGAAATGGAGGTGATGTAACTTGCCTGAGATCGATCACACAGGTAGTTAAGAGCAGAGAAAGGACTAGAGCCAGGACTGTTAGTTTAGCGCATTTTAAATTTTTATCATGTGATTCCTTAATCTTTGAGTCTTCCAAATGCAGAAGCTAGGTTTTAGAATAGCATATTTTATTTTAATATTACGTTTATGGAGGTAGATATTTTTGGTTAAAGCTCTTTTTTAAAAAATAATTTCAACTTTTAGATTCAGAGGATACATGTGCAGGTTTGTGACATGGGTTTATTATGTGATGCTAAGGTTTGGATGCAAACGATCCCATCACCCAGATAGTGTAAAGCTCCTTTTAGAATGGTATATGCAGATTTAATTTTGTCACTGAAAATGTTTCAAGAACTAATTGGAATTGGGCAATGTCTTGCATTTGACTTGTTTTGTTTTTGGCATTTAGGTTTTCCTAGGACACTAGGACAAGCCGAAGCCCTGGACAAAATCTGTGAAGTGGATCTAGTGATCAGTTTGAATATTCCATTTGAAACACTTAAAGATCGTCTCAGCCGCCGTTGGATTCACCCTCCTAGCGGAAGGGTATATAACCTGGACTTCAATCCACCTCATGTACATGTAAGCATATACAAAGTGCTTTCACAACCTGACAAGAAAAAGACAAACAATTTCCACTGAAAAGTGGAGAAAAAGATATGAGTAGACCATTCAAAAAAGAACAAATCTACATGACCAAAAAACATTTTTTAAATGTTCAAATGTAGTTGTCAGGGAAGGGACATTTAAGTATTTAAATAGGATATCACTTTGGATCCATTGGATTGGCAAAATCAAAATATAAAAATTTTAATTTCATATTTATTCCTGATAAATTTATGTATACAATGTATATAATTATATATTTTATTTAAAAAATAAAACTAAAAGTATTGCTGGTGGGATCTGGGGAAAATAATACTCCCTTTTTTTGTTAGCTAAAGTATTACTAGCCTCTTTTTAAAGCAATGCAACAATGTACATTAAGAATTTTAAGTAAATATTTAATTCAGGCTACTTTTAAGAGAATAGCTGTGGAAATGGAAGCATTAGCAGGTTAGGTCATGTATACGTTGATGCTTGTTTCAATGTTGCTGTAGTGGGCAAAAAACAAAACCAAAAAATCTCAAAAAAGCAAATGAATGTTCATCTACAGTGGAATGGTTAAATAAATTGGAGAATATTTACACCATCTTGGAATATAATATAGTCAGTAAAAAGAATGAATTAGCACTACTTAAAAATTAATATACTTGATTTTTAGATAAGCTTTAGGTTTACATAAAAATTAAATGGAAAATCCCCTCCCTCACCCTAGCTTCTCCATTATTAGCATTTTGCATTAGTGTGGTACATTTGTTACAGTTAATAAACTAATATAGCAGAGTTATTAACTAAAATTCATAGTTTGCATTGGCGTTTTCATTTTCTCTTTTATAGTCTGTGGATTTTGACAAATGTACAATGACATGACATCTTTCCATTATTACTGCATTATACAGAATAGTTTCATGGTCTTATAATATTTCCTGTGCTCTACCTATTAATTCCTCCCTGATTTTCCCCAAACTTCTGAAAACTACAGATCTTTTTACTGTCCTTGTAATTTTGCCTTCTATAGAATGTCATATCATTGGAATCATATAATATGTCTGCTTGTCAGACTTGGCTCCTTTCACTTAGTGATGTGCACTACACATTCTGTTTTTTGGAGGCTTGGTAGCTCATTTATTTTTGTAAGTGAATAATGTTCCATTGTATGGATGTACCACAGTTTATTTGTTTTGAAGAACATCTTGGTTCCATGTCTTGGCATTTATGAATAAAGCTGCTCCAAATATTCATGTGCAGAGTTTTGTGCAAATGTAAGTTTTCAACTATTTTGGGTAAAGACCAAGGAATGTAATTGCTGGATTGTAAGTGTATATTTTAGCTTTGTGAGTAACTGGCAAATTGTCTTCCAAACTGGTTATTTGATTTTGCATTTCCACCAGCAATAAATGTTTCTATTTCTCCACATCATCACCAGTATTTAGTGTAGTAAGTGTTTTAGATTTCAGCCATTCTACTAGGTGAGCATTATAGTTTTTTGACATGGAGAAATCTTCTGAAAATGCTTTTCTTTTTTCTTTTCTTTTTTGAGATGGAGTCTCGCTCCATCACCCAGGCTGGAGTGCAGTGGTGTGATCTCGGCTCACTGCAACCTCCGCCTCCCGGGTTCAAGTGATTTTTCTGCCTCAGCCTCCTGAGTAGCTGGGATTACGGGCATATGCCACCATACCTGGCTAGTTTTTGTATTTTTAGTAGAGACAGGGTTTCACTATGCTAGCCAGGCTGGTCTCGAACCCCTGACCTCAAGTGATCCACCCGCCTCGGCCTCCCAAAATGCTGGGATGACAGGTATGAGCCACTGCGCACGGCCCTGAAAATATTTTTCAATGAGAAGTGCAAACAGCAGAATGATCCTGTTTTTGTAAAACAGGGACTACACCTCTTTATGTGTATCTGTTTGTGTGTGTGAGTGTGTGGTCTCTAGCTTTATAAGATCAGGCTGTATCCTGGGCTGGAACTGGATGAGGGAAAGGAATCATAGTTGATGTGCAGAGTGGGTAGTTAAGTGACTAGGGAAGGCTAAAGGAATAAAAAGATTACCCTTAAAAAATTCAAAGCATAACATTGATACAGTTACCTAAAATTAGACATGTGTAAAGGTATATGTGTAAAGATATTTTAACAAATTTTCTTAAAGAATTATTGTTTTTTTGATAAAGACTATTTGGTTTATGATAAAGACTATCTGATAAAGACAGATTGAGCTGTCTTCATCATATAATAATGAACTCCAGTTTTGGGTGGTAGATAGTATTACTTGTTATTCAAATGTGGAATACATACCTTACTAGGTTTGTCTTTATGGAAACATTACACTTGGATATAGATGGAGTCAATAATTACTATAGAAAATGTCTTCAAGGGGCTAAGAATGGCTTCCCAACTCCTGGGTGCCAGTGTGTCAGTAAAGTCCCAATGAGACCTTTTCACTTGAGTTAAGCACTCCTTTTGAAGTCTTCTTTTAACAATGTAAAAGCAGGCCAGGCCTGTTGGCCTGGGAGGTCAAGGCTGTAGTGAGGTGTGATTGTGCCATTGCACTTCAGCCTGGGCGACAGAGTAAGACCTGGCCTCCCTACCACCTCCAAAAAATGTAAAAATTCTGTAATTCTTTTATTAGATCCCTTCCTGATAGCTATCTCAGGAAGCTATGATGGGGGAAAAATGGGTGGTAAAATGGGGGAAAAAATGGGGAGTAAAAAAACTCCTTTTTTACTCTGACAATGCAGATGGGAGTTCTGACAATACAGATGGGAACGCTGAAGTCCAACACAGACGCTTTACATTTTGCATTTGTCCAGACCTGCTGACGCAGAGATTCTTATAACATTTGAAAAGCCTTACCTCTGAGTTGCTTTTCAAAGCCTGGGTTTCCCTCAAAGAACATCTGCAATTACCATGTTGCTTTTGAAGACCATAGTGAAAGTGCTAACCTAGACTAACTCTACCAGCTGTGGTGAAGTGGCTGTGTTGTCTGGGATATATACCCTGAGGTTTGTCATCTCGTGCCAGGAAAATTTAGGACACGGATGCAAGGAGTTTAGGAGCAGAGGTTTAATAGGCAGAGGAGAAGAGAAAGAGAAAACAGCTCTCTCTATAGAGATAGAGGGGGCTCCAAGTGGAAAAGACCAGCTGGTGGTTGATGCCCTGGATTTTATAGTCCAGGGTGAGGAGATGGTGTCTGATTTACATAGGGCTCAGACTGTTTGGATCAGGCATGACGTTTACGTAGTGCTGGAGAAAGGCTGGTGGCCCCACCCTAACCTTATTATGCAAATGAACTCTCCCTGCCCTGCTCCTCTTTGTACACGTGGCTGACAAAGAGAAGGGAAGATGGAGCCGCCATCTTGAACATGTGTAGTCCCTACTTCCTGCCAACATTCCCCCGTGCAAGCTCCCAGCTTGCTTGTCTATGTCTGCAGCTCGACTTTACAGGCTGCTCTTTGTTAGAAAATGATTTGGGGCTGCTTTTCATTAAAGAGAAAAGCCTTACTGAGGACTCCCATCGTAAGGGGATGGGAGAAATCACTGCCTAAGTGATTTCTTCTTAACTCCTATGTCAGTGGTGGCTGGATTCCCTGGGAAGGAGGGATGCTGTTGCTCTAGCATCATTCTGCTTTCTGGAAATAGGGTTGTATTTGCTGATGCTCTGAAATTCTGAAAATGACTTTCTGAGCCTTGTGGCTGTAAGTAAAATAAAGAAGGTGGCAACAGAGGCAATATATAGCCTTCTCGCATCCCCATCTCTCTTGTCATGTTGGGTTAACAACCGTGGAATACACATGTGATAATTGCATGGCTCACTCATAAATCATAAGAATAAGTCATATACCTGAGGCCCTGAGCTGTAATGGAATTTTAGTGCGTTTCAAATTTATAGCCAGTTTCTGATTATCCAGTTGAGTTGCCTGTGCCTTTCAGTTCTGTTCTGGCCTACCTTTTGACAGATTTATTTCTTGTGACTATCTCCCCTGGTGAGTAATAGTCATGGACGTGGGAGGCAAAATTCAAAACGTGTCCATTTTGCTATTTGTAAGGAGGTATGATTCCTGGAGAGATTAAAACAAATTGAAAATCAAGTTTTTTCTAATTATAATTTTTCAGTTCTCAAAATGTTTGTCCCTGATTGTCATGGGTAATTTAATAATTCCTATTTTAATACACCTTTAAATATGTCATTTTTTAAATACTCTAATTCATGCCTTCTATTTCTCTTTTCCTTAATATTAGTGGTTAAGAGTTTCACTAAAATAAATGTTATTTTTTATTTTTTATTATTTTTATTAAAAAAATTTTTTTTGAGACAGTGTCTCGCTCCGTCACCCAGGCTGGAGTGCAGTGACATGATTTCACTGCAACCTCCGCCCCTGGGTTCAAGTGATTCTCCTGCCTCAGACTCTCGAGTAGCTGAGAATACAAGCACCTGCCACCACGCCCGGCTAATTTTTGTATTTTTAGTAGAGATGGGGTTTTGCCCTGTTGGCCAGGCTGGTCTCAAACTCCTGACCTTAAGTGATCTGCCCACCTTGGCCTACCAAAGTGCTGAGATTATAGGCGTGAGCCACTGTGCCCCAACCAACTGATAAATGTTATTACATATGATGAGAGTGGGGGGTTCTTGCCTTTTTCCCCAAACTTATAGTAAGTGTATTTAATATTTAACCCTATATATGATATCAGCTATAACTTTATTATAATGTCCTTCATGAGATTTTTTGGGGGGGGGGGTGAATAGAAAGCTAGCAAAATAATTAGACAAACATACTGCAGAAAATCATATACATTTTCAAATCAAATACATAAAACCAGCCAGGCACAGTGGCTTATGCCTGTAATACCAGCATTTTGGGAGGCCGAGGCAGGTGGATCACCTCAGGTCAGGAGTTCGAGACCAGCCTGACCAACATGGTGAAACACCGTCTCTACTAAAAATACAAAAATTAGCTGGGCATGGTGGCAGGCACCTGTAATCCCACCTATTTGGCTGAGGCAGGAGAATCACTTGAACCCGGGAGGCGGAGGTTGCAGTGAGCCGAGATCCAGCCATTGCACTCCAGCCTGGGGAACAGAGTGAGACTCCATCTTAAAAATAAATAAATAAAATAAAACCTATATTAATCAGAACTAGCAGTTAAGGTATATTTTTTGTTTATTTTACATTGAGAAAGAAGCAACACATAAGAAAAGCTAAAATAAAGGATTTAACAAATCCAACACCAGCTTCCCTTTTGAGTAATATAATTTAGGTGAGGACGCAGTCACTTCAGTTTTTTTTCCCTTCTATATGTTCCTACAGTGTATGTCATTATTTGATCTAGTAAAATAACCTGAATAAGAGAAATTTCATAGAAGCTCCAGGATAGAATTGGAAAGCTGGCAGAGATGGTACTGAACTGTATTCTCCTAGATTAGTATTTTTCCTAAGTAAGCCAAGCTGTTTTTTTGAGATTTCGTTTTCCGCATTAAGAACTCAGGCTTTATTTTAGAAGACAAGGTAGTTTTAGGGATATTTAGAGAACCAAGATGACAAGGTTTGTTGTTGGGGGAGGTTGCATGGAATTTTAGGCTGAATTGAAAGTACCATTTATCAACAGCACTGGAACATGTTTGAAAAGATCTGAACTGTTAATAAAGATTTAATGTCAGCTCCCAGGAAATAAGGTTAACATACTGTTAAGTGTGCTATTTCTTTTTCTACTACTCTTAAAATTACCACTGTCACCAAGGCCTAATTCCTCATGTGGTAGGAGTCAAAGGTGAATGCATGGTTTTGCACAGAAAAGTTTTTAACCTATGAAATGGCCCAACTGTTGTCTATATTAATTGGTTTATTTGGTATTTGTAGGGTATTGATGACGTCACTGGTGAACCATTAGTCCAGCAGGAGGATGATAAACCCGAAGCAGTTGCTGCCAGGCTAAGACAGTACAAAGACGTGGCAAAGCCAGTCATTGAATTATACAAGTGAGTGTGCTTCAATATTTTCATGATAAAGGACAGACTGGAAAGGTGTGGAGCCTGCTGGGAAGAACACAGGGCTGAGGCAGAGTAGTGTTTCTTTAAGACAGATAACCACTAGCGACCCAAAACCTTCCCAGAAGTCAGATGAAATGCTGGATCTGTGCATGAAAGATAAGGTTCCATACTGCTGTTAGAACATAAGGACCCAAACCTGATCATCTCTATCTGTTCTGGATGTAAAACAACATTGAGATTTATTTTCATTTTCTTAAAATTTTAAGTGACTGAGATAGTGGTCCCACATATGTTGATACTCCCACATATAAATATCTGGTTTGGATAGAAGATTAGAAGAGACTTTTGGTGTGTCCCTTCTTGAAGTGCCTGTAAGGAGTTTAACAAAGAAAGGCTAAAACCATAAACCAGAGATTAAAAATCCAAATGGCTGCAGGGGCTAGGGCAGGTATTGGAAATGAGTCTCAAACATGGTGGGGGATGTGTCAAGCTAGACAGTTGAGTGACAGTTGAACTGGACAGGTCTTGGGCTGCTCCAGCCAGTTGTCATTCTAGGGCACACAGGCCAATGATTTCCATTTTTCAAGAATAGCAGAAATCTGGCTTTCTGTGTGTGTGTGTGTGAGGGGGAATCTCAGTTTTCATATTGGCTACATATTTAATTTTTTTAAATAACATGCAAGTCAAACAAAACTTTATGCTGAGTGCATTCAAAATAGCAGTGTATACTCTCTGTTGCAATCACTTTCTGGCCTTGTAGTCCCCCCAAAATTTAGCAAACCTTTAGATCAGAGTTTTATGATCATATTATTATGATACATCAATTATGTGTTCCATGATTGACTAAGTAATAAGGGTTTTAGTAAAGCTTTTCAGTGGTTCGCTTTTGAAAATTATATATTGGGGCACATTTGGAATGGCCCCTATAATGCAATTCTTTGATATGTTTTAAAGGGGAGAAAAAAGGTGGCATCATGACAAGCTTACCAGAATTGCAAAAGCTGTGACCTTATTTAGGTACACCCAGTGGAGGTGTTGATACCTTTGAAAGGGGCTGTTTTAGCACTTAGTGTGATATATGATATAGACCATGAGATCATGCTTGTTTTATATCTAGGATCTTCTGCACTAATATGTGGAAAAGAAGCCTAAAAAGCCATTGTATGTTGGACTTTGTTTTTCAGGAGCCGAGGAGTGCTCCACCAGTTTTCCGGAACGGAGACGAACAAAATCTGGCCCTACGTTTATACACTTTTCTCAAACAAGATCACACCTATTCAGTCCAAAGAAGCATATTGACCCTGCCCAATGGAAGAACCAGGAAGATGTGGTCATTCATTCAATCTCGTGTGTAGTATTGGTGCTGTGTCCAAATTAGAAGCTAGCTGAGGTAGCTTGCAGCATCTTTTCTAGTTGAAATGGTGAACTGATAGGAAAACAAATGAGTAGAAAGAGTTCATGAAGAGGCCCTCCTCTGCCTTTCAAAAGGGTGGTCACCTACCCATGTTTAAGGTGTCTCTGCACATGTCTCAAGCCCATCACAAGAAAGCAAGTACAGTGTGGATTTCAAACAGTGTGTAACTTCAGCTGCAGCTGGTTTTTGACAGCTGTTGCCGTGGTATTCTTTTTTACATGTGATGGTGATAGTGTCTGGTTCTTCCCATCCCCACAAAGGCTATTGAACCACAGCACCAGGAAGCCTGAGAATGAATCCTAAGGGCTCTAGCCCAGGCTTTGTCCCAGCCTTTCCGGTGTGTGCCCTCCTGGTTAACAGTGAAACAGTGAAATACTTACTCATAGTGGTTGTTTCTCTGGTCTTGAGTGACTGTGTCCACAGTTCATTTTGTTCCAGTAGGAATAACTCCTTTTCTGCATCCATACTCCATAGAGTCTCTCCTTTTCAGACATCCTGGGATGAAAGAACTTGGCTTCTTTTTTTTTGTTTTGTTTTGTTTTGTTTTTTTTTGAGATCTGTTTTCACTCTTAGGCTGTTAAACAATAATTATTGCTCTTGTCCCTCTCAGATTCTAAGAACTGAGAGTGACGGGGCTGTATTGAATCTCTGTATGCACTGGGAACTGAGCTATGAAGAGCATCTTATTAAACTGCTGGTCTGACTCTATGGATTGACACTGTTGCTTTCTTTTATTGTGAAAAAAAATTAACCCTCTGAAAGTCTTGGGAACCCCCTAAAGTCTTTTGGGAATCCTCAAAAAGCATGGGAAGTTAAGTATTTAGCTACATAACTGTTGTAAGATCATATCTTATGTATATTAGTAATGAGACCGTTTGGAGTTACTGGACTAATTGAATAGTTAAGGTTTCTATTCAGGACAATAAAATGTGTTTTGAAAGTGCTGCTAACTATTGATGCCGACAGTGTTTCACTCCTATGAGTGACCCAGACATATTATAAATATGTGGTAAAGGGAATGGAGCCTGTGGGGTTGAGCAGAATGTTGTACTAGCTGTGCTTGGGCTGAGTATAACAGCTTTATGATTATGAGAAAACAAAATCTTTATTTTTTTCTGTTCCAAAGATTCATCCTATGGGGTGGCCATAAAGTCTAGAATTAGATACTAATATTGTGTCATTCATTATAACATATCAATAAACCATTTGTTGAAAGATTTGCCTGGTTTCCAGACTTGGTGGCTACCTTGAATAATTCTTGCTGTCCTCTGGGAAGGATGATGAAATTTATTCCTGCTGCCTTAAAAATATGTATCCCTTCTTCATGCATCATGACTGTCCCCAGCGAGTGTCCTTTACTATTCCTGGGAGTGACTCCTGTCTGACTTTTCATACTGGTGAGAAGAAGCCTGTTTTAACACTTCAGTGGTGTTGAAACACATTACTTACTTTCGGAAGATGTCCCAGTGAATCCTCTGTCAATTCACCACCATATGTAATCTATATGATAACAAATGCATCTTCCTTCTAAGTACTGCCCAAACTCTTGCCAGCTCCTCTCCCATTGTCCCTTCATGTGAATATTTTTTGGCTACCTTAGTGGAAATATAGACCAGTTTCCTCCCTATCCATCCTCTCAAACATAATGAGATGGCTTACTTTTTAGATTTATGCAGTGAAAATGCCCAATCAGGTCTATGAATCGTCAGTGCATTATATTGACTCTGAGCACTTTAGAATTTAGAGTTGCAATTGAATGCCAGCTGTGGAGATGGGGTGCATATCAGATATATAGATAAAGCTCAGGTTTGCTAGGGAACCAGGTATTGAGAAAAATAAGTCTGATATGAGGAAAATTGCACAATTTAGAGTAGTTCTGCCATAGAGAAAATTTCCACAAACTAGGAAACGTAGAGAGTTATTCTATAGAATACTCAAAGGAGGAAAGTCCGTGCTTTTTTGGAAACAGGAAAATCTTCGCACTTCTTTCTTCACTTCCCTTTGTGTTTAGCTGACCCTGCAATGTAATCATTGCCTTTGGAGTTTGGGAGAGGTACTGGAAGTGGCCTGATCCCGGCTTCCATAGTTCACTCCTCCATCCATCCTTCCCTCCCTCTTCCCCTCCAACTAAATGGACAATTCTAGCCAACGTTGAGTCACTCAATAAGTCTCAACAGTGGGTGTGTTTGCTGAGATTGTCCAGCAGTTGAGCAGTTTGGTCTCACCTCCTTTGCTAGTTGAGACCAAAAAGAGACAAATACCTTTTTCATGGTCTTTGAAACATAATGCTTATTTTGTGGTCAATGGCTTTAAAAAAATCTATTTCTGGTTTTCTTCAACAACTCACTAGTTTTCCCTTAAATGATTTTGTAAAAATTAAAGTTATCTTGAAAATGTTTTGACAAAAGTAAAATTAAAGGGACATCTTTTCTTGTTCTTTTTTTTTTTTTTCTATTGCCGCACATGACCGTTCTTCACCTTTAAGCAAGGAGAGTGGTTCGGATGGTTTCTAAGATGCCAACCTGACCTCGCATTCTGTCATTCTACCCAGCTCTTAATTCAGTTTGCTTCCATTATCCTAACAGGCTTCTTACTTACTTAGAACTTGGAAAGGCTGCCTCCAACACTAACGCAGACTTAAGATAGGTACTGTTTATTGAAAACCTACTGAGTGAAATGTGCGGTTTTAGGACCTTCATAAACATCTCATTTAATCTTTCTAGCATCCTTTGAAATAGCCATGATTTCATGTTGATAAAGAAGACAGGGGTCCCAAGGATGTGAAGCATCTTGCCCAGGCTTCTGCTGCTGGTGACCAGTGTAGCTGGGACTGCAGCCTAGGTTTTCCTGACTCAGAAGACTGAGCTTGTTCCTGGATGTTATTAATAGCTACTAGTGGCCAAGCAACCAAGGGCCTTGAGTCTGCTTGGTTCTGCTTATGGCCTCACACCAAGAATAATGGAGCTAGTCCATGCCTGTAGTCCCAATGCTTTGGGAAGCCATGATGGGAAGATTGTCAGAGGCCAAAAGTTCAAGACCAGGCTGGGCAATATCACAAGACTCCATCTCTACAGAAAAATGAAAAATTAGCCAGGCATGGTGGTGTACACTTGTGGTCCTAGTTACTCAGGAGACTGAGGCAGGAGGATTGCTTGATCCTAGGAGTTCGAGGCTGCACTGAGCTATGATTGCACCTCTGCACCCAAGCCTGGGCGACACAGCAAGACCCTGTCTCTTAAAAAAAAAAAAAAATAGAGCTCACCAAAGTGATGTTCACCTTTTTATGACGTTCCTTTTTTTTTTTTTTTTCTTTTTCCTTTGCTTAAGCAAAGAAAGCTTCTAGAGGAGAGTCTTAGTTTTCCTGCATAAGACCTCCTTTATGAATAGGATAAAAGACTGTCAGAGTAGGCTGGGCTTGGGCCCAGGCTAATCTATGAAGGAAGCGAGCTCATGTTCCTTACCTACCTTTTCGGTGTCCATTGGGTTGTGCCCCTGAAGTGACCTTTACCCTTGAGCCATCCCCAGCCATGGTGCTCACACATAGGCTTTTGAGCTCCTTGGAGCTATCCAGACCCTGCTCACTTTTCCTTCCTGAGATCAGAACAAATCACCCCCTTACTCCCAGTCCAAACAAGGTCTTGATGTTAAACTAATCCTTCTTAAAATGCTTTTAGGTAAACAAGCGATGATGAAGCATTGAACACAGGTTAACTCCTGACTTTTGTATCATTGTCTCTCTATTCCGTTACACATTAACATGACTCTGAATGCCAAATCCAAACCTTTGCCCACCATCTGCTTGTCGTGCAACAGTTGAGGCAGTAACCAGGGGAGATTCACTTCCTGTCTTGTCCCTCCCCAGGGATCACTTCCCCTGCTGCCCTCTAGCAGCCAAGCTCAGATGAGCTCCATGGTTACCCTAGGTGTGCCCATCTCTTTGGTACGGAAGGAAAAAGGTAAGAATAGCCATCAATGAGGAAGGATTCTCGGAGCGAGGGGCCGCTGTGGTTTTTCCTGCTATTTAAGATGTTGAGACCAGATAACTTTAGAAAGATGCCTGCACAAACCCATAAATAGCGCTTTTATAAAGTTTAGTTCACTGGAACCTGAGTTCAGTATTTGACATTAGCTTTTTGTCCAAAGAGTTGAAGCCTGCTGGAGGTCTTTGCTCAAATAATAAATACCGCATATTTCCAAATGTGTTCAGGTATAGGCACTAGGTACTGTCTGTTTACCCGTTAGGCACATCACATGTATTGGCTAATCAAATCCTCATCAATTACCTATGTAATAATATAAACTCGCCTCCTTGTATTATAAATGGAAATAATCCTGTTTATTTAAACGGGTTTTCATGTACCTATAGGGATTAGGAAATTCAAAGGGCCTTTTTTATACCTTTCCCTAGTTTGAGCTCCCTGTTCTCTTTAACAGATAAAGCAACATATTTGCTTCAGCCTGGAATCTGTTTTTGGTGCTTTGGTGCAGAGACAGGAAACGGGCACTCAGTCACACTGGTAGTTGCACACTGTATCTACAGAGGGCGTGTCTCATCTGTACTCTGCTGGGTTACAGGATTTCAGGAGGTATTTGTGTCCACCTGAGAATTCCGTTTATTACCTTTCATTTAACAGACAGTGTCTTTCCTTTCTGCAGTTGATTTTGCTAGAGAGGCAATTCATAAGGTGAGGTCCTGTTCATAGTATGACTTGCTTTCTCACTATCTCCTTCAATTTTTAGTAACTCCTGGTCTATTTGGTGTCTTTAAAAAAAATAACCTGGTAATGGAGACTTCTTCTAATATGGAAATGTGGTCTGGTAGTAAGTTGTTTCTTTCCACATGTAACTGACCCAGTCTGGTTTCCAAATGAGAAGTGTGCAAGCCCCGGAGGTTGAGAAGCCGTATTTCAACTGTGAAAAAAATCTGCTTCCTGCATCTATTGAAATATAATTGTTCATACTTGCCATCCCTTGTCTTTCTTGTAACAATTTGCACAGTTCTTGCCAGAATAAACGCCATTATCTGTATGCTTCAGGGAGTTCCCTAATTTGATCATTGTGTGTGTGTGTGTGTGTGTGTGTGTGTGAGAGAGAGAGAGAGAGAGAGAGATACTGCAGTAAAACATTTCTAAAGGATGAAAGCTCTTGTATGGCATAGATATGAATTCCTTCCTCTGGTAATAATTAGGTTATTCCCAGAAGCACAGTGTCATTCTTTAAATAAAAGCTTTCCTGTTTAAAGCTTTTCAAAGGAGCAGACCACCTTGAAGATTCCCCCTAGGGTTGATATGTGTCTAATTCATTTTATAAAATTATTATTGTCTTCATTTTAAAGCTTTGGCTGTATAGTCAGAAATGTCCTAAATAACAAACTATTTTGTATTTAATTTAGAGAAGAGTAAAGGGAAGAAAAATGAAAACTCAGTCTTTATGTAAGCTCCAAGGATATTAGGGCTTAGAGGGCTTTTCTAGTTTTATGAGAATTTGTACTACTGATTTTTATATATTCCTGTTTTCAAGATGAACAGATCTCTGGGGAAATTGTTGAGTTACAATGGCATTTCACTGTGATCCCTCTGAAGCTCAGATCAGTTCTATAACCCAATGACGACCTGTCTCTTTGGTTTACTGTCCTGTGAAATGTCAGCTCAAGTTTCCCAGAAGTCATGTGTTTATGATGAGTCAGAGTGCTTTTCCTCGGTGGGACAGTTGCTGGCCCTCTTCATTTCAGTGTATGTGCTTCAAAGTATCTAAACCTCCAGTCTGATCTGTATATGCTACCCTAACTGTTAATTGTATTATTGATTATTTTGATTATCTTGCTTGAAGGTTCATAGTTTTCAATTTGATAGAAATAAAGTTTTTTCTGCTTATAACTAGTGAATTCATTTAATGTTTGTATAGCTTTTTATATTTGATAATATAAAGTTTCACAAATACTTTCATTGATGCCTCTCTGCAACAACTATATTATCAACAATGTTGTCTCCAATTTGCAGAAAAGCAAGATCTTGAACCAAGAATTATTATCCCCAGTCCTGTTTTCTTTTCTGCTACACCATATTGCCTTATTCGTATACCCTTAAATTCCTTATTTGTCCAGCACTTTATTGTTTATAATTTTAATGTACATTCTTTGTTTTTTTCCCTCTAACCACTAGACAACCAGGGATTTTTCTGTTTCTTGAAACATAATGTGAGCAGATTCTCTCCCTGTTTTACACGTTAGGAAACTAGATCAGATTATATGACTCTAAGGTTGTAGCATCTGGGATTACTCAGCAGAAGCAGAAACTATAGCAGGTCTATCACATGGGAGCTAGAACCACAAAGAAAATAGAGCTGCTGTAGGAGAAGCTCCCTGAGATAGTGAGGGATGGGGAAAAACACTCTGGCGTTTCCCAGCCTCACACTCTCCTATCTCTGGGGCGGCTTCCCTTAGCTGAACCCAGCCAGAAGCCAGCTGACACAGGAGCCTGAGAAACATGTTCTAAAGGCTTGTCCATGCCGCTGAAAAGGCAGAGGAAAGGGGAACTGAAGAGGATGGCAATGTGGTAGATTGTATTAAATTTAATGACATCCAGTCCCCTCTTTTTTTTTTTTTTTTTGAGACAGGGTCTTGCTTTGTCACCCAGGCTGGAGTGTAGTGATGCAATCATGGCTCACTGTGCAGCCTCAACCTCCTGGTTTCATGTGATCCTTCTGCCTCAGCCTCATTAGTAGCTGAGACTACAGGTGCATGCCACAATGGGCTAATTTTTTTTTCTGATTTTTTTGTAGAGACAGGGTCTCACTATGTTGCCCAGGCTGGTCTCAAACTCCTGGGCTCAAGCAGTCCTTCCACTTTGGCCTCCCAAAGTGCTGGAATGACAGGAGTGAGCCACTGTGCCTGGCCACTTTCCCTTCTTTTGGGAGGATTTTACACCTCGGCCCCATTGGCTTCATGCTTGGACATACGGTTTGCTTTGACCAGTGAAATGTGGCCAGAAATGACGTGTGCCACTTCTGAGCAGAAGTTTTAGGAGCTAGGGCATGGTCACCATTCTTTTTCCTTTGCAGTGAGACTGGCGACCTCACAGAGCTCTTTCAACCTGGATCCTAAAATGAAGACGTGGACCAGAGATGTAGCCAATCCATCATAGATGAGTAGTATGCATTAAAAATAAACCTTTGCTTTATAAGCCACTGAGATTTGGATAGAGTTTATTTTCACAGCATAACTTAGCCCAAGCTGACTGACAAAACCGGGCCTAAGACTAATATATCTTGTCATCCAGTTATAACTTTGATTCTTTTATTATGCATTTTTACTCTCTTGGGATGCAAAGATGAATCAGACCCAGTTTTTGCCCGAGACCTCTTCACAATGTACTGGAGGAGATGGACATATTATTAGATTACTCTATACATGACTGTTGGAGTTGATCACTGCACTACAAAGGAAACAACAGAAGTAGTAACTGTCTTGGCTGGCCAAGTAGAGCCCATGGAAGAGCTAATATTTGAGCTGAGTGATGCATGCAAAAGGGAACCCAAGCAGAGGAAATAGTAGGCACAAGGAAGTCTGAGCATGCATGGCAGGTGGAGGCCACAGCAGTGTGAGGCAGGACCGGGGAGATAATGATAAGATTGAATTATATTGGGAAGGGCCTGGCCTTCATTTGGTTGGTGGTAGGCAGTATATTACCAAAAAAATGACACCATCAGATTTGCACGATAAAGTAACCGTACCATGGTCTGAACTAAGATGTGGTAGCAGAGTTCAACAAAAAAGGATGGTTGGATAATAGCAGAAGAGAAAAACTTAAATGACTCTAGGGAACAAAAATGAGTGAGAGCTTGGTGAATGTGAGGCAGTGAGTGGTGGGGCTGTGAGGACTGGCGGGCACTGCCCTATCATAGGGGAGCCATTGCTCAGTTCTGGACAGTTGTTACCATCTTACGGATGGTGGCTCAATGCTGCCACCATCATTTAATTTGCCAAAAGAAGCCAAAAATTTTTGTTGCATGTGAAGTTTTATTGTTAAATATTTGCAGTTTTAATTTTAAAAAATTAGGGGAGGGCTTTCCAGCCTTAACAACAACAAAATGCAGAGTTATCGAGAATTCTGTTTGTATAAGAGAGCACTACCCATTTAAATCACTTGAGTTTCTCCCCTGCTCCATAATTCAACTGATGTGATGTTTTCCCATATTAATTTCAGCCAGTGAATATGTGTATGTATATCCAGTGATTCTCTCTCTCTTTCTCTACCAGGGGGACCACAGTCAAGGCACCACCTTTTGCCTTGCTCAGCACCACAAGGAGTTGGGGACAGGGAACCCTACTATTTGAAAGTGACTAGGAGCTGAGCAGTGCTGAGTCTTTCCTGTGGCCAGTTTTTCTCCTGCCAGGATCCTGGGGTCAGTCCCTTTAACAAGCCTAGAAGGCCTCCCATGAAGAAATTCTATCTCATACCCCATTAGTAGTTGACACTTTGCATCCCTGCCAATCTAGTGCCATATAACCTGAGAGAGGGATGCCATTTCCTGACAAGGAGGAATCAGAAACACAAAAATGAATAGTCCATAATTAGATCAGTCAGGACAGACCAGCCACTCTCTTCGAAGTAGTGGCTCACATACACTGACCCCTCCAGATCCACTGACTATGTCAACCATTGTGGGGGCACTGACCATCTCAGACAGGCTACTCTGGACATACTGAACACCATGACATCCTGACTATTCTGGATACATTGATCATATACACCACCACAATATGAAAACCTTCTATTAGTCTAACAGAGTCAAGGAGAAGGGAGGCAGACTAAAATTGCTTAGAGACCTGGGTGAACCATCTTTTATATTTTATCTTTGTTAAAAAAAAACTTTGGTATGTTTCCTCAGTATAAAGATAATTTAAAAGAGGTGAATTATTTAGGATACACATGAAAGTCTTACCTAAATATTTATAGATATTGCATTTATAAGTTGAGGCTAGATAGTAAGGATTCTGAGAAGATAATGACAGATGCCTAGATCTGAATCTTTCTACACATCTTCAAAAAACCATACATGCTGGGCATGGTGGCTCACACCTGTAATCCCAGCACTTTGGGAGGCTGAGACGGGAGTATTGCTTGTGCCCAGTAGTTCAAGGCTGCAGTGAGCCAAGATCATGCTACTGCACTCCAGCCTGGGCAGCAGAGAAAGACCCTGTCATTCATAAATAAGTAAATACATATATACAGACACACACACATACACACATACATACAGCTCAACAAGAACAGCAAATAAAATTACAACTCATATCTACTACATACTAGGAAATTTAATACAAATTCTCATTTTATTTAAGAGGGGAAATCATAGTCCCAGCTATTAAACTCAAGTAGAAGGAAAAGAAAAACAGGAATTATTTGAAAAAAATATAATGCAGTCGGATCCCAGAGAGTCTCACACTAAGTGGAGAAATACTAAGAATAGCCATACTGCATTACAGCACTTGCTACTGGGGAATTGAAGGGGCTTGAAAGTGCATGGGCCCAAACATTTAAGTCTTCAGAGGGTACTGCTTCTGGGAGAGAATAAAGGAACTAAGAAAGAAAAGGTATCTCTTGGAAATTTGGTGATGAAGAGGGAAGAAAAAGTTGGAAGTTAAGAATCCTACAGAAAGAAGAGTTTCATAAAAACGATGACATATTAAACTCCCCTAACACTCCACTCCATGCAGAGAAGGAAAAAAAAAAAAAGAGAGAGAGAGAGAGAAAAGAAAAAAGATGCTGTTCATTAAGGAAATTGCATTTTACTGTACTAACTGAAGAGGTCAGTCTTGAGCTAATAAACCTAGTAAACTACTCAACTCCTTCAACCTCATTTGTAGAAATACCCGGCCCAAGAAAATCCAACAGTCTTGAAAATGAACAGAAAATCCAGCAGTCTTGAAAACGAACGTCCAAAATTATTTTTTAAGAAAAGAAAATGAGAATCAAAATTCTTCAGCTGATGAAAATATTCAAGACCCAACTTCAAGGCAGAGAAAACCACAGTACAACACTTCAACATAAATCAAGTAGTATCAATGACATGTAAAAAACCCACAAAACAGAAACTCACAGATGCAAAATAGAAGTGGGTACAAAACAAGAATTTGTGAAATGAGTTGACTGAGCACAGAAATGAAAATGAAGGAACACACTAATCCTAAAAATTAGAGCTAAATTATAAGGTATGCAAGAAGGTACAAATTCAAAAAAGTATACAAAGAACACATGAAAAATTGGAATGAAAATTTCCAAGAGAATTGAAACAAAATGAAAAGCCCCAAAAGAAAAGAATAGCTATGGAAGACAAAGAAGATCTAACACACCTATAATTGAGTTTTCTAAAGAAGAAAAACAAAGCAGTGAATCGAGACTAAGATTCAAAGCTATAATCCAATAAAACTTACCAAAAGATTAAGTTGAAAAATCCTGAATCTATTTACTGAAAGGATGCTTTGTGTGAAAATTAACCCCAAGTGGTCAAAGTGTAAGATATTTTCTTGTATGCCCAGGAAAATACCTCTAAACCTCCAGGCAAAAAGACCATGTGATTCAATACACAAATCAAAACTACAGTGGAGCAGTGCTTTTCGAGGACAGAAAGTGTGAACCATGGATTTTTATATCCAGTTAAGCTGATCTTCAGTTATCAAGATTGATAAATAGTTTTAAAATGCAAATTCAAGTTACATTTTCTTCTCTCTTTCCTTTCTTCCTTTCCTTTCTTTTCTTCCTTCCTTTCTTTTCTTTGTCTCATATTGTCCTCCAGGCTGGAGTGCAGTGGCGTGATCATAGCTCACTACAGCCTCAAATTCCTGAGCCCAAGTGCCTCAGCCTCCAGAGTAGCTGGGACTTTAGGTGTGTGGCACCATGCCTGGCTAATTTTTAATTTTTTGGAGAGATGGGATCTCACTATGTTGCCCAGGCTGGTCTTGAACTCGTGGCCTCAAGCAATCCTTCCACCTTGACATCTCAAAGTATTGGGATTGCAGGAATGAGGCACCATGCCTGTATATTTTAATGTTCCTTATTAGGAATCTTTCTTTTCTTTTCTTTTCTTTTGAGACGGAGTCTCACTCTGTTGCCCAGGCTGGAGTGCAATGGCACGATCTCAGTTCACTGCAACCTCCACCTCCTGGGTTCAAGAGATTCCCCTGCCTCAGTCTCCTGAGTAGCTGGGACTACAGGTGCACAGCACCACACCCAGCTTATTTTGTATTTCTTTTTAGTAGAGATGGGGTTTCACCATGTTAGCCTGGCTGGTCTTGAGCTCCTGACCTCAAGTGATCCGCCCACCTCGGCTACCCAAAGCGCTGGGATTACAGGCGTGAGCCACTGTGACTGGCCCTTATTAGGACTCTGTTAATGCTAGATAACAAGCCTCATTAAACCAAGAGATAACTGGAGAAAATACAGCAGCTAACTGTGGTGAACATGTCCTTTATTTAATTGAAGAGACTAAAATGAAGGCAGAGACAAAGGCGTAAGGATAATATGTAAATGTTGTATGTCCAAAAGTAGAAATAACAGAACTAAAGAAATAAAAATATAGAAGAACAGAGGGAGACAGAGGAGAGCAGAATAAGCTACTCGATTGCCATATATGTAATAGGTAGAAACTGGAGGGTATCTGTATTAGTCCATTGTCACGCTCTTAATAAAGACATACCTGGGACTGGGTAATTTATAAGGGGAAGAGGTTTAATTGACTCGCAGTTCAGCATGGCTGGGGAGGCCTTAGAACACTTACAATAATGGCAGAAGGGGACGCAAACATGTCTTCTTCACATGGCGGTAGTAAGAAGAAGTGCCCAGCAAAAATGGGGAAAAGCCCCTTATAAAACCATCAGATCACATGAGAACTCACTATCACGAGAACAGCATGAGGGTAACCGCCCCCATGATTAAATTATCTTCCACAGGGTCCTTCCCACGACACATGGGGATTATGGGAACTATAAGATGAGATTTGAGTGGGAACACAGCCAAACCATATCAGTATCATTTAAAGCTGACAAACCAAGTAGTAGAAGACTAAATAAAGAAAAAGTTGTGGCAGCATTATACAGCATATTAATAGAAAATAAAAACTTTTCTAAATACCAAAATCAATTGAAAAAGGACAAAGAGAAAAGAATACATAAATGTGGTAAATTTAATACTTAAAATAAATACGAAATAATATGATGAGCTAAGACCAAACACGTCAGCCCTATCCATAAATGCAAATGGGTTTAGTCATTTACTTTAAAACAAAGTTTTCTCAGAGAAGCTCACAAAACAAAATCCAAGTCTATGGTATACAATGGGCATATCTAAAATAAAATTATTCCGAAAGAGCATATACAAAGAAAATGCAAATAGTAAGAAAACAGAAGTTGTGATTGTGATATAAAAGAAACTAGAATTCAGACCCAAAAGTGCTAAATGAGATAAAGAGGCACACTTCACACAATTCACACAATCCACACTGAAAATATAATAGATATGAAATGCACCAAATAATACAAAAATCTGTCCAGAAAAATCTGGGCAAACCCAGAAGTATATAGGCTTTTTATTTTTAACAAATTTATGCATTATATTTATCTAGATACAGAAATTATAAATACGTTTCTAGGAGGGTAACAAATTCAAAATAAACAATCAATACTTATTAAACATTTCCCCCAACTTCTTATTTAGAATTTTCCCATCTATAGTAAAGTTAAAGGAATTCTGAACCTGGGCTCTTTACCCAGCGTCAGCAACTAAAATTTTTTACATTTGCTTTCTCTCTCCACTGCCCTCCCACTTTCTTTTTTTTCTTTTTTCCAAAACTTTCTAAAGAAAGTTATAGACAACATGACACTTCATCTAGGGTAACCCATCATCTTGGTTTTGGCCAAGACTGCCCAGTTTTAGCAACGAAAGCCCTGAGTTCAAGGAAATCCCCCAGTCCCAGGCAAACCAAGACTGTTGGCCAACCTACCCCTAAATATTTTAGTATCCATTTCTTTAAACATTTCCTACACAATCACAATGCCATTTTCATAAGAAAATAAACATTAAAATAATTATATATTCTCATCTAATCAAGTCATTTATATTTGCCTAATTATCCCAAAATAAGTTCTCTGGTTACCCTTATACATGCACATGACTGCCCTAAAAGTAGGTTTCCCTTTGTAATTAGCAAGTCATCTGTGGGGTCATGCTCTGAGAAGTTATACATATCCTATTCCTCTAATAGCCTTCATTTAATGGTTTTCATATCCACTGATAATACTTTCCTGAATAAATTATTACCTTGAGAGTTACAAAATGGTCATTTTCTATTTTTCTTTTCTTTCTTCTTCTTTTTTTTTTTTTATTTGAGATGGAGCTTCACTCTTAATGCCCAGGCTGTAGTGCAATCGCACGATCTTGGCTCACTGGAACCTCCGCCTCCCGGTTTCAAGTGATTCTCCTACCTCAGCCTCCCGAGTAGCTGGGTGTGTGCCACCACACCTGGCTAATTTTGTATTTTTAGTAGAGACGGGGTTTCACCATGTTGGTCAGGCTGGTCTTGAACTCCTGACCTCAGGTGATCCGCCCGCCTTGGTCTCCCAAAGTGCTGAGATTACAGGAGTGAGCCACCACGCCTGGCCCAAAATGGTCATTTTCTAATCATATCATTTCTTCTATATTCATTAGATTATATTCTTCTATTAAAAAGAAGAGCTTTCCCCTTTTGCCTTTGTCTCTCTCTCTCTTTCTCTCTGTCTTTGTAGCAGGGTGGAGGATTGGTATCACTATCCAATTTGGTATCACTATCCAATTCTTTTTTCAACTTTTATTTTAGAATCGGGGGTACACGTGCAGGTTTGTTACCTGGGTATATTGTGTGATGCTGAGGATTGACTGGGGTATGAATGATTTTGTCACCCAGGTACAGAGCGTAGTACCCAACAGTTTTTCAACCCTTATCCCTCTTTCTTCCTTGCCCTCTAGTAGTCCCCAGTTTCTGTTGTTGCCATCTTATGTCCCTGAGTACTCAATGTTTAGTTGCCACTTATAAGTGAGAACATGCAGTATTTGTTTTCTGTTCCTGAGTTATTTGCTTAGGACAATGGCCCCCAGCTGCACCCATTTTGCTGTGGAGGACATGACTTTGTTCTTTTTATAGCTGCATAGTATTCCATGATGTATATGTGCCACATTTTCTTTATCCAATCCACTATTGATGGGCACCTAGGTTGATTCCGTGTCTTTACTATGTGAATAGTGCTGCAATGACCACGCGAATGCATGTGTCTTTTTGGTAGAACAATTTGTTTTCTTTTGGATATAGACCCAGTAATGGGATTGCTGCGTCAAATGGTAGTTCTGTTTTAAGTTCTTTGAGAAATCTCCACACTGCTTTCCATGGTGTCTGAACTAATTTAGATTCCCTATTCTGTGGGTTGTCTTTTTACTTTTAGATAGTGCCCCTTGACACACAAAAGTTTAAATTTGTGTGTCATCTAATTTACCTATTTTTTTCTTTTGTTTAAGTACCTATTATGTAATACACGGTCACAAAGATTTACCCCTATGTTTTCTTCTAAGGTTTTATAGTTCTTACACTTAGGTCTTTGATCCTTTTTTTTTTTTTTTTTTTTTTTTTTTTTGAGACAGAGTCTCTCACTCTGTAGCCCAGGCTGGAGTGCAGTGGCACAATCTCAGCTCACTGCAACCCCCGCCTCCAGGGTTCAAGTGATTTTCATATGTCAGCAACCCAAGTAGCTGGAATTACAGGTGTGCACCACCATGCCCAGCTAATTTTTGTATTTTTAGTAGAGATGTGGTTTCACCATGTTGGCCAGGCTGGTCTCAAATACCAGACCTCAAGTGATCCACCTGCCTTGGCCTCCCAAAGTGCTAGGATTACAGGCATGAGCCGCTGCACCTGGCCCATTTTGCATTAATTTTTGCTTATGGTGTGAGGCAGAGATCCAACAATTCTTTTACATGTGAACGTGCAGTCGTCCCAGCACCATTTGCTAGAATGGCCTTTCTTTCCTTATTGAATTGTCTTCCCACCCATATTGAAAAAATTGACCATAAGTGTATGATTTTATTTCTGGACTCTCAATTCTATTCCATTGATCTATGTCTGTCTTTATGCTAGTACCACACAGTCTTTATGGCTGTAGCTTTGTAGTACATTTTTTTTTCTTTTTCTTTTTTTTTTTTTTGGGAGACGGAGTCTTGCTCTGTAGCCCAGGCTGGAGTGCAGTGGCGTGATCTCGGCTCACTGCAAGCTCTGCCTCGCGGGTTCACGCCATTCTCCTGCCTCAGCCTCCTGAGTAGCTGGGACTACAGGCGCCCGCCACCACGCCCGGCTAAATTTTTTTTGTATTTTTAGTAGAGATGGGGTTTCACCGTATTAGCCAGGATGGTCTCAATCTCCTGACCTCGTGATCCGCCCGTCTCGGCCTCCCAAAGTGCTGGGATTACAGGCGTGAGCCGTCGCACCCGGCCGCTTTGTAGTACATTTTAAGACAGAAAGTGCGAGCTCTCTAACTTCGTTGTTTTCTTTTAAGAATGTTTTGACTCTTCCGGATCCCTTACATTTCTATACGAATTTTAGGATCAGATTGTTGATTTCAAAAAAATAGCTAGGATTTTGATAGGGATTTGTTAAATCTGTAGATCCATCTGGGAGTACTGCCATCTTAACAATATTAAGTCTTCCAATATATGAATTTGTGATGTCTTTCCATTTATTTAGCTCTTTGATTTATTTCAATGATGTTTTATAATTTTCAGTGTACAAGTCTTAAAATTTATTTTGAAAACGTTTATTCTTAAGTACTTTATTTTTTTGATGCAGTTGTAAATGGAATTTTCATACTCATTTTGAGATTATTTATTGCTCGTATGTAGAAATACAATTGATTTTTGTATATTGATCTTATATTCTGACACCTTGTCAAACTCCTTTATTAGCTCTAATTATTATTTCTTCTCTTACTCAAATTGTCCCGAATTTGGTGAGACCCTCTTCAAATTGTTCTTGTTTCTTTTTAATGTGGTACCATCAGTGTTTGAGTGCTTCTGTGAGTTTTGGCATAAGATCTCACAGTCATCCAATACTTTCCCTTTCAAGACCTGGAATTAACTATTTTTCCAAAGAGCCTTGGTTTCTTTTAGTGGTGAAGGGTATTTTCCACTTCTTAATTTTAATTGTTTTATCTTGTCCAATTACACTAGTTAATATTTCCAATACACTGTTAAATAGTGATGGAGATAATGTCATCTTTGACTTGTTCCTGACCTTAGAAGAAACATCTGTCATGTTTCTCCATTAAATAAGAATTCGTAAACTTCCTGTTTTAAAAGTTTGCCACACCCCTTTTATTGATTTTTTCCTGAAGTTTTAATTATGGGTATATGTTACAATCCATTTAATTTATGCTTTTATCTTTTAAAATCCCCTTCCTGGTGCTTTCTTTTAGTTCAGTTTGTTGTTTTTCTAGCCCTTGATAATTTAATTAATTTATATTTGTTATTTTTTATATGTATTTAAGGTTGTGGATTTTTTTCTGATATTTGTTATAATAGCTCACAAATTCAGAAATGTAACATTTTTCATTATAATATTTTTCCAGAAATTCTCCGATGTTGTTTTGTATATTCTCTTTCACACAGTGGTTGCTCAATAGTTTTTCTTTTAGATTTCTAGGTAGAAGGGCTTTTTAGTTTTGATATTAATTTCTAGCTTTATTGCATTGTGACCAAATAATTTTTTTTGTATTATGCCTACTTGATGGAACTTTTGAAGATTTTTTTTGGTCAAATTTTGTGACTCTCCATGAGTGCTTAAAAAGAAGCTATGTTCCTCTCTCACTGCATATCAGCATTTAAGTCATGGACTGTGAAAAAGTTCAATTATTAGTTTCATTAAGTGTTGCACTGGGACCCAACCAATCAGCACTCCCGACTCAAAGGCCCCCCCACCCCCCACCAAATTATTCTTAAAAACTCTGATCCCTGAATGCTCTGAGAGAATTATTTGAGTAATAATAAAACTCTGGTCTCCCACACAGCTGGCTCTGCATGAATTACTCTTTCTCTATTTCAATTCCCCTCTCTTGATACATTGGTTCTGTCTAGGCAGTGGGCAAGGTGAACCTGTTGGGCAGTTACAAATTTGGGGGCTTGTCTGGGATTGCCCTTGTTGGCAATGGTTCTGTAGCTTCCCTCTGGTGACAGATCCTGAGGCCAGCCCAAGTGGTCATCTAGTTCTCTTAAACTGGGGGCTGACTCTGGCACCCATCTGTAGTGGCGAGGCACTGCCAACCCAATGAACTGACATTTGTGAACCCATTGATATGACTCAACACACTCCAAACTACAGATTCGGCAGCAAAAGAAGAGGTGACATGTACAAGGGATACCCCGGTTTCTCCTTCTTGTTTGCTGATTCTTTACAAACAGGTTGGTTGTGTTTCATTTCCTCCTGACTGGGGATATAATCATGACTAATGGATTCCTCAAATGAGTTTCTGATCTTATTTAACTTCCAACTGGGCTCTTCAGTAGAACCCCAAATCCTATTTTATCTCTATTGTTTCAAACTCCTCTCATGCTGAGTTTTGATTTTGTCACCAAAGCTGTTAGGGAGAAGGAAAGTAGGCTATACATTCCCTCCTTCACCACGCTTGACTATCTTTATCTCACGTCTCATCAGGGAGACCTAAAATGGGAGAGGAGGAAAATCAGAGGGACAGGATCCAGTAGTCCTAGAGCAAGACTCCTGCAAAGATCAGTGGGAGCGGAAGTAGATCCATGTATTTAAAGCAAGGTCACACCTGTTTCATCATGTACAAGGCTTCCTTCTTAGCCTTGGATGGTTCAGTGGCTTAGATGCAAGTAAAATCATGCTGATTAGATTTACAGCTGTGAGAGATCACTATCTGGATAAAAAATAAAGATTTCAAAAGACCTTGAGTCTAGGTCAAAAGAACAAAATGCAATTAAATGCTAAGTTCTATATTTATGTTTTAAAATTCAGTTACAAAAGTATATAGGATAGGAGAAACTTGGTTTGATAACAATTTATATGAAAAAAATTCTAAGATTTTAGATGACTCTAAATGAGCTCAACCTAATGTTAAAAAATCTTCCACACCCTCAAAAACATCTGATAAAATCTTGGTTCCTATAATAGAAATGTAGTATTGTATTCAGATTCATGAAAGTGATCATATAATTGAACTCAGCACTGGAAATATTTCCAGATATATTTATTGTAAATAAAAAATATGAACAATGTGTACATTATGACACCATTTGTGTAAATAATATCATATATGTGTGTGTATGTGCTTGTCTTGTGGAATAGATATGAACAACGTTCTACATTTAGGTTTCAACATTCAGTTGCAGAAGTATAACCTTCATAAAATTTTTTAAATGCTTTAAATCCTTTCTCATGGCCATGCATCTTGGTAGACACTGAACATAGAAGTTGGGCAATATATGAAGAACTTAGGAGGGCTCTAGGTTCTATTTTTTAGAAAGATATTGTGAAAGGAGAAAATATTCAAAGGAGAGCAAAAGGATATAGAAGGAGCAGAAGGAGGGTGTGACAGGGGAGGGGACAACTGTTTGTATTCTTCAGCTGTAATGAGTAGCCCAAGGCAGAACAAAGACCAGCAACAAAACGCCATAAGAAGACAGTTCTGTGTTCAATTCAAGGAAGGCCTGCAATGCTCAAATTATCCTGTTACAGATAAGACTGAGTTTCCTTTCCTTTGTATCCCCTGCCAACTGGGATGATGATGTTATGAACAATAATGTTTACCATTTATTGAGTGTTTACTGAGTGTTTTTCACTATCTTGTTTAATCCTCCCTACAATGCTATGAAGGTCAGAGAGATTAAATAACTTGCCCAAGGGTTGAGTGTCCACCCACAACCCCACAAAAGAGGGTATGTTGGTCTGTTTGGGCTACTGTAACAAAATACTATAAATTGAGTTGGGTAGTTACAAAGAACAGAAATCTCTTTCTTTCTTTTTCTTTTCTTTCTTTACACCTTTGACTTCTTAGGCTCAAGTGATCTTCCCACCTCAGCCTCCCAAAGTGTTGTTATTACAGGCATGAGCCACCATGTCCAGCCCAGAAATTTCCTTTTCGTAGTTGTAAAGGCTGGGAAGTCCAAGGTAAAGACAGATGTGGTCTCTGGTGAAGGCATGCTTTCTGGCTCATAGATAATGTCTTCTTGCTGTGTCTTCACATGGTGGAAGGGGCAAGGCAGCTCTCTGGGCCTCTTTTATAAGGTCACTAATCCATTCATAAGGGCCCCACCCTCATGACCTAATTACCTCTCAAAGGCCCAGTCTCCTAATACCATCACCCTAGTGATTAGGTTTTAATGTACACATTTTGAGAGACAGAAACATTCAGACCATTGCAAAGGGGATAGTCCAGTATGTCTATATTTCATGCACTTTTTGCAAAATGAGAGTACAGCCTGTTTGACAATCCATCGTAAGGTTTGATACACAGTGGATGTTCAGTGTACATCAGTTGAAGGAGAAACAATAATCTATGGCCAGGTGTGGTGGCTCACACCTGTAATCTCAGCACTTTGGGAGGCCGAGGTGGGCAGATTGCTTGAGGTCAGGAGTTCGAGACCACCCTGGCCAACATGGTGAAACCCCATCTCTACTAAAAATACAAAAATTAGCCAGGCATGGTGGTAAGTGCTTGTAATCCCAGCTACTCTGGAGGCTGAGGCAGGAGAATCTCTTGAACCCAGGAGGTGGAGGTTGCAATAAGCCAAGATCTCACCACTGCACTCCAGCCTGGGCAACAGAGCGAGACTCCATCCCCTGCTCCAAAACAAATAATAATAATAATAATCTCTGAAAAGGAGTAAGTCATAGTGAAATAAGAAGGACTTTGGAATAAAATGCTCTGCTTGTGTAGATCTTGAAATGAGCCCAAGGTACGTGAATCACGTTTCTAGAGCAGCCCTTCTCCAATAGAACATTCTGTAATGACAGAAATGTTCCATGACTGTGACATACAATAGATAGCCACTAGCCACATGTAGGTCTCACTCTTTTTTTTTTTTGAGACGGAGTCTCACTCTGTCACCAGGCTGGAGTACAGTGGCACAATCTTGGCTCACTGCAACCTCCACCCCCCCGGGTTCAAGTGATTCTCCTCCCTCAGCCTCCTGAGTAGCTGGGATTACAGGCACGCATCACCACGCCCGGCTAATTTTTTTTTGTATTTTTTAATAGAGACGGGGTTTCATCGTGTTGGTTAGGCTGGTGTCAAACTCCTGACCTCGTGATCCGCCCACCTCGGCCTCCCAAAGTGCTGGGATTACAGGCGTGAGCCACCGCGCCCGGCCAGGTCTCACTCTTTAATCTTGTGAAATTTTTAGCAAAATGAGAGTGCAGCCTATTTGACAATCCACTGTAAGGTTTGATATACGTGGATGTTCAGTGTACACTAGTCGAAGGAGAAAGGAATAGGAGTAAACCATAGTGAAATAAGAAGGGCTTTGGAATAAAATGCTTTGCTTGTAGATATAGATCTTGAAACAAGCCCAAAGTACATGAAGCATGTTTCTAGAGCAGTGACTGTCCAATAGAATATTCTGGAATGATAGAAATGTTTCATGACTATGACATACAATAGATAGCTACTAGCCACACGTAGGTATCACTCTTTAATTTTGTAAACTTTAGATTAAAAAATAAATTTAAAGTGGAGACTACCCTTAATTGTTTTCTGCACTAACGACAGTCCTACTGTCATTGCCATTGGGGAAACAGAAACGTGAAACAACACTGTTGGTTCCAGTGGCTCCAGAAGCATCTGGGTTAGGTTATATAGTTTAGCTTATATTCTGGAATGTAAGTTTATATTAGGTTATGTAGTTTAGCTTATATTCTGGAACTTTCTGTAAAAGAGGACGAGCAACAGCGTTCCTCAAGCATAATAAAAGAAAGACATTTGAATAATGAAGTTTCAAGGATGTGATCTCCAAAAACCAAGACCTTCTTATTTCTCTCTCTTTAGCCACACACATGCATATACCACACATTTATTTATTCACTGCAAAAAAAAAAATGCCATTCTGTCAGGTATGGTGGCTCACGCCTGTAATCCCAGCACTTTGGGAGGCTGAGGTGGGAGAATCGCTTGAGCCCAGGAATTCAAACCAACCTGGGCAATAGAGTGAGACCCTGTCTCTACAGAAAATAAAACAATTAGCTGGATGTGATCGTGTGTGCCTATAGTCCCAGCTACTCTGGAGGCTGAGGTGGGAGGAATGTCTGAGCCTGGGAGGTTGAGGCTACAGTGAGCTGAGATCACGTCACTGTACTCCAGCCTGGGTGACAGAGTGAAACCCTGTCTCAAAAAAAAAAAAAAAAAAAGCCATCCTTTTTGTCTGTCACTGTCTCTCTCAATGGACAAAGTATTATAGTAAGCTACCATTTACTGAGACTTTTTCATCATTTACATGTAACAGCAAAACCTATCACAACTGTGAATTAGGTGCTAGGTATTATTTCCATTTTACGGATTGGGAAACAGAGACTTAGAGAAGTTAGGCAAGTTGGCCAAGGCTGTAAAGTCAGTCAGTGGCCGAGCCAGGATTCACATAGTTGCGCTTAGCTGGGAAGTCTAGGTCCTTTCTGCCAGCTCCCCTCCACTCACACCACACACACGTGTGCATATACATGCATGCACACACACGAATCTTGTATCCTGTTGACTTTGAGTACTGTCATAATCATATTTCTGGACCTAGCTTTGTAAACACAGTGACATGCATGGAATTCAGGATTTTTTTTTTCCCATTTTGTTTTTCTCCACGCCCAGTGAGCCAGATGCACAAATAAGTGGGCTTACTTGGTTTGCATTTTTGACATTTGAAAAGAAATGCCATGTTGCTCGTGCTCATGAATGTGCCTCAGGCACTTGGGTGTTTCCACATGGTGGAAGATCTTCTCTCAGACCACATTCTTTTCCCATGGGCTCCAGGGACTGTGGCAAAAGTCTGCCACTGGATCTGCCTGGAGCAAGCAGTGACTGTGGGAGTCAGAGGCTTCTGGTCTTTTTTCAGCTCCAGTTGGAAGAGTGCCATAAAACCATGTGATGTTTGGACTAAAAGGGCAAGCCAAAGAATGTCCCTTGCATCTTCCTCTGACCAGTGAAGTCTAAGCAGTGAGCAAGGGAGCCTCTCAGAGGAGCTCTTTCAATCCACTGGATGTGCCAGGACTCACCAGGAATAAAAGGTGAGTCTCCAAGCCAGGCCCAATGGGGCTATTAACACTTAGCACTATTTCAGACCAGCCAATGAGAGTCAGGATGCACAGGGAAGGATAGTGGGAGGCCCTGGAAGGGAACTTCTAGGTCATCTGGTTAAGTTTCCTCCACTAATGGGAGTGAGTAGCGGTGTTGGTGGTGAAGTAGTAAGCTAGGAGGAGAAGGGACAAAACTAGTCTTTCACAGATGGTTTGGTTAACCAGGACTAGATTTCTAGGTGTCTTAACCCTGAGGCCAGGTAAAAGGTCCCAGGACAGAGGGCAACACTAATTGGTGGCACGTGGTCACCATTTCTGAGTAGCTTTGCTAATTAGATCACTTTTTTTTTTTTTTTTGAGATAGGGTCTCCCTCTGTCACCCTGGCTGGAGTGCAATGGCATGACCTTGGCTCACTGCAACCTCTGCCTTCAAGTGATTCTCCTGCCTCAGACTCCTGAGTAGCTGGGATTACAGGCACGTACCACCACACCTGGCAATTTCTGTATTTTTAGTAGAGAGGAGGTTTCATCATTTTGGCCAGGCTGGTCTTGAACTCCTGACCTCAAATGATCCACCTGCCTCAGCCTCTCAAAGTGTTGGGATGACAGGTGTAAGCCACTGCGCCCAGCCAAGATCACTCTTCTAAAGGCCTATTTCTTCAGTCTGGATGCCAGGGAGAGTGAGCTGCTGTAGAAGAAAGCAGCTTATTGCTAATAGAGAGAGAACATCTCTCAGTTTCTACCTTCTTCCCAGTTTCCTTCTTCATTGCATATTTAGAGCTTCCTATTCTTCTTCTTTTTTTGAGACAGAATCTTGCTCTGTCACCGAGGCTGGAGTGCAGTGGCGCAATCTGGGCTCACTGCAACCTCCCCCTCCCAGGATCAAGTGATTCTCCTGTCTCAGCTACCCAAGTAGCCGGGACTACAGACACGTGCCACCATGGCCAGCTAATATATATATATTTTAGTAGAAATGGGGTTTCACCATGCTGATTAGGCTGGTCTCAAACTCCTCACCTCAGGCAATCTGCTGGCCTTGGCCTCCCAAAGTGCTGGGATTACAGGTGTGAGCCACGATTAGGCCAGCTTCCTATTCTTCTGAATTAGAGAAAGAATAAAATAGGGTTTTCCCAAATTTTTTTTTTCTCTCTCTCTGTCTCTCTGTCTTGTGTTGTTGTTTTTTTGAGATAGGGTCTTGCTCTGTCTCAAAAACTCCCAGGCTGGAGTGCAGTGGCATGATTGTGGCTCCCTGCAGCCTCAACCTCACAGGCTCAAGCAATCCTCCCGAGTAGCCGGGAATACAGATGCATGCCACTGCACTGGGCTAATCTTTTGATTGTTTTTTTTGTAGAGACAAGGGCTCACTATGTTGCCCAGACTGGTCTTGAACTCCTGGGCTCAAGCAATCCTCCCCCCTTGGCCTCCCAAAGTGCTGGGATTATAGTCATGAGCCACTGTGTCTATAATTTATTATAGAGTGTTACTTATCTAGACCACTAAGGGCCTCACTCTGAACTGGGAGAGTAATTTATCTCTTCCTGACAGACCTGGGCCTCCATGCTACTGTAACCTCTTTGAGTCCTCCATACCTCCACCCTGAGACTTAGCAAATGGTCTTTGGCCTCCTTGAGTGAGCAAGGGGTAGTGAGGAAGTCCAGTGCAGTCACGAAGTCATGAGCCTAGGTTGAACTGTGATTCAGCTGAATTTTTTTCTTTTTTGAGACAGAGTCTTGCTCTGTCGCCAGGCTGGAGTGCAGTGGCTCGACCTCGGCTCACTGCGACCTCTGCTTCCTGGGTTCAAGTGATTCTCTGGCTTCATCCTCCCCAGTAGCTGGGATTACAGGTGTGCGCCACCACGCCCGGCTAATTTTTGTATTTTTAGTAGAGACGGGGTTTCACCATGTTGGCCAGGATTGCCTCGATCTCCTGACATCGTGATCCACCCGTCTTGGCATCCCAAAGTGCTAGGATTACAGGCATGAGCCACTGCGCCTGGCCGACTCAGCTGAATTTTAAGTATTGAAGTGAACTATACGAAATTGTTGATATGCAACCTAAAAAAATCAAAATGTTTTGTTTTGGGATAACTGTAGATTGATACGTAGTTGTAAGGAATAATACAGAGAGACCCCATGTACTCTTTTACCCATTTTCTCCTAATAGTAACATTCTGCAAAACTATAATATAGTAACCAATAAGTTGATATTGATACAGTAAAGGTACATACAGAACAGTTTCATCACCACAGAACAGTTTCATCGCCACAGAATCCCTTCTATAGCCACATCCACCCTGCTCCTCCC
The DNA here is from genome assembly GCF_028878055.3 of Symphalangus syndactylus. NCBI lineage: Eukaryota > Metazoa > Chordata > Mammalia > Primates > Hylobatidae > Symphalangus > Symphalangus syndactylus. The sequence continues at coordinate 47,396,157 of NC_072434.2, read as the reverse complement.
TGGCATCTACGATTTTGTCCTCCATTTGTATAATTTTACCATTTTAAGAATGTTATATAAATGAAAATGTATAGTATGTAACCTTTTGGGATTAGTTTTTTTCACTTATTGTAATTCCTTGGAGATTCACTGAGCTTGTTGTATGTGTCAATAGTTTGTTACTTTTTATTGCTCACTAGTATTCCATGGTATGCATGTACCACAGCTTGTTTAACCATTGACCCATTAAACGATGCCTGGGTTGTTTCCAGTTTTGGGCTGTTACAAAGTAAAGCCACTGAACATTCCTTTTATAGGTTTTTGTGTGTTTTCATTTTTTCTGGGATAAGTACCCAAGAGTGCAACTGCTGGGTTGTAGGGTAGTTCTGTGTTTAGTTTTATAAGAAACTGCTAAACTCTTCCAGGGTGGCTGTACCAGTTTACATTCCTGCCAGTGATGTAGGAGTGATTCAGTTTCCCGGCTACATCCTCATTCTGTCAGGTGTGTAGTGATATCTCATTGTGGTTTTAATTTGTATTTCCCTAATGGCTAACAATGTTGAATTTCTTTTCATATGCTTGTTATCTATGTATCTGCTTCAGGGAAATATGTGTTCATGCCTTTTGCACATTTTAATTTTTTTTTTTTTTTTTTTGAGACAGAATCTCACTATATTGCCTACATTGGAGTGCAATGGCATGATCTTGGCTTACTGCAACCTCCACCTCCTGGATTTAAACAGTTCTCTTACCTCAGCCTCCCAAGTACCTGGGATTACAGGCATGCACCACCATGCCCGGCTAATGTTGTATTTTTAGTAGAGACAGGGTTTCACCATGTTGGTCAGCCTGGTCTTGAACTCCTGACCTCTGGTGATCCACCTGCCTCGGCCTCCCAAAGTACTGAGATTACAGGTGTGAGCCACTGCACCTGCCAGTTTGTTTGTTTTTTAATGCTGAGTTTTGAGAATTCTTTACATATTCTAAATACTCCTTTGCTGGCTATGTGGTTTCAAGTATTTTCCCCAGTTGGTAGTATGTCTTTTCATCTTCTTAACAGGGTCTTTCACAGAGCAAAAATAATCTTGATAAGGTCCAACATCAATTTTTCCTCTTATTGTGCTTTTGGTAACAAGCCACAGAACTCTTTGTATAGCTTTGGGTACTAGAAAATTTTCTCCTATTTCTTTCTAAGTTTTATAGTTTTACATATAAGTCTAGAATCCATTTTGACTTGATTTTTGTATAAGGTATGAAGTTTGGGTCCTGGATCTTCTCTTTTTTTTTTTTTTCCTACGGATGTCCAATTGCTCCGACATCATTTGTTGAAAAAGCACATTTCTTCCACTGAATTGCTTTTGATCCTTTGTCAAAAATTAGTTGGACAGATTTATGTGCGTCTATTCTATTTCTGGGTCTTTATTCTGTTCCATTGATGTATGTGTCTATTTTTCTGCCAACACTGCACTCTTTTTGAAATTGTACCTTTATAGTGGGCTTCAAGTTTGGGTGGAGTGATTCCTCCCATTTTTTTTTATATACACACACACCTTTCCCCCCCGACCCTCAATCACTTGAAGGCATGTTAAATGCATCATGGTTGTTTATTCCTAAATGGCTTTGTGTGTATTTTCTTTTTAAATTTTTTTTATATTTTTCAATTTTTAATAAGAGAGACAAAAGGTTTCACCACATTGCCCAGGCTGGTCTTGAACTCCTGAGCTCAAGCCACCTGCCCATCTCAGCCTCCCAAAGTGCTGGGATTACAGGCGAAGCCATTGTGTGGGGCTTCAGTGTGTATTTTCTTAAAATAGGGATATTTTCTTACATAACCACAGTGTAGTTATTAATGTCAGCAAGTTTTTTATTGATAAACATTTTTCTCTAATCTGCTACCTATATATATACATATTTTTTTTTTTTGTAAAATTAACTCAGTAATGTGCTTTAGAGCCTTAGAAAACAAAAACAAAAAACTGCAAAACAGGGTCCAGTCTAGAGTCAGGTAGTATTGTATTTAGCTGCAATGTCTCTTTGTTCACCTTTTATTTTATTTTATTTTTTTTTTTGAGATGGAGTCTTGCTCTGTCTCTCAGGCTGGAGTGCAATGGTGCAATCTTGGCTCACTGCAACCTCCGCCTCCCAGGTCCGAGTGATTCTCCTGCCTCAGCCTCCCAAGTAGCTGGGATTACAGGTGCACGCCACCGTGCCCAGCTAATTTTTGTATTTTTAGTAGAGACAGGGTTTCGCCACGTCGGCCAGGCTGGTCTGGAACTCCTGACCTCAGGTGATTCATCTGCCTCGGCCTTCCAAAGTGCTGGGATTACAGGCGTGAGCCACTGCACCCAGCCCAGTCACCTTGAATCTAGAACATCTCCATAGCTTTTCTTCTTATTTTATGACATTGATACTTTTGAAGAATACAGCACTTCCCTGCTCCTTTTAATAGTGGATTCATTTTGGGTTTATCTGGTGTTTCCCCATCATTAGCTTCATGCTGTGCATGTTTGGCCAGAATACTCCATAGATGATGTGTCTTTGTCAGCATATCACATCTGCAGGCATTCGATTTTCACCTGTCTCCACTGGTGATTTTTTTTTTTTTTAGATAATGTGACTCTGTCAGCCAGGCTGGAGTGCAGTGGCACCATCTCGGCTCACTTCAGCCTCTAACTCGCTGGGCACAGGTGATTTTCCCACCTCAGCCCCCTGAGTAGCTGGGACTGAAGGTGTGTGCCACCATGCCTGGCTAATTTGTGTGTGTGTGTGTGTGTGTGTGTGTGTGTGTGTGTGTATCTATCTATCTATCTATATATATATATATATGCATTTTTGGTAGAGACGGGTTTTTTGTTGTGCAGGCTGCGTTGTACAGGCTGCTCTTGAACTCCTGGGCTCACGTGATCCGACTGCCTCAGCCGCCTGAAGTGCTGGGATTATAGGCGTGAGCCACCGTGCCCGATCTCCATTGGTGATTTTAATTTTGGTCACCTATAGAAGCTCTTGTCTGATATTATTTGGGCCTACAAAAATGGCAATTTCATAATCTGACCTAACATAAAACCTTTATGGAGGTTTTAGATATCTAACCTGTACTCTCTGATGCTCAGTTTCCCTATCTGTTGAATTTGGAGATTGTTTCTGCCCCACGAGTATTACTGGAGGGTGAAATAAGATGATGTATGTAAAATCTGCCACATTAAAAAGCATTCTATAAATAGTAGCTATTATTATTGCAGCCAGGTCGTGTTCAAGGGCGTTGGTTTTTATCTTCCTCTCAGTCTCTCCCAATTCCAAGCAAAATCTCAACAGAGACTAGTGGTGGCACGGGGATGGGGTGAGGGAGCCTCACTTCTGCCATTTCAGTTTCCTTATCTGGAAAATGGGAAACGCCTCCCACACCATGGGGTTGCAATGAGGTTTCATGAAATGTGTGTAAAAGTAGCTGGACATAGAACAAGTTCTCAAAAAATAATGTGGGTGACTAGTAATCCCTTGTATTAGGAAAACAGGAATATCTGTCAGAATTAAAACCACTTTCTAACGTGATGTTTCATTTTGAGGCGGTAGCACGGTGTGAGTAAACATCGTCAGAGTTTAGGGCTCTGGAATTTCTTTAGTGCTGGTAATTGTGGGCAGATGCCTTACCCTCTTGGAGCGTGGAGTGTATGGTTTGTAACAGGGAGATAAAATGGGTGAGCGCCCCCCAGGACTCCTGTGTTAATTAAGGGCGCTAAAGGTGCCTCCCGAGCGAGGGGCGCGGGCCCCCGCTCCGGCGCACGCCTCGGGCGCCAGGCGCCGCCGTGTGGGCCGGCCCGGGAAGCCTCCCCAGTCCGCGCCAGCCACGGCTCCCGGCCCGAAGCTCCGCCCCCGGCGCGCGTCTCCCAGCAGCGGCCCGGCACTTGGCAGACGCGCGGCGGCAGCGGCGAGCGGTGGCGCTCGGCTCCGGCGGCGGCGGGGGAGGGCGCGGCGCACCGATGGGCGCCACTGAGAAGGGAGGCCAGAAGAGCCGGAAGCTGTTTTCCTTGCGGCGGCCGTGGAAGGCAACCCGGCGGCTGTGGAGGCCGCGCTCAGCTCGCCAGGCGGCGCAGGGTGAGTGTGGGCGCGGCGGGTCGGGACCTGTTACCCCGAGGCAGGGGCGCCGCGGCGGCGGGGCGGTCCCCGGCGGTCTCTCGGGTCGCGTTCCTGGCCCTGGGAGCCTGGATGCCTAGGCGACCCCCGAACCCGACCCTCGGCCGCAAGTACGGGGACCGCTGGGGAAGCGCAGGGGCTGGTCTCGGCACAGTCTCCTTTCCCCTAGCCCCTGCTCGTTGCTTTGGTTCTGGACACAGGGAAGCCACGGTGGCGCGGCGACACAGCCTCACTGAGATTAGCTTGTCCCCGGCCCCCAGCACCTGGCCTGGCGCCTGCAATGCAGTGCCCGTTGGGGGAATGAATCCGAACCCGAGGCTCCCTTCAAGGTCCTCCCGCCCTGTACCCACCTCCTTTCTGCCTGCCTGCGGTGATCTCGAAGCTCTCGCCACGATAAACTGTTTCCAAGCACACTCAGTCCTGTCCTCGCCAGGGCCTCAACTCACAGCCAATCACTGACTCACCCCATTCATTCATTCCACAATTTTTATCGAGTTCCTCCATCTGCCTTGGCCGGAGGAGAACACGATGGGCAAAGCCTGGCTCGTGGAACTACTTCTAGAGAGGAAGACAGACATTACACACGCAAAACAGAGAAAGCCCGGCACACATTGCTATGTGTGCTTAGAGGGAATCAGATAGTCTGCTGAGAGGGGAAAAAACGCAGGGGGCCGAGCTTCCATGGCAGGCGGACTGGGAAGGCCTCTCCGAGGCATTGCAAGTCAGCGGAGACCCGAGGACTGACTAGGAGTTACTCTAGCGTGAAGCCGAGTAATAGAGAATGGCAAGTGGAAAGGTTCCCAGAGGGCCTGAATTGAGCAAGGGGAAAGTGAGGGATGCAGGGCCCGGATCGAGGTCTGGGCAGGACATAAGGAGGAGTTCGGATTTTATTCTACGTGAGCTGGGAAAACACTGAAGTGTGCTAAGCAGGGAAGTGACCTGATCTGGGGGCTCCCGGCTTTTCTCTGTCTGCAGTGTCCATGCTCGCATCTCAGCCTGCCGGATTCCTACCCTCCTGCCAAGACTAGCACAAATGCAGTCTCCTCCCTGAAATCTCTGGGGTTCCTGCCACCTGTAACCCCTCCTTTAGCATTTCATCACCTGTAGAGCGTTTGTCACTGCTCATCTGGTATTAAAGATTCCACATTCTCATCCATTTCATCTTTGCATCCTCCACCAGGCAAAGTGCAGGGCTTGGTACTGTGTAGATACTGCTTATGAATGTGTCTTGTCTTGTTCTTTTTGTCTGTTTCCATCATCTGAGGATCCCCCCTCTGGGGGGTTGGCATGCTTTATTTCTAAAATGGCCGACCGGATGCAGGGCAGAGCCAGATTGCACCAGGACCTTGCCATCGATATAGTCCCCCTCACCCACCCCCGGTGTTAAGAGGATTAAATAAATTAATGAATTAAACGAGTTAGTAGTTATAAAGTGTTAGCACCTAGTAAGCATTATAAAAATAAATTTGAAAATGACCAGCAATAATTATCTTTCAAATATTTATTTATTGCATTAGAAACAAGCTTTTCTATTGGTGATTGTTAGGGAGACTCTGCAGCTTGTCATTGTCGTCTTGCCGGCTTCTAAATATGTGTTCCTACTTTTTAAGAGTCAGTGCACCAACAAAATTCGTTCCGTACTGTCATCAAGAACTATTGCTGAGGCCGGGCGCAGTGGCTCACTCCTGTAATCCCAGCACTTTGGGAGGCCAGGCGGACGGATCACTTAAGGTCAGGAGTTTGAGACCAGCCTGGCCAAGGTGGTGAAACCCCGTCTCTACTAAAAATACAAAAATTAGCTGGGCATGGTGGCACACACCTGTAGTTCCAGCTACCTGGGAGGCTGAGGCAGGAGAATCGCTTGAACCCAAGAGGCAGTGGCTGCAGTGAGCTGAGATTGCACCACTGCACTCCAGCCTGGGCCACAGAGTGAGATTCTGTCTCAAACAAACAAAAAGAACTATTGCTGAAACTTAATAGGGCCGAAGGCTGACCACTTCTTATCACGAGCTTGAATGAGATCGATGATTGCAACAAGTATTCCTTGAGTGATAATTACATGCATAGTGTTATTCCAGATGTGGTGTGAATGCTTACAAAAGAGGAATAAATGAATATTGCCACTGTAGTAACTTGGGTTAGAATAAGTGTTCTAGTTTTATAATTTTTATTTTAATTTTTAAGATCCTTAAAGTTCCGGGATACACATGCAGGATGTTCAGGTTTGTTACATAGGTAAAGGTGTGCCATAGTGGTTTGCTGCACCTATCAGCCCATCACTTAGGTATTAAGCCCAGCATGCATTAGCTATTCTTCCTGATGCTCTCCCTCCCCTGCCCTCACCGCTACGGGCCCCATTGTGTGTTGGTTCCCTCCCTGTGTCCATGTGTTCTCATTGTTCAGCTCCCACTTATAAGTGAGAACAACTGGTGTTTGGTTTTCTGTTCCTGCATTAGTTTTATAATTTTTAAAACCAGATCTATAGTGCCTATGCAACCATCTCTGCTTCTGTGTTCCTGACCTAGCGTTTACTCACAGCTTCCCAGGGCTCATTGGCATCCCACACCTCTCTTTTCTTAGATAGGATCTTGGCTGCTCACTACATTCCTCTGCTATCTATTTTCCCTTTCCCCCATAAGCCCTGGGGATAAAGCCATTATAATATCTAATGTTACATGATACTTGACATCTTATAGAGTAGTTCAACTACAGGATTTTGTTTAGATCTCGACAATACCCCTGGAAGGAGAGAGGGCAGATGTTATGTATTTCCCCCATTTTATATATAAGGGAAGGTGAAGCAGGAGATACTAAGTGATATGCTGGAGGTCATGTGACTGGTGAGTGGTGGACTCAGGCCTGCCTACCTATACAACATCCTTTCTGCCACATCTCCCTCCACACATGAAAAAACATGTTTCAATAGCTATACTCATGGAAGAGGGAAGTAAAATAAATAAATATTATGCAATAAATCTATATCTCAATTTTATTTGATTTTTTAAAGTTAACCTGAATTTCTTATGATGATGTTAACATCACTTTGAGCATCTAGAATCATACGCTTTGATGTCAGCCAGGCTATGATTTGAATCTGCCACTAATAAATGGCACATTAATAAGCTGTGTGATATTAGAGAGCGTCCTTAGTCTTTCAAAAATGGAGTTATATATTATCTGAAAAATGAGGATGACAATTCCTATGTCATGTAACTGTGATGTTTAAATGCATTTCTGGTACATAGAGGTTCACAAAGGGCTGGTTATTTTTTATTAATATTAGGTTTACTATTATATGTATTAATATTAATAAAACAAAACCTAATATTAATATGGTTGAAAATCTAGACTATTCTTAGAAAATAGTCTAGAAAACCTAGAAAAGTCTAGAAATTATTAGAAAACCATAATATTAATATGGCTGAAAATCTAGACTACTATTAGTATACTGTTGTTAGTATAGACTAATAATAGTCTAGATTTTCATAATAGTCCAGACTACCATTAGTCTAGATTAATGCTTAGTCTAGATTTTCAACCATATGATCACACTCAAAATATGGTGAAAAGTTCAGTGTGCTCTGGGAAGCAACCACAGCTGGAGGCTTCTTTGGGGCAGTTAACCCTTCTGGGTCAACCAGAAGGTCTTCTGCAGCAGCATCCTTCTTTCTACCACCTTCTTCTTTTTCATCAGGAGGCTGCAGGGGAGAAGGAACATAGGCTTCTAGGGACTCCTGTCATCTTTTCATCCTAACACTGTGTCCTGAACATAGCAGACATTGAATAAATATGTCTGGAATGAAAGATTCCTTTCATTTATATATATTTCCAAAGAGGATGACTCTGAAATTTACACTGTAAACATTTGTCACTAAAAGTATAGCATAAATATCTAAAAGGACAATTACTGCATCAAAGTATATATATATATATTTTTGATTTTGAGAGATATTACCAAGTTGACCTTTGTACATTTGTGCTAATTCAGTTTCTGCCAACAGTGTGTAAACTCCCTGATTCCTTACTGAATATGGTCAGACTTTTAAATGCTTGCTAATTTGATGGGTATGAAATGATATTCCATGTTGTTTTATATTGAATTTTCTTGACGAATAATGAAGCTGAGTATCTTTTCACATGAATATTGTCCATTCTTGTGTGAACCTTTGTGAAAGGCCTATTGATGTCTTTCTCATTTCTTTAACTTGGTGGTTTTTTTTTTCTATCCATTTTAGGAACTCTTTAAATATTCTGGATATGACTTATTTGTTGGTTTAGAGGTCTAAACAACTTTTAAAAATGTACTTAATCATGCCAGTAGTTCTAAATGGGAATACGAACAAACTGTGCTGAGTTGAAATTAACCCACCAAATGCTTCCGTCCATTCCAGAGAACCATATTTTAATCAAATATCAAAGTTTGTAGGTTACAGAAAAGGGAGCAAATGACGAAAGCATTTTATGAGCAGTAGACTTCTCTAGCCCTTGAATTATGGTAGATAACTGGCCTTGAGTTCCTCCCACCAGAAATTCCCTCCTCTAAACCCTGTGGCGGGTGAGGAGCCCTTTCATGAGCTATGGTATTCTCTGGGAAGACACAGGTTGGAACTAGAGTCAGTTTCCATCAGTAGATAGTATTTTCCAGAACAATTTACTTGGAGAAGAGGACAGAATTTCTGTCACATTGATCAGTGGTTTATTCTCTCACTGCCATTGTCTAGCCATATGTCCTTAAAAATAAGCCACATTGAATGGAGGTAACGATCCCTACCTAGCCTATTCCTAAGGATATTAGAGAGATCAAATGAGACCATAAAAATGAAAGGGCTGTGTAAATACATGGTTTGTTAGCCAGGCTCTGGGAAGTAACCAACACTTTGTCAGAGTGGGAAAACCTCACTGACCCACAATCTTTGGGTCTGTGGCTCCAGCCCTTCTCCTACCACCTGTTCTGCATACAGGTGCATGATGGTAGAGAGCTGTGCTTCTCCAAGGTTGGTCTCCAGACGAGCAGCATGAGACCAGCAGCATCAACATCACTCAGGACCTTGTTAGAAATGCAAATTCTAGGCCCCCATCTCAGAGCTACCAAATCACAAACTGAGGGGTGGGAGGATGGGGAGGGATAGGAGGCTGGAACCTGGGAATGTGTTTTAATAAACTCTGCAGTAATTCTGACACATGCTAAAGGTTGAGAACCACTGACTTAGTAGGATGAGCAAGGGTTTTACAGCCAGCAAATATGGGTTTAAATCTCAACTCTCCTACTTGCCGACTTGTGACGTGTAAATTACTAGACCGTCTTGGGTTTCCAACCTCTCACCAATAAAAGGAAAACTGAGTGTGGTGTAGCAGGTGAAGCCACTCTCCTTCCTTCCCATTTCCCTCACAGGACTGTGTGAGAAATAAATGACATGACGATTCTGGACTCTGCTATGTTTAGCTATGGGTCTCCTTTGGCAAGTCTCCTTGCCTCTCTGCCTCATTTTTCTCATCTGACAAAACGAATGGCAAGAGTTAACATGTGCATTGCTTTCGTCACACTATGTGCCAGCCACTGTCTTAAAGAGTGTGTGATTTTGTTTTATTCTTACAATAACACTGTTTTACAGCTTTCATTTTACACATAAGAAAAACTGAAGCAGAGAGAGGTTAAGTAACATTTCCAAAGTTATACAACTAGTAAGTTGGGATTCAAACCCGGGAGGTCTGCTGTGAGTCCTTGCATTAAAGACAGTGCTTGCCAAATAATAAGTTCTCAAAAAATGGATGATGATGATAAGAAAATCGCCTGGCATATAGTAGGTACTCCACGTAAGCCACGCTGCCCTCTTCTGTGCCTAGCCCTAGTCCTAAACATCTATCTCCTCCCCACACTAAGCACATTTTCTTTTTCCTTCTCACCTCTTTTCTGGCCATTTGGGTGATCTGAGCAAGCCAGACAGAGGCTTGGCTGGATGCAGGAAGACCAAGTGTGGTGTTGCAGGTGAAGCCACTCTTTGGGAATGAATGACTAAGCTAGCAGAAGCTCTAGACAAGTCATTGAAAGATCATTTCATCTGCCTAATTTGGAACATATGTTCTGCGTCTCTGCTTACCTATCAACTAATCAAGAATTAAAATGCCTCAAAAGTTCCAAGGTGTAAAAGCTTTTTTTTTGGTGCCCAGTTTTTCCTCAGAGTAAAATTTGCAGCTGGGAAAGTTTAATCCACAGTATGACAGCAGTGTTTTTTTTCCTTTCATTTTTGTTTTGCTTGGACAATAAAAAGCCTTATTCCCTTTCAGTTCAGGGTTTCACTCGTTGGTCTTGAAAATTCCCTTCAGTTTAGCTCTAAAGATGGCCTCACTTGCTGAGCATGAGTCACTGGTTTAGTGACTCAGAGTGGCATCTAACAAGGATGTGCAGGGTTGTCAAGGGACTTAGTGGCCAGTGGAGCCTGCCTGAAGCTTTTCCTAAACCCAGTTTTTGAGATAGAGCATCTTTTCCATTAGCGGTTGTTTCTAATCATCCTCAGTACCAGTTTATCTGAAGCTTGGGGTCTGACAGAGACATTGCCTTGTTATGGAAAGCTCTAGACTCCATCCTTGTCCTTAACTGGGTGTGGCCTTGAGATTTACTGTGTGACAGGACAAGACTTCTGAGAGTTCACCCAGCTCTGCTTGGAATGGCCACAGAATCAGGAGGCCTGTGCTTCTGGAAATACTGCGTCAGGAGGGAAAATAAAGGCTCTTTTTATTTGATGAGGCCTTCAAACCTCTTTCAACTTAAGGAGAAAAAAGATCAATTAAAGTTGGATAGAGAAACAGACATATGTGATGAAGCAAGTATACCCAAATGTACTTGGATATAGGGCCCACTGTACAATTCTTTCAACTTTTTGGTATGTTTGAAACTTTTCAAAATACAGTGTTGGGTACAATGCAGATACCCCTAGAAATGACTACATTTTTGAAAACATTATTACTTCCTTTTGCAATATAAATGGGTGTCTTCCTTCCCTTCTCCCACTTCTTTTCTACTCCTAGCATTGGTCTTTTAAAAATTTTGGTCTGGGGAGCCTTCTTGATTAAAAAGGGCCTGGAATAGTTAGAAAGAATGAATAAGACCTAGTACTTGATAGCACAACAAGGTGACTAGAGTCAATAATAATTTAATTGTACATGTTAAAATAACTGAAAGAATGTAATTGGATTGTTTGTAACACAATGGATAAATGCTTGAGGGGATGGATACTCCACATTCCATGATGTGATTATTACACATTGCATGCCTGTATCAACATTTCTCATGTACCTCATAAATATATACACCTACTATGTACCCACAAAAATTAAAAATAAAAAAATTTTAAAAAGGGCCGGAATGAGGGTGGTTGGTGATTGGCTATTCCTTTATGCCAAGGACTTCATATTCTTCTTCATATATGTAATTCTCAAAATAATCCTACAAACTAGTTATTATTTTCTGTATTTTATGAGGAAACTGAAGCTTAGGGGAATAAACTTGACCAAGTTACAAGGTAATACTACTCATCTTACAGCATTTAGGGAGCCCTTACTTGATGTGTCAGGCTTTGTGCCATGAACCTTAAACCTATTAACTTGTTTGAGCCTCACCCAGCTGTGGAAGGTGGGTACCATTATTACCTCCATCCTGCAGATCAGGAAATGGAAACTTAAGAGAGGTGCAGCAAGTTGTCTCAGCTTATATTCCAGGGGCTGGTACATGGCAGGGCCCATGTTTGAATCCATTCTCTTTATTTATTTTCTGAGACAGGGTCTTGGTCTGTCACCCAGGGTCTTTCTTGCTCCATTGCCCATGGCTCACTGCAGCCTTGACCTACCAGACTCAAGCATCCTCCCATCTCAGCCTCCCAAGTAGCTGGACCACAGGCTCATGCCACCATGCCCAGCTAATTAAAAAAAAAATTTTCATAGAGACAGGGTCTCACTATGTTGACTGGGCTGGTTTTGAACTCCTGGCCTCAAGCGATCCTACCACCTTGGCCTCCTAAAGTGCTGGGATTACAGGCGTCAGCCACTTCTCCCAGTCCTCTTCTGCTTTAGAGCTCTTGCCCTGCTATTCAAACCCACGCTTTGGCATTTCTTTGCCTACTTTGGTAAATTGGCATATCTAGTGGAAGCCTCTTGACCTGAGACCACAGGCTTCTGAGGACAGAGAATGTTTTTGTTCAGCACCGTGTCATTCCTAGTGTTCACAGCAGTGCCTGGCACCATGAATATTATTGAATAAAAGAGTGCATGAATGATGGCTTCTCACCACCTACTCCCTCACCTTCTCAGCCCCCCAAGTGCTCCTCTTGGGCACATTTTGGCTATCCTGGACTTGGTCCTTGGAGATAAAGATGCCGGTTTCTCTGATGTGGTTTAGCCAATGTCACATTCGGTGGCCAGTAGGGAGTTGTAATAAAGGCAGATTTTCCTTATTGGTCTTAGGCTGTCAAAGACAGCAGAAAGATATTATCCACTGCCAAGGAAAGATGGGAACCAAAAACAAATACTTAAAGTTCCCCAAAGCTTTCAAGGAGTCTTCCAGCTGTGGCAACGAGAAGTCAGCTCAAGGCACCTTAGTAGCCATGAAAGCTCTCACATTATAGCTATATTTGACTCTCGGGTTGCAATAATGAACAGGTGAACACTGACAATTAGTCCTCTTAAATGTGCCCAAGCAGTTGGTAATTATACCCTACATTTATTTAGTGTTTTGTTTACAAAATTCTGATCTCCCTTTTGATGATATGAACAGCCTAGTACATATATAGGACAGCTATGATTATTCTCACTTTACAGATGTGAAAACTGATGCCAGAGAGGTAGTCATTTGCCCTACACTACGCAGTTAATAAAAGGTAGAGACGGTAGAGAGAGGTCTTCACCCCTTTTAATGCCTAGTCCAGCAAATTTTTAATGTCAATGTTGCATTTAACTCCGTAATTTCTGAGGATGACAGTAACAGGAAGATGTATTCCTTTCTGTTGCTCTTCTTCCAATTTAGTTAGGTTATGTATTTGAGTCAGTTAGTCTTTCTGGATACCAGTTTACTAATCTGTATCATGGGGAATAAACACCATCCGTCAGTGAGTACGCATGAAGCAGAGGAGACTGGGAGGGTTCAGAACTTCAAAAACAATTTCTGAGTGAAGCTGTTTAGAAGAGACTGTGATAACTCTTACCCATTGTCCATAAAACAAGTTAAATGGCACCTCCCTTGGCCACCCTACCTAAAATGGCACCCTTGTTACCTCATTACCATGTTTCATTTTTCTTCACAGCATTTATTACCATTTATTATATGTCTATATTACCTGTCCGAATCCTCCCACCAGAGTGCAATAGCCAAGAAGGCAGGGACCTGAAACCCTCACAGGAGAAATAGTGCCTGGCACAAATAACCACGTGTTGAATAAATGATTGAAGGAATGAATGAATGAATCTGAGCTGTGGAATGATTCAAAGTAAGTTTGAATTGAATGACAAAGATTTACTTGAATCCTCCTTGCTCTCCAACAGAGGGGTGTTATGGTTTGGCATCCTCATACCTATTCCTAGTCTGCCACTCAATGGCTTACAACCAGTTACTAAAGCCTCTTTGAGTATCAACTTAGGTCTGGGTGAAATGGGTTCAATAACCTGTGTCCGTGCAGCAGATACAGGCCATTATATTGCCCTGTATGCCTCTGTACTGTAACAGCCTGTGAGCAGCTTGAGGACCGAGGGCTGGTCCTGTGCACTGTTGTATCCCCAGTACTTAGCAGACAGCCGGGTCCACAGAGAGGTAAAATAAATGTTGAATGAATGAACGAAAGTACAGGCTGTTAATCTTCCTTCAAAGCTGACCCACCATTTGAAAATAAACCTGGTGCATGGCACAGACATTCCCCTTTCAATTCAGAGATGAGGAGGCGCTAAACAGTTGGTTCCGTATCCTGAGGGAAGGAAAGGCAAGCCTCGGCTCCAGATCCAGTTCCATGCCATGTTTTGGAATTTGTGTTTACGTCTGCCTTCATCCCCATCCTTTCCGCTCCAGCATAAGCAAAATTATAACCCCGCACACCGACTTGCATGCAATTATCATAGCCCGAGTGCTCCTCCGTTGAGACTTCGCCCCCGAGACCGCTGACTGTGAATGACAAATCAAAAGTCAGGGTTGCAGAATCAGCCGGACTTTCCTGCTCATTTGCAGCAGAGGGAGGAAGCAGAGAATGAAAGATTCTGAAAATAAAGGTAAGGGGCGGACTGCAGAAAGATGGCTAAGAGAGGGCTAAAGGCTAAAAGATGCTAGGGATGCGATGTCACTCCACAGATATATTTAGTTTGTATTAATGGCTAGTTTAAAATTACCGTGCCTATATTAACATTCTAGTTATATAATAAACATGATGACTTTAAAAAATGACTAGCTTCTAGTTTCCAAATATTGTGTCATTCAGCTTTCCATTTTTATAGTCCTAAATATAACTCTATTTTTGCATTCTTCATTTAATCTTGGCTGAGTAACACAGCTTTCACAGATTTCCTTAGACTAGCTCCCAGATTTTTGATAATTTTATTTTGGGGGTGTTCACAATAGTTAATAATGAATACACAGGTTTTCAATGCATTATTAGAATTGGAATATCTGAAATACTTGGGACTTAAAACAGTTTGGGTTCTGAAGGCAAACGCTGACGGAGAATCCTTTAATGAACATTAATCTTTTTAGAAGCGCTCCATGGGGAGCCGTCGCTGACCTTCAGAACTGTTTATCTTGCAGAGAAAGGTTGGGATGTAAACTACCCCCACTCCATCAGCCTCCACACCTTACCTCCCCCTCACCTCCCAACACTCTAATTCTGTTGGAGGGATGGGGGAAGAGAGAAACGGATTTAAATAAAAACTCGAAAAAGGAAAGGGCTAACCGAAAAATGAGCCAACCAAATTTTAAGTTCAACAACAAGCATTTTGGAGGATTCTGAGGTTTTAAATTCTGAGGCTCCTTAAGTGTTCTGCCGCAGTTGGGGGAGGAGCGATGGACCCCTAGGTCTCCGGAGGCTACACGTGTTCCCCGATCCCGTTTCCTGGGGGAGCCCTTCCTTCTTATTGCGCTGGTCGTGCTCCTGGCCCGCGTGCCCAGGAAGGGCGCAGAGGGGCCGCGCGCCCGGGGGAGAGCGCTCGTGCGGCCGTCCGGGCGGAGAACGCCGTTTCCGCGCGGCGGCGCCGGGCCCCTGCTTCCGGAACGCTAATTTTAGGGTTCGCCGGTGCCCCCTTTCTTTTCACCCGCTTTCCGTGACAGCCGCTGCGCAGCAGTCTGCGCTTCGAGTGCCCTGTGTTTTAAGGAGGCCCCAGCGCTTTCCCCTTGGGCTTGGGTGCGCAGGTGGGGGCTGGCACGCAGCCCGTTGGGCAGGTTTCGCGCAGCGACCCTCCCCGCGCCGGAGCTAAGTTCTTTGGGTGAGACGTGCAACAACGCAGGCCCCAAAGCTCTCTGCGCGCAGCGCCGCGAGGCTTGGCCTTCTCCAGTCTTCGGGAGGGTGCCACCCTCTCTGGCTTGTTATAGGATTCCCACCTCGTGGTGGGCAATGATGTATACATATTCAACATTAGAAAAAGAAGGAAGAAAAAAAACCCCACTCACAACCTAATGCCAATGGAGAGAATGGTATTTTAATCTACGAAACTGTAATGAAGGCTCTTAAACAATCCCACTTTCCATAACTGAGGCTTTCAAAAGGGCCAGGTAGTTGGTGGTGTTTGTATTAACATCTCATAGGCTCTGGATCATTCACAGCCACTTATTGATCTATGTGGTTTTGACGTTTAAATTTTAATGAAGCAGCCTTAGTGGGGAAGAAAACAGCTTGCATGGGCCCAGTAAGTGGGAAGAGGACCTGTTCACTCCTGTTTCTAAGCCAGCATCTTAAGAGTAGGTATTACCTGTGTGTGAAATCAAAGTATTTTAAAATTAACTCTAGGAAGAATGTTGGTTTTTCCTGTGTTGTTTTCAGTGGTTGGAGAAAGGGTTTCTGGAGAGAAAAAAAAAATTGCTTATTTGCCAAGTCATGCTAGGCCATGGATATGATTTAGAAAAAAGATTAAAGCTGCCTGAATTGGAGGCTCAGGTTAAGGTTAATATTCAACATTGTTTGAAATGGAAACACTCGTGGTTTCTCAGTATATCAGTGTGTTTTAAGCCCAGATCCCCAGGCTTTTTTTAAGGAGAGTTGGTATTTAGAATTTTTTTTTTTTTTGAGATGGAGTCACGCCCTGTCGCCCAGGTTGGAGTGCAATGGTGCGACCTCGGCCCACGGCAACCTCTGCCTCCCAGGTTCAAGGGATTCTCCTGCCTCAGCCTCCCGAGTAGCTGGGATTACAGGCGCATGCCACCACGCCTGGTTAATTTTTGTATTTTTAGTAGAGACGGGGTTTCACCATGTTGGCCAGGCTGATCTCGAACTCCTGACCTCAGGTGATCCACCCGCCTCGGCCTCCCAAAGTGCTGGAATTACAGGTGTGAGCCACCGTGCCTGGCCGGTATTTAGAATTTTTGTTTTACTTTGTACTGGAAAGAGCCTTGGGTTGGGAGTCAAGATTGGTAGACTCTGGCTTGTTCAGTTATAACTCATTTGTGACCTAGGACAGGACTCTTTATTTCTTTGGGTCTCAGTTTCTTTATTGCTAAAATGGAGAGCTATTAGACTAGATTCCTGTTTTTCAGATTGTGAGTGGTGAGAAAGCAACTTAGTGAGTCTTAGGCAACATTTTAGATCGATGAAATAGAACAGAAACTGTCAGAAATCATTGCACATAGCAGAGGTAACTACTGTTTCCTGAAACTTTTGTTGTAGATATTTATCTTTATGCATGTGGGTATAGGCCGTATTCTGACATCACATCGGTTTTTTTTTTTCCTGTGAGTTTCAGTCACTGAAATAAATCATAGCTCAGTAATAGTTTTCAAGGAGTCTGTGAAATGCGGCTTTATATGCATATATATACAGAGAGAGACAGAGAGAGAGAAAGGCCATAGTTTTCCTCAGATTTTTAAAGGATTCTAAGACTCCAAATAGGTTATGAATTACTGTATTTCTAAGGTCCCCCAGGCCTTTTCCAAGCCTATTTCTTTGAGAGCAAAGTATCCCTTTAGGGCTGCTGGGAGATGAGTATGTGTTGACAGAGACCAGATAAGTGTGTGGTGTGAGGTGGTGTGTGTGTGTGTGTGTGTGTGTGTAGGTGTGCCCATAGCAACCAGACCGTGAGAGCCATTCCTGGGTCCCAAAGTACCAGTTGGTGTCCTGAATATGAGACATAAAAACACTAAAAATTAGAGTCTCCGTGTTGAAAAGGACCACAGCAAAACTATTAAAATATTATGAATTGTTTGGAAGTCAATTCTTTTTGTAAAGACTAAAAAAGAGAATCAGGTAAAATTATAAGAGGTTGATGGGGCAAAGAAACCACCAGGATGTTGCAAGTTCAGAAAGTGAATTTTTGTAAGCTACCATCATATGAGTGGTTCAGTAAATGTTGACTTGTGGCTTAAGAACTGCCTGCCTGCCTTTCCCATCTTTTTAGTTCATCTGAGGACAATTCAGTGAGGCTTTTAAACACAAAAGACATTGTGTAACATTGATCTAGCATATCTCAAAATGTTTTGCAAGCCAGGAAAAAGAAATTAAGTATAAGGGAACTAAAAAGAAAATAGTTGAGTGAGTTAATAAGTAGATATTGGCAAACATGACAGCCAATTATAACAATAACAACCATAGCTCCTATTTAATGAACAACTGTTATGTGAAAAGCTCTCTGGGAGGTGCTTTACATATTGTCACACACTGCAAGGTAGGTGGTATTTTATTTTGAAGAAATAGATTAAGAATTTTGTACAGGGATACATAGCTAGTTAACGGCAGAGCCATGATTCAAAACCAGGTCTTTTTTTTTATCTCCAAAACCATTCACATGGTAGGCAAGTACTTGAAAATAGCCCTGTACTCTGTAAAATTACAGTTTTTAATAAAATTGTCAAGATTTTTAGAATTAACTTACCTATATAAAAAGTGAGATGTGAATCTTAGAAAATGATGGCTTTTGACTAATTTTTTAGGTTGTTTTTATTTGGAAAACAGATATTTTAACTCTTCAAATTCAGCTCCAAATTTTCTTTTTACTAAGTTCTCTGAGTATGTTATGCAGCAAGGTCTTAGAAACAGAGGCACAAAATAATAAGAATGAAGACTGAAAATTTGGGTGAATTTTTTTTTGGTCTTATATATAAGAGGTCAAAGAAAATAGTTCTCATTCCAATTTTTCTGTTATTTTTCTAGATTTTATTTTAAAATGGCAAACATGGCATTTGTTTAGCAAACAAAGTTACACACAACATTTTAATAGTAGGATTTAAAAGTTGTCATGGCTGGGCGTGGTGGCTCAACCTGTAATCCCAACACTTTGAGAGGCTCAGGTGGCAGATCACTTGAGGTCAGGAGTTCAAGACCAGCCTGGCCAACATGGTGAAACCCCCTCTCTACGAAAAATACAAAAATGAGCCGGGCGTGGTGGCATGCACCTGTAATCCCAGCTACTCGGGAGACTGAGACAAGAGAATCGCTTGAACCTGGGAGGTGGAGGTTTCAGTGAGCCGAAATAGCAAGACTGCACTCCAGCCTGGGTGACAGAGTGAGACCCTGTCTCAAAAAAAAAAAAAAAAAAAAAAAGTTGTCTATGCCAATGGTTCCTGAGACAACTTTTCACTGGAGGTTATTACAAAATCTAATTGGGTTTGAGCGGGGTCAGATTCAGACTTTTAAGCTCTAAATATTAAAAAATAGTGTGGTGTTCATCCTCCAATCTGTAATTCAAAATAAGTGTAAATAAATTTTTAAAAAGTTGTGATTTTTCTTAAACATCGTGACTACTTTGATACTTTTAGAGAAAACTCAAATTCTTTCAAGGATTTTTGTCACTGCTGCTTGTGACTGGGTGAGTTGGTGAAATGATACTTTAGCTGGGGTGACCTATAAATGACTGAGTGACTTCTCAGAACTTGAGGGGTAGCATGTGGTTAAGCTGGGATTAGAGACTGGTCTATGCCAGTGGTAATCAATGGGTGTGGTATTGCTTTTGGGCTACACACCGGAAATCTGCAGGTATGTTATTTGATGGTCATATGATTGAGGGGCGCTACCATTGGCAGAAACTAGAAATGATAGTGCTCTCCAGTGTTCTGGACTGTTCCATTCAATGATGAATTAGCTCATGTCCTGTGCAGTTTTCAAATGTTTTGCTGAAGATGTAGTAAAACCTTCTATACTTTTCTGGGCTTAGAACATAAATTGGTTTCACTGTACACTGAAACTTCCAGGATTAAAAATGCTATGTAAATCTAAGGAAGATTATACTGAATTTTGTTCAGGAAATCACTTACCCAAAGCAATGCCACTTGTGCTTTAGACACCAGTACAACACACCTGAATCATAAAATCTATATACAAGTGCAAATAGCTACCTACTTATGTTTTCTGATATAGTCTTGTCTGAGCATTTGCATATTGAAATACATGTTGCTTTATTGTAAATAACTTATTTCACTTCTCTTTTACATTACAGTTGAAACATATATGTATATATATATACATATGCACAGTTTAATTTTGTGTTAGGTTATTTCATCTTTAAATTTCATTTTGAGATATAAACAAGAAAATACAAAATATTTTTATATGTATTTGTGTTACTCAGAGTTTACAAAAGACTTGATTTTTAC
Source organism: Symphalangus syndactylus (assembly GCF_028878055.3). Taxonomy (NCBI): domain Eukaryota; kingdom Metazoa; phylum Chordata; class Mammalia; order Primates; family Hylobatidae; genus Symphalangus; species Symphalangus syndactylus. The sequence continues at coordinate 47,376,287 of NC_072434.2, read as the reverse complement.
CCCTGAATGTTTTAAAATAATTTGAACCAACATTAACACTTTTGGAGACTATAGGTTCAATAAGGTATTTATGGCGTCTTTAATAAAGATTAGAGCAGTCTGCAACGAGCTGAGTGTAAACTACCCTCTTTAAAGGGCAGATATACTGGGTTATAAGGGTTATAAATCTTCTAAAAGTGATGTCACTGGTCATTGATTATTTTTATGCTATTGTTACTGCCACTTACATTTTTATTTTTTATTTTACTATTATTATTTTTGGGATGGAGTCTTGCTCTGTCACTCAGGCAGGAGTGCAGTGGTGCGATCTTGGCTCACTGCAATGTCCACCTTCCAGGTTTAAGCAATTCTCCTGCCTCAGCCTCCCTAGTAGCTGGGATTACAGGTGCACACCATCACACCCAGCTAATTTTTGTATTTTTAGTAGAGACAGGGTTTCACCATGTTGGCCAGGCTGGTCACCAACTCCTGACCTCAAGTGATCCGCCACCTTTGGCCTCCCAAAGTGCTGGGATTACAGGTGTAAGCCACTTCACCCGGTAAATTTTTTTTAAACATTTTATTTATATTCTCTCAGCAGGACAATCTTCCTAGCATAACTGTTGAGGGCACTGCCAGTCTCAAGTTTTGACCTTGTTTTTCATTTTTTTTTATCAACTTAAAAAACATGATTTTTTTTCATTTTTATTTTTGACTTGACAATAACTGTATATATTTATGGGGTACAATGTGATGTTTTAATAGAGATCTACTACATTTTGGAATGATCAAATCAGGCCGATTAGCATATTTATCACCTCAAATATTTATCATTTCTTTGTGATGAGAACATTTAAAATCCTCTTTTAGTAATTTTGAAATATACAACACATTATTATTAACCCTAGTCACAGTGCTGTGCAATAGGGCAGCAAAACTTACTCTTCTGTCTAACTGTAACTTTGTGCCTATTGATCAGCATTGCCCCTTTCCCTGCCCATGCCCCCACCTCCCAGCCTCTGGTAACCACCTTTTGATTCTCTAATTCTGTAAGTTTGGCTTTTTTAGATTCCACACACAAGAGAGATCATATGATATTTGACTCTCTGTGGCACTTTAGAATTTCATTTTCTAATTGTTTATTCCTGGGATGTAGAAATAGAATTGATTAGGCCAGGTGTGGTGGCTTATGACCATAATCCTAGCACTTTCGGAGGTGGAGGCAGGCGAAACACGTGGGGTCAGGAGTTGGAGACCAGCCTGGCCAACATGGTGAAACCCTGTCTCTACTAAAAGTACAAAAAAATTTAGCCGGGTGTGGTGGTGTGTGCCTGTAATCCTAGCTACTCGGGAGGCTGGGGTGGGAGGATTTCTTGAACCAGGAGGCGGAGATTGCATTGAGCCAAGATCACACCACTGCACACTCCAGCCTGGGCAACAGAGCAAGACTCCATCTCAAAAAAAAAAAAAAAGAAAGAAAGAAAGAAATAGAATTGATTTTATATGTTGATCTTATTTCAGTGACCTTGCAAAATTCACTTATTAATTTCAATAGTTTTTAGATTTTAGGGGGCTTACTATGTAGACCATTTATTTTTCTGTAAATAATGACAGTTTTATGTCTTCTTTCTGATCCTTATACTTTTTCCCCTTTGTCTTATTGCACTAGCTAGGATCTCTCTTATAATGTTGAATAGAAGCTGTGATGGTGAGTATTCTTATCTTGTTACTGATCTTAGGGGAAAAGCTATCGCATTTTCACCATTAAGTATAACATTTGATGTGGGATTTATATGGACACTTAAAAAATTAGATTAAGGAAGTTACCTTCTATTCCTACTGTGCTAAGTTTGTATCATGAATCAGTTCTGAGTTTTAACAAATATTTTTCTGTATTATGTGGATCATATGATTATTCTGTTAATATGGTGAATTTCAGTGATTCTTGAATGTTAAACCAACTTTGCATTTTTGGAACAAACAACTTGGTTGTGATATCTTTTTATATATTGCTGTATTTGACTTGCTAATATTTTGTTGAGGATATCTTTGTCCATGAGAGAGATTAACCTGTGATTTCCTTTTGTTGTGGTGCTCTTGCCACGTTTTGGCATCAAGGATATGTTGACCTCGTAAAATGAGTTAGGAAGTATTTCCTATTTCTCTATTCCCTGGAAGATTTTTGTGAGGTTAGAATTATTCTTTAAATGTCTGGAAGAATTCACTGGTGAAGCCATTTGGGCCTGGAAATTTTGTTCTTGGAAGGTTTTAAAATATGTTTGTTTGTTTGTTTATTTATTTATTTTACTTTTGTAAAGATGAGGTCTCACTATGTTGCCCAGGCTGATCTTGAACTCCTGGCCTCAAGTGATCCTGCCACCTCAGCCTCCCAAAGTGTTGGGCTTACAGGCATGAGCCACTCTGCCTGGCTTCAGTTGTTTTACTAGTGTATGTTATTCAGATTTCCTATTTTTGTGTGTGTTTTAATAAATTGTTTTTTTAGGAATTTGTCCATTTCATCTTAATTTCCACATAAGATTTTCTTTATATTCTCTTATGATCTTTAAAATGTTTTTAGGTGGCGTGGTCTTGTCCGTTTTTTATTTCTGATAGTGGCATTTCTATTTATTGTCCTGGTAATTTTCACTTATTTTGATGCAATATTGTCAAGGTCTTATAAATTTGAGTAGTCTCTGTTATCTTTTACTTGGCTAATTTTTTGTATTATACATTTATTTTTCATCTCATGAGTTCCTGCTTTTGTCTTTATTATTTCCTCTTACATTCTTTGGCTATAACGTATGACTTCTTTTTTAGTTTTTTGAGATAGAAGTTTGTATCTTTGATTTTCAGCTTTGCTTTTAAAAAATATTTTCATTTAAGGCTACACATTAATATTCTTTAAGCCAGCCAGGCGTGGTGGCTCACGCCTGTAATCCCAGCACTTTGGGAGGCCGGGGCAGGTGGATCACAAGGTCAGGAGTTTGAGACCAGCTTGGCCAATGTGGTGAAACCCCGTCTCTACTAAAAAGTTACAAGTATTAGTTGGGCATGGTGGCGTGTGCCTGTAATCCCAGCTACTTGGGAGGCTGAGGCAGGAGAATTGCTTGAACCCGGGAGGCGGAGGTTGCAGTGAGCCAAGATCGCGCCACTGCACTCCAGCCTGGATGACACAGCAAGACTCTGTCTCAATGAAAAAAAAAAAAAATCCTTAAGCTATACATATAATATCCTTTAAGCATAGCTTTTGTGTCCACCTGCAAGTATTGTTATGTCATATTTTCATTATTTAGTTTAAAATATTTTATACTTTTCTTTTTAATTTTTTTGACCCATAAGGTAATGTAACAACATACTTTTTAATTTTTAAACAGTTGGGGAGTTTCTGGTTCTCTTTTTGCCATTGATTTCTAGCTTGCTTTCACTGTAGTCAGAGAATATATTTTGGATGACTTGGAAATGTTTTAGACTTGCTTTGTGACCCTTCATATGATCAATTTTTATATTTATATGTTGTACTTAAAAGAATGTGCATACTAAGATAGTTTGGTTCCATGTTCTATATATGTTAATTATTTCAATTTGTTAATCCTGAGGTGTGGATCTTCTGTATCCTTACTGATTTTTTTTCTCATTCTGTTGGTTCCCAAGAGACGGCAAACTCTTCCATTATAATTTTAGATTTGCCTATTTTTCCTTTTATATTTGCCAATTTTTGCTTTACTTTGTGGCTCTGTTATTAGGTGCATACCATATACAGTTATAGTTGTCATATCTTCTTTATGAAATGTCTTTCCTTATCTTGAGCAATACTCCCTTATAATCTACCTTTTTGATATTAATGTAGCTATACCAACTTTCTTTGTGTTAGTAGATACATGGTAGATCTTTTCCCATTTGTATACTTTTTCTTTTTTATTATTATTATATATTTTTTTGAGATGGAGTCTCGCTCTGTCATCCAGGCTGGAGTACAGTGGTGTGATCTTGGCTCACTGCATCCTCCGCTTCCTGGGTTCAAGCGATTCTCCTGCCTCAGCCTCCCAAGTAGCTGGGACTACAGGTGCGTGCCAGCACACCCAGCTAATTTTTGTATTTTTAGTAGAGATGGGGTTTTGCCATGTTGGCCAGGCTGGTCTTGAACTCCTGACCTCAGGTGATCTACTCACCATGGCCTCCCAAAGTGCTGGGATTACGGGCGTGAGCCACCGTGCCCAGCCTATACTTTACTTTTTTCTATACCCCTATATGTAATCTGTCTCTTTTATAAGCAACCATAAGTGAATTTTTAAAAATCTAGTCTGACAATATGGTCTTTAGTTTGAATATTTAAACCATTTAATATAATTATTGATATGTTAAGTGCTATAGCTACCATGTTACTCCTTGTTTCTTATTTGTGTCCTGTCTGTTTTATATACCACTTTCTTTTGGATTAATCAAGCATTATTTTTAACTTTCCCACATATTCATTACACATTTGTTTTCGTTTTACTTTTCTTGGTGTGTATGTGCATGTGTGTGCCTGTGCATGTGTGCAAGTGATTACCCCAGTGCTCCTTATACTTAATCATGTTTCAGACAATGTTAGGCTCTTAGAAGGCTTTAACTCCATTTACCCTATCTTCTCCCTCACCTCACTTTCTGCCTTTTGTATTATTATTGTATTTTGTTTTAATTATACATTTATTAAAACCCCATAGGACACTATAATGATTGTTTTATGGAATAAATATTCATTTAAATTTACCCACATATTAATCCTATTCATTGCTTTTCATTTCTTTCTGATTTTTTGTGTATTCCCTCTGGGATCTTTTCCTTTTGCATGAAAAAAACTCCCTTTAGGATTTCTTGTAGTGCATATATGCTAGAAACAAATATTCTCAGTTTTTATGATCTGGAAATGAGTTGATTTTGTCTTTACTTTTGAAGGACAATTTTACTAGGGGTATAGAATTCTGGGGAAGCAGATGTTCCCCCAGCACTTTAAAACATGTTATCCCATTGTCTTCTGGTTTTCATCCTTTCTTGGAAAAGCAGGCTGTCATGTCAGTCAGTCTTATGTTGTTATTTGGTGTTGCATCTTTTTTCTTTGGCCATTGTTAAGACTTTTCTCAACTGATTTGGTTTTCAACACTTGTCCCAGGTGTGGTTTTCCTTGTATTTATCCTGCTTTGGGTTTTCAGTCCTTCTTTAATCTGTGCGGCTTGAGGTTTTTTGTAATTCTCATAATTCCCTGCCATTATCTCTCCAAACAGCATTTTGTTCCTTTCTCTTTCTGGGATTCCAGGTACCTTTATGTTAGAACTTTTTACCCTGTCCCATATATTCCTTCATTTTCTATATACTTAGCCCTTTTCTTTCTTTTTTAGTTTTCTTATTTTTTTGCTGGCCTATCTTAGAGCTTACTGGTTCTCTCTGCTATGTTTAACTTGTTGTTACAGAACCATTAATCTCTTAATTTTGTTTTGTATTTTTCAGTTCTAGAGTTACTATTAGATTTTTTTTTTTTTTTTTTTTGTTGAGACAGAGTCTCCCTCTGTTGCCCAGGCTAAAGTGCGATCCTGGCTCACTGCAACTTTCACCTCCTGGGTTCAAGCGATCCTCAGCCTCCTGAGTAGCTGGGATTACAGGCATGTACCACCACGCCTGGCTAATTTGTGTATTTTTAGTAGAGGTGGGGTTTCGCCATGTTGGCCAGGCTGGTCTTGAACTCCTGGCCTGAAGTGATCCACTCACCTTGGCCTCCCAAAGTGCTGGGATTATAGGCGTGAGCCACCACGCCCAGCCTCTATTAGATTCTTTGCCAAAATAGATTCTTCACCTTGTCATCTGTTTTCTCAAATATATACATCACAGTCATCTTAAACAACTTTGCTCAGTAACTTCAATGTGTGGGCCACTTGTGAGTCTTTTTATCTCTTCTGTTTTTCTTCTTAGTTGTCTTTCTTCATATGCCTGGCAATTTTTTATTATATGTCCAGTATTGTGTATGAAGATGCTCTGAATGATGTCATCTACCTGTTGAGAGTATTTGTCCTATTCTTTGTCAGAAGTAGAACAGAGATCACTTCAATCCAATCAGGCACTCAGTCCAATTAAGGCCGTTTTGCAGACTTCTAAGGTTTAGTCTACTTCTGGTTCTCCTAATCCCAGGCCCCTAGGGAGACTGAGAGTCTGCGATGTTTCTCACCACCCCTTCCCCTCGACAGACCCTAAACTCTAATTTTTGTCTCTCTAATGCTGTGAACTTGCTGAAAACTCTACTCAGCAAAATGTTCATTGTGCTTTTCATTTGCTTTCTCTTTGGCTTCTTAACCTCTGCTCTGGGCAGCTGAGTCAGGAATATCTGAAGGAGAAAACTCCTGTCAGGCTGTGAGTTACTCTAGGATATGCCTTTTCAGTCCTAAACTCCACTTTTTGTCTCTGCAGCCCTTGAAACTGTCTAAAATTCTGCAGGCTTCTCTGTATCTTAACAGCTGTCCCTTGCCTGGCTTTTCAGCTTCTTACCCCATGCTAAGAATTGGCATACACCCTAAATAGGAAAATGGGCTTGCAGAAAGTCAGGCTCACCTCAGTGAGCCTCCCCTCTCTCCAAGATCTGCTTCCTCAAATCGTGGCTGATTAGTAGCTTTCCTATTACTTCACATAGATGTTTAAAAATTTTATCTGGCTTTTCTAATTTCCCTCATAAGAACCAGTCTGCTACAACCTACTCTATTAAAGCTGGAAGTTAAACATGTCTGTTTTTTGTTTGTTTGTTTGTTTGTTTTAAGTGGACTATGTTAAAAAATAAAAATTGCAGGCCAAAAACCAAGGTAACAATGTCATTTTAAACACGTAAATTTAATAAAGGATATATGTGGATTTTCAGTTACTCTTTCTCGCTTATTAAAAGCTTGTCAGTACCTTTTTTCATATGTACTCGGAAATTCTTACAAATGTATGTTGCTTTGTTCCAGAGAATATGTGTACTAAAAGACTATAATTTTTCCGAGTCTGGTTCTCCATTCAAATGTTTTAATACTTTTGTGATTTTATGATTTGTAATTGTTGACTCTCACCTCCCAATTCAACCTGATCCTAAAATGTACAAAATAATTTGAATGATAGAGTTTCAAAAAGTTTTAGAAAACTTGACCTTGTAACTTTTATTCCAAAGCTTAGTTGAGGGGGAGAAGTACAGGCTTCTGCCTTTAAGGGTACTGCTTCACTTTTGGGGCAAAAAAGCAAGGGTTTTCAAAGGGGGACTTGACATGGCATGCAGGGGAGGGGGTGAGCCAGTGGGGGTCTCAATGACTTGCCTTGGTGCTTTATCTACCAGGTGATTGAGCTGGCGCCCTCGCGGGCAGAACTAGGTTGTAAGGTGGCCAGAGTCTTGAGATACTCTCCAAGTGGGAGTGAGTTTCATCATGGGCATACTTTAGGTTACAATTTGTTATCTCTCGAGGCAGTCTCCTGGTCGAAGAGACGTCTGGCTCTGGAGCTTCTAAGTAAGCACACAGATAAGCTTGCCCTATAGGGAGTGTCTGGTGAAGGAAAGGTAAATGTTATAATTGCATTTCTAAAGAGCTAAGTAGGAAGTGGAGAACAAGGGAAAAGGAGGAAACAGAAAAGAAGAAAAAAGTATTTTTTAAAAAAGTAATTCTTTCTCATAAAAAAGGGGGGTACTTGGTTACAGTCTAAATCCTTTCCCGTGGCTGAGTAGGTATTTTCTCAGCGTCTTTCCCAGGTTGCGCGCTGCGTTTAGTGCTGTCATTCTCATGTGCTTCATGTCACTGCCAATGTGTTCAGCCTCTCAAATGCAAGCTCCATTCATTTAGTCATTCATCTCATATGTTTTTGATCACTTATGTGCTCAGGTCTCCTTTTTCAAATCAATATTATGGCAATTCTAGTAAATGATCAGGGAAATTAAATAGGTCCATTCATGTGACATAGCTCTGAAAGGCAACAAAGTGATGGGTGGAATTGTGGAAATGTTTTTCACATTTCTCCAAATTTTCTTTTAAAATCAGACAAACAAACTGACACTTATTTTTCAGTCTTTTCAGATATGTTCCCCGACTCTGACTCTAGTACTTGAAAATGTACTAAGTAAGAGGGCTTTGGGATGCCAGAAATAGTCTGTTACTTAATCTGGCTGCTAGTTTTTAAACCAGTGTGTGAAAATTCCTGGAGCTCAGCACATGGTTTGTTCATGTTTCAATATGTCTGTTATACTTTAATAAAGAAAATGAAGTTTTACTGATAGATTAACAAAAAAAGTGCCAAAGAGAAAGAAAGCTTGAGAACCTCTGATCAAGTTCAGCCTCTGCATGCTATGGATGAGGGAATTGAAGCTTGGGAAGGAAAAATTACCTGGGGATTGGGTGAATGTCTCATAACCAGGAGTTGTACTCATGCCTTCTGACTCCTACTTCATCTGACTTTCCTAACTCGTTGATCAGGAAAGGGGTGAGGAAGAATCTAGCATGTGCTAACATTGGATCTGGGCGACATTTTCAGAATACCAGATGCATCCTGCGAGTCAGCACTTCACTTCCTACTCTTTCTGCCCTCCTCCATCCCCTTCCCCATGGCGGTTTAAAAACAGAAAAACAGGCACTTTTATCTCCTACAAACCTGGAGATACTTATTTCATCACCTAAGAATCATTTGACTGCATATGCTGAGAAAAAAGGGAAATTTGTGCCTGTGAAACCTAACAAGAGCCCAGCATAAGGTATGTTTGATCTCTTTTAAAGCCATCTTTAGTTTGGTGCTGTGTGGTTTAAATTTAGAATAACGTTTCTACAACTTTGGGGGAGGGGCGGTGATGGTGGAGTGCAGAGATTGAACCCAGCTGTGACTCCTGCTGCTGTGAGAGAAATGGGAAAATCTGGGAACCAGTGTTAAAAGGAGAGGGCGCTTTACAGAGGTAGCTGCAGGCAAGGGGATGTGCCTTAACTGGGATAGGGGTGGAGGTAAGGCCAAGAAACAGTGAGAGGTGTCTCTTCCCCCTCCTGCCCTGTGGGATCTGACCGACTGAAAACAGAGTGAAGACTATTTCTGATCTGGTTTGGAAAGCCAGAATTTAATATTAAAATACACGTTAAATATTTCAATAAATATTAATATGTTAATATTAATGTTAAGTCAGAATGTTAAAATATACATCTAATATATACACACATACATGCACATGCGTGCACACACACACAGCTTGGAATTGGTAGTGTCATCCTGGCTTCATTTTACATTCTCAAAGGCTAGATGTTGGGTTTCCAGAGTGCTGTTTCTTCTCCCTGGAATACATTTTCTCTCCTGTTTGCCTGGCTCAGTTCTACTCCTCTTTCCAGTAGTAGCTTCCTCTGACTCTAGGTCTCCTTCCCACTCCCTGCCCGTAACGTTTCCAGAGCATCCTGTGTTTTCCCTTTTCTGTCACTTCCCGTATTTTTAATTATTAGATGAAATTTGGGCACGGCATATGTCCTTAATACATAGAGGAAAGAAGAGAAGGCAAGGAGTCAGGGAATATAAAAGAAAGCTACCCTTGGATGCTTCTCTTAAACTTAGCAAGGTAGACAGGTTCCTTAACTTCTCTGAGCCTCAGTTTCCTCACTTTCAAAGTGAAAATAGTAATACCTAACTCATAAGGTTGTTGCGAGAATAGAAATAATATATTAAAGGCACCTAGCATAATATCTAACACGTAGTAGGTACTCAGTGTAACATAATTTAAAATGTATATATACTCTCAAAAGGAAATTATGAAAATTCAGAAAAGCACAGAGAAAGCCTGTGAAAACATTCATTATCCCCTCTCTTAGAGATAATTGCTGTTAAATTGAGTGGATTCCTTTTCTGTGTGTTATCTTTATATATCTATATAATGTACTTAGTTCAGATTATTCATATTTTCTTTTTTTCACTTAATATGATGGTCCAAACACTCTCCACATTTTTAGTGTCTGTAAAATACTGCCGTATTATATTTTGTAATAATAACTGGGCCTTCAGTTATTAAAAGAAGATTTAGAAACTGACACTTGATCCATTCAAACTCTACTTTTACCAGGACAGTATGTTTATGTGTTAGGAGGATAATTCATATTCCTGGGTAAACAAATGATGTAGTGGACAAGGTACAAAAGGACTCTTCCCTTCATTCCTTCTTCTCTCTCTCTTTCAGCCTTTCTTGCTTATTTCCATGGATAGGAGGGTTATTTTGATTTTTAAAGTAATGAGGCAACTAGGTGAAATGAAGAAATCCATTGGCCTGGAAGTTAGGAGGCCAGAAATTTTCCTTCTTACAGTGCAGTCACTGACTCTCTTTGAGGCAGTCATTTCATTTTTTGGTCTAATTTTTTTCATTTGTAAACATGGGGGAAGTGGGTTTTATTAGAGAGATTTTCAGACTGGGCTTTTCTGAGTGAGTGTTAGAGTTCTGTGGAGATGTTTTTTCATATTAGGTAGATTTCCTCTCAAGGGAAAATTACATGGCTAAAAAAAATTAAGTTTCACGTTTCAAATTTTATTTTATTTTTTAGACAGGGTCATGCTCCGTCACCCAGGCTAGAGTGCAGTGGTGTAATCTTGGCTCACTGCAACCTCTGCCTCCTGGGTTCAAGCAGTTCTTGTGCCTCAGCCTCCTGGGTAGGTGGGACTACAGGTGCTTGCCACTACACTGGCTAATTTTTGTATTTTTAGTAGAGACGGGGTTTCACCATGTTGGCCAGGCTGGTCTCGAACTCCTGACCTCAAGTGATCTGCCCACCTTGGCCTCCCAAAGTGACAGGATTACAAGCCTTAGCCACTGTGCCCGGCTCAAGTTTCAAATTTTAAATGAAATCTCAGTGTACTTTTTGCTTTTTTAAAATTGAGATATAATTCACATACCATACAATTCACCTTTTAAAAGTGTACAACTCAGTGGTTTTTAGTATATTCGTAAGGTTGTACAGTCATCACTACTATCTAATTCCATAACGCTTTCATGGAACCCATTAATAGTCGCTCCCCTTTTCCTCCTTCCCCTAGCCCCTGGCAACCACTAATCTATTTGTCCCTGCGGATTTGCCTATTCTGGACATTTCATGTAAATGGAATTATAGTATGTGGTCTGGCTGCCTTCACTTAGCGTAATGGTTATAAAGTTGATGCATGTTGTACCCTAAGTACTTCATTTCTTTTTTTCCATTCCTTTTAATTTTTTTTTTTTTTTTGGAGATGGAGTCTCACTGTGTCGCCCAGGCTGGAGTGCAGTGGGGCAATCTCGGCTCACTGCAAGCTCCGCCTCTCGGGTTCACACCATTCTCCTGCCTCAGCCTCCCGAGTAGCTGGGACTACAGGCGCCCGCCACCACGCCTGGCCAATTTTTTGTATTTTTAGTAGAAACGGGGTTTCACTGTGTTAGCCAGGATGGTCTCGATCTCCTGACCTCATGATCCACCCACGTCGGCCTCCCAAAGTTCTGGGACCACAGGCGTGAGCCACCATGCCCAGCCCTTTTTAAAATTTTAATTTTACTTATTTATTTATTTTGACACAGAACCTGGCCCAGTCACCAAGGCTGGAGTGCAGTGGTGCGAACATGGCTCACTGCAACCTTGACCTTCTGGGCTCAAGCTGTCGTTCTGCCTCAGGCACTCGTGAAGCCGGGACCACAGGTGCATGCCACCATGCCACCATGCCCGGCTAATTTTTTCATTTTTTTGTAGAGACAAAGTCTCACTTTTGCCCAGGCTCAAGTGAACTCTTGGGCTCAACTGATCCTCCTGTGTTGGCCCCGCAAAGTGCTGGGATTACAGGCATGAGCCTTCACATCTGGCACCATTCCTTTTTTTCAGCATTTTAGAAAAAATTTTTTTCAAGTTTGGAAAAAAAAAGTTTTGTCAGATTATTAGAATTCCCGTAGCAGTAGAATGCGTTATCTGCAGTGTTTGTTGAGATGCAAAAACAATTTCAGTACTTCAGACTTTTAAATAAAAGGCTCCATTTAGTGCATGTGAAAACTTTTAAAGCTCTCCCCTTCCCCCTTAAAGCTAAGAGACTGATATACTGATTGCCAGTCTTGTTTTCCTCCTCTGGGTTTAGGGGAGGGGATTAGGGCCAGACTTTCATTGGATAAAGGTAGTTGAGGCTGGGGTTAGGCTCTTTTCAGAGGAAAAATCAAGATATTAACATGTCACCAGAAAGAGGAGGGATGGATGGTGGGTGGGTTAAAACAACAGATGTCAGGTGTACATAACTGGGATGGACTTCATCTGCTGCACTATTGGTGCAAAATCCTTTCCTCTTATGTGTCTCCTGGTGTTCCTAAGAAAGTATAAGGAAGTAACCTGCAGTTTGTAGGGAATTAGCTGTTTACTCATGCATGAACTGTGTTCTCTAGTTAAAAAGAGATCGAAAAGAAGAACAATATCAGAGTCCCTATCCAAATTATGAACTCCTTGAGGTCGGAGATTGTGTCTTGTCACAATTATACCTCCAGTGTCTGATATGGAACCTGGCATACATGAGTCATTCAGTGAATATTTGTGAGATTACTTGGTTTGTTGCCTTGTTGACTTAAGAAAACTTTTTATTTTGAAATAATCATAGATTTGTCCGAGAGATTCCAAAGAAATATACAATGATATCCTATGCATCCTTCATCCTCTAGCCTCCCTGAATGTTCACATCTTATACCACTATAGTACAATATAAAAGCCAAGACATTGACATTTGCACAATCCATAGAACTTAAGGTTTCACCAGTCACACATGCACTAGTTTATGTGTGTGTGTTTATGTTTGTAGCTCTATGCTATGTACTGTGTGAATACACGTAACCTTAACTAACGACCACGGTGATCAAGATGCTCAAATATCACCACACACTCTCTTGCATTACCCCTTTATGGCCACCTCCATTTCCCGGTCCTTAACCCTTGGAAATTTAGTCTGTTCTCCATCTTTATAATTATGTTATCTCGTGATTTTTTTCCAGAAATGAAACCATGAGGGTATCCCCAAGATTGCCTTTTTTTACTCAGCATAATTTCCCTGAGTTGCATCCAAGTCGTTGGATGTACAACATGCACCAACAGTGCATTCCTTTTTACTGCTGAGTAGTATTCCCTAAAATGGATATAGCATAATTTGTTAAAATATTTATCCACTGAAAGACATTTGGGCGGTTTCCAATTCTTAGCTACTAGGAATAGAGCTGCTGTGAACATCTGTGTACAAGTTCCTGTGTGAAAGTAAGTCTTCATTTCTTTGGGATAAATGCCCAAGAGTGAGATTTCTGGATTGTATGATAAGTCCATTTTCAATTTTGAAAGCACTGCCAAACTATTTTCCGAGAGGATATACCATTTTAAATTCCAACCATTATCGTATGAGTGATCCAGTTTCTCCATATCCTTGCCAGCAATTGGTATAGTCACTATTTTTCTTTTTAGCATTTATGATGGGTGTGTAGTGATACATTGACTTTTTGCCCCTCCTCCTGCTAAATAAACATGTTAAGTTTTGAACTCAGCTTCCCAACTCTCAGTGGCCTGGTCTGTGATTTCCGTAGGCCTCTATACTTCTGACTTCCTCCTACCTCCATGACCTTGACCTGACTTCTCTTTCCTCTCTCCCCAGCCTGGGTCCCAGGGTCCCCTTTTTACCTCAGAATCCCTTTATCTCAATCCTGCCATCTTCCCAATGCCTGGAGAAAGTCACAAAAGTGCTCTCCACTGCTGCCAGGCCTCTGATGTCACAGCTCCTGGGCAGTCCTTTCCTTTACCTCAGTGACGTCACCCTCCCATTTCTGACAGGGCACTGCTCCATACAGTGAGGTCTGCTCTCAGCGAGGACCTTAGCACCTCTCAACAAGAGTGAGGCTGTCCAGCCTGAAGCCCCTCAGCATCTCCTTTCTCCATCTCTGCCTTTCTGTTTCTTGCAAAAGCCAACTCCTCATGTGTGCTTAAGTTCCCAGAGAGCCTCCAGCCCCCTAGGGTAGGGATTTATGAGAGGAGTCTATTTTCAGACTTCCCTTCATACGTTCTCCTTTTCCTCAGAGTGTCCTTAATGGAACACCCACACCTCTCCTCTAGTACTGAGTCTGTTGAATCAGGATCTCTGGAGGTTTGCAGGGCGGAGAGTCTGTTTTTATCAGTCTCCTCAAGGCCTCCAGTGGGGAGTCAGATTCAGAGACGGCTGCCTCAGGGACTCTCTGGGCCCCTCTTCTTCACACTACCCCTCAGCAGTGTTTTCCCCTAACTTTGGAGAACCAAATTATTTTGTTCTGGACTCATTGTTTTTTGTTTTTTGTTTTTTTTTTTTTTTTGAGATGGAGTTTCACTCTTTTTGTCCAGGCTGGAGTGCAATGGTGCGATCTCGGCTCACTGCAACCTCTGCCTCCCAGGTTCAAGCGATTCTCCTGCCTCAGCCTCCCAAGTAGCTGGAATTACAGGCACCCACCACCACGCCTGGCTAATTTTGTGTTTTCAGTAGAGATGGGGTTTCACCATGTTGGCCAGGCTGGTCTTGAACTCCTGACCTCAGGTGATCCACCCACCTCGGCCTCCCAAAGTGCTTAGATTACAGGCATGAGCCACTGCACCTGGCCAACTCGCTCGTTTTAATTCTGTGGTTTTCCATCTGGTTCCTGCATTTCTGCCCAGCTCCTTTAAATTTATTATAATAATTGTAATTATCATGTTGCTTTGGTTTTGTAGTCTTATTGGCTCCTGCTTTGCAGTGTCATCAGTTTCATCTTTACAAACTCTGATGCTCTAACTTTCTTACATAAACAGCAGCAATTGCTCTTCTTTCCTTGCACAGAGGTAGGAGTGTTCTCAATATGACCACCATCTGGTTTCCCAACCTAGGTTTTCACAAATCTCCTATATGTGATTTATGTGGCCCCTGAAATGCCTGGTGTACAATTGCTCAGACCATGTTCTTTTTGGATTTTGTTATTTGGCCTCATCTTATTGCCCTTGCCTTAGAAGTACACCTCCCAATTCAGTCTTTGGTCAACTGAAATTTATTCTTTGTCAAAGACCCTTTCCAACAGTTTATTCCCTGCAACGTTTTATGAATTGTTGCCTGAACTAGATGTTTGGTCCTAACAATATATATTGCACATGATGCCAAGCACTGTTCTGAGTCATGGTCATATAAGGTGACTGGGAAATGATCCTCACCCCCCCACCAGTGTTCCCAACCATTTTTCCCTCCTCTACTCTCCCACAGATTTCTCTCCCCCCACTATGATTTTTTTTTCATTTTCAGCTGTATTTCAGGTTTTTTGTTTTGTTTTGTTTTTTGAGAAAGAGTCTCATTCCATCACCCAGGCTGGAGTGCAGTGGTGTGATCTCTGTTCACTGTAGCCTCTGCCTCCTGGATTCAAGTGATTCTCGTGCCTCAGCCTCCCACGTAGCTGCAATTACAGGCATGTACCACCACACCAGCTAATTTTTGTATTTTTGATAGAGATGGGGTTTCATCGTGTTGGTAGGCCGGTCTTCAACTCCTGGCCTTGAGTGATCTGCCCGCCTCGGCCTTCCAAAGTGCTGGGATTAAAGGCATGAGCCACCATGCCCCACTTTATTTAAGGTTTTTGAGAGGAGATAATTTGTCAAACCCAGCACTCTGCCTACCACAAAAGTTGATGTGCAGGATATATTTATGGAATAATTTAACATATCCCTCTACCTCCCTGCCCCAGCAACTTGGAAGATCAATGAACATGTGCTGAATTCACCCCACTCTTACTGTGTGTGTATTCTTCTCTCATACAACCAAAACCTAACTTTTGTTAATTAGGGTTCAGCATCAGCCATTTGAATAGCAGAATTCTAAGTTATGTAGAACAGTAGCTATCCTTTTTTTTTGTTTTTTTCTTTTTGAGATAGGGTTTTGCTCTGTCATCCAGGCTGAAGTGTAGTGGTGTGATTATGGCTCACTGCAACCTCAACCACTGTGGCACAATCCATCCTCCCACCTCAGCCTCCCGAGTAGCTGGGACTACAGGTATGCACTACCACACCTGGTTAATTTTTAAATTTTTTGTAGAGACAGGGTCTCACTTTGTTGCCCAGGTTGGTCTTGAACTCCTGGGCTCAAGCAGTCCTCCTGCTTCAGCCTCCCAAAGTGTTGGAACTACAGGTATGAGTCACTGCGCCTGGCCAGTTATCCTTTTTGTTTGTTTGTTTTCTGTTCTCCTACAGGTCATTTTTAGGGTTGAAAAGCCCATGTGCAGAAAACTACAACAGAAAAGATGGTAGGAGTGTGTTGGTTTTGGTGTAACTCTAGTGAGGTGATGAATATAAATTTAAAATCTTAAGTATACGAAACAGGTTACTAATACATTTGAGAAATAATAAAGGTGCTGCTTATTTATCTTTTACCATGTGCTAGAATTGTGCTAAGTGCTTAGCATATATTAGCTCATTTAAACCTAGTACTAATCCTGAGAGGTATGTTCATTTTATTGATGAAGGCCTTGAGGATCAGAATTGTGAAATAACCTGCTAAAATCAGAGAGCTAATAGATAGTGTATCCAGGATTCCCATATAGGTTTCTTTGATTCCACAACCCATGTTTTCTATGCTGTTTTGCCTCTCTAGATAAAAGCAGAAACTCTCACATTGTAAGAGTTAATGCTTACTTAAAATGTATATTTTGAAAGTTATTAAACTTTTACTGGCCCATGTGAAAATGCCTAAGTCAGTGAGTGAGTGAAGGAATGAATGAGTGAAAGAGTGAATGAAAGAATAGGGTAGATTGGAAGTACCATATGTATTAGTCTGCCAGATATTCTAGTACACTGAAAACAGATATTTATGGTGGTATATTTGTGGGAAAATTATCTTAAAAGGATTAAAAGTCCATTAAAAATGCAAACAAATGAAGTAGTGACAACGTAAAAACATTGAGGGGATAATGAGCTTATATACAAGATTTTTTAAAACGGATACTTAAAAGTTCATCAGTCAGTGGAGTAATAAGATGCTGTTGTAGTTCATTTTGGCCTCACTTCCTTACCTCCTTCTTTAAAAGTCCTTCCTCAGTACCTCTTGAGTAGTGGTTATTTATTCCTATTACAATGTATTTCCTTTCATTTATTTTATCTTTTTAGACTTTGGAGACTAGGTCCATTTTATTAAGCTTCAAGAGATTGAATGAAGGACAATCACTCCTCCATTTACCTACCTCCATTTACTTTGCCATTTAATCTCTTTCATTTATTTATTTTTTTGAGGCATGGTCTTAGCCTGTTGCCCAGGATGGAGTGCAGTGGTGCACAATCAGGGCTCACTGCAGCCGTGACCTCCTGGGCTCCAGTGATCCTGCCTCATCCTCCCAAGTAGCTGGGACCATAGGTACATGCTACCATACCTGGCTGATTTTTGTATTTTTTGTAGAGACGGGGTTTCACCATGTTGCCCAGGCTGGTCTCGAACTCCTGGGCTCCAACAGTCTGCTTGCCTCGGCCTCCCAAAGTGTTGGGATTACAGGCATGAGCCACTGTGCCTGGCCTAATTTCTTTTAAAAGGGTGCCATTACATCCCATGAAGTGCTGGGAAGAACACTGGGGGTCTTAGCATTGAGAATGTAAATGCTTATTTGAATGCTGTTTTCAGTGCAATACTCAGCCTTATACTCTGCCTGGTGTTCCCTTGTCCATTGAACCTCTTGTTGCCCTCTCCAGAGAATAAATCGCTAGTCTTCTGTTGGGGTTGGGGAATGGCAACTGCCCATCTGTATTGTCCGAGGAAGGGGATCTGGTGGTCTGTCTTAGTATTGCCTTCACCTGTCTACATTGCCGTCAAATCCTGAGTCCTTAGGGGATTCCACACTATAACTCAGCTTGCCAGGTTAGGATTTAGCGTAATTCATTCTGTTTTTATTTTCTAAAATTTGTTGCTGTTTTCTCTGAATTCATAAGAAAGTTTTAAAAGGTTTGAAAGAAAAGCAATACAGAGAAGCTTAACTCTTAACATGAAAAATTTATAACTAATGGCAACATTGGGAAAAAGCAGATTGGCAGCATATGAAAGTAAGAACATTGCACAAATGGGCATATTTAGTCAGAATTCTTAGGAGATGAACTGCTAAACATTGGTTTCAGAATCCTACATAATGTTTTGTGAGTGTGTGTGTGCCCAAAGAACACTGAATTTGTAGGCAAAATTTTAAGTACACAGAAAAGTACTTTATAAAGCATTTATAAAGTGAATACACCGTGTAATTAGCATCCAAATCAAGTAACAGGAGGTTACTAGCAACCCAGAAGCCCCTTTCTAGTTCCTGCCAACCCTCCAACCTCTACTAAGAATAACTAATGACCCAGTGTTTTACACTGTAGATTAGTTTTGTTCATTTCTGAATTTCGTATAAATGGAATCATTTAGTATATGATCTTTTGCTCTCATTTATTTTGCCCAAATTTATGTTTGTGAGACCCATTGTGTGGTAGTTGTAGTTCATTCTTTCTCATTCCTATATAGTATTCCATTGAGTGAACATGCTAATTTAGTTTTTTCATTTTGGCAGACATTTCCAGTTTGGGTCTGCTGTGAAAAGTACTACTATGAATATTCCCATATGTGTCTTTTGGTGCCCATGTGAACATATTTCTGTTGGTTATATACATATTTCTGTTGGTTATATATGTTGAAAATTACTGGGTCACATGGTATGTGCATATTGAGCTTTAATAGATACTGCCAAACAGTTTTACTAAGTGGTTGTACCAAGTTTTACTCCTCTCAGCAGGGTGTGAGATTTCTAGTTATTCCATATCTTTACCAACATTTGATACTGTCAGTCATTTAAATTTTTTTTTTTTTCCCTGAGACGGAGTCTCGCTCTGTCACCTAGGCTGGAGTGCAGTGGCACGATCTTGGCTCACTGCAACCTCCACTTTCCAGGTTCAAGCGATTCTCCTGCCTCAGCCTCCCAAGTAGCTGGGTCTACAGGTGCATGCCACCATGCCTGGTTAATCTTTTGTATTTTTAGTAGAGACGGGGTTTCGCCGTGTTGGCCAGGCGGTCTTGATCTCCTGACCTCTGATCCACCCAAAGTGCTGAGATTACAGATGTGAGCCACCACACCAGGCCAGTCATTTAAATTTTAGCCATTCTAGTTAGTGTATCTGTCACTGTGGTTTGCATTTGAATTTTTATGATGACTATGAGGTTAAGCACCTAGTCGTAAGTTTATTGGGTATTTGTATGTAGTCTTTTGTGAGAGGCCTCATTATGACCAGCACCTTTATCTTGACTTTCCCAGCCACCAGAACCATAAAATACAAATATGTATTGTTTAAGCTATCCGGTCTATGCTATTTTGTTACAGCAGCCTGAGCTTACTAAGGCAGAGGGGAAGTGCTATTGTACCAGTACCAAACATAGGCCCAAAAGCATTGTGTCGTTGTTTTTTTTTTTTTTTTTTTTGAGACAGAGTTTCACTCTGTTGCCCAGGCTGAGGTGCAGTGGCATGATCTGGGCTCACTCTAACCTCCACCTTTTGGGTTCAAGCAAATCTCCTGCCTCAGGCTCCTGAGTAGCTGGGATTATAGGCTCCCACTGCCATACCCAGCTAATTTTTGTAGTTTTAGTAGAGATGGGATTTCACCATGTTGGCTAGGCTGGTCTCCAACTCCTGACCTCAAGTGATCCACCTGCCTCGGCCTCCTAAAGTGCTGGGATTATTGGCAGTGAGCCACTGCCTCTGTTTGAGCACTGTATGTTGAAACAACACACATACATATCTTACAGTTATGGTGGCTGGGAAAGTCAAGATAAAGGTGCCGGCAGATTGCCAAATTTTCAATTGGGTTGTCTGCCTTTTTCATACTGATTTGTAGATTTTCTTATAGATTTATGTTGAGTCCTTTGAATGTATGTATTGCAAAAATCTTCTGTCAATGCGGTTTATATTTTCACTTTCTTAATAATGTCTTTGGATGAACTGACATTCTTTAATGCAGTCTACTTTATTGATTTGCTTCACAGTTCCTACTTTTTGAGTACTGTTTAAGAATTCTGTTTGCGTCAATATTGTGATGATATTACTTTATGTAGGTTTTCTTCTGAAAGCTTTATTGTTTTAGAGTATATTGATTTTTAAAAAATTTAAATGCATTTGTTCACATATCAGCCTGATCTATTGAAAAACATTTAAACACTTAAATAAACTTAAATAATAACTTTTCCACAAACTATCTATGTAATCTTTGGCAAGGCAGTTGGCATTTTTTGTTGTTGTTGTTTATTTTTAAATTATTACCTTTCCTATGGTGCTGCAGGGCAGTTAGCATTTGAACTTAATTTCTTTAACTATAGTATGATAATAATAATATCCACCTTAGAGTATTGTTGTAAGCATCATGACTATCTAAATGTTAGCTATTATTAAAAAGTCAGCTATTAGCAAAGACATTTTCGGAGACAATTGGAGATACTTAGACATAGATTGGATATTAGATGACAGTAAGGAATTATTAATTTTGTGTTGTGTAGGAAAACGTCCCTATTAGGGAATGCATCATGAAAAATTAAGAGGTGAAGTAAAATGTCTCAATTCATTCTTTAAAAGTTCAGCAAAAACAATAAAATCCCAAATATCTAGATAAAACAAACTTGCAAAATGTTTCAAATTATTGAATTTTTTTTTTTTTTTTTTTTTTTGAGATGGAGTCTTACTTCATCACCCAGGCTGGAGCACAGGGCACTATCTTGGCTCACAGCAACCTCCGCCTCCTGGGTTCAAGCGATTCTCTTGCCTCAGCCTCATGAGTAGCTGGAATTACAGGCATACGCCACCACACCTGGCTAATTTTTGTATTTTTATTAGAGATGGGGTTTCACTATGTTGACCAGGCTGGTCTCGAACTCCTGACCTCAAGTGATCCACCCACCTTGGCCTCCCAAACTGCTGGGAATACAGATGTGAACCATCGTGCCTAGCCAAATTATTGAATTTATACATTAGATATGTAGATATTCATCATGTGAAATTCTTTCAGCTTTTTTGGCATGTTTGAAATTTTCATAATAAAATATTCAAGGAAAAGTTAGTAATGAATCCATAGCATTCCTGTTATTTAACATTTTCTCCAAAGCTAAAGGTGCAGAAGGACCTAATTAAATGGATTTTGAGTCACTTAGCCTGTTCTGCCTGGGAAAGGAGATTAAAATGAATTTAAAATAAAATGTGAACTATATCCCTGCATACTTGAGTGGGATAAAGCTGAGCCATAAAAATCCAGGTTTTGCTGGGTGTAGAAAAAAGGAGAAGGTGAGGAAGGGGTATGAGATGTACTGAGTGGCTGTTAAGGGTCGGATACTCTGCTGGGTGCTGTAAAATATCACCTTTCATTCATAAAGCAATTATACGAGGTAAGCAATATTAGAAAAGTTTGATATGAAAAGTTTAATAGAAAAGCTTTGGATACCTTGACTAACACAACTAGTGGATGGTGGAGTGAGGATTTTTACCCAGATCTGTGTTTTTGCACCCAGATCTGTTTTTGCGTTTCTTCTTTTGTTCCTACTTTCCTCTCTCCCTCCCACCATTGTCACTTTTTTCCCGCCTTCACTCCCTTTCCTTCGTTCTTCCTTTCTTTCTGACTCCTTTACAAAGATTTTTATTTTTTATTTACTTTTTATTTTTTGAGATGGAGTTTCGCTCTTGTTGCCCAGGCTGGAGTGCAATGGCGCAATCTCAACTCACTGCAACCTCTGCCTCCCAGGTTCAAGGAATTTTCCTGCCTCAGCCTCTCGAGTAGCTGGGATTACAGGTACCTGCCACCACGCCTGGCTAATTATTTGTATTTTTAGTAGAGATGGGGTTTCACCATGTTGGCCAGGCTGGTCTTGAACGCTTGACCTCAGATGATCCACCCACCTTGGCCTCCCAAAGTGCTGGGATTACAGGCATGAGCCACCGCACCCGGCCTGGTTTTTTTTTTTTTTTTTTTTTTTTTTTTTTTTTTAATGAATGTTATTATGCTTTTCATTGTAGAAACTCTGGAAAACACATATGTATTAATTTAGGTTTTGCTACATAATAAACCACCCCAAACTTTTTTTTTTTTTTTCCTGAGACAGTGTCTTGGTGTATTGCCTAGGCTGGGGTGCAGTGGCATGAACGTGGCTCATTACAGCTTCAACTTCCTGGGCTCAAGCAATCCTCCTGCCTCAGTTTCCTGAGTGGCTGGGACCACAGGCGCATACCATCATGCCTGGCTATTTTCTTTAATTTTTTTGTAGAGATGGGGTCTCATCATGTTGCCTAGCCTAGTCTCAAACTCCTGGGCTCAAGTGATCCTCCTGCCTTGGTTTCCCAAAGTACTGGGAATATAGGTGTGAGCCATTAGACCCAGCCAGTTTTTTTATTTTTATTTTTTTATTACTTTACACCGTGTTGAGATAACCACCCCCAAAATTAGTGGCTTAAGACAGCATACATTCAGGTCACAATTCTGCTGGCAGTAATTTAAATGGTCTCAGAGGGCAGTTCTTCCAGTCTGGGCCAACCTCAGCTATTGTCACTGGGGCACACTCAAATGTATGAGGCATCAGCTGGGATGTCAGGATCAGCTCCTCCATGTGGCCTCCCATGCTACAGCAGACTAGCTTGGGCTTGTTCTCCTGGAGAAGGAGAAGAGGAGCCAAGAGAGCAAGCAGAAATCTGCAGTGCTCTTGGGCCTGTGTCTGGAGCTGGTAAAACAGTACTTCCCCTCTGCCTCAGTCAGCTCAGGCTGCTGTAACAGAACATCATAGACTGGATAGCGTAAACAACACATACTTATATCTCACTGTTCTGGTGGCTGGGAAAGTCAAGATAAAGGTGCTGGCAGATTCAGTTGCTAGTGAGGACCCTTATCCTGGCTTGCAGAAGGCTGCTGGCTACCTTCTCATTGAGTCCACACATGGGGGTAGATGGGGTGTGTGAGAGAGAGAGCGAGAGAGACAGTGAGCACATGCTCTGGTGTTTCTTCTTTTCCTTATAAGGACACTAATCCCATGATGGGGGCCCTACCCACATAGCCTCATTTAAACGTAATCATCTTCCAAAGACCCCCATCTCCAAATACTACCACATTGGGAGTTAGGCCTTCAACATAGGAATTTTGGAGGGACACAGACACTCACTCCCCAACACCCTCTATTGTACAAAGCAAGTCACAAGGCCAGCCCAGATTCAAGGAGTGAAGAAGTGTACTCTACCTCTTGGTGAGAAGAAATATAAAATCATATTGCATTGTGATATGGATGGCAGCAAGTGAGGGTGAGTGGGATAAATGTTTGCAGCCATTTTTGCAAACATTTTTTCATAACATACAAAAATAAACATCTACTTTAAGTCATTTCTAATACCATTATCAAGAGCTAATTATTGTTAATATGTTGTTCTGTGCACATATAGGAGCAGATATGCACGTACAGAGGCATTGTTTTGTCTGTGCACATACAGAGGCAGATTGTTTTTAAGAATATAATTTTCATTTAGAATCAAACTTGTGTTCTATTAGTATTTTCCTAGGTATTAAATTTTCCTTGAAAACATGTTTACCCTATGATGCAAAGGAAATCAACATAAATTGCTATGTTCCAGGCATTGTGCTAAGCACTTTCACTCAGTTATCTTAACTAAAAAACAAGTTTTTTGTTAATTTGCAGGGTTAATTTGCATCAAAACAAGGAATTCATTTGTTGCTACAAAGAAAAAGCAATGAAAGGACTTTGTGAAAAGGTTCAGAGAAAATGATAATGGTTAAGACATATCAGCAATACCCATTTTTCTTTTGAAAACTGATTTGTGAACTATAACAGAAAATATAGACGATAAATCCTTGTACTTATTGCCCACCAATCCAGTCTTCTCATTTTATAGGTGAAGTCATGTCATTATTTATGTATTTGTTTGATTTGGCTGTATTTCAGTATCATGCTGAACATCAGTTCTTATTGTATGGGTAACATAAATAAGAAGCAGAAAATGTAGAGGGCAAAGGCCAAGGTTTGCCCCTGGGCTTGGCACTGATCAGTTGTTGACTACGAAAAAAAAAGTCACTTAATTTTTTTGAGTTCAGTTTTATCATCTGTAATTACAAAAGCCTCAATCTTCTTAAAATTGTTGTGGAGATTGACTACAGCATTTTATATCTGCACTGTCTGATGTAGTAGCCACTGGCTATAAGTGGCTATTGAGCATTTGAAATGTGGCTAGTCCAACTGAGATGTGCTGTAAGTATAAAACACACAGTAGATTTTGAACACTTAGGTGGAAAAATATATAAAATATCTTATTGATTACATGTTGAAATGGCAATACATTGTACCCATTGAGTTAAATAAAGTGTTATTAAAATTAATTCACTTGTTTATTTTTTAAATTCACTTGTAAAAATTTATTTTGGCTGCTGGAAATTAAAATATTATATATATGGCTCACATTATATTTCTACTGGACAATGTTTTGCTTAAAAAATGTTCTCTGTACAATATAGAGTACAGCATAAATGTTAGTTATAGCCAGAAAAAGAGTATAGGAGGTTTAGTTGAATATGTAAGGATTCTAAGTGGTAGCATGATGCTTATTATTTTTGCTACATTTATAATGTAAGCTTTTATTTAGGCATCTTAAGTTTTTGTGTGTTATAGAGAAGTAGGGATGGAAGTGCTAATCCAACTATGTGAGGAAATCATAATAACTTTAGTGTATTGAGCTACAGTGATGCAGGCATTGTGTTAAGTACTGTATTAGGCAGGATTCCTTTGATTACAAGTGACAGAGATGCAATCTGAATTAACTAAATTGAAAAAGGCGGATCTTGTAATCGTACAAAGGGTGGGAGTGCATCTGGGTCTCCTGAATTTCTAGAGTATAAACACTGTTTTTCCTATGTACCTATCTTCCTCTCTCAAATTTACTTCTCCCTCGTCAGCAGCATTGTTCTCTCAGATCACTTATCTCCACATGTCAGAAAGAATGGCTCCTTCAACCTCTGTGTGTCATCTTTGCTCTAGAGAAGGACGGACTCAGACTTGCTGTTTCTGGTTTTAAATGGAAAAGTCCTGTGAAAAAGCCATGGTTGATCTAGCTTGGTTACAGGTACCCTGGGCTATGGCAGCTCTAACCCGACCACAGGAGAGAATTTCCCAGAAAAAGGGACCACTCTTCTTGGTTGATAAAAGAATAAATGTACACTATAGCTACTCTAGCTAATTTAATATGTACAGCCAATCAGTAGGGTAGTACCTCAATGAACGAATGAGAAACTGAGACTCAGAAAAGTTATGTATTTCGCTCAAATTCAAATATCCAGGCTGGAAGTCTGGGTCTGTCCATCTCCAAAGCCCATGTTCTTAACTACCACACTGAGAAAGTTGTAGTAAATGGGGTTTGTGTTGACTTAAGTTTTACTGAATTATTTAATAGGTCTTTGCTATTTTTTTCCTCCTATCATTGCTTCCCATTGAAAGTTAAGATAGATTGAGGACAAGGGAACTGGCCTCATGGTAATACTCAGTAAATCCTTATGGAATTGAAAACCAACACCCCTATGCTCTCCAATCTTGTGACCACGGCTGTAAAGGCGTTAGAAAAGCACTGCTATCATTATCTTCGTACCATGAGCTTAAGACATACTTACCACCACTTGGACATTTCCTTTTTGTAATTTGCAATCTTCTGCCTTCTTTTGAAAACTTCTTATTTTTCACCAACACATGGTTCCCTATAGTCTGTACCACATGGGCATAGAGATTTCAGAGGCAAAGATGAAACAGTCATACTCTGTTATTCATAAATAAAATATGGCCCAAAGGGAATTTTAAAAAATGATGATCTGTAACTCTTTCAGAAAAATGGTCTGGAGTTTGTCAGTCTCCTACTCGGATCAAAAATAAAGTCAAAGTTTTCAACTAAAATAATTTCAATAGGCTACAAATCTGTTTGTCTACTTTAATACAGTAGAAATGGAAAGTAGCAGTAAGTGACAACTTTATTGGCTGAATTCATATTAAGCAGTGTAATGGAATGCTGAGAACTCTGACCTGGACTGGTCAGAAAACCAGTCTCCTATATGTAGCTCTGTGACCTTAATCAGTAATAAGTACAAAGGCTAACTAACCTTCACTGGGTGCTAAACAGCGTAGAACATCTTTTCATAGGTTGTTGACTGACTCTGCCCAGTGGCAGTAGTTATTCATTCATTCGACACATCTTTTTTTTGTTTTGTTTTTTTTTTTGAGACGGAGTCTAGCTCTGTCACCCAGGCTGGAGTGCAGTGGTGCAATCTTAGTTCACTGCAACCTCTGCCTTCCAGGTTCAATCAATTCTCTGCCTCAGCCTCCTGAGTAGCTGGGATTACAGGAGCCCGCCACCACGCCCGGCTAATTATTTGTATTTTATTAGAGATGGGGTTTCACCATGTTGGCCAGGCTGGTCTTCAACTCCTGACCTCGTGATCCACCTGCCTTGGCCTCCCAAAGTGCTGAGATTACAGGAGTGAGCCACCATGCCCAGCCTCATTCGGCACATCTTTATCAGGCATCTACCCTGTATCAGGCATGGAGTTAGGTACCAAATATGGCTCTGCCATCATGGAGCTTACAGTCTGGTGTGGGAAGTCGTACATGTAAACAGGCAATTTCAGTGTAGCATGTTGTAAGTGCTATGTTAGAAGATGTAGACTGTTCTACGGGACCTCATAAAATGATATCAAACGTGGTTTTGAGAAATTGGATGGTTTCCTGGGATGTGCTATCCATTTAGGGATCTGAAGGGCAGGCTGGGATTGGCCAGGTGGGGGATCACAACAAACCTCTTTGTCTGGACTTAGAAAGAGGTTGGGAAGGGGGAAGTGGTGAAGGCTGAGGGCTGAGTCTTGAGGGAAATTAGTTGGTCCTAGAATGCAGAGTCCATTATGCTGACTACCTTTGACTGAGGGTGATAGGAAACCCTTGAATAGTTTTAAGCAACTGAGTCACATAATTAGATCTGCATTTTAGAAAGCTGAAATGTGAATCAATTTTTTCATTTTTCTGTCTTGATTTTCTTATCTTTAAATTGAAAGGGATAGTCTACCCTTTATAACTCCCTCCAGCTTTAGTAGTCCATACATTTCTCCTATTTTGGCAAAACTTAATGAAACTGCCTTTGCAAAAATTATAACAGTGAGAAAATTATGACAGTGACAAATCTGAGTTAATGACTCCATTTTGCTTCTAACCTTCAAGCTGCCCTTGTTCATTGTTGGGCACAGGCTGAACTAAGTTTGGGAGGAACTTAGTTTAACCTTGAAACAAAGATGATAACAGCCCTTCTTGCCTGAAACCAGACTGCCCATGTAGGACTAATAAATTAGCTGCAAGGTTGGAAATGTAGGATTAGGAGTCCTGTAGCCGGAGGCTGCAAGTTCTGAACCTCCCCGGTTGCTCCTTGGGGTAACATCATTATTGTAAAACCTAAGATTGGTCTGAGATGTTTTTCAGACCTTGCATTCTGAGGCACCAGCTGGCGCCGCCCAGACTGGTAATCTGGCGCAACCAGTTCTGCAGTGCCTCCCAGGAACAGAAGACAGCAAGAAGAACCCACTTTGACCCCCTATGATTCCATCTCTGACCCAATCAATCAGCACTCCCCACTCCCTGGCCCTGCTACGTGCCAAATCATCCTTTAAAAAAACCCTAGTGTCTGAAATTTCCAGGGAGACTGAATCGAGTAATAAAACTCTGATCTCCCGTTCAGCTGGCTCTGTGTGAATTACACTCTTTCTCTATTGCAATTCCCCTGTCTTGATAAATCGGCTCTTATCTGGGCAGTGGGCAAGGTGAACTAGTTGGATGATTACATTACTTCCATGCTGATTTTGAGACCTGTTGGGCAGCAAGGCCTAAGATTACAACTAGTACTTGAAAATGAGGCAAGTTTTGTGGGTCTAGGGTGGGTGAAGGTGGGAGGTGAGGTGAGGACAAGAAGCTGAATGAATGATGTATTGTTTTTACTGGGAAAAAAGGAAATGGGAAGGTATGCAGTTTCCTTTGTCAGTCTCCTGAAGAGAAACTGGTTAGGGAATAGCTTTGGCCTCTCAGCAAGCAGGTGGAATGGTACTTTGCCCCGATTCTAGTACAGATGAAATCTGACAGTTACTCCCCCCAAATTATGAAGTCTGGAATTTGCTTAATGGCAGTAGTTAGGGGTCTATACATATGGAAAAAGACTGACCATGACTTTTTTTTTTTTTAACCGTTCAAAGTGTTTGTTAATTATTTATTAAGATAAACAATTTCTTAGCCCGCATATTCATGATTCACAGATAGTTCAGGAACACAGGTATAGTGACAAACTTCTATGTAATTCAACCCAAAGAAATGCTTTATGTTCCAAAATCACTTTGTACTCTGAGAGATATTAGCCTTCCTCATCTCAAATTCTTTAATGGAATTATAATTTCTGTAGAAATCTGCATATGCCTTCTTTCTTGGTAAGGCCACAGCAAACTTACAGAGAGCTGCAACCCCAGGGTTATAACGAATGCTCCAACAATATGAAATCACAGATGCTTGGCCAGAAGTCCACACATCCCAGGTTACACCAAGGCACTGAGAGCCACGGTAGTTATTGTCCTTGATAGGGATGTCAGCATCAACACCAATGTCTTTCCCAGATGATGGAGAAATGGGCCAACTTGGTAAGTATTGATGCTGAGTGATACATACAAAGAAGTCCGTTATATGATTTTCCCTTACTTTTGAATATGTTTGAAAATTTCCCTAATAGAAAGTAAAAAGATAGAATAATAAAATAAAAATACCCCCACTTATTACCTAAGTTTACTTTTAGCACAAATGGAAAATAAGTCAGACTCTCTCATTTGGCCATATTGAAGCTAATAGTCTCAGAACCACTGTGTCATAACACTGACATTATGCTTTAAGCTCTGTATCACCTTTAATGGCTTAAAATATTCTAGACTGTATTAAGATCATGCAAGTAGATCAAAGAAAGAGAATTACACCCAAATGAAGGGATAGCTGTACTAGGGAGTTCACTGGTAACAGAGTCAGGGGTCCACAGCTCTGGGCTGGGTTTGTCCTGAAAGGCAGTCTCTGGATAGCAGGATGAGATGGAGTGATCACTGACTTTGGAGTCAGACACAATAGACTGAGCTATGTTGAAGGACAATGACAACAAATAACAATAGATAACATTCATTGAACCCTCACTATATGCCAGGCATTATGCTAAGCTCTTTATGTACTTTATGTTATGCAATTTTAATAACTACCGTGTTTTTATTAGTATTTTATGGATCAGAAAACACAGGTTTAGAGAAGTTATCAAATTTGTCCATGACCACAAGAACATGTAATTCCCAGTAAATATTTTTGTAAATAAATATCTGAAAGTGTCCGGGCACGGTGGCTCATGCCTATAATCCCAGCACTTTGGGAGGCCGAGGCAGGCGGATCACCTGAGGTCAAGAGTTTGAGACCAGCCTGGCCAACATGCTGAAACCCCGTCTCTACTAAAAACACAAAAGAATTAGCTGGGCATGGTGGTGTGTGCTTGTAATCCCAGCCACTTGGGAGGCTGAGGCAGGAGAATTGCTTGAACCCGGGAGGCAAGCCGAGATTGCGCCACTGCACTCCAGCCTGGGCAACAAGAGTGTGAAAACTCCGTCTCAAAAAAAAAAAAAAAAAAAAAAAAGAAAAAGAAAAGAAAAAATGTCTGAAATCCAGTGGTTAATGGTGGTAGGTTGTACCCCAGTTAGTTTGGATGCACGTAACAGAAAAAAGCAAAATAACAGTGGCAAAATAATAACTAAGTAGTTTGTTTTTCTCTCACCTCTAAGTAATCTAGAGATAATCAGTCTAGGGTTGCTGGGGCGCTCTGGAGCTCAGGGTTCTTCTATTTTACTGCTTCATTGTGAATGTCTTCCACCCTCAAGGTTAACTCATGGTCCAAGCACCTGCTGGAGCTCCATATTCCAACTAGAAGAAAGGGAAAAGGATTGGAAGGACATACCACCTACCCTCCCTTTTAAGGATCCATACCAGAAATTGCACATATTATTTTTGCTTATAATTACAATGGCTACAACTTAGTCCTATGTATGCACCTAGTAGATTATAGAAAACTTGGATGTGGCAGGTCCAAGACATGACAGAGACTGAAAAATATTTATACTATGTGGCCACATGCCCCCTAAAGGGCATAGAAGCATAGAAGATGGAGAGCAATATTGAGGATCACTGGCAATCACTGCTTAGCCCACACTCAGCTGCATTCCAGAGTTTTATCTCTTTGGGTATGGTAATCCTTCTCATGAAACCTTTCACATTCGAATGGATAAATACATGAAAAACCCATGCACTTAGTTTAGTATTCAGAAAATGCTAGTTCCTTCCCTTTAATTAGATGTTGTCAAGTGAGCAGCAGTGATTTGGTGCTCTGGAGACTCAGCACCCGAAGAATTTGTTCCACCTGTGTCTGGGGTGGTGACTGCCTTCTGCATCACCATCACAGAGGATTTGCCCCAAGTTCTACATGCTCTATGGCCCAGCACCATAGAGCATGTTAGGTACAATGGAGTTACAAAAAGAAGCATCCAGATTTTAAGGATCTTGAACATAAAATCACACTTAATGGGCTCAGGGCCAAACATGGGACTATCCAGGATTTAGGAAGACTTTCACTTCAGTGTTGGTTTGCAGCTGACTTTGGGGAACTATTTAGCACATAAAAATTTTCAGTGTTTTCTTCAAGACTGAGAGAAGTCGATCACAGAACCAGCCCATCATAGTCTTCAGCCCACTTGAGAAGCTGAAGTTTTCCTACTTGTAAAATGACAGATGAAAAGGACTGATGCTTCCATGAGTTACTCTTGAAACGGTAATGTAGGTGTATCTGTGTGTGGAAAAACACACTCAAAGTGCTTTTTCTTATTTTCTCACAACAGTCAACACAAATTAAAGGATTCTGTGATCAAATGGGCACTTTTCCCCCCACAAACAAACAATCAATTCTGCAGTGGACACCAGCTGCATGTCCTCCAATTCTGAAACTATCTACCAGGAGATAGTGTCAGATACCACTGACATAGTTCCCAAAACTGCTCCCCCAACCTACCACCTCCACTTTCCGACACCAGTTGCAAGTCTGGGCCTCTAAAACTTCTGATTGACCAGTTTCAAGTTTGGGTTCCCACGATCCCCTCTTTGGGTTGATTAATTTGCTGGAGTGGCTCACAGAACTCAGGGAAACAGGTTTATTGGGTTATAATAAAGGATATTACAAAGATACAAGGAAAGGGATGCCAAGCTGCCATGCCCTTTCTGGGTGCACTATCCTCCAGGAACCTCCACCTACTCAGCTATCTGGAAGGTCCCTAAGCCCTGTCCTCTTGGGCCTTGTATGAAGACTTCATTGGGTAGGCATGATTGAAGCATGGACAACTATGTTAAAATGTGATTCATGGATAAAAAGTATATGATCTAAACCCAATAAGGCCTGTTTAGACTCTATTTGTCTTCTCTGTGCAGCATTTCGTCCCCCAGGGATGGGGCAGGACACCCTGTGGGATGAGGGTCTTATGACCCACAATCAGATAAGAGTCCTGCCTTGGACAGGTGAAAGTAGGGAGGTAGAACATCGGAGAGAGAGAGAGAGAGAGAGAAAGAGAAAGAGATTTTGTTTACTATGTCGAGGGCTATGGGAATTATTATACAGGAACTGTGGATTGTATTATATATATTTTATATATATAATACAATATTATATATATTACATATATAATACAATATTATATATATTACATATATAATACAATATTATATATAATATATATATAAAATATATATGTCACAGTATAACATTGCTATGGTTTGAATATCCCCTCCACAACTCATGTTGAACTTTAATTGCCATTCTGACAGTAATAAGAGGTGGTACCATTAACAGGTGATTAGGCCATAAGGGGTCCACCCCGATGAACGGATTAATGCCATTACTATGGGAGTGCACTCTTGATGAAAGCGAGTTTGCCTCCCCCTCAACCCCCTTGCTCTCTCTTCCTTTCTTATCCTCTCTTGCCCTCCTGCCTTATTTCATGGGATGGTGCAGCACGAAGGCCCTCACCACATGTAGGCTCCTTGATCTTGGACTTCCTGGCCCCAGAAACTGTAAGAAATAAATCTCTGCTCTTTGTAAATTACCCAGTCTCCTGTATTCTATTATAGCAGCACAAAATGAACTAAGGCAAATGTTGTTATACTATGAGCATGTCCTTGAAAAGTCAAGGATAAGTTAAATGTTAGCAAATGGAAATGTGTTTTTTAAGTGAGCTCATTAAAGAAACCAGAGCAATTTTTTCTGTAAACTAAAGATGGCTTCCAAAATAAAGTTTTTTGGTATTTTCATTCAATTAGCAGATACTTACTGAGCACCTATTACTTGGCAGGCACTGTGCTAGACCTCGTAAAACATGTTGGGTATTGTCTTCACCTGCCAGAATTGCTCAAAATACGTGAATAATAAATTGACAAATATATTCTCAGACTAATATACCATCAAATAATAACATTTGTTACATCAATTATAAAAGTTTTTTTAACATATTAACATTTAAGAAATCTTGGAGTATCTTAAGATTGATAATATGTCATACTTTGTTTAGTAGCATATTTTTCTTATGTTGTGACTTAAAATGGATGGTTTCTTAGATTTGATAAAATGCAGTATTTAAGTAGGGCTTTAGTGTTTATTATGTGCTTCCATGTGCCTCATTTGATTCTTTCTTCTTTTTTTTCTTGAGACAGAGTCTCGCTCTGTCACCCAGGCTGGAGTGCAGTGGCATGATCTCGGCTCACTGCAACCTCTGCCTCCCAGGTTCAAGTGATTCTCCTGCTTCAGCCTCCTGAAGCCGTGCCACCACGCCCGGCTAATTTTTTGTTTGTTTGTTTTTTAGTAGAGACGGAGTTTCACCATGTTGGCCAGGCTGGTCTCCAACTCCTGACCTCAGGTGATCTGCCTGCCTCAGCCTCCCAAAGTGCAATTTCCATAAGTTGCCCAAACCATTTTCCACTGACCACACTTAGTAAGGCAGGTCAGATCTAAGGAATGACCTAAATATCCTTCAGCTTTCACTTTGATCAGTGGAATTGCCTCTTTAGGCTGCCGCAGTGGCCAAAGCATGATCAGAAAGATGGAGGTTTGAATCCTAACTGATGGTTGTGTAACCCTGGGCCAGTTACTTAACCTCTCCAAGTCTGCCTCAAAATAAGAACAAAATATTTAGATTTAAGGTAGGTAAGGCACCTGGCAAATGATAAATAATCAATGGCAGTTATTTTGTTACTATTAGAGCGTCAAGGAAACACAGGTTTCATGATATTGGGTTATCTTAAAAAAAAAAAAAAATGCCCTACCTGGGAAATTTGTCCTATTTTCTGGAAGACCCAGAACCCCATCAAGCACCAAGAACAGATATCCCAACTCCTAAGAAACATTGTAGGAATAGTTCAGATTTTCTTCTGTTAAATGTCATCCATCAGCTCACCCGATTTTTTCCAGCATACCTCCTCTTCTCTCTTGTGTGTTGCTTTATATGTCGCTCTTGATAGCTGCTACTATTTATGCATGCATTTCTACAGCAAAACCTTGATTAACTGGGACACAGTAAACTGTAGCACTTAAATGACTATGGTTTTCCCCTATGGACATCATTTGGAGGAGAGAGGGAAGTGACAACTAAAGTTTTGAGAACTGAAGAGAATCATGTAATTCAACATCTTCGATTTTACTGCTGAGAGAAGGAGAATGGATCAAGGCCGCCCTGCTGATTAAGAGCAGAGTCAGGAGAGGATTCTCAGTCTATTCTGCTTTCTCCTGGACTGTGGCCTAAAGACGTGTCTTTTGGCATCTCTCTTGGGGGTATTTCTCCTTAAGATTTTGCCACTACACTGCAGGTCTCAAACTCAAATGCCTGCAAGGGCTAACTGGTAGTAGGAATGAGTGGAGGAGGCTGAGTATTCTACATTGGGAAGTAGTAGTGAACTATGGCCCTCAGACTGGAGCCTATGTACCCTCTGTAAAGGCATCTAAACTAAAATGTTTTTCATTTTAAGAAGTACAGGACAGACAAAACATGTCTGGGAGTCAGAGATGGCTTGATGTTCCCCAGTTGGAGTGCCTTGCACTATGTGTATCTATAGGCCTTATTCAGTAAGGAGATAATCTGGATTATGGCCCTCAGGCACATTGCCAAAGTAAGTTTCAATACTGTGCACTGATTTATGTTTGTTAAAACAGAAAATTGAAGAGATGCATTTTAGAAACCTGATCATAATACATTTTGTAACAGAGAGAACAGAGTAGAAGCTCTGGCTTCATTTACTGTCTGCTTAGCCAAAACTCTTTGCAGTCCAATTAGCCAAATGAATTCAGATGTCACACTGTATAGGACATTCATAATTGGGAACACCAGGACCTCTTAGTATCAGAGATTGTCCCATAACATAGACATTCAAACATTTATAATCAGGACACACAGTGAGAAATACATTTATATCATTAGTGAGCAGAAACATACACACACTCATACATATCACACAAACCCAAAACAATATTTTAAGAAACAATATCTTACTGTGTTCCAAACTCTGATGTTTTCCAACCTATTTCATTTTTATGAAAATACTTTATAATTTACTCATCGGCTACAGCATATAGTTTAAATCACTGGACTAGGTAATGCCATGACAGTTTTGTTTATTCATTAATTCAGTAGATATTTACTCAATATCTAATGAGAGTGAGGTGCTCTTTGGAGTGTCCTGGGGGACACAAACATGAACAAAACATGGATTTTTGCCCTCAAAGAGTCCAAATCCAATAGGAAATACATACATGTGAATATTTAAAAACTCAGGGAAGGCCGGGTGCGGTGGCTCACGCCTGTAATCCCAGCACTTTGGGAGGCCGAGGTGGGCGGATCACAAGATCAGGAGATCGAGACCATCCTGGCTAACACAGTGAAACCCCGTCTCTACTAAAAATACAAAAAATTAGCCGTGCGAGGTGGCGGGCGCCTGTAGTCCCAGCTACCCGGGAGGCTGAGGCAGGAGAATGGCATGAACCCGGGAGGCAGAGCTTGCAGTGAGCCGAGATTGCGCCACTGCACTCCAGCCTGGGCGACAGCAAGACTCTGTCTCAAAAAAAAAAAAAAAAAAAAAACAAAACAAAAAAAAAACAAAACTCAGGGAAAATAATCAGTTCACATTTTACAAACTGCTTCTATGTTATCATATGTCATAATAACAACAAATCTCTTAGGTAAGCTGGGCAGATTTTAGCTTAATTTTACAGATGGGAAGTTGCATTTTTGAAAAAGTGGCATTTTAAAAAGAAGTGGAATGATAGTAATAATAGATAGCATAAGTTAAGCACTTATTATATGTTAGGAACTAATTTACTTCTTACTATAACCTTATTATGATGGCATTACTATAATCCTCACTTTACAGAGGAGAAAAGTGAGGCAGAGAGGTTAAGTAACTTGCCCAAAGTCATAGAGCCAAGAGTCATTGGAACTAAGAATCAATCATAGGCAACTTCAATTTTTTTTGTTTTTTGAGATGGAGTCTTGCTTTGTTGGCTTACTGCTAGCTCCACCTCCCGGGTTCAAGCGATTCTCCTGCCTCAGCCTCCTGAGTAGCTGGGACTACAGGGGCCTGCCACCACGCCTGGTTATTTTTTTGTATTTTTAGTAGATACAGGGTTTCACCGTGTTAGCCAGGATGGTCTCAATCTCCTCAATCTCGTGATCCGCCCACCTCAGCCTCCCAAAGTGCCAGGACCACAGGTGTGAGCCACTGCACCTGGCTGGCAACTTCAATCTTAATCAATGTATTATATTCCCTGGAAATGAAAATCATAGATCACAATCCTACATAGGTCATGGCATACTTACCTTGATCTCTTAGCCCACCCCAAAAGTGATGTGGCATCTGCTGTGATAGGACAGCATTTGGAATGGGGTGTGTATGAAGGGGATGGGGTGGAATAGAGCCTGGTTCCTCAATATTCCTCAGTGTCACTAATCTTCATCAAGTTAATAAAGCACCTGAAGGCAGCAAGAGAAAAGACAAAGGGAATGATTGCTCTCCCCAAAAGAGGGCATCTTATCCTTTGCTGTTGTCTCATGTATGATGTAGTATTTTTGAGATAAGTTATGAAGTAGTCTTGAGTTTGGAAAACCAAGAGTTAGGCTGTAAATGTTCACCTTGTGTTTGACCAGTGCCACCTCCCTTAAGCCCACATTCTCATTCAAAGTTACAAAGACAATTTTCCATTAGGATATCCCTGGAAAAAATAATATTTAGCCTTTATTGAGCTTTTCCCATGGGAAAAACTAGACTGTCAGGCACTGAGCGTAGAGCTGCACCCAAGACAGACCAATAATAGTAATAGAGAACAATTAAGTACTACTCTCTCAATCTCTCTCTCTCTCTCTCTCTCTATATATATATATATATGTTAGGTACTAATCTAATTCTTCTATATAATGATGGTACTCATATTATGCTTGTTTTATAGAGTAGAACAGTGAGATATTCATTGATACGTATATGAATTTGATCTTTAGCACAGTAAAGAAAATTTTAATGTTGAAATTGGTGCATATCCAAATTTAGACCCAAGCCCTAGTTTTTAGGCTGTTGTAAATTAACCTAGTTATTGTATTTTCCTGCCTTAATATGCTCCTTATATCTTCAATTTTATAGGATTATTAATAGTTATCCTGATTGACTTTATTTATATTAAGTATAAAGATAAAATTCTTATAGCCCATTCAGATTTTTCTTTACACTTGCAAACTCCAGAGATAGATATTGAAAAATACAAAGGCATATGTCTCATCTATAATTTCTTTCAGCAATATGTCTGCAAGTTGAAATTGAGCAAAAATAACTGAAAGTGCTCTTTTTGAAAATAATAATTTTCACTTTTCAAAAATGATCCTCTATTTATTTATTTATTTTTTTGAGACAGGGTCTCAGTCTGTCACTGAGGCTGGTTCTAAATTCTGTTAATCCAATGATTATAGTCCAGCGTTTGTCAGGGCACATGATGAACACTAGGTATTTACTGTCGCTGTGTGTCGGTAATGAATTAAAAGAAAAAGTACAGAGAAAGATTATTTAAGATGTTATGGGAAAAGATTTATTAGACTTTACAGAATTATTACTTTAGTCAAGTAACTAAAATAGTTCAGTCTGACAGATTTGGAAAATTGAAAGTATAAAAATTTGTTTTAAAATTTTTATTGCAGTTTTTCCTGCCACCATTCAGATTGATCTTGTTATAAATGAGCATTAACTCTGATTTGCAATTCAGGTCACACCATACCTTCATCAAAGAATGCAGTTGGGAAAGCAACTGGCCAGGAAGTTTAGGTTTCCCCAGAAGGACTGGAAGGATTTAGAAAACATTTCTTTGGACTTCTTCTGATTGATGCTCTTCCTACAAGAATCTGTGTTTGGGTGATCCTTGTACAGGAAAATGTCTCTTAGTCCAATTTATTTTATGTAGACCTGTGTAGAGCTAGAGCTTCCCGGAAACTTTCTGAGACCCAAATGACCTGGACTGAAGTCTCTTAGATGCTATTGTTTGATTTTGTGTCCTTAGGTGATTGAAATAAGGACAGCAAGAGAAAACCACGTAAGATGAGAAGAAAGCAAAGCTGGCTTTGTGTATGGGCTCAAGTACATTTTACATGCATGTACTTTTTTCTCGTTTTGGTGAGGAAACTCTGTCAAATGACTCTTGACGGGCGCCTCACTTAGTCCCTCCAAGTTTTAGTAGAGAAAATGATAATTTTTAACCAAGACTTACTTGATCTTGACCTAAGATGATGAGAATGAGCAATCCTTCTGAAATCTTATTATTTTAGGTGAAAATAAACATTTGATAATTACATTTTAAGACTTACCAGAGTTTATCCAGGTTTTGTTAAGGTCCACAACTTAAACAATGTCGGAGTCTTCTTTTAAGAATACACGATGACAAATACAAAATTAGGTACACAGCTTAATTAACTTCATGATAAATTCTCTTCTGATTATGAGTGACTGCTTTCTTTGGCCAGAATTATGAAAGAAAAATAAGGGGTGAGGCTAGAGGATGGGGAAAAAAAAATCCTTTTCTATCTTGCTTCCCAAGCAGGCCTTCAAGCTAGCTAACTGATACAGGCTTTCCTCCAGGTCCTAAGGTAAATGGTGGCGGATCTGAAAATGCGTCGGACTTAACCTTGCCCTTCTCCCTAGTTTATTCGCTCAACAAAGAGTTCTAAACAGTCACATCTGCTCTCTAGGCAGAACGGACGCTGCCTCCTAGTATTAGAATATCCAACTCTTTGATATCTCCCTTAGGGATCATCCCTATTCTGGAGAATGTGCAAAATATTGCTCTTCCTTTATATCCTAGCATAGATATATTCTGGCACTTAACATGCATTCTTTTTCTGTTGAATTGAGTTACAAGTCAGTTCTCTAGGACGGTTACCGTCCTGGTGGCTTTGGCGGAATCTTCCGGTGAAAATAGGCTAAGTTGCATGAAATGGGTGTGTCTGGATTTTACCACAAGACCCCTGGTCCTCAAAGCTTCGCAGGCCGAGATACCTCGCCCCTTTCTTCTCTGCCACACGCGTGCGAACACACCCTCCCAACCCTCGTCGTAGTAGTCCCCTCCCCCGACCACCCCGCCCTGTTTCCCGCCTTCAACCCCCCTCCTCACGAGCCTCCTCTCCCCTCCTACCTCCCTTTCCTTCCCTCCCCGCGGGCCAGCGGCTTTGGCGCTGCCCTGCTGCGCGGCGGGGCGACGCGGCGACACCTATAGGATTGCTTCCGGGCACTCCTCAGCCAGGAGGTGCTGGCCTGGGGCCCGGAGCTCGGCAGGGCCGGGCGGCTCCGCGGCGTTGGCCCAGAGGACGCGCGCCCCCGCCCGCCCGCGTCTCCTTCCCTCCCTCTCTCCTCCCGGCGCCCCGAGCCGAGCTCTGCCCAGGGCGGCGGCTTCGCCTCGCCCGGCGAAGCTTCTCTCCGGTGGCCGCTCCTTCTTTTCCCTCCTCTTTGCGTCATGTCGGGCACTTGATTTTTTTTTTTTAATTCCTTCTTCAGCCCTTTCCACCTTCCATCTCCCCCTTCGCTTCCCAGGTTGATTATTTTCTCTTTTCTCCGGGCTTGCCCATGAGCCTCCTCGGGAGCTACCGGAAAAAGACCAGCAACGATGGTTATGAATCTTTGCAGCTGGTGGACAGTAACGGGGACTTAAGTGCGGGAAGCGGCGGGGTTGGCGGCAAGCAGAGAGTGAACGCCGGGGCAGCGGCGCGGAGTCCCGCCCGACAGCCTCCGGACCGCGCCAGCACCATGGACAGCTCAGGTAGCGCTGCCCGCGGGGAGCGCAGCGCTGAGCCCCGCGCGGCCTCCGGAGCCTCCCAGTCGCCCGGCCCGAGGCCCCCCGTGGTCCCCCAGCCCCGGTTTGCGACAGAGCCGGGCTGGAGGCGAAGGCTTCTAATGCCACCTGGGTGTCGAGTCTCTAATTTCTCTCATCCAGGGAGCTAAGAAACGTTAGATCAGTCCTGAGGCCCAGAGACTGTAGTGAGCGCCTCCTAATCTCTCTAGACTGCTGAATACGGCAGCTGGGGGCGGGGAGGGGGAGGGAAGGAGGAGGGGAGGGGTGGAGAAGAGAGGGGAGCGGGTGGGGCGAAGAACGGCTTGGGAGGAGGGCTGGGAGAGGCAGCTGCTTTCACTGCCCAGCTGAATGAGGGGGAGAGGTGAAGAAGCATGTGCGTTTATTGTTTTTGCAGCATGCAGACGGTATTTATTCCAATTATTATTCTTGCAATGCTGATGCTATTTGCAATTCTGTAAAGCTCTGCCACATCTTAACTCAGCCGTCTGCTAAGGTTAATGTTACCTTTCTCCTGCAGTTTTTAACCTGGGATCTAGAGCTCTTTTACACAGCTTTTACTGTTTGCACAATGAAATTTATTTCATGCGTTGGCTTTGATCTTGTTTATCCTTTTGCATTGAGTGTACAGATTTCATAAACCTTTACATGTAGAGACAATGGAAATTCCTCTAAACTTTGTATCTGGGCTTGCAACTGTCTTTTATAAAACGTTTTGGCAAGTTAGAGTCCTCTCTTGGAACTACTGTTGGCATTTGCGATTTCAATAGCAAAACAGTCATTTAATATATCCATGTTGGACTAGGAGTATTATTATAGCTATTTGCTTACTTCTGCAGGGAACCAGGTTCGGAGAATTGTTTACAGAGATATTTATAATTGAAGTCCTCAGTGGTTGGTTCTACACTGGTAACTTTAATACTGGACAACTGAGGATTCCAGA
Source organism: Symphalangus syndactylus (assembly GCF_028878055.3). NCBI lineage: Eukaryota > Metazoa > Chordata > Mammalia > Primates > Hylobatidae > Symphalangus > Symphalangus syndactylus. Next base: position 47,335,908 of record NC_072434.2, on the reverse strand, counting down.
GGAAAGATTCATATGGGGTCGTTTGAACAGTAATGAAATCAAACTGAATTTAAATGCCCTGCTTTGCAAACAAATGCTTGTTTATTTTAATTGTGTAATGGCTCTCCTTGGGCTATTATTTTCTATTTTCCTTGTCCCAAAGTGGGATGAAATATTGTCCACAGATGCTCAAATGTCCTGGGCTGAAAGCAAATTTTACTCATTCAAGCTCTTATTGAAGTTAACCAAGATATTGATGGGACATTCTCTTAGACCATTTTAAATAAAACTAAAATGATCCCCAGGGGATTGATGGTTTCAGGACTTTTTTTTTTTTTTTTTTTTTTTTGAGGCGGAGTCTCGCTCTGTTGCCCAGGCTGGAGTGCAGGGACGCGAACTCGGCAGACTGCAAACTCTGCTTCCCGGGTTCAAGCGATTCTCCTGCCTCAGCCTCCTGAGTAGCTGGGATTACAGGCGCCTGTCACCATGCCTGGCTAATTTTTGTACTTTTAGTAGAAACGGGGTTTCGCCATGTTGGCCAGGCTGGTCTTGAACTCCTGACCTCAGGTGATCCGCCCGCCTCGGCCTCCCAAAGTGCTGGGATTACAGGCATGAGCCACTGCGCCCAGGCAGGACTTTTTTTTATTGATGTTGTATGTGGTTATTCAATTTATGTTTTTTCAAATCTATGGTATATCAAAGTGTAATCCATCTTTTGACTGGATGTAAACTCCTTTAAATCTTAAAAAGATTCATGTTCTCTGAATGATGCCACCATAATAATGTTTACATGTAGTGAGCATGTAAACAATTGAAATGAAAACAAACACATTCCAAATGAGTGTGAAGGAGCCTCACTTCAGGAAAATGAAAGAAATATGAAATACATATGTTTTCCTTTTTCATAGGGATTATTATTTTAAGAGTTGAAATTGGTTTTTGAAATATGTTACATTGTAGAATAAGTTCAACATACATTTTCTGAGCCCAGCTATGTGCCAAGCACTGTGAGGGAATACAGTGGTGAATGAGATCCTTCCGGCCTCTAGGGGACTCTCAGTGGGGGCAGTAACTATAACACAGAGCAGCCTATGGTAAGTCCTGGATTTTTGAGGATTGTCTTTTTCACTAAATCAGACTTTTTTAATAGGTGGAGAGAAGAATAATGGATTGCTTTAATAACCTGTTGTGATGGGAAAGTGTTTCATTAAGAATATTGTTATCTCTAAAGTGCTATTGCCAGGAGTTGATTCTTAAACTTGATCAAAGTGGTGTGGTGTGAAGAGGCTGCAGGGATTCCTTTTCTCCTCCCCTTATCCACCATTCACTCCTATATTTTGTTAGGGGGATGTTGTGGCTTTGTTGTAGAAGTACAGGGTATCTTACGATGATTTTGATGCATATTTTCAACTGAGAATGATTTGTTTGGTTTGAATGAAGGATTGGACTCTGAGAGTAGGATTCTTTTACTAGTACAACTATATCTGTCTTGCCTAATTATAGTTCTTTCTTCTAAGATGCTCAAAGTGTGGCCTGTGCAGTGTAAATGTATCCATTTGTTTAGTATATCTAATTAAGTTCATGGATCATTTCTAAAGTGGCAGTAATCTGCCCATTTATTCAACTGATTGTACTGTGACATGCTGGATAGGATCAGTGGTTTATGAGACTTTTGCTCTGATAGAAATGTTAATGAGTGGAAAAAATATGTTGATATCTCACTACATAATTTAAAGCTTAGTCTTAATAATACCTTAAACTTGTAAGACTGTTTATAATAGAACACTTGGACAATTCTCTTATTTCATTTCCCCAGAATTTTATTAAATAGGTTGGGGAAGCAGCATGTGTCTGTGCTTGGAGACTTGGGATCAAACCTCTGCATTATTGTTACTCGCTGAAAAACCTAGTAACCTTTTTCTTTTCTTTTCTAGACAGATAGCTCTGTCACCCAGGCTGGAGTGCAGTGGTGCGATCTCAGCTCACTGCAACCTCCACCTCCCGGGTTCAGACAATTCTTGTGCTTCAGCCTCTCAAGTAGCTGGGATTACAGGCGTGCACCACCACACCCAGCTAATTTTTGTATTTTTAGTAGAGACGGGCTCTTGCCATGTTGGCCAGGCTGGTCTCGAACCCCTGGTCTCAAGTGATCTGCCCGCCTTGGCATCCCAAAGTGCTGTGATTACAGGGTCTTGCTCTGTTGCCCAGGCTGGAGTGCAGTGGTGCGATCATGGCTCACTGCAGTCTGGACCTCCTGGGCTCAAATGACCCTCCTGCCTCAGCCTCCTGAGTAGCTGGGACTACAGGTATGAACCACCACGCCTGGCTAATTTTTTTTTTTTTCTTTGTAGAGATGGGGTTTTTCGCCATGTTGCCCAGGCTGGTCTCAAACTCCTGGGCTCAAGCAATCTGCCCACCTCAGCCTCCCTCCCAAAGTGCTCGGATTACAGACATGAACCACCATGCTTGGCCTGTTCCCATTTATAAAAGTGGAATGATAAGAGCTGTTCTTACCGCAGAGCTTTAGTTGAGGCTGAAAACAATATAAAAATACATTTTCAGTTTTTCTTTACTTTGTATCTTGCCCTTTCAATTTATCATATGAAGAAACTTACTCTCAGAGGTGGTAGTAGACCTGTCAAGGTAGAATAGATAATGACAGCCAGACTTAGGTCTTCTTCTGACTCAAAGGTTTGAGTTTTTCCCCGTTGAACTAAACTTTTGGGTAGACACAATATCAACTGATTGTTGAAATGGAAACAATTTTATCTACTTTGATTTCCCCCGTTTTTAGATAAAAGAGGGACACATGTTCAGAGGAATGTAATGGCTTTCTAAGTCAACAGCCTCTCAAGTGGTAGATACCAGAGCAGTCTCCTAGCCAGATGTGACTTCCAGAGCTCTCTGCCTTCCCTGGCTCACTTTCTCTTCATTCAAATTATTCTCTAGACAAGGTTGTCATTTAAAGGTCATCCTGTCATATCTCAAAGGCACACTGCACTATCCCAATGTTGAAAACCCTCCGTTTCTCTTGTGTGCACCCCACTTTTCAGGGAAAGTAGAACCACAAAAGTAGAACTTCCAGTATTGAGCTGCTAAAGTGTTCCAATATTGGGCTTAATTTACCAAGTTCATAATGACAAACTGAAAAAGAGTAGTCCAATTAAAATCTGGAAACAGATATTAATACTTTTTAAAGAATAAGGATAATGATAGGTAAGGATTTCTCTCTTGATTCTCACTTTTTAGGCTTTTTTCTATATATTTAAATATATAGAAATTCACATATGTAAATAAACAAAAATATTGTATAAATTAAAAAAAAGAATAAGGATAATGAACAATGCTAAAATACCATGTAGTGTGAATCTGGTTGGAAAGAAAAATTACCTTTAACAAATTCTATTTAGTTAGTGTTTAAACACAGCATCCACATTTTGAACTGGGTTTCAACATTATGAGATATGTGTTTGGATGACTGTATACTTCATGGAAGTATAATAAACATATATGTACTAATAATCCTTTCTTAAGAATACCTGCCCATTGAATGGTCTTGTAGGTTGGAGGCAAAGTTGATTTATATAACTTATTTTTAATTTTTTTTTTATTTTTTGAGACGGAGGCTCACTTTGTTGCCCAGGCTAGAGTGCAGTGGCATGATCCTGGCTCACTGCAACCTCTGCCTCCTAGTTCAAGCAATTCCCCTGCCTCAGCCTCCTGAATAACTGGGATTACAGGCACCCACCACCAGCCAGGCTAGTTTTTGTATTTTTAGTAGAGACAGAGTTTCGCCATGTTGGCCAGTTTGGTCTTGGACTCCTGACCTCAGGTGATCCGCCCGCCTCAGCCTCCCAGAGTGGTGGGATTACAGGCGTGAACCACTGTGCCCAGCCAATTTATATAACTTATTTAATGTGTGATTATAGTTTGGATGTTTCTGGATAATCATTTAAAGATGCACCAGTTACTGGATTACAGAATAAGATACGTCAATCTGAGTTTCAAATTTCAAATGCTTGGAGACTGCCAGATTTCATAGATTTGAAAGGGGAATCCCTGGAACCAAATCTTAGAAAGTTGGCCAGGTAGCCAATGGTGGACACTTTCTGTGGTAGAGCTTTTGCTACTGGGGCAGTATCTTTGAACTGTTCTCATCAGTGCAGAGTTCTTTTTATTTGGGCAAAATCAGCCTTTCTGTTCTCTAGATACAAATTATATCTAATCCTTCTTTCACATGGTAGCCCTTAGACAACAGATTTTTGAGAACAGATACTAATTTTCTCTTAGACTTAATTTTCCTCTTTTCTAGGCCAATCAAGCCTAAGTTCCACACCCTTTTTTCTCTATATAAAATGATTTCCATATAATTATCCTAAGCTTTGAGAATAATGTTTTTTTTTTATTTTGCACAACAGGGGTTTTCACCAATTTTTATTATAAAAGGTTAAAAAAGAATTAAAGATTACAGAAAGGAATAAAATGAGAAAAGTTAAGTATGCTCTCCCCTCCCTAATCATTTAGGTCCTTGCCTCAGAGATAACTTCTACTAAAAGTTTCTGGAAAGACTTTCAACATACAACATAAGTGTGTGTAAATATATATGCTTTACACATATATGTATATGTATGTGTATACCATTAGAATTATAATAAAGTACAAATTCAAAGTTTAACCATGTACATACATGTACATTGTTCAATAATGCTTAATGACAAAAATAGCTACAATTTAATTATAATTCAGGGATTATGCTGAACACTGTGCATATGGTGTCGTATTTAACCCTCATAAGACTCCTGTAAGGTAAATGATAGTAACTGTCGTCTTATAGTTGAATAAACTAAGGCACAGAGAGGTTAAGCAAGTTGCGTGAGGTTACACAGGCTCTACTTATTCTATATTGAGTGAAATGCCATAGAGAAGTGCCCATATGATTGCAAATGAAGAATTTAGTGGTGAATTTTTTTTATTTGCTTCTTTCTGTGAGGCAAGGAAAAATAGGAGTGACTGAGAGAACCAAAATGAGTTCAGTTGTTTTTTAATCCCATGAAAGTACAAATATGTTTTCTTTACTTAAATATAAAGAATTTAAAAACACTGGAAATGAAGACAGAGCAAAAACAGCATTGAATAAAGCTGATTAAGACTTGATATGGCACTGAGAGAACAATATAATTGATGAAGCATTATACATTTTTGGAAAAATATCTTGCAAATGAAAATGGATCCCCACTGCTCTTAGGATAAAATCCAAGGTATTCTTAACAGGACATCAGAAGCCTTTGTGGCACCTCTGAAAGCTGGCCCAACAAAACTTGTTGTCTCTCCACTGGTAGATCCCCTCCCCAGCCTGCACCTCCATCTTTATGTTTTTGCATACACTGTTCTCTCAACTCAGGCCAACTTATCCCATAGACCCCTGGACACCCACTTTTCCAGGTTATCTCCTATTCATTCTTCAGGGTTTAGCTTAGATATTCCTTTAATCCCAGGCTGCATGCAATGGTCATTCTCCATGCTCCTCAGCAGCCTTTACTTCCGTATCACAGCTCTCATCACATTGAGTTGTGACAAGCTGCCTGGCCTGTCTCTCCCTCTAGTCTGTAAGTAAAGTTCAGAGCAAGGCTGGGTCTTATTTGCCTTTGTAGTCTTGTCATTGCTTGGCATTTATTAGGAGCCTGATAAATAGTTGTTGGATGCACAAAAGCATGAACGGATTTTGAATTTTTAAAAGGGCATTTATAATGCCCATCCAAATGAAATATGCCCATCCAAATCTAAAAATAAGCATACAGCTAGGTTTTAACAGACAGACATGAGGCCAGGTTTGAGAGAAATGTAACTGTTGGTCGAAAGTTAGACCAATTCAGTAATGAGCATTTTTTCATATGTAAAGACACTGGAAGTGAAAGAAAGATGGTTAATGTATAGCCTAGACCCTTAACAGTTTTCTAATATAGACATGTCAAGAAAGAATTAGCTTACCAAAAGATTGTGCTTTTTTGACCAACAAATACAATCTACTGTATGATTCATCATAAAGGTCACTTTTTTTTTTTTTAGCCAAAAAAGGGAACTCAAAGTGTATACAGTTTTTTTAATGAACTGACAATAGATGACTTTTATCTATAGATCTGTGTATTTCTTAATCAGTGTCATTAAGTTTTAATCTTAGCCATTTTCAGGTTTAATATTAAAAGTTCTTTGTATCATCTTTGGCCGTCCGCAGTTGTATATAAGCTTTGTGCTAACTTACTGCTTTTTTAAATCTGTGCTCACCATCTTGAACTCCTTTTGGAAAAAAGCTATGTCGGAGATGGATGAAGAATCCTGGAGTTTAGATTGTGCATTTCCTTGTTGCGAAAGGTGTAACTCTGAAAAAACTAAATTATAGTTATTGTATATTAAACAGCTGTTCCTGAAATTTACTTGGAAGCATTTGACAGAGTAGCTCAGTATCTGAGGAGAAGTTCTTCGTGGTCCAAGAAATTAGGAAGTTCCATAACATGTGCCAAGGGATCTGGCAATTTCTACTACCTTTAGTTGCTTTATCCCACATGTCACAGGCCATAGCCTAGATGCAAAAAATATCTTTTTATTTCAATAATACATCAGAACATAGTTTTAAAAGTGCTGGAGACAGAAACTTTAAATTAAAATTGAAATGCGTGTGGTATTAACAGTGCAAATGTCACCACCAAGGAAGCAACCAGATGAGCCAATGCCTCCTGTGCAGTGTTGAATTTGCATGTGCAGAAAATTACTGTTGTATTGTGGTGTAGTAGTCTACCTGGTAGCTGGCAAGTGTGTTTGGCATACATTGTAAGCCACTTCCTGATTTTAGAAGTGTTATGCTGTGAAAAAAGTGCAATTAGAACTGGAGATATTTGACAAAAGGCAGGGTGAATAAATAGTATAATAATAGTTATATAAAGTGCAATAGGGGCGCAGAAGAAGGAGCCATAATTTTAACCAGGAAGACTAAAGAAGGCCACAGTGGAAGTTGATATTTGAGCCAGAAATCTGTAGGGAAAGAAGGAAAGAAAACTTGTTTTGGGCTTTGAGCTAATGCACAGTGGCATCATAGTGCATAGCATGTTGAGAGAATTGCATTTAGGCTTGAAGCTGGAACCCAGATGGGTGGGAGGTGCTATAGCAGATGGTGCTAGGAAGATAAGACCCAGGTCAGGGTGAGTCTGCTTGAGGAGGTTGGACTTTATTCTGCAGGCAGTGGGAGGCCACTGAAGATTTGGAGACAGGGGTGAGATAGGGCTGACTTATCTAGTAGGCACAGTGTCTAGGAACCAAAATAATTTTAGGGTCCACAAAAATGTTTACATTTTAATTGCCTTTAAAAATCAGAATAAAATAAATAAGTATAACAATAATGAATTCATCTTTATTCAAATGCAGTCATTAAAATATATGTTTTTTTTTTTTTTTTTCTGTTAATAGAGGAATAGGTCCATGAAGGTAAAAATGCCTACAGCCTACAAAAGTCATACTGCAGCCCCAGAGAAAAGAGGGCAAAATGTGAATCCTGGCGATAATTTACAGCTGTGTGAAGGATGAATCCCACAGGTGGTTCCTAACTGTGTTCTGGCTGCATCAGATTTACTTGAGTAAACACAGATTCCCTACTATGCAGCCATAAAAAGGAATGAGATCATGTCCTTTGCAGGGACATGGATGGAGCTGGAAGCTGTTATCCTCAGCAAACTAATGCAGGAACAGAAAACCAAACACTGCATGTTCTCACTTACAAGCGGGAGCTGAAGATGAGAACACATGGACACATGGCAGGGAACAACACACACTGGAGCTTGTCAGGGCATGGGTGGCTCAGGGGGAAGGAGAGCATCAGGAAGAATAGCTGATGGATGCTGGGCTGAATACCTAGGTGATGGGTTGATCTGTGCAGCAAACCATCATGGCACACGTTTATCTATGTAACAAACCTGCACATCCTGCACATGTACCCCAGAACTTAAAAGTTGAAGGAAAAAAAGGAAAAGAAAACACAGATTTCTGGGCCCCAAGCATGTTTGATTTAGGAGGAAGGGGAGGGGTGTGCTGGAAGACAGAGCATGCCAGTGGAGGACCAGGTGAACAATCAAATGGCAGTTTAGCTGATGACCTGGGAAACAACGGAGGCCCTAGCCAGGGCAGTGTCAGTGAGACTGGGAAAAAGGCAGCCTGGGGAAGCATTGCACAGGTGAATGACAGACTGACAACCAACCAGTGGTGGGGTCTGAGGTACAGGAGATGCCTGGATGGCAGCAGAAAGTAGTATTTCTAGTCTCAGCCAGAAGTGGAAAATGTGATCAACTATTTTTCTCTGCTGCAAGTTCACCATGAACATACTTATGGAAGGGCTGAGAATACTGTTAGCTTGGCACAAGCTTTCACCAGGCTTTCAGCTTTTTGGTAGGCTGCCCATTAGGCTGTGCAGATGCCCAGGGGAATGCTGTGGAGGGGTGAGTGGTAGGAGCAGGCCCTGTGTTTGCCTAGAGGAAGAATGAGATATGGGTAGAAATGCTAGAACTGAAGCTCTGTGGCTCTGGGCTGAGTCCAGGCCTAAGGCCCGAGGCCAGGACAGTGTCGGTGTCGGTGTTGGTGTCGGTGTCGGGTGGCCCCTTCTCACTGGGAGAGCCCTAGGCTCTGGTTCCTTGCTTGGTGATGGAGGCACGGCAAGAATAATCACTTGAGAAACTTGGAAGATGATTATTGAAACCAGAACTTTTTTTTCAGAACTCTCTGGAAAAAACAAAACAAACAAACAAAAAAACAAAACAACCCTGACCCCAGAAATTCTCAAGGACTTTCTTGTACCAGCATTTGGCCACTTGAGCATTGCAGCAAAAATCTTAGCAGATAATAGTCTTCATTTCTCCCTGATCCTTATTCTTATTTTAGTTTCTTCCTCTTCTGCAGTCTTTCCCTCTTCTTCTCTTCTTTTGTCCTTCTCTTTCTCTTTCCCACCCATCTTCAACTTCCTTATCCCTCTCTTCTTCTCCTTTGCCTCTTCTACTCATCTGCTCCCCTCTTCTCTTTTCTCCTCCCCTTCTCTCTAGTCAGTGAGTCAGCATGCCTGGGAGACGTGGAGCCTCATGCCATGTGTGGATGACTGTAGTTTTGGGGTATGTGTACACATGTGACTTAACTTTCAGTCTGCTGCATGTGGCTCAAAAGGTGTGAAGACTGGTGTCACTTTCCAATTTAGGCAATTGCATCTGGCTTACCTAAAATTTCACTTGCTGCTTCAATCAGCAAAGTGTTTCTTCCATACTGTGCCTTGATGATGAGAGGTTTCGTGAGCTGCAGTACCAGAGGCAGCTGCATTTCATTCAGATGAAGGCATGAATTTTACTAATCCACAGCCCAAGAGTATAAGATAATAGCTCACCATTTCTTCCCCTCCATCTCTCTTACTTTACCTCTGCAGGAAAGCAGATCTTTCTCTTCTTCTTCCCTGTTGCTGAAGCCTAGATATGTCGCTCTATTTTCAACCCTTCCATGTCTAAATTAGTTGAGGCTGTTGAGCAGTGGGAGTACTAGGGAATTATGAGTCAGGAACTCCAAATGTAAGCTCTGACTTTGTCATTTACAAGCTGTGACCTTGGGCAAGTCATTCAAATGAGAAAAATCATACTGACCCTGCCTTTTTCATAGGCATGGTGGAATGTGAGAATGTAAATGAATGCATTTGCAGTTGATACTCTTCATTCATTCATTGCATAAATGTCTCCTGGCTGCCTACTATGTGCTGCCACTCTTCTAGCCATGGGGGATATGGTAGACGATGAGATAGATAAGACCTTGGCACTTATGAGTTTAGATTATAGTGCATGAGCAGTGAACAAAGATAAATGGTTCTGTGGTATGCTAAATGCTATGGAGGGCTAGAGCAAGCAGAGAATAGCTCAGGGTGGTAGTAGGATGGGGAGACCTATCTTCCAGGGGGTGGTCAGGAAAGGCCCTTCTGAGGAGATAATGTTTGAGCTGACACCTGAAGAAACAGAAACAAGCAGGAAAAAGAAAGAGCAGAGTGTAGGGCATTTCAAGTTCTAGGTGCAGCGAATGCAAAGACCTGGAGAAGGGGGATAGCTTTGTAGAAAGGAGTGTGTACCTGATATATAACTGGTGCTTAGTGAACTAGGAGGGCATGGCCACAAATGAGGTTTGAGTTGTATTTTTAAGAGACCATTTGGCTGCTTGCATAGAGAGAGTTTGAGGTGGCTTCCTAGGTATTCCACATTGTAGGCAGGATTTCTACATCATAGACAAGGTCAGCAATTATACTGTTCAACACTAAGTATCAGTCTTTTAAAAATTTATTTATTTATTTGAGATAGGGTCTTGCTCTGTTGCCCAAGCTGGCTGGAATGTAGTGGTGCAATCATAGCTCATTGCTGCCTCGAATTCCTGGGCTCAAGTGAGGCTCCTCCCTCAGCTTTCCAAGTAGCTAGGACTACAGGCATGCACCCCACCATGCACGGCTAATTTTTAAATTTTTCGTAGACCAGAGTCTTGCTATGTTGCCCAGGATGGTCTTGAACTCTTGGTCTCAAGGAATCCTCCTGCTTTGGCCTCCCAATATACAGGGATTACAGATGTGAACCACCACATCCAGCCTAAATTTAATTTTTTAAAGACGATTTTTTTTAAAGAGCAGTTTTAGGTTCACAGCAAAACTGAGAGGAAGGTACAAAGATTTCCCATATATCCCCTGCCCCTACATATGCATCACCTCTCCCGTTATCAACATCCCCCACCAGCAACATACTTTGTTATGCTTTATCATATGCAGAACTTACAATGATCCAGTGAAGTAGGTGGTATTAACAAAATGTTTTTGAGAGAAGGTTCAATTAGGTTCAATGAGCTTATACACAGTGAAACTAGCAGCAGAACTCAGGTCTTCTGCCATATTGGGACATGAGAGAGATTTTCAGAAGAGGAATTGACATCTTGGGCACCCTGTAGCCAAGATACATCAGCTACTTTAGGAAGAGACAAGCTGGAGGGATAGGACAGGAAAAGTTGGGTTTTAATTGCTAGGGAAATTGGTTTAGGTTGCCTTGAAAGTATAGCAGGATTTTACTGTAATTATTGGACTTAAAATTCAGCCATTAAAATCTCCTAACAGGAGATAGGAGCCTGGCTTTGTCTCTTGATGTGCCAGGAGAGAACTGTCTCCATTATGCCTCTCATTGGCACACAGAGGCTGGGAAACTTTCACACACTGTCTTGTTTTGTGAGCATTTGCAGTTGTAACAGAAGACAGCTCTATTTTATGTCTTGCTTTGTTTTCAAGCCATTGCATGAAAGCCAGGCCTCTTGGCTCTTAAAAATGAACCCCCCCCCAAACCTATTTTAGTTTATAGCAGTGATACAGGTTAATGAAAAGAATATTTAAAACAATTCAGAGAGTAGTATAAAAATGAAAATAAAAATCCGTTTTTTCCTATCTTCTCACACAGACATGGATTCTTGCATATTCACATATACATACATCCAATCATATATATAATGTACACTTGAATTCCTGGAATCCATCTATACATGCTATTATATAATGTGATGTTTTATTTAACACTGTCATAGATAACTTCCTATATTAGTACCTAAAGATGTACCTTATTTTCTCTAATGATTGTTTTAAATTCCACTGTCCCAATTCCTCTATTGATAGGGGGTAAATATCTTTGAGCATACATTTTTATATATTGTATATGCAGTATACCTGTGGGAAAAATTCCTAGAAGTGGAATTACTGAGAGAAAGAACATATGCAGTTCACATTATGATAGATCCTGCATTGTTGCTAAGAACCTTGCACTAAATTAAGTTTCTAACAGTATATGAAACTACCTGTTTTCCCACATTCTTGTCAAAGCTGAGTACTGACAAACTGCTTAATCTTTGATAGACTCATACATGAGAAATGATGATAATGGTTTACTTGAAACTGGCATTAAAGGTTGATATTTCTGTGAATTATTTTTGTTTTCAGAAATTAATTTGAATAGCTTTTCATTAGGTAGGCAATACATATTCAAGGCAAAACAATTTGGAAAATCCAGAAAACACAAAGAAAAAATAAAAATAACTGATAAACTTGTCTTCCATGAATAACCATTGTTAACATTTAGGATATACCTTTTTGTCTAATGCATAAAATGTGAATGAGAAAATTTTATTACAGCAGTGGAGAACGCATTGGAGTTGGAGCCAGTGGTTGTTCCAGATTAAAGTTTTTAACATTGCTGACTAGCTTTGTGATCTTGGGCAAGTCATTTAAATCCTCTGAGCCTCAGTTTCCTCCTTTGTAAAACAGATAATGCCTTTTAATATGATTTGGCTTTGTGTCCTCACTCAAATCTCATCTTGAATTGTAATCCCCATTTGTCGGAGGAGGGACCTGGTGGGAGATGATTGAATCATCGGGGCGGCTTTCTCCCTTGCTGTTCTCATGATAGTGAGTGAGAACTGATGGTTTTAAAATGTGGACTTCTTTTTTCACTTTCTCTTTCTCCTGCCACCATATAAGACGTGTCTTGCTTCCCCTTTGCCTTCTGCCATGATTGTAAGTTTCCTGAGGCCTCCTAGTCATGCTTCCTGTTAAGCCTGTAGAACTGAGTCAATTAAACTTCTTTTCTTCATAAATTACCCAGGCTCAGGTAGTTCCTTATTGCAATGTGAAACTAGATTAATACACTTTCCTTCCTTTCTTTTCTTTTCTTTTCTTTTTTTTTTTTTTTCTGAGGCAGGGTCTTACCCTGTCACCCAGGCTGGAGTGCAGTGACATGATCAAAGCTCACTGCAACCTCCACCTCCTTGGGTCAAGCAGTCTTCCCACCTCAGCCTCCAAGTAGCTGGGATTACAAGACTGCGACACCATGCCCAGCTAATTTTTAAATTTAGAAAAAATTTAAATTTTTAAATTTTACTATGTTGCCCAGGTTGGTCTCAACCTCCTGGGCTCAAATGAGCCTCCTGCCTTGGCCTCCCAAAGTGCTGGGATTACAGACATTATTGTTCAGGCACAGTGAGCCACCATGCCCAGCCAATAATGCCTTTCTTATCAGATTGTTAGGAAGAACAAATGGAATAAGGTATAGAAAACTGCTCACTGTATTCCTTGCCCTATAGTAGATAACTTGATAAGTGTTGGCTGTGCTGAAGTTCAAGTGAAGTAAGGCAGTGTTGAGAATATTTTTATTATCCTGAGGTTTCTTCAAGGTGGAGAATTTTCTCTCTTCAATTTACAAGGCACTGAGCCTTGTCTTTGTTATATTCATTCAGGGATTGTTCATAAGTTTTTTCTCTTTCTTTATTTTGTTTTTATTTTTTTGAGAGAGGGTCTTGCTCTGTCACCCAGGCTGGAGTGCAAATAGTGTGATCTCAACTCACTGCAGCCTCTATTTCCCAAGCTCAAGTGATCCTCCTGCTTTACCCTCCCTCATAGCTGGGACTACAGGTGCACACCACTGTGCCTAGCTAAGGTTTTGTTTTTTTTTTAAGACGGAGTCTTGCTCTGTTGCCCAGGCTGGAGTGCAGTGGTGTGATCTCCACTCACTGCAACCTCCACCTCCTGGGTTCAAGCAATTCTCTGCCTCAGCCTCCTGAGTAGCTGGGATTATAGGCACTCACCACCATGGTTGGCTAATTTTTGTATTTTTAGTAGAGATGGGGTTTCACCATCTCGGCCAGGCATGTCTCAAACTCCTGAGGTCAAGCAATGCTCCCACCTCAACCTCCTAAAGTGCTGGGATTACAGGCGTGAGCCACTGCACCCAGCCTCTTTTTCTTGTTTTCCCAGTGTTTGTATAAAAGCTAGTTCATGTAAGGCAGTGGTTGTCAATGAAGGGCTATTTCATGCCCTCCTCCTGGGACATTTGGTAATATCTGGAGACATTTTTAGTTGTCACAATAGTGGGGGGAACTGTTACTGGCCTCTAGTGTGTAGAGGCCAGGGTGTTGTCAAACATGCTACAGTGTACAAAACAGCTCCTCACAACAAAGAACTTTCCTGCCCAAAATGTCAATAGTGCCGAGGTAGGGAAACCCTGATATAGGGAATATATTGAATGTAAATTGAAGAGAATGAGCCTGGTGAAGTACGCATCTATGGACTCATCAAGCTAATGGTACTTAGTGGTCAGCCCTATAAATTAAACTATACCCTACAGGAATTTCTACCAGGCTGCAGGAGGTTCTTTGCTTTTCAGGAAGATGGTGTGGAAAGCATCTAAGTTATAAAAGGGCTGTTTGGCTAGGGCTATCACCTGGAGGCAGCCGAGGTCCTAGAAGTTTGTGTCTCAGTTTTCATGGAATACAAGGTAGACTTCCTTTGTTCCTTCAAGCATCTATTCATTCAGCAAACACTGTTAAGTGACTAGAAGGCCAAGTACTGTGCTGTGTCGGATAAAAAAGGAAAAGAAACAAAAGCTAAGATATCTCCCCTTAAAGGAGCGTAGAAGACAGTATATTATTGTGGTTAAGAACTCAGATGTGGATCTCTGTTGCGTGGGCTCAAAGCCTGGCTTTGCCACTTCTGGTTTATGTGATTTAGCCTCTTGCTTTAGGATGGAGTTGAGAATACCTAGGTCATATGATTGTGTGATGATTAAAATGTTGATGAACACAGTGTTTAGGAGAGTGTCTAGCTCAATGAGATTTGTGTTCTTGTTTTTGTTATTTGTACTGTACTACTCCTACTGCTATGGAATCTTGGAACCTTATGGATTTTCTAGTTTAGTAGTTTCAAGTTTGATTAGTACTGGATTCCTTTTCTCAATATAGCCTTAGCCAGACTCTGAGTATATAAAATACAGATATGCATAGCTTAATATAGCCATACGCTCTGAGAAATGCATCTGTGGGCGATTTTGTTGTGCAAACATCATAGAGTGTGCTTATACAAACCTGCATCGTATAGCCTGCTATACACTTAGGCTGTAGGCTATAGCCTATTGCTCCCAGGCTACAAGTCTATATAGCATGTTACTGTACTGAATACTGTAGGCAATTATAACACAATGGTAAGTATATATCAAAACATATCTAAATATAGAAAAGGTAATGCATTGCACTAAGATGTTATGATGGCTGCAACATCACTAGGTGATAGGAATTTTTCAGCTATTATAATGCTATGGGATGACTGTCATATATTCAGTGTCATTCACCTAAACATCATTATGTGCACATGACTGTATATGAGAACAGCAGCTCTTGTTAAAGTAAGGGTGGGAGTCTGGACACTGCTTTCTGGGACCACTCCCCTCTCTCCCCACAACGGTGTTGTCTGGGAGAGAACCTGGGACTGTGTAGAACCCTGTTTGCCACCCAGCAATCTCATCCAGTCCACTCACTTTGAGTGAGGAAACTGAGGCCTAGAGAGAGGAAGTGATTTAAAAGGAGGCTAAGGCAAGACAGGAGTAGCTCTAATGTACATGTGCCAAGCACAGACAGGATGCTCTATGAGGGAGTTCAGAGAAGGTAGAGACGGGCCCCTTCTTGGTTAGGTTGAGGTCTTGAAGGTTGGGTAGGATTTGAACATTTCAGATAAAGTAGGAAAGAGTATTTTCACAGGAAGAAATAGAATGATAACGGGATGGAGGAAAAAGCATTGTAGTCTTTACCCAAAGTCTATTTAAAACATATTACTTAAAAACCAAAGGAAGGGAGTTGTCATAAAGTCACAGAGTAATTCCTGGGGCCCAGGGTCAGTGGAGCTAGCCCATATGCACCTGGTACCCCAGAAATGAGCACCTCCTGGAAGCCCCCTCTCCAGTGCCCCATAGTTCTTGTTTCCCTTCCTGTGCATTTGCTCTGCCCTTCACTCTCTCTGAAGACCAGCTTTATTGTCTTCTCTGTGTACATGGCTTCCTCAAAGGTCCTGAGTTTCTATGCCACTGCTTAAAGCAACCAGTTCTCAATGATCATCTGTCTCTGAATCCCAAATTCTAAATTCCAGGAGGAAAGAATCCAATTACACATATAGGTATTATTTGTTTGCCTCTCATCCAAAGCTTTAGACAGACTGGGGCATGTGAGGAACCTGTCTCATGTTGAGATGGATGGCAAAGCCCTACTCAAAGATGAAAAAGGAGGAAAACTGGCCCTCAAGTCGCTCTTTTACCAGCAGTAGAAAGAAGGGTCTATATAACTATAACAAAGTATGAGATAGACAGTACAGGCAAAAGGTAAGTGGGTTGATGAAGGCTTCTTGAATGGGGACATTAGTGCTGGCTTTGCAGTGTAGGCAAGATTTCTTGGTGGAGAGGGTGGTGGGGGAGGACATTCTAAACTAGAAGCTTGGAAGAACTTTGCATGTTTGAGTAACAGTGAGCAGTTGGGTACCTGCATATGCCAGTACTTCATTCATTCATTTAGACAGGAAATATTTACTGAGGACCTAGTAAGGAGGAGGATATGCTTATGGATAAAGAAACAAAATTAAAATAGTTAAACGGCTTCCCCAAGGTCATAGAGAATATGAATATGAACCATATCTATCATGTTTCAAACTCTTAATTGTTTTCTCTAGAGCTTCCTCCATTTATACTTTTTCTACTTGATTCTACAAGGTCAAAAGTGACTTAGAGCAAGGTTGGTGGCTCATGCTTTTTTTCTGTTTTAAATAGAGAACTTTTGAAATTGTGCATTGTCCTTACATCCTAAAGTGAGAATAGGCCATAATTTCCATAACTATACAATGATTTATGTGTGGGTGTATGTTTGTTTTAGGGGAATTGTTTGGTCAGGTGATTTCTACCATCCATTGTAACTCGACATTTCGTGTCTGGGTAATATTGGCAACCAGTTTGATTTAATTTATTACAGAATTATTTATAATAGAAAAAAACTTGAAACTGCCTAAAGTGTCCCAAAATAGAGGATTGATTTAGAAAATTATGATATGCCTGTATAGTATTACCAAATAGAATATTAAAGATATGCCTATGTAGAATTACCAAATAGAAAACTAAGATATGCCTATATAGTATTACCAACTCAAAAAAGTTGCTTTTTTTTTTTTTTTTATGGTAGAGATGGTGTCTTACCATGTTGCCCAGTCTGGTTGTGAACTCCTGGGCACAAGCAATTCTCCCACCTTGGCCTCCCAAAGTGTTGGGATTACAGGCATGAGCCACCATGCCCAGCTCAATAAATTTTTAATATGATGGGAAGATCTTCAAAATATAAAATTAGTAGTATAAACAAGAAACAGTCTTTATACATTGAATTAAACTACATAAACATGTACACACATATATTTGTATTTACATAGGAAAATTATTGTAAAGATGTGTATTAGTCTAAAAATGAACTGTCAGAATATTACAAAACAATATTTGGGTAGTAGATATCAGTAATTAACAAATTTTAAATGTGTTTTGCTAAAATCTCAATGATGAATTTATATTTCATAACTGTAATTTTATGTAACTATGTTCTTTATCTGCATCTACTTTTGTAACTGAAATTTTTATTGAAATAATTATAGATTCACATGCAGTTGTGAGAAATAGTACAGAGAGATAGCTGTAAACTTTGCCCATTTCTCCCAATGGTATATTTTGCAAAACTCTAGTGTAATATCACAGCCGGGATGTTGACATTGATTCATTCCACCTCAGATTCCCCTAGTTTCTTGTACTCATTTGCATGTGTACTCATGTGTGTATGTTAAGTTCTACACTATTTTCTCAACTATGTGGGTTCCTGAATCACAGTCAAGGTACCAAACAGTTCCAACACCATAAGGAACCCCCATGTTGCCATCCACACCTGCCACTATTCTTTTAAAAAAGTACTTGACCCCAATGGGTAGGGCATTTATTTTATTTTGCTTTTGCATCTGAGGCCATAATGGTGGAACCTTAGAGTTGGGAAGGACTTAGCAGTCTTCTTGGTTCCTCAGAATACAGAAGTTTTAGAGGAGGAGTGGGAGACGTTTTATGATTCTCCACCCTCCTCCAAACACATCATCAGCTTGAGCTGTCTTCCCACCCTTTGCCCCCAAACACCTTTGCCTTGGTAATGCAGGTCTCAAGTTAGATATCATGTCCACTGGAAACTCTTGTCTGACCTAAGTCTGGGTCAGGTGCTTCTTTGTGCCCTGATTATGTTCTGTATTTTCCTCTCCGTGGCACTTTTCTGATTTTATAATTGCTCATAGATAATAAATAAATAGTGAATGGGTAGATGGAGGTCTGGATGAGAGTCCTTTCCCAGTGTCTGATGATCCTGCAATGGCCGCTTTTCCTTCCTTTCCCACCTTGTGAGTGGCTTTTGATCCTGCCTGCACTTCAGCCACAGCACTTATGTGTCAAGCCCTTGTTTATGTTGATTGTGCCCAATTCCAGCCTTCTACCTGCTGATGGTTCCACCAAGATGACTAACTTCGTCTTCTGAGCTCGTCACATTTTTCTTTTCCTCCATTTATAACGTCAATAAGATGATTACTTTAAGTAGCTATGAGCCTATATTGTGCTATGTGCTTGATATATATTATAATAGCTTCAGCTCTATCCAAAAGAGGAAATGGCTACAGCTGACCCAGAGAGCATCTGGGGATAAAATGGGGATAGTAGAACATAACTTGAAGTATATTTTATTAAAATACGTACAGGAATATTTTTAATATTTTATTCAATATAATAAATATAAATATTGTATTTATACAATATTCCCACTCACAAGGTGGGAAAGGAAGGAGAAGTGGCCATTGCAGGATCATCAGACACTGGGAAAGGACTCTCATCCAGACCTCCATCTACCCATTCACTATTTATTTATTATCTATGAGCAATTATAAAATGAGAAAAGTGCCACGAAGAGGAAAATACAAAATATAATCAGGGCACAAAGAAGCACCTGACCCATATTTTATTAAAATATGTATAGGAATATTTTTAATATTTTATTCAATATAATATAAATATTGTAATTAAATATACTTCAAGTTATGTTTTACTATGCCCATTTAAAAAATGAGGAAACCAAGGCTCAAAAAAGGTTAATAAGTTGTTCGGGATCATGTAGCCAGATTAGTGGCAGAAATAGATTCAAATCCAAAACTGTTACAAAGTTCACCTTTTTTGCTCTGTCTGCAAGAAGGAACTGCATCTCTAGGGAGCTGTTTTAACTTCCTGATTCTTCCAAGACTTAGAACGTCCTCTAGGGACCTGTATCCAGGTCTAGTTCTTGACTGAACCCTCTAGTTAGGTAGCTCTGGACTTTGGAAGGCAGCCATTCTATTGCTGGACAAGAAACATTGCTGGGATGTTTATTGATGTTCAGTGGAAATCTGCCCTTCACTCTCTCAGTTCTGTATCTAGGTGGCTTGTAGTTCTGTCCCTTGGTGCAACATAGATTCTTTTGAATTTATAGGTCCCTCATGCTGTACCTAAAAGGGATTTTTCTGGGTGTACCTCTTTATTTTACAGATGAAGAAACTTGAGTCCAAAGAGAGAAGCCCTGTTTAACTTACTGCCCTTGAGTTACTTGAAACCTAATCTTGCCTTTCTGGCTTACCTTTCCCTTTCTAGCTCTTTCAGTCTTTCCTCATGAGATGGGTTTTCTTTACTTTTTATTACCCTAGTCATTCTCCTTATGGACACTCTCCAGCTGGCCTGTGTGCCTCCTGTTTTTGAAGCTGACCTCAATATTCCAAATTCGGGTTGATTGCATGTAGTTCAACAGAGGATGTTTAATTCTGCAAACAATGATGAGATGCCACTATGTACCAGGAACATGTTGCAACCCTCTACCATATTCTGCCTTTCTTTTTCTTTGTCCACATTGTCTACAATATTTATGAGGCTAGAGGTTTGGCTGCATATGTCACAAAGGCCATCATAACAGTGGCTTAAGCAGATGAAACCCTATTTCTTTTGTTTTGTTTTGTTTTGTTTTTCGAGACGGACTCTTGCTCTGTTGCCCAGGCTGGAGTACAGTGGCCCAATTTTGGCTCACTGCAAGCTCCGCCTCCTGGGTTCAAGCCATTCTCCTGCCTCAGCCTCCCAAGTAGCTGGGACTGCAGGTGCCTGCCACCACGCCCAGCTAATTTTTTGTATTTTTAGTAGAGATAGGGTTTCACCGTGTTAGCCAGGATGGTCTCAATCTCCTGACCTCGTGATCCACCAGTCTCGGCCTCCCAAAGTGTTGGGATTACAGGCGTGAGCCACCGCGCCCAGCCTTGAAAACTTATTTCTTGTTCATATAAAAGTCCGATCTGGAATGGATGCTGTATAAAGTAGTTAGGGTGCCAAGCTGCTTCTGTCATGCAGCTTTTTTAATCGTTAGGGTATTATTCTCTTCCTCGTCATCTAAGATGGCCAACTAAACATTCGTTTTCCAGCCAATGTGAAGGTGAGGGAAGGGCTTACTTTTTCTCTCTAAGAAACAGCATGTAAGTTGCAGTCTTAATTCCACTCTCATCCCATTGGCCAGAACTTAATCACATGGTTGTACCTGGCTGAAGGGAAGCCTGGGAAATGTAGTCTTTTATTCTGGTAGTCCACGTGACCAGCTAAAAATACTCCTAAGAAGAACAAGGAGGGGAAAATGGATTTTGGTTGGCAAATAGCAGTCTCTATCATACCCCTCTTTCTGTTTCAGCTCCAGGAAAACAAGTCCTCGTTGGTTCTTTATAGCCATTGGCTTCCCAGGTTTATGAAGTTCCATTTCTAGGAAAAGTGGCAAAGCAGGATCTCCCAGAAATTCTCAGGATTCTGTGAAAGACTGGAAATCAGAATCTTTGGTGTGGAGGTCACAATGATAAAAATACCTGTCATTTATTTGGGGCTTACTGTTTGTTTTCTAGGCATATGTTAACATGCATTCTCTTATTTAATTTTCAGATGAATCCTAGGGGGCAGGTATGATTATTAATTCTAAATTTACAAACCAAGTTTTCCAAAGAGATGAAATAACTTCCCAAGGTTGTACAGCGATTACAGGGTGAAGCTGCCACCTATTTATCTTAGTGCACTGGAGCCTGAGGTCATTGCCCACTCACTTTGGTGTCAGACAGACCAGAGTTGCTCATTAACACTTCATAAAGCCCTCTCATGTTCCTCATAATAACCAGACATTTTTAATTATAACTTGAGCAGCAAATGTTGTTTAGGATAGGTTATGAGCCCCAAGTTGAAGGGATGGCTTTTATACCATGTTTGCTGAGTATGAGCTCAGGTCAGACAAAATATTGCGTGAGCAAATTGGCAAAGACCATTGTCCCTGTATTCCATTTTGCTGTCAGCAGTGCTCTTGGTTTATTTTATTTTCTGTGAGGAAACTGAGGCACAGAGCTATCACAGGACTGATTCCATGTGGTAATGTTGGGATTTGCTCCACATTGTTCTGATACCAAGCTGGAAATCTTAATTCTCCTGCTGCCGCATGTTCATTACTCTGGGGGGGCCTGGACTTCTATTTCCTCATGTGCTGGAGTCTCTCAGCGTGTCCTGGGACCTGGGACCTGGTTCCGGGCCTGAGTTTGCCAGCCTTGCTGTGTCTGGTTAGAGATCACAGGCTTTTCTGGACTCTTTTTTGCTTATAGCTTTGCTTTTTAATTTTTTTTTTCTCCTATAAATATGGCAGATGGATTACGAATACAAATGTTAACATTGGGGCACTCAATGAGGAAAGGATGTCTCTATGGTTAACTCTTTTTTCCAACTCCAAATCAGGATATGTAGACTACAGGAAGGGGCAATGGAAACCTTGATATTTATAACAAACGTTTGGTGAATTGGGCAGTGGGGCACCTTTCTGGAGGATGAAAAGGAATCAATTATGCAAAGAGCCAGGTAGAGGTTTCTTAGCAGGAGGACAGCAAAAGCAAATGCCTTACGTGCAGAAATGAAAAAGAGGCAAGAAATAAACTAATACCGTGTTTGAGCCTTACATATTTTGGAATTTATTTATTATGGAAGGGGAGACAGAAGCTCATTATCAGCAATGACTCCCCTCCCCCGAATCAACGGCAGTTTTTGGACAGGCCTCAATAATGCTAGGAGTAAGTGCCGTCACGCTTGTCAAATCTACTTTGCTTAGGTATGTTTGGAAAAATGATCAGTGTCCTTGGTGAAGTGTTATTCTCTTTTGCTTCATTAAACTCACCTTAGGAAGTGGTTAAATTGACAGTGGGGTTTTTGTTTTTTTTTTTCCAGAATTCTCTTGACATCTCCCAGAGGCTTTGAACATAAGATACCAGTGCTGTTTTTGATATTAGCAGTGGTTTATAAAAATATTTAAGACACTCTTTCCTCTTAACATACATTCAAATACTTACAGGGTTAGAAAATAGAAGATTATATCAGAATTTCAAACCTGGGATTTATAGAAAATTGGAGGGTGCTCAAAGGATGTTCTGTTGGCAGAGGAGTTGAGTTGCTCTGAGAACAATGGTGGATTCTTTTATTTACAGTGGTTACACACTGACAGATGTGCTTCCAGTGGCCACAATCCATCCATCGCTAGCAGATTTGTACATTGTTCCAGTTTGGGCATTTGGGTTCTCAGTCTAATGTTAATTCACCTGCTCATATTAAGAATTTTAACATACCAAGAAATTTTTTTTTAAAACAAACAAAAACAACACTATCCCCCCAATTAATAGTGGGAATTGAGTAGTACATTTTGGCCTTATTACTCATCTGGGCTCAGCAGAGATCTTTGGATATGTTTCCAATAACAATAAAAATAACAGCTTGGTGAAATAAATGGACTCATCACTGCTTTATTTTTAGTTTATAAAGTACTTCTATGGATATCATTTTACTTCATCTTTACAACTGCCTTATAAACTGTATAATTGTCTTCATTTTACAGCTGAAGAGACTGAGGCTTAAAGGGGTTAAGTGACTTGCCCAAGGTCACAGCATAGCAAGCAGGTGACAGAATCGGGATTCCAACCCATATGTTATTATATAAATTGTCATAACTCCTGAAAACATAATAGCTTTAAAACCTTAAAAAGCATCAGTGCCATCTTTAGAACAATGACTTAGGATTTTTTTTCCTCCATGGATATTGCTTTAAATGTTTGAGGAAATAACTGCAAATTTTGTTTCATCCTAACCCTAATAATGCTCTCTACAATGTCCCTCAGCCCAGAATTCCTTGTGACTATTTGAAGCTTCAGTCTTTAATATTGCATGTTTGATTATATCATGTCAAAGGCAGAGCCTGGAGAATCATTATTAAGGATTTGTAGGTTGTTTGCATGACCTTTTAAAGTAAAAAGGATAGATATGAATAGAAATAAATAAAATTATTTTGCAAAGTAACCATAAGGCTTCAGCCATGCCTGTATCTAATTTATTCACTATAAAAAGTTCTACTGAAGATACATTTTGACTTAGATCACATAATTGAGAAAAAGATGGCAAATTTATCGTTAGGTTAATGTAACTATCCCTTCTTTGGAGAGGATGATAACAAAACTGTCAAAAGAAAAAGATGCCCAGATGAGATTATACTTGCAAAATTTTGTAGGCAGATACACAAACTGCAAGCATAACATGTAACCATGTTTGACAGGAGAAGTAGGAGAACATGGGTTACAAAATCCTTAAGCTTGACAGCCTCTGGCAAGGTGGTGAATAATGTGAGGTCTTCTAAAATGGCTTTCTTGAGATAAAGCACAGAATGTAATGCATGCGACTTTCAGAATTGTTGCTGGAGACAGCAAAAATACTCTTAAGACAGTGCAGGTTACCGAGGAAAATACGTGCAGTAATCCAGAAGAAAGTGAGAGCACGGGCTGTTGGGAGAACTGCAAAGAGTTTCCCTGGGACTGGGACAAAGATGGGTGAAGGAGGAATGCAGGAGGTGAGAATGGGAAGGAAAGCAGTTCCCAGGTCATTCAAGGCTTTGTAAACCATGTAACCCTGTGCCTCTAAAAATTTCTATGAACGGGAGTGATAAGATAAAATTTGTATTTTAACAACGTGCCTCATCCCTCTGGAGAGGATTGGAGGGGTCCAAAGCTGTTAGGAGGCTAGAGATGGAAATGGCCTGAACCAAGTAAGATACTAAGTAAGGAGTAGTGGGTGTGTAGAAAGGTGGGTTTGATTTGGGTTTTGCCTATAGGAACAGTGGGAGGAAACAAGGTGACTCTCAGATTTCTTTGTATCTACCCATGCTTACTCCATAACCTCCCATGCTGTAAAATGATGGTGGTGGTAACAATGACTGTAAAATTTGAAGGCCTATTATATTATAGGCATGAAACTTCTCATCACCTACAAGATAAAATTCAAGTCTTAAAGGGGCATACAGGCATTCCATAATGCGCTTGTTGCCTATCCTACCACTCTTTGGTAAACACCCTGTGCAGTATTGCTGACCAATTTATAGTTCAGAATCTAAGGTCAGAATTAACAATATGTATTGAGCCAGATACTCTGGCACAAATAACAGTGATCAAATCAACTATGTCTGTCTTTTTTTTTTTTTTTTCTTTAGACAGAGTCTCACTCTGTCACCAGGCTGGAGTGCAGTGGCACGACCTTGGCTCACTGCAACCTCCACCTCGCGGGTTCAAGATATTCTCCTGCCTCAGCCTCCCGAGTAGCTGGGACTACAGGCGCACACCACCCACGCCCAGCTAATTTTTTTTTTTTTTTGTATTTTTAGTAAGACAGGGTTTCACCATGTTAGCCACAATGGTCTTGATCTCCTGACTTTGTGATCTGCCCACCTCGACATCCCAAAGTGCTGGGATTACAGACATGAGCCACCCGGCCCCACCTATGTCTGTCCTTTCATGGAGCTTCTTTTGTAGTAGATGGAGACAGAAAAAATAAAAACCCTCAAGATAAAAAGAGCCATGAAGAAAAAATAGTAGACTAAGGAGAGTTTATATAGGGTGATGAGGAAAGCATCTCTGGAAAAGAAACATTTAAGGAGAAACGTATAGGAAGTGAGGAAGGAAGCCACGTGGCTCACTGGGGGAATAGTGGAATTGTAAATGCAAAGGCCCTGAGGGAAGTACATGTTGAACAGAAGAGTAGTGCAGCTGCAGCAAAGACACAGGGAGAAAGGTAGGAGATAAGGCAAGAGGGGTACAGAGGCCCGTTCCTATAGAGCCTTGTAGGCCATTGTACGAGCTTTGATTTTTATTCTAAGTGAGATGGGAAATGATTGGAAAATTTTCAGCAGAAGAGTAACATTTGCCTTATTTCTTAAAAGAACACCTTTGTTTCTCTTTATGAACCACACCTTAGGGAGGCAAGGGTGGAGGCAGAGACAGCAGTGAAGAGGATATTGCAATAATTCAGAGGAGAAGTGATTGGCTTAGACCAGGTTGGTGGCACTATAGGCAGTGAGAAAAAGTTGATTATACCTCTTTATATGTGGGTATATAAAAATATTATATGCATTT
Organism: Symphalangus syndactylus; assembly: GCF_028878055.3. Lineage (NCBI taxonomy): Eukaryota > Metazoa > Chordata > Mammalia > Primates > Hylobatidae > Symphalangus > Symphalangus syndactylus. The sequence continues at coordinate 47,310,515 of NC_072434.2, read as the reverse complement.
GTATTAGTCTGTTCTCATGCTACTAATAAAGACATATCCAAAACTGGGTAATTTATTAAAGGAAAGAGGTTTAATTGACTCACAGTTCAGCATGGCTAGGGAGGCTTCAGGAAACTTACAATCATGGCAGAAGGGGAAGCAAACATGTCCTTCTTCACGCAGCAGCAGCAAGGAGAAGTGCCAAGCAAAAGGAGGAAAAGTGCCCTGTGAAACCATTGTATCTTGTGAGAACTCACCACTATTATGAGAACAGGAGCATGGGGGTAACTGCCCCCATGATTCAATTACTTCCCACTGGGTCCCTCCCACAACACATGGGGATTATTGGAACCACAATTCAAGATGAGATTTGGGTGGGGACACTGCCAAACCATGTCAACATTGTACATAATATATGTAGTACCTAAATATATATAGTTTTCTAAATTCAAATATACAAAAAGGTAAAAAGGGGAAACACAGGTAGAAACCAGAAACCCATGTCCCCATTACTCAGCTTTGACAATTATCCACTAATGAGCAATTTCATTTTTTCTAAAGCTGTTCTTGTCCGTCTGGATTATTGTGAAGTAGATCCCAGCCATAATATCATTAAATATTTGAATATGCCTCTAACATGTAAGGGCCTAGCTGGGCATGATAGCATGCACTTGTAGTCCTAGTTACAGGGGAGACTGAGGCCTGGAGTGAGAACCTGCTCAATCAGTCAATAAAAGGCTCCTTTTAAAAAACATTGTCACAATATTCTTATCTCATCTAGAGTCTTAATAGTCCTTACTATCCTCAAATATCCAATCTGTTCAGATTTTCCTGATTCTTTTAAGTGGGAATCTTATTTTTGCCTTTTTATAGTTTGTTTGAACCAGGATCCAAATAATGTTTATGCATTGAAGTTGCTTGGTTTTAAAGTTTCTTCTCTACGTCTCTTTTGTTCCTGTGTAATTTTTTTGTTGTTATTGTTGGAAAAAAAAAAACCAGGCCATTTGTACTGTAGATTTTCCCAAAGTCTAGATTTTGCTGACTGCATCCCTGTGGTGTCACTTAACCTGTTCCTTTGTCCCCTGTGTTCCTGGTAGATTAGAGGCTTGATCAGACTTACATTCAGATTAGCTTTTTGCAAGACTATCTCATAGGTCGTGTTTTGTATTTCCATCGGGGATATATAATGTGTGGTTGTTTCTGTTTTTTGTCATCACTGTCTAGTGCCATTGTTTTATTAGGGGCTGCAAATGTAATTCTTACTTTTTTTTTGTTTGCTGGACTATTTCTATGAGGAAAAACTCTTCCTCATCAGATATTTGGTTACCCTGGAGTAAAGTTCATATAGCAAACAAAGGAAAAAGGCTTGATTCTTACCCTTTATTTACCAGTTTTCAAAAATAAAAAGTAGGTTCCCTGTCCTTCTCTAAGAGTGACTTATGAAGCTTCTCTCTTTCTCTTTTTCTCATTTTATTATTATGAACTCATATTTTTAAACACACATTCATGTTTCAATCCACTGCAGTTATTACAGTTGGCCCTCTGGGGGTTCCACATCTGTGGATTCAACCAACCCTGAATCAAAAATACTTGGAAAAAGACCAAGACAACAACAACAAAAAAACAGTACAGTATAAAACAATGATTTGTCTAGCATTTACATTGCAGTAGGTATTGTATGTAATCTAGAGATGATTTAAAGTATATGGGAGGATGTGTGTAGGTTATATGCAAATACTACATGATTTTATATAAGGACTTGAGCATCCTTGGATTTTGGTATCCTTGAAGGGCCCTGGATCCAATCTCTTGAGTATATAGAGGGAATCAGTATTCTTACTAATGCCTAAGTGGACCGTCTTTGGCCATGGGAGCCTCTGAAGCTGGCTCCTCAATGCTTCTAACACACTCAAGTAGTCTTTGATGCTTTCCTTGCTTTCTGGTATCACCAGATGTTCCAGGCCCATCTTGTGCGTTTTCTGCCCCAATCTTAGAATCAGCCACTTTTTCAAAGGGCTCTAGTTCCTTTTAGAGGGAAATGGTGCATAAAGACCACTGTCTGGGTGTGAGGGGTGCTCACTGCTCCTGAGCTGGTCTTTGTGTCTAGGCCTTCTCAGTGGACAGAGCTAGGAGCACATTTTTTAAAAGGTGAAATACATTATGGATTCACAATGGTGTTTCTTTCTCCCATGCCAAAATTCTGGTTCTCAGTTGCACCAATGTAATTACTTATTTGTTTTGTGCCATGATACACAGCCACAGAATCACAATACCAACACTATCACCAAAGCAGGTTAAGGTAGTTTTGTTTTTCTTTTGGTGGTGGTGGAGGGGGCGGGTACTGGTTGTATATATTTTACTTTAAGACAGTTACTTTGTATCTTAAAGTTACTTGAGATAGTTTCTCTCTGTGTCGTTATATCATCAATTTCATACTGAGCTGGGTTTGTTTGCTTCATTTTGCTATCACTTTTGAGGGGTTGCTTTAAAATTTATGTTTGTAATTATATAGACTATTTACATAGTTTCAAATTCAAATCTTTAAAGCAGGTTGTATTCAAAGAAACAGCTACTGTCCCTGCCCCCTCTACCCTGTTCCCTCCCTCACAGGTAACTCTCTTTCAAGTTTTGGGTTTATCTTTTCACTTTGTAAATATGTGTGTGTATCTATCCACTCTCTCTTGGATAAGTGGGAGCTCTATACATATCTTAAATTTTGGATAAAATTTGGAGGTAGTACAGACACTATTTTCTGAAAGACTGGATGTGAGGTATGGGAATAGTTGAAGCTAATGCCCAGGTATGGCATGATTGACTGATAGAATTGAACCACTTGGCCCCGAGTGCCCTTCTTTCCATGTGGCCTGGTTAGCCTCATTCATCTTTGTGAACTCCAGCTTTCTTTGCTCTCAGGTGCTCTCCTCTGTGCTCCATTGATGCCCTCTGCATCACATTATCCTTCCCATATGGTCTTATATACTGTTTTCATTTGTGTTTGGCTGTCAGTAGACTGTGAGCAGCTTGATGTCAGACATTATGCTTTCTTATTCTGTTTTCCCACCACCTATCACAGAACCTTTCACACAGTAGAAGCTCAATAGATACCTGAGTAAATAAATAGGCCAGGTGTAATGTTGGGTTCTTAAAAAAAAAACAATGAGGTGGATGTTGTTATCCTATTTCACAGATGAAGGAGGCACTGAAAGGTTTAAGCTGCTTATCTAAAGAAACAGCTAATAAATTGCTGGAGTAGGAACCCAAGTCTGTCTGATGCCAAGGCCACACAGCTCCAACTCTGTGTTCTCATTCAGCAATGGCATGTGAGACTGTCCACAGTTAGCCTATTAATTGTGTGACCTCAGCAAGAAAGTGAGCCTCTATATCTGTTTCTACATCTACAAATGCAAGATAGTAATGGCACATACATTAGAGGGCTGTAAAGCATTTAGAATAATGCCTGGTACATAGTAGGGACTCAGATCTTAGCTGATTTTAGGTACGATTTGTTATTTTTAGTAGCGGAATATTAGCATACTACTACTACCACTATGTACAAAGCCCTGTGCTTGGCACTGTGTACGGAGTCTTCTTTGACTCACCCCATCTTACCTTCTAGGAGTTTGCAGGCACTGTGCATATGCTTAAAGATTTCAAGAAGGGCAACTGGGGAGTGGTCAGTCAACAGGCAGTCACTTGAGATTAGTGCCAAATGCAGAGAAAGAGGAAAGAAGGCACTTGCAGGTGGCCAACTTGTTAGATAATAGTCCCTCACCCCTGGGCTTCTGGGGCAAAAATAAAAAACAGAAGCCATGGTGGAGATTTGAATGCTTCTATTCCACCAATGCCACCATTAGTGGCAGCCAAATATTTCAACTCCTTGTCCAGTTTGGTGAGACTCCTAACAGTCCTTGCTTTGTAGTATTAATAAGTTGCACAAATCACAATTTAATACACACATTATATAGACTCTGTGAGTCATGGAGTCACCTAGAGTTCATGGGACCTTGGAGAGCAGCAAATTCCACTTCCACATTTTATAGAAAGAGACTTTGTCCAGAGAAGGAAAGCCATATGCTTAAGGGCACACTGGTATTTGGAACTTGAACTCTGTTGGTTAACTTTATGGGTCAGATCATGCAGACTCCCAAATGCCTGGACCCTTGCCTGGGAGGGAGTGGACTCTCAACATGCAAGAGTGCTGAGAGGAGGGATGATGGCTCCACTGTTGTGCTGCCCACATTGTGTTTGGTGAGTCCAGGCTCCTGCTTTTATGAGAAGAACAGCAATGATAGCTGCTGGAGGAATAGTTGGCCTCCCTCAGGATGTAGCCATTTCTGCTGTCTGATTCATATTGGGCAAGGTCTTCTTTGGGCCCTTCCATAGCTACAGCCATCTACGTGCTATTGGCGATTGCACTGAGACCTCTACTCTCTGTCAAAAAGTGGTAAGGAAGAATGTGATAGTGAAAGGGCATGAGATTTAGAGCCACACAGATCTGGTTTGTGTTCTGACCCCAGTGTTTCTTAGAGGTGTGACCTTTATCCAGTCATTTAACTTCACTGAGCCTCAATTTCCTCCTCAATAAAATGGGCATGATAATATCCACCTCAGCAGGTTGTTGCGATGAGTAAGTGTGATAATCTATATGAAGCATTTGGCAGATAAAAAGTGTCCAATGAATGGTAGCTCCTCTGCCTCTCTCCCTGACCCTGCCTGACCTTCATTTAGGGCTGTCTGTCCTCTGTCACACAGTGTGGCATAGGGCTGTGGCTGTGTTATTACACTTTCTGTTTATCAGAAGCTACTGAGGGGTGTTGAAAGATGTAGACTTTAGGCTCCACTCTCAGAGATTCTGATTTGAAAGAAATCTGAAAATCTGCATTTTTTAGAACAGGCACCCCAGGCTATTTTGATGCGTAGCCTGGTACCTAGGCTGATATTTAACCTTGGGAACCTCTTGCACCACTGTTTGCCAGACCTCTTAGCTTGGGCAGGTTATGCAACCTCTCTGAGCCTCATTTCTGCACCTATTAACTGAGACTGATAGCCTGTTTAGTAAGGTCCTTTTCAGGGTGAAATGAAACAGTGTGTGTGAAGCATCTTGCATGAACCTAGCACACAGCGGGAGCCTGGTGAAGATGTGAAGACTGATACCAGATTCCAAAGGGCTGCATTGCCCTCTTCCAACCTATAAGCTAGCCGTGGCCCTAGTTCCTTCTTTGGAAACCAAACCCTTGCAATGTATCTGTCCACCTATTCTTACCATTCTGTGGATTTTGCAGAGCACACATTGTTCATGATGGAAAGCCACCTGCTTGCCTGTCACCTGCATTTTTTGGAGACCCTTTTTATGGTTATTAGTGCCTGTCTTTGAAATTTCAGCACCTGTGAGCTCTGATTGTGTTACCTGGGATCTAAAAGGCAGCAGAGGAGAACAGATGCTGCTAATGACTTATCAGCTCTTTTGGCCATAGTCTTCTCAAAGAAAAAAGGCTGTGACCCTGGGTTTGTCAGCACTGATAGCTTTCACACCACAAAGGGACTTGACAATGGGCAGGTTTCCAAGTCTGTAGAGTGGTTCTTTGGGGAAGATGGATAGCATATTTAGTTTGGTTCTTTGGGCTCATGCTCTTTCCCCACCTTCTGTGCTCTGCTGCCACCACCCCTGGAATGCTTGTACATGTGGCTGTTGAACATGAGAGTCAAAGACAGCAGCTATTGACCCTAAAGGCTGTGTGTGCCTGTAAGGTGGGTGGGATTGGGCAGCAAGAAGAAGCTGAATTAGGAAAGAGCATCTTGAGCCACTGTCATCATCCCTTTCTGGGACCAAGTCCGTATGAAGGACCACGATCATAACTGGACTGTAGTTTTCCACTCCTGCCTGTTCAAGCCTTAGAAACTAGTTTTCATTAATTTCATTGCTACGCAATGAATGCGTAGCAGTTTTCCACTCCTGGGTGTCTGTTCTTGAAAATATCCTTAGATTAATGCCGAGCAGACGTCAGGCCAAGGTCTGGCTTTTTTGTTCTCCAGCAGTGCTTTTGGGTTTGACTGTTTGCTTTTATGTTTTAAGCTTTTAACAAATATAATAGGAGGCAGCAAAATGTAGTCAGTGGAACACAGGCTTTGGAGTGAGACAGACCTAGGGAAGAGCCTGGCTGTATGACCTAAATTTTTGTGTTGGGTCCTGCTGTGGGCTGAATATTTGTGTCCCCTCCTTTCCCAGATTCATTTGCTGAAAACTAATCCTTAATGTGGTAATATTTGGAGGTAATCAACTCCTTTGGGAGTTGATTAAGTTACGATGGCAGAGCTGTCATGAATGGGATTAGTGCCTTTATAAAAGAGGGCCCCAGAGAACTTGCTTGTCTCTTTTACCGTGGGAGGATACAGGGAGAAGATGGCCTTCTGTTAATAAAGAAGTAGGCCCTCACTAAGTACCAAATCTGCAGGCACCTTGATCTTGGACTTTCAGGCCTCCAGAACTGTGAGGAATACATTTCTGTTGCTAAAAAGCCACTCAATTTATAGTATCTTGATACAGCAGCCCAAATGGTCTAAGACAAGTTCTGTTTGCTCCTCTGTAAAAGGGGATAATTAAACTTACCTGGCAAGACAATTGTGAAGATTAAGTAAGATAATGGACATAAAGCTTGTAGTCTAATTCCCAGGGATCAGAGGGTGCCTAATAAGTGATGGCTATTGCTGTTATCATCTTGCTGTACTTCAATGCAATTGAAGTTGGTTTAAAAGTGAATAGAAACTGTTGGTTTCTTGACAGATTCAATTCAGTTCAATTAAGTGTCCTTTTTTAGATGGCTTACCCTGGTAAGTGTCATGCTGAGTACTTGATACAGATAGAAATTAAGCACCATCTTCTCGCTAAGCTCTTCTTGCGCATTCTCAATTTTGTGTTGCAGCTTTCAACAAAAGCATCCCCTCACCCTTCCCAGTGATTCTAAATTTCTTTATCTACTCCTTTCAAGCCTTTTTGAGATCTGAGCATCATTCACCTTTGCGGTCTCACCTCTCACCCCTCTCTAATATACCCTCTATGTCCACCCAGTTCTGTGAGGAAACACCATAATATCTTGACTCTAGTATGTACCATCGCCGCTGCCTGATACACGTTCCCCTCCATTTCAGAGTCTTCCTCCTTCCTCCTGTGTAGTGGAGACTGCAATACTCATCTGTCAGTGTTGGATGAGGATTTATGTATGTAATTTTTTTGTCCGAAGAGCAGATGGAACCACACAGACCAGACTGTAGGAAAGAGAAGAGACAAACAGTAGACTACCTTACCCGTGGTTTCACTTTCCAAGGTTTCAGTTATCTGCTGCCAACTGCGATCTGAAAGTATTATGAAAATTCCAGAAATAATCCATTAAGTTTTAAATTGTGTGCCATTCTGAGTAGTGTGATGAAATCTTGCACCGTCTTGCTTGGTCCTGCCTGGGATATGCATCATCCGTTTGTCCATTACTGCCTATTAGTCACTTAGTAGTTGTGCAAGTGATGAGATTGACTATCTCGGTTATTGCAGTGCTTGTGTTCAAGTGACCCCTATTTTACTTCATAATGGCCCCAAATCACAAGAGTAGTGATGTCAGCAACTTGGATATGCCAAAGAAAAGCTGTAGAGTGCTTCCTTTAAGTGAAAAGGCAAAAGTTCCCGACTTAATGAAAAAAAGGAAAAAAATAACATTCCGAGGTTGTGTAGATCTGTGGTAAGAGTGAAACTTTTATCTGTGAAATTGTGAAGAAGGAAAAAGGGAATTCACGCTAGTTTTGCCATTACATCTCAGATGGCAAATGTTACGGCCACAGTGTGTAAGTGCTGTATTAAGATGGAAAAGGCTTCAATTTGTGAGTGGAAGACATGAACAGAAATGCGTTCGAATTGATGGCAGTTGGGTTTGGTATTATCTGTGGTTTCAGACATCGACTGCAGGTCTTGGACTGTATCCTCTATGGAAAACAGGGGACTACTGTACTAACATCTGCATTGGCCAGATGCTAAGTAGAAACAGAAGCTGCCTTGAACTTAGGGAGGCCCTGGGTGTACAGTGATTTTTCTCTGCCATTTGTGGTGCCATTTCTGCAGCCCACCAGGGTGCAGCCTGCAGAAGGAAAGCCACACAGCTCTTTCCTCCCTCCAGGGGTCCTTATAATAATGAATGATGGCAAAGAGTCAAAGATAGGATGATGATAATGGCTACTTTTTATTGAGCACTTCTTGTAGATACATGCGCATGTATGTATTTCATTCTTAACAAGTATTATTGCAAAACCAAGGTTCAGAGAGGTTGCATCACACCCTTGAGCGTGAAGAAGACAGGGAGGGTGGCTGTAATAACAGAGACAGTCCTCCAAAGCATGACATCAGACTCTTTTGATGGTTGGGCAGCTAGTGTGCTAGGGAAATAATTATCTGTCTCCTTAGCAACCCCCAATATTTGGCTTAGTTATCATTGGTGCATTTCAGTTATCTTCATGTCGGTAAAGAAATAGGTCTCAGGAAATTTAATCCAGCTAGCAGTGCTATGCCTAGAATTCAATTAACTCCATGATTTGCAGTTAATGAGCCCTCATGCCACGATTGAGGTCATAGCATTAATCTTACTTTTATTTTAGGATTTCCACTGTCATGATTTACAGCAAAATCCAGCCAATCTTGTCAGGATTATTGGAGCATAATTAAGCCAGAAAGACAGGCAGAACAGCTAGTTAACATGGGAGCCAGGGAGGGACTGCTTACCTTTGCTTGGTAAGCCTACCTCAGGCAGGATGGGGCTACATACGAGGATTTCCATCTAAGGACTGCTTCCCAGATGCCTGATCTCTATACATTTCAAATCCCCATCCAATCTCCAAAGAAAATATATCTGAGTCCCAATTGGTAAGCCCTTGTGAGTTATGTTGTTGTTAATTCAATGCTACCACATCCACCTCCACCTCAAGTTGCCATTTACTAAGTTGTAAATGTAACAGACAGTGAGTGGGCTTTTACAGATGATGGATTTAATATTTGTGATGATTCTATGAGGAATGTGTCATAGGCCTTTTCTCTGTATAAGGTTATACAGCAATTAAGTGGCCTTTCCGCTGAACTGATGGAATGACGTGGCAGTTCCTAGCTGCAGACCATTTTTGTGCTTCTCTCCCTTTTGTGTGTGTGTGTGTGTGTGTGTGTGTGTGTATGTGTGTATTTTGCCCATTAGGATCTCCTCCACTTTCCCATATAGAAATAAGAAGGTAGGCATGCATAGGCAAATATTGTTTATGATTGCCTTCTAGGTGACAAATTGCTCATCCATCGTTATTTCATTTAATCATCGTATGCATGGGAGGAGGATATTATCTACCCCCATTTTACAGTTGAGAAAACTGAGGCTTAGAGAGATTGACTAGTTTGCCTGCCGTTACACAGATAGCAAGGAAGGAGAGTCAGTGTTGTGAATTCAGGTATGCTTGTTTGCAAATCCTAGGTTCTTTTAATCACAACACACTAGTACTAAATAAATGCTTTTTCTCTTTTCCTGGTTCTCCAGGAGTGGTTATTATTGAGTCGAGAATTTTTGGGAAAAGTAACACGTGGAGAGTCAATTTTTGAGTGGAAGGAGTCTGAAGAGAGGGTAGGAACCAACCTCCTACTACCCACCAGGTAAGGGTGTACTTTTGGCCTTTGGGATTTAGCCCATGTCTTCTGTATGTGGAGTGCAGATCCAGGTAGGCTACCATGTCTGGCCAACCAAGCACAGAAGCCAACCCCTCCCATTGACTTTACTTTTGCTCAGTGTCTGGTTTTTCCACATGGGAGGGTAGTGGCCAGATGTTTATGAGAAGGTCTCCATAAGCCAAGTCCACACCAGAAGCTGAGCCCACAGCTAGCAGTAGCTTTCTTTGCCCTAGAGACCAGTGAAACAGAGGAGTAGCAGGTTCTCTTTGTACTTAGGTAGCAGATTTTCCTCCAAATGCTTGCTGTGGGTTTTTTTGGGTTTTCTCCTAGGATTCACCTTCAGACTGTATCTGCCTCCCTGTGTAGTTAGCATTTAGAAGTGTCCTCACTGGGTTTGCTTAGCCTCATTGAACATTTTTATGCCTGGCATGGCTTACTAGAGACTACCTATTGGAGGGTCCTACTAATACAATTATCTGATAATTTAGATGCTGAAGTACTGCCTTGAAATTTTCTTTGGCTGGCTTGGGATAGAATACTTGCTTTTGAAATGTGCCCTAAAGAGTGTGCTATCCGTGGGGAAATCCACTTGTCTCAGGCAATATTAATCTGCTCTGCGAACAGCTTGTTGGAAATTCGCTGATAATCCATTTTTTTTTGTCATTCCATATCTCAGTGTGAGAGAGTAAGAGAATTTGGTAAAAGTTCTTACTTTTTAGCTTGACCTTCTGAGGTCTGAGGAGCACTCACCTTCCCAGTCTCATCTTCCATCCGTCTCTAACACACCCTCGAGTTCCCTGAGGCAACAGCATTATATCCTGGTTCCAGTATCTATTATAGTCGGTGCCTTAGGCAAATTACTTTCTTTTTCAGAGACCCCCTGCCCCACCCTTCCTCATCTGCTTAGGGGAGACCGTAATACTCATCTTTCAGTGCCGGGTGAGCCTAGCACGTTCCCTAGTACGCTTATAATCAGAGCTCAGTTATGATCCTTTCACCTTTATGTCTGTCCTTGATATGATGGTCTCTTAACCTCTGCTTGCTCTCCAACATTATTCTGTACTAAATAATGGACTAAAATGCCCTTCAGCCCATTTCCATCCAAACTGCAATTCAGACATCACCTCTGCCATAAGCCATCCTCTTTCCTATTTCCGACAACCTTCAACACCGCCCCCGCTCCGCCACCCCTGCCTGCCACACACACACAGACATACACAGGCTGGAAATAAGCTCCTCAGAATGCTTATCTACTTTATATGCAACTTTATAATAATTCTTGGTGTGTCTAAACAGTAGAAAATCAACTAATAATTATAATGCAGCACTGTAAGAGATATGAGAGAAAAAATACTAATGACTCAGAAGACTACATTTCATTGCTAAGTGGAAATATGGCAGGTCCAAATCTATACACAGTATCATCTTTATTTCTATGTATGTGTACACACAACACAAAATGTGTATGTGTACGTATACACAAAAACAGAACTAAGAATGTAAGGATATATAGTCTCCAAAATGTTAACAGTGGTACCCTTGTTTATTTTCTTCTCTGTCTTAATTTCATCTTCTTTGGTTTCAGTAGACCTCAGGGGCAGAGAAGTGAGTTAATCATACTGCGTTGCCGTCTTTATATGGCACAAGGCCCCGTCTGGTTTTGTTGTAGATTTTCTCTTTTTTTTTTTACTTCGTCAGCCTCAATTCCATCCTTCTCACCTAGCCATTTGGTTTCTTTCTAATGCTCTTTATACATGTCCTTAAGTGTGCCCAAATTTTCCACATTGATTATGAATGTCTTCTATATTATAGATATATGATATTATTGTGTAACACACACACACACACACACACAAATGAAGATTTTCTTGACCAGTTGTACTTCCAGTTCCAAAATCTCAGGATTCCTTGTTGCATATATTGGTTGATTCCCTCCCTTGAGCTCTCTGATATATGGTTTTGTATGAAGTTTTTAATATGATTTTTCTCAAGTAATTGAGCTTCTAGTTTTTAGCATAGTACAGCAGAGTTTGAACAGAGAATGACCAGTGGCAATGCAGACAGCCTTATTGGACTAAGGATGGCATTTTCTGGTGATTCGTATGTTTGCCTTATCTTCCCCAGTCTAGGCTCTATTCAAGCATATGGCAAAAGGGACACACCATTTGCAGTTAGAGCAGTATTTGTTTCCTTGCCCTGCCACCTACTAGCAAGCTAAGTGACTTGAGCCTTAATTTCATCATTATGCCTTAAAGCATTTCAATGAATCTTAATTGACACCCAGAAATACGCATTTTTTAACCTTTTGAAATTTGTTGATACTTATTTTATGCCCCAGCATATGTAAACACTTGATAAGAAGGTATATTCTTCAGTTGTTGGTTCCACTATTCTATAAATGTCAATTAGGGCAATGTAGTATTGTTGTTCAAATGTTTTCTTCCCATACCAATGTTTTGTCTACTTGTTCTTAAAAAGTCTGCGTTTGTGATTATGGGTTTGTCCCTTTATTTCTATTTTTCTGTTCATTTTTGCTTCATATACTTAGAAGCTGTGCATACATTTAGAATGATATGGAATAATTGACCCTTTATTATAATGAAACATTATTCCTTAACTCTGTAATATTGTCTTGAAATTAATTGTATCATGTTAATATATAGGCCTATGTTAATATAGGCCTACCTGCTTTCTTTTGCTTACTGTATGATTAATATTTTCACATCCTTTACTATTAACCTATCTGTAACTTTGTAATTAAAGTACATCTCTTGTAGACAGCATATAATTTGTGGTTTTTTTTTTATGCAGTCTGATAATCTCTGTCTTTTAATGATAGTATCTGGCCTATTTAGATTTATTATAATTATTAATATAATTGGGATTAAGTCTACTCTCTTGTTATTTGTTTCTAACTATTGCTTCTGTTTTTAGTTTCTCTATTCTTTTCAGCTTTGTTAAGATTAAGCATATATTTTAATACGAAATTTTAATTCTGGCTTTTTGGCTATATATATATGTGGTACATATATTTGTGTGTGTGCATGTGTGTATATATATAAATATATATGTAAATACATAAAAATATGTAAATACATATATAAAATATATATGTAAATATATATGTGTGTGTGTGTATATATATATATATATATATATGGTATGTGGTTTCTCCAGAGATTGCAATATTTATTCTTCACTTATCACTGTATACTTAAAATAAAATAAGAGAATGTTATAGCAGTAAAATTTCACTTACCTCCCACCCATCTTTTGTGCTATTTTGTCATATATTTTTCATCTGTGTAATAACACCACAATACAATGTTGTTATTTTTGCTTGTAAAAGTGATCTTTCAGATGCATTAAGAGAAGAAAACCATAATCTTTTATATTCACCCAGACATTGACCGTTTCTGGTACACTTCATCCTTTCCTACAGATCTGAGTTTTCATCTGGTAACATTGCCCTTAAGACTGAAGAACTCCCTTTAGCACTTCTTGTAATGCAGGTCAATTAGCAACACATTTTCTAGTGTTTTTAATATAAAATTTTGTTTTGAAAGGATTTTTTGCTGTCTATAAAGTTCTTGGTTGATAGTTTTTTTCTATCAGCATGCTAAAAAAAATTCATTTCATTGTTTTCTGACCTCCATTGTTTCTGATGAATGTTAGCCATTATTGACATTTTTGTTTCTCTGTATGTAATGTGTCTTTTTCTCTGTCAGCTACTAAGATTTTGTTTTTCTTTTTCTCATTGGCAGTCTTATTCTGATGTGTCTAAGGTGATTCTTTGTATATTTATCCTGTTTTGGGTTTGCTGAGTTACTTGGATCTGCAGCAATAGTTTTTAACCAGGGACAATGTTGGTTCTCTAGGAAACGTTTGGCAATGTTTGAGGTATTTTTGGTTGTCTTTGCTTAGAGTTCAGATAGGAGAGGATATTACTTGAAATTAGTTAATAGAGGATAGGGATGCTGCTAAAAGTTCTCCAATGTCCATGACAGGCCCCCACAACAAAGAATTATCCAATTTACAATTCAATAGTGCTAAGTGCCGAGGTTGAGACATTTTGATTTTGAGTTGAATTTTTTCCACCAAATGTTGGAAATAAAATAGTTTTTTCTGCTCCATTTTCTTCCTGCGTCCCTTCTTAGACTCTGCTTACATGATGGTAAACTGCCTGCGTGATGTTGTCTCATAGGTCACTGAGACTCTGTTTTTAATTTCTGTCGACCTGCCTTCAAGTTCATAACATTTTCTTTTGCAGTTTCCGATCTTCTGTTAAGCTCATTTAGCAAAATTTTCATTTCAGATATTATACTTTTTAATTCTGCAATTTTCTTCTTCTTTTTTAAAATATTCTTTGCTGTTAGCTCATTAAGACTACCTCTTTGTTTAAGCCTTTGAACATACTAATAAGCTTAAAGTTCTTGTTTACTAATTCCAATATCTGAAGCATTTCAGGTTCTATTTCTATTTTCTGCTCTCTTGTTGTTCAATTTTTACTGCTCCTTTACATCTGTAGTTTTATTTTTATTGTACGATAAACATCGTGATGATACTTTGTTGGAAGTCTGGATTACCATTTTCTTTGAAAACATGTTAAATTTTATTCTGGAAGACAGTTAAATTACTGACATATCCTTCTGGTCATTAGGCTTGATTTTATTCTTTGTTAAAATGGGTCTATTGTGGTTTTCAACTTAGTCCTAGGAATGCAGCCTTTACTCTAGGATGTAGTCCTTATTCCTAGCATGGATGTGGCCTTTCTGATACAGAAACACTGAATATCCAGCTAACTGCCTGAGGTGGTCAGCAAGAGCTTTCTATTTTGGCTATGCTAGAGCTCCAACATATGCCAGCATTTATAACCTCTGGTATATAGTGCTGGTTTAGTTCTCAACCCTGCATCAGGCAGTCTCTGCTGGGCCTTGTGAAGTCTTACTCTGTGTATTCACAGCCCAGACCTCAGCTAAGGACTCAGGGTGAATTTCCATGCAGTCTTTTCCCTCCCATCCCTCCAGCACCCCTAATCCCTATGTCCACACTGTGCCTCTCCCTATTTTCTTTTATATTGTGCCACATATTCCAGCTTCTTAGTAGTTTTTGTATTTTGATCCCTGCCTTCACAGCTCAGGGGACCACTATTCTACTTGAGCTCTAGATCATTTTATGGCAATAGGAAAGTGCCTCCAGGCAAAAAGCTGGAGCAGTTGTGAGGCTCACCTTGTGTGGTTTCTTTCTTTCAAATATCTCAGTCGTTTTTAGACTGTTGTTTAATGCCTAAAAATCAGATGTTTTATATAACTTATCTAGTTTATCACAGGAGCTCAAGTCCAATACCCTTATCATGGTTGGAAGTGGAAATCAGGAATATGCATTTTAAGTAAAGACCCCAGATAATTCTGAAACTGATGGTTGTGGGATCATATTTTAGAACTGCTGATGTAAATTATTTAAAGTAAAGTGTTCAAAGTAGCCCCGGCTTTCTGAGGAATTGTCAGAGGATCTCTACTCTCCAGGAGGTCTAGGTATTTTATATTTAGCAAAGTATAAAGGACTTTTATCTGAAATGTTTCTTGGTGTGAGATCCCTTTGAGTGTGGTGTATGTGTATGCATATATTTGCTACAGTGCTGAGTTGTACTCTGTGTTTTCACCATCTTGTGTATAGACAATGCACAATAGAATACCACACCACAGCAGAATCATTGATCAAATATACTGCAAGAATGAATCATCCATACATGTGTGTATACACACACAGTTATATAATATTTTTTTTTCTTAAGATGGAGTTTCGCTCTTGTTGCCCAGGCTGGAGTGCAGTGGCACGATCTTGGCTCACTGCAACCTCTGCCTTCGGGTTCAAGCAATTCTCCTGCTTCAGCCTCCCAAGTAGCTGGGATTACAGGCGTCCACCACCACACCCAGCTAATTTTTTGTATTTTTAGTAGAGATGGGGTTTCACCATGTTGGCCAGGCTGGTCTTGAACTTCCTGACTTCAGGTGATCCGCCCGCCTCAGCCTCCCGAAGTGCTGGGATTACAGGTGTGGGCAACTGCACCCGGCCTTATAAACATTTTCAATATGTAGTTTTATATGTAAATTTCATGTGTCAATAAAGCTGTTTTTTCAAAAAGTTAAGTCATGGCAATGATTTGGGGAAACCATTTTATTTTCCTGGTGCATCCATTTGAGGCATAGGGATACATTGCTAATATTCCATTGAGTATTAAAGTGTTATGAGTCTGGGTTCTTTCCTCTCATTGTCCAAGGGGGGATTCCAGCTCTCTGACTGTTATGTTCCTGACTGTGCCTGATGAAATGAAAAAAACATGGGTCTTGTCTTCACACTGACATTTGGATATATCCTAAGTAACCTGGTGAATGAATTGACCTCTTTGACTCTCTTTTGATTTAGGCTAGAAGCCCAATGCACTATCCATTGTGCCACAGAGCCTGCCTGCTTGCACGAATTGACCTCTTTGAGACACAGTTTCCTTATCTGAATAACAAGAGCAAAAATATATTTCAGTTTTAATATGTGGGATACTGTATATTCCTAGCATGGTGCCTAACATATAGTAAGGCCACTTTGGTATATGTGTAGCACATGTGTGTGTTGTATGTAGCACATAGCATATATACACTTACCTTGATCTTGTAAACAACAAACAATATTCATCCACAACTACTGCTACTTTTCTGCAGAACAATAATTTGATCTTTCTTTCAGAAGTTGGCTTGCAATGGCAGCTCCAGAATTTCTGCCTTGGAGCTAAGAGAAGACAATCTTGATGGAAGGGGAGGAGCTTGAGAAAACGCTTCTTAGAGCTGCATATGCATAACAAGCACACTGGTTTTCTAAAATTCTGCCTGTATATGGGGGGTTGTTTGGGAAGACTGATAGAGTTCTCTCAGTTGCCCTTTGGTGCCTATATTGTCTCCCGTCTCTCTTAAATGGAACTGAAATGTCGAACAGAAAATTTTTGCCTTATTTTTCTCTTTGCAGTTTTCTTTAAGCAGACCATCACTCCTCTGCTATCTCTGTTTTCTATCATAGACAAGGTCAGATAACAGCAAGGACATTTTCCCTGTTCCAGGGTGGTAATTAAGAGGGAAATGTCATAGTCCGTTTTATGCAATTTAAGCCCTGATCTTTTGATTAGAGAAGGGAGAAAAAAAACAATTGATGGCCCCTCACTTTCTGGAGTTGAGGTTCCATGTGGTGCGCAGAACCCTTTCTATTTCTTCAGGTTTCTATTGAGGATTCTGATCTCATTGAATAGATTTGATTATTATTATTTCATAATGCAGAACCTTTTTATTTGGTCCACGTGTTGAAGAGGAAAGATTCCTTATTTAGACCCCTTTTGCGTGGCACATCGTAAGTACTTACTTTGTCTGTTGAATCAAATTAAGCAATATCCATGTAAAGTTTTATATGAGAGTTTATTGAGTAGAATTTGGATTGGCACCTATAGCCTGATTTCTTTGATCCTTGAAGAAACAAAATATGTTACACCCATTTGGCTGGAATTCCCCTAGCACCAACAGCCTGGTTGTGAACACTGTGCCCTATCTTTATTATATGCAGAGTCCATTTCGGTTTCAATGTAGTCATTACTTTGTATTTCTCATTTTTTCTACTCTTATCAATCTTTTTTCATGTTGTCGATCCTTTTGGGAAAGAGGAGCTAGTATTGGTTTCTTAATTAGCTCCTCTTATCTCTTTGAAGATAAACATTTCCCATCAAATATTAGCCTTCTTTACAATAAAGCTCATGTTGTATTTCATGAAATCTCCATCTTTTAGGCAGGCTTTCTCAGTGGGTGCAGTGTTGCAATCAGAAATTCTGAAAAGCTTGAGGAGACAGTGAAACAGTGAAAGCATCTGGTCATATTTGCTACCTACAGTTAAGCAAAGACCAGGTCACTGCCAAAGTTGATCTGTTTGGTCTTCCTTGCCATCTCTGCCATCTTCTCTTTGATTATTGCATTCCATAGCAGCTCAGTTTCACATGCTTTTATTGAGTGCTTACTGTGTGCCATATATTGTACTTAGGGGACTGTGAAGAGGCATGAAACATGCTTCTTGCTATTGAAGACTCAATAGCAAGTAATTGAGTTGAGGGGAGGTAGACTCATTCACAAGTACTTATAATGCAAGCTGACTGCTCTGAGTCCTAGGATGGAGGGACAGAATGAGGTGGGAGAATGGAGGTATGAGAGACAAAAAGTACCTCTTGAAAGAGACAGGATGGGGAGGTGAAAAAGAGCAGAGGCTTTGGGTCCAGCCAAACCCAGCTTCATCTCATTCTGTTGTGACTGTTACTAAACTTCACCAAAACCTCAGTTTCCTCAGTGGGACTCCCACCTGCCACTGTGCTTAGTGCAAGGGTCCAATTTTGTTGTTTATGGAAACTGCTTAGCTGAGTGTCTAGCCTAGAGTACATGTTTAGTAGATGGCCTTTGTATGAGGATGATGATAGTGTTAAAGAATTTTAAAAGTGGAGGGGACTTAGAAAATCACTTAAGTCATTCTCCTGTTTATATTCTTTGAGACCCTGAGTTTGTGATTCTCCCATAGCTTGGGAAATAGCTGAGTCATCATAGTCTAGTACTCTTCCCATTAAGGTCCTGAAAAGTGAGTGTGGAAATAGTGCACATACAGATTTCATGGTGTCTGTAGTGATGACAAAAGCTTTAATAACTGGCACACTAGCATAATATAGAAATCAATATATATCAATGTAAAATATAACCCCCTTCTATTCTGTAAATAAATACACACAAACACATGTATATTATCACTCTTTATAGCACAAATTATCACTCTAATTTCCAATTTTTTAATTGATTTTTGGGCATTCTGAAGAGTATTCTTGTTACTAGCTAAATGATCTCCATTTCTGGGCCATGGTTTGACATAGGGAATGACAGCCAAACCTTCCAGCAACTTCCCCATTAAATTGATTATTCTGGTTGGGCGTAGTGGCTGACACATGTAATCCCAGCACTTTGGGAGGCCAAGGCAGGCAGATCACTTGAGCTCGGGAGTTTGAGAACATGGCAAAACCCCATTGCTGCAGAAAATAAAAAAATTAGCCAGGCATGGGTGCACCCCTGTAGTCCCAGCTACTCAGGAGGTAGAGTTGGGAGGATCGCTTGAGCCTGGGAGGCGGAGGTTGCAGTGAGCCAAGATTGGGCCACTGCACTGCACAGCCTGGGCAACAGAGCCACACCCTGGGCAACAGAGCCACACCCTATCTCAATTTAAAAAAAAAAAAAAAGATTGTCCTAAGGGCCCTGGCACTTTATTGCAGTACAAAGAGGGCTGGGTGTGCTGTTGCCTCGTAAGAGCTGTGATGCTGTTGGATGCCTGTGCTTCCTATGTGGACTGAAACCAGAAAGCCTGACTCATTGGCACTACCTGCTCTGTGGCCTCTGCCTGCCAGTGCTTAGCTCCCCTGGAGCCTTCCATGGATGCTACACGTGCCCCTGCTTCTGCCCTCTTGGTCTGTTGAGCAGCTGTGTCCAGGGCCACAGCTGTAGCTTGTACTACGTGCCACCTAGTACCGAAGTATTGTGATATATCAAAAACCAGTACCACTGAATCTGAGTGAACCTTGTATATTAGTGCTGCAAATGGCTCACAATAAGTCCTCCCACCAGGCACCAGGTCACGTCAAGATGAGAAGCAGAAACTTCAGAGTGATAAAGAGGTTCACTTCTGTTAAACATTTGTTCTTCTGAACTATCAAAAGTGAAGAGTTTCCATGGGCCATAGCTTGGATGCACCAATAGGAGATTCTTACCCTAGGGAGGCTTGCTGGACACATCTCCAGTCTGGCTTTGTTAACCCTGAAATGGAACAGCATGGCTTTTTTTTTTTTTTTTTTGGCCAAGGCTGCATGACTTTGCTAGAGGCAGCATTTTTTTGTGGCTTTATCTTCTATATGCCATTCTATTAATATTTCTATCCTACAGATAAGGAAATCAAGACTTCTCTAGACTATATATCCAGCTCATAGCAGAGGTGGGATCCAGATCAGTTCTGGCTGAACTGAAGCTGACATAAAGCCTGTATTTTAACACAGGTTGCCTTCTGTAATGCCTAACCTCTTGTTTGGCATAGGGGTTATTGATTTGTTATTTTGCTAAATGTTATCTTTTTCTCTGAAATTTTAATTTCTAGTTGGATTCCCAGCCATTTGTGGGAGGCATTCCTTGGAATCGTGTACTATGAGTGCTGAATTTCTAAGAATTAAAATAAAAATTCTGCCGGGCATGGTGGCTCATAACTGTAATTCCAGCACTTTGGGAGGCTAAAGCCGGCCAATCACCTGAGGTTAGGAGTTTGAGACCAGCCTGGGAAACATGGTGAAACCCTGTCTCTACAAAAAATATAAAAATTAACTGGGTGTGTTGGTGCATGCCTGTAATCCCAGCTACTCGGGAGGCTGAGGTAGGAGACTCACTTGAGCCCAGGAGGTGGAGGTTGCAGTGAGCCGAGACTGCACCACTGCACTGCAGCCTGGACAACAGAATGATACTCTGTCTCTAAATAAATAAATAAATAAATAAAATAAATTTAAAAAAATAAAAATTTCTGGTCATTTTAGAAGATCTCATTACATAAAAATCACAATGTCATGCATGGTCTTATTTGATCCTGTTGATGACACGAGGTATGTAGAAAAGTTTTTGTTCTTAGTTCGTTTATAGGGTGGGGAGTTGGTGGGGGGAAGGAGGCCTAGAGGAGTAAAATGACATACTCAAAGTCACACAGCTTTTAAGCAGAAAAATCAAGTCTCAAGTCTGAGACCTCTCTTCTCAAAGTCTATTACGTTTCCTCAAAGCTTCCCTGGAGTGAGATGAATGGGGAATGAGACGTAAGCAGCCATTGGAGCCAAAGCAGTGGCTTTTTCCATGGTATATCTACTTGTTACGCCCATACGATCCATTTCTCTAACTGCTGGGAGCCAAGAGCTGAAAAATCTGTTATAAAGAAGGATGACGAAGCCCTTTGTGATAATGACACTAGTTCCTTCCTTGCCCTTTGCCAAGCACTGTGAAGGAATGGCCTTTCCCTAAAGTGGGGCATCTCTACAGAGTCACTTTAGTTTCAGGGATTTCTATCCCACAGTTGTCAATTTTCTAGAAGCCAGGACAAGACATTTTTAACATTGTGACTCTTAACCACTGAGAAAAATGCCCACTGGTGAATGGGAACATGAATATGACATGATTCTAATGCCAAGTTCACTTTATCAGTCACCTCTCCAAAAGGCTGATCCTGAACACTATGGGATACTAACTCACTTTACTAGACCTGGATGATGAAAACATTCTGGAAAGAGGAAAAGTGATGTTCTGTGGAAGCGTTTTTGTGGAGTCCCAGAGGACTCACTGAAGAAGGCTGATGTCCTAAGAACTGCAGTTGGTGCCAAGTGTTGGTTGAGTTCTTGAGAGCAAGAACTGCAGTTGGTGCCAAGTTGCTGCCCATCTCCTCCCTGTCCCCAGCATATTAGATCATCTTGTGTATTGATGCTGGAGCTGAGACAGTTACACTGTGATGAAGCTGGGTCTGAAGTCTTAGAATAAGTCAAGTGTAGAAGGATGTTCCTTCCTGGCAAGCCCCTAGCCTGCTTGGAGTGAGGGGGGCACACAGGCTCTTGGAGGGCTGTTGGCAGCCTTTGCCTGCCTCTCCCAGGCCAGCTGAGAAACTTGTGTGGCTGTGAACTGTGATGAATCATGCAAGAGGAAGGAGGTCTCTACAGCTGTTGAGGAAGGACATATCACACTTGAATAGCATAGCACTTGGCTCTTTATTTTACATAACATATTTTTAATTGTAAAACTAATGAATGTGGCCGGGCGCGGTGGCTCATGCCTGTAATCCCAGCATATTGGGAGGCTGAGGCCGGCAGATCAGTTTAGGTCAGGAGTTCGAGATCAGCCTCACCAACATGGCGAAACCCCATCTCTACTAAAAATACAAAAATTAGCTGGGCATGGTGGCGGGCACCTGTAATCCCAGCTTATCAGGAGGCTGATGCAGGAGAATCACTTGAACCTGGGAGGCAGAGGTTGCAGTGAGCTGAGATCGTGCCACTATGGCCTGGGCAATAGAGCGAGACTCAGTCTCAAAAAAAAAAAAAAAAAGCCTAATGAATATAAATTGCAGAAAATTTAGAAAATATAATCATACAAACAAAAATCACTCATCATTCTCCCAGATAGAATTAAATATAATTACTATAACTGTTTTGAAAATGTAGTGGATAAAAGCCTGGACTCTAGAATAGCCTGCATGGGTACAAATCCTGGCTTACTAACTGTAGGACCTGGAGTGAATCACTGATGTGTCTTTGCTTCAGTTTCCTTGTGTATAAGATGAAGATAGCAATGGTATTGACTTCATAGGGTATTTGTGAAGATTAAATGTGTTACTACATATAAAGAATTTAGATCAGTGGCCTAGTATATGGTAGGCATTCAGTAGGTTTGAGTTGTTATTATTTTATGTTTATTATATCCTCTGAATTCTTTCTCTAAACTGAGATAGTTTTCTTTTACAAAAGTAAGATTATACAGTGGATTATGTGTTGTAGCCTGCTTATTTTTCATTTAGCCTTTGCCATGCCCATCTGTACTTTTCTGCAAAATGATTTTAGTAGCTAACCATATGGTGTTATTAGAGATATTTAACCAATTCCCTCACTATTGAAAAAAATACATCACTTATAGCCTCTTGCCATGGTGAACACTATCTTGATGAACGTCTCTTTTTGGTAAGTGTTTGCATACCATCCTTCTTTTGATGACAGTATTTTATGGGGGAGCGTTTCTTCTTAGGAGACCAGATGGAATTATCCACAGCCCAGGATGCCACAGGCATATACTGAATAGGCATATGAGGGGATGATCACTATGCATTATGGACACTCCTTCTCCTACTATACCACTTCTCACAGTGTTTTGTCCATGGCTAAGAAATCAATAAAATGTTTATGAAAAGCAGCCACACTTACTTTTTTATATTTTCAGTTGCATTAAGGCAGTTAAGACTAGCCCTAGCATTTGTGTTTATCTTCTTCATACAATTTCTAAATGACTACTGAATCATCTCAAATCTCTTTTGGAATGAAGCTCGATACAAATAAATGATCAAACAGCTAACTAGCAATCTAGTGGGAGACAGAAATTCTCTCCCAGGAAACACAAATTTTGTGTCACTCTTGACAGCAAGAACTGGTCAGGTTCCTACAACTTGGAAGGAATAGGATACTGCTTCTAGTTTCCCAAACATTAGGAATCCCAAGGAAAACTTATTTCTTACACCCTTAAAGTGACTCAGAGGTAAAAATGCAATTCTCTAATGTTTGTCTTTGGTGGGCTCAGATTTTCACACCACAGACATCATTGAAACAAGAATCTACTTGGAGCCTTAGAGGCAGTCCTGGACCTTTCTCTTTGGATGGCACTCACATGCTCTCTCAACTCTGATGTCCTCACCTCCACTCTCATACACCCTCAAATCCCTGAGGACCCTTAGTAAGCACAGAGTGTTCTCTCCACTGGGTGCCATTTTAGCCAAAGTATTTAGAAAGGTGTTGGAGGTAGCAAGCTCTGCATTCCTAAGAACGCAAGTAGTGTTAACCATCTGATGCAAGGGTTGGAAAACTTTTTCTGTAAAGGGCTGGAGAGTAAATGCTTTAGACTTTGTGGGCCGTAAGATCTGTGTCACAACTATTCAACTCTGCATTGTAGCATGAAAGCAACCATAGGCAAGATGTAAACACATAAGGGTACTTTACTTCTGGACATTGAAATTTGACCCTCGTATCAGTTTCATGTTATGAAGCATCATTCCTCTTTCTACTTTTTTCAATCATTTAAAAATGTAAAAGCCATTGTTATTTCACAGACTGTACAAAAACAGGCCGTGGACTGGATCTGGCCCATGGGATCCAGTTTGTTACCCCTTGATCTACCGTGGTCATTGTTTATCTTCTGCATTTCTTTCTCATTGCACCATTTTCTTCTTCGTTGTGCCATATTTTGAAACCTCTCTGCCCTTTCTCTTAACTAGCTGAGGCTAAAATATTTGCAGAATCTGCACTTTTGGCACTTTTGTGGCTCATCAGGGAAAGCCAGAATATCTACCGAAAAGAACCAGTAGAGCACCGTCAAATAATGCCCCTCTTCTTTTTTTGTGTGTCCTGGCCAGTTCAACGTATAATTTGAATATATGAAGGTTACAGACGGACTCTGGCAAGTTGTTCTGATTTCTGCAGCATTCCAAAGCTCTAATGAGCAGAGCATGCAGCCTGAGGGATGGTGAGAGTCTGATTTTTAGATCATCAAGGATATTTATATCTTTTAATAGGCCGGTGCCTTGTAGTTCTATTCCAGCATAAAATTGAGAGTTGAAGAGACATCCAATCAATTTGGTGTCATCTCTTAAACAGTTATATATCAAAGGGGTGTTCAGGCTGAACACATGGAAATGTTACAGGGATGGAAATGGGAGAATTATAAACATTTTGTGCTGCTCTATCCTCACTATATTTAAAACAAAAACACGATACAGATTTTTACATGGTGGGGTGTGTTTACAGGGAAATAATGTGCTCTATTTCATATGAAACAGGACACGAGAGCATTCTCAGATTTGTAACACTAGCCGTAGTCTGTGGAGCTGCCCATTAGACCTGTTCCTGGCCTTTCATTCAGGGCTGTGAAGCAGTGGGGGCGACAGAGGCTCGGCTGCCTGCGTAATGAGATTGACTTGGTTTGCCTGGCATGCAGTGATTTATGAGGGTGCTTATTGTGGGGATATCTGCTGCTGAGAGCAGCCAGATGAAAGGTGTGTGGGTGGGAGGTGGAGGAGAGCAGGGAATAGGAGAGAGGAAGTTGTATATAGGCAGGTAAGGCTCATCTTGATTATAGTTGTTGGAATCCTGAGCTGAGTGGAGATGTAGAATAGTGTGAAATGGTAGATTAGCAAGGCTTTGGAATTGCACAGATCTGGGTTTGAATCGCTGACTCTTCCACTTATTAACTGGACTCTTTGGTGAGTTACTTTCCTTTGAGCTTCCATTGCTTCATCTGTAAACTGGGGTTAATAACCACTTCCACTCTCCCACTGTATGAAACTGTACTATCACAAAGGTCTGAGCACAGTTCCTGTTGCATTGGAGAGCTCAGTTAGTGGTAGAGATGATTAATGTTTGTCCATATGTCCATTCATTGTTTGTTTACCAGTATTCAATGTTCTTTGCAATTTCTAACAGAGCCTCATTTTCTAATAGATGTCTAATGGTGACTTAGACATCTGTTAGGTATCAATAGCTCTTAAGGTCAGGATGGAAGAACATGACAGTCAACATGTATTTATAGATATATGTGTGAACATCTAAATGGCATGTAGGAGTGTACTGGTACCTGAAATATGATTGAAAGAACAGCCACCTGGCCAGTAAGCACAGTAAGAGATACTTTACCTCACTAGTAATCAGGGAAATTACCAAAATAGGACCAAAGTGAGATACTTATTTATACTTGACAAAGTGGTAAAAATGTAAATGTCTGACAATACTAAGTGTTAAGGAGAATATAGAGTGAAGGTACACATATGTACTAGTTATGGGAATTTAAACTGCTGTGACTGCTTTGGAGAATGATTTGTCAATATCTAGATATATGAAGATGTACATACCTTATTTACTGGCAAATTCTGCTTGTAGGTATAATCTAGAGAGAGTTATATATGTTATCAAAGTCATGCGTTCCTCACTGTGTTGCTTATTATAACAAATAGACTATGTGTCCATCAGTGGGGTAATTGATACACATATTAATTGAGCTAAAGCTGCATTTGGTACCAGCATAGATGAATTTTAAACAAAAGTAAGTGAAAAAAAATAAAGTTGCAGAATTATGCAAATAGAAAACCATTTATGTACAGCTTGAAATCTTGGAAAATAATATTAATACTTTTTTTGTGGATACAAACATATGTAATACAAGTTTGAAGAAATTAATTGGAATGATAAATGTAAAATTCAGGCTGATATTAGGAGAAGAAAGTGGGATGTGATTGGAAGGGTTGCCTGGGGCTCAATCTCAACTCTGCTAGTAAATAAATATTCACTAGCTTGTATGCCCTTAGACAAGTTTCTTAACGTCTGTGCCTCAGTTTTCTGATCTATAACATAGGAATAATAATATTATCTATTTCATTGGGATGCTATGAGGATTAAATGAGTGAATATAGATAAAATGCTTAGAAAAATACCTACCAGATAGTAGTGTTATATATAAGTTAGCAATTATAGTGCCATTACATGAATATTTTTATTATTCTTTATTTTGAAAATCTTATATATTGCAATTTTTGAAAAAGAATAGATGCCATTCTTGTCTTTTGTCATCATATAGTTGGACAGTGAACAAAGATTAAAAATACCATCAATACAGGAATTTCAGGATGCGGCATAATAGAGTTTAGCTACGTTCTCTTGACCCCTAGATTTATTAGGTACTATGCCAACAGCTTTATATGCATTTATTTAATCTTTCCCTGTGGAGTAGGCACAATTTTTATCCCTGTTTTACAGATGGGAAGAAAGAGACTTAGAAAGACTGACTTCCAGGGTCACACAGCTAGAGGTAGCAAAGCCGGGCAGGAACCCAGGTGAGAATGACTCACGCTCTTGACTGCTAGGCCTTAAAGCCCAACCTGGCCACTGTTCACGTTAACCACCTCCTCTACACAGATTCCTGCTTCCTTCCTGTATCAGCCTGCATAGGTTAGGTTGTGCTTTGGTTATGAACATTTCCAAAAGATCGGTGGCTTCTATTAACAAACAGGTGTTTCTTACTGTATTAGTCTGTTTTCTTTATTTTTTATTTTTATTTTTTTTATTATTATACTTCAGGTTTTAGGGTACATGTGCACAATGTGCAGGTTTGTTACATATGTATCCATGTGCCGTGTTGGTTTGCTGCACCCATTAACTCGTCATTTAGCATTATGTATTAGTCTGTTTTCACGCTGCTTTAAAGAACTACCTGAGACTCAGTAATTTATAAAGAAAAGAAGTTTAATTGATTGACAGTTCCACATGGCTGTAGAGGCCTCAAGAAACTTACAACCATGACAGAAGGTGAAGGGGAAGCAAGTCACAACTTACATGATGGCAGGAGAGAGAAAGAGAGCAAGGGCGGAAGTGCCACATTTTAAAACCATCAGATCTCTCACTGTCATGAGAACAGCATGGGGAAAATCCACCTCCATGATCCAATCACTTCCCACCAGGTCCCTCCCCTGACAAGTGGAGATTACAACTTGAGATGAGATTTGAGTGGGGACACAGAACCAAACCATATTACTTACTCATGCCAAATATTCATCAAAGGTCACCTGGGTCACCAAAGGTCATCTGCCACATAGTTCCTTTCTCTGGGACCCAGAAGTCCTGGACAGAGCAGCCACAGTCTCCAACCTTGCTGGTTGCTATGGCAAAGGGAGAGAGATACAGAGAGAGAGAGAGGGAGAGAGAGAGAGAGAGAGAGAGAGAGAGAAATCTACGGAGAATATCACATTAACAGTTAAAGGTACCCTGGAAGTGATGCACAACATACACTGTGATACACAGCACTTCCCCTCACACACGTAGGCTGGAGCAGTGGTTTTCAGCCAGGGGTAATTTTGCCCCCACTAGGGGATATTTGCCAATCTCTGGAGACATTTTTTATTGTCACAACTCAGAGGTGGAGTGGGGGTTGGGGCAGGTGCTACTGGCATCTAGTGAATAGAGGCCAGGAATGCCACTCAACACCTTGCAGTGCACAGGGACAGCCCCCTCAAAACACATACAACAAAGAAGTATTTAGCCTAAAATGTCAATAGTGCTGAGACTGAGAAACCCCGGACTGGAGCTAAGCACAAGGTGCCAAAAAGCACAATTTTAAAAAGCTATAAGGGAAGAGAACCTGAAATATTTGACAGATAGCACTAATGGCCACCATGCATCCTAAGGCCTAAAAGCTGTACTAAAGCCCCTTCAGAAGGTGTTTTTCATGATAGAAGTGAAGCAGTGCTTTAAGGGACAGCCATGGAATGGGGCTTCTAATATAGTCAGCTTCATCAAAGGGCCGAGGAGTGCCCTGGACTCACTGAAGTTGACGACTGCTCTTCCTCAGCAGTCTCTCTGGAGCAGCACTGTCCAAATGTAGTACAATAAAGGCCACATATGTAGTTTAAAAATTTCCAGTATCTACACTAAACAGGTAAAAAAGAGCCGGTGAAATTGATTTTAAAGGTATAATTTCTTTAATTCAATATATTTAAATTATTATTTCAACATGTAATCAGTATAAAAATATTGAGATACTTTACATTCTTTTTTTTTTTTGCACCAAGTCTTTGAAATGTGTTGTGTGTTTTATATTTACTGCACATTTCAGTTGAGACTAGCCATATTTCAGGCACTCAATTGTCACACCTGGCTAGTGGTGGCAATACTGGAGATTTCTGTTCCTGGGACTCATTGAAGGACTGACCTGGGTCTCCCCTGAGGACCAGTAGCAATGCCATAACTCAGAGTCTATAAGTTCTGAGAGTGGGACACAATTTCCAGGAATATCTGTCCCAGACTCTTAAAGACAGTCTGTGTATGTTTTAAGAATGAAGAGGGGTTGGTTTTCTGTGGATTCTCTGCCATCACGATTTTTGTTTGTTTTTTTTTTGGCAGGTGCCTCATCTCCAGACATGGAGCCCAGCTATGGGGGAGGTCTCTTTGACATGGTAAAAGGAGGTGCAGGGAGGCTCTTTAGTAACCTAAAGGACAACTTGAAAGACACCCTCAAAGACACATCTTCTAGAGTGATACAATCTGTGACCAGGTACGCACATTCTTCCCGGTTAATTTAGTGGATCCCCATGCTCTCAAAGGATCTGGTTACCCGCTGGCTGCTTGTCTGGCTCAAAGAGTGTCAATTTTGGGATATAATTTTATGGGATGTGATCAACTGAGAAATGTCATTGAAGACATAAAGTTAAGTCCTTTAGAAGCTATAAGCAGGGGCTGGGAGGACTCAGTTCATTGCCACATTAGAGTATAATGGTTGCCCTCCCTGTTTTTAGAATCAAACATCTTGGGTTCTAATGCAATATCTGCCCTTGTTAACTAAGAGCCCTCAGGCAAGTTAATTAACCTCTCAGAGCTTTTTTTGAGCTTTTTTTTTTATACCCTGACAGGATTTGTGTCTTTGAGTTGTTTAGGGATTAAATGAGATTAAAATATACATGCAATCTGAATAAGCATTACCTATGGATTGTAATCAAATCAGAACTTTGTTTTTGTTTCCCACTAGCCCTATACATTTATTCAGTGAGAGAAGTTTTCCACTCTTCCACTGTATGAAAATTCTATAAGCAGGTCATAGGAGTTATTTTTTATTATTTAGTATTAGAAAATTCTAGGGTCACTTCAAGTTACAATATGCAGTTCTAAATCAGAAATTCAAATGTCAAGTCCAATGTATTAATCAAAATTTTAATCTTTGTTCAAAGATAAAACTATTCTTACCTCTGATTCTCAACCAGGGCCTGGTAGGCAGAAAAATGGTGTCATTTATTTTTTCTCAACCACTTCTTCCCCTACCCCTTAGCCACTTACAATTATGGAAGATATTTCCAGGTAGGCAAAGAAGCTAGAACAATTGGTGTTGATAAATAAGCAGAGTTTTCTATTCTGAGATTGATTCAGATCATGAAGTGGCACCTACAAGGGCATTAGAATGCACCAGTTGGAGTGGCATATTTATACCCCGGAGGTCACGGGCTTTCTTTTGTCAGTGATTCTTCCTTGTTAGAGAGAAGGGCTGGAGGGGAGTCAAAACATGCCCCCTGGACAGCAGTGTCCCAGTTCATATGCGCAAGTGATTGAGAGAGAGAGATCTTGGCATATTTGGATCATTTTAATGAGTGTCCATGTTTGTCTTGCTTTTAGCTACACAAAGGGAGATTTAGACTTCACTTATGTTACCTCCAGAATTATTGGTAAGTTTCTCATGTTTATTAACAGTGCTTTGGCTCAGCTTCCAGTTGCTGCCCATCGTTATAGCAGACCTAAACATTTAACCTGTTTTCTTTCTGTGTGATCTCTCTCCTAGTGATGTCCTTTCCTCTGGACAATGTTGACATAGGATTCAGGAATCAGGTTGATGACATTCGAAGCTTTTTGGATTCCAGACATCTTGACCACTACACAGTATACAATCTGTCACCTAAGTCTTATCGAACTGCCAAGTTTCACAGCCGGGTAAGGATTTTTAGCCCTGAGATCGTACTGTTGAAGATGTGATGGTGCTTTTCCTCCTCAGAGATACCCTTAAAGCATATGCCCTTAGGCATCTGAAGCTGGAAAAACTATACACTCCGGACACTTCTGTCCACAAAATATTTATTAGGCTGCTATGAGGTATCCTAAGATTTTCCTTGGGTGAGGATACTTGCAGGAAAGTGTATTTGTCAATGAAATACCATCGAAGTTGGGGTCTCAAGTCTGTTGGTGCCTGGTTGTTCCATGGCACATTGTTCATGAGGCTTAAGTTGGAGATGGAACTGCTCCTAGGGCAGTTGGCTGCCTTCATGCTGTTACACTAATTATGCCTTTGACCCTTCTTTATTGCTACTTGGTATCAAGATGAGGCGGTGTGGATAGACCAGTACCGACAAGTATTAATGGGAACGTCTTTCCATTAATATATTTTAAGAAGTTTTTTGAACTAGGGAGAGAAATATTCCTAGTTTCAGCCTGGTTAAGGAACTGAGAGTTGGCTTAGGTTTGAATCTGATATCGAGCCTGGTATTTCTGGCCACTGAATTCTGACTTACTAAAAAAAGGCATTTTTTTCCCCTCTCAAGAACATCTCTAAATATTTTTGACTTAGCCTCTAGATATGATTGGTTCTGCAACTTCATTTGGGTCTATTAATAAATAGAATGGACTTTCTATGCATGGATCCTTTAAAAGTGAAACTTGATGTCAAATGTGTAAAATGATAGCTGGTTGACAATGCTGTGTATCTAGGATCTTAGCTTTGATGCTGGAACACACTTCGTTCCAAATTCCAGTTACCATTGGTAATCTCTGGGCCTCAGTTTCCAGATCTGTAAAATACACAAGAAAATTGGTGTACATGCTTTGTAAGGCTCCTTCCTGCCCTAATATTCAATAAGATATGGGAGAGTTTTAAGGACCTCTTTTTCAGCGTATTCTGAGAACAGTCTCAAATTTTGGTGTGCATCAGAATCACTTGGAGGGCTTGTTAAACACAGACTTCTGATTCAGAAGGACAAGGGAGGCATAAGAATCTGCATTTCTAACAGCTTCCTGGGGGCTGCTCCTGATGTTGCTGCGGGGACCACTCTTTGATAAAGCACTGATAACGCCATTCTGAAGTGGTTTGATCTAAATTGCCATTCTATAATGAAGATTTTAAATGCGTCTCTTTAAAATCTTCTGTAATAAAATAACCTTCCAACTCTTATTCCATCTATTAGCTAATTCAGAACAAGTGAATTAACATCAAACAAAAATGTGGATAGATGTTTTGTTCTTAATGTAAGGCAAATCTTTTGAATTATTTTTCTCAATTGGAGGCTAAGTCAGTGCCATTATTTTCATAATTTAAGGACTGTGGAACATCCTACACAATACTTCATAGAAATTTTATTTGACCTTGAAAGATCTGTGATAATCTGGAGCATTTTCCCTCTGAAAGTAAATAAAGATATCATTATGGAAGCATTTATACATATAAAGATGTCTCTTTGTATGATATTTATAAAAGGCAATCTCTATAAAGATGTTTTTAATGAAAGGCATCTATCAGTGTAACTAAAGATTTTGTGACTGGACTTAAGGGTTTACCAAAGAAATCAGAGATTACATATTAAACACCTACCCTGGGCTGCTCTTACTTGCCCTGGAAGAGGAGGGAGCATTTTTTTTTTTTTGGATACCTAGAACAGTTCCTGTCATAGATAATCAATGTTTTTAAAAAGCATGAATATGGAAAGAATTGTTAAACACTATAGATATAAAATAAATATTTGGTTTGTGTTCTCAAGACACCTAAGCCTAGTTGGCGAGAGAACCCAGGACGTTCTAAAGATAAGTACAAATAATATTTACAATACCTGCCAAGGGAGATTAGTAAAGGGAGACTCCAGTGACAGCTAGACCTTAGAGCAGGAGAAAGGCTTATATAGGTCAGCGGAGTGGGGTCATTTCTTGCCTATGCAAATTGTAAAATATCTTGTGAGTCTCTTGATGATCTAGCCTCTATCTGCTTCTCTAACTTCATCTTTTACCACTCTTCATTGCCCAAAAACCATATGCTCAAACTAGGGATATGCATGTGCTCATGTGCACACAGACACACGCAATCTTTCATGAGCTACTCCTTCTCCCTTAAAAGCTACCCATGTCACACACCCTTCGTCTCCTTCCTTCCTTCCTTCCTTCCTTCCTTCCTTCCTTCCTTCCTTCCTTCCTTCCTCCCTTCATTCCTTCCTCCTTCTTCTTCCTCTTCTTCTTCTTCTTCCTCCTCCTCCTCTTCTGCTTCTGCTGCTTCTGTTTCTTCTTCTCCTCCTCCTCCTTCTTCTCCCTTCCTCCTTCCTACCTTCCTCCCTCCCTCCCTCTCCTCCTCCTCCCCCTCTTCCTCCTCTTCCTCCTTCTTCTCCCTTCCTCCTTCCTTCCTCCATCCCTCCCCTCCCCCTTCTCCTCCCCCTCCCCCTTCCCCTCCCCCTCCCTCTCCCTCTCCCTCTCCCTCTTCTTCTTCTTCTTCTTCTTCTTCTTCTTCTTCTTCTTCTTCTTCTTCTTCTTCTTCTTCTTCTTCTTCTTCTTCTTCTTCTTCTTCTTCTTATTCTTCTGCTTCTTCTTCTTCTGCTGCTTCTTCTTCTCGTCCTCCTCCTCCTTCTCCTCCTCCTTCTTCTTCCCCCACCCCTCCCCATCCCTCCCCTCCCCTTCCCTTCCGTTTCCTTCCAAAAGTGCCTCACTCAGTTGTCCAGGCTGGAGTACAGTGGCATGATCTTAGCTCACTGCAACCTTCGCCTCCTGGGTTCTGATTCTTGTACCCCAGTCACTCAAGTAGCTGGGATTACAGATGTGTGCCACTATGCCCAGCTAATTTTTGTATATTTAGTAGAGATGATTTTGCCATGTTGGCCAGGCTGGTCTTGAACTCCTGGCCTTAAGTGATCCACCTGCCTCAGCCTCCCAAAGTGCTGGGATTATAGGTGTGAGCCACCACCCCCAGCCCATCTTCTTCTTTATTTGCCTAATTTTGCTAAGGAGAAGATTTCCACATGCCACGAGGCTTTTCCAATTCTTTCTCCTAAAACACAGGATTGCACTACATCTTTAGCTCTTCCTAGATAGTCCTAGAATTTGGCAGAATGCAAGTGGATCCTCTGACCTGTCTCCTTTACCCTTAGTTGCATCTCAGGGAGGCAGTCCCAAAGCCATAGTATTTCCATCTTACCGTTGTTTTTGATTTGCCTACATCTCTTTTCAAACTCCTAGAGCTTTCTTTCCCCAGCACTAACACTGTGAATGGATTTGCATCTCATTGTTGCATGACTTAGAAAAGTTTTCTTTGTTTTTACCTTTCAGTTCATGAGGACTAGAAGCATTTCTTACTCCTTCCAGTTCTGTGGAGTGCTACGTCTGAAATTAAACCTTATTTCATAAATGTTGACAGTAGAGTCTACCATAAATACTAAACATTGGAACTGGTTTTATTTATAGATTCATAAGGGTGTATAAAGTCATAGGAATTTTTTATTTATAAACTCTTGGGAGTCTGGATCTGCCCACGTCATATACCTCTGTGCCTTGAAACCTGAATTCAGTCATTTTACATGATGATTCTGTGATTGTTTGTGTATGTTCAAACCTGCATTTGAGGATGTAGGTAGTGATGTTGGCAAAGACAGGCTGTTTCCAGGAAGATTTTACTTTGCTGAAGGTTGTCATTCTGTATTTTGATTCACTTTTTTTCTTAGAAGCCACATTGGTTGACAGGAATTGTATGAAATAATCAATACTATTTTCCTCAGTTTTCCATTACGTATTTGCATATGTCACAGAATGTTAAAATAGGACTTTGTTTCGTCTCAGTTTAGCAGAGGCTACAACTCAAAACAATGCATAGCACATAGCCCAGCATTCAAAAGCGAAGTACTAGAATACCTATTCAAGGACTGCAAAGGATGTGTTGAACCTCAGGTGTTTTTATTTTTTTCAATTTTTTTTGACTCTTTATAGCCAATATCTACCTTGAGGAAATAAGAGTACTGATGCTGACAATGAAGTCCTGGAGACCAACAAAATGCTTCAGTTAAACCAGATGTTCATAATGACTCCTCTGTGTATGTAGATCTATTGGTAGGCTTCAGAGAGCTTAACCATCTGTTTCCACTCCTTTAAAAAAATTATTGTGGTAAAATATACATAATATAAACTTATTGTAACCATTTGTAGCATACAATTTCAGTGGCATTAATTATATTCCCAATGTTGTATAATCAACACCACTATTTATACTTAAACCTTTCTCATCATCCCCAACATAAACACTGTTCCCATCCACTCCATGCATATGTGTGTGTATGCATGTATACACTGATTTGGTTTCTGCATAGAAGGTTTATAGCTGTGCCCCAGAATATCAGGAACCTTTACACATTTCTTGGCATTGCTATTGGCAACAAATGGAAAGCTGGATGAATGGACACCAAGTCTAACCTGACTCCAAAGTTCTTAAGTTCTGATTAATGCTATTCTAGGGTCACTTTGTCTCTCCTCCTTCCACTGTTCACCCAGGAAGGACGGTATGGTGACAGAGTCCTTCTAGGAGCAAAGAAATCTGCAGCCCAGCTGGTTCTTTTAGACTCTACCCTCTTAACTATTTCTAGATGACATAATCTTCTAGGATTTCTTTCCCTTTGGGAGCAATTTGATTTTTGGAAAATGTATTATCAACTTGGCTGTCTTAAAGGACTCATGATTGATGGTCAATGTTTTTACCCCTTTTTCTTCCTGAGCACACCAGAGAGGTCGCTATAGCTCCCAGTTGTTTCTGCATTGGTGGGAGGTTGGTGGGAGATTGGCTGGAGTGGGGCAAGTTTATAGCGCATACTTCATCTCTCACTTTGCCACCATGCCTCAGTGTCAGGACAGGAAATAACTGGAGTGAAAAAAGCGATCCCTGGCCTGGGGGCCAGAGGACCAGAGACTCCCACATTCTAGTTATGAAGCCTTCCATGAACTGAGTGTCTTAACCCTGGTAAAATACAGCCATCACTTGAAGCTGTAACCACTCTACAAATGCAAGATGGAGTTATTGTTATCAGTCATCAGACAATATAGTATAATGGAGAGTGCACAAATTTTATTTTTTTAAACTGAGATGAAGCCATATAGTGTATACAAACTTTAGACTTTAAAAATTACCCTAGGTTCACATCTCAGCTGTTCTTCTTCCTGGGCAAGTCACTTTTACCTCTCCTTGGACTCGTTTTTCTCCTGTGTAAAATGGATATGCCAATAAGAGAGTGCCTATCTCACAAGCACTCTTAAAATTTTTTTTGTAGGTTTGTTGTAAGGAATAAATTTGATAGCAGTGTCTTGCTTAGAGTCATCATTCAGTAAGTAGTAGCTATGATTAACATTGGTAATCATAAAATGGTACAATAAATGATTGACTGAATTATCCTCATCCTCCAAAAATGGTGCGTGATTCATAAAACACTAGATATGGCAATTAAGTCATACCCTCTGTAGAAGCTTTCATTCCTATGCTTAGTGAATGGCTGCTTCTGCCCATCCTATCTTGGGCAAGGGATGGTGGAGAGATGAAAATCGAATGGCATCCAGCCCTAGCGATGATTTGGCCTCTTTTTCCCACTGGGTGGTATCATAGCAGCCATGTAATCTGTATGGTGTCCTCTGATGCTAAGCAAGCCCAGGAGGTGTTCAAGGTGTTCAGGAAAACTGGAGACAGCATTGAGAAGTGTCAGTTACTGCATGAAGCTGTGAACCCCAGAGAGCTACAAAAATAGCTTGCAGTGATTGAATTCCTTTTTTATTTTGTTGGTTTTGTTTATGCCTTAATGTTTTCCCCTTTTAGACAGAGCACACGCTTTTAAAAAATTCTAATTGTATGTTTGCTTAATGGTGTATAATTATATATCAAGTAAATATATAATTATGGAGTACTTTAAATTAATATTATTTACTTGATTGAGTTAATGATTCTGGAGCTATTAGCCTATTGTGCTAAGAATAATGTAGCCAACTTTTAGCTGAGACTCATTACAGATATTGACATTTGGTGTGTGTGTGTGTGTGTGTGTGTGTGTGTGTGTGTGTGATAGCTAGTTTTTAAAACCTTCAGAAATATTGCTGGGGAAATAAATTTTCTATACTTTCATTCTGTTACAGTCTAAAAAAAACCCAATAAAATTGGTTCACCTGTTCCCTCCTCAAGATATGGTACATGTGGACAAATCTTATTATAAAAATAGATTGCCAAATGGGGTTCATTCCTTTATTCTTTCACTCATTCATTCACTCAGCAAATACCTGCTGAATACCTACCACATGAGCAACACATGCACAGTGGACACTGGGGTTACAAAAATGAGTAAGTTATGGTCTCTCTTCTCATGGAGCTCGGTGTCTAGAAGGGGAGACAGGTATAAGCAGTTTATTCAGTACAGCTTGACCACAAGCTAGCATTTACTGTGTTTATGTTGTGCTACTTAATTCTGACAACAATCCTATAATGCTCGTTTATACTTTACACACTAGATAATTCAGGCCTGGAGAGGTTAGTAAATTGCCTAAGGTTAATCAAGTAGTAAACGGTAAATCCAGAGTGAAAATCCAGCCTGTGGATTTAACCATGTTGCTCTACTGAAAAAAGCTGTAATAGATGAAAATAAACAGGGGCATGAGTATAAAGATGACTAAGCATTTCTGTCTGTGAGTATTAGATAAACAGTCAGAGCCAATAGAACACTTGAACTTTTTTTCTTTTTTTAACATTTGAGTTAAAATATGCATATATAATGTACCATTTTTACCATTTTAAGTGTACAGTTTAATTACATTTATATTATTTTTTCCTCCTTCCATCCCCCTCCCACTCCTGGCCTCTGGTAACTACTAATCTACTCTTTATCTTCATGAGCTCCACATTTTTAGTTTCTGCATATGAGTAAAAAACATGCAATATTTCTCTTTCTGTGCTTGGGTTATTTCACTTATAATGGCCTCCAGTTCCATCCATGTTGCTGCAAATGGCAGGATTTCATTCTTTTTTATGTGAATGATATTTCATTGTGTATGTTTACCACATTTTATTTATTCATTCATCCATTGGTAGGCACTTAGGTTGATTCCATATTTTGGCTATTGTGAATAGTGCTGCAATAAACATGGGAGTGCAGCTTTATATTCGATATATTGATTTCCTTTCTTTTGGATATATACCCAGTTGTAGAATTGCTGGGTCATATGGAACCTTCATACTGTTCTCCATAGTGATTGTACTAATTTACATTCCCACCAACAGTGTGTAAGAGTTCCCTTTTCTCACATTTTCACCAGCATCTGGTATTACCTGCCTTTTTGATACAAACTATTTTAACTGAAGTGAGATGGCACTATATTGTGATTTTGATTTGCATTTCTCTGATTAGTGATGTTGGACATTTTTTCATATAACTGTATGCCATTTCTGTGTCTTCTTTTGAAGATCTGTTACTTCTGTTCAAGTCTTTTGCCCAGTTTTTAATTTGTTTTTTTACTATTGAGTTGTTTGAGCTCCTTATATATTCTGGTTATTAATTTCTTGTCAAATGAATAGTTCACAAGTATTTCCTGCCATTCAGTGGGTTGTCTCTTCACTTCGTTGATCGTTTTCTTTGCTTTGCAGAAGCTTTTTAGCTTCATATACTGCCAGTTGTGTATTTTTGCTTTGGTTGTGTGTGCTTTTGAGGTCTTCCACAAGAAATTTTTGTCCAGCTCAATGTCCTGGAACATTTCTCTAATGTTTTCTTCTAGTTGTTTTATATTTTCGGGTTTTGGATTCAAGTTTTTAATCCATTTTGATTTGATTTTTGTATATAGTGAGAGATATAGGTCTATTTTCATTTTTCCGCATATAGTTACCCACTTTTCCCTGCACCATCTATGGAAAAGACTGTCCTCTCCCACTGTAAGTTCTTGGCATCTTTGTCAAAGATGAATTGGTGGTAAATGCGTGGACTTATATCTGGGTTCTCTATTTTGTTCCATTAGTCCATGTGCCTGTTTTTATGCCAGTACCATGCTGTTTTGGTTACGGTAGCTTTATAATAAACTTTGAAGTCAGATAATGTGATGCCTCTAACTTTGTTCTTTTTGCTCAGGGTGGCTTTGGCTATTTGGAGTCTTTTGTGGTTCCACATACATTTTAGGGTTTTTTTTTTAAATTTCTGTGAAGAATGTCATTGGTATTTTGATAGAGATTGCATTGAATCTGTACATTGCTTTGGGTAGTATTGCCATTTTAACAATATTATTTCTTCTAATCCATGAGCATGGAATACCTTTCCTTTTTTTGTGTCCTCTTCTATTTTTTTTCATCAGTTTTATAGTTCTTCTTGTGTAGATCTTTCTTGGTTAGATTGATTCCCAGGTATTTTATATTTTTTGTAGCTATTGGAAATGGCATTGGTTTCTTGATTTCTTTTTCAGATTGTTGGCTGTTAGTACATATGAATGCTGTTGATTTATGCATGTTGGTTGTGTATTCTGCAACTTTACTGAATTCGTTTGTCAGTTTTAACAGTTTTTTTGGTGGAGTGTTTAGGTTTTTCTAGCCATAAGATCATGTTGAGTTCGAACAAGGGTGATTTGACTTCTTCCTTTCCAATTTAGATGTCCTTTATTTCTTTTTTTGCCTAATTGCTCTGGCCAGGACTTCCAGTATTATGTTGAATAATAGTGGCGAAAGTGGGTATCATTGTTGTGTTCCATTCTTTAGAGGAAAGGCCTTCAATTTTCCTCCATTCAGTACGATGTTAGCCATGGATTTGTCATAGATGGCCATTATTATTTTGAGGTATGTTCCTTCTATATCTATTTTCATGAAGTTTTTTTTTTTTTTTTTTTGAGATAGAGTTTTGCTGTCACCCAGGCTGGAGTGCAGTGGCGTGATCTTGACTCACTACAATCTCTGCCTCCTGGATTCAAGCAGTTCTCCTGCCTCAGCCTCCCAAGTAGCTGGGAATACAGGCGCCTGCCACCATGCCCGGCTAATTTTTGTATTTTTGGTAGAGATGGGGTTTCACCATGTTGGCCATGGCTGGTCTCAAACTCATGACCTCAAGTCATCTGCCTGTCTCAGCCTCCCAAAGTGCTGGGATTATAGGTGTGAGCTGCCGAGCCCAGCCTCATGAGGATTTTTATCATAAAGGGATGTTGAATTTTATCACATACTTTTTCAGCATCTATTGAAATAATCATGTATTTTTTGTTCTTGATTCTATTAATGTGGTATATAACATTTATTGATTTGCATATATCGAGCCATCCCTGAGGTAAAACTTTTTTTTGTTTTTTGGAGATGGAGTCTCACTCTGTTACCCAGGCTGGAGTGCAGTCATGTGATCGGCTCACTGCAAGCTCTGCCTCCCGGGTTCACGCCATTCTTCTGCCTCAGCCTCCCGGGTAGCTGGGACTATGGGTGCCCACCACCACGCCTGGCTAATTTTTTTGTATTTTTAGTAGAGACGGGATTTCACTGTGTTAGCCAGGATGGTCTCGATCTCCTGACCTTGTGATCCGCCCACCTCAGCCTCCTGAAGTGCTGGGATTACAGGTGTGAGCCACCACGCCTGGCCATGAAGTGAATCTTTATTGATAATGGTGAATGATCTAGTTAATGTGTTGTTGCATTTGTTTTGCAAGTATTTGGTTGAGGATTTTTGTATCTGTGTTCTTCAGTGATACTGGCCTATAGTTTTCCTTCTTTGTTGTATCCTTCTCTAGTTTTAGTATCAGGTAATGCTGGCTTTGTAGAATGAGTTCGAAAGTATTTCCTCTTCTTCCATTTTTAAAAACATAGTTTGAGTAGGATTAATATTAGTTCTTTTTTAAATATTTGGTAGAATACAGCAGTGAATCCGTGAGGACCTGGGCCTTTCTTTGATAGGAGAATTTTTATTACAGCCTCAATCTCATTACTTGTTACTGGTTTGTTGAGGTTTCCTATTTCTTCATGGTTCGATCTTGGTAGGTTTTATGTGTCCAGGCATTTATCCATTTCTTCTAAGTTTTCTGATTTATTGGTATATAATTGTTCATAGTAGCCGTCCTTATGAGTCTTTGTATTTCTGAGGTCTCAGTTGTTAGGTCTCCTTTTTCATTCCTGGTTTTATTTATTTGGGTCTTCTCTCTCTTTTTCTTAGCTTACCTAGAGGTTTATTGATTTTGTATATTGTTTCAAAAAAACAACCTTTTATTTTGTCGATCTTTTTTTCTTTTTAGTTTTACTTTTCTTAATTTTTGCTCTGGTCTTTATTATTTCTTCCCTTCTAGTAATTTTGGCTTTAGTTTGTTCTTGCTTTTCTAGTTCCTTGAGGTGTATTGTTAGGTTGTTAATTTGAAGTCTTTCTACTTTTTCGATATAGGTGTTTATTGCTGTAAACTTTCCTCTTAGTACTTCTTTTGCTGTATCCCATATGTTTTTGTATATTTGCATTTTAATTTGTTTCAAGAAATTTTTAAATTTCCTTCCTAATTTCTTCATTGACTCATTGGTTGTTTAATTTCCATGTGTTCATGTATTTTCCAAGGTTCCTTTTGTTATTTAGTTGTAAAGTTTTATTCCATTGTGGTCAGAGAAGATGCTTGGTATGAGTTCTATTTTATTTATTTATTTTATGTATTTATTTTTTTGAGATGAAGTCTTGCACTGTTGCCTGGGCTAGAGTGCAGTGGCGTGATCTTGGTTCACTGCAACCTCCACCTCCCAGGTTCAAGTGATTCTCCTGCCTCAGCCTCCTGAGTAGCTGGGATTACTGACGCCTGGCACCACGCCCAGCTAATTTTTTGTATTTTTAGTAGAGTTTCACTGTGTTGGCCAGGCTGGTCTTGAACTCCTGACCTCATGATCTTCCTGCCTTGGCCTCCCAAAGTGTTGAGATTACAGGTGTGAGCCACCGCACCTGGCCAATTTCTGTGTTTTTGAATTTGTACAGACTCGTTTTGTGGACTATGGTCTATTCTAGAAAATGTTCCATGTGCTAATGAAAAGAATATAAATTCTGCAGCAGTTGGGTAAAATATTCAGTAAATGTCAATAAGCCCTATTAGATCTTGAACCTGGATTTTGAAAGATGAATTGAAGTTTACTAAGAGAAGAAAATACATTGCAGACAGAAAGGAGCTTGTATAAATGTACATTTTATGATTCCTTTGACAGCAAAATGTATCTTCCCAGTTATTCTGTATTTTTAGTCAGTAAGTCATTTCCATTCCTTGAAAACAAACACATCAATGGGGAATATATATGTGGGTAAAGATTAGACCAGAAACAGTCCTGAATCGTGTTGGGTAAAAGGGGCAAGCCATCATAAAGTTTAAATTGACAGAGGCCAATACTAGATCACCCTGGACTGTTTGGGAGCTATGCCAAACATTTAAAATACTTTGTTTAATAAACCATACTTGTCCCTCCCAAAAGTATATGAAAGTGGGTAACCTGGAAGGTCTTCTGCCATTTGCCCCACAGTCATCTTGTAGAAAAATGTTACAAATTAACAAAAAAGAATGGGCTTTCTTGGCAGCCCCAGAGAGAGAAACTCAATGTGTTTGCTTTTAGATGTCAGCTCTACCAAGAGCACAGATAATTTTCCAGTCATATTTTGATTATTTATTATCTGGTTACCAGAAAAGGGCTAATCAAACAAATTCCTCTTGCCTCCCTTTCCCATGGTCAAATAGAAGGAATTGAGACATTTGGGATTGCAGAGCACATTCTGACATCATCTGTATGAAGCCTCTTCTTTCTCCAGAATTCTGTATCTCAGGAAATAGCACTTCTTGTATCCTTCTATCCAGCCATTCAAGCTGGAAACCTGGAGTTCAGGCTTGACTCTTTCCTCTCTCTCCCCTGACACACTCTTCAGTACACCCCTCCACATGCACACACTGCCACCATGTATCACCTGTCTTATGTCCAGGTGTCCCACCACCTCTCTATCTGCTGAGTCCCTCAAGTGTGTTTGTACCCCACTGCTACTCAGCTAGCCTTAGCCACCATCATCCCTTACTGACACTCCTCACCAACCTCCTGACTGGTCTCCCTACCTTTAGGATCTTGTTATCCATTTCTATTCTCCATACTGGAGCCTGAAAGATTTTTGGAAATGTAGATCTGAGAGTCATTCTCCTTCTTAAATATTCTCCCAGCTCCCTAACAAGACTGTATGATCTGGCCCTTCAGTCTACACTCTCACCATGAAGGACTTCATTTTTTTCAAACATGGCCAGTCCTGACTGCAGGGCTTTGCTCTGGCAGTTACCTGATAAAATGATAACTGCCAACATTTATTATCACTCTGGGTGTGTCAGATACTGAGCTAAGCTCTTGAAGTACCTGTTCATGTAGTATCCTGTGAGTTATGTAAGAGGTACTGTTCACCACATTTTATGAAGAAAGAGAGGCTTAAAGTCGTTATGAAGTTTGTCCAACTCTAAGCTTCTCATTGTTGTTTCTTAGCTAAATTAGTAAATATGTAATCAACTAGGGATCATGCCTTAACAGTATTTTGAGGCAAATGATAATGTCAGCCAGTGTGCTGTTGTAACATGATGATTTATATTCAGAAGATCTGGGCTGTAGTGCTGGCGCTGAGCAGCAGTGTGACTCTGGATAACCTCTGAGAGTCAGTTTTCTCACCTGCAAAATGGGGATTATATTAATACCTGTCTTAGATTATTGTTGCATGGATCAGAGCCAAGCAATATTCCTAGAACTTAGTTGATAATCCATAATGTGTGAAAAGAATATGCATGTTAAATGAATGAAAATGCCAAGGGTTTCCCCTGTAAGTTGTGTCCTTTGATTAAAAGAGAAAAAAAAATAGATTCATGCACAAGCCTGCCTTTGGCTCACTCTGTAGCACTTTTCATGTTATCACGAGAGCTGGGATAAATTAGAGATGGTGCAGGACTTCTAACCCTATAATTAAACATTTGGGGGGAGGTCAAAACATTTTATGCTTAATAGAAATGAAATTCTATATAACCTCACAGAATAGAAAAAATCCAAGGATTTACTTGAAATGGTCTAGTTTAATTTAAAATGTGCTGTAAAATGTGTTTTCATACTTTTACTGAAAGAGAATTCTTTAATTAAAAAAATTGCTGTGTTAAACACCCTCTTCTTCATGCATTTCGACCCTGTTCCTGCCTATATTAAGAGAGGATGTGGTATCACTTCCAGAAGATGTTGTTTGGTGTGATAACCTGCTTATGAAGAGGAAGTTGCTGGAGGAATTCATTTCCTTTTGCTGTGTTCCCTTAGGTCTCAGAATGCAGTTGGCCCATTAGGCAGGCTCCCAGTCTGCACAACCTTTTTGCTGTGTGTCGGAATATGTATAACTGGCTACTGCAGAATCCCAAAAATGTCTGTGTTGTCCACTGCTTGGTGAGTAACCTTTTGTTGGTGGTGGTGATGGTTTGGTTTGGTCAAATATGGATGAGCCTGTACACAGTGGTAGACAGGTAACATTTGAGTTCAGTAGGATTTACTGAGCCCATATTTAGGAATTGGGTAATGTGAGAGTTGTAAAAATAAGAAAGGGATTTATTATTCTTGACTTAAAGCCTGACTACTAGTGGGAAAGGCAGATGTATACACAACTCACATAGTGTGGGGACTCTAGAATGTGCTAAGTATTATAAAGGAGGTAGAAACAGGAGTGGTGTGTGCACAGCTAAAAATGCCATTGACTTTTGTGTGAATAAAGTTAACATTAACATATTGGCGTATTTATTTTTTCTTCCTGTTTGTGTTTGAATAAAAATAAAAGAAAAAAGATGCCTATGTCCTTGTAAGAAGTCACATAGATTGACTGTATTTTAGAGCATTCCCAGTGGGACTAATGGTTTTTCTGACCATCGACTTCCTAGAGTTCCTTTCCCTAACTCTTCTCAGAACTCTTTCCTGTCCTTTACAACTCAACTTTCAGGAAAATCCTTCTGACTCTTCAGTATTTTCACAATACAGACATTCCCATTACATCTAAATGTCTTCTGTGGCTTTTAATACTCTGTGTCATAGTAAGCTCTTCTCCTGCATATTTTCCCACTAGACTATTGTAATCTTGCAGGAAAGAACCATGCCTGTTTTTAAACTTTCATACTCCAGGCATAAAAGGCTTCAATAAGTGATTGAATACACAAATGGAATCTGAGCATTAATGCTGGAAATTTCAAAGCTTCTATAAATTTTAACACTTCTATAAACTTTAGTGTATATATTTTTGCTATAGTATTACTTGATGATTCCCAACCCCCTGTCCTTTCTTGAGAGCCAGTTGGCTGAAACAGGAAAGAAAGTTAAAGAACATTTTTTCTTTCCTTTTACTTCACATCTCCAAACTCTTGGCAATAAAGGGAAAACACTTGGTGTTTGTAAGAACTTAATGTTAAAGACCAAAGGATTTTCCTTTCCAAGGCACAGCAGATGGTGTAACAGAACGGATTACTTTTAGGGACTAAGCAACCTTAAGCACCTTGGTGATTTTCTCTTCACTCAAGAATTTTCTGTAAGTTCAGAGAGTCTACATCTGACAACTTGATGGAGGAAAGATGGCTCAGTGGAGACCAGAAACTCCCAGTTCCAGTGATTCTTCATAAAGAGTAAAAACCCAATGAAGAAGAAAAAAGAAGAGGCAAACAAAAGATTATGGTTCTACAGGGTGCTCGATAAGCTTGCTCGAAAAGGACATGCATATGTTGGAAATCAATACGATGTCTTTGGGAAATGGAATTGAAGCTGGGGGAGGGAGTTTTTTTTTTTTCTTTTTTGAGACGAAGTCTTGCTCTCTTGCCAGGCTGGAGTGCAGTGGCACAGTCTCGGCTCACTGC
Organism: Symphalangus syndactylus; assembly: GCF_028878055.3. Taxonomy (NCBI): domain Eukaryota; kingdom Metazoa; phylum Chordata; class Mammalia; order Primates; family Hylobatidae; genus Symphalangus; species Symphalangus syndactylus. The sequence goes on along the minus strand of NC_072434.2, from coordinate 47,265,615 downwards.
AACCTCCGCCTCCCAGGTTCAAGTGATTCTACTGCCTCAGCCTCCCAAGTAGCTGGGACTACAGGCATGCACCACCACGCCCAGCTAATTTTTGTATTTTTAGTAGAGACAGGGTTTCACCATGTTGGCCAGGATGGTCTCGATCTCTTGACCTCGTGATCTGCCCGCCTCGGCCTCCCAAAGTGCTGGGATTACAGGCGTGACCCCACCAGGCCTCTTATTTTTTATCTTAATATACTACTGGTTATTATATTAAAAATAATAAGCATAGCTGGGCATGGTGGCTCACGCCTATAATTCCAGCACTTTGGGAGACCGAGGTGGGTGGATCACTTGAGGTCAGGAGTTCGAGACCAGCCTGGCCAACATGGTGAAACCCCGTCTCTACCAAAAATGTAAAAAGTTAGCCAAGTGTGGTGCTATGCGCCTGTAATCCCAGCTACTCGGGAGGCTGAGGCAGGAGAATTGCTTGAACCTGGGAGGCGGAGGTTGCAGTGGGCCGAGATCGTGCCACTGCACTCCAGTCTGAGCAACAGAGTAGGATTCCCTCTCAAAATAATAATAATAATGATGATGATGATGATAATAATAATAATAATAGGCTATACTGGTCTTTTAATAAAAAACCAAAAGTTTTTAAAAGACCTGCATCACAGGTAAAAAGGGAGGCTACATATCCAAGAGCCATGGATCTGTGAAAAGAGTGTCAGGAAGGCTAAATTCTGAAAATAAATCAGATTAAGAAAAATATCCTTTTTTTAAAACTGTGTTTGGAATAAGAACAACAACAAATTCTTGAAGCATGTGGTATGATCTTAACTCCTTTATTCTGTTTTCTTTATCAGAGGGAACAAATTTCAAACTAGGAAGAACGTAACGATGTTTAAGACAAAGCTGGTAGGTAGCAAGATAGTAGGAGAGCCTCACAATCCTTCAGATTAATTCACTCTCAAGGCTTAAATTATGTGACACAATACCGAAAGCACTTGGAGAAGCAATTATGGATTTCATTTGTAATATGAAGAAACAGGAAGGAGAGGTGCCAGGCAAATGAAGAGAGGAGATTTTTTCCCAAAATATGGAAGGAGGTTGATCCTGGAAAGTTGTAGGCTTGTGAACCTGATGGTAATTCCAGGCACAATTCTGAGAAAGTTTTGCACAGATGATTTTAAACTCTTAGCAAAAAAGGAGTCTCCATTGGTTTGTTATGAGCACATATCAAACCAACAGAACATTTCACATAACAGACTAGTTGAGATAGTTTATTGGAGTCCTGCAAGGTATTTCTTAGTTTTTTCTAGTCAGGATGGAGAAATGTGGCTAGGTTGTTATGTATTTAGTTGAGTTGGGGTTGAATATCTGCTTCCAAAGGTAGGTGATTAATGGATCACCTTTCTCCTGGGAGGAGGTTTTATTTAGTTATTCATTTTAATCAACAACTTTGATGAAGATGTGGAAATTCAGCTTATCAATTTTCTTAGAATTTTAAGGGTCACATAATGAATTTGGATTTTAAAAGTTCTTGTAGGTTGGTCACTTAACTAACGATATGAAATTAAATACAAGATAAATGTAAAGTCCTGAATTCTGGTTTTAAAAGATTAAACATATTTGCACATTACCTTAACATGTCATCTGGAAAAAATCTAGGGGTTTTAGTGGATAGAGAGAATAATAAAAGCTTATGTTGTTACTTAGCTTGCATTTATACTAGTTTGGGCTGGGGTTATGTTAATAAAAGCATAGTGTCCAGAATAAAGAAGATGATATTTCTTCTCTAGTTTGGTCAGAACATATCTGATATCTTTCATTTCACATCTGGGCAGCACATTTAAGGTTGTCATTTTAAAACTTGAATTTGTTTAGAAGAAATGTGCTAAATGATTATGTCTCTTAAAATGGAATATCAAATAAGGAAGAATAGAAGGGATTGAGTTTGTTTTAAAAGGGAATAGAAGCATTGATAGAAAGGGAGGGTATTTCAGATATGTGAAGGACTGCCATAGGGAGAAAGGAGTAGGTTTATTTTTTGTTCTCACGAAAGGATGAGGGTCATTGATTGGAAGCTATGGAGGAATGAAATTCAACTCAACATATTCAGTATAAGGAAGGGCTCTGTAAACTGGAATCGGCTACTTCAAGTGGAAGTAATCTCCCTGTCACTTAAAGTATTCTAGAAGAAGCTAGGTCACATGTGTCAGGGATGTTACTGAATTTTGTCTTAATTAGCTTGAGCTGCTATAACAAATATACCATAGACCGGGTGGCTTAAACAACAGGAATGTAGTTCTGGAGGCTGGAAAGTCCAAGATCAAGGTGACTGCAGTTCTTTTCTTTCTTTTTTTCTTTTTGAAGAGATGGGGTTTCACCATGTTGCCCAGGCTGGTCTCGACCTCCTGAGCTCAGGCAATCTGCTCACCTTGGCCTTCCAAAGTGCTGGGATTACAGACATGAGCCACTATGCCCAGCCAAGGTGCCTGCACTTGTAATGTCTGATGAGGGCCTGCTTCTGGGGTGGCAGATGGCTGTCTTCTTGTATCTTCACATGGCCAAGAGCAGAGGGAGATGACAGCAAGCTCTTTTGTCTGTTCTTATAAGGGCACAATTCCCATTCATGAGATCTCCACTCTCCCTACCTCATTACCTCCCCAAAGCTCTACCTCCTAATACCATCACATTAGGATTTCAGCATATGAATTCTGGGGCATACAAACATTCAGTCCACAACAGATTTATTTCTACATTGAATGAAGTTGAATCTGGTGAAGGTTCTTTATTTTATATGAATCTAGGAACATACTTTGCATGAGATACATATATGCCATATCCCAACAAGCAGCATTTACCTAACCTGTGAGCTCTTTACTTCCAATCCTAAACCAAGAGACTTCAACTTTTAATTCAACAAGTCCAAAATTAGTTTGAAGATTATATTATTTTTCAGTAAATATATACAAATCAAATTGGGCTTCTCAGATTAGAATCAATTTTATTCTAAGGATAAGTCTTTCCTTGCTGCCTTTGATTTAAAAAGCTGAAACAAATTTTGGTTTTCAAGTGAATAATTTTTAAACGAAAAGCACCCACAGTTAAGAGGATTTCTCCTCTCTCTCTCTCTTAATTGCAAATTCTGCCATTTTCAATGGAGAATGGCTAATTTGATCATGTTCATAATGATTTTATGCATTTTCTTTGACAGGATGGACGGGCGGCATCATCAATTCTGGTTGGTGCTATGTTCATTTTCTGTAATCTCTACTCTACTCCTGGCCCAGCCATTCGATTGCTATATGCAAAGCGACCAGGAGTTGGACTTTCACCATCCCATAGGAGGTAAAATAAGCTAGATGCAGGGTAGGCACAGATGTAGTCTGACTGGTATCATGTACTGTTTTAAATATGCCTTATAAATTCTTTCATAAGTTTCTTTTACTTTATCTCTGTGTTAGTCCATTTTAATATTGCTATGAAGAACTACTTGAGACTGGGTAATTTATAAAGAAAAAGAGGTTCAATGGATTCACAGTTCCACATGGCTGGGGAAGCCTCCCAATCATGGTGGAAGGTGAAGGAGGAGCAAAGGCACATCTTACATGGTGGCAGGCAAGAGAGCATGTGTGGGGAAACTGCCCTTTATGAAACTATCAGATCTCATGAGACTTATTCACTATCATGAGAACAGCATGGGAAAATCCACCCCCATGATTCAATTACCTCCCACCGGATCCCTCCCACAACATGTGGGGATTATGGGAGCTACAACTCAAGATGAGATTTGGGTGGGGACACAGCCAAACCACATCAATCTGGCATTATCCTGAACTATGGAAAAACTGAATTGGATTGGGATATTAGATTGTCATTCAGTTTGTAAGCCCCCATACGAAAATTTATGATGTTAAAACTAGAAGCAAACTTTAAAGAATACTTACATCCAACTTCCCTCATTTTACAGGTGAGGAAACTGGGACTCAAGACAGGTTGTGATTTGCCTCAGGTCTAATGCCCAGTGGACATAGCCAGAACAGCATTCTTGATCCCAGGCTCTAAGACCAGTCCCTTTTTGTTTTATTATACGGGTCTTTATTGAAAAACAGCAGTAGCTGGTTATACTTATCACTGGTGATCCTCCTGTGGGAAACCTGATTTAACAAAGGGAAATGCAAAAATACATAGACAATAAAGTGTTTTAAAATTCACTTTTTCTTGTAACTCTGATACAGAAATAAAATAGATTACAAAAGATAATCTGAAAAATGGAATAAAAAAACTGTTTTCAGATAACATTCATTTTTCTTTTATCACAATTTCTTCATTTTTTTTTAAAAACTACATCTCCTTAATTTTTTGGATTAAAAGTGCTTCTGATGATAAAATTCTAAAATTTATCCAAAGCCAAATTTTAGCTGATAAATTGGATCTGCTAGATAAAATAGGAATAGATGTTCAAATATTGAAGTGCTATAAAATTCCCATAAGCTTTTTGATTTAATAAATACCCCATTATCAGTTCATTGGGGAAGTACAGCAATCTCAGTAGATAAAATCTTTCCTAAATTATTGGTTGCATTATCTTTTGCTAGTTAATATTTAAGAAATTGATAGAATAAGTTTTTATTATAACAGTAATTTGCAAGAAGAATCTTCATAGCAAATATTGATTGCTTGCTTCTCCTGGTGTGATGGGCCCCAAGAGAGTGCCAACCTTCTGTTTCAGATACTTGGGCTATATGTGTGACCTACTGGCAGACAAGCCCTACCGCCCTCACTTCAAGCCTCTCACAATTAAGTCGATCACTGTCAGTCCAATACCCTTTTTCAACAAACAGAGGAATGGATGTCGCCCTTACTGTGATGTACTCATTGGAGAAACCAAAATATATTCGACTTGCACAGATTTTGAACGAATGAAGTAAGTCATGATACTTTACTTCTTCCTGTGTACTTCTCAATTCTCGTGTAAATGAGCAGGAATGAGTTGAATATATTCTTCCTGCAAGACTATATCATTGTGAAATAGCTGATATATAAAAAATGTTCAACATCAGTGGTAATCATAGAAAAGTACAAGTAAATCAGGGGATGTTATGGCCCTTTTTCAAATCAAACCGTGATATAGGCTAAGGGACTAGCATAAGCTGTATAGAGGATTAAGACAGTGGAGGGGAACATAGGACACCTGGCCATTGAAGAAGGAGATGGCCTTGATGGGATTAGGTGAGAGTAATGGAAGAATCACTGATGAATGAGGTTTCTAAGTGAGCAACTAGGTAGATGGTGATGTAATTAAAGAAATTACAGAATCCATAATAAAGAGCAGGTGCCAGTGGGTGGTCATAGGGTATGTGGAGAGAAGGAAGTGGGTGGTAACATAACATGAAATTAGTTTGGAATAGATTGAATTTGAGGACTGGCATCCAAGACTTTCACAGAGCAAGACATTTCTGTTTGTATCCTGATCTCCAGTGGATTTTTTGTTCCCTTTATCTCTGCTTTTACTATTAATTTAAAGTTAAGAAAAGGCAAATACATGGGGGCTAGATGCATTTGAGGAAAATGAGATCTGCAAAGCAGGCATGGGCAATTGCAGTCCAGATGGGATGCAGAGAGGGGGCCTGGCATTAGACCAGCACCATCCCACTGCACAACCAGTTGGCACTGGCTGCACTCCTGTTTTTGCTCAAGATAGGAAATAGTTTCTGGGTCCAGGCCTGGGCAAACAGGCCTCTGGGCCAGAGCCACAGAGGACTATACCTGTGTCTGTGTGATTGTACCAGATTGGACTCTCTTTCAATGTATATTTTGGTCTGTGTTTACAGAGAATATCGTGTCCAAGATGGAAAAATCTTCATTCCCTTGAACATCACTGTGCAAGGAGACGTGGTCGTTTCCATGTATCACTTGAGGTCAACCATTGGGAGCCGGCTACAGGCTAAGGTATGGTTTTTGGAAGAATCATGGCATAAGCTCATCTGAGTCTTCAATAGGAGTATTTCTGAATCTTTTCTCCCCGTCACTTTGGGCTTGAGTGACTTGTAGTTTTAGAATGAAAAAGAGCCTTTAAAGATTGCTTAGCTCATCTCCCTCGTCTTACAGGGGAGGAACTGAGACTCAAAGAGGTTGTGACTTGCCCAAAGTCCTTGGCATGATGTCTGTGCCAGAGGGTGGCGGCTCTGGAACTCTTAGCAAACCATGCTCTTTAGAAGCCTGTAAGCTTTTCTTATAAGAAAATACACTTATGAGAAATACACCTGTAAGCCTATAAGCTTTTCTTATAGTGCCCCATTTGGATCAGTGTAAGGGAAGAGATTTCTACTGAGGATGTGGAATTAAGGGATTGTATTTTTTCAATTTTAAAAAATTGAGATAAAACCACATAACATAAAAGTCACCCTTTTAAAGTGTACAATGCAGTTGTTTTTAGTCTATTCAAAAGGTTGTGCAAACATCACCACTATCTAATTCCAGAACATTTTCATCACTCACAAAAGATACCCTGTACCTATAGCAGTCACTTCCTATTCCCTCTCCTCCATCACCTGGCAGCCACTGATCTACATTCTGTCTCTATGGGTTTGTCTATTTGGGACATTTTATTTAATGGAATCATACAATATGTGGCCATTTGAGGCTTCCTTCTCTCACTTAGAATAATGTTTTTGAAGCTTATTATGTTATAGCATGTGTCAGCACTTCATTATCTTATATGGCCAAATATCATTCCATTGTAATGTCACAATGTATTAATCTCTGTTGATAATCTCAGTTAATCATCAGTGGGTGAACATTTGGGATATTGCCATTTTTTTTGCTATTAGGAATAATGTGGCAAGTAACTGTGTTTTGAGTCATCACATATTGGCTAAGTGAGTGCTTTGTGCCAGCCATTGCTGAGGTTTTTAGGATTGACAAGAGTAAGACTATGTCTCTGCCTTTAAGGGACTCAATTTCACAAGGGAAATCCATATAAGTACAAATATGCATGATACCATATTAGAGGGAGGGTGAGGTGTTATAATGGGAGCAGTTTGTTTTAGCCAGCAGTGGCCTAGAAAGGCTACAGAGAGAATATGAACTTTCAAGACATGCCCTAAAGGATGAGTTCATTGGGTTGGAACAGGGCATCCTGGGTAGAAGGAATGCAGTGAGTCAAAGTATGCCTGTGTGCAAGAACGTAGTACTTAGCGGACGAGAAAATGGTTTGCCAAGGCAGAGTTCAAGTAGAGGAGAGGCTGGAAATGAAGCTGAGCCTATTCTAACTGGGGAGGTCATTTAATATCCATAGTAAACACAAATTCAGATATTGAAACAGTTGAAGGTGCATGTCTCCCAAAAATCTAATCTTTTGATCAGATTCCCTTTTTGCTGATTGATTGTAATGTGCTTCTCTCATGTATTTTTAGGTGACCAACACACAGATATTCCAGCTTCAGTTTCACACTGGATTCATACCACTGGACACAACAGTTTTAAAGTTCACCAAGTAAGTACTGGTTGGGCCAAAAGTCTGTTTGGATCAAATTAGCTGTGAACTGCTGAGGCTCAATGGCACTAGGCTGTAGCATCCCCTGGAATCCTGTGCTGCTGGACTACTGAGTGTCACTCAGTAGCACAGAGAGGCTGTGGGCATTCTAAAGCTTTCAGTTGAATATGATTTATCTTCAGAAGTACAAAGGGACCAAAGAATTCAAATAGAAAGTTCTAAAATTCTATGTGAGGGAATAAGGGTAAACAAAGCGGAACAAAGTATCATTACTTTTGATCCTTTGCATCTGTGTATCCCCTTGTGTTTTCCAGTGGGGATGGCAGTTTAATCAGTGGTATGGTATCAGCAATGATGCATCAGAATAGATGCCCCGCTATAGCACTGAAGCAGGCTTCTGGAGGACCTTTCTGCACCAATATTACCCTATCTCATAGTGTGGTCTAGGTGAACGCAGGTGTGGGGGTGGCTAAAGCCAGGATGGAGTTGCTGGGGCCAGGATAGGAGTAGATGTTCAAGGGCTCAGGACAGTGGCTGTGGGCCTATTGCACTATTTTAATAACGGATTTTGCCGTGCCAGTCACATCAGCCGTGCTTTCCAGAATGCTTTTACATGCAGTAGCATTCAAATTTGTTGAGCAGGCATTATTCTCCTCTTTTCTCTAGATTAGGAAACTGAAGCTCAGAAAAGTAAAGTAACTTATCTGGTTATGACTGAGTCTTGTTTAGAAATGAGACCTAGATTTAACCTAAGAGTCAACATAAGACGACTTCTGTGCCAAACATCATACCAGTTCCATTGTTTTTCACTGAATTTATCTTTTTTAAATCCCTATTTAGGCCTGAGTTAGATGCATGTGATGTACCAGAAAAATATCCTCAGCTATTTCAGGTGACACTGGATGTAGAACTACAGCCCCATGACAAAGTAATAGACTTAACTCCACCATGGGAACATTACTGCACAAAAGATGTCAATCCCAGCATCCTCTTCTCTTCTCACCAGGAACATCAAGATACGCTGGCCTTAGGAGGTATGAGTCACCTGATGGTTTTGTTTTTCAGGTTGAAGCCTCTCTGTTATTTATTTCCTGTGTCTCATTGATGCTACATGGTCTTTTTGTCTTGCAGGACAGGCTCCAATAGATATCCCTCCAGACAACCCCAGGCATTACGGACAAAGTGGTTTCTTTGCCTCTCTCTGTTGGCAAGGTATTTACAAGTGTTTCTTTAAGTCACATGGTTTGATGATTATGTATTTCTTCTGTAAAGATGTTGGCCCTAGAAGCAGACTACATTAAAGCAGCACTTAGAGGTCATTCAGTCCAGGCACACGGACTCCCACCTGTAAGCCCAGCACTTTGGAAGGCCACGATAGGAAGGCCAGGAGTTCAAGACCAGCTCAGGCAATATAGTGAGACCCTATCTCTACAAAAAATTTAAAAAATTAGGTGGGAGTGGTGGCAAATGGCTGTAGTCCTAGCTATATCAGAGGCTGAGGCAGGAAGACTGCTTGAGTCCAGGAGTTCAAGGTTGCAGTGAGCTATGATTGTGCCAGAAGGGTGACAGAGCAAGACTCCATCTCTAAAAAATTTTTTTTAATTAAAAAGTTTTTTAAAAGACATCATTCAAGTTTTCATCCTTCCAATTCCTTCCCTTTTCAAATCAGGCAACTTCCCTACTTTCAACTCAATAGATGCTCTTAGACTGATGCAAAAGGCCATTTTAAACTGAATTCTCCCTTCTCTATGCTGTGTTTTTGGTCACATCTTTCCTGGACTGACAAATAAGTGTGATTTGTTTATGATCTCCCTTTAGACTGCTGCCTCTGTAATGAGATTAACACAGGATTCTATCCTCTGCTGTCAACTAAATATTATAAAAATATAAAACCAGCATTCCCCCCAGGGAGCCTTAACCACTAGCAGGGCAGAACTGAGCTTACCCTGCTGCAGAGAAAGCAAACACTCGGCCTGTATATCTCTGCTCTTGCTTTAACAGCCATACCAGATAAGGGCTTGATTACTAGGTTCTTTTCTCTTAAACCTGGAGATATTTTCAGAATCCTTCCCAATGTAACACTTGCAACTGCTGCCAGCAGTAGCCTGACATCGGCATCCTAATCAATTCCCATTGGCTGTCCTTGCTTTAGAGCTGGCTGAGGTTAACTGTGAGATTCAGTGTAGACGTGGGTAGTCAGGGTTTGGGTATGAAAGGCGTGGGAAACTGGCTGTGGCGATGGTCTATCTGAAATTATCCTGATTGACCTTCCTCTGTTGTGTGAATGTAAGACAATATTCCCATCGCCTTTAGCCTTCAGTTTGATGAAAAAGTTGTTCATAAAATTCCTTTGAATTGAAAGACTCACTTTCAGAATTTTCTTTTGAGAAATGGAACTAGCAAATCCTCAAATTTGGGAAACCCAGTGGTATCTGGACAGTAGGTAGATTTCTTATCCCCTGTTGGCCTTTCTTACCTCTTATTTTCCTCACAGCGAGGGCTTTTAATACAACTTCACTTCTACCTCTCCACTGTCATTTTAGTAAATAATTTAGAGATAATTCCTGTAGACTCTGAAATAGGTTTTAGTATAGATGTACAGTCTCTTGTCTGAACCTCTCAGAGCCAGGTATGTTTAGGAATGCAGAACTTTTTGGATTTTAGAAGGGTGATATGCTACATAAACTGATGTAACTTGATATCCCAAGTGATATCTCAGATAATAACCTATAATCAAATATATTAATATTTCTACAGTAGAACATATAAATAATAGCCCTAAGTGAGATAAATGAAGACTATAAGCATCTTCATATTCATGTCTGTCAGTTTTCCACCGACTGAATTCATGCCAAACTTAGGAAAACTTTTCCTTTTCATAGCTTATTACATTTTATAATTTGGAATAAAGGATGTGGATCCATACTTGACTTGGAATGTGGGTCTATCTGGCATTAAATATCAAATTTTTATGGGAAGATCTATCTCAGGGAGGGCTTGGAAAGTCACTCCTTCCCCAGAGGAGGCCTCTTTCCTGCTGCTCATTTTGTGCTGAAAGTACCCATTTCAAGCTGGTATAAGGACCTTTCACAGCAGAGCCCTTCTTTTCACTTTTTAAATGTGTGGTTCACTTCTGCTCCAGACTGTTAGAGAAAGGATTTACTTTTGGCTACAGGACACATGGAGAAGTAAAGACAGTGAGAAGTGTCAGCAAATGACTAGCAGATAATGGTTTGTACTACCCTCCCCGGCCAAAGCACCTAGCATAGTGCCTGAAAAAAAAATCAACACTTAGGTACTACTTACTATTGATTGGAGTGATTTATAATATCATCTCACGTATTTCTCACAGTAGCCTGTGAGTTAGGTACTATTTATTTATTTAGACACAGTTTCACTCTGTAGCCCAGGCTGGAGTACAATGGCATGATCTTGGCTTATTGCAACCTCTACCTCCTGGGTTCAAGCAATTCTCATGCCTCAGCTTCCCGAGTAGCTGGGATTACAGGCACACGCCACCATATGCAGCTAATTTTTGTATTATTAGTAGAGACGGGGTTCTCACCATGTTGGCCAAGCTGGTTTTAAACTCCTTACCTCAAGTGATCCTATCTCAACCTCCTAAAGTGCTGGGATTACAGGTGTGAGCCACCACGCCCGGCCGTTAGGTACAATTTGTTATCCCCACTTTGCTGAGGAGGAAACCAAGGCACAGACAAATAAAGTAACTTGCCCAGTGTCATAGAGCCAGTGAGTAGTGAAGCTGAGATTCAGTCCTAGGCTGGCTCCAGAGTTCCTGCTCCTTACCCCTACACTCTACTGCCTCTCAGATGCTCAACAAGTGGTAGTTGAATGTAATGTGAAATACATCAAGTGTTCCACTGATTAGGGTCTAAAAACACTGTTTGCTCAGGGCTGAATCCTTCTGTCTTTCTGGAATTATATACATATATTATAACAAAAACCAACAATGCTGTGGTCAACAGCTAATCTCTTACGGTATACTGGCCTTCCTCAGATCAGAAATCGGAGAAGTCATTCTGTGAGGAGGACCACGCTGCCCTAGTGAATCAGGAAAGTGAGCAATCAGATGATGAACTTCTGACACTTGCCAGTCCGCATGGCAATGCCAATGGTGACAAGCCTCATGGAGTCAAGAAGCCCAGCAAAAAGCAGCAGGAGCCAGCAGCCCCTCCACCCCCTGAGGATGTGGACCTTTTGGGCCTGGAAGGGTCTGTAGTGAGTAACAGCTTCTCTCCGCCAGCAGCTCCTCCCACCAATTCTGAACTACTGAGTGACCTGTTTGGAGGTGGAGGTGCAGCTGGTCCCACCCAGGCTGGACAGTCAGGAGTGGAAGATGTGTTTCATCCTAGTGGACCTGCGTCTACCCAGTCAACACCACGCCGCTCTGCCACCTCCACCTCCGCGTCTCCAACCCTAAGAGTGGGAGAAGGTAATGTTGCACTGTGCCTCTCAGATTTGAATTCTAACCTTTGGGCCAGATAGGTGGAATTGAACTTTCCTAATAAGCTGGACTTTTCTGATTTCACTGTAAGTCCTTTAGAGGAGGTCTGTATCTTTATTTAAATTGAGAGCATAAGAAAAAATAGAAATATTGTCCATTTGGGTAGCACACTAAGGTAGTGTAAGAGTGGACGTTTGAGCTTCACACTCTTCTAATTTTCTTTGTTTAGCACTTCAACCCCTGAGCTGCATTAGTCTGCTTAAACATACTGATTGATGAATTATTATTGATAAAAATAGCTAATATTTATGAGATATTTACTATTTGCCAGACATGGAATTTAATACTAAACATTATTTAATTCTCATAGAAACTCAATAAATAAGTGCTGTTTTTATCCCCATTTTATAGTTGAGGAAATGGAAGCGTAGAATTAAATCAGTAGCATAGGTTTATATGACTAGTGATTGATAAGGCCAGTGTCCAAACCTAGGTTATTTGACTCTAGAGCTTTCCCTCTACTTTCCTATAATGTCTTCCTGAAGTTATAGTTTTCCGAATATATGTTGGCTATCCAGGGAATTGTTTGGTTATTTGAAAATATGTTTAAGTGACTCATGCCAGAAGCACAGCTTCCTAGAACAGAGTAGTTGGTACTAGGTAAGGAGTTTGAGCCCCTTGAGGCTCTGTTAGTTTCACTGTCTCATTGCCAGAGACTCAAACCTACTATGGGTCATCTAGGATTTTTTTACATTTATAAGACAGTGTAGCTGGGTAAGCAGAGATCCAGTACAACTCCTGAAGAACCCACTCAAATTAGCTGTCCCTTGGTCCTGTCACCATTAACCAAGATAACTTCATATTAGGAAGGGTAAAGAGAAATGTCTCAACTCTTCAGGCCTATAGTTTCCTATAGGAACATTTTTTTTCCCCAAGCGTATCCTTCCCAGAAGGCTCTGGGCTGGTCTTGACTTGTGATGGTTCAGCTGGAGGCATCCTTCATGAGTGTGGGTCTCAGAATTACAGAGTATTGGTGTTGAGGCTCAAGCTCTGATGTTAGCTATTGATGGAGCCAGGATGTGAAGTCAGGTGCCCTGAATCCTATGCCAGTGCTATTTCCTCTGTACTTCACTTCCTTCCATATAGTTTTAACTTGCCAAAGTGAAAAAAAGCTCTGTCAGGAAAACAGTTTCCAAGATCCAAGATAGCACAGTACTCGATAATTGCATTTTAAGACTATGCACCTGGTGTGACTCTCATGATTTCATTCATCATAGTTTCAGGCAGCTAGTGGCATTCCAGTGCCAGAAGGGGCCTTAGACATCAGTTAATTCTGTGCCTCATGTTATAGACAATGAAACCGAGGCTTAGATGTACTGATAGACCTGTCTGAGGATACCCACTGGATTAGTGGCAAGTATTAGTATCTAGAATGCAAGTATTCTATCCCCCCAAGAGGAAGTAGAAAGAACACCCAAGTCTAGAGTTAAAGACCTGGATTTGAATCCCAGGACTTAACTGTCTATGTAACATTATTGAAAAATCTTCTCAGTTGTAAAATGGGGATGATACATATTAGCATTGTTGCAAAGACTAAATTTTGAGCTCTTGTCTTGTGGTGTTGGGCAGTTGTAGTTATTGGAGAATGCCCCTAGTTTAACATAAATTGATATTTTAAATGTACTAAGTATGGTAAGAAGGGATAAGGCTAGATAACAAATAAATCCTGCTCTTAAAACCGAGGTGGGATATATGGCTTAATACGTTTTCAGCTAAGATGTCCTTGGCATAATGCTCTCCTAACATCTGCTGGGCAGATTAGCCTTGTGTAGCAGCAATGGTATCGGCTGTGGTTCAACAGATAAATCCAGACTACTCCTTTGTCCACAAAGATAGGAAATTCTTGGAGTCCACTGTTAGCCCTGCAGGAAGTGACAATTCTTTGACATTTAGTGAACGAACTCATGGGACAAATAAATATATTTTCCCATTGTTTTCTAGGTGCCACCTTTGACCCATTTGGAGCACCTTCTAAACCATCAGGTCAGGATTTGCTGGGTTCTTTTCTGAACACATCCAGCGCTTCCAGTGACCCCTTTCTCCAGCCCACAAGAAGTCCTTCGCCCACAGTACATGGTAAGGAAATATTTTATATTGTGTTTAGTGGAACATAGTTTTCTGCAAGATATCAGTAAGTGCTCATATATAAAAGCACCCTGTGGGTGCTTTTTTGGTGAAAGCTTCCTCACACATCTCTGTTTTTGAAATTAACAACTCACCTTAACATATCAAAAGCTCTGGGTTGTCTTACAGGACAGAAACCTGCTTAACTTTGTTTTGCTCTGCTTTCCTATTTGACTATGGTATCCTTTTTTGCGTTAGAGCTACATGGACAGAATCATAAATGATCCTTGATTGTAGGACATACAATTATTTTGTGTACCAATAAGAAGGAAAAAAACACTGCCACTATGAAATGACTGGAAGATACTTCTTGGTTAGAGAAATCTTTGAAATGTGGAAAAATATGTCTTAAATAAAAAAATATGTTAGTAGTCCACAAAATTGGTATTCCAAAGAACAAAGTTTGGGATATGATAGCCACTAGTTACATGTGGCTGTTGATGACTCTAAATGTGGCTAGTCTGATTTGAGATACGCTCCTAGTATAAAATACATACCAGATTTCAAAACTTAGTACAAAAAAGCATGTGAAACATCTCATCAATATTTTTATATTGATCATTTATTAACATAATATTTTGAACATACGGGGTTAAATAAACTATATTATTAAAAATAATTTCAATAGTGTCTTTTTACTTTTTAAAATGTGACTGCTAGGAAATATAAAATTACATATGTGGCCCAAATTATATTTCTATGTTAGAGACTTAGGTTGTATAGAGAGTAATAATCACATTCATTTATATAAGTGTGTCACTTAGGTAACATTGATTAAAACCGGAGCTCTGCAGTGAGGGATAAATAACTTTGAGCCAGAGAGTTGTAGCTCATTCCTGATGTTGAAGTCTATTGAACATTATTGGCCACAACCTAGAAGGTGATGTATGGTTGAAGGCATCCTGAGCTTGCTTGGTGAATGCAGTCCAGTCATCAGTTGACTTTGGGAAACCATGCCAATGCAAAAGGAAGATGACTTTTGCAACACTGGTGAAACTGAAAAAGAGTCCGGGACTAAAAAAGAGTCCAGGAACAACTTTTATCGTTCATTTCCAACTAGTCTTTAATCTCAAACTATTTGAAGTGCATCCTCAGGACAATATACAAGAAATTCCCCTCTTACCTATGAGTCATGCTCACTTGAGAGAGTCTCCTGATTGGATGTTGACTGCTTGTAGGAGAAAAGATGCAGGAACGTAGAGTAGAGTTGGTTTTCTCACTCATTTAAAATGTTAAGTCATGTCATTGCTCTGCTCAAAATGCCTCCCCATTTCACTCAGTGTGAAAACCAAAGTCCTTGAAATGGCCTATGTAGGCTCTGTATGCTCTAGCATCGCAGTGCCCGTGACCTCATTTCCCATTCTCTCCCACTTTACTCTCTGCATTCCAGCTGTACTGGCCTCTTTGCTGTTGCACTGGCTGTTTCCTCTGCCTCATACTCTTCCCCAGGCATCTGTGTGGCTAAGTCCTTCACCTCCTTCAAGTCTTTGCTCAAATGTCACCTCAGTGGAGTCTACTCTGATTCCTCCATTTCAAATCGCAACTCCTCTCCCTGCCCTACTCTACATTCCCCTTTCTGTTGTGCTTAGTAACTTCCAGTATATGCAATAATTAACTTATGTGTTACATTGTTTTGTCATCTATCTCTCTCTGTTAGAACATGAATTCCACAAAGGCAGGGAATTTTGTTTTGTTCATTAATGCATCCATAGTGCCTAAAAGAATTACTGGCACATGCTAGGTGCTATCTATCTTTCCAATATTAAATATAAAATGAATTAACTCATTTTTCCCATCAAAGTTTCTTTGATGCACAGTGATAGTGTCATAAGGCTATATGTTTTCCTGATTTTAATACTTTGAAATTATTGTTTTAATAAGAGTACTACCCTTTGTGTCCCATGGACGTGGGTGTTCATACTTGGCAGCTTGGCAGTTTTGGATCCAGTTTTCTGTTTCTGATGAGCTGATTAGAACATGATGTTTATCACCCAATTTAGGCCAGTTAGTACTCCTTTGTTTTGTGGTTACGTTTCTCATTTTGGCCTGTATTGTGCTAGCGAGTGGAAAGAATTTTCTCCTCTCCTTGTTGGGAAAGCAATGATCATTTCACTGTTACTGAATCAACTCACCGTCTTCATATAGGGCAGAATATAGGTGACACTCAGATGTCTGCTTTGGGAGGTCAGATTGCCCACCTCCAAATCCTCAGGGTACTTCCCCCGGGTTTCTGCAAGGCATCGCCAATCTCTTGTGAAAATAAAAAAAATACTGCCTTTGGGCTCAACAAATATTTATTGAACATCTATTCTGAAGAGAACAATCACTTGGGACATGATGTTGGAAGAACAAATAAATAATGATAATAAAAGGCAAAATAGAGACTAAAATATTAGGTAATTACCTTTTTGAAAAAATACATTCCTGTTTCTCTAACAGACCTTAAGTTTCTTGAGGATAGATAATGCATCTTTTAGTCTCTGTCCCCCTGGTGTGGTGCCTTGCATGTGGTAGGTAGTCATAAGGGTTTGTGGGTTTTATTAGCAATAAGGTTGAAGTTCTGATACCTACTTCTACGTCTTAATTGGATGTAAGACTAAGATCAGAGCTTAAAGGAAATCAGATAGAACATATTAGCAAAACCGTCTAACTTCCACCTCAGTGGAATGGGTTACTGTGTAAAAAGAGAAGGGAGAAATAGAAAAGAAAGAATTATTATTGCTGATAATGGCATATCCTTTTTAACTTAATGATGGGAAGGTACTAGATGACTTGGTTGGTACTAAGTAAACAAAACAAGGAAATAAAAGATTTGGAATGCTAATCTTGATGCCTTCTGGTGGTGATATGTGTGTGTGTGTGTGTGTGTGTTTTAAATCCCAGTTGCAATGTCAGTTTAGTATTTACATTTTAATCATTAATTTGTGTGGGCAAAACCTAGAGGTGCCTCAGAAAGAAATTCTTCATCATGGCGTCCTGTTTCCTATATAGATTTTATAGATGTATAAAAAACTTACTACGCACATGTATTCCTCTAGTACACCTGATTCCTTTTAGCCAAATATTCCTTTTAAATTATATGTTTGGAACTTTGAGGGGGGGTCAGAATGATTTATTTTGAAGCTGTAATGAGTTTATTTTGAGTACCATAGACACATCCCTGACAACCAGCATAGTGATGGTGTATAGCCAGTGCCCAATACATGTTCTGCATGACTCATGATTCTCAACTCATGTCACAACAGAGGAGAAAACAAAATGTCAGTTTTAAGTGGATTATGCCTCTATACTTAATGCTTAGCAAAGGTAAACTGAGTTTAAGGTGTTTTCCCCCTTTTCTTATTGCACACTGACTTTGTGTTAAATTTAGAGGTGGGACACACACACATAAGATAGTTCTTTCTTGCCTTTGAGGGACTCACAACTGAATGGAGACAGATACTTGCTCAGTGATAACTCAAAGTGTGTGGATATGGAGGTAAAACCAAAGTGAGACAAAGAAGGAGCAGAGACAAATAATATGTATTTTCTGTCAAGCCTCGTGTGAACAACCATAGGTGAAGGCAGAACATGTCGAGTGTTGCAGAATGTGGCAAGAACTCAGAAGGAGGAGTGGATATCTTGGGATCTTGCTGGGGCCATGCAGGCTTCAGGGATGGAATGGCATTATCCTGTGTGAACTCAGAAAAGTGGGTTCTGAGCTCTCTTGTTCTCATTCTTTTTCTTTTCCCCATTTGCAGCTTCTAGTACGCCTGCTGTGAACATTCAGCCAGATGTTTCTGGAGGTTGGGACTGGCATGCTAAACCAGGTAAAAGCAAGTTATTTTCTGTACACATTTATACAATTGCAAAAGCATAATCCTTACCCAAGATGAAGTGAGTACTCATGGAGTATTGTGGCCTACCTGTGTAATTTGTGTTACTTTTTCCTAAAGATTCATATTCTAGAAGAGCTTTTCCCAATGCACTTGGTGACATGATAGTGCTACTTACCATACACCATTTAACTTTTCTAAATTTCATTTGCTGAATGTCTTATCTTGACAGTAGAATCAGATGGATATAAATATATATCAAACTCTATCACTTAGAAACTCTTGGGTTTTTTTGGCAAGTCTGAGCCTCAGTTTTCTTATCTGAACAATCGGGATAATAATTTTGGTCCCACACAGTTGTGTAAGTTTAAATAAAAAAAACTTATATAAGAATTTCTGGCATAGTATATATAGATGCTGACAAATGTGAATATTCTTCTTTCTTTACAAAGTACTTATTTCAGGGTGGGATTTGTCTGTCATCAGTAAGGTCTCCTCCTCATGACCACTATGGCATTTATGGAGCTGTCTCGTGTGACTGCTCCTGACAGTGAGCAAGTTAAGTTCACGCGTGCACATACAAACACATACACAATGGGCTTATCACAACAACTTTCTGAAGCAGTTGCTGTTTCCTTTTTTTATTGTAGCAACCCCCTCCCCACAACATAACATTTACCCTGCCAATAATTTCCAAGTGTACAATACAGTATTATCAGCTACATGCACTTTGTTGTGCAACAGATCCCCAGAACGAACCCACCTCCCCACTGACCTTCTCACATAACTGAAACTCTACACTCACTAAATAACTCCCTACCTCTGCCTCCACCAGCCCCTGGCCACCACCCTTCTACATGAGTTTGACTACTTTAGATACCTCCCATAAGGAGAATCATACAGCATTTGACTTTTGTGGCTGGCTTATTTCACTTAGTATAATATCCTCAAGGTTCATCTGTGTTGTAACATGTGACAGGATTTCCTTCTGTTTTTAATTAAAAAATTTTTTTTGGCTGGGGCGTAGTGGCTCACGCTTATAATCCCAGCACTTTGGGAGGCTGAGGTGGAAGGATCCCTTGAGGCCAGGAGTTCGTGACCAGTCTGGGCAACATGGCAAAACCCCATCTCTACAAAAATACAAAAATTAGCCAGGTATGGTGGTGTGTGCCTGTAGTCCCAGCTACTTGGGAGGCTGAGATGGGAGAATTACTTAGGCCTAGGAGGTTGAGGCTGCAGTGAGCCAAGATCATACCACTGCACTCCAGCCTGGGTGACAGAGTGAGAATCCTGTCTCAAAAAAAAGATTTTTCTTTAAATTGACACATAAAATTGTATGTATTTGTCGTGTGCAATATGATGTTTTGAAGTACATATACACTGTGATATGGTTAAATGTAACTAATTAACAAATGCATTACCTCACATGGTTATCATTTTTGTGGTGAGAACATTTAACATCCATTCTCTTTGAATTTTTTAAGAATGTAGTAGATCATCATTAACTAGAGTCACTATGCTGTACAATGGATCTCTTGACTTATTCCTTCTTTCTAGCCGTAATAATATATCCTTTAACCAATGCCTCTTCATCCCCGCCCTACCTCCAACCACCCCAGCACCTGGTAACCACCATTCTCTACTCTTTATTTCTATGAGACCAACTTTTTTAGCTTCCACATATGAATGAGAACGTGCAGTATTTGTCTTTCTGTGCCTGGCTTATTTCACGTAACATAATGCTGTCTAGGTTTATCTGTGTCATCTCAAATGACAGGAATTCCTCCTTTTTATGGCTCAATAGTATTCTATTGTGTATATACACCATATTTTATTTATCCATTCATCCATTAATGGACACTTAGGTTGATTCCACATCTTGGCTGTTGTGAATAGTGCTGCAATAAGCATGGGAGTGCAGATATCTCTTTGACATACTGACTTGATTTCCTTTGGATATATACCCAGTAGCAGGATTGATAAGTCATATAGGAGTTCTATTTTTAATATTTTAAGGAACCTCCAAATTGTTTCCCATAATGGCCATACTAATTTACATTCCCACCAACTGTGTCCTTTTTTCTCTACATCCTTGCCAACATGTTTTTTTTTAATAGCAATTCTGACAGGAGTGAGGTGATACGTCATTTTGGTTTTGATTTGCATTTCTATGATGATTAGTGATGTTAGTATTTTTTTATACATCTGTTGGTTTTATACGTCTGTTGGTTTTCTTCTGGTATTCATCTGTATGTTTTCTTCTGGTAATTTCATAGTTTTGGGTCTTACATTTAAATCTCTAATGGATTTTGAGCTGATTTTTTTATATGGTGAGAGATGAGTCTTTTTACCCTGTTGCCTTCTTATTCTGTTGATTATTACCTTCCCTCACAGCAGTTTTTTTTTTTTTTTCTGAGGACAAATGTCAATCTTTTTTTTTTTTTAACTTTTTTTTTTTTATTATACTTTAGGTTTTAGGGTACATGTGCACAATGTGCAGGTTTGTTACATATGTATCCATGTGCCATGTTGATTTCCTGCACCCATTAACTCGTCATTTAGCATTAGGTATATCTCCTAATGCTGTCCCTCCCCCCTCCCCCCACCCACAACAGTCCCCGGAGTGTGATGTTCCCTTTCCTGTGTCCATGAGTTCTCATTGTTCATTTCCCACCTATGAGTGAGAACATGCGGTGTCTGGTTTTTTGTCCTTGCGATAGTTTACCGAGAATGATGTTTTCCAGTTTCATCCATGTCTCTACAAAGGACACGAACTCATCATTTTTTATGGCTGCATAGTATTCCATGGTGTATATGTGCCACATTTTCTTAATCCAGTCTATTGTTGTTGGACATTTGGGTTGGTTCCAACTCTTTGCTATTGTGAATAGTGCCGCAATAAACATACGTGTGCATGTGTCTTTATAGCAGCATGATTTATAGTCCTTTGGGTATATACCCAGTAATGGGATGGCTGGGTCAAATGGTATTTCTAGTTCTAGATCCCTGAGGAATCGCCACACTGGCCATACTGCCCAAAGTAATTTATAGATTCAATGCCATCCCCATCAAGCTACCAATGACTTTCTTCAAAGAATTGGAAAAAACTACTTTAAAGTTCATATGGAACCAAAAAAGAGCCCGCATCGCCAAGTCAATCCTAAGCCAAAAGAACAAAGCTGGAGGCATCACGCTACCTGACTTTAAACTATACTACAAGGCTACAGTAACCAAAACAGCATGGTACTGGTACCACAACAGAGACATAGATCAATGGAACAGAACAGAGCCCTCAGAAATGATGCCGCATATCTACAACTATCTGATCTTTGACAAACCTGACAAAAACAAGAAATGGGGAAAGGATTCCCTATTTAATAAATGGTGTTGGGAAAACTGGCTAGCCATATGTAGAAAGCTGAAACTGGATCCCTTCCTTACACCTTATACAAAAATTAATTCAAGATGGATTAAAGACTTAAATGTTAGACCTAAAACCATTAAAATCCTACAAGAAAACCTAGGCAATACCATTCAGGACATAGGCGTGGGCAAGGACTTCATGTCTAAAACACCAAAAGCAATGGCAACAAAAGCCAAAATTGACAAATGGGATCTCATTAAACTAAAGAGCTTCTGCACAGCAAAAGAAACTACCATCAGAGTGAACAGGCAACCTACAGAATGGGAGAAAATTTTTGCAACCTACTCATCTGACAAATGGCTAATATCCAGAATCACAGCAGTTTTTAGCTTGACAATTGTCCCATTTGTTTTTCTTTTGTTGCCTGTGATGTTGGTTTCATATTATTTCTCTTTTTTAAAACTAATGGTGAAATGCTGAAGCTCAAAGATGTTAAGCAAGATTCCCAAGGTCACTCAGGAATTGGCAAAGCCAGAATCCAGATCCAGACCTAACTTCAAATCCTATAGGGAAGAGTGACATGAGGACCTGGAAATAAAACAAACACTCGAAATAATAGTTCACACTTGTGGCCTGGAAACAGCATTTGTCTTTTCTGTGTTCTGTCCTTGTTCAAGGCCACCATTCACCCAGGTCAGGGAAACATGGTCTAGCAACTTCTTAGACGTTTTCAAACCCTGTCCTAATTTGCCTAGGAGACAAATAAACAGTAACTCTGGAATTCTGAATTTCAGAATTCAGCCTCAATCAGCTAACTCATTTTCAATGACCTTATTTCCTTTTCAGGAGGCTTTGGAATGGGAAGCAAGTCAGCTGCCACCAGCCCAACCGGATCCTCGCATGGTACTCCCACCCATCAAAACAAACCCCAGACTCTGGATCCTTTTGCCGACCTTGGGACACTAGGTACAAACTCAGAAGATCAAGATACAAATAACATTTATTTATAGCTATAAAGCCTCAAATCTCAGTCTTTGGTGTTACAGCAAGCTGGTATTGTCACCTGGAACCTCAAATAGTGTGTATTCTTAAGCTATCCTCTGAAACCTGAGATTGGCTTTTTAAAAAAGGAAAGCGAGAATCAGATATGGGGTTAGAAATCATCTTTATTGATTCATTTCTCCAGTGCCTAATTCTGGATGTGTAGCATGAATAAAGTTAGAGCTTTCAGGGGCTCATGGCAACAGAGTTTGGCTGTGCAAAAGTAATGCGTAGGGAAACAGTGTGAGACAGGGCTGGTCAGATGGATTTGTGCCACATGATGCCAACCTTGCAGAACACTTACTGTGATACGGTGATGTTACCTGTGAGATCTTCACACCGTTCCCCTTCTCTGCATTAACTGTGGTGCTCTCCGGTCAATTTGTAAAATTCTATACAGAAAATAGACTCAAGTATCGTATTGCCAGAATATTTTCACAATATGTTAATAGATGTTACAGGATAAGTGTTCTGAGAGCAAGTGAGATTGGGAAGCACTGGTTTCCGTGGATTTTGATTACCACTAAGAGGGACACAGTGTCCAGAGTTCTCAAACTGATTTCACCAAGGAACCTGTTTTCAAGGAGGGGTTCATTGGACTAATGTGTTCTGAAACATTTTCTTCCTCTTTTTTCCTTCCTCCTCTAGGGCAGTGCAGATTTGTTAAGTAAGGGTGGTGTAGCCCTGACACAAAGGTTTATCTTGGCCATATTGATAGTCTGTGATCTCAGAAAGCCCTCCTGAGGCATTTAGAGCCAGATGGAGGGAATGTGAGCCTGGCTACCGTTGTTGTCTGTAACTTGTGTCAGCATCTTTATCTTCCATTTTGTACTATTTAGATGTTTTTCCCTTTTAAGAACTCTCAAAATTATTTTATGCAGTCATTTTCTTCTCCACCTTTCTTTGTATCTTACTGAAAATTTCAAATTTTAAAGTAATATATCAGATGAAATTTTACTTCAATGAAATCTCATTTATTATTTATTTTTAATGCATTTATTCATCCAACAAATATTTATGAAAGTGCCTTCTAGGTGCTAGGACTGTTTTAGTAAAAAAAGCAAACAAACAAAACAAAACAAAACTCCTGCCTTAATAAAACTTATATTATAAAAGGGGAATCAAATAATAAATTAACAAATATATAATGTCAAATAATGAAAACAATAAAAATAACAGTTAATAGTTATTGGGGCCTTACTATGTGCCAGACACTACTTGAAGTGCTTTACATATATATATCATTTCATTTAATCTTCCTCATAATCTTTTGAAGTAGTGACTGTTATAATCCTCGTTTTACAGATGAGGAAACAGAGACACAAGAGATTAAGTAACATGCAGAAATCACAAGCTTTCAACACCAAGAAGTCTAGCTCTGGAGCTTGCACTCATAAAAGGTTTAGAGGTTGATGTAGCTGAGTGTGGGAAGGGGTATCAGTTCAGTTCATCCAGTCAATGGTTTTCTACCCTTGAGCATTAATTCCCTCATTTCACAGGTATTTTTGAGTACTTACTATGTGGTAGGCATTCAGGATGTAATAAAGAATCAAAGCAGATGACATTCCTGTTCTTTGAAACTTGCACTACAGTAGGAGGAAGAAACTTTAATCAAATGTAAAATATCCACTACTGTAGGGGCTACACAAGATGGAGCATTTTTTAAAAAGCTCCCCAGGTAATTCTAATGCACAATCAAGGTTGAGAACTACAGCTTTGCTTTTAATGAGGATTGCAGTGGTCTCTGGATTTAGCTACCACTTTGTATTTCTGTCAGTTCTCTGCTTCAATAGCATTAACAATTAGACTTGCTGAGCATAGGGAGAAAATATTCTAGAAGGGTGGACATCAGAGAGTCCTGCAATGTTGATGAGCCCCATGAGTGCGGGGTCAGCGTCTGCTTTTTCACCGCTGTATCTGCAGCCTGGCATCTAGAGGATGCTCAATAGTGCTTCCTAAACGAATGAATAACTGACAGTATGGTAGGCATATGGCAAGGTTTTCTTCGTTCTTTCGGCTTTTCCATATTTACCAAATTTTAAAATAAAAAAACACATATGTTCAGAACAGAGTAAGCTTCCTTAAATATAAAATGAAACCCCAGTATAGAATGAATACCAAGTCTTGGGTGTTCCTGTGCTATTGGCAGGAGGGCTCAGGGACATAGGAAGAAGGACTTCATGCTGCTAGTTATGGAATGAGTGGGACAATGCCAAGCTTGAAGACAAGCCCTGTCATTACAGTTTCCTATCACCAAGTGTTCATTGAGCCCTGAAGATGTACCAGGCATGTGCTTATTAGCATATGAGCTTACGTTATTTTATAATATATAACGTCTCTTTGTTTGCTTAATTGTGAAATACTTTCATATAGTTGTTGTCTTTACAGTATAGTTGTCTTTCATATAGTTGTCTTTACAGTATACCTGTGATATAGACATAGTTTTGATTAAACAGATGAAGAAACTGAGGCTCAAAGGAGTGAGATTTTTTTACCCAGCTTTAGAAGAGCAAAGATTCTCCATATCCTGTTTTCAGCTATATTCTTAGTGCCCAGCATAGTACATGACACTTGGTAATGCTCGTCAAATAGTGGTGAATTAGTGTATATATGTATGAATGAATGAAGAATGAATGCAAGAATGAATGATAGAGCTGAGACTCAAACTCAGATTGATGGTAAGTCCAGTGATCATGATGCATTTCCAGTAGGGAAGGAAAGTGGAGCCTCAGGATCAGAATAGGGAAAGTATCTATAGAAAGAAGAGATAGTAAGGGATGAGTCATAGTGAAAGGCTTAGCAATTAGGAGAGGAATTAAGGATTACTGAGTGCAGTAAATGAACATGACATTTGGAGGTAGGATGCACATAGTCTAATCCCAGCTCCATTAATTAGCTGTGTGATCATGAGCATATCAGGAAACCTCTCTGAGCCTTAATTTCCTTATCTTTAAAGTGGAGCCAGTGATACTACTTACCTCCTAAGAGTGTTGTGTAGATCTGAGCAGTAATGTACATAAACACATTTTGTTAACTCTAAAGAGCTATATAAAATTAGTTATTTTATTATTGTTACTTTAGACTTATTACATGAAAGGGTCTTTGGAGATCAGCACATTTCAGTTTCTCATTTTACCTCTTTAAATGCAAGCCACAGCTGGTTTTCGTATTTTGGACACAGCCCAGCTTGTATGCAGTGAGTGCTTAAAAGTTTGGAGATTATGGAATCAAGATTCTCCTTAAATTCCTGGCACAAAATAACATCATTTTTAAAGCTTGAATAAGATCCTTTGTCCTGTTTAAAGTTATCAAATGTTGACTGCTTTTGCTCTCCTTCAGTGAAATGCAAGTAGTATGAAGTTAAAACCTACTCGTGAAATTTCAGAACATCTTTATTTACTCTTGGGCACTAACCATGCTTTATAACAAAAAATGATTAATCCTAATAATTGAAGTTTAAGTAGCACCTTAATGAGTGGACTTACTGTTTTATTCCCCATTCTTGTCATTTGGTAGTTTTTTTTAAAATTTTATTCTAGTGAAGAAACAGAATCTGCTTAGAAGATGGAAGGGTGGGGAAGGATGGCACAGTGAGAAGAGCCAGGGTTCTTTTTACCTGGAGGCAAAGATCCAGAATCAAGTCTCGGCTCAGCCACTTGCTGTGGGCCTCTGAGAAAAATCACTTAACTGTTCTGACCTGCAGTTTGTTCATCTGAAGGAAAAATGAGGCCATTAAAACATACCTAAAAATGTTATTGTGGGGATTAGGGAAATAATATATATGCCTGCAATTCCTTTATCTATATTAGGAAGATTACTTATGCTATCAGTCAAGGGAATGGCTATTAAAGCCACTGCAGTGTCTTAAGACACAAGAGTTAGAGGCCACTCAAAATAGTTTTACCTTCTTTATCTTTTTCTTTAGGTACTTCTTCATTTGCCAGCAAACCCACCACACCAACTGGATTGGGTGGAGGATTCCCGCCTCTCAGCTCGCCACAGAAGGCATCTCCCCAGCCTATGGGTGGCGGGTGGCAGCAGGGAGGTGCCTACAACTGGCAGCAGCCACAGCCTAAGCCTCAGCCTAGCATGCCCCACTCTTCTCCCCAGAACCGACCCAACTACAACGTGAGCTTCTCAGCCATGCCTGGGGGCCAGAACGAACGTGGGAAAGGATCAAGTAATTTGGGTAAGGATAATGGTATGGGACCTAGCTATAGGGCAGCCTGTCTGTGTTGTCACACTGCCTGAATGTGTCTGTCTGAAGGTGACAGTAGTTTCTGGGTAGTTTCAATTCAGTAGTTTCTGAGGGAATCTTATAGTTGTAGAGACACAACATGATCCCTACCCCCAACGCTGTACCTGGAGCCTCCTGGGTTGACTATGCTCCTGACTTTTATACCATTTTGTGACTGTGGGCTCACTTGTCTGTTTATCTCCAGACTGGAACCAGATGGAGGGCAGGGACTGTGTCTTAGTTGCCATGGTATCATTAGCACCTAGCATAGTGCTTGGCATAGGGTAGGCACTAAATGAATGTTGAAGGGATATGAGTGGAGAGGTAGATGGATCTTAAAGCTGTTATTCCTTTGGAAGAGGAAGTGGAAGAAAAAGTTGGGGAATCTTTCAAGCACGTTGGTCATATTTGCCCTTTGGTCCCAGTTGGAGGACTGTATGTGTCTTGGAAAACTTGGTCTTCCTTATGCTCTGTTTGGTGGATTCCTGAGATCAGCGGGGTACCTATGATGGTGCCAATGCCTGAGGCTGGAGGATACTCTCGATAGGATCTTGACAGTGAGTGAAAAGTAATATTTTTGCATAGGAAGGATAGTTAGATTTGAGTTTATTAAAAGCCTATTTTGGTACATTTTATATTTCAGTTGATTTTGTCAGACCCTGCAATGAAGTACATAGGAACATGGTGAGGGAAGAGGCCTTTCTCCCTATGGAACATGGAAAGGCAATTCTTCTGCTCTTCCTAGTAGCTGCACCTAACATTTATTGAGTACTTACTGTATGCCAGGTGCTATCCTAAGCATTTTTCATGTACAGTCATCCCCCTTTATTTGTGGTTTTATCTTTTGCAGTTTCAGTTACCTGAGGTCAACTGCAGTCTGAAAATATTAAATGGAAAATTCCAGGAATAAGCAATTCATACATTTCAAATTGTGCACTGTTATGAGTAGCATGATGAAACCTCGCACCATCTTACTCCATCCTGCCTAGGATGTGAAGCATCCCTCTGTCTAGCACATCTATGTTGTATTCTCTACCCACCCATTACTTACTTAGTAGCCATCTCGGTTACCAGATCAAAAAAAAAAAGTACTGTATATATAGGGTCTGGTACTATCTGCAGTTTTAGGTGTCCACTGGGGGTCTTGGAACATACCTCCTGTGAATAAGTGGGGGGACTCCTGTATTATTTCTTATAATCTTCAAAACCAACCGCATATCATAGGTGGGGAACCTGTGACACAGATGGATGAAGTAATTCCCTAAGTTTATACAGCTTATAAGTGACAGAGCCAGGATTCGAACCCTGGCAATCTGGCTCCGGAACCCCTGCCCTTTATTGCTACACTCTACTGGCTAGAACACAGGTGCTTCTCACAACACCAGCATGTTAGGAATTCAGTTGTTGGGGATATGTAACATCATGTTTGTTCTTGACTAGCAGGGATATTTCCTGGACAATTCCATAGAGTCATGCCAATTCCCCTCCATTTTTGAGTAGATAGATGTGGGGCGAGTGACTTCAATCAGCAAATACTTATGGAGCATCTTCAGTGTAGAAAACATTGAGGATGCAGCAGTGAACAAGAAACAAAATCCCTAGTTTCATAGCACTTACATTTCAGTGTGTGCAAGTAGAGGTATGTGTATGTCTTACAGTATAGAGATAGCAAATGGTTTTCAACTCAAAAACTGATTTTGGTTGATTTGGATTGACTGTATGGACTGTTATGTTTTGGTTCTATTTTGTTTTAACAAGCATTTAGATAGCCAGGCATTGTTCTAAGCATTTTAAATGTTAACTAATTCATTTTCAAAACAACTCCATAAGGTGAGTAATATTCCTAACACCATCCCCATTTTATGGATGAGGAAATTGAGGAATAGAGATAATAAGTAACTTGCCTAGGTTACATCACTAATAAGTGGCAGAGCTGGAATTCAAACCCAGGGAGTTGGGGTCCAAAGTCTTTGTTCCTAGCCACCATGCTCAGCTGCCTCTCCAAACAAATTGAGAAAGATTCTGAGGCTACAACCAGACTTGGAGAGAAAGAGCAAAGTGATTGACTAAAATATCAACAGAATATGGGCAGAGAAGTGGTAGCATGCATGAATTTCAAGTACCAAAACCCAGATCCCAGTGCCAACACTGATATGAGTTAGTTATAATCTGGAGGGATAATGAGTATCCTCATCTAAAGAGAAGGTACAGTGGAAATGGAATTGGATTTGGCTTCATGATCCATCCTCCAGTTTTAATCTTGCCACATATATGATTCTGGACAGATTCATTTTCATCATCTGTAGATGATGCAAGAGTCTCTTACCCTACTCACAGTGTAAGCAAGCATGAGGGTTAAGGGACTGAATGCATATTAAAAACACCTTGAAGACTCCAGATGCTGTGAGATAATGATACAGCATTATGTTTAAGAATGAAAACTATAATGATTTTCAAAAATTATATTGCAGAAGGGAAACAAAAAACAGCTGATTTTGAAGACCTACTCTCTGGTCAAGGTTTCAATGCTCACAAAGACAAAAAGGGGCCTCGGACAATAGCTGAGATGAGAAAGGAGGAAATGGCTAAGGAAATGGATCCTGAGAAATTAAAGGTGAGTGAGGTCCCTGACGCAGCTTGATTATCCTATATGACAAAGTCATGTGATAAAGTCATGTGTATGGAGCTATCAGCATGAGACTAACCTATTGTCTTAGTCCATTCAGGCTGCTATAACAAAATACCATAAACTAGGTGGCTTATAAACAACAGGATTTTTTTTTTTTCTCATAGTTATGAAGGCTGGGAAGTCCAAGATCAAGGTGCCAGCCATTTTGGTGTCTGGTGAGGGCCATCTTCCTGGTTCATGGATGGTGGTGTTTTCCCTGTGTCCTCATAGGCAGAAGAAAGAGGTCTTGCTCAGGCCTCTTTCATAAGGGCACTAATCCCATTTATAAGAAGTCTGTCTCATGAACTAATCACCTCCCAGTAGGAAGCCCTAACCTCCTAATACCATCACCTCAGGAGTTAGAATTTCAACATAGGAATTTTGGGGGGACACATATATTCAGACCATATCACCTATAAAAGGCAAGATAGTAGATTTCTGGTGGCCACTCTATTTCATTTGGTCTTTGCAGCTGTGATTTGAGTACAGCTGTGCCCTTTTATAGCAAAGTAGCTTTGAGGAGGTTGCACACACTGTTTACTTTCTTTAATAAAATAAATGTTATTCCATGATATGGCAATATAGATTTCTTTTGTTTGCCTGTTCAAATGAGCAGTGGCACTTTCTAAGAGGTGATTTTGTTATTCAGATGGCATTCACATTCTAAAGATGAGTCATTAGAATTTGCTGGTAAGAAGAATGCATTATTTATGTTTTCTCTTTCTGCCTTGAGAGCTTTTTTATTAAACCAGATTGACTGAAGCCCCCAGGATCTTTTCTCTACCGATAGAGAAATATTTATGTACCTGAGACTTACCAATTGCTGCAACATTAGACCTGGAGCTTTGGAAAGTAGAGGAGAGAAAGGCTGAGGGAAGTGTGGCTCCTGTCTTCCCCATTGTCTTCCTCTACTTTTAACCAAAGCAGTTCCACTTTTCTCTCTTTCTGATTCTGGAGTTTTAGGTAAAATTAGATTTGAGGTTTTTCCTCAAATCAAATCAACATACTTTTTTCCTCAAATCAACATACTGTTTTAGTATGTTTCAGCATTGTTTTTTTGTTTTTTTTTTTTAAGTTTGCAAATCAGCGAATCTAACCCCTTTGTTTCACAGCTGAAAAAAACCACATAACTTCATAGATGAAATGTTGTATGGACAGGCGGATGCAGATTAGCTGGGAAACAGAGGGTGGTTATGTTGATGAGTGGTATGAGGTCTGGAAGAGTTTGTAAAGATCAGGAGAATTGGAATGCTCTTCACAGATGAAGAGGTTGAGTTCCTATGTGACAAAATACTAAATATGCTGATACTACAACAAACTGAAAGAGGAGGATGTAATCTGTCTCTGTATTAAAACATTTGCAAAACCAGTACTTGAATGGCAAGTCAATCTTAACACATTCTGAAAACATATACCACTGTTCTGTATAATTTCCTGACAGATTTGTTGCAGATGTGTATAATATACATCTAATATAACTTCGATTCTTTGATACATTTTTTAGTACAATGTAGGGTCTTTCATTTGCACGTTTTTCACTCCACCCAATGCCACAGAGGCTTAATATTTCTTCCAAAAACTTTGTGCTTCATCTCAATAACCTTTGTTCATTAGGCAAACTCGGACAGTTTCCTGTAAAAGAAAGCTGTTTATTTCATTTAAGCCATGTTTGATTATTTAATTGGTACAGGGTATGTAATTGTTTGGGAGGGTAGCTGTCATTAATGTGACTAAACCATTCATCCAGCAACATTCACTTAGCTGAACTCCTGTTAGGTACTCAATGCTGATACAGTTTTAGGATCCCTCTGACTTAATCGCCTCATTTCTTCAAACTGTGAATGTTCATAGTTCAAATAAATGGCTAAATGGGTCAATTCATGTAACAAGCCTTTTTGAGCTCTGTTCTGCACCAGGTTTATTATTTGGTTCTGAGATACAGTGATACATAAGAAATAATACTTTTCCTCAAACAGCTCTGCCTAATGGCAGGCAAAGAGAAACACGCAATTACAATAAAGTGTGGTACATATTATGGTAGAAATATGTTTAAGGTAGAGTAGCCTAGAGAAGTTTGGCCCTTTTTTAAGGGTTACTTATTTAGTGCAGTATCTACCCTCATGGAGTTTATATTGAGTATAACTCTGGGGGTGGGGATGGGAGAGAAAGGAATTCAAACTCGCAATGTCTAACAATGTGAAATTCCTCAGCAGGCTTTTGAAGGATGATAGGGTTAACCAGGGAGACAAGGTAGGAGGTTGAGGAGGAGAAGCATTCCAGGTGGAGGAAACAGCCTGCATTATACAGGTTGCCCTAAGTGTTTTGATGTTGCTGGAGCAGAAGGGGTTTCTAGAGTCCTAGTGGAAACCTTCTGAACTAGTAAGTAAGCATTTGAATTTCTTAATCCCCTTTGTGTTTACAGATTCTGGAATGGATTGAAGGCAAAGAAAGAAATATCAGAGCCCTTCTCTCCACGATGCATACTGTGCTGTGGGCTGGGGAGACCAAGTGGAAACCAGTTGGCATGGCAGATCTGGTAACACCAGAGCAGGTGAAGAAGGTGTACAGGAAGGCTGTCCTGGTGGTGCACCCAGATAAAGTGGGTATAACCTGCCCTGTTGTGTAACTTGTCAGGTCTTTGTTTCGTTATCTTATGTGTTTTACTTTAAATGTGCTGGGTGATATGACCTATTTTTAATAAAATTAAGTCGATGAGCTAAAATCAGATATTTAAACAAATAGTTACACTTTATGAAATGAGAAAGAAGATATCAAACTATATATTACAGGGACTTATTTAGAGAGAGTAAGATTTACCCAGTGATTAATTTTTAGGGCTCAGAAGTAAATTGTGTCTGGGTACAGCAGCTCATGCCTGTAATCCCAGCACTTTTGGGGGCTGGGGTAGGTGAATTGCTTGAGCCCTCAAGTTTGAGACCAGCCTGGGCAACATGACAAAACCCCGTCCCTACAAAAAAAATACAAAAATTAGCTGGTGTGGTGGCATGGGCCTGTAGTCTTAGCCACTCGGGAGGCTGAGGTAGGAGGATCACTTGAGCCTGGGTGATCAAGGCTGCAGTGAGTTGAGATGGCTCCACTGTACTCCAGCCAGGGCAACAGAGTGAGACCCTGTCTCCAAAAAAAGAAAAGAAGAGAAAAAGTAAATTGTGTCCTGGCTTACAATAGTAAGGACAGGCTAAGAGCTGGACAGAAGAAAACTCCTTTCCTTTAGAGATACAACAGTATAGTTAGCTAGGATGGTAATGAAAAAGCTTCAGAATGTAGTTAGTAAAATTTGTGAGAATCAATAAAATATTCAAAATGGAATTAAGTTTGCCACTCTCTTGATTATCACTATATTGATTATGTCAGTTTATGTTTTCATTGAAGTATATGTACATCTAAGGGCTCTACCTTGTCAGAAACTTCAACTAACTCATGGCCAAATGAAATCATCATATAATACATGGAAACATGCAGCAAGAAGTGAGTCATCTTGCTGTCACATAGACTATACCAGTCATATGACATGAAGCTATGATCGAAGTGCCACTTGGGAACACAGGCTTGAATTTGATGCATTTGATTTTCATCTCTCCACATTTTTTTGTACTAGTCTGAAAAGAAGAATTAATGAGAAGCAATGGTAGTGCTTGAATTTTGATGAATCGAAAGAGAAGGAGAAATGAGCCCAGAAAAATCCACAAACTGTATGCCCCATTATGACTCTCAAAGAACTTTTTAGAAATGGGAAAATGGGAGTTAAAAACAGTCGATGGAGATGGGCTGTCATGAACCTTTGTCATTTGGCAGATACTTCTGGAGAACAGAGATATATCTTGTGCTGCCTGACAAGCTCTCTGTTGTCTGCTTCTTGATGGATTACTACTACCCTTGTGCATTTCTAGGGGGAGGGCATTATGGGGAGGTTATAGTAATTTGGGTCAGATATAGTAGATTAAGCTGAAAAGGAGAAATGGCCAAATAGAAAAACATTTCCATTACTTAGAGCCCATATATTGGCAGTGAAAAATTTAATATTAATAAAATTTTGGTTTGTGGTATCTAATGTGTGTTTTTGTTTTCTCTACAGGCTACTGGGCAACCCTATGAACAATATGCAAAGATGATTTTCATGGAGCTCAATGATGCCTGGTCTGAATTTGAAAACCAAGGCCAAAAGCCCTTATATTAATTTATGAGCTTTTCCATCTCTGCTGCAGACCTGTGCTAATGCTTAGTGTGCGTCGCAATTCTGAGGTTTTCGCAGATGAACCAAAAACTCCAGTAACACGTTTTCAGTACTAAACCGTTAAGTTACTCATGAATTAATTTCTCATTGATAAGGAATGTGGATGTTTGGTTTCTCAAAGTTCCCACCATAAAAGATCCAAAGCATGAGAGGAACTTCCAGTCAGAGGACCTTGCAGAACCACCGGATTCCACCCTGCCCTTTGGGAGCCTACTGAGCATTCTACCTAGGGAAATGGAAAACAGAGGCCACCACCCATGAAGGCATAACACCCATCACATTGTCTGAGAATAGGATTAATGAGCAAAAGTTATGATAATAGAGTTATATGATGGTTTAATGGTTTCTAGATTTTTCTTGGAAAGATATAATTTGAGCGTGGCTTTATGCAGACTCCAAGAACAAAACCACCAGGTATTTTTTTTTTAAGTAAAAATTTACGAAGGCCTTTAGGATAATACTGTAAATGTCTTTTGGTCAAGAGGACTAACAAATATAAAGGAACTTGAATTGTGGGGAGTGATAATAGTCCAGTGATTAAACTACAGTCCAGTGATTACCACCAACTTTCTGACTAAGCTAAAAATGAATGAAAATGCTGGCTAAAGAAAATAGGGACTCTGAAGATGTCGAAATCTTTATTCCTGGTTAGGAAGGTGGGCTGCTACCCTTCTTTCCCTTTAGAAAACTGTGATTAATTAAATAAAAAGTCTTACTACTACAACAACTCTAAACCTGGTTTAAATGAAACATCTAATTTTGCTGTAAGGCTTAATGCTCTTCTTTTGTTTAGCCAAGAAAACATTCTTAGCTGGAAACAGGTGGTAAAGTAGTTCGGCCTGTTCACAATTTATCAGGACCAATATCTAGTATGGACTCAGTGTTCTCTAGGTTTGTGAGCGGTTGTGGTAAGAGAATAGAAGGCAACACTGAATAGGAGTTAAGAGAATGGCACGATCACAGTGAGAGAGCGGCACTCACCTGCAGACCCAGTCAGATGGCTTGTCAGTATCTGCTCTGAGGAACCAGGTCCCACCTCCCCACAAGGCAAATCTAGATCCATTGGATTATGACAGTGGGCTTTATTGTTTAAAAGTAGTTGGGGATCCACAGGAACAACATTCATACAGGGACATTTGTGAAAGCAAAGCAAGAATGAAAGCCTTCCAGATCTCAGACTGGCTGGATTCAGATCAGTGTGTTGGCTGGTTCTCATTTTAAGGGGTAAGCAGTTTGCTATTCTGTGACTTGAGTAGATCTCTTTTGTGTGCACATATACAATGTGCATTATACATACAATATATATGCACAAAGCAGATGGGCAAAAAGATTTTCATGCTAATCTTCAAAGGTTCATGCTCAATATTGTGAAAAGCTTTTAAAAGTTGTTTTGAAAAGACAATCATTTTTTGTTTTTGTTTTAACTTTCTTGTGGCAAGCTATACCAGAAAAGCGGCATGTCAAAAATACTTTAGGTTCTACATAGATCGCTTTCTCTCTTTTGTTTTGTTTTTTTGTTTGTTTGTTTGTTAAAGTTCATTATTTATTTTACCTTTTACTGACAATGGGAAACTCGAAGAAAATGTTCTCTTTTTAAATATACAGTTATAAACTGCTCAAAGTAACCATAACAAACTAGGTGTTATTTATTAATGTATTATAAAATAATGTTTGATCCAGTATGTGCTTGTCTTATTTAAAATTGGAATGTGAGACATGTTGCTGTGACCTGTTTTTTTTCTCATTCACATTTGTAGATATTGTGTGAACTACAGTATATAATGATAACAATTAAAAGGATATTCTGTGGATGTCACGTATTTTGAAATGATAGAACTACATTAGCTTTGTATCATGTTTGGATAATTCATCAATGTTCACAGTTTAAAACATCATTAAACATTATGTAATTAGCAATGAGAAAGAATCTTACTTAACTGAAATTTGGGGATTTCCCCCCACATCTCTCTTCCCGATACATTATAATTCTGGACCCCTATTTATCTCAAAACTCTTAATATATGCAGACCAGCAGGTTTTTGCATTCCGTTTAAATAACTGGTTGTGACAAAGCTTGTTGTTGATCAGATTCACTGTTTCATCATATTTATTGTAATATATTTTTTGTTTTGTAAATATGTTACAACAAAATGTGATTGGTCTAAAATATTTGTAATGTATATTAAAAGGTTCAAAAATATTCGTAGAAATCTAAGTTATTTGGGTACTTGTAGGAATACGATGACGAGCTTGAATGCCACCTTCTGACATGATTTACTTTTAAGGAAAGTTATGAGAATACAAAAAGCATGCACCAAAATGTAATCTGACAGGATTTCTGCATTTATACTTAATCACTCCTGCCCCAGCACACACACACACACACACATACACACACGCATGCACGCACACATGATTTTGATTATGCTACACGATATATGTTTCAAAAAGAATTAGCATAGAAATCCTGGTCTCCTAGCCAGAAAATCAAAAGATTTTCAAAAAAATGAATCTGTATGTTGAGGCAAAAGGATTGAACCTGGAAGTCTGGGACTTTATCATAGAAACAAAGTTTCAGATATTTTAGTTCTTTGGAAATAAATGCTGTAATTCAAAAGCATTTGACCCATCACTGTGCTATCTACGTGTGGAAGAATGTTCAAGTTGAATTTTCATGCCGTGAGTGAAACACAATCTGTGTAGGGAATGAGCAAAAAAGTTGAATTCCAATTGCTTTTTGGCCTTTTGGCTAAAATAAATGTAGCATCTAATTTTATCAGTTTAACATCTGATATGTCTTCTATCCATGTACAATATTTTAAATGGATTTTTTGGAGCAGGGAGATGGAACAGGAGTTTCCCCCACCCATTCCACACATCAGCCTGGTAATGCAGTAACTGCAGGAATAGTTCACCTCCGCCTCACTAAAACAACAACAACAACAACAAAAGAAAAAAGCTGAATTCCAGAAATAGTTATTGCAGCAACAGTCAGTCTCCCTGCTGGAAACATCTATCAGGGAAGCTGGCTCAAGTAGCAGATTTTGATTATTCTAAAGATAAATCATGGTTTTTGGGAATAGTGATACATGTTGGTTTGAGATTAAAAGACTGGGTTGAAATCCTAGTTTTTCCATTTATAGACTTTTTTTTTTTTTTTAAGAGAGTCTTGCTCTGTCACCTAGGCTGAAATGCAGTGGGTCTGTCACAGCTCTCTGCAACCTCTAACTCCTGAGCTCAAGTGATCCTCTTGCCTCAGCCCTCTTGAGCAGCTAGGACTGCAGGTGAGAGCCACCATGCCTGTTTTTTTTTTTTTTTTTTTGAGACGGGGTCTTGCTGTGTTGCCCAGGATGGTCTTGAACCCTTGGCCTTAAGTGATCCTCCAGCCTCAGCCTCCCAAAGTGCTGGGATTACAGGCGTGAGCCACTGGGCCGAGCCTTACAGACTCTTATATTGGACAAGTTTCTTGAACTCTCTGAGTCTTAATTTTATTACCAGTAAAATAGAATTCTAACAACCCTGCAATGGAGGAATTGAGAACTGTGTATATAAACTCTTAACAAGCGGGTACTCACTAAATAGTAATTATTGTTATTGTTACTGATAGTAAATAAGACAAAGTATATCACTGTAGATGGGTATTGGAGCTGGAATTACATGGAAACCTCATATTCTAGGGAGTGACACAAGTAGGAAAAGGCAACCCAAAGTTACTTTTACCTTGGTCCTTATTCCTTATCTCCTTGGGTTTACAGAGATCTGTCTACATAAAATGGCAAAGAGGTTTGCATTATAGTTTCTGTAAAGGGAATAGCTATGTAAAGAGAAGTAGTGACTGAGCATTAAGAAGGAAAACCAACATTTACGGATTTCAATTAGTGTTGCATCATTCTTGCATTTAACTTATGCACTGACTTGCAAGCCTGCCCCAGTGTAGATATAACATCCTGGCATTTATCTTGTGTGCACTGTCCTAGGTGTTACTATATAGATATATATGTTTTATATATTTTTTTTTCTCACTTAATTCTCCCAAAGATTTAGAGAAACAGGGTTTTGTAAATCTTACCTCAGGAAGCTAAAGCATGGAGGAATTTACCCAGCGCTGGAGCTTGAGGCTACATTTTTTTTTTTTCTGAGGATAGGGAGAGATGATACTGTGTATGGTCAACTTCTTAATATTTGTTAATTCAGCCAACATTTGGTGTATACTGTATGCAAGATGCTAATAGATACATTGGAGAAAATTCAGTCAGTGAATGGATTTGATGCCCTGTGAAGCATAAGGGGTTACTGTTATTTCTAATTACTACAAGAATTCTTGCTTCTTGATGTATAAGATCCACTGTGGGGAACAGCGCAAGTGCTGACCATCTGACTTTAGAGTTGAACAGTTTGGGACTTGATCTCAGCTTCCCTATTCACTGGTTACTGGGAGCTTGTTTTCCTATCTGTAAGATAGAGACAATAAAACCTAGCTCATCATGCGAGATTATTGAATGCAAGGAGAGAATATTAAAATTCATCCCAGTAAGTCCACTGTAGTCCTAGGCAGCATGACAGAGGTCACAGATCTTACGAGTAACATATCAATGGCAAGTTGGGGATACGGATTTGGTTTTTAGGGTTTTACTTTCTGTTTTTGATGACTCTTTTATTCTTGAGAAAATGTGGAAGGAGTAAGTAGAAGAACAGTTTTTTTCAGTGCAACATCAGGCAAAAGAAAAGCAGATTTTTTTCAGATGGTTAAAGCCTATGGCAAAATAGCTAACTTTCTCTTTAAGGTGATTGGTAACCTGGAAAGGACAGCTGGCGTGGGCAGAAAACTTGTTCAAGACAAACACTGTCCCAGCGTTTTTTAAATTCCAGACATTACCCTGGGGCAAACACCTCAACTTTTTCCTTCATACCACCTTCCAGTATCTTACTCCTGAGCTTAGGGTGCTCAAACCAAATTCTGCCTCTGACGTGTTATCAGTTTTCTCTAAAATCACTTATCTTCTGTGGGACTGGAGTCAGGCTGACGTGGAAGGCTCCCGCAAACCCTATTTAGGCTCTCTGGAGACAGAGTGGGTGGTTGGAAATGGAAGGGGGAATGAGGGAAATTTAACCCCATAGAATATCTTCCCCATGAGAGTAGCTTAGCACTACAGGAAGAGAGCTAAAAACCACAGACTTCCAGGGCTTGTCTGATACGCAGGTTCCCTTGAGTGCTCTAACGGGTATTAGAAATAATATGATAGGGAACCAAGCTCTTGTAGGGGAGGAAGAATCTTTTCCTCTACCTATCTTAGGTTCTCCGGCTGGGGCCTTGTGCATTAGACCGGCCAAAGACGGATGAACAAAAGTAAAGCAAGTTTATCAACACGTGCGTTGTTCATATAGGTAACATATGGGAATACTCAGAGATGAGCAACTCAAAGGTTTGGTTAGAACTTGGGCTTATATAGCATATTAGCCAAGGAACAATAAATTTTTAAAGAAATGACAAGATAAAGGACCTTGAGTCTCTAGGGGCAGCAAATTGTCTGAAGACAAATATATGGGAGACTAGTTGCAGATAAAGGCTAAAGTCTATCACGTAGATTTTTCTTGTGTTGTCTCCAGGCTGACAGGGGTCTAAAATTGTCTCTGGTGATTAATCTTTGTCCTTCCTGGTAGAGCAGGCAGGAGATACACCTTCGTAAATTTATATCCTGCTTTTTGGCAAATGGAGGGCAGAGTGCTTTTCTAGTAGCTTGTACCTATTTGCTTCTTCCTAATTGCCTTCAGCTCAAAATATTCCTTAAACCAAAGTGGCATACACTGCCAATGTTCTTGAGTAGATTGAAGGCTCCAAAGTAAAAAGTGCTGTGTAGTATTGGATCTCCAAGCATCTGCAGTGAGTCAGGCATTACAATGCTGTTTTCAGTGAGTGTGCTATCCATCTATGAGGAGAAATGAGAGGAGCTAGAAAAATAAACTGACAGCTAGAAAAATACTCCACTGAATCAACACTAGACATTTCTTGAAACAATAACACGCTCAATGTGCGATTTTGAAAAAGTAAACTGAGCAAGGATCTTAAAACGTGATGCTGGTGAGAATTTATACTTCTCAGGTAGCCAGGGGAAGCTGGGTTTCCACAGATTCCTTTGTCTTTCCGTCCTTTTGAAAACTGAGAAAAAGCAAGAGAAGAGGGACCGCACCGTCAGGTAGAGTGGATCTCAGCTAGAATGAGGGGAAGTGGCCCAGAATCCAACCTCCTCCAAAGAGCTGTGTGACAGGCAAGTCCTATCCTTTCTGTACCTCTTTCCTTAAATGTGAGATGAAGCATTTGGACCAGACTGTTTCAATACCCTTCTAGATTGCTTTTGCCAAAACAGAACTCTCCATTCCTGTGAATAAGATAAATACACAATGGCTCTCAGAGATCTCAAAACTGGCCTTGGTTACCTGCAAACTTTGAGGCCCCAAGGCACAAAACTAATAGCTTTTTTCTTTTTTAAGGTTCATGAAAACCTCAGACACAAAAGCTTATATGGTCTTCGTCTCTACAAATAAACCAGGGAGTAAAGAAAAACCCCGCTAGTTTCAGTAAAGCGTTGCTATTAAGCAAAGCAAACCTATGCAAATATCAAGTTCTTAACGAGGTGTGTTTCCTAAGGGGCCTGTCGTCTGGTACCCCGCCCCTCCTCTGCCACAGTCACGTGAAGGCAGACAGGCACACACTCGCACACTAGCACGCACTTGGGAGCTCAGGGAACATTAACACTGGTTAGTGAGTCGGTGTCCCTCTCCTATCGATTGCAACTTTTCCCCTCCTTCCCTCTCCTCCCTCTCCCCACTTTCTACATCTCTGTTCTCAGGAAGGCTCAGGGAGGATCCCCCGCTACGTGCACTGCATTCTGAGCGGCCCGGGAGAGACTCTGGGCCCGCGGTCGGGGCGGAGCCAAGGTCCCAACCCACATTGAACGGGCTTGAGGATTACTCGGAGGGCTCAGGATCTAGAAGGAGGGCCCAGGGCACTGAGTTGGGGTTACTCTGGGAAAGCTTTGTGGGGCCAGGTGGGATCTTAGGGCTGGAGCTGGACTCTGCGAGCTGGGGGAGGAGTTCTAGACTGGCAGGGGCGGAGTTCTAGACTGGCAGGAGCGGAGTTCTGGGTGGCGGGGGCGGGGTCGGGACCAGCAGGGGCGGCCTCTGAGAGTTGGGGGCGGAATTCTGGGCCGGTGAGGGCTTGAGCGGGACCAGCAGGGTCGGCCTCCGCGAGCTAGGGGAGGAGCTCTGCACTGGCAGGGGCGGGGCTCTGAGTAGCGGTAGCGATGTCTGGAGCCGCAGGCGCTGCCTCCGCGAGCTAGGGGAGGAGCTCCGTACCGCCAGGGGCGGGGCTCTGAGTAGCGAGGCGGGGTCTGAACTAGCAGGCGCGGCCTCTGCGAGCTGGGGGCGGGGTTCTGCACCGGCGGGGGCGGGGCTCTGAGTGGTGCGGGCGGGGTCTGGACC
Organism: Symphalangus syndactylus; assembly: GCF_028878055.3. Taxonomy (NCBI): domain Eukaryota; kingdom Metazoa; phylum Chordata; class Mammalia; order Primates; family Hylobatidae; genus Symphalangus; species Symphalangus syndactylus. The sequence goes on along the minus strand of NC_072434.2, from coordinate 47,224,627 downwards.
AGCAGGCGCGGCGTTTTTTGCGAGCTAAGGTCGGAGTTCTGCACCGGCGGGGGCGGGGCTCTGCGTAGCCGGGGCGGGCTCGGGATCCGCGGGGCGACTCCCGGTCTGGCTTGGGCAGGCTGCCCGGGCCGTGGCAGGAAGCCGGAAGCAGCCGCGGCCCCAGCTCGGGAGACATGGCGGGCGTTAAAGGTACATCGCGGTCCCCGGCTCGCTCGTCGTGCGGTGGGGTTGCCACCTCCGTTCTGGTCTAGCCTGGGGCTGCGCCTTCCGCGCGCCGCTGAGGAACGGCCTCACCACCCTTCCCGCCTCTCCGGGTCGGGAGGCGATCGCCCGCTCCCTTCGTCCCTTGGGGTGTGGGTGGAGCGGCGTTTCGGGGGAGCCTCGGCCCTTTTTGCAAGGCCGCTGGCCTTCCTGTTCTCCAGTGGCGGCACCAGACCCCTCCCCAGGCGGAGCCCTCGGCGAGAGCGGCGCCCTCCACCCCTCCTGAGTTTTTAAACAAGGTTTCCACTTCTTGACGTGTCCACCCTAACGCCTTTCTTCTGGTTTTCTGCCCCTCCGCAGTTTCCTATTTGCTACAAAGGACCCTTTGTCTCCAGCGTTCTTAGCATTGGGAAACTTAATCCTCTTTTTCCTAATGATTTTTCCAACTGGGCAGAGTTGACCGCGGGCAGGTGTCAATGGAAAGCACCCAGAAAGGCGGTGTTTCTCGCAGTCGTGGAGAGTAGATTACGTGTAATTTTAATAGTGTTTTCTTCGTTCGTCTATGGACAGAGAAGCAAGTAGTGTTTGTGTAGTATGTATTTTTTGCATGGGGCAGTTGGTAAAAACACCGCGTCCCTTATCTGTATGGCTTCAGAGCAATGTGAGACGGAAAAGGTTTTTTGCAAGGCTTCCTGTATTTTGGTAGGAAAACATTCCATTTCTAGTCTGTCGGATAGAGTAGCATGGCTTGTTTTTATATTGGCGTTTATATCATCCTTGAAATTTGCACCCAAAGATATCCCCAGTTAACATCTGCTATAAACATGTAGATAGTATATATGAGTACGCCTCTGTTCACTATGAATTTATCCGAGTGTGTGAGCTGTTAGCAGCAGACATTTTATCATTATTTCTGGCTGACTTTTATACTTAATATCAGTTTAGTAAACATGGTTTACTTGGAGAGTGTCGACTGTGTTATATATCCATTTGAAGCCAATGCCAAAAACAGATGAAAAGTAGTGTCTCAGTACCACACATGATCAGAAACTACCAAACCATGATCAGGTTTATGTGTGAATGTGTTAGAAAATTGTGATGTAGTGAAAAAAAAAGGAAGTCTGAAATGGAAAAGGACTAAGGGAAGGAAGCATTTTACAGATTCTTCAACTTTTATTGAGGCACTACTGTATGCCAGAGACTTAGGATACAAAGATAAATGAGAAGTTATTGGTGGATGACAAAGCTGGAAATAATTATATTACTATGTCAGTGTTTATGGTGTGCTCAGATGCGGTGGGAGAACAGATGGTGGGTTGGATTTTGTCCTCCAAAAAGATATGTTCAAGCTCTAATTCCCTAGTACCTGTGAATGTGATCTTATTTGGAAGTGGTGTCTTTGCAGATATAATAAAGTTAAAATGATACTGGTTTAAGGTGGGCCCTAATCCAATGACTGGTGTCCTTATAAGAAGAGGGGAATTTAGACATAGAGACATACAGGGAGAATACCATGTGAAGACAGAGACAGAAATTGGAGTGATGCAGCCACAAAGCCAGGAGCACCAAAGATTGTTGGCAACCATGCTGGCAACCGCTGAGTGTTAGGAAGAGGCAAGGAAGGGTGCTTCCCTACAGCCTTCAGAGGGAGTGTGGTGGCGCTGCTGACACTTTGATTTCAGAAGTCCAAGCCTCCAGAACTGTCAGAAGATAAATTTCTGTTGTTCTCAGCCATCCAGTTTGTGGTACTTTGTAACGGCAGCCCTAGGAAACTGATACAGGTGGAATTAATTTCCCCTGCTCCAGAGAGAGGACTGTTTTCACAGAAGAGGCGATGCTTGAACTGAATCTGAAGGGATCAATACGGCGTCACTTGGCAAGGCATGGAGTGAAGGTGGAGTATATCCCAAGTGGGGAGGACAGCACGTGACATGGGGCAGGGCTCATGAAACAAACATGCCTTCTTCTCTTCAGGTACTTAAGCTACATTAGTAAGTCCGGAACTTAGTGGTGAGGGTTGAAGCTGGACAGGCAGTTAGGAGTGAGTCAGGCCATGGTGAGCCTCCATGCCAGAACAACTTGTAGGCTGTGGAAGCAACTGCAAAGGGATGGCAGCAGTGATATATGTAGTTGAAAGATCACTGTCTGCTGTGTAGAGGATGGATTGGAAGAGTCACAGAGGCAGGAATGAGAGGTTAAGGGCCTGCGTGCACCAGGGCTGTAGCAGAGAGTTTAAGAAGTCTGGGAGATTGAGTCACCTTGACTTACTGATTCATTGGAAGGTGGAATGCAATCATGGTGTCAGTCCTCTAAGATAGGACCTTTAAAGCGTAGGGATAGTGATTCGGTTTTACACGTGTTACACATGTTGAATTTGAGGTTCTTGTTGGCAGTCAAGGCAGAGAAGTCCAGACTGGAGGTGGAAGTACAGGCCGAGTTCTTTAGGACCTACTCTGGGCTGGAGCATCAGTTGCGGCTGGGCCCTTGTGGTGCTAGGAGCTTTGGGTTGAACATAAGTTTTCAGCAGGAATGTGTGGAGTGAAAAGAGATGGGGTTGGATTTTTGGTCAACTCCAACTTTAAGAGATGCAGAAGATGTGATTCCTGAAAAAAGAGGGAAAAAGAAGACCAAAAAGAATCAAACAGAAAGATGATTGTGAACCTTGAGAAACTGGTATCAAAACAGAAGGAAGAGGTCTGCAGTTCCTAGCTTTGACAGGCCTCATGGAGGAGGGGGTACTGCCCATGGTCAGGCACAGAGCAGAGGAGCAAAGCCCGCTAGGAAAAGATCATCTGTAATGAAATAGTATGTGGTATTTGCTTTCCATCCACACCTGGGCATTTTCCATTAAAGAGTGGAAATGTAAAAAGATAATGTTAAAATTGACAGTGTTACTTTGTCCCTTAACATCTGTATACTTTCAGATGTTTCTTAAAAAGCACTTTGGCACCTTCCTATTAAAGAGTCTCTCTAAATCTTCTCTCAAGTAAAAGGAAGTAATCAAAAATGTTCATTAGCTTAATTAATTAGTTTAATACTAATTATGAGTATTATGGACTTTTTTCAGAAGAAAATTTGGATAAGATAGTCTCCTATGCTTTTGATCTCTACCTTTATCAAAGAACATTGCTAAAATGAGTAGATACCTGAGTCAGTCAGCATTTATTTGACTACCTCCTTTTGCCAAGCACTTTACATAGATTATCTCATTTAATTCCCATAAGCTCAATAAGATGGCACCATTATTTCCATTTTATAGGTGAGAAGTCAGGTTCAGAGGTTTAGCTTCTACCCAAGGTCATAAGACCAGATGGTGGCAGAGTTAAGATTTGACTCCTATTTGTGACTCAGAGCTCAAGATTTTTTAACAACCTTGATACTCCGTTTCTCACTCAGCAGCACAACAAGGGCAAATACGTTCCTACTCCCACAGAGACTAGTGTCCCATAGATACAGGGAATAAATATTTTATACAGTGGATACTAGTTGGGAATTGTTTCCTACAAAGACATGAAAACAATCTTCAAATACTTGAAGTACTGTGGTTTGGGGAGGCAAAATGATCAAAGGTGTATATTACAGGGAGGCAGTTCTGGATATAATTTAAAGAAGGAGGGCTTTCAACATTTAGAAGCTGTTGGAATTCAATGACCTGTCTTGGGTGGTAGTGAGTTTTCCTTCACTGGAGTTGTGTGGACCGACTGGCTGCCATCTGGTGACAAATATGGAGGGAATTCATACATTGGATAGGAGTTAGGTACTGGAATTACTTGAGACCTTTGTATACCTTATGATTTTAAGGTGGCAGACATGGGTCATTGCCTTAATCAGTTTGGGCTACTATAAGACATATATTGTAGACTGGGTGGCTTAAACAACAAACATTTAGTTTCCACAGTTCTGAAGACTGGGAAGTCCAAAATTGTGGTGCAGTCAGATCTGGTGTCTGGTGAGAGCCGGCTTCCTGGTTTGCAGGCCTGCTTTCTGCTCTCACATTGGAGAACAGAGGGAGAGAAAGACAGAGAGAGCGTGTGCTCTACTTTCTCTTTTCTTATAAGGGCACTCATCCCATCGTGAAGACCCCACCCTCATGACCTCATCTGAACCTAATTATCTCCCAAAGGCCCACCTCCTAATAGCATCTTACGGTGAGAGGGATGGAGCCAGGAAGGTTTCAACATACGAATTTGAAAGGGACACACATAATGCAGTCTGTAACAGGGGTCAAATGTAACCTCAATAAAATGAGTAAATTGCTACATTTGCTTGCATTTGGGACCTTTTTTTCTTTTTTCTTTTAGTAAATGGTTTTATTGATAAATGATTCACATACCATAAAATTAACATTTTTAAGGTGTAAGATTTCATGGTTTTTAGTATATTCAGAAGGTTATGCAGCCATCACTACTATCTAATTCCAGAAAATTTAATCATCCCCCCAAAGAAACTCTGGACCTATTAGAAGTCACTCCCCGTTTCCCCAAACCCTCTAGCGCCTGACAACCTCTACTGTGGGAACTTTAACTCTCGGCTTTATTTTTCACAGCTCTTGTGGCATTATCCTTCAGTGGGGCTATTGGGCTGACTTTTCTTATGCTGGGATGTGCCTTAGAGGATTATGGGTAAGTTATCATTTCAAAAAGAACGATTCCTCTTTCTGTGTCTTTGTCACTGTTAGTATGGGTGTTAGAGAGTTTGGTCAATTTAGCACCAAGTTCTAACCAGTGAGTTAGTGGAGCCTGGATTATGAACACAGTCCCTTTGTGGGTCAGGTATACTTTTGCAGAGGGCTCTGTTAAAAATTGATGTATTCATTCCATAAGCATTTGTTTAACACCTACTCTGGACTAGCTGGGGACACACAAATGAAGAGACACAGCCCTGTCCTCAAAGAGGTAAAGTTCTAGTTGTGAGTGAGAGACAGACAAACAGTCTAGTCAGTAGGATGGCAGCTGCAATGGAGATGCCAGCCAAGTATGCTGGAGCTCAGATAAAGTGCACCTGAGTTTCAATGGGACAGTCAGGGAAGGCTGCATGGCAGAGGTTGTATCTAAGCCAAGACTTGGTAGATAAATAAGAGTTTCTCAGGGTGATGAGTCAGGGGAGGACATTCCAGGCAGAGGGAACATTCTACACATTTTTTTATTCAACCATTGTTGGTTGAATGCTTCCCATGTGCTAGCCACTGTTATGGGAACTAGGGATTAAGACATAAGAAAACAAAGGTCTTGCTCTCTCAGAGTTTGTGTTTCGGTGGGGGAGACGGACAGTAAACAACAAAAGTATGCATACTGTCAGAGGTAGAAGTGGTACAAAAGGTGAAGAGCATAGAAGCTGGGAAGACAGTGGCCAGGGAGGGCCTCTCAGAGGAAGTACAAAGTGAGAAGAAAAGTCAAGAAAATCAGGAAGCAGGTCATACAGATCTCTAGGGAAAAAGCACTTTAGGCACCAGGAAAGCTGCATGCCAAGGCCCAGAAACATGAAAGCGTATATAGCCTTTTCAGGAAACCACACATGGTACATTATGGTACAGCATAAATTGTAGTTGGAGTGGCAAAAGAAGAGTTAGTCAAGAGTGTAAAAGTCAGCACTTAGGGCTCTATATGCCTGCCGTGCAGAGGAGGTTCCATTTTATACATCAGACAATAGGAGCTGGGAAAATATCTTGAGAATGGGTTTGGAGAAGGGGGTTATGTTATAATGTCATTCTGGCCATAATGTGAAACTAGATAGGAAAGTGCTGAGACTGCAGTCAAGGAGAATAGTAAGGGACTTCTGTCATAAATCAAGCAAAATTGAGGGCTGGGGCAGTACGAATGGAAAGAAAAGGAGAGTGAGTTAGGAAACCAAACCAACCAACAGGTTTTTGTTCGTCGATGTCAAGATTCAACAAGGAGAGAGAGTTCTTAGATGTCTCGCACGTGATTGGCTTGAAAAACCAGATAGAAGACGATGTGATTAGGCCGGGCGCTGTGGCTCACGCCTGAAATCCCAGCACTTTGGGAGGCTGAGGCAGGCAGATCACGAGGTCAAGAGATCGAGACCATCCTAGGCAACATGGTGAAACCCCGTCTCTACTAAAAATATATAAAATTAGCTGGGCGTGGTGGCACACGCCTGTAGTGCCAGCTACTTAGAAGGCTGAGGCAGGAGAATTGCTTGAACCCAGGAGGTGGAGGTTGTAGGGAGCCGAGATGGTGCCACTGCACGACAGAGTGAGACTTTGTCTCCAAAAAAAAAAGAAGATGATGATGTGGTTAAGTGAGACCAATTGAAGTGAGTTGTTATGACAGTGATGAATTCAAATCCATCCAAATATAAGCAGTCACTTATGTTTGTGTAGAGCCTTCACAGCAATTACTTTATTCTAGCTTTAGGAAGGTAATAAGATATTATTATCCTCATTTCTTGCTGGGAAACCAAAGCCCAGAGTAGTTAAAGACTTACCCAGATTGCACAGCAATAAGTGACAGAGGCCGGGCGTGGTGGCTCATGCCTATAATCCCAGCACTTTGGGAGACAGCGGTAGGAGGATTGCTTGAAGCCAGGAGTTTGAGACCTGTCTGGGCAACAAAGTGAGACCCCATTCTACAAAAAACTAAAATAAAATTAGCCAGGCATGATGCCTGTAGCAGGGTTGGAAGGCTGAGGTGGGAAGACTGGTTGGGCCCAGGGGTTGGAGACTGCAGTGAGCTGTGATCACACCACTGCAGTCCTGCCTGGGCGACAGAGCGAGACTCCATCTCTTAAATAAAAAAGTAGAAAAAAAGTTAAAATGGGAGACATGGAAATAGAGCTCATGTTCTGACGCTCTTGGCCAAACGTTTTTCCACTATTCCACAACCAACTGTCAATCTAGGAGTTTGAATTCTCTGTGATACACTGTGTCTTTGTAAGGTAAGAAAATGACTCATTACCGCTACTACAAATAAGTTTGTTTTCTATCTTTATTTTAATTTTTTGTTTTTTAGAGATGCCACAACACCCAGCTGATTTTTTAAAAAAGTTTTTGTAGAGATGGAGTCTCTCTGTGTTGCTCAGGCTGGTCTTGAACTCCTGGCCTCAAGTCATCCTCCCGCCTTGGCCTCCCAAAGCTGTATCTTGATAGTGAACCAGGATTATCATCTATATTGGAAGTCAGCAAACTGCCACATATAACCTGCTACCTGTTTTTGTAATAAAGATTTTATTGAAATACAGCCATGCTCATTTGTTTATGAATTATCTTTGGCTGCTTTTGCATTGCTCTGCCAATGATCTTTGGCAGAGTTAAGTAGTTGAGATAGTCTTTATGGCTGGCAGATCCTCATTATTTACTCTTTGGCCCTTTACAGGAAAAGTTGGCCAACCCCGGCCTACGCGTTTCCTGAATTGTATATATTTAATATTTACATTTTATATATAAACAAGGTTTCTTGTACATTAATATTTCTCTTAGTTGGATATTGGTGGCTTACTATGAATGGAAACATAGAATCAGATTGTTTTTCACAAAACTGTCACTGTATTCCAGGAAAAATTAAGAGTTCTTGGCTGTGGATATATCAGGTGACAGCTATTTCTATTCCAAACCCCTTCCTTTCTCTGTGTCTCCTTTCTCACTGTTCAAAGAAGGCCTTTGAAGTAGAGAATGTCTAAGGGCTACTTCCCACAATATTGTTTGGTGATTCCTGAAACATACTATCATCCCTCTAGTTTAAAATCAGGGGTCCAAATCCACTGTTTCCATCCTGAGTCCTCTTGAAGGACACATTCCCTTCTTGCCTTTTGGTTACCTAGATCTGTGGATGGAATGGGAGGCTTTCATTAGTGTGGCTTCATCCTAACACCTGCTTGTAGGTGCTGTCTGGGTGTATCTGTGTGATCACAGTATTGTGGTGATATGAATTATTGTAGTGTATATATAAAAGTGAGCAGAGACTTTTTTTTCTTAAGAAATGAAGCATAACAAATGTCTGATGGAGAAAAAAAGATTATTTTTGAAGTATTGATAGAGAAAATACTGTTGGAAACCAGATGGCAATTTTTTTTTATAATTACAAAATGTTGAAATTTGGGAGGAAAACAGTTTTGTTTTGTTTTTACATTACATTGTTAATTGTGAGCTCTTATAATGAAGATTAGAGTACATCTAAGGTTTTCACTAGTGAGCATACTTATTTTCATGCCTTCCGTACTTAAAATTTATTTATTATTTTATTCATTTAACAAGTATAAATGGAGTACATTATTTTAGGCCCTGGAGATAAATGGCTTTTGACCAAGATGGGAAGAAGTGTTGTGCAGAAAGTTCAAAGAGGGTAGTATGTTCGAGGGTGACCTGGGGTACTTTAGAATAGATGGCCAGGGAAAGTTCCGCTTTTAGAAAGGAATCTGTCAGTTTAGATCACATGGTATGAAGGAGTCAGCTAATGAGAAGATCATGGGGAAGGACATTGCAAGCAGCGGGCACAGGTAGCGCAAAGGCCCCAGGATAACAGCTATGAGCTCAGAGTGTTCAAGGAACAGAAAGAAGGCTGGTGTGGCTACAGATTAAGCAAATGAAGGGAAAAGAGTACAAAATGAGTGGAAGAAGTGGATAATACCAGACCATAAAGGCTTTGTAGTCTAGGGCAAGGAATTTGGGGTTTATTCTAAGCTCTTAAAAGGTTTCAAGCATGCGTGCACTCAAAAGATCTTTACCGAGCTAGCTTTTGCAAGACACTCTACTATGTTCTATAGGGAAGGCAGAAATGACCAAGTTAAAATTTTGTCTCTAAAGAAATTGTGGCTCAGTGGTACAGAAAACAGTAAAGTTTCTAGGGTATGTATTATATAGTGATTTCTTAACACAATATAAGCTACCTACATAGTAATTTTAAAATTATCACTACTTATCTATCCCTGGTAGAAATCATCTTATGTTCTAATATACACAATTAATTTTTTGACCTAAACATTTAAAATAGCAATGATTTTGAAATAGTAGTATGTCTTTCATTTAAAATGTAACTGTTATTTTTCTTTTTGGATTTTGCCTGGGTCCAACTGACAGCGTTTACTGGCCCTTATTCGTCCTGATTTTCCACGCCATCTCCCCCATCCCCCATTTCATTGCCAAAAGAGTCACCTATGACTCAGATGCAACCAGTAGTGCCTGTCGGGAACTGGCATATTTCTTCACTACTGGAATTGTTGTTTCTGCCTTTGGATTTCCTGTTATTCTTGCTCGTGTGGCTGTGGTAAGTTTTATTTTCTATTGTTTTGCCCAACTGTTGCTGAGTTTACTTCAGAGGCCTGTGTCTGGGACCTCCATTTCATGTTCATTACTTAGGCTTTATACTCAAGGCCGTGTATTTTTAGTTGCTCTGTTCCTCTACTTTAGACTTGCCTATCAGTAGCTCGGCCATGCTTTCAGAGTGCTTTCTTTATTTCTCTTACAACTTTTAGCCAGACGATATGATTTCTTGCTTTTTCTACTTTAAGCTATTCTCTGGAATTGTTCTTAAATTCCTGCCTCTTAAATCTTACAGTGATCCGCAGATACTATGCTAGCAGGACTTTTCTAGTTGCAAGATGAAGATATTTCAAATTCTTCTGCAAATGGGATCACGGACTCAACTCTCAACTCAGTATAATAGGTATATGTTGAGGGACAACTATGTAGCTTCCAGAAAATGCAGTGAATAAGTTGACATCTTCACTTCCAAGACAAAAACTTTCTTTTTGTCTTCAAAATACGCATTGTAGGTATAATTTATTCAATTATTTGATGTTCACTGTCTTTCCTACTATTTGATTTTATTCCCTCCAATTACATTCTATTTTAATTTTATGAAACTCTTATTTGAGGCATTGAATATCAGATAAGCCCACGTCTTGTTTATTCAATAAATATCTTTGGAACAACTACTATTTGTAAAACACCAGAAATAAGAAATAGGTACTGTCTCTGCTCCTAAGGAACACAGAAACTAGCTTGCTGCGTAAGTATACTGTAAGTGTACTATGTGAGACGGTTGAAGCATGATCAGAATGCCATAGGGGCACCAAGAAGAGAGAAATTCCAGCTGGCATTTGATATGGGCCTCTAACGATAAATTGCATTTGTATTAAGGTAGGATGGCTGTTGTATGGAATGACATTCAAGTGTAAGAATGCAGTATATGGAATAAGGAAGAGTCCAGTGTGGTAGAGCTAAAAGAAGGTTGTTGAGATTAAGGCTGGAAGGGTTGTGAAACCTGATTAGCAATGGTCTTGAACCCCATGCCACTTTGATCTTTGTCTAGATCATGGGGAAAGATTGAAGGGTTTTGAATACAACAAGATTGTCATGACTTTATTCTTCTTGTGCTTTACACCAGCCTTCTTAAGCGCTGCAGTAAATATTTGTATTTTTTCCTTTCAATACTGCCATCGTGTTTTGTGAAGAAACTTTCATTGACGTTTCTATTGGTTAAAGTAAAACAAAAAATGCCCACTAGAGGGTACTCTCATCCCCAAATGTGCTACTGTAAAACCATCTACAAACCATCTACCAAGCTGGAAAGCAGTTTTCAGTTGTATGAAGACTATTATTTAAAGTCTTTTCTTGCCTAGAAAAGAAACAAACAAATTCATAACTCTACAATTTTTATTTTCCATGAAAGAAGTTGATGTGTGCAGAACTTTCAGTACCCAATATTGTAATTGCACTATTTATAATCTTACCACTTGAGTTTTACTTAAGGCAATCATTGTCAATTAAAAACAAGTAGAGAAATATGTCTAATTGGGAACATATTAAGGATGATACTAGACTTAATTAACAAGCATCACGGAAGTAATTAGACTCATTTCTGAACAGTTCGTTGTCTCCTGTTAACATTATTAAGCCTTTTAGCAGCTTTGTGTAATATTTCATTGGATGTTTCTAATGCAGAAAATAATAGGGATTGCAAAGAGTACAATATGAAGGAAGTAAGGATTTAATCCTTCTTTTCTTGTCTTTCAGATCAAATGGGGAGCCTGTGGCCTTGTGTTGGCAGGCAATGCAGTCATTTTCCTTACAATTCAAGGGTTTTTCCTTATATTTGGAAGAGGAGATGATTTTAGCTGGGAGCAGTGGTAGCACTTTATTCTGATTACAGTGCATTGAATTTCTTAGAACTCATACTATCTGTATACATGTACACATGCGGCATTTTACTATGAAATTTAATATGCTGGGTTTTTTAATACCTTTATATCATGTTCACTTTAAGGAAGACTTCATAAGTAAAAGATGAGTTTTATTCCCAGCAAATAGACCTGTCAAATTTAGATTATGTTACTCAAATTATGTTACTTGTTTGGCTGTTCATGTAGTCATGGTGCTCTCAGAAAATATATTAACCCAGTTTTGTAGACAGCTGCCACCTTATGCAGTGCATCTAAACCTTTTGCTTGGGGATGTGCTTGGAGAGGCAGATAACACTGAAGCAGGTCTCTCATGGCCCAGGAAGGCCGAGGTGGATCCCTCTTTGTGTTGTAGTCCATGCTATTCAAAGTGTGGCCCACAGACCAAGAGCCTCAACATTTCCTAGGGCCTTATTAGAAATGCAGAATCTGAAGCCCCACTCTGGACCCAGGGCATTTTGATGAGATCCAAAGGAGTTGTATGCACATGAAAGTTTGAGAAGCATCGTCATAGAGAAGTAAAGATCACACCCAACTTCCTTATCTTTCCAGTGGCTAAACCACTTAACCTCTGTGGGTGTTACCTGCTTATTTTGTTAAAAAAAAAAAAAAAAAAGTCTCACCTGCTTTCATGCTGAGGACAGGTTCAGATGTTCAAGCCTATAATATTTAGGCTGTTCCTCAAATTCATGAAAAGTGTTCTCAGAATTGGGAGACAGTCAAAGGGTACAAAGCCTCAGTTAGGAGGAATAAGTGTGATTTTTTTTTAAGATCACTTGCACAGCATGCTAAATATAGGAATAATTGAATGTGTATTTCAATATTGCTAAGAGTAGATTTCTAATGTTCTCATAAAAAAGTTAAATATTTGAGGTCATATGTTAGTGTAATCATTCCACCTTATATTCAAAAATCATAACACCATATTGTACCCTATAAATATATACAATAATTTGTCAACATATAATCAAAATAAAAAACAAAACATACTCCCTCCCCCCAAAAAAACTTCTCAGTGGGGAACAGGTGTATCTTTTCATCTGAAAGACAATGCTGGGGGAGGAGGTCCACAGAGATGCCGGCAGGGAGGCTGGGCTGGAGCCAGCCCCTGCGTTAGCAGGAGGGGGAGAATAGATAGATAACTCTTTTACGTTTCCTTTATGATCTGGCACTTCTCCCCAGCTCCTTCCCTCTGCCCTCCGCCCCTACTCAACAGTTCTGGTTTGTCCTGACTTCTCTACAGCTCTGGCTTCTTCCTGAAGAGATAGAGGAGCCATGTAAGCACGCAGTGGGTGAACTGCTTAATTTCCCTACACGTTGGTGTACTTACTGTCTTCCGTCCTGTAGGTCTTTTCTATGTAACTTTATGCCACCCTTAAATGAATCACTGGGTATACATGTCATGTTTTGGATCCTGTAATCACAGTTTTCCCTGCTCACCTTTTTGTCTAAGATCTATTGAGAAAGGGAAATATGGGAAGGAGAACCATTTGATCAGAATACAACCAATAGTCTTTAAGTATTGTTAAAGTATGAAACTGAAATACATTCAAAACACTTAATCATTGAGGCTTGTGATCTGAGTAATTAGTGGGTATGATGCTGGGACTGGAAAATAGAAAGTCATAACTAAAGGGTTAATGTGCAACATTATTTTTTGGCCTTGTGCATGATTTTATGTTTTCAGTGTCCTGTGTACATATAGAATTGTTAAAGTTGTTATTTCCAATATTTATATTAGAAAAATTATTTAGATACTTTATAATTTTAACCAGCATTTTTAATAATGACACTTGCATTTATTGTATTATAATAAATTTCACTTTTAACTTTAAAAGTTTAACTTTAAAAGTTTTTATTGTGATGTTGCCTTGCCTGAAAAGATAACAAAAATGAGAGAATTTCTTGATGTTTTAAAATGGGCAGTTTTGAGCAATTATCTGTCCTAACAGAACAATAGCAATAAGTTTTAGGATACCATCTTAAATGTCTAGTTGGTGTGCAATAGCTTTTCTTTCTAAGATGGCAATAATAATTTGTTTCTACTACATTTTGCAAAAGTGTTTTTGTTGCTTATACACATTTTCAATAACCAAGGTAGCCTTCATAAGTAGCCTTAAAGCATTACCTCTTGATTGTATCTTTAGATTGATATAAAGTACTTGCATATAGAGTATTTGAAGTGATAGGTTATTAGATTTGCTCTATGTCAGAGCTATTCTGCAGTGCCTAAATATCATTTAAACAGTAAATATTAATAGGAAATATTCCTATATCTGAATATATAATACAAAAGTTTGATCATGGTGACACAAATGTTGGGCATTTTTTTCCTTATAAAAGGCTCTTTTTTTTTAATATTGTGCAATATATTTAGAGATTCAGAGCATAGTGACTATAGTCTAAAACTGAGATTGCACTTCCAAAATTGCCCACAAGTAAATAATCTTATGAAGGGATTCTTTATCATGTTTCAAACAAGTGGCTTACAAGCAGACTTTGAGACACTTTTCCACAGAAACAATACCATGAATTGGTGATTGAGTTCCCAGGACAAACCTCCCTCAACAGGTTCAACTCTGATACACCTAACCTGTGATACTGAAGGTGCCTGCCTGAGTTTTGGGTCTCTGAGACAGGGTAGTGTGAGCAGTTTGGAGGAAGGACAGTGCAACTTTCCACCCCTTTTCCTAAGAACAAGGTCTTTCTCCTTTTAGTTTTTCCACTCATTTTCACCTCCTAATGCCCTTGAGATCCAGGTACACTCCTGGGAGTTTTGTTCACCTCTCCCAACTGAGAGCCTTCCCACTGGGCTCCATCCTCCCTCCTGAGGTTCTTATATTCCAGAGTCACCCACCCTTCTCCTCCCATTAGTCAGTTCTCTAAGTACAGCTGATGTCATGTGGTGCTGAGAAGAAAGCAGATCACACTTCATCACAGAAACAATGCCTTGTAATTTTCTTCTCCACATCTGAAGTTCCTTTTACACCTGCATTGGGCCGACTGCCATTCCCACGACTGCTGCACCTGCATTTTTAGAGAATGCCTCATAACCCACTGATTCTCATTCACAGAGAAGGGGAGAATGGAAAGAAGAAACATTCCAGCAGCTTATAGAAGGATAGCAATATTTTGGGACAGGGACAATCCTGTCATACCTCATCTCGTCCTCAGGAGGACTTCTGAGCTGGTCCTGCTTTCGTAGTTGTTTCTTTTCTTCCACTTAAGAACTCATAGATTTTTCTTACTGTCCTAAGGAAGTCCTTACCTCTGAGGTATCTCCTCAGTGAATACTGTTTTCAAGGCTGAAATGGTTCATTATGTTAATAACCTTCTTTATGTTCTCAGGGAAATGCTTAGGTGGTGTCACAAAATGTGCCTTTTCTTTTCTTTTCTTTTTTTTTTTTGAGGCAGAGTCTCGCTCTGTTGCCCAGGCTGGAATGCAGTGGCGCGGTCTCGGCTCACTGCAAGCTCCGCCTCCCAGGTTCACGCCATTGTCCTGCCTCAGCCTCCCAAGGAGCTGGGACTACAGGCTCCCGCCACCACACCTGGCTAATTTTTTTGTATTTTTAGTAAAGACGGGTTTCATCGTGTTAGCCAGGATGGTCTCGATCTCCTGACCTCATGATCCGCCCGCCTTGGCCTCCCAAAGTGCTGGGATTACAGGCCTGAGCCACTGTGCCCGGCGAAAATGTGCCTTTTCAAAGTTTGTGAAATCAGATTTTGTATCCCAATAGAACCAAAATATTTATGAGGATGCTAGCATTTTTCCAAGCATGGTAATTAGTTCACAACTGAGAAATATTATGTCTGTAGTAGATAAATATTAGTCGTGCATTTTAATTTAATTCTCCTTTTTCCATTTTGTCTCGTTAAGTACCTTATTGCAAAAATCCCACTGAGTAATAGCTCATAAATTATAATCTTTCAAATAGCCAAGCTACCAGCGTACAACAGTGATGTGATACATGTAACCCCAAATGTGATGTGATAGGACGATTACTTTGTAAATAAAACTTGTTATTGACATTTTAACAAAGGCTTTTATGTACATTATTAAATGAAAAAGTGTATATTTTACTTTGCGGTACGTTACATTTGGAAAGGAGATCAGCAAGTTAATTGTTTTTGTCTGCATAATCTTAATGTGAATCTGACCAGTTTGAAGCCTGTACTTGCTATAGTTGAAGAGAAGCAGTCCGGGAATGTTGTGCTGACTGGAAGGAATCCAGGCCTTAATTTCTGTGGCTGACGCTCCCCATGGTGGACATGGAAGATTGGAAAAGAAAAAAACCTGACACCTTAAGAAAAGTGCTCTACATATTTTGAGGAGTCTTTTTGCACACTACAGAAAAGAATGCACTAATAGAAAGTAGTCTTTAAGGAATATTATGTCCTCCTTATGCACAAAACATTTGGGAAAGATCTGATGTTTTACTAATGGATTTAGGCAGCCAGATTGTAAAGAAATCAAGCTAGTTATTTCTTTGCATTGCCAACCTAAGTGTAAAGTTAAACTTTTAATAGAAATAGAAATGAAAATTTGGTAATACCAACATAACTATAAAATGGCCATAAGAAAAATCAGTTCCCAAGGAAAATTAATAGATGACCATTTTGAAACTGTTATTTGTGGTCAATACGAGGCACATAGGCAAAGTGGTCTTAATCCTAAGATTGCTCATTTGGTGAAGAGCACACTTGGAGACTGTACAATCTCTCTTGACTTTTGATTATATCTTTATCAAATTTGCATAATTACAACTGTTTACACACTTCCGAATGAACAGATATTAACTTAAGTGTGTGCATTCATTTTTCCCCTCAGAATAATTAAATAATAAAACCATCAGTTCAACTTTAGCTGGATAATCATTGCACTTATTAATTTAAAGCATAAATGCCTCTGCCTCAACACTTTCATTTCCTCTGTGGTTGAGAAACAAGTTATATCACCACACTCTGTAAAGTTTCATGATTCTTACAGCCTTCTCCTCAAAACTGTATTCTTGTTCATCTGACAAACCCAGAGTTCTCCAGTACTTCCAATCCTCACTGCTGCAGCCTTGCCACTTGTGGTTCCTTGACAGTGCTTCTGCTAAAATCCACTTAACCACTGATGGAAACGAGTTACATGAGTTCTGAACACAGGTTTTAATCGGATTCCTGATTAAATTAATGGCAGTGAGTCTTAGGCTTGATTTATTCAAGATTCCATGGTGTGGAACTGATAGTTGCTCAGCTCTTTAATAAAATCACTGGAAAAAAATATATATATATATATTTTTGAGATGGCATCTCCATGTGTTGCCCAGGCTCCCTGGGCTCAAGCTATCCTCCTGCCTCAACCTCCTAAGTAGCTAGTACTTCTGCTGAAAACATGCAAATGTCCATTAACTGATGAATGGATAATGTGATATATCCATGCAATGGAATGTTTTTCAGACATAAAAAGGAATGAAGTACTGAAACATTGCTACAGCATGGATGAATCTTGAACACATTATGTGAAGTGAAAAGAGCCAGTCATAAAAGGCCATAAAAGGTCACAAAAGGCTGAGGCAGGAGAATCCTGAACCTGGAAGGCGGAGGTTGCAGTGAGCCGAGATCGCGCCACTGCACTCTAGCCTAGGCGACAGAGGGAGACCCCCGTCTCCAAAAAAAGTTTATATTTCAGTGTAAGTAGAAAAAAAACTAGGTAAATAAAGTATATGATATGGTAGGCGCTACTGGAAAAAATATAGTGGGGAAGGACGATAAGTAGTATTTGGGGCACTGTGGTTTTAGATAGGGTGGCCATGAAAGCCTCACCCAAAAGAGGCAAAGAAAAGAGCCATGTGGATTTCAGGGTCTCCTGTTGCCCAGGCTAGAGTGCAGTGGCAAGATATGGCTCACTGCAACCTTAACCTGAGCGCAAGCATTCCTCCGACTTCTACCTCCTGAGTAGCTGGGACTACAGTCATGGGCCACCGCACCTGGCTAAGTTATTTATTTTTTGTAGAGATGAAGTTTCCCTACGTTGACCAGGCTGCTCTCCAACCCTGGCCTCAAGCGATCTTCTTGCCTGCCTCAGCCTCCCAAAATGCTGGGATCACTGGTATAGGCCACGGCTCCTAGCCTTTTTTTTTTTTTCCAAAAAATATTCCAACTAAGCTTTGGCATTTATTGCTTGAGAAATAAATAATATAAATAAAATAGCTTGATTTAGGAAATAAAGTTATGTGCTAGCTGGAACACTGGCCAGGTTATGACCACGATAAAGAAGAGACCAGCAGGGCATGGTGGCTCACGCCTGTAATCCCAGCACTTTGGGAGGCCGAGGTGGGCAGATCACGAGGTCAAGAGATCAAGACCATCCTGGCCAACATGGCGAAACCCCGTCTCTACTAAATATACAACAATTAGCTGGGCGTGGTGGCTCACGAGGCTGAGGCAGGAGAATTGCCTGATGCACTGAACCTGGTAGGCGGAGGTTGCAGTGAGCCAAGATTGCACCACTGCATTCCAACCTGGCAACACAGCCAGACTGTCTCAAAAAAAAAAAAAAAAAAAAAAAGACAGTTGAGCTAGAGAGTAAATAAAGTGGCCCCTAATACGATCTAATACGATGGGTATAGATTCATGAAGTGGCAGTAGCTGAACTGTAGCTACTGTTAACTTTGAGGACTAATTAAGACAATGTCAGGAAAATTTTCTTTCTTTTTCTTTTTTCTACTCTGTGTTTCTTCATTATCTGAATTTATCCTCATGCAGGTTGGAAACTGCTGAAAGCAGTCCATTCTTATGAGCTCTTTTATTCTAAGCCAAATCAGTCAGATTACAAACCCCGTTGTATTTTAGATAACCCAAGTGATTATTCAGGTGCTCAAAGGCTTTTAGAGAACTGCTAAACCTCATGTACTTCTGGGCAGTATCAGCAATTAAAAGAGTTTAATTTTCTAGGTGAAACTGATTCTGGTTTGGATTTCTGTATTTGGACTGAGAGATATTTTAACCAGGTTAAAATATTGGTGCAAAACCATCTCTGATGAGACTTAAAATCATAAAGCTACTTCCCCATTCAGTTCTTGTCACCATTTCAGGGTACTGCTGGGCAATAGGACATGAGTTCCCATTGCTTATGGGATCTTCAGATGTATATCCCTCCAATGCCATTTCAGGGTACTGCTGGGCAATAGGACCTGAGTTCTCATTGCTTATGGGATCTTCAGATGTATATCCCTCCAATGGATTGGACTCAGTATTGTTGAGACATCAATTTTCCTCAACGTGATTTATAGATTGAAAGCAATCCCAGTAAAAATCCCGGTAAGGTTTTTAGGAGAAATTAATATATTCCCTGATTTCTAACTTACTACAAAGTTATACATTAGACAATGCGATATTGGAGAAAGGACACCCGTATAAATCAATGGAATAGAATCAAGAATTCAGAAATAGACCCAAAAACATATGGTCAAATGATTTTTGATGATTAGGAAAAAATAAAAACATTTTAAGCTGAGGAGATACAGGACAAATTATTTGCCCTCATGGAGCTTACCTTCAAATAAATGGGCAAGACAAATAATTTTTAAAGTAAAAAATAATTCAGTAGTGAAATTTGGGCTGGGTGCAATGGCTCATGCCTGTAATCCCAGCACTTTGGGAGGCTGAGGCAGGTGGATCATCTGAGGTCAGGAGTTCAAGACCAGCCTGGCCAACCTGGTGAAACCCTGTGTCTACTAAAAATACAAAAAATTAGCTGGGTGTGGTGGCAGACGCCTCTAATCCCAGCTACTCAGGAGGCTGAGGCAGGAGAATCACTTGAACACAGGAATCACTTGAAAGCAGAGATTGCAGTGAGCCGAGATCATGCCATTGCACTCCAGCCTGGGCAACAAGAGTGAAACTCCATCTCAAAAAAAAAAAAAAAAAAAAAAAGGCTGGGCGCAGTGGTGTGCACCTGTAATCCCAACTCCCAGCTACTCAGGAGGCTGAGGTAGGAAACTAACTTGAACGCAGAGGCAGAGGTTGCAGTGAGCCGAGATCACACCACTGCACTCCAGCCTGGGCGAGGAAGAGAGATTCTGTCTCAAAAAAAAAAAAAAAAAAAAAAAAAAGAAAAGAAAATTGACAGTAATGAATGCTATGAAGAAATAAATCAGGATAAAGGCATAGAGAATGACTTGAAGTAGTGCTATTTAAATAGGGTGGATAGAGATGATTGGTGGCTGAACAGAGCTATGAATAATGAGAAGGAATCAACACGATGGGACCTATTTTTAGGTCTACTCTTTCAATTCTATTTCATATTCACTTATTCTTTCAAGAAATATTTGTTGAGCACCTATTATGTGCCAGATATTATTCTAGGTGCTGGAGATAGAACAGCAAATAAAATAGACAAAACCCCCAGCCCCCATGGTGCTTACTTTTTTTTTTTTTTGGTAGGGAAGCAAAAAATAAACGTCACAAATAAGTCAAATGGATGGTATGTTAGTGGAAATGCTAAGGCAAAAAAAGGAAGGAAGAAAGGGATATAGAATATGTGTGAGGGTGCATGTGGGCGTGAACGGGTGACGGTGGCTTCTGTTTAAGATACAGTGCCCAAGAAAAGCTTACCTAGAAGATGACGTTTGAAGGAAGTGGAGGCAGTTATGGAGGCGGCAATGGGCAAGATGGTCCAAAAAGAGGGATAAGCAAGTGCAGCGGCCCTGAGCTGGAGCGTACCTGTGAGCTGGCGTGAAGCCTTCAGGGAGAGTGGAGGGAGATAAGATAATGTATGTGTAGGGGCGGATGGATCCTATGGGGCCTAGCAGGTCATCGTAAGGCGTCGGCATTCATTTAGAGATGAAATGCCACCAGAGATGTGAGCGGGAGTGGCATGATTATGTTTTATTGGGGTTGCTCTAGCTGTGTTTTAATTAAAACTATTTTATAAAGAGAGGAAAAAACCATTTTGCTTTTCCAAATCAATCATGTTTATGTCTTTGAAAGAGGAGAACAACAAATCACAGAAAACATAAATAAATGCATTTTGTTCAGGGACAGATGGCTGAAGCAACGAGAGTGAATCACAGAGTCACAGAGTCACAGTTATGTGCAAAGCACTCAGGAAATAGCTTGGTCCCTAATTAATCATTCCATGTTGTTAAACTCTGTGGAGATAAATTTAGCCAGCAGTAGGTAGAATGAGATGAATTCTCATGAAAACATGTTTTCAATGAAGTTGGCAAAGAATGCTGTGTAAACCCCAAATAGCTGAAACTATGTCCTAATAGCATTGAGCTTGGTGTGCCACATCCTTAGCAATAACCACTTGGGTGTCTGTCCCTGGGGCCTGCAGATGAGGATGTTAACATCTGATTTAGCAGAAGGGGTGGGGAGAGTGGTGGGGGACAAGGGAGAGAGTCCTGAAACATACAGGTGCTTTGGGGCTACTTCCCCCTCGTGGTGACCCTAGGAGCTGACTTTGGTGCCATTTAGGCATATTTGCTGTCAGGACTCACACTTCCTTAGGTTTAAGCTATCAATAAAAGGAAAGTGGTTTCTAAGTCCTAGCCTTTGGACTATATTCCTTTAATTCATATAGTGGAGCAGGGGGAAAGTTATCATTTTAATGGCTGGTAGCACAATTCCGAGGAGAAAACTTTTTTTGTTTATTTAATCTTAGATAAGTCATTTGTGTGTTAAGAGCTACTGCCCACGACAGGGAAGGGATTTGAAATGTTTTAAATAATAAAGTGAGGAGAATTTGGGATTTGCATCAGAATGACGAAGGGGAAGTGGGGGAGGGGTGATACACTAACACCAGTGGAGAAGAAATCCAGGGAAAAGGTGACAGAAATCCTGGCCACTGAAAGGCTGGAGCCTGAGGCTAAAATAGCTCCAGGGAGACCCTTTGGGGTGACAGCTTAAGAATATTTGAGAACAAGGATATTGGCAGAGCAGTGGTAAAACCCTCTCCCCCTTTCCTATTGCTTCTCCCTCCCTTGCCCCAGATTCCCACTCAAAGCCTGTGATACATACTGTTGTTCACTGTGTTGTTCAGGTATATTGAAGGGGGTAGGAGAGTGAAGAAAAGGAGAATGGTTGCATGTGGGGTTAATGTGGGTGAGAGAGGACAGCAAAGAGGCGTGAGACACAAGGTAAAGAAAGTATTCAGAGTAAAATGGACCAAGAGGTGGGTAGGAGAATAAGTTACCCCAAATGCCTCAGAAATATTTGTTGGGAGGACTCTGCTATATGTGGGTTGAGACTTAAGCCCTTTTTAAAAAAAAAAAATAAAATGAAAAGGTGATTCCCAAAAGGTTGGTGCTTTATGAGGCTTCATCTACATAAGATCCCTGGTTTCACAACTCCTTATCTTGTCCAGACTTTCTATTGATTCCAGGTCTTTAGACAATAACGTAATTCTTTCAACCAACTGTCAATCAGAAAATCTTTGAATCCACCTATGACCTATCACCCCTCCCCTACTCCACCCCGCTGATTTGAGTTTGTCCCGCCTTTTCCAACTAAACTAGTACATATCCCACATGTATTGATTAATATCTTTTGTCTCCCTAAATGTATAAAAACCAAGCTATAACCCAACGACCTCGGGCACATGTTCTCAGGATCTCTTGAGACTGTACCTTGGGCCTTGGTCATTTATATTTGGCTCAGAATAAACCTCTTTAAATATTTTACAGAGTCTGACTCTTTTCATCAACAGCTGGAATATTTGTTTCTTGATCTAATGATGGTTACACAGCAGTTTCAAGTTTGTGCAAGTTTATTTGGTTGTATACTTACAATATATACACTCAATAAAATATGATATACCTCCATAAAAATAAAGCAATGCCGTCCCTGCCTCCAAAAACAAAACCAACCTGGGAATACAAAGATCAAGTAACAGTGCCTGCAGAAGCTTAGACAATCGGCAAAGACGTGACATTTGACTCGGTTCCGCACACATTATGGAGGGTTACTATACAAGGGAGATGCACACAGAGACCATACTCAGGAGCCTGAGGATCCTGAATCACTGACCTAGGGGGGAGGTACCAGCCCCTATCTTGAGGACCTCATATTACAAGGCAGGAATAGACATGCAAAAATTAATAGCAACAGTCTGATTCTGGCAATGTGGCTGATATGCCAACTCTTACCACTTTTCAACATTGTGCTAGAGATGTAAGTGGCAGAAAGACTGAAAAGGAATAAACGTTATTATTTGCATTGTATACTCTAATTTACTTAGAAAATCCAGGAGAATCTATACACTATTAGAAAAAAATTACACTTATAAAACTTTTTTTTTGTTTTTGGAGACGGAGTTTCGCTCTTGTTGCCCAGGCTGGAGTGCAATGGTGCGATCTCGGCTCACCGCAACCTCCGCCTCCCAGGTTCAAGCAATTCTCCTACCTCAGCTTCCTGAGTAGCTGGGATTACAGGCATGCACCACCACGCCTGGCTAATTTTGTATTTTTAGTAGAGACGGGGTTTCTCCATGTTGAGGCTGGTCTCGAACTCCTGACCTCAGCTGATCCGCCCACCTCGGCCTCCCAAAGTGCTGGGATTACAGGCGTGAGCCACCGCACCCAGCCCTACACTTATTTTTATTTTTATTTTTATTTTTTGAGACGGAGTCTCGCTCTGTCGCCCAGGCTGGAGTGCAGTGGCGCAATCTCGGCTCACCGCAAGCTCCACCTCCCAGGTTCACGCCATTCTCCTGCCTCAGCCTCCCGAGTAGCTGAGACTACAGGTGCCCACCACCATGCCCAGCTAATTTTTTTTTTTGTATTTTTAGCAGAGATGGGGTTTCACCATGTTAGCCGGGATGGTCTCGATCTCCTGACCTCGTGATCCGCCTGCCTTGGCCTCGCAGAGTGCTGGGATTACAAGCGTGAGCCACCGCGCCCGGCCGCCCAGCCCTACACTTATAAAACTTACTAGATAAAAGATCAGTATCAAAAAAATCAATTGCTTTCCTAAACACCAGTACTAACTAATTAGAAAATGCACTGGGCACAGTGGCTCAAGCCAATAATCCCAGCACTTTGGGGGGCTGAGGTGGGAGAATCACTTGAGCCCAGGAGTTCAAGACCAGCTGAGCAACACAGCAAGACCCTGTCTCTGAAAATGCAATTTTCCAAATTTTCAATAGGAACAATTACATAAATGGTTATAATATATATATAATTTTATATAATTTTACATATACACACCTATATCTGATGTTACAAAGATGTGCAATACTTGGAGAAAAATTTCAAAAATTTATTGCAGGGTATATAAGCTCTAAATATATAAAAAGATATACTATATTTAAATACTAAGGGATAAAGTATTAAGCATTCAATGAATACTGGAAAAATGATTGGATGAGTTCGTATTGGAAAGAGCCACATCTCGGTCTTCTTTTGGAATCCTTTCTTCATATAGTACCTAGAATAGTGCCTGACACTGTGGGAAACCAAAATATGTCACCTCAAAATATACTTATTTGGCATATTTTCAGTTGGTTATTCAGAGAAGTAGCAGACAGGAATAGTTCTGAAAAGCTGTTCTTTTTGGGGTAGATTTGCATCTGTAGAGGAAATCTGCATTGGTGAGGTAAAGAACAGACGCAGAGGCTTTCTCTGAGGTCCACTTATCTGGATCAGGAAAAAGGAACTCACAAGAAAAGGAGACTAAAGACCTGATACTTTAAAAGTTTGGACAGCGAAACTTTTGCTGCATCTCTTCCTTCTGAGGGCTGCTCCCGGAGAGACTTCATCTGCATCACAAGACAGCCTTTGCTCACCATGCCTTTCCTCCCCACACCCTCTCATAATGTGTTGCTACCTCCCTGCAGGAGCCTTTAGGACCCTATTTCTTTCTGTAGCTCAAAATGCTATTGAAGCTTCAACTATCTGGCCCGTCTTTGATTCTTCGAGTCTCGTAGTTTGTGTGGCTCCTGTGCACAGGTGCATGTGATAAATATGTATACTTTGTCTCCCATGAATCTGGCTATTGTCAGTTTGTTTTATAGACTCAGATTAACAAACCTTCAGAAGGGTGGAGGCAGGCAGAGGGTGGGGTGGGGAGGGAAATCTCTTTGCTCCTACAGCATGTAGTAGGGACTCAAAAAATATCGAAGGGAAGAAAACAAAGGAGAGGAAAGGAGGAAGGGATGAATAACTTTATTTAATGAGAAAAGTGGCACTGAGTTAAAAATTATTAAATATTTTGAATTCTTTATGTTATTACAATTTTTACTTTTGCTAACATCCTCTTGCTGTATTGTTGTAATAATGTGTGCTCATATAGTCATTAAGAGTTTACAAAACTGTGTCAATTAGGTCCATATAACACTGAAAAAGCAGCAGCATCACTGGAAAATCTCGAGGCTCTCCAAGGTTAAGGGGCTTGCCTTAGATGACAAATAACCTGACTGTTACTCAGACCCAAGTTTTTTGACTTCAAGGGCAGCGACTTTGTACTCTACAGATGCCAATCTAAATGGGCTGCAAGCTAGATGTGTAGGCTATGGATTGCCATCCTAACTGGGACACTTTTGAGAGCAGAAGTGGTGTTATCCCTTATGTTGGGACAATAGGTGTAAATTGGGACCATCTCGGGTACATCCAAGGTACAGTTTACCTTATCTGTGGCTGAAAACTGAGTTTAAATTAATTCTTCTTATGGGCAGCACAAGCCAAAAAGCCCTTTACCAAGCTACACAGATTGTAAATGCTGCTCCTGGCTGTGTTCAATGTATTT
Source organism: Symphalangus syndactylus (assembly GCF_028878055.3). Classification (NCBI taxonomy): domain Eukaryota; kingdom Metazoa; phylum Chordata; class Mammalia; order Primates; family Hylobatidae; genus Symphalangus; species Symphalangus syndactylus. Next base: position 47,199,556 of record NC_072434.2, on the reverse strand, counting down.
TTGGACAAAGTCAATAATAAATAAATAAAGGTCAATTATGAATTAAGGTAGGTTTGTTGGTTTGTTTTTTGGTAAAAGGAATGTCACTTGCTTAGAGAGGTTAATATACTGCATGTGGGGCAAAGTTGCTGGTAAGTATCATTCTTCCTTCTGCCCTTCGAACCCCAAATGACACATCTTGTTCACATATCCACTATGGTGTAAGACATCATTGGGTGCTGGCTGTAATTTTGTCTTCCTTCTTGAAGTCTTTATAACGTGAAGGTAATGAGTGGATCTGTGCGAAACTCACTACCAGGATCAGCCAATACTTGTTTTTCTGTGGAGCTTTTGGTGATTACGTTAACTGAATAGAGTTTTTTTTTTTTTTAAACAGCAAATCTTTCAATATATTAGCAATTTTAAGTAAGAATCTCTAACTTGTAACACATACTGAACTTAGAGTTTTGTTTTTTTTCTACATATGCCATTTCTGCAAGTGAACTTAAGAAATTTCAACTTAAAATAGAAGACTTAATCAGTTCTCAATTACATGTTGTAAATTAACCTGCTAACAGGAACAGGTGCAACTCTCTTAACATTTTAAGGACATAAAGTAATCAAATATGCAGATTTAACACGAAACCATTAATATTATGGGGTTGATTCTCTTCAATATTTCTATGCTTAATTTTAAATCTTTTTTAGGATAAAATTGTTTTCCAACTAAGAAAAATATTGTCATCCTATTTTGTGAGATACCACTAAGTCAAATGAGATTGCATAATGACCAGAGATATTATTAGTTGAGGTGCTGACTGTATTTTTATCTGAGATACCAATGAGTCTTTTCACTTGGGTAAATATGTAGGAGCTGGATTTCTGAGCTGAATGGTAAGTCTGTTTTTTAACTTTGTACTAAACTGGGATTTTGTTTTCCAAAGTGGCTGTACAATTTTGCATTCCAACCAGCAATGTATGAGAGTCCTAGTTCTGCATCCTCATCAGTAAATAGAATTGTCAGTTGTTAAATTTTAGTCATTCTAATAGTTCCTACCCTTTTTTAGACCATATAGGGTAATGACATTGACATGGCATCTGTAAACTGTCGTGGCACTAGTGGGAGTGTCTTTTAGCATGCTAATGCATTATAATTAGTGTATAATGAGCAATGATATCGACCGGAGGTCACTTTCATTGCCATGTGGGTTTGGGTGGGTTTCGGCCAGCTTCTTTACTGCAACCTGTTTTATCAGCGAGGTCCCTTCTGACTAATGATGTTAAGAATCTTTTAATGTACTTATTTATAATCTTTATATCTTCAGTAAAATGTCTATACAAATTATTGGTCCATTTCTTTATTGAGTTGTGTGATTTCTTAATACTGAGTTTTGAAAGATCTTGATATATTCTAAACTCAAGGCATTATTGTATATCTCATTTGCAAATATTTATCCAGTCCATAGCTGGTCTTTTAATTTTCTTTTTCTTTTTTCTTTTTCCTAACTGCTAGATGATGTGGGAGTCTTTTCATATCCTTAGCATCTTTGGAAGAGCAGAAGTTTAAAATTTTGATAAAATCTAATTTATCTTTTCTGAGACAGGGTCTCACTCTGTCACCCAGGCTGGAGTGCAGTGGCACAATCAAGGCTCACTGCAGCCTCAACCTTCAGGGCTCAGGTGATCCTCCCACCTCAGCCTCCTGAGTAGCTGGGACTACAGGTGCCCACCACCATGCCTGGCTAATTTTTGTATTGTGTGTAGAGACAGGATTTCGCCATGTTGCCCAGGCTGGTCTCAAACTCCTGGGCTCATGTGATCTACCTGCCTCAGCCTCCCAAAGTGCTAGGATTAAATTTATCATCTTTTGTTTTTTCTTGGTTGGGTCATACTTTTGACATCTTCTTGGAAATCTTTGCCTAAGGTCATGATGATTTTTTCCTATGTTTTCTTCAAAGTTTTATAGTTTAAAATTTTAGATTTAGGTCTGTAATCCATTTGAGTTAATTTTTTGTAAAGGATATGAGTGATCAATCAAGGCCCTCCCTCCCTCCTCTCCTTCCTTCCTTATATATTGAAATCCAATTATTCCAGCACCATCTGCTGAGTCTTCCTATTCATGAACAGGGACTGTCTCTCCATTTATTTAGTTTTTATTTGATTTCTTTCATTAGAGTTCTACAGTTTTCCTCATATAGATCTTGTACGTAATTTGTTGGATTTATACCGAAGTAGTTTGGTTTTGGGGGTGCTGGTATAAATGGTATTGTGATTTTTTTTTTCTTTTTGATACAGGGTCTCACCCTGTCACCCAGGCTGGAGTGCAATGGTGCAATCTTGGCTCACTTGTAACTTTGGCCTCCTGGGCTCAGGTGATCTTCCCACCTCAGCCCCTTGAGTAGCTGGGACTACAGGTGTGCACCACCATACCTGGCTAATTTTTCTGTATTTTTGTTTTGCAGATAGGGGTTTTTGCCATGTTGCCCAGACTGGTCTCAAGCTCCTGGGCCCCAAGTGATTTCATTCACCTCAGCCTCCTAAAGTGCTGTATTGTGTTTTTAATTTCAAATTCCACTTGTTCATTGCTTATACATAGGAAAGTGATTGACTTTTGTATATTAATCTTGCTCTAGTTGCTTATTAGTTCCAGGAGTCCGTTGTTTATTCTTTTGGATTTTCTACATGAACAATTATGTCTTCTGTGAACAAAGACAGTAATATATATTCCTTCCAGATCCGTGTACCTTTCATTTCATCTTCTTGTCCCAGTATTATCTAGGATTTCCAATATGATGTTGAAAAGGAGTGGTGAGAGGGAACATCCTTATCTTGCTCTTGATCTTGGTGAGAAAGCTTCATGCTTCTTATCGTTAAACATGATGTTAGCTGCAGGTTTTTTGTAGACATTCTTTATCAAGTTGAGGAAGATCTACTCCATTCCCAGTTTACTGACAGCTTTTATCATGAATGTGTGTTGGAGTTTGTCAAAAGCTCTTTCTGCATATATTAATATGATTATGTGATTTTTTTCCTTTAGCCTGTTGATGTAGTGAATTTTACATTAATTGATTTTTGAATGTTAAACCAGCTTTGCATATCTGGGATGAATTCCACTTGCTCATGGTGTATAATTCTTTTTATATATTGTTAGATTCAATTTGCTAATATCTTGTTGAGGATTTTGCATCCGTGTTCATGAAAGATATTGGATCTGTAGTCTTTTTATGTAATGTCTTTGTCTGGTTTTGGTAATAAGGTAATGCTGGCCTCATAGAATGAGTGGGGAAGTATTCCCTCTGCTTCTGTCTTCTATAAGAGATTGTAGAGAGTTGGTATAATTTCTTCCTTAAATGTTTGGCAGATATTACCAGTGAAACTATCTAGGCCTCGTGCTTTCTGTTTTGGAAGGTTATTATTTATTAATTCAATTTCTTTAATAAATATTGGCCTACTCAGATTATTTATTGATTCTTGTGTGAGTTTTGGCAGATTATGTCTTTCAAAAAATTGGTCCATTTCATCTAGGTCATCAAATTAAATTTGTAGTCATAGAGTTGTTCATAGTTGTCCATTATTATCCTGTTAGTGTCCACGGGATCTGTAATGATGTTCCCTCTATCATTTCTTGCTTTGTTGTTTTTGAGATGGAGTCTAGCTCTGTCGCCCAGGCTGGAGTGCAGTGGTGCTATCTTGGCTCACTGCAACCTCCACCTCCCAGGTTCAAACGATTGTCTTGCCTCAACCTCCCCAGTAGCTAGGATTACAGGTGCCCACCACCAAGCCCAGCTAATTTTTGTATTTTTAGTAGCGATAGGGTTTCACTATATTGGTCAGGCTGGTCTCGAACTCCTAACCTCAAGTGATCCACCTGCTTTGGCCTCCCAAAGGTGTGAGCCACTGCACCTGGCCTCATTTCTGATACTACTAATTTGTGTCATCTTTTTGTTTTTGTTGGTTATCCTAGCTAGAGGTTTAGTGGTTTTATTTCTTTTCTTTTTCTTTTTTGCTGAGGTTTTATTTTGGAAAAAAAGAGCACTTGAATTGTTTTGTAGCCGGAGGGTGCCTCAGGCAGTGAACTCCTCCCGGGGATGGGCTGAGGGCAAGGGCTAAGCCTCAGGTGGGTCTCCCGTTCCCTGTGCTCCCCTGCACAGCTGTCTCCCTCTTGGGCTCTGGGGCAGCCGCAAGAAGGGTAGGCTGGGAGGAGTTGCCATGGCTGTTCACTTGGGCAGGACATCAGAGGCCTCGAACACCAGCCTCCCATTGCCTCCGGAATTGGTGGGTTCTTGGTCTCAGTGACTTCAAGAACGAAGCCGCGGACCCTCACGGTGAGTGTTACAGTTCTTAAAGGCAGCGTGTCCAGAGTTTGTTCCTTCTGATGTTCGGATATGTTGGGAGTTTCTTCCTTCTGGTGGGTTCATGGTCGCGCTGTCTCAGGAGTGAAGCTGCAGACCCTCGCGGAGAGTGTTACAGCTCATAAAAGCAGTGTGGACCCAAAGAGTGAGCAGTAGCAAGGGTTATTGCAAAGGGTGAAAGAACAAAGCTTCCACAGTGTGGAAGGGGACCCAAGCGGGTTGCCTGCTGGCTCCGGCGCCTGCTTTTATTCTCTTATCTGGCCCCACCCACGTCCTGCTGATTGGTAGAGCCCAGTGGTCTGTTTTGACAGGGTGCTGATTGGTGCATTTACAATCCCTGAGCTAGACACAAAGGTTTCCACGTCCCCACCAGATTAGTTAAATATAGAGTATGGACACAAAGGTTCTCCAAGGCCCCACCAGAGTAGCTAGATACAGAGTGTCGATTGGTGCATTCACAAACCCTGAGCTAGACACAGGGTGCTGATTGGTGTGTTTACAAACTTGAGCTAGATACAGAGTGCCGATTGGTGTATTTACAATCCCTGAGCTAGACATAAAGGTTCTCCACATCTCCACCAGACTCAGGAGCCCAGCTGGCTTCGCCCAGTGGATCCTGCACCGAGGCTACAGGTGGAGCTGCCTGCCAGTCGCGCGCTGCGCCCTTGCACTCCTCAGCCCTTGGGTGGTAGATGGGACTGGGCGCCGTGGAGCAGGGGGTGGTGCTCGTCGGGGAGGCTCGGGCACACTGGAGCCCGTGAAGGGTGTGGGAGGCTCAGGCGTGGCGGGCTGCAGGTCCCGAGCCCTGCCCCGCGGGAAGGCAGCTAAGGCCCGGTGAGAAATCGAGCGCAGCGCTGGTGGGCTGGCACTGCTGGGGGACCCAGTACACCCTCTGCAGCCGCTGGCCCGGGTGCTAAGCCCCTCATTGCCTGGGGCCAGCAGGGCCGACCGGCTGCTCCGAGTGCGGGGCCCACCAAGCCCACGCCCACCCGGAACTACAGCTGGCCCGCAAGCGCCGCGTGCAGCCCCGGTTCACGCTCTCGCCTCTGCCTCCACACCTCCCTGCAAGCTGAGGGAGCCGGCTCTGGCCTTGGCCAGCCGAGAAAGGGGCTCCCACAGTGCAGCGGTGGGCTGAAGGGCTCCTCAAGTGACGCCAAAGTGGGAGCCCAGGCAGAGGAGGCACGGAGAGCCAGCAAAGGCTGTGAGGACTCCCAGCATGCTGTCACCTCTCACCATCGCAGGTCTTGATTTTCTTCACAACTATAGCCCTGGTGGAGCTGCTGCAGCTGAAGGAGCTGGAGCCTAGCTCCCCACCAGCAGCTTCCTGTAGGTGGCAATCTCCATGTCCAGGGCCTATTTATCTTTTTTTTTTTTTTAAATAGCTTTTAGTTTCATTGATTTTTTTTCTATTGATTTTCTGTTTTCAATTTCATTCATTTCTGCTTTCATTTTTATTATTTCTTCTTACTTTAGAATTCATTTGTTCCTCTTTTTTCTAGTTTTTTAAGGTGAAATCCTAAATTATTGATTTTATATCTTTCTTCCTTTCTAATATATACATTTAATGGCATAAATGTTCATCTAAGTACTGATTTTACTGTATCCCACAAATTTTGAAAAGTCGTGCTTTTATTTTCATTTAGTTAAAAATAATTTTAAATTTCTCTGAGATTTCTTTTTTGACCCATGAGTGTGTTGTTTAATCTCCATGTATTTTGGAATTGTCCAGTTGTCTGTTATTAAATTTTTAGTTTAATTCTATTGTGGTTTGAGAGCAGATGTTGTTTTAAATTTGCTAAGGTGTGTTTTATGGCCCAGAATGTGGTCTATCTTGGTAAATGTTCCATGTGAACTGGAGAAGAAAATGTTTTCTGCAAAAGTTGGATGAAGTAGTCTATAGATATTAATTATATCCAATTAATTGATGGTGTTGTTGAGTTCAACTATGTCCTTACTGGTTTTATGTCTGCTGGATCTGTCCATTTCTGACAGAGGAGTATTCAGGTCTCCAACTACAATCATGGATTCATCTATTTCTCTTTGCAGTTCTGATGTTTTTGCCTCTCATTTTAATGTATGTGGTTAGGCACATACATATTAAGGACTGTATATCTTCTTAGAGAACAGACCTCTTTATTGCTATGTAATGCCCCTCTTTGTCCCTGACAACTATTTTTGCTTTGAAGTCTGCTCTTACTGAAATTAATATAGCTACTCTTGTTTTCTTTTGATTACTGTTAGTATGATATATCTTTATCCACTTATTTTTAATCTATACTGTCTATTTTTAAAGCTGGTTAATTGTAGACAACATATACTTGGGTCTGGTTTCTTCATCCACTCCAACAGTCTCTGTCTTTGATTGGTGCATTAGACCATTGACATGCAAAGTGATTATTGATATAGTGGGATTAATATCTACTCTATTTGTTAGATTTTTATTTGTTGCCCTTGTTCTTTGACCCTGTTTTTGTCTTCCACTCTTTTTCTGTCTTTTGTATTTTTAAGTAAATACTTTACATGGTTCCATTTCCTCTGTTATACTTTTTTCCGTATCTATTGTATCTGATTATTTAAACATTTTTTAGTGTTTGCCCTAAAATATGCAGTATACATTTACAAGAATCCAATCCTTCAAATAACACTATACTGCTTCATGGGTAGTGTTCTTAATAACAAAATAAACCAATTCTTTCCTCCTATCCCTTGTATCAATGCTGCTATTCATTTTACTTATATATAAGCATACATAAGCATATAGATACACATAAGGTATATACATAAGCATATATAAGCTAATACGTTATTGCTATTACTATTTTGAAAACTGTTACGTCTTAGATCAGTTAAGAAGAAAAATAGAAGTTTTTAATTTTTCCTTCACTTTCTTCTCCTTCTGTATTCATATTATGCATATGTTTATATTTTGTAGTTGTTTCACAGTTCTTGAATATGCTGTCCTGCTTTTTCCAGTCTTTGTTCTCTTTGCTTTTCAGTTTTGGAGGTTTCTACTGATAGATCCCCAGTCTCAGAAATTCTTTCCTCAGCCACGTTCAGTCTACTAATAAGCCATCAAAGCCATTCTTCATGTCTATTACATGGTTCAAAAAAATTGTTTATATAAATGTATGGGGTACAGGTGCAATTTTGTTACATGCATACTGGTCAAGTCAGGGCTTTTAGGGTATTTATCACCAGAATAACATACATTGTACCTATTAAGTAATTTCTCCTCACCTGCCCTCTCACCTCTTTCCCCTTTCTGAGTCTTCATTGTCTATAATTCCACTCTTTAGCTCCATGTGTCCACCTTTGTTCTCAGCATCCACTTACAGTGTTTACAGAGTTCTCATGTTTCTTTTCTTTTTAAATTTCGAGACAGGCTACAACAGAATCCAAATCCATAGGTGAAGCAAACTACTCCTGTAATTTCAAAGCTGAAGTTGATAGTTTATTTGTACCCAATCTGAGTGGTTCACCTGCATGAGTTTTGAGTTCTTAAAGGCCAGTAGCTTCCTTTCCCTTCTATGCATCTTAAGTACACTTGAGTTAGCCTATGATACATGAATATCTATAGAGTTGAGGCCTATAAAACTTGTATGGCAAGCAATTTGAAATGTGCCAACAATGAGATACTGGAGCAACCACAGTGCTGAGAACAGCTTTGACTACTGCAGGAAACCCACAAACCTCAAATTTAGATGGAAACATTTTTGAACTTAATTCATACTGAGGGACAAATTATGGTAATAGTGGAGGGAAAGTCTTTTTATGTGAGATACAGGAGGCTCCTTTAGCTCTTTCACCTCCTAGAGTCACCATAGTGGTACCTTCATTTATTCCTTCTCAAATATTCCTCCCATCTTTATTTGGATCTGAGTTTCAGGCCTAGATTATTTTCCCTCTTTCTGAAGAACTCTTGACATTTCTTTCCAGGCGTATGTACTGACAACAAAGTCCCTCAATTTTCATTCGAGAAAATCTTTATGTTTCCCTTTTGAATGAAAATTTTGCAGGATACAGAATTCTAAATTGGTGATTTATTTCTTTCAACACTTTATTTTACTCCACCTTATTCTTGTTTGAGTCGTTTTTGAAGAGAATTCCTATGTAATTCTTATCCTTATATTGCAATTCTTTGCCAGCACCTATAATGATTTACTCTCTACCTATTTCTTCAATATTATTGGAGGGCTACCCTGCCTACTTTCCACCATTTTAGCCATTCTCTGTTATTTGCACACTCCAAGCTCATCTTACCTCAGAACCTTTGCCCTTGCTATACCCCATGCTTGGAACAAGTTTCTCCTATATCTTTATATAACTAGCTCTCTATTAATATTTGGGTCTTTGTTAAATGTGACCATTTGAATTTCCCTTACCACATAATCTAAAGTGAGCCCATGTGCCTATAATACCTTCTGTTGTTTTGCTGTTTAGTTTTCTTCATGGTACTTATCACTAAATTATCCTTTTTTTTAACTGTGTTTTTATCCACATAATAATAAGCCAAGTAAGAGCCAGACCATAATCTATATTACATGTCAGCAATAAGAAGAGTACCTGGCATGTAGTAAGTGCTCATAAAAAATACTATATAGTTGTTGAATGAATGAATGATCTCCATTTTATAGCTGAGGACTGAAGCTCAGAGAGAGAAAGTAACTTTCCCAAAGGACACAGCTAACAAGTGCCAGAGTCAGGAGTCACCTCAGGTCCTCCTGATCCCAGTGTTCTGATTGTCATTGCTCTGTACCACCACCTCCCTGAGTGCTGGAAAGAGTGTATCCGAGGTACATGTTACAGTGGAGTTTCTAAAATAATTGAACTTTTGTTATCTCTTTACCCATTTTTTTCTTTCTATGGATCTGGCTGTCTACTGTGTGTGCATAGATACAGATCCATGTACTCCCGCCCCCTACTCAGAATAATAATGTGTTAAATATCTTTCAAAGAAAGAATTATTAGACAAAGTCATGGAACTCTTCACCAAAAAGATGACCTTCGAGAGGGGCCATGCGCGATGGCTCACACTTGTAATCGTGGCAGTTTGGGAGGCTGTTCGAAACCAGCCTGGCCAACATGGTGAAACCCCATCTCTACTAAAAAGACAAAAATTAGCTGGGCTTGGTGGCATGCACCTGTAGTCCCAACTACAGGAGAATCGCTTCCACCCGGGAGACTGAAGTTGCAGTGAGCCAAGACTGTGCCACTGCAGCACCCTGGTCTGGGCGACAGAGTGACACTCTGTCTCGAAAAAAGAAAAACAAACCTTTGAAATACTTTGTAAAATTAGAAATTGGGTATTGAGAGAAATAAAAATATATAAAATGGAAAACAAGCACCTAGATCCCATTTTCTTTCTTTTCTTTCTTTTTTGATGGAGTCTAACTCTGTTGCCTAGGCCAGAGTGCAATGGTGTGATCTTGACTCACTGCAACCTCCGTCTCCTGGGTTCAAGCAATTCTCCTGTCTCAGCCTCCCAAGTAACTGGTATTACAGGCGCCCGCCACCACGACTGGGTAATTTTGTATTTTTAGTAGAGATGGGGTTTTACCATGTTGGCCAGGCCGGTCTCGAACTCCGGGCCTCAAGATATCCACCTGCCTCGGCCTCCCAAAGTGCTGGGATTACAGGCATGAGCCACCACACCTGGCCGCAGATCCAGTTTTCTAATACCATTCTTCAGTAAAATAAACCAGGGCTCTTAGGAGAAGTGGTCAATTCTAGCACTGGGGCAGGAAATACAAGCATAGGCCTAAGGTACCAGGGCATAAGGAAGTGTTCAGAAAACTCAAAAAAGTCACACAACAATGGGGATATGTTAAAAGGAACTGTAGCCAGAGAAAAGAGTTCCTAATGGCTGAAGACAGAAAAATTTGAGCAACAAAGTCAACAAAATAGTATTGGATTATAAAGTACAAATAAATATCCATGAGTCTGTCCATACTGATACAAATAAATGATTGAATAAACAAATAGTGGAGAATAGGTGGATCTCCCATACAGAAGAATCCCAAATAATTTATGTAGATACTCTGTCCTCAAGGAGGTAGAGCATAATTCCACGTTCAAGTGTGGGTTGCACATACTGACTTCCTTCAAAATAATACAGTTATGGAGAGAGGAAAAACTAACTTCATAGTGGAGAAATCTGACAAACCCCACCTCAGCCAGGGGATCAAGGTCAGCATCAATGGTATATATTTTTGATATGATGTGATAAGAATGGCATATTATTTCTGTAGTCTTCCTCAGCAAACCCCAAACCTCAGCCTAATTGTGAAAAAATCATCAGGCATCTCCCAGTTGAAGGGCCTTCTATAAAATACCTGGCCAATACTCCCCAAATCTGTTAAGGTCTTAGAAACTCTTTTTTAAAATTATCATTATACATTAAGTTCTAGGGTACATGTGCACAATGTGCAGGTTTGTTACGTAGGTATACATGTGCCATGTTGGTGTGCTGCACCCATCAACTCGTCATTTACATTAGGCATTTCTCCTAATGCTATCCATCTCCCATCCCCCCCACCCCCTAACAGGCCCCAATGTGTGACGTTCCCTGCCCTGTGTCCGTGTGTTCTTATTGCTCAACTCCCACCTATGAGTGAGAACATGTGGTGTTTGGTTTTCTGTCCTTGTGATAGTTTGCTTAAAATGATGGTTTCCAGCTTCATCCGTGTCCCTGCAAAGGACATGAACTCATCCTTTTTATGGCTGCATAGTATTCTATGTTGTGTATATGTGCTACATTTTCTTAATCTGGTCTATCATTGATAGACATTTGGGTTGGTTCCAAGTCTTTGCTATTGTGAATAGTGCTGCAATAAACATACGTGTGCATGTGTCTTTATAGTAGCATGATTTATAATCCTTTGGGTATATACCCAGTAATGGGACCACTGGGTCAAATGGTATTTCTAGTTCTAGATCCTTGAGGAATCGCCACACTGTCTTCCACAATGGTTGAACTAATCTACCCTCCCACCAACAGTGTAAAAGTGTTCCTATTTCTCCACATCCTCTCCAGCATCTGTTGTTTCCTGACTTTTTAATGATCACCATTCTAACTGGCATGAGATGGTACCTCATTGTGGTTTTGATTTGCATTTCTCTGATGATCAGTGATGAGCATTTTTTCATATGTCTGTTGGCTGCATAAATGTCTTCTTTTGAGAAGTGTCTGTTTATATCCTTCACCCACTTTTTGATGGGGTTGTTTGTTTTTTTCGTGTAAATTTGTTTAAGTTCTTTGTAGATTCTGGATATTAGCTCTTTGTCAGATGGGTAGATTGCAAAAATTTTCTCCCATTCTGTAGGTTGCCTGTTCACTCTGGTGATAGTTTCTTTTGCTGTGCAGAAGCTCTTTAGTTTAATTAGATCCCATTTGTCAAGTTTGGCTTTTGTTGCCATTGCTTTTGGTGTTTTAGTCATGAAGCTTTTGCCCATGCCTATGTCCTGAATGGTATTGCCTAGGTTTTCTTCTAGGGTTTTTATGGTGTTAAGTCTTACATTTAAGTCTTTAATCCATCTTGAGTTAATTTTTGTATACAGTGTAAGGAAGGGATCTAGTTTCAGCTTTCTACATATGGCTAGCCAGTTTTCCCAGCACCATTTATTAAATAGGGAATCCTTTCCCCATTTCTTGTTTGTGTCAGGTTTGTCAAAGATCAGATGGTTGTAGACATGTGGTATTATTTCTGAGGCCTCTGTTCTGTTCCATTGATCTATATATCTGGTTTGGTACCAGTACCATGCTGTTTTGGTTAGTGTAGCCTTGTAGTATAGTTTGAAGTCAGGTAGCATGATGCCTCCAGCTTTGTTCTTTTTGCTTAGGATTGTCTTGGCTATGTGGGCTCTTTTTTGGTTCCATATGAACTTTACAGTAGTTTTTTCCAATTTTGTGAAGAAAGTCAGTGGTAGCTTGATGAGGATAGCACTGAATCCGTAAATACCTTGGGCAGTATATCCATTTTCATGATATTGATTCTTCCTATCCATGAGCATGGAATGTTCTTCCATTTGTTTGTGTCCTCTTTTATTTCGTTGAGCAGTGATTTGTAGTTCTCCTTGAAGAGGTCCTTCACATCCCTTGTAAGTTGGATTCCTAGGTATTTTATTCTCTTTGTATTAATTGTGAATGGGAGTTCACTCATGATTTGGTTCTGTCTCTCTTTGTCTATTATTGGTTTATAGGAATGCTTGTGATTTTTTTGCACATTGATTTTGTATCCTGAGACTTTGTTGAAGTTGCTTATCTGCTTAAGGAGATTTTGGGCTGAGATGATGGGGTTTTCTAAATATACAATCATGTCATCTGCAAACAGAGACAATTTGACTTCCTCTTTCCCTAATTCAATATCTTTTATTTCTTTCTCTTGCTTGATTGCCCTAGCCAGAACTTCCAACACTATGTTGAATAGGAGTGGTGAGAGAGGGCATCCTTGTCTTGTGCTGGTTTTCAAAGGGAATGCTTCTAGTTTTTGGCCACTCAGTATGATATTGGCTGTGGGTTTGTCATAAATAGCTCTTGTTATTTTTAGATATGTTCCATCAATACCTAGTTTATTGTGAGCTTTTAGCATGAAGGGCAGTTGAATTTTGTTGAAGGCCTTTTCTGCATCTATTGAGATAATCATATGGATTTTGTCTTTGGTTCTGTTTATGTGATGGATTACGTTTATTGATTTGCGTATGTTGAACCAGCCTTGCATCCCAGGGATGAAGCCAACTTGATCGTGGTGTATAAGCTTTTTGATGTGCTGCTGGATGCAGTTTGCCAGTATTTTATTGAGGATTTTTGCCTTGATGTTCATCAGGGATATTGGCCTAAAATTCTCTTTTTTTATTGTGTCTCTACCAGGCTTTGCCATCAGGATGATGCTAGCCTCATAAAATGAGTTAGGGAGGGTATCTCTTTTTCTATTGATTGAAATAGTTTCAGAAGGAATGGTACCCACTCCTTTTTTCACCTCTGGTAGAATTTGGCTGTGAATCCGTCTGGTCCTGGACTTTTTATGGTTGGTAGGCTATTAATTATTGCCTCAATTTCAGAACCTGTTATTGGTCTATTCAGAGATTCAACTTCTTCCACTGGTTTAGTCTTGGGAGGGTGTATGTGTCCAGGAATTAATCCATTTCTTCTAGATTTTCCAGTTTATTTGCATAGGGGTGTTTATCATATTCTCTGATGGTAGTTTGTATTTATGTGGGATCGGTGGTGATATCCCCTTTATCATTTTTTATTGCGTCAATTTGATTCTTCTCTCTTTTCTTCTTTATTAGTCTTGCTAGCGATCTATTTTGTTGATCTTTTCAAAAATCCAACTCCTGAATTCATTGATTTTTTGAAGGGTTTTTTGTGTCTCTATCTCCGTCAGTTCTGCTCTGATCTTAGTTATTTCTTGCCTTCTGCTAGTTTTTGAATTTGTTTGCTCTTCCTTCTCTAGTTCTTTTAATTGTGATGATAGGGTGTCGATTTTAGATCTTTCCTGCTTTCTCTTGTGGGCATTTAGTGCTATAAATTTCCCTCTACACACTGCTTTAAAAGTGTCCCAGAGATTCTGGTACTTTGGGTCTTTGTTCTCATTGGTTTCAAAGAACATCTTTATTTCTGCCTTTATTTTGTAATTTACCCTGTAGTCATTCAGGGGCAAGTTGTTCAGTTTCCATGTAATTGTGTGGTTTTGAGTGAGTTTCTTAATCCTGAGTTCTAATTTGATTGCACTGTGGTCTGAGAGACACTTTGTTGTGATTTCTGTTCTTTTGCATTTGCTGAGGAGTGTTTTACTACCAATTATGTGGTCAGTTTTAGAATAAGTGTGATGTAGTGCTGAGAGGAATGTATATTCTGTTGATTTGGAGTGGAGAATTCTGTAGATGTCTATTAGGTTCACTTGGTCCAGAGCTGAGTTCAAGTCCTGGTTATCCTTGGTAGCCTTCTTTCTCGTTGATCTGTCTAATATTGACAGTGGGGTGTTAAAGTCTCCCATCATTATTGTGTGGAAGTCTAAGTCTGTTTGTAGGTCTCTAAGGACTGGCTTTACGAATCTGGGTGCTCCTGTATTGGGTACATACATATTTAGGATAGTTAGCTCTTCTTGTTGAATTCTTCCCTTTACCATTACATAGTGGCCTTCTTTGCCTCTTTTGTTCTTTGTTGGTTTAAAGTCTGTTTTATCAGAGACTAGGATTGCAACCCCTGCTTTTTACTGCTTTCCATTTGCTTGGTAGATCTTCCTCTATGCCTTTATTTTGAGCCTATGTGTGTCTTTGCACATGAAATAGGTCTCCTGAATACCACACTGATGGGTCTTGACTCTTTATCCAATTTGCCAGCCTGTGTCTTTTAATTGGGGCATTTAGCCCATTTACATTTAAGGTTAATATTGTTACATTTGAATTTGATCCTATCATTATGATGTTAGCTGGTTATTTTGCCCATTAACTGATGCAGTTTCTTCATAGTGTCCTTGGTCTTTACCATTTGGCATGTTTTTGCAGTGGCTGGTACTGGTTGTTCCTTTCCATGTTTAGTGCTTCCTTCAAGAGCTCTTGTAAGGCGGGCCTGGCGTGACACAATCTCTCAGCATTTGCTTGTCTGTAAAGGATTTTATTTCTCCTTTACTTATGAAGCTTAGTTTGGCTGGATACGAGATTCTGGGTTGAAAATTCTTTTCTTTAAGAATGCTGAATATTGGCCCCCACTCTCTTCTGGCTTGTAGGGTTTCTGCTGAGAGATCTGCTGTTAGTCTGATGGGCTTCCCTTTGTGGGTAGCCTGACTTTTCTCTCTGGCTGCCCTTAACATTTTTTCCTTCATTTCAACCTTGGTGAATCTGACAATTAATATGTCTTGGGGTTGCTCTTGTTGAGGAATATCTTTGTGGTGTTCCCTGTATTTCCCGAATTTGAATATTGGCCTGCCTTGCTAGGTTGGGGAAGTTCTCCTAGATAATATCCTGAAGAGTGTTTAACAACTTGGTTCCATTCTCCCCGTCACTTTTGGTACACCAGTCAGATGTAGATTTGGTCTTTTCACATAGTCCCATATTTCTTGGAGGCTTTGTTCATTTCTTTTTACTCTTTTTCCTCTAATCTTGTCTTCTTGCTTTATTTCATTAATTTGATCTTCAATCACTGATCTCCTTTCTTCCACTTGATCGAGATGGCTGTTGAACCTTGCGCATGCATCACGAAGTTCTTGTGCCGTGGTTTTCAGCTCCATCAGGTCATTTAAGGCCTTCTCTACACTGTTTATTCTAGTTAGCCGTTCATTCGTCTGACCTTTTTTCAAGGTTTTTAGCTTCCTTGTGATGAGTTAGAACATGCTCCTTTAGCTCGGGAAGTTTGTTATTACCAACCTTCTGAAGCCTACTTCTGTCAATTGGTCAAACTCATTCTCCGTCCAGTTTTGTTCCCTTGCTGGCAAGGAGTTGTGTTCCTTTGGAGGAGAAGAGGCACTCTGTTTTTTGGAATTTTGAGCTTTTCTGCTGTCATTTCTCCCCATCTTTGTGGTTTATCTACCTTTGGTCTTTGATGTTGTTGACCTACTGATGGGGTTTTGGTGTGGCTGTCCTTTTTGTTGATGTTGATGCTATTCCTTTCTGTTTGTTAGTTTTGCTTCTAACAGTCAGACCCCTCAGCTGCAGGTCTGTTGGTGTTTGCTGGAGGTCCACTCCAGACCCTGTTTGCCTGGGTATCACCAGTGGAGGCTGCAGAACAGCAAATATTGTTGCCTGATACTTTCTCTGGAAGCTTCGTCCCAGAGGGGCACCTGCCTGTTTGAGGTGTCTGTTGGCCCCTACTGGAAGGTGTTTCCCAGTCAGGCTACATGGGGGTCAGGGACCCACTTGAGGAGGCAGTCTGTCCGTTCTTGGAGCTTGAACACCATGATGAGAGAACCACTGCTTGCTTCAGAGCTGTCAGATAGAGACGTTTAAATCTGCAGAAGCTGTCTGCTGCCTTTTGTTCTACTATGCCCTGCCCCTAGAGGTGGAATCTATAGAGGCAGTGGGCCTTGCTGTGCTGCGGTGGGCTCTACCCAGTTTGTGCTTCTTGGCCTCTTTGTTTACACTGTGAGCTACTCAAGCCTCAGCAATGGCAGATGCCCCTCCCCCAGTCAGGCTGCAGTGTCACAGGTTAGACTGCTGCACTAGCAGTGAGCAAGGTTCCATGGGTGTGGGACCCACCGAGTCAGGCACAGGAGGGAATCTTTTGGTCTACTGGTTGCTAAGACTGTGGGAAAAGCACAGTATTTGGTCAGGAGTGTACCGTTTCTCCAGGTACAGACTGTCATGGTTTCCCTTGGCTAGGAAAGGGAAATCCCCTGACCCCTTGCGCTTCCTGGGTGAGGCGATGCCCCGCCCTGCTTCAGCTCACCCTCTATGGGCTGCCCCCACTGTCCAACCAGTCCGAATGAGATGAACCAGGTACCTCAGTTGGAAATGCAGAAATCACCTGTCTTCTGCATTGATCTCACTGGAGCTGCAGACTGGAGCTGTTCCTATTCGGCCATCTTGGAAGCAACTGCCCGTCTTAGAAAATCTTTTTTTTTATTTTTTTATTTTTTATTTTTTATTATTATACTTTAGGTTTTAGGGTACATGTGCACAATGTGCAGGTTTGTTACATATGTATACATGTGACATGTTGTTTTGCTGCACCCATTAACTTGTCATTTAGCGTTAGGTATATCTCCTAATGCTGTCCCTCCCCCCTCCCTCCACCCCACAACAGTCCCCGGAGTGTGATGTTCCCCTTCCTGTGTCCATGAGTTCTCATTGTTCAATTCCCACCTATGAGTGAGAACATGGGGTGTTTGGTTTCTTGTCCTTGCGATAGTTTACTGAGAATGATGTTTTCCAGTTTCATCCATGTCCCTACAAAGGACATGAACTCATCATTTTTTATGGCTGTATAGTATTCCATGGTGTATATGTGCCACATTTTCTTAATCTAGTCTATCGTTGTTGGACATTTGGGTTGGTTCCAAGTCTTTGCTATTGTGAATAGTGCCGCAATAAACATACGTGTGCATGTGTCTTTATAGTAGCATGATTTATAGTCCTTTGGGTATATACCCAGTAATGGGATGGCTGGGTCAAATGGTATTTCTAGTTCGAGATCCCTGAGGAATTGCCACACTGACTTCCACAATGGTTGAACTAGTTTACAGTCCCACCAACAGTGTAAAAGTGTTCCTATTTCTCCACATCCTCTCCAGCACCTGTTGTTTCCTGACTTTTTAATGATGGCCATTCTAACTGGTGTGAGATGGTATCTCACTGTGGTTTTGATTTGCATTTCTCTGATGGCCAGTGATGATGAGCATTTTTTCATGTGTTTTTTGGCTGCATAAATGTCTTCTTTTGAGAAGTGTCTGTTGATGTCCTTCACCCACTTTTTGATGGGATTGTTTTTTTCTTGTAAATTTGTTTGAGTTCATTGTAGATTCTGGATATTAGCCTTTTGTCAGATGAGTAGGTTGCAAAAATTTTCTCCCATTCTGTAGGTTGCCTGTTCACTCTGATGGTAGTTTCTTTTGCTGTGCAGAAGCTCTTTAGTTTAATTAGATCCCATTTGTCAATTTTGGCTTTTGTTGCCATTGCTTTTGGTGTTTTAGACATGAAGTCCTTGCCCACGCCTATGTCCTGAATGGTATCGCCTAGGTTTTCTTGTAGGATTTTAATGGTTTTAGGTCTAACATTTAAGTCTTTAATCCATCTTGAATTAATTTTTGTATAAGGTGTAAGGAAGGGATCCAGTTGCAGCTTTGTACATATGGCTAGCCAGTTTTCCCAGCACCATTTATTAAATAGGGAATCCTTTCCCCATTTCTTGTTTTTGTCAGGTTTGTCAAAGATCAGATAGTTGTAGACATGCGGCATCATTTCTGAGGACTCTGTTCTGTTCCATTGATCTATGTCTCTGTTGTGGTACCAGTACCATGCTGTTTTGGTTACTGTAGCCTTGTGGTATAGTTTGAAGTCAGGTAGCGTGATGCCTCCAGCTTTGTTCTTTTGGCTTAGGATTGACTTGGCGATGTGGGCTCTTTTTTGGTTCCATATGAACTTTACAGTAGTTTTTTCCAATTCTGTGAAGAAAGTCATTGGTAGCTTGATGGGGATGGCATTGAATCTACAAATTACCTTGGGCAGTATGGCCATTTTCACGATATTGATTCTTCCAACCCATGAGCATGGAATGTTCTTCCATTTGTTTGTATCCTCTTTTATTTCATTGAGCAGTGGTTTGTAGTACTCCTTGAAGAGGTCCTTCACATCCCTTGTAAATTGGATTCTTAGGTATTTTATTCTCTTTGAAGCAATTGTGAATGTGAGTTCACTCATGATTTGGCTCTCTGTTTGTCTGTGATTGGTGTACAAGAATGCTTGTGATTTTTGTACATTGATTTTGTATCCTGAGACTTTGCTGAAGTTGCTAATCAGCTTAAGGAGATTTTGGGCTGAGACAATGGGGTTTTCTAGATATACAATCATGTCATCTGTAACAGGGACAATTTGACTTCCTCTTTTCCTAATTGAATACCCTTTATTTCCTTCTCCTGCCTGATTGCTCTGGCCAGAACTTCCAGCACTACGTTGAATAGGAGTGGTGAGAGAGGGCATCCCTGTCTTGTGCCAGTTTTCAAAGTGAATGCTTCCAGTTTTTGCCCATTCAGTATGATATTGGCTGTGGGTTTGTCATAGATAGCTGTTATTATTTTGAGATACGTCCCATCAATACCTAATTTATTGAGAGTTTTTAGCATGAAGGGTTGTTGAATTTTGTCAAAGGCCTTTTCTGCATCTATTGAGATAATCATGTGGTTTTTGTCTTTGGTTCTGTTTATATGCTGGATTACATTTATTGCTTTGCGTATGTTGAACCAGCCTTGCATCCCAGGGATGAAGCCCACTTGATCATGGTGGATAAGCTTTTTGATGTGCTGCTGGATTCGGTTTGCCAGTATTTTATTGAGGATTTTTGCATCAATGTTCATCAAGCATATTGGTCTGAAATTCTCTTTTTTGGCTATGTCTCTGCCAGGCTTTGGTATCAAGATGATGCTGGCTTCATAAAATGTGTTAGGGAGGATTCCCTCTTTTTCTATCGATTGGAATAGTTTCAGAAGGAATGGTACCAGTTCCTCCTTGTACCTCTGGTAGAATTCGGCTGTGAATCCATCAGGTCCTGGGCTCTTTTTGGTTGGTAAGCTATTGATTATTGCCACAATTTCAGAACCTGTTATTGGTCTATTCAGAGATTCAACTTCTTCCTGGTTTAGTCTTGGGAGGGTGTATTTGTCGAGGAATTTATCCATTTCTTCTAGATTTTCTAGTTTATTTGCATAGAAGTGTTTGTAGTATTCTCTGATGGTAGATTGTATTTCTGTGGGATCGGTGGTGATATCCCCTTTTTCATTTTTTATTGCATCTATTTGATTCTTCTCTCTTTTCTTCTTTATTAGTCTTATTAGCAGTCTATCAATTTTGTTGATCTTTTCAAAAAACCAGCTCCTGGATTCATTAATTTTTTGAAGGGTTTTTTGTGTCTCTATTTCCTTCAGTTCTGCTCTGATTTTAGTTATTTCTTGCCTTCTGCTAGCTTTTGAATGTGTTTGCTCTTGCTTTTCTAGTTCTTTTAATTGTGATGTTAGGGTGTCAATTTTGGATCTTTCCTGCTTTCTCTTGTGGGCATTTAGTGCTATAAATTTCCCTCTACACACTGCTTTGAATGTGTCCCAGAGATTCTGGTATGTTGTGTCTTTGTTCTCATTGGTTTCAAAGAACATCTTTATTTCTGCCTTCATTTCATTATGTACCCAATAGTCATTCAGGAGCAGGTTGTTCAGTTTCCATGTAGTTGAGCGGTTTTGAGTGAGTTTCTTAATCCTGAGTTCTAGTTTGATTGCACTGTGGTCTGAGAGACAGTTTGTTATAATTTCTGTTCTTTTACCTTTGCTGAGGAGAGCTTTACTTCCAACTATGTGGTCAATTTTGGAACAGGTGTGGTGTGGTGCTGAAAAAAATGTATATTCTGTTGATTTGGGGTGGAGAGTTTAGATGTCTATTAGGTCCACTTTGTGCAGAGCTGAGTTCAATTCCTGGGTATCCTTGTTAACTTTCTGTCTTGTTGATCTTTCTAATGTTGACAGTGGGGTATTAAAATCTCCCATTATTATTGTGTGGGAGTTTAAGTCCCTTTGTAGGTCACTCAGGACTTGCTTTATGAATCTGGGTGCTCCTGTGTTAGGTGCATATATATTTAGGATAGTTAGCTCTTCTTGTTGAATTGATCCCTTTACCATTATGTAATGGCCTTCTTTGTCTCTTTTGATCTTTGTTGGTTTAAAGTCTATTTTATCAGAGACTAGGATTGCAACCCCTGCCTTTTTTTGTTTTCCATTTGCTTGATAGATCTTCCTCCATCCCTTTATTTTGAGTCTATGTGTGTCTCTGCACGTGAGATGGGTTTCCTGAATACAGCACACTGATGGGTCCTGACTCCTTATCCAGTTTGCCAGTCTGTGTCTTTTGATTGGAGCATTTAGCCCATTTACATTTAACGTTAATATTGTTACGTGTGAATCTGATCCTGTCATTATGATGTTAGTTGGTTATTTTGCTCGTTAGTTGATGCGGTTTCTTCCTAGCTTCGATGGTCTTTACAATTTCGCATGTTTTTGCAGGGGCTGGTACCGGTTGTTCCTTTCCATGTTTAGTGCTTCCTTCAGGAGCTCTTTTAGGGCAGGCCTGGTGGTGACAAAATCACTCAGCATTTGCTTGTCTGTAAAGTATTTTATTTCTCCTTCATTTTTGAAGCTTAGTTTGGCTGGATATGAAATTCTGGGTTGAAAATTCTTTTCTTTAAGAATGTTGAATATCGGCCCCCACTCTCTTCTGGCTTGTAGAGTTTCTGCCGAGAGATGAGCTGTTAGTCTGATGGGCTTCCCTTTGTGGGTAACCCGACCTTTCTCTCTGGCTGCCCTTAACATTTTTTCCTTCATTTCAACTTTGGTGAATCTGACAATTATGTATCTTGGAGTTGCTCTTCTTGAGGAGTATCTTTGTGGTGTTCTCTGTATTTCCCGAATCTGAATGTTGGCCTGCCTTGCTACATTGGGGAAGTTCTCCTGGATAATATCTTGCAGAGTGTTTTCCAACTTGGTTCCATTCTCCCCGTCATTTTCAGGTACACCAATCAGACGTAGGTTTGGTCTTTTCACATAGTCCCAAATTTCTTGGAGGCTTTGTTCATTTCTTTTTATTCTTTTTTCTCTAAACTTCCCTTCTCGCTTCATTTCATTCACCTTATCTTCTATCACTGATACCCTTTCTTCCAGTTGATCGCATCTGCTACCGAGGCTTCTGCAATCTTCGCGTAGTTCTCGAAACTTGGCTTTCAGCTCCATCATCTCCTTTAAGCCCTTCTCTCCATTGGTTATTCTAGTTATCCATTCTTCTAATTTTTTTTCAAAGTTTTTAACTTCTTTGCTATTGTTTTGAATTTCCTCTCGTAGCTCAGAGTAGTTTGATCGTCTGAAGACTTCTTCTCTCAACTCATCAAAGTCATCCTCCATCCAGCTTTGTTCCGTTGCTGGTGAGGAACTGCGTTCCTTTGGAGGAGGAGAGGTGCTCTGCTTTTTAGCGTTTCCAGTTTTTCTGCTCTGTTTTTTCCCCATCTTTGTGGTTTTATCTACTTTTTGTCTTTGATGATGGTGATGTACAGATGGGTTTTTGGTGTGGATGTCCTTTCTGTTTGTTAGTTTTCCTTCTACCAGACAGGACCCTCAGCTGCAGGTCTGTTGGAGTTTACTAGAGGTCCACTCCAGACCCTGTTTGGCTGAGTGTCAGCAGTGGTGGCTGCAGAACCGTGGATTTTCGTGAGACCACAAATTCAGCTGTCTGATAGTTCCTCTGGAAGTTTTGTCTCAGAGGAGTACCCGGCTGAGTGAGGTGTCAGTCTGTCCCTACTGGGGGGTGCCTCCCAGTTAGGCTGCTCGGGGGTGAGGGACCCACTTTAGGAGGCAGTCTGTCTGTTCTCAAATCTCCACCTGCATGCTGGGAGAACCACAACTCTCTTCAAAGCTGTCAGGCAGACAGGGACATTGAAGTCTGCAGAGGTTCCTGCTGAATTTTTGTTTGTCTGTGCCCTGCCCTCAGAGGTGGAGCCTACAGAGGCAGGCAGGCCTCCTTGAGCTGTGGTGGGCTCCACCCAGTTGGAGCTTCCTGGCTGCTTTGTTTACCTAGGCAAGCCTGGGCAATGGCAGGCGCCCCTCCCCCAGCCTTGCTGCCGCCTTGCAGTTTGATCTCAGACTGCTGTGCTAGCAATCAGCGAGACTCCGTAGGCACAGGACCCTCTGAGCCAGGTGCAGGACACAATCTCCTATTGTGCCATTTTCCAGGCCCGTTGGAAAAGCACAGTATTAGGGTGGGACTGACCCTATTTTCCAGGTGCCGTCTGTTACCCCTTTCTTTGACTAGGAAAGGGAACTCCCTGACCCCTTGTGCTTCCCGAGTGAGGCAATGCCTCGCCCTGCTTCGGCTCGTGCACAGTGCGCTTCACTGACTGTCCTGCACCCGCTGTTTGGCACACCCTAGTGAGATGAAACTGGTACCTCAAACAGAAATGCAGAAATCACCCGTCTTCTGTGTCGCTCAGGCTGGGAGCTGTAGACCGGAGGTGTTCCTATTCGGCCATCTTGGCTCCACAACCCCATCTTAGAAACTCTTACAGCCAAGAGGAGACTAAGGAGACATGCTGACTCAATGTAATTTGGTGTCCTGGATGGATCTTAGGAAGAGAAATAGGATATTTGGCTAGGAAACTCTGAACAACTAAATAAATCTGAGTAAAGTATGGATGTTAGTTAATATTCACGTATTAGAATTGGTTTACGGTGGTTAACAAATTATAGAGGACACTGGGTATGGGGTATAGTTATATGAGAACAATCTGTACTCTCTTAGCAACTCTTCTGTGATTCTAAAACCATTCTAAAATAAAAAGCTTCCTTAAAAATTTGATGGCAGAGCAGGAGTAAATATTTTTGTTTTGTAACCTTGGAAAAAAGAGAGTTGAGGCAAAATCCACAGAGGACTAGAACCTGTATTCCTACCTGGTGTGGGAGGAGAGAGATGACATTTGGTTGGGAGAAGGCTGGAGCCAAGTTATGGTGTTCAGTTTGTTTCTGCTCTGCTGTCATGGGGCTCTTCCTGGGAGGAGCTATAGCTCTATGGAACTGTGTGAATTGGAGTGAGGTTCAACAGTTCGTTGGTGTGACGTGGGTGTATGTGCACATGTGGGTGCATTGTGTACCTGCAAACTCAAATCCCTATAGCATCCACCTAGGAAGTCTAAATGAGTAAAGCAAGTTGGGTATAAGAAATAAGAAAGTGCTGGGAGCTATACCTAATAGGAGACACAAGCCTCAAATGGAAGAACAGCTGCTGCTCTGTTCAGTGCTGGGTGATTTTTGCTGTGCAGGAAGGTGAACTGAGATGCATTTTCTGGTATTTCAAAAGAAGCTGAAAATCTAGATTTTTTTTTTTTTTTAATGTGGAAAATTCTGCTTTTTAAATGTTGGCAACTATTTCAGAAAGTTTTTATTAATCATCATGTATGCCCAATCTGTGTCGAAGGAAATGTGTCTGTGGACTGCACACGGTCCACACCACCAGGTTGCAATTATTTCTGTAAACCTGAGCTATGCTGAGTCCGGTGGGCTAATACAGATGAGGCACGGCTGTGTCTGTGTGGTGTAGAGCATGGAGTTTGTTTGTGTCCTGAGCTGTGACGAGATCATTCTGTGAGAGTAAATAACTGAGCTTGTACTTGAAAGTTGAGGACAATGTGGAGAAGAAAGAGCTAAGAGCACAAGGAAAGGTCCGGAACTAGAACATCACAGGGCGTGTTTTGGAGACGGGATGATTTAAGAGCCATGAAGAGCAGAAGTAGTTATCAGGCTAGAAAGTTAGGCTGGAGCCAGATTAGGATGGGCCTGAGTATTTGGAATATATACTGTTGGCAACAGATGACTAAATACTCAGGTTCTCTTGAAGGAGCACAGGGCAGAAATCAGAAGTTATAATGAGAAATTTGACATTTACACCAGGACTTTCCAGCCAGAAAGAGCAAGGTAGAGTCAATTAATGCACTGAGTCTAGTTAGAATGATTGGGTTAAGGTGAGAGTGGCCATTCCTAACACTTAGCGAAACAGTGTTTATGCATATGCCTGTGTGCAGTTATTTGATTATACATACACTTTTCAGCTGGGCTAGGCTGGCCCATCTGGGCCCAGTCAGCTACTGTGGACACTGAGCTTTAACACCAATAAGTGTATGCTGTATTCATCCTCATTCTCATTTCTTTCTCAGTGCCTCTTGACCCTCCAAGGATTATTGCACCGATCCAGAAATGCTAAAATGGAGAAAGCCATGCCTGACCTGTGCGCACAGCACACAGCATTGATATTTGATGTGAGATTAGGTCAGAGTCAGCCGGGGAGCCTTCTAAAGCGTGGCGTACAGCCAACAAAATGAAAAGGGGGGAAATGTTTCCCTCTCTGCGTGGCTTGCTTTCCTTATCCTCCCTTAGGCATCCTTTCCCCTAAATTCTAGTCCATTATTTTCATTTGAAACTCTCAAATTCCACTGGGCCACTAGCTGACCACATTCCTCCCTAAACCATAGCATTCTATTTTAAACACTTATTGTGCCAACGTTGACATTTTAATAGCCCAAGAGGGGCTGAAATAACTACTCCTACCTCACCACCATCACCAAGGAGATCAAATATCATTTCTAGGATTTATGGTAAGCCCCTCACGGTGAAAGCACAAAAATCAGAGGCCAGGAAATTGGCAGCTATGTATTTTAAATAGGATTTCGGTAATCATTGGCTGGTCTTTCCTAACGATGTTGAAGTTGATATTTTGTAACTTAACATTGGTTCTAGTTCTGCCTGGTGAGTAGCTCTAATCTCATTTTCATTATGTGAAAAACACTTATTAATTAGTAGAAACTATTGGCAACCTTGATAAAGTTGTGAATGAATAATGTAAATCCCTAGTGGGGCCCCTCCCAATCCCTTGTTCCCCTTCCTAAGTAAGCAAACAGAGGGAAATTTCTGATTTTAGTGGGATGATGTACCACCACTAATTATCCAACATTGCTTATGACTTTACCATTAAGATTTGTAATGAAAACTCTTTTATCTATACGTAACAGGAATTAAACTTTATGCAACAAGCTAAACAACAATCATTCTCGATATCCAAATGAGTGCTTTCTTTATCCAAGTTAATCAGTGTAGGGGAAAGTCCTAACCTTATTTCAAAAATGTGCAAAATATTTTGTAATAATAGATAATTCTGAAAACATATAAGGAATTATCTGAAGTTAAGTGTGGTGAGTGAAGTGGATGATTGATAGTCATTTGGGGGCAGTAAAGTGGGTAAGAGTAAAAATTAATGAGACAGTCTTCTTCACGTGGTTCAAAAAACAGCTTCTGAAGGCAGTTCCCCCGGAAGAGCTCCAAAAGTGTTCTTGTATGTGGCAGTAAAGAAAGACAATACTCCTGATGACTGGTAACCAAGTAATGCTGGATTAAACAGTTATTTATTTGATAATCAAACTTCCCTTGCTGATATCAAAGTTTTTATGTATTCTTGGTTTGATCACACCTAATTTGTCTCCATGCAAGGAGAACCAGACTTAAGGTAGGATCCACTCATTTACTGAATGATTGCTTATTGAGTGCCTTCTCTGTGCTGTGCAGTAGGAGTAAGATGAGGAGCACTGTGGACTTTGTCCCTGCCCTCATACATTTATGATAAGGGGTTGTGGGGTCAGGGCATGGAAAAAACAAAAGGCAAATCTTTAAGACAAACTGATGGAAACTACTGCTATTGGTTAAATATGCCCGCATGTTGAGATAATTTGTACTTTCCCAAAGCATTATCTTGATAACATTATAGTCCCAGAAAGTGTTAGGGAATGTAGTAATGAAACTTTGGCAGGTCTTGTGCCTCTACAATGTTTGTGTTGCTCATGAACTTTGTACACGAATGCTTTTGCCCATGTGGCCAGTCAAAAAATGACCTGGTTGACCTGTTTTTCCAAAAGACCTTTGACCAAATCTTTGATGGACAAACAGAGAATCATGTTTTCAAGAAGGATCTACTTGCAAGCAAAGTTCTATAGTGTAGTCAGGGAAGGCTCTATGAAGTAATGAACTCTTCTGGCAAAGATCTGAAGGATGAGTAGAAAATAGTCTGGTTATGAGCTAGGGGAAGAGATTTACAGGCAGGAGTAGCATGTGGAATACAGAATCATTTAACTTTAATAAATTTCAAATGGTAAAAATTTTCCAAAGTTCAAAATACAAACATAACATCCCGTGATATTAGAAAATCTCATTACTTTACTTTAGTCTGGCCAGAAATGTGTCAAGGGGAAGACTTCAAAGAGGCAGATTTCATCTCTCTGGCCTGTAAACAAAATGCCCAAAACACTTCCCCAAGGCTTAAAGTCAGTTTGTAATTACTCTTTTCATCACCTCAGAAGAATTTCCAAACTTTAGTAACATAGTAAACTTTTTTTTGGCCTTTGTGAATAAATACTACGAAATTTGTTTCAAAAGATAAAGCAAAGAGCAACTGAGGTCTTCAAAACATCGTGTATCTAGAAGGTATTACCAAACATCCGTTTTTTTTAAAAAGCACAAGGCATAAAATCAATTCACTAATGTCATGCTAGAGTGAGGTAGTAAAATGAGGCAACTCAGACCAGATGGTGTAATTCATAAACAGGGCTGTCATTTGGGAAAAGGGGTGGAGTGGATGGAGAAATTAACTTGCAGTCTTTCCCCTTCCATTTCTTCCCAATCCAACTAACCTTACTCCTCTGGGTCATTTAGCTGTGGCTAACACACACACACACACACACACACGCACACACACACACGCACACACACACATATGTGTATATATAATATACATTTTACTTATAGCCATAGCTAAATGGTGAATGAAGTAGATGATTGACCTGTGTGCATAGCACACAGCATTGATATTTGATGTTTGATGAAATATCAATGCTCTCAGAGTAAATAATTAAATAAGTATATATATGTACACACACACACACACACATATATATATATTTCTTTTTTAAAAGAGTGTAATTGATGCCAAAGTCACTTTGTCTTCAGAGCTGCTTAACTACATGAAGAGTGTGCACCAACCTGGGGTTGCAAATAGTTCTCTACCTTGTCCGGCTTCTGGAAATGATGTGCCTTTGCTCAATGGGGAATGGATAAGATGAGGATGTCCCACTGCTGGTTGGTTAGTATATTTTTGTAGATGAAGCCAAGCACATCTGTTCTTACACAGAATCTCATCTTTAAAAGGGACCTCAGATAGCATCTAATTCAAAAACTCATCTAATGCAGTGCGGTATTCCTCTAAGGTACATATATAAATGCTGGCTAAATGCCCCCAGGGATGGAAGTTTACTATCTCACAAGGCAGCCAATTATCTTTCTGACAGGTGCCGTTCTTCCTAATATTGAGGTAAAGTCCATTGTTCTTTAGCTTCCACAAAAAGCAGTGATAATACTCTTGATGGCTTGCCCTGTGCCAGGGTCTGTGCCAAGGAGCTTCATAGGCATTGTTTGTAACACTTGCAACATTAGTGGCAGGCAGGGATCATCCTGCACATTTTACAGGTGAGGGAACTAGCACAAGGTCACACAGCTAAGAGAGAAGGATCTAGTCTGGCTAAATCCAATGCCTAGGACAACTTCTTGACACCATGCATAATTCGTGTTTCAAATTTCTATATTTGAAGGCACCTTTTAGACTCTTCTGTTTTCTTATTGGTATCTCATATGGCATGCTTTCCAGTGCTTTCAGAATATGCTATGACAGTATCTCTATAAAAATATAAATCAATACAAATGTTATTGACCCCTAGAAAATGACAATCACAGTACTTTAATTAAAATGAGTATTACAAAGAGACTTCCTTGAATCTTTTAATAATGGCATTTGTTTTTACATAATAACAGCAGCATATTGGTTAAGACATGGATTTAGGTAGATTTGACACCTAGTTTCAACATTCATTAGCTGTCAGATTCAGGGCATTTTATCGAACTTCTCAAATTATCAGTTTCTCACTTAACAATGTGGGGATGATGATGATGCCTATGTTTTAGAATTGTGAGACTTGACATAGTACATATAAAGCAACTTAGCATGATGCTGGCACTATATTCAATAAATGGTATTATTATTTCTTTATTTGCAGCAAACCTAAACCCGTATGATTGTTCTCAAGTAAGACTTCCCCTACACCATGTTTGTAAATTAGAATGTTAGTTATAAATATAAGAAATTGAAAAATTCATGTTGTCTAATCAAGATTACATTTTAGCCAATAGTTTCAGCCAGGATCTTGGTTCTCTCATTAAATATACTGGTAATCTTTTTCAATTTTGTGTCACCGGCAGTTGTTAAACATATTTTCAGTATCTTCATCCAAGTTGTTGCTAAAAGTGATCGAACAGGGAAATCAATGTTTGTTCCCATTTGTGGGTGCTGTTAACAGCTTCGTATGTGTGTTTTACAGCCACATATGTAATTTTCCCTGTGCTTTTCTGTCTATATCATACACTTGTTGTATCCCCTAGTGATCTCTGAAGTTTTAAGCTGTCTTTGACCTATGATTCTGTACATCTCCTGACATTGACATAGCTGAATCTATTAACTAACTTCTAAAATGGAAACCAGGACACCTGGGGCTCAGCACTAGCCTTTCCCCAGTGTACTTAAGCCCTCTGTGGCTCCATTTTTCATACTTTTAAAACTGAGCAAATATTTGCCCTCTCCTTCCTTTCAATGATATGGTGAAAATGAATTTAAAGCAATTATAAAAAGGACATGGTGTTCTTATAATTGGTAGCATATCATTTACAGAGAAATTCCTCATCTGGTCACTATCTAAGTAGCTAAACAACTAAACATTAGCAAGAGAAGTCTCTGAGCAGTCAATGTAAATGACTCCAAGTCTATGCATTTATCATGTGCTTTACTCATAGACTCACACTTATTCACAGTCTCATTACATACACACATGTAACAAGCTTGTTTATTTCATTTCCCAGTCCACAGCCAAATAGAGGAAGAAAATGAATGGAGACTACCCAAAGTGGGTAAACTGAAAGTAGCAAGAAAAGGCCAGGTGCAGTGGCTCACGTCTGTAATCCCAGCACTTTGGGAGGCCGAGGCAGGCAGATCACGAGGTCAGGAGTTTGAGACCAGCCTGCCCAACATAGTGAAACCCCGTCTCTACTAAAAATACAAAAAATTAGACAGGCGTGGTGGTGTGCACCTGTAATCCCAGCTACATGGGAGGCTGAGGCAGGAGAATTGCTTGAACCTGGGAGGTGGAGGTTGAACTGAGCCAAGATCGCACCATTGTACTCCA
This sequence comes from Symphalangus syndactylus, assembly GCF_028878055.3. Classification (NCBI taxonomy): domain Eukaryota; kingdom Metazoa; phylum Chordata; class Mammalia; order Primates; family Hylobatidae; genus Symphalangus; species Symphalangus syndactylus. Next base: position 47,169,727 of record NC_072434.2, on the reverse strand, counting down.
GTCTGGGTGACAGTGCAAGACTCCATCTCACAAAAAAAAAAAAAAAAAAAAAAAAGTAGCAAGAAAATAATCATTTTGAAAGGTGAAAAAAAAAAGATGAGAATTATAAAAATTAGAAACTCAAAAAGTAAAGAAGTCTGAGACCACTAATTAAAGGGGAAAAGTAGCCTTAAACATCAGTTTTCAAGAACATTACTGAATTATAAGTTAATGCTATAATTGATGTTCAAAATGATTATTCATTCTTGTGTTGGACTTCTGTGTTTTCACATGCTCAGCATTCATTCTGCTCTCCTCTGGAGGCAGCACTATGATTTTTCTTCAGAAAATTACCCTTCCCAATTTGTATTCTGTTCCAAAGGAACCATCACGTAAGGAGCTTTCCCATCTCCTGGACAAGGCTGAGCTTATGGTCTAAGACAAATCAGTCGCCTTCTTGCAGGAATTTGGATGTTGAGCAGAGCAACACAAAGCTATTGGGCTGACTCATCCTTATGGTGGTACCCTGCATTCTTCCCTTCCACGTAGAACCCTGGAGCTGCATGGTCCCTGACCTTTTCAAGACTGGTTGTCCAATTTTCTTTTAATTTGGAAGACTACTTTAAAACATCCTAATAAAATATGTTAGTCAAAGGTGGTTTTTGGCTGCTCACAGCTTGTGTTTCATAACTGACACAGATTCATTAAAAGGATCAGTTTTGTTCTATATGCAGTGTTTTAAAAAAGCCACAGCTATTTGTAATAAAAATTAAAAATAGGCCAGGCATGGTGGCTCACACCTGTAATCCCAGCACTTTGGGAGGCAGAGGCAGGAGGATCACTTGAGCCCAGGAGTATGAAACCAGCTTAGACAACCCAGGGAAACCCCATTTATACAAAAATACAAACATTTAGCTGGGCATGGTGGTGTGTGCCTGTAATCCCTGCTGCTTGGGAGACTTGAGGTGGGAGGATTGCCTGAGCCCAGGAGGTGGAGTCTTCCGTGAGCCATGATCATGCCACTGCACTCCAGCCTGGGTGACAGAACGAGACCCTGTGTCAAAACAAAACAAACAAAAAACCCCCAAATTAACAATATTTCCATCCAACTTGGTTAAAATAGAATTGAAAACCTTTAGCATTAAAGGGATGTTTCCATTCTAAATAAGTTACTAATTTCCTAACCATACTAGATAAATGAGTTGTTACTGCATACAAATCCAAAAATTATTACATTTTATTGTTGTAGCTTGAATATATCTTGGTGAACTCATTTTCTTAGAATGGCTCTGGTTTGCTCTTTATTAAAATGACAACTGATGTCACAGAAGCTGCCTGAGGACACATCTAAAATGAACATGCTTTTAGTGGTGGTTAAAATACTTTGAACAGTCAACAAATATTTACAGCTGTTTTTGTGTAACGTGCTGTACTAAGTGCTGGGATAACGCAGTGAACGGGGTGGACATAGCCTCGGAAGTCTGGAGCTTGTTGTCCAATAGCTCAGTAAATGTCCACTGAATGAAAGGGAGACTTGCCTTTGCTCACGATGAGGTCATTCCTCATGTTTTTGCCAATATATTTTTCCTGCCTAGATAATCCACCCTCTGACCTTTATCCACATCCTTTACCCATTTCTTTTTCAAGGTCCAGATCAAACAGCAAGTTCTCCACTAAGCCTCTCACAATAATAACACTGATGGCAGCTAAACATTTGTTGAGCATGATGCTAACCTCTTTACATGGATTACATAACTCATTTCTCACAACGCACTATGAGATATTTACATATAACTCTTTAGTAACCCAACTGAGGGGAATTTCAGGGCAAGTAAAAAATACGTATAACTTAAAATGTTGAACTCAACATGCCCAGAACTACTAGAATCTTTTTGAGCATCGAACTTAAAATGTAAGGTGCGAAGAAAACAATTTTATATTTTATTGTGCCTCAGAATTGCTTGGTGGGGTCTTTTAAGAAATAAAGATGCCAGAGTACATTGTCAAAATTTCCAACTAATTAAAAACACACAAGCACACATATGCGGAACACGGTACACAGAAAATTACCGCAAATATCTTCTAAAGATAACCACAAATTACACTTTATGTGTTTCCATTCAGTTCTTCTTTTTTTGTAGCTATAATCTTTTAAACATAATTTTAGGATAAATATCACCTTATCAATGAGATCTTTCCTTACCACCTTACTTAAAATTATAACCCACCTCCATTCCCTGTCCTCATTACTGCTTAAGTTTTCTCCATAGAATTTCACTTCTTCTATTTATTAATTACCTTTTAATTTATTTTGCTTCCTCAGGGTAACTTATCTCCCCACCTCCCCATGGCCCCGCTTCCACATACGCACTAGAATGCCAGCTCCATAAGGGCAGAGATTTTTGTCTACTTTGCTGACTTCAGTATCTACAGTCCTTAACAGAGTGCCTGGCATGGAGAGGTAGCTTAGTATCTCTTTGTCCAATGATGGATACCTGAATGAATACAAATGTCAAAATGCCCTTCAGAAATGCTGTACTATTTCCACTTCTACAAGAAGGGTAAGGCAGTGCCATGTGAAAGGCATATTTTTAATGGTGGGACCTTGAGTCATCACTTGAATGCTGCCTGGGATCTCTGTGGCAGGCACTGGGAATCAGATCCTTGCAACACCAAAGGAGTGTACACTGTGCCTGGGGCCAAGTGCAGGTGCCATACACAAGTGCAAGGCCATACTGAAGAGGCCACCTGCCCTCAAATGGGTTCAACAGGAATGCTTTTTAAAGCAATGCCCCAAAATTGGTTTTAGCACTTGATTGTATAACCTGACCACATTACGAGTTCTGGAATTTGTTCAGGGCTGTGTCCTGTTTCCTTTACATCACATCTTTCTCTCACCCAGATTGCCTAATTTTTGAACTTTTAAAGAGCAGAGTACTGCTTTCAGTGCTATTTAGTCATTTCCCACAGCTCTTCATCCCTTTAGAGTAGCTTTTATAGTTACTTGGGCCATTTTGGGTAGTGGACATTGGATTACTATTTTTGTTCAACCAAATAAATGGAAGGCTTCTTGGCATTATTAATGCTCAAAACATGCAACCCATACTCCTATTATGCAATTGAATATTGTTTTGAAGTCATCCTGTAATTACAAGATTTCCTGCCAAATCAGACAATAGGTCTGAAAGTAGTAATTTTGATCTAAATATGTGCAAGAGCTTGAAGGGCTTCTTATAAAAACTAAGAGGAAGACCAAGTTTAGTGGAAAAGCACCCAGGCTAGGATTTGGGAGACCTGGGTCCCACTGACATCTCTGCCAGTTATTGGCTCTCCAAGTCCCCCTTTGGTTGGGTAATGGGGCGGTCCATCCTAACTCACTCTATTATGTGGAATATAAATATGAGAATCACAATGAAAACTGTAAAATTATATTAAATCTAAAAGGCTGCCATGTTTTCTTAAACACTGGGGAATTATGGTAGGTTGGTATAAAGAGGTCTTTTGAAGGCTTTTAGAGCTCATTTTCCTAAATTGTTTTGTGTGGACCTCTGCTTCCGGGAGATGTATTTAGTCAGCTTTTCCTGCGTGCCAACTTCAGTATCTAAGTGGCTCATATTCCATACACATTCCTGTGCTTGCTCGTCTGCAGTTCAGTTAGAGTTCAGTCCTGAAATTTAAGTTGAAAGGAAGAAACTTGATCTTAGTGGGTACTTAATCTGTTCAGCTCACTAAAAACAAAAACAAAAACAAAAACAGTTCAGTTGTATGGAAGAAGCATGTTAACCACAAAAAGTAGGGGTAGACCAGAAAGAAGTAAGCTAGAAGGTGGGTTTTGGAATGAGATCAGCGCCAGTGAATCTACCCTTCAGTTCTAGATTTGAGAAAAGTAGTCAACCACCATACCAATGGACAACAAGTAGGTCCAATGGAAACTGTACTCACCCCACCTATTGAAAACCTACGAGCAATGGGGAAAGGATTCCCTATTTAATAAATGGTGCTGGGAAAACTGGCTAACCCTATGTAGAAAGCTGAAACTGGATCCCTTCCTTACACTGTATACAAAAATTAATTCAAGATGGATTAAAGACTTACATGTTAGACCTAAAACCATAAAAACCCTAGAAGAAAACCTAGGCATTACCATTCAGGACATAGGCATGGGCAAGGACATCATGTCTAAAACACCAAAAACAATGGCAACAAAAGCCAAAATTGACAAATGGGATCTAATTAAACTAAAGAGCTTCTGCACAGCAAAAGAAACTACCATCAGAGTGAACAGGCAACCTACAGAATGGGAGAAAATTTTTGCAACCTACTCATCTGACAAAGGGCTAATATCCAGAATCTACAATGAACTCAAACAAATTTACAAGAAAAAAAGAAACAACCCCATCAAAAAGTGGGCAAAGGACATGAACAGACACTTCTCAAAAGAAGACATTTATGCAGCCAAAAAAACACAGGCAAAAATGCTCATCATCACTGGCCATCAGAGAGATGCAAATCAAGACCACAATGAGATACCATCTCACACCAGTTAGAATGGCCATCATTAAAAAGTCAGGAAACAACAGGTGCTGGAGAGGATGTGGAGAAATAGGAACACTTTTACACTGTTGGTGGGACTGTAAACTAGTTCAACCATTGTGGAAGTCAGTGTGGCGATTCCTCAGGGATCTAGAACTAGAAATACCATTTGACCCAGCCATCCCATTACTGGGTGTATACCCAAAGGACTATAAATCATGCTGCTATAAAGACACATGCACACGTATGTTTATTGTGGCACTATTCACAATAGCAAAGACTTGGAACCAACCCAAATGTCCAACAACAATAGACTGGATTAAGAAAATGTGGCACATATGCACCATGGAATACTATGCAGCCATAAAAAATGATGAGTTCGTGTCCTTTGTAGGGACATGGATGAAACTGGAAATCATCATTCTCAGTAAACTATCGCAAGGACAAAAAACCAAACACCGCATGTTCTCACTCATAGGTGGTAATTGAACAGTGAGAACACATGGACACAGGAAAGGGAACATCACACTCCGGGCACTGTTGTGGGGTGGGGGGATGGGGGAGGGATAGCATTAGGAGATACACCTAATGCTAAATGATGAGTTAATGGGTGCAGGAAATCAACATGGCACATGGATACATATGTAACAAACCTGCACATTGTGCACATGTACCCTAGAACTTAAAGTATAATAATAATAATAATAATAAAAGAAAACCTGGAGTTTGAGTAGGTCTTGCCTTGTGTAAGAAAGAGTGGAGAAGAAAAAAATCACACTCTACATTTGGTCAGGGCCAAACAGGATTGAGGACAAACCGAACTTTGTGTTAAAGTACTTGTCCCAGCTCCAGTTTTGTTTTGCAGGATTCAGAAAGAGTTGTGTTTGTTTAATACAGCCTTATAAAGAATTTCCAATCCCAGAGGATTCACGAAGCAAAGTGATGCTACAGCTTCCATGGTATGTATGTCAGAGCAGGCAGGATTTTGGAGATTATATATCCCAACACTATAATTTTACAAATGGAAAAACGCACAGGGAGGAAAATAAAGCTCAGGATTATTCAGTTGGAGGAGACAGAAATGCACCTAAGTCTCATAGCTCTTACTACAGGACATTTTTTTTTTTACAATAGCAATAGCAGCATTATTAAATAACGATAATGGAACATTTATGAATCCAGGCATAGTTCTAAGTATTCTATATGGATTATTACTTTTATGCCTCATAATAGCCCATAGAGGTATACTTCCCCTTTGTACAGGGGAGGAAACTGAGAGAGGCAGAGAGGTTAATAAACTCGTCCTCAGAGTTACATGAAAGAAAATGATAGAGATAGGACATATCATGAAGCAATTTCCAAAGTGTATCTGGCATATACCAGCTTCACTTCCAGAGACATCTACCTGACCAGAGGTAGAGCAGTAGTTTACACTTCTTCACTTGTTCAGACAATAAAGAAAATGGGTTTTGAGGAAGCCCTCTGTGCCTTTTTAAAAGTGCTAAGACAGAGTACATATTTCCTGATCTTCTGTATATCCATCATCAAACTCAACTGTCATCTTCTTAATGCCAGGTAGATACTAAACCACAAATCCTCCAAAACAACTGGGCAGAAACTAGAAGACAATCAGCAGCATTCACTGCTTTCTAAGAAGGCAATTCCCAGGAATACAGTCCTGAAGGTTTAAGTTGAAAAAGAAACTTGATCTTAGTAGGTATGTAATCAGTTTAGCTCACTAAAAACAAACACAAACAAACAAACAAACACAACTCTGTTAGGTGGAAGGAACATGGAACATGTTAACCCATGAAAAATAGAAGCAGGCCGGAAGGAAGCCAGCTAGAATCTAGGGTTTAGAATGAGAGCAGTGCCTGTCAATCTACCCTTCAGTTCCAGATGTGAGAAAAGTAGTCAACCACCACACCAATGGACAATGAGCAGGACCAACAGAAACTCCATCCACCCTACCTGTTGAAAACCTGAAGCTTTAATAGGTCTTGCTTTGTTCAAGAAGTAGAGAAGAAAAATAAAACAGTTCCTATGGTAGAAAAAAAAAGATACTGTGCAACAAAGAAAAGAAACCGTATTGAGATGGTTTTTGAGGAAGAATACACGTGAAAACCAGCTAGTCTGGGATCCAGAAAAATATTTAAGAAATAGTTTGGCATCCTCAGAAAAGTCCAAGAAGATATGGTGTCTATGAACCAGGAGCTGCGTGGAGACAGATGTATCCAGTAAGGACTAGAGTGAAGCTAAAATATAATGGAAGGGAGACAAAAGACTCCCTATCTCTGGAAACAAAATAAAATGGAATACACGGTGCCAGTTTACCCTTTGCAGTAAATGATAATTTAAAAGGAAAATACAAAATACCTACAGGTGAATGATAACGAAAGCATCTCATATCAAAATTTACTGGAAGTCGCTAAGGCAGAGGAAATTTATAGGTTTGAGTAGATTTTCTGTTTTTCCTATTTATTTATTTATATTAAAGATATATAGATGAGGATATTTATCCCCCATTTTACAAAAGAGGAAAAAGAAGCTAAGAGAAGTGAGTAGCTTGTCAAAGTTCACACTACCAGTAATAGCAGGGCCAGGATCTGAACCAGGAGGTCTGGTTCACTCTTAATATGACAGAAAAATCTCTAGCAAGGCTAAGAAAAAAGAAAAGATATGAATAAGCAAAATACATGATAAAAAGAGAAAGAAAAAATGTTTTGAACAACTAGCTTACACTGCAATAAATATGTATACGTTAGTTTGCTAGAGCTGTTATAACAAAATACCATAGACTGAGTGGCTTAAGCAACAGAAATTCATTTTCTCTCAGCTTTGGAGGCTAGAAGTCTAAGATCAAGGTGTTGGCTGGTTTGGTTTCCCCAAAGCCTCTCTCCTTGGCTTGCAGATGACTGACTGCCTTCCCACTGTATCCTCACGTGGTCTTCTGTGTGCAGGCATGCCTGCTGTCACATGTATCTCCTTATAACAACAGTAGGCAGGTTAGATTTGGGCCCACCCTAACAGCCTCATTTTAACATAATCACCTCTCTGAAGGCCCTATCTCTAAATACAGCCACAGTTCAAGGAATTGAGGATTAAGGCTTTATATGAATTTTCTAGGAATATGATTCAGCCCATAACAGTCTAGAAAAGTGGGTTTCGGGGAAAAAAACCCCACAACCTCCCAGCATAAATGTGAAATAGAAAATTAAATACATCAATAATATAATATGATTATTAATCCTTTCCTTTTACTACCACATTCCTTAGTAGATAGAGACTGTGGTGGTTTTACAGGTGAGTCCAAACACACTTTCTAAGGAACAGAAAATCCCTATATTACTTTAGTCATATCAGAAAATAAAAGATAAGAAAAAGTTGCCCAACTCATTTCATTCTAAAAGTGGATTGAATAGGTATAATAAAGTAAATTGTAGACCAATGTTTAAGACATAGGTACAAAAATCCCAGACTTTATATTATTTAAAAGTAATTCCAGCAATATGTATAGGAATTAATACATCATTATCAAGTTGAATTTATTCCAGGTATGTAAATATACTTCAACTTTGGTACTAGTTTGGTACAACTTCAGGCACATTGTCTTTCAGGTAATTTGCTAATGTTACTAAAAAAAAAAACACCCCAGAAGAAAAGTTAAAACCCTAAACAAAAACAAGAAAAAGAAGAGTATAAGAATTAGAAGAAAAAAGAGGAAATTAGCATTATTAGAAATTTTGTATGATGATTTAATATTGGAACACCTACAGCAAGCTACAGATACATTACTAAAATTGATTAAAAAGTTTAGATAAGTTGTTGGATAAAAATCAATATACAAATACATTGTATTCCTATACAACAGCAACAAAGCTCTAAAAGAGCTGAAATTAAAAGTTACAATTTAATTTACAATAGCAATTTTACACATACACACACACACACACACACACACACACAACCAGGGAATGATCTGAAAAAATAAAGACCTTAATGGAAACAATTATTAAATTTATTAAAATATATTAAAAATACCAGAATTAATAGAAGATATACCATATGTATGAATTTGTAGACAAAATATTTTGAGATGCTGTATCTACTGAAATGGAACAATATATTCAATGGGATTAAAATATGTATCTGAAGGCAATCTGTGTTGTACTAAAAAGCTTGAAATGACAAAGCTTGAAAGCTGGTTCTAAAATTTATATAGATGACTTGAGGGTCCGAGAATGACCCAAATTGTTCCGAAAAAGGTGAAGCAAATTTTATTATCAAGCTTATTAAATAAGAAGTGAGTGACTGGTATGAGAACTAAGGGACCAAGGGAGCAATGGAACATAACAAACTTGGTGTGTGACAGAGATGGCATTGCTGAAAACCAGTGAAATGAGGGAACTGGTCAACACATGGGGTTGAAATAATTGGTTACTTAATGGAAAAAGTGGGACTGGATATTCACTTTACCATGAACATAGATATCAATTCCATGTCTATTAAAAATGTAAATGTGAGGCCGGGTGCGATGGCTCAAGCCTGTAATTCCAGCACTTTGGGAGGCCGAGGTGGGTGGATCACAAGGTCAGGAGTTCGAGACCAGCTTGGCCAATATGGTCAAACCCTGTCTCTACTAAAGATATGAAAAAATTAGCCAGGCATGGTGGCACACACCTGTAATCCTAGCTACTTGGGAGGCTGAGGCAGGAGAATTACTTGAACCTGGAAGGTGGAGTTTGCAGTGAGCTGAGATTGTGCCACTGCACTCCACCCTGGGTGACAGAGTGAGACTCTGTCTCAAAAAAAAAAAAAGTAAATGTGGAAGGTAAAAGTCTACAAAGGGCGTATCTGTGACTTGGGGGAGGGAAATATTGCTTAAAAAAAAACACAAAGAGCACAAACCATAAAGAGAAAGATTGGTAAATTTGAGTACATTAAGAAGCTCTGTTCATCAGGAGACACTGTAAGGACAGCAGAAAGCAGACTTGGAGAACGTTGTGTGTGTGTGTGTGTGCGCGCGCGTGTGTATCTAGCAAATAATTAGTATTCAGATATACAAATCAATAAGAAAAAGACAATACCATGAAAATGTTCTCAAACTCATTAGTGATCTTGGAAATGAAAATTAAAACCACAAAGTATCACCATTTCCTACCTATCAGATTGGAAAAATACAACCTGATATTACAAAAAACTGGTGATGTTGTAGGACAATGAGAACCCTTAGACAATGATAGATTCAACATGGAATTAACCTAAAGGAATAAGGCCTGTCTCCTAAATTTTTGAGAGAGTTATGATATCACAACAAGCTTAGGCTTGTGTGGCATCAGCCTGTGAATATTAACTTATATCAAGGCCACCTGCTATAAAATCAAAGTTCTTAAAATGCCTTACCAGGACTTGGTATGTATGATCTGGGTCTCCCTTGCCTGTCTAACCTCACCTCTTACTACTTTCCCGTCACTCTTGCCATCCTCAGTCCTTGGAAGTATTTCTCAATTATTCCTTTATATTTGCCATTCCCTCTTACTGGAATATCCATCCTCCAGATATCCATATGGCTCTGTCTCTCCATGCATTCTAGTGCCTGCTGAAAGGTCATCTTTTTAAGATGATTTCTCTGATAATTTTATCTGAAAAGTGACCACCCATCCTACTTGTCACTATCTTCTTCCTTGTTTTATTTTTCTTTATAACCTTCATCATGACTTTACATTTTAAATTTTTAATTTTTTCCTCTCTCTCCTTTTTTTTTTTTTTGAGATAAAGTCTTGCTCTGTCGTCTAGGCTGGAGTGCAGTGGCACAGTCATAGATCACTGCAGGGTAATTTTAAATTTTTTGTCGAGGTAGGGTCTTGCTACATTGCCCAGGCTGGTCTTGAACCCCTAGCTTCAAGAGATTCTCTTGCCTCGGCCTTCCAAAGTGCTGGGATTAAAGGCACCAGTCACTGTGCCTGGCCTTTACACTTTTTTATTGTGTGTTTGTATCCGTCCACTAGACTACTATTGCGATACCCCTAGTTCCCAGATTACTTGGGCCATAGTAGGAGCTTAATATTTGTGTAATCAAGGGATGTGAAATTCCTTATAAGCTCTTATTTAATATAATTGACAAAATATTTTACTTCTAGATTTTAAAATCTAATTTACTAACATAATTTGGGAATTTTGTTACATATACATGCCTCCCACACTTTTTTTTTAAAAAAAGAATTTGTTTATCACACACTTGTTTTTTAAACTAATGATTTGCTTTCAAGTCAGTGTTGTCACACGTCCAAGGTTTTCCTACATTCTGGTCAATATTTATTCTATTGTGGACTGTACAAAGAGAGCGTCATCAGTTGTTCTTTTAACACTGAGACTTGTCAATATGAACTAGGAAAGAATGATGATAAAGAACACCGAAGGTACAGGAGGACTCTGGGTGAGGCATAGTGCCATTAGATCAGAATCTTGAGTATTCTATGCAATTGAAAAGCCTCTGGCTTCAATAATAACTCATGGGGAAGGAAGGTTGTTCCACACCCAAAGAGATCATATTTTGTAACAAGCCAATGAGATCAAAATTTGTTTAGGTCAATTTCAGAGCAAACATAGGTTATCAGATGCATCCTTCAATATGGTTTACTAGAATCTGAAAATTGCATGCTTCTTTTGAAGAAAAGGATGGTTAAAGGATACTGCTATGATTTTTATTCTGAAATTCATCACAATACTATATATGTTTATAAGGAAATCTGCTATCTGGTCAGTGAGAGGAACTATTTTTCGGACAACTAAATTCATGTTCGTTTCATGTGACCAAAAATGCAGACAGAAGCCGGATAGTAAAGATGTCAGGCAGAGAGAATACACTTGAAGTATTTGGAAACTACTTGGGTTTAAATTATTGGTTGAAATCTACTTGGGTTCAAATTCCATCCATGCCACTCACTGTTTGATATTGATCAATTTAGCTAACTCTTCTAAGTCTCAATCTTTTCATCCATAAAGCATTTCTTCATCTATAAAACAGGGAAGAGTAATGAGAAAATTCAGATAAAGCAGTCAACACACGTTCATAATTATGTTAATTTACAACTAACATATCTTGAATGCTCACCATGGGCCAGGCACTGAATGGGCTAAGTGCCTTATGTATATTTTTTTCTTTTTTAATCGTTATGTGCAGTAGGTGTTGTGATTGTATCCTTTTTACAAATGAAATAAAAGGTGAAGATGAGGGAGCCAGGACCCAAACCCTCTGCCCTGTGGTGGGCCCCAAAGTCTGCATTTGAAATTCTTGGCTTTCTTGCATCTTTCTGTTGCCATAGAGAGCAACACCATCACCTTTTAGATAGGAGGTGGGGTTCAATCTTCAAGGTTGCTTACATAAATCTTTTCTTGTTGTCACATGCAGACACACAAACTCTCTCTCTCTCTCTCTCTGAGAGGTCAGCCCATTTTCCTGTCTGCTACAAGTTGTGCCATTTTCAGTATTGTTCTAAAATCAGATTAGTCACAATAGATCCTATAGTGCTTCCATTACCAATTTGTACAGTCAGTCTACAATATTGCTTATAAAAATGTTCTTTTGGAGCCATTGTGGGTCTCTTTGAACACTTCTGCAATGTTGTCTGTACAGACAGTACATCCAAGAAGAATGAGGATGGGGAATGACGTAATTAAGCCTGTTGGGAAGCTCTCTCTCTAAGGTGAACTGGAGTGTCAGATGGAGTTACTGTGCTTCTGAACACCATTCCCCGAAGCTCCATTTTGGAATCTTAGATTTAAAAGGCACTTTAGCAAATACTGTAAACCTTTTCTCTCATGCTGAATTACTTTGATAATATTCTTCATAGTCATCTCCACTTGCTGTAGTTGGAGAGGGAAGCGCAATCTTCTGGGAATTTTAACTTTATTTCTGGAATCTACTAACAGATAGTTCATTCAGCTGTGTTTCTTTATGTAACTTTCATTCTCTGATGTGAGTTCTGCCTTTGAAAGCAGAACAGAATAGATATATATTTTATTCATGAAAAACTTTAAAATTTGAAGGTAACAGTCAAATTTCACTCATGAGGCAGGGATTGGGTCTCATTTTGTGCTCCGTTATAACCATAGCACCTAGCACTGTGTAGGAAATATAGTTGGTACTCATTAAATTTCTTGATGAATGACTAAATGAGTTCTCTTTTCTCCACTAGAGTGACTGAAACAAAGTATTATATTTCTTTGACATGTGAAGCATAAAATGTGACCATTAACTCTTCTCAAATGTGAGCTCCATGTGGTGAAGGACCACATATTATAGGTAAGCAGGTAAATTCATGATTGAGTGAATAAATCCTGAATGCTGCTCTAGTAGTGGTTGTAACGTTTTACCATGCCACACTTGGCCATGACTTGTTGGAGAAAAGGTAAATATCTGATTTAATCTGGGGCAATCAAATTCCTCTCCTGGGTATTTGGAATTAAGACCTATCTCTGGGGAGATGAGCTGAAAGTCCCAACACTAAGGCTGAAAGTGAGGACTAGTTAAAGCCTCATGGAGGCTGAAATTTCTAGGAGAACCAAGAGTAACACAGATAAGAGACACATGACCCCAGGGAGAACATGAGGTGGGCCATATGGCTGTCCAGATACCTGATGGCTTTCCAGCCCATGGCTCCAGTTTCCATGATGGTCAGCTGTTCTTCATTTCTTTGAGATCTCTGAATCCTTACAATAATCACCATCCCACCCTGACAGAAAAACAGAGAAACACACACATGTGCCTTTATTGAAGGTTGCCTGTGTTAGTTCTCTGTTCCTATCACTCTATAAAACAGTTTATTCAATCTAATATAACACTAATTCTTGACTCATATTCTGCACACAGATAACTAAAACACCCAGATCTTTTCACACAAACTGCAGTTTAATCAATTGTGTAACAGAATTTTTGGAAAGTTTGCTCATTCACCCATTCATTGAACAACAATATATTAAGCAACTACTGTATGTGAATGGACTTTTTACAGTTTTTACTATTTGTCTGTCAATTGTCACTTTTTGCTGCTGCTAAGGATGTTGTCTTTTCTTTCTATTTACTTATTAGCAGTGGAGTTGAGTAATGATGAGTAAAATAAAAGCTCGTAAGCTTTGAATGTGGGCACTACATGATGTTTGTCATATCTATTTTGAGTGTGGAAAGAACATTTTGCCTACTGTCTGTTTCCCTCTCAGATTCTGGGTTGTTGTAGGTATAGTAAATAAATAATGGATACTTGAATTGTTATGTGTGGTTTTATATATACATTTATATGCATGTATCTTATATAAATTTAATCTAAATATATATACATAGCTAGGAAAAAACAAAGTAAGGTTTTACCAGAGTAAAGAAAAGTTGACCATATTTAAATAAATAAATGATTACATTTACAGACCAGCAGATAGACTTGGGACTGTCACCTCTGTGTATCTTGAATAAAACTGAAGGTTAAACTTGTCCCTTCATTAGGCTTTAAATTAAAATTTTTTTTTTAAAATTATCTGAGGTACATAATAGGTATATATATTTATGGGCACATGTGATGTTTTGATACAGGCTACAATGTATAATCACCTCAGGGTAATTGGGGTATGCATCACTTCAAGCACTTATTATTTCTTTGTGTTAGGAACATTCCAGTTCCACTCTTTTAGTTTCTTTCTTTTTCTTTCTTTCTTTCTTTCTTTCTTTCTTTCTTTCTTTCTTTCTTTCTTTCTTTCTTTCTTTCTTTCTTTCTTTCTTTCTTCTTTCTTTCTTCTTTCTTTCTTTCTTTCTTCTTTCTTTCTTCTTTCTTTCTTTTTCTTCTTTCTTTCTTCTTTCTCTTTTTGTCTTTCTTTTCTCTTTTTCTTTCTCTCTCCTCCCTTCCTTTCTTTCTCTCTCTTTCCTACTCTCATTCTTTCATCTTTCTTTCGTCTCCTTCCTTCCTTTCTCTTTCTCTCCTTCTTTCTTTCTCTTTCTTTCTTTCTTTTTCTTTCCCTCCCTCCCTCCCTCTCTCTGTCTCTCCCCCCCCCCCTCTTTCTTTCTCTTTCTGTTTTCTTTCTTTCTTTCTTCTTTTTTTTTTTTAACAGGATCTCACTCACTCCATCACCCAGGCTGGAGTACAGTGGCATGATTATCGCTCACTACAGCATTGAATCAACCTCCTGGGCTGGAGCAATCCTCCCATCTCAGCCTCCCAAGTAGCTGGGACTACAGGTGAACACCACTATACCTGGCTAATTTTTGTATTTTTTGAGACAGGGTTTTCTTATGTTGCCCAGGTTGGTCTCAAACTCCTGAGCTCAAGCAGTCTGCTTGTCTCAGCTTCCCAAAGTGCTAGGATTACAGGTGTGAGCCACCATGCCCAGCCTAGTTATTAAAAAATATACAATTAATTATTGTTGACTATAGTCACCCTGTTGTGCTACCAAATACTAGATCTTATTCATTCTGTCTAAGTTTATTTTTGCACCTGTTACTCATTTCCCCACCCCCTACCACTCCCACCCTGCTATCCTTCCCAGCCTCTGCTAATCATCCTTCTGCTCTCTATCTCAGTGGGTTCAATTGCTTTCACTTTTAGCTCCCACACGTGAGTGAGAACATGAGAAGTTTGTCTTTCTGTGCCTGGCTTATTTCACTGAATATAATGTCTTCCAGTTCCATCTATGTTGTTGCAAATGACAGGATTTTGTTCTTTTTTATTGCTTAATAATACTTCATTGTGTATATGTACCACATTTTCTTTATTCATTCATCTGTTGATGGACACTTAGGTTGATACCAAATCTTGGCTACTATGAATGGTGCTGCAATAATCATGTGAGTGCAGATATCTCTTCAACATACTGATTTCCTTTCTTTTGGATATTTACCTAGCAGTAGGATTGCTAGATCATGTAGTACTTCTATAGTTTTCCAAGCAACTTTCATATTGTTTGCCATAGTGGCTGTACTAATTTACATTCCCATCAACAGTGTATAGGGACTCCTCTTTTGCCACATCCTCACCAGCATTTGTTACTGTCTGTCTTTTGGATAAAAACCTTTTTAACTACAATGGAATGGTATCTTATTGCAGTTTTGATTTGCATTACTCTGATGATCAGTGTTGTTATTTTTTTATATACCTGTTGGCCATCTGTATGTCTTCATTTGGGAAATTTTTATTACAGATGTTTTGCCCATTTTTAAATTGGATTATTTGATTTTCTTCCTATAGAGTTGTTTGAGTTACTTATATATTTGGGTATTAATCCCTTGTCAGATGGATACTTTGCAAATATTTTCTCCCATTCTGTGGGTTGTCACTTCACTTTGCTGTTTCCCTTGCCACGTAGAAGCTTTTTAGCTTGATGTGATCTCATTTTTCCATTTTTGCTTTGGTTGACTGATCTTTTGAGGTATTACTCAAGAAATAGTTGCCAAGACCAATGTCCTGGAGAATTTCCCCACATTCATTGGGCTTTTAGTTAATCTCTTCCATCCCACTCTTTACTTCAACCAAATCAACCAACATTTAAACACCCATTTTCAAGCTGCTTTTCTGTAATTCCAATTTGTTGGGACTTCCCTGGCCCCTATCACTTGTGAGTTCAGTTTTAGGGGTGAGAGGGGACTTGATGAAGAAGGCACAATTTTTTTTTCATACCCCAAATGCCAGGGCAATAAGCCAAGTTTATACTTGATGCATCCTCCATTTTCATTAGCAATAGAAACAGTATAGTGCTACTAAGGTCAGGGGTTCGAACCCTGGCTCTGCTACCTTTCAGGTATGCAATCTTTCCGAAATTCTCTTAATTTCTTTGAGCTTCAGTTTCTTATTTCTAAAAGATAATTAATACTACCAGATTATAGTGATTACTGTGAGGGCTAAAAGACTTAATGACTATAAAATACTCAGCACAGTCCCTGGCACCTAGTAAATACCCAATAGGTCATCGCTTCCAGCGTTATTTTTATTACTGGGAGATGCTGCTGTCCACGTACCAAAAGAGAACTGTAAAAAACAGCTTGCAAAATAAGAGAATGAAGGGAAGTGTTTTAATGTGTAATGGCACATTACATTTTCTGGTAATCCCAATGTTACTTTAAAAAATCTTAAAAATTTGACAGTGGTAACACAGTTTATTTAGAGCCTTGTCTTGGGGATAATATGAATTTTTCTAGGAGGATTATGCATACCAGGCTTCTTTTCCTGTGACAGCAAATTCCCTTGCACTTCTTAAATTTCTGTTTTCTTGGTGTAGAGTCTGTTTTCTCTAATTCACTGCGGGTTTTCTGAACTTTTCCCCTTTCAATCCTAGTGGTTTCAATCTGGGCTGTTGTAAGAATGGCTTTTAGAGGAAAGAGATATTAGAAATGGCAGCTCTTCAAGATGAAAAAGGTGCCTTAAGACTCCAAATAATTCTGTTATCATTTTTCATTTCTTCTTAAGCATTTTACAGAAAATGGCCCATCTTGAATATTTTTATCCTTGGGCCTAAAAACAAGTTCTTGTTAGCCAGCAGCTCGGCCTTTGAAGCTGCAGTGCTTGTATTTTGGTCTCCACCCTCTTGGATGACTTGCGGAAGTATCTTCCAAGCTCCTTCCTGATTGCGTTTCCCCAGTTTCAACTGAGAAGGAGAAAGAACTGTGACTATATAGATGATTTCAGAAGTGTAAACAACTTATCATGTTTGTGGAACACTGGATAACCCTCACAGGGGATGCTGAGGAATCTAGATGCCCACGGATTTTTAATAATGGGAGAGAATGCTATTTGGAAATCAGAGGATTGAATGGATCTTGGATTGGATCTTGAACACAAGACTCCAACTCCAAAATAAAAACTGTGGGCTGAACAATATGCAATTATATATGTGGTTGTATAATGTGCTTCCATTTCCTTACTACACCCTCACGAAGTCTTTGTTGCTGGCAGGGAGATCAGCCTGGCCTTAAGAATCTGCTTCTGCTAGTTCAGATGGGAAGTGATTAATGTTTGTCATATACTCAAAATCTCTTTATGATAAATGGCACAGGCAGTTATTTTCCTATGTACACAGAATATATCATGAAGATCGAAGAACTCTAACCAGAGGCCCCATTTCCAGCTAACAGGTCTGAGTCTATTTGGGTTTAGGTTGTAAAACTTCAGGACAATCTAATGCGCTTATGTTACCCTGAACAAGAAATGAGATTTCTTAGTAATACCCACTATTGCTAAGTGACTATTAAGGTAGCCAAATATCATCCTTTACCTATGCTTTAGTTTAAAATTTCAAAGAGAGGTATGGTCAGATTTATCAATGTGTTCAATATCTAAGATTTTGTCTTTTAAGGGAAAGCGCTTTCTCCTCTGATTTTCTGCCTAGGGGAAGCTCAAGGTATCTATGGCGTAAAAGCCAAACATCTGTTTTAGCAAATAGCCAGACATTACAGTAGGGAGTATGTAGATCATCTTGATTATTTTACCAACTATCAGGGCAGAGATGGAAACATTGTGAACTGGGAACATTGAGTTTCATTTTTACCAGTATCCTTGCCTTTTAGAAGGTATCTGTTAGGAGTACTTAAAGTAAAATGGATTGTTTCTAAAATTGTGAGATGAGCTATAGGGCAGCTTTTCTACTTAATTAGCTTTTTTCGTTTTGTGCTTCTGTTGAGAAAAGCTGAGTGGGACCCAAGCTATCCATTCACTGCAGCATCCAAGTTGCTTAGAATCCTTTTAGAATTTAGCTAAGAATACTGTTTCTACCCATTCCAAAAAGTATAGCTAGATAATTTGTAAATTCAATTTCATGTTAATTATAATCAATTTCTTGTGCTCCTTTATATACTGTGGGTATTTACCGAGTTCAACCATAGCTTATACCTCATATGAGAAAGATTAACAATTAAAAATCTTTTCTACGCACAAGTGGGGGTAAAAGACTCATTATCTTCTCTACTTTACCCCCAGTGCACCCAGGCTTCAAACTCCAGAATCATATATTCTTTCTTCACTTCCAATCTAATATTAAATCATGTTGATTTTTATCTCAGCAATATTTTTTTCTGTCTGTTTTTTATTTTTCATTACCATTGTCATTATCTTAGCTTAGGCTCTCTTCTTTCATTAATTAAGCTTTTCCTTATTATGCATGAAGTTATTAATTCAACAAACATTTATTATTCACCTACTAGGTACTAGGTATTAGTAGGTGGGAATAACAGCAATAATCAAGATAAAACCTTATGTTGGGTACAATCTTCTTATTCAAGTCACTGAAAAGCCTTTAAATAGGTCCTTTATGTATTTTCTGTCTCTACTCCAAAACATTAAAAACATAATTGCAAAACTAGTTTTATTTAATGCTTCATTATGGCCTGAGATTTCCTAATAGTGTGGCCATAGTCTTCTTTCTAGGGTTACTTCATATTATTTTCTTAATTTTCCCACATTTTAGATAAATGCATGTGTTAGGTATACATTACCATGATTCCTGGCCTTTCACATAGCTTCAGTGGTTATGTTGTTCTTGTTGTATGGAAATGCTTTCCTCTCCATCTCATATGTTAAAATTCATCCATCTTTTTTTTTTTCTAAAAAGTGAATATTTATTTATTTATTTTAAATTTAATTTAATTTTAAGTTCTGGGATACATGTGCAGGACGTGCAGTTTTGTTATATAGGTAAATATGTGCCCCGGTGGTTTGCTGCCCCTATCAACCCATCAGCTAGGTATTAATCGTCCGTCTTTTAAAGCTCACTTTAACTTCCACTTTTCCATGAAGCTTTTCCTGATCTTCCTCCTCCTTCCATCCTGGAAAATCCTTGCAGTTTGTTCTGCAGCATCACACCTAGTGTCTAGCCATCCCTACTTTGTCCCTACACTTTTTGAATTGCTTGCCAACAACTTAGAGAGGGAGCTAGAGATTGTTGCTGGCCATTGTTCCTTGTTTTTTCTCTTATTTCAGGTACGTTTTTGTATTTTGTCGATTCTTCCCAGACGCTGCCAGTTTTTTTGCCCATCTCTGTTCTATTTTTACTGCAACTCCACACCAATTCTGGTTCTTTGGTTTTCCTACTTGTTCTCTTAGCATTTAATAATTGATTCTCCACAATAGATTTTGAAATAACTTCTCGGCTTTTTTCTAAATTAGGTATTACAGGGTAAGGTCTTGCTTTTGCTCCATACTCCAGAATCCAATCTTGCCTGGGGCCAAACCCATGCCAGCCTTTCCCTCTTTTTTCTCCCAAGGGGATGGGGTGGTCAGTCAATTATCTTTATTGAGATTTTTCTCATTAAAATTAAAAAATTCTTAATTGTGGCAAAAGACCCATAACATAAAATTTACCACCTTAACCATATAGTTTAATAGTGTTAAGTATATTCACATTGTTGTACAATCAATCTCCAGAACTTTTTTCATCTTGAGATCTTTCTTTACATTTTTAAGCAGTCATTTTTTTACTTGTTTTCTCTTGTACATCGGACCAAAATTTTTTTGAGGACAAGGCTGTATTACTGACTTTTGTATCTTTTAATCAAACTACCTGGTATAATCAATTAATAATTGTTTCATGAATTTGAATTGACCCTGGCTTCCCTGATGTTCTAATCTAATGTGCACTCCACAGGAACCCTAGTCTGTCAACAGACCTGGATTCTGATAAATGAAATAGTGCACATCTTGAAAACATTTCCACTTACGTAAACAAGAAAGATGAAAGTCAACAGAGTAAGAAGTTGGCACAAGGAGTTGATTCCGTCTGCTTTGGAGGTTTTGCTTTTTGGCTTAACTGTTACATGGTGCTATTGTTTTTGTTCTGGGAGGTGGGACAGTGCTGCTTTATTTATTTTAAGAGGGCAGCAAGCCAGGAACACATAATTGAAAGGAAATTTCTGTACTGGCATATTATTTTTTCAACTAAGATGGCAATAAATAACTTGCAACTTCCTTTTGTTTGAAGTGGTTGATATGAACTAGAGTTTAATCTTGTACACTCATAAAATTGCACATGGCAAATACTTTCACAATTCCTATTTAAAAATAGGCCTATATACTTACACACTACTAGTAATGTGTCCCTTTACATCATAGCCTTACAGCTTTAGGGGAAGGTCATTATCTCCCCTCCTCCTATATCTCCAAATGTTCTCTGAGGGCTTATGTCTCTTATAGTCACCTCTTGTTCTGACTTCTGGATTCTCAAAGTTATTTTCCTTACCTGCATTTTCTTCTTTTGGCTGTTCTCTGTCCCCCACTAGCATGTACCCCAAAGCATCAATTTTTCCTTGGTTTCTCAAAATATCACTTAAGGCAGCTGTCTGTATGAGATATTTAACGGAGAAAAAGCCATCACAAAGGTTTACTTTATATCATAATGCTACAGAAAAATTTAAACTGGACTTAGGCACAAGTTCGTAAACTTTCTCAGCCGCTGGAAATATTTTACAGACTGACTTCTCTCTTCAATTTCTAGGGTCTCCTGCCATATCACTGATTTCTTTCCATTCCCTTATTGCTCATCTTTGGCTCCTAATCTCCTGCTAGGTGGTTCTGGAAATATCACAATCCTTCCAAACTTAATATTTCTCTAGTCTCTATCTATCATGACCTGGGGCTATGATTCCATAATCATAATGGCATTTTTTTTCACTAAAAAGATACTTATCTCAAAATGAGTCAAAGACTTAAATGTAAGATCTGAAACTATGCAGCTATGAGAAGAAAACATAAGAGAAATGCTTTAAGATGTTGGTCTGGGCAAAGATTTTATGAATAAGACCTTAAAAAAACAAGCAATAAAAGCAAAAACAGACAAATTAGAGGATTATATCAAGTCAAAAAGTTTCTGTACAGCAAAGGAAACAATCAACACAGTGAAGAAACAATCTACAGAATAGGAGAAAATGTTTGCAACCTATACATCTGATAAGGGGTCAATATCCAAAATATACAAGGAGCTGAAACAACTCAATAGCAAAAAAAGCCGATAACCCAAAAGACCTAAATAGACGTTTCTCAAAAGAAGATGTACAGATGGCCAACAGATGGAAGAAAAATGCTAATATCTCTAATCATCAGGGAAGTGCAAATCAAAACCACGATAACATATTACCTCACTCCTGTTAGAATGACTATTGTCAAAAAGACAAAAGGCAACAAGGTTTGGTGACTATGTGAAGAAAAGGGAACCCTTAACACACTGTTGGCGGGAATTTAAATTAGTGCAGCCATTATAGAAAACAGTAGGGAGGTGTCTTAAAATATTAAAAGTGGAACTACCGTATGATCCAGCAATCTCACTACTGGGTATTTATCCAAAGGAAAGGAAATTAGTATGTTGAAAATATATCTGCACTCCCATGTTTATTGCAGTGTTATTCACAATAGATAAGATATGGAATCAACCTAAGTGTCCATCAACAGATGAATTGATAAGGAAAATGTGGTATGTGTATACATGAGGGACTATTATTCAACCACAAAAAAGGAAGGAATCATGTCATTTGTGGCAACATGAATGAGCTTGGAGGATATATGTTAAGTGGAATAAGCCAAGCACAGAATGACACACACCGCAAGATCTCACTCATATGTGGTAGCTAAAAAAGTTGATCTCATAGAATTAGAGAGTAGAATAGTGGTTATCAGAGCTTGGGATGGGTAGGGGAGTGAAGGATAGGGAGACATTGGTTAACAAGTACAGAATTACGGTTAATTAGGAAGAATAAGTTCAAGTGTTCTATAGCACAGTATGAAGACTATAGTTAACAACAATTTATCGTGTATTTCCAAACAGCTAGAAGAGAGAATTTTGAATGTTCCAAATATAAAGAAATGATAAATGAGATGATGAATATCACAATTACCCTGATATGATCATTACACATTGTATATAGTTGTATCAAAATATCAGATGTATCTCATAAATATATACAATTATTATGTGTCAATCAATTTTTTTAAAAAGCCACAATAAAGAAAATACTTTACTCCAAAGATAATTATCTCCTTAAGAGAAAATTTGTTTTAATAAAAACTTTTATTTTAGGGCCAGGTACAGTGGCACATGCTTATAATCCCAGGACTTTGGGAGGCCAAGGCGGTGGGATGGCTTGAGCTGAGGAGTTCGAGACCAGCCTGGGCAAGCTGGCGAAACCCTGTCTCTACAAAAGAAAACCAAAAACAAT
Source organism: Symphalangus syndactylus (assembly GCF_028878055.3). NCBI lineage: Eukaryota > Metazoa > Chordata > Mammalia > Primates > Hylobatidae > Symphalangus > Symphalangus syndactylus. Next base: position 47,147,043 of record NC_072434.2, on the reverse strand, counting down.
AGCCAGGTGTGGTTGCACATGCCTGTAGTCCCTGCCAGTTGGGAGCCTGAGGTTGGAGGATGGCTTGAGCTTGGGAGGTTGAGGCTGCAGTGATCACACCACTGCATTCCAGCCTTGGCCACAGAGTGAGACCCTCTCTCAGAAAACAGAAACAAAAACAAAAAACAGGCCAGGCGCGGTGGCTCACGTTTGTAATCCCAGCACTTTGGGAGGCCGAGGCGGGCGGATCATGAGGTCAGGAGATCGAGACCACGGTGAAACCCCGTCTCTACTAAAAATACAAAAAATTAGCCGGGCGTGGTGGCGGGCGCCTGTAGTCCCAGCTACTCGGAGAGGCTGAGGCAGGAGAATGGCGTGAACCCGGGAGGCGGAGCTTGCAGTGAGCCGAGATCGCGCCACTGCACTCCAGCCTGGGCGACAGAGCGAGACTCCGTCTCAAAAAAAACAAAAAAAACCAAAACACTTTTACTTTAGAATTGTTTTAGATCTAAAGAAAAATTACAAAGATTACAAGAAAGTTCATGTGTACTGTACACTCAGTTTTCCCTATTATTAACAATCTTATATCCTTTCTATCACATTCCTGACAAATAGTAACATCTGCTTAAATACTTCCAGTGACTGGCAACCCAGTATGTCTTAATGAGCCCCATTGCCAGGTACCTCTAGAGCAGTGTGACTTGAGATGTAGCCCTAGGACCAGCAGCATCATCCGCACAACCTGGGAGCTGGTTAGAAATGAAGATCGTCTCAGACCTCATTCCAGACCTGAATTAGAATCTACATTCAACAGGATCTCCAGGTGATTCATGTGCACATCCAGATTTGAAAAGTATTGCTCTAGTGTTCATATACATATATATATATATATACACACATATATATGTATTTTTCCCAAAAGATGGCAACCAAGGTCTTGCAATCACATTGCCCCATTCATTAATTCATCTGTGTATTCACAAAACATTTCTTAAGAGCATATTATGTGATTTCATTTGAATTTTTTTTAGAAAAAATTATCCCTACCCTGAAAATTTTCACATTCCAATCCTGTCATGCAAAAGGTAGTTGAATGAACAGGGTAATTTTTTTTTTTTTTTTTTGGATTTTTAAAAGTATATTTATTTAATGCAAGTCATACCCTAGGAGAATAAAAGATCACTGAGTCATTGTCCATGCAAAGTTGAGTATTATGTTGAGATTTTGAGTTTTCAACAATAGCTAATTTTCAATGAAGAGATTATGCTGTAAAATTGAAATGAGTTTGGAAAGGAGTCAATTAAAGTTTCACACAGTTATGATGTAGAAGTTTGTTATTATCAGTGGTTAGCTCTAATTAACACAAGGTAATTTTTGTTCAGAAAAGAGAGGACTAAGTTTGAAGAGCTGACCCTGAGAGAACAGAAAATTCATAAAAATTCAAGAAAAAGCTTATTCTTTATAATATCCATTCTTTGGTCTGAATTGGGTTTCTTTTAACTTTGTGTACATCTAGTCTGTTTCTTACTCCACATGACAGCTGTTCAGATAATCGAAGGCAGAATCCAAGTTTTTACTTGGCTGGACTCTTCCTAGATTGTTCAAGGCTAGACACCCTTCCTGTCTTGAGCTGTCCAATAGTAACTTTGTCCTGCAGGATTGCTTTTACATGAATGTCAGGGTCTGCAACTGAAGGATTTATGAAAGGGAAGGCAGGCTACCTCATCCCTTTGCCCTAATTGTAGGTGGAATGGGAATGAGAGAGAAAGAACATTATGAGTGGGTTGTTTATACACTCAAGCCTCAGGACATATAAACAGGATGAAACCACTTATCTCACCCTTACTGACTGTTTCTACAGATTCGGGCATTTTCCTGTATTTGCTCTTCTCTCAGGGACAGCTCTTCAAACTTGGTCTTCTCTTTTCTGAACAAAAATTACCCTGTTCATTCAACTGCCTTTTGCATGGCAGGACTGGAATGTGAAATTTTTGAGAGTAGGGATAAAGTCTTATTTAAAAAAAAATTCAAGTTAAATCAGTGCTTAGCACATTATATGTTCTTAAGAAATGTTTTGTGAATACACAGATGAATAAATGAATGAGGCAATGTGATTGCAAGGCCTTGCTTGCCATCTTTTGAAAACATGTTAGTGTGTTACTGTCTCTGATAAAATGTGGCATCATGAATTGAGCAGAATACTCCATATGGTGTATGAATATTGTAGGATAGTGGTATTATTAATTTCCCTAATTTAGAATTTACTTTTTGATGAGTTCAGCCTAATAAAGATGAAAGAGAATATGACCCCCATCATTATGGCTGTCTGTGTTTAGAAGGCTAAAATAGACCCCTACGACGTCGACTTAGCTTATCAGTAAGGTAGAATTTGCTTTAAATGGCATTTTTGAGATTTTTCTTGAGGAGCTGAAAGGCTTTACAAGATTAGGAAGGTCCCCCACTGGCTAAATAACTGCTGAGGGCTTTCCCCCTTTTCTTTCCATCATTCTTTGCTTCCTTCTTTCTCTAACTGCATTGGAAGCCACTTCCCTCACCTGAAATCAATTTTTTTTCTGTAAATACTATTACAAAAAAAACTGTAAAGGAGAGTGGTAAATGCAGAGTAGATGGATAAACATAATGACCCAAGAATGACGATGGCGAAATATGACATTTTCTGGTGTTGGATATAATAATGGGTAGAGACAGAGGAATGGAAAAAATAGACTAGCTCTTTGCCATGGCAACAATAAGTGCATTTATTATATAAACAGAAGAAGGAAAGGCATTTATTTGGTCCTTGTTCCTTTTCCCTCCTAATTCTCAGTTTCTCCTGTTTTTAGTTTAGTTTAGATTCTCAAAAGCTGGAAGCCAGTTACCTTGCAAAGACATTGATCATTTCTTTAAATACCCAGGTATATGCTTGACTCCATAATATTTTACTGTTTAAGAATAAATAAATGAATGTTTTCTTTAAAAGCTGATTGAAGAAGAGCTCGAGTCCTCTTTTATCAAACACAGAAGAATGCTCTCTTTAGAAGTTTGCATCTTTATCTTGAGTCAATAACCTTACAAGCAGGAATCAAGGCACAGTTTTCTTTCCAATTCAGTATCATTAGAACATTGTCTGGTTCATTCATGTATGTCTCGAGGGTAAATGGCCATCAGTGAGTCTCTGACAGAGAAATACTAAGTGATCCTAGTCTAAAAGGAAAGCCAATGTGCACTTGAGTAGCAGCATTCACTTTACAGAGAGTTCAAAGGGCACTTTTCTTTACTATGTCAAAATGCCCTTTATGTTCTCTGGTGCCAGTAGGAAAAGAAAGCTATTAAATGCTTATAAGAGTGAGACACTGTATTTTAGGAGATAGGAAAGATGGGGGGAAATAGATGGCAAACTAATTGTAAGTCAAGAATATAGTGAGTTTCCCAAAGAGAATTCCTGCATTTTCGAAATATTCTTCTTTTTTAGGGGTGTGTGGGGTGGGTGGCATAAAATGGAAAAATATGCAAGGCCTCATTTAATATGTTTTCTGAATAATCCAAAATTTTCAACATGAGCTGTAGGTTGGGTTGGGTTGGGGCAAATTGATGAGGCAGGAGCCTAAAATTATACCAAATTTCTGGATATAAATATCAGCCCCACCATGATTAGATATGTGAATTCCGGTAAGATACTTAATGTCTTTGAGTCCCAGCCTTCACGAGTATACAATTAGGAGGATGAATTCTACCACGGAGAAATGTTGTCAGGTTTAGAGTAATAACATACATAATGCAGTCAGTAGGGGGCCTGGCATGTGTTAGGGCTTCAAAAATAAGAACCACATTTCCATTCCCACTGTCACTTAGGATCAAATCTGCAGACATCTTCTTTAGGCATTTAATACCTCCCAGTCTTCCTTGTCTACAGCTCATCAATGTTTGTTTACCCCCGGTATTTGGATAAAATTTTACACACAACCTTCCTAACTTACATTTAAGACTGTGCCATTCCTGATTTTCTAGAAAAGAGTTCAGATTCCTTATCATAGCATTTAAGGACATCCATGATCTGACCCTGACCTAGTTTGGCTGTGTCCCCCCACAACTCTCACGTTAAATTGTAATCCCCACATGTCAGGGGAAGGAGCTTGTGGGAAGTGATTGGGTCATGGGGGTGGATTTCCTGCATGCTGTTCTCACAATAGTGAGTGAGTTCTCGTGAGATCTGATGGCTTAAAAGTATGGCACTTCCTCCATTGCTCTCCCTTTCCTGCTGCCATGTAAGACGCACCTTGCTTCCCCTTCACCTTCTGCCATGATTGTAAGTTTCCTGAGGCCTCCTCAGCCACGTGGAACTGTGAGTCAATTACACCTCTTTTCTTTATAAATAACCCAGTCTCAGATAGTTATTTATAGCAGTGTGAAAACAGACTAATACAGACCGCCCCCCCACCCCAAATAACATCTCCTTTATAAAGACCCTATGTTATATTGGCCATTTCCTCAATATGTTCTGAAATATTTTTCCTCCATAATTTCATTCACTTTTCCCCCTCTGACTATAATACAGTTGACCCTTAAACAACATGAGTTTGAACAGTGCAGTTTCACTTATACACAGATTTTCCTCTGCCTCTGTCACCCTGAGAAGGTAAGATTAAGCCCACCTTTTCCTTTTCTCCCTCAGCCTACTCATCACGAAGGCAATGAGGATAAGACCTTTATGATGATCCATTTCCACTTAATGAATAGTAAATAAATTTTCTCTAACTCATGATTTTCTGAATAACATTTTCTTTTCTCTAGTTTAACTTACTGTAAGAATATAGTATATAATACATATAGCATAAAATATGTGTTAATTGACTACATTATTGGTAAGGCTTTTGGTTAACAGTGGGTAATTAGTAATTAAGTGCTTGGGGAGTCAAAAGTTATATGCAACTTTCTACTGCACGAAGTGTTGGCACCCCAACCCCCACGTTGTTCAACTATACCTTCCATTTCTGCACTTTGAAATGTTATTCTTTAAATTCCAGCATCAATGTCTTGCCCTTTATGAAGTCTTCCTGAATACTTTGGACAGAAGTGATTTCTATTCTTCTGGAATTGCCTAATAATTCCTCATAATATTAATAATAAACTTCTATACATTCGTATAATGCTCAAATCAGTGAACACTTCCTGATTTAGATATGATTTAACCTGTGTAGAGTAGTTGACAATACAAGCGACTTTCCATCATCCATTTTCCTCCTCTGACTTCTGAAACATTCTGGTTTTCTTACTACCTATATGGCTTCTCTTTCTCAGTCTTCTCAGTGAATGTATTCATTTCCTAGGACTGCCTTTAAAACATACTACAAACTAGGTGGCTTAAAACAACATGAATTTATTATCTCAGAATTCTGGAGGCTAGAAGTTCAAAATCAAGGTGTTGGGAGGGCCATACTCCCTCTGAAGCCTTTAGGGGAGAATATCCCTTGCCTCTTTTAGCTTTTGATAGCCTCAGGCATTCCTTGTTCTGTGGCAGCATAACTCTAATCTCTGCCTCCATTTTCATGTGGCTGTCTTCCCTCTGTCACTGGTGTCCTTATAAGAAGAGAAACAGACACAAAGAGGAAAACCTTGTGTCTGTTTCTCTTCTCATAAGGACACTGGTCATATTGGATTAGGTCTCATCCTAATCAACAATGATCTCTGATCCTAATTTGATTACATCTGCATAAAGCCTATTTTCAGATAAGGTCACATTCACAGGTACTAGGGGTTAGGATTTGAACACGTCTTTTGGGGGGATACAATTCAACCCAAAACAGTAGCGTTCCCATTTCTTGCCTCTCCCTTGAATGTTAGGTTTCTTCAGAGTGATTTCTTAGGCTCCCTTCTCTCAGCAATTATTTAAATAACGAGGAAAACTAAAATTTGGCAGTGTCAAATATGTGAATCATAAAACAGGTGTAACACAAAGGTCCAAGGAGGATATTCGAGATACAGTGCTCTGATGTGTCCTCCTTGAATGTGACTATTTTCCCTTAGCTTTTCCTTTAGAACCACACTTGGGGTGGTGGAGCCTTTAAAAATATTTAACAAATGTTACTTTTGAAGAAGAGAGTAAGAGTATTTAATAAGCTAACATTGGCAATGTGAAAGTTATATGAGATACATAATCAGTGGTCCTCACCTTTGTCTCCTTCTTAAAGAAAACAAGAGGAAATGATTGACCACTGGAAGGGTAATTTTTGTGGGCTGAATTGTACATTCCCCAAATTTCTATGTTGAAACCCCAACCCCCAGTATATCAGAATGTAACTGTATTTGGGGGTAGGGCCTTGAAAAAGACAATTAAATTGAAATGAGGCTATTAAGGTGAACCCTAATGTAATATGTCTTATGAAGTCATCATAAGACAGGGAAATACCAAGAGACTCCAGGTATGTGTGCACCCAGAGGAAAGACCATTTGACAAAATGACCATCTGTCAACCAAGGAGAGAGGTTTTAGGAGAAACCAAATCTGCTGGCACCTTGATCTTGGACTTTCAGCCCAGAACTGTGAAAAAACACATTTCTGAAGTTTAAGCCACCCAGACTGTGGCATTTTTTTTAATGGCAGCTTGGCAAACGAATACAGCAATTTTTAGTTACTGATTTAGTGACTAGTGTGGTCCAGATGCTATTCTGGGTGCTGAGGATATAGCTTCCCTGTGGAGCTGATGTTCTTGCGGATGGAGAAAGGGAATAATAGTAAATAAGTAAAATATATGTCAGATCAGACTAAGTGCTACAGAGAAAAAAAGTCAGAGAAATCATCATATAGAAAGCTGCAATTTTATAGTTATGAAGGCTTCACTGTGAGGCTGAAATTTTAACAAATATCTGAATAAGATGAGGAAGAGGCAGAGGATCCCAGGTTGAGGAAGTAGCAAGTTCAAAGACCCTGATTTGGGATTGTGCCTGACATGTTCAAGAGACATCAAAAAGCCAGTGGGGCTGAAATGTACAGAGCCTGCGGGGAGAGTAACATGTCAGAGAGAATGGGGGTGGGGGAGCTATGGAGCTACTGGGGACTAACTGGTAGAGAAAGCCAGTCCCCAGAATGAAGTTAATTCAAAAAGATGGGTGAGCAGGCAAAATGGGGGAGGGTATGGATGAGGGAGGGAGAGAGAAAGAGACAGAGAGACAGAAAGAAGCCAGTCTGAAAAGGCTACACACTGTGTGATTTCATTATTTATAGGACATTCTGGAAAGGCAAAACTATGGAGGCAACAAATAAATCAGACATTACTGCGGTTTGGGGAGAGAGGAAGGTTGAACAGGTGAAGCACAAAGGATATTCTTTGTAAGTGATGAAACCATTCTGCATGATATCATAATGTGGGTACTCAACGCCATGCATTTATCAAAACCCATAGAACTTTACAGTACAGAGTGAACCTTAATGTATGAAAATTGTAAAAAAAAATCATTTGTGAGGTCAGAGGGTCACAGGGTAGAATATAGAACATGACTAAACAATTAACAATGTTACAAATGTATGATAAAACCTCACTGAAGGGAGTGGCAGAAAAAGTTGCTAGCCTGAATAACTTTGGAAATGAGCAGAGATTGTAAGACTAAAGGGAAAAATAATTGTACGTAAGCACAGTAATCTAGTTGATAAGGTCTCCCGTGGGGGAACAGGTTAACAATTCTGAAAGCATCATACATCTAATCTGGAACTGAAGAATTAAGTAAATGGAATGTGGATAGTAGGAAGCAGGAGCCAGGTTTCTCACTGTTGAAGTGGGAGCTTACAGGAAAGCATGGGGAGAAGGCAAGAATGATTCATATGGTTATGGATTAGAGTTAGAGACATCAGTATGAACTCGTGCTCACATTATTATAGGTGCAGACGTTTACATATAGAAATATTTACGGATACGTATATATACAGAAGTTAGCTACACACACACATGCGCACACACACACACATTTTGCTCTGTCAGCTGAAGAGGTCAAGATACAAGGATACACCTAACAAGTCAGATCTTTGTTTCTAATACTATTTGTTCCAATAAAAGGAACCAGGGATCCTTGGAGAGACGGCTGATTCTCAGGAAGCATACAGTATGAGGCCGGAGCATGTTGTAGTTTCCTAAAAGAAAGAAGTGCTTAATACCCACAATGATGGGGCACATCAAAGGGAGACTAGAGCCAATGTAAGCAGTTCCTAATGGCCTACGCTGGGATGCTTTGAGCAGTAAGATAAATAAGGTAGCAATGGGTTATAATTCAGGTATATACACAATAAATATTCCTGTCTACACTGACATACATGAACAGCTGAGTAAGTAAACAAATAGGGAAGAAGATACATCTCCTGTGCAGGAGAATTTCAAATAATTTGTGAAGCTCTTCCATCCTCAAGGAGGTAGAACATAACTCCTGCTCCATAAGCGTGGACTATGGGTAGTGATTTCCTTCCAAAGAGTACCGTATGGAAAGCGGAGAAAAGAGTAACTTTAAAGGGTGAAACCTGATAAACACTACTTCAGCCAGGTGATCAAGGTCAATATTAAAGTGGTAAGTTGGCCGGGCGCGGTGGCTCACGCCTGTAATCCCAGCACTTTGGGAGGCCGAGGTGGGCAGATCACGAGGTCAGGAGATCGAGATCATCCTGGCTAACACGGTGAAACCCCGTCTCTACTAAAAATACAAAAAATTAGCCGGGCGAGGTGTCGGGCGCCTGTAGTCCCAGCAACGTGGGAGGCTGAGGCAGGAGAATGGCGTGAACCCCGGGGGGTGGAGCCTGCAGGGAGCCGAGATTGCGCCACTGCACTCCAGCCTGGGTGAAAGAGCGAGACTCCGTCTCAAAAAAAAAAAAAAAAAAAAAAAAAAAAAAAAAAAAAAAAAAAAAAAAAAATTAAGTGGTAAGTCATGTTGATAGTATGATGCAATGGAGATGCAATGGAAATGACACTTAACTTCTGTGGGCTTCCTCTGCATGTAACAAACATCACACTGCAGTTCTGAGAAAAGCATTAAGCAAATCACAATTGAGGGGCACTGTACAAAATATCAGTAATTCTTAAAACTGTCAAGGCCATCAAAAACAAGAAAAGTCTGAGAAGTTGTCATAGCCAAGAGCAGTCTAAGGGGGTATGTGACTGCAAGTAACGCAGCACCCTGGTTGGGATACTGGAACAGAAAAATAGTATGAGGTTAATAACTAATAAAATATGAATAAAGTATGGACATTAATTAAAAATTATGTACCAATATTGGTTCATTGGTTATGACCAATGCACCTCACTTACATAGGATAGAAATAATAGGGGAGATTGGGTGTGAAGTATATGGGAACTCTACTATCTTTATCACTTTTCTGAACATCTAAATCTTTAAAAATAAATAAAAAGCTTATTTAAAAAAATCCCATTCCAAGTTTTACCCCATTCCAATTAAATCAGAATTTCTAGGGTGTGAGAAGGGATCAGTATTTTTTAAACATCTCAAGTGCTGTCAACGTGCAGCATTGGAAACCTCTGTAGTAGAAGTCCCTGAGCTGTGGTAGCTGTTATATTTTGGTACTCCTTAATTCATACAAAATGTCCTGAGCTAAATGAAAATGTTGTGTGTTGCCTCCATTTTGTACCTATGTGAAGTCAAAATTTTAATTATGAGCATGATAAAAATAAAGTACTGGAACATGTTGCCCATTTGAGCACCACTTGATGTTACACTATTGGATATTGAGCTCCTAACTGACAAATGTAACAAGCATATAATTACAAGCAATATTACATCTTAAAATGTCTCTTGTAATTTTCCTCCATTTGAAATGAAAAAAAGAAAAAAGGATATGACATGCATACCCTTTCCTCTGTCTGATCCCTACGCTCTCTGATCCCACATTAATATGCTTTGGTGGATTCCACCACGATTCCATGTTTCTGCCATTTTTTGACCTTGTTTGTGCTCCAGGAGGCTGACTCTATGGACTGCAATCCTCAGGCCTCCTTACTCTCTGATTTCCAGTTAGGTTTAGGCAAGATAGAGGAGACAGGTATCACAGTTTTAACCCAAGTCTTTCCCTTCTTCATCGTGGTTCTGGCAGTGGCTGCGTTTCTTCCAACTCCAGCTCCCATCCCCTCTGGCTCACACTTGGCTCTGGAAACACAGTTGCCTTTTCTCACCCCTTCAAACTAAGAGGGAGTAATGGTTTCCTGCTGTTGCTAGTCTCTAGGTAACTCACCATCCCTTTTTTTTTTTTTAACTTTACTCATATCTCTGTAAATTGTCTCTTTACTGAAATATTTTAACTTTTTGAGGATGTCATCTGTTTCCTGATAGACTTTCTGACTGATGCGATTAGTCTATCATTGTCAATTCTCTGGAAATGATGACTCTTTCTCCCCCACCTCTTTTTAAGCCAAGATAACGTCTTGCCTACTTTTTTGGCTTTAAAAATGTTCTTTGTTTTGTGAAACAATGTTGATAATGGCGAACATTGTTTTCCCTAAGTCCTTATTTGGCAAAAGTAAGAGCTGGCAAACATGCTGGTTCCCCACATATTTTTGAAATTTCATTTTCAAAACTGGAGTCTGGGAACCATTGACCTAAGTGAGAATTCAACTTTGAAACATTAAGGGAATTCAGCTATCATTCACTTTACCACAAGAATCTTACAAATCTGATGAAAGTTGCCAATGGCTGTCACAGTAGACACTCAAGTTACCGGGGTTCAGTTGTTTGCATAACATATTGTCCCACTCCTGGTAAAGAGGGAAGTAATATCTGGGGAAAAATAGGAGGATCGATAAAAATTGAAGTGGTAATTTTTGTATCCACTGACAGAGAAGGAGATTTTACAGCACACTATGTTTTGAGTCTCAAAAACACGCGTATTGAATTTCACTGGAGATCTGATGGGGGAAGGGATGGAAAAGAGGAAAAGAGTGCATCTGGAAGTTTTAGCAAGAAGTTGAAAGGACTCTTCAATTAAGTATGGATGCAGTGTGACAGTGACTTAGAATTTCCATGTTCACAGATCCAGCACTGTTAACATTTATACTAGTCTAAGTCTTTTTTTCTTATAAATAATTACAAAAGCTCATTGAGCAACACAGACTGGGCACTTTTTTTTCCTCCAAATTCTAATTTATTTTTAATTGACAAATAGTAATTGTATAAATTTATGGGGGTACAATATGATATTCTGATACATGTATACTCTGTGGAATGATCAAATCAGGCTAATTAGCATTATCAGTCATTTCAAATATTTATCATTTCTTTGTGGTGAGAACACTTAAAATCCTCTCTTAGAGATTTTGAAATATACAATACATTATTATTACAGTCAGTATGCTGTCCAATAGAACACAAGAACTTATTCCTAACGGAAACTTTGTATCAGCTGAACAATATCTCTCCTTTCCCTGTCCACACTCTCACCCGCTGCCAGCCTTTGGTAACCACCTTTTCACTCTCTTTCTTTTTAAGATTCCACGTAAAAGTGGGATATTTGTCTAGCCATGCCTGGCTTATTTCATTTTTTTTGAGACCGAGTCTTGCTCTATCACCCAGGCTGGAGTGCAGTGGCGCAATCTCGGCTCACTGCAACCTCTGCCTCCTGGGTTCAAGCGATCCTCCTGCTTCAGCCTCCCAAGTAGCTGGGATTACAGGTGCCCACCACCACGCCTGGTTAATTTTTGTATTTTTAGTAGAGACGGGATTTCACCATCTTGGCCAGGCTAGTCTCGAACTCCTGACATCAAGTGATCTGTCCGCCTCAGCCTCCCAAAGTGCTGGGATTACAGGTGTGAGCCACCATGCCCAACTGCTTATTTCACTTAACATAATGCCCTCTAGATTCATTCATATTGTCCCAATGACAGTTTTTTTTGAATGCTGAATAGTATTCCATTGTGTGTGTGTGTGTGTGTGTGTGTGTGTGTATATATACACACAACATTAAAAAAAATCCATTCATTTGTTGGTGAACACTTAGGTTGTTTCCATATCTTGGCTACTGTGAATAATGTTGCAATGAGCATAGGAGTGCAGGCATCTCTTTAACATATGATTTCAATTCTTTTGCATATACCCAGAGGTAGAATTGCTAGATCATATGGTAAATCTATTTTTAGTTTTTATATTTTTAAAACTTCATACTGTTTTTCAAAATTGCTGCACTTAATTGTAATACCACCAACAGTGTACAAGGGTTCCTTATCCACATACTTGCTAATACTTAATCTTTCATATTTTTGATTATAGCTGATCTAACAGGCATGAGGTGATATCCCATTGTAGTTTTAATATGCATTTCTCTGATAATTAGAAATGCTGAGCATTGATTCCTAGCCAAGATGGCCGAATAGGAACAGCTCTGGTCTCCAGCTCCCAGCCCCAGCGACACAGAAGATGGGTGATTTCTGCATTTCTGCTTGAGGTACCGGTTTCATCTCACTAGGGAGTGCCTAACAGTGGGTGCAGGACAGTCGGTGAAGCGCACTGTGCGCGAGCCGAAGCAGGGCGAGGCCTTGCCTCACTCGGGAAGCGCAAGGGGTCAGGGAGTTCCCTTTCCTAGTCAAAGAAAGGGGAAACAGATGGCACCTGGAATATTGGGTCAGTCCCATCCTAATACTGTGCTTTTCCAACGGGCCTGGTAAACGGCACACTGGGAGATTGTGTCCCGCACCTGGCTCGGAGGGTCCTATGCCCACAGAGTCTTGCTGATTGCTAGCACAGCAGTCTGAGATCACGCTGCAAGGCGGCAGCGAGGCTGGGGGAGGGGCGCCCGCCATTGCCCAGGCTTGCTTAGGTAAACAAAGCAGCCAGGAAGCTCGAACTGGGTGGAGCCCACCACAGCTCAAGGAGGCCTGCTTGCCTTTGTAGGCTCCACCTCTGGGGGCAGGGCACAGACAAACAAAAACTCAGCAAGAACCTCCACAGACTTAAATGTCCCTGTCTGACTGACAGCTTTGAAGAGAGTAGTGGTTCTCCCAGCACGCAGCTGGAGATCTGAGAATGGATAGACTGCCTCCTAAAGTGTGTCCCTCACCCCTGAGCAGCCTAACTGGGAGGCACCCCCCCAGTAGGGACAGACTGACACCTCATTCAGCCGCGTACTCCTCTGAGACAAAACTTTCAGAGGAACTATCAGACAGCTGAATTTGTGGTCTCACGAAAATCCGCTGTTCTGCAGCCACCGCTGCTGACACCCAGCCAAACAGGGTCTGGAGTGGACCTCTAGTAAACTCCAACAGACCTGCAGCTGAGGGTCTTGTCTGGTAGAAGGAAAACTAACAAACAGAAAGGACATCCACACCAAAAACCCATCTGTACATCACCATCATCAAAGACAAAAAGTAGATAAAACCACAAAGATGGGGAAAAATCAGAGCAAAAAAACTGGAAACTCTAAAAAACAGAGCACCTCTCCTCCTCCAAAGGAACGCAGTTCCTCACCAGCAACGGAACAAAGCTGGATGGAGGATGACTTTGATGAGTTGAGAGAAGAAGGCTTCAGACGATCAAACTACTCTGAGCTACGAGAGGAAATTCAAAACAATAGCAAAGAAGTTAAAAACTTTGAAAAAAAATTAGAAGAATGGATAACTAGAATAATCAATGGAGAGAAGGGCTTAAAGGAGCTGATGTAGCTGAAAGCCAAGTTTCGAGAACTACGCGAAGATTGCAGAAGCCTCAGTAGCAGATGCGATCAACTGGAAGAAAGGGTATCGCTGATGGAAGATGAAATGAATGAAATGAAGAGAGAAGGGAAGTTTAGAGAAAAAAGAATAAAAAGAAATGAACAAAGCCTCCAAGAAATTTGGGACTATGTGAAAAGACCAAACCTACGTCTGATTGGTGTACCTGAAAACGATGGGGAGAATGGAACCAAGTTGGAAAACACTCTGCAAGATATTATCCAGGAGAACTTCCCCAATCTAGCAAGGCAGGCCAGCATTCAGATTCAGGAAATACAGAGAGTGCCACAAAGATACTCCTTGAGAAGAGCAACTCCAAGACACATAATTGTCAGATTCACCAAAGTTGAAATGAAGGAAAAAATGTTAAGGGCAGCCAGAGAGAAAGGTTGGGTTACCCACAAAGGGAAGCCCATAAAACTAACAGCTGATCTCTCAGCAGAAACTCTACAAGCCAGAAGAGAGTGGGGGCCGATATTCAACATTCTTAAAGAAAAGAATTTTCAACCCAGAATTTCCTATCCCGCCAAACTAAGCTTCATAAGTGAAGGAGAAATAAAATACTTTACAGACAAGCAAACGCTGAGTGATTTTGTCACCACCAGGCCTGCCCTGAAGGAGCTCCTGAAGGAAGCACTAAACATGGAAAGGAACAACCGGTACCAGCCACTGCAAAAACACGCCAAATTGTAAAGACCATCGAGGCTAGGAAGAAACTATAGCAACTAACGAGCAAAATAACCAACTAACATCATAATGACAGGATCAGATTCACACATAACAATATTAACGTTAAATGTAAATGAGCTAAATGCTCCAATCAAAAGACACAGACTGGCAAACTGGATAAGGAGTCAGGACCCATCAGTGTGCTGTATTCAGGAAACCCATCTCACGTGCAGAGACACACACAGACTCAAAATAAAGGGATGGAGGAAGATCTATCAAGCAACTGGAAAACAAAAAAAGGCAGGGGTTGCAATCCTAGTCTCTGATAAAATAGACTTTAAACCAACAAAGATCAAAAGAGACAAAGAAGGCCATTACATAATGGTAAAGGGATCAATTCAACAAGAAGAGCTAACTATCCTAAATATATATGCACCCAACACAGGAGCACCCAGATTCATAAAGCAAGTCCTGAGTGACCTACAAAGGGACTTAAACTCCCACACAATAATAATGGGAGATTTTAACACCCCACTGTCAACATTAGACAGATCATCGAGACAGAAAGTTAACAAGGATATCCAGGAATTGAACTCAGCTCTACATAAAGTGGACCTAATAGACATCTACAGAACTCTCCACCCCAAGTCAACAGAATATACATTTTTTTCAGCACCACACCACACCTATTCCAAAATTGACCACATAGTTGGAAGTAAAGCTCTCTTCAGCAAATGCAAAAGAACAGAAATTATAACAAACTGTCTCTCAGACCACAGTGCAATCAAACTAGAATTCAGGATTAAGAAACTCACTCAAAACCGCTCAACTACATGGAAACTGAACAACCTGCTCCTGAATGACTATTGGGTACATAATGAAATGAAGGCAGAAATAAAGATGTTCTTTGAAACCAACGAGAACAAAGACACAACATACCAGAATCTCTGGGACACGTTCAAAGCAGTGTGTAGAGGGAAATTTATAGCACTAAATGCCCACAAGAGAAAGCAGGAAAGATCCAAAATTGACAGCCTAACATCACAATTAAAAGAACTAGAAAAGCAAGAGCAAACACATTCAAAAGCTAGCAAAAGGCTAGAAATAACTAAAATCAGAGCAGAACTGAAGGAAATAGAGACACAAAAAACCCTTCAAAAAATTAATGAATCCAGGAGCTGGTTTTTTGAAAAGATCAACAAAATTGATGGACCGCTAGCAAGACTAATAGAGAAGAAAAGAGAGAAGAATCAAATAGATGCAATAAAAAACGAAAAAGGGGATATCACCATCGATCCCACAGAAATACAATCTACCATCAGAGAATACTACAAACACCTCTATGCAAATAAACTAGAAAATCTAGAAGAAATGGATAAATTCCTCGACAAATACACCCTCCCAAGACTAAACCAGGAAGAAGTTGAATCTCTGAATAGACCAATAACAGGTTCTGAAATTGTGGCAATAATCAACATCTTACCAACCAAAAAGAGTCCAGGACCTGATGGATTCACAGCTGAATTCTACCAGAGGTACAAGGAGGAACTGGTACCATTCCTTCTGAAACTATTCCAATCGATAGAAAAAGAGGGAATCCTCCCTAACACATTTTACGAAGCCAGCATTGTCCTGATACCAAAACCTGGCAGAGACATAACCAAAAAAGAGAATTTCAGACCAATATCCTTGATGAACATTGATGCAAAAATCCTCAATAAAATACTGGCAAACCGAATCCAGCAGCACATCAAAAAGCTTATCCACCATAATCAAGTGGGCTTCATCCCTGGGATGCAAGGCTGGTTCAACATACGCAAATCAATAAATGTAATCCAGCATATAAACAGAACCAAAGACAAAAACCACATGATTATCTCAATAGATGCAGAAAAGGCCTTTGACAAAATTCAGCAACCCTTCATGCTAAAAACTCTCAATAAATTAGGTATTGATGGGACGTATCTCAAAATAATAAGAGCTATCTACGACAGACCCACAGCCAATATCATACTGAATGGGCAAAAACTAGAAGCATTCCCTCTGAAAACTGGCACAAGACAGGGATGCCCTCTCTCACCGCTCCTATTCAACATAGTGCTGGAAGTTCTGGCCAGAGCAATCAGGCAGGAGAAGGAAATAAAGGGTATTCAATTAGGAAAAGAGGAAGTCAAATTGTCCCTGTTTGCAGACGACATGATTGTATATCTAGAAAACCCCATTGTCTCAGCCCAAAATCTTCTTAAGCTGATTAGCAACTTCAGCAAAGTCTCAGGATACAAAATTAATGTACAAAAATCACAAGCATTCTTGTACACCAATAACAGACAAACAGAGAGCCAACTCATGAGTGAACTCCCATTCACAATTGCTTCAAAGAGAATAAAATACCTAGGAATCCAACTTACAAGGGATGTGAAGGACCTCTTCAAGGAGAACTGCAAACCACTGCTCAATGAAATAAAAGAGGATACAAACAAATGGAAGAAAATTCCATGCTCATGGGTTGGAAGAATCAATATCGTGAAAATGGCCATACTGCCCAAGGTAATTTATAGCTTCAATGCCATCCCCATCAAGCTACCAATGACTTTCTTCACAGAATTGGAAAAAACTACTTGAAAGTTCATATGGAACCAAAAAAGAGCCCGCATTGCCAAGTCAATCCTAAGCCAAAAGAACAAAGCTGGAGACATCACGCTACCTGACTTTAAACTATACTACAAAGCTACAGTAACCAAAACAGCATGGTACTGGTACCACAACAGAGACATAGATCAATGGACCAGAACAGAGCCCTCAGAAATGATGCCGCATATCTACAACTACTGATCTTTGACACACCTGACAAAAACAAGAAATGGGGAAAGGATTCCCTATTTAATAAATGGTGCTGGGAAAACTGGCTAGCCATATGTAGAAAGCTGAAACTGGATCCCTTCCTTACACCTTATACAAAAATTAATTCAAGATGGATTAAAGACTTGTATGTTAGACCTAAAACCATTAAAATCCTACAAGAAAACCTAGGCAATACCATTCAGGACATAGGAGTGGGGAAGGTCTTCATGTCTAAAATACCAAAAGCAATGGCAACAAAAGCCAAAATTGACAAATGGGATCTCATTAAACTAAAGAGCTTCTGCACAGCAAAAGAAACTACCATCAGAGTGAACAGGCAACCTACAGAATGGGAGAAAATTTTTGCAACCTACTCATCTGACAAAGGGCTATTATCCAGAATCTACAATGAACTCAAACAAATTTACAAGAAAAAAACAAACAACCCCCTCAAAAAGTGGGCAAAGGACATGAACAGACACTTCTCAAGAGAAGACATTTATGCAGCCAAAAAACACATGAAAAAATGCTCATCATCACGGGCCATCAGAGAAATGCAAATCAAAACCACAGTGAGATACCATCTCACACCAGTTAGAATGGCCATGATTAAAAAATCAGGAAACAACAGGTGCTGGAGAGGATGTGGAGAAATAGGAATACTTTTACCCTGTTGGTGGGACTGTAAACTAGTTCAACCATTGTGGAAGTCAGTGTGGCGATTCCTCAGGGATCTCGAACTAGAAATACCATTTGACCCAGCCATCCCATTACTGCGTATACACCCAAAGGACTACAAATCATGCTGCTATAAAGACACATGCACACGTATGTTTATTGCGGCACTATTCACAATAGCAAAGACTTGGAACCAACCCAAATGTCCAACAACAGTAGACTGGATTAAGAAAATGTGGCACATATACACCATGGAATACTATGCAGCCATAAAAAATGATGAGTTCGTGTCCTTTGTAGGGACATGGATGAAACTGGAAAACATCATTCTCAGTAAACTATCGCAAGGACAAAAAACCAAACACCGCATGTTCTCACTCATAGGTGGGAACTGAACAATGAGAACTCATGGACACAGAAGGGGAACATCACACTCCGGGGACTGTTGTGGGGTGGGGGGAGGGGGGAGGGACAGCATTAGGAGATACACCTAATGCTAAATGATGAGTTAATGGGTGCAGGAAATCAACATGGCACATGGATACATATGTAACAAACCTGCGCATTGTGCACATGTACCCTAAATCCCTAAAGTATAATAAAAAAAAAAAAGAAAAAAAAAATGCTGAGCATTTTGGTAAATGTATGTCTTGGCCATTTGTATGTCTTCTCCTGAGAAATGTCTATGGAAATTATTTGCCAGTTTTTTCATTGGGGTATTTGTTTTCTTGTTATTGAGTAGTTTGAGTTTCTTGTATATTTTAGATATTAGCCTCTTATCCAATGTATGACTTACAAATACTTTTTCCCAGTTTATGGGTTGTTCCTTTACTCTTTTGAGATTTTCCTTTATTGTGCAGAGCTTTTTAGTTTGATGCAATCCCATCTGTCTATTTTTGCTTTTATTTCCTGTGGTTTTGGGATCATAGCCAAGAAATCATTCCCCAGACCAGTGTCATGAAACTTTCCCCTAGGTTTTCTTCTAGTAGTTTTATAATTTCAGGTCCTATGTTTAAGTCTTTAATCCACTTTGAGTTGAATCTTCTATAAGGGATAAGGTAATGGTACATTTTGATTATTCTTCATGTGGATATCCAGTTTTCACAATATGATTTATTGAAGAGATGTCCTTTCCCTATTGTGTGTTCTTGGTATCTTTGTCAAAAATCAATTGACTGTAGATGTATAGGTTTATTCCTGAGCTCTCTGTCCTATTCTGTTGGTCTATGTGTCTGTATGCCAGTACCATGTTGTTTTGATTACTATAATTTTGTAATATATTTTGAAATCTGGTAGTGTGATGACCCTGGCTTTGACTTTTCTTTCTGGTCAAGATTGCTTTGGCTATTTGGGGTCTTTTGGACTTCATACAAATTTTAGAATTTTTGAAAATTTCTGTGAAGAATGACATTAGCATTTTGGTAGGGATTGCAATGACTGTAGATTGCTTTGAGTAATATGGATGTTTAAAAAATATAAATTCTTCCACTCCGTGAACACACAATATTTTTCCATTTATTTGTATAATTTTCAATTTATTTCATCAATGTTTTATAGTTTTTGGTATACAGATCTTCCACCTCCTCGGTTAAATTACTCCAAAGTATTTTATTTTATTTTTGATACTAATGTAAATGGGATTGTTTTCCTAGTTTCTTTTTCAGTTAGTTGATGGTTTGTCTGTAGGTATGCTACTGATTTTTGTAGGTTAATTTTGTATCCTGCAACTTTACTGAGTTAGTTTATGAATTTTATTAATTTTTTTGGTTAGGTCTTTAGGATTTTCCATCTATAAGATCATGTCATTAGCAAAAAGAGATAATTTTACTTTCTTTCCAGTTTGGATGCCTTTTACTTCTTTCTCTTGCCTGATTGCTCTGGCTAGGACTTCCCGTACTATGTTGCATAGGAGTGGTGAGAGTGGATATCCTTGCCCTGTTTCTGATCTTAGAGAAAAATCTTTAATGTTCACAATTGATTGTGACATTAGCTGTGGGTTTGGTGTGTATGGCCTTTATTGTGTTGAGGAACATTCTTTCTACTCTGAGTTTGTGGAGTGTTTTTATCATGAAAGGATGTTTAATTCTGTCAAACCCTTTTCTGCATCTATTATGATGATCATATGTTTTTTGTCCTTCATTCTGTGGGCATTTTTGTTTATTGATGTTTTCAATTGAATGTGTTTTATAATGTCAAGGACATCAAATTTAGAACTGAAAGAAAATTTTTACAGTATCTTGTGCTTGGACAGGGTACACGAAACAGGGCGTATGTTTATCACAGTTTAGTCTCCTTGACTTTAAAATTCTTCTGTGTTGGGAATATGAGATCCTTCTTTGTTATGTTATGTTATGTTATGTTATGTTATATTTAATATTGAGTGAAAAGGAATTAACACATGATTGTTTTTTAAGTTTTTATCTGTTTAAAAACTTTCTTTGTTTTTATTCTCATTACTTCCTGTTTTCTGACTTTAGCTTAAGAAAAACACAGAGCAATCTTTTCAAATTCATTTTTTCCTTTGTATACATTTAAAAGGGAGTTTTAAAAGGGCTGGATAGCTTGGTCATAAAGAGGAGTTTTTCTTTACCATTACAATCCAAACACAAGCTGTCGTCCACATGGCATAGAATAATTAGAGAACTCAAGAATTTTCTTTCTCCTGACATTTCTACTACTTAAACAAAATAATAGAAACTGATTTATTTCTTCCTTTATTTGGTGATGGAAACCACCCTATGGAAAACCTGGGAATGGTCAGCACTATGTTTTCCACTGTGTGGAGAGAGTTGGTCAGTATCAGGAAATGAAACTGACTCATGGAGAAGCAGAGACAAGAGATGGAGAAGATTACGGGTGATTTTAGGGTTCCCGAAGACCATCTACATGTCTCCCATTCCTGTTGCCTGACTGTTGAAATTTTTCTGATTCCATGAAATAAAAATTCTCCTTTTTGGCTAAGCTATTATTTTGGGTGGGATTCTATAGGGTGCAAGTGGCAAAAATGTAGCTACAGTTAGCTTAAGTAAAAAGAGGGAATTGAGGAGAGATCCTTAGGTAACTCACAGAATTAAAGGAAGAGTGGATCAATTGAGCTTTAGCAAGGCAGAAGCAAGCACTTTAGAAGGGACTCAGAACCTAGGGCCAAGACTTAGGTACCGCAGCAGCACACTTCCCTCACGTGGCCTTTGCTCCTTCTTTCTGGACACTGTGCCCTCTGCGGAGGAACACTTTGATTACCTTATGTGTTTCCACCAGTACTTTATTTACCCCATAGCCTTCATCTACTCATTGACATTTTTATGTGCATTGCCACAGAAGGAGATGTTACAGCACACTGTGTTTTTGAATCTCAAAAGCGCAGACTAGGATTGAATTCAGGCTCTGAAGATTAAGAGAGCTATCCCACGTTAGTGGGAAAAGGAAAGCCAAAAGGGAAAGAAAGACAGCTGAGTTGGTACCCCTGGAAAGGGGCCCTGCACCTAGTAGATGATACTAGCACTAGGCAACACATGGGGCATTTGTGTTTATTGTTTTAAATTGAATATGTTTTATAATGTCAAGTACAGCCAATCTGTAATTGAAACAAAAACTTTGAGGTACTCTGTGAAATTCATATCCGAGGACTGAACCCTTTGGGGGAGGAGCAATAGACACTCCCACTGCACCGCACCCTGGGTGACAGAGTGAGACCCTGTCTCACAAAATAACAAAACAAAACACTTATTTTAGAATTGTTTTAGACCTAAAGAAAAATTGCAAAGATAGTACAGAAAGTTCTTGTGTACTGTACACCCAGTTTCCCCTATTATTAACAATCTTACATTCTTTCTGTCACATTTCTGATGAATAGTAACATCTGCTTAAATACTTCCAGTGACTGGCAACCCAGTGTGTCCTAAAGAGCCCCACTGTCAGATGATTCTAGAGCAGTGTGACTTGAGATGTGGTTCTAGGACCACCAGCATCCACACAACCTGGAATCTGGTTAGAAATGAAGAGTCTCAGACCCCAATCTAGACCTGAATCAGAATCTACATTCAACAGGATCTCCAGGTAATTCATGTGCACATCCAAATTTGAAAAGTATTGCCCTAGTGTTCATATATATATATATATGTATACACACACACACACACACACACACACGTGTATTTTTCCCAAAAGATGGCAACCAAGGTTTTGCAATCACATTGCCCCATTCATTAATTCATCTGTGTATTCACAAAACATTTCTTAAGAGCATATGTGCTAAGCACTGATTTAACTTGAAACTTTTTTTAAAAGTAAGATCTTATTCCTACCCTAAAAACTTTCACATTCCAATTCTGCCATGCAAGAGGTAGTTGAATTAACAGGGTAATTTTTGTTCAGAAAAGAGAGGACTAAGTTTGAAGAGTTGACCCTGAGAGATTAGCAAATGCAGGAAAATGCCAGAATCTGTAGAAAACTATCACAACGGCTGAGAGAGTAACAGAGTAGAAAGAGCTAATCCCCTTTATTCCAGATAGAGCTAGGGGTGGAGAGAAAACCCCTCTGCAACTCGGGTTAGTGTATTAGTCTGCTCTCTCATTGCTGTAAAGAAATACCTGAGACTGGGTAATTTATAGAGAAAAGATGTTAAATTGGCTCATGGTTCTGCAGACTGTACAGGAAGCCCAGCGACTTCTGCTTTTAGGGACGCCTCAGGAAGCTTCCAATCATGGCGGAAGGCAGACGGGGACCAACTGTTTCACATGATGGGAGCAGGAGCAAGAGAGTGAAGGGGGAGATGCTACACACTTTTAAACCAGCAGATGTTGTGAGAACTCATTACAGCAAGGACAGCAAAGAGCCATGAGAGATTTGCCCCCATGACCCAAACACCTCCCACTCACTACCACAGGAACAGCACCAAGGGGATGGTGCTAAACCATTCAATAGAAACTGCCCCATGATCCAATCACCTCCCTCCAGGCCCCACCTCCAACACTGGGGATTACAACTGGACATGAGATTTGGGCAGGGACACAAATCTAAACCCTATCAGGTAGCATGGGGCAGTATGTAGGAATAGCTGCGTGATGAAGGTCCTCAGATCTGAAGCAGCCTCATGGAGTTCCAACTTGCCTCAGCAAGGTGTAGGAGCAGTAGACTAATTCCTGAGCCTAGCATAGTCATGTTGCTGGGCCTTCACCCAGATGCCCAGAGCCCAGAGTGGTGCTGGAGAACACTTTTCTTTTTTTTTTCTTCTGTTTTTTTTGAGATGGAGTCTGGCTCTGTTGCCTAGTCTGGAGTGAAGTGGGGTGATCTAGGCTCACTGCAAGCTCCGCCTCCTGGGTTCACGCCATTCTCCTACCTCAGTCTCCCGAGTAGCTGGGACTACAGGCGCCTGCCACCTCACCTGGCTAATTTTTTGTATTTTTAGTAGAGACGGGGTTTCACTGAGTTAGCCAGGATGGTCTCATCTCCTGACCTCGTGATCCACCCGCCTCGGCCTCCCAAAGTGCTGAGATTACAGGCGTGAGCCACCGTGCCCAGCCGTGGAGAACACTTTTCAATGCACTTCAGCAGGGCATCAGGGGCCAGGAAGGAGAGTCATTGATCCTGAAGTGACCTTTGGCATGGATCCATGTAGATCAACACTTGAAAAACAGACAGGATGAGGAGGGAGATGCCAAATTCCACAAATGACCAAATATCAGAACGTTTGCTTATTCTGGCCCTGCCTTCCTTCTGTCCCATGTCCCTTGCTTAAAATTAGATGTAAACTGAAGGAAAAGAAATGGGAGCCTGAATTCATTGAGGCTGAGTTTCTGTCATCTAGTAAAACAGGATCTCATTGAAGAAATTAAGTTCAGTTGCATGAAAAAATTAAGCCACACTTTCTGATCATTTGCTTATGTGACCTGAAATTTAAATTTTGTCTTCTACTTCAGACTGTGTTCTTATATGTGGCAGAGAACCTGGCTACTAGCAGCTGCAGCTTGCAACTGCATATATTCACCATCTGGAAGGAAAAAGCTCTTCACCTCCTTGACTCTTACAGCATGGTGCCCTCATCCAAGCTCCTGTTTGAAAAGCTTCAGAGAACAATCTTGACTGGCCTTTCTCTAATCATGTTCTCACACTATTTACCAATTACAGAGTTAGGAATATGAGATACTATGATGGGTCCAGCTTGGAGCTCTTGCTATGTAGCCTCTGAAGCCACCATGCTGTAACTGGTAGCTCCGCCTAGATCCATGTGCTTGGTGTCAGAGAAGGAACAGTTTCTTTGCCAAAAGGGAATAAGTACTTTGATCAGAGGTAGGGGACGAGGGGAGCAGGCTGATAAAAACACTGAATTGCATTATCTACCTTGTGTGCCTATACTAATAAAGGTTTCCTTAATGTCACATTGATATGATCAAAGCAAGAAACTAAAATTATGAACAAGATACTATGTCTTTTATGACTCAGTTTAGAATTAGAACCTGGGCTCTGGAAAAAAAAAATACAGCCATTTCATTGTAAATTTGTAAACTTTGCAGCAGTTTAACCATGAGAGTTGGCATATAGGTCAGAGAATAGGCCTGGTGGGTTTTGCTGTCAAATCCCATTATACTCCTGCAGAGAATCAAGTGCTTTGTGCTTCCTGAAAATTGGTTTGTAGTATGTGTGTACCAATTATCAGGATTGTCAGAAATGTTGGCCACTTTCCTTTCAGGTTCATAGGGACTTAAATCTGAAATACTTCTCTACAAAAACTTTACTTAGCTGCATAATTCTGAAATAGTTTTATTCTGGCCAACTGCTTATTTGTAACAGCCTTTTCAGGTAATATTCTAGGAGTTATTTCCCAAGATTTATTCTCTTTACTTTATTTTTCATGATATTCTTTCAGGTGCAAGGAAATAATAATTAATTTGGCTTATGTATACAATTTGGATAATTTTGTGGTTTTTCTTACACTGTGTTGCTCATTTATGAGAGATAGGCAAATCGATAAAAAAATTTGGATACTGCATGAAGCACTGAAAAAACGTAAAAAAAATTCCTTGGGGAAGTCATATTTTAGTCCACGTTGTGTTGTTAATTTTAATCTTGGGGTTAAGTAATTTTTGCTCTTGGTATGAAATTATAAACAAACAATCCAATTGACTTGCCTTTCAACTCTAAACAGCTTCTTGATCACAGTGTAAATAGCTGCTTGAATTTCACTGCTGTTATATAGCTTTTCAGATAGTCAAGGAAATATGATTCTGCCAGCAGATTCCAAAGGGCAAGGAAAGTTGTTTCAACAGATCAGGAGTCTAAATGAGTTACAGGTTGAGCAACTGGCCAGTGAAGAGCCACCAACAGTAACTGGGCAGCCCCAGGCCTGTAGAAGCATCTGAATGGTTCCAGTTCCCAGGAAGAGCGTCCAAAGGACACATGGTCTTACATAGATATTTTCAAATAACTCTTTTCCTCCCAATTATTTTAGCAAACAGATGATTGTTGTAGATAAATTAGAAAAGTAAACATAAACAGGAAAATAAACTTATCCATTATTCCATAATCTGAAGACAGCCTTTGATAACATTTTGGTGCATAGCTCATCATTTTTTCTTATGCATATATATTTTAAAATCTATTGAGATTATGCTGAATATATAATTCCTATAATATATGTTCTGTGGTAATTTAGAATAAAAATCTCTTTGGTATGTGAATTTAAAATGAATTATAGGCATATAATCATTGTGAAGTATCTATTCTTCAAATCACTTTTTTTGTTCTTTTTAGTTATACAAATGGGAAACAGTAAAATTTGTCTTTTATACTTGAGTCCAATATATATTATTTGAGCAATTTCTAAATCTAAGATACTGTCATAAATACTTTAGGAAATAGCGAAACAAACAACATTAATAAGACATAACATTTGCCCTCAGGACATTTATATAAGGATATGCATAAGCAATCATTAGATGAATCAGATAATGTTTCATGATAAAATGGAAACCAAATAAATTTATAAATGATCATAGACCATAGATAGCATAGTCCCAATTTGGGAGATTACAAGGAATATTTTGTTGGATCTTGACATATTGGCTAGGATCTCTGCCAGCAGATAATGGTGGTGGGTGATGGTTGAGGGAGGGATGCTGTGGAATGAAGGAATAACATTCAGGATGGCATAGCATGAACAAAATCAGGAAGTGAAAATAAATGCAAAGATCCTTTTAAGTAGCTGTGAGTTCTCTCCTGAAGTGGAAGAAAACACTGGTAAATTAAGTTGACAACACACTGAGAACAAATTTCAGTTTGTTTAAACTTTATCCTGTAGGCAGTGCAGAGACACAGATGCTTTTGAGCAAGTCCATAAAATGGTCAAGGCTGTACCTTGAGAATATTTTATGGAACCTTAAATTCCTAGAAGGAATGACAAAGCCATTTTGTTGTGTAGGTAAGTGTTCATATAACTGTTCTCTAAACAGCTCGTATTTATTTTTTAATATAAATTATAGTTACAGTTTTATTTTTACTTTTGTACCCCAAGAATACCTTCTTAGAACTTCTTAGAAACGCATAAAGATATGCTGAAGTATTTTAATGTCTAAACTTTCTTGTTATTAGTATTTGTTTTTCTCAATTTATGGCTTGACAATAGAGTGTTCGTTTGTTCTGTATGTATTTGTTCCTCTTGTCTTTCTTTCATAAAATGCCCCTTTCATTCAAAAAGCATTAATGGAGCAACTATATGAGTAGAATATTGTATTGTATAATGAGCACTATAAAACCTGTGTGTCCTGGAGATTTTGGGTTAAATTATCTGGTTGGGCCTGGAGATAGCACTTTAGTAAGATACATTTTGAATATCATGAAATTTAAAGAAAAAATTCCTAGTACTTAAGACAGTCAACTTGGTTAGCTGATATTAATTATCCTGTTAATTAAGGATTTTGAAACTCAGATTTTCCTGATTTGTTCTTCAATTTCCTTTCTAAAATTTTAAAGTACTTTTCTTTTATTGCTTATTAGCTATTTGGTTTAGCTTTAAATTGCTAAAACTTTTTGAAGAATGAAATGTATTTTATGGTTACCATTTGCATTTAATGTGTAAAATTGATTTTAGGCTTTCATTAAGTCAACTTTTATACTCGAGGTTTAAAACTTTCCATTGCTGTCTGGGCACGGTGGCTCACACCTGTAATCTCAGCACTTTGGGAGGCCGAGGCGGGCGGATCACGAGGTCAGGAGATTGAGACCATCCTGGCTAACATGGTGAAGCACTGTCTCTACTAAAAATACAAAGAAGTTAGCCAGGCGTGGTGGCACACAGCTGTAATCCCAGCTACTTGGGAGGCTGAGGCAGGAGAATCACTTGAACCCAGGAAGTGGAGGTTGCAGTGAGCCGAGATCGCTCCACTGCACTCCAGCCTGGGTGAAAGACCGAGACTCCGTCTCAAAAAAACAAAACAAAACAAAACAAAACCAAAAAAAACTACTTTCCATTGCTAAATGTGTTTCCGGCTCAGGCAGAGATACTGGTTGCCATTTACTCAAATAAGCAGGCCTACTAATTATCTGCAAATGGCATGTCAAGTGACCCCCCAAATTAAACATCTTTATATAAAAGGTTTTCTTTTCTAATGTTTACTTTGGTCTCAGAATCCATTATTTAATTAAACAGTTATATTATTTATCCAGCTAATGCAACTCAGTATGTAAGAAGGCATTTACTTAAATCTAAGAATATACTTGAATTTTTATTGCTATTAATTGTATTGGTGAATTCTTTTGTGCCATAGCACCTTTCAAGTTTGCAAATGCAGCTCTTTTGCTGTTAGATGTAAGTGCCTCTGTACCCATTTCATAAACACTCATCAGCTATTCTGAGACCTTGATTTTGCCACCCCATCACCCTTTTCCCTTCCAAAGGCAAGGACAAACCAGAGCAATTGTAGCAACATAAAATCGCAAAAGAAAGACAAAGCTTCATGGTTCTCTTTAGACCATAATAACCAAGTAGTCTCAAATCTCTCTCATGAAATTTTAATGTTTTGAGTAATCTCCCATGGTTTTTAGATGGTAATAGTAATGTCCTTTTACCTCAACCAGTTTGTTCCAGACTTCTTTGATATTACAAACGGGATACGGTGTATAAAGCTGGTCAAAGTCAAGAAAACTTTGGTAAATACTCCTGTAACTATAGATACTAGTGGTTCCTGCAGGGTGTTGGTATTCCAGACCTGAAAGATTCATACACAATCAATCTGAAAGTCAGAGCAGAGCAAATGCACCATAAGCTGTGAAGTTACTTAGTGGTTCTTTGACTGCTTAACTGAGCTGGTGAAAGTCAGGGCCTGTGTATATATGTTTAAGGGATAATCTGCATCAGTTAATTTTCCTGTTTCAGATTTGCCAGTTCACCCTGACCATCTTGAAAACAAGTTATCTCTGATCTCTGTCTGTATGTTACTTCTCTCCCCTCACCAATGGAGAACAAATATGGGCCAAGTAAGTAAAGCAATCACCACCTTTGGAGGGAAAAATTGGTCATGTTCTATGGATGGTGGATCAACTCTATTGCGGATAGTCAGTAACATGTTTTCTCTCTAACTCATCATTTACACCTCAAATCTTTTTTATTTAAATGCTCTGAATTTGTAGCTTTGAATAATAGTCTTCGATGTGGTGGGGGTCTCAATCACCGTCATTCTAGTCTAACTCGTCTCCCATCAAATCCCATTCTATGACATTCCTGATGAACATAATTTAGCCTCTATTTAAAAATAACTATGATGAAGAGTGCATTGTCTTACCAGAAAGCCCATTCCACTTCCAATTGTTGTGAGAGTTAGAAAGTTATTTCTGAGATTTGGTTTAAACCTGGCTCCCTATTCATTCCACACATTGACATTAGTTCAGTTTACAGGAGCTACATAGAATAGTCTACCATATTTTCCTCATGACTGTCTTTCCAGTATGTGAAGTGAACTATAATTCTTGCCTTCCTCCTAAATGTGGTTTGCTCCAATTTCATTTGGTATGCCTATTAAAATGCAGAATCCTGTTTCCTCACCTCCAGAGGTTTTTTTTGATTAGGTTTCTGGTAGGCCTAGGATTTCTGTCTGTTTTGTAGTGTGATCTGTGTTTACATCTGAGGAGTTTTATCAGCCTGTTTCTTCTCTGTGGAATTTTGGAGGTCCAATAGCTTTCTTTTGTCTTGTACTCGATCCTTTAAATTTCAAAGTGGCAGTGTTTCCACTGGTATAAAATTCCTGTGTATATTAGAGAAATTCACTCCCAAAGAAAAGAAGCTTGTTTATAGATTTTTCCTAGATAATCTTGTCTCTATTTTGGGAGTCTGCTGAGAAGGCCAAGGGGGTCCCTGAGTCACTGTTTAATCTCTTTAAAGAGCCTTTTGTGTGACTAAATACGATTTTTATCTTTCTGAGGTAATAGCAAAAGTGTTACCAGCCACACTTTTGGCTTTTTCTCTACAATGCACTTTTCTGGCAGTGAATCCTTAATTTTTGCTGATAACATTTTAAGTCGTCAAGTCCTGGCCACTTTTGGTTTCACCGTTCTTTCCCTAATTTTTATCTTTCCTTTTACATCTTACTATAAGCAGTGAGAAACCAAAATGTGCCTTCAACACTGCTTGAAAATCTCAGCTATATGCCCAATTTCATTGTTTACAAATTCTGCTTTCCACATAACTGCAGGACACAATTCTGCCAAGCTTTCTATCACTATATAACAAGTATCACCCTTCCTCCAGTTTCCAATAACACATTTCTCATTTCCACCTGAGTCCTCACTAGCAGCCAGCTCTTCTCTTTTCTTTTACTTTCCTTTCCTTTTCTTTCTTTCTTCTTTTTTTCTTTTCTTTTCTTTCTTTCTCCTTCCTTCCTTCCTTCCTTCATTCTCTCCTTCCTTCCATCCTCTGTCTCTCTCTCCCTCCCTTCTTTCCTTCCTTCCTTCCTCCCACCCTCCCTCCCTTCCTTCCTTCCTCCCACCCTCCCTGCCTTCCTTCCTTCCTTCCAGGTCTCATTTTGTCACCCAGGCTGGAGTGCAGTGGTGTGATCTCAGCCTACTGCAACCTCCACCTCCCAGGCTCAAGCAATTCCCCCCGCTCAGTCTCCCAAGTAGCTGGGACTACAGGTGCACACCACCATACCCTGCTAATTTTTGTATTTTCAGTAGAGGCTGGGTTTTGCCATGTTGCCCATGCTGGTCTCAAACCCCTGGGCTCAAGTGATCCACCCGCCTGAGCTTCCTAAAATGCTGGGATCACAGGTGTGAGCCACTGTGCCTGGTCTCCAGAAGCCACTTTCATGTCCATATTTCTATCAATAGCCTGTTAATAATGATTTAGGTATTCTCTAGGGTAATATATATTTTTCTGTACCTTGCTTCTCACTTCCTTCTGAAGAAGCAGAGTTGTTAACATTCATATTTCTATTAAAAGTCTAAGATAGCCTTCTATCTATCTAAGCAGATGTTTAGTAGAAATATGGATTCCAACAACTCTACTTCCTCAGAAGGAAGTGAGAAGGTCTTGGTCTGTTGCCCAGGTTGGAAGTACAGTGGTGTGATCACAGCTCACTGCAGCCTTGACTTTTGAGTCTGAGCAATCCTCCCATCTCAGCCTCCCAAATAGCTAAAATTACAGGTCTGCCCCACCAAGCCTGGCTAATTTACAAAAAAAGAATATTTTTTTGTTTGTTTGTTTTGTTTTTTGAGATGGAGTCTCACTCTGTTGCCCAGGCTGGAGTGAGTGGCACAATCTCAGCTCACTGCAACCTCCACCTCCTGGGATAACGCCATTCTCCTGCCTCAGCTTCCCGAGTAGCTGGGACTACAGGGGCCTGCCACCACACCCGGCTAATTTTGTTTTTTATTTTTAGTAGAGATGGGGTTTCACCGTGTTAGCCAGAATGGTCTCGATCTCCTGAGCTCGTGATCTGCCTGCCTTGGCCTCCCAAAGTGCTGGGATTACAGGCATGAGCCACAGCACCTGGCCAAAAAAATGTTTTTTAAATATAGGGTCTTGCTATGATGCCCAGGCTGGTCTTGAACTCATGGCCTTAAGTGACGCTCCTGCCTTGGACTCCCAAAGTGTTGGGATTACAGGAGTGAGCCACCATGCCTGGACTTAACCAGTTTGCCCAGAGAATATCCACCAGTGGCGTCTGTAGCTGTAGCATTTACCCCAAGATAACTTTGCCAATAAATATTCTTTTATTATTATTTTCTCATCACTCTGGTATATTGGCTTCAGAAACAAAAGACATCATTCTATTGATCACATTCTGTTTTTAGTAGTGATATTTCCATTTACAAAATACAGTAATTCTCAATCCCTGAAAATGTCAAATCCTAGAAAATGTGGCATTCCTATGAATGATGTTAACATCA
Organism: Symphalangus syndactylus; assembly: GCF_028878055.3. Taxonomy (NCBI): domain Eukaryota; kingdom Metazoa; phylum Chordata; class Mammalia; order Primates; family Hylobatidae; genus Symphalangus; species Symphalangus syndactylus. The sequence continues at coordinate 47,115,815 of NC_072434.2, read as the reverse complement.
TTATTGAAGAGTTGTTTGCCAAGACCAGCTCGGTTGGGGAGACCCTAACCTAGCGGTGCTAGAGGAATTAAAGACACACACACAGAAATATCACGTGTGGAGTGGAAAATCAGGGGTCTCACAGCCTTCAGAGCTGAGAACCTCGAACAGAGATTTACCCACATATTTATTGACAGCAAGCCAGTGATAAGCATTGTTTCTATAGATTATAGATTAACTAAAAGTATTTCTTATGGGAAATAAAGGGATTGGCTGAAGTAAAGGGATGGGTTGGGCTAGTTATCTGCAGCATGAATATGTCCCTAAGGCACAGATCGCTCATGCTATTGCTTGTGGTTTAAGAACGCCTTTCACAATAGCAAAGAGTTGGAACCAACCCAAATGTCCAACAACGATAGACTGGATTAAGAAAACGTGGCACATATACACCATGGAATACTATGCAGCCATAAAAAATGATGAGTTAATGTCCTTTGTAGGGACATGGATGAAACTGGAAAACATCATTCTCAGTAAACTATCGCAAGGACAAAAAACCAAACACCGCATGTTGTCACTCATAGGTGGGAATTGAACAATGAGAACTCATGGACACAGGAAGGGGAACATCACACTCTGGGGACTGTTGTGGGGCGGGGGGAGGGGGGAGGGACAGCATTAGGAGATATACCTAATGCTAAATGACGAGTTAATGGGTGCAGCAAAACAACATGGCACATGGATACATATGTAACAAACCTGTGCATTGTGCACATGTACCCTAAAACCTAAAAAAAAAAAAAAAAAAAAAGAATGCCTTTAAGTGGTTTTCAGCCCTGGGTGGGCCAGGTGTTCCTTGCCCTCATTCTGGTAAACCCACAGCCTTCAGCGTGGGTGTCATGGCTATCACGAACATGTCACAGTGCTGCAGAGATTTTGCTTATGGCCAGTTTTGGGACCAGTTTATGGCCAGATTTGGGGGCCTGTTCCCAACAGTTGTTGGCCGAAGATTCATTTGATTAACCTGATTTTTCCATAACAGACGATTCTGATGATTCAGATGATCCTGGTGTTAGGTCTGTTTAGAAATAACTCCAAGAACAGTTTTTACATTTTATTTTCACATTGAAAATCAGTCAGATTTGCTTCAGCCTCAAAGAATGTGTCTAATGTAAAATTAAATGAGCGCTGGCAGCGAGCTGCACTTTTTTTTTCCTAAATGGAAAAAGGGTTAAGGCCTTTTGTCCGATCGAAAACTCTTAAAACAGCCATCTGACTGAAAGGCCTGACAGAACCAGGCCCACCATGATTATCTAGGATAATCTCTTGCATGTACAGTCAACTAATTATGGACTTTAATGACATCTAGCAACTCCTGGATTAGTGTTTGATTATGTAATTGGGGACTGCAGCCTAGCTATATTGATACATCAAAAAGACTGTCACAGTGTCTTCTATCACTTACTCCATTAACCAAAGCTGCCACCTCACATAACACAATAATTTATTTTCACTTGGACATTTAGGTTTTAAAGGGATTTATTCTTAGAGATATGTTAGGAATCAAAGTAGAAATAATTCTGTATCATTGGCTCATTGAACATAATAGTTCTTGAATTAGCAGTTACAACTTACAAGTTGTAAATTGTTTTTCCATGAGGACTTAAAAGTTTCATGTACATTAAATATAAATTTCTTTTGGCTGGAAATGGCATTGGTACTATTTAAATAGTCTATTGCTGGCTGGGCACGGTGGCTCACACCTGTAATCCCAGCACTTTGGGAGGCTGAGGCGGGTGGATCAATTGACGTCAGGAGTTTGAGACCAGCCTGGTCAACATTGTGAAACCCCGTCTCTACTACAAATACAAAAATTACGTGGGGGTGGTGGTGGACACCTGTAATCCCAGCTACTCAGAAGGCTTTTATATGCATTTTTGAATGCAAATTTTTAAGATTTGTGTGGTAATTAGATGTAAAATCATAGTTACAATTATTATTTTATTCTGAAAACCTTTCCGAAAGACATTTAGGGTATCATGGCCAAAGTGAGTCACTGTTTTATTTAAAACTACGGTCAGTTCAACCACAAGCTTTTCTGAGTGTCTATTGTAGTGGATATATGTGCTTTTCTTTGTCAACTTCCCCATCAGTAAAAGCACTCTAATTTTATTTTGGGGTTCCACTTTCTCCCTGCCCTCAGTAATTTGGTTAGGTTAAGACTCACCCTCCTCATATCCTCCATTTTCTAGGTTTACTTGGAAAATGGTTTCCAAGTTTACCATTTTCCCATTTACTTGGGCAGTCATCATATTCCAACTCACTGGCCACACGACTGGTACGGGGATGGGCCTGTAACCCATGTAAGCCAATGAATGAGACCCAGTTTGGTAGTTATTAAGATATAGGTTGATTGCTTAAAATTGTAAGAGTGGAAGAGTAAGAAGGAAAGTCAAAGAGAAAAGAGTTGAGCCGGGAAGAAAACGGAGTCATTCAAATCATTATTCGTAAAGAGTTTCAAGAAGTGGCATATCAACGTTCTCAACTTAATAGTTGGGCAATATTTATGTTTTTGAAACTAACAACTAAAATACTTAGATAAAATATTTCTCCTGATTTAAGTAACTATAATTTCAGTCATGATTCGTTGTTCCCAGCAGGATCTGTGTCTGCGTAAGTGGGCATAGTATTGATTTGTTTCAAAAGAGAAGATAGGTGATCTCATTAATTTCTTTTTCACATCAAAGCTTTCCTTTTAGGTTTTTTTTTTCCTTCTCTCAAGAAAATACTGAATGAGTCAGGGTGCTAATCTGCTTTGCTCTAGTAAATTCTATCTTCTTATTGTAGAGATGTTTTTCACCGTAGTAATAATTTGCTTAGCTGCTTTGTATTTACTCATGTATTCATTCACAGTTCTTTATCAGGCTTCAGGTATGTACCCAATATTGTGCCAGATGAAATGAGATTCAAAGGTGTGTCCTAGCCTAGAATGTAAATTCTATAAGGACCTTCTCACTCAGAGCACAGTATTGGCACATTATCAGAAATCTATACAGATGCATTTAGGATGCATTTCTGTAACAATGGTCACTTGTGAGGTGCCATGCTTGACCTTCAAGTATTGCCTGCAACTCAAACACAAGTTGAGGGTTTGAGCCTTTGTACTTGTTTCCTACAGGGCAGTTATTCTTCAAAATGCCCAGGTTTAATGATACTTTTTTAATTTTTTATTATTTATTTACTTTTTTGAGACGGAGTCTCACTGTCACCAAGGCTGGAGTGCAGTGGTGCGATCTCGGTTCAGTGCAACCTCTGCCTCCCGGATTCAACTGATTCTCCTGCCTCAGGCCCCCAAGTAGCTGAGATTACAGGTGTGCACCACCACACTCAGCTAATTTTTGTATTTTTAATGAAGATGGGGTTTCACCATGTTGGTCAGGCTGGTCTTGAACTCCTGGGCTCAAGTAGTCTGCCTGCTTCAGTCTCCCAAAGTGCTGGGATTACAGGCATGAGCCACCATGCCCAGCGATACTTATTTTTAGTAGTTCACAATGAAATAATTAATTATATTTAGTACCAATACAATTTCAAATAACGATGCAGGAATGACACCCGATACCACAGTAGACAATGATTTTGATCTCTATTAGTTTACTAGTTATAGTGGGTTAAATAGTGACTTCCCACCAAAAATGTCCACATCCTAATTCCTGTAACCTGTGAACGTGACCTTATTTGGAAAAAGGGTCTTTGCAGATGTAACTACATTAAGAATCTTGAGATGAGACCATCCTAAATTATCTGGTTGGTCCCTAAATACAAAGACAAATGTCCTTTACAACAAAAAGAAGAGAAGAAGGCACAGACACAGAGGAGAAAGCATGTGAAGATGAAGGCAGAGACTGGAGTTATGTGGCCACAAGCCAAGGAATTCCTGAAGCCACCAGAGGCAAGGAAGGGTTTTCCCTTAGAGCCTTGGGAGCCAGTACAGACCTGCTGACACCTTGATTTTGGAATTTTAGTCTCCAGAGGAATGAGAGAATACATCTCTGTTTGAGCATCAAGTTTGTGGTAATTTGTTACAGCAGACCTAGGAAACTAATATGTTAGTTCGTACTGATTATTTAATTAAAGACTCTTTTTGTATTGTTTTATTTTCTAAATAGTCTGCAGAAACCTACCTCAATTTTTGTCTCCATCCAATAGAGACACCTGTCTGTTTGTTGAGATTTGGTGGAAATCCAAGGGTTAGTGTTTCTGGGTTATTTTTCGCCTACCACAGATAGCGCTGAAAGCCCATTTAGTACACAAATATGACATTTCTGAATAAAGTGGCTTCAACAACTGGTCTGGAGATCCAAGTGCTATTCAAAAAAGTGACACTCGTTCTGAGAGGCGATTCCTATGAACGAGAAGCTCCATTTGCGAAGTTATAGCAAGGTTCCTTCCATAATGCACAGCAGTGGGCCAGGGAGCCGGGAGTCCATGCTTCTGGCCTGCCCATCTCTGGGCTACTTCCCGCAACTCACTTTCCCTGTGTGCCTCGAATGCTTCTTCCTATGAGGCCGTTAGTCAAATTAAGTAGAGGCCTTTACAAATTAGCCATCCATCCAATCTAGAGAATGTCCACTACGCTTCATTCTTTCTCCCTTACCCTGTTGATTTCCTTCATATCACCCAGTGCTGATGGTAATTGTATGAATACATGCTTATCTGTCTGTCCTCCCACCCCTAACTCTAAATTCAAGGAACTCTATAACTGCACCTAACATATTGTCTGGCACTCCTCAATAAAGACGTATTTAATACATAGACAAATAATGAGTGAACATTTTGAGTGGAGGGCCGGAAAATGTCTATTTACTTTGGAGTTGGAATCAGACTGTTCAAGAGCATTTTCAAAAAAAATTTTGCTACGTCAAACATCATTGAATTTCAGGATTGAAGGAGTGGTGGTCATATAGCTCAATCCCCTCCAAACACCCCCACCCACAAGATGCGCGAATGCCCTCTTCAGCCTTCCTGACAAGCATGACGAAGATGCTGGCGGAAGCATCCCTGGTTATCCGGAAACTCATGACCTCACTAGTTTTGATCTGTTCCATTTAGCTTTCTTTTCCCACTCCTCCCAGTTATTGCAACCTTAATTGTAGCATTTTACACAACTGCTGCTGCAGAGTTCTGGAAGTCTGGGGGTGGGAGGGAGGGGGGAACCCCAGTGCCTATCTCAAGCCTGCAGCCACCGACGCGGGTGGGGGGGTGACTGCCAGGGAACTGGCGGCACCGCGTGCTTGCTGGGTTCGCCTGGGTTCTCGGTCTCCCTGCGGGCAGGGGTCCTCCCTCCCCAGCGCCGGTTCTCTCCTCCCGCAGGCCCGCGGCCACCCGCAGCGGCATTCCCCGCCGCCGCCCCTCGCCACCTGCGCGGCCGCCCCAGCAGCTCGAGTCCGCTCCTCCCGCTCAGGGGCGGCTGCGGACGGCGCGGGGCGCACGCGGGCGGCCACCCGACTCTCCCCTCCCTTCTTCCCACCCCGGCCTGCTCCTGCTCAGCCCCACCTCCCCACGCACTCGGCTGCCCTCCTCTCTCCTGAGAGTTGCCCCGCACCTTGGGCGAAGAGTTCGGAGCGGCCCCATCGCAGAGCCCACGGCCGGCCGAGCGCGCGCGACGCAGGTGCCCGAGCCCCGGCGCCGCCGCCATCTCTGCCTTCGGTCGAGTTGGACCCCCGGATCGAGGTGGGACCCGCTTCCCTCTCCGACACCCCCTATTGCCACCTTTTCCCGCTCCGGGTAACTGGAGAATGGGGCTTTGGGACGCGCGTGGCAGACGCGGAGCCCCGCGGGCCGCTTAGGGACTGGGAGTCGGGGTCAGCTTAGCGGGACCACGGGAGGGGCCAGCGCCCGGCCGGCGGCGGGGGTGGGGTGGGTGCGACGCCGGGCGACTCTCGGCTCCCGCGGGGCGAGGGAGATCTGGGCACACGGCTGACAGCAGCCGGCAGCGCCTGCAGCGAACCTGCCCGGGACCACAGACAGAGCATGCCACCCGGCCAACTTCTTTTCCAGGCTTCCTGCCTACTTTGGAAACTGAAGGGACTGCCACCTAAAACAGTAAACCCTGGGGCCCTGAGGAGAATTTGCTGGTTCCAATGACAAGAGAAAAAATAATTGTGCTGTAGGGATGGTTTAGACCTCAGGTTTTGTTTCCCACCTCCCCGCTTTCCTGCCAGCAAATTAAACAACAGTAGCAGCATCAGCAGCAAAACCCCAAACCCAATCCCAACCAAATCACTTACTGAAAGGGATTTGTAATGGTGAGAAAAAGAGACCCAACTGAGGATCATTTGGGAACCCCAGGTATGGTGCCATTTAAAAACTGGTTACTTCTGGTGTTATTTCTAGAACTTGTGTTTGCAAACAGATTAGAATTCTGGGCTCTTGTCAGCCTAATGGAGTTCTTTATACTGAAGGGTTGCCTGGGGTGTCCTATGTTAACATTTATTTCTGTAAGTATTAAAGTATATTGAAACAGATACCCTTTCACGGCTCTGGAATTGGAATCAGAAAATCTGAGATTTGGTGTGATTTCCTGTTTATTCTCTATGACACTGTGGTTAGTTTAACCTCAGTGGGCCTCAGTTTCCTCATTTTTTCAAGTTAGAGGGTTGGATTAAGATAATTTCTGAGGGCCTTTTGAGAATATCTAAGGTATGCCCCAGAATAAAAAAGTATAGTTCCTTAACTCTTTAACTTGTTACAAACATTGCTAGTTTCATAATTTCATGAAATAAAAACAATCCGTATTAATCTTGGCATTAGTTTATATGCATTTATGACTTAGGCTTTTAGGATTTTCCTACCAAAAGGTGTAGAGAAAAACATGTATAAAGAGCTCAGAGGCCGGGCGCGGTGGCTCACGCTTGTAATCCCAGCACTTTGGGAGGCCGAGGCGGGCGGATCATGAGGTCAGGAGATCGAGACCACGGTGAAACCCTGTCTCTACTAAAAATACAAAAAAAATTAGCCGGGCGTGGTGGCGGGCGCCTGTAGTCCCAGCTACTCGGAGAGGCTGAGGCAGGAGAATGGCGTGAACCCGGGAGGCGGAGCTTGCAGTGAGCTGAGATTGCGCCACTGCACTCCAGCCTGGGCGACAGAGCGAGACTCCGTCTCAAAAAAAAAAAAAAAAAGAAAAAAAAAAAAAAGAGCTCAGAAACATATAGATTTATATGAATATTTACACCTCTCATATTACCTTAAATAATCTTTAAGCCAGTATTTGCAACACTGCAACAAAAATACATGGCTTTAGCATAGCACGTATTCTCTTTAAGTATTGTACATCTGGAGGAAATAAAAATGTGTTTGGAGGAAAACAAACATTGCACCTTTCCTATCAATTATTGTTCTTGAACAGTGCTTGCTACTTTTTAGCATAAAGTTGTGGGCAGAATGTTAAAAAATTGGTTTCAGATCACTTCTGAGCCGCTGTGAAATTAAGCACAATAGCAGAGATGCCAATTTTAGTAATGCAGTTAGTTGCCTTGGAATGAATCCCAGAAAATAGCAGAGATTAACTAAACAGATAAACCAGAAATTAGGAATGGGGAAATTAGGAATTAGAAACACACACACAAAAGTTGTACAGTGAGTATGTACTGTGAAGGGTTAGTGTACTTCGTACTTTCTTTTTGATTAAAAGAAAATGTCGGGTTGTTTTAGCAGACGGAGAATGTTAGAGTAGCTTTTGTTGCTACTTCTAATGTTTTATCAGTAGCATTTTCAAGATTATTTGAAACTTAGTTATCACTAGTAAGAATATTTCTGCCTCTGTTTCGGTGGCTTGGATTCAAAATAATAAAACGATCTTTTCTCACCCACATGTGCTTTGTATGCAATTTGGGAGAGTGAAATGGATTTGAAGTACTCTTTTATGAGCACATTTTAACTTATTTTCAGTGTCTTTTTGCCTTTGGGCTGGAAATGTCGTAAGTTATTCAGGCATTTATCTTCCCTCATATTCTCTGGTGAAGTGGAGATAGTCATCTCCGTTGAAACAGATGCTCAGAGATTTAAGTAAATTGCTTGTTGAGTGAACAGGGAATCGTAGAACTCAAATATACCCTGGTTGCTAGAAACTGGATGGATCCGACAGCTCACGGTCCACAGCCAACTCATTCATGGCTTGGGAGTGTCATCATGGTTGGCAGAGGCTCTGTTCCTCCTTTGTAATGTGGGGACTTACTCTCTCAGCAATTTACTGAGAAAAAAGTAATCTCTTCACACTTAGATCACTATTATAGGAACAAATGGTGTGTATTTGTGAAGTGCAATATTTCTGGGAGGTCTTGGAAATAAATACTAAAAGTATCCAGAAAAAAAAAAAAAGAACTCTCTTGGCAGATATTGTACTGCATTTTTCATACTGAGAGCCAAACACACCCACTTAAAGAGTATGTCCTGTGGAGTTAAAAATGAAGAAAAAGGCTTATAGTCTGCTCTAATTCTTAAGACTTTATGTGATTTACAAATTCCAGTCTTAATTAAATTAGAAAGTTGCAAATGTTCACTGCTGGCCACACTCAGTACGTACAACCTTTTGGAGTTGCTCTTCAAATACGATCTGCCTATAGTTTGGAATATTCCTTCTCAAACATGTTTTTTGGAGTCTTGCTATGTTGCCCAGGCTGATTTAATACTTTTTGTGACTTAATAGTGATATTACCTGTTATCGTCACACATAATCTTATTAATATTTAAAATATTTTAAACTACAAATCTTATATAAACAAATAAAATCTTTAAAACATTTGAACTGTAATGAATATAGAGAGAAGCATATAAAACAAATTTAATGGTTGACAGATAATATGATAAATCATTATAATAGGTAATTGTAAGGCAAATTTCTTACTACTCACCACCCCAAAAAAAGAACATTGCAAATATCCCAAAACTTCTTGTTTGCTCCTTCTTCATCACAAATCTAATTTACCTTTTTTTTAAAAAAGAAAGTTATTTATTTATTTTTTTTGAGACAGAGTCTCGCTCTGTCGCGCAGGTTGGAGTGCAATGGCACGATCCCAGCTCACTGCAACCTCTGCCTCCCAGGTTCAAGTGATTCTCCTGCCCCAGCCTCCCAAGTATCTGAGATTACAGGTGTGTGCCTTCACACCTGGCTACTTTTTTGTTGTTGTTGTTGTTTTTTTAGTAGAGATGGGGTTTCACCATGTTAGCCAGGATGGTCTCAATCTCCTGACCTCATGATCTGCCCACTTCGGCCTCCCAAAGTGCTGGGATTACAGGTGTGAGCCACCATGCCTGGCCCAAAAAATGTTTTATATGATTATAGTAGGCATTAATTCATAGATTATTTTGCTTAACATTATGTTTATGAGATTAAGGGATTTCTTCTCCTTTAAAACAATATTTTTTGAAAGAGTTATCTTGGCTGGGCATGGTGCCTCATGCCTGTAATCCTAGCACTTTCGGAGGCTGAGACGGGTGGATCACAAGGTCAGGAGTTCAAGACCAGCTTGGCCAAGATGGTGAAATCCCATCTCTACTAAAAATATAAAAAAAAATTATCCAGACCTGGTGGCAGGCGCCTGTAATCCCAGCTACTCAGGAGGCTGAGGCAGAGAATTGCTTGAACCTGGGAGATGGAGCTTGCAGTGAGCCAAGATTGCACCACTGCACTCCAGCCTGGGAGATGAGTGAGACTCTTGTCTAAAAAAAAAAAAAAAAAAAAAGAAAGAAAGAAAGAGTTGTCTCTATTCCCTGTCTCCAATTATTCTCTTCACACTGTTAAAAAGAACTCATTCCTATTAATCTTGTTTTCAATATTCTGCTAAAACTACGTCAAGGTCTCCTACTGTCAAGTTCACCAGTGATACTGCCTTTGCTCATCCAATAGTCAGTTGTCAGTGTTCATTTTACTTCACTGCTGGTAGCATTGTCACAGTTACTACTCTGCTCCTTGAAACAGTCCCTTACTGACTTCCAGGACACCATGCATTCTTGATTTTCCTCCTTCACTGGCTGCTCCTTTCTGTCTCCTGTGCTAGCCTCTCCTCTTCTCTTAGAGGTTTTAACCTTGGAATACTTTAAGGTTTAGCTCTTTTTTCTCCGTGCTTTTTGATGATTTCATGCAATCTCTCTACGTGTGTGTGTTGATGATTCCGAAAGTGATAGCTCAAGCCTTGGCTGCTCCCTCTGGACTTCAGATCTCTATATTCCATCTGTCTACCGAGCATTTCCATTTGGATGTCTAGTAGCCATCTCCAGTTCAAATTCTCCAAATGGAATCTTCATCTTTCCCAAACCTGCACTATCTGCAGTCTTCCTCATCTCCATCTTTCAAGTTAGTTAGGCCCCAAACCTTGGAGTCATCTTTGATTCCTCCTATTCTCTCATACCTCATTTGTAATGTGTTGGGGAATTCTCTCTGCTCTATCTTCAAAACAAATCCAGAATATAATGACTTCTCATTACTTCCATGGCTCTGTTACAGGAAAGGGGTCCCAATCCAGACCCCAAGAGGGGGTTCTTGGATCTCATGCAAGAAAGAATTCAGGGCAATTAGGTAAGTGAAAACAAGTTTATTTGGAAAGTGAAGGAATAAAAGAATGGCTACTCCATAGACAGAGCAGCCCCAAGGTCTGCTGGTTGCCCATTTTTATGGCTATTTTTTTGATGATATGCTGAACAAGGGGTGGGTTATTCATGCCTCCCCATATCAGGTAACTTCCTGACATTGCCATGGCATTTGTAAACTGTCATGGCGCTGGTGGGAGTGTAGCAGTGGGGATGACCAGAGGTCACTCTCGTCGTCATCTTGATTTTGGTGGGTTTTGGCCATCTTTTTTACTGCAACCTATTTTATCAGCAAGATCTTTATGACCTGTATCTTGTCCTGACCTCCTGTTTCATCTTGTGACTTAGAATGCCTTAACTGTTTGGGAATGCAGCCCAGTAGGTCTCAGCCTCATTTTACCCAGCCCCTACTCAAGATGGAGTTGCTCTGGTTCAAACGCCTCTGACAGCTCCCACCCTAGTACAAGGTGCCATCAACTCTCACGTGAGTTATGGCGAGGACCTCCAAACTGGTCTCCCTGCTTTTATTTTTTGCCCTCTTCAATACATTCTCAAAATAGCAATCAGAGCACTCCTTTTTTTTTTTTTTTTTTTTTTTTTTTTTTTTTTTTTTTGAGACGGAGTCTCGCTCTGTCGCCCAGGCTGGAGTGCAGTGGCGCAATCTCGGCTCACTGCAAGCTCCGCCTCCCGGGTTCACGCCATTCTCCTGCCTCAGCCTCTCCGAGTAGCTGGGACTACAGGCACCTGCCACCACGCCCGGCTAATTTTTTGTATTTTTAGTAGAGACGGGGTTTCACCGTGGTCTCGATCTCCTGACCTCGTGATCCGCCCGCCTCGGCCTCCCAAAGTGCTGGGATTACAAGCGTGAGCCACCGCGCCCGGCCCAGAGCACTCCTTTTATAATGTATGTCGGATCATGTCACTTTTCTCCTCCAAACTCTCCATGGATTTCTGGTTCACACAGAGTAAAAACCAAAGTCCTTAGGATAACCTCCAAGGCCCTACCTGATCATTCTGCCTGCCACTTTACCTACTGGTCTCATTTCCTACTGTTCTTCCTTTCACTTTACTCAGTTCCAGTCACACTGGGCTCCTTGCTATTTCTTGACTATATTAGAAACCATCTTTTCATTTTAGCTTTCCCTGCCTTGAATGCTTGTCTTCCAGATTCCCACATGGTTTGCCTTGTTACTGTCACTTCTTTTAAGTCTTTGTTCAGATGTCTCCTTTTCAATGAGGCCTACTCTGATTACAGTATTTAAAATGCATATCTTCTTACCTTGTAATATATTCTTTTTCCTTTCTTTCGTCTCCTTTCGTTTCGTTTCGTTTCCTCTCCTCTCCTCCTCTCCTCTCCTCTCCTCTCGTGTCTCCCTATAGCATTTTTTTACCTTATAAAATACTGTGTGACTTCTTAATTATCATTTTATTTCTGTCCCATTTCCACTAGGTTGTAAACTCCACAAGGGCAGAATTTTGTCCTGTTTTGCTCACTGTAATGTCCCTAGTGTGTGAAACAGGGCCTAACGTGTAAGAGGTGCTCAATACTTTTTTTGGTGATTGAATGCTATTGTTTGTTCATTTTTATTTGTGGATATATTCAATTCTATAAATATAACACATTAATTTAAAAAATGAATTCTGATTATGCATATTTAGTTTCCTTCCTTTCTTCTTCCCTCACCCATCACTTCTTCCTTCCTGCCTTCCTCCCTTCCTTCTTTTTTGCCACTATAAAATAGACAAATTATGGGCTAGCAGGACTTGCAGACTTCAACTTTATTAGATAATGAATGCCACACATTTTTAGTGTGGATTCACCAATTTGCATTCCTGTTTTTATTGCTCTACACCAGATGGACAAACTTCCTATTGCCAGAACATTTAATTTTTTGCCATCTGATGGATATTATCTCATTAATATTTACTACTTTAGTTACTGGTGAGATTGAGCCTGGTGTCTGTGAGGATAGGTTAGGTTATGCTGCAGTAACAAATAATCTTCAAATCTCATGGGCTTAATGCAATTCTTCATTGATGCAGTCTCCTATGGACTAAGACAACTCTCTGGGGCAACTTCTCCATGTAATAACTTGGAGGTCTAGGTTCAGAGAAACTCCATCATTCTGTAACTGTAACAATCCGGAACATGGAACTTTCCCATTTGGTGTGGTAGGGGAAAAGAGAGCAGGGATGGATACTCGTGAGCCATCTTCAAATGCTTCCATCTGAAAGTGACATGAATTATTTTCAAATGCTAAACGTAAGTGTTTAATATAGTCACATGGTAATAAGACCCAGTAATTCTATTCCTAGGTATATACCTAAGACGGATGAAAATATACATCCACACAAAAAGTTGTACAGAAGTGTTAGTAGCAATATTCTTCATAGTAACCAAAAAATAGAAACTACCCAAATGCCCATACACTGATGAATGGATAAACAAACTGAGGTATATCCATACAATGGAATATTATTAGGCAATAAAAGGGAATGAAGTGCTGATAAATGCTACAACATGGATGATCCTTGAAAACATTATGCTAAGAGAAGGAAGCCAGTTACTAAAGACCCCAGGATTTTATTTATATGAACTGTCCAGAATAGGCAAGTCCGTAAACACAGAAAGTAGATCAGTGGTTGCCAGGGATGGAGGAAGCTGGCAAAAGGGGAGTGACTGCTAATGAGGAAGAGGTGCATTTTGGGGTGATGATAATATTTTGAAATTAGACAGTGGTGATGATTGCTCTGTTAGCATACATTCACTCTGTTAATGTACTAAACCTAGTGAATTGTATGCTATAAAAGAGTGAACTTTATGATATATGAATAATAGACCAATAAAACTGATATTTTAAAAAAATACTTTAAAAATCAAGTATATTTCTATATGCCATCAAGAAACAGAAAATGAAATATTTTAGAAATGCATCATTTAAAATAATTTCAAAAACATGAAGGTCCTGTGAAAAACATCTAACAAGATGTTCAGGGACTTTTATGGAAAAAATTAGATAAGGTTTACATCTCATATTAGAGAAGAACTCAGTATATAGAGACAGTCATAAATTTTAGGACTGAATGATTAAAGGATATCAATTTCCTTTTCATTGTTATAGACTCAAAACAGTCTCAATAGGATCCCTATTAAATTCCTAACAATTTTTTTAGAACTCAACAAGCTGATTCTAAAATGTATATGGAAAGTCAAAACCCAAAGAATGCTAAAGCACTCCTGAAAAAGATGCAAAATGGGAGAATTTGTGCTATCTGATAGCAAGACTCATTTTAAATCTGTAGTAATCAAGACAATGTTTCTTTATTATTTCTTTTCCCTTCTACTTTCTTTAATTTTTTCTGTTCTAACTGCTTAAGTGAATGTTCTGTTAAATGTTTTATTCTAACAGATTATAAAGGAATGATAGCACATTAATTTTCAGCCTTTTTTCTTTTTGAAAAGTATTATTTATGGCTTTGAGCTGCCTTCTACATACTTCTTTATCTGCGTGAAATAAATTTTGAGATACTGTTTTCACCAAGATCAGTTTAAAATATGTTCTGATTTTCATATTTCTTTTTGCCCAGTTATTAACTTAAAAGTATTTTTCTGGTTAGTTGAAACTTTAATCAATTTGCAGTAAGCTTCTTGATTTCTAATGTTTCTTTTTGCATTAAAGACTATTTTGTATGATATTGATATGACTCCACCAGCTTTCTTTTGTTCAGTATGTGCATGTTAAATCTTTTCTCCATCCTTTGCTTTCAGATTTCTACATACTTATTGTAATGTGTCTCTGTGTCCTATATCATTTTTCTGTCATTCTGCATTCAACCTTTCTATATTCGTATGTTTTAGATGTGTCTGTAGTAAACAGCATTTATTTCTTAAGGTATTTTAAATTCAGTATCTTTCCACTGGAGAATTTTGTCAGTTTACGTTTAATAAAATTACTGATATATTTAGACTTGTATTTACTTTCTGCTTTCTTTATTTGCCCATAATTCTGGTTATTTTCTTTTTTATTTCCACATTTTAGGTTGATTATTTTTATCACTTCAAATTTTCTTTCATTACTTTAAGAGTTAGACACTCTATTTCTATTGTTCAGTAACTACTGTAGAAGTTACCATATGAATCCTTAAGTTATCGAAATTGAAAATGAATACACTTTGAGCAGTAATGAATACAGGAAAATACAGAGGCCTTAGCTTACTTTAACTTCATTTAATACTCTCTTGCCATATATTATGAGCATCTTGAATTCCATTTATTTATTTAAATATTTATTGAGAGCTTACTCGGGGCTAAGCATTATTCTAGATACTGAACAAAATAGATGAGCATCCCTGTGCTTGTAAGACATAACAGAGTGCAAACAATAAACTTAATAGGGTAAATTATACTACCATATACTAGAAGGTAATAAGTATATGGAAAAAAAACTAGAGCAAGGCAAAAGAGATTAGGAGTGCCGAGAGAGGGAGAAAGAGAATGAATGAGAGTGAGTGCACATAAGTATAAGTGAAAGTGAGTGAGTGTGCCCTAGCTTTGGACAAATGCTGTCTATAAAGCTTGTGGGGAATATGAATGTTTTATCTGTTTTCACTAGATAACAGCTAAAAGGTTTGAGCCAAATAGAGAGTCTCGGTGCTTCTATAATGGTATTATGATAGGCTTTAAAAACATGAAAACTCATGTTTAAGAACAGCTATTACCAACTATCTGTTTAGTTTTTGTCAGAATTAATTATATTTTCTTATTGTAACTTTAACTAGCCGCTGTTATTTGGGCGTCTAAACCTATACAAATTAAGAAGCTATGAACATGAGAGAATCAAACAATTAGATTTCTGTGCACACCAACAGAATTTCTGAACCAAAGTGGTTTGTGTTTAGGAGAGGAAAGAGATGATAAATCATACACACACACACATAGATAAACACACATATTATATGCATGTGTGTGCATGTGTGTGTGTGTATAAACACAGAGAGAAAACATACTGGCATACACATAAGCACTTGTTAGTTGTAGTTGCTGTTATAGTAGTCAGATGTTATCTCTTAGAATTATGGTATACTTATCATATTAGACCTATGCAGGAGGTAGCTGGGTATTTCTCTAGTGTGGTGTCTTGCAACAACGCTGCTAGTCATAGGTCTGATTTGGGGGAGAAAATATTTTTTTTAAGACAGTGTCTCGCTCTATCACCCAGGCCAAAGTGCAGTGGCATGATCATAGCTCATTGCAGCCTCAGTCTCTGGGTTCAAGCTACCCTCCTGCCTCAGTGTCCCCACTGCATGCGACCACATCTGGCTAATTTTTTCAAATTTTTAGTAGGGACGAAGTCTTGCTATGTTACACAGGGTGGTCTCAAACTCCTGAACTCAAGTGATCCTCCCGCTTTGGCCTCCCAAAGTGCAGGGATTACAGGTGTGAACCATCGTGCCAGGCCAGGAGAAAAGTTTTGTTGACAGAACAAATAGGATGCAAAGAAACAATCTATAAAAACAGTAATTTAGGCAAGTGGCTTCTTGGTCTTTTGACTAATAGGATTCTAAACTTGCAAATCAATTCTTATACAGGAGTTCTTATTGGCATTTACCGATGCCCTTCGGCTGCTGTTTGTTTTTACTGACCAGAGGTTCTGTGGGAATCTCATTTATTAATACCTACAATGTGCTTCATATTCCTCTGCATCTTTGAGGGACAATTAAGTGTCCACTCTATGGAATCTTTTATAATTTCCCAATCATAAGTAATTACTCTGATTTCTCCTAATTACCCTTCTTTCTAGGTAGTTGTAATTCTTTAAGTCTAAGACAACATGGATTTTTAAGCTACACCACTGATATAGTTTGGATAATTGTCTCCTCCAAATCTCATATTGACACTTGATTCCCAGTGTTAGAGGTGAGTCCTGAAGAGGGAGGTGTTGAGGTCATGGAGCAGATCCCCAAAGAGTGGCTTGGTGACATCATCAGAGTAATGAGCATGTTCTTACTCTATTAGTTCCTGTGAGCACTGATTTTTAAAAAGAGCTTGCCTCCTCCCTCCTCTCTCTTGCTTCCATGCTGTCACTATGTGATCTCTGCATGCTGGCTTCCTTTCCCCTCTCCTTTGCCTGCACGATGAGTGGAAACAACTCGAGGCCCTCACCAGATGCAGTACAGGTGCCGGTGCCATGCTTCTTGTATCGCCTGTGGAACCATGAGCCAAGAAACCTTTTTTCTTCATTAATTACCCAGTCTCAGGTTTTCCTTTATTGCAACATGAATGAATTAAGATAACCATCATTTTTGTATCAGTAAAAAGAAAAAGCTCTGCGTATTTAACTATTTTACAGTATTTTTTATCATTTAAAAATTTATACTTGGGCCGGGCGCGGTGGCTCACGCTTGTAATCCCAGCACTTTGGGAGGCCGAGGCGGGCGGATCACAAGGTCAGGAGATCGAGACCACGGTGAAACCCCGTCTCTACTAAAAATACAAAAAAAAAAATTAGCCGGGCGTGGTGGCGGGCGCCTGTAGTCCCAGCTACTCGGAGAGGCTGAGACAGGAGAATGGCGTGAACCCGGGAGGCGGAGCTTGCAGTGAGCCGAGACTGCGCCACTGCACTCCAGCCTGGGTGACAGAGCGAGACTCCGTCTCCAAAAAAAAAAAAAAAAAAAAAAAAAAAAAAATTTATACTTATTCAGATAGCTCACTAAGAATTATATATATAAACATTTTTATTTAAATCATATCATTCTCATAAGGAAAGTATAAATCAAAGATTTTGGTTAAGGGATTCTTATTCATATTCAAAGTCTGTTTTTTTCAAGTTGCTTTTCATCTCAGAACTGTTGATGTAAATATTTTCCCAAACAGTATCATACTCTGGGCTATGAAGAATATTCGTGATACAGAAATTCAAAAAAGAATGCCTCGCTGTTGTTTCCGGGATTTTCTTCCAAGCTGGTTCATTTTGCTAATTTTGATGCTGGCTTTTAACTGATCTTGTAAGATGTCAATATAGGGTTTTTTGGAGTTCATATTCTTTCCTCAAATGGTTTTTAAATAGTTTGTTGACCAAAATATTGATGGGTTAAAATTGTCCAGTTGGTCATTAAGAAAGTGCCCAGTTTGGATGTATGCAGTCAATAACAACCAGATCACAGCTGCTACCAGGCCATTGGGAACCGTAAGATGCTGTAAATTTAAACAATGATCCTGATGCCAGAGGTGTTAAAATATTGTGTATCTTAAAATAGAAGACATACAATACTACTCTCTTCCTTTGTATTTGTTGTCGTTCAACTAAAAATCTCACCTTTCGTTGGCCCCTAGGACTTTGTTAGTAGCTATTTTCTCTGAAATCCCGTAGTACTTTATTTAATGAAAGGAACTAAATAATAATTTGGGGTGAAAATAATCCATGTACATGGTTAAAAAAACTTATTTAAGTATAAAGCAGTAGCCCTCTGCCCTACTACCTACACTAAAGGGTATAACCTGACCCTAGGCAACTAGTTTGAACCATTTCTGGTTTTAGTCCTTCTTCCTCTAGGGCTAAATTGTATGTTTATACTGTCTGCTTTTTTTTTTCATTTATCATTTAAGCAGATACCATAGTAGAAGATAATTTAGCCTACTCATTTCACCTCCTTTTCTTTTTTGCTCCTCCACATATATTAATTTTATGAGCTCCTTTATTGGTTACATTTGTCATTTCCACCACGATATTTGTTCCATTAACTACAGACAGTTTCTCTTGAACCCCTGCTTCATGAGTTTGGGATATTTCACCCTTTCTCCTCTCACCATCTCTCCTTGTATACTGTAACACCTAAATCTGACAACTGTATGGTGAGAGTATTGATAATATTTTAGGTTTAGTATTTGTTATTAAATTTTGTATTTTTGTCTATTGGTTGACCCTAAAAGTTGAAAAATTAACAAATAGCATTAAAGTTATTATGACCCTGTAAATGTTGTTTACTGCAGAATCAAGAAGTATTCTACAGTTGCATTTCATTCAGTATGGCTCCTGAACCACCCAAGGAATGTTCCTGGAATCGAAGTTAAGGGGATTCCTTCTTTCAAATGGATTATTTAATTCTAGCATTTGCTAAAAATTTGCCATATTTTCTCTTCATTCATATTTACATTGTGAATTTCTGTGACACTTTTTCAAATTACCTTTATTTTTTCTTATTGGGAAAGCATATGTGGGCCTTCCTGGTTTCATCCTTAATAATTTTCAACCTTTTAGTTTATTTTTTTGAATGCATTTTCTTCCTTTTTTTTTTTTGAAGTCCACTGACTCATATTCTAGTGGCTTCAATTTTGAATTATGACTTCCTTTTTCCCTGGTGTTTATTCTGTGTTTTTATTTTATTTTCAAGTTTTTTTCTGGCTTCAGGATTATATTATGTGTCAGGTTGCCTTTCATCTCCACCTTCCTCCTTGCCATCTCCTTTGGGGGCCATCTATACTACAGCTGCTATCTGGACTAGTCATTTGAAAGTTTGCAGAGCCAGCAAACTTGTTTGTAACCACGATTTCCTGAATGTGTGTTTTTGTCCTTTTTGGTTTTCTCCTCATTTTGCTGGAATACTTTATAAAGTTACTTCTGGCAAATATAAATATATATATAATATATATATATTTTGTAAGCCATTACAAATATATAAATTTTGTAAGCCATTACATTACTAAAAGTATATTTGTTTCTCTCGGATACTTCTTTGACTGGACATAAAATTCTAAACTGAAAAGAATTTTCTATTAGTCAATTGCTGGATTATTTTCTAGTATTTGGTGTTTTGGGATGAAACATTTGTTTTCCATTCTGTTTCTTACTCCTTTAGTGATTTTTTTCTTCTCTGGAATCTTTTCTTATATTCTTTTTTTCTTTGTTGTTTGGTAATTTCTTAATTATATGTTCAGGAATGAATCTGTTTCCATTCTTCCTTCTTGGAGCCTGGTAGCCCTATTTTTCACTTTGAACACTTGTGCCTTTTATCTCTGGGAAGTGTGCCTTTTATCTCTTGTGCCTTTTATCTCTGGAAACACTTGTGCCTTTTATCTCCGGGAAATTTTCTTGTATTTTTTTTGTGTGTGATTATTTTCTCCTTTCTATTCTTTTTTTCTGGAAGTACTGTTGGTTGGATTTGGGTCCCTTGGATTTATTTTTAAGTGACTTCTTTTTCTTAAACATTTATTTCTTGTGATTTTTTTTGCCTTTGGGGGGATGGGGGGATATGTTAATTATGCATTTTTTTAAACCATTGAAATTAAAAAAAAAATTGAAATGTTTTTTGCGCTCTGCATGTAATTTTCAAAAGCTCTTTCTTGCTCTCATTATTCCTTTGTTATTTTATGGATTCAAAACTTTCTGAAATGTCTCTACCGATACTCATTAAAGATTTGTTAAAGCTTTTTTTTTTCTTTAATTTATCCCTGTGTCCCTGGTGGATAGTTTCCTTTTTACTTTCTTTTTATAAAAGAAAAATTTAACACAGTGCTAAAGGCTTTCTTCATGTCTTTATGTCTCCATTCAGCATGGCTGTTAAATGAAGAAACAGGAAGAATGTGACTTCTGTGCATATGGGCAGTGTTTATCAACTGAGAGGCTTCATGTTAGGCACTCAATCAAAGAGCTGCCATTTATGCTAAAGGCCTGTCGCCTAAATGTCAGGGCTTTACCATACCGGTGCCAAGCTTACATGAAAAGCTCAAGTTGTTCTCAAATAACTTGTACTTTTTCCTCCTTTAACATATAAGAGTATACAGTATAATTTTAAAATTGTCTTTGGCCATTTGACACCTTTGAATACTTAGCTCCAGTTTGAGGAATTTCCACCTAATAAGCCCGTTTTCCCAAGCTTCCTGGCAGTCTGCATGTAGAGTGTGAAGTAGGCTCCATCAGTTAGAGGCATTTGTGCCAGATTTTAGATCAGAAGCGTGGGACATGAAAGAGCAGATGAGCTCCCAGGAGCTCAGAGGTAGTAGGCATTGAGGTTTCAGTCATAACATGCAGTATCCTGGTATGGTGCAGGGCTGTCTTCTCTAGAGCAATTCTGCATGGGATTTTGGGTGTGGTCTTGTCTGTGTGCTTTTCTAGCTTGGTTCTCTGGCACTCACTGAGGTTCGGAGAGCTACCTAGTAAACTTTAATAAATTTCTTTCCTGCTTAGACTAGTCAAAGTTCATTTCAGTTGTTTGTTAGTCACTCTCCTGAGAGTTACACGGAGCTAGTTTAGCTGCTGTGCGTTGTTTGTGAGGAGGTGAATTACATACGCAGATACTACACATGCAGACCAAAACGGCCTCTCCTTTTAGCTCCACCTCACCCTCCTGCCCTTATCATTTAGAACATCTGCAGGTTTGTTTTCTCATTGTTGACAGCCTATTCTCCAAATATCCTATGTCGTTACTTCTTTTGTTACACTTCATTAGTCTTTGCTAATTGATATGATTTGGATATTTGTCCCCTCCAGATCTCATGTCGAAATGTAATCCCCAGTATTGGCGGTGGGGCCTGGTGGGAGATATTTGGGTTATGGGGTGGGTCCCTCACGAATGGCTTGGTGCCCTCCCCGTGGTAATGAGTGAGTTCTTGCTCTGAGTTCATGCAAGATCTGCTTGTTAAAGGAGCCTGGCATCTTCTCCCACCCTCTCTTGCTCCCCCTTGCCATGTGATGCACCTGCTCCCCATTCACTTTCCATCATGACTGTAAGCTTCTTGATGCCCTCACCAGAAGCAGATGCTGGCCCCATGCTTCCTTTATAGCCTACAGGACCATGAACCAAAATAAACCACTTTTCTTTATAAATTACCCAGTCTCAGGTATTCCTTTTTAACAATGCAAGAATGGACTAGCACACTAATGTTTTGGAAATTTGTTTTTCTCTTTTGCTGCTGGTCTCTCTCTTATTCTCTCTCATAGAGGGTTGATATTATTTACTTTACTATAATTTTCAAGGTATCTCAGGAGGGAAAGATCAGTTTGTTCAGTTTACCATCTTTTTTTTTTTTCTTTTTGAGACAGCATCTCACTCTGTCACCCAGGCTAGAGTACAATGGTACAATTTTGGCTCACTGCGATCTCTGCCTTTCAGGCTCAAGCAATTCTCATGCCTCAGCCTCTTGAGTAGCTGGGATTACAGGCATACGCCACCATGCATGGCTAATTTTTATGTTTTTATTAGAGATGAGGTTTTTCCAGGCTGGTCTCAAACTCCTGGCCTCAAGTGATCCACCTGCCTTGGCGTTCCAGAGTGCTGGGATTACAAGCATGAACCACCATGCCTGGTCCCAGTTTACCATCTTGAATCTGAAGTCCCATTGGTATTATAGTGCTTTGACATGTAAAAAAAATTAATAAAATGTTATTTCTTAAAGTAAATAAATTTTAATTAATTTCTATATTTCTAGCATCACATGTGGTAGCTTGCATTTTATTGAATATCCAGTTAATATTTAAATGAGTCAATTTATGTATAGATTTTAGATTACACCATAGGTAAGATGCCTACCCTGACTCAACTTTGTTGACTTTATGGTACCTACCTATGGTGCCACATTTTCTTTATCCAGTCTATCATTGATGGCCATTTGGGTTGGTTCCAAGTCTTTGCTGTTGTGAACAGTGCTGCAATAAACATATGTGTGCATGTGTCTTTATAGTAGAATGATTTATAATCCTTTGGGTATATACCCAGTAATGGGATTGCTGGGTCAAATGGTATTTCTGGTTCTAGATCCTTGAAGAATTATCACACCGTCTTCCACAATGGTTGAACTAATTTACACTCCCACTAACAATGTAAAAGTGTTCCTATTTCTCCATATCCTCTCCAGCATCTGTTGTTTCCTGAATTTTTAATGATTGCCATTCTAACTGACATCAGATGGTATCTCATTGTCGTTTTGATTTGCATTTCTCTAATGACCAGTGATGATGAGCTTTTTTTTATATGTTTGTTGGACACATAAATGTCTTCTTTTGAGTAGTGTCTGTTCATATCCTTTGCCCACTTTTTGATGGGGTTGTTTGTTTTTTTCTTATAAATTTGTTTAAGTTCTTTGTAGATTCTGGATATTAGCCCTTTGTCAGATGGTTAGATTGCAAACATTTTCTCCCATTCCATAGGTTGCCTGTTCACTCTGATGATAAGTTTCTTTTGCTGTGCAGAAGCTGAGCTGTTTAGGTTAATTATATCCCATTTGTCGATTTTGGCTTTTGTTGCCATTGCTTTTGGTGTTTTAGTCATGAAGTCTTTGCCCATGCCTATGTCCTGAATGGCATTGCCTAGGTTTTCTTCTAGGGTTTTTATGGGTTTAGGTCTCATGTTTAAGTCTTTAATCCATCTTGAGTTAATTTTTGTATAAGGTGTAAAGAAGGGGTCCAGTCTCAGTTTTCTGCATATGGCTAAGCCAGCTTTCCAACACCATTTATTAAATAGGGAATCCTTTCCCTATTGCTTGTTTTTGTCAGGATTGTCAAAGATCAGATGGTTGTGGATATGTGGCATTATTTCTGAGGCCTCTTTTGGTTCCATTGGCCTGTATATCTGTTTTGGTACAGTAGCATGCTGTCTTGGTTACTGTAGCCTTGTAGTATAGTTTGAAGTCAGTTAGTGTGATGCCTCCGGCTTTTTTCTTTTTGCTTAGGATTGTCTTGGCTATGCAGGCTCTCTTTTGGTTTCATATGAAATTTAAAGTAGTTTTTTAAATTCTTTAAAGAAAGTCAATGGTGTCTTGATGGGGATAGCATTGAATTTATAAATTATTTTGGGCAGTATAGCTGTTTTCACAATATTGATTCTTCCTATCCATGAGCATGGAATGTTTTTCCATTTGTTTGTGTCCTCTCTTATTTCCTTGAGCAGTGGTTTGTAGTTCTCCTTGAAGAGGTCCTTAGATATTTTATTCTCTTTGTAGCAATTGTGAATGGGAGTTCACTCATGATTTGGTGCTCTGTTTGCCTATTATTGGTGTATAGGAATGCTTGTGATTTTTGCACATTGATTTTGTATCCTGCGACTTTGCTGAAGTTGCTTATCAGCTTAAGGAGATTTTGGGCTGAGACGATAGGGTTTTCTAAATATGCAATGATTTCATCTGCAAACAGAGACAATTTGATTTCCTCTTTTCCTATTTGAATACCCTTAATTTCTTTCTCTTGCCTGATTTCCTTGGCCAGAACTTCCAATACTATGTTGAATAGGAGTGGTGAGAGAGGGCATTCTTGTCTTGTGCCAGTTTTCAAAGGGAATGCTTCCAGCTTTTGCCCATTCAGTATGATATTGGCTATGGGTCATAAATAGCTCTTATTATTTTTAGATATGTTCCATCAATACCTAGTTTATTGAGAGTTTTTAGCATGAAGCGGTGTTGAATACTATCAAAGGCCTTTTCTGCATCTATTGAGATAATCATGTGGTTTTTGTCATTGGTTCTGTTTATGTGATGGATTACGTTTATTGATTTGCATTTGTTGAAGCAGCCTTGCATCCTAGAGATGAAGCCAACTTCAACGTGGTGGATGAGCTTTTTGGTGTGCTGCTGGATTCTTTTTGCCAGTATTTTATTGAGGATCTTTGCATCAATGTTCATCAGGAATATTGGCCTGAAATTTTCTTTTTTTGTTGTGTCTATGCCAGGTTTTGGTATCAGGATGATGCGGGCCTCATAAATGAGTTGTGGAGGATTCCCTCTTTTTCTATTGTTTAGAATAATTTCAGAAGGAATGGTACCAGCTCCTCTTAGTACCTCTGGTAGAATTCGGCTGTGAATCTGTCTGGTCCTGGGCCTTTTTTGGTTGGTAGGCTATTAATTACTGGCCCAATTTCAGACCCTGTTTTTGGTCTATTCAGGGATTTGACTTCTTCTTAGTCTTGGGAGATGTATAGGTCTGGGAATTTATCCATTTCTTCTAGATTTTCTAGTTTATTTGCATAGAGGTGTTTATAGTATTTTCTGGTGGTAGTTTGTATTTCTGTGGGATCAGTGGTGATATCCCCTTTATCATTTCTTATTGTGTCTATTTGATTCTTCTCTGTTTTCTTCTTTATTAGTCTGGCTAGCGGTCTATTTTGTTGATCTTTTCAAAAATCCAACTCCTGGATTCATTGAGTTTTTGAAGGGTTTTTCATGTCTCTATCTCCTTCATTTCTGCCCTGATCTTAGTTATTTCTTGTCTTCTGCTAGCTTTTGAATTTGTCTGCTCTTGCTTCTCTAGTTCTTTTAATTGTGATGATAGGTTGTCGATTTAAGATTTTTCCTGCTTTCTCTTGTGTGCATTTAGTGCTACAAATTTCTCTCTAAACACTGCTTTATATGTGTCCCAGAGATTCTGGTACGTTGTGTCTTTGTTCTCATTGGTTTCAAAGAACATCTTTATTTCTGCCTTAATTTCATTATTTACCTAGTGGTCATTCAGGAGCAGGTTGTTCAGTTTCCATGTAGTTGTGCAGTTTTCAGTGAGTTTCTTAATCCTCAGTTCTAATTTGATTGCACTGTGGTCTGAGAGATGGTTTGTTATGATTTCTGTTCTTTTGCATTTGCTGAGGAGTGTTTTACTTCCAATTACACGGTCAATTTTAGAATAAGTGCGATGTGGTGCTGAGAAGAATGTATATTCTGTTGATTTGGGGTGGAGAGTTCTGTAGATGCCTATTAGATCTGCTTGATCCAGAGCTGAGTTCAAGTCCTGAATATCCTTGTTAATTTTCTTTCTTGTTGATCTGTCTAATATTGACAGTGGGGTGCTAAAGTCTCCCACTATTATCGTGTGGGAGTCTAAGTGTCTTTGTAGGTCTTTAAGAACTTGCTTTATGAGTCTGGGTGCTCCTGTATTGGGTGCATATATTTAGGATAGTTAGCTCTTCTTGTTGCATTGATCCCTTTACCATTATGTAATGCCCTTCTTTGTCTTTTTTGGTCTTTGTTGGTTTAAAGTCTGTTTTATCAGATACTAGGATTGCAACCCCTGCTTTTTTTTTGCTTTCCATTTGCTTGGTAAATATTCCTCCATCCCTTTATTTTGAGCCTATGTGTCTTTGCATGTGAGACTGGTCTCCTGAATACAGCACACTGATGGGTCGTGACTCTTTTTCCAATTTGGCAGTCTGTGTCTTTTAATTGGGGCATTTAGCCCATTTACATTTAAGGTTAATATTATTATGTGTGAATTTGATCCTGTCATTATGATGCTAGCTGGTTGTTTTGCCCATTAGTTGATGCAGTTTCTTCACAGTGTTGATGGTCTTTACAATTTGGTATGTTTTTGCAGTGGCTGGTACTGGTTTTTCGTTTCCATATTTAGTGCTTCCTTCAGGAGCTCTTTTAAGGCAGGCCTGGTGGTGACAAACTCTGTCAGCATTTGCTTGTCTGTAAAAGATTTTATTTCTCCTTCACTTATGAAGCTTAGTTTGGCTGGATATGAAATCCTGGGTTGAAAATTCTTTTCTTTAAGAATGTTGAATATTGGCCCCCACTCTCTTCTGGCTTGTAGGGTTTCTGCAGACAGATCCACTGTTAGTCTGATGGACTTCCCTTTGTGGGTAACTCGACCTTTCTCTCTGGCTGCACTTGACATTTTTTCCTTCATTTCAACCTTGGTGAATTTAATGATTATGTGTCTTCAGGTTGCTCTTCTCGAGGAGTATCTTTGTGGTGTTCTCGTATTTCTTGAATTTGAATGTTGGCCTGTCTTGCTAGGTTGGGGAAGTTCTCTTGGATAATATCCTGAAGAGTGTTTTCCAACTTGGTTCTGTTCTCCCCGTCACTTTCAAGTACACCAATCAAACATAGGTTTGGTCTTTTCACATAGTCCCATATTTCTTGGAGGCTTTGTTCATTTCTTTGCATTCTTTTTTTTTAAATCTTGTCTTCATGCATTATTTCATTAAGTTGATCTTCAATCTCTGATATCCTTTCTTCTGCTTGATCAATTTGGCTATTGATACTTGTGTATGCTTTACAAAGTTCTCATGCTGTGTTTTTTTTAGCTCCGTCAGGTCATTTATGCTCTTCTATAAACTGGTTTTTCCAGTTCGCAATTCCTCTAACCTTTTTTCAACATTCTTAGCTTCCTTACATTGGGTTAGAACATGCTCCTTTAGCTCAGAGGAGTTTGTTATTACCCATCTTCTGAAGCCTACTTCTATCAATTCATCAAACTCATTCTGTGTCCAGTTTTGTTCCCTTCCTGGCGAGGAGTTGTGATCCTTTAAATGAGAAGCGGCATTCTGGTTTTTGGAATTTTAAGCATCTTTGTGCTGGTTTTTCCTCATCTTCATGGATTTATCTACCTTTGGTCTTTGATGTTGGTGACCTTTGAATGGGGTTTTTCTGTGGAATCCTTTTTGCTGATGTTGATGCTATTCCTTTCTGTTTGTTAGTTTTCCTTCTACCAGTCAGGCCCTTCTGCTGCAGGTCTGATGGAGTTTGCTTGAGGTCCACTCCAGACCCTGTTTGCCTGGGTATCACCAGCGGAGGCTGCAGAACAGCAAAGATTCTTGCCTGTTCCTTTCTTGGGAAGCTTCGTCCCAGAGGGGTACCCACCAGATGCCAGCTGGAGCTCTCCTGTATGAGGTGTCTGTTGACCCCCGCTGGGAGGTGTCTCTCAATCAAGAGGCAGGGTGGTTAGGGACCCATTTGAGGAGGCAGTCTGTCCTTTAGTAAAGCTGCAGTGCTGTGCTGGGGGATCCACTGCTCTCTTCAGAGCCATCAGGCAGGAATGTTTGTCTGCTGAAGCTGTGCCCACAGCCACATTCTTCCCCCAGGGAGAATGCTGTGTCCCAGGGAGATGGGAGTTTTATCTGTAAGCCCCTGACTGGGGCTGCTGCCTTTCTTTCAGAGATGCCCTGCCCAGAGAGGAGGAATCTAGAGAGGCAGTCTGGCTACAGAGGCTTTGCATGCAGCAGTGGGCTCCACCCAGTTCAAACTTCCCGGAGACCTTGTTTACACTGTGAGGGGAAAACTGCCTATTCAAGCCTCAGTAATGAGAGACACTCCTCCCTGCACCAAGCTTGAGTGTCCCAGGTCGATTTCTGCTGTGCTGGCAGGGAGAATTTCAAGCCAGTGGATCTTAGCTTGCTGGGCTCCGTGGGGGTGGGATCCACTGAGCTAGACCACTTGGCTCCCTGGCTTCAGCCTCCTTTCCAGGGAAGTGAACGGTTCTGTCTTGCTGGCATTCCAGGCACTGCTGGGGTATGAAAAAAAAATTCCTGCAACTAGTTTGGTGTCTGCCCAAATGGCTGCCCACTTTTGTGCTTGAAACCCAGGGCCCTGGTGGTGTAGGCACCCAAGGGAATCTCCTTGTCTGTGGGTTGGGAAGGCCATGGGAAAAGCGTATCTGGGCCAGAGTGCACTGTCCCTCATGGCACAGTCCCCCATGGCTTCCCTTGGCTAGGGGAGGGAGTTTCTTGATCCCTTGCACTTCCTGAATGAGCTGACGCCCCATCCTGCTTCAGCTCACCCTCCGTGGGCTGCACCCACTGTCTAACCAGTAGGAATGAGATGAGCCAGTTACCTCAGTTGGAAATGCAGAAATCACCTGCCTCCTGCGTTGATCTCCCTGGGAGCTGCAGACTGGAGCTGTTCCTATTCGGCCATCTTGCCAGCCACCCCCGCCTGTTCTTTTCTTGTGTTCTTCTTGCTAAATTTATTTTATTGAGCACAGCAATAGCATGTTCTCACATAAGAAGCTGACTAACAGAATGCACAGCATATAAAAAATGTGCTATTTGTATAGAAATAATTTGCCAACTTCAGCAATCAGTTTGAGACCCACATATCACCTGGATGAATGGTTCTCCTGCAGAATCTGATTCAAAGAGTCATGTGGTGCGGTGACTTGAAAGAGCTGTGGTGAATAATTGAATTCTAAGAATGGCCACAGTAGACTTCCTTGTTAATATTTCTGAAAAGTAGGGTTATGGAGCACATATTATTAAACTGTTATTTTTAGTAGACATCTTATACTTGTATTTGGTCTGTAAGACCAGTCATATTAGTGTACATTTTTCAATTAGTTTACTTTGGAAGTGGGCACAGGGGCCTACACTGATCAAATCTGTAATTATAATTACCTTATGATAATTTATTATGGCTATGATGGGAATTTGCTTATTTTTCTTTGAAAAATGTTTTCAAGCTATACTTGTTTCTGCCATGATAGTTAGAGAACTTTTGCAACATTCATTTTTGTTGTGAGAGCAGAGCCACAATGATTTTCTAATGAGAATTGATTAAGCCCTTTCCTTACCCTAGCCCAGTTCTAAGTATTGTCAGTGGTGATTAGGGTAGAGGGTAGTCTGTTTGGCATGTTTCTATGGCATGTGAGGATGTCAACCCTGCTGTCTTTTTGAATGACTGCTAAGGCACATTACTCCTTTTAACTGTCAACAGAGAATGACTACTACTGTGGTCTGAATGTTTGTGCCACCACAGAATTCACATGTTGAAACCTAATCACCAATGCAATAGCATTAAGAGGTGGGGCCTTTAGGAGGTTATTAGGTCATGAGGGTGGAGCCCTCATGAATGGGATTAGTGCCCTTATAAAAGAGGCTGCAGGGGAGCTTGTTCACCCCTTCTGCCATGTGAAGACATGGCAAGAAGGCACCATCTACGAGAAGTAGTCCTTCACCAGAGATTGAATCTGCTGGCATGTTGATCTTGGACTTCCCAGCCTCCCGAATTGTAAGCAATACATTTCCGTTGTTTATAAGCCACTGAGTTTGTGGTATTTTGTTATAGCAGCCCAAATGAATGAAGAAAACTGCATTCCAGGGGAATGTTAGGCAGTATTATCTCAACTCTTCATAGTGTGATGTCTGTGACTGGCTCAGTTCATGCAGCTCTACTTGTGGAGTGTGCATTACCTTTATTTATCTATATCAGGAATTCTTAATCCTTGGATAAGTTTCAAGGGATTGTTAACCCCTTGAAATTATAGCCCTAATTTTAGTTGTATGTGCTTCCTTGTGGTGTTGATACACTTCTTTCACCAAATTCTCAGTGAGGTCCATGTTCCAAAAAATGGTTAAGAATCACCATTTTGAAACTCTTCTTGCTATTATGCCGGATTCTCAAAGAGCTGTATCTGGATGATAGGAGAGTGCCTCTTGAAGATTGCATGGGGGAGGTGCTAAAATTTCAGATGGGATGGCCAGGGCAGGCTCCTTTAGAAGGTGAGTTGAGTGGTGGGGAGAGCAGTGGATGAAGAGTGGGATCCGGGACCTTGTAGTCCTGCTCAGGACTTGGACTTTTACTCCAAGTGACAGGAGAGGACTGTAGTGCTTTGAGAAAGAGAGACATGATCTGGTCAATGTGTTAATAAGATCACTGTGACTACTGTGTTAGAGAGACATGATCTGATCTGTGTTAAGAAGATCACTTTAACTGCTATGTTGATAACTGACTGAATTGGGGAGCAAGGACAGAAGTAGAGTGCCTCTTCTGACAGTTCCGGGAAGAGATAATTGTGGCTTAGAACAGGGTATTAGTAGTGGAGAGGGTGACAAAATTATTAAATTTTGAAATTGCTTTGAAACTCTGGTATTATTAGGATGTTCATGAGGATGTTAGCTGTTATCTTATAAAATTAATCAATAAAAATTTTGTACTGTTCTTAGTGTTAGGATTATTTGTACCCTTCTCCTAAACTGTTCATTTCATTTTAACTACTCGGAATTTATGATTGAACAATACGACCATAAGAAAAGTTAGAACAAATTAATGGTTCATCCTTAGGAAGTGTCTTCATATTAATGGTGTTTGGTCTATTAGGCTTATTTTGGTCATCCTATCTTTAATTTTCCCTTTGCTTCACTCTTTTTTCACCAATTTAAAAAATTTCTGTCACTTTTTCTGTCTTTTATTTAGACAGAGTCTCACTTTGTCATCCAGGCTGGAGTGCAGTGGTGCAATCTCAGCTCACTGCAACCTTCACCTCCCGGGTTCAAGCAATTCTCTTTCTTCAGCCTCCCAAGTAGCTGGGATTACAGGCACACGCCACCACACCCAGCTACTTTTTGTATTTTTAGTAGAGACAGTGTTTCACTATGTTGGCCAGGCTGGTCTTGAACTCCCGACCTCAAGTGATCCATCCGCCTTGGCCTCCCAAAGTGCTGGGATTGCAGGTGTGAGCCACTGCGCCCAGCCTCTTTTTCTGTATTATTTGTGTTTAAAAAAAAACTTCTTTATGTTCCTTTTTAAACAGTTTAGGGTGCATATGTTTCTCTCATCGAATCTATGTCAGATACCACCTTTCACTGTCTCTTCAAGGTTGTGTCTATATCCTTTTTACACTAGTGATTGTTTCTCTGTTATTTAAGAATGAAACCTGATTGCAAGAATCCAAACCATCAGAATAGTTTGTGTTTTGCATGGAACGTTAAATAAAGAAGTGGTTGTTTTATGTAAGGAAAACTGCTGATCTATTTGACCACTTAACTGAGGAGACCAGGTGAGTTAAAAGTGAGCCAAATCAATTGTTGAACTAAATTACTAGTCACTAGTAAGTTTCATCAAAGCAATCCAGTGATATGTTGTATCTGTGACACATCTTGACTATAAAACTTGCCCTTGAGTTTATTTTATGAGAATGTTTTATATCAAGAACAGGTAGCACAAAAAGCAGGGAGGAATTTGTACTCATTTAATATAATTAAATCATGAGGGTTCCAAACAGTGGACTGATTGCTGGAAACCCTAAAGAACCATGGTGATATCGGTGTATAAAGAACAGAAATTCTGATGACAGACTTGCAGTCTGAAAAACAAATTCACTGGACTAACCACTGTTTATACTCATTTATTTTCTTCCTGATAGTAAGTTGTAAAATAAATAAACACTTTTTTCCATTTACTTATCATGTGGTGCCAATTCTCACTTATCATATGGTGCCAATTCTCAGATATGAGTCATGAGACCTGTTTCTCACTTAATGTTTTACACTATTCTTTGTGGTAAAGTGTGGTTTCCATTTTAAATTACATCTCTCAGAGTAATAGGCAGCTCTGAAAGGGGTTGTAGAGACCATCTAACAGTCTGACTTGTAGATGAGGAACCTGAGGTCTAGAGTGTTGAAAACCCCAAGTCCCACAGCTGATTACCAGAAGAGCTTAGCCTGGCACCCAGCACTCCCGACACCTATTTCAGGTAGGTTTTCATCCAAAGTCCAAGCCAAATATATTAAAATTATACTACCATTTGGATTTATGACATAGTAGTACAAATAATCATATTTGTGATACTCCAAATTGAGTAGAACTCATGGAAATCTTGTCTCTGAAGTCAGACTTCATTTGGGTATATTAAGCCACCAGACTTTTAATTATTCTAACTCTCTAATATTACCTCATCTGCAAATGAACAATAGGTTTCCAAAGGTCTACTGGTAAAATTGCTCCTCTTTATTGGAAATAAATAGGCAGTTGTTACCTATGCAATAATTATTTGGCCTTACAATATCATAGTAAAGATAAAGACTTTAGAAAACAGGGAAATTTTAAGACCTGAGCATGAAAAAAATTGAAGACGGTGATATTAATGATGTTAAATCAGCTGTTACATATTTAATCAACATTGTGAGCACTTGCATTTAGTTAAAATTTCAGTCTTATCCTGTGATACCTGTCCTGGTTTGTTATGGCATAAAGGAACATTCAGTTTAAATTTTTTCGGCTTGTATTTTTAATGATGTAAGATAGGATGCGTAAAGGAATAAATCTATAGCATAATTTTATGTGAGATATTTCTCAGATATTGATCTAGAGTATCACGTTATTAAAATTTAGAGACTTATCTATAATCCCTTTCCTTTTATGTTTTCCACAGACAACTTATGTATATATGTGTTTTTGTTTGTGTGTGTATTTTAATTTTAGATTTACTCTTTTCCAGGTGTACTTCTCTGAAGTAAGATGATTTGTCAAAAATTCTGTGTGGTTTTGTTACATTGGGGTAAGTTATTTGCTCATTTGCTGTTTTAATGCCCTTAAACGCGGTAGAGATTTTGCCTTTAGAGATGCTGTTTTATTAACTGACAGAATTTCCTATTTCTAGTTAGGAATTCTCACACATGCTTATGATTTAAAATGCAAACCATAGTATAAGTGTATAAGTGTGAAAATGAAAACCCTTCCCAACCTCCTAAAGACAACCTGCTGGTGTATCCTTTCAGAATTCACACACACACACAGACTCACACACACACACGTATACAGGCACACTCATATCTATGGCTGCAAAAATAGCACTGGTCTATACATGTTGTTCTAGATGTTTATTTTTCCATTTAACAGGTTTCCAATTTATCATGATGGCTTTTTATCTTTATCAGTGTTTACTGGGATACTTATTAGTTTAATGGTTGCATGACAATGCACTGTATGAATATATATAAAATTATTAGTCTGTTTGACCAATTCCTGATCGATAGACATTTCTTTTACTGTAACAAATAATACTGCATTGAAACTTCATGTGTCTTTGTATATTTAGAAAAATATTTCTGTAGATTAATTCTTTTTTTTTTTTTTTTTTTTTGAGACGCAGTCTTGCTCTGCCGCCAGACTGGAATGCAGTGGCATGATCTCAGCTCACTGCAACCTCTGCCTCCTGGGTTCAAGCGATTCTCCTGCCTCAGCCTCTCGAGTAGCTGGGACTACAGGCACGCACCACCATGCCCAGATAATTTTTGTATTTTTAGTAGAGACGGGGTTTCATCATGTTGGCCAGATGGTCTCAATCTCTTGACCTCATGATCTGCCCGCCTAGGCCTCCCAAAGTGCTGGGATTACAGGCGTGAGCCACGGTGCCCAGCCGATACATTGCCAATAACGTTTGAGCATACCATTCTCACGTGTTTCTTACCACATTCTGGTGACATTCTGATTTTCTTAAATCAAATCATCTAAGTTAGATTGTGTTCCAAGTTTTTGAAATTAAAGTTAGAGTATCTTTAACAAAACTTACGTGATTTGGCAATTGTTTATCTAGCTTTCTTTAACAAAACTTATGTTGTGGCATCTTTATCTGGCAGCTGTTACCTGTGTGTCAACTGGTTCTGAGCATCTCCTCGACTACCCCAATCTAAAGGGGCTCTTCTAAGCTTCCCTGCAGGTCTTCCTTGTTGTACATACTTCTCTTTCATTGCAGCCATCTGTATACTTCCAGAAAATAACCTGGATAGCTCCACTGTTACAGATTTCCAAAAAATTATGCCACAAGGGACTATCAAAGAGAAATAACTCATTCTCTTTTTATATTCTCTAATTTTATTAGATGTATTTAAGGGAACTATTCATTCTCTTTTATAATTCTCTATTAATTTTTGTTAGACTCTAGTGTTTTACATTGACTTTCTGGAAGGTTTGTGGTTTGATCAAGTTTGTGAATCAAGAGAATTCCTGGGATATTGTTACCTAATAAGATATGCCTTCAGATGAAAATTGTAGACCGTCTTTAGAGTTTAGGATTCATTTGGAGGGAAAGAAATATCATTTGCAAAGTTGCATGTGGATGAAATAGACTCATCTTTTAATTTAACTGCATCAATAGTTGCTATGTTTTTAAAGTTCATCATTACATTTTACATTTAAATACTTCTGTGAGGATTTTAGGCTAATTCATTTCAAGCAACTGAATCCTCTATGTAGACCTAGAATAGATAATGCTGTAAATTAGTAATATTACATATTCTTGGTTTTGTAAACCTCCTCCCTCAAAAAACTATTTTATTTTCTTTGAGGTGTTCTGATTTTAGAAACATAAGTTAGGAGGAGTGAAGTCCAACGGAACACAATTGTAATATGGATTTACTTTTGGTAATGTTGTGATATCTAATTGTTATCAGTATGGCCATAGTCACATTTGTCACATTAATCACTTTGGCCTCAATTTTTTGCATCTATACATATTTATATTAATTTATATTTATAGAAATCTTTAGAAACCAAACTATTAACAATCATTACCTATGTATCGTTTGAATATTTTCACTGATAATTGCTTTTGTAATGAAAAAATACATTTGTGAATTGATTAAAAATTTTATTTTCTTACATTTTTGAAAAGCCTTTAATTTTTAGAGCAGTTTTAGGTTCACAGCAAAATTGAGAGGAAGGTACAGAGATTTTCCATAGACGCCCTGCCCCACACGTTTATAACCCCCCATTATCAACTATCCCCACTCAGAGTGGTACATTTGTCGCAACTGATGAACGCATATTGACATATCGTTGTCACTCAAAGTCCATAGTTTACATTATGGTTCACTCTTGGTGTTGTATATTGTATGAATGTTGACAGATGTATGTATGGTGACCTTTATCTGCAGCTGTAGAGTCATACAGAAGAATTTCACCGCCCTACCCATCTTTGTGGCCTTCCTATTCCTCCCTCCTTCTTACCTAACTCCTGGGAACCGCCAATCTTTTTACTGTTTCCATAGTTGTGCCTTTTATAGAATGTCATAATGTCATATAGTTGGAATAACATAGTATGTAGTCTTTTCGTATTGGTTTCTTTCACTTAGTAATATGCATTTATGTTTCCCCCATGTCTTTTTTTCCTCTTTAAATTTTTGTATTTTTAGATTCAGAGGTTACAAGTATGGTTTTGTTACACGGATATGTTTCGTAGTGTGTACATCACCTGAATAGTGAACATTGTGCACAATATTACTTATAAGTGAGAACATGTGGTATTGGATTTTCTGTTTCTGAGTTATTTCGCTTAGGATAATGGCCTTTAGCTCCATCCACGTTGTTGCAAAGTACATGATTTTATTCTTTTTTATGGCTAAATAATATTCCATGGTGTGTGTGTGTGTGTGTGTGTGTGCGTGTGCATGTGTGTGAATATGCCACATTTTTTTAATGCAGTCATTCATTGAGGGACACTTAGGTTGATTCCATGACTTTGCTATTATGAATAGTGCTTTGACAAACATATGAGCACAGATGTTTTTTTTTATAATGATTTCTTTTCCTTTGAGTAGATACTTAGTAGTGGGATTGCTGCATTGAATGATAGTTCTACTTTTAGTTCTTTGAGAAATCTACACATCGTTTTCCACAGAGGTTGTACTAATTTACATTGCCACCAACAGTGAATAAGCATTTCCTTTTCTCTGCATCCTCACCAACATCTATTATTTTTGACTTTTTAATAATGGCCATTCTTACTGGTATAAGACGGTATCTGATTGTAGTTTTAATTTGCATTTTTCTGATGATTATTGATATGGGCATTTTTTTCATGTTCATTGGCTGCTTGTATGTCTTCTTTTGAGAAATGTCTGTTCATTTCTTTTGCCTTCTTTTTAATGGGATTATTTGTTCTTTTCTTGTTGAGTTGTTTGAGTTCCTTCTAAATTCCTGATATTAGTCCTTTGTTGGATGCATAGTTCTGGAAGAGTGCTGGAACTTCCGTGTCTTTTCGTGACTTGATGTCTCATTTCTTTTTAGCCCTGAATAATATTTAATTGTCTGGATGTACCACAATTTACCCATTCACCTACTGATGAACATCATGATTACTTCTATTTCCTTACATTATTACATTTGCCATAACTCTTCAAAATTCTCATTTCATACAAATCCATACAAGATTCTCAGAATTCCTATTCTGCATTAGTGTCTATATAAGCCAACACAACTGTTGCATCATTTGGGTAACTTATTGAAAAAAAAATTATGGAGAATTATTTTATTTTCAAACAAATATTTAAAAATAAGTTTGGCTAGGCGCAGTGGCTCATGCCTGTAATCCCAGCACTTTGGGAGGCCAAGGCGGGCGGATCACCTCAGGTTAGGAGTTCGAGACCAGCCTGGCCAACATGGCAAAACCCCATCTCTACTAAAAGTACAAAAATTAACCGGGTGTGGTGGCAGGCACCTGTAATCCCAGCTACTCAGGAGGCTGAGGCAGGAGAATCACTTGAACCCGGGAAGCGGAGGTTGCAGTGAGTCGACATCATGCCACTGCACTCCAGCTTGAGCAACAAGAGTGAAACTCCATCTTAAAAAAAAAAAAAGTTTAATTTTTGCAGATTTTTAGGTACTGGATTATATAATTGTTCTTAATTTTTATGTTTAAAAAGTGATAACTTAATCAGCAGTGGGCATTTCCCATAAGAAGTCTATTCTTTTGCATCATTTTTTGTGTAATGTGCTAAGGGCATGTCTTATATGATGATGTTTTGTATTTGGAGGATCATGGGAAAATTCAGGAGATCATCGAGCTGTCATCATGTTGAAGACAAGTTCTTTCTAAAAGTGCTCAGCGAAAGCAGTGTTAATATTTTGGTGTTGCTCTCTTAAATACATATTAAAATAGCACTTTAATGTTTGTTTATATAATTGCACATCCAGATATTTATTTATCATTTATACTGGATATTATATTTATCATTTATAATGGAAGCTAGAATAATATGCTTTAGAAAGGAAAAATAAAATATTCAGTGTTTGTTTCCTTTTATTAAATATAAATATAAAATGTCAGCTTAAAGAGAAAACATGAAGTGTGAGTTTTCAAAAAGAAAAGAGATGTCAGAAAGTGGAGTAATTTCTACAAATGAATGCATCCTCTTGAATACAACACATTGTACAATGGAAGCACGAAGTTATTCATTAGGCACTCACTGAGGACTTAGAAAGTTAAATAATTATTGAGCACTACATGGTTTAATCTGGGATACTTTCTATTCATGTCTTAGTCAAAAATGATTACTTTTTTCTATGTGTCTTTTTAATATCCTAACAGAGTTTATTTATGTGATAACTGCATTTAACTTGTCATATCCAATTACTCCTTGGAGATTTAAGTTGTCTTGCATGCCACCAAATTCAACCTATGACTACTTCCTTTTGCCTGCTGGACTCTCAAAGAATACTTCAAATTCGAATGGACAT
The DNA here is from genome assembly GCF_028878055.3 of Symphalangus syndactylus. Lineage (NCBI taxonomy): Eukaryota > Metazoa > Chordata > Mammalia > Primates > Hylobatidae > Symphalangus > Symphalangus syndactylus. The sequence continues at coordinate 47,078,323 of NC_072434.2, read as the reverse complement.
TATGAGACAGCTGTTGAACCTAAGTTTAATTCAAGTGGTACTCACTTTTCTAACTTATCCAAAACAACTTTCCACTGTTGCTTTCGGAGTGAGCAAGATAGAAACTGTTCCTTATGTGCAGACAACATTGAAGGAAAGACATTTGTTTCAACAGTAAATTCTTTAGTTTTTCAACAAATAGGTAAGCATTAGCTATTTTTTTAATGTATTGAACAATGTGTTTTAATTCTTTGATACCTGTATGAAATAGATGTCTTATGGCTATGATTTTAACATACATAATCATTTTTACATTGCTAATAAAATTAGGATTCATTATATGAACAAACTAATAAATAATTCCCAAATTATCTTGTATCCCATAAAAATATAATGAGGGAACTATTTTACTTTTAAGTACATTCCTTGTAGTCTTCTAAATTTGCTTTGAAGTAGAAAAACACACCTTATTTTTATTAAATATATAAAATATCAAATGACTGATAATATTGTTGAGTTGGTTAAATTTTAAAATATTCATGAATAATAATATTTCTTCAGGCAAGGAATATCTCTGAAAGAATATAAGTTTTAAACATGGGTTTTTCAGAAGGAATAGCTAATGGATGCTGGGCTTAACACCTAGGTGATATGATGATCTGTGTAGCAAATTGCTATGGTACACATTTACCTATTTAACTAACCTGCACATCCTGCACATGTACCCCTGAACTAAAAATAAAAGTTGGAAAAACAAAAAAAGAAAAGAAAAAAATTCTTTTTTTTTGTTTAAGTATAATGCATGCTGATTGTAGCTAGTGTAGTTAAAAATTCTGCATCTGGAAATATAAACGACAGAATTATCCCAAGTCTTTTGGAAAAGCTAAGAAGAGTGGAGACAATTGACTCATCCATGTAGAGAGACCTCCAGTATGAAAATATAGGCATATCTTTTCCTCCCTCAAAAGCGTGATGACCGGGTTTTCACATGCATGAGTGAGATGTGCCTCCCTCGGACCTTGTTATGATGTTGGCACATTACCTGTCTAATGTTTAAAAAAAAAAAAAAAGGCTGGGCACAGTGGCTTAAATGCTTGTAATCCTAGCATTTAGGAGACCTAGGCGGGCGGATCACTTGAGCTCAGGAGTTAGAGACCAGCCTGGGCAACATAATGAAGCCCCATCTCTACTGAAAATACAAAAAAAAAAAAAAAATTAGCTGGGCATGGTGGTGCATGCCTCTAGTACCATCTACTTAGGAGACTGAGGTGGGAAGATTGCTTGAGAGATCGAGGCTGCAGTGACCCATGATCACATGATCATACCACTGCACTCCAGCCTGGGTGACAGAGTGAGACCCCATCTCAAAAAAAAAAAGGAAAGAAAAAGAAAAGTGAGCACTGAGCTAGATGAGTTTTGAGCTCTTTTGTCCTATTTAAGTGGCTTGAAATTAAAGAAAATTTGAGAAGCAATAACTGAATTTAATTCTATTACTTTAGAAAAAAGGAAACTGAGGGCCAAAGGGACTAAGTGATTGGCAAACGCATGCCCCTAGTTAAAGCTTGTTCTTTTTCTCTCAGAATAGGCAATGGAAGTTGTATCAGAACACTGGTAAATTTGATTTAGCTCTTCTCTTTCACTGAGTTGTTCAGATGGTTTTTGAGATTTCATGTAGTTTTTTGTTTTTGTTTTTGTTTTTTTTTTTTAATTCAGGTGCAAACTGGAACATACAATGCTGGCTAAAAGGAGATTTGAAATTATTCATCTGTTATGTGGAGTCATTATTTAAGAATCCATTCAAGAATTATAACTATAAGGTCCATCTTTTATATGTTCTGTAAGTACCAAATAATTAATTTGGACATTTCTACTACACAATTTTTTTTAAAGAGCTTTCCTATACGGAAGTAGATTATAGACCTCTTGCATCCCTACATTTCCTTTTATATGTTTTATTTTTTAATATGGCATTCTGCTTTATTAGGTTTCCTCTTTTCTCCTCCTGTTAATTGAGGTAGCAAGACAGTCAGGTTTAGGGTCACGATTGTCAGGTCCACAAGTATACCAAATGTTAGGTTGAAGTTCAGGTTCCAGCTCATGCTGAGGTCCGAAGGGAGTGGATGGATGGGCAATAGCTGAAAGAACACTCTGGGGGCCTTAAGCAGGTGAAATGTAGTTTTATTCAGCAGCTCTCTATCAGCAGCTTACTCAAACTAGGTCTCTCATTAGCAGCTCTCTTAGCAGCAGCTTTCTCTCACTGTCTGCTCTGTTTTGACTGCTTGGGCCAGCTGCTCCTATGCACAGCTGCACGGCTGGCTCTCTCTTTCCTTCAGCGTCAGCAGCTTAACTCTTTCTCTCTCTGGGCATGAACGTGAGCCATGCTGTGCCATGTTGTGCCATGCTGAGCCATGCCCTGGCTCTCCTTGTCAGAGCAAGACTGACAGCTCTGGTACTCCCTCTCTCTCTGGGTGCAAGAGGGCCTGTACAAGAGTATCTGTACAGTGTCAGCAGGGCAATTATCCCTCTTACAGACAATAGTGGCATACGGCCAAGGGATGGCCTTCCCATGTTATGGCTACATGGCTGTGACAACAGGTGGAGTTATATGCCTGCGCTCTACTCGCTGAGTCATGCAGGCCTGGATGTCTGCCTTGGCCTAATTCTTGACCGAAGCACATCCACGTACCTTACAAAGATATTGCAGATATAGGTGGGCATGTAGTCTGAAAGAAGAGTGAACTCAGTTCAGGAGTCCTAGATATTTGAGTGGAAAAGGAAAAAAGATGTGTTTTATATTTCTTCTTCAGATGATTTTTCGTTTTTGATCTCTTTAGAAACTTAAAAATATGGGTGGCTAATATTTATTTGTGTGAGAAAGAGAACAAAGATATTGTTTTCAAACAGCCATATACTTATAACTCAAACAGCGAATATGTCATTAAGTTTTCTAATTACTTCAGTGATGATATACACCATTTCTATGTCAATTTTAACTCTTTAAAATTCTTTCTCATTAATTCTTCTATGTGATGATTAAAGTCTAGCCTCCTTCAGTTCTGCAGTTATTGAGATAATGCCATTGAGGAGCAATGTGCTAGAAACCATCCCTATACAAATGAACAGAGACAGAAAGTAGAATGGGGCTGAGAGGAGGGGGAACTGGGGAGTTACTGTTTAACGGATATAAAGTTTCAATTTGGGAGAATGAAAAATGTTCTGGAGTTGGGGAGTGGTGATGGTTGTATAATAATGTGAATGTATTTCATGTCATTGCACTGTACACAACATGGTTGAAATGTTAAATTTTATATACATTTTATCACAGTAAAAATTTAAAAAAGAAACTTAAAGACATGTAAAAGAGGATGAATGGTTATGATCGCTGTCCTTGAGGCGCTCAAAGGCTAGCAGTTGGGACCTATACGTACAGAGTTTCAGTTTTAGTGGTTGCCGATATGTGTGTCATGGGAGCCCATGATTGTTGTGAGATCTTAGATGGGGGTTATCTAGTTAAGCTGCTGAGAGAAGAGAGGAGCAAAGGTTTCCTAAGGAAGCAGATAGCTGAGTTGAGTCATTAGAGATGAATAAGAGCTAATGAGAAAATATGTGGGCCACTAGTGTAGTGTTGGGAAGGAGATCAGTATCACCTGGAACCTTGTTAGAAATTTAAATTTGCTAGCTCACCCCTGTGAATAAAAAATTAGGGGGGTGGGGCTCATTAATCTGTTTTACCAAGTCCTTTAGGTGATTCTGATGGAACTCAAGTTTGAAAATTCCTGGTGTAGAGGTTCATATGACAGATTTTAGAGTCAGACTACCTGGCTGTACCACTTACTAAATGCACACAAAAAGCACTTACTATGTTTAACAATTGTTCTGCCTCTAGAAATTAACACAGTGGAAATATTTACACAATGCTTAAAAATTATTTGTTGAATGAATACATATTGCCAAAATGCTTTCTACAATATTTTCCAATTTACCCTCCAGAAATGTCTTAATGAGCCAAAAAATTATTAATAAAGAAATAATATTGTCTGAAGGTGGGAGAAGTGAGTGGTCAATGGTCAGATATAGCAGGAAGATATAATAAGGTCTGAATAATATGTGCAGATTTGGCAGTGTGAAAGTAATGGATCTTTAGGCAGAGCTCATTCAGGGGAGTGGAAGGAGAGGTTGCCAGAACAAAGGGAAACTTGGAGAAAGGACCTTGAAGAGCTGATCTTTATGCTAGTTCCTCAGTCAGTTGATGGGGGAACGCTGCAGAACTGGAATTCGTATATCCAAGGCATACTATGGCTGGGGCTGAGAATATGAAAAAAACCTGGTTACTGGGATGAACTGCTGCTGCCCAGGTGAGGAACCTTTGGCTGGAGTGATATTTCAAGAATGGTAGGCAAAACAGGAAGGATCAACTCCCTTGTCACTCGATTATTCTAGTCTCTTTCTAGCTCCCCCACAGGTAGAATTTAACAAGAATTTAGGTAGTAGAGGAGAACTATGGTTTGCAGAGTTCCAGTGCCAGCATGGTGAAACAGAGCATAGGGTGCATTTGAAGATGGCTTAACCACCAGCAAAATTCACTTCATTGGCTCATTGGCTACTTAGAACATTCACACACACCTTTCTATGCATACCTACCTTTCCCTACAACTTCCTTATAACTTCATGCTTTCACTTAATTAAGTGCAACTATACTTTAATAAAAATCAAAAGAATCCTTTATTTCACATGTATGTAGTATCATAATTCATCAAAATAATTTATAATGGTTAACTGCCTCTCAAATATTGTCTTATAAATGATGCCTTCTGAAGTCAAACATAATGTAGATACATTTTTAAAAAATTGTTTAGAACATACGAAACAAATGATAAGAAAAAAATATAACTGTCTCCTGTGAAGTCTTCTAAGAAAATCATGACAAGTTCCTGATCAGATAAAAACCATTCCATCATTAAAGGGTATTAAAAAGAGGCATAAATAAATTTGAATAGAAACATCTGTTTGCCGAGTTTTGTCATTGTGTACAAATGAAACTCTAGAGTTAAAATTATATTCTGATTTCCCTCTATAAGCAAGAAATTCCTTAATAGAAGCTCAGAAATGACCTCAGTGTCTTGGTGAAACATACTTCCTCACCTGCGGACACTCAGTGCTCCCATCTCTATCAGATCTGCTGTGTTACCTCTGTTAACATTCCCAGGCATCTCCAGGAAGATGGGAGATGTCATCCTCTCCAAGATGGCTCTACCAAACCAAGGCTTTCCTGGCACCAACAACTTTCTTTCTAAAGCTCTATGCTTCACAGAGGAGGCAAAGCCCGGTGAAGCACCATTTTTGCCACAGTGTCCACCTTAACCTTCCAACTGCCACTATTGTGAGGAGGAGCCATCACAGATTGCCATAGCCACAGAGTCTTCCTGACCCTGTGAAGCCACTGCTCTCGGGCACTGTCCAGCTGACATCTGGTGTAGCCAACTATTTTCCCCAAAGGTCCATATCTGCCTGACCCATGGCACTCCATGAGTCGTGGTGGGTCTGATGAGCTAGTTTCTGTCATACCTAGACAAAGAAGATGGTTTAAAACCAATTCATGCTCTTCATTATCAATCCAGATCTGATTTGGGTCCCCATGCTCACAGGCCTTAAGCACTAGTAGGCCTCCTTTCCGACTTGGGCAGCCCTGAGCCACCAGACGTTTGTTGGTATGGAGGTGATACAGCCTTCCAAGTTGAAGGACTGGGGCATTTTGGCCCTCTAATGATAAAAGTGGGTTGCTCGGATTTGGCATGGGTCCCAGATATCTGCGTCTCTGGGTAAATATTATCCAAATACCATTTAAATGATTTGCATCCTAACTTCTTTCTTAATTCCACTCGTTCACTGATAGTTCCATAGCTTTTCCTCTTCAGATTAAGTCTTAAGGAAAAATACTGCCACTTTATTCATCCAGCCAGACATGTGCCAGCCTCAAAGAGTTGTGTTCATGGTGTCCTGGCCTTCAGGAGATCCATATGGTCACCTTTTTTGGAAAATGTGTCCTACTGTAGAGCAAGGCATGATGAAGAGCTTACCTCCACACACCCAGATCTGAAATGATATTTCCAAATTTTCTCCTCTCCAGATATCCATGCCAGTATCATATTGTCCAAGTTCATGGAAATACTGTCTGTTCCTGGCAAGCAATCCTCCAGTCATTATCGGTGACTTTGTTGGTGCTGTGGCTTTTTCTGCTCATCCTAGCTCAGAAAGGGAAACAAGCTCCTATTTGAAGTGCAGCCCTCAGTTGAATCCTCCACGGACCAGAGGATGAGCTGTAGGCTAGCGTGTTGGCACTAATGATGTCAATCACTGAGAACATCATGGTCTGCCAGTCCACACAGATGACAGCCAGCAAGGGCTGCAGCCACATCACATTCACTTCACGTGGCTGTCTAGGAACACAAGGACTTCTGTTGTGTGGACTGCTACACTCATTCTTCCTTGAATCAATCCCTCACACTTTATATTTCTTATACCTTAATTTTTCCAGGGAGGTATTTTTGGACATATTCATCTTGTTCTCCTTTCAAATCATCAAGGTCACTAACAACATCCATGAGGATGATTTCATGAAGCAGGTTTGCTGGCATGCAATTTATGACAATGTGCAGCGTCTGGAGACAGGCAGAAAAAGCTTCATTGTGGAAACAGATAACAATGTTAGCAACTGGCAGGTCAGGTGGTAGGACTTTACATGCTGCATTCTTTGTCCCTGGCACATCTCTGTGGTAGCCTGCAATTACTGATAAGCATATTAAAAGCATGTTTTTGATAGCCCAAGTCTCTCAACTCCTGAGCACCTTCATTAAAAATCATGCCTAGTTCAGAGGACAATTTCAAGTGGCCTTTTTCTGGATCTTCAATATGACTATCACATCATCGATTTTGTTTGCTTCGAACTGTGGCTCTAGTAATAGACTTGGACCTTGAGTGAAACAAGAATAGAATTGTTTTGGAAATGGTCCATGGGGTCCAGACCCCTTGAGCACATTCTTTTCTTTATATAGTTTAAGTTCTGGGATACATGTGCAGAAAGTGCAGGTTTGTTACATAGGTGTACGTGTGCCATGGTGGTTTGCTGCACCCATCAACCCGTCATCTACATTAGGTATTTCTCCTAATGCTATCCCTCCCCTAGCCTCCCACCCCCCGACAGGCCCCAGTGTGTGATATTCCGCTCCCTGTGTACATGTGTTCTCATTGTTCAACTCCCACTTATGAGTGAGAACATGTGGTGTTTGTTTTTCGGTTCCTGTGTTAGTCTGCTGAGAATGATGCTTTCAGCTTTATCCATGTCCCTGCAAAGGACATGAACTCATCCTTTTTTATGGATGCATAGTATTCCATGTTGTATGTGTGCCACATTTTCCTTATCCAGTCTGTCACTGAGGGGGATTTGGGTTGGTTCCAACTCTTTGCTATTGTGAATAGTGGATGAGCACATTCTTAAGTGGCTGAGTCACTTCACCAAAGTTGAAGTGAACAAAAATCAAAACTGCACAGGTCACAGATGTAAAAATGCACCCATAACAGAAATATTGAACTGTGGCACTTCCCATAACAGACTTAGCATAACTAATGGGCCATTTTCAATTTCTGCAACACTGGCAATGGCCTTCCAGGACTCAGACTGTGGCATCTTTCCTCCTGCCACAGCCCCTGTCTGAGCCACAGGAGTTGCCCAGGGGGTGGGCAGTGGTGGGCTACACTTTGAACAAGAGGAGACAGTCTTATTCTCTCTCCCAAATGGCATGATGCTATATTGCAATTGTCATTATGTTTTCTGTGCAGCATGTACAATGTTGCTCTCTGGACAGTATTAATTGCTCCTCACATTCAATCACTGTTCCACCTGAATGAATATTGTGGAAGCTAAACATAAAATTGCAAATTTAATAATAGCAGGAATCCTTATATAAAATAATACGGGGAAGAAAAAGATTGAGAAGAAATTAGTGAATATATAGAAACACACACACACACACACACAAGCATACTGTAAGGGAGGAAATACACACAACCGCCACGGCTCTCCTTTCTGTATTGATTACCAGGCTGTAGTTAATACTTATTACTAGTGTTAGACCACTGAACTAATTCTTTAAGTCACCCAGAGGAGGAACCCAGATATAGTGCCACTGCCGTCATATCTGGACATTGAATGTCCCTGTGATCATCATTTCCACATGCAGGTCACCTGATGCCGTGACTGATGAACCTACAAACCCCTGCGTCCTTATGCAATCATCTTGAGGGCCAGTGTCTCAGATGTAGGTATCTAGTTGGTGAGAAGGTGCTCTAGCTGCCGGTGTTTCAGCCTTGTATGATGGTAGATTCTTCAGTCAGATGTTGGGCAACCAGAAAGTAGACAAATGTCCTTAACAAAAGTGACCGAGTTATAAATCTCTAGAGGCCTGAGAAGCCTGGCTGGGGTTGGAAAGCGGAGGTGGAAGACTAATGGATAATGAATGTCCCAGGGTGGATAATTAAAGGATGAAATCATGAGTTTGTTTCTAGTCTATAGAAAGTGACCCAGCAGGGAGAGAAAAGTTGATAATAGAAGGGGAGCCATTGAAGATATTTTATAGAGTGAATAATGGAATGGGCCAATTCCATGAAAAGAGCACAGGGTTGGTCTTAAAGCAGGTTTATCTCAACTTTTGAGTATTGAGAGAAGAAAGGAAGCCCTATGGTGGATGAAGATATATTTGAAGTTCAGGGCAGTTTCCTGCTTTATTGAGCAAAATAGGTTTTAGCTCAGAGAAAAGTATTCCTTTGCATAGTATTACCTTCTTGTGATGACCTAAATGCTTTGGATGTGATTAAAAATTCTCACTTGGGTGCCTATTCTAGACAATTTCTGATCTTATCAGCAGGTTAGGGCAAAGTGCTCAGTTTTAAAGCCCTGTGAATATGTGTAAGGGCTTAAATTCTATTATGTATATATTATAATTATGACAAGGTATTTTTCTGAAAAAGATAAGTATATATGTAATATATAGATAGATATATATATAATTTCAGAGCATTATAAATTTGAATAGTTACTTAGCTATAGCTGAGAATTTTAGCTTCAGTTTAGTCAGCTGAACAGTCATTGGTCTATTCCTCTAAACAATAGGACCCAGAAGAATGAGAAAATTAGGTAAATTAGGTAGATTTTCAAACTTTCTTAAAAGATGATTTTTAATTTGGTCTTCTTTTACTTGGAACCTAGGTTTCTAAAAATATTAGCACAGTAAAACCTGTCACAATTCCAAGGAATTTGAGAAACAGTCTCCCATTTTTTTCCTGCCATATTATACCTCTATGATTTGGTTAATATGTTCATTATACCAACTATCACATGCTGTTTCTGCCTTTAATTCTATTTTTGTTTGGCTCTAAAGGCAATGTATCTCCAAATAATTAAATAGGACTCTAATTCAATAGGAAGAGCTGGTCAATATAGGAAGAGCTGGTCAATATAACCAATGAGAACTCCATGGAAGAGAAAATCCATAATGGTGATCACTATAGAAAAGCTTTGAATCAGACTCACCTATTTTGGACATCGGAGTCACAAGAGAAATTTTCAAATGCTTCCATGTGTAAAAAAGTATATTTTAAAAGGGATAAAATCTAATGTTTGTAAGAGATTTAAAACCATATAAATATGTCTCTTAAGGGAAAGCTTTGTTTGGGCTCAGATATTAATGTTTGTCAGAGAGTCTGAAGGACAGATACTCTAGAAATGTAATATTTTGAAACTGCTCTGAGATTTCCTCTTAGATATAGGAAGGAAATTCTGTTTCTTTATTAGGTGCCTACTGTGTGTTCCAGGCACAGACCTGAGCATGGGGAACAAGGTTCTACAACACAGACTCAGCCCTTGCCCTCCTGGAGCTAACATTTTGTGGTAAAAACAGAAGACATACCAGCAAAGTTTGGAAAGGCTGTGATGTAGTAAATACAGTGCCTTGTGGAAACAAGTACTAGGGATATCCAGCCAAGATGAGGAGGGGGCAGAGGAGAATGAGCCAGAGAGTGAAGAACATTTGCAAAGGCCCAGAGGCACAGATACCACATGGGAGGACTTGAAAAGTTGAGTGTGGTGGGACTGGGAAGCTGGGGAATGAAGAGAAATCAAGATGGAGGGATACACAGGGGTCAGATTATGAAGGGCCCTCCAGGTCATACTTGGAGTTTGGGCTTCTATAACTACTAACACCTACTTTACTTTGTCTTCACAATTACTCCTGCCAGCATTCTTGATGATTTCAGCATCCACGTGACTAATCTTCAGTTTCTTGAGTGCTTATTTTCAATATTCTTGTTTTTTCACACCACTTCGTTCACCCCTTGTCACGGACATGCTCGAGACTTTGTCATCACCAATAAGCATGCTTTTTCTGTAATCTCCATGTCAAGAATCCTGCTTTTTGAGCATCTCCCCTTGCACCCTTCATGTTAGTTTATTCCCTCTACTACCCAACTTCAGGAATAATTCTCCATGGTTCTTGGCTCCCCTTTCTGGGTGCCAGAACCTGGCCTGAGTAACCCTCTCTTCTTCATGAAAAGCAGCCCATATGCGCATCTAAGTTGTTTTCACAGCCTGCTTTCCTGTCAGCACAATTTTTAATGGTCCAAAGGCTTTTTTTTTTCATTTTGTTCTGTGTCTGTCTCTTTCTGTCTCTATATTAGCAGTATTTCTGCAGATACACTTCTCTCACAAAACTACCTGGACCTCCAGTGGATCTCTCTGGTGTTCACTCCATTAGATATGATAAAAGCCTGCAAATCTCCTAGAGATCTTTTCTCTATCTTCTCTTTGATCTTTGCTCAGAAGGCATTTCTTAATTTTAACAGTATTTGCTATCTGGAGAGGCTGGACACTTCAAGACTATGAAGTCCTCTTTTCTTTTGTTTAATGGCCCTTTCTTCAATGTATATCTCTCCTCTTACAGCAAGAAGAAACCAAGAGACATCCTCAACACTTGCTGGAAATCTCCTTAAATATATCATTCAGTTCAGTAGGCACATTCTATACTTTCCACATAACTACAGATGGTAATGTTAATGAGCTCTCTGCTACTACACAAGAAAGACCACTTTTCTCCAGTTTCCAGTAAATTATCTCTCACTTCCTTTTGTGCCCTCACTGGCAGAGTCTTTGAAGTCCACCACATTTCTACTAACAGTCTGTTCGAGGCAATTTAGGCTTTCTTCACTGTGCTTCTCCATATACTTCTAGCTTCTGTCTGTCCCCTGGTTCCAAAGACACTCATACATTTTTAGGTTTTCATTATGGCAGCACCCCACTTTCAAGTTCCAATAGCTGCATTAGTGATCTAATGTCATCTAATAAATTAACCCAAAATGTAGTGGCTTAAAACAATAATCATTTATTATCTCACAATTTCTGTTTTTAAGGAATTCAGCTGCAGCTTAGTGTGGGGTGGAATGGAAAGGGAGTATCTGCTTCAGGGTCTCTTACAAATACTGCACCGAAGGTTTCAGCCACTAGGACTGTAGTCATTTCAAGGCTCAACTTCAGGAGAAGCTAGTTTCGAGATCAATTCTTGGGGTTCTAAGTTCTTTATGGGATGTTGGACTGAGGGCCTCAGTTCCTCCCTGGCTGTCGGCTGGAGACCTCCTTCTGTTCCTTGTTATGTGGATCTCCCCATAGGACAGCCTGCACCATTGCAGCTGGCTTTCCTGAGAGTGAGCCAGAGAGACTCATTGATGATCTTGCTGCTGAGACAACAGAAGCAGGTGGAGTTTCTCTAATGATTGCTTTTCTCACCCAAACCAACCAGGCTGCCTATATCAGTGTCCATGCAATTTTCCTCTCTTCTTTTATTGTGAATAAATTCTTTGAGTTCTGATCTAAGGTGAACCCTTTGTCTCGTGTTCTGAGTCCCATCTCTTATTGTCAGCTCAAGGACTTTCTTGCCATTATCCTCTATTTTCTGCACCATCATGTTTCTCTCTCAGCTAATAGACATGATATAATAACTCCCCTTTAAAAAATAAATTTTCCCTATTACACATTTCTGTCAAGTAACCACCCCATTTCACTACTTCTTTTAAAGAAAACAAAGTTTTGAACTGTATGAATACATTATATCTTCAAAAGTTAATAAAAAGTCAGCAAGTGACTCTGGCCGTGAGGGAATAAGAGGGTCTGGGATTACTCTCCAGTCATAAACAACTAGAAAACCGGAAAAAAATGTAGCAAATAATTATTTTCAGACATTGGACAAAGACAGACAGAACTGTGATTCCTAAGAGAAGGAAACAAAATGAGTCCTACTAGTACTTAGGCTTTCTGAACTGTAGAAAATTCCCAGAACATGGCACAGGGCCAAGGAACTCAAGCTGAGCCCAACAATCTTGCAGAGATAAGAGTTCAGAGAGTGTAAGGGGCTCAAGTTCATGGGGCAGAGTACTTTGAGAGCAGGGGCATACACAAAAACTTACAGTGGGGCCACTTAAACTCTTTGGCTGAATATCAATCTGGCCATAACGTTGGGTAAGAAAAACTTCTAGTAAGAGAACAGTTATCAGGGAGCTGTAAGCTAAACAATTCACGGAATTCATAGAGGTCTGGGAATTGTTCAAGTTCCCACAAACGAGATTGGAGAGACCTTGATGAGTGTCAGTGACATTTCGTAGGAACCCCACAAGAGCTATACTTTAAAGGTGGGGCCAAATTAGCCTTAGAGTCAAGGCTACACTATACTATTCCCCAAAATGCTTAAAGGATGCCCTAAAAGATTCAAATTAGTGCTCAAGTAACTTAACTGACTTTCAGAACAAAATCCAACACTCTTCAAGGCAAAGCAAAACAATATAATATTCAAAAATGAAATATTCACAATGTCTGGCAGCCAGTAAACAAATGCTAGATATATGAAAAGATAGGAAAATGTGACCCATAACCAAGAGAAAAAGAAAAAATAGTCAATAGAAACAGACCCAGAAAGGACAGAGATGATAGAATTGGTAGACAAATACAACAGCTATCATTAATATGCTGTACATTCTCAAGAATATAAAGGAAAATATGAATATAATGAGAAAAGAAATTGAAGAAGTAAAAAAGAACCCAGTGACATTTTTAAATATGCAAAATGCATTTTTTTTTGTAAACAAAAATACTAAATATTAATTTGGGCATTTAGAATAATGTTATTCAATAAAATAGTATGTAGTGTGTGCAGCCCATAGTGCTAGGCTCTGTAAGGGACGCACTTTTCTTTCTCCTTCCCTTCTTTCCTTTCTATCAGGATGGACTCATGGATTCTTATTTTAGTTTGTGGGCTATAAATGTTACATCATTTATTTTATTACTGAAATCATCCCATATTTGGCCAGTGAGAGCGCATTCAAGCTGGCTCCTGTGCACTTTTGATATATCCCCTATCATTTTTGTTTTTTGAGGACTTTCTTTCTACAGTGTAAGATGTACCAGGTTGATCTTATACTTTTCCTGATATAACACTGGAATCAGACATTTCTTCAAGGAGCCATGGTTCCTTTTGTTGAAGAATGGTATTTACAAACCAGTGTCTGGAGGATAGTTGTTCATTGTTATTGTTTCTAGCCCTCTCTGTGTGCAGAGCTAGTTAGTGCACACAATATATACACAATGTGTGTACATAATATACACAAATCTATATATCTATATCTCTCTGTATGTACATATATTAAAGGGTGTGTGTTCATACTAATGTGTCCCATTCTAGGCCAAAACCGCAGGGTCCATTCTAAACTTCTTTTCTTTCTTTCTTTCTGTTTTGTAACTTTCTTCTCCAGCAGTGAGAAACCTGGCTTCCCTTTCCCACAATGTATCACTTATTTGCTCGGTGCTAGAATACACACAAAGCAGTTTTAGCATTGCTAACCCATACTGCTGTGAAAAACGAAAACAAACGTACTAACTGAAGTACAATATTGTTTACACTCATTTTGCTTTTACTAAGGCTAATGGGTACATGGTCAAATACTGTGTTCCAAAGTTAAATAGGATAGGTCTTCCCTCTCCATTCAGGTGGTTATAGTATTAACTTGATAGACATTAAGGTCTGTTTGTTTCAGTTTGCATTCTTCTTTTTTCCCACTTTCTCTTCTTTTTGTTGATTTTCCATTTATTTGGTGATATCTTACATCTGAATAGTACTTTGCATTTTACAAAATGCTTCTTAAACTTTCCTCTTTGATAAGATTTATCCAGGTCAGCACTTCTTACTTGGCGTTCAACAGGTCTGGGTGGAACTAGATTGCTTGCATTTATTCAGAACATAGATTGCTTAGCTCTGGACCTTCTGAATTCCTCATGGGGTCTAGGAATCTATTTTTTCACAAGTTGTCCAGGTGATTTTTATGATGAGTCTAGCCTGGGACAACAGCTCAGTCTCAAATTATTTGGGATTGGCAAAGGAAAATTTCGAGGTAATGTTTTTATAGATTACCAATCTGAAATTGAAAATAAGCGACTTGATTAAATGATTTACAAAGCTAATACTAAATTTTCTAATTCCACTTCATTGGTTTGTTCACTGTTTTGCTGTCAGTTTACATTAAAATCAGGAAATCAGGCGGCACCAATTTGGTGTTATTCGTGTAATAATTTAGCATAGAATTTGCTTGGAGAAGCTTTAATATGTTCACATTTTCTGGGAAGAAAAATTGGACCAAAAGTCAGAGGACAGAATTTGCTTTCTTTCTATACCATGTATGGCTACCAAAAATGAAATTTCAATACTAAAGAATTATATCTCTACCTTTTGAGTAAAAATATTACCAAAAAGGCAAAAATGATAGAGACAAAATTTTAAATTCATTTGACAACTGTTTTCATACTATTTTCACTTTCAAGTAAAGTTTATTTACATGTAGAGGTATTAAATAAATAGTGGCACTGAGTTTGTATATGCATAAGTATGCTGGTAAGGCATAAAACATTTTGTTGCATATAAAATTTTCAAGAATTCCAGAAATTCTTAATGTTTGCTTGTTTTAAGCCGAGTATATCTCCTGTTACTTTTAAAATTTGATGATCCTTTTATCCTCATACTTTAAAATTATCAAATTTGTTAGAGTATCTTTTGATAGTGATAAAAACAGAGTTCTTAAATTATTATACTGACTTTGGCATGTAACAAGGTTGGTGAATTCCAGGTCTCACACAAACTTGGGAAACTCCTCTTACAAATACAGGAAATAGCTAATGTTTTTCCTTAAAGAAAAGAATCATTTGAAGTAATTATATAATTCTCTAATATTTCCATTTATAAAAGCATTAACATGATTCAGGTTATAATTATTTTTTAGTCATGGTTACTGTAGTCTTTATTAATCTCTAAATAAAATGGCGATGATAACAGCAAAATTTATCTTGTGATAATAAGGCATGTTGGGTGTAATGAAATGAACATTGAACATGATGCACAAGACTTCAGTTGAGTTCCAGGTCTGCATTCTCTCCAAATCTCAGGTTTCTTACCTATAAAGTAGATGATGTTAGTTCCCTCAAAGGATGCTTTGAAAAATTGGATTAGATAATATTACTAAAGGTGTTTCATATAAATTGTAATAATGAAATTTGATGATATATTTAATGTGCTTTCTCTATTTTTGTGTCCTTTGCCCATCAAATACCCACTGGTAGGGAGTACAAAATACTTTTGGCTTATAACTGGGGAGGCAAAATTTTCTTTTTTCTTAAAGGGCCAAATAGTAAACATTTTGGGGTTTGTGGACCATCCTGTCTTGGTCACAGCTATTCAACTCTGTGCTTGTACGAAAGCAATTATAGTTAGTATGTAAATTGAATTAATGTTACTACATTTATGGGCACTGAAATTTGAATTTCATATGATTTTCATGTATCATGAAACAGTCTTTTTTTTTTTAACTGAAAATGTAAGTAACCATTCTTAGCTCATGGGCTGTACAAAAACAGGCAGATGGCTGGATTTGGCCTGTGGGCCAGAGTTTGCTGATCCCAAGCTTAGAACATTTTGAAATTAGTTTCAGATTGATGCTGATAGTGTCATGATGGGGTTAGCTGTTGGCGTGGTTATGGAATGCTTTTTTAAAAACCAACCAACAAACAATGAATTACTATAGTGCATATTTTATCATGTAGATACTATATAGTCATTATTAAGGATATATACTCTATATGATGTTTTGCATGTATATTACAATTATTAACAAAATGAAAAAGAGATTGAATAAATAGGAAATACATCAGTGAAGTAATGAAGAAACCATAGAGTTAATCTGATTTTAAATTCGCCCTTTTTTTACAAATATTCAGTGTATTTAGAAAAGGATGGCATTGGCAAGACCATCTAAAGTAAGCTGATGTAATTCTAACTTTTCTTTTTGTCTTAAAATATGACTAAAATTTTCTATCGTTTAAAATGTTAGCGGAGAATATATGTGTTGTTTTGTACTCAACTTAGGCAAATATTCTTGCTTTAAAATTCTGAAGCTTTTCAGCCAAAGCATAATTCCTTGCAAGAATGTTTCTGACATAAAACACCATAGTCTGTTCAATTTTTTCACAGCCTTTTTGTAAAAGCTTTTATTTTAATATTTGAAAAACACATAAAAGGTCTGGCTTGGTATTTTTAAAAATTACATTTTATTTGCTTTGCTTAAAGATTTAGATAAAATCAAAAGTGCTAAATCAGGCTATCTCTAATGCAAAACAATATTTTATGGGTGGATAGCATTTTACAGTTTTCAAAAATACTTTTATGTAATTATTGTCTTTGATATTGACATCCTTGTAAACATAGATGGTTCAGGGATTATCTTGGTTTTTTGATTAAGAAAACTGAGGCTCACAAATATAAACTTACTTGTCCATGATCTTATGGCTAATAAGCAAACAGAAGTACTTGATTTTAGATCTCAATGTTAATTTAGTGTGCTTTTGACACTAATATCCTCTATAAAGTTCCCAGTAGATTCCTTGGCGCATTAAAGCCCTGCAAATGTTGTTTCAGGGTTGATTTTTTTTAGCAGTAAAGTAATAATAAATTCTATTACTTGAAAATATATCATAATTCAAAACATTTAGTATTAGTGGGGTATGCATAGAAAGATTAGGGTCTGTTTTTCATGTTTTTTATATCTGGATGCTCATGTATATGCTTGTTTATTATAGCTTCTAAAGCAACACTTTTCCTTTTTTTTGTACTGATTTTTAAAGTATTATATTCGTTAATTACAGTGTTTTCCCTCTACAAGGACTGCAAGATTTCTGAAGGCAGTGATCATGCACTATCTCCTATCCCCAGGTTCTTTGAAAAACAGAGTGTGGTTTTGATATGAGGTAGCAGATATTAATGGATAGAATGGGGCAGCACAGGTGAGATGGGTAGTCAGAGGCACTGTTACTCCTCACTCTTCTCCCCACTGCTCTTATTCTATAGTCATTTCATTTACACCAATACTTAGACTCCCTAAAGGATGAGGAAGATTTATAAAAAATCTAACAAGAAACAACAACTGTCTGTTCTTGGTTGCATGCTATTATTTTTTATGCCGTGGATTTGGTAACCCTACCTAGCTAATTATAATTACTTTTTTAAGACTAACCTACTTATTTGAAGGTTTAAAATGATAGGCAAAGTATTGCTTACAAAAATTTTCCTAGATTTTCTTTCTTTTTCTAAATAGTTTTATTGAGGTATGGTTGATATATAATAAGCTGTACATCTTTAAATTATAAATTTGACAAATATTGATGTGAGAAATCACTCATAAAACCATCAGTGTGATAAAGAAAATGAATATATCATCAATTAGAAAATTTCTTCCTGCTCCTTTGTAATCCCACCCTCATGCTCCTACCCATGGTACTTCCTCCTCCCACCCCACCTCTGTCCCTAGGGAATGACTGATCTGATTTCTAGCACATAGCCTACTATCACTCTAGCATTTTTTAGAACTTTATATAAATGCAATCATACAGTACTTTGTTGTGCTTTCATGTACATGATTATCTTGAGATTCATTAATGTTGTTTATGTCAGTATTTCATTCATTTTGATTGCTGAATAGCATTCCACTAAATGGTTATGTTGCAATTTGTTCATCCATTCACCTGTTGATAGGCATTTAAATTGTTTATAGTTTTTGACTGTTACAAATGAAGTTGTCACAAGTGTTAGATTTGAAATATGTTTTCATGTCTCTTGGATAAAGGCCTGGGCATGGAATGGGTACATCATATGGTAGGTGTATGTTTAACAACTTAAGAGAGTGCCAAACTATTTTCCAAAATTGTATCATTTTGCATTCCCACCAGCAGTGTAAGAGTTCCAGTTCCTCCACATCTTCACCAATACTTGGTATAGTTGGTCTTTTTTTTTAAAATTTTAACCATTCTAGTATGTGGCTAGCGATATCTCATTGTGATTTTAGTTTGTGTTTCTTGAGTGACTAATGATGTTGAGCATCTTTTCATGTGCTTATTTGCCGTAACTGTGATTTATATGGTGAAGTGACTGTGCCTATCTTTTTAACTGGGCTGTTGGTACTATTATTATTTAGTTTTGAGTGTCATATATACCTTATGGATACAAATCTTTTATCAGATAGATAGATGATTGGCAAATATGTTCTCTGTGTATGGTTTGTCTTTTTGTTATCTTTCATAGTGCTTCACAAAAAACAAGTTTTCAATTTTGATAGAGTCTAATTTATCAATTTGTTCTTTTATGGATCATGCTTTTTGTGTCATATGTAAGACATTTTTAATTAACCCACGGTCACAAAATTTTTTACTTACGTTTTCTTCTAGAAGTTTCATAGCTTTAGGTTTTACATTTAGATTTATGATCCATTTGGAATTAATTTTGGTATCTGATGTGAGGTATGGATGAAAGTTCTTTTCTTTTATTGTATATAGATATTCCATTGTTCCAGCACAATTTATCAGAAAGATTTCCACAGAATTGCTTTTGTGCCTTTGTAGAAAATCAGTTGTCCGTGTAAGTGTTAGTCTATTCTAGATTCTATTCTGGTCCATTCATTTACTTTTTTTGTTTTTACATGAATACTTCATTGGCCTGATTATTGCAGCTTTATGATACATGTTGAAGTTAGGTACTGTTATTCTTCAAAATATGTTCTTCAGTTTCAAAGTTGTTTTGGCTCTTCTAGATTCTTTGCATTTCCATATGAATTTTTAGATTCATCTTGTCAATTTGTATAAAATAACCTGCTGAGATTGTGAGTAACATTGCATTAAATCTGTAGATAAATTTGAGGAGAGCTGGCATATTAACCATATTGAGTCTTCTGACCCATAAGCACAGTACATCTCTCATTTTAGTTAGGTCTTAATAATTTC
Source organism: Symphalangus syndactylus (assembly GCF_028878055.3). Taxonomy (NCBI): domain Eukaryota; kingdom Metazoa; phylum Chordata; class Mammalia; order Primates; family Hylobatidae; genus Symphalangus; species Symphalangus syndactylus. Next base: position 47,058,939 of record NC_072434.2, on the reverse strand, counting down.
TGTCAACAGCATTTCATAGTTTTCAATGTACAGATCCTAAACATCTGTTGTCAAATACATTCCAAAGTATTTCTATTTTTTATGTTATTGTAAATGATATTTTAAAATAATTTCTGTTTCATCAGTTATCCAATATAAATTCAATATGATAAAATTATTCATATTTCCTTACGATCCTTTTAATATCTGTAGGCTGTGTAGCAATATTGTGCTTTCAGTTTTTATATTGTTAATTTGTGACTTCTATGGTTTTTCCTGCTCAGTCTGTGATATGGTTTGGCCATGTTCCCACCCAAATCTCATCTCGTAGTTCCCATAATCCCCATGTGTCATGGGAGGAATCCAGTGGGAGGTAATCATGGGGGTGGTTACCTCCATGCTGTTCTTCACTATTATGGCAGTTACCTCCATGATAATGAGTGAGTTCTCATGAGAGCTGATGGTTTTATAAGGGGCTTTTCCCCACCTTCACTCTGTACTTCTCCTTGCTGCCACCATGTTTGCATGTCCTTCCACCGTGATTGTAAGTTTCCTGAGGCCTCCTCAGCCCTGCGGAACTGTGACTCAATTAAACCTCTTCCCTTTATAAATTACCCAGTCTTGGATATTTCTTCATAGCAGCATAAGAATGACTAATACAGTCTGGTTAAAGCTTCTTTCATGTTTTAAAATCTTTTAACCAGCTTTTGGTTTTCTTGATCTTTGTGTATTATTTTTCTGTATTTTATTTCATTATATTGTGATTTGATATTTATGATTTCTCATCTATTTTAAATTTTGGTTTAATTTGGTCTTTTTTTCTCCTAGTTTGTTAACACGGAAGCTGAGGTCATTGATTTGAGACTTTTCTTTTTTTCTCATATAGGCAGTTAGTGCCTATATTTAGTGTTAAACACATTTCCCTGGAATTATTGCTGTAAGCAATATCCTACCTTAAAGAATATGTTGTATTTTAATTTTCATGTACTTAAACATCCTTCTAATTTTTTTTGATATGTTTTTTGACTCGGGAATTATTTAGAAGTGTGTTCAGTTTCCAACTATTTAGGGCCTTTCTAAATATCTTTCTGTTATTGATTTCTGTTATTAATCCTATTTTTGTGTGACTGGAATCCTTTAAAATTTATTGAGACTTGTTTTATGGCCCAGAATATGGTCTTCCTTGGTAACTGCTTTTGAAAAGAATGTGCATTCTGCTATTGTTGCATGGAGTGTTCTCGAAATGTCTAGTAGGTCAAGTCAGTTGATGCGTTGTTCACGTTGTTATCCTTACTAATTTCTGTCTACTTGTTATATCAATGGAGAAGAATGTTACATCAATGATGAATTGAAATTAATCAATAATTATGGATTAGTCTATTTCTCCTTAAGGTTCTCTCAATCTTTTGCTTCATGTATTTTGAAACTCTGTTATTGGATACATAAATGTTTTGGATTGTTATGTCCTCTTGGTGAATTGATCCCTTTTTCATTACGAAATGATCATCTTTATCCCGTGGAATATTCACTGCTTTGAAATCTACTTTCTCTGACATTAATATAACCATTACAACTTTCTTTTGACTTACTCTTGTGATGGTATATCTTTTCCCATTCATTTCCTTTTATTTGTGTTTATAGTTAAAATTGATTTCTTATAGGTTGTTTATAATTGGGTCTTCTTAATCCAGCATGATAATCTTTGCCTTCTAAATGGGATGTTAAGGCTGTTTGCATTTAGTGTAATAATTGATATGTTTAGGTTTAAATCTTTTTATTTCATTTCTTATCCTATTTTATTCTTTGTTCCCCTTTTCCTCTTTTTATGCCTTCTTTTTGGTTTTTTAAATGATTCTACTTAATATCCTTTGTTGCTTATTAATTATATTTTCTTGTTTTATTATTTTAGTGGTTACTTTAGCATTTATAATATTTGCCTTCAATTTATTATAGTCCAAGAGATAGTATAACTTTAAGTGATATCATACCACTTCGTGTAAGAACATTACAAATTTCTCCCCTCCCAAGCTTGGTACTAATGCCATACATTTTACTTTTACCTATGTCGTAAACTCCACACCACGGAGCTATTATTTTTGCTTTAAACAATCAATAAATATTTATCATTTTAGTTAAATTTCATGTATTTGTGTGAAACCACATTTCTATCTGCTATCATCTTTTTTTTTTTGCCTGATGGATTTCTTTTAGCATTTTTTGTAGTGCAAGTCTGGTGGTGATGAATTCTTTTTGCTTTGGTATGTCTGAAAAAAAAAAGCCTTTATTTCATCATTATTTTGAAAGCTGTTTTCACTGGGTGTAGGATTTTAGGATTGCAGTTTTTCTTTTATTTTAGTACTTCACTTTTGTTTCACTATCTTTTTGCTTATGTTATTCCTGATGATTAACCTGCTATAATCTTTATCTTTGTTTTTCTAATGTAGGGTATCTTTTTTTTTTTTTTCAGATAACCTTTAAGCTGGGTGTCCCAAATAGTTTACTTCAATTTGTATTTAGTATCCTGCTTTAAAAGCCTATCCAGTATTTTCATATCTGTTTTAACATTTAGCTCTTATTTTTCAATATAGGCCTGAAGTGTTAGAAGATTCACCTCTGGTTCCCCAAAAAGGCAGTTTTCAGATGGCTCACTGCAATTGCAGTGTTCATGAATGTTGTGAATGTCTTGTGCCTGTGCCAGCAGCCAAACTCAATGACACTCTCCTTATGTGTTTGAAAATCACATCTGGTGGAGTAATTTTCCAGTCACCTCTAATGTCAGTTCAGCCCATAAATATGGGTAAGTTATGCACTAAAATGATGATAATAGGTCTAAACATCAGTCATATATAAAGGTTAAACATTGCTTACAGAAATATTTGCTAGCTTATCTCACTTTGCTCAACACTTTAATGATGGTAGATGTAGTACTGGGGGTATTAAGAGTGGCTTCTAGAATGATTTAACAATAGTATGTATATCTCTGCTATTGTCACTTAAATTCTGTTTTGAAAACTTTTCTTTAAATCCTGGATCTGTGTAATGGATGTGTATTGGTTGGACATCACTTTTTCACATCTCAGATAACTATTTTTGAAAATAATTAGAAGCACGTTTCTTACCTGAATTTATTCCTTCAATAAATATTTCTTAGAGGCTCATGTTTGTCAGAGACTGTTCTAGGAGCTGCAAAAAGAGTGGGAAATTAGACATAGTTCCTACCTCAGAGAGCAGGGACAAACAATAGTAGGCAGAGACAATGATAAAAGAGTAAATGAGTAATTTACTGTACAAACATGATTACAAAAAACTTCAAATAATAGACAACACTCTGTTTTCTTTGTGCAAAGATCCCCCAAGTCTCTTTTTATCAATTTAAATATACAATTACAAATGTGAATAATACAGGCAAATGTTAGCACTATGTATTTAATTTATTAATTTCATTTAATTATGTATAATTTAGCAGTTTTTCTCCACTTATATTTCCTGAAACAATTATATGCAAACTCTTTTATGTCTGATTTTGCATCATTGGTTTTGACATCACTACAGCCACTTTTCCAAGTATCTGATACAATTTTCCATACAACTCAAGCTTTACTTCTAAGTTACTCGAGATACAGCACTTTTTGAAACTGTGTATGACGTCATATTTTAACATTAAGACTTTCAAATAATTTTTCCTGTAGGGATATAGTTGTGATCTCCACAACATAATTACAATGGCATACAAGCAATTCAATCGTGAAGTTATACCATAGAGAAAAAAGTTACAAAATCTTTATTCAATATCATTTTCTTTTCTTTTCAAAACTAATTCTACGTGATGATTTTTTAGAAGCATTTAGAGTCAACACTGAGTGCATTGTTTTTCAAAATGAAGTAGTTAAGGGAAAGTGCTATGGAATTTTTAAGAACTTGAAAACTTTCTTAATTTTGTCTTCATGCAGAGATAATTTTGGAGAAAATATTTCCTTCTATTTGAATAGATATGATAATATCCCCAAATTATATGTTCCATGAAAAAAATAAAACTGGTGTGATGGAGTGTCAGGGACTATTGTTTCTACTATGTAGATCAAAGAAGATCTCCTTTAGGACATAGCATTTGAGCTGAATGAAGAAGAGATATCCATGCAAAAATCCAGAGCAAAAGGTGCTCTAAGCAGGAAGAAAAATATTCACAAAATCCCTAAGATACAATGAACTTGGTAATTTGAGGAACAAAACAGAAGACCTTTGTGCTAGGAGTGAATGAGATATGAGAGTATTAAGGGATGAGTTCAGAGTTACCTGGTCCAGAGCATACTGCAGGCCAGGGTGGAGAAGTAAAGAACTGTTTTGGTTTGGATCTGTTTGTGAGATGGTGCTGACTGGACTGTCTAGTGGATGGAGTTGTAGAGTGTGAAGGACAGAGGGGTATCAAGGATAACCCTTAAATTTAGACCTGAGCATCTAGGTGAAGAGAGACACCAGATACTGAGATACGGAAACTCAGGGAAGACTAGGTGTGTGTACAGAAATCAAGAGCTCTATTTTGGACACATTATATTTGAGATGTCTATTGGAAACCTAAGAGACGTTGAGTAAGAAGTTGGACATATGAGTCTAAAGTTTAGGGGAGATAGATATATTTGGGAGTTGTTAGCATATCAAGGTTTATAGTATTGTATGAGATCACCTGTTTAGAGTTCAGGAAGAGAAAGACTGAGGGGTTATCAGTAAGAATGAAGGAATAAAAGAGTATGTTGTTGTAGAAGCCAAGTGAAAAAAATATTTCAAGAAGGAGGGAATAAGCATCTGTGGAGTGCTGCTGAGAGGCAGAGTAAGATGAACAGGAAATTGACTTTGGGTTTATTTTTGTATTTCTAATAATGCATATTAATATTGTCAACCTAAAATTTATGACAGATACCAACTCTATAAAGCAAAAAGTTTATTTGGGAATAGTAGGGGATTGCAGTTCTAGACATGCATGCTATGGAATGACTATGACACATCCACGGGGGATTGGAGTAAAGGGGAAGCTTGAAAAGACATATAGGAGACCTCCATGTAAGCTGTTTTGAACAAAGATTATTGGTTACGAGACCTTGCTGCAGGGGTTGGCATTAGCTCATTGGTGGAGACAGCCGTTGTTAGGCAAGTGTCTCTGTGCAAGCGGTTTTTATGGAATACTGTGGTTTTGAGGAATTCTTTACGTCGTTCCAATGTAGGCATACATACATAAGGGGACTCCTTCATGGCCTCCCAACTCCGTTGTGTTAGGGTTTCACATTAATAACTCCAGTTTGATACTGATAACTTTTACAATATGCAGATAGGAAATGTACAATAGCTTGTAATATTGTGTTTTTACTTTTCTTTGGTATATATTGTTTTCTCTTTGGTCATGGGAACACAGTAAATTTCACCTGTTGTTTCCCGACTTTTGTGTTTAGCTGTCTCTGCTTTAAAGTAACTGAAATTTATAATATGTCACATAAAGTAAAACCTCATTGATTTTGACTTAAAAGAGGAAAATTGTGACCATATTCTTGAAAATATAGAATGTGAAAATTATCTTATGCTCTTTAGTTATTGAAAATAAAATTCAAACCAGTAAGTGTTTCAGTTTAATGATAATTTCTATATACAAGAATAATTCCTGTTAATTGTAAAAACCTTGCTAATATAGAGATGAACAAACAAGAAAATGCATCGATTTTCTATCACTTTGGCAATCTTTCTGTTTTAAACATATCAGGAATCCAAGTACAAATGTGTGTTAAACTTTCAAAATTTAAACATTAAACATTTTTAATATTCTGAGAAACTTCATCCCTACTTCTGATGACAAGCCAGGGACTGCCGATGCTGCATTTATTGCATGGGAATATTCATGCTGTCAGTTATTTGAGTAGGTTTGTCTAGATTATAGTGATCTAAAGTTAATAGACAAGCTGAATTTTGGATAGTTTTATGTATTTCCAAATAGTGTTCTGCAAAATACTTTTTTCCTTTTTAATCACTAAAATAATTGAAGTGGGTCAGGTTTGGGGGAGACTTCAGATAAGTTTGAGGATGCTGGGTTTAATAAAGTTAAGTGGGAAAGGATTACTGTTCTAACAACTACGCATAAAGCTGTGAAAAGGCAACAGTTATACTAGTCTGTAGGAACAGTACTCTAAAAATTACAATAGGGAGATATACTTCTTTTTTTTTTTTTTTTTTTTTTTTTTGAGACAAGATCTTATTCTGTCACCCACACTGGAGCGCAGTGGCATGATCATGGCTCACTGCAGTCTCAACCTCCTGGGCTCAACCGATCCTCTCACCTCAGGTTCCCGAGTAGCTGGGACTACAGGCGCTTGCCACCACACCAATATGTACTATTATATTTCAGACCATAAGCCCATTTTAATTATTGTTAATTTTTACTTAATATTTACTATATTTGCTCTTTTCTAAATAGTAATTAGTACATTAAATAAGACTTTTACATAACCAATATTTCACTGTAACATTATTTCCAAGCTTTTGGGAATAGTGCTTATTGATTCAATGATATGTAAGAACTGTCCTATAAATAGTTGAGTAAAACTGACATTTTAAACCAAAAAAACAAAAAATAAAGTGGGATTCTTATAAGGGGACATCACATTTAGCAAAATAATCTCATTTACTGATTCATAGTCTTTACCACTTAAGGGGAGGGAAATGAATATACATGGATTGCTATGAGCAGGTACAAGGACGAGACCCAGTATTCAAGCTTGTTTCGGTTCTATAATTAGTCCTTGGATAAAGTCACCTTTTAAGTACTTGAAAGACAAGATGTGATGAAAATTTATTTTGACTTTATTTTATTCAGCTATAATTGTCATGAAAATTACTTGACTTAAAAGTATTCTCTTTTTTTCTTAAGTGAAGCCTGATCCACCATTAGGTTTGCATATGGAAATCACAGATGATGGTAATTTAAAGATTTCTTGGTCCAGCCCACCATTGGTACCATTTCCACTTCAATATCAAGTGAAATATTCAGAGAATTCTACAACAGTTATCAGAGAAGTAAGTATATTTTAGTAAGTAAAATGAAAAGTTGAGAAGTAAATAAAGATCCTCTTAACTCCCATAGCAATTACTCTCTGCGTACTAAATATATACATTTCTTCTAAAGCAGAATGGATTATAATTCAATATTTCATATTATATATCATATATAGAGAGATATATGTATGTATATATATGGCTATAGGAAATCTAGTACAGAAACTTGAATTCATAATTACAATTATTTTCCACCAACAGACCACTGATTTCATCTTTTTTTATTTTATTTTATTTATTATACTTTAGGTTTTAGGGTACATGTGCACAACGTGCAGGTTTGTTACATATGTATCCATGTGCCATGTTGATTTCCTGCACCCATTAACTCGTCATTTAGCATTAGGTATATCTCCTAATGCTGTCCCTCCCCCATCCCCCCACCCCACAACAGTCCCCGGAATGTGATGTTCCCCTTCCTGTGTCCATGAGTTCTCATTGTTCAATTCCCACCTATGAGTGAGAACATGCGGTGTTTGGTTTTTTGTCCTTGCGATAGTTTACTGAGAATGATGTTTTCCAGTTTCATCCATGTCCCTACAAAGGACACGAACTCATCATTTTTTATGGCTGCATAGTATTCCATGGTGCATATGTGCCACATTTTCTTAATCCAGTCTATCGTTGTTGGACATTTGGGTTGGTTCCAACTCTTTGCTATTGTGAATAGTGCCGCAATAAACATACGTGTGCATGTGTCTTTATAGCAGCATGATTTATAGACCTTTGGGTATATACCCAGTAATGGGATGGCTGGGTCAAATGGTATTTCTAGTTCTAGATCCCTGAGGAATCGCCACACTGACTTCCACAATGGTTGAACTAGTTTACAGTCCCACCAACAGTGTAAAAGTGTTCCTATTTCTCCACATCCTCTCCAGCACCTGTTGTTTCCTGATTTTTTAATGATGGCCATTCTAACTGGTGTGAGATGGTATCTCACTGTGGTTTTGATTTGCATTTCTCTGATGGCCAGTGATGATGAGCATTTCTTCATGTGTTTTTTGGCTGCATAAATGTCTTCTTTTGAGAAGTGTCTGTTCATGTCCTCTGCCCACTTTTTGATGGGGTTGTTTGTTTTTTTCTTGTAAATTTGTTTGAGTTCATTGTAGATTCTGGATATTAGCCCTTTGTCAGATGAGTAGGTTGCAAAAATTTTCTCCCATTCTGTAGGTTGCCTGTTCACTCTGATGGTAGTTTCTTTTGCTGTGCAGAAGCTCTTTAGTTTAATGAGATCCCATTCGTCAATTTTGGCTTTTGTTGCCATTGCTTTTGGTGTTTTAGACATGAAGTCCTTGCCCACGCCTATGTCCTGAATGGTATTGCCTAGGTTTTCTTGTAGGATTTTAATGGTTTTAGGTCTAACATTTAAGTCTTTAATCCATCTTGAATTAATTTTTGTATAAGATGTAAGGAAGGGATCCAGTTTCAGCTTTCTACATATGGCTAGCCAGTTTTCCCAGCACCATTTATTAAATAGGGAATCCTTTCCCCATTTCTTGTTTTTGTCAGGTTTGTCAAAGATCAGATAGTTGTAGATATGCAGCATCATTTCTGAGGGCTCTGTTCTGTTCCATTGATCTATATCTCTGTTGTGGTACCAGTACCATGCTGTTTTGGTTACTGTAGCCTTGTAGTATAGTTTAAAGTCAGGTAGCGTGATGCCTCCAGCTTTGTTCTTTTGGCTTAGGATTGACTTGGCGATACGGGCTCTTTTTTGGTTCCATATGAACTTTAAAGTAGTTTTTTCCAATTTTGTGAAGAAAGTCATTGGTAGCTTGATGGGGATGGCATTGAATCTATAAATTACTTCGGGCAGGATGGCCATTTTCACAATATTGATTCTTCCAGCCCATGAGCATGGAATGTTCTTCCATTTGTTTGTATCCTCTTTTATTTCATTGAGCAGTGGTTTGTAGTTCTCCTTGAAGAGGTCCTTCACATCCCTTGTAAGTTGGATTCCTAGGTATTTTATTCTCTTTGAAGCTATTGTGAATGGGAGTTCACTCATGATTTGGCTCTCTGTTTGTCTCTGATTGGTGTACAAGAATGCTTGTGATTTTTGTACGTTGATTTTGTATCCTGAGACTTTGCTGAAGTTGCTAATCAGCTTAAGGAGATTTTGGGCTGAGACAATGGGGTTTTCTAGATATACAATCATGTCATCTGCAAACAGGGACAGTTTGGCTTCCTCTTTTCCTAATTGAATACCCGTTATTTCCTTCTCCTGCCTGATTGCTCTGGCCAGAACTTCCAGCACTATGTTGAATAGGAGCGGTGAGAGAGGGCATCCCTGTCTTGTGCCAGTTTTCAGAGGGAATGCTTCCAGTTTTTGCCCATTCAGTATGATATTGGCTGTGGGTTTGTCGTATATAGCTCTTATTATTTTGAGATACGTCCCATCAATACCTAATTTATTGAGAGTTTTTAGCATGAAGGGTTGTTGAATTTTGTCAAAGGCCTTTTCTGCATCTATTGAGATAATCATGTGGTTTTTGTCTTTGGTTCTGTTTATATGCTGGATTACATTTATTGATTTGCGTATGTTGCATCCCAGGGATGAAGCCCACTTGATCATGGTGGATAAGCTTTTCGATGTGCTGCTGGATTCAGTTTGCCAGTAGTTTATTGAGGATTTTTGCATCAATGTTCATCAAGGATATTGGTCTAAAATTCTCTTTTTTCGTTGTGTCTCTGCCTGGCTTTGGTATCAGGGCGATGCTGGCTTCATAAAATGTGTTAGGGAGGATTCCCTCTTTTTCTATCGATTGGAATAGTTTCAGAAGGGATGGTACCAGTTCCTTCTTGTACCTCTGGTAGAATTCAGCTGTGAATCCATCAGGTCCTGGACTCTTTTTGGTTGGTAAGCTATTGATTATTGCCACAATATCAGAACCTGTTATTGGCCTATTCAGAGATTCGACTTCTTCCTGATTTAGTCTTGGGAGGGTGTATTTGTCAAGGAATTTATCCATTTCTTCTAGATTTTCTAGTTTATTTGCATAGAGGTGTTTGTAGTATTCTCTGATGGTAGATTGTATTTCTGTGAGATCGGTGGTGATATCCCCTTTTTCATTTTTTATTGCATCTATTTGATTCTTCTCTCTTTTCTTCTTTATTAGTCTTGCTAGCGGTCTATCAATTTTGTTGATCTTTTCAAAAAACCAGCTCCTGGATTCATTAATTTTTTGAAGGGTTTTTTGTGTCTCTATTTCCTTCAGTTCTGCTCTGATTTTAGTTATTTCTAGCCTTCTGCTAGCTTTTGAATGTGTTTGCTCTTGCTTTTCTAGTTCTTTTAATTGTGATGTTAGGGTGTCAATTTTGGATCTTTCCTGCTTTCTCTTGTGGGCATTTAGTGCTATAAATTTCCCTCTACACACTGCTTTGAACGTGTCCCAGAGATTCTGGTATGTTGTGTCTTTGTTCTCGTTGGTTTCAAAGAACATCTTTATTTCTGCCTTCATTTCATTATGTACCCAATAGTCATTCAGGAGCAGGTTGTTCAGTTTCCATGTAGTTGAGCGGTTTTGAGTGAGTTTTTTAATCCTGAGTTCTAGTTTGATTGCACTGTGGTCTGAGAGACAGTTTGTTATAATTTCTGTTCTTTTACATTTGCTGAGGAGAGCTTTACTTCCAACTATGTGGTCAATTTTGGAATAGGTGTGGTGTGGTGCTGAAAAAAATGTATATTCTGTTGATTTGGGGTGGAGAGTTCTGTAGATGTCCATTAGGTCCACTTTGTTTAGAGCTGAGTTCAATTCCTGGATATCCTTGTTAACTTTCTGTCTCGATGATCTGTCTAATGTTGACAGTGGGGTGTTAAAATCTCCCATTATTATTGTGTGGGAGTTTAAGTCCCCTTGTAGGTCACTGAGGACTTGCTTTATGAATCTGGGTGCTCCTGTATTGGGTGCATATATATTTAGGATAGTTAGCTCTTCTTGTTGAATTGATCCCTTTACCATTATGTAATGGCCTTCTTTGTCTCTTTTGATCTTTGTTGGTTTAAAGTCTATTTTATCAGAGACTAGGATTGCAACCCCTGCCTTTTTTTGTTTTCCATTTGCTTGATAGATCTTCCTCCATCCCTTTATTTTGAGTCTATGTGTGCCTCTGCACGTGAGATGGGTTTCCTGAATACAGCACACTGATGGGTCCTGACTCCTTATCCAGTTTGCCAGTCTGTGTCTTTTGATTGGAGCATTTAGCCCATTTACATTTAACGTTAATATTGTTATGTGTGAATCTGATCCTGTCATTATGATGTTAGTTGGTTATTTTGCTCATTAGTTGATGCAGTTGCTTCCTAGCCTCGATGGTCTCTACAATTTGGCATGTTTTTGCAGTGGCTGGTACCGGTTGTTCCTTTCCATGTTTAGTGCTTCCTTCAGGAGCTCTTTTAGGGCAGGCCTGGTGGTGACAAAATCACTCAGCGTTTGCTTGTCTGTAAAGTATTTTATTTCTCCTTCACTTATGAAGCTTAGTTTGGCTGGATAGGAAATTCTGGGTTGAAAATTCTTTTCTTTAAGAATGTTGAATATCAGCCCCCACTCTCTTCTGGCTTGTAGAGTTTCTGCCGAGAGATCAGCTGTTAGTCTGATGGGCTTCCCTTTGTGGGTAACCCGACCTTTCTCTCTGGCTGCCCTTAACATTTTTTCCTTCATTTCAACTTTGGTGAATCTGACAATTATGTGTCTTGGAGTTGCTCTTCTCGAGGAGTATCTTTGTGGCATTCTCTGTATTTCCTGAATCTGAATGTTGGCCTGCCTTGCTAGATTGGGGAAGTTCTCCTGGATAATATCTTGCAGAGTGTTTTCCAACTTGGTTCCATTCTCCTCGTCATTTTCAGGTACACCAATCAGATGTAGGTTTGGTCGTTTCACGTAGTCCCAAATTTCTTGGAGGCTTTGTTCATTTCTTTTTATTGTTTTTTCTCTAGACTTTGCTTCTCGCTTCATTTCATTCATTTCATCTTCCATCAGTGATACCCTTTCTTCCAGTTGATCGCATCTGCTACTGAGGCTTCTGCAATCTTCATGTAGTTCTCGAAACTTGGCTTTCAGCTCCATCATCTCCTTTAAGCCCTTCTCTCCATTGGTTATTCTAGTTATCCATTCTTCTAATTTTTTTTCAAAGTTTTTAACTTCTTTGCTATTGTTTTCAATTTCGTCCCGTAGCTCAGAGTAGTTTGATCGTCTGAAGCCTTCTTCTCTCAACTCGTCAAAGTCATCCTCCATCCAGCTTTGTTCCGTTGCTGGTGAGGAACTGCGTTCCTTTGGAGGAGGAGAGGTGCTCTGCTTTTTAGAGTTTCCAGTTTTTCTGCTCTGTTTTTTCCCCATCTTTGCGGTTTTATCTACTTTTTGTCTTTGATGATGGTGATGTACAGATGGGTTTTTGGTGTGGATGTCCTTTCTGTTTGTTAGTTTTCCTTCTACCAGACAGGACCCTTAGCTGCAGGTCTGTTGGAGTTTACTAGAGGTCCACTCCAGACCCTGTTTGGCTGGGTGTCAGCAGTGGTGGCTCAAGCAGAAATGCAGAAATCACCAGTCTTCTGTGTCGCTTGGGCTGGGAGCTGGAGACCGGAGCTGTTCCTATTCGGCCATCTTGGCTCCACCCTTTCATCTTTTTTTAATTGCTCAATCTATTTGAATGTTTTTCTGAATGTGGCAACAGAAAGATTTTTGCTTGGCTAATCATTAGTTGAACTTCTGAATCTTCTGCTAGCCCCATCTGTGCACATTCCTGTAAAATCCAGTTTTAGCAAAGAACTCTGCTAGGTCATTTTAGCAGGAAACCCCCCACCCTGGATATCTGATGAACATTTGATCAGATTTCTCATCCTCCACCATTCCCCAAATGATGTTTGATCACCATGGCCTGTCTTCAGCAAGAATTCTGTTAGGTCAGTTCAGCCAGAATCCCTCTTACCATGATGTTTTTGCTTAGTAATTTTCTATCTACTCCCTGCTTCTTGGCTATAACTTCCCTGTTGTCCATGCTGTATTTGGACTTAGCCCACATACCACAACCCACCACAAGACCCCATTGCAGTGCTCCATATACCTATTGTGATGATTCCAAATAAAGTCTTCCTTACTTCCTTTCTCTTTTTCTTTAACAGTTCATTCCGTAAGTATTTATTGAACACCTGCTACATGCCTGGAACTGTTCTGCTTGCATCAGGATACACTGAGATAGCAGGACAGGATAAGAGGAATCTGGGGGTGCTGGTAGGGAATGGGAGGTTGCAATAATAAATGGAGGTTGGGGAGGGTGACATTTGAGCATGGATGTGAAGGAGATGGTGGTGTAGATATCTGGGTAGTTGAGTTCTAAACAGGGAGAACAGCAATGCAAAGGATGTTGTGGCTGAGGGCAGTGAAGGTGACAGCAGTAGTGGTTGAAGTCAGAGGCCAGTAGGGAAGGAGAACGTGGAGCCCAATGAATGGCCTCTTGGGCCATGTGAATACTTTTGGCACTTTACTTTGTGAAACTAAGTTTCATATAATTCAGAAGTAAAAATCAGTCTTTTTAGAACTGGCAAAAAAATTTAAAACATTTTATTTTCACAAAGAGAACGATGGGAATCCTCAGCGTCATGTATGGAGAAAACAGAGTTAAGGCTTCTGTGGGTTTCAGCTTTCTCATCTGTAAACTGGAGATAATCTGTAAACTTGAGGATTTTAAATAGGAGTTATTAATATCTGATATTGTTTTATGCATTCCTGATGCTTTTCATAATTTTTAGTCTGTGACATGCTCCCCCTACCCCAAGAGCAGTCATTACAGGCAGAGAGTTTATTAACTTTGGAGTACATTTTTGGGAAGCTGAATTTTGATCTCCCAGGCTCAAGTGATCCTCCTACCTCTTTTTTTTTTTTTTTTTTTTTTTTTTTTAAGAGATGAGGTATCACTATGTTGCCCAGGCTGGTCTTGAACTCCTGGGATCAAGTGGTCTACCCACTTCGGTCTCCCGAAGTGTTGGGATTACAGGCATGAGCCACCATGCCTGAGCAGGCTCAGGTTCTTAAGACTTTTCACGCCCTTCTGTACAGGGACACTTGTAGTTTTTTGTCTACCCCTGCACAGCATTTTCTACCAGGTGTGTGTTATAGGTGTCAACAGTGGCTTAAAACTTTCCACAGATTTTAGCTGCATTTCTTAAAATTCTAAAGGTCATTTATTCATCATGATTCAGTTAACAGTATTTGCTAATTATCATTATGATTTTTTCCTTGCACCCATGGGCTATTTAAAATTTTATTGACTAATGTGCAAACATTTTTTTGGTTATTGATGTTTGTTTTAATTCCACTGTGGCCAGATAACTACTGTGTAAGAGAGTAATTCTTTGAAATTTGATGAGATTAGCTTATCATCACTTTTAGTGAAGGTTCCACATCAACTTGATGTTCTGATATTTTAATATAATATTTAACAGGCTGACAAGATTGTCTCAGCTACATCCGTGCTGGTAGACAGTATACTTCCTGGGTCTTCGTATGAGGTTCAGGTGAGGGGCAAGAGACTGGATGGCCCAGGAATCTGGAGTGACTGGAGTACTCCTCATGTCTTTACCACACAAGGTAGGTTATGTAATAGCCACTTCCACTGGGAGGGAAATATATTTCCTGAACTTGTCTTTGTATATTATAAGCATCTTACATTTTGAGGCCTTAAAATGAAAGGAGGAACACAATATCAACTTCCTTGTTTAAACTTTGAACAGGCCAATTTGTGAATTAAAATTCTGTCAGAGCCTCTAGGCTTGTGTGTTTCTATTGCAGTATATTGTAAGATCGCTTTTCTTATTAAAAAGAAAAAATTAATATAACAGCTCCAAATTAACAAACTCAGAAAGCCATTTGTATTGATAATTCCTTAATTTACATTTTAAAACCAAGCATATTTATTTGACATAAAATTCAAATATTAACGTTTTACTTTATATTATATAATAAATGAATTATTTTTACTCCAGATGCTTGCTTTTGAGAGTTTTCAGTGCCAATGTTCATATTTTAAAGGTTATCTTTAGCATCGGAACATCTACAGTTTATTCACAACTTGTTCATGCAGCTGATGTGCAAAGTTTTGCATAGAGGCTCCAGAGGCTTGGAATAGTCCTAGACCTGTTACATGCAAAGTTATGACTATAGAAAGACAATAGTCCTTTGGCTGGTTGTCCCATCTGTCAAAAGGGCAAAATTTTTCTTGTTCAGACTTACTGAGATTGATTATGGCCTGTGCAGAGATAACACGTACCATGCAAATATCAATCCATTTAACAAGTTTACTTATTGATTGCTTACTATTTTAAAAGCATTGATTCGTCAAAAGGCAAGTAGCAATAGTAGTTTAAGACATTGACTTTGGAGTCCAACAGAAGTTTATAGAAGTTCTGGCCCCACCACTTATTTGGAAAGTTTCTTAACCGTTCTATGCCTTAATTTCCTTATCTGTAAAATAGGGATGTTTTACATGGATATGAAATATCCATATAAAATTAAATAATGAAATGAAATAATTAACATTGGTCATGTGAAGAAAGTCATTATTGTTTTCTTATTCTGCAAATTAAAAATTGCATAGTATGTCATATGCAGATAAAATGTGTATCTGTATTATTAATGTTTTGCAAATTAAATATTCAATATCTCATCTCAATTTCAATAAATTCATCCAGTGTAAATTTCACAAATTGTCAGGTTTTTATTAACTTAGTTTTCTTATTTTTAAGCTAATATTTTAGCATCTAATCATGTAAAAATACTATGACTTTAATCTTATTTTTCAATTAAGCCTTACTATATATATTTGATTTCAGAGTGAAATGCTTTGAATTTTCTTATCATCTTTAAAATGAAAAACTTCAGCTTAATCCATGAAAACTCAATTATACTTTTTATTTTTAAATAAGAATTATTCTGAGACTTTTGAGGCAGTTGAGTAAGGAGGTTGTGGCGCATACTGAAGGTAGGTTAAGATAGGTTAATGTACTAGGTACTTGTCCACAGTAAGTAATGTACAAGTGAAGCTTGAGTGCCACCCCGGCTAGGATTATACTCAGTCATGCTCATAAATGTAATGGTCTGGCTTCTGTGCAGTAATTTTATGCTGCTAAGTTTTTTCCTGTTTCTATTTGATTATGGACATACAAAACACAAATGTTTTGTATGAATTGTAAGTATATAGACATTGATGTTTACCATGCTGTTACAGAATAAAGAAAACTGAATAAAAACCAATTAGTGTATTTTTGTTTCTGTTTTTAAGGGTAATCCCAAGATATGTGTGAAAACAAATTTTCATAGTCTATCAGCAGAAAATGGTTTACCTTAACTTTACAACTGAAATGTACTGATGTTTTTGCAGTGCACTGTGGTGGAAATAATTTCTTCCTATGTAAACCATCATTTACTTGTATCTTGTGTGTCTTTGAATATGATAGGCAAATGAAGTTTACAACAATAGAGGACTTTAAAAATAGTATAGAATCATGTGTAGGCATTAAAAAAATCATGTTTTAGGAAAATGTTGCTTCCTTTGCCCTCATCCATAGGATATTGGCATTAAATAACTCAAAATGATAGTACAAACCAGTACTTACCATTTTCTCTGCTTTGTATATTGCTGCATTATCATTCATATGACATTCCTACTTTTTTATTTATATCTCATATCTTTACCTACTTACTTGAAATTTTTATGTATCCAAACAAGACAATAGCGGCAATCATTTTTACTTCAGAATTTTGCTTCATAGTGATTTGTTTTAAGAACTTGTCCTAGGTTTCACTGATTCCCAAAGCAGGGTCTGGTGGAAAATATGTCATTGTAGAATTAAACTATGTTTTGTTTTGGTTACTTTCCTGCCTATCAGTTAGCAAGTGACAATTACTGGCTAAAACATATTTTATGATGAATAAGCTTCTGTGTTTAGAAGATAGTGAGGACATTCATGGAAGCTCAGCTCACTTTAGAATGAGAGCACTTGGGACACTAGGTAACTATACACAAACAGGCAATTTCAGCATTATCCAGTGTTTTAGTACACTCATTTTATTTTTGGCAGTGTAACTCTGGAATGTGTTGTGAATATTTTTCGATGTGGTACAAATTACTTACAGAATGTTTTGTCTTCATCTGATATCCTTTCTTCCCTCATTACAGATGTCATATACTTTCCACCTAAAATTCTGACAAGTGTTGGGTCTAATGTTTCTTTTCACTGCATCTATAAGAATGAAAACAAGATTGTTTCCTCAAAAAAGATTGTTTGGTGGATGAATTTAGCTGAGAAAATTCCTCAAAGCCAGTATGATGTTGTGAATGATCATGTTAGCAAAGTTACTTTTTTCAATCTGAATGAAACCAAACCTCGAGGAAAGTTTACCTATGATGCCGTGTACTGCTGCAATGAACATGAATGCCATCATCGCTATGCTGAATTATATGCGATTGGTAAGAAATGGAGGTTTTGTTCATTTTGTTCCACATTTAAATTTTCATTATGGACCCTCCTTATATTAAAGTCCTGTTAAAGATGTAAGAAAATTTTTTTTTCATTGAATTTTTTGGAGTTTTTGCTTTATATTAATATCTTAATGTGTTTCAAATAGATGTCAATATCAATATCTCATGTGAAACTGATGGGTACTTAACTAAAATGACTTGCAGATGGTCAACCAATACAATCCAGTCACTTGTGGGAAGTACTTTGCAACTGAGGTATCATAGGTGCGTATTATTTTTGCTGTTTTGTTTTTCTATAGGCATGGTGAGATAAAAATTTTCTGTAGAAATATTACAACAGTAGTCTTACAGATTATTTGCTTCCCCAAAGAGGAAAGTATAATATAATTAATCAGGAAATTTTTGAGGGATTATGTAAATTGGTGATTCTTGAAAAAATATTCACACCTGAGGTTAAAAAATTGTAATTTGTTTTTACTTCAAATGATCTTTTCTGAAAATCAATCAATTCTGAAAACTTTGTATTTTAACTTTTGAATGAAATGCAAGAAAATGTAGTTTATATATATTTTAATTTGACTTAGTTGACTAGAGGAGAATGTGAAAGATTATAAAAGTTTCATATCATTTGGCTAAAGATTAATGTTTTGGAAAAAAGAGGTAGAAACAGATTATAAGAGATAATATGAATGGTTTTTAGGACTAAGTGAGATTATTTAGGAAATAAATACTTATGGTTAATAAAGGGTAATGTGTTCTAATGAGAAGTAATTTGTGCTTGGTTATTTTTACTCTTCTATGTTTTAAAAAGAATTCAAGGCATCGTTTTATAGTGGTCCCTTTCTCTCTAAAATCATTTTATCTAAAATGATAACCACTCTTGATTAGATGATAGATTTTTATTTTTAAAAATATCCCATAGTAGTATTCAAGTAAATATACTGCTGTTAAACACTGTGTCCCAATTTGTATTTTTATTTGTAGTGGAGACTTTCAATTTGTATAACATGCTCATTTATTCTTAAAATATAAATTTTCAACTAGAAAAATAAATTCCTTCTCTCAAATACTGTGATCTGAAGTGCATTCCTAATGCTGCCAGTCTCTTCTTATGTAGTATTAGGAAAAAAATGTGGCAATTCATACATTTCTCAAATAGCTGCCTTCATCCTACCTAATATGAGTATTTTAAAATCAGTAGAATGTTCATGATATGAAATTTTACTTTTATAATCTGTCTTTACGTTCTTTTCATGGCATTTTCACATTAGAAAAGGTGTTTGTGGAAAACTATTATAGTAAGCCCCATGCCTCGTTTCTCTTATTAACATTTACAGAATAACTGTGAAACTACATTTACTTGGGTGAGTTTCTTAACTTCCCTAAGCCTCAATTTCCTTGTCTGTAAAACAGAGAGAATAATATGACTTAACAGTGTTTCTGCGAGAGTTAATGACATATTTCACCTAATTATAATCATATGATATAATTTCTCCTTATAAATATTCAATATATGGTTTTTGCTGTCACGATAATGATGCCAACTTTTCGATTCCAAGTGTACTAGTACTGTGCTTCTACTTTGTTCTTATTTTCTATCCCCAGATGACCCCTCACTCCTCATTTTCATTTTTGCCCATGCACCATTTATTCACACCCACACACACACACACACGCACATATTCATGATTGTAATTTTGAGAAGACAAGAAAAAGAAGTGGTATAGAAAATAGAAAATGACAGAAGAATATAGATTTTTTAGCTTCTTCTAACTTCCTCACTCCCATCTCTTTGGAAAGAGTAATTGCTACTTTAGCCATTTAAATATAGTATTCAGAGCAAGCATTGGCCCAAGAGGTTATTTCAAAGAAGAGGAAAAAGACTTTATGGCAAGTTTGTCCAACCCATGGCCTGGGGCCCCATGTGGACGAGGATAGCTTTGAATGCGGCCCAACACAAATTCATAAACTGTCTGAAAACATTATGAGATTTTTTTTTGCAACTTTTTTTTTTTTTTTGGTTCATCTGCTGTTGTTAGTATATTTTATGTGTGGCCCAAGACAGTTCTTCTTCCAGTGTGGCCTAGGGAAGCCAAAAGATTGGACACCCCTGTTTTTATGGGTTCTGAGGTGGAGTGTTGGCTGGGACTCACTTATAAAATTTTTAAAAAAATTTTCTTCTCTGAGAAAAGGAGGAATATACATGGTTATATAATTCACATACATATCTGAAATTGGTATTATATTAATTTCTATTAATTTAAACTAGAAAATTATATTCACCACTCATTTGTGGTGAAATTTAATTCTTTCTTTGAAGTGTGAGGAATTTGCCTGCCTTGCCATCTCAGGAATGCTCCGTGACTATTTTCATCTATATTTTAAATATTTTATCACTAATATATAATGTTTGTTTAATTTTCAAATTCTTGTAGGTTCTGTCTCTAACTGGATCATTCTCTTCTTTTTAGAGTATTTATTTCATTTGCATCCCTGCTTAGTGTCTAATGAAATATTTAATAAGAGTTACTGTCAGTTTCTGTGGAAAGACAATATAGAATTGGGAAAAATTAAAAAATTCCTTTCTAATAAGAACGTCTTTTTTTTAGATGGAGTGAAATTGTCTGTACTTAATTTAATTTAATTTTATTTTATTTTTGAGACAGTCTCCCTCTGTCGCCCAGGCTGCAGTGCAGTGGTACCATCTCCGTTCACTGCAACCTCCACCTCCCGGGTTCAAGCGATTCTCCTGCCTCAGCCTCCCTAGTAGCCAGGACTACAGATGTGCATTTGTAGAGACAGGGTTTCACCATGTTGCCCAGGCTGGTCTGGAACTCCTGGGCTCAAGTGATCAGCCCGCCTCGGCCTCCCAAAGTGCTGGGATTACAGGCATGAGCCACCGCACTGGGCCTCCTGCCTGTCTTTTAAACTTGGGGTCCCCAGTCCCCGGGCCACGGACCAGTACCTGTCTGTGGCCTCTTAGGAACCCGGCCACAAAGCAGGAGGTGAGAGAGCAGCATTACCAGGTGCGCTCCACCTCCTGTCAGATCAGCAGCGGCATTAGATTCTTAGAGCAGCAGAACCCTATTGTGAACTGGGCCTGTGCTCCTTATGAGAATCTAATGCCTGGTGATCTGAAGTGGAACAGTTTCATCCCGAAATCCTGAACCGTCTCCTATCCCCCATTTGTGGAAAAATTGTCTTCCATGAAACCAGTCCCTGGTGCCAAAAAGGTTGGGGACTGCTGTTTTAAATAACAAATCAGAATTCTCAGATATCTTCTTGTTGCTTTTATTAATGTACACTAATTGATTATTTTTGTATCTTTTAAAGGAGCAGCCTTTACTGTTCTGACTTTCCATCTATTCATCCCATATCTGAGCCCAAAGATTGCTATTTGCAGAGGGATGGTTTCTATGAATGCATTTTCCAGCCAATCTTCCTATTATCTGGCTATACAATGTGGATTAGGATCAATCACTCTCTAGGTTCACTTGACTCTCCACCAACATGTGTCCTTCCTGATTCTGTGGGTATGTCAAGCTGTGTTGTGTCTTCATTTGTGTTAGCAGATTTGTATGCAGATTGATGCAGATTTAATGTTATATTTTGCCATTTTCTGATCACATTAGATTTTGAAAAAAATTGTTCCTGTTTACAGTGGTATTGAGAAAATCAGCCTTAGGAAGTTTTACAGTTTTGAATTAATTTCAAATTATTTATAGCAGATAATTTTTAGCAATAGGAATATTTTCTGCACACTATTAGATGAAATACATGGGTCCTTATGAATGACTTTTAGTAGTGTTTTTCTAAATAAGGCATTATTTTATGTTTTTGTTCCAATGTAGTTATGAAAACATGCAATATTTTTAATCCAAAGGTTTAATTTGAATATCCTGAGGGTCTCGATAATCTGAGTACTCATAACTCAAGCCTTTAATTTGTGAGGCTATATAGGGCACAGAAGCATTTAAAATAGCTAAATTGAAGTGGAGGAAATAGACAACAATGACATACATTATATTTTAAACATTCTTTTCAAAAAAGCTTTTGATTTCAAAGATATTACGAGAGCCCTTGGAAAATGTGATATATTCTTTCCTGTTCATTGTGAAATCTCTGAGAAATGATTGTGCAACAGGAATGCAAAAATATCTTTTGGTGCTGTTTCATATGTATAACTAAGGAAGCTTTTGTAAATATTTTCTAAATGCTTGTTTTCAATATAAGATGTCTAAAAAGAAAAACAAAAATGGGATTTTCAGTGAATTTTCACCTCAAATAAAATATTCCTCGGTAGGAAACATGTTAGAATAATGTTCCATAAAAATATTAATATACACTATTTTGTTGGGGGATTGTCAAAAATCAATATTTGAGTCATTATTTTTCAATTAATTAATACACATTTGAATGAAAACCTATATCCAAAAAATACAGGATAAGATTGTCTTAATTATAAGATTTCTTTTTCAATGTAAATTCCCAATGAATTCTCTCCCCACTGTTTAATTCCATTTTAAGTGATTCTTACTGCAGTGATACTTAATGTCCTAGGATATAGCAAGGAACCCTCCTACACTCCCCCAAACATGCACGGATAATAACACACTCACTTATAAGATATGAGAAATGAAGCCTGGATTCAGTAACATATGTTACATGAATAACCTATGGTGTTATCCTTTTCAAAACTAAAATAACGAGTTTAGGTTGGGCTTATATTGCCTACTTAGTACTAGAAAGTAACTCAACGTTGGGATCCAAATGCCATCTCCACTTATTGCTAGCCTTTAAATCCGGACTAGCCACATAGGCACGTTGTGTCTGTTTTGTCATCCATAAAATGTAGACAGCTCCTCATACCCTCCCAGCATGGGTATTGAGGGAATCGTGTAAACTATTGAACTTCAAGCATATCCTTTCTGCAGACTGGATATTCACTGCCAGTCTGCAGAAAGGATGTGATTCATGTGATTCAGTTAATTGCAAACACAGATTTAACCTCTTACAGTCTCTTGAATATTGATACTTCCTTTCCTGACAAGAAATTATCAAGAGGTGAAATACAGTATATATCATCTTCCTGGGTTGGTGGAGAATGCCTTTTTGTTCTATGAAGAATTGAATAATCATGATAAACTTCACATGAAGGAAAAAGTTTAGGTATTTTTGTTATCAACAGTCAAAAGTATTATTGTTGATTGCTTAAAAATGATTTTAAAATACCGTATGAAAGGGAGACTGTACCTTTACACAGTGTTGGTTTTTGGCAAGTGAGACTTGGAGCAAGAGAATAATAAACACCCATATTGTTCCAATCCAGGTATTAAGTTTTCCCTGTGAATCGTAACAGTAGTATGATTTATAAGACATGGGGAAATAAATCAAGAAGGTAAACCCTGGAACTCTATTGTCACTTCTCTCTTAATTTTTCTTACACAGAGTGTCTACATTTGGCCTTAGTTATGGTTTGGGTTATTTAGGTTTCTTTTTGTTGGTGGTGGTTGGTTGGTTGGATGGTTTCATATATTAGCCCTTCAGCTTCCCTTTTTGCTACTGCAGTTATTTCCTGCATACTCTAGCCAAGGGCCATCTCTCACTTTAGATTGTCCACTGGCAGGGGTGGCTGTCAAAATAATGACCAAGAGGAGGGCCATTCCAGCTGCAATCCCAGAGGCCTCTGCTGTACCAGGCATTGACCTTTTAGGTTCTGGGCCATGGGCAGGTGTGGAGGGCATCCAACCTGAGCAGTTCTGGAGGAGGTATCCCTCAGGAGAGCAGCTCTTTACCAGTTGGCGTGGATGTACTTAACATTTTTAACAACTGTTTTGGCATACCAACTGAATATATGTCCTCTAAATGGAATTTTCCAGTCTTAGTGCAGATAATCAAGGCATGACTATGTAAATGTAGTACGCATCATAAAGTTGATGCTTGGAGTCATAACAGAGTTAGGGCTTCAGAGACGCACTGTTATGCTTGGGCTTTCAGGCTTTTAGTTTAAAATATGCCACATTTCCACATTGCCTTTTATTGTCAGGAAGAGTGGCCCTCAAAGTTAAAAATTAAGAACTTGGGGAAAACTTATGTAGTGAATCTAAGCCTAAGGTAAAGTTTTTACTTTAGCTCTGAAAGCAGCATCATAAAAAGGTGATAGGAAAACAGGGAAGATAACTTTTTTCTTTGCATTTCTGTGATTTTTACATTATGCCTTTAAACATGACTTGTTATGTATATATACGAATCTATTTTAAAAATCGCTTGCTATTCAGATCATCTTTGCCTCTATTACTGCCTATTAAAAGCCTGTTTTCCTCAGATTATAGAAAACCAAGGCTTTGCTCTGAGAGACTATCTCTGACCTTGACCTGGAAATATTTAATGATACACAGCAGCATAAGAGTTTCACATTCACACATGTGGAAATTGATGCAGTCCATGGGTTTTTTTTTTGTTTTTTTTTTTGCCTTTAATTAAAGTTCAATGGAGAACAGTTTGTTACTGATATTTAGCATGTGTTCAGCATGGTGTATATATATATATATATATATATATTTTTTTTTTTTTGTTTGTTTGTTTGTTTTGTTTTGTTTTGTTTTGTTTTGTTTTGTTTTGTTTTGTTTTGTTTTTTTGAGATGGAGTCTGGCTCTGTCGCCCAGGCTGGAGTGCAGTGGCGCAATCTCGGCTCACTGCAAGCTTCACCTCCCGGGTTCACACCATTCTCCTGCCTCAGCCTCCTGAGTAGCTGGCACTACAGGCGCCCGCCACCACGCCCGGCTAATTTTTATATTTTCTAGTAGAGACGGGGTTTCATTGTGTTAGCCAGGATCAGTATATTGTCTTTTGCTTGCAGAGCCAATGGTTCAATTTCTAATCAGGTACTACTACTAGCTTTCAGAGTAACATGAATAATGTATTGACTTTTTTCAGTCAAGTCTATATTTGCAAAAGAGAGATAAATCCCTCTTTTAATATGTCACATAAAGTAATAGGGAAACAAATGAGATAATGAGTGAGAAAGTTATGAAGAAGATATTACTTGGTGAATACAGATGTATGAAAATAGGACACAATGTTTTTAGGCATTATTACTATTTAAATTACCATCAGTTAATACTGTTGTAAAAATTTCTAGTGAAGCCACTGCCTCCATCCAGTGTGAAAGCAGAAATTACTATAAACATTGGATTATTGAAAATATCTTGGGAAAAGCCAGTCTTTCCAGAGAATAACCTTCAATTCCAGATTCGCTATGCTTTAAGTGGAAAAGAAGTACAATGGAAGGTACCTTTTACTTAGAACTTCAGCTTTCCTCATTAAATGCTATTTTTATAATATTTAAGAGTTTAATTGCATTAGATTAATTTTATTGGCATAAAAGTACATTCTCCTGTATTCTGTAGCTATTTTCATTAAATAGATTTATCTAAGTCTAACTTTTTTAAAGAACAAAGTTTCCTGAAATCCATCACTCCCTGAAGTGTATTTTACAGAACATCGGTTGCATATTATGTTCCTTGGAAAAAGATTAAATGGCTAAATCAGTTTAGGCAACCCTGTATCACTGTATCTTCCTTGTGTAGTCACGGTATACACATTACATATTCAAGGTTCGGTGAGGTCCTTCATTAAAGAAAAATTTGTGACCTTATTTCATCTCATGTTCCCCAAACTAATTTTTCCAAGGAACTGTTGTTTCTCTAACATCTGTTCATATCTTTTAGTACACACATGTTTAATGGAATGCATTTTGGAAGAAGCTGCTTTTCAAACAAACAGAGTCATTCCCGTAGTGGCAAGCGTGCCTATGATGGCATTCCACATCAGCTTTGTGATGGCAGCCTGCAAAGACCTAGAAATATCAGAAACACTTATTTTATCATTAGATCACAATGAGATCAACTAAAACAAATGTGACAGTTTAGCTGCTATTGAAGGATACTGAATATCAGCGAGTTGCTACAGTAGGTCCTATCTAACCAATACGTTTAAATTCTTTTTAAATTCTTAAAACGTCTTTGTGGGTAGAGGATTAGTGGACAGGGATTAGTAGTAGGGTAAGAGAGTGTTTGAGAAACAAGGTTGCAAGTAAACCAGTCCAAAATCTCATCATCAGCAAGGGAGTGACAAGATAAATAAGAAAATCCTTGACTTGAAGGAGTTTACAATCCAAGCCTAATTGTGACTATTTCTGAAGGCAGGAAACACAGACTCAGTTCTCTTAATTTTGGAATAGTGTTAAGGTTTAAAATAAAATGTACTTCAGGGCCCTTTAGATACATGTGTGTTGGTAATGATCAATCTAATGCTTTGACTTATTTTACAGATGTATGAGGTTTATGATGCAAAATCAAAATCTGTCAGTCTCCCAGTTCCAGACTTGTGTGCAGTCTATGCTGTTCAGGTGCGCTGTAAGAGGCTAGATGGACTGGGATATTGGAGTAATTGGAGCAATCCAGCCTACACAGTTGTCATGGATATAAAAGGTCTGCAGAGATTTTGTAAATGTGTTTTGAAAGTGCGTAAGTGTGTGCTTCAAATACGGCTGAAAAATATTCCTTCAAAAACATATACACAATTTGTCATTTTGCAGTTCCTATGAGAGGACCTGAATTTTGGGGAATAATTAATGGAGATACTATGAAAAAGGAGAAAAATGTCACTTTACTTTGGAAGGTATTCCCAATTTTAATGTTATTCTTAAATTGTATTTTTGTACTCTTAAAAAATTTACTTCATGGTCCATAATCCTGTTATTAATCTTTGGGAAGCTCAACAATCCTGTATTTTCATTTTATTTATGAGATGTATTTAAAGAGAGCTAAGATGTACAGTGGCTGAAGCACTGGCACAGTGTTAGGAGACTTTCATTCTCTTCTCAGCTTCACATATTGTAGTTACGTCAGTACTATTTTGGCAAAGTTACTTAGACTCTTTGGGCCTCAGTTTTCTCATCTGTGTAAATGTGATATTGAACTAGATGACAGGCAGTGTGTCTTGGAGTCTAAAAATTGTATTCATATTTAATCCTGAACAATGTAAATGTCACCTTCCTCACACACCGCAAGGACATCAAACACATGACAGAGTTTTCCATTTATGTGATGGCGTATAAACAATGGATATTCCCATATATGACGGCTGTTTAGCCTAGTAATTTTCAAAGCATCCTCTCCCAGATGAACTGATTTCTATTTCAAGTGAATAGTTTATTTGGTCAGTAAATGCCAAATTTAAGATTGACTTGGGAATACAACACATGAAGTCAAATAGTATTTCTGTCACTCCAAATGTGAATTGTAAGTTTAATACCCAAGGTTGAATGAGCACGTGTTTGAAAATGGTTTCCTGATGCAAGAACAAAGCCTATGTAAAGTTGTGGTGTATAAGAATTTATGTTCATTTGGTTTCTCAATCCAGTTACTCTGTAATTTCATTTGGTTAATAATCAATGCAATTTCTTAACTCTTCCATTTCAATATTTCTTAAGAAAATTTTTTATTCTTTTATCTTATTTCATTTCTTTTATTATTGCTCTCTTTAACAAATTTAGTTTCTTTTGTTATTGCTCTCTTTTCTTTTTCTAGCAAACAATTCCTTCAACACAGTTTAATATTTCCAACTTAAAGTTAGCATTAGAACTGACAGACATTTATGAGCCATTTATTGTATTCTGAACACTTCATACCTATCTCCACCTCCCGGGGAATTCAGGACCTGTATTCTCAGAGATTGAGTGGGTGGTTGAACCCACCGCGGAAGGGGGCACTGCTGAATAAGAAACAACAGTCTTGCCTGACAGATTATTTTTCTCATATTTTTGGTTTTATCTCCATGGGCACTGTTCCAGATACCTGCAAACTTCTACAGTGAGGGACAGGCAGTGATGTTCCTATGTTTGTGGTAGGGCCAGCCATGAGCAGAATTTAAGTAGCTTTTCTTTTCCTTTGATTTGTCCTCTCAGAGCTGTAGTCAACAGCCCTTTGGCCTAGGCTACAGCTACCGTCTCCCATTGCAACATACTCTAGAACAAAACAGTTGTCTTTCTCCAGACAGTTCTTATGTTTTCCTCATATCATGGATTCCACATTTCCTCAGCAATGCTGCCAATAGAAGTTTCTGTAATGATGAAAATGGTTTATATCTGCATTGTCCAATATGGTAGCAACTAGCCACACCTGGTTATTAAGCATTTGAAATGTGCCTAGTGTGACTCAGCAACTGAATTTTAAATTGTATTTAATTTTGATTAATTTAAATTTAAATGGCTGCAAGTGGCCAGTGGCTGTCTTTTTGGACAACAAAGCTCTATGGGTTCTTTAGGGATGATTTGTGGGAGGGAGACAGGACCCTTGCTAATCTACCATCTTTGCAGAAACTTGAATGCCTTTTATTAGTCAAATTGCCTTTCATTAATTTTGTTTTGTGCTGTTTTGTTGTGGTTTCCTAAACTGAGATAATAGTTCAATGATTACGGTTCTCCAAGCCTGTGCCTCTTAAACTGGGATAAGATTTGCTTAAGGAGTAAGCCACAGGATAAGTATGGCACTTTTAAAAAAACATCATTTCTCTGGCATTTTTAAAATAATAAACTTTATGTTAAGGCAGTTTTAGAGTTACAAAAAGACGGCAAAGATAGTACAGAGAATTCTTATGTATTCCCACACCAAGTTTTCTCTAGTATTAACATCTTAGGCTAGTATGATACATTTGTTACAATTAATTAAACAATATTGATATGTCATCATTAACTCATCTGTAATTTATTTCAAATCCAAATTTCCTTAGCTTTTACCGAATGTTCTTTTTCTGGTTCAGGATTCCATCCAGGATAGCAGATTTCATTTAGCAGTCATACCTCCTTATGCTTCTCTTGGTTGTAAAAGCTTCTTAGATCTTCTTTGTTTTTGGAATGTTCTTCCATTTGTTTGTATCCTCTTTTATTTCATTGAGCAGTGGTTTGCAGTTCTCCTTGAAGAGGTCCTTCACATCCCTTGTAAGTTGGATTCCTAGGTATTTTATTCTCTTTGAAGCAATTGTGAATGGGAGTTCACTCATGATTTGGCTCTCTGTCTGTGATTGGTGTACAAGAATGCTTGTGATTTTTCTACATTGATTTTGTATCCTGAGACTTTGCTGAAGTTGCTAATCAGCTTAAGGAGATTTTGGGCTGAGACAGTGGGGTTTTCTAGATATACAATCATGTCATCTGCAAACAGGGACAATTTGACTTCTTCTTTTCCTAATTGAATACCCTTTATTTCCTTCTCCTGCCTGATTGCCCTGGCCAGAACTTCCAGCACTATGTTGAATAGGAGTGGTGAGAGAGGGCATCCCTGTCTTGTGCCAGTTTTCAAAGGGAATGCTTCCAGTTTTTGCCCATTCAGTATGATATTGGCTGTGGGCTTGTCATAGATAGCTCTTATTATTTTGAGATACGTCCCATCAATACCTAATTTATTGAGAGTTTTTAATATGAAGGTTGTTGAATTTTGTCAAAGGCCTTTTCTGCATCTATTGAGATAATCATGTGGTTTTTGTCTTTGGTTCTGTTTATATGCTGGATTACATTTATTGATTTGCATATGTTGAACCAGCCTTGCATCCCAGGGATGAAGCCCACTTGATCATGGTGGATAAGCTTTTTGATGTGCTGCTGGATTCGGTTTGCCAGTATTTTATTGAGGATTTTTGCATGCTCATGGGTTGGAAGAATCAATCCATCAAGCTACCAATGACTTTCTTCACAGAATTGGAAAAAACTACTTTAAAGTTCATATGGAACCAAAAAAGAGCCTGCATCGCCAAGTCAATCCTAAGCCAAAAGAACAAAGCTGGAGGCATCACGCTACCTGACTTCAAACTATACTACAAGGCTACAGTAACCAAAACAGCATGGTACTGGTACCACAACAGAGACATAGATCAATGGAACAGAACAGAGCCCTCAGAAATAATGCTGCATATCTACAACTATCTGATCTTTGACAAACCTGACAAAAACAAGAAATCGGGAAAGGATTCCCTATTTAATAAATGGTGCTGGGAAAACTGGCTAGCCATATGTAGAAAGCTGAAACTGGATCCCTTCCTTACACCTTATACAAAAATTAATTCAAGATGGATTAAAGACTTAAATGTTAGACCTAAAACCATTAAAATCCTACAAGAAAACCTAGGCAATACCATTCAGGACATAGGCGTGGGCAAGGACTTCATGTCTAAAACACCAAAAGCAATGGCAACAAAAGCCAAAATTGACAAATGGGATCTCATTAAACTAAAGAGCTTCTGCACAGCAAAAGAAACTACCATCAGAGTGAACAGACAACCTACAGAATGGGAGAAAATTTTTGCAATCTAACCATCCGACAAAGGGCTAATATCCAGAATCTACAATGAACTCAAACAAATTTACAAGAAAAAAACAAACAACCCCATCAAAAAGTGGGCGAAGGACATGAACAGACACTTCTCTAAGGAAGACATTTATGCAGCCAAAAAACATATGAAAAAATGCTCATCATCACTGGCCATCGGAGAAATGCAAATCAAAACCACAGTGAGATACCATCTCACACCAGTTAGAATGGCCATCATTAAAAAGTCAGGAAACAACAGGTGCTGGAGAGGATGTGGAGAAATAGGAACACTTTTACACTGTTGGTGGGACTGTAAACTAGTTCAACCATTATGGAAATCAGTGTGGCAATTCCTCAGGGATCTAGAACTAGAAATACCATTTGACCCAGCCGTCCCATTACTGGGTATATACCCAAAGGACTATAAATCATGCTACTATAAAGACACATGCACACGTATGTTTATTGCGGCACTATTCACAATAGCAAAGACTTGGAACCAGCCCAAATGTCCAACAACGATAGACTGGATTAAGAAAATGTGGCACATATACACCATGGAATACTATGCAGCCATAAAAAATGATGAGTTCGTGTCCTTTGTAGGGACATGGATGAAGCTGGAAACCATCATTCTCAGTAAACTATCGCAAGGACAAAAAACCAGACACCGCATGTTCTCACTCATAGGTGGGGACTGAACAATGAGAACTCATGGACACAGGAAGGGGAACATCACACTCTGGGGACTGTTGTGGGGTGGGGGGAGGGGGGAGGGACAGCATTAGGAGATATACCTAATGCTAAATGACGAGTTAATGGGTGCAGCAAAACAACATGGCACATGGATACATATGTAACAAACCTGCACATTGTGTACATGTACCCTAAAACCTAAAGTATAATAAAAAAAATGAAAGAAAAAAAAGATCTTCTTTGTTTTTATGAACTTGACACAATTGAGAAGTACTGGTCGGGTATTTTGTAGAATTTCCATCAAATGGGTTTTGTCTAATGTTTTCTCATGATTAGATTAGGGTTATGGGTTTGGGGGAGGAAGATCACAGATGTAAAATGCTATTCCATCACATCATATTAAGGATACATTCTACCAATGTGACTTACCATAGTTGATGTTAACCTTGCTCGTCTGGCTGAGGTAGTGTTGTCTGGCTTCCACTGGAATGTTACTCTTTTTTTCTTCTTTCTCCATTTTAGTTTTAAAAATGAAGTCCCCATGCTTAAGGAGTAGGAATCATGTTCCACCTACTTGAAGGTAGAGGACCTACATATATTATTTGGTGTTCTTTTGCATGGGAGATTTATCTGTTCTCCCACATTTATTTATTTATTTATTTATTCAATCATTTATTTATATGAGTATGGACAATGAACATTTATTTTAGACTTGGGTCGTAATCCAATACTACTTTATTTTGTTGCTGAAAATATTCCTGCTTCAGTCATTGGGAGCTCTTTTAACTGACTCATGTTCCTTTGACATGCCCCTGTCATTGTGGGGTTTTTTATTTTAATTTTTGAGTACTGGTAAGTTTGACTTTATTAAAATTAAAAACTTCTGATCTGGGAAAGACTGTCGAGAGGATGAAAAGTTAAGGCACAGACTGGGTGAAAATATTTGCAAAAACACACATCTGATAAAGGACTTAGAACCAAATTACACAAAGAAATCTTTAAGATTCAACAGGCAAACAACCCAATTAAAATGAAAAAAAAAAAAAAAACAAAAACACCAAATATCTGAACAAAAACCTAGCCAAAGTAGATATACAGATGACAAATATGAATATTAAAAGATGTTCAACATCATTCATCACTAAAGAGTTGCAAATTAAAACAAGATACCACCCCACACCTATTAGAATGGCTAAAATCCAAAAAAAAAAAAACCCGACAATACAAATTGCTGGTGAGGATGCAGGGCAGCAAGAACTTTTATTCATTGCTGGTGGAAATGCAAAATGGTACAGCCACTTTGGAAGACAGTTTGGTAATTTCTTACAAATTTAAACATAGCCTTACCAACCGTATGATGCAACATTGCATCCTAGGTATTTACTCAGCTGATTTGAAAACTTGAGTCTACATAGAAACTTGCATATGAATGTTTAAGCAGCTTTAGTTATATTCACCCCAAACTAGAGGCAACTAAGATATCCTTCAAAAATGAAACAATTCTGTATACTTCTGAAATGGTGGGTATATAGCACTATGCATTTGCCAAAACTCCTCGAACTTCATAGCACAAAGAGTGAATCTTAATGCATGTAGATTAAAAAGAAAATCATTTAGGAGGTTGAAGGATCCCAGGATTGACTGTAATCTGTCACAAAGGAATCTACCTGTATTACAAGTGTATGAAGCAACTTCACTGAAGGTGGTGGGAGAAAAGGCCACTTTGGAACTTGAGTGGAGTTGTTGGAAATGTGTGGACTCTTCAGACTAAAGGCAAAAGAAACTGTACTCTAGTTGATACAGTTCTCACAGGGCTATGGGCTAACAATTATGGTACTGCTCTACATGTACACTGGAAGGGGACAAGCAAGTAAATGGATGGTGGATGGTGGGACCCAGATTTCTCACTGTGGGATTGGGAGTTTACACACAAGCACAGGATGATCCATGTGGCAATGAATTAGAGTTGGGGATATAGGTATGAACTTATATCTAGTTTAATATAGATGTAGATAGATTCTGGTTTAGGATACATGTACATTTTCTTGATTTGTAAGGTAAGAGGGCCTAAAAGTAATGACATCCAGTAGTAAGGCACGTGCCCAGACTTGTTTCTAATTACCATCGTTCAATAATAGAAACAAGGGCTATTGGGAGAAATGGCTAATTTTAGGGTTGGGGCAGAAAATATATGAGATTAGCCTGGAGGATCTTGTAGTACCAGAAAGTAAGGAAGTTTAATATTCTCTTACTTGATGGTTACCAAAAAAGTATTCATTAAAACTGACATGTTTTTTTCAAATAAAATGCAAAATTCGCATGACTTTGAGACATTTCTTTCTTGCGGTGGCTGCTAAAATCTTACTTCCACCCTATCCAGATGATTCCAAATTTTGCAGGAATACATGTATATGTGTTTATTTTTCTCTGCCAATTCTAACTTAGAGGCATCTCACTGGCAAGAAATTGAGATGTACTGTTCTAGTCTATGATATACAGTCCAGCCTTCTCTGTCTTTATAAGGGATTGCCAGCATTTAATCTTACCTGCCATAGGTGAAGTTGATTGGGGAAATGGGGTACATTGTTAACCTCTGTGGAATATAAGAATAGAATTGAACTAGATTTTACATTGGAATCTTTAATGACCTGATATTATTATTTTTAATTATATGACAGAAATTCTGGGGTGCCATAGACACTGTTTTGATAGCCTCTGTTATTCGTTAACCTTTGCAGACATTCTTACATTCTAGATAATCTTCCAAGAGTATCAGAGGAAAGGAAAATGAATGACAAATCTTACTATGATCAATATATGATGATTAACACCTTCACAGCTCTTCTTTTTGTTGCTCTTCATTATCTGAGGGTTATTCCTTGTTTGCTTTTTAGATGAGGAAACTCTCTACTCCTTAGCAGTCTTTCATTTCTCTAAAATTAGAGTGAAACTTCTTGGTAGAAAAGTGTCTTGAACATATCCCTACTTTATTATCTTCAAGTGATTTATTCTCTGGGCCTTAAGAAAAAAACCTCAAAAAGGGGAAAATAAGTTTGCTATGCTCCATAACAATCCAGACACCTCCATGGAGACTGTGGCAGAGGCAAACTCTATCCCACCCATCTCCCCAGGCCCTCAGCCTTGTAATGGTACCTGCCCTGATCTGGCCCCTGCCTCCTAATAAGAAATGTAGAATGAGAGTTATGTGAGCTCAGTTAGTATAAAAAGCACTGCAGCCCTTAAACTAATCAATTTCTATATTTACTACAGCCCCTGATGAAAAATGACTCATTGTGCAGTGTTCAGAGATACGTGATAAACCATCATACTTCCTGCAATGGAACATGGTCAGAAGATGTGGGAAATCACACGAAATTCACTTTCCTGTGGACAGAGCAAGCACATACTGTTACGGTTCTGGCCATCAATTCAATTGGTGCTTCTGCTGCAAATTTTAATTTAACCTTTTCATGGCCTATGAGCAAAGGTAAGAAGAGGTACAGAGTAGTAATCCATTGCCTCTTTTGATATTTAACTTTTGCAAACTCTCCTATTTTAAATTATCTTTCAAGCAGCCTGCAATTCTCTGCATCTGAAAGTCTCTCTTTCAGCTTTCATCTCTTCTTTGTCTGGAAAAATAACAAAGTACATTGTACAATGATCACGTAATACAGTCCTTGAGCTTTCATGTGGGAGAACATTGTTGTAATGGTATTATAATATATGAGAATGTTTTAGTGAATCTAATATGTAAATCTTTTGGACCAATGGAGATCTTTAGGTCAATAATTCTCTCTCCCTATATACATATACATGTATATATTTATATTCATACATACATGCATATAAATATGTAAAAATAAGTATATATCATATTAAATATATATTTAACACTATGTAAAATAGTAATAGCATGACATGTTATATGGATGCAGGTTAGCTGCTGAGACTTAAAATTACTATGGACTTCATTGAATGTGAGTAGCAAACCTTCTTGCATTAATTTTGATATATCTGATTAATTGGAGAATTGAGACCCACTTTCAATAGGAGTTTCTAGTCTAGATTACATATTCAAAGTGTAAATTTTTAATGGAAAATACAAATTTTCTGTGTCTCTACCAATCTATAAAGGCCTTTGCAACTGTTACCTCCTTTATGAAATCTTTGCTTATTGCTTTAATTGAATATGCCCTATCTCTTCTTTAAATCTCAGAGTGCTTCCTGTCTTTCTTATTTTATGTCCTGTTTACATTATGATTACGTTTGTATTTATAGTGTTAAGCATCGAGTTCTGTAGCACCCAGCTCAATGTTTTATGCTTAACATTTTCTAAGTATTTATATTCTAGAAATATCTGTAGAATGCCTCAGTGGAGTAGGCAGTGGGAATTGTAATGTGAGAAAACCTATAATGGTCGGAGTGTCCAGAGCCTAATAGGTAAGACAGGTATTAATGAAATAATCATACAAGTGAATGTCTATTTGCAAACTGAGAGATAAGGGCCTGCAGGAAAGGAATATAATTTTATGAAAGGAAAGAAAAAAAGGAACCTGACCTGGCATTGAGATTCAGAGAAGCCACCTTGAGGAAGTGGTACTGAACTGAAATCTGAAATGTGAGTAGGAATTAAACTTCCCCAGAAGATGTAAGGGAGGGCAGGAAAAGCATTGGATCCTCACAAGAGCAGCCAGATCAAAAGTCTATGGCACAGGATAGAAAACGAAGAAAGACCAGGGTGGCTTTGGTGTGGGAAATCATGGAAGGCAGAGAGGTAGGTTGAGACTTGGCCCTCAGGGCCTTGTAGGCATGATAGGAATTTTACCCTCAAATGTAGAAATCCACTGGAGGGTTTTAAGTGGGATGCTGTGTAGACGGTGTTAAAATGAACAGATTTGTGCTTTGAGAGTATCACTCCATCAGTGGGAGAGGATGGTTAATAAGCTTGTGCAGTATTCCATATGAGAATGCGTTTTTGAATATATCAAAAAATTGCTTTTTAAGGTTTTAGGGAGTATCATTTTTCTCTTCAATGTCGTATATTCCCATATCTCTCTGTTTAAATGACTCTCATGATGCAAAAGTAATTGTCATGTATTATATTTATTTGTGTAAATTGTCTGTCTTCTCTTTCTTATCCCCTTTAGTAGGTTATAAGTTCCTCAAGAGTATTAGTAGATTTTTATTAATTTTTAATTTAAAACTTAATTTCCTTCTTTTCCCCTCAGTAAATATCGTGCAATCACTCAGTGCTTATCCTTTAAACAGCAGTTGTGTGATTCTTTCCTGGATGCTATCACCCAGTGATTACAAGCTAATGTATTTTATTATTGAGTGGAAAAATCTTAATGAAGATGGTGAAATAAAATGGCTTAGAATCTCTTCATCTGTTAAGAAGTATTATATCCATGGTAAGTTTACTATACTTTAGTAAGTTGCTGTCATGGATTAATATGACACTACAGATTATTAATTCAATTAATATAGCCAGTTAATGAAAACTTCAAAAATATAGAGGATACTACCATCCTAATACATATAATACTATAACCTTTATCAAAACATTTAATTCTCTCTTTTCTTTTCTCTCTTCTCTTCTTTCTCTTTTCTCTTTTCTTTTCTAGATCCCTGATTTTCTTTTCTTTTCTTTTCTTTTTTTTTGACAGGGTCTCTCTGTGTTGCCCAGGCTGGAGTGCAGGGGAGCAAACATGGCTCACTGCAGCCTCAACCTTCTGGGCTCAAGCTATCTTCCCACCTCAGCTTCCTGAGTAGCTGGGACTATAGACACACACCATCACACCCAGCTAATTAAAAAAAATTTGTTTTTTGGTAGAGACAAGATCTCACTATGTTGCTCAGGCTGGTCTTGAACTCCTAAGCTCAAGTGATTCTCCTGTCTCGGCCTCCCAAAGTGTTGGGATTACAAGCGTGAGCCACCACACCCAGCCTAATTCTGTTTCCTTTGACATTTTCTCATTTTAACATTTTATACGGGGGATATCATATATCATATCATATCATATCATATCATATCATATCATATTTTCTCCTCAATTCTTTCTACCATTATTTTTAATGATATAGCATTTTATTCCAAAGTCTACTTAAACTGTTGGAGATTATTTATGTTACTTCCAGCTTTATCTTTTCTTAAATCACTTTTTATCAGCTTCTGATATCTTCTGCCAAATTGTTTCCTCAAACTGTATACCAACTTATAATGCCACTAACAATGAGTGGGAATGCTAGCCTGAAGGTCTGAGGAGCTAGGACTGGGTGACCTAGACCAGGGTATTCTCCCAAAGCTAGACCAGTTATCCCAGGAGGTGAGTCAAGTACAAAGTATAAGTGCACAAGACAGCATTTCTAAGTCTGAGTAAGGATTGAGGGAAGTTAACTAGGGAAGCTAAGGATTGCTATGATCTTATTATACAATGTCATTCTAAGGACTCATACCATTATTTTATTCCAGGGATCTAGAATTTAGCATCAGGGTAAATTTATTTACAAATTGTTGAACTGAATTTAGTTCATCACCACTGCTGCCCAGGTAGTTACTCTCTGTGCTTTTCTTTAAACCATGAGGATATAAAATATAGGCTTCACAGAGGTCTCTCTTCTTCTGGATATATTCTTCTAGAAGAATATTTATATATTATTAGCATTTGTGAAAATCATGGATGGATCCATCTGGAGCTTTGCTATAGGGCTGGTCATTTTCCATGGATCAAAATCCCAGATATTGCAAGTGGTCTCGTGGTCTCCACCACCATTTTGTTTGCATAGGATTTTACAAGACTTTAGTCTCCCAGCTACCTTGAATGGAATGGGGAAACTAAGTAAGCTGAATTCCTATTAAAAAAAGGAGTATTGCCCACTTTGGGGGTAAGGGAGAGGTAGTAGAAGATATTGCTCTGGAAAAGGAAATGAAGGAAAGAAAAAGCTCATACACCCTGCACTTGAACAAATTGGCTATCACTGGAACACGCCTTTGAAAAACTACAATCTTCTGTCTCTGGGTAAGATTTTTTAGAAAAATATTTGGAAAACTGTTGTCATTACTAGATAATTAGAAGTGCTTAAGTTTGTTTTGAAACTCCCTTGATAATTTAATCCATAAATAATAAGTAATTTCTATGTTTGGAAATATAGGATAGTCACTTTAATTCTTTTTTAAAATGTATTTTCCACTCATTACTATTAATTATGTATAAATGAGCCTTTTACGTATTTTTCTCCTCAGATCATTTTATCCCCATTGAGAAGTACCAGTTCAGTCTTTACCCAATATTTATAGAAGGAGTGGGAAAACCAAAGATAATTAATAGTTTCACTCAAGGTAAAAATTATAATTTTAGTTTCCTTTTACACCAATGTGTGTGCCTAATTTGTTCGCAGTAATATTGCCATCAGATTATTCTTTTTCTGATAGAATCATGGAAGAGTTCAGAGTCTTCTGTAGATTTTTCATGGTGAGGTTCCAAAGGAAATATTTTTTTCCTTTAAAAATAAAACTGGAGCTATAGAAATAAAGTCACTGGGCTTCTTATATTTCTGATTCATCTTACTGTACTTGGAATACCAACATTTTGATTTTGTTATTACTTTTTAAATTGTCTTCAAATCTAAGCAACCTAGCAATGATATTTCAAGAGATAAACATTTCATCTGTTGTTAGAATAAAAATCATTAAAAAATTCATACATGTATTATTCAACAGATATTAATTGAGCATTGTTCTAAGCACTGGGGATTGAATAGTGAACATAAGTATCTGCCCTTATGGATCTTTTTTTTTTTTTTTTGAGACGGAGTCTTGCTCTGTCGCCCAGGCTGGAGTGCAGTGGCGCGATCTCGGCTCACTGCAAGCTCCTCCTCCCGGGTTCATGCCATTCTCCTGCCTCAGCCTCTCCGAGTAGCTGGGACTACAGGCGCCCGCCACCACGCCCAGCTAATTTTTTGTATTTTTAGTAGAGACAGGGTTTCACCGTGGTCTCGATCTCCTGACCTCGTGATCCGCCCGCCTCGGCCTCCCAAAGTGCTGGGATTACAAGCGTGAGCCACCGCGCCCGGCCAGTATCTGCCCTTATGGATCTTAAATGTCAGTGCTCTAATTGAGAGTGATGGGCAATAAATAATTATATAATGTCAGATAGAAATGAGTGCCATGAAAGAAAATAAAAGCAAGATAAAGGGATGGCATTAAATGTGGCATTTTAGTTGATAGTCAGAAATGGTCTTTCTATGGAGGTGGATGATATTCAAGTAAAACCTTGCAAGGACAGTAAGACCCTACTTGATATTGTCAGTAGATTCTTGGAAACTGCAACTTTATGCAACATGACATACAGGAGGTCCTCGAATAACATCATTTTGTTCAAGGTAGTTTCATTATAATGCTGATGAGGAAAAAAAGGTTTTGTTATACATTGCCATTTCACTTAACATTGCAGTTTCCAAGAGCCTATCAATGATGTTCAGTGAAGACATAACTGTACAAATAGCAAAAGCATTCCAGGCAAAGGGACAGTGTGTGAAGAGTCCCTAAAGAGTGGGGATGCTTGGTGGTTCAAGAAACAGCAAGGAAATCAGTGTGTGTGGAGTGAACAAGATAGAGATTGGCAGGTGTGGAAGGTTGGGTCGTCCAGGAGTAGATACTGAGACAGTCATCATAACAACTTTGACACTTTGACCCATTATAATGTAAAAATGATCAGATGGAGAGGAATGGCAAATAAATAAATTTGAAAAAATATTTTACTAATTT
Organism: Symphalangus syndactylus; assembly: GCF_028878055.3. NCBI lineage: Eukaryota > Metazoa > Chordata > Mammalia > Primates > Hylobatidae > Symphalangus > Symphalangus syndactylus. The sequence goes on along the minus strand of NC_072434.2, from coordinate 47,019,561 downwards.
ACAGTAGATATGATGCTGAACAAAATAATTATTTTATTAATGTGATCACATGTTTTTATCTTTGTTTTTTATTTTTATATTTTTGAAGGTAATAAGAGATTTATGATGAATTCAGAAAATGTCTACTATAATTTTTGATACAGAAAGAAATTAATATTTCCTCAAGTTTCTGAGTTGTGTAAATTGTATTTCTTTTTCAGGTGATACTGAAAAACACCAGAATGATGCAGGTTTATATGTAATTGTGCCAGTAATTATTTCCTCTTCCATCTTACTGCTTGGAACATTATTAATATCACACCAAAGGTATTGTACTTGAGGTTAAGAATCTTTATGGCAAAAGTCCTTAAGCATATTCAAACCCTGATTTAAAACCTTCTAAATCAGGAATATTAAAGTTTTCTAAGTGCTTTTATATGTAGTCTGTATACAGTTAAGACAGCATAAAAAGGAAAGGCCTGTTGTCAGGAAATGGCATTCCGTTTTGCTAGGACTGTAAGAGTTAAAGAATGAGGAAAGAAATACCAAACACAGCTTAACAGTTAAAGACAGGTTTTCTTTAGATAAAACCTGAGAGGGGCTTCTGGCCAATTTTTGTTTAGGAGCCCTTTCTCTTACACACTAAGAGTGTATATTGGTTTTAGGGTGAGGGGGCTTATCACAAGCTTGGAATGTTTATGTGTGAGGGAGAAGTTTATGGTGGGGTTGGAATGTCTCTGGGAGGAGGGGAGGTTATCTTGGGGCTGACATCTTTTTGGCTGGAGGGGGGTTATCTTGGGGCTGGCATGTCTCTGGTCAGGGAGGATGGAATGTTTCTGGTTGGAAATGTTATTTGTGGCTTATGGTAATGCTGACCTTAGCCATTAGGCTGATGACCTTTTGGATTTAGGTGGTTTTTGATTAAGGTGAATTTTAAAATGAGGTGCTTGTCCATGATGGTGATGCTCCTGCTCTGTCAAGGACAACATAGCTTCAAGGAAGAATTTAGTTTTTTTAAAACAAATGTATGTACATTCAGGAAGCAACAAGCTTATAACAGGAAATCCTAGGCAGTATGTTCTTGGAGGTGGCAAAAATGGCTTTCAGAGTTCTGCAGTTTGGGTTAAGGACATTTTGTGGTGAAGTGGGTGGTAAAAGTAGCCTTTTAGTGGTGACCTGGAGCAGTCAGTTCATTTATGATCAGCAAGCACTCTGCTTTTTAGAGATCAGCACTGTGTGGCTCCAGTCTGCTTGGCTTGTCAGGCAAATGGCTGAGTTCCGTGGATGGTGGCATGGGTGCCATGATACTCTCTGTGCTGGGAAGTCCAGTGTGGTTATTTTACACATGCCAAATCTCTGTAGAAACCATTGTCTTCAGGCAAAAAAGAGAGAGAGGAGATTTTAGAATCTGAATTTATCTTTTAGTTAAGTGAATTGACGGGGCCACATCAAGTGGAATTTTTTCTGGTACCCACTTTGTGGCCATTTTTAGTATTTCAATTTCTTTGAGAGAAATCTATGCAGTGTTTAGCATGGTGCTTGGCACACAGCTTTCAATAAGTATTGACTATTTCTATTACTACAGTGATTTTCAGCTGTGGTCTAGATAAAAGTTTGGTAGAAATCTTCATGGGCTAGCACGTGAAAATGCATCTGACCCTGCGGAGGCGTAGTTGATCTGGTGGACTAATTTCTAGCTTGTCTATTCACTAACTGTTCACATTTCAATATGAATGTTTTTCTCTAATTTTGATGCCCTATTTATCCTTTGTAGAATGAAAAAGCTGTTTTGGGAAGATGTTCCGAACCCCAAGAATTGTTCCTGGGCACAAGGACTTAATTTTCAGAAGGTTACTTTTTCAATTTTTTTTTAACCCATAATATATAAGATTGCAAACTAGATGTCATATGACTTACAGAGCATTAAGTGTTTTTAAGATTTAAAAGTTCATATTTTATTCAATTCATCTTAATATGCCTGCTATTATATATTTTCAAGAATAGCAGGATGCAGGGATTTGAAATCAGGAAGAAATAAATTTCAGTGCATAGTTTATCGTGTGAGAGTTCACAATATACATATGTTGCTTCTGTGTCATAGTACATAATAAAATAAATATTAGAAAGTTAAGGGTCAATCTGATGGAGAACAGATATTTGGATGCACTTTTTTTGGTATAAACTGTGTTTAGGCAAAAGGCTGGAATAAATATTTTTAATGTCTATAATTATCTCCATAATTATTTAAATAAATTAGAAAATTATATAATCCTCAAACATTATAATCTGAAAAATGCAATGATCATAATAAAACTTATATTTATGCAGAAGTTCCATTCAAGTACAAGTACTTTATGAGAGTTAGTCAAGTATAATAAAATAATTTGCATTTGCTTCTATAGTAGGATTTTTCAGAAAGCTCTAAAGTTTAGTGAATGTTTTATTAATTCTCATAATGTCCCTTGAAGCAAGGCTAGCTTTCCACTCATAAAACTGGAAAAACAGAATTCAGTCAAGTCAAAATACACAGATTTTTAAACAATACTTATTTGGAGGTTATTATCCAGTTTCGGTGATTGCATCTTTATCATTAGTCATTTGTTAAAAGTTTTTAATGGTTTCCTTTTGAATATAAGAGATAAACTAAAGCCCCCTGAAGCTATTAATAGTACTCGATGACCTCTTTCTATGATCTGTTATCAACCTACCTATATGACTTTTTCTGTCCCTGGGCCTTGATGATACCTTTACTGTTCCCATCCACCTACACAGAGCCTTCCTTGTACGTGAAGATCTGCTCTAGACCCTTCTTTCCTGAAGCCTTCCTTTAACCAGTGTAATTCAAAAGAATTTCTACCCCCTTTAAGTTCCTAAAGCATTGTATTGTTTTATTTATTGTGGATAGTTCTCTGAATTCACACCATCACAAATATTTGTGGTACTCATCCTGCTGTTCTTCATGTGCAAAGCACTGAGATACATATTCTTACATTTATTAAGATTTTTGCTTACATTCTCAATGTTTCAGTTTCCTCTTCTGTAAAACAGGCTGCTTACCTTATTAGGTTGTTTGGGGGACTAAAGAAGATGGTACTTGTGACATAGTAAGGTCTCAACAAATATTAGTTATTATTTTACGTATTTATGTATTTTATATTACTATTATTATTCTTTCAGTTACCCTGTGGGACAAGTGTTATTCTCTCTATTTTGCAGAAGGGAAGAGAAAGCTGAAGCTCATAGTGGTTCGGTAACTTGTTTTAGAGGCAAGATTAGCTTACCAGTTTGTCTGGCTTTGGAGCCTGTTCCAATAGCAGCTGTTCTCTATAGCAGTGGCTTCTTTTTCTTTCTTTCTTCTTCGCCATGACCCACAGTGAAAAAAACTTAGGTTGGTGCAAAAGTAATTGCAGTTTTGGCTTTTTTAATGTATAAATACATTTTACCTTCCAACCTAGTACACCATAGATACAGATATGCAAGATCGAAATGAAAGATTTCTTGCTTGAAATAGAATGTTTTAAAATTCTATTTTATTTGTTAAAAATGCTGATTGCAAGACACTAAATCGATTTCACAACATTCGAATGGCTATGATTTGCAGTTAGAAAAACACTGTTCTACAGCTTATCAATGAATAAGTAAACAACTAATATTGTAGACATGATGAACAAAGAAAAAGATTGAATTGTAATTTTTCAGCAGGAGAAAGAATGCCCTGTCTTCAGAAGCAGCAGTAGTGTTGTTTTACATATGAACAATTCTTTTTATAGAAACTTCACTTCGCCCGAGTCTAATCAGCCACACTCCTGTACACTCCTCACCTGTGCTGTTGCCCACTAAGCCAGAGTCTCCTTTCATTAAAACAGTGTTGCCGAGTTTTTCAAGTAAATCTTTTTTCTCTCATTTATCTTTTACTATGAATTTATACAGTAACATTTTGTGTAGTTGTGATGATATCTCAGTCGTATGTATATATATCGTTCATTCATTTATTCAACAAGCACATGGTGAGTATTTGAGTATTTATATGTAAGGCTTGGCTGTTGCTAGGGTCTAGGAGAACAGATTTTTCTTACCATAGAGAAATAAGACAGTGAGATCAGAGAAGAGTGGCTGGGTTGAAAGTAGAACAGGAAGAGCTTGTCTCCTTTTGCCTCTCTAAAATAGTTCTATTCATTTCATCCATATATTCAATATGATTGAATACTTATCCTATACCAGTCACCATAGTATGCCCTGGCATTATAAGGATAAGAAAAACACTATATGCTCCTGAGCATACAGTTTAGTGGGGAAGATAATCATTAATATATTTATCATGGAAATAGCATTACCATTTTTTGTACAAATTTATGGGGCACATGAGAAATTTTGTTACATGTATATAACACATAATGATCCAATCACAACCTTATAGTTGTAAACTACATGTTGTGAAAGAAGGGGTCCCATTGTGCTGAGTGCTTATAATGTGGGAACCTGGCTTAGTGTATCCATGGGGGTGAGTGGATAAAGTTAAGCAAATTACATTTGGGCCAAGATCTGGTAGATGAACAATCATTAACTAGGTTTTGAGGCAGAGATGTGGTGTCCAGCTAAGCACCTGCAAACACTAAGTCATGTGGAAGGCAGTACCTAGCATATCCACCAACTGGAAATAGGAAGACTATGACTTTTTCTTAAATATGAGGGTTTTATATCAAAAAACCTATATACTTATCTAAATAAAATTGCTACAGTTTCACTATATAGGTATATATTAATTCAGGGAATGATCATCTTACTTTTTAATGCCACTTAAAAAGAGGCTGAAACACTCGCTCTTCAGCATTTAAGCTCTGAAATCTTACCTATGGACCACCATGAAGTGGTTTCTCAATGTTCAGGAGGGCCATGAAATGATCAGGCCCACATCAGCAAAATGCAGTTTAAACCTGCACCAAATTATTTTTCCCTTTTCCAGAAATTGCCTGGCACAAAGGAACTGCTGGGTGGAGGTAGGTTGAATTAGGAAATGCTTGTAGACTACGTCCTACCCCGCTGCCACACCTTCTCTCCCTGAGGTGTGCACAGTGCTGCCACAGGTCATCTGACAGGCCTTATATACAAGTAGATTGAAATATTGCCACATTTTTTCAAGTTGTGGCAAATTAAAGAAATGTGAAGAATTTTTAAAATACAGCGGGTGTGAATGTTCTTATTTGTAGGACTGATTTTTTAAAAATCTCTGGAAATATTTGACTTTCTAATCTTATAAATCATTTTTTAAGCACAGCTAACCCACAGGATGCTTGGTTTATTACTAGGGCTGACCAGGTGCATAAATAACACTATTAGGAATAAATCAGGTTTTGGAATATAATAGAACATTTAAAGAGTGAAGGAGAATATAACTTCAAGATTTTATTAATGATAAAAATCTTCTAAAATTCATTAACTTTTCTCTTTTGCCTGTCGTTTTAATCTCCTAAATAATTAAAATGTACCTTTTTCTGTTTGAGACAGGGTCTTGCTCTGTCACCCAGGCTGGAGTGCAGCGGTGCGATCTCAGCTCACTGCAGCCTTGACGTCCTTGGGCTCAATTGATCCTCCCACCTCATCCCCTGTAGTAGCTGGGACCACAGGCGCGTGCCACCACGCCCGACTAATTTTTGTATTTTTTTGTAGATACGGGGTTTTGTCATGTTGCCCAGGCTGGTCTCGAACTCCCAGGCTCAAGTGATCCACCCACCTTGGCCTCCCAAAGTGCTGGACTTACAGGTGTGAGTCACCACACCCTGCCTAAAATATGCTTTTTAAAGGAAAAATAATATAGTGTAACTCACTTTATATTACTAAACAGGTTACCATCCACCCTATGTTTCATATTCATGTTATTTATTTAATTATTTCATAGGGCTAATAGCCTTATATTTTCTGATGATAAAACTGAGGCCCAGAGTGGTTCAGTAGCTTGTCTTGATCACCCAGCCTGTCCATGTAACATCTGTGGTTCAAATCCAGATCTATCTGACTCAAATTGATACCCGTGCCACCAGTTCCATATTAACAATGTATTTCTTAATATGCTTAATGCCACTAAATTATGCAATTAAAAATAGTTCAAATGGTAAATATTGTTATGTATATTTCAGAACCATAAAAATGGGCAAATGATGTGAATAGGCATTTCTCCAAAGAAGATATAGAAATAGCCAAGAAGCACAAATGAAAATATGCTCAGTGTCATTAGATAATAGGGAAACACAAATAAAAACCACAAGATGCCCAGTAGGATGGCTATAATAAGAGACAGATAATAAGTGTTGGTGAGAATGCAGAGAAATTAGAATTATCATATACTGACAGTGGGAATGGAGTAGCAACTCTTTTGGTAAATAGTCTGACAATTCTTCAAAAGGTTAAACATAGAATTATTATATGACCCAGTAATTTCATTCCTAGGTATATACTCAATAGAAATGAAATAGCAAATCCACATGGGAACTTTTATATGAATACTCATGGCAGTATTATTCATAATAGCCAAAATGTGAAAGTAACCCAAATCATGAATAAATAAGCAAACAAACAAAAACTCACACTATATTGCAAAGAAAGCAGATCAGAGGAGCCTATTGTTTTTAAAAATAATTCAAATACAAATACAAATACAGTATTTTTTAAGGGAAGTAATAATTTCTATATCAAGTATTTCCTTTAATTTGTTCTCCAAATTCAGATATTTTGAATATTGATTGTTATGAAAGTGCTCTTAACCTGTAATTTCTAGACATCTAACATGATTTTCAAAATCTTCCCTAAAATTAATCTATTCCACTTTTGAAGCTGTCATTCTCCTTCCCCTTGGTTTATATTAAATCTAAATCCTGAATCCATAAATATGTTAATCAAATGTGTTTTTAAAAATTCAATAGTTTGAATCTATTTCTAAAAGAAAAATAAAAAGAAAACATTTATTTAAAACCACTATATGCCAGACATTGCTAACAATAGGATAATACCATATGTGATTAAAAATAATTTTGCCAATATAATTTCCTGCCAGATCTTCTTTCTTTTGTATGTTCCACTTCCTTTTCTCTTTTAAAATTAGTTTTTCCAGATAATATAAATATAAAAATATAGGACAATATGAAAACAGCTCTATATTAACACAATATTTTAAAACTTCCTGCATTTTCTTCATTTTTAAAATAAATAAAAACTACAGGTAAAGTTTGTCCTGCTTGTTCCACTATTTCCGGTCCCTCCTTCTCTTCCTGGATGAATCCATGATTTCAAGAATGTAGCCTGTATTTGTCTAGTTTGTGCATTTATACTTTCCTACATTCACGTGTGTATCCATGACCAATGAACAGTAATCCTTTGAAGTACTAAAAATGTTAATATACCTTTCATATTATTCCAAAAATATCTCTGAACATTGTGTTTTGAGGTCTCTCCAAGTTGACGTAGTTAATTTAGTTCACACATTTGGACTGGTCTGTAGTATTCCATTATACAAACATAGCACAATTCATTTATTCCTCTACTGGAGGATGTTTAAGGTGTTTGAACACTTTTTTATATTTATTACAAAAAGTGCTGCAGGAAGCATGGTTGTATATGTCTCTTTGTTCTCTCGTGTATATGATATTTCTCAATATTTAAATTTTTTTGAAAAAATATATGTGAATGATTTAATAATGAAATGTTACAGTTAAACATTTGAGTTTGGAAGACCACTTCTTGAAAAGGACAGTCCCCTTTTCCACCCCTCCCTACCCTTAGTCTTGCTCTCCAAATGCCTCTTTAGTTAACTGTCTGACTTTTGGTTTTTCTGGTATGTCACCTTTTTATTTCTAAAAACCATATGCTTATGCCACTATGAAATGTAGAGGGTATCTATTGATTTCTGGCTATAACGAGGATTTACTCCCACACATTCTTCCCTCCTTGTGCTTCTACCCGTATTGTCTTGTCACTTTTTTCAATTCCTTAAGTAATCATTTCTCCAGCCTCAGAAAAATCTACTTAAACTTCCATTTCTTGTTCTTTTAAACAGAAGATTATTTCTTGGAGCTCCCCTACTTTTTTTTTTTTTTTTTTTTAAATAAAAACATTAGCACTCTTACGCTTCCCTCCATTTCTCCCTCTACTTTCCAATCTCTAAATCTAACTTTATGTTTTTCCTTAAGTCAGGGTTGATATGATGTTCTGTGCTGTAATTTGTCTGTGATTTATTTTTAAAAATAGAAAAACTAATAAACTGAATTTGCATTGTTATGATTATGTAAATATTGTGACTTACTGAACCAAGTGTTTAATAATAGGTGATTACACTTCTCAGTGGTTCCGATGTCAAAGGGGAATTTTTAAAAAAATAGATATATTCCACCTGTTGATCAAAATTGTGCCGAATTTTAGTTAGCTTCATTTTTAGTTTTTATCTTTTTTCTTTTCCTTAAGTTTCTAATTGTCCCTTCCTTCCTCTTCCTCCCTCCATTCTTTCATCCATTCATCCCTCTCTCCCTCCTTTCTTTCTTTTCATGCTGTCTTTCTTTCCTTTCTTTCCTTCCTTTCTTTTTTTCCTTCCTTCCTTCCTTCCTTCCTTCCTTCCTTCCTTCCTTCCTTCCTTCCTTCCATGCTCTTTCTTTCTTTTCATGCTGTCTTTCTTTCTCCTTCCCCTCCTCTTCCCTCCCTTCCCTTTATATAATCTATGCTGTTATGTTACCTATTTTAGCCACTACCCCATCTTTCCTGGAGGCGTTGTTCTAGTGCACTCTTTAGGAACTCCTCTATCCTCCTACTTCAGTCAGGACTAGGCTTTCTCTAAAATTACTATAAGCCACCACTCTAAACTTTCCCTTAACTGGTTTCTGGTTAGTACTGTTTCCTGGATTCCTTTCCTTCATCTTTCTTAACTATACCCTTAAGTAACCTCCTAAGAAGTATGTGATAAGTCTCCATCTCTCCATGCCTGAACTTCCTTTTATTCTGCCATTGTTGATTGTTAGTTTGGTGGAGTATCAATTCTTAGAAAAAGCCTTTCCAAGAGAACATTGAAATAATTCCTGCCTTAACATATATTATCCAGTGTTGCTTCTGAGCAGTCAGATACTATTGTGATTTTTACTCCTCACTGTTTACTTTTAATTTCCTTTTTAAAAAATATTCTCCTCATTTTTGTTGTTTTGAATTTTCAATGATGAATCTGGAGTGGTTCTTTTTTTATTTAATGTGGTTATTTTTTGAAAAGATTTTCAATTCCATGTCTCCTGTCAATTCTAAGAAATTATATTATTTCTTTGATAATTTCCTCTCCTCTTGTTTCTTTGTTTCTCTTTCTAGAATCTGTATGTTGGATGATGGACCCTCTGCATAGATCTTCCACATTTCTTACCTTTTATCTCATATTTTCTGTCTCTTTGTTTTGTGTGTGTGTGTGTGTGTGGGTGTTACATTCTGAGGCCTTGCCACACCCTCTTCTTCCAGTGCTTCTGTTGGATTTTTATATACTATTATTTTTGTAAATTTCCAAGTATTCTTTCTCAGAGTATTCTGTTCTGGTTTTATGCATATTTTCTTAAATGTTGCTAGAAATACCAATTCGAGGATTTTTGTTCTTTTATTTTAAAAATTCTTTTTTCTTCTGTTCCCTGAATTCTCTGTGTTCCTTCTAGGTCATGTGTTCCTGTTGTTTATCTTGGCCTTTCTTTTATTATCTCAGACTTTCCTCCTAATATCTGGTAATCCTTTGTTTTCCTTTCATGTTTAGGAATGAAACAGTAGACAGGCTGACTGGGAGCCCAGTGTATATACGCAGGGATTGTTGCCCTGGGTGAGTAGGCAGGGTTCTGGCCAGATGAGGAAAGATGTGCTCTCAGCTAGCAATATTCCATGGCTGCTGTCTTCCTCCCCAGACAGTTCCTTAGCTGCTTTTGAGAACAAACCCTCAGTCTGGTTGTGAAGGGTAGTTCTTACATGAAGGCTCTTCCATGTTCAGCAGAGGAGTAGAAGAGCCCCATTCCATATACAGAACTTCCATTAGGCCCCAGTTTCCAGCCACAGTTCTCTTGTCTTCATTTGCGTGCCATTTCTTCACGCACTGTCTCCACTGTATACTGCAGGGCTAACTTTCTTTCTCCTCAGCTGCAGCTGGATATATTCTGGTCTTCAGCTTTCTTTGCTCACCTTCTTTGATCTACACTCTTCCAATTGTTTTCTATCTTTTAGCAATGAATGAAAATTACTCATTTCTCATTAGCCCTCTCAGATCATCTTCTTTGTGGTGGGTCTGTATTTGACTTATTTACATACTGCCATTCCAACAGAATCTCTATAGAGACAAGAGAGAAACCTGTTCAGTCAGCCATCTTGAATCAGAATACCATTTCTGTTTATACCTTAAAAATCAGAATCTTAAACATAGATTGAATTTTTGTTGTAAGAAAATGTATTATGATAACTCATTAGCCTTGCTTTTCTTCCAATTCAAATTTTAGAGTGTAAAAGAACTATTACCTTTCTTACTTTGTTTTGCACCTTTTTACCTTAGCATTTCTGCCTAATTTGTTAAATGTCTTCTAAATCCAAATCACCTGGGTTTTTCCCTTAAAGATATTTTAAGCTCCTTTAATTCATTTTCAATTTGTTCCACTCCTTTTTATTCTTTAATTATTTTACAATATTTTTCTCATTCTCTGTTTTTTGTTTGTTTGCTTTTATCCAGCCATGCTCCTGTGTCTACATTTATGCCAACTTTCACAAGAGTTTACTCCATTTAACAACTTCCTTTTGGGGGGCTAAAGCTAGAAACAAATAGATTTTTCCTTGGGATGTAAAAACTCTCTTAGATTCCCCAGTCAGCCCTAGGCCTCCAAATAAAGCAGCTCAACAACCCGTGGCCTCCCAGAACACCATCCTTACAGATCTGAATCAGAAGCATCCCTAAAATTGCTAGATGGCCTTCCAAATGTGTGGAAGAGCTGGTGCATTTTCAAGTTAGAAGTTCTGTTTAGAAGTAGCCATCTCCCCTATGCCCGGAAATGCACATTACTGGGCTTAGAAGTGTGTATTTCACTCCCCTAAAAATGTAACCTCAGTTTTGTTTATTTTCTTGTTCCTTATAGCCCTCAGGTTATGAGGAACCAGGAGAGAGTATAAATTAATTAGCTGAACTTTATCACAGCGAGTAGTAAAAGGGAAACAAAGAACATGTTCTTCTGCCTATTTGTGGTTGGGACAACCTTCTTCATCTTCCGTTGTGTTATAGAAAGATTGTTGGACTAGAAAAAAAAGAACTAAGTCAGGGTCCTCCCTCTACTCTAATTAGCCATGTAACCTTTAGCAAATAATCTTGGCAGCCTCAATCGCTTTGTCAGAAAAACGGGAGACACTTGGACCATATGATTTCTCAGATCTTATTTCTAGATTTTAAAAACCCATGGTAATGAATGGTTCTGTGATTCTATTCTTTACCATTTTTAGCACTTCTTTCTCTCTTTTTTTATTATTTTTCTTTTCACTGCTCTCCTCTTTTATTCTTTCTTGTTCCAAACTATCCTATATTGCTGTTGGTTCTCCCTCTTTTAATTTTTCCAGCTCGTTGTTCTTCTCTCCTTTTACCTATTCTGTTATTTCCCTATAGTTTTTCCCTTCCTGGGGTAATTAAAGCTGCCCTTAGAGTGTGATATTAAAACATTCATTAAGAAAACGGGAGAAGCCACCTTAGTTCAAAATTTTGCCCTTTCCCAAAAGGATGCATTATTGTAACCTAACACAAAAATTTATAGTCCAGAATCCGTGCTTGACAATGTTTTTTGAAATCTTTTATCTTTTTCTTTGTGAGTGATTTTTTATTTTGCTTTCTTATTTTGTTTTATTTTATCTAAACAGAGAACGGACATTCTTTGAAGTCTAATCATGATCACTACAGATGAACCCAATGTGCCAACTTCCCAACAGTCTATAGAGTATTAGAAGATTTTTACATTTTGAAGAAGGGGAGCAAATCTAAAAAAAATTCAGTTGAACTTCTGAGAGTTAACATATGGTGGATTATGTTGATTTAGTACTTAAAATAGATGTGTAAATTTGGGTTCAAAATATAGATTTGAGTCCAGTTCAGTTTGGATGTGTGATTAATTTTCAAATCATCTAAAGTTTAAAAGTAGTATTCATGATTTCTGGCTTTTGATTTGTCATATTCCTGGTCATAAAACATTAAGAAAATTATGGCTATTGCTGTCATTACATATCTATTAAATGTCATCGAATATGTAGTAGACAATGCTGTAATTAGGTGAACTCTAAAACTGCAACATCTGACAAATAGCTTTAAAAATACAATGATTATAAGTATGGAATCAGGGAAAATATTTAGTTTGTATTTTTATGTCCAAACTTTTCCATTTTAGATTCCTTTATAGACACGTCAGCCTAAAAATCAGCCTGTTCGGGTGTTCTTTTGATTATCTCCTGGCGTTTTTGTATCTAACGTTGGTTCAATCTGGGAATTTCAGTTTTCAATATCCTTGAAAATGGCTTAAGTGATAACTTCCGTTTCAGTTAAAAGAAAGCCCAAAGTTGTGTTTGTGCTGGCCACAGGACAGTGGGAGTTACAGTTCATATCAGGATGACCCTACATACCCAGGTCAGATTGACTGGATCAGAAGGGACTTCGGATCGACTTCTAGTCCAGCTTTCTTGTTTAATTATGACTTAAATCTAATTTACTTCCACTGAACCATCCAAGACCTCCGGCAGGCAGGGAAATGGGCAGTGATGCTAGAAAGGGAGACTCTTTGGAGCTTTTATGAATAGGTCATGGTGAGGACAGAACTTTTCTACTTTCAAACAGACTGCTTGCTAGTTTTATGAATTCAGCACACGAATTATGTTGTGTTGCTCACATTCAAACCAAACCAAAGACTATGTTTAATGAACTCAGTATTCAAATTTATTATGTATACGTATCTATATGTATATATGGATCCCTTATATTTAGATGTTACTCGTAGTTTTATTTGAAAGTAGAAAAGAACTCTACAAAAACCGGAAGAATGTGTCTTTCTTCCCTTCTTGACTTCTAATAGGTGTCATTGAAATGTAAAATCTAAGTGTGAAGTTATGAAAGGATATTCTTTAATTGCTGCCCACTGAACACATATTTAATATGTGCCCAGATTATTCTAAAATCGCAGCCATAAAAAATGATGAGTTCGTGTCCTTTGTAGGGACATGGATGAAACTGGAAAACATCATTCTCAGTAAACTATCGCAAGGACAAAAAACCAAACACCGCATGTTCTCACTCATAGGTGGGAATTGAACAATGAGAACTCATGGACACAGGAAGGGGAACATCACGCTCCGGGGACTGTTGTGGGGTGGGGGGAGGGGGGAGGGACAGCATTAGGAGATACACCTAATGCTAAATGACGAATTAATGGGTGCAGGAAATCAACATGGCACATGGATACATATGTAACAAACCTGCACATTGTGCACATGTACCCTAAAACCCTAAAGTATAATAAAAAAAAAAAAAAAAAATCTTAAAAAAGGATGCATATAGTGAAATTTTTTAAATGGATATACTTTTAATAAAGTTTTATAACTCACTGACAAAACATATTTTAATAGTGTATGAGTATGAGACTTCTTATCAATTATAAGTGAAATATTCTGTCTGAATGCATTTGAAGGCATTTACAGTATTTGATTTCAACAGTTACTGATTATGACATTTTAGCATGAAATATATCAAACACATCATTTGAAGGACATATGTAATCTTGACTATGGTTATGGTTTTTTTTTGTATGTATTCCTTGTTTTCATATTGATAGCATCTAATTCTTTTGACAATATGTAGATTCATTTAAATTTTAAGACAGTTCAGTGCATATATAGTAGAAGCCTTAAGAAAAAAGAAAATGAGCAAGCAAATATTTGAAGAAATTTATAAAACTATAGATTTCTTTCAGGAAAAAAAACAGGCATAGGAACAGTTTTCTCTTCATATATTATGATTGTGAATAATAGGAAAGTTGTATTAATTCAGTATTTGTCATTATGCAGTATTTTAATACTACATAAGTCTATTCCATTATTATATTTTGCGCTTGGTATATTTATTCCTTTATGCTTTTAATCACTAACATATTTTACTTGAGTATAAAACTATGCTAAATAAATTGTATTGTATGTGGAATATGCTTGCCATTATGAAGAACAGCTGGGTATACCATTATTTCAAGCAATAAATCTGAATTCTATTAGTTTAAAAATTGTAAAATTCAAGTTAAATGACATGTATGATATATAAGCTGAAAACATTTTCTATAGCCCTTAATTTAGTTGTGTTAATTTTTCAAGGTGATGTATCAACAGCTTTTTTTATTTTGCATTTGTTTTTTCAGTATGTTTACATTGTATGAATTGAGCTTTTTGCCCACAGATTCTTGATTTGTAGTTGCTTGGCAGGATTTTTCTTTGTGATATGATCACTTCTATAAAAAATATGATGTACATTTGTCTTGTGTATTTGTCTTCATTTCACATGTCCATAGTAAATATTTTTACGTGAAGTTATTTATAAGGAATAGTAATTTACCAGTTCGTGATCATCTCTTTCATCATCATTGTTCTCAACATACGATATTATTAGCTCTTATTTTCAGATAGTCTCAAGCAGATTCTCAGTACACAGCAGATAAATTTTTAATAGTCAACACAATTATTTTACTTTCATATCATATCTTATTTCACAACATAGTTATTTTAACTGTTTTTAGACGAGTTATTTTGGTCATTTTATTTTATTTCAATCCATTTTTTTCTATTTTGGGCTAAAATTTTTAGTTTGTGGGAATGTAATTTGCTACAACATATTAGGAAGAAAATATCTTCAGAAGATAGCATTTTCCAATGACAGTAACCAGTCTTTCCTGAGAGCTAAGCACTTGCAGACACTAATTTATTTCTAGCCACAATACCATGAAGCACATTTTTGGAGATGATGAAATTGAAAGGCAGAGAGGTTAGTGTACTTGTTCATGGTTGTGGAATTGGAGGAACTCAAGTCTAAGTCTGTCTTGTCCCACTTTCAAATGCTATCTTAAATGGGCTCTTCCTTATGCTTTTTGATATGTGTATTTTAGTCAAAAACTAGTTAATTTGTGGTTGACTTATGTTCTTTATTATTAACACACTTCCATTTCTGCCAGTATGACATAATGAAGCAAAATTTTTTAACATAATTGAGCCTTAAAATGTGTCTTTTCTTTTAGCCAGAAACGTTTGAGCATCTTTTTATCAAGCATACAGCATCAGTGACATGTGGTCCTCTTCTTTTGGAGCCTGAAACAATTTCAGAAGATATCAGTGTTGATACATCATGGAAAAATAAAGATGAGATGGTGCCAACAACTGTGGTCTCTCTACTTTCAACAACAGATCTTGAAAAGGGTTCTGTTTGTATTAGTGACCAGTTCAACAGTGTTAACTTCTCTGAGGCTGAGGGTACCGAGGTAACCTATGAGGACGAAAGCCAGAGACAACCCTTTGTTAAATATGCCACGCTGATCAGCAACTCTAAACCAAGTGAAACTGGTGAAGAACAAGGGCTTATAAATAGTTCAGTCACCAAGTGCTTCTCTAGCAAAAATTCTCCATTGAAGGATTCTTTCTCTAATAGCTCATGGGAGATAGAGGCCGAGGCAGTTTTTATATTATCAGATCAGCGTCCCAACATAATTTCACCACACCTCACATTCTCAGAAGGATTGGATGAACTTTTGAAATTGGAGGGAAATTTCCCTGAAGAAAATAATGATGAAAAGTCTATCTATTATTTAGGGGTCACCTCAATCAAAAAGAGAGAGAGTGGTGTGCTTTTGACTGACAAGTCAAGAGTATTGTGCCCATTCCCAGCCCCCTGTTTATTCACGGACATCAGAGTTCTCCAGGACAGTTGCTCACACTTTGTAGAAAATAATTTCAACTTAGGAACTTCTAGTAAGAAGACTTTTGCATCTTACATGCCTCAATTCCAAACTTGTTCTACTCAGACTCATAAGATCATGGAAAACAAGATGTGTGACCTAACTGTGTAATTTCACTGAAGAAACCTTCAGATTTGTGTTATAATGGGTCATATAAAGTGTAATAGATTACTTTATAGTTTGGGTGGGAGAGAGAAAAGAAATCAGAGTCAAATTTGAAAATAATTGTCCCAAATGAATGTTGTCTGTTTGTCCTCTCTTAGTAATATAGACAAAAAACTTGAGAAAGCCTTCATAAGCCTACCAATGTAGACACGCTCTTCTATTTTATTCCCAAGCTCTAGTGGGAAGGTCCCTTGTTTCCAGCTAGAAATAAGCCCAACAGACACCATCTTTTGTGAGATGTAATTGTTTTTCAGAGGGCGTGTTGTTTTACCTCAAGTTTTTGTTTTGTACCAACACACACACACACACACATTCTTAACACGTGTCCTTGTGTGTTTTGAGAGTATGTTTTGTATTTATATTTTGTGCTATCAGACTGTAGGATTTGAAGTAGGACTTCCCTAAATGTTTAAGATAAACAGAATTCAGCCCTGGCCTAAGGGGTCATACTTGTGAAGGCTAATGAGCCAATTGTTATGTACCAAATCTAAGATATGTACCATAGAATGAAATAACCTGCAAGAATGGTGATGCCCACAATCAGCATTTTGATGAAAACACAAGCACTTTTGAAAACATAATGTCAGTTTTAATTCTTCTCTCTGAAAGATGTTGAAGTGGTCACTTTCTGATGAAGTTAGATTGCCAAATGTCACTGTATATCTCTCCGGAATAATTGTCTTCCCCCATCCTCACCTGGACATATGCTATTTTTTCCCCTCACTGAGCGTTCTGTCTACGTAAACCAACCACTGTGTAGTACTTTACATACCTTAACCCAGTTAATTATTGCAATAATTGTATGAGACATCTGTTACTATGATACTCCTTAAAGATGAAGATAGTAAATAATTTGCCCAAGGTTACAGTCAGTGGGTGATGGAATCAGAATTCAGATTTAAATACAGATTTTTTAATGCTAATGATTATGTTTCTAACCTATACCCTACATAGCCATCAATTAAAAAAAACTGACTTGTAATCAAAGTTTATTAAGTAGAGGCCGGACACAGTGGTGCATGCCTGTAATCCCAGCACTTTGGGAGGCTGAGGCGGGTAGATCGCTTGAGCTCAGAAGTCTTGAAACTAGCCTGGGTAACAGAGTGAGGCCTCGTCTCTACAAAAAACACAAAAATTAGCTGAGTGTGACAGAAAAAATAAAGATTATAAAATGTATTAAGTAGAAGTATAATGCTGGATGAGAAATTGAGAATTGCACAGATCTCATGTTTGCCTTTAAAAACTTAAGATTTAATACATAAGTTTATTATTTATTCAAATTTTGGTATGGTAAAAAAATTCAAAGATAGCATATTGGGCAACAAACTAAATTAAGAAACCTGCACATTTAGATGTTCAGTGGCAAGAAGACCTTCAAGAATATCAGTATCATCAAAATAAGTACTTTAAACAGGTTTTTAAAAATTATCAGAATTTCATATTTAGACTGAGACAAGAGACTCCTGATTTTACTGTTACCCTAAATAAATCTCTACATTCCATCTCTATTCCAGTTGTGGCTATGAAGTGAGCAGTTCTAAACAATGACAAAGATTCCAGACCCCACTTGATAGATACTTTTCACACTTTGTAATCAATTTCCACTCAGGAATCAATAAAGCTATTCCATGTCATAAGTATTTTTAAGATGTCTCAGGATCTCACATACTCAACTGATGACCATCTTACAAGAAATAGGTAGAGGGCTGATAGCAACTCGTTACTTGATGTGCTACGAAAGCCTTAGTTCTATGCAAAGATAAACGGAGAAGCATTTTTTTCATGGATAATTTTACATGGCTTTAGAGACACAGAAACAGATAAATTATTACATGTATAAAAATTTTGGTATAATTGACATTTTAAATACATGCTTATAGATTATTGGTATTTAATTGAAGGTACAGTACAGAAGAGATAGAAAAATAAATTTTGCCCCACTCTGTAATTGAAGACTGACCTCTGAGCATGTCTGCTGAGACAGTATTCTCCTGTGATCTGGGACCCAGAATAACAGGAAAGAGAAACTGATAGATGTTTTCATCATCCCAAGGATGTATGTATCTTACTTGAGTGAATTCAATGGTCCCAGGACCACCATAGTGCTGTAGGTCTGTGTTAAAGAAATTTAGTGACAGCACATTAACCTGAGATCATTGATACCATCTCGGTTCAACCTCAGTTCCCCAGATAAGTGAACAAACGAACAAAAATGCACTTCAGAAACATTGAAATTCCAAGGCACTTTTTCATGGAAAGTGCCGAACAAGTATAGTTTGGCCTATTGGCATATATAGACTTAGATCATATTTATTGTCAATGGGCTTGAATTCTGATTTCCACTTTTGAAAGTTTATTTCACTATGTATCATTACGTTTTATTGGGACCTTGTGAAAACTACCTGCCATGAAATACTGGATTTTCACACAATTTAGAGAAAATTTAGAATGTTTTATGCCTCAGAATGGTCAGGAACTTCCCATTTCTTCCCACAGCATCTATAAAAAAATTTAAAGGAAGGAGGAGCTGAAATAGGGGCTATAGTCTTTTAAACTTATAAATCTGGAATTTTTAATATTTCATTTTAAGGCCTTAAACAAACACAAGCTACTAATCAGTCTTTCTAAATCTGACCTTCATTGAAAGCAACTCAGAAATTAATAATTTGTGTTGTGGCTTCAAGTTTAAATAGATTGTTTGAAGAGAAATCATATGTCAGGGTTTGCAGGATTACAGGTTTCCTAACTTAAACCCCCAAGAACAATGAAAAAGTTGAAGTACACGTCACTATGAATAGGCACTGTCTGTTGGATCTCTGTGTCCCATTTAGAGATGAGCTACAAGCTGACAAGAAAAATAGGAGCAGTTTTTTTTTCTTTTTAAACTTAGTCACCAAATGGTAAAAGGACTTGGATGAAATTCCAATGCCTGAGATTCTGGATTTAGAATAAGCTTTTATAACCTTAGGCATGTCATTCTTCTAATTCTCATGTTTCCCCAATAAAACTTACTCTCTCTTCCATAAAATATCATGTCACATTACCTCCTCCAAAGCTGAAAGAAAATAAACTTTAGGCTGTAAGAGTTGAGAATTATGCATACAGGGCTCACAGGCAGAGTTGGACAATATGCTGATGGATTAAGACATACTGCAACCACAAAGTTCCATCTCACTTAGGTGTGGATGAAAAAACATCTCTTTCTAAATTATTTTCTGTGATCTTAAAAGAAATTTCTTTCACTTTTCATCTTTCAAGTGTCATCTTGATAGTTATCTTAACAAACCTTTCTCAGCTATTTATTACTGAGAAAGCCCATTCTTAAATTTTAAGTCACAAAATTATAATTGTCCACTCTACTACGACTGAAAGCAGCAGCATTCAAGAAAAAACTTAAACATAGTTACCAAGCAATGTGAAGAAGTATTTCTAAAAGGAAGCTAGATAAGTAGGTAATTTTACTCTTTCTTAACCAGTTTAAAACAGCAAAGCACACCTGCATCTAATCACAATGTTAGGAGAACAACTTAAAACATGATCAGCCTGTATGAGAACTGGGATATTGTTACATATTCAGCCTGTAAGAGAACTGGGATATTGTTGTTACATGTATTTGTATAAGCATTAGGAGATGATTTCCATGGTTTTTGTTTGTTTGTTTGTTTTTTTAAGGAGTCTTGCTCTGTTGCCCAGCTGGAGTGGAGTGATGTGATCTCGGCTAACTGCAACCCCTGCTTCCCAGGTTCAAGTGATTCTCCTGCCTCAGCCTCCCCAGTAGCTGGAATTATGGGTGTACCACCATGCTCAGCTTTTATTTATTTATTTATTTATTTTGGATTTTTAGTAGAGATAGGGTTTTGCCATGTTGGCCAGGCTGGCCTTGAACTCCTGATCTCAAGTGATCCGCCCTCATTGGCCTCCCAAAGTTCTGGGATTACAGGTATGAGCTGCCACGCCTGGCCCTTCATGAGGTTTTATAGTGAATGAATTATTTTTCTATAAAGTTTACCAATATTTATTTTGGAAAGCTGCTGAAAATGTCTATTTTTCAAAATTAATTATGCTTAAGATGTATGGCATTAAATTCAATTTTATGAGGCTTTCTGACATGTTTACCAAAAAAACCTGGAACTGAGAATGAATTTAGAAGATACTTAATTTTGTAGTGAGATATCTATATTGTAGATACTGTACTTTTAAAACCTGTCATTAAATGTTTGGCGTGTGGTTAACACTTTCTCTTTAGTCACAATTGGTATGTTAATAAATGTTATAAACATAAGTGCCAAGATATGCGTCACTGACTGTTCTATGAAATTTAATTAGCCTACTTCTCCTTTATGTTCCCAAAGTCACAGAGAAAGCAGTGTACTTTGTGACTGTATATTCATCTTTTTATCATTATGAATTATAAGCAGTGTTAATTTTGAGAAATAAAAGTCTAAAAAGAATTATTATGAGTTTAAGTTACTTTAGGATCATATCTGTTGTATGGTAAATAAAATAATGATATTATTTCAGCTAACATTTGAAAATATAAAGAAGTAATCCTTGTGGTTTATACAAACAGTTAATACAAAATGTTTATCCGTTGTTAGCCTGTCGCTGTGTCTTCAAAATTCCGAAAGACATATACTTAGCATTTGTAAGGGGTTTGAAAATATTTTAGTTCCCAGGACCTCCCTTTACTGTTACTCTCTCTGGTAATGTCTCAGTAGATCATCCCACACCAGATACTTGCTGGCATTATAGCCACTTGTGATGAAAGATTACTCATTTTAATCATCAAGAAATATATGCATTTCAATCTTTAAGAGCTCTTTAGTTTGAGTCTTTTTTTAGGTCTTATAGTTTGAGTGTTTAGTTCTCTAAGAAATCTTGATTTATAGTGATTTGTGAACGTATGTTTTATCACTTAGGCTTTCTAGCAATTTGAGTTTTGTCACTACTTGAGCTAGTATTCAGACGTATATCTCTTTTTCTTGCTTTTTAATCTTAAAGTGTAAAACAAATTCACACAGAAAAACTTTCAAATAGTACTGAGAAATATAAAATAAAAAATGATGGTCTCTTTCCACTCTCAATCTTCAGTTCCTATTCCCTAAAATAACCCTGTTATTATTTTACCATTTTAAAAGCATGTACACAGGATATTATTCTGCTTAATATTATGAAATTACCCTTCTCCTGTATCTTAGTGATATTTCTATATAAATTCAAACATATCTACCTCATTAATTTTAATAGTTGCATAGTATTCCATTTTGTCAAAATACAATAATTTAACAGTTCACAATTGGTGAATATTTAGAAACTCTCCAATCTTTTTTACTATTATGAGCAATACTGAAGTGATCATTCTCATACGTAATTATGTCTTGTCATGCTTTTTTAAAACTACTTGTCAGGAATCTTGGTTGCAAATGTGAGAAACCAACTCAAATTGGCTTCAGTATCATTTTGGTATTTTAATTTTAACTTGATGAATGAAATGGAGCATATTTTCATATGTTTATAAGCATCTGTTTTCCTCTACATTTTATATTCCATGTCTATTTTCTTTTGCCTATTTTTCTATTAGAATTTTTGATTTTTTTTTTTTTTTTTTTTTTTGAGACAGAGTCTCGCTCTGTCGCCCGGGCTGGAGTGCAGTGGCGCAATCTCGGCTCACTGCAAGCTCCGCCTCCCAGGTTCACGCCATTCTCCTGCCTCAGCCTCCGAGTAGCTGGGACTACAGGCGCCCGCCACCGTGCCCGGCTAATTTTTTGTATTTTTTAGTAGAGACGGGGTTTCACCGTGGTCTCGATCTCCTGACCTCGTGATCCGCCCGCCTGGGCCCCCCAAAGTGCTGGGATTACAAGCGTGAGCCACCGCGCCCGGCCTAGAATTTTTGATTTCTTATCATTCATTTTACATTTGTGTTCTTAAGTTTTTCTTGAGATATGTACTGTAAAACGCACAAGCCTTTGGTATACAGTTTAATGAATTTTTACACATTTCCTCCTGAGTATATACCTAGGAGTAATATTGCTGGGTCATAGGTTAGGATTTTGTTTTGCTTTAATGGATACATCCAAGTAATGGTTGAATGAATTTACGCTGCATACATAGGACAGTT
Organism: Symphalangus syndactylus; assembly: GCF_028878055.3. Classification (NCBI taxonomy): domain Eukaryota; kingdom Metazoa; phylum Chordata; class Mammalia; order Primates; family Hylobatidae; genus Symphalangus; species Symphalangus syndactylus. The sequence continues at coordinate 46,997,307 of NC_072434.2, read as the reverse complement.
CCAGTTGCTCCATATATCATACATGATCAACATTGATATTGTCAACCTTTAAAATTTTAGCCATTCTGATGGTTGCATAATGCTTACTTGTGCTTTTAACTTGCATTTCTCTAATATGTAAAAATTTTGAGTAATATTTAATTAATTCCTCTCTGCCATTTTTGGCTACTTTTGTCATATATCTTATTTCTGTATGTTTTATAGACATCAGAAGCATTATTTTACTGTAGCTTTATATAATCAACAGTCTTTCAAATTTGACCTTTGCCGTGCTGTTTGTTTCTTCTTGCATCTCTGTTTTTCCTGCTTGGATAATATTTCTTCATCCTAAAGAACTTCTTTCAGTATTTCTTGTACTGTAAATCAACAGTGACAAATTCCATCAGACTTTGGGATCATAATTTCACCTTCGTTTTCTTACAGATATATTTGCTGACTATAGAATTCGAAGTTGACAGTTATTTTTCTTCATTGTAAGTTGCCATTTTATTGCCTTCTGGCTTCTATTATTACTGTTGGAAAGTTAGCCATTGTTTTAATTGTTTCCCTTAAGGTAATATGTCTTTTATTGTGTATTTTTGTTGGCATTTAAGACTTTTCTCTTTATCTTTGCTTTTCAGCAGTTTGACTGTTACATGCCTAGGTGTGGTTTTCCTTTTACTTATCATGATTCATATTCATTGAGATTCTTCTATCTGTGGATTGAGAATTTTCATTAGATTTGGAAAATTCTCAGCCATTATTTCTTCATCAATTTTGTCTCATTTTATTTATCCTCTCCTTCTGGAACTATCAGTTGCGTACATGGTAGGTATTTTGGCCTAGGTCCACATGTCTCTTTTTCCTACTGTTTTTTGTCTCAATACTTCATTTTGATTTTTTTTTCTTTTTCTTTTAACTTTTATTTTAAGTTCAGGGGTGCATGTGCAGGATGTGCAGGTTTGTTACATAAGTAAATGTGTGTGATGGGGGTTTGTTGTACAGATTATTTCACCAGCCAGGTATTAGGCCTAGTGATACAGTTAGGCCTTGTGTCCCAAATCTCATCTTGAACTGTAATCTCCATAATCCCCACATGTCCAGAGAGAGACCTGGTGGGAGGTGATTGGATCATGGGGGCGGTTTGCCTCATGCTGTTCCTGTGATAGTGAATGAGTTCTCCTGAGATCTGGTAGTTTTATAAGGAGATCTTTCCCCTTCGCTCCTCACTCTTTTCTCTCCTGCCACCACGTGAGAAGGTCCAAGCTTGCTTCCTCTTCACCTTCCATTGTAAGTTTCCTGAGGCCTCCCAACCTATGCGGAACTGTGAGTCAATTAAACCTCTTTTATAAATTTCCCAGTCTCAGGCATTTCTTTATAGCAGTGTGAGAATGGATTAATACACTCACTATCCATTAGTTATTTTTCCTGATACTCTTTCTCCTCCCACCTTCTGCCCTCCAGTAGTCCCCAGTGTGTGTTGTTCCTTTCTATGTGTCCATGTGTTCATCATTTAGCTCCTACTTATAATTGAGAACATGTGGTGTTTGATTTTCTGTCCCCATTTTAGTTTGCTAAGGATAATGGCCTTCAGCTCTATCCATGTCTCTGCAAAGGACTGGACTTCATTCTTTTTTATGGTTGCGTAGTATTCCATGGTGTATATGTACCACATTTTCTTTATACAGTCTATCATTGGTGGACTTTTATGTTGATTCCATGTCTTTGCTTTTGTGAACAGTGTTGCAATGAACATATATGTGCATCTGTCTTTAAAATAGAATGATTTATATTTCTTTGGGTATATACCCAGTAATGGAATTGCTGGGTCTAACGGTATTTCTGGTTCTAGGTCTTTGAGGCATTGCCACACTGTCTTCAACAATGGTTGAACTAATTTACACTCCTTCCAGCAGAATTTGATTCTGGGAAGACAATCTTTTATTCCACTCACATAAAATGTCACATTTATCACTTACTAATTCACAAGTACATTTGTGTTTATTTCTGGACTTTTTATTCTTTTTCATTGACTGTTCAATCTATTTTTTTCTCTAGTACTAAATTTATAATTACCACAGCTACTCAATAAATTTAATACCTGGAGAGCCAGATTCTCCACCTTTCTTATTATACTGAATTGATATTCTTTCCAGAGTAATTTTAGCTGAATTAAGTTCTTACAATAAAAAAATTCTGTTGATATTTTAATTGGAGTTAAAAGGGTTGAAAATATCATCACTACAATATTTAGTAGCCCAAGATTATATGTCAATTATAAAACAAATTTGTCAAGAAAACATTACTTCTATCTTTTTAAATAATAATAAAGACAAATAATTCATATAATATCTGTAATACTGAATTCTTCCCAGAATCATTCTTTCTTTGATATGAAACATTAGAAATTTGGTAAGTGCTTGTCTTAGTCAGTTCAGGCTGCTGTAAAAAAGTGCCATCCGGGTGTGGTGGCTCACGCTTGTAATCTCAGCACTTTGGGAGGCCGAGGTGGGCAGATCATGAGGTCATGAGATCAAGACCATGGTGAAACCCCGTCTCTACTAAAAATACAAAAAATTAGCCGGGTGCAGTGGCGGGCACCTGTAGTCCCAGCTACTCGGAGAGGCTGAGGCAGGAGAATGGCGTGAACCTGGAAGGCGGAGCTTGCAGTGAGCCGAGATCACGCCACTGCACTCCAGCCTGGGTGACAGAGCAAGACTCCATCTCAAAAAAAAAAAAAAAAAAAAAAGTGCCACAGACTGGGTGGGTTATAAATAATAGACACTTATTTTTCATGGCTCTGGATGCTCTGGTGAAGGCCCCTTCCAGGTTGCAGACTGCCATTTTATCATTGTATCCTCACATGGCAGAAAGAGCACTACCAAGTTCTCTGGGGTCTCTTTTATGAGGACTCTAATTCCATTCATGAGGACTCTATCCTCATGATCTAATTACTTCCCAAAGGCCCCACCTCCTGATGTCATTACAAGGTGGTTAAGATTTCAGCATATGAATTTTGGAGGGACACAAGCATTCAGTTCATTGCAGTGCTCTAAGCTTTATGATTTAAATGTGGGGCTATAAATAGGGTGGTTATCCATCCCACTGTGTCTGACCAAGTCTTTATTTGTGTATATATAATGACCCCTTTCACTCTGGAGGGGAGGCAAAACACCACCATCTTCAGGGTCCCAGCTGGGCCTGAGAATTAAATTGACATAAGATGGGTTAACAAGAGTAAAATGAAGACCCAAAGAAATAGAATCAGTTACTTATGTGCCAAATTAGACAAAGAATTGTAAGTTGGGAAATGTGATAAGGCAAAGGGGGTTGGGCCAGGGTAGTTAATTGAGTAGAGAAGTGACCAGAAAGATAATACTTAGTTTAACAAAGTCTTCTTCCTGCTCTAGCCATGTAAGACGTGCCTGCTTCTCCTTCCCCTTCCACCATGATTTGCAAGTTTCCTGAGGCCTCCCCAGAGGCTGTCATGCTTGTGAAACCATGAGCCAATTAAACCTCTTTTCTTTATAAATTACCCAGTCTCAGGTATGTCTTTTTAGCAGTGCAAGGATGTACTAATACATAGGACTTTTTGCTTAGTTCAGCCATTGCCCTGGACTGCATTAAAAAAATGAAAGAAAAAGAACAACTGTCCTGAGAATTACTACCCTCAGATTTGTGAACACTCAAATTTCTATCCTCAGATTTTCATACTCATTAATTTTGGGCCAGAATTCATACTACCTGTGTGGTCTAGAAAAACAACAAGCAAAATATTTAGTTTTAAGAGTCCTGTATTGCTTGAGCATCTAAGGTACATAGTAGAAGCAAATTTCTGGGAAAATCCACACTCAACCACGACCCTGGGAGACTTCAAAGTTCCAAGGAATATAAGGTCATTAGCAACATTACTTACACAGGGACATGATCCCTTAACTGTGAGTCAGCAGGAACAACGGATGACAGTATCAGAACCACAGAAAATGGAAAACCAGGTCAAATTGCTAAGGAAGGCAGAAGAGAAAAGGGGAAAAGATTTGGTCCAAGAAGGCAGTACTAAACTTCAGCAGTCCTGTAACTTCCCACTCCAAAACTCCTAACAGAGGAGATTCTCCTTTTTTCCTGTGGTTTAAACCAGTTTGACTGGATTTTATACTGATAGCTAGCAATATCTCAACAGAGGGAGAAAAAGGAACTTAATTGAGGTGAGGGCTGGCAAGATGGCTGAATAGGAATAGCTCTGATCTTCAGCTCCCATCGAGAACAATGCAGACGGTGGGTGATTTCCGCATTTCCAACTGAGGTACCTGGCTCATCTCACTGGGACTGGTTAGACCGTGGGTGCAGCCCATGGAGGATGAGCAGAAGCAGGGTGGGGAGTTGCCTCAACCAGGAAGCACAAGGGGTTGGGAAGCTCCCTCCCATAGCCAAGGGAAGCCGTGAGGAACTGTGCCGTGAGGAATGGTGCACTCCAGCCCAGATACTACGCTTTTCCCATGGTCTTCACAACCCACACACCAGGAGATTCCCTCAGATGCCTAAACCACCAGGGCCCTGGGTTTCACACACAAAACTGGGCAGCTGTTTGGACAGACACTGAGCTAGGTGCAGGAGTTTTTTTTTCATACCCCATTGGCACATGGATCACCAGCGAGAGAGTACTGTTCACTTCCCTGGAAATGGGCTGAAACCAGGGGGCCAAGTGGTCTAGCTCAGCAGATCCCATTCCCATGGAGGCCAGCAATTAAGATCCACTGGCTTGAAATTCTCACTGCCATCACAGTAGTCTGAAGTTGACCTGGGACACTCGAGCTTGGTGGAGGGAGGGGTGTCTGCCATTATTGAGGCTTCAGTAGGTAATTTTCCTCTCACAGTGTAAACAAAGCGACCAGGAAGTTCTTTTCTGCAGAGCCCACTGCAGCAAAGCAAAGCTGCTATAGCCATATTGCCTCTCTAGATCCCTCCACCCTTGGCAGGGCATCTCTGAAAGAAAGGCAGCAGTCCCAGTCCGGGGCTTATCGATAAAACTCCCATCTCCCTGGGACACAACACCTTGGGGAAGAGGCAGCTGTGGGTACAGCTGCAGCAGACTTAAACCTTCCTGCCTGCTGGCTCTGAAGAGAGCAGCAGATCTCCCAGCACAATGCTCAAGCTCTACTAAGGTACAGACTGCCTCCTCAAGTGGGTCCCTGACCCTCGTGCCTCCTGACTGAGAGACACCTCTCAGCAGGGGTTGAGAGACACCTCATACAAGAGAGCTCAGGCTGGCATCTGGTGGGTGCCCCTTTGGGACGAAGCTTCCAGAGGAAGGAACAGGCAGGAATCTTCACTGTTCTGCAGACTCCACTGGTGATACTCAGGCAAACAGGGTCTGGACTGGACCTCCAGAAAACTCCAGCAGACCTGCAGCAGAGGGGCCTGACTATTAGAAGGAAAACTAACAAACAGAAAGGAATAGTATCAGCATCAACAAAAAGGATGTCCACATAGAAAACCCATTCAAAGGTCACCAACATCAAAGACCAAAGTTAGATAAATCCGTGAAGATGAAGAAAAGCCAGTGCAAAAAGGCTGAAAATGCAAAAATAGAACTCCTCTTCTCCTCCAAAGGATCACAGCTCCTCGCCAGCAAGGGAACAAAACTGGACAGAGAATGACTTTTGAAGTAGGCTTCAGAAGGTGTGTAAAAACAAACTCTTCCAAGCTAAAGGAGCATGTTCTAACCCACTGCAAGGAAGCTAAGAGCCTTGGAAAAAGGTTAGAGGAGTTGCCAACTAGAATAAACAGTTTAGAGAAGAAAATAAATGACCTGATGGAGCTGAAAAACACAGCACAAGAACTTCATGAAGCATACACAACTATCAACAGCCAAATCAATCAAGTGGAAGAAAAGATATCAGAGATTGAAGATAAACTAAATGAAATATAGCGTGAATAAAATATTAGAGAAAAAAGAATGAAAATGAATAAACAAAGCCTCCAAGAAATATGGGACTATGTGAAAAGACCAAACCTACATTTGATTAATATATCTGAAAGTGATGGGGAGAATGGAACCAAGTTGGAAAACACTCTTCAGGATATTATCCAGAAGAATTTCCCCAATCTAGCAAGACAGGCCAACATTCAAATTCAAGAAATACAGAGAACACCACAAAGATACTCCTCAAGAAGAGCAACCCCAAAACACATAATCATCAGATTCATCAACATTGAAATGAAAGAAAAAAAGTTAAGGGCAGCCAGAGAGAAAAGTTGGGTCGCCCACAGAGGGAAGCCCATCAAACTAACTGCGGATCTGTCTACAGAAACCCTACAAGCCAGAAGAGAGTGGAGGCCAATATTCGACATTCTTATAGAAAAGACTTTTAAATCCAGAATTTCATATCCAGCCAAACTAAGATTCATAGATGAAGGAGAAATAAAATCCTTTACAGAGAAGCAAATGCTGAGAGATTTTGTCACCACCAGGCCTGCCTTACAAGAGCTCTTGAAGGAAGCACTAAACATGGAAAGGAAAAACCGGTCCCAGCCGCAGCAAAAGCATACCAAATTGTGAAGACCATTGACACTATGAAGAAACTGCATCAACTAACAGGCAAAGTAACCAGCTAACGTCATAATGACAGGATCAAATTCACACATAACAATATTAACCTTAAATGTAAATAGGCTAAATGCTCCAATTAAAAGACACAGACTGGCAAATTGGATAAAGAGTCAAGACCCATCAGTGTGCTGTATTCATCTCACATGCAGAGACACACATAGGCTCAAAATAAAGGGATGGAGGAATATTTACAAAGCAAATGGAAAGCAAAAAGGAGTAGGGGTTGCGATCCTAGTCTTTGATAAAACAGACTTTAAACCAACAAAGATCAAAAGAGACAAAGAAGGGCATTACGTAATGGTAAAGGGATCAATGCAACAAGAAGAGTTAACTATGCTAAATATATATGCACTCAGTACAGGAGCACGCAGATTCAGAAAGCAAGTTCTTAGAGACCTACAAAGAGACTTAGACTCCACACAATAATAGTGGGAGACTTTAACACCCCACTGTCAATATTAGACTGATCAACGAGACAGAAAATTAACAAGGATATTCAGGACTTGAACTTAGCTCTGGACCAAGCAGACCTAATAGACATCTACAGAACACTCCACCCCAAATCAAGAGAATATACATTCTTCTCAGCACCACATAGCACTTATTCTAAACTTGACCACATAATTAAAAGTAAAACACTCCTCAGCAAATGCAAAAGAACGGAAATCATAACAAACAGTCTCTTAGACCACAGAGCAATCAACTTAGAACTGAGGATTAAGAAACTCACTCAAAACCACACAACTGCATGGAAACTGAACAACTTGATTCTGAATGACTACTGGGTAAATAACAAAATTAAGGCAGAAATAAATAAGTTCTTTGAAACGAATGAGAACAAAGACACAATGTATCAGAATCACTGTGACACAGCTAAAACAGCGCTTAGAGGGAAATTTATAGCACTAAACGCTCACAGGAGAAAGCAGGAAAGAACTAAAATCAACACCCTAACATCACAATTAAAAGAACTACAGAAGCAAGAGCAAACCAATTCAAAAGCTAGCAGAAAACAAGAAATAACTAAGATCAGAGCAGAACTGAAGGAGATGGAGACATGAAAAACCCTTCAAAAAAATCAGTGAATCCAGGATCTGGTTTTTTGAAAAGATTAAAATAGACCACTAGCCAGACTAATAAAGAAGAAAAGCAGCAAAACAACATGGCACATGGATACATATGTAACAAACCTACACGTTGTGCACATGTACCCTAAAACCTAAAGTATAATAGTAAAAAATAAAAAAAAGAAGAATCAAATAGACACAATAAAAAGTGAAAAAGGTGATATCACCACTGATCCCACAGAAATACAAACTATCATCAGAGAATACCATAAACACCTCAACACAAATAAACTAGAAAATCTAGAAGAAATGGATAAATTCCTGGACACATACACCCTCCCAAGACTATAGGAAGAAGTCGAATCCCTGAAGAGACCAATAACAAGTTCTGAAATGGAGGCAGTAATTAATAGCCTACCAACAAAAAACCCCAGGACAAGACAGATTCACAGGAGAATTCTACTACAGGTACAAAGAGGAGCTGGTACCATTCCTTCTAAAACTATTCCAAACAATAGAAAAAGAGGGAATCCTCCCTAACTCATCTTATGAGGCTAGCATCATTCTGATACCAAAACCTGGCACAGACACACAAAAAAAGAAAATTTCAGGCCAATATCCCTGATGAACATCGATGCGAAAATCCTTAGTACAATACTGGCAAACCGAATCCAGCAGCTCATCAAAAAGCTTATTCACCACAATCAAGACAGCTTCATCCCTGGGATGCAAGGCTGGTTCAGCAAATGCAAATCAATAAACGTAATCCATCACATACACAGAAACAATAATAAAAACAGCATGATTATCCCAATAGTTGCAGAAACGGCCTTTGATAAAATTCAACAGCACTTCACGCTAAAAACGCTCAATAAACTAGGTATTGATGGAAGGTATCTCAAAATAATAAGAGCTATTTATGACAAACCCACAGCCAATATCACACTGAGTGGGCAAAAGCTGGAAGCATTAGCTTTAAAAACTGGCACAAGACAAGGATGCCCTCTCTCATCACTCCTATTCAACATAGTATTGGAAGTTGTGGCCAGGGAAATAAGACAAGAGAAAGAAATAAAGCGTATTCAAATAGGAAGACAGGAAGTCAAATTGTCTCTATTTGCAGATGACATGATTATATATTTAGAAAACCCCATTGTCTTAGCCCAAAAACTCCTTAAGCTGATAAGCAACTTCAGCAGAGTCTCAGGATACAAAATCAATGTGCAAAAATCACAAACATTCCTATACACCAATAATAGATCTAGATCCAGATCATGAGTGAACTCCCATTCACAATTGCCACAAAGAAAATAAAATACCCAGGAATACATCTTACAAGGGACGTGAAGGACCTCTTCAAAGAAAACTACAAATCACTGCTCAAGGAAATAAGAGAGGACACAAACAAATGTAAGAACATTTCATGCTCATGAATAGGAAGAATCAACATAGTGAAAATGGCCATACTACCCAAAGTAAATTATAGATTCAATGATATTCCCATCAAGCTACCACTGACTTTCTTCACAGAATTAGAAAAAACTACTTTAAATTTCATATGGAACCAAAAAAGAGCCCACATAGCCAAGACAATCCTAAGTAAGAAGAACAAAGCTGGAGGCATCATGCTATCTGACTTCAAACTATACTACAAGGCTACAGTAACCAAAACAGCATGGAACTGGTACCAAAACAGATACATAGAACAATGGAACAGAACAGAGGCCTCAGAAATAACACCACACATCTACAACCATCTGATCTTTGACAAAACCTGACAAAAACAAGCAATGGGGAAAGGATTCCCTATTTAATAAATGGTGTTGTGAAAACTGGCTACCCATATGCAGAAAACTGAAACTAGACACCTTTCTTATACCTTATACAAAAATTAACTCAAGATGGATGAAAGATTTCAACATAAGACCTAAAACCATAAAAACCCTAGAAGAAAACATAGGCAATACCATTCAGGACATAGGCATGGGCAAAGGCTTCACGACTAAAATACCAAAAGCAATGGCAACAAAAGGGAAAATTGACAAATGGGACATAATTAAACTAAAGAGCTTCTGCATAGCAAAAGAAACTATCATCAGAGTGAACAGGCAACCTACAGAATGGGAGAAAATTTTTGCAATCTTTCCATCTGACGAAGGGCTAATATCCAGAATCTACAAAGAACTTAAACAAATTTACAAGAAAAAAATCAAGCAACCCCATCAAAAAGTGGGCAAAGGCGATGAATAGACACTTCTCAAAAGAAGACATTTATGCAGCCAACAGACACATGAAAAAATGCTCATCATCACTGGCCATCAGAGAAATGCAAATCAAAACCACAATGAGATACCATCTCACACCAGTTAGAATGGTGATCATTAAAAAGTCAGGAAACAACAGATGCTGGTGAGGATGTGAAGAAATAGGAACACTTTTACACAGTTGGTGGGAGTATAAATTAGTTCAACCATTGTAGAAGACATTGTGGCAAATGCCTCAAGGATCCAGAATCAGAAATGCCATTTGATCCAGCAATCCATTACTGGGTATATACCCAAAGGATTATAAATCATTCTACTATAAAGACACATGCACACATATGTTTATTGCAGCACTGTTCACAGTAGCAAAGACTAGGAACCAACCCAAATGCCCATCAATGATAGATGGATAAAGAAAATGTGGCACATAGACACCATGGAATACTATGCAGCCATAAAAAGGATGAGTTCTTGTCCTTTGCAGGGATATGGATAAAGCTGGGAAATCATTCTCAGCAAATCAAACACTGCATGTTCTCACTCATAAGTGGGAGTTGAACAATGAGAACACGTGGACACAGGGAGGGGAACATAACACACTGGGGCCTGTCAGGGGGTGGGGGGCTAGGGGAAGGATAGCTTTAGGAGAAATACCTAATGCAGATGCAGCAAACTACCATAACATGTGTATACCTATGTAACAAACCTGCACGTTCTCCACATGTATCCCAGAACTTAGAGTATAATTTTTAAAAAAAGCAAAAATGAATAATCAAAAAAAAAAAAAGAAATTGAATTGAGAGTGGGGTGACTGTGATCACAAGATAGCAACACAGTATGATTGATTTCCAGAAGGAAGATAGATGGTTATTCTGCTTTTGGTATTGGAGATCCAGGCCTACTAAATGGAAACGGGAGGAGGTGGTGGGGGGAATGACTAATTCTCTTGAGGGAAACTCACAGTCTTAAAAATTAACAAAAATTAGCTGGGTACCGTGACTCAACCCCTGTAATTGTAGCACTTTGGGAGGCTGAGGTAGGCAGATTGCTTGAGCTCTAGGAGTTCAAGACCAGCCTGAGCAACATGGCAAAAACTCGTCTCTACAAAAAAATACCAAAACTAGCTGGATGTGGTGGTGGGCACCTCTAGTCCCAGCTACTTGGAGGGTGAGGTGGGGGGATAACTTGAGCCCAAGAGGTCAAGGCTGTAGTGAGCTGAGATCACGCCAGCTTCGGCAACAGTGAGAACTTGTCTAAAAAGAAAAACAAATAACAAAAATCCTGATCCAGGGAAAACTGAAAAATATTTAGTGTTTCTTCGTCTTTTAGAAATGAAAATAATTCACATAGTTAGAAATTTCTGACAGCACAACATGCATCCAGCAGTGAAGTGAAGACAAGTGAGCAGCTATTGACTCTGAGACAAAATACACATAATGAAAATAAAAAACAGAAGAGGTTCTAGATAGCCTGTTTGAATGCAGATTCTCTCTGAAAATTTCAGGACGTTTGATACAGGAAGAATATTCCAATTTCTTCTCAAAAAAAGTACTCAGTACAAAAGGATAATTGCGTTGAATGCTGTTGGACATTGTATGCTGAAGTGCCCAGTAAAACTTTCCTGAAAGTCTTTATTTTGGTATAGTGACAAGGTGGTCTGTGTTGAGGACTCCTAGAATAATTCTAGCTGTGCAATCTGCTTTTGTCCCTACATCATTTTGTGCCATTCTTTGGTCTTTCCCCTCACTGGGCCTCAATTTCCTAAACTGTCGAGTGAGAAGCATGCTTTACTGAATTTTTGAGGTGTTTTTCAAAGCCACATTTCTAAGATCATGTTTCTTTACCAATATTCCTCTTAACCGAGATTACCAGTCTCAACGGTAAGGACAAAATAAGTGCTGACCTAGGTGACATTTTTCACTCCTGGATGTATTTTTTTTTTTCACTTAGCACTATGGGTTTTTTTGATGTGCTGATTTTAATTTGTTTAATTTGTTTAAGTTCTTTGTAGATTCTGGATATTAGCCCTTCGTCAGATGGAAAGATTGCAAAAATTTTCTCCCATTCTGTAGGTTGCCTGTTCACTCTGATGATAGTTTCTTTTGCTATGCAGAAGCTCTTTAGTTTAATTATGTCCCATTTGTCAATTTTCCCTTTTGTTGCCATTGCTTTTGGTATTTTAGTCGTGAAGCCTTTGCCCATGCCTATGTCCTGAATGGTATTGCCTATGTTTTCTTCTAGGGTTTTTATGGTTTTAGGTCTTATGTTGAAATCTTTCATCCATCTTGAGTTAATTTTTGTATAAGGTATAAGAAAGGTGTCTAGTTTCAGTTTTCTGCATATGGGTAGCCAGTTTTCACAACACCATTTATTAAATAGGGAATCCTTTCCCCATTGCTTGTTTTTGTCAGGTTTTGTCAAAGATCAGATGGTTGTAGATGTGTGGTGTTATTTCTGAGGCCTCTGTTCTGTTCCATTGTTCTATGTATCTGTTTTGGTACCAGTTCCATGCTGTTTTGGTTACTGTAGCCTTGTAGTATAGTTTGAAGTCAGATAGCATGATGCCTCCAGCTTTGTTCTTCTTACTTAGGATTGTCTTGGCTATGTGGGCTCTTTTTTGGTTCCATATGAAATTTAAAGTAGTTTTTTCTAATTCTGTGAAGAAAGTCAGTGGTAGCTTGATGGGAATATCATTGAATCTATAATTTACTTTGGGTAGTATGGCCATTTTCACTATGTTGATTCTTCCTATTCAGAGGCTCTTCTGCAGCTACACTTCACAGGCTTTGAAGTAAGACCCATGTGAAATGAATGTGCTGTACCACAATAGTTAAATTTCCAAGAAAGGAGTTTCATGTGGATAAAACTGATAGGAATTGTGACTAGCTTGACATGGGTGGTGGTTGAACTATTACAAGCAATTTCACATAGCTTATATTGACAATGCACTGGGATATGTGATGGACACAAATACATATATTTTAAAGCAAAACATATATCTATGTGTGATAACCTATCTTTATGAAATTCCCTTTAGTACATATTTTGCCTACAGCTTCAAAGCCTGTGTTTCCAGGCACTGTAATTCCATGGGAAGGCTGTCAGGGAAAATTTTTGACTCTGTAATGGATAAATACTTTGTAGTAAAACTGCACTTGACTTTTAGATCCTCAAGAGGGCACGATGCCCAGCTTTCGGCTGCAGGGCCTCTGAACTCTTTGCATTAAAGGTATTACACTTGGCCAGGGAATTAGACTCAACTTATTTATATCCCCAAATTCTATTACTTTTATCTCTTGAGCATCTTCAAAACCTATCCACAATTTTCAATCCCCTTCATCACCATTCTAGTCCAGGTTTCTGTGATATCTCACTAGATGATGGCAATTGTCTGTTTATTTCAGGCATTTGCGTGAGTGTGCAATGGTATGATATAGCATTGTTTGGCATTTCTCTCATGAGGAATGAAATTGAGGCTCTTTTTAGATATGACTTGTTCATTCAGAGATCCATTTTTTAAAAGTAACTGATTAAGTCTTTCTAAATGGTTTGCTTCTTTTTCTTTTCTGTGTAATATTCTATGATAGGGCATATTACTTTAACAATTCACTGACTGTAGGACATTGTAGTTGTGACAAGTTTTTGGCTATTACAAATAAAACTGCCATGAACATTTGTGTACGGGTTTTTATGAGAACATAATTCTAATTTCTCTGGATTGTTGAATGGAAATGCTAGGTTGTATAGTGAGTGTATGCTTTTTTTTTAAAAGCAACTTTATTGAAGTATAATTGACAAATACAAATTATATATTTAAGGTCTATTACTTGATGTTTTGACATATGATACATTGTGAAATGACCACCACAAACAAGCTAATTAACATAAGTATCACCTCATGTAGTTACACCATTTTCTTTTTTTTTTTGTGGTAAGATCACTTAAATGTACCCTTTTAGCAAATTTCAAGTGTACAATAGAGTATTATTAACTATAATCACCAAGCTGTACATTAGGTTTCCAAAACTTATTCATCTTGCACAACTGAAACTTTGTACCTTTGTCTAGCATTACCTTATTTCCCTTCCAACTTCGGTCCCTAGCAATCCGCATTCTACTCTCTGCTTCTACGAATTTGACCATTTGAGCTTTCCCATTTAAGTGAGATCATGCAATTTTTGTCTTTCTGTGTCTGGCTTATTTTACTTAACATAGCATTCCCCAGGTTCATCCAGGTTGTCAGAATGTATTAGTCTGTTCTCATGGTGCTAATAAAGTCATACCCAAGATGGGGTAATTTATAAAGGAAAGAGGTTTAATGGACTCACAGTTCCACATGGCTGGGGAGGCCTCACAATCATGGCAGAAGGCAAAGGAGAAGGAAAGGCACATCTTACGTGGTGGCAGGCAAGAGAGCATGTGCAGGCGAACTCCTTTATAGAACTATCAGATCTTGTGAGACTTATTCACTACCATGAGAACAATATGGGGGAAACTACTGCCATGATTCAATTCTCTCTGCCTGGCCCCGCCCTTGACACATGGGGATTACTACAGTCAAGGTGAGATTTGGGTGGGGACATAACCAAACCATATCACAGGGTTTCCTTCTTTTTTAAGGCTGAATAATAATCTATTGTATATATGCAACACATTTCTTAATCCATTCATCCGTTGACAAACACTTAGGTTGTTTCCATGTCTTGACTATTGTGAATAAGGCTGCAATGAATATGGGATTGCAGATATCTCTTCAAGATCCTGATTTCACTTCCTTTGGATATATATATTCAACTTTTTGAAGAATCTCCCTACTACTTTCCATAATGGCTGTACCAATTTACATTCCCACCAACAACATACAAGAGTTGTCTTTTCTCCACATCCTTGTCAACAGTAATTATCTTTGTCCTTTTGATAATTGCCATCCTAACAGATGTGAGGTGATATCATATTGTGGTTTTGATTTGTATTTCCCTTATCATTGGCGACACTGAGAATCTTTTCATATACCTGTTGGCCATTTGTATGCTTTCTTTTGAGAAATGTCTATTCAGGTCTTTTGCTCATTTTTAAACTGCATTTTTTATTTGTTTTTGCTTTATTTGTTTCTGCTTTATTTGTTTCTTGCCATTTAATTATATGAGTTCTCTCTATATTTTGAATATCAACTCCTTATTGAATATATGGTTTGCAAGTATTTCCTCCCATTCTGTAGGCTGCCTTTTCACTCTGTTGATTGTTACCTTTGCTGTGCACAGGCTTTTTAATTTGAGATAATCCCACTCATCTATTTTTGCTTTCATTGCCTGTGATTTTGGTATCATATGCAAAAAAACCATTGCCCAGATCAATGGCAAAAAGCTTTTCTCTATGTTTTCTTCTAGTATTTTTATAGTTTTAGGTCTTACATTTAAGTATTTAATCCGTTTTGAGACGATTTTATTGTAAATGGTGTGACATAGGGTCCAATTTCTTTCTTTCTTGCTTGCTTTCTTTTTTTGCATGTGGATATCCAGTTTTCCCAATACCTTTTATTGAAGAGAGTATTCTTTTTCCATCTGTGTTCTTGGCACTTTTGTCATAGATAAGTCGACTGTAACTGTGTGAATTTATTTTGGGCTCTTTATTCTGTTCTATTGATGTATATGTCTGTTTTTATGCCAGTACCACACTGCTTCAATTACTGTAGATGTGCAATATATTTTGAAATTAAAAAATGTGATGCCCCCAGCTTTGTTCTTCTTTCTCAAAATTAATTTGGCTTTTCAATGTCTTTTTTGATTCCATATGAATTTTAGCACTTTTTGTTTCTATAAAGAATGCCATTGATATTTTCACAGGAATTGCATTAGATCTATAGATCCTTTGATTAGTATAGACATTTTAGTAATATTAATTCTTCCAATACACAAACATTGGATGTCTTTCCATTTATCTGGGTGGTCTTTAATTTCCTTCATCAAATGTTTTATAATTTTCAATGTACAAGTCTTTTACCTCTTTGGTTAAGTTATTCTTATGTATTTTGTTCATTTTGTTGCTATTATAAATGGGATTTTTTTCATAATTTCCTTTGCAGATAGTTCATTGTTACTGTATACAAGCACCACCAATTTTCATATGTTGATTATGTTATCCTGCAACTTTACTGAATTTGTTTATTAGTTATGACAAACTGTTTCTGAGTCTTTAGAGTTTTCTACTTATACGATCATTTCATCTGCAAGAAGAGATATTTTTATCTTTTTCTTTCTGGTTTGGATGCCTTTACTTTCTTTTCTTGTCTAATTTTGCTAGCTAGGTCTTCTAGTACTATCTTGAATAGAAATGGTGAGAGAGGGCATCTTTACCTTGTACTGGATCTCAGAGGAAAAGCTTTCAGTTTTTCCCTATTGATTATGATGTTACATGTGGGCTTTTCGTATATGGCTTGTATTGTGTTAAGTTTCTTCTATACTGATGTTTTAGAGCTTTTATGGATATAAAATTTTGTTAAATGCTTTTTCTGATCTATTGAGATAATCATGTGGTTTTCATCTTTTACTGTTATAGATCATTTACCGATTTGCATATGTTGAACCATCCTTGCTTGGGTTACTAGGAATAAATCCCAGTTGGTATGGTATATGATCGTTTTGATGTGTCATTGAATTTGGTTTGCTAGAATTTTATTGAGGAGTTTTGCATCTATATTCATCAGGGATATTGGTCTACAGTTTTCTTGTGGTGCCTTTGTCTGGCTTTGGTATCAAGGTGATTCTGGCCTCATGACATGAGTTTGGAAGTATTCTCTTTGCTGCTTTTGGGAAGAGTTCAAGAATGATTAGTATTAGTTTTTCTTTGAACATTAATTAGAATTCACTCATGAAGGCTGAGCTTCACAGGTCTTTAGCTTTACTTTGTTGAAAGGTTTTATATTTTGATTCAATCTCCTTACTTGGTTTTGGTATGTTCAGGATTTCCATCTCTTCTTAATTCATTCTTAATAAGCTATAATTTCTAGGAATTTATTCCTAGGTTGTCCAAATTATTGGCATATAATTGTTCACGATAGTTGCTTAAGATCCTTATTTCTGAGGCATCCATTGTAATGTCTCATCCATTGTAATGTTTCATGTCTGATTTTATTTATTTGAGTCTTCTCTCTTTTTTTCTTAGTTTAGCCAAGGGTTTGTCAAATTTGTTTATCTTTTCAAAAAACCAACTCTTGGTTTCATTAATCATTTCTACTGCTTTTCTATTCCCTATTTCATTTATTTCTGGTCTAATCTTTATTTTTTCCTTTCTTCTGCTAACTTTGAGCATAGTTTGTTCTTTTTTTTCTAGTTCCTTGAGGTATAAAGTTAGGTTGTTTATTTAAAATCTTCCTTCTTTTTAAATTAAAGCATGTATTACCATAAACTTATCTCTTAGTACTGCTTTTGCTGCATTCCCTAAATTTTGGTATGTTGTGTTTTTGTTTTCATTTGTCATATATATGTGTGTGTGTGTGTGTGTATGTCATATATGTGTATATATATGACTATATATATATTTGTCAGATATATATATATATATATATATATATATATATATATATATACTTTTTTTTATACAGAGTCTCACTTTGTCACTCAGGCTGGAGTGTAGGGGTATGATCATGGCTTACTGTAACCCTGATCTCCCAGGCTGAAGTGATTCTCCTGCCTAAGCCTCCTGAGTAGCTGGGACCACAGGTGCATGCCACTATGCCCAGATGATTTTTACATTTTTTTATAGAGACGAGGTCTCACTATGTTGCCCAGGCTGGTCTCAAACTCCTGGGATCAAGTGATCCTCCTGCCTCAGCCTCCCACAATGCTGGGATCACAAGCATGTGCCACTGTGCCTTGCCTGCCTTATGATATTTTAAAAATTCCCTTTGGATTCTCTTTTTCACCCAATGGTTGTTCAAGCATGTATTGTTTCGTTTCCATGCACTTGTGAATTTTCCCATTTTCTTATTGTTATTGATTTCTAGTTTTATTCTCTTGTGATTGGAAAAGGTACTTGATATGATTATTTGTTAAGGCATTAAATTTATTGGCATTAAATTTGTTAAGATCGATTTTGTGACCTAATGTGTGATCTACCTTGGAGAATGTTCCGTGTGTGCATGAGAAGAATATGTATTCTTCTGCTATTGGGTAGAAAGTCCTGTATATGACTGTTAGCTTCATTTG
Source organism: Symphalangus syndactylus (assembly GCF_028878055.3). Lineage (NCBI taxonomy): Eukaryota > Metazoa > Chordata > Mammalia > Primates > Hylobatidae > Symphalangus > Symphalangus syndactylus. The sequence continues at coordinate 46,979,183 of NC_072434.2, read as the reverse complement.
GTTTATAGTGTTGCTCAAGTCACCTGTTTCTTTACTGATTTTTATGTCTGGATGCTATTGAAAATGTGCTACTGAAGTCTCCTACTATTATTGTACTCTTTATCTCCTTCTCCCTTCATACCTGTCAATGTTAGGTGGTCTAATGTTGGGTGCATTATGTATTTACAATTGATGGATTGATCCTTTCATCATTGTGTAATGAGTTTCTTTGTCTCTAGAGACAGCTTTTGACTTAAAGTGTAATATATATATATATGTAAAACATATATATTGCACACACATACACACACGTATATACATATACACACACATATGCACATATATGCTTGTATAAAAATCAAGATCTAGCAATACACGGTTTATAAGAAACTCATTTTAGATTTAAGGACACACAGGCTGAAAGTGAAGGGATGGAAAAGATATTCTATGCAAATGGTAACCAAAATAAAGAAGGGGTGGCTACACACACACACACACACACACATATACATATACACACACATATACACATATATACTTGTATATATGTGTGTGTGTATATATACACATATATACTTGTATATATGTGTGTGTGTATATATATACACATATATACTTGTATATATGTGTGTGTGTATATATACACATATATACTTGTATATGTGTGTGTGTACACACATATATACTTGTATATGTGTGTGTATATACACATATATACTTGTATATGTGTGTGTGTGTATATATACACGTATATACTTGTATATATGTGCGTGTGTATATATACACCTATATACTTGTATGTGTGTGTGTATATATACACATATATACTTGTATATATGTGTGTGTGTATATATACACATATATACTTGTATATATGTGTGTGTGTATATATACATATATACTTGTATATATGTGTGTGTATATATACTCATATATACTTGTATATATGTGTGTGTATATATACACATATATACTTGTATATGTGTGTGTATATATACACATATGTACTTGTATATGTGTGTGCGTATATATACACATATGTACTTGTATATGTGTGTGTATATATACACATATGTACTTGTATATGTGTGTGTATATATACACATATGTACTTGTATATGTGTGTGTATATATACACATATGTACTTGTATATGTGTGTGTATATATACACATATGTACTTGTATATGTGTGTGTATATATACACATATGTACTTGTATATGTGTGTGTATATATACACATATGTACTTGTATATGTGTGTGTATATATACACATATGTACTTGTATATGTGTGTGTATATATACACATATGTACTTGTATATGTGTGTGTATATATACACATATGTACTTGTATATATGTGTGTGTGTATATATACACATATATACTTGTATATATGTGTGTGTGTATATATGTGTGTATATGTTTATACGTGTGTGTGTATATATGTGTGTATATGTTTATATGTGTGTGTGTATATGTGTGTGTGTGTGTAGCCACCCCTTCTTTATTTTGGTTACCATTTGCGTAGAATATCTTTTCCATCCCTTCACTTTCAGCCTGTGTGTCCTTAAATCTAAAATTAGTTTCTTATAAACCGTGTATTGCTAGATCTTGATTTTTACACATATATAGATATTTTTTTACACATATACACATATATACTTGTATATATATGTGTGTGTATATGTGTGTGTATATGTATATACGTATGTGTGTGTGTGTGTGTGTAGCCACCCCTTCTTTATTTTGGTTACCATTTGCATAGAATATCTTTTCCATCTCTTCACTTTCAGCCTGTGTGTCCTTAAATCTAAAACGAGTTTCTTATAAACCGTATAGTGCTAGATCTTGATTTTTAAAAATCAAGCTACTCTATGCCTTTTGATTGGGGGAGTTTAACTCATTTATAGTTAGAGTAATTTCTGATAGATAAGGACTTAATAATGCCACTTTGTTAATTGTTTTCTGGTCTCCAGTTCTTTTGTTCCTCTCTTCCTCTCTTGCTGTCTTCGTTATTTGAAGATTTTTTAGTAGTAATTTGTTTTGATTCTTTGCTCTTTTGCATATATATTATTGGATTTTTTTTCTGTGGTTACCACAAGGCTTGCATAAAATATTTTGTAGCTATAACCATCTACTTTAAGTTGTTAACAACTTAGCTTCAAATTGCATACAAAATCTCTACACTTTTATCCCCACCACCCCACTTTGTGTTCTTGAAGTCAGTTTCTGTCTTTTTATGTTGTTTATTCATTAACAATTTTTTGTATTGTAGTCATTCTTAACATTTTTGTCTTTTAACTTTTATATTAGTGTTAAAGGTGATTTATACACTGCTACTATGGTGTAACATTATTCTGTATTTGTATGTTTACCTTTACAAGTGAGATTTATGCTTTCATATGTTTTCACATTGCTCTTTAGCATGGTTTCCTTTCAATTTGACGAATTCCCTTAAGAATTGCTTGTAAGGCAGGTATAGTGATGACGAACTCCCTCAATCTTTGTTTGTGTGGGAAAGGCTTTATTGTATTTTCATTTTAAATAATAGTTTTGCTGGGTATAGTATTCTTGGATAGCAGAGTTTTTTCCCCCAGTACTTTGAATACATTATCACTTTCTTTCCTGGGATCCAAAATTTCAGCTAAGAAATTCACTGATAATTGTAAAGGAGTTCCTTTCTATGTGATGTCATTTTTCTCTAGCTGCTCTCAAAATTTTCTCAGTATCTTTAATTTTGACTATTTAATTATAATATGTCTCATTGTAGACATCTTTATGTTCAATCTATTTGATATCCTTTAGGATTTTTAGCTCTGAGGTCTATTTCCTTTAGATTTTGGAAGTTTCAGATATTATTTATTTAAATAAGCCTTTCTGCTCCTTTCTCTCTCCTGTCTCCTTCTGGAACTTATATAATGCATATATTGGTTTGTTTGATGATGTCCCATAAGTCCCCACAGACTTTCTTCACTCTTTTTCATTTCTTTCCTTTTAATAATTCCAAATGACCTATTTACATGTTCACTGATTCTTTCTTCTCCTTGATCAAGTTTGCTGTTGTAGCCTTTTATTGCCTTTTTCATTTCAGTCATTGTATTATTTCAGCTCCAGATTTTGGGGGAGTTTCTTTTTGTGTGTGTGATTGCTATCTATTTGTTGAACTTCTGATTTTCTTCATGTATTGGTTTCCTGATTTGGTTTAGTTGTATATCTGTTGTCTGTAACTTGCTGAGCTTTTAAATAATTGTTTATGATTCTTTTCAGGCAATTTACAGATCTCCATTTCCTTGGGATTTGCTAGTGAAAATTCATTGTGATTCTTTTGTTATGTCATATTTCCCTGATTTTTGTGTGTGTGTGTGTTCCTTGTAGGCTTGTGTTGATATCTACAAATTTGAAGAAGCAGTCATTCTTCCTGACTTTACAGGCTGGCATCAGTAGAAAAAGACCTTCACCAGTGGGTGGGTGTAAAGACATTGGCTAGGTGGGGTGTGTGTTGGTGCCTAAGTTCAGGGACACTAGGAGGCCATGTGTGGGCACTAGATTGAGTAGGACACAGAAATACTGGTTTTGAGGGCCATAGTGGTGTTTGCTCTTTGGCACCGCTGAATCTGGGTGTGTGTGAGGATGACAGCTCCAGTGGGGATGCGGTGGCACCTAGTCTTGAAAGGGCATGCATGGTGGCACTGGCTGGAGGAGAGATGAAAGTGGTATTGGATCTTGGGGACATTTGGTGGCATTGGCAGAGCAGGGCCCGGGTGGCTGTGGTTCCAGGGATGTGCAATGTCATTGGCTCTGGGTGCCTCCAGCAGTTGTGTTCTGCATTGTGAAGACTGTGGGTGTCCTCAACAGCAAAGGCTGCAGAGGTCCACAGTGGAGGCAACAGCAATTGTGGTCCTAGATGCTAAAGGCTGCTTACATCCTCCTGCTTTTCTTTTCTCCTATTCATCTTTGGATAGTTATTTAATTATTGTTTGTGGGGCAGGAGGATGAGGGCTGGTACTTCTTAGTCTGCCATCTGGTTTCCATCATTATCTGATTAAGTATTGACTATTTTTTCCTACTTTATTGCTGGCTTTTCTTTTCAATTTATTTGTAAAAATTCTTCAGGCATTTTATATGTGAATCCTTTGTCAGGTATATGAATTGAAAATACATTTTACCACTCTGTGACTTATCTTTCAACTTTCCTAATGAAATATTTTGATGAGTAGAAATCCATAATTATAATATATTATGATTTATTATTATTTTTCTATGGTTAGCATTACTTTGTCCTATTAAGAAATTTTAACCTATCTTAGGGTTGTAGATACACTCTTTTATTAACTTTTATAGTCCATCTGGAGCTAGTTTTCTTTTCTTGGTATAGTATGAGCTAAGGGTCTCTATGTTAGTTTTATGTTGCTGTATAACCAATCACCATAAATTTAACGGCTTGAAACAACACATATTTTATGACCTCAGAGTTTCCATGGGTCAGGAGTCTGGCCGTAGCTTAGCTGTGTCCTTCACTCAGGGTCTCACAAAGCTGAAATCAAGCTGTTAACTAGACTTCGAGGTCTTATCTGAGGCTTGAGTTGTTTTCTATGCTCACATAGTTGTTAGCAGAATTTATTTTCTTTTGGCTGCAGAATTCATGGCAGCTTGTTTCTTCAAAGCTACCAAGGGAAAGAGAAATATTCTACTGCTTAAGGTTGTTCACTCTAGAAACTATTGTAAGGGACTCTCTTGATTAGGTGAGACCTGCCCAGGATAATTTTATTAAAGAGAGATTCTATTGACTTTCTTAAAATAAACTGATTAGAAACTTTAATTACATTAAAAAAATCCCTTGCCTTTGCCATATTCTACTGGTTACAAGCAAGTTACAGATCTTTCCAACTCAGGGGGAGAGGAATTTGTAAAGGCATGGATTCCAGGGGCAGGAATCACCGGGGACCATCTTAATATTCTGCCTACCATAATCCCTTTTTTCTCCATGTATACAATTGACTCAGGCCTATTTATTGAAGAGAAGAGAATATCATTTTCCCTACCGAACTATAGGGTCACTTTGTCATAACCATATATATGTGGGTTTGTAGCTGCACAATAATCTGTTCTATCGGTCTCCTTTTCTGCCTTTGTGCCAATGCCCATATTGTTTAATGACTGTAGCTTTACCAAATGTCTTGATATCTTGTAAGTCTCTAAGCTTTGTTCTTCCTCAGTATTACATTGACAATTCTTGGCTCTCTACATTTCCATACAAATCCTAGAATCAATTGGTTAATTTCCCAACCTGCCAAGATTTGGAGGAGGGGAGAAATTTTTTTGCCTTTATTAATGAATTTTCAAAAAATTTAAATTTTAATATCAGATTTTCCAATCTATAAACATGATATAGCTTTTTAATTTATATTTTAAAATTTTGTTCAATGACGTTTTATAAATTTCAGTATAGAGGTTCATATGCAATTTTCTTTTATTTATTCCTAGATATTTGATGGTTTTAAAAATGCTATGATAAGTGTCATGATTTAAAATTTTTTTTTTAGTTTGCTGTTGATATTTAGAAGTAAAACTGGTTTTTATATATATCTTAACATTATTTCTAAATATATTAATTCTAATTGATAAAAGATCTGTAGAACTTTTTGGAAATACTACATATAAAATGATATAATTTTGAATGAGAGTTTTTATTTTTTGCTATCATGCAATTCTTAATTTATTTCTTTTTCTGGCTTTATTGTACTGGCTAGGTCTTCCATTCTAATGTTGAATAAAAATGGTAAGGGCAGCCATATTTATCTTATTACCAATCACAGGGGAAATTTTTCAGTAATTCTCTATTAATTATAATATTTTCTGTGGAATTTTTTCTTTTGTAGTTTCTCTTACCAAGATGAAACATGTAAGAACTATATTTGATGGCAGAAACCCATTATAAACATAAAGACACAAATAAGTTAAAAGTAAAATAGTGGAAAATGTTATATTATGTGAACACTAATTAAAAGAAAGTTAAATTGTCTATAATAATATGAGACAAAGATTGGAGGGCAAAGAATATTGCCAGGGATAAAGAGAGAAATGCCATAATAATAAGGACATAAATTCCTTAGAGGATATAACAATTCTGAATATGCATATGCCTAAAAACAGCTTCAAAATACTTGAAGAAAAAGGATAGAATTGCATGGAGAAATAGACAAATCCAGAATTATATATGAAGCACTAATAATCATTTCTAATAATTGATAAAACACATAAAGAGAAGATCAGTAGGTATATAAAATATTTAACATCATCAAGCAATTTTTCATAATTACATTTATAAAAGACTCCACCCAAACAGCAGAATATACATTTTAAAGGATGCACATAAAACATTCACCAGTATGGGCTGTATTCTGAGCCATAAAACAAATTTCAGTATATTTAAAAGAATCCAAATCATACAAAGCAGTTTCTTTTTATTCAATGGGATTAAACTACATTCCAATCACCAAAAAAAAATGGAAATTTCCCAAATACATAAAAACAACATAGTACAGTTATAAATAACTCATGGACAAAGATGAAATCAATAGAAAAAATGTAAAATATTTTAACTGAATTAAAGTAAAAACATAGCATATCAAAACTTGTGAGATGTAGTTGAAGCACTACTTAGCAGGAAATTGATGGCGTTACGTCTTTAAATTAGAAAAGGAAGAAGCTGTCAAATAAATGACCACATCTTCAATCTGAAAGAAACTAGAAGAGCACATGAAATATGAAGTATGCTGAAAACAAGAAATAATAAATATGTAACCTGAAACAATGACATAGAAAACCTAAGAACAAGAGAGAATATCAATGAAACCTAAACCTACTTCTTTGAGAAAATCAATAAAATTGATAAAATCTAGCCAGACTGAGCAGGGAAAAAAAAATGAAAGCACAGTTACTAAAATCAGGAACATGAGATTTGAAATCCCAACAGTTTCAGCGGATATCAAAAGAAAAATAAGGGAATACTTCAAACAATCTTACTTCAGTAAATTTTACATGTAGATGATACAGGCAAATTCCTTGAAAGATCTAAGCTACCAAATATCAGTGAAGTAGAAATAGCTAACCTAAAACATTGCAATATCTATTTACAAAATTGAATTTGTAGTTAAAAATCTGCACAAAAAGAAAACTTCAGCACAGTTGGCTTCAATAGTGAATTCTACTAAACATTTAAGGAAATAATAATAATACCAATTCCACAGAAATTCTTCCATTAAAACCGAATTGGAGGGACTATTTTCCAAGTCATTCCATGAGGCCAACCTTCCCCCGATGCCAAAAGCAGAAAAAAAAAAAAAAATCACAAGTAAAGAAAACTGCAGAAAAGTATCACTCCTGAACATAAACTCTAAAATTCCTAATAAATTTTAGCAAATTATCCCAACATATAAAAGGATTATATATCATAACGAAGCAGAGTTTATTCCAAACATGGAAGGTTACTTTAACATCCTCAAAATGTTATATACATAACACCTTACACATGATCCAGCTATTTCACCCAGAGATATGAAAGCACATGTCTGTACAAATATTGGTACACCAATGTTCTTTGTCTGTAATAGTAAAAAACTGGAAACAACCCAAAGATCATGAACAGGGGAATGGATAAAAATTTGTATCTGCATCTAATAGAATGTTATTCAGTGACAATGAATTCTCTAAATTCCACTTCTAGCAACTACAGCAATATGTGCCCAGCACTATCAGGAACAAGGCTATCGGCCATGCATACTCTAGTCTAGAAGACTAGGCAGAAAAACTGCTTCCAACTGGGATTTATAGTTGGATTCAACAGCTCAGCCAGATGTGTAAGCCAAGGTTGCTGGAGAGTAAGGGAGTCAATAGAGGTGTTATGGCTGTGGGGAGCATAACATAGTAGAAAAAAGAGAAAATTGTCAGTGAAAACAAATTAAACCTGGAAGGAAGAGTACCTAGAGCTATAAGAGATGCAGGTCAGTCACTAGAACTTAACTTCATCAGAAATATACATACCTAAAGCCAGAAAAAATAGGGTTCTAACACACTACATATGAGGAAATTAGTTTTCTAAAACAAAAACCCCTTATCGACACATAATACTAATCCTATTTTTAAAACTAGCAGATTATGATCATTGTTTTAACATCTTACCCAGTTATGGAGAAGCATCTTAACCACTGGGAAGCACATGCTGGAGAATCCACAAATCAAAAATGTAGCTATTGGCTTTGTTGTATTGGTGAAATGTTAGCCGGAGCTAAAAATTAGCTCTGAGTGGCTTGATTTGAATTTGGAAAGAAAAGATAACCCAGGCCAAGATGGTGGCAGTGTGTACTTCTGTTGTTTGTTTTATTGTAGCTCGGCCATCCATCAGCATTCTAGAGCAACTCAATGGTACCAGAGTGTGGCTGACTTAGGAGATGGCTAGATAGGTGGGTGCTCATGGATCATTGCTGGGAAATGAAGAGGGGCAGACTTAGAGCCCAGGCCCTCAGTCCTAAGGTGACTATCAAATGTATTTTTTTATACCTAATGTTAATTTTTGAAAGCCTAAATGGAAAGTCTGACTATTCATTTATTTAATAACATAAATTCTGCAAAGATTAAGGCACTTAAATGCAGTCAGAACTAACTAAAATAGTAAGCAGAGAAGATTCTAAGAGCATATAAAAGTTTCTTGATTTTGGAAACTTTATATTAGAGCTGAAAAATTAAGGTTGATAAAGTGAATCTTGCAATTCCCAAATTTCCAGAACATTGAGAAATGCACCACAGAACATCTATGTAGGTTATCATATCTTTTTGTTTCAAGGACTTTTTGATTATTCAAATAATGAAGTAGCCATCCCTTTCTTTCACAGTTTTACCATAATAAAGACATCCAGTAACAATAGAGTATTCTCTTTGTTTAAAATTCTATTGGGCGGGAAGGGGAAAACTATAAAACACACTTCTGAACATTTGCAAAGAGACTGGGCATTAGATGATATTTGGGAAGTACTGTCAACATTCTGTGCGATAATAGTATGTCTATGTAGGAAAACGTGCTCATTCTTAGGTGATGTACAGTACTCCCTCTTTATCTCTTTGTCTGCAGTTTTGCTTTCCACAGTTTGTTACCAATGGTCAACCACGGTCCAAAAATATTAAGTGGAAAATTCCAGAAATAATCAACTCCTAAGTTTTAAATTGCACACTGTTTTGGGTGGTGTAATGAAATCTCATGCTGTCCTGCTCCGTCCAGCTCAGGATGTGAATCACCCCTTTGTCCAGCATATCCACCCTGTCTGCATTCCCTATTTGTCAGCTGTCTGGATTATCAGATCGACCATTGTGTATTACCATGCTTGTGTTCAAGTCACCTTATTTTAGTTCATAATGGCCCCAAAGCACAAGAGTAGTGATGTTGGCAATTCAGATATGACAAAGAGAAGCCATAAAATGCTTCCTTTAAGTGAAAAGGTGAAGGTGTTTGACTCAAGGAAAGAAAAAAAAATCATATTCTGAAGTTGCAAAGGTCTATGGTGAGACTGAATCTTCTGTCTCTGAACCTGTGAGCAGTATATTGTTATACTTGTTCTATTTTATTATTATTTATTGTTGTTAATCTTTTATTGTGACTAATAAACTTTATCTTAATATGTATGTATATGAAAAAAACCAATGTATATAGAGTTTGTTACTATCTACAGTTTTGGGCATCCACTTGGGGGTCATGAGTGTACCTCCCATGGATAAGGAGGGACTACTGTATGCTGAAGTTTTACAGATGAAGTTTTGAAATGTCTACAACTTACCTACAAATGGCTCAACCTATGTATACTTATCCTTATGTATATATATTATTTTAAATTATAGAAAAATGCTAACAATTATTAAACAAAGGTGGTAGATTTGTAGGTGTTCACTGCATCCTTATTTTAACTTTCTGAATATTTGAACTTTTTTTATAATAAAATGTTGATGAGAATGCTTCCCGCAAAGATAAAAAAAGGTTACATTTAGAATGTGTATAGAAAAAAAAGATAAAAGGAATGTATAAAAGACATGGAAGTGGAGAGAGAAGGTATACTATGTGTCTAATTGGAACTCTAAAGAGAGATAATGAAGAAGATGAGGGAAAGATAGTAGGCAAAGAGTCTTCTGAGAGACAATGTTTCAGAATTGATGAAAAATATTAACCTAAAGACCTAGCAATCATAAGCCCAGGTTGTGAATAAAACTAAATCCACACCTAGACAGATGATGAAACTTCAAAACTACAAGCATAAAGAAAAGATATTTTTCAAAACCAGAGAAAAAAGACAACTTACAAAGGAAGAAAAAATAAACTCTGAGTAGGCTTCTCAAAAGCAAGAATAGAAACTAGAAGGCAATAGAACAATATCTGTAAAATAGTGAGATAAACTAACAATGCACCTGAATCCACCACTGATAGAACCTTGTTGAAAGAACCAACAAATGATTTAGTCAAGAAAGAAATGGATACTAGAAGGACAGAGTGAGGTACAGGGTGTATTCTTAAGCAAATAAATTAGTCAGCAGGTGGGTAACCTGAGCATATTAAACAATAATAAAAATGTTTACAAACTCACAAGAAGATATTTCTCTATATATTAAAGTATAACTGTCTGAGTCCATTTTGTGCTGCTGTAACAGAATATCTCAGACTGGGTGATTTATATTACCAACTGGCTCATGGTTCCAGAGGCTGAGAGTCCAAGATTGAGGGCCTGGCATCTGGTGAGGGCCTTCTTGCTGCATCATAACATGGTGGAGGGCATCACATAGGAGAAAGAGAGAGAGCAAGTGAGGGCCAAACTCATCTTCTTATAAGGAACTTACTCCTGGGATAATGGTATGAATCTCTTAATGACGGCAGAGCCCTCATGGCCTAACACTTCTTAAAGATCTCACCTCTTAACACTGTGGTATTGGGGGTTGAGTTTCCAACACATGATTTTTGGGGGACACATTCAAACCATACCAATAACCTTGCACTGTTTTATTGAAATGGGCACTATAATATAAACCTTAAGCCTTACCACAATTATACAACCTTTCCTTTGAACAAACACAGATGTTGGGTATCTCTAATAATCCTCAGATTGTTCCCATGTCCCAGCCCATGACTGGGCTCAATCTCAGACTTTCAACCAGGAAACATTCTTTCATCTTTTATAATATCATATCTGATTACATGACAGGGAAAACAAGATTGCCAGATTATTTAAACATAGGTATCTGTGGTTACGGCTAATTGATCACAGAGTCTCTAAAAATTAAGTAGATAGGTGTGGCTTGACATACATAGGAAGAAATATTTTTAGTTTACTGAGTAGACAGGCATCTAATACGAGGACCCGTGGAAGAAATTCACAGCTTTTTTTTTCTTTTTTAAAATTTCAATACTTTTGGGGGTACAAGTGTTTTTTGGTGACATGGATAAATTGTGTAAAGGTGAAGTCTGAGATTTTAGTGCACTCATCACCCAAATTGGTATATTGTACCCAATATGTAGTTTTCTCTATCTCTCATCTTCTTCCCATCCTCTCCTATTCTGAGTCTCCAAAGTTCATTATACCACTCTGCATGCACTTGTGCACCCATAGCTTAGCTCCCATTCATAAGTGAGAATATACAGTATTTGGTTTTCCATTCCTGAGTTACTTCACGTAGAATAATGGCCTCCAGCTCCATCCAAGTTGCTGCTAAAAGCACTATTTTATTCTTTTTTAATGGTCGAGTAGTATTCCATGGCGTATTTATACCACAGTTTCTTTATCCACTCATCAGTTTATGAGCACTTATGCTGGTTCTATATCTATGCAATTGGGAATTACCCTGTGATAAACATACATATGCAGGTGTCTTTTTGATAGGAATTGCACTGAATCTGTAGACTGCTTTGAGCAGTATGGTCATTTTCACTATATTGATTCTTCCAGTCCATGAGCATGGGATGTTTTTCTGTTTGTTTGTGTTATCTATGATTTCTTTCAGCAGTATTTTGTAGTTCTCCTTGTAGAGATTTTTAATCTCTTTGGTTAAGTATATTCCTAGATATTTTATTTTTTTGCAGCTATTGTAAAAGAAATTGAGTTCTTGATGTGAGTCTCATCTTGGACATTCTTAGTGTATAGCAGTGCTACTGATTTGTGTGCATTGATTTTATAATCTGAGACTTTACTGAATTCATTGATCAAATCTCTGAGTTTTTTGGAGGAGTTTTCTAGGTGTACAATCAAATCATTGGCAAACAGAGATCCTTTGACTTCTTCTTTTCCAATTTGGATGCCCCTTATTTCTTTCTCTTGCCTGATTGCTCTGCATAATCTCTTCCAGAGTAAAAACAGAGAATACACTTTTCAATTCATTTTATTAGTATTGGATGTCTCAATACCAAGACTAGACAAACATATTATAAGAAAGAAAACTACAGATATAAACACTTGAAGATAAAAATCTTCAAGAAAACATTAACAAATCAAATCCAGCAAAACATAAAAAGGATAATATATCCCAAACAAGTGGGGTTTATTGCAGGAATATATGACTGGTTCAACATCATAAATCAAGCAATGGGCTGGGTGTGGTGGCTCACGCCTGTAATCCCGGTAAGTGGTGCCAGAACAGTTGGGCATACATGTGAAAACAAAAAAGAGTCTTAGTCTGCACCTTACGCTGCATAAAAACATGAATCAAAAATGATTCATAGACTAAATGCAAAATCTAAAACCATAACACTTCTATAATAGAAAATTCCCTAAGAGAAAACTTTCACGATATGGGTTAGGCAAAGAATTTGTAGACATGACACCAAAAGCTTATGTAAAAGAAAAAAATTCGATAAACTGGACTTTATATTAAAACGTAACATTTTGCTCTGAGAAAGACACTATTAAAGATTTGAAAAATAGAAGGCATAGACTGGGAGAAAATATTTGCTAATCACATTTCTGACTAAAGACTGCATTCAGAATATAGAGAATATTTAAAACTCAGCAATAAGACAACAACCTAATTTTACAAAATGGACAGAACGTCTGAACTTCACCAAAGAAGGAATTTTGGATGAAAAATAAGTATATGAAAATGGGCTTAGAATCACTAAAAATTAGGGGAAATAAAACAAGATACCTGTATGCATCTATAAGACTGTTTACGGTTTAAAAAAAATCTGTGAATATCATGTGCTGGAGAGGTTGTGGAACCACTGGAACTCTCCAACATTGCTCGTCACAGTAAAAAAGGATTTGGCTACTTTAGGAAACAGTTTGGCAGTTTCTTACAAAGTTGAACACATATGGTGGACCATCAAGTGTTCCAACAGTTTCACTCATAGGTACCCATTTAAGGGAGATAAAAATTTATGGTCACATAAAAATATGTACACAAATCTTCACAGCCACTTTATAATTGTAACTGTCATTGTCAAATTGTAATTGTCAGAACATGGAAACAATCCAGATATCTTTCAGCTGGTGAATGAATAAACAAACTATGATACATCTATATAATAGGAGATAACTCAGCAATATCAAGCGACAAGCTATTGATTCCCCAACAACATGGATGAATCTTAAAACCCAAAGACTACGTGTTGTTTGATTCCACGGGCAGACCTATAGGGAGAAAAACACACCAGCAGGAACAGGAGTTGGGGGTGAGGGGAAGGGATTTTGTATAAAAAGGAAGCATGGGGAATTCAAGAGGAGGTGGATGTGTGATGGAAACGTTCTCTATAGAACCGTGACGCTATGCATGTGTCAAAACCCATAAAACTGTACGCCATAGAAGTGAATTTTACTGCATGTAAGTTAAAAATCTCAGCCAGGATATGGGAACGATATGGAAAGCCGGCTGTGACAAAGTGGCTCAGAATGTACTGTGAATGAATCACATAACCAATACGGAGGAAGGTGGGGAAGTCAGGGTTTAAACTGGATGGATGCTGTAAGACTCAAGACAAAAGAACTGTATATAAACACTGTACTTGAGAAATTTTTTTTAATTTTTAATTTTTCTGGCTACATAGTAGGTGTATATATTTATGGGGTATTTGGGATATTTTGCTACATGCATACAATGTGTAATAATCACATCAGGGTAAATGGGGTATCCATTACCTTAAGCATCTTTTTTGTTGTCAACAATTCACGTATATCCCTTTATTTATTTTAAAATGTACAATAAATTATTGTTGCCTGTAGTCACCTTTGTGCTATCAAATAGTAGGTCTTATTTACTCTTTCTTTTTTTTTTCACTTTTGTAGCATTTACTATGTGCCAGGCAGTGTTATAAGTTCTTCTGAATGTTTTTAATCCTCATGACACAACCTCATGAGGAAGTTACTACAATTAGCTCCATTTTACAGGTAAAGAAACTGAGGCACAGAGATGAGCTTGCCTGAGGTCATACAGGTAGGAAGAGGTAGAGCTGGGAGTTTAGCCTAGGAATGTGGTAGAGGTGACCCTTTTAACTCCTACACTCTATGCCTCCTGACCAAAGAGTCTGTGGGTCATGAGTTCAAACCCTGTTGCCCCAAATTGCCATAACTGCATGAGTTGGGCAAGCTGCTCCCTCTGTGAGCCTCAGTGGCTGCATCTGTGAAATAGCGACAATCATCACAACTGCCCCATGGTGCTGCTGTGATGATTCTTAAATAATCCACACAATGAGTTTAAAAAGCCCAGCCAAGAAACTAATGTTTCCTTCTTTTCCATTTCACAAGGTTCCATGAGAAGCAAAGAACATAATAGTATGTATATAGCAGCATTTTAAAATTTGCATCTTGAAATATTGCAAGCACATAGAAGTATAGAGAATACATATAATAAACTCTCATATATTCAATATCAAGGTTAAAAAATAAAAACATATGGATACAGATGGAACCTCCTACATAACTGTCCGTAACTGCCTATCTTCTCCCTCTCCAAGGGTAATCACCACCCTGATTTTGAGGTTTGTCACTCATATGCATATGTTTACATTCTTACCCTGGATATATATATATTTATCCTTAAATAATATATATTATGTAACATAAGATATTGTTTCACACATTGAAAAACTTCTGTTCATATTCTTGTGGAAATTTTGCTTAACACTGTAATTCTGAGACTGACCCATGTTGACACATGCATTTCTGGCTGGTTATTTTATTTCTTTTTATTATATTTTAAGTTCTAGGGTACATGTGCACAACGTGCAGGTTTGTTATGTATGTATACATGTGCCATGTTGGTGTGCTGCACCCATTAACTCATCATTTACGTTAGGTATATCTCCTAATGCTATCCCTCCTCCCTCCCCCAACACCACGACAGGCCCTGGTGTGTGATGTTCCCCTTCCTGTGTCCAAGTGTTCTCATTGTTCAATTCCCACCTATGAGTGAGAACGTGCGATGTTTGGTTTTCTGTCCTTGCGATAGTTTGCTCAGAATGATGGTTTCCAGCTTCATCCATGTCCCTACAAAGGACAGGAACTCATCCTTTTTTATGGCTGCATAGTATTCCATGGTGTATATGTGCCACATTTTCTTAATCCAGTGTATCATTGGTGGACATCTGGGTTGGTTCCAAGTCTTTGCTGTTGTGAATAGTGCCACAATAAACATACATGTGCATGTGTCTTTATAGAAGCATGATTTATAATCCTTTGGGTATATGCTCAGTAATGGGATGGCTGGTTCAAATGGTATTTCTAGTTCTAGATCCTTGAGGAATTGCCACACTGTCTTCCACAATGGTTGAACTAGTTTACAGTCCCACCAACAGTGTAAAAGCGTTCCTATTTCTCCACATCCTCTCCAGCACCTGTTGTTTCCTGACTTTTTAATGATCGCCATTCTAACTGGTGTGAGATGGTATCTCATTGTGGTTTTGATTTGCATTTCTCTGATGGCAAGTAATGATGAGCATTTTTTCTAACTGGTGTGAGATGGTATCTCATTGTGGTTTTGATCTGCATTTCTCTGATGGCCAGTAATGATGAGCGTTTTTTCATGTGTCTGTTGGCTGCATAAATGTCTTCTTTTGAGAAGTGTCTGTTCATCTTCTTTGCCCACTTTTTGATGGGGTTGTTTGATTTTTTCTTGTAAATTTGTTTGAGTTCTTTGTAGATTCTGGATATGAGCCCTTTGTCAGATGGGTAAATTGCAAAATTTTTCTCCCATTCTGTAGGTTGCGTGGTAGTTTCTTTTGTTGTGTGGAAGCTCCTTAGTTTAATTAGATTCCATTTGTCAATTTTGGCTTTTGTTGCCATTGCTTTTGGTGTTTTAGACATGAAGTCCTTGCCCATGCCTATGTCCTGAATGGTATTGCCTAGGTTTTCTTCCAGGGCTTTTATGGTTTTAGGTGTAACATTTAAGTCTTTAATCCATCTTGAAGTAATTGTTGTATATGGTGTAAGGAAGGGATCCAGTTTCAGCTTTCTACATATGGCTAGCCAGTTTTCCCAGCACCATTTATTAAATAGGGAATCCTTTCCTCATTTCTTGTTTTTGTCAGGTTTGTCAAAGATCAGATGGTTGTAGATGTGTGGTATTATTTCCGGGGGCTCTATTCTGTTTCATTGGTCTATATCTGTGTTTTGGTACCAGTACCATGCTGTTTTGGTTACTGTAGCCTTGTAGTATACTTTGAAGTCAGGTAGCGTGATGCCTCCAGCTTTGCTCTTTTGGCTTAGGATTGTCTTGGCAATGCAGGCTCTTTTTTGGTTCCATATGAACTTTAAAGTAGTTTTTTCCAATTCTGTGAAGAAAGTCATTGGTAGCTTGATGGAGATGGTATTGAATCTATAAATTACCTTGGGCAGTATGGCTATTTTCACGATATTGATTCTTCCAACCCGAGCATGGAATGTTCTTCCATTTGTTTGTGTCCTCTTTTATTTCGTTGAGCAGTGGTTTGTAGTTCTCCTTGAAGAGGTCCTTCACATCCCTTGTAAGTTGGATTCCTAGGTATTTGATTCTCTTTGAAGCAATTGTGAATGGGAGTTCACTCATGATTTGGCTCTCTGTTTGTCTGTGATTGATGTATAAGAATGCTTGTGATTTTTACACATTGATTTTGTATCCTGAGACTTTGCTAAAGTTGCTTATCAGCTTAAGGAGACTTTGGGCTGAGACGATGGGGTTTTCTAAAAATACAATCATGTCATCTGCAAACAGGGACAATTTGACTTTCTCTTTTCCTAATTGAAAACCCTTTATTTCTTTCTCTTGCCTGATTGCCCTAACCAGAACTTCCAACACTATGTTGAATAGGAGTGGTGAGAGAGGGCATCCGTGTCTTGTGCCAGTTTTCAAAGGGAATGCTTCCAGTTTTTGCCCATTCAGTATGATATTGGCTATGGGTTTGTCATAAATAGCTCTTATGATTTTGAGATATGTCGCATCAATACCTAGTTTATTGAGAGTTTTTTGCATGAAGGGCTGTTGAATTTTGTCAAAGGCCTTTTCTGCATCTATTGAGATAATCATGTGGTTTTTGTCTTTGGTTCTGTTTATGTGATGGATTATCTTTATTGATTTGCATATGTTGAACCAGCCTTGCATCCCAGGGATGAAGCCAACTTGATCATGGTAGATAAGCTTTTTAATGTGCTATTGGATTCAGTTTGCCAGTATTTTATTGAGGATTTTTGCATCAGTGTTCATCAGGGATATTGGTCTAAAATTCTCTTTTTTTGTTGTGTCTCTGCCAGGCTTTGGTATCAGGATGATGTTGGCCTCATAAAATGAATTAGGGAGGATTCCTTCTTTTTCTATTGATTGGAATAGTTCCAGAAGGAATGGTACCAGCTCCTCCTTGTACCTCTCGTAGAATTTGGCTGTGAATCCGTCTGGTCCTGGACTTTTTTTGGTTGGTAGGCTATTAATTATTGTGGTGTGGTGCTGAGAAGAATGTATATTCTGTTGATTTGGGGTGGAGAGTTCCGTAGGTGTCTATTAGGTCCGATTGGTGCAGAGCTGAGTTCAATTTCTGGATATCCTTGTTAACTTTCTGTCTCGTTGATCTGTCTAATGTTGACAGTGGGGTGTTAAAGTCTCCCATTATTATTGTGTGGAAGTCTAAGTCTCTTTGTAAGTCTCTAAGGACTTGCTTTATGAATCTGGGTGCTCCTGTATTGGGTGCATATATATTTAGGATAGTTAGCTCTTCTTGTTGAATTGATCCCTTTACAATTATGTAATGACCTTCTTTGTCTCTTTTGATCTTTGTTGGTTTAAAGTCTATTTTATCAGAGACTAGGATTGCAACCCCTGCTTTTTTTTGCTTTCCATTTGCTTGGTAGATCTTCCTCCATCCCTTTATTTTGAGCCTATGTGTGTCTCTGCACGTGAGATAGGTTTCCTGAATACAGCACACTGATGGGTCTTAACTCTTTATCAAATTTGCCAGTCTGTGTCTTTTAATTGGAGCATTTAGCCCATTTACATTTAAAGTTAATATTGTTATATGTGAATTTGATCCTGTCATTATGATGTTAGCTGGTTATTTTGCTCGTTAGTTGATTCGGTTTCTTCCTAGCATTGATGGTCTTTATAATTTGGCATGTTTTGCAGTGGCTGGTGCTGGTTGTTCCTTTCCATGTTTAGTGCTTCCTTCAGGAGCTCTTCTAAGGCAGGCCTGATGGTGACAAAATCTCTCAGCATTTGCAGTGGCTGGTGCTGGTTGTTCCTTTCCATGTTTAGTGCTTCCTTCAGGAGCTCTTGTAAGGCAGGCCTGGTGGTGACAAAATCTCTCAGCATTTGCTTCTCTGTAAAGGATTTTATTTCTCCTTCACTTATGAAGCTTAGTTTGGCGGATATGAAATTCTGGGTTGAAAATTCTTTTCTTTAAGAATGTAAAATATTGGCCCCCACTCTCTTCTGGCTTGTAGAGTTTCTGCTGAGAGATCAGCTGTTAGTCTGATGGGCTTCCCTTTGTGGGTAACCCGACCTTTCTCTCTGGCTGCCCTTAACATTTTTCCTTCATTTCAACTTTGGTGAATCTGACAATTATGTGTCTTGGAGTTGCTCTTCTCAAGGAGTATCTTTGTGGTGTTCTCTGTATTTCCTGAATTTGAATGTTGGCCTGCCTTGCTAGGTTGGGGAAGTTTTCCTGGATAATATCCTGAAGAGTGTTTTCCAACTTGGTTCCATTCTCCCTGTCACTTTCAGGTACACCAATCAGACGTAGATTTGGTCTTTTCACAGAGTCCCGTATTTCTTGGAGGCTTTGTTCATTTCTTTTTACTCTTTTTTCTCGAAACTTCTCTTGTCACTTCATTTCATTCATTTGATTTTCAATCACTGATACCCTTTCTTCCACTTGATCAAATCGGCTAATGAAGCTTGTGCATGTGTCACGTAGTTCACGTGCCACGGTTTTCAGCTCCATCAGGTCATTTAAGGTCTTCTTTACACTGTTTATTCTAGTTAGCCATTCGTCTAAACTTTTTTCAAGGTTTTTACCTTCTTTATGATGGGTTCAAACATCCTTCTTTGGCTCAGAGAAGTTTGTTATTACTGAAGCCTTCCTCTCTCAAGTCGTCAAAGTCATTCTCTGTCCAGCTTTGTTCCATTGCTGGCGAGGAGCTGTGTTCCTTTGGAGGAGAAGAGGCTCTCTGATTTTTAGAATTTTCAGCTTTTCTGCTCTGGTTTCTCCCCATCTTTGTGGATTTTGATGATGGTGACGTACAGATGGGGTTTTAGTGTGGATGTTCTTTCTGTTCATTAGTTTTCTTTCTAACAGTCAGGACCCTCAGCTGCAGGTCTGTTGGAGTTTGCTGGAGGTCCACTCCAGACCCTGTTCGCTTGGGTATCACCGGCGGAGGCTGAAGAACAGCAAATATTGCAGAGTGGTAAATGTTGCTGTCTGATCCTTCTTCTGGAAGCTTCATCTCAGAGGGGCACCTGGCTGTATGAGGTGTCAGTTGGTCCCTACTGGGAGGTGTTTCCCAATTAGGCTACTTGGGGGTCAGGGACCCACTTGAGGAGGCAGTCTGTTCTCAGATCTCAAACTCTGTGCTGGGAGAAGCACTACTCTCTACAAAGCTGTAAGACAGGGACGTTTAAGTCTGCAGAAGTTTCTGCTGCCTTTTGTTCAGCTATGCCCTGCCCTCAGAGGTGGAGTCTACAGAGCCAGGCAGGCCTCAGTGAGCTGTAGTGGGCTCCACCCAGTTTGAGTTTCCCAGCCATTTTGTTTACCTACTCAGGCCTCAGCAATGGTGGATGCCCATCCCCCAGCCTCGCTGCCACCTTGCAGTTCGATCTCAGACTGCTGTGCTAGCAATGAGCAAGGCTCCATGGGCATGGGACCCTCTGAGCCAAGCATGGGATATAATCTCCTGGTGTGCCATTTGCTAAGGCAGTTGGAAAAGTGCAGTATTAGGGTGGGAGTGTCCCGATTTTCCAGGAACCGTCTGTCACAGCTTCCCTTTGCTAGGAAAGGGAATTCCCCGACCCCTTGTGCTTCCCAGGTGTGGTGATGCCCCGCCCTGCTCGTGGGCTGCACAGACTGTCTGACAAGCCCCAGTGAGATGAAGCCGGTACCTCAGTAGAAATCTCCCGTCTTCTGCGTTGCTCACGCTGGGAGCTGCAGACTGGAGCTGTTCCTATTCGGCCATCTTGGAACTCCTCTTATTCACTCTTTCTAAGCATTTTTTTGTACCCATTAACTATCCCCACTTCCCCTCCCCCACTGCCTTCCCAGCCTCAGGTAACCATTATTCTCCTCTCTATCTCCATGAGTTCAATTGCTTTAATTATTAGCTCCCCCAAATAAGTAAGAACATGTGAGAACATCTTTCTGTGCCTGGCTTATTTCACTTAACATAATGACTTCCCTTTCCATCCATGTTATTGGAGATGACAGAGTTTCATTCTTTTTTATGGCTGGGTAGTATCTACTTGATAAATTTGTTTCTCATGAGATTATGGGTTGGAAGTTTTGAAACTAATTAATTTGGATGTTAAGGTTGAACAAAATAAATGAATAAATAAATAAATAAATTGTAAATGATCAAAGCTGGGTTTCTCAGAGTGGGAATGAAGTTACGAAAATGAAAGTCAGGAGAGTTAGATGGAATCCTGCGATGCCCTTGCCTTGCCAGGGTTTTCTGTGTTTTGGCTCCTCACTGGACTTTGAGCCATCCCTGCAGGGCTGAGCCACACACAGTGACTCTCCACTTATTTGCTTCTCTTTCAGTGGTAGGCTGCTCTTGTTTGTGACTGGATGCTGAGTTCATGGTGGACATTCTCTGCTGTCTTGAATCAGCCTCAGTCTTAGCCACTTAGATCCAGTACCTGGGTCTTGAGAGTGGGGCTCTCTCGGCACGTTATATTTATTTTACTACCTCTGTTGCTTTTCTGCTATACCTGTACTGTCCATTTCCAGAGAGCTGCACCAACCACTGTCTTACTTATATTTGGACCTCCAATATCTGTGGTAATGCCTGGTACATAATAGATCTTTGGTAAATTTCTATTGCATGTAATTGAACATAGTCGATTTGAGTGAAATGTTTAGGAAAATGAAGTGTTGACATTGCTCGTATTTCACAAGATAGTTAAAAATGAGTTAACGAGGAAAACTCTGGTTTGAGAATCATTTTCTCTACCTCTTTATAACTATTTGAAATGACAGCATTCCCCATAATAGATTCTCTTTATTTGCCTCACTTCTTTTCGTAGGGGTGAGATAACTGAAATGTGCTAAGGAATTTCCATGTGGCAAGTGTCGTGCTGGTCATTGAAACACACATCCTCATTTAAATCCTGATGATGCTTAAAATCTCCGCTGAGAAAATGGGGGACTTAGTAACTTTTCAAATAACTCAGAACGAGTACGTAAAAGAGGCAGACTAGGAGTCTAGGCCTGAAGGCATGTAAATATCAAAACCAGCTTGTCAAACAGTGTGCTTCTCACAGAAAGATTACTTCTTAACTTGGAGATGAGAACTTTTCATGCTGTGAAAACTGGCATGGACCGTGGGTGAGGACAGAAGACTTCTAGGCTCCAAATCTCCAAGGGGTCAGGAAACAATCATGGGGTGGCCAATCGGAGTAGAACCCATTAAGTTACTTGTGAAGTGAAGAAAACCTATCAATCAAAGTTTTAAAAGTATAGTGGTTGCAATCTCTTGTCTTTCTAGCGCTCCTGACAACCGTCCTTCTGCTTTGCCTTGTGCTCTGCTGCCACCTGCTGGTCATCCCAGAGAAGGCAGAAGGAAGCTTTGGGTACAGGGTCAGTGCTCTGAGATCTTTGCCAACGCAGCCCTGCAAAGTGACTAGAGTGACATCTGCAATTGTCCTCAAGGAGCTTGTGTTGACATTCTTGGCTTATCTCTATTCTTTCATTGTGTGAGAAGTTTTGAGTAAACGACCTGTGCCTTAAGGTCTGAAGTTCCAGCCTTCAAACAGGATGTGGGCAGAGGCCTCCCCTTGCTTCGGTAATAAAGTAGATGGATGGCTCATAAGGAGGGCCCAGCAGTACCTGACCGGGAAATAGTAGGCATTTTCCAAATGAGAGCTCTTCTCTCTCCCCCTCCCTTCACCAGAGGCCCCTCAGGAGATCCTTGGCTCTTGCGGTCCCTGAAGTTGGAGCACATTTAGAAGCTACAATAGTACCAAGGATTGGGTCTTCTCACTTGCAATTCAGGACTCCTCTGGCTAAAAAAATTCTGCGCATGGACTTAAGCAAGAGAGAGCCCCCTAATGTGGGAGTAGGTACACAATTATAAAGTCTGCAGACACAGCAGGCAGGCGGCGGCTGACCTCATTATGCTGGGGCTTTAAATAAGTGTTGCTAAGTTCAGCAGAGCACCCAAACACCAAATTGTGCAGTAGGATTGGAAACTACCCATTAATGACTTTAGAAGTCTACCATTATTTTTCCACCATAAATCTTGGAGAAAACATTAGAAATAATGTATGTGTGCACATAGTCATACATATACAAAGAATGTAAAGAATATAAAATTTGTGATGAAAGACTAAATACCAACAGTAGTTATCTGAAGGTGATTAGTGCTTTTCCTTATCTGCATTTTATAGTTTTTTTTAAGTGGTGAATATTTATTACTTGGTATCTTTTAACTTAAAAAAAGAAAGAGTGTCTCTTAATCAGAGACTCTGGTTGTGTACATCTGGGACTTTTGGTTGTAAGTAGAATGGACCAGAATCTCCAAGTCAGGAGATGGGAAACAGAAAAGAAAGATCAGCTCTGTTTTATTCTTGCAGCTCGCTCATCCCAGCAGTTTGAAGATAGAGGACAGGGCTATTTGGCTTCTCTGATGTTATCACTCACTTGGCTGGGATGACGTGTGGCTGGTGCTGTGGAGTCCAGAGATCTGGCACTGGCTTTTGTCCTTATTCATCCCTAATCCTGCTTCACCCTTCATCTCTGGTCGCTACTTCTGTCCTAGTCCTCCCCTATCATGGTAATTGTCTTGTCCTCCTTCCAATCTCTCTTTCTACCACCACACAAAATTTTGACAAGCAAGTGGCTAGAAACCAACATTGTTCAGTATTAAGTCAAAGGAGAGAAGGAAGAGGAACGCAGCGTTGTGGTTTTGTTGTTGTTGTTGATTTTTTTTTTTTTTTTTTTTTTTGCCACTGGAAAGATTTGTGCACATTGACATTTAAAACTTATTAACCAGCTGGGAGTGGAGGCTCACTCCTGTAATCCTAGCGCTTTGGGACGCTGAAGTGGGCAGATCACTTGAGGCCAGGAGTTCAAGACCAGCCTGGCTATAATGATGAAACCTCTTCTGTAGTAAAAATATAAAAATTAGCCAGGCATGGTGGCACACACCTATAATCCCAGCTACTTAGGAGGCTGAGGCAGGAGAATTGCTTCAACTCAGGAGGCGAAGGTTGCAGTGAGCCGAGCTCACACCACTGTACTCCAGCCTGGGTGACAGAGCGAGACTCTATCACAAAAAAACAAAACAAACAAAAAAAGACTTACAAACCAATAGCTTAACTTGGGCTGAGAGGGACTAAAACTCGGGTCTCTACCTTAGCAAGTGAAATACCAGATGAGCAAAATCACGCTCAAGTTCTCACTCCCAATGAGCTTTTTCTTCCCCTCTTCCCCTTTTTGAAAGAGGGTCAATATTCTTCCAGAATCCTAAGCATAAAATATGAGAGTTGCTGTGGAGTCTTCTCCCCATCTTAGCAATTGCCAAGTTCTGAAGCTTCCATCTCAGGCCCTCCCTTCTCCCCTCCTTCCCTCTATGGGCTCCCTGTTTTACCCCCATCACCTCTGCTCTGCTCATAGCATGAGCCTTCTGAGGTTTCAGACCCCCAGTCTGCCCTCCTCCAGTCCATCTGACCTAGAGATGCTGCATTCATTCATCTGAGGGCCGGTTTTGACCGCCTTTCTGAAAACATTTGCAAGTTCTCTGGTATTGACCAAATAATACTTGAATTCTAAAAGTAGGTGTATAAACCCCTCTGCAGTCTAATCCCAGGTTATCATTGACTATTCCCTGTGGGATAACATTGTCAACAGCCAAACTTGATGGTTCCAGGCACTGTAATCGACATGAGGCTATAGACATGAGAATGGGATGCAGTGCTTGCGCTCCAGTAGCCCACCTCCTGTTGGAGACACAGTCAGCAGTGGTGTAAGTGCTCTAGAGGAATGACCAGGGCTTTCTAGAAGTCTGGGACAGAGAGCGTCAGAGGCTTTTTTAGGCTAAGGCAGAGAAGGAATAGGAATTAACCAGACACCTTGAGGGTAGAAATCGAGGCTAGGAGACTGGTAGACATTTTAGGCAGAGGCAACCAAGCAGATGCATGAAATTGCAAGAATACATGGCAGGTGCTACTTCACATGGTTTAGGCTGCATGTGAGGAAGCAGTGGAAGAAGATGCAGGGGGCATAAGAACAACAGCACAAACATTAATTTCTTCCTTGTATTCTGCTCAGCACTTTTCATGGGTTTTCCTGTTTACTTCTCGGGAAACACTGTAATATGGGTATGGTTTGTTCTGCTACAATGTATGTTTCTGTAACAACAGTTAGCTCATACTTGACTGGAAAATAAGGGAATGATTTAAGTGTAATGAAGCTAGGTTGGTTCAGATACAGTCTCCCGGCCCCACCCTGCAAGGCTAGGGGAATTAGAAAAGCAGGAATAAAATCAGAACGTTCAGCAGGAAATAAGAAAGCCCTCAGCTCAACTGTGGCTTAGACTCGGGGCCTTTACTGCTCTATTTTAAGAAAATTTAAAATGAGAGTCTGCCATGGGGCTCCCTCTCTAGAGAAGCCAGCTTTACGCAAGCTCCTCGCTCTCGGCAGGTCCACGTGCTCCTCTGTCTACATTCACTGCAGCCCCTCTGGTTCAGAGCTCCACTTCTATCTGCATTTTCTTAGTGCCTACATGATGCCCTCTCCTCTCTATAACTCTGAGCTTTTTTGATAGCCCCCGAAGCAGCCTTCAACTGTGCTGAGCAGCCTTCAACTGTGCTGAGCAGCCTGCCTGGATCGTCCAAGTTATCTCCAGAGAGTCCAGCTATTGTTTTTTCTTTCTGGTTGCAAAGTTTCACAGCTTTTGGGAGATATGCCTAATTTCATTTTTTCCCATTAGTCCTTTATTTTTAATGTGATTTTGTAGAACGTGAGATTTTTCAGGATTGAGTATGTTGTGCAATAGAAGACATGTACTATTGAATTCTTGTTTTATAGGGAGGAAATAGCAGCTTAGATGCATGTAACTTGCTCATGTTTTTATGTCTGGTGGATAGTAATGCTGAATTTCACGGCTCAAGCTACTTTGTTTTATGGGGCAGATTGGATGGGGTCTTACATGCTGGCAGTTAAAAATCTGTTATCTCTCGGCAACTGGGCCTGGGACTTTGCAAATTGCATTTCCCGAACTCCTTCGCCAGCTGCCTTCCTTAGGTTTTGCCAATGGGAGGCGCTAGAAAGGGGCTGAGAAGTGAGAGAAGGGCGAAATGGACTTCCTGTTTTTCTATTCCTGTCCTTGTTTCTCTAGAGCCACAGACAGTTGGCTCCAGCCTCTCCATGTCCCTAAGTTGCCAGCAGCAGCTGGGTCGCCCTTCTTTGGCAGTCAGTGAACAGGCCATGCTATTGTCCTTCACCAGATGGGCCTTAAAATCCCTTCGTAATCCAAGCCCTGGCTGGATTCTTCTTCCTCAGTGGTCTGGGCACCAGCTTTCCAGAGCTTCCTCCAAGAAGTCTGAGCTCCAGGCCCCTGGAACTTCTCCCTAGCTCTTTATTCTGGAAACACCATCTCTCCCCTTTGGATTCCTCACTCCTAGGAGTTGCAGTTGCTTCCTGCAGTTCTTGTTCTCTGGGCCATTGCAGTGGGCCCTCTTGTTCTTCCAGCCTTCCAGCACTCGTGTGACCCATTCCTTGCACCAAATGACTTCTCTTTAACAAACATAATGTGTTCTGTCTCCCTGAGTGGACTCTGACCCTGATATCATGCTCATGAATATTGCTCAATAAAGAAACGCGAGACTTTGAAGGCATTTAAACTGAAAAGTGGCTCCTTGCTACAGTTCTTATTTCTTCATTTGGCAGCATTTGACTCTGCTGACAACGCTTTCTTCCTTTGAATCTTATGTCATCTTGGTTTCTCTAAAGTAAGACTCTCATGGTCTCTGTACCTCTCTGGCTACTCTTTCTTAGCCTCCTATGGAGACTCATCTACCTTTATTCTGGTATTTCCTGGGGCCAGATACATGCCCTTTTATTTCTCCAGTCTACACGATTTCCCTGGAAGAGCTCTTCCATTTCCATAGCTTTAGGTATTATCCATTTTCTGATGATGCACAGACGCATGTCTCAGCAAGACAGTTCTCCTCATTCACCCAGCTGTCCTCTGGACATCTCCATGGGAGTGCTCCTTATGTTGCATTAGGGGGCCTGGACTGTGATGGAGGGATACTCGGTTTCAATCCAGATATGCATCATACCTAAGGCATCCCAAAAAGTTGATAATCATCTGTGTTTCCCACCAACCCTTCTCTCCCTCTGTGTTCCTAGCGTTAAGTGGCTAACTCTAGCATTCATCCTTGTCCAACTTGAAAAGCTGGGTGTCCGTTTTGACCCCTGCTTCTCCCTCATGTCCCATTACAAATAAGTCCACTGGATTAAATCTCTTCACTCAATTTACTTATTTCTATCATTACTGTCACAACTCTAGTCTGGCCCACTATAACTTCCAACAGCCTCCTCAAAGGCATCTTACCTTCCAATGATGCTGTTCTAAACATCAACTTCCACACAGCAGTTAGAGTATTTTCCCCCAAATAAAGATCTAATCAAAGTCCCTCCTCTACTTAAAACTGTTCAGTTCTGATTCTCCTCTTGGAATGAAATACACTCTATAGCATGGCTTATCATGCCTTGGTGATCTTGTAGCGGGATGCTTCTAGCTGAGGGCTCTTTATTTTATGCAAGAAAAGATGCCATTTAAAGGTTTCCAGTTCTAATATCTCCAGGGATATAGATGGAAGGCACCGTTAGGAACAGATATAGCTCTGGGAGGGGTCACTTCTCTCTCTTACTTATGTAAATGTCAGTCAAGATTGTACCTATTGCCTTGAAGGAAGGCATAATAGGGTTTTTTTGAAACTTGGCCATGGCTGCCTCTTGGAAAGCTCGTGACTTATCTCCAGCGAAGAAGTCAATAGAAGTCTTTGAGTTTCTTGGGAACAAAGGGAACATATCTGACCTCTTCCTTTTTGAGTTTTGTGGTCATTAGAATCTCTTCGATGAATTGACAGTCTTAGCTGATATATTCTCTGGCAGCAAAGTTCCCCAGGAAAGAAAGGTGAGTTTGCATGTAGAGAGCTTATATTGACACAAAGGTATAACTCAGTTCCCATCCACAGTGTTAATATGTACCTGAGGGGGCTCTCAGTTAGCAGGTGGATGAAAAGACTCATCCCGTAGATGTCAAGTCAGCTTCAATCCTTAGCCATGTCAGTGCTTGAGCAATGGGCCCATGAACATCTGGGCCATAGCAGGAATAGATATTCTTGGGGCCAACTGCATAGATTTTTTCTCTCCAGGGTTGACCTATTTCCAATTCTGAGGGAGACCAGCAACAGGACTGGCTATATAGTTTGAGAGGCCCTGTGCAAAATGAAAAGGGGTGTGTGTGTAACAATCCTCCCCACACCTTTTCATTGCTATATAGTTTGAGAGGCCCTGTGCAAAATGAAAAGGCATGTGTGTGTGCTGGGGTTGTACACGCACACACACACACACACACACACACCCCTTTTCATTTTGCACAGGGCCTCTCAAACTATATAGCCAGTCCTTCAAATTGTGTTTACAGAATTTACCAACCTGGACCAGTTAGCCAGCGGGTGGAGTGTTCACTTTGGACATTTTTTGGACACTTTTTAATGTGGAGTAATGAGTAATTTGTCTTCACAGGAGTTCATACCTACTGCAAGAATGGTGTGACTTTGCTGTCTGCAGTATCTGTGCCAGCAACATGTTCTGACAGCTTGTGGAAGTCATAACCTGCTGTATGGTATCTAATACAACATTTTTTTAGACTAAGATAACACACTGCTGAAAAGGGAGTGCAACAATGGGCACATGACCACAGGATTCATTGATTATACAAATTACTTTAGTACTCAGAAGTGGGTGCCCAAGTAGCACTGGCATGAACTTGGGAAGGCTAGACTAAAGCAATAGCACTGGGATAGCATCATCCAGGCATGTCCAGCATGTGTTAAACAGATCAGTGGCTAATACATGATGGTGTACTCTCAATAGCTAGAATATATGGATCCAGGAAACAAGAGATGGAAGCAAGTGTCACCTCTTTACTTTCAGTGACTCTTTACTTTCAGGTCCTGTTTCTCACAGGAGTGAGAATGCCTCCTCTAGGACATGCCTGTACGCAGTGTTATAAGTTGGAAGCCATGACTGCCACCTGGCCCCTTGGGGCTCCCCATGTGCATAACCCATCGAGCACATAAAGTGGCTGAGCTTGTTGGTATATTGAACCCTAATTCCTATGAGATGCTGGTATTGCTGCTACACAATGGGGGGGATGAAGGAATTTGTTTGGAACTCAGAGAAGCCATGGGGTTTATTCAAACCTCTAGATCAGGAGCTGGCAAACTTGTTCTTGAAGGGCCATATAGTAAATATTGTCAGCATTAGAGGCCATATGGTTTCTGTCACAACTATTTAACTGCTGTAGTAGCCTGAAAGCAGCCATAGACAACACATAAAGAAATGAGTGTGGCTGTGTTCCAAAGAAATGTTATGTGCAAAAACAGGCAGCTGGTACCCCCTGCCTACAGTTTGCTTACCTCTGCTCTGGATTTCACCTTAAATACCAAGAATTACAAAGCATAGAAGAAGACGTTAAATGCCACCATGGTGATGCAATCAGCCAAATCCAGAATGTGAGAAATTCTACAAGACAAATGATTTGCTTTCTTCAGCAGATAAATGATAAGAAAACAAAGAAAGGGGGAGAACTCCTATATATTAAGAGAGACTTAAGAATCATGTTGATAAAATTCAATATGTGGACTTTTGATTATAAAAAGATTACCAGCGAAAATCAGTCATAGGCTGGGATTTACATGATGTTAGGAAATTGAAAAAAAATTTTGTTGGGTGTAATAACAGCATTAGGTTATGATAAAGTCAAAGGCCCTGTCTGTCAGCCATACATAGTAGGGTACTTATAGTGAAATAATTCTATTTCTGAGATTTGCTTTAATATAGTTTAGCAAAATAAAAGACAATTTTTTGTGTGTATGTTGATGGGGGGAGGTAAGTACTGATGAAATAAAAATAATGGCAAAATGTTGACATTAGTTGAAATTGGTTGTTGTGCACCTGAGATTTCATTATATTATTTTCTCTGCTTTTGTATTTGACAAATTCCATAATACAGAGATTAAACAATAGCAAAAACAATTTTAATTAAACAAAAATGTTGAAGATATTGGCATGCCATTTTCTGCCACTTTGTTCACTTATGACTTAGGTACTCACCAAATGAAAAACATGTAGGATGCTTAATTCCATAATTACACAACTTTCTCAATTGTCCCTGCTGTGGTTCAGTGTCTAATCTAAGCCTACGAAAGTAAATAATTTGTTTAAGTTGATTTTGCATGAGGAATTCTTTAGTCTTTTATTTATTTATTTCTATTTATTTATTTATTTATTATTTTAAGATGGAGTCTCACACTGTCGCCTGGGCTGGAGTGCAATGGCATGATCTCGGCTCACCGCAACCTCCGGATCCTGGGTTCAAGCAATTCTCCTGCCTCAGCCTCTCAAGTAGCTGGGATTACAGGCGCCTGCCACCACGCCCTGCTAATTTTTTGTATTTTTAGTAGAGATGGGGTTTCACTATTTTGGACAGGCTGGTCTCGAACTCCTGACCTCGTGATCCGCCCACCTCGGCCTCCCAAAGTGCTGGGATTACAGGTGTGAGCCACTGAATTTTTTTGAGACAGGATCTTGCTCTGTCAGGCTGGAGTGCAGTGGCACAATCGTGACTCCCCATAGCCTTGACTTCCTGGACTCGCGTGATTCTCCCACCTCAGTCTCCTGAGTAGCTCGGACTACAGATATGGCTAATTTTTTGTATTTTTAGTAGAGATAGGGTTTCACCATGTTGCACAGGTTGCTCTTGAACTCCTGGCTCCAGCGATCTGCCACTTCGGCTTCTCGAATCTTTTCATTGAGCTAAAATATGTCTGTTGAATATGTATAAGAGTACATGAGAAGACTATCCCCATTTCCTAATTCTTCCAGTGAAAAATTTAGGGAAAGAAAATGCTCGTTCATTTTTTTCTTCCATTTGAACATCAGGCATATACACTCCATGACACACATACCTCGTACTCAGTTGTAAAACAACGGTTTACAAGTGTCAGAGACAGGTGTTTTACAACTTCCTACATTAACTGAGCGCCTGGTACAAAGGCATTTGAGCTTACAACCTCTGTGACACTAGCACTGATATATACAAAGTATCTGCCACTGCCCGCTTTGCATGCGCTCTAAAGTTCTGTCTCCTGTTGCAATATTTTATTTTTAGATTAGGGAGAATCTTCATCTGTAGTGCCCTTCCGCCATCACTTTAGTAAATTTCATTGGCTCCTAAGCTTTCAACACCCGTGATGATGAATTACTTGCCTTTGATCCCCATCTGGTGGTTTTTTAGAGCACAAAACGTGTCAAAAGGGCGGGGTGCAGTGGCTCAGGCCTGTAAACCCAGAACTTTGGGAGGCTGAGGTGGGCAGATGACCTGAGGTGGGGAGTTCGAGACCAGCCTGGCCAACATGGTGAAACCCCGCCTCTTGGAAGTCTGTTTCGGACTTCCATTTCCTTCTTAAGGATGTAGCCTAGGTTCAGAGGGAGGTCGAGGTCCTGGGAACAAGAAGAATAGTTTGTTTTAAGGTCAAAGCTCAACACAGTCCTTCAGCCTGGGGAGGCAACCCAGAGAAGAAGTCTCCCTATACTGTAAAGAGTAGCATCAGGAAGCAAGTGTCCTCCTCACACATCCTAATCTGAACATTACTGCCCCCCTCCCCTAAATAACACCACACACACTCATAGACAGTCCATTGAGCTCTGGGTTTCAAATGCAAATGATTTGTCTTGGCCAAGATTGATCTGAAGTTCTACACAGGACTCTAGCCAGAAGCCTTGAAGCTAGGATCTGAAACCAACCGCCCAATCATATTCTAATTTCATTTATCATCCCAATGAGAGGCTGGCTGGTGGTATCATGGAGAAAGAAAAGAGTAAAGCAGCGATCTGAAAACAATCTATACTTTGCAATGTCTCATTTAACAAACAGATAGTAACTGAACACCTGAACACCTACTCTGTGCCAGGTTCCCTGTTGCTTTTGTCACTTGGCCTTTCTCAAAGCACCAAATCTCTTCTTTCTTGGGTCTTTGTTCTTTAGACCAAGTATTTGTTTTAATATGTCAATCTAGGCTTCTTGTTTAACCCAAGGAACAATGGGAAAATTGAAAATCCCCTGAAATATCTCCTAGAATAAGGAGTTCCTTTTTTGTGTGGAGTTCTTTTTTTTTTTTTTCTGTTTTTCTGAGATGAAGTCTAGCTCTGTCGCCCAGGCTAGAGTGCAGTGGCACGATCTCTGCTCACTGCAACCTCCGTCTCCCAGGTTCAAGTGTTTCTCATGCCTCAGCCTCCCAAGTAGCTGGGACTACAGCCACACGCCACCATGCCTGGCTAATTTTTGGATTATTAGTAAAGATGGGGTTTTGTCATGTTGGTCAGTCTGGTCTCGAACTCCTGGCCTCAAGTAATCCTCTGGCCTCCACCTCCCAAAGTGCTGGGATTATAGGCGTGAGCCACCATGCCCAGTTGAGCTTGTGAGGAATTCTCATCTGGGGTGTTTCTATTTCTTGGAGGCAGTCGAAGCAGGCTGGGCTTTGGCAACCAGCAGAGTGAGGTCAGAATGCCCGCTCTGCTAGTTATTTGCAGCGTGATCACTAAATCACTTAATGTCTTTGAGTTTCAATTACACCTTTGGTAACATGGTGATAGTTATAATAATAATTACCTAGAGAGTTATTGGGGGATTAAATGCTGTGTGTATGCGAATGGATGGTCTATAGTAAAAGCCTAACACATATTAGAACCTCCTCATCCCACCAACCTCCAGTATGGTCTTCACTGAATTTTCACCTTGTGCTGCAAAAGTGCTTTTTACTAAAAAAAAAAAAAAGGACGGCCGAATAGGAACAGCTCCGGTCTCCAGCTCCCAGCCCCAGTGACACAGAAGATGGGTGATTTCTGCATTTCTGCTTGAGGTACCGGTTTCATCTCACTAGGGAGTGCCCAACAGTGGGTTCAGGACAGTCGGTGAAGCGCACTGTGCGCGAGCCGAAGCAGGGCGAGGCATTGCCTCACTCGGGAAGCGCAAGGGGTCAGGGAGTTCCCTTTCCTAGTCAAAGAAAGGGGAAACAGACGGCACCTGGAATATCGGGTCAGTCCCGTCCTAATACTGCGCTTTTCCAACGGGCCTGGAAAACGGCACACTAGGAGATTGTGTACCGCACCTGGCTCGGAGGGTCCTATGCCCACAGAGTCTTGCTGATTGCTAGCACAGCAGTCTGAGATCACGCTGCAAGGCGGCAACGAGGCTGGGGGAGGGGCGCCCGCCATTGCCCAGGCTTGCTTAGATAAACAAAGCAGCCAGGAAGCTCGAACTGGGTGGAGCCCACCACAGCTCAAGGAGGCCTGCCTGCCTCTGTAGGCTCCACCTCTGGGGGCAGGGCACAGACAACCAAAAACTCAGCGAGAACCTCCACAGCCTTAAATGTCCCTGTCTGACTGACAGCTTTGAAGAGACGAGTGGTTCTCCCAGCACGCAGCTGGAGATCTGAGAACGGACAGACTGCCTCCTAAAGTGGGTCCCTCACCCCTGAGCAGCCTAACTGGGAGGCACCCCCCCAGTAGGGACAGACTGACACCTCATTCAACCGGTTACTCCTCTGAGACAAAACTTTCAGAGGAACTATCAGACAGCTGAATTTGTGGTCTCACGAAAATCTGCTGTTCTGCAGCCACCGCTGCTGACACCCAGCCAAACAGGGTCTGGAGTGCACCTCTAGTAAACTCCAACAGACCTGCAGCTGAGGGTCTTGTCTGGTAGAAGGAAAATTAACAAACAGAAAGGACATCCACACCAAAAACCCATCTGTACATCACCATCATCGAAGACAAAAAGTAGACAAAACCACAAAGATGGGGAAAAAACAGACCAAAAAAACTGGAAACTCTAAAAAACAGAGCACCTCTCCTCCTCCAAAGGAATGCAGTTCCTCACCAGCAACGGAACAAAGCTGGATGGAGGATGACTTTGATGAGTTGAGAGAAGAAGGCTTCAGACGATCAAACTACTCTGAGCTACGAGAGGAAATTCAAAACAATAGCAAAGAAGTTAAAAACTTTGAAAAAAAATTAGAAGAATGGATAACTAGAATAACCAATGGAGAGAAGGGCTTAAAGGAGATGATGGAGCTGAAAGCCAAGTTTCGAGAACTACGCGAAGAATGCAGAAGCCTCAGTAGCAGATGCGATCAACTGGAAGAAAGGGTATCGCTGATAGAAGATGAAATGAATGAAATGAAGAGAGAAGGGAAGTTTAGAGAAAAAAGAATAAAAAGAAATGAACAAAGCCTCCAAGAAATTTGGGACTATGTGAAAAGACCAAAGCTACGTCTGATTGGTGTACCTGAAAATGATGGGGAGAATGGAACCAAGTTGGAAAACACTCTGCAAGATATTATCCAGGAGAACTTCCCCAATCTAGCAAGGCAGGCCAGCATTCAGATTCAGGAAATACAGAGAACGCCACAAAGATACTCCTCGAGAAGGGCAACTCCAAGACACATAATTGTCAGATTCACCAAAGTTGAAATGAAGGAAAAAATGTTAAGGGCAGCCAGAGAGAAAGGTCGGGTTGCCCACAAAGGGAAGCCCATCAGACTAACAGCTGATCTCTCAGCAGAAACTCTACAAGCCAGAAGAGAGTGGGGGCCGATATTCAACATTCTTAAAGAAAAGAATTTTCAACCCAGAATTTCCTATCCCGCCAAACTAAGCTTCATAAGTGAAGGAGAAATAAAATACTTTACAGACAAGCAAACGCTGAGTGATTTTGTCACCACCAGGCCTGCCCTAAAAGAGCTCCTGAAGGAAGCACTAAACATGGAAAGGAACAACCGGTACCAGCCCCTGCAAAAACATGCCAAATTGTAAAGACCATCGAGGCTAGGAAGAAACTATAGCAACTAACGAGCAAAATAACCAACTAACATCATAATGACAGGATCAGATTCACACATAACAATATTCACATTAAATGTCAATGGGCTAAATGCTCCAATCAAAAGACACAGACTGGCAAACTGGATAAGGAGTCAGGACCCATCAGTGTGCTGTATTCAGGAAACCCATCTCACGTGCAGAGACACACATAGACTCAAAATAAAGGGATGGAGGAAGATCTATCAAGCAAATGGAAAACAAAAAAAGGCAGGGGTTGCAATCCTAGTCTCTGACAAAATAGACTTTAAACCAACAAAGATCAAAAGAGACAAAGAAGGCCATTACATAATGGTAAAGGGATCAATTCAACAAGAAGAGCTAACTGTCCTAAATATATATGCACCCAACACAGGAGCACCCAGATTCATAAAGCAAGTCCTCAGTGACCTACAAAGGGACTTAAACTCCCACGCAATAATATTGGGAGATTTTAACACCCCACTGTCAGCATTAGACAGATCAATGAGACAGAAAGTTAACAAGGATATCCAGGAATTGAACTCAGCTCTACATAAAGTGGACCTAATAGACATCTATGGAACTCTCCACCCCAAATCAACAGAATATACATTTTTTTCAGCACCACACCACACCTATTCCAAAATTGACCACATAGTTGGAAGTAAAGCTCTTCTCAGCAAATGTAAAAGAACAGAGATTATAACAAACTGTCTCTCAGACCACAGTGCAATCAAACTAGAACTCAGGATTAAGAAACTCAGTCAAAACCGCTCAACTACATGGAAACTGAACAACCTGCTCCTGAATGACTATTGGGTACATAATGAAATGAAGGCAGAAATAAAGATGTTCTTTGAAACCAACGAGAACAAAGACACAACATACCAGAATCTCTGGGACACGTTCAAAGCAGTGTGTAGAGGGAAATTTATAGCACTAAATGCCCACAAGAGAAAGCAGGAAAGATCCAAAATTGACACCCTAACATCACAATTAAAAGAAGTAGAAAAGCAAGAGCAAACACATTCAAAAGCTAGCAGAAGGCTAGAAATAACTAAAATCAGAGCAGAACTGAAGGAAATAGAGACACAAAAAACCCTTCAAAAAAATTAATGAATCCAGGAGCTGGTTTTTTGAAAAGATCAACAAAATTGATGGACCGCTAGCAAGACTAATAAAGAAGAAAAGAGAGAAGAATCAAATAGATGCAATAAAAAACGAAAAAGGGGATATCACCACCGATCCCACAGAAATACAATCTACCATCAGAGAATACTACAAACACCTCTATGCAAATAAACTAGAAAATCTAGAAGAAATGGATAAATTCCTCGACAAATACACCCTCCCAAGACTAAACCAGGAAGAAGTTGAATCTCTGAATAGACCAATAACAGGTTCTGAAATTGTGGCAATAATCAATAGCTTACCAACCAAAAAGAGTCCAGGACCTGATGGATTCACAGGTGAATTCTACCAGAGGTACAAGGAGGAACTGGTACCATTCCTTCTGAAACTATTCCAATCGATAGAAAAAGAGGGAATCCTCCCTAACATATTTTACGAAGCCAGCATCGTCCTGATACCAAAACCTGGCAGAGACATAACCAAAAAAGAGAATTTCAGACCAATATCCTTGATGAACATTGATGCAAAAATCCTCAATAAAATACTGGCAAATCGAATCCAGCAGCACATCAAAAAGCTTATCCACCATGATCAAGTGGGCTTCATCCCTGGGATGCAAGGCTGGTTCAACATACGCAAATCAATAAATGTAATCCAGCATATAAACAGAACCAAAGACAAAAACCACATGATTATCTCAATAGATGCAGAAAAGGCCTTTGACAAAATTCAACAACCCTTCATGCTAAAAACTCTCAATAAATTAGGTATTGATGGGACGTATCTCAAAATAATAAGAGCTATCTACAACAAACCCTCAGCCAATATCATACTGAATGGGCAAAAACTGGAAGCATTCCCTCTGAAAACTGGCACAAGACAGGGATGCCCTCTCTCACCGCTCCTATTCAACATAGTGCTGGAAGTTCTGGCCAGAGCAATCAGGCAGGAGAAGGAAATAAAGGGTATTTAATTAGGAAAAGAGGAAGTCAAATTTTCCCTGTTTGCAGATGACATGATTGTATATCTAGAAAACCCCATTGTCTCAGCCCAAAATCTCCTTAAGCTGATTAGCAACTTCAGCAAAGTCTCAGGATACAAAATTAATGTACAAAAATCACAAGCATTCTTGTACACCAATAACAGACAAACAGAGAGCCAAATCATGAGTGAACTCCCATTCACAGTTGCTTCAAAGAGAATAAAATACCTAGGAATCCAACTTACAAGGGATGTGAAGGACCTCTTCAAGGAGAACTACAAACCACTGCTCAATGAAATAAAAGAGGATACAAACAAATGGAAGAACATTCCATGCTCATGGGTTGGAAGAATCAATATCGTGAAAATGGCCATACTGCCCAAGGTAATTTATAGATTCAATGCCATCCCCATCAAGCTACCAATGACTTTCTTCACAGAATTGGAAAAAACTACTTTAAAGTTCATATGGAACCAAAAAAGAGCCCGCATCGCCAAGTCAATCCTAAGCCAAAAGAACAAAGCTGGAGGCATCACGCTACCTGACTTT
Organism: Symphalangus syndactylus; assembly: GCF_028878055.3. Classification (NCBI taxonomy): domain Eukaryota; kingdom Metazoa; phylum Chordata; class Mammalia; order Primates; family Hylobatidae; genus Symphalangus; species Symphalangus syndactylus. The sequence goes on along the minus strand of NC_072434.2, from coordinate 46,941,708 downwards.
AAACTATACTACAAGGCTACAGTAACCAAAACAGCATGGTACTGGTACCACAACAGAGACATAGATCAATGGAACAGAACAGAGCCCTGAGAAATGATGCCGCATAGCTACAACTATCTGATCTTTGACAAACCTGACAAAAACAAGAAATGGGGAAAGGATTCCCTATTTAATAAATGGTGCTGGGAAAACTGGCTAGCCATATGTAGAAAGCTGAAACTGGATCCCTTCCTTACACCTTATACAAAAATTAATTCAAGATGGATTAAAGACTTATATGTTAGACCTAAAACCATTAAAATCCTACAAGAAAACCTAGGCAATACCATTCAGGACATAGGCGTGGGCAAGGACTTCATGTCTAAAACACCAAAAGCAATGGCAACAAAAGCCAAAATCGTCAAAGGGGATCTCATTAAACTAAAGAGCTTCTGCACAGCAAAAGAAACTATCATCAGAGTGAACAGGCAACCTACACAATGGGAGAAAATTTTTGCAACCTACTCATCTGACAAAGGGCTAATATCCAGAATCTACAATGAACTCAAACAAATTTACAAGAAAAAAACAAACACCCCATCAAAAAGTGGGCAGAGGACATGAACAGACACTTCTCAAAAGAAGACATTTATGCAGCCAAAAAACACATGAAGAAATGCTCCTCATCACTGGCCATCAGAGAAATGCAAATCAAAACCACAGTGAGATACCATCTCACACCAGTTAGAATGGCCATCATTAAAAAATCAGGAAACAACAGGTGCTGGAGAGGATGTGGAGAAATAGGAACACTTTTACACTGTTGGTGGGACTGTAAACTAGTTCAACCATTGTGGAAGTCAGTGTGGCGATTCCTCAGGGATGTAGAACTAGAAATACCGTTTGACCCAGCCATCCCATTACTGGGTATATACCCAAAGGACTATAAATCATGCTGCTATAAAGACACATGCACACGTATGTTTATTGCGGCACTATTCACAATAGCAAAGAGTTGGAACCAACCCAAATGTCCAACAACGATAGACTGGATTAAGAAAATGTGGCACATATACACCATGGAATACTATGCAGCCATAAACAATGATGAGTTCGTGTCCTTTGTAGGGACATGGATGAAACTGGAAAACATCATTCTCAGTAAACTATCGCAAGGACAAAAAACCAAACACCGCATGTTGTCACTCATAGGTGGGAATTGAACAATGAGAACTCATGGACACAGGAAGGGGAACATCACGCTCCGGGGACTGTTGGGGGGTGGGGGGAGGGGGGAGGGACAGCATTAGGAGATACATCTAATGCTAAATGACGAGTTAATGGGTGCAGGAAATCAACATGGCACATGGATACATATGTAACAAACCTGCACATTGTGCACATGTACCCTAAAACCCTAAAGTATAATAAAAAAAAAAAAAGGAAAAAAAAAAATTGATTTAGTTCTAAGACCTACCTAATAGCAAAGGTGGAAATCCATTTTCATACACAGTTCCAATGAAAGTGAGAACTGAGCAGGAATAAGGCCGACAGTACTGTAGTCACTAATGGGAATGGACTCGGGGTGATGTAAATCAGTTTGCCAAATAGAAGGAATACTTTCTTATGAAAGAAATATATTACCAGAAATACAACAAAACGGTAAATATCTGAAAGCAGAGCCACTTCGTTCTCCTTTTGCCTCCTGGCAGAGTGCCAAGCAAAAACCCATGATAATCTTAATCTTCCAGAACTAATGCTTTTGTCTTATCTTTTTCTCTGGACATGAGATTAATTGCTATGTCCTACAATTAATTAATTGCATATTATATATGCACTCTGTTATATATGCACTCAGTTTTCACCCATAATTTTTTTTTTTTTTTTTTTTTTGAGACGGAGTCTCACTCTGTTGCCAGGCTGGAGTGCAGTGGTGCGATCTTTGCTCACTGCAACTTCAGCATCCAGGGTTCAAGTGATTCTCCTGCCTTAGCCTCCCAAGTAGTGAGGACTACAGGCACGTGCCACCATGCCCAGCTAATTTTTGTATTTTTAGTAGAGACGGGGTTTCACCATGTTCGTGAGGATGGTCTCAGTCTCTTGACCTCGTGATCCACCTGCCTCGGCCTCCCAGAGCGCTGGGATTACAGGCAGGAGCCACTGCGCTTGGCCTAAAATTTCTTACTCTTGGAGAGATGCATATCCTTTAGCAAGTGCTTGCATTACCAAAAAAGGACAATCAAAACATTCTCTATTTATACATGATCTTTCCGAAGGGTATCTTGACGGGACATATATATCAAAACCCTAAAATGGTCATACTCCTTAACCCAGCAATTCCAATTCTAAGATATTATTCAAAGAAAATATTTAATACGTGTTAAAAATGTATGAAGTAGTATGCTATTTATAAACTGAAATACCCTTAAGTTTTATAGATATTATAGAATGCTATGTAGCTATTAAAATTGTGTTGTGGAAGAATAATGACATGGACAAATGTTCATAATTAATTTATAGCCAGAAAAACAAGTAGGTTATGAGGCATTTAAAAAATGAACTCACTGCTCTAAAATCTAGGCTTTACAAAGAGTCTACAAAGAAACCATCAAATTATTCAGCTATTACTCTAAAATAAAGGAATTAAAGGAGAATATTCGTTCTATACCTTTGTGCTTTTCATGTTTTAGCAGTGTTCTGGTTATTGTTATTGTTCGTATTAGCAGCCAGTGAATGACGCGTTCTTTCTCTCTAGGGTCTTTGGGATGTTGGTCCCACTTCCTGAAACATCATTTCCCCCTCTTTGTCTGTTGAAGATAATTATCTGGTCATTCTTCAAAACTCAGCTTATATATCACTGATTCCCAGAATTCTTTACTATGACCAGGCTTTCTTGTGTTTAAAACATCTTACATTTAAAACACACAAACACACACTCATTGAATAGTTACCACAGGCTAAGTACTGTCCTCAGCTTTTTTGTGTGTTTTTACTCATTTATTTTTCACAATAGACAGATGACGTAGAGAATAATATCATCTTCATTTTATAGATAATGTAACTGAGGCTCACGGATCAAGAAACCTTCCCAAGATCACACAGCTAGTAAATGGCTGGGTGAGAATATTGCTAACCCAGGTAGCCTGACTCTAGAACCTTGCTGTAAATTTCTCTGGTAACCCGCATTCTATTAACCTGTTTGTTTGTTTGTTTGTTTGTTTTTGAGACGGAATCTTGCTCTGTCGCCAGGCTGCAGTGCAGTGGTCTGATCTTGGCTCACTGCAACCTCTGCCTCCTGGGTTCAAGCGATTCTCCTGCCTCAGCATCCTGAGTAGCTGGGACTACAGGCGCACACCACCACACCCAGCTAATTTGTGTATTTTTAGCAGAGATGGGGTTTCATCACGTTGGCCAGGATGGTCTCGATCCCTTGACCTTGTGGTCTGCCTGCCTTGGCCTCCCAAAGTGCTGGGATTACAGGCTTAGGCCACCATGCCCGACCTCTACTAACCTATTTTAATAGCTGCTTTGCTTCTGTGCACATTAACATCTTTTGCACCTGCATCTTCTTGAATACAACAAGGCTAAATTTCCAGCAGCAAACATCTTCGGAGATCGATATTTGTGGAATACAAAAAAAATCATTAGCAAGGCTTACCACTGCTATTAAATACTGAATAAGTGTTTTATTATCATAGAGAAGTGGTAGGAAAAGGAGGAGAAGAAAGAGAAAGAAAAAACCTAAAGGATGAAAGAAAGACAAGAAGAATAACAGGAAGAAAAGAGAATGGTTATGGAGGAAAAAAAGATCTGAGGCTTTGGGGACATGCAGCTGACAGCCTCCTTACCTGTATTTTTCAGAAACCTTAGTTCTATGATTTTTCAAAAAAAAATTTTTTTTTAAGCAGTTGGTTGGGTGTAGTGGCTCACATCCATATGCCCAGCACTTTGGGAGGCCGAGGAGGGAGGATTGGTCAAGCTTAGGAGTTCGAGATGAGTCTTGGCAACAAAGCAACACCTGCCTCTCTACAAAATAATGTAAAACAAATAAATTAGCTCGGTATGGCAGCATGCACCTGTATTCCCAGCCACTCAGGAGGCTGAGATGAGAGGTTGGCTTGAGCCCAGGAACTCAAGGCTGCAGTGAGCTGTGGTCACACCACTGCCCTCCAGCCTGGGCGACACAGTGAGATCCTGTCTCAAAAAATAAAAAATAAAAAGAACAGCAAACTTTTTCCAAGTGAAATTGAGTGCTGAAGACCAGCAAATAAAACAGGTGATGCTGGTATTGGGACCAGAGTTTGCTGTACTCACCTGGGGAATTCCTAGCCTGCCCCACCCCCATGGCAGCCTTGAGACATCTCTTAAGAATTGTTAGGATACTGAGAACAGCTTGAAAACCACTGCCTTAAAATTTTCTCTCGGTGATGGTCACAAGTGTGCCTTTGTGAGTAGAACCCTTATCTCCTACAGGATCAAGGTTAAAATCTGTGATCTGTTTCTGAGACTCCATTGAAAACATACTAAATCCAAAGTTAATCACTAAAATAAAGTTAAAGAAAATGAAACTATAAATTATGAAATGCTTATATAATTTCCTTATATACAAATGTTCCTTTTGGCAGATTTTTTTTTTCTGCATGGATTTTATTGGTTAAAGTGTTCATTTAACTTTGGATTTCAGATGGCTTCTTTTCCTGATAAACATTTCTACACCAAGTATAGGCAGTACCATTGCTCCAAGGATTTTCAAACTGCTTTCAAAATTAGTTTTATTTATTCTGAAACGTTCTGTGGTTACTTTGATATACATGAATTCCTCTAAAAGCTTTTGAATGGAGTAAAAGTTGGTGGAGGGAGTTTTTCTAAGGTAACTTTGTTTTCTTCAATGATTCCTTGCTCAAAACATAGAGGGGGTCTGACTTCAACCAGCCAGTCAACAATATCAATCTACTCATCGATGCATCAGCATCCAAGGACAGAATTGCTCAAAGTTGTTAGCAGTTATATATAAAATGTTATTCATTGCTACAGTGTTTTATTTATAAGAAAGATAACAATAGCAAAGTTTTACAGGTCAAACCAGTATGCTAGTATAGGTTTTAGCCTATGTGTTAGTCCATAGCTACCTTTGAGTGATGGAAGTAATAATATTGTTTGCAGCCATAACAGACGTGAGTGGATGTTGTGACTAATGTTTACAGAGGATATGGAAGGAGATATTTATATAACACAGGTTGTGTTGCTGGTGTCTTCTCTGCCAGTTTACACATCTGGGACAGAGGATGTGTGAAGTATAGCACAACTTCTAGGATAGGTGGCTGGCTTACAGGGACTTCATGTTACCCAACTAGAATGGGCTCTCCAAGTATCCATTTTACATCCATGTATCCTTCCAATAAATCATTAGATTTGCAAATGCACCAACGTCTATGTATCTTTGATTCTTTAATTGTTAACAGCCTAGGAAAATAGCTACCTTTTCTGTATTAAAAATGTTCTATACTGGGTGTGGTGGTGCACGCATGTGGTCTCAGCTGCTCTGGAGGCTGAGGCGGGAGGATCACTTCAGCATAGGATTTTGAGACCAGCCTGAGCAAAATAGAAAGATCCTATCTCCAAAAAATATTTCCAGATGTTCTAAATGCAATCATCTTGTCACTAATTTGATGTGCATTAGCTCATTTTATCCTACAACAACCCTATGAGGTAGGTACCATTTATTTCCATTTATGAAAGTGGCTCAGGGTCTTTGACCTGCCCCCCGATACACAGCTGGTTAAAAGCATGATCAGAATTGAAGCCAGTATTTATCTGACTCCAAAACCATGTCCTTGACTGCTCTGCTAAGTGGACTCTTGCAGTGTCTTCCAATTAGAACTGTATCTTTATTCATTTTAATTACTCTTTCACAGTCTAGCTCATAGCAGGCATTTCAGAAATGATTTTTTAAATGAATGAATGAGTAAAAAATGGTTATTGGAGTTGTGAATACCAAAATAATATACCAATTACTTCTTAAAGTCATCTAAGCTCTGTTTACCTCTCTCCATCTCTACTGTCAGCGCTAGCCAGAGCCACCATCCATTTTGCCTGGAATTCTTCAGAAACCACCTAACTATTCTCTGTATCCTTGGCTGCCTCTAGTTTATTTTCACTAAAGCAACCAGAGAGAGCTTGCTAGAATGCAAAACATTTCCCCTTTCCCCTCAAAAAACAATCTTCAATGGTTTTCCACTGCTTCTAGGATTGAGTCGCAGGTCCTTAACATAGGATACAAAACCCTTTAGCCTTATCTCATATCATTTCCCCACAGCCCTCAGTGGTCCAGCCACTCTATCCTGCCTACAGTTCTCAGGTGCTGCTTCCCACCACAGTACATTTGCCTATGCTGCATTCTCTGTTGGAAATGCACGCTCCTCTTCCCTCCATCCTCCACCTCTAGTAACTCCTCTTCATCCTGTACATCTCCCCTCAGTCCAGATAAAATTCTTCTAAAATTTCCTTTATGGCACTTTGAACTTCTCCTTGTTAGCACTAAACATTGTTGCAATATGCACTCATTTGACCTATGTTCTGTCTCTCCTATGCAAGCTAATTGGGGCATGAGCTATCACTATTTTCCTCACTTTTGTGAAGGCCATCCATGTCTGTCCTGTAGTGGTCACTCAATAGATATTTAATACTCAAATACTTGTTTGAATGTGTGAATAGGATTTGGATATTGTGAGCTTGGATTTCTTCATGTTTCTGTTCTCTATGATTTTTTGGGGTAACTATTTTGCTCAGGGCACTGTGATGTTTAGAATGGATTTAAAAACTTTTAGCACATCTGTTGCCAGGGCCCAACTCCAGGGAAGTTCATAGAGTTAGAATTAGAAAAGCAAAGTATGTGTATGTTGGGCAGACAATAAAGGGAAGTGATAGTCCCAGGATGGCTGGGTCACTGGCCACCTGTGGTTGTCTTCTTTCTCTTCTCATTACCACCTTCCACTTTCCCTCAAGTGGGAGAAAAAGTGAGTACAGAACGCAGACCACCTGCTGAGGTGGGTGCTGCAGAGAGCCACTGATTAAAGGTGGAGATGGAACTCCTGTTCTCAATTTCATCTTCTTGAACCTAATACCAGCTTTGTTTCAAGCTGAGCTACTACACGCCTGCTGGGAGGCCATTTGCTGCATGATACTATGAAAATGATGGCATTTGCTCCTTCAAGTAAGAGATAATCAGCTTATTAAGAGCCTAAAGGAAGAGAAATTTTTTTTCAATTAGGTATGTACCTTTTACTCTCTATTTCAAGGGTTAAGAACAAAGGCACAAAGTGTGTGTGTGTGTGTGTGTGTGTGTGTTGAGCAGTGCTGACCTGGGGTCCTGTATTTCTAAAGCATCGATCACTGTGGGAAAATTCAATTTCATGAAATTGAACTGGTGGGTGCTGTGCTGGCTCTTGCAGATACCTCTGGCCTGAAGCTCTGAATCTGCATCTGCTTTGTCTCCGACCTCTCTGGCTCCATTAAACTAGAACCTACAGAGGCAGAGTACACACTCCCTCCGAGACCACATGATTAAAAAAAATACTTTCTCACCAAAAAAAAGGAGAGAGAAGCCAAAGAGATGAACAAAGCTTTTCTCCACAGAGACACTACATGTTTATTTTCTAAGACCTTTTAGCTCTCACCTTAGAGAAATAAAAAATCAGTATGTCATTATCTTTCTGAGGGAAGAAATGAACTGTGCTAAGATGGATATTTTTCTTCCTGCTTTACTCATCACATCTGCCCTACATTACTAGCACTCTCAAGGAGAAGGAGCTTTTTTAAAGCTTTTTTTCAAACCCCAGCTCTTTGATTGAAATTTCGAAGTGTTAGAAGGTTAGGTACTGCTTTGTGTTGAGAACTTTGGGGTCAGAGTGTGAAATTTACAATCTAAATATTTCTTACCCTGATATCTAGGATACCAGACAAACAAATTTGCAGAAACTAGAAGCTCCCTAACAAAGTAAAGCTGTTTACCTTTCTAGGCTGTCAATACAAGCTTTAAAAGATGATACATTTGGAATATGGCATACAATTCATTTTGGACCATTGTTAGCCTTATTCTTTTCTGAATAGCACAGTGCCTAGGTCATAATAAGCCCTCAAGAAAATGTTTTAATGGGATGAATAACTAAATGATTCTCTCAACATCATCAACACTTTCCTCTTGGGTATCTAAATTTGTAGGGAAATTTAGGGAGGTCCTTGTCTCTCCAGCTCTTCTTAGCTATAGACGTCAATAATGATCAGCTGAAAGATCAGCACCCCACCCAGTCCTCAAGTTTGTGTTAGAAGACCTTGCCACATGCCTCACCCTCATCAGTGGGGGTATTCTGGAGTAAATCTTGTTGCTTTAAGCCCAGCATCTGCTGAACCTGGAGGAAACCTTTTGAGTAAGATGCCTTTGTTCCTAGACCTAGCCAGCCTATTCCTATGGCTAAGAATATGTCCCTATTTGACTGACCTGCAGGGGTTTTGCTTCACAATGGTCAGACACTGGACATCTCTGGACAATCTGACTGCAGGTTTCACCTCTGTCTGGTGGGCTACTTGCACGGATTGGACCCTGTAGTTGAGAGAAATTAACAATAACCAATATTTACTGAGCATTTGTGTGTTTGGCATAATTTGAAGTGCTTAGTCTATTCTAGCTTACTTAATTTTCATGACTGCCCTATAACAGCCCTATAAAGTACTATTTTGACACTCTTTTTAAAGATAAGCGGATTGAGTATAGACAGGCAAAGAAAATTGCCCTAAGGTTAAATAGCAGAATGATTCAAGTCAGGTCACCTAATTCCAGAGCTAGTATTCCTAAGTAGTATGCCATAACTAGTATCACTTTTAGGCAGGAAGAATATTCAGTCATCACACAATGACACATTTTAGCTGCTGGTGCCCATTCTGATTGGTTGGGAGTTCCTTCTGGTTGTTAAATATTCTGAATATCAGTTGTTCCCTTAGGACATTGCAAGGCAGATTCTTGGCCATCTCTTGGAATCTGCTCTGTAGTTAAGTTCATGATGCCACTCCACTTGGTTCTAGATTCCATGTCTTCTCAACCAGTCTCACAACTGAGGCACATGGCTATAGTAGATATGAAGAAGAACAAGACAAGTTCCTTCCCCTCAATCTAGTTAAGACAGGCCTTGATTATTAAACAGTGGATTATGTCTGATTTAGGACACCAGCTAAGAGTTTGAACTCTAAGTCTATGTAGGTGTTGATTAAAAGTGGAAGTGAAGTTCTGCTCCTGAGAACCAGAACACTAACAATTTTCTATTGTATATAAAACCAAGAACAAGGGAAGTTTTTATTAAGTTCTGCTAGCATCTCTGACTCATAAATGTACAAGGAGAAGATGACCAGAATAGTCTTTGCAATGTTCAAGATACTGAAATAGAAGTCCCAAATAGGAGACCTAGGAGTAAAGCTGTATGTTCTTTTGGGGGAAGTGTGGGTGGGGTGACTCCACTAGATCAGGAAGAGAGAGTGTACAGAAAAGCACACAAGTCCAAGGGACTAGATTTCAAATCCAGCCTTCATCTTTTACTAGGACCCTTAGATATGAACATATCCTGAATATCCAGAATTCCAGTTTACTTCATCTGTGAGGAAGTATAGGTGAACATATGGGCTTTGCTGCAGAATTCCTGGGTTCATGAGCTTTTTTTTTTTCTTTTTGGACAGAGTCTCACTCTGTCACCCAGGCTGGAGTGCAGTGGCATAATCTTGGCTCACTGCAACCTCTGCCTCCTGGGTTCAAGCGATTCTTGTGCTTCAGCCTGCCAAGTAGCTGAGATTACAGGCGCTTGCCACCACACTCAGCTAATTTTTGTATTTTTAGTAGAAATGGGGTTTTGCCATGATGGCTAGGCTGACCTTGAACTTCTGGCCTTAAGTGATCCACCCACCTTGGCCTCCCAAACTGGTAGGATTGCAGGTGTGAGTCACCACGCCTGGCTGAGTCACCCCGCCCGGCGACTTCCTGGTTTCAAATACCCACGTTGCCGTGTCCTAAATGGCAAAATATTGGGGAAGTTTTTAACCTGTAAATGCTCCAGTTTCCCCATCTGTAAAATTAGATAAATAATAATTCATAACATTATTGCAGGGATCAATGAATTAATTTAAAAATTAAAATAGTGCCTGGCACAGGGGAAGTGCTCAACTAATGTTAGTTATTGTTAAATTCGGCCAAATGGAGATACTGGCAATTACTTCAATTATCTTTCTTGTGAGAATTCTATAAGGTAATAACCTACAATGAAATCATCTGGCATATAAAAGATGCTTGGTAATTGTTGGCTTTCTGTCTACCCCAGTAAATATTAGATCCCAGGTAGCAATAGAAAATATGGAAAATGCAGGGCATATTTCACCGGCTTTAGATCAAGCCTATGTTCACAATTCACTCAAAACCTATCTTGAATCATTTAAATCACTAGCAGAAAAATAATTGTCTTTTCCCATGAAATCTCCTTAAATTCACATGTTATCACCACAGATGATTATTATGGTCCTACATGTGCAACATTTATGCAAAAAAAGGATGAAATTGTCTCTCATTAATTGCAAGAAGCTTACAGCTTAATTTTGGAAACATGATCTTTGCTCCCTAGGTTAGTGATCACTGGAAGGTAAGGACCCCCAGGCAATTAATGAGATTGTTTATACTATGTGCCAAGGAGTGAGGATAGATTGTTCATGATTCCTAATGCCCCGAAGCACTTTTTCCTCTAAAATGGCCATGAGGAGTTTCAGTTATTTCACTACATGATTTTCGATGAATGCATCCAACTTTGGAGCTTGATGGAATCAGATTGCTAAATATCTAATCCTAACTTGGGTATTTACTAGCTCTGTGACCTTTGTCAAATTAGTTAAACTCTTTGTACCTCAGCATCCTCATAGGTCCTCAAAATGGGGTTAAAAATAATATCTGCCTCCCAGGAGTGTGGTGAGGATTAAAAGAGTTAGCACTGACAAAGCATTTAGAAGACTGCTTGGTACTTAGGAAGCTAGCTATCAGTAAGTCTGCCATTGTCCCCTGGAATACTTTTTTGTTTTCCAGGGAGAAAATATTTTCCTTTTCCTGGATAAAACTGTGTCTGCCAGGCCTCAATAGACAGGTCTGTATCTTTAAGTTTCAAAATCAGTCTGGATTCACATGTTAAAGATGTCCAGTCCAAGATATCAATTTTCCCTTATATATTAGGTTGGTGCAAAGGCAATTGCGGCTTTTGCCATTAAAATTGCTCTTGCACCAACCTAATACATATTAAAAGGTAGGACTACCTCTAGGTGGTGAACCTGCATCCTCCAGGGAAGGACATGCATTTCTGCTCTGTTCATTCTCCTTCCCGACAAGCTAGCTGCCATTTCTGACCTTTACCAGATAGCATCATGATCTGGGTGTTTCAAGAGGACTTGCTTTTATGGCTACTTTTGTGGTATTTCAATGCAGCTTTCTTGATGTTGGGAATGGACTCACCACCCCGCCTTTGACTCACAACCCAGCCCCATCCCACCTTGCTATCCCCAGCCCCTGGCTTTCCAGTTATCTCTACGGCCGATTCTTCACCCTCTCAAATACTTCTCTTGATCGGACTTAACATGAGTCCAATCTGCCCTTCTCTTTTGTGTGGCTCATAGCAAGACCATAGGGAACAGGCACTTATCCCTTGCCCTGACAAACTCTGGGAGTGCTGGCCCATTGCAATGTGGCAGTTTTTATTCTCCACCCGAAGGCTGCTTTATCTTTCTTGCATGAGGGTCAGGGCAAGTGTCTTCCAGCTTTAAAGCATAATGTAAAGCTCTCATCAAGGCCAGTGAATGCCCCATCAGTAAGCTTAAGGTAACCAAGATAAACTTTCCCCTCATTTTGGATGGGATAGGATGGAGTCTTACAGCAAAGTCATGCTTTCTCCAAAGACATCTCTTTCCAAATCCTCTCTCTCTATATCCACTCTCTCAACCCCATTTTAGGCTTTACGTCAAGTTTGATATCTGCTATGTACCACATTCATCAAAACTGAGATAGAATAGTTCTCTTTTTAACATTCTGTTGTTATTATTTTTTTAAACCACAACTGGGACCAGGAAAGTCCACAGAATTTTCTCCCTTTTTTCTTACATTATCAAGGCGCTGAGGATTCAGCTGAAGAAAATTTTCTGGCAATCTCTATTTTGAAGAATACTGGAGAAGGATCACCTGTATAGAAGTAATTAGAAGTCAAAAAATAGCTGGGTCAAATCTGTCAGAAGATGATAGAAATCCCAAGTCTTAAACTGGCAGCTCAATTTAAGGCTATTTACTTTGTTGCTTATTTTATTTAACCACTGAGAAAGGATGCCAATATTCAGCCTTAGGGACTTAGTTAAAAGCTTTTTAGATTAGTAGCTGCAGGATCTTGAAATGAATAACATTTTGAGGTTTAATAGTGGCTTTGCTGAAAACAAGCAATTCTTAATACATTTAATTTAACTACAAGAATAATAAAATATATGGATTTATATTAACAGGAGCTAGAGATTTGATGTGGGGCTCCATGATGTAAATGGGGAACAACCAATAATCCTTAAGGGAGTTACTAAATAATACTAGTCTTAGTCTTTCTTCCTTTTTTTTTTTTTAAATTATACTTTAAGTTCTGGGATACATGTGCAGAATGTGCAGATTTGTCACCTGCATGTGCCATGGTGGTTTGCAGCACCCATCAACCCGTCATCTAGGTTTTAAGCTCTGCATGCGTTAGGTATTTGTCCTAATGCTCTCCCTCCTGTGCCCCCCAACCCCTCATCACTTTCAGGTACACCAATCAATTGTAGGTTTGGTCTTTTCACATAGTCCCATATTTCTTGGAGGCTTTGTTTGTTCCTTTTCGTTCTTTTTTCTCTAATCTTATCGTCACACTTTATTTCATTAAGTTGATCTTCAATCTCTGATATCCTTTCTTCCGCTGGATTGATACAGCTATTGATACTTATATATGCTTCACAAAGTTCTTGTGCTGTGTTTTTCAGCTCCATCAGGTCATTTATGTTCTTTAAACTGGTTATTCTAGTTAGCAGTTCCTGTAACCTTTTATGAAGGTTCTTAGCTTCCTTGCATTGGGTTAGAACATGCTCCTTTAGCTCAGAGGAGTTTGTTATTTACCCATATTCTGAAGCCTACTTCCGTCAATTCGTCAAACTCATTCTCTGCCCAGTTTTGTGCTCTTGCTAGAGAAGAGTTGCGATCATTTGGAGGAGAAGAGGCATTCTGGTCTTTGGAATTTTCAGCATTTTTGTGCTGTTTTTTCCTCATCTTCATGGATTTATCTACCTTTTATCTTTGATGCTGATGGCCTTTGGATGGGGTTTTTCTGTGGGTGTCCTTTTTGTTGATGTTGATGGTATTGCTTTCTGTTCCTTAGTTTTCCTGCTAACAGTCAGGCCTCTCTTCTGCAGGTCTGCTGGAGTTTGCTGGAGGTCCACTCCAGACCCCGTTTGCCTGGGTATTACCAGCAGAGGCTGCAGAACAGCAAAGATTGCTGCCTGCTCCTTACTATGGAAACTTTGTCCCAGAGGGGCACCTGCCAGATGCCAGCTGGAGCTCTCCTGTATGAGGTGTCTGTCAATCCCTGCTGGGAGGTGTTTCCCACTCAGGAGGCATGGGGGTCAGGGACCCACTTGAGGAGTCAGTCTGTCCCTTAGCAGAGCTTGAGCGCTGTGCTGGGAGATCCACTGCTGTCTTCAGAGCCGGCAGGAAGGAACATTTACGTCTGCTGAAGCTGTGCCCACAGCTGCCCCATCCCCCAGGTGCTCTGTCCCAGGGAGATGGGAGTTTTATCTATAAGCCCCTGAATGGGGCTGCTGCCTTTCTTTCAGAGATGTCCAGCCCAGTGACAAGGAATCTAGAGAGGCAGTCTGGCCCCAGGTGCTTTGCCATGCTGCAGTGAGTTCTGCACAGTCTGAACTTCCCAGTAGTTTCCTTAATACTTTGAGGGGAAAACTGCTTACTCAAGCCTCAGTAACGGCGAACACCCCTCCCCAACCAAGCGAGATTGTCCCAGGTTGACTTCAGACTGCTGTGCTGGGAGTGAGAATTTCAAGCCAGTGGTTCGTAGCTAGCTGGGCTCCATGGGAGTGCAACCCACTGAGCAAGACCACTTGGCTCCCTGGCTTCAGGCCCCTTTCCGGGGGGGTGAATGGTTCTGTCTCACTGGGGTTCCAGGCACCACTGGGGTACAAAAAAAACTCCTGCAGCTAGCTGGGTGTCTGCCAGAACAGTCGCCCAGTTTTGAGCTTGAAACCCAGGGCCCTGGTGGTGTAGGCACAGGAGGGAATCTCCTGGTTTGTGGGTTGCAAAAACCGTGGGAAAAGCATAGTATCTGGGCCAGATAGCACAGTCTCTCAGGGCTTCCCTTGGCTAGGGGAGAAAATTCTCCGGCCCCTTGCACTTCCCCAGTGAGGCAACGCCCCATCCTGCTTCTGCTTGCCCTCCATGGGCTGCACCCATTGTCTAACCAGTACCATTGAGATGAACCGGGTACCTCAGTTGGAAATACAGAAATCACCCGCCTTCTGCCTTGGTCTCATTGGGAGCTGCAGACCAGAACTGTTCTTATCTGGCCATCTTGCCAGCTCTCCCCTCGCCTTTTTTTTTTTTTTTTTTTTTTTTAAAGGGACAGGGTCTTGCTCTGTCACCCAGGCTGGAGTACAAGGGCATGATCACAGCTCACTGAACACCCAGGTTCATGTGATCCTCCCATCTCAGGCTCCCAAGTAGCTGGGACCACAGGTGTGCGCCATCACACCCAACTGATTTAAAAAATGATTGTAGAGATGGGATCTTTCTCTTGCCCAGGTTGGTCTCCAACTCCTGCGCTCAAATGATCCTCCCTCCTGGGACCCCCCAAAGTGTTTGGATTATAGGCGTGAGCCACCGTGCCCAGCCCCTTTGTCCTTTTTAAACCCATATCAACCACTTAGTAATAAAAAGATGCTACTTAGAAGGAAATTAGCATAAGTGTGTAAATACTGGGTATCATTGAGGAGTGGGAAAGCAGGTGCTTTTACATAATCCAGGTGGAAGTGTAATTGTTGCAGCCATTTGGAAGAATAATTTGACAAAATGCATCAACAGCCTTAAAAATTACATATTTTCAATTCAGTAATTATCTTTTAGAAATCTATCCTAAAGAATGAAAAATATTGCAAAGACTTTTTTCAGAGATATTTTTGTCAATGAAGCAATCTAAAAGTTCAACGATAAAGGTTTTACTGAATTATCATTTATACATCTGTTGGAATTTTATGGAATCTTTAAAATTAGGATATGAGTCTATATTTATCAATAAAAAAAGTGTTTAAAGAAAAACAACCTGAGTGTGGTGGCTCATGCCAGTAATCCCAGCCACTTGGGAGGCTGAGGCATGAAGATCCCTTGAGCCCAGAAGTTCGAGGCTGCAGTGAGCTATGATCGTGCCACTGCACTCCAGCCTGGGTGACAGAGTGAGACCAGAACTACAGGAGAATATGTGGAATCATATTCCATGTTTTAAAATTATATATTTACATATAAAGTATATATAGATCAGGAAGAACCAACATTTTAACGGTGGTTATCACTGAGTAGTGAAATTTTGAATGATATACTCCCTTTTCCTACCTGTGTTTTCAAATTTTTCCATAACAGATATGAATAATGAGCATTTAAAATGAAGAAAGTAATTAGAAGAGGTTTCATGTGATCCAGGAGCAAAAAATATATCAAAAAGAAGGAAAGATGGATGCATCCAACATTAAATACAGAGGGATATAAGAGAAAATATAGCTTAGTGCAAATGGAAAAGAAAATCAAAACTGGAATCCTTTTTGCAAGAAATGTTATTGCTTATGTGTTAATGGTCAGTTGTATGGTTCTGTGCAGCTTAGATTCTCTAAGATACATAAGGCTCAGGATTAGGTAAAAGTAGCTTTTTTATATGGACACAATAAAAATATACATTGAGCAGAGTTTAACTACATATCCTAGATTCTGAATAAATAATTCGATTATTGATCTACTAATATCAATAGATTTTGCATTATATGTTATTGCTTTTCTCACTGAATTGAGTAAAATTTTTTTTTTCTTATTTCCTTTCTACAATAGAAAATACCAGTTATATGTAATTAACACGTGGCACACGGTAGTTTCAGTTTATTTGCATTTACCTAACCCTTCAGAATGACCCTTATACCAGACTCTCATCTGCAATACAAGTATATTATTCGGCAGGGCAAATGTTTCTAAGGAAATTTTGTGGAAATGGAAAAGCTCCAAACATACCATCTTATATCCAAAGGAGAAATTGGCATGTCCATAAATAACCAATGTGATTTTTTTAAGTCCAGTGAAACTAGCATTTGTTGTCTCTGTTCAGGATGGAGGCCAGTAATAAAAAGAGATGCCCTAACTCTGCTATGCATGCCCAAGAGAGAAATGTGCTCACATTATCTCTTAGCTATAAAGAATGAAAAGGAGAAAGTGTTTGTGGGAATAAATGGAAAATCATTAGTGGTCTTCTGTTAAGAGGGCAAGGGAGAGAGCTAATGCATTAAGGCCAAACTGGCTTCTCAGAATATGGTTATGAAACTTATTACCCTCCTCCCTCAACCGTCTCACTCTCTTCATTTTCTGTTTCCAAGTGATATGAAACCTTGGCCTGTAAGAGAGTGCAGTAATGAATACCTAAATTCTGTATGTAAAAGAGCTCAAACATAAAATCAGCTACCCACACACCTGTAAAGCAGGAAGAGAAAAGAACCTTTTCTTAGAATGGACTCTATACAAATGCAAAGACAGTAATGGAATAATAGGAAATAAAAAGACAGAGAGGCACAAAAATGCATATTTTGCAAAACTACATATACCAAATAAACTAAAAAACACAGTGTTTACTTTCTTAAAAGAAACAGAAAACAAGTGATATAAGTAAAGAAACAAGTGGAAAAACATTCCCGTATTTGAGTATATTAGTCTTTCTTGCTACCAAAGACTTTTTAAAATATGATTTTTTTTCATAATTATAGACATAATTAGGGACTTTGCTTCCTAATATTTTCCACAATACTTAAAATGAAGATAGTCTGATGATCTAAATTAATCCTTAGAATGAAGGCTTGTTATTTCTGCTAGGAAAGATTTGTCTCCCTAGACTATTTTAGAAGCTAAAACCATGAACCAGGCTGTATTGTAGCATCTGCAATACAGCTCCGAACAAGACAGAAAATGTCCCTGTTCCTGGGGATTTTACATCCTAAAGTTTGCATTTGTTCCTGTTCTTGCATTTCTCCCCCACGTTTTTTTTTTTACCTTTATGATTTTGTGTATCTCTTTCTCCCTTTTTCTCTTTTCCCCATATTCCATTTTTCCCACTTACGATTTTCTGAATTGGACATAAATTAGAACAAAATATGATTATGCATTACATTTGTTGAAAAATTGTTTAGTATTTTAATTTTTAAAATAAAAAATCTTTTTTTTTAAAAAAGAATGGATTCTATACAATGTAGTGTGTTCTGACAGCAGACTAAAGAAAAGAGAGTATGGTCTCTGATATATGTGCTGTATAAGCAAGTAATAGAAAGTTTTACTATAACACAGCCACACGTATTTGTCTACATATTGTCTATAGCACCTTTGGTTCTACAGTGGCAGATCTGTGGGATCTAAAAATCAAAACAATTGAACTCATGGGCATAGCGCATCCAACGATGGTGGCCAGAGTCTGCGAAGGGTAGTAGGGGATTGTAGGGGAGGTGGGGATGGTTAATGATTACATTAAAAGTAGTTAGAAAGAATGAATAAGACCTAGTATTTGCTAGCACAGCAGGGTGACTGTAGTCAGTAATAACTTAATTATACATTACTAAAAGAGTGTAATTGAATTGTTTGTAATACAAAGGATAAATGCTGGAGGGGATGGATACCCCATTCTCCATGATATGACTATTACACATTGCATGCCTGTATCAAAATATCTCATGTACCCTATAAATACATACACCTATGTACCCACTGGGTAAACTCACTGCTGGATCATATGGTAGCTCAATATTAGTTTTTTTAAGGAACTTCCAAAGTGTTCTCCATAGTGTTTGTACCAATTTACATTCCCACCAACAGTGTACAAAAGTTCCCTTTTTCTACACTGTTGCCAGCATTGGTTATTGCCTGTCTTTTAGATCTAAGCCATTTTAACTGGGGTAAGATGATATCTCATTGTAGTTCTGATTTGCATTTCTCAGATGATCAATGATGCTGAGCACCTTTTCTTATGCCTGTTGGTCATTTGTATGTTTTTTGAGAAATTTATATTCAAATCTTTTGCCTATTGTTTAATCAGATTATTAGATTTTTTTTCCTCTAAGGCTGTCTAAGCTCCTTATATAACATGGTTATTAATTTCTTGTCATATGGGTAGTTTTCAAATATTTTCTCCTGTTCTGTGGGTTGTCTCTTCACTGTTGATTGTTCCTTTGCTGTGCAGAAGCGTTTTAACTTGTTGTGATCCCACTAGTCCATTTTTGCTTTGGTTGCCTGCGCTTGCCTGGGTATTACTCAAGGAAGTTTTGCCCAGACCAATGTCCTGGAGAGTTTCCTCAATGTTTTCTTGTAGTAGTTTCATAGAGTTTCAGTCTTAGAGTTAAGTCTTTAATCTATTTTGATTTGATTCTTGTATACAGAGAAGGATAAGGGTCTAGTTTCTTTTTTTTTTTTTTTTTTTCAGACGGAGTCTTGCTCTGTCTCCTGGACTGGAGTGCAGTGGCGCGATCTCGGCTCACTGCAAGCTCTGCCTCCCGGGTTCACGCCATTCTCCTGCCTCAGCCTCCCGAGTAGCTGGGACTACAGGTGCCCACCACCACGCCCGGCTAATTTTTTGTATTTTTTTTTTAGTAGAGACGGGGTTTCACCGTGGTCTCGATCTCCTGACCTCGTGATCCACCCACCTAGGCCTCCCAAAGTGCTGGGATTACAAGCGTGAGCCACCGTGCCCAGCCAAGGGTCTAGTTTCATTCTTCTGCATATGGATATCCAGTTTTCCCAGCATCATTTATTGAAGAGACTGTCTTCTACCCAGTGTATGTTCTTGGCACTTTTGTCAAAAATGAGTTCACTGTGGGTGTGTGGATTTGTTTCTGGGTTCTCTATTCTGTTCCATTTGTCTATGTGTCTGTTTTTATGCCAGTACCATGCTGCTTTGGTGACTATAGCTCTGTACTACAATTTGAAGGCAGGTGATGTGATTCCTCCAGTTTTGTTGTTTTGTATAGGATAGCTTTGGCTATTTTTGGTCTTTTCTGGTTCCATATAAATTTTAGAGTTTTTTTTTCTATTTCTGTGAAGAATGTCATTGGTATTTTGATAGGGATTGCATTGAATCTGTAGATTGCTTTGAGTAGTATGGACATTTTAACAATATTGATTTTTCCAATCCATACAAATGAAATATCTTTTCATTTTTTGGTGTCACCTTCAATTTCTTTCATCAATGTTTTATGTTTTCATTATAGAGATCTTTCACTTCTTTGGTTAAGTTCTTTCCTAGGTATTTAATTTTATCTGTGGCTATTGTAAATAGGATTACTTTTTGATTTCTTTTTCAGATTCTTCACTGTTGGCATATAAAAATGGTACTGATTTTTGTATGTTGATTTTGTATCCTGTAACTTTACTGAATTTGTCTATGAGTTCTAAAGTTTTTTTGTTGGAGTCTTTAGGTTTTTCCAAATATAAGATCATATAATCTGAAAACAAGGATAATTTGACTTCTTCCTTTCCAATTTGGATGCCCTTTATTTCTTATTTCTTTCTCTCATCTGATTTCTCTAGTTAGGACTTCTAGTATTTGCTGAATAAAATTGTGAAAGTGGGCATCCTTATCATTTTCCAGATCTTAGAAGAAAGGCTTTCAGTTTCCCATTCAGCATGATGTAGGTCTGTGGGTCTACTGTATATGGCTTTTATTATGTTGAGGCATGTTCCTTCTATCCCCAGTTTTTTAAGGATTTTTATCATGAAGGGATGTTGAATTTTATGAAATGCTTTTTCAGCATCATTTGAAATGATCATATGGTATCTATTTTTCATTCTGTTGATATGATGTATCACATCAATTGATTTGCATATGTTGAACCATCCTTGCATCCCAGGGATAAACCCCACTTGGTCATGATGAATGATCTTTTTAATATATTGTTGAATTTGGTTTGCTAGTATTTTGTTGAGGATTTTTGCATCAATATTCATCAGAGATATTGGCCTGTAGTTTTCTTTTTTTGACGTATCTTTGTCTAATTTTGATGTCAGGGGAATACTGGCCTTGTAGAGTGAGTTTGGAAGTATTCCTTCCTCCTCTATTTTTCAGGATAGTTTGAGTACATTGGTATTAGGTTTTCTTTAAATGTTTGGTAGAATTCAGTAGTGAAGCCATGGAGTCCATGAATTTACTGGGAGATTTTTTACCATGGCTTCAGTCTCATTACTTGTTATTGATCTGTTCACATTTTGGATTTCTTCATGGTTCAATCTTGGTAGGGTGTATGTGTCCAGGAATTTTCCATTTCTTCTAGAGTTTCCAATTCATTGCCATATAGTTGCTCATAGTAGCCACTAATGATCCTTTGAATTCCTATGGTGTCAGTTGTACTGTCTCCTTTTTCACCTCTGATTTTACTCATTTAGATCTCCTCTTTTTTTTTTTTTTAAATGGAGTCTTACTCTGTTACCCAGGCTGGAGTGCAGTGGCTCAATCTTGGCTCACTGCAAACTCTGCCGGGTTCAACAATTATCCTGCCTCAGCCTCCTGAGTTGCTGGGACTACAGGCACATGTCACCATGCCCGGCTAATTTTTGTATTTTTAATAGAGAGGGGATTTTACCATGTTTGCCAGGATGGCCTCAATCTCCTGACCTTGTGATCCACCTGCCTTGGGCTCCCAAAGTGCTGGGATTACAGGCGTGAACCACCGTGCCCGGCCTCCTCTCTTTTTTTCTTAGTTAGGCTAAAGGTTTGTCAGTTTTGTTTAACTTTTCAAAAAACCAACTTTTTGTTTCATTGATCTTTTGTATGGTTTTCTTCATTACAATGCCATTTATTCCTGCTCTGATCTTCATTATTTCTTTTCTTCTACTAACTTTGGGTTTGGTTTACTCTTGCTTTTCTAGTTCTTTAAAATGCATAGATTGTTTACTTGAAGTTTTTCTTTTTTCATGTAGGCATTTATAGCTATAGACTTCTCTCTTAGTACTTTTTTTTAATGGAGTCTTTCTCTGTTACACAGGCTGGAGTGCAGTGGCTCAGTCTTGGCTCACTGCAATTCCATTTTGCTGTATCCCATAGATTTGGTATGTTTCCATTATCACTTGTTTCAAGAAATTTTTCAATTTCATTCTTAATGTCCCTCATTGACCCACTGTTCATTCAGGAGCATATTGTTTAATTTCCATGTATTCGTATGGTTTCCAAAATTCCTCTTATTATTGATTTCTAGTTTTATTCCATTGTGGTCAGAGAATATGCTTGATATTTCATATCAAGTATATTTGAATATTTTGAATATTTTAAGACTTATTTTGTGACCTAACATATAGTCTTTCTTTGAGAATTATCCATGTGCTGAGGGAAAAAAAAGTGTATTCTGCAGCTTTTAAATGAAATGTTCTGTAAATATCTATTAGGCCCATTTGATATATAGTGCAGATTAAGTCTGAAGTTTCTTCATTGATTTTTCTGCCTGGAAGATCTGTCCAGTGCTAAAAGTAGGGTGTTGAAGTCTCCAGCTCTTATTGTATTGGGGCCTATCTCTCTCTTTAGCTCTAATAATATTTGCTTTATATATCTGGGTAAGCCAGTGTTTGCTTTATTTAATTTTCAGTCTATGTGTGTCATTATATATGAAGTGTGTTTCTTGTAGGCAGATCATTGGGTCTTCTTTCTTCATCCATTCAGCCACTCTCCTCTCTTTTGATTGGAGAATTTAGTCCATTTACATTCAATGTTATCATTGATATGCAAAAACTGCAACTTTGTTGTTTGTTTTTTGGTTTTTTTGTGGTCTCTACTTCCTTCTTTCTTTTTTTCCTTCTTCCTTTTAGTGATTGTGGTTTTCTCTGGTGATATGATTTAATTTCTTGCTTTTTATTTTTTGTGTATCAATTGTATGTTTTTTTAATTTGAAGTTACCATGAGGATTGAATATACTATCTTTTTTTTTTTTTTTTTTGAGACGGAGTCTCATTCTGTCACCCAGGCTGGAGTGCAGTGGTGCGATCTTGGCTCACTGTAAGCTCTGCCTTCCGGGTTCATGCCATTCTCCTGCCTCAGCTTCCCGAGTAGCTGGGACTACAGGGGCCCACCACAACACCTGGCTAAGTTGTTGTATTTTTAGTAGAGATGGCATTTCACCGAGTTAGCCAGGATGGTCTCGATCTCCTAACCTCATGATCCAGCCAACTCAGCCTCCCAAAGTGCTGGGATTACAGGCGTGAGCCACCGCGCCTGGCCTACAAATACTATCTTATAACCCATTAATTTAAGCTGATAACAACACTGTTTGCATGAACAAACTGACAAACAAGCAAAAAGAAAACTAATAAAAAACTCTATGCCTTAACTTTGTACCCCTTCTTTTTAACTCTTTGTTGCTTCTATTTATATCTTATTGTACTATCTATGTTTTGAAAAGTTTGGCAGCTATTATTTTGATTGGTCTATCATTTAGTCTTTCTACTTAAAATAAGAGTAGTTTGTACACCACAGTTACAGTGTTATGCTATTCTGTTTTTTTTCTGTATAATTACTATTACCAGTGAGTTTTGTAGCTTCTGATGATCTCATATCGCTCATTAACATCTCTTTCTTTCTGATTGAAGTACTCTCTTTAGCATTTCTTTTAAGACAGGTCTAGTGTTGATGAAATCCCTCAGCTTTTGTTTGTCTGGGAAAGTCTTTATTTCTCCTTCATGTTTGAAGGATATTTTTGCTGGATATACTATTCTAGGGGAAAAGATTTTTTTCCTTTGGCACTTTAAATATGTCATGCCACTCTCCTGGCCTGTAAGGTTCCCACTGAAAAGTCTGCTACCAGATGTATTGAAGCTCCATTGTATATTATTTATTTCTGTCTTGTTGCTTTTAGAATTTTTTATTTATCCTTGACTTGTGGGAGTTTGATTATTAAATACCTTGAGGTAGTACTCTTTGGATTAAATTGGCTTGGTGTTCTATAACCATCTTGTACTCAGATATTGATATCTTTCTCTAAGTTTGGGAAGCTATCATTATTATCCCTTTGACTAAACTTTCTACCTCTATCTCTTACTCTGTGTCCTCTTTAAGGCCAATATCTCTTAGATTTTCCTTTTTGAGGTTATTTTTTGGATCCTGTAGGGATGTCTCATTGTTTTTCATTATTTTTTTCTTTTGTCTACTCTGGCTGTGTATTTTCAAATAACCTGTCTTCATACTCACCAATTCTGTCTTCTGATTGATCAATTCTGATATTAAAAGACTCTTTTGCATTCTTCAGTATGCCAATTGCATTTTTCAGCTTCAGAATTCCTGCTTAATTCTTTTTAGTTATTTCAATCTCTTTGTTAAATTACCTGATAAAATCCTGAATTCCTTCTGTGTGTTATCTTGAATTTCTTTGAGTTTCTCAACACAGATGTTTTGAATTCTCTGTCTCAAAGGTCACATATCTCTGTTTCTCCAGGTTTGGTCCTTGGTGCCTTATTTAGTTCATTTGGTAAGGTAATGTTTTCCTGGATGGTGTTGATGTTTATAGATGTTCTTTGGTGTCTAGGCATTGAAAAGTTAGGTATTTATTGTAGTCTTCTCAGTCTGGGCTTGTTTTAGCTGCCCTTATTGGGTAGGCATTCCAGATATTTGGAAGAATTTGCATGTTATGATCTAAGCTGTATCTACTCTAGGGGGCATCACAAGCCCAGTAATGCTGGGGTTCTTGCAGACTCATAAAGGTACCACCTTGATGGTCTTGGGCAAGATCCAGAAGAATTCTCTGGATTACCAGGCAGAGACTCTTGTTCTCTTCCCTTACTCTCTCCCAAGTGAATGGAATCTTTTTCTCTGTTCTGAGCCACTTGGAGCTGTGGGTGGTGTGACACAAGCACCCCTGTGGCCATGATGACTAGGGCCGTACTAGGTCACACCTGAAGCCAGCGCAGCACTGGGTCTCACCTGAGGCCTGCTGTAACTTCCTGGCTACAGTCTATAATTAATTCGTAAAGGCCATGGGGCTCTACAGTCAGCAGGTGGCAAAGCCAGCAAAGCTTGTGTCCTTCCCTTCAGGGTAGTGAATTCCTGCTGGCCCTGGGCAGGACCAGAAGTGCTATCTGGAAGCCAGCAACTAGAGTCAAAAACCTTAGAAGTCTGCCTGGTGTTTTCTTATACTGCAGCTAAGTTGGAACTCAAACCACAAGATACAGTCCTTCCCATTCTTCCCTCCCCTTTCCAAAGACAGAGGAGCCTCACCCCATGGTCACCACCATGTCTAGCCCACAGAGAGTACTGCCAGACTACTAATGTTGTTCCCTTAAGGCCCAAGGGCTCTTTAGTCAGCTTGTGGTGAATGCTACCTGGTCTTGGACTCACCCTTCAGGGCAGTGGGCTCCCATCTGACTCAGGGCAAGTCCAGAAATACCATCCGAGAGTCAAGTCCTGGAATCTGGGACCCCAAGAGCCTGCTTGATGTTCTACACCCCTGTGGCAGTGTCGGTACCTAAGGTGCAAGACAAAGGATATTTGAATAAGGAGAAAAAGCAATATCCTTTGCTTTTTCTTCTGCTTTTCTCAAGTGGAAGAAGTTTTTCCCCATAGCCACCACAGCTGGTAATACGCTGAGTCTCACCTGAAGCCAGCAAGTCTTATAGGCTCACCCATGGCCTTTAACATAGTACCTGGGTATCACTGCTGGTTATTCAGGGCTCAAGTGCTCTTCAGTTAGCAGAGGAGGAATACTGCCAGAACTGGGTGCTTCTCTTCAAGGCAACAGGTTTTCTTCTGGCCCAGGGTATGTCGAGGACTGTCATCCAGGAGCTGGGGCCTCGAATAGGAGCCTCATGACTCTGACCCATGCCCTATCCTGCTGTGGCTGAGCTGGTATCTAAGACGCAAGAAAAAGTCCTCCTCACTCTTACCTCTCCTCTCCTCAAGCAGAAGGAAGGGGTCTCTTTTGGAGCTGAGCAGCCTGGGGTTAGGGGAGAGGTGATACCCACACTCCCTTAGCTGCCCCTGGCTGGTGTCTCAGTAGGTTGCATGCCCCATCAGTCCACTGTCTTTGGGCCCAGTTTAGCACTAGGACTTGCCTGGAAGTTCCAGTCCTTGTGGCCTAGACTGCCTTTCAAGTTTATGTAGGGCCCCAAAGCATGTTAGCCTGTGATGGCTAGGCTTATGGGAACTGAGGTTTGCACCACTGGGATTGGCGATTCCCCTCTTGCTATGGCTGATTTAATCGCTCTCTCCATGGGCGGGCATCCGTTGACTTTTGTTTTGTTTTGTTTTCTGTTTTAATAGGGCAGCACTGAGTTCATTTCCTCACAGATGCTGCAATAAATATCCCTTTCCCCAGCACTAATAAACACTGTCTGCACCAGGCTGCTGCTGCCAGGGGATAGGACAGGGGCAGTGTTGGTGATTCAAGAAGGTTTTTCTCACCTCTTCAGTGACTTGTTCAGCGATGTGAAGTTAAAACCAGGTACTAAGAGTGTTTGCCTGATTTTTGGTTCTTATGAAGGTGCTTCTTGTGTGTAGATGGGTGTCCTCATGGCAAGGGGCTGGGGGGTTGATTGGTGGAGCCTTCTACCCCACCATCTTGCTCATCAATACACCATTAATCAAAAAGAACTGGGTGAATATCCTGACTTTGTTATCTGTAGGAATGTATATCTTCTAATCTCAAGATATTAAAATACATACCTTGCAGAACCATGGAGGATGAAGGATCATTTATAAATCAGTGAGCATGAGACAAAATATGCTCTTAACAAATAGCTTCTATTATAAGTAATATATAAAGTACATATTTCCAAAGGGTTGTTAAGTATGGTCACACACTGAATCCCCCGCCTCCTCTAAAGCATTTATCCAATAGTAAGTATCCATTAAGTTAGGGGAATTTTGAAATATGAATTAAGAAAGTAAATATTACATGGAATGAGCTCTGCTTATGGCCAAATATAGTGTTAGACAATATTCATATGTCACCTCATCAAACTCTAGTGCATAATCTTGATTATGCATTAAATAAGGCTCCCCTAAACAAAATACTTTCAAATACTCCTTTATTTGGTTCTCCTGAGTTTTTACATTCTTGTCCAGTATATTGTGGTAAGATTCTGGATGTATTAGGGACATATGCTTAAATTTTTTTCTTTTTGAAATAAGAGTAAGTCTACTGTGAAAAGGGAAATGGGAAAGAAGAACCTACATGATGCTAAGAAAGGGCACATATAGAAGTTTAGGAGCTGGAAATTGATTCCTTTGCAATTATAAATTATGATATACCATTTGGAGTGTTCAGGTACTCTCAAGGAGATACACATTCCAGTTTGAAGACCAGTCTAAGGGAATGAAATGGCTTTGCCCAATATTAAATCCTGTAGAGGAGCAAAAAAAAAAAAAAAAAAAAAATATGTAAGTTAGTATTAACAAAAGAAATAAAATGATTTACACATGTGATAATTAGAACAAGTAACATTTGGCTATGTTTGCAAAGTGCATGATTATAATTAAACTTATTGGGTATTTATAACGTCAACATGAAGAAGTTTGGAATTAGTAATTTTTTAAAAAAGGGGAAGTTAAGATTAAGAGAGTTTAAGTGGCTTCCTTAAGGTCCCAAAATGAAGTGGCAGGACCAGGACATAAACTCAGTCTTCTGGTTCTAAAGATGTGTACCAGATAACAGTTATTACCTACATCAATAAAATCTGGCACCATTGTAAATAAACACTTAAAATCTTTCTTAAATATTGGTTTTTGAAAACTTCCTAAAATTAGAATTTTCAAGTGTTTTAATAAGGGAGTATGTAAAGTGTATAGATTTTTTTCTTACTGTCCATGTTTTCTATGAATCATCAAGCTAAACATTCTATTGCTATTTGGTTTTTAAATCAATATTTCTAGAGCATGACAGAATACACATAATGACTTGCAATAAATAGCACCACAACAATTTCAATGGCCATGACTTTTTTTTAAATAAGATATTCAGTATTTCATTTTGGGATCTGAAACATTAAAGAAGTAATGTGGTGTATTTATTTATTTATTTATTTATTTTAATTATTATTATACTTTAAGTTTTAGGGTACATGTGCACAATGTGCAGGTTTGTTACATATGTATCCATGTGCCATGTTGGTGTGCTGCACCCATTAACTCGTCATTTAGCATTAGGTATATCTCCTATTGCTGTCCCTCCCTGCTCCCCCAACCCCACAACAGTCCCCGGATTGTGATGTTCCCCTTCCTGTGTCCATGAGTTCTCATTGTTCAATTCCCACCTATGAGTGAGAACATGCAGTGTGTGGTTTTTTGTCCTTGTGATAGTTTACTGAGAATGATGGTTTCCAGTTTCATCCATGTCCCTACAAAGGACATGAACTCATCATTTTTTATGGCTGCATAGTATTCCATGGTGTATATGTGCCACATTTTCTTTTTTTTTTTCTTTTTTTATTTTTTTTTCTTTTTCTTTTTTTTTTTTTATTATACTTTAGGGTTTTAGGGTACATGTGCACAATGTGCAGGTTTGTTACATATGTATCCATGTGCCATGTTGATTTCCTACACCCATTAACTCGTCATTTAGCATTAGGTGTATCTCCTAATGCTGTCCCTCCCCACTCCCCCCACCCACATTTTCTTAATCCAGTCTATCGCTGTTGGACATTTGGGTTGGTTCCAAGTCTTTGCTATTGTGAATAATGCCGCAATAAACATATGTGTGCATGTGCCTTTATAACAGCATGATTTATAGTCCTTTGGGTATATACCCAGTAATGGGATGGCTGGGTCAAATGGTATTTCTAGTTCTAGATCCCTGAAGAATTGCCACACTGACTTCCACAATGGTTGAACTAGTTTACAGTCCCACCAACAGTGTAAAAGTGTTCCTATTTCCCCACATCCTCTCCAGCACCTGTTGTTTCCTGACTTTTTAATGATGGCCATTCTAACTGGTGTGAGATGGTATCTCATTGTGGTTTTGATTTGCATTTCTCTGATGGCCAGTGATGATGAGCATTTCTTCATGTGTTTTTTGGCTGCATAAATGTCTTCTTTTGAGAAGTGTCTGTTCATGTCCTTCACCCACTTCTTGATGGGGTTGTTTGTTTTTTCTTGTAAATTTGTTTGAGTTCATTGTAGATTCTGGATATTAGCCCTTTGTCAGATGAGTAGGTTGCAAAAATTTTCTCCCATTCTGTAGGTTGCCTGTTCACTCTGATGGTAGTTTCTTTTGCTGTGCAGAAGCTCTTTAGTTTAATTAGATCCCATTTGTCAATTTTGGCTTTTGTTGCCATTGCTTTTGGTGTTTTAGACATGAAGTCCTTGCCCATGCCTATGTCCTGAATGGCATTGCCTAGGTTTTCTTCTAGGGTTTTTATGGTTTTAGGTCTAACATGTAAGTCTTTAATCCATCTTGAATTAATTTTTGTATAAGGTGTAAGGAAGGGATCCAGTTTCAGCTTTCTACATATGGCTAGCCAGTTTTCCCAGAACCATTTATTAAATAGGGAATCCTTTCCCCATTGCTTGTTTTTGTCAGGTTTGTCAAAGATCAGTTAGTTGTAGATATGCGGCATTATTTCTGAGGGCTCTGTTCTGATCCATTGATCTATGTCTCTGTTGTGGTACCAGTACCATGCTGTTTTGGTTACTGTAGCCTTGTAGTATAGTTTGAAGTCAGGTAGCGTGATGCCTCCAGCTTTGTTCTTTTGGCTTAGGATTGACTTGGCGATGTGGGCTCTTTTTTGGTTCCATATGAACTTTAAAGTAGTTTTTTCCAATTCTGTGAAGAAAGTCATTGGTAGCTTGATGGGGATGGTATTGAATCTATAAATTACCTTGGGCAGTATGGCCATTTTCACGATATTGATTCTTCCAACCTGTGAGCATGGAATGTTCTTCCATTTGTTTGTATCCTCTTTTATTTCATTGAGCAGTGGTTTGTAGTTCTCCTTGAAGAGGTCCTTCACATCCCTTGTAAATTGGATTCCTAGGTATTTTATTCTCTTTGAAGCAATTGTGAATGTGAGTTCACTCATGATTTGGCTCTCTGTTTGTCTGTGATTGATGTACAAGAATGCTTGTGATTTTTGTACATTGATTTTGTATCCTGAGACTTTGCTGAAGTTGTCTATCAGCTTAAGGAGATTTTGGGCTGAGACAATGGGGTTTTCTAGATATACAATCATGTCATCTGCAAACAGGGACAATTTGACTTCCTCTTTCCTAATTGAATACCCTTTATTTCCTTCTCCTGCCTGATTGCTCTGGCCAGAACTTCCAGCACTATGTTGAATAGGAGTGGTGAGAGAGGGCATCCCTGTCTTGTGCCAGTTTTCAAAGGGCATGCTTCCAGTTTTTGCCCATTCAGTATGATATTGGCTGTGGGTTTGTCATAGATAGCTCTTATTATTTTGAGATACGTCCCATCAATACCTAATTTATTGAGAGTTTTTAGCATGAAGGGTTGTTGAATTCTGTCAAAGCCTTTTCTGCATCTATTGAGATAATCATGTGGTTTTTGTCTTTTGTTCTGTTTATATGCTGGATTACATTTATTGATTTGCGTATGTCGAACCAGCCTTGCATGCTAGAGATGAAGCCCACTTGATCATGGTGTATAAGCTTTTTGATGTGCTGCTGGATTCGGTTTGCCAGTATTTTATTGAAGATTTTTGCATCAATGTTCATCAAGGATATTGGTCTGAAATTCTCTTTTTTGGTTGTATCTCTGCCAGGCTTTGGTATCACAACGATGCTGGCCTCATAAAATGTGTTAGGGAGGATTCCCTCTTATTCTATCAATTAGAATAGTTTCAGAAGGAATGGTACCAGTTCCTCCTTGTACCTCTGGTAGAATTCGGCTGTGAATCCATCAGGTCCTGGACTCTTTTTGGTTGGTAAGCTATTGATCGTTGCCACAATTTCAGAGCCTGTTATTGGTCTATTCAGAGATTCAACTTCTTCCTGGTTTAGTCTTGGGAGGTTGTATTTGTCGAGGAATTTATCCATTTCTTCTAGATTTTCTAGTTTATTTGCGTAGAGATGTTTGTAGTATTCTCTGATGGTAGATTGTATTTCTGTGGGATTGGTGGTGATATCCCCTTTTTCATTTTTTATTGCATCTATTTGATTCTTCTCTCTTTTCTTCTTTATTAGTCTTGCTAGCAGTCTATCAATTTTGTTGATCTTTTCAAAAAACCAGCTCCTGGATTCATTAATTTTTTTGAAGGGTTTTTTGTGTCTCTATTTCCTTCAGTTCTGCTCTGATTTTAGTTATTTCTAGCCTTCTGCTAGCTTTTGAATGTGTTTGCTCTTGCTTTTGTAGTTCTTTTAAGTGTGATGTTAGGGTGTCAATTTTGGATCTTTCCTGCTTTCTCTTGTGGGCATTTAGTGCTATAAATTTCCCTCTACACACTGCTTTGAATGTGTCCCAGAGATTCTGGTATGTTGTGTCTTTGTTCTTGTTGGTTTCAAAGAACATCTTTATTTCTGCCTTCATTTCATTATGTACCCAGTAGTCATTCAGGAGCAGGTTGTTCAGTTTCCATGTAGTTGAGCAGTTTTGAGTGAGTTTCTTGATCCTGAGTCCTAGTTTGATTGCACTGTGGTCTGAGAGACAGTTTGTTATAATTTCTGTTCTTTTACATTTGCTGAGGAGAGCTTTACTTCCAGCTATGTGGTCAATTTTGGAATAGGTGTGGTGTGGTGCTGAAAAAAATGTATATTCTGTTGATTTGGGGTGGAGAGTTCTGTAGTTGTCTATT
This sequence comes from Symphalangus syndactylus, assembly GCF_028878055.3. NCBI lineage: Eukaryota > Metazoa > Chordata > Mammalia > Primates > Hylobatidae > Symphalangus > Symphalangus syndactylus. The sequence goes on along the minus strand of NC_072434.2, from coordinate 46,910,645 downwards.
AGGTCTGCTTGGTGCAGAGCTGAGTTCAATTCCTGGGTATCCTTTTTAACTTTCTGTCTTGTTGATCTGTCTAATGTTGACAGTGGGGTGTTAAAATCTCCCATTATTATTGTGTGGGAGTTTAAGTCTCTTTGTAGGTCACTGAGGACTTGCTTTATGAATCTGGGTGCTCCTGTGTTGGATGCGTATATATTTAGGATAGTTAGCTCTTCTTGTTGAATTGATCCCTTTACCATTATGTAATGGCCTTCTTTGTCTCTTTTGATCTTTGTTGGTTTAAAGTCTATTTTATCAAAGACTAGGATTGCAACCCCTGCCTTTTTATGTTTTCCATTTGCTTGGTAGATCTTCCTCCATCCCTTTATTTTGAGTCTATGTGTGCCTCTGCACGTGAGATGGGTTTCCTGAATACAGCACACTGATGGGTCTTGACTCCTTATCCAATTTGCCAGTCTGTGTCTTTTAATTGGAGCATTTAGCCCATTTACATTTAAAGTTAATATTGTTATGTGTGAATTTGATCCTGTCATTATGATGTTAGTTGGTTATGCTGCTCAGTAGTTGATGCAGTTTCTTCCTAGCCTCGATGGCCTTTACAATTTGGCATGTTTTTGCAGGGGCTGGTACTGGTTGTTCCTTTCCATGTTTAGTGCTTCCTTCAGGAGCTCTTTTAGGGCAGGCCTGGTGGTGACAATATCACTCAGCATTTGCTTGTCTGTAAAGTGTTTAATTTCTCCTTCACTTATGAAGCTTAGTTTGGCTGGATATGAGATTCTGTGTTGAAAATTCTTTTCTTTAAGAATGTTGAATATTGGCCCCCACTCTCTTCTGGCTTGTAGAGTTTCTGCCGAGAGATCAGCTGTTAGTCTGATGGACTTCCCTTTGTGGGTAACCCGACCTTTCTCTCTGGCAGCCCTTAACATTTTTTCCTTCATTTCAACTTTGGTGAATCTGACAATTATGTGTCTTGGAGTTGCTCTTCTCAAGGAGTATCTTTGTGGCATTCTCTGTATTTCCTGAATCTGAACGTTGGCCTGCCTTGCTAGATTGGGGAAGTTCTCCTGGATAATATCTTGCAGAGTGTTTTCCAACTTGGTTCCATTCTCCCCGTCACTTTCAGGTACACCAATCAGACGTAGGTTTGGCCTTTTCACATAGTCCCATATTTCTTGGAGGCTTTGTTCGTTTCTTTTTATTCTTTTTTCTCTAAACTTCTCTTCTTACTTCATTTCATTCATTTCATCTTCCATCACTGATACCCTTTCTTCCAGTTGATCGCATTGGCTACCAAGGCTTCTGCAATCTTCACATAGTTCTTGAAACTTGGCTTTCAGCTCCATCAGCTCCGTTAAGCCCTTCTCTGCATTGGTTATGTTAGTTATACATTCATCTATTTTTTTTTCAAAGTTTTTAACTTCTTTGCCATTGGTTTGAATTTCCTCCCGTAGCTTGGAGTAGCTTGATCGTCTGAAGCCTTCTTCCCTCAGCTCGTCAAAGTCATTCTCCATCCAGGTTTGTTCCGTTGCTTGTGAGGAACTGCATTCCTTTGGAGGAGGAGAGGTGCTCTGCTTTTTAGAGTTTCCAGGTTTTCTGCTCTGTTTTTTCCCCATCTTTGTGGTTTTATCTACTTTTGGTCTTTGATGATGGTGAGGTACAGATGGGTTTTTGGTGTGGGTGTCCTTTCTGTTTGTTAGTTTTCCTTATACCAGACAGGACCCTCAGCTGCAGGTCTGTTGGAGTGTGCTAGAGGTCCACTCCAGACCCTGTTTTGCTGGGTGTCAGCAGCGGTGGCTGCAGAAGAGTGGATTTTCGTGGACCGCAAATTCAGCTGTCTGATAGTTCCTCTGGAAGTTTTGTCTCAGAGGAGTACCTGGCCGAGTGAGGTGTCAGTCTGTCCCTACTGGGGGATGCCTCCCAGTTAGGCTGCTCGGGGGGTCAGGGACCCACTTTAGGAGGCAGTCTGCCCATTCTCAGATCTCCAGCTGCATGCTGGGAGAACAACTACTCTCTTCAAAGCTGTCAGATAGGGACATTTAAGACTGCAGAGGTTCCTGCTGTCTTTTTGTTTGTCTGTGCCCCACCCCCAGAGATGGAGCCTTCAGAGGCAGGCAGGCCTCCTTGAGCTGTGGTGGGTTCCACCCAGTTTGAGCTTCCTGGCTGCTTTGTTTACCTAAGCAAGCCTGGGCAATGGCAGGCACCCCTCCCCCAGCCTCGCTGCTGCCTTGCAGTTTGATCTCAGACTGCTGTGCTAGCAATCAGCGAGACTCCATGGGCATAGGACCCTCTGAGCCAGGTGTGGGACACAATCTCCTGGTGTGCCGTTTTCCAAGCCCATCGGAAAAGCACAGTATTAGAGTAGGAGTGACCCGATTTTCCAGGTGCCGTCTGTTACCCCTTTCTTTGACTAGGAAAGGGAACTCCCTGACCCCTTGCGCTTCCCGAGTGAGGCAATGCCTCGCCCTGCTTCAGCTTGTGCATGGTGTGCTGCACTGCCTGTCCTGCACCCACTGTTTGGCACTCCCTAGTGAGATGAACCCGGTACCTCAGATGGAAATGCAGAAATCAATGGTCTTCTGTGTCACTCACGCTGGGAGCTGTAGACCGGAGCTGTTCCTATTCAGCCATCTTGGCTCCACCCCCGAATGTGGTGTTTTTAAACTTAACTGAATACTAATCCTTTTAGTAAATTAGAAATTAAAGCTGACGTACTTCTTTCCAAAATATTCTTTCTTAAGATACTCTAACTTTACAGTTTTTCTCTCATTGCTAGAATGGGATTATTTACCTACTGCTAATTTTGGATTTAAGCTATTGTTTTTGGAGGAGATAATTTTGAGAGTAAGTTTTGAGTCTAAAAATCTGTGTGGTAAAAAGGTAGTTTACCAAACACCATTCTATAAAATAATACCATTTTATTAATATAATTTTATACTACTACTCTTATAAATACCATATTATAAAACAAGTTTTAGGAAATGCTTTCGGGTACTTAATGACTAGTACATTGCATCTTCTACCCAGGAGAGCCTCCAAGTTTTGTGTCCTACATCCCATGGGAGGCCCCTACAGGAGCATGGAAAACCCATTGCATCTCATCACTGCTAACTGACAAATTAATTAAAGCTTATTTCCTGTCCATGAAAGCCAGTGGTCTTGCCATAAAAGGTGAGCTAGGAGATACTCATTTTTCATACTATAGCATATACATTTAAAGAAAGTGTGTGATTTAAAGAAAGTAATGTATAAGAAATTACAGTTCATTCCCAAGAGGGTCACTCAAATTAGAAAGATCCATCCGAAAATCTAGGCGTATGGAGTTCCTCCACTTTAAAAATCATTTTCTTAACCCAAGAATGTAAGTAGGAGACTATCCTTTGATAACTATACTGAAAGAACAAATTTAAAGAAAATATGCAGATGTTTCAAAGTTTAGAAACAGAAAACCACCACAGGAAATTATTAAATAGAAGCATAACTCTGGACCAAGGACAAGTGTCATTTACTGGTATAAGGTGAAATAGGAAAGAAAAGGGATGGTGCAGTGACTTTTTAATAATGCTATTTTTAAAAACAAGTAAATTCCAAGATGATAGATGATGTCTTTCTTACCTTTTTGTTTTACTGGTATTTAGAATACTTTTTTTAGTGAGATGATAATGATAGGAAAGGGTAGTAATTGTTTATTTTCTAATTCTCCTCCTCTACAGAAAAAAAAAGCTGGTCTTATTATGTGGGCCTTCCTCTGCCTCATCCTAACTCTAAATGCATGTTTAACACCATAGCATCCCAAAGCCTGGGAGCCATGTGGGATCTGAGGATGGAGAAGACATGCATAAGTGAACAAGGTCCTTCTGATCTTTCAACACACTTATGAAAAAAAAAATTTCTTACCTTGCCCCAAGAGGCCCCATATGGCTTTCCACCTGCCCACACTTTTTAGCCTCGTCTCTTCCCACTGTCCCATCTGCTCATTGAGCTCCGGCTGCACTGGCCTCCTTCCTCTCTCTTCAAGAGCCGCACATCCTTGCTTTGCCTCGTGGCCTTTGTGCCCGCTAGTCTGCTTGTTCTCTCTTCCTCATGGCTCTTCAAATGGCTGGCCTCTTCTCACCCTTCAGTAGCCAGTGCCCTTGGCCATCCAATCTAAAGTGGGCCCCTTTCTCTTCCATTCACTTTCTAACATACCAGCTTATTTCCCTGATTTCACTAAGTACTAATTTTTATTATTTGTTTATTTCTAGCTTATTTGTTGTCTATCTCCTCCTGCTAGAATATAAGCTCCCAAACTGTAGAATGTTTATCTTTTTTGTTCTCTGTTGTATCCACTTTTCCAAGAACAGTGTTTGGCAATTGACAGTTATTGGATACAATTAATTGAAAAGAAAAAGTGCAGGAAGGGAGAAGAGAAGGGAAGGAAAGAAGAAAAGGAGAAAAGAAGTAAGGAAGAGGGGAGGGAAGGAGATTGTAGCAAGATTTTTTTTTAAGTGAAATAAAAGTCAATTGATTTTGGCAATAGCATGAGTTTAAGAATATTTTGGTTATATCATTATTTGATAATTATCTGTAACCTTCTTTAGAAGGAAAATTATTTAAGTACAAAATCTTGTTGCTTTTCCACTATTGTATTTCCAGTGTCTAAAATAGGGCCTGACACAAGGCACTAAATACATATTTGTTGAAGTAATGGATAAATGAAGAGCTCCACTTAGGAAATAATGGGAAATACTATTAAGAAGCAAGAATATTTTGAATGACAAGAAGTAATCTTTCTAGCATTTGAATTTGAAAATACACAAAAAAGAAAACTATACATAATGCTAAATAAGGCCTAGCAAAAGCTTACATAGCAATATTTAAAATAACCACAAATTGGCCAGGCATGGGGCTCACGCCTGTAATCCTAGCACTTTGGGAGGCCAAGGCGGGTAGATCACCTGAGGTCAGGAGCTCGAGACTAGCCTGGCCAAGATGGTGAAACCCCATCTCTACTAAAAATACAAAAAATTAAGCTGGGCGTGGTGGCGGGCACCTGTAATCCCAGCTACTTGGGAGGCTAAGGCAAGAGAATCACTTGAACCCGGAGGCAGAGGTTGCAGTGAGCTGAGATTGCACCACTGCACTCCAGCCTTGACAGAAAGAGTGAAACTCTGTATCAAAAAAAAAAAAAACCCACAAATTGTTTCATAAAATTTGCTCAGATTACCTACTGGCCGCATACTGAACTAGTAAAGAAAGAATGCCCATTAGCACCAGTATGGCCCATGTACTGTGCTTACCATTTTCACCTGTCATGTGTTTTACCTTACTGGATCCTCATAACAACTAAATCACATCTGTTTTACAGATGTAATAGGGTGTCTTGGCTAGGCGAACACTCCTATAAAATACAATTAGGAATAGTCCTATAATGTCCAGGCAGGATCCAGAACATAGAAGATCCTTGCATATGGAATTAGCCGCTATCTCTCCCCTACTGTGTCCATTTACACCCACTGATCCACACAGGGGCTGAGAAGCCTTCTAGGTGGAGGGCTTATACCTTCAAGTCACTGGATTTCAAGTACATATGAATGTGTTTGACAGACTCATGTGACCCTGACAGATGGCACAACATGGAGCCTCTGAGAGTGACATTGCTATGGTGAAGGAAGAATCTGGCATTACAAGCTACACCTAACCATGTGGCTTGTTCTTCAGTGGGGCATGCTGGGTTCTTCTGGGGATCAGTCTGGTGCTGATATTGGAATCTTCTCTCATTCAGCCACTCTGTTGGTATGTTTGTACCCTATGGAGAAACTGGCTGTGTATTAGTCAGGGTTTCAGTTCTAGATCACAGAAACTACTTAAGCAGAAAGTGATTTAACACAGATGCTTACAAAGGTGATGGAAGGACTGGGGTACCTGGAATTAGCCTGAGCTTCTGGGAACAGTACTGAACAGTCCCTGAACAATACTGTAGATCCGGCCAGTTAAGGATGTCATTCTCACACCATCACCACAACATGGAGGAATCAGTAAGTTGCTGGAAGCAGAATACCCCACCTCATCCACAAGCCAAGGAGCCAGAAGATGCCACTACCACTGATGGCTCCAGCACTACTCCATCTCAGCCATGATCCACGCTAGCAGAATGAATGCCCCATGCCCTGCCTCTTGACACCACAAAGCCAGGGATCCCTGTCATCACCACTGCAGAAAATCCTTATGCTTCCATGATCATGATTGCCAGCAAAAATGACAAAAGCAGGAGATCAGCTGCCCTCACATCACTCTTGTCTTCTACATCTTGGGTGGGTGTCTCTTCTTGGAGAAGCTAGGTCACATACAGAACGAGAGCTGTGAAAGGGGTCCAAGAAATGATATTTTTCATGTTTTACCCTCCATAGTGCAGGGAACCAGTGTGCAATATCTGCTATAGCTTACATGTTTGAATTAAAAGTTATGTCTCTGGGTGCTGAAGCTCTTTAGAGCACAAGCAGTTTTGCTGTGGGATGACTACAATAAACAGAAGGAGACTCAGATAATCTTGTGGGAACTTCCTCAGTGAAACACCCAAAGGAAATCTCTTCCGTATTTTTCAAGAATGACAACAGAGATCCCTGGCATAGGGGGGCAGGGATGGCATTTCAGGTCCACTACAATCCAGGTATGTAGGTCTCTATCTCCACTAACATCTGAGCAGCAGAAAAAGAATGAGGACGAAGGTCCCACTTGGGACAGAAACCACAAGTAATTGTCAGTCCTGAAGCTTTGGGTTCTAAATTAAGGTTGATTCATTCATACATGTAAGCTCCCTTAGGGTCGTGTAGAGAACTGGGGACCTGGAATTGTCATTGTAACATCAAAAAGGAGGGGTTAAATTTCTCAAGATTACCATATTAACATATCTTGATTTGAATTCATATGGGTCTTTTGGTTATATTGATGAAGATGATGAAACTTAGACCAAGTCATCACTTTGCCTAGATAGGAGTGGACCTATAATTTGACTCTCTCCAAGTGGATGGTATTTATATTGGGATACTTCTGACAGAAAGTAACAGAATATCATGCCTCATATTGTCTTACACAACAAAGACATTTATTACTCCCCATAATGGGAAGTCTGGAGATGCCATGAGCACGGTGGCAGGGCTCCAGCTCTCTTCTGACTCCTTTAGCTCTTCCTCACTCTGATACTTCAGATTGGAGACAAGATGGCTGCCCTGGGTCAAGGCCTCAGGCCAAGCATGATGATGGCATTTTGAAGAAAGGGGTCACATTCACCTCTGGTTTTCCTAAGATGATGGAAATTCTTTTTCTTTAAGTCCCCCGGCAGACTTTCTCTCATGTTTCGTTCACTAGAACCAATCCCCTTCTCTAAGCCTATCCTCGGGAAAAGAAATAAGATGACTGTGGTTGGCTACACTAACTAGGATGCACCACTGCAGCTAGGAGTGGACTTGACTTCCCCTGAAGCACAAGGCAATGTGAAGAAGTGTGGTCACCTAAACAATATCAGTTATGCTAGAAAGGAGGACAATGAGGGTAGTGGAGGTTGGGTAGGCAAGGAAAGATGCCAGCTTTGACCTCTCCATTAAATAGTTAACTATTTTCCTGGGGGAAAAATTATGAGAAAGTTACTTTTGTTAAGGTTGGGTGATACACTGAGGAATGATGGAACACCCAAATGCCAGGGGAGAAGAGGCAAATTTAGAAAAGAATGAGAGAGAAGATGGACTGTTTCAAAAGATGGAGCACGGAAGGGAATCTGTTGTACAATGGACACAACAAAGGTGCTTGTGCCATAGGTATATACCCTGGTAAAGGTTTTTATGAGAAGGTCCTCTGAAGAAGAGGCAGGACACAAAGAATTCCACAGTTAAAGAGATCCAGGAGACCAGCTGGAGGAGTGTCTGACAAGAGAGCAGGAATAAAATGTCAGATGAGAAAAAGAAAGGAAAGAAAAGGATGAGGAGACCTGCTGGCCTCTAGTTAGTCAGTGCAAAGTGCTGTTGCTGGGATACCTGTTCAGGTGCTGCTGGGAATTACAGTCTCTGTCAGCTGGGTTCTGAAGAGAAGAAGTGGTTCTTAAGTAGCAGACACCCTTTGTGTCTCTGGTTATTAAAAATACAATTTAATGATGACAGAATTCAGCAGAGCAGTAGTTCTGAGACTATCGCCTTGCACTTACTGCCTAGTAAGAGAAGTTTACCAAAAAAAGAGAAAAAAAGAAGTTTACCACTTCTCTGTTTTCTCCTGGCTGACTTCGAAGCTGCAGAATTTGAGTGTGGTCTCTCAAAGGGGTAGGGGCTCTAAATGAAAATGAACAGTACTACAGTTTCTCGCAAACCTTGCCCAGAATGTCTTAGTTACTGAATCACAAACCAGTCACTGCTGTGGTTCTCTGGAATGCTTTCTAGGAATATCCTTGTACAGATGCTCTCCAGGAACCCTTTCAAACCTCAAATCTTTGTCTCCCCAATTCCTGTTATGTTGCATATAATGCTTAAGTTTATAGTACCTGGCACCATTATGAATGAATATATGGTGATCTATGAATGGATATTTGAGCTTTACAGATATTTTATGATCTAGGTGCTATTTTATAAAATGTGGACACCTGATGTTGGCATTTAAATGAAGCTGACTTATGTAAGCATATTACTATAAAAAGGAGGGAAAATCTAGCCTTAGACAACAGCCCTCTTTTGGTATTTACTTATCCAATCAAATTTTGACTCTTTGACTCTCACATATATGTCCCAACAGTTGTGGCCTGGTTGAGGTTACATTATTTGTAAACTCTTTTGGCTCTGTATGTGGACTTGACATCTTGGTCCCATTTTTCACTCAAAATATTCTTCCAATTCCAGCTCCTATGGATTGCTCTAAAGGAAATTTTCTGCAGCATGCCTGGACATGCTGGTGTTAGCTCAAAATCTCCTCAAAAGAAGGATCAGGCAACTAGCATAAATCCATTCAGGAACATCTCTTTGCTCTTCAAGAGCTAAGCACTGAATGTGGCCATTTGATGTGTTATGCTGAATGTATTTTGAATGTGTTTAGAAGATTGAGCCACATGTTCCACTCATGAGCCTCAGCAGAAATCAAGGGAGAGGCTGATTTTCCTTTAGAAAATCAAGATTCCTTACCAGGAGAAGAAAGTATAGATATTGGGCATCAAGATTGATAGATGTCTACTATAATCATTCACATAGAAGTTTCAGGAATTTAATGGGTTATCAGCCCAAAGTATTTACATTTCAACCCTGTGTAGTAATTTTCTATAAGGTTATGTTGACTCAGCATCCATTTTAATAGGTTTAATTTTCTGATAGCAGAAGTAAACTTGGTCATCCTTGACATAATTTTCAGTCCTCTGCCTTTTCCCAGTTCCTTAATGTGGTCAATCCAAATATCTGTCTTGCACAATCCCCTCCTGGTGACCACCTCCACATAGCACAGCTAGATGCAACCTACCGGACCTGCCCCACTGACCCCCACAACCCACATGGACTGCACAGACATGCTGCAGCAACCATCTTTCCCTCAAAGCATGACCTCGTGGAATTTGTGCTGGCTTACTCAAAATCCAGCAGTTAGAACTCCCCATGGAAAACCTGCATGGGTAATGCCCTGAACCACAATAAAGACTTCAGTCCACAGGTCCCTCTTTCTCTCTCTTGCTCCCCACCCACTGGTTGAGTGTGTGTGTCCTAGACAGCTCCTCACTTTCCCTTGGCCCTGTGAGGCATGCTGCCCTCTTCTCTCTGATCTGCAAGTAATAAACTGCTTCTGTTATTTTATGCGTTTTGTTGAGTTGCCTCCTCTGAGTCTCAACTAGCCAACACATTTGAACTTAACATTTTTCTTCATCAGGGCTGTCCTAAAGAGTGGCTATCTGGTAGGAATAACCTGGACACAGATCAGACAAGAGTCACAAGGGTGTCATCACTAAAAACAGGTTTTCTGTGAGAGGCACATTGCTCATGGGTCAGATGCTTAGGCATTGGGCTGGTCTGCCACGATAAAGAAGAATCCTGTGAAAGGCTCATTGTAAGCATTCATGGCCAAATTCCTGGAGCCCCATTAGGCAGGGCTACACTTTATAGCCACTTTTGCAAAAGAGACCTCAAGACCAAATTAGAAAACAAAATACAACACCCTGAAATTAGATTTTTGAATATCAGAATAAAATTTCAGATCGTGGAGTCCAGATTTTTTATACATCTTGAGAACCTCATCTTTCTTCTTGGTTATTTTAATTATGTATCTAATAAAGGCAGTAAAAATGACTTAAAATAAAAAATTATTTTACATTGTTTGGAATAGATCATTATTAACTTATTCCTAAATTATAGCATCTAAGAGAGTCTCCGCTGCACCTTATTACAAGATGCAAAAATACAGCAATTCCTTACAGTTGCGTAGTTGGAATAATTCCATAAAATGCAAAACACCATCAAAAGTACCAAAAAAGGAGGCTAAAGATGTGAAGTTTAACATATAAAACAATCTTCTGAAGAGGAATGTGAAGCTCCTTGCATCATGTGATTAGGTATTAGCATATAACAGTATAAAAGGTCATACTTAACTGCAAAGAAATACTTTACTAATAATGGGGTATTGTTATGCAGAGATTGTATTTCTGATTAGAGAACAAATACCATATGTTCACCTGCTCCATGGGCATTCCAGTTTTGCATACCAGGCACGTACTCTGCTACATGAATGGCAGCACTCAATTTAGAAAGTGCTATGTTGCTTGACAACATCCCCAGATCCGCTCAATGGGAATTGAAGAGATTGCCAATCACATGTGGTCTTGACAATCATCCCCTTTGCACATGCAGGAAACAACACTAATGGTCCTGTCATCCTTCCCCCCTCAAGTACTCAGGACAGACAATGCAGCAGGGGATAATGAGGTCCATGTTCTCAACCATTCCTGGTTCCTGCACCTGTATGTTTGCAGAGGCTCAAGGGGTTCTTCTGAAAGCTGAAGATCCGGAGGATGACAATGATTCACAGATATATGCTTAGTTAATGACATAGAATCTCTTTGTTTATCTTGTTTTTTTTTTGAATCCACACCTGGATATGAATCTGTGTCTCCAATGCCTATACCACTTACTTTTATTGTTACTTGTGATTTTAGTTCTGCAGTTCTTTGAATACTAACAGCCTTCCTTCCTGGTATAGAGATCTTTCTGCTTTTTTCAAATCTTATGGAGGAGATAAGAGAGAGTATCAGTTGTGGTTGCTTATGCAGACAAGGTTAGGGGTGGGTATAATTAATTAGGATGCTTGGAAAGTTTGTGAGTTGCCGAAGTGATAAAATCTAAAGTACTGATGACACACCTTGGAGAGGATGGAGAAAGAGATCATGGAATTTTTGCATCATGGACATATTTTTCTCCTCTAGTCTATAAGAGTTTATATGTGCAATTCTTGGCACAGAGTAGGTGTTTAATAAATATATATTGCATGTTGAATTAATAAAATATAAAAACATGATGAGGGCAGGATAATTAGATTTTCTAATTATGTCTGGGTAAAAATGGAGTGATGAAAAAGCATATAATTTCTTTCTAGTCCTTAGTTGAATGAGAAAAGAAGTGTTCATTCAATAAAACAAATGAACAAATGCTAGCAAAAAATAATGACCAAGAACCTAACAGGAAAAGAGGAGCAATGATTTATGGTACAAAATTTAAAAATCTGTATGTAGCTCTGGAAAGAAAGGAAACTTCAGCTTTGCTGGCTCCAACTTCACAAAAGTAGTTCTAGGGAAAGAAAATGTGTCAACCAAATTCTGATAATTCTCTTTTAGCCCTTCATTTGGAAAGAAAAGGACTTAGGAAGTGGTTTTCTAATTTATTCTCTTTAGTCCTGGATGGAGTAGAAGTAGTTTTGTGAAGAGAGAGGCAAGTGGGCAACCTTATCAACCAGCATTGACTGAGTCTGATGAAGCCTAAGTGCCAAAGCTCCATATGAAACAGCGGTAACAATACAAGGCCAAAGAGACCCGCACCGAGGAGGACATACCTCCTCCAGGCCAAGTAAATAACACTAAGAGTGTCAACCTGAAATAATTGAATATTCAAGCAATGCCAAGTGTGAGCGTCTATTGCAATGCAAAAGGGCATATTTTTCTACCTGCTTTAGAGTGTTTTATGTTCCAATAAAACTCTTTGGGCTTTGTGCTAGTAAGAAATGTAACAAACCTGCACGTTCTGCATATGTATCCCAGAACTTAAAGTAAAATAATAAAAAAAAGAAATACCGATGAAAAATGACCCCCCCCTCACCATTTAAAACTGGAAAATAATTTTACTTCTGCTAGGCTCATTTCTGTTGGTACCACCTACCCCTTAAACGCCTGCTTTTAACCATGTAACAGAAGATGCATTGTTATTTGTCCCTCTCCTCCTCTATGTTTATATAGAGTGGTTTTCACTTAAAATATCTGATCATTGCAGAGAGCAGCAAAAATATACTCAAAAGCACGGGGGATATGATGGCTCTTTCTGTTCATTTTTTTCTCCCACAAATGATGCTCCATATAGTAGCTGGTTCATCCAGCAGGAAGAATGGCAGATGGAGTTTACTAATATATCAGTACATGAAATGGAAAAAAAAAAACAAATAAGCCACCAGGAAGAGGGCTTCCAGAAGAAACATTATGATAGGACATTTATTCAATAAATATGAGCTCAAACATATCTTATCCCTGGAAATCAAGTTAAAACACACAGCCTTGATATGCTTGCTATTTCTGAACCAGGTCCTGTCTAGCTTTCCTGAAGCTATCCAGACAGGATCAGGTTAGCATCTTTCCAGTACTGCAAAAAGCAAAACAAAACCAAACGTCAACAACAACAAAACCCTATGTTTTCTGTGTACTATTTAAAAATTGTTGGCGGGGCATGGTGGCTCACGCCTGTAATCCCTGCACTTTGGGAGGCCAAGGTGGGCGGATCACGAGGTCAGGAGATGGAGACCATCCTTGCTAACGCGGTGAAACCCCATCTCTACTAAAAATACAAAAAAATTAGCCGGGCGTGATGGTGGGCGCCTATAATCCCAGCTACACAGGAGGCTGAGGCAGGAGAATGGTGTGAACCTGGGAGGCAGAGGTTGCAGTGAGCCGAGATAGGGCCACTGCAGTCCGGCCTGGGTGAAAGAGTGAGACTCCGTCTCAAAAAAAAAAAAAAGAAAAAGAAAAAGAAAAAAAATTGTTGAGGCTTGATTCATTTGTACAACAACTATTTAATAAGCTCCTACTTTGTGTCAGGTACTAAGTTAAACAAGAAAATATTTTAAATACAATCAACAAAGCACTCTGCACTCCGAAAATTCAAATATATAAGACTGGTCAGCATTTTCTTGGCTCACCTTAGCAACTGAAGGCCACGCTGGCCTGACCTCAGGGGGCTGCATGCGGGAACTTGACTGGTATTCTCTCTCTCCTTTTTCTGTTCCCTGTTCTCCCTTTTGCTCCTCCTTTCTCTCTTTCCATCTTTATATCTCCTCTCTGTTTCTCTCTGCATATTAACTTTGTTCTCCCAAGCTACTTATTCTTACAAGCATACAACTGCAGCCACAGGGAGCTCTGGACTTGTATCCCTATAGATTTGTTTCTGGAAAAGAAAGCAAGCTTCCCCCATCCAGCTTCCAGCTTCAGTTAATTGCAAGGATCCTACTTGGCCTGAGGATAAGCTCAACTTTGGATCAGGTGGTGGGTTACAAGTATTAGCCCACTTGTGGTCATATATCCACTCCTATGGCCAGGAAGGTGGGGTCTGTTACAGTTATATGAGGTAGCGAGAGGAGATGAGGAGTATAATGTTAGGTAAAGAATAGCTATTGCAAAGACAGCATGTCATTAGTGTGCTATTCCAAAACATGCTATGAGAAACACCATCTAAAATTATCCATGTCTATTTAAAAGAAGATACAATTTTAATTAAAAGAGTGCAAAGCACGCTATCAGAAAATCTAAACAGGGAGGCATGAAATAGCTGAAAACAATTAAAAAAATATCTAACAAGGTATTTTCCTCTAATCATCAAGACTCATCTTAAATGTCACTTCTCTGTTAAGTTTCTATCTGACCCTCAAGACTGTCTAGGTCCTCCTTCTCATACAGTGCCAGTGTTTCTCCTCTCCCACACTTGCCACATGGAAATTCATTATTTGTTTAAAGTTTTTTCCTCTGGTAAGATTGTAACCTTCACAAGGCAGGAACATATCTAGAGTCCAGCATAATGCCTGACACACAGTGAGCACTCAATAGATATTATTTTAATGAATAAAATGAGGCAGTTTAAAACACTCAGATATAATTTTTACATTCTAAATTTGTAAGGATTTTTTAAACTGATAATTTTCAGTGCTATCTAGGATCATTAAAAAGGTAATTCTTACACACCACTGATAAAATTGTAAATTGATGCCACATTTCTAGAGGAAAATTTCACAATTGGGACTAGAGCTCAAAATGTAAAATGTTCATAGCCTTTGAATTTTATTTAGAAACTTAAGGAAATAATCAGGCAGTTATACTCAAGGCTATAGCTGCAAATGTCTCTTTTATAACTTTCTCCCTGTTTTCTTCTTTCTAACTACCTTCATCACCAGCTGTAAACCTCATGCAAGTAAAATATATCGGCTGTTATTTCTCCTTGCACAATTATTTAAAAATTGTGGCTCACCTCCTCTTACTCCTCAAGGTGTGACCTCCTGGCTCATCACCGATGTCTCCAATACAGCTCTTGAATTAATTCTTAGTGATTTCAATATCTGAGTACATGATACTTCCAAAACCCTGGCCTCTCAATTACTAAGCCTCTTTTCTCCAATGGTTTTCACCCCCATCCTTTGAGATATCTCCTTCCATGATTTTCCTCTAGACTTTGTCATGCTGTTCACTACTGTAATCTTAGTTTTCAGAATTCCAACTCTCTAAGCAACACCCTCTGTCTTTAAAGTTCATTCCTTTTATAATATGCTTATAAAGACTGTTAAAGTACCCTAATTCTAACAATTCTTTCAGCCAACCAGGACTTTGTTAGTCCATTTTGCATTGCAATAAAGGAATACCTGAGGCTGGGTAACTTATAAAGAGAAGAGGTTTATTTGGTTCGTGGTTCTGCAGTCTGTACAAGAAGCATGGCAACAGCATCTGCTTCTGGTGAAGCCTCAGGAAGCTTCCAATCATGGTGGAAGGTGGAGGGGCAGCAGGAATGTCACATGGTGAAAGAGGGAGCAAGAGAGGGGAAGAGGTGCCAGGTTCTGTTACACAACCAGCTCTCATGTAGACTAACAGTCAGGACTCACTCATTATTATAGGGAGGGCACCAAGCCATTCATGAGGGACCTGTCTCCATGACCGAAACACCTCACACTAGGCAACCCTACTCTAATAGTGGGGATCACATTTCAACATGAGATTTGGAGGGGACAAGCATCCAGACTATATCAAGGACTTAACAATCCACCCTGTCCTTCTCATTGTGCTAATTTTCTTCCTCACACCATTAGATTCTATGTGAGTTCATTATAGTCATTCTCCTGTCCCTTTCTATCCTCATTGCACTCACATGGTCCAAATAACATTCTGGTTAAAGCAACTTCTCCATTTATGTCTACATCTAAGCTGCTGAATTGGCTGGTGGAAAATAAAAATCATGGTGACTGCTGTGTTTAAATTAATGATCTGCAATTGTAACAGAAACCCTTATTATTTCCTGGTGACCCTGCTATTTTACGTTAGACTTTTTCCTTTCTCATCAGCTCTCTAAATCTCTAACATCTTCTCTCCTCTTCTCTCACATCTGATGCTCTTGATTTCTACTTCACAGAGAGAAATATAAGCAGTTGGAATGTACTTTCTACAATCTCTCCCCAAGCATGTTTACCAGCCTACAGACACCTGTTCCTCCTCTGCTCATTTAAAACAAGCTTGTACACTATATCTCATCCTTTTCTGCTTACTCAAGGACATTGTTCCAGCAAATCTCTTCTCTCTCTCATGCATCATCAATTTTGTTTTATACTGGATCATTCCCACCCATATGGGACATTGTGCTATTTTTTTTTATTTTGAAAAAAACAAAAACCCAAACTGTCTCCACTTCCGCCATCAGCTACCAGCCTCCTTTTTCTGCTACCCTTTAGAGGAGATTCCTCAGAAGAGTTGTCTATATTTGATTCTATTTTGCTTTGCATATTTTCTCTTGATTCCCTTCCAATTAGGTATTCATTTCTACCACTCTACAGAAACAGCTTTTGTCAAAATCATCAGCGATCTTTTTGTTTCCAGATCTAATGATCAATTATTAGTCTTCAGCCTATTTGAATTATCAGCAGCATTTGACATAGGTAACCACTCCTTCCTGTATCACTTTCTTCACTTGGTTTTGAGAATGTCAATCACTCCGTCTCTTGTGGTTTTCTTCCTACCTACTGATCATGCATGTTTAGCCTCTTTTGCTGGTTACTCATGTCCCTGACTTAAATATTGGAATGCCCTGGGACTCCACCCATAGATCTTTTCTCCTTTCTATCTGTACTGCCTCCCTAGATGATTTTGTCTATTTATGTGGCCTTAAATACCATGCAAATGCTGATGACTTCTGAATTGTTTCTTCATGTCAGACCACTCCTCTGAACTCCAGGCTCATATATCCAATTCCTACTTGATCTCTCAGATGTTTACTTTGCATGTCAAACTTAATAAATCAAGTCTTGATCATCCGATCTGTCCATCTTGCTTGTCCTATAATCCTCCTTATCTCATTAATTGACAACTTCAAACTTTCAGCAGTCAAAGTTCAAGGTTTAAATCTTAAAGTTATCACTAACTCTTCTCTTTCACTCATATTATCTATTAGCAAATTCTGTTGGCACTATCTTCAACGTCCAAAGTCTGACTGCTTCTCACTACTTTCCCTACTGTCTCTCTAGCTCAAGATACTTTCATCTCCCTAGATTGCTGCAAGACATCCTGGCTGGTCTCCCTGCTACCACCCTTATCTTATTTTAACACTCTCAATACAGCATCAGAGTGATCCCTGGAAAATGTAAGTCTGATAATTTCACTTCTCTACATAAAACTCTCCAGGGCTCCCATCTCCCTCAGATTGAAAATCAAAATTTTCATCAATGCCTACGATAATCTGGCAATCCATTAACTCTATGACCACATCTACCATTCACACACTTGCTCAGTCCACTCTAGCCACTCTGCTTCCTTGTTGTTCTTTGAACACTTAAGCAAAATTCTACCTTGGGACATTTGCACTGATACCACTTGGAATGCTTTTCTTCCAGATATGCATATAGATCATGCCTTAATTCTTTTAGTTATCTGCTAAAATAGCACATCAAAATGAGACTTTATATTACCATTCTATTTGAATTATAACTTCCTTTCCTGGCAATTCTCATTTCTGTTCTCTGTCTTCTATCCTTCATTAGCCTTATATAACATATTTACTTGTTGATTATGTGTCTTATTAGAATGTAAGCTTGAGGGCAGGAATTTTGTCTCTATCACCTAAAATACTGCCTATTGTATACTGGCACTCATATAGTGTTGTCAAATAAATAAATGAAATGCTTATCTATAAGATGAAAAATTAGGGACATTCTTAAATATCCAATAATATAATAATGTCTGAATAAGTCATGGCAAATGAATTATGTTTCTATATGATGAAACAAACATATCTACCAAAATTAGCATTAAGAGAATATTTGATGAAAAGAATCCTTGAACTACCTGCAAAATGAAGGAAAATAAGATTGTAAATACATTCATAGTTAAAACTTGCATATGTGCATAATTTGGGAAATAATATAAATTTTGTGTTTTCTATTATTTGCAAAAACATAAGAATGAAAGATTGGAAAGAAATAAGACAAAATAATAACAAATAATGTCTCCTATTTAGTATTTCTGTCAATGAATTAGCCAATTCAATTAGAAAAGATAAAGTAGCAAAAACAAAATGCAAAGCAAAATTATCATTATTTGCCAATTTTATAACTATGCAAAACTAGAAAACCTAAGCAAACCAACTAAAACCCCAGTAGAAGCAAAAAAATTCAGTAAGATGATGGGTTGAACAATTAGCAAAAATAAATAGCTTCTCAATGTACAAAAGATGATCAATATAAAATAATATGAAAGAATAGGTATGAACTGAAAGAAAGAGTATCTAGAAACAAACCTTGTAAGGAATGTGTAGAACCTCTACGAAGAAAATGTTTAAATTCTCTGAGAGATATAAAAGAACATGTAAGTAAACAAAGAACAAACAACATGCTATTATTTGTTGATATGGTTTAGCTCTATGTCCCCACCCAAAAGTCATCTTGAAGAGTAATCCCCGTGTGTCGAGGGAGAGACCTAGTGGGAGTTGATTGGATCATGGGGGCAGTTTTCTGCATGCTGTTCTCCTGATAGTGCGTGAGTTCTCATGAGATCTGATGGTTTAAAATTGGCACTTCCCTCTTCACTCTCTCTCTGTCTCTCCTGACGCCATGTGAAGAAGGTCCCTGCTTTCCTTTCATCTTCTGTCATGATTGTAAGTTCCTGAGGCCTCCCCAGTCATGCAGAACTATGAGTCAATTAAACCTCTTTCCTTTATAAATTACCCAGTCTCAGGGAAGTTTTTTATAGCAGCATGAAAATGAACGAATACAAGATATTGGTACCGGCAGAGTGGGGTACTTCTATAAAGATACATAAAAATGTGGAAACGACTCTGGAATGGGGTAATGGGTAGAGGTTGGAACAGTTTGGAGGGCTCAGAGGAAGACAGGCAGATGACGGAGTTTGAAACTTCCTAGAGACTTGTTTTTTTTTTTTGAGACAGAGTCTCGCTCTGTCGCCCAGGCTGGAGTGCAGTGGCGCAATCTCGGCTCACTGCAAGCTCCGCCTCCCGGGTTCACGCCATTCTCCTGCCTCAGCCTCTCCGAGTAGCTGGGACTACAGGCGCCCACCACCATGCCCGGCTAATTTTTTTTTTTTGTATTTTTAGTAGAGACGGGGTTTCACCGTGGTCTCGATCTCCTGACTTTCTGATCCACCTGCCTCAGCCTCCCAAAGTGCTGGGATTACAAGCGTGAGCCACCGCGCCCAGCCCCTAGAGACTTGTTGAATGGTTGTGACCAAAATGCTGATAGTGATATGGACAATGAAGTCCAGGCTGAGGCAGTCTCAGAGGGAGATTAGGAACTTATTGGAAACTAGAGCAAAGGTCACTCTTGCTATGCTTTAGCAAAGAGACTGGTGGCGTTTTGTCCCTGCCCTAGAGATCTGTGGAACTTTGAATTTGAGAGAGATGATTTAGAGTATCTGGTAGAAGAAATTTCTAAGCAAAAAGGCATTGAAGAAGTGACCTGGTGGTTTCTGAAAGTGTATAGTCATATGCATTCACAAAGAAATTATCTGAATTTGGAACTTACATCTACTTATTATTACTGTTTTTAAAAATTTTTTATTATACTTTAAGTTCAGGGCTACATGTGCAGAACATGCAGGTTTGTTACAAAGGTATACACGCACCATGGTGGTTTGCTGCACTAATTGACCCATCATCTACATTAGGTATTTTTCCTAATGCTATTCCTCCAGTTACTCCCCACCCCCTGACAGTCCCCAGTGTGTGATGTTCCCCTCCCTGTGTCCATGTGTTCTCATAGTTAAGCTTCCACTTATGAGTGAGAAAATGCAGTGTTTGGTTTTCTGTTCCTGTTAGTTTGCTAAGAATGATGGTTTTGAGCTTCATCCATGTCCCTGCAAAAGACATGAACTCATTCTTTTTTATGGCTGCAGAGTATTCCATGGTGTATATGTGCCACATTTTCTTTATCCAGTTTATCATTGATGGGCATTTGGGTTGGTTCCAAGTCTTTGCTATTGTGAATAGTGCTGCAATAAACATACGTGTGCATGTGTCTTTATAGTAGCATGATTTATAATCCTCTGGATATATACCCAGTAATGGGATTGCTGGGTCAAATACCATTTCTGGTTCTAGATCCTTAAGGAATTGCCATACTGTCTTCCACAATGGTTGGACTAATTTACATTCCCACCAACCGTGTAAAAGAATTCCTCCACATCTTCTCCAGCATCTGTTGTTTCCTGACTTTTTAATGATCGCCATTCTAACTGGTGTGAGATGGTATCTCATTGTGGTTTTGATTTGCATTTCTGTAATGACCAGTGATGCTGTGCCTTTTTTCATGTGTTTGTTGGCCACATAAATGTCCTCTTTTGAGAAGTGTCTGTTCCTATCCTTTGCCCACTTTTTGTTGGAGTTATTTGTTTTTTTTCTTGTAAATTTGTTTAAGTCTCTTGTAGATTCCAGATGTTAGCCCTTTGTCAGTTGGATAGATTGCAAAGATTTTCTCCCATTCTGTTGGTTGCCTGTTCACTCTGATGATGGTTTCTTTTGCTGTGTGGAAGCTCTTCAGTTTAATTAGATCCCATTTGTCAATTTTGGCTTTTGTTGCCATTGCTTTTGGTGTTTTAGTCATGAAGTCTTTGCCCATGCCTGTGTCCTGAATGGTATTGCCTAGGTTTTCTTCTAGGGTTTTTATGCTTTTAGGTCTTACATTTAAGTCTATAATCCATTTTGAGTTAATTTTTGTGTAAGGCGTAAAGAAGGAGTCTAGTTTCAGTTTTCTGCATATGGCTAGCCAACACCATTTATTAAATAGAAAATTCTTTCCCCATTGCTTGTTTTTGTCAGGTTTGTCAAAGAACAGATGGTTGTAGATGTGTGGTGTTATTTGTGAGGCCTCTGTTCTGTTCCATTGGTCTATATATCTGTTTTGGTACCAGTACCATGCTGTTTTGGTTACTGTAGCCTTTGGTATAGTTTGAAGTCAGGTAGTGAGATGCATCCAGCTTTATTCTTTTTGCTTAGCATTGTCTTGGTTATACGGGCTCTTTTTTGGTTCCATATGAAATTTAAAGTATTTTTTTTTTATAATTCTGTGAAGAAAGTCAATGGTAGCTTGATGGGAATATCATTGAATCTATAAATTACTTTGGGTAGTATGGCCATTTTCATGATACTGATTCTTCCTATCCATGAGCGTGGAATGTTTTTCCATTTGTTTCTGTTCTCCCTGATTTCCTTGAGCAGTGGTTTGTAGTTCTCCTTGAAGAGGTCCTTCACATCCCTTTTAAGTTGTATTCCTAGGTATTTTATTCTCTTTGTAGCAATTGTGAATGGGAGTTCATTCATGGTTTGGCTCTCTGTTGTCTACTATTGGTGTGTAAAAATGCTTGTGATTTTTGCACATTGATTTTGTATCCTGAGACTTTGCTGAAGTTCCTTATCAGCTTAAGGAGTTTTGGGGCTGAGAAGATGGGATTTTCTAAATATACAATCATGTCACCTGCAATCAGAGACCGTTTGACTTCCTCTATTCCTATATTCCTATTTGAATCCCCTTTATTTCTTTCTTTCTTGTTTTTTTTTTTGTTTTTTTTTGTTTTTTTTTTTTTTTGAGTTGGAGTCTCACTCTGTCGCCCAGGCTGGAGTGCAGTGGCACTCTCTTGGCTCACTACAAGCTCCACTTCCCAGGTTCATGCCATTCTCCTGTCTCAGCCTCCTGAGTGGCTGGGACTTCAGGCATTCGCCACCTTGCCCAGCTAATTTTTTTTGTATTTGTTAGTAGAGACGGGGTTTCATCGTGTTAGCCAGTATGGTCTCCATCTCCTGACCTTGTGATTCACCTGCCTCTGCCTCCCAAAGTGCTAGGATTACAGGCATGAGCCACTGCTCCCAGCCGAATACTCTTTATTCCTTTCTCTTCGTTGGTTGCCCTGACCAGAGCTTCCAATACTATGTTGAATAGGAGTGGTGAGAGAGGGCATCCTTGTCTTGTGCTGGTTTTGAAAGGGAATGCTTCCAGCTTTTGCCCATTCTGTATGATATTGGCTATGGGTTTGTCATAAATAGCTCTTATTATTTTGAGATATATCCCATCAATACCTAGTTTATTGAGAGTTTTTCAAATGAAGTGGTGTTGAATTTTACTGAAGGCCTTTTCGGCATCTATTGAGATAATCATGTGGTTTTTATCATTGGTTCTGTTTATGGATGGATTATGTTTATTAATTTGCATATGTTGAACAAGCTTTGTATCCCAGGGATGAAGCTAACTTGATCATGGTGGATAACCTTTTTGATGTGCTGCTGGATTCGGTTTGCCAGTATTTTATTGAGGATTTTCTCATCAATGTTTGTCAGTGATATTGGCCTGAAATTTTCTTTTTTTGTTGTGTCTCTGCCAGGTTTGGGTATCAGGATGATGCTGGCCTAATAAAATGAGTTAGGCCTCATCAAATGAGAAAAGGAGGCTTTTTTATTTTTTGGAATAGTTTCAGAAGGAATCGTACCAGCTCCTCTTTGTACCTCCAGTAGAATTTGGCTGTGAATCTGTCTGGTCCTGGGCTTTTTGTGGTTGGTAGGCTATTAATTACTGTTGCCATTTCAGAACTTGTTATTGGTCTATTCAGGGATTTGACTTCTTCCTGGTTTAATCTTTTGGGTGTATGTGTCCAGGAATTCATCCATTTCTTCTAGATTTTCTAGTTTATTTGTGTAGAGGTGTTTATTGTATTCTCCGATGGTAGTTTGTATTTCTGTGGGATCAGTGGTGATCTCCCCTTTATTATTTTTTATTGTGTCTATTTGATTCTTCTAACTTTTCTTCAATATTTGTCTGGTTGGCATTCTATTTTGTTAATCTTTTCAAAAAACCAGCTCCTGAATTCATTGATTTTTTGAAGGATTTTTCGTGTCTCTATCTCCTTCAGTTCTGCTCTGCTCTTAGTTATTTCTTGTCTTCTGCTGGCTTTTGACTTTATTTGCTCTCACTTCTCTAGTACTTTTAATTATGATATTAGGGTGTTGATTTTAGATGTTTTCCACTTTCTGATGTGGGCATTCAGTGCTATAATTTTCCCTTTAAACACTGTTTTAGCTGTGTCACAGTGATTCTGGTATGTAGTGTCTTTGTTCTCATTCATTTCAAATAGCTTATTTATTTCCACCTTAATTTTGTTATTTACCCAGTAGTCATTCAGGAGCAGGTTATTCAGTTTCCATGTAGTTGTGAGGTTTTGAGTGAATTTCTTAATCCTCAGTTCTAATTTGATTGCACTGTGGTCTGAGATACTGTTTGTTAAGATTTCCATTCTTTTGCATTTGCTGAGGAGTGTTTTACTTCCAATTATGTGGTTGATTTTAGAATAAGTATTATGTGGTGCTGAGAAGAATGTATATTTTGTTGATTAGGGGTGGAGAGTTCTGTGGCCTGCTTGGTCCAGAGCTGAGTTCAAGTCCTGAATATCCTTGTTAACTTTCTGACTCGTTGTTCTGTCTAATATTGACAGTGGGGTGTTAAAGTCTCCTACTATTATTTTGTAGGAGACTAAGTCTCTTTATAGGTGTTGAAGAACTTGCTTTATGAATTTGGGTGCTCTTGTATTGGGTGCATATATATTTAGGATAGTTAGCTCTTCTTGTTGCATTGATCCCTTTACCATTATGTAATGCCCTTCTTTGCCTATTTTGATCTTTGTTGGTTCAAGTCTGTTTTATGAGAGATTAGGATAGCAACCCCTGCTTTTTTTGCTTTCCATTTACTTGATGAATATTCCTCCATTCCTTTATTTTGAGCCTATGTTTGTCGTTGCATGTGAGATGAGCCTCCTGAATACAGCACACTGATGGCTCTTGACTCTATCCAATTTGGCAGTCTATGTCTTTTTATTGGTGAATTTAGCCCATTTACATTTAAGGTTAATATTGTTATGTGTGAATTTTGTTGTGTCATCATGATGCTAGCTGGTTATTTTGCCCATTAGTTGATGCAATTTTTTCACAGTGTCAATGGTCTTTACAATTTGGTACGTTTTTGCAGTGGCTTGTACATGTTTTTCCTTTCCATGTTTAGTGCTTCCTTCAGGAGCTCTTTTAAGGCTGGCCTGGTGGTGGCAAAATCTCTCAGCATTTGCTTGCCTGTAAAGGATTTTATTTCTCCTTTGCTTATGAAGCTTAGTTTGTCTGGATATGAAATTCTGCATTGAAAATTCTTTTCTTTAAGGATGTTGAATATTGGCCCCCTCTCTCTTCTGTTTGTAGGGTTTCTGCAGAGTTTCACTGTTACTCTTATGGGCTTCCCTTTGTGGGTAACCCAACCTTTCTCTCTGCTTGCTCTTAACATTTTCTCCTTCATTTCAGTCTTGGTAAATCGATGATTATGTGTCTTGGGGTTGCTTTTTTTGAGGAGTATGTTTATGGTATTCTCTGTATTTCCTGAATTTGAATGTTGGCCTGTCTTGCTAGGGTGAGGAAGTTCTCCTGGATAATATCCTGAAGTGTGTTTTCTAACTTGATTCCATTCTCCCCATCACTTTCAGGTACACCAATCAACCATAGATTTGGTCTTTTCACATAGTCCCATATTTCTTGGAGGCTTTGTTCTTTCCTTTTCATTCTTTTTTCTCTAATCTTGTCTTCATGCTTTATTTCATTAAGTTGATCTTCCATCTCTGATATCCTCTCTTCCATTTGATCGATTTGGCTCCTGATACTTGGGTATGACTCACGAAGTTCTCATGCAGTGTTTTTCAGCTCCATCGGGTCATTTATGTTCTTGTCTAAACTTGTTATTCTAGTTAGCTGTTCCTGTGACCTTTTATCAAGGTTCTTGGCTTCCTTGCATTGGGTTAGAACATGCTCCTTTAGCTCGGAGGAGTTTGCTACTACCCACCTTGTGAAGCCTACTTCTGTAAATTTGGCAAACTCATTCTCCATCCAGTTTTGTTCCCTTGTTGGTGAGGTGTTGTGATCCTTTCAAGGAGAAGAGGGATTCTGGTTTTTGGACTTTTCAGCCTTTTTGAGCTGTTTCTTCTTCATCTTTGTGTATTTATCTACCTTTGGTCTTTGATGTTGGTGACCTTTGGATGGGGTTTTGTGTGGATGTCTTTTTTGATGATGTTGATGCAATTGCTTCTGTTAGTTTTCCTCTAAGAGTCAGGCACCTCTTCTGCAGGTCTGCTGGAGTTTACTGGAGGTCCATTCCAGACTCTGTTTGCCTGGGTATTACCAGTGTAGGCTGCAGAACAGCAAAGATTCATGCCTGTTCCTTCCTCTGGAAGTTTTGTCCCAGAGAGGTAACTGCCAGATGCCAGCCAGAGCTCTTCTGTATGAGGTGTCTGTCGACCCCTGCTGGGAGGCCCTGTGCATTAAGAGGTGAAGCAGAGGACACAAAGACACTCAGTGCTCAGCCTCTGTAAACAGACAAGAACCAGTCCATGGCTGGTGATCTCTTATCAGGACAAAGTTACTGAAATCAGTCTCTTGCCCAATCAAAACTGTAGTTATAGCCTGTTGAAAAAAGAGGTCAGCTTGTTGAACAAAGAGGCAGTAGGTGAGCCACAATTGTTCCCGTATTGCTTATCTCAAAGCCAGTGCTTATTTAGCTGCTGAAGAAAAAGAACATTGCGATACTTAGAATACAGTTTATTCTTCATATATAAAGGTGTATAACTTAACCCTTGCCTGGCATGGGCTTAGCTCTTGTTTATAATTTGGTATCTTATTGCCACAGAGTCCATTCCGTCAGTCTAATGATCTCTATTTTAACAACAGCAATCACCAAATGGTCAGATCATAAAGCCAAATTCACAGTTTTAACTGCCGCTCATAGGGAATAACATGCTGGCCATGAGAAAATCAGGCAAGTAAGCAGGGAATGAAACTAGAGGGAAAAAGAGAGTCAGAAAAGTTTGAAGTTCTCCTATCACTTGAAATTCACACTGGAGCCAGGAAAACATGTACCTGGGCTTAGTAGCCCATGAGGTATACAACAGGCAACACAATTTACTTATCTCTGTTCGGTGAGTTTTATTTAGCACATCAATGGATGACTGCCAAAACTGTTAAAGAATAATCCCCAAGGCCAGGCACGATGGCTTACACCTGTAATCCCAGCACTTTGGAGGCTGAAGCAGGCAAATCACCTGAGCCCAGGAGTTTGAGATCAGCCTGGGTGACATGGCAAAACCCCATCTCTACTAAAAATACAAAAATTAACCAGGTGTGGTGCCAAGCACCTGTAATCCCAGTTACTTGGGAGGCTGAGGCATAAGAATCACTTGAACCCAGGAGGCAAAGAGATCATGCCACTGTACTTCAGCCGGGGCAACAGAGCAAGAACCTGTCTCAAAAAAAAAAAAAAAAAAAAAAAGAAGAAGAAGAATTCCCAAAATACTAAAAAAAATTATTTTATATGAATATAAAACAAATATTTCCCAAAGCTTTTATTTAATTTACTAGTTAATGGGAAAGATATTAAATATATTGAAGCAGGCCCAAAGAACATTTAAGGAGCAAGATGTATGTACGGAATTTAATAAAAGAATATTAAGGTTAGATAGCTGGCTTAGATGCAAAGGTGGTTAATGTCTTCCTGCACCATAAATTGTAACTTTTGCTGTATCTGTTCCAATGGACAGAAATTGTTTGCTTGTCTACCAGACAAAAATCTATAACTTATCTTCTGTTCCCAATGAGTTATAAAATACCCTACCAATAGAAAACTGAGCCCAGTACTGCCCTGAAGGAATATCTAGTAGTCTCTTTTATCTATTTCCAAGTTTTGGATAATTTTTCTGATTATCCACTTTCTGTTATAATAATTATCCCTTTTAACCTTGCATAAGATCAGTAAGTATACAAAGTCTTTTCCTGATCTAGACTCAGCCTTTGAGTTTTTGTAATTTTTTGCCTTGGCTCTCTTCCCAGGAACTGCATTTCAATTCCAGAATCCCAAGAGGGAAATTTGATTGGTCTGGCTCAAATTTTCACTTTGGGTCAAAAGTTTTGGCCAACCTATGGATGAGATCTTTTAGATCTGTTCCATTCTCATCATCTAATTAACTATAGCTGGAGTACAGCAATGGCAGGAAATGGAGACTATTACTTAAGTAAAGAGCTGAAAGTGGGGCAGGTCCCTATAGTGATGATAGTGCATCAGGAAGAGAGTTAGTCCCGCGTAGGAGGATTAAGGAGGACCTCAGAGAGTGCAGGGATTTTCAAATATTTACAATTTCAAGGCTTAGAAAAATGAGAGACCATGAACAAAGTCAAGGATGTCTAACATTGGACACTCGTTCTCTCTGCTTTCTCTTTATTCTTGTGTGTCCAGAATCTGTCTTTTTAACTTTTCCCTTGGCCCACACCCAATTCTAGGTCTTTCTTCTGGGAAATACTTAAGCTGTCCCTAAAGTGCTTATGTTTATTTTTTTAACACAGTTAATTTTTAAGTATCATGGTTGATTGTGTTGGATTCTTCGGGTAGAGGTATCCAGAGCTAATGATAAATGCCCTAGAGTATGTCAGATAAGCACTTGCCCACCTTTTAGTTATTCTGCAAAGTAATAATATCTTGGAGGAATGAATTGGAACAATTCTGTCAGATTAAAATCTTATTATAATAAACCATTGGGAGCATGACTGTACATAGGTAACACATTTTTAAATTCCTTGCAACTATTGTCAGTAACAGTCTAGAGATTATTAACATGGAAAGAATATTAAAAATGTAATTTGCTTCTCATATTTTATTGCCCTAGTTTATTTTGTGTGTTTTGCTAAGCTTGGGTGATTTGGGACTCTTGTTCATCATCAGTAAAATTCTTTACTGTCTTGTTGATTATGCTGCCAAAAAGGCTTAGGGAAGAATGATCTTACCAGCTTCCATGAATTTGTTCCAAGGACTTTTATAAGGAATGACTTCACAAATGGGGGCATAACTCAGTAGGGAACAGAAAAAGAAAACAGAGGTGTGTTTTAAAATGTTTCCTAGGTGCTTTTGATATTGTGATATGGTTTCCTATAGAGAACAGCTACTTGAAATTGTTTGAAATGACTATAGAACAGATAAATTAAGTGTAAAACATAAGGAGTAAATCTGTAAAAACTGATTTTTAATTTTATTTATTTATTTATTTATTTTTTTCTTTTTTTTTTATTATACTTTAGGGTTTTAGGGTACATGTGCACAATGTGCAGGTTTGTTACATATGTATCCATGTGCCATGTTGATTTCCTGCACCCATTAACTCGTCATTTAGCATTAGGTGTATCTCCTAATGCTGTCCCTCCCCCCTCCCCCCACCCCACAACAGTCCCCGGAGCGTGATGTTCCCCTTCCTGTGTCCATGAGTTCTCATTGTTCAATTCCCACCTATGAGTGAGAACATGCGGTGTTTGGTTTTTTGTCCTTGCGATAGTTTACTGAGAATGATGTTTTCCAGTTTCATCCATGTCCCTACAAAGGACACGAACTCATCATTTTTTATGGCTGCATAGTATTCCATGGTGTATATGTGCCACATTTTCTTAATCCAGTCTATCGTTGTTGGACATTTGGGTTGGTTCCAACTCTTTGCTATTGTGAATAGTGCCGCAATAAACATACGTGTGCATGTGTCTTTATAGCAGCATGATTTATAGTCCTTTGGGTATATACCCAGTAATGGGATGGCTGGGTCAAATGGTATTTCTAGTTCTAGATCCCTGAGGAATCGCCACACTGACTTCCACAATGGTTGAACTAGTTTACAGTCCCACCAACAGTGTAAAAGTGTTCCTATTTCTCCACATCCTCTCCAGCACCTGTTGTTTCCTGATTTTTTAATGATGACCATTCTAACTGGTGTGAGATGGTATCTCACTGTGGTTTTGATTTGCATTTCTCTGATGGCCAGTGATGAGGAGCATTTCTTCATGTGTTTTTTGGCTGCATAAATGTCTTCTTTTGAGAAGTGTCTGTTCATGTCCTTTGCCCACTTTTTGATGGGGTTGTTTGTTTTTTTCTTGTAAATTTGTTTGAGTTCATTGTAGATTCTGGATATTAGCCCTTTGTCAGATGAGTAGGTTGCAAAAATTTTCTCCCATTGTGTAGGTTGCCTGTTCACTCTGATGACAGTTTCTTTTGCTGTGCAGAAGCTCTTTAGTTTCATGAGATCCCATTTGTCGATTTTGGCTTTTGTTGCCATTGCTTTTGGTGTTTTAGACATGAAGTCCTTGCCCACGCCTACGTCCTGAATGGTATTGCCTAGGTTTTCTTGTAGGATTTTAATGGTTTTAGGTCTAACATATAAGTCTTTAATCCATCTTGAATTAATTTTTGTATAAGGTGTAAGGAAGGGATCCAGTTTCAGCTTTCTACATATGGCTAGCCAGTTTTCCCAGCACCATTTATTAAATAGGGAATCCTTTCCCCATTTCTTGTTTTTGTCAGGTTTGTCAAAGATCAGATAGTTGTAGCTATGCGGCATCATTTCTGAGGGCTCTGTTCTGTTCCATTGATCTATGTCTCTGTTGTGGTACCAGTACCATGCTGTTTTGGTTACTGTAGCCTTGTAGTATAGTTTAAAGTCAGGTAGCATGATGTCTCCAGCTTTGTTCTTTTGGCTTAGGATTGACTTGGCGATGCGGGCTCTTTTTTGGTTCCATATGAACTTGAAAGTAGTTTTTTCCAATTCTGTGAAGAAAGTCATTGGTAGCTTGATGGGGATGGCATTGAATCTATAAATTACCTTGGGCAGTATGGCCATTTTCACGATATTGATTCTTCCAACCCATGAGCATGGAATGTTCTTCCATTTGTTTGTATCCTCTTTTATTTCATTGAGCAGTGGTTTGTAGTTCTCCTTGAAGAGATCCTTCACATCCCTTGTAAGTTGGATTCCTAGGTATTTTATTCTCTTTGAAGCAACTGTGAATGGGAGTTCACTCATGATTTGGCTCTCTGTTTGTCTGTTATTGGTGTACAAGAATGCTTGTGACTTTTGTACATTAATTTTGTATCCTGAGACTTTGCTGAAGTTGCTAATCAGCTTAAGGAGATTTTGGGCTGAGACAATGGGGTTTTCTAGATATACAATCATGTCATCTGCAAACAGGGACAATTAGACTTCCTCTTTTCCTAATTGAATACCCTTTATTTCCTTCTCCTGCCTGATTGCTCTGGCCAGAACTTCCAGCACTATGTTTAATAGGAGCGGTGAGAGAGGGCATCCCTGTCTTGTGCCAGTTTTCAGAGGGAATGCTTCCAGTTTTTGCCCATTGAGTATGATATTGGCTGTGGGTTTGTTGTAGATAGCTCTTATTATTTTGAGATACGTCCCATCAATACCTAATTTATTGAGAGTTTTTAGCATGAAGGGTTGTTGAATTTTGTCAAAGGCCTTTTCTGCATCTATTGAGATAATCATGTGGTTTTTGTCTTTGGTTCTGTTTATATGCTGGATTACATTTATTGATTTGCGTATGTTGAACCAGCCTTGCATTCCAGGGATGAAGCCCACTTGATCATGGTGGATAAGGTTTTCGACGTGCTGCTGGATTCGGTTTGCCAGTATTTTATTGAGGATTTTTGCATCAATGTTCATCAAGGATATTGGTCTGAAATTCTCTTTTTTGGTTATGTCTCTGCCAGGTTTTGGTATCAGGACGATGCTGGCTTCGTAAAATGTGTTAGGGAGGATTCCCTCTTTTTCTATCGATTGGAATAGTTTCAGAAGGAATGGTACCAGTTCCTCCTTGTACCTCTGGTAGAATTCAGCTGTGAATCCATCAGGTCCTGGACTCTTTTTGGTTGGTAAGCTATTGATTATTGCCACAATTTCAGAACCTGTTATTGGTCTATTCAGAGATTCAACTTCTTCCTGGTTTAGTCTTGGGAGGGTGTATTTGTCGAGGAATTTATCCATTTCTTCTAGATTTTCTAGTTTATTTGCATAGAGGTGTTTGTAGTATTCTCTGATGGTAGATTGTATTTCTGTGGGATTGGTGGTGATATCCCCTTTTTCGTTTTTTATTGCATCCATTTGATTCTTCTCTCTTTTCTTCTTTATTAGTCTTGCTAGCGGTCCATCAATTTTGTTGATCTTTTCAAAAAACCAGCTGCTGGATTCATTAATTTTTTGAAGGGTTTTTTGTGTCTCTATTTCCTTCAGTTCTGCTCTGATTTTAGTTATTTCTAGCCTTCTGCTAGCTTTTGAATGTGTTTGCTCTTGCTTTTCTAGTTCTTTTAATTGTGATGTTAGGGTGTCAATTTTGGATCTTTCCTGCTTTCTCTTGTGGGCATTTAGTGCTATAAATTTCCTTCTACACACTGCTTTGAACGTGTCCCAGAGATTCTGGTATGTTGTGTCTTTGTTCTCGTTGGTTTCAAAGAACATCTTTATTTCTGCCTTCATTTCATTATGTACCCAATAGTCATTCAGGAGCAGGTTGTTCAGTTTCCATGTAGTTGAGCGGTTTTGACTGAGTTTCTTAATCCTGAGTTCTAGTTTGATTGCACTGTGGTCTGAGAGACAGTTTGTTATAATCTCTGTTCTTTTACATTTGCTGAGAAGAGCTTTACTTCCAACTATGTGGTCAATTTTGGAATAGGTGTGGTGTGGTGCTGAAAAAAATGTATATTCTGTTGATTTGGGGTGGAGAGTTCTGTAGATGTCTATTAGGTCCACTTTATGTAGAGCTGAGTTCAATTCCTGGATATCCTTGTTAACTTTCTGTCTCATTGATCTGTCTAATGCTGACAGTGGGGTGTTAAAATCTCCCATTATTATTGTGTGGGAGTTTAAGTCCCTTTGTAGGTCACTGAGGACTTGCTTTATGAATCTGGGTGCTCCTGTGTTGGGTGCATATATATTTAGGATAGTTAGCTCTTCTTGTTGAATTGATCCCTTTACCATTATGTAATGGCCTTCTTTGTCTCTTTTGATCTTTGTTGGTTTAAAGTCTATTTTATCAGAGACTAGGATTGCAATCCCTGCCTTTTTTTGTTTTCCAGTTGCTTGATAGGTCTTCCTCTATCCCTTTATTTTGAGTCTATGTGTGTCTCTGCACGTGAGATGGGTTTCCTGAATACAGCACACTGATGGGTCCTGACTCCTTATCCAGTTTGCCAGTCTGTGTCTTTTGATTGGAGCATTTAGCCCATTTACATTTAACGTGAATATTGTTATGTGTGAATCTGATCCTGTCATTATGATGTTAGTTGGTTATTTTGCTCGTTATTTGCTATAGTTTCTTCCTAGCCTCGATGGTCTTTCCAATTTGGCATGTTTTTGAGTGGCTGGTACCGGTTGTTCCTTTCCATGTTTAGTGCTTCCTTCAGGAGCTCTTTTAGGGCAGGCCTGGTGGTGACAAAATCACTCAGCGTTTGCTTGTCTGTAAAGTATTTTATTTCTCCTTGACTTATGAAGCTTAGTTTGGCGGGATAGGAAATTCTGGGTTGAAAATTCTTTTCTTTAAGAATGTTGAATATCGGCCCCCACTCTCTTCTGGCTTGTAGAGTTTCTGCTGAGAGATCAGCTGTTAGTCTGATGGGCTTCCCTTTGTGGGTAACCCGACCTTTCTCTCTGGCTGCCCTTGACAATTTTTCCTTCATTTCAACTTTGGTGAATCTGACAATTATGTGTCTTGGAGTTGCCCTTCTCGAGGAGTATCTTTGTGGCATTCTCTGTATTTCCTGAATCTGAATGCTGGCCTGCCTTGCTAGATTGGGGAAGTTTTCCTGGATAATATCTTGCAGAGTGTTTTCCAACTTGGTTCCATTCTCCCCATCATTTTCAGGTACACCAATCAGACGTAGGTTTGGTCTTTTCACATAGTCCCAAATTTCTTGGAGGCTTTGTTCATTTCTTTTTATTCTTTTTTCTCTAAACTTCCCTTCTCTCTTCATTTCATTCATTTCATCTTCTATCAGCGATACCCTTTCTTCCAGTTGATCGCATCTGCTACTGAGGCTTCTGCATTCTTCGCGTAGTTCTCGAAACTTGGCTTTCAGCTCCATCATCTCCTTTAAGCCCTTCTCTCCATTGGTTATTCTAGTTATCCATTCTCCTAATTTTTTTTCAAAGTTTTTAACTTCTTTGCTATTGTTTTGAATTTCCTCTCGTAGCTCAGAGTAGTTTGATCGTCTGAAGCCTTCTTCTCTCAACTCATCAAAGTCATCCTCCATCCAGCTTTGTTCCGTTGCTGGTGAGGAACTGCGTTCCTTTGGAGGAGGAGAGGTGCTCTGTTTTTTAGAGTTTCCAGTTTTTTTGGTCTGTTTTTTCCCCATCTTTGTGGTTTTGTCTACTTTTTGTCTTCGATGATGGTGATGTACAGATGGGTTTTTGGTGTGGATGTCCTTTCTGTTTGTTAATTTTCCTTCTACCAGACAAGACCCTTAGCTGCAGGTCTGTTGGAGTTTACTAGAGGTCCACTCCAGACCCTGTTTGGCTGGGTGTCAGCAGCGGTGGCTGCAGAACAGCGGATTTTCGTGAGACCACAAATTCAGCTGTCTGATAGTTCCTCTGAAAGTTTTGTCTCAGAGGAGTACCCGGTTGAATGAGGTGTCAGTCTGTCCCTACTGGGGGGGTGCCTCCCAGTTAAGCTGCTCAGGGGTGAGGGACCCACTTTAGGAGGCAGTCTGTCCTTTCTCAGATCTCCAGCTGCGTGCTGGGAGAACCACTCGTCTCTTCAAAGCTGTCAGTCAGACAGGGACATTTAAGGCTGTGGAGGTTCTCGCTGACTTTTTGGTTGTCTGTGCCCTGCCCCCAGAGGTGGAGCCTACAGAGGCAGGCAGGCCTCCTTGAGCTGTGGTGGGCTCCACCCAGTTCGAGCTTCCTGGCTGCTTTGTTTACCTAAGCAAGCCTGGGCAATGGCGGGCGCCCCTCCCCCAGCCTCGTTGCCGCCTTGCAGCGTGATCTCAGACTGCTGTGCTAGCAATCAGCAAGACTCTGTGGGCATAGGACCCTCCGAGCCCGGTGCGGGACACAAACTCCTAGTGTGCCGTTTTCCAGGCCCGTTGGAAAAGCGCAGTATTAGGACGGGACTGACCCGATATTCCAGGTGCCATCTGTTTCCCCTTTCTTTGACTAGGAAAGGGAACTCCCTGACCCCTTGCGCTTCCCGAGTGAGGCAATGCCTCGCCCTGCTTCGGCTCGCGCACAGTGCGCTTCACCGACTGTCCTGAACCCACTGTTAGGCACTCCCTAGTGAGATGAAACCGGTACCTCAAGCAGAAATGCAGAAATCACCCGTCTTCTGTGTCGCTGGGGCTGGGAGCTGGAGACCGGAGCTGTTCCTATTCGGCCATCTTGGCTCCACCACCCAAAAACTGATTTTTAAAAAAGCAACTCTAGAAACTTAAGTAGATAATACCTAAAAAGTTAAAATTATGACTCAGAGGGCTAGAAATCAAGGCTTATACTATTTCCTCGACTCCCAAGAGGAGCATTGGTAAGTTTGTGGAATTTTCTTTTTTTTTTTTTTTTTTTCTTTACAGTGTATTGGGTTTTTCAGTGGGAAAAACAAGAACATAATGTGATTCCTTTCAGGATTTATTTGTAAAATTTTCTGTTTTCACAGATACATAAAAAGGTCAATGTTTCTGGTTCTCTTGTATTCAAGTCCTATAAGGAAGTAAACTGTTCACTAACGTTTTTTTTTTTGTTTTTTTTTTTTTTTTTTTTTTTTTTTTTGTGACAAGTTTCGCTCTGTCACCCAGGCTGGAGTGCAGTGGTGTGATCTTGGCTCACTGCAACCTCTGCCTCCCGGGTTCAAGTGATTCTCCTGCCTTAGCCTCCCGAGTAGCTGGGACTACAGGCAAGTGCCACCATGCCTGGCTAATTTTTGTATTTTTTAGTGGAGACGGGGTTTCACCGTGTTAGCCAGGATTGTCTCCATCTCCTGACCTCGTGATCCACCCACCTCGGCCTCCCAAAATGCAGGGATTACATGTGTAAGCCACCACCGCGCCCTACCTACTAATGCTTTTAATAACATACCAAATCACACAGTAAGATCCCACTCTTCTGACAATTCATTGCCACTAAGATACCTTTTAGGTTCTCATCAACTGTTTATTGAGCATTTTTGGTATTTGAAAGCAACTAATTCCTGATGAATGCCTAGATTATTTACTTGTATACTACCCAATCTTTTTCAGTCTCTAAATAGTAATAAATTAATGTCTCCATTTAAAAAAAGGATGGAGGCAAGCTTTCACAGCAGGATGGCAAAATAATTCTGAGTGTGCAGTGCTGTTATTGTATGCAATAAAAAAGAAGGTGGCTGAGTGCAAAATTAACAAGATAGCCACACAGAATGTGGCTCACACCAGCAGATCACAGCCTCTGAGTACAAATAATAAGCAAATAAAGAAGAAAATACTTCCTTAACCCATAGGGCTTTCTTTATATTTTCTGAGGTTGTAGAGTATGTTTTCCTCTACAATAGTAAGTCCTTTCCTGTAGGATGACTTGATTCTGGCATTCAGAGGTAGTTTCCCACACCACAAAGAAAAAAACAAAAACAAACAAACAAAAAAACACCCAAAACATACTGAAGCCCAGGTGGTGACATTTGAGAGAGAGTGTGGTGTAGTCAAGGGAGATCAGGGGTGCAAATGTGAAGACAAGGGTACATTTCCAGTGTGTCTTTTTGTTACGTGGCAATCATGTAACTTCTCTTTAGCTTACTTTCCTCTTCTATCTGAGGAATAAAATAGTTTCTTATCTACTTCACATCATAGGAGAGAAAACCTATGTGATAACATCAAGTAAACTATAAAGCACGAGTTTCCAATTTGCTATGTAAATATAAGGAATTGTAAATATAAGGGCACCAAAAGGTAACCTGTTCAAACAAATCACTTAAAGAGTTCAATCATTATTTTTCAACTATGTCTCCTGAATTGCTTCCAAAACTTTGGAAAAGTGACCTATTAGCTTCCTAGATTATCAGGAGACGTTCTTTTAGCACATTAGTAATCTCATCTGTTGGTTATCTATTTGGAAACTATGCTCAATTAAATATCTGTGTTGGTTTCTTTGTGTGGTTCTTCTGCTTTAGGGCGTTGGATCACCTCAGAGTCAAGTGTCTTTCTGGCCAGCCCATGTGGAGAGACCGAACAGCTAAAGAGCAGCAGGTTATCTCCTGGGTATAATATATTTGTTGTGGTGTTTCAAAATGGTCAATGAAACCAGATGGGCATTTTCTTATAAGCAATAAGACATGCTTGGCACATAGAACCTGCTCCATAAATGTTAACTGTATATTAGACTACGTTTTCATGATCTTCATTGCACAACATTTCCTATATATGGAGCACACACATTGCCTTGCTCATCTGTATTTCTTTCCAGCTGTCTTGAGGTTTCTTCCGGTGGATGACAGCACAGGTCAGCAGAACACATTGGCATAAAGAGGGGTTGTGGAGTATAACTACAGTAAATAAAACATTCTAACTGGAGATATTTAATAAGTCAAGAAATCAGCTCTTTAGCTTTCTTATTCTTTGTTCTTTATGCTAGATTAATCAAAATTAACCCAGCCTAAGGAGAATTGCTTAAACCCAGGAGACAGAGGCTGCAGTGAGCCAAGACTGCGCCTCTGCACTCCAGCCTGGGAAGCAGAGTGAAACTCCATCTCAAAACAAACAAACAAAAAATTAGCCCAGCCTAAACCGTTAGAAATCCCTTAAAACTGGCTGCAGTTCAGCAACCTTGCAGTTTAGCAGACTAAAGAGAAACATCATTAAATTCTGTTTTTTTTTTTCTGAATTTCTGTTTTCTTTTTTTATTATTATTATTTTTTTTTGCATACAAAAACAATAAACATTTTCTAAAAATACATACAAACAAAAAGATGCGTATCAAACATATTAGGAAGGTTGCACATGGGAAGTCGGGGAATAGAAATGGGGGGTGGGAGTTAAAATAAATGAGAGAGGGACTTTATATGGATCAGTGATAATAACTCAATCCTCTATTTGACAAAGAAGAGGGAGAAGGAAGAGAAAGAAAAAGAAAGTGGGATAAAGGATCAGAAAGGGAGGAAAATAGAAAAAATTAGAGTATGACTCCAGGGTAGACCTGTTTTGTTGTCATTGAGTTGGTTGGTTGGTTTGTCTGTTGTATTCTTCATGTTTCGCCAAGTTGGCCAGACTGGTCTCGAACTCCTAGCCTGAAGTGATCAACCCGCCTCGCCCCCCAGAGTGCCGGGACCACAGGCGTGAGCCACCACGTCCAGCCCCCACATTGCTTCTGGCCTCTGTGGTAGACCTCCCAGACGGAGCGGCCGGGCAGAGGCGCTCCTCACTTTTACCCAGACACGGGTCAGCCGGGCAGAGGCGCTCCTCACTTCCCAGACGGGGCGGCCAGGCAGAGACGC
The DNA here is from genome assembly GCF_028878055.3 of Symphalangus syndactylus. Classification (NCBI taxonomy): domain Eukaryota; kingdom Metazoa; phylum Chordata; class Mammalia; order Primates; family Hylobatidae; genus Symphalangus; species Symphalangus syndactylus. Next base: position 46,873,380 of record NC_072434.2, on the reverse strand, counting down.
TCCTCACTTCTTCCCAGACGATAGGTGGCCGGGCAGAGGCGCTCCTGACTTCCCAGACAATGAGTGGCCGGGCAGAGGCGCTCTTCACTTCTTCCCGGACGGGGCGGCCGGGCAGAGGCGCTCCTCACTTCCTCCCAGACGGGGCGGCCGGGCAGAGGCGCTCCTCACTTCCTCCCAGACGGGGCGGCCGGGCAGAGGCGCTCCTCACCTCCCAGACGATGGGTGGCCGGGCAGAGGCGGTCCTCACTTCCCAGACGATGGGTGGCCGGGCAGAGGCGCTCCTCACCTCCCAGACGATGGGTGGCCGGGCAGAGGGGCTCCTCACCTCCCAGACGGTGGGTGGCCGGGCAGAGGCACTCCCCACTTCCCAGACGGGGTGGCCGGGCAGAGGCGCTCCTTACTTCCCAGACGGTGGGTGGCCGGGCAGAGGCGCTCCTCACTTCCCAGACGATGGGTGGCCGGGCAGAGGCGCTCCTCACCTCCCAGACGGTGGGTGGTCGGGCAGAGGCTCTCCTCACTTCCCAGATGATGGGTGGCCGGGCAGAGGCGCTCCTCACCTCCCAGATGGGGCGGCCGGGCAGAGGCGCTCCTCACTTCTTCCCGGACGGGGCGGCCGGGCAGAGGCGCTCCTCACTTCTTCCCGGACGGGGCGGCCGGGCAGAGGCGCTCCTCACTTCTTCCCGGACGGGGCGGCCGGGCAGAGGCGCTCCTCACTTCTTCCCGGACGGGGCGGCCGGGCAGAGGCGCTCCTCACCTCCCAGACGATGGGTGGCCGGGCAGAGGCGCTCCTCACTTCCCAGACGATGGGTGGCCGGGCAGAGGCGCTCCTCACTTCCCAGACGGGGTGGCCGGGCAGAGGCGCTCCTCACTTCCCAGACGATGGGTGGCCGGGCAGAGGCGCTCCTCACTTCCCAGACGGTGGGTGGCCGGGCAGAGGCGCTCCTCACTTCCCAGACGGTGGGTGGACGGGCAGAGGCGCTCCTCACTTCCCAGACGGTGGGTGGCCGGGCAGAGGCGCTCCTCACTTCCCAGACGGTGGGTGGCCGGGCAGAGGCGCTCCTCACTTCCCAGACGGTGGGTGGCCGGGCAGAGGCGCTCCTCACTCCCCAGACGGTGGGTGGCCGGGCAGAGGCGCTCCTCACTTCCCAGACGGTGGGTGGCCGGGCAGAGGCGCTCCTCACTCCCCAGACGGTGGGTGGCCGGGCAGAGGCGCTCCTCACTTCCCAGACGGTGGGTGGCCGGGCAGAGGCGCTCCTCACTTCCCAGACGGTGGGCGGCCGGGCAGAGGCGCTCCTCACTTCCCAGATGGGGCGGCCGGGCAGAGGCGCTCACTTCCCAGACGATGGGTGGCCGGGCAGAGGCGCTCCTCACTTCCCGGACGATGGGTGGTCGGGCAGAGGAGCTCCTCACTTCCCGGACGATGGGTGGTCGGACAGAGGCGCTCCTCACTTCCCGGACGATGGGTGGTCGGGCAGAGGCGCTCCTCACTTCCCAGACGAGGCGGCCGGGCAGAGGCGCTCCTCACCTCCCAGACGATGGGCGGCCGGGCAGAGGCGCTCCCCACTTCCCAGACGATGGGTGGCCAGGCAGAGGCGCTCCTCACTTCCCAGACGATGGGTGGCCGGGCAGAGATGCTCCCCACCTCCCAGACGGGGCGGCGGCCGGGCAGGGGCTGCAATCCCAGCACCCTGTTAGGCCAAGTCAGGCGGCTGGGAGGCGGAGGCTGCCGCGAGGCCAGACCACGCCACCGCACTCCAGCCCGGGGAACACCGAGCACTGGGTGAGCGAGACTCCGTCTGCAGTCCCAGTACCTCGGGAGGCTGAGGCGGGCAGAGCAGTCGGCGTCAGGAGGACCAGCGTGGCCAACATGGCGAACGCGCGCCTGCAGCCAAAGGAGAAAAGGCAGGCAGCGGTGGCGTGCGCCGGCAATCCCAGGCAGTCCGCGGCGCGGGCAGCAGCAAGTGGAGTAGATTGCCGCCTGGGCCTCAGAGGGAAAGAAGAAAGAGAAGAGAAGAGAAGAAGAGAGGAAGGGAAGGGAAGGGAAGGAAAGAAGGAAGGCAAATTCTGTTAATACAGAAATCAAATGAGATTATCAATTGGGATTCCATTTGCAAGTTTTTATCTCATTCTTTACACGGAAAGGAACTTTCTACAATTGAGAATCTTATCCATTTATTATGTCTGAGTCATAGTGTTCCATGAAAGGGCCATATATGCAAAGCAACCTGCAAACACATAAAGGGCCAAGAAACTAAAGAACGAGGCAGGAAAATTCCGTGTATTGGTAAAGCATGATTTATTGGGTGACTTTTGGACAGAACCATGGTCTTGGGAGGCAGGACAGGTAGATCTCTGTACCATTACTTCCCAAATTCAGGACTTATATGCCATTGGAAACGTGCTCTATAGAGAAAAAGGCAACTCTCCAGAACAGGCGTGCATCATAAGACTATGCACAGAGTCTATAATTTGTGCAATAACATCAAGGTCGCTTTGATCTAAAGGAAGATTTTATACTAAGTGCGTGTTTTTACACTAAGGATAGTAAATAAAATAGGAATCATACAGCTTTAATGGTACTGGAGATAATCAGAAGTCAGCATGACAGATTAGCATCCAAGATGGAGTCATTTTTGTCTTCACACTTAGGTATATACACTAAACAACCCTAAAATTCCTTAAAGAATATAATCATAATTTGTATATAATGAGATAAATAGGCCTTACTTATTGTTTTTCTAAACATTTTTATGTGTATTATCTTGCAAGGAATAAGTAAATTTTAATAACCAATATGTTTCTTAGTTGACTGAACGATATAGAGTTATTAAAGCTCAATAACTGACAAGTCAGATATAAATACCTGAGTTCCAAATTAATGGTTCAGAGGGGGTAGAATTTCCCTTTTATTTCCCCAGATTCTTACTGTCCTTTCTTACTCTCTATCAGTATGGTTCAGTCAGAAGACAGAAATCACACAGTAATTTAAACAGGGAAGTCTTAATATAAAGATGTATTACATTCTCATGTGAGAGTAACTACAGGGTTCAAAAAAAAGCTCTAAAGGGCATCTTAAAACTGATGGAGAATACCCAAAGAAGAATACCTCATTGAAGAAAATGATGGATGGTGAAGAATTTCCCTAGGTTGCCAGCTTCACAGGCTCTAGGTAAATAGAAACAACCCAGAGGGGTGCAGGTGAAAAGTTGGAGGCAGATATGTAGAGGGAGTGTATGTACAGAGGAAAACAGGCACTACTGTGAATGTGAAGCCTGAAGCTCATAATGTCTGCATCAGAAGGCCATGGAGAGCAAACCTCCAGAAATATAGTCAAGCCAAGGCTAATGGGCAGGCATGCAGAAAGAGTAAGGTGTAACTATGGATGCTCCTGAAACTGGAAGCTGTAAAGACCTCCTTCTTCCGGAACCTAATGTACTTCTGTGTGTTGCTTTAGGCTGCTGCGTAGGGTAAAGGCTAGGTGGCTAGCTTGCTGGATAGCCAGCTCAGTGGGGCCCTTGGTGTATGTGCACTTGGGGCTGAGGACAAGGTGCAGGGAGGGGTGATCTGGACTGTCTGGGGCTCCTGATGATGCCACTGCTGCCCATCCAATGCTTTGAGGACATGAATGACTTCCCTTCTCTGTCCTTGTGTTTGTTGTCAGTATGATATTAGGAAGGCATTCATTCAGTAAATATTACCACTGGCTGTGTTTCCCAGGCACTCTCATTGGTGCGAAAACTCTCCTCCAGTGACTCACTTCTTTCAAGCCCCAGACTGTCATTCATAAAGGGATGTGATAGTAATACAAATTTCAAAGGATTGTTCTGACAATTTAAATGAATTAATGTAGGTGAAAGATCTTTATGCAAGTAAAGATGAAGCCATTGTCACATATAAAGTGAATATGCTTTCTTTAGCTTTGGACATGAGATCTGTGAAGCCTTTTCTTCTTTAGCCCGTATTTTCAATAAAAGGATTTAAAAATTGGCAGTGAAAACATTCAAATATGAAATTTTATATCTTTTTAAATGTTCTGAAATGAACTCAGTTCCCTTTTGGGTAGTATGATTGCATGTTCTTTTACTATAAAGAAAAGTAAGAGTCACGTTGCTTTATCACAGAGAAAATGGTTTTATATCATTATCTAAGAGTGCCTTTTCCATCAGCTACCCCTATGATTTGCTTGCTTCATGAGAGAAAAGCTACAGATTAACAATTCTCAAACTAAAAATGAAATTCTTTGTTGTTATCTGTCTTCTAAAGTTCTATAGAACATATCGCCCTACTCATTTAACATAGAAACACATCATGTCCAGGATTATCCGGAAGGGCACAGGGGATGTAGGATTATCCAGACTCAAAACTACTGGAGTTTAAAAGAAAAAAAGAATTTATTATTTTTTAAAATTCTGAAATATATAAAGAAACAAAAGTAAACAAAAAACATAGTTCTACCATGCAGATAGCACATAATGATATCTCTAAGAAAATTATAATAGTACGTGAAAATGATTTTAATACTCAAACAATCCAAAGGATGAAAAATAAAAATTTAAGTCCTTCTTCCCACCAGCTGCACTTTCCAAGAACAACCACTGGAATAATTCTTCATGTTTTCATTCAGAAAATGTTCATGCATATATGAGCAGATGTTTTTTCATATACAAATATTTAAACTACTTGTATTTAATTTGTTGTATGTTTACATACAACACCTGTACCTTATATGTTTGTTTTTTGCAAATTTTTGTCATGCTAACATATACAGAGGATTCTCATTCTTTTTTCTGGTAACACGATCTTTCATTACTCAAAAGTTCATTTCGTTTAACCAATTTTCTGCAGGTGAACATTTATAGTCAAATATTTTGTTTTGTTATTACCAATACCACTTTTTAAAATATCATTATAATACTCTGGCTTCTCTTCAGGTTGTATAAATCTTTTGCCTTTTAAAAAATATCATTATACATCTTAGTTAATTTTGTACTTGTATCATTGGGTAAATCCTTAGTGCCAGGTTTAGTGTCAGGTTCCTGGCTCAGACGGTATATTTGTATACATTTTTAGTTAAACTATCAAATTGCCATTTAGAGAAACTGCAATAGCAATTACTGTCACCAAAAGTATATCCCAGTACCTTTTGCTTCGAACTATCACAGTGAGTATCATCAAAATCTGTAATTGATCCCAATATGAAAGGTAATTTAAAATGATCTCATTGTCATTTTGACTGTGACGTGGATTTCTTGTGAGTAAGATTGAGCCTTTTTCAATGTGTGCATTGGAAATTCATATTTTTCTGTAAGCATTATCTTTATGCTATCCCCTAAATTTTTTCTACTGAAGTATTTATTTATTTATTATTACTATATGCTTTGTATACATCAAAGAAGAAGCCCATTGTTGATCTTTTTCTGTCTTTTTATAAATTGATGCATAATAATTGTATATATTTATGGGATACATGTGCTATTTTGATACATGCATACAGTGTGTAATGATGAAATCAGGGTATCTAGGATATCCATCACCTCAAACATGAGTTGTGTCTTTATGTTAGGACCATTTCAAATCTTTTCGTCTAGCTATCTTGAAACAGGCAGTATGTTATAGTTAACTAGTCACCATACTGTGCTATTGAACACTAGGCTTATGCCTTTTCTCTAATGAAATGTTTATACCCATTAACCACTTCCATTCATTCCTTCTTCCACCCTTCCAAGCCTCTAGTAACCACCATTCTACTTTCTACTTCTGTGAGACCTACTTTTCTAGCTGCCAGATATAAGTGAGTTCATGTGATATTTGTCTTTCTGGGACTCATTTACTTAACATAATGTCTCCCATGCTCATCCAAGTTGCTGCAAATGACACCATTTCATTCCTTTTTTATGGCTGAGTAGTATTTAATTGTGTATAAACACTACATTTTCTACATGCATTCATCTGCTGTTGGACACTTCAGTTGATTCAATATTTTGGCTGTTGCAAATAGAACTGCAATAAACATAGGTGAGCAGATATCCCTTTAATGTGATGATTTCCTTTCCTTTGGATAAATTCAGTCATGAGATTGCTGGACTGTATGAGAATTTGATTTTTAGTTTTTTGAGAAACCTTCATATTGTTTTCAATAATGTCTATAATTGCAATTTTTAAATTTTAAGTTCTGGGATACATGTAGAGAAGGTGCAGGTTTGTTACATACATATACATGTGCCATGGTGGTTTGCTGCACCTATCAACCCATCATCTAGGTTTTAAGCCCCGCATGCATTAAGTACCAATAGTGTATAAGAATTTGTCTGCATCTTCACCAGCATTTGTTATTTTTGTTTTTTTAATGGTAGCCATTCTAACTGGGGTGAGATATCTCATTGACATTTTGATTTGAATTTCCCTGAAGATTGGTGCTATTGAGCATTTTTTTATATACTTCTTGGCCATTTATATGCCCTGTTTTGATAAATGTCCACTTAGATTCTTGGCCCACTTTTTAATGGGAATTATTTGTTTATTTGCTCTTAAGTTGTTTGAATTCCTTGTGTATTCTGGATATTTGTCCCTTATTGGATGAATACTTTGCAAATATTTTCTCCCATTCTATAGGTTATCTCTTCATTCTGTCGATTGTCTCCTTTGCTGTGCAGAAGCTTTTTAATTTCACAATGTCCCATTGGCCTATTTTTGTTTTTGTTTCCTGTGCTTTTGAGGATTTAGCCTTAAAATCTTTGCCTAGACCAATGTTGTAAAGCATTTCCCCTATGTTTTCTTTTAATAGTTTCATGGTTTTGGGTTTACATTTAAGTATTTAATACATTCTGTGTTAATTTTTTGTATGATAAGAGATTGGGGTCTAGTTTCATTCGTCTGCATATAGATAGCAAGTTTTTTTCCAGCACCATTTACTGAAGGGGTTGTCCTTTCCCCAGTGTAGTTGCTCAGCACCTTTGTAGAAAGTCATTTGGCTGTAAATACATGGATTTATTTCTGAGTTCACTTTTCTGCTCTATTGGTCTATCGTGTCTGTTTTTTCATACCAGTGCAATGCTATTGGGGTTACTATGGCCTTGTAATATATTTTGAAATCAAGTGGTGTGATGCCTTTAGCTTTGTTCATTTTGCTCAGAATTGCTGTAGCTATTCAGGGTCTTTTGTAGTTCCATATGTATTTTAGGATTGCTTTTTTATTTCTGTAAAGAATATCACTGGCATTTTGATAGAGATTGCATTGAATTTGTAGATTGCTTTAGGCAGTATGATTAGCAATATTAATTTGTCTGATCCATGAACATGAGACATATTTCTATTTGGGGTGTGTGTCCTCTTCAAATTTTTTCATCAGTGTTTTGTAGTTTTTATCGCAGAGGTCTTTCACCTCCTTGGTTAAATTTATCCCTAGGTATTTTTTTTTTAGCTGTTGTAAATGGGATTATTTTTTAATTTCTTTTCCTCTAGTTTGTTATTGGTATATAGAAAGACTACTGATTTCTGTATGTTGATTTTGTATCCTGCAACTTTTCTTAATTTGTTTATCAGTTTTAAGAGTTTCTTCATGGAATCTTTAAATTTTTCTGTATGAAAGATTATGTCACCTGCAAAGAGGGACAATTGGACTGTCTCTTTTCCAATTTAGATTCCTCTTATTTCTCCACTGCTCCAGCCAGGACTTCCATTACTATGTTGAATAAAAGTGATGAAAGTGGTCATCCTCGTCTTATTCCAGTTCTTAGAGGAAAAACCTTCAGCTTTGCCCCATTTAGTAGGATGTTAGCTTTGTCTTTGTCATTCAGGTATGTTCCTTCTATGCCTAATTTCTTGAACATTTCTGTCATGATTAAATGGTGAATTTTATCAAATGCTTTTTCTGCATCTATTGAGATAATAATATGGTTTTGTTGATGTGATGTATCACATTTATTAATTTGCATATGTGAACCATCCTTGCATCCCTAAGAAAAATCCCACTTGACTATGGTGTATTAACATTTTGATGTGTTATTTAATTTGGTTTGATAGTATTTTGTTGAGGATTTTTGTATCTATGTTCATTAGAAATATTGGCCTATAGTTTTCTTTTGTGGTTGTGTCCTTGGCTGGTTTTGGTATTCTGGTAATGCTAGCTTTATAAAATAAGTTAGGAAGAATTTCCTCATCTTCAATTTTTAAAAATAGTTTTAGAAAAATTGGTGTTAGTTCTCTCTATAAGTTTGGTAGAATTCAAGAGTAAAGTCATCCAGTCCTGGAATTTTCCTTATTGAGAGATGTTTTATTAGTGAGTCAGTCTTGTTACTCATTATTGATCTGTTTTGGTTTTCTGTTTCTTCCTGGTTCAATCTTGGTGGTTTCTATGTATCCAGGAATTTATCCATTTATCTAGGTTTTCCAATTTGTTAGCATGTGGTTGTTTATAATAGTGTCTAATGATCCTTTGTATTTCTGTGGTATCAGTTGTAACATTTTCTTTTTCATTTCTGATATTATTAATTTAGGTTTCCTCTCTTTTTTTCTTAGTTTAGCAAGCAGTTTATTGATGTGTTTATCTTTTCAAAAAAACAACTTTTCATTTCATTGATCCTTTGTATTTGTTTGGTCTCTATTCTATTTATCTCTGCTCTGATTTTTTTCTTCTACTAATTTTGGGTTTGGTTTATTCATGCTTTTCTAGCTATTTGGGGTGTACCATTAAGTTATTTGAAATCTTGCTACTTTTTGATGTGGGCATCTATTACTATAAACATCCCACTTAGCACTGGTTTTGCAACATCTCATAGGTTTGGGTATGTTGTATTTTCATTTTTATTTGTTTCAAGAAATCTGTCATGTTTCTCATGCCCTTATGTTGATATCTGATGTGACAGTGGCTTCTAATTTTGTGGATTGGTTTTCATAGGGAACAACATTTGCCTGTAAATATATTCATAGTGTTTATCAGATAGGGTCCTTTGCTTTGTCTTCAATTCTGGATGTACACAGTAGTGTAGTCTCTGTATGGTTTAGTCAGCTGTTACCAGTAGGAGTGATGTCTGTAACTGCCTCAGTAGCTTAAGCTGTGATTGTTAATAAAAGCTGTGGGAAGGCTTTACTTAGGATGGGGATCCCAGGTGAGCCAGTCCTTGGGAACCAATGGTGGTAGAATAGGTATGCCAGTCCCTGGGCCTCTGGGTGACGTGTGGCATTGGCAGTGACAGTAGCAGCAGTGGGCCAATCATTGGGCCCCCAAGCTGTGCATGCAGGTACAAGTTGCAGCAATGGAATGAATGGGTAGGTCATCAGGCTCCCAGTGGCATAACAGGTGAGCATCGGTGGTGATGGCAGCAAACTGTGCAGGCTGGTGTTCAGTCCCCCAGGAGGTGCACACAGGCACTGGCACCAGATAGGGTGAGCCCATCCTTATGCCCTTGGATGGTTTGTGTACCCACTAGTGGCAGTGGGCAAGGCAGGCCTTATCTCCAGACCTCTGGACAGCATGAGTGGCAGTAGTGGGGTACAGCAGGCCTATCCTTAGGCATCCAGAAGGTGTACATGGGCACTAGTGATGGCAGATGGGGTGGTAGATCCATAGGTCTCCAGATAACCATGTAATTGCCCACTGTGGCAGCAGCAACAGTGGCCCTCATTGTCAATCTTATTGTCAGTCTTATATTTTATGATTTTTAATATCATTTTATAGCCCTTTTAGAAAGTCCTCCCCAACTTTAAGATTTTTAAAAACATCTATGATTTATCAAAAAAACTTTTATCATTTCATTTTAAACACATAAATGTTATGATTCATCTCAGTTATTTTGGTGTTGATTTTTCCTTTTGGGTTGGGTGTAAATAGGTCTTACAAATAAATATTATTAAACAGTTTTTCCAACATCAATTGAATAAGACCTTTTATTCCAACTTATTTGGAAATAACTTACTTATAATAAAATCTCCTATATATTTGAGTCTGTATCTGAACTCTATCCCATTAAATCTCTATTTCTTATTTGGGGTAATATGGTTTTATTATTATAGCATTGTAATTTGTTTTGATATTTTGATAAACAGTAAGACAAGACCATCATTAATCACTTTTTACAGCATATTCTTAGAGGTTTATTTTTTCAGATGGATTTTAGTATTATTTTCTTCAATCCTAAAACTCAATGGTATGCTTTTAAGGTTTATATTGCATTAATAAATTTAATCACAAATGTATTAATCCATTTGCACACTGCTATAAAAATTGCCTAAGACTGTGTAATTTATAAATAAAAGGAGTTTCATTGACTCACAGTTCCACATGGCTGGGAAAGCCTCAGAAACTTACAGTCATGGTTGAAGATGAAGGGAAAGCAAGGAATGTCTTACACAAGGGCAGCAGAGAGAGAGGGCATGCACGGAAAACTGGGCTTGCGAGGCCTTAACCAGTTCTGTCCCTGTGGCTCTACAGGGTACAGCCCCCACAGCTACCTTCACAAGCTGGCATTGAGCACCCAAGCCTTTTCCAAGTGCACAGTGCAAGCTGCCAGTGGATCTATCATTCTGGGGTATGGAGGATGGTGGGCCTTTTCTCACAGCTCCACTAGGCAGTGCCCCAGTGGGGACTCTGTGTGGGGGCTCCAACCCCCCAGTTCCCCTTTGCATTGCCCTGGTAGATGGTCTCTATGAGGGCTCCATCCTTGCAGCAGACTTCTGCCTGGACTTCCAGGCACTTCCATACGTGCTCTAAAATCTAGGCAGAGGCTCTCAAACCTCAATCCTTTTCCTCTGCACACCTGAAGACCTAACATGCACCCTCTGAAGCAATGGCCCAAGCTGTGTCTTAACCCCATTTAGCTGCTGCTGAAGCTGGAGCTGCTGGGACACAGGGCACCAAGTCCTGAGGCTGCACAGAGCAACCAGGTCCTGGGCCCAGCCCATGAAACCATTTTTTACTCCTAGGCCTCCAGGCCTTTGATGGTAGAGGCTGCCGTGAAGATCTCTGAAATGCCCTGAAGACATCTTTCCCATTGTCTTGGCTATTAACATTTGGCTCCTCACTACTTATGTAAATTTCTGCAGCCACATTACATTTCTCCTCAGAAAATGGGTTTTTTTTTCTACTGCATGGTGAGGCTGCAAATTTTCCAAGTGTTTATGCTCTGCTTCCCTTTTAAATATAAGTTTGGGGGATTAGGGCAAGATGGCCAAATAGGAAGAGGTCCAGTCTGCAGCTCCCAGTGAGACCAAGGCAGAAGGCAGGTGATTTCTGCATTTCCAACTAAGGTATCAGGTTCATCTCAGTGAGGCTGTGGGTGCAGCCCACAGAGGCAAACAGAAGCAGGGTGGGGCATCAACTTACCCAGAAAGTGCAAGGGGTTGGGGAACTCCCTACCCTAGCAAAGGGAAACCATGAGGGACTGTGCCATGGGGTACGGTGCTATTCAGCCCACCCTAAAGTAAACAAGGGACATATGTAACATGTATATTTGCTTACTACACAATTGCATGTCCCCCTATTCATGAATATTCATAGCTTCTCCTATAACCTGTTGAGTATTTATACTTAGCCAATCTGTTCAGCATAAATTCCTGTTTCACCTTCCCTCCTTCAAAGTGCCTGCTCTCAGTCTCTGCTGGAGGGTATGCTTCCCAGTCTGTCAGGATGGCCACTCTGCAGACTGCAACCCTTTATAAAAAATAAAGCTCTCCTCTCCAAGTCTATGAAAGTCATGATTCTTCAGTTGACACTGTGGAAGGAAGATGGAAATCAATTCTTTGCTGGGTGAGAGAAAGCAGAATCCAACTTGTTCGTTCATTTTATTTGCCTGTATTCATGAGTGCAAATCAGTTAAAAATTTTATGCCCACTAAGGAAAAAAAAAGTGGTTCGAGCTCTAGACTCATGAGTTTTTGTATTATTATGCTGTGATATTTTGTAAAATATATTTGGTCTTTGACCCCATTTCCTGGCATATAGCTCGTAAAAGCTGTAGAAACTCCAAAATGATGTCTTTTTGTATGCTAAGTTTTTGACTGATGACTGGCAGCCTGTAAGTAGCTTCGGTATGGAGACTGGTCACCAAAAAGACTAAGGCAGGATTACAAGGTTGGGACTTTCAGCCCACATCCCAGCCTCCAGGAAGGAGAGAGGGGCTGAACGTTTGTTGACACTAATGGCCAATGGTTTAATCAGTCATGCCTACATAATGAATCCTCCATATACACCCCCAAAAAACAGAAATTTGAGAGCTTTCAGGTAGTTGAACACATGGAGGTTGCCGGAGGGTGGCATGCCCAAGGAGAACATGGAAGCTCCACACCCCTTGCCCCTTCCCCCGTACCTGGCCCTAGGCATCTTTTTGTCTGTATCCTTTGTAATATCCTTTATAATCAACTGATAAATATAAGTAAGGTTCCCTAAGTTCTGTGAGCCACCCTAGCAAATTAATTGCACCCAAAGAGGGAGTTGTGAGAACCCCAACTTGAAGTGGGCCAGTCAGAAGTTCCAGAGGCTGGAACTTACAACTGGTGTCTGAAGGGGGTTGAAGCCTTGGGGGACTGAGCTCTCAACCTGTGAAATCTGAGGCCATTTCCAGGTAGAAAGCATCAGAATTGAGTTAGAGGACACCCAGCTGGTGTCTGCTGATAGATATGTGGGGGACGCCCCCCTCCCCACCATTTAGTCATAGAAGATTGGTTGTTGATTGGTTGTTGTTGTGGTGTAAGAACAGAATAAAAGTAGTTTGCGTTTTTCTGCTCATGTGTTCACTTCATATCTGTGACTGATTCGTAAAACAAACTAAAAACTGTGTGCCTGTGATCAGAAAAGCCTTTACCTCTCATTGTGTGTGAAATGTTTTTCTAACTCTGGAAAGTGTTAATACATTAGATTATGTTTCTGAAATTACTGGAAATTTTTTTGATTGGTTTAATAGATAAATAAGTGGCTATAAAAATACAATATTTACTAAATTTGCAAACATAAAGAGACTAGACTTCTAATTATTTTAAATGTGCTAGACTTTTAAGGAAAGAACATCCTTACATAAGCCACTAGCTCAAAATCATTTTTTAAATAAAGTCTAAGTTTCTATAATTATGATTGGTATTTGGACAAATCAGACTGAATTAATAATTCTGGCTTAAAAATCAATCATAGCTTTTTGTTTTTTTTCTTGAGTTATTCATGATGGAATGTGAAATAAGCATACTCAAAAAATAAGAAAAGGGTTCTGTTTGTTTTCTCATGAAAAGACATGTTCAGATGAACTTCCAAGCCTTCTTGTTATATTGGCTTCCTGACAAAATAGTTAACATTACTCCTACGTACTGATTAAGATTATGAATAATGCAAATTTGTGTTAAACTGAATTCAATAATAATTCCAATAAACACTTTTATAATGGTAGTCATGTTTTAGACTGTGTCAACTTAAATTTGATTTCCAAAATCCTTAGGTAATTCAGCTACTTGTACTAATGTTAAATTGAGTTACTTTTTGAATAATCTTTGAATAGCTGGATACTTTACAATTAAGATAGACTACTGAACCCTTGATCATTAAGCATAATTGTAAGTTTATTAACTTTTGCTTCTGATTTTACTATATAGAGTAGATGTGTCTTTGGGGTATGTTGATGAACATGTTTGTTTTTGCTTCATTATTTTGCTTCATAAGGGATAAAAAAGAGGTGTGTGGTTGTGAAGTATTAAATTATTAGTATGCATGAGATTTGCTTGTCTGTTAAAGTTAATGACAGATTAACTACCTTTTGGTTCTTTCTGTAAAACAGAATTGTTACTTTAATTAAAAGTTATAATTAATTTGGATGGTTGAGGCTATGTTAGGAGAACTATAACTGGGTATATGATTGTATTTTTCATAGAAAAAGGAGAGTGCCTTTGTTTTAAAGGGCCACTCTGTTCTAGAACATGAAAGAGCATAGTGAAAGATCAGGGTAGAGGGAGAAGACAAATGTAGAGAGGATTGAAAGGGGTAAATTTATCTGCTTTGGTTTATAACACTTTTTTTTTTTTTTTTGAAGAGATGAGGTCTTGCTATATTGTCCAGGCTGGAATGCAGTAGCCATTCATAGGAGTAATCCCACTTCAAGCACGGGAGTTTTGACCTGCTCTGTTTCTACCCCGGGCCAATTCACCCCTCCTTAGGCAATTCGCTGGTCCTCTGCTCCCAGAAGTTCACCACATTGATGCTGAACTTAGTGTGGACACCAGATTGGAATAGCACACTGCAGCCTAGAACTTAGTGTGGACACCAGATTGGAATAGCACACTGCAGCCTAGAACTTAGTGTGGACACCAGATTGGAATAGCACACTGCAGCCTAGAACTCCTGGGATCATGCAACCCTCTTGTCTCAGCCTCTTCAGGAGCTGGGACTACAGGCCTGCTCCGCTGAGCCCCACTATAATACTTTTAAGTCTGTAAAGGACCTGTAAAATTTGTTAAGTTTGACAAAGTTCATACAATTTTGATGGACAAGCTGATTTAAGGAGAAAAAAGGAACTTACAAAACTTTTACTGCCAAATATATTAATGTAAAACTAGAATATGGCTATCTCTTTGGTAAGATAAAAAAATTGGTGTCAGAGCTTAACCTTCCATGTAATCTACCCAAGATATTCCATTACTCATCAGCAAAGCTCTATTTTTGGTTGGCTTTGTAATGTACTCTTTTAAAGGAAGAATATCTCCTCACTTACAAGGAGCTAAATTTCCATAATGTGCTTTTATATCCATTTGAAAATATTTTATTGTCACCTTGACTAAATAGTTAACCAAATGTTATTTCTCAGAGATCCATAATCCAATATTAATCAAACTACCATATTTTTAAACACGGTTTGCCTTTATCAACACTGGATTTCAAATTAAGAAAAAATAAAGTAAAATTTCAGGATTTTTTTCACACTTGAGGTTATTTTTGAAATTTCATACAAAGCCCCTGGAAATTTGCAATAATTTATTTTGTGCCTTATATAAAAGTATGCTAAAATAATTAGATTTGTTTGGTGTGCTCCATATTTCTTAATTAGATTAACATTATTATAAAAGCTGTATAGGAAGAATAGTGAAATCAGAAAAGATGCCCAGTCTATCCTAGGTTACGTTTGTATAGGAAATGTGCTGCTCATAGAGATGTTTCACAAATTGCACAATTTATGGGAAGCCAATGGAGATTTCTCAATGCTTTAGTAATCCATAATAGGGTTTTACCCTCAAGGGAAACAGTTATCAGCTTCTTAGGAAATAGTAATGTGCTCCACACTCATGTTATTGGTCACTGGATTAAAATAACCACAGCTACTCAGTCTCACTCTCAAATAAGTTTCTGCTTCTCTCTAATACTCGCTTGAAGAACAGGCTATAGCTTCAGGCTATAGTTTGTATTTTCAACATAGATGGACTGACTCAGACCCTTGCAGAAAAAACTCTACCAGATACTCTGAATTAATACAGTGCCTCAAAAAATAAACTCTTGGTGTTAGAGTACGCAGATAGCCAAACATGAGCCGAGAGGGGAGCCACTGAGAAAAGGAAAATGCCAATGCAGAAAGGAACGCCCCTTAAGATGCTCAGTAATCATTCACTTTGCAGTTAACCTGTCAGAATGTAGCTAGATGCATGCGGATAAGGGGGAGAGGGCAAAGAAGAAATTCCTAAGAGATACAAGGCGCAATTTGTATCCAACGCCGGGCCCACGCATGTGCACCAACTAATAGGAAAGAAGGATTCCACAAAGCTGGGGTGGGAACTAGGCGGGGGAGAAGGAGGGGCTTAAGGCAGGAATGGGAAAACTCAAGACAGAAAACAGGTAGAGACTTGAAACAGAAGCAGGAACCTCAAGAAAAAATCCTACAGCATCAAAACCCACCAGGAGGACTCTCAGGCTTCTGCAGGCCCACTCCCTTCAGCAGTCCACTCTGTCTAACCTTTTCAGAGTATACTGTCTCTAAATAAACTCTCTGCTTTCTATTTTCCTTCAATACATTCTCTTTTTAGGCTAAATCAGTTGCTTGGCAGAATTCTTTCTCCAAGTAAGACTAAGAACCGAATATTCCTGCACTTCCTGGTAACACTGGTACAGGGCTTCAACTGACCCTGCTTAGACAATTTTCAGATTGTACCTGAGTCAGGATTTTCAGGACTTTTTCCAGACTGGAAGTCAATGTACTTCTAAAATCTGACTTCTGAAGCAAGAACCACATCAATAATGAGAGAAATAGAATTGATTTTTTTGGCGGTGGGGGGGGTTATTTTTGATATTACCTGAAATGTTCTATTTCTCATGGATATGTGAGGAAGTCCATTTTCCTTCATCTTAAGCCATTTCTGTCTAATCCATTTGGTAGATTATGCTTTTAAAAATTGAAATGAAATGTTAAGAAACGGTATTTGAGTTTCACTAACCCCCATTTTACTGAATCTTTTTACTTTTCATGGCAATAGAGTTTATATATATATATTTTTTTTGACGAAGTCTCATTCTGTCACCCAGGCTGGAGTGCAGTGGCACAATATTGGCTCACTGCAACCTTCACCTCCCGGGCTCTAGTGATTCTTTGGCCTCAGCCTCCTGAGTAGCCGGGGATTACAGGCATGAGTCACTTCGCCTAACTAATTTTTGTGTTTTTAGTAGAGACAGGATTTTGCCATGTTGGCCAGGCTGGTCCCTGAACTCCTGGCCTCAAGTGACCCACGCACCTTGGCCTCACAAAGTGCTGGGATTAGAGGCATGAGCCACCGTGCTCAGCCTATAGTTTATATACATACCTTGTATTAGTCAATTTTTTATGCTATAAAGAAATATCTGAGGCTGGGTAATTTGTAAAGAAAGGAAGTTTAATTGACTCACAGTTTTGCATGGCTGGGGAGCCCTCAAAAAACTTACAATTATGGTGGAAAGTGAAGGGGAAGCAGGCACCTTCTTACATGATGGCAGGAGAGAGAGAGAGAGAGAGGGTGAAATGGGGAAGATCCCCTAATGCAACCATCAGATTCTGTGAGAACTCACTCACTATTACAAGAACATGTCAGGGAAACTGCCCCATGATCCAATTGGCTCCCACCAGGTTTCTCCCTCAACATGTGGGGATTACAGTTTGAGATGAGATTTGGGTGGGGACACAGAGCCAAACCATGAAACCTGTTTTCTTTTCTACCAATACATAATTGCCAAATCAATTATGTAAACAAAGCTGTACCTGGAGTGCCACACTTAACAATAAATCTCGTTTAATCACTTGCCCACTGATAAAGAGCAAGGATTGATTTTATAAGAGGAGCCTATGAGTACGTAGCCCTCTTAAGAAAACTGGCATGGTGCCTGGCATAGAAGATTCTTATCTCAGGTGATAAGGCACTTCTTGGCAGGCCACTCCTGAGCAAGTCTTGGGAGACTCAAAAAGAGAAACATTCATTCAAATTTATAGGTCCTGTCGGTAGAATCTGGTGAAGAATGTATTCTGGCTTGCTAGGCTCAGGATAGAAGGGCAAATAATAGAGAATTAACAATTAAATCCAAGATTCTTTATGAAAATCTCCAGACAAAAATCAGTTATCTTGCATTTGTAGTTGCTTGATGCTGAGTGGCTCTAGATTTGCAGAGTAAACTCAAAGAGGTCTGTGTAACTATTAAAATTCTTATT
Source organism: Symphalangus syndactylus (assembly GCF_028878055.3). NCBI lineage: Eukaryota > Metazoa > Chordata > Mammalia > Primates > Hylobatidae > Symphalangus > Symphalangus syndactylus. The sequence continues at coordinate 46,855,751 of NC_072434.2, read as the reverse complement.
GGTCTAAACCTTAGTAAGGCCAGCCATTTTGTGATTATTAATATTTGGAGATAATATCAAAGAGAGAGATTAACAGAAAAATTATTCAAAGTTTGGAAATAGACAAAAGAGATCACTGGGTATACTTTCAGTGTAATGTTGGACTTGACTTTCTCTTGACTAGTGTATTTTACAACTTTTTGGTGCCAGAGACTAATTTATAGATTTCTGTCCAGTTTCCTTATTAATTTAATATTTAAATTAAGTTACATATTTAACACATGCTCACTTTATATTTGTATGAGAATACAAATTTTTCCAACCTTTTTAAAATTATATTTTAATGCTGGTAATAATAATAGAGGTTATATGATAGACATTTGGTATTATAATATGTCATATTGCTAAATATGTTTTAATGCCAAATCTTTGAAATCTAGTGCTAAATCCTGATAAGAATTGAGGTTTTTAACTTGCCCTAATGAAATCTCTCTTTCCCCATCTCCACGGTAGCCTTCCCTTGAGAATCAAGAACTCTGTGACTGCAGTTATTGTAAAACCAGGGGCCTGATAGTAGCTATTGAAGGGTCTAGATTGGATTTTGAGCTCCCCCAAGTCTCATATCCAGAGAATTGTACTATTTTCCCCATCTGGAAGTTCACTGGAAAGCTCCATTCTTAGAATCTGTCTCATTTAACCTTAATTATCTCCCAATGTTTCCATCTACAGATAACAGTAACATTGGAGGTTAGGGTTCAATATATGAATTCTGAGGGACAAAATTCAGTTCATTGTACATTTGAACAGTATCAAAAGAGAGCTGGTTTTCCTATGCTACTACCAGGGAAAGTAGGCTTTAAGACAAAAGTTGTTACCAAAAAACCCTAAGGGGTTTATGATGATAAAAGGGTCAATCCATCAGGGAGATAAACAATTATAAACATATGTGCACCTAATAACAGAGTCCCCAAATATGTGAAGCAGGAACTGACAGAATTGAAGGGAGAAATAGATAATTCAACAATAATGGAGACCTCAATACCGCTCTTTCAATAGTGGATAGTACAATTAGGCAGATTAATAAAGAAATAGCAGACTTAGCAACAAACTTGAACTGTATTAGTCCATTCTCATGCTGCTATAAAGAACTGTCCAAGACTGGTAAAGGAAATAAGTTTAATTGACTCACAGTTCCCCAGGGTTGTGGAGGCCTCAGGAAACTTACAATCATGGCAAAAGGGGAAGCAAACACATCATTCTTCACATGGCAGCAGGAAGGAGAAGTGTGGATGAAAGGGGGAAAGCCCCTTATAAAACCATCAAATCTCATGAGAACTCACTCACCATCATGAGAACAGCATGGGGGTAACCACCCCCATTGTTCAATTGCCTCCCACCAGGTCCCTCCCATGACACATGGGGATTATGGGAACTACAATTCAAGATGAGATTTGGGTAGGGGCACAGCCAAACCATATTAAGAGCTAACATCTCTAGGACACTCCACCAACAGTAGAATATACATTTTTCACAACTGCACATTAAACACTATCCAGCATAGACAATTTATTAATAGGCCATAAAATAAATCTCAATAAATTTAAAAAGATTGAAATCATACAACATATGTTCACTGATCATAATTATGTTTACTGTCCATAATGGAATGAAATTAGAAATCAAGAACAAAACTAAACTTAGGATATTTACAAATAAGTTGAAATTAATACGCTTCTAAATAACTAACAGAAGAACTCACAAGGAGAGCTCACAAAGGTAAATTGGAAAATAAACTGAGATAAATGAAAATAAAAACACAACATACCAAAACTTAGGAGATACAGGTAAAGCAATACTTCAAGGGAAATTTATGATTATGAACATCTATATTAAAAAGGAGAAAGATCTCCAGTACATAGATTTTAACTTGTTACCTTAAGAAACTAGAAAAAGAAGAGCAAAATAAATCCAAATAAAGCAGATGAAAGGAAATAATAAAGACTAGTGGAAATAATGGAATAAATAATAGAAAAAATAAAGAAAATTAGAAAAACAAAAGTCAATTCTTTGAAAATAATCAACAAAAGTGAAAAAACCTGGGCTGCCCTAGAAAACAAGACAGAAAAATCAAATTACTAAAATCAGTAATGCAAAAATGATATGATTACCTACCTTATAGAAATAAAAAAGGATTATAAAGAAATGCAAAAATTATCATCAAAATTCTTTGGCAACAAATCAGATAACCTAGATGAAATGAACAAATTTCTAGAAAGAATTCTCAGAAAGACAAAATCTTTGACTTCCTAAAACTGACAATAGAAATGAAATAAAAAATCTAGGCCAGGTGCTGTGGCTCACACCTATAGTCCCAGCACTCGGGGAGGCTGAGGTGGGAGGCTCAACTGAGCCAGGAAATTTGAGTCTAGCGACAGCAATATAGTGAGACCTGTTTCTACCAAAAAATAATTTTAAAATGAGATGGGTGTGGTGAACCAGTAGCCCCAGCTACTCTGTAAGCTGAGGCAGGAGGATCACTTGAAGTTGGGAGATCAAGGCTGCAAAGAGCTGTGATCACACCACTGCACTCCAGCCTAGGTGACAGAGCGAGACCCTGTATCAAAACTGAAACCAAAAAACCAAAAAAACAAACAACTAAATATACTAATAATAAGCGAAGATATTTTGTTAGCAGTCAAAAACTTCCCACAAAGAAAAGCACAGGTCCAAATGGCTTCACAGACAAATTCACTACTATTTTAAGCAGAATTAACAACAGTCTTTCAAACTACTAAAAAAAAAAAAAAAAAAAAGAAGAGGAGGGAATGCTTCCAAAATTATTCTACGAGGGCATTATTATCCTGATATGAAAATCAGACAAAGGCATCACAAGAAAAGAAAACTATAGATCAACATCCCTTATGAAATAGATGCAAAATTCTTCAACAAGATACTAGCAGATTGAGTACATCAATATATAAAAAAATTATGCACAATTACCAGTAGGATTCATCCCAGGAATGCAAGATTGATTTAACCTATGATAATCAATCCATGTAATATGCTGTGTTAATAGAATAAAGGACAAAAAAAATGACATGATCATCTCAATAGGTACAGAAAAAGAATTTGACAAAACGCAACATCCTTTCAAGTTAAAAAACACTAAATAAACTTGGATTAGAAATGAATTTCCTCAACTTCATTAAGGTCATCTATGAAATACCCAAAGCTAGCATCATACTTAATGGTGAAAGCCTGGACACTTTCCATTTGCTATTTGAAAGAAATAAAATGCATCCAGATTGGAAAGAAAGAAGTAGAGCTATCTTTTCTTTTTCTTGAAGAACAGTGCAGTTCAGAATGAGCCAAAGCTCACCACCCCCAGACGGTACTGCACATTTTTTAGCATCACTCCAATAACCATAATGATGACTACTAATATTCTGAGAGCAACTCAGCGTGTCCCATGTGTCGTACTAAGAATAATCTTTTTTTAAAACTTTTATTTTAAGTTCAGGGATACATGTGAAGGTTCGTTACATAGGTAAGCTTGTGTCATGGGGGTTTGTTGTACATATTATTTCATCACCCAGGTATTAGGCCTACCACCCATTAATTATTTTTTCTGATCCTCTTTCTCCTCCCACCTTCCATCCTCCCATAGGCCCCAGTGTGTGTTATTCCCCTCTATGTGTCCATGTGTTCTCATCATTTAGCTCTCACTTGTAAGTGAGAATATGTGGTATTTGGTTTTCTGTTTCTCTGTTAGTTTGATGAGAACAGCTGTCACTATTTCTATTTACAGATGACATTATATTGTTTATAGAAAACCCTAACTAACCCACTAGAGAATTATTAGATGCAATAAATGAGTTCAGCAAGGTTGCAGCACGGAAGATCAATGTAAGTAAATCAATTGTATTTTTGTACTCTTGCAATAAAAAATCCAAAAATAAAGTTCAGTAAACAATTCAATTTAAGATAGCATAAAGAGAAACTATATTCTTAAAAAGAGAATAAAATTCCTAGAAATAAGTTTAACAAAAGAAGTACAGGAGTCATACACTGAAGACTACAAAACATTGTTGAAACAAATTAAAGTAGACCTAAATAGATGGACGTACACCCCATATTTATGCTTTGGAAAACTCAGTATTGTTAAGATAGCAATATTCCTCAAAATGATAAACAGATTTAATGCAATGTCTATTAAAATTCTACCTGTTTTTTTGGCAGAAATTGACAAGCTGATCCTAAAATTCATGGAAATGCAAGGAACACAGAATAGGCAAAATAATCTTGAAATAAAACAAAGTTAGAGGACTCACACTTTCCAATTTCAAAGCTTTCTACAAAGCTACAGTAATCAAGATAGTGTGGCACTGGTGACAGGATAGAAATATCTATCAATGGAATAGGTTTGGGGTTCCAGAACTAACTCCTTACATTTATGAACAATTTACTTTTTGATAAGGAGGACAAGACAAATGAAGAAAGAATAGTCCCTTCAACAAATGACAGTGGGATAACTATATATCCACTGGGACAGAATAAAGTTGAACCCCTACTTCATACCATATACAAAAATGAACTCAAAATGGATTAGAAATCTAAACATAAGTAAACCTTAACATATAGCTAAAACTATAAAATTGTTAGAAGAAAACTGGAGTAAACTTTTGTGCCTTTGGATTAGCAATAATTTCTCACATATGACACCAAAAGTATAAATAACAAATGAAAAGATATATAAATTGGACTTCGTGAAAATGAAAAGCTTTTGTGCTTCAAAGGACATAAGGAAAGTGAAAAGACAACTCACAGAATGGGAGAAAATATCTTCAAGTCATATATTGGCTAAGGAAACTATACATAGAATATATTAAAATCTGTTACAACTCAACAGTTCAAAAAAACTCAATTAAAAATGGACAAAGGATTTGAATAGACATTTTCCAAAGGAGATAAACAAATGGCCAATAAGCACAAGAAAAGATGCTCAACATGATTAGTCTTTCAGGAAATACTAATTGAAACCACAAAGAGATACCTCTTTACATATTATAGGAGACTACAATAAAAATGACAATTAACAAGTATTTGGGAGGGGATGAAGAGACTAGAATCCTCATACATTCCTGTATGAATTGTCATGTACTACTAATAAAAATGTAGAACTGTGCATTTGCTTTAGAAAATAGTTTAGCAGTTCCTCAAATGGTTAAACATAGTGTTGTCGTACAACCCAGCAATTCCACTCCCAGATTTATACCCAAGAAAATTAAAAACATATGTCTACACAAATTCCTGTATGTGAATATTCTGAGGAGCATTATTTTTAATAACCAAAAAGTGAAAGCAACTCAAATACCCATCAACCAATGAATGGATGAATAAAACGTGGTATATTCATATGACGGAATATTATTCAGCTGTAAGAAAAGGAAGTTCTGATATATGCTACAGTATGAATGAACCTCAGCAACATTATGCTAAATCAAAGAAGCCAGACACAAAAGGCCACACATTGTATGATTTTGTTTATATGATATGTCCAGAATTGGCAAATCCCCAGAGAGAGAAAATAGTACTGTAATTGCTGGGGTGAAGATAGGAAATAATGGGTAATTTCTGCTAATTAATATGGGATATCTTTTGGGAGTGATAAAAATATTCTGGAATTAGATAGTGATGATTGGTATACAACTTTTAGAATATACTAAAAACCACTGAATTGTGTATGTTAAAAGGATGAACTTTATGGTATTTAAATAATATCTTAATAAAGCTGTTATTTTACAAATCACCTAAAGAGTTTATGGAAACTTTTGTTGTTGCTGTTGGATTGTATCCTGTCGTTCAGCTGATTTGTATTATATGTAATCTTTATTTCAGATGGATCTTGCAAGTTATTCTTCCTTTCCAGGATTCAGCTTCCCTTTCTAAAAAAGTTTTATCTCTAATAATTTGTTTTATAAATTTCAAGATTTGTTGTCCTTTATATCCTTTATGTCATTCATCACTTCTTTGCCTGCTGGGATTCCGTTGTCAATTATTAGAATCACTCCTTGACTTACACTCTCAGCGTCTTCCATTGACTTGGTAAATCCAAACCCTAATTTAATGCAACATTAATTCCTCTGTGCCTGCAGCTGGGTAGGTAAATGTGGTTGGAGAAAACTGAAACATGATGTTGACTGTTCTATTCTTGACTATTAATTTCAAGATGGTCCTGTTGCTGTCTGAGAAACCTATTGTATATTGATCCTTAGCTAATTCAATCTCCAGTCTTTCTAAAAGGAAGGAAAATAAAGAGAAAAAGGCCACTTTCTCTTTCTTCAAACTTCCTACACTTCATGTCCTCTCTTCTCCCTGTGCTGATGATTATGATCCTCTATTTTCAGTAAGAAAACAGGCACCTTTGTAACATTTCAATGTAACAGCACCATCACATCTTCCCAGCTACCTGCAATTTTATCCATAGACCACAGCTTTATTCCTAGTTCAATGGATGAACTGTTCTTGTTCCCAGACTAAGCCTCCCTCTGCTGGTATACAGGATCCCACCCATCTTTTCTCTTTTCTCCTCCATGATATTGCTCCTGTAAATGACTTCATCATGTTTTTCAGGCTACTAGATTACTACCACACAGCATACAAACATGCCGTCATATCTCCTGTCTTAAAATATTGCCACATCCAGTTGCGGTCTCATTCTTTTGTTTCTATTTAAGAAATGTTTCCAGAAAACCTGTCTAAAACTATTGTATCCACTTACCTGACCCCTCTATTCTTTCTTCAATCTACTTCATTCAAGCTTTTTTTCCTTACTCCTTTGACTCTTATAAAGTCAGGAGTTGATCTCCACATTTACAAAAACTATGTTCAGTTGTCAGTCTTCATATTATTTAAATGAAATCACAATTTTTCATCATTGGTAAGTTTCTTACTTCTTGAAACATCCTATTCACTTACTTTAGGAGTATCACTTTCTCTCTTAGTTCTCCCACTGATTTTCAGTCTCCATTGCTGGGTTCTCCTTATCTCCATAACCTCTAAGTATTGATGTGTTCTAGGGTACACCTCTGCTATTCTCAATTGAAACTCATTACATAGGTAAACTTATCTGGACTTATGACTTTATGTACCAGCTACATATTGATGAATTACAAACTTTTAGGGCAGCATTCGGTGTGAAGGAGATGTGTGCTAACAAATGTGGAGTGTCAGGGGCTGAAACTTCCTAGCTAGTGGAAGCTATTCCACTGAATCTTGTACTAGGTCACCAAGTAGTTCTAGAAAATGAGGGCCCAGTGACCAGAAACATGGGCTAGATTTTGCCGTATCTTAATTCATAGCTGAACTTGCATTTCTGCACCTTAACTCTGGCTTTTAATGCTGAACCTTAACTCTTGGACCTCTGCACCTTACTTAAACTGGTATACCCAAATCATAGCTGTGCTTCCTTTAGAAAAGTCAGTAAATCCCAGATGCTTGGCCAAAAGTCCCTTGGCAAATTCTGTTTTGAACTAGGCAGATGCTAACTCTGACCATTGATAGTTTTTGGCAGGCTTGGTACTCAACCTATTCAACACTATTCTAAATACTTAGCATCATTCACAGCACATGGGGGTATTTGATATGTGTTATATGTTTGATAAATGTTGGTTGAATGAGGGAATACAGAACAAAGTCTTATATTGGCCATGAGGGTTTTTTTTGTAATCTTTCTAAGGCTTACTTTGAATGTTATCAGAAATGAAGATGTTTTCTGCCCTTCTCTACCTACAGAGTTGATGTGATATGTAAATGAGCCCTTTGGAGGTAAATATGCTACACTCAAATTCACATTTTCTTTTTTTTTTTTTTTCTTTTATTATACTTTAGGGTTTTAGGGTACATGTGCACAATGTGCAGGTTCGTTACATATGTATCCATGTGCCATGTTGATTTCCTGTACCCATTAACTCGTCATTTAGCATTAGGTGTATCTCCTAATGCTGTCCCTCCACCCTCCCCCCACCCCACAACAGTCCCCGGAGCGTGATGTTCCCCTTCCTGTGTCCATGAGTTCTCATTGTTCAATTCCCACCTATGAGTGAGAACATGCGGTGTTTGGTTTTTTGTCCTTGTGATAGTTTACTGAGAATGATGTTTTCCAGTTTCATCCATGTCCCTACAAAGGACACGAACTCATCATTTTCTATGGCTGCATAGTATTCCATGGTGTATATGTGCCACATTTTCTTAATCCAGTCTATCGTTGTTGGACATTTGGGTTGGTTCCAACTCTTTGCTATTGTGAATAGTGCCGCAATAAACATACGTGTGCATGTGTCTTTATAGCAGCATGATTTATAGTCCTTTGGGTATATACCCAGTAATGGGATGGCTGGGTCAAATGGTATTTCTAGTTTGAGATCCCTGAGGAATCGCCACACTGACTTCCACAATGGTTGAACTAGTTTACAGTCCCACCAACAGTGTAAAAGTGTTCCTATTTCTCCACATCCTCTCCAGCACCTGTTGTTTCCTGATTTTTTAATGATGGCCATTCTAACTGGTGTGAGATGGTATCTCACTGTGGTTTTGATTTGCATTTCTCTGATGGCCAGTGATGAGGAGCATTTCTTCATGTGTTTTTTGGCTGCATAAATGTCTTCTTTTGAGAAGTGTCTGTTCATGTCCTCTGCCCACTTTTTGATGGGGTTGTTTGTTTTTTTCTTGTAAATTTGTTTGAGTTCATTGTAGATTCTGGATATTAGCCCTTTGTCAGATGAGTAGGTTGCAAAAATTTTCTCCCATTGTGTAGGTTGCCTGTTCACCCTGATGATAGTTTCTTTTGCTGTGCAGAAGCTCTTTAGTTTAATGAGATCCCATTTGTCGATTTTGGCTTTTGTTGCCATTGCTTTTGGTGTTTTAGACATGAAGTCCTTGCCCACGCCTATGTCCTGAATGGTATTGCCTAGGTTTTCTTGTAGGATTTTAATGGTTTTAGGTCTAACATATAAGTCTTTAATCCATCTTGAATTAATTTTTGTATAAGGTGTAAGGAAGGGATCCAGTTTCAGCTTTCTACATATGGCTAGCCAGTTTTCCCAGCACCATTTATTAAATAGGGAATCCTTTCCCCATTTCTTGTTTTTGTCAGGTTTGTCAAAGATCAGATAGTTGTAGCTATGCGGCATCATTTCTGAGGGCTCTGTTCTGTTCCATTGATCTATGTCTCTGTTGTGGTACCAGTACCATGCTGTTTTGGTTACTGTAGCCTTGTAGTATAGTTTAAAGTCAGGTAGCGTGATGCCTCCAGCTTTGTTCTTTTGGCTTAGGATTGACTTGGCGATGCGGGCTCTTTTTTGGTTCCATATGAACTTTAAAGTAGTTTTTTCCAATTCTGTGAAGAAAGTCATTGGTAGCTTGATGGGGATGGCATTGAATCTATAAATTACCTTGGGCAGTATGGCCATTTTCACGATATTGATTCTTCCAACCCATGAGCATGGAATGTTCTTCCATTTGTTTGTATCCTCTTTCATTTCATTGAGCAGTGGTTTGTAGTTCTCCTTGAAGAGGTCCTTCACATCCCTTGTAAGTTGGATTCCTAGGTATTTTATTCTCTTTGAAGGAATTGTGAATGGGAGTTCACTCATGATTTGGCTCTCTGTTTGTTTGTTATTGGTGTACAAGAATGCTTGTGATTTTTGTACATTAATTTTGTATCCTGAGACTTTGCTGAAGTTGCTAATCAGCTTAAGGAGATTTTGGGCTGAGACAATGGGGTTTTCTAGATATACAATCATGTCATCTGCAAACAGGGACAATTTGACTTCCTCTTTTCCTAATTGAATACCCTTTATTTCCTTCTCCTGCCTGATTGCTCTGGCCAGAACTTCCAGCACTATGTTGAATAGGAGCGGTGAGAGAGGGCATCCCTGTCTTGTGCCAGTTTTCAGAGGGAATGCTTCCAGTTTTTGCCCATTGAGTATGATATTGGCTGTGGGTTTGTTGTAGATAGCTCTTATTATTTTGAGATACGTCCCATCAATACCTAATTTATTGAGAGTTTTTAGCATGAAGGGTTGTTGAATTTTGTCAAAGGCCTTTTCTGCATCTATTGAGATAATCATGTGGTTTTTGTCTTTGGTTCTGTTTATATGCTGGATTACATTTATTGATTTGCGTATGTTGAACCAGCCTTGCATCCCAGGGATGAAGCCCACTTGATCATGGTGGATAAGCTTTTTGATGTGCTGCTGGATTCGGTTTGCCAGTATTTTATTGAGGATTTTTGCATCAATGTTCATCAAGGATATTGGTCTGAAATTCTCTTTTTTGGTTATGTCTCTGCCAGGTTTTGGTATCAGGACGATGCTGGCTTCGTAAAATGTGTTCGGGAGGATTCCCTCTTTTTCTATCGATTGGAATAGTTTCAGAAGGAATGGTACCAGTTCCTCCTTGTACCTCTGGTAGAATTCAGCTGTGAATCCATCAGGTCCTGGACTCTTTTTGGTTGGTAAGCTATTGATTATTGCCACAATTTCAGAACCTGTTATTGGTCTATTCAGAGATTCAACTTCTTCCTGGTTTAGTCTTGGGAGGGTGTATTTGTTGAGGAATTTATCCATTTCTTCTAGATTTTCTAGTTTATTTGCATAGAGGTGTTTGTAGTATTCTCTGATGGTAGATTGTATTTCTGTGGGATCGGTGGTGATATCCCCTTTTTCGTTTTTTATTGCATCTATTTGATTCTTCTCTCTTTTCTTCTTTATTAGTCTTGCTAGCAGTCCATCAATTTTGTTGATCTTTTCAAAAAAACCAGCTCCTGGCATGCCAAATTGTAAAGACCATCGAGGCTAGGAAGAAACTATAGCAACTAACGAGCAAAATAACCAACTAACAACATAATGAGAGGATCAGATTCACACATAACAATATTCACGTTAAATGTAAATGGGCTAAATGCTCCAATCAAAAGACACAGTCTGGCAAACTGGATAAGGAGTCAGGACCCATCAGTGTGCTGTATTCAGGAAACCCATCTCACGTGCAGAGACACACATAGACTCAAAATAAAGGGATGGAGGAAGATCTATCAAGCAACTGGAAAACAAAAAAAGGCAGGGGTTGCAATCCTAGTCTCTGATAAAATAGACTTTAAACCAACAAAGATCAAAAGAGACAAAGAAGGCCATTACATAATGGTAAAGGGATCAATTCAACAAGAAGAGCTAACTATCCTAAATATATATGCACCCAACACAGGAGCACCCAGATTCATAAAGCAAGTCCTCAGTGACCTACAAAGGGACTTAAACTCCCACACAATAATAATGGGAGATTTTAACACCCCACTGTCAGCATTAGACAGATCAACGAGACAGAAAGTTAACAAGGATATCCAGGAATTGAACTCAGCTCTACATAAAGTGGACCTAATAGACATCTACAGAACTCTCCACCCCAAATCAACAGAATATACATTTTTTTTCAGCACCACACCACACCTATTCCAAAATTGACCACATAGTTGGAAGTAAAGCTCTTCTCAGCAAATGTAAAAGAACAGAGATTATAACAAACTGTCTCTCAGACCACAGTGCAATCAAACTAGAACTCAGGATTAAGAAACTCAGTCAAAACCGCTCAACTACATGGAAACTGAACAACCTGCTCCTGAATGACTATTGGGTACATAATGAAATGAAGGCAGAAATAAAGATGTTCTTTGAAACCAACGAGAACAAAGACACAACATACCAGAATCTCTGGGACACGTTCAAAGCAGTGTGTAGAGGGAAATTTATAGCACTAAATGCCCACAAGAGAAAGCAGGAAAGATCCAAAATTGACACCCTAACATCACAATTAAAAGAACTAGAAAAGCAAGAGCAAACACATTCAAAAGCTAGCAGAAGGCTAGAAATAACTAAAATCAGAGCAGAACTGAAGGAAATAGAGACACAAAAAACCCTTCAAAAAATCAAATTCACATTTTCACATCACTTTGTCATTTGTAGAAGTTACTACCCAAAATCATTTGGTAAACATGCATTGCTATAACATATCAGAAAACTGTAAGAAAATGCAAGTTTTCAGACAATATCAGGCCATTGGTTAATAAATCAAGTTCATAATTCTCCAAATTCTTAGATAGAAACTTATTGATATGTAGCATAAAGGGGTTTTGGTTGGTTTCATTGTGGTCAAGCAAATTGATCCTATTCACTAGTCAGGAAGGAAATGAGTGACTCAAATCCATCTAACGAGTTTTATATGTATTTACTCAATCTTCCAACAGCTCTCTGGAGTACATATTGTTGTGCATATTATGAATGACCACATATTACATATATTCAAGTCTATACAAAATCCTGGCAACTGCTACTGCCAGGAAACTGTATATATTGGGAAACTGTATACCCCAGTATAACAAAGACTGTCAACTTCAGTAACATTACTGTTGTAGGTCTTCTTGTAGATGAAATTAGAGGATTTTTCATTGTGTGTGGTAATCCATATGAGCACTTTAGAAAACCAGGAGGGACTGAGGCCGGGCGTGATGCCTCACGCCTATAATTCCAGCACTCTGGGAGGCCGAGGCAGGTGGATCATGAGGTCAGAAGATCGAGACTATCCTGGCTAACATGGTGAAACCCCGTCTCTACTAAAAATCCAAAAAAAAAAAAAACAAATTAGCCAGGCGTGGTGGCGGGCACCTGTAGTCCCAGCTACTCAGGAGGCTGAGGCATGAGAATGGCGTGAACCTGGAAGGCAGAGGTTGCAGTGAGCTGAGATCGCGCCACTTCACTCCAGCCTGGGTGACAGAGCGAGACTCTGTCTCAAAGAAACAAAAAAAGAAAATAAAAAAGAAAACCAGGAGGGACTGAAGTTATTTTTGAGGAAGATTGTAGGGGGAAACATGAAGATTTGAATTGCTTTGAAGCTGTTCTTTCACCTTAAAATTAATCATTGTTTACTTATGCTTGCTCTCCCAAAGAATGAGTTATAGAGGTGAAACAAGAGCAAGTCTACAGTTTCCCAGACTATTCATAACCCTGTTGTTCCAGGATTGACAATGATCCTTATTTTGAATTTTTGCTGGTGGCTGTCTATGAGATGAGCTGTACATTCTTCTGAGGTTGACATTATCAGAGGTTTGCTCTGTTCCTACTTAAGGGCTGAGGTTTGAGAACAGCAGAGTTGAATTTGTAGATGTTACAAGCTCATTAAATGGCTAGGCTCAACTTTATGTTTGAAGTCAGCCAGTCTTGGCCTAAAGTCTAATATAAAAGAGCTTTCAAATGGGGATATGGATAAATATATAATTTATTTAGAAATTGTCATTCCTTTTGACACTTGAATATATGATTAATCAATAAATAAGAAAGATTACATTCCTGAAATAACCACATGAATCATGGTTGATAACATGATTATACTCTGCATGTGAAAATTAGTTTGACCTTTTCACAGAAAGATATCACTGAAAGTAATGTTATTGCTCTGTGGCACATCAAAATTTTTCCCCAACATTAAAGACAGCATGGCAGATAGAAACACATAATTCACATTACATTTAATGACTTTTAAATTTATCTTTTAAAATGTTTAAATAGATAAAAATTGTAAAAACTCACTGAAAAGCTTATTACCCATGTCCCAGATCCTACTCCATCTCCAGAATTAAGCATTTTTGTTTTTTGGATATCCTTTCAGAGACTTAAATAATTTGCGTTTAACTAAGACAAATACATATTCTTACATTTATCTATTTGTTATCCAAAGGTAATCTACTTTTTAAACTTAATAACATATCTTAGAAAAATTTCCATGTTGGTACACAGAAGGATTACTCTTATTTTTTTTATTTTTTATTTTTTTTAGCTGCATAGTAGTATTCTACTGTATGGCTATACCTTTGTTATAAAATACTTGAGCTATTTTCAATCTTCTGTCATTCCTAAAAATGTTGCAACAAATACATTTGTGTATGTATTATTTCATATGTTAGTCAACTTTAGTAACTGTTAGTATATTTGCTTTAATATATTCAGTATATATAATAATTGAAATATAATAAAAAAGAGATTTCTGGGTCAGAATGTACATACATTTTCAATAGGAATCTACATGATTAAATTGCCTGCCAAAGAAGCTGATTCAGTTTGTACTCCCCCAAGCAAAAGGTGAGAGGAGCTTCCAGATTTTCAAATAATTTATCCCAATTCATCTTTTCCTTTTGACTTTACTTATTGTTGTTTGCTTAACCTCTCTTTTATTTATTTTTCTTTTTGGTATACAGAAGTTTTCTTTTTCTTACACAGTCAAATTTTTCAATCTTCTTTTAATGGCTTTTGAATTTAAGATTTGTGTCCATGTTTTCTTCTAGAATTTTTCTTTTTTATTCTTCTGCATGAAATTTAGAAATAGCTTTTTTGATTCTAAAAAATTATATTTTGGAGTAATTACTTTAAATTTATTAATTAATTTAGAACTATTGTCTTTATTATGTTGAATCTACCTGTTGAAATACATAGAATGTTTTTCTGTTTGTTTGTGTTTTCTTTTGTGTCCTTCAATAGTCAACCAAAGTTTTCTGCATATAGATAGTCATGCATCACTTAACGTTATGTTTGGGGAAATGTATGGTTAGGCGATTTTGTCATGCAAACATAATAGAATATGCTTATGCAAAGCTAGATCGTATATCCTACTACACAGATAGGCTATATGGAATAGCTTTTTGCTCCCAGGCTACAACAGCATGTTACTGTACTGAATACTGTAGACAATTGTAACACAAAGGAAATTATTTGTGTATCTAAACATAGAAAAGGTACAGTAAAAATATGGTATAAAAGATTAAAAATGATATAACTCTAAAGGGCAGCTTCATTGTAATCTTATGGGATCACTGTTGTATATGCATTTTTCAATTATCAAAGCATTGTTATGCAGATCATGACTCTATAGATCTTAAACATTCTCTGCTTAGTTTATTTTTAGATAGTTCAGCTTTTTTATTGCTAAATTGTGACATTTATATATTATGTCTAACTGGTTGTTGTTTGTATATGTAAAAGCTGTTTTTCTGTATATTGATACAACACATTGTTTGTAATAGTTTTTAATTGATTTGCTTGGAGTTTCCAGGTATTCTCATATTTTCTACAAATAGTGAAGGTTTTACTTCTGTATTAGTCAGGGTTTTCCAGAGAAACAGAATCAACATTATATATATATATAGATAGATAGATAGATATTTTATGAGGAATTGGCTCACATGATTATGGAGACTGAGAAGTTTGACAATCTGCCACCTGCAACCTGGAGGCACAGAAAGCTAGTGTTATATTTCTAGGCTGATTGAGTACAAAGGCTTGGGAATGATGGGAACTGATGGTATGAATTTTAGTCCAAGTATGTAGACTTGAGAACCTGGGGGTCTATGGTGTAAGTCCCAGTCTAAGGGCAGGAGAATAACCAATGTTCCAGCTTAAGGAGTCAATACGAGATAGAGAATTCTCTCTTCTTTGGCTTTTATGTTCTAATCAGGTCCTCAATGGACTGAATGATGCCCACCCACATTGAGGGCGGCAATCTGCTTTCTAAGTCTACCAGTTCAAATGCTAATCTCTTCTAGAAACACACTAACAGATATGCCCACAAATAATGTTTTACGTTTTATTGATACATAATATTTTACACATTTTTGGAGTATATGTGTTTTTTTATGCATAGATTGTGTAATGATCAAATCAGTGTATTAGAGGTATATATCACCTTAAGTATTTATCATTTCTATGTGTTGGTAACATTTTAAGTCCTCTCTTCTAGCCACCTTAAGAAATACAATATATAGAATGACAATATAGTCACCCTAGTCCACTATTGAACATTAGAACTTATTTTTTCTATTTAACATTAGTTTGTACTCATTTACCAGATTCATACCCTTCTTGGCTTCTGGTACCTGTCATTCTATTCTCTATCTCCATGTAATCAAGTGTTTTTAGCTCCCACATATGAATGAGAACATGCGGAATTTGTCTTTCTGTCCTTGGGTTATTTCACTTAACATAATGTCCTCCAGTTCCATTTATGTTGCAGCAAATGACATAATTTCATTCCTTTTTATGGAGGAATAAAATTATATTTCAGAAATAATGTTTAACTAGATATCTGGGCATCTTGTGGCTCTGTTGAGATGACACAAAAATTAACCATGATTAACCTTCTGAATTCAAATGGTTAGACCTTTAATTTATTTTTCTTTCATTTTTTTTTTCTTGAGATGGAGTTTTGCTCATGTTCCCCAGGCTGGAATGCAATGGCACGATTTCAGCTAACTGCAAAGTCCACCTCCCAGATTCAAGTGATTCTCCTGCCTCAGCCTCCCGAGTAGCTGGGATTACAGGCTTGCGCCACCACACCCGGCTAATTTTGTGTTTTTAGTAGAGACAGAGTTTCTCCATGTTGCTTAGGCTGGTCTCAAAATCCCGACTTCAGATGATCAGCCTGCCTTAGCCTCCCAAAGTGCTGGGATTACAGGTGTGAGCCACCACGCCTGGCCATTTCTTTTTCTTCTCTGCATTAACTTATAAGCCAAGTACAATGTTAAAGATAGTTATAAAAATTGCATCGTGGTACTTTCCCTTACTTTAGTGGAAATGCCTTTACTGTTTTATCTTTAATATGGCTTTTGGGTTGAGGTAGATAAGTTTACCTATCTCAGATCTAGAAAATATCCAAATAAGCTCAATTAGAATCCTTGTTGAGCAAGGATTTAGATGCACCTAAATAACTGGGAGTTTTTTTTTAAATAAAAAATGGTTATTAATTGAGTCTTCTGGTTCCCAACTAGTGACATAGAAGCAAGCTGGCTCTGCTTTCCCCCACAGAAAAGCAAAAACAAATATAAAGGCATCCAGATCATCACTAGCAATATTCCAGAACTCAAATATGAGGAAACAGTTCTAGGGCCACAGAGAAGAGGAAAAATTCCAAGCAGAAGGTATGAAACCCCAAAGACAAATCTATAACAATAATAGCTATAGAAACCCATTAAGAGTTATGCAATATAAAAATTTTTAAACTGCAACAACATAAAGTAAAAATGTGGGAGGGAGTTAAAATGTAGAGTTTTTAAATTTTTTCCTGTGATTGTTTGTTTCTATTCTTTTTTTGTGATCCAACATAAGTTGTCATCTCCTTAAAATAGCTTGTTATAGCTGTAAGATGTTTTTGTAAGCTTCTTGGTAACCACAAAGCTAAAACCTATAATAGATTCACTAAAAATATAAAGCAATGAATTAAAACATACTACCAGAGAAAATCACTTAACCACAAAGGGAGACATTAAGAAAGGAAGATAGAAATAAGTTACAGAACAACCAGAAGATAAGCAAGAAAGTAGCAACAGTAAGTCCCCATTTATCAATAAACACGAAAGTAAATGCATTCAATTGTCCAATTAAAAGGCACAGAATAGATGAATGAATAAAGAATCAAGAACTAACTATATGCTGTTTACAAGAAACTTACTTCACCTGTAGAGACACAATAAACTAAAAGTGAATAGGCAGAAAAAGATATTCCAAACAATTAGAAACCAAAAAAGAGCAGGAGTCACTAAAGTCATATCAGATAAAATTGACTACAAATCAAAGACTGTAAATAGAGACAAAGAAGGAACTATATAATGATAAAGGGCTCAATTCAGCAAGAGGCTATAACAATCACAAATATTTATGCACCCAAAACCAGAGCTCTCAATTATGTAAAGAAAACTTTAATAGATCTAAAGGGGGAGATAGGCTGTAGTACAATAATAGTAGGGGACTTCAGCACCCCACTTTGAGTAATAGACTGATCATCCAGGCAGACAATCAATAAAGAAATATAGGAGTTAAACCACACACTAGAACAAATATGCCTAACTAACACTAATAGAACATTTCATCCAACTACTGTAGAATACACTTTCTATTCATCAGCACATGGAACATTCTCCTGAATAAACCATATTTTAAACCACAAAACAAACCTCAACAAATTCAAAAAAGTAGAAATACTATCAAGTATCTTTTCTGACCACAATGAAAACACACCAGAAATCAGTAACAAAAGGAACCTGGGAAATACACAAACAAAGAGAAATTAAACAACATGCTCCTAAATGACCAATGAGTGGAAAAAGAAATTAAGAAGGAAAATTTAAAATCTCTTGAAACAAATAAAAATGGAAATATAATGAACAAAAATCTATGGAATACAGAAAAATCAGTGCTAAGAAAGAAGTTTATAGCAATAAACACCTACTTCGAAGAAGCAGAAAGACTTCAAATAAGCAACCTAACAATGCACCCTTCCCAGGACCTTACAAAGCAAGAACAAACCAAACCTACAATTAGTAGAAGGAAAGAAATAAAGATCAGAGCAGTAAGAAATGAACTTGAGACTAAAAAATCAATACAGAAGATCAATAAGATGACAAGGTGGGTTGAAAAGAAAAAAATCAATGAATCTTTAGCTACACTAATTAAGAAAAAAGAGAAGACTCAATAAATAAAATCAGAAATGAAACAGGAGACGTAACAACCAAGACCATAGAAACATAGATAATCTCATATGAAAAGTTATTATGAACAACTACATGCCAACAAATTGGAAATCCTAGAGGAAACAGATAAGTTGTGAAAATGAAGAAATAGAAAACCTCAACAAACTGATAATGAGTAATAAGATTGGGTCAGTAATAAAACATCTCTCATCAAAGAGAGCCCAGGACCTGATAGCTTCACTGCTGAATTGTAAAAAAACACTTAAAGAAAATGTAATGCCAATTCTACTCAAACACTTCAAAAAAAATTGAAGAAGAGGGAATACTTCCAAACTTATTATATGAGGCCGGCATTATCCTGATAATAAAACCAAATAAGTATACCACAAAGAAAAATACATGCCAATATCACTTATTAACATAGATGCAAATATCCTCAACAAAATACTAGCAAACTGAATTCAACAACACATGAAAAAGATCATTCAACACGGTTAAGTGGGATTCATCTCAGGGATGCTAGGATGATGGTTCAACACAAACAAATCAAGAAATGCCTACATTACAAAGTCTGAAAGGGCACAAATAGACAATCTAAGGTCACACCTCAAGGAACTAGAAAAAGAAGAACAAACCAAACCAAAACCCAGCAGAAGGAAAGAAATAATAATTAAGATCAGAGCAGAACTAAATGAAATTGAAACAAAATAAAATAAAAAAATCAATACAAAAGACAAATGAAACAAAAAGCTGGTTGAAAAGATAAACAAAATTGATAGACCACTGGTGAGATTAACCAAGAAAAGAAAAGAAACGATCCAAATAAGCTCAATTAGAAACAAAATTGGTTATATCAGAACCAATACCATACAAATACAAAAGATCATTCAAGGCTACTATGAACACCTTTATGCACACAAACTAGAAAACCTAGAGGAGATGGATACATTCCTGGAAATACTCAACCCTCTTAGATTAAGCCAGGAAAAATAAAAACTCTGAACAGACCAATAACAAGCAGCAAAGTTGAAATGGTAATTTAAAAGAAAATTGCCAACAAAAAAAAGTCTGGGACCAGATAGATTCACATCTGAACTCTATCAGAAATTCAAAGAAGAATTGATACCAATCCTATTGTCACTTCCAAAAGACAGAGAAAGAGTGAATCCTCCCTAAACCATTCTATGAAGCCAGTATTGCCCTAATATCGAAACTAGGAAAGGACATAACAAAAAAAGAAAACTCCAGACTAATATCCCTAATGAACATAGATGCAAAAATACTCAACAAAATACTAGCTAACCGAATCCAACAGCATATAACAAAGATAATCCACAATGATCAAGTGCTTTCATATCAGGGATGCAGAGATAGTTTAACATCTGCAAGTCAGTAAATGTGATATACCACATAAACAGAATTAAAAACAAAAATTACAGATTATCTCAATAGACACAGAAACAGCATTTGACAAAACCCAGGATCCCTTTATGATTAAAAGCCTTAGCTAAAATCAGCACAGAAGGGACCTACCTTAAGGTAATAAAAGCCATCTATGATAAACGCACAGCCAACATTACACCAAACAGGGAAAAGTTGAAAGCATCCCCTATGAGAACTGGAACAAAAAAAGGATGCCTACTTTCATCACTTCTCTTCAACGTAGTACTGGAAGTCCCAGCTAGAGCAATCAGACTAGAGAAAGAAATAAAGGGCATCCAAATCAGAAAAGAGGAAGTCAAACTGTTGCTGTTCACTGATGATATGATTGTATATCTAGAAAACCCTAAAGACTCATCCAAAAAGCTCCTAGAACTGATAAATGAATTCAGCAAAATTTCAGTGTACTGTAATGTGCACAGATCGGTAGCTCTGCTATACACCAACGGTGACCAAGCTCAGAATCAAATCAAGAACTCAACACTTTTTTACAACAGGTACAAACAAAACAAAAAAATTAAGAATATACCTAACCAAAGCCATAAAAGATCCATACAAAGAAAACTACACTACAAAACACTGCTGAAAGAAATCATAGATGACACAAACAAATGGAAACATATCCCATGCTCATGGATGGGTGGAATCAATAATGTAAAAATGACCATACTGCCAAAAGCAATCTACAAACTCAATGCAATTCCCATCAAAATATCATCATTGCTCTAATCATCATCTACCATCACTGAGAAAACAATTCTAAAATTCATATGGAACCAAAAAAAGAGCCCGCATAGTGAAAGCAAGACCAAGCAAATATAACAAATCAGGAGGCATCACATTACCTGACTTCAAACTGTACTATAAGGCTATAGTCACCAAAACATCATGGTACTGGCATAAAAATAGGCAAATAGACCAATGGAACAGAATATAGAACCCAGAAATAAAGCCAAATACTTACAGCCAACTGACTTTTGACAAGGCAAACAAAAACATAAAGTGGGGGAGTGGACATCCTATTCAACAAAAGAGATGGGATAATTGGCAAGCCACATATAGAAAAATGAAACTGGATCCTCATTGCTCATCTTACACAAAAATCAACTCAAGATGGATCAAAGACTTAAATCTAAGACCCGAAACCATAAAAATTCTAGAAGATAACATTGGAAAAACCCTTCTAGACACTGGCTTAGGCAAAGACTTCATGACCAAGAACCCAAAAGCAAATGCAACAAAATAAAGATAAATAGATGGGATTTAATTGAACTAAAAAGTTTGTGTGCAGCAAAAGAAATAATCAGCAGAGTAAACAGACAACCACAAAGTGGGAGAAAATCCTTGCAAAGTATGCATCCGGTAAAGGACTAATATCCAGAATCTACAAGGAGCTCAAACAAATCAGCAAGAAAACAAACAAACGATCCCATCAAAAAGTAGGCTAAGACCATGAATAGACAGTTTTCAAAAGAAAATATACAAATGGCCAAAAAATATGAAAAAATGCACGACATCACTAATTATTGTGAAAATGCAAATTGAAACCACAATATGATACCATCTTACTCTTGCAAGAATGGCCATAATTAAAAAATCAAAAAAATAATAGATATTGGCATGGATGTGGTGAAAAGGGAACACTTTTACACTGCTAATGGGAACGTAAACTAGTACAACCACTATGGAAAATGGTATGGAGATTCCTTAAAGAACTAAAAGTAGATATACCATGTGATCCAGCAATCCCACTACTGAGTATCTACCCAGAGGAAAATAAGTCATTATATGAAAAAGACATTTGCACATGCAAGTTTAGAGCAGCACAATTTGCAATTGTAAAAATACAGAATAAGCCCAAATGCCCATCAATCAACAAGTGGATAAAGAAAATGTGGTATATATATTCCATGGAATGCTACTCAGCCATAAAAAGAAATGAAATAATATAATTCACAGCAACCTGCATGGAGTTGGAGGCCATTATTCTAAGTGAAGTGACTCAGGAATGGAAAGCCAAACATCAAATGTTCTCACTTATAAGTGTGAACGAAGCTATGAGGACACAAAGCCATAACAATGATACAATAGTCTTCAGTGACTCGGGGGGAAGATGGTAGGGAGGTGATGAATATAATATTACACATTGGGTACAGAGTACACTGCTTGGATAATGGGTGCACGAAAATCTCAGAAATCACCATTAAATAACTTATCCATGTAACCAAACACCACCTGTTCCCCCAAAACCTATTGAAATTTTTAAAAATAACAACATCAAGTCAAATACTCCAAAAGAGAAAAAAAATGTGATATATCCCATCTATAGAACCAAGAACAAAAACCGTATGATAATTACAATAGATGCTGAAAAAGCATTTGATAAAATTCAACACCCCTTTAAGATAAAAATTCTTAACAAACTGCATATGGAAGGAGCATACCTCAGCACAGTAAAGGCCATATATGACAAATTCACAGCTAACATTGTGCTGAATGGAGAAAAATTGAAAGCCTTTCCTCTAAGATCTGGAGGAAGACAAGGATACCCATTTTCACCATTTTATTCAACGTAATACTGAGAGTCCTGGCCAGAGCAATTAGGCAAGAGAAAGAAATAAAGGTCATCTAAGTTGCAAAGGAAGAGTTCAAATTAGCTTTGTTTGCAGATGACATGACCTTATACTTAAAAAAATCTAAAGACTCTACCAAAAACTGTTTGAATTGATAAATAAGTTAGGTAGAATTATAGGAATGCAATATCAATCTAAAAAATCATCATTTATATATGCCAACAACAAGCAATCTGCAAAATAAATCAAGGAAGCTATTTACAACAGCTACAAAGAATATAAAACGCCTAGGAATCAATTTAACCAAAGAAGTAAAAGTTCTACATAAGGAAAATTATAAAATTCTGATGAAAGAAAATTGAAGTGAACACAAAAAATGGAAAGATATTCCATGCTTATGAATTCAAAAAATTAATATATTAAAAACGATAACATTATCCAAAACAAATTACAGATTCAATGCAATCTCTATCAAAATGCCAATGATATTCTTCACAGAAATTTTAACAACCATTAAAATTTATATGGAAGCACAAAAGACTTTAAATAGTGAAAAGAATCCTGAGCAAAAAGGACAAAACTGGAGGCATCACACTGACTTCAAAATATGCTATAAAGCAATAGTAACCAAATCAGCATGGTACTGGCATAAAAACTGACACAAAGACCAAGGGAAGTGAATAGAGAACCCAGATATAAATCCACATATTTACAGTAAACACATTTTTGACAAAGGTATCAAAAACATGCAGTGGGAAAAGGACAGCTTCTTCAATAAATGGTGCCATGAAACTGAATAACTATATGCAGAAGAGTGAAACTAGACTTCGATTTCTCATAACATAAAAACATAAAATCAAAATGGATCAGAGACTTAAACTGAAGATTTGAAACTATGAAACTAGTAGAAGAAACTATCGGGTAAATGCTCCAGGACATTGTTCTGGGCAAAAATTTTGGGGATAAGACCTCAAAAGCACAGGAATCAAAACAAAAGTAGACAAATGAGATTGTAGCAAGCTAAAACAGTTTTGCACAGAAAAGGAAACAATCAACAAAGTGAAGAGACAATCCATAGAATACGAGAAAATATTTGCAAACTATCTATCCGACAAGGGATTAATAACCAGAATATGTAAGGAACTCAAACAACTCAAAAGAAAAAACCCAAATAATCCAATTTAAAAATGGGCAAAAAAGCTCAACACACATTCTCAAAAGTAGACATATAAAAGGCCGACAGGCATATGAAAAAATGTTCAGCACCACTAATCATCAGAGAAATGCAAAACAATGAAATGTAATTTCATCCCAGTTAAAATTGCTCTTATTAAAAAGGCAGGAAATAATGGATGCCACTGAAGATGTGGAGAAAGGGGAAGCTTCATACATGATTGGTGGGAATGTAAAATAGTAGAGCCACTATGGAAAACTGTATGGAGCTTCCTCAAAAAACTGAAAATAGAACTACCATATGATCCAGCAACTCCACTACTCTGTGTATGTCCAAAAGAAAAAAAATCAATATGTCGAAGAGATGTCTGCACTCTGTCTATTGCAGCACTATTCAGAATAGCCAAAAGATGGAATCAAATTATGTGTCCATCAGTGAATGAATAGATAAAGAAAATATGGTCTATATACACATTGCCATATTTTTTAGCCATAAAAATGGGGAAATACTGTCATTTGCGGCAACGTGGATGTAACTGGAGGTCATTATGTTAAGTGAAAAAGCCAAGCACAGAAGGAAAAATATTGCATGTTTTTACATATACGTGGGAGCTGAAAAAGTGGATCTCATTGAGATAGAGAGAAGATTGGTAGTTACCAGAGGCTGGAAAGGAAAGGGAAGAGGGAAAATGAAGAGAGGTTGATGAATGGGTACAAATACACATTTTGATAGATGAAAGAAGAAAACCTTGTGTACCTTGTGTTTGATAGATCAGTAGGGTGACTATAGTTTACAGTTATCTATTGCATATTTCAAAATAGCTAGAAGAGAATAATCAAATGTTGTTAGCATAAGGAAAAGACATTTAATGTGATGGATATCCCAATTACACTGATTTTATCTTTACAATGTATATAAATGTATTAAATTATCACATGTACCCCCCAAATATGTTGATCTATTATGTATCAATAAAAAATTAAATTAAATTAAAAAGTGAAAAACTCTCAAAAATGGCTACTGAATTTTTCAGATGCCTTTCTAATATCTCTAGAATAAAAATTTTATGGTTCTTTCTATTTAGATCTTTCCCTATGATTATTTACCTGAAAAAATTTGTTAATATTGAATTATGCTTATATTCTTGGATTCTTGATTTAAAAATAAGACTGGTCTATAGGTTTCCTTTATATGTGGCCCTTATTAAATTTTAGTATTAATGCTAAATACTTTATAAAATTTAATTGAAAATTTTCCTTCTTTTTTACACTTTTTAATAGATTAGATATAATGAGAATTATCCATTCTTCAATGGTTTTGTAAAATTTCCTTGTAATATTCATATTGGCTTGGTTACTCATTGGAGGAGGGCAAGGAATTGACAATTTTCTCAACTTTTTCCCTTTGGATTTTCTCTGTCCTCTAGGGTCGGTTTAGGTTAATTATATTTCCTACTAAAAATATCCATTTAACCCAGGTTTTCAAATGCATTTGCATATAGTAGAGCATGTACTGTCAATTGCGGCAATATATCTCCGATATTACAATGGTTAATTTCTCTCATTAGGGAAAAATTAAATTAAAATTTTCTTGGGAAGCAAAAATGAAAAAATGGTTGAGGAACATTATAACAGATTAAAGTAGCCTTTAGAATAATATTAACATTATTTCTATGTTTAACCCCTTATAATTTCTTACTTTGTATTTATATTTTTTTATTAATTTAACAATTATTTTAAATATTAAAAAAGCTGGCTTTTCAAATTACACATTAGCTCTAATCACCTTCCTTTCTTAATTCATTTATTAATTCTTCTAAACTGTTTAATATTTTTCTTTTAGTTTCCTTCTATTTAATAGTTTTTTTTCTAACTTTTTGAGTTGGTGCATAATTCATGAATTAAGCTTAAGCTGTATCAGAATACTATTCATTAGTGTTTTCATACCTCATTATTTTCAAGAAATCCTACAATTTTTGTTCATAAAGTTATTTAAGAGAGTTTTTTGTTTAGAATTTTTAGGTGGAAAGATTTTTATTTTTCTGATTTTTCTATTAATTTCTGTTTTTATGTAATTGTGATCATATAGTGTTGTCCATAATTTCTTATTTTTGCATTTTATCTTTATGGTTTAATAAATGTCAATTTTTATGAATATAATATTAGCCCTTAAAAAGAATGTGTAATCTCTACTTTTGAAGCACAAAGTGATATATCTAGAGTTTGACTGAGGGAGATGAGTAAAACTGTCCTATTTTTGGTTTGTTACTTTCCATATGTCTTTATATCTCTGGTAATAAAACTTGCATATACAAGTTTCTGCTATGTATTTGGCTTATAGATATTTATAAATTTCACATCTTCATTGTGATTTTTACTTTTTATATCATAAAGTGCTTTTCTTTGTTTTATTTAATACTTGTTTGTCCTGAGTCCAACTAGTCTGAAATTAAAGTCATTAAGTACTGCTATATTATTATTACTCCTTTTCCATGTATTTGGGTGGGGGGAATGTGCAGGGGCATTATTTGGGTAAAACTTTGCTCTTCCTTTAATTTTCAACCATCTGAACCTTTTTTTTTTCAATGTGCATCTTATATATAGCATGGAGTTTTGGTTTTAATGCAATTTGAAAATCCTTTTAAAAAATAGCTTAAAATGTGTATTAATTGAAAAATATTTGTCTCAATTCTTTGATATATACATAGTTACGTGTGTGATTATACACGTGTGCATGAGTTTATGGTTCCTCTGATGTTTAACAAGGTGTGCACTAAGGTGCAAATTTGCTCTCCAGCTGCTACCTTTATAATTCCATCTTTATATACTCATATTCTCTATTGTTTTGGGTGTAACTGTTAGTTATGAGCAATGATAAATTGGTATGTATCCTCTTCTTTTTCCCACACTGCATTTTATCAGTGGTCATATTTTGTTTAAAAATTACATTTCTTAGTGTTTATCTTTTTATGTTATGCATGCTTACTCTACTACTTGCATGTCAGCTTTAAATGACATTTTCAACCTCAACAGTTACAGGTGAGTCAATCAATGAACTTATTCTAATTACCACCATCTTTTTTCTTTCCCTTCCTAACATTTGTGATTTGTGTCATTTCTATATTTTCAAAACCTGTAACATTCAAACTTTTTTTGTAGTATTAGTTTTACAGTAAAAATATATTCAGTGTTCACCACCAGTCATTTTGAGAAAGTTTTCCCTTTTTTATTCTAGTATATCCCCTTATGGGAGGAATATTCTTTGAGTTCTAATGTTTAAAAATATGACATTTATATATGATGAATAACTAGCTAGATATAAAATCCTTAGATCATATTTTCCATGAGAATATAATAAGTTTTGTTTCCATTGTCACTGGAACAAAAGCCCATTGTCATTAGGCTTTGAATGTTGCTTTCAAGAAGACTGTGGGTAGGTTGATTTATTTTTCTTTCTACAAGAATTGATTTTTTTGCTTTTCTGCTTCAAGGGTTCCTTACATATATATAAAATTCAATAATTTGTTAGTATATTTCTTTGTTCAACCATCAATCATTTTTTTCTACTACATAGTATTTATTTTGAACATGTAGATTGAAGTCTTTATTTTATCAATTCCAAGAAAGTTCTTTTAAAATTTTGCTTTAAACAATTTGCTCTGTTCCACTGATAAGGTTTTCTTCTTTAGAGACTCCAATTATATGTGTGTTGTATTTTATCTATCATTATCAGTTTCACACAAATAATTTTATTTGCTATGTCTTATCTGCAATACTTATTCCTCTTTTGTATTTCTTCCAATATTGTCATTTCTGTCATGGTTTGCTTTTCTTCTTCTTTCTGTTAAAAACAATCAACTAATTTCATCCTCCTCATTTCTCTCTTGAGTTTCTTCATTTGTGCCTTTTGGTTTTCCTTAATAGATGATGTTTATTTCTTAACACATCAACAAATATGCTTAATTTAGAGAAACTATGCTGCTTATGAATAAGAGCAAAGACTCTAGAACAAGATTAACTGGGTTTAAATACTGGGTCTTCCTCTAACTGTGTGATCTTGAGTGTTACTTAACTTGTCCCTTAGGTCTTTAAATCTATATAATGGTAATACTACTACTACTACTAATAATACCTAATTTACAGAGTTGTGTTGAGAATCAATTGAGTTCATATCTCTATAAAGTGGTAAGAATATTGCCTGGCAACAGTAAATACTATGCTAAAGTATTATTAGTTTTTTTCTTGCATTGCAAAATTTATAGTCACATTGTTAATTGTCTCTGTGACAACACTTTCTCCCCTCATCTATTAAAAAGTTTTGATGCTAATTTTCTGAATTTTAAAAATAGTATGTCTGTATCTGTGTTATGCCAGTTTCTTCTTTATCACTTCTCACTATTGAATGAATTATTTTTCTGGTCAAAGTCCTTAAAGAAAGTTCCTGAAGTGGAGGTTGCAAAGTGGCTTTCCTGTTCTCAAAGCAAATAGCTCCCACTTAATGATCCCCAATAATTGACACCTCCCTCTACCCATGCCCATAAAATACTCCCACATTGACTCTAGACTTAGCTACATGACTTGCTGTAGCCAATGGGACATTAGCAAACATGACACATACAGAAGCTTGAAACTTGAAAGGGTGTGAACACTAGAGCATGAACACTAGGCTGCCATTTCTCTTGCTACTGGGAACATGTCTACCTCCATGTGAAAAAGCCTGACTAGCTTCCTGGGAAAAGGCCCTAGGTGTCCAAGCCATCCCTTCCAGTGGCCCAGATTTGTGAGTAAGACCTGCTGATACCACACAGGGCAGAGATTAGCCATTGAGCCCACACAGCTGAGCCCATTCCAATTTTTCATCTCACTAAATTGTAGGCAAATCACTGGTAGCTTTTTAAACCATTGTTTCGGGTGGCTTGTTATGCAGCAATAGATTATAGATTCACTTTTACTGTTGCCTCACAAACAGACTGCTTTTAGTAGTTATGGCATCTTTGTATACTCACTTCCTCTGAGACTCTGAAGGGAATTAGGTCCAGAAGATCCTTTTCCAATAGTTCTCTGCTCCCCAGTTCTTAAAAAGAAGGAAGAGGACTTTTACATTTCATTGTGATTTGACCATCTTCAAGCACTAAAGTTTTGCTGACCCTGAGATCTGCTGCTACCATGTTTCTGGAAACTCCCTGTTCTCCTTTTGTCATCTATATGTATGTGTCTCTTTTGCCTTCTTCCTTCTGCTTCTGCTCCAGTTTTTGAGAGACAGCTTTGCATTTTACGACACACCTCTCATTTCCCAGAAAACATATTTTTGCTGGCACTATCTGGTATTTCTACTGCTGGTTCCCATTGCCTTTCCCTGGGCCTTTTCCATATGACTTCTGCCCAAACTCAGCTGCTTTTGGCAACCTTTAGAAGCGCTTTGGGGTTTGTAGGTAAAATCTATATAAATTTGTTGAAAATGGCGTTTGACACTTTTTTTTCCATTCTCTTTGTTAGTTTATGTAATTTTTAGACAGAGATGAGAAAGATGCTTAAAAAGCTGACATCATTTTCTACTGGAATCCGTATAATTCTTTTTGCAGTAAGAACTCTTTGGACACATTTTTCTGAAGATGATGTAATAACCTTGGGAGGCTTAGTAATTATTAATACCTTTCAAATTTCTCATATTCAAAAAGGGGCAGCATGATGCTTAAATTGGTTCTTTTTTCCCCCTAGATTGAACTACAATTTAGATTCCTTACACTCTCTTTAGGCAATGGTTGCCTTATATTTAATACATCTAACTAATTAATCCTAACTGTAGTTCAGAAAAAGAGATTACATTATCATCATTTTACAGATGAAAACTGTGAGAACAATGACTACATTGTGGATTTTGTTGGCTTCCTTTCAGGTGCTTATTGCCTCACTATTATTAATTTTGGCTTTGGGCTCAATTTCAAGGTTGTGGATGAGGTAGATGGTATAGTGTAAGCAACAGGTCCAAAAAGGCAGAATAACCAGCGAACACTTGGTAGCATCTCAGATGTGGGGAAATGGGTGTTTTACACTCCAAACGCTAGTGTTTGAATATGTTTCCTCCAAAACCATGAAGAGGAAAGTTCATTAAGTTCCTACACTGATAACCTCTTAGACATGCTATTCAATGTATAGGCATGTAAAGCTATTTTGGGTGGATGGGTGAATAGTAGGTTGTTAGGTTATTGCCACTTCTTTGGGAGGTCCCTATTTGTCCTTTTATATATAGTTCAGATGGGATTTAAATTCCCTGACCTGCTCCTTCTCTTACATAGAAAAAATTGCTTCCACTTATGCAATTGGCATGTGCTTCTGTTGTGAAATACTTGTGTTGTTTGTCTCGGGCTTTCATAGTTGGTTCTCCTATTAGGCAGTGAGCTCCTTGGGTGCAGAGACTATGTCCTAATCGACTCTGCATCCTTAGCTTCTGCAAAGTGCTCAGTGCAAAGTAGGTGTGCCATGATGTTTATTGGAATAAATCGAGAAACAGGCAAATGTTACCTATTACAGTCATTTTGGTCTCTAGCTAGTGTAGTAGTTGGATAGGCAGTTACTTCATGCCTATCTTCCTCCTCTTTCCCTTGCCACCTTCCTTCTTTTTTTCTCTGACTGAAAGGGCTGGACAACCGGGGAAAAGGAAACTTGTGCTTTCCAGCATACCTCTCCCACTCTACACACACACACACACACACACACACACACACACACACACTCCATCCTGTTGCATTTTTAAAGCAGGCTCAGGTTCCTGAGTGCCTGTTGCTCCATCACACGAATTCCCAAGTTGTGGGACCCACCTTCAGGGGTGTCTTGGTGGAGCACCTCTTGGGAGGTGATCTGACCTGTTGGTTCAGGAGCACTGCGCGTATTCACTCTGGAGCTCCTTTGTGCAACAGGAGACCAGAGGACTCCCACGGTCCCACTGACTCCTTCCACGTAATGTGCCCCGCTGGCTCTCTCTCCTCCCCCAACCCGGGGGTCTGCGTGCCCTGCGCCCCAGACCCTCTTTGTGCAGCCAGTAGCTGCAGAGCTCTTCGTCCTGTATTCATGGCAGATGCACAGCGAGTGACTGACACGTTCCAGGGACGGCGAATGGGAAAGAGCGCGGGCGGCCGGGGGAGGGTGTGTAGTGGCAGACGGCCGCTGGGATTATGAATGGGGGCTGGGGGCCGGTGAGTGTGGGGTTCAAACCAGGATTTTCGGTCTCTGGCTTTGGATAGGCACGCAGGGCTGTGCGTAATCCTTCAGCTCTGGTGGTAGGGGAGATGCCGTGAGCTCCCGGCTGGGAGAGAGGGTTATTTTGCAAAACTCCCCTGGTACCGTGCCCGCGGAATATTGCAGGAGGTCTGTGAGGTAGGTGGGGGAAAAAAATAACCTGGGAGGGCAATCAGGGAGAGGCCAGACGACTGGGACGGCGTGCTTTGCACCCTAGAATTGACAGGTGGTGGCCTCAGCAGTTACAACCTACTACACAGCATCTCGTCGGTGCGATACGGTCACATTGTTATTCCCCGCACCCGGCCGAGGAGCGCAGCGCGGCAGACCAAGTGGCACCGGCGAGCTGTCTCTTCCGGGGGGCGGGGGTGGACAGTAGGGAGAGGGGGTTTAAAGGGCCAGAGGACGAGAGAAGAGCTGAGGGGCTCGTCGCCAGCGCCTGTGTCTCCCTGGCGCGGGTCCCCCAGGCTAGCCCGCTGGCCCGTCCGCGCGCGCTCTCCGCAGCCGCCCCCGGCCCGCGCGCCCCTTCCCGGGGCTCCTGGCCTCGCCTCAGCGGCTGCGGGCCGGGCTGCAAGCGAGCGCCCTCCGGGCAGACTTTAGTTCCCCGCCCCCCCCGCCCGGGGAGCGCGGAAGGCTCACTCACAGCGAATGGTCTCCCCGCGCCGGGCGGAGCCCCGGCGTCCAGAGCGCTGCGGCCGCGGCGGTGCAGCAGAGGCGCCTCGGGCAGGAGGAGGGCGGCTTCCGCGAGGGCAGCCTGAGGTAAGGGCTGCCTAGGAGGCTGCGGGTTTATTTTTCCTCATTCTCTTACTTCATCACACACTGAAGCCTCAATGGAGAGTGTGGGGTGCTGTGGGGCTGATGGGGGGCGAAGAAGGAATGGGGCCGCCGGGCCTGGATGGTAGTCTTGACGGCGTCATTGTCGCCCCTTGTAGGAAATCCTCCAACCGGCCCCTAGCCTTTCGCCCTCATCTTCTCTGCTTCGGCTTCCGCCCTTGGACCTCTTGACAAGTCACTGGGGAGGAGAGGATGGAGAGAGGCTAAGGGAGGATGGAGAGAGGCAGAAGGATTCAGGGCTCGGAAGCCCTGGAGTAGGTGACGGATGGGCGCGCGGTGCCCAGTGATTGACTGCAGGCGGCGGGCGCGGAAGGGAGCCTGAACTACCCAAGAGTTTGCTGGGCTGAGGTTCTAGGATGGTCCTGCGTGCCCTGGTGGCTGGGGCACCAAGGGGGGCTCACTCAAGCCCCCGCATCACCAAGCCTCTGCCAGGAACTTTTGGGAAGCTCTGTCTGGTGTTTGGTGAGGGGGCTTGGACCTTTCTAAGCTACCAGAGTGTGTTGGGGAAGGAAGAGGCTCTCCTCCTTTATCCTGTCACTTTCCTTCATGCCTACTCTCTTCTTCCATCTTCCTGTTTTGCCTCCTTCCTTCCCGTTTTTCACAGGCCACCTTCCTTGTGCGGTACTTCAAACACAAATCGGAACCCACTATGGCCAACAGCTTTAAAGCGTGTATAAGGAGGAGCGCACAGAGGAATCGCTCTTAATTACAGTAGTTATATATACGTGTGTGTGTGTGTGTGTGTCTGTGTGTGTCACACACGTGCCTGGGATAATTTTTAGCAAGACTTTGAGACTGTCTCCTAAAATTACATTGTACTTGCATTAGGTTTACATCATAATTATATGATGCCACTGAACAGAAATGGTAACTCTGTGCATTCTGCATCTTAGATCTGAGATAGAACTGTTCTTTGAATCACATGCATCGTTTAATTTCAAAGATTTCCAGCTGCTGGAAAACTCTTGGCTACGTTATAAGAATCAAAGGCACATTAAGCATAAAAAAAGTAATAAAAGTCCAGATACCATTTTTATTAGTAGATCGTACTCTCCCTCCGTTTCATTTTGCCAAAAGCTGTTATTATAGCAATTATTTCATAAAAACAAAACAAATTTGGAGATTTCAGTGTTTTTACCTACAACCTGAAGTGTAGGTAGGGATCTGGAATTTATCTGTACACGAACTGACAAGAAGATAAGGCCAATGATTTCACTGCAGGTAAAGGAAGTTGAGCTTCTTCTCTCTCAGGATACCTCATTTCTTGATATCCCAAGAGAGAAATCCCCTTAATGTCAATAAATATAACATTGGTCTATTCAACTCTTCAAATCAATACTTGTAGGACTTGACTGTAATACGTTTGCTGGCTGTTTCTATTCTTTTTCATTTTCTAAACAACAGCGTGCCAATTTTGTTAATTTACAAAAAATAAGTAAGATTGTTAAAGGGACTGGAATTTACCAGATGGCATGATCAATGCATTGAGGCTGTTTATCTATATATCTATCATCTTCCTATTTTCCTTATTACAGTTGGGAGCTAAACAATGTTGCAGTGTGTCTACTTGCATATTTACCAGCTGATTTTGCTTTTCAGTTTCTTTATGGCTTGACATATTTTGCAAAAATGAATTGTCTTATATTTCTCTAGAGAGTAACCTGTTAGACATACTTGTTTGCTTTCAAAATAGGACTGTTTTTGATTTGAGGAATAAGAAATCAATCATACATGGTTTTCTGATCTTGGAGTCCTTTGCCTGTCTAGAGACAGATATTTAACAGTAATAGGTACTGTGTATGTACAAATAAAGGTTTGTTTGATAAAGATACTGGACACAGAAATAATAATTCCACTTTCGTTTACAAATGCAATATTTAAAATTGTGAAGAAATAAAGAGTTCTAGGTTACTCTTAATATCTTACTTGACTTAATTTGGCTAAGGAGCAAAAGGTATATGAAGAGGTCTTCAGTTAGAAAGATTTGGGGGTTAGTAATTTATTATCATGTCATACAATTTCACCCATTTCTATTTCCAAAAACCTTCAAGCAGCATAGTTTGGAGAAGGTGTAGGATGTTGCTGACCACAAAACAAATGAGTTCCTTCAGGCACTGGCTATTATAGCCACCATGTGGTAATACAGTGGACACTGTGATGTGCCAAATCGTTCTTCAAGGAGGGACTTGTTGCCCCAGCTTCTGCGAGTGTGGTCAACAGATGGCCTTCAATAGTCAGACTCTTCAGGGATTGCCTGAGCTGTAGAAAGCTCCCTTGTCCAAGGTCACACCCCTTTCCAGCGCAGCTCACATCCAATGGCTGATCCATGTGGGAGTATAAAGGTTGAGCCATCGCAGCACAACTCTGGAAAACTCTGAAGGATCTTTCTAGCTCTGGAGCCTCTGAGGGCTTGCATTGCAGCTCTACTTCTCCCTTTGGTCCTTTCTGTTTCCTTCCCCATCCTTCCTCATGTGTGGATAACAAGGTGGTTCCCAAGAAAATAGAGCTTTGAACTTCATTTCAGAATTAGCTTGCCAGGGAAACCAACCTGTGACTATGTTCCTACCCCATACATTCATTTTGCCAGTTTTAATCCATTGGTCTTTTGAAATGTGGTGTTTCAACCATCAAATATGATATAGAAAATGTGTATGTGGAAGGAATTTATAGTTGACAGTTTCTTTTTTTCCCAGCACTTGAAAATGTTATGTCACTTCGTTTCAGGCCTCCCTGGTTTCAATGAGAAATTTGTTGTTGTTTGAATTGATGCTCCCTTATACGCAATGCATCATTTCTCTCTGGATGGTTTCAAGATTATTTTCTATATCTTTATTTTTTGGAAGTCTGATTATGATGTGTTTTGGCATGAATTTCTTTTCGTTTGTTCTGTTTGGGATTTGATCAGGTTTTTAATATGTAGGTTTGTCTTTCACCAAGTTGGGAGATTCTTAGGCATTATTTCTTCAAACACAAAAGTATTTCAGCCCCACTCTCTTTCTTATCTCCTTCTGTGACTCTGATGATATGAAAGTTGGATCTTTTGTTGTTGCCCTACAAGACCCCAAGGCTTGGTTCATCATTTTTTTTTTCTAGTATTTTCTCTTTGTTCAAATAGAAAACATTCATTCATCTGTTTTCAAGTTCGCTGATTCTATCCTCTGTCTTCTCCACTACAGAGCCCATCTAGTATTTTATTTTGATTACTATATTTTTCAGCTCAATAATTTCCATTTGGTTCTTTTTGCAGCTTATACATATTTGCTGAGACATTCTATTTTTTCCTTAGTTTCTAGAGAATTTGTATTTGCTTGCTGAAACTTTTTCTTTTTCTTTTTCTTTTTTTTTTGAGACAGAGTCTCGCTCTGTCACCCAGGCTGGAGTGCAGTGGCATGATCTTGGCTCACTGCAAACTCTGCCTCCCAAGTTCAAGTGATTCTCCTGCCTCAGCTTCCTGAGTAGCTGGGACTATAGGCACGTGCCACCATGCCCAGGTAATTTTTTGTATTTTTAGTGGAGGAGCGGTTCCACCATTTTGGCTGGGATGGTCCGGATCTCCTGACCTCGTGATCTGCCTGCCTCAGCCTCCCAAAGTGCTGGGATTACAGGCTTGAGCCACCGTGTCCAGCCTGAAACATTTTTTTTTTTTGAGACGGAGTCTCGCTCTGTTGCCCAGGCTGGAATGCAGTGGCACTATCACACTATCTCCGCTCACTGCAAGCTCTGCCTCCCGGGTTCACGCCATTCTCCAGCCTCAGCCTCCTGAGTGGCTGGGATTACAGGTGCCCGCCACCATGCCTGGCTAATTTTTTTGTGTTTTTTAGTAGAGACGGGGTTTCACCATGTTAGCCAGGATGGTCTTGATCTTCCGACCTCATGATCCGCCTGCCTCGGCCTCCCAAAGTGCTGGGATTACAGATGTGAGCCACTGCGCCCGGCCAACATTTTTAGAATAAATGCTTTGTAATCTTTGTCAGATAATTCCAACATCTGATTCACTTAAATGTTGGTGGCACTTGATTGTCTTTTCTCATTCAAGTTATGGTCATATTTTGGACATTTTAGCTATTGTGTTAGAAGGCTCTGGGTTTGTATTTAAATCTTGTATTTTAACAGATAATCACTCTGTTTAGGGTAACACACAGATCCTGACCTACTTTTGTGGGCAGTGGTTTCAATGACAATTTAATTTCTAGAGGCTTTGAGGTGCTGTTAGTCTGCCTGGTTTGTCTGGTGCTTCCGGGGCTCCCACTGAATGCTGCCGGTGCCACCTGAAGGGGAAGAAGAAGCCTCCCCAGGCCAGGCCCTGTTGTGCCTCTAGGTCAGGGAAGTGTCTCTAAGTGACTTTCAGCCTTGCATAAATAAGGAGCACTTTTAGACCTGGAACTTGTTGTGGCAGGATTCCTGGTGCCAGTGCTTTGAGGCCACCTAGTATTGTCAAATGTACCCCAGTTAGATGCAAATGAGGAATGAGCCTACCTGGATCATTTCCTACTACTAGGTTAGGAGTCGGGAGACTCTGGGCCTGGGTAATCTGCTGTTGAATAGAGAGTTGGAAGACACACACTGCTCTACTGCTCTATTGTTGCTCCAGCCTAGAGGTCACTAAGCAGTCCATTTCCCTCTTGCCACCATTCTCAGTCCTCCTTGGGATGCCCCTTATATTAATTTTATTTTTTAATTTTAAAAATGTTTAAAAATTTATTTATTTATTTATTGAAATGGAGTTTCGCTCTGTCACCCAGGCTGGAGTGCAGTGGTGCATCTTGGCTCACTGCAACCTCTGCCTCTCGGGTTCAAGCAATTCTCCTGCCTCAGCCCCCCAAGCAGCTGGGATTACAGGTGTGTAACACCACACCTGGCTAATTTTTGTATTTTTTTAGTAGATACGGGGGATTTCACCATGTTGGCCAGGCCGGTCTCGAACTCCTGACCTCCATTGATCCACCTGTCTTGGCTTCCCAAAGTGCTGGGATTACAGGTGTGAGCCACTGCACCTGGCTTTTTAAAAACACTCTAGTTTAAATCCTCAACCACATTATCCATTACTATCATTGAAAATACTAGTTTGATTATATTTCCCTGTAATATATATTTGTTGTGGAGACATAGTTTAAACCTTAGTCCAAGATAGCTTATTTAAATTAAGTTAATTAATATTACTGTAATTACAGAATTAAATGTCAAGTCATACCCTGTCTGTAGAGTCTAAGACAAAAATCTTGGTATGTGACGTTTACTCTATGGAACATTTTTTTTTCAAGTTACCTTAATGCATTTGAAAAATATTAGTACTTCTTATTTATTGCCATCTTTGTGGGAAATACTAAAAAATCCTGTATCCCGTGGATACTTTAACCTTAGAGAAAGTAAATGACATTATTTCCATAAGCAACTTGCTGATATTTTGAATGGATTAAGGAGCAGATACCAGGATTCTGTCTTTGGCTCTCCTGGTATGTCACAGTGCTGACTCATAGAATTATGGCATTTCAGAACTGAAAGTGATCTTAGAGATCACCTATTTCAACCTTATTGTTTTATATTTTAGAAAACTGACATGTTAAAAAGCCATAAGGAAATCTAAGTTCCTTCAGTTCAGTGATGGCAGGGCTTGTTTATTCTGAGTTCTTAGAATTTCCTAATTTGATATTTTCTTTAAGAAATCAGAATTGCCTTCCTTTGAGAAGGCTTATTAAAAATTTATTGAGAGGTATAATCTCTCAGTACCCCTTTTTTAGCATGAAAAACTACTTCAATAAGTTGGGAGGACAGGGTTTTTTTTAAATAAAACATAGGCTTGTTTGAAAATCCGAGGGACATATGGATCAATTATCTAGAAAAGTGAACATATAGTCAAAAATTTGCATTCAATGTTAAGTATTTATGGATTCCTAGGAAAGACCTCCAGATACTGTTTTGTGTTATACTTATGCATTAACTGTGGGTTGTCTTTGTTGGGGAAAGTGATAGGGATAATGGCTTATTTTATAGTCTGAGTCAGCCTTAAAGGCCCTTAGATGGTGGCAGTTGTCCTGGGCATGGCATATTGGTATGCCGCAGGATTTGTCTCCCTGCAGATTCTAGAGTGGCAGTAGGTGAGAAGGATGTAGCAGGACCAGCAGGTGTTCAAACAGACTGACTGTGCGAAATACAAACAGGCAACTCAGCCCACAGTGCTTGCTCTCTCCTCCCCCATAACACACACACATACACTTACAACATATATTAAGATTCCTTAGAAAGATTCTCCATCTGTTTCTTTCTGCTCTCACCTTCTTACTATATGGAGAAACAGTGTCCTTTTGAGATCATTCTCTCTTTTTCTGATAAGACTGCTTTGGTGGTCATTTAAAACCAATTTCACCTATGTCAAATGTTAAGGGCTGAAAAAAGAAAGATTAAAGCAGCATCTGCAGTATTTACTGGGGGGATTTTTCTAAGGGTAAAAAGAGGAGCACATCCATGTTTTCCTTATATCATGGATTAAAAAAAAATTAAAACCATAGAATGATAATGACTGAATTCAGAGATCAGGAGGCAAGGCCAGTATTGAAATTACTTTTAAGCAGACTGCCTATATATACTTAAAGGAAGCTCCTATATACACCTCTGTGTCTAGTACAACTCCCTGGATAAGAAATAAGACTGAATTATTTTGCAGTGTCATGATGTGTACCAGAGTGAAAAACTCAATGCAGAAAAATGGGAATGTTGTACAAAAAGATATAATAGAATGAGGCAGTTTTTTTCTAGTTAATTTCCCTAGAAAGCACTTTGTAGGACTTCTATTGGCAAGGTTACACTTTAGTAACTGAATAAGTGAGGACTGGGAATTGGAAGTCCTGAGTTCCAGTGCTGCTATGCAATTTATTGGGTCAGTGACATCCTGTGTTTAAGCCTAAGTGTATAAAATAAGGCCAGCTTATGATAATCTCTAAAGTTATTTCCAGCATTATCATTTGGTGAAACTTCAGGTTAGTGGATATTGTTCGACAAAACATTTGAGACAATTTGTGATAGGCCCATGCAATTAAGTATTATCCATAAGAAAGATCTCCAGGAAGTTAATATTTGAATTTGAAATTAGTATAATATCTTGATATGGTCAGAATTTGCAATAGTAAGAGTGGTCACGGTTGGGCTAAGACTATCCAACTTTATGGGTATAGCACATAGTACAATTTGGGGAACAAACATTTTGCTGACGATGATGACAATGGTCATGATGCTAATATGGATGGCACTAGATTTAACTGGACTGGAGGTGTGGTAGATACTGTAGATTGGCTGAATATCAATTCACCCCGTTTCTCTCTCATCTTCCTCTGCTGTACAAGTTGGAAAGCAAAACATTCAATTTTCCAGCTTCCCTTGAAGGTAGCAATGGCCCCTATGACAAAGATTAGATGAAAGCTTCTGGGGAGCACTTCCCTTCTCGAACAAAGCTTCTTAAAACGAAGTCTGTTTCTCCTGTCTCTTACCCCTTCTTTCTCCATAGAGCATGGATGATCCTGTGAGTGGCCATCTCGCAAGGGTGAAGAATAAATCCATAGGCTTAGGATGATGAAGTGGCAAAACAGATGTAGCTTGGATCCTTGGTGGCATTTTCAAGATGTATCAGCCCTACACTGCCTACCTCCAGACTTACTATTCCATGAGAAAAATATAAACCCCTTAATTGTTTCTTCCACTGTTTTGTTAGGTTATTTGTTACTTCCAGCAAAATACTTTTCCAACTGAACACATGAAGTAATTTTTAAGACTTCACATTTTACATTTTTGAAGGATAAAATTAGTGTCTACAGATCTATGTAATTACTGACCTTGGATATGAAACTTAGGGTACTTTGTACCAATAC
This sequence comes from Symphalangus syndactylus, assembly GCF_028878055.3. Lineage (NCBI taxonomy): Eukaryota > Metazoa > Chordata > Mammalia > Primates > Hylobatidae > Symphalangus > Symphalangus syndactylus. Next base: position 46,816,092 of record NC_072434.2, on the reverse strand, counting down.
TTTCATTTTGAAGAAGTTTGAGTGTGAAAATTTTGGATAATTTGTATAATTTTCATTTTATTTTTCATTGCATGAAGAATAGCATGAGACTTCAAGAGTCTCTGTTTTGCATTGCTTAGAGAATAGTTCAAATTTTATTCAATGGGTGAAATTTATATTAAGAAAACTCTTTCTGTGAGTCATACCTCCTACTTAGCCATAATCTTTGGTAAGATAGGGATACAGCTGAAGAATACCAGTGAGTCTTGAAAATAATTGTTTTCCCCATTTGGATTATAGCAAAATGTATAGCAAAGTGGGTTTCCCTCTTTACTATTTAATGTGAGTTTGTTTCCACCAAATTTCTTCTGACTTCACACTGTCACGAACTGAGAAATACTTTAAAAGGAGTGTAAAGGTGAAAGAAGGTTGGAATTTGCAGTACATGGATATAAAAGATGGAAAATAATTTTGTGCATATGACAAGGAATCTACAGACTCTCCATTCGGATTTGTCTGACTTAGTGCAGGGAATTAATTTTTGCTTTAAGCCGCGTGATAAGAGAAAAAGAAGGATTCAATTGGGATACATTGATAATATTATATCAGTTAAGATTGCATTCATTTGGGAGTAACCAATAATTTGACTTACAATGCTACAACCAGCAAGAAGTTGATTTTATTTTATTTTATTTTTTTGAGACGGGGTCTCGCTCTGTCGCCCAGGCTGGAGTGCAGTGGCATAATCTCGGCTCACTGCAAGCTCCGCCTCCCGGGTTCACGCCATTCTCCTGCCTCAGCCTCTCCAAGTAGCTGGGACTACAGGCGCCCGCCACCACGCCTGGCTAAATTTTTGTATTTTTAGTAGAGGCGGGGTCTCACTGTGGTCTCGATCTCCTGACCTCGTGATCCGCCCGCCTCGGCCTCCCAAAGTGCTGGGATTACAAGCGTGAGCCACCGCGCCCTGCCTAAGAAGTTTATTTTTTTACACGACCTAAAGTGTCAGCAGGAAGATAGTTCTTAATAACCGAGGAGACTATGAAGGAATTGGGCTCCTTCTTGCTTTTGACTCCACTGTTATTAGTTTGTGTCTTTTATTCTCCTGGTAAAAACACAGTTAGTAAAGCTTCCAGGCATGACATCTGTACCACAGGCAGGCAGAGGGGGCCAGGCACAAGGCACACAGCAGCTGAGTCAGTCCTTTTTAATAAGGAAAAGATTAGCTTCCTGGGAAGTTGCATCTGGTAGACTTCTAGTATCTTATGCACCAGAACTATGTTAATGGCCATACCTAAGTACAAGGAATTATGAGAAATAGTTTATTTCTGTTTTAATTGTGGTCTGGAAAAATGGGTACCTCCCCCAGAATGTCAGGATTCTGTTATATAATGAAAAAAGCGAGAATAGATATAGGGTAGAAAACCACTGTTGTCATTGCATATGAAAATATTTTACAGCTTTTAAAATATTTGTGGTGTTGTCTCATAAATTTGTAATCTGGAGATTTCTTAAGATATGATGGTTTAAAATGGTTATAAATTTTTATTTGCCTCATTATCTAATGTTTTTAAATCAGTTGTCATTGTGTCAAGAGAGCTGACTGATATATGAAACTGAGTGATAGTATTGCTATTAAGAGAATTATAAGCAAAAAAGTCATAATTTCATTCTACATTCATGATGACACGTATAAGTGTGAAATTCTGAGAAATCAGATTGTGACACTATTATGTACTATTATGTATTATTTATTTATAAAATGTATTTGTGTACTATTTATTTATAAAATGTTGTGCTTTTTTGTTTTTCCTAAATTTTTAATGACATATATTAATATTATCCAAGAGCAAATATATTTTTTAAAAGAATAAAATAAACTTGGCTTAATCTCAGCATTTCTACTTTGCTATACTCATTCAAGATATTGACAAAAATATCCTTCATAATTGAGGGTTTATTCTCCAATTGATGTAGGCACTCTACTTAGAAGCTGTTTATCCACATCAAGAATAATGGATTTCTTTTTGTAGTTAGTTTTTTTCACATTAAAATAGGGAGAGGCAACTGTTCTCACCACACATCAAAAGCATATTATAAAGATAAATGAAATAATGGATGTGAAGTGCATTATTCTGCTCTAAAAGAAAGTGTTATATAAATTCTATAAATAGTGTTATTAGTGTGTAAACAAGATGATGGGTGATCATTTCCAAAAGTGAGTATCATAACCAGGAATTTTGAGTGTGGTCTTCAATACAAGTTTTTCAAAGAGAACAATATAACAAGTTCATGCATTGAAATATCACTGGTAAACCTCACTGTGAGGGGAAGAGAATGTACAGAAAGAGCTTCAAAGCCAGGCAATTTCTTGATTAATGCAACATAGTAATAGATTTTGCCCAGATATAAAAAGTCCTTTGGGTCTCTTAAGTGGTTTGTGAGATGGGAAAACTCAGATTAAAATGTACAATTCCAGTGCTGGAAATAGAATCTTAAATCTAGAATGGAACTTCCAATGCCATGTCTTGGAAACAATGAGGTTCTGCTTTACTCAAAAAATCTTCAATAAAGGCTTTTGTAATACTGTCAGTAAAGGTTTTTGTCAGCCCTTTGGACACCAGCTTTTATTTCTTGAAAAACGATTTTAAATAGGAAGTTGTTCCTTATTTCTAACCATGGCAAATGTCATGCTTTCTATGTGCTGGTCACTAGGGAAAATGAATTGTATGATATGCTGATAATGCTTGACTGAGCCAGGGAGCAAGGCTTGTGTCTTAGTTTTGTCACTAACTTAATTGTGTAACTGGGAAAATTATTCAATTGTTTCATGTAAAGAAACGTCTTTAAACTACATCATTTTCTTCTTTAGGCTTTTTAGGCATGAGATGCTTAGGGGACTTGTCTAATGGAGGTCGTAGGGAAAAGTCACACCTCTGTGGGAAAAATACTGGGTCTCTTTCACATCAAATTTATGGTGATGAGTGTTTACATGAAATTGTCATGTGAAAAGTGATCTGGAAATAAGTACAAGGAAGGAAGCTTTGCTGTGCTTTATGCTCTTGCTTGATTTGTTGAAGATCAATGCTAATGTGTGGGGTTCCAAGTGGTGTATGCTAAAGAGACAGTAGCTAAGAAGAAACAAAGGTGGTTAGTTAAGGAGAGCATGTCATACTTTGTAAATCAGATTGTCAAGATTATTTTATCTCTTTTTGCTTTATCCCAAGTCATTACAAAGTCTTGTTTAATTGTCTTGGCTGTCTTATGAAAATTAAGAGGGAGGTTAAATTCAGGCAAGTGTTTTGGACAGGAAGTAGTTCCCCTTGGCCTAAACCACTGTGGTAGTAGCAGTAGCAGCAATAGTTAGAGAGTAGGGAATTCTTAAGAGAAGATAGGGGAGAAATTAAGGGGGGAATAGGGGAATTGTGGCTGCCAAACACCACTAGAGGTCCAGCTGTTATTTTCCAAATGGATAATTTTCTTCCACTGTGCATGACAGAAATATATTTTTTGGTCATGTAATGATACTGAGCTATTCCAGGTGGGCTGGGAGGAGGAAGTGGGAGCTCTCTGACCTGCTGTTTCAGGTGAGTCGTGTCGTGGCTGCTCTGCTTCTTGCAGTCACCCAGGGACCTTAGAGTAGAGGCGCTTATTTTTAAAAATTCCTTAATTAATAGACTTTATTATTAATTTTAATTGACACACAATGTGTGTACATATTTAAGGGGCGTGTCTCTTTTTTGGGGGGGGTGGGTGGGGGATGGGAGGACTGAATTTCACTCTGTCTTCCAGGCTGGAGTGCAGTGGTACGATCTCGGCTCACTGCAACCTCTGCCTCTAGGGTTCAAGTGATTCTCCAGCCTCAGCCTCCCGTGTAGCTGGGATTACAGGCGCACACCACCAAGCCTGGCTAAGTTTTATATTTTTAGTAGAAATGGAGTTTCGCCATGTTGGCCAGGCTGGTCTCGAACTCTTGAACTCAGGTGATCTGACCACCTTGGCCTCCCAAAGTGCTGGGATTACAGGCGTGAGCCACTGTGCCTGGCCAGGGGCATGTCTCTTTTCAGTACATGGATTTCAAAGATGTCATGATCAACTCCATTCTGACAGAGCATGGTGGAGAAAGAGTGGGTGAATATTATGGTGTCCTGGAAGAGGGACACATCCTTTATATTTATATATTATTGTTTAGAACTCAGTCTTATGGCCAAATCCAATTGAAAGAGAGACTGGGATATTTTATCTAAGCTGTGTGTCTAAAGAAAAGAAAGCAGATATTTTTGTGGATAGCTAATAGTATCTGCAGTACAATCATTGTGCAGTTTTTTTTTTTTTAACCTCTTTCCTACAGCAGATTCCTCGTTTCCTGATTTCTATATCTTCCTGTTTCTTGGTTTAATCTTTTGTATTGATAGGTGGAGCATATCTTCCAATATCTTCCTAAGGAAGAGTATTTAAAGGTAGAACTTTTGAAATGTTTTACATCTGGAAATGTTTTTCTTCTGTTTTACACCTTGTGGATGTAGAATTCTAGGACGCCATTTTACTCAGAATTTTGAGGGCATATTTCCATGTCTGTTGGCTGTCATTTTAGCCATTGAGAAGTTTGATGCTATTTTGAATCTTGATCCTTTAAATGTGAAGTTTTTTTCTCATTTGAAGCTTTTTATCATCTCATTCTCCTTGAAAATTTTGAAATTTCAAGATTATGTACCTGGGTGCAGGTCATTTCTAATTTTGGTGGGGAGACTCAGTGGGTCTTTTCTTTCTAGATACTGTACTCTTCTTTAGTTCTGGAAGTTTTTCTTCTATTATCAATTTTATTAATTCTAAAGTCAATTTTCCCCCATTATTTAACATCTCAGATTAACATGCACCTTTAATCGATGGTGTCTTATAAAAGCCAGATGTCAATCATGACTTGGTTGTGTAAAAAGCATTCTATTGACACCTTCTGACATGACTGTAAAACAAGTGCTAACATTGGCACTATATTAGTGCTAAATTATTTCATTTGGTTTTCTTGGTTCTGTTTTCTAGAATTTCTATTACTTCTTAGTGATACATAAAATAATGCTTGTTTTTGATTGTAAGGTACACAATTATTTTATGTATGACTAAGAAAAAATACTAGCAATGAAACTGTAAACAGTGTTTTCTAATCACTTACACAATTAATTTTATTTTTATTGAAAGAACATGCTTACACTTAAATATAAAATATATGATATATTTCTCCCATGAATGCATAACAAAAGAACACATACTAAAATAGCTTAGATGAGTTATTCTAAAAACCGATTCACTTTCAGAGTTTTAAATTCACATTTGAATCCGTCTCTTCAGAATCCTGAGTCACTAATATCTGTGTTTATCCATGCAGTCCCACTTTATGTACCATCAGTAGAGCTGGTCCTGAAAAGACGCTTAGCAATTATGTTGATCGAGCTTGCCTTGTGATTCCTGCTTTGGGGATGTTGTTAAACATGCTTGATTCCCCACTGATCCTATCTCTTCATGACAGGTATATGATTTCTAGATGTTAAAGGATGCTCCATTATTGTTTCTTAGATTTCCTTGTGACCAAACTCTCATTACTGCTATCTCTCTGACAGCAATTGTAAAATACTGTCAATTGTAAGACGTATCCTGATTTCAGGGCTGTAACTGGAAAATATACATGGTATTTAGATGTTGAGCCATCAGGATTAATCCTCTAATAATTTCTTATCTTTTAAAAACAAATTTTCTTTCACATGTTACATATTGTTCTGTGTATAGTTACTCTTCTACTGTGTACCTTAATTGCAAGGTAAAGAGAAACTTGAATTTTCTTAAAGTGAAACAGAAATGGCAAGAATCCCTGGGGTCCTTTTACCTCTAACAGCAACACATCTGCTAGAAAACTCACCTGACCTGGGAGATGATCAAATCATAAAGAGAACCACATTTGTGATTCAGGCACTCCTTTGCAGGTGCCTCAGAGAATCATGTCTAGAAGCAGTGAGAAACATTTCTCCAGCTGTCCTCTGCATAGATTCACAGATTCACAATTATATTATACACATCGTTCTATAACTGCATGTATTCACTCAAAATTGAGTAAAAAAAATCGATTTCTCGCATCACTATGAAGGGCTGCATTGTATTCTATTGAATAAGTGTACTACGCTTTATTGAATCCATTCTCTAATGATGAATATTCAAATCACTTTCATTTTAATTATTGGAATTTACCAATGCTTTAATAAGTATCCCAGTATAAATGTTTGGAATTGCTGAATTAAGTGCTTTACACAATGTAAAGGCTTTTTGACATAAACTTTTCTTCCAGAAAGTGTATACCAATGTATGGTTTCACCAACTGTTGATTGTAGTGCCAGTTTCCTTCTATCCCTCTAATCCCATTTCCTCATATCCCTCTAATTCTTGATTTTGTCAAGTCATTGGTCAATGTGAGGAGAGAAAAACTGTCTCTTGGCTATTTTCAATTGGTTTTCTTTAATTACTAATAAGCCTAACGAACTTCTCAATGTGATGTGGTGTCCTCTGAGAGAGAAAGCAGCTGCCCAAGTAGGGTTGGAGTGAGCAGGGCAGCTGGAGTGGCCCCTTGGTTGGTGTCAGTAGAAGGTGTCTATCAGGAAAGGAGTAGTTACTGCTTTGGAGACCTGGAAGGTTTGGAGAACTCTGTGATTTAAGCCCTTTAGCCTTCATGGAGATCCTTTTTGTTACCTTCCCAAAGTAGCTAGATGCGTTTCAGGTTCCACAGTTATTGTTACTTTGACCATAGTGTCTGCGTGAATACAGAGCATCGACCTCTAGACTGTATAATCCTCATCTAGTCCCAGAGACAGGATGGCCTAGGGGCAATAAGTAGGTGAAGTGTAAGTAGGGCTTTGAGTCAGTGAGGATTAAAGGGAGTGTTGGGTCCATCAAGTAGGTAGACAAACACTTTTTTTTTTTTTTTTTTGAAGCAGACTCTTGCTCTGATGCCCAGGCTGGAGTGAAGTAATACAATTCTAGCTCACTATAACCTTCAACTCCTGGGCTCAAGTGAACCTCCTGCCTCAGCCTCCCAAGTAGCTAACACTACAGGCATGCACCACCACACCTGGCTAATTTAAAAAAATTGTAGAGACAGGGTCTTGCTATGTTGCCCAGGCTGGTCTTGAACTTCTGGTCTTAAGCAATTCTCCTGCCTCAACTTCCCAAAGTGCTGAGATTATAGGCATGTGCCATTATCCTCAGCTGGAAGAGCATAAGTGTTTGAAGGCAGACAGTATAAGGCATAGTGAGGGAACAGTAAGTCTAGACAATTTTCCACATAGGTGAGGAATGGGAGGACATGTTTGAAAGGTGGGCTGAGATCACACTGTGAACTCTGAGCATATGAGTGTGAGTTTTAGGAGGGGGATCTTTATCTTAATGGCAGTGGGGGCCCTCTGAAATTTTTGGAATTCTGATGTGGTGGGACCTGACAAGTGTCATGTTGTAGGAAATTTAATAGCATTGGAAAGCGTTGGAAATGAATGTGGGTAGTACAAAAGGTTTCTATGTGTATCCTGTACTTGGTAAAGGCTAGAACCTTTTCAGTTATGGCTGATTTGTGTTTAGAGGGACATAAAATCAGTTGAATGCTTCTAGTACATGATTGTTGTTATTTTCTATTTCTCAGAAAAAGACAACTTAGGAGTAGCTCATTTTTTGGACACACAGGTCAGGCTTTTAGAATCTGTTTAGGTTTTAACAGAATAACAGAAAGTGGAATTGTTTTTCGAACATGTTATGTGGTGTGTGGATAGATATTTAGTCTTTGAATGCAAAATGGGCTGGGTGTGGTAGCTCATGCCTGTAATCCCAGCACTTTGGGATGCTGAGGTGGGTGGATCACTTGAGGTCAGGAGTTGGAGACCAGTCTGGCCAACATGACGAAATCCTGTCTCTACTAAAAATACAAAAATTAGCTGGGCATGGTGGCACGGGCCTGTAATCCCAGCTACTTGGGAGGCTTAGGCAGGAGAATTGCTTGAACTTGGGAGGCAGAGGTTGCAGTGAACTGAGATTGGACCACTGCACTCTAGCCTGGGTGACAGAGTGAGACTCCATCTCACAAAAAAAAAAAAAAAAAATAGCAAAATGAATTCAGAAGATGCATCAAAAACAACCTATAGAATTGCCATGAGATCATCAGCTTTGCCAAATCACAGCAAACATATAATTTCAAATGGAAAATACACTCATTAAGCCATTTATACTAGTGAAGTTATATGTGTTATATTTCATATTCCATTTGTATATGGACTCATTTTTCATATTGAAATATTAGCATAAATGAGGAGATCTAAATACTGCCTTCATTTGATTGGGAAATTATCTTAAGTACATGATATAGGATATTTAAAGAGGCTTTAGCATTCATAGCTTGGAATTGGATAGTTTATGTTTTTTTTTTATTTTTGTTGAAATTTAAACTGCACTTTCTGAAATAGCATTTGTTATACTTTTAGATATCATCTGTCTTGACTAGGAAGTCAGTCACTGAATAAGTAATTTTGTTTTTGGTATTGCTGCCTGACAAACTGATTTTCGGAGATGGTCATAAAAGCAGCATTAATGATCATTTTTAGAGATAGAATGACAAATATCTTGATAAATCGTGCCTTGTGCTTAACTTATTTATGAATAGTTTCTGCTGTGGATCTTTTTGGTTGTCTTAAAATGCAGTTAAATTTGTAGTTCAAGAATTGAATTTTTATTCTTCCAGTAGTTGCAGCCAAGGGCTGCACTCTCTTTCAGCCTAGATAAGTCACAGTGACATTCCTAGGCCAAAAGAAGGATGCTTGTTGAAAGCTGGTGGGTGGTGAAAAGGACAGGTGGTGTATAGCTTCCCTTTCAAATGCAGAAACAGGGCTTCTCCAAGGTGGAGTGTTGATAAATTATGGGATATTCCAAAGTCCTTAGTCCACACTTTCTGCTCTAGAAAAGGTAATTTTTGCTATTTATTTTGACCTCAGTACCTTTATAAAGATTTTGTTTTTTCCTCTGGAGGAAGGTAACCAATATTTATTGAGCACTCACCATGTGCCAAGCATCTTAGGAAATGCTTTAAATGCAGTCTCATTTAATTCCTACTATTACCTTGTGATGAAAGCATTATTATACTAATTTTGAGGATGAAAACACTAAGCCTCAGCCAAGTAATTTGCTTAAGTTTATATAGCGAGGGATGACTTGTTTTTTTTCTTTCACCAACCCGAAGTCTACACTTTTTCTAGTGCCTGCTTAAGACTCAGTATGTTAAAACTTTAAAAGCATTTATTGAGAGTTTTAGTATGTTCCAGGTATATAACTTAGATATATTTATTTTCATTTTAAAGATGAAGAAATGGAGAGGTTCAGATTAATACTTTTTTTCAACATTACACAGAGCCAGGATTCAAACTTAGGTCTATCTAACTCTAAAGCGTATGCTCTTACCTACCACATTGATTTGTAAGACTTTTTCTTAAAGAGTTATATTTTTAAATTATTATTAATATTTACAATTATTTTCTATTTAATTCTTTTCTTACATACATAAATGCCATAAGTGCTACCACCTTTTCATGCAAATATAGTGAGTTAATGTGGAGGATCTACTACTAAATGCCTTTAGGATTCTGCTAAACGCTTCATCTACATTAGGGTTTCTCAACCCCAATGCAATTGATACTTTGGGCCAGATGATTCCCTGTTTGGGAGACAGCCTGTCTTGTGCATTGTAGGGTGTTTAGCAGCATCCCTGGCCTCTACCAACTAGATGCAAACAACACTCTCTTTTCCCCCTACCCAGTTGTGACAACCAGAAATGCTTCAGACATTATCAAATATCTTTTGTCAGAGAGGAAATCACCTGAAGTTGAAAACTAATGGTCTACATTATCTCATCTTATCCTTAGAACACCCCATGAGGCTCATATCATTATGATCTCAGTTTTACGCAATAAGAATAACTTGCTCAGGGTCATATTGCTGAGAAAGAGTATCTTCAGGGCTCAAATTCAAGTCTTATCTATGACTTTGGACTAATTTTTGTTGTATTTCATGGACTATGTCTTGTCTTCAGACTTAACTTGAGCATTCTGGAAGGCTTGGCTATGTCAGATTCTCCTTTTTCTTTTGCCCCAAGGGCACCTAGAAAAGTACTTAATACCCAGCTGTGCTTTGACAGATGTTCATTAAGCAAATGACCCATTTTATGTGGGTCATATTTAAATAAGCATATTTTAAATAAAATGGAGCTGAGTGCAGTAATTAAGAATCAGACACATCACAGGTTTATATCTCATTCCTGCCACTTATTTGTTATAGGATCGTGGAAAAATTTTTGACCTATTTGATTTCCTCATTTGTTTGTGACTAATAATCCCTCCTGTGGATATTGTGAGGAGTGAGTTAACATATAAAGTCATCTAGCATAGTACAAGACACAAGGTTACAAAGTTAAGTATATGATAGCTACTGGTAATACAAATAATATTAATATTAATGATAATAAGGTGGCTTGGATTTTCTCTTTATATGATGACATAATTTACATATACTTTTATTTCAATAAATTTAGAAAAAAATTTCTTTTGTCTGCCTAAGACAACTTGAAAGCTGCTGTTTCATTAACGTTAAATAAAAATTACATAAAATATAAAATATGCAGAAGGTAGATGAGGAAATTAGAGGGAAAAAGTAAAGCCAAACAAACAAACCAGAAAAAACCCCAGGACCATTAAAGGACAAAAGTAACATATTGTAGTACTGAGGCTTCAGTGAAGAATTAAGCTTAGTTCCTTTCATTTCACTAAAGAAATTTTAACCCTTGTAGTGGCTCAAGGGCTAGGGCTTCTTTTGGCTTTGAGAGCAGATGAATTGACTCATCCCTGACCTCAGCCCTCAGCCTTCTGCTGATTTGGCATCTCTAGCTTCCTTCCCTGAGGTCTGACCTTTTGCCTCATTTCCTCTGACTCATTTTTGGGTTCTGTTCTTGGCTTTCAGCTTCTGCTCTGAGAGTTCCTTTTCTAAGTTTCTGGGTCCTCTTGTAGGTTAGTTACTCACTTGTTTTAGTTTCTCTGCTGGTCCCCTTCTTAGGGTATGGCCCTCCATGCTCTGCCACACCTGGGTTGCATCAGCTGCTCAAAGGCAGCATTTCTCACCTTCTGCTGCTCCCCCTGATCCAGGGCCAACTTGGACAAATCCCTTCCAAATGCAATTGGCCATAATCATGTAGGTTTTAACTATGGGTTGATGGCATTAAATTTCCAAGACAGTGAAATGTCAGGGTGGAAATTCATTGTTTTTAGATACTGGAGGGACTTTCTGTGTTTTAAATGCCTCTCAATTATTTTTTTCATCCATTGGCACACTTTGGAATGTTAATATTTGTAGTAAATACTGAACTACATAGATAATGCTGTTTGTGGTTCTAGGAATTACATGCCTATCCTAGGGACCGAGGGGATGACTGTCTCAGCCTCCTATATGATATTATGTACAGAAATGCACTGGTTGAGATGCTCTATTCTAAAGTCTCCATGAAAACACAAATAGATAGCACTGGGCAGGGGTTGGGAGAGAGTATAACACTTTAAACAATTATTCTCTAGCTTCTTTATTTCTATTTGCCTGTCAACTGCTTTCTAAGGGTCCTAGACAGCCCTGAAAAAGTTGCCCCAGGAATACAAAACCTTAAGAATGAAGATAAGGACACTAAAGTTTCTGTAGGGGCTGGAGAGGGAATACCTAAATCTATTCTAAGACATGTTGGGAGATATTAAAACTGGAACGAGATTGGGAACAGGCAGAGAGTTAGGAGGCTACTGAGGGAGTTCAGGAATGAGGTACTGAGGGTTTGGTTTATTAGCTGCTCACCTGAAGAGGAGTGAGTCACTTATTTAAATTCATACAGAAAATATGTAAGCATATATGGTGGGTTGGTTGTTAATACTTTGTCAAATGCATGCCACTTAACTAATCGTAGGAGGTCACTATAATTACCATTTAGATGTGAGAGGTATGGGAAGGGAGAAAGAAGTCAGTAATAATATGCAAGTTACTATTTTAATTAATTGGGGGAATTGAGTTGCCATTCACTAAAGAAAGTGTAAGAAAAAGATACAGTTTTGCTGAGGGAGATGGCATGTTGAGTTTTGAACGTGCAAGTTTGAGATATTTTTGCACTATAAAATAATAGCTATCTGAAAAGTATTTGGAAGGTGGTCTGGAACCCTCAAGAAAAAGCCAGATCAGAGATAACAGATTTTAGAAGTGAACAATATAGAGATCTATACATTTTCATTGTGGGCCCTGGAAATCATATGCAAAATAGTATGAAAAATGTGGTGTGCCAGTGTAGTTTTTCTGAGGAGGGGGTCCTCTATAGTTTCAAAGAATCACTGCTACAGATAGATGAGATAGGTAAATTAAGACCTTAATGGCAAATGGGCAGAAATTATGATTTTTAAAGTAAAAGAGGAAAATGAATCAAGGATAACTTCAGGGTATTTTTTTCTTTGGCAGCAATGCAAGAGTAGGAGAAGAAATTGGTTTGTGAAGCTGTGGGGTTAGAAATACTGAATTTGAATTAGGATGTAGCTTTGAAAAATAATGTGTCCAATAGGCAGTAGGCATTGTGGCAAAAGAAAACAACAACAACAAAAAACAGTTGAGAGATCTGGAATATAGATTTGTTTGTCTTCAGTGTTATGCTGATAATAGAAGCCCTGAGTGTATGTGAGCTTTAAGCCAATTATTAGACTAAAAAGAGAACAGTGAAGAAGTCCAAGTTTTGAGCTTTGGGTATTACCCAGAGTTGAGAGCCAGGTGAACAGAAGGGCTGGGGCACTCTGGGCACTTGACAGAAAATTCAGTCGTGAATTGACTACAGCACATTGCTTGCCAAAGCCTTGCCCGAGGCAGCTGCTGGTTGATGGAAACAGCTCAGGGTGTGTGTCAGCACTCTTCCTCTAGCTGGCTGGACTGGTAGTCTTCAAATCCTTTTGCTCCCTCGTCCTTATAACAATATTTATTTAAGTCACATCATATTATTATATGTATATGTGTTTAGATGCTGTAGAGAATACATGTAAACAGAAATTTATGAAGATGAAATACATTGATAAAAGATGAATGTAATATATATATTCTTATAACCAATGGATTATTTTGTGTACCTTCTATAATGCTTTTTTTAAAAGAAACTTTATTGAGATACTGCTTAAGTACAATAAGTTAAACTCGTTTAAAAGGCTACACTTTGGTGACTATTGACAAATGTGTTCAGTTATGACAACACCACAATCAAGATATTTCCATTACTCTCGAAGGTTTCCTGGTGCCTCCTTGCTGTCCGTTCCGCTCTCCAACCCATCCTTTGGCAAACACTGATCTGCTTTCTTTCACTGTGAATTAGTTTTAGTTGTTATAATTTTATATAAATAGAATCATATAGTATCTACTCTTTTTTGTTTCTGTCACTCAAAGGATGCTTTTTTTTTATTGCTTTATGGGATATAGCAAAATGTCTTTATACATTTACCTGTTGATTTTCATTTAGGTTGTTCCCAGGTGTGAACTATTACAAAAATACCAGCTACAAATTTTTTTTTGTATAAGTTTTTGCATGGATATATGTTTTTATTTGTCTTGAGTAAATACCTAGTTATGGAAAAGCTTGGTTGTTCTTGGTAATTAGAAAGTGCTTGGCTATGCAAAAATTATTGCATTTCCCAGCAAAATATGTTCATTCATTCTTCATTCAACACACATTTTTAAGCAAGCATAACTTGTGCTTTAAGAGCCAACATAAATATTACATCTCTGCTTTTGAATAAATTTAATTTAAGATATATAAATTTGGAAGCCATATATATGATTAAGTTGGTGTTTCAAGTCATGAGACAACACAATTATTTATCAAATGGTAGTTCAATTTGGGAAAAGAAATTGAGTACTGTTGGCTCTGTAAGTGAGAAAAAAATACAACCAAAATTAAAAATTAAACTGAGAATAAATGCAATATGGTATCCTGGATTGGATGCTGGAATGGTAAAAGGACCTTAGTGGAAAAATGGCTGAAGTGTCTATGGAAGCTCTGTACTATCTTTACAACTTTTCTGTAAATTTAAAATGATTTGAAAATAAAAAAGTTTATTTTTTAAAAAGGTTCATTGAGAAACCAATTGTAAAATTAGGAGTTTCTGCTCAATAAAATTTGTCCTGAGCTAAAAAAATTTAAACTGAACTAAACATTTGATCATATATGACAAAGATACATTCTTATTAAATAAAATGCACTTATCAGTCAATAATAACAATACTAATCTCCTCAAGGAATATTGGACCAAGTATATAAAAGCAATCAGTAAAATGATTCATACATATTGCTATATAAGGAAGGAACCATATTCACCTGCCTCAAGTTTTTACATAAAAGGACTTCAGCTACCTTGTCCTGTTTCCTCATTTCTGACTCCATCCTAAGCTAACTGATCTTAATAATTGGTGAGAAAAAAAGACAACTGCTTGGCTCAGCTCTTTCTCAATTTTCTCTTTTCCTATAGATGCACCTCAGCTGCTTGTGTTTCAGTTTTAGAAGAATCTTGGAAGGTCCAAGTGTTATCAAAAGTCAAGTATTCCTTTCTGATCAGCCTAAACATTAAGAAGGCTATTTTTTAAAATCGGTGTGGTTCCTGTTTCTGTTTTTAGTGATTATTAATGCAGTGTGTGTGTGTGTGTGTGTGTATGAGAGAGAGAGAGAGATAGAGAGAGAGATTTGGTTTTGGGGTGGGGTGGTGAGTACAATTAATTATCTCAACCCCTGACAGCTAATAAACACTTGAAGATATATTAATTCTCCATGGTAACCAAATAAGTGCAACTTAAAGCAAGGTTGCTGCTACCGAATTGATAATTCATAAAAGCTTTCAGAAGGAAAAACAGCCAGTTTTGAAGAATTTTTAGTGAAAGGACCTTTAAACTGTGAGTAGAAATATAAATTGGTACAATTTTCCCCAAAGGCAAATTGGCAATTTGTATCAATAACCATAAAATGGTTCATACTCAATTTTGATTTTATGATAAAATCTACGGAAGCAATCACAGATTTCATCACAAAGATTTATAAACAAGGATGTTAGTCACAGCACTATTTATAATGGACAAAGAAAGGGAAACATCCTTATTATCTAATATGGGGATATTGTGCTACTTATTATTAAAGCCATGAAAATCATTTTTTGAAGAGTATTTGTTGATTTGGGAAAATATGATACAGTATAAATTAGATAAAAGCAAGATACAATACTATATGTGTGTTTTAATTCGAATTTTGTAAGCAGCTTATTTCTATGTAATAAGTTTTATAAAAAGCATTTTTATAAAATTATAATTTTGAAAAATAATTTTGTAACAAAGCCAACACAAATATATTCATAAACATATTTGTAAAAAAGTATTATTAAGTGAGATGATTCTTGTGTTCTGGACTTGTAACTGAGGTTCAAAATTGTGAACAAAGTTTACGACGTACTGCACAGAAATGGTAATTTTTGGGGGTGCATAACGTTTGTGAGGAGTGGGCCTAATGAAAAGGGTGTCATCATGATGCCTGCCTGCTTGCCACACAGTAGGCATCTAAAGCCAGTGTGAAATTGTTAAGCAGAGAAACAAGAGCCAGGAAAATAATCAGAAGAGGGTGACAATCTCTCCCAGTTAAGTTAGGAGAGATGTATTCGTTTTCTCTTCCCTGCTTTTGGTGGAGTTAGCCTTTAAGAGAAGAGAGGCAGTATGTAAGGGTGCTGCTTCTTGCATTCAGAACCTTGTTGACAGGGAACCCAAGTGTAGCTTTCATTGTTGCCAGGGTAATGGAAGAGCTTTAAATTTAAGGTTGAAGATTGAAATTTAAAAATGAAAGGACTGAGCCTTAAGTATCAAAGCAAGACTCTTCTGTAACTCTAAATTTACATATACACATCAGTGCATACATGGCTTGCTGATGGGGTCCCAGCTCACTGCTGTGTACACATGAAGTGGTTTTTATTTATTTATTTTTACAGGTCAAACTCTAGTCCCTCCCTTTATTATTGCAACTCTTACTGATGTGTTGACCAGACTCTATGTCTAAATTTGTTGTTTGGTTTTTATAGGATTGTGTTTGTATTTTGTACATCATGAATAAGTGAAAAGAACTAGAAGCATATGCGCTAAAAATTAAAGATTAATTAATGATCTTTTAGTCGTAGAATTATTTATCCATTTTGTTTGCATCTTTAGACTTCCTTATATTTTCAAAAACAATTATGTATAATTTATAATCTCACAAAAATATATATTTCAAAAATGTCTTCTGTAAAATTATAATTGAAGATGATATTCATTGTGTTACTTGATTTACATATTTTACAAGGACACACACATTACTTTTATTCTTAAAAGATTAACACCTCAGGAAAATGTTTCTTCAGATAAACTTGTAAAATTTCTTTTATCAGATACAAATATAGGGCCTCTTCTGCTCTAGTTGTCAAAAAAAAGCTAAATTCATTGCTCAACTGTCACTGTTATTGATTTTGCCCTCATCATGTCTAATTTAGAA
This sequence comes from Symphalangus syndactylus, assembly GCF_028878055.3. Classification (NCBI taxonomy): domain Eukaryota; kingdom Metazoa; phylum Chordata; class Mammalia; order Primates; family Hylobatidae; genus Symphalangus; species Symphalangus syndactylus. Next base: position 46,799,492 of record NC_072434.2, on the reverse strand, counting down.
TCCCTCAGCAGCCTTCTAACTATTCCCTGCTCTAACCTCTTCCACCCTCAACAATGCCTTCCAAGGGATATTTCTAGCCTGCAAATCTAGCTATAGTTAGTTCCAAGCTTAAAATTCTTCAGCCACTTTCTATGTCACAAATCCAAACTCTGGGCCTGACACTCTAAGCTTTTCCTGCTCAGGACTCTGCCTAAATGTCTTTTCTTGTGTATTGTTCTTTTCCTGTTTGCCTTCTATTCTTCAACCTTATTAAATTACTTGTAATTTTCCTAGAAAGCTGTGATCTTTTCATGCTTTTGCTCTATTTCTCGTGTTCTTTTCCATCCTCCTTCTTCCTATTGTCTCTTTCTCTGGAGAAAATTTTTTCTTTTCCTTTAATGAGCTCCCTTTTACCTGGCAGAATAATCTGTTCCTTTCTTGTGTTCCCAGCATCACATGTACAGAACTGTAATTCTTCATTTTCTTGTGTGTGTCTTCTGTATAAATATTGGGAAATTCTCAAAGGCCAGAACCACGCCTTTCTCAATTAGCTAAGGGCTTATTATATAATGAATGTTTAATACATACATATATATATGCATACATATATATTCACACACACACATATATATATAATAACAAAAATCTTCAAATACATTGCCTTTTAAAATCCCTGCAACAAACTTATGAGGCAGATGTTATTATACAGGTAAAGAAACGGAAGCTTAGAGATATTACATTTATTGCGTTGTTATTTGCTTAATACCTGTCTCTTCCACTGGACCGTAAGCTCAACAAAGTCAGGGATAGTATTAGTCAAGGATAAGCTAGCATATGTTGCAATAATAAAACACGCCCAAATTTCAGTGGCTTCTTGAAAACTCCCAAATAGTTTGTTTCTCACTCATACTGCATGCCCATCGTGAGTGTGGTGCTCTTCTGCCACACTTACATTTTACTCTGGGATCATTCTAACAAAACAGCTGCTACCTAGAACATTGCCAATTGCCATAGCAGAAGGAGAAGGGATGTGGAACCACACAATGGCTTTTGAACTTCTGCCCACGTTTCATTGGCCAAAGCAAGCCACATGACCTGTCCTAAATACAACAGGATGGGTATATATAATCCACCTAGAGGGATGGCACCACAGAGAAAAATGAAATATATGGCAGACAAAATAATCTATCATAGATAACCCAACTGTTTTGTTCACGATTACATATCCAATACCCTATGCCTGATTCATTGTAGGTCTCAGTATATGGTGATTGCATGATGGAATGTCAGAAGGCTTGTAGGAGTGCCAGAACTGTTATTTGATTAGTCTAACTCCAGAGACCAGTCTGAATGACTTTGCTATTTACATAACTTGGTCTCAGATATTTACGAATATCCCTTCCCTGCTTATTCTCTTGGTTTTTTTTTTTTTTTTTTTTTTTTTGAGACGGAGTCTTTCTCTGTCCCCCAGGCTGGAGTGCAGTGGCGCGATCTCGGCTCACCACAACCTCCACCTCCTGGGTTCACGCCATTCTCCTGCCTCAGCCTCCCGAGTAGCTGGGACCACAGGCGCCCGCCAACACGCCCGGCTAATTTTTTGTATTTTTTAGTAGAGACGGGGTTTCACTGTGTTAGCCAGGATGGTCTCGATCTCCTGACCTCGTGATCCACCCGCCTCGGCCTCCCAAAGTGCTGGGATTACAGGCTTGAGCCACCGCGCCCGGCCAGTTTTTTTTTTTTTTTTTTTTTTTTTTTTTTTTTTTTTGAGACAGAGTCTCGCTCTGTCGCCCAAGCTGGAGTACAGTGGCACCATCTCGGCTCACTGCAAGCTCCGCCTCCCGGGTTCACGCCATTCTCCTGCCTTAGCCTGGAGTAGCTGGGACTACAGGCGCCTGCCACCACGGCGGGCTAATTTTTTGTATTTTTAGCAGAGACAGGGTTTCACCGTGTTGGCCAGGATGGTCTCGATCTCCTGACCTCATGATCCGCCTGCCTCGGCCTCCTAAAGTGCTGGGATTACAGGCGTGAGCCACCGCGCCCGGCATATTCTCTTGTTTTTGTTTTGTTTATAATTGTTCTGTAAAGGGCATGAAATTAGTTGCTGTGACTGTAAAAGAATTAGAGAAAGAATGACCACAGAGGTAGAATGATTCCACCAATGTATAGCTCCAGAGAAATCATGTTAAGAATTCACAAGGAAAAGAATAAGAGACAGTATCAACAGATCAAGAGATTGATTAGACAAAAAGACTAAGATTTGGTTGGAAAAGGTCTTTGCTGTCAGATACTTCAGGGGAGTTACGGGGGCAGCTAAGTGAAGGTTTTCAGTTTTAATCAAACTAAAAGATGGAAGTAATAGCAACAGTATTTATCTTTCAGAGCATTCTGAGACTGAAATTGGGAATGGAGGTGTGGTTGAGATCCCATATTGAAGGAATATAGAGATTTCTCTTTGCAGCTGGAATATTCAAGTGGGCTCATTCTCCATTTTCTTAGAAATAGAGAAGGAAATAACTTTAAAAATTGAAGAATGGATTTTATCTCCGAATAACCACATTAATCTCCTTGAATGACAAATCAATCTGAACAATTCACTATGGAAAAAAACTTCAAATATTGTAGGTTAGATAGGCACTTTTTGAAATTCTAATAATCTTATTTTATGGTTAAAATAAAATATGAAATTATGAAGATTAATTGAAGTATTGCTTTCTCATTAATGGGATTAGATTGTCTGTGGTCAGAAATGCGTGTTAGTACAAAAGATTTAGTAGGGGTGAGATGAATTTCCTGAAGAGGAATTCTAGAGGCAGAGTAAGAGCATATGTTTTAAGTAAGATGTATCTTAGCCCTTTAAAAAATTACTTTACCACATTAGATTTAGGTTTTAATTCAGCCTGTAGTCCTTAATAGCAGTGAGTCCATGGGAAAATTAATCCCTTGGGTTCTTCCTTTCTTCGTCTACAAAGTAGAGATATGAAATTTACCTTGAAATTTTATTTAATGAATAATAATGCATGGGAATATTGACAATCAATGGTAGCTCCAAAGACAGACAATGAAAAATAATTACAGGAATAATTACTCAGCCATCCACTTTCACTCCTAGAAAAGAGTAGGAAAAGTGAGATTAGATGGACAGAATTTGATCAACACTGGTTTACTTTTTGACACATTGATATCTCTGTAAGATAAATCAGGCTTAACAGTGCTGCATGATGGGCCCTAGCCCAGGAAATTATTTTTCCTTAGAGCCTCAGAATTCATTTAGCTACTTGGAATTTTAATAAAGAATTTTACCAACCCTGGCCATAATTTACAAACCCTGTGGCTTGCCTGAATCCATTGAGGACAGATGAGTACATTGCATGAGACAGGGCACTCCGTCTCTAATGATGACTCCAGTCGACCGCAGCTTGGTAAGGCACAGTGCAATGCAGCTCATTCTGCCCCTAGAAAGGTTAAAGTGGTTGCGTCATTTATAAACTGTCAGTCTTTTTTATTCTTGCTTGAGGTTGCAGGAGAGTAATTGCCATAGCAACAGTTATCCCTTCCAATGCTGTTAAGTACAAGCGTGCCCCTTGGTAGAATGATTGGAGATTCAGGAAGTTCTAATCCTGTTACGATTTATTCAATATTTCTTTAATTTTAAAGCTATTTAACAAGTTCTTTGCACATTTTCCTGGAAAGTAGCATAGATTCTGTATAATAGTTCTTAGGGCTAGAAGCTGTCTCCTAAAGAAGTCTACTTTCTCCAGTCCTGGTCTTCCTACAGATAGAAGTTCTCTATTTTATGAAAACTAAAAAAACCCTGCTTTATCCAGTTACTTGTGTCTTAAATCTATTTTGTCTATACTTCTCCCTAATCCACGTCTCCTTCCGACTTCTCATTTTAGATAATGGTACTAACTTCTCTTTCTACAAACAGAAACTCAGAATTGAGTGTCATTTTGTACTCATCCTGCAATCTAAAATTGATCTGCCAATTTTGCCTATTTAGTGCAGTTGTTCTCATTCCTGGAATGCATAAGAATCAACTGTAGAGTCTTTAAAAAATGTCACCCCTAAAACTTATCCCTGGATATGCTGGGATATGAATGTCCATCTTTTGTATTGTGAAAATTTCAGAGATATTGAAAAGTACAATACAAAATAGAAAAATAAGGTATAAATATAGCAAAACAACTGTTTAGCTCCAACTTAGCTCAGAAAAACAGAACGTTACCAACATAGCTGATGCATCCTATGTATTGCTGGTCTAGCATTTCCTTCTTCCTCCCTTCAAGGGTAATTTCTACTCTCAATATTGTATTTATTTTTCCCTTATATTTCCTTATAGGTATGTGTCTTCCTGAGCAGTAGCTGGTTAAATTTCGTTTGATTTTTATGTAAATGCCATACTGTGTGTAATCTATGACCTGCCTTTTTTATTCCCTATTATAGTTTTAATATTTATTCATGCTGATGCCTGCACCTGTGGCCCACTTATTTAGTGTAGTACTCCACTAATGACTGTAGCTCAATTAATTAATCTTCTCTCCCATGGATGGATATTAAGATTGTTTTCGGTGATTTTTTTTTGGCCAGGTGCACATCTTTAGGGCATATATCTAGGAGTGAAATTGCTGTCTTAAACTTTACATTTACATTTTCAACTTTGCAAAATGATGCCTTTTTTTTCCCCAAAGTGGTTGTATCAATTTACTCCAACAGTCACGTATGAGAATTTGTGGTGCTTCATATCTCTGTCTTTACTTGTTAATGCCTGCTATGGTTTGAATGTATGTGTCCCTCCAAAATTTGCATGTTAGAACTTAAACCCCAAAAGTGACAGTACTAAGAGGTGACACTTTCTGGAGGTAATTTGGTCATGAGGGCTCTGCTGTCATGAATGGGATTAATGCCTTATAAAAGGGCTGGAGGGACCTAGCTTGGTCGTTTTTCCCTTCTGCTGCTTCTACCACACGAGGACACAGCATTTGACCCCTCTGGAGGACATGGCAAGCAACAGGCACTATCTTGGAAACAGAGAGATCCAACCCTCACCAGACACTGAACCAGACACTGAACCTGCCAGTGTCTTAATCTTGGACTTCCCAATCTCCAAAACTGTGAGAAGTTAATTTCTATTATTGATAATTTGCTCAGTCTGTGATATTTTGTTATAGCAGCAGAAACATACTAAGACATTGCTCAAGTTTTTTTTTTTTCCAATTTTATACTAGAGGTTGTAAAGTGGTATCACATACTGATTTTAATTTCCATTTTCCTGATAATTAATGAGGCTGAGCTTCTTTTCTTATTTATATCTGCCATTCTTGCTTCCTCTTCTGAAAAATTCTTATTCTTTTCTCCTGTTGTTCATCTGCATTTTAAAAAATTCTGGAGAGGCTGGGCACGGTGACTCGTGCCTATAATCCCAGCACTTTGGGAGGCCGAGGCGGATGGATCACAAGGTCAGGAGTTCGAGAACAGCCTGGCCAACATGGTGAAACCCCGTCTCTACTAAAAATACAAAAATTAGCTGGGTGTGGTGGCGTGTGTCTGTAATCCCAGCTACTCAGGAGGCTGAGGCATGAGAATTGCTTGAACCCGGGAGGCAGAAGTTGCAGTGAGCCGAGATCGCGCCATTGCACTACAGCCTGGCCGACAGAGCGAGACTCCATCTCTAAAAAAAAAAAAAAAAAATTCTGGAGAGGTAATTCTGAAGAGCAGCCAAGGGTGAGAGTGACTGTCTTTATGTTTCACTTCTGTCCCTTCCTTATTGTTTCCACTGCGCCTGCACTTGTTCAGGCCCTTACCACGTTATAACGTCTCATCTGTTTGCAGTACTCTTCTTACTGGGCTCTGAGCATCTAGTCTCACCACTATCAATTCATCTGACCAGTTTCTTCTCCCTGGACCCTAGTTCTGACTGATCATCTAACTCCCTTGTTCAGAATATTGGTGACTTCCACTTTCCTGCAAGTAACATCTGAATGTCTTATATGCCTCTTTGATGAATACCTACCTACATCTCTAATGTTGCTTCTCTCTAGTTTCATCATCTATACTTTCTTTCTGCAGATCCTAATATCTCGATATGTCAATATGAACACTATAGTTTCTTCCTTCCATGCCTGGCCACCCATGAGCTCCACTGTTTATCTGCTATGTACCCCTTAAAAATGGAAGCAATCGTCCATTCTCTGTCTTCTAAACTATAGCAACATGTAATTGTTTATATTTCCCTTGTTCTCTTGACCACTTTCTACCTGGTGTTATAGTTGTCTTTGCCAGGTAGCAAATCCAGGAAGTTATAATCCTTCATTCTCACCTCCCATCTCAGTGCATTTTATATACTAGGTGATGGCAATTGTTTTGTGAATGAATAAAATCATGCAATGGAAATAGAACCCAAGTCTCAGGATTGTCTTTTTTTGTTTTTATTTTTTGTAAAATCAATCAATTCCTCAAGGTCAATAACTGAGTCTTCTCAGGCTTGTGTGTTCTTTTTCCTAGAGTATCTTTCACATACTTAGTGTGAAGATAAAAGGAGACCATTGGCTTCATTGTTGTTTAAGCAAACATATTTAATATTGCACAATCAACTAACTGTACCCTTAAGACCATAGATACATTAAAAAAAATTCTTAGTGATGAAAAACACTAATATTTTAGTGTGAGTATGCTTAAAGAAAATAGTTTAAATATTTTAGGAATTAAGTCTGGTGAATAAAATGAACTAGGCAATACTACTTTTCATAAAAAATATTGACAGTGCTCTGTATGCAAAAATATTAGAGGATTGATTATGTGGAAATATAAAGGAATAAGACTGAATTTCTTATGTGACTTATAAATTACCCCTAAAGTAATTTATATATGAATATTTCACCTATGTATATATACACATATATATTTTTATATATACAAATATATACATACATGTATATATACACACAATTCATAAACCAATAAATTTTCTCATGTACATATTTGAAAACCATTGCTGGCATTTTACAATTTCATTTACAGCAAGCCCTTCTTGGTAGTTTCTTTGTGCAATTGATGCTGAATACAACTTTGTTGCTGCCTTCTCAGGTCTGAGTTGGTGTGCGGGCAATAAGGAGGTCCAGCTTTCTGAAGCCCAGTTGAATCAGGCTCTCTAGTGATGCTACAGATCATCAGAATGGTTCATCTGGGTGATAACAAAGTTCCATTAAACACAGTGTATCTCTCATAATGATGGCAGAAGAATGTGGCTGTTTTCTTTCATGAAATCCCCCAGTACCATTTGGATCAGTAGCAGACATGATTAACTGGTGACCCCAAAGCATTTCTTATTCCTTACCTCTTTTATCCCTTGTCCCCTTCCACTAGAATTTGAAAAGCCAGATACATACATGTGACCCTGTTCTGCCCAAAGAAACTTAAGTTTCTGAGAAAGATAATTTGCTTTCCAAGTAAAGGGGTATATGAAGAGAGGTCATTGACATTGCTCTTCCCCATCCCCCCTTTTTCAGTTGTGGACATTGTTGTGATGATATTATACCTGGAACTGTAGTGGTCAGTCTATAACTACAAGGGCAAAAACCTAAAACAATGAGGTGGTGGAACACAAGGATGGAAAGAGACTGGTTCATGATGACCCTGTTTAGCAAAGGAATGAACCCTGGAAATACTTTCCTCCATACCTATGTATAAGTAAACAATAAATGCTTTTTTGTGTACTGCTCATGGATTTTCTAGTACTCGAAGCTAGATACATCCTAATCGATAGAGTCACATGTTGAAAGAGTCTACTATCCATAATTATCTCAATAATCTGTTTGAAAACATCTATTGGGGCCAGGTGCAGTGGCTCACACCTGTAATCCCAGCATTTTGGGAGGCTGAGGCAAGCAGTTTGCTTGAGCTCTGAAGTTCAAGACCAGCCTAGACAACATGGACAAACCCCATCTCTAAAAAAAAAATTAAAAAATAAAATTATCTATCTATCTATCTATCTATCTATCTATCTATCTATCTATCATCTATCTATCTATCTCTCTATCTATCATCTATCTATCTATCTCAACATTCTCTTGGTGAGTTTTCTGTTATCTGTCCTGAAATGAGCTTCAAGAATCTCCTTTAGTTTTCCTTTCCTGAGATTTTTTTTCTTTAAAAACAACTTCTTACTCATCTTCCTTATATGCTACATCCTTCTGGTACTGGCTGTGAATACTTTTACAGTGATGGTTTTATCATCTTTATGGCAATCTGACTCATATTTAAATTTCATCATATTTTGCATCTGGACTAACATAAGATATTCTGTACTCATCAACATGGAAGACTTGCCTGGTTTACTGAGAAATTGCTAATTTTGTCCCTTTAGGGAGTTTTAGCAAACTCTTCACCTACGGGATAGTTTTCCTTTCCAAAGTTCACATTTGATAGGAATTCATGAAACTTATTGGAAAAGCTGGCTTATGGGAACTAGGTGTATCCATAAATCCTCTTGATACTTCTTGCAAAATAATATTAGTAGTCTAAGTTGTTATTTTTCTGTCCCTGCCTCCTAAGTTACTGATCACTGGACTTGAAGCATAGATATTTAATAAATATGGGGCTTTTTAGTCTAGGAAAGAAGTTGCATATAAGCTGCTAATATTCAGGTAGAATTTTTTAAAAAATTGCTGAGGCTGAGTGTGGCCTAGCATGGTAGTGAAGTCCCTGGGACCATAATATTTAATAATAGAGGGCTTCATATATTTTACAGACTTTTTCCTCCTGAGGTCCCACCAGGTACTCAGAGTTACTTTGAGGGAAGATTAGAATGAATCCTAAGAAAGCTGCCCTTGTTCTCTATAGTGCTAGCTGGGGGAAGGAATAGTAGCCACTCTGAGATTGCCCACACCCACCTCCCTATTCTTCATATGGACAAATGCCTTAATCTGCAGGAGGAAGAGTAACTAAAACTGTAGTCTGAGAGAACTGGTGTAAATCCAGCCTGAGAGAACTGGTGCAAATCCTGAGACAACTGGTGCAAAAACTGCGTCTTGGGGAAAAAAACAGGAAAAATAAAAATGTTCTACTCTGGGAAGGGGCAGGAATGTAGGTTTTGTCCAACAATACTTCTGAAGGAGAAGGAACACTTAGGAAAATTACACCCCCTATTGTGACCCAGGTTCACAATGCCTGATTAAGAATGAAGCTGAATCAGAATATTAGATGCTTTCCACACTCTTTAGCCCTACCCCGCCATGTACATCAAATAAGAATAATAGTGACATACAACTGGGAAAGCTCCAACAAGGAGTTTCTCTCTTGAGAGAGATGCAAAGGGATAGCCCAAAGCAAAGAAGGAAGACTTCTGAAAAATTACTGCGTACATTAAGCACAAGTTATCACTAGAGAAATTTGAATTCTGAAATTCACTGAGTGTAATCATAGCAACTGCAAACATCAAACACAGCCCAACACCTGATTAGATTAACACAACCCCCTTCCCTACACTAAACGTTTAGCAGAACAAAAGGCTCACTCATTGTCAAGCATTAAAAAACATTTACTTCATATCTACTGTCAAATTTTTTGTTGAAAGCTGGCTTTCAACAAAAAATTACAAGGCATACAAAAATGCAAAAAAAAAAAAAAAAAAAAAGAAAGTCATTTGAAAAGACACAAATCAGAGCCCGTCTCAAATATGACATAGATATTGGAGCTATCAGAAAGGAAATTTAAAATAACTGATTAGCATGTTAAAAGCTCTATTGGAAAAGTTAGACAACATGTAATGGCAGATAGATAATTTTAGCTGAGAAATGAAAACTGTAAGAAGCAAAAGAAAATGCTATTTAAAAAAACCTCCACAGTAACAAAAATAAAGAATACCTTCAACTGACTCACTAGTAGACTTACGTAGTTGGGGAAAGAATCACTGAATTTGGAGGTAGGTGAATGGAAATTTCCCAAAATAAAACTCAAAGACAAAATAGATTTGAAAAAACCGAAGAAGAGCAGAGCATCCAAGAGCTGAGACATTATCAAACAGCCTATTCTACATCTAACTGGAATCCTAGGAGGAGAAAAAAAGAGAAAACTAGTCAGAAAAAAATATTTGAAGAAATAATGGCTGAGAATTTCCCCAAATTTGGTAAAACGACACCAAATTATAGATCCAAAAGCTGGAAGAACATCAAGCAAGATAAATGCCAAAACCTCATACTTCAACATATAATATTTTTAAAAGTTGAAAACCAAATACAAAGGGAAAGCATTAAAAGCAGGCAAAGGAAAAAAGTCATATTATCTGCAGAAGAACAAGAACTATAGCAGGCTCCTCATCAGAAAACATGCAAGCCAGAAGACATTGAAGTGACGTATTTAAAGTGCAAGAAAAAAAATTGTCAAGCCAGAATTCTATATTTTTCCTAAGTGGAAAGAAAATTAAACGCCTTCACAGAAAAATAAAAACTGAGAGAATTAATGGCTATCAAATCAAATCTAGGAGGAATGTAAAGGAATCTCTTCAAGTCAGAAGGAATGTCATATAGATCAGAAAATGGGTCTACACAACGAAATGAGGAACATCAGTAATGGAATAAGTAAAAGTATAAAAAAATATTTTCCTTGTTATTGTTATTATAATTTTGAGACAGAATCTTACTCTGTTGCCCAGGCTGGAGTGCAGTGGTGTGATCATGGCTCACTGCAACCTCTGCCTCCCGGGTTCAAGCGATTCTCCTGCCTCAGTCTCTCGAGTAGCTGAGATTCCAGGTGTGCGCCACCATGCCTATCTAATTTTTGCATTTTTAATAGAGACAGGGTTTCACCATGTTGGCCAGGCTGGTCTTGAACTCCTGACCTCAAATGATCCATCTGCCTTGGCCTCTGAAAGTGCTGGGATTACAGGTGTGAACCACTGCACCTGGTCTCCTTATTTTTATTCCTCTAAAAGGTAGCTGATTGTTTAAAGCAAAATTGTAAAAATATGTATTGTTTTTGTAACATATAATCAAGGGAAATTTATGACAAAAATAATACAAGAGATGGGAGGGGGGAATTAGGAATCTACTGTTTTAAGGTCCTTATACTACACATGAAGTGATGTAATATTATTTAAAGGTTGACTTATTATGTTAAAATATATAATTATAACCCCTAGGAAAATCACTTAAAAAGTTTAAAAAAGTTATAATTAATAAGTCAATTGAGGAAATAAAATGGAATAATAAAAATGTTCAGTTCAGCTCAGAGATGGCAGAAAAGGAGGAAAAAAGAGACAATGAGTAAATTAAACAAATAGAGGACAGCTAGCAAGTTGGAATATACAAACTCAACCAGATCAATAATAACTTTAAACATGAATGGTCTAAGCATGCCAGTTAAATGTCAGAGATTTTCAGATAGGATAAAATAACAAGATCCATCTATATGCAATGTATGAACAACAACAACAAAACTTTAAATATAAAGAATTGTATAAGTTAAATGTAAGAGGATACGGAAAGATATACCATGACAATGCTAACTGAAAGAATTATGCATAACTATATTAATTTTAAACAAAGCAGACTTCAGAATAAGAAATATTATCAGGGACAGACAGGGGCATTGCCTAATAATAATGGAGTGAATTATCCAAGAAGATATAATCCTGATTGTATATGCAGCTTGTGATGTGACCTCAAATACATGCAGCAAAACTACCAGATTTGAAAGTGATAGAAACAAATTTACAATTATAATGACAAACTTCAACACTCCTTTCTTAGTAATTGACAAAACAAGAAGGCAAAAATCATTAAGCATATAGATGGCCTAAACCACGCTATAAAAATTATGTATTTGACCTTTATAGAGCACTCCAATCAACAAAAACATAATTTTCTCCAGTGAACACCGAACATTCACAAAGATAGACTACATTCTTGGCCATAAAACAAACTTTAATTATTTTAACAGAATAGAAGTTATACTAAGTTGGTTCTTGGATCAGAATAAAACTAAACTAAAAATCAATAACAAAAAGATCTATTGAAAATCCTTGAATATTTGAAAATGAAAAAATACTCTTCTAAATAAACCCAGGGTTTAAATAAGTCTCAAGGATAATTTAAAACAAAACAGAACAAAAAGCATCTGGTACAGATAACCAAGGGGAGGAGAAAAGCTAAAATGAACCATGTTGTATTAGGTTATAGTCAGAGATATTGGCATGATCTCATGTTTAGCTTAATACAAATGTAAATGGAGAAATACAAAAATAATTATAGATAAATGTGTAAATTAGCTCTTTCTGTTAAGAACTAGAGGCAGTGACACCTCAGTGGCAATGAGCATACAGAGAGGTTTCTAAACACAGTTTTTCTAAAAGGAGCAAGCGACTCTTAAGACATGGCCAGTTCTAGGGCTGGACAGGAAAATACAAGATGTGCTTGAAATATCTAGTAGTGTCAGAAAATAAATAAGTGCTCAGAAACAATTTTACAGAAGCCAAGCTGAAAAACGCTTCCCATGGCCAAAATTGGAACAATTTGAGCAAGAAAATAAATGATGTGGCACTGGGCTATAACACAAGTATAAAAGAAATATGCGTTCATCTATATTGATATAAACAAATGACTGAAAAATAAATCGAAGGAGACCAACCTTTCTTACAGAAATATTACATAATCTATGAAATATTGTCTCCTCTAGGAGGTCAAGCTTAACTCTCTCTGCCTTGAGTGTGGACTGTACTTTGTGTCTTGCTTCCAAATAATTGAATCTGCAAAAGGAAATAAAGTTGCTTTATGGTGGAGAACTCTCATAAACACTAACTTGCGTAGGTGACCAAGGTGAACATCACCAGTGATGAGTCATGTTGATAGCAAGTAACCTCTGATAAAATGAGATGAGAAGCACATCTCAACTCTGTGGCCTTCTTCTCCAAAACCCCTAGCCACATTTGAATGAGAAAACCACCAGACAAAACCAAATTAAGCAACATTCTACAAAATACATGAAAGCTACTCCCCAAATCTGTAGAGGTCATCAAAAGCAAAGAAAGAGTGAGAAGCTCTCCCAGACAACAGGAGAGCATGATAAGGAGACATGACATTTCAGTGCAATGTGGTATCATAGACTGGATCCTGGAATAGAGAAAAGGACACTGGTGGACATACTAGTGAAATTTGAGTTATGTCTGGAGCTTAGTTAATAGTAGTGTATGAATATTAGTTTCCTAGTTTTGAAAAATGTATTATGGTTATAGAAGGTGTTAACAATAGAGAAAACTAGGTGATGGGTATACAATAATTCTTTGAATTATCCTTGCAGCTTTTCTGTCAGCCTAAATTTGTTCTAAAAATTTTAAAAATAATTTGAACTAAAGGAAAATGCAACATATCAAAATTTGTGGGATGCTACTAAAGCAATGCTGAGGTGCATTTTTAGTGCCAAATGCCTCTATTGAAATGAAGAATGAGCCAAATTCAGTAACCCAAGCTTACACCTTGAGAAATTAGAGAAAGAAGTTTAGAGAAAGAAGAACAAGTTAAAAACAAAGCAAGCAGAAGGAAATAAATAATAAAGATTAAAGCAGAGGTTAATGAAACTGAAAACGCAAATTCAATAGACAAAATTAATGAAACCAAAAGCTGACTCTTTCAAAGGATCAGTATAATTGGTAAACCTCTTGCAAGGCTGATTAAGAAAAACTGACACACATTCCTAATAGCAGAAATGAAAGAGGGGACATGACTAGTGAATTCACAAACATTGATAGAATAGTAAGGAGACCTTATAATCAATTGTATGCCCATAAATTCATCAGCTTTGAGGAAATGGATCCATTTATGGCAAGATAAAAACTACCAAAAAGAATATTAGAAAACTTGACTAGTTCTATGGCTATTAAGTAAATTGAATTTTTAGTTTAAAACCTGCTGAAAAAAGGAAACTCCGGGCACAGATTATTTCACTGGCAAATTCTATGAAACATTTAGGATAAAATAGTCCCAGTTCTTCACAATCTCTTCCAGAAAATAGAAGAGGAGGGAACACTTTCCAACTCATTTTATGAAGCCAGCATTTTATGAAGCCAGTCAAAGATGCTATAAGAAAAATAAACTCTAGATGGATATCTCCCAGGAACATAGACATAAGATTCCTCAATAAAATATTAGCAAATCAAATTGAGCAATATGTAAGTGTGAGACTCACCCCATTGATGAATATCTAGAGCTAAATGAAAGCAAAAATGTCTTCATTAATTCATTCAGCTATTTTTAAAAATTAAACACACATTTATTCAGTATTTACTATATGTTAGAACATATATCAGGCTCTGGGGGTATCACTTAAACAATGACGGGAAGAAGAACTTTTGTTGTGACCCCCGGAGAAAGAGATCAGTCATAACCATTGGTGAATTCCTTTTAGGAGACACAAAAATGACAAGATGTGTGCATGCCATCTTCTTGAGATTCCACTATATTGCTGTGAATTTGATGTTGCTTATTAAATCTTTGGACTCCTAATGTTAAGTGTAAGATTGAAGGAAATAATCACAATGTCTAGGCAAATTTTTACAAAGATTCTGAGGTAGGAGGTAAAACTTAAGGATTTGGAAGCATATAGGAACACTTTCAGTGTTTCCATTGCAGGATGAAACTTTAGAAGACAGAAGATCTGGAAGTTGAACAGCTGCTGTCTGTAAACTTGAATAAGGACTGAAATAACTTTTGGCTAAAGATAAAAAAACATGATATGCCTGCAAGAAATGTATTTAATTGGCATCTAGGTAACTTGGTCAAGAGTGATTTAAATTAAATGTGGAAATGAAGAGAAGATTTGGTCCAGATAAACATATGACGCTAATTTCTATGTGTCAAGCACAGAGTGGGAAGGCAAGACTGAGAGTTTTTGTGGCACCCAGTGAACCACTGTGCCATTCAGTGATTCAGTTCCTAAGAAAACAATTAGGAAAAGGCCCAGGAATGCTAGTGGTAATTCAGATACCAATTCAAAGATCATAGGAAATATGGAAAGTACATTGAGATTATAACTTGGGAAAGTATAATTGGTCTTATATGTATCATTGAGTCCTGGTAGGATAGAAGTCAACTTGAGAAATAGTGGAAAGGTATGTCTTCTGACAAGTTCAATCAGTGGTTTTCAGTAGGAAATAAAGAGTGATGGTCGTGAGCATCAGAGTTTCATGTGGAATTTTAAAAGATCTGATTGAGTATATTGCTCATTAAAGTTATTAGGTGGGTATAAATTGTATAGCCAAATGATTAGAAGATTATAATAGACATTAGTGCGCTCAATAATATTTTGAGTTCTACTCTTGAGCTCAGGGAATATAGCCCTTCTCTGCCTCTTCTTTAATGTGACTTTCTATGATGAATGAAAGTGAGCAAGGTGAACAATGTTATCAGGATTTGGAGCACATTTGCATGAGTGAGAAATAAGTGATTGCTATATTAAACCATTTAGATTTAAGGATGATTTGTTACCGTTGCATAATCTAGCCCAACTTCATTGATACAAAGATGTGTGTCATTGTAAACATTTATAGATTGGTGACAATATATAATAGATGATTACAGAAGTGGATTTCAACCAAGTTTTAACTATAAAAATGTTTTCTCAAATACAAACTTACAGAGATTCCCAGTATATAAAGAGATAAATTATGCAACCACTTTGTTAGAAGCAAAAGCTGGACTGGTCTCTAGTCAGCCTTTCCCCTTCTCCCCTCATCAGACTTTAAGGCCTCTGAGGTCCTTGTGCCCAATTTGTAGAACCTCTAAAGCATAACAAAACACAGTTGAAAAACCACAGCTATAGGAAGATAGATTTTCAGCTCAATAAAAGGAAGTATTTTCAGTCAGAAATGTCTAAAGATAGAATTGGCTACTAAAGTAGTGAGCTGCTGTCACAGGAAGTGTTAAAGCACCAATTGGTTATACTAGGCAGATGTAGTGACAGAAGGTATTCTGTCATTGGCTGACCACTTCTAGCATCAGAGGTTTTGATTCTTAGGCCTCCTCCAATGGATAACCTCTTCTATTATTCTTTATCTCTTTCTCTGCCTTATTGTTCTTCATTAACATTATCACTTGTTTACATTATATAAAAATTCATCTATCTGTCTAGCTAGCAGTATACTGAACCAATTATTAAATTTTCAGAAATTTTTTGAGTCAGTTGTTAAGCACAGACATTGTTAAAAATTAAATTTTTTAAACTTACAATTAAATTATATAAAAAACTAGGTAATAAACACCCAAATGCATCACTTTCTAATTACTTGGCTACATTTTGTTATTACCTGTGCTCTTGAGCTTATTTATATCTATTATGTCTGTATGATGGAAATATTATATAATGATGTGCTATATAATAGTGTGTTATGGCACTGAGTTTCTTTAAGCAAGTCTCTCTCTTTCTTTCTTTCTTTCTTTCTTTCTTTCTTTCTTTCTTTCTTTCTTTCTTTCTTTCTTTCTTTCTTTCCTTTCTTTCTTTCTTTCTTTCTTTGTTTTTTTGAGATGGAGTCTCACTCTGTCACCCAGGCTGAAGTGCAGTGGTGCAGTCTCAGCTCACTGCAACCTCCACCTCCCGGGTTCAAGTGATTCTCCTGCCTCAGCCTCCAGAGTAGCTGGGATTACAGGTGTCTGCCGCCATGCCCGGCTAATTTTTATATTTTTAGTAGAGATGGGTTTTGCCATGTTGGCCAGGCTGATCTCGAACTCCTGACCTCATGTGATCCGCCTGCCTTGGCCTCCCAAAGTGCTGGGATTACAGGCTCCTGGCCTAAGCAAGTTTCTTTAAGCAAACATTTGGGATATGATGTTGAGTTTCTTAAAGAATGTGTAAAGCACTTAGTATGGGCCTCTTACACAGTAAAACTTAAATGCATGTCAACTAGTAAGCTTTTTATACCTTATATAAAGGATTTTAAGGTTCCCATCTATATGCAATGTAGAATTTTAAGAATGAGAAAGGGCGGAAAAACCAGTCATCATTTGCTGAGCCTCTACCATGTGCCACAGACTGTTCTAGAGAATTTACACTAATGTTCAAATTAACCCTTCATAGTCCCATGAGAGAAGTATAATTTGGTATAACTAATACCATTTCATAAATATGGGAACTGACAGAGGTTTATATATAGCCACGTCTTCATGTCTAAATTGAGGCAGAATCCAGATGATAGCCCACTTATTTTTGACTCCAAATTTCATTTTGCCACTTCCTGGGTTGTACTGGTAAGTTCTAAATCACACCAAAATCAATAGAGAAGCCAAGCCCAACTTTGCATCCATGGTGTTACATTGGTAGTTTGAAATCAGTTATGGTGCAAATAATTACATCACAGGAATCATCAAACTCTATAAATCAGAGCCTCATCCCTGGAGAACTGCTTGTTAAATATTTACCAGCACACCACTCTATCCATCTATAGCTCTCAATGCCTCTGGAATTTAACCTCCATAAAGATACAGAACATAACTTTGTTATGTTCTTTGTTGTCAGTTCTCAACAAATATTTACTTAGTGAATAAATTAATAACCAACAAATAATAGGACAAGCAGGAATTTTTAAAGAAGCAAGTTGAGAAACCAGGGAACATGAATGGGAAGGTTTATATGAGACTGGAATTGCTTTCTGTCTTTTTCTGGTATGCCTGCTTTGGCTGTTTCATAGGGCAGTACATAGGAAATGGCATCTAACACTGTTCAGTTTGTGTATAGAAATCATCCCTCTCTGTTCTCCAAAGAGAGCTTCCCAAAGCAATTCCTGAGCCATTCACAAGTTTCTGAAGAAAATTTGACATTTTTCCTCTCTTGTGGTGTTCATCGTAAGTGTATTTGCAAGCAGGAGTACTGATTTTATAAGCAGAGATAAAATTTTAACCCAGAAAAGTGTTAATTCTCAAAATACAGTATCAGCAAACCTAAAGGAGAAGCCAAGACCAATTAGGTGGCCCTCAGAGAAGGCTGAGCAAGTGAAAAATAAAGGCAAATCCAACCATCTTGAGTAGGTTTCACTGAAAAGTTCTCTTGATTGAAATCTATTGGTTATCTTAGTGAAGTCACTAGAGGCATCAACTTTTGACCAATTTGGCCACATTTAAAAAATGTTTTCTGAGGACATTTGCACTGCTGTAGACTGGGGTTCATGAGCGGGAGCACTACAGGCAGTTTCCAAGCTGTCTACATGTTAGGTCTGCATGGCAGTTCAAAAAATTGAATTAATTTCCAGAAATTAAATATCAGAGGATTTCTACTCAAAATCTGGATTTCTGAGTTGTCTTGAAAATTCAGTATATCCACTTACACCAGAGCTGTATTCCCACAAGGCAAAAATCCACTTGAGTGAAGTAGCTCTACTCTCTTTTTTTATTTATATATTTTTATTTTTATTTTTTTCCAAGATGGAGTCTTTGTCTTGTCACCCAGGCTGGAGTGCAATGGAATGGTCTCAATTTACTGCAACCTCCGCCTCCCAGGTTCAAGTGATTCTCCTACCTCAGCCTCCAGAGTAGCTGGGACTACAGGCACACACCACCACACCTGGCTAATTGTATTTTTAGTAGAGACGGGATTTCACCATGTTGGCCAGGCTGGTCTCCAACTTCCAACCTCAGGTGATTCACCTGTCTCGGCCTCCCAAAGTGCTGGGATTACAGGCGCAAGCCACTGCACCCGGACTTAGTAGCTCTATTCTCTTTAGATGGGTCATACATTCTCCAACTCACCGCTATCCTCACCATGTCCCCATGTCCTATACATGGTCATCTCTACTCTGTAAGATCATTTATCTGATCTTGTCTTCCTCTGATATTGCCTCAGAGTCATTTTCCTCATGTAATATTGATTACATGTGATGATTGGGTGACTAGTGAGGGCTACGGTCTGTTGTTTAGCATCCAGTAATTCTTCTATTAGGCTGTTAACCTTCCTGGTTTTCATTTTTCTCAGGTGTAAGTGAAGTGGCTGAACCAGGTAAACACCGGGGCATCCTATTGCTCTGGCATTCTGTGCTCATACATACTAAGCTAAGCACTTATACTATTCTCTGATAGCTTTTGTTTCAACTCCTTAACATTTCTATCTCTATTGCTGTATCTCTCTTTCTCCATCTTTATCTCTGTCTTTATCATCATATAAAAGATTATTGTTCTCTTACTGTCTGTTTTAGAGAAGGATGCCTACAGCTTATCCATGGTAGAGAGGAAGCGTGTGGGATCTTCATGAAGGCAAAAGGGCATGCCTGACCATCCATTCTCCATTCTTCCTTCCTATGAGAGACACTGCTTTCTTTGTTTATAGTCTTCATGGGGCTTAAGCAGTAAAACATGCTGATTCTTAAAGAGGATTCCAGAACTCAGGGAGAAGACTTCCTTTTTACTTCCACCATACTTCCTGAGTATAATTTGCTCATAATATAAACAGATCAACTGCTGGAAATGTCACTGTATCCTTTTTAAAATTAAACATACCAGCCAGCACCAGTTTTTTTTTTTTATCATTAAGCTACCATGGTGATAGATATCCTAGACACATGTATATAAACAACAATTTACATTTCTCTATATATACTGCACTAGAGATTATTTATATATCATGTATTGTATATATAAAGGACAAAGGGCTTATCACATTTAAGTGTATAGCTTCTGAAACAGTTATTTCTCAAGTCTGGTTCACAGGGATAAAGATACTACCTACAGGCTGGGCACAGTGGCTCACACTTGTAATCCCAGCACTTTGGGAGGCTGAGGCGGGAGGATCACCTGAGGTCAGGAGTTCAAGACCAGCCTGCCTCTACTAAAGAGACAGGGGCAAAACTCCATCTATACTATACTAAAAATACAAAAATTAGTCGGGTGTGGTGGCCCATGCCTGTGATCACAGCTACTTGGGAGGCTGAGGCAGGAGAATTGCTTGAACCTGGGAGGCGGAGGTTGTCATGAGTCTAGATCACGCCACTGCTCTTCAGCCTGGACGACAGAGCAAGACTCCATCTCAAAAAAAAAAAAAAAAAAATGCTATCTACAATTCATTAGCATCTTCAGTAACTTGAGAACCAGAGTATACGGGGAAAGCTGACGAACAACCTTACTGGCATGGATTTTGTTTTCTTTAAAATTCCTGTATTTTTAAGTTTTATTTTAAGTTCAGGGGTACATATGCAGATTTGTTACATAGGTAAACTTGTGTGTGTGTGTGAGAGAGAGAGATCTGTTGTACAGATTATTTCGTCACCCAGGTTTTAAGCCTAGTACCCATTAGTTATTTTTCCACCTCCACCTTCTGAAAGGGCCCAGTGTGTGTTATCTTGCTCCCCTCTATGTGTCCATGTGTTCTCATCATTTAGCTCACACATAAGATTTTGTTTTAGCACAACTCCTGTAGTGTACTTCGGCAGTATTTCCCACCACTTTGGATATAAAACATCATTGTGAAAATAAATGCATTTTATTTTGTGTCATAGCTAGCTGGGTAGTACGTAGTTGTTTGAAGGGATTGGGTTTTTTCCTCTTAATTTCCTTTCTTGTTCATCAGAAGTGTGTCTTGCCAGTGAAACCTCTGCATGTACTTTTTATTCAGAGTCCGTAAGAATTGACATTATTTTTCAAAATTGGTAAAATGTTTCACAAATGCTTTTGTTATTTTGTGTTCTAGATCATCAAAAAAATGAATATTGACAAGAAATTTAATTGCCTCTTGCTTGTGGAGGAGGACAGAGATTATGTGGGAATAAAAACTACAGTAGAAACACACTTTCAAGCCTTTATAAGGTGTCTACTTTAGAAATAATTTTGTTTAGAACAGTTTACATTTTGATCTAATTAATCTTTTCTTCTTCCTTCCTTTAGATTGTCACTATATATATATGTATCTCTATATATATACATATATATATAGTGACAATCTATATATATATACACATATATATAGATACATATATATATATACACACATATATATATGTTTTTTTCTCCCATTTCTTTATTGTAGGAGCAGATAGTGCTAGTGATCGATTTAGCCCTGAAAGATGACTTGATAGTAGTAGGTTACTCTAATAGCATTCCTTTACTTTCTTTTTCCTTTAATAAGAAAGGCAGGAAAAAAGAAATTCTGTTTTTCTTGGTGTTTGGAAAAGCTTCACTAATGTTAACTATTCTTACTGATTCATAAGCTCAAGAGGTTTCTGTTGATTAAAAATGACAATTGCAAGCAAAGTTTCTGTGGAACCAAAAATACCTTGAAGCTAGTAAGTGTTTTGTATAATTTCATTGTGTTGGATGATGAACTTAAAAAGGTTGTATTAAGAAAAATAATTTATTGCTGAAAATTAGTTGTAACTTGTGGCTTGCACAGTAGGTGTGTAAGATATCAAATTTTTGCTGTATACTTTAGGATTTGGAAATACTTAGACTATAAACTATAAACTTAAATTATGAAATAATGGTTATAAAAATCTCTATATTATTTACCTCCAGCTTTCCAAGATCAGATCTTTTTTTAGATGCATGTTTTGCTTTGATTTGATTTTATTATTTTATACTTTCTTCTATACTAATGATTTTTTTTTTTTTTTTTAGTATTCTCCTATTATCTTTTTTTTATTATTATTCTTTAAGTTCTGGGTTTGTTAGATAGGTATACATGTGCCATGGTGGTTTGCTGCACCCATAAACCCGTCATCTACTTTAGGTATTTCTGCTAATGCCTTCCCTTCCCTTGCCCTCCACACCCCAACAGGCCCCTGTGTGTGATGTTCCCCTTCCTGTGTCCATGTGTTCTCATTGTTCAACTCCCACTTATGAGTGAGAACATGTGGTGTTTGGTTTTCTATTCTTGTGTTAGTTTGCTGAGAATGATGGTTTCCAGTTTCTTCCATGTCCCTGCAAAGGACAGGAACGCGTCCTTTTTTATGGCTGCATAGTATTCTATGCTGTGTCTATGTGCCACATTTCCTTTATCCAGTCTATCATTGATTGGCATTTGAGTTGGTTCCAAGTCTTTGCTATTGTGAACAGTGCTACAATAAATATATGTGTGCATGTGTCTTTATAGTAGAATGATTTATAATCCTTTGGGTATATACCCAGTAATGGGATTGCTGGATCAAATGGTATTTCTGGTTCTAGATCCTTGAGGAATCGCCACACTATCTTCCACAATGGTTGAACTAATTTACACTCCCTCCAACAGTGTAAAAGTGTTCCTATTTCTCCACATTCTCTCCAGCATCTGTTGTTTCCTGACTTTTTAATGATTGCAATTCTAATTGGCATGAGATGGTATCTCATTGTGGTTTTGATTTGCATTGATTTTAAATATATAAAAAATAAATAAGCCAAGTGAAGTTAGTATGTGTAAATTGCACCACATGAGGATAAAAAAGATGGCTGAATTTCATAGAAAACTATACTGTGGCATCTAACCATATCCTTAAGACTCAGTTCATAAATACTTCTGTTTTATATGTATATGTTTGTGTCTGAATGTGTATGTATGTATAAAATGGTGAGAAGTATGAAAAAATTGTAATAGGAGCAAATGAACATTAATTCCTCAAAAGAAAGATAGATTGAAGACATCATATTCAATGTTGCACATTTTAAAATAACTGATTTATAATAAAAGTTTTAAAAGAAAAACATATAGTTATACTAATTAGGCTTGATGTACAAAATAATACTAAATTGGATTTAAAAAGATTTATTTTCTTAAGATACTAAAAAATTATCCTGATTTTTAGTGAGTAGTTACAATTTTATTATAACTTTTTAAAAGTTTGTTTGCCTTTGGCATTTCTTAATATTATTGTTAGCATTAACAATACTAAACAAAACGAAAAAGAGATTGAAGATTCAGTCAAGACAAATAGAAATAACAGTAAAAAAAGTTCCCAGACAATACGAGCTATTTAAGGGCATGAGCCATCTCTTATGTTGTTTTGGTTAAAGAAATGTCTGAGATCGTTAGCTACGAGACCCTGTGCTGGGCACTGGATGAATTAGACACACTTCCTCTGTCCAAGGTCAGATGAAGTGGCTATCTTTGCTCCTTATGTGCATATTTTTCACCTCTGTACTTTTGGTACCTAGCATAGAGCTGAACTCGTAAAAGGCAGTCAATATCCCCTTGTTGCATTAAATCAAACGTTTGTTGTTAGACTGAACAACTGAAATTTTGGAATCACTATGTTGAGTCATTGTGGGCTTCTCAGAAATTTCGTAAATGAAACAGAATACAGGTGTAGGGTATTTTGAACTTGCTAGGATGCAAATTATTTAACAATATTCGAATGAAATCATTGCACTTAGAGGCCAGGCACGGTTGTTTACACCGGTAATCCCAGCACTTTGGGAGGCTGAGGCAGGTGGATTGCCTGAGCTCAGGAGTTCTAGACCAGCCTAGGCAACATGGTGAAATCCCATCTCTACTGAAAATACAAAAAAGTAGCTGGGTGTGGTGGCACATGCCTGTAATCCCAGCTGCTCTGGAGGCTGAGGCATGAGACTTGCTTTAACCCAGGAGGCAGAGGTTGTAGTGAGCCAAGATTGTCACCACTTCATTCACTCCAGCCTGGATGATAGAGCGAGACTCTGCCTTGAAAGAAGGAAAGAAAGAAAGAGGGAGAGAGAGAAAGAAAGAAAGGAAGAAAGAGAGAGAAAGGGAAAGGAAAGGAAAGGAAAGGAAAGGAAGAAAGGAAAGAAGGAAGGAATTATTGCACTTAGAGTTCATTGCCATTTCTATTTATGTTAATGCTTAGTATAGAGGAGTCTGGGGTAAGGTACCTGTGTGATCTTGGGCAAGCAGCCTACTGTCCTCAAACTAGGGATTTCTCCATCTTTAACATGAGGGCCAAAAACGGGTTATGAACCAGAAGTCGTAGTCATCTAAGGACTCAAGGGAGGCCTTGAATTACTTAGAATGGTATGCAAAATCATTTAAATATGTTTGAAAATATGTTTTTTTACTTGGAGAGGATCCAAACTTCAATAGATTCTAAAGAAGCCTGTATTGCCATCTCTCTGGTCTAAATTATCTCTAGAGTTTATTTTACTTCAAAAAATAGTTTTTAGTGTAACATACAAAAATTTTGATCAATAGATTAAAAGTAGGCAAGAAACCATCAACATGTTATTATATAAGAGAAATTCCATTTTGGATTGTTGTCTGTTTTCTACCCTGATTGAATAATTAAACCATCAAGCAGCTAATGAACATTTATTGATAATTATTATCTATTCTGAGTGGCAATAACAAAAGGAAACAGTGAAAGATATACCAATAACTTTCTTCAAAGAATCCATTATCTAATTAGAAATATTAAATCAACTTAGTCTTTCCCTTCGATGTAGTCATGGAGGTGAATCTTACACCATGGAGAATTAGAGGGAGGCTATATTTAAGACTATATGGGTTTTAAGCGAAATAGATCAATTCTAGGGTATTTATTAGGGAGATACTATTTTCAAGATGTTGTGCTAATCCAGTCATGCCAGGCATATTTATTGAGTGTTGACTTGCCAGACACAAAAAAAACACTAATATATATGGTCTCTCAACATTAAGAAAGTGTTGTTTTTTTTTTTTGCAGGAAATACAAAAACAAATAATTATAGTGTTGTTATTCAGTATTATAATTCATATATGAAAGAGTTGCATGGGAGAACAGAAGCAGCACTCTAAGGTGGCCCCTTTTTGTGATCCCTGGCTGTTAGTGGTTTGAAGTCTTACTGAGTGGTATAATAAAACATGCAAACAACTAAAACATAGGACAACATATATTGTATCATGATTAGCTACAAAGTGCCATGCTGTTTCTGAGGAAGGAGAGTTTTCTGTCATCTCCGAGAAAGGGAGTTTGAGGGAAAGATTAAAACAAAGTTTGTGAAAGATGTGGAGCCATGACTGTGGTGGAATTTATTAATAGTACAGATGAGCAGCAGGAGCAAAGACATTGGCTAAGGGCATCCCTGTGACACGGCACCTCTTCCACTTTACCTGGGGCCCAGGGCATAAAGGAGCCACAGCAACAAAGGTTAGAAAGGTGGACCACGGCCAAGGGTGGGGTCCAAACCTTATCTTTTAGATAGTGAGGAAGTGTTACGGACTTACGCACAAGGGAAAAATGAACAGAACTGTGCTTTCCGAAGCTTACCCTGGGATGGATTGAAATGAGGAGAGGGCCAAAGAAAGAAGATCTGCTGTAGCAATAAACCATTGAGAAATATGAGAAACTAGACAGGAGTGAGTGAAGTGGGAACAAAAAGGAGGGAACAGATTTCTGTGGCATCGCAGAGGCAGAGCAGCAGGCTCTGACAGTTGATGAGGTGGAGGGATGAGGAATATAACAGGCAAGATGAGTCATGAGTCAGGGCTTTTTTTTTTTTTTTTTTTTTTTTTTTTTGCCTAGGTCACTGGCGGGATGCTGTTGCTGTTGGCAGAAATTTAGAAAGTCAGAAGGATGAATTGTTTGAGGAAGGAATAGTGGTAACGAGTTTAATTCTTATTGAGGTCAGTGAGGATGGGAACAGTCATGTAAAACTTGGGAAGTTGGAATACAGCCTGGATGTTGAAGGACAAATTAAATTTGGATACATGAAGAGGAGAGGTTTGGACTTTTTAGGCCCAAGGACCAGCATGCACAGAGGTTCATAACTGGGTATATTTATACCAACTGTAACAAGGAATATTTAATTCAGCAGATATTTATTGAATGTTACTGGAATTAAGTCTTATAATGGTCATCCGACTTGTTATTCCAAGCTTAAGATGGTACTTAGCACTTGGCATGTATTCAGTAAATATTTGCTGAACACTTAAATACATGAAGACCCACTTCATGCCAAGAATAGTGCAAAATACCCACAAACATGGAGGCAGAGAAAAATAAGTTTGTGCCCTAAAAATGTTCACAGTCATCATATACATGCGTGTGTATTTATTTTCAAATCACTGTGTTACATGGTAATAGAGTTGCATGCAGAGCACAAGAGGTACTTCTGAATCTTCACAGAAGAGACATTGACATTCTCAGAGAATGGGTGGCGTCTAGGAGGATGAATAGGAGCTCATGCCAGGAAGATAGGGAAGTGGAGGAAGGAGTTCCAGACAGAGGGTGTTACATTGTGCATAGGCACTGGCATTTGAAAGTTTATGGATTTGGGGGATAACTATCAAATGTGTAGGATGTATATGGGTAAAGGAAAGGAGAAAGATGAGACTGGAGATGTAGACCATTGGGGTAAAGGGCCTTTTCTGTCATACTGAGGAGCTGGAGTTATTCTGAAGGCTTGAGGTACACAGAGGAATTATGAAGAAAAGAGGTTATATAGGAGGTATACTGAGGAAGTTTCCAGCAAGAATGAGGCTGAGAAGGCCCAGCTTCCAACACACGAGAGACATACTTCCTAGGAAGGCCCCTAAAGAAGAGAATTAGAAAGATTCATTTGCTGGCTTCTCTTTC
The DNA here is from genome assembly GCF_028878055.3 of Symphalangus syndactylus. NCBI lineage: Eukaryota > Metazoa > Chordata > Mammalia > Primates > Hylobatidae > Symphalangus > Symphalangus syndactylus. Next base: position 46,773,055 of record NC_072434.2, on the reverse strand, counting down.
ATCATTTGTTTTTATCATTTGGAGCCTGGATACTCTAATTCCTATATGGCAAACTTTGCCCTTTCCTTCCCCAAGGTACAGCTGTTGAGAGAGTGCATGAAAATTTCCCACTACTAAATGCCATGGGTGGTCATGAGAAGCACCTCTTGTCAACAGTTAAAAAGTAAAATACATTTTGGACTTTCAGCTTTTCATTTCCTACCTATGGGACGTGGAAGAATGTTCATTGGTGTGTATAAACTTTAGTTTCTTAATTTGAAAAATAAGGATAAAAGTTTTTACGTATATATATATATATATGCATTTAATCAGTCTGTTGAATTAAGTCAGTAGGTGTTGAAAGACAGGATTTGTTTTTTTTTCCCTTAAGTCTGCTTTTATCTTACATTTGCAAATAAGAAGTTTTGTATCCAAACATATTATTCTTCCAAAATTTTTAAGGATAAAGATGTACTTTTAAAAGAAGCTATAACTTAGCATTTTCTTTCGGTTAAATATAATTATTCTAAAAATGGCATATCTCTACATTATGTTTGCTTGGTAAAACTGAATATTACTTGCCTGTTTCCAGAGTATGACATAAGTGGAAATAAGACAATTATAGAACATCTTCATAACAAAGTTACCATATAAAGCTTATATGAGTGGATAGCTTAATTAGATTGTTTTTAAAGTTTCAGGTAGTTCAGTTTCTTTTTTCCTGGTTTTTACTTTCTGTTTGACCTTCAGGGAAACTAACTGTATTTACCTCAAACATTTCTTATCCACATGTCTTCAATATATAATCATAATATTTGGTACATCTGAAGTGCCTGACATCTGATGCTTCTGAATTGCTTCATAAATGTGGATTTAGGCCTTGTGGGCCAGATGGCAAAAGTCAACAGAATAAAAGTATTTATTAGGTATTAATGATTGTACTGGGTGCTGTACTGGATAACAAAATTGAGAAAGAAAGTATTTTCTACGATTTCAGGTATCCTACAATTTAGCTAGGCAGTCCAAACACAAATACATTTTTGAAGAGGAATAAAAGTAGTGCACGTGGAAGTGTTTGGCATCGCCTTGATGATAGATCTAACATTACCAAAGAAATGTCGTCTCAGAGCTGGTCTCTTACAGACCGTTCGTTGTATTCTTTTAGACAAATGGAAGCTTTCCAGCTAAACTGGTTTAATTCATTACTATTTACTTGGTAGCCAAAATAACTTACTGCCTTATTTTGTGTTGGATTTGAAATTCAAAAAAAGTAAACAAAACAAAATAAAAACAAATTTGAGTTTCTTATAACTTATTTTATTATAGGGAGTTTTGTTCCAAGACTGTTTAGTGACCAAACCAAAAAGGCTGCTGTCTTTAATATGTAGTTTATTCTCCCCACAAACACATTACTTGAACAGCAACTAAAAAAAGAGATAAAAAGAAGTGGGGAGGATATACTAGGCATTCTCTTCTTCTTGGCTCAAAGCTTAGAGGTTGTGACCAGCTGGACAGCTTTCCAGAAATCATAAGCAGATACTGGGCCAATTGTTTTTATTACAGAATTATAGAGGAATTCTGAGGTGTCAATGATTTGTAAAGAAGCTCTATTTAGGAGCAGTTTTGCGGAGGTTTGGATCAATTCAGTGGGTTGTAGTTTGACATATGAAGTGATAACTGTATGCCTAGACAGTCCCAGCTACTGAATTTCCAACTACAGTGAAGAGTTCTGCCCACCCCCATCTGTCTAAGGGGCATCTCCACCTGTCATTTCTGTACTCTGGCCTATATGACATGATAAATTGCTTTTAATTAGAATTGCAGACAATTTTTCATTCTCTGGATAATGTCCCAGCGTACAACATAACATCCAACATAACTTTGGCAGTTCAGAAGTGAGCTTAAACAACATGCAGTACTTCTCTCCACAGTTATAAATAATTGTAAATAATTTGTTGAGAAATATACACTCATTGCAATATAAACATGAAATGCCTTTATTTTTCCAATCTAAATTTTCAGCCCTGCTCTGTGGATCATTTTCTAGCATCCTTTAACAAAATCTTGGCCAGCTTCTATAGCTTCCTAGCCACTTCTCAGTTATTAAGACTTAGTCTAGCCCAGTTTAGAACTTCAGTCTCATGTGTGAGTCAAAGCTCCCTCTTTCTACTGCATGGGCTGGAGTTGTAACCCTAACTTTATTGTAGGGGTGAGATATGGTCTGGCTCTGAGATACCTTCAGTGTTTTACTCTTTGAGGTGAATAAGCTCTTCTGGTTTAAGGAAATGTGGGCAGAATGAAGGAATAGGGAAGCAGAGCTCTTGGTATAGCTGGTCTCATATTGATGATGCTGAACAGGGCTCCTGCTGTCACTGTATTCCATCCAGTTCTGGTCTCTGTCCATGTAGAGTGATATCCACCTAAGTGCTGTGCATGGTCCTCAGTAGCTGTCACCTTTTCCCCTGCACCCTTTATCTTTAATGACTCTTTCAGATTGAGGAAGTCAGATTTTTCTTAAGTTCTGCATCTCCTTTCTCTGGATGGGTATCTCATTACAGGAAACCATGAGAACTCCTCCAAGTTTTTCTCCAGTCCCTTTGCAGGGGCTTAGAGAATAGGGAAATAAATTACTGTCTTGTTTTTCAAAGCCACACTGTATCTTAGTATCTTTAAGCTGTGCCTGGCTGGCCACCTCCTCCGTGGGCTTTTCCTCTTCAGAAATCAATTTTTCAGAAGAGGGTCCCAATCCCTGTGTTCACATATCTCTCAAACTTCAGGTGTTATGTTCTAAGTTCTTACTAATCTTGTTCGACTCCATGACAGCACTAGGTAGGCCTACAGGTTGTTTATACCCAGGAAGCATCCAATCAGGGTGGATGTCAGGACCTTCCAGTCTCTATCAGTGAGTCTCTTAGGAGCCACTCTCCCTTAATTCCAGTGAGGAGAAAGCACAGAGAGAGGAGGGTGTGGTTTCTGTCCATGAGCTCTGCATTTCCCAACCCCCTTGGGGGCTGACAACAAACTTCAGTAGACTGGGTTAAGTATAGAATAAAGTATATTTTAATAGATAAACATAGGGCAAGGTTGTGGAATTCAGAGAGGCAAAAATGAACACAGTTGAGAAATCGTAGAACATGTTTGGAGACAAAGAAATAGGTCAGTTTGGTTGTGGCATAGGAGGTAATAAAAATCAAGTTTCAGAAAGAACGATTTCTGACATATTTTTAATGGCCTTGAATGCCAGGTTAATGAACTTTGAGTTAATTTAATTTATGAAGGGTTAAGAAGCTAAGATGCTAAGAATGTAGCTGTGAATGAAACACAGGGGCAAATTCTTACAAGTTTGGATATTGTTGCCTACATTGCATTTCCAAAGCTTTCTGGAGTAGTAGCAAGTGATTCTGAAAGCTCTAGAATTCTAGCTGTGTATCTAGTGTTAGTCAGAGTTACTTCATTGATAGTAATAGAGAGAAATAGTTTTCATTTCAGTTATCTGGCACAAATGGAGTGTTTTTATCATAAATTTGTATTATTAGCAATTTCTCAGCTTTTGGCAGATAAACTTAATAAGACGTACCAATCCATGGTAACCTTTACTTAGAGTTACAGAGAAAACAGTACATTCTTTGTGTATGGTAAACAACTCTTCCCTGCTATTGATTGAATGTGGGAAGAACTGTAACAACAAAGCAGCAATATGACATTAAATTCTTGTTGACCACATTAACTGTTGTAGATTTAAAAAAACCTGTTTTCTGCTAACAGTCATAACATTTTCTAATATTGTTGGGCAATAGCATTGTTTGCTTTTGTTATGATCGCTGTTCTAAATACTGTAGTTGTCATGACAACAAAATAACACTAATAATAACAACAATATATAACATGTATTGAGCTCTTACTATATGTCTTCCATTTTGTAAAACATTTTCCATAGGCTCATTTGAGCCCCACAGCAACTTCATGAGGAGGGTACTGAGGGAACTGTGGCATAGGGAGGTTAAGCTTTTTGACTATGATCACATCACATGTAAAGGTGGAACCAGGATATTGCTCAGGCAGTCTGAATTCAATTGCTGGGCTCTTCAACATCACAGCTATGGCTGGAGCTGTATGGAAGTCAGCATTGACATTGTGTTATATTCAAACATATGAGGAATGTGGTAGTGGGCTTACTATGAGCAGATTGGATGGCTGTGACCTTCAGATCTTTATTTAATACAAGTTGATGGGGCTACCTCTTTCTCTTAGCCTCTGTCCTTGCTGAAAGTCCCTGAATCACTCTGTGATTATAGCGGAATGAATATCTCTAAAGTATGGTGACCTGGTGAGTTGTCATGATTTTCTGCAGTTCTCAGCAGCCTGTGAGTGGCACAACTGCAATCATTGTCCTTTCTTCATTGTCACTCCTACCTTCATGTAAGTGTTGAGCACATAGAGAACTAAGAAGCAGATGGTATCAAGGGAAAGTCCAGAAAGGTGGCAGTTCTTTAGTATAATATCATCATTTGACATCAAGCCCTGAGCTCGGAACATTTGGAGACTCAGCTTCATCAGTACAATAAGAGCTCAGCAAGCTCAGAAAGATTACTTCATCCAAATTAAATGAATGGGAGAGTTAATGTATTGATTAATTTTGTGAATTCATAAATCATAAGCAGATGACTGGGCCAATTGTTTTTGGAACATTTGGAAACTCAGCTTTATCAGTACAATAAAAGTTGAGCAAGCTCAGCAAGATTACTTTATCCAAATTAAATGAATGGGGGAGTTAATGTATTGATTAATTTTGTGAATTCATGAATTTTTTAATGAACCATGAGGTATAATTTTTAAACAATAAGATGGACCCATTTTAAGTGTACAGCTTGATAATTTTTTTTTTTTTTTTTTGAGACAGAGTCATGCCCTGTCACCAGGCTGAAGTGCAGTGGCGTGATCTTGGCTCACTGCAACCTCGCCTTCTGGGTTCAAGCAATTCCCCTGCATCAGCCTCCCGAGTAGCTGAGACTACAGGCACGTGCCACCACACCTGGCTAATTTTTTTTTTTTTTGTATTTTAGTAGAGACGGGATTTCACCATGTTGGCCAGGATGGTCTTGATCTCTTGACCTCATGATCTGCCTGCCTCAGCCTCCTAAAGTGTTGGGATTACAGGCATAAGCCACCGCGCCTGGCCCAGCTTGATAAATTTTGACATATATATGTGTCTGTGAAATATCAACCACAACCAACATGTAGGCCTTTCTGTTATCTTGAGTCCCTTGTGCCAACTTCTAGTCACTTCTTATGCCCTACTCTCAGCCCAAGCAAACACTGATATGCTGTCACCATAGATTAATTTTTCTTTCTAAAGTTTCAAATAAATTGAATAATATAATATATACTCTTTTGTGGCTGGCCTTTCTTATTCAACAAACTATTTCTGAGATTCGTTCATGTTGTTTCATATACTAATAGTTCATTCATTTATGTTGCTGACAATATGTTATTGTGTTGATATATGACAAATCATTCATCCATTTACTTTTTTTTTTTTTTTTTTTTTTGAGACAGAGTCTCGCTCTGTCACCCAGGCTGGAGTGCAGTGGCGCAATCTCGGCTCACTGCAAGCTCTGCCTCCCGGGTTCACGCCATTCTCCTGCCTCAGCCTCTCTGAGTAGCTGGGACTACAGGCGCCCGCCACCATGCCCGGCTAATTTTTTGTATTTTTTAGTGGAGACGGGGTTTCACTGTGTTAGCCAGGATGGCTTCGATCTCCTGACCTCGTGATCCGCCTGCCTCAGCCTCCCAAAGTGCTGGGATTACAAGCGTGAGCCACCGCGCCTGGCCCATCCATTTACTTTTGATGAACATTTGAATTCTTTCCAGTTGCCAGCTATTATGAATGAAGCTACTCTCAATATTTGTGTAATAGTCTTATTGTGGATGGAAGGAAGTTTCTATTTCTCTTGGTATATCAGTCAGAGTCCAATCAAGAGACAGAAACCACACTGTTTAGGGAATATTTAATTTAAAAATATTATTAAATCACTTAATAGATAATAATTATTAATAGAATACTATTATTAGACCATTGGAGTAATGGAAAATTGGCTATTAAGAGGTAAAGAGAATTCTAGAGAACATGGGATTAGCAGAATAGGAAGAAGCAACCACTCTATTTGAGAGGGCATGCTCATGGCTCAATACATAGTGGGATATTTCTGTAAAATGTCTCACTAACAGGACTCCACTGGCTATCTGCCTTCAGAAGTGCAAGGGGTAAGTGTTGATGGAAAGGAACTGTACTTCAGAACTCACTGGAGAGATACCCAAGGCGGGGTTGGGAAGCTGTTGAAGTGGAGGTGCCTTACTCATCACACTCACTGGGAGATGATTGTCTGGGTTACCAAGGAAAGCTTTTTACCCAGAGCAGGTTCACAGTGGCACTCCATAAAGAAGCATTCTAAAGAGGTTTCAGGGGAAGCTGAGAACAGGGAGGTGCCAGGCTAGCAGTACTCCATTGGAAAGCATCCTGAGGAGGTGTTGAAAGAAACTGGTTAAGTAGATTTGTCCAGCCAGTGACTTTTCTCTGTGGGTGCCAGTGTATGCCATTCAAGGGAATGTGTTTAACAGGTGGCACTGGTGGGGATCCCACTCTATGGGCCCTGGAGGAAGCTTCCCTGCCAGTGGCACTCCACTACAAAACTACCTGAGGGAATGCCAAGGGAAGCTGGCCATGAGAACATGTCATATACTTTTAGATACTGGGCACTGCAGGAGAAAAAAAACAACTGTGTATTTTGAGAGCCTGATGCAAGAAATATACCAGAACCAGAACAAGAACGCTCCTTTTCTCTATTGTCTTTTTGGAACCCTCTGTTACAAAGGGTTGTGACACCTGGCAAAGAATAAATATTTATAGGATTTAGTTCAATTATTACAGCCAGTTATTGCAAATTGGATATGGAACTGAGAGTCAATAAATTGGTAACTGACACACTTGGTAAATGCATAGGAGCACAGTCACTGAGTCGTATGTTATGATTGTATGTTTGTATAAGCAATTGCCAAACTGCTTTCCAAAGTGGTTGCACCATTTGCATTCCCACCAGCAATACATGAGCATTTCAATTACTCCATATCATCACCAATGTAGTAGTATCGCCCTGTACTTTTTTTTTTTTTTGAGACAGAGTCTCTCTCTGTTGCCCAGGCTGGAGTGCAACTGCAACCTTTGCCTCCCAGGTTCAAGTGATTCTCCTGCCTCAACCTCCCAAGTAGCTGGGATTACAGGCGCCTGTCCCCATGCCCAGTTAATTTTTGTATTTTTAGTAGAGATGAGGTTTCACCATGTTGGCCAAGCTGGTCTCGAACTCCTGACCTCAGGTGATCCACCCACCTCAGCCTCCCAAAGTGCTGGAATTATAGGGGTGAGCACTGTGCCCGGCCTGCTCTGTACTTTTTGTAGTGAATTTGTAGTGCATAGTGTAGAATAGTGTAGTGAACAGTGTAGTTATTATAGAGAGTTTGATGCAGTATCACTTTTTGGTTTTAATTCACAGTCCTCTGATGTTGAAGGATGTGGATAGTTATTTTAATTGGCCATTTGTATATCTTTTTATGAGAAGTTTCTGTTCAAATCTTTTGTCCATTACAAAAGTGAATTATTGGTTTGTGTTCTTATAGCTGAGTGTGTTTGTGTGTATTTGTGTGTATATGTGTGTTTGCGTGTGTGTGTATATATATTTTCTAGATGTGGGTGTACCCCCAAATATATGTTACAAATGTTTTCCCTCAGTCTGCATCTTGCCTTTGCATTTTGTTCATGATGAGTTTCAAAGAGCAGAATTTTAAAAACTTGATAAAGTTGAACATATTTTTAACAGTCTGTGCTTCTCTTTCCTATCTAAGAAATCTTTACCTAGGTAACAAATATTTTCTTTCATGTTTTATTCTGTAAGTTTTAGTGTATTAGTTTTCACATTTAGGTCTGTGATCCATTTCAGATTAATTTTTTGTATGGAGTGAGATAATACTTGAGGTTCACATGTATGTGAATATGAGTCCTCCCCTTACCCCAAGGGATACTCAATTGTTCTAGCAACAATTAGCTAAAAAGTCTTTCTATTTCCCATTGAATTAGTTTACGTGCTGTCAAAAATCAATAGGCCGAATATGCTTGATATGTTTCTGGATTCTCTAATTTGTTTCATGAGCCTATGTTTTATCCTTATGCCAATACCATACTGTCTTGATTACAGCAGCTTTATGGTAAAATTTGCCATCCAACAGTTTAAGTCCTCCAAATATGTACTTTTTCAAAACAGTTTTTGCTATCTTAGCATTTTGTTCTTTTTTTGCATTTATGTACACATTTTTTCTATATACATGTTAGAATCATATTATTAATATTTACAAAAGCATTTGCTGAGATTTTGATTTGGATTAAATTGACTCTACCGGAAAGTTTAAAGAGAACTAACGTGAACAATCTTAGTCTTATGATTAATGAACATTGTATGTTTCTCTATTTAGGTCTTTCTTTCCACAGTGTTTTGTAGCTTTCATTGTACAAGTGCACATATAAATTGTTCAATTTATTTGTAAATCATTCGTGGTTTATGATGCTATTTTAAATGGCATTTAAACATTTATTTTCCAAATATTTGTTGCTAGTATATAGAAATAAGCTTAATTTTTAAAATATTGGGATTAAATCTTGAGTCCCTGTTAAATATACTTACTGATTCTAAAAGGTTTCTTCTATTTTTTTTAAAGGAAGTCTGTCTTTCTTGTCTGTATGGTTTTTATCTCTTTTCTCACCTTGCTGCTCTAGTGGTGAATAGAAGTAGTGAGATTGGAGTTCTTATCTTTGTTATCCAATATTGGGGGAAAGCATTCTTTCATCATTAAGTAGGATGTTAGAAGAGTTTTTGATAGATGCTTCTTCTATTGATAATTTTCTGAGAATTTTAAAATATGTTTTAATCAGGAACTCTTTTTCTGCATCTACTGAGATGAATGTGTTTTAATATGTTAATGCAGTGAATTACACTGATTGATTTTTGAATATGAAATCAACCTTACATCTCTAGGATAAATTATTCTTGATTATGGTATATTATCCCTTTTTTGTTTAGTGCTGGATTCTATTTCCAAGAACTTTTGAAGATTTTATATCTATTTTCATGAAAGACATGGATTTGTAGTTTTATTGGTTTAATTTGTCTGGTTAGACTATCAGGGTTATGCTAACCTTGTAAAATGAAATGAGATTTTTTTTCTCTCATCTCCAGGTTTCTAAAAGATTTTATGTAGGATTGGCATTATTTTTTACTTAAATATTAGATAGAATTCTTCAATAAAGCAATCCGAGTTCAGAAACTTTTGTAGTTCTTGTTCAGATTTGAATAAAGAATTCAATATTTAATTGACATAGGAGTATTAGTAATGTTTTCAATAAACCTACTTTATTTCCATTTATTTTTCTATTTTATTAACTTCTGTTTTTATCTTTTTTCCTTCTATCTATTTTGAGCTTACTTTGCTCTTCTTATTCTACAACATTAATATGAAAGCTTACATTATTGATTTTGGATCTTTCCTCTTTTCTGTCTTGTTTTCTAATTTAAATCCATATCTCTCACTGTAAACACTGCTTTAGCTGTTTATCACAGAATTTTATATGTTTTACTTTCATTTTTATTCAGTTTAATATGTTTTCTAATCCACATTTGCTTGGGGATTTCCGTGTGATTTTTTTTTCTATTGATTTCTAGTATAACTCTGTTGTGGTCAGATACATCTTTTGAATGATTACAGTTCTTTTAAATTAATCAAGACTTGTTTATGGCCCATGGTATTATATCTCTTGGTACACTTTTCATATACTTGAAGACAATTTGGATTCTACTGTCATTGGGTGTACATTTTATAAATGCCAATTGGGTAAATTTATTGATAATGTTGTTTAAGAATTATTTATACTTATAGATTGTCTGTCTGCTTGTTTTTTCAATCACTGAGAGAAGAGTGTTGAATTATCCAATTATAATTGTACATTTAGCTATTTTCCTTTTCAGTTCTGCCAGTTTTTGCCTCTTATATTTTGAAGTTCTGTTATTAGGTGCATACAAATTTATAGTTTCTATGCCCTCTTGATCAGTTGACTCCATTATCATTGTGACATGCTTCTTTTTGTCCTGATCACATTCCTTGTTTCGAAGTCTACCTTGTCTAATGTTAAAAACAGTATTCTTATGATTACTATTTTTGTGGTATATCTTTTTTGTCATTTCCTTATAATGTATCTATAACTTTACATTTTAAGTGGGTTTCTTGTAGATAGCATAAAGTTGGATCCTGCTCTTTATTTAAAGAAGTTTGTCAATCTCTGCATTTTAATTAGAGCATTTAAACTTTTATTTAATGTTATTATAGATATATTTCAGTTTAAATCTACCATATTTCTATTAATTTTCTATTTGTCTTTCCTCTTTTATTCTTTTTGTAACTTCTTTTATTTTAGTTGTGTATTTAAAAATATTTTGTTATTCTTCATTATTAGCTTATGTATTATAACCCTTTGATTTTTTTTTTTTTTATTTTTGAGATGGAGTCTCACTCTGTCGCCAGGCTAGAGTCCAGTGGCACAATCTCGACTCACTGCAAACTGCACCTCTCAGGTTCAAGTGATTCTCCTGCCTCAGCCTCCTGAGTAGCTGGGACTACAGGCATGCACCACCACGCACAGCTAATTTTTGTATTTTTAGTAGAGACGGGGTTTCATCATGTTGGCCAGAATGGTCTCAATCTCTTGACCTTGTGATCCACCCACCTTGGCCTCCCAAAGTGCTAGGATTACAGGCATGAGCCACCGCACTCGGCCAATTTACTTTTAAGAAGTTGTTCTAGGGCAGCTTTGCTCAATCTGAGTTTAAAGGCAGAATTAAACTAATACCCTAAGGCATCTATTGTATATAATGTATATAACTATTTTCTTTCTTATGTGCCCAATATGGAGTTATTTATTGACCATCCTTTGGAAAATAAATAAAACAGTCACTCACATAGTTTTCTGTGCCCAGTGGTCCACATGAGAGCCTAGGGTGATTACAGATGATCTAAGAAAGTTGGCAATGTGCTTATCATGTTTACCTTCAAATAACATTATACCGCTTCACACATAAGAACCCCAACCCACCTATACTTCTACCTGTCTTCTCCTCTCCTTTTAAAAGACTGTATGTTTTGCTTATATATATATGCAAGTATATATATACATTTAATGTATACATAATAAATGCATGTTCTTTTTTTGCTTTAAATAGTAAATTTTGTTTTGAAGAAATTAAAAATCAGAAATAATTTTTTCTGTTTTCTCATATGTTTACAAATTTTCAAGCTCTTCATTCTTTTTTTGTGGACTCATTTTCATTGATTCTTTTCTTTCTGTTTGAAGAACTTTCTTTAACGTATCCTGTAGTGCATACCCACTGGCATTAAATTCTCCCAGCTTTTTTTTTCTGAATGTGTTTAGTTTGCTCTCATTTAAAAAATATATTCTCTAGGTATAAAATTCTAGATTGTCAGTTTTTTCTTCATCATTTTAAAGTCATGGCTCCATTGACTGCTGCACACATATTGGTGTCTCTGTAAGTAATGTATCTTATTTTTCTCTGGATGCTTTCAAGTATTTATGTTTATCATTACCCTTTGACAATTTAAATATGAAGTGTGTGATATACTTTTCTTGTGTTTATTCCACTTGAGTTTGCTGAAATTCTTGCAAGTAGGTTTATACTTTTCATTAAATTTATTAAAATTTTAGCTTTTGTAAAAGTATTTTTCCATTTTCCCTATCTTTCCTCTCCTCTGCAACTCCATACCTCTTAGTTAGACCTCTTAGTCTTATGCTTCAGGTCATTGAGTTTTTGTTTATTGTTTTCCTGTTTTTGCTTTCTCTGAACTCCATTTGGATATTTCTTTTTTGGATATGTTTTCAAATTTACTATTTAAAAAAAATTTTTTTTGTATATGCCTTTATTTTCCGTGATTACAAACACAACTGAATACAAATTTACTATTTTGAAATTTTCATTTCATAGTATCTAATCTGCTCTTAGTATCATCCAAAGAAATTGTTTTTCAAATATTGTCTTTTATTTTTAGATATTTCATTTGATTATTTTCTACATTTAATTTCTCTCTCATGTGTAAATTTTCCTTAATATTAAGAAATAGTTATAATATCTGCTTTTACATTCTTATTTAAGCAGATATTATATTATGTTATATTATTCTATCATTTCTGCCATTTCATGGTTGGTTTTTATTGACTGATATTTTCCCTGGGTAACATATTTTCCAGTTTCTTTTCCATTCGTAATGATATTTTATCAGGTATAGGAAATTGTGAATGTTACGTTGCTTAGTGTCTTGATTTTGTTTTGTTCTTTTAAATTATATTGATTATTTTTCCCCAGCTGTTGGTTGGTTAACTGCAGCTTAGTTTGATCCTTTTGAAGCTTTTAAAGACGTTTTAATAGAATGAGTCTCGAGTAGCCCTTTTTCTGGAGGTAGATTAGTCCTACTACTTGCACAGAACTTCTCGATCTTTACTGATTACTCCAAGTGGTCAATGAGAAATCTCTACTCCATCAGAACTCAAGTGTTTCCCATTTCTGTGTAGGCTCTAGGAATAGTTGAGCTGACAGCCACCTGATTATTCTGTGTTCAATTTTGTGTCATTTCACCCCACATAGGTATGTCTTAATATTCAGTGGATTCAAGAAGATTTCTGTAAATATTTCTGGAGCTCCCGCTTTTTCCTATAACTACCTCTTCTCTATAACTCTACTGCATATGTTCCAGTCTCTGGAGCCTGCTTGAAATCTGATCTTTGTGTCCTTGATTTGGTGAGGACTACCGTGTTCTGCTTGGGATCTATTTTCCCTCTCTGATGTATAGAACGTGACTCTAGGCAGAAAGCCAGGGCAAGCATAAGGTTAACCTCATTTGCCTGCAGTCATAGTGATTGCAGTCCTGTATCATCTCTTTTTCTAGGTCTGAAAGTGTTTTTTTTGTATCTTTTCCCAGTTTTCTTTTTGTTTACAGTGGGAGACTACTTGTGGGCTCATTGTTTCATAACTAGATGCAGAAGTCTCCCAATTTATTAATTTTTGATTGAAGATAAAACTTTTTATGACCAAAATATACCTATCTACTGTTTTAGGCACTATCTCCCTAATACCACTTGATGGATGACATTAATAATTGAAAGATTTACTGGTGAACACGCAATCAATGTGCAAGGAGATAGAGATTTTTTTTAAATTATTTTACTTTAAGTTCTGGGATACATGTGCAGAACGTGCAGGTTTGTTACATGAGTATACGTGTGCCATGGTGGTTTGCTGCACCCATCAACCCGTCATCTAGGTTTTTGTCCTAATGCTCTCCCTCTCTTGCCCCACCCCCATGACAGTCCCTGGTGTGTCATGTTCCCCTCCCTGTGTCCATGTGTTCTCATTGTTCAATTCCCACTTATGAGTGAGAATATGCGGTGTTTGGTTTTCTGTTCTTGTGTTAGTTTGTGAGAATGATGGCCTCCAGCTTCATCCATGTCCCTCAAAGGACATGAACTCATTCGTTGTATGACTGCATAGTATTCCATGGTGTATATGTGCCACATTTTCTTTATCCAGTCTATCACTGGTGGGCATTTGGGTTGGTTGCAAGTCTTTGCTATTGTAAATAGTGCTGCAATAAACATACGTGTGCATGTGTCTTTATAGCAGAATGATTTATAATCCTTTGGGTATATACTCAGTAAGGGGACTGCTTGGTCAAATGGTATTTCTAGTTCTAGATCCTTGAGGAATCACCACATTGTCTTCCACATGGTTGAACTAACTTACACTCCCATCAACAGTCAATCAAAAGCGTTGAGATAGAGATTCTTAAGTGTTTGCTTGGCTTGGCCTCAGGAAAGTCTTAACACTGGCAGTCTCCCAGATACACTCCTTCCTTCGAAGTCGCCCCACCTCAATTTAATGCGACTGCCTTGTCAGTGGATTGTTTCGGATATCTTGGAGTCATCCTTGACTTCTGATCTTGTCTTTGATGATACAATTGAAATTCTGTCAATTGTGTCATCAAAATGGCATCTTGTCCCATTTCCATTACCATCATGCTGGTGCCTGTTCTAGCTCCCTGTTTTCTCTGCAATTTTTCTTACAACCTGCACCCACACCTCTCCCCAGTTTAATGTTGGCAGAGTAGCTAAAATACTGCTTTAAAAATGTAAGTCATATATAGTAATATTCTGTTCTAAACTTTAATAATTTTTTATCTCACCCAGAGTCAAAACCAGATTCCTTAGAATAGCCTACAAGGCCCTATACAAAGTAGCCTCAGTTAATTTCTCTTTTCCTGGTACTCATTGCATTCCAGGCATAGTAGTGCCCTTGATTTTTCTCAAACACACTAGGCATGATTCCACCTCAGGAATGTTTTCTGTGATTCCACCTCTTAGCATTACTCTTCTGTTTACTTTTTTATTTTTGTTTTTTAGAGCCAGGGTCTTGTAGTTTCAAAGGTGACTTTAAATAAAACTTTGCTCATGTTAAGAGAATCAATGTGGATACTAGGGAGCCTGAGGCAGGAGGTTCTCTTGAGCCCAGGAGTTTGAATTCAGGCTGAACAACATAGCAAGACCCTGCCTTGTCACCTATTTTTTGTCTTGCCTCGAATGTATTTTTTTTCTGTTTTAATCATTGTAATATCTCTGTTTCCAAAAACACCATTGGGCATATGGTGCACACTCCAGATATATTTGTTGGATAAGTGAATACTTGAAGTCAGATATCTTAATGACTAGTTACTTGTACCTTCTAGACTCAGTATTTCTTTGCCCTTGGCAATGTTGTACAAAATTCCAGATTCCTGATCTTGACTCCTTTTTTTTTTTTTTTCTCTAGACTTCACATAGGCCACCATGTTGCCATGTTTTCTTTTTTGCAGGCAGGTTACATAATACAGATGACTAGGCTGGAGCTTTCTTTTGTATTTAAACATATATTTCTGGCTTTGCACAGTGGTTATTTTGTCTGAACTTCGAAGTTCCCAAATAGACTCAAGGATCTATCTCTTGTAGTGGCTTATTTCTACTGGGAACTAATTTTGTCATTTGTGGTTTATTTCTGAAAGTTTCATTCTCAAATGGCAACATTAATTTAAATTCCAGGGTAACTCATTGTAGTCCCTAGGAACCACTTTGAAAGTGTTAAAAATGAGTTCAGTTCAGCTGAGAACATTTGAATTCATATAATCAGCGTTTATTCCCTGCCACCTCCTTATTATAAATGGTGGTTAGGTGTATAGGCCAAACCACAAAAGCCTATTTTATTCACATGAAGCTGATCTGTAGTTCTAATACTATCATTGTACATACCTGATTTACAATCTTTTTTACGCAAGAAAATGTATCAAAGTTTTAAACAGCTGTGACAGCTATTTGGCTGCAAGTTCCAACACATTAATCTACAAACATTTTTAAAACATAGCTTGATGACAAGTTTACATATACTTGGAAATATTTCATCATCTTGGATAAAATATGAGGATCGATGTTGATTTAATATTGTATACAGCAATTGGAAATTTGAAAGTGGTAAGTAGTCACATTTAGACTTAATTTTATAGTTTTTTCATCTATCTATTATACAACATTTTGGCCGTTCTTTTCAGTCTATATACCATATTCTCCTCTTTTCTGTCTATATCTTCTGGTTAGTAAATCACATATTGAGACTGACTGTTTTAGTATTTAGAAGTTTAGCATTTTGTTAAACATAAAGACAGACAATTTACTGCTGAATGGCAAGGGACCATTCTGGTGGCCTTTGTTTTGTTTTAACAGGGTGGTTGAGAGAAAAAAAGATGCAGTTCAGTTCTGAACCATTCTGTCATAGACCATTATTAAGACAGATGGGAAGAGGGAGCCCTTTACTTCCATTTCAGAGATGTTTGCACTTGGAAGTATATGAATTCTTATGTTTTCTTTGGAGCTGTTTGAACTTTATTATATAAAGTACACGCTGGCATCCAATTATTCACCTTCAGATATTTGTGTGTTGCCCAAATATTCTAGCACAAATGCTAGAAGTGCCTAGCATTTCTCAAACTGACACCTATGGGTTCCCTGGATCTTTGAGAACTTATTTTTGGTTATCCATGAGTACAATAATAATGTTTAGATTTTCTATTTGATTATATAAAATAATTGATATAAGATATTCTAGATTATCTGGATGCCCCTTTTGCACTAGTTTACATTTACATTGGAACAAAGTAAAGGTCAATTGATATCACAAAAACTAATGCAGAGTTTAGTCTTAGTTTAAATTGAGAAAATAGGAGAATTGAACAAGCATAAGACTCTGGTACAAAGATGTAAAATGCAAAAGAATATGCACCATGCCACATTTACCTTTTAGGTGAATGTGTTGAGTAATTAGGTAGATACCATCTTTGTATAAATTACAACATTTCTTTCTTCTGTTTTGCAAAGTTGTGAAAATATTTTCATTAATGATATTTTAAAATTTGGTATTCAGTTTTGTTGTAGAAAGATGTGGACTGTCATGTAAAATAAACGATTGGTCGTCAAAAGCGAGCTTGCTGTTAAAAAAGGAAAATAACAAAAATTAATTAATGGTCAATATATGCTCAAAACAACAATGATTAGACCAATGGTAATTGACATGCAATGTACAAATACTGTAGATAAATACAGCTTTTCACTAGCATACTCATTGTTGGCAACTAACTTTTAGAAAAAACATTATATATCACATTAAATTAATGAAGTTAAATTAATTGCTTGTTGAGAAATTTCTCCACTCTTCTTATTTCCCTGTAGAGAAATACACATTAGAAAAACACCTCTGACATCTTGCCCCACCCCTCGTTTTTGCCCATGCAGGAGTAGTGAATTATGTGGTTGGAAGATGAAAACCACTGATCTATGTTTTTTGATTGGGTAGAGCTAATCTGGTGAAACACTGTCGGCATTATGAATTAAAACTCTCTCTCTTTTTTAAAAGTTTTCTTTAAGTTCTGGGATACATGTGCAGAACATGCAGGTTAGTTACGTAGGTATACATTTGCCATGGTGGTTTGCTGCACCTATCAACCTGTCATCTAGGTTTTAAGCTCCACATGCATTAGCTATTTGTCCTAATACTCTCCCTCCCCTCACCCCTCACCCCTCACCCTCTGACAGCCCTGGTGTGTGATGTTCCCCTCCCTTTGTCCATGTATTCTCATTGTTCAACTCCCACTTGTGAGTGAGAATATGAAGTGTTTAGTTTTCTGTTCCTGTGTTAGTTTGCTGAGAATGATGGTTTCCAGCTTGATCATGCCCTTGCAAAGGACATGAACTCATCCTTTTTTATGGCTGCATCGTATTCCATGGTGTACATGTGTCACATTTTCTTTATCCAATCTATCACTGATGGGCATTTTGGTTGGTTCGAAGTCTTTGCTATTGTGAACAGTGCTGCCATAAACATACATGTGCATGTGTCTTTATAGTAGAATGATATATAATCCTTTGGGTATATACCCAGTAATGGGATTGCTGGGTCAAATGGTATTTCTAGCTCTAGATCCTTGAGGAATTGCCACACTGTCTTCCACAATGGTTGAACTAATTTACACTCCTTCCAACAATGTAAAAGCATTCCTATTTCTCCACATCCTCTCCAGCACCTGTTGTTTCCTGACTTTTTAATGATCACTATTGTAACTGTGATCATTGTGGTTTTGATTTGCATTTCTCTAATGACCAGTGAAGATAAGCTCTTTTTCATATGTTTGTTGGCTGCAAAAATGTCTTCTTTTGAGAAATGTCTATTCATATCCTTCACCCCCTTTTTGATGGGGACATTTGTTTTTTTTCTTGTAAATTTGTTTAAGTTCTTTGTAGATTCTGGATATTAGCCCTTTGTCAGATGGATAGATTGCAAAAATCTTCTCCCATTCTGTAGGTTCCCTGTTCAGTCTGATGATAGTTTCTTTTGCTGTGCAGAAGCGTTTTAGTTTAATTAGATCCCATTTGTCAATTTTGACTTTTGTTGCAATTTCTTTTGGTGTTTCAGTCTTGAAGTCTTTGCCCTTGCCTAGGTCCTGAATAGTATTGCCTAGGTTTTCTTCTACGGTTTTTATGGTTTGGGGTTTTACATTTAAATCTTTAATCCATCTTGAGTTAATTTTTGTATGAGGTGTAAGGAAGGGGTCCAGTTTCTCTCTTCTGCATGCAGCTATTGAGTTTTCTCAGCATCATTTATTAAATAGAGAATCCTTTCCCCATTGCTTGTTTTTGCCAGGTTTGTTGAAGATCAGATGGCTGTAGATGTGTGGTGTTATTTCTGAGGTCTCCGTTCTGTTCCACTGGTCTTTATATCTGTTTTGGTACCAGTACCATGCTGTTTTGGTTACTGTAGCCTTGTAGTTAGTTTGAAGTCAGGTAGTGTGATGCCTCCAGCTTTGTTCTTTTTGCTTAGGATTGTCTTAGCTATACAGGCTCTTTTTTGGTTCCATACAAAATTTAAAGTAGTTTTTTTTCTAATTCTGCAATGAAGGTCAATGGTAGCTTGATGGGAATAGGATTCTATCTCTAAATTACTTTGGGCCATAAGGCCATTTTCGTGATATTGATTCCTCCTATCCATGAGAAAGGAATATTTTTCCATTTGTTTATGTCCTCTTTTGTTTCCTGGAGCAGTGGTTTGTGGTTCTCCTTGAAGAGGTCCTTCACATCTCTTTTAAGTTGTATTCCTAGGTATTTGATTCTCTTGGTAGCAATTGTGAATGGGAGTTCACTCATGATTTGGCTCTCTGCTTGCCTGTTATTGGTGCATAAGAATGCTTATGATTTTTGCACATTGATTTTTGTATCCTGAAATGTTTCTGATGTTGCTTATCAGCTTAAGGAGTTTTTGGGCTGAAATGATGTGTTTTCTAAATATAGAATAATGTCATCTGCAAACAGAGACTGTTTGACTACCCCCCTTCCTATTTGAATATGCTTTATTTCTTTCTCTTGCTTGATTGCCGTGCCCAGAACTTCCAATACTGTATTGAATTGTAGTGGTGAGAGAGGGCATCCTTGTCTTATACCAGTTTTCAAAGGGAATGCTTCCATCTTTTGCCCATTCAGTATGATATTGGCTATGGGTCTGTCATAAATAGCTCTTATTATTTTGAGATATGTTCCATCAATACCTAGTTTATAGAGAGTTTTTGGCATGAAAGGGTGTTGAATTTTATAGCAGGCCTTTTCTGCATCTATTGAGATAATAATATGGTTTTTGTTATTATTTCTGTTTATGTGATGGATTACATTTATTGATTTGCATATGTTGAACCAGCCTTGCATCCTAGGGATGAAGCTGACTTGATTGTGGTGGATAAGCTTTTTGATGTGCTACTGGATTCGATTTGCCAGTATTTTACTGAGGATTTTTGCACCAATGTTCATCAGGGATATTGGCCTGAAATTTTCTTTTTTTGTTGCGTTTCTGCCAGGTTTTGTTATCAGGATGATGCTGGCCTCCTAAAATGAGTTAGGGAGGAGTCCCTCTTTTTTTGTTGTTTGGAGTAGTTTCAGAAGGAATGGTACTAGCTCCTCTTTGTACCCTGGTAGCATTCAGCTGTGAATCTGTCTGGTCCTGGACCTTTTTTTGGTTGGTATGCCATTAATTACTGCCTCAATTTCAGAGCTTGTTATTGGTCTATTCAGGGATTCGGCTTCTTCCTGGTTTAATCTTGAGAGGGTGTATGTGTCCAGGAATTAATATATTTCTTCTAGATTTTCTAGTTTATTTGCATAGAGTATTCGTTGATGGTAGTTTGTATTTCTGTGGGATCAGTGGTGATACATCCTTCATCATTTTTTATTGTGTCTATTTGATTCTTCTCTCTTTTCTTCTTTATTATTCTGTGTAGTGGTCTATCTATTTTGTTAATCTTTTTGAAAAACCAGCCCCTGGATTCATTGATTTTTCTGAAGGGTTTTTGTATCTCTGTCTCCTTCAGTTCTGTTTGCTCTTTCTTCTCTAGTTTTTTTAATTGTGATGATAGGATGTCAATTTTATATCTTTCCAGTTTTCTGATGTGAGCACATTTAGTGCTATAAATGTCCCTCTTAACACTGCTTTAGCTGTGTCTCAGAAGTTCTGGTATGTTGTCTCTTTGTTCTCATTGTTTTCAAATAACTTCTTTATTTCTGCCTTAATTTCATTATCTACCCAGTAGTCATTCAGGAGCAGGTTGTTCAGTTTCCATGTAGTTGTGCAGTTTTTTGTGAGTTTCTTAATGCTGAGTTCTAATTTGATGGCACCGTGGTCTGAAAGACTGTATGTTATGATTTATGTTCTCTAGCATTTGCTGAGGAGTGCTGTACTTCCAATTATATGGTCAATTTTAGAGTAAGTGTGATGTGGTGCTGAGAAGAATGTATATTCTGTTGATTTGGGATGGAGAGTTCTGTAGATGTCTATTAGATATGCTTGTTCCAGAGCTGAGTTCAAGTCCTGAATATGCTTGCTAATTTTCTGTCCTGTTGATCTGTGTAATATTGACAGTGGGGTGTTAAAGTCTCCCACTATTATTGTGTGGGAGTCTAAGTCTCTTTGTAGGTCTCTAAGAACTTGTTTTATGAATCTGGGTGCTCCTGTATTAGGTGGATACATATTTAGGATAGTTAGCTCTTTTTGTTGCATTGATCCCTTTACCATTACGTAATGCCTTTCTTTCTCTTTTTTGATCTTTGTCGGTTAAAGTCTCTTTTATCAGAGACTAGGATCGCAACCCCTGCTTTTTTGGCTTTCCATTTGCTTGGTAAATATTCCTCCATCTCTTTATTTTGAGCCCATGTATGTCTTTGCCATGAAATGGGTCTCCTGAATGCAGCACACTGATGGGTCTTTATCCAGTTTGCCAGTCTGTGTCTTTTAATTGGGGCTTTTAGCCCATATACATTTAAGATTAATATTGCTATGTGTGAATTTGAGCCCCATATTTCTTGGAGGCTTTGTTCATTCCTTTTCATTCTTTTTACTGTAATCTTGTCTTTATACCTTTTTTCAGTAAGTTGATCTTCAATCTCTGATATCCTTTCTTCTGCTTGATCAAGTCAGGTATTGATACTTGTGTATGCTTCACGAAGTTCTTGTGCTGTGTTTTTCAGCTCCACTGAATTACTTATATTCTTCTCTAAACTGGCTATTCTAGTTAGTAGTTCCTGTAACCTTTTATCAAGGTTTGTAGCTTCCTTGCCTTAGGTTAGAACATGCTCCTTTAGCTCAGAGGAGTTTGTTATTACTCACCTTTTGAAGCCTACTTCTGTCAATTCTTCAATCTCATTCTCCATCCAGTTTTGTGCCCTTGCTGGAGAGGAGTTGCGATCGTTTGGAGAAGAGGCATTCTGGTTTTTGGAATTTTCAGCATTTTTGCGCTGGTTTTTCCTCATCTTTGTGGATTTATCTACCTCTGATCTTTGAGGCTGAGGACCTTTGGATGGGTTTTTGTGCGGGGGTCCTTTATGTTGATGTTGATGTTGCTTTCTATTTATTAGTTTTTCTTCTAACAGTCAGGCCCCCTCTTCTGCAAGTCTGCTGCAATTTGCTGAAGCTCCACTCCAGACCCTGTTCACCTGGGTATTACCAGTGGAGGCTGCAGAACAGTAAAGATTGCTGCCTGCTCCTTTCTCTGGAAGCTTCATCCCAGAGGGGCACCAGCCTGATGCCAGCTGGAACTCTCCTGTATAAAGTGTCTGTCGACCCCTGTTAGGAGGTCTCTCCCAGTTAGGAGGCACGGGGTTTTGGGATCCACTTTAGGAGGCAGTCAGTCCCTTAGCAGAGCTCGAACACCGTGCTGGGAGAATCCACCTCATCAGTATCAGCTGCTCTCCTCAGAGCCCGCAGGCAGGAACGTTTAAGTCCACTGAAGCTGCGCCCACAACCGCCCCTTCCCCCAGGTGCCATATCCCAGGGAGATGGGAGTTTTATCTATAAGACCCTGTATGGGGTTGCTGCCTTTCCTTCAGAGATGCTCTGCCCAGTGAGGAGGAATCTAGAGAGGCAGTCTGACCACAGCTGCTTTGCCATGCTGTGGTGAGTTCCGCCTAGTCCAGACCTACCAGCCTCCTTAGCACTGTCAGGGGAAAACGGCCTACTCAAGCCTCAGCCATGGCGGATGTCCCCCCCACACCAAGCTCTATCGTCCCAGGTAGACTTCAGAGTGCTGTGCTGTTAGTGAGAATTTCAAGCCAGTGGTTCTTAGCTACATGGGCTCCGTGGGAGTGGGACCCACTGAGTGAAGCTACTTGGCTCCCTGGCTTCAGCCCCCTTTCCAGGGAAGTGAATTGCTCTGTCTTGCTGGGGTTCCAGGTGCCTCTGAGGGGTGGCGGGGAGGGGAGGGGAGGGACAAAACTCCTGCAGCTAGCTTGGTGTCTGCCCAAACAGCTACCCAGTTTTTTGCTTGAAACCCAGGGCCCTGGTGGTGTAGGCACATGAGGGAATCTCCTGATCTGCAGATTGCAAAAACTATCGGAAAAGCGTACTAGCTGGGCCCAGTAGCACAGTCCCTCACAGCTTCCTTTGGCTGAGGTAGGGAGGTGTCTGGCTGTTTGCATTTCCCAGGTGAGGCATGCCCCATTCTGCTTCTGCTCTTCCTCCGTGGGCTACACCCATTGCCTAAACAGTCCCAGTGAGATGAACTGGGTACCTCAGTTGGAAATGCAGAAATCACGCAGCTTCTTTGTTGGTCTCCCTGGGAGCTCAGACTGTAGCTGTTTTTATTCGGCCATCTTGCCAGATCCCCCTGAATTCAGTCCCTCTCTGATACAGTCTTTCGCTCTGTCTCCCTCTCTCCCTCCGTCCCAACTCCACCACCCCCACTCCTTGAAACTAGCACAAAGCTGTGATCCTGTGTGAATTGTAGCTGCTCTGTAGACCTAAACTTTCTATAAGTAGGCTGTCCCAAGATTTGGACTCGGACAGGTTATCTTCACACCAAGCCATGTTCTTCAACAGCTTTATCAGTATGAAAGATGATATTTTGCTCTCCACTTGTCTCTTTCATTTGATTAGTTCCAATCTTGGGAAAGGGAGGGGTTAATCATTATTGAGCCTCTAAAACTCCAACTTTTTTTTTTATTTTGTAAATTTGCCTTAGTTTTGTGGTTATATGGGCACTAGATGCAAATAATTGTATTTATTTTTATGTTACATAAATGTAAGTACAATTATAATGAAAATAATTTAAGCCAACACCAAAACCCCCTGAACATGTTTTTCTTTTAATATGCATTCATATAACACGTAAGTAGGAGAAAATTTGAGGCAGCAGAATTGTCACTAACACACTCAAACTCAATCAAAATAAAGATTAAAGCAATTTCCCCAGAAACTTTTTTAAAAAATAAAGTCAGCAACAACAACAATTTTAGAATATGGTAATGATGATAAGTGGTTTTTGAATTTCCCTGCATTCACTACAAAAAGTGAAAAAGAAACTTTTTTTTTTTTGCTTTTAGACAATATGTATGACAAAACTAGCTGACAAAATATGAATCCTAAAATATTACTAGGTCACGTAAAGCTACCAACAGCAATAATACCTGCATCATAGCAACCTCTAGAAATGACTGCCCATTTCCTGGAAATACAACAGAGGAACATGTTATACCTCTGTATAGAAATGTAATCAGCATATTACAGTCAATGGGAAGAACCCTGCTGAAGAAATGGTATCTTTAACACATAACTAAAAGAGTAAAAAAGGATTGATTAGAGACACTTCCGGGGAATATTGGCATATTGAGCAGCTGCAATGTATGACTCATATTTGAATCTTGACTAAAATTATAAAAAATTGTAAGAAAAGTTAGAAAACGTGAATATAACTGAGTGATTTATTAATCAAAACTTTTTTTGATGTGATAATGGCATTGTGGTGTTTTAAAAAAGAATTTCTAACTTTTAGAGGTGTTTAATGAAATATTTACATGTAAAATAATATGGTGCCTGGAAAGGAGGATATAAAATGAGATATAGATGGAATAAGACTGACAATAAGTAAATAATTATTGAAGCTGGATTATTGAAGTACACTGTAGTATTCTCTTTAGTGTGGAATATGTGTGAAATTTCCTATAATAAAAATTTTAAAAACCCCTTAGGAGCACAAAGGGACATTTAAATGAGACCATAAGGACCAAATGATGGACTATTAGACTTCAGAGAAAGTGTTTTCATAGTTCAAAGGAAAGGAAGGCCAAATAAGATTTTGAAATCCTAGGTATCTAGTAAAATTATTTCCAATTCTGTTCAAATATTAGGGGTCCCTAGCAATCTACAATAACAGGTAAGAGCAAAGTCATTTCTTTTAACTTTGGAATATATTTCCTTCTTACAGTTAAAAAGGCTTATCTGATAGATTGACAATTCCCCTAAACGTTTATTGAACCATAGCTTTACAAACCATAGCTTTCTCTAGCAAACTACAATAGCAGGTAAGAGCAAAGTTATTTCTTTTAACTTTGGAATATATTTCCTTCTTACGGTTAAAAAGGCTTATCTGATAGATTGACAGTTTCCCTAAACATTTATCAAATCATAGCTTTACAGTGCATGTGGCTGAGAATGATTCACTTTATTCCTTTTGGGAGCTGGGGCATCTGAGCTCCTGAGCTAAGACTTCCAGCCTCTAGCTGTGTGCAGCCTTGTCTTTTTTTATCTTAATGAACTTCACAGATATTGTCATTTTTAAATCCCTGTTATGCCCTAAAAATGCATGGGAAGCACTAGACTATACTATAAATCTGACTTGTGATTCCTTCTACTTAGGAACTATTCTCTATGCCCTACATCATTGTTCAGAAGCTTAGTGTCTTTTCCCAAACAGAGATATACACTTCAGATAGAAGCAGGTGTCAATCTGTCAACTAACATGTATTTATTGATTTCCTAGACACAGTGGGGAGGGAAGATACATACTTTATCTTACCGGCAGTTCTCTCTAAAAATCCCTTTATTTCTCCACTGGCTCTGATATTACAAAGTCACTAGTGCACTCAGTCTACGGTCAGTTAATAAACATTTAATGAGCGGATAACAAATATCTGTCTAAGTGTTGGATTCTAGAGCTCAAGAGGTAAATATGTAAGACGTGGTTCTTGCTATCCTTTTCTTAGTTCTCAGTCTCTTTGCTCTCATTGCTAACTTTGACACCAATGAACTCTACCTTGTAGAAACTTTATAATTCTTAAGTTACCAGATGGCTCCCTATGCTCTCTCTGCTCAGAGCTTATTGCATCATTCTAAAAATTCACTGATCGATGCTGCCTCTGATGAAATATAGGCATTTCTATCATCATCTCTCATTTATTTAACAGTATTGATACTACTACTATGTTCTGGGCTCAGGGAACCCAACCGTCCAGCAGGAGACAGAGATTGCTAAAGACTAGTAAAGTACAAGAAAGTACAATTAATTGAGAGAGTTCTGACGGACACTGTCTGGTGCTAGGGAGGCACTTCATGGAGAATGTGAAAATTAGCTAGAGTTTCAAAGGATGACATACCGAGTTGAGTTGACGTTTTATTTCCACTCTTCCTCCTTCTTCCATATAGCTGGGATTAGCCATAGAGCATTCACCTATTTATTCATTCATTGAATAAATACTTATCAAGCACCAACTATGTGAGAGGGACTCTGCTAGGCAGCTTCAGCAGGTGGATGGTCACCAAATTGGCAAAGGGACTGTATAGCAGGGGGCCCCCAACCCCTAGGCTGCAGACCAGTAGTGGCCTGTGGCCTGTTAGGAATTGGGCCATGTAGCCGCAGGTGAGCTGTGGCTGAGCCAGCAAGCATTACCGCCTGAACTCTGCCTCCTGTCAGATCAGAGGCGGCATTACGTTTTCATAGGAGTGCAAACCCTCTTGTTAACTGTGCATGTGGGGGATCTAGGTTGCACGCTTTTTATGAGAATCTAACTAATGCCTGATGATCTGATGTGGAACAGTTTCATCCTGAAACCAGCTCCCTCCCACCCTGCCATCTGTGGAAAAATTGTCTTCCACAAAACTGGTCCCTGGTGCCAAAAAGGTTGGGGACCACTGCCCTATAGGGAATACAGATAATCTGGGTCAGTGACAGGGAGTCACTAATACAGGATCAGGCACTCATAGATCAAGTCCAGACAGAGGAATGGGAAATCTAGCCTGATTCTTGGAAGATATTGTATCCTCAGGAATTTGTGACAGTTGTATAATCAGACAATTTTGGAAGTGTAGGCATGTAATGCAGTTAAATCATTTTCTGTTTCAGATACAATCTATGCCATTTACATTAGTTCACATCTCAAATATGTTATCTTGAGCAAAGTTATCCATTCTGTGTCCTTGTTTCCATATTTGTAAAATGAAATAAAGGGTAGCTACCCTGTAAGTTCTTGAGGGATATTAAATATAATTTATATCATTCAAAAATTTTTGTTACCTGAAAGTGCTCAATAAATGCAATTATTTAAAGATATGGGATTTTGAGCTAATATTGTTGTAGTGTTTCCTGAAAGGATGAAACAGCAAGGTGTGTGTGTATGCATCAGTGTGTGTGTATTATAGACACAAGGTGTACAAGACTTTACAGACTGTCACAGAAAGAATTACTTTGTGAACTACTGATAGTAATTAATCATTATCATGAATTTAAATATTAGTTGTCAGTTCTCAGTGACAAGAATAGCATTCAGGAGGGTTAGAATTCCACTCCGTTTTTCTGAGAGGGAGGCTGGATGGTTTGTGTACATTTGTTAGTAGCTGAGCAAAATTCACCCCTTATAATCTGTGAGGTGATCTTTGTATTAGTCTATTTGCTTTAATTTTTACTGACCAGAGTGCTCGAAAAAGCTGCACTTATTACTTGGCTATACCATGTTTTATTTTTTTAAATGGCACTTTTGTATCTTTTAGTAGAAAAGATGAAATTTCAGTTTATTTTGGTTTGTAACTTGTGACTTTTTTCATCAGCTAACAGAAATCCTCTCATAAGGCAATTATAGCCTTTAGTCGTTATTGCCATAACTTCGACTGCTTTCATTAGAGATGGTGAAAAATATGAGTGTGGTTGTGGAAAGGATTTGAGAACTAAGACAGCTCACATATGTCATAAGATTAATTTTAGACTAGATATTTTTTCCATTCAATGCTCACTTACTTTCTCCATTTTTTTACAGTATCTTGCTAAGATTTAAAATATCCAAGAGATTTTCACCCAGAGAGTATTGTTTCCCAAGAGGGTTAGTTCTTATGCATTTATATTCTCCAAGCTGAATAAATTGCAGAGCTAGGCCAAGAAATGTGTAAAAGGTTTGCATAACCTAACCATGTCTCCAGAAATAACATATTCATTCTCTTAGATGTTATTTTTGTCTTTAAATCATGTCTGGATACTCACAACAGCACTATTAAGCACAAAGTGTATCATTTCTCCAGTGTTTCATTAATCCCCCCTTTGCTTCCTTGCTACCAGCCAAAAAACAAACCAGGAAACAAACACACTAACTAAACCAAAATTTTAAAGAATAAGAAGGCCAAAAATTACTTTCTGCTTAAGATACATCAACATTATTAGAGGTTTTTTTGAGGTTTCATTGTAAAAATGAGATAAAAACAAACAAATTAATACCTTTCCATCTGTGTGCATTGATGGCACTCCTTAATAAAAAGTCTTCGTGACTAACAAGAAAATTAGCAAAAGAGTTATAATACAGTATTCATCTTTCAAATCACCAAGAACCAAAGTTTTTAGTGAGAAGAGGGTGACAACCTTTTTTCCCATGTGCATTGGATCCTTTAAGTAAATTATCAGCAGTACGACAAATACCTTATTATTACTATATGGGTGTGACTAAGCCTGTTCTTGTTTAATTTAGAGCTAAGCAGGCTAGATTATCAGAGAGTATAGTAATAGATAGCAACATGCTGTGACTTAGGTAGGTCCAGGTAATATTAATAGTAATTTTAATGGTCTAAAAGCTAGGTAGATAAGAATGAGAGTATCTGAGTCAAGAGAGTTAGACACCAAATTACAAGTGCCAAAATTAGAGGAAGAATCGGTAAGACTGAAGTCTAAGGGCAGCACTTCAGCCCCAGGGTATGATCAACATTGGAATCTTGGGCAGAATATTTAGATCCAGGGACAGGGGATGATGACAGGGACCTAGTTAACAGAGCTGGAATTCAAGGTAGAGATTTGTTTCTAAGGACAAGATAGATACTTGTCTATTAGGGTGAGTCCTAGAGTCAGAACCCTTCAAATGATGGTTTAATTTGATCGATTTAAAGTATGCTTTACATCTCTTTATGACTAAGGTCAGAATTGATCCAGGACCTTGGAGTGCTAGAGCAGGGCTTGCAAGTGAGAGTTAAGATGTAAACTTTTACCATTTATGCTTCATTCCCTAGTGACACATAGTTCCTTTTTCTCTAATCTGAACTAGTCTGTTAGTTTAACTGTTGACTTAACTTACAGCATGGATTAAAGGTAGGAATTCTAGTATTAAACAGATGCCCTTACTAGCTTTGGGACACAGGTCAGCTTATTCAACTTCTCGAAGCCTCTGTTTCCTTATCTACAAAGTGCAAATAAGAAAATTATTTCACAGCATTATTGTTAGCATTGATGTAAAACACTTGGCATAATGCCTGGCACATAGCTAATTAGAATTTGCACTTTATTTTTGTTTCTAACTAACTACCAGCTATGAAAAGAAGACTTCAGTTGCCTGAAGTGTTGATACTTAGGCACAAGTTGACACACAACTTTCCATCATCTGACCATGAATTGTGCAGGCTGCTCCTTCTGCCTCTTTCATTGTGTCTGTCTGCCTGGCTGACTTGTGTGACAGTCCCATAATAGTTACCAATAAAAATCATGTAATAATGCTTGCCAAGAACTATAATACATGAAATTCCATCTCTAGATGTCTACTTAATATATTAATCAATTTCACCTAAGCTTTGAATGTGATTTTCAACTCTTGAATACAATATAATATGGAGTGCTTTTTTTGATGGATGTGATTCTTTTGTGAAAACTTAAGCATTGTACCAAGAATAAGATGTGAATGTGTTTTTTTAAAGAGTAGGTGAAGCTAAAAATTGTTATCTAATGGTTACTATTTTGGTTTCATGCATGATTTTATGGCAAAAACCTACATAAATTATGTATAAGTTATTCAATTTCTTCCTTTGGGCTTTTCCCCAAATTTATGTGTGCAGATATAGCTATATTTCAGGAAACGTGAAGTTTTAAAAATTTTCTTCCTGACTGCTCACCAAATTACTTAGAATTTTTCCTGAAATCATTCTCAGAAAAGTGGTCACATTTACGAGTGATAAAATTACATGTGCAATTTATTGAATAATTGTTAATAATTAATGACAAATAATGAACTGCAGTCAAGAGACGGATTCTGGCCTCAAATAATTTACAGTTCTTAAAATCATGAGTAGATACTTCTCAGTAGGATCCGTGTTTCAGTTGACACTGGGCTCACTCTGAGAACAGGAAGTAATCAGAGTACAGTGATGGTTTAACACTATCTTACTTAGAACTTAGATCAAAGAGTTACGGCAGCTTTATAATCCTCAGCACTCAATGTATAGATTGCCAAAGTAAATCTCAGTTTGTTTAATGTCTAGTGAAGAAGAGGAAAAAGCAGCTATTAAGCCATCACAATTTTTAAAGGAGGACAGAATGACAGTGTTAATGGATGTGGAATTTTCTCTGTCTTCAGTCAGCATGCTTCATTGAATACTTATGGAATGAAAAGTGCGTGGTGCAAACTACTGTATACTAAGCATTGTAGTGGGATATAAAAAAAGTATAATAAAGGCATTTGTGTAGGACATTGCAGGTAAAGAAAATTCTTTCACATGTATCATCTCATGTGATAGTCACAACTTCCCTGTGAGGAGGGAATATAGAGGTTGTCATTTTTTCCTACTTTATTGATAAAATGACTGAGGATTTTGAGATTAATGATTTATTCAATGACCTGCAGAGCTAGCATCGGATCCACATCTTCATATACAAATAAATATTCATTCATTCAAACATATTTATCTAGGGACTACTATGTGCAAAGCACTGTGCCAAGTACTGGTGCCATGCTAAAACAAAAAGCCCCTGCTTTTCCAGAGCTTATATTCCACACGGGGAGGTAAAACTATAACAATTTCAAGTAAAAAATGCTGGGCTGTGGAGGGATGGTGCAGATGTAAGTAAAGTGTACTGACAATTCAGAAAAGGAAGTCCTTTTACTCCGGCAAGAAAGATAGGGATGTCTGCTAGATTTTGAAGTTGTGTGTAGTGAGAGTTCTTCAAAGGGAAGTTGAGACTGGCTCAAGCACAAGATAGAACTCAGGAAGTAAGATGAGTAGGGGCAGCAATGTAAACGTGACGGGAAAGAAAGTTTGGGGATTATGTCCCAAAGAGCCAGATACATTTGTTTGAACTTTCTGAGGTAGGGATCACTGAATATTTTTAGGTATCAGAATGATCACCAAAAAATAAGACCAAGATGGTAGAGTGTGATATGTAGATATAAAGTGTGAGATTGGAGACGAGCCAGTTTTTTAAGGACCAGTTGGTTTAAAGCATTTATCTTCTACAATTATGTTGTACAATGCAGTTATTACAATAATCATCACATACTTTCCTCAGTTACTTCTTTGAAATATATAAAAGACATTTAAAAATGTTTGGGAAATTAAGAATTTAATAAAAAGTAACTCTTTTAGTTGAGTATATAGAATGAACAATTCTCTGGTTACCAAGATCATTGTCTAAGACTAACATTTTATGTAAATGTGGAATTCTACATATATGTGTTAGGGCTTGAAATGATATTTCATAAATAGAGGTAGAGATTTTTAAAACAATTCTGATTATTTTCCTTATCTATAGTTTGTTCAAAGACATTATTTGAAAGATTTTTTTCTTCATATTGTACTCTCATCTTCATTCAATTGCTTTATTTATTTTCATGGACAGTCAAAGTATTTCAAAAATTGGTATAAGGTTGGGGGGCAGAAGTTTTTTTAGAACTTAAAGAACAATGCAGATGAAAGGAGTTTTATTACATATCCTTAATCTTCATTTTTAGCCTGAATCACTTAATAATTACTTTATAATAATCAAATTATTTCATATATTCTCACTACTCACCAATAGATTCATGGTATGCTTTTTATTATAAACATTTCTGTGTGTAATTTAATGCTTGTCAATACTTACAGAAATTCAATGAACTAAAACATTGTCCCTAGTAAGTTGTCAGTATCTGTTTTTCTGGACTGTAAAGTTTATAAATATGATAGCACACAATGGAGCAATACTTAATATTTTGTCAAATAGTTAAAACAAATATTATATATACATATACATATTACATGTACATACATACATATGTGTATGAAGTTTTATTTTTAGATTAAATTTGTTAAATTAGAAAAATAAAATGGAAATATTATTGTATTTACTAGTAAATCTTTTTATATTGGTGTCAGTGTGTGTTTAAATTCTTCAGGGTTCTCATTAGTAAATTATTTAAATTATTGGTGGTCAGAGTTCCCCAAATATATGGTCTAACAGCTGTTGATTAATAAATTGTCATAATTTATGACACATTGTATGTATATAGAATTATTAATAACTGTTACTTATAATCATATAATATGAAATATTTCCATGGTTGGAAAATATAGCCTGAAAGTGTGTTTCTGTCCATTTTCAAATTAGGGGGATCATTCATAATTGCTACAAAAAAATAAAATATCTAGAAATACAACTTACAAGGGACGTGAAGGACCTCTTCAAGGAGAACTACAAACCACTGCTCAAGGAATTAAGAGAGGACACAAACAAATGGAAAAAGAGTCCATGCTCATGGATAGGATGAATCAATATCATGAAAATGGCCATACTGCCCAAAGTAATTTATAGATTGAATACAATCACGATCATGCTACCACTGACTTTCTTCACAGAACTAGAAAAAACTATTTTAAATTTCATATGGAACCAAAAAAGAGCCTGTATAGCCATGACAATACTAAGCAAAAAGAACAGCCGGAGGCATCATGCTACCTAACTGCAAACTATACTACAAGGCTACAGTAACCAAAACAGCATGGTACTGGTACCAAAACAGATATATAGACCAATGGGACAGAACAGAGGACTCAGAAATAACACCACACATCTACAACCATCCATTCTTTGACAAACTTTGACACAAATAAGCAATGAGGAAATGATTCTCTATTTAATAAATGGTGCTGGGGGCCGGGCGCTGTGGCTCATGCCTGTAATCCCAGCACTTTGGGAGGCTGAGGCGGGTGGATCACGAGGTCAGGAGATCGAGACCATCCTGGCTAACACAGTGAAACCCCATCTCTACTAAATATACAAAGAATTAGCCGGGCGTGGTGGCGGGCCCCTGTAGTCCCAGCTACTCGGGAGGCGGAGGCAGGAGAATGGCGTGAAACTGGGAGGCAGAGTTTGCAGTGAGCCAAGATCGTGCCACTGTACCCCAGCCTGGGCGATAGAGCAAGACTCTGTCTAAAAAAATAAAAAAATAAAAAAATAAATAAATAGTGCTGGGAAAATTGACTAGTCATATGCAGAAAATAGAAACTGGACCCCTTCCTTACACCCTATACAAAAATTAACTCAAGATGGATTAAAGACTTAAATATAAAACCTAAAACCATAAAAACCCGGGAAGAAAACCTAGGTAATACCATTCAGGACATAGGCAGTCTATTCATCTGAGAAAGGTCTAATATCCAGAATCTACAAGTAAAATAAACAAATTCACAAGAAAAAGAAAAACCAACCCATCAAAAAGTGGGCAAAGGATATGAACAGACTTTTATCAGAAGAAGACATTTATGCAGCCAACAAACATATGAAAAAAGCTCATTATCATTGGTGATTAGATAAATGCAAATCAAAACCACAGTGAGATAACATCTCACACCAGTTAGAATGGTGACCATTAAACAGTCAGGAAACAATAGATGCTGGAGAGGATATGGAGAAATAGGAACACTTTTACACTGTTGGAGGGAGTGTAAATTTGTTCAACCATTATGGAAGACAGTGTGGTGATTCCTCAAGGATCTAGAACCAGAAATATCATTTGACCCAGCCATCCCATTACTGGGTATGTACCCAAAGGATTATATATCATTCTACTATAAAGACACGTGCACACTTATGTTTATTGCAGCACTATTTACAATTGCAAATACTTGGAACCCACCCAAATGCCCATCAATGTTAGACTGGATAAAGAGAATGTGGCACATATACATCATGGAATATTATGCAGCCATAAAAAAGGATGAGTTCATGTCCTTTGCAGGGACGTGGATGAAGCTGGAAACTATCATCCTCAGCAAATTAACACAGGAACAGAAAACCAAACACTGCATGTTCTCTCATGAGTGAGAGTTGAACAATGAGAACACATGGACACAGGGAGGGGAACATCACACACCAGGTCCTGTTGGGGAGTCGGGGGAAAGGGGAGGGAGAGCATTAGGACAAATACCTAAGGCATGTGGGGCTTAAAACCTAGATGACAGGTTGATAGATGCAGCAAACCACCATGGCACATGTATACTGATGTAACTAACCTGCCTGTTAAGCACATGTATCCCCAAAGTTAAAGTAAAATAAAAAAAATTATAAAGACAATATGAAAACTTTTGGAACATACTTAAATAATGAGAGTATTTTTTGAGAGTTATGATGTGCCAGGTATTATCTAAAGTCTTTACATAGTTATCTTGATGTCTACTTTATGCAAAATTTTATTCCCAGGTTAGAAATGAAGAAACTGAGACACAGAAAGGTCACACCCTGGTTTCTTCCCTCCGTTTACTCTCTAGACTCCCATTGGTGATTTTATTGGCTGAACTCAGGAGTTAGCTGTCAGGGGTGCCTGGGATATGCAGTAGTCAAAATTCTTCCTCCCAGGCCATAAAATACAAACCCGAAGCAGGGAAGGGCAAAGAGTCGGTCCCAGGGAAAACAGGCCCAGAACTAACACATAACTACTGTGTAGCAGGTGCAGGTATGTGCTATTTTTTTTCTGATAGTTATAAGATTTTATATGAAATTTTACTTGGTAATTTCTTTGTTTTAAAAATGTTAAGCTCCTGCTAAGTAATTGTGACTGAAATATATATATAAAATAAACAGACCAGTAGAAGAGACTAGTTCATAAATAAATAACATATAAAACATAATTCTATAAAGTAAATATGTATAAAATGTATTAAAAAATATGAGAAGAGATTTAATTTGGACTGGAGAAATCAGAAGTCTAGAAAAGCTAAGAAAAAGAATGTGACATGAGCTGGGTTTTGAAAGAAATAGGAAACTAGAACCCAGTTAGGTAGGCATTTAGGCACAGGCTAAACATAAATAAAAGCATGAAAACTACAACGGGAATTGTATATCAGGCACAGTGACTTGCCTGTATAGCTGTAGTAAAAGGAATATGGAAGAAAGTGGAAAGATAATTGTTCATTGCATAAGCTCAAAGTCATTTACACATTTGAACTGTATTCCTAACCAAACTTAAGGGCTGTTTGCTTCCCAGATTTCTGAAGATTGGTTGTATCCATCTTTCTCTTCTCATTGTTTGCACAGACCAGCATAGTGTTAAGGCTGTTCTTGGTCTATGTATCATTCCTTCATCACATAAGGACCTTGGAATTACAAAGGAAAAATGCAGTTGGCTTGCCTTCCCCAAAACATCTGTATTTGCTGCTTCCCAAAACATTAATATGCATCATGGTTACTACAAGACTTGCAAAGGTGATGCTGATGTGTCTGTGTCTGGCTTGTTACTGTTTGTACCTTCATTTACTAGATTTGAAGTCTTGCCAGGGAAATAATGTGGGCAATTGCTCAAGCTATGCTGCTTCAGCTTCCCTTTAATACCTGGTCAAGAGCAGTCTCCAGTGACGCTGGGTACTCTGAGCACCTCTGCTGCTTCATGACTGGCAAGGACTCAGAATTTAGGCAAGGGTGAGTCATACCAGGCCTGAGTGGGTGGCCATCAATGTAATGTAAATCTTTTAAAGTAGAAAAATATTTCCATGCTTATGCTGGTCACACTGCTCACTCCTTCAGATCCATTCTCTGCTCTTCTCTCTGCTGTAGGAGGTTGATCTCTCTAGGACCTCTTGTTATGGTCTGAATGTGGGTGTCCCCACATCAACATTCACATGCTGAAATCCTAATCCTTAAGGTGATGGTATTAGGAGGTTGACCTTTGGGAGATGATTAGGTGATGAGGATGCAGCCCTCATGCATGTGATTAATGCCTTCATAAAAGTGACCCCAGAGGGACCCCTTGCCCCTTCCACTATATGAGTACATGGTGAAAAAGCACTATTTGTGAATGAGGACGGGATCCCTCAGCAGACACCGGATCTACCAGTGCCTTGATCTTGGACGTGCCAGCCTCCAGAACAATGGGAAATAAATTTGTGTTGTTAATAAGCTACCCAGTCTGTGGTATTTTATTATAGCAACCTGAGCAGACAAAGACAGTGCTCCCTTGATCTTTGGACTGCATTTGATTTTTGCCTATGGGAAGCAGTAATAGAAGAAGTCAGGGAAGATGAAGAGTAATTGAGGTATTTATTACCTCTCTTTCTCCTTCCTAGGCCATAGTTTTTGCAGAGCCTATTTTCCTTTAATTACTCTGAGATAATGAGGCGACCCCCTCATTGCTGACTTCAGCTCTTGTCAGATTTCAGTAGCACTGTACCTTTCCTTGCCCTGCAGGCCTAGGGATGGTAACAGCTCCTCATTGTGACTAGTCCTTGGGTGCTTCACCATTCCTTGTCAGTTTTCATAACCCTGCCTGTACCTCTATAAAATGTCCCTTCATTCAGTGCTCTTAAATTAAATCCTTTGAGTGCATTCTTTGTTTCTCTTCTGCATGCTAGGCTACACCACCCAGCCTCCCTTTTCAGGACAGGTGGATGGCTCAGCTGTCTCAGGAATTTCCCTTAGTCATTTTCCCTCACCAAAGTCCTGTTCACTTTCTGGGGCAGCCTGCATTCAGTGACTGATCATTGTGGAGGTATAAAAGGTCTTGTTTGCTTGGACCCTGGCTGGGGCAGCCATGGGGTTCATTGTGACTGTTGTTGAGACTGCAGTTGGCACCAAAACCTAGCATCTCCCCTTGCCAGACCTGCTTCCTGTCCTCACTTCCACAGATGCAGATCCTGAGAGTACTCCCTAATAATTTTCTGGAATGCTTACCTCAGTTTCATAATCTACTTCCCAGAAAGAGCAATTTACAAACACCGTTTCTTTAAAAGCATGTGTGCTGGCTAATTGTTATAAAGATTAATTGTCTTCTCTTGTCTATAATTGCCAATATGACCCACAGTGGGCATAGTTTTGCTTTTGTGCCTTCTCAGTTCTCTTTCCTGGGATCCTTTATGGTCTTATACTCTTATGCTAATCTGTACTCTTAAAAAATTATCTAAACACACTAATTAAAGCAACCCTACGTTACCAATTTATGCTTGCTAAATCAGCAAACATTTAAAAATATTATAGCCTCCAGTATTGTTAAAGTTGGTATGGCACAGATACATTTATACAGTGCTAATGGCATTATAAACCAAAATAAGTCTTGAGAAAGATTGCATGACATTATATATCATTATGCTATTTGATCTAATAAGTGCTTTCCTGAGAATTTGTTCTTCAACAATTAAAAGGAAGAGCAAATCTACCTGTACAAGTTATCATCTGTTTTCAAAGAAAAGACCACCACTCAATATCTGAAATAAAATACTGAATTTATTAATATTTTAAGCAAGGGAAAGCCTTGCTTGTGAGGTTCAGCCTTTCTGAGCAAAGCATGAAGCTGATTTTATATAGGGTTTTTAGCAGTGTGGAGTCCAGAAATTTGAAGTTCTTCTGAGATGTCACTGTTTAGTGATTGGCTGACCCTTAGTTGTAGGAGCATGGTTACCAGTGTGCATCTGTTGTGGACTTTAAAAATGCAATTACTAAACTGAAGCTGTTTCCAATTGGCTGACTTTCAGAATTCTGAGCTGTCACTGATTGACTAGGTTTCAGAAACATGTTTATTGAAGTGAATTGTCATTGATTGATTACATAAATTTAAACTCGGCTGGGTTGTTACTTATTATAATAGCTAGCAACTAACTAGTCTTCTCATAGAAGTGTAAGAACTTTTTTCTCAACAGCATATTCTCTAATATGAACCTAGATGTAATCTCAATGTCTAATATGCAAATGGTTAAGTAATTATGGTGAAGACATAATGGAATATTATGCAGTCAATAACCATTATTAATGTTGCATAGCTGCATAGTAAAAGATTTATAATGTAAGGTACATTTAAAAAAATATTTTAAATAGAATTTTCTTGTTTATGGCAACTATTTGAAAAATATGTGTGTGTGTGTGTGTACAGGGATCAATTCATAGAATGATGAATAACTCTTAATGTTTTACATGTTTTTATAATTTATATGTATGCATGTGTGTGAACACAAACATGTTTTAAAATAAAGATTAAAAAAGCAATTTAATAATTCAACAGATAACAGGAAGGTTTGAATTTTAGTAGAAGATGTTGAAGACCAATATGCCTTTAAGACACAAATGAACTCATCTCATTAGAGGCCATAAAAGTGGAAGAAACACTGAACTTGGAATTTATGTCTTCCAAACATTTGAGTCTTTCCTGCATCACATTATTATTTATCTGACCTTGGGCAAACCATTTGTCCTTTGTGAGCTTCATTTGCCCACCTTTAAAATAGGACTAACAATCGTATGTTTCATAGGTTAAGAGAATTAGATGAGACTCCTTTATGAAAATGCTTTGTCTTGGAAATGCGGGCTCTTTTTTGGTTCCATATGAACTTTAAAGTAGTTTTTTCTAATTCTGTGAAGAAAATCATTGGTAGCTTGATGGGGATGGCATTGAATCTATAAATTACCTTGGGCAGTATGGCCATTTTCACGATATTGATTCTTCCTACCCATGAGCATGGAATGTTCTTCCATTTGTTTGTATCCTCTTTTATTTCGTTGAGCAGTGGTTTATAGTTCTCCTTGAAGAGGTCCTTCACATCCCTTGTAAGTTGGATTCCTAGGTATTTTATTCTCTTTGAAGCAATTGTGAATGGGAATTCGCTCATGATTTGGCTCTCTGTTTGTCTGTTATTTGTGTATAAGAATGTTTGTGATTTTTGCACATTGATTTTGTATCCTGAGACTTTGCTGAAGTTGCTTATCAGCTTAAGGAGATTTTGGGCTGAGATGATGGGGTTTTCTAGATATGCAATCATGTCGTCTGCAAACAGGGACAATTTGACTTCCTCTTTTCCTAATTGAATACCCTTTATTTCTTTCTCCTGCCTGATTGCCCTGGCCAGAACTTCCAACACTATGTTGAATAAGAGTGGTGAGAGAGGGCATCCCTGTCTTGTGCCCGTTTTCAAAGGGAATGCTTCCAGTTTTTGCCCATTCAGTACGATATTGGCTGTGGGTGTGTCATAAATAGCTCCTATTATTTTGAGATACATCCCATCAATACTTAATTTATTGAGAGTTTTTAGCATGAAGCATTGTTGAATTTTGTCAAAGGCCTTTTCTGCATCTATTGAGATAATCATGTGGTTTTTGTCTTTGGTTCTGTTTATATGCTGGATTACATTTATTGATTTGCGTATGTTGAACCAGCCTTGCATCCCAGGGATGAAGCCCACTTGATCATGGTGGATAAGCTTTTTGATGTGCTGCTGGATTGGGTTTGCCAGTATTTTATTGAGGATTTTTGCATCGATGTTCATCAGGGATATTGGTCTAAAATTCCTTTATTTGTTGTGTCTCTGCCAGGCTTTGGCATCAGGATGATGCTGGCCTCATAAAATGAGTTAGGGAGGATTCTCTTTTTTTCTATTGATTGGAATAGTTTCAGAAGGAATGGTACCA
Organism: Symphalangus syndactylus; assembly: GCF_028878055.3. Classification (NCBI taxonomy): domain Eukaryota; kingdom Metazoa; phylum Chordata; class Mammalia; order Primates; family Hylobatidae; genus Symphalangus; species Symphalangus syndactylus. The sequence goes on along the minus strand of NC_072434.2, from coordinate 46,733,938 downwards.
GCTCCTGCTTGTTCCTCTGGTAGAATTAGGCTGTGAATCTGTCTGGTCCTGGACTTTTTTTGGTTGGTAGGCTATTAATTATTTCCTCAATTTCAGATCCTGTTATTGGTCTATTCAGGGATTCAAATTCTTCCTGGTTTAGTCCTGGGAGGGTGTATGTGTCCAGGAATCCTAAGCCAAAAGAACAAAGCTGGAGGCATCACGCTACCTGACTACAAACTATACTACAAGGCTACAGTAACCAAAACAGCATGGTACTGGTACCAAAGCAGACATATAGACCAATGGAACAGAACAGAGCCCTCAGAAATAATACCACACATCTACAACCATCTGATCTTTGACAAACCTGACAAAAACAAGAAATGGGGAAAGGATTCCCTATTTAATAAATGGTGCTGGGAAAACTGGCTAGCCATATGTAGAAAGCTGAAAGTGGATCCCTTCCTTACACATTGTACAAAAATTAATTCAAGATGGATTAAAGACTTGAATGTTAGACCTAAAATCATGAAAACCCTAGAAGAAAACCTAGGCAATACCATTCAGGGCATAGGCATGGGTGAGGACTTTATGTCTAAAACACCAAAAGCAGTGGCAACAAAGGCCAAAGTTGACAAATGGGATCTAATTAAACTAAGGAGCTTCTGCACAGCAAAAGGAACTACATCAGAGTGAACAGGCAACCTACAGAATGGGAGAAAATTTTCGCAATCTACTCATCTGACAAAGGGCTAATATCCAGAATCTACAAATAACTCAGATAAATTTACAAGAAAAAAACAAATAACCCCATCAAAAAGTGGGTGAAGGAGATGAACGGATACTTCTCAAAAGAAGACATTTATGTAGCCAACAGACACATGAAAAAATACTCATCATCACTGGCCATCAGAGAAATGCAAATCAAAACCACAATGAGATACCATCTCACACCAGTTTAAATGGTGATCATTAAAAAGTCAGGAAACAACAGGTGCTGGAGAGGATGTGGAGAAATAGGAACACTTTTACACTGTTGGTGGAACTGTAAACCAGCTCAACCATTGTGGAAGACAGTGTGGAGATTCCTCAAGGATCTAGAACTAGAAATACCATTTGACCCAGCCATCCCATTACTGAGTATATACCCAAAGGATTATAAATCATGCTGCTATAAAGACACATGCACACGTATGTTTATTGCGGCACTATTCGCAATAGCAAAGACTTGGAACCAACCCAAATGTCCATCAGTGATAGACTGGATTAAGAAAATGTGGCACATATACACCATGGAATACTATGCAGCCATAAAAAAGGATGAGTTCATGTCCTTTGTAGGGACATGGATGAAGCTGGAAACCATCATTCTCAGCAAACTATTGCAAGAACAAAAAACCAAACACCGCATATTCTCACTCATAGGTGGGAAGTGAACAATGAGAACACTTGGACACAGGGCAGGGAACATCACACACCGGGGCCTGTTGTGGGGTGGGGGAAGTGGGGAGGGAAAGCATTAGGAGATATACCTAATATAAATGACGAGTTAATGGGTGCAGCACACCAACATGGCACATTTATACATATCTAACAAAACTGCACGTTGTGCACATGTACCCTAGAACTTAAAGTATAATAATAATAATAATAATAATAAAAATAGCATCCCTTGCTGTGTTAAGAATTCTGTAGATCTGTGCTGGCTAATAAGACAGACTGTAGGCATATGTGACTAGTGAGTACCTAAAATTCGGCCAGTTTGAATTGAGCTATGTGCTCTAAGTTGAAGATACATCCTGGATTTCAAAGAGTTAGTATGAAAAAAGGAACATAAAATATCTCATCATTTTTGAATATTAATTACATTTTGAAATGACATTTGTATATATTTAGTTAAATAAAATATATTGTTAAAACAAAAAAAAATAAACTGCTGAATCTATCAAAAAAAAGAAAATGCTTTGTAAACTAGAAAATATTATACAAACTATTATTTTTTCATCTTTCAATTTTCTAATTGTCATAATATTGGTATATATTTATGGGGTACATGTGGTATTTTGTTATATGCGCTGACTGTAATGATCAAGTCAGAGTATTTGGAGTGTTTATCACCTTGAGTATGTATCATTTCTATGTATTAGGAACATTTCAAGTACTTTCTTCTAGCTGTTTTGAAATATACAACACAGTGTTGTTAACTATAGTCACCCTATTCTGCTATTGAACATTAGAACTTATTCCTTCTATCTGACTCTATGCCTGTACTCACAACCAACCTCTTTTTATCTACCTACCCATCTACTTACACACCCTTCTCAGCCTCTGGTATCTATTATTCTACTGTCTACCTACATGAGACCAACTTTTTGTTCTTACATGAGTGAGAATATGTGATAGTTGTCTTCCTGTGCCTGGTATATTTCACTTAACATAATGACCTCCATTTCCATCCATGTTGCTGCAAATGACATTATTTCATTTTTATGGTTCAGTAGTATTCTATCATGTACATATACCACATTTTCTGAATCCATTTGTTTATAGAAGCTTAGGTCGATTCCATATCTTTGCTATTGTGAACAATGCAGCAATAAACATGTAAGTGCAGCATCCCTTTTATACACTTATTTATTTTCCTTTGGATAAATACCTAGTAGTGGGATTGCTAAATTATATTTTTGTTGTATTTTCAGTTGAGAAATCTTCATACTGTTTTTCATAGAGGTTTACTAATTTACATTCCCACCAACAGTGTATAAGAGTTCACTTTTCTTCACATTCTCACCAGCATCTGCTATTTTTTTTGGTTTTAATAGTCATTCAACTGGGTAAGATTATATCACATTGTGGTTTTGATGTACATTTCCCATTTTTCCCTCCCTCCTTCCCTCCCTCCCTCCCTCCCTCCTTTCCCTTCCTTCCTTCCTTCCTTTCTTCCTTCCTTCCTTCCTTCCCTCCCTCCCTCCCTCTTTCTTTCTTTCTCTCTTTCTTTCTCTCTCTCTCTCTTTCTTTCTTTCTTTCTTTCTTCTTTCTTTCTTTCTTTCTTTCTTTCTTTCTTTCTTTCTTTCTTTCTTTCTTTTTCTTCTTTCTTTCCTTTCTTTCTTTCTTTCTTTCTTTCTTTCTTTCTTTCTTTCTTTCCTCTCTTTCTTTCCTCTCTCTCTTTCCCTCCCTCCCTCCCTCCCTTCCTTCCTTCCTTCCTTCCTTCCTTCCTTTCTTTTTCTTTTTCTTCTTCTTTTTTTTTTTTACAGGGTCTCACTCTTTCACCCTGGCTGGAGTACAGTGGTGCAATCTTGGCTCACTGCAGCCTCTGCCTCCCAGGCTCCAGAGATCTTCCCACCTCAGCCTCCAGAGTAGCCAGGACTACAGGTGCCCACCAGCATATTTGGCTAATTTTTGTATTTTTCGAAGAGATGGGGTTTTGCCATGTTGCCCAGGCTAGTCTCAAACTCCTGATCTCAAGCAATCCACCTGCCTCGGCCTCCCAAAGTGCTGGGATTACAGGCATGAGCCACCATGCCCAGCCCAGCACTTATTTTCATATACCTATTTGCCATTTGTCTGTCTTCTTTTGAGAAATGTCGATTTATGTGCTTGCCCATTTTTCAATGAGTTTTTTTTAACTTGAGTTCCTTCTATATCTGGATATTAGTATCTTATTAGATGAATAGTTTGCAAATAGTTTCTTCCATTCAACAGATTGTCTCTTCACTAGGTTGATTGTTACCTTTGCTGTGAAGACGCTTTTAAATTTACTGTAGTCTCATTTGTCTATTTTTGTTTTTGTTGCCCGTGCTTTTGAGGTCTTAGCCATAAAATCTTTTCTAGACCTATGTCCAGAAGTGTTTCTCCTTTGTTTTGTTCTAGCAGTTTTTATAGTTTCAGGTCTTATGTATAAGTCTTTAATCTACTCCGAGTTGATTTTTGTATTTGGTGAGAGTTAGGGGTCTAGTTTCATTCTTCTGCTATGGCTACCAATTTTCCTAGCAACATTTATTGAAGAGAATGTTCTTTCTCCAACATATGTTCTTGCTTCCTTTGTCAAAAATCCTTTGGTTGAAAATACGTGAATTTATTTCTGGGTTTGCTACTTTGTCCCGTGGTATATGTGTTTGTTTTTATACAAAAACCGTGCTGTTTTGGTTATGACAGTCTTGTAATATATTTTGAAGTCAGGTAATGTGGTGCCTCCAGCTTTGTTTATTTTGCTTAGGATTGCTTTTGCAGTTCAGACTTTTCTTTGTTAACACATGAATTTTAGGATTTTTTTTCTATTTATGTGAAAAAATGGCATTGCTATTTTGATTGGAATTATATTGAATCTGCAAATTGCTTTGGACAGTATGGTTATTTTATTTTAATAATATTTATTCTTTTGATTCATGAGCAGGGGATGTCTTTCCATTTGTTTGTGTTATCCTCAATTTCTTTCATCAGTGTTTTGTAGTTTTCCTTGCAGAGTTCTTTCACTTCCTTGGTTAAATTTATTCCTAAGTATTTAATTTTATTTTTTAGCTGTTACAAATTGTGTTGCCTTCTTGATTTCTTTCTCAACTAGTTTATTATTAATGTATATAAACAATACTGATTTTTGTATATTGATATTATATTATGAAACTTTACTGAATTTATTAATTTATTAGATCTAAGTTTTTTTGTGGAGTCTATAGATTTTTTTCTAGATATTGAATTACACCATCTGCAAAGAAGGGCAATTTGACGTCGTCATTTTCAATTTCATTCTCTTTCCTGATGGTTCTGGCTAGGACTTCCAACACTATGTTGAATAGGAGCAGTGAGAGTGGGCGTCCTTGTCTTGTTCCAGTTTTTAGAGAGAAGACTTTCAGCTTTCCCAATTCAGTATGATGTTAGCTGTATCTTTGTGGTATATGGCCCTTATTTTGTTGAGGTATGTTTCTTCTATGCCTAATTTCATGAGGGTTTTTATCACGAAGGGATGTTGAATTCTATCACATGCCTTTTCTTTGTCTATTGACCTAATGAGATGGTTTTGATCCTTCATTCTTTTATGATGTATCACATTTATTGATTTGCATATATTGAATCATCTTTGCATTCCTGGGATAAATCCCACTTGATCATGGTGTATTATCTTTTTGATGTGCTGTTGGATCCAATTTACTAGTATTTTGTTGAGGATTTATGTTTCTCTGTTCCTCAGGAATATTGGCCTGTAGTGTTGTTGTTGTTTTCATGTTTTTGTCTAGCCTTATAGAATGAGTAATGGAGAATTTCAAACTATATTATTAAGGTGTCAGATTCAATATTTATACTATAGGTAACTCAAAGCTAATTGCTAAAAAAATAAATAAAATGAAGTTGTAATTTTTTGAAACATAAAATGCTTCATAATATGAAGTATGTTTGGAATTGAAGCCAAGGAAAACACATGCTGCTTCTCAAACTATTTGTCCTTTAATGAGGTGCCAAATAACTCAACATCTGTCTGAGAGTTGGTCATGGCATAAAGGGGGATAACTTTTCTAATATACGATGTGGCTGCTGCTTCATTGCGGAACCCTAGAACAGATGCACTGGCAATGTGGTCTACATTGTACCTTTGCTCACAAGCTTCCTTTGATTTGGAGTTATTGTGTTCAGTAGACATCTTGATGGAAAAACTACAATTTTGTTCCTATGGAATACATGACTATTGGTATAAACAGTAAATGTAATACACACTTCTTCCTATTGTGAGGCGTCCACTGGCTTCACAGTCCTACCAAAGGTTAAACATTCCCCAAAACTGAATCATGCCAAGGCAAGCTCAATAATTTTAAAGTCCAGCTTTTAAAAACTTAAGCAGCTAAGTCACTAATGAAAAAATATCCTATCTGTACCACTGAGATGAGAAATTTGGAACTGCTAGAACTGCTAGTCTTATAATTACTAGGAGAATTCTGCAATTTAAAGCTTGACAAATTTGTTTTTTTTTCCTACCTGGCAAAATCTAGTGTTATCTTTGCTTATTTTAAAGTTTCAGGTTGATTATTTGACTTAAATGAAATTTAAGATAATTTGCCTTATATTGGTTTGCATTTTCATGGAAAGACCATTTTTATTACATACCATTCATATGTGAGGGTATGTGTGGGTGGTTGAGCACATCAGGTTTCATGTTTATTTTAAATACAGTTAAAATCTAAACTGTTCTTTCCCTAGAAACTGGGGAATTCTGGAGATTAATCAGTGGATAAACAGACTTTATAGCAGATGAATATATCATTTGTTTCAGTTGAGCTTTTCTTACTGTGGTAACTTGAATATCCAGGTGAGTTTAATCAATTAACAACTAAACATTGTGACAGATTGAAGTATACATGTTCTTAATCTCAATGTACTTTCACTCTAGCTTTGGAGACAGAATAAACATATTAACCAATTAAAGAATACCTGTAGTCAGCTGCAATCAGAGTTGTAGGAGGGAGAGAGTCCCATGAGAGTAGTGGGGTTTAAGCTAGTGTCAAAGAATTTGGATACATGGAGGAGAGCAGACAAGCAAAAGAAAGAAGAGCATGCAGGCATCTAGAGGAGACAAAATATAGAATATTTACATATGTTTTGCAAGTGAAGTCTGCAGTTCTATATCCTCAGTTTGAAAACACACACATATACACACACATACACAGGCACAACTGCAGAATGAACAACAAAGGGACTGAGATGAAACAGCTGCTGTGGTAGTTAGAAGCATTGGTTCTGGGGTGAGACTGCCTAGATTTATGTTCCAACCTTTGTGATTCGTTCTGTGACTTTGAAGAACTCACCTACCTGTACTAAGCCTCAGTTGTTTCATAGGTGAAATGGGAATGACTATAATAGTACCAGATGGAAATGGGAAAATTGAAGGAGAAAAAGTAATTAGAACAGTGTCCAGTGTGTGATTAGATGTAAGTAAAACTTATTTGCCATTTGTGGAAATGTGTTCATAATTTTGTTACCTGTGGTGTATTGCTACAGGATCCTTGAGACCAGAACCTATCTTTTATTTTTAATTGATTAGTTAATTCAGCATTCAGATTTTGAACATTTGTTTATAACAAGTGCTAAAGATGAGATAGGTTGTCTGATGACAGGCATCTGCTCTTTGTACATTTTATATGATTAATAGTTGTTGAAATAAGGGAAATAATTATCAGCAGTTGGAAGTATATATTGCCTTAAGGGTTACTTCTTTCTTTGGTAGTTCAACTAGTACTTTTTATAGCCCTTATAAAGTTATGGTGTAATTTTTTATATAACTATACTGTATAAATCTTTAGGATCTCATTGGTGTATCATCTTGTGGATGTCTGTCCCAGTAAAGAACTTAGACTATCATATGTAGTCAACCTCATTGTTACAAAACATGCTTTTCTTATTTTAATTACAGAAGTCTAAGTTTAATAAAAATGTTGAATAGATTCAATTCAATGTAGTGAATGTTAGTTATTTCATTTGTTTGATATTTCAGTGCTTTAATGGATTTAATACTAAAATGCTTTTTTATTTAATGAAAAGCATGGCAGAATTTTATTGCAGTGCAAGGTGCACTTTACTAATAGTACTTGACATCTATATAAATTGTGTTGGATTGAATGATTAGTATTAAAAAGAACATATTATTTTTACTTCTTATTGTGAAAAATAAAATCAGTCTTTTAGAGGTCAAATAAGTGTTCTAGAAGTCACTAATAGAATTGGATACTGCCTGAGATGATCCATGATGTCAGGCCCCTGTGATCTGATAATCTCCTTTATACTTGTTCTTTTCTGAAATAAAGCTGATCCGTTAATCTCATGTGTTTTTAATTTAAATTCATCAACTTCTGCCTTGATGTAAGAGAAAATCTTATAATAGGAATTCCCCAAATTTTGCTTCCTTGCTTTTAGAAACCTAGCAAAGCCATAGATTACAGAATTCTAGAGCTGGAGAGAAGATATTCCCCTTATTTTATAATCCTCTAATTTTACTGGTGAGGAAACTGAGGCCTGCTGAGTTACCATACTTGCTTAAGACAATAGTCACAAAACCAAACTGAAGCTAATGTTTTCTGTTTTCAGGTCTCTATCTACAAACCAGAGACTCATAATATTGATAGTAACTAATTTAAGAGCACACAACTTAAATATTTTGACAGGGCTTACCACAAATGAGTCACTATTTTAATTGAGTGACCTTGTTTAAAAGCGTATCTGCATCTGTACCCACCCTAACCCCAGTCCTTGCTTCTCCCTAGGGATAATTGTCTACCTGTGCTATAGGTCTCTCTTCTTCCACTTCATCAGTTATCCTTTTACCATCAACCCCTCCCTGTATATCAGCTCTTTCTTCTAAAAAATAGACTTATTCAAGTAATCTCTTACCCACCCACCCCAATAAACAACAATAACCTTTTATTCATCTTCTGTTGCTTTTCTTCTTTGGGTATTACTCCCTTCTCTTTTTTTCTACAGAGATAAATTCCATTAAGAAATTATCTACATTTGCTACTTTCATTTTGTTAGCTCAAATTTACTACTCAGACAGTATTTTCACAAATTTTCATAAATTAAAAAAGTACCTGTTGAAAATAAATAAATAAATAAATAAATAAATAAATAAATAAATATTACCATGAAAGAAATGAATTGATGGATGGTGATTGTGAAAGAGAAGTATCTAGGAGGCATTCTTTGGAAGGAGTATTCTTTCTGCATTGTTTTTTCCCTACCAGTCTTTGGACCTTTTAGGGGTTCATGGTTACTGTCTACTTAAATTGCTCACAAAGATAAACTCATAGTGGACTTATTTTTAGTTAAAAATGAACATTTCCTAAATTTATATTAAAATGCAAAGATCTTTGACTTGCTAAACAATTTTTAATAAGAAAATATAGAGTTGGTGAACAAAGGACATAAGTAGACATTTCTCAAAGGAAGACATACAAACAGCCAACAAACATATGAAAAAATGCTCAACATCACTAATCATCAGCGAAATGCAAATTAAACCCACAATGAGATATGTTACTCCTGCAAGAAGTACACTTTACTCTTTACTTCTGCAAGAATCGCCATAATTAAAAAAGAAACAGATGTTGGCATGGATGTGGTGAAAGGGAATACTTTTATATTGCTCATTGGAATGTAAATTAGTGCAACCACTATGGAAAACAGTATGGAGATTCCTTAAAGAACTAAAGTAAAACTACCATTCAATCCAGCAATCCCACTGCTGGATATCAATCTACCCAAAGGAAAAGTAATCATTGTATGAAACATGCACACATGTTTATAACAGGACAATTTGCAGTTGCAAAGATATGGAATCAACCTAAGTACCCACTGAACAATGACTGTTTAAAGAAAATGTGGTATATATGTGTATACCATGGAAGACTACCCATCCATAAGAGGGAATGAAATAATGTGTTTTGCAGCAACTTGGATGGATCTGGAGGCCATTATTCTAAGTGAAGTGACTCAGGAATGGAAGACCAAATATCGTATGTTCTCACTTATAAGTAGGAGCTAAGCTATGGGGACACAAAGGCATAAGAGTCATATGATGGACTTTGGGTACTTGCAGGGGAAGTTTGAGAGGGGGGTGCCAGATAAAAGACTACATATTGGGCACAGTGTACACTGCTTGGGTGATGGGTGCACTAAAATCTCAGAAATCACCACTAAAGAACTTATCCATGTAACCAAAAACTACCTGTACCCCAAACAACTGTTGAAATTTTAAAAAAAGAGAAAAACAGAGTTAGAGGATTTACACTAAGTGATTTTAAGACAATATTCTATTGGCATAAGGATAGACACTAAGATAGAGAGTCCAGAAATAATTCCATGCCTATACGAGCAAGTAATTTTCTAAGTAACTTAAAGAGGAAAAAGGTAGTATTTTCAACAATTAATGTTGGATGTTTTGACATATATATATGGGAAAATTAACTTGTATAATAACTCATGCTATATAAAAAAATTAACTCAAAATGAACATACACATCTGAAACTTAAATATATAATTTCTAGAAGGAAATATAGGAACATAATCTATGAAATGATGGGTTGATCAAAGATTTCTTAGAACACAAAATGTCAGACCACATAAAATTAATAAATTGGAAAATTCTAAACCTAAAAACTTTGCTGTTTAAAAGACATTGTGCAGAAAATAAAACGACATGTCTCAGCCTTGGAGGAAATGTTTACAAAACATTTATCTTGTAAATAATTTGTTTTCAAAATATAGAAACAACTCTTACAAACCAGTAGGGAGAAAAATCACCAAATAAAATTATGGGGGAAAAATTGAACATAATTTCGCAAAAGAAAATATATGAATGGAAGATAAACACATGAAAAGATGCTCAACATTGTTAGTTCTTAGAGAAATGTAAATCCAAAGCATCGTGAGATACTACTATACTCCCACTAGAGTGGGTAAAATGAACAAAAACAGGAACAAAAAACCTGGTAATAGTAAGTTTTGGCAAACGTGCAAAGTGTCTGGAAGTCTCATACACTGCTGCTGGGAATGCAAAGTAGTTTAGCCATGTTGATAATTAATTCGGTAGTTTCTTTTAAAGTTGAATATATATTTACCAAATGACTCAGAAATCGCAGTCTTAGCTACTTACCCAAGACAAATTGAAACATATGTCTTTAAAAATACTGTACTGTACTTGAATGTTGATTGCAACTTTATAAGGTGTGAGGGGATGGAATTTATCACAAACAGGCAAAATGATGGAAAAATTCTGTGTCTTAGTTTTAACAATGTTACAGAACTGTATACATTACTCAGCTTAAGGTAGGTGAGTTTCAGTACCATTTTTACTTCAGGTATGCTGATAAAATGATACTTCAGGCTGGGTGTGGTGGCTCACACCTGTAATACCAGCACTTTGGGAGGCCGAAACAGGTGAATCACCTGAGGTCAGGAGTTCAAGATCAGCTTGGCCAACATGGTGAAACCCCATCTCTGCTGAAAATACAAAAATTAGCTGTGCGTGGTGGCAGGCGCCTGTAATCTCAGCTACTCAGGAGGCTGAGGCAGGAGAATCTCTTGAACCCGGGTTGCGCAGGTTGCAGTGAGCTGAGATGACGCCCCTGCACTCTAGCCTGTGTGACAGAGCGAGACACTGTCTCCAAAAAAAAAAAAAAAGACACTTCAACCACAGGATAAACATGGGGTCTACATGAACATCGACCGTGTTTCTCACCACACATAAACATTAATTTTATGTTCTGTCAAATAGTAAAAATATACTATTTACCTTCTTTAAATAAGTGGATGAATGTCTTGTAAAAATTAGGATGGAGATCATTGCCTAATTTCCCATTAGGCATTAAAAATCATGACCAGATAATAATGAAACAGGAGAAGTTACAGATATAAATCCTGGAGAATGAAGGCAATTTTCTCTCTATTCAGTATTACTTAACACAGTATTAGATTTAACATGGTTTACAAATGATAATAATGACAGTTGTTTTATTGTCATCTGGGCAAAGATGAAAAAGAAAATAATAATAATTAATAATAATACTTCAAATTATTTATAGTAATTCCCTAAGAAGTGAATAGGAAGATTTTCTGTAACCTTTGCATTCTGTATTTGAAGGATGTTGGTATTTGTTTAAAAAATGATCTACATTCCATTTTTTATATATGCATGTGTGTGTGTGTATGTGTGTGTGTGTGTATTAGTCTGTTCTCACACTGCTAATAAAGACATACCTGAGACTGGATAATTTTAAAAAGAAAGAGGTTTAATTGACTCACAGTTTCACATGGATGGGGAGACCTCACAATCATGATGGAATGCAAATGAGGAGCAAAGTCACATTTTACATGGCAGCAGGCAAGAAAGCCTGTGTAAGGGAACTCCCCTTTATAAAGCTATCAGATCTCAGACTAATTCACTATCACTAGAATAGTGTCGGAAAGACCCACCCCCATGACTCAGTTGCCTCCCACTGTATCCCTCCCATGACATATGGGAATTATGGAGCTACAGTTCAACATGAGATTTGGGTGAGGACATGGCCAAACCATATCAGTGTGTATATTCACACACAGTCTGTATAATGACAGTCTGAGAAACAGAAGCAAGCCCAAAATCTTTCTGTGATCCAGGCAATGTTATTTAGCTTTATGATAAAAGAGAGAAATAGTTATTGGTTCCTATTCACTAACACTGAGGGAGAGTATTATAGACTACATTTGTGGCTGGATAGTAATTTGTCAGTATTTGTTGTTTGCTATAATCATTCATGATTATATATAGTCTGAAAGACTTGGGATAAATGCCATCTAAGAAATTATATTATTTCCTCATCTTATGATTCGTCCTTTTGTGATGATTGTAATGTTTACCTTGTTAGATTCATCTTGATCTCCTGTCCAGATCCCTGGAGACCATGAAGCAGTTGTTATATTCTTTTGTAATAAGAAAATTTAGGCATAAATAGCTCAAAAGCAGAGTTATGTAAGGTATTGTTATTTCTATTGTGTTTTTTAAAAGGAAGTGAGGTTGAAAGAGGGCATTTTGTGGTGAAATGAGGAGCATAAGACTTACCTGAAATGGTGGGATTGTGATTCAGCAAAGTATTTAATAAGGACCTACTCACATGCAAGACTTTGCCAGGCATCACTCACTGTTTCATTTAATCCTCAAAATAACCCTGTCAGATATATAGGATGCATTATTTCTATTTTAATAAGTAAGAACACAGTTTCAGAAGGGTCAGATAAATTGCTGAATGTTCCACAGTTACTATGGACAGAATTAGAATTTCAACCCAGAGTTTGTCTGAATCCAGTTGCAGAGACCTTACCTGTACACAGATATGTAATGCATTGGCTTGCATTGAATAAAGTTTATATTGGAGGATCTTCAAATGCCTATCACTAATACTAGAAATATTAATGCTCCTATCTTCCTAAAGGCATGCAATAAAATTTCAACTTTTCTTTTAGATTTAGGGGTACATGTGCAGGCTTGTTACCTGGGTAATACTGAGATTTGGAGTATGAATGGTTCCATCTCTCAGGCAATAGGGTAGTTTTTCAGCCCTTGACCCCTTCGTTCTTTTCTCTCTCTAGTATTCCCCAGTGTGTATTTTTCCCAATGCTTAGCTCCCACTTGTAAGTGAGAGCATGTGTATTTGGTTTTCTATTCTTGTGTTAATCTGCTTAAGATAATGGCCTCCAGCTGCACCCATGTTTTTGCAAAGGACATTATTTTGTTCTTTCTTATGACTGCATAGTATTCCATGCTGTACATATACCACATTTTCTTTATCCAATCTACCATTGATGGACACAGAGGTTGATTTCATGGCTTTGGTCTTGTGATTAATGCTATGATTAAAATATGAGTGCATGTGTCTTTTTGGGAGAATGATTTATTTTCCTTTGGGTATATGCCCAGTGATGGGATTGCTGGGTCAATTGGTAGTTCTGTTTTAAGTTCTTTGAGAAATGTCCAAACTGCTTTCCACAGTGGCTGAATTAATTTACATTCCCACCAACAGTGTATAAGCCTTCCCTTTTCTCTACAATCTTGCAATCATCTGTTACTTTTTGACTTTTAAGTAATAGCTATTCTGGCTGGTGTGAGATAGTATCTATCTCATTGTGATTTTGATTTGCACATCTCTGATGATTAGTGATGTTGAGCATTTATTCATATGCCTTTTGGCCACTTATATGTCTTTTTTGAGAAGTGTCTCTTCATATCCTTTGCCCATTTTTAATGGGGCTGTTTTTTGCTTGTTGAATTGTTTAAGTTTCTAAAGATTCTGGATATTATACCTTTGTCAATGCATAGTTTGCAAATATTTTCTTCCATTTTGTGGGGTTTCTGTTTACTCTGTAGGTAGGTTTCTTTTCTCTGTGCAGAATTTCTTTAGTTTGATTAGGTCACACTTGTCAAATTTTGGTTTTATTGCAATTGTTTTTGAGGACTTAGTTATAAATTCTTTGCCAATGCTAATGTCAAGAAGGGTATTTCCCCACCATTGTTCTTCACAGCATTGGAAAAAACAATCCTAAAAATCATATGGAATCAAAAAAGAGGCTGCATCGCCAAAGCAAGACTAAGCAAAAATAACAAATCTGGAGGCACCACATTACCTGATTTCAAACTATACTATAAGGCCATAGTCACCAAAACAGCATGGTACTGGTATAAAAATAGGCACACAGGCCAATGGAACAGAATAGAGAACCCAGAAATAAACCAAAATAATTACAGACAACTGATCTCTGACAAAGCAAACAAAAACATAAAGTGGAGAAAGGACACCCTTTTCAAAAAAGGGTGCTGAGATATTGGCTAGCCACATGTAGGAGAATGAAACTGGAACCTCATCTCTCACCTTATACAAAAATCAACTCAAGATGGATTAAGGACTTAAATCTAAGACCTAAAACTATAAAAATTCTAGAATATAACATTGTAAAAACCCTTCTAGACATTGGCTTAGGCAAGGATTTTATGACCAATAACTCAAAAGCAAATGCAATAAAAACAAAGATAAGTAGCTGGGACTTAATTAAACTAAAGAGCTTTTGCATGGCAAAAGGAACAGTCAGCAGAGTAAACAGAAAACCCACAGAGTGGGAGAAAATCTTCACAATCTATACATCTGTCAAAGGACTAATATCCAGAATCTACAGCAAACTCAAACAAATCAGCAAGAAAAAAACAAAAAAAATCCCATCAAAAAGTAGGCTAAGGACATGAAGAGACAGTTCTCAAAAGAATATATACAATTGGCCAACAAACATATGAAAAAATGCTCAACGTCACTATTGATCAGGAAAATGCAAATTAAAACCACAGTGCGATACCACCTCACTCCTGCAAGAATGGCCATAATAAAAAAAATAAAAAATAAATGGTAGATGTTGGTGTTGACGCAGTGAAAGGGGAACACTTCTACACTGCTGGTGGGAATGTAAACTAGTACAACCACTATGGAAAACAGTGTAGAGATTCCTTAAAGAACTAAAAGTAGAACTACCATTTGCTCCAGCAATCCCACTACTGGCTATCTACCCAGAGGAAAATAAGTCATTGTACAGAAAAGTTACTTGCACATGCATGTTTATAGCTGCACAGTTTGCAATTGCAGAAATGTGGAACCAACCTCAAAGCCCATCAATCAACTACTGGATAAAGAAATGTTACATATATATATATATATATATATATATATATATATATATATATATATATGTAATTTATATATATAATATATATTATTTTATATATATTCATATATATATATATGTAATGGAATACTACTCAGCCATAAAAAGGAATGAATTAATGGCATTTGCAGAGACCTGGACTAGATTGGAGACATTATTCTAAGTGAAGTAACTCAGGACTGGAAAACCAAACATCGTATGTTCTCACTCACAAGTGGGAGCTAAGCTATGAGGATGCAAAGGCATAAGAATGACACAATGGATTTGGGGACTCAGGGACAAAGGGTGGGAAGGGGGTGAGGGATAAAAGACTACAAATAGGGTGCAGTGTATACTGCTTGAGTTATGGGTGCACCAAAATCTCACAAATCACCACTAAAGAACTTACCCATGTAACCAAACACCACCTGTTCCCCCAATAACGTATGGAAATAAAAAAATAAAAAAGAATGGTATTTCCTAGATTTTCTTCTAGGATTTTTATAATTTGAGGTTTAATATTTAAATATTTAATCAATCTTGAGAAAATTTTTGTATGTGATGAAATGTAGGGGTCCAGTTTCATTCTTCTTTCTGTGGGTAGCCAGTTATGCCAGCACCACTTATTGAATAGGGGGTCCTTTACCATTGCTTATTTTTGTCAACTTTGTTGAAGATCAGATGGTTGTAGATGTGTGGCTTTATTTCTGGTTTCTCTATTCTGTTCCATTGGTGTATGTGTCTGTTTTTGTTTGGGTACCATGTTGTTTTAGTTACTATAGCCTTATAGTATAGTTTGAAGTCAGGAGCTATGATACCTCCAGCTTTGTTCTTCTTGTTTGGGATTGCTTTCACTATCCAGGCTCTTTCTTTTATTCCATATGAATTTTAGAATAGTTTTATTCTAATTCTGTGAAAAATGATGTTATTTTGATAGGAATAGCACTGAATTTATAGATTGCTTTGGACATTATGGGCATTTTAATGATAGTGGTTTCTCAAATCTATGAGCATGGAATGTTTTTCCATTTGTTTGTGTCATCTATGATTTCTTTCAGCAATGTTTTAGAGTTCTCCTTCTAGAGATATTTCATCTCCTTGGTTAGATGTATTCCTAGGTATGTTACATTTTTGCATGACTATTGTGAATGAGATTACATTCTTGATTTGGCTCTCAGATTGAATGTTATTGGTGTATAGAAATGCTACTAATTTGTGTACACTGATTTTGTATCCTGAAACTTTACTGAAGTCATTTATGAGTTCTAGGAGCTTTTTAGTGGGATCCTTAGGGTTTTCTCCGTATATAATCATATTGTCAGCGAAGATAGACAATTTGACTTTTTTTCCTACTTGGATAACTTTTATTTCTTTCTTTTGCCTGATTGCTGTGGCTAGGACTTCCAGTACAATGTTGAATAAGAGTAGTGAGAGTGGGAATCCTTGTCTTTCTTCTGTTCTTAAGGGGAGTGCTTCCAGCTTTTGCCCATTCGGTATGATGTTGGCTGTGGGTTTTTCATACATGGCTCTTATTATTTTGAGGGTATGTTTCTTTGATGCCTAATATGTTGCGAGTTTTTTCATGAAGGGATGTTGGATTTTATTTAAAGCTTTTCTGCATCATTGAAATGATTATATGGTTTTTCTTTTCAATTCTGTTTATGTGATGAATCACATTTATTGATTTGCATATTATGAATTAACCTTGCATCCCAGGAATAAAGCCTACTGGATCATGATGAATTAACTTTCTGATGTACTGCTGAATTCAGTTTGCTATATTTTGTTGAAGATTTTTGCATATATTTTAATTAGGGATATTTCTGTAGTTTTCTTTTATTGTTGTGCCTTTGCCAGATTTTGGTATCAGGGTTATGTTGGCTTCATAGAATGAGTTAGGGAGAAGTGCTCTTCTTGTACATTTGGTAAAATTTGGCTGTGAGTCCATCTGGCCCAGGGCTTTTTTTGATTGGTAAGTTGTTTTATTATTACTGATTCAATTTCAAAACTTGATATTGGTCTATTCAGAGTTTCAATTTATTTCTGATTCAATTTTGAATTTGATATTGGTCTGTTTGAAGTTTCAATTTCTTTCTGATTCAATCTTGAGAGGTTGTGTGTTTCTTTGTTAATTTAGCTAGTGTTCTATTCATCTTGTTTATCTTTTCAAAGAAACAATTTTTGGTTTCGCTGATCCTTTGGATGGATTTGTGAGTCTCAGTTTCATTTAGTTCTGCTCTGATTTTAGTTATGTTTTTTCTTCTGATGGCTTTGGAATTAGTATGTTCTTATTTTTCTAGTCCCTCTAGGTGTCATGTTAGATCATTGATTTGAGATCTTTTTAACTTCTTGGTTTAGGTGTTTAGCGCTATAAACTTTTAACATTGCTTCTGCTGCATCCCAGAGATTTTGTATGTGTCTCTATTTTCATTTATTTCAATAAATTTTTTTTTACTTCTGCCTTAATTTTTTTTATTTACCCAAAAGTTATTCAGGAGCAAGTTGTTTAATTTCCATGTCATTGTGTGGTTTTGAGAGATCTTCATGGTATTGATTTTTATTTTTATTCCAATGTGGACTGAGAGTATGGGTGGTATGATATTGATTTTCTTGAACTTACTGAGATTTAATTTATGGCTGAGTCTGTGGTTGATCTTAGAGTAGCATGCAATGTTTTAACACTTTCTTATATTGATTATGTGTTATTGCAGACATGTCAGAAATGTACACAACAAATAATTGTTTTGCCAATAGAAATGGAAGATTAGAAGGATCAAATGACTTAATGATTTCATAGTCACTAATTGAGCTCTTATTGGTAGTTAAGTATCAGTGATAAGTAGTTTTGTTTATGAATCAACTTCTTTCCTTCATCTTCCTGATAAAATTCCACTTATCTTACAAAAGCACAGTTCAGATTTACTTTCTTGATGAAACCTTCCCTGGTCCTCCTAGGCAGACTTACATAGCCTTCCTCTAAGTTATTGTCACACCTTGTAAAGCACCTCTGTGATATAACTGATTGTATCAGTTGTGCATTACGATTGTGATGATACTCTACTTAGATTCAACAGTCCTTGAAGACAGAAGTCACACTGTTTCATCTATGATTCCTCAATGCCTATACAGTACACAGCCCTCAGTAATGCTCAATAAATTGTTGTTGGATAAATGAATGAATAAATGCCCAAGTACCTGACTATATGAATTCATAAATAAAATTTTGGTGGGTGCAGAAGTATATTTTTTGGTTTTAGGATGCTTTCCAATATATAAATAAGCTTTTGCTAAAAAAAAAAAAAAAAAAAAAAAAAAAAAGCTAAACAAAACAACCCTTTAATTTAGAGTCTGCAGATACAGGCACTGTAGTGGAACAAACTGTAGATCAAAAGCCAAGTTATGCAACTAACTAGGTGAATGACAGGTCAACTTTTATGGATCTCTATATTTTATCTGTAAAATAAGGGAATCATGGTATGGCAAACATTATAAAGGTGGTATTTTAATAAGTAAAAATTGAAAATCACTGCTCTAAGACATTTTATGAAAGTGGGTATAATAGGCAGTACTGTAGTGGTTTTCAAGCTTTTCTTTTTAAGTGGCAGAACTTCTTGTCAAGTAAAATCTTACACAGAGTTCCAGAATGTAAAATAGTTAAAAATTGAGATGTTGTAGCTGCTAAGTCTCTTTGTCCTCTAATATTTGTTCCTTCTGGTCTCTCGCTTCCTGCATATCAAATGTATTAGGTGCTTGTCAAATTTCATGGATGAGTACATTCTTAGGGCAAAGCTTAATTTCTCATCTTTAAAAGTAAATATAGCCTGGGCAATATGGTGAAACCCATGTCTACAAAATACGCACACACACGCACGCACACACACACACACACTAGCCAGGTGTGGGAGTGTGCACCTGTGGTCCCCGCTAATTTGAGAGGCTGATGTCAGAGAATCTCTTGAGCCCACCAGGTTGAGGCTGCAGTGAGCCATGTTCGTGCCTGGGCAATAGAGCAAGAGCCTGTCTCAAAATAATTTTAAAAAAATTTAAAAAAAACAAAAATAAATAAGGAAATGATAGTTTCTAAATATGAAGACACTTAAAGACCAATAAAAATGTATTTCTATGTTCCTTTATGTTCTATCAAAACAATATTACGTGGCATTCTAGTATTACTACACGAGTTCCAGCCTTCTGCTTTTGAAATTGTTTCTGTTCACATGCTTGTTTTTCATATGTCCACATAGACCTGAATCCCCTGACATTTTAATAGATCTGGGACAGACAGGCCCAAATTGGATGTTGCTTCTAGGTAGGGAATTACTGGCAGACTTCATATCCAATTATATTTCAGTTAAGCCAGTAAATATTAGGCCATTAATTCATTTGAAGTCCTCGAAAGATTTCTCTTATGAAGTCTGTAATGAGGTAGTATTTATATTTCCAAGAAATGAATGCAGAGAAATTTTGTGTGCTTGCTTGGTTAAAACAAGAATGAACTGTTGCCCTTTGTTGTTTCAGTGGTCTTCCCAAGAAAGGAAAAAAAGTTACTTGATGATGAGTGTCTGGGGTCTTTGAGTCTAAAAAGAAGACATAGACCAAATTCCTGTCTGTGTCCCATATACCCCATGAAACATGTTTGAACAGCACTGTACAGGTGGAAAATTTTTTAAAGTCTAGAGACATAGCACTTGTGAATGAATGTCAAGAGTCTTCTGTATTAACTTAAAAAAAATTTAGCATTGGATCGAAGCCTAATTTAGAAGAAAAAATACTTGGTGAATTCTTGTTGAAACATAAGATAAAACAGAGACAAATTATTATGCTTTTTAAGTTATGTTTTAGATATACAGTTTTATACACACAATCTACATTCTCCAATTTAATGTAAATTTCTATGAGATTACATAAAAGAGTAGCTGTTCATAGGCTCCATATGTTCTGCTAACTGCATATCTCTCTTTCTTGTTTCATCATTTAAAAAATCTTCTGATTCCTTTCTTGTTCTGAAATACCACTTTTATTCCCAATTATCCTGTTTCTTGGCCCTGACCCATCCTCATTTGCTGCTTGTTCTCTGATAAATAATGCTTATTTGCTGCTTCCAAGTGGCAGCAGAGGTAATCGTTGATTTCATGAGCTCTGCAAGCATAGTGCCTGGGTGTGAATCCTGTCTCTCTGCCTTTTCCTAGATTAGTGAGCTTAGATGAGTCATTCACCCTTTCTGGGCCTCAGAATTCTCCCCTGCAAAATGGAGATAAAAATAGTTGTGAGAATTACGTGAGATGATAGATTTAGGGACTATAGAATAGTGCCTGCCATAAAGCTATTCATATCTCTGTCGGAAGAGTAGGAATATGTATCCTGTCAATAAAGCTGACATTTGCAGTTTACCAGGCATTCTGATTCTATTTCCTGCCCCCTCCTATCTGCTGCTTTTGGATTATCACACTTTCAGGAAATCTAGCAAGAGGCCTCAAGCCTATCTAGTCTACTCATTCAAACATTTTCCAGCAAATATTTATTGCTTGGCACAAGAGATATAGTGGTTGGCAGTATTCTCTATGAGCTTCTGGGAGGCATAAACCTATTCATTCATACAAACAAATACGTAATTGTGAAAAATACTGTGAATAGAAAAATAATGTGATAATACCTTCTTACAAGTAGAGGTAGTCCATAAAGGCTTTTCTGAACAAATGACATCAAAGCTGAGGGCTGAAGAACGGGTTAGCCAGGCAAAGTTGAAGACATGTTAATAGTGTAGGAAAAGTTCGGAGACAAGAAAGGCATGCTGGATACACTCTAAATCCAGTCGAACTAAAGCTAAATGAGTTACAGGGGAGAGTGCTGTGGCATAAGCATAAGGTGGGGAAGCAAGTGGAAGCAAAAATAGGAAGTTGAGGCTTAAAAGTCAAGCAAGGACCAGATCTGTAGGGACTTGTATGATTAATCTTCATATTAAGGGTTTTGCATTATCCTAAAAATTACAGAAAGCATGAAGAATGCAAAGCTGGGGATTAATATAAGGAATTTTGCATTTTTAAAAGATCACACTGGAGAATAGAGAGATGGGGAGTGGAAGGGCTTCTCTCTTTGTTCCTTAGTTACAGTACCTGGAAAAGGACAGTAGCCTCCTCAACGAAGCTTTCCTTGATAACATTTTGCCCACAGAGGTGGCCTTCATTCATTTTTTCACCTAATGAACCCATGATCTATTGCACTTCTCACACTGCACTGTGAACCTGACACAGGCTAAGGTGTTCAGTATTGTAGGATGAATAAGCATTGATTCTCCTCTCTTAAAATGAGACAAGGGCATTTTAAGGTCAAGGACTATATATGTTAATCTTTGTATTATCCACGGCATCTAGCAAGTCCCTACCACATGTTGGGCTCTCAATCTTTTGTTGATGTTGTTGTTGAGAAATCAGATGAAAAGAAGTGGTTTTTCATGATGGATGGAAATGGGGGTTTTGGATTATGGATGCAATTTAATTTTTTATACTCTCATTGAAAGTTGGTAATATTAATTGAGATCCTAGAGTGGCTGCTACTAAATACCTTTGAGGGTAGCATTAGAAGATCTAAATTTAAGCATGGGCAGATACCCGGCAAATACTTACTAAATGAATTGAATGTGTTTCAGCCATACTTGCCTTTTACATCTGTTCGTAGATCTTCTGTGGTTTATTTTAGGAGATGGAAAAAATTCTCTAATCCATCCTAAACCTCCCCTAATGCCATTTTCACTTTGGCACAGTGATAACTCAGAGATGAAAACTCTCAGGTGTGGAGAGAGCTTGCAATACCAGGTTATTAATGATTTGAATACAGGGCTTTTTTTGTTCTTTTCCTTTTGTTTAAGATGAAACAAAAAATGGCTGAAAGTGATTTATATGCCTCTTTATGGTATTTTAAACTATAAGAGATTAATCAGTGGTTACTTTTTTTTAGACTAGGAAAAATAATTCAACTCTTTAAAACTTTCCCACTTTAGTATTTACTGCAGGGAAATTCACTAACAAATTCATTAAGGCATTATTTACACAAGCAGAAACATGGGGCTAGTTTGTCACTTTCTCTCTGTTGTGTTATTGTTGAAAATTAGCATTCAGCTCAGCAAATTGAATATTAAGAATTCTTTCTTTTTTTGTCACCGTGTGTATTGATTTCAAATGCATGCCCTATTAGTAATTTACAAAGAACATATTTTATAGTAGAAACTGGTTTAAGTGGTTGTTCAGGAGACATGTTTTACTCAAAGCAGCATTTAGCCTGGCTACTTTGCCTTTTGATGACTATTTAAAAGGATGCCACTATGTCTTTGTTACTTATTGTTCTCTCGGGATAAGCTAATGGTTTAAGTTCATATTAATTCCTAGCACTTTTCAGTTTTTATCTCAAAAGTCATTGATACTTATTACTTAATTGGAAAAACTGATTCTTCTCTCCAAGCAATGTTTGTATCTAAATATTGAGCAACTTTACAAATAAAATGACCTTTCTTATTACATACACTTTTTTTCCTCAAATTGACTTGCTCTTTATTGTTTGCATCATACAACTTCAAAAATTTTGGAGAGGAAGCACATTTGCCTCTGTTTATCTCCGTCATATTAAAATCAGAAAGCAACAATAACTGAGTGCAATAGTCCTGAATTTCTGAAAGTGTAAAGAGAGCAGTAGATGCAAATTAAAGGGGAAAGTCTAATATTTTATGTATCAAATTCTGATATGTTTATCTAATTGTTGAGTCTTGAGAGTTTTTTTTTTTAATAATTTCTGGAATATTTTATTTAGATTTTTTTTATTATTATACTTTAGGTTTTAGGGTACATGTGCACAATGTGCAGGTTTGTTACATATGTATCCATGTGCCATGTTGTTTTGCTGCACCCATTAACTCATCATTTAGCATTAGGTATATCTCCTAATGCCGTCCCTCCCCCCTCCCCCCAACCCACAACAGTCCCCAGAGTGTGATGTTCCCCTTCCTGTGTCCATGAGTTCTTATAGGTGGGAATTGAACAAGGAGAGTTGTTTTTTATAGTTTGTGTTTATTTCTGCTAGTTTTCTGGAATTTCATTAGTTTCATAAAGTTTATGGATGATTATACTCCAATCCCTTTATTTGACAATTGAGGAAACCGAAGTCCCAGAGCTAAGTGGATAGCTAGAGCTAGGTGGATGTCGCGGCTGGGAGTGGAGACAGCAGTTCAGGCTCTGCTTTATCCGGCATGTCTTCCTTCAGTTCATAGTACAGTATATGCTAGCACAAACCAGAAACCTTCTTTTTCTTGAACTAAACTTTGATGTTAGTTTTAAAAGTCAAGATCCCATGGTCTAGTTTTGAGGTTCTTAGACGTTTATACTTTATGAATTGATAAAATTTCCAAAGAATTAGGAGACTGACATAGAATTGCCAATTTTTGGTTTTCTCAGTTCAGAACATTAAGAAACAAAGCAAAAATACACCAATCCCTCATTATATTATTGTCATTTCATAAATGGACATTTTCTCATCTAAAAGGAGATGAGTAGGACTTTTCCTGTTAAGCTGGAAAGGGCAACTGTAACCCAAAACAGTGAACTAAAAGCCATCAAACTATTCCACGTTCTATAAGGATAGACATACACAAGCGTGGTCTGGTACCTCGCTCTGAGGCAGAGGCAGCCAGATGGGTTCTGATTCTAATCCTCATCCTGGCAACCTCTGAACTCTCATATACATAGACTCTAGGTGGGGAGAGGAGGTGTTGGAGAAGTGCGTTATTGGCCTACTGAAAATGAAGAACCATTTCTAGAGACAGAAGTGCCTTCAACAAAGGACAGGTTAACTTCTGTATCCCTTAGGCTCCAGTTAGGAAAACAAAAGGATTTAATACAAGCAATTTGTCAATTCTCCTGGAAGAATAAAGAGGGTCTCCTCTCTCCAAGTCTCTTCTAGTCTCCTACCAGTGATTTCCATTGTCAGCACCTAAAGGAAGCCACCTAGAAAGAGAATCTGTTAAATGTAGTTTGCAATGTAGTTTGATTCACATAGCAGAATTTAGAATGATTGGCTTGGAGCTGAAAGACATTGGTAAATAACCGACAGTATCTCTTCTCTCCATTGATCACTTATGGAGAAGAATTTTGTGCTTTTTTTGAGAAGGAGAAAGACAAGTGGAGAGATATAGCAGGGAACAGAGAAGAAATAGCAGCAAAGCAGCCTATACAGTTAGGTGTATCTATACATTTAGTATACATATATTTAGTGTGTATATATTTAGTGTGACAAAGATGCTTAGGCTTATTCTGGATCAAGTGGACATTGCAGCTTGAGCCATCATGTCATTATTCCAATCAAGAGAGTAGACTATCGGGCAAGGGGACCTTACTGACAAGAGTTTCAATGTGTGCCAGTGGGGGTGGAACTGAAGTTACTTCTCCCCAGTGTGAAAGCTCCTACTGCCCTGTTACAGGAAGGACCTCATCTCAACATCTGCCTTAAAGAAGGCATCAAAGTAAGTCTGATTTTACCAGAGAAGCAGAGACACTCAAAAAGATCTGCAATTAAATGCCTAGTTAAGTAAGAAGAATTGTCCCTCTTGTCATTAATTCTTCTACTCTGCCACAACATGGAAAGAGTTAGAACCTGAAGACAAAAGTAGAGAGGAAGAGTAAAAGAGTAGTACATTCTTTCTTCCCACTCCAAGTCCCAGACACTGGCCACTGAATTAAAACAGTTATAAGATGGGAGTTATGGAAGCAATCTGAACTGTTGTTAAGGAGGGGAGAATAGATTTGATATTGCATATGGAAAACAGTTACTGGAGAAAAATGAAGACTAGTTCATATCTGTGCTCTACTGAGTTCAGAATGTTCAATAAATCAGTTACATAAGAAATAGAATGAAAGCTTTTTGAACATCTTCTCCAAAATAAAAGATATTTTTTAAATTGGAAAAAAGTGGTATTTTAAACTCAAAATACTACTTTTGTTTTTCTCATTTCTGCATGGTTTTGTCTAGCATGTGTCCATGATACAGAATTTTAAAATAATTATCACTATTCATTGAAATCCCTTTTAGCCAGGTATCACTAGTACTGATAACTCTGACCTGTGAAAGGTGAAATTCACACTATTAACACAGAAGTCAGGGTCCTTTTCCTCAATTTAGCCTTTAAATATCTGTGGAGAAAGGGGAAAGAGGAAGAAGTGCAATTACATAAAGAATATTCTAGTCTGAATAAAACAGAACATTATGAAGGACTAATATAAATTTAAAAGCATCTTTTAAGTGGTGAAATATAAAACCACAGGGAAAACTATTAAACATATATCAGAAATGGAATCTGTCATCACATTTATCACCTTAGAAATTTTTAGAAATACTTTGTTTTAATGAAGCATATGGTGTTTTGTTTATTCAGAAGCAAATTTTATAAGAGACAGTAATCTCAGATTAAGAGAACCTCATCTGTCCTCTCACTTACAACATTTGCCTTAAATATGAGGCATTTAAAAACTTTAGTATGTTTTAATATCACTCCTTTTTGTCCTTACACTCGCAGTGAGCATGGCTTCAGGAAACTGATCAACTTAACTTGTATTACCAACATCAGAAAAAAAAAAGATAGGAAAAGCATTTCACTTGGTTTCACCTTGAAAAGATATAAATAAGACCCAATCAGCGGTACAGTGATAGGTTAATAGTCTTGGTTTTAGAACAAGAATGTTCTGGTCTTAACCAGTAGAGTGCATACCTTTGGGCGGGTTTCATTATGTTCCCAAGACATGATTCCCTCACTTGTCTTGATAATTGTGCCTAGCTCATTTGGTTGGTTGCTTTTATGACATAATTGAAATCATGTATGTAGAGTGCTTAAAAATGGCTCAAGGCAAATCCTCCATCTCTGTTAGCCTAAACAAAAGGCAGCAGAGGTTGCTGAAAAGAATCTCCATTGTCACCTATGAGTGAGGACACAAAACTATTTTTGCCTTACAAAAACAAATTGAGATAATGCTTGCTAACCTTTTCTCAAAGTATCAAAACCAATCTGTATCTCCAAGTAGGTTCTACTCATTTATTCTTTGAATACTTATTTATTGAGACTTGCTTGTGTCAGTCACTGTGCTAGGAACTGAGGGGAGATATTTAACAATTACCTTCTGACTATTGTAAAGGTTTGGAAGCAAGTCTGTATTAGTCAGGATCCTAGTAGGAAACAGATTGTTCTCTTAAAGAGGATGAAAGAGAGTTTAATGGAGGTACTATTTACAAAGGGTATGGGCAGGGTTGAGGATAACCAAAAAGGGCTATGAAATACCAGGAGGCCACATTTTCTTAATCCAGTCTATCGTTGTTGGACATTTGGGTTGGTTCCAACTCTTTGCTATTGTGAATAGCGATGCAATAAACATACGTGTGCATGTGTCTTTATAGCAGCATGATTTATAGTCCTTTGGGTATATACCCAGTAATGGGATGGCTGGGTCAAATGGTATTTCTAGTTCGAGATCCCTGAGGAATCGCCACACTGACTTCCACAATGGTTGAACTAGTTTACAGTCCCACCAACAGTGTAAAAGTGTTCCTATTTCTCCACATCCTCTCCAGCACCTGTTGTTTCCTGATTTTTTAATGATGGCCATTCTAACAGGTGTGAGATGGTATCTCACTGTGGTTTTGATTTGCATTTCTCTGATGGCCAGTGATGAGGAGCATTTCTTCATGTGTTTTTTGGCTGCATAAATGTCTTCTTTTGAGAAGTGTCTGTTCATGTCCTCTGCCCACTTTTTGATGGGGTTGTTTGTTTTTTTCTTGTAAATTTGTTTGAGTTCATTGTAGATTCTGGATATTAGCCCTTTGTCAGATGAGTAGGCTGCAAAAATTTTCTCCCATCGTTAAGAAAATGTGGCACATATACACCATGGAATACTATGCAGCCATAAAAAATGATGAGTTCGTATCCTTTGTAGGGACATGGATGAAACTGGAAAACATCATTCTCAGTAAACTATCGCAAGGACAAAAAACCAAACACCGCATGTTCTCACTCATAGGTGGGAATTGAACAATGAGAACTCATGGACACAGGAAGGGGAACATCACGCTCCGGGGACTGTTGTGGGGTGGGGGGAGGGGGGAGGGACAGCATTAGGAGATACACCTAATGCTAAATGACGAATTAATGGGTGCAGGAAATCAACATGGCACATGGATACATATGTAACAAACCTGCACATTGTGCACATGTACCCCAAAACCCTAAAGTATAATAAAAAAAAAAAATAAAATAAAAAAAAAAAAAAAATAAAAAATAAAAAAAAAAAAAAAGAAATACCAGGAGGCTAGCAACAATGGGGAGCTGCTTCCAGTTCTACAGCTAAATAGGGAGGCCTGCAGGATCTGTGACCTCAAATAGAACATTTTAGCCATGGCTACACTACGGCCAGCAGAGAGGGACCCCTCTTTCCTCCTGCCCTCTGATCTTTTGCAACTGCCTCCATTGGCTGAACATACCCAGGAGCCAGAGGGCTAGACAGTACCTGAGAACCAGCCTCCCAGGGCACAGACCGGAATGGAGAAGGGCCAAGAGTGGGTCTGAAGGGGAAGATGAGGAATATCCAGAAAATAAGCAATCTCTATTTCTTGCTTTTTTTTTGTCTTATATAACATATGTTGACTTTTTTCCCTAAATGTAAAATAATGTATTTTTATTGTAGAACATTTGGAAAACTGCCTTGTAACTTGTGGTCCTGCTTTTTCCGAGCCAGGACATGTGTCCGATTGAAGGCACATGAATTTATACAGTAAGTTATCATACTCAGAGGATCATAAAACAAATTTATTTCCATGGCTAAGACCTTACAAAAATACTCTTGCTTGTAAAAAGATCTACTGATGTTACCCTGGACCATTTTGTCTCTCCGACTGTTGTAAGCTTCCTCATCATGGCATCTTTCTACACGTATTGCAAACTTGGCATTCCTTTTTATATTTTTGAACATCATATTGTTCTACATTTTCTCCACTAAAGAAATTCAACTCACTTAGAAAACCTTCTAAAACCCTTATTCCATTATTATCATTCTTCCATTATCATCATTTCACATAGCATCTTTAATATTTTTTATATGCTCACAACGTTACAGTTATAATCATTGAGTATGTATAGTTTTATATCTTGCATTTAAAACACATTTAAATCTTGCTTTTCTTAAATTTAGGAGTCTGAACTTTTTTTCTGAGGTTTAACCCTAACTATAGAGGCCCTCAATATTGACTATAACCCTGATAAAATATCTCTTGTTACTTGTCCACTTTTGCTGGGTTTCAAGCAGCCTTTGAGTAAAAGTATTAAAATTCTGCCTACTGCTCTTTGGTCAGCATTAGAGGGGCATCGTAGTTCTAATCATTCTTTGGTGTATGCCAAGGAAATTCTTGTCCTTTGCATATTGAATCAAATACCTGAAAAGCCCGTGGGGTTCTCTCCCTAGAGCACTTTTATAAAGGCAAAGTTTCTCCCTTCCCCCATTCTCTTATCTACTTTGTCAGTTTCACTGCCAACTCCTGCATAATGTAGTCAAATTATGCGTTAGAAATTCAACCCTGGTTTCCTGGGTGATGGTACAATGCCACTACTTAGTATTCCTAGTCACATAGCTACAATTTCATCATGCTCTTAATCTATATATATCTTCATGCTAGAGAAGCAGACTTTTTTTAATAAGGCATGCATTAAGGGTTAAATGGACACAGTGAAAAGAATATATAGGAGTCCTTGAGCTCAGCAACAATACAGGATATTTTTGGTACTAAGACCTTGTGAAACCATCATATGGACTAATACTTCTTGGATTTTGTATTTTTTATAGTACATCTTTTTTCAGTTAAATTCTGCAAACACAGAATTCTTTGTATTGTCTTGTAGTCTGTTGTATGACAACTTTATATTTTAAAAATTTTATTTTAGATTTAGTGGGTACATGTGCAGGTTTGCTACATGGATATATTGAATAACGCTGAGGTTTGGGCTTCCAGTGAACCCATCACCCAAATAGTGAACACAGTGCCCAATAGATACTATTTCACCTTTTACCCCCCTCCCACTCTCTTCCCTTTGAGTCTTCATAAACCAGTGACTGTTTTGCCTTTGGTTTCCACAATCAGAGCGCACCCTTAAATTCTGGTAGTGTTATAGAGGTTCTTTTTTTCCACAGTGACCTCCAATGATCTACACAAAGCAGATGTCATGAACTACAGCATCTCTATCTCAAAATAGCTAGATTTGTGTGATTTAAACCAGGAAATTCAAACTCTAACTACCGCTTGCTAGAATTTTCTGTGATAAATAATTGCCTACTAGTTTATGCAGTAGACATATGAGAGATTTAAACTGGTGGTAAAAATTAAGATTAAGGTTTTTTTCTTTCATGTATATATATTTTGTATTGGTTTACTTTTCTTCACTTTTTTTGACAGTATAAAGCAGTCATATTGTTTAAATTCTAAACTCGTCATATTTTAGCTGTGTTACCTTGGCCAAATAATTTGCTCTCTCTGTTCCTTTGTTAGAAAAAATGACGAAAATAATCTAACAAACTGTTGCAAGCATCAAATAAAATATTTTATGGGAATATACTTTGTAAACTATAAAACATTTGTGTAAAATGCATATTATTTTTAGATTCTTCATGATCATTATTTGAGAGCCTAATTGTTACTCATTATTCTTACTGTCTTTTCCCAAATAGCTTTGTACCAATTTCTTGGATTTTTGTATTAATATTTTGTGAAGCTCTTTTCTCAGCATATCAAACTTAATTGACTTGGTAAATTATGATGTTTGCTTCTACATGTACATTGTACATATTTCAAATGTTACTTTAGAGAGTATGCCACGTATTTTTCTTTAAGGATACAGAGCTGTTCTTTTTTTTTGTGTTTTTTTCTCCTGTAGGTATTAAAACGTGTCAGCAAAGCTGCATTGAATAACAGACATCCTAAGAGGGGGTATTTTCCACCTCTATAATGAAGAAAAGCAGGAGTGTGATGACAGTGACGGCTGATGATGTAAGTTTCAAAAGGTCCCAATCATGTTTGGTCTGTTCAATAAAGAAGTCACTGGATAATTCTATTCAAAGGGCAGCTGGGGGCACTTAACACACCACTCAGTGACTAGGTGTTTCTATGACATGGGCACAGCCAGCACCTGGACCTGGCGTTCTGTGAGTTGGGCAGCAGGAACAATGCCCTCTTTGCATCTTGGAAATGGGCTGAGTTTCACTTTTATGGTTTTCAGTCACAGAAGCACCAATCTCTAGTCTATGCCCAGATCCTCGCTCTCAGATAATTCCTCTTTCCACACTGCTTGCATTATCAGTTCTCTGATAACTTTCTTCCACACTTTTAGCCGTGTACAGCTAACCCTTGAAAGTCACTTCCTGTGGTGGGGTTTTTGACAACTACTCCTAAGAAGCTTGTGATATACACATCCCCTAGGCCTTTGCTACTCAAGCGTGGTCCTTGGACCAGCAGTATTAGCATTACCTGGGTGTTTATTGAGAATGCAGAATCTCAGGCCACACCTCAGACCTACAAATCAGACTATATTTTAATGGGATAGCAGAGTAAATAGGTATGTACCTTGTTTGAAAAGCCCCGATCTAAATCATCTGAAGAAATCTGTAAACTATCTTCTATAGCTTTGGATCTTGGTCCTTAATTATCTCTTTGCTTTCAATCGACCAGTCCTTCATTAGTGTGTCTTTAATTGTCTCATCTTTACCCAATTACTGTTTGTAATTGAACTAAAAATTATGTGCCGCTGATCAGATATGTGAAAGGAAAGAAGGGAGGGAAGAAGTAAAAACAATTTTCCTTGTTTTCTGTAATAACCCATCTTGTTAAGCCCCTATTTCACAGATGCTCACCCTATGGGCCCTGTGGTCCCTTCACCTCATACCGTAGCAAAGCCTTTGGCAGGAATGCTAGAACTAATTCTCAGCTTCCTTCTGTGTTCCTGTAGGACCCACAGTGCAGAGGGAGAGTTAGGTGTGCTATTTAGGTTCTTGCTTCCCAAATATACTCCTTTTCCATTGCCATTTCTATTTTTTGTGTCAAAGAACCTAGTTAATGTGTTCTGTTCTGTCACTTGTGGCAGCATTTACTTCTTCTTCTTCTTCGTTTTTTTTTCTTCCTTCCTATCTCCTGAACCAGAAAGGCATTTCCTTAAGTTATAGTGTAAGTTCTCAGTACCAGCGTTGCTCAGGATACCTAAAAGAAAACTTCTAGAATTTAGAAAACGTTTTTCTTTAAAAAAAAAAAAGGCTTGTGATTGTCCCTTAATACTATTTGTATACTGTGTGCACCAGTATTTTGTTTTTTGGAAGAATAAAACTGAGCAATGCATTCAATCTATAAAAGATGGACAAACCATTAGTTCTTTCTCATTGCATCCTTAGAATAATAATCCTGATCCTCCCTGAGGGAATGGTGGGCATAGTCAAAAGAAGAGGAAGGTTGCCTGCAAAAAACATGCAATGGATATGAACATTAACCCCACCGTATTGAATAAATATTACCTAGATTTACTCTGTCCACTATGGTAGCCACCAGCCACATGTGACTATTAAATATTAGTCTAAATGGAAATGTGCTGTAAGCATGAAATACATCTTGGATTTTGAATATACAGTGCAATAAAAAGCATTCCATTAATAATTTTTGATAATATTACATGTTGCAATGGTTATATTTTGCATACGCAAGGCTAAGTAAAATATGTTGTTAAACTAAATTTTACCTGTTTCTTTTTACTTTTTAAATGTATCTACTAGAAAATTTACCATTACACCTTTGATTCTCATTTGCGTTTCTAATCACAGAAATTATATATGCAAATATATTAGGAGATTGTTTCAAAGCAGGGAAAATAGTAAGAGTGATAATAATTACTCCAACAAACTACTCTTGTAATTGATGGTGACTGCCTACAATAAAATCAGTTTTCGAAGAAAAAATTACTTTTATTATTGTCTCATGGAGTATCATGATATTTAGCTTCAATAGGGACCCTGACTGTCATTTGCTGCTTTCCATAATTTCAATTTCTGATTTCATAAGGCTTAAAAAATTATGTCCTGTGGTCCAAATTGAATGTGTACTGCAGCACAATAGGAGACCTTAAAAATACCTTATTCCATTTTCTCACTATGAGTTTAACCAAAAGAATTCAAAAAGTAGAGAATGCTTCAGAAATGAATGAAATAGACAAAACAAAAGACAAGTAACAACAGCAACAAAACCTTGACTACTTAAGCACCAGCATGTCTCATCTGGACATTTCAATGGTTCTAACTTGGTTGGTTTCAATATGGGGATATGACAAAGAGCTCAGTCCTTTGGTGTCCCCTCCCCCTCCTCTCTGTAAACTTCTACTTAGGTGCAGGATTTTACACTACCTTTTCCTTTGTGACAACCTTTTCAAATTTTATTGGCAAGAATACTGGCTTTTAAACAAAGTTATTCAGAAACAGAAGGATAATCCAAAACTACATTGTTTCCTTAGGGATTTTTCATATTACCAGGTGAATTTTGGAAACCATGATACATTTTAAAAGTTGTGATTTCCAGAGGTAACATTCAAATTAATGTTCCTTTCCACAAAATCTTTGAAAATTTAGGAAAAGAAGTTCAAGATCACAAATCAGTAATTGAGAATTGACTAAATTAAATTTTATTTTGAGGTTTTTAGTAATTTTAGAGGAGTGGTGTATAAATTATGGGTATGAATTACAGAGTGTGAAGTAATTATGAATAAATCTGCATGAGTTAATTAGTGTTTGTAAAACAATATTAAGTTTTCATCTTGAATTTAATTTCTGAAAAGCTATTCCATTATGTTCTTACTTTGTGGCAATGTATTTAATATTAACTGAGGTCTTCTGGAACAAATCTTTTTAACTTAAAGAATATTTCAAATTTGAAAATTTGAGCTTGTTCGCAAATTAGTGTGGGAAATATTTTGTGATAGGTGTGACTTTTTTATTTTTCAAATAACAAGTGCCAAATAGTACCCATTTAGGTCACTTACTACAATTAAACCTGGTTGGTAATAGTTCTTTTTTTTAAAGAAGAAAAATATCTAACAATCATGTTAGGAGGCTAGGGTGGTTGGTGGTTTAGCTACATGATAGATATCCTTATTTCTGTTCTTTGCTATGGTGTTTCTTACATAAGAGATAAAGTATATATTCAAGACTTTGCTTTCCAGATAACCAGTGCTTTCTTTACATGCTTATTTGGAACTAGACTGATTTACCGTTATGATTTCCTTTAGTTTGCTCTTAAATCTCTTCAGGAAGATTTTATATATTTTGTCTCCTAAAGTAGTTTGTAAGTCTTTTAAAAAATAAACATATGTATTAGTTTTTCCCTTTACCCTCTAATTTACACACATAGACAAACGCACACATGCACACACGCATACACACACACCATACAGTAAGTGCTAGACCTACAATGGATTTGATATAATAACTAGTTACTAAACAGTGAAACACTGATACATTCCAGAATGTTTCAAACTCTGCAAAATTTTAAATTGTTTTGTCTTCTTCCTGATACTGAACTATGGTTCTACTGAATTTCAAATAAATAGTATTTTAAAATTATAAGTCAAGCACAAGAAAATATAATGGTGTCCCATTTTCTGGTATGGAGGGTGGGGCTCCTGAAAATTGTCAAGCCTGTTCTTGCCTAGATTTCTATCATCAAAATATAGTCTTGCATGCATCAGATAGTATAAATCACTAGATTATATGTTCTATGAGAAAAGATATCATTCCTCTTTTTGCTATTGTTTCCTTCTTAAATAGCACAGTGCAAAATAATAATAGATGTGTGTCAAATGTTTGTTGAATTAACCCAGCTAGATCCTCAAACCTGAGTTAATTATCCTCATATGAACTAGGATAGGGGCTGTGGGGTGGAGGAGCGGAGGGTAAAGAACTTTGTTTAAACTTTAGGAGGTCTAGTCTCAGGTTCTCCTTACTCGAGTCTGAAGAGCTAGTAGGAAATACCTGTCTTTAGGGTCACAGAGTAATTTTCAGGTGAGAGACTGTAGCCTGATTCTAGTACTTCCGTTATTCCCTGCTAGCTAAGTGTGGACGGTGAAAATTGTAACTTTGAAACCTTAAGTGATATCAGTGACCATTGCAGGGCTATAACATTTTCTGTCTTTCAGCTGGTATGAATGGTACACCAGGCAGAGGCTCATTTGGGCCTCCCACTCCCAACAATCTCAGTACCCATTGTCACCAAAAGATATGGGAAGAATAAATAAGTTGTATCTTTGAGTATAGCACAATGTCTTTGTCTTCTCACAAAGTGTATGATTAATGTCAGCATTAGGGCATGTACTTGAACATGGCAGTTCAAGACTGAATAAAGTATACTTCTTTTTCTGAGTTCTTACACAATTTTACAAAAAAAAATCTCCAATTGTAAGAAGACCTTTCATAAGAACATAACAGTCACCTCTAATTATCAACATTCAGCTGTTCTAAGATAGATAATATTTTTACTTTAAAACACTGAATGGCTGGGTGCAGTGGCTCATGCCTGTAATCCCAGCACTTTGGGAGGCCAGGATAGGCAGATCACCTGAGGTCAGGAGTTTGAGATCAGCCTGGCCAACATGGCGAAACCCCGTCTCTACTAAAAATACAAAAATTAGCCGGGTGTTGTGGTGTGTGCCTGTAGTCCTAGCTACTTGGGAGGCTGAGGCAGGAGAATCACTTAAATCCAGGAGGAAGAGGTTGCAGTGAGCTGAGATCACTCCAGCCTGGGTGACAGAGCGAGACTCCATCTCAAAAAATAAATAAGTACATAAAATAAAATACTGAATGAGAAACTTCATATTTTCTCATAGTTTGTTCCCATAGTTGCAGAATTATAACATTGATTTCCAAAATATATTTTTAATTTTAGCAAATATCATTTTAGCAAATTATGAAAAAAATTAAAATAGGAAAGAAGGAGGCCTCCAATCCACATGCTACAACTAGTAAACATTATCTATATGCCTAAAAATCTCCAGGAATATGCAAATGATAAGTTTATTCTAAAAGCTGAGAATCAGCCTCTTCTATTGTTTTCTCTTTGAGCTTTTGATGTCAGTGTTAGATTCTGATTGTGAGATAATCAGGACATCGTAAGTGACAGCTTGATCATTTAGTTTCTTGTTTCACTCTATTTAACATTTGAATTTCGTTTTCTTTCTCTTCTTTTTTTCTTTCCCTGTGGTTCCTCCAGAATGTTAAAGATTATTTTGAATGTAGCTTGAGTAAATCCTACAGTTCTTCCAGTAACACGCTTGGGATCGACCTCTGGAGAGGGAGAAGGTGTTGCTCAGGAAACTTACAGTTACCACCACTGTCTCAAAGACAGAGTGAAAGGGCAAGGACTCCTGAGGGAGATGGTATTTCCAGGCCGACCACACTGCCTTTGACAACGCTTCCAAGCATTGCTATTACAACTGTAAGCCAGGAGTGGTGAGTAGCCTCAAAATCAAATGTCAATTCTAAATTTTTATTTTCCAATTTCTACAAATACAATTTCATAGTATTAAAATGTGAGTTTTCTGTGAAATACCTAAGACGATTGACATTTTGAGAATTTGTTCCCTTTAGAATCAAAGATGAGGTAAAACAGTGGAGATATTTTCTAGTTCTTCAGAGTGGAAGGAACATGCTTCATTTAAAGCTACTGAGGAAGGAATGAGATACATTTACATTAATGTAAAGGGATAACAAAATTACTGCT
Source organism: Symphalangus syndactylus (assembly GCF_028878055.3). NCBI lineage: Eukaryota > Metazoa > Chordata > Mammalia > Primates > Hylobatidae > Symphalangus > Symphalangus syndactylus. Next base: position 46,697,946 of record NC_072434.2, on the reverse strand, counting down.
TATGATCTAACTTTTTTTAAAAGAGCTATACAGTGTGCATCAGTATTTTTTGACTTAGAAAAACAAATTACATGTTACTATATGTATATGATGTTCTTATTGCTGAACTGTACACTTATCCCTAGCTTCTATTTATTATCATCCCACTTTATTAATCTCAGTTTGTGATTATCTATAAAATAAAACATTTCATTGTCAATTGAAAGAGTAATGAAAATTGTGCTATCAGAGATGCTGGGACTGTTTTGCAAAGTCTATATTTGTGAAAGAGGCTATTTTAAACTAGTGTTGAAAAGTTAATCATATAATCTTACAATTGTGGTTATCGTGCCATGACTGCTTCAAATATGTGCTTTATTATATATTTAATAATTAGTACATTCTCACTTTTTCTTTTCTGTTTTCCTACATCATTTAAAAATATTTTTCAAGAATGATTGGCTTACATATCATGGAGGTTTATCATGAAAGTGAAAAATATTTTCTCTGTTTGATATGATTTTAAATTAATAATGTGTCGCTTTTAAAATCGCTTTTTGTTTACATAATTTATCAAGGTGAAAGACTAAACATTAAATTACTGTACAACATTATTCTAGTAAGTCATTAAAAATCTATTATTTTTATGGTGTACCATGTACCTCTGCCACATGCTGAGCTCTCCAGGGCTGATGAGTAGCCCAGGATGTGCTCTTTGAATAATGATATATGGCATCTTGACATCCTTTAGTCAATGTTTACCTGACACAATGAGCATTAGATCACTGAAACTCCAGGTATCACAGTTAATAGCATCAAATATTTAATCAGACAATCTGTGTGATAGAGAATCATGCTAAAACATTTTAAAGAAAATGGGTTACAAATTTGAGAAGGACTGTCTTACATCTTCTGTTCAGCTGAATTAACATTATGTAAGAGTCATAGCCAATCATGGAGAATTAAAAGGGCACATAGGGCTCCCCTATAGGATACTCAATCACATGGCTTATGTGATTAGTCTTGATTATGCGTGTGTATAATTACGGATTTGGAGTCTTAAAGATTTCCAGATTTATTTTTCAGCAAGTTGGCAGTGATACAATTCTATCAGTTGTTAAAGTATTGCAATGCTTTCATACCAGTTGGTAAATATATGCTTTCTTGAGCTCTCTGATTGCCCCTACTACTATCCCAGACTATTCTCCTGAAGCCTCCAGAATTTCTTACAATCTAAAAACAAAGAGGTAAAGGCTGGCACAGAGGAATCTGGTTTTGGTGGGTGTTGGTGCTGTATCTGTTGTTAGATATTTTGAATAACACCCTGGATAAAATGTATAGTGACTTGTCAAGTTTGAGTTCATTTAATTCAAAGACATTTTGGGAGTTGTAGAATTGTTCCTTCCTTCGAAATATCAAATCTAGACTCTGCCATTTGGGGCATGCTTGTTTATCTTTCCTAGTTGAACGTTTTTATTTTTAAAGGAGGGCAATAATATTTACCTCATAGGCTATTGTGAGGATCAAATGAGGTAATCTATCTAAGGTATTTTGCTTAGTAAAATGCATATGGTAGGTAATCAGCAAATGTTGATTTTTGTCCTCTTGACCATTATCCAATAAAGATTTTTTGGAAATTAGAAACCATGTCTCAACTATCAGTAGCCTCATTCTTGGTGCCAGTATTTTAAGTTGAAATGGAAAATTTAGCCATTTTTCATGTTCAATAGTCAGTGAGCACCACATATTAGTAATTCATTTATAACATGTCTGTTTTATTTCAGTTAACAGGATACTTTTTAAAGTATGAGAGTAGAGTATACAGATAACTCTAAATTTATTTTTAAATATAAGTAACTAAAAGCATTTCTGAACATCTCTTGAAAATCCAGCTTCCACTGGAATACTGATAGCTGAAGACTGGTGGAATTATTGGTGAAGGAATCTGATTAAAAATGATTTGACTAGAAGTGAGGAAACTGGGTTCAAATTATCATCAATGCCATCAACTTGATGAAAGTTCATAGAGATAAGGAGTACTGCCTAGGACTATGTGAGAGAAAGAATTATGCTTACCACTTAGAGTACCAAGAATATGGAATCAATTTCCATGCCAAGACCAGCAATGAGCAAATGTTTTCTGTAAAGGACTAGATAGTAAATATTTTAAGTTTTATGAGCTTTGCAGTCTCTGTCACAACTACTCATCCTTGCTGTTACATTGTGAAAGGAGCCATAGCCAATGTGTAAACAAATAAGTGTAGCTGTGTTCCAATAAAATTTTGTTTACAAAAACAGGCAGCAGGCTGGATTTGGCCTGCCAGAGTTTGCTGATCCCTTTCTGGACTAGTAAAGATCTCTAAGACATGATTCTAGGATTTGATCATTGCTTTTACAGTTATCAAGGACAAAAACTGACTTTGAGGTCATGGCTGATGTGCCAAATAAGTCATAAGTATGGGACTGTGTGTTCTAGATCAAGCCATCAAAGACAGTGAAATAATTTGAATCTGTTCTAATGAAAAGTATTGCCTAATTTTATATAAAGTTTTATATAAAAACATTAACATGATTTTATGATATGTTTATTTGGAGAAAACGGGCCATCATTACGGAAAAAAGGTCTGGAATATAAGAATAGTGATTTTATTTATCATGGAGCAAGAAAGAGTTAGAAAGGACTCAAGCCCAGTTTTATTGGGTGACTTCCATTTTGTAGCCTTTCAGATGAGTTTCTATTATAATACAATCTCCAAAAGACACAAATGAACAAAAAATGGAGATGATAATACCTACACTTCAGAATCATGAGGAAAATTTTAAAAAAAGTTTTGCTATGCATGTAGCACAGTCACTTGTTCTTAATGGTCATTTTGATATTATTATTATTATTGTCATTTTTATTGTTACATTTAGACTGAGTAGCCAAAATTATGCATTTTCTATTATTGGAGGTTTTAGGGGAACTTTACCTCCTGAGTTCTTGGAACCAACTTGGAAATATGATGAAAGAGGAATTCAGATATGAAAGCAAGATGTTATCTTTAATACTAATAAAGTTGATGTTGAAAAATATAATTTACGTCTGTGGGCAAGTGGCTTCCTAATATTGAAACCCATAATTGCATAGATGCTAGACCTGGGCAAGATCCCCTCACCTCTTATACACACATAAATAGAAGGCCTACCCCTACAAAACTTTTAGCATGGAGAATCTGTAGAAATCCTACTCGCCTGAGAAAGTAGAGGGAAGGACTGCACATGGCCAGTTCCTCCTTCTGAAAACACCAAGAAAGATTAAATTATTCATTCTCTCTGGGAAATAGCGAGTAAGGCGGCAGAAATTTCCCAATTTTTAAAATCTTTTCACCTTAACTTTAGGGGCACATCAGGGATGTACCTGTTCTTTAGAGGAAGATATCAGGAGTATATCCCAGTACTGACTTACTGCCATCCTTGTGAAGCTGTTCTCCCAATATTGACCACTGCCCTTTTGAGTATTCCCCCCACCAAAAAAAATCTGAATTCAAAGTTTCCTGCTCTTATAAACTGAAGTTCAAAGAAATGACGTTCTCAAATTTATCCTCCGTGTCTTCTTGATTTTCTCATTTTGTTAGCAGGACCTGGAAGCGTGGTTTAGAAGGAGGGTTTCCTAACCAGCTAAAGCCTGTCATCTGCCACTGTAAAAGCTGTAGTTTCTTCAGGCCCATAGAAATTGTATTAGTATAATACCAAGTCTCTGAGGGACTTCACTTTTTAAATAGTTGCTGATCTATAGGTTATGCAATGCTGCATGACCAAATTTAGATAATAAGCCAATTCTGGGCCTTGAACATCTATAGTTAATCTACAACTTTAATCTTCTTACATGAGGATCTTAGAACACTCTACTCTTTCAAGCCCTTCCCTGTTTACAGTTTGTTTTTGTGTATTTTAGTTATTTCTCTCTCTCTGTATATCTTACCGCACAATACATTAGCATTATTTTTGGCATTCACCGTTTGATTTGGATTTTCCCAGATATTTACCAATGTTTTTGGTTTTAATTCCTCCTCATATCTTAGACCCTCTGCTGGAATTACTCGCCTTTTTGCCTGAAGTAAATTCTTCAGAATTTATTTTGGTTTGTCTGAAAATGTCTTGTCTTTATTTCAACACTTTGAAACTATTTTTCCCTGCTTTTTGTCTTCTGTTGTTACTATTAGGAAATTAGCTTCACTCTGATTGTCTTTCTTATAGATAATCTGTCAATTTTTTTTTTTTTTGTCTCTGGATTTGGGCAGTTGAACTTTGATGTGCTTAAGGATGGATTTCCTTTCGTTTATCTTATTTGGGATTTCCTGGACTTTTTGAATATGTAAATTTATATCTTCCTCATCAGATCTGGAATATTCTTTCATTACCTCTTCAAATATTTTCTCTGCCAATCTTTCTCCTCTGCTTTTGGATTTCTGATTAAATGTATTTTTTAAACTTCTTTGTCTTCCATTTCTCTTAATTTATTCCACATTTTTTTCTCATTTTGTCTTTCTGGGCTGCATTCTGATAATTGTTTCTAATCTGCCTTCCAGTTTGCTAAATTTTTTCAAACTATGTCTCATTTGTTATTAAACCTATTATATTGTTTTTTTATTTTGATTTTTGTATTTTTAAATTTTAAAGTGTTTATTCATGTATTTAAAAATACACTAGATAATGTTATGTGGTTTTCCATTCCCTGCTATCTATTACTGCATAACAAATAATCCCAACATTTACTGACTTAAAATAACATTTTTATCTCAGAGTTTCTATGAATCAGGAATCCAGCTGTGGCTTAGCTGTGTGCCTCTGACTCAGAGTCTCTCACAAGACTGGAATCAAGTAATTGGCCAGTATTGTAGTCATGCATATGGGTGGAAAGGTAGGCAGATCTGCTTCCAACCTCACCAACGTGGTTGTTGACAGGCTCAATTCCTGGCTGTGGCTGACTAGAAATACCAGTTCCTTGCCATGTGGGTCTCATAGACCCATGTGAAGGCTATTTATAACATGTAGTTTGGTTTCTCCAGAGCAAGTGTTTTGAGAAAGAGAGACCAATAGAGACGGAGCAAGACAGAGGTCAAAGTATTTTTACAACTTAATCTTGGAAGTGACATCCCATCACTTTTATATATTCTGTTCATTAGGTCTTACACATGCACAGGGGAGGGGATTCTGCAAATGAATAAACAGGGAGGTGGAGATCATTGGAGATCAGTTTAGAGGCTGTATGTTGCACTGCAGATATTTTCAAGCTTTTAGAGAGCAAGAATAGTTATTTTACCCTTTTGCTCATTTTAGTATCTAAAGTTTTCAGTGAGTCTGTTTTCTGTTATCTGTGTTTCCTGATGGTTTTTGCTCATGCTTTTAAAGAACTTTATTAAGAAAAATAGCTAATGCATGCTGGGCTTAATACCTAGGTGATGGGTTGATAGGTGCAGCAAACCACCATGGCACATGTTGTATGTAACAAACCTGCACATCCTGCACATCCTGCACATGTACCTGGCACTGAAAATTAAAAAAAAAATTCCTTACTACTATTTAAAAAACTTTATTAAAGTACAATCAGTGTGCAAAAAAGTATACCTATCATAAGAGGGCATGTTGATAAAATTTCACAAATTGGACACAACTGCAAAACCAGGAACAAAATCAAGAAGCAAAACTTTACTAGTGTTTCAGAAGCTCTTCTTATGCACCCCCCGAGCCCCTGCCCCATCACTACCTCCTCCATACGTCCAACAACATCTATTAGTTTTGTCTACTTTTGAACTTTACATAATGGAATCACCTAATGTGTACTCTTTTGCATTTGACTTATTTATTGCCCTCAACATTAGGTTTAAGAGGTGTGCTTAATTTTTTAAAATTTATTGTTTGCTGCCACAATAAATTAAGTGTCATTGAAACATTATTTGTAGGCACAGTTTAAGGTATCAGAATAAGGTTCACCATAGAGAATTTGTGTTTGATTCTACCAGGTCTCTAGGGGCATTGGGACATTGGTAGATTGATCATAGGGTTTCTCAATCACCCAGCTGAAACATGATCATAATCTGTTAAGGTCCACTGCCTATGACCCCACACCCTCAACCCCTGGCCCTGCTTGAATTATCACTGAGGCTGCCCTTCTGGCAGTCTCCTGGATGTAGAGAGTAGGGGTGTGTTTACTTCTGTTTTACCTTTGCAATGAGAAAATAGCCATTTGAAATTCTGGTTTAAGTTGGGAAGACTCTCCTTTTGAATGCCTCATCGTGGCATGACTGGGCTTTGATTACAGTTCCCCCTTGACCCTCAAGGACATCAGACTAATATTAACTTTTACTCTGTGTGGTAAATATCCTCAGAGCAAAAGCAGCTTTAGTGTCCATTATGTACCTTTGGTGAGAAAAGTCCCCTTACACTTTGACTTGCTATTTCCTTACTAACTTGGCATTTCTTTAGTAGCATCAAGAAAATAAGATGATAGTTTTCCTTATTTTTAAAGCAAAGGTTTTGTTGAGATAACCTTGTGAACAATATTACAAAAAACTTTCATAGCTACTTGCTATGGAGATCTTAGGTCCTTTCATCCCACACTTGTTTTGGCTATAAAATTGCCTTAGTACATTCTTAAACTGAAGGTTCTGATGATAATTCTTAAGTTTGTGCTCCTAAGGGCCTAGTGGGACCTATTTCTTTGACTTTTTCTCCTGAAGACACTGTCTTTCCCCAGTATCTGAATGTTCTTGGCTTTGAGTAAAATGTTTGCTTATTTTATGTGGTAGATATTAGTGCCTTTACTGTTTTATCTCCCTTTCAGAAAGGAACATCTGAGTTTGCAATGGTTTAAACTGAACCTTGTTTTAGTGTCTTTTCTTCCTTCATACTTGTAGGCCTACATGGAATTGATTACTTCACTTCTTTTACTTTCTCTTGCTATTTGATCTAGGTATTGTTAATTATCCACGGATGAGGATAAATAACAAATACACACACACACACACACACACACACACCCCTTAGGCATACCATATTCAAACTTCACTAAAGACAAAGAGAAAAATCTCTAAAGAAATCAAATAATAAATACAGACATATAGAGGAACAAGAATAAGAATTATACTGGACTGTTTGTCAGAAACCATGAAAGCAAGAAAAGAGTGGAGTACATTATTTAAAGTGTTGAAATAAAAACCTTCACCAGGCTAGAATTTTATAACCAGCAAAATTATCCTTCAGATGAGAAGGAGAGAGGGAACCTTTTTCAGAGAAACAAAACTGAGGAAACTCATTGTCAGCAGACCTGCTTTATAAGAGCATGTTAAAAGAAGTTATTCATTAAGAAGAAAAATGATATAGAGCTTAAACACAGATCTACACAAAGAATAGTGTCAGAGGAGAAATAAATGAAGATAAGATAACATTGTTTAGGTTTTTCAAGCTAAACTTTCTTAACTGTATAAAACATAACTGTTTCAAGCAATACCAACAATGTACTGGGTGATTATAGTATAGGGGTAAGGGAAATGAAAGACAACAGTGTGAAATGAACAAGCAGGAGCAAGTGGGAATATTCTGTTTTAAGATATATATACTATATGTGAAGGCAGACTTAGGTTACTTAAAATATATATATATCATATATATAATACATGTAAATATATATAATATATATTATCTTTATCACATCTGGTACAGCAACTGCAATTGGAGTCATCACTCTGTTAAACTTATGATAAGCCACTGTCATTCTCCAAGATCCATCTGTCTTCTGCACAGGCCAAATGGGAGAGTTGAATGGGAATAATGACTCGTGCTTCTTTCAAGTCCTTGATAGTGGCACTAATCTCCACAGTCCCTCCAGGGATGCAATCTTGTTTTTGATTTACTATTTTTCTAGGTAGAGGCAGCTCTAATGGCTTCCATTTGGCCTTTCTCACCATAACAGCCCTCACCCTACCAGTCAGGGAGCCAATGTGGGGGTTCTGCCAGCTGCTAAGAATGTTTATGCCTATTGTGCACTGGGGAAATGACCAGAGGATGAGTCCGGGGACCCACTAGATCCACTCTTTGTTGGACCTGAGCTACAACTCCATTAATTACCTGACCTCCATAAGCCCCTGCTTTAACTGGAGGACCACAGTGACATTTTGGGTCCTCTGGAATCAACGTCAGCTCAGAGCCAGTTTCCAGTAGTTCCCTAAATGTCAATCATTTCCCTTTCCCCAATGGGCAGATACCCTGGTAAAAGGCTGGAGGTCTCCTTGGGGAAGGATGGGAGAAAGATTCACTGCTCAAATTGTCGGTAACGTAGTGAGGTCCTTCCTCAAGGGTACCTGGCCTCCCCTTCATTCAAGGAGTTCTGCGTCTGTAAACTGGCTCAAGTCTGGAAATCGATTGAGGGGCCATTATTCTCTGTTTTTATAATTTAAATTAGTCTTTTGTCCATTCAACCTAGAAGTTTTCTGCTTGTATAAATTAAGTAGGAATGCAGTAGGCTTCCTATCAATTTCACTTCCAGGAACACCGTGATTAATTAGCCAACGCCATAGCTCTACACGAGTCAGACTATTCTGATTGCCACTTTGCCTCTGCTGTCCAATAAGGTAGCTACGTCCACCTTGCCTTTGAAGGTTGAGTGCCACCACTTGGCCCCTGCCACCTCAGGATCTAGTTACTCCCGTTGTATTTAAATTTTGTGGTTGAGTGACTGCAGTTCCCACTGTTAGATCTGACATACAGAGAAGAGCAATTACAGGGCTCTTCAGAGATGCAGGTGCCACCCTCGCAAATCTATTTTGCAAGGCGTTGGTCAAGGGTGTATCTTCTGTATGCTCCCAGCTGGGATGAGAGGTCTAAAGTGACTAACCCACTCCACCATCCCAATCTCCCTAAGACTCTGGATCCCTTCCTCTCCATTAAACCAAGGGAGATCAGGCATTTCCAGCTTGCTTACAGTGGGCCATCTTTTAGTCCATATTTCAGCTAACCAAGCAAATAAACTATTAGAACCTTTTTTAACTCCCCAAGCTGCAACATTAAAAGCACAGTCCCTATGTAGTGGGCCCAAATCAATAAATTCAGCCTGATCCAACTCTATATTCCTTCCACCATTATCCCACACCCTTAATATCCATTCCCATGTTCTTCAGATTTCTGTTTATATAAATGAGAAAACTCAAGCAGTTCTTTTCTAGTGTAGCACATCTCCTCATGGGTTACACTCTCAATCTTACCTCTAGGGGCCCGCCAGGATTTTAGTCTAGTTATAGGTCTAGAAGCAAACGGAGTTTGGGGATGGCTCCTGAGGAGAATCAACATTACCTTGCCTGGCAACCACCTCAGGGGAGGCCATCACTGTTGCCTCAGGTGGCACAGTGTTTATCTCTTCAGACAAAGGTGGAAAGGCTGATGGCAGCATGGGTCGGGGAGGGGATGTTGCCACTACTGGGGATGGGGAAGCTGTTCCTTCTGGCAAAAAAGATTCATCAGAGTTTACAAATTCAGTGTCCCCAGCTTCATCAGGGTCCTCCCACACGTTCCTATTCCAAGTTGCAGGGTCCCATTCTTTTCCAATCAATCTCACTTTAACAGTAGACACCTGGTGAGGCTGTGCATACACCTTCTGTTGCAGGTCACCACTTTCATGATAAGAATTTGTGTCTGTTTTTCCACAATTTCACCTCTTTCTCTATAGGAAATAAGACTCTCACTTAGGGCAATCTTAGCAGACTTGAGGTTCAGTATTTGCTTCTGAAGCCAGGAGACAGAATCCGTGAGTTCATCATTTTCTTCCATCACTTTGTCCACTGAACTTAGGAGCAACCAACCAGCTTCATTACATTCCTTGGTTCTGCACATATGGTCAAAGCTATTATGTATAGAGTCACTAAACTCCTTGCCCCTCACGAGTGGTGAATTGGGAGTGTCAAATGCATTTATTCTGTATAACTCTCTAAACAATCCATGCCAAGGACTATCAATCAGTGTTCTCCATACTATTAGAAGTAGAATCCTGGCTGGGCGCGGTGGCTCACGCTTGTAATCCCAGCACTTTGGGAGGCCAAGGCGAGCGGATCACGAGGTCAGGAGATCGAGACCACGGTGAAACCCCGTCTCTACTAAAAAATACAAAAAATTAGCCGGGCGCAGTGGCGGGCGCCTGTAGTCCCAGCTACTCGGAGGCTGAGGCAGGAGAATGGCGTGAACTCGGGAGGCGGAGCTTGCAGTGAGCCGAGATTGCGCCACTGCACTCCAGCCCGGGTGACAGAGCGAGACTCTGTCTCAAAAAAAAAAAAAAAAAAAAAAAAAAAAAAGAAGTAGAATCCTTAGCATTTTTGAGTCTAATCATATTAAGCAGCCAACTCCAGAAACTCCCAAACTAATGAAAGAACTCCATCCTTAATATACTCTTCCTCTAGAACCATTCCTGATGCCAAAATCTATATTTTCCAGAGTTCTCTAGAGGGACAGAACTACTAGGATACAAAGTCCCACAATAAGCTGTCTTTAAGCTTGAGAAGCAAGGAGAGCCAGTCCGAGTCTCAAAACTGAAGAACCTGGAGTCCAATGTTTGAGGGCAGGAAGCATCCAGCATGGGAGAAAGATATAGGCTGGGAGAGTAGGCCAGTCTCTCCTTTTCACGTTTTTCTGCCTGCCTTATATTTGCTGGCAGTTGATTAGATTGTGCCCACCAGATTAAGGGTGAGTCCTCTTTCCCGAGCCCACTGACTCAAATGTTAATCTCCTTTGGCAACACCCTCACAGACACACCCAGGATCAATACTTTGCATCCTTCAGTTCAATCAAGTTGACACTCAGTATTAACCATCACAGAGGCCACTGTTCTCCAGACTCCAGAATGGTAGATCCACTGGCAGCTTGTACCCTGCACCTGGAAAAGCCACAGGCATTCAATGCCAGCCCTTGAGAGCAGCTTTGTGGGGTCGAGTTCTGGAAGGCCACAGGGGCAGAGCTGCCCAAGGCCTTGGGAGCCCAACCCTTGCATCAGTGTGCCCTGGATGTGGGACATGGAGTCAAAAGAGATTATTGTGGAGCTATACAATTTAATGAACACCCTGCTGGGTTTTGGACTTGCATACGGCCTGTAGCCCTGTTCTTTTGGCTGATTTCTGTCTTTTTGGAATGGAAGTATTTACCCAATGACTACACCCCCATTGTATCTTGGAAGTAACTTACTTGTTTTTTATTTTACAGGCTCATAGGCAGAAGGGACTAGCCTTGTGTCAGATGAGACTTTGGACTGTGGACTTTTGAGTTAATGCTGGAATGAGTTAAGACTTTGGGAGACTGTTGGGAAGGCATGATTGTGATTTGCAGTGTGAGAAGGACATGAGATTTTTATGAGATTTGGGAGGGCCCAGGGGCAGGATGATGTGGTTTGAATCTGTGTCCTCACTCAAATCTCATGTTCAATTGTAATCCCCAATGTTGGAAGTGGGACCTGGTGGGAGGTGATTGGATCATGGGGGCACTTTCACACGAATGGCTTAGCACCATCCCCTCAGTGCTGTCCTCATGATAATGAGTGAGTGAGTTATTGTGAGATATGGTTATTTAGAAATGTGTAGCACCTCTCTCCTCTCTCTCTTCTTCCTCCTCCACCCATGTAAGATCTAACTGCTTCCTCTTTTCCTTCCACCATGATTGTAAGTTTCCTGAGACTTCCCCAGAAGCAGAAGCAGCTATGCTTCCTGTACAGCTTGCAGAACAATGAGCGAATTAAACCTCTTTTCTTTATAAATTACCCAGTCTTGGGTATTCCTTTATAGCAATACGAAAATGGCCTAATACAAAAAGGCATACAGTTTGGGAAAGAAGAAATAAAATTATCTTTGCAGATGGCATGACTGTCTTTACAAAATATCCTAAAGACTGGCAGAAACAAACAAACAAGAAACACCTCTCCTTGGGGGAAATACTAATCGATATAACAAGGTTTCAGTATACAGAGTTAACATACAAAATCAGTTGCTTTTCTGTACACTGGCAATAGACAATTGAAATTTGAAATTATAATAATAAAATGTCATTTACAGAAGTGATACCCTCCTTCCCCCAACGAACCCACCAATTCAACAACAACTCACAGACAAATTCTCTTACTGAGAAATCCAAAACTAGTTGAGAGGCTCCTGCACCCAGACACATCAAATCCCACAGGAAAATTCAAGACACCCTCATGTCTGAATCCCTACCCACAGCTCAATGCCACATGATTGAAAGGAATCGTAGCTCCCAGCTTCTCCCTGGAGAGTAAAAGAGTTGGACCATGTGTATGACACTCTTCCAACTTCTTCCTCCCCAAAGGATGGGCCTCTCTCTTTCCAGTCTTGGAGCAGTAATGGAACTCAGCATAATCTAGCCATCCAGGGGCTGGTAAGAACACAGACAGAAGTTTGAACTGACAATTCCCATATCCTTTCCCTCAGCTCAACACACAGCAAGAAAATGAAAAATCCCTGCTTCCAACGTCTCCTTGGGAAGGGAAGAGTTAGTCTGCTTGGCCAATGCCCCAGTGTTTCTGGGAGCTTCCCAAAGGACTTCCTCTGTCTGGCTTGTTTTGGGGTACTTATGGGACCTGGCATACTCTAGCTGCCTTGGGGCCAATGAGAACAAATATGGTGGTTTGATCTAGCATGCAACTAGATGGCGCAGTCCCTCCCACAAGCTCAGTGTAGGGTGAACAGGTGAAAAACCACAGATCCCAGCTTCTCTCTCTGTTTGTCATGGGAAGAGTTGGAAAGGGCATTAAATGATTCAACTTTTCTGGGGGCTACTTGAGGAATGGCCCCAATATCACTTGTATTGGGACACTGATTGTACCTAGCATACTCTAGATGGTAGCTGCTAAGAACAAAGAAAACAGATTGGCAGGTTGGAGAGGCCCCCAGAATCCCTGGCTAAGCTGGTTAGTGAGGGTCTTCTCCTTTATAAGGTTAGTCTGTGAACATTGGGAGAGGTCGCTGTTTTGTCTAATGTACCGACCCAACACAAATAGTCAAGGAAAATAAAAATAACATAGAAATAGTTTCCAAACAATGGAACAAGATAAATCTCCAGAAACAAAGTCTAATGATTAAAAGAGAAATATATGATTTACCTAACAGAGAACTCAAAATAACCATTATGAAGATGTTCACCAAAATCAAGAGAACAATGCATGAACATGAGTATTTCAACAGAGATATAGAAAGTATAAAAAGTACCAAAAAGAATTTGTAGAGCTAAATAATAAAATAATAGCTGAAAAATTCACTAAAGCAGTGTGACAGCAGACTAAATCAAGCAGAAGAAAAGATAAGCATACTTGAAGACTAGTTATTGTTGTTGGAAATTATTCAGTCAGAAGAGCAAAAAGAAAAAAGAAGGACAAAAATAAAGACAGCTTAAAGGACTTACGGGACACCATCAAGTGGACCAACGTGCACATTATAGGAGTTCTTGGAGGAGAGAGGAGAGAGAGAAAGAACCACAAAACATATTCAAAGAAATAATAGTGCAAAACTCCCCAAATCTGGAGAAGAAAATGAACATTCTACTCTAGGAAGCCCAGCAGATACCAGATGAAATGAACTGAAAGAAACCTACACTGAGATACATTATAATTATATTGTCAAAAGTCAAGGCAAAGGGAGAATTTTCAAAGTAGCAACAGAAAAGTGATTTGTCATGTACAAGGGATTTCCCATAAAACTAAAAGTGGATTTTTCAGTAGAAAACCTTGCAGGCCAGAAGGGAGTGGGATGATATATTCAAAGTGCTGAAATTAAAAAAAAAAAAAACTGCCAATGAAAAATACTATGCATGCCAAAATTCTCCTTCAAAAATAGAGACTTTCCCAGACAAATAAAAGCAGAGATGCTGGGCGCCGTGGCTCATGCCTGTAATCCCAGCATTTTGGGAGGCCAAGGTGGGTGGATCACTTGAGGTCAGGAGTTAAAGACCAGCCTGGCCAATATAGTGAAACCCCGTCTCTACTAAAAATACAAAAAGTTAGCTGGGCATGGTGGCACGTGCCTATAATCCCAGCTACTCGGGAGGCTGAGGTGGAGATTGCACTGAGCCGAGATCATCGTGCCATTGCATTCCAGCCCTGGCAACAGGGCAAGAATCCGTTTAAAAAAAAAAAAAAAATGGAGAGTTGATCAGCGCCATACTTGTCTTAAAAGGAATGCTGGCCGGGCACGGTGGCTTACGCTTGTAATCCCAGCACTTTGGGAGGCCGAGGCGGGCGGATCACGAGGTCAGGAGATCGAGACCACAGTGAAATCCGGTCTCTATTAAAAATACAAAAAATTAGCCGGGAGTGGTGGCAGGCGCCTGTGGTCTCAGCTACTCGGAGAGGCTGAGGTGGGAGAATGGCGTGAACCCGGGAGGCAGAGCTTGCAGTGAGCCGAGATCGCACCACTGCACTCCAGCCTGGGCAACACAGTGAGACTCCGTCTCAAAAAAAAAAAAAAAAAAATGAATGCTAATGGAAGCTCTTCAAGTTGCAACAAATGACACAAACGGTAACATGATAGCACAAGAAAGTGAAACTTGGTAATGATAAATATATAGACAAATTCAGACTGCTGCAAACACTGTAACTGTTGGATGAATCGCTTTTAATTATAATATAAAGTTAAAAGACAAAAGATATTGAAAATATCTGTAATTAAATATTATTTAAATGGATATGGAATATAGAGAGATGTGAATTTTGACATCTATAGCACAGTGTGTGATGGGAAAGAAGTGCAAGTGTAGCGAAATTGAATGTAAGTTGTTATCAGTTTAATATAGACTATTTTAAATAAACTATAAGATAGACTAATAGATATTTTATGCAAGCCCCACAGTGGCCACAAAGAAATACCTATAGAAGATACAAAAAGGAAAAAGAGAAAGGAATCAAAGTATATCAGTACAAAATATTCACTGCAACACAGAGGAAGACAGCATGAGAGAGTAAGACATAGGAGGTCAAGGGAGGAGGATTACTTGAGCCCAGGAGCTTGAGATCAGCCTAGACAACATAGCAAGACCCTATCTGTAAAAAAATTTTTTTTTAAATTAGTTGGGCATGGTGGCATATGCCTGTAGCTCTAGCTGCTCAGGAGGCTAATGCAGGAGGATTGCTTAAGCCTAGATAACAAAGAGCTATGATTGTGCCAATGCACTCCAGTCTGGGTGATCCTGTCTCAATAAAAAATAAAAGACAGAGAAAGAATAAAAAGACAGCTGTAAGAACCACAAGACAAACAGACAACAATGAACAAAATGGCAATAGTAAATTTTCCTCTATCAATGTTTACTTTACATAGACATGGATTAAATTCCTCAATCAAAAAACAAAGAGCAGTTGAATGAATTAGAAAAATAAGAGTAAACTATGTGCTGTCTATAAGAATCTCACTTTAGATTTAAAGACACAGATAGTGAAGGGATGGAATATATATTCTGTGTAAATGGTCACCAAAGGAGAAGTGGCTATACTTATATCAGACAAAATATATGTAAAGTAAAAATCAGTACAAGATACAAAGAAGAACATTATATAATAATGAAAAGGTCAATTGAACAGGAAGATATAACACTTATAAATATATGTACCCAACATCAGAGCATCTAAATATATAAAGCAAAAATCGACACACCTAAAGAAATAATACACAAAAAATACAATAATTATGAGGCTTCTTTACCCCATTTTTAATAATGAATAAAACAACCAGACATAAAATAACAAATAGCAGACTTGAACAACACTGTAGACCGAATGAGCCTAACATACCTATATAAAATATTCATCTCATAGCTGCAGAATATACATTCTTCTCAGGTCTACATGAAACATTCTCTAGGATATGTCACATGTCAAATCACAAAACAATTCTTAATAAAATTAATAAGATTGAAATTATACCAAATATCTTTTTGGAGCACAATGGAATGAAACTAGAAATCAGTAGCAGAAGGAAAACTGGAAAATTCACAAATATGTGGAAATTAACACACTCCTGATATCCTAGTATTCTTTGCTTAATGGGTCAAAGAAAAGAATAAGGAAAGAAATTAGAAAATATTGAGGCAAATTAAAATAAAAATACAACATACCAAAACTTATGGGATGCAGAAAAAAAAAGAAGAATGTGATATGCTGGTATAGGACATTTACCATGAATGGAATTAACATGACTGATCATAGCTCTGGGTGAGTCACTGAGTGAATGTGAAGGCCTAGGATGTTACTATACACTACTATAGATTCTAAAAGCACTGTACACTTAGGCTACACTAAATTTACAAACAAATATTTTTCTTCAATCAAAAATTAATCTGAGCATACTGTAACGTTTCGTTTTATAAAATTCTTAATTAAAAAAACTTTTTAACTTCTTGTGATAATACTTAGTTTAAAACACAAACACAGCCGGGTGTGGTGGCTCATGCCTGTGATCCCAACACTTTGGCAAGCCGAGGTGGGTGGATCACCTGAGGTCGAGAGTTTGAGACCAGCCTGACCGACATGGAGAAACCCCATCTCTAGTAAAAGTACAGAATTAGCCATGGTGACATATGCCTGTAATCCCAGCTACTCAGGAGGCTGAGGCAGGAGAATCACTTGAACCTGGGAGGCGGAGGTTGTGGTGAGCCGAGATCACGCCATTGTACTCCAGCCTGGGCAACAAAAGCGAAATTCTGTCTCAAAAAAAAAAAAAAAAAAGAAAACAAAACAACAGCAACAACAACAACAACAAAAACACATCGTATAGCTGCATAAAGATATTTGTTATATCCTTATTCTATAAGCTTTTTTCTTTTTTTTTTTTTTTTTACTTTTTAAAGTTTTTTGTTAAAAACGAAGACACAAGCACAAACAATAGCCTAGGTCCTTGCAGGATCAGGATCGTGAACATCTCTGTCTTACACCTCCACATCTCGCCCCACTGGAAGGTCTTCAGGAGCAGTAACACACATGGAGTTGCCATCTCCTAGGATAACAATGCCTTCTTCTGGAATACCTGCTGAAGGACCTGTCTGAGGCTGTCTTACAGTTAACTTTTTTTTAATATACATAAGGGTATAAAGTCAGCACAGTAGGTTTGTTTATACCAGCATCACCACAAACACGTGAGTAATGCTATGACATTATTATATCACTAGGCAACAACAATTTTTCAGCATCATTATAGTCTTATGGGACCACCATCATACATGTGGTCCATCTTTGACCCAAATATTATTATGCTATACATGACTGTGTTGGAAATAACAAGGAAAGAAATAGGAGAACTTCAGTTCCCAAGGTGGAGATCAGTTATTGTTAAATATTAGAGTGCATCAGAATCACCTGAAGGACTTATTGAAACACAGATTGCTGGACCCTTAGAGTTGAGTGTCTAGGATAGGACCTAACATTTTGTGTTTCTAACAAGTCTCCAGGTGATAGTTATGGTATTGGTCTAGGGACCACATTTTGGGAACTATCCGCCTAGATTTTCTCAAAAAGTAGGAGGTTAGGTCATATGCTGAGAATAAGGGAAAGTGGGCCCTTGAACTCTCAGCCAAAGGCAGGCATGTTCTAAACACTGAATCATGTTAAAAGTGAGTTTTAATCTGGGGGCAATTTTTTTTTTCTATGCCAAGCCAACTGATTAGTGGTGGGATTAATTCCCAGGTTTTAGATAACAGCACTGCTTTGCGAACGCTCACAGCTTAATGATACCATAGAATTATTATCAGCTTAATTTTCACTTGTGTAGGAAGAGGCACAGAAATAAAGAAGGCAGGAGTCTTCTTTCAGGTTTCCTTATGGTGGACTTTTTCATAAGAAACAGTTCTGGCTTCTCCTTTGTTATTCCCTCAAAGAAGATTATAAATATGTTTGCTTGTCTCCCACCTCCATCTGCCTGAGGGCTGTGCTTTGCTTCTGTAAATGTTTCAGTTGGAACATGTTGATTCTGTTTGGGCATCTATTAACTTAGGTGTGATGTCTAATGTTCACTGTCTCAACATTCACCTCCACTGGGGAGAGTGGTGGCGATTTCCCTGCCTCTGTCTAAGGCTGGAAACATTCGTTATCGTGGAGGAGAAAGTGGTTGGTTCACTGAGGTGGGGGCTCTGAAACACAGGATGTGCTTTATTGCTCCCACAATCAGTCACAAGTTGACAATCGCATGAGGCTTTCCATAAAAATATTTTATACTTTTGTGCTGCCTCTCAGCTGCAGATCCTAAAGCCCTGTTTTAAAGATCAAAATACCCATAGATGTGCAAATGCCAGGGATTCAACAAAAGCTGGTGCATGGATGGGAAACTGATGACACACACATCTGTTCAGCTCTCATCAGGCTTCACCACCCACTGGAATCTTTTGGCTACAGAAACTGAATTTGTGATTCGTGCATCAAGTACTGCAGTCGACAACTCAGCAATTCACAAAGTTTCTTCTGTGATTGCCATCTTAGGTATGTGAGGTAATGGACAATGGATATTTAAAATTGTGCCTCAACCCTGCTTTACCTCATCACTTATTCCGGTATCAGTCAAATTTATATTAGAATATGGGAAGTGCAGGTTTTATATAAAAGGTGCCTAGGATAGATTCTGGCCTATATAGCTCTAATAATTTGTATAATACTTTACAATATAGATGATATTCTCACTGTAACACATTATAGTATACAACGTCCATTCCATCCCCTACTTTATTTAAACTCAGCGCCATAAGAACCTTGTGAGATGGGCATTATTCCTTAAGGTAAAAGAAAAACAAACAAAAAATGGCTGCAACCAAAATGCAATAATTGGTGTAAATAGTTTCATAATAAAAAAGAAAGACTTCACTTTTGATATTTGATGGCTGACACCTTTCAGTTTCCCACCTCTCTTCCTTTCTCCCCTTAGCCCCACATCCTGAGAAGATAAGAGAACCTGGGCTCTCCTCCCTTGGTGCCCATGGGGAAGTTCAAACCACACAAACCGCTGTCCTCTAGGAATTCTCATTCTAGTCCCAACCCTCTTAACTATGATAAAAACTCTAAACCATCAACACCACCCCGATTTTGACTTGTGTCACCTTAGGTAGAATCTGAGCCCTTCACCTTGGGGAATATGTGAGTAGTAAACTTTATTTTAGATCTGTAATTCCTATGTTTTATTCATCCTAGCATTCATGAATTTCTGAGGATGCTGGACGTTCATATAAATAGGTTTATTAGCTTTAGATAGAATAATGATGCTTTATTCAAATGTGTGGTTATTTCAGATCAAAGAAAAGGAAGCATTGTGCTTGACACAGGGCTGAGAACTGAAAGATGAACAAAATATGGCCTGTGCCCTTTCCTTAGTAGTTATAGTCTGGTAGAAAAGGCAGACATGTACATTAAAAAATTACAAAACAGTGTCATATATAGCATGTACAAGGTATTGTGGGAATGCAGAAGAGACAGTGGCTGGTTTTTCCGGGGTTTAGCAATATGTGTGTAAAGTGATAAGAGCATGAAGGAAGATTGTATGTTGAGGGAACTATTTTTAGTTTTATTTGGTTGGAGAGCCAGATTAGTGTGGGGAGATGCAATTTGAAAGGGCCTTAAAGGTTCTGCTGGTACATTGGATTTTATCCTGAGGGCATTGGTGAGTTTTGAAGGGCTTTAAGAAATGAAATAAAAGAAGAACACTTTTGAAGAGTTCACTTTGATAGCAGTATGCAAGATAGATGGGAGCCGAGACAGAAAGATACTTGAGAACAATACTACTTTAGTCCAAGAAAGCAATGACAATGGCTAAATCAGGACAAAAGCAGTGAGAATGGTTAGAGGAGGACACGTGCCAGGCACTGTTCCAGGTTTTGGGATATAAGGTTGAAAGAGGACAGAGAAATTCTGTTTCTTATGATGTTTTTATTCTAATAAGGGTATAGAAGAGAACCATTAAGATCCATTCTCTTCTTCTCTCCAGCAGTAAGAAAACTCCACAGATGCAGCTGAACACAGAAAATAGACTACTTTTGAGCCTTTCTTGCAGCTTCCTCCACGTCTAGCTATATTAGGTTCTGGCCAAATCATGCCCTTGAAATGAAGAGGCATCCTCCTCCTTTCCCTTTTCCCTTTCTACTGGTTGGAATGGGTACACAGTGATGAGATTTCTTGCACCATGTAGCCAAGGTTACCACGGGCCTGATAGAACAGCAAGGCAAAAGGGCCCCGAGTATGTGACAACTTCATGGAGAGCCGTCATACTAGGCTGAACTTCAATGTGAAATAACTGAAATTCTGTCTCTTTGTTCTGGGTGTCTCTTTGTCACAGAAGCTGAGCCTACCTCATAAGTAATACTGGGGGAGATATACAGTCATAATGGAGACTTACATGAAGAGAATGCTCAGGTCTTGAACCCCACAAAGGCAGTCATCTAAGCGTGTAAATAAGTTATATAAGTATAAGCTGAGTCTCTTAAGCTTAATATATAATTATTCAATATAAGTACTAGTTGTAATTTATATGCAAGGAAAAGCTTTGTAGACTGTCTGAGCTAGTCAGTGAGGGCTCCTCAGACAAGAAAGATCCACTTATGCAAGGCACTTACATGTGGGAGTGCCAGCCAGTGTGATGAAAGAGAGAAGAGAGCTAAATAGGTATGAGAGCTGAGATATCCTATGTCTTATTATTTGAGGAACTTACTAATCCTATATTAAGAGTTTGGTTAATTATTTGTTAAAGGCATGAGTTTGTTCATTGAGCTGCAAGCTGATTACAGTAGTGATTACAATAACTAACAAGAAAACTATAGAATGAGCTAAATATAATAAATGAAATAAACAAGGTGATGCGATAGAGTAAATATAAGCTGAGCAAAAGAATGCTGCTTTAGACAAGGTTGCTATGGAAGTCCTCCAAGAGAGATGATGTTTGATTGATACACAAATAATAAATGGCAGTTATTGTATAAAAAGTAGGGGGCAGGGTAGGAACTTTATAGGCAGAGGGACTACAAATACAAAAGCTCTGAGGTGAGAAAGAGCCTGGTATATCTTCATAGGAGAAAAAAGGCCGGGGTGACTGGAGAATGGAAAGCATAGTGGGAGAAAGAAGGAAGTTGAAATTGTAGAGGGAGGGAGCAATTAGATCATCGAACTGCTTGTAGGCTATATTAAGGAATTTTGTTTTATTCTAACAGCAAGGGGAAGCCATTGTACAGTTTTAAACAAAAACATGACATTATCTGACTTTAAAAAAGTAATGTTTTCCTTATGTATAGAATGAACCATAGAAGCAAAGTGGAAGCAGAGATTATTGCAGGAAGGTAATTTGAAACAGGGTGATGCCAGAGGGAATGGGAACAAGTGAAAGGATTTAATTGCTTTTTAGAAACATTGATAGGGCTTACTATGAAATGCAGGTAGAGGTCTAAGAAACGAAGTCATCAAGAATCAATCATGCTTTTTGCTTGATTTGCTAGGATGATAGTGGTACCATTTGCTAAAGCTGAAAACACTCAGGGAAATATTTTTTGGGGTATAAACCAGAAGATCAATTTTGGACAAGTATAAATGTGTTAATGGCTATAGGAAATTAGGTGTATGAATCTGGGCCTCAGACGAGAGAGTGAAATTTCAGATGAGAGAGAGAATAAATATAGTATTAATACTTTAATAGCTCATTTTATTTATAAAATATTTCAAATATACTGAAAGTACAGAAAATAATTTAATAGGCATAATCTCTTGATGTACCCACCATATAGATTTAACAAATGTTGATATTTTGCCTTTTTTTGCTTCAGAATTTTAAACAATATAATGTTGCAGATAAAGTTAAAGGATGAGACTATTCTTAAGGATGATGGGAAGACAGAGGCTTGAATGTTATCTTATTTCTTGTTCACACCCAACTCTACCTCTTCTGCCAGCAGACAGGTCCTAGAGGATAGGAATGAAGACTCAGGTTCTGTCGCAGTCTTGCCAAGGAGTGCAGAGGAATGTCTCTTCTTTGGGAAGAGGAGAGCTTGGGCATCAAAACTGAAGAGCCCCAAGATCAGGATCAGAATGCCTGGATCCTGGGACAGCTTCACTCTCAGAAACTCGTAATCTCCCACAAATTCCCATCTAAAGAAATATACCAAAATTCTTATTTCCAGATTCCTAAAAACTGAGAAGTGACCAAACAGGCAGCTGGACCTTTTCTATCTCTTGGGTTGGGAGAGCATGACGAGGCCAGAGCAAGAAGATCAGAAAGGTTTCCTTCTGATGCCTTGACGTGGCACTAGCAAGGTGTCCTTTACCAGAGGAAAAACGAGAAAGGAGAAAACCTATAAGATATACCTCATAAAATAGAGTTACTGGGGGAGGCAGACAGTGACCCATGACAAAAAACAAAGTCCTTGGGAGATTCAAATACAAAACAGAAAAAAACTTTCTGGAACCAAAATAATTTTAAAAATTTGACACAAAAATATGTATACATTGTGAAATAGGTAAATGAAAACATATGCATTACCTCATATACTTATTTTTTTGTGATGAAAACACTTAAAATCTATCCTCTTAGCAGTCTGCAAAAATATAGTATGTTGGTGTTAACTATAGTCATCATGTACAATAGATCTCTTGAACTTATTCCTCCTAGGTGAAGTTTTGTATCCTTTGACCGACATTGCCCCAATCCACAATCTCTCCATTTTCTCTGGCATCAGCCTTTTCAAATCACCTTCCTGCAATAGTCTCTGCTTCCACTTTGTGCTTACAATTCATTCTACCCATACCCAAAACACTATTTTTCAAAGTCAAATTACATCACATTTTTGTCCAAAGCTGTGTAATGGCTTCTTATTGCTGTTAAGATAAAACAAAATTCTGTACCATAGCCTATTAGCAATTAGGTGGTCTAACTACTCCCTGCCTCTACCATCTCATCTTCCTTCTTTCTCTTCCCTTGCTTTTCACTCTTCAGACACACTGACCTCCTCAGTCCCTGCTAAGCATAATTCTACTCTCCACTTCTGAGTTCAATTTTTTTACACTCCATATATAAGTGAGATCATGTGGCATTTGTCTTTCTATGCCTGGCTTATTTCACGTAACATAATGTCCTCCATGTTCATCCATGTTGTCATAAATGACAGAAATTCCTTCTTTTTTTAAAGAATAAAGAATATTCCTTTTCATATATATGCCACATTTTCTTTCTCTGTTCATCCATTGATAAACACTTAGGTTGATTTCTTATCTTGGCTATTGTGAATAGTGCTGCAATTAACATGGTAGTGCAGATATTCAACATAGTTACTTCATTTCCTTTAGATGTATACCCAGTAGTGAGATTTCTGGGTCATATGGTAGCTCTATTTTTTAAGTTTTTGAGGAAACTTTCTACTGTTTTCCACAATGGCTGAACTAATTTACATATTCATCTACACTGTAAAAGGGTTTCTTTTTCTCCACATCCTCTTTAACACTTATCTTTCACTTACTTGATAATAGCCATTCTAACAGGTGTGAGGTAATAGCTCATAGTGGTTTTAATTTGCATTTCTCTGATGATTAGTGATGTTGAACGTTTTTTCATATACCTATTGGGCATTTGTGTTTCTTCTTTTGAGAAATGTCTATTCAGATCTTTTGTCCATGTTTAAAGTTACTATTGAGTTGTTTGAGTTCCTTATATATTTTGGTTATTAATCCCTTATCAGTTGTATGGTTTGCACATATTTTCTCCCGTTTTGTAGGTTGTCTCTTTACTCTGTTGATTGTTTGCTTGGCTTTACAGAAGCTTTTCAGTTTGATATAATCCCAATTGTTTATTTTTGTTTCTGTTGCTCGTGCTTTCAGATTTATACCTAAAAAAAAGTATTGCCCAGACCAATATAATGGAGCTTTTCCCCTATGTTTTCTTCTGGTAGTTTTTCATTTTCAGATCTTACATTTAACTCTTTAATCAATTTTTAGTTGATTTTTGTTTATGGTGTGAGATGAGGGTCTAATTCATTCTTTTGCATGTGAATATCCAGTTTTGTCAACACCGTTTATTAAAGACTATCCTCATTGTGTATTCTTAGCACCTTTGTCAAAAATCAATTGACCATTAATGTGTGGATTTATTTCTGGGCTCTCTATTCTGTTCTGTTGGTCTATGTATCTGTTTTTATGACAGCACTATGCTGTTTTGATTATTATTGCTTTGTGGTATATTTTGAAATGAGGTAGTGTGTGCCTTTGGCTTTGTTATTTTTACTTAAGATTGCTTTAGCTATTCAGGGAATTCTATGATTCCAAACAAATTTTAGAATTGGTTACTCTGTTTCTGCGAAAAATGCCACTGGAATTTTGATAGGAATTACATTGAATTTGTATATCACCTTGGATAGTATGGACATTTTAACAATATTAATTCTTCAAAGCCATGAACATAGATTCCCTCTCCATATATCTGAGTCTTCAATTTCTATGTTTTACAGTTTTCAATGTACAGGCCTTTCGCCTCCTTGGTTAAATTTATTTCTAAGTAATATTTTTGTAGGTGTTGTAAATGGAATTGTTTTCTGGATTTCTTTTGTGGATAATTTGTTGTTAGTATATAGAAATGCTACTGAGTTATATATTGATTTTATATACTGCAACTTTACTGAATTTTAATTGTTCTAATAATTTTTTGTGGAGTCTTTAGGGATTTTTATTTATAAGATCATGTCATTTTCACCTAGGAACAATTTAACATCTTCTTTTCCAATTTGGTCTTTTATTTCTTTCTCTTGCCTAATTGCTCTGGCAAGGAAGTCCAGTAGCATGTTGAATAGAAGTGGTGAGAGTGGGCATCATTGTCGTGATTCATATCTTAGAGGGAAAGCTTTTGACTTTTCACCTTTGGATATGATGTTAGCTATGGGTTTGTCATATATGGTATTTACAGTGTGGAGTACATTACTTCTATACCTAATTTGTTTAGTGGATTTTATTATGGAAGATTTTTGAATTTTGTCAGTTGCTTTTTCTGTATCTATTCAGAGGATCATATGGTTTTTGATTTTTTTTTTTAGATTTGCATATGTTGAATCATCCTTGCATCCCTGGGATAAATCCAACTTGATTATGGTGAATGGTCCTTTTAATGTACTCTTAAATTCAGTTTGCTAGTATTTTGTGATGATTTTTGCATCTGTGTTCATCAGGGATATTGGCCTGTAATTTTCTCTTCTTGTAGTGCCCTGTCTGGCTTTGGTATCAGTCTAATGCTTGTCTGAAAATATTTATGTAGCTCAAGAGCAAGATTAGATATAGAAATGCGGACTTATAAGTTTTGGGGCAGATAAAATGGTAGTTGAATGTTTTATAGACAGGGAAATGGAATCCACAAATGAGTTTCTAGAATGAGAAAAGGACAACATTTGAAAGGAGGGGGAATGCAAAGAGCAAGTTAAGACAGTGGAGATGACCAGCCCTGGCCATACAAGAACAAGATCACAGACAGGAAAAAGAAGCAATTAAGCATACTGCAGGTAAGTCATGTAAAATAAAGGCAGGAACTGTAGATTGAGTCTGGAGATTTGGAGAGCATTTATGACTTCCCATTTCCCCATAGGCTCTATGAATCTAGTAGTCCTGGTTCTTACATGGGGAGCATTCCTACCAGAGAACATGATAAATGTACCAGTCAACTTAAAGCTATAGCTGCTACCTGGTCACTTTGGGCTCCTTATACCAGTAGATGAATAAGCAAAGAAAGAAGTTAACATATTCGCTTGGATAATGTATCCTGATCATCAAGGAAAGGTAAGGCTGCTGCTAAATCATGGAAATAGGCACCACAGATATTGCAAGGAGAGTAAAGTTGAGCAAAGGCACTCCTACTTCTGTGCCTTGACTCCCTGCCCATGTGTTCTCCTATTTGGGCTGTAGAACTTCATAATGGCTATTGGTTTAAAGTGTATTCCTCATCCTAAAGTATAGGGTTCCATGCTATAGAGTGTCATTTTCCTACTAGCACCTCAGTGGCAAATTTGAGTCCATTACATATTTTACTATTGCTGGCAGCTTTTGGATGGTGTGGTGGTCATAGGATTAGTGCACTCCCGATTATTTCCTCTACATCACACATCCTTTGCTGTAAAGTGATCCTTTAGTCTGAGTAAATATTTTGTAGATTCCAATTTGGTTGTCATATGCTTTGAGTTTTCGGATAGTGAACTGGCTGAGACACTGTAGGCAGGAAAGGCAAACCCAGCCCAAGAAAATGTTAATTCCAGCTACAGTAAACATAACCTTCACTGGGTGAAAGGGTCCTTATGTAATCAACTTGCCACCGAATGGCAGGTTGGTCTCCTTGAGAGATGGTCTCAACTTTACTTTCTGTTGTGAGGAGGTCCAACATTCATCAGCAGCAGTTACTAAATCATCTTTGAAGAGATGGAGCCTATGCTGTTAGGTCCATTCATAGACTCTGTCTCTATCACTGTGGCTACACTGTATGTAAGACCATTTTCCAGGTATCAGGGTGGTCAAGTACAGAGATTTGCTGACATATCTGGCCCAGTCATCCTGGGGTTTCTATAGGATTCTTCTGCAGTGGATTCTGTCTGGTAGGCACAAATGTACAATAGAACAATCCCTGCACTTTGTGCCCACTCTCATAGGTTCATCCATATGCCTCTTACCCAGACCTTTTCATACCTGGTCTTCCAATCTTGTTTATTTCAAGGCTCTAACCAGTCAGCTAGGTAAGTCATTAGTCCATGTATCCCAATTTTATGCCACTTCTCTTCTTTCCCTAACTACTGTTTTTCAGTGCTACTCTGTAGTACAACAGCAATTCATTTTCATCTTATACCCACACACTGAGTTGATCCATCCGTGTACCAATCTTGGGCTTTTTCTCCCTCATCAACAGGTGACAGGAAACCCTTCATGAATTCATAGGTGTGAAATGGGGGAGAAACATTATAACAGTGACAGAAAGCATGGGAGTTTGTGATATATGTTTGTGTATCTTTCTTATACCCTCTTACACCTGCTCAAGTTTGACCCTGGGCACATCCTATCCATGTTATGGTAGACTGCTGCTGGGGTCACCTGATTTTATGATTTGTTGGATCTATCGGTATCCGTGGTGTGCTAGTAAATGATTACTTCTGAAAAATACTGCCTTGGCTTGTAGCATTTGCTGGCTTCTATGGCATAAATATGTCTACTATGGCTGATTTCAAGTGCCAAACTGATGTCAGAATGTAGAGTTAGGAAGAGATGTGATGGTATGAACTGTCTCTAGCACATCGCAATCTTCAGCTGGTGATAGCAGTTCTGGTCACATGGTCACTTGATGTCACTTGAGTTTCCATGGTTTGATACTCATTTTCTACTGGGGCCCAATGGTATACCAGGAGTTGTTTATCAATAGTTCATAGTCCTGTACTGCATATGTCATAGCCTTGCCCTGGAACCCTAGAAGTGTGCACTGTATAAAACACATTTTGCTACTACAAATAATTCCAGTACTATAGGTGATGTGGTGCAAGCCAGAGTCCTGGACCTTATGCAGACCCATTTGTTGCTTGGGGCTCCTCTCAAAAGTAACGCTTCTTTGCATCATTTGGCAAATGGATCGTAACAGTAGTCTCAAGTGTATTATATGTTGCACCTCAACATCAAAGAGGTCTACTGAACATTGTGATTCTCTTTCAAAGCTAGGAGGCAAGAGAGTAATTTACCCTTTACTTTGGAGTACATATCCCAGGATGCTCAGAACACTCGGACCCTAAGATGTTTACCTATGGGGCAGCCTCTTGAATCTTCCTCTAGAACACACATTTCTTTCCAAAGCATCCAGAATACTTGCTACTTTTTGCACATCAGGTACGGTTAACATGACATCCTCAATATAGTGGACCAGTGTGATGTTCTGCAGAATGTCCACATGACTCAAGGCTGTGCTGACAATATTATGACAAAGAGCAGGAGAATTAACACAGCCCTGGGGCAAGACTGTGGATATACACTATTATCCGTTTATGTGAATGAGAACTTCTTCCCATCCTTCTTTCTGATAAAAATGAAAAAGAAAACATTTGCCAGTTCAGTGGTGACATACTTTTGGTGTGCTTGGTGACTCTGAGTTAACAGGTGGTCCACAGTTTTTGCAAGGCCAGGCTAGTGTATTAAATAGGACCCCATTAGGGACCACCATTTCTGTATCCTTTAAGACTTGGAGGGTGGCACTAATTTTTGCCATTTCCTTGAGATGCTGTTATGGGTTGAATTATATCCCCAAAGGATATATTGAAGTCCTATCCCCTGGTATCTATGAATGTGACCTTGTTTAGAAATAGGGTGGATGCAGATATTATTAGTTAAGATGAAGTCATACTGGAATAGGGTGGACCCTTTCTCCAGTATGACTGGTATCTTTATTAGAAAAGGGAAATTTAGACACAGCTATAGACACAGAGGGAAGACAGTTATGTAAATCTGGAGGCAGAGATTGGAGTTATGCTGCCACAAGTGATGGATTGCCTGGGGGCTACCAGAAGATGGAAGAGATGAGGAAGAATCCTCCTTCTAAGGCTTTGGAGGGAGCATAGACCTGCTGACACCTTATTTTTAGATTTCTAGCCTCCAGAACTGTGAAATAAACTTCTGTTGTTTAAAGCCACTTAATTTGTGTACTTTGTTATAGCAGCCATAGGAAACTAATATAGATGCAATATATATACTATATATAATATATATGAATACATATACATAAATATGTATACTATATATAATATATATGAATACATACACATAAATATGTATACTATATATAATACATATGAATACATATACATAAATATGTATACTATATACATGTATACATAAATATATATAATCATATATATTTATAAATTCATTATCCTCATGGAAGTGTCTCACTGGCATATCCAGGATCATTCTCTGGGCCTTTGCTACAACAACAGCTATAACTTTACAATTCAATGAACAAAGGTTTCTGCCAACTGCTAAGTATGCCCATCCCAATTGCACATTTGGAAATTGCGCAAAGGGCCACCCATACCCATTATGAGACAGACATGGTTTGGACTCTGGTTGCTAGTTGACTTCCATATATCTCTACTCTTAGCAGGAGGGTAATATATTAGTCAGGGTTCTCTAGAATCATATATATTTATATGAGAGCTTATTATGTATTAACTTACATGATCACAAGGTCCCACAATAGGATGCCTGCAAGCTTGAGGAGCAAGGATAGCCAGTCTAAGTCTCAAAACTGAAGAATGTGGAGTCCGATGTTCAAGGGCAGGAACTATCCAGCATGGGAGAAAGATAGAGGCTGAGAGGCTAGGCCAGTCTCTCCTTTTCACGTTTTTCTGCCTGCTTTATATTCACTGGCAGCTGATTAGATGGTGCCCACCCAGTTAAGATGGGGTCTGCCTTTCCCAGCCCACTGACTCAAATGTTAATCTCCTTTGGCAACACCCTCACAGACACACCCAGGGTCAATACTTTGTACCCTTCAATCCAATCAAGTTGGACTCAGTATTAACCATCACAGGCAATGATGGTGTTTGGGATCTTTGGCTATCAGCATCAATCTGTATTCACTTGTTTGGAAATATCTAAGTAATTTACAGATTGATCGATGGTGTTGCAACATCTTTCCTGTTTTTCAGTTGATATGTTCTGGGTCACAGAACTGGCTCAGGCCTAAAAGCTGAGCATGGAAATAAAGCTTTTCACTGAGCATAGCTGACTTCAAACTTCTACTCTGCAGTCACGTATCTCTTTTGAATATTCATATTCAAATACCCTTATTGGCTGCTATCTATCTTGCCCTTAGGGACAAAATGTTCTATGAGCCCTTTCCATAAATTCTGTGGGTCATGCCTTGCTGACTCATTCTGAACTTGCTGTGGATTATAGCCTTCCATCTACCACTCTTCTGTTGGGTACATGCTGCCACCTAGCCTCTGCTCTTCTCAGATCCTATCATCTCCATTGCTATTAGGGAACCCAGTACTATAACAATATCTCACATCATTATTCCCAGGGGTCCTTCTGACCTTATTGCCTTGGGCATGTCTCGTGGGCCTCCCTAAGGAATATGGTCGGTACAGGCTTTTCTGTCTCATAGAACGGACCCATTGCTTGCATGTTGCTTCTGTGAGCCTTTTAAGCCCTTCGTCCATCATTTGCTACAGCAATTCTGGCATCTCTATTTTGTTTACTGTAGGCCTTTCCTTTTCTCGAGCTGTCAAAGTTAATTCTATCAGCCGATTACAGCAATCACTGGGGCTCTTGTCAGGGCATTAAATCCTGTGTCACTGGAAAGTGCCACCATATTGCAAAACTCTCCCTAACACAGCTGTATAGCCTATCTTCTCTTGATTTAACCCCCTGAGGTACCACTTCCAGTTCCTGATGGTAACATGTTATCCAGGTCTTGATATTTTTAGGCATGTAATTTCTTTTCAGCTTTACCTGGCCGGACACTCTTTGATCAGGTTATGCTGAGATTTTACTCTAATTATGAACCAAGAGAGGAAGTGGAGCAAGTCCTGAGAAGGAAAAGAAATGTTATCTAAGATACCTGCCTCACTTGATACCTTTGTATAACTTCAAACATGTGTGTGTGTGTAGCTCTGTCTTCCAATAAGAGATAATTGGTCACCTTTTCAGGTGCATAGCACTCAGGAAAACCCAAGATCAAGATTCTTAACTGTGTTGATGCAGATATCCCCATCCAAGCATCAGGGCCCCACTCCCTTCAGGGCTCTAAGTTTGTGTAAGAGACCTGCCTAGACTGAGATCCAGCTTTCTCTGATGCATTGCTAACAATTACTTTTTCTTTTCTCCTGTTCTTCAACCGTGGCTGCCATCCAGGTGCAGAAGTGGAAGTTTTATTTAAATGGTGCCTAGGAGTTCCTGTTACTCTCACTTTGCTAATTTACTTTGTTGATTAATAGACTTGAACCTGTCATTTTCTCTCTTCAATCACTGGTGCTGAGCAATAGCCAACCAATTCCACATTCTTATAGTTGTTATTTCTTCATATCTCTAAAATACCTAGAGTATTGTCCCAGCTATTGCACTGCTTCCACCTGTATCCCATCACAGGCCACCATAGGTGACAGCCAGTAAAATGCACCAGCATTCCAAGGACTATCAACATTCCATCTATCACCAGCAATAGGGTTTTCATTATCATCCAGCTGGAAAATGATCCAGCTCCAGGATCCCCATCTTTAGAGTCTGTCTCTTAGAAGTGCTTCTTGTATTGGTGGTCATAGATAGGGTTCCATTCAGGTTAGGGATCCTTGTTTAAGTGACTTATTGGGGATGTGCTCAATAGGGGAGTGAGGGAAGCAGAATAGGATGGGGAAAACGCCAAGCAAGAATGTGGTCTCAGGAGGGACTAGCTTCAGTCTGATCCTACAGGACACTGGAGCACAAATTACACAACAGAGCTAGTCCTACATAGAGAAAAAGAGGCTGGCCTTGTGTATCCCATGCCAGGAGGTTATTGGCTGAGTCAACCCTGGAGAAAGGAGGGAAAGTGGTGTATCTGCCCAGGCAAAGTGGCTTCCATCTGGTTCAGGGTGATTCTCTGGAATAGGGGTGAGCTGTTTACTGTTATCTCCCAAACTCACAGCAAATGGGAGATGGTACAACCAGAAGAGGGAATGTGGGCAAACACCAGCCACATTCACCACAATATTACAGAGCTATTAGGAACTGTAATGATCAGCACGAAGTTTTTCTGTGTCCTAGGTAAGAAATATATTTCTTTAAACCATCTGGAAATCTTCTTTAGTCTTGGGTAAGAAGGTTGTGTTTATCTTTCCTCCTTTTTAGTGGAACTATACCCAATCCCAAATGCCCATTCACCATCTTTAACAAGGGACCCTCATGCAAATAGGATCTCTCCTCCTGGTCTGCTGTCTACTCTTCGAGTCTTCACATCAAAAATGTTATTCCCCACTGTGTTAACTTTACTTTTCTCTCTCCTTACCTTTGTTCTTGCACTATAATGGTTGCAGTGAGGGATTATGAGAACGTCTTCTTTCAGATACGTTGGCACATTTGAAATCGTGTGATCTAGTGTGAGAAAGGCTTAACCTTTTTCCTTTCTATGTGCCAGTGAAAATGTCTTTATACTAGTACATGTTATTTCTGAAAGGGGGATGAAAGAAAGGGACAAGAGAAGGGATGATACAGAAGTAATGTAGAAGTGGCCAAGAATGAGATTTGGCTTTCCTATTTTTTTCAGTTTGAGTTTGGAAATTTATGCATTCTTTTTTGTTTGTTTTTGATCCAGTAAAAAAAGTGTAACCTCTGGTCAGGGCTTCAATACTTCTGAAGGGTCTGGAAGTAAGTCATTGTCTCCTGAGTTGATCTAAGGCAGTTTATGATGAGAGCCATTCTGTTTTTTATTCCCTAAAACTCTGAGCATACTGCTGAGTGAATAGTCTGTGCTCCACAACCGCTTGAGAAATGGTGATGCAGGCCAGTGTTTTGAAAACTGTAAAAATCATGTAGAAATGAGGTAACATGATTGCTTTAAATTGACCTCTCCAAAGGCTCTTTCCCCTTTCATCCTGTTTTACCCCATATATAGATCCCAAGCTGCTTCCTCCTACTTGCTTCAGAATGCCCTTTTCATTTTCTCCTTTTTAGCCCTAAAAATTCCAAGTATAATTCTAGGGCTTGGTGTGAATCCCACTGTGAGGAAACAAATCCCGATACTCTAAGGTTTGGCAATGGAGGATGAATATCCCTTTAGGGAAAACGATGGCTGAAACCTGTGGGTTTCACTCGTGTCTACTGAGATTCTCCTAAGGGACCTCCTTTTCTTAGGACAGTGTTTTCAAAGTGTAGTCCCCACGTCAGAATATTAGCATTACTAGAGAACTTGTTAAAAATGAAAATGATTAGCTCTACCCCAGACCTATTAAATTTGGAACCCTGATTGTAGGACCCTGCAGTTCACGTTTCAGTAAGCCTTCCAGGTGATTGTGAGGCCTGCTAAAGTTTGAGAACCGTTGTCCTAGGGAATCACTTACTGATCACTTTTGATACCACCCCATTAGCTTCAGGAAGTCCTCCTCAACTTAGCACTTTACACCAAATTAACCCTTAATTGTTGTGGCACAGTCAAAACATTTAAACTAGCTTTCCTACCTAATGCCTTCTCCATCATAAAAGGAAAGTGAATTCCTAACATTAATGTATAATTAGGCCAGACGCGGTGGCTCATGCCTGTAATCCCAGCACTTTGGGAGGCTGAGGTGGGTGGATCACCTGAGTTCAGGGGTTTGAGATCAGTGTGGTCAACGTGCTGAATCCCCGTCTCTACTGAAAAAATACAAAAATTAGCCAGGCATGCTGGTGTGCGCCTGTAATCCCAGCTGCTCTGGCGGCTGAGGCAGGAGAATTGCTTGAACCCAAAGATGGAGGTTGCAGTGAGCCAAGATCATGCCATTGCACTCCAACCTGGGTCACAAGAGCAAAATTTTGTCTCAAAAAAATAAAAATAAAAATAAAAATAAAACCACCAGTTTTATAGTCAGGCAAACTACACTTTGACTCCTGCTTTTCACTCAATCATGTTGATAGGAAGGCTCTGCATCTGTTAAATGATGATAATAGTAATACCTACCTTTTAAGACTATTGTGGAAATTAAGTGAGATGGTGAATGGAAAGCACTTAGCAAAACGTCTGACTCATAGGTGGTTTTCAGTAAATGATAACAAATCATAATTTAGCTTAGTCATCATCATTTCATAGCCCCCTATCTGCAGTGGGTCTCAGAGACTAGCTCTCAGGCCACCTCCACCGGGCATGGAACATTTTTTACCCTTGGAATTTAGAGGCAACCCTAAGCATGTCTTGGGCCCTTGGGGTCTATGCCAAGAGAGAAGCAGGAATTCTCTCTTCTGTGTCTAACTTCCACTGTCCAAATTCTAACTTCCACTGTCTTAAGACCCTTCTGTCACCTAGGATATTGTTTTTGGGAAACATCAGGCCCATTCCCAACATTTACAGGGCCTGAAGCAGGAGTACAAATGGAAGGCCCACACATCATATATGTATTTATAATTTACAGAGCAAGCTGAAAATGTTTTATACTCTGTGTAGGCAGGATATCAGCCCACACAATCCCAGGAAGCTGTGGCTGTTACATTATGAGATAAAGCGACTTTGCAGATGTGATTAAGTTAAGGGCTTGAGATGGGGTGGTGATCCTAGATAATCTAGTCCGATGGAATCACAAGGGTCTTTATAAGAAGGAGGCAGGAGAGTCAGAGAAGGAGATGTAACAAAGGAAGCCAAAACTGGAGTTATGCAAATCTATGAGTGAGGTAGTGGGCAGTCTCTAGAAGCTGTGAAAAAGCAAGAAGAAGGATTCTTCCCTTGATCCCCAGTGGGAGTGCCTTGCTGGCCCATTTTAGACTGCTGACCTTCAGAACTGCTCCATAATACATTTGTGTTGTTTTAAGTCATAAAGTTGCAGCAGTTTGTTACTACAGTGATAAGAAACTAATAACCCTCCTACCTTCATAACAGTACAATTTTTAAAAAATGTGTACATATGTTTTTATAAGACTGAAAGTTGGCAAAATATCAATGGTGATTGAATTTGATTATTATTTTGCATAACAAATGGTCTTTGAATGATTCAGTAATATTTGGGTGAATAATAAAATAAAGAATAAAATAAAGATACAATTTATTATTATTATTTTCTTTTTTAGACAGAGTCTCGCTCTGTTGCCTAGGCTGGAGTGCAGTGGCATGATCTTGGCTCACTGCAACCTCCATCTCCCAGGTTCAAGTGATTCTCCTGCCTCAGCCTCCCAGGTAGCTGGGATTACAGACATGCCACCACACCCAGCTTATTTTTGTATTTTTAGTAGAGACGGGGTTTCACCATGTTGGCCAGGCTGGTCTCGAACTCCTGACCTCAAATGATCCACCTGCCTTGGCCTTCCAAAAAGCTAGGATTACAGCCGTGAGCCACTGCGCCTGGCCTCATTAATTATTTTTATCTCATAACACTTATTTTTCTTACCTTTATTTCAGCACAATCATGAGTTACATGGTTCAGAGAACTTATTTCGTATACACCGTATTGCCAAACTAGGTCACCATGCTTGAATTACTGTAGTTCCTAGCTAATATTTTTAAATTATTTTCAGTCTGGAGAAACTTGGTTCTACTGAGGCAGTAGCAACTGAATTGTCATTAAAACTCTTAAAGAATACTGGATTAAGAAATAGATTATTAACTTAATATATCACGTTCATGCATTATAAGGGGATTGTCTATGATGCATGATCTCATCATGATCTTATCATGATGTCAGAAAAAAATTAGCAAGTATTTAACTTAGGCAAGTGATTACTGTTATGTATATCTTGCTTTTCAGCACCTACAAATCAATATCTAGATGCCTAGAGTTTTACTTAAGTTTCTTTTTTCCCCCAATCTTTTCACTGGTGAAATATTAGAAGAAAATTTTAAAAACAGAAGTATGATGCTTAATTTGATTAGTTCTCTCACTACATTTGATACTATTGCTAAATAAGAATGACCAGTCTGGAGGTTCTCATTTGTTTGTGCATGAATCGTCTCCTTTATGTTCATATAAATGTTTTCTATTTCCTTTTTCTAATTTTTAAATATTTTATTGTTGCATCTCACATGTAGTTTATTTCAATTTAGAAAAAAGTGTTCAAAATATTTGCAAAGACTTTTTATTCTTTTTAAAATGCAGTAGCCAAACCTAGATTGTTAGTGTTTTTATAAACTTTTGCCATATAATAAGTAGCAAGCAACAATTCACACTGCATCTATTTGTGATTCCCTTGAGAATCACAAACAAGAACACAGAGACATAAGAAAACAGATGCTTGGCACTAGTGGAAAATGGTGTGTTATTATACAAGAATCTTCTGCTTTAGTTCTGTCAGAGAGGGCAGAATTGAGTAAATACTTTGTCTTTTCTTTTACCAAAATCCTTCTCTGTACCCTGAAGCCCTGTCCGTCCATCCATCTCAGAAGTTAGTTTTAGCACAGTCCCATAAACCTTCAGGCACTGACACATAAAGTTTTGTTCTGCGGACTGGGAAGAGAGATGTAGAAAAGTGTTTCACTAGGGCGTGGACAGTTTATGCTACATCCACTAAAGTCAAGCACGGTTCTGAGGGAACCCTTTTATGGGATTTTGCATTCTCTACCCATAGAAATGTGTCTTTCTCCTCTTATTGAAAAAACAACAAAAGCATAGAAATAGTGATAGAACTCATTACAACAGCATAATGCACCAAGTGGCACATGTGTGCACACTGACACTCACACAAGTGAAAAACTGAAGCACGTCGCCCAAATTTGCATAGGTAACAGATTTGGGATTGGAGCCCATGTCTACTTCACATTGAGTTCATTCTGGTACGTCATCTTGCTTCCTCAAGAGCAGGGTGTTGGCCGGCTGCGGTGGCTCACGCCTGTAATCCCAGCACTTTGGGAGGCTGAGGCGGGCAGATAACGAGGTCAGGAGATCGAGACCATCCTGGCTAACACGGTGAAACCCCGTCTCCACTAAAAATACAAAAAAAAAAAATTAGCCTGGCGTGGTGGCTGGCGCCAGTAGTCCCAGCTACTCGGGAGGCTGAGGCAGGAGAATGGCGTGAACCCGGGAGGCAGAGCTTGCAGTGAGCCGAGATTGCGCCACTGCACTCCAGCCTGGGCGACAGAGCGAGACTCCGTCTCAAAGAAAAAAAAAAAAAGAGCAGGGTGTTATCCTTTCTCTGGTTTATCTAGCATCTTACCTGTATTTGTCACACAAAACTGACTCACATTTCACCTCTTGGGGAAGGTCCCCCAATTCCCTTTTGAACTTTCTACAGTAACTTGCTATTCAGTCATTTATAGGGTTACATGCTATTCTCATGCTGGCCTCTGATTCTTTGAGGACAAGGACTGTGTTTTACTGCTTTCTGAATTTCTGAGGCCTAACAGAGTGCCTGGAATATATTAGGAGCTGAAATATGGAATAATAAGAAAGCTCTTAATTTTAAAAAAGAAATCTACTACCACTATAATTCAGCATATTAAGCAATAAGTATGGACATGAAATCCAGAAGTCACATGAATTCATCTTTAGGTCCCAGATTGATAGCTGCTGGGATACTTTTAGAGAATTTTGAAAAGATTCCACAGTTTTCTTCAGCAATTTATTAAAATATGGGCCATTCTATACTGTCAGCAAATTCTCTCTGATATTTGACCTGAAGCAGTAACCTATAAATGGTATGCTGAGGCTCTGAGACAGCTGATATAATTGCCAAAGTTTCAGTCTTACTACTGGGATATATTTAAGGTTTGGGAAAGTCTTAATTCAGCACATTTTAAAGAGCAATATTTTTAGTTCCTTAGGTGAATGGTCCTGTTTTAATTCAGGAAACAAAAGGTGCTGGTTTAGCTAACAGTTTGATTTCAATCTCTGAAGCCGTTCCACCAATTATTTTCTTTTTCAAGCAAAATCAATCTTTCCTCCATGTTCTCAAGTCCAATTTATTTAAAACACACACGTACACGTCTGCAGGCACACATACATACACACACATAGCATTACAGTACAACTATTATATACTGTTTTAGATGTAGATACAGAAAGAAGTATAGATATAGATTGTGGTTTCTTGAGTTTCTAAGAGTTTCCTTATTGTTTGCTTCTCCAGTGACTTTGCAATAACATAACAAACTTCCAGTAAATGTTTGCCAAATACGTGAATAATAAATGAGATAAATGAGGTGGAGCTTGAAATAATCCTGCCACCTTTGTTTCTATCACTGTAAATGTTATGTATACTTGTCTCCTTTCGTAGAAAGTCTTGCACATATGTACCCGGAGAAGAGCTAGTCATTGGTGTGATTGCTGTCTTAGAGGGTATGCTCAGCTTGAACTTTACCAGGAAACAACAAATTATTTTTGAAAGTGATTGAAAATTTGTACTCCTATCAGCCATGTATAAAGGTTCCTATTTATCCGTGTACTCTCTGACCTTTGATATTGTCAGACTTAATTTTTGCCAATCTAGTAGGTATGTAAAAGTATCTCATTGTGACTTTACTGAAGACTTTGAACAATTTTCAGATATTTATTTGCTATTTATTTTTTATTTTCTGTGACACCTCTGTTTAGCTTTTTGTCCACTTTTGTTTTTCTTCTTTATTAGTGATTTGCAGGCATTTTTACATTTATGTAAATACTAATATTTGGTCTCAAGCTGGCTTGTCTTTTTACCCTCTTTCTGGTGCTTCTTGATGGATAACATTCGTCATTTTGATGTAGTTGAATTTCATCAACTTTTTATTTAATATGGTCAATGCTTTGTGCTTAAAAAATCCTTTCCTACCCCAACTTTATAAATATATTTTCCTATATTTTCTCTAAAAGTTTTAAGGTTTGCACACCATTCATTGACTGGTCCTTCTTTCAATAATTTCCAATGCCATGTCTGTTACACAGCAAGCTATCATTTATGCAGGGGTCTTATTCTGGGCTCTTTATTCTGATTTGTTTGGCCTATGTGTCTGTCCCTGAGCCTAATTAGTAATTTATATCAGTAAGGCATTTTCTCCTACTCTGTCACTTTTCAGAAATGGTGAGTTCTTACTGGTCCTGTACTCATTCATGTAAATTTTAAAATCACTGGTTAAATTTTATGAAAACCTGTTATAACTTTCATTGTAATTGTATTGAATTTAGAAAGCCATTTCTGGAAATTGGCATTTTTGTGGTATTGTGTCTTCCTATCTATTAACATGCTGTATTTCTTGATTTATTTAGGTTTGTCAGAGTCTTTAGAAAATATTTATAATTATTATTCTTAGGTCTTGCTCCTCTTTGTTACATTACTTCACTTTTGCTACTCTTGTAACTAGTATATTTTCAAAACATATATTTTCAATTCGTGGCTGATCATGGAAATAAAATTAGATTTTATATTTTGACATTACAACCAGCTGTTTGTTATTGATTATTACGCATAATAACTTGTCTTGAGAATCTTTTGTGTTTTACATAAAAACCCATTTTCTGCAAATATTAACACCGTGTTTCTTCCCTTCTAATCTTTACTCCTTTAATTTTTTTCTTGTAATTGTATTGGGTGTTTAGTACAGTGCTGAAAAGAAGTGCTATTATAGCTGTGCTTGTCTTGTTTCATATTGTACAGGGAACTGCAATCAGATTTTGTCTGTTGTAGGCTTTTTATAGATGCATTTGATTAGGTTATGGGCGCTTTTTGCGTTCTTAGCTTTATAAGATTTTTAAAAATATGCTTGTGTTGGATTTTTTTTAATTACATTTTTCCCTGCACTTATTGAGATGGTCTTTTTTTAAATTTATTGATATGGTGATAAATATAATATATTTTCTAATGATAAACTGCCTTTTCCTTCCTGAAATAAGCTCAATTTGGTCAAGATATATTATTATCCTTTTAAATTTGTTTTTGGAAAGTTTGCCTGTATTTTATTTAATTTTTTCGCATCTAGTCTCATAAGTGAAGTTGACTGATATTTTTTTCCCACACTGTCATATTTTGAAAAGTATCAATGATATGCTAGGCTCTTAGAGTGACTTGAAGATTGCGCCCTCCTTTTATCTTTTGGGGAAGAGTTTAAAACTTATAAATAATGTGGTAGGACTCACCTATACAATATCTGGGTCTGATATTTTCTTCATGGGAAGATTTTTTAAAACTATGATTCAATGTTTTTAACCTATTTTAAGCCTACTCTTTATTCTTGATACTGTTTTAATGTTATGTTTTTTCTAATAATGTGTCCATTTTGACTAAGTTTTCTAGCATATTGGTATAATGTTGTGATACACACACACACACACGCGCACACACATACACACACGCAAAATACCATAGTGTTACCTTCTTTTTAACCTGTTTTATCTGCAGTTACATATCTGCAGTAATCTGCAGTTTTGTATCTGTAGTTATGACTTATATAGTTATATTTAAAACTTCTTTTGAAACGAATATTTGTAACTGCATATCAGAAAGATATTACAGAAGGTATTTAATCATTTAAATTTGAGTGTGTTCTGTGCTTCCCAGATACAGAAATATTTTCTTTTGTTTTATTTTCCAACACAAGGGGGCAGCATTGCTGCACTGTTAATTTCCTGTAGGCTAACACCGCTGTGCCTTGTGTAGGTTTAAATATACAGCACATCTCTTTCAAATGGATAATCATTTGAGGATTGCATAAATGTGGACCTTGTCTATTTTTCATTTACATGACATTCATTGAAATTTAGTTTTGAAAACAATACTCTCTGATTAGCATTTATACATGTTTTATATTTGCTTCATTGTTTCTGATTCTGTAACAATCACCTCATTCTGAGAAGAAGACTAGGTACTATTGTGTTTGATAGTGTTTATGTATGGTAATTTTCTAAAATCTGAATTTTTTAAAATGGGCTTTTCAATGATATTACTGAGAAAAAGGTAGGGTACTATTTTGACATAAAGGATGAAGAACCCACAAAGTCCATGAGCTTCCTGTTGGATGTGAGAGATTAAAACTGCTGCTGACTACACCAGCAGGTCCAGGTCAATTAACTCATTTGGAGATGGGAGGTGAGAGTGCAAAAATAATATTAACATTAATATTAAGTACCATTACTGGCTACTCATTATAGCTTAAATTCTTTATTTGCTCTACTTAGATTTATTTTTGTAAAATCATCCTGTAAAGTAGGTATTATTACCCCCATTTTTACAGATGAGGAGGCAGAAGCTTGGGTTGGCTAACTCACCCCTTAGTTCATGAGGCTCAGAAGAGGGTGCTGATTAATAAATCCCCAGGCTTTCTCACTACTGCACACTGCCTCACCATCAACAGTAAAACAGGTTGAATTCAACGATTCAGTAAAAAAGTAATTTTGATAGTTGAGTTCCTTTATCCCTTACCATGTCTAGTTCACATATATGATTATTATTATTTTGGTAGAGACGAGGTCTTTTTATGTTGTTCAGGCTGGTCTCAAACTCCTGGGCTCGAGCAATTCTCTCCCTCCTGAGCCTCCTAAAATGCGGGGATTACAGGCATGAGCCATGTGCCTGGCTCACATATTTGATTTGGTCTAGGCTACCTTAAGCAAAATACAAAATGCTTTGTATTTGTCTAGGCTACCTTAAGCAAAATACAAAATACAAAATGCATTTTATTATTGCATTTGCTATTTTTAGCTCTTTATGTCTGAGCAATTGTTTAATGCCTGTGCCTGAGAATCTTTTTCTCAACAGGGGAACTGTGGGGGAGATACCAGAAGTTCCTTTTAGAGTTGTTGTTTCACTGTACCAGTGCATCAGTGACTGAGAAGGAAGTATTTGCTTTTGTGTGCCAGCACATAAAATTCACAGAACACAGTTCTGAGAAGCCCAAGGCACTAGCAAGAATGATAGGTCACCATCTCCATTATCTATCGGTGGTGGATATGTAAGATAGCATTGTATATTAACTTTTGAGAAAGAGAAAGTGAGGCAAGAAGAAATTGCTGAAATAGATTGTCTGTGATTGCTGATGGTTGAAACTTTTGAGCTAGCATTTTTTATTCCTGGCCAAGGAATGTATCTTTTGGGTTTAATATCACTTAAGGAGTCAGACAGCCTTGAATGTTAGACTGTGCTTTGCATTTTTTAGGTCATGACTTTAGGCAGACTCCCTGAGCCTCACATTCATCATCTGTGAAAGAAAGATAAGACTAATACCAATTTCTCCAGGCTACAAAATATATAAAAATATATTTTTTCAAACATACACATTCAAAAATAATGGCCATATTTTTAAATGCTACCCTACATTGTGTCAAGGGCACCAATTTCTAACTTAGAGACATTTGCAATTCTGAGCAGTGTCCTTTGAGGCCACTGGGTGTCTCTAGAAAGCTTAAGTTTAGGAGTAAACAGAAAGAAGCTTGTGAACATGCTTTATAAACTATAAAGATTTGTAAAAATATAAAATCATTATAATGGCTCCTCTCTCTGAACTCAACTTCCACTGGATACATGACATATACTTTTGCATGTATCAACTTAGTTCAAATCAATAAAAAACATTTTTGGACTCCTAGTAAGTGCTAGGAAAATATTTACTCATTAAAAAAATTATTAGGGACCTAAATGTACACTGTTTTAGGCACTGGAGATTGGACAATAAACAAAGCAGATGAATCCTTTGCCCGTGGAGCTTGTATTTGTAGAGGTGACACATGTGGAACACACATAGGTAGGATGTTTGGTAATAATATAGAGAAAAATAAAGTCAGGCAAATGGCTAGAGAATAGTGGAGCCTTGCTACTTTAGATGGAATTGTCCAAAAGCCTTCTTTGAAGAGGGAAAAACTGAGTAAAGACTTGAATGAAAGAAAGAAACCAGCCATACATCTGTCTAGAAAAACTGAGTTATTGGCAGAGAGAACAAAAAGTCAAAGGC
Source organism: Symphalangus syndactylus (assembly GCF_028878055.3). Taxonomy (NCBI): domain Eukaryota; kingdom Metazoa; phylum Chordata; class Mammalia; order Primates; family Hylobatidae; genus Symphalangus; species Symphalangus syndactylus. Next base: position 46,655,443 of record NC_072434.2, on the reverse strand, counting down.
CTTGAAATGAGGATGTGTGCCTGATATGTTTGCAAAATGGCAGGAAAGCTATGGTAAACCATACAAATTATTGGGTTTTCCATGTAATCCATTGTCTCTTTGAGAGACGGTATCTATTATATTATAATTTTATAGCTCCTCTTTTATAGGTGTTCATAATAAGAATAAAGACAATAATTAGTACTTTTTGAGTACTTGCCATGTGCTATATTTGTCCTTACAACCCTCCCAAATAAATATAATTATCCACTATTATACAGAGACTCTAAATAGCTTTCCTAAGGTAGCATATTCAGTAAGTTGGTGAGGCAATGGTTTGTCTTATTTCAAAGTGCAGGGTGCATAATAACTCAATGGGAAGACAGATGAGTGAAAAATGCGTAGTAATGTCAGAGGGCTTATGAAAGGTACCTAGGGAAGGTGTCATGAAGTTACTTAGGGAAGGTATCATATTATGCCATGGAGGATCAGTTCCTTAAGGAAGGAGAAGATGGATTGGGAGTGGAGAGAGAATCTCCTGCGAGAAACAAAGGCATGGAGGCTTGGAAGACCATGGGGTACGTATGCAGTAAATAATAAACAGTTAAGTGCGGTGAAGAGTCTGCAGCATGCGCTGTAATACAGATGCTCCTCCACTTATAATGAGATTACAACCTGACAGACCCATCATAAGTTGAAAACATTGTGAGTCGAAAATGCACTTAATATACGTAACCCACAGAACATCATAGCTTAGCCCAGCTTACCTTACATGTGCTCAGAACATTTACTTTAGCCTACAGTTGGGCAAAATCACCTACCACAAAACCTATTTTATAATAAAGTATTGAATATCTCATGTAATTGATTGAATACTGCACTGAAGTGAAAAACAGAGTAATTGTATGGGTATGCAAAGTAAGGTTTCTACAGAATGTGCATCCCTTTCACACCTTCCTAAGGTGAAAAAGGAGTCAGTTGAACCATTGTAAGTTGGGGACTATCTGCAGACATGCTCAGGTGCTGCTGTGCTGGGCAGGGTCTGCTACTGTAGCATAAGACACCTCCCAGCCATGGCTGATTGGACAGAGGTGGAACTCTGACCCAAGGGTAGCAGAATCCACTGTTTTACTAGGGACATAGAATGTGTGTGGCTTGACTGAAGCAGCTGAGGTGACTGAATCAGATTCTGACTTTCAAAACGTTGAAGCAAGGATGCAGAAACTGTTGCTAGTCCATGAAGGGCCCTGGGATAGGGAGATTATCCAAATTTGGGTGGCTCAAGAGGTCACTGGGCCATGGGAAAGCTGATTAGGAAGCTGTCTACAGAAAGAGAAAAATGGAACAAGTACAGAGAGAAGCAAAGATGGAATATTATGAAACCTCGGAGAGAAATGGAGACAGCAGATTCTCAGTTTCTGTTGCATTTCCAGTTCTTTAGGCCTCACGAGGCAGGTCTATGTCCTGTCCTAGATCCCAGAGATCTTTCTATCCCCAAATTAGGGGGGCATGTAATTTAGATCCAAAATGGCACTCTTTTGAAAGTGAAAGTGGCTGCTATTAGTAATTACAGGCGAAAACCTCCAAATCACTGGGAAAACTGGGTTGTATGCAGTGGTGGGCTAGGAAGTGTTTAACAACTAGGTCCCCAGGAAACAACAGCAACAACAAACCAGAATTTGATTGGTAGTGTTTGTCGATTTCCATGTTGTAAATACTCTCAGCATAGCTGATTTCCAGCTACCAACTGGCTTGAAAAATTCCTGAAAATTTAATAATCACCTTTCTCAAGCTGCGACAAGTCAGCTCCTATACACCACTGGATGCATACTGCCCTACCTAAAGTACTCTCCTTCTATACTCACCCCCCACCCCCACCTTTACTTTTACTTGGGTTTTGTGAGTTTATTTGAACCTTGCAACTCCAAAAGCACTGATTAGAACAGTAGTGCATCTGGCCCTGCGACTGCAGGCAGTGGGAGGCCTGCCTACAAGCCTGCCCTCCAGCTCCTTGAAGAGAGAGACTATTTTAAACTTCCCTTTCCTCCCCAGCATGCCCAGCACAGGGAGGAGAATGTCGCAGCTGTCAGTAAATGCCGACTGCATTAATGCTTGAGGTGTCCCTCATTGCACCCCTGCAGTAAGGTTGGCCAGCTGTGATTTACAATTTGCCTGTCAGCAGTGGGAAAGTAACCTTGTGACAGCAGCAAACACCAGCTTCTCAGAGGATTTTGAGACCTGGGTTCTGACATTTTTACCTAGATGTGATTGTTGTCAGCTTATCATCCCCTGTCAAGTTCTAGGCTTCCTTGAGCAGAAAATGAAGTTTATTAACTCAGTTATGGGATGCTCTGACTCTTTAGCCACATGGGTGCTAACTGCTTGATCGGTGCCTCTCCTTAGCGTGTTCACATTGGCCTGAGGCGAGCCCTGTCACACTTATTCTTCCTTCTTCAAATAACACAATCATTGCCTTCCAAAAAGCAGAATCATCCATCCTGTTTTAGGAATAAACTAGTTACCCAAACTAATTAGCTGAGCTTGGACTGTACAAATACCTTTTTACCTGGAATCCAGGTTTTTCTTTACATTTTCCTCTCTTTTATTCCTATTTATGCTTGTATGTAAAAATCTTTATACATTTGCAGAAACTGGTAAATTATCGAAAGAATTTGATTCCTGTCAGCTTTCCTAAAAGCAATTATTTTCCCTGTTTCTGAGAAGTGATAAGAATAAAAAACATTTCCTCTGAACTTTCTGAATATATGATTGTTAAATGATTAATATAACACTTACACTGAGAAAAAAATTTATTCCAAGTCAGGCACATAGGTGAGCTTACACACACATAGACACACACATATACTTTCTTCTCTAGCAGTTCTCAGGTGAAAGAGAATCAGGTGAAATGAGAATTCTATGCTTGTACTAATACTGTCTTTTAAAGTTGTTTATTTACAAAAGTCTTCCCCGGTTACATGCCAAGCAATAAAATGGTTAAACAATTAAAAGGTTTCCAAGGCAACTTGTTGCAAAGTACCATAAAAAGTCAGCTATGATATCACACTTGTAATTGAAGACTCTAAGACTCAGCTTTCAGTAGGCATGCATTAGTATCAAGAAGGTCAAGATTCATGGATTCTGGTATTTTTGGTTATAGCAAGAGAAATCAACTTTTATAAACCATAGTGTGAAAATCAATTCACCACAAAATTCTGTGTGTTTACAATGTGTCTGTTAATGTCCTGGTTAATGTAAAATGATGAGGACATAAGTCTAAGTAATAGATGTTCATAAAGTGGAATATATAGAGATGCTTTCTAGAGCATTATTTAAATTTTGAAAAAGAATAACAATTCTACATCTCCAATAAGTGAGCGTGATTTAATTTGGACAGATAGTGAACTGCTATCTGACCATTTAAAACCATGTTGTAGAAGAATATTTGCTGCTGTGAAAAGATATTCAGAATATATTGCTAAGTGGTGAATTCAGCTACAAAACTCTGTAATAACAATTTTTACATATTGCGTGTGTGCATGTGTGTGCGTGTGTATTACATATAGGGCTAGAAGAATGTAATAATTTAACAGTGGTTATACCCAGTGGATATATCTGGGGAGAGTGATTAAGTCATATTGCTCTATTTGCCTATTTGCATTTTTCATTGTGCCGTTTTTACTGTCGGAGCATGCTCGGCTGTTTTAGTTACAGGAAAACTTATTCTCATGAGTGTACTGAATGTTGAAGGGAATAGAATCTTACACAATTAATGAAAATGAGACATATATATGTGCCAAATGTATGGTGTAGGGACCTGCAATTCATTACATTCCTGCCCTTTTATTTAGGGACAGGTTTTAGAAAGGTGAGTGGGGGTAACCTAGAGGAATGAAAACACCTTGGGTAATATGAATTGATGCCTGCTTAAAGAGTTAAGGCATTTCATCCCCCCACCCCATGGAAAAGGAGAACAAAGCTTTTACTGTACGATTAATTAGAATTCAGCTTTGCATAGTCTGTGGTTACAAACTTCAGTGAGATTGGTGCAGGATCCTATTCTCAAAGGGTTACAAAGCACATATTGTTGTCAAAGTAAACCCAGTACAGAAAGATAGCATCCTCAGAATAAAAATTAAGCACATTTTATATGAAGCGATCCACATTAGACACTTTCATAGGTTTAAATATTAAACTGTGGTGAACAGTTCCAGGAATCTTGTGAGCTTTTTTTTTTTTTTTTTTTTTTTTCATAAAATGAATGCCTTTATTTCCCAGAAATCCAAGACTTAACATTTCTTAACAGCTTATCTGATGGGAACAAACCCAAACTGGCATGTAAATATTATCAAGCAGGAGGGTTTCCAATTAATAGATCAAGGTAAAACAAAAATTACATTTTATTCAACTTTTACCACTAGTGCTTAGCACAGTGCCTAATGTATTATTGGCACTCAACAAAAACATGCATATTTTTCTTTAAGACTGTTGAATAAACAGAACCAACGACAAAAATCACGTGATTATCTCAATAGATGCAGAAAAGGCCTGCGATAAAATTCAACACCCCTTCATGCTAAAAACTCTCCGTAAACTACGTATTGATGGGATGTATCTCAAAATAATGAGAGCTGTTTATGACAAACCTGCATCCAATATCATACTGAATGGGTAAAAGCTGCAAGCATTTCCTTTTAAAACCAGCACAAGAAAAGGATGCCCTCTCTCACCACTCCTATTCAACATAGTGTCGGAAGTTCTGGCCAGGGCAATCAGGCAAGAGAAAGAAATAAAGCGTATTCAAATAGGAAGAGAGGAAGTCAAATTGTCTCTGTCTGCAGATGACATGATTGTATATTTAGAAGACCCCATCATCTCAGGCCAAAATCTCCTTAAGCTGATAAGCAACTTCGGCAAAGTCTCAGGATATAAAATCAATGTGCAAAAATCACAAGCATTCCTACACACCAATAATAGACAAACAGAGAGCCAAATCATGAGTGAATTCCCATTCACAATTGCTACAAAGAGAATAAAATACCTAAGAATACAACTTACAAGGTACGTGAAGGACCTCTTCAAGGAGAATTACAAACCACTGCTCAAGGAAATAAGAGAGGACAAAAACAAAAGGAAAAACATTCCGTGCTCATGGATAGAAGAATCAGTATAATGAAAATGGCCATACTGACCAAAGTAATTTACAGATTCAATGCTATTCCAATCAAGCTACCACTGACTTTCCTCACAGAATTAGAAAAAAATTACATTACTTTAAATTTTATAGGAACCAAAAAAGAGCTCATATAGCCAAGACAATCCTAAGCAAAAAGAACAAAGCTGGAGGCATCACGCTACCTGACTTCAAACTATACTACAAGGCTACAGTAACCAAAACAGCATGATACTGGTACCAAAACAGATATACAGACCAATGGAACAGAACAGGGGCCTCAGAAATAATGCCATACACCTACAACTATCCGATCTTTGACAAATCTGACAAAAACAAACAATGGGGAAAGGATTCCCTATTTAATAAATGGTGTTGGGAAAACTGGCTAGCCATATGGAGAAAGCTGAAGCTGGATCCCTTCCTTAAACCTTATATAAAAATTAACTCAAGATGGATTAAAGACTTAAACACAAGATCTAAAACCATAAAAAACCTAGAAGAAAACCTAGGCAATACCATTCAGGACATAGGCACGGGCAAAGACTTCATGACTAAAACACCAAAAGCAATGGCAACAAAAGCCAAAATTGACAAATGGGATCTAATTAAACTAAAGAGCTTCTGCCCAGCAAAAGAAACTATCGTCAGAGTGAACAGGCAACCTACAGAATGGGAGAAAATTTTTGCAATCTATCCATCTGACAAAAGGCTAATATCCAGAATCTACAAAGAACTTAAACAAATTTACAAGAAAAAAACAAACAATGCCATCAAAAAGTAGGTGAAGGATATGAACAGACACTTCTCAAAAGGAGACATTTATACAGCCAACGAACATATGAAAAAGAGCTCATCATTACTGGTCATTAGAACAATGCAAATCCAAACCACAATGAGATACCATCTCACACCAGTCAGAATGGCAATCATTAAAAAGTCAGGAAACAGCAAGATGCCGGAGAGGATGTGGACAAATAGGAACACTTTTACACTGTTGGTGGGAGTGTAAATTAGTTCAACCATTGTGGAAGACAGTGTAGCAATTCCTCAAGGATCTAGAACTAGAAATACCATCTGAACCAGCAATACCCAAAGGATTATAAATCATTCTACTATAAAGACACATGAACACGTGTGTTTATTGCAGCACTGTTCACAATAGCAAAGACTTGGAAACAACCCAAATGCCCATCAATGATAGATTGGATAAAGAAAATGTGGCACATATACACCATGGAATACTATGCAGCCATAAAAAAGGATGAGTTTGTGTCCTTTGCAGGAACATGGATGAAGCTGGAAACCATCATTCTCAGCAAACTAACACAGGAACAGAAAACCAAACACTGCATGTTCTCACTCATAAGTGGGAGTTGAACAATGAGAACACATGGACCAGGGCCTTTCGAGGGATGAGGGGTTAGGGGAGAGATAACATTAGGAGACATACCAATGTAGATGATGGGTTGATGGGTGCAACAAACCACCATGGCACGTGTGTACCTATGTAACAAACCTGCATGTTCTGAACATGTATCCCAGAACTTAAAGTATAATTTAAAAAAAGAAAAAGAAATGCATACTTGATTGAGCTAGAAAATGTGCTTGTCTGGAGGTCTCTAATCTGTGTTTGCTAATAAATAGAATGACATGATAGAAAGACTATGGACTGAGAAACCAATACTCAGACCAGCTGGGATTGAGTTCTAACACCAGCTCTTCTGTTAACTCAATGTATGGCTTCTTCTCTTTGTGGCTCCATTTACCCATTTGTTAAAAAGAGGATTGGACTAGATTAACTCTAATGAGAGTGTCTTTCAGATCAGAATACCTAAGGGTTTCTTTTCTTTCTCTCTCTATTGCCAAAGCTCATGTATTTATTAATGTATTCCACAGATGCTTATTGAATGTCTTCTCTGTATGTCAGGCATTGTGCTATGTCACGCAGAACAGGCCTGTAAACAAGGCACACACAGTCTCTGGCCTTGGGGTCCCTTCATCCAGTGAGAAAGTTGTGTTCCCTCCTACTGGGTTGACTATAAATTTTTTTTTAATTCACTCATTGTTTAAAGCAAGATCTTAGAGGAATGGGAAGTTATTGGGAGAATTGCTTGTCATCATAGAGTTCTCTTTGATGAGATAGAGAAATTTAGAAAGATTAAACTCCTAAATTGCATTTCATTGTGAATTGTTTGAATGGACCAGAATAAACACAGATTTGGTGTCTTCTAGCATTTTAGTGACAGTGTGGGTACACCTCACATTACAATGTAAATGCATTTTAAAAATGCAGTTTGTAACATATGTTTTATTAACTGTCATATTTTTAAAGTACCAGAGTAAACTGACCATTTGAAGGAATGCTTCATATAGTGAGTCATATTGTCATGTAATTATGACCCAACCTATATTTTTATTTCATTAAAGGACTTTTCTTAATGCAAAGCATCTTTAAACTTCCATGTAAAGGAGATAATTATATTAAAATATTCATAACCACATTTTGACACAGCATTGCACTTTTTGTTGCTTTGATCTAGTAGTTTGTAGAAAATAGAATGTATCAAAATATCTCTAATTTTACCTGAGAAACACCATACTTTTTCAGGGTGTATAAGTCAGGATAAGCTGGCTATGATGCTATAACAAACAACTCCAAACTCTCAGAGGTTTAAAACACTATAGGTTTTTCTCTTGCTCATATGGCACATTCATCTTTGTTATGGATGAATTGGACGGATCACAATTGCTCTGGAACCCAGGCTGACAGCCGCCACCATCTCAAACATGTTCATGGTAAACGCAAGAGAGCAAAAAGAGCTCTGAGAGGGTCTCACTTTGGCAAAGAATTGTGTGGTTATATCCAGTTATAAATCACTGGCTAGAATTAGTCACATGCTCCATATTTTCACAGGGGGGCAGGAAGTACTATCCTACCATCTGCCTAGGAAGAAGACAGCTGGGACACTTGATGAATAACACTAATTACTACCAAACACGGTATGGAAGAGTTGTTTTCAGGCATTAGCTCCCTTAATTTGCTAGAGAATCAATTAACACTTGGTTAGCTTAGCAATGTATTTAGTTGAAAAAACTTTTTTTTGAATATTTTGAAGCACTAACTTTTTTGAAAAGATCTACTACATTGTACTATATCTTGCTGGAATTCTATCAACATCTTCAAATTTTAGATTTGTTACAATATTTGTAATGATATGTATTTTATACTTTTGCCCATGGATATTAATGACTTTTTCACTGTGATTCTCAAAAGCATTAAAAAAGAAGAAAGGTTAGGTCATATAAATGGTATGATTAGTTTTGTTTCTTTAATTCTTTTTCCTTTGGTGTTTTTTAGACTCAGAGTTTTGCTTTGAATTGCTCTTCTAGTATTATTTTGAGAGTGCTCTACTAGTGCTTATTCATTTTCCATTCTAATAACAATTCTAAGCCAGAACAAATAGGAATTTATCAGAAAATTATGGTCCACTCTCAACTACTTCTAAATATCAATCTCAAAAGTTCATTTAATAATTCAACTTTCTTAGGTACAGTAATAAACAATGTATAAGTGCCTTTTAATATACATCTTAAAGTATTATTTTTATATTTATTAATAATTGTATTCATTTATAAATTTACTTATTTAACAAACTTTTATTGTACTCCTATGTAGCAGGCATTCAAACTGATTTAATAGTTTAAAATATATTTAATTGTATAGTAAGAATTTATGAGAATTTACAAATATCTTCTAAGTAAGTTTGTTGTGCTTTAAAGGTTGTACGGTTCTATTCTTCCATATGAAACTGGCAATACAAACCTAAAAATGGGAAATACATTTTGGACTCCATGTCCAGAGGCAGGGGCTGGACTACCTTCTTCCCTATGGTTTTTTTGCAGAAGAATGATACACGTATTTGGAAGATAAATGGCAGGGAGGTATTAGTGTAATATATTGCTGTCAAATATTCTGGGATTCATACTTTATTCACTTAACCAGCCAAAAGTGACTATGTGTTTACAGTGGGTACTATGATTTGGTAAGGACTTAAAATATAAAGATTAAGACATGGGCCATATTCTCATGGGGTTCACACTCAACTGGGGGAAATAGATATGCCAATATACAATTAACAAGTATATAATGTAGTAAGTTCTATGGTAAAGGTATCTACTGAGCACAGTGGAAATACCAAACAACCTGGAGGCATCAGTGAGATCTTCCAAGAATGGAAGTGACATTCGATTGGGTCTTGGGGTGAAATACACTGGGGAAGAAAGGAAGGAGAACATTGCATGTATAATAAGCAATGCATTTATAACAAGCAGCATGAGTGACTAAATGAGTGAACGTGTGAAAAAATGTGCACCTGGAGGACTCCATACGTGAGGTGTGGGGTTCAGTAGCAGGAAATGAGGCCAAAAGAAAACCCGGGTCTGGACAGGACAGGATCTTGGCTTGAGTTTGCCTCAGATAAGAAAGGATAGGCTAAAGGATAAGAGAGGAGAGGCTAAAGAGCTTCTGGACAGGCATTAACTAAAGGGATTGGAATTTATCTAGTAGGCATCTGGGATCATTGAATTGTATAAAGCAAGAGAGTGACATAGTCAGGCTGATATATTCAGGAAAATAAGTAATTGTAGTGAGAGACAGAGAGGAATAAATTAGAAACAGTGAAGCCTGGAGGCACAAAAACTTACATTTTGGCTTCATCAGCTTAATTTGCCAGTGACTAGATGCTAGGCAATTGAGATAGGTGACTAATTCTTGTACTTTAATTTATAATATTATGACTATGTGCTTAGAAAATGACACCTGGTCCTTTAATAACTTGATTGCTTTTTCTATATAAAACAGCTCCATTAAATTTTCTTTGAAGTACCAATGCATTTTCTAGAAAGCAGAAGACATGTTAATAGCAGCGATTGCCTTTCTCTGCTATGAACATCTATGTGGTACTAAGTAGTTATTTAAGCATTTCTATTAATAGACAGTAATAGGTATACTGGGGAGATTTCTGAGGGAATCATTTCATGAAGCACCTTATATTACTTTAATGCAAAAACCTATTAGTGAATAAAGGAATAAGTTGATCAAGTCACACATTTGTAGCCACCAGTATAGTTTGGAGAATGATATGTAGTTGGTTGAAGTGAAATGAAAATGCTGAGAGTGATATTTATTCCAACTATTTCAAAAGTAGAATATGATAGTCCCTGACAATATTCAGAGAGGATGGTGTTATCAGCAATATGAGCTGTTTTTGAGAATCAAGAATATAAATGAGGGAGAATGATTCGTGCCAAAATTGACTAACTCCAAGTAATCATCTCTAGAATGCTTAAGTAGGTATTTTGCTATATTCCTGTAGCTCTAACAATATATCATTTGAAAGATTTTCAGAAATGATCATCATTATCAATAATGAAAAAAGTAGGTCATAGTCTCTTTTTCCTTTGGACTTTTAAATGCCAAGTCTTGTATCTTATGAATATAAAATCCATTATCTGTGTTACCAAGATATATCCATCATTATTACTTCTCTCTGTTATGAAATAACATCCTTTTTTCTAGGTAGACTAGGTGGATTCTGGTACAAAAAATGTGGTAACATATTATGACTGTGCATTTATTGGATTTTATGTTTATTTTAAACTTATATGTTTTGATTTTTAAATTTCTAAACATTTAGGTCCCTTGCACTTTCACATAGAAGTGTGTTTTAATGCACATGCCTTGTGGTCAGATAGCCAGTTGTTTTGGGAATCAGTTTGCCATTTAGACAATCAGTTCCCCAAAAGGCCAGGAGAATATTCCTTCAGATGGCCCACTGGCAAACGTGTACACTTCTTTATCTTGCCATATTTCAGAGAGGATATTTTTGTCAATTGGGATTATGCATTTGTTAGAGCCTGTGAGTTCTTGGGAGATCCGTGTATCTTAGCCTTTTGAGTTTTAGAATTTTTTCTTGGTATAATGTTTTATAGGTCTAGATTATTTGAAAAGAGGTGTGATAAAGCTGAATATTTTCCTGTGGAAGAAACAATTTGTAATCTAGATTAGCTTTCTGTGACAGAAAGTAGCTGTGGCCAAAAGGTGACTATATTCTTCAATTGGTAAGTGTGGAATTGGATGAGAGATACAATCAATCTGAAGGTGTATGCTGTTTACCAAAAAGTAGACTAGAAGTGGAGGAAAATGAGGAATTAAATTCCATCTAATATACTCTGATTTACTTAGTGTTTCTGCATAACTATTTCTGGACATTATTTTCAATTTTTTCCTTTATTTAGATGCAGTTCCACTATAACTAGTCTTACTACAAGCAAGCCTTTGCAGTAAAGAGAGGAGAAAATATACTGTACTGTTTTTTATGTCTTTGGAATCAAATGTTTGTTGAATGCTACACTGGGCCATGCATAGAGTTGAACATGACAAATTGTTGCCAAAGAAAATTCTGGACTGGTGAATAATTTGTCTTGAATGTTTTTTGATTGCATTTAGGTAAAGTTCTTGGAGCAAAGTGTTCCGTTGGCTGCAAATCTATCCCTTCTGTTTGTTTCAGAAAAACCCAGGGCTAGCCAGCTTTGAGCATTAGTTAATTGACAATATTAGGAAAAAAAATCAGCCCCAGAACCAAGCCCTTATTTCCATTGATTGGGAAGACACACAGAATTATTCCTTAAAGTGGACCCATTTCCATAGAATGAAACTGAAAGTAAATGAGTGACAGAATTGCTTCAATCCACAGATAATTATGAATAAATGTAGGTTTACTAATGTAGGTACTCAAACGCAGTGACTATGTTTATATTTATATATAAAATATATATTTATCTTTATAATTTTATGTATAAAATAATATATACTGTATTTTATAGAGTAACTGATTTTTAGAAGAGACATTTTGGTTGGAGAAAGATCTTTAGAGTGAGACAGCTGGGTTTGAATAAAACTTTAGTACTTAGTATTTTTCAGCTTTGAATCTCAGAACAAGAGTTTCTTTGAATGTACAATGGGAGATGAAAGTACATATCATGCAAAGTTGTTACTGTATTTGCAAACTTGGGTACAATAGACACCTAGGAATTGGTAGTTATTATCCTTTTGCTACTAATTTATGTTTAACAAATATTCCAGTGCTATTGTGATCAGAAGACTGCAGGAAGGTACTGTGGGAAAAACACTAAGAGGAATAACACAAGATCTCTCTCTTTAAAGGACTTTGATACAGTTTTTGGAGAGACAGACACATTCATACATCCAATAAGTCTTAAAGAATTCTAATCTAAATCATACAAAACAATGCAAAACCATTATAGGACATAAATGTAGCACTGGGTTTTTTTTTTTTTTTTTTTTTTTTGTCTCTTGAGACAGTCTTGCTCTGTCACCCAAGCTGGAAAGCAATGGCACGATGCTAACTCACTGTAACCTCTACCTCCTGGGTTCAAACAATTCCCCTGCCTCAGCCTCCTGAGTAGCTGGGACTGCAGGTGCATGCCACCATGCCCAGCTAATTTTTGGATTTTTAGTAGAGATGGGGTTTTGCCATTTGACCAGGCTGGTCTTGAGCTTCTGACCTCAGGTGATCTGCCTGCCTCAGCCTCCCAAAGTGCTGGAATTATAAGTGTGAGCCACTATACCTGGCCTGGAATAATTTTTATGTCACCAAGATGGAAATTTTAGATCATGGTTGCCCTCTTTTCCAATTTCTACTTAGAGATTTCCTCCTTACATGTGGCCATAATAAAGTACTTTTAATAAACTAAAAAATGTTCTTAAAAACCATTTTCAATAATTATGATGTGATCAATGACAATAAACAGACTATTTGTAATTATCATGGATTGCTTCAACCTGATTCTATATTAAGGTCTCATTGTTATTTCTAATAAACTACTGATTGCTAAAGCTGCATTTTTAAGTTGGCTCATTATATAGGAAATATTCAGATCTTAACATAACTATAGGTGCTCATAGTTGATCACTCTACAATGCTTGGGTGTTGCCATTCCCTTCTCCCTAGGTCATGGCAGACATTACTTATTAATCAAGGCATCTTTGTTTCTATTCATTGCAGTCTCACAAACCTTCTCATGTCAGTGTAATATGGTTTAGACTTGTGTCCCTGCCCAAATCTCATATTGAATTGGAGGAGGGATCTGGTGGGAGGTGAATGAATCATGGGGATGGAATTCCCCTTGGTGTTCTTGTGATAGTGAGTGAATTCTCACAAGATCTGATGGTTTAAAGTGTGTGGCACTTCCTCCTTGCTCTCTTTCTCTTCTGCTTCACCACAGTATGATGCGCTTGCTTCCCTTTCACCTTCCATCATGACTGTAAGTTTCCTGAGGCCTCCTAGCCATCCTTCCTGTACATCCTGTGAACTGTCAGTCAATTATACCTCTTTTCTTCATAAATTACCCAGTCTCAAGTAGTTGTTTATAGCAGCATGAGAACAGACTAATACAGAAATTTGATACTGGGGGAGTGGGCACTCTTATAAAGATAGCTGAAAATGTGGAAGCAACTTTTGTAACTGGGTAATGCTCAAAGGTTGGAACAGTTTGGAGGACTCAGAAGAAGACAGGAAGATGTGGGAAAGTGTTGAACTTCCTAGAGACTTGTTGAATGGTTTTGACCAAAATGCTGATAGTAATATGGACAATGAAGTCCAGGCTGAGGTGATCTTAGAAGGAAATGAGAAACTTATTAGGAACTGGAGTAAAGTTGACTCTTGCTATGTTTTGGCAAAGAGACTGGTGGCATTTTGCACCTGCCCTAGAGATCTGTGGAACTTTGAACTTGAGAGATGATTTTAGGGTATCTGGGGGAAGAAATCTGTAAGCAGCAAAGCATTCAGGATGTAACCTGGCTGTTTCTAAAAGTGTACGCTCATATGCATGGACAAAGAGATTATCTGAAACTGGCACTTATATTTAAAAGGGAAGTAGTGTGTAAAAGTTCAGAAAATTTGCAGCCTGGCCATGTGGTAGAAAAGAAAAACGCATTTTCTGGGTAGAAATTCAAGCCTACTACAGAAATTTGCATAAGGAAAGAGGAGCTGAATGATAATAGCCAAGACAATGGGGAAAATGTTTCCAGGGCATTTCAGAGACCTTCACTGCAGCTCCCATTACAGGCCCAGAGGTGTAGGAGGGAAAAATGGTTTTGTGGACCTGGCCCAGGGCCCTGCTGCTTTCTGTAGCCTTGGAACAAGGCACCCTGAATCCCAGACACTCCAGCTCCAGCTGGGGCTAAAAGGAGCCAAGGTACAGCTCAGGTCATTGCTTCAGGGGGTATAAGCCCCAAGCCTTGGTGGCTTCCATCTGGTGTTGGGCTTGCAGACACACAGAAGACAAGAGTTGAGGATTGGAAACCTCCACCTAGATTTCAGAGGATGTATGAAAACACCTGGATGTCAAGGTAGAAATCTGCTTCAGGGGTGGAGCCCTCCTGGAGAACCTCTACTAGGGTAGTGTGGAGGGGAACTGTGGGGTTGAAGCCCCCACACAGAGTCCCCACTGAGACACTGCCCAGTGGATCTGTGAGAAGGGGGCCACTGTCCTCCAGACCCCAGAATGGTAGATCCATCGACAGCTTGCACCATGTGCCTGGAAAAGCCTCAGGTACTCAATGCCAGCTTGTGAAAGCAGATGTAGGGGCTGTATGCAGTAAAGTCGCAGTGGCAGAGCTGCCCAAGGCCTTGGGAGCCAACCCCTTGAATCAGCATGCCCTGGATGAGAGATATGGAGTCTAAGGACATTATTTTGCAGCTTTAAGATTTGATGACCACCCTGCTGGATTTCAGACTTGCACGGTGCCTGTAGCCCCTTTGGTTTGGCTGCTTTCTTCCTTTTGGAATGGGGGCATTTACACAATTCCTGTACCCTCATTTTATTTTGGAAGTAACTAACTTGTGTTTGATTTTACAGGCTTATAGGCAGAAGGGGCTTGCCTTGTCTCAGATTAGACTTTGGACTTGGACTTTTGAGTTAATGCTGGAATGAGTTAAGACTCTGTGGGACTGTTGGGGAGGCATGATTGGTTTTGAAATGTGAGAAGGTCATGAGATTTGGGAGGGTCCAGGGATGGAATGATATGGTTTGGATTTGTGTCCCCAACCAAATCTCATGTCAAATTGGAGGCGGGACCTGGTGAGAGGTGATTAGATTATGGGGGCAGATTTCCCCTTGGTGTTCTTGTGATAGTGAGTGAGTTCTCAAAAGATCTGATGATTTAAAAGTGTGTGGCACTTCCTGCTTATCCCTCTCTCTCTCCTGCCCAGTTGTGGTAAGACGTGCTTGCTTCCCATTTACCTTTCATCATGATTGTAAGTTTCCTGAGGCCTCCTAGCAATGCTTCTTGTACAGCCTGCAGAACTGTGAGTCAATTAAACCTCTTTTCTTCATAAATTACTCAGTCTTAGGTAGTTCTTTATAGCAGTGTGAGAATGAACTAACAGAGTATTTCAGGTAGTCACAGCCAACTAGTTTGACTTGACACATGTGATAGGATCTATTTTTCATCCCATCATAAGCATTTCTGAGTTTGAGAAAGTTCACACTCACTATGTTAACTGAAGCTACCTTGTAGCCCTGTAAATCTATTTTTAGGAAACTTGATCTACTAGTTATAATTCTGCCTTTTTCTTCTGGTCTCATTATATGCTAGAATTCCTTGATTATCAGCTCTGAAAACATGGCAGAATGCAGTGGTTCACAAATATTGGTGTGCATCAGATTCACCTGAAGACTTGTTAAGAGATTTCTGGGTCCCATTCCCAGAGTTTCTGATTCAGTAGGTAGCAATATTTTAAACAGGTTTAGAAAACTTTTAAGAGATATAAGCTCAAGTGATGACTTTGGTGCCAATCATGGAGCCACATTTGGAGAACTACTGACATAATGAAAAGAACACAGACTTACTTACAGAGAGAAAAGCATTGAAAGCATCATTACTAGATTTTTGAACCTCAATTGTTCTCAGTGAAGTTTTCCCAATGATAAAGCATGTATCATGGAATTACTTGAAGCATTACCTGAGAAATATTTCAAGTATTTAGCAATAATAACCTCTCAGTGAATGTTCATTCCCCTTTTTGTACTTTGTGCACTTTGTAATAAAAAAATCAGATCTAACATTGTTCTATATACCATAGGGAAATGGAGATGGTGATGTATAGTTCTTGTTCTTTCTTCCATGAACTGTTGTTACATATTTTAATATTCAGAAACTCACTTTGTGTTATCCTATACAGCATACCATATTTGCTCTTTGCTCTGAAAAGCTTGCTTTAGGCACTAAGGAGAAAGTTTTACTTTTTTACTTTGAGTTTGGAAAAGTGCACAAATGGTAATCCAGCAGGTAACTGTGTATAAAAGCTGTGGAGCCACATTAGGCTGGGATTTCTCTCTTTACAGGTAATATTTTTAAATGAATGTGATAATACTTAAAGCATATTTCACATACTGCAAAGCAGTATACTATTCAAATATTTGTGCCAGATTGCATTGTAAATGCAGCACCATTTAATTTTAATTTAATTTAATTTTTAATTTTTTTTGAGATGGGGTTTTGCTCTTGTTGCCCAGGCTGGAGTGCAATGGTGCAATCTCAGCTCACTGCAACTTCCGCCTCCTGGGTTCAAGCTATTCTCCTGCCTCAGCCTCCGGAGTAGTTGGGATTATAGGCGCCCACCAGCACACCCAGGTAATTTTTGTATTTTTAGTAGAGATGGGGTTTCACCATTTCTCCAGGCTGGTCTTGAATTCCTGACCTCAGGTGATCCACCCGTCTAGGCCTCCTAAAGTACTGGGATTACCGGCGTGAGACACTGCTCCCGGGTGCACTACCATTTAATTTTAAATTTTCACTTATTAATTCACATGAATTGCCCTGAAGAATACTTGGTCCAAACATTTACATCTATGGATAAGGCACTGAGAAACAGAAAGCCTGAAGGAATTTCTCAAGGATGATGAAGAACCTGGCTTAGGTTTGATCTCAAAACACAGACTCCTGATAAATAATTCACTCACGTAGGTCATTCTCCTCCACGATTGCTCTTCAATTTACCAGGGGTTTGATTTGTTTCCCCAAGTATTTTCACATGCAGATTCTTTATAGATTACTGTATTTTTGTGCTTAGTAATCTTAATAAAAATATCGAGAGTACTGTTTAGGAAATATAATGTTATCTATGGCAAAATAGTTCTTAATTATAATGTAGTGTTTTTGGACAGTATAAATGATAGCTTAGAATTGAAAAGAGAATTACTATGCTTACCATAGATCTCCTTGACAACAAGTTCAATGTTTTGAATACTGAATCATTTAGAATTTTATGCAGATTTACAGGTCTCTCACCTTGGCATCTCATTCCTTTTTTATACATCTGGGATTTTAACAGATGTATAAAATCTGTTATAATTATTACTGCTTTATTTATCCCCATAATTATTACTGCTTTATTTATCCCCATAATTATTACTGCTTTAACAAATATTTTTGGCCATCCAACTCATTTGTATTTGAAATGTTTGCCTAGTTTTTACTATCATCACCATCATCATCATCATTCATCTTCATCTTTCTTCAATATTTATCGAGCTTTGAAAAACTGTGAAAATCAACTTCAAAGAACATCTTGATTACTTTACTGAAATGAAGGTCCTTATTGGAATCCCCACTCGAGAAAAAAAGAAGTGATTCACAGATTCTGGGTCTTCTTTCTAAGGGATATATAACGTCAATTAGGCAGTTACCATCCCCCAAACTGCTTGCTTCTCATTTTGTAATGAAAAGAAAGCTCTCTCAGCATATACTATTCTGTACAGATTGCCTTCCTGCCTTTGGCGGAGCTCCTGTTTCTCCTGTGAATCATTCCTCGGTACACAGTGTTACCATTGTGTTATCTGAAAGAGCGAATCCTGCTGGGTGGTGGTGCAGCTACTGCATTGGGAAGGTCACAAGTTCATGTCTGCTTTGTCTTCTGTCTAGTGAAATGTGTTCCCACTAAGGAATAGAGAACTGCAATATTTTTCTGCTTATGGAAAGTCAGGCTTTCAGTGGTACCCTAGCAGTGTTGGCTAAAAGGCCATCAATAGTGGCAAATTCAAGACAAGGCTTAATCTTGCCTGTTGTCTATCATTCCATGTGTTTTTTTACACCTCTTCTCAGTGGCTGAAAAAGTGAATTTGCTCAAGGACTTGGTTGCAGTGACTGAGGATGAAGCAGGTGGCCCTTAATGGGACCCTGGAGTAAAGCTCTTGCAGTTTAACTAAGTGGTCTTTATTGATTAAGCAGAAATTTATTGAACATCAGCTCTATGCCAGGCACTGCTTTAGGTGCTGGAGTTACTGAGGTAAATGAAACACTAAAGGTCTCTGTTGTTTCAGGGCTTTTATTCTAGTGGAGGTGTCAGGCAATAGCAATGGCAGAGAGTGAGTGACAGACGCTGTTAGGAGATTAAAGCTGAGGAAGGTAAGAGCAAGGGCAGGGCTGTTGTTTTACATCGGGTCATTAGGGGCAGACTTTCTGAGGAGAAGACGTATGAACAGAGGAGAACCATAGAAAGATCTAGAGAGAGAGCTTTCCAGAAAGAGGTAAAAGCAAACAGATCCTGAGGAGTGAGTGTGAGTCGCCATGAGACGGGGACCACAAATTCAACATTTGTTTGAAATAAGAGTATTTTGTTGATAATGATTACACACATCTATATAAAATACATTTGAAAATATGACATTAAGCACAAAAAACCATCACCACTTTTAAAAATATGTGTATATAATGAAGGTATAAAATAATATTTTCTGTCACAAATTTTTCCCCAGTAGAGCCATCACAGGGTTAAAACAATATGTTTTATACATAATGTACTGTAACTGCTTTTTTAACAACTGAAAATGTACAGAAAATGGTGTTTTGACTGTCTATCTTTAGTCTTCAGCTGTTGCTGTCACGATTCAGAAATTTGGATCTCTGCCTTAAGAAGCACATTTTCTTAGCTATAAAAAAATCTGATGGAATCTACAACTGTAATCATAGGCTGTGGCTTTAGAATATAAATCATTTGTTATAAAAGGGGGGTGTTGGTGTTTCTTTTCTTTTCATTTGATTCTCATTTGTGTTCTCAATATGCTTTACTTTGAGTTTGTTCATATTTGGATGAAGATAAAATTTTCCTTGGCTTCAGTGTGTGTCAAGCAGTGCCCGTTTATTTTAATAGATACTGTACCAACCAAATCCCAATATGTGTCAGGAAATCCAGAAAACTGAACCCAGAAATGATGCTAGACACAGATAGAAAGGAGGACTTCAAAAATTCCTACATGTTACTTTGGTGATTGGTGTGAAGGGGTACTTTATAGTATCTTCTAAGAGCACAGTTACTTTCAGAAAAATGAGAAAAATTTAAAAAGATTAAAAAACACAGTATCATTAGAATTTGGTCTCTTGCCTCCAAATTTTCTAAATTACCAAAAATAAAATAAAATAAATTTATTGGCTATAGATAATATAGCACAAATTGGATAATTTTAAATCTCAGACATGTAAAATCAGTACAGATTTCACATCAAAACACTATTTGTAGCAATAGTAGCCATGAGAATTAAGTATCTGACCTGGGAGGCCCCAAAATATCAATCTCAGGTGTGTCCATTAGAAGGTAAAAAATCTGGACATAGAATCCTGAGATGATATTTCTATCTATAATACTTAAGGTAAAGAAAAGGAGGTACATAAGAAACGTTTCTAGATTTTAACACGAGAGACAAATAAATTTTTTTTGACATGAAAGACAAATAAATTTTGAGTTGCAAATGAGTGAACATGCCAAGGTACATTAAATTAATATACTTTCTTCCAAAACTGGCTTAAGATTGATAAGAGTGCATTCAGGCAAAATTATTTTTTAAAATTACTTATTAATAAAAGTTTGCTAATTTTTGTTGCTTATTCAAATTGCTTTGTGTTGTCCTGAAATATGAAATTATGGAGAAACAATTCTAGTTTCAGGATACAACTTAATTGGAGTTAATAGGTTTTTAATACAGTGTGTTGTATTTATGTATATATACATATGGCATATTCATGTTTCTTTTTTTTTTTTTGGCAATAACGTATAGTGGATTGAAGCCTAAATTTTGAAGTCAGATGTCTTTGGGTTCCAATACTTACCAACTGGTTGACCTTGGGTAATTCATCTAATGTTTCTGTAATTCAGTTTCTTGATCCGTAAAGTGTCGATTATATAGTTCAAAGGGGGTATTATAAGATTAAATGTGATAATGTGGTAATAATGTATATAAAATTAACTAGTACATAGCAAACTCTCAATAAATAATGGTTATTATATCTTAGTTCCCAGTGGTTCTCTCTTTCTCTTTCTGCCTTCTCCGCGAGAAAGGGCTGGAACTGATTCTTTTCTCATAGCCCTTAGAAAGAACTAACTCAGCTGATGCCTTCATTTTTGGACATCTAGCTCCCAGAACTGTGAGACAATAAAGTTCTGTTGATTAAGCCACCCAGACTGTGGTATTACCAGGAAGTACTAAGGTAGTGCTGTAAAAATACTTTAAAATATGGAAGTGGCTTTGGAATTTGGTTGGCAGAGACTGGAAGAGATTTGAGGTGCTTTGTAGGAAAGGTCTAGATTGCCTCCAGGAGACTATTGTTAGACTTATGAATGTTAAAGATGTTTCTGATGAAGTTTCGGACAGGAATAAGGAACATCTTCTTGGAAACTGGAGGAATGGTGATCCTTATTACAAAACAGAAAAGAACGTGGCCTACTTGTGTTCTAGTTTCTTTGTGAAAAATATAGGTGATTAACTTGGATATTTAGCTGAGGAGATTTCTAAGCAAAGGGTCGCAAGCACATCCTAGTTTCTCCTTACTGTTTATAGTAAACTGTGAAGGGAGAGACGACATTGAAGAAGGAGTTGTTAAGCAAAAAGTAACCAGAATGTGAAGACTGGAAAAATTCTCAGCCTATCTACATTGCAAGAAATGAGAAAACGTGTTCTGAAGAGAGCATCAAAAGTGTGACTGGACAACCATTTGCTACTTAGAGAAGCATGTGACTCATTAATCCAATCAACCATCTCAGCAAAAGACAGGAATAGATACGTGATCATCCAGGAAAGATCTGTGAAAGACCCTCTTGTCTGGTGGCTTGGAACCCTGTGAATTGCACAGGAGGCCAACAAGATTTTTGAGAGTTTTAGATCAGCAGAAACACTACAAACTCTGACTGAAGGTGACAGAACTGGGATGAAGTGAAGGAAAATGGTCAGACTTCTGGGATTCTACAAGCAGGAAATGGGTTGATTGAACTATCTGGCTGGTTGGTAATGCAAATAATTTTTAAGAAAAGAGAAGAATGATCCAGAAGGTAGTTTAGAGGCCAGCAGAGCTGCTTCTGTCATCATTGGTCCAGAGAGCACAAGCCTGGCAACATTGGGGCCATCTCCTCATCGATTCCAGAAAAATAGGACCACCTCCTTGGTTTCAGAGGGCAGGTCTGGCCACTAATGCTCAGTTCTAGAAAACTGGTGCCACCACATTCATGGGCCCAAAGGACAGAACACTGAGCCAAAGAGGATTATTCTCAAGCCTCAACATCTAATGGAATTTTTCCTGCTAGGTTTTGGACTTATGATCTATTTCTTCCTTTTGGAATAGGAATGTTTGTCCTGTGCCTGTCCCACCATTGTATTTTCAGATCAGATAACTCATTGTCTGGATTTATAGATTTCCAGATGGAGAAGAACTTTGCCGCAGGATGAATCATACTTCAAGTTTCACCCATAATCAATTTGGATGATTTAAATGAGATTTGAGACTCGGAGTTGATGCTGGAACAATTAAGACTTTTGGAGGTGTTGTGATGGGGCAAATGTATTTTGCATATTACAGACAACGACATGAATTTTTGGGGTCAGAGGATGGATGTTTATGGGTTTGTGTCCTCCCCAAATCATATGTTGAAATTCTAACCCCCAGTACCTCAGAAAGTGACCTATTTTGGAGAAAAGATCTTTACAGAGATTATAAAGTTAAAATAAGGTCATTAAGGTGGGTCCTAAGCCAATATGACTGATATCTTTATTAAAAAGGGTAATTGTGACATTAAGACAGCATAAAGGGAAAGCCATGTGAAGGGGCATAGGGAGAAGGCAGCCATCTATAAGCCATGGAGAAAGGCCTGCAACAGATTCTTCCCTCACTCAGAGGAGCCGATTCTGCTGACACCTTGATTTTGGAAGTCTAGCTTCCAGAACAGTAAGACAATACATTTCTGTTATTTAAACCACACTCATTTGTACTTTGTTATGGAAGCCCTGATAACATAATATACTATTGTGTATGTCAGAGGTTCAGACTGTATTATCAAAAAGGGTCTAATCTATATTGTATAAGGATAGTTGAACGAGTATAGTTATTTAGGACGGAAGAGAAAAGTACTAAAGAAAATATCTTTGCAGGGCTATATATGACCCAGGAATCCTACTCTTGGGTATTTTCCATAGAGGAATGACAGCTTATATTCACACAAAAACCTGTACATGGATGTTTACAGAAGGTCTATTTATAATTGAGCTCAAAATTAGAAACAGTCCAATTGTCCTTCAGTGGGCAAATGAGTAAACAAATTGGTAGAGACTTACAATGGAATGCTATTTGGCAATAAAAAATTAATGAACTATTAATAAATGTAACATCTTGGCTAAACTTCAAAGACATTGTGCTGAGTAAAAACTTGATCTCAGCAGGTTAAACACTATATGATTCCATTTATATGATATGATTGAAAAGACAAATCAGTGATGGAGAACAGATCACAGGTTGCCAGGGATGTGTGGTGGCAGGAAGGATGTGACTATAAAGGTGTAGCAGAAAAAGTTTTCTGAGGGTGACAGAACTATTCTATATCCTGAACATGTCGGTAATTGCAAGAATATCTATGTGTGTCAACTTTCATAGAACACTATACCAAAAAAGGTGAATTTTATTTCGTGATAAATTAAAAAGTAAAACAAAAGAGACAAAAATAGTAACCAGGGAAGCTTTCAAAAAATATATGTTCTTGTTCAAGACCAGCATGGCCAACATGGCGAAACCCCATCTCTAATAAAAATACAAAAATTAGCCAGGCGTGGTGGTGGGCGCATGTAGTCCCAGCTATTCAGAAGGCTGAGGCAGGATAATTGCTTAAACCTGAGAGATGGAGGTTGCAGTGAGCTGAGATGGTGCCACTGCACTTCCAGCCTAGGCAACAGAGTGAGATTCCATCTCAAAAAAAAATATATATATATTATATATATTACCTTTGAAAGTCTTTGCTAAAACTCTCAGCATGCTTACATATCAAATGTCTCAAGCCTTTGATTTTACATATGTAATATTGCAGTGTTTTGATAATATGAAATATATTGAAGTAAATTTGAGTAACTCTAAATTTAATTTTAAATTTAAATTTAAATTATAGGACTTTATAGCAAGTCTTGACAAATAAAATTCTATTTTCTTCATTATAAACTAATAAGCCATCATCATTAATGTTACTGAAATTTTTAAAAATTCTAATATGAACAGATTTAAAATAAACAGACTATGTAGTGAATAAACAAATCTTGAAATTAAGTCAGCTGATCTTGATATAACCTACTATTTTGGAAGAATTTTCTACACTGATATGTATTATGTACCCATATAAGGCTCATAGTAGTAAAATATTAATTTAGGAAAATATTGTCTCTGTGAAATAGCTTGCAAATGTCCACTTAAACACATAATGGATCTCTGCATATTGTTCTTTTTTTAAGAGCAGTGGAGTGGATTTGGTTTAATATTAATGTGTGCTATTCTCTATGATCTCTGTAGTATCACAGTTAACTGGACTTACGTAGGTAATTATTTACATTTAAAATTTTACAGTGTAGATTATTACTATGTTATTTTTTTCTTATCTATTTCAGACAAGACTACGGACAAAGTAGGAAATAATAAACAGATAAAAGCTTATTTTAGAGAAAGAGGTTTTCCCAAATATAACTGTTTCCAACAGCTATGTCCCTAATATTTTATTCATTTGAAATCACCCTTTTAGACAATTTGCTGACAGGTTAATATTATCTTTGGGAACTGGAGTACCCTCTTTTAGTGTGGTTTTTACAACATCTACCATGGGAACAGCTTCCCCTTGCATTTAGGTATCTGACTCATCCTTGCTAATATATCTTGATTTAATGATGACCTAGGGAAGAAAGAGAGGAACTCCCTTAGTATTTTTATTCTATGTAATCTGCCTTCTCAGAATGTGCCTTGTGAAAGAAGCACCTAATTACTCTGCCAAAACCAGAAAGCACTGTGAGGAGAAAGCCTGGCAAGTTTCTCCTACCAGTCTGCCACCTAATGAATAGACATTGCAACACACTGGTATTCTGCTTTTGCACTGAGGCAGGAATGTGAATAATAATAATAATTATTATTAAAAGAACAAAGAAATGTTAGCTAAATTGGTAAACATAGATAAACTGCTGTGATTTAAGAAGTTTCCATTTGGAATCCTCTGTAAGCTCAAGTATAAAAAGGATATTGGCTGTAATCGCTTTCAAGACAGTAAGAAAAATGCAGGGCTAATAGCAGGGCATGATTTGAGGTGCCAAATTTATTTTTCTTTCATATATTTAGCTGCTAAATATTAATCAGTCAGAATACACAATGTCAGCCTCTGAAGATACAAAGGTGAATACGATAGTTTATGTCCTTGGAGAGCTCACAGATTAGGCCAGGAGAAAAATGAAAAAAAGTACCATAACATACCACAAAACATTCTGAGGGAGACAGCCAATGCTGGTGGAGTACAGATGGATGAAACAGCTGACTCTTCTTATGGAAGTTGAGAAAAAATTTACTGAAGAGTTTTCCTTTGAATTTAGACTTAATGGATGAGACATGACATGCTTGACAAAGATGATAGAGAAATAACACTTCAGACAGTGAAAACTGCATAAAATAATAAATATACAACATTTTGAAAATGCTACTGCTTAATGCCAATATAGCTCTTACTCTAATTTGAGAAAAATAGCTTATTCCATTTTGTTTGATCCCTCCTCGTTTGTCTTATTCTGCACGAAGGCGATCAGTTATTTATTCATTCAATGAATATTTGTTTAAATACCTACTATGTAGCAAACAGTATTTGGGGAACTGAGATTACAGGATTGAACAAACAAAGTTCTGTTCCTTATGAAACTTAAATTCCAGGAGGAGTAAACAGATGATAACAAAGTCGTTAAGTAATATCGACTAGATAAACAAGTAATTAATATTATATGCTGACAAGTACTATGGAGAAAAATGAAGCAGAATAGGGGAGGTCGGTAGGTTTAAACAGGGTGATTATGGGGGACTTCATGAAGCAAGCGATATTTGGGCAAATGCTGAAGGAGATGAGGGAACAAACCATGCTGGGAAATACACTGGGAAAAAGGATACACTGGGAAAAAAGAAACTTGAACAACATTTTCTGTGAACAAAAAGGAGGCCAGTGTGGCTGAAGAAGAACTAAGGGGAGAGTTGAAGAAGATGAACTAAGAGAGGTACTGCAGTTGGAGATGGGGGAACCTCATGTAGGGACCTCAAGGCCACTGTGTAGACTTTGCTTTTACTCTAGGTGATGAGGTGTCACTGGAGGGCTTTGAGCGGGCAATTCCTTCTTGAATGGGACCATCTCTAAGAAACATGAAACCATGCTCAGGCATCTAGGATACAAGCCTCCCGCCTAGGATTCAGGTGACTCTATCAGGTAGTATGGGCTAAAACTGATCTTTCTGAAGCACCATTTTACTAAAGATGAGTAATTAAATAGCATCATATGGATAAAAGTGAGGTATTCATATCATCTTATAAAAGTATCATGCTAGATAACTTCAGACTCAAGGATGTTAAGTATATGTGAAGATGAACTTCTGGCAATATGACTGGATCACGCTGGGAGCATGAATTCCCTCTTCTGTCCCATAAGGTATCCTCTGTTATAAAAACTTGGGTAGCATTGGTGAGATATAATAAAATGGACACTATAGTTAGAGTGGAAAGACCTGGTTTTTTAGTATTGGATCAACTGTTTAAAAGCTATGCAATTTTATTTCTTGATTTTTTTTTTTTTTTTTTTTGAGATGGAGTCTCGCTGTTGTCTGCCTGGGCTGGAGTGCAATGGCACAATCTCTGCTCACCACAACCTCCACCTCCTGGGTTCCAGCAATTCTCCTGCTTCAGCCTCCCAAGTAGCTGGGATTACAGGCATGCGCTGCCACGCCCAGCTAATTTTTGTATTTTTTAGTAGAGGCGGGGTTTCACCAGGTTGGCCAGGCTGGTCTTGAACTCCCGACCTCAGGTGATCTGCCTGCATTGGCCTCCCAAAGTGCTGGAATTACAGGCGTGAACCACTGTACCCGGCCTTGCATCTTGATATTCTTATCTGAAAATGGGTATAATAATTTACAAATAATGTACATTCAGTCTACAAATATTTATTGACTGTCTACTCTGCGCCATAGTCTATCCCAAATTCCAGAAATGCAGTATTGAACAAGACTCAGCCCAGCTCGAAAGGATTTTATGTTTCAAACGGGGAATTTCAACAGTATTTGTCTGATATATTTATGAGGATCAAATAAAGTAATATATTAGAAATGCTTACTGCCATATATGGCACTCAGTAGGAATGCAAAAAAATGTAAGTTACATCTCTATAATTCTTTTAAAGAGTTGCCAGTTAATTTTCTAAGATAGCTAGATAACCATTTTTATTCAGTTGAATATTATCTTCTTTTCAATCATGTTAGAATAATTCTCTAGCTTCGTTTTTAAAAACAAAATAGAAAAATTGGGAGAAGTTGCAATTTGAGGGTTGCTGTAGTTATATATAACAGTATATTTACTGTTATATACTGTTGTATAACAGCATACACTGCTGGAAGAGGTATGGTTGTTCATTGGTGCTCTGTTACCTTGTCTTTGACTGAAGGAAGGGATCTTGTATAGCTTTACTTGAATAGAGTCTAATGGTTGTGTGTTGTTTTAGAAAAAAGGAACCAGCTAGTGAAATAAATAAAGACAAGATCAATAATAATTCAATTTTATTAATATTGATAGTCTTAAATCTGTTCCTCTTTTAAAGATTTTTTTTAAAAGCTTCTGGATTGTCTTCTTTAAAAAAGCTTCTTAATTCATTGTCTTCTCAAATATCCAGCTTTATATTTACAATAAGTGGGAACCATGTTATTTTGAGTGCCATGTTGTGCTAGGTATAATATTATTGTATACAAACTGCAGTTTTGTCCATTGAAAATACTTTTATAATAGTTGAAAAGTAGTTACTCGCAGAAAATTTATTCCAGGTCAACTTTTAAAGTTTGAAGGATACCGAATATAAAAAGAATGTAATTATATTCATCCAAAATAATTGTATTACAAAGATGTTGAATTTTAAAAACATTTTAAACCAAAGCTATCATAGTGTCACTATAAATTTATCATATTTTTGGCTATAATTAATTGACCTTTCTTTTCAATTCAATGAAAATCAAAATGTTTCCATTTTTTCCACAATATTTATAATAAGTAATGCATTATTTAGTTGTTATTGACTATATAACTCTATTCAAATCCTTTAATGATATTTTATTATGATAAATTATTGATTCTTATTGCTTTGACAAGATGTGAATACCAGAAATTTCATTATTTAAAACTGAAACAGGCTGGGCACGGTGGCTTGCACCTGTAATCTCAGTACTTTGGGAGGCTGAGGCGGGCAGATTACTTGAGGCCAGGAGTTTGAGACCAGCCTGGCCAAAATCGTGAAACCTGTCTCTACTAATACAAAAAATTAGCCAGGCATGGTGGCAGGCACCCGTAATCTCAGCTACTCGGGAGGTAGGATCACTTGAACCCAGAGGCAGAGGTTGCAGTGAGCCTAGACGGAGCCACTGCACTCCAGCCTGGGTGACACAGCGAGACACTGTCTAAAAAATAAAATAAAATAAAATGTAATTGAGTTATAAAAAATAAATAAACCTGAGACATACCTTTAATTGGAATTCTCAAATAATTCTCAAGTATCTGTACATTGATAAATTAATTGGGAATTACTCATTTCTCCTTCTGAGGTGCCAAGGGCTAAGGGTTATACATGAACAGGAAGGTTTTCATTTTATTCATTAGTTCCTTCCTAGGCACCTGACAGGGCAAATAGATTCTATTTGCTTTTTCTCCTGTTCTCCTGGCTGTCTCTCTCAAATAGTATACTTTGCTGAAATATAGCATAGGATTTGTTTTTACTGTGCTTATGTTTACTTTTTCTTAGATAGCATTGCCTATTTCCTACCTTGTAGGCTCATCTTTGATTTCAATATTTGGCAAAGTGTCTCATTTTTTTTTTTTTTTTGGCAGTTTGGCTCTAAAAACAAACTTTCCTGCACTTGCCTTAAACATTTTTTTTTTCAGAAATAAGTAATTCAGACTTTCAAAGAGTCTGATTATCTTTTAAGTTTTATATTTCAATTGGCTCTCTTTGGTATTCCTATCTTTTTCTAGAGTAGGTAGAATTACAGACTTTACATATTTTTGTGAACATCACATCTTAGGATGATTCTCAAAATTTCTTTACTTGGGACCTTGGCTATCATAGTAGGTAAAGTGAAAAAAGTAATGTGGAATGCCACATGATGGCACATAATTCGGCAATAATAATTGGAAAGTAATTTAATTGCACTATTGTAGTGCTTTAGGTAAGTTTATGTCAACATTTCTTTATCTAAACTCCAGTTCACATATAGCTATATCTGCGTTGTGAAATTTGCTGTAATATTTTCAGAAAGAAATTCCTAAAATGCTTACTATATTTTGGCAGTTTTGAAAAGTAAATATGAGGAGTATCTTTTGTAACTTCAAATTGCTGTTTTATTTTTTGCCAATACATCACTATGAATAATGGCAAAATCACATATTTTCATGTCCCGGTTTTAAATCATATTATTGCTGGAGAAAAGTCCCAGCTTTCTTTTCATAATTCAGCAAATAATAGGTAGCTTATAGCCATATTTTCTCCTGTGACATTACTAACAGTTTGTCTTCTCAAATAGGGCAGTTAAAATATCTTTAGATATTAAAAAATGCATTAGCACCTCCTTGAACAAAATTGCAATTTTGTAATTGAATTAAAGATCATTCCATTGGGAATCAAAAACCCTGGGATTTAGTTTCAGCTCTAACATCAGCAGCTAATGTGACTTTAGGTAAGTTGCTTAAATTCTCTATCTCTGTTACCTTGTGTTTGGAATGAGAAGCTGAACAAGGTGATTACTAGGAATCAGTGCAAGTCTAAAATTCTATGACTGTGCTTTTGTTCATAATATATTTTAGTTAATTATTGAAATGTTGTTCTGCTTTCCAGAGTAGTACCTGTAAACCAGTAATTTAAACCCTTCCTATTATGTTTGAACCACTTTCCCAAGGGCTGGTATGGGTCTTACTTGCTCCTACATGTAGGAGTTAGTCTGCTCTTATTTAGCCCTTTAGATATTTAGCACATTTTAGCCAGAATATCTGACACAGATGAATGATATATATATTTTTTTGAAACAAAGACACACTCTGTCACCAAGGCTGGAGTGCAGTGGCATGATCTTGGCTCACTGCAACCTCCGCCTGCTTGGATCAAGTGATTCTCGTGCCTCATCCTCCTGAGTAGCTGGGATTACAGGTGTGTACCATCGAGCCCGGGTAATTTTTGTATTTTTTTTAAGGAGAGACGAGGTTTCCCCATGTTGGCCAGACTAGTCTCAAACTCCTGGCCTCAACTGATCCACCTGCCAAAGTGTTGGGATTACAGGCATGAGCCACCGCGCTCAGCCCAAATGATTTTATAAGCGTAGAAGACTTCACATCTTAGTGGGAGAATTAAATGCCTCCCTTTTTCACTGAAGTCTTACCGAGAATCATTTCTTTTCTGTCACTCTTGCTGATCTTGCTGATGAGCCCTAGTTCTGCTTTGTCAAACTTATTTGAGATCAGGCTGGCCCTTGTGACAATCATTGCCGGTATAGACTTTTCATAACATCCAGAAACTTCAAGCACCACTATATTCTTTCTACTTCCGCATGTGCCTTTTAAAGTATAGAAGCTGTATTCCAATATATATCTACGTGTTAGGTTACAGTGATCTACTTTTGGACATGAGGCATTTTTTGGACTCCCTTGCCCATAAGTCTCACTTGCATTCTTTGTGAACAGAGTACACCCACTCTCAAATGTATATGCCCACACACACGCATACAGTATCTTGTACACCTACCCGCACACACACAAACACATGCATAGTGCTTGACTTTGGACTCTGCACTTTAACTGAGAGTATCCATTTTTCCTGGTTGTTACCTTCATTCCAGTTTTGTGAGCTTTGCTGTCAAAGTGGCTGTGCATCTAACATAGAGTGGCTGCCGTTGGCAACCCACGAACAATGAGCTTAAACAGAAGAATGAGGGTAATGTTTATTGTAATAAAGATTGGGCATTAAATTCCTTGGGGGAATGAACCAAATCCAATGTTTTCCTGTTCACTGACATTTTTTATATTGATGCTGTTTTGGATCTTCTGGAGAAGGGAGGAAAAAAAAAACTTCAGCAAATCAGCTCTTTCATTCAAAAATGGAATTCAGAAGGCTATTTTAGCTAGCTTTTTTTGACAATCCTGGATTTAATCAGTTTTTACTGTGATGAAGACAGTTAGCCTCACAAATTTTGTGGAAATCTAAAGCGATGAAGGGTGTTGTTAAGGGGGAAACAGAGTGCAATTGTTTAAATAATCCTGGGCCAATAGCATTTGGTAGGTGGAGTTACTGTTGTGTGCATTACAGAGCAAGATAATTCTGAATGAAGACTTTAAACATTACACATGCTGGACGGATTCTGGGTCTGCTCTTTGTGCAAACAAAACAAGTGACTAGGTTTTGCTTACTATCCATTAGTGAATGCAGCTTGTTTGATAAGATTTTTTTTTAAAAAATGCATGTAAAGGATTTATCAAAAGCCCTTATGAATATTTCATGAGTTGATATATTCAGCTGAATGAATTCAGTGAGTGTCAGTGTGTAGCTTGCAGACAAACCTCATCCACAAGGAGGCTACTGACATTGGAAGCACTTTGGCGCATTTTCAGAGGCAAAGCCAGCCTGATAAAGCTCCTTGTGACAGCCTGACTTGCTATTCTTCGAGTGTGCTGCTCTTGCTCGAAGACGCTCATATATTGGAGTCACAGCTTCGTAAATTAAACTGGAAATAGTTTGCAGACTTATCAGTCTTCTAACCTGCAGCAGTGTCTCTGCTATGTTTGAGATTTTTGTTTTGGATGGTGAAAGCTAGCACTCCTTACAAGACATGACAGCAAAAGATTCTTCAAAGGAACTTACTGCTTCTGAACCTGAGGTTTGCATAAAGACTTTCAAGGAGCAAATGCATTTAGAACTTGAGCTTCCGAGATTACCAGGAAACAGACCTACATCTCCTAAAATTTCTCCACGCAGTTCACCAAGGAACTCACCATGCTTTTTCAGAAAGTTGCTGGTGAATAAAAGCATTCGGCAGCGTCGTCGCTTCACTGTGGCTCATACGTGGTAAGATAAGACTTGGAGGTATCTACAGTGCTTTTCAGATTCTCGCATTAGCACCAGTGATCTAGCAGTGTAGAAAATGGAACATTTGAGTTTTGTTCCTAAAACATACCACAAGTGTGAAATGAATGGAGACCAGGTCAGATGAAGAATACATAAATGCACTGTGCTAACTTGTCATTGTGCTACTAGCTTTTTCCAGATAAAATATGCTTTTAACTGTAGAGTCTTTAAAATTACTGCTTATCAGAATACATAGCTATTCTAGGTAAGTCAAGTAATAATGAATGTTTAAAGAAGTCAGTTTTTTGTTTCATATTTGTTGAGGTGGTAGGTGACTTTTTTGTTTTGTGATTGTTAGTGATTTAAAAAAAATAATTTTGGGACATGAATAAGTGTTTTAATCTTAGTTCTAACTTATTTTTAAGATAATGTATAAAGTCTAACTTAATGTATTGTACCACCGTGTTTATAGCGTATAAACCAGTGAGTTTTTTATTTATTGACTTATCTTTACACTACTTAAGGAAAGGGAAAACTAAGTTCCCACTTCTGAAATTGCATGGTCAGTTACTTTAATTTATGACTCCAAAATGCTGTTATCTTTAAGAGCTTCTTTTAAAAAAAAAATGGACCTTAAAATTTATAGCTATTTTTGAAATACTCAGCAAATAAATTCAAGAACCCTCTGTAAAACTTGCACTGAGCCTGCCACCTTTAATATACATGTTTACGAGGTATGTAAATATAG
Source organism: Symphalangus syndactylus (assembly GCF_028878055.3). NCBI lineage: Eukaryota > Metazoa > Chordata > Mammalia > Primates > Hylobatidae > Symphalangus > Symphalangus syndactylus. Next base: position 46,622,841 of record NC_072434.2, on the reverse strand, counting down.
TAGGGTAGCGTTCTTAAACAGTATAATGATGAAATGTAAGGAAAAAACATGATGAAATTAAATCACTTTTACTGTAAAAGCCAGGCCACTTCAGATTTTTCTGGAGGATATATTTTCTTTCAGATCAAGGTACCTTTAAAAATTGAGTAGCTGTACCTTAGTTTTTTCTAGCAGGGACCATAGCAATAAAGGGAACATGTACATTTTAAAGGCAATTCTAACACAGTGATTTTGTGACTACATGCTGGATTGCCAATCAACATTATAAACTGAGGAGATCTGATTTTTAAAAATTAATATTCACTTGAATTATTTCTACTTATCTAAAATGTTTGTCTGCTTAATCTACTGTATAGTGCATTGGCAAATTAAAGTTATGCCTAGAGAGATATAGCTTGCCTTTGATAGATACCACATGTTTAGCCAACATATACTTTGCCTGGCATATATGATGTGCTTATTCTTGCTTTCTGACAATGGACTGTTCATATAATGGCTTTATTGCAGAATTTCTTTGGTCATCTTCTTGATGTATTAAATCATGTTGTTTAATTGTAATCTCTTATTTGCAGAATACACGTGGTTAGTCTTTCAAAGCCTACCAATGATGGTAACATTCGTATAAAGGGAAGGTTTATGTATAAGGATGTACTGACTTGAAGAAGTCCTCTCTTTTGTGCTTTATCCCACCCCTAACATGTATGTATTTTCTTATAGTTTGCTGAGTAGTATAACTGAATAGGGAAGATATATAAATATATGCTCAATTAGTTATGAAAATAATATATACAGAAAATACACAATAGATGCACATTTTTTCTTGAGTTAATATTAAATCACTATTTTAACCAAAAGATATTTAATTTTAGATAGCTAATTTTTAGATAGTGATGTCTTCTTAAACCCTTGGTAATATTTTTCTTAATGTAGAGTTTTGGTTCTGAACACAATAGTGTGACCTTTTTCTTATAATAGATTTTTGATGTGCTAAGAACATAGAGCTATAAATACTGGAGTTTTTTACTTTTCCAAAGAACCTCAATTTTAAAATGATTAAAGAGCTAGTTTTACTCATGCATTATACAAATTTTCTGGCAGCAAAAGGAACAATTAAATGGTATCTGAAGTTACCTACGCTAATAAGATGATATTCTTTTAGTTGAATTAAAACAAAATTTTACAATTGCCAAAAAAGAAAACAGGACTTTGATATAATGCTCTATAATATAGATTAAAATAATTCATTAATCATTAAACTTGTAAATAACTTTAGTTATGACTGATTCATTTTCACCCTTTTTTCTTTCAACTCACACATTCGCCTTCTGATGTTTCTTAGTAAAACTGTTTCACAGTTTGTTTTCAGCTCATGACTAAGTCTTTATATTTATTTCTATTGTTTTATCTGAATACATGTGTAACATTTTTCAAATTTATTTTCATACAACATGCAATGCAAATCTCTTTCTAGAAAATAGACATATATCTTACATATTTTTATGACTTTTTCAAATCTTAAAAATTTTGCCTTTCCCGGGGAACCCCAATAAAGGCTCTAGCCTAATGCTTCATGCTTTCCCCTTGCTTCGCTTTTTTGTCTCTTGAGCACTCTAATGTCTTTCCAATGAATATACGTGGCTCTGTATGGTCTGCTATACCTCCTGTCTCTAAGACTTGTGAGAATAATAAACTTTTCTTTCTTGAGTTTCCAAAAAATTTCATGTGCTTTTTTACATTAGATGAAATGGTTACACGAGGAAAGAAGAGCATAAGTACTTTATTTTTGCCTCTTTGTCATAGTGAAATGTAACCAGCCTTTCACGATCAACGATTGGTATTTTTCCAAACCATGCACTTAAGTTAGAAATTCCAAGATATGCACTTAGAAGTCTCTAAAAACATGTTATTACTTTACAGTAGACAGTAGGCTTCTTTTAAAAAGATTGGATTGTTTTGATTCCAGCATTGAAATTAAAGTAATTTTCATGATGAAGCTAAACAATGCAGAGGATGCAGTTTATATGCAAACCCACTAAACAGTTTTTATTTGTAGATTTCATATTTCAGTCAGATGGATGTGTAGTTCTGGCTTTAAAAACCCAAACTATGAACTGTGGACTAATGGCAGAAGATTTAAGAAATATTTATGAAATTCTGACTCTGGGCTATTTAAAAATATCTGGGGAAATGTGGATATTCAATGTGTTATCACTAATCAGAGTATTTACAAAATCCTAAATCTGGAAGGAATTTGGATGATTATCTCATTGCTTCCTTTTACCCTTGGGCAGGACCACAATTACTCCATCTTTAACATATGGGAATCTGCCCTACTTTTAAGACTCTAGAGAAAATAATTCTAAAATCTCACTTAGTATACAATCTTACTACTTTATAATCCAGGTACTAGAAAATTATTTGTTATGATTTATCTATATTATTTATATATTATATATAATCTTTTTCCCCTCAGTGGATATTATTAATAACAAAGATGCATAAGAGCCTGCATGAATCTGAAGATTATTATTAACTTGTGCCAGGGTTTTCTTTTTCATTCACTCAACATATGTAATTGAGCACTGCTGTGAGCAAGAAGAGAAAAAAAATCTGATTCAACCCACATGTATTCCAACACCTACTATATTTTAAGTTTTTTACTAGAATGTCTGCATATGTTATCTCATTTAAGTTTCATTTGGAATATAAGTATACTCCAAATTCATGATCCTTTCAATATTACCTGCTGCAGATATCAAAAGTATTTTGAATTGCTTTAGCATCTTATAGGTGTTTATACTCCATTAATCATTATTTTGACTCTGAATCACCGTCTCAAATTTCAAAATTTTTCTTTGAATTTTGAAACCCAAAAGTGGATACCACACTCTTTATTAGATGATACGAGAAAATATAGATATGAAACATGTAATAAGTTGCAAAGTGTCAATGGAACCTTCAGAATTACTGAATTGGAAAATTACTGCCAGAGTTCTTAGGTCAGCATAGTATTTATCCCCAATCCCACATCAGGGATGACAACTTCTGAAGCACAGTGTTATCCTACTTGGCCTGTATGGCCTGCTTGTGCTTGCCTGGTTCTTGTCACACAGTGTCCAGCTTTTACAACCTTCCCTTCTTTGTTGATGTCCTAACTTCAGTCATCAGTTCTCTTTCATCATTAACAACATGATGCTCTCTGAAGAAAGCTACTACAATGGTCTTGAATATATCCTGGGCCCACTGCACCCCCCTGACCCACCCCTGCCCCCCACCCTGCTGCATTGCTGCTCCTTTTTGGAGCTCTCTTCTTGTACTGGTGAGCACTACCCTCTATCTCTCTGTCCATGCTTGCACACATGAAACAATATTTTTGTAATTAGAAGTTAGTAGGAGGAAAGAGGCTTGTATTCCTTTTTCTCATTTAGTTTTACCTATATCTTGGAAATCTTTTCTCGTTTTAACAAAGGTTCGTGAAGTCTTTACTTGTGTATTTAATATTTGAATACAAAAGTTTTAAAAGCCATAGTTAGTACTCTAAAGGGACTTATATTTGGCAAGACAACACTGGATTAAGTGGAGAATAGGAAAAAAAAACAGTGAATATGGCATATGATTGACCTTAGAACTGCAGACATGCTTGCTGTATTATACAACTTAGTCCTAGTTTGTTAGCTAACTCTACTGAATCTGTGCTAGTAATATTGATCAATTGCCTTGAATTCTTTCCTGGTAATATTGGAAATTTTTTGAGAGATGTCTATCTTTACATATTTATTGATTCAACATTTGTTTGAACAAAACATTTGTTATGAGTCTACTATGCACCAGGCTCTGATCTGGGCTTAGGAGACACGAAATGAGGAAGAGCCCTTGTCTTCAAAGAACTCCTATACTAGCTGGAAGACAAACTTATGCAATAATAATTAACCAATGGTGTGGGAATAATGCTACTGAAGCATGTTGTTCAACTTGTCATGAGGGCACAGAAGAAATAACTACCACTACAGAGTGAGTCGATGTTTTAAGGGAAGTTTAGAGAAGAGATGACATTTGTGTGGGGTTGTGACAAATGAATAGGAGTTTTCTAGGAGAAAAGTGGGCAGGAGAGGTATTTTTTGGCCAAGGGAGCAATAATTAGGAAGTCCTGTTAACAAATAATAACAATAATAGCTCTAATATATTCAGCACTTATATAATGTGTTGTATATTAATTATAAATGTATTTACTCATTTAAGCATATAAAAACTCCACGAGTTATATACTATTATATTATTTTCATCTTATAGGAAAAGGAATAAAGGTCAGACAGGACAAGTAATTTGTTCAAGTTTACACAGAAAATAAACAGCTGAGTTGGGATTTGACTCTCAGCATGAGTGGAAGTACACATAGTTCACTGGGGTTTCAGCCTAAGGATGCAAGGTGGGAAAGCTAGGAAGTAAGACTGTGCCAGCAGATTGGAGCCATTTGCTAGGGCTTCCAATGTCATGAACAAGAGTTGGAGTTTTAGCCCATCCATTCTCAGTGGCGAGCCACGACAGGTTATGAGAAGAGGATTGCCATATATTATTTTTATTTTGGAAAGGTACTTTGCAGGTCAGGTGGGGAATGGGTTAGAGGACAAGGAGCTTAAAGATAAATGGAAAAGGGACAATGTGTATTTGAGAGATAATGACTTCTACTTATTTTGTATATCCCGTAACATTGAAAACTATGCATATGACATGTTTTATGACTTAACAAATTATGGTTTATGGAAACTGGGAGGAAAGCATGTGAACTTGGTGTCTCTTGCATTTATCACTTACACCATGATGCTGTAGATAGTACTAGCTGGTACAATACCCCTGCATGCATCAAACAATCAGCAAAGGTGCATAGGAGGATGTGTGCATCTGAGGAAAACCCTATTAGCTCAGTCCTAATTTACTAGAGGTGCTTTGTATTTTACTTTAAGTGCAGACTCCTAGTGGGTTAAAAAAAAAGCAGGTATTATCTTAGTCCACAATCTGAATCAAATGGCAGTAGAAATCTATGCCTCATAGCCTGAGTCTGTTGCTTTAATCAGAGCAAGCATTTTATCAGTACATCTATAAATAGTGTTTTCCTGGCCTTTTAGTGTCCTCAAGTCTTCGATATATTGGATTTTTAAAATACTTGCTGTAAAAAGGGCTTTGCAAAGTTAATGGTGACAACCCCCAGGACACATGCCGGAAGGTGGCCCAGCAAGCTTGCCAGCTGCCTTTCTGCTAAAGGCTAAACCCATTTTGCTAAATCCTACTTGCATTCTCTTTCCATTCCTTTCTGTTTTGTTATCTCTCAGTTTTTCTCCTTAGATGTTTATAGTGCTTCCTTCTCTAACATCACTGTCAATGCACTTGCAACATTATGCTAGAAGCATTTAAGTGATTTCTTAGAAAAAAATCTCAAACGCTTACCATGGTTTTCAGGCCCTACATTATCTGGCCCCAGGCTGCTTCCAACCTCCTCTCCTGTTCTCCAGCCCTGTGAGCCTGCTTTCTGTTGTTCAGCAAACTAAGCCTGTATTCACTTCTGGCCTTTGCACTTGGTTTTCTTCTGCCTGGAAGAAAAGTACCTGGATGTTAACATGGTCTCCTCTTATGTCCATTCAGGATTCTACTATATCTAGGTATCACTATCTGGAGAGGCCTTTGCTGACCTCCCTATCTAAAATCGCACCCTTTCGCCTTTTAGTTCCTTGTCTTTTTGGTACTTATTATTACCTGAAAATACATTATAGACATGCTTATTTGTTATATTGTCTTATCCTTTCATCGTCTGCCATCCCTGCTAAATTGCATGAGGGCAGTGATTCTGTCTTGTTTTCAGTATCCTGAGAGCATACAAGAAAGGCAGTCATTTAACAAATACTTGTTGAAGAAAATAAAGAATGAATATGGTTTCTGTTTCCTGCTCTTTATTCTATGAGCATTTTTCCTTTAGCTTGATATGACGGAACCGGAAAGGAAGCTTTGTCGATACTTACTCTACAAGCATTCTTCTCCATTCATCTCTCAATAGCTGTGCTCTCTTTCTGTCAGTAGAGCTACTGCAGCTTGCTTCCTATATTGTATTCTATGATATTGCAGATATAGATTTAATTATAATATCTCACTAGAGCCTAAGTGCTTTACATGGTAGCCTATTTAATTAAGTCACCATGTACAAATCATATTACCTAGTCTGTAGTGCTGTAAACTAAATATTTGTCTGTAGCACTGTACAATTATTTATTTGGTTATTCTTCATGCACCAAGTAGCACGGTTGGTGCATTAGCTCAGAAAAGCTCTACATATCTCTCACCAACTGCCTGAGGAGAAGTGTTGTATGGGGAATCTATTTGTTATTTTGCCTTCAAAATGTTTACATAGTGTACATTAGAATGCTTAATTATATTTTTCCACTGATGCAACATTTACAATATTAACTCTAGCAGCAGCTACAGCAATTTGAGCTTTTAATAGGATTTCCCTAGGGAACTTGGAAGTAAGAAGTCTATGACTTGCAGAGTGAGGAGATTGCAAGTTAATAACCCTTGTACTCTAGAAAAGACATCACTGAGAGGGAAACTGTTCACTTGGTTCTGTCTCATTTTTTCTTTCCTGAACTAGGAGGTTGGGGACCTCTGTCCCTGGTAGTAATTTGTTTGACATAAATATGTTTGAATACCACTGTGTACTTTAGGTTGAAATGAAAAATAACTCAACTTCTCAGGTTGCTTCTTCCTGGAACTTAAGGAGAATGAGGATGACTTCTTCTCAAGACCTTTGTAAATAGAATGCCTATGAGATGATGTGCTCCCTTGACAGACCCAGGCTTGTTCTCCTCTTCCAAACTATACCTCTCAAAACTCAGCTTTATTTTTTTTTATTTTTTTTTATTATACTTTAGGGTTTTAGGGTACATGTGCACAATGTGCAGGTTTGTTACATATGTATCCATGTGCCATGTTGATTTCCTGTACCCATTAACTCAGCTTTATTGCAAACTATGCAGATTGGAAGTCAGGGGATGGAGGATAGTGTAGCTTCAAAGAGTGCTTCTTTGAAACTGTATTTTCTGGAAAATCAGTCATCTAGGAACCATTTGGAGATTCCTTGAAAAAGAGGGTGGTGATGATCTGTTTCCTGGTTCTGGGTCAGAACAAAGCAACGTGGATGATTATATGCTTGGAGAATTTTGGAGGATTCTCACACAAATTCCATAATCTCCAAGTACTTGCAAACCACCAGTTTAAGAGTTAAATGAGTAGAGGGAGAAAAGAAATCTGTTTAGTTGTGCTTGATAAAGTCACAGACACTTCCAGATAATTTATAATATTAAAATCATCTTCATCTAATATGTCCAGGAATGGCAGCAGGATAAATGAGGAGGATGAAAGCAACTGTGGGTCAGGGAGACATCACTGGTAGTGAGCATTTAAAATTTCAAAGTTGAAAGAATAGTACAATGAACACCTTTAACCTAGATATACTAATTGTTAGTGGTTTCTCTTATTTACCTCTTTGTCTCTTTCTGTGTATAAAATCATATATATGTTTTCTTTATGTTGAAGAGAGCACATTTAGATGGAGATCAGTAGTTTTGGGATCAAAAGAATAATATTATTTATTTTAAAATAGTTTCCATATATTAAGCATGCTGCTATTACAATTCATCCATGTTTTTGCATTAATTAGTAATTTATTCCCTTTTATTATTAAGTGGTATTCCTTTGTATTGGGTGTACTACAATTTGTTTATCTGTTCACCAGCTGGATCAAAATTTGGATTTCCAGTCTTTTGGCTATTATGAATAAAGATGATATAAACATTCATGTGTAGTTTTCTGGGTAAACATATATTCTAATTTTTCTTGGGTAAATAGAGTGGCATTGATGGGTTGTATTGTGAAGTATATGCTTTTTTGGTTGTTATTTGTTTTTGTTTTTTTGACACGGAATCTTGCTCTGTCACCCAGGCAGGAGTGCAGTGGCATGATCTTGGCTCGCTGCAACCGCTGCCTCATGGGTTCAAACTAGTCTTGTGCCTCAGCCTTCTGAGTAGCTGGGACTACAGGCACGTGCCACCACACCCAGCTCATTTTTGTATTTTTTGTAGAGAGAGATTTTCACCATGTTGCCCAGGCTGGTCTGGACCTCCTGGGCTCAAGCAGTCTGCCTGCCTCAACCTCCCAAAATGCTGTGATTACAGGCATGAGCCACTGTGCCTGGCCTAAAGTATATGCTTTACTTTATAAAACACTGCCAAAGTGTTTTCCATCATGGATGTCCCACTTTATAGTCTTACTAGCTATAATGAAAGTTCTTATTATTCTGTATGTGTGAGGGCATTTTGTATTGTCAAGTTTTTTTAAATTTTAGTCATTCTAACAGATAAGTAGTGGTAACTTACTGTGATTTTAATTTGTGTTTCCCTTATGACTAGTAATACCGAACATCTTTTAATGTCTTTATTTGCTATCCTTATCTCTTTGGTGAAATAAAATTGTTTATACAAGTCATGTATCAATAAACTTTGCAAATATTTTAATTCTTAAGAGCACACTGACATATTGACAAGTTATGAATACATTTGTAGCACCGGTTTAAAAAAGAAAACTATTAAAATATAGTAGAGGGTTAAAGGCATCTATTATAACATATGATTTTTCTTGCTGATAAATTATTGGTTTTCATTTCTTAAAATGGTTTCTAAGAGATGATGTCTGTAGGATCCAAATTTTCTTCCTCAAGAAGGCAAGTTTTTTTTTTTTAAATAAATCTATAAAAATTTTATCATAAATATGAAACACTATATAATGTCTTAATGTAGTATACTGTAGAACATAGGGTTCTATCATTGTATAATTTTGATGTTGTCTTGAATTTATTTTTCTTGGTGAATCTTTGTTTTATGTGACTTCATCTGGAGTTGAGAATGCTAGGTTGGGTATCAGTATTTTACCTTGATTTGCTCTTGAAACTTTAGATCAATCCTAGAACTAATTTAACTCTCCTAGACCTCAATTCTTTAACTGGCAAAAGGGAGAAAAGAGTTTTATGTTCAGATATTTTCAAATATTAATTTAATTTAAAAAATATCTACCTAGACTGTGAGTTACCTATTTCTTGAGATGATGTATTAAAGTACTTAGAACAGTACTTCAAGCATTATAACTTGTTTAATAGATGTTACTGTTTAATTATCTGACTAAATCTCTAAACATACACAAACATGCATATTATTGTCAGGGTTGGTTGGTAAAGCAGGAATTATTTTTTTTTTATTTTTTGAAAAGCATCACTGTGTATGGACTGTGCCAATTTGAAAGAGTCAAAGTGCATATGGGTTAGTAAAGAAATACATTTATAATATCCACAGTGTGACAATTCAGTATACTAAGAAACAAAATATCATTCATTTGCTGTCATGTAATAATCATATCCTAATGAATCAGGCTAAATTATACTAAAATGCACTAATTTTCAGAAGACCCCGTGTGAGTAGCTTACATTCCCGATAAGAAACTTTATTGTCTTGTTTTGCTCTCGTCAATACATTTTTAAAAAAAAAAAACATTTATCATCTTCACTGTGTGAAAAAGATAGGAAGAGAACCACTTTGAAGTCATTCCATCCGCTTGTACCAATAAGCTTAAAAGCAACAAGACAAAACAAAACATAAGAAGATGCCTTGTCTATTTCAGGATCCGCATATTAAAAGCCAATATAGGATTCAGTGAACAAACGCCTTGGAAGAATGCCAGTGTCATCAAACTTATTTATCTCAAAATGTCTCCTTTCCATCCTTTCTGATCCTCTACAAAATTAATAAGCTGAGACTATCTGTTGCAGCGTAGAGGATCTGAGCATGCTTCTGTGGTTTATTTCTGCCGTAATTCCCTCAGCAGTTTATACAGGAATTCTTTATCTCACCATCAGGATTCTTTAGGCCAGAAGAGAGGTCAGAGAAGACTGGACAAATAAACTATGGTATCTAAGTCTTTCTTGCTAAGATCCTAACTGCGCAAGACTTCCTCCTGAGAGTCTACTGTTGAAATTCATATGCAAATTTCAATTTCATGGGGTTAACCCTGGCTGTTGTCTTTACCTGTCAGCCTGCTCAGCCAGGTGTGAGTTCACCCATAAAACAGTGTCTTTCACATGCTTATTTACCAAAACGACATAGAGACTTTAGGATGCCAGGTGATATGATGCAAAAAGCACAGCATTTGGTTTCTAACTACACCTTTTACCAGACACTGGTTTTGGGCAAACCATTCAGCCTATCTTAGAAAAAGTAGAAAAATTAGAAAAACTCTACTTGTATTTCATTAGGCCTTTATGAAGATTAAATGAAGTAATGTGTGTATGATGGTTAGTATAATCCCTGGCCAATGGCAGGTAATAAAAGCAGTCCTTAGTTCACTAATGTATCGAGAGCTTATGATTTTGTGTAAAATTTATATAATATGTATCATAATGTAAACTACTTAAAGATCTTTATAACATGGTTTAATTAAATCAGTTTTCATTGAGCAAATGTGGTGCATCTTAAATCCATTCTTTTAGACCACTTAGATATTACTTAGTTTCATAGGATATGACTTTATCATAAAGCACATATTAATTATCCTTACCACAGTAAAATAAAAAGTAATAAATCCTTATGTGTTATGGTATGTAATCACTCTCATTCATCACAGAGACCATTCCAAATTGCAGATTTTGATCATAGAATAATCCTTTTTCTTTAAAATTCCAGTTACCTTCTTGAATTTGATACTTTCTCCATTAGTGAAACTATTAATAGATACCAATGAAGCACTGTTTTTTTTAAGTTAACGTAAAAAACATTTAATGGTCTTTTCAAAGTGCCAGAACGTCTCTGAAGTTGTTTTCCTTAGTGGGATCTAACCTCCTAGTGACTTGTTTATATCAGAAAGTTTATTCATGAGACGCAGTGGAAAAGCACCTAGGGATCTAGATTGACAGAATCTAGACATGTATCCTGGCACCACCACTTACAAACCGTTTGTTTATTTATTTATTTATTTATTTATTTTTTGAGTGGAGAAGGAGTAGTCCTTTAACTTTTGGGAGCATCATCCTCCTCATCAGTAAATAAGAGATAAAACAATAACACTTATTTCTCTACTTATATGATTTTATATGATTATGTAATATTTACAAATATTAATTAGTATGGTTGAGAAGCATGGGAAAAGAAAGATAAAGATTACTGTACAGAAAGTAAGGGTACTCTATCATTAAAATATAAAAATCAAAGATCTTGACTTAAGTGCCGCAGGTGTATTTGGGTATATGTAAAGAGCATCCCATTAATAAATGTTATCAGATACCGTACACATTGCTCCAGATTTATTTTATAAAATGGGGAATAGTTTCTGCTTTATGGGACCATGTAAGTGAGAGACTGGAGACAGGAGACAGACTAAGTAGTACCTTAAGATCTCATCTACCCCATGGGTCTTTATATCACTTTTATGCTTCCTGCAGAAAGATAATAACAAGCTCATATAACGAATATATAATGAAGTGAAAGTTGCCTTTATTCAGACAACTTTACAACATTTAAATCGAATTGCTCTTTATTTCTTGGTCATTTCAAAGAATATTTAAGGATGAAAACAAAAATAAAAGTTATTGCCTCTCCTTTGAGAAAGTTTTCCTTCTCACATAATCTTTGATCAGGCTATTGTGTCACTTGGCAACTTAAAGGCAGGAAAAGGTTATATCTTTAAGGCCAGGGATTCTATTTAAATGCATTGTCTTTGAAAAGTGGTTATTCAAATCAACTCAAAGCTTAGTAACAGTGAAAAATAAACTACTTTTGGGTTTCACTAGGATCATGCCAAGTTTCTGGGTCTGTCTAAATTAATAAAAATAAGATTTTTAGGAACCTGTATGGAAATTGTAGATTAAATTAAGCAACTGCTTCATCTGAATAAAGCTTTGCAGAGTCTAATACGAAGGAGCTATCTTCATGAATACAGTGCTTGCTTGGGATTCAAGGGATTTGAGTTTTAACGCCAGCTGAATCCTTAATGCCCATGGAGCACATGTGCATTCATTTGATGCTGGTAGCTTTTCTGTCAAGTGGGATTAATAATTACCTGCTCTACCACCCTTACCTTATGTATTATAGTATGAATATTCAATGCCAGTGTTCACAGAATGCTCTGCCTTTCTGCAAGATAACATGGCAGAAGCATTTAGAAAGGAAAAAACATTTCTAAAAAAGTTTTATGCATATCAGATTTTCAAAAATGTGTCTCAGCTTTAAAATACATTAATGAATTTTGTATTTTATGTGAAACCTAAAAATGCTCTTGCGAAGTACTTAGTTATCTGAAAGCTAAGATAATTGTTTTGGGTTTCTTACAGCATTGCTGCATTTGTGTATGTTAGTCCTTTTTCAATGGATAAACACCAGATGGACATCGCTTAGTGAGTTAACTCTGATGGGTGGTTTGTATTTTCATTTTTTATTGATTACAACCAACAGATATTTATTGCTGGATAATGCAAATATGATGCACCATGCCATCAAGGAGCTTTAATCTGGGTAAGGAGAGTATATAGTCATTTGGCATGTCAAATGATTAATTTTGCATAGATACAAGTGTTAGGAGTATATCAGTATAGCCAGGCATGGTGGTTTGCACCTGTAATTCCAAACACTTGGGAGGCTGAGGCGAGAAGATTGCTTGAGGCCAGAAGTTTGAGACAATGTGTGAGGGTGAGCCCGGGGAACATGGTGAGTGATATGGTTTGGCTGTGTCTCCACCCAAATCTCATCTTGAATTATAGTTCCCTTAATCTTCATGTGTCATGGGAGAGACCTGGTGGGAGGTAACTGAATCATGGAGGAGGTTCCCCCATGCTGTTCTCATGATAGTGGGTGAGTTCTCAACAGATCTGATGATTTTATGAGGGGCTTTTCCCTGCTCTGCTCTGCATTTTTCCTTCCTGCAGTCATGTGAAGGAGGACGTGTTTGCTTCCTCTTCTGCCATGATTGTAAGTTTCCTGAGGCCTCCTCAGCTATGCGAAACTGTGAGTCAATTAAACCTCTTTGCTTTATAAATTACCCAGTCTCAGGTATTTCCTAACAGCAGTGTGAGAATAGACTAATACAGTGACACTCCCATCTCTACAAAAATTAAAAAAATAATAAATTAGCCAGGCATAGTGGCACGTGCTTGTAGTGCAAGCTACTCTTGAGGCTGAGGTGGGAAGATCCTTGAGCCCAGCAATTCCAGGCTTTAGTGAGCCCTGATTGCACCACTGCACTCTAGCTTGGGCAACAGAGTGAAACTTTGACTCTGAAAAAAACAAATAAAAGTATAAAATACAGGGCCAGGCATTGTGGCTCATGCCTGTAATCCCAGCACTTTGGGAGGTTGAGGCAGGGGGATCATTTGAGGTCAGGCGTTCAAGACTAGCCTGACCAACGTGGCGAAACCCCATCTCTAATAAAATGCAAAAATTAGGCCAGGTGTGGTGGCAGGCACCTGTAATTTCAGCTACTCGGGAGGCTGAGGCAGGAGAATTGCTTGAACTCTGGAGGTGGAGGTTGTGTGAGCCGAGATCCTGCCACTGCACTTCAGCCCGGGTGACAGAACAAGAAGAACAAACAAAATAACCCCCCCATCCAAAACCAAACAAATGAAAAACAAGTATAAAATACAATGCTCACCCACTGCTACCAGGTGGAAATGATCTAATTATGAAACTACAGGTTTGAAGAGCAATGGTTCTACTTTTTTTTTTCCAAATGGCTGTGAGCCTTGAGTCTGCCCCTGTTATGGTGATATACTGAGCAATTAATCACTAGTGAGCTATACTTGAGAATCTGGTGTACTAGCAATAGGCTAGGTAGTCTGCTGATGTGAGCAGGTAGGAAATATCTCCTAAGACAGAGGGAAACAAATTTGCATTTTAATTTTTTTCACATAAAAACTAGGCAATGATAGAACAATTACATCATATATATCTTATATCATTTACTCTTCATCTCCATTTACAGATGAGAAATTTGAGACTCAGGAAGGTCAATTAACTGATAACCAGATAAACAAGCTATAACGAAATAAACCAAGATTTAGTACATGTGTTCTGCTTTGGAGTAACACATTTTATATGTTGACAAGGTTCATAGATACAGAGGTATATCATTACACAACCCACCCCATCCCCTTTGCAACTTTCAACTCCCAGCTCCTGTGGGAAAACATCCAGGGTTACTGGATTCACATGTCCCCTTATTAAAAGCTTCCTCCCAGGAAGGCTTGTAAAATTCATTTGCTCTTACACATAATGGACTCATGGGGTTTAATTTGGGGAGAATAAACCATTAAACTAGAAGAATTAATTTCTACTTACAGAATTTGGCACATTAGAGAGAAGAGACAAAGGGGAGTATTTTGGAGGATGAAAGGGTATGTTCCAGGCATGGAACACAGATGATGGGCGGAATGTCCAGGCATGTCATTGTATTTGTAAACCATTCATTCACTCATTCATTCATTCATTAGCATTGTCAACCACCTGCTTGATTGTGCCCATTTCCTGCTTTTCCTGTTTCTATAGATGAATTATCTGTGTACCTGGTTAAGGCCACCCCTCACTGTGCACTGCATTATATCAGTACTCACGCACAAGGGCTTTGCTCTTGCACTTGTCCCTGCTGTCTCCTGTATCATCAATTTTCCATTCTATTAAATGGTATCCATTTACCAACATGCTATTTCCCTTTAAAAAGCCCTCTTTGACCCGAGGCACTCCTCTATCTATTGCTGTATTTCAATTCTCCCTTATAAGCAAAACTCTCCCAAATAATTGTACCGCTGTCCTTGTTTCCTCTCCTCCAGTCATCTTCTGGAAACTTCTAACCATGTTTTCTCCTCACAATTCCACTGAAAGTATTCTTACTGAGGTTATGACATTCTATGTGCCAAATCTAATGACCAATTCCTTCACTTGGTCTCCAGAACACTGAATATCTCTCCTTCCTCACGGGCTTCTCTTTCTCCGTTGGTTCCTTCTCATGTCCCTCATGTCTAAATATTGGAATGCTCCAGAGGGTTGTGGACCTCTTCATTTTTGTCCTACAATAACTCCCTAGGCCAAGTATCTCAATCTAAATAACATCTGTATGCTGATGCTTCCCAAATTTATATCTCTAGCCAGACTTTTCCTCTGAACTCTAGATATATGTCTCTCTCCAGCAGCCTTCTTGACAACCAAAACTTAGCACATCCAAAACTGACTTCATGGCTTTCTCCCCCCTACACCACGCCCTTGATGTAATATGTTCCAAATCTTTTCCATTGCGGTAAAATGCAATTCAATTTTTCTAATTACTCAGGTCAGAAATCTTGGAGTCTTGCATGATTCCTGTTTTTCTCTGATATTTCCCATTTCAAATGCATCAGCAAATCCTACAGCTCAATATTCACAAGGAAGCGAGACTGTCACCACTTCTCATCACCAGCTGTCGCTGTTCTTATCCAAGTAACCATTACCTCAAACCTGGATTATCAAATTAACATCTTACTGGATCTCCCTTCTTTCATTCTTTCCCCTTTACAATTAATTCCTCTTGTAGCTGCCACAGTGATCCTTTATAGCATCTGATCAGTTGTTTCATTCCTCTATTCAGAATCCTTTAACAACATCCTATTTCACTCAGAGTATGGGTCAATGTGCATGTACCATGCCTACAAATCTACCCTGGTCTCAACCTATTACTTCTCCAACTCCTTTCCTTCCCCTCACACAATCCCAGCCACACTGCTGTACTTGGTTCTCAGGCTAAGCAGGATTTCTTATCAAGACCTCGGCCTTTTCTTGTTGTCAAGAAAAAACTTTCTCCAGATATCTGTAAGGGCTTTTCTTTTCTTATTTCAGGTGGTGTTTTGAATTCATCTAATTGGAGAAGACTTTTTGGCCATCTATATAAAATAGCAGTGCACATCTTTGCCTTTCTAACATCATTATCCCTGATTTGGGTTCTTTATAGCACCTGATGTATATATCTACATATATATGTATTTTTCTATATCTACATCTATTTCATATCCATATGATCTGTATCTTTATCTATCTATCTATCTATCTATCTATCTATCTATCTATCTATCTATCTATCTATTATCTATCTATCTATCTATCTATCTATCATCTGTCTATCTATCTAATCTTTGGTATTGTCTGTCTCTTGTCTCTCTCCAATTAGAATATAATCTCCATAAAGACAAAGAACTTTGTCTATTTTATTCATTTCTAAATGCTCAAAACTAGAACACATGGTAGCACATGGTAGGTAGTTAATATATATTTATTGAATGAATAAGTGAATAAGTAGACAAATGAGTTGCAGACTGTTTGGGTACCTTCCAGTTTTAAGCACTGAGGCCCCATGTTGAATGGGAGAGGGAAATGTGAACAGATAATTTAAAATATTACGTGATAAATAAAATAGTAAAAATAACTATTGCCTTTCAAAGTGGTAATTTTATCTGGAAATATAAATTTTAAAAATTAAAAAAATTATATAAAATTTAATAAGAGATTTTTTTCTATATGAAGAGAAAGAGAGGCATTTGGCAAGTACTAAACTTAACAGCAAGAAAACTTAAATTCATATTTTGATTACATTGTTTACTAGCAGTAGACTCTTAGGAAAATAACTCATCTAGTCTCTTCCTCCCATTGTACCTCGTATACTAATTTATTTTATAGTTGTGAAGATTTAGTCAGATAATATAATACATAATGGGCATTAAGTAGATATTATTTTTATTTCTTTCCATATCTAATACTACACTTTACATTCATAGGTTAACCTTCTGTAATCAGTCTTATTCTTCTGCAATTTTTCAATGACTTTCTAAATTCCCACTTCATTGACTTTCTTCCATTTTCTTCCTGTGGACTTTTTGACATCATGTGACTCCATACTCAGCCTCATCATCCCCACGAAGATTAATCATCTTTCTTTCCTTGCTTCAACAATATTGCATGTGATATTTAGCTCTATTTCTATGGATGGAAGCAAGGAGAGAAAGATGGTTAATCTTCCTGGGGATGATGAGGCTGAGTATGGCATCACATGATGTCAAAAAGTCTCACAGGAAGAAAATGGAAGAAAGTCAATGAAGTGGGAATTTAGGAAGTCATCGATAAATTACAGAGGAATAAGACTGATTACAGAAGGTTAACCTATGAATATAAAGGAATCATATAATGTGTACTCTTGTCTATTTTTTTCACTCAACATAATTACTTTGAGATTCATGCATGTTGTTTTACGTATCCATAGTTATTCCTTTTTATTGCTGAACACTATTCCATTGCATGGATATACCAAAATGTGTTTATTCATTCCCCTGTTGACAACATTTGTGTTTTTCTGGTTTTTTACTATTACAAATAAAACATTCATCTGCAAAAAAAAAAAAAAAAAAAAAAAAGAACTGGTGAGTTCTTTAGCCCTATTTCTATGGATGGAAAGCTGGATTAATTTTCAACATTGTAGGACAGTAACAAGTGAATATTTATTCTTTAATTGGAATTACGTTTCTTTGAGTTACTTGTCACTAATATGTAGTGAATCAATGGAAATGAAAAGGACACTCATAAAGTAACTGCATAGTGAGTACATAAAGTCAAAACCATGGCTGTCTTTTTACTCTGTGCTACAGCAAGGCTAATGAAACAAGAGCAACATGAATATTTTTAAGAAAGAGTATCACAATGGTAAATTTTATTTGTGGGGCATTATGTAGAAGAGAAAATTTTCAGGAATAATTATATTAGACTCATCTCTTTGATGACAGACACTATTTCCTATTCATATTGCAAAATAATTGGCAAGTACATGTTTTAAAATATGAGTGTTTTTTTTCCTCTGAGACATCTGTATTTTACTACAGGTGGGACAAAGTTATTTTGGTCCTTATTTTGCCACTGGGATATTGGCAGGCAGAGGGTGACAAAATAATGTAACATCTGAAATTTCAGGCTGTGAGGAAACTCACATACATACAATTTGTCAGACAATTAGGATATTTCTAAAATGTGAACAGATGTGTAATAGAAATTAGCAAAATGAAAAATGACCTTTTTTTGTTTTTGATGGATACATAAAGAATTTATATGCAGTTTTCTAGCTTAGCCTAGTTAAAACCTCTTCTATCTACATATTCAGTTAAGAAATAATTGTTAATTGAGACCAAGACATTATAATTGTTTTCCTTTTGTATTATAAAAATGAAAAATATCAAGAATTATATCTTATAACTTTTTACACAGGTCCAAGTGATGTTTTCTGAACTTCCATGCCACATTTTTTTTTAGCCAAGTTTTCACCAGTTGGGAACTCCTGGAGGTTGTTTATTTTTCAGTGAAAGACAATCTTTTAAGGAGTTTATGTCCTAAATATTTTCTGGTTTTGCAGTAGCATACATCAGACACAGTCATTGTGTTTAGATTGGGATTTTCACTTTTAACATGTTCTCAAATTCTCTAGGCGTTTAATGTTTCCATCTGGTCCTCATAAAAGATTTCACATTTGTAATGCAGCTCAGGCTCCTACTCAGAGAGCATCATTATAATTCTATCCATGACTCTAGTTTGATAGAGCAGATACTTTTAAAACTTTAGATTTGTTTTTTGCTTTTGTGTTCTGTCTTAAATCTAGGAATAACGCTTGAGTTTAATGGTGCATTTCTCTCTGAAAATAATCATAGTGTGCACACCATGACAACAGGCTCACACCCCACTTCCTTCTGTGCAGTTTGAAGCTCCTAGGGCAGGAGGAGTAACCACATTGTGAGCCCAGTACGAGGAAACTTAGCAATCATCTTACTTTCTCTTCATTAAACAATCTGTTCTCAGTCATCACAGATGGAGAGGATATTTTCAAGGACTTGAACATTTTCTTGAAATAGCCAAACAGCTAGGAATCTCCTTTTGCCATGTTAAATAATAGGTTCTAGGGTACAGTTTGAGCAAAGTTCACAGCTTCCAGCAAGGTCTTTTTATGTAGTTAGGTGTGCTGTGTATGTGGATTTGTTTAGTGAGTATGTACGTAAGTAGCGCTTACTATATGTCAAGCAGT
Source organism: Symphalangus syndactylus (assembly GCF_028878055.3). Lineage (NCBI taxonomy): Eukaryota > Metazoa > Chordata > Mammalia > Primates > Hylobatidae > Symphalangus > Symphalangus syndactylus. The sequence goes on along the minus strand of NC_072434.2, from coordinate 46,603,686 downwards.
GCTCTAACTAAACTTCACAAATATTAACTCATTTAATCCTCACAGTAACTTTATGAATAACGTACTATTAGTATCCCCATCCAAGGATGTAGAAACTGAGGGATGAGGCATAAGGCAAAAAGACCACAGCTAGGAAGTGGAAGAGCCAGAATTAAAACCTAGGCGGTCTGGCTCAAGAATCCATGGTCTTAACTGTGAAACTGTGCTATGACTGAGTGTGTTCAGTATCAGATTTTCAAAGATCTATTATTACTTTCCCAGAATTGAATTGCACACTTTGTGTAACTCTCCCCAACACCATCCTTGATTCATAATTGGTACTCAGTGAATGTTTGTTTACCTTAGGGTTTAATTAAGAGTCAGTGAAATGATAACTGATTTTGCCATCATTTGAAAAAAAGGCAGAACCAAAGGTGAATCATAATGGTAGCCAGTGGACAGGCTGTTTTTCATTCAGAAGTGTCAATGGATCCCGTTATCCAAGGATAACCTATATTTAAGGCCCAGATACTTCTAAGATGATGCTTTGGATTCTACATTTTCAAATCTGGAAGAACTATCTTCATTTCACTAATTGTTCCTTAATGATACAGTTTTTTTTAAAATTTAAGTGTGGTGAAACACAACACAAAATTTACCATCTTCGCTATTTCCAGGTGTACATTTCAGTAGTGTTACATAATTCACATTCTTGTGCAACCAGCCTCCAGAACTCTTCATCTTTCAAAACTGAAAGTCTATACCACTTAAGCAACCACTCCTTGGTTTTTCTTCCCTCTAAGCTCCCAGAAACCACCACTTTTTTAAAAAATATATGTCATCCACCTATGGAAATTTAGGTTGCTTCCACCTTTTGGCTATTGTGAATAATGCTGTTATGAACATGGGTGTAAAAATATCTCTTTGAGACTCTACTTTTATTTCTTTGGGGTATATACCCAGAAATGGAAGTGCTGAGTCATATGATAATTCTATTTTTAATTTATTTCCCATACTGTTTTCCATGATGGCTGTATCATTTGACATTCCCACCAACAGTGCATAAAAGTTCTACTTTCTCCACATTCTGACCACTATTTATTACTTTCTGTTATTTTTTTCTGATAGAAGTTATCCTAATGGGTGTTAGATGGCACATCATCATGGCTTTGATTTGTATTTCCCTAATGATTAGTGATGTTGAGCAGCTTTTCACGTGATTATTGGCCATTTATATATCTTCTCTGAAAAATGTCTGTTTAAGTCCTTTGTACATTTTAAAATTGGCTTGCTGTGTTGTTGTTGAGTTGTAGGAATTCTTTATATATTCTAGGTATTAGCCCCTTGTCAGATACATGATTTGCAAATGTTGTCTCCCTTCTGTGGACTGGCTTTTCACTATACTCTTGTGTTCTCTGATGCACAGAATTTTTATATTTTTATGTAGCCTAATTTATCTACTTTCACTTTTTTGCCTATGCTTTCTGGTGTCATAGCCAAAAAAGCATTATCAAATCTAGTGTTATGAACCTTTTCCCCTGTGTTTCCTTATAGAAGTTTTATAGTTTGGGTCTTGTGTTTAGGTTTTTGATCCATTTTTAGTTGATTTTTGCATATCGTGCAAGATTAGAGTCCAACTGCTTTCTTTTGCATGTTGGTATCCAGCTCTCCCAATACCATTTGTTAAAGAAAAAAAAATACAGATTTAAGGGAAACTCAGACCACGTAGCTATAAACCTGGAGTTCCTCTCATACTTTGGTCTAAACCATAATAGATTTAGAAAGAATCATGACTAAAGTTCTCAGCTGGGGGCTCTTTTCTCCCGGCGAGAAACATTTAGCAGTAGGTGGGGACATTTTTGGTTGTCACGTCTTGGGGTGGGAGTAGGGGTAGCAGTTGTTACTGGAATCTAGTGAGTAGAGGTTACGAATGTTGCTAAATACCCTACAATAAACAGGACAGCTCCCTAAAGCAAAGAAGTATCTGGCTTCAAATGTCAGTAGTGCTGAGGTTGAGGAACCCTGGCCTAGAGTATAGTGAAGTACAGGTTATGTTGTAGGACTGGAAAATTGGGGAATCTCCTTTTTTTGCCATTTGAGGGCTTGATGATCATTGCACAGGTGACTACCTAAGTGTCCAATTATTGACTACTTGGTAGTTGTTTTTTTAAACATACCTGAATTTCATATACATCCAGTTAGGTTTTAACAGCAGAATGCTATTTTGCGCTGAACTTTTGCCTTCAAGACTGTTCTTCTCACTTTCTTTCACCATAATTTTGTCCATTTATGCATTCATTTTCTCTTTTCTGTAAGAAAACAAGTAAATAATTGTAGGATTGATCATAAGAATTGGAGTCCTATTAGACTATACAATAATCAAAGATTACAGAAATGCCTAGAGATTGTCTTGGCCTAGCTGCTGCTCCTACTTCTGAGCTACTTACAGGAGAAAGATGCCCAAATGACAATATAAACATGAAATAGTTACTTTATAATAAATGGTTAATTTATAACACCCAGGCTTGCGTTTAAAATTCCAGAGCTTGGCTCTCTGCTGAACTGAGATGGAGTACACGACTTCAGCCCAAGGTAATTTTATATTGGGTGTTTATGGTCAGGGAAACTTCCTTGCAGAGGTCATGCTTGAGCTGAGACCTGACTGGCTAAAAGCCTCAAGCCATGAGAACATTTGGAAGAAGAGTATTTCCACAGGAAAAAAAAAAAAAAAAAAAAAAAAAAAAAAAAAAAACAGAAAATTACAGTGCGAAGATCTTAAGGTAGGAATACACTTGGCATGTTCAAGAAATAGAAATAAGGCCAGTGAGGCTGATGCTGTGAGTTACTGAGGATAACGGAAGTATGATGCAACTGCTGAAATCAAATTAATATTTCTTTTTCCAGAGGAAAAGGCAGGTGTTTGATTAGAATTTCTCCTGGTATAAGGGGAGTTTCTCTCAACCTTGGACACCTGAAGTTGGCAGGTGTATAAAGCACTGGTTTTGTATTGCATGGTTGGTTCATGTTATCAATTACTGTTTAAGTATTTATTTATTCACTTTTCAAAAACTGCTAATAATTTTCTATATTCTAGGCATCATTATAGTGCTAGGCGTTGGAGAAATTGAGATGCATAAGACAAAATGCTTATGTTTAGGAGCTCGTAGTGTACATTTATGGATTGGATAGTTGGATAGAACTATTCTAATTATTGACTATGTGACCTTGGGAAAGTTATTAAACCTCTCCGTGTCTGAGTGTCTCCATCTATAAAATGAGATATTTATTGCAGTTACTTCATGGAGTTGTTGTGAGGATTAAGTGAGTTAATACCTTTAAAGCAGCACATGAGAGATAACCACTCAATAACTTAGCTATTATTGTTGTGATGGTTTTACGGAAGGACAGAAAGAGACTCATTAATTCAGTCTCAAAAGTTAGGGACAATTTAAAAGAAGAGGTGAAGTTTGAGTTCATTCTTTAACTCATGATTTGTTTGATAAATATATATCAAGTGCCTACTGTATTCCACATACTGCTTCTCTGCTACGGCACATACTTCTTTCTTGCTGCCTGGATTATCTTTGACACCATTATTCAGCTGTCAAACTTTAACATCCACATCATCCTCTTCAATGTAACCTTCTTCAGTTTAAGGAAGAGTATATATTAGAGATAAAAATTATACAAATAATAATTTCGTTACAATTGTCAACCATGATATCAAATGTAATCTAGTCAGTGAGAGGAAAAATGCAAGGAACATCCAAAGTGTGAAAGAGAAGGAAATGTCTTAGCTAAGAGATGCAATATATGAGAGATAAGAAATGCAAAATATTATAAGAAAAAATAATCATAATCATCAACTTTGTAGTTTCCTAAACTTCTTATATTTTATTTATCTTCTAATTTTCTAAGAGTTGAGCACTTATAACCAAAAGGGCTTCAATGCTTGCTTTTGAGTCAGCCATAAGTGGATGAGGAGCAAAAGGATGCAGTTTGCTTTCAACGCCAAGTCAGACTTGTGTTGGAGGAGGTGTTTAGGGATGGGTTTTCTAAGGGAGTAGAATATGTAGGGCACCTACTGAAGGAGAAGAGTATGGGCTCTTTGGTCATTCTTGCAGAGAAAACGACAGAGTGTGGGTGGGATAAGGAGCAGAACTAGGCTAGAATAGGGAGCATTAGATTGGAACAGGAGAGCTGGAGGGTAGGTCTCTGGAATTTTGATTGTGCCTATATAAGCAATTCTTTGCCTTTTTTTGGATTTACATACTTGATGTCTTCTTTCAGACTGTTGAATATTAGAGCACACATTTGAGAGCAGAGAATGTATTGTATTTGTGTAACCAGTATCTCTCATTCTGCTGCATATATATAAGGCCTTTAGTAAATGTTTGTTGAATTTCCCTATCAATTTATGTATCAATTAATGAGATAATAAAATAAGGTTGGAAGAAGAGGATCATATCCAGTAGACCTAGCCTATAATTTGTTCAATATTGATGTGTTTAAAAATTTAAAAAGCTACCTAGATAAAAGGCCAAAATATAACGTGGTTATGACAGTCAGGGTTTATTTAGCATTTCTATAAGCCAATAGCCTTTCAATTTATTCTGCATGTATTCAGTGGTGGTGGTAGACAACTGGTTTTGGATCAAAATTGCATATAGGATCATATTTTCTTGCTAAATCAACTTTCTTAGTTCTAGGTTGGTAAATATTGTAGAAAAAGCAAAATGTTTCCCATATGTCTACACATTTTCTTGCTTTAATAGCTTCATTTGTGACTTTGGGAACCAGAATATTTTTAAATAAAACAAGTCATTTATTCCTGGAATAAGTCCCTATGCCATGCATGTCTTGAGATTAGAAACTCAGCTGAGAGCAACTAGTGATTATTCCCTGACTACAACTATTTGTGAGATACAGAAATCTTAATGATGATAATCCAGTATTAGTGAGATTTTTAAAAATATATATATATATTCAAGGGTGCTTTCCAAGAAAAATTTATACCTCACCAATTATTTACTGAGTTGTATGTGGAAATTGGAATTAACTGGCACCATTTATTTCACTTACATTTTGAAACCACTTACAGATTGACACCTGGGTAACTGGCTATATTTTATATAGCTCTGCACGGATCATAGAGTTTTAGAGGTAGAAGTTATTTTTTTCTTTTAGTGTTACTCTTTTTTTATTATTATAATTTAGGTTTTAGGGTACATGCGCACAATGTGCAAGTTTGTTACATATGTATCCATGTGCCATGTTGATTTCCTGCACCCATTAACTCATCATTTAGCATTAGGTATATCTCCTAATGCTGTCCCTCCCCCCTCCCCCAACCCCACAGCTACGGGAGGAAATTTTAGTGTTACTCTTGTAACAGGATGTATTAACTGTTTCAGCAAAAGGAAGATAGACGTTTTCATCTAAAGAGTATGTGGTTTTAGGTCGGGCGTGGTGGCTCACACCTGTAATCCCAGCACTTAGGGAGGCCAATGCGGGTGGATCATGAGGTCAGGAGATCGAGACCATCCTGGCTAACACCGTGAAACCCTGTCTCTACCAAAAATACAAAAAATTAGCCGGGCATGGTGGTGGCGGGCGCCTGTAGTCCCGGCTAGTTGGGAGGCTGAGGCAGGAGAATGGCGTGAACCCAAGAGGCAGAGCTTGCAGTGAGCTGAGATCCTGCCACTGCACTCCAGTCTGGGCGACAGAGCAAGACTCTGTCTCACAAAAAATAAATAAAATAAAATAAAATAAAATAAAATAAAATAAGAGTATGTGGTTTTGACTTATAATATAGTAGATTCTGCTTGAATAAATTTTAAGATTAAGTATTTTAATGTTGTGCTTTGTGTAGATACAAGAGAAATATCAAAGGACAATTCCAATATGAGGTTAATATTTTAATATCCTATATCAAAATATCTGAGCACCTAGAAACTGTTTGGCAGTGACAATTAACAGCTTAAATGATTCTTCAAATAATTCAATTTAAGGGTAGGATTTGGAAACAAGTAGCATTATCAGACTGAAAATAACACCATTTTATAAGAATGTCTATGGATACAATCTTAAGTTAGTGGCGTATGCCTTTTATATATTTATCCAACCAATATCAACTATGTGCAAAGAATGTGATCTAAAGGATGTGTTAAGGCAGATAACACATGTGTATTATAATAATTAAAAGGTTCTGTGATACAGACTCTGACCTGAGGATAAAGTACTACAAGATATAATAACTACCATAATTTTGGTATGAAATACCTTATATCTTACTTTTTGCTGCTTTTGGGTTAATTATGCACTTAAATAAATGGCTAGAGTTCTTACTCACCGTTTTCACATTTAAATTCATCCTGATATGATGACATATAGTTTTAATGACCTGGTTAATACTGATGAAAACTTTCAGTGGCAGTGCCTGGGGCCAGTAGTCTGCTGCATATTTTATTTTTATATTATTGCAATAATAACAAAACATATTGGTGCTTCTGTTCGCCTACAAATAATCAATTAAGGAACTGAAGCCTAATTTATCTGAAAAGCAATTTTTAGAACAAGTCGATAGTTCACATAGAGCTATTTAAATGACCCATGCAAATTGATGGAATGTTCTAGCAAATATTATTTAGAAAATTATTATTATTGTTATTCTTCTTCTTCTTCTTTTTTTTTTTGAGGTGGAGTCTTGCTCTGTCACCCAGGCTGGAGTGCAGTAGTGTGATCTTGGCTCACTGCAGCCTCTGTCTCCCGGGTTCAAGCAATTCTCCTGCCTCTGCCTGCTGAGTAGCTGGGTCTACAAGTGCATGCTGAAATGCCCGGCTCATTTTTGTATTTTTAGCAAAGACAGGGTTTCACCATGTTGGGCAGGATGGTCTTGATCTCCTGACCTTTTGATCCGCCTCCTTGACCTCCCAAAGTGCTGGAATTACAGGCATGAGCCACCTTGCCTGGACTAGAAAATTATTTTTAATAGCTCACATTCTTTGCCCAGTCATTTCACACCAGTATCCCATAAGAGTTCCTTTGCAGCCAGAAACAGAAAGAATTAGATTTTAATATCATCTAACAATATTCTTTTGTTGTTTAATCACACTGTATAGTGCTAATCTAAATCTGATCTGGAAATCTGTTCAGATCCAGTTTGAGGAACTAGTTGAGTAGACAACACTCTCAGAGAGCTACAGGAGCTAAATGTACATCTCTTGTTAATTTGTAGACATCATTCAAGCCTCGGGCTTGGATTCTTCATTTAGGTCTGCCAGTCAGCAAGAATTCACTGGGTGGTTACTCATGACAGGGACCTGTACAAGACTGTGTCATAGAAGTCAAAGAAAAATAGTCACTATCAACAAGCATATATTGATATATATAGGCACAATTTTTCTTTCAAAAGTTTGCATTACTGTTGAGGAAAGTAGACATCTATATTTTTATAATGCCTATTTGAAATTTGTCTGGGAAATTCTGTTGCTGGTCAACAGTGTAGCTAGGCCTGGTATAAGAACAGGTCAGGTACAGTAGGACTCAGATTAAGGCAGGTGTCTGGCATAAAAATAGTGAACATTAGGAAGGTAGGATTCCTGGTATATAGCATTACTTAAAGAACACTTTGAACTCTTTTTTTTAAATATACTCTAAGTTCTACGGTACATGTGCACAACGTGCTAGTTTGTTACATATGTATACATGTGCCATGTTGGTGTGCTGCACCCGATAACACGTCATTTACATTAAGTATATCTCCTAATGCTATCCCTCCTCCCTCCCCCCACCCCATGGACAGGCCCAGTGTGTGATGTTCCCCACCCTGTGTCCAAGTGTTCTCATTGTTCAGTTCCCACCTATGAGTCAGAACATGTGGTGTTTGGTTTTCTGTCCTTGTGATAGTTTGCTGAGAATGATGGTTTCCAGCTTCATCCATGTCCCTACAAAGGACATGAACTCATCCTTTTTTATGGCTGCATAGTATTCCATGGTATATATGTGCCACATTTTCTTAATCCAGTCTATCATTGATGGACATTTGGGTTGGTTCCAAGTCTTTGCTATTGTGAATAGTGCCACAATAAACATACGTGTGCATGTGTCTTTATAGCAGCATGATTTATGATCCTTTGGGTATATACCCAGTAATGGGATGGCCGGGTCAAATGGTATTTCTAGTTCTAGATCCTTGAGGAATTGCCACACTGTCTTCCACAATGGTTGAACTAGTTTCCAGTCCCACCAACAGTGTAAAAGCATTCCTCCTTCTCCACATCCTCTCCGGCACCTGTTGTTTCCTGACTTTTTAATGATCACCATTCTAACTGGTGTGAGATGGTATCTCATTGTGGTTTTGATTTGCATTTCTCTGATGACCAGTGATGATGGGCATTTTTTCATGTGTCTGTTGTCTGCGTAAATGTCTTCTTTTGAGAATTGTCTGTTCATATCCTTTGCCCACTTTTTGATGGGGTTGTTTGATTTTTTCTTGTAAATTTGTTTAAGTTCTTGGTAGATTCTGGATGTTAGCCCTTTGTCAGATGAGTAGATTGCAAAAATTTTCTCCCATTCAGTAAGTTGCCTGTTCACTCTGATGGTAGTTTCTTTTGCTGTGCAGAAGCTCTTTAGTTTAATTAGATCCCATTTGTCAATTTTGGCTTTTGTTACCATTGCTTTTGGTGTTTTAGTCATGAAGTCCTTGCCCATGCCTATGTCCTGAATGGTATTGCCTAGGTTTTCTTCTAGGGTTTTTATGGTTTTAGGTCTAACATTTAAGTCTTTAATCCATCTTGAATTAATTTTTGTATAAGATGTAAGGAAGGGATCCAGTTTCAGCTTTCTGTATATGGCTAGCCAGTTTTCCCAGCACTATTTATTAAATAGGGAATCCTTTCCCCATTTCTTGTTTTTGTCAGGTTTGTCAAAGATCAGATGGTTGTAGAGGTATTATTTCTGAGGCCTCTGTTCTGTTTCATTGATCTATATCTCTGTTTTGGTACCAGTACCATGCTGTTTTGGTTATTGTAGCCTTGTAGTATAGTTTGAAGTCAGGTAGTGTGATGCCTCCAGCTTTGTTCTTTTGGCTTAGGATTGTCTTTGCAATGCGGGCTCTTTTTTGGTTCCATATGAACTTTAAAGTAGTTTTTTCCAATTCTGTGAAGAAAGTCACTGGTAGCTTGATGGGGATGGCATTGAATCTATAAATTACCTTGGGCAATATGGCCATTTTCACGATATTGATACTTCCTATCCATGAGCATGGAATGTTCTTCCATTTGTTTCTGTCCTGTTTTATTTCGTTGAGCAGTGGTTAGTAGTTCTCCTTGAAGAGGTCCTTCACATCCATTGTAAGTTGGATTCCCAGGTATTTTATTGTCTTTGAAGCAATTGTGAATGGAAGTTCACTCATGATTTGGCTCTCTGTCTGCTGTTGGTGTGTAGGAATGCTTGTGATTTTTGCATATTGATTTTGTGTCCTGAGACTTTGCTGAAGTTGCTTATCAGCTTAAGGAGATTATGGCCTGAGACGATGGGGTTTTCTAAATATACAATCTTGTCATCTGCAAACAGGGACAATTTGACTTCCTCTTTTCCTAGTTGAATACCCTTTATTTCTTTCTCTTGCCTGATTGCCCTGGCCAGAACTTCCAGCACTATGTTGAATAGGAGTGGTGAGAGAGGGCATCCCTGTCTTGTGCCAGTTTTCAAAGGGAATGCTTCCAGTTTGTGCGCATTCAGTATGATATTGGCTGTGGGTTTGTCATAAATAGCTTTTATTATTTTGAGGTATGTCCCACCAGTACCTAATTTATTTGGAGTTTTTAGCATGTAGAGCTGTTGAATTTTGTCAAAGGCCCTTTCTACATCTATTGAGACGATCATGTGGCTTTTGTCTTTGGTTCTATTTATATGCTGGATTACGTTTATTGATTTGCATATGTTGAACTAGCCTTGCATCCCAGGGATAAAGCCAACTTGATTGTGGTGGATAAGCTTCTTGATGTGCTGCTGGATTTGGTTTGCCAGTATTTTATTGAGGATTTTTGCATCGATGTTCATCAGGGATATTGGTCTAAAATTCTCTTTTTTTGCTGTGTCTATGCCAGACTTTGGTATCAGGATGATGCTCGCCTCATAAAATGAATTAGGGAGGATTCCCTCTTTTTCTATTGATTGGAATAGTTTCAGAAGGAATGGTACCAGCTCCTCTTTGTATCTCTGGTGGAATTCGGCTGTGAATCTGTCTGGTCCTGGACTTTTTTTGGTTGGTAAGCTATTAATTGTTGCCTCAATTTCAGAGCCTGTTATTGGTCTATTCAGGGATTCAACTTCTTCCTGGTTTAGTCTTGGACTGTTACCATTGATTGCGTGGGGATTGTAAATGGTGACAATCTGTTGGTACCTTGGAGAGCTCCCAATAACCTCTATCTTTGATTTGTTAAGGTGCTACTGAGGCTTTTTGTTGTCTTAGCTTTAGGCATACTTTATAAGCTCTATCATCCTGGTGGACCTAAAAGGTAGTTAATGCAGCTGTACTTCAATTTGCTGTGTTAGGCTGTGTGGTACTAGGACATTATCTACATCCTGTTAAAACCTTTTGGCCTTCACACCAGATCTTAGGCAGTATTTTTGGGTTCCTCAAAGTTTCCTATGCACTAAGGAGGATAGATAGGCTTATCAGTTCACAGTGTTGACACACTTTGTCTCCAGGGGAAAGAGCATTTTTTGGCACAGACAAAAGAAGTATTGTCAGAACAAGGTAGCATATGCTCAGCTCCAATTAGTGGCAGAGACAATAAACACAGTAAGAGTTCAGAGAAGGAAGTTGTTTCTGAGGACGATGAACAAGTGAAAAGCTCCATCCAATAGCTGGCCCTATAGTAATGAAAGCATTCAGGTGGAAGAGGGAATTCCAGGTGAAGGAAATGGTTAACATCAACATTCTATTGATTTCAATTGAAGACAATTACAAGGCAAAATCTTTATTTTTAATTAGCCTATAATCCACCTGAGGGAGAAAAGAACCATGAAAGCAGAAACCAACATTAGATCAACTACCATTTATGTAGTAAAAAGAGTAATAAGATACAGTGTAAACTTAATAATAATGTTTAGGAGATAAAGCCTTAGGAATAAAGGATCTGTGTTGGGTAGGGCTATTTAGGGCACTGTATGGAGATCTGTCTCTTGATTTCAATTATTATTTTGTTTCTTATATTAGTACTTCATTACTATATGTGTCTCAAGTGGAGAGTTGAACTCAGGAAAATAGCCTCAGAAAGAAAAAGAAAAAAAAATACTGCATACTGATCTTAGTTATACATGTTTTGATAATTAATAATGTGAGTTGTTTCAGGCTGAGTTTATTTTTTACCTTTTGTGCTGCCTACCCACTACTTTTCATATTCCGGCCAGCCTCTTGACTTTGGTGTTCTCCATTCTGAGAGACTCTCTGTACAAGTATCCTCCATTAATGTGAAGTAGAGTTGCTTATACTTGCAAAAAGTCCTAGAGGATAGAAAAAAATCAATAATGGGTACAAATAATAGATAAACACTATTTTTGATAGTATTCAGTAGGTCTCTTACCAAGTTATTTTGAGAATATCTCTAAAAAATATTAATCTAGCATCACAATACCTTAGAGTTGGAAGTGCTTCAGAGATCATCTCATTTACCCCTTACTCAATCAGATAGCCATCCAACTTGCATCACTTCTGTGATCACTAGGTTCTATCTGAACGTTTTCAGATATGGAAAGCTTGCTACCCCCAAGGAAGCCATTCTGCTGTTGACCAACACTTAGAAAAGTATTGCATTAAACTAGAATTTGTCCCTATGACTTTAAATATATTTTTCCAGTTTCTTTCCAAAGAAGCTACACCAACTGTGTCAATTCATACATTTATTCAACAAAATATATAGGTCATATAATATATGCAAGGAATTTTCTGAGCCCTACAAATGATAACTTTATAAACATGGATATAATATTGTCTTCTGTGAGAAGGCAGATTCTTAATAAATTTTTTTTGGATCAGTAGATAGATGGATAGATGAATCTTTTTCACCATTAAATAATGGTAAACTCTTGATATATAGGTAAAGTTGGTGTATACCTTGATAAGTGAAGGATGCGGGATGAGCATTTTAATATCCTAATATCCTCTAGAATGGTGATGTATTTTATTTCATAGCCTATCAGTGTAAAAAACAGGCAAATACAATATTTATATATTTATTTTCAAATTATAAATGTGAATTTCTTAACTAAAGTATTATGTATATGAATTAGATGTTTTTAAAGATTTAACACAAGTATATATAGCTATATATTTTAATAGTTTATACAGTGCCCTATATAACCCACAAGTATGATTTATAGCTTTGTTAGTTATTTAAATATACTGCCTTTCTAGAAAACCAGCATTTCAGTTGTCCATTACATCTTAGTTGTTTTCCTAACTGGAGTCAAGTGATCACAATATGGTAGCATTTAAGATTTGGCTTAAGAACATATTAGAACTCACCAAGTTTTTCAAAAAATAGGCTTTGTATTACGAAACAGAGTACTTCAAGGAAAGATGTGATAGAAGTAATTTATGAAAAACAATTTTTATGAAAGCTTTGTACTTTTAATATAAAAGTACTATAAAAAAAACTGTAAAGATGCAAAAAAGAAGTTCAAAACTGTCAAGTAAGCTAAATTCCTTATTCTCTACAAGCCTAATAACCCAGCTGGAATATCTCATGGAGTATAAATCTGGGATCTCATTAAAAATAAATATTTTCCAGTAACACAATGATGCAGAGGCAAAATGTAAGAAATAGAAAAAAAAGAAAGAAAATAATGACTTCATACTCTTCTTACCTATTGTCTGCTATGCCAATTTGGATTACCACACCACAGGTTTAGCTTGAAACTGAACTCATAATTTCTTCCCAGACTAATGTTTCCATGTGAGTTTCCCAATTCTGTGTATGGTGTCACCATCCTCTGGGTGTCCCAGGCCCCCAACTTTAAACTTAACCCCTGTTCCCCATTTCATGACTAATTGTTTACCAAGTTATTTTGATTCTCTGCAATATCCAGCAAGCAAATTATCCCATGTACTTAAGTACAGTAAAAATTTAGGCCCGCTAACAACCACAGAGGTTTGTGCTTTAAGTTTAGTTGTGAGCTCTGAAAAATGTTAGAGTGTTAAGTGTCAAACTTAAGATGGCAAGTCCATTTTCATAATTTAGTTTTTAGTTTAAATTTTGAAGAATCTCATCACATGTATATGTCTCAGAATATAAACTTTTAATAATATAATTATTTTTCTGGTCAATGACATGTTTTGTTGTTTTCTTGATCCTTAGACTTGGAACTTCAAATAAAAATGTAAATATCTGCAACATTTGGGCAATATTGCTTTATAAATGAAAGTGTACGTATAAATTCAGTTTTTCACTTTTACAAACCTAGGAAATACCCTTGAAGCATGAATGACAATGTTTCCTTAAGAGGTTAACATCCCATTACAGTAGAAGGCATGGTCAGGACTCATGTCTACACTTTCAGCTTTGACCCACCCTGGCTTTGGATCTTGGGTAAATGATTACTCTCACTCAGAATAAAAGTTATACTAGACTTTTCATGTCAATGGTCCCTCTCTATGTCTAGCTAACATTGTGCCTCATGTCCTCTATTATCACCATCTGGCCCTAATTACGTGAGGCTGTATCATGGCATCATAGCTTCGGGATTAAGCTCTTAGGCTTGAAGTCAGATACTTTGGGTATATATCCCTGTTCTGCTACCTATGGTAACAGGACAAAAGCATTTAATCTCTATGTTTTGTTGTCTGATTTGTAAAATGAGGTAATAATAACACTTAATTTATGAGTTTGTTGTGAGAATACCACAGGTTAATATATAAAAAGTGCTTAGGACTAGCACATAATAACTACTATGTGGTTGCTATTATTGATATTCATATAAAGCACTCAGCAATGTGCCTGGTATATAGTGTGTGCTCACTAAGTGTTAACTGTTATTCTCATTGCCAGACTACGCTTCAATTTCTGTGAGCTTTATTTCAGACTTTGGTCACAAAGCAAAATAGATGAAAGTATATCCTCATAACACAAATGCATGTTCTTCATCTCAACAAACCAACCAATTATGGCGTCCTGAGGGAGGGTGTGTGTGTCACCTTGCAATGTCATAACATATGCCTGCAAAGGACTATTCTACAATACATGGCTCAATAAACTTATGTTTTTCTTAGCAGCTGCAAACTAAGATTTGTTTTGAATAATCCTATTAGTTTGTGCCAGTGTTACTGTGAACGTGCATATTCAAATTCTTGGCCTTTGTTTTACCTGTTAGCTTTAATGTATTTTACTTTTTAATATAATCTACTAAAATCTAAAAATATGGGATGGCTGGGTCAAATGATATTTCTAGTTCTAGATCCCTGAGGAATCGCCACACTGACTTCCACAATGGTTGAACTAGTTTACAGTCCCACCAACAGTGTAAATGATGAGTTAATGGGTGCAGCAAGCCAACATGGCACATGGATACATATGTAACAAACCTGCACATTGTGCACATGTACCCTAAAACCTAAAGTATAATAATAAAAAAAGAAAAAAAAGAAAAAAAATATGTGTATTAATCTGTTTCATGCTGCTGATAAAGACATATCTGAGACTGGGAAGGAGAAGAGGTTTAATTGGACTTACCACATGGCTGCAGAGGCCTCCGAATCATGGCTGGAGGCAAAAAGCACTTCTTACATGGCAGCAACAAGAGAAAAATGAGGAAGAAGCAAAAGCAGAAACCCCCGATAAACCCATCAGATCTCCTGAAACTTATTCCCTATCACAAGAGTAGCATGAGAAAGACTGCCCCCATGAGTCAATTACCTCCCCCTGGGTCCCTCCCACAACATGTGGAAATTCTGGGAGATACAATTCAAGTTGAGATTTGGATTCGGACACAGCCAAACCATATCGTTCTGTGCCTGGCCTGACCAAATCTCATGTCCTCACATTTCAAAACCAACCATGCCTTCCCAACGATCCCCCGAAGTCTTAACTCGTGACGGCATTAACCCAAAAATCCACAGTCCAAAGTCTCATCTGAGACAACCCAAGTCCCTTCCACCTATGAGCCTGCAAAATCAAAAGCAAGCTAGTTACTTCCTAGATACAACGGAGGTGCAGGCACTGGGTAAATATAGCCATTCCAAATGGGAGAGATTGGCCAAAACAAAGGGGTTACAGGGCCCATGCAAGTCCAACATCCAATGGGGCAGTCAAGTTTTAAAGCTCCAAAACGATCCCTGACTTTATGTCTCACATCTGGGTCACGCTGATGCAAGGGGTGGGTTCCCATGGTCTTGGGCAGCTTTGCCCCTGTGGCTTTGCAGGGTACAGCCCTCCCTCCTGGCTGCTTTCACAGGTGGGCATTGAGTATCTGCAGCTTTTCCGGGCACATGGTGCAGGCTGTCAGTGGATCTACCATTCTGGGGTCTGGAGGATGGTGGCCCTCTTCTCACAGCTCCACTAGACAGTGCCCCAGTGGGGACTCTGTGTGGGGGCTCCAACCCCACATTTCCCTTCTGCACTGCCCTAGCAGAGGTTCTCCATGAGGGCGCCGCCCCTGCAGCAAACTTTTGCCTGGGCATGCGTGCATTTTCATACATCTTCTGAAATCTAGGCAGAGGTTCCCAAACCTCAGTTCTTGAATTCTGTGCATCTCTGGGCTCAACATCAAGTGGCAGTTGCCAAAGCTTGGGGTTTCCACCCTCTGAAGCTACAGCCTGAGCTGTTTGTTGGCTCCTTTCAGCCAAGGCTAGAGTGGCTGGGACACAGGGTACCAAGTACCTATGCTACACACAGCATAGGGAACCCTGGCCTGGTCCACAAAACCACCTTTTCTTCCTAAGCCTCCAGGCCTGTGACGGGAGGGGCTCCTGTGACGGTCTCTGACATGGCCTGGAGACATTTTCTCCATGGTTTTGGGGATTAACATTAGACTCCTTGCTACTTATGCAAATTTCTGCAGCTGGCTTGAATTTCTCCCCAGAAAATGGGTTTTTCTTTTCTGTTGCATAGTCAGGCTGCAAATTTTCCAAACTTTTATGCTCTGCTTCCCTTATAAAACTGAATGCCTTTAACAACACCCAAGTCACCTCTTGAACAATTTGCTACCTTAGAAATTTCTTCCATCAGATACCCTAAATCATCCCTCTTAGGTTCAAAGTTCCACAAATCTCTAGGGCAGGGGCAAAATGCCACCAGTCTTTTTGTTAAAACATAACAAGAGTCACCTTTGCTCCAGTTCCCAACAAGTTCCTCATCTCCATCTGAGACCACCTCAGCCTGAATTTTATTGTCCATATTGCTATCAGCATTTTTGGCAAAGCCATTCAAGAAGTCTCTAGGAAGTTCCAAATTTTCCCACATTTTCCTGTCTTCTTCTGAGCCCTTCAAACTGTTCCAGTCTCTGCCTGTTACCCAGTTCCAAAGTCACTTCCACATTTTCAGATATCTTTTCAGCAACGCCCCACTGTACTGGTACCAATTTACTGTATTAGTCCTTTTTCACACTGCTTATAAAGACATAACCAAGACTGGGAAGGAAAAGAAGTTTATTTAGACTTACAGTTCCACATGGCTGTGGAGGCCTCAGAATCATGGTGGGAGGTGAAAGGCACTTCTTACATAGTGGTGGCAAGAGAAAAATAAGGAAGAAGCAAAAGCAGAAACCCCTAATAAACCCATCAGATTTCGTGAGACTTATTCACTATCACGAGGGTAGCATGGGAAAGACCGGCTCCTGTGATTCAATTACCTCTCCCTGAGTCCCTCCCACAACACGTGGAAATTCTGGAGATACAATTCAAGTTGAGATTTGGGTGGGGACACAGCCAAACCATATCAATATGTGATTATATAGGAAGCTTGCTCTAAGTTGGTAGAATGTAATTTAATGCAAGAGAGTTTGAGTTGAAACAGTTTGAGATAAATATGATCTATATTACAAATATTTTAGAGTGAACTTTTTCAATTTTTCATTATTAAAAATGTCTTAGATAAAAATGAAAGATGAAGAGTGTATTGACTCTTTTTTCTTAAGCTAAAATAGACAATGCCAATATTAATGTATATATAGTGTGTATGAATGTTATTTTACTTTTTGATATGAAATATAAGTCATATGTTACTATAATAATAAGCCACTACTGACAAAGTTTCTTCTTAATTGTAATCTTTACAGCATAATGAATTCATCTTCCTACATCTAGACATGCAATAATGAAATATTTTAAATGCTGAATTTAGGATCAATTTGATTGTATATATGCTTAAATTTGAAGTAACCACTTTCAAATTTCTCACCCAGTGATTATAACAATAAATGATCTTTGCTTGATATACAAAGGTACTTTCAAGCAATATTCCTTTTGTTGCTTACCACAAATTATGAAGTCTAATTTCAGAAATCTCAGATTAAGTGGGATAGTCAAGCATAGTGACAGAATTGGTATTTAAACCTGGACTACTTCAAT
Organism: Symphalangus syndactylus; assembly: GCF_028878055.3. Lineage (NCBI taxonomy): Eukaryota > Metazoa > Chordata > Mammalia > Primates > Hylobatidae > Symphalangus > Symphalangus syndactylus. The sequence goes on along the minus strand of NC_072434.2, from coordinate 46,586,135 downwards.
GCCTAATCTGTTGAGGGTTTTTTTTTTTTTTATCATGATGGGTTGTTGGATTTTATTGAAGGCTTTTTCTGCATCTATTGGGATGACCATATGGTTTTTGGTTTTGATTCTGTTTATGGGGTGAATCACATTTATTTATTTGCATATGTTGAACCAATCTTGCATTCCAGGAATAAAGCCTTCTTGATTGTGGTGAATTAACCTTTTGATGTGCTGCTGGACCTGGTTTTCTAGTATTCTGTTGAGGATTTTTGCATCTATGTTCATCAGGGATATTGACCTGAAGTTCCCTTTTTTCACTGTGTCTTTGCCAGATTTTGGTATCAGGGAGATGCTGGATTTGTAGGATGAGTTAGAGAGAAGCCCCTCCTCCTGGACTTTTTGAAAAGGCTTTAGTAGGATTGATAGCAGTTCTCCTTGGCTGTGAAGCCATCTGTTCTGGGGCTTCTTTTGGTTGGTAGGTTTTGAAGTTTTTTAAATGACTGATTCAGTTTGTGAACTTTTTATTGTTCTGTTCAAGTTTTTGCTTTCTTCCTTATTCAATCTACTACTTGACTCAGCAATCTACTACTTGACTCAGCAATCCACTACTGGGATATACCCAAATAAAAATAATTATATCAAAAAGACATATACACCCATATGTTCACTGCAGTGCTATTCACAATAGCAAAGACATGGAATCAACCTAGGAGCCCATTGGCAGTGGGTAGGATAAAGAAAATGTGGTACTCATACAGCATGGAATACAATGCAGCCTTAAACAAGAATGAAATCACGTCCTCTGCAGCCAACCTGGTTACAGCTGGAGGCCATTTTCATAAGTGACCTAATGCAAGAGCAGAAAACCAAATACTGCATGTTCTCACTTATAAGTGGGGGCTAAGCATTTAATACTCATGAAAGTAAATATAGGAACAATAGACCCTGGGGACCACTAGAAGAGGGAGGGAGGGAAGAGGGCATGGGCTGAAGAACCATCTTTTGGATATTATGCTTTCTGCCTGGGTGACAGGGTCATTGGGACCCCAAGCCTCAACAACACACAATTTACCCATGTAACAAACCTGCATGTATATCCTTTAATCCATAATAAAAGTTGAAATTAATAAAAATAAAATAAATAGTAGAAAAAAACCCCTGGACTTCTAATGCCAAAAACTATATTTCCAGGTATTTAAAGTAAATAGACTAAAATAATTGATTAGAGAATTTTAGGTGAGAGGAAAATACCCTTTCTCTGTCGATTAATAAAAACCCAATTAATATTCTTTCTTTTTATTCTCACTTCTCATTCCTTTATAGAGAAGAGCAATGGAAAGAGGAAGAGAGCAGGGAAACATGGTCAAGGAAGGAAAGTGATTCTCAATCAGGAGAAAAGGTAGCTGTCACTGGTGAAAATTTGGTGCAGTACAACCAAAATGCAAAATCCAATTTACAAAAAATGAAATATTTTAGTGACCCATATATTTATTTTTCTGTGTTTATCTGCACGGGTTTGGGTTTTTTCCCTATTATTTCAGAATTGGGCTGTAGCCTGCAAGTAAATTAAAGAGCACTTGTTTTCATTTTTAATTATTGATCAGCTGTCTCTAAGGTTCATTTACTATTTATGCAGAGGTAGAATTGTGTTTTTCTGTACTCTTTAGTTCTTGATGAACCCCATATGGTTCTGGTGCTCACAGCTCTTCAATAATTCAAGATTATCATGGAAAAAAATCAAGTTTTGAAAATCTAGATCAGTGGTTTTCAAAGTTTTTTCTCCTATCAACAATAGAAATATATTTTTTCTAGTTAAATTATAATCTGGTCTCAAACTTTTACATTGTGTTTAAGTGGAGCTGCTTGGCTTTTGTATAAGAAGGAAGGTTTCTCCGTGGCTCAATCAACTTTGCATCCTCCCCAGTGACCCCAGAGGTGGCTCTTTCAAAGGTTGGGGCTCCTGTTGAACAGAATTTGAAGTACACTGAGACAGATGAAAAACAGTTAGGATGTAGCTCAGGCTGAGTGCTGAGATAGAGCTGATCTGGGTTCAAACCATGAACCTCACCATCAACTAGGCTTGTTACCAACAGCAAGTAGCTGAACTACTCTAATATCAGTTTCCTCCTCAGGATAAGTGGGAAGAAAATAATGCCCACCTCATAAAACTGTTTTGAAGATTGAAATAATGCATATGAAGTGTTTGGCATGTATTGTTACTTGTGTCAGTAAAAAAAAAAAAAAAAAAAAATCTCTTCTGAGACATATTCTATAGTGATACAATGTTGGCAGTATGATGAAGCCATAGAGATAATGCTACTCAGAGTACAGACTGCTTTCTTGATGACATACCTGAATATTTCAAATTATAATCCTAGGAGGCTATAGTTTATGCCTTTTTCCAACTCTAATATTTGTATAAAGACACATATAAAGTGTATCCATTTTGAATAATACATTTAAAGGGATACTTTATCCCCTAAGATGCCGCACTGGTGAAAATCCCTAGGGAAATGTGTAATCTTCTTTGACAGTATGTACACCTAAAATAGTTTCACAAGTGCAAGATGGCAAATGTAATCTTTCCATGTGCAAATAGATTTTATTCCATTGAGGGTAGAGTCTCTAAAGCGGAGTATTTTTAATGCCATGGTATCATTTATCTAATTCTTTTTTTTTTTTTTTTTTTTGAGAAGGAGTCTCGCTCTGTCAGCCAGGCTGGAGTGCAGTGGCGCGATCTCAGCTCACTGCAAGCTGCGCTTCCAGGGTTCACGCCATTCTCCTGCCTCAGCCTTCTCAGTAGCTGGGACTACAGGCGCCCGCCACCATGCCCAGCTAATTTTTTGTATTTTTAGTGGAGACGGGGTTTCACCGTGTTAGCCAGGATGGTCTCGATCTTCTGATCTCGTGATCCGCCCGCCTCCCAAAGTGCTGGGATTACAGGCGTGAGCCACCGCGCTGGGCCTCATTTATCTAATTCTTCATAAGCAAGCCATTTTGCTTTGTTTCTTCTCTCTCTCACTTCCTTCTCTTCTTCCTTGCTTCTTTTTGGTGCCAAACACCGTGTTTTATTTATGATATTAAAAAGTAAAGTGAGTGTGATGGTGGCTGGTCACCCATTGTTTTGAATTTATAACTTAGAAAAAAAGAAATATTTCAGTGGCCCATATATTTATTTTTATGTGTTTATGTGTGTGGTTTTAGGGTTTTTTAGTGCCTTCTATCCCTAGAAGTCACTTTAATCTCAAGACTGTCCAAATAAACTTTTCAGCAAAAGCATTAGGTAAGAAGTCTGGGAGAAACCATCCTATAGAACAATATGAACAGAGTGGAGCAGTGAACACAATGCTTCCATTCTTTCTCTGTCCTCCAAGCCATCTTTCTTCTTATAGACCCCCTGCCAATTGTTGCCTGGCTCAGGTTCTCCATGTTCATCCTGCCACATTGGCACTGGCTTCTTTGAGTTCTGCTCTAGTTCTGAGATGGTGGCGCTTTATTCACTACTAACTCCCAGGACCAGTGCATGCTATGCTTCAATTTATTGTGTAGATTAAAAGGTCTCTTCTTAAAAAATGATGCATGCTGCTGGGAAATACAGACACTTTAATTTTACTTAGAATCTTACTTGGAATGTGTTAGTAGCTAGATAAAAAAGCAAGACTGACTCAGGAAAGAAGCCAGAGAAAGGGTAGGTGTGTCAAGCAAAAGTAGACAGCAGCACCAAATTGAAAAAAAAAAAAAAAATGAGAGGAGGAGGAGAAGAGGCTAAAGGTACATGTCCTTTTACTTTTCTTTGTTTCTTTTTTTTTCTTTTTTTTTTTTGTAATTTTGCCTTAAGCTTTCCATTCAAATTATCTTGTGCTTCTTGGACTAGCTATTAATATTAGACTTATGGTTGATTAGCATTTCAAAGAGATAGAGGCAATGGATGATGATTCTGTGAGTCACCCACTCCATTGAATGACAGCTTGACTAACCCAGTGACACACACAGGTCTCAGCCACACCCCTACCCTGAACGTGTCTTCTCAGAATTCTCTCCCTTAATCTTGATCTTTATGTTCTTTCACTTTCCATTTTATGTCTCTTTTGCCTCTTGTAATGAATTCTCTGTTTTCCTAATCTTCCTCCTTACCTCTTTCAAAGTCTGTGTATTTCTTTCTCCCTCTTTGTGAGTGAGCTTTCTCTCTCTCTTTTTCTCTAATATTTTGCATACCCTTAATTCTTATCTGCACAAACCATGGATTTTGAGTTACATATTTGAAATATTAACTGCAGCTATTTAATAAAGATTTACAACTCTAGGTTTCTGTTAAATAACAAGTAGTTGAAAGTTAAAAATTTCACATTTTACAGGAGAGGTTTTTTTGCTATGTAAGGACTTCTCCTTTGGACTTTAGGGCAGAATATTTCAGTAGAAAAAGAACTATCAGTTCTAATTTAAGCTGTTATTTTAATGTTATAGACAATACATTTAAATTATTCATGGCATTATGGAATATTCCTGGGTTTCCTGATCCTCTAGTTTTAGGCTACAGTGTTTCATGAACTGGCTTAACTACAAAAACCATTATCTAAAATCTATACCAAACATTAAAAGGGCAGAAAAAGGGAGAAGGCATCCAGACATTGAAAAATTCTGCACAAATTTCAGCCTGTAAATGCATTGAACTCACACACAACCTTTAATGTTTTCCTTGCATTCTTTGAATGAACCTCGCTTTTTTGTTCAGAATGCTAGCATGTCTAGGAACTTACATTGCATGTGCTTAATCGTGGAAGCGACCATATGTCCTTTTTATTTCTGCCTCCATTTGGTTCTGTCTGCTCTGGCTTTTTCCTCTCTGGTCATAAAGTTTTTATCTTACCATTCAGTTTCTCCCAGAAAGCCTCTGAACCAGTCCAACTTTGTTATTTCTGTCTGCTCCCCCAGTCCTTGATGGAAGTATGGGTGGGGATGGGGGACTGTTTAAACTTTTCCCTTTTAGGTTACCATCTTATCTCCTTGCTCTCCCAGTATCAATATTCTCTCTGCTAGAGAGCAGCTTCCCAACTTACTTGGGTCCCTTAGGGATGTCTCTGCATATTAATCTTTCAGTACTTATCTGCAATCCATTACTTACCCTCATTAAATATAGTTTGGATCATTTCCCAGAGTCAATGGCAAAAATAAAAAGGAATTTTTAGTTTAATTAAAGACTGGCACCATTTTTTAATTAATTTTTTGACAAATAGTAATTGTGTATATTTATGGGGTATAATGTGATGTTTTGACACATGTTTACATTGTGGAATGATCGAATCAGAGTGATTAGCATATCCATTACCTCAAATATTTATCATTTCTCTGTGGTGAGAACACTTAAACTCCTCTCTTTTAGCTACTCTGAAATATCTGCTACATTATTATTAACTATAGTCATCTTCCTGTGCAATAGAACACCAGGACTTATTCCTCCTATCTAACTATAACTTTGTACTTATTGACCAACATCTCCCCTTCTCCTGTTCACTTCCCAACTCCCAGCCTCTGGTAACCACCATTCTCCTCTCTACTTCTATGAGTTTAACTTTTTTAGTTTCCACATATAAGTGAGATTATACAGTGTTTGTCTCTGTGTGTGGCTTATTTCACTTAACATAATGTCCTCTAGGTTCATCCACGTTGTTGCAAATGACAGAATTTCCTGTTTTTGTAAAGGCTGAAAAGTATTCCATTGTGTTTATATGTATATATATACACACACTTTAAAATTATTTATCAGTTTATAGACAAAAGTTATTTCCATATCTTGGCTATAATAAACATTGCTGCAATGAATATGGGAGTGTAGACATCTCTTTGGCATACTAATTTTAATTCCTTTGTGTGTACACCCAGTAGTGGGGATTGCTGGATAATATGGTAATTGTATTTTTACTTTTTTGAGGAACTTCCATACTAGTTTCCAAAATGGCTGTACTAATTTACAGTAGCATCAATAATATAAAGTCTTCCCCTTTTTTCCACATCCTTAACAACATGTGTTAATCTTTCATCTTGTTAATAGCCACCGTAACAGGGTGAAGTGATATGTCATTGTGGTTTTAATTTGCATTTTACTAATGACTAGAGATGTTAAGCATTATGGGCATTTGTATGTCTTCTTTTGAGAAATGTTTATTCAAGTTCCTTGCCCATTTTTAAATAAAGTTATTTTTTTCCTTGTTATTGAGTAGTTTGAGTTCCCTGTATATTTTGGATATTAGCCCCTTATCCAGCATATGATTTGCAAATATTTTCTCCTAATCTGTGGGTTGTCTCTTTGCTCCCTGAACTGTTTTCTTTGCTGTGCAGAGCTTTTTGGTTTGATGCAATCCCATTTGTCTATTTTTGCTTTTATTGCCTGTGCTTTTGGGGTCATATCCAAGAAATTTCTGCCCAGGCCAATATCATGGGTACTCTCCCCTAAGTACTTTTTAGTAGTTTTACAGTTTCCAGTCTTATGTTTAAGTCTTTAATCCATTGTGAGTTTACTCTTGTATTGGGGTGAGATAAGAGTCCATTTTGGTTCTTCTGTATGTGGACTTCTGTTTTCTCAACAGCATTTATTGAAGTGACTGTCTTTTTCTCATTGTGTGTCCCTAGTGCCTTTGTCAGAAATCAATTGACTGTTGACATGTGGGTTTATTTCTGTGCTCTCTGTCCTATACCACTAGTTGAGGTGTCTGTTTTTATGCCAATATTATGCTGCTTTGCTGTTTTGATTACTATGGCTTTGTATATTATTTTGAAATCCTGTAGCATGATGACTCCAGATTTGTCCTTTTAGGTCAACATTGCTTTGGCTATTTGGAGTCTTTTGTGATTCCATACAAATTTTAGAATTGTTTTTTCTGGGCCAAGCGTGGTGGCTTACGCCTGTAATCCCAACACTTTTGGGGGGCTGACACAGGCAGATCATGAAGTCAGGAGTTTGAGACCAGCCTGACCAACATGGTGAAACCCCATCTCCACTAAAAATATAAAAAATTAGCCGGGCATGGTGGCGTGCACCTTTAGTCCCAACTACTTGGGAGGCTGAGACAGGAGAATCACTTGAACCTGGGAGGCGGAGGTTGCAGTGAGCCAAGATCACGCCACTGCACTCTAGTCTGGGTGACAGAGTGAGACTCTGCCTCAAAAAAAAAAAAAAAAAATAGAAAGAAAGAATTGTTTTTTCTGTTTCTGTAAAGAATGACATTAGAATTTTGATAAGGATTGCATTGAAACTGTAGGTCACTTTGGGTAATATGGACCTTTTAAAAATATTAATTCTTCCAGTCTATAAACATGGGATATCTTTTCATTTGTCATCGATGTTTTATAGTTTTCAGTGTAGAGATCTTTCACTTTATTGGTTAAATGTAGTCCTAAATATTTTAATTTTTTGATGCTATTATAAATAAGATTGTTTTCTTATTTCTTTTTCAGACACTTTGCTGTTAGTGTATAGACATAACACTGAGTTTTGTAAGTTGATTTACGTATCCTGTAACTTTACTGAATTTGTTTTTCAGTTGTAACAGTTTTTTTGGTGGAGTCATTACGATTTTCTTTATATAAGGTCATGTTGTCAGCAAATGAAGATGATTTTACTTCATCATTTCCTGTTTTGATGCCTTTTATTTCTTTCTCTTATCTGATTGTTCTGGCTAGGACTTCGAGTGCTATGTTGAAAATAAGTGATGAGAGTGGGCATCCTTGTCTTGTTCCTGATCTTAAAGGAAAAGCCTTTAGCTTTTTACCATTAAATATGATGTTAGGTGTGAATATTGGCATCATTTTCAACAATAATGTTTTTAAAATTTTGTGTTGTGGCAAAAATTGGCTATGCAAGATATTTTTATCATTTTATAAAAGATTATGGATCAAAAATATTAATGAAAATAAAAATATATTAAAGCTTCCTCTATTATCTTTATTCAACTTAGGTTTAAATTATATGATAAATTAGAAATGGAAGATATTAAGAAAATAAAAGGCTTTATAGAACTTTTGTAGAAATTTGAAAGATTTGCATAATTTATATAGAGTAAAATCGGGGACAGTTTTCCATGAAGTCATAAGTACAGGATAGGAGGGCATTAAGGTGGTGGAATAAAATTGGTACATACTGATATGGGACATAATTACAGCAAAACGTGTGCAGGGGGTAGGATTCATTTATTCAGTCAGTTGGACAGTCAATTATATATTTTACAAATTGTCTAGTTAGTGTTATTTTGTACCAGTCATTATACTAGGTTTTGGGGTTTCAGTGGTAAATAAAAACAGACAACATAAAGTATAACTATATAAGCATTCATTGAGTAATAACACAGTAATTTAATGATTATGTATGTGTTTGGCAGGAAGACAACTGAAGCCATAGAACCACTTAGCAGGGGGTCTTGTTATGCAGAGTGTAGAATCAGAGATTTCCATGATGAAATGATATTGAATTAAATATTAAAGTGGGAGCGAAGAGAACATTCTTTTTGTTTTATTTTGAGATTGGCAACCCTCAGCACTCTTAAAGTTCAAGGGGAAGGATTCAGTACATAGGGAATAGTAGAACATATGGAGGAAAAAAGATATCTGCAAGATATCTGAGATGGTAGAAATAGGAAATGAAGTTGTAGGATTTTGTGGCGGAGAAGTGGGTCACAGTTTGATGCTTTCCTTAAGACAGGAAAAAATACTTAATGATTGTTTTGTAAATAGGCTCTTGAACAGGGAGGAAACTGGTGAAGGTATTGCTTTAAGAATGGTGGCAATAGATTGTTGAGCGATTGGAATAGTTTAAGAGTGAAAGACCAGGTCAGGTGGAAGATAGCTGCATCTAAGCAGTCATTGAGTAAACAGGTCATGAATCGAGATAGCTTAATGTCCATGTGAAAATTATCTTCTATGTTTTCTGTTTTTGTGACATCTTTTCACTCCTATTTTTTTAAAAACAAAATGCAGTTGTGTGTATCTCAGGAGTCCTATTCAGTAAAAATTTTCCCTATACTCTCAGGGAGAGTTTTATTGAAACTCCCCCAGAATCCCACAGAATTTGATTTCTACCTCTTAGTGCACAGTCTATGAAACAATTAATTGTTTATGTTCTTGTTACCTGAATAAAACTGATAATTTCTCATGGGCTTGGAGAGTTGTTATTTCTTTTTTATAGCATACACAAGGCAGAATTTGGAAAATATTGGACACACAATTAGATATTGTTATTGATTGACTGAGTGCCTAGATGAAGAGAATCAACATTTGCATTTTTTATATTTTCCACAGGTAGCCTGTCTTGTTGCTTTTCTTCTTAGTGTATCTTTAAGACTTCATAATTTGGAAAATGCCAATACCTTTATTGTTGAAATCAATTGCATGCCTAAAGCAGACAGATTGGCTGCTTTTCAAGACATACAGAATTAATGGTAACTGATTTATCTAACAGTATTATTCAGTTTCAGAATAATACATATCAAAATATGTTGTGTTTTCCCATTCTTAGTGGCTGTTCTAAGAGGTTCACCAACAACGTTGTTTACTTCTCTCTTTCTCGCTCTTACTTTCTCTCATGTCTCTATATATCTATAATCTTTCTATCTATCCACTGATCTATAATCACATGTACATACATATGTGTACCCTGAAGCCAGATAAACATGGATTTAAATCGTGTTGCCTTCATTTAACTATGACTCAAAAATGTCATACAGTCACTGAGCCTCAGTTTCTGCATCTGAAAATGGTAAATAATTTCTCTTGTCTTGCAGACTTTAAGACAGGATTAGAAATAACATCTTGTGAAGTATTTAATAATTGGTAGACAATTCACAGTGGCTATTATTTTGGTATATACTTTATGGTACTCGTTGTTATGTAGTTATATATATGCATAAATGATTAATGCTATTCATAACTGACCATGTATTCTGATCCTTTTTGGTGGACAACTGAGAGAAAAGTCTGTGGTTTCAGATTCTGCCCCTTTAGGAATGGATAATTGAGAGGAAGGAGCTGGGATTCTTCATTCCTCTCCCTCCATTAGCATCCAAACTGGAACCTTCATGATGGAGGACAGGATGGAGTCTCCCGTTAGAGAAGATAGTTGCACCATCTGAACACTGGTTGCTCTTAGGATTCTATGTTTATCTTTTAACTTTCTCAATGAGGAGGACCATTTTATTGGCAGAAAGAGTGCTTTTTGATATGGTTTATGTATATGACCAACTCCTAATGCATAAACCTGTTAGTAGAGCACATTCAGGATACTCAAGCCCTGACTACTGTTGAATAAAGAAACAATAACCCTATTTTATTTAGAGGAACCACCTCAAAGTCTCTTGCAGTAATGCTCAATTCTCTTCCCTTCCTAACTCACCAGGAAGAAGGGGGCTGGAGGCACAAATACACGTTTCTTCCCACTCCCAAAGAGAAAGGCTGTGCAGTGGGAGTAGGCTAGATGTTACAATTCTTTGCTCCATTAGGGGATTAAAATGAAAGGTGACACTTCTCTTTTATAAGCTAGGCACCTAGGAAAAAAAGATTGCTTGTTTTGGGTTTGCTTTATAATAAGAAGAATATGCTGAAGCACAGGGTGCTAGAAAGTAAAAGATGGGTAAGAGGTTTGATGAAAGACTGGGAATAAAAGTAGTTGCATTTCTAGTACAACATGAAAACGTAATCCTACAATGTTTGAGGTTGTCTTGGATGAAGTTTTAAAGAAGTGACTTTGCTCATGAAATTAAGTTTTTGATCAAGGAGAGTAAAGGTTAAGAAAGTATGTGCAATTTGGTACCAGGTTTAGAGAAGACCTCAAGTGTTATAGAGGCCATTTGGAAAGTCAACCCTTAGCCTAAAGTATGGAGAAAGGGGAGGAAGAGGAGGGCTTTTAAAAGGAAGTAGGAAAGACAAAATCATATCTTGCTCATTTGATAATTTTGCCTAAAATCTGATGGGACCGATCTCAGCTTAGTGGCCCCATCTTTTTAAAAACGTTTCAGCCCATCTTTTTTGGAATTGGTAAGATTGGAAGTAGATAGCAGCTGGGTGTGTCTTCAGATGATTTGTTGTTGAACAGAATAATTCCTTTTCTAGAACTAACCCATACTAAGGTGTTGTATACAGGTGGAGTAGGGTGGTGATAGCTAGTTATTTATTGGGCAAACATGCTAAGCAAAGTAGCTTAGAAAGTATAATGGCGCAAAGATAAACTGTTGGCTTACTTCCTGCTTAGTGAAATATTGTTTATTAAGACTCAATTCATAGTTGGCTTCTATTGTTTTTTTACCATCCAGTACTCAAAGATGTGCAAAAATGTTCCAGCATTTGCTCAATAATCAAATGATCACTTTCTTTGTATTGACCATCTCTCTTGATGTTAGTTTGTTCCACATGTCATCCAAGGCTGACAATCGTTGTAGAAGGCTCAAGTTTTTCGTCATTACAACTTCTTGACCTCTCTCCTTCTTTCTCTTTCTCCAACTTAAGACCCAGGTGTATAGAACCATTTGCAACTTCTACAACATACTGTCGTTGCTTATACTGTACCCAGTGGTTGGAACATTTTAACTTACTTCTTCACTTGCCTCACCCTACTGAATTCTCAAGACGGGGCTCAATGTCCTATAGGAAGCATGGCCAGTTGCAGGATGAAGTCAAAGATAGCTGTCTCTGCTATGTGCTCCAGTTAGATTTCTGTGCTTTGTAACAGCATTAATCACAACATATAGCATGTTATTTTCCTGCTCCTCTCTTTCTGGGTCATGAATAACTTGAGGAGCAAGAATCTATTTTACTTTTCTTTGAAATACACACACACACACACACACACACACGCACACACACACACACAGAATACCTAATGTATGATTCAACATAATGTCTGGCTTAGTAGGTCATCAGTAAGTTCAAAGAATAAATGAATATATGAATTGCAAGTGCTTTGCATAATGGATATGTAATAAGTAACTGTTAAATAAATGTTTTCAAAGGAGTTACTTTTCTTGAAGAAAACAAACTTCTTGATTCTATTTTTATTACAAAAGTTTAAAGATATATTTAATGAGCCATTTTCAAAGGAAATGCCATAAATGGAGGTCATTAATCATTCACTAATTCCTTTTCAACCAACTTCAGGTGATTGTTTCTCCCAAATCAAATAAATGTTAAAGTTATTTGGATAGCTGTTAAAGTGATTGATATAACTTAAATTTAAATGGAAGAAAAGTGTTTTGATAGTAACATTTTCAGCCCCAAGATAGCATGTTTTCCTCATGTGTTTTCCAAAGAAAGGAAGCTAGATTACTATGACTTAATTTATAATATATTTAAACATTGATGGATGAAAAAATAATGAATGTTTATTTACCTGAAGAAAGTAAATTCGAGGTCCAATATATCTTAATATACTGATTTATTGCTTATGCAATGTATAATATTAATTATGTACAACTGCATTATACAACATACATAATGGAAGTAATTATGTTAGTGTGTCTGAAATACATTTTTGAATGAGATATTTATTTATTGAATTCAAGGGGCAGAACAATAAATTAAAAGAAAGTATAAGGCATGGCCAGAGCTGGGAGGTAGCTGAGGAAAATAGTGGAGTCAACTAGCACTCAAATTCTTACTTCCTTGCTTAATACCTCTGAAAGTTTGATAAGTTACTTAACCTTCCTAACCCCCCTTTTCCTAATCTGGTACAGGTTGGTAATGTTACTGAGTTCAAATTATTAAGCGATAATATAGGGAAAGCACTCAGTCCAGTTTCCATTATACAACAAGCTCTCCATAAAGCATAATGTCTCTTTTAAGGATATTGTCCTTAAGGCAGTGTGCTGCAGTAGTGTTGAGTCAAGCAGTCCGGATTTAATAAGACGTTTCCCTGGCATTCAAAAGTTTTTGATCTGTTAAAGGTAGAAAAATTTTTATTGAAAAGACTATTTTGTATTAGCCAAAAGTGGATATAATTGTTGTTAATGTAAAAATAGATATGATGTATTACTTAAAAATTTTTGACTCTCTAATATCTTTCAAATTTCCAACACCAGCAGTAATATAAGCCCAGTAAGCAGTGAATCAAATTGGAACTGTACTTCAGCAATGGTGTAGTTCTTTGCAGTGCAATCTATTATGTTAACTAGTTTCTTACTGTATGAAATTCATGTGTTCTTTTCATAAACCTGGGATTATAAAAAGTCTAATGTGATGTGTGACTTTAAGGCTATGAATCCAGCTTTAGGGAGGTCTTATTAAGGAAAAAGGGGACAGATGGATCTGTGTGCCTACTGTGTGTTATAGTCCCTACTGAGTGCTTTTGGAATAAAAAGATGAGTAAGTTTGAGCCTTTTAACAATAGCTACTTACAGCCCTTAGAAGGAGGAAAGGAAATTACAGAATACCTCTTTGAATTTTTGACCAGTTACAAATTTTTTAAAAAAGTTAAATAAACAAGTTAACTAATTGGATTTGCTTCACTATTTCAGTCAATCTGTGTTGAATCTTTGAGCAAAACTGGTTGAGCAGCTTACATGACAGCTCTCCAAGTAAATGGAAAATTTCCCAAGCTCATGCTGGTTAGGAAATAGAAGGCCTCTTTTAAAGCAGTGCAGAACTCAGCAGTTTGGGTTTCATTGCACTGGCTTAGTGGTTTCAACTTATATAACTTCCATATGGAAAGTTAAGGGGAACATAGAAACCAAACTCTCTTATTGTACCACCTGAGAGCAGCTGCTCTTTCGGGGGTTTCTGGTACATTGCCTAGGACCCTGGAGATCTTTTATTTTTCCTGAAAATCTGGAATTCTGTCCAAAGACCAACGAAACCATGAAAGTCAAACTTATGCAAACTAATTTCTAATGGCAGTGAGAGGAGGAAATCCAGTTTAATCTCCTTTTTAAAGTGCACAAACACTTGGAACCGTTTCACCTAACAGTCAGCAAAGGGTCCAGAGAGAACCAACACCAAACAGGCAACAGGATTGTGTTCTGTAGTAAATCATGGATGGTGAAATAATTTTGTTTTTCTTTTGAAATAGTCTAGAGGCAAATGAGAATATTAGGCTGAACATTGTAAATTACAGACAACTAGGAACCATGATTGGTAAGGACTAAAGATGCAATTTTGAAATTAAAACAAAAAATGTATGTCTCACTTGGTTATGGGAGGACATTGAGAATCACTGAAAGTCTGTCAAGTATTGTACTAAATGCATTATATGTGCTTTGTCATCTAATTTTTTATCATCTCTGTGGGTAGGAATTATTTTAACCTAATTTTTGCTTCTGAAGAAACTCACAGAGAGACAGAATGTGTTTCTAAAGGACTGAAAAGGGGTGAATTTAGGATTGAATCCTAGGTGTGTCTCTACCTTTTTTAAACATACCACATTCTATTTTGAGGTGTTTATAATATTTATTTTAGGTATATGAATTTACAAATGCCAAGAGTGGGTTGAACCATTCTTAAAATATTGATAGTTTAATAAAAAATATTGTAAAAATCTTTACATGCCTAAAATTGATTACTCCTCTGAGAAAGTTTCTACATGATTGAATTTGTGTGGCCGAATGAAAAGACATATGTTTTAGAAGAGAAAAGTAATGAATGATTTGATGATTGTGCAGTGTTTCTATCCAATGATTTAGAACTCAGCTTGTGTGAATTGCTTTAGCAGAGGGATCACAAGCAATATATTTTTTCAAGTAAATGTTTAAAACATTGGCTATATCTTTAATTAGAGAAAAATTTCTGGACTCACAATGAGCACAGAAATTTGAGAAAATTAGTGTAGTTAAAACTCAGATGTCCAGCAAGTTTGTATTATATTTCTTTTGTGCTTCATAAGATGTGAATAATATCTTCTAAATAATTAAGACTGAATGTTAACTCTGTGAGAGAAAGAATTTATTTTTAGAAATTTGAATAAGAATCTCCCTTTAAAATCCACATTTCCATGCCATATGTGATCATTTTATGAGTAAAATTTTACCTTTCCTAGAATCCAAGATCATTATTATAAACATCAGCTACTGAGTTATTCTGCTAACTGCCATTGATACAATTTTTATGAAATATAAACTTGAGTAACAACTGGTCCTAGATTTAAAAAACAGAAACAAAAATTACCCATTTATTTGTAATAATGACATATTTTTAAATCCTCTATAACTGGAATAAAATAACCAACCACTATATGTATCTGATCCATCTGCATTCTCATTCCAACTACATGGTGAAAGTCAAACACGAGGTGGAGCTTACCAGGACTTATGACTGTTTACAAACTGACCTTTTTCTCCTTTGACCTCTATCTTTTTCTTAGTATATGTGCTGCTGAAGTAAGCATTCTCCTTTGACTCTTTCCCTTCATTTTATTATTATTTTTTCAATTTTTATTTTCAATTTTCTGTGGGTACTCCCTTCATTTTAGAATCTCAAAGTAGCACTTAGTCACCAGATGTCTGTTTCTTCTGTTTTGAAGTCTAATGTAACTCCTCTGGCTCCCCTGAGCTAATGCTGATTCCCAAAGAGAAGGCACTGTTAACTCAAAGTTAGAAATATAATCAAAGTCCCTAAGTCTCCTCAAATATCTCTTTCTAGCATGTCTTTCTGAACTGAGTCTTACCAGAAATTTCTCCTGAAAAAATACTTTCCTGGCTTGTACTTCCTAATTTTATTCAAGAATGTAGCAGGAAGTTCATGAAGCATTGATGAAGTGTCTATTATATGGAAGATACTCAGGTGCTACACACACAAAGATGGCTAAGATGCATGCTCATCCCCCAAGATGCCCATGTTAAAGTGGGGGGCAGGGACATAAAGATGTAATATATATAGATGATTGTGAAAAGATATATACAAGATTCAATCAAAGAAAAGATGTTCTTGAAAAGCAAATCTCCAAGCACGATTAAGAGTCTGACTAAGAATATGGGAATGAACGTGATAGGCAGTGGGTTGAGAGATGTGCAAATAAATGCTGTGTGCTAGGAACCATGTATAGTTAAATAAGGCTGAGAATCGTTAGAGAGATGGGGACTGGAAGAAGAGCAGGCTGTAAGGGTGAGAAACATACCACGAATGAGACCATGCTAGGGAATCAGACTTGATTTTACACATGATGGGGTTCTTTTTTAGTGTGTCTATTTTAGATGAATTATTCTGTAGCAACAGTGCAGAAGAGATATTTGAAAGGGGCAACACTGGAGGCAGGAAAACCAGTTAAGAAGTGATTGTTCATCATCTGAGCTGGATAGGATGAAGCTTTAGACTGGGTCCATAGCGATAGAGATGGAGGAGAGAAAATTTAGAGAAATATTTATTAAATGTACGTGATATGGAGAGTTCTAAATGTTTACGTTGAGCAGCAGGAACAGATGCAGATTTTGTGGGGCCTGAAAAGAAAGTAAAATTATTAATTCAAAAGCAGGTATGAAAGTAAATATTTATTTAAAATGAGAGAATAAATCACAAGGTTACACACTTTAATAAAATGACAAGCCACAAACCTCACAAAATTGAGAAAAAGAAATGTATTTTATATAAGCACAAACTCAATATTTCTTCAGTTCAACTTCCCTTTAGCCATATTCCAAAACTATCTGTACTCATTCTAATATCTCCCAGCGTGAAGAAATATGATAGAGATAAAATCAGAATTCAAAGAGAATCAGGAGCGAGCAAGATACATCCCAGAACCTTTGTTCCTGGTGGCAAATTAAGCAATCATGTCTGGCGAAAGTCAGCACTTGTTATTTCTTATCTGCATAAAATATTTTTCATTTTAAACCAAGAAGACTCTGAATTATCGGGAATTACATGTTTTTGGCCGTAAGAGTGGAATAATGACTGTAATCATTAACAGTAAGGAGTGAGGGAGGCTACTCAATGAGGAAAGAAATGTGTAACATTGCTTCACTTAGGAATATTATCCCCCTCTGCTATCCACTCTTTTAGTGCCTTCCTGAATAGAATATCCTCCAATATTCAGATACAATGGGCTCTGGCATGCTCTTTAAGAACCAAAAATCTTGAAAGCTATAATGAATCAACGCAGATAAACTTTTCTGAACTTTAATTAGATTTTTATTATTTGATATCTATGCACAGAAACAAGATAGCAAAACTAAGAATAAATAGGATTTTATATTGTTTTATCTAAAGAATAGCAAATATTAACTTTAGAGTATTAATTCCTGTGATTTTCTTGACATTTTTTAAGACAACCAGTGATTCCTGTGAGAAATGTGGCAAGACTGGCGAAACATGCCATCTTTTAAGCTTTCTGTTCTTCCTTTGAGAGACAGCCCAGCATAAGGATTAATGCAGGAACCATGGAGTTTGACTGATTAAGTTGGACTCCAGGCTGCTTACTGGTTATATTCTCCTTAACCTTTATTTGCCGCAGTTTCTTCATCTGTTAAATAGGGATAAAATGACACCTACCTTACTGGGTTATTGAGTGGATTATAGGTGTTAATATATGAAAATATCTTACAAGCAATGCCTGGCACTTTAAATAAGCATTATATAGGTGGCTGTTGTTGTTATCCAAAGAGAAGGAAACGTAGTTTTCCTTAGACTAGCCTAGAAGTCCCTGTACAACGGAGTCAGTCAGATTTCCAAACTTTATTCCTAGCTACTATACCAGGTATGCTGAGCTCCAGCCCAGTGCTGCTCAGTGTATTCCATATGGATGTTCTGAGATAATTTGTTATGCCCAGTAAGTGTAGAGCTGAATTAAATATTTTAGAGGTGGCAGAAAGTTCCATATAGTTTTTCATGCTTTAGACTCATAACTCCAAGGCTATATGGATGGTCTCTGAAGATGATGGGGCAATATCCTTTCTATCTGTTACCTTGAGCTTTCACTGAACATGACCATAATTGACTATGCTAAGACTTTGGTCTTTCCTACTTTTGTGGTATAAGTTCAGACCCTTTGAAGAAGCAGTTCATAAATGCAATTAAATAAATTTCACCCCAACATTAGCTGTCCTGTCCTGACAAGGAAAGTGTTGCTCGTTTACTTAGCACTTGTGTCTTGTTAATACTGGTGATGGCCATCTGTGGGTATGAAGAGCTAACGGCTGTTAAGTGACAGACGAATCATTTCCACAGGGCATGCATACACGTTCTTTCTATGGATGGTGTCTACAGTTTGTCCTTGGCAGACCATTGCCATTTTCAGACTTGCTTCCAGTATCCTCCTGTATGTGTTGCCTCGCAGTAACTTGTCACTTCACTTAAGCAGAAAGCTCACAGTTCTCTCATTGCTGTACCTCTTGTACTAGACTCTGAACGCAATGTTTGGGTGACTGCCATTATCACTTCCTTTGGCTTTTGATCACTAAACTTCCATTATCCAGGCATCACTTGTATTTATGAGTAAACTTTTCCTTTTGCACCACCCCCATACTCCAAGGCTTATAGATGAGCCGTTTCCTGACAGCTAAGGAGCAATCAGCTCCACTGTCCTCCTACATAATAATGAATAATCTTTTCTTGCAGTCAATAAAACAGGCTCCCACGATCATATCCTTTTATGACTTGGGGATGCTGGTGAAAAATCTTGACCAGATATTATTTGATTTGGGAGAACAGAGCAATGTAAATATGGCATTCAATATGCTTTAAAATAATTATCGGGAAGGTGTAACTTTCATGCTAAACATGATTTACGCTACAAAGAAAGTAGTCTAGGAGAAATAAACCACGGAACTCATGGGCATTTTATAATTGTCTAATCTAGCTCCTTTATTTTATAGTTGTGGATGCTGGGGCCAAGTAGAGTTGACTTGCTCAAGGGCACATAGTCAAGGAGCAATGGAGATGCTGGAATAGAGTCTTCTGATTCACAGCCCATTGCTCTTCATTCTCAGATGTTTTATAACTGATAATATCTTTGAAAATATCTAAATATTTTTGGTTGGGAGGCTACTTGAGATCACTTCCTTTTCACTGATAGGTCAGAGGACACACAAGAAGTCCACTCTTAACATATCAGTAAATGAGTGATGGATGAAGTGAAGAGGTAAGTGTAGACACCTCCATTTTTAAGTTACATTGTTGGGGAGATGAGAAGAAATGCTCAATGAATTTGCTCTCTGTCTGTAGTCAATCTATCTACTATGATTTATCCAGTAATGCATTGGCCCCTGGAACTTGGTGCTTTTACATCTAGTACATCTCCATATCTTATATTTGAGTTAACTCTTAAATATTCATTAATTGTTATTCTGAGAGTGGAAAGATCATAAGCCTAGAATAAGGAGATTAGGCTCTACTCTAAGTTCTATTGTGAACCTGAATCCTAATCATGACAAAGTCACTACTCTTTGCCTCAGTTTCTTCACATGTAAAATTGAGGTGCTGCTTTAAATAGCATCATCTAAAATTCATTTCAGATATTGTGAATGGAAAAGCTACAACCTCTGAATGTTACAACTGTCAGGTTAGTTACCCTCATGGATTTCATACATTTCCCATGCCTGGTTGTTGGCAGAGGGAAAAGAGTGGGAGTGTGGTGTCTGTGTTAGTATTGCCAGCTGACAGGCTTTAAAACAGGAGTAGTATGGTTTGAGTAATAAAAATACCTTCTTAGGATGCCTCACCAAATAATAGAGGATGCTGAAGAGAGTATCTAAGTAAGAGACCCGGCTATTTCTGGAGGTTTTTCAACTAGACCTACGTTTAATATTTAAAAGCATGAAAACTCATGTAATTAACATGTAACTTATTTATATTAAAATTAGTATACTGACGTGATATTTTCTAAAACTGGACCACATATGCATGGATTTCTTAAATAATCCTTCAAGAGAATAGAGCAGGAAATGTAGTGATATGCCCATTTGCAGTGTGGTATGGGGCTTCCTGAATGTACAAATATGGAAGGCAGCAAGGTGGGGCTGGATACGAGTAATGCCAAGAACTTAATTTCAGCATTTCAACCACTGTGTACATCCTCAAAATGCCTTTCACTTTAATTTTGTATAAATACGAATTGGATCCTGGGTTACCTTTTGCTTTAGAGATGAAAAAAATGTATTTACATTTCCCACACAACTGCTGGGAATTCAAGTAGTGTGAAAACTCCACACAAATAAATAATACATTTAAAGCTATTTCTAGAAGAATAATTCAAAAAGAAAGTAGTTTTGGGACATAGGCAACAAAAAATCCCTATTACCTAGGTTTCTTTGATTCAGAGATTCAGCATACGGATTTATGGAGACAGATTATGTCCTCAACAAATTAAAGAATACAGGATATACATTGTTGTCTAATATAATATGAGGAAACTTTAAAATTTGTTTCCATGAATTCTATGTTCAGTTGGAAATATATGTTCAATTGAGTATCAGTAGAAAAATCTATTGTTTTTACTAATGACTCAGCTGCTTAAATGTTCTATTGTATCGGTGGCCAGCGGCAGGAAGGAGGCTCTGTGCAGTATTGTTGTAACCATGACATTAGTGACATCATTTAGCAGAAATAGAATTTGGGACATTTGGAAAACAAAGCAGTGGCCTCTTGGCTCAACTTTGTGAGAACCTAATAAATTCTAAGAAAGTATAGTGGACAGTGTTGGTTTCTCCATATATATTTAGTGATTTT
Source organism: Symphalangus syndactylus (assembly GCF_028878055.3). Lineage (NCBI taxonomy): Eukaryota > Metazoa > Chordata > Mammalia > Primates > Hylobatidae > Symphalangus > Symphalangus syndactylus. Next base: position 46,565,528 of record NC_072434.2, on the reverse strand, counting down.
ATATATATGCACACACACACACCTACATACATAAAGTATTTCATTTAAATTTACCTACTAATGTATGATATTCACAATGCCCTATAGACTTTGGGAAGAATGTTAATCTTGTATTGCAAAGCCATGCTCTACTTTAAAAGCAATGCCTCCAGATGTACAGCATACGTAACAGGGCCAAGAAAACATGTAACGTTGATTCTGTTCTGAGATACACCTTTGTTAAAAAGAATCCCTTCAGTTTTTCCTGTCTGACTAAAAATGATGAAAGGGAGGGTATCCTGCATGGCTGTGTTAGAACATTGAGGTATTGGAGATCCGTGAAGGAGCGTCATCGTTACTATAGAAACAAATGCTGCCCCTGTCCTGGACATCCAAAGGACAGACTGAAAAATGAGGAGGGGAAAGGCAATGGGAGGAAGAGGTGCCATGAAATGAGAATAAAGAAACTACACAGGAAGGACTGAATTAAGAAAAGAACAGCCTGAGGCAGAGTGGGGAATCTAGACACAGAAAATTCCCAATGGAAATGTAAAAAACTGGATCACCACTTGGGTGGGTACAAAGAAATGATGACTTTTCTGTTTTTAAAAGTTAAATTTTCTTCTAAAGTATACATATGTTTTTGCCTTTGGAACAACTTTTGAATCCTGAAGTCTCTCTTAAAAATTAAATTTGAAAGAAAAACCAAATAAGTAAAAGTATTGAAGATTGTGGTAGAAAATGTATTTGAATAATGAATATTAGAATCTGTAACAAGTCACTTGATCTCAACTTAAAATAGGGAAACTAATAGCAACCTCATGATTATTGGGTCAGTATAGGAGAGAACCAAATTCAAACCCTGATCCATGGAGTGAACATTTCTATTTTGGGGGAAAGATTAGGGAATGGAGTCTGGGAATATAAATTATTCATTTTAGTATTTCAGAATGAAGAGAAAAGAGAATATTTCTTTTCCTTTATTCCTCTCACTGAAAAAGAATAATTTGTTCATGTTTGAAGACTGTGAACAGAGGTAGAAAACATTTATTATATATACGTAAATATATAATTAGATGACAGTTTACAAAGTGAATGAATAGATGCTATTAAAATGCTACTTTTGACCTTCAAAAATATCTCAGATAGGGTTGATATTATTTGGTTATTTGCTGATTTGGATAAATTGCCGAGCAGAATTTTATGTCAAGAATAGAAGATATAATATTTTTCTATAACATTTGATATGTTTTCTGGAAATGTTTACTTATAGATTATTATCACTCATGTATTGTGGTAGACAAGGTGATGTAGCATCCAGATACCTCTTAAAAGAAATACTTCCCAGCTCCTGCCTTTTATCCAAAGTCATACTATTCACTCCTTAGGGCAGCCTACTTTCATAGCTGATGAAGGTTGGGGTATAAAGGTATGGCCATCTTCTGAGGTTCTGTTGGGTTTACCAAGGTGGTGGTAGGGCCTGCACTGAAGCTCAGCTTTTCTTCTGCCAGTCCTGCTTCTTCCTCATCCCTTTCATGTTGTTGAGTCCAACAAGACAGTTCTTAATAAACATTCCGCATGCTGAACTCCAATTCACAGTCTGATTTCTAGAGAACACAATTGGCATCATGTACTTTACTATTGCAAGTAAAGTATCATATGGACAAATATTTTCCATTTGAAATGTCCATAAAGTTTTACTTTTAAAGTCAGTTTTCACATGTATGCATAGCTTCAGATTACCTGTACTATCCTTTAAAAATTCACAAAGAAAGCTAAAAATGCGGCCAGGCGCGGTGGCTCACGCTTGTAATCCCAGCACTTTGGGAGGCCGAGGCGGGCGGATCACGAGGTCAGGAGATCGAGACCACGGTGAAACCCCGTCTCTACTAAAAATACAAAAAATTAGCCGGGCGTGGTGGCGGGCGCCTGTAGTCCCAGCTACTCGGAGAGGCTGAGGCAGGAGAATGGCGTGAACCCGGGAGGCGGAGCTTGCAGTGAGCCGAGATCGCGCCACTGCACTCCAGCCTGGGTGACAGAGCGAGACTCCGTCTCCAAAAAAAAAAAGCTAAAAATGCTTGCAAAAATTGTTAGCTCATGTTTTATATGCAGAATCTTAGTGACTAAGGAATTTTAAGGAAATATTTATAATGATAGGGTTTCAGGAGACCCTAGAGATCACATCAAACCCACTTGTACAGATAACAAAGCTGGAGCCTACAGGGCCAAGAGGCCTCTTTCAAGGCCATGCCGGGGCTTAGAACTACTCCTTTAGCTTTCTGTGTTCAGGGATCGATTTTTTTTTTTTTTTTTTTTTTGGCCTTTCTTCTCTCTTTCTTTCCTCCTCTGTTTCTTTAACCTAATTTGCCTCCTCATGTTCGTAAGCCACAGCTGTTTCCCAGAACTGTGAAATCCTTTCTGAGAAATGATTAGGAGTGTGATGTGTGTAGGGTGGTATAGAGAGAGCACCTATAACTCCTGTAATTCTGTCAACTTGTAACTGTGCTTAAAATTTATAAAATTAGAGGGTGTTTTCTGAACCTCATGACACTAGCGGTTTTCCCAGATGAATTGAGTGTTACCCAGGTTTCCTCTGAGAATCCAGGAGGTAGGCTGATGGGCAGCTTCTTCATTTTACATTCAAGACTACGCATTTGTACCTTCCTCCCATGAGCACAAAAAAATGTATTCAATATTTCTTAGGCATTAGATGTAATAAAGTGTCATTAGGAATTTTGTAGTGTAGAAAAATGTATTATTTCCGAGCCCATTTTAGTCTTTCTATGTGGAAGACCGTGTATTTACTGCTAAACATGTTCTACAGTATATGGCCTGAATATATTCTGCAGTTATCTCATATCTAAGCAGGTATTTAAGTAGTTGAGCTCCATTTATCTTTCCTGAAATGCCTTAATAATATTATCTTTCCTGAAATGCCTTAATAATATTTTATAACTCATTAGCATGTACAAAATGCTTTTATGTATGTATATTAAATGTTTGTTGAATAAGTTATACATGTTTTATATTCAGACATTAGAAAAGAAAGTTATGTAATAATCTCACTTAATTTAAGCCTCCATCTATGAAGTAAATATTATCTTCTCCATTTTCCAATAAGAAATCTAAGAATCTGCAAGTTTAAGTTCTGATAACCACTGGCTTACACTTTCTGTTTATCATGTCCCAGACATGTTCTAGGAGCTTTATGTGTATTAACTATTTCTTTGAACAACCCAGCTGAAGTTGGTATCATTATTATCGATGGCATTTTACAGATGAGTACACTGAAACACAGAGAGATAGAGTAACCTGGCCAAGGTCACACAGTGGGTGAATGTTAGGAGTGGGGGCTGGGCGCAGTGGTTTACTCCTGTAATCCCAGCATTTTGGGAGGCCGAGGCGGGAGGGGTCACCTGAGGTTAGGAGTTTGAGATCAGCCTGACCAACATGGCGAAACTCCATCTCCACTAAAATACAAAAAATTGGCCGGGGGTGGTGGTGGGTGCCTGTAATCCCAGCTACTTGGGAGGCTGAGGCAGGAGAATTGCTTGAACCCAGGGGGCAGAAGTTGCAGTGAGCTGAGATCGTGCCACTGCACTCCAGCCTGGGTGACAAGAAAGAAACTCCATCTCAATTAAAAATAATAATAATAAAAGGAATGGGATGCAGCCTAGGTAGGATGACCAACTATCCTGGTTTGCTCAAGACTGAGGAGTTTCCCGGGACACAGGATTTTCAGTGCTCACACCATAACAGTCTCAGGTAAGTGGAACAGTTGGTCGGCCTAAATCCAGGTTGTGTGCTCAAGGACCTACACTCTTAAGCACCTAGCTCTTCTGTTTCTCATGCAGAAGGTGGTGGATCCAGGGTTTGAACCCTCATTGAGTGACTCTGAAGGCTGTGCTTTTATATTTCCATCATGTGGCCATGATTTGTATTTTAATACAAATGTATCACAAAAAGTGATCATAGATTACTAACCTATAATATGTTTGGATAGGTAATCATATACCAAAGCCTAATACATTTAGTTAGACAGGAACATGCATTCAGATATTTGTCATGATTCTTTTGTAAACAGCTTTATTGGGGGATAATTGATAGCAAAAAAGCACATATTTTAGGTATACAATTTGGACATATGCATACACCCATGTAACAGTCACTATAACCAAGGTAAAAAACGTATTTATCACGTCCAAAAGTTTTCTCATGCCCCCACCTTTTAGTAAGTTCTAGATATCTGTTCAACATAGTGCCTATATCTTGCACTCTTTAAAACTTGTTAGGAGAGTAGATCCCACGCTTTGATTCCTAATTGGCTTTGTCTCATTTGACAACTGGCTGTTTAATTTTTCTTACACTTCAGTTTCTCCCAAAAGCCTATTCCCTATTTTCCATAAGTTACTACAGACTTGTAGTATAGATTGATATTTTATTCTTCCCTTTCCCATAGGTCACTCCTGAATGGTATCTTTCTCATGTGTACCCTACTTCAACTTCACTTTCCCTGATGGGTCTGAAATATATGATGTATACATTCAGTATCCACAGAAGCCTGCCAGTTTCCTCTTGTGTCATGGTTCCTCCTTATCTATAGGCCCTTCCTTCTCAAAGTATTATTGTTTGCCTAATCCCAACTCCTCACATCTCTTTAGTTTCATGACATCTTCCTGTAATATTGTGCCAATAAAACTGCCTTCAGATTTGAGAGAAGGGAGAAATCAATGTAAACTAGTGTTGTCATGGACACCTTTATAGAGGTGATATTAGTCAAGCTGCGTTTTAAGGAGTGCAAATGCGATTTAGATGAGCATCAGTAATATCAAAGTCTTGATTTTACTGATTTAGATTTGAAGGAAGATTACATCTAGGAACTAAGAAATATTAAATTAGTCTTTCTTTTTGATTTCATAAACTTAATCATGAGTGAACTACTAGCTGACTTATGCAATTTCTAGACTCTGTCTTTGAAGGCAGTGTTCTTAAATTGTGGAGGCACATGGTGCTTAATTGTATTGGAGGTTGGCTTTGCATTGTAAAGAGCATGTTTGCATAACGCTTATCAGGTGAGTTACTTTTGGCTAGTATTTATTTAACTTCCTTGAGCCTCAATTATCTTTTGGCTAGCCATACTTACCATGTAGAGTTGTTGTAAGAATAAAAATAGATAAAGGATTAATAAAATAGCTAGTTTAGTGCCTGGCACATAGTAGCTATTATTAATCTTACCTAAAGAGTTGTTATTCTGTTCATGGATGAAAGCAACTGATTTTCTACTTCTTTCGATAGTCTGATGAGATAACAAGTACATGAGAACGGATGACTGTGGTTAGTACTGTAGGTCAGGAATAAGAAATTATTTTTAAACTCATCCCACTCTTTCCCTCTATAGCAACTCCTTCTTTGTCTGGATTGAGATTTATGTAGATGCTTTTCCCCAGTGCTTCAGTACTAAATGTTTAAGAATGCCAGGTATTTTAATTTAAAAGCATACTTTTTCATCAAAAATGATGCATTAGAAATATTAATGTTAACAATAGATAAAATTTTGAGATATAAATATAGCACACTAAAAAAATTTTCATTTAAGCATGTTGATATGTTAGATGTTAGATTGAGGTAGACAGAGGGTTTGTGATTACTTGTTTTGTCTACAAAAAGGTAACTATCAGAAATGTTCAATATTGTTCAATATTGTTTACATTCATATTTCAACAGAACTACCACTTTTGGTAAATACCAATATGTATAATATTTCCTGGCTACACTTCCCTAGAACAAAATTTATATTTTTCCCATGATTTATTTAACTTCATTATTTGAATATATCTTATAGTCAGGTATGTAGGTGATGCTTACTTTATTTATGCTACTAACTTTTTTTAAATTTACTTATTGGACAGTGCTTTTCAGGCTAATGGGGCCTCTGGAGGCAATAAGAAATAGCTGGGAAAAATAGATAAAATGTTTTATTTTAATTTCAATTGTTATTTGCATGCAATTTATTTTATTTTAGACCTTTTCTCTATTACAGAAGTTATGGGGGATGGAGGGAGAGAAAGGGAACGAGAGAGAGATGTGTGTAAAATTGCCTTTCCTGGCTGTGGTCAGAAGGGTATATGACTATGGAAGAATGGTCAGAGACATGCAATGCTAATTGCTTTGAAGGTGGAGGAAGGTGGCCAGGAGCCAAAGAATGAAGGCAGCATCTAGACATGGAGAAAGCAAGGAAATTTTATATCTACATATCTATCTATCTATCTACATATCTATCTATCTATCTATCTATCTATCTATCTATCTATCTATCTATATCCTTACTTGGGAAGAAACTTTGTGGATGTGATTAAAGATATGGAGCTTGAGATGGGTTATATGATTGTGATCAGTCTAATCACATGAATCTTTAAAAGTGGAAGACCTTTTATGTCTTTCCTGGCTGTGGTTAAAGAGAGCTGTGACTACAGAAGAATCATCAGAGAGATACAATATTGATGGCTTTGATGATGGAGGAATGTGATCATGAGTCAAGAAATGCAGGTCATGTTTGCAAGCTGGAAAAGATAAGGAGTAGATTCTCCCTTAGGGTCTCCAGAAAGGAACATAGACCTGCTGACACCTTGACTTTTCCCCAGTGAAAGCTGTGTCATATTTCTGACCTCCATAAATGTAAGAGAATACATTTGTGTTGTTTAAGTCACTAACTTGGCAGTAATTTATGACAGCAGCAATAAAAACTAATACATGCGTACATTTCATATTGTATTGAAGGAAATAAATATATTTTCATTGTTTTGAATGTATGTATATTCATCTCCAGCATAATCTGTAGTAATATATGCTTAAATTATCATCCCCTACCCAAGACAAATTTATTTATAGAAGTCCCCAGTTTGGTGCACCATGAACTTGCATAGAGGGAACTCTTTCCTTATTTCAATGGATATTGACTGAGCACTTAGTATACACCAAGTGCTAACTGCTGGATATGCTGTAAATAATAATAGACATGTTTCCAACTCTTACTACATTATTGCAACATTAGTCATTACTAGTTCTGCCATTTTTTCTCATTTTTAGATTGTACTAAAAAGGAGGAAATACTAAAAGAGTATTGTACCAAAAGAGTTCTTGGATAAGGGCCTCTTTCTTTCTTGGTTTGCAGTTAGCACTGTTCCAACAGTATGATGACATAAACAATTTTTAAAGAATGGAAGCCTTTTTGAAGCTAATACATATTATATTAGTTCATTTTCATGCTGCTGATAAAGACATACATGAGACTGGGCAATTACAAAAGAAAGCGGTTTATTGGACTTACAGTTCCACATGGCTGGGAGGCTTCACAATCACTGGGGGAAGGTGAAAGGCAAGGAGGAGCAAGTCACATCTTACATGGATGACAGCAGGCAAAGAGAGACCTTGTGCAGGGAAACTCCCATTTTTAAAACCATCAGATCTTGTGAAACTTATTATCTGTCACCAGAACAGCAAGGGATAGACCTGCTGCCATGATTCAGTTATTTCCCACCAGGTCCCTCCTACAACATGTGGGAATTATGGGAGCTGTAAGATGAAATTTGGGTGGGGACACAAAACCAAACCATATCATTCTGCCCCTGGCCCTTCCCAAATCTCATGTCTTCACATTTCAAAATCAATCATCCCTTCCCAACAGTCCCCCAAAGTCAACTCATTTCAGCATTAACTCAGAAGTCCACAGTCCAAAGTCTCATCTGAGACAAGGCAAGTTCCTTTCACCTATAAGCCTGTAAAATCAAAAGCAAACTAGTTACTTCCTAGATACAATGGGGGTACAGCTATTTGGTAAATACAGCCATTCATAATGGGAGAAATTGGCCAAAACAAAGGGGCTACAGGCCCCATGCAAGTCTGAAATCCAGCAGGGGAGTCAAATCTTAAAGTTCCCAAATGATCTCGTTTGACTTCATGTCTCACATCCAGGTCATGCTGATGGAAGAGGTGGGTTCCCATGGTATTGGGCAGCTCCACTCCTCTGACTTTGCAAAGTGCAGCCTTCCTCCCAGCTGCTTTCATGGGTTAGCATTGAGTGTCTGTGGCTTTTCCAGGTGCATGGTGCAAGCTGTCAGTGGTTCTACCACTCTGTTGTCTAGAGGACAGCATCCCTCTTCTCACAGCTCCAATAGGCAGTGCCCCAGTAGGGACTCTGTGTGAGGGCTCTGACCACATATTTCCCTTCTACACTGGCTTAGCAGAGGTTTTCCATGAGGGCCCTGCTCCTGCAGCAAACTTTTGCCTGAGCATGCAGGCATTTCCATACATCCTCTGAAGTCTAAGCAGGGGTTCCCAAACCTCAATTATTGATGTCTGTGCACCTGCAGGCCCAACACCATGTGGAAGCTACCAAGGCTTAGGACTTGCACCCCCTGAAGCCATGGCCTGAGCTGTACCTTGGCCCCTTTTAGTCATTGCTGGAAAGGCTGGGATGCAGGGCACCAAGCCAAGGCTGCACACAGCACAGGGGGCCTGGACCCAGGCCATGAAACCATTTTTTCCCCTAGACCTCCAGTAAAGGAGGGGGAGGGACTGCCATGAAGATCTCTGAAATGCCCTGGAGACATTTCTTCCATTGTCTTGGGGATTAACATTTGACTCCTCATTACTTACACAAATTTTTGTAGCTGGCTTGAATTTCTCCTCAGAATATGGGATTTTCTTTTCTATCACATTGTCAAGCTGCAAATTTTTTGAACTCTTATGCTCTGCATCCCTTATAAAACTGAATGCCTTTAACAGCACCCAAGTCACCTGTTGAATATTTTGCTGCTTAGAAATTTTTTCCACCATATACCCTGCATCATTCCTCTCAAATTCAAAGTTCCACAAATTTCTAGGGCAGAGGAAAAATGCCACCAGTCTCTTTGCTAAAACATAACAAGAGTCACCTTTGCTCCAGTTCCCAACAGGTTCCTCATTTCCATCTGAGACCACCTCAGCCTGGACCTTACTGTTCGTATCACTTTCCTCAAAGCCATTCAACAAGTCTCTAGGAAGTTCCAAGCCTTCTCACATTTTCCTGTCTTCTTCTGAGCCCACTAAACTGTTCCAACCTCTGCCTGTTACCCAGTTCCAAAGTCGCTTCCACAGTTTCGGGTATCCTTTCAGCAGTCCCCCACTCTACTGGTACCAATTTGCTATATTAGTCTGTTTTCATGCTGCTGATAAAGACATACTGGAGACTTGTCAATTTACAAAAGGAAGAAGTTTATTGGACTTACAGTTCCACATGGCTGGGGAGGCCTCACAATCATGGAGGTAGGTGAAAGTCACATTAAGTCACATCTCACATGAATGGCAGTTGGCAGAGAGCTTGTGCAGGGAAACTCTCATTTTTAAAACCATCAGATCTTGTGAGACTTATTCACTATCATAAGAATAACACAGAAAAGACCTGCCCCCATGATTCAATAACCTCCCACTGGGTCCCTCCCCTAACGTGGGAATTATGGGGCCACATGATGAAATTTGGGTGAGGACACAGAGCAAAATCATATCACATATATATTCAGGTATCTTAATATTTTCTCATATAACATGGGATCAAAAGAGAGCTTATTTTCTTTGGCTATATCACATTGTTTTTAAGATACCTCTTACAGTGGAACCCCTGAGAATTTAAAACAATTTCTGGCCAAAATGGCAGTAACCAAGGAAAAAGCTCAGTTAGAATTCCAAGTCTATACACATTTGGAATCCAACCCTGACTTCAAAAACAGTTTTTAAGTAAGTCATTCTGTGAAAATTAAATTATAAATGACACATATGTAAAGATTAATTCTTTAACTACTGTAGCATAGCATGCTCCCTGAATGTTAACCGCTCTTATTTGTTTCAGAAGGGACTTCAGGCAACAATTTATATCTTGTGGTTTTCAGTCTGGCTTCATTTGTCACCGAGTTGTGAAGCTTCAGGATTAAATTTTGTAGGACTAGTGAACACAGACTCTTTATCAAATGTTCTTGACTATTACTAACTCTTTTGGTATTGTGCAATAAGTAAAAAGAAAAATACATAGGACCAAAATATCAAGGAGTTTTTACTTGCTGTAAAATTCTTCCTATATTTAAAATACCTAGTATAATACCTGTTTTTTCCTTAAAGGAACATTCAGAAAAATGTAGCACTCTTTATGTGCTTTCCAATATGGTAGTCATTAGCCAGACATGTGAATATTGAATGCTTAGATTATGGTGGTCCAAACTGGTTACACGTATAAAATACACACTGGATTTTGAAGATTTAGTGTAAGATGAAAACATTTAAAATATATCATAACACATTTTATATTGATTACATGCTGAAATTGTAATATTTTGATATATTTGGCTAAGTAAGACATACTGTTAAAGTTAATATTGCCCATTTCTTTTTACTTGTTTAAAAACATGGCTACTAAAAAATTTATAATTCTAAGTGTGCTTTGCTTCTGTGACTCACGTATTTCTGTTGGACAGTGCTGTTTTAGGTGTTAAGTTAGTTATTCCAATTGTAGGAAAATACAGGGAATCATGTTTGGATTCTTAAATATTAAGTGTGAGGTCAGTGTCTCCTGCCTTATGAAGCCACTCCTGCTTGGTGCTTCTCTTCTTCCTGAGTCTGGTGTTTCAGTGGGGTTATCTTTCTTGTAAGGAGAGTGAAAAATAGGTGTAATACATATAAGAAAATGATTAGAATGTCATTGAATGTCATCAAAAGAAGTGAATAAAATTGAGAAAGAAGAGTGGGCAGCATATTTATTCTGTCAGCAATAGCTATGTTCTGTGTCCTTTTTCAGGGAATCTCTAGAACATGTTCTTTGAAAATGAGAAAGACAGCCTGTTTATTCACCAGATAAAGATTACATGTGGTCTTTAGCAAGAAACATGAACTCAGGAGGATGTGACAGATTTTAACCTTAATTTGAATGGAAGGGAAGCATTGTATAAGAAGGACAAAATAATGTGACTTCACACTGTCTTCATACTAGATAATAACTGAAAACTGATTGGCAATATAACATTTATTATTTTCCCTGTAATACTGTTATTAAAACACAGGAAAGTGGTTATCCAAATGCCCATGCTTTCTAAAGAAGAAACCAAAGGTCTGATGTCTGGATATGAGTTCAGACTACCCACTAAGAGTAAAGACTTCTCGGTTTCATGAAGGACAGGCTGGAGAAAGGCAAAAAGACCACCTATAAAATGGATACAGAGGCCGGGCGCGGTGGCTCACGCTTGTAATCCCAGCACTTTGGGAGGCCGAGGCGGGCGGATCACAAGGTCAGGAGATCGAGACCACGGTGAAACCCCGTCTCTACTAAAAATACAAAAAAATTAGCCGGGTGTAGTGGCGGGCGCCTGTAGTCCCAGCTACTCGGAGAGGCTGAGGCAGGAGAATGGCGTGAACCCGGGAGGCGGAGCTTGCAGTGAGCCGAGAGGGCGCCACTGCACTCCAGCCTGGGCGACAGAGCGAGACTCCGTCTCAAAAAAAAAAAAAAAAAAAAAAAAAAAAAATGGATACAGAGAGAGAAGATCGAATCATAAAGTCTCTAGGCCTTTGTCCAATTATAAGATTTTTTTTCTTTTGTTTCAAGACTTTATTGAAGTTCTATGAGCTACACTCATTTTCCTGTAAAATTGATGAAGGTTAATATTATTACCATCTAATCCGTTGAATATTATTTTATTTAAACTGATATAGCAAAGGAAATAATGAGCTTTGTATTAGCAAAAGGGAGAGATTTTCAGTATTCTCTTACCGCTTACAAATAACTGTTTTATCACACACCAGGCCTGTCAGGGGGTGGGGAGCAAGTGGAGGGAGAGCATTAGGACAAATACCTAATGCATGTGGGGGTTAAAACCTAGATGATGGGTTGATAGGTGTAGCAAACCACCATGGCACAGGTATACCTATGTAACAAACCTGCACATTCTGTATATGTATCCCAGAACTTAAAGTAAAATAAAAAATAATAAAAAGAAGTTCTTAATTATCTCCAGGGAGACAGGGACATAATTGTGAGGCTCATAAACAAGCAAATTAAAAGTGATCATACTCGGTTTCCCAAATGGATCTTTGCTTGTTTTAGGAGCAAGGATAAGAAGTTGCTTATACACCTAGTTTTGCAAAAGGTTGGATAGTTTAGTCATCCTAGCATTTAAACATTGCTGATATTCTATATCCCGAGCCAGGGAAAAGAGATTCTGACTAAGCAAGCAAATCTGAACACTAAAATACCTTAGTTAAAATGAAAAGCAGGAGCTACTCTGGGTTTCTTTACAAAATACAATTTTTCCTCTACAAATAAACTCGTTGGTGCTAATCTGGTAACTATGGCACCTGAATAAAAATGGCACTTTATTCATTAGCATCATGGAGGGTTTATAGGAGATTACTTTGAAAGATACTCAGGGAGACAACTTGGGGATTCTGTATAACTCTCTTAAAAGAATTCAGAATGCTCTCAGATGGTAGAGGAAATTAGGCTTTTTCTGCATGACTTCAAGTGAATTAGGAAGAAGAAAAAGATGTGGAAGGAGAAGGAAATTTTGTTCAAGCTTACCAAAGAGCTTCCCAACAAATAGAGATTATAGTGAAATTGGTGACATTTGGAAGCCCTAAAAGTTCAGCTATGAAATAAAGTGTAAAGCAGAGTTTTGAAAATTGTTATAAAGTATGCTAGAGTGGAATTTCAGCCTTAGGTAGAAATTAGGTAGGATGCTAGGCAAGCTGACCTTCAAAGACCCTTCAATGCTAAAATTCTGTGAAAAGCAATGATTGATTTGTGTTAGTTTTCTAAAAAGAAACTTTCTCTATCTGAATTGCATTAAGCATTGCAAATCCAAATGAAATGCATTATTATTTAAAGTTGTTGACCATTTTAATACAATTCATTGTGCTCTCTTTCACATCCCTCTTTAGCGCAGTGAAGAACATGCTTATTAGTACGGATCCTCGTGTTCCAAAAGAGTCCTTTTTCTGAGTGGTAAATCAAGCATGTCGGTGTCTCTGCAGCAATCCCAAATACAACATAGCCTGGTAGCAGGTGGTACTGCTGGCACTGCTTGTCTCTAGCTTGACCTTATTAAAACATTGATCAGCAATGGCCTCATGTAGCTTATTTGCACACAGCTGCCTCATAGTAGATATCGTTTGTTTCATGCCCTAGTGGTTTTGCCCAATGAGTAGTTTAAAAGACACTAAACCTAAAATCCCCACAGTACTGCAAAGATGGGAATTTGTCTCTAGTTTCTTACTCAGTTGGAATGACAAAAGGTTAGAGCAAAAAGAGAAGGTGAATATTATTTACTTCAGTGGTTCTAGACCCTGGCTATCCTTTAGAATTGAAGAGTGAAAAATAATTACCAGAGTCTGGGCCCCCCATTTAGGGATTCTGATATAATTTATCTACAGTGGGTGCTGGGCTCTGGTTTTTTTTGATAACTCCCCAGGTAATTCTACTGTGAAGCCAAGGTTGGGAAACACTAGTCTTTTCTAATCGTTTTCTTATTATACTTTATTTTATTTTTTAAATTGACACATAATAATTATACATGTTTATGGAGTACATACTGATGTTTTAATACATATATAAAGATCAGATTGGTGTCATTAGCAGAACCGTCATCTCAAACATTTATCATTTCTTTATGTTGGGAATATTCAATATCCCAACAGTTAGGGAACTGTTGTATCTTCTCTTTTTAAATCAAATTTAAACACCTTATAAGTAATGGAAAGAAATTCTTTATTCCAACAATTGAATCACTGAGCCAATATAAATTTCTAGAGAGACATTTTGAATTGGATCTTTTCGGAAGAGATAGTGAAACAGTCTTCCCCAGGAAGCATTGCCACCTCTCTCTCTAATGTAACATGACAGTCTCAGAGGTGATGAGTGTTTCCTTGAAGTAAGAGCGCTAAAGTACAAGGAAAAGACTGCTCTTTCCTGCCTTCAAACCTTTGCACTACCATGCCATCAGACTGTCATGTTCTTTTCTCACTTTAGATTGGAGAATGCCTATTCATTTTTAAAAATCCCATGCCACTATCATCGTCCCTAAAGTCTTTGTTAATGTCTTCCAGGAAGTATTAGCTGCTCCCCTCATCTGCATACTCAGTTCATATCTCTCCTATTGGACATATTCCCAGTTGTACAATTTATTTACTCACACATAAAAATCTGAACTCTTCAAAGCTAGACACCCCACCTAGGACTAACCTATTGGTGTGTTTTCTAGTATAGTTAATGACATGTATTATGCACTCAAGAAAAGTTTATTAAAATAAAATAAATAATTGGGTTGGTGCACGAATGAGTGAGTGTAAGTGAAGTTGCAAATATTCTTGCTCTCACTAGAGAAGCTGAAACAGATTGATTGAATAAACATAAAAACCATAGGTTTCTGCCTTGAATCGTTAAATACAAAGTAGACAAAGAATGTCCCAAGACTTTCTTAGGCCCTGGTATCAAAGACTGTATTACAAAGCATGGTGAAGGACCCTCATGAACTGGTTATGTCACCCTGTTTCCTAGCAAAATGCTGTGGAAGATGACATTTTAGCAGTTGTGATAATAAGACTTTATTTTTCAAAGTTCCCAATAATGTAAACTGAGTTACGAAAGTCTGGAATCCAGAAAGATATGATCTACAGTCTTCTGGCTGGTTTTCTAACTGTGAATTTAAGAGTAGCTGGAGCCTGTTTCCTACACACTGGCTATGACCTTGCACTTCCTAAGGAACCAAACTGTCTTTATACTACTTATCCTGGTTGCTTTTCCAACCCTTAAAATCTCGAGTCCTGAGAAAAATTATTGAAGTCCTTGTTCAATAGATCCAGTCAACTGCTATACTTACAACATAAAGAAGATAAGAAGCTGACAGAAGAAGATAAGAAGCCTCCTGAGAGGTGGCCAGGTGTTCACGAGCAAGTCTGGCCACCTCTCAGGTTATAGTCACGTGACATCTATCATTTATTTCTGGCGTACTCTAGCTTCCTTTCCCCTGAGTATCACCATATCGACCACTTATGCTGCCCTACGGTCCCAGGAACCCCCTAGCTTTAGTTCTATCTGTCTAAAATACTATTATGAACATATGATTTATTTTGTATTCTCTCAAGTCTTTTAAAAACTTAGGTTATAATCAGAATAGAGTAATTTTTTAAATTAACATTGGGTAAAATAATTAGTTTCTTTTTTTCCTTTTGATATGTTTGTTTCTTAAATTTAAAAGTAGGAAATGTCTAAATGTGTTCAAATAAATGAATGATCAAGGCCAAAATCAGAAGCAGGTTTTATATTTCATGGAAGGTACTTTTGCATAAAATAATCCATAAAGAACATCCAGTATGTTTTCTCTGCGTCCTTTGAAATGAACAGGTGGTTTCCTATTTAGTTAGACCTCTCACTACTGAACATTATAATAACATTTGGGAAAGATCAGAATTAACAATGAGTCAGTGAGTTACCCAAAATTGAGTCAGTGCTTTTCTTCGGAGAGCAATAAATTGTGAACAAAAATTGAGGTATGATTAAACAGAATTAGATTTTCATACACCTCAATATTACTTATATTTTAGGTTTCACTCAAGTTTTTCTTAGCCTGTATCAGCAAAAATAGAATTTGTTTCCAATGGTGCTAATGAAGTGTTGTCAATGAAGGAATTACTTACAGAGGTATAGTCAAGGTAAGGGACAAAGCAAGGGTTGATGCGATGCCAAGAAGCTAATGACAATGGGAAGCCTAGGTCTGAAAAAGTAAAGGTGCAGAAAGTAAAACAGAGTTACTAGGGCAGGAGCTGATGCAGAAGAGAAGGGCCACTCAATGGAGCTGTGGAAATGGAAGTCACTAGCTGTTCTGCACTACTAAAAAAATAAAGAAATTAGGAAAAACAAGAAAAGGAAAAAAAGGAGGCAGTCCAGAGATAGAGGGATAAAGAAGAAATAGCTATGGTCTGTCTCTCTTTTGCCCTCCAATTTCTTGCTGGTGTTTACTGTTAGCCAAATGAAAGCCAAGTAGAGCTTCCTCCTTAGCCCATTTACCAGTAGAGTTCTCATTGACTCTTTTTCTCAGGGCTGTTTTCCTGGACTCTGAAGTCTAATTTTTCCTGATACCTCTATGGAACCTTAGGGTTGCAGTGTGTTTTACTGAATTCTTGGACACTGCACTTTGCTCTCCCATCTTTATTAGAATGCTATATCTTTTTTTTTTTTTTTTTTTTTTTTTTGTGAGACGGAGTCTCGCTCTGTCGCCCAGGCTGGAGTGCAGTGGCGCCCTCTCGGCTCACTGCAAGCTCCGCCTCCCGGGTTCACGCCATTCTCCTGCCTCAGCCTCTCCGAGTAGCTGGGACTACAGGCGCCCGCCACTACGCCCGGCTAATTTTTTTGTATTTTTAGTAGAGACGGGGTTTCACCGTGGTCTCGATCTCCTGACCTCGTGATCCGCCCGCCTCGGCCTCCCAAAGTGCTGGGATTACAAGCGTGAGCCACCGCGCCCGGCCTAGAATGCTATATCTTATGTTTTAACTTGAGTGCCAACTCTTAACTATTAGTAACATTTACTAAAAAATATTCTGAATGAGCTTTATGTCTTTGGTATTTCTTGCCAAATCAGAGGTTAAAAAGAAAAAAAAAGTTTCAGAAACTTTTATAGTCTTTTCCCCTAAACTATATTATTGATTTTCTCATTTTATAACTCTGCAACATGAATTTGGCTATAAAATAAAAATTTCGTTACTTTTAAATAATGAATACAAAATTAATGTTTTCTTATTCTTACTATGTAAACATTTCTATGTACTTCTTTAGATTTCCATGTCGAACTTTTTCTTTCAAGATTTTAAATCAAAGCCCAGAATTTGCTTAGAGGTAGATTTATAAATAATGTATTAAATTAATTTTTTAAACATCAAAGAAATCTCTTATGGTATTATTAATGAAATTGGAATTAAAGATTGAAATCAAATAGTTCTTAGTTAACATCAATCTTTATTAATTCATCTAGTCATTCATTCATGGAGCTAAATATTTATTGAGTGGTTATTACCATATGTCATTGAATGTAAGTTGCCATCAATTTTAAGTAGCATCCTGATTTCAGAAACATTAACATGTAAAAAAATGCATACTTTAGAATTAATGAATAATATGTGTGGTGGGTGTATTTCAATTTAGAATAACTTATGGTTGGAAGATAGCTTATGATCTAGAATTGATAACCGCAGGCAAGCAAAACTAAACAAAACCAGATTACTGGAGTTTCAGTTGTCATTTTTATACATTACTTTTCTTTTTTCAATAAGTCTGTTTATGTGTCGAATGCGGGACCTGTATTATACTTCTTTGACATTTTCTGTGGTGTGACTGCAAAATGTAATCATAGAATGTTAGTTACGGAAGAAGGGATCAGAGAAGGGCTAACTTGCCTGATCACCTAGCTAGTTAGTAGCAGAGTGAATGAACACTGAAATTCAGTTCTCAAATTCTTGTTCCAGTGTTTTATCTATTATAATACAATATAGGTTTTAAGAGTAGATATCAATGAATATACATATGCATATTGTATGCTTACCGAGTTCATAATTCACTCCAATATTTGTCTTCCACTTAGGTGCTAGGGTTTTACTTTAATTTAACCTTAGTACAAAAAAGCTTAGTGATATCTTTTGTCAACTTTAGATATGTACATGTGTTAGTAGTAGGTTTTACTTTAGCAAAACTTCATCCATTTCCTGTTACATTAAATGGCTCATTCAGTCTTCTTTTGGGTGCTTTTGTTCTTCCTTCTAGTAACAAAAATTATAACTTAGAAAAATATATAAATAATTTATATGTATTTGTATATTTAAAAATAGAATATTTATCATTTGATCTTTCATTATTCATTCAATCCCTATCAAGCACTTAATTTTTAATTTCTGTGATGAGTGTTTTCATATAATTTATGTAATTTTGTTGTACTTAGTAATGAGATAGTCCCTACCCCCAGCCTCCTCCATCCGCTACATTACCTAAATTAACTAGTATACATTTTTTAGTCATGTAGATACAGTCATTGCAGATTTGGTGAGTAGTATTTATTATGCAAGTTTCCTAAGTGTTCAAAGATAAGTTATCTTCCAGCATTTCCAGTAGGAAATGATTGGTAGTATTTCTGTTGAGTACACAAAGCTGATTTCGCCTTTGAATTTAACTACCACACTTTAGCACTGGCTCTATTGAAATGTTAGTGCAGATGTGATGTGCCAACATTTAGAAAAATGTAAATAAAATTGGAAAGTTCCAGGTGAATTTATATGTTCCTTAAAAGCTGCAGAATATAATTACTTTTTGACTTTCTTCATTCTGGCTTAAAAGTTATAGTTTCATGTTCATTTCTGCTTTTCAATGCCTTGTATCTTATGTCTCATTCACCCTTCCCCGCTAATCAGCTGAAGGCATAGCACATGAAGCCTATTATTTAAGAATGTTGGCTTTTTAGTTTCAAAGATTTAAATATGAATCTTGGCTCAGACTTCTAGCTAGCTATGTGATTTTAGGAATGCTACTTGATCTTCTTAGACTTAGTTCTCATATATGTAGAATATTAAAAAGATTAAAACCTCACAAGATTATTCTGAACATTTATCAGGAAAAGTAATATAATCTTTTTTGGTTCAGAGCAGTTTTAGATACATTTAAGCTGATATTTTTATTCTGTAATATTCACACAACAAAATGTAGATTGCTGAAGCTAAGAAACCTATAAGACACAGCAACCAAAAGTCAGTGCCTTGGGGGAGCTATATATATAATTGTTCTCATTTCCCTGAAAAGCCAGGAAGACAACGCAATTTGGAGAACGATCCCTGAAGGAATAGCACAGAGCAGAAATACAACTCAAAACCAGCGAAGCTATTCCCAGGGATACAGAGAAAGAGTCTGCAAGCATTTTGCAAAGCAGGCATTGAAAGAGAAAAAACTTCCTTGGAGGGTTGTGTAGCAGGTGTTAGAATTAACCAATAGACAGAAATATAGAAACAGAATTGATGAAGAATTGATAAGATTTTGAGAGAAATGACATCACATTTTTAAAATTCAAAATGCAGTGAACCCCTACCCATTTCAAAATTTATATTTTAACATTCCTGAATTTGGAATTGATTAATGTCCTGTCTTCCCCCATCAAGTTGATTTTCTATCTTATAATCAAGTCATAATTCTGGACTGGGGCAATAAAATAATACATGCTTTGCTATATTAACTAATACACTTTGAACAATTGCAGATGAAAATATAAAAAAATTCTTCTCATTTAAATATAATCGCTCATACACACTTTTATATAAGGCCATTACAATATAGACAGAAATGGGATATAGAATATAATGAGACACTGAAGAAGAGTAATCTGGGATCATGGAAAAGGAAGATCCAAATGAGATCATTTTTCATTGCTTTGATCAATTCCTTAATTCCACAACTACAAATCTGTTATTTACGGTTTGTAACAGATAGATAGATGTTCAGTTCACTCTTTGGTTAACTGTAGGTAAATGTCACCTCACAGTGTGGCTAAATCACTTTGAATTGAATTTTTTGTTGTCTTCATAAAGTCCTGAATTAGAAGAATTCCATTCTTCTATGAGACATAGGTACTAAATAAAGCTTTAAATTGCAAGTAAGAATTATTTGACAAAGAGAACAGGCTGTGGCCATTCTAAGAATGGTTTCCAGATAAGCCTATTTCTGTTGGGTAACTGTGTTAACACCCTGCTGTGTCCTTACGTGGTCCTCTATTGTGTATTTTAACCTGGGCATTGAAGTGCATCAGCAAAGTCTGAGCAATAACTGCAATTGACTTTTCCAATCATGTTCCCATTATTGAGTCTTTGACATCCAAGGAAAGCATGTCTTTCTCTGAGCATCCTCTGTTTCTTTTTGCCTCTTATTATGCCACTCATCAAGCTTTGTTTATTGTGAAATACCCTCCTTGACTTATCTCTGTAGGATGAAATCCTAACCAAACTTCAAAGCAAATCTCAAATTGTCACTATCCAATAAGATGAATTGATTATCATAATATTAATTTCTTTTCTCAGCTCTTCCATAGCATATGATTATCCTTCTGCCTTTAACATTTTCTACGGTTAGTTTTGCATTATACTATTTTCTAGATTTATGGCTCTGATTATCTACAGTTCTGTCTTTCCCAGTAGAGGTCACACATTTATTGAGCACATACTATATTTGGAATTAGCAGCGTAGAAATGAAATGGCCATATTCCTTGCTCTCTCAGATCTCAAGTCTACTGAGGACATAAAAAGGATAATCTCTAAAATGGAATAATGGTGTCATTATAGATAATAATAGGGCATCATGGGGCTAGGAAATAATGCGGGCCTGGGTCAGAAGAAACTTCTGGAGGAAATGAAAACTCTGTAAATTGGCCCTTCGTTGTATCTCTCACTTAAACCATTTTGGGTGGAATTATGTTTCCTGTGAATCCTTAACTTATATTTATGATTACAAAAAATAAGATTTCCTCCTTTTTGATTCTTTGTGTAAAGCTCTGTTATAATATTCCTTCCATGCTTCCTTATATTTACATGTACGTGCATGTGTGTGCATGTGCTTGTGTGTACTATGTATTTCTGTGTTTGTTCGTCGAGGGGGACTTTGAAATCTTGATCAGGGTATACACAGTGTTTCTTTACACTTGTTACTCTGAAATTATCTGTTTCATGTTCATATATTTGTACAAGGCTCTGAATTCTTTTTGGGCAAGTGCCACCACCTCCTCATAATCATAGCCACAGGTGGTCAGCTCATATAGGGCAGGCACCCTGTAAATGTGTTGAGCTAGATTGATTAATGTGTCTATATGCATTTTTTTTTCCTTAGGAGAAAAAGGTCTGTTGAAATCTTTAGTTGGAATATGTGAATATTCTTGTTACTATATATAGTCTGTAACTACATGGAGGAAAAGCTTTGAGGGTGGAAGAGACATTTGCAAGCTGGAGAAAAAAGAATGTGTCAGTATATGAGGGAATGGTAGAGGGAAAAGTAGCTGGAGTGGGAAGCTGGGGGCGGTGAAAGGTGGTAAAGTGAGACACTAAGTGACAATAAACCATTCAAAAATAATTTGTCCCAAAGTTCTGGCTATTCTGAATTCATCTTTGCTGAGAAATTTTACATTTTTGGCTCACCTTTTGGGAAGGTGGAGATTTAGGCTAGGGAAAAAGTAGAAAAGTACAAGTTTCCATGGAAACAATTACCATAAAATATCGACCAACAAAGATATTAGGAAGCAGGAAAGGAAAGAGATAGTTGCCATGGAAACATGGACAATCGGAGACATGCACTTGAAGTGATTCCTTCTTATTTATTTTAGCTAAATACCTGATTAAAATAGTTATACTTTAGTTTGTAGTTTATTTTAAATATTCATAAAGATTTGTTTAAGAACATGTTTTTCTATCTTGGTAAGTTATAAATTCACAGGAATTCAGGGAATATCCTTGGATTTTGATTGGATATGACATCATTTCATTGATTACAAAATCCATTTAAAATATGACATTTAATATATAAGCCATGAAAGCATTATTTTATAAAAATGACTTTTTAAAATTTACTCTTTCTTCAGAGTAAATGATGTTAATAATTTTTCTTAATGAATGTTAACATTTTTCTTCATGAAGTTTAAATTATTGCTTTTGATTTGCATTGACTAGCAGCATAAAATACTCTAATAATATTAAGAGAAGGTCATTCCAAGCATTTTGATACAATAAAAGCAGGCTCACTTTTTCTCCAAACAATTTTGTATGACTTAAATTTTGAGATCCTTTTTAGGTTTACAATTTTATTTTGGTTATTTTGGCTGTCCACTTACTATATAAACATGAAGGAGTTACTATTAAAGACAATATATCTGTAGTGGATAATTATATAAAGATTAGATGATTCAAAAATGTCCTATCTACATATAAATGCAACTCAGAGAAATTTGGATTGATAAAGCAGAATATTAAACTCCCATGTTGGCTATAAATTTGTGGGATTCAATTTTAAAGTTCCCTTTGAAGAGTACTTTGGGAATATATTCTGGAATGATTCCTTATTTTTTCATTGCTGTAAAACCGAAATGTAAGGAGCTTACATCATTTCCCACCAGATACTGATATACCTTAAGTGTCAACTTAAATTGCATTACCTTTTTTGAGAATTACTTTCCCCTCCTGGCTGTCACCTCTTGTCATCTTCTTTGGCATCCAGAGTTCAGCATTCTAAAAAAGGAGCATGTAGACCTCTTGTGGACAGCTTCCCTGTTATGACTGATTTTTTGTATCTTAAAAAGTAGCTTCTTTAGATGCTATAAGACTATGTGTTATCGATAACCTTTGCAAAACAAAGCATGTTGATTTTTCAGACTCTGCGGGCAACTAAAAAGCCCTTTTGTTTTCTTAAGGTCATACAACTTTATAGGTAGGAGGAACTTAGAGGTTAATTTGTCCAACTCTTTAATTTTAAAGCGGAAAAATTTGAGGTACAAAGAGCCTAGGTGACATGCTGAAGGCCATGTCTCCTGTTTGTCAGTTTACTGTTCTCTTCATAGCACCAGTACATCTCCAAGACATGGCTTGGCTATGTTTTAGCCTACACCTACGTCTCTCTTAATCTACCCCTAAGCCACCACACATACATGTACACACATAAACCGCTCACTATGCACAGGAAGCTTTAATCCAAATCATTCACTGCACGCTTCTCTTATAAAGAAAATTCTGAAGGTCCATGAATACTATGTAGGCTGCTTAAGAAATAATGAGAGAGCATGGAAGTAAAAGAGTGGTGTCCTTATTTCTAAATAGAATTAACCTTCCCCTCCAAAAGATACACATCCAGGTCACCATCAAGTGTAAAAGACAGAGCTGATTTCCAAAATCATTTGATCTGGACTTTCCTTCTCTTTTCTTAGTGCTAACATTTTTCACCCATGTTGCTAACATTTTTTCAAGTGTGTGGATATTTCCTTATAATTTCTCTAGGAGAAATTCTACTACTAAAATGCTTTTAACAATTTTAGTCTGTAGACTTAACATTTCTGGGGGAAAGGAGTGCAAGCAGCTAGGTGGCCCTCCAGACTACTAACAAGCTGGAGAGTGGAGTTTTCCCTGTTAAAGAGTGACTATGGCTGTTTTGAGAATCTTGGTGCCTACACAATGCAGCCTTTCAAAATGGTTCCCACATGGCAAACTCACTAGGATTCTCTGTCTTTCCATTCTAGTTTAGTTATTAAATTACACAGAATTATTCAGGTACTTAGTCCTGAATACCTGCTCTGTTCTAGGTAACCTGCTAGGTTCTAGGAACATCAAGGCAAATCATATGTGGTCCTTGTCCTGGAATTTTTTCAGTCTAGTGGGGATCAAAGTGGAACGAATAGAAAATAAAGTATAATACATTGCCATAATAGAAATGGGATCTCAGAGCAAAGACCCCTAATGCACATCTGTGGGAACTGTAGGATTGATGAAGGTGGAGGTGAAGTAAACAAACAAAATTTAAACAGCAAAGAAAAAAAATCCCACTTCTTTAACACAAATTGTATTCAGCCCTTAGCCTTTTTTTTTTTTTTTTTTTTAACATTTAGCCCATCCCTTATAGAAAAATATTTGCCATTGTACAGTGATTTGACAATGCCCTCACTGTGGTTTGATGGCCAGGCCTGCTGGATCTTGTGATTCTCTGGGACAGGGATTGTGTCCTGCTGTGTCTGCTGTGAATTGGTGTGCCCAACAGATTGAACCCTTCCATGGCACATCTACGCACCTTTCTTTACAATGTCACCTAGTACTTAAGAGCAATCTGTGGGTTAGGCAGATCTGTGTTTTATTTGAGGCTTTACCACAAACTGTCTACATTATCTTGGGCAATGAGACTTTATTTCTTCAAACCTATTTCATGTTATTATGGTGAGAATTCAATGAGACAGTGTTGGCAAAAGTTTTAGAAGAGTACTTAGACAGGAAAGTCTCAATAATATGTCAAGTGCTTTATGACGACATGCATGACTATAGAAGGGATGGGGAAACTAGGTGCTAGCAGTCTTAGGAGCCCAGCTCTGTACAACCAGCTCATATCACCCTCCTCCACTCTCTCTTGTCCCACCTCCCTTTCCTTTCTTGGCATGTGGTGATGCAACTGTGTCTCCCCCTTGTGCTTTTTGAAAAAAAAAATTTGCAGCCAACTCCAAGTTTTAGTTGGCAACAAATCCAATAGTAAACCAGATAACGTGCTTCTCTCCAAAGTAAATATAAACTGTATCAATAGAAATGTAGTTTTCAGAACTCTGGAAATTCTTCTCTGGCACCCTTGTGGACCATATTTGAACACTTAGCCTAGTTTCAGATGCTGCCTCTAAGGACATTAACAAACAAGAATGAATCCTAGGAAGGGTGTGTGTATTACTTAATGGTATGAAAACCATATCATAGAAGAAAAAAGTTGAAAGACATAGAGATAATAGTGTGGAAAGGAGTAGACCCAGGGTATATGAGACCTAAATTTAATACAGATAGGGCTTTAATGTCGAGTGCAGTGTTCCTTGGGAACCTCAAGGCTGGAATCCCTCAGCCATTGCTTATATGTTTTGAACACTGTAATTCGAAAGGTGGATAGCACCTGATCTTCAGGCAGGCAATCTTACCCATTTCAGGCTCACTATCTGTGTCAGAGAAGATTGTGGAAATGTGATTGCTCATGGATATGTCCTTGGAAGAGGGACTGGAAGACCTTTGGTTTAATGAATTCATCTTCACATTTATAGTGGTGAGCATATCCAAATGTTTTCTTGGTCAGAAAAATTTAAGTATTAATAATACCTTCCTTTTGTGAGGAATTGTCAGGTCATGCTTCATTTTGCTCAATAATTATTTTATCTCCTTTCTAATAGTGCTGATTAAGCCGTTCATTTATTTAAGAAAAGCTTACTGAACGGAGATACTTGGACAAAAGAGAACAAAGCCCCTGCTCACTGAAAACCTAAGTCCTATGAGCAATGCCTTTATTTAAATTGTACTGATATTACACATAACAATATTTACCATTTTAACCACTTTGAAATTTACAGCTCAGTGGCTTTTAGTACATAAACACTATTTTGCAACCATCACTACCATCTAGTTTCAGAATATTTTGATCATGACCAAAAGAAATTCTGTACCCATTGAACCAGCTGCTCCTCATTTCCCCCTCCCCCAGTCCTTGGCTGCACTAATCTGCTTTCTGTTTCCCTCTATATGAATTTGCTTAAGCTGATTGTTCATATGAATGAAATCATATAATATGTGGCCTTTGTGTTTGTCTTCTTCCACTCAGCATAATGTTTTCAAGGTTCATCTATGGTGTAGTATATATCAGTACTTCATTCCTTTTTATGGCCGAATAATATTTCATGTTATGGATTCACCACCTTTTGTGTATCTGTTTGTCTGTTGATGGACATTCGAGTTGTTTTCAGCTTTTGGCTATCGTGAATAGTTGTGATGTAGAGCAGGTGAGCCCCCAAATTGGGTCTTAGCTCAGGAGGGTTTTTGGCTCTGCCCAGGAAAGAATTCAAGGGTGAGTTGGTGGTGTTAGACAGCAATTTTTTGTTGAAGTGGCAGTGCACAGCAGCAGAAGTGTTGTTTCTTGCAGAGGAGTGCTGCTCCATAGGCACTGTGCCCAGAGTAGCCCTGCTCTTCAAGGAGCGATACCTCTGCTACTGCTATACACTGCCGCTTCAATAAAAATTGCTGTCTAACACCACCAGCTCACCTTTGAATTATTTCCTGAGCAAAGCCAAAAATCCTCCCACGCTAAGCCCTAATTTTGGGGTTCACCCGCCCTACATCAGCTGGGCTATGAACATTTTTGTACAAGTTTTTGTTTGAACAGCTGTTTAAAATTGTATTGGGTGTATGCCTGAGAGTATCATTATTGCTGGGTCATATGGTAATTCTATGTTAAACTTATTAAGGAACTATCTATTTTTTTAAGTGAGATTTCCAGGTTTTATATTTACTGGTTTACATGCAGTTTGTAGAATTAGAAAAGGTTCTCAGGGCCTTTATTCCCTCTTTTTGAGAGATTTAGCAATATTCTCTTTGACATGAAAATTTCTAAAACTCCATTCATAATACTGACCAAAATTATAATCCTGTGAATAAATTTTTAGGAAAGATCTTATCTAGGAGGGGCTTTCTGTATGTCCTACATATCATTCCCATTTCACAAGGAGTTGTGCAATTGGAGCCCTGGCCTTGCTGCCTCAAGTTGGTCTCTGGCACCATGCAACGGGAAGAAGACCTCTGAGCTTTCTGAGCTAAACTTTGGCTCATGCTCATGTTCACCAAGCAGAAATGTTCTTTCCAATTTTTAGGTTTTTGAGGAGAAACTGAATATCTAAATTTTTATATGATGATCTTCTATGTTTTTAATGCCGGCAACTCATTCACATTTAAACAAAACAAAACAAAACAAAACAAAACAAAACAAAACAAAACAAAACAAAACACCACGGGACAAGCAAAACAAGTCTGGGAGCTGAATTTGATGTGCAGGCCATTGACTTACTATTGCTTTCTTTTTCTTTCTTTCTTTTTTTTTTTCTTCTAACTTTTGTTATAGGTTCAGATAGTACATGTGCAGGTTTGTTGTCTGGATATACTGCATGACACTGAGGTTTGGAGTATGAATGAATCCATCTTCCAAGTAGGAAGCATAGTACCCACTAGGTAGTTTTTCAGCCCTTGCCAGCCTGCTCTTCTTATATTTCCCAGTGTCTATTGTTCTCATCTTTATGTCCACGTGTACTTGATGTTTAGCTCCCACTTGTAAGTGAGATGTAGTATTTGGTTTTCTATTTCTGCATTAGTTTGCTTAGAAAAATGGCCTCCAGCTGCATGTATGTTGCTGCAAAGCACATGATTTCATTCTTTTTGATGGCTGTATAATTTTCCATCGTTATATGTAGCACATTTTCTTTATATAATCCAGAGTTTATGGGAACCTGGGTTGATTCAGTGTCTTTGTGAATAATGCAGTGATGAACATATGAGTGCATGTGTCTTTTTGGTAAAACAGTTTATTTTCCTTTGGGTATATACTCAGTTAAGGAATTGCTGGATTTAATGGTAGTTCAACTTTTAGTCCTTTGAGAAATCTCCAAACTGATCTACACAGTGGCTGGGTACATCCCCACCATCTGTGTATGAGTTCCCCTTTCTCTGCAGCCTTGCCGCATCGGTTGTTTTTAGACTTTTTAACATAGACCATTCTGAGCAGTGTGAAATGGTGTATCATTGTGGTTTTGACTTGCACATCTCTGATGATTAGTGATGATGAGCATGTCTACATATGTTTGTTGGATACTTGTATTTCTTCCTTGAGAAGTGTCTGTTCATGTTCTTTGCCTACTTTTTAATGGGGTTACTTGTTTTTTGCATGTTAATTTGTTTAAATTTTTTTATAGATTCTGGATATTTGGCCCTTGTCAGTTGCATAGTTTGCAGATACTTTCCCCTCTGTTGACTCCCTTGATAGTGTCTCTTGGTGGCAGAAACTCTTTAGTTTAATTAGGTCTTACTTGTTAATTTTTGTTTTTGTTGGATTTGATTTTGAAGACTTAGCTGTAAATTCTTTGCCAAGGCCAATATCGAGAAGGGTATTTCCTAGGTTTTCTTTTAGGATCTTTATAGTTTGAGGTCTAACATTTAAGTCTTTAATCCATCTTGAGTTAATATTTATATATGATGATTGGTGGGGTTCAGTTTCATGCTTCTGGGTCTGATTGCTTTTTCTTTATGAGCATACCACCACTCAGATGATTACAATACAATAAAATCAATAATAGCTAATGCATTTATGCTAAATACTATGTTCTAGGCACAAGTGTAAACATTTAACACACGTCAACTTAATTTAATTCTCATGACAATTCAGTGAGGTAGGTGTAATTTTATTGCCATTATTCCCATAGCACACTTTTCACAGTACTTTGGTTATTTATTTCTGAACTTGATTTCCTTTATATGTTGAAAGTTCCTTGTGGGCATGAACCATGTTTTACTTACATTTATGACCTCAGAACTGAGTCCAGTGCCTAGGATATGTAGATATTCTCTAAATTTTGGTTAAGTGAATGAATGAATGGTATCCTGCCCTGACTATAATTCTGGTCTGCCCTGCAATAGTAAGAATACTCACTAATATTTAAGGCTTTCTGTGTGTTTGAGACAGTGCCAGGTAGTTCTGAGAGATATTAGTTTATTATTAAAGGCCACATTGTGAAGAACTTGGGTTCTCAGTCTCTAGAAATAAATAGCCTTCCTGATTCAAATCTTGCCTTTACCAATTCTTGTTTGTGTGATCTTGGTCAAATAACATAACTCTATGTACTTTATTTTTCATATCTTCAGATGGTGACAATGATGTAATAATCATACCCAACCTCTTCAAATGATTATCACATCCTCTGTACTGTTCTAAGCAATTTGTAAAAATTATTTCTCGCAATGGTAGCCAGTTCGTGGATTTTGTGAGAATTAAATGAGTTAATTCATGTAAAGCATTTATATTTTGCTTGGCACATAGTAAGCACTGAGAACAGTTGGTTCTTTGTATTATATCCATTTTACGAAAGAGACAATTGAGTAGTAGAGATATTGAGTCCATTTTTTTAAGGTTGCATGGCTAGTAAACTACAGAATTGAAATTGAGACTACTTTCTACCTGGCTTAAAGCCTCTTTCTTTCTTTTTTTTCTTCAAGAAGGAGTCTTGCTCTGCTACCCAGGCTGGAGTGCAGTGGCGCGATCTCAGCTCACTGCAACCTCCACCTCCATGGTTCAAGCAATTTCCCTGCCTCAGCCTTCTGAGTAGCTGGGACTACAGGCACATGCCACCACACCTGGCTAATTATTATT
The DNA here is from genome assembly GCF_028878055.3 of Symphalangus syndactylus. NCBI lineage: Eukaryota > Metazoa > Chordata > Mammalia > Primates > Hylobatidae > Symphalangus > Symphalangus syndactylus. The sequence continues at coordinate 46,536,564 of NC_072434.2, read as the reverse complement.
ATTATTTTTTGTATTTTTAGTAGATACGGGGTTTCACCATGTTGGCCAGACTGGTCTCGAACTCCTGACCTCAGGCAATCCGCCCACCTCGGCCTCCCAAAGTGCTGAGATTATAGGTGTGACCCACCAAGCCCGGCCTAAAGCCTCTTTCTTTAATCACCATGCTGTGCAGCCCATCTCCTTATATGCACTTTCCCCTTTTCTCCACCTATGTAGCATGTGCTTAATCTCTAGAATCGAGACAAAATTGGTTATTTCTCCTTTCTCCAACCTGTTCTAGTGTTTAGTGGGCAATTCATCTTTTAAAAATCGTGACAGCTTCCTCATTATCACTATCATAAATTGTACTTAAATCTGCTCATAGATCTTAGATCTTGTCTTTTCATTTTTTCTGCGTCTCAGCCTAGCACAAAACCTCATATGAAAAGCGCATAATATGTGAGAGGTTCTAGCAGGTGGGAAGAACCACTTTACACCTTCATCAAAGAACACTCCTGTTCTCTTCAAGTATGGGTCACTTACAGTTTTGGATGGATGAGCATAAGGGAGAGAAAGAGACTCAATCTAACCCCCACAATCCATCATTGATTCCCTTATTTATTCAGGAAATACACATAGATATAATGAATAAACCCTGATGATAAAAAATGTGATGGATTTTGCCACCAGATAGCCTGCACATCTTTCTCTTATAGGTATATTGATTCTCTTAAAACAGAATTAAAAATGAAAATGTATGCTCTGAACACACTCTCTCACTGTCTCGGTTTCTGTCTCTCCCTGCTTCTTTTTTTTTTTTTTTTCTCTCTCTCTCTCTGTCTTTTGGTCTCTCTCAATTTCATTTAATGCTTTTTTATTTTCAGTGGACCCTGAGGAGTGGACAGGTATTTCTAGTTAAAATATAACTATTTATAGTTAAAACTCCTGCTGATTGGGTCACAGTTAAACTGGTGCCCTATTTGGTGACTTGAGGGAGCTTGAGGATTCGGACCTTTTATCTCTGTTATTTTGTATATCTGGCAGCCTACAGGTTACATGTGAAATATGCCACATGAAACTGTCAGTGCTTTAAATTCCCAGCAGATATTCGGCAGAGTAGTAGCACATCGTTTTTGTAGTACATCTGTAACACCATGTAATGCCACTCACCAAATTCCAGCAAATTAAAGAAACTTCGGAGAATTCACCACAAACTGATTAGAGAATAGAGAGAGTTATTTAGAGAAAAGATTAAAGGAGCTAATTAGCACAGCTTGATGGAGTGGGGACTAAAGGGAGAGCTAATGGCTCTTTGATATTATTTGAAGATACTAAATGTCAAGGAGGAAAAAATATTTTGTATAATGCAACAAAGTGCTATTAAGAGCAATGAGACAGAACTGAGAATGAAAGCATTAAAACGAAGTATGTGAGAACTCTATTAAAATACAATTTGTTAAATTGTGAAGTAGTCTTTCCAATTATGAGGTAGAAGATCTTCCTCGAAATAAAAATAAGCATATAAATATAAACTAACAAGCTTTAATGAAAATAATTTTAATACTTGTTGGACAGTTTAAATGGCCTGCTGTTTTTAACGTTTATTAATTTCAAATATGAGCAATTATTTCATCCCAACAAAAGCCCGTTCTGTCCTCAGATATTTCTGTATGTCCTGAAAAACACTAGGTCTCTAACTCTGTAAGAGAGGCTGAGAATACCAATATTTAAAAAATTATTCTTTAGGATTTCATTTCATTGGCACATCTCTGAGAATAATGGGAGCTACTGACCAAACTGACATTTCTGTGGTTTTGTGCCATGGCATTTTCCGTTCCCAAGTGAGAAAGTTATTCCAGTTCATACAGAAAAAATTGTGTCAAAGTGTTACCAACCAAATTCCACAAATCACCATGACACTACCAATAGAACGTGCCTGTAATGTAGGTTGTTGAAAACTGAGCAAATAAGATGCGTTGACAAAACCAGTCAGTCTAAGAATATTGTTATCTTTTTAGCAGGCGAAAAGATACTGCTTTATAACTTGAGTTATAGTATTGGGGAAAAAAAGGGAAAAGAAGAGGCTTCATTACATGAGTAAAATTCAAAACATAATTATTGAAAACATTGGCAAAGGTTTTACTGTTTGGATGTTATTGCAGAAATAGCCTGAGTTTATAATAAAAATGATAGGAAGTCTATAGAAAACAAAGTGGGAAAAGCATGTCTTCGCCAGTGTGTCCCCAGGTGCTGAGGGGCCCCATCTTAGAGGCAACATCAAGGTGTCACCATGTGTTACAGGTACACTCTGGCCTTCTTATCCCTTATTAGAGTGTCGGAGATTTTTATTTTGAAATTTTAAATGGATTTTTCTTTTCTTCTTTGTTAACTTTTATTTCAGAATTGTGGGTCCATGTGCAGGATTGTCACAGAGGTATATTGTATAACGCTGAGGTTTGGGGTATGACTGAACCATCATCCTGGTTTTGAGCACAGTACCCAATAGGTAGTTTTTCAGCCCTTGCTCCTATCCCTCTCTCCACAACTAGTAGGCTCCAGTGTCTGCTGTTCCCATCTCTATGTCCATGTATATCCAATATTTAGCTCCCACTTGTAAGTAAGAACATGTTGTATAAATGAGAAAGAGATTTCCCATCTTCCATTTGGTCCTTAGTCCAGAACTTCTAAAACATTCTTCCATTTTTTGTGGTCTTACTTACTCACGGCTATTGCATCTTTTACAGAGCTTCCTCCATGGTCTTTTGCTCCATTTGAGGAAATTCAATTTTAGTCTCTTATTTCTTGCTTTTCCTCCATAAAAATTGCTGTTTAGTCATAAGAGATAAAGCGTCTAACACTGGCATCAATTGAGATTAATTCACCTACTGCATGTATCTCTTCTGTTATCAACGTTCTCCATTTCATTCAAAAACTTCAGTGCTGGGTCCTCTTCACTTGAATGTGAAGTACCACCAGCCTTTGTCTGAGAATATAACATAGATGATATTCCATGTCCCAAATGTTCTGAGGTCAACACTTTCCACATAAAATTTCAACAAAATTCACCTTATAAAAGAAAGTTAGTGAAAGTAAGTCTCTTTGAAGTAATGTTTAAAAAATCTTATTGAAATATATATTCTAATAATCATCTATCTGTACTAATTTCTCAAGTAGAATAAAGTGTATATAATAAATAATTCAGGGATAAAGAAAATTCTATGTGTGGAATTAGCAATTCAATTCTATATTGTTGATGATTCTAAAGGAAATTTCATTTTTTGTCAGGAACCCTGGTAGCAATGTGAACTAGTAGAAAGTGTCCAGGCTATAGTGGTAGTACTGAAGAGATTTGGTCAGTGTTGTAACAGTTTTCTCTGCATGACAGGTGGATATATAAAAGCCCATCTTTTCTTTAATATAAAACATTCTACACGGGAGTGAAAAGTAAAACTCTCTCCCTCTCTCTCTCTGTCTCTCTCTCTCTGTGTGTGTGTGTGTGTGTGTGTGTGTGTGTGTGTATGTTTGTGTGCGTGTGTAGCTACGAATAGTATGGATTTGCAAAAACACCACTTTGCCCGTTAAAATAGCATGTACTCATTTCACAAGTCATCTAGTCTAACATGTCATCAGATTCCTGGGAAGGAAGCTTTTAGTAAAATACTCTGTAGATGGACTAATATATTTTATACAGTTTTATAATACAAAAGGAGAGTTGGAAGTGCATATGCAGAAAGAAGTAAGAAAATAAAATCAGAGGAGCATTAAAACAAAGGAATATGATAGCATTCACTCCCATTCCCCAAATCCCAGCATTGATTAACCTGTGTCCTCATTGCATATTTCATCAGGTGCTACTTTGCAGTCTTCTTTTACTATTGACTTTTATGCTTATTTTGCTTTTTCACATCTACTGTCTTCTATGCGCTGAGAACAAGAAGCCTCCTTTGTTCTCTCTGGGCACCTTGCTTATCCCTCTCTCCACAACTAGTAGGAGAGCATTTTAAACCTAAGTGAATACCTACCTGTGGAATTGATATGAAGATTAAATTCTTATGAAATACAAGGTACAAAAAAGTTATCTGGTTTCCATTACTTCTGTTTCTCTTTTGACAGGACTTTCTCTTTTTCCAAGGCCCATTCCCATTTCCTTGAATAAGTGTATAGATGCTGGCATCAGAAGACATGGGTTTGAATCTTGGCTCTGTCATTTTCTAGTTAAGTATCCTTGGGTAAATTGCCTCAATGTGTTGTGCCTCATTTTGTCAGTTTTATTTATTTATTTATTTATTTATTTATTTATTTATTTATTTTTTATTATTATACTTTAGGGTTTTAGGGTACATGTGCACAATGTGCAGGTTTGTTACATATGTATCCATGTGCCATGTTGATTTCCTGCACCCATTAACTCATCATTTAGCATTAGGTGTATCTCCTAATGCTGTCCCTCCCGCCTCCCCCCACCCCACAACAGTCCCCGGAGCGTGATGTTCCCCTTCCTGTGTCCATGAGTTCTCATTGTTCAATTCCCACCTATGAGTGAGAACATGCGGTGTTTGGTTTTTTGTCCTTGCGATAGTTTACTGAGAATGATGTTTTCCAGTTTCATCCATGTCCCTACAAAGGACACGAACTCATCATTTTTTATGGCTGCATAGTATTCCATGGTGTATATGTGCCACATTTTCTTAATCCAGTCTATCAATGTTGGACATTTGGGTTGGTTCCAAGTCTTTGCTATTGTGAATAGTGCCGCAATAAACATACGTGTGCATGTGTCTTTATAGCAGCATGATTTATAGTCCTTTGGGTATATACCCAGTAATGGGATGGCTGGGTCAAATGGTATTTCTAGTTCGAGATCCCTGAGGAATCGCCACACTGACTTCCACAATGGTTGAACTAGTTGACAGTCCCACCAACAGTGTAAAAGTGTTCCTATTTCTCCACATCCTCTCCAGCACCTGTTGTTTCCTGATTTTTTAATGATGGCCATTCTAACTGGTGTGAGATGATATCTCACTGTGGTTTTGATTTGCATTTCTCTGATGGCCAGTGATGATGAGCATTTCTTCATGTGTTTTTTGGCTGCATAAATGTCTTCTTTTGAGAAGTGTCTGTTCATGTCCTCTGCCCACTTTTTGATGGGGTTGTTTGTTTTTTTCTTGTAAATTTGTTTGAGTTCATTGTAGATTCTGGATATTAGCCCTTTGTCAGATGAGTAGGTTGCAAAAATTTTCTCCCATTCTGTAGGTTGCCTGTTCACTCTGATGATAGTTTCTTTTGCTGTGCAGAAGCTCTTTAGTTTAATGAGATCCCATTTGTCGATTTTGGCTTTTGTTGCCATTGCTTTTGGTGTTTTAGACATGAAGTCCTTGCCCACGCCTATGTCCTGAATGGTATTGCCTAGGTTTTCTTGTAGGATTTTAATGGTTTTAGGTCTAACATATAAGTCTTTAATCCATCTTGAATTAATTTTGGTATAAGGTGTAAGGAAGGGATCCAGTTGCAGCTTTCTACATATGGCTAGCCAGTTTTCCCAGCACCATTTATTAAATAGGGAATCCTTTCCCCATTTCTTGTTTTTGTCAGGTTTGTCAAAGATCAGATAGTTGTAGCTATGCGGCATCATTTCTGAGGGCTCTGTTCTGTTCCATTGATCTATGTCTCTGTTGTGGTACCAGTACCATGCTGTTTTGGTTACTGTAGCCTTGTAGTATAGTTTAAAGTCAGGTAGCGTGATGCCTCCAGCTTTGTTCTTTTGGCTTAGGATTGACTTGGCGATGCGGGCTCTTTTTTGGTTCCATATGAACTTTAAAGTCGTTTTTTCCAATTCTGTGAAGAAAGTCATTGGTAGCTTAATGGGGATGGCATTGAATCTATAAATTACCTTGGGCAGTATGGCCATTTTCACGATATTGATTCTTCCAACCCATGAGCATGGAATGTTCTTCCATTTGTTTGTATCCTCTTTTATTTCATTGAGCAGTGGTTTGTAGTTCTCCTTGAAGAGGTCCTTCACATCCCTTGTAAGTTGGATTCCTAAGTATTTTATTCTCTTTGAAGCAATTGTGAATGGGAGTTCACTCATGATTTGGCTCTCTGTTTGTCTGTTATTGGTGTACAAGAATGCTTGTGATTTTTGTACATTAATTTTGTATCCTGAGACTTTGCTGAAGTTGCTAATCAGCTTAAGGAGATTATGGGCTGAGACAATGGGGTTTTCTAGATATACAATCATGTCATCTGCAAACAGGGAAAATTTGACTTCCTCTTTTCCTAATTGAATACCCTTTATTTCCTTCTCCTGCCTGATTGCTCTGGCCAGAACTTCCAGCACTATGTTGAATAGGAGCGGTGAGAGAGGGCATCCCTGTCTTGTGCCAGTTTTCAGAGGGAATGCTTTCAGTTTTTGCCCATTCAGTATGATATTGGCTGTGGGTTTGTTGTAGATAGCTCTTATTATTTTGAGATACGTCCCATCAATACCTTATTTATTGAGAGTTTTTAGCATGAAGGGTTGTTGAATTTTGTCAAAGGCCTTTTCTGCATCTATTGAGATAATCACGTGGTTTTTGTCTTTGGTTCTGTTTATATGCTGGATTACATTTATTGATTTGCGTATGTTGAACCAGCCTTGCATCCCAGGGATGAAGCCCACTTGATCATGGTGGATAAGCTTTTTGATGTGCTGCTGGATTCGGTTTGCCAGTATTTTATTGAGGATTTTTGCATCAATGTTCATCAAGGATATTGGTCTGAAATTCTCTTTTTTGGTTATGTCTCTGCCAGGTTTTGGTATCAGGACGATGCTGGCTTCGTAAAATGTGTTAGGGAGGATTCCCTCTTTTTCTATCGATTGGAATAGTTTCAGAAGGAATGGTACCAGTTCCTCCTTGTACCTCTGGTAGAATTCAGCTGTGAATCCATCAGGTCCTGGACTCTTTTTGGTTGGTAAGCTATTGATTATTGCCACAATTTCAGAACCTGTTATTGGTCTATTCAGAGATTCAACTTCTTCCTGGTTTAGTCTTGGGAGGGTGTATTTGTCGAGGAATTTATCCATTTCTTCTAGATTTTCTAGTTTATTTGCATAGAGGTGTTTGTAGTATTCTCTGATGGTAGACTGTATTTCTGTGGGATCGGTGGTAATATCCCCTTTTTCGTTTTTTATTGCATCTATTTGATTCTTCTCTCTTTTCTTCTTTATTAGTCTTGCTAGTGGTCCATCAATTTTGTTGATCTTTTCAAAAAACCAGCTCCTGGATTCATTAATGTTTTGAAGGGTTTTTTGTGTCTCTATTTCCTTCAGTTCTGCTCTGATTTTAGTTATTTCTAGCCTTCTGCTAGCTTTTGAATGTGTTTGCTCTTGCTTTTCTAGTTCTTTTAATTGTGATGTTAGGGTGTCAATTTTGGATCTTTCCTGCATTCTCTTGTGGGCATTTAGTGCTATAAATTTCCCTCTACACACTGCTTTGAACGTGTCCCAGAGATTCTGGTATGTTGTGTCTTTGTTCTCGTTGGTTTCAAAGAACATCTTTATTTCTGCCTTCATTTCATTATGTACCCAATAGTCATTCAGGAGCAGGTTGTTCAGTTTCCATGTAGTTGAGTGGTTTTGACTGAGTTTGTTAATCCTGAGTTCTAGTTTGATTGCACTGTGGTCTGAGAGACAGTTTGTTATAATCTCTGTTCTTTTACATTTGCTGAGAAGAGCTTTACTTCCAACTATGTGGTCAATTTTGGAATAGGTGTGGTGTGGTGCTGAAAAAAATGTATATTCTGTTGATTTGGGGTGGAGAGTTCTGTAGATGTCTATTAGGTCCACTTTATGTAGAGCTGAGTTCAATTCCTGGATATCCTTGTTAACTTTCTGTCTCGTTGATCTGTCTAATGCTGACAGTGGGGTGTTAAAATCTCCCATTATTATTGTGTGGGAGTTTAAGTCCCTTTGTAGGTCACTGAGGACTTGCTTTATGAATCTGGGTGCTCCTGTGTTGGGTGCATATATATTTAGGATAGTTAGCTCTTCTTGTTGAATTGATCCCTTTACCATTATGTAATGGCCTTCTTTGTCTCTTTTGATCTTTGTTGGTTTAAAGTCTATTTTATCAGAGACTAGGATTGCAACCCCTGCCTTTTTTTGTTTTCCAGTTGCTTGATAGATCTTCCTCCATCCCTTTATTTTGAGTCTATGTGTGTCTCTGCACGTGAGATGGGTTTCCTGAATACAGCACACTGATGGGTCCTGACTCCTTATCCAGTTTGCCAGTCTGTGTCTTTTGATTGGAGCATTTAGCCCATTTACATTTAACGTGAATATTGTTATGTGTGAATCTGAACCTGTCATTATGATGTTAGTTGGTTATTTTGCTCGTTAGTTGCTATAGTTTCTTCCTAGCCTCGATGGTCTTTACAATTTGGCATGTTTTTGCAGGGGCTGGTACCGGTTGTTCCTTTCCATGTTTAGTGCTTCCTTCAGGAGCTCTTTTAGGGCAGGCCTGGTGGTGACAAAATCACTCAGCGTTTGCTTGTCTGTAAAGTATTTTATTTCTCCTTCACTTATGAAGCTTAGTTTGGTGGGATAGGAAATTCTGGGTTGAAAATTCTTTTCTTTAAGAATGTTGAATATCGGCCCCCACTCTCTTCTGGCTTGTAGAGTTTCTGCTGAGAGATCAGCTGTTAGTCTGATGGGCTTCCCTTTGTGGGTAACGCAACCTTTCTCTCTGGCTGCCCTTAACATTTTTTCCTTCATTTCAACTTTGGTGAATCTGACAATTATGTGTCTTGGAGTTGCCCTTCTCGAGGAGTATCTTTGTGGTGTTCTCTGTATTTCCTGAATCTGAATGCTGGCCTGCCTTGCTAGATTGGGGAAGTTCTCCTGGATAATATCTTGCAGAGTGTTTTCCAACTTGGTTCCATTCTCCCCATCATTTTCAGGTACACCAATCAGACCTAGCTTTGGTCTTTTCACATAGTCCCAAATTTCTTGGAGGCTTTGTTCATTTCTTTTTATTCTTTTTTCTCTAAACTTCCCTTCTCTCTTCATTTCATTCATTTCATCTTCTGTCAGCGATACCCTTTCTTCCAGTTGATCGCATCTGCTACTCAGGCTTCTGCATTCTTCGCGTAGTTCTCGAAGCTTGGCTTTCAGCTCCATCATCTCCTTTAAGCCCTTCTCTCCATTGGTTATTCTAGTTATCCATTCTTCTAATTTTTTTTCAAAGTTTTTAACTTCTTTGCTATTGTTTTGAATTTCCTCTCGTAGCTCAGAGTAGTTTGATCGTCTGAAGCCTTCTTCTCTCAACTCATCAAAGTCATCCTCCATCCAGCTTTGTTCCGTTGCTGGTGAGGAACTGCGTTCCTTTGGAGGAGGAGAGGTGCTCTGTTTTTTAGAGTTTCCAGTTTTTTTGGTCTGTTTTTTCCCCATCTTTGTGGTTTTGTCTACTTTTTGTCTTCGATGATGGTGATGTACAGATGGGTTTTTGGTGTGGATGTCCTTTCTGTTTGTTAATTTTCCTTCTACCAGACAAGACCCTCAGCTGCAGGTCTGTTGGAGTTTACTAGAGGTCCACTCCAGACCCTGTTTGGCTGGGTGTCAGCACCGGTGGCTGCAGAACAGCGGATTTTCGTGAGACCACAAATTCAGCTGTCTGATAGTTCCTCTGAAAGTTTTGTCTCAGAGGAATACCCGGTTGAATGAGGTGTCAGTCTGTCCCTACTTGGGGGATGCCTCCCAGTTAGGCTGCTCAGGGGTGAGGGACCCACTTTAGGAGGCAGTCTGTCCGTTCTCAGATCTCCAGCTGCGTGCTGGGAGAACCACTGCTCTCTTCAAAGCTGTCAGTCAGACAGGGACATTTAAGGCTGTGGAGGTTCTCGCTGAGTTTTTGGTTGTCTGTGCCCTGCCCCCAGAGGTGGAGCCTACAGAGGCAGGCAGGCCTCCTTGAGCTGTGGTGGGCTCCACCCAGTTCGAGCTTCCTGGCTGGTTTGTTTACCTAAGCAAGCCTGGGCAATGGCGGGCGCCCCTCCCCCAGCCTGGTTGCCGCCTTGCAGCGTGATCTCAGACTGCTGTGCTAGCAATCAGCAAGACTCTGTGGGCATAGGACCCTCCGAGCCAGGTGCGGGACACAATCTCCTAGTGTGCCGTTTTCCAGGCCCGTTGGAAAAGCGCAGTATTAGGACGGGACTGACCCGATATTCCAGGTGCCGTCTGTTTCCCCTTTCTTTGACTAGGAAAGGAAACTCCCTGACCCCTTGCGCTTCCCGAGTGAGGCAATGCCTCGCCCTGCTTCGGCTCGCGCACAGTGCGCTTCACCGACTGTCCTGAACCCACTGTTAGGCACTCCCTTGTGAGATGAAACCAGTACCTCAAGCAGAAATGCAGAAATCACCCGTCTTCTGTGTCGCTGGGGCTGGGAGCTGGAGACCGGAGCTGTTCCTATTCGGCCATCTTGGCTCCACCTCATTTTGTCAGTTTTAAATGGAGATAGTAATAGTATCTACTGTATAGGAATTTTGATAGGATTGAAATAATATATATACAGTGCTTATAAAGCACTCAATAGAAAGGCTCAATAAATAAATATTTGTGGTAGTCATTAATAATATATATTTATCCATTTGATTTGTTTTCCAAGAACAAAATTTAATTCATTATTCATTGATGAAATTTGCTTAAAAACATTATGAATATCATCTAGGTTTGAAATACTATGCTAGGCATCTGTGAACAAGACAGGAATGGTGTTTTTGCCATATGAGCTCAGAATCTAGTGGGAGATAGAGACAAGCAGGAGGCAATGGGTAGGACAATTACTATGATTAGGCTGGACCTTTGTCTCATTCATCCCTCCTCCATAGTCAATCACAAAATCCTCTCCAAAGAAAGAAATATTTTCTTCAAAGTATTTCAAAGTCTCTCCCTTGCAGTCTTCTGCCGCCTCCCTCATCCTGCAGTTTGTTGTTGCTTTGTGCTTATTACCACAACAGCCTTCTAGTTAGTGTCCATGCCTGTAGTATTTTCTCCTTCCTTCTCCGCCTGCATGGCCACATTAATCTTCTTTAAACGCTGCTTTCATCATGTCACTGCCCTGTTCAGTAACTTTAAATAGCTCGCTTGTTCCTCCTCTGTCAAGTCTGAAGCTATCTGCTAACTTATAAGACCACCCACCATCAGTCCCCAGCCTAACTATATAATCATTTTTTCCACTTCTCCTCACAGTATAGCAGGCATTCTAGTGACTATGAGAACTGCATGCCGGGGATACTCAATCCTACCTCCAGACTTATCACTATTGTCATAGAAATGACTAGCCTTTGAGTGCTTAAGGGGTGCTAGGTATTGTACTTGCTGTTTTCCACAGTTTATCTTTAATTTTTATGAAACCAAGATTCTTCATAGACCTTATTATCCTGATTTACAAGTGAGGAAAAGTATTCTGAGAGGTTCAGAATCCAGGATCCAAATCCATGTCTGTTTCATCTCAAATTCCTCCTTCTTTTCGCTGTCCCTCCTCCATGCTGCTCGTTTGACCCAGAATGTTTTTCTCCTCATTCTATCAATACAGAAACCTTAAATTATCTCCATAACCTAAGTGCTGGTTTAAGTTCTATCTGTTTTGGAAAATCACTAACTCTTTGGAAAATCTCTAACTCTCCCTTCACTAATTTCCTTCATTGTTAAACTCCTGAAATGCTAACCATCAATATCACCTTGTTCCTAACCTTTACACTTGCATCGTATGGTATTATTCTGTATGTGCCAGTCTTCTTTCTTCAGCTACATTGTAGGTATATTAAGCGTGAGCACTCCGTGTTATGTCATAATCTCTCAGATGAGTTGCAGTTTTTCTGAGCCTGAAGTGTATACATAATACACACTTGTTGACCGGATTATTTGTCATCCTCAGCCATTGAGTTATCTTATTTTCTTGGGTCCATGTGGTCAGTACAGAAAGGGTAAGCCTTAATTCAATTTAAAAAATTATACTGCTTACGAGAGAGATAGAAAATATAACAAGAGAGTACACGTTAGGGTGAAAGAAAATAGAAAAATAAAAGTGGGGACAAAGTTGCTGGGAATGTGACTTAAAACATACAATATAGTGCTGGAGGTAGGTCCTGTTTCCTATCAGTCAAAGGTGAAAAAACAGGAGCCTTCTCTCTTACAAAACGTATTGTTCAGAAGATAAAACACAAATCAATTGCTCATAAGCAGTAAATCTATATTTGGTATCAAGACCAGACAGAAATTTCTCCCCGTGCATTCTCATTAAGAGGAAATTGAGTAAAGTAGTGAACACCCTTGCCAACATTATTACAGTATTTACAATAAAGAGCTTCATAGGAATCTTTCTTATAATGACCCTCAGTCTGGCCAATGACATCATAGCAACAAAGTGAAATACATTAAGAACAATTCCTCAGGTGGGGACCAGAGCAAACTCTGGTTTAGACCCCAAGAAACTCATCCAGTAGAAGGGCTGAGGGATCAACCCTCAAAGTAGGTGATGTTCCAAATCAATGCTCTAGGGGTCTGGAGGCTCAGGTATGGAAGTGAGGATCAGATATGGTAGGTCTGGGCTGCTTTTAGTCTTTTTTCAAGTATGTGGTAGTATCTTCATTTTACTTGGTGATCTGTCTAGGTTTTGCTAGAAATTTAGGCTGTGGCTAGCACTACAGTGGAAGGGATTCTCTCTGCTGGGAACAAGGCAGAGTCCCAAGCACTGGGCTGATGTTACAGGCACAGTTCTTGTTTTGGTTGGAAACAGAGGTACTGATCAAGAAACCAAAGTGAACAGCCAGTCACATGCATAGAGTTAGGGCAGGGATGGTGGGGGATGTGGAATTAGCTTGATGGACTTAGGGATGTGCTGGTTCACTCATTTAGGATGCACCAAATACCAGGATTAGTAAGGATGGGGCTGGAAATATACCTATGCCAGGCTTTGTTCTCGTTGGCTCAGCTGTGGTCCCCAGTGTGTAGAACGGAATCGCCTGGGGATGCTTGTCAGCATGCACATCCCTGTGCCCTACCCCGGACCTCCTGAGTCAATGTCTTTGCGGGCAGCTGCGGATTTAACAACCTCCCCAAGTGCTTCTGATGTAGACTCAAATTTGAGAACCATTGAATTAGGGAGTAAGTGGATGAACCTACAGGTTTGAGGCATAAGTATCTGTTCTTAGGCTGACTTGAAGCTAACATTGGACATGGAGCAATTTTAGTGGGACTTAGAGGAATAGACACCATTAAATTTTTCATAAAGCATTGAATGATGAAATGGCTTGGAACAAGTCACTGAATAAAAAATGGAATTTTTATGACAGAAGTGCAGACAGGAAAATTTAAATGTCCTCTTAATAATGAGAGAAGGTGCACATTTAATGAATGGAGAAGTTTTAATATGAGCTAGCAGCACACCCTGCATTTACGTTCATGGAAAGCAGCTCTCAGAGCACCTGAGAAGTTTTATTTTGGGAGAAGGGAGATCTAGAGGGCCCTACATGCACATAGGGAAATAATAACTTGACAGCTGATGAAAACAAAACAATAGGTTGCTGTAAGAAGCAGAGTGGCTGGGTACTCTGACTAGAATGTTTCCCTGGCTCTGAATACATTATAACCGCACAGCACGAAGATCCAGGGCATGCAGTACATATCTCCCTTGGTCTTGACAGGTTATGGGGAATCATGACAAGCTTTGCCTCTGTTAGACTGAAAAACAGATGTTTTGACTGCAAGTTTGTGCAGCTGTCTTTGATGATGAGGAGCTCATCCCACACCGCTGCTTGTTGTGTTATTGTTTCATTTGTTTGTTGTGATTTAAAACAGAGAAAGAAAAGAATTGGGGAAAAAGTTTGAACCAAAGCAATCAGACAACTTCAATAATAAAATGCTACCCAGGCTTTTGTGATGGGAAACCTATGCAATCCCACTGCTAATTCTGTTCTCGCTATAGGGATTCATCGAGCCTATTTTATCAGCTCAGTGGGGTTCAATGTCTCTCCACTCCGATGGGAAAAAAGCGGAATTATCACCAGAGTAATGAAAAACACCCCATCCCATGTTTATAGCGTGTTTTATTAAAAGCATGTTGCTTTGGCCTCATATACCAATTGCAATATGTGAGTGTAAGATGCCAGAATAGCTCTCAAGGGAAACACTTTCCTTTGTGCTAATTTAAAATTCCTTGAAGAGCATGCAGTCAGGTGTGATGTTAATATTTTGTATCTTTTCTACATGAGATTTTCATAAAGGAGATGATAGGTGGAGTAGAGTAAAGGGTCAGCTGAGTTTTGGAGCCACCTGGCCAGGGCTGGGAATTTACTATGATTTGCTTTCAGAACTATTCTTTACATTTCTGAAAGCCCACACTCTCTTATTTTATGTCATAATCATTAGGGAATTTGAATGAGTGTTCTTATTATGATTAGGTAAATAATATTTTACTTATAATTTCTCTTAATAACCACATTTTACTTTGTATAAATTAATTTTCTGTTATGCCAGTGGAATTTTCACATTTGACTCTTTGTTTCTGCGAACCTTAACCCAATGTTGATTTTTGCAAACTCCACCATTAGTTCCTTCCAATTAGCGTTTCATTCTCCAGCTCGTCTTTATCCTAATTCTTTCAAAACTTTAGGGCCCATATTAAGTCCTAGGGCAATTAATTCTTACCACAGTGTGTAGTTGAGTAGAGGAGGTAGACTTGTAAAGAAATAACACCAATGCAGTGTGACAAAGATAATAATAGAGGTGTTTAAAGAGAGAAGTTTAATTGAGAAGAGTGATATCTCAGTTAGGTCTTAAAGGACTGAGTGGAAATTCACCAGACTTTGAAGAGAAAGGTGCTTATGCCTGGGAGAGAGACCTGCATGCACAAGGGCATGGAGTTATGGAAGAACAGAGTGCTTGGCATGTTCAGAGACTAGTGGATAAGTCTGTACCTGTTCTTTATACTCACATATTGCAATGAGGGTTTACAGTCAAAAGATAAAGCCAGAAATGTAGGACCAAAATTGTGAAGTTCCTTATGTTCTATACAGTTGGGCTTGGTCTTTCTCCTATGAGTATTGAAAGGGCAGTCAATGGCAAGTAGACCAGTATTTTTAAAAGCATCTTAGAAAGATTACTCTGGCAGAAGTATGCAAAATGATTTAGAGCAGTCCAGACTAGAGGCAGGGAAGTCAGTTAAGAGTTTATGGCAATAATTCTGAGACTAGCTGAGGAACCACAGCTTGGGCTGAGGTTGTTGGGATGGAGGAACACTGCTAAGTAAAGGTTAAATGAACTTGGTGATTGGCTGTTTGAAGCAGAGAAGAGGGGTGGGGAGGACACAGTGAATCTGAAGATTCTAACTTAGGGAATTGGCTGGTGCTATGTCAACTCAGACAAGGCATCTGAGAGGACAGGGCTATTTATTTATTTTTTAAGGACAGGAAGTTAGTAAGTCAGTTTTAGGATGATGAGATCCAAGAACCTCTGGAGATATCTAGTATTTAGTCAGATAAAGAAGCCTGGGGCTCAGGAGGAAGTCTAGACAGGAGATATGGATTTGGGAGCATGGGGGCTAATTATTGGTCTGCGTGAATCATGACTTTACAATGCTATTAATATAACCTATTCGTACAGCTGCATTACATAGATGTCTCATTTACAGATTCTATTCTAATAATTCTTAAAAATTTTTACATTTTTTGCTACTGTGTCAGATCTACCCTATGCTATACTTGTATTTTTGCACCTTTTTAGACTAAGTGAAGTAGAAGCCTGTTAATTTATCTTTTTTCAATGTCATACTATTGAATATTCAGCAAAGTAAAGTGGTCAGAACTTGGGCTTCAGAGCCTAGTAGTCATTGGGGCTTTTATTCTCTTCTCCCGGAAACAATACAATTATATCCCTCCTCTTCCCCTCCCCCCCATCTCCAAGTAAGATTTAGCTACGTGACTAGCTTTTAGCTCTTGAAATGTGAGTAGACAGATCATGTCATTTCTAGGTAGAAGCTTTAAGGGTTAGTTTGTGATTCGTCACATCCTTTTTTTCTGCATCTGCAGCCTTGGAGATAGAAGCCCTGTCAACAAGGGTTCCGAAGTGACTGTATTGAGCAGAGTTCTCCATATGACCCACATTAGACAGGTAGTGAGAATGAGAAATAAAATGTACTGCATTAAGCCACTGAGATTGACATTGTTGTTATGAAAGCATAAGCTAGCCAGTCTGGCTGGTAAAGAGGTAACTAGACATGGGCTCAAGTCCCGGCTCTGTCACTAATTGACTAATTGTAAGAAAGTTACGGCCGGGCACGGTGGCTCACGCTTGTAATCCCAGCACTTTGGGAGGCCGAGGTGGGCGGATCACGAGGTCAGGAGATCGAGACCACGGTGAAACCCCCTCTCTACTAAAAGTACAAAAAAATTAGCCGGGCGTGGTGGCGGGCGCCTGTAGTCCCAGCTACTCGGAGAGGCTGAGGCAGGAGAATGGCGTGAAACCGGGAGGCGGAGGTGCAGTGAGCCGAGATCGCGACACTGCACTCCAGCCTGGGTGACAGAGCGAGACTCCGTCTCAAAAAAAAAAAAAAAAAAAAAGAAAGTTACACAACTTCTTAGAGCTCCAGTTTCTTCATTTTTGGAAATAATGATACTGAATTTGCGAAAACTCTGTGAGAATTAGAGACAAGGTATACAAAGTACCTTGTAAACAATAGCCATCCGCTACATAGCAGCTATTATTAAAGTCTGCATCCGTCATTTTAGATAGTTACTCAATTTTAGTGTTTTGATTTTGTAATACCTTATGGTGGCTATCGCTCTCAGATTTGTGTTGTGTTCAGATTTCTTGAAAATGTTATCTCCATGTTTATCTGAGAAATTGTTAAAAAATAAAAATAAAAATAATGAAAGCAAGATAGGGCCAAGGACAAGACTGAGTGGTCATGCTGACGTAGATCTTCTCACAGATACTTCATTTATTAATGGCTGTCTTTAGATAAAGTTGTAAAATTAATTCACCTTGCAATGGCCTCAAACTACTCATCTTGTTTCTGAGGACACAGAGTTTTTTTTTTTCTCACAGGCACCCTATAAAAGAGTTGCTTAGCCAGTCACCTTGCTAAGACTGCATAAGATATAATCACATCAACTTCTTAAACATTTGTAAACTATTTGTTTTGTGGTATGTTGGCTTTTTGTCTCAAACAGCTGATTGTTCTGTGTATTATGAAGTACTCAAATCATTTCTGAGCCATTATCTTTGCTCACAGGATAATTCTACACCAAAACGTCTGTCATTATGCTATTATAGAGTTATTTTTCTATCATGATCTGATTGCCTGCTTATACTATCCACCTTATTTAAAATTCTCCATTGGTCACACAAGATTTTATCTATTTGATTATAAACTAAAATTCAAAATCTACTTATGGAAAAATATCTCCTATACCCTTGATCTATGTAGATGACAAACTCAACTCTTAGAAGAAAGAAGAAGGGATGATAGGAATTACATTTCATAACTTCATTTTGAAAAACAAAATTTGGTTGGTATCATGGAAGAGATAGGAATTTCAGGAGAGAGTGACCTTAGCTAATATACAGAAAACAAAACTGTAGAAAGACAAGAGAATTTATAAGGCAAATGTATTTGTAGAATAGTAGAAAGAAAGGATTACCTTCAGAGGTAGGCTTGGTATAAAAGGAAGTATCATTTCTTATGATGGATGAGCTATAAAGCTATAAAGCCTATTTCTTCCAGGGGTGATACAGCAGGAAATATACTTAGATTCTAAATAGGTTTAGATAGATTTATAAATACATCAATTATATACCATCGAGGGCAGGACAGGTCATAGGAACATAAATATGATATTTTTGAGGGGAACTTTGGGTGGCCTATCACTTCATAAGAGAGGACTTATGTTGGATGGTTCAGCAGCTTGACCAATTTTGGGACATTCCTTTGTTCTTATAAGTGTTATCATAGTCAAATTACTCAGCGGAACAAATAGTTACAAGCTCCCCGAAGTCTTAGATGACAAAATAATATATATATATATATATATATATATATATATATATATATACTTGTGTGTCTGTATGTATATAGACACTGACATTACTCATAATTAAAAAACATCTTAACATTTTTGAGAAAGAGGCAAGGACTTCTTTTACTCTGTATGAAGGAAACTAGAGAATGTTGAAAGTCATAGGTCTGAAAATGTTTAATTACAAGTGTGTTTTCTTTAAAATCTATCCTTCAGTTGAGATGACAGTAGCTGTCACCACACCCCTTTCCCTAGGTAGCCAAATTAATTGGGAAAAGAAAAACTGTGTTCATTGGAGTAGAGTCTCACACACCATCACAGTGCCCTTGACAGCACCCTGTTGTGGCCCCTGTTCCACCTATGTGATGGCCTTTCAGACATGACAAATAGTTTTTCTAGTTTCTTTAGGTGAAAAGATTTAACTGCCAATTAACGAGACATCCTAGGTTTAAAAAAAAGTGACTGCAACTTCGTAATTTTATTTTCCTAGCATCTGTTCTATTCAAGCCAAGCCTACTGCGGTGATCTTCATCAAGACAATTCAGGGGTTTCCTAGCAACCAAGTTTCCTGTGGTTTCCTTGGTTATATGTAATGACATAACTCTTATGGGCAACTTCACAAAGACACAGAAGAAAGCCCTCCTAAAGAATGAAATTCCAAAAAAATCAGGTTACTGCTCACTGAGTATCTCTGTTTAAAACGGATAAATTTGTCTTCGTGAGCATTAATGACATTAATAAATGATTACGTAGTGATTGCAAAGTAAAATCACATGGTTATTTGATTTCTTTCATTGTGTTTGTTATATGCATGATCCTAATTTGATTTCTGAAATCAGGATCCTTTTTCCATCTCTTCTAATTGACTGCCACATACTTAGACATATCTAGCAGATGAAAATTAGACACTTAAAAGAATTACATGAGAGGTCATTTATTAAAATAGCAGAGTTGTTGCTCAAGAGTAGGAACCAATAATACTGCCTGTTTTTACTAATAAAGTATATTTAGGAGGTTTTATGGCAATATCAAGGGTTATTGGTGGAGGCCATTAAATAACTGTTAATGTATACTGAGAAGTAAATTTTCCATGGCAGCATGACCGACATTAACTACTTTTATGTACTTAATTGTTTTTTTCTTCTATATTCGCAAAGACAAATTATATTGGATAACTGTAATCTTTGGTGATATATCTAAAATCTGTAATATGTCAACCGAAGAAGGAAATATAAATTTACACAATTAAGAGTAAAATTTGTGCAACATTGGCTATTCATCCTTGCATTTTCAGTGCCTATCATAGAAGGTGGCTTGTGATTGGATAAAAGATTGGATTAATGAATGACCAGGACTCAATAACTCCTTTGGTTTTTCCACTGGAAATTGGAATTTAATATGAGGATCCCCAGATTAAAGTAATGCACACTTAGAAAAGGAGAAAAATATAATTAATACATCAGAAATTTTTGAGTTAGAGTACAGTAAGTCCTCACTTGTTGTTGATAGGTTCTTGGAAACTGTGACTTTAAGTGAACTGTTATATTGGATAGTAGAACTAATTTTACCATAGCTTAATTGATACAAACAAGAGTTCAGTTCCTACAGCATACAGTATATACAGTACCTTGTTTCACTTAAAGTCACACTTTTCAAGAATCTATCCATGAGGACTTACCGTATATATTCCTCTGCATACTATTTATTTATTAATTAAATATTTATTATGTCCTCTGCATACCATTCATTTATTAATTAAATATTTATTACGGACCTATTAGGTGCCAGGTTCTGTGCCAAGTGCTCAGAGTACAACTGAGAACAAAATTAAATATGATTACAGCCTCAAGAAGCTTGAAAATAAAATATTTAGGAATTATAAATTAGCTAAATGATAATACAAACAAAAGTACAAATACTGTAAAGACAAGATACTGTAAACACAAGATAGATTAAGCCATGAGTTTAACAAAGAAACCTCTTCTAATCTGGGGGTAGAGTGTCCAGGGATAGCTTCTCAAAGGAAGTAGCATTTAAGCTGAGAGATGAAGGCCTAGGTAAGCATAACTGGGAGAAAGTTGGGTGTGGGTGGGGAACAGCAGAGACAAAAGGATAAGCATGTGCAAAGACTTCAGAGGAACCCAAAGAAGCAGAGAGACCTGGAGTTCTCATTTCTGTCAGTGGGTATGAACCTAGAATGAGAGGAGATTTTGGAGGGTTTCAAAAGGATTCCTATAGGCCATGTTGAGCATTTAGCAGAAACAATCTAGAAAAAAGTTCAGAAATGTGGTTCATAGTTACAATTTAACCGTGGTAGTATTAAATGTATTTAAAAAATCACCTAAGACTTTGATTTGAGGGTGAAAATTTAATTCTGAAGTTACTGAAATAGTTGAGCCCCAGTAGGACAGGGTTTGTGACATGAATAGGGCATTTGGACAGACTGTGCTCGTGGACTAGGGGTCGAACCAAGGAGAAGCTGAAGTCCAGCAGCACTGTCAATTATCCAGGCAGGAAGATTGAAGGCCTAAGGCTCAGAGCAGGCAGAAAGCATGGTAATGGGGTGGCGGTGGAGAAAATAGCACTTATTTAAGAAGATTTTATTACATATTTGTGTATACATTATTTCATTTAATTCTAAAAACCACATGATGAGGTGGGTATTGCTTTCTCCCTTTTTGTATTAAGAAACTGAGAAATAGAAAGTGTAAAAAGCATACCCTGAATGACATGATACCAGTGAGGCTGGGATTAAAATCTAGGACTTTCTTGAGTTCTAAAATTGTACTTTTTTTTAGTGTAATACATTATATTTCCACTCTTCTGTGCAGTAACTTGGGTCAGAGTCTTGATATCAAGATGGACCGTATGTCATGGCTGACCACAGCCAATGAGAGAGGAAGATTTATTCCAATCTTGCTTTCATGAGGCTTCTAACCAGTAAGCTATACTAAGCCTAACTTAGTTGAAGCAAATGCCTTCTTTAACTTTATTTAAATAGAACCACCTATTTATGTATTTATTTATCCAAGAAACTTTATTAAGTTACCTTTAAAATCACATGCTTAGCAATCATTTTGAAAGTGATGCATTTGGAATTTGATGTATTCAATTCTACATTGAGATGAGGGGAAAAAAACATAACACAACTTATGCCCCTCATATCATTAAGACAAATAAGGAAAAGTAGAAGGGACCCAGAAATCATTTGGGCCCTTGATGTTCTTTCATTCATTCAATCAATTTTTTATTGAACTTCTCCTATATGCCAGGCCCAGTTTTAGGTGTTGTGGATATTCCATTGAACAAAGTCCTTGATATCATGGGAAATAGACAAAAACACATAATCTAATAAATTATAATTCATAGTCAGGCAGCAAGAAATGATATGAAGAGAAATGGATGAGAGTATTAAAAAGTGATCAAGTAAGGTCTCCCTGAGGAAGTGAAATCTGACTAGAGACCAGAAAGAAGCTAAGGAGTGATAAATGGAGGAAGACAATTCAAGGCAGAGTGAGGAGAAATCTCAAAGACTGAGACATACAGCATGCTTGGTAGCTTGGAGAAATGACGGCGCTTCAGATTTTCTGCAAACTTAGTGATTAATGATTTTTCAAGCTAATGAACTGAGTTTACAGTCCTTGTATAACAGAAGAGACTCAAAGATCTACCATTTAGTCAAGGAACCATGCAGCTGAAACTATCTAAATCCAAATCTGGCCTCATTTAAGATGAACAATTGTGTTAAAATCAACTTCTTTTCTGTATTAAGATTTAGTCCTTTGAAGTTTTCAATTAGCAATGACAGCGCCTCGGATAAACCTCATTGGCTATGATATTGCTACTGTGCAAAGCTGATTTAGTCCTTTAAAAACTAAAAGCCACTCTCTTGGCTTACAAACTTTGAGAATCACTTTAGAATTGTTTAAGGCAAAGACACAAACTGGGTTAATTTCATAGTAAAGATGGTTCTCTGTTGTTTGCACAGTGTTTTATTAATTCTAGAATCATGGGACGTTAGAACTCAAAGTGATCTCTGAATTCATCTAAAGCCCCATAATAATAGCTAACATTTACAGGGCCAGCTGGCATTCTAAATGCTTGACTCATATTAGCATATTTTGTCCTGATAACCTTTGCAGACATAAATATTATGCCTCTGTTTTTAAATGGGGGAAATTGAGGAATATACGGGTTAAGTAATTTTCCCAAGGTAATACAACTATTAAGCAATGAACCCATGCAGTCTGACTCTAAAGTCTTTGCATTTAACCATTGCATACTAGACAGTTGGAAGAAACAGACTGACTGGTTAAGTAAAATTTCTAAGATCACACCCTTGGGAAGCAAAGGTGGAATTTCAGCCTTGTCCTGTATGCCCTTAGAATTTGAGTTCTTAATTACTATTCTGTGCTACAAGCATCATTCATCTTGGTGAACATCTAGTTTAAACTCCACTTTGAGAGGTAATACTGTTCAGTAGAGTATACATGGACTTTTTGAACTAGAAGAGTCTTTGTTTAAATTCAGTTACATACTTGCTATTATAGCTTGCAATCTTGAGCAAATAACTTATTTAAGTCTCAATTTGCTTATCTACAAAATTTGGGTAGTCGTACTTGCCAAATTACATTGTAGAGAGAAATAAATGATGTATTGTGTCTAACATAGCATTGAGTATGTATGAGGCAATTGACATATGGTGCAATTACTGTAATTCTGGAGAGGAAACTAAGGTCAAAGGAACTGTGTCACATAGCTAATAGTGGAATACCTGGGATACAAATCAGGTTCCCTGATTATTATATTTCTTGCATTGAACTACAAAAGGACTAAGTAGTGACAAGATTCGCAGAAAAATAACCTGCCAATTTCTTTGTATGTCTGTTGTTATTCCAACTCAGAATCTGTGATATTAATGGCCATAGCCAATTTGCTGAACTCCTAGTGTGAACCACGCTAGTTCTCTATGATATATGATGTCATGGATTGCTATGTAATACAGTATGTATCACTCTTGATTTCCCAATTAGATCATAACAATCCTCTCACAGGGATTTGTTTCTTGTTTGATTGTTTTTGTGTTTCTTCTGTATCCTTGAGCTTCACCTTCAAGTGTGGGAGAAAAGGTCTTTTATGTTAACCCACAAATCAACTACTTTAACTGCTTTTAAAATTTTTAAATATTTTATTTTATACTTTTAATCAATACATGCTATTGTAAATGTTTATGGGCTACATAATGATATTTCAATACATATAATGTGTTTCGATGAGATCAGGATAATCAGTATGTCCATTATCCCCCTAATTTATCATTGCTTTGTGTTAGGAACATCCAATATTCTCCTTCTAGCTATTTGAAACTGTATATTATTGTTGACTATAGTCATCCTACAGTGCTATAGAACACTTCGACTTATTTCCCCTATCTAGCTATAATTTTGTATCCTTTAAAAAATCTGTGCATATACCCTTTTCCTTACCCTTCCTAGCCTCTAGTATCCTCTGTTCTATTTTTCATTTCTATAAGATGAACATTTTTAGCTTCCTCATATGAGTAAGAACATGCAGTTTTTAACTTTCTGTTCCTGGGTTTTTTCGCTGAAACTGCTTTGTTGAGAGATCATTTACATGCAATAAACAGTATCAACTTTAAATGTACAATTCTATGAGTTTTGACAAATGCATACAGTTGCATAACAACCACCACAATTATGACATAGACTACTTTGTCCAAAATGGCTGCCACTAGCCACTTGTGGCTACTGATCACTTGAAATGGGGCTAGTCCTAATTAAATGCGGTATAAGTAAAAAAAAATTATATATATATATATATATATATATATATACTGCATTTCAAAGGCTTAGTATAAAATTTAAATATCTCATTAATAATTTATGTTGATTATATATTGACCATATTGTTATATATCAAGTAAGTATATTTAAATTAATCTTACCTTTTTTTACTTTTAAATATAGCTAGTAAAATATTCAAATTACATATGTGACTGGCACTATATTTCTATTGGGCAATGTTTTCATAGAACATTGTGACCACTTTTAAAAACTTATTCCTTGCCACTTTCTAAGCAATCTCCTTCCTGCACCTGAACTCTTGGTGATCACTGATATTCCCTCCGTCACTATAGTTTTGCCTTTTTTAGAACATCAAATAGTGTGTAGTTTTTCATATCTGGTCGGCATAATGCTTCTGAGAGTCATCCATGTTTTTATGAATCAGCCGTTTGTTCCTTTATTGTTGAGTGGTATTTATGGATATTCCATAATTTGTTTATGTACTTCTCAGCTAATGGACATTTGGGTTGTTTCCAGTTTTTGATTCTTAATGAAGCTGGCATGAACATGTGAGTACAAGTTTTGTATGAACATAGGTTTTCGTTTCTACTGGATAAATATATCAGAAGGGGATTACTGGATGGTATAATAAGTATACGTTCAACTTTAGAAGAAACTGCCAAACTGTTTTCCAAACTGGTTATAATACTTTGCATCTCCACTAGTAATGTATGGGAGTTTAAGTTGTTCCACATTTTCAACAGCTTTGTATTGTCAGTCTTATTAAATTTTAGCCATTCAAGTGGATGTCTTTGGTATCACATTGTGATGGTTTTCATTTATGTTTTCCTTTATAACTAATGATGTTGAAGATATTTTTATGTGTTTATTTGCCTGCCATTCATATTTCGTCCTTGGTGAAATGTGTCAATCAAATCTGTCACCCATTTTTAAATGTTATTTGTCTTCTAATTGAGTTGAAAGGGTGAAGTTATTTATAAACACTGGATATGATAGTTTCTATTTTTACATCTTCAAATTTACTTTTTTTCTGCAGTGTTTAATATGATGGCAATACAATGCATTGTAATTTTTCATTGCAGATTTTCTTCTCTAAATTTCCAGTTGGCTCTTGATTATAGCCTTTACTTTTTTCTTCCATTATTTTATATTACTCTTTCTCTCTATCTTCTTGAACAAATGAAATATATTTGTAGTACATTTTTAAAAAGATCCTGTCTACAAATTCTGTTATTTTTAGTCTTTTAATTTATTTTTCTATTGTTTATTATCCTCATTTTTCTATCTTTTTATTAATTATTGGACTTTTTAGATAATACATTGTTTGCTGCTGGGTTTTTTTTTTTTTTTTTGTATTTTTTAAAGTGGTGATAGATTTTGTCCTGGCGCCATTGGGATACTTGGAATCAGTTTGATCCTTCTGAAGCTTACTTTTAACCTTTATTAGAATTGGCCCAGAGCACCAGTTAGTCTAAGGTTACTACTATGGTGATAACTATATAATGATTCTTGCGGATGCTCCACGTAAACACGTTGCTTGGTAGAAACATGAATTAAGACTAACTCTGTGTAAGCTCTGACAGTTGTTCAGAGTGAGGTTCTTTATTCAGCATTGAGTAGTTTCCTCTCACACAATTGCTTATCAGTCTTCAGCCAGACTCAAGGGGATGCCTCAGCAGATTCTCAGAGCTCTATCTCAGCACAGCTCCTTCATCTCTGGTACTTGTTCTTGCAATCTCTAGCCATTTGGCCTTCCATAAACTCTGATCTCTACCTTAACTCAGAACAAATGCCAGTCTCTGTCTGGGTTCCCCCTCTCTGCACTGCAGCCTAGCAACTGCTTTCAGGCTGTACACTGGACATGCATTGAACTCACCCTGCTTCTTTACCTTTTCTCAGGAATCATGATCCATCATTTCATAGATTTTCTATTTCATTATTCCATCATGGCTGGAAGCATAAGGCCAGATATTTTAACTTTGAAATAAAAATCATCTTTGAAGCCTACAAAGGTTACATATGCAGCCTGAGTTTTTCCTTTCCATTGACAGTTCAAAATATGAGCACTCTACATGGGTCTTCAAGAGGTTAGTTTTAAATTTTTGGTCCCTAGGTTCCAAGTAAAACCCAGTTAGAAATGTTAACACTTTAACATTCAAGAAAGAAAGTCTAAAGACTATAATGAGCATACCTGTTGCTAAATTTGTAAGGTTTCGTTTCTAAATCAAATTAGAGCGTTAAAAAGCAACTTAATTGGAGTACTTTTCTTTAACTCTCCATAAATGGCTTTGCTCAGCTATATTTCATTATTGTGCCTTTAGCTTTCACTAAGGCCATACAAAAACATCGCACCTTCTGGTAACACATGCACACACAAATATAGATACAATGAGAATTGAATTACTATAACACATCTCCATCACTTCCTACTACTAAATGTAGTTCTCAGATCCTTTGTTCCTGGCTTGGTGAAAATCTTGAAACTTTTTTTAAACAATTTCATTTCATTTTAAGTTCTGGGGTACATGTGCAGCATGTGCAGGTTTGTTACATAGGTAAAGGTGTGCTATGGTGGTTTGCTGCACCTATCAACTCATCACCTAGGTATGGCCCCAGTGTATGTTGTTCCCCTGCCCCTGTGTCCATGTGTTCTCATGGTTCAGCTCCAACATATAAGTGAGAACATGAGGTGCTTGGTTTTCTGTTCCTGTGTTAGTTTACTGAGGATAATGGTTTCCAGCTCCAGCCATGTTTCTACAAAGGACATGATCTCATTCTTTTGCATGGCTGCATAGTATTCCATGGTGTATATGTACCACGTTTTCTTTATCCAACCTATCATTGATGGGCATTGGGTTGATTCCATGTATTTGCTATTGTGAATAGTGCTTCAGTGAACATATACATGCATGTATTGAAGTAATACATTAATGGATGCAACTTAATGTGTTTTTGGTAGTTTTGACTCTTATTTCAACTTCATTGTTCTAATTCCTTTTTCTTTATGTTATTTTGATTTTTAATGGAAGAATTACATTTTAAAACAATGAATGAATAAAATTGTTTTTCTATTTTGACAATCCTCGACACATAGTTGATATTCAGTAAACTCTGATAAAATGAAAGTAATTGCTAATAGACTAAGCTAGTGAACATATGCAAGAAATGGATTACAAGTCCATTTATCTCAGTCCCAAGCACATATTGACACCTACAATATACAAAATGTTGAGGTGGGTGCCAAAAAATAAACTGACTGAGATGTGGTCTTGTTGTCATGGAGCAATCACTTATGAATTTGATTTTGTATTGATTGAGTCAGAACAGATTGCTTTCTCTGCTTGAAATGCTCCCTCTTCCTGCAAGACACCATACTCAGATAATCTCTCATGTTTCTTACTTCATTCAAGCCCTTCCTTTAATATCACTTCATCAAAGAAGTCTTCCCTGGCCATTTTTCCTAAAATACAATTACCTGTTTATATTTTATTCTCTTACTCTGTTTGTGTGTATATGTATATATACATACATATATATATGTACATTTGAGACAGAGTCTTGCTCTGTTGCCCAGGCTGAAGTGCTGTGGTGGGATCTCGGTTCACTGCAATCTCCCCCTCCTGAGTTCAAGCAATTCTCCTGCCTCAGCCTCCCAAGTAACTGTGACTACAGGTGTGCACCACCACGCTGACTAGTTTTTGTGTTTTTAGTAGAGATGGGGTTTCTTCATGTTGGCCAGGCTGGTCTCGAGCTCCTGACCTCAGGTGATCAGCCCAGCTTGGCCTCCTAAAGTGCTGGGATTACAGGTGTGAGCCACTGTGTCCGGCCTGTGTTCAAATTTTTCTTTCACTCCTAATCTTAATTTCAAAGTAAGTTCTGTGAGGATAGGGATTTGGGCTGATGTGTTCAAACAGTATCCATGAGTCTTAGAACAATGACTAGTACATGTAAATGCTTAATAAATATTCACTTAGTCAATCAATGAATGAATTTAAAAAGTGAATCCTCTATGATTAATCTAATCATAGATATGTTTAAGTTTAGCCTGAATTATTTGTAGCTTGCTAGAATTTCCACTGGTAGCCAGTTGTGTTTGAACTCATGAAAAATACCTTGCAGCTTCCCTATTGTTGTAAGGAGAGTATTCTATGTGTAGAGGTTAACTGCACATCCCCAAAGCAACACTATTGCTGAATAAAGATGCCTAATGCCTTTACTATTAATTATCTGTGGCTATGCTAAACTGTAAGCTTTTGAGTTTTTATCTTTGTATTTTAATAGTTAATTTTAATAGAATCCAGTAATTTTATTTTTTATTTTTTTATTATGCTTTAAGTTCTAGGGTACATGTGCACAACGTGCAGGTTTGTTACATATGTATACATGTGCCATGTTGGTGTGCTGCACGCATTAACTCATCATTTACATTAGGTGTATCTCCTAATGCTATCCCTCCATCCTCCCCCCACCCCACAACAGGCCCCAGTGTGTGATGTTCCCCTTCCAGTGTCCAAGTGTTCTCATTGTTCAATTCCCACCTATGAGTGAGAACCTGCGGTGTTTGGTTTTTTGTCCTTGTGACAGTTTGCTGAGAATGACGGTTTCCAGCTTCATCCATGTCCCTACAAAGAACATGAACTCATCCTTTTTTATGGCTGCATAGTATTCCATGGTGTATATGTGCCACATTTTCTTAATCCAGTCTATCATTGATGGACACTCGGGTTGGTTCCAAGTCTTTGCTATTGTGAATAGTGCCACAATAAACATACATGTGCCTGTGTCTTTATAACAGCATGATTTATAATCCTTTGGGTATATACCCAGTATATACCGGGTCAAATGGTATTTCTAGTTCTAGATCCTTGAGGAATCTCCACACTGTCTTCCACAATGGTTGAACTAGTTTACAGTCCCACGAACAGTGTAAAAGCATTCCTATTTCTCCACATCCTCTCCAGCACCTGTTGTTTCCTGACTTTTTAATGATCACCATTCTAACTGGTGTGAGATGGTATCTCACTGTGGTTTTGATTTGCATTTCTCTGATGGCCAGTGATTATGAGCATTTTTTCATGTGTCTGTTGTCCGCATAAATGTCTTCTTTTGAGAAGTGTCTGTTCATCTCCTTTGCCCACTTTTTGATGGGGTTGTTTTTTTCTTGTAAATTTCTTTGAGTTCTTCGTAGATGCTGGATATTAGCCCTTTGTCAGATGAGTAGATTGCAAAAATTTTCTCCCGTTCTGTAGGTTGCCTGTTCACTCTGATGGTAGTTTCTTTTGCTGTGCAGAAGCTCTTTAGTTTAATTAGATCCCATTTGTCAATTTTGGCTTTCGGTGCCATGGTTTTTGGTGTTTTAGACATGAAGTCCTTGCCCATGCCTATGTCCTGAATGGTATTGCCTAGGTTTTCTTCTAGGGTTTTTATGGTTTTAGGTCTAACATGTAAGTCTTTAATCCATCTTGAATTAATTTTTATATAAGATGTAAGGAAGGGATCCAGTTTCAGCTTTCTCCATATGGCTAGCCAGTTTTCCCAACATCATTTATTAAATAGGGAATCCTTTCCCCATTTCTTGTTTTTGTCAGGTTTGTCAAAGACCAGATGGTTGTAGATGTGTGGTACTATTTCTGAGGCCTGTATTCTGTTCCATTGGTCTATATCTCTATAATCTAAGATCTTTTAGAGTTTTTTGGGTTTTTGTTTTTAAGAAGAAGATTTCTGCATCATACAAATATTCTCCTTTAAATATGGAATTTCATCATCATGTTTTCGGGGAGAATGGATGTGTCTACCTAAATATTCTTTATTTTGAAATGTGATGAAAATGTAACTAGTACCAGACAGACTGAATTCTGTAAATCAGAATTTATTATTCTAGCAGCACATGGGAAATATTGAAATTCATTTTGCTGTAAGTATAGCTGGTGAAGTGAGCAGTATTGTTGCGTTTAGAGACTTTGATGTTTTGGAAAGTTGCCATTAAGGCCTTTTAATCTTACATTTTGGGCTTATGAGAAAAATCCCTGGGGCTATTCTAAAATCCTAACAGATGCCTTCTGCTAAAATGCGTACAAAATATATCTCTTTTCCTATATTAGACTTTCATATTTATTTAATACAGAAAACAAATATCTTTTGTATTAGAAAAAAACACAAATATAAGGGATCTGCAAGATCCTTTAGATCTGCTTCTTCAATTTCCAGTTGAAAAGACTGAGACTCACTTTCTTGAGTCAGCACAGGACTTTATCAAGGACAGGAAATTAATAACAGGCAGTTCTAGAAGCCAGAAACCTACTATTCAAATTACTAAGATGCCAAGGTTTCAAATAGTTTAGATATTGTGCCTTAAATATTGTTACAATAGTAATATTTTCCCATTTGAGGTATATATGCCAGAGAATAAACCATAGTCTATTTCTAAGGAAATTAATTATATAAAAAGAATGATCCTATGGTTCTTTATGAAAATAATATTTTTTAAAAATTGATCAATTAAAACTCATTATTAGCACTAAAGTAGTTCTCCCTAGGAGAACTGAGTTGTAGGAATGCATTGTAAATGTGTTTTTAAATTGTTGATTTTATTTAGAATTGGCATCTTTTGCTAAAGAACCACCATGAGTCTTCACCAAAAGGTTGAAATGAGTCGTTGCTATTGTTGAGCATTGTGGGGTAAGAGAAATCCTGCCTCACGTAAATTTATTTGCATTGCTTCATCCCTCTCTGTATCTTCAAGATGTTCAAGGACCTGCGATAAAACTGATGCTGAATGTATTTCTCCAAAGAGTTGGAACTTTACAATATTTGTCCTTTTCCTTTCTTCAGATTTCTTTTTTTATCCTGCTTCCTATTATATGTCTTAAACTTTTGATATGAGGCCAGCATATGTGCCATTGAAAATGGTCTTAGAGTTTCTCTTTTAGTGAAATTGAATATTCTCCCATACATACTAATATATATATAGTGATATGGTTTAGACAATAATTTAGCATGATAAAGCTCTAGAAGCAGCCTTGGCTTTTCTAGTGAACATCATGGCAATCTTTTTAAACTTATTGGTTTAGTATGGTATAAAACTCACAGGTAAAAAAGGAAAGCAAATAAATACAAATAGATAAATAAGGTATTTCCATAGCATTCAGTTGGTGTGACAATCATTATACACAAAAATTTGCTCTAGATATTTCCCCCTGTGCAATCTGTTGGAACTTGTTGGGCTTCCATGTGGTCTCTGAGTGAAATTCACTTTTCATTACAAAAATCTTTTTATACTAAATCATATGCTCCATTACTTTCTAGGAAATGGGAAATCATTGCCCACTGTATTGCACAAAAAGCATACCAACTACCTACAAATGAAATTAAGATTGAGAGGCATCATTCATTATTTTCAGTGCACACCTGAATTGAGAAAAACACATTAATGATCTTGGGTTGTTGATGTCAACCCATTTTCCTGTATTTATTAAAAATTATCATGTATTCTGAGCTTAAAAGTTGTTTTGATTTCTTCACTTAAAAAAGGTTTTCAGTTGTTCTCATAATTTAGGAAACAGCAAAAACAAACAAACAAACAAACCTGTCTTCCCATGAGACTTTCATGGTAAGTCCATCAGGATGACCAAAAATACTTTTTATTTGTTAGCATTCTTGCTACAGAAATAATATATTGTTATGCAGATATATTCACTTCAAAACACCAAATTATTTTCTAGTATTTTTAATACTATCTAGTATTTTTCCCCTTAGGAGCTTTCATGATTCTAAACCTTTCATGAGATAGATAAAGTAAGTCTTTCTGAAGATAAATTGGATACTGTAAAATCCAAAACTATTCTAAGCCACCGGGTGAATATGATCAATCTCAGTTGTGTAAGCCTCAACTCAAGACAATAAAAGCTGTTTGTAGCTCTTATTGATGTCAAGCATATGTCAATATAAAACAACAGCAACAACAAATCTCAAAACATTGTGATGAAATTAGACTTAAGATACTTAATTTGGATTTTTTAAAAAAGATACACTTTTTTTAAATAATTAAATTGATAAAAATTATACATATTTATGGTATACAGCATGATGTTTTGATATATGTATCCATTACCTCACATACTTATTTATTTGTAGTGAGAATATTTAAAGTCTACTCTCTTAGCAATTTTCAAATACACAATACATTGTTATTAAAGCATCATCAGGCCGTGCAATAGATCTCCTGAAGTTATACCTCCTATTTAACTGAAATTTTGTAAGCCTTTCACCAAGGTCTTCCCAATCCCTGTCACCTGCCCACCCCAGCCCCTGGTAGCCATCATTATACTTTCTGCTTCTTTGAGTTTGATTTCTTTTTCTTAGATTCATCCACTTGGATTAAAAACTAAAACATACGACCTGAGACTGTGAAACTGCTAGAAGAAAACATAGGGGAAAAGCTTCTTGATAATGGGCAAAGATTTTCTGGATATGACCCAAAAAGCACAGGAAACAAATGCAAAATTAGACAAATGAGATTGCATCACACTAAAAAGCTTCTGTACAGCAAAGGAAACAATCAACAGAGTGAAGAGACAACCTATGGAATGGGAGAAAATATTTGCAAACCATACATCTAATAAGGGATAATATCTAAAATACATAAGAAACTCAAACAACTCAATAGGAAGAAAACAATCCAATTTTTTAAATGGGCAAAGGACTTGAAAAGACATACAAATGGCCAACAGGTTCATGAAAAATGTTCAATGTCACTCACTAATCATCAGGGAAAGGCACGTTCATTTCAGTGTCTTTTATTAATGACATTATGGTATCTATATATATATATATATATCTCTGTTAGTATTGATTTTTAATTATAGCATCCAAAATATTCAGTTTCTGCTTACAAAGCTATTTTAAGTTATTTTGATTCAACTGACTCATCAAATCAAACAAATGATTTGATATTATTTTCCAATGAAATTAAATTTCTTAATTTCTGTTTTTGACTGAATGCAAATAAAACTCTTGGTCATATAGAAAGTTCCTGTTCCCACACCATTGCCCCCATTCCATTATTTGCATTTTCTACTCAATGTCTTCACTGTAGTATTGATGGTGGATAGAGAGATAAAGTCTGCATTAACTGAAACAAGTTATTTGAATATCTCTTGCTAATCAATAAGGTAATTAATGCATTGTAACTAGGATGTAGAGCCTGTGAAACCCTGTTGTATAATGCCATGGTACAGACATATCTAAAATAGACCAACAGATGTTTTGAGAAACTTCTTAAAATTTTCTTTGCTTCTTTAGAGTTTCTTTACCAAATTATAAGTAAGAATACAAATGTTGTTGGTGATGATGAGATAATTCCTTGAGCAAAACAATAGCTCTGTAGATGAGGTTAAAAAGTTCGTATTAATATTGCTAAGAGTTTTTTCATACAGAAGTAATTTTATTTTTCAGATTTCTGAAAGCTGGAGAGATGAGGATGGGGGAATGAAGGAGCAGTAAGGTTTGCTCAGTTGATGACACATTTATGTATAATTTTTTCATGCTTGGGAAAACAATTTTATAAAAAATTGTTCCAAGAAGTTTTAAACACATTTTAGATATGAATTAACTGGACAGTATTAGTTTAAAAATTATTATTAGAGCATTTGTTAATTTCATATATGACAACATTAGATAATACTAAGTTCTAATCTTTTGATTTTTCTAGCTCATAGCCCTATTCTGGGTCTCCTTTTCAAGTTTTTAAATGTATTCATAATTTAATATATTACCTTTTAAATATTGTTTTATTTTAGATTTAGGGGATACATGTGTATGTTTGTTACATGGATATATTGAGTATTGGTAGTGATTGGACTTCTAATATACCCATCACCCAAATAGTGAACATTGTACTCAATAGGTATTGGGTTATTTTTCAACCCTCACCTTTCTCCTCTCATTAGTAATTTTTTTGCAGTAGGTATTTTTGTTAGGATATCAGAGGTTGAATTAGTGGATCTCTTCTTAAAATGACCCATAGGTGACTCAGTTCATTTCTGTGCAGTACTCTTAAATTAGAGATTTTTCTGACTTTCTAGTTGAGAAAGATCATGTAATTCATTGTCAAAACTTTTAAATCAAAATGCTAGCCTTAATATAAATTTCCAACACTGCAGTGGAGTCTGGGCACCATATAAACCTGATTACTGTAGCAAAAAGCTTGAAGCTTTCATAAATGCAGAACAATGCTGGTGAAGAGGAACCTGATTTTAAAATTATTGCATAAACCTAGGTTTTCAATAAAGAGCAGAAATTGATGAGCATTTGAGGGAATAATAACCAATGGTTACAGTCAAAATAGTAACTTCTGTGACATTTCTAAGTATGGAAGTGTGAGATGGAAGTATTTGGAGGAACTGAGAGCTCCTCACTACCTCTAATTTAGGCAGCTTTCACTAGATTGGGAGAGTTCCAATATGTATACCTAGTTGCAGGTGTCCATCCTTGAAGAAAGTGAAAAGGGGCAATGAATGAACAGATTCCACAAGTCTTGTCTGCTGCTAAACCAACTGGTCAGTGCTATTGTGGAAATAATGTATGAAAAGCATAGAGCACAGGTCCTGGTACATAGTAAATACCAAATACATGGTGGATATTACTAAAGGAGGTAGCAATGCTTATTAGCTAAAAGCATAGATTCTGAAGTTTAACCTTCTGTGTTTTTGTCTTGCTTCCACAATAACAGCTGGGTAAACTTGGGCGTGTTATTTAACTTCTCTGAGGCTTGCCAGATAAAAAGAGTACTACCTCATATGGTTGTCAAGGAAATAAACGAGTGAGAATATATATAATGCGATTAAAACAACTCCTAGTATGTAGTAAGCACTCAATGTAAATATCAGCTATTTCTACAACAACTACAACTATGATGAGGGTGGTGACTACTACTGCTATCACCACTGCCTTCTGCAACTACTGCTATCTGGCCTATCTTGTTAGGAACTGGCTGGGAGCTTGTAGAGGCTTTGGAAAAGCAGAATTGGATAAGTCAGGACCTGACTAATCTGACAATTTGGGCAGAGCTGAAGCTTACTTTGTAACACCCTGGAAGCAAATATGGAAAAA
Source organism: Symphalangus syndactylus (assembly GCF_028878055.3). NCBI lineage: Eukaryota > Metazoa > Chordata > Mammalia > Primates > Hylobatidae > Symphalangus > Symphalangus syndactylus. The sequence goes on along the minus strand of NC_072434.2, from coordinate 46,501,603 downwards.
CAGATTATCATGAAGATTAAACTATCTGATAAAACAAAACACTTTTAGCAAGATTTTCAAATTACTTATAAGTAAATCATGAAATGGTGCTATTTTAATCACAGATTTAAGGCACACCAAATTCTTACCCCACATGAAAAGACCTGAACCCCAAGATTTAAGAAAAAACTTATGATATACACTTTAAAATAATTTTCTAACAGTTATTTTGTGTGCTGCACAAGAACTGACATATTTTCTTATTGTGTAAAATATGTATAACAAAATTTATTACTTTAAACATTTTTATAGAGTTTGTTGACATTAAGTACATTTACACTGTTGGGCTCCCATCATGACCATCCATCTCCAGAATATTTTCATTTTTCCAAACTGAAACTCTTTACCCATTAAACAATGATTCCACATTTCCAGCTGCCTTAAGTTCCTGGCAACCACCATTCTGTTTTGTCTCTACACACTTGGCTATTCTAGACACTTAATATAAGTAGACTCAGAATATTGTCCTTTTGCGCTTGGCTTATTTCCCTTAGCATAGTATCTTCAAGGTTCATCCATGTTGTAGCATGCATTAGAATTTTATTGTTTTTTAAGGCCAAATAATATATTTCATTGTATGGATATGCCACATTTTGTTTAATCCATTCATCCGTTGGCAAACATGTGAGAAGAAAGGCACTGTCCTCAACTTGATTTCAGCTTTCTCACTGGCCGTGGATCTATCAGTGATACGTTCTATAAGATCCATCTATTTTGCCCTGATTTGTAGTTGATTAGAAGGAGTCATACTTCTTTAGATCAGGTATTTTTATCTTGTCTGGTTATGGTTTCTAACCAAAAATAAACAATGCCAGGGTTCACTATAATCATTGTTTCTTAATAATGAAGCAACTAAATGGTACCAGGTTCTTTGGCAAGACTAAATGTTTTATATTGGAAACCCACAATTTATGAATCTAAATGAATCTGGAGCTCTGACATTTTAGAACCTTTGCATTTTATTCAAGGATGAAGACGAACAAAATTACCAAAGAGCAATGATATAAAAAGTTGATTAATTTATATACATTGAGTACTTGTTATAGGCAAAGAATCTCCCGACGTGCTGGGAGGATTACAAAAAAACTGTAACTAACTGAGTCATGCTTATGAGCTTACATTAATTTTTAGAGAAGAGGAAGAAAAATAAAAGTACTAATAAAAAGGTAAAATTTTTTTTAATGTTCTTGTATTGCTTGCTTTTGTACTTTTCATTTAGATCATTTATTACAATTTATAATTTATATATTTGGAGAAATTATTGATTGAATGTCTGCCTCACCCCAGACTATATAATGAGGACAGAATTGAGGTCATGTCTCTACCAGTGTGACCAGGAACATTGGTAAATGACCATTGAATTAATTAGTTAAGTAACCACATGAGCACAAATATAAAATTTAAGTCATGGGTCAGTAGCTGAAAGAAGATAAGGAAAGAATTACTGATTGTCTACAATGAGCCAGCTGCTTTACAAAGGTACAGATGACAATTACAGGCTAGGCAGTGAGGATATATCTAACTCTGCAGGACCCTCTGCCTTTGATGCTGCCTGACTGTTATACAGATTGAGTCTCTCTTTATCTCCCTTGTCACTTGTGTTTTCCTGTGTCGCCTGTGTTTTCCTTCTGTGCCTCTATCATCATTGCCTCCACACCTTATCATATTTAATCATTTTAAATTGCTTTTCAGTTTACCAATGGCTTCATGTCCATCCATCAGCAAATCATCATAGCAACTCTCCACTTTACAAAGGAGGAAACAGACTCAGAGAAATGTGATAACTATCCCAAGATACCACAAAAGTAAATACAGAACAAAACTTAAAACTGGGTCTTCCACTTCCAAAGCTAGTGTTGCCCCAAGCGATGGGATTATATTGCACTTTGTAGTGATTGTGACAGCTTTTAAAGTGACCAAGTTTCTTTTTGGTTCCTCTTCTCTCTTGGTGCTGAGTTTTTGAGACACAATTGCATTTAAGATTCTCAAGTACTGAAAGGTGCTTTTCCCCATGGATTTGAATCAAATGTGCGAATCGCATCCAAAAAGGTTAATCTGTTTACCCAACTAGAACATTTTGCACTGCAGAAATAAAACGAGAAGTTGCATTGCTGGGCTGCTCCAGATGTCCTGTGCTTTGAGCTGCTTTATTTGCATTTGGTATTTCAAAGCTTGTGATCAATTTACAATTATAATTGTCACCGAAATTTTACTTTAACTAGCACTTTGTGAAGGAAAACATCAATTTACATTATTTTGCAGAGTTTGAAAATATCTAATGATTTATAAAACAAAAATGGGTTTCATCAAGACAAGTGAGTACAAAATTGCTGTTGCTGATCTATGTTGTAATCGTTTCCTAATACAAGATCTTGTTATTTTCATACATGCATTTTATATTCACTATGCTAGTCCATAATAAGATAATTTAAATCACTGAGTTATACAGCTGTTCTAAGAGAATGAAGAGCATAAACATGAATAAGAAAATCAGACAGCTGATTATAAAATGTATTATTGGATATCTGTCTTGGTGGCACATGTAACTAGATTAACAGTGAGCATGATTCTATATGTAAGGTGTTTCTTACTTTTCATATCTCCTTTAATATATGCAAAGATATATTTACTTTATATACTATTAATAGAATTCTTGTCAGTGGAGTTAGAGGAATTCTTAGAAATAGCTCAGTTTCTTTAAACTATAATAATACCAGAAAGAAAAGACGTCATAAATTATGTATCAAATATATTGTTTTGAGAGTCAATAGATAATAGCAAACATTTATTAAGTGCTTGCCTTTAGCTAGGCTCTGTGCTAAGAATATTATGTGCATAAGGTCATTTAATCATTTGAGAGTAAGCACTTCTACTACTACGAATTGCTATGGCCTGAAGTGTTTGTGTCTCCCTAAAATTCACATGTTGAAAACCTAATTACCAATGTGATGGTATTAAGGGGTGAGGCCTTTGGGAAGTTATTAGATCATGAGGGCAGAGCTCTCATAAATAGGATTCATGTCCTTATAAAAGAGGCCTGAGAGAGTTGCCATGACCCTTCCACGATGTGAGGACACAACAAGGAGGTGCTGTCTATGAACTAGAAAGCAGGCCCTCACCAGAAACCAAATTATCCAGTACCTTGATCTTGGACTTCACAACCTCCAGAACCCTGAGAAATAAATTTCTACTGTTCATGAGCTACTCAGTTTATAGCATTTTGTCATAGTTACCTGAACAGACTAAGACAGGAATTCTATCTCAAAGATGAGGAAACTAAAGTTGAAAGTGGTTAAGTTTCTGAAGGTTCTCTAGCTGGCAAGAGATATATAAAGTACCAAATAATAAAATAAATTTTCAAATAAAAGTCAAATCCAAGAAAAGGCAGAAAATACTAATGCTTAGTTCAGAATTTTATTATTAGTCTGAAAAAATAACATAACTTATATGCAAATTATACAAGCTTAGAATAAAAAGAAACCCCTTAAAGACTCTCTGAAAACATAGACTATGTCTTACTTATTTTTTAATCTCCTTGCATACAGTACCCGCAATTTTTTTTTTTTTTTTTGAGATGAAGTCTGGCTGTGACACCCAGGCTGAAGTGCAATGGCATAATCTCTGCTCACTGCAACCTCTGCTTCCTGGGTTCAAGCGATTCTCCTGCCTCAGCCTCCCAGGTAGCTGGGACTACAGGCACACAACACCACACCTGGCTAATTTTTGTACTTTTAGTAGAGACAGGAGTTCACCATAGTGGCCAGGCCGGTCTTGAACTCCTGACCTCAAGTGATCCACCTGCCTCAGCCTCCTAAAGTGCTGGGATTACAGGCGTGAGCCACCACACCCAGTCATATAAAAAATATGGAGTTGAATTTTATCCAGCGTCAGAATCTTCCAAAATTGGGGAGTTTACAATCCAATTTATTCTTGAGAAGTTCCAGGTATCAAAAAATTCTTTTATCTTTTAAGTAATAATGTTTCTCTCCATAATTTCCCTTTGTTGAAATTGTGTGATCATGGAGCCGAAATGACCATTGGTAATATAATATGAATATTCAAAATGGATGATGCAATTCACACTGACCTATCAGCAGCTCAATATTAATTCAAACTCCTTACCTACATTAATTTACCTCAGAGCAATGGTTCTCTTTTCTTGCTTACTTTCGGGTCCCCTTCAAACACACCAATGCCCAGTTTTCGCTACAGATAAATTGCTCTGCATATCTGGAGTTGATCTGAACATAAGCATTTTTAACAACTCCCCAGATAGTTCTAATATGCAGCCAATATTGAGACTCACTATGATAGAGAAATGCACACTAAATGCAGAGGGTTGTTGCCAAGCAAGGAACTACCTGGCTGCCCAGCCAAGACAATCCAGAATAGCATTATTTTTATGAATTCATCAAGCATTGGGGTCCAGAATTTGATCTTAACCTTGCATAAAAGTTAATCAGACCCTAGGAAATTGATAATATGTTAATCAAACATGAAATTGTCTCATATAGAATATAGAATGCCAGACTATGGGGGCTTCCCATTGGGCACATTCGCTATCTAAAAACTTGTTCCTCTTTTTCAATTAGTTGTGTGGACAAATTTCTCAGATCATTGCACTGAAGAGCTAGAATCTGAGCGGAAATGGTTGATAGTGTTGGTATATTTTGCTTAAGGTGTGAAGAATCTTGATAAAATGTCCTTGTTTTGATGATAATGCTCTTTTGTTTAAATTCTGATGTCCTATGGATTCAAGGTCCTCTGGATATTCTAAATTAATATTGCCAAGTTAACTTATTTGACTCCTGTTTTTCTATGACTTAGTGCGTAATCCTCCTTCTCTCTTTATATATAATACTTTATCTTACAGTTTTAGCATTGGCAACATTCTATTTCTTTTATATTTCTTGATTGTATTAGTGAAATTCTAGCACTCCTTAAGCATGGTTTACAGAATGCTTATCCAATGTGTGGAAGACAGAAACCTTAGAGAGTTAGAACAAACATTAGAAGAGCAGTTCGTTCTTAACCTACTTTTCTGCGGAGATGCTCATTAAAGTTGATGTTCACTTGCATGGGCATGCCTGGATTTTGAAAACCTTGTCAAATTATCTCTATTTCTGGGTTTTTTGTTTTCTTTTTATATCTGGGTCTCTCTCATGTTTTAGGCTTTCCTCAAATGTCTGATGATTCTTGATTGTCTGTTTATATTTAAGAAAGAGTCCATTAAAAAGCTGGTTCGGACCTCTGCGTTCAAGGGTAGCCCTAGCTTTAGCATAATGAGACAGAGAAAGCAGACAGGGCATTCAACTAGGTACTTTGTGCTGGGCTCCCCTCCTCCCCGCAACCCCCACCACACACATCCTGGAAGGCAGCAATGCTTCTGTTTCATCATACAGCATAGTCACATTCTTTAGAATTCTTCCAATTTTTTTTGCCTCAAGATTAGACTGAGGGTGTCAACATCCAGAGATCAGTATAAAGACCCCCCCACCCGACCCCGGCCAGCCACACCATGCAAGATCTTGCTCTGTCACCTATGCTGGAGTGCAGTTGCACAATCACAGCTCACTGCAGCCTCAACCTTCTGGGCTCAAGCTATCCTCCCACCTCAGCCTACTGAGTAGCTGGGACTACAGGCACGTGCCGCCACACCCGGCTGATCTTTGTATTTTTTTGTAGAGATGGGGTTTTGCCATGTTGCCCAGGCTGGTCTCCAACTCCTGGGCTCAAGCAATCCTCCAGCCTCGGCCTCCCAAAGTGCTAGGATTACGTGGGTGAGCCACCGCACCTGGCATATATAAAGACTTCTAGGCAAGGGTTCATGCTGGTTCCCTTTTCAGCCACAGCCCCAGGATGTCACCTGGCTGAGTCCATCTCTGCCCGCCCTCATTATTTGCCACCCCTCCAATCCAGCGTTGGTCTTCCAAAGTGCCAGTGACTGCCCCATACCCTTCTCTTCATCATTGTATATTGATTGCTTTCTCAAAAATTCCATTTTTTATTTTTTAAATATCTAATTGAAGACAATTACCTGTGGATAAAAGAAAAACAGACATTCAGGAAAATTATTGAATGTGGACTGCAGCATAGGTAAGTAGATTGTAGATTATCCACAATTCCAGTGGCTCACACTATATTCCATCACTTTGTTTTCTCAAGAAAACTCTTACTAGTTGCCAAAAAAAAAATTGATGATCTTATAGAGATTTTCTTAAATCAAATTCATGGGCCGAGATACTTGAGTGTTACTGAGAAATTACTTCCCACCCTCTTCACAACTGTTTATAAGTGAACACTCCATTGTGCCACTGATTTAAAAGTGTCATTAAAAGAATTGGGAGTCCAGAAGACCTTCACAAGCTATAATTATAGAAATTATCTGGGAAGGTAACTTTTAATACTGGTGGATATAATATTGTGCTTGAGTGCAGTTGGAAGAGATGTGGTAGAAACAGACACAGATTTTACCTAGGTTTTTTTTTTTAATTTCCAGCGCTACAGTTATTTCTAAAGTATTTTTGGATGTTCCTCATAATACCCAGCGTATAGCTTTATCCATAGTGAGTACTCAATTTTTCATTGATAAAGTGAGGTAGTTTCTGGGATCCTGGCAGCCCATGGACTTATAAAATATTAGAGCTGAATGGAATGTATCAGCCCATCTGACTTTTCTTTGGTTCTAGGACATTTTTCTTTTTTATATGTCATTATGGCTTAAAAAGAGGATGCATGTGAAAATGGATATGTACAGATAAGATGTGATTGCTTCTTTTTCATAAAAAACCAAACCCTGAGGAATCGCCACACTGACTTCCACAATGGTTGAACTAGTTTACAGTCCCACCAACAGTGTAAAAGTGTTTCTATTTCTCCACATCCTCTCCAGCACCTGTTGTTTCCTGACTTTTTAATGATCGCCATTCTAACTGGTGTGAGATGGTATCTCATTGTGGTTTTGATTTGCATTTCTCTGATGTCCAGTGATGATGAGCATTTTTTCATGTGTCTGTTGGCTGCATAAATGTCTTCTTTTGAGAAGTGTCTGTTCATATCCTTCGCCCACTTGTTGATGGGGTTGTTTGTTTTTTTCTTGTAATCTAGAACTAGAAATACCATTTGACCCAGCCATCCCATTACTGGGCATATACCCAAAGGATTATAAATCATGCTGCTATAAAGACACATGCACATGGTTTATTGTGGCAGTATTCACAATAGCAAAGACTTGGAACCAACCCAAATGTCCAACAACGATATACTGGATTAAGGAAATGTGGCACATATATACCATGGAATACTATGCAGCCATAAAAAATGATGAGTTCATGTCCTTTGTAGGGACATGGATGAAGCTGGAAACCATCATTCTCAGCAAACTATCACAAGGACAAAAAAACAAACACTGCATGTTCTCACTTATAGGTGGGAATTGAACAATGAGAACACTTGGACACAGGAAGGGGAACATCACACACCAGGGCCTGTTGTGGAGTGGGGGGAGGGGGGAGGGATAGCATTAGGAGATAGACCTAATGTAAATGATGAGTTAATGGGTGAAGCACACCAACATGGCACATGTATACATATGTAACAAACCTGCGTGTTGTGCACATGTACCCTAAAACTTAAAGTATAATTAAATAAAAAAAAAACCAAACCCTATTATTTCATTGACAGATTGTCTTAGAGTTGGTAGCATTTAATAATTGAGTAAGTACAGTCCTTCCTTGTTCCTAATGTGCCCTATTTTTTCTTTCCTCTCTACTTTTGCATATGCATTTTTCTTTGCCTAGAAGGCTCATTCCCTCTTTCTTGTTTCTTGGTGAATTCCTAAACCATTTTTTCCAAAATCACCTCAAATGTTACCACTTTGAAGAAGCCTTCCTGGATTCTCACAGGAACAGCTAATGTCATCTCTTTTAACATAACCCGTTCTTCTACTGTTCTTCAATTTCATTTTACAAGTAGCAAAATTCATCCAGAGAGATGAAGGAGCGTTTACAAGTTTAAACATCAGAAGATCCTCAGAGATCCAGAGGAGTCTATTTCAGACCCATGTAATCTCCATGTGGGCAGCTGGGCCATGTGGCCTAGTCCCAATTTTGGTTGAATTTCAAAGGTGTTTCAGGAAGAAATAGGGGAGTAAAGAGGTCAGAAGTTCATTTTGAGAGATGCTTTCGGAAGACCTCTTTACCACGTAATTTGTGTATTCGGTGGTGTGTTTTCCACTGTGATTTTGGCCAGGGTGCAGCTGTACGGAGACATTTGTTACATTGAGTCTTGTAGAATCAGGTAGGGCCTGACCTTTTAAGGCCATTATTATGGAGTAGATCACAGAGAAGCTGCCTGTGCAGCTGGCAACATGTATGGGTAATGGAGCATATCTTCAGACTGTAGAGAGAAAAGAAGTGCGTGTATTCACTTCCCAGGAGAAATAATATTATCTCTAGCATTCTCCATAAACCACAATACAAAAGCAGTCCTGTGTTCCAGGACTCTGCCCGTAACTGATGTTATTGCCACAATTCCCAGTTCTGTTTTCTGGGCACGAGCTTCTGCTGGGATTTCCAATTAGCAGATGGAGCTCTGCAAGGGTTTTGGATTGTGGACATTGTTACTGTTCTGGGTTAAATTGTGTTTCCCCCAAAAGATGTTGAAGTCCTAACTCCCAGTGAATGTTACCTTATTCAGAAATAAGGGTCTTTGCAGATAATCAAGTTAAGATGAAGTAATTAGGGTGGGCCCTAATCTAATATGACTGGTATCTTTTAAAAAAGAGAGAATTTGGACCTTGGGCAGATATGCTCAGAGGGAAGACAGCATGAAGACACATGAGAATGCCATCTATAAGCCATGGAATCTCTGAGGTGAGGCTACCAGAAGCTTAGAGAGAGGCATGGAACAAAGATTCTCCCTTATATCCCTCAGAGGGGATGAACCCTGCTGACACCTTGATTTCAGACTTCTAACCTCCACAATTGTGAAACAATATATTTATGTTGTTTAAGCCACTCAGTTTTTGGTACTTTTTTACAACAGCCTTCGGAAACGAATACAGTCACTAACTTGCTTTCATCTCTGTGTCACCTCTCCAAATGTCAGCTCCTTGTTTCCAAAATGAAGGAACTAGATAACATGATCTCCATTTCTAAACTTCCCTGATCTTTCTAGAAGTTTGATAAACTGGTTGTGCAGCTGTGCCTCTCTTCCCATTTCGTCTTTGATTCCTTGACCTAGACCCTTGGTTTGGATGGGGTATGGCTAGGAGTAGCTCGCCCTTCTCTGGTCTCCTGGGGGAATTTAATTGGAGTGCATTCTCCTGCTGCCCAGCAGTGATGGCAAGAATTAGAGGAAAGACGTGCTGTGTCTCAGATATCATGGATATCTGCCCCCTTCTTTCCATCATATCTCCTGAAAGTTTCCGGCCAGATATTTTACACTAGAGATCACAGTCTGGACTCAGCACACAAATGGGTTTTATTTGCCTGTACCATTTTTTTATTTTCTAATTAAAAAAATTAGTTGCCAGGATGAAAATTCTAAGATTTCACATCAAAATCTGAATTTCTGGCATAGCAGGCCAGGATTCCCACACAGTAACAATGACTATTTCCAGCTCAATTCTGTTGAAAGGTGGTTGCCTTTGAAAAAGTCTGCACTCTATTTTGCCCCTGCCTCTACCCCTCTCTATTTTTCCTTCACCACCTCCAATTCTGGCTTCTCTCATGAATGCTGTCTCCATTGGTCCCACACGTATTTGAGTTTGGGACCTCTGTGGACATTATGATGAGAACTATTTATTTCCCTACTATTTTATCTGGGAGTACATAATTTAAGTCATTTTATATGTCTCACATGTTACATCAGAGTTCATTATATATCTACAAATGTATATGCCTTTTAATGATTATGCATGTGTCCCCATAGTGTCACGTACATTGTGGACACTAAACAGGTATGTATTTAAAATGTTTTTGTCCACTCTCTAAAAACCAATCTTTTGGTACCATGAGGTCCTTAAAGATAGACCAAAAAGTAGTGCTGCCTCAGGGGGTTACTATCCTCTCTGAGGAAGTAAGACATGGAGTCAGGCAGGTAAAGGATTCAAGAAGAAAGTGAAAAGTGTGAAGACAAATGCAGGAATCATATGAGGATAATCCAGGGGAAGGAATGAGCACTTCTGACTGGGGCCATCGGGAATTTTGCAGTGGTAGTGGGGGACATTTTAGCTGAGACTTGGACAAATGGTAGGATTTGCTCCAACATGAGGAAATATGAGCATTGAGTAGGCAGGTATGGGGCAATTTTGAGAACAAATAGTTCAGTTTGACTGAACTAAGGGAAATCGTAGGAAATGAGCCAGAGAGGATAATTTAGAACTATCTAACCATGGCATGAACATCAGGTGTAAGGAGTTTAGGCAGCACTGAGTTATTAAACTCCTGGAGGAGCTATGTTTATTCTTTGTCCGTGAGTAAGAACTAGACAAGAAAGATGTGCCTCACCTCTGTTGTGGTTTCCTTTCCATAAAAGGAAAATGGCCATTTATGTTTGCATCTACTCTAAGTTTCAAGGTAGAAAATCTTCCTTTTTAATTTTCTTCATTCTTGTATGAGTACCAATTTTTAGGGAAAACGGCCGAATACGGTTCTTGGCAGTATGTTCTAAAATAGCAATACAGCATCCTTATCTCTGCTATAACTTCGTATCCTCCAGCTTTCTAACAGGAGCATATTGGCATCCTTCACAGAAGTATGCTCAATAACTTATTAGCTGTTCATTGAGAAAACTTATTTGTCATTTTGAAACTTGAGTCAGGTAAAAATTTTCTTTCACATTTTTTCTTTCTCCTTTTCACCCTCTCAACTTTCTCTACTTCTTTCTGTCTCGTATCTCTCATTGTCTCCTTCCATCCCTGTCTTTCTTCCTTCCTCCTTTTTCTTCCTTTCCTCCTTCTGTCCTTCCTTTCTCCTTTCTCCCTCACTGCTTCCTTCTCATCTTTATAATAAAGCAGTTAAGAGCAACAACTTTGAAGTCACATGGCCGAGGCTATAATCGTAGGCTACTGACTGATTGTAGAACCCTGAAATAGCTACTTAGCTTCTTTGAGCGTCCATTTTTCTATCTGCAAAATGGGATCATGATAATAACTACCGCATAAGAATATTGAGAATATTCATGTGTTAACACATGCAAAACACTCAGACCATGTGCCAGGCACATGTTAAGTGCTCAGTAAGTGTTATCTGTTTTTACTGTTATTATATCTGTTGCTTTTTTCACATTTATCCTCATTGAGTTTGGGTTCTTTTAATATTGTGTAGAAAAATACATTATAATTGTTCTTTGTTTAATTTTAGACCCAAGAGATATATTTTGATATTAAAAAGATTTTTTGTTATTATGGAATAACATATAGAATCCACAACCTAGATCCATATAATTTGTTAAATGTATTATTGGACTATGACTGATAAGTGGGTTAATTTTATACATGTAACTGTAAGATCACTTTTAGAAGACTATGGCCATATTGTAGATGCCTTCTTCTATTTGCTGGTTGAGATAGAGGAACATGACATATTTTATGTGTAAGGAGTCAGAGGGTCTTGAGTTTCTTTAGGATTTTTTCTTTTTTTTTTCTTTTCTTTTCTTTTTTTTTTTTTTTTTTCTTGAGACTGAGTTTTCCTCCTGTTGCCCAGGCTAGAGTGCAGTGGTGAGATCTCAGCTCACTGCAACCTCTGCTTCCCGGGTTCAAGTGATTCTCTTGCCTCAGCCTCCCAAGTAGCTGGAATTATAGGCACCTGCCACCACGCCTGGCTAATTTTTGTATTTTTAGTAGAGACAGGGTTTCACCACGTTGGCCAGGCTGGTCTTGAACTCCTGACTTCAGGGGATCTGTTGGCCTCGGCCTCCCAAATTGCTGGGATTACAGGTATGAGCCACCGTGCCTGGCCAGGATTTTCTTTCAAGAGCTCTATATTTTGACCATTTATCTGTCTCTCTTTTCTTTTTCCTTTATTGGGTGCATCTAGCCTATCATATTTTGACATTTGAAAAGATCAGTATTTTTACACACACTAGTAAGCATATTTTACTTGAAATAGGTAGACCCATGAAATTTTGATTCCTTTTTTTGAAGACAATGATTTTAACAAGAGAAAATGGCTTGCTCTGTGTCTTTTCTAATAACTGATTTCAACATGTATGATAAGTGAGATTCTAACAGTTTTGGCAAAAGTGCACAAATGTAACTTTCTTGACAGCATTTTGAATGTTATCCTTCCACAGTAGCTTTTATGTCTGTCCAACTTGCTTCCTGAGACACTTGTTTTCATCAGCACTTTCAGATTTTTGAATTATATTTTCTCAATTTGATTTTCAAGTGAGTTATTAGGATATAGGTGGGAGTGGAAAATGCCTGCCTGCCTTTCTTCCTTTTCGTTCCCTCTCTCCTTCCTCCCTCCCTCCCTCCCTCCTTTTCTCCCTCCCTCCCTCCTTCCCTCCCTCTCTTATTGTTTTTTTTTTTTTTTAATAAAGGCTTTAATGTTATTCTGCTTCTGTTAAACTGGCAGATATTGCCCTTAAATAATCATCACAGACACTTTCACCCTTCTTACCCTCAATTCATCAAATAAAAACAAATTAATTATGGTTAGATGCATCTACTAAATTGTGAGTGCCTTTAGGCCAAGAGCAGATGCTTTTCAAAATACGTAGAAGAATGAATTTACTCACAGTACTTGTGATCATTAAATCCCTTAGCCCACCAGTGGCTTTTTTACTTGACTTATACACTGGGTTAAAGGTTCTTACTCTCCCTGTCTACTTCCATAGGCTATCATATCACAACAATGATAATAACAATACATAACTTTTGTTCAGCTCATAAAAGTTTTTAAAATGTTCCCGTATACAAAGTGATTAATGAGAAAGCTCTTTGGAGACACAAAAAGCAAAGCAAATGCAAGGTATTATTTTCATTAGCAAGGTTAAAGAAAACTGTTCTGCACCGAAATGTCTGTGTGGTGCCATTAAGCATTTAATTTTATTTCTCAGGTTATGGATTTGTCTCATGAGAGGAGATGTGCTTAAGAACATCAGTTTGAGTGAAGCAGGACTGGCATAATGCATAAATGTAATTCCAGGGAAGTCGGGAAGACACCAAAAAATGTGCTTACTGTTGCCATAGCTTGAAATGGAAAATGATCATTCTCCTTTGTTAGTTCTGAAGAGCTAGCAGATTGACAGTAATACGAAACAGGATCTAATTTTACACTGATGCAAATTAGATAAAATATAAAAATTCTGGTTCTAGAAAGAACACAAGTACTTGCTTATAAATTATTCAATTGGACACTTTGAAAAGAGTCTTCAGTGCTCCTATTTAGGCAACATCCAAGTAGATGTTAGAATGACGGAATGTGTTATTTTTGAAAGTGACTTTATGGATCATCTAATCAGTTGATTTGATGGGGAAACTGAAACACAGAAAGGCAAAATACTTTTGCTATGGCCACGTGACTTTTTAATGGCTGAACTAGACTCTTGCAATATATCATCCCCCATATTTTGCCTATAATGTTTCAAATTCTTACTAGATTGAGCTCACTGAAGGTAGGTAGAGCAGGTCCTCTAGTAATGCAGTTTTGTTCAATGTTTCCTCATAACATCATTGAGGGAAGAAAAAAAGTTAATTCCTGGCTCAAGCCACTGTCTGGGTGCAATTTACGTTCTCCTTGTGTTTGCGTGGGTTTTCTCCCAGTACTCCAGTTTCCTCCCACATCCCAAAGATATGCTCCTTAAGTGAATTGGCGTCTCTAAGTGGTCCTATCCTGAATGAGCTGTGTGTGTGTGTGTGTGTGTGAGCGCACGAGTTTGTGTATGTGTGTGCCCTGCGATGGAATGGCAGCCTGTCCAGGGCTGGTTCTCACCTTGCACTCTGAGCTGCCAGGATAGACTCTGGTCATCTGTGTGCTTGAAGTGGTGTAATTACCTTACTTTCTTCTTCTTTTTTTTTTGAGACAGAATCTCAATCTAGTCCATACTGACATTTCTTTCTTGTATCTGTAAATACTTGGACTAGTCATTTTGCAATTCATGATGGCCCATACTATTACTTTTTTTTTTTTTTGAGTTGGAGTCTCACTCTGTCGCCAAGGCTGGAATGCAGTGGCGTGATCTTGGGCTCACTGCAACTTCTGTCTCCTAGGTTCAAGCGATTCTCCTGCCTCAGCCTCCCGAGTAGCTGGGATTACAAGTGCCAGCCACCATGCCCAGCTAATTTTTGTATTTTTAGTAGAGATGGGGTTTCACCATGTTGGTCAGGCTGGTCTCAAACACCTGACATCATGATCCACCTGTCTCGGCCTTCCGAAGTGCTGGGATTACAGGCGTAAGCCACCACTCCCTGCCCCTTACTTGTTTTAATTACTTTTTCTGAAATGTATGTATATATAGTTCACATTTATTTCAATGCTTAATATGAGAAGTGTTTTGGTCTTTATTTAGAAGTTTGGTGATGTTTTGGACACTGTAGGAACTCCACTCTTGTTTACATCAATTAGCCTATGGTAAAATTGGTTTCCTTATTGGTGATTTCGCTTAAAGTTGCAGTTTCCAAGAATCTATTGATGATATTAAGTGAGGACTTACTGTAGTCATGAATCCATTCATTCATTCACCCATTCATCCACCCATCAGTTAAAAATTTGTTGAACATTAATTTTAAGCCACATATATTAACATTGTGCTTTTATGTTGTTTTGTTTTTGAGATGGAATTTCTCTCTTGTTGCCCAGGCTGGAGTGCAATGGAGTGATCTCGACTCACTGCAACTTCTGCCTCCCAGGTTCAAGCGATTCTCCTGCCTCAGCCTCCTGAGTAGCTGAAATTACAGGCATGTGCCACCACACTAGGCTAATTTTGTATTTTTAGTGGAGATGGGGTTTCATCATGTTGGCCAGGCTGGTCTCGAACTCCTGACCTCAGGTGATCCACCCACCTCGGCCTCCCAAAGTGTTGGGATTACAGGCATGAGCCACTGCGCCCACCCAACATTGTATTGTTAAGTGATAAAAGTTCAGGGATAAATAAGATGAGGTGGCTGATCTCAAGGAGCTTATAGTCTTAGTCACTAAGGGACAATAAAAAGGAGTGAATTAATTACTCTGCAGAGTAAGTCAGAGAAATAATTTGAAAAGAGATATTTGAGTTGGAACATGAACACAAAGGTCAGTTCCTAACTAACAAAATAATCAAGATGATAACTTTCTACTAAGCTTCTGATATTACTAATATCAAATACAAATAAATTATTTCAGAGGTAGAAGCTTTCACTATAGTATTTACTCTATGTACCCCCCTACACATTTTTAAACTTTAAACTTCTTGGTCCCTGATGCCATTAACTCATCCCAGCCCTGCCTTATTAAGATGAAAGCTTTGACCTAAAATATATATGTTTCAGAAAACCTAGAACAAAAAGTAAAATAATAATTTATTTTCAAACCAAACCAACAAACAAAACTGTCCTTAAAGCTTCTCCATTTAGAAGACTTTCAGTTAATAAATAAATGTAGAAGGAATTAGAGAAATACAAAGTTGCCATTAGAACCCAGGAGTCGTAATAGTTGCAGGCAAGATCCACCAGTGAATGATAAAATTATTGGTGAAAGTTTGAGAAATGACAGATATGTCTATAGTGATAAAGTGTTTATTTCAAGATACTTTTCATTATAAAAGCAAAAATACTACTTTTGTAGTGGAGACACCAAGCAGATTCCACCTTAACAAGCTGATACATTTAATATCAACAGTAATAAGACAGGTGGGCATCAGCTTTTACCTCACAGGATATACTTCAAGCATGCATCACTTACAAGGACATTCTACAAAATGACTAATCTGGTCTCTTTAAAAATATCAAGATCACGAAAGACAAAGAAAGAGGGGGGAACTATTAGAGACTGAAGATAGATAAGGCAATTAAAAAACTAAATGGAATATGAGATACTGGACTGGATCATGGAACAGACAAAAGCCATTAGTGGAAAAACTGGTAAAATACCAGTAAAGACTGCACTTTAGTTAATAGTATTGTACTATGACAATTCCTTAGTTTTTGAGATTGCACTATGAATATGCACTATGAATACATCTTGCATGAAGGTATGGCTCTGCATACCTTAGGGGAAACAATAGGGGAGCTGGCTGAAGGATGAATGGTACACAGGAACTCTCTACTCTTTCTGTAGCTTTTTTGTAAGTTTAAAATATTTTCAAAATAAAGATAATGTAAATAATTGTCTTTACATGTTAGGGATACTTCTAACTGATTTGAACTTTTAATAAAGGGTATATAATGTTGAAAGCTAACCCAAATCATTGTATTAAAGGAAATTTGAAACAAAGAGAAAAAGATGGTTGTATTTCTGTAATGTCTTTATTCTAGTACTAAAGTATAGAATTTAAATAAAATATATGATTTAGTTATAGATTAGTCTTAACTAATGTCAGAAATAGTCTTAACCTGTCTTGTGCCCCACCTCTGTTTACATTACCCTAAAAATAGTATATAACACAAAACAGAAAGCATGCGATTTCTCAAGTATATTCAGGAGGTTGATTCTGGGGTGTAAAAAGGTGTAGTGCTATACGACCCCTCATTAGCAAAGAAAACAATTTTCTTTTAATTTACAAAACACTTTTTATCCCCAGGAGATGTTATTGGCTCAAGATTACTGGCATCATAGTGTTGACTTTTTCATTATGAACTTTCTAATAGCTAATATTTTTATTACTCCATTATGTCTTTCTCAGTTTCTCCTTTATGGCTGAGAAGATTATTTTAGTCAGCATGTGACTTTGATTGGGGGATTTTCTAAGTAAAGTGTGAGAGTTCTTAGGTAATTCTATTTCAGTGTTTAGAATGCTAGAAGTCTATACTTTAAATCATGTAAAGGTTTATATGTTTGACCTCAACTGATGTAAGTGGGTTTTATTGAGCATTATTTCTAATAATATCGTGTGTTTGAAAATCCCACTATTTTAACATAGGTAGATTCTGGGTTTAATTACTAAATTTTCTTCAAATTCTGTGCAATCAAGGTGAAAAGGTTTGTTTCCAAGGAAACAAATGCATTCCATTTTTATCACATAAAATGTTTTCTGCAAGAAAATTCCATAACCAGTCTCCAGGGAGATACCGTGCCATAAAATAGCTCTCATTGGAGATTTTTCCAAAGGGACACTTTATTTTATTTTTGTTCCCGGAAAATAATCCTGTATTTGTGTAATTTTCATTGTATTGAATTTTTAAAAAATTAGCAACAGAGCTGTTACCATCATCTCATTAGAGTCATAAAATGTACAATTTGAGGAGAATGTGATTTTCCTCTGACCATTAGGTTGCATTTATATCTGAGTCTAAATAGCGTGTATTCAAGATGTTCACTTGAGAAGAAACAGCCTGTTCTAATGATGATATTTGTCACCTTGAAGGCTTCATTCTTTATTGGTTATTTATTTGATGTTGGACATAACTGCTGCTTCTTAAGAAAATTTGACAACCACATAATAGTCTGGCTTTGCATATCTATTAGTCCATTTTCACACTGCTGATAAAGACATACCCGAGACTGGGTAATTTATAAAGAAAAAGAGGTTTAATGGACTCACAGTTCCACATGGCTAGGGAGGTCTCACAATCATGGTGGAAGGTGAAAGGCATGTCTTATGTGGCAGTAGGCAAGAGTGAAAATGACAGCCAGGTGAAAGGGAAAACCCCTTATAAAACCATCAGATCTCATGAGACTTATTCACTACCATGAGAACAGTATGAGGGAAACCACCTTCATGATTCAATTATTTCTGACTTCCTCCCGCAACACATGGGAATTATGGGAGCTACAGTTCAAGATGAGATTTAGTTGGGGACACAGCCGAACCATACCAGCAAACTATTATGATTGAATTAAGAAATAAGGAAACTGAGGGAAGTAGATTCGCTTTACACAAATCTGAAGGTTTCTTCTTATGTACTTCTTTTTTTATTTTTATTTTTGAGACGGAGTCTCGCTCTGTCGCCCAGGCTGGAGTGCAGTGGCGCCATCTTGGCTCACTGCAAGCTCCGCCTCCTGGGTTCATGCCGTTCTCCTGCCTCAGCCTCCCGAGTAGCTGGGACTACAGGCGCCCGCCACCACGCCCAGCTAATTTTTTGTATTTTTAGTACAGACGGGGTTTCACCGTGTTAGCCAGGATGGTCTCGATCTCCTGACCTCGTGATCTGCCCGCCTCGGCCTCCCAAGGTGCTGGGATTACAGGCGTGAGCCACCGCGCCTGGCCTTATGTACTTCTTTTTGTAGTAGTTGGCCTTGCCTATGTGAGTGTTTGCATCTAGAGACATTGTGTTATTCCTCTTGTAGCCTGGACCTAACAATATTAAGTGCTACAAAATGTTTGACAATAGAATAAAATAATTAAACATTTATACATTAAGAAGACACATTTTTGAAATAGAAAACAAGATAACAGTGAAATTACAGTGGGTGGGGATAGCATAATAGTCAAAATTAGAAGTCATAGCTCTGCCCGTTACGAAGTCTGTAACTTAGCATATCATTTAAACCTCTCTGTAAAATGGGGAAAGACATATGACATATCTATTTCATAAGGTTGTATATGTGTAAAAGTGTATGTGCTAGAGGAATTTCTTTAAAATATGAGAACTATTCCATAAAAATCACTGTGATGCTGCACATAATATGACTTTGTCTTAATTCAGGGGATGTATTACATTTTTCTTGCTTTTAATGCAAATTCCATGCATGGGCTAGCTAATGTGAAATAATTCAATTACCTTGCTGGGTTAGCACTATCATCTAAAAAATAGAAGTTATTTTTAAAACATTCTGTGAAAGTTTGGACTTCTCTCAGCCTAACCCTAATTCTACAAATCCCTGAAATTCCAACTTCAGAGATCCAACATGCAGCTATCTAACTCTATCTAACTGAAATCACATAAAATTTGGGAAAATATGATCAATCCCATGTAGTGGATGCTGAGGGACACCTCACAGACCCCCACTTAAGGACCAAACTACACTCAGTCTCCCAGTCGTCCCCAAATGTTGGCGGTCAAAGCCTCTTGTATGATTCTCTATCAAGAAATGTGCTCTCAACCAAAGATAGACACCTCGCCCAGGATCATGGTCCTTCCTGGAGGCAGCCTGCATCTAATGACTGATTTATGTAGGCTATACCCAGTCTCAGTTTTGAACATTGCTGAAGGGTCATCCCAGATCCAGATCCTCAGTAGGCTCAACTGAGGCCCCTGTTGCAACAGAATCACAGATCATCTCCCTCTGTCAAATCCTGTTTTTCTCACCTCTTATGGGTGTGTTGTTCCTAAAACCACTAGCCAAGTAAATCTGTGGCACACAAATCTTAAAGATTCAGACTCTATTTCTTGGAAATTCATTTTACAAGTGAAGAATCTGAAGTTTTATTGTTTCATCCAAGCCCATGTAGGCAATATGTGGTGGGATTAGGATGCTGTCTCCAAATGTCATGCATGTTGTAAAAGCCCAGCAATTAGAAATGGGGTTCAAGGTTGGAAATGGCCCTTATAAGGTTAGGCCTTTACCAGGTTTAATTTTTCAATTTCAGGTTGGCAGTCCAAAGTCTCAAAATGAGTCAAAAGTGTTGTGCAAGGGTAAAAAACATATAAAGGTAGAGTGGATATGTCCAAGTGTCCCCATTAGCAGGAAGAGGGTAAGAGCTAATGAGCAAATGAAGCTTGGCGGAAGTATTGACAACTAGAAGCAGATTTTTACACCGTTTTTTTTTTACATGGGGGCTTTGCTAATAAGTCAATTCCACTAAGCAGCTACTTATTTGACCTTATTATTTCCAATATGTAATAAAAATTGGAAGATCAAAATAAAGAACGATAAACAACATAAAATATTTATGAGAAATCATGTTTAAAGAACGTATTAATGACATTGAAAACACGTCCTGAATCTAGAATGGCTGTACATAAGAGAGAAAATGAGCACTTATATTAAAAATATGTATATGTTGGCTATGAAAATGGCAAAATCAGATAATGCTAATATCAACCTTCAATATTTTCTGAATGCCAGATATCTATATAGATATAGATATAGATATAGATATAGATATAGATATTACTAACCAGGGAAAGGATGATTTAACATTTTGAACTCTTTTAGTAATAACACATTAATTCAATCAACAGTATTTATTGAGAACCTACTATGTACCAGACACTGTTCTAAGCAATGGGAATAGAACAATGAATGAGAAACATGGTCCCTGTCACAAGACCGTAGGGAGACAGTCAACAAGCAAACACATATGTAAACAAGGCCTCTCCGTCAGCTGACCTCTAAGCAGTGAGGTTTCAACCACTTCAGGATCTGTGAGTAGAGCCTTCTAGGCAAAAGACCAATGTAGAACCCTATGAGGGAATAGGGAGAACTTTGGAAAACAGAAAGAAAAGCAGGATGGCTGAAGCAGAGCAAGTGATGGGGAAGGTATAGATGAGGCTTTAGGGTTAGGTAAGAGCTCATCACTTGTGGGCTATGAAAGAGAATTTGGATTTTATTCTAGGTGTGATGATAATTTTTTAGTGTGTTCTGAACAATAGAATGACATGATCCTTTTTTTATAAGATCATTCTGACTTTAGAGCGTCCTTGAAAAACTAAGTATATTCGATGAACATTCAGGCATTACTTACTGCACTGAAGGGGAGATAGTTGGAGAGCACTACAGTGTAGCTGGGAGAACATAAGCTTTGTAGTCTGATAGATCTACGTTCAAAATCCATCTCTGTTTCTTTCTAACTGGAAGTTATCTTCTGAATCTTAGGTTTCTTTTTTATTTGTAAAACAGAATAATAAAACTTAGTTTGCAGGGCTATTTTTAGGATTGGCGACTCACGTTCAGTGGCTGACACAGTGTTCGTGCTCCGTATTTTGTGATGGTGATGAATGTGGAGTACAGGAACATAATATAAATTATACTGACTTTTCTCTGATCTCATTTGTTGTTGGTGCTATAAAGGCCTACAGATAAACTCTGACCCTTCTTAAAGAGACAAATGATTGTTTTATTGGCCTTTTAGTTTCAAAGGAAGTTAGACATGAAGGCCTGCTGAGACTGCATGACTGGAATATTTCTTTCGTATTATTTCTCCCTCTTTTTTCCCCCATTGTCTTGAAATTGTGTACCTCAGACCTACTTTTTTTGTTGTCTCCAGATCACACAGAGCAACTTTTGTTGGAAACTTGGGCTCACCAGCATACATTTTTGCAGTGTGTGCATTTGCACTCAACACTTCTCTTCTTGGCTTTAGCAATGATTCAAGGAAAAGACACCAGAGAAGACCAAGGTCATCTAACTTGTTTAGCAGGCTTTTTAGGACTAGGGGACTCAGACAGAGCTCAGCAGTGGCATATCTTAGAAGATGTTATGTTTGGAAATTCTTTTCTTCTGAGGTGGCAGTGAGATGCAAGAGTTGTTATATCAGGGCTACTTGCTTTGAGGGCATGCATCAAGGACAAGGAACCCCAGCAATCTCCTCCAATGTTGCATTTTTAGGATTTTGTTTAAAGTGAAAAAAATAGGAGGAAGAGGAGGACATTGGGAGATAAGGACTCAGTACAGAAGCAGGAAAGTTGCCTCTGTTTTTTTCAGTGAGTGATTCTCTTTGTACAATGCTATTCACATTTTCCCACAATATAATGGTTCACAAAAATTGTAAGGTCCAGGTGATCCTCTCAACTTCCCATATATTAGAGACAGCTTTGGGTATCACCATCAAACAAGTATCTGAAGAAATCTCAGTGAATGTTATTATTATTGTTGCTTATTTATGAATCTCATTTCACAAACTTGGGAATGCAGTAAATATTACCATCTTTACTTTCACTAATGTATCCTAATTTCTGTCTCCGAGTCCTATTTTGCTTACCTAGTAGAAAACTTAAGCTTAAGTCTTTCTGGCATTCTCACCCTCAAGAGTGAGTCACAATTCCTTGGGCTTACTGCAAATTATGAATATAGGACAACCTTGTCTTGAGTCATTGGGCCTACAGGCTGACTTGACCATAAGAAGTCTGTTGTTCCTATCCTCATAGCTTCTTTAGGTTTACTCTAACAGCATTTGTTGCCTCCTTGTAATCCTTGGGGCCCAGAAATCTTAAGCAAGTCTTCTTTTGATCCTCTCTGCCTGGAAGCCATCTCCTTCGTGGTGTCTTGCTACCTTCTCAATATACTCTGGGGAAGCAGAGCCCAGGCCCTTTGTACCCTTAGGCCCCAAACCTGGAAGGTGGGGAGTAGGAGGGAGTTGGTAGCTGGAGTTGGGCTTTCGTTCTCTATGTGTCCCTTTTTTCTACTGTCCTAAGAGCTTTCTGACTTTCCCTATTTCACCCCTGGGAGAAAAGTGAGCTCAGGGCCTGCCTCTTGCTTCAGTGGAAGAGAAGGGAATAGGAAAAAGGCAGAGAGAGAAATGCATACGTTGCTATCTCAAAACTATATACACAAAACTGGAAAAAAAAAAGACTTCTAAGGCTGCCCTTAAAGAGTGCAATCTTTTCTAAGATGAGATGGAGATTGCAGATGAATATGCTGAAACCAAAAGAACAGTTTTCTTGTCGTGCCAGAACCATGCTGGCTTCCTAGGGAAAACATACTCTGATTCAGCCAGAGAAACAATTGTGTCTTAGGCAGATAGTTACAAAGCTGGCACCATGGAGTTGCTTTGAATAAGCCAATGCAATTATGTGGTCATTTAAAAACTTCTCTATTTTATAATTGAATGCACTAAGATAGAAGTGGTACCTAGAAGAGCAGAGCTCTCAAAGGTACCATGGGCTTTTACCACTTCTCTCCTGAGCCTCTCTTATTTTTACAGTATTCGATTCTTCTCTTTTTGATGTTTCAGGGCTGGAGGAAACTTCTACTCATGTTATCAGACACTGTATGCCTTATTTTACATATGTACTTGGACTCAGCATCCAAAGGGTACCACTGTGGCTCGTTGGGCTGAACATGGATCCTTGACTTGGGAAGCATAGGTACACATTCTTTGCTACACTTAATTCATTTGGTGGTCTTTAACAGGTTGCTTATGCTATCTAAGGCTATTTCCTTATTTTAAAGAGAGAAGTGAAAAATATCTAATTCACGATTTTGTTCTGAGAGTCAAATGAAACAATGTGATGAGTGGTTGTTTGTAAAATACTGTTTTATACAATTATTTCCTTTTTTCCAAAAATGTTTATTACATGTGTGCCATGTACCAAATACTTTGTTTGGTCTAGGCTTTAGAGCCGTATAGATAAATAAAATGCAGTCACTTCTGTCAAGCAATATAATCTGGTGAGGGAGATAAAACAGAAAGATACAGTGTGAAGTCATATCTGTAGGGATAGAACTGTGTCATATCATGCATAATTACATAGTCTGTACAAAAGGATAATACTAGAATTGGCTTCCTGAAGAAGTTGATTCCTGAATTGAGTCTTATAGGATGAAGAATTTGGTGGTATGAGGTAGATGAATGAGAAAGACATGCCAAGGTATCAATAACAGAATGAACAGACAGTGAAGCAGCAAACACCCATGTGTTGGTGTGTATTGGTGGAAGCAGAGGGTGGACACACATATCAATATAGCTGGCACTTACAATTGGAAGCAATATGTAGCTTGAGATAAATATGGGCAGGTAGTTAAAGAACAAAGATCACTTTGGTGAAGAACTCAGATGTAATTTTTTAGGTGATGAGAAATCACTGAAGAGTTTTATACCACCAGATTTTTACTTTTTATAGATAACCCCAATGAAGGGATTCGCAGTGTCAGCAGTTAATTTGAGATATCAGGACCAGAATCAGAGAGACAAGTCAGTCTCGCCATCTGGGGAAGCAATGACGAAGATCTGAATTAGCACACTGGCAATAAGAATAGAGTGTAAAGAATAGGGCAATGCTTGGAGATTGACTTGGCTCTTGGAGATATTGATTGAAATATGGAAATCAAGGATGATTGATGCCAATGACTGGGAAAACATATAGAGATAGAAACAAGTTTAGGTGTGGATAAATTTAATTTGGGGTGCTCAATTTGAGGGCTATGTGAGGCATTCAGTTTGAGATACACATTCAGATGCTGGAATTATGAACATGAAGCTCAGAGAAGGGATCTGGGTCAATAATATAGATGTATTCATATACTTAACAAGTACAGCTTGAGTGACTGCAACCATAGAAGTCTCGTGGTCATTTGTTGCTCCCCAATACTCTCATTTTGATAATTAAAATATCTGATTTCATACAGTAGTTAAATTTCAAGTTTGCATTTTAAGCTAAAGAATCTGCCCTCCCAAACTTTGGGCATGAAAAAGATGGAATGAGGGAGGAAAAATTGGGCCATGAAAGGTCTCTGTTGACTAATACCAATGTAATCTGGTATTGGGTTGCTCTGGTTGTTTCAGATGTTTCAAGGTGATTCTTTCTCTTGTGGGTACTTTCATGGGCTCATTGAAGAATTGCCTACTGAGCTATGCTAATTATAGCTCCCTTGATGTCAGCAGTGTGTATCCTTAGGCTGGCTACTTACAGCCCCTTCCCATCCCTCCCACTCACCATGCAGTTCCACTTTTTAATGGTCCACTAGTACCACCCAATTCTAAGATATCCTTTCTACTTTAAGTTCTGCTCAGGCACTGTAGCATTTATCCTGAAACATGGACTAGTTGATATTTGTTCTCCCGGGGCTTCAACCAAAACCAAAGTAGAATGAATCTCATTTTTATCTTCTATTTCAGAGATGTGTGAATTGCTCAGTTAGAAGTGGCAATTGAAATGATGAGCTCCTTTTTCTTCCCACCTTCACCCTGCCAGTCAGAATGCTCACAAAGGGGCAGGGCACAGTGGCTCATGCCTGTAATCCCAGTACTTTGTACTTTGGGAGACCGAGGCGGGCAGATCTCCTGAGGTCAGGAGTTCGAGATCAGCCTGGCCAACATGATGAAACCCCATCTCTACTAAAAATACAAAAATTAGCTGGGCATGGTGGCAAGTGCCTGTAATCCCAGCTACTCGGTAGGCTGGGCTTGAACCCAGGAGGCAGAGATTGCAGTGAGCCAAGATTGCACAACTGCAATCCAGTCTGGATGACAGAGCAAGACTCCATCTCAAAAAAAAAAAAAAAAAAAATGCTCAAAAAGGAAGATAACTGGAATGCAAAATGCAAACAGATTGCTGGGAGACAAACCATCATTCAGAAAGTGAGCAAAGGCAGGGAAGGACAGAGACAGAGAAGCAATGGTTGAGATAGAAGGAGAACCTGGAGAGTAAGGAGTCAAATAAATTACAGAGTAAAGAGGTCTAAGAAGGAGGACATAGTCAACATATGGGATGTTGTGAAGAGATGCAATTTGATGAGGACTAGGATAGGAAAATGTTAGATTTTGCTATGAGATCAATTGCTATCCTTGCAAGGAAATCCAGTTAGAGAAAGGGAAATGACAAGGGTTTTTGAGAAGTGTGGATGAAAGAGGAGAAATATTAGATATTAGATAGAGGAGATGTGGGGTCAATATAGAGTTTTTAGAATTGGAGAAACCAGCAATGTTCACAGGCTGAGGGAAAACAGGCATAGTGAGGGCTTATTTGAAGAGCCAGGAAGGAAGAAGGATAATTGATGGTAGATGGTTAAAGCTGATTATTTCTCTTTTGGGCACTTTCAATGTCTCATGGGGTGTAGGAAGGAAGGAGATCAAGAGCATAGTGAAGAGGTTAGGACTGATTAGAAGGAGGGATAGCTCATCCGCTGAAAAAGGAGAAGTGTGACATAAGCATGCATTTTGATTTGTTTGTTCATAGTGAATGAGTTGAATGAGATCATGTCTGATGGCTTTAATTTTCTCACTGAAATAGAGGATAAGGCTCTGCGCTAAGTGTGGTGAACCAGGATCTGAGTCACTTCTAATCCACTCATTTAGAAATTATAAAGACTGAACTGAATGGAGTGGTATTATTATACCTAACATACAGATGTGGAATCTGTGATTCAGAACACTTAAGTGACTTGCTTGAGGCTACCCTAGTGGCTAATGTTAGAGTCTGGACAGCAGGAGGAGTCCCCAGATCATCAGGTTATTGGCACTTGAGAGTCTCAAGGGATTCTTATGTTCCATCTTTATCAGCCCATCAAACAATAAGAGGTAAAAATAGAAAATTGCAAAAAGAATTGTACATTTATATATTCTTTGTCACCTTTCCCCTCTCCTTTTTATAATCAAACTTTAACATTTACTGAATATCTAATATCTTCTTGTCACTGTGATAAACACTATTCTGGGAAATCAAATATGTAGCTGATTTATAGTGAGGACTTATGTATCAGGAACTATTCTAAGTATTTTATACTTATAAATGAATGTAATTCTTTTATGAATGTAATGAGGCTGGAGAACTCTTGTCTCCATATTATAGAGAAGGAAACCGAAGTCCAGTGATGTTAGCTGACTTAAACACAGATATTAAAATGACAAAGCTAGGCTTGTCTAGCTCCAGTGCCCACAGTTTAAATCATTACAATATACATAGTTTCTACTCTCAAGGAACTTACCTTCTTTTGGGAAAGCAAAAGGAAAACATGGTTGGTTTTAACAAATAAAGCAATCGAAAGCCAGATGATATAACACTACAGAAAAAGTAATGGCCTGGCGCCGTGGGTCACGCCTGTAATCCCAACACTTTGGGAGGCCAAGGTGGGTGGATCACCTGAGATCAGGAGTTCGAGACCAGCCTGGCCAACATGGTGAAATCCCGTCTCTACTAGAAATACAAAAATTAGCTGGGCATGGCAGCAGGCACCTGTAATCCCAGCTACTTGGGAGGCTGAGGCAGGAGAATGGCTTGAACCCTGGAGGCGGAGGTTGCAGTGAGCTGAGATCATGCCACTATACTCCAGCCTGGGCAACCAAGCAAGGTCGAGCAAGACTCCAAATCTACAGATTAAAAAAAAAAAGTAATGTTGTGGGCCATCATGAGTTGCAAAATGACTAGGCATTTAGAGATATAGGAAAGAGATGTCAGACGGACTAGATTGTCTGGCAGATAGGATTAATACATTTTATTAATACAACACTAACGACTAACAAGCATTTGTTGAATTTAGTTGATCAAAGAGAAATAGCCCAGCCAGCCTTATCATTTATGCGCACATATATAAAACTTTAGACCTTTATATTAAACCCAAATCACCAAGCTGGACTTTGCCTTCTTTCAAGTGTTTCCCCATAGAACTTTTATTGCCAGCAAACCTAAGCTAGAACCTTTCCAGCCACTGGGATAGGTTCTACTAACACTGAACTCCAAAAAAACCTCTCCAAGTGGGAGAGGGCCTTGATCTTTTTCCTTTTGGCTAAGGAAGCTCTTTGACCACCATAAAAATTTGCTGGTTTTCCCCCTACTTTATCAACATACCAAAGGTATACTGAGAAAGGCAGCTTATATTGGGACCCAAAAGGTCTAATTACAACCTCTGTATTTGTTTTCTATTGTTGATGTTACAAATTACCACAAATTAAGTGGCTTAGAATGCCAACCACTTATTTATTTATTTATTTATTTATTTTTTGAGATGGAGTCTCACTCTGTCACCCAGGCTAGAGTGCAGTGGCATGATCTCGGCTCACTGCAACCTCCACCTCCCAGGTTCAAGGAATTCTCCTGCCTCAGCCTCCCGAGTAGTTGGGACTGCAGGTGCCTGCCACCACACCTGGCTAATTTTTTATTTTTAGTAGAGACAGGGTTTCACCATCTTGGCCAGGCTAGTCTTGAACTCCTGACCTTGTGATCCACCTGCCTTGTCCTCCCAAAGTGCTGGGATTACAGGCATGAGCCACCACGCCTGGCCATACCAACCACTTATTGTCTCATGGTTCTGTTCATCAGAAGTCCAAGTACAGCATGGTTCAACTGCTTGAAATCTCCAAGCCAAAATCAATGTGTCAGCATGTCTACCTTCCTTTCTGGAGGTTCTAAGGATGCAGTTGCTTTAAGTTCATGAAGATTCTTGGCACAATTCAGTTCCTTGTGCCTGTAGGGCTGAGGTCCCTGTTTTCTTGCTGAAAACCAACCAGTAAACTCTCTCAGCTCCTTAATACTGGCCGGTTTCCTCATCCTGTTGTTCCCTCCATCTTCAAGCCAGCAAAGGCACGCCCTTCTAATGCTTCAGATCTCCTGGGCTTTCCACATCTCTCTGCCTCCAGTAGGAGAATGTTCTCTACTTTAAGAGCTCATGGGATTAGATTGGGCCCATCAGGATATTCCAATATCATCTTCCTATCATAAGGTCTGTAACCTTAATGGTATCTGCCATTTTATCACTGAATATAACATATCTATGAATTCTAAGGGATTAGGGGATCAGCATCTTCTGAGATCCTTCTGCCTACTCTGCCATCCCCCTAGAAACAAGGGAGCATTACTCAGAATAGCCACTTAAGTAATTCCCCCTCACCCCTCAAAAAAAAAAAAAAAACAACCAATGGGCCAAACATACAAAAACCACATCTGCACCAGAGCCAGGTATCCGCTGACTCTCCAGCTCTAGTCAGAGAAGAGGTGAATATGTTTTGAAAGGAAATATTTTTCATCAGGCATCCCATTGTATGTATGTTGGACATTAGACTATTCTTGACCTATGTGAGGCACTTAGTAAATAGTAGCTGCTGTGATGGTGATGAGGGCAGTGATCCCACTGGATTTAACTTAAGACAGAATGCCAGCTACTGAAGCAGATTCAAAGCGATCAAACTTAGCTTTTGCCTTAGGGAAAATGACAAGTACACAAACAAACACAGGATGGAGCAGTAAACGCCTTGAAAAGAGGGACCTTTTTTTTCCTTTTGATGGCTGTTCTTGATGCTTGTTTTAAACTGTTATCACCCAATTAAAAATCAGGCAAAGGGCGGAGAGCAGGGTTTGTTAACACGGGATTTATCCCAACTGCCACTCACTTCCTGTGTAGTGCCAATCTTGCAAATCCAGAAAGGCCAGCCACTCGAAACCGCCTCAGAAAGGGCCAGGAACCAGGAAAGGTCAGCGAAGCCTCTTGGATTTAAAATAAAGAACCAGGAAACAAAGGGCTCAACGCAACTTTTACAACTACAAATTAGATGCAAAGAATGACACATCATTACATAAGCAGCATAAAATATAATTTAAATGTCAAAAGAACTGAAGATACTTGAATCATGTAAGAAAAACTTGCAGAATGTGTTAAATGTCTCAATTTGTACTATACCAAAAAAAAGTGAAAAGTAAAAATGGCATTGTTTTATAATGCAAAAATACAGAAATCAGTCTTGTTTTCCTGCTGTTTATAGAAATCCTTAGGTTTATTTTAGCCAACTTTAAAAATATTCATCTTTTAAAAATTCTTATGACTTTCAGGGACTGTAGATATATTTGAGGATAAGAGGGTATTATTTAACTTAAGACAGTGCTTAAATGTGATATGTGTGCCTATTACAAGTTACAGTTAAATCTTTTATATGAAGGATGCATTTTCATTGGGAGGAGTAGGCGTTTCACAGATTGCTCTACTACTTGGAATATGATTTCACATACATTTTTGCTCTCTTGAAAATTAGCTTTGTGGCAATTGGTTTCCCTACTTCTGCCACCCACTTACATTTTAGATCTTTGTTTTGAAGCTTGTGAGATATATTTAACAACATCATATTAACATTTTAGGTCTCTGTCTGAATACAGTAGTTCCACATTCCTTGGCAGATGCAGAATTTTTCTAGTTTTTGGTTGTCAAAGATGTCAATGTAAACAAAGCTAAATGTGTGTGTATGTCTATACATGCATTTGTGTGTGTATGTGTGTAGTATAAGCTATACCTAGAAAATTTACTCTTCAATCATTTATTAAACATTTATTGAGCTCTTACTGTGTTCCCTGCAATTACCTAAACACTGAGAATACTAAGGTTACTAGGACACAGTACCCTGAATTCAGAGAGCTCTCAGAATATTGGTTGAAGGAAACTTGGAGCAGTATATTGTGGTAAATGGCAGCCAGCAGTGCAGATAGAAAGCTTTTAGAATATATATATATATAATAGAGAAGAATATATATATATATTCTTCACAGGAAGTGAGTGGCAGTTGGGATAAATCCCGTGTTAACAAACCCTGCTCTCCGCCCTTTGCCTGATTTTTAATTGGGTGATAACAGTTTAAAACAAGCATCAAGAACAGCCATCAAAAGGAAAAAAAAGGTCCCTCTTTTCAAGGCGTTTACTGCTCCATCCTGTGTTTGTTTGTGTACCTGTCATTTTCCCTAAGGCAAAAGCTAAGTTTGATTGCTTTGAATCTGCTTCAGTAGCTAGCATTCTGTCTTAAGTTAAATCTAGTGGGATCACTGCCCTTATCACCATCACAGCAGCTACTATTTACTAAGTGCCTCACATAGGTCAAGAATAGTCTAATGTCCAACATATATACAATGGGATGCCTGATGAAAAATATTTATATATATATATATAAAATAGAGAATAAACTTACTCTAAACTAGGGCAGAAAGAATTGAGCAAAGTTTCCCAAAGATGACTTTATTTTAGTGAATAAGTCTTTTAGAAGTAATTTGTTTATTCAGGTTTCTAACACTTTTGGCATTTTCTCAGACTGCATGAATTCCCCCAGTTAGTGGAGGGGACATATGAAGGAAAGGAGAGTGCGTTAGGGAAGAAGAGAGAGTGAGTAGTCGTCTCAGAAAGCCTCAGAAAATTACAGCCTCCTGGGCTCTTGCCTCTGGGCAGAGTATACAATTCTTTCTGGGCCTATGAAAGGCTTAACCTGAAGGGCATCTTAGGTCAGTTTCCTTTGTGACATTTTCCTGGACAATCTTGAGTAGTGCTACCTGAAGTCACATAGGCTTCCCTCCCAGGTTGGTCATTGTTCAAACTAGGGCACCAACACAATGTATTCTGCACCTGAGGTATCATGAAAACAGCAAGGGAGTAGAAACATAGTTGACTCTTGAACAACACAGGCATTAGGGGTGCCGAACCCTCGCACAGTTCAAAATCGAATATTACTTTTATTCCCCCCCAAACTTAACTACTAATAGCCTACTGTTGCTCAGAAGCCTCGCAGATAACATGCTCAATTAACACATATTTGTATATGTATTGTAGACTGTATTCTTACAATAAAGTAAGCCAGATAAAAGAAAATGTTATTAAGAAAATCACAAGGAAGAAAAAATGTATTTATTATTTATTAAGTGGAAGAGGGTCATCATAAAGGTCTTCATCCTTGTTATCTTCATGCTGAGTAGGTTGAGGAGGAAGAGGAAGGGGGTGGTCTTGCTGTCTTGGGGTGGCAGAGGCAGAAGAAAATTTGGGATAAGTCGACCTGTATGCTTTAAACCTGTATTGTTCATAGGTCAACTTTAATTCTACATAACCTCTAAGAAAGTCAACAGTAGTGCTAAAGATTTAAAGTCACTTCTGCCAGTTTACATGTTGCTTTGCTTGGCTCACTTCAAAATTAGGAAAGCTATAATCCTTTGCCAAGAATTCAGTATAAAATCTTTTCTAATAAAAAAAAATCATAGGAGGAAGTTGAATTTTGTTGCAGTATGCCAACACACTAACAGTGGTTTTTTTTTTATTTTTTTTGGACAGAATGCAGTGTTAGAAAGCAAGCATAATAGAGTTCATTTACAAGAACACCTGCTTTAAAAATAACCCTACTGTTAGGAGGAAACAACTTCTGGACTAGTTCTTTTGAGTGGAAAAATCCAGAAACGAATAGGAAATAAAGTTGTTGTGTGTTATATATAGAGCATTTGCATCATGGGAAAAGCTTTATATTCCTTTTGAAGTGCCACAATTATATTCTCATTTAATAATATTGTAATGTCGGTGTTTTGATCTTTTGTTATCTGTCCACATTTGGTAATTTTGTGTCTTACAGCCTTCAGTCCAGAAAAAAGTTAGTCAGAAAGAACAGTTGAAGGTTTCCTTCAATATTCAGTTCAGCTACCAAAAACGGTCTCCACAAAAGATTTTTCTCCCAGCATCAGAGAATGGGTGGGTAATATAGAGTAAGCTAAGGGAGAGAGAACAGTGCAGCTCACATCCGTGCTTTGCATCTGTGTTGTAACAGGCATTTATAAAAGGCTGTAGATGCAGTACGAAAACCATAGCACAGGAGCCGCACAGCTGATTAGAGTAAGAAGCCCAGAAAATGCTGGAAAAATCAGAAGAGCATCACTTTAGTTCAAAAGATACTTATGAAGGACTTCTCTTTTGCTAGACACTGAACTGCAATAAAAGTGAAGACAAGGGTTTGTCTTTGTTTCTAGTGAGAGAAACAGGTTCATTCACAACTAACTCTATTATGAGCCATTTATACACCAAAATGCAGAATTCATTTTAGCCAGGGGAAGTAAGGATGCTTCATTGAGTAGATAATGTTTAAGTGGAGACTTGACAAATAGGGACAATATTTGCAGGTAGAAAATGGAAAAGTGGGAATGGTAGGTGGATCAGGCATTACATCTGGAATCCACCGCAACAATTTGAGCATGGTTGAAGTAAGGAGTAATGCAGAGAGATGATACTAATAGGACTCTGGTTAATTGGAACAGGACAGTGAAGTCAGAAGATCCTTGTTGCTGTGCCAGCCAGGGTGCTTCTAGGGTGGGTGGTGATGCCATATAGTGGAATAGCAGACACTGCTGGACATTCCTCCTTATGAACAGGACTCTAATTCTAATTTGAAAGCCAATGTGTGCAACATAAAATCACCTATTTTCTCAGAACTACCGTGTAGCAAGGGATGGCTATGTAACATAGTTTAGGCCATTGAAATATAAGCAGAAGTTGAAATATAAGCAGAGGACATTCTGAAAGCCTCTTGAAAAGGAGAAAGACACAGCTGACATCTGCCTTTTTCATGTTGCCCTGCACCCTTCTTTCTACTCAATTTGTAGGAATGGGCAGCCATCTTGTAGGAATGGGCAGCCATCTTGTAACCAGGATGGCAGATGTCTTGTGGGCAGATGTCTTGTGCTAAGGATCCTAGAGCAGGAAGAAATAAGGAGCTTGGTTGAGTATCTGCAATAACTCGGGTCTGCCTACCCCAGACTCCTTGTTATGGGAGAAAAATAAACTTCTTATTTGCTTAAACCACTATAACCAGGTTTCTGCTACAGCAGCTAAATTGAATCCTTATCGATATAGTTGGTCTGTGGGGAAAAGTGAAAATAGTTGAGCAGAAAATTTGAGTGGAAGTTACAAACCCTAAGAATTGTAAGGAGGGAGAATGGAAAACTTTCCAGATTTTCCCAAGTCAGTACCATGCAAATGGTTCCAGGTTTTTTTCCTTTGAAGAACTGCACATTATTACATCCATCCATTCAACAATTAAACAAATATTTATTTATTTATTGTGCCACTGTTATGTGTCAGACATTTTACTGGATGCCAGGGATACAAAAAGTATATGATAAGACCCTTCAGGAAGCACATGATCTAGTAGAAACAAGCGTGTCAAAGTTAATCATAAATAGTTTGGATTTGAAAACTGTGATTTATACATTTATAAAAATTCCTGAAACTCTAGCAGAAAATAAATTATTTTCTTCCAGCTGCACCAAAGATTTGGAGTGTAAATTGGTTACTGATACAAATTGAGCATCCGTAATGTGAATACCTGAAATGCTCCGAAGTTAGAAACTTCGAGCATTAACATGACACTCAAAGAGGATGCTCACTGGAGAATTTAGATTTAGATTTTCAGATTAAGGAGGCTCAACCATTCAACAGGTAAGTATAATGCAATTATTCCAAAAATCTGAGCTCCAAAAGACTTCCGGTCCCAAACATTTTTGGAGGATAAGGGATATTCAACCTGTACATTTGTGCTGCAGAATAAAAGAGGCCATGGTACTTTTTCACCAGTGACTTTGAGTTAAGGGAGCACAAAGTTAGTGTCTTTCTAAAGGAAAATGAATTGAGTAACTGGAGAGGTATTCTCTTGGGAGACACATACATACCACCAGTGGACAGTTATGGATGGCTAGTCTACTTTCATAGACTTCCAGAAGCTCCCATCTCCACTTTTAAAAACCACTGCATCCCATCAAACTTCTAACTTTTTACAATAGTAGAATGGACTGATGTGTGAAATATAACCTCTTTATGCCTTGATGAAGCTATGGTGGCTGTGAGTAGCAATCTACAAACTTGACTGCTAGCTTCTAAAACAAACATTTAATATCAGCATTAACCTATTCCTTTCCAGACATTCATCAAACATTATTGATCACCCCCTGTATGACAGACACCATGGAAGGTGATGAGAAAACAAAGTAGGGTGGCATGGTGCTTGCCCTTAATTGTCTGGGAGCCCATGTATCACTGCAAAAGGAAATAGGCAAGGAGCAGGCTCTCCAGTGCAGGCACCTAAGGGAACTCCAGAAAATACATGGATGGTTAATTAGTAGGAAGCCAAGCAGATTTGATAGTATTAGAGTCCAAGACAACGTTGTAGATAGTATAACTAGCAATGCTGGAGAGCATGTTGCAGCAGTGGGCAAGGCTACTATTTCTCTGCCCTGATATTTGCACTTTACAAATAGGTGGATAAAAGTTCCCAGGTATATAACTGACCCTTAGGTGCTATGGGCTCTTATGGGCTCCAAAAGCCAAAACATAAGCCTTTTCTGGGAATAAGGGCACCCCATCATTTATCTTTGTATGATGAATGCAGTATGTTTTGAAGTCTTGAGTCTCAGGGAACTTTGGAGGTCAAGTCATTTCTGAGCTTTTTATTGAAGTAGCAATCCTGTGGTCTTCAGATGATGGGAAGTGATTTCTGCAAAAGCTTTTATGCCTTAATTGCTTGTCCTTTAAGAAATGTGGGATGAGATAAAACAAAGAAGGTGCCTTTCCAGCCTGTTCATTACTGCTTTGCCTCCCACTGTGGATTGTTGTGCTTCTCTGGATAAATACCAAGTAGTGTTTTTCTCCTAATTATTTCCTCAAAGTGATAGTATCAGCTCTGATGTTGAATAATGATCTCTGCTATTATTAAGATTTTGTGTGTGTCTGTGTGTTTTGAGAATTGTGTGACTGCTATATGACTGCAATATTTGCTTCGCTTCACAAAAGTCAGTGAGGACAGGAAGGCATTTGACAGGTTAACTAGTCCACCCCTCACTTCTGGAAGTAACTTTTAACATCTGCTGTTAGACATTCTTCTTCTTTTCTGTTCACAGCATAATAGAAATATATCAACACTACTCATCCTGAACAAGTTTAGGAGAAGGCCATTGCCTTGGCAGCATGTTTTTTTTTTTTTTTGAAACAGTGTCTCGCTCTGTCCCCCAAACTGGAGTGCAGTGGCACAATCTCTGCTCACTGCAAGCTCCACTTCCCAGGTTTGCGCCATTCTCCTGCCTCAGCCTCCCGAGTAGCTGGGACTACAGGCGCCCGCCACCACGCCCGGCTAATTTTTTGTATTTTTAGTAGAGACGGGATTTCACAGTGTTAGCCAGGATGGTCTCGATCTCCTGACCTTGTGATCTGCCCGTCTCGGCCTCCCAAAGTGCTGGGATTAGAGGCGTGAGCCACCGCACCCAGCCTGGGCAGTG
Source organism: Symphalangus syndactylus (assembly GCF_028878055.3). Lineage (NCBI taxonomy): Eukaryota > Metazoa > Chordata > Mammalia > Primates > Hylobatidae > Symphalangus > Symphalangus syndactylus. Next base: position 46,465,836 of record NC_072434.2, on the reverse strand, counting down.
TGACTTTATGGACTTAGTCTACCATGACTTTTTCCCTTGGGTGAGCAGCTAAACGGTTACCACTGTTGCACAACTCCACTGTTCAAATCAGAATCTGTGTGAATGGTGGTCCTGAAGTTGTGCAATAAAAAATCCACAGAGTCAGACCTCACAACTCTGAGCTAAGATATAGATATTTGAAATGTGTCCACCACATTTCAAGCATCACACTCTCTGGGAGCCTGCGTGCTATTCTGAAGACTCAAAGTTAAATATTAAAATTTCATGTAAATTTTGCTTCTATTATTTGTTTAAGACACAAATCCTATTTTAAACTACTTACCATAGAGGAAAATTAGTGTTCCATTAAAAGTGACCATGTTTAAAAATCTGTACTTTCTTGTTCCTATTGCACACTAAAAACAATGGGTAAACACAAAGGACAAAGGACAGCTTCTCTAATGAGCTGTATGCAACTCTAGGGCCTGGAAATTCAACCCATTTGGAGTTTGTGGATCTGTGCTCTCAAGGGTTTATATATGACTACATTAATAAATCAGCCAATAGCCTTAAAATAGGTTGACAGCATGTGAAATCCAAGTGAAAAATTTTGTGCAGTAAGGAGCAATTCACTTGGAAGAAAAGCAAAAGCAACATATTTGATCAATATATTATACTTCAGAAAGCACTTGCACATGAGACTGTGACCTTTGTCAGTCAAAGACCATTTTCAAATTATTTGTGTTCCCATTGCTGTAAACAAAAGTAAATTCCTAATAAATATTTCTTAAGTTAATTCTTAATAAATATTCGTTATCATATTTGGCCCACCTAACAGCCCCGTAAGGTCTGGAATACTGTCATTTTGCAAAGGATGAAACTGAGGTTCAATATTGACTTGCCCAAGGTAACACTGTTAGCTGATGGCAGGATTGGGAAAGGGAATCTGAACCATGCCCCCTGATTCATCAACAGTGCACTGTCTATGACACCAGCTACCTACCACATGCCCACACTCACAGTTTCCTCTTAATAAACACACAGTTTCAGGGGAGAGGAAAAACAGTCCATGCATATTGAGTTGCTTTTTCTGGTTCAAATGCCTGGCACAGAGTAAAAGCTATTTTCTAACTCTGGTAAATCTTCTTGTCTGTTTTGATTCAGTCAGACTTCAGAATGGAATGAGCAAATTATAGATGGCAGTAATAGGGTGCTTCCAGTGGGGCGTTTCTTAGCCACTTTATTCTGCTTCTCGGAGCTCCACTTGGAGATGTTTTAAATCCCTCAGGGAGAGAAACTAGAGTGAGAAAGCCAGACTTGTAAGGAGCTCTGTCCTGACAGGTGTCTTTAATGATTTGCTATTACTCTATCACTTGAGGCACTAATTATTTGGTACGTACCCAAGTAAACCCTACCAAGTCTCGCAAAAAGACAATAGAAATGAGGAAAACATGTTTTCTCTTCTTTTGGGGATCACTATCTCATCTGTATCATTAAAAGAATACATTCACCAGGCATGGTGGCTTATGCCTGTAATCCCAGCACTTAGGGAGGTGGAGATAGATGGATTCTTGAGGTCAGGAGTTCGAGACCAGTCTGGCCAACACAGCAAAACCCTGTCTGTACTAAAAATACAAAACTTAGCCGAGCTTGGTGGTGAGTACCTGTAATTTCAGCTACTCAGGAGGCTGAGGCACAAGAATTGCTTGAACCTAAGAGGCAGTGGTTGCAGTGAGCCCAGATTGCGCCACTGCACTTCACCTTGTGTGACAGAGTGAGACGCTATCTTTAAAATAATAATAATAATAAAATAAATAAAAGAATACATTCTTAGGAACATAAGAATTTGCACTAGCTTCCCCAAGGAATTTTCTATGATCTGCTCACTTGTTATCCAAATCCTGTCTATTCTTGAAGGATGCTGAAAGCTTTCTATGCCGATTCTATTTCACATGATAATGTCCATGTCTTACTTTCTATAGTTTGTTGTTTTTTAAACATCTTTATTGATTTATAATTTACAAAGCATAAAATTTATCTTTGTAATGTTTACAATTTAATTATTTTTAGTATATTTATGGAATTGTGCAATCATCACCCACATTTAAGTTTAAAATCTTTGGATATCTCCCTTAAGAAACCCTTTATTAGCATTCACTCTCCATGAGCATTCACTCTCTACTACCACCATCCTTAGCCCTAGGCAACACTAATCTATTTTCTGTCTCTACAGATTTGCGTATTCTGGATATTTCATATAAATGAAATCTTACAATATGTGGTCTTTTGTGATTGACTTCTTTCATTTAGCATAATGTTTTTAGGGTTTATTCGTGTAGCATGTATCTGTACTTTATTCCTTTTTATTGTTGGATAATATTCCATTGTATGGCTATACCACATTTCGTTTATCCACTCATCAGTTGATGAACATTTGGGTTCTTTCTAGTTTTTGACTATCATGAACAATGCTGTTATGAGCATCCATGCACAAATTTTTGTGTATAACAAGTAGAGAAATTGCTAGGTCATATGGTAACTATGTTTAACCTTTTGAAGAATTGTCAAATTTTCCCAAAGAAGGTGTACCATTTTTCAATCCCAGCAGCAATGAATGAGCATTCTGATATCTCCACATCCTTGCCAATGCTTTTTACTGTTTGTCTTTGTTATTTTAGCTACCCTAGTGAGTGTTAGTGGTATACAATTGTGGTTTAAATATGCATTGCTCTTGAATGATGATGGTGAGTATCTTTTCATGTGCTAATGGCCATCTGTTTATATTTTTTTTTTGAGAAACATCGATCTAAATCCCCATTTAAATTATATTATATTTTTCAACTATTGAGTTATTTATCTATTCTGGACACAAGTATATCTGATTATTGACTATATAATTTGCAAATATTTTCTCCTATGGATTGTCTTTTTACTCCCTTGATGTTATCATTTGTAGCACATTAATTTTGATGTGGTCAAATTTGCATTTTTTTTCTTTTGTCACTTGTGCTGTTGGTGTCCCCTCTAAGAAACCATTACCTAACAAAAGGTTATGAGAATTTACTCCTGTGCTTTCTTCTACAAACTTAAGATTTGGGGGTGCTGGGGTGCTAGTAATCCCAGAACTTTGGGAAGCCAAGATGGGAGGATAGCTTGAGGCCAGGAATTTGAGATCAGCCTGGGCAACATAGTGAGACCCATCTCTCCAAAAAAGTAAAAAATTATCCAGGTGTGGTGGCACACGGCTGTAGTCTCAGCTACTCAGTAGGCAGAGGCAGGAGCATCCCTTGATCCCAGGAGTTTGAGGATGCAGTAAGCTATGATTATGCCACTGCACTCCAGTCTGGGTGACACAGCAATACCCTGTCTCAGAAAATATATAAAATAAAATAAATAAAATAAAATAAAATAAAATCAGAAATGAAGTTTGGACTCCGATAAATTTTGAGATAATTTTTTAATATGTTGTAAGGTAGGAGTCCGACTGCATTCTTTGTTATGTGGGTAGCCAGTTATCTCCCCACCATTTGTTGAAAAGACTGTTCTTTCCCCCATTAAATTGTTGTGGAACCCTTGTAGAAAATTAATTGACCATACATGTGTGAGTTTATATCTGGACTCTCAATTCCATTCCATTGATCTCTATGTATATCCTTATGCTAGTATCACACTGTCTTATAACTTAGGTTTTGAAATCAGGAATTGTAAATCCTACAACTTTGTTCTTTTTCAAGATGGTGTTGGCTATTTAGGGGCCTTTGTAACCCCGTAAGAATTTTGGAATCAGCTTTTCTATTTCTGAAAAAAAAAAAAAAAAGAAAGGCCAATGGAATTGTATCAGGGATTGCATTGGCTCTGAAGATCATTTTCACATTATTCATTGCTAACATGTGGAAATACAATTGATTTTTATATGTTGATCTTGTATCCTGCAACCTTACTGAAGTTATTTTTCTATCAGATTCCTTAAGATTTTCTATTTACAAGATTATGACATCTCCAAATAATAAATTGTTTTACCTCTTCCTTTCCAACGATTATGCCTTTTATTTCATTTTCTTGCCTAATTCTACTGACTAGAATCTTCAGGACAATGTTGAAAAGATGTGGCAAGAGCAGACAGCCTCATTTTGTCCCTCATCATAGGGGAAAGCACCCAGTCTTTCACTGTTAAATATAATAGTGACTGTGGGTTTTTTATAGACGTCTTTCATCGGGTTGTGGAAATTCCATTATATCCCTACTTTGTTGGGTATTTTTTTATGAAAGGATGTGGAATTTGTTATATGCTTTTACTCTGTCTATTGAAATAATCATGTGGCTTTTATTCTTTAATTTGTAAATATGGTCTATTACATTAATTAACTTTTGTATGTTAAACCAGCCTTGGATTCCTGGGTTAAATCCCACTTGACCATGGTGTCTAATGCTTTTATATGCTGCTGTATTCAATTCCCTAGAATTTTGTTGAGGAATTTTTATGTCAATATTCATATAGGATGTTAGCCTGTATTTTTCTTTCCTTGTGATGTCTTCACCTGATTTTAGAATCAAAGTAGTACTGACCTCAGATAATGAGTTGGAAAGTGTTTCCTCTTCTTTTATTTGTTGAAAAATAATAGATTTTATAAGGATTTGTGTTACTTCTTTAAATGTTGGATATAATTCACCAGTAAAGCCATGTGGGTTTGAACTTTTCATTGTTGGGTGTTTCGTGGAAAAAAGGACTTACAGGCAAAGAGAAAAGTAAAATGTAATAGAACTTTTTTAAGGAGCAATTAGAAAGCAAAAGCAGCTGAAGCTGAAGTGACTCCCCATTGCCTACATGCTAAAATTTAATCTCATTAGTCTGGTTAATGGCTCTTCCTAATGTGGAACTTGCTCAACCCCTCCAGCTTCATTCATCTCCTGTCACTATTTCTCTCACACTTTAAGCATCTTCCATGCTGAACTCATGATAATAATAGTTACTCTGTTCCAGGCATTGTGTTAAGTCTGACACAGTCTCAATCAACCATTATATTCAAATTCCCAGAAATAAGGCTGCTCTTATTTCATGACTTTGTTCATGAAGCTCTTACTCCCCAGAATGAACTATGCCTTTATTCATTTCTTCTCCCTGTCTGCCTCTGTCTTGTGAGGCTGAAAAATTCCTATCTGTGGTTTAAAACTCACCTTGAGTGTCACCTAAATAAAACGCCAGTGAAGAATGACTAACAATCTGGGTACTTTTTGTTAATCTATCTGTTTCTCACTTATTGTAAGTCCTTTGATGGCAGGCACCATATTTGATCTATCTCTTTATTTCCAATCTTCCAGAGTACCTGTCACATAGTAGATACTCAATAAATAATTGTTGAGCTAATGGATAAACCTGGCTATCCAGAATGAAGTTCTCCCCAGCATTTTGGAGAGCTGAGATGTTATTGTACTTCTCTATGTTTCTTATAGCACCTAGTGCAACACTGAGAAACACTCATTGAAGTTAACTCAGCTGAATGATAAATTAATATTATAATGTCAGTAGCACATTTTGAACTCTTCGGTAAAAAGACACCATAAAAACCTCAAAGTAGCTGTAAAAAACAGAAATGATAAAAATCTGTTTGGATGACATCTTTTAAGAAAATACAAAAACAATTCTGTTATGTTTTGATACATAATTACACTTGAAGATTTTTGGTGTAACAGAGCTGTGTTTGGGAATTCTAGTGATCATAATAACAGCACTGCTTGATGCTAGGGGAGGGTAAATCCGTTTTAGAAGCTTTTCAATGACAAGCTTTGTTCTCTGTATCTGTAAGCAATTCCCAGTGCTGTTTACTTAAATGCTTTATAATATGGAAAACTCAGGAGCATTGTAGGATCCCCAAAGACAGGAGATTTAATGTTTCTTAAATTCTCCCTCTGTCACAAGACAAAGATGAGCAGGCAGGGTGGCAGCATTGGCTGTAGCAGCAGCAGCACACCACCACCTATGCAAGGTCTGTACTTTTTAACACAGCATTGGAAGCCAGTATCAGTCATGGTTCTTCAGAGAAACAGAACTGATAAGGTATGTATATGTGTATATACATATATATATAAAATATATATGGTTAAGTATGTGCATGTGTGTGTGTGTGTGTGTGTGTATATATATGTATGTGTGTGTGTATATATATATATATATATATATACACTAAGAAATTTATTGTAAGGAACCAACTCACATAGTTGTGGGGTCTGGCAAGTCCAAAATTTGTAGGGCAAGCCAACAGGCTAGAAACTCAGTCGGGAGTCAATGTTGCAGTCTTGAGTCTGAAATTAATAGGTTAGGCTAGCAGACTGGAAACTTAAGCAGTTATCAGTGCTAGAGTCTTGAGGCACTGATATCTCTTCTCTGGGAAATGTGTTTTTGCTCTTAAGGTCTTCAGCTGATGGCAGGAGGCCCCACACACATTATTGAGAGTAATCTCCTTAATGTAAAGTCAGCTGATTGTAGATGTTAACCACATCTACAAAACATCTTTGCAGCAACATACACATTATTGTTTGATTAAATAAGTGCGTACTATAGCCTAGCCAAGTTGATACATAGAACTAGTCATCACAAGGTCTTTTGACACATGGGACATGCTTCCTTCTCCCACCTTGTATTTTCCATGACTTCTCATGCCCCACGCCAGATTGCAAAGCTTGCTCTGAAGAAGCCCCGCACTTCTCTGCCTTTTGGTGCCTTTGCTGTTTTATCCATCCCTACTCTAGATTCTCTCTCTTCCCAGTGTCCAATCCAGTTGTCAAATTCCTACTCTTATCTCTTGGATCCTGTGCAAATGTCATTTTCCTTCCCAAACCTTGGCTGCTTTCTGGTTTAAATGTCATCTCTTCCTCTCTTGAACCCCCAACAGGTGTCCTTGAAGTAAAGTCTCCTTGCTCTGCTTTGAGTTATTTGTATTCATAGCAACCATCCCCTCTCCCTTGTAACCTGAGGGGGGTCAAGAACCTCATGGATTTTTTTGTTTTGTTTTGTCTTGTTTTATTTTAATGTCTTTGTTCCCAACAGGGTATAGAGCTTCCATTCATATGGCAATCTTTTTTCTTTTTCTGTGCCCTGTGCTGTGCTAGCTTCTCAGGAATATAAAGATTAATTAGGCAAGTTTCCAGCACTCTGAGACTTTATAGCCCAGTGCGGAAGGCAAATAAGTCAACCGTAGGTGTCCACAAGAACTCATTGAACAGAATTGATTCCGGCTGTAGAAGTGCAGTCACTTTCCTTTTAATATCTCCTTACCTCAATACTCCTACATACAGACATTAACCAGACCAGACAGCAGGCTTGTAGTGGGCTGGAAAGCTCTGTCCTCACAAGACTTATAGAGGAGTAGTGTGTGTGGTGTGACCTGAGGGGCATCAAGGAGGTTCACTGATCCAAAAATATCTCTGTTGCTAAGATGCCTGATATACCATCATTTGTGATTCATTCATCTGGGTTCAGAATTATCCTATCTCTAAATGCACCTGGGAGGAATTACTAAATGCCTACATTAACTTTTTAAAATTATTTTCCCTTCTTTCTTTACCTTTTTATCTTCCCTTTCTCCTTTAAGGCAGCTAAATTGCTCTCCCTGAAAGACTCCCACCACACAAAGGAGTTAAGAGCCTCTCCCCTTGGTCCTAATAGCACCCCCTGCCTGTTACAGCAGAGATGTTTTATCCCCTAGTTCTTATCTGTTTATTGCTTACCTGAGCTCCTCCATCAGACTGAGCTCTTAAAGGGAAAAACTGTGGTTTTCATCTCTGTAATCTCAACATACAGCACAGTGCCAAACACACAGTGGAATGTTCTGTAAGATTCCTGGAATGACCAGGTGGCTCTCCATGAAGATATACCTGTTTACCTTTCTTCTTTGATAGAATGACCCATGAGCATATGTAGGGGACAGGCTTGATAAAAGAGAATTGAAGGGCAAAGAGAAGAGAAGAGAGATAGGAAAAAAGGGACTTTCGGGAAATCACTTCTGTGCCTAGGGCCATCCTTGATCCTGCTGTCTGCTGTTGTCCACTTTTTGGTTTCATTCATGGATAAAATGCTTTGTGAATTAAACATGCTGTTTTCTTTTGTCTTACCATCAGCTGGCAGGGGTTTTTCCAGAAGCATTTTGTCAAGTGGAAAGGTGGCTACACGTGCTCCAATTACAAAAGCAAAAATGCTTTCAAATATCTTTTCCTTCCGCATGGATTGAGAACACAAACCTCTTCTCATGCCTGTCTCTTCCATTCGCTACACCTTTGCCTTTGCTCAAGGGATATGCTTGTAAAGATATCCAAAAAGTGCTTTTTCCAAGCCCCTTGTGGTTGCAGAATGCAGACCTGCAAAAATTTCCTCAAGTAATAGGATAGGAACTATAAAATTGCATCTAGGCTGGGCACAGTGTGTAATCTCAGCACTTTGGGAGGCTGAGATGGGAGGAATGCTTGAGCCCAGGAATTTGAGACCAGCCTGAGCAACATAATGACACCTCATCTCTACAAAAAATAAGAATATAAGGCAGGAGGATCTCTTGAGCCCGGGAGGTTGAGGCTGCGATGAGCTCTGATCGTGCCACTGCACTCCTGCCTAGGCAACAGGAGTGAAACCCTGTCTCTGGAAAAAAAAAAGAAAGTTACATATAGATTGGAGCTGAAATAAAGATGGAAGCCAAGGTGCCTTTGGAGTCAGCTATTTTCTGTGTTTCTCTCATTAGCTGAATGAGCACTTTCTTCTGCTCTCCTTCCCTCCACAGACTCACTCCATTTTCCTCTTGCTCCTCTTTCCCTATATGTCTCTTCTCTTTCCTCGTGTCTTCTGCCTACCTACAATTTCTGCTCCCTCACAACTTCACAGGACCCATCATGGCTGCCCCAGAAACTCACTGCCTCATGATTTCAGATTCAAAAATATATGCCTCCACGTAGATACCCCATGGTACATACTTATTTTAATCTTTCCAGAAATATGTTCTTAAAATTAATTTTTAGCACGGTCAGTCAATAAATTGGTTCATTTGCCCTAACATAATCTAGAGCTGATTTTATATTGTTACCTATCATTTGTAACCACTAGATTATTATTTTTTATATATACATATTTATATATACATGTGCATATATCTATATATACACATATATACTATATATAGTACTTACAGAATGCCAAGATTTGTGCTAGGTACTGGCAATACCATCATGAGAAAACATAAATCTGCCCTAGTGGTATTAATTTCTAACTGATTACTTTCCTTCTAACTTGCCCTCATCTAATCTAACTTCAAATGAGTTATCTTTCCAACACATGAATCAAACCATGATATTCCCTGCTTAAAATCATTAATGACATTTATCATCCAAATTCACATAACGATGTTTTAATGACTGCTTCTGTTTTTATTTCTGACCCCTGCCCGATTTCTTGTACTTTATGCTTCTACAAAACCAATGTTAATCCATGCCCTTGACTTGGCACATGACAGAATCAGGAGAAGTAGAAAGGGGATGAAGTAAAGATAAACTTGAGAGACAGATTGATTCAGTGTCTAAATGTTATTATCCTAACTAATGTGTAAATATCACAAAACCTAATATTGCCTTCACATAGTAAACATTTGATATATTTTTGTTAGAGTGGAATAAAAAGTGGCATTTGTGGTTTTATCTGGCTTCAGATTCATTAGGAATGAGTGAGTGAAAGGAACCTAAAAGGGTGAGTTCATTGGTACATGAACAATTTAATCCTTTTTCGGTCTCAACAGCTATTATTGTGGCTAACAAAGCAACTCTTATAAGTTGCACACAAACAAGAAGTAGTCAGGACAGTGTTTATGATGTCATCATAAATATTTATAATAAGGACATGATACAATGTTTTGTGAGACATTGTTGAGAAAGGTTAGACAGTGAATGCTCATTTAGATCAAAATCAAACACCTGACACTTGTTGAGCATTTTGTAACTTACAAAGTATACTCACATTTATTATCCTATTTAAACTCAATTTTTCAATCTACATTGGACCATTATCTTCACTGGGCAAGCATTCTCTAATATCTCCATCCTTAGACTCCACATTCCCCACCAGAAAAAAAAAAAAAAAAACTGTATATCTTCTTTCTTTTACAGCAAAGCCCGAGAGTTGTCTATGTTCATTATCTTGACTTTCTAACCTAACATTCTTTCATCAGTCAAGTCAGATCTGGTTTTTGTTCCCACAACTTCACTGAAATTGCTTTTATCACAGTCATTAGGAATGCCCATCGTGTCTATTCACTCTCTCCTCCTGGAAACACTCTTCTTCACTTGGCTTCAGACACAGTATATTTCACTGGTTTCCCACCTACCTCACTGGTTTTTCCTCCTCCACGCTTTTAATGGTCCCACTCCTCAGTTATTGTCTCTCAATACACGTACTCCCAAGGTGATCTCAACCAGACCCTAGTTTTCAACATGATTTGAAAGCTGATGACTCCTAATTTCTATCTTCAACCCAGTTCTCTCCCTTAAGCTCTAAACTTGTGTAGCCAACAGCCTTCTTAATTCTCTTTAGACAGGCATCTCAAACTTATAATCCTAAAACTGAACCCTGGAGGACCCTGCTCTAATGCCAGTGCTCCCCTTCTCAGGAAGTGGTGCTAAATTCATGCACAGATGCCCTAACTGAAAATGTAGATGTCATCCCTAAGTCCTCTCTTTTCTCATTCTCAGCATTTCATCTGTCCACATGTCCCTAGAATCTGACTAGTTATTACTACCTACACCTCTGCCAACCTAGAGAAAGCCACCATTATCATCACTTAGACTTCTGGAACAGATTTTTAACTTGGTTCTTCACTTCCTTTCTAGCTCCTTTTGCAGTGCAGCCAAAGTGATACTTTCAAATGATCCAGTGGTATTCCCTTTACATTCTGATGAAAACCCAGTTTTTTCTAGAACTTATAGACCTTCATGACCTGGGCCCTGCCTTTCTGTTCAAACTTAGTTCTACCTTAAGGTATTTGCATTTACTGGCTCTGTCTAGAATTTTCCTCTACCAGACCTTCTCATAATTCATTCCCTCAACTCCTTCTGATTCTACTCAAAGGTAATCTCTCTTCTCCATCCTACAGCTTTTTGTCCCTTAACCCTCTTTATTTTCCTTATTCCCTTACTGGTCAATATAGTATATATTTGCTTAATTATTTATGATCTCTCTTTCTCTCAGTAGAATATAAGTCCAAGAGGTGTGTTTTCTCCTGTATTCCCAACATCTAGAACAGTGCTATATTATTGTAGGTGTCAAACAAATAGATATTGAATGAAATAATGGGATTTCAATATAAACCTTTTAACTAGAAGTCAAGTGTTCTTTTTCATGACCAAAGCCAATGTAAAAAGTGATCATCTTTCCATATTTTTTGATATCTCTATCATATTCTGAGGAAGTATTTTGAGAAGATGATTTCAGATTCTTTTGGATGAATGGAGATACATGATATTAGAGCACTTGTGTAATTGCTGTTTGTGTTGATGAGGTATGGGTTTATGATGGAGACATCAGCATCATCTCCATTGGTACAGAAGCATTTCACACTGATGTTCTACTGCATAGATTGAGGCATAATTCCAACAATGGCAGGAGAATTGCCGTAAAAATATAGAAATCCAAAAATTTTAATCTTTTGACCCAGTGAAACTTTTTTTTTAAAGCTATTGCTTTCATAAAATTTTTTTTAAATTTTATTTTATTATTATACTTTAAGTTTTAGGGTACATGTGCACAATGTGCAGGTTTGTTACATATGTATACATGTGCCATGTTGGTGTGCTGTACCCATTAACTTGTCATTTTTTATGGCATCATAAAAATGCCATAAACTCATCAGTTTTTATGGTTGCATAGTATTCCATGGTGTATATGTGCCACATTTTCTTAATCCAGTCTATCATTTTTGGACATTTGGCTTGGTTCCAAGTCTTTGCTATTGTGAATAGTGCCGCAATAAACATACGTGTGCATGTGTCCTTATAGCAGCATGATTTATAATCCTTTGGGTATATTCCCAATAATGGGATGGCTGGGTCAAATGGTATTTCTAGTTCTAGATCCCTGAGGAATCGCCACACTGACTTCCACAATGGTTGAACTAGTTTACAGTCCCACCAACAGTGTAAAAGTGTTCCTATTTCTCCACAGCCTCTCCATCACCTGTTGTTTCCTGACTTTTCAATGATGGCCATTCTAACTGGTGTGAGATGGTATCTCACTGTGGTTTTGATTTGCATTTCTCTGATGGCCAGTGATGATGAGCATTTTTTCATGTGTTTTTTGGCTGCATAAATGTCTTCTTTTGAGAAGTGTCTGTTCATGTCCTTTGCCCACTTTTTGATGGGGTTGTTTGTTTTTTTCTTGTAAATTTGTTTGAGTTTATTGTAGATTCTGGATATTAGCCCTTTGTCAGATGAGTAAGTTGTGAAAATTTTCTCCCATTTTGTAGGCTGCCTGTACACTCTGATGGTAGTTTCTTTTGCTGTGCAGAAGCTCTTTAGTTAAATTAGATCCCATTTGTCAATTTTGGCTTTTGTTGCCATTGCTTTTGGTGTTTTAGACATGAAGTCCTTGCCCATGCCTATGTCCTGAATGGTATTGCCTAGGTTTTCTTCTAGGGTTTTTATGGTTTTAGGTCTAACATGTAAGTCTTTAGTCCATCTTGAATTAATTTTTGTATAAGGTGTAAGGAAGGAATCCAGTTTCAGCTTTCTACATATGGCTAGCCAGTTTTCCCAGCACCATTTATTAAATAGAGAATCCTTTTCCCATTTCTTGTTTTTGTCAGGTTTGTCAAAGATCAGATAGTTGTAGATATGCGGCATTATTTCTGAGGGCTCTGTTCTGTTCCATTGATCTATGTCTCTGTTGTGGTACCAGTACCATGCTGTTTTGGTTACTGTGGCCTTCTAGTATAGTTTGAAGTAAGGTATCGTGATGCCTCCAGCTTTGTTCTTTTGGCTTAGGATTGAATTGGCGATGTGGGCTCTTTTTTGGTTCCATATGAACTTTAAAGTAGTTTTTTCCAATTCTGTGAAGAAAGTCATTGGTAGCTTGATGGGGATGGCATTGAATCTATAAATTACCTTGGGCAGTATGGCCATTTTCATGATATTGATTATTCCAACCCATGAGCATGGAATGTATCCTGAGACTTGCTGAAGTTGCTTATCAGCTTAAGGAGATTTTGGGCTGAGACAATGGAGTTTTCTAGATATACAATCATGTCATCTGCAAACAGGGACAATTTGACTTCCTCTTTTCCTAATTGAATACCCTTTATTTCCTTCTCCTGCCTGATTGCCCTGGCCAGAACTTCCAACACTATGTTGAATAGGAGTGGTGAGAGAGGCCATCCCTGTCTTGTGCCAGTTTTCAAAGGGAATGCTTCCAGTTTTTGCCCATTCAGTATGATATTGGCTGTGGGTTTGTCATAGATGGCTCTTATTATTTTGAGATATGTCCAATCAATACCTAATTTATTGAGAGTTTTTAGCATGAAGCGTTGTTGAATTTTGTCAAAGGCCTTTTTGCATCTATTGAGATAATCATGTGGTTTTTGTCTTTGGTTCTGTTTATATGCTGGATTACATTTATTGATTTGTGTATGTTGAACCAGCCTTGCATCCCAGGGATGAAGCCCACTTGATCATGGTGGATAAGCTTTTTGATGTGCTCCTGGATTCGGTTTGCCAGTATTTTATTGAGGATTTTTGCATCAATGTTCATCAAGGATATTGGTCTGAAATTCTCTTTTTTGGCTGTGTCTCTGCCAGGCTTTGGTATCAGGATGATGCTGGCCTCATAAAATGTATTAGGGAGGATTCCCTCTTTTTCTGTTGATTGGAATAGCTTCAGAAGGAATCGTACCAGTTCTTCCTTGTACCTCTGGTAGAATTCGGCTGTGAATCCATCAGGTCCTGGACTTTTTTTGGTTGGTAAGCTATTGATTATTGCCACAATTTCAGAGCCTGTTATTGGTCTATTCAGAGATTCAACTTCTTCCTGGTTTAGTCTTGGGAGGGTGTATTTGTCGAGGAATGTATCCATTTCTTACAGATTTTCTAGTTTATTTGCGTAGAGGTGTTTGTAGTATTCTCTGATGGTAGATTGTATTTCTGTGGGATCGGTGGTGATATCCCCTTCATCATTTTTTACTGTGTCTATTTGATTCTTCTCTCTTTTCTTCTTTATTAATCTTGCTAGCAGTCTATCAATTTTGTTGATCTTTTCAAAAAACTAGCTCCTGGATTCATTGATTTTTTGAAGGGTATTTTGTGTCTCTATTTCCTTCTGTTCTGCTCTGATCTTAGTTATTTCTTGCCTTCTGCTAGCTTTTGAATGTGTTTGCTCTTGCTTTTCAATGTGTTTGCTCTTGCTTTTCTAGTTCTTTTAAGTGTGATGTTAGGGTGTCAATTTTGGATTTTTCCTGCTTTCTCTTGTGGCCATTTAGTGCTATAAATTTCCCTCTACACACTGCTTTGAATGTGTCCGATAGATTCTGGTATGTTGTGTCTTTGTTCTCGTTGGTTTCAAAGAGCATCTTTATTTCTGCCTGCATTTCGTTATGTACGCAGTAGTCATTCAGGAGCAGGTTGTTCAGTTTCCATGTAGTTGAGTGGTTTTGAGTGAGTTTCTTAATCCTGAGTTCTAGTTTGATTGCACTGTGGTCTGAGAGATAGTTTGTTATAATTTCTGTTCTTTTGCATTTGCTGAGGAGAGCTTTACTTCCAACTATGTGGTTAATTTTGGAATACGTGTGGTGCTGAAAAAAATGTATATTCTGTTGATTTGGGGTGGAGAGTTCTGTAGATGTCTATTAGGTCCACTTGGTGCAGAGCTGCGTTCAATTCCTGGGTATCCTTGTTAACTTTCTGTCTCGTTGATCTGTCTAATGTTGACAGTGGGGTGTTAAAATCTCCCATTATTATTGAGTGGGAGTCTAAGTCTCTCTGTATGTCACTCAGAACTTGCTTTATGAATCTGGGTGCTCCTGTATTGGGTGCATATACATTTAGGATAGTTAGCTCTTCTTGTTGAATTGATCCCTTTACCATTAGGTAATGGCCTTCTTTGTCTCTTTTGATCTTTGTTGATTTAAAGTCTGTTTTATCAGAGACTAGGATTGCAACCTCTGCCTTTTTTTGTTTTCCATTTGCTTGGTAGATCTTCCTCCATGCCTTTATTTTGAGCCTATGTGTGTCTCTGCACGTGAGATGGGTTTCCTGAATACAGCACAGTGATGGCTCTTGACTCCTTATCCAATTTGCCAGTCTGTGTCTTTTAATTGGAGCATTTAGTCCATTAACATTTAAAGTTAATATTGTTATGTGTGAATTTGATCCTGTCATTATGATGTTAGCTGGTTATTTTGCTCATTAGTTGATGCAGTTTCTTCCTAGCCTTGATGGTCTTTACAATTTGACATGTTTTTGCAGTGGCTGGTACCGGTTGTTCCTTTCCATGTTTAGTGCTTCCTTCAGGAGCTCTTTTAGGGCAGGCCTGGTGGTGACAAAATCTCTCAGCATTTGCTTGTCTGTAAAGGATTTTATTTCTCCTTCACTTATGAAGCTTAGTTTGGCTGGATATGAAATTCTGGGTTGAAAATTCTTTTCTTTAAGAATGTTGAATATTGGCCCCCACTCTCTTCTGGCTTGTAGAGTTTCTGCCGAGAGATCAGCTGTTAGTCTGATGGCTTCCCTTTGTGGGTAAGCCGACCTTTCTCTCTGGCTGCCCTTAACGTTTTTTCCTTCATTTCAGCTTTGGTGAATCTGATAATTATGTGTCTTGGAGTTGCTCTTCTCGAGGAGTATCTTTGTGGCACTCTCTGTATTTCCTGAATCTGAATGTTGGCCTGCCTTGATAGATTGGGGAAGTTCTCCTAGATAGTATCTTGCAGAGTGTTTTCCAACTTGGTTCCATTCTCCCTGTCACTTTCAGGTACACCAATCAGACATAGGATTGGTCTTTTCACATAGTCCCATATTTCTTGGAGGCTTTATTCATTTCTTTTTATTCTTTTTTCTCTAAACTTCTCTTCTTGCTTCATTTCATTCATTTCATCTTCCGTCACTGATACCCTTTCTTCCAGTTGATCGCAGCAGCTACTGAGGCTTCTGCATTCTTCATGTAGTTCTCAAAACTTGGCTTTCAGCTCCATCAGCTCCTTCAAGCACTTCTCTGCATTGGTTATTTTAGTTATTCATTCGTCTAATTTTTTTTCAAAGTTTTAACCTTCTTTGCCATTGGTTTGAATTTCCTCCTGTAGCTCGGAGTAGTTTGATTGTCTGAAGCCTTCTTCTCTCAACTCGTCAAAGTCATTCTCTGTCCAGCTTTGTTCCATTGCTAGTGAGGAACTGTGTTCCTTTGGAGGAGGAGAGGCACTCTGCTTTTTAGAGTTTCCAGTTTTTCTGCTCTGTTTTCTCCCCATCTCTGTAGTTTTTTCTACTTTTGGTCTTTGATGATGGTGATGTACAGATGGGTTTTTGGTGTGGGTGTCCTTTCTGTTTGTTAGTTTTCCTTCTAACAGACAGGACCCTCAGCTGCAGGTCTGTTGGAGTTTGCTAGAGGTCCACTCCAGATGCTGTTTGGCTGGGTGTCAGCAGCACTGGCTGCAGAACAGCAGATTTTTGTGAACCGCAAATTCAGCTGTCTGATCGTTCCTCTGGAAGTTGTGTCTCAGAGGAGTACCCGGCCGAGTGAGGTGTCAGTCTGTCCCTACTGGGGGCTGCCTCCCAGTTAGGCTGCTTGGGGGTCACGACCTACTTTAGGAGGCAGTCTGCCCGTTCTCAGATCTCCAGCTGTGTGCTGGGAGAACCACTACTCTCTTCAAAGCTGTCAGACAGGGACATTTAAGTCTGCAGAGGTTACTACTGACTTTTTGTTTGTCTGTGCCCTCTCCCCAGAGGTGGAGCCTACAGAGCCAGACAGGCCTCCTTGAGCAGTGGTGGGTTCCACCCAGTTCGAGCTTCCTGGCTGCTTTGTTTACCTAAGCAAGCCTGGGCAATGGCAGGCGCCCCTCCCCCAGCCTCGCTGCTGCCTTGCAGTTTGATCTCAGACTGCTGTGCTAGCAATCAGCGAGACTCTGTGGGCGCAGGACCCTCCGAGCCAGGTGCGGGACACAATCTCTTAGTGTGCCGTTTTCCAAGCCCATTGGAAAAGTGCAGTATTAGGGTGGGAGTGACCCAATTTTCCA
The DNA here is from genome assembly GCF_028878055.3 of Symphalangus syndactylus. Classification (NCBI taxonomy): domain Eukaryota; kingdom Metazoa; phylum Chordata; class Mammalia; order Primates; family Hylobatidae; genus Symphalangus; species Symphalangus syndactylus. The sequence goes on along the minus strand of NC_072434.2, from coordinate 46,448,623 downwards.
GGTGCCATCTGTCACCCCTTTCTTTGACTAGGAAAGGGAACTCCCTGACCCCTTGCGCTTCCTGAATGAGGCAATGCCTCGCCCTGCTTCGGCTGGCGCACGGTGCACTGCACTGACTCTCCTGCGCCCACTGTTTGGCACTCCCTAGTGAGATGAACCCTATACCTCAGATGGAAATGCAGAAATCACCCGTCTTCTGCATCGCTCACGCTGGGAGCTGTAGACCGGAGCTGTTCCTATTTGGCCATGTTGGCTCCACCCCCGCTGGATGTTTTAATAGGGACTTTACATACAGCTCTTGCCTGCTGGCCAGAGGAGTTGTCTGGGACCAAGAATGAACCAAATAGAGTCCTCACACAGGATTTTTACAGTAGGTGTTAAAGGGGGAAAATTGTGCCCTCTGATCACAATACCATAAGGCATAACCCATGCCAGTGTCCCACTGTGTAGAGGAGTAGGACTGAGAGAATTTACCAGGTATATGGAGAATAGAGACAGACCAGAGACAAGAGACCCAAAGGTGTTTGAATCCTTTCTGTCTTCTTTGAGGTTGGCGCTGCCTCTACCCTTTCAATTGCTTCATTATATGAACCAATGGCTTCCTCCTTTGCTTATGTCCATTTAATTGGCTATTTGACACTTGCAATTCAGGAGCTCTACATAGTGCAGTAAATTATATCTTCTTTCTATGGATGCAACCCCCAAAGCATAAAAAGTTAAATCACTTTTTACCAGTTATGTGGCTAAATGAGATTAAATTCAGGTCTGTGGGTTCTAATAACCTTCTGCTCTGTCCAGTGCATTACATTGCCATTCTTTTTACACCTTTGAAAGGGTCACAGTCATCAGATAGTTAAATATGTGACCCAATCTATTTGTTTTTTTAATGGAGGCAAGCATCTAATGTAGTTACAAGAATAAAAAGGTGTCTAAGTGTCCTCGCACATATCCTTGCTTGTTTCTTTATTTGTAAAATGACCAAGTTGAAATCTATGACCTCTGAATTTTCTTTCTCATGGAAAGTTGTCTAAAATCAAATAGATTCTTAGTGCCTCTGAAGATCTAATTATACTGACTGTGACTCTAGGATTTATTTAAATATGAAAACAAAAGGAGGTGCCTCTATCAGACTTCATGATCATGAGCCAAGTTGGCTTCCAGCCCTCCAGCAATAACTCCAGAGTGGCACTGTCAGAACATCAATATCTTATTATTTCCAGAGCAGACTCCTATCCTAAAAGACATGTGTGCATTGTCAGGAAGAAATTTTAAGATACCCAGAAACAACCAGTTTTCTGGAAGATGAAAGGCATTTTTTTCCCTTGAAAATTATAGCATATTCACCTAAATCTTGAAAACACGTTATTTTAGATTGGTTGTTATAAGCACTTTCCTTTGGCATTCAAATTGGGCATCTAACAACTCCTACAGAACATCAGCAGCGATATAGATGATTACGCTGGGGGTAAAATCAGTACAGTGAAGCCTGTTTCAGCACCGACATGCACAAACAGGTACAGGCGTCAAACCTGAACACACACACACACACATACACACACACACACAATCACACACAATGGTCTTTTTGTTTTCTTTTTAATGTATTCTCAGAAAGGGTGCTAAGAAGTTGTCCCCTTTGTCAGCTTTTGATACTCACTCAGTCTGAAGTATCAGAATAATCTTACCCTAAATGCATTTCTGGTTTAATACTCAATTCTTTGTAAAAGAAAATTGGTTCACTTTTTAGAGCGTCTTTTTCCACAGGTGCTTTAATTATTTTTAAGTTCATATTGATATGATATTGTATTGCTTACGAGATGTTTTAATGCAAATTACCTATGTAAATTATTTCAATTATGTACCAAACCTGTAAGGTTATTATTATTATTATTATTATTTATATTTCACCTGCTTGTCTTTCATCATCACAGAAGCTCTATTATTATTTGCATTTAAAGATGAAGACACTGAGGGTCTATGGAACAAATGACATCCTGGGACACACTTGCAAGCTGTGTGTCCCAGGATAATGCACAGCTAATAAGTATGTCCCAGAATAAGTCACTTACCTCATTGATACTCTACTCTGGCTTCAGATAATGCAAAGAGCAAAGGATTTACAACCAAACATGTCTGGGTTGGAATCCCAAATTCACTTACCAGCTTTGTGACTTTAAGCAGGTGACTTAATCTCTTGGATCCTTTGTTCTATTATCTTTAAAATGAAGGCAATAATAACCAAATTATAAGCTTTAGTAAGTATTAAATAAGCAACTATATGAAGCCCTTAGCACTCATCAGTGCAGAGTAGGTGCTCACTAAATGGTGCTAGTTTTAATCCAAGTGCTCTTGATTGTAGAAAAAAAAAGGTGACCTATTTGATGTTGATTATCTGAGGATTTATGGAAGCTCCAAATATTCAGCGAAACTTTTATACTGTAACGTGGTCAGTGCTAAGGTGCCCTGAGGCTCTAGGGATGTTCTCCCTCCTCACTTTATCCCTAATTAAAAACTAATGCACAGGGACAAGACTTGTGATTTCATAGGTCCTTTGGTGGTAAGGTTCATGGACTTCTCTTTTTGTCTTTTTTTTTTGCTATTCTGGTGACCCATTCACATATAGCATCTAACAGTCTGTGGCTTCCACGGAAGGGAAGGAGTCAATTCCATACTCCTGTGATGCTCTCATTTGGGACTAGTGTCCAACAGAGCAGGTAAACTCCGTCAGAGAGTGCATCAGATCTTGGGTAAGCCAGCCAGCTTCTCTCTGTTCCATGACTACAGATCTCAGCTTGATGCCCAGCCTATACAGGTTGAGTATCCCTTATCTGAAATGCTTGGGACCAGAAGTGTTTCAGATTTTGGATTTTTTTTTAGGTATTGGAATATTTGCATATACTTTTTCGTTGAGCATGCCAAATTAAAAAATCTGAGGCTCAAAATGCTCCAATGAGCCTTTTTTTTGTGCGTCATGTTGGCACCCAAAATGTTTCAGATTTTGGAGCATTTCAGAATTGTGGTTTTTGGATTTGAGATGCTTCATTTGTACTTGCTTCTGGTCATAGTGTATGAATGAGGTGGTGCTGGACGTTTGATAAACTGAGGAGTGAGTTAAGTACTATCAGTTGTTACAATAATGGATCAATTAATTATCAATTGTGTTTTTGTCTGTAAGAAACAGAAGACCCAAGTCAACTTTTATTACTTGAAGGCAAATAGTTCTACTGTGGTCATGGAAAGGCTACTGAGCTTCTTTTAGTTCAGTTTTCCAATATCCTAAATCAGGGTAATAATGCTACCATCCTTCTAGGTTTGTCATAAGGTTTCTTACTGTAAGAGATTAGCCTTAGACTCCGAAGAAGTGTGCTCAACTCCTTTCCCCGCCTCCTACTAGCTATAGTAATCTAATCTAATTCTTCTGGAGACTCACCTGCAGAATGGAATTAACAATACCTTCCTCAAAAGATGTTGTGAGTGACCAATAAGATTTATTGGTAGGTAGGATCACACAGGTGGCAATACCTTGCATCACAACCCATACACTGATGTTTGTTGAAATTAAATCTGACATCTGGATATTTAGTTTCTTATCTATAAAATGAAGATAAGGGTACTTTTCTCAGAAGATTATGATGGGGATTAAATGCAATGATATATGTGAAAACACTTTAGGAACTCTATAATAATGTATAAAGGTAATTATTAGTACTATTAATCTCGTAATTATTTGTATTATTATATTACATAACCATTATATTAATTATTTTTGTGGCTCTTATGATTTCTAAGTCAATAGTATAGATTCTGATTTTTCATAATGAAGAAAAGAAATTGCTTAGAAATAAATTTTCAAATGTTTAGTCCATAAGGTATTGTCTAGAGACACATTTATTATAATATACTTTAACAAAACAGTCATGTTTTAGCATGTAAAATTGTTGAGTGAAATAATTTTTAAAATGTCATTTAAAGCTAGTGAGGTTAAAAATTAGTGAAATAAAATAAGTGCTGCCTGTTTAAGTATTTAACAGCTGCCCAGCTTCCCATCACACTTCAGATTTTCAGCACCACCCTATAAAAGATCTTCACCTGGTACTGGTGTGTGACTTACTGCTAAGTGAAGCTGCCTGCTTAGGTGAGGTTGTTTTGGTGTCTTTTATCATGTTAGCTGTTGATGGACAGCCTATGTGCATTTGTACTCTCAGATAACATTTATTCCTTGTTGTTTTTCCTCTAGTGAGCTTTAAAAACAAGTCTTGAGGTGCATTTGTCTATAAGTATGCAAGTCCCTGCCATAGATTTTTTCCATTATTTCCTGATGTTACCCAGCCCTCTCAGCTAGAAACCAAAATTTACTCCATCAACAAGACATGCTTTAGTAGATAGCAAAAAGGGAGCCATTTGCAGACATAATCCTAGAGTAATATATTTCATATGTGTGTTTTTTCCCCAGCCCAAGAAATTACTACTACTGGTCGTTCATCTCTTATGAAAAGACTAGCAATCAGGTCGGGCACAGTGGCTTACGCCTGTAATCCAGTGCTTTGGGAGGCCAAGGCGGGTGGATCACAAGGTCAGGAGTTCGAAACCAGCCTGGCCAACATGGTGAAACCCCATCTCTACTAAAAATACAAAAAAATAGCCCAGCATGGTGGCAGGTGCCTGTAGTCTCAGCTACTCGGGAGGCTGAGGCAGGAGAATTGCTTGAACCCGGGAGGCAGAGGTTGCAGTGAGCCAAGACTGTGCCACTGCACTCCAACCTGGACAACAGAGAGAGACTCCATCTCAAAAAAAAGAAAGAAAAGACCAGCAATCTCTATTATAGGCAGTAGGGCGTAATGCATTTGAAATATAGAGTCTAAGAACTTAAGTTCGAGCCCTGACTCTGGATCTTCTGTATGAGTTACTTTGAGCAAGCTGTGTCTCTCAGACTTAACTTCCTTTTTTTTTTTTTGAGACGGAGTCTCGCTCTGTCACCCAGACTGGAGTGCAGTGGCATGATCTCAGCTTACTGCAAGCTCCACCTCCCGGGTTCATGCCATTCTCCTGCCTCAGCCTCCCGAGTAGCTGGGACTACAGGTGCCCACTACCATGCCTGGCTAATTTTTGTATTTTTAGTAGAGACGGGGTTTCACCGTGTTAGCCAGGATGGTCTCGATCTCCTGACCTTGAGATCTGCCTGCCTTGGCCTCCCAAAGTGCTGGGATTACAGGGGTAAGCCACCACGCCCGGCCACTTAATTTCTTTAACTTACATTTGAATTCCTGCACTGCTACTATATCTAATTAACAATGTCCTTGGACAAGTCATGCAATCCTTCTTAGGCTCACTTTCTGTTACAAAATGAGAATAAAAATTTTTCTTACTTCAGAGAATTGTTGGGAAGATTAAGTAATATAAAGTTTGAAAATTATGGTTTCTGGTATATATAATAGCTATTGTTATTACTATGATTATTTTAATATTAACATGGTAAAATTTGATAAGAGAGGCAAATTGCAGTTCATTATTTTTTTCTAAGACTGTTATCTGAGGGGCAATGAATTTCTCTCAGGAAACTCAAAGAAATGCATTTTTCCTCCTTTAATTCTAGTGAGCTAAATAAAATTCCTTGTAAAAGAACTTAATTGTGCAGATAATATAATTTTTATAGAGACAATTCTAAGAAGTACACACGTACACAAACAAAAAAACTAATAAATGAGATTTTAGCAAGGTGGCAGGATATAAGATCAATACATACAAATCAATTGTAATTCTATATAATAGCAATGAATAATTTGAAAATTAAAAAAATTCCCTTTATAATAGCATCAAAAAGAATAAAGTATTTAAAAATAAATTTGCCAAGGCAGTACAAGACTTTTATGCTGGAAACTACAAAACATGGTGAAGGAAAATTAAGGAAGACCTAAATAAATAGAAGAACATCCTATGTTAGTGGATTGGAAGACTCAAATTTTAAGATGGTATTACTCCCCAGATTGGTTTACAGATTCAAAATAATCCTTATCAAAATTCCAATTGCTTGTTGTTTTTTTTTTTTTGGAGAAATTGACAAGCTGATCCTAGGATTCATATGGAAATGCAAGGGACCTATAAAAACCAAATCAAACCTTGAGGGGAAAAAAAAAAGAAATTGGAGGATTCACACTTTCCAATTTAAAAATTTACTAAAATGGTAGTATAGTACTGACGTAAGGTAGACATATACAGATTAATAGAATAGAATTGAGAGGCTAGAAATAAATCTATGCCTGTATAATCAATCTATTTTTGACCAAGGTGCCAAGACAATTCGATGGGGGAGTGGGGGAATAGCCTTTTCAACAAATAATACAAAGACAACTGGATATCCACATGCAAAAGAATGGAGTTGGACTTCTAATTTACTCCATGTACAAAAATTAACTAAAGTGAATCATAGATCTAAAAGTAAGAGCTAAAACCATAAAAATCTTATAAGAAAACACAGGAGTAAATATTCATGACCTAGGGTTAGTCAATGGTTTTTTAGCTATGACACCAATTACACAAATGACAAAGAAAAAATAGATGAAATAGACTTCATTAAAGTGAAAAACTTTTTGTTTTTCCAAGGACGCTATTAAAACAGTGAAAGGGGGCTGGGCAGGGTGGCTCATACCTGCAATTCCAACACTTTGGGAGGCCGAGGTGGGCAGATCACAAGGTCAGGAGTTCGAGACAAGCCTGACCAACATGGTGAAACCCCACCTCTACTAAAAATAAAAAAGTTAGCCGGGCATGGTGGCGCACACCTGTAATCTAAGCTACTCAGGAGGCTGAGGCAGGAGAATAGCTTGAACCCAGGAGGTGGAAGTTGCAGTGAGCTGAGATGGTGCCACTGCACTCCAGCCTGGGCAACAGAGCAAGACTCTGTCTCAAAAAAAAAAAAAAAAAAAAAAGTGAAAGGACAATCCACCGAATGGGAGAAAATATTTGTTAATTATGTATCTGATAAGGGACATATTTCTAGAATACACAAAGAATACTTACAATTCAACAACAAAAAGCCACAGACCATAACTAACAAATGGGCAAAGGATTTGAATAGGCATTTCTCCAAAGAAGAAACACAAATGGACAATGATCATAGGAAAATAGACTCTCACACCATTAGTCATTAGGAAAATGTAAATCAAAACCACAGTGAGATATTGCTTCACACCCACTAGGATGGCTATGGTCAATAAGACAGCTGATAACAAATGCTGGAGAGAATGTAGGGAAATTGGAACTCTCACACATTTCTGGTGGGATTGTAAAATGGTGTGACCACGTTGGAAAAGTTTGGCAGTTTCTCAAAATGTTAAACATAAAGTTACAACATGACCCAGCAAGTTTACACCTACGTTTATATACCAGAAAAATGATCACATAAATTCATGCAAAAACTTGTACATGAGTATTCATAAAAGTATTATTCATACATAATAGCTAAAAAGTAGAAACAATGACAATCAACATAAACAAAATGTGATATATGAGTACAATAGAATTTATTTTGGTAGTAAAAAGGAATAAAGTACTGATATATGCTACAAAATGAATGAATTTTTAAAACTTTAAGTGAAAAATCCCATGCAGTGTGTGATTCAATTAACATGAAATATTCAGAATGGGCAACTCCCTGTTAGTTAGGAGTAAATGGAAATGGAGTTTCCTTTTGGGGTGATGAACATGGAGTGATAGTGGTGATGGTTGTAAACTGTGAATATATTAAAAACCATTGAATTGGACATTTTATAAATGTAAATTTTACAGCATATGAATTGTATCTTAATGAAGCAGTTATTCAAAAAGGAACTTAAGCATTTTGATATTTCTATGGAAGTGAAAAAGAAAATAGGTTACTTCCTTTCTATTTTCAAGAGTACAAGCAAAGTCTCTCCCTGTGGTTATGGTGGTAAATTAGTGTGAATCATGTGGTGAATTAGCCACATGTCATCTTTAAAATTCTCCTTCTCCAATATTCCGAGATCATCTTTGCTAATTTTATATTTTCTTCATAATCTAAAAACAATACTTTAGTAGCATCCTCAAGTCATTGTGTTGCCTTCATTTTTCAACAAATATTTATTGAGTTCCTACTTTTTGTTAGGCACTGACAATAAAGCAGTTAGAAAATACAGAAATCCTCTTTCTCCTGGAGTTACATTCTAGTGCAAGGGTACAGATGATACATATAATAAATATACGGTGTATTAGACAGTGATGTTGTGAGGAAAAAAAGCAAAATAAAGAGAGTGCTGTGGTGGTAGGGTGGTCAGACAAGACCTTGATAATGAGGTGACATTTGAACAAGGACTGAGTAAGTGTGGGAGTGAGCTATGGAGCAAACTGGGGAAGAGCACATTAGGCAGAGAGAATAGCCATTGAAAAATTCCAGAGGCAGGAGCATGCCTGGCATGGTGTAGTAACCACAAAGGGTCACTGGCTTGAGCAGTGTGAGGATTGGGGAGAATGAGGAATGAGGACCATATCTACCGTCTTGGAGACCGCTGTAAGAACTTTGGCTGTCATTGTGAATAGAAGGGAGGCCAACTGGAAGATGTTCAGCTGGTGAATGATGTGTGACCTGAGTTACGTTTCTAAAGAATTATCTTGGATGCTATTTTGAAAATAAACTGTAGCAGGACAAGGGCATAAGAGGAAGTCCAATTAGAAACTGGTTTTTGCAATTAAGTTTCGACCTTCCGTGTACCTGTATTATTTTTTACACCTGTTCCTACTATTGCACAAAATGAGTCCTGTCCTGAGGTCAGCTTCTCTGAGACATTGTGAGGTCGAGAAGATGAGATGTGAGGCAAATCTGAAAGAAGGAAATAAGGCATCCCTTCTAGGAACACAGATTCAACTAAAATGCAGGATTATCAGGATCCAGAAGGAAGATAAATGACACTGTGCCCTGAAAAACAGACAAAGGGGAGACCATTCAAACACGCCTTCTCATTTGATTGCAAACCAGTCTTTTTCAGTATGAGTCATCTACATTTTACTCAGAAATCCAGAATGCCAGGACCCTTGTCCTCTCTGTTGAATGCCTTTGGAGTATAATTTGTCACTCTGGGAAATGCCATCAGTTCTTCCGGGATCAGAGGATCTTTGAACCTAGTACTGTTGTGCCAGGTTAATTGTGATTTCAGTGGCCTTTACGTGCTATTGTATCTGCTTAGAGGCCAGTCTTCCTGGGCCAGCGGTGAAAGTTTAAATATACACCAGCATGCTTAGAGCAGTCAGGGGAGTTGGCCCCAAATCTGAAAGTTGAATTCATTATTCCAGTCGCACTGTTATTTCTTTGTGTAACATAGATATTTTCTTTGCTCTCTAATCTTCTGTGATGAAAAAGACCTGTAATCTCTCCAGGGTTTTTGCCTTTGTTGTGGTCTCACATATGTCATTCAGGAAATCTGACCCCGTGTGTTAGGTGTTCTCTCATGGTGCACTGAATGAGCTAAACAACGCAGAACGAGTCAGACAGAAGGTTGGATAGCTCCAAATGCAATGCAAACCAGAGGAGAGAGAATTGTATTTGATTAATCAGATCACTGTGAACTTCTCGGCTAAAAGAAACCCCAAAACATGCTGACATATCACCAGGCACAGAGGAGAAAATGCAAAATGAGAATAAAAACAGAGGATACTGTTTAAAGGGAGATATTTCTGCAATTTAGGAAACTCAAATTATTTCTTTTTCTGAGGCATGTTGGAAAAAATCCTACACGCATCATGAGAAGCTATCATCCAGATTTGGCTACAGATTGATTTTTCTCATTTGATTTCTTAAGCAAACTATTGACAGTGTTCCTGTTGAATGCTTACATGTTGATTGCGAAGTCATTTGTATTCATATTGAAAATTATATTTACTCTGCAATAGTAAGTGGCATGCCATCAGAAAGAAAAATAAAAGGACAAAGAGTTAAGTAATAATTGTGTAGCAGCAAGAACACAGGGAAGATAATGAAAATGAACTAAGTCCCTGGGTGTGGGATATGGATAGTGTACCAGCTTTTCAGGATGTTGCACGTTAGTTCCTCTACAACATTTGTGGATATGGTAGGTGTTGGTGATGCTATGAACATCAAATTTTATCTGACAGTTCAGGAATGAAGCTGGGAGATGGTGTTATATTTAAAAACACTGAATAATGAGAAATTTTAAATAAAATGTTTAGGGAAAATACAATGCTTTGCAAAATTATATGATTTTTAGGAAAAATGCATTGAGTACATTTACACATTACAATTTCCTTACCTTTTTAAAAATTAAAGGAGTAGCTTGTGAATTGAGTGGAGTTTTTCTGTAAGAATAAATTATCTGTTTCCTCAGGTCAGGCTACCATCTGTGAATGATATTTATTTTTGTCTACTTGAAATTTAAATATGACTATTTTAAAAAAGCTTTTCCCTGTTAGATTCTTACTAAAAGAAATAGAAGATAATGCGCAGTTATGACAAATTGTAAAGATTTTCTAACTACTCCTAGATATATATTTTTATGTGGCTAATGAACAGTTGATGAATATGTCTTCTATCTTTTTTTTAGAGCTATCAGAGAGATTTAAAATAGTTCACATTGCTTAAAATATTTCTGGTGTCCATGAACTGTGTCTCCATTTTGAGGATTAACACAGCAAAAACATGGAATTATGGGTGGTGGAATGCAAAGGGTATCACAAACTAGAACCAAGCAATAATTTGTGTAGTTTTTAAACTGATTTACCCTTTTGTAATATTATAGTACCAGGTTTACATGTATAACAAAGCAGAGGAGTATGGCCATACATTTTAAATAGGAGCATTGCTTGTTTGGAGATTAAACTTTGAACTGCTCTGAATGTCAAGGCTTTTTGGAGAGCAGAAATTGTGGCTGGCATAATTTTTGTGTGCAGTACCTACCTGGCATGATACTTTTCGGTGGTGTTGATGAGTAAATCAGAAAAGCAAAGCACTCCTAATTAAGAGTAAGAGTTACTTACTCTTAATTTTGAACATAATTAATTCTCATAAATCAGTCCACAATTTTGCCTGCTCGCATTTTTTTTCTAGGATTGGTAGAAAATATCAGAGACATTCAAAGAAAAGGAATTTAGAATTTTTACTCTTCCCATAAAAAGTGGAATTCAAAAGAGAATTTTGAGTAATTGGGTCGAAAATGAAATATTTTCTTCCCATTTTAATAACTTAAGTTGAAGGCAGTCATGTACTTTATGGGATGGAATATTAGTCTTCTGCAACAAAATATAAAAGGAAGCACTTTCTTGAAACTAGAAAACATGTGGTTTGACAGTTAAGAAGGTTCTTGTTGGCTTTCAGACTTGTAATATATAACTAATGTCATTGTAATTTTCTTTAAAAAGAATATATTAAAAAGGGAAAAATAACTTAAATTTATCTGATCACAAAACTCTTTTTGGAGGTGAAGTGCCTATTAATATCTCAGTGGACCTCTGGAACAGCCTGGGTGATGTGATGTTGCTTCAGTGAAACAAACACTGCCTAGGGAACCAGATCAATACTGTTGAAAATTACAGCTTGTGTACCAGCTATATAACTTCAAGCAGGCCTGAGCTCTAATTTTCTTGTGTGTAAATGAGTTTATAATGCTTCCCTTGAAATATTGTGAAGATTGTGATGTAATATGAAGCACCCAGCATAGTTACTGGCACATATGAAGCACTCAATAAAAACTAAACTTATATTAAGAATGAAATATTAAAAAATATTGATATGTGACTCGTTGTGGTGTTTAAATGAGATGTAAAAGTACTTAGCACAGGGCCTTGTCCAAGGAATTAACTCAGCAAATTTTAGCTTTCTTTTTTAAAATGTCAACTTCCGTTTTAGATTCAGGGGGTATATGCACAGGTTTGTTACACTCGTATATTGTGTGATGCTGAGGTTTGGAGTATGATTGATCCCATCACGCAGCTAATGAGTATACTACCCAATGGGTTGTTTTCCAGCTCTACCCTTACCCCTGCTTTTGGAGTCCACAGTGTTTGTTATTCCTGTCTTTGTGTCCATGTGTATGCAAGGTTTAGCTCCCACTTATAAGTGAGAACATGAGGTATTTGCTTTTCTGTTCCTGCATTAATTCACTTAGGATGATGGCCTCCAGCTGCATCCATATTGCTGCAAAGGACATGATTTCATTTTTTCTTATGGCTGCATAGTATTCCGTGGTGTATATGTACCACATTTTCTTTATCCAATTCACTGTGAATGGGCACCTACGGTGATTCTATGTCTTTGCTATTGTGAATAGTGCTGTGATGAACATATGAATGGATGTGTCTTTTTGGTAGAACAATTTATTTTCCTTTGGGTATATGCCCAGTAATAGGATTGCTGGATTGAATGATAGTTTTGTTTTAAGATCTTTAAGAAATTTCCAAACTGCTTTCCACAGTGGCTGACCTAATTTACATTCCTACCAACAATATATAAGTGTTCCCTTTTCTCTGCAGCCTCATCAGAAGTATTGTTTTTTGACTGTTGATGATGGCAATTCTGACTATTGTGAGATGGTAGCTCGTCATAGTTTTTGTTTGCATTTTTCTGATGATTAGTGATGTTGAGAAATTTTTAAAAGAATTAATTTAGTAAATATCAGCTTCTTTCCTTTTTTCATCTCCTCATCTTCACATTATGTATAAGTTGGCAAGCTCTTTTTTTGGAAATCCAGATCCTTTCAGTTATAACATGATGTTTAAAGTAACTTTTAAAAATTACACTTATCCATTGAAATGGTTGATTCACTCATCTTTTTGGTATATACTTAGTACTTTCTATGTACCAGGTACTGTGCTGGCTTCTGGAATCTAAAGTTGTATAATTATCAGATAGAGTGAACCCCCAAATAAATGAATGATTATAAATCAGCGTGTTAAGACAATTATTGGTGTGTATACAGTCTGCTTTGGGCACGTGGATACACCTGTATCAGATTGGGGGTAAAGGAGGTGACCCATAATCAGAATTTTGATGGGTAAGTAGGCCATAAATAAACAAAAATCAGAAGGAAGACCTTCCAGGCATAATATAGCATAGCATGACTCATCCTGGAGAATAACTATTGATGTTCTAAGACATGAGATGGAAAATGATTGCTTGTGACAACACTGAAAAGGCAACAAGGCTGGATAAGCCCTCAGGAGAACTTCAACTTTCTCCTGAAAGCTGTGAGGGACCATAAAGATATTAAAGCAGAGAAGGGCATAAGCCAAAATATGGGGCCAACCTGGAGTCAGAAACTGGTCAGGGTGTTTCCCGTAGAAGCTAAGGGCGCTTCCATTGAAATAGAATTGTATTCTATTTTAAGAGGAAAAAACTCAAGCAAGTGCTGCTAAACCCACAAGAGTCTATTTGAGTTTACCTATAGTCTTTGAGGTGGCTCAATGGCTTGGACTACTCCCATATGGCAATTTGCAGTGATCAAAATGGAACATCACAATTAAACCGTTGAATTGTTAAAGTGGTCAAATATTTTCAAGATTCAACAGCTAAAGGCTTGGAAGCCTGCCTAGAGTATCCTTATAAGCCCTTTACCTGATTAAGATTTATCTGTTTTTATGTAACTCACTAAGAGTTAAGAATAACTTTTTATTTTCTCCAGTTGAGCTAATTTGACTTACTTGGGTTTGTTTGTTTGTTTGTTTTTTGTTTGTTTGTTTTCTGATGCAGAGTCTTGCTGTGTCACCCAGGCTGGACTACAGTGGTGTGATCACTGCTCACTGCAACCTCCACCTCTTGGGCTCAAAGCAATCCTCCCACCTCAGCCTCCTGAGTAGCAGGGGCCACAGGCTTGTGTCACCACACCTGGCTAATTTTCATATTTTTGGTAGAGGTGGGTTTTTGCTGTGTTGCCCAGGCTGGTCTCAAACTCCTGGACTCAAGCAATCGGCCTGCCTTGGCCTCCCAAAGTGCTGAGATTACAGGTGTCAGCCACTGCACCCAACTTTACTTTTTAAAGTTACTTTACCTACAAATTTTTTCCTACTGAACTACAGCTAATGGTGAATTCAGGTGAGAAAATAAAATGTAACTCCACATTTCCAATTACACCACATCAATTAATTATAGGTTAACGATCACTTAAATGCAGTAGGGGAGCTAAATTTTATGAACTCTAGGGGAAATCCTTGAGCAAAGAGAAGAATTATGTTTATAGTAAAATTACTTTCTAATTTATTTGTTTTATATGTATTCATTTTGTACTACATGATTCTCTAAAGCAAGGCACACTTACATTTAGTAAATTTAGTAGATGGAATTATGTATGGGCTTAACCTAAAACGGTGTTGCCTACTATATTCATCCATTCTCACACTGCTATAAAGAACTACCTTGGCTGGGTGTGGGGCTCATACCTGTACTCCTAGCACTTTGGGAGGCCGAGGAGGGCGGGTCAGAAGGTCAGGAGTTCGAGACCAGCCTGACCAACATGGTGAAACCCCATCTCTACTAGAAATACAAAAATTAGCCAGGCGTGGTAGCACATGCCCGTAATCCCAGCTACTCAGGAGGCTGAGGCAGGAGAATGACTTGAACCTGGGAGGTGGAGGTTGCGGTGAGCCAAGATCGCACCCCTGCACTCCAGCCTGTGAGACAGAGCCAGACTCCATCTCAAAAAAAGCAACAACAACAAAAGAAAAAAAAAAAAAAGAACTACCTGAGACTGGGTAATTTATAAAGACAAGAGATTTGATTTACTCACAGTTCCACAGGCTAAACAGGAAGAAAGGCTAGGAGGCCTCAGGAAACTTACAATCATGGCAGAAGATGAAGGGGAAGCAAGGCGCGTCTTACATGGTGGCAGGAGAGAGAGAGAGGGAGGAGGTGTCACACTTAAACCATCAAATCTCATGAGCTGTCACTCACTATCACCAGAACAGCATGGGGGAACCTGCCCCTATGATCCAATCACCTCCCACCTGGTCCCTCCCTCAACACGTAAGAATTACAATTTGGATTACAATTCTAGATGAGATTTGTGTGGGGGCACAGAGCCAAACCATATTACCTACCAAGGCAATTATATTAGAAGCTAAATTATAGATGTGTAAACATTTCCAGAAACCAGTAAATACTTCTTTATTGAACTAGTTGAAAATCCATAGAGCCCAACAGAGTGTATTTGTCACTGCCAAACACTGAGAAGAAGCCAAGTTTCAGACTCTGCAAGAGCTCATTTTGACAACCATTAGGTTACAGTCCTATGTGTAGTTCTGTTGTGAAGAATATTTTGTTAGCTAAAAGAAGACTCATTGCTTTAATTATCTAAGTCAGTATGAGAAAAATTGTGCCTGAGACCAGGTCCCTGTGATGAAAATAAAACCGGTAAAATAGTAACACTTGGACAAATCCAAATATATTATATCTGACTGTTAGTCCCTGATAGGTACAGACAGCAGAAAACTTCATTCCAGTCAACAACTTTTTTATTTATAAACATTTAAGACTTTAAAAAAAGTGTTCCTTTTTTGTGCACTGTGGACATTTTTCTCCTCTTGAGATGTGAGCCTTAGCACGTGAAGTGTGAGTGAAATGCCTATACTCCCTACTCTGGTGAGGACAATGTATGTAACATTTGAAGAATGACATTACTTCTTCCTCTCTATGCTATATAATAGAACTGCATACATCCTGCTGCAGTGGAACACACACTTAAAAGTCAGTCTTGTATGAATCATCACCTATTTGCTCTGTTTAGCATGGAATTATGTATTAGGAGGGTACAAAATAAGTGTGGTGCACTTGCCTCAAATTTGGGACAGAAAAACAACTTCTTTCTGTTAATGAGATTATTTCCATGAAATGTCATGCAAAAGATTTTTTAGGAGAAAAAAGATCGAGAAAGGACACATTCTTATTCAGTATAAAAGCTATTTAGTACTTAGAAGCTGGTTAAAGGCAGATGGCCCAGGCTATCCCTTCAGTAGACCTAAAATTATCCTGAGAGCTGATTTCAGGAAGGGATGTTAGCTTGCTCCTAAGACCTTCCTCCCTGTCCGAAATGCAGCTTCCTCTTTGATTGCATAGTTGACTCAACAAAGGCAAGATCTCCCATGCTGAAGACAGATGGGAAAATTCCAAGGTTGGAGGTCGACTGGCAAGAAGCAGGCAGCTAATCTAACGCATAGTGTCTTGGGAGAACCCCTGCCTACAAAAGCACAGATCTAACACAGCATAGGGGCTAGGCATCGCCTAAAATCTGCAGGTCCATCCACTCTTGGAATATTCCCTGTCTGAGATCACAGCTACCCAAAGCAAGCTCTGTTGTGCCAATCACAGTGAATTAGTCAGATAGCTAAGACGTCCCTCTTAAATAATGCAGTAATTTAATTTTCTTGTGATAATTAGAAGGTCGAAGAAAATAAATCTCTTAGCTATAGCCCTCAATTTATTCAAATATAAGTGCAGATTATAGCACAGATGAAGCTATCATATTAAAAGATAATCAAGTTATAAAACTGGTATTTCTATCAAGGCTATTTGTGTCAACTAATTAAAAGTTATCTTTTGAATTACCGTGCCTGCTTAATCAGCTTTCAGTAAATAATGCTAATGTACTTCACATAAAATAGTTCTATTTAAAGTAGACTATTTCTTAAATATATGAATTATTCAGACTTCGTTGTGGATGGTATGCAAAGAAACATCCTAATCACAACTAATCTCACAATTAATCTTTATTTTCCCTATGTAGCATAAAACTGCATTCACTTCTTAAATGAACACTTATTGAGAGTGCTACTCTCTTTTGTTCTCTGGTCAGTGGCCCTGGCAATACAGTACTTACTAAGAATTAGTCCTTGCCAGGTTCCTGTCTAGGTTCCTCCTCTAATGGGAGGGACAGATATCTGCCAATAAGAAGACAATCTGAGAAATGGCATAAAAGGGCTATGCATAAAGCTCCATGAGGTCCCAAGGAGAGCTAGCACCTGCTTCACAGAGGAGGTGACATTTGACTTCAGTCTAACAGTGTGACAAGGGAGGCAGTCCAGATAGAGAGAAAAGCAAATGCAAATGAATGGAGACAGAAATGGGCATGACTGGCTCAGAGAAAGATAAAACCTACAGTATGGTTATGTGTGTTGTTTATTTCTGTCTCCCTCTTGTCCCATGTTATCCCTATCACAAACTGGGATGTGAACATCATGACGGCAAGAAATGTTGTCTGTTTTGTTAATTAATATATGCCAAATGGTTGGAATGGTGTTTAGCACATGGTAAGGGCTCAGTGAATACTTGTGAAATGAGTGAATGCATATGTATGTGTTAGAGAGAGTTGTAACTGTGTGACTTGGGACTTAGGCATATCCAGGAATTCAGGTGACTTTGTAGAAATAACATCTGACAAGCATTGGTCTTTAACCCTCTTACCTCCTTGAGAATACTTGTCCTGAAGGAAGATTTTATTTGAAAACTAATAATCACTCTGTGAACTTTATTCTGACAGCAGCAAAGTTTCAAAGCCCTGAAAGATCTCATTGTCCTTGAGCAGTGTCATAAGCTGCAGGCAGGAAAAGTCAAGTTTAGGTTGTGTCCACAGCGCATTGAAGCCAGAGTAATAAATATTCAGACTCTGTGACATTTTAGGAACCTTAGTTCAAAGATATTTAGTGTTAGGCCTCTGGTGTTTTATTGATTTCCAAGTAAGCCACAGGAATGCCCTGAAGCCTTTCCTAAAGGTGGGATCATCATGGTTCAGTAAATAGTCAAAGCTTTACAGGAGTCGATACAGGCTTTGGTGGGCATTGTTTTTTTTAGTAAAAATCTAGTGAAATTCCAGTCACATCATCAAAAATCACTTTCTAAGATACAAAGGACCAAGTGTTAGAGTTAGAATTATAATTCACATTTTAAGATACCATCAGGTAGTCTCACAATGCCTACTATTCCTTAAAAAAAAAAAAGAAAAGGCAATGAAAGGAGAAAGTTATATATACATCTCTTATTCTAACTTAGTATTTAATAAAGCTCAGGATAGGTGACATATTTTGAAGTTACCAAGTAATGTTTTTTTCTCTTCTTCCCCCCAAAAAGAAGTCAAAATAAACAAAAATTCATTATATTGTTTTTAAAAACTACTTTAAATATCTACTCTATGCCAATTTAGGGTACCTTGTACCCACTAATTTATTCTTCATAACAATCTATTGGATAGGAACTCTTATCCCTGTATTGCATATTAAAAACTGAGGCTGTGACAGTGTTACCTTTTTCATTTTCATGAAAAAAATATTGAGCAGAAGCTGAACGAAAACTTATTTCTGTGTTATTCTAAAACTCTTTCTACCATATGATAAATAAATACAACTTTTATAATTACTGATTTCTTGATTGCTAATGGCAGTGATTTTAATTTTTAAGTTGTTATTTATAAAGTTTATAAATATTTAAATTTTAGTTAATGAATATGTTTAAATTTTCTTGTGATCTTTAAAAACAGAAAAATGATATTTATTTCCCAATTTATCCAGAGCTATTTGGTGCTCTTAACTAAAAAGATTTTGATTGCTTACAAATGCAAGTCAACAAATTTTTATGGCACTCATGCTATGGACAAGGAGGACTATATAAGATACGCTGCGCGCTGAAACTGTTGTAAACAAGTGAAATATCTTCAAGGACCTTTTGATTACATTTGGATAATGAAATATACATGCTCAATATCTAGTCTATGAATGTCAATCAACTGTTCAGAAAAGATCTATCTTAACTTTTCTTTTTCTTTTTTTTGAGATGGAGTTTCAATCTTGCTGCGCAGGCTGGAGTGCAATGGCATGATCTTGGCTCACTGCAACCTCCGCCTCCGGGTTCGAGCTATTCTCCTGCCTCAGCCTCCTGAGTAGCTGGGATTACAGGCACCCGCCACTAGGAAGGACCGGATAATTTTTTTATTTTTAGTAGAGACGAGGTTTCACCATGTTGGCCAGGCTGGTCTCAAACTCCTGACCTCAGGTGATCTGCCTGCCTCAGCCTCCCAAAGTGGTGGATTACAGGCATGAGCCACCATGCCCGACCCTTAACTTTTCATGACTTTGATTGATTCAAAGTTACTGATTCTTTCAGTTTGTCAACCTTACCATGGAAACTCACTGAGCATATAAATTTGTAATCTCAAAGCACCATCGTATAGTGAATGAGCAACACCAGGCTGTATAAGTGTCTGTGCATATTTAGAAAGCAATGATAATTTGCTCCTTTATTTGTCAATGGTCAGTGCAGACTGCATATGAGATGGGTAGCAACACAGAATATGATGGAGGGTAGGAAGTGAACACAGAAACAGAAGTTATGTGAAGAAGACCCAGGAGAGTGAGAACTACTCATTGTAAATAGAGCCCTCTTTATGGGCTGCTCAAACATCAAAAATGTATTTGAAGGAAAAAAAAGTATACCATAATAAATACTCAGTAAATATAAACTAACCTATTTGTTCCTTACTGAATTTGCAATGTGTAGGATGACACAGATGCCAATCAATAGTTGCTGAATGATGAATAGACAAATGGTCCAGGACATTCAGGTCATTTGAACAAGTGTAGTTGTCAATAAATGATTAATTAGCTTGCTGTATAGACTGCTGTAGGCTTCCACCTCTGGCTTCACTGCAATTTCTGGACTGACATGATAGATTGTACACTTCTTAAAAACACAGGGAACCCTCAGAAGGTGGGAATTTTAAATATGTCTAAGTGTGATTCTAGAACTTCTAGAATCCTTTCTTATGATTTCAGAATCTAATGCTTGTTTCTTCAATGAAAACAAGGTCCAGGGAGGAAGGAAATGGGGCCTAATTGACCAAGAGTCCCCCTAAAGATCCATCCCTATTCTATAGAAAGGATTTTAAAATCTCGTTGACAAGGTAGATCAACTGAAATCATAACTTCTAATGCTCATGGATTCATTTAACATTTTTCAAACACCAGCATGCCATTGTGTGCCTGTTTAGTGGAAACAGAAATGAGTGACATGTTAATACTTTTCAGGAATTCGCAGTCAGATAGGGAGGAAGCCAACATGTGAACGAATACATGTATTGCAATCTGGTAAGTGTCTGTCATGATAAAAGGATTTATTAAGAGGAATTAGGAGATACGTATGGAGGAAAGGGGCAGAAAATATGTGAACATGTGAAACAACACGGCAAGTTGAGGAAATGGAAAGATTAAGACACAGGTGGATATTAAAAGTCACATCAGGAAAGTAAAGTTAGAATGTGAATCAAGCTACATATCATATCGGGTTTGTTGTGACATGTTAAGGAACAGAGTTTTTTCATAAAATCTTTGAGAAGTCCTGGAGGTTTGTAAGCAGGGAGTGGCATGGCACAATTTATAATTTAAAAAGATAATCAGAGAAATAAAGCTCAAGGCAGGGAACTGTTCAAAAGGCTGTAGCAGTAACTCAGGAAAGAAATGATAAAAGACGTGAATTAAGGCAGCCATTGCCAGAAAAAGAGAAAATTAATTCAAAAAGGCAAAAGAGGTGGAATACTCCAGGGTAGGTAACGACTTGGGCAGCTATTCACTTGTTTATGACACTGGCAAGATTTGGGTCCACCACTGGCAGAGAAAACAGATTGCCCACAGTTATGAAGGGGTCTTATTTGCTTTTATTGGTAGTGGTAGTGGTGATCAGATGTGGAAGGCAAGAATGATTCTCAAGTTGATAGCTTGATTTACTCTGTGGATTGAGAGAGAGAGAGAGAGAGAGAGACAGAGAGAGAGGAATGTGTGTATGTGTGTCCACTATCTAGCACTGTGCCTGGCACTGAAACACAATAATACATATTGTAAAATAAATATCTGAAACTAATAGCTGTCCCATTTAGAGTGTCTCTGAGGTGTTTTATTCATGTGTCATTTCATTATTACTGTGCATATGCAGAGTAATTCAAGGACATGTCTCTACTAAGAGATGAAGCTGGGTACAAATGTGCATGTAACAGGCCTCAGTGCCCATATCAGTACCATTGTGCTGAGTGAAAGGAATGATGAATCTAGTCATGGTAGAAAGT
Source organism: Symphalangus syndactylus (assembly GCF_028878055.3). Lineage (NCBI taxonomy): Eukaryota > Metazoa > Chordata > Mammalia > Primates > Hylobatidae > Symphalangus > Symphalangus syndactylus. The sequence continues at coordinate 46,427,570 of NC_072434.2, read as the reverse complement.
TTAGGGCTTGCTCAGTTAGGACGTTCAGACTTGTAAATAATGTACAAGATATTTGGTAGCTTGAACTGTAATTTATTGTCTGTTTCACAGCTAAATGAATGGGAGAGGTTGAAAACAAAACTTATTGTTTAAATCCAAGTACTAAAGAACACTTTAGATACCCACCCTTGGGTAAACATTACCCGATTGGCAAGAAGTTTGTTATTCTAGCTAACCTAAACTCTTAGTGCTGACATTTAAACACATGTTCTCTTGTTTGCTCCTCATTGAAAAAGCAAGCCTCCTGCACAATGGCCTTTCATATTTCTGGAACCTTTTTATTAATTTAGAGGAATACATATCATATATACTGTTAGCTAATGGGATAACATAATGAGCTGATGATGCTGTTTCTTGGACAATAGACAATTACTGAAGAATATTGTTTCTGTGTTTCTTACTCTTGGCCAGTTTGACTTTCTACATTGAATGGCTTTAGCTTCTATTGAGTGTGGCTACATAATCTTGAGATTGACATTGGTGTTTTCACCCTTATTTTTACTCCCAATCTTCTCTCTGCTCCACTTTGTAGTTATTTTACCACCAGCATTGTTTGCCAACAAATACTCCAGAATGAAAGGGAGGATGAGATTGCAGTCAGTTCCCTACTTTTCACTCTGGTTAGAGTGTTCTATGCCTAGCTTTCCTAGGGAACTTTAAAAACAGACAAAAATCTGTCTTCAGTGCATTTGTTAGTTTGATTCGCTATGATTGGCCTTTGATAGCCTTAGTAGTTTAAAGTTCCCTTCTTTTAAAAAAAATAGAGGGAAAAAAAGATAGAGCAAAGACCTTTAAATAACTAGATTAAGTGCTTTTTAAATATATTTCAATATATTATTATTTACTCAGGCAAGTAAGACCATTCCTCAAAAAAGGGCTTGAAAAGTCAGTAAATAATATGTTATGCCTAGCAAGCAAAAAAGCAGTTGGCTCTGCTTCTTTCTTTTTGGTTTTATTTTGAATGTTTTTGAAAGAAATGTTAATTCACAGAGCACTAGCTTCCTTCCTGTCAGTTGTCACAGGGTTTTTCGGTGTGGTTGTTGTTTGCTTCCTAAATGATGGTAAAGCTTCGTTATATCTGTACCTATTTTTTTCTGAACATTTGGACATTTCTTGGAAACACGTCAGAATTTATCATTTGGCTTTATTATTGTTTTGGGGAAATATAGTAATTTGTTTAGAATTTTTATACAAAACATATATAGAGAGTGATCTTTAATAATTTTTTAATGAGACATTAAAGGAAATTGCTCTCCTATTTAAGTAAAATGTTTTAGCAAGCATTCTCTTATTTAATTCAGTTTTAATTGCATTATTAATTATCATGAACAAAATATTGCTAGGGAAAAAGCTGAAGAGATCATCTAATTGCAGCTTTTACTGCTTTGAATGATAAAGTACCTTTGATTTGGTGCTGAGCCAGGAGGGCTTGATTGATAATATCTGTCTCAGATGTCACCCTGGGAGAAAAGAATAAAACCTCAGTAGAGTTGGTGCATTGCAGCTGTCTCCGCTGCTCCAATTTTTCTGCCCCATTGACGTCATTGGGAGGTTTCAAACCAGTCCAGGGTGTCTAGTAAACCTGCACACAAATGAAATGAAGAAACAGAAAAACACTGATTCATAGCCCTACTCTCACTCCAAAGAGGTGGCTATTACAGCCTTTCAGATAATGGGCAGATGTTTTCTCCTTTACTGGATTTTAAAAAGAGAAAAAAATATCATCAGCTATCCAGAAATGTGGGAAAGCCTCAGACAAGGAATGTGAATTGCATAAGCCCTTCTGAAATCAGATTATATCGCAATGAGCCACGTTTGTCCAAAGTTCTCAGATATCATAACCTGTATCCAGCTTGTCTTTAAAATCAGGAATATCTGAAGCAGAACGTGGCATGGGAAACAGCTTTCTTTGGAGACAAGACTGCTCTCACCACTCAGACCAGTTCCCAACACCATTTCCTCCCCTTCTGTCTTCACAGGCAGCCTTTTGTGCTGAGTTCTAAATGAGGGGCCCCCATAGACAATGATAGGAACACTGAGTAGAATTACAGTATTTTCCAGTAAAGATTTTTTTGTTTCCTTGTTTGGAGATATGCGTTTATTTAAGTCTTTTTTATCAGCTTAATACATTAAATACATGATAAACTCTAATCCTCCAAATAATGTCACAAAGAACCATTTCTAAATGCTATTATATAGCAATTTAGGGATACAGCTGAGCATTAATGATAAAATATGTTCAGATGCTAATTTTTCATCTGCTGGGCAATTTGGCTGCTGGGAGCAAAAGAATGTTCTCCTTTTCCCCTCCCCTCATTTACCATGAGCAATAACAGGAAGGACTCACAGTAACCGAGTAGCTTTCATTTCTTATTTATCCGACAAGTTCCATGAAATACAGCTGAAAAATACCTGAATCTGTATAGCACTTTAAAGTTTGCAAAGCATTATCACTTTCATTTTTCCAGTTGCATTTGTTAGACAAAACTGTAAGGCAGATATTATATTTATCACCATGTTTTCCAATCCTGTGCCCTATCTTTTGACATCACTCCAACTTAGCAGAGATGTGTCGACCATTTATTACATGTGGTAAATTCTTTAAGGTGAAAGATGCATAAGACATAGTTGTCAGTCTTAGTGAGCTTAGAGAACTGAGGACAAAACAAGCATCCACACGTACCTTAAATCACAAGGCAGAATAACATAGGTGCATAAGACAAAGTGTTGGCACCTGACAGTGGGTCTTGAATGAAGGAGCATTTCAGAGCAATATTCAAAGACTGATAATATTTCAATAGGTAAAGATGGTGGATGTGGCCTTCGGGAGTCAAGGGACCTGCATGAACAGAGTCAAATAGGCAAGATGATCTGAGGGATGATGAGAACGACACAAAGGATGTTTGGAAACTGAAGGCAGGGATCTGGTGAAAGGTAGGTCAGGCTATTAGTGGCTGACCCTAAATGCCAGGGTGAGAAGTTTGTAATAATAATGAGACATTTAAATGCTGAAGCTAGGGAGTAAAACAAATCTGTCGTTTAGTAAAATCCAGCAAGCAGTCAAGTGTAAGGTACATGAGAGAAAAGAAAATGTGGCTCATGATGCCAATTAGGAGGTTCCATATAAATCCAGGGTAGGGAGGTTTGAAGAAACAGAATTATAGGAATTTATTTGTTTAAAAATATTTATTGAGCATCTATTATCTGCCAGCCACTATTCCAGAAATGAGAATATGACAATCATAGACAAACTCTCTGCCTTTATAGGTCTTTCATTTTAGTAAGGAAGAAATGAAAAGCAAAGAAAAATTTTTACCAAAAGCTATGGGTTAGAACGAAAAGCACTTAGTAACAGGTGGTTCTGGATGGAAGAAGATTCAGGATTAACGTAGTAATTTCTCTCTTTGAGAGAACATATCCCTTAACCTATTAGCTAAAAGTGCACTTACTCTATGAAGTTAGCCTTCTTCAGGGGCTACAGTAACACTTCACATGGATACCACATAGCTCAAATATAATGAGGTGTAGAAGCACACTTGGCAAAGCACCGAGTGCTACATAAATATTATCGTTATTAGTTGTGAATGGTTGTTTTTAGCGTATTGTTATTATAAGAAAATAGTAATACTTCACAGTTTTTCTTTTTTAAAAAAAACTCTTTAACACTTTATTGTGCCCCAGTTTACTTTTTTTTAAATTATACTTTAAGTTTTAAGGTACATGTGCACAACATGCAGATTTGTTGCATATGTATACATGTACCATGTTGGTGTGCTGCACCCATTAACTCATCATTTAGCATTAGGTATATCTCCTAATGCTATCCCTCCCCCCTCCCCCCACCCCACAACAGGCCCCAGTGTGTGATGTTCCCCTTCCTGTATCCATGTGTCCTCATTTTCAATTCCCACCTATGAGTGACAACATGCAGTGTTTGGTTTTTTGTCCTTGCGATAGTTTGCTGAGAATGATGGTTTCCAGCTTCATCCATGTCCCTATAAAGGACATGAACTCAACATTTTTTATGGCTGCATAGTATTCCATGGTGTATATGTGCCTCATTTTCTTAATCCAGTCTGTCATTGTTGGACATTTGGGTTGGTTCCACGTCTTTGCTATTGTGAATAGTGCTGCAATAAACATACGTGTGCCTGTGTCTTTATAGCAGCATGATTTATAGTCCTTTGGGTATATGCCCAGTAATGGGATGGCTGGGTCAAATGGTATTTCTAGTTCTAGATGCCTGAGGAATTGCCACACTGACTTCCACAATGGTTGAACTATTTTACAGTCCCACCAACAGTGTAAAAGTGTGCTTGTTTCTCCACATCCTCTCCAGCACCTGTTGTTTCCTGACTTTTTAATGATTGCCATTCTAACTGGTGTGAGATGGTATCTCATTGTGGTTTTGATTTGCATTTCTCTGATGACCGTGATGATGAGCATTTTTTCATGTGTTTTTTGGCTGCATAAATGTCTTCTTTTGAGAAGTGTCTGTTCATCTCCTTTGCCCACTTGTTGATGGGGTTGTTTGTTTTTTTCTTGTAAATTTGTTTGAGTTCATTGTAGATTCTGGATATTAGCCCTTTGTCAGATGAGTAGATTGCAAAAATTTTCTCCCATTCTGTAGGTTGCCTGTTCACTCATGGTAGTTTCTTTTGCTGTGCAGAAGCTCTTTAGTTTAATTAGATCCCATTTGTCAATTTTGGCTTTTGTGGCCATTGCTTTTGATGTTTTAGACATGAAGTCCTTGCCCATGCCTATGTCCTGAATGGCATTGCCTAGGTTTTCTTCTAGGGTTTTCATGGTTTTAGGTCTAACATTTAAGTCTTTAATCCATCTTGAATTAATTTTTGTAGAAGGTGTAAGGAAGGGATCCAGTTTCAGCTTTCTGCATATGACTAGGCAGTTTTCCCAGCGCCATTTATTAAATAGGGAATCCTTTCCCCGTTTCTTATTTTTGTCACGTTTGTCAAAGATCAGATAGTTGTAAATATGCGGCATTATTTCTGAGGTCTCTGTTCTGTTCCATTGGTCTATATCTCTGTTTTGGTACCAGTACCATGCTGTTTTGGTTACTGTCACCTTGTAGTATAGTTTAAAGTCAGGTAGCGTGATGCCTCCAGCTTTGTTGTTTTGGCTTAGGATTGACTTGGCAATGTGGGCTCTTTTTTGGTTCCATATGAACTTTAAAGTAGTTTTTTCCAATTCTGTGAAGAAAGTCATTGGTAACTTGATGGAGATATCATTGAATCTATAAATTACCTTGGGCAGTATGGCCATTTTCACGATATTGATTCTTCCTACCCATGAGCATGGAATGTTCTTCCATTTGTTTGAGTCCTCTTTTATTTCATTGAGCAGTGGTTTGTAGTTCTTGAAGAGGTCCTTCACATCCCTTGTAAGTTGTATTCCTACGTATTTTAATCTCTTTGAAGCAATTGTGAATGGGAATTCACTCATGACTGGGCTCTCTGTTTGTCTGTTATTGGTGTACAAGAATGCTTGTGATTTTTGTACATTGATTTTGTATCCTCAGACTTTGCCGAAGTTGCTAATCAGCTTAAGGAGATTTTGGGCTGAGACAATGGGGTTTTCTAGATATACAATCATGTCATCTGCAAACAGGGACAATTTGACTTCCTCTTTTCCTAATTGAATACCCTTTATTTCCTTCTCCTGCCTCGTTCCCCTGGCCAGAGCTTCCAACACTATGTTGAATAGGAGTGGTGAGAGAGGGCATCCCTGTCTTGTGCCAGTTTTCAAAGGGAATGCTTCCAGTTTTTGCCCGTTCAGTATGATATTGGCTGTGGGTTTGTCATAGATGGCTCTTATTAATTTGAGATACGTCCCATCAATACCTAATTTATTGAGAGTTTTTAGCATGAAGGGTTGTTGAATTTTGTCAAAGGCCTTTTCTGCATCTATTGAGATAATCATGTGGTTTTTGTCTTTGGTTCTGTTTATATGCTGGATTACGTTTATTGATTTGCATATGTTGAACCAGCCTTGCATCCCAGGGATGAAGCCCACTTGATCATGGTGGATAAGCTTTTTGATGTGCTGCTGGATTCGGTTTGCCAGTATTTTATTGAGGATTTTTGCATCGATGTTCATCAGGGATATTAGTCTAAAATTCTCTTTTTTTTGTTGTGTCTCTGCCAGGCTTTGGTATCAGGACGATGCTGGCTTCGTAAAATGTGTTAGGGAGGATTCCCTCTTTTTCTATTGATTGGAATAGTTTCAGAAGGAGTGGTACCACCTCCTCCTTGTACCTCTGGTAGAATTTGGCTGTGAATCCATCTGGTCCTGGACTTTTTTTGGTTGGTAAGCTATTAATTATTGACTCAATTTCAGATCCTGTTATTGGTCTATCCAGAGATTCAACTTCTTCCTGGTTTAGTCTTGGGAGGGTGTATGTGTCGAGGAATTTATCCATTTCTTCCAGATTTTCTAGTTTATTTGCGTAGAGGTGTTTATAGTATTCTCTGATGGGAGTTTGTATTTCTGTGGGATCGGTGGTGATATCCCCTTTATCATTTTTTACTGTGTCTATTTGATTCTTCTCTCTTTTCTTCTTTATTAGTCTTGCTTGAAGTCTATCAATTTTGTTGATCTTTTCAAAAAACCAGCTACTGGATTCATTGATTTTTTGAAGGGTTTTTTGTGTCTCTATTTCCTTCTGTTCTGCTCTGATCTTAGTTATTTCTTGTCTTCTGCTAGCTTTTGAATGTGTTTGCTCTTACTTCTCTACTTCTATTAATTGTGATATTAGGGTGTCAATTTTAGACCTTTCCTGCTTTCTCTTGTGGCCATTTAGTGCTATAAATTTCCCTCTACACACTGCTTTGAATGTGTCCGATAGATTCTGGTATGTTGTGTCTTTGTTCTCGTTGGTTTCAAAGAGCATCTTTATTTCTGCCTTCATTTCGTTATGTACGCAGTAGTCATTCAGGAGCAGGTTGTTCAGTTTCTATGTAGTTGAGTGGTTTTGAGTGAGTTTCTTAATCCTGAGTTCTAGTTTGATTGCACTGTGGTCTGAGAGACAGTTTGTTATAATTTCTGTTCTTTTACATTTGCTGAGGAGAGCTTTACTTCCAGCTATGTGGTCAATTTTGGAATAGGTGTGGTGTGGTGCTGAAAAAAATGTATGTTCTGTTAATTTGGGGTGGAGAGTTCTGTAGATGTCTATTAGTTCTGCTTGGTGCAGAGCTGAATTCAATTCCTGGGTATCCTTGTTAACTTTCTGTCTCAGTGATATGTCTAATGTTGACAGTAGGGTGTTAAAAGTCTCCCATTATTATTGTGTGGGAGTCTAAGTTTCTTTGTAGGTCTCTAAGGACTTGCTTTATGAATCTGGGTGCTCCTGTATTGGGTGCATATATATTTAGGATAGTTAGCTCTTCTTGTTGAATTGATCCCTTTACCATTATGTAATGGCCTTCTTTGTCTCTTTTGATCTTTGTTGGTTTAAAGTCTGTTTCATCAGAGACTAGGATTGCAACCCCTGCCTTTTTTTGTTTTCCATTTGCTTGGTAGATCTTCATCCATCCCTTTATTTTGAGCCCATGTGTGTCTCTGCACGTGAGATGGGTTTCCTGAATAAAGCACACTGATGGGTCTTGACTCTTTATCCAATTTGCCAGTCTGTGTCTTTTAATTGGAGCATTTAGTCCATTTACCTTTAAGGTTAGTATTGTTATATGTTAATTTGATCCTGTCATTATGATGTTAGCTGGTTATTTTGCTTGTTAGTTGATGCAGTTTCTTCCTAGCCTCGATGGTCTTTACAATTTGACGTGTTTTTGCAGTGGCTGGTACCGGTTGTTCCTTTCCATGTTTAGTGCTTCCTTCAGGAGCTCTTTTAGGGCAGGCCTGGTGGTGACAAAATCTCTCAGCATTTGCTTGTCTGTAAAGTATTTTATTTCTCCTTCACTTATGAAGCTTAGTTTGGCTGGATATGAAATTCTGGGTTGTAAATTCTTTTGTTCAAGAATGTTGAACCCAAATGTCCAACAACGATAGACTGGGTTAAGAAAATGTGGCACATATACACCATGGAATACTATGCAGCCATGAAAACTGATGAGTTCATGTCCTTTGTAGGGACATGGATGAAACTGGAAAACATCATTCTCAGTAAACTATCGCAAGGACAAAAAACCAAACACCACATGTTCTCACTCATAGATGGGAATTGAACAATGAGAACTCATGGACACAGGAAGGGGAACATCACACTCTGGGGACTGTTGTGGGGTGGGGGGAGGGGTGAGGGACAGCATTAGGAGATATACCTAATGCTAAATGACGAGTTAATGGTTGCAGCAAACCAACATGGCACATGGATACATATGTAACAAACCTGCACGTTGTGCACATGTACCCTAAAACCTAAAGTATAATAATAAAATAAAAAATCAAAAATAGAAGAAAAGAATATTGAATATTGGCCCCCACTCTCTTCTGGCTTGTAGAGTTTCTGCAGAGAGATCAGCTGTTAGTCTGATGGCTTCCCTTTGTGGGTAACCCGACCTTTCTCTCTGGCTGCCCTTAACATTTTTTCCTTCTTTTCAACTTTGGTGAATCTGACAATTATGTGTCTTGGAGTTGCTCTTCTCGAGGAGTATCTTTGTGGCATTCTCTGTATTTCCTGAATTTGAATGTTGGCCTGCCTTTCTAGATTGGGGAAGTTCTCCTGGATAATATCCTGCAGAGTGTTTTCCAACTTGGTTCCATTCTCCCTGTCACTTTCAGGTACACCAGTCAGACATAGATTTGGTCTTTTCACATAGTCCCATATTTCTTGGAGGCTTTGTTCATTTCTTTTTATTCTTTTTTCTCTATACTTCTCTTCTCACTTCATTTCATTCATTTGATCTTCCGTCATTGATACCCTCTCTTCCAGTTGATTGAATCGGCTACTGAGGCTTGTGCATTCGTCATGTAGTTCTCATGCTGTGGTTTTCAGCTCCATCAGGTCCTTTAAGGACTTCTCTGCATTGGTTATTCTAGTTAGCCATTCATCTAATTTTTTTTCAAGGTTTTTAACTTCTTTGCTGTGGGTTCGAACTTTCTCCTTTAGCTCGGAGTAGTTTGATTGTCTGAAGCCTTCGTCTCTCAACTCGTCAAAGTCATTCTCCATCCAGCTTTGTTCCATTGCTGGTGAGGAGCTGCGTTCCTTTGGAGGAGGAGAGGCACTTTGATTTTTAGAGTTTCCAGTTTTTCTTCTCTGTTTTTTCCCCATCTTTGTGGTTTTATCTACCTTTGGTCTTTGGTGATGGTGACGAACAAATGGGGTTTTGGTGTGGATGTCCTTTCTGTTTGTTAGTTTTCCTTCTAACAGTAGGACCCTCAGCTGCAGGTCTGTTGGAGTTTACTAGAGGTCCACTCCAGACCCTGTTTGCCTGGGTATAAGCAGCAGAGGCTGCAGAACAGCCGATATTGGTGAACAGCAAATGTTGCTGCCTGATCGTTCCTCTGGAAGTTTTGTCTCAGAGGAGTACTTGGCCATGTGAGATGTCAGTCTGCCCCTACTGGGGGGTGCCTCTCAGTTAGGCTACTCGGGGGTCAGCAACCCACTTGAGGAAGCAATCTGTCCATTCTCAGATCTCCAGCTGTGTGCTGGGAGAACCACTATTCTCTTCAAAGCTGTCAGACAGGGACATTGAAGTCTGCAGAGGTTTTTGCTGCCTTTTGTTTGGCTATGCCCTGCCCCCAGAGGTGGAGTCTACAGAGGCAGGCAGGTCTCCTTGAGCTGCGGTGAGCTCCACCCAGTTCGTGCTTCCCAGCCACTTTGTTTACCTACTCAAGCCTTGGCAATGGCGGGCACCCCTCCCCCAGCTTCGCTGCCTGCTGCCTTGCACTTTGATCTCAGACTGCTGTGCTAGCAATGAGCGAGGCTCCATGGGCATAGGACCCTCTGAGCCAGGTGCGGGATATAATCTCCTGGTGTGCCATTTTCTAAGACTGTTGGAAGAGTGCAGTATTAGTGTGGGAGTGACCCAATTTTCCAGGTGCCATCTGTCACTCCTTTCTTTGACTAGGAAAGGGAATTCCCTGACTCCTTGGGCTTCCTGGGTGAGGCGATGCCTCACCCTGCTTTGGCTCACGCTCGGTGTGCTGCACCTGCTGTCCTGCACCCACTGTCCGACCCTCGCCAGTAAGATGAACCTGGTACCTCAGTTGGAAATGCAGAAATCACCCGTCTTCTGTGTTGCTCACGCTGGGAGCTATAGACTGGAGCTGTTCCTATTTGGCCATCTTGGCTCCACCCCCCGGAGTTTTTCATTTGGTAAATTGTTTCTCATTTTAGTTATTTGAAAGCAAAGAGTTGAAATATATTTATATTCATTATGTGTCTTCAAATAATCTCAGAAAAGTTTAGAACTTAACTTACCATATAATCTTTTGATTTTGTTGCTGCTATGATTTTTGCTTACATGTTAGTGTAGTATACATTATGAAAAATGATATGTATTGTCTAGGGAGCTCCGAAGCTTGTATCTAGGACTCCAGTGCCTAATGGAGAAAGAGGTCAATTCAGCAAAGAACATGTTTTATGTATTGATAAATTTGGTGAGCTACATCCTCATAAGCATTTAATACTTTAAACACCTAAGCATCTTCTTTGAGGTTATTTATGTGAATGATTTATTAGAGAGTTTAGGTTATTTCTCCTATACATTCATAATTCTCATAACATTTGAAAGACTGATCTGTTGCTCCTGTTATTAGTAAAATTCATTTTACAATGTATATTTAAAAATTAGCAGAAATTAAAATCTTAATTCACATCAAAGTAAATGTGAGCCACATAGTCAGATTACCGTTGAGTCAATAGACTACCTGGGGTTATCAGTAATGACCCTACTTATGTGTCTGCCTTTTTGTCAAGTTAAGAATAAGAATCTACATGCAAGTGGATGGGGAGAATCGAGAGCATTACGTAGATAATTGTCTTTAAGGAGTATTAGTCCATTTTCACGCTGCTGATAAAGACATACCCAAGACTGGGTAATTTATAAAGAAAAAGAGGTTGAATGAACTCACAGTTCCACGTGGCTGGGGAGACTTCAGAATCATGGCAGAAGGCAAAAGGCACGTTTCACATAGCAGCAGACCAGGAGGAATGAGAACCAAGCAAAAGGGAAAACCCTTATAAAACCATCAGATCTTGTGAGACTTATTCACTACCTTGAGAATAGTATGGGGGGAAACACCCCATGATTTCAATTATTTCCCATGGGTCCCTCCCACAACACTTGGGAATTATGGGAGCTACAATTCAAGATGAGATTTGGTTGGGGACACAGCCAAACCATATCAGAAGTCTTTTTAGGAAAAATAAGATGATAATAAAATGAACTTCTTACATTGATAACTATCCCTGATGTACTAGAAAAGGCTTACTTGGTAAGTATTCACTAACATATATGTGTATGTCTAGGGCCTTGTGTCCAAAACTGTTCTATCTCTCTCTCTCTCTCTCTGTCTCTTTGTATCAATTGAAGACTCTTTTGTGATCCTTTCTGCACAACTGAAGATCAGGCAGATAAGCAAATAATTTGATCAGTGACTTCTTTTTGCCTATAAAATTTTAGTTTAAAAAAACCATTTGGTAATCATAATCCCCTGTTGTCTTTTTGCTTAGAATTTAGACTCGACTGAACTGATCTCAATCTCTGACAAGCCCTTCCCAATTCTGCCCACTGCACTTCTGCATCCTCCTAGCTCTTCTCACTGTACTGTCCTTACTGTTTGCTTGTCCATGCCATACTGTGCTTACCTGTTTATATGATTCTTTCACCTCTTGGCCATGAAATCCCAGAAGATCATGACTGTTTCCTTCATATTTATACCCATTATCCCTAGCAGAGTCTCAGTCACCTGTGAGGTTCTCAAGAAATATAGGAAATATCCGTTAAAGTGAATATTCTTTTGACAATGGAGACATGGCTTTCATGGCTTGGGGGAAAATTTTATTGTCCTAAAAAAGAGCCCCTTTATCCTTTATGCCAAATACAAAGGCTGTATCTCTCATCAAGTCTTAGGGTAATTTTCTGAGTCTTGAGACATATGGCAATTAATAATAATAATAATAATAATAGCAGGAGCAGCAGCAGTTTACTGAGCACTTGGTGTTTGCCAGGCCTGTGTTAAGCACCAAACATATAATAATACCTCAGTCTATCTATATTTTGCAGATGAAGAAACAAAAAGTTTAAGGTACTTGCCCAAAGTCACACAAATACAAAGACTTGGTAAAGTCAAGATTAACCCAAGTTTTTCTGCCATTAAAGCCTACTTTTAACAGTTATGAGGAATTGCTGAGTTGACACATAACAAATCCATTTAAAAAGATATGGATTTTATTTGTACACAGAGCTGGAATATGTCTGTCAGTGTGGGAAGGTACCTGACTTCATGATCATATATGGAAAGAAAGTAAGATGTTTCCACAAGAAAGGAATTTCATGTTGTTTGTCTAGTCCTTTAAACATCTGGATGTATTTTGAAACTAATTTTTTAAACTGCCTTTGGTTTGAGTCTTTGAAAATGAAAAGTATATTTTATGAAGTAGTCACTGTTCAGGGAGCCAAAATACTTGAATTCTAATCTCAACTTTGTATTTTACTAAACCAGATTCCTGAAACATCCTAGGCTATTTCTTGGTTGTGAAATCAATGATGGAATGATATTGTAGGTTCACCATATCCCGTTCCTTCCTGTTCCTCTAATGTGCTTCACTTACTTCAGAGAGGTCGCTGAAGACTAATTTCAAATTATTTTTGGCGAGAAAAAGCCTGAAACCTGTGGGGGATACTTCAGGGAAACGTTATCATCTCAGAGCTTTAAAATAATCATCTCCACTGTGTTCTCTGTGGTTTGGGATTCTTATGAATCTTAATGAGTGAAAGGGACAACAGTTTTCAAAATGTTAGCAGTTTCCTACATTTGACCTTTTAACATTTAGAAACATTGGTCAAGGTATGTTTAAATTCTTTAAATTGTAGCTGACCTTTGGAGAAAAAAACATAAAGTTATTGCCTACATGGAATGCTTATATGGAACTATTAGCAAAGTAAAAGTAGCACTTTAAGTACACCATGGAAAAATGCTTTTAGAGACTGAAATCATTATAGTGATAGAGTCACTGAGCTGGAAAGAAACTTGGGAAGCCATCTAGTTCACCCTTCTGTCTGAGGCCATGTCACATTTGAACCATAACAAGAGATTTCAAATCTTTTTTTTTTTTTTTTTTGGGAGATTCAACAACTTCTCTTGGTATCTAGTTCTAGTAACTGACAATCTCACCTGTCAGCAAGTCGTTTTTCATAGCTAACCTAAATCCCTAGGGCTGCAGTTTGAACTAACTCGTTTTCTTCTGTTCTTAGATGTAGAAAACAGCTCGTATAATGACTCCTTTTGCACATGAAGATTGCTATCAAGATGTTATTCAGCTCTCATCCTAAAGCCAAATTCCCTGAACCTTTCTTCACAATTTCTTTGTGTCTAACCTTTTAGTAACCTACCTTTTGCACATATGGCTCTACCCAAGTCTTCATCTTCTCAATTGTGAGACCCACAATACTATCTAATAGCATACTTAGCTATTATACTCGATGAATTGCTTAGTTGAATATGTTATGTTAACATGATAACTTGGATGCTGTTTCTGTTTAACAAAACATGTAATGAAAACTTTTCCTTTAAACAATAGAAACAGAAAACATTGTATTGACAGCAAGAAAGGTTACAAGGGTGTCCATCGCTTTAAAATTCCCCAATTTATAAAAATCATGAACTAAAAATGAATAAATTAAGGAAGATAATTTAACAAATGTTTATAACTCCTTTACATTTCTACTCCATGCTGAGCAGAAGGTTAATGAAGTAAAATAAGTTTTGGTATCAAATAACTCCAAGTTTGTACTCCATGTAACTGGACTTAATGAGCAAGTATATTCTAATTTCTAAGCTGTATTTGCCTAATCTTACAGAATATGAAAATAATAAAAAAGGTGAGTTCCTTGAGGACAGGGTCATTCTTATTTATTTTTGTATCTGTGGTGAGTTCCTTGAGGACAAGGGCCATTTCTTATTTATTTTTGTATCTCTAGGGCCTTCCCCAATTCATAACAGAGATTAACACTCACTTATGTTTGAATTTTACTGAAAGGTTGCTTGTGAGAATTAAATGAGATTATATATGTGAAAATATTTGGTCAGCTGTTAAACTCTATATAATTGTGAGTCATTACCATTAGTAGTTTTAAAAGAGTGATGATTAGTAATGAGTTTTTAAAAATTAAACCAAACTTGGATTTACAGCTGTCTTTCCAGGAACATTTGTTATTCATTTGTTGCAAATCATGTAAAAAATTATCTAAACATGAGTTTCCTAAAATTAATAATCAGTGGTACAAAGCTGGCCATTTGGAGTTTAATGCTTAGACTCTTTTGTTGAGCAAAATGAGAATGACAAGGGAAATCAGATGTGACCAAGGTGACCTCCCAGAGCCAATCCAAATTCACTCTGGCACCAGATGAATAGGACTACCCTGAAAAATTTATAATTTTCCAGGGCTTCCATGACTTTGTATACATTTCCCTGTGTGGGAGAGAAAAATCAGTGGTATCTTTGACTGACAATAGCACCCAAAGGTTTAAATAACATTGCTTTATTTATTAACAACATGACTAAAAGGAGTCTTTAAGTCCTTGACCTTCTTTCATGGGGAAGAGCCAAAGGGCCAGAGGAATACACGGACTTAAAAAGCAGTGTTTATGAATAATACTTTAGAGCTTTCTAAAGAGCACCATCCCCTGGTTTGCTATTTGGTTTACAAATACTTAGTTTAAGAAAGAAGAACTTTGGAATCAAAGTAGTTCAGGTTGAGATCTTAGCTCTGCCATACAAGTAGGTCCTTGGGACAATTACTTAGCTTTTCTAACCTCAATTTTGCTTTCTGTAAAATGGAAAATATATTACCTAGCTCATTCCTGGCACTCTTGGGTTCTTGGTAACTTCATTACCTCCTACACCTTCTGATCTCCTTCTTCACCTATCTTGTTAATGGCAGTTGGCTGGCTAATATGATTTACAAAGCTAGTATGTCCAATGTATATGAGACCCCTGCAAGACGCAGCAAAAACTATTTGATAAACATTTTATTCATTTCCAAGACTGATATTGATTGCATGATAATGACACAAAGCTATAAACCTCAGAGAATGTGTTGCTTTTTGAGGAATTAACTTAAAACCAGAAAAATACAGCTTTAAATGTAAAAATTGATTATAGCCTGCCAAGGGCGAATAGCATAGGAAGGAGTTCTGCAAGGGCAACTGGCGGCCCTGGGTTTAGGCCCACCTGTGCTACAAACTAGAAAACATTGGACAAGTCACTTTTCTTTTCTGAACTTTACTTGCTTCATCTTTAAAATGAGAGGATGATGCCCTAGGCCTTTTACTGCATCAACAGTCTACAGAGCTGAGAGTCAAGCATCGATACTCTCCCAAACAGATGCTGCCTCGGCACAGAAGGGTTCAGGCTCCATCTTGTTTTGCTGTCAAAGCTTCAAAAAGTGAGGACTGTGGCCTTTAGGCCAGCACATCTCTGTAGAGAAAACATCAGTTGCCCCACTGTGAAGATTCTGAGGGCAGTTTGGTCCCTCTCCCCCAATTTATTTTCTAGATGAAGAACATGCTATCTTATTTAGTGAGAAAGTTTGTCACAAAAAATAAAAGTAAAAATAACAAAAAAGAAACATAAGAGCTCAGGATAAAGAAAATAACAAAATTGGAATGCAAATCATATCAATTTGAAATCAGGCAAATAATTTATTTTGCTAAATCAAATTTCAAAGATTGAAGTCTGGATCTGTTTATGTTGCTGCAGTCCCTCTTGAAATTACCAAATAGGAGTATCACTCCTGGTAATTTAATTTTTATGGAGCTGGAAGGTGTAGATATTGTGAATCTCCCACTTAAGGCCTAAATTAGATTTCTTCATTTAGAATAAGAAATATGTTTAAAAAGCATACATTTTAATTTTTTCTCCACGTTTTCTGCACCTGAAAAGGGATCGTGTCTAATTGTACGCTCAGCTTAGAGCCATGTTCTTGGCTTAACAGAGATAAATCAACTCACTCCGCTAAACCAAAAGGCAAAATAACTTATAGATGTTAATCTCTCATAGCTTGCAGCAGTCTTTCCTATTATTAGAGTGAGCACAAAAATCAGCCAGAGACACACATGATATTTACACATATTTAAAATGGAATATTCAGGAATGTTGTTTCTCACAGTTAAACCTGTGCTGAAATACTTTACAGATATGCAACTTAAACTACAGTGAAAAACCATCTTTGCTGTTTTCCTATGTGCTGGTGAGAAAGAATATACATCTCAAAGAGTAGTGGTTTCCTCAAAATCCCCAATCTACATCTTGGAACTCTGTTCTGTGCAAATTTATTTCTCCTCAAAGATGAAAATAAAGAAATGAACTTATTTAAGAAACCATCATTCTCAGTAAACTATTGCAAGGACAAAAAACCAAACACCGCACGTTCTCACTCATAGGTGGGAATTGAACAATGAGAACACATGGACACAGGAAGGGGAACATCACACTCCAGGTACTGTTGTGGGGTGGGGGGAGGAGGGAGGGACAGCATTAGGAGATATACCTAATGTTAATGACGAGTTAATGGGTGCAGCACATCAACATAGCACATGGATACATATGTAACAAACCTGCACGTTGTGCACATGTACCCTAGAACTTAAAGTATAATAATAAAAAAAAAGACTTAAGGGTAAGGCAAACAAAAAATGCATAGACAAAATTTAGAATACCTAATAATCTGGGATTTAACTTGAAAGTCTTTAAAATGCACTAGCATTTAATTTGAGAGAGAGAGAGAAAAAAAGAAGACCCTACTGCTATATATTTCTGTTCAAAATTTACTGCTGTTTCTCTGGAATAGAAAAGAACCAGTTTCTGTTGAGTTGGCAAATTAATGTGCTTGAACAGAATAAAGAGAGCAGGCCAAGGAAATCACACTGCTTTTAATACTTTCCTTGCAAAGAGCTTTTTTGGACCAAGTCCATGACTGCTACAAGTAAGTACTCAGTTGCAAGAAGAATGTGAGTAGAGATCAAGTAGGCTGGAGCTTTTTGTTAATTCACTCTTAATGTTACTAATGTTAATTTGAATCTGGAGACTTAAGATCAAACCAAGTGGCTAATATTCTGCAAGGCCCCGTTCCCTTTCCTAGTGACTCCTGGGGGTAGAAATCATTCCTTAAATCTAATATAAAAATCTACTCTTCTGAGTGATTACAAAATAGCTGGTGTTAGAGTTCTGTATCTTACCTTCCCATTCACTTATTATGTGCACAGCTACTTTTTAAAATATTTTTTTCTATTTATAAAAGAAGTGCATAACCATCATGGAAAATTTATAAAAGTAACAAAAAACATAAAGAAAAAAATCGTTTGTATTTGACAAAACATTCATAAAGCATAGTCAAGCTAGATAAGCAAAAAGTGGCTTTTATTTTAAGTGTAATTCATCTTAGAGAAACTACAATAGAAATACATGTGTTTCCAAAGCCTCAAAGACTGTTAAGATTCACTTGTGGCCTCTTTCTGCTCCTCTCTGCCTTTCTCCTGTGTTCTTAAGTATTTTGGTAGTTCAGCCTTTTCCAACCCATGTGACAGAAAGCATGGCCACGCCTAAGTTTTAGAATTTATGGCTCATCTATGCAGAGAAAAACTTAAGTATTATACTCCCTCTCCACTCATACTTAGATTATTTAGAAAGAGACTCATGGGCCCAACTGAGGTCAATAGCTCACCCTGGCACAGTCATACATAGCACAGGCTGGGGCAGAACAGTAAAATGACAAGACATAGTTGCTTCTACTCTACTCAAGTGGACTAGGGAATGGGGACAAACTTCCCCAAAGAAAGAGGCTGAGCAAACTTTGTAATAAATCTCCCTTTTAAACTTGAAATTTCTTCACCCAGAGATAACTACTGATAACATTTATATATTTTTTCTTCTGATTTTCTCTTTGAGCTTATGTATTCTTTAATGCTGTTAAGGTCATTCTGTTTCTAATTTTGAATCTAGCTTTTTCCAATCCATCTTTCTTCATTAGCCCTCATCCATAGTTTACTTTTAACAATAATAACTACAAAGTAACAGCAATGACAATAGGTAGTATGTAGCAAGTGCTGTATTGCTGTTAAGAACTTTGCATTATCTTATTCACTCTCACAGTAGAATAATATATATTAAACCTGTTCACAATTTGCTATGGCTTACAACACACTTTCATAGATATCCATTTGATCATGCCAACAACGTTGTGAAAGATGGCATTATAATTCATTTCCCTTTTTATGTCTAAAATAGATTCTGTCTGTGCTAGAAACGAACATTCTCTAAAAGTTATACAACTAATGAATGGTCCTCTCTAGCCAGATTTTAAATCCTGTTTCCTTGACCTCATGCCCTGTTGCCTCCCCTAGTATTTTTCTGCATTCAGGTAGACTGACTGCTCAGTTTTTCTCCAACG
This sequence comes from Symphalangus syndactylus, assembly GCF_028878055.3. Lineage (NCBI taxonomy): Eukaryota > Metazoa > Chordata > Mammalia > Primates > Hylobatidae > Symphalangus > Symphalangus syndactylus. Next base: position 46,408,938 of record NC_072434.2, on the reverse strand, counting down.
TCGTCATTTATGCAGTCCTGCCCCTCCCCTTGCCAGGGACTTTCTAGACACTCACAGTGACTACAGGGACAAAAAGCGAAAGTGGAGAGGAGCGCTGAAGCAATGTGCCAGGAATCAGGGGCTTCTACACTACGATCTCCCAGGACACTCATGGAGTGGTGATGGAAGTGTGCCTTCCAAATTGTCAGACACAGTCTCTTTCCCTCAGAACCTCTGCTGCTCCTCACCATGGCCTGCCACTGCTAGGCACTCTCGGGCGTGGATATTTTCTCTCAGGGTCGCCTTTTTTTCTTCTTCCAATCCAGTTTCCTTCAGGGAAACTTGGAATTTACCCTACAGGAGTGATATTCAATGATGAGCTAGCTTCAGAAGATCTACCGGAAAGCTTCTGATTCAGTGTCCCTGAATGTTCAGAACAGGAGAGTGTCTAGCCTGGAGCAAAAAGAGAATCTCTGGGGGGGATACAGCCTAACTCCACCCTCCAGCATTTTATCCCAGATATAGCACAAAGACCAAAGATTAGAGGTAATCTGATAATCTTGAACAGGAAGGTAGAGGAAGCAGCAAGAAGGTAGAAGACTTGGTTATGCTAGGTATACCAAACATTCTGTTATTACTTCCATTTAAAAAAAATTCTTTAGGTGGGATAATAAGAGATACTGTAAAATGTGGATCACATACTATAATGACCTTCACTCATTTTGTAAGCAGTTGGCTTGGTTCAGAAATACGCTTGCCAGTAATAAGTTGCAGGTAAGGAAACTAGTAAGTGACAGAACTGGGACCTAAACCAGGTGATCTGGGTGTGGCTTGAATGGACGTGGGTAGCCAGTCACCCATGGAACAAGAGCATGGACCTGACAGCATTACGTGTGGAACTTCGGAGATTGCATGGTCCACTAGCTCCGGAACAGGTTTCATTTGTCTTTGAATCCCTAGCATGTAAGTTAAACAAACCGCAGGTATATTATTAGGGTCAACATGAGGAAAATTCTGCATTACAGCCCGGCTTATCATGGACTGGTTACTTCTGCTGCCCTTTAGTGCTGTACTGTTTGTTTTCCCCAGGCAAAACATCCAAGGCTGAGTCCACTTGGTGAAAGATTACCAAAGCTTATACTGAAAGGAAATACTACATTTCGCCTGTAAATAGTAGTGGAACTGACTAAATAAGCACAACTTATATGGCAAAATTTTTCAAATTCTTGAATCAGGCTGAGGTAAATGGAGAGTTAAAAGATTAGGATTTTATTTTAGTTTTCAGAGTAACTTGTTTATAGTCATGCTGTTTCTTTATCTATTATATTTTTAGTCTTCGAGTGCTATTATTTCTTACAAATCATGTGTGAATTTATAATGAGGTTGTTACAATATTCATTAATTAAAACTCACTAGCAAGATTAAAGCCAATTTCTTAATGCAATTTATAGTGTTAATACTAAGATTTCAGAAACTGAAACCCAATTATTTACATAGATGATATTTTGATGTTGTAAATATTTATGAGCCATGGGTCACTGGAGATATAAATTAATTTCCCATCAGTTAAGACCAGTAATTTAAGGCAAATGAAAAACATTTTCAAAACAGAAATTTATTGTATTTTTAATAATAGCTCAACTTTATTGCTAACCTCGTTACTGGCAAGAACCTGAGAAACAAAATCAAATTTGGGTTTCTTTCTAAATTTTTTTAAAGTTGCTGGGAAACATAGTCTGTTTAATTTCTCGTATGATACACAAAGGGGAAAAAACCTATTCTAGGATGTAGTCCCAGTCGTAATGGTGAGTCATTGGCTGCAGCAGTCATAATGATAGAGGATTCTATTTATTGCTCTTCTCTAAGCCTCACACAATGAAGCCAGGCAGAAATTATATAATTATTCCTCCTGGATGGATCTTCTTATTCGTTTGTAATTACAAAATACTCTTTGAGTACTTTTATATCCTGAAATTAAGTCTTCAGAATTGCAGAAAGAACCATAAGGTTTGAGCTCAGCCTTGTTTATCCTCCTTATATTTTCTTTTGCCAATTAATAGTGTAGCTTCCCAGGTGCTAAAATGTGACTTCTTTATCTTTTGTGTGGCTCAATTACTTAGACTAATTTTAAATAAATCCTAAGGGAAACCTCTTATTTTCACAATTACATGGTATATTTTTCCACTGCTTATAACTTCTTCCTGTATCAATTAAGTAGCTTACGTTGCTAATGTTCCATGCTCTCTAGGTGTGCCTCCTTCAATATTTCCTGTCCTTTTCGCCACTGCTCATAAATGGTTTCTAATCATTCTTATAATTGTACCTTCTTGGAGCCTTGAGAGACAGGCACAGGTTCTCTTACATAAGCTATTATTGATACTGGTTGCTTTTATTTTTCCCTCCAACCCCCACTCCAGCTAACAACCGTTGAGTGCCTACCTTGTGGCAAGCACTGGGAATAAAGAGATTAATGAGCCCTCAAAGAATTCATGATTTACATAGCACATACTTCTAGCTAACTGTTCTAGGTACACCAGCCAGTTCTAGAGAGGTACCCGTGGAGGTTTTGGATACATGCTTAACTCCTTGAAGATTCTTCTGGAATGATGCCTAAAGTAATTGTCAAGAGAAGCTATGCTAATCTTCCTCTTCAGAATATTCCCATTTCTTTCTTAGTTATAGGCATGAGGAGTCTAAAATATGCTTTAACATAGTAATCTTATTGTTATAACTGGAACCATGCAAAATCTTAATTTCCTATAATATAATGTCTTGCTCCTCCAAAGTCATTCAAATATTAAATTGGACTTATTCTATATGTTGCTTAGTGGAAAGGTATCACAAATAAAAAGTGGACCACAATGAGTAGGTCAATTAAATAAATGTAGAAAATATATTGATTTATTAATTACAATATAATACTGTGCTAAATGCTTAGCTTGCATTATCTCATTTAATTCTTACCAAAACTCTTTGAGATGATTATTGTATATACTCCCATTTACAGATGAAAAACTGAGGTTTAAGGAAAAGACGTGTATGCCCAAATTTCTTAATGACTAAATGGCAGCAGACCAGGACTGTCTTGACTCCAAAGAACATGTTCTAATACTGTACAGCTTCAGACTCCTTCATGAGAGCTGTGATGCTCAATAATACATGTCAGGTTATGAATACTTAGACTCATGCCAGACCATGTCATAAGCCTTAGACCTTTTTCATTTGTGTTTATAGATAGTGACCTTTTAGTGCAGGGACAATTTCTTACCACACAACAATCTGCATGGAAGGAATTGCTAATATCTGCTTTGCTCAGAAGGAAGCTTGTATATAGCATTAGTTATGGCACCATTAATCCATTCAGTTATTTATTGAAACTATTATTTGTTGAGTTTCTGCTACATGCTAGGAAGTTTCATGTGTTATCTCCTTTAAACACATTGTAAAAGACATGAGGATACCAATTTTCTATATCTGCAGTAATTTTCCCAGGGTTACGTAGCTCCCAACTGGATGTAGTGTCTGGGATTCAGACTCAGCTGTTTGTCTCCAAAGTCTATACCAAACTACCCTGCTAGTTTAGAGCTTAGGTTTACCAGAAATTTATGTGCCACCAGCATGTAATTTTTAAACCAACTCTGTTGAGGTGTAATTTAAATAAATGAAATGCACATGTTTTAAGTGTGATACATTTGGTAAGATTCGATTATGTATATACCCTTGTAGCTACCACCCCCACTCAAATTATACAACATTTCCATCACTGAGTAAATTGCTTTGTGCCCTTTTGCAGTCTCTCTTACTCTTTGCCCCAGGCTACCATTAATCTGATTGCCATCACTGTAGATTAGTTTTTCCGATTCTAGAAGTTCATATAAAAGGAATAGTACAGTATATACTCTTTTTTGCCTGATTTTTTCACTTAATGTAAAGTTTTGTGAGATTCATACATGTTGTTGCCTATTCAATAGTTCATTCTTTTTTATTACCAAATAATATTCCATTATATCACACATCACATTTGTTTTTCCATTTGTCTCCTGATGGGTATATGGTTGTTTCTAGTATGGGGTGATGTTGAATAAAGCTGCTATGAGCATTCATATCCCAGTTTTATTGGCTCATCCATTATTGTCCAAAAGAATTTCTTGAACTCTGCATTTGTCCTGAAGGATTCTCTGATTGTTCTTCATACAAGAACTCTAGGAATATAACATGGAATCCAGCTAATTTCTGAAACTCATGTATTTAATTATACATTTACACTAACTACCGTGTGCACTGAGATAAATCCTCCTGATTAATGGCATTGCTTTTAGAGTCAGTGATCTTTTATTTCTCATGCAAGTCATAGTCACCACTGTCAGTCAGGCTTCTCAGTTCCAAGCAACTGAAACCAATCCTGGCTCCCTTAAAAAGTAGATGAATCTGGCCAGGCATAGTGGCACACGCCTGTAATCCCAGCACTTTGGGAGGTCGAGGCGGGCAGATCGCAAGGTCAGGAGATTGAGACCAGCCTGACCAACATGGTGAAACTCCGTCTTTACTAAACATACAAAAATTAGTTGGGCGTGGTAGCACGTGCTTGTAGTCCCAGCTACTCGGGAGGCTGAGGCAGGAGAATCGCTTGAACCGGGGAAGCGTAGGTTGCAGTGAGCTGAGACTGCACCACTGCACTCCAGCCTGGGTGACAGAGTAAGACTCCATCTCAAAAAAAAAAAAAAGAAGAAAAAAAGAAAAGAAAAGAAAGTAGATGAATCTCTGAATAGGAGAGAGGGTAGTTCATACATACAATCACAGGAACCTATAGAATGAGGTTTGCCAAACAGGAAGGAGCAAGAAAAACTAGGCAGCTACCAGGTCCACAGCCAAGGTCATATAAAAAAATCAATCTGTTGCAGACACTGCTGTCACAGCTGCTGACATTAGACTCACCATTTCTGCTCCTGATCATAAGACCATATTAGTTATGCGTGACTCACTTTCCAGTACCTATTCCATTTCTTTTTTGCCTTCAGATGGTTGTGTCTAAGAAATTTCCAGAAGTCTTCGACCTAGGTGGGATGAGAGTAGTAGAACAAGAGTAGTGGGCAGCCTAGAGCTGTGGACCAAAAGCACTTGCCTTCTAATTATGACATCAGGGCTTGCTTGAGCAGTTGCTCCTGATGACAGAGCACAGCAAGGCAGGATATGCCTGACTTTAAGGGTAAGAAGATAAGATGTACCATTCATGGACAGCCTTGCCTCATGGTCACCTGAATTCCATGTGATATGAACATAATATTACAAGGTTTACAGATTTAATCTCTCCTAATACTCAGACACTATCCAGGTGCAACTTCTTATTTGTATAAAAGACATGGCTTTCTCCGGGTAATCATATTATACGTTCCAAGTCTCTTCTCTCCCCTTAAATTCTGGATGAGTATTTCACACCTTTGCCTCTCTTTAAACTCTCAAAACCTATCGCCACTCTCAGCTGATGATGCTTCTTTCTAATTTACTGAGTAAACAGAAGCAATAAGGACTTCCACAGACTCCCAGTTGATAGGATCTGCACTCAAATACTCTACTTTCCTGCCTATAGATTAATTATCTATGCTCCTATCTAAGGCAAATTAAATAAGAATGCTATATAATGGAGTAAATGATTTTGGTTTATTAATAATAAAATAACACTCTGCTAAGTTCTATGCGTGCATCATCTCATTTAATCCTCTCAGCATTTTCATGTGGGTGCTTTAATTAGCCCTGGTTTATAAATAAACTGTAGCTTAGGGGAGCGGAGTAACTTGTCTAATGTTCTACAACTAGTATTTGGCAGCAGATCAAGTTTGTGTAACTTTGAAAGCTTCAGAAAATTTTTAATCCCAACTTTGTGATGTTTTTGGTGTATCATAAAACATAGCATTGTTGATCATCAGGTCTGTCATTCCAGGTTACCTGATAAGCCTTCAGCCTGCATCCCAGCTGGTGGATATTCGTACCCAGTGTGAAACCCAAACCTTTATACTTGATGAATCTAATCCTTGAGACCCTGAATGCAGTTCACAAACAGAGATTTTTCTTGCTTTCTACCACCAGGCATGGAGTATCCAAAAGTACTCCAGCACATTCCTTGGATACCTCAATATTCTTCTCTGCCATCTTTGTGTAGCAGCAACTATTTGCCACAGCCTATGAACAAACTTGGATGTGGACCTTAGTCTCCTCTTCCAAGATATACCACACAAGGTTCAGCCACTGGGAAACTTTCTCTTCCCCACTGTCCTTCACGGCCAACTCTAGGTGACCTCCCCTATTTCATGTCACAGAATCTGCTTACAGTTGGTACTAAACCTTTCCATCCTCTTTCTCTCATAACCTAAGTAAAGTCCCAATTGTCCTGACCCCCCATTAGTTTTCTGACATCCACTTTCCTTCTTACTCTTTTGTCTGTCTGTACATAGGCCTCCATACTTTTCTTCATGCCATGACAGCCTTTGCTCATGCTGTTATTCTGTCTGAAATGTCCCTCATCCCGATATCCATGTGGAAACTCCCTCCTCTTCTAGCGTTTGCTTGAATCTCACACTCTCCAGGAGGCTTAGCTTTCCCCTCCTCTCTCACCAGAACTCCTGATCTACTCTACTTGTTTTACCTTTTTGTAAAAGTAAAAGTGCTTTTCACTTTCTAATATACTGTATAATTTACTTACCATTTAAATTTTATTGTCTTTCCCCCCACCAGAATGTTAACTCCTTGATGTCATTTCTTTTGTGCCCACTGACAGTTCACAAGCACCTAGAAAAATCCTGGCCCATATTGGACTCTTATTAAACATTCAATGAACTGACTCTAATCTTAGTGACCTCCATCATGATATGCTCCCTGGGACCTGCTATAGACTCCATAGAACCCCCTGACATGGCATCACAGCACAAGCACAGTAACAAGGAGAAAGTGGAATAGCTGCTTGTGCTGCAGCACAATACAGCAGCGAGACCTCTCTTCGTCTGGATCCCCCTCAAAGATAACAGCTGTTCAAGTCACCTGGCCAGTGAGTCCAAACAGCACACCATAATGTGGTATATACTTCCTCCAAAGTCTCTGGAGGTCCACTCAAGTTTTGTTCCTCCTCTTTCTCAGCGGTGGTTCAGTCAAGCCTTCTTTTCTTTTTCGTTTGTTTTTTCCCACTTAGGTTCTTCCCGTTGATTTTGTCTCCAGAGACTCCATGATTAATTAGCCAATATTTCTGTAGATATTCTTTCTTTATGAATCATTAAACTCTTAAAGGAAGACTCCTTTCCAAGGAAGCTGTAGGAATCTCCTGGAGATGATACTACAGTGGCATAATGTGAATAATTGTCTCAAGAAAGAACCAAGGTACCTTGACTTTCTTCTTCTTCAGAGTGTTTTTGCTGCCTTCAGAGAGAATACCTTTTTAGGTATTTTCTTTCAGACATTAAGGTTAAAAGTATTAGTCTTAAAATCCTTTTCAAGATTTACCTTACGATGCCTATTAAGTACAAAGAATATTTTTGGTGCCCAGACCTGATATCCAGGTGTTCCATGGAATATCTTGATCCCTAGATCTTTGCTACATACCTATGGCATTTCTGTCTTTATAGCAATGTAAACTAAGCACTATAATCACTGTTACTGCAAAATCATAGGCTACATACAGTCTCTTGAACTGCCTTAACACAGTTTCTGCATTTTTTTACTTTTAGGATTTCCTCTCTGAAACCGGAATATGTAAGCAATCACCAACTGTATACGTTAAACCCATTGTTTTTTCTACTTGATGGAGACCACATGTATGGCTAGATGACCCTGTGTTAAACTGCATGTGGACCATTGCTCTTCTACCATATATTTATTTTCACTTAGAATTTTAGATCATTTGTGGATTTTGGCTCCAGTATAGATTTAGTACTCTACTTTTTCATTCATGCAGTTTTTCATCACATTGCCCCTGAATAATTTTTTGGAAGTGGAAATATGATTACCTGATTATCTCACTCATAACTACATAAAATCTTTCTATGTAGTTCTCTCAGGAGAAAAGTTTGAATTAATTAGCATGACCAAATGCCTCTTTATAATCTAGTACTGTTTATCTTTCCACACTTTTCTGCCAGCCATACAGATGCCTACTGTAAAAGATAATATTTTTGTATCAAAAAGATGAGACATCAGGCCAAACATACCTGTGGCAAGACACACACTATGATCTTGGGCACGTGACAATGAAAGCTAAGCAACATCCCATTTTTCTTAAGTGAAAAACGATCTTTGAATCTTGGTTCTTGAAATGTCTTCTAGTTCCAAAAGTGGAACAAGCATTTTCTACAGGAAACTGTACATCTGGGATTAGTACTATTTAGACTTTAAATGAAGAAAAGCCTCTGTTTAAGCAAAAGGAAAGATCAAAAGTATTCTCAGATCTTTTATTCATTCCTTACTTTCCCTTCTGGCATTTTTTTTGCCTGTAACTTCGAGAGATTTTTGAAGAGGAAGAAGGCAGTAAGGTCACGATAAGGCACACACGAGGGAGTTGGAGGTGAATTCTTATTTTCTTAGCACTTGCTCTTGATTAGGTATTGGGCTGAGGGATTGCACATATATTATTAAATCAATTCTATGATACACATTGCTTTTATATTTTAATATCTCAGGAGTATGTGTTGAAATAAATAGTATTTTAGATTTGATGAAATATGCCTTCCTTGATCTGAACACCAACTTTACTAACACATTTATTTATTTTTTTAACATTAACTTTATTTTACAGATTAAGAATCTGTAGATCAGAGAGATTACTTGCCCTGTGTCACAAGTGGCAGAACCAGAGTTCAAGCAGAGGTCTGAATAACTCCAAAACCCATTAACAAATTATAGACATTACTTTAGATTTTGGATAAATACCTAATGTTTATTATAACAAATTTAGGATCCAAAATAATCTTGACTGGCAACAGCAGCCTGAGACAAACTAAATAAAACTGAAAGTGATCCTCTCTCATAACATGACCTTGTTGGAAGAAGTAAATAGCAATGAGAGAGTCAGGAATTAGACAGAAGTAGAACAGGTACTGGAGTGTGGTAGGAGTTAAAAAGCGAAGTGCTGTGGGTAAAGATGAAAGAAAGAAGTCTAGATTCTAGAAATAGGCAGTAGAAACTTGCTATGACAGGTGAGGGAAAGTTTAGTACGACGTAATGGGGTGTTTTGACAGGCAGACAGAGCCCAGGAGGTGCAAAGCTCAGCACAGGAAGTACAAAAACATGCAATAGAATGCCTCAGAAATCTCTCTCAACAGCTAGCAGGTCATAGGCAACAAGCCAATGGGAAGGTTTTAGCATTAGCCAATGCTAGCAAATATTTTCACTGTAGAAGCATATAGTTTTGAAAGTCAGTGAAGAACATCATTTTTTCTAAGATGGTTCATAGGTTGAAATCCTAGGTCTGAGAGATGCTAGAAGGTGATAAGAGAACCAGCAGTAACATAATGCCAAGATGTTAGATGTTAGATGTTAGATGTTGATATTACAACTCCCAGTTTGTAGCTATGCTATACTAGAAAAGGAGAAGAGTGCTTCAGTAGCTCCTATGACTCCACAAGAGGGTGAACATACAATAATACAGAGGAGGGAGGAGTGGTAAGCTGGCCATGTTACTGCTGGTCAAGTAACATAATATTCTACCCTCAGCTGTACAAGGGCTTAGATTCCTTTGGGGATGGAAGAGCAATATGATGGCTTCTTTCTGCAGGAGGCTTCAGAGACAGGGGATTGAGTCAAAGCTGAACATGCCCCCAGGTAAAGAAATGCCCCACCCACATGGAGGCCATGAATCAGAGAGAGGCCAGGGAGAACTCTTCTGGACCAATGAGTGAACAGTTACTAAGTATATCTCTGCCTCCCCTATTCTTTCTGGAGTTAGGCCTTGAAAGGAGGGCTAAAGAGATACATCCCCAGACTCTGTCCCCATCTCACAAGGGGCTACACTGGGAGGATGAGTAAAAGAGCAAAGGCCAGATGTTGAGCCAGTGATGAGGGGAAGCATGACATTTGGTATGAGATTGGAGTTTTAAAGTGGCATGGAATGTAGTTCCAAAACTGAAAGTGCTTGCAAAGTCATGGGATTTGCCTGGGATGTTATTCAAGTGTCACAGCAAAGGGAAACTCAAAACCCATGTGAGGTCTGATTTTATGTGTCAATTTGACTGGACCACTGGGTGCCCAGATATTTGGTTAAACATTATTCTGGGTGTGTCGGTGAGGGTATTTCTGATTGAAATACCCTCTATCTTATTTTTTAAAATAAATAATTATGTATATAATATAATATAAATAATTTTTATTTATTTTAAAATATCCTACCTATTTTAATTGATAGGTTAAGTAAAGCAGTTTGCCCTCCTCAATGTGCATGGGCCTCATTTCCTGTTGTTTCTGTTTCTCTGTAGAACTCCTGATGAATACAGTAGATTTGAAGAAAGCAATTCAAAAAATAAAAAGTCATTCTTACTTTATCCCCAACAGAGTTGAGATTTTGCAATAAACTGGTTACAGTTTTGTTATAAAGAGGTATTAGAGTACTCAATTGTGAATGCTCAACCACACCTCTGAATTTCCTGCATCACTTTTGTGGACTCATTTTCAGTAGACCTAGCCAAACAGTCCTTAAATTAACATATTATATGTTACTTTTGACAAAAGCACATGATATTATTAGACAAAGCAATGCAATTTGGCCATAAGACTGCTCTCTTAAGACATCTCTGAAAGTGTCTCAAAGCATAGTCAGCTATTAGCTAGGAACAGAATTTCACATATTTACTTCCAAACTAGCCAGTGCATGGTGTGCAAGAGAATAATGGAAAAGGGATGCAGAAACAACTCGTTTCAGGCACAGAGAGGGGGAGGCTGGTTGGAAAAGAAGGCAGTCTTAATAGCACAGTCATTAATTTGCCAAATTCTTTTCTGGACTTGACTGTGACTCTGGGTAGTGTGTTATCAATTTCAGCCTCATTACCTATGCACAGCAAGGGAAACTGAGGGCACATCATGTCCCTAGACTTCAGCCTATTATAAATTCCCTTGCATTTGAGATCAAATAAAGCCTCGAACTTAAATTACTCTCTTCTTACATCATCATGTCTGCTTCATTTGCTCCAAGTTTATTCTCCCAGCATAAAAAATAAGGAAGGTCATTAAGTACAAGAAGGGGAATGTAGTGGTTTGTAGTGGTGTCAGCTTACCCTCTCCAGATCCTCTCCCAAGTGTGTCATTAGCTTCAGATGAAGGCCATCTGAGGCTATTATACTTAGTCATTGTGTGTTTACCCCAGCATCGTAGCTCTCATTGGCTAGACAAGAAAAAAAGTACATCTGGCTGGGATTGTAAATGGCACTTGATAAAGGTATTTACAGAAGTGTAGGCAAGGATATTGAGATGCCCAATGACTAGCAACAGTGGGAAGTGGTCACTACTGCTAGGCCTGAAGAAGCAGGAGGAAGAAATGATCAATGTGGCATAAAATGCAGCAGCCACAAGAGCTGCAGTACCAAGCGGGAAGGAGCAAGAAGAGAGCTGCACTGCCATCTTTCTCCTTCTGCCTGTCTGTCTCTTTTTGGTGTCTCCTGTTGGCTGAACTCGACAAAAAGTCAAAGGGCAAAGGAACGTGTGGTCAGTCCCTTACGTCACAAAGATGGAAAATGGATTGGAGGGTGGGGATAGGGAGAGGCAAATGAAGAATAATCAACTCAGTTGTTTTGCATATTTGTATGATTTGTTTTATTATTTTTATTAGTTTTGTATTTAGTAAAAGAAAATTTATTTCTCCATCAAGGCCTAGGTTCTGTGGCGCAATTATTATTTATTATCTACTGACATTCCTGGTACTGCAACTGTACCTGGGATCTTTCAAACAATATTTCAATATATTATGGTTTAAGTTTAGGAAGAAGAGACACACACAGACACACAAAGTGTGGCTGGAAGAGTAGTTTGAGGCCAGATCATTGAGAACTTTTACTGGCTGGTGAGAATTTTGATAGGCAATAAGAAGATATTGAAGGATGTTGAGGACGGGAGTGCTTTACTTAGAAATGTATTATAGAAAGATTAAGCTGACAACATTATAGCAGATGATTTGATGGAGGAGAAATTGAAGGCAGGGAAAACTGGGGAATCAGCATTAGCCTGGTAATTGATTATCCTTCCAACACCTCTGTAAAGCTGTTGGGTGCAAATTATTAGTGGTTTACTATCTAGTGTGTGGGAACTGCAGGAAGATTCAATGCCCTCCAAAATAGTAGCTTCTAACTACCAAATTAAAGACAAGGAGGAAGCTAGGTTACTCCCAAGTGATGTCGGCCGATACCTCAAGTGCAGTGACAGAGAGGGCCTCATGTCGTGAAGTCCCAGGACAGTGTCATTAGGGCAGGAATTTACTGGTCTCCATGAGTGGGAAATGAAAGTGGTCCCAGGTGTTCATTGTGAAACAAACCCCAAAGTTACACAGTCTCTTTCTAAACTGTTTGGAAAGTACAAAGAGGGGAGGTAGGGAGATGACTCTAGCCATGCTTTGGGCTCAGTGATTACTGCTGTTTCTACTGACAGCTCGTCTCTCATGGAGACAAGCCATATCCTTAATGATCTCATTTCGTTCTGTTTTCCAAAAAGTTATACTCCTCCCAGATAATCAATCCTTTTCAATATCAGTGCTCACCAGCCACCCCCACCCCAGAAGATGTTAATCTTTCCATGACCCCTCTGGGACCTCTTTCCCACCCTTCAGAAATGCTGTGATCTTGGAAGAAATCTGCTGTCATATCCTTGTACATATGTTATTGTACCACTAGACTACTGTTCTTGAGAGCAGAGATGATATTTATTCATTTTAGCACTCTTAACACTTATTACAAGGCCTAACATTCAATAGAGTTAAATACATTTTGGTTGGATGGTTGCATCCAGCTACAGATGGATAGCTGTAGCTATCTTTAAAAAAGCTGTTTTATTGGGTTTTAATTGTGGGATTTAATTACGTTTTGTTTATAGAAAAAAATCATGTTCTCATCACATTTACTAATCTGCATTATTTCTGCCAACAGTATTTGATAGCATCAGTGTTCCTGTCTTCTCAGTGTGAATAAATAAAGTCAAGTTACCTCTCACTTAAGGTATATAAATATGTAGGGGTCCCATTCTCACATGGTTCTACTATAGTGGAGAGCTTAGCCGTGTATGGCTTCTCAAATATAGGCTCAATAAAGATAAGTAACTCAAAATTTTTCTAATATGATTTCTCCTGGAACATGGTGCAGTGGCAAGGGCAACATGATTGCAGGGGTTAGTGGCAGTACAGGTAGACGTGTAATGCATGATAATTTGAAGGTGGCCTGTGTCTCATTCAGCTCTGTTGGCTGCTACTAAGAATTCATTGCTTTTACTTTGTGCCATAGAAGTTTCACAGAGGTTGAAACTTATTAGTAAATCATCACGGAGAGCAACTTTATAGTTGATACAAATCACCTTGCACATTACAGCATTTTCTTACATTGTGGTTTCAGTTGTGAAGATGTGCTATCTGTTTCCATTCTGCCTGTGGTGTTAGAGAACAAGTCATGGGAAAAGTTGAAATCCAAAGAAATGTGCAAAGCACAACATTATCCCTTCCTGTTGTTCCTGGTCTCTACCTTTGGATTCTGCACCATGTTTTTTTTCTTTTTTCTTTTTTTTTTCTGAGACGGAGTTTCACTCTTGTTGCCCAGCCTGGAGTGCGATGGCACGATCTCGGCTCACTGCAACCTCCGCCTCCCGGGTTCAAGCGCTTCTCCTGCCTCAGCCTCCCGAGTAGCTGGGATTACAGGCATGCATCACCAGGCCCAGCTAATTTTGTATTTTTTTTTTAGTAGAGACAGGGTTTCTCCATATTGGTCAAGTTGGTCTCAAACTCCCGACCTCAGGTGATCTGCCCGCCTCGGCCTCCCAAAGTGCTGGGATTACAGGCGTGAGCCACCACCGCGCCCGGCCGGATTCTGCACCATGTTTTTATGCTGAAAGGTGTTTTAATGATGGCTGGGTTGGGCAATGACGTGTGAAGAGGTGTCACTTCACCTGGCCAACACAGAGTTCAAATTATCCAAATAAAACTACTAATTGGAATCTTCAGATCAAACACTGTCAAGAAGACTATTGTTGAGGAAGGATTCTGCATGACCTTTCAGAGAAACGAGATCAAAGAGTAGGGATGAAGATGAGCCACATTGTTAACAATAAAATTAGAGAGCAGGAACTCAGCAGGACTTGTAGTTACCACATCTGTAAGGGGGTTAGAAATGAAGCAGCAGAGACAACATACTGTGTACAATTCTGGAAACATTTGTCATTTCTCTAGCTTATTATTTTTGTGATTTCTTGACAGTTTTTCTATAGGGATTAGTATGACAATGTATAAAACTAGAAGGGCCTGCCAGGTTACCCTCCAAGGCAACAAGGAATTGAGGGCTGGAGGAAAATTTCCAGGAGCTGGAAAAAGCTACTTAATTACAGGACAAACTAAGTAAAAGGAAAGAAGAGGGGAGTTCAGGAAGTATCTGGAGGCTTCGAGGTGATCTGGGGCTGAGCAGCCAAAAAGTTCACAAGATTGGATGTTTTGCTTGCTATTGGGAAGGAGAAGAGAGGAGTAGCTGATAAGAAGAATGCTCTTTGATCCCCTCTACTTCAAAGCATTATGGATCTAGATTAATATTCAGTACTTCTTTCTTCAGGTACTTTTCTTTAAGCTTCACCTCCCTTCCATTAGAGTGAGAAAACATTTTATAGTTTCTAAATTGTCTCTTCATAAGTTCCAAGGGATAAAGTGGGAGACATGCAGGAGCCTGGTACATTAGCATCCTCTTAATGCACTATGAAGTTGAGGGGCTTTTAATGTGGATATCAAAACTGATTATTGAAATTGCAAAGAAGCCTTGTATGCTGCTTGCAAGCTAAGATGGATGATGACAGTGGAGACTTTGCATTATAAATTAGAATGGCTGCTCCCTTTTTAAGTCATTGCTCTTTTAGGTTGCTAATTTATCTTTTTATCTGTGATTTATCCTTCCTTGCTCACATTCTTAAACTGTTTTTCCCTCTGCTGCTATGTTTTAATAGCATAGACTTGGATTTACTGTGACTGATTTGGCAAATTTCAAGCTTTTGAAAGGTGCCTTAAAACTGCTGCTGAGAGCTTTCTGGAGATGGGTAATAACATTGATTGGAATTGATAGTCTCTTGAAGAAGAGAAGTTGAAAATGTTGCCAGGGCTCCAAGGAATGACACGAAGTTGATATCTTCATTTATTTGTCCAATCAAGACTTGGCTATTTCTGTCTAAAGTGGTAAACAGACATATTATTTTTACTGCTATTAAAAGTACCAGTAGCAATAACAATATTTATATAACATATATTAATATTTCAGTTAGGATTTTTTATTTCATACCACATAAATTATCTTTGATAAACTTAAAGGGGAATTTATCGAAAAGATTTTGGGAGTGCCTACAATCATTGCAAACCTGGAGAGCCAGCCCTAGAAATAGGCAAGAACCAAGGCAGCCCTAGAGAGAAAAAGCAGGACCCTCCAGAGAGGCCTCCTAACCAAAACCATTGGAAAGTGGCTACCCTACTAGAATAAAGAGAAATTCCAGCCATTTTTAGCCTCTTTGCCCTTTAGTTGGGATTTAAATTCCACAGATAAGGCATCTTGTTTGACCTCCCTCAGATCACATGCAAGCCCCTTGTTTAGGTTATGTAGACCCCCTGATTATTTATTATGTCAGCAGACTTTATGTAATAGGAAAGACGATTGCTTAAGGGAGTAGAGAGATATTGTTAAAAATGGGAATTGAATGCCCAGCAACCAAAAAATAAATCCATGGTACTTTACTTTTTATAAAAAATGTAAAACATATTCAACTTAACCTTTGCAGCAATACTCTGAAATATACAGGCAGTATTAAAGCTGTGTTATAGATTAGGTAATTTGGGATTAAACATATCAGTTAAATTCTTCCAAATCACATAGTAATTCAGTGACAGAATAATATTCAAAACCAAGTGTCCTCATTATATATTTTATGTTTTTCTTTGCCTTCTTTCCTATTCTTTGGGGCTTTGATACACAAACAGATAAGATCATTGAGGGACTTCAGTTCCAAAACATTTTCTCCTTTTATCCCTCTGGCCCTCCCACCCTCTGTCATCATTCCTTGTATCATTCTTTGTTCCCTTTGGCTAATATTATTGAAAGCTTATTGAATCCTCTTCCCTTAATTAATTTGAAAAGATGAACTTCAGGTACTGAGTGTATTGACACTTTTTTTTTTTATCTCCATGTCTGTATTAATTAGGATGAGTTTTGGCTGAATACGCTGGAAATCCTAAAATAACAGTTGTTTAAACAGAAAAAGGTCTATTATCACACGTAAAAGCCAAGGAAAGCCAGGTCTGGTGTGGTGGGTTCTGGGACATCATCAGTAACCCAGCCTCCTCTGTCTTTTTGTTCTACCATATTAGCTCTGGCTTCCAATTTCCAAGTCTTTTCATAAGGTATGACTGCTGGAGTGCCAGCCATCTGGCCAGATGTTACAGATTGGAGTAAGGAGGAAAAGCAGAAAAGCAAATGAGGGTTTTCTCTCGCTGTACGTGGTCTTCCTAAAACACCTTAGAGGTTCTTCCAAACAACTTCTGCTTATATTTCATTGGCCAGAACTTAATCACATGGCTACACTAGTTCAAGGGTAAATGTAATATCTCTTTCTGAACTAAGGTTTCTTGCCTTTAATGACAATATTTAATTCTTGGTATTGTTGTGAGGATTAAATGAAGTAATGTGTGTGCATATTCTAACAAAAGGGCTTGGTAAATAATAAGCACCTAGTAAAAGTTGATTCCTTTCTACTATCTTCCTGAGGCCTAGCGTTCAGGGCACCTATGGAGCCTCCAGTTGTTCATTTCCCTTTGCTTTTTGTGGAATGTTATGGTCTAAAGGAGAAGATAAAAGTTTTAAACTGAGTTAGGACTTCATCCAAATGTCAGCAATTGTGCTGACTAGCTGTGTAATCTTGAGCAAATTATTCAACCTCTCTGATCATTCGTTTCCTCATTGTTCAATGTGAATAATATTATAAAATCTATCTTGTGAATTCTTGTAAGAATGATATGATATATGTAAAAATATGCTCCCAGCTTAGTTCCTGACATAAGAATAGACGCTCAAGAAATATGAGTTGTTCCTCTAGCCCTCTGTCCATCACAAAGATTTGCAGTCACTTATTAGTAAAAGCATTTCTCCTTGGGAAAAGAAAAATTGGCATCTTAACGGCTTTTCATTATTTTTTATAAAGAAGAACAAAATAAAGGAATAATAAAAGGTAATTTAAATAGTTTTGTTTTTCTGCTTGTGAACTCAGAATACTTCAAATATGATAGTTCCTCATTATTATTTTTTAAGGAAACATTAACTCGAGCATACATCCATTGAGTTTTCACTCAGTGTGTGCCAGGTGTGTTCCAGATCATAGAAATTCAGCAATAAACAAAACCTGACAAGGTTTCTTTCTTTCCTGAAACACATTTTAGAGGCACAAATAAATGAATACATAAATAATATAGTTTCAGGCAGTGATGCATGTGGTGAAGAAAAAGGCACAGGAAAATGAGATGGAGAAGGATGGCTAGTGTCATGTCAGATAAGATTCTCAGAGAGAACACCCTCAAGGGGGTGATGTCTGAACTCCCTGCCCACCACAGCAAACAGCCTACAGGACCTTAAGGAAAACGCTGTATTTGGGCTGATTTCTCAGTTTCCCCGAGAGAACTAGCTCCAACTTGCTTCATATTCAGTTTTCCCTCAGTTATCCTCAGTAGTCCAAGCCTCCCATAATCATTTTAGTATTTTGCTCCATAAGGTTTGACACATTTCCTGAGATAAATGAATCTTCCCTAACCTTTCCACAGTGCTGCTGAAATTCTGAGTCTGGAAATCATGGAGATTTCCTCCATCCTTAGACTCCTAGCTGATTGTTCCCTTTCCTTGCTCCAACTGACACCTGGCTCTCCCTTGGCCTCTGAGCTACACTTGCAGTGTTCTTTTTTAATTCCCCCCCAACCACATATTCAATGCACTGCAGTGCATAGAGAAAGAGGAGGGCCCTCCGCTTGGAGATCATTTTATTCCCTACCTTTCTCAAAAACCTTGCTTTTTTGAAGTGCATGCCATCAGACTATAACACCTGCTACCCTTCTTTGATGTAGTCAGCCACAGATTTCTAGATCACACCCTCGAATTCACTGAATATTGCAGCATCTGACTCATTCTTTGTCTCCATGACAAATGGTGGCATCATTTGTGATAACTTCTACATGCATGTAGATGATGCATTCAATACCCTGGTCTTATAGTTATTTGCTATCACTTTGAATAACTTTTCTTCCACATCAACTAAGCCATCTCCTCTCCCATGTTTACCTTACACCTTGTAGCTTACCAGTGACTCAACTGTCTCCAAAATCTTGATGTCAAGCATTTCCACTTGATGCCTGACTCTTACTTCCCATCTTTCCAGTGCATCTCTCTCTCTCCACTGCTTAGATTTCTACTCCAGGCCGGGCGCGGTGGCTTATGCTTGTAATCCCAGCACTTTGGGAGGCCGAGGCGGGTGGATCACGAGGTCAGGAGATCGAGACCACGGTGAAACCACGTCTCTACTAAAAATACAAAAAAAATTAGCCGGGCGTGGTGGCGGGCGCCTGTAGTCCCAGCTACTCGGAGAGGCTGAGGCAGGAGAATGGCGTGAACCCGGGAGGCGGAGCTTGCAGTGAGCCTAGATCGCGCCACTGCACTCCAGCCTGGGGGACAGAGCGAGACTCCGTCTCAAAAAAAAAAAAAAAAAAAAAAAAGATTTCTACTCCATTACGACTTCCAACTCATAGACTCTGCCACTTCTCACTGCTCCCCATTCCCCTCAACCCCTCTCACACACATTCTCCACTTCTTTCTTTGCCAAGCTTAAATTTAAGTATTTGTCATTAAAATTACTCCTTCCTAAACACACTTAGGTGCCCACCAAAATTCTGGGCAAAATTTCGGAGCTGGTCAGATCAATTTTTGCCTACCCAGAATTGGCACAAGTGCAGCAAAAAATGGCTGGAGAAAAATAGTCAAGCAGCCGGGCACAGTGGCTCATGCATGTAATCCCAGAACTTTGGGAGGCCGAGGCAGGTGGATCATCTGAGGTCAGGAGTTCAAGACCAGCCTGGGCAACATGGTGAAACCCCGTCTCTACTAAAACTAAAAAAATTACCTGGGCACTGTGGCACGTGCCTGTAATCCCAGCTACTCAGGAGGCTGAGGCAGGAGAATTACTTGAGCCTGGGAGGCAGAGGTTGCAGTGAGCCGAGATTGTGCCATTGCACTCCATCCTGGCAACAGATCAATACTCTGCCTCAAAAATAATAATAATAATAATAGTCAAGCAAACAACTCGAGCTCATTCTAAACTAATGACCACAAATCTCAGATAAGCTGTCAATGTTACTCTGCAATTTTATTACAAATTCTGGTCAAGTCACTCTCTTAGTCTCCAGAACAAATATTTTATGTCATCTCATCTCTACTTAAACCTCCAAAACTATGCCTGTCTGTCTCATTCTTACTGAGAAAATAGAACAAATCAAAAGAGAGCTAATTTATCTGTCACAGAATCTACCAATGTGTTCTGCCTTTTCTTTGGACACAATTCATGAACCATGTCCAGCATTTCCACTGTACTCTGGACACCACTTCACCTTGGCTCCTCGAGGACTTTGCACCTGCATCTCTCTCCTCCCTCACCGTGATCATCACTTTCTCTCTCTCTCTCTGTCTCTGAAACATAAAAACATGACATTAAAGAAGCCTACATGGGCTCTGCAACCTCCTCCAGTTACTGTGTCATGTCTAGCCTCCGCTTCACAGTCAAGCTCTTTTAAAAGTTGTCTTTATTTTCTCACCCCCCGTTCTCACCTCAACTCACTTCAGCCAGGCTTGGGTCCACTACACCCAAATGGAAACTACATTCTCAATATTCTCACTTTTGCCAAAACTCATGGCACGTTATCAATCCTCATTTTATTCTTCTCAGTCAATAATATTTCTAAAAATTCCTGCGTTTTTGAAGTGAACTCAGATATTTTTCCACATATTTTATAATGGGAGTCTTTGAGAGATACGAGCTCCTTGACCTTCATTAAGTAGATGTGAACAGAATTCAATGAAGGAGGTCTGTTTCTCCTTAGGCACAAGTATGCCAGCTCCCACGGCATTTCTCCTGATGGGCTCTAGAGCAAGACGTCTTATGCACAGTTCCAGCCAGAATTCAGCTAGACTTGGGCTCTAGAAATTCTAAACTGAATACTTGGGCCCAGTAACCAGGGCAGGGATATTTGATGTTTAATCCAGCTGTGAAATCTTTTTAAAATCACCCTGTGTTTAACTTTGTAAATTCTTACCGTTCTTTGAGTCTCCTGTTTTATTTTGTTTTCCTGGTTATTGGCATTTCCAATTTCTTATTTTTGTTTATTTGTTTCATGGATTAGTAACTCATCAATAAATATCCCCTTGGGGGAAGTAACACATTCATTGTATGTGTCACGTTTGTCTTAAAGAAAGCCTAGCTCATTGGGTGATTTCTTCTGTTGGTGCAAACACTACAGACCTAGGGCAAACACTTGCTTATGTGCATACTGAAATTCATTGTCATTCTGCTTCTGTATCTTCAGGTCCTAAGCCTTGTGGAATCAGTGTGAGGGTCAGGAAGTGAAGTAGTGCAGTGCAGGAATTAGAAATTCGAACAGACCATTTGATTTGTCCAGCAAAATGCTTTTAATTTTTTTAACTTAATTTTTTAAAGCTGAGCATGCATTCAGTTCACCAAGACCCCGACAATCACTATCTTTTTATCTCTTCTCTGACCAGTTTTATTTAAAATATCTTTGTTGAGGGTCTTCTACAGGTCAGGCACTGTACTAGGCTCTAGAGATAGTGCAGGAACAAGATAGAGCATGGTCCCAAATCTCATGAAGCCTGCATTTAATGGAGAGATACTGATTAAAAATGAAGCAACTAATAAATAAACAAGAACATTCCAAATAATGAGACATGCAATTAAGTTAATAGAATAAGATGATGTGGTGTGAAAAGTGTGCAGGAGGAGGTGTAACTACAGATTGAGTAGACCAGAAAACCCTCCTGAGGAGCTGGCATTTGCTCTGAGGAATCAATAATATGGCAGCCACTTTGTGAAGAATCAGGGAGAGGATGTTAAGCAGAGCCAACAGCAAGGTCAAAGAGCCTGTGGCAAGGAAAGCTTGGTTTGTTCCAAGAAAAGGACAGTCAGTGCAAAGTAGAAGCAAGAAGGAAAATTGTATAAAATGAGATCAGAAAGCAGAGAGCAGATCGTGGAAATTCTTATAGGCTGTCGTAAGGATTTTGGATTTTATTTTAAATGTGATGGGCAGCTATAGAAGATTTTAAAGTGTGATCTAGTTTATAGTTTTTAAAGTTTACTCTGATTACTGTGAGTAAAATAGTTTATGGAATCAAAGAATGGAAACAAGAAAATCAATGACTGTTGAAAACATCCTCATAACAGATAATGATAGCTTGAGTGAGATTTGGAACTATTGAAGTGAACAGAACGTACAAGGATAGGACAGATGTTGGAAATAGAGCCAACAGGACTTGCTGATGGATTAAATGCGTAGCGTGAAGGAAAGAGAGGAATCAAGGACAATTCCAGATTTTGGGCTTGAGCAACAGGCTAGACAAGAGTGTCATTGATTGAGGTGGGAAGGACTGAATGAGCAACAGATTTAGTTGGGAAAAGAAATAATTCTGTTTTGGCCATGTGGCATCTAAGATGCATATGAGACATCCACGTGTAAAGTTGAGTAGGCACTGGATATATGAGTCACTGCATCCATTTACATTACCCCTAAGGGCTTCTAAGTTTGTGTCTTTGGTACAGAACGTAGGTTAAGAACACTGGTTCAGGAGTAAAAAGTTCTTTGTTTGA
The DNA here is from genome assembly GCF_028878055.3 of Symphalangus syndactylus. Classification (NCBI taxonomy): domain Eukaryota; kingdom Metazoa; phylum Chordata; class Mammalia; order Primates; family Hylobatidae; genus Symphalangus; species Symphalangus syndactylus. Next base: position 46,386,867 of record NC_072434.2, on the reverse strand, counting down.
ATCCAGTTTTTGATGGTTAACAGCTCTGTGACCTTGAGAAAAATTCTTAAGTTATCTAGACCTCAGGATCCTTATCTATATAATTAGGTTAAAATATTATGTACCTCATAAGTTGATTGTGAAGATTAAATAAGTTGATGTATGCAAAGTGCTTAACAAAGTGCCCAGAAAAATATAAATATGCAATATATATTAGGGATTATTTATTGAATATCTACTCTGAGATATGCCTTTTCTATATATTACTTCACCTAGCCCTCCCACATTCCTCACATCAGCTCTCCCAGCTAAATATCACTCTACAGGAGACTGAGAACAGATTGGTACAAACACAGATTTGTTTTTTCACTTTTCAAAGAAAATGTACACACCTGCATGGACTACCCCTGACTTACCAACATAGGTAGCATTTCTATGAAGCTGAAATGGTTAGCTCTACACTGAAATCCATATTTTTATGGATATGCCTACCTCATATCTCTTCTTTGATGTCTGTCATTTCAAACTGGACATGATCTGATCTCTACCCCCAACCCAAATCTTCTGCTGACTTCCTCATCTTAGTTGAGGACATCTCGGGCCTTCTGATTGCCCAGGTATAACACCCTGTAATCATCATCAGTCCTTGTCTTTCTCACACATGCTTTATGAAAACTTTGTATGAAATGGCTTCGTGGTACCCCGCTCTCATTTCCTGCTCCTCGCCACCTCACTCACTGCTCCAGCCACACTGGCCTACTTGTTGTTATTCAAATACACTAGGCATGCTCTTGCTTTTGCACTTGCTGTTTCCTTAGCCTGACACCCAAATATCCTAGACATTCCCCCAGACATCTGTCTTGTTAACCTGACCACCTGTTTCAAATTAAAGCTCTCCTGGCACTATTTCCCTTCCCTTCCTTTTCCCTGGCTCATTCGGAGAGACACTATACTCTCTGAAGCCAGTTTCTCTGGAGTCAATTCTTCTATCAGTAAAGATCCGTTGGTCCTCTGCCTGCTGACTCAGCCCCATGACATGCATTAGGGTTGTCTTTAGCTGCAATATAAGAAATCATGCAACTTTGGGAGGCCGAGGCGGGCGGATCACGAGGTCAGGAGATCAAGACCATCCTGGCTAACACAGTGAAACCCCATCTCTACTAAAAATACAAAAAATTAGTCAGACATGGCGGTGGGTGCCTGTAGTCCCAGCTATTCGAGAGGCTGAGGCAGGAGAATGGCGTGAACCCGGGAGGCAGAGCTTGCAGTGAGCTGAGCCGAGATCACGCCACTGCACTCCAGCCTGGGCGACAGAGCAAGACTCCGTCAAAAAAAACACAAACAAACCATGCTATAGTGACTAAACAGGGCTTTATTTGTCTCATGCAACAAGAAGTTCAGGGGTAGATAGTCTAAGGCCTGACACAACTCAGTGTGTCACCAAAGATTCGGAATCCTCTTATCTTCTTTTTCTACCATCCTCGTGCTTATCCTCAAAGCCATACTATTGCTACTGATTTTTTACGAGTTCCTTATTTCAGGCAGAAAAAACGAGGAAAGGGTAAAAAGCAAAAGATAAAGAGTTCTCCTAGGTTGTAAAGTTTGTCTTCTATAGTCTGCACTGTCTGAAATTGCTTATTTTTCAGCTATTTTTAACCTATAAAATGGCAATTTCATACGGTCTGACCTAATATTGGGGAAGGAACATCTTCCCCAGAGGCTTTTTTTTGAGACAGAGTCTTGCTCTGTCGCCCAGGCTGGAGTGCAGTGGCTCGATCTCGGCTCACTGCAAGCTCTGCCTCCCGGATTCACGCCATTCTCTTGCCTCAGCCTCCAGAGTAGCTGGGATTACAGGCACCCACCACCACGCCCGGCTAATTCTTTGTATTTTTAGTAGAGATGGGGTTTCACTGTGTTAGCCAGGATGGTCTCGATCTCCTGACCTCGTGATCCGCCAGCCTCGGCCTCCCCAAGTGCTGGGATTACAGGTGTGAGCCGCCGCGCTCGGCCCCCCAGAGGCTTCTACCTGCATCTCATTGGCCAGAACTATGCCACTTGGACACGCTCAACCTCAGGCAGAGCAGGAGATAAAGATTGTGTGAGCCTTTAAGGCAGCCACTTCAGTGTTTGCCGTCCACAATTTTGTTCGTTTTGAGTTACCAATCTTCCATGAACTTACTCAGCTTCCTGGCTTTGAGCCATCCCCGTCAGAGCCTCTGTTACAAGGCAGCCACTACTCTTTCACAGACATGGGCGTTCATAACTCTTCACTAAATCCCTACTCCACACCTCAGCACATGAGAACTTTTGGGTCTCTTATGTGATATCTACAGATTTTGAGAAATTACATTTCAGAGACTGGGACAGTAATGATAGAATCTCGGGCCTTCTGTCTAAATAAACCACACTGTCGTTTCTATTCTACCACATTCTCCTGTGCTGGTGTGGCTAAAAAAAACCCTGCAGAACTGAACTTCTAAATCTTTATACATATTATTTAATCTAATCCTCACAGCAAGCTTTTAGCTCTCTCTTCTATTGCTATTTTATACACGAGGAAACTAAATCTTACAGAAGTTAAATCCAAGGCCCTTTAGCTAGCAAATGACAGAACTTCTATTCAAACTCAGGTCTGCAGCCTCGTCCTGATCCATTTCATTAAATTGCTACTAAGTATTATAGATCTTTCCTAGGGCAATCATTTTCTTCTATATAGGACTCCTAGAGTCACTCTGAGTATTTTTAATAAGGCTGACAACAAACGGAAGCTTAGAAGCTTCTAAGGAGTCACTTCCACAGAGTTGCTTAATTTGCCCTAATTCCTGGTTTTTGCATCCTCTGTCCTAGGCCCTTGCTCACACATGGACTTGAATTTGTGGAAACGTCAAAAATGATATTCTAGATGGAGAGATAGTCTTGGAGTACAAAGAACATAAGCAGAAATGAATAAATAAAGCGTGTGATTCAGCTGGATTAAAGGATAGAGAAGCCATGGCGGCACATAAGCTTAGAAGGTAGAGTTCAAATCATACCATTAGGATTTTGACTGCCAGGCAGAAGAGTTTGATCTTTCTTCTGTTGGCAGTGATGATGTATTGGAGGTTTTGATACAGGAGAGTTAAAGTATACTTTGTGTTTACAACTTTAAAAAATCAAAAAATTTAAAAATTGCCTTGAACGCAAAGCAAATATAATAATCCTACCACAGGGATTCCAAGGCAAATTTGAAAGTTTTGTGACATTTTCTGTTATCATTTCTGTTTTCCAAGATAGCAATGAGATTTAGTTTGTGCATCACAAAGACCATTAGCCTTTAAACAGACAAAACAGAAAATCCTTACGTCAAAGTTCAATTTTTGTTGTAAGAACAAAAGTTGCTCCTACTAATGTTAAATAACAAATGACCTGAAGCATCTCGCAATTCAAGGTTAAGATAGTTCCTGACCGGGTGCAGTGGTTCACGCCTATAATCCCAGCACTTTGGGAAGCTGAGGAGGGCAGATCACGAGGTCAGGAGTTTGAGACCAGCCCCGCCTCCACTAAAAATACAAAAATTAGCCAGGCGCAGTGGCATGCGCTACTCAGGAGGCTGAGGGCCAGAGAATTGCTTGAACCCAGGAGGCGGAGGTTGCAGTAAGCCAAGATTGTGCCACTGCACTCCAGCCTGGGTGACAGAGCGAGAATCCGTCTAAAAAAAAAAAAATTCCTAAATTGTAAAACCAGCATGGCAAACGAAATGAGTATTATGACTTCCTTGTCTAGAGTAGAATGGTTATGATTCAGAATATAATTTTTAAAACATATTGGAGAATATTGAATAATTTAAGTGACTCATTAATAAAATTGAGAAACTACATGCAATAAACTCAACTAGACCGTTTAAGGTACTGGTTTTTATTTGTCCAAGTAATGTCACATTATTGAGGTGGCACAGAAAACAGTAATCCAACTGTGAGTCAGAAATATGTGAGTCAGTAACACTGTGTAAAGAGCCCTCTGTCTTTTTGATTACTCAAACTGATGTTTTGATTCAACTGAGTAATTTACCAGTAAGTTAAGATAATTGAGTATTAAAAAGGAAATCCATGTTGAGAGAATTGGTTGTGAAAAGATGAAACGAGGAAATGGAATTATTGACAGAGCTGAGAAGTATGCAGGGATGTCTGTATCAAATAAATCAACCCTTCAAATGACTTGTTTTACTGTTTGTGATTGAGTGAGTCCAAGGACAGGCTTCTAAGAGAAGCAGTTAAAATAAATGCTTTGCAAATGTGTTTCCTCAAGTACTTAAATTTGAAGGCAATAACTGTTGCCGCTATTCAAAGGATAGATTTGTAAAATAGCAATGCCTTCTTTAAAAACAGGTGTTTAAATTGGTATTGATATCTGAAGAGGAAAATGAACTCACATTGGTTAAAAAGTAAAGACTTCTCTATTCACTTCAAAACACTGCTCTTATTTCCCTCTTTTGAAAGGCTTCCCATGGAAAGAAAAATCAAAGCCTATCATGGTGATTCAGGAGTTTTATACTCTATGTGTGGGTCAAGTGTGAGTGAGGTAAAGGATTGTCACAGTTCCTGAAGGATACCGTCATAGTGAGGCCATCTCCCAAACCTGACTGGTTCCACCTTAATTTGGCTTTGGGGAATGAAATTGGGGACTGTCCAGCCCGATGAAGGGCAACTTAAGACCTGCTCATAGGCATTTGGTTTAAATTACAAGAAGATTAAATTTCTAAAAATAATGGCAAAGAACAGAAAAGCCTGGAGACTGAGCTTTAATAGAATCATCATACCATTTATTTTTAGAATGTTGACGTTTCTGAAACTCCTCAGATGCAAGATCAATGCTAAGTAGTTTTATAGAAATTGGATGAATTTTCCATAAGATTACCAGCAGAGCAGAGGGCAGTGATGTGCAAAAGCAGTGCAGAGACAGTGCCTCAAATACACTGCAAAGCTCTGTCTGGGCACCTCTCCTGCAGCACCTGGCATCAGTACTACATTTTCAGACCTTTATCTGTTAAACTGTTTTTTTGCCCTTTTGGGGACATACAGCGTGCTAGCTTTGTTGTCTAGCTGCATTGGTCGTTCATCATAGTTTTTCTGTAGTTCTCATTGTTTTAAACACATTATGGAAGGATTGGTAAATAAATAGTATTCCATATCACGATAAAAGCTTGATAAAATCACCTAGGAAATCGGTGTAACAAAAGAAAAGAGCATAAAGCTGAGCCCAGGGGCCCTCCAACATTTAGAATTGGAAAAAAAGTTAGAGTTTGGAAAAAGACCTAGGAAGCCAAGAATATAGGAGAAAAACCAGGACAAGACATACCTTGAAAGTCAAATGAAGGATAACTTGGGTCAAATATTCCTGATATTTGAGAAAGATAGTGACTAAGAATTGACCATTGGTTTGGACAAGACGTAAGACACTGATGATCTTGACCAGAGGGATTTATTATGAAGTGTTGTGGGCCAAATCCTGATTCTAGTGTGTTGAGAAGAAAATAAGTGTTAAAGAAATGGAGACAGCAATAAAGGCAACTTGTTAGAAAGTTTTGTTTAAAAAGAATTGCCGGAAAATGAGGCAATGGATGGAGGGGTGCATGGGATAACCACAAGTCTTTTTAAAACATGTATTTATAAGGTACAAATGACATGCCAAAAATGCACTTCTTAAAGTGTACAATTCAGACACATATACATTTATGAAGCTATCACTACATTGAAGATAGTAAATATAGCCATCAAACCCAAAAGTTTCCCTTTGCAACCCCTCCCACCTCTCCCTGACACCACCCCTTTCCCTCCAGGAAACTACCTATCTTCTTTCTGTCACCATAGATTAGTTTTATTTTCTAGAATTCTATATAAATGGAATTATACATTATGTACTCTATTTATCAGACTTATTTCACTCAGCATAATTAGTTTAGGATTCATCCATGTTACCGCAGGTGTCAGTAGTGCATTCTTCTTTATTGCTAAGTGGTATTCCACTGTATGGGTATATCACAATTTGTTTATCCATCCACCTATTACATTTGGATGGTTTCCAGTTTTTTTTTACTATGCCAATGCTACAATGAATATTCTACATAGACTATTATATCATCTATTAACAAAAATCATTTTATGTCTTCCTTTTCAGTGTGTATGCTTTGATATCATTGTCTTTCCTTATTGCACTGGGTAAAACCTCCAGTAAAATGTTGAGTAGAAGCGGAAAGAACAGGCATTCATAACTGTTTCCTGATTTTATAGAGAAATAATTCAGTCTTTTATTTTAAAGGATAATGTTAGCTGAAGGTTTTCACAGATGCCGTTTATCTGGTTGATATGTATATATATATGTGTGTGTGTGTGTGTGTGTGTGTATAAAGGATGGATGTTGAACTTTGTCAAATGCTTTTTTCTTCACCTAATTATATGATTACACGTATGTTGGTTTGTTTTTCAGTCTGTTAGTATGGAGAACTGCACTGATTTTTTTTGTCTGTTATAACAACCTTATATTCCTTGGATACACCCTACTTAATCATAAGGTGTCATCCTCTTCATATATTATCAGATTTGATTTGATATAATTTTGTTAAGAATTGTTCCATGTGTGTTTATGGTGATATTATTCTTTTGGGTGATTGTCTTTGATTTTTATATGGGAGAAGCCCTGACCTTATACAATGAGTTGAGAAATATTCCCTCCTGTTCAATTTTCTAAAATGATGTGTAGAGTCAGTATAATTTTTTAAATATTTTGGGCAGAAGTCACCAGTGAAGTTATCTGGGTATGCAGTTTTCTTTATGGAAATGTTTTAAACTTTAAAATTCAATTTCTGTAATACACACAGACCTATTCATGTTATTTCATTCTTCTTGAGTGAATTTTGATAGATTGTGTTTTACAAGGAATTCGTCCACTTCATTGAAGTTGTCAAATGTATTGGCATAATAATAATAATAATTATTATAATTATTATTATTATTATTATTTTTGAGATGGAGTCTTGCTCTGTCACCAAGACTGGAGTGCAATGGCAGGATGTTGGCTCACTGCAACCTCTGCCTCCCGGGTTCAAGTGATTCTCCTGCCTCAGCCTCCCATGTAGCTGAGACTACAAGTGCATGCCACTATATCTAGCTAATTTTTGTATTTTTAGTAGAGACAGGGGTTCACTATGTTGACCAGGCTGGTCTCAAACGCCTGACCTCAGGTGATCCGCCTGTCTCGGCCTTCCAAATTGCTGGGATTACAGGCATGAGCCACAGCGCCTGGCCTGGTATAATTTTTTTTATGATTCTTTATTATTTTTATAGTATCTTTAGAGTCTATCCTGATATCTCCTCTCTCATTCTTTTGGTAACTTGTGTCTCTTCTTTTTTTTCCTGGTAAGTCTGACTAGAGGTTTGTCAATTTTATTGATTACTCAAAACCTGTTTTGGCTTCACTGATCTCTCTTTCCCTCTCTCTTTTATTTCCGCTCTATCTGTGTTTTTTCCCTTCTGCTTCCTTTGTGATTTATTTGCTTTTTCTTGAGCTAGAAACACCGTCATTTTTTCTTTTTTTTTTTTTTTTTGAGACGGAGTCTCGCTCTATTTTTTTAATAAAGGTATTTTAGTGCTGTAGATTTCCCTGAACATACTGCTTTAGCTGCATCCTACAAATTTTAACATATAATGTTTTCATTGTCATTCAGTTCAAAATACTTTTCTCTTTTCATTATATCTTTAGCTTATGAGTTGTTTAGACTGTATTTAGTTTACAAATACCTAGGACTTTACCAGAGATCTTTCTGGTTTTGATTTCTAGTTAAATTCCACTCTGATCAGAAGACAAACTTTGTATGACTTCAAATTTTTTTGATGTTTTGAGATTTGTTTTATAGACTAGAATGTCAGCTATTTTGGTGATGTTTCATGTGCACTTGAAAAGAATGTCTATCTTTGTCAATTAGTTAAATTGATGATGTTGTTCAAGTCTTCTATATCCTTACTGGGTTTCTGTCTGTTTGTTCCATCAATTATTGAGGCTATAATTGTGTAGTTTTCTATTTCTTTTTTCAGTTTTATCAATTTTTGCCTTATGCAGTTTGAAACTCTATTAATAGGTACAGATATATTTAGAATTGTTATATTCTCCTTAAGAACTGACTCTTTTATCATTATGAAATCATCCTTTTTATTCCTGGTAATATTCTTAGCTCTGGAATCTACTTATTCTTTTATTAATATAGATATTCTAGATTTCTGCTGATTAGTGTTATCATAGTTTATCTTTTTTCATTCTTTTCCTTTTAACCTATTTTTGTCTTTATATTTAAAGTGATCTATTATAAGCCACATGTAGTCAGGTCATGCTTTTTCAATCCATCTTGAAAATGTCTTCCTTTTAAATGTGATGTTTAGGCCATTTACATTTAAAGGTACTATTGCCATAGTCAGGCTTAAATCTACCATGTTGCTATTTGTTTTCTATTTGTCTTATCCGTTCTGTTGAAAAAAAAAAAAAGTTAGACAAGTTAAATTTAACAGAGTTTAACTAAGCAAAGGATTTTTTCAGAATCAGGCAGCCCTTAGATCAGAACAGGTTCAGAGAGCAGCATTCCACAGTATGGGGAAGCAGCATTTATTAATAGAAAACAATAGTAATGTACAGAAACAGCTTGATTAGTATGAATACTTGGCCATCCAAGATTGAAGCTTGGCTGCTGTGATTGGCTGAGCTCAGCTATTGGTTACAAAAGTATAAGCCTAAGTTAAGCTTTCAGTTAGTTTATATCCTAAAAAGTACAGAGGAAGTTTCAGGCTAAATTTGGCAGTTCACTATATGCTTTTTCCTCTTTTTCTTCTCTTTTTTGGATAGTTGTTTTATGCTTCCATTTTCTTTATTAGCTTATTATATATATCTCTTCATTTTTTAAATTTTAATAGTTACTTTAGGATTTAGAGTATAAATTTTTAGTTTATCACAGTCTACCTTCAAGCAATATTTTACCGCTTTATATAACTGTGAGAATCTTCAGAATACCCTTCTATTTCCCCCTTTTTTGTCTTTGTACTCTTGTCATATAGTTTACTTCTACATATGTTATGAACTTCACAGTAGATTGTTATTATGTGTGCTTTTCAATCATTATCTTTTAAAGAGATTTTAATAATAAGAAAAAAATGTTTATTCCTTTGTATAGAACGAGATTTCCATCTGGTATCATTTTCCTTCTGCTTGAAGGATTTCCTTTAACATTTCTTGTACTTCGGGTTTGCTGGAGATGATGAATTCCTTCAACTTTCATATGTTTGATGAAAGTCTTTAACTAGTCATTTTTTGTTTGCGGGTTTGTTTATTTTTGATGCAAAACTTTACAGCTTGATTGTTTGCTCGTGCAAAATAGAAAACGATGATGCAGGAGAGAGTAAATGTATGCAGAAGGGTAGACCATGAGTAGGTGAGGGAAGACAGGGTTCAGGACAGAGGAGTTGCCTTCTGATAAAATCACAGAAATGTATCCATAGTAGCAAGAAGAAAGACAGAACAGATGTTTACACGTGTGAGTTGACTGATTCATTAATGGATCCAACCAAACTGGTTTTAAATCCGCGATGTACCATTTAATAGCTAAGTGGGTGTCAGCAAGTTATTTAAGCCTTTTAAATTTGAATTTTCACATCTATAAAATCAAGTTCCTTCCTTCCTCACAAGGTGATTAGAGCAATGAAATGAGGTAATGTATACCAAATGCACAGCACATGGCCTGGCACATTGTGCCCACGCAATACCTGTAAGAAAAAAATATATAGCTTTTCTATGCTTTACTGCCTAAGTACAAGTGAAAAGATTCTGAAATATCATTTTTCCACTTCTACTTTCTCTGCTTCCCCTTCTCTCACCCCTCCTCCCTTCCCGAAAGAACATATTTAAAATCCAAATGCCAGGCTGTCTGCAGGTGCAGCGTTCAAGACTGATAACATTTGGAGGCCAGATGTTAACTGACATAAACACTATTAAGTGCTATGTAGACCGGAGGCTGAGGCATTGATTTCCAATTTTATGATTATTATTTGAGTTTACAGCAAACCATACTGCCATTCCTTCCACCTCTCTACCTCCACCAAAAAGAAAATATATGGCCTATTCATTCTCAAGAGAATATAAATTTTTTTAAAAATACGAAGTTCTTGAAATATTAAGTTATGCTATTTCACAAACCTGGAACTGAAAATGCACCCTTGATGTGCACCTCAACACCTTCCTGGAGCTCTTCTTAGAAGATCAAAGACTTGGGAGATTTGATCTGAAAACCAGTCTCATTTTCTGAAATAAATGCAGAGTAATAATGACAAAAATGTTTCAAACCTGGGACAAGTTTTTACATCAACTTATGTTTTAAATCTGAGTTTCCTTAGACTTGATGTGGGAGCTGGCCCAATGACAATAAATAAATATCCTTTCTCTGAGTAAAGAAATACTTGGTAAAAAGAAGTTGGGTCTGCTGTGAACCATGGAGGTTATTGTTGGTGTTTAATGTGCTCACACAGTCAATTATTCATTCATTAATCTATTGAGCAGACATTTGTTCATCACCTGCAGTATGTCCCAGGAAAGTGCCAGGCACTAGTTAATATACTGTTAAGTGCAACAGATGGCCCTCGTGGGGCTTAGAGTTGTGTGAGAGAGGAAGGCAATAAAAGGGAAAAAAAGACAAATAAACATAGCAAAAAGCTTTAATAGGTACTATGAAGGGAACTTACTTAAATAATGGGTTAAGGAAGGAATTTTTTAGTAGATGACTTAAACCAAAGCTTAAAGAATGAGAAGAAGGCAGCCATCCAGAGAGTAGAGGAGAAAACAAACAGAAAGACCCACATTTATTCATTCATTCACTCGACAAATATTTATGTAGCACTTTCTACCAGCCAGGGAGTGTTCAAAGCAAAGCAGATATACTAGGAAGGAAAACACACACGTGCAAAATTGCTGAATTGAGAAAGGATTTGGCATGTTCTGGAACAGAAAGGAAGCTTCTGAGGCTGAATCACACTGAGCAGGGGACAGTGTGGTATTGGATGAGGATGGGGGTGTGGCAAGGGCTAGATTATGTGAAAATTTGTGATCCATGGCAAGGAGTTTGGATTTTATCCTACAGGCAGTGACATGATTTTATCATTGTGTTAAAAGATTGCTCTTGCTATGTGGAGAAGATTTGGAGGGTGGAGTCGGGGGCAGTGGAAGTGGAAAGATCCATGGGGTGGCTATTCCTGTTCAGATGAGAGATTTTAATGCCGTGGTGGAAACAGAGATACATAAAAGAGTATAGTTTCAATATAGAGTGGATAGGACCTGTTGGTCAACTGAAAAGGAGAAAGGAGGTTGGGAAGGGAAGTAAAATCGTGGATGATTCTGGTTTGTACAACTGAGTAGATGGTGACTCCATTTACTACTATGAAGGAGAACGAGTGAGTAGGTGGTTGGGAGCAGGGAATGAAAACTAGGGGGGCGGGGAAGGGTGGGATAAAGATTAAACTAAAGTTTACTAGCCAAGTCTTGAAGAATTAAATCAATCCAAAAATTTAATTCATTATGTCATGTGGTTACTATGGCTCCATCACTGGAATATACAAACAGAAGCTAAATTTATCTGCAAAATTTTAGATATGGATTTCAAACATATATCTAGAAGTGATTTTCAAATTGCAGGTGAGAACTGACAAAAGAAAGCAGCAATTTCTTGAAGGCATCACTACTCTAGTAAGAACTAGTTTTCCCAGATCAATCTCATTTCCCTAATTTATCTTGAGCTATTGGAAGCTGGCACCATATTTCTTAATAAAAATCTTATTTAATTAATAGATTGTCTTATTGGCAGAGATACTTAACTTATGAGTTAAAGTATTTATATTTTATTAATAGAACATTTAACGATCTCTTATGATGACTTTAAAAAATGGAGAATGTAGCCTGGAAAATATTGAGCAAGTAGAATATTTTGTATACTCAAAGTGCACCCTGGGGCAGAATGAATGCAAAGCCACCCCTGTCCCTGGCCCTTTATAATGTCTACATACAAAAAAATTCCCTCACAAAATTAATCTCTTTTAGAGAACTTTTCCTTTCCTTAGAATTACAGTTTTATAAAAAGTGGTAATTACTATTAAAAGTTGTAACATCCTTTAGGGGTTTTAGTAGATAAAAGTTTAGAGCAATGGCAACAAAAGCCAAAATTGACAAATGGGATCTAATTAAACTAAAGAGCTTCTGCACAGCAAAAGAAACTACCATCAGAGTGAACAGGAAACCTACAGAATGGGAGAAAATTTTCACAACCTACTCATCTGACAAAGGGCTAATATCCAGAATCTACAATGAATTCAAACAAATTTACAAGAAAAAAACAAACAACCCCATCAACAAGTGGGCAAATGACATAAACAGACACTTCTCAAAAGAAGACATTTATGCAGCCAACAGACACATGAAAAAATGCTCATCATCACTGGCCATCAGAGAAATGCAAATCAAAACCACAATGAGATACCATCTCACACCAGTTAGAATGGCCATCATTAAAAAGTCAGGAAACAACAGGTGCTGGAGAGGATGTGGAGAAATAGGAACACTTTTACACTGTTGGTGGGACTGTAAAATAGTTCAACCATTGTGGAAGTCAGTGTGGCAATTCCTCAGGGATCTAGAACTAGAAATACCATTTGACCCAGCCATCCCATTACTAGGCATATACCCAAAGGATTATAAATCATGCTGCTATAAAGACACATGCGCATGTATGTTTATTGTGGCACTATTCACAATAGCAAAGACTTGGAACCAAGCCAAATGTCCAACAACGATAGACTGGATTAAGAAAATGTGGCACATATATACACCATGGAATACTATGCAGCCATAAAAAATGATGAGTTCATGTCCTTTGTGGGGACGTGGATGAAACTGGAAACCATCATTCTCAGCAAACTATTGCAAGGACAAAAAACCAAACACCACATGTTGTCACTCATAGGTGGGAATTGAACAATGAGAACACTTGGACACAGGAAGGGGAACATCACACACCAGGGCCTGTTGTGGAGTGGGAGGAGTGGGGAGGGACAGCATTAGGAGATATACCTAATGTAAATGACGAGTTAATGGGTGCAGCACACCAACATGGCACATAGATACATATGTAACAAACCTGCACATTGTGCACATGTACCCTAAAACTTAAAGTATAATAATAATAAAATTATAAAAAAAAAGCTTGAAAGCGAGTCTGTGAAATTTCAGCCATAATTAGAAAACATAAAGAAAGACATACTTTATAATTCCTATTATTTCTGGGAAACATTTTTTACCCGGAAATAGATGGACAGAGCATTTTGTAAGCTTGCTAGAAAGAATGCTCCTATATTTATGAAGCGGGGATGTTTACATATGGTCTTGTTCTGCTCGTGCATTAAATCGTATGACATAGGAACAACACAATGGGAAATTACCAAAGAATCACACTAAAATATACTCAAGCATTTGAAACAAAACATTTAAAAAATGATACTTAACAATTTCAGTAGAGAAACTAAGTGTTGATATTCTTTTTTCATTGTTCACCCATTTCTTTATAGTGAAATGTTTGCAACCCAAAAAAAGATCTCAATCAATAAGTAAAATAATTTGCAAAATATATTTATCATCAAAATTAAAGCTTTCTAACAAAGGAACATTGAGAAGTACTTGTGGCATTTCCATCTCTCACCACATCAGTACCAAAGAATGTGAATGATTGCTGCTGTGTGTGGTCATTGGGCCTCTCCTTTGGGCTTGGAGCCCTGTGGAAGGCATTCTAGCCCCTCCCTGCAGGTGGTATTAGGTAGCACATCCCCAGTTCTTCTTTACGGAGCTAACTTTTAGGGGTTGATTAGGGTACAGGGCAAGAGATGACTGAGTATCGCCATATCACCCACAGTCAGTCTCGTTGAAGTTCGTCTGTGCTGTCTGTGATGGGTATCAAGGGGAGTTTATACAAATTCCTTGGTCCCAAACCATTCATTCATTTCATTTATTTATTCATCAGACTTGATAGGCATGGCCCTTAGCACTGGGGTTAAAAATAAGAAAAAGATTCAAACCTGAGTATCATCTGACTCACTTCTTTAAAGTATAGAAATGAGGATACGAAGGAACTAAAGGACAAGTTTTACCACTACCTGTATCTGATCTCAACTCAAACGACACCGCCTGAGAAACGTGGATGGTGTTTCCCGGTGAAGTGCAATAGACAACCTGCATGGCTGGATAGAGCGGACCTGCTGACTACTCAAACTAAAGAAACAGTGTTCCCTTTGTCTCTATCACACTACTATGTTTTATTTTCTTCATAGTATTTCTCACTATCTGAAACTGTCTTACTTTCCTATTTGTTGTCTATCTTTCCCTCAGGGACCTTGTTCCATACACTGCTGTATTCTCAGGCGGAGAACAGTGCCTTGTTTCATAGTGGGTGCTTGCTAAATATTTGTTGAATACATGAATGCTCATCACCATTAACATAAAACCACACTTGAGAACCAACATTTTTTCTATCTCCAAAATGTCTGCAAGTTGTCTAATCTTAGGGGGTACCTCAGGGATCTACCTCACTATTTCATTGGGAAAAGACTGAGGTGTAGGGGGGATACAGGATACAGGGAGCCCCTGTTTCATTTCAGTTAGTTCCCCCACAGAGCTAGAAGTAGAAGCTGGATCCCTAGAAACTCAGAGCTCTTCAGCATTCCTGTGCTACCTCTGGTTAAGCCTTTCTGTGGGGAAAGCAGCTTTGGATTACTGCCATGAATGTAATTTTCAAAGCCCCTGGAAGAAGAGAAAGCAATGGAAGCTGCTTCTAGACTTCAGATGAGCTGAACATCAGAGTTCTTCTTCCTAGTCTATGTAAGGGAAGTCATAGACTTTGGAACTGAATTCTTACGGCGTAACTGTAATGTACTGCTGTAGCTGTGGCCAGAGGAGTTCTGCCTGCCTTTGGCTAGGTTGTGGGCTCTATATCAGGCTGGCTGTGTTTTTCACAGCTTAGTCCTTCATTAGAAATTAGGACTGGCTGCAGCCTGCAGTGACTAATTATAGAAAGATGGGTCATTGTCACTGTGGGTAAAAACACATGTGCCTGTTAAACTTCTCTGTCTATAGGGATCAGATAGTACATTTGAAGTGATGGCCAATATAATCACTTAAGTAAATAGATAAATAGTTATTTGTTTTTATTAAAATGATAAACAAGCATTTGAAGATGTTCATTTCTTTTTCTGTTTTTTTCTTTTTGTGAGACGGAGTCTCACTCCGTCGCTCAGCTGGGAGTGCAGTGGCACATCTTGTCTCACTGCAATCTCCGCCTTCCAGATTCAAGTGATTCTGCTGCTTCAGCCTCCCAATAAAGTTAGTTTTTGAGTACAACCTAGGAGAATATTTTCCAATAGAGATTTAAAGAAATACAGCATTTTTCATGACTATGCCTACCCCCACAACACACACACTCTATACAGAAACATACACCTTATTATAGAAACATTTTCCATAAGCAAGAACTCCTAGGACGGAGTTCCTGGGATACTGAAGGGAGAGTGGGGAAAGAAGAACCTAGTGACTCCCTTTAAGAGCTCCACTGAGGTCATCACCTGCCAGAAGTTTTAATCCAAATGGAACTGGCTTTTTGTCAGATGCGAGAAAAAACTATAAGATCTTTGCATTCATTCAACAAATATTTGTTATGTGCCTTTTGGTGTGATACTCAGCTCTAGGCCCTGGGACTACAAAACTGAATGAAGGCTTCATTCCTGCTTCAAGGAGGTCACCATCTGGTGGAGTGAGAGAGATAAGTAAATGCAGGAGTACAGTCTAGCATGGCCGGTTCTGGAATCAAAGAGTCTGAGGGGACATCTGAGGGGTTAGGGCACAGATTGTAAGGTGTAATGAAAAGAGGTCACACCTTAGGATTTTTCAAATGAAGCTTCACATTTTGGAGCCTCCATTTTCTCTTCTTTGAAGTGGGGCAGAAAGAATTAGTCTGCCAGAGTTGTGATAATTCAATGATATAGAAGAGACTCAGTGAGTAATTTCTAAGAAAGAAAAGCAAAATTTAGACAGCAAGAGCTCTCTCCCAAAAGGCAGTGAACCATTCTGCGGACCTGTGGATTTGAATCTCTTTTGTGGAGTTTGCAGTCTTTCTAGCGGGTTGTTAGAATAATAAGCCAAAGAGGCTCACCTAGAGAATGACTAAGTTGCGAAAGAAAAATCTCCTCTGGTTCAGAAATGAATTATTCCTAGGATGTTGCTTCATGAGTCTTTGTTACAGAAATTGGAGTTTGTGCAAGTAATTGGGGATCAGGAAACAACCACCCTGGGGACAATTGCAGGCAATTCTGCGACCACCTGGCTTAACTTGAATTCTGGGAAATAGAGCTTCTCTTAGGTTAATCAAAGGTTTCATGGTACACCTTGTGGCTCTTTTCTTTATCCCTGATTTTTCCTCCCAGGCTTATGAATAAGCCTTCAGTTATGTTTCTCTCTCCAAAACTGCCAGTAGCGCCCCCTGCTGGGCTTGGAGGCTGGGGCCTGCAGCCTAAGGACAGTGTGGCAGTCTGCTGCCATCTGCTGGCTCACGCGTCACCAGCTCAGGGCTGGCTTTGCAAGGATTCCCCAGGAATAGAAACCACCAGGAGAGTAACTGTGGGCCAGGGAACCTTCCTGCTCATACTGAAAAATGAAGAGATGAGAAGACGGCAGACAGAAGCTGGTATAAGAAGGCTTTTCTCCTCCTGCGAGTTTGGGTAAAGATGTGACCATCTCAAACAGCTAAGCCAGTGATATTTCTATGCAGATTTGTTTTGCTCAGGGAGAACATAGCAGTGCTTTTTAAAAAATGAATCTTATTTTATTTAGATCACTGTCTCACAAGGCCGAACAAATAAATTAATGACACATCTCTGTAGGTTCATTTAAAGGAAACAGCAGAAACACAAGGCAGTGGGGTCTGAGGTGGGTGTAGGGAAGCAGAAAGAGGGGAGGGATTGGAGAAACATTTCACAGTAAGTTATAGCATATTTTAGTTGGTTCTGTCCACATTTTTTGAAGACCTGCTATTTACAAGGCTCTGACCCAGATGCCTGGGATACAAGAACGAGTAATACTTAGCAATACTGAGTCCCTTCTGGCTTGGAGATAACAGTGTATTGGGGAGCAGTAAATAAATAGAGAATTAAAACAGAATTGCAAGTACTGTGATAAAGTACTATGGTAAAGGAATCTAGGAGAGCACAGAGGAGGAGCTTGTGTCAAAATCAAACTGGACTGCAGTGTCAGAGAGAGCACACGCTGGGAGATGGCATGAACTTGAATTTTGAAGATACTGGCTCAATGGAGACCGTAATGGGAAAGACATTCCAGTTATGGGAAGCACTTCTCATACAGCCCATCACCCACCATCACTGCCTGGAGGAGCTGAGAACACTAGATACAAAGCAAGAGAAGGCTGTTAAAACATGAAGTCTCAGATGAGCAATTGATTCAGTCCAGGGATATTGGCAGAGGCAGGGAGAAGTAGGCAGATCCAAGTGAGCAGGCAGCATAAAGAATCCTGAGATCAGAGAGCAGGGCTTGGCAGGGTCTTTGGACCCAGGGAAAAGGCCACTTTCAATGCCGTGTAGATATGGGCAACCCCTTCCAGGCAGGTATAAGTCACAATCAAATATTCAGAAACTTGTGAGTAACTTCCTGTCTTAATCTATCTGACACTTCTCTGTGACCTCATTTAAATGTTGAAGTAGCTACAAGCTCAAAGGTAGCTACAAGCAACATTATTCAGAATTGCAAATATGAGGAGTAAAAGTAGAGAAAATGCTTGAGAAAACTGTGATACAGCAACTGAATGAAGCAGCTCATGGAAAATGCTAATTCTGAAAACTGTAGCACATAACAAATATTTGTGAAAAAAATCAAGATCCAAACCTGCAGGAAAAAAAAAAATATTCAGAAGAGAAAAAAATAAACTGCCAGTAATGATGTTGTTCTTTTCTCTATTGTCTACGTTTTATATAATATTCTTATATTTCTTTTATAATTATTTTTTAAAAATATAAAGTAGCCTAAAGGTGAAATGTGTGTCCTGATGAAGGCAGAGGCAAAAATTACCCTAAACAAATAATGGCCCTATTTATGTGTTTGTTTCTGCTACTGTAGATTCCATTTTCTTCCTAAATGTATTTCAGTTTGTGTGGTATATTCATTTTGCTCATTAAGCCTGTCCTCAGCCTTCCCTTTGCCCACACCCCTCCTCACTCCCTGGATCTGTGGGACGTATTGTGATGTCTGCCCGCTAATTTTGCTGTGACTGGGGCTGGTGTCTGGTTGGTGATTCATGTTTGTTCCAGAGTTGTACATCTGTGTTGGTTGCTTTGAAGCAGTGCCCCAGGGAATATGAAAGGCCATTTGTCTCTCTAAGACTGCTTCTTTGCATCAGAGACTTCTTCCCTGGCTTCGTTTAAATTCCAGCAAGCTCTCCTATGAGTTTAAGTAGGGTAAGCGGGAAAGAAAACAAAAGCAAAGAGGGGCATCATGGAGAGAGCATTGGAGTCAGGGTCTAAGCCCAGTTTACCTGGCAGAAGTGAACTTCTTGGATTCTAATACTAGGGACAGAATGCCTGAGACGCTCATTTTAAGGGTAATGCTTTGTGGACTTACCCTCTGCCCACTAGGAATGCCTTTAGCAAAAAAGAAGGCAAAATGAGCCTTGGTGGAAACCCTCAATGGAAAGAGTTCTAAGAGCTTGGTAGGCATAGCCACTTGGCACCTCCTCTAAGATTTTAGCACAGATACACACAGCAGTGGTATTCATGATATTTAATGACTGGCACTGCATCAGCACTGATGAATTAATGGACACAGGTACAGTGCTTCCAGACCCCAATCCTTTAGTTACTGGATCACTAAGAAGTCCAGCTGATCCTGGAGGGCCTGGGGCAGTGGATGGATGCTAACAGTTTTAAAAGTACATTACTGTTTTACTATCCAGAAAGGTTGTACAGATACATACCAGATGAATAACAACATAAATACATGAAATTTCTAAACTCATGCCCACCATTAAGTTTTGTGTAATCCCCTCTTCACTTTTTTAGGACCTACCTACTTTGCCTTTAAAAAGAGTTCAGAGTCCATGACCTACTGTTTCTAGGGGTTTGGGTGGCACACAAAAAAGCCCTTACCCACGAAGGGGCTTTTTATTTTGCTCAACTATGACAGATCTCACCCAAGGGAAGTTTGCAAGTCGCTTTATTATATTTTTGCTTGCTGCAATGTATGTGGCTAACAACATAGCTCTGCCTCCAGGCAGGATGGCAAACAGGCTGGTAGTATGAATGATTGCCCACCTGCCTGTCTGCCTGCAATCTTTGAAAGGCAGCCCCATCCCAGACCATTAGCCTACTGAGAAAATTCATCTACAGTACCTTGAAAGACCAAACACATTGGATTGTTATAGCTTTTCTTTGGCCTTTTACCCAGACATTATCATTTTCTTCTTCTTATCAGACATCTGGAGTTTGTGGGTTGTCTAAAAGCAGCTTCTCCGAATGGTCTCCAGGGAAGCCTTATAACCCTGCCTTCTGTCATTTCTTCTCATGTTTCAAGGAAACCTACAGCTTCAGGGTAATTTGCTGCCTCCCCGTTTTCATTCAAGAGAGCAGCCAAGGTTGCTTATAGTCTAACTGACTCTTTATGTAGCAAATTACCTTTGGTTGAATTCAGAGACTAAAGAGGAATTTCACTCAGCTATCCATTGGGCCATTCTGGAGTTCTGTCATTAGGAAAGTCTGAGGTTGTAAAGAAATTAGTTGCAAGACATGAGTCTTCCAATTCTGCTCTACAAGTTACTAGCCTATGACTCTGAGCAAGGTATTTACATCTTGCTAAGCCTCATTTACCTCAAATGTAGAGTAGGATCATCTTATATACTTCACAGGGTTGTTAGGAGTAAATGGAATAACGTATTGGGAAGCACTTTGTAAAGTGAAGAAATATAAGCAAAATCCACCCAAAGCGAGCTGGTTGTAAGAACTAGTGAAAGGAAAGAACCAAGAATGTAGACATAAATCATGGCAGCTGAATTAGTATACAAGAAATTCACTGTCGTGATCTAATTTGAAAAAAGGAGCATCCTCAGCCCCATATCTTTTGTTCAACATCTCTCTGCAAAGCTTTAGCTGGGGAGCAGTGAGAGTTCTGGAGAAATACTAGGGAAGAGGATTACTGTCAATTTGAGGCTAAGAGAGATTGTGTGTGCAGGAAAAAATGCATATGTGATGATAAGGGAGAATGTGAAAAGGGCACAGTGCCCAGGGAAATACCAGGAGTGTGGATACAGAAAACAAGAGACAAAATCTCTACTGCTCCCATCTGTGTGTTCATTGATCAGAGCATGTTCAAATAAGTCTGGGCTTGAGGGCACCTTTCTAGAGTGACGAAGACTGATAGGAAATGTCATGGCACTCCTCTGTGGGAGCCAGTGAATGCATCCTCCCCCAGAGACAAAGCTCTGCAGCCTTGGAGAGTAATTTGGTGTTAGCAGATTAATTAAGTCATTTTCTGTGGTTAAATTTGCAGATGAATATTAAATCTCAGGCTGGGCCTCCCATCTAATCACCCAGTGGAGGCTGTCAGGATAACACTTTGTTCCTGAAACATTTAGAAATACATGTATTGTATATTTAATGAGACTGTGATATTTATTCATGACAGGAACAAGTCTTCCAGACAGGAAGACTTTACTCATGTGATAGTTCAGGGTCTGACACCTAGAGTTGTGCTGAATGCCCCTCTAGAGTTGTGCTGAATGCCCCCTCTAGAGTTGCTTATTATTACCAAGTTGTTGTATGCCTGGCACCAATGCTGAATTTGTCAAAGTTACTCATGTCACTGAAAGGCCATGGAGTTTGCTCCTGGGTTCAAATTCTGGCTCCATTATTTGCTAATGGGGGGCATGGGTAAATAACTGAACTTAAGTGGGACTCAGTTTCCTATACATAACATGAAAATAATAATAACTGCAACTCTAAGCTGTGTTGAGGATGAAAACTTTCCATAGTACATACAGTTCTATGTAAAATGCTTAGTGTATAGTACCTGCCACACATTGGTTCTCAGTGTATACTATGTGTCCTCCTCCATGGTTATCATGTGACCAGAGTTTCCCACTTTCTCTTTAAGCTTTGATGTGGAAAATGGCCCTTCCCCAGGTCGGAGTCCACTGGATCCCCAGGCCAGCTCTTCCTCTGGGCTGGTACTTCACGCCACCTTTCCTGGGCACAGCCAGCGCAGAGAGTCATTTCTCTACAGATCAGACAGCGACTATGACTTGTCACCAAAGGCGATGTCGAGAAACTCTTCTCTTCCAAGTGAGCAGTAAGTACAAGCTCTGTCTGGCTTCCAGTTTCACACTTATCTCGTCTCTACCCAGGTCACAGTGGCAGCAACAACAGTTTCCCATTAATCTATGGTAAGGATGAAGGAAGAAAATGAATATGAGCAGGGGTGACATGATGACCATTTTTAGGACATTAGTGCTCTATAGCATGCGGAATATGTAGCTGGGGTCTCCAAGGGTGTTGGAAAACCTAGACACAGTGTTTACTTTACATCTTTTACTGATACCTTAAAAAAATTATTTTGCTTCATTTCCTGAGCTGCTGAGTCATTTACAGCATGAGAACCTTAACACTTTTTATACATCACACTTGAAATTTCAGCTGCATGTGCAGCTTTCATGAGGCTCCAGCAAAGAGGAAAAATGGTGATTGGTTATATGCATGCTGTCTCAGTGGCCTTTGCTTGGTGACTTTAATAAGATGTCATTCAGCCACATGCCTGTGTTCCTTCTCTGAAACCTTAACACAATGCCCACTTGTTGCCTGGCTCTTTGGTGAGACACAACACACTCCACCACCCTATAAAGCACTGCTGATATTTTTTTTTTCCGCTATTAATTGTAAATCTCTAAATTTTATTTAAAGAACAAGGTCTAGGTTGTGTCACCCATTTATTAAATTTCCAAAACCAAATAAAATTGGATTCTGGAATTCATGCCTTAAAAGGTTTCTGGGCACAGATACAATTGTTTTTATATTATACGTCATAAAAGTATCAGTAGCTCCCTTAAGTCTCCAGTTTGGAAAATTCCACTCTATTCTCTTCTGCTATTGGAAGGGAAGTCAAAAATTTCACCCTCTGGTGAAAGGGGGAATTTTGAAGTTACCAGCCAAAAAATATTCCTCGAGGCATTTCTGCCAGCACATTTTAATAGAAGCACCCCTACCCTAAAATATCTCAATCATTGTGTGGACCCAAATTCATTTTTCAGTCATTTGGTAAAATTTACTGATTCTCTCCTTTGTGCCACACATTGTGTCAATATCTCTGGTGATAAAAGACAAACAAAACTGTAAAAATCACAGATGAGTTAAAAGCATATCTCATTCTCAAAAAGTGTGCATGCTCTCAGGGAGGTTACAGCTAAATGAGAAAGATAAGAGGAACACACACATACACACATAACAGAGTGAAAGGAAATAACGTTTAATGAGCACTTCCCATGGAGTCGAGCTCATGTTCTTATGTTATCTCTGTTAATCTGTCAGGTAGGTGCCTTTGTTATCCCCACTCCATAGATGATGAAACTGGGACTCTGAGAGATTGAGAAACTTGCCCCTATCCCATGACTGTGTATCATGCTTTGTCCCATGATGTGTCTAAGGCTGACCATATTAAAAACTTTTGGAATCCTTCCATCCATGTTCTTCAAATTGCAAAGTGGCATCTCTACCACTAGGTAGAATACAAATGACTGCAGAGTAGAGGTGTCCGAGGCTGCAGGAGAGGTAGATAGCCAGCCACTTTGCTGTAGATCTTGTAGAACCCAAGGCATTTCTGGCAAAAGTTCGAATGGGGGTCTTTGAATGCAAAGATATTGGGAATTCTTTCCTTCACCAAGATAAACACCTTTCTTTTTTTTTTTTTTTTTTTTTTTTTTTGAGACAGAGTCTCGCTCTGTCGCCCAGGCTGGAGTGCAGTGGTACAATCTCGGCTCACTGCAAACTCCGCCTCCCGGGTTCACGCTATTCTCCTGCCTCAGCCTCTCTCTGTAGCTGGGACTACAGGCGCCTGCCACCACGCCTGGCTAATTTTTTTGTATTTTTAGTAGAGACGGGGTTTCACCGTGGTCTCGATCTCCTGACCTCGTGATCCGCCTGCCTCGGCCTCCCAAAGTGCTGGGATTACAAGCGTGAGCCACTGCGCCCGGCCGATAAACACCTTTCTAGGCTTCATCATGGGAGAGCGTAGGTCATGTGGTGAGCTCAAAGTAATTAGAGCTTAATTCACATAGTATTTTACAGGTGAAAAATTGGCTTTGAAATCTTGTCATTCCCCAAAAACTAATTCCCTGGCTAAGAGTTCTCCAGACTCAAGCCAAACGGCAGGAAGAATCTCAAGGTCATTCAGAGTCGCCCCAGAAAACTCTACCGCACTTCCAGATTAAATCTTGTGTTTCATTATTTGGAATCAAAAGGTTGTAGAAATGTTAAACTTGAAGAAACCTTAAAGATCACAATCCAACTTAATCTACGGCAGTCGAAACAGAGGTGTAGTTCTAAATGACACTGCATCCAGCATCCCTGTTACTGGTAGTTTACTGTCCTTTCAATTTTACTGGCCAGTAAAATTCCCCACCGCCCGCCCCACCGCCTGCCCCCAGTAACTTTAGAACCTAAATTTTCCAACTTTAAATTTAGGCAAGTAAAAATTATATACGTAAATTATCTAATATCATTCTCACTTTTTAAAGATAAGGACTTAGATAAAAAGTAGGATGGGCACAATTTCATAATAAAAAGCAGCCTTTCCCAAGAAAACGAGGTTGGCAACATAATACCACCCTATCAAAAATACTGATAACAGGATATATTAAAATCTTTGTGTGAATGAAAATAGCACAAGATTTTGTTTTTCAAATATTTCAGTATCACAGAAAAAACTTTTATATATTTGTCAGTTTTGGAATTATATTTCACAACACACTGAGAAGTAGAGTTTGAATAATATCAAGCTTCTTCTAGTAATTTAGTTTTAAGTTGGCAAATCCAGTTTCACACAAATATCTGAATCTGAACTAAAGTAATGCTCTTAAAGCTATTTCACATGTTTATTAACTCTTTAAGATGAATTGAAACAGAAGAACAGCAGCTCCCCACACTTCCTGCTCCTTTTCTTGCCTTCTACCCATAGATCCAGGAAGCAAGAAGGGTGCTAATAGACCAAGAGTCTAGATGAGAAGGCCATTGGGTGGGGGCTGCCGGATGTTCCCTGCTCACAGACCTCATACCCAGCACAGAGCTGTCATGAATTTTTTATGAATGGTGGAAAACTTTGCATAATTCTACTGCATTAAATCCTAGTAATAAAGGAAACACTAGGTTTTAAAAATTTCTCATCTGAATTTTTTCAGAAGAGTAATAGAAAATGATAGGGGAGAGTGAGTGAAAAGATATTAAGAGTAAAAATGTGAACAAGAAAAATTAAAAGTGGCTTTAACTTTGAGCAACAAAGGAGAGATCAGAATAAGGCTTTATAGTAAAGTAAAGCAAGATCACCACTGGGTCCCAAAAGGCAATTTCGGATGCTTTCCTAGATGTGGCAATAGTTTGCTGGTTTCTGTTCTGTTCCTGTGTTGTAGTCATCCCAAACGTAATGCCTTCGTATACTGAGGTACAGATTGCCTCATGGGAACATAAAGTACTGGAAACTAGTAAGGCCAGTTTTACTGCTGAAAACTGTGGCAGGAACCACTATGGACAGAATGGAGTTTTGATTATCCACCTGCAAAGCCACAGGAAAGGACACTCCATGTTTTTTTCCTTTGGTCATCCCATTTTGCAAAGCATTACACAGACAAGAAGCTTTTGAAAGCCACCATTTACATGTGGACTAAGTAGTCTCTAGAGAAAGCCTACTCATTTTCAAGGGAAATGAGACCTAAGAACCAAGAGGAAAAGCAGAAATAATAACCCACTTAAATTTAAAACCTGTTTATTGATGGACTAGCAAAAAGTGCAGTGTGGTTTCTAAGACCTGAGTTAGACTTACAGCCATCACACTTACTAGCACCGTGGCTTTTAAGACATTGAATCTCTTTTATTGTCTCTAAATTATCTGTAAATAAAAGCACACATTTATGGAGTATTTTCTGTATGCTATCTGTTAAAATGCTTTACGTATGTTAATTCATTTAATCTCCATATCCCCAATGCAGTAGGTACTATAACTTTCTTGTTTTAATGATGAGGATATTAGGGCACAGAGAAGTTAAGTGACTTCCCCAATAAATGGGAACAAGACGAACCCAAGGAGTCTAGGTGGTAAACTATGTGGATATCCAGTATGTAAACAGACTCTAAATGAGGCTGAAAAATAAAAAATAATGCTATTAATTTCTGTTCTGCCTACCTTTCCAGCTGTTAGGAGGATCATATTCATTCTCTCTTTTATTAAATACGTAAATTTAGGAACTTTGTGAACAAATAAGACAGTTTCTGTGTCTTCAAGGGTACGGAAACATTAGTAAGTCAATAGGCAGTTTTAGTAGTTTCAGATAAGGGCAGGCATTGAGAGCTATGTACTGGTTTGAAAGGTCTGGCCAGGCAGGAAAGCAGCCTACTCTGAGGAGGTTACAGCTCAGCTAGAGGAGTCAGGCAGGCATAGGACGTGCAGGAGAGGCCAGGTGCTAGCTAATCCTCCAGTTAGTGTGGGAGCATTTTGGAGAACCACAGCTCAGTGTGGTTGATCCAGAGGATATGAGAGGATGAGGAAGTGGTGAAAAATGAGATTGGGAAAGTGAGCAGGAACCTCATCATGAAGGGCCTATGTTAAGGAATTGGCCTTTATGCTGCAAGTGGAGAGTTACTAAGCAGATAAATATATAATGCAACATTTTTTAAAATAGCTCTGATTGCAGTATAGAAAATGGTTTAAAGGGTAGGGAAGCTTAAAGGCTAGTACTCAAACCTACAGAGCCAAACGGGAGGCTGCCATGGTATTCATGCAGAAGAGGATGGGGATTTATATTACAGATGATCTAATGAGCAGTTAGTACATATTTGCAAGTCAGGATCAGCAGGAGTTCGTGTTTGATTGAAGGATAAGGAAGAGGGAGGTTTCAGGCTTGGTCAAGAAGATTGCACCATTTCCTGGGATCAGGAGCATTCTCTTACTACATGAAATAATGTACATGAAAGTGCTTTGTAAACTGTAAATATAACATAAATATGAGTCCTCTTGATTGCAATGGACAGACATGAATTAAGATTAAAGAAGCTCTCATCAGCTGGAAATAGAGACATGCAACCCTTTAATTATGGATGCCCTTCAACTTACAATGTCCCAAAAAGCCCATCCTAAGTTGTAAATATTGTAAGTTGAAAATGCATTTAACACACCTAACCTACCAAACATTACAGCTTAACCTAACCTACATTAAATGTGCTCAGAACACCTACATTAGCGTACAATTGGGCAAATCATCCAAAGCAAAGCCTATTTTATAATAAAGTGTTGGATATCTCATGTAATTGATTGAATACTGTACTGAAAGTGAAATACAGAAAGATTGTATGGGTACTCAAAGTACAGTTTCTGCTGAATGCATATGGCTTTTGCGCCATCGTGAAGTCAAAAACTGTAAATTGGGCAGGGCGTGGTGGCCTGTAATCCCAGCACTTTGGGAAGCTAAGGTGGGTGGATCGCTTGAGTTTGAGACCAGCCTGGACAACATGGCTAAGCCCTGTCTCTACAAAAAATACAAAAAATTAGCTGGGAGTAGTGGTGCGTGCTTGTGGTCCCAGCTCCTCAGGAGGCTGAGATAGGAGGATCACTTGAGCCAGAGAGGCAGAGGTTGCAATGAGTTAAGTAAGATTGTGCCACTGCACTCCAGTCTAAGTAATAGAGTGAGACTCTGTCTCCAAAAAAAAAAAAAAAAAAAAAGGTAAGTAAAATAATCGTTAAGTTGAGGACCATCCATATAAAAATAAAGATACCTACTGGTATTAACAATAACTATAACTCAATAACTAAGCTGCTTTTATGTGCTAAGCACTGTTATTAAGAGTTGTACATACGTAATAATTAATTTAACTCTCACAGAACCCTGTTTTACAGGTAAAAATGTTGAGACATGGAGAGGTTGCCTAATGTCTCATAGCTAGTAACAATGCAGCTGAGAAACAAACCAATGCTTTTTGGCTCCAAAATCTGTGCTGTTAACCACTACAGTATATATCTCTCTATATGACAGATGAAAATCAAGGAAATTACAAGTTAATTTCTGTGTGTAGTGAGAAAACAGAGAAAAGTGGAATGACTTAATAAAATTCAGAGTGTGGCAGTGAAAGGCAGTATTTCTGCTTTCTAGAAAATCATTTTATTGTTTAGAGTAGACCCACATACACTCAATTCTATGACTCAGTCCTAAGACTGGAGTGCTCATTTTCAGTTATTCTACAAATTTGTAATGTGCTGGCTTTGTCACTAGATGTTGCTCTTGCAATGGTTCTGAATATCTGGACTTGTTCCTGAGAGGCATTGCCTTCTCCAGGGGTTTCAGAAAGTAGGAAGTGTATCAGTTTTCATAATCAATCAAATGTTTTGTTATTTCTATGCCATTTGATTCTTAACTAGTGATTTATCAAATTATGATTTTTAAAAATTTGTAATAGTTCCATAAATAATCTGGTTGCACTCAAAGAGAAGCTTTTTTGTTTTGTTTTGTTTCTTTTCTGTTACTTTCTATAAATTATCTGATAGATTCTCTAACAGCAGTTTTCTAACATACAGCATTCGCTTTGGCAGCTCAAATTATTTAAGAGAACCAATGCCGGGGATCTGTAAAAGCTATTTTTTGCTTCTGAATGTTCTGTTCTCCTAAACTTCAAAAGTTGCATAATGATAAAGTCATGTTGACATTATGCCCTATTAACGTTTCTTTATCTCCCTTTAATCTTTGAATTGTACAGTTTTAATAACTCCTCCAACTCATTCAACAACACATCAGCTCAAGGTACCACCTATGCATGAGATTTACTTATATTATTTAGCTTTTATTAGATACTAGACTCTGGAAATCCCAGAGTCATAGAAGATGTGCTAAAATCTAAATCCGTTATCTTGTCCCAAATTCATCCTGATGTCTTATGAACAATGTGAACTTCACATCAGAAATCAGAACACTTCACTTGACTAGCCTAAAAAAAAAGAAAGAAGAAAAGCAAGAAAGCAAGAAAGAAGGAAAGAAAAGAATCAGAACAAACTACAAGATCTTCACCCATCTCAAAGTTCATCTTGGGAAAAATGGCTGGAAAGGGTCAGTTTCTGATACAGTTCACCGCACTCCATTTATCACAACTGCCCCTCTCTTGATTATTCTGTCTTTCTTTTCTGTATCTCTCCAAGAACCCTGAGGCTCTTCCTTTGGCTGCCTATTTATATGTACCCCCACCTCAGGGGGCCACTTCCTCCCATGGCCTTAACTATCCCTACTTTTGTAGGAAACCCCTAAATCTATAGCTCGAATTCCCATATCTCAGTCTTCCTGCTCGATGTCTCCACCCGGATATAAATCAGTACCTTAAAGTTCAACATGTACCTTAAAAACTCAGTGACTACCTTAAACTCCCCCAACAGGAGGGAAAACTCCTCATTTCCTTATTTCTACTCATGGTTTCACTGTTTTCTCAGATTTCCATTTTTTAAATTGAAAATTATATTTCTTTATGACCCCTTATCCAATTAAATGTCGAGTTCTGCAAAACCTCTGGGCTCTCTTCAATTTGTCTCATTCTGTCCCTTTCTTGGCATTACCTATTGCTTCTCATCAGAATGGGTGCAATTTCTAACTATTCTTTCCAGATCTGTCCCCTCTCCAATCTATCCCTCCACATCCATGGCATTTTACTTTCTAAATCACTTTTCTGTTGGCCCAGCTCACTTTCCATCTCACTAAAATCCTTCACTGGCTCCTTTCTCTCTCCTCTCTCTTTCTCTTTTCTCTTTTCTTTTCTTTTCCTTCCTTTCTTTCTTTCTTTTTCTTTCTTTCTTTCTTTTTCTTTCTTTCTTCTTTCTTTCTTTCTTTTTTCTTTCTCTTTTCTTTTTTTTCTCTTTCTTTCTTTCTCTTTCTTTCCTTTTGAGACAAAGTGTCACTCTTATTGCCCAGGCTGGAGTGCAATGATGCGATCTCAGCTCACTGCAACTTCTGCCTCCTGGGTTCAAGCTATTCTCCTGCCTCAGCCTCCCAAGTAGCTGGGATTACAGACATGTACCACCACACCCAGCTAATTTTGTATTTTTTTTTTAGTAGAGACAGGGTTCCTCCATGTTGGTCAGACTGGTCTCGAATTCCCAACCTCAGGTGATCCGCCTGCCTCAGCCTCCCAAAGTGCTGGGATTACAGGCATGAGCTGCCACGCCCAGCCTGGGTCTTTTCTTTCTATGGAGTTAAGTACTGACTCTATAATCTTTGTCTGGACTGTCCATAATATGAGTGTGGGAGGCCTTCTATCCTTATTCTCTACAAATGTCTATAGCTAATGTGCTCTGCTCCACCCAAATAGCCATCAAACATCTTAATAAGCGTGTTCAGTATTTTCCCATTTCAATGCCTTTGTTCCTGCCATTTCTCTTCATTGGCAGCATCTACCATCCCTGACTTTTTAAATCCTTCAAAATTCATGTGAAACACTGCTCACACAATCAAGACTTTTCTACTTTCTCTGACTTGTAATTATCATGTTTCCTTTGGACTTCATGAAGTATACCCATTGTTTGTAATTCTCATTCTATATTAAAATGTCTATTACAGTTTTTAAAATATTTTTTGTTTCTCCTACTTTGTTTCAATTTTGGAGATCATGAATATTTTGTATGATTTGATATGTCAACTATGCAGCAAGTCATAAAATAGGAAGCATAGGCTGGGTGTAGTGGTTTACACCTGTAACTCCAGCACTTGGGAGGCCAAAGTGGGCCGATTGCCGGAGCCCAGGGCTTGAGAGCAGCCTGGGCAATATGGCAAAACTCTGTCTCTACAGAAAAATACAAAAATAAATAAATAAAGCAGCTGGGTGTGGTGGTGTGTGCCTGTAGTCCCAGCTACTCCAGAGTCTGAGGTGGGATGATTGCTTGAGCCTGGAGGCAGAAGTTGCAGTGAGCTGAGATCACGCCACTACACCCCAGCCTGGGTGACAAAGCTAGACCCTGTCTCAAAACAAAACAAAATAATGACAACAACAGCAAAAATGAAGCATAGTGTTTAAAAGCACAGATTTTTGAAACCAAACAGTCTAAATTCTTACATCTGGAATCAGTCTCAGTTCTTCTACTTACTAGGTATGTGCTAGTTAACTGCTCTGTGGATCGATGTCATTTACATAATAGCAATATTAAGAGTACCTGCTGCACAGCCCTGTTACAATAATTAAATGAGATAATACATGTAGACTGCTTACCACAAGGCCTGGCAGACAATAGTAGTCACACAAAGAATGCTTATTCCTTGTCAGTATTCTTTTTATTGTCACTGTACAAAGTGGATACAGAAGAAACTTGCCAGCTTAAATTGCAGTTTGGAGGTTTCTAGCTGAAGAAAAAGGTGGAAAGAAAAGTATCATATTAAATAAGATGTCAAGTTAAAAGCCTATGATAGAAGAGGGGCCCAGATGGATGTATGTGTTGTTCAACTCTGGAGCCCCAGGCCTCGTGTGGTGCCTGGTACAGGGCACATGATTAATAATTATTGGTTGCACTAATGTAGTTAACAAAGAAGGTGCCATATTTGTTTGACAAATATGAGGACAGGGAAGGTAGACCAGACACTGAGGGAAGTTCACTGTTACTAACTTCTGTGCTGCTATGATGATTCACACTGTAATAGCAAAGTGGCCTGGTTTTGTGACTATAGCTCAAACCATGTCTTCTAGTACCTTCAGTAGAAAGTTTGCTGAATGTGGGTTTAAGTAGATTTCTCAAAGCATGTGCCAGATAGACAGTGTGTACTTCTGAAAACACATTTTTGACTCTTCCTAAATAACAGATTTACATAACACTAGGTACAGCTTAATCAGTTCTTTGGGACAAAATGGAGTGACAATGGTATGATTATGGCGGGTTCAGCCATACACTCCTATTAAAAGCTTTTCCTTAGGTACTTTAAGAAAAAAGTTATATTAAAAACAAAAAGTAATGGGATTCCCAGACAGAAATCTGTGTTTAAATGGCATTAAAGCTGTGGTTCGAATCAACAAAAGCCAGGAAATCCACAGTTAACCTTTATCCAGACTGTTATACCATTTTTTCCAACTGTGTGTGTCCCTGTGAGCAGCCCTCCCTTTGAATTTCCTGGCTCTGGCAACCAAAATCCACAAGTCGCTTTGAATTACAGTACTCTGGATCTGTTATTTAATGGGAATATATCCTGAGGATATATGCTTACTTGCAAATGCTTTTATGTGCAGTCACTGTAAATTCAGGAGTCATGAATCTGGTACTAATTTTTTCCTTTCAAGCTCTTGGAATACCCTTTCATGCCAAATTGTGAGTCCTGCCTTATATCCAGGTAGAAGAACTTGTATAACATTTGTGTTGTTAACACTGATAAAATTTAATATTATAGCTTATATGTCACAGTTATAATTCAAGTACATTTCTAAAGGTTCTTTTTTTCTCTTTTCACCAGACATGGCGATGACTTGATTGTAACTCCTTTTGCCCAGGTATGTATTATGCTGGCCCTGGCTTGCTTTCACTGTCGCTGGTTTCTAAGTCTGAACCTGGCCATTTGTCTTCTTTTGTCCTTAACCATTTAAAACATTTTTCTTGTAGGTCCTTGCCAGCTTGCGAAGTGTGAGAAACAACTTCACTATACTGACAAACCTTCATGGTACATCTAACAAGTAAGCATTGACTTTTTTGTGGAGTTTGAATCCCTAACGTAAAGGCAAAAAATATTGAGCAGCATTTTAAAAAATACAACTATTACATGGAAAATTGTCCTCTAAGCTAAGTTAATATACACAATAAAATTTGAAAATAGGATGGAGCACCATAGTATTTTAGAACTCATACAACACTAAAAGTAACCTAGTCTGGGTCTTATTAGTCTTTGTGCTCATAAGACTTAGTACCAAGTAGGAATTCACAAATGAAATAACAAAAGGAGGATTTTATTTTTCGTTGACTTTTACATTTACCACTTTGACCAGTAACGGCCATAAATTCTATTAAAAGTCTTTTTGAATAAGTTGTTAATGAATTCAGATATTCAAACTTAAAATTAAATGTAGCAAAAAATTCAAGTTCAATTTGTCTAATTTTTGATTGTCTGTAAACAACTTCATGCAGTTTAATGAATAAGCGTGGGATTATCTTCTCCTCCACCTTCAATTAATTATATGATCTTGGCATTTAAATTAATGTTTCTGATCCTTGATCTCCGTATCTATAAAATGAAGGATTTAACTTTATATTCCTTGCAGTAACACTTTCTCCAAAATCATTTCAAATCTATGAGCCTAAGCTAAGTTCTATTCAGTTCACTCTTTTGCATGTTTTAAAAAAGTATCATTGCGGCACTATTCACAATAGCAAAGAGTTGGAACCAACCCAAATGTCCAACAATGATAGACTGGATTAAGAAAATGTGGCACATATACACCATGGAATACTATGCAGCCATAAAAAATGATGAGTTCGTGTCCTTTGTAGGGACATGGATGAAACTGGAAAACATCATTCTCAGTAAACTATCGCAAGGACAAAAAACCAAACACCGCATGTTGTCACTCATAGGTGGGAATTGAACAATGAGAACTCATGGACACAGGAAGGGGAACATCACACTCCGGGGACTGTTGTGGGGTGGGGGGAGGGGGGAGGGACAGCATTAGGAGATACACCTAATGCTAAATGACGAGTTAATGGGTACAGGAAATCAACATGGCACATGGATACATATGTAACAAACCTGCACATTGTGCACGTGTACCCTAAAACCCTAAAGTATAATAAAAAAAAAAAAAAGTATCACAGAGGTCAGAGAGTCATAGAACCCATGATCCCGAAGTGAGAGGGCTGGAGGAGGCCTTTGAGACCATTGATTCTCTTGTTTATGAGAAACCTAAGCTCTCAAGAATCCAGTGACTTGCTAACAACCCCCACCCCCCCAATAAGTTAGAGACACATCAGGGCCAAAACCTACATCTAATTTTTCAGCCAGTGTTCACTACAGAGTATCCTATATCTCCAGTCTTTGTGAAATTATTTTTCAGTCCTTTGCTTTCATACAAATTTTCATAGAATAGATTTGTTAAAAGTGGGAGTAAACCCTGCTTTGAATGTTTGCTTTTTCTTTCACTGTTTTATGACTAGGCTTTCTTGTGTGATGACTCTCTATACTCTGATCAAACTTCCATGTGAGTGATCTTTCTCACATGTTGTATAACTGTGTCACCCTCCAGCTTGAGGTATTTCAGTGGTCCAGTGTCATCATTAAGATAAAGTTTAAATGCTGGTGCTCGGCACCCAAGACAAATTAATTTGATTGATAGTTGCTTGGGTTTATATTTAGTTCGATGTGTATGAAATCTAGAGGCTTGTCTCAGCCTCTTTTGGGTAGAAATCCTTTTATTTATTTATTTATTTATTTATTTATTTACTTATCTATTTATCCATCCAACTAGTATTTATTTAGTATATACCATCCACTCATACATGGATATATGCATTTAACAAATAACTACTGAGAACCTCCATCAGTACCAGGCACTGATCATATAATAGTGACCAGAGCAGATAAGTTCTCTCCTCTTTTAGGGCTTACATTCTAATACAAAATGCTGTAGGATGCAGTGCAAACAATCAGACCAGGCCTCTAGCCACGTGGAATTATGTTCAATAATCATGGTCCATTGTTCTCTGCATACTCTCTTCTCTATCCTAATTATGGACTTACTGTTCTTTCTTCCTAAAATGTCTGTTTCCACTTGCCAGTGTCTGCTTGGCCAAATCCTGATTGTCTTTATGGCCCATCTCTAGTATCACCTTCACTGAGATGCTTTCCCTGACCTCACCAAACCTGGCTGAGTGGCCCTCATTTGGATCCAGAGTACTCTGAAAACCTTGTCACTATCTTTATGGATCTCTGCCCACCACTAGATTGTGTGCCCCTTAGAAGTAAGAATTGGGTTTAGTTTTTCTTGAATTCCCAAGAATAGTAGAATGCCTGACATAAAGTTTGTGCTTCATAAAAATTCATCACATATATGAATTTCTGAATAAATAATTGTTGGGGGAAAGACCACTAATTATTTAGAATATTGTATTTGCAGGACTGATCCCTTCTCTTATGTTTTTTTCTGTGTAGAATATGGCCTCTGGCTTCATAGCCCATTTCTACCCCCTCAAAAACGATGCACTTGGGCAAGCCAATTACCCTCTCTATATCTCAGTTTTCTAACGTGTAAAATAGGTTTGTTGTGAGGATGAAATGAATTGATATTTGCAAAGCACTTAAAACAGCATCTTGCACGAAGTAGGTGCTCAATAAATGTGAGCTATTATAATGGATCGTTACATTTCTCTTGCTGAATGCAGAAGTGGTGTAACACTTTGGGGTTTTCATATCTGTTGTCAGCTTAGATCACCATAAATGATATTCATGGTATTGAACGAATAAAGGTATTGTCACCCCCACTCTATGGATAAGGAAACAAAGCTTAGGGAGATTAAATGACTTGGGCAAGAACGTACAGCTTCCAGTGGGCAACAGAGTTTTCCCTGAAACCTGGAATCCTGACTGTCACTGCAGTGCTCTTTTCATTTGCCAAACCTGTTAAGTCTTCTGGGTTATAGGAAGAAGTTCCTGGAAGGCTTTGGAACAGAAAGACATTTAGGAAGAACTTATGGAATAGATGAAGATCAGAAAGCCTGAAGACAGAGACAGTAGCTAAAACAATATTTTCAGGAATTAAATGTGAGGGTATAGCTCTGAACCAGAATGATGGAGATGGGAATGGGGAGGAAGGGATTAATATGGACACATTTTAAAGGCTTCTTAAGCATGGCTGGACTGAGAACCACTGCATTGCACAGCACTAGGGAGAAGGCGGGGTGGGTGGTGGTGTTCTCATTCTTATTTGTTAGCATGGGTTTGAGGGTTTTTACCTCTGTTAGTAGTATCAGAACATTCAGCCCAACCCTGCTGATTAATAAGCTGTGCCAACTGAAACTACTTTCTCAATAATCAGGCCTTTCCAAACCCTTGAGGGTTTTGGTCCTTGTGAACTTTTAGGAACCAAGTACCCCAAGACCATAATTGCCATAGTATAGCTGAAGCACAGCCCTTCCCACACTCTGGCTGAGGACTACCCTTCAAATCACGGCCCCTTGTGTCACCCTTGGTCCAAAGCAAGCCATACTTATCACACAGAGCAGGCCTCCAGTGGTAAGATAGTTGTATCTAATGATCTTTCTCAAATTCATACCCATGTGTACAGAGCTGATCCTGTTACTGATTGCAAGTACTACCTTGTCACCAACAAAAATTCGAGATAGGGCATATTTACCACTAGAGCTTCACCAAAGGGAGTTGAGAGTGGTGCAGTCTAGCTCAGACTCAGTCCTGAATAATGGATTTCAGACATCGGGGGGCTGAAATCAATGAAATCAATTAGCCATCTCTGGAGCAGCCTGGCAGGGGCAGGTTGGAAAACTGAGTGTCCATTTAATGCACTCCATTTTATTTCTAGATAGTAAATACCTTCAAACAACTAAAGAAAAGCCAAGAGAAGGAACTGAAGACAATAATGTTTGGCAGGAATAGATACAACATACAGAAAGCACACCCCCACCCCGACACACACACACACACAAAACATACACACACAAAACACACACACACACACACATATACACAGAGTTATCTTCACAGCTGAAACTGTAGAATTCATGGGACTCAGATATTGCTTTCTGGGATACTTGACTTCAGATCCGGGGTGCCACTCCCTGCCTTGAATGTAGCATTTAAGCAATAATTATGTCCTAGGAGTGGTTTTCATGAGATATCTGGTTAGTGTGGTTTATTGTAGGAAAAGGAACTCCCACATAGAACTATACTTCTCATAAGTCAAGATTTCTTTTATCTTTTGGCTCTTTGCTGTGCATAAAAGCAGTCCATTGTCTGCTTGTGCTTTACCACCCAAAGGGTGGAAATCTCAAAGTTCCTGTTGAGGTGGTTTCCTTGCACCTTCGTGAAATATCCCATTGAGGGATGCTTGATTGGACCTGTATTTCTTGGCTGCAAATTAAAACCTACACTTTCTTTGTCTCAGGAGTTATTTTGAAAATATGGCTTTCATTTATAGTTGTTAATTCAGATAACCGTTCTTAAAGCACTTACTGACTTTAAACAGACTGCTGGAGTAATCAGGTGCGCAAGTGAGTGTGCCCACCGTTCAGCAGTCTGATAGCCAGGGGATGGAGCTGGGAGCAAAGAGGTGTCATTTATCAATTGACTCGTCATCAACATCATGAATATCACCTGTGGCTATCAGGAAATAATGTAACTTCTTTGTATTAACATTCTTCCAAAGCATAATTTAATCAACATGTGTGTAATCTTCAGGAAAGAACTAATAACCACTGAATTTTTTTAGTGTATGTCTATCCAAAATGTCTTTTATTGCTGTATGTACTTTGGCATGTGAATTAAATTAACTGAGGATCATAAAATGTTGAGCGTTCAGAGCTGGAATGAACCTAGCCAAATTTCCTCAGATGAAGTGAAGCAATATATGTAAAACTCCTCACGCAGGACCTGGTACGTTGTAAATCACCAGTAAATGTTAGTTGCTGCCTGCTCTTCTCAAGTGAGGAAGAAACTAAGAGGTTCCGTGAATTGCCCAAGGGCTATACAGTGGGAAGGTGCCAGAGCCAGGATTAGGATTCCTGTCTTCTTAGTCACAGTCCAGTTCTTTCTCCACTGTGCTATTCGGGGCTGGAAAGTATGAACTGCCATGGCCATATTGTCTTCCCTATTTATATCACCATCTTCAGCAATCAGCCACATAACTTCTTATGATTCTTCCATAAGTTAGGGACTTTGGAAACTGAGCAACCAATACCACTTTCCTCTGGCACTCCTTACAATTTTCTGTCTGGCATTCTCATGCCCTACAAGCAATCATGTGGCTTGCAGAAGTCATTTATTCATTGAAAATGTATTGAGCCTCTTCTTTGCACCAGGTCTCATGAATAATTGACAAACCAAATAAACATGGTCCCTGCCTTTCCAAAGCTTCCCCAAAGAGATGCTTATCTGAATTGACAACTCTAAATAAAAGCCATATTTTCAAAATTAACTTCTGAGACAAAAGAATTTGTATAATATGTGTAATTTCCAAGAAGTCATTGAGAGAATTGGGCACTGTGATTCGACATGCTATAAAGAAAGTAGAGATTTCTAACATTTGGGGTCTCCTAGTTCAGTTTCTTCTTTCACAAAAGTCTTCTTTGGAACTCAGGAAAAGGTGCAAGATAAAATTATTAAAATGTATTATTAATCCAGTGCATACGTGTTGAGTACTACATCATACCAAATATTATGCCAGATCCCTGTGTTACAGTTGTGCACAATGTTCAATCATTGCTTAAATTTCTCATAGATGAGTTGAAGAGAAAGACAGGAAAATGGGAAATACAATACAGAATGAGCAATGCAATGGTTCAGTAAGCACAGGAAACTACAGAACACAGGTGAGGGCCACTCACAGAGGGAAGGCTCCTCTGAGGAGGTGATGCCTGAGCAGAGTCCTAGGACATATGAAAGAGCTAGCCACATAAAGAGAAGAAAAGTATTCAACTGAGCGAAATGTGTGCAAAGGCACAGCAACAAAAGAGAGTGCTGTGTTCGAGGAATGGCAAGTGGCATATAGAACCAAGATTGTATATGAAAAGGAAACCAGATAAAATATTCATATAGAGTATTTGGTTCTCAAATCACTTTCACATCAGTGGGTTATTCAATCTACATTCTATTAACATTTTGGAGTTCCTACTATTTGCCAGGCAATATGGTGGGACCTGAAGAGTATGTAAGCAAAGAGATCAGAACCGGATCCTGCCATCAACAGGTCACAGATTACTAGTGGAGATAATATGTGCCAATATGGACTGTAACATGAAGAAATGACCCTAAATGTACAAATAAAGCACCATGAGAGATTAGAGAGACCATTCTCCGCTAAGAGGATGGCATCCTTTGGAGGAGGTTTGATGGGTAACTTAAGTTAACCTTAACTTAACCTTTGATGGGTAGATTGTTTGGTGTGGAGACAGCTTCCTTGACAGGGGAATGAATGGCCTGAATAATGGCAGGAAAGGGGCAGCACATATTCAAGGAAAAAGAAGTGATCAAGTTTGGCTTTGGCAAGTGTGAGTCAGCTCTGTCCCTCATTCATTCGTTCTTCTATTCAATAAGTATTTACTGAATGCTTGTCATATGAAGGACCATCCTGGGTGCCAGGGATCAAGTGGTAAAGAAGTTGTTCCCTGCTCACATAATGTTTACATTTAATCTAAGGAACTATGTATTGAACACTAACTAGACAGAACTTATTTAAGCTATAATTTTAAAGTGCTACAGAAGAGAAGTACAGGATGCATGAGAGCACAGAGCCAGTCAGTGGTCTGAGATGAAATGTCAGGCAATGAGGAATTATGAGAGATAAGCTGGAAAAAGGATGTTGGGGCTAGAGAGCAAGGACTTTGAATGCCAGGCTAAGGATTTTGGAATTTAATCTCTTAATTTTCCTGAAAAACAGCCCTCAGTATTAGTGCAGGTGTTATCAGCATACAGTATAGTGGAAAGAGCATGCACTTTGGGTTCAGAAAGACTTAGCTTTGAATTCTGGCTGTGCCAATTGTAAATCATGTGTCAGTATGTTTCTTAACCTCTCTGAGCTTCAGTCTTCTTATCCTTAAAATGGGGTGATAATACTCCCAGTGGAAGCTAAGAAATACCTAGCACAGCCTAGCAGAGAAAAGCAATCAATAGATAATAATTTCCCTTCTCTTGTCATATGTGAAAATTTCATACCACTGAGAGTTTAAAAGTACCCTGCCTAAGATCACCCAGCTAGTAAATTAATGGTAGATGTGGACCCTGTCTATAGACTATGGTTACTAGGTATGTGTACCTACAAGCTAGCTTGTCCCTAAAGGACCAGAGATTAATTTAGAGCAGTAGAAAAACCTAGAGAAATAATTCTGTGGCCACACTGGTAGGAAGACTCTCCTTTAGCAACAACGATGCAGGCTGTTCTTTGTCATTTAGAATTTGGCTTTGTTCTCACGCTTGCCTGTGCATGAGAATGCAAAGAGAAGTGAAAAACGCAGATTCCCAGGCCTCATCTCAGATGTACTGAAATAGACTCTTCAAGGTTGGCAAAAGAAATTTAATAGCTCCCCAAATGAGTCTGATGAGTATCCATGTTTGAGAACCACTGGACTAGAGACTCACTCTCTTGCTCATTGCAAATGTCCTGTTACTCCTCAGTGGAGCAGAGAATCCTTAATACCAGTGTTTCTGAAAATGTGGTCCTCAGACCAGCAGCATCAGCACCACTTGGGAACTTTTTATAAGGGCAAACTTTTAAGCCGATCCCAGGTCTACTGAATCAGCAACTCTGGGGGTAGGGCCCGGCAGTGTGTCTGAATAAGCCCTCCAGGTGATTCTCATACACCCTAAAGTGTGAGAGCCCTGCTCAATAGTAATCCTGAGAAGTTCTCCAGCAATGCAGCGAGAAACAGGAGAGTCTGTTAGAAGTTCTGAAAACATGAGAAGAATGGTAAGAGCAGTGAAATTGAAAGGTTTGGGGCAGAGAAAGGGAAAGAAACAAGAAAAAAGGAGGAGCCCCAGTACTATGGGAACATGGGTTTGCTGGTTTTCATTTAACCCCTGACATCAGCAGGCTTGTTATGACATAGAATGACGTCCCAGTTCCTCCATGTAAATTCTGTTCCCTAAGTAAAGCAAGCTGGATGACTGTTCCCAGTGGCTGTGTGACCTTGGCAAGCGACTCCACCTCTCTAGGTCTCAGTCTCCTGAGGCACAAAAATTAGGGGCCTGAAGTGATTGATCACTAAGGGTTCCTCTGGCTATAACTTTTTACAGCACTGCCCAAAGGAATTGAGATTCACTCTGACATTTCCAGTGACACCTGAGCAAGTGACTCTTTTCTGAGGGCTTCTTGGAGCAGCAAAACTTAAAACAGGGGACTGGTTGGGGACCTGGAGTAAACAACTTCCTTCCTGGAGAGTCTGAGCATCCTGAGGCCTTGCAGAGGGAAATTCCAGGCCATCTGGATGTGAGAGAATTGCAGTCATCTACCCGGGTTACAGGAGCCTGCCTTCCGGAGATAGCATTATGTCACTACATAGTTCATTACGACCTGGAAAAGTCCTTAATAACCATGAGGGAGGGATATCAGGGATGGAATGGGGAGTTTTGATACACAGACTCAGTTCTTCTTTTCTCTGTCTCCACAGGAGGTCCCCAGCTGCTAGTCAGCCTCCCATCTCCAGAGTCAACCCGCAAGGTAGGCCGTGTCATAAGGTCTATCTTGATGTTTCAAGATAGAATAATAAACATGCCTCTTATTCAGAACTGTTTTTTAAAACAATAGCGTTGTTTGCATATTGTCTCTCTCAAAAGTATGTCTATTGGTAACTTTTTTCTAAGGTACACTGGAGCATTACTTCACTCTATTAAAACCACATTAAAAGCAGTACTAAATCATTTGCCCATTGTATGTGCAGGCTTTCAGAACATGATAAACATGGGGTAATGCTGCTTCTTCCCCAAAGAGGAGCAGGAGGCAGAGTTGTATTGACAGCGCAGCTTGACCTCAGCTTGCTGGCCCCAGTAAACTCCAGGACAGCTAACCTCAAAGACCTAAGGTGCTCCACACTGGCCTGAGGGCCCCTGCAGATATGTTAGTGGTTTCCCTCTTCATGTCAACTATAGATCCCACTTGAATCTACATCCTTTCCAGGTGTGAAACCAAAGGCTCTTTCCAGGTCACGAATCATTTCTTTTGGAGGGCATCCAACTTTGTTCCTCAACGTTGTTTTTTTTGTTTTGTTTTGTTTTTAAGAACCTAACCTCTCATCTTTCAGAACAGTGCATCCACTTTTCTTGGTGTGTTGAGAGCTGCAGAGAGGAAGGGCCACCTTGAAGGAACACCATGGAGTTCTGTTGAACTGAAATTCTTCTTCACACAAAATGCAACCAGTTCTATGATATTTGTTAAAGTCCAAATCATGTTTTCTCCTCAATCTGTTCCCTACTATTGTAGCAGTAGATTTGAGAAAAACCACAGGAGAAACAATGCAGATGAACTCACACTGAGATCACCTAATGCCTGACACCTAACAATGCCTCACACGCTTTTCTATTTCCAGCAGCGCTTCATACTTAAAATCTTTCTCACTTGGTTGTTGTGTTTTCTTTCTGGTATCCTGATCATAAGTATAAGGGAAGTATTACAAAAGCTCAGCTTCTGAAAGAAAGGAACAAAAGCAGCAGATTCCATTGGCTCATTGGCTTCTGAAGTATTTGTGGTGCATGCTTTTATAAATATTTTTATAAGAGAAAGATTGAGAATGAGAAAAAAGTGAAAGAAAGATATTAAGTAAAGGTGAGTTTACTCTAGAGCCCCTTGATATGAAACACAAAGAAGTAAATAGTTCTCTATGGACTTCAAAAACCTGGTGTGCTGAATGTGCTATTTCCTTTATAACTTTTATAAAAAGAAACAAAATAGGATGTTTTAACATATAACTCGTGTTACATACTTGGAGATCAAAGGAGGAAGTTTTGAAACTCCAATCATTTCATCATATTGGCCTACCAGTGAGGCAGTGTTGCTCACATTTCTATTAGCCAAATTTACATCAATTTGATTATTTAGACTATATTTTCTTTTTCTTGTAATAAATACTGACAAACATTAGGAGAATATGTACAATTTATGGCTCTATAAATTAGCTCATTAACCAAAGATGTGGTTGGAAAGATCCTTTTGTGATTATTGGCACAGCAACTACAGCTTGACAACTAGGGATTCTTTTGTTAAAGTCTTCTCAAACAATGGAGCAAAGAAATGACAGTACCACTCAGGCAATTTGTTTCCTTCTGTCTCTGTGGCAAACTACAAAAATCTTGGCTTTTCACTGGGAAGAGAATGTAGTGATACCAATTATTACGTAATTATGGGTTTCAAAATCTCCTTAACGTTTAGCCACAGTTAGAAAAGGAAGGAGGAGACACACATCCCGTGTTTTGTTCTTATTATCAGCTTAAATAAGTCAGGCAGATTTTTCCTGTTATTTTAATATTTATCAGCATATGACAAAGAGATGTGTTTAAATAGAAACTTTAAAGGGGAATGAAAAATAAGTGGCTCAGAGCAAACAGAATTGAGAACTGGAGTGCTGCTTCGAAATATGATTTTTCACGATAGTAAGATCAGGTTTTTATTTGTCAGTCCTGAAGTTGAATTCATGTATTTCAATTGAAATCTAAGATAAAAGGTACAAGAAATCTACATCAATTTAAACAGATTTAGCAACAACCCAGTTTGCTCAGAAAGCCTGACTTAGATAACTCGATTCTTGTATTGGAGCAATTCAGAGAGAGAGAGAGAGAAAGAGAGAGAGAAATACCAAATCTTAAAATGCTTTATTATTTCAAACATATAAATGAGAAAAAATGTAATTTATTTTAAAAGCTAATTGTCAGAAACCATGGTAAATTGGTACATTTACTTTTACAAATTGATTATTAACTGAAATATTAAATGGATACATCAAAGGAAAGCTCTCCGTTTGAAATACCCCTCTTTGGCCAGGCGCGGTGGGCACACCTATAATCTCAACACTTTGGGAGGCCAAGGTGGGCAGATCACGAGGTCAGGAGTTCAAGACCAGCCTGACCAATATGGTGAAACCCCATCTCTACTAAAACTACAAAAATCACCTGGGTGTGGTGGCACATGCCTGTTGTCCCAGCTACTCGGGAGGCTGAGGCAGGAGAATCTCTTGAACCTAGGAGGCGGAGATTGCAGCGAGCCGAGATCGCGCCACTGTACTCAAGCCCAGGTGACAGAGCAAGGAGCAAGACTCCGTCTCCAAAAAAAAAAAAAAAGAAAGAAAGAAATACCAGAAATACCCTTCTTCTCACTATCCAACCAAGGTTCTTATCAGCTCTCATGGCTCAATGCAAATGTCCTTACTTTGCAAAGACATCAAATTTTTTTTTAAGTTGGCGTAATTGCTCCTTTTTTGTGCTATGGC
The DNA here is from genome assembly GCF_028878055.3 of Symphalangus syndactylus. Taxonomy (NCBI): domain Eukaryota; kingdom Metazoa; phylum Chordata; class Mammalia; order Primates; family Hylobatidae; genus Symphalangus; species Symphalangus syndactylus. Next base: position 46,343,403 of record NC_072434.2, on the reverse strand, counting down.
AACAATTTAATTCTCTGATATACTTTAATTCAAGGCTTCTTGTATGTCTCTCCCATTGGAGATAAAGCTCTTGAAGACAGGGACTGTGCCTTATCTATCTTTTTATTACTTGTGGTGCTTTCACATAATTATTTTCACATAGTAAGAACACAGTAAGTGTTGAATTGACTGGGAAAACTACATAAAATTTGGAGACTTTATGTGAAGGAAAATACATATAAAATACAATTTTAATAATGAGCCAATATTTTTATCTCTATTGCTGTGAAAATTATTCAAATTGTGTTTTTTCACTATTAAAAATTAGTTATTGCACTGAAGTTAATAGAGGTTTGAAACACACTCTAAAACTGCTTATATATGTTAGTGTGTTCATACTGGTTTTGAACAAAAAGAGTGAAATCTAAGAAGTTGGCATTTAGCACTTTGAATAAGAAAGCCAGAGTAGAGCAATGGAGAATTTCAAGCCCAGAAAGAATGACGAGGAAGCCATATGCTCCCAGGTTGAGGAGAAAGACGCAGTAAATCCTCCTGGGGGTGTCGAAAATGCCAATGTTGTAGTTTAATGAGCATCTGAATTTGTTTCACATTTTGCCTTTGACAAGCACAAATTCCAGGTTCTCCCTACATGGTGCTCAAGGATTGAAACAGAAAGGAAAAAATAGAAAAAGAAAGAAAACTCCAAAACAAGGCAGGAACTCGAATTCTGTCACCTGTACATATTCACAACAGAAAACTGAAGTAATTCTCAGGATTCTGGGTCCCAAAACTATTTGCAACAGGAAAATGGGGTGCATGCATACACACGTGTGTGTGATAATTGCCCCCCTTTTTCCATTCCATCCTATCCTTTGCTCTTCAATAGTAATCACACATATGTCATGAAAGTAAGAATTTACTGAAAAGATAAATTATCAAGTGTTCACTGTCTTTACAAAATGATTTTTTGCTTTATAGAAGGATTGGAGAAGCATCCTTTTAATGGCTAGCACATCTGAGTCATGTAAATGTGACTTGATGTAAAATAATATGTATCACATATACAATATTTCAGCAGCCAACTTGATACATAAGGTGGGTGCTCTCTACTAAATTTCTTTTTCTAAAATTTATCAGTAAATTTACTGAGCAGGAACATTACCACTGGTAACAGATCAGATGTTATGAAAAACCACACAGAAGTCTATGGGTCACTGGAAATGACAGCAAACCATAGCACCAAGATGAGTAGGGAATCACTTTGAGGACTTCAAGCCAGATTGCTGAAGATACTAACGATATCAAAGCCTGGATATCCATAGCCTTGATTTATGGTGGTTTTCAACACCAGTCAATGAGAATGCATTTCAAGAAAAGACTGTGTTCGGAGAAATCGTATGAGACAGTAATAGGGCTTTCCAGTAAAGCCTGAAATAGGTTGGCCTATGTGAGAAACAGACTTAATTAAGGTTTTTCCAGTGCTCACGGAATGCATTTCTTTTAATTTGTGTCTAGGCCATTCTGGGGAGGAATTGGCTTTTTACCAGCTGATAAAACAGAAGAAGAGGCTTTCTCCTTGGAAACCTATTTCTCCGTATGGGTTCTGCCCATAGCTTTACTTGATTATGACTATCCTTCCGGAGGTTCATGTGGGTGTACCAGATGCAGGGTCTCTTCAAGTAGTGGACAAGAGGGTCAGTGAGTTATCTTCGATTTTAAGGAATTCAGAAAGTCATGACGTTGATTCCGTCCTCGTTCTTTGCCAGAACTTTCAGGACCTGTGATGAGACAGGGTCTATATGTGCATGGGTAAAGGGTTCTCCGAGAACCACAGCAGTAGCCTGAGAGCGGTGCTGCGTCAGATGACTGGAAATGAGGCCCAGCATAAGCAGAACCTTTGCTTGGTTTCTACATTAAGCAAGAACTGTCAGGCAGGATTACAACACTTATGGACAAATAGGAATAAAATCAATCTTGTGACCAAAGGCTGTGACCAGTCATGATAAAGGAAGGATTAGAGGGAATTACAAGAAAAAAGAAAAAGGAAAGAAAAGAAATAAAAAGAAAGGTAAAAGAAAAAGTCAGAAATATCAAACGATGTTTTCTTCCTTATTCTGAATTCTGTGTGCTGAATTATTGGAATAATTGCCTTAATTATTCACCTTCAGTGTTTAGACAGCCTGCATATAAAATGATAGCAAAAATGCACCAGAAAAGCCCCAGTTATTTTGAGAATAATTTTCCAAATGGTTGTTTTGTAATAATTGCTTTTGTCTAAAATAGCCCTCTTATGAAAGTTTACCCCAGAGTATCAACACTGAGCTGTTTATATTGATTTGCAGTTATTTCATACGTATCTAAAATTAAGTATTGGTAGTCACAAAAATGTTAATACCTCAGCTGAAGTGCAAATGTTAAATTGTTTCCCTCAAGCAGATATTGTCAAATAAAACACCCTGCTTATTATGGTTATTTCACTAGTTCAAAATTAATTTGCAAATTTAGCATAAATATTTCTTCTCTGTGAATGAAACCGATGAGACCTCATCTAAGTTCTCACTAGCTGCCTGAACAGTTGAGTCCATTCCGTGTTGACTCCACTTCACGTTTTTGTACTGCTGAGAAACACCATCCACCCACCCTCCCCTTGAAAGTTGGAATCATGCATGTTAGTAAGTATTTCAGTTATGCTATTGACGTCAATGGAGTCATTAAATAGATTGCTGGCCCTCCCAGAGGCAAATCGCTGCCAGGGACCTAGATACAGACACGTTTTTTACAAAGACAACCATCAGGTTTTGCTATAGCAGTAAGCCAGAGAAAGGGAAAAGTTTATACTGTAGCAGACCTATCTCCAAACACAGTTTCTTTCTTTCTTTTGCATTTTAGTTCTGGCCTTTCTTTCTCTTTGGTTACAGTAGGCTCAAGCAGATACCCAGATATTGTTGCCTGAATGTTTTGTGTGCAAAAGCATCTCCTGTAATTGAGACTATGAAGGGAGGTACCCCACTTTTAAAAATGAGTCTCACCTTTTGCTCTACACAGCCTATCTTGATGTTGACTTGGTTGCATAAATTATCTAGGCAAATCACTATTGTCTGCCAGTAAGGTCATGTTTGATATATAGTTCCCTGAATAAACAGTCTCCTCCAGACACACACACACTTTTGTCCTTTCTGCCATCCCTGCGTGGCATGTCGCTGCATCCCCTCGTCTATGAATCAAGCTTTTTGCAGCTAGCACTGTGCTGTAGCATCGGGGATCTGCAGCAAAGGGTGGAGGAGGAAGCTGGAAAGAAAGCTTCACTTCTCTCAGCTGCCTCATCTGCAGCGCTCCCACAGGAGGCCGTCCACGTGCCTGTGTCCTCCCAGACCCTAGCTGCTGCCTGCCTCCAGCCTGGTCATGCAGCTCCCAGGCGTGGCAGGCAGAGCCCTTTAGGAAACATCTGCCTTTTTCTGGGCATTCTTGACAGCTCTATTTACCTGCACAGGCCCAGGAGTCAGAGCCAGAGATTTGCCTCACACATCTGGACTCTTCCACCTCCAGGATCGAAGTTAGGGAGACATCTTGAGCAGACAGATTTCTTCAAATCCGGTTGTCAGAATCTATCCCACTGGTTTTAGAACCCATTTCTCTCCTCAGTCCTGTACCTTCACTCCCTGGACACCCCCAACCCCCATTACTTATGGTAAGTTTGTATATAAATGACAGACATCTGACTACCTCTGGTAACCCCTTTTGGTTCATCTGGAGACCCAAATTCATTCCCCTACACAACTGTCCCTTTTTCTGTTTTTCCAACTTTGAGTAGCATCTTCATCATCCACCCTTTTATCTCCCTCTTCACCTACCACAGCCAACCCCTTTGGTCTTTTTCTCTAATCTTTCTTTTTCCTTTTCTCCCCCACTTCCTCTGCCTTTGTTTATTGTTCCATCATCCTGTACCTAAAGCATTGTGGTGGTCCTCCAACTTGTTATTATTGTCCTCATTCTTTCTGCACTCCAAACCAGCTTCCATTCTGGTACTAGAATTCTTTTTTTTTTTTTTTTTTTTTTGGAGGGACGGAGTCTCACTCTGTCACCAGGCTGGAGTGCAATGGTGCGATCTTGGCTCACTGCAACCTCAGCCTCCCGGGTTCAAGCGATTTTCCTGCCTCAGCCTCCCATGTAACTGAGACTACAGGACCCCGCCACCATGCCCAGATAATTTTTTGTATTTTTAGTAGAGACAGGGTTTCACCATGTTGGCCAAGATGGTCTCAATCTCTTGACCTTGTGATCCGCCCACCTCAGCCTCCCAAAGTAGAACCATTCTTATAAACCCCAATTATGGTTATATTATTTTCTTTTTTAGCTATACTTTGCCTTCAAGATAAGACCTAAACGTCTCACCAGGCATGCAAAAGCCTTTAGAATTTTGCTCTCTGTCTTTGTCCTCATCTCCCACTTTACGCTGCCACCCCCATGCACAACTGATGGCTGAAGTGCACTGAATATACGTCCCTGAAATACACCAGGATCTTCTTGCTTTCCTGCTTTCATATATGCTGTTTCTTCTACCTGGTTGCCTTTTCTCCAAAACATCATTTACATATTCAGCTCAGGGATTATTTTTCTCATTGTCACTGTGAACAAATTCTGTATATCATCTGATTCTTGGATTCAGGATTAAAATAAATATATAGTCTCAATTCAGGGCCTGGGCCCTGATATATACTATGTGCGTAGGAAACACTACTTCCTTTACCCATTTCCATCTGGAAAGTGCCTTTTAACCCTTCATCTTCTTGATATACCTCCTGCAACTCACCCAAAATTACTGTTAATTATTATCTCAAAATCTCTGTTATTACACTTTTCATACTGTATTGTAATTATTTCATTTTTTCCCATTCTAAACTAAAAGCATCCCAAGTTCAAATACTAATCCTCTTTTTCCATATCCTCAATTTATAGTATAAAGCCTGGGACACAGTAAATGATCAATAAGTGTTTATGGACTGAACAAATAGGGATGAAATAATGCCCATGCCTGAACCAGATAAGATTAGAAAGGAAGTGAGGCTCATCTTCAGCTTTGTTAAGGCTTACTGAAATATCTGCTAGCTCTCAGGACATGTGCATAGTGCTGACATCCCTTGCTAATCTTGACAACATGACTTTCAAGGCACTTGAAGTGAACTCTTTGTTATCCATTACTTCAGGAAGAAGTGGCAGTGTTAAAAGAAATTGAAGAAAATTAAACAACTAAATGAATTTTTATCATACTATATTGTTCTCTTAGTGCCTGGCATTGTGCTTGCCACAAAGTAGGCACTCAGGTAGCATATTGAATGGAATTGGTTTGAGAACCCAGTTAATCCTTCAGATAAGTTACTTCTCTGAGACTCACTTTTCTTGTCTGAAAAATGGGCATTTTTTTTTCTTGAGATAGAGTTTCACTCTTGTTGCCCAGGCTAGAGTGCAATGGTACAATCTCAGCTCACTGCAACCTCTGCCTCCCAGGTTCAAGTGAGTCTCCTGCCTCAGCCTCCCAAGTAGCTAGGATTACAGGTATGTGTCACAACACTCAGCTAATGTTTTTTTTTTAAATATATATTTTTAGTAAAGACGGAGTTTCACCATGTTGGTCAGGCTGGTCTCGAACTCCTGATCTCAGGTGATCCACCCTCCTCGGCCTCCTAAAGTGCTGGGCTTATAGGCATGAGCCACTGTGCCCGGCTGAAAATGGGCATTTTAATATTCTATAGAGTTAAGATTGCTGTGAGGGCTAAACGAGAAAAGCTTTATATAGTGATTAAGAGTGAAGACTCTGGAGTCAGACTGCCTCTTTCAAATTCCAGCCACACCATTTTGTGACCTTGGGACAAACTGCTTAACCTCTCTATGTCCTAATTGCCTCATCTCCAAAATTAGGATGGAAATTGTGTGTTTTGGTTGTAAGGATTAAATATGTTAACATGTATAAAGCATGTAGAAAGTCCCAGTGTTAGTATTAGTGTCATTAGTGTTATATAACATGCCTCAGATAGTACTCAGCACATAGCAAGCCACAGCCTTCTGGTATCAATAGGGAACCACAACAGAAAGCCCTGTTGAGATCTTTCTAGAAGGTTCTGGTCTACTTCGCTTCCATAATAATACAATCTGAAGGTATTAATTTTTGAAGTTTAAGACTTTTTTTCCTCCCAAGACTATAGAAATCTGGTTATATAGAAATAGTTTTAGAGCTGAAGGTAGGGTTCTCCAGCTCATACACGGGAAAGTTGAGGAGTCAGGAGGGAGAATGGAGCTGATACCAAATATAAGAGGACACCCCTAAATACAGCCTTTTCTCTTAAAAGCAGAGTGCATAAAAAGATTGTCAAATTATTTAGGACTTCTGGTAAACCAAATCTTAGTTAACTGAGAGTCCCATCTTGCATAAGCCTGAAAGGATGCCACTTTATATGATAGCATAATTACAGCTTGTACAGCACATCAAAGTTGTATTGAAATACGTGTTTCAGGGTTGGTACACACCTATTCAGGCATAGGTGTTACAACCCAGGAAGCTTAACAGGGAGTAGCAGTAGGAGCTGGTGCAGAGCTTCTCTTTGCAGAGAGGACAAAACCCACTAGCAGAGTCCACAGGAAGGGAAGAGGATTGGCCCTTTTGGGAAAAACTTTACACCCTCTCCAATTACTGCTGAGAAGAAAAAAGCAACCTCATACCCATCTTAACCCCTTCTCTTTATTGGAAGGGAGGGAGATAAAAAAAAGAGGTTGGAGTTAGCCTAGAGAAGAATGAATATGGAAGTTTGCTAGGAGACAAGGAAGGAAGAGGACCACCGAAGTTCCTTTTTCTGCCTCCTGCTTGCCCAAGAGGGTATGATCCTGGGAGCAGGGTGAATTCTGCTTGCTTGCTTCTGATCAACCCCGAGCCAGCACATTATGAAGTTGCCTCCAGAACTTTTCTTGGAAGCCAGGAGCATTTCAGGGAACAGTCTTTCACCCAAGAGGAGGGAAACAAAGCAGGGACTGTCCCCTTAAAATAGAGAACAAGCAACAGAACTCACTAGATTTTTTCTTGGTTTATTGTCTTGACTTCCTCCCAGCCAGAGCTGTTGACAAGTACCAAAAGTGACCCCTTGGAGTTTTCTGTATTTTTCCTACCCCCTCTCTGGCTGTGTCCACAGAGTAAGCTGGGACCATGGTGATTATCCAGCTTATTTGAATCTTAGAGGCAGCCAGGTCAGATAATGCTATTTTCTCTCTGCCCCCTCAATTGTATTTGGGGCTTCAAATTTCTAGGGTCTAGTCTGGCTAGTACTGCTGGTCTAATAAACTAGATAATGTCCAAAGCCCACATGTGTGCCTCTGATTTCAGGAAAGGTAATGGGCTAGTGCTTATTCCATTTCTGGCATGTGTCAGGCACAGCGCTAACCCCTTTGAATATATCACCTCACCTAATTCTCCAAACTAAACTTCTTTGCATATATTATTGCCCCTATTTCACATATTTGGAAAAAGAAGATTCAGGAAGTATATGGGGCTTACTCAAGACCACAAAGTTAGTGATCGAATCAGAACTGAAAGCTAGATGTGTATTTCTTGAAAACCCATGCTCTTTCCTCTACAGTCTAAACCACACTGTCTCTGCCTCCATCCCACTGTAAACCTCAGATGTTACAGCTTATCAAGAAGGGGATGGGGAAAATATTATAGCAAGAAAGCGAAGTGACTGGACTACGAACAACCTTAATAATTATTACATACTAGAGTACTTTCTTTAATTTCTTTCTCATCTATCCATTTTATTGTAAGTAGTAAGCAAAGGTGTAAGTAAACTTGAGAGAAATACATCTCACACGTCCATTATTCATTCATTAATGTATTTAATAAACATGTGTTAAATTCATACTGTATGCAAGGCACTATGTTAGCCACTGAGGATGCTGTGATGAAGGGAATGCATTCAGACCCTGATCTCATAGATCTTATGGCCCAGGAAATAATGCATGAATAAATTCATGACTATACACTTGATAATTGTAATGAAGGAAAGTACAGAATGCTTTGATATTGGCTCGCTTTTTCACCTGTAAAAATGGGAATAATACTAGTACTTACCATTAGGGTTGTGGTAATATCTAAATGCGTTATTTTACGTAAAGCATTTAGAACACTGCCTGGCACCCAGTATTATTTAGTGTTTAACTATTATGATCATTAGTTTTATCATTATTTATCATTATCATCATTATCATTAGTCTAGTGTTATTATTGTTATCATTCTGGGGACTCAAGTAGATTAGAAGAAAGGAAAGAACTCTATAAATAAATGACTTTAAACTGGAGTCCTGAAGCTGAGGAGCTGGGGTAGATCGAGGGGCGGTGGGCCTGAGAGAGTAACCAACACCTCAGAGGTGCCACAGCCAGAGACCTGGGCAGTTTGAACAACAGTAAGGGACACAGCCACAGAGACTGAGAGATGCCAGGTTAAGCAGAACATTTGTAAGTCATGGTAGACATGTAGATTTTACTGCAAATTCAATTGGGAGCCATTAAAAGATTTTGAGAAACAGATTGACATGATCTGATGTGCATTTTATTTATTTTATTTTATTTTATTATTTATTTATTTATTTTTTGTTTTCGAGACAGAGTCTTATTCTGTTGTCCAGGCTGGAGTGCAGTGGAACGATCTCAGTTCACCACAACCTCCACCTTGTGGGTTCAACTGGTTCTCCTGCCTCAGCCTCCCGAGTAGTTGGGACTACAGGTGTGTGCCACCACGCCAGGCTAATTTTTGTATTTTTGGTAGAGATGGGGTTTCACTATGTTGGCCAGGCTGGTCTGCAACTCCTGACCTCGTGATCTGCATGCCCTGGCCTCCCAAAGTACTGGGATTACAGGCATGAGCCACCACGCCCGGCCTGATATGCATTTTAAATACACAACTTCTCTTTGAGCCCCAAGTCTGGGTTACTGACATCTCCTATGTGCTCCCAGTACCTGTATTTTCTCTGTCATAATACTCAGCTCCTGCCCCTTCCATGTACCTCCTGGTTAAGAAGACAGGCTCTGCAGCTAGACTACCTGCACTTAGTTCTAGTTCAATACCTTTCTTTCTCTGTATGATTGTAGAGAAGTAATTCAACATCCCTGGGTCTTGATTTTCTTACATGTTTAATGGGGATAATAATAGAACCTTCTGCATAGAATTGTTTTAAGAGCAAAATTAAAACACTTAGAACAGTGGCTGGCACACATAAAGCACTAAATAAATATTAGTTGTTTTTAATATATTGTAACTGCCTATTTTCTTACACTAGACTGTATGCTTAGTTCCTGGCACAAGGCAGGTGTTCAAAAATATTTACTGAAAAAAAGATGAACAAGGAAAGAGAGGTAGTGTAATAAATTGTAACTAAAAGAAGAGAAAGATGGCTGTCCTATTCATGGCCTAATAGGCTTTCTTGAAACTGGGGTATATTCTGATAAGGAGGAGCCTGCTTATGGGGCCAGAGAAACTGAATGACTTTGCAGCTGCCCAGCTGCTACAGCTTTGGGGAACTTGCAATAACATCCGTGGGACAAAAATTTGTTTCAGAATCTGTGATGCCAATCTGGACTGCCATCTGCACGAAAAGAAAACTGGGCTTTTTCATTCTCTTAGGCTATGTGACTATCTCTCTGGAAAGCAAACGCAAGGCTAAACCTCCGGAGTTCTCCATTTGCTGCCTTTGGAAGGACAGTCTCACCAAAAGAGCCAGTTATCCTACTAAGAACATAACACTATGAATTCCTTTTCATCCCTGCATTGCTAATAGGGCCTCAAAGGAACAAGGGCTCAGTTCTGTGAAGTAAACACACACCTTTAGTGTAGTGAATAAACACTGGAAGAAGCTTTTCACGTATTTGTAAGCTCGGAAGTCTTTTAGGCATTGAGTAGCAACAGCTCCTTTATTGCTTCATGCAGCTGCATGGGGTACCTGCCTGGACAAACAATGAATCCTTCAGCTCTCTGAATGTTCCAGTTCTGTGCCGTATGTGTGTGTGTATGTGTGTGTGTGTGTGTGTGTGTGTGTGTGTGCATGCATACGTGCATGTGTGCTGGTTTGTTACTTTTATATCCCAGAGGAAAATAAGGGTTCTTTGCATGCTTTTTGTCAACACAATGGGTCTCTGTTCTTACTGACCTGGTTTTCTTTTATTCCTTCCCTCTCGTCGCAAGTTTAGGCAGTCTGGCTTTCTTCATCCACAGAGCAAGGCCTTCCCCTGATTTACCCCTCTCTGCATGCTCTTCACACTTCCAAACCATTTTCCATATAGGCCTCTTAAATCTAATTTAAATACTTCCCTCTGGAAAGCCTCAAACGATGAGTCCCGCCTAATTGCTCCCTCCTGTACATGTCCTGTGTTGCTTTCTAAAAGCATCATAGCTCTTTATGTCATGGGAATAAGTTCTTCCTTCATTATTTGTCAGGTGTGTGTGCACTACTTAAGCTAAAATTTTTTTATTATGGCATCTCACTGAGCCCAAGGGGAAGGAGGAGTACTTGTGTGAATAAGACTTAGACTCTGATTGTGAGTTTAAACCATTTGGAAATAAGAAATAAGATACATTACTTGAGGCCAGGAGTTCAAGACCAGCCTGGCCAACATAGTGAAATCCCGACTCTACTAAAAATACAAAAAATTAGCCAGATGTGGTGGCACGCTCCTGTAATCCCAGCTACTCAGAAGGCTGAGGCAAGAGAATCGCTTGAACCCGGGAGGCGGAGATTGCAGTGAGCCAGGATTGCACCACTGCACTCCAGAGCGAGACTCTGTCTCAAAAAAAAAAGTAAGATACATGAAGATAAGGACTGTGTCAGTCACGGTCCTCTACAGAAACAAAATCAGCAGTAGGAAAATAAGAATTTGGCTCATGCAATTATAGTGGTTGACAAGCTTGAAATCTATAGAGCAGACAGTAAATTCAGGCAGTAATTAATGCTGCAGTCATGAGGCACAATATGTTCTTTTCCAGGAAGCCTCAGTTTCTGCTCACAACTGACTGCACACGGCCCACTAACATCATCAGGGGTAATCTCCTTTAAGTCTATTGATTGTAGATGTTAACCACATCTACAAAATACCTTTCACAGTCAACACCTAGATCAATATTGATTAAATAACTGGGTACTATAGACTAGCCAAGTCGGCACATACAACTAATTATCAAGGACCCATCAACCAACAACCCCAAACACCTGTCTTTGGAATTATGCCTAGCTCTTCTACAAACAAGATGTATAAAATCCAGGACAATAAAAATTTTTGTATTATTTCTGATTGAGTCTTCACTTCAAAACAAAATAAAATAATCATTCATCCTAGCTCACAGAATTGCTTTGAAAACGAAATGATAGTTCGAAAGACCAGAAGTGCAAACTATTGCTACTTTGAACACCTTGACAGTGCGCAAGTAGTGGCAGCACACCTGTTAAATATTGGTGGCCACACAAACACATCACCATTCTCTCTACTGAGCAGACATGAGAGAAGAGAAAATCTTGGGCTTTTGCTTTACACAAATGCCGATAAATTTGTGCCTAGTACCTGGAACACACAACTGATTATCTTAAACTCAATGGAGAGAAATATCTTTACAAGAAGTTAATTTGGGCCAGAAATATCTCAGGGGGGGTAGGAGTGAGGTGGGAGCATTCTTTATGTATATTTCCACAGAGTTGAGTACGAAACTTTATTCCCCATAAAAACAAATTGGAAATTTGAATGTCAATCCAATTTGCCAGGTTATCCTTGAGATGCCCTTCCTTCTCACACCTGGATATTAAAACTTATCTCCATTTCCCCGTGAGTCTTGTATTCCTGTCACTAAGAATGCCTCCAGCCTCTTTGCAGAGCATGTTGGCACCAGGCCCCCTTCTAAAGCCACAATGCCAAAGTTCTGATCGCACCTCCGTATTCCTATGTTTCCAGTAAGTCTTTTAAAGGCATTTGGCTCCTGCCTCTGGTCTTGAATATTTTAGGCCTATTGAGTCTAGAATCTAGAGAAAATGACAGATTAAATGTAGCTCAGAACAAGAGGGTGTTGTCCGGAGAAAGCTGAGAGTGACTGGCACAGCAGATGTAAACATCGTCACCAGGGTGTACATAGCTTTAACTCAGGTACCTGCATGGGCATCACAGGCAGTATGGTACAGATAGTTCACAGGCCTGGGTATCTATGCTTATGGACTGGCCTTCCGAGTGCAGTTTCCTGCTCACTCTTATTTATCTTCTGATAAAGAATTGCTCCCAGCAAATTACTAAACTAAACCTACTGCTGATACTTTTACTCCAGATATACAAACAAGTAACTCTACTTCCTTTGCTTCTGCAGAAGTGGAACATGCTTCTACAATTCGCTTTTCTAAATTTGTTGATGGATTATTTATTGCCCCACTCCTCAAGTTTCTGTGGAGGGGATTCCATCTAATCTTTAACAGGGAACAGTTTTGGGGAAATATTCCATTTTCTCTCTTCTGTGCTGCCAGAGCAGAGGGCAAAGACAAGTAACAGTGAGTGGGAATTATAGGAGAGGTTTTTGCCTCAGTGAGCCTTTTAACCCATTAGAGATCTGGAAGAAAATGGAGTGGGTTTCTCTGGGAAGTGATTTGTTCTGCATTCCCTTGCTAGAAGATCACTTGTCTAGACATATGTAGGAAGTTTAACATGGGTTTTCCTCATTCGGAAGAAGGGTGGATTCAATCACTTCTGAGATTTTTCTTGTGTTAGGAGCATATATGATGGAACTGTGTTTTGGTAAATCAGTTTCAGATCTACACTGCCCCTAAAGTGTTTTGCTTGTTTCAAAGGTCTCTCCATAAAGCATTTGTTTCAAATACAAGGCATGGGGGAGGAGGTGTTATCACAATATCAAACCCCTGCTAACTATCAGATTTTCTATTAGGTACTCTGCAAAGGAGATCTGTTTTTATCCTCAACAACCTTCTATTAAGTCAGTATTATTATCCCATTTTTTTTAACCAATGAAACTATGCCTCCGTGAGTGTAACTAGTAGTATAAAGACACTCACTCAGCTTGTAACAGACAGACCTAGGATAGGAACCATAAAGACACTCAGCTAGTAAGCAGTAGAGTTAGGATGTGAACACTGGCTTGTTTGGCTCAGAAGCCTGTATACTTGGCATGAGCTCTCTGTGCTGCCCAGTAAGTAAAGGTGCATGTGATGCCCACACAGGTACCTGTGTTGAAGGTACGTATACCCTTGAGGTGATGTTTTCATCTGCGGTTCCAATCACTCTCAGCTGTCTCTGAACAATACCCACTTGTTCTTCAGCAACATTTAATCTGTTTTTTTCTCCAGATTCTAGAACTAGAGAGAATGTAGGAGAAAATATATTTCAAACTTTAGTTTTCCCTCATGGGAATAACTGAGCCAATAGAGAGGTGGCAGTGTCTTCCTCTCTTCTAGGAATAAGTCTCCTTCCCTGAAAGACTTTTGGGTTTTGAGTAGGCCATCCTGGCAGGGAAAAGAGGCAGGGGAGAATTTTTAGGACGTAACGAAGCTGTGGGAGACATATCTCCAGTGCATTACTCACTGCTTAAAAGACACCCTCAGCCTCTGACATCACAAAGAGAGAGAATTAGATTTCAGATCAGCAGTGAAACTGAGGTGTGTCTTGCTTGAACACAAGGAGGCAGCCATCCAACTCTAGGCTGGCTCTGGAAAGTCTCATTTTGAATAATTTGCTTCTTATGATGCTTTGTTCAGCTTCCCTACCTTAAGTGAAACTGTGTGACTTAAATGAAAGAGCACTGAGCTGAAACTCAGGAAACCTACATTTCAGTACTGGCACCAACCAGGTGTGTAACCGGAAGTAAATCCTTTAACCTTTCAGTCATCTTTAGTTTAAATTATTTTGAGTCTTTGAGTCTTAGAATTCAATCTTACTTCAGATTTCTAAAATGGCTCCTGGCCCAAAAATAGTGGTGTGTGGGTGTTGACATGGATAATTCTTTGTCAGGGAGGAAACAGCCCCTCGGTAAGAATCTGGAATTCAAGCCTAGGTCTCTTTGGTCTAACTCCAAAACCTAGGCTTCTTCCACCTCTCCTACCCTGACAAGAGGCCATACTATTGTTTCATAACAAAGTGTGTCTTTATTATTTTTATAATCCCTGTTAGCCTTGTCATTGGCACAGTTCATTAGCAAACATTCACTGAGTGCTTATGAGTGCTGGGAAAACAAAAAGGAAGGGGACATGGTGCCTGACCTAAGCTTAAAAGCATTTTCATAAGGAGATTCTGGAGCCACACTGCCTGGATTTAGATCCCAGTTCTACTATTTTTAGACTAATCATTTCTTAAACTTTCTGCATACCTCAGTTGCTTCATCCTCATTTTCTTCATCTTTAAAATCTTCCTCTTAGAGTTGTTTTAAGGATTAAATTTGTTACTTCATGTAAAACATTTAAAATAGTGCCAATCATAGAGGAAAGATCAAATACATCATTGCCATTATTGTTACTATTATATATATATGTATATATATGTATATATGTATGTCAGTCCCCCTGTGTCAGGAGTCTTGGAAGGTTGCAACTGGGTCTTGTTTGCTGGCACTTAATAAATGTTTGTTGGATCCAATTATTCAACACATATTTAGAATGTTTCTACTATGTGCAAAGCCCTCTGATGGATCCTTGGTAGAATCCAGAATTTTTACAACTTACTTTTTAAAAAATTACCATGTCTTAGCGCTTACATAAGTATAATTTGGAAATTTTTTTCTCTTTCAATATTTCTCTTCTTTCTTTTTCTGTAGCCCTTGTGTAGAAAGTATTAAGGAACTGAGAGGAAGATACCACACACATATGCTTGCTAACTTAATCATATGAGCCATCCTGGAGGAGGTGGGGTTAATAACACACCAAAAAGAAGATTCTTCTCTTTCTTAAATGATAAATGTCTTTTAGAACTCTGACGTCAGACAAGAGAGTACTGCTTACTTTTAATGGGTTTTCTGTGTCAGAGAGAGAGGAGGGAGAGAGAGAGAGAGAGAGATTCATTCACTCACCTTCTCACTGACTCATTCATTCACCCTAAAAGCACCTGGTGAGTACTCAACCACAACATGAATCAGGCATTATGCCTGCGCAGTGCTGGATAATGGAGATATAGGAATGAATAAAACATGGTTTCTTCTTTGGGAGAGTTAACAGTCGTGGGGCAGACAAACATAAATTGATACATAACACAGTGTAATAAGGATTTTTCAGAAGCATGAATAAAGTGCTCCGGAAGGACACAGGAAGGCAGCTGTTTGGGAGCAGGATCCTATTCTAAGTACAAATAACACTCTGTGCTGAGCTGTACCTAGGAAATTTATAAATTGGGTTTTATTAAATTTTAAAAATTAGTATTTCCCACAGCTGGGTCGTTCATTATACAGCCAAGTTTTCAGCCATTTCAGCTCAAGTTAGCATATTCTTTGAGCACGTATTATAACCAAGTGGATTAGGAGACTACATATTAATTCTGACCACGACTAGGACAAGGAAGGTATAGGACATATGATTTGAACTCTGCCTTAAAGAATAGATAATATTTCATAAGGCAAAGTGAGAAATCGTTTTTAAGAGGGCAGACCACGCTCAAACAAATGGAGGCCAGCCAGGTGCAGTGGTGCATACCTGTAGTTCGATCTACTCAGGAGGCTGAGGCAGGAGGATTGCTTGCGCCCAGGAGTTTGAAGCTGTAGTGCACCAAGATCATGGCGGTGAATAACCACTTCACTCCCACTGGGCAACAAAACAAGACCCCATCTCAAAAAAATAAAGTATGCAGATGAACAAGTATAGGTTTAATTGCTTAGTTATTGGAATGAAAGTCACCCTAGGGGATTAGCGAAGAATGGATAGGGTGTAGGGATATAGCAGGTAGACAGGAAAGATGGCTGGGCAAAGAATAAAGGGCTTTGCATACCTTCCAAGATTTTATTTTGTGTGCAGCGAGGAGCCACTGGTATTTGTTCAGCAGGGAAATACATTATCAAAGCAGTGCTTCTTGGGATGGTTAATGTGGTTTTGGCTACAGTGACAGGAAGCAGATTCAGGCTTGGAATCAGAAAACATAAGAGAGATTGATGAATCGGGATTAGTTGTGTGATCTTGAGCAAGTTCATAATCATTTCTGGGCTTTAGCCTCCTCATCTATATAGCAAGCAAGATGAAATTACGACAAGAGCAACAATCACAACAACAATGTTTATTGATCATTACTCTCTGAATAGCATTGTGCTGGGACATTTCCTTGTAATGTTTAAGCCTCAAAACAACTCTGTGAGTTCTTAAAAAGGTAAACACAAATTTATCCATATGACCCACCAATTTCACTCTTAGATATCTACACAAGACAAATTAAAGACATATATCCACAAAGTTGAACACGAATGTTATTAGCAGCATTATTTATTTATTTGTTTTTAACTTTTGATTTTTAAAAATATATTTAGGGGGTACAAGTGCAGGTTTCTTACATGAATATATTGCATAGTGATGAAGTCTGTGGGCCTTTATTGTATCCATCACCCAAATAGTAAACATTGTACCCAATAGGAAATTTTCAACTCTCACACCCCCTTACCCTTCCACCTTTTGTAGTCTCCAACAGCCATTATTTCACTCTATATGTCCATGTGTCCATTGTTTAACTCCCACTTATAAGTGAAAACATACAGTATTTGATTTTCTGTTTCTGAGTTAATTCACTGAGGCTAGCGGCCTCCAGTTCCACTCATGTTGCTGTGAAATATATCATTTCATTATTTTTATGGCTGAGTAGTATTCCATGGTATATATATCTTAGCTGATCCTGACTCGAGCAGCAGTTGCCCAGATGGATTAGGAGTGAGAGGAACCAAGAAAAGAGCTGTACAATGCTGCAGGCAGGAAGTAACAGGAGCTTACCCAAGGCACTGTCAGGAGGAAAGAACTGAAGATGTTGACAATGAAGCCGAGCTAGGGTAATGCTCCTAACTGTACCATATTTTAACTTCTCTAAACAGTCATTTAGGATGCTTGATTCTATGAACAAGAGAAGACAAAGAATAGAGGACTTCCTTTCCTTCAGCAAACAGCTGACACACTTTCCCATCATAAACTTCGTAATTCAGGATGTAAAACCAGATCCAACAACCAAACCCAGCCAGAAGGTTAAATAAATAAGTGCTAAATAAATAAACATGATTTTTCTTTTCCTTGGCCCATGAGTCTCCATAGAAGATGCCATGTGCTTCTGGTAATTGAAGTCTACTAGTCAATTTTCCTTTCTTTGTAAAATTGAGGGAATGGCCTACTCAGGGTTATAAACTGAAACTTTGAGGAGATGGAACTTTTTGTATGTTTTGTTTTACATTTTCTCGTCATGAGCCCCATCATTAATACTAATTATGAATCACAGGTGAGGGAGTGCACCTAACATTTCATCTTTTATTTTGAAATGCTATTAAAACTCAAAAGGCAGAAACATAGCCTGTGGCCTTGGCAGATGCAGGACTAGGTGATTTAATGGGGTTTTTCCTGCATTACTTTCTATGACTGATATTTTGTGGTGCAGATGTGACTGCCACATTGTGAAACATTATTATTAATAAATCCACATTCCCTGAAACAAACAAGACAGCATGGCAAACAGTGGTGTTTGCTCTGTATACATTTGGGTTGGTTTTTCATCATTTCCTAGGACCAAGGCCCTGCTGCTTCCCATCACATTGGTGAAAAATGTGAGAATTCACAGTTTACCTATTTTGGCAACATAAACATGGGAAACTTGTGGTCACAGGGTCAGGACTCTTCGTTCTGGAGGGCCTGGTAGCAAGCGGATGGGGTCGTGAGGGAGCTTCCTTAGGGAGGACAATATTGAATCTAGAAGTGCACAGGACTTAGCCCATGTAATAAAGAGAATATTCTGAATACCCTTTAGTATTCAGTCTTTCAGTCACTGTCCCCAAAGAGCCAAGAAAAGCTAATGTATGCCCCCCATGGTAATTAAATGTTCAAGCTTGAAGAAACTTGAAGAAGTCTTAAACGTAGCAACACTAACTGCCAGCTTTGTTAGCTGTTATAAGAATTCAGCCAGTCACAACTCATTCAAAATGCCATTATTAGACACTGACTATGTGTGTAGAAGGGTTCTAAATTGCAGTCCCAGTCCTCAGAGGGATTGTAGTGAATGCAGGTGGGGATAGTATTTAAATGTGACACAGTTACATATTAACTAACAATTAAAGTGGATGGTGGTTTTCTTCTCAGTGAAGACTTTCAGAGCTGTCCTGCCCCCACAACTGGCGAGTGGAGCCTCCGTCTTCGAATCCAAACAATTCAGTCTCATTCTATTAGAGATAATAGAAAGGTCATGAGTTTTGGCATCAGAAACTCACAAGTCTTAATCACACATTGCCTGTGTATTAGGTGGATTGTAAACTCCCTGAGGGCAAAGTCTGTTTAAACACTGCGTATCTCAGAACCCAGCACAGTGCCCAACATTTAGTAGGCACTCTACAAATATTTGATGTTGAACGCATAAAATTAACTGTAATCCTAGCAAAGTTAACCTCTGAGTCCAGCGTTCCTCTTGGTGAAACAGGAGGAATCACACCTGCTTTACAGGAGCTGAGAGGTTGACTAGAATGGAGGGTGAGGAGGAAGACTCCAGACTTTCCTTGCCTGGGCCCAAATTCTGGCCTGGCAATCATTAGCTCTGTGATTTTGAGCAAATAACTTGTCTTTGCCTCTGTTTCCCACACCAACAAATAAGGATAATAATATCACCTACGTTTTAGGCTGGGCACAGTGGCTCATGGATTTTTGGAGGCCGAGGTGGGAGGATTTCTTGAGGCCAGGAGTTTGAGAGCAGCCTGGGCAACATAACAAGACCTTATATCTACAAAACAAAAACTTTAAAAAAGTAGCTGAGCATGGTGGTGTGTACTTGTAAGTCCTAGCTACTTGGGAGGCTGAGGCAGGAGGATGACTTGAGTCCAGGAGTTGGAGGCGGCAGTGAGCTATGATTGTGCCACTGCACTCCAACCTGGGTGACAGAGTAAAACCCTGTCTCTAAAAAAACAAAACTCAAAACAAAACAAAAAACTGTATTAGGCCATTCTTGCATTGCCATAAAGAAATCCCAGAGATTAGGTAATTTATAAAGAAAGACGTTTCATTGGCTCACAGTTCTGCATGATGGCCTACAGGAAGCACAATAATGGCATCTGCTTGGCTTCTGGGGATACCTGAGGAAACTTACAGTCATGGCAGAAAGTGAAGAGGAAGCAGGCAGACACACCCAGAGCAGGGGCGAGAGAGAGAGAGAGGGCAAGGTGCCACACTTTTAAATAGCCAGATCTTATGAGAAATCACTCACTACCACAAACACAACACCAGGGGAACGGTGCTAAACCATTCATGAGAAAACCACGCACATGATTCAGTCACTTTCACCAGGCCCCACCTCCAACACTGAGGATTACATTCCAACCTGAGAGTTAGGTGGGACATCCAAACCATATCACAAACCTACTTTTTCAGTTTGTTATGAGGATTAAATGAATATTTGTATAGTTCTTAGACTAGGGCCTGGTACATAGTATGTTCTATGAAAATAGTTTAAAAATGCCTCATATAGCCTGCTACAAATGACACTGAATAAATGTTAAAGAACGTTAAGTTTGACCCCCATTTCCTAAACTAGTGCCTGGCTTACTATAAATACACAGAATGGAATATAATTATGAATTGAGTGTTACAGGTTTTCTGAAGCTCAAGCTAGAAATATGGGTTTGTGGGCTAGAAATATGGGGAAGAGTTTCATCAAGGACAAGGAACAAAATTTGTACCTTAGTGGAATTAAATGGCAGTGATGAGTTCACAGAGAAGGCATATAATCTGCAAAAGCTGGAGGAAAGAAGGATCAGCCACAGTCACAAGATGCTCCACCATCAACAGGACTTGGCACCAGTTTCTGGGAGAATAATTTGTCACGATCCAGCTTTTTAAGTGAGTTTGACCAAAGCGCTGCTTTAGTTCTGTGGTTTCAACTGCACAGATTAATACTTTGATGGCTGCTTGTTTATTCACTTATTTATTGAGGAAGTATTTATGTAGGTCCTACTATGTGCCAGACATTTTGCTAGGCAGTGGTGAATAAAATAGAAATGGAAGCCTGAGCAACATAGCAATACCTGTGTCTACAAAACAATAAAAATAAAAATAAAATAGCCAGGCACAGTGACACATGCCTGTGGTCTCAGCCTCTCAGGAGGCTGAGACAGGAGGATCCCTTGAGCCCAGTAGTTAGAGGCCACAATGAGCCATGATGGTGCCTTTGCATTCCAACCTGAGTGACAGAGCAAGACCTGTCTCAAGAAAGAAAAAAAGAAAAGAAATGGACTTCATCTCTTTTGGACCAGGAGGGAGAGACAGACTATAAACAGGAAAATAAATAGATTTTGATTAGTGCTTCAAAGGATATTAAAAGGGTACAGTATTGCTCAGATGGAAAAATGGGAAAAGGTCTGTCCAAGGTGGTGATATTTCTATGGAATCCAGAAAGGTAAGAAGGAAAAAGGAGACTATTCCAGGCTGGGAAACATAATATTCAAAGGTCTTGAGAATGGTATATTTGAGAAAGAAGGCCGGTGTGGCTGGAACAGAGTGAGCTAGGAGTGAGTGGTGAAAAATGGGGTTGGTGGCATATAGACAGGGCCAGGTCTCACAGGATCTTGTAGGTGATGTAGGCAATTTGGATTATATTAAAGCAAATTGGGCAGCCACTGAAAAAAATGGAGAAGAGAAAATGTTATATATATATATATATTTTTTTTAAAAGGTCACTCAGATTTCAATGTGTAATAAATTGGATTGGAAAGAGAGGATATGAGGGGAATGTTGAAGAAGTCTGAGCAAGAGGTGATGTTTGCCTAATCAAGGATGGTAGCGGTAGCAGTAGGAAGTGAGGGAAGTGGACTGATGTGTAATATATTCTGTAGGTGAAATAGATAAGATGATGCCGATGAATTAGATGGGGAGGGACTGAAAGTAGAAATAGTAAGGGAGAGAAAAGATTCAAGAATGAAATCCAGGCTTCTGGCTTGAACCACTGAGTGAGTATTAATGCCAATGACTAAGTTGAAAATGTTAAAAGAGGGAATATTGGAAGGTAGATTGAGGAAAAAATCAGGAGCTTGGTTTTAGATGTTAATTTTCAGTGCTCTGATGTAGCCAAGAAGAGACACCAACACAGCAGAGAAAAGATTAGGCAGAGAGATCAGTTTTAAGAGTTGCACAGATCTAGAAGGGGTGAGGGGTAGTGGGACACAGAAAGCAAGTTGAGGTGTTGACCTTTGTTAACAGCAGGGACACCTGGTGAAAGAATAAGAAGGGAGGATGTGGGTGTAACTGGAGGTGATAATCATCATCGCCATAGCTGATATTTATTGATGTGTACCAGGTAATGTTCTAAGTAAGTTTCATTTATTAACTCACTTTATCCTCACAGTAACCTTATGAGGTTTGTACATATAATGTATCAAAACTAAGAGAGTTCTCATCTGATGGTCTACATTGTGTAACAGGAGTCAAGAGGGACATTTGAGGAGAGAAGCTAGGACACAGTTGGGATAGAAAGTATTCGGTGGAACTTCCAGGCAGTACTGAGAGTTCCTTTGAGATTTTAAGTTATGAATATAAAGTGAATCTAACCCCAAATGCAAATGGATTTTCCACAGCATTCAGCAATCAGACTTCAGTGGCCTGACTTAATTGGTGCTTCATGTGGAAGTAGGGATAATTTCCAATGCCAGGAGTAATAATCAAGTACACTATTATCCCTTACTAGTATCCTAGCACTTTATGTACTTTCATGAAGCTGCTTTGGGGACTTGGCCACAAGAAACCTTCCACCCACCAGGCTACCCCTCAATCCCTGCTCAGAAGCAGAAACTATGGCTCTATGAAAGAATAATATCTAGAGTGAACTACAGCCACTCATCAGGAGGATGAAGAAATTGATGGCTGAGTTTAAGCCTCATTTCTAGCAGAGGTCCAAACTGGATGCTCTGACTTGTTCTACCTTACAGCTTTCCAGGTCACTCTCAGTGACCAGGGTACCTCCTCTACCTAAGAAATCACCGTCAGCTCTCCCCACTGCCAAGAGCTCATAAATGAAGAAGGGATACAAAATCTTTACTTGACACAGAAAGCTTTAGGTTGACAACAAATAGCAATAGCTAACATTTACTGAGCATGTCTTTTATATCAGGCTGTGGGCTAAGTGCTTTTATATGTAGTATTTCTCTTAATCTTTTAAACAAACCAGTGCGATAGGAATCCTTATGATCTCATACTACGGATAAGAAAAGTGAGCTTTAGAGAGGTTAAATAATTTTTCTCAGACCAAGAAGCTAACAAGCAGAGCAGCCAAGAGTGGAATCCAGGCAGTCTGAATCTAGATACTAGGCTCTTTTAACAAGTACAGTATAATGGTAAATCAGCCAACATCTCTGCTGGATCAAGCTGTTGTATATATCCACTTGTTATCACATGTTGTCACCTTTCTATAGATGTTACTTAGAAAACAAATGGATTTTATTTCCAACTATATTTAGACCGGTTTCTACTCTCCCATGTTCTCAAAATGACAGACTAATTGTGGGGGGATTATGGCATTAATAGATTTTATTATTTCCCTCTTTTGAGAGCAAACAGACTGTTACAGAGTCCAGTTTATGGTTTGTTGGTTTTTTGCAAGCCTGGTGACCTATGTTAAGAGAATTTCCCCTGAAGTCAAATGCGCTGACACATGTGACAGCATAAGCTGCACTCCATGGGCTCCAAGGACTGGCAATAATGACCTGGCTTTTTTTCCCACCATGTAATTATGAATTGAGATTTGACTTTTAAAACAAATTCCCAGATAGTTGAGGTCAATATGAAAATTTTAGTTTCAATATCTGAGTATCTTAACTGTGTAGATTATTTGTGAGTATACTGATAATAAGCTCTTTATGTTGACCTACTTTTAGGTGGTTGTAGCCTGTGAATTGTTTTTTTCATAAATGAGGGATATATGGATTTGCATGGAGCCATTCACGCATTCTGCACATAATTAGAGCCGAATGGTACTCATTAAGATTGAACATGAGATGTTAATTTCCATTAGGGCCTGGGGAATCTGCATTTTTAAATAAAGCCCCAGATGATTCTTGTATAAACCGAAGTTTAAGAAACATTGAATAGATGTGCTCTAATTGTTTGATTTATTTTCTCTTCTTTTCCTATTAAGGATAAGAAAAATTAAATGACCTTTAACAGGCTTGACTATCACTACAATAGTAATAATAGCCAATAGCTGGTGAATGTTTATCTTTGCTGAATAGTGTTTTATGTATCTATTTCATATGTAACACATTCTTAGGCAGAGATTATCATTAGACCCATTTTGAAGATAAAAAACAATGAGATGGAGAGAGTCTAAGCAACCCAAGATCATATAGCTACTGAGTGGCAAAGCGAGGGTTTAGAATTATACTTTTGCCTTTGAAGGCCAAGTCATTATCTGGAGACAGATAACAATGGATATAAATCACAGCTTTGCTACTTACCAGCTTGAAAGATGAGTTTAATAATACTGACTTTGCATGGTTATTGTAAAAATGACAGAATAACGCATATAAAGCACCAAGTATATGCCTGCCAAGTAGTAGACACTCATTAAATGGTGGCTATTAAATGTTGTGAGCTGGAAAGTTGAACAGGTATTCCGTGATTTTGATCACTGTAATCAGTGAACACACGTAATCCAAATACCTGCCTACATATCGTACACTGTTCTTATTGTTTTAACTCTCCAAATTATTTACATAATTATCTCTACCTCCTCCTTCCCACTATCTCTTTAGATATGATCTGTGCCTAAGACTCCCTAAGACACTAATTCTACGTGATTTGAAAAGTAACATAAATACTTCTATTGTTTTTCTATCCTAAGGAAGTTTGAATGAATTTAAGATATTTTCCAATGACTTTAGTACGAATGTTTGCAAAGGGCCAGAGCTCCCTGGAAGTAAGTTGAAAAACAAACCCAGCTGTAATAGCCTGGTGACCCAGCAGCCCAGACGTGCCATAATAACCCATTTGGGGATTGCATGGTAATTGGGTCCATGGCATTTGGCTTAGTGGTTCTGATTGTGACACATGATGATTCAAATTTACTCATGGACACACTAGAGCATCACAAAATGACCTTTTTTGAGGTCCTTGAGGTCAGGCAGGGAGGGAGGGAGAAGCACTGGGGCACTCTAAACAAAGCAACTTTGTTTTTACACCGCTTGCTTGGACAAGTGTCTCCTCACGTGCAGCAGTCATTTGCTGTGGAGCTCTTGGCAGAGTAACTAAAATGTGACAGAAATGAAGGGCAAACTCGGAAATCCCCTGGAAAATCACCCTCCCAAGCAAATATTTGCCATGGTATTGTAGCTCAATGACTTATTTTTTGTCATTCACTTTTTTTGGCTCATTCCTTTCCTTTACAGCCATTTAAAAGATCGGTAAACTGAATGTTTATTGAGCATCTACTATGTGCATTGCATGTACCATACTGAGTTTATGGAAGATGGAGTCTGAGCTGAAATCATTTACCATCTCTAGAATTCATTCTCCGTGTCTGCAAAATGGGGATGTGGGCTACATCAGTGATTCCCAAGCTAGTTTATAGTTTATTAAAGCATATTCAACAAGTGATTCCCAAGTTAATTACATAGTTTATTAAAGCATATTCAACATTGCATCTTCTATTTAAAACACACACACAGGCTGGGCGCGGTGGCTCACGCCTGTAATCCCAGCACTTTGCGGGGGCCGAGGTGGGCAGATCACGAGGTCAGGAGATCCAGACCATCCTGGCCAACACAGTGAAACCCCCTCTCTACAAAAAATACAAAAAAAAATTAGCCAGGCGAGGTGGTGGGCGCCTGTAGTCCCAGCTACGCGGGAGGCTGAGGCAGGAGAATGGCATGAACCTGGGAGGCGGAGCCTGCAGTGAGCCGAGATCGCGCCACTGCACTCCAACCTGGGCGACAGCGAGACTCTATCTCAAAACAAACACACACACACACACACACACACACACACACACACACACAAAATCTGCAGAAAAATCTTTAGAAACCAAGAAAGTAAACTTTAACAAAATCTTCTCAGCCAATAAACATACAAAAAGCATAGAATCTCAACCAAAGGGCCACCTGAATCTGCATAAAGGCTAGGTATGTGATTTTGTTGTTGTTGTTCTCAACCATATAAAACTGGTTGAGAAACTCCAGATCAGATAATCTCTAAGATTAATCTCAAGTTCAAAAAACTCTGTGGCTGGACATGGTGGCTCATGCCTGTAATCCCAGCACTTTGGGAGGCCAAGCTGGGCAAGTCACCTGAAGTCAGGAGTTCCTGACCAGCCTGGCCAACATGGTGAAACCTCATCTCTACTAAAAATACAAAAATTAGCCAGGTGTGGTAGCAGGTGCCTGTAATCCCAGCTACTCATGAGGCTGAGGCAGGAGAATCACTTGAACCCAGGAGGCGGTGGTTGCAGTGAGCCAAGATCGCACCATTGCACTCCACCCTGGGTGACACAGCAATACTCTGTCTCAATTAAAATAAAATAAAAAAAAGTCTGTGATTTTATTAGGGCTTCTCTCAACAAAGTTGGTGTTTTTATAGCTCAGAGAAGATATATGTAGCATTAGAGAAGGATAAATCATTATGGCTTAAGAGATAATATCAACTTCTGATGGTTTATTCATGGACAAATGTATGTGCTGACCCACAAAACACAATTTTCTAATTGATTCTACTGATATTGGCCATCAAATCTAATTAATTTAGGCCCAAAGTGAATTTTTTTGGTTTTCTAAAGTCAGTCTTCACTATCTTCATAGCCCAAATTAGCCAAATAATTTAGGTAAGAAGTATTTATTCTACCACTTCTGTCAGGTTTCTCTCTGATGCCTGTGCTTTGCAAACAGGTCACTAAAAAATACGAAAGAAATAAGCAATAAATCTTAAGTTTTTTTCTTGTCTATCTGTATTTTATCTGTATTTTTTGTTATCTTAGCTATTTTTTTTATTAATTCAGAATGTTCCAGCAAAAGAGGAGAAAAAAACACACAGTAAAGGGAAAATCAAAGAGGAGAGACACTGTTAAGAGATTGACTACATTGAAAGAGAAAGTGGAGGAATGAAATCCAAAAAGAATTTTCAGGGAAAATCCCTCAGTAAAAGAAAAAAAGACAAAGATATTGCATAGGGTGTGTTTCATGACTCATGCCTGGCTCTGTACCTGGGTGATTCATTTGGTGGAAAACATAGCTGGTTCAGAGAACCTTTCACAGGCCCCAGACTTTGTTGAAATCATTTGAAGCTTCATTTTGTGTGTATATTTTCCTCACTTCTTTAAAACTGAAATATTAATTGCTTATGAGAAATAGGCCCTGATCATTGGAGTTTATGTGTATGGCCACTTGAGATTTAGAAGTAGATCAGGGACTTTGAAGTAGGGGAAGTGTTTAAGAACCTGGGACAGGTTTGTCCCTAGTGGCTTTTCTTTATCTCCCAATAGGAATAAATAGTAGGTCCAAGGGAATCCTGTTGGATAGAGTTCAAAGGGCCCTTGGTAGGGGCAGGCTAGATTAGTGGCTTTCAAAGTTTTTTGATCATCACTCACAATAAAACATATATTTTACATTAAGACTCAGCCCCACATGTCTGTGTGTTTTGTGAAATAATACTTACCTTTACTATACATGCTTTACTTGATATTTTCTATTCTATTATATTTTATTCCATTCTATTCTTTTTGTTTTGTTTTGTTTTTTGTTTTTTAACGGAGTCTCGCTCTGTCACGAGTGCAGTAGTGCAATCTCGGCTCACTTCAACCTCCACCTCCCAGGTTCAAACAATTCTCCTGCCTCAGCCTCTCATGTAGCTACCACTACAGGTGCATACCACCATGCCTGGCTAATTTTTGTATTTTTAGTAGAGACAGGGTTTCACCATGTTGGCCAAGCTGGTCTTGAACTCCTGACCTGAAGTGATCCTCCCACTTCAAAGTGCTGGGATTACAGGAGTGAGTCGCTGTGTCTGGCTCCCATTCTTTCCTTTTGTTGTTTTAAATAAATGCTGGCGAAGACCTATTAAAAAGATTTCACAACTCAGTAGTAGATTTCTATGTGTAACTTTCCAATTTCTGTCCTCTCTGCAGCACCCCTAAACACATGCATTGTTAAAATACAGCACCATATAGCCAATTTTCAGGACCATCTCTCTGGCACTCCATCCTTCACACCAAAATACTTGCAGTTTCTCAAACACCATACTGTCTTTCGCTTCCTTCACATGTCGCCCTCTCTGCTCAGTGCACTTGAGTACTTTCCCACTCCAATTCCCCTTTGTTCATCAGGCTAATGCCAGCTGGTTTAGACCCAATTCAGAGGTCAACGTCTCTTATTAGGGCTGTTTGTTTTCTGCACTCTCCTGAGCATCCTGGGCTTATCTTTATCTCAGCCTTATCATGCTGTGTTATTATGACCCATTTATATGTTTTTCTTTCCCACTAGACTTATTGGTGGCAAAAACCATGTCTTATTTGATATCCACAGGACCTGGCCTAAAGCTTGGCACATACCTGATTAATAAATTCTGGATGAATGAGACCTACGTACTGGTAGGCACGTGGTAGGGAGTGGGCTGACCTCTTGGTAAACTGTAGTCTGTTTACGATAAACAAGAAAGCATACTTTTATGGAGAATGCTCAGCTTCTTTTAGTTGATGTGCTGACCCTCATTGCAATTCTTTTTCTGTTGCCAAGCCTAGGAGGTAATGTAGCAAAGTAGCAATGAAGTCAGACTGAGGAGCTGCACAGAACTGGATTTGACTTCTGGCTCATCAGTTACTAGCTTTGTGGCCTTAGGCATGTTACTTAATTATTTTAAATCTCAGGTTCCTCATTTGCAAAATAGGAACAATAGCCCTCTGTGGCTGTGGTTAGGACTGTGTGAGTGTTATTAAATAATGGCATATGAGCTCCATGAGGTCAGGATTTTTGTCACTTCAGTTCATTGTCATGAACTTAGAAGAGAGGCTGGCACATATTTGTTGAATCAGTGAATATTTTGTACATAATAGACCATCAATAATTCATAGCAGCTCTTATTCATGTGAATTTTTCACCAACTCTTACATGAAATTTTTTGGAGTATGCATGATGTGCATAATAATTCCGTATCCCTTCTTTAATCAGAAGTTAGGGACCCACCTGTGAGGTAACCCTTCCAGAGCCTCACATTCAGTGACACAAGATGCATGTAGAAACAGTTGCCTTTCGAAAGAAATTGTTTTCAGGCTAGAATTAAGTTTAATCATTCCAAGCCTGTTTGATTCTGTGGAAGTTCTACAGTTCTGTTTTTGAGTCGTCGCCCATCAGCATTTGACTCTTCTTTTCTCTTGTCATACATCTCTTAGCCATATCACCATTTGCTGAATATTAGACTCACACAGATTCAGATTCAGAGTCTTGGGGGGAAATGATTGCATTTCTAAGTGTTCTTAGAGCTATTTCACTTGCGTCCTCGACAAATACCTTGTGTAAGGTCCATAAGGATAGAAAATCCATTATTACCTAAGACCCTTTACTGTTTCCCATTTCATGAATAGACGTTTGTATTTCAGGTTTTCACTTGGGTCTTTCCCATGTTCAGTACTTTTATAAGTAACTTACTGTGCTACAACGGAGGTATTGTTTTAGGCTTTTTTGAATTTCATCAGCATACAGACATCCCCACGTACTATATTTCTACAAAAAACCCACAAACTTTAAAAAGTAATTCCCAAACCTTAAAGAAGCCAGGTCAAGTAAAAGGATGGCATTGCTTTATTTCTATGGCATATTGAAACAGTAAGAATGAAAAGAGATCCTCAAGAGAGTGGTTTTACCTTGCTTTTACTTTCTCATGCATTTATCCAAAAAGTCCTTTTATTATATTATTCATTGCAGCCCACTCCTCAGATAATTAACCCACTTCTATGATAATAATGTTACTCCATTCATAAGGGCTCTGCCCCTTAAAGGTGCTACCTCTCAACACTATTGATTGGGGTTTAAGTTTCCAACACACGTGCTTTGGGGGACACATTCAAAGCACCAGAGGGCCTGGTCTAATGATTAAGAGTAATCATTAGAGTGGTGTAATTCATTATGGTGTAGGTAGTAAATTTAAATGATCCAGTTTATTACTCCATTATTCATTCATTAGTCCATTATGGTTGCTTACCTTACATTTGACTAGGTCGGTGAACAAGGTTGTCTTGTTACTTATCCTATTGTATGTAAAAGTCTGCCCAAAGCCGTTTTAATCATTTGTATGAATGTAGGTACAATTTCAAAGTGCACTCCTTATCATAAACTCTTGAAATACGTACTAAGAGGATATAAAAGAGAGTGGCAAATCCTATAGCACTGTGCTAATTTAATAACTTACAAAGTTCATCAATAGAACAATATACTTTTGTTCTCATGCTGACTCTTGTTCTCAAGTTGACCATTACTCCAAAGTCACTATAGTCATATTATGCTGTCGGGGGCTCTTCATTGAAATTTTGAAAATGGGAGGAGGAGCATATCCAGTGGTGAAAGAGAAAACATTTTGGTAAGTGGAAATGGGAGGAAAGGAAGCTTGCCTGGCTACCTAATAGGCCTTACTTAGTTGATTCAGTGATGGGGACCTAGTAGACCACAGAAGGGCCAAGCTGTCTGGAAAAGAGAAGGAGTTGTCATTTCTGGAACCCCTACTATGTGCCAGATACTTCACGGGTCTTTTACGTCTTTAAGTTGAACCTATGGGGGATTTTATTGCATTCGTTTTAAAGATAAGTTAACTGCTGTCCGTTTAAAAAAGTAAGTACAGTCGCTTTGCAAGGTCACATAACTTTTATGGGGCAGGGCCTGGACTTGAGTCCAAGACTTCAAAGCTTGTGTTCTTTCCACTAGCCACCTACTCTCAGAATGCTCCTGTTAAACCCATTATGTGGCAAGTCAGGTATGTGTTGCACTTGACATCTTTTTTAGTTTTCCACTTGTACAAACATTCCCCGAAAAATTGTGGAGAGGTTCCATACAGTGGAACTTGAGAGTTCATCTACTCAGCCTTCTACCCTGAAAGGTTCCTCTGAGCTCATCACTGTAACCTGAAATGTCTTTCACATGGATCTGAAAACATTTAGTGAAGTAGAAAGTATTGTGTTCATAGTAGTCATTCTGTGGTACGTTTTTTTCCTTTTTAAAAAAAGGAAAAAGTTTAGTTGACACCAAATAGTTGTATATATTTGTGGGATACAGAGTGATATTTTTATATATGTATACACTGCATAATGATCAAATCAGAGTAATTAGCATATTCATCGCCTTAAACATTTATCATTTCTTTGTATTGGGAACATTCAAAATCCTCTCTTCTAGCTTTGAACATATACAATAAATTGTTATTAACTATATTTACCCCATAGTGCAATAGAAAACTAGAACTTATTCTTCCTATCTAGCTCTAATTTTGTATTCCTTACCCAAATGCTCTGTCTTCCTCTTCCCACTAATCTTCCTAGCCTCTAATAACCATAATTCTACTCTCTATTATGAGCTCAATGTTTTTTAGCCTCCAGATATTAGTGAAACTTGCAGTATTTGTCTTTCTGTACCTGACTTATTTTACTTAATGTCCTCCAAGCTCATCCATGTTGCTGCGAATGACAGAATTTCATTCCTTTTCATGAGTGAGTAGCATTCCATTATTATATGCCATATTTCCTTCAGCCATTCATTTGCTGATGGACATTTAGGCTAATTCCATATCTTGGCTATTGTCAATAGTGCTGCAATAAACATGGGGTGCAGATATCTCTCCAATACATTGATTTATTTTCCCTTGGATAAATAGCCAGTAGTGGGATCACTGTAATATGGTAATTCTATTTAAGCTTTGTTGCAAAACCTCCATACCGTTTTCCATCATAGCTGTGCTAACTTACTTTCCCACCAACAGTTTATAAGAGTTCCCTTTCCTCCACATCCTTGCTGGCATTTGTTATTTTTTGTCTTTTTGATAATGGCCAAAAGCTTTTAGCTTTTTCTCGGTCATTGTGACGTTAGCTGTGTGTTTGCCTGTTTTGTGTTGAGGTTTGTTCCTTCTATGCCTAATGTGTTGAGAGTTTTATCACTAAGGGAAATTGAATTTTACCAGATGCTTTTTTCTGACTTTATTGATTTGTAGAACTTTTTAGTAACAATAAATTTCATTATAGAATGTAAATATTGTAAGGAAAAAATATATGTTATAATATGAATTAATAATGGCATGAATATTAAAACCAAACAAAATGCATATTGGAAAAATTGGAACTATTGCACAAACACAGACATCTAGGGGAAGGTCCTTTTCTCTAGTGTTCTTGTTTTTACCTTCTTCAGCCATGTGAAAAGACTTTCAAAGGTTCTATTTTATTCTCAGAGTTGACAGACTCACCCTTCAACAGAGTGGGCATCAAAAGCCAATAGCTGCCTTGAGTAAATCAATTTTCTGTTGATTTTAGTTCCCCTTTAAGACTTCTGGAGATACTGATCGTGGAAATGAATAATAGCGATTTAATTCTGGCACTTCGTCAGGACTCACACTGCATTCCTGGGTGCAGCCTGGAACATCACTGCTGGCTGGACTCACTTCTCCTTGCCCACCAAGGGACCTGAAAACCACATTAAGGTGGAGAGGAGAGTGTGGCACCTCCTTGCTCAGAGATCGACCAGTTCACTGTACTTTTTTGACTGTGGACTGTTGATTTTTCCAGCCTTCTCATTTCACATGTGAGGGAGAGCAATTTGGAGTGACTTCTCCGCACTTACGTAGCTGATGATAGAGGATGGACCAGAATCCACATCTCTAACTACCAGTCCAGAATTCTTTCGATTCCCCAGTCACTCACTTATTCACACATTCATCTAACATTTATTGGATGCCTACAGTGTGTGTATAGCTGTGACTACAAAGATGAATTTGACACAGACCCTGAACTCAAGGTCTTTACCCTGGCTTGTGTTTTTGATTTCCCAGAGAGTCTGAGGTCCATTAGGAAGGTGACTATCTGCCAGGGCAGTCTCTCCATGCCGGCTGGATTAGGCAATCACTGCTGACCATATGCAGTCCCATTTTCAGTGTCCAAGTCCATTCTTCATAGATGGCCTATTCTCTGTTTTTCTGACTTTCTTACTGGAATTTCTCACCCAAACATAGCATTACTGATAAATAATATTTAAGTGGCTGAGCTCTGAAGATTAAGCTACTAATATCACAAACAGGCTCCATATTCTCTCTAGTAAAGACAGAAAAAGAGTCAGTATGTGTGTGTGTGTGTTTACACATATGCGCATTCGGTGTGGCTCTCTGAGACACTTAGAAGAAAAGTTTCTGTGTGCTCATGAATGGCCTATAGTACAGCTATGAGTATATTCTAGGCCTCACGTGGCTGCAATGTTCACCAGATTACCAATATCAGAGAAGCAGATTTTTTTCTATGGGTAACTTTTAATAATTTAAGGACTCTCATTTCTCATTATTTTAGAAATCCAACTTGGAGCTTCTCATTTGATCAGCAAGTATTTTCCAAGGGCCTCCTGTATTCTCAGCCCTGTAAGAGGTTTGGGCCTTGGAGGCTGAGTCAGAGATGATGATCCTCAAACCATTTTCACTTTCATTTTGTTGTTGTCATTTTCTCTCCATTTGATCCTGAAGTAAAAAAATGACCAGTAATATTATCTCTATGTCACAGATGAGGAACTAGAGGCACAGGGAGGCTTAATGACTTGCCAGGACCCTCAACGCTATAAGCAGGAAAGCAGGGGCGAGACCACCAGGCTTCTTACCACTAGGGCAATACTTTTTTTTTCTACCTATGCCAGATTGCCAGTCCATATTTTTGTTAATTCAGGAAGGATTAGAGAAAAAATATCGCAAGCATAGAAATGTAACCTCATGATAGAATACTAACAATTAAATAAAAAAACTAAAGTTTATTTTAAATACTACCTAAACTAGGTCATGAATTCATCCTATAGCTTTTTCTCCCAGCAGGCATAATTGAGTTGCTTTCCCAAATG
Source organism: Symphalangus syndactylus (assembly GCF_028878055.3). Lineage (NCBI taxonomy): Eukaryota > Metazoa > Chordata > Mammalia > Primates > Hylobatidae > Symphalangus > Symphalangus syndactylus. The sequence continues at coordinate 46,310,170 of NC_072434.2, read as the reverse complement.
CCAGGTTACTCTACCCATGTGACTTATAAAGACCTTTTTCTTGAAGGGATTACTGCTGAACTTCTCCTAAGTCATGATTTTGTGATGGGAGAGATACAAGTAACATGTTTGTTGGGCTTTTATAACTCTAGAGAAAGCTCTTCCTAAATCTTGGAGCTTACTGCTCAGCCAACTTATTGACTTTGTCTAGGAGGTGGCCATTAACCTCTCAAACCACAGAGGTTTGGACTGTTCAACTACAGTAAGCCCAGAAGCAAAGAGAGATTAGAACACAGCATCACTGGGTGAAAATGAGGAAAGCTAAACTGCTTCTAAATTGCAGTGCTCTGTCCTATACTCATTTCTGGAGGAATCAAGAAGAGCCTGAAGCAGAAGTGACCCACTGGCCTTGGAGACAGGAGACAATGGAAAAGCACAGTTCATCCACAAACCAGCCTCTCTGAGCATCAGCTCCCTAGCTGGGTGACATTCCTAAGACTCTTTCCTGCACTAATTTCCACATTTATAAAAAAGAACCACAGATGTGTCCTTGATGGTCATCTTACTGTCATCTGTTACCACCACATACGCTGTCGTGTTATGTGGCTTGGGAAAATCTACAAACTGGTCTTTTGGCTTTGATCACCTGATTGATTTACTGTCAGCAGATGATATTAAAATTAGCTTTCATTTGTTGAGCAAATCTGGATGGGCAATTGAGGGTGGAAACAGGGAGTGGCCTGGGTGGTGGCTGGAATTAGAATAGTAATCTCTTGTGTTTTAGAGGTTACAAAGCACTTTCCCACATGTAGTCTCATTGAATTACTACAAAGTCCTGCAAGGGCCAGTATTCTTAACCCCATCTGACAAATGAGAAATTGATGTTCCAAAAGGTAAAGTGACTGGTCAGCGTTCACAAAAAGATTTGGTGGCGGTACAAAAAGCGGAATAAAAGCAAAAGGCCTTGCTTTCTGGTGCAACACATCGGAGAGTGATTAGAATCTACTATAAGGCTTTTTGGCTATGCTGAGATGACCAACAATTAATTATAAAACACTGTCAACATAGATGCTGGTGCTCTTCTCTTTCTGGGCTTTCATACCTGCTCTTCTTGAGGTTTCCCTCCCCAACCTCTATCTGTGTGTAACTCCTTCAGTTTATCACTTGGAAACCACTTCCTCTAAGAAGACCCAAGACCTTGCTAGATGCCCATCCTATGGGTTCCATGGTATCCAAAGATTACCCACACTGTTCATACCACTCTAATTCAATTGTCTGTGTTGGAATATAGCTCCATTTAGGCACTAAGAATACTTATTCACAAGTCATTCATGAGTGGTTATTTTTTCACCATTGTAACCACAACACCTTGAACAGTAGACCCTGGATAAACATTTCTTGAGAAAATGTTGCATGATCTGCTGTAGCCAAGAGGAAGTTTTGCTTCCACATTGCCCTCAGGGCTGGAAGGGAATTGGAATCTCTTCCCCTACCCTCCTGCTTTATTAAGGTACAATGGACAAATAGAAATTATATATGTTTATGGTGTATAGCATGATGTTTATATATATATGTGTGTGTGTATATATATATATACACATACACACACAGTAAAATGATTAAATAAAGCTTATTAATATAATCTGTCACCTCATAGACTTTTTATTCGTGGTAAGAACATTTAAGATCTACTCTCTCAGCAGTTTTCAAGCATACAATACCTTATTGTTAGCTAAAGTCACCGTGCTGTGCAATAGATCTCCATAGCTTATTACTCTTAACAGAAACTTTGTACCCTTTGACCAATCTTTAAAGTCATCCAAGACAGTACCATTTCCAGAAGGAGGCTCTTAGGAATCCAAAGAAACCAAACTCTAGCTATTTGCCTAAAATGTTAGATCATTCCCAGAAGTAAGACTTAGAGTTGAGAGAGTACTAGAAGTGTAACAAGGATGGAGGTTAGCATTTGTGTATCCTTATGGGAAAACAGGTAAGAGCAGATATTTCTGGAGTTACTGGGAAACTTAACCATGACACTTGGCCTGCTTATGTGTCTGGTATTATTGCTGGGAACCAAGCTTCATGCCAAACCTCTAGCTATCAGATGTCGGTTTTGGGAAGAGACTTGAGCTTGCTTATGTGGTTATTTATAACAGTAGTTTTCTATTTTGTGTCAGGTTAGAAGACACCATCACACCACTGAAATATGTTATCAGAACCATATGCAGATAGAATATAGTAAATATGGTAGATGATGAGCAAGACCTAGGACTCACAATTCAGGAAGATATGGAACCCAGCATTTAACCTAGCACCTACATGTACAAAATCCTTTCAAGTATTTAGGAGTCAATGAGTATATTAATATAATCATCCTACAAAATGAATTTGTCCAATCTTGTCAGTGAGGTCATTTCTGCAATGGCAAAATTTTAAAGGACTTGTAGAGTTCGACAAGAGATAAACATTGAGGCATTGTGCTGAATTTTCAGCAAAAGCAGTCATAGGCAATATAAAACAAAAGAGCACGACTGGGTTCCAGTAAAACTTTATTTACAAAACTAAGAAGTGGACCACCATGTTTGCTACATCACAGTTTCCTGACCCTGGTAAAAATACACCTATCAATTCCCATTTTTACTCTTTCATTTCCTTCTGGAAATCTTTCCTATGTTCTCCATCGTCCATAAGCTAAAGCCTAAACTCCTTAACTCTGCTCTGATCTGAACAGCACTTCCACACTCCCTCATATTTAGTGGTCCTTTTCCTTTCTTTGTGATCAAGTCACATTTTTCCATGCAGATAACGCCATTCTCAATGCTTTCTACTTAGTCCAATTCTACCCATCCTTTAAGGTAGATGTCTTCAAATGACATAGCGGGGTCATATCAGAATAATCTGGGAAGCCTTTTGACAATAAACACAGTGCTCTTCTCCCACACTAAATTCTCGTAGACCCAGCAAGGAGAATGGGGACAGCAGGGACATACAGGGTTGGAAAATGTCCCTCACCTTATTCAAGCAATTCCCACCTTCTTTTAAAAGTACTGCTATAGGACATTACTAAAATCCACTTCCTCCAAGAAGCTCTCCCTGATGACATAAACCCATACTCAGCTTTTCTTTCTGTGGACCTCCTCAGTCCTCAGTGCTCACAAAATTCATTTTAACACCTAGAGTATTATTTGGCTATTTAAGCTTTTCCTGTGCCAGGCACTGTTATAGGTGCTGGGGTACAGCAGTGAACACGACAGTGAATGCCCTTCTCTCAGAAGATGACACTCTAATGACTTGAAGAGACAGACAAGTGTATGTACCCAAAAGAGTGAAAAGATAATTTCAGACAATGAAAACAAGATAATGGGATAAGGAGTGACTGGAAAGCAAAGAGTAAGGGATGGTTGGACGGATAAGGAAGTGCTGTTTCAGATAAAGAGGTCAGGAAAAGCTTAAGAAATCTATAATTGAGCTTAAAATCTAAATGCAAAAACCCAGAGGAAAAGAACTGCAGGCAGAGGGAACAGCACAGTTTTATCTTTCCCTTCTCTGAAAATGTTATTGAACATAGAATGTTGGAGAAGCAAGACTCATAGAGATAGTTGAAACTGGTCTTATTTAGGGTTGTTAGATAAAATATGGGATGCCTAGTTAAATTTGAATTTCAAATAAACAACAGGTAATTTTTTTAGTAGAAAGACTAATTGTAGTATAATAACTGAAAAAAGTATTATCTGAAATTTAAATTTAACTGGGTCTCCTGTTTGTTTGTTTGTTTTGGGTTAAACTTGGCAAGCCTACATTTTATTCATAGGAAAAAGGTGAACCAGGGTGATTTGTGTCTAATATCCTCCAGCTCCTTTAAAGCTGTACTGAAACAAAATCCAAATCTAAGCAAAAGCAATTTAATTTGGTGCTGCTATTTCAGAAGATCTTATATTGTTTTCTGATTGTCTCATTGGATAGTAATTTGTCTTCCTGGTAACTCCTTAACAACAGATTCCCTATGACTTTTAAAAAATCATATACTAAGTTCAATACTAAGTAATTAATTTATTATTTTATCCTTCTTCTATCACAAGCCAGTAATAATAGTACTTTCCTGAATAAAAGGTGACAGGCCTCCATCCTCAAGTATAATAGGAGAAATTAGCAGAACTCATTTAAAATCAGCTTGGATCATGATAAAGGGCCGCAGCAGAGGCACCCAATGGACTGGGTTTCTGAGTAGGGAGATCCAGCATGGGAATCAAGGAAACTTGATGTAGGCCTTGATCAATGGCAAGAATTTCAATAAGGGATTATAGAAGACATCATCCAGGAAAAATAGATCAAAGACAATGTGCTGAAAATAACAGAACTTGTCTTGGTAACAAGTCCATCTCTGTGGTTGAAACAGAGAACAGCTAAAGGATAAGAGCATGAGATGTTAGACCTGGGTTTTCACAAACCCTGTACAATGAATTAAGGGATTTTATTTGTTGTCTTTATTTGATACCTTTGAAAACTTGTGGATGTCTAAATATTTTTGAGCTGGCACTTGATGTAAAAAGAGTCACAAATGAAGAAAAGCAATCTGATATGGTGTAAAACATGGAGACCAGTAAGAGAGTGACTGCAGGAGTCCTAGTTATTCAAATGAAGACTCAACTCTACTTTATAATAAGACAAAAGGAAAGAGGGCACTGAATGCAATAGATATTTTTGAGATAGAAACTCCAGAGCCTGCCAACTGGTGCGTTGTAGAAGTTGAGAGAAATGGAGGAGTTGAAGATAAAGCTGAGATTTTAAATTAACGTGACTGGGAGAAAGACAGTGCTATTCACAGAAGTATGGAAAACCTAGGGAAATTGGTAGACTGTAGGTGGAGAAGATGTAATCATTTTTAAATATTGCATTATAGAATGTATAGCTATAAAGAGCATCATGATAATGCCCAATCCCTTTGTTTCATGTAGAAGAAAATCCAGTGGGAGTAAGTAACTTGCCTGTGATCACTCAGTAAGTTAGTGAAATAGCCAGTTCCAGAAATCTGATGCCCTAGTTTCCCTGAACAGTGTTTCATTCATAAGATGGGCTGTCTTCTGATGAATTTATAGAAGTAGAATAATTGTGTGGTGCTGTGCAGTGATCAGTTGGAAATACAGATGTGGCACTTTGGTAAAAGATCGAGGACAATGATTTGGGAAGCATCGAAATGAAAATAACATTTGAAGGTGCAAAAACAAATAGGGTAGCCGAAATGGATGTAATTCATTTAAGTCAAATGTGACAGATGACAGTGGGGACTAAGAAGAAGTCTCCACTGCATTTCACATTTAGAAGGCCATTGGGATGAGAGAGACAGAGAGAGAGAGACAGAGACAGAGGCAGTGCAGAGTGAGGGGCTGGTGCAGAAGTGGAAACAAAATGTAAAATTATTTTTCTGGAAGCTGGCAGTAAAAGGAGAAAGATAGAATATCGTTGAAGCAGGGCCTAAAGAAAAGCTTTCAGGTTGTTGTTGGATAGGAGAAAAATAAATGCACATGTAGGTAGAAGCAATGAGAGCCATGGAGAGCAAGAGGGTAAAGATGTAAATCAGTGAAGATAGAACTGAAATTGGTGAGGTCCTGAAAGAAACTAGAGGAGACAGAGGAGCAGGAGGACACTGAAGCAGATGGTTAAAAGCGGAAATAGAGAAGCCTCCACAGCACAAAGTGGTGAAGTGGATGGAATTCAAATTGACCTTTATCTCATCAGTGAGGTAGAAAGTTGGGTTCTTGGTTAAAAGTTAAAGGATAGAAGTGGGAATGGGAATTTGTGAATAGTGGAAATGTCTTGACATAATGACCGTGGAGAATCAGTAGAGAGATGTAAACCCAGATTGAGGGCCTTGCTGAGGGTAGAGTAGTGCATTTGTGGTAGACCTAATCAATCTAGTTTTCATGCTGTTCAACTATGGAAGCAGAAGAGAAAATATGAACAATGGGAGTTTTCCAGGAATTCTCAGGTGGTGGTAAGTACCGGTTTTTTGTTGTTGTTGTTGTTGTTGTTGTTTTTAAATTACTGTTGATGGAATTAATGTTAGGTAAAGAGTCAAGCAGACTGGGCAAATGTCTGCTTGCCATTTGCTGAATGAAGGAGTTAAGTCGAGGGCCAAGGTCAGGTTCCCAAGGGTGCTTTTATGCCAGGCTTTAGCTGTATGTTGCACACGTTTTTTTTTTTTATCCTTGTGATAATAGGAAAAATTAGATAAATCATAAACTTATGAGGTAAACATTACTACCCAAAATTTACAGATAGAGATCCTCAAACTAAGATTGAGTGAACTGTGTACAAAAAGACCCACAGCAGTAAAGGGCAGAACTTTTCCAAACCCTGCCTTGCCGTTGCCTCCAGTAGCCAGGAAGGAAATGCAAAATTGGGCAGATAAGGTAGCTGAGGTCAGATGAGGAATTTCAGAAATAGAGATGGAACGCTTCCTAGTGATAAGCTCCAAAGTGAAGCAGTGGTGACAGAGGAAGAATCAAAATGCTGGTTATAGATGTCAAGGTGCAAGGAATTAGAGAGTTCATGGATTTTTTTCCGGAAACTTATTATTGAAGTATCATATGCAGAGAGAAAAGTGCACGAATCAAAAGTGTAGAAATCAGTGATTTTTAATAAAATGAACATACCTATGTAACCACTACCCAGACCAAAAGAACAGATAACTGCCAATTCCATAGAAGGCCCCTGGAAGTCCCTCCTAGTCACTAAACCCCGAAGGTAATTACCATCTTGACATCTTGGCTTAATATCAAAGATTAGTGTTTGTCTCTTTGGAGCTTTGTATTAATGGAATCTTACTATTTAATGTACTTTTTAACATCTGGGCATTTTTTGCTCCACATTTGTACTTATGAGATTCATTCCTGTTGTTTCATGCTGCAGTTGTTCCAGTAGATTTAACCACTAATATAACCATGCAAATAGTTACCACCTTTTCTAATGAGAAAAGAGTCCCATTATGTGAGGCCCATAAACAAAAGATTATTTACATTTTTATGCATTTTTGTTGGATAGAAAGTGTAGGCAACTTGACAGATACATTTCTGACATATACAGAGCTATGCTAACATTGCATTTAGATATAATTACTAGAAAATTATAAGAAAATTCTGCATGTTCTACTCTATAGTACTACAAACAGCCTTGTAATTAGAAAAAAGAAGGTTCAAAATTTAGTGCAATTTACATATACATTGTCGATTCAGGAAAGAGGCTAGGATTCAATGAATGCACTGACATTTTGAAACAAACAAACAAAAAATCCTGTGTCATTATGAGTGTTTGGAACTTCAGGATTCACCAAACTATTCTTAGTTGTTTGGAAATGATGTACACTTAGTCCTGGAAGAAGATTTAAGGAAACACCACCTGCTTTTCGGTAGTACGTTTCTGGGAAGGCTCTATGTTAACCATTCTGCAATACAAATATAAATAACTAGATACACTTTAAGACACAGACGTAATGGTCTAAAAAATCATGCTCCAGAGCAGTTGGAAATGCAGACATGTACATGATTAATATCGTGAATGGGTTTATAAAATCTCCAAGTTGCTCAACCTCCCCTTAGACTCAGTTTCTACTTCTATAAAGTAGAGAGAATGCTCCATCTAGCTCCCTGGGCTTCTATGCGAATCAGATGACGTGGTATGTAAGACAGCACTTTCCAAATTGTAAGTCAAGAATATGGTATGATTCTTACTTGCTGTAAATCCTTTTCAGTTGCTCATTGCAACTGAAGGGGGAATACCCAGATGTGAAGGGGGGATACCCAGATTCATAGCACCATAGATTGCGGCAAAGTTTAGCCAGTTGATGAATAAGTTTGCCTTTGGAATCAGACAGTCTTGGATGGGAGTACAGGCTGTGCCACTCACTATTGGCTGTGTAACTGGAGGCAAGTTATTAATCTCCTAGAGCCATAGGTTTCATTTCTAGAATGGACATCATAGCACTTGTTAGACTTACCTAGAGGAATAGGTAATTGTAAGCAATGCACCCCTCATGGCACCTTGTGCTCAGAATTATACCAATAAATAGTGTTCGTTACCATAATTCTATTATGATAATGGCAATAATAATAGTATGATGGCTTCAAGCAGCCACTTAGTGCTGTTGATGTACAAGGCAAACATTGACTTCCTGGGGTTGTACCTGCCGGGCTCTCCCACTGTTTTGTTACCTCATTACATTATTTAAGGGAATTTTTCCAGGCTAATGATAGCAGGCTTGGAACCTTGGTAGATTACATCCTGTGGCCTCTGGGCACCTACATAATTCAGGTGTCAAGGGAGCCTCATGTGGGAGGGCCTCTGATAGAGGAACTACTCTCCTCCTCTCTGTTCCCAGATTCTCAGGTAAGCCCTGTGCCTTTCTGTAATTTCTTGATGAGTTTTAGAATAATGGAACATTGGAGCAGAAAGAGACCTCTAGACATCATCTGGTACGACACCCACATTTCACAGCAGAAGAACTAGGGCTCATAGAGGCTAAGGGGCTTTCTTTTAGAGTGAGCTGGTGATAAAGGTGGGACTAGAACTCAAATCTCCCCATACCCAGTTCAGAACACTTTCTTCTCTTCCACACTGCCCTCAGGAGTGGCTTCACCTCCGCTCTCTCCATGCAAATGGAGGATTATTATCTGCTTTAGATTTGGACTTGAATCTTATTCTCCATGGTATCCTTTGGGCAATGCTTTGCACATAATAGTTACTCTGAAAAAAAGTATCTTTGAGTGGAATTCAATTTCTAGGATACCCTCTTCTCATATTCAATTTTTAGAGCAGAAACCAACCTTAAAGATCATCTTTAAATGATCAAGTTCCTTTCTCTGTGCTGCACATGTCCTACTTCCTAGGAACATTCTCCTCTAGTTGTCCTGGGCAGTCAAGCCGTCTTTCCATTGCTCTCACACTGCCCCCACTGTACAGCTACGTGCTAATGCTTATGTCGAGATAGCACAGTATAGTGGCTAAGAGTATAAGAACTGGAGTCAAGAGAGAATGAGGTTCCGGGCTGACACTTACTAGATCTTTAATGACTCTAAACCTGTTTTCTTACCTGTAAAATGGGGAAGGTAATGCCTACTTTGTAAGGTGTTAAACATTAATAGTATGTAAAATCTTTAGTATAGTGCCTAGCCCATATTGAGTGCTCGATAAATGTATTAATATTAGGTTGCATCACAATTTATACATTGATATGTCTGTCTGCCCCGTTGAACTGTTATCTTCGGGTATAGAACCTTGCCTTAGTTAATTTTATATCCATGGGATCTTGAACGGTGTTGTCTGGTGCAGAATAAATAGTCAAGATTTTTAGGAGAGGGAGAAAGAGAAGGAAGGAAAGAAGGGAGGACCAGTTATGCAGTGCAGCTGAGCTCCAACCTAAAAAATTAAAGACCTGGGTTCAAGCTTCAGCTTTTCCAACTACTGGCTGTGGAGTTCTAGCCAGTTACTCAATGTCTGTGAAACACATTCTCTTTATCAGCAAAACAGGTTTGCTAATACTGACATCATAGCATTGCTATGAGGATAATTTGAGACAATGTGAGACTGTTTGCATATTGAAATGTACTTTACAGATTTATACAAATCATCATTGTTATGAGAAGACATGCCTTCACTGTCTCCCTTATTTTACCAGATAATCAGCCACATTGCAGTGACTCCATCTATGGAGCAGAAAGCACCCCGTTTGGTGCTGTGAGGAGGCCTTTGCTTTCAATATGTTTACTATGCAGAAGGGAGGTTAGAATCCACAACCTCCACTCACAGCCATGGCAGGTAGCTTGAGAGAACTTCTGGCTGGGAGCCTTTGACCTCCACTGACCTACCTCTCCAAGTGCCCAGCAGCAGCAGTCTCTGAAGTGACCCCTAATATGGCATGCAGATGCCAGGCCTGCTCAAGTTCACCTTTGGAATGCTGTCTCCTTTGTCAAATGTCACCAGCATCATTTTCTCATTTCCCTCATGACACACATTTTAAAGCATGGGGAATAAGCAGTACTCCCCATGATGTAAATGGTACAGTGGCACAGAGTGGAGACAGAGGGTGACCTAATGCCAGTGGAATAGAAAGTCAGGGCTGATTCCTGACCGCCACTTCCCCACTGTGAGCACCGCGTATAGGGATCTGCTCTGAGACCTTTATCTTTACCTTCATGCAGAGCTTCTCCTTCCTTAGGTATAAATCCCCAAATGTATAGGTCTGGGAACCTGTAGAGAAACACAGATAAAGAGAAATTCACCTCAGTGCCTCTTATTCTTCATCAGGGATCTATAAAGCTTTTTCAATAGTAAAAGCAGCTCCTTTTAAACACTCCCTGAAAGTGTTACCTGATTTCCTCACATCTAAATCCACATTTCTTTTTTTTTTTTTTTGACATGGAGTCTTGCTCTGTCGCCCAGGCTGGAGTGCAGTGGCGCAATCTCGGCTCACTGCAAGCTCCGCCTCCTGGGTTCACGCCATTCTCCTGCCTCAGCCTCTCCGAGTAGCTGGGACTACAGGCGCCCGCCACCACGCCTGGCTAATTTTTTTGTATTTTTAGTAGAGACGGGGTTTCACCGTGGTCTTGATCTCCTGACTTCGTGATCCGCCCGCCTCGGCCTCCCAAAGTGCTGGGATTACAAGCGTGAGCCACCGCGCCCGGCCATCACATTTCTTTAACCTACTCTTTTCACCTAAATGAGGGCTTTAAGTGGATGTTGAGCCTCCATTCCTAATTATGGAGGCTTGAGTTTCTCCAGAATGTTTAGAAGGTTTGGCTCACGTGGGTGTTGGTATTAGTTTCCTATTACTGCAATAAATATTACACAAACTTAGTGGCTAAAAACAACACAAACCAAAGTTTTGGCAAGGCTGTGTTTCTTTCTAGAGACTCTAAGGGAACATCCATTTTCCTGTCTCTTCTAGCTTCTAGAGGTTGCATGCATTCCTTGGCTCCTGGCCCCCTTTCATTTTCAAAGGGAGCAATAGCTGGTCAGACCTTTCTCACCTTCCATCACTGTGACACTAAATCTTCTGCTTCCCTCTTCAGCATTAAGAACACTTTCAATTACATTGGGCCCAACTGGATAAGCCAGAATAATCTCCTTATTTTCAGGTTACCTCATTAGCAAACTTAACTCCATCTGCTACCTTTTGCCATAGAACAGCACATGTTTACAGGTTGCAGGGATTAGGATGCAGACATCTTTAGGAGAGTGATTTCAGGATCTCAAAATTTCTCTATAGCAAGATCAACAAACTATAGCCCATGGGCCAGCCACGTTTTTGCAAATAAAGTGTTATTGGAACACAACCATTTGTTTATGTATGATCTGTGATGGCCTTCATGCTGAAATGGCAGAGTTGTTTGCAACAGAGACCGTATGGCCCACAAATCTAAATAATTTATTGTCTGGCTCTTTTGAAAAAGTTTACCTCTGCTCTGTAGTACTTTCTATGTCTTTGGTTCTGACTGTAACTCTTTAGAACATCACTGACAACCTTGTGGATAACTGCTTCATGTTTTAATTACAACCCCAACCCCACTTTTTAAATTCTAGCAGTGTTCTGCCTGCCTCTCCAGTGGTTCCTCCTCTATCATCAATTACAATAAAATTACTTATCCCTTGTGGTAACTCCAAGCACCATAGAGTGTTAAGTCTCTTTACTTTTTCCCTCTGCTTAAAATGCACATATCTTCTTTCTCTATCTCTTGACCAGGCGAGCTCCTATTTATCCTTTAAAACCGTGCCAATGCATAACTTCCTCCAGGAAGCCTTCTTTAACATGCCCATCCATGGAGAAGTACTTTACTCTGAAATTACTTCTAGAATTCTAGAATAGAATTACTTCTACTCTCAAAACAGTCTTGCTGGACTGTAAGTGCCTCAGTGGCAGTGACTGAGTGATTTACCCTTCTTGCACCTTGTTGGAGAAACTGGTTCTTTCCATTTTGTGGAGGGAATGGCTCTTTTCTTGAAGATTCACTTCCCTTCTGGCCTCAGTCTCATCATGTGTGAACCAAGGAGTTGGATTAAATACAGCCAGTCTCTAAGGCCCCTTTCAGATTCAATAATCCTTCCCATCCTGGAAGATTTGGCCTGGTTCCTTACAGATGCTGAGGAGAAATCTCCTGCATTAAGCTTGTGCCCCGCAGAGTTGGAAATCATCCAAAACATTCATCACTCATAGCTTTGCTTTGACTGTGTGGCCACTGGGAACTGAGGAAATGGGGGTAGAGTGACTGGAAGAGAGCAAGGAGTTGCTGAGATAATTTGGGGGAGACCTCTTGTAAGTATTTGTCCCTGACCTTTCTTCAGGAACCAATGAGAAGGCAGCACAGTGGCCTGGAGAGTTGTAATCCTTCGCAGCAATCCATGCCTGGGGCTCCTCCACTTGTTATGGGTGTACCCTAAATCCTTGTAACCATGTGGGAGTCAAGACAAACTCAGTGTGGTCCAAATTAACATGTCTCCCCCTCCTCCCCTAACTCCCTCACATGTATCAGTGTTTCTGCTCTTGTGTCCCACTATAAGGCTTTTTGAGAATTTTGGACACAATTGTCACCCTTTGTGATGATTTTGGAAACTCCTCTCTCCAGTCCTCCATATCCCATCCCTTAAACATATATTTTTTCCTTCCAAACACTGCTTAGAACTTAGCTCTTCTCTGTCATCCTATTGCTACCATCTCTTCTAGCCTACATAGGTAATCCTAACAGTAGAATCTTCCCCAGGTTCCCAACTCTAGCTACTTCCACTGAGAGCCATCTTACATCCTCCTGCCAGCTTTGTAGTTGCACATTCCCTCTCCCCTCATGCCTCACCCCTATTCAAGAACCTACAATAGCTCCGTGCTATTCCTGCATCAAATCCAAACTTCTTGGTCTCATTTCATAATCTGGCTCCACGGTTTTTTGTTTTGTTTTGTTTGGAGATGGAATCTCCCTCTTTTGCCCAGCCTGGAGTACAGTGGTGTGATCTCGGCTCACTGCAACCTCTGCCTCCCAGGTTCAAGTGATTCTCCTACCTCAGTCTACTGAGTAGCTGGGATTACAGGCACCCACCACTATGCCTGGCTAATTTTTGTATTTTTAGTAGAGACGGGGTTTCACCATGTTAGCCAGGCTGGTTTCGAGCTCCTGACCTCAGGTGATCTGCCCGTCTTGGCCTTCCAAAGTGCTGGGATTGCAGGCTTGAGCCACCGTGCCCAACTTCCACTGTTTTTTCATCACTCTGTTCAGTGCGACCTATCTTGTCTCTACTTCACATTTCATTTTGGCCGCCATGACATTCCGCCTACGGTTACCATTGCCTGGCTTGTAATTCAGTTTAATTCAGTGCATTTTCACAAACACTTATGAAGTACCTGCTCTGTCCAAAGCACAAGCACACCTTTGCTGCTCCCAGTCCTTCTCTGATGATCCAACTGCAGTCCATGGTTTGCCCTTGCTGTTTTCACTTTCTGTCTATGCACTTCTCCCCTCCTGGACACACATTCCTTGAGAGCAATGACAACTGTGTCTTTCACTCTCGTTCCTACTGGGACCTACTGTTAAGTCCAGGCTCCCAGGCCACCTTTACCCATACATCATTCTCTTCCCACTTGTTCTGTCATCTATAAATTAATGATAACAAATCTATCTCACAAGGTTGTTTTGAGTATTAGGGATATTTTGTTCAGGGTTGACTCTCAATTGATGGTTGCAATGATTAGCATTATTTTTATATCCATTCCCTTAGGGTCCTTCAGTTTTTGTTGCACAAGCTCTTAAGCATTTGGAGTTAGAGAAAGTAAAATATATTTTATTACTATTAAACATAGAAGTTATTTCTGTTGCTGAGTCTTAATTGGAAAATGCCACACTCAACCCCACAAATTACTGTAGGTTAATGCATCTAATTTCACCTGTTCATGAGGCAAATATTTATTTTATTTATTTTTTATTTTTTTGGAGACAGAGTCTCACTCTGTCACCCAGGCTAAGTCTCACTCTCACCCAGGCTGGAGTGCAGTGGCACAATCTTGGCTCACTGCAGCCTCAACCTCCAGGATTCAAGTGATTCTCCTGCCTCAGCCTCCTGAGTAGCTGGATTACAGGCACACGCCACCACGCCGGGCTAATTTTTGTATTCCTTTTTTTTTTTTTTAATAGAGACGGGATTTCACCATGTTGGTCAGACTGGTCTCGAATTCCTGACCTCATGATCTGCCTGCCTCGGCCTCACAAAGTGAAGGCAAGTATTTATTAAATGCTTGCTGTTTATCAAGCACTGTTCAGTCCTTACCATTAGCAACTTCAGTGGCCTTCTTTTTTTTTGTAGGTGAGTCATGCCCTCTTCCTCATCTCAGACCCAGCCCTCCCTACCTAAGAGGAAGTGTAGTATGGGAACTGTGCAATTCAAAGTTTTCACTGAGGGCTTGGTTCTGAGCCTTGGCCACGTAAACCTCACTCACTCTCCACCCTCCTGGGTTCTTCTGAGGCTGTGTCTGCTGGGTGCCAGCTAGAGCCTTCTGTCTGCTGGCTGCCTAGCCTATTCAGTTTCAGAAAAATAATTTCTAATCCAAACTACAACTATTTGAAATCTAGTCAGAATGTAGCAGTAATTCATTCATTCAATAAGTTCAATCAGTGAGTAAATTCAATTTAGTAAATGATTGCTAAATTAAAGCAATCGCCCAGCAAGGCTGATTCAACAATCTCAAAATGTCTGCTGTATATTTCTGCAACGAACTTTGTAGTATAATCTCTTCATTAAAAGATTAATATTCCCTTGTTTACTACTATTTCAAATAATACAAATTCACATAATCCAAGGAAATCTCCCTAACTAGATAACATGATATTATATGATAAATGCCAGAAGAACCAGCAAAACAAAAAACAAAAACATCAAACCTTCACCAATGAGAAAACAACTTTTAAAAATTACCTTAGGCATCTATAATCTAGATTATCCCAGTTTTAAGACTTTTCAGAATCTGTGTCTAGTTGTTATATGTGTGAAGCTGGCAACAAGAGGCCAAAATGTCAGAAGTGACATGCAAAACATTTACAGTCCTGTCTGTATGTGTGTGTTCAGGGGGAGATTGATTTAAGCCAATATTTTCTACCTAGCCTGCACATTTATGTTGGCAGGATTTCACTGGTAAATATTGGTCTAAACCAAACACTGAAATCTTTAATCACATTTAAACAGACATTGCATTATACTGTGTTAGACACTGCATTAGAAAGGAACCAACAGGGAAAGAGTAAGCACAGCTGATAGCTACAATCTTTCAAGGGTAAAAAGGAAAAATCAGAATTCAGTAAAATTCTTCAGAGGGAGAAATGCCAAGAAAACCATAGCTGAAATACAAAATTTTGTTTTTTTAAAGTCTGGAGCTGAGTTCAGTTAAGTGACGTAGTTTACAAACCAGGGGAAATTAGGGCAGGAACGGAAGTACTGCTAAATTAGGAGAAATCGGCCAAAGGAAAGTGAGCTAGCTGTGACATACACAGTGTTGGCTTCTTTCTCTCATTCTCAAACAATTCTTGTTTGCTACTGTGTGGAGTTGGGTTGCCATGAAACCTGAGGCATAATTTTATATTTCACTGGAAGTTCTGAATCTGTCACATAAAGCAACTGTTTGTCTACCCACAGAGGCTGCAAAAATCATAACTGTTAATCTTTCCTAACACACACAGAAAACCCCAACCCAAAAAGAGTTGCTTGGCTTTCTTTGTTCAGTGTCTTCATTCACATCCAGGAGTTCTTACTGAATCATCCAGAACCCCGTAAATCACCTCAAGAGCCTGTGAGTCTCCTACTAAAGTGTTCCTTCCTCCATCCCTCACCACCTCTGCTGCACCAAACCGCACCCCGCACACTTCAGACACAGCCCTAGACTGCTTAGATGCTTACTAAGAAAGTCTTTAGGAGGAATGGCTGTTTTATCTCTGAAATCTATGCTTATCCCTTCTTAATTAAACTGTCAGGCCCCACATTTTGGTGTAGATGATAAGATTTGAGAGAAGCAGGGATCCTGTTGAGATGAATGGTCAGTCCCACTGAAGGGTGCCTCAGAGGAAAACTTTTTTTTTTTAATTTCTTTTCTTTATTATTACTTTTTTAAGTCAGGCCTAGTGCAGTGCCTCACACCTGTAATCCCAACACTGTGCGAGGCCAAGGTGGCAGGCTCACTTGAGCCCAGGAGTTCGAGACCGGCCTGAGCAACACAGCAAGACCCTCATCTCTACAGAAAATTAAAAAATCAGCCAGGCATGGCGGTAAGCACCTGTAGTCCCAGCTACTTTAGAGGCTGATGTAGGAGGATCACTTGGCCTAGGCGTTCGAGGCTGCAGTGAGCCGTGATCACGCCATTGTGCTCCAGCCTGGGTGACAGAGTGAGATCCAGTCTCTAATAAAATAAAATAAAATAAAATAAAATAAAATAAAATAAAATAAAATAAAATAAAATAATTTATCAGCTCTTAGGCAAGTTGAGGAGGTGGGACTCCCAGGAAAAAAAAGTTGAAAGACTCAGCGTGGTTATTGCCAAACCTGGCTGAGGATGGAAATCACCTGAAGCAATTCTAAAAAGAACAAATTCCCAGAACTCAGTCTGCCAAGACTGCTTTATACATCTGGGGTTTAGCCTGGGAATCACCCCCAGGAGATTCAGATGCACCTCTTCTATAGACTGGTATAGTGATGAATATCAACTTTGAATTCAGGCTAGATTAGAAACCACGATCTAATATATACTTAGTGTTGTAACTTTGGGCGGATTATGTAACTTCTCTGAGCCTCAGTTTACTCATCTATAAAACAGGGATAATAACTATTTACTGGGGTTGTGGCAAAGATTAATTAAATAATATACATAGTCTCTCACATACTGCCTGACTTATGGTGGGTCAAAAATAAAGTTAAGCCAATCCAAATGTCTCCTTGAGACTCACCCAACTGAGATAGCCCCCAAGGCATTCCTGATCACACTGGAGGCAAACTGCCTCAGTCTGAATCCACTAAGTCTGTGACTCTGGAAAGTTACTGAATATTAGCAAAAAATCATTATTTTTACTACCACCTCTTTTAAGACAAGCAATTATGGTGGAATGAATGCTGGCCTTTGAGTGTTCACGTCCTGGCTATAGACTTATGACCTAGAATAGTGCTTCCCAATAGAAGTATAATAAACACCCTACAGGTAATTTAAAATTTTCTAGTAAACACATAAAAAGAAACAGGTGTAATTAATTTTATTAACATATTTTACTTAATATATGCAAAATAGTTAACATGTAATCAAATATATGCATTTATTGAGCAACTTACATCATTTTTTTCACACAAAGACTTTGAAATTCAGCATGTATGTTACACTTACAGCACATCTCACCACAGACCAGCCACATTTTAAGTACTCAGTAGCCACATGTGACTAGTAGCTACCATATTGCACGGTGTAGACATTCTAGATTCTAAAGCAAGTCCCGTCACCTGCATGAGCCTCAATAATCTCATTTGTAAAAATGGAGATAATTTTAATGGCTTTGTTTGCAGAAGAAAATCAGTAAACTTGAAAGTGCATGTCAACTGGTAAAGACTGTATATAGCAGGTTTTCTGCTCTTTACAACACTTGGACTACCAAATACAATGCGATTTTCATAAAGTGATGGATCCAAGGTCATGTGTGATCTGAGACATCACCCAGGATAGCATCAGGCAGAGACACTTTCCTCTGGGCAGATGAAAGAGATTTTAGCTAGTAATGTTTCAAGAGGTTGGAAATTTCCTAGTCCTCTTCCCCTCCTCACCCACCACCTTCACTCTCAACAGCAAACACATTTGCTTCTACTCTTCACTGACTCTTGAAATTCCTTTGACCACTTTCATTCTACAAATAAAGATAAAATTGAGGGATAAATAACTCTCGTGTTCCTTCTGATAACATCTTAATTTGAGGCCTCCTTACTTCTTTATTTTATTTATTTTTATTTATTTATTTTTATTTATTTATTTTTTTGAGACAGAGTCTTGCTCTGTCGCCCAGGCTGGAGTGCAGTGGTGCAATCTCGGCTCACTGCAAGCTCCGCCTCCCGGGTTCACGCCATTCTCCTGCCTCAGCCTCTCCGGGTAGCTGGGACTACAGGCACCCACCACCAGGCCCGGCTAATTTTTTTGTATTTTTAGTAGAGACAGGGTTTCACCGTGGTCTCGATCTCCTGACCTCCTAATCCGCCTGCCTCGGCCTTCCAAAGTGCTGGGATTACAAGCATGAGCCACCGCGCCCGGCTACTTCTTAAGTTCCTATCTTTTTCTACAAATGATATTCTCTGATGTTAATAATTTACCAAGTGCTTATTTTCTGCACTCTTGTAATTTTTATAAAATTGTGCTATCAGAGCAATAGCTCGTCTTCTTAAAGATTGTATTGTATATATCAAGAGCACTGAACTTGGAGTCAGAAAGCCTAGATTCAAGTTTCCAGGTTCTACATTTTCTAGTTATGGGATTCGAGGTGAAGCCTGTAATGACCAGAAGACATGGAAATTCCCTGAGCTTCATCAGGCTTTTCCTCTATAAAATAAAGACAATAATACCTCTCTCGCAAGATAGATGAGGATTAAAAGAGATAATGCATAAGAAAGTGGTCTATAACTGCAAAGAATTAGACAACTATAAAATGGTATTTAGGGATTTATAAGCCATTTTGTGCATGCTATTCTTCCATTGAGCAGTTTTCAATGGTTCCTTATTGCCTGCCAAATAAAGTCAGATTCCTTAATCTAACATTGAAAACCTCTCCAAAATTTGGCCCTGACCACACTACTTTTGCAAGTTTATCCTACTCAACCCACTTACTCAAATCAAATGTTCTAACCAACTAGAACTCTCATATTTGTCCTCCCCAAACAACACTGAATGGTGTGACCTATTTCTAATTTGGTATCTTTCTTCATGCTGTCCATTGCCTTACCTCATTTTCCAACCTCTCAAACTTCCACCCATTCTTCTTTACCTGGCCTCCAAATCTCTCATGATCCCTTTTTCCCTCATGTCCTTGAACTCTATCTCTGCAGCCTCTGAACTTTGCTTGTGTCTTTCTTACGACAGCTATAAAAACCTACGTGGGACTCTAGTAACTCTTGGTGCACAGAGACTTGCAATAAGATGCCTGAATGTGGGTACTCAGTGAGAGTTAAATAACCAAATCTGCAAGTGATTTTGCAGAAGCACTATTGAGAGGCAAAATGTTTCCCGTATAAAAATTAGCCAGTCTAGAAATCTAATCAACACATGAATGCAAAAGAAAGATAGACCTGATTAGCTGTGGTAACACTGAATAAATCAGTAAAAAGAAGGTGATTTGTTTGGAGACTAGCAAAAAAAGAACAAAGGACAAGTATTGGACATTGTGTCTTTGATACTGTTCAGTGGCAAAGGCCCCTTTCTTTTTGGTAATGCATAGCCCATCTGTTGATATGTTGGCCATGTCTACATTTCAGCCAATATTTTCTGAGCTTCTACTAGGTAATAGATGCTTGATGCACAAAAGACTAGCTCAAAAAGATAGGTTCTCTACTCTCAAGAAGGTTAGAATCTAATAGATGAGAAAAACCAAGAGAAATATTTGTAATGAAATATGGTCATTTGGAAATAGAAGTTTGCATATGGTATTGTGAGATCTTAGAGGAAGGAGGTTTAATCCAACCTCAGAATATTTAGAAAACTTTGTAGAGGAGATGACACTAGGCTGCGTCCTAAAAGATAAGGAAGAGCTAGCCAGGTGAGCAAAGTTGGGAAAGGCATTTTAGGCAGATAGAAATGCTTGAGCAGAAACAACTATTATACAATCTATCTCAGCAAGGGAGCTGAGTATATCAGGCTTGAGGAACGGAGCCATTTAAACCATCCAACTGATTCTCCTGCTCTGATTTCATGCCTACCAAGCCATCTTATGATTAGAATTTGGCCTCCCACATAGGGAAACGTGATTACCAGAAGACATAAAAAGCTTTTTATAAATTATTGTTCTCTATTAATTCACTGGACTCTGATTTGCCATTGGGCTCTTGTGAGTTGAATGAGTATAAACTGAATGAACTCAAAACACACTAACAAAATTACATTTCTGGACCTGAAAGGCTGAAGTGACTTGAATTTTGGTCATCAACCAAATTCCACCACCTTAGAGGCCATGTGATTTTAACTTATGAATGTTTCAAATCCATTTACCTCTCTTCATCTCCATTGCTATTACATGGTTGTAGCTATCATCATCTCCAGCATAGACTACTGTAATAAAGAAATCATAATGCCATCTTAATCCATTCTTGCTGCTATAACAAAATATCTGAGATTAGGTAATATTCAAAGAGGAGACATTTGTTTCTCACAGTTCTGGAAGCTGGGAAGTACAAGATCAAGGCATTGGCAGGTTCAGTGTCTGAGGAGAACTGCACTCTCTGCTTCAAGATGGCCCCTTGTTTGTGTGAAGGACCTCTTCAAGTAGAACTACAAATGACTGCTTAAAGAAATAAAAGAGGACACAAACAAATGGAAGAACACTCTATGCTCATGGATAGGAAGAATCAATATTGTGAACATGGCCATACTGCCCAAGGTAATTTATAGATTCAGTGCTATCCCCATCAAGCTACCACTGACTTTCTTCACAGAATTAGAAAAAACTACTTTAAAGCTCATATGGAACCAAAAAAGAGCCCGCATGGCCAAGACAATCCTAAGCCAAAAGAACAAAGCTGGAGGCATCACGCTACCTGACTTCAAACTATACTACAAGGCTACAGTAACCAAAACAGCATGGTACTGGTACTAAAACACAGATATAGACCACTGGAATAGAACAGAGGCCTCAGAAATAACACCGCATATCTACAACCATCTGATCTTTGACAAAAACAAGCAATGGGGAAATGATTCCCTATTTAATAAATGGTGCTGGAAAAACTGGCTAGCCATAAGTAGGAAGCTGAAACTGGATCCCTTCCTTATACCGTATACAAAAATTAACTCAATATGGATTAAAGACTTAAATGTAAGATCTAACACCATAAAAACCCTAGAAGAAAACCTAGGCATTCAGGGCATAGGCATGGGCAAAGACTTCATGACTAAAACACAAAAAGCAATGGCAACAAAAGCCAAAATAGACAAATGGGATCTAATTAAACTAAAGAGTTTCTGCACAGCAAAAGAAACTATCATCAGAGTGAACAGGCAACCTACAGAATGGGAGAAAATCTGCACTCTACCCATCTGACAAAGGGCTAATATCCAGAATCTACAAAGAACTTAAACAAATTTACAAGAAAAAAACAACCCCATCAAAAAGTGGGCAAAGGATATGAACAGACATTTCTCAAAAGAAGACATTTATGCAGCCAACAGACATATGAAAAAATGCTCATCATCCCTGGTCATCAGAGAATGCAAATCAAAACCACAATGAGATACCATCTCACACCAGTTAGAATGGCGATCATTAAAAATCAGGAAACGACACATGCTGGAGAGGATGTGGAGAAATAGGAACGCAAAAAATTCCTGGTTTCAACCCAGGAATTTTGCGGGACACATTTAGATCATAACAAATGCTACCAACAACTAGGATAGATACTTAACTAGGTTACTAGGTAATGTTTTATGTGTTTTGGTATAGTTTACCTCATTTAATCTTTATAACTACCCCACAAGATAGGCTTACCCCCACTTCAGAGATGAGGAAATTAAAGCTTAGAGAAATTGAGTAACTCACTCAAGTTAATACTGCTAATAAATGGCAAAGCTGGATATCAAACTCGTGTATGTCTTCCTGTAGATATGGGGCTCTTGAATAGTATTTAGCTAACCTCATATTTCTAGTCTCTAGATTTCATTCTTGCCTTCAAGTTCGTTCTCCAAATTGCAGCCAGAGGGATCTTTTTAAAATGCAAATTTGGCTGGGCCACTCCTTTGATAGAGCTCCACCAAGTTTTCCAATTGCTTCCAGAATAAAATACAAGATCTTTGCATGGCCTTCCATGGCTGTATATAACTTGATCTAGCTTCTCCTATCAGTCTTTCCCTCTCTGCATTCCTGAGCATACTCTGATGTTCCCCTTGCCTGGAATACTTTCCTCTCCCTTGACACTTAATTCTTATTCCTCAAAATCTCATAACTTTCCAAGGCAGGCCTTCCTTCACATCCCACTTTTCAGATTTTGGGTCCCTGGTTATCCCTATTATAAATGTTTATAGCATTCTACACTTTTTAGTATCTCTGTTTCAAGTTGTACTAAGTTTTTGATAATTATTTTTTTATTCCTCTTAGGATATAGGCTTCAAGTAAGCAAAACCTAATGTTCACCACTATACTCTTAGAGTTTCATGATGTGCCTACAACATAATAGGCACTCAAAAATTTTACTCACTAAATATTTATCGTGTCATATTCAATAAATAATAGCCAACATTCATCTGGTACTTGTAATGTACCATGCACTGTTCTAAGCACTTTACATTTGTTTATTTGTTAACCAAATGCTACAGCCCATTAAAATAGATACTATTATTATTCTCATTACACAGATGAGGAGACTGGGGCACAGAGAAGTAACAACTTATGTAACAAAGCTTTATAACAGTAAGTGGTGGTACTGGAATATGAACCAAGGCAGTCTAGCTCCAGAGACTAAGCTTTTTAATCACTGATCTATATCCTTCATAAATCTTTTGTCAATATATTTACTTCATTAGAAAAATAATCGGACAGCAGCTTGCCTCTATCCCTATCACTTTCTTGTGTCATTGGTCTTCAGTACCAACACAGGTAGATAATTAAGTTCTTTGAACATCCCTTCACATTGGTGGTACATGTTTTAGCTGGATGAGAACAGATTCTCGTTAGCATGTAAATGCCAAAGGCAGAGTTTTGGAGACCAGGTTTTTGTAAGGGTAAGGACATTAAAAGAGTGGGAGGTAGACCAAAAGGAAGCAGTGCTATGAGGCTGGCACATCAAAGACATAGTTTTGCCTTGTCTAAGCCTATCTCTATAAAAGAAAGAGAAACTTAGACCATTTATTTATAACAGGCCCCGTGGCTTAGCAAAATAATTATGGAATTTAGAATCAATATGTCAATCAATATAATTTTTTTTTTTTTTTTTTTTTTTGAGACGGAGTCTCGCTCTGTCACCCAGGCTGGAGTACAGTGGCGCAATCTCGGCTCACTGCAAGCTCCGCCTCCCGGGTTCACGCCATTCTCCTGCCTCAGCCTCTCCGAGTAGCTGGGACTACAGGCGCCCGCCACTACGCCCGGCTAATTTTTTTGTATTCTTAGTAGAGACGAGGTTTCACTGTAGTCTCGATCTCCTGACCTCGTGATCCGCCCGCCTCGGCCTCCCAAAGTGCTGGGATTACAAGCGTGAGCCACCGCGCCCGGCATTCAATATAATTAAAATGTCTCCTTCGTTCTCCCTCCCTTTCCCATCTTCTGCTCTCAATCTCTCTGTCCTTCTTCTTTGCATCCCTCCATCCCAGCCCCATCGTATCACTTTGAGCAAATTGTTAAATGCATCCAAGCTTCAATTTTCTCACATTCATAATGGAAAATGTATGTCATAATGATAATAATTTCTCTCTTGGGGTTATTTTTTTAAGGAAAAAAATGAGATATGCAAGTGAAAGTGCTTGGTAAACTGCCAAGTTATATATACAAGAGCCAGTTGTGATTAGAATTTTTGTTTTACTTGTAGTCTTAGAGGAATTTGCTAAAGAGATTGGCATCAAAATGACCTACTTTTCACTGTTATTTCCCTTAAGGGCAGTGAACCTCTTCTTTTGTGAATCCACCGAGAGTGAAATCCCTGTCGTATGCAATTGCAAAGTTCCATATTTATAAAGACATGCTAACAAAGTCCTGCCTAAAGAAAGGCTATATAGGGCTTGCAAACTTTGGTCTTGGAAGAATTGCATTGCAGTGTATACATGTTCTCCTGTTCTTATGATTTGTTCCATAGATATTTTACCCAAGGTTAAAATAACATGCCCTCTTGAAATGTTGCACTCTAACCTGAGTGTGCTTCATTTACCAAATATTATATATTTGGACATAATAACTCATGATGAAGAAAAATTATTCCTAACTCTAAGGGAAAAAATCACAACCAAGATTGCCAAATAAATAGATAAATAGGCCAGTAGCCTCAACCTAACACCTTTGCATAAAGAGATGCCAATTCCCATATGTATGAAACTATTTTACATTTTATCAAGTACTTATTGCACTATGGGAAGGAACCGAAGAATGGAGTAAGTATGCTAACTTAAAGGCATGTAGAGCCATAGGAGCAACCCAAACATGAGACATCTACAGGTCTAGAAGCTTGTGAATGAAGCTAAAAGTAAAGCTGAATATAAAGAATCCAATTAATACACATTTCTCATTTACAAAGATCAGAAGATTATGGGAGGAAGCTGAGAAGGCGCCTAGCTTCACAGACTTACTATTTATAGAAGGAAAAGGGATTTCCAACATAATCATTCAGTGCAGTGGACAATACCACTCCTGAAGTGTATTGTGCATTGCTGTAATTCAGCACCCACCCAGCAGCAGGCTTGGCACGTAGTAGATGCTCAGTGTACTTTTGCTGAAGGAATGAACAAACAGCTTCCTTACACAATTCTCCACGTCTGAAAGGCCACTGACCTGGTATGTCAGTTAGAATTTTGTGAAAAAACAATCCATCAGGTCAGCTCTATATTGTAGAAGTGGAAACCAGCAATCTCTAACTTAAGACAAATGTCAAGAATGCATTTTTCTGAAGTCCTACAGCAGGAAGGACTCTGTAGGATTTCATGGCCAACCTTACACATGCTTCCTTTCCCAGGGCCAAAGCAAAATTCTGTCAATGACCCAGCTGTCAAATACATGTCAATATATCATCAGGAAAGTGACCCAGGACCAGAGAAGTGGTGGGAAGGAGGGGAGAAGTTCCTGACACGTGCCAGATGCTGTACCAAAGGCTTGGTGTATGCTGATTCACTTAATTCTCACAGCTAGTTTAAACTATCTTCCTGTTTTACAGGTGAGGAAATGGAAGCACAGTGGGCTACTTTTCTTGTCTAAGGGCACACTGCTATTAAATGGCACAGTTACGATTTATAAACAGCTGGGGCAGACTCTAATGTGTTCCACTGAATTTCGAGTTGGTAGGAGCATCCTGGTCTATGTCACATTAAAACCAACATTTGTTGTTGTCTTTTAGCTATGTGAGATTTACTCAAACTCTGTTGATACCCATTGTTATAGCTAAACAAAAGGAAAGGAAATGTTGTTTTAGAAATTCTGCTCTTGTTTTTTTAAACTGGGCTTCCCTTAGATGGGACTATCTGTTGAAAGCCTACATGGACAACCAGAAAGACAGCAAAGTGCACAAATCACAAGTGTAGAAATCAGTGAGTTCTTATCAAGTGAACATACCTATGTAACCAGTTCCCAGACCAAGAAATAGATCATTGCCAATCCTATAGAAAGCCCTTCAAGTCCCTCCTGGTCACTAAGCCCACATGGTAGCCAATATCTTGACTTCTATTACTATAGACTAGTTTTTGCCTCTTTGGAACTTTATGGAATTTGACCCATACTACTTTTTCATATACTTTTTAATATTTGGTTTCCTTTGTTCCACATTTATGTTTATGATATTCATTCCTGTTGCTGCATGTGGCAATTGGTCCAATTGATTTAGCCACTAGAATAACTTTGCAAATAGTTACCACCTTCTCTAATAGAAAGGGAGTCCAATTATGTGAGGCCCATAAAGGTTATGTACAGCTCTTTTCTGTGTGCTTTCTGTGGATAGAAAGTGTGGGTGACTTGACAGATAAGTTTCTGATATATAGAGATATGTTGGAATATCATTTAGATATAATTTGTAGGAAATTTATATTTGGGTAATATTGTGATGCTTTCAATTGCTAATCATGTGTAATTGGGGGCAGAGCACTTTTTCCTCTCAGCCTCAGTTTTCTCAAGTGTATTACAAGCCATGAGACTTAAGGTTTCAAAGTTAAATAATGCTAGATACATAAAGGGCCCCTGTGCCTACTTTTCCAAGAGATCAGTGTAGTCATAAGATTACACTTCCCTGCACGGATTGCAGGGCCAGCTTTTAGGGCACCTGAGGTCTTTTACCAGTGGGGCCACTGATTTCATAACTGCTAAAATGTGTCCCCATGTTTTCTAACTATGAGCAACTAGCTATTTGTGGCCAGGCAGAGGTTTCTAATTACCCTTTCCTGTCACTCTTCTCTGGATCTCTCCCTCTTCCCAACAGGACTCTGCTAACTCACATGCTCATTTCTACTAGATTTGCATTTAAAAAGCTGGGGAAATTGGTCTATGAACCTAAGTATTAGATGAGCTGAAAAATTATTGAAACAGAAAAAAAATGAAAAGATCATTGACTGAAAATAAGAATGTTGCTCAGCAGTTTGTACAATGTGATCCTATTTATGTTATATACATATGTATGTTTACATAGACAAACACATACATGACATGCACAAAGGAGTCAACAATGGTGATCTCTGACTGCTAAAAATGTGAGATTTTTTATCATTTGAATTTTTGGCTTCTCTGCAATTTTCTGTTTTTCTAAATGTGCCTATATCCCATCTGTAACAATAAATGAGATATTTGCAAAATATATATAGTACTAAAAGGTTTACAGTCCATTTTTATGTTTATTCTCTGATTCTACCTTTCCCATGAGAATAGGATATTTTTCTTATCCTCATTTTAGAGATAAATAAATTTAGTCTTCGAGAACATAGGTAATTTCCCCAAGGTTACCCACTGAAGCAAGATGCAGGACAAGAACCACACCAGGTCTTCTGAGTAAATATTGCACAGCTTCCCTGTGCATTAGGTAGATCAGAAAAGGGAAGTGGAGACTTGAGAAATGACAACATTTAGGAAAGCAGTTATGCAATTTTAAATGGAAGAGATCCGAGGGTAAGATGAAACTTTAAATGCAGCATTTTCAGGAATACGTGCATCTTTCAGTGCTAAACTGAATCCTCTGTTTCATAGACCAAGATATAGTCTTGCTAGGAATCTGGAGGGAACTATTTGCTCTAATAATTTAACCTCTGATTTCTTAGTTTATGCCTTAAGGTAAATAAGATAATCATCCTATTTCCGTATCTATCACACAAAGATGTTGCAAGGATTAATGAAGAGTGTGCTGGGAGCTCCTTTCAGAAAAGAGCTATTTGAATGCCATATATCACTAGCAGATTAATATTATTTACTAAATTTCTCTTCCTCTTTCTCAGAGTCAAATGCAATACCCAGCAGACTTATAGAAGGAAGAAAATCTTTCTTTGCCACTCTTGTTGGAGTGAAAGAGGGAAAGAAGAGAGGAAGAGAAGGGAGGTTGGTTCTCCCTACTTCTTCCCTCTGGAAGTTTTTGAAAACAAAGTTCAACTGCATGACCATACACGGTCCCATGACCTACTCTTACTGCCTCTGAGATTTGCTTCTGTGGTGTTAAACATTGTTTCTTTTCAGGGCAATCTTATGTAAGACAGGAACAGAGCCAGTTTCATGGGTATGTAACCTGTTGGGTTGCACAGGGCCCTATGCTCAGAAGGGCTCCATATTTGCCATCTTAAAACTTGTAATAATACTATCTTTGAACTTGTGTTTTGTAAGTGACGTCTGATGGGGCAATGGAGTATGTGCCAGTGGCTTGGAGCCTTGGCTCATGCACTTTCTCACTTCCTGTCACCTGCCTGTCTCCCTGGACAAGATCCTAACCATCCTCTCCTCTGCTCGCTGGTGCCCTAGGAATCTTCCAGCTTCCTTTTTCCCACCTGGGCTTGTGACCAGTGCTGCCCCCCATCCCCAGTCAGGGTATAGGCACAGGGAGGGTCTGAGTTAGCCACATGTGCTTTGTAGCCTCAGGTGGGACATGGTAGCAGCTGTCTCTGCCCTGGGCTGGCATGGCTGTGGTAGACAGAGGCCAGGTCTTGATGGGGATGAGCCTCTTGTCCACCCCTGTTTCAGGTACCCAGCATGCCCCTGCTAAGAGGTGGTAGTACCCTTAGCAGTATGCTAGGACCCAAGGGGTTGTCTGCTGTGGATAGGGGCTTGGGGACCATGAGAAGGGAGAAATACCTAATTCGACTTCCCCAGCTCTTGTGCCTGGTGGGGGCACAGCTCGTCAGTCTGGCAGCTCTCAGGAAGGAGTAGCCAGCTGCTGGTGAGCTATGCGTGTGCCCTTAGTCATAAGAGGCAGGGCCTTCAGGTTGCTGTGAGTGTCTGCACTCACCTCAAGGTATCCCAGTGCCTGAAATAATACCATATTTAAACACACCAAACCATTAATTGTGACAAGTGTACCATAATAATGTAAGACATTAACAGTGGGGAAATTAGAATGTGGGATATGTGGGAAGCCCCTGTGCTATCTTTGCAATTTTTCTGTCAGTCCGAAAGTATTTTAAAATAAAAAGTATATGAAGAAAAAAACACTGACAAGTTGAAAGAGAGAATGCAGAAGAAAGGAAAAAATTTTATATTTTAGTATCTTTTATAGCAATTTTACTGCTTTTTGAACAAGGGGCCCTGCACTTTCATTTTGTACTGGGCCTTTCAAATTATGCAGCTGATTCTTACTGTAAAATCCCTTATTGAATATGCAATTCAGCTATCTCTCTTTCTTTTCTTCCTTACACTCTTTCCTTACCCTTCAATGCCAGGCCTTAGGATTTCTCCGATTGACATTAGTAATCCTCCTATGCATCTATCACCTACTAAAAACTGGCTACCATCCTAGGCACTTCATATACTTTATCTTATTTAATCCCTTTATAACTTTATGAGATAAATGTTTTATCCTTCTTCTACAGATGTACGAAATTGAGGTCTAGGACCACGCAGTAAGTGGTAGAAGAGAAAGTCAATATTCATGATTCTCACTCCAAATCTGGTGCTTTTTTTCACAGTGCTACAGATGGACCATTGAGCCTTCAGGTGCCCAGGTATTTGTAGGATGCTTAGGCAATTTGGGTTCCATTCCTCCAATTATTTACTGAGTATCTCCTAGGTGCTAAAACTACAAAGTTATATCAGGGATGCCAGTCCTGAGCTGCTCTGGTCATTTTCTTTGATTGCATTCATAGGTAGCAGGTGTTTGATATCCCCCTATTTAGTACACTCTAACCTCTGTGCCCCTGGCTTAGTTACCATGATAGGAAGACTGTAAAGTGGACACAAAGTCTTGACTGTGGATTAAGAATTTGGAAAGTGATGCTCTAGCGTAACTAACATTGCTTCAAAATGTATTAATTTTTGCCTAAACATTTTGATGGCTGATCTGAAGAAGAGAGGGCAATGGAGCAAGGTCTCTTCATATCCATTACCTGTTCACCCACATCTCACGTTGTACCAACTCTAGAAGTACCTGAGTGCTTGTTCCATGCAGTAGACAATGAATGAGCTCACTGGTGTATCTTTGAAGAGTCCTTCTCTTTTTTAGTACTTCTGCGGGTATAATTACTGTATGTACTTCCTTGGTCAAGCTTGAGTAGAAATCAGATCTCTTTTTTCCTCTGCATGAAGGAGAAATGTGATGTATCATCTTGCAGTCGTTTTGCATATCAGCAGATTCAAAAGGCTAGGAGCAAGCTGCTTTCTCCTCACTGTCCTGGTGAATGTCTGATATTAGTTACAGAGAACCACAGGTTGTGATGTGGAAGACACGAAGGTAGTAAATCCCCAGCAGCTGGGAAGTGGTTGGACTTTTTCCTTTATTAGAGGCAGGGAATGAGAATGGGAGGGTTCCGTCTCTTCAGAAAAAGCTTCCTTGGAAGAAGTGCTCTTCTGGAAGCAAACAGAGGAGGCAAGGGGGTGTTTCGGACACACTAGAGAGTAAGTCAGAGAATCTTCGTGTTGAGGCAGCATTGCAAAATTGAAGAGGAAGAAAGGAAGGAAGGTATGTGTAAGTCTGGCTTGAAATGAGTTTTATTAAAAACACCTCAATTCTTGTCTGCACATTTTTGAAGAGTGTGAAAAAAAATGGAGGAAGTTACCTCCAGTGGTTTTGTGGCTTTTTAAGTATGACATACAGGATATTGAATTTAACCCCTGTTTATCCTGAAGTGTATGAATATTTCGGGGATAAACAAAGCAACTATTCTTTGAAATATGCGTCTGTGGCCAAGTGATTCCAGTTACTTGGAATCACAGTTCTGTTGATTCTCTTTTCTGCTTCAAGTATTTGCGCACCACAGACATAAGATTATTCATGTAATAATTTTTAAAAACTATGTGGTCTTGCTAGAATTTCTGTGTAAATGTATAAAAATGTCTTTTAAATATGGCAGGAATGTTATATTAGAACTCTATATGAGATTTTACATTTTATTAGTGCCTATTGTGTGTTTGTATTTCAGAAAGCTTGGTAGAGTTTATAAATGCTGTTTCTGTCAAAAACAGTCATATATGCAGGAGAGTCCAGCTGCTTTTTACAACTCTCTGTAGCATCGTTAATTCATCTAGTATTTATAAAGTTAATGCAGTGTTTATTAAGATAGATTTCTTAAGCCAATAACCTGAAGTATTTGTTTAGACTCACAAACGTTTGGATATAAAATGACATGTTAAGGATATGTAAAAAGTTTTAATTATCTAGCAAAAAAATTGTGGTTTTCACAACAATATTTTTTGTATGAACCACCAACAATATTTCCAGAAAGTCTAGAGTCTTAGGGCAACAAATCAGAGCCCCCAGTTTTAATCAAAATAAAAATCTGCAGTGTTCACATCTGGCTCCACCTGAAAGTCCGGTTCAGAATTTCCCTGTGATCCTGGCACTTGCAGAAGAGAAGTTTTAGCTTTGTTTAGTATAACAAGAGCTGCAGGACTCCCAGGCCAATAAACGTGTTCACGTAAAACTCCAGACAGCTTCTTTTAGACTGGAGTCTTATCAGGGAGACCTCATTTTCCCTCTAATTAAAGGAAAGGTTTAAGGGAGAGAAAGGAATAGCCTATGCCTCTTACTTGTGCGGGTCAGTGTTCACTGAGTTAAAAGTTATTCCAACATGAACACATTCCTCAGGATGAATGACTGCCTAGACTTTGAACGTAATGGTCAACCAGTTTTCACCCGAATTTTGACTGTTTCATTTAGAAGAAAAGCAAAATGAGAGAAAGCTTTCCTCATTTCTCTGAGATGGCAAAGCACTCAGAAATGACATCACATACCCTAAAGAACACTGGGATGACTAAGGCAGAGAGAGTCTGAGAAAACTCTTTGCTGCTTCTGCCTTTAGTTTTAGGACACATTTATGCAGATGAGCTTATAAGAGACCGTTCCCTCCGCCTTCTTCCTCAGAGGAAGTTTCTTGGTAGATCACCGACACCTCATCCAGGCGAGGGGTGGGGGGAAACTTGGCACCAGCCATCCCAGGCAGAGCACCACTGTGATTTGTTCTCCTGGCGGAGAGAGCTGGAAGGAAGGAGCCAGCGTGCAAATAATGAAGGAGCACGGGGGCACCTTCAGTAGCGCCGGAATCAGCGGTGGTAGCGGTGACTCTGCTATGGACAGCCTGCAGCCACTCCAGCCTAACTACATGCCTGTGTGTTTGTTTGCAGAAGAATCTTATCAAAAATTAGCAATGGAAACGCTGGAGGAATTAGACTGGTGTTTAGACCAGCTAGAGACCATACAGACCTACCGGTCTGTCAGTGAGATGGCTTCTAACAAGGTAAGAGATGATCTTTTTATTCATTAACCTGTGATCATGCAGGGAGCTCCAGCTCCCCTCACCCCTGTCTGCAGCAGAGTGCACCAGGGAATGCTACCAACCCTAAGAATATGTTTGTTGCTTTGTCTAGAAGATTCGGTTCCAAAGTGTCACACTCTACTTGTGTCTTGATGCTACAGCAAAAGTTTAAAATCCTCAGTATGCTTCAATTTCCAGAAACCAAACTTCTCTCTTACTGATGCAGTTTGGAATAGGTTTAAGGTGAGAGATGTCTGTCTGTAAAGCTTCCAAATCAATATAAAATTGAAGGTGCTTTAAAATTTTTTTACAATTATCAGGAAGCTAAAATCTGAGTGAGTCTTGTTGCATTGCAATCAGGTGTCACATACTTATTTTTAAACAAGAAAGTAGTTTAACCTTCACATATCAATGGGAAAGAATGGTCTGCGTTCAAGTTTGATAAATTCCCTCTAAGAAGAAGGATATCCTGGGATTTTCTAAGATTTCTTTTGTGATGCTGGCGTGACCCAAGATAAAAAAGAAACAATATGCTTTGTCTCCAAAACCAGAGGTTTTCTTTAAGTTGGCTGATTTTCGTAGTGAAATAATTTGAAATTGCTTCATGCATACTGCCCCCAAAATGGTTTTATTTACAATCCCCAGACGAAGCTTAATGTTGAAGAGCCTTAATTATCTATCATTATATCATTTGTTTAATTAACACCTGGACTTAGAATGCTAATTTATGTAGTGAGAGTCGTTGCTTTTTGTTTGTATTTTTACCTTGGAGAATATTATATTAAATACATATCGTTATAAAGTTATACAAAGTTATATATGTGTGTGTACACAGACACACACACACACCCACACACACATACACTTTGTTAAAAAGCCTTACACCACACCGTCATAAGTGTACATTTCAGAGTCCCAATCATTCTAGCCTGAGGTATCATCTTGTTGTCTACGTTTCTGGGGCTGAGAAGAGATTTTGCTCCACACCTGCCAGCATGCCCTTTACAGCCCTGAGGTGCACCAGTGAGTGTGTGCCCCTTCTCCAGCTTTCCTGGGGTAAAAGTACCACCTTTGGATCAAGGCTTGCTGGCTGCCGCTCAGAGGATCTGCGCAGAGGAAGCAGTGTGTCCTCAGGAGATCCTGAAGGAGGGGAGGAGGGACCCTTCCTACTTGGAACTCTTTGTTTATTGGTTAATGAAAGGGCGAAAATAAGTCCCTTTCTAAAATTTTAGTTTAGAGTTTAAGTTGGAAGGGAAAAAAAAAAGAAAAGAACACATTTGAGGATTAACTATTTATTGACTTTTCTCTGAAGTTCTCAATTGAAGGTTAAACTCAGGGATTTTCCAGGCTGGGGTAAAACTCAACCAACTGCTTCCCCATGAGGAGGTCTTTGCTGTGTAACTTCTCCAAATCACACTGGGACTCCATGTAGAAGGACTTTCACAAGGCTTGAGCCTACTTTGGAGCATTAGCAGACACTCTGTTCCCTGTATTTTGTGGTAATTGGCGGCTATGCAAGATGTAGATCCAACATTTACGGGGTAGTTTTTCAACAGCTTTCACCATAGAGAACATGACAAACTTCAATAGTCGCCAAAATATACGAGCTAGAGTCACCAAGATAAAGCAGGCAATTAACTCCAAGAAGAGAAAAAGAGTACCCCCTGAGAAACTACAAATTGCCATTAATTTTCATTTTGAGTGTCAATATGCTGTAGTATTCTAATCCCATTCATGCCTAGAGTGCTGGAATTAGACGTTGACTGTCTTGCAAATTCATTAAAAATATTAAAAATAATCTTATTCAGCATAGTAGTTAGTAAGGCTCTGAGATCAGGCACTCTGTAGACACGGGTGAGGATTCCAATCCCTCAGGCTTCCGCTCCTCCTTTATGGTGTTGTGTGCAGGAAGCAATGAAAGTTGAATAGAGCTAACCCTAACAAAAGGGCTAACCTTCAATGGTGACACAGTTAGCTTAAGTAAAAAGCATGCAGCCTCAGTCATTTTCTAGATCTACAGTGGAAAGGTTGTCAGGCAAAGCAATTATTTAGTGCATGAATGATGCCCAACTGACAGCTAAGATTAATTTTTAAAAATATCTCTTTTTACTTTACTACTTTAAAAAAAATTATTGATTATTCAGATAATTGTCTCAGGTTAAGCTTAAGCATAACATGCACCACGGCACGTATGATATAAGGCAATGAGGCCAGGGAGTGGTGGCTCACGCCTGTAATCCCAGCACTTTGGGAGGTCGAGGCAGCACTTTGGGATTGCTTGAACCCAGGAGTTCAAGATAATGCAATGCAAACATTTTTGTGACCACCAGAAAGAAATTGATCTACACCAGTTCTTTGGGAACTGAATTATCCGTGGCAAAAAAAAAAAAAATTATATTCCATATTCAGTTTTCAATGTTGCTGAAATTATCTGAGATTTCCATCCAAGTTGACATCTTAAAACTTTATCATGATCATCACTCCCATTACTATGTAGTCTTATGTGGCCATATTTTGCTTACACTTATCAACTAAGGAGCCAGTGTAAGTCTCTGAGTTGCAGATCTGGATGTGATGTGAAGACGTGTTATAGAGGGAGTGTACTTATCAGTGGCATCCACTACATTTTTGCAAAAACTCTGTGTTCCTAGTTCTGTTTCAGCTAAGTGGCCACTAAGTTTTGTTTGCAATATCTGATCTTAAGAACAGTGATAGGTGAAATCGTGTTATGCTGAGGGGTATTTGGGAATTACGTAAGTGCAGTCTACATGCAACTGGTAGAGAGTTAACTGTGTTTGGTGGAGGAAAAGCAAGCATCTTTCATCCTTACTTCATCCAGGTAGGGTTGTGCTTTTTTAGTTTGTTTGTTTTCCTTAATCCTTTAAATTTTGAAGAAAACTGAGTGATTCAAATCTCCTAAAAGACTTTCTCAAATGTACTTCATAGCCCAGAGAGTTAGATAAGAAACATCGTCCTCTCTTTGGCCCAAATTTCTCTGATCCCTTAATGCTGGCCACAGTCCAGATGGAATTCCAGATTTTTAGAGAACGATGCTGCCAGGTAGGTTAGTCTTGTAAATTATTTTCCTCCAAGAATTACTAGAAGATGGAATAAGTTCAGCAGTTTTACAAGGCAATGGTATTGTTATTTAAGGTGAAAAGGATGGCTTGTGAACCTCCTGCCGGCTGCCCAAATTCGATTAGACATGTTAGAGCTAGCTGTTTTGCTTAACAACAGATTGCCTTCTTAGAATTGTTCATTAATTTTGTGTTTCAATTTTCATCACCTCCTGAATTAGAAGAATTGTCTTACACTTCAGCAAAATGCATCAGAGCATGAGTTCCTCAGTGGCAAAACAGTCAGATGTTTTGAAAACAGGATGCTTTGGCTCTCCATTATAAAAAGAGGAACGGAAAGAGAAACAGTATAGAAAGGAAGAAAGCAAATAGCCTCAGCAGGGTCCCCAGCCCAACAACGGCATAAACAGTGACCTATCTTCCTGACCTTCACTGTGGCTCAGTTCCTGACCTCATGTCACCAAAGCCAACCAACGTCATTAGAGGAGGATAGGAGGAATGGCGCAGCTGCTGTGAGGGTGACTAGAATTTCCTGTCTCCTTCCTGACAGACGCAGTCAGAAAAGTACAGGGTTGCAACAACAGTGGCTGAGGAAGGACCAACCCAGAACAATCCCAGGGAGGCGTAATTGTGACTGACTGACGGGGAGTGGGGAGGTGTTCCTTCCCTCATTGTACTGAGAAACCTAGTCTTTCACCTAGAATTTTCAGGTGAAAAACGTCAAAAGGGTCATTCTTACCCAGAATGCTAAATGTTTTTCAAAAGATGAACATACTGTGGTATTCAGAAAAGAGCTGTATTCAAGCAACTAGTCATTGTCTTCACTTCCCCCACAAACGCCCTCCACTGTCCTTTTCGTTCTCCATTGGTTTTGCTCTGGGGCTATTTTATATGCAGTACAAAGGTTGGGTGCTGCTGGGTGAAAATGGATATTCTGTTGTTGAAAACAGTGGCCCTGTGTATTCGTACTATTTTTGTAGAATGAAGCATTAGGACCTAGCACTTGAGTAAATGTTTGCTAAGATAGAAATGGGAGATAGATGGTCCTTTTTCTCTTAAGGCATTGTGAAGTCAGCTACAGATAACCATCATAAGGAAGTGAGTCCTCCTGGCTACGCAGGCTTTTTTTTCCAGTTCTTCAGGTGCAGCCATACTACAGTACCAAACACGGAGCAGCACAAAGGCAACTAATTGCCAGTGCTCTTGGGTGTGCGGGATAAAGTCACACGATTCTACCAGGCCCCGAGCCAGCTGGGAATTAGGCTGCATGACACTGGATGGTGATCATGACAGGCTGATTGCCCTAATGAGGGGTGAACCGTTTTGTATTTAACTGAATAATCAATAACTATGGAAAATGCCAGCTCCCGCAGAACTGACAGGAAATAGACCTTACTGGCCAATGGATTCATCTTAGAACTCTGTAAGAGAGAAGGTAGACAGGTGTTCAGTCCTTGAAAGGAATATTCATGCCACTTTTGCCTAAAACGTAATGATATGATTACAGCACTGCCCGCCCTTAGCATAAGATGGATCCATTTGCTGGGCCCTGTGCTGTAATCAGAGGGCCTTAGCCTGGCCTTCCTTCTGCTGCCCTCCGCCCCAGGAAGTAAGGAGTTGGCTGGGCCAAGGGAGCAGCTTTGCTCCCCTCTCTAAACTACATTTTGCATCTGCTGGACCCCCCATTCTCTGTCCAAATGGCTTTGAACCCACTTCCCAGCCATACAAGCCTCTTCCTGGGATGTGCTGCAGGCATACACACCCTTAGGCCTAAGTAGTTTAACCAAGAAGCAGCAATGAGAGGTGTGAAGAGACTTGTGTAGAAGGAACTTGGGCAAGCAGGCTGCGGTCCAGGGCTCATGCCGGCTGCTCACAGGTCCCTGGAGATGGAAGGACATGGGGAAAGAAGAGGGCCAACCCATATCCAAGGAGTTCAAGAATTCTAAATTCAACCTGACCTTCCAGGCTGTTATGGAGGGATATCTGTCAAGGTAAAGGAGATAGCTGAATGTGTATCTTTGTATATTTAGACTTACGGTGTGTGGCCCCACACATGTTAGAGGTGACCCTGGATTAGAGGGCAGAAGAGAATTAAAATCAGTTCTGGTAGCCAGGTGGGCACTCATACATTTTTTTGGTTCAACTTTTGTCTCTTTACTGCTCAGATTTATATAGACTAAATTATGGAGGGAGCAAAATAAAGTGAAAAGAGCCTGGGAATAAGCCATGAGTTTGAGTTCTAGCTCTGCCTTTACTTATGTATAGTATTATAGACAATAAAACTATTTGGAATCTTTCCATTTTCTCTTCTATAAAACAAAATAGTTGGAAAAGACCCAGCTCTTCAGTTTATTGATTGAATAATATTAGTAAACAACAGAACTGCCTTTACAGGTGTTTGCAAACATTGTGCTAAGCTCTTTACCTCATTCTGTAATCAATATTCACAGTAACCCTTTGAAATAGGTACTGTTATTATTCCTGCTTTACAGATGAGTAAAGTGAGGCATGGAAAGTTGAAATAACTTGCCTAAGGTAAATCATAGAGCCAAGATTCATACCCAGTCCATCTGACTTACCATCAATGATCCCAATGAGGCATATAAAGATGGAAAAAAGTTTAGAGTCATTTAATAATTCTTCTAAGGGGATTTTGGATTGGTTGGTGGGTGATCTTGTTCCTTCAACTGTGGCAAGCATTAGTGAGGCCTGGTTCAAATTTATATTCTGTAGTTACCATACTCACAGCCTCTAAGACGGCCATTAATTGCCCTAAGCTCAGTCTTCTTGCCTGGGAAGCAGTGTAAGGGGAAAGAGCAATCACAATTATAGAAAATGGTTATAAAGTGCTCATAAAAATGCAAATAATAGTATTAAACTAATCCATTGCCTATTTCAGATCAATTTGTTAACTTCACTATCTGTTTCTTAAAATTCTCCAACATAGCCTAAGATAAGATAGTAAAGGTTTGTTCAAAGGACTGTAGACTACCCCCAAATTCCCTTTTTCCCTGCTTCTCAAAATAAAAATGGAAATAGAGATAAGCTATTCTTATTTTTTAATTTATATGATCATTCAAATGATTGGGGCAATTTCATTATATGCCACAACCTTTCTAAGGCATAGAACATGACCATAAAACAGAGAATTAATGCTTCAGTAATATGTAAGGGAAATTTTTGGAAGTAACATGTCCACTGTTTTCCTTGGGCTTTGTCTTCAAATAAAGATGAAAGAGAAGATTAAGCTATTTATTCTTTGTCATTGTTTCAGTTACTCTTTCTATGACAAAATGGAGTTGTATTAGTGAGTATTAGTGCAATTCAGTATTCCAAGTTCTAGTCTTCTCAAAACTTAGCAAATCAAAGAGTTTGAAAGTTATTTGGTGCTTTGTAATAAGTTTGATTTGTAATCTGTTTTGTTTTATTTAAATAGTTCTTCATTGGTTTTAACAGAACCATTTCCTTTACTCAGTGGTAATCCATTTGGCCCAATCTTTCTGCCTAATTCACTTGAAAGTCCTCAAGTGAGCAAGTCTCTAAAAAACAAGCAGAAATGAAGTAAGAGGACATTGCCTTTGATTGTTTTACCGCTGGCTAGGTGATAAGAGAGCATAATAGTCTCAAAATCTGATAAATAAATCATTTTAAGGGGAGTACCTTTCTCCACATTGAGGAAAAAAATAATAGTTATGTTTAGATTGTCAAATGTAAATGTAAATGTAGAACACTAGTCTTGAAAAATAGAATTCAACCCATTAGCAGAATAAATGTTTGGTCTCCATTTTTTTTAAATATTTTTTCTCATCTTTTTAAAATTGTTTAGGTTTTTTTTTGTTTTTTTTTGTTTTTTTAGAATATGTCCGAGTCTAAAAGGCTCCTAGGTTCTATGCCATTGTTATCTATGAAAGAAAAACCAAGGGTGGCGCTTGCATTTGCAGTATTCTTCCAAAACATTTTTCTTCTGAGTAAAAGTGTGCTCAACAAGTGGAGATAGCTCAGACATCTGGAGGCCAGGACTTACTAAACAAGAAGATGCCAGGGCAAATTTGTGCCGCAGTCAACAGGTTTCACACTCTTGAAGGCATGGTGCCAGTTGTCAGTGTGCTTTCCTGAGCATCCTTTCCCTCTAGCATTTTTCAGGGACCTACCAGCACCTCTCTGTCTTGCCCACTTGTACGTGATGTTTCCCTCAAGTGGTGCCAAACTGTTTAGTCTCTTGTATATTTCACTGTAACTTCCTTTATTTGATTGACTTTAAAGTAGCCAAGTGCTTCCACAAAGAAAGGACTGTTAAGTTATTTAGCAATGAAGAAGACAGTAAAACTCCTGTTTCTTTTGTTTCTGTTTTGAGAAGTGCCTGATAATTTTTTCTTCTTATGGAGTAGATTTTAAAGCTATAAATCATGCCATTCTGTTCATCAGTCACTTTTTTCCTTCTGCTAATTACTTGCAATTTTAAAATGTATCAATTTTGAAATCTAGAGCCCCCAAAGATTGAAGTTTAGCAAATTTATTAAAATAAAATGTATCTTCATGGTTCAGTCACTTTCGTCTTCTAATTTTTTTAGCTACTCAAAATAATTATAATTTTTAAATTAACTATTAAATACGTTACATGGCCGCCATCCCCTCACTCTTTGCTAACAGCATAGTGCATAATGTTTTAACTTTAAGCAATTACAAAAATGAAATTTGAATACACATACCAGGAAGTAAAAATGACTAAGCCAATTTTTAACTTTTAGATTTAGGACAAGAGGTGTTGGCATTTGATATCTAAAAAGATAGATTTTAAGTAGTTGTTTTAGAAATAAGATAGTAAAAAGAAAAATTATCAGTAAATAAAAATAGATTTCCAACTCAATTATATAGGCTATGCTAAAGCCAATCAGACAGGGCACAGTGAAGTATTAATTTATCAACTATCTAATGTCTTTGGTCACTATTGATGATGAAATTTGATAAATCAAACCAAAAAAGATCTAGACATTTTCTTTCTAGTTATAGTTTTACATGATTACATTAGACAAAGTCCTAGAACTTTAAGCCTAGAAGAGAGCCTTAAGTATTATTATCTATTTCTATTTGAAGTCATTTTATAGATGAGAAAATGAGGTGGCTTTTGCCACTAATAACAAGTGAGGATTAAAGTACCTAATGTACTCCAAATAACTTTGTAAAATATAGAGCACATCCTAAATGCAAAGTAATTTTATTATGGCATGACTTCTCCAAAGTCTTAAGGTGAATTAGTGGGATTCAGGTATTAAAATACAGGTCTGATCATAAATCTGGCTTACTGTTCATCTTCAGCAAAAGGCTAGATATGTTTGAGAAAGACATGGGACATTCTTTTGTTTGCATTGACTTTTAGACTTCTCATTCTTCATTTACGTTTCTTGAGTAAAAGGTATACATAAGAGTCTTAATAATTTCAAGTAAAGAGAACTAATTTAGTATGCCTGAAAATTTAGTGATCAAAACATAGCAAGAACTAGTTGGAGTGAGTTACTTTAAATGCCCCTGGTTTTAATTTCAGAATTTTTAAAAAAGCCTTAAATTTTTGAGGCTTTTGATTGTTGTTTGCTTTCTCACTAATTCCAATGTCAAAGTTTAGGTAGTAAAAATACCCTGTGGTTAGTGTAACTGCCCTTAACTTCTTTCTATTTCTTTCTTTCCTCTCTCTGAAACTGAAGATGATAAACTGGAAAGTTTTACCACTTGGATTGGTAAGCCTTGGGTTCTCTCTGCCACTTTGCAGAGCTGTTAGCATGGAAAGTTGAACTTGAGATGGTGATTCCAGTTTGACCCTCTCCCTACACCCTAGAATGTTTCTGCACAATGAACCAGATTATGTAAAGCTCTCACATCTCGAATATAATTTCTTGACTCTTGAGTCATATTACCAAGATCCTAGTGGAGTTAGGTACAATGGTGTTGGCAGCTGCCTTGTAAATAGTTTAAGTCAAATAAGTCTAATTCACAGCATATAGAGACACATTTTTATGTATTTAGCTAACTTAAAATGAGTCTTAGTATGTGTAGACCCCTGAGTTAAGTTGATACTGCAAGTATTTTGCCATAAAATTTGGATAAATAATAAACTATTAATGTAATTATTTAAATGTGGGGAAAAATCAAGGGAAAATGACTTGAGGAATTGAGCATCTTGGGATAATATTTATTAAGGGAAATTATTCCAGAAGATCCTTGATAGTCTAACGTTAGCTCTTTTTTCTCCATAATTTCCAGTCATTATTTATATTACGAAGTAGAACAAAGTAAAAGAAAATTCCTTAGTATATAATGTAAGAAATGAAAATAAAACTTCTAATTCTTAAGTGAGTAAGAAAGCTTAGTGTTTTGGTTATTGGAATAAGACATAGAAAACGTGAATTAAAAAGCTAAAATGAGGCCGGGCGCAGTGGCTCATGCCTGTAATCCCAGCACTTTGGGAAGCCAAGGTGGGCGGATTACTTGACGTCAGGAGTTTGAGACCAGCCTGGCCAACATGATGAAATCCTGTCTCTAATTAAAAAAAAAAAAAAAAAAGAGAAATCCACCCCCAAAAAAATTAGCTGGGCGTGGTGGCACACACTGTAATCCCAGCTCCTAGAGAGGCTGAGGTAGGAAACTCACTTGAAACCGGGAGGTAGAGGGCAGTGAGCTAAGATCACATCCACTGCATTCCAGCCTGGGCCACAAGAGTGAAACTCCATCTCAAAAAAAAAAAAAAAAAAAAAAAAGCTAAAATGAGGCCGGGCCAGTGGCTCATGCCTGTAATCCCAACACTTTGGAAGGCCTAAGAGGGCGAGTCACTTGAGGCCAGGAGTTCAAGATCAGCCTGGTCAACACAGAGAAACCCTGTCTGTACTAAAAATACAAAAAATTAGCCGGGCACAGTGGCACATGCCTGTAGTTCCAGCTACTGGGGTGTCTGAGGCGTGAGAATCGCTTGAGCCCTGGAGGCAGAGGTTGTAGTGCACCAAGATCGCACCACTGCACTTCTGCACTCCAGCCTGGGTGCTGGGTGATGGGAGTGAAACCCTGTCAAAAAAAAAAAACTAAAATGGTGATTTTATTGAGGGAAAATCCATTTATGGGCTAGGAAAATCATTTGTGTATAAAAAGGAAAGGCACAGATTTTTTTTTAAAAAAAGACAGACTAAAATTTTTAGTAGCTCCTCTTGATTAAAACAGTGGACTTCCAACTTCCTCTCTACCTTCAATGTCAGAAAATCTATGGAAAATATGGCTTCAGAATATTATTATCACTTGAGAATAAAGAAACAGAGGGATTTACCCTCCATCTTCATATTCCATTGCCTAGAAAACTTCCCCTTGGCTCAAACATGTCATCAGATCAGACCCTGTGCTATGATTCTGCTCCTAGGACGCCAAACTGTGGGGCTTTTTTTGAAACCCTCCCTTAGCTATTCTAACTTCCATAACATTTTCATAGGCCATCCTCTTACCTATCTTATCAATTAGTACCATAGCTAACATTTTAGTTATCTGGGATTTTATTTATGTCTGCTCAGATTGCAAGTTTGAATGTTTGAGACTCCACTTTCCTTGCAGGATTTGGGCTAATACATGCCAAGGAGGCATAGATTTCTTTCTGTTTAATTGTAAGGATGGAAGTGAAAAGCAAAGAAAGTTTTTGTCAGTTGGTGGTAGTTGATTTTTGGTTTATTTTAAAAAGCTGTCTGCAGTTTTCTTGATCATTTAAGAAATTTGTTGACATGGGACTTTTAATAGATTATCCTGCTTTTAAACAATGCTGGCATGGGTAATGACCTCACTGGTAGGCACAGAACAATAATAAAGATAGAATTTTTTTTTTGGGATTTTCAAAAAATTTAAAGTTATGAAACATTTTTAGACTATCCAGTGACAATGCGCATTTCCAGTATACTTTTGTGTGATGGTGAGAAGCTAGGGACCTTCTAATGGGTCACTAATGAAATGGACTCCAACTCCCACTCTGGATCTCTCACTCATGATCCACAAGGATTAATTTAACCTGCCAGCTGCTACCCATTTAGCAAGCTGAAAGGACACAGTGTCCCCCAGTGCCTGAAGCCCTTGTCCGCTGTGATTGCTATTGCTGGCTCCATTCTATAAGTGAGTCAGATGATTTAGATACATATATGTTTACTAATGCAATGGGTATGTTTTTCTTGGCCAGGCTCAGTATATTATTTGTGTTCTTGTCAGGGAGAGCTACCAGTGAATTTTTTCCTGCTGTAGTTTAACACTCAGGAACTGGTTGTGCAAAGTTTATTTGCATCTTTCTTGTGCATTGCATGGGAGTGTCCTTGAGAATATCTTGTCAAGATTTGCTAGTATTGTTTTTTAAATATTTAAAAATCAGTATCATTTAATTTCAGAGAATTTGCTTCAATTTATTGGAATTAATTAAAAATGCTTTTGTATTTATATTTTTTCTTTTACATATTTAAAGTATTAAGATAAAGTCATTGTCTAATGCTGTCTGCCATAGTAAAATTTGCAAACTGAGAAAGGTCACATACTGCTTTTCAAGAAAGACCCTTTAGGGCCCTCAATACAGTGCTAAAATGGAAGAACTTTGTCAAAAATAAACAAAAGTATGAACTCCTTGGTAGTAGTAGATTCTCTTTGTTTTAAAAAAATTAAATACATTGGGTTAAAATGAGCAAAATATGAGCTCGTTTTTATAAAGTTAATAAAGGAGGAATAGAGATTAGGAAAAATTCAGAAACTTCTGACCACTGCTTTTCAAATCTAACCACATGATCCAGGACTTCATTTCCCAGAAAACTCTGCATCTGCCCAAGGGAACATTAGTTATGAGACAGTGCAGAGATTTCTAAGGCCCATTTCTTCACTTAGAGTTTATCTGCTCTCAAAGCTTCCTGTGGTACCAGGATAGAGCATTAAATAGCGTTATTCTCTTTGAGTTATAGCTGTTTCTTATTTTCATGTTGTTAGATCCAATGTAGCATGGTAATAAAACATATTTGAAGTGTCCCTTCCTGCATACACAGCACTCTTACCTGTATTCTCGTACGACACTCACCCTGAGGGAGGTCTTATCGTATCCCCATTTTCAGATATGAAACTGAGATTCGGGAAAGATAACCGATTTGTCAAAGTCCTTTACCTACTAAATGGCAAGACGTAGAATCAAATCTTGTTCTTTTTGCTCAAAAGTTGAATGATTTAAAAATAAAAGTTAAAGGGAAATCCATAATTTAATTTATTATATTCTCGTATAACTTGTCAACAAAACATATCATCATAGAATTTTAAAGCTAGAAATCAATGAAGTCTTGTTTTTCAGACCTCAGTTTAGATATCATCTCTTTAGAAATACCTTCTTTTATTACCCTAATTCAGCAGCTTGTTGGTTTTATAATTTACTATCACAATTTATGGTTTTTGGTTTTGATCATGGAACTTGGTTTTTACTGATATCTTTCATTAGACTGTAAAGTTACTGAAGACATGAATTGTGTCTACCATGTTCACTAGTGAAGCTCCAGCAGTTAGACTAGCTGTAGGCACACGGTAGGCATTAGAATAAATATTTTTTGATCAATTGCATGAGGTTCAGAAACTTAATCTAATTTGTCCAGGACCAAGTATTCGTTAGTGGTAAATCCATTAGAACCCTGGAATCCTGCTTCCTGTTGTGAGGCAATGGGCTACATGTAGGGGCCTGCCATGCCTAATTCC
Organism: Symphalangus syndactylus; assembly: GCF_028878055.3. Classification (NCBI taxonomy): domain Eukaryota; kingdom Metazoa; phylum Chordata; class Mammalia; order Primates; family Hylobatidae; genus Symphalangus; species Symphalangus syndactylus. Next base: position 46,265,584 of record NC_072434.2, on the reverse strand, counting down.
AGCTTTCTAATTGTTCGGTTGCATGAGAAACCCTCATCTGGTTCCCAATGACTCCCCAAAGTACCCTGAAAAAAGGGAAAGCTTATTCCTACCCGTCTCAGGGACAAATGCTTTCTTCCTGTGAGCGGAAATGTGAAGCATGGTTTTGGTTGGGGTTTTTGTTTGTTCGGCTGGTTTTTGGTTCAGTTTTGCAATACTGGCTTACTATTCTCTCAAAAAGTCTGCATCCTGTGGACAAGAATCTAAGCCCTTTGGAGACCAGCAATGGCTATTCAACACTCTCTGGGGAGCCTATTTATGAGCACATGTGTCTGTAACTCAGCCACTCTCCATATCTGTTGGAGAATAGCAGCCTAATTATCTGCCATCATTTGGTTATGTTTTTCATTCCTGGCATATTGGTGACACTCCTCTCACCTCAGCCACATATTCAATTAATTCATGTGTGTTACCACATTGATCTTAACTGTGAAAATCTGAGCAAAATGCATACTTGGTGCAGTTATCCTTATGTCAGGTAGTCTGTGGTCAGTCACAGCTTTTAGTCAATAGATAAAAAGTTGTAAAGTGTCTTACTTTGAGAAAATTGGCTAAACCAAAGAAGGATGAATGGATAGTTACCAACAGCTGGATTTCTCCTAATAGACTCTTTTTTTTATGGTATAACTTAAACATAAGGCCATTTTGAGTTATGGTGCTTTTCATTTGACTTGCTTCATCTATCTTTCTGGCAATTCTGGTTTATGCTCCTTAGACTGGTGAATAATCTAAATGTCAACCTGAGAGTCTGAACTTCTATGAGTAACTCATGTGTCACATAATCTATGTGACATAGTACTGCATCACACCTGCAGCAGCATGCTGTGGGAGTTCTGTAATTAATTATATACGCTGCTGTCAACAATGAAAAGAAGGTGTTCAAGTATCAAAGAACCAACTGAAACTTCCACCCAAAAGCAAAGCCAAAGTGAGAAAGGTACCATGAGCTCAGATTATTTTGAAATTTACAGATAAAACCTAGCTTCAAGTAGAAATCCTGTGGAAGAAAGAGCACACACTAGGTCTCAGACACCTTGGCAGCCACTTTACATATGTTATTCCTAATCGTCCCATTTCAAAGATAGAAAATTCTAGTCTCTAAGAGACTCAGTGACTTGCTAAGTTTTTCAGACTAAGTTACAGTACATATTTTATTTCCAGACTCAGTTGAATTCTCAGATGCTCCTATGTCGTATTTTATTTCCGGACTCAGTTGAATCCTCAGATGCTCCTATATCATGCTATTATGATGTTGGGTTAGCTAAGGTCACTGGTGAGGCAAACCTGCAACCAGCACCCCCTCTACTTCATGTTTGCAGTAGAAGCTGCCTCTATAAACCTTCCGTGAACCCAACAAACCTATACATCTTGAGGTGCATTGTTGTTCAAAGCATCTTTCCATCTCTTCTAAATTATGATAGCTAATAATGGAAAACACAAAATACATAACAAGCCCAACTACCTTTTTTAATAGGATAAAATTGCATAAGAAATCGCTAAGTCTATGCAATTTATGTCTATTTTATAACTATGTTATGAAACTATTTTCATCTTTTATAGTTTTAGTTAATAGTTTATATGTGCAAACCTCCAACTTGTTACAGATTTTCCTCATTTGCCAGTGCATACTCTAGCTTAGGGATTACTGAAATATCAAAACAGATAATAATATATATGCTTTCAGGGAAGAAAAGGATAGATCCATGTAGCCCAAAGTTTTCTTTTATTTTTTTGATAGGCCCTAGAGATGATCTTGAAAATTGCCAGATTAGTAGGCTGTCCCAGCCCTGAGAAATTGCTAATCCAGAAGTGGCAATTCCTAAGGCAGGTTTTGAAGCATTCCATTGTCTTTTACCTCAAGGGATGTATGAAAGTCACTAGCTGAAATCAGTACAATTAATAATAAACACAATGTATTCTACACGGTGTTTTTAAGGGGTAGAGTAATAATCTCAAAAACAAGGTATGATAGATTTTTGTAGCTGCAAAAAATATTAGAAACTTCAATAAGGCAGGATTTAAAACAACCTAAGAGGTACTATAGACTGAAAATGGAATTCACTTCTTAAAGAGAATCATGACCAATACATAAGGGTTATGAAAAGAAAGTAGAATATTTGGGTGGTAGTTTCTCTGTTTTGTGTAACTACTTTCACGTCAGATATGAAGGTCCTAAAACATAGGTATTATTTTTCACTAGTCAGGAAATGACACTAGACTGAATGGTCTATGGGTCTGATCCATGGTAAGTCTTCTGATTGTTGAAAAATACTATAAGTTGTAGAGCTTCTAGCTGCGAAATGTTTCAAAATAAACCTTTGTCATCTACTTTGGAATCATATTAATGCCCTGTGGCCTTGGAATTGGCTCTAGAAACTTTCAGTTAAATATTTGCCATTATACCTGTACAGAAAAAGTTGTAGAAAGGCTTAAAAGGAAAAACAAAAGGGTAACTGTATAATGTACCTTGATTCCTTGATTTTTCTCAGTTACTATGATGATTTTTGTCATCTGTTGAAAAAGGTTTCTGCTAAATTTAATTATCAGACCATCATCTCAAATCTTCAAAGTTCATTTTTTTGTCTTTCTCTATTAACAGACAAATTAAAAGGGAAGGATCAAGTATATGAAATGAAATTGTGATGTTCCAGGAACAGTTTTAGGTCTTATGTTTCTCATTGGAAGAAAAGTCCTCTGTCAAAAAGAAAATTTTGAAAAGTTTAAATTATCTAAAAATATACAGTGCCCCTAAATGTAACATATGTAATGAGTGTATGGCCTGGAAATCCAATCTCTTCATAGGCTATCTGGACATGCAATATCAGGATCATACTTAAAGTTAAAAAGAAAAAAGATGAAGAAAATTCTTCCTTATCTGAAATTCAAATTTAACTGGGTGCCCCGAATTTTTATTTGCTAAATCTGGCAACCTTACATATGTGGAAACATAATATAGTTTATAAATATTATATATATAGTTTAAAATGCATAGTGAATATATCAGTCTTTGGGTATAAATAGTTACAGTATCTTTTGTCCATTTGATTACATCACTACAGCAACTTTCAGAGTTGAGAGAATGTTGGATCATGAGAAAGTGCTATAAACATTCTTATGGGAATCACTTTGGGTCTAGGAAACATCAATTTTTTAGCATTCCAATAATGTGTGTTATATCATCTCTTGAGAAGTTTTCAGAAATTCTGAGAAAAATGGACAGCAGAAAAGGGTTAGATAGATAGGAAGAAATATCTAATAATTTGGAGAGCTGTTCAAGCCCTAATCTCAGTTAGGAGATTAGTTATAGAGCAGCTACATTCAAATTTGTTTGATCTTTTGATATTTTTCAATTCTGTATGAAGGCATTAATGGTTTTTCCCTGCTTTGCCTTTTAATATGTCACTTGAGCAGATACTTGTCCTCTAACTAGCAAGTAGAATTGATTCTATCGTTGCTTCATCATAATTTTTGATGCAGAATAATGGTAGATATATTCATGCTTGTTTTTCATTGGATACTCACTTATTGATTACTACATTGCCGAGCAGTTAAGAAAAGAATCACTCAATTCTAACATGTTTAGAAGAGTTTCTTTCTGATTTGGCACATGGACAGTGAGAATGATCTCACTGTGTTTGTTCCCTGGCACACCAAAGGTTTGCTGCAGATGTTAGTAAAGCAGAACTTGTTTGCTAAGATGACCCATTATGGAGCACTAGCTGATTAAGCAGACGTTAATAGACAATTGCATGTCCATTATTACTTCTTTGACCATGTTACCAACTCAATTCAATTGCACTTGCTTTTCAAATAAGACAAACCTGTCAATAAAGAAACTGGACATCAAGTTTCAAATGATTGGTAGAGTTTATAGGGAAGCACAAAAAGGAGGGAAGAGGTGAGATGCACATTGTCAAGTAATCTGAAATGTTAAGAATTGTGGAAATTATGAGTTTCATCCCTCATTCTGTTTATTTCTTTTTCATTTAAAAGTTAGATTTGCTTTACTTCTTTGGGTCTTTATTTCTTCCCATGCAAAATTCCTGAAAGTCAAAAGGAAGATTAGAAGCTAGCCATTTTACCACTAAAGAAACTGAGCCCCAAGAAGTTAATTCAGCTTACCCAAGATTACATATTTGCTTAGGGCCAGAGCTAAGACAGGGACAGACTCTGTTTACTTCATTTCTCACTAAACTGTACCACTGCAGTTTCGACTTCTTTCTACCACTACTAGCATTCTGTGCCTTCAGGAGGAATTTTCAGCCCCTTCACTTTCCTGATGCCCGGGAATTCTTTTTAAGCTATGACTAACAAAGTATAAAACATGAGTCAAAAGTTAGTCCCTAATAAAGTCATTGTGACTTTAATGACTTCGGCAGTTGTTTCATTCTGCAAAAACAGGAAGATCCCACACAATAAGGCGCCTGTCTCACAGCTGGGCTCCTGCGTAGACGGCCACCCACAAGAGTAACTAACTGCTGGGGCTGCCTTCCTCTCTTTGACACCTTTTTATTCTCTGTTCTTACAGTTTTCTCCTACTGACCTCCTCCTGAGATTATCCATGAGAAGAAGGTACCTGCTTTAGCTAGTCTTTGATAGGGTGAAGAATAGTTTTAATCACTGAAGAGTCACTCCTAAGTGATTTTCAGGTCACCCTCAACAGGCCTAAATTAGTCTTAGAAGGAGCTCTTTCATGGGCTTTATACCAGCTTCTTGTGTTATCACTCTTCTGGACTGTTGTATTCTCAAAAACATAAAATCCCCCAATTTTAGATTTGAGAAGAGCCTGCGATCATTCCAGTTCACTCCTCCTATGTGATTAGTTTAACTAAGAACTCATTACCAAGATAGTGCCTATCTTGCCTGCGGATCTTTGCATAAAGCTCAAACTAATTCTCCCATGAGAAATATAGAAAAGTGAAGAAGTGTCCTATCACTTCAGAAGAAACTGGCTCAGAAGAAATAATCTCTGTATGCAGTGTTGAAACTAAAGAAAAATTGAAGCCATCAAACAAAATGTTCCTATCAAGTGTAATTGAATTTTAGCTTTTATTACCTATTCTTATAACTTTTCACTATTAAAGGAACTTATTCCAAAAATCAGACAATTTTATAGAAAAGGTGTATTCTAGGTCAATAATATTAAATCACGTATCTAGAAAATACACCTTCTTCTCTTTTCAAAAAATATCTGCAATTTCTAGCAGTGTATGTGAATCTAGTGTTGGGCATAAGCTTAAGAAGGCATTGGAGGAATTTTTTGTTACTAAGAGTTTATTCACAAACTTTGCTTGTCTGTGTTGAAAAGGGGCATTGGCCATTTCCTCTGGGAACATTATTTCTAGGTAGGCTGTTAACAGGGCTTTCCTGTGAAGGCAGACTCTTAGGGAAAATAGTATCTGTGTACATGAGATGGTAGAGACACATTTATCTTTAAAATAATGTGTTCCTGTTTGTGGACTTCTCTACTGCATTTAATAAAATAAATAATGCCCATTTCCTTCCAATCCAGTAACTCCTTGGGACACAGTTTTACCCAGGAGCTATTTTGCCTTCGAGTCGGGATGAAACATGTAACAATAAATAGACTCCAAAAGTCTTACACTATGAAACTCTGAGGGATAATAAATGCTTCCCTTCCTTTGTTATGGTCTGAAGCATTTTCAATTTGAGTTGTTTTCCTCAGTCATGTAGAGGGAGTTTTGTTTTCTGGGAAGTCTTGGTTGCTGGTAAATAATGTGTCCAAACTGTAGGAGGCAGCCACAGAATTTATCATACAAGTATGAAATGTTAGGGCTGATCATTCTCATTTTACATATGAGAGGTTATGTAACTACACAGGAGAGTGAGAGCTGAGAATGGAAAGTCAAGATTTGTCTACTACATTGTGGCTGCCTCTGGCTCAACAGAAACACTCACATGTGGGAGTCAGATGCTGAAAGCCCAAATAAGCCTAGCTCCTCAACTGTCTCCTCAGGCTTAACTTCAAACATAATTCATATCTATTCTATTTCTTAATGTGTCTCATCACACAGTTAAACACTAGTCATACTAACTGGACTCTACATATACTAGAATGTAAAAGATACCCTTCCACCCCCCGCCGTCTGCTCCTTGAAGGCCACGTCTGCCTTTCTTAGTTTGTACAGAGCCCAACATAAATGGGCCCTTCATAAGTGCTTTTTGATGAGAGCAATGATTGCCTTCACGTCAGTGTGGTTGGGCCCTCCCTTATGGAGGAGGAAAACCAACAGTTGTTGCTAAGCAACATTTAAAGGACTAGGTTAGTTTCTGACACTAAGTGACCGCCATTTGCATACTTCGCCAGGTTGTGTGTTTTATGGTTGCCTCAAGATGACTTTGTTTTTTGGTAGCATTGCTATGCCCTTAGCAAAAGGCTCCTAGGAGAATTAGTTTAGGCCTGGGAAGGAGGAAGGTGATATTCATCTATTAATGACTTACATGAGTACACTGATCCCTTCAGTAAACTCTGCGGGAAAGGTGAGGAGTTTGGTTTATTTTCAGCCCTGCAGCTGAGAGCCACCTCCCTGATCCCATATTGAAAGTGATTGACAATGTATCCCAACAGGGTCCTGTGGCAATGGGAGGCTATAGAAAGAAAATAAACAGAGAAGTCTTTCCCCTTATAGCCTTTAATGATTCAATTTCTACCTGCTCCTATCTTCTGAGCAGAGATGCTAATATAGCTAATAAAGAACTGGTCCTACCCTCTCCAGACTGTTTGCTGTTGTGGTTAAACAACATGCCCTAATATATCTATTCCTACTAGAATGAAAGCTGATTAAAAGCATGAAAAGAGTTTTTGTTTGTTCCTTTTTTTTTTGTTTTTTTTTTTCACTGCTATGTCATCACTCTTTTCCCTGGTCATTTTAGGTATTCAATAAATGGTTGGCAAATATGTGAAAAAAGGGCATTATTTAACTAATACAAACCTGACTGACTCTAAAACATTCCTAAGTATTTCAGAGAGACTAAAGGAGCCAAAATGAGACAATTGTTTGAATGTTATATTTGCCTAAGTCTAGTGCAGAGAAAATTATGGAAGAAATCATCTGTCTCTAAGCTTTTTACAAGATATTTTTACAATGATCCAATTAAAGTTTACTTCTTTGCCAAAATTCAGCTTATCGGTCAGAGCATATAAACTTGTTTTCTTCAGCTTCTGAGCCTTCAGCCTAGGTGCCTGTCTTTTGAGGATTTAAAATGAGAGGCCATTGTGACTGAGCAGTTGTGTCTTTAAAACTAAATAATTTGGAATTCATGTGATTCACCTGGGATTCAAAATTGCACAGAGTTTCAATAAGTAAAATACGCTAGCTGAGATGATTGATGCAGAGATGCCTGGTTACAAACATATTGTATCATGGGAAACACACACACGTACGCAAGCAGGGTTACCCAGAAGGGGGATGATTGGACATCTTTGAGAACAATGCATGGTGCAGTGAGCCAGCAGGCAGAAATACTGACTTGCATTGGCTTCACCTCCAAAAGCCAGGTCTCCTAGTCACAGGCGATGGCATGACCCCGGGCTTGGATGCTTGAAATAAAGCTATTGTTGGATGCGGATGCTCATTTGAAAGGGGAATGCCTCACAGGAAAAAGAGCCAATTGCAAGTTGGGGTTGTTGCCATGGTGCTTTGCTATTCCTTCAACTTGCTATAAATGAAATCCTGGGAGTACAGGGGTAGGGTAACAGAGGGGAAAGATGAGGAGGGAAATGGGATGAACCTGGGGCGGGGAATCCCACTGCAGTAAAGCTCCAGTGTTTCCCCTTGCCTCTGCTTTAACGCTGACAAGGAGAAGGGAGGGGCTGGGAAGAAGGGAGAGAGAAACCTGCAGGGAAGGAATGACTTTCTCAACATGCCCTGGATTGCTAAAATAAAATAAAAATTAATTTAAATCCTCAGATTTCTAATGTGAGTTAGAAGATGTAACACTAAATCTCAAACAATTCGCCATTCTTTCAGTAAATGAATGTTCATATTTCCTAACACACTCTGGATCCTAGATGGAAAGGTTAAAAGAGTTTAATACATTTGTCGAATGCAATCTAATATGCATATTAATGAGCTGATGGAGGGCAGAAACTTACACGCTGCATAGGAAGTACTTTTCAAATAAAATAAATTAGTTCTATTCCCATTCATTTTACTATGAAAAGAGGCTAAATGCATTGGCACACGCTTGGTGTGTCCTCCAAAAAGCTAGTTCACAAAAATTCTTTTGTACCGGCAGCCTAGTCTGAAAACAGCCACGGTCCTAACCTTTTTTAAATGTTTGTTTAAATGTTCAGAAAGTCGATTAATCAAATGCATCATCACTTTGATCAATTAGAGCGGTTGGAGTTTTGTGCAGAGGCTGCATCTGCAGAATTCTGGTCTGCAGTGGAGAGAGAGGGTTAAGGAACACCTAGTTGAAATGGGGGAGGGTACCGACTTCAGATTTACTTAAATATTCATGGGGCTTCCTCCATTTTAATCTTCTCCTTTTTAAAAGATGGCTGTGTTTCCTAGTCTGGCAACTCCTCAGGAAAGAAGAATTGCTTCTTCCTTGCAGAGTTCAGCCGAGTAGGACTAATGTAGAAGAGTGGAAACCCCTTCGGCCACCAGGGCTATTCATAATTCATAAGTGCTTCAAACCAGCCAGCTGAATACTCTCTTCTGCCAGGAAATAAGCAGGGAGCATAGGCTTCTTGCAAGAATGGAGTGCGAAGATGGGCTTTGTTTGGCTTAGGAAATGCCATACGTTTTGGAGGTTTTTGCCTTTTCTAAGTTTTGATTATTTTATCACTGAATCTGCAGGGCTTTCCTGATCCTTTCAGGATTGCTCTCTCAGAACTGTGAATTCTTTCAAAGGGATTTGTGGATTGTGGCAAGGAGAGCATTCCAAAATGCCCGAGGCAAATTATTTGTTATCTGTATCTTGGGGTTACATCAAGGTGGGTTAATTTGATTGTGTTCTGTGTCTTTGATAAAATGTGAAACGTACCTCTGTGTGTTTTTTTGTGAAGTAGAGGACATCTGTAATGATTTAATTTGTGTGTTCATTTAACCCACTGGGACCTCTTATTTTGAAATAAGAGCATGTTATATTACATTTTATTTAAGTGTACTATGCTGTGTTTTAATCCTGTTCTTTTTACTGAATTCTGTCTTTTAAAAGATGCTTTTTTTTCTTTTTCCCTTAAACTTTTCACATATTATCTCCTCTCACCAAATAGGTTATTAAATTATATTTTAGAGGTAATTTCAGACAAACGTATTTTTAAAAGTAGTTACAGTTTCAAGTGGAATTATCTCGACCTCTATTAAAATTCCTTTTCTTATGTTTGCATCTTCAAAAGTAATCAGATGTTAATTCTAAGAAATCTTAAGAAAACCCCTTTTCCAAAAGTGACGTTGGAATAATTTCAAATTGAAGAGATATATTTTGTAGAAACAGTATTATTTATCTAATGGTATGTGCTCATCCGACCTCTTGATTCCTGGACAGTAAAGTTGGAAACATTTAAAGTGAACATTTGCTCTTTTTAAAGTGGTTAATGCATTTTTTGTTCTTTATAAACAGTTCAAAAGAATGCTGAACCGGGAGCTGACACACCTCTCAGAGATGAGCCGATCAGGGAACCAGGTGTCTGAATACATTTCAAATACTTTCCTAGGTAAGATATTAACTGGGAAAAACCTGTTTTATAATTGGGGTTTTCAGAATTAATTTCTACAACCTATCAAGAACATCCCCATGTGAATTTGGGATGGAGTTGAGTCATAGAAAAATCCATTTAAAATAATAACTAAGGCAGTCTTCAAAAGAAAAAATATAAGCAGGAAGATCATGTTTTTGAAAAAAAAAAAAAAAAAAAGAATTAAAATACCCATCCAAGACAGAGGGTTATTATGGGCTAATTGTATTTAAATGTCCCTCAGCCCCACCTTATCTGCCTGCCTACTTCCATCTTTGCTACGACCTCTGAAGTAATGAGGGAAATCCAATCACCCAAGCCCTAGAGGCAGCTCCATTGGCTCCTCTGACATGGTAGCCTTTCAGTTCCTTCAATAACTGAGCTTTGAGCAAAAGGTTTCCTCTATGATGTTTTGTAGGGGATAGGGTTGAGGAATAATTCTATAGTGATTTGGTCCTTGAGAATAAGCTTTGGAAATAATTTGACTATTGCTTTGCTAAGTTATTTATTAAAGATAAATGGATGGTAAGGGGAAGAATTTTAATATTATCTGAAGGATTTAATCTTCTGCAAGCAGCCTCATTCTCTTCCCAATCTGATGCTTTATCTATTATTCTCTGTTGTTACACTACTGGTATTTAACACATGATTTGCTGACCAAAAGGATTGCATGAATGGTCCTCAACTATTGTCATGCATGTTATTTGATTGTTTGGGATTTTTGAATTCAGTCTTAAAGGCACTTTTGTATAACGAACCTATTTGGACTATTATGATTTAAGAAGTCCTACAGAATCTGCAAATCTGTACATCAAAGTAAATGGATAGCATTTAGATTCTGATTTTGTTGACTTTAAATTGCTACTGAAATTATGCTTGCTTATGAAACCTCATTGTCCAGGGAAGTGACCCATTCTCACAGCTGAACACTGCATCCTCTCTTCTTTTTGGAATAGCCATATAGCATTAAATCAATGAGCGTTTTCCTTGATGTCTTATTGAAACAAATACCTTTTCCGGTTTTATTTCTAAAATCAATCCTATTTCTCTAACACCAAAGCAGTTCTTGCTATCAGCAGATCAATCAGCCCTCTCTTTGAGCAGCTTCATACAGAGCTTACTGCATTACTCTGCAGTGGATGGTCACCAGACATGATTAACAAGTGCCTTTCTAACAGTTTCTAGTATGTGAGTGTCTGCAGCACTTGATTTTCTCCAGCTGCAGTTGCAACGCCTTAGTCAGAGAACAAAGGAGAAGAATTTTCATCCATCCTAGCTCCCAGAGGTGCCTAGAATCTAACTCTACAGAAAGCATTAAATACTGATCCTTTTCTTCTCCTTTTATCCATTTGAAGACGAGGATCTTCTGCTGAGCATTTCAGATACACCCAGCTCTGTGTAATGCCCAGTGATTTTTCATTAGCTGGGAGCTGTTTTAGGGACATTTTACAGGTTAATGACTGTGGGAGAGGAGAATAAAATCAAAACTGCAAGAACCCATTTTTGTCTTCGTAAGCATTGCATTTTAAAATATGAGGGCTTGAAGACTTCTCAGAAGAGACACTCACTACTGGAGTTAAAGTTATATGAAATCTCTGAGCCCTTAATCATCCAAGACTGGACCTAAGCAGTCCTCTTCGTTTGTAGTCTCTTTCAATATCTGCTTATCAAGGACAACAAGAATATCTTAGTCTACTAATTAATCTTTTTTATCACCATAGGCTACCAGGAAAGAAAGCTGATAAGATGATAAAGATGATTCATTCCTCAGAGTAGGAAAAAATAAAAATTTAAAAAGATGCTAAATATGAGCTCTGAGTCTCAACACTGTCTCAAGATGAAGCAAATGTCAACTTTCTTGCCTATTCTGCTTGCTATTTAGGCAGATCTCTTGAGCAAAACCAGTCATTTGGCTTCTCATTGTTCCAAAAATTAAATTCAAGAACAAATTTTTGAGGAAGGTTATTAGAATCTCAATCCTTATAGGCTCTTAGCATTAAGAGGGTGGTGTGTGTCAGTGGGTGTATGTTTGAGGGTGTATGTGGTAAACCCCATCAAACAGACTAGATAGGCAGATTAGAATTTTAAATATTCTTGAGAAAATATAGGCAGAGAAAAACCTATAATATTAACAAAAGATGCATCAGTTGCCTCTCTTGTAAAATGGGAGCACTGATATAGATGACATCTCAAATCCCTTCCAACTCTAACTTACTATAACTCTGACATGAACTGACTTTATCGGTTTTGCTAAGACATACCTGGCCATCTAGATTCTCTGTGGTGAACCCTAGGCTTGTAATCTGACAATCTCAAAAAACAAATAAACGAAGTTTGTTTCCAGACTGCCAGTGAAGGGCATGGAACTCTTAGTCTTATCCTGTGAGCATGATGAATGTTCCTGGAAGACCATGAAGCCTTCTTCATAAACTTTCTGATCTGCATGGCACCCTAAAACCTTGTAGTCCAATTCCCTCATTTTATAGGAGAGAAAACGGGGGACCCAGAGGGATGAGGTAACTTGACCAAGATCATTTGGCTAATACTTTCCTCAGCCAGAACTAGGACTTGGCTTTCTTGACATCTAGACCTAAATACCCTGTCAATCCTTTAACGAGGAAAGAAGGCTGTTAGGAACGCAGAACATATAGAAGAAAATCACATAAGGACTCTTAACTAATACATATATCATTTTGGAAACAAGTCTTTAGGAATCAGGATTGTTGGAGCTAAAAATAAAATGTTTATTAACAGGCCAGGCATGGTGGCTCACGCCTGTAATCCCAGCACATTCAGAGGCCGAGATGGGCAGATCACCTGAGGTCAGGAGTTTGAGACCAGCCTGGCCAACATGGTGAAACCCCGTTTCTACTAAAAATACAAAAATAGCTGGGCATGGTGGTACATGCCTGTAGTCCCAGCTACTGAGGAGGCTGAGGCAGGAGAATCACTTGAATCCAGGAGATAGAGGTTGCAGTGAGCCAAGATCACACCATTGCACTCCAGCCTGGGCGAGAAGAGCAAAACTCTGTCTCAAAAAAAAAAAAAAAAGTATTAACAGTTTCTAATAATATAAAATGTTCCTGTGAGACCATGGCAACCACCTCAGTGAGCACAAACTAAGAAGATCTTAGCAATTTACCTTAAACTTGAAGAGCAATATTTCAATAAGAGCCATTAAATGTTAAAAATGTGTCATCCAGGGAGGAGGGAAATCCCTTAATCCAGAGATAGGTGAAACTTGTGTCGCTCCTATCTTTTAAAAAAAAAAGTGGTGCAGGAGGACAGGGAGAAAGGCAGGCAGTAGACTATATTTACCACTCCAGGCACTCATTGATGCTGTCATATAATGGGCTCCAGGTTGCTGGTACAAGGGGAAATAGAAGTGTCTAATTTCAAGGGAAATAAAGCAGGACATAGGGAGAAGGAGAATAAATAATGCAAGATTTTTACATGTTACATTACAATTTAGTTAATATTTTCATGAACAGAGAAAAGTTATCCTTTTAAATCCTCTACTTACCCTCTCAAAACCTAGAACTTAGAATTTTCAAGATGCAAGGAAAAGAGCTTAGGAATTTTGCATAATTCAAAAGTGTGATCTATCAAGACATGAGCCTCAAATTATGCCAGTAACAGAATTTGGATGAGACTACTTTTTGTATCCGCTTTTTGTTTGTTTTACACAGGCCAACTGTTTGCTCACTGTATTCTGACTATTCCATAAATGTAAATTCACTCAGTGTTTATTGTGATATTTTTGAGTCTGAGTTTCTGATTATTTCCACACTGTGCTGGCTAAGCATTTAATAGAGGAAATTCAGAATAGGGAAACCTATTAGTTGTTCCAGTGCCTGCATAGGGAAATACCCATTAATGTCAAATTGGCACTATTTGTGAATAATGGTCTTCTTCATTATTGCAGTATTCCAGACACAGTAGTGGTTCAGCTCAATTACTCACTGTTGCAGGGAATCTTTAATTAAACAAAGGGAAAAGGCTGCTGGTCCTACTAGAAATGGTTATATGTGCAGTGACACAGGAGAATCTAAGAGCCTCTTTAACCGGAGGTGAAGAATGGTGGTTAGAAAGGCAGGCCCTACGGTGGCCTTTCATTTTAGCAAAAAGTAGTAATTACTAGGAGTAAAGTGACAGGGAGAAAAGTAATTTCGAACTAATATAATATATAGGTTTTATGTCAGAGATTGTGTGGCAGGAAAGAGATTTTTGACAGGAACCTCAAGGCCTGGGTTCTATACTATTAAATCACTGTGTCTGGAGCAAAGTAATTGCAAAATAAGTATCTGTTAAATAAGTTGCCCTTTGAGCTTGGGCAAGTTGCTGACTTCATCTGAAAAATGAGAGTGTGGGATTGTTACTGGTTCTTAAACCTGACTCTGATTATCCAAGTCACTTGGGAATCTTCTAAAAAAAAATACTGATTCAGTAGGGTTGGGTGGGGCTTATAAATCTGTATTTTTCTGAAGTTTCCTGGGTGCTTCTGATGCTGGACTAGGTTGGAAACCCCTAAACTAATTGAGATGACCACTAAAATTCCTTCCTAAGCAAAAGTCATAGGCTTGTGAGTGTAGGAGCTTGTGGACACCTAGAGACAACATTGATGTGTTAGGGACGGATAATTCCCTTGCTTCCGTCCCACAGAGAGCAGGTGAGGTATACACGAAGCTAGTACTGTCTCACTGTGCTTGCTTTGCTCTGATGAAGTGTATCCGCTTTCTCTGATGAAGTGTATCCACAGGGGCCTATGAGCAGCCAGAGGTCTCTGGGGAAAACATGTGACTGTGCCATTATCTGCAAGAGTCAAAACAAATCGTCTAGATCCCAAAATGCCATCTGGGAGCATGTCATTTTCAAATGGCAAAGTTGTCTTCCTACTAATTTTCACTGTAACTAGTGGAGGTAAATGTAGGTACTTTGGAAAGCTGCATTAACTCTTTCAGCCACAGGGTGTCATTTAGTTCAATAAAGTAGTTTTTATGCAATTTAATAATTGCGTCTGTGCACCCACCAGCATCCCTGTGGCCTGAAAGAGTTAATGCATTTTTTTCAGAAGTACTGAAGATACATCTCTCTGTGAAGTGAAATGGAATATTTGATGGCTGATATTTTTAATAGCACAATGTAAAGGAAAGAGCTTCTATAAGCAGGTAGGCACATTTTTTTTTTTCACTAATCCTAGCTCTACTGTTACCTTGTTGTAACATAATTTTAAAAAATATTATGAAGTATAAATATTTAATAAACTTAAATATGTTAATAAGTGTAATGCTTATTACAAACAAGAGGCCTTATTATTATTATTTATTGGTAGAATTAATAGACACCAGGCATGAAATAAAACCGAAATTATAGTCTTCCTCTAAACCTCAAATGGTAATAAACCAAGCCCTTAAAGTAATTGAGGATTATGAACCATTTATATTTCTAACATATATACTGCTCATTTAAACTGAGCCCTTGCTAAAGCCATACGGATTTTTAAATTTTTTTAAGTAAAAATAAGATGAGCAGATCATGAAGCCTGTTTTTATTAATCTGATGAACATTTTATTATACAAAAATATGTTAATCACTTTATTTAAAAATCTACATATAAGTATTGGTGCCCCACCTTGCAAATGTGTAAGTGTATACTCCTTATACACTCCTAAATTACACTGAAAACAGAAGATTTGGTCTTGGGTCCTATTTTTGCTGCTTTCTGGACAAGTTACTTAGCTCCTCTCGGCCTTAATTTGCCCAGCAATAACATGGAACAACAAATCTTCTTATTTTTCTCAACAAATTTTATATTTTCCACACTTACTTCATAGAACTACCCTAGAGATACAGTGAAATAGTGCTACAAGATTTTATAAGATTCTAAAGCTGTTACAGATGGTTAGAGTTGTTTTGAATATTGCAGTGGATTCTCATAGACACGTGTGCTGAAAAACATATTCCTTTGTCTGTTGCAGACAAGCAGAATGATGTGGAGATCCCATCTCCTACCCAGAAAGACAGGGAGAAAAAGAAAAAGCAGCAGCTCATGACCCAGATAAGTGGAGTGAAGAAATTAATGCATAGTTCAAGCTTAAACAATACAAGCATCTCACGCTTTGGAGTCAACACTGAAAATGAAGATCACCTGGCCAAGGTGTGTATAAGCTCAGGTTTTGTGCATGTAGCTCTCTGCTTTACAGCAGACGGATGACCGTATACCTTTTAGAAAATAGTATGGATTGCTTTTGCATTATTATTACATTTTGTGTTAGGGAAGCTCATATTAAATGACTTTACTGTGAGCAGTAAGGCCTTCTGAAAGCTGTCATTAGAGGAAGGTTGATTGAACATGAGACCAAGTCTTGGGGGAGAGTCTGGATCTCTTATGCTGGGTAGTTATTAAGAATGCCATTGTTGGGGCATCTGATGGAAGATCCTTTTTCCATACCAAAGAACCACTTTTTTTTTGTTTTTTACTGAATTAGGTTTGTTATGGACAGTTCATTATGAATGAAGAATCCTTCTGAAGAGACATGGAGAAAATCTAAGGAAAGGTCAATAGGCAGGTCTGAATTATCCCAGAGGACATTTCAGGGACTGTATGCCAAGGACCAATGGGAAAATCTGCACTAATCGGTAGTGCTGGAAAAGAAATAAAGAGAAATTGACAGCACTGACTCTGGAGCCCAAACTCCAGTAGTGGAGGGAGGCATAGAAAGAATTCGTACATCCTTTAGGAGGCCACACAAAGTGACTGCTGAGGTCCTCTCAGCCTTGTGAGAATATGAAATGAACTTACTGTGAGCAGTAAGACCTTCCGAAAGCTGTCATTAGAGGAAAGTTGATTAAACCTTAGGCCAAGTCATGGTGGAGAGCCTGGATCACTTACTCTGGATAGTTATTAAGAATGAAATAAATTGGTCCTTAAATCAGGTAACCTTGGAATAATCTCACAACACAGGCCTGAGTGATGTTTCTTCCAGGTCCGTCTGTGACCCAGGAGCCCTAGGATGTAATTCGTGACTGGTATTCTTCATGACCTTTTACGTTAAATTGGGTTGACTTATGCACATTCTGACAGCTGAGTCTTCCTGATCTGGCCTTCAGTGATGATAACCAAAGGGCAGAGGAGTTTTCCCTGAGACTGTTTTCCAGCTGTCACTAATGGGCCAGTAAGCAGCAAGGGGAGAGACAGGGACATTGAACTAGAGTGATCTCTATTCACTTGTGGCCACCTTTGAAAGCAACATTGGTTGAAGACTGATGCATGTCCAATATAGGTCAGCAACTAAATTTATAAATAGATACTCTCCTTTTTCTGAATAAAAAATGTTCAGAAACTTGTAGCTATCATGAAGAGGACACCCGACCTCCTAGGCCATTTAACTTTCAGATTTTCACACAACTAAAGCACTCTAAGGAGACCCTCTAAAGACTTAAACAGCCAGTGTCCAAAAAATAAATTAAAAGAATGAGGCATGTTAGCACAACTTTCCTTATTCCTAAATTCCTTCATATTTTTAATTACAGGAGCTGGAAGACCTGAACAAATGGGGTCTTAACATCTTTAATGTGGCTGGATATTCCCACAATAGGCCCCTAACATGCATCATGTATGCTATATTCCAGGTGAGTGAACAGGAGTGAATACTGGCTTTCCAATTGGATGGCTCTTTATGATTTTTTTTTCCATCTTACTTTTCTGATTTAACTTTCCTCAACTTTTGGACATCCACTTATTTATGTCCTAATCCATTTTACAACATAGGAAAGAGACCTCCTAAAGACATTCAGAATCTCATCTGACACATTTATAACTTACATGATGACTTTAGAAGACCATTACCATTCTGACGTGGCATATCACAACAGCCTGCATGCTGCTGATGTAGCCCAGTCGACCCATGTTCTCCTTTCTACACCAGCATTAGACGTGAGTAGTTATGATCTGTTTTGCCTTCCTGCCCATCCTCCTTCAAAAATGCCATACCAGCTGGATGTAGTAGCATGTCCCTGTAGTCCTAGCTACTCGGGAGGCTGAGTTGGGAGGATTGCTTGAGCCCAGGGGTTCAAGGTTACAGTGAACTATGATTGCTCCCCTGGACTCCTGCTTGGGCAACCCTGTCTCTAAAAAAAAAAAAATAAATAAAATTTAAAAAGTGCCTTACAATATACAATATACTTACAAAATTAAAGTAATTAGACCACCCTGCATACTTGAACAGGTTCTTTATAAAATTTATCACATCCATTAACTGAGCTATTTATAAAAAATGAATGACATTTCTACTTGTTTTGCTTTCTAATATCAGAGTGACCTTCCCTTTACATCTCTTACTATTAAAAATATTTAACTATAAAGCAATTAACAGAATTTCAGGGCAGGAATTATGTCTTATTCTTCATCGTATTTCTAATAAGGGATGCAGCGTGCCTCAAAATGTTTTGTTCAGTGTCTGGTAGATAGTATATTCTCAATATGCAATTACTTATCTGAACTGCCCAACGTCACCCTAGATATATATGGAGCATTATATTCCCAGGGGGATATCACAGAACTATAAAATACTGTCTATATTTCTTATTAGTAATAAGCATCCAGAGGCTTATTCTCCTAAAAAATTATAAAACTGATGCAATGTGTTGAAGAAGTAGTAACTAAAAATCTAGAACAGAAGAATTAATAATGCTGAAACAAGGAGAAACAATATTCATATTTGCCATACCAACTCTGAGAAGGTGGCTGTGGCTCCTTCCTTCATAAATTAATGCATTTGTGTATACCCATATCATCAACAATGTGTACAGCAGGTCATACTCTTACTTGATAAATGAAAATGATGGTCAAGTACTCCCAAAATGCGCTGGACCACTGCAGGAAGAGACTGGCCATGCCCTATCCAGCCTCACCTTTACAGATTCAGTTTGGAAGGTGAAAAAAGATTGGCCACAACTCTATTGCTTGAGTTGCATATTTTCTAAGAAAAGACACCCAAGAAATCTTGAGAAAGTGAAATAGAGCTAAGGGTATTTGATCCCTCTGAAGGAGAGAAAGAGTACTGTTTTTATACCCTGTTTAAGTATCATAGAGTGAGGCAACACTATTTATCGACTGCCCACTGTTATTAATAGTATACCTACTGTGTGGCCAGAAATTGGCCATGAGTGCTGCAAACTTTTTAGAAAAGGGAGAGCTCAATGAGTGCTTGAGTAATGTGAGTGGTCTTTATAGGAGAGGTGGAAACCCACCTCAAGCTGGCATTTGAAGGACCAGAAGATTTAACTAATCACAGCGGATGAGGAAAGACATTTCAGCCCTAGAATGAGCACCAATATATGCCTTATTAATACTAGGTTTGAATCATTGTGCATGGGTGGGGGCAGAGAAGCCTTCATGACACGACATGAAGGAATTGGGCAGTGGGGCCTCAGGTTTCACTTCTTAGAAAGGTTCTCAAATCTTGCCCATAGTAAATGATTAGTGGATACGTACTGAATGAATGAATAATATCTAAAAGCTTGTGACCACACCATAAATTTAGCTTTGGGAAATAATTTATTGCTTATCTTATGAGTCGGGAGTTTGGCCATTTTTCTCTAAGCTATTCAGCTAAGAATATATGAAGGTTGTTATGTCTCACAGCAGAGCCCCTCTGACTTGCTTCTTTGACTTGTATCTGCTTGTGTTACGTAAGCACCATGCTGCCACACCACTGGTCCAAGAAACAAACATTAGACGTTTACACACTCCATGAGATTTGTGCTGATATCTTTCCAAGCATCAGCCTTTAGGCCTGATGTGAGATTGAGCTCTGGCCATCATCCCTTTCACATCAGAGACTTTATGATGATGAACAGAATCTACATTTACTTAAATTAGTATATTGAGATATTACACAAATCAACAATCCCTCTCCCAACAAGAATAAAGCAGGATACTTTACAAATGAAACTGAATAAGCAGGATAGGCAAATTGGATGTGGAGTTAAATGTGTTTATTTGCCCGACAGGCTGTCTTCACAGATTTGGAAATCCTGGCTGCCATTTTTGCAGCTGCCATCCATGACGTTGATCATCCTGGAGTCTCCAATCAGTTTCTCATCAACACAAGTGAGTTCACCACTACAGCAGTCATTCCAGATAATTGTGTGATTCATTGCTTAATTTTTTTCCTCCTAATGTTTTCATTATGGATAATCACAAGGATAATAATGAGGCAATCCTTCCATTTCTCTCAAACTGGTCAGGCCTTTCATGGATCCTCCAGTCCAGTCTGGCAACACAATGTTTGAGCTGCATGGAGAACTTGGAGAGGGTCATAGGGGAGCCATGAAAAGTACTCAAAATTTGGCAAATACAATATGTAAGGAAAGAATAACAGTTGTGGAATTATTCATAAAGAACAATAAAAGGTTTGGGGATCCCATGATAATGACTTTTTATATTATGCAAAACTCTCGCACAGAGCATAGTAACTCACTACTGTCCCTATCTGCTTGGAAAGCAGCCACAAATGTTGAATCTGCACATGGGAACCTCCAAGTAAAAATAAGATGCCATAAAAAGCACTGGAATGAGTTTCCACAGTTCAGAAGGAAGCGTCATTAAAAGTTCCATACATTTGGCTGGGTGCTGTGGCTCACGCCTGTAATCCCAGCACTTTGGGAGGCCGAGGAGGGTGGATCACGAGGTCAGGAGATCGAGACCACGGTGAAACCCCGTCTCTACTAAAAATACAAAAAATTAGCCGGGCGCGGTGGCGGGCGCCTGTAGTCCCAGCTACTCGGAGAGGCTGAGGCAGGAGAATGGCGTGAACCCGGGAGGCGGAGCTTGCAGTGAGCCGAGATTGCGCCACTGCACTCCAGCCTGGGCGACAGAGCGAGACTCCATCTCAAAAAAAAAAAAAAAAGTTCTATACATTTTCTTCCAACTGCATAGATTTGATTATGGATTGGGAGTAGCAATGACCTCAGTGACCAGGGGTGGTCTAGCCTTAGGATCCCAAGCCATACTCAAAGCTTTTGTCATGCTTAAAATGTTTAGTTTTCATACCTTTGAAAATTCTCTCAAATAATGCACTATCTCTAAGTGCTGGAAATCTAAGTACTTTGAGAATATTGGTTATTGCAGTCATGAATAACATCAAGTACTGACAGTTTTCTAGCAATGCTTTTTGAGCTACTTGCTGTAAAAGAGTCCTGATCATCAGTCCTTGACCTTTATCTGAAGAATATCTGAATGACCTAGGTTTGGAGTACACTGGGTTCTTTTACTTCGTTCTTCTGTTTAACAAACAAAATGTTGGGGCAGCTACTTGTCTGCGTGGATTATATCAGTTGGTAGAGTGTGGTGTCATGAATCAATCCATATATAGGCCAGTTAGCCTCACACAGAAAAATGGTCTATCTACTACAGTCACCTATAGCACTGCAACATATAAAGCCTGCTTGTAGATCTGTTGCCTTGATCACAGGATGAACAAAACAAGAGTACTCCTCAGAGGTTGTAACTAAGAGCACACTGTTAAAGCAATGATATATGTATAACAGAACCTGTAATTAAGTAACACTTTACCACCACTTGTCTGGTATTCTTGATTAAGAGAAAATATGGTTTCGTAAGTCTGATGACCATATTCTCAAGCAGACTTCTGTCTAACAAAAGATGCCTGTGATTCTTCTATATAAAAGGCAGGCTGGAAGCTGCAGCTTAGGTTTCCAGATATTGCAATTTCTGGTGGAGAGAGCCAAAAGACAGAAAATTTGACATCAGAATTGTTCCCAAAAAGTAGTAATGTTTAGTATCGTATTAATAGAAAGCTCTAAAAAGTGACGTTATTTGGGTAAAATGAAGTTTTACATCAAGCATTATCTTTTTTTTTTTTTTTTGCTATATCAGTAATGCTTCTTCTATTTAATTGTTTATTTTTATTTTTTTATTTTTTTTTAATTAATTTTTGCATACAAAAACAATAAACATGTTCTAAAAATACATACAAACAAAAAGATGCGTATCAAACATATTAGGAAGGTTGCGCATGGGAAGTCGGGGAATAGAAATGGGGGTGGGAGTTAAAATAAATGAGAGAGGGACTTTATATGGATCAGTGATAATAACTCAATCCTCTATTTGACAAAGAAGAGGGAGAAGGAAGAGGAAGAAAAAGAAAGTGGGATAAAGGATCAGAAAGGGAAGAAAATAGAAAAAATTAGAGTATGACTCCAGGGTAGACCTGTTTTGTTGTCACTGAGTTGGTTGGTTGGTTTGTCTGTTGTATTCTTCATGTTTCGCCAAGTTGGCCAGACTGGTCTCGAACTCCTAGCCCGAAGTGATCAACCCGCCTCGCCCCCCAGAGTGCCGGGACCACAGGCGTGAGCCACCACGTCCAGCCCCCACATTGCTTCTGGCCTCTGTGGTAGACCTCCCAGACAGAGCGGCCAGGCAGAGGAGCTCCTCACTTCTACCCAGACACAGGGCGGCCGGGCAGAGGAGCTCCTCACTTCCCAGATGGAGCGGCCAGGCAGAGACGCTCCTCACTTCTTCCCAGACGATAGGTGGCCGGGCAGAGGCGCTCCTCACTTCCCAGACGATGGGTGGCCGGGCAGAGGCGCTCCTCACCTCCCAGACGATGGGTGGCCGGGCAGAGGCACTCCTCACTTCCCAGATGGGGCAGCCGGGCAGAGGCGCTCCTCACTTCCCAGACGATGGGTGGCCGGGCAGAGGCGCTCCTCACCTCCCAGACGATGGGCGGCCGGGCAGAGGCGCTCCTCACCTCCCAGACGATGGGCGGCCGGGCAGAGGCGCTCCTCACTTCACAGACGGGGCGGCCGGGCAGAGGCGCTCCTCATTTCCCAGACGATGGGTGGCCCGGCAGAGGGGCTCCTCACTTCCCGGACGGGGCGGCCGGGCAGAGGCGCTCCTCACTTCTTCCCGGACGGGGCGGCCGGGCAGAGGCGCTCCTCACTTCTTCCCGGACGGGGCGGCCGGGCAGAGGCGCTCCTCACTTCTTCCCGGACGGGGCGGCCGGGCAGAGGCGCTCCTCACTTCTTCCCGGACGGGGCGGCCGGGCAGAGGCGCTCCTCACTTCTTCCCGGACGGGGCGGCCGGGCAGAGGCGCTCCTCACTTCTTCCCGGACGGGGCGGCCGGGCAGAGGCGCTCCTCACTTCTTCCCGGACGGGGCGGCTGGGCAGAGGCGCTCCTCACTTCTTCCCGGACGGGGCGGCCGGGCAGAGGCGCTCCTCACTTCTTCCCGGACGGGGCGGCCGGGCAGAGGCGCTCCTCACTTCTTCCCGGACGGGGCGGCCGGGCAGAGGCGCTCCTCACCTCCCAGACGATGGGTGGCCGGGCAGAGGCGCTGCTCACTTCCCAGACGATGGGTGGTCGGGCAGAGGCGCTCCTCACTTCCCAGACGGGGCGGCCGGGCAGAGGCGCTCCTCACTTCCCAGACGGTGGGTGGCCGGGCAGAGGCGCTCCTCACTTCCCAGACGATGGGTGGCCGGGCAGAGGCGCTCCTGACCTCCCAGATGGGGCGGCCGGGCAGAGGCGCTCCTCACTTCCTCCCGGACGGGGCGGCCGGGCAGAGGCGGCCGGGCAGAGGCGCTCCTCACTTCCCAGACGGGGCGGCCGGGCAGAGGCGCTCCTCACTTCTTCCCGGACGGGGCGGCCGGGCAGAGGCGCTCCTCACTTCTTCCCGGACGGGGCGGCCGGGCAGAGGCACTCCTCACTTCCTCCCGGACGGGGCGGCCGGGCAGAGGCGCTCCTCACCTCCCAGACGATGGGAGGCCGGGCAGAGGCGCTCCTCACTTCCCAGGCGATGGGTGGCCGGGCAGAGGCACTCCTCACTTCTTCCCGGACGGGGCGGCCGGGCAGAGGCGCTCCTCACTTCCCAGACGGGGTGGCCGGGCAGAGGCGCTCCTCACCTCCCAGAGGATGGGTGGCCGGGCAGAGGCGCTGCTCACTTCCCAGACGATGGGTGGCCGGGCAGAGGCGCTCCTCACTTCCCAGACGGGGCGGCCGGGCAGAGGCGCTCCTCACTTCTTCCCGGACGGGGCGGCCGGGCAGAGGCGCTCCTCACTTCTTCCCGGACGGGGCGGCCGGGCAGAGGCGCTCCTCACTTCCTCCCGGACGGGGCGGCCGGGCAGAGGCGCTCCTCACCTCCCAGACGATGGGAGGCCGGGCAGAGGCGCTCCTCACTTCCCAGACGATGCGTGGCCGGGCAGAGGCACTCCTCACTTCTTCCCGGAGGGGGCGGCCGGGCAGAGGCGCTCCTCACTTCCTCCCGGACAGGGCGGCCG
Source organism: Symphalangus syndactylus (assembly GCF_028878055.3). Taxonomy (NCBI): domain Eukaryota; kingdom Metazoa; phylum Chordata; class Mammalia; order Primates; family Hylobatidae; genus Symphalangus; species Symphalangus syndactylus. The sequence goes on along the minus strand of NC_072434.2, from coordinate 46,241,540 downwards.
GGCAGAGGCGCTCCTCACCTCCCAGACGATGGGAGGCCGGGCAGAGGCGCTCCTCACTTTCCAGAGGATGCGTGGCCGGGCAGAGGCGCTCCTCACCTCCCAGACGGGGCGGCCGGGCAGAGGCGCTCCTCACTTCCCAGACGGGGTGGCCGGGCAGAGGCGCTCCTCACTTCCCAGACGGTGGGTGGCCGGGCAGGGGCGCTCCTCACTTCCCAGACGGTGGGTGGCCGGGCAGGGGCGCTCCTCACTTCCCAGACGGTGGGTGGCCGGGCAGAGGCGCTCCTCACTTCCCAGACGGTGGGTGGCCGGGCAGAGGCGCTCCTCACTTCCCAGACGGGGCGGCCGGGCAGAGGCGCTCCCCACCTCCCAGATGGGGCGGCGGCCGGGCAGGGGCTGCAATCCCAGCACCCTGGTAGGCCAAGGCAGGCGGCTGGGGGGGCGGAGGCTGCCGCGAGGCCAGACCATGCCACCGCACTCCATCCTGGGCAACACCGAGCACTGGGTGAGCGAGACTCCGTCTGTAGTTCCAGTAGCTCGGGAGGCTGAGGCGGGCAGAGCACTCGGCGTGAGGAGCTGGCGACCAGCGTGGCCAAGATGGAGAACGCGTGCCTGCAGCGAAGGGAGAAAAGGCAGGCAGGGGTGGCGCGCGCCGGCAGACCCAGGGAGTCCGCGGCGTCGGCAGCAGCAAGCCGAGTAGATTGCAGCCTGGGCCCGAGAGGGAAAAGAAGAAAGGAAGGAAGGAAGGAAGGAAGGAAGGAAGGAAGGAAGGAAGGAAGGAAGGAAGGAAGGAAGGAAGGAAGGCAGGCAGGCAGGCAGGCAGGCAGGCAGGCAGGCAGGCAGGCAGGCAGGCAGGCAAGCATTATCTTTGACAATCCAAAATTCACAATTGCCAGAGATTTGGGAGCATATAAAATGTGAATATAGCTTGAAAATCTCAATACAATTCATAAAGTTTAGTGGCACTTTCATGTCGTTCTTTTCCAAAGTACAGAATTTTTGAAGACACATAAAAATAGGGTTTAGCTGCTCGGGAATGCCCTTACCTGATATTAAATTCTTCATCTGAGATATAGAAGGAGTGAAAGGATTTTAAAATACAATGAATTTTAATCACAGGGAAAGCTTATACACCAGTAGAAGCATTTTTTGCTTAGAAACTGATGACTTCTGTTTGTAGAGGGCCACTGCTTCTCTAAGAGGAAATGGCATGTAGCTGGTGGTTCTTGAAATAATTTGGAGAGAACTAGGTCTGATTTCACTTTGAGATAATGCCAACATTCAAATCATATCCCTTTTTAATGAAGTCATCATTTGGTCTGATTTATTAGATTCAGAACTTGCTTTGATGTATAATGATGAATCTGTGTTGGAAAATCATCACCTTGCTGTGGGTTTCAAACTGCTGCAAGAAGAACACTGTGACATCTTCATGAATCTCACCAAGAAGCAGCGTCAGACACTCAGGAAGATGGTTATTGACATGGTAAGACTTTAGCCTCTCTACATTCCTTACTTACTGCCATTCTTTCTGATAGACTGAATTTATTAAGAGTTTTCATTTTCTTTTTACCCAAGGTGTTAGCAACTGATATGTCTAAACATATGAGCCTGCTGGCAGACCTGAAGACAATGGTAGAAACGAAGAAAGTTACAAGTTCAGGAGTTCTTCTCCTCGACAACTATACCGATCGCATTCAGGTATTTGATGAAAGTCTCTGATTTAACACAAAACCAAACCGAACCAAACTAAGCTGAACAGCAATTAGAAAAAGAAAACAAAGATAAATTCAGTTATTGGTATATCCTAGGCTACTCCTATGGCTTAGGGCTTATTTTAAGAACAAGCTAAGGAAAATGGACATTCAAGTTTATCCTCTAATTTATGAGGAAAAAAAAATCCCTGTTTGTGGAATTGCTTATTAGTTATATAAATAAATTGCAAAATCTATTTGTAATAGGGCATACGTGACTGTTGGTTCCAAAAGCTTGTGTTTGGATTTAAATCCCATTGACTTGAAGCTTGTTAGGTCTGTTTTGGATATACAAATTGCCATCAGCTGTTCTCTTTCCACAAGTGGAAAATATGAAGTTATCTACTTTGAGTAATTCTTTGCATTCTTTCCAAACTGAGAAAAGGAAATGATAGCAACATCTGACCTCTAATGTTCCTTCCAATTTTTAAATTCAATGACTGTCGGTCTAAGAAGACACACATTTTCCCCTTTGGGACTCTATAAAGGTAAATAACTGACCCAGGCTAGCACCACTGTAATTCCATTTTTTTTTGGTGCATACGTCATAATTATAATGCAACTAAAATGTTCTCGGGTTTAGTACCAAGCGTACTAGTATGAGAGGGATGAGATGTTCCAGCAGTATTTACACCTAATTTTATGAGATATCCAAAACTTGATGATTTCAGGTCCTTCGCAACATGGTACACTGTGCAGACCTGAGCAACCCCACCAAGTCCTTGGAATTGTATCGGCAATGGACGGACCGCATCATGGAGGAATTTTTCCAGCAGGGAGACAAAGAGCGGGAGAGGGGAATGGAAATTAGCCCGATGTGTGATAAACACACAGCTTCTGTGGAAAAATCCCAGGTATCTAATGAGATTTTCAAAGTTTTTGTGAGCTCTGCTGATTATAGAGCTGGAGGGTTCTATGTAATTCCGTTTTTCCAATAGAATATGTATATATGAAATGATAAGGAGACAACTACGCATTTTGTTCCATTATAATCAGGACTCATGCAACTTCTCCATTACACTCAGTTTCACAGGGTGGGGATAAGTAGTCATCAGAAACCCATCAAAATTTGGACTATGTGTCCCTAAATCATTTAGATAGTTGTCTCTGACGTTAGCAAATCCAGCTGAATAACATGAACATCGGTGTCTCCTCCATCCCAACCCTCTGGATTTCTCCTAGCTCTGTCTTCATTCAAGAGCTCTACTCCTCATCCTTGCTTCCAGCCCTCTGTTTTTATCTTCTGTCCTTAATCAAGCCTGCTGCAACCATCACCAGAGGCAGTCTCTTTTACCGCATAGTCAAAGCCCTGTCTTGTGTTCCCTCCCAAGGATTCTTCTATGCTTTTGAGAACATGCTGACATTTTCTGGTTGTGTCCAAAGCAACACATTCTGTGTGTGCTTAGGACAGGGGACAATAGTCTGGAAAAGGTGAATACAGAAATGTCCAGATGCCAATAGCTGCAGAATATGCAGCAATGGAAAGTATCAGTATCCATACAAAGATTTTTCAAGAAAACGAATGGGCTGAGCCGAGTAGCTGAGATTGAGAATGAGTTAATAGACTGTCCAAGATCTTTATCCCAAAAACATTTGGATTGTTTATTTTCAGTATTTATCCTCCTTCCCTACTACCTGGATACCCCTAATTTGCATATACTTGTAATATTAATATACAGTTCCTTTGCGATTTTTATTTTGTTGCTTCTTAGAGAAACCCAACTAAATGAGTTTAAAAAATCTGTGAAACAGCTGGGCACAGTGGCTCACGCCTGTAATCCAGCACTTTGGGAGGCCAAGGTAGATGGATCACCTGAGGTCAGGAGTTCAAGACCAGCCTGGCCAACATGGTGAAACCCTGTCTCTACCAAAAACACAAAAAAAATTGGTCGAGCATGGTTGTGTGTGCCTGTAGTCCCAGCTACTCAGGAAGCTGAGGCAAGAAAATTGCTTGAACCCAGGAGGCGGAGGTTGCAGTGAGCTGAGATGGTGCCACTGCATTCCAGCCTGGGCAACAGAGCAAGACTCTATCTCAAAAAAAAAAAAAAAATCTGTGAAAGTTCTCTGAAGTCTAATATACTGTAAAAATGCAAGTTAACATTGTTAATGAGGGTCAATTCAAATAGCCCAAAGGCTTAAGTGGAACAAGATATGAATCAGTAAGGAGGAATAACACCCTTTTATTAATAGCAGTGATGTTTTATGTTTATATGATGTTCTGTGGAGCATTTCACACATTTTCCGTACATTATCTTACTTGGACCCCCAAACAGTCTTGCAAGCTAGATAAAGTAGATATTTTCCCAGCACGTCAGGTGCAAAGCTGTCCTCTTGGTCCACTACAGCAGCTCTCTCATCCAAAGCTCTTCACTCTCCATCTTAGGGACAGATCTTCCTGTTGCCATGACATCGTTATCCACTCTGGTATTTCCCACCGATGGGCTCTGCTGAACACTGTCTGATTGGCCCAGCAGTAAAGCTCTTTACTGAGTCCTCTCAGGATTCATACAGCTCTCTCGTCCTGTGATCTAGGGAATAAATAACTAGAAGCTACCTTTCAAAAAGATTCTCAGCATTTCTTAGCAGAAGCAAAACAAGCGAAGAAAGGAAATGACTGCACTGTGTTCAGCTTATTCAATTTTCTCCATTACCTTGAGCTTGTTATTTTGGGTCCCTGGAAAACACCTTGAAAATAGTCTCTAACATTCATTAAGCATACATAAAGAAGTAAAAGGGAGGGAAAAGGGGTGGGTGGAAGTGAGAGAAATATCTGAATCATGTATGGTCGAGTTTTTGTAACCAGTATAGATCAGAGATTCCCGACTTTGCTGTGAAACTTCCTTTTTTAAGGCTAGGAAAGCACCAGAAAGAAGAAGAAGAAGAAAATACATATATATATACACACATCATACATATATATATATATATATATATATATTATTTATGAAAGAGTCACATATGACCAAAGTTCTTGTGTACAGTGCAACTTGGATGTATTAAATGACTGGCCAAATACCAACATGTTAATAAAGGAAAGTTTCCAGTAGTGTGGAAAGAGACCTATATAATGTCCCATGGGTGGGTGCCCTTTGCCCATCTACCCCTAAATCCCAATGCAGCATCTCTCTAGCTCCCCCAGACCATGGCAGGGGAATTCTCTTCCCTCATTCAACTAGTGCCTATTCTTTCTCTCTACCTGTCCCCACCCCCAGTGTTTCCTGTTTGTCCAACAATGAGGAGGCCAGCGTAAGGCCACACTGCTAGCTCATGCAGGATGCATAGCCCCTGAGTAAACCATAACAGAGCCATAAGCCTGGTATTTAATCACAGGAACACCAGCAAAAGGAACTGCTTAATTGTTTTTTATTTTCCCTTCTTTCTCCTGTTGGAAATGACTGTGTGCTCTATAGATCCAAAACAATTGCATGAATGTCCACCGAGGGGATATGCGTTTCTTTCAGGGCTCAAAGTATTTTCACGTGTTTCATCAAACTCCTCTACCAGCCAAAAGCATTCCACAGAACTTGAGAAATTCCAGAGTAGTCAGGAGCCAGCTCCTCATCACTTTGGAATAGCAACATATTTTAAAGTTAACAAGGAAAAAATAGAGTCAAAACACATTAGACCTGGGCCTGCCTTCTTCAGAAAATGACTCACAGAATCTGAGTAGTGACAAAGTCATTCTTTGTCTTTGGGTCCCTGGAAATCACGAGGATTCCATCCAGACTTCTTATCTGGTGCACATAAAAGGAAATGCAGTCTGTTGTAGTGAGATGAACACGGGCTTTGGAATCAGGTGAAGCTGGGGCCGAGTCCCAGCTCCACCACTCACTAGTTACGTGACCTCTGACAAGATATTTAATCTCCATAAGTCGTAGTTTCTGCCTTTGTAAATAGTAAACAGCAATACTTACTTTCCAGGATTAAGAGAGAATACATCGATTGCATTCAGCGTAAGACTTAATGTATTGTGAGTGCCCAAATCGTGGAATCCATTATGATTGATCTTTCTGAAGTTATTAATGTTCTTTCTTTGCATGGAAACCAGGACACCTTGTTTACTTTTCAAGCACCATCACAATAACAGATGTGTAATCTTATTTTTCTCCAGGTTGGTTTCATCGACTACATTGTCCATCCATTGTGGGAGACCTGGGCAGATTTGGTACAGCCTGATGCTCAGGACATTCTCGATACCTTAGAAGATAACAGGAACTGGTATCAGAGCATGATACCTCAAAGTCCCTCACCACCACTGGACGAGCAGAACAGGGACTGCCAGGGTCTGATGGAAAAGTTTCAGTTTGAACTGACTCTCGATGAGGAAGATTCTGAAGGACCTGAGAAAGAGGGAGAGGGACACAGCTATTTCAGCAGCACAAAGACGCTTTGTGTGATTGATCCAGAAAACAGAGATTCCCTGGGAGAGACTGACATAGACATTGAAACAGAAGACAAGTCCCCAGTGGATACATAATCCCCCCCTCCCTGTGGAGATGAACATTCTATTCTTGATGAGCATGCCAGCTATGTGGTAGGGCCAGCCCACCATGGGGGCCAAGACCTGCACAGGACAAGGGCCACCTGGACTTTCAGTTACTTGAGTTTGGAGTCAGAATGCAAGACCAGGAAGCAAATAGCAGCTCAGGAAATCCCACGGTTGACTTGCCTTGCTGGCAAGCTTGGTGGAGAGGGGCTGAAGCTGTTGCTGGGGCCGGTTCTGGTCAAGACACATGGCTTGAAAATGGAAGACACAAAACTGAGAGATCATTCTGCACTAAGTTTCGGGAACTTATCCCCGATAGTGACTGAACTCACTGACTAATAACTTCATTTATGAATCTTCTCACTTGTCCCTTTGTCTGCCAACCTGTGTGCCTTTTTTGTAAAACATTTTCATGTCTTTAAAATGCCTGTTGAATACCTAGAATTTAGTGTCAACTTCTACACAGATAAGCTTTCAAAGTTGACAAACTTTTTTGACTCTTTCTGGAAAAGGGAAAGAAAATAGTCTTCCTTCTTTCTTGGGCAATATCCTTCACTTTACTACAGTTACTTTTGCAAACAGACAGAGAGGATACACTTCTAACCACATTTTACTTCCTTCCCCTGTTGTCCAGTCCAACTCCACAGTCACTCTTAAAACTTCTCTCTGTTTGCCTGCCTCCAACAGTACTTTTAACTTTTTGCTGTAAACAGAATAAAATTGAACAAATTAGGGGGTAGAAAGGAGCAGTGGTGTCGTTCACCATAAGAGTCTGCATAGAACTTAGCAGTGTTCCCTGCTGTGTCTTGGACCCTGTCCCCCACAGGAGTTGTGCAGTCCCTGGCCCTGTTCCCTACCTCCTCTCTTCACCCATTTAGGCTGTTTTCAGTGTAATGCTGCCGTCCTTCTCTTGCACTGCCTTCTGTGCTAACACCTCCATTCCTGTTTATAACCGTGTATTTATTACTTAATGTATATAATGTAATGTTTTGTAAGTTATTAATTTATATATCTAACATTGCCTGCCAATGGTGGTGTTAAATTTGTGTAGAAAACTCTGCCTAAGAGTTACGACTTTTTCTTGTAATGTTTTGTATTGTGTATTATATAACCCAAACGTCACTTAGTAGAGACATACGGCCCCCTTGGCAGAGAGGACAGGGGTGGGCTTTGTTCAAAGGGTCTGCCCTTTCCCTGCCCTAGTTGCTACTTCTGCACAACCCCTTTATGAACCAGTTTTGGAAACAATATTCTCACATTAGATACTAAATGGTTTATACTGAGCTTTTACTTTTGTATAGCTTGATAGGGGCAGGGGGCAATGGGATGTAGTTTTTACCCAGGTTCTCTCCAAATCTGTATGGGCATGAGTTGGGTTATAACTGGATCCTACTATCATTGTGGCTTTGGTTCAAAAGGCAACACTACATTTGCTCACAGATGATTCTTCTGAATGCTCCCGAACTACTGACTTTGAAGAGCTAGCTTCCTGCCTGCCATTAAGCACGAATGTCATGTTCCAATTCATTACACAAGAAAACAATAAAACAATGTGAATTTTGATAATAAAATGTGAACTGATGTAGCAAATTTGCAAATGTGAAGCCTCTTCTGATAACACTTGTTAGGCCTCTTACTGATGTCAGTTTCAGTTTGTAAAATATGTTTCATGCTTTCAGTTCAGCATTGTGACTCAATAATTACAGAAAATGGCACAAATGTGCATGACCCATGGGTTTGTATGTCTATGAACGCTGCATTGTTTCAGGTGGACATTTTATCATTTTCAAATGTTTCTCACAATGTATGTTATAGTATTATTATATATTGTGTTCAAATGCATTCTAAAGAGACTTTTATATGAGGTGAATAAAGAAAAGCATGATTAGCTTAGTCTGTAGGCCCACTTATTTCATGATTGGTTCTGACATATGAAAAGCAGATCTTTCTCTTCTCTTCTGCCCATTCCCCACAAAGAAAGCCAAACACTTTGTCCAGCCAACATCACAACTGAAGTTTCAGAATCTATGTCCAAAAAGTCCCCTAGTTTGGAACACTTCGCTTTTTCCTTAGCAACTGTTCACCCAGCTCAGTGATGCAGGAAGGGGGTTGAGGAAGGAAAACAAAACAAAACCACTTCGCTCATCTCCAACCGTTTCCTTCTACCTCTTCAAGAGTCTGAAGAGTTTAATCTACTAGATAAATAAAAGGAATCCCCAACTTGGCTGAGTCCTCTAGAAAAGTGAATCATAGATTATAGAACATTAGTATAATGCAGTCAGAGAGTCCCATTGATTCATTTGACACATGAAGAATCTGAGGTCCAAAGAGTCATCTTAAACCACAATCCACAGAGCATGGGTGGACACTCACGGTTTTCTCAGTGATCCATGCAGCCTCTTGTTGGTCATATGGCTATGATTTTCCTTCTGGAAAGAACTGTTTATATATAAGAAAAATACTTAAATGCTTTGTTGAAATCTTAAAGTCAGTGTTTTAAAATATTTTATCCTGAGAAGAGTGTGTGTGTGTGTTTATGTGTGTGTTTGTTGCAGAAGGTTGCAAACAAGAATCAGTGTTGGCCCATAATAATTTAGCCACAAGGGAGTGCTCTGTGAACCATTAAGATGGTCTTCTCTAAACACAGCTGAAACTAAGATGAGCCGACGTTGCAGAACCAGCTTGCCTGCTAGTTGCGGAGCTATTTCCCACATTTTCCATCATCTCTGATTTCTGATTGTGCCTCACCATCTCTGAGAGTTTGAAAATGAGCGAAGTAAATTGCTTACAGTAGCTACAGGTGTGACTTTTATAATGCCCAGAGCTAGAAATATTTGCAGGTCTGTTTTCTACTGAGAAGAAGTTCTTGATTAACCCTTATTGCAAATAAGAATCATGTGGGAAATACATGTTTTTAAAAATTCTTGTTTGGGGCCCATCCTCCTCCCAGATTTCTGATTGAATTGATCTTGGGCAAAGCCCTGGGCATCAGATTTTAAAAATTTCCCCCAGGCTGGAGTGCACTGACATGATCTCAGCTCACTGCAACCTCTGTTTCCCAGATTCAAGCAATTCTTGTGCCTCAGCCTCCCGTAGAGCTGGGACTACAGGCACGTGCCACCACACCTGGCTAATTTTTTGTATCTTAGTAGAGATGGGGTTTCACCATGTTGCCCGGGCTGGTCTCGAACTCCTGAGCTCAGGCCATCTGCCCACTTCAGCCTCCCAAAGTGCTAGGATTACAGGCACAAGGCACTGCGCCCAGTCTCTCCCTGGGAAATCTTAACGTGCAATTGGAGTAGAGATGCACTGCTCCGAAACAGAGAATCATGCCTGCAGCTGAGGTGTTCTTTCACCCCCACTGTCTTCAGATACTGATTGTGCACTCATCATGGCCAGCATATTATGCCCAAGATAGCTATTTTAAACAGTATTTTTTGTTATATCCCAGTTTCATCTTACTGGCTGACTTCTAACTAACTTTTAGGTAAGATGAAACTGCACAGTTTCACTAGTTTCCTATACGGAAATCTCAAGAACCAGGCCAGACCTCAGGCATCCAAGCTAACTAGACCCTTCATGAGTGCAGAAACCATGCCTAGTACTTTCTCCTCCATTTCTATGATGCCTAGCATCATACCTGGCACAGTGTTCATGCTCAGACATTTGTTGCATCAATCTGGATGTTGACAATGTAAAATTTCAATTAACAGGAAGATCAGAAGAATGCACACTCTAGGCAATTTAACTTTCAGCTTCTCTCACTTAATTGCAATGATCTGTTTTCAGATGTCTCCCCACCCAGCACTGAACCCTCTCCAAGACAGAACAATGTTTTTTGCCTGGTCTCTTTTTTAAACTTTGTATTCTTCACCAACAAACACTATACCAGCCCTAAGCAAAAGGAGAACTGGTGATGTTTTTTGAGCTGGTGACCCAAGACACAAGTAGAACCCTTTTTATTGAAATTACTTGTGAAATCTGGATCTACTTGATTTTCTTGCCGAAAGAGTAGAGTACACGGGAAAAAGCATAGTTTGACAAACCTCTGTTCCAAGTCTCTTCCTGTACCTTCCTACCTGTGGGGATTTGGGCAAATTGCTTAAATTTTTGAGCTTAAATGTTCTCATCATTAAATGGAGCTAACAATAGACAGCCAAAGATGAAATCAGGCATAGTGTTACATACAGTAGATGCTCAATAAATCTTTGTTATCTGAATGTATGTACTCGTGGACGAAGGGATTAATTAATATTTAAAAACGTCCAAAAATCACCTCTAAAAAGCAGAAGGCAGCAACACATTTTGATTAATTTAGGGTTCTTGAAATCAAATTCCAGTTAATCTAGATGTTTCTACATGAGCTTCAAGAGTCGGGGAGGATAAATGCTCTCACTTCAACCCATCATATGGGACTATGCTGACGCTGATAAGCTCATTGAGTTGGAAGGAAACGTGTAAATCATATTATTCATCCTCTTCAGTGCTGTAGAATCCCTCCAAAAATATGCCTGTTTGAAAGCATCAGGTAATAGATAACTCGGGAAGGCCCTTCTGAAGTAATGTAAATTATTAGGTTTCTGGGAACCAAAGTGTACTCTTCTAGAGCAACCTTTCTTGTTTGATTTTTTAAAATATTTCTATCTAGATAATGTATGTAATTCCTCCTCTAATTTCCTGTTCCACTTGAAAATAGGAACCAGACTTTTTGACTATGTGACCGTGGGAAAGTTTATATGACCCCTCTGCACTTCAATTTCCTCATCTGTAAAATAGAAGTAATAATAACAGCACCTATTTAATAAGATTATCTTGAGAATTAAATGAATTAAAGCTGTAAAATAGTAAAAATAGTGTCTGGCTCATAATATGCATGAACAAATGTTAACGATATATAGCTAAAGGTAGCATGTTTTCTACATTGTAGCTCCTTCAACCATTATTCATATGACCTATCTTCGTCATTCTGGTCAAATTATTCTGGGCTTGCTCAAAAAGACAGTGCTCTTTTAGGATGAGTGCCTCAGAACCAAGCACAATACTTCACTCATGGTAGGGCACAGTGTGATTCTTGCCCTTCTTTGTTCTGGGCTCTATTCTATAATCCAAGATTGTATTCATTTGGAGGAATGCCAGTGACTCACCTGGATAATTCATAAGATGCTTACAGGCAAACCAAATGCTTCATACCTTTTCACATGAACCACTGTTAAACTAAATCTTCTCCACTTTGTTCTTATACAATTAAGTTTCTGAATTTTAATGCAGAATTTATACTTCTCTGATACATGTCATCTGAAAAACGAGTAGGGTATAAGAAAGAGGGTTTTCAGTTTGAGTGTCAGATTGACCTATTTGTAAATCCCAGCTCCAGCATTACCTGTACAACCTCATAGAAGGTATGCAATTTATTTGACCTTCAGTTTCCTTTTCTGTAGGAGAAATATTATATATATATATAAAATTATTTGGAGGCCAGGTGCAGTGGCTCATGCCTGTAATCCCAGCACTTCGGGATGCTGAGGTGGGCAGATCACCTGAGGTCAGGAGTTCGAGACCAGCCTGACCAACATGGAGAAACTCCCTCTCTACTAAAAATACAAAATTAGCCAGGCGTGGTGGTGCATGCTTGTAGTCCCAGCTACTCAGGAGGCTGAGGCAGGAGAATCAACTGAAACTGGGAGGCAGAGTTTGCGGTGAGCTGAGATCGCATCATTGCACTCCAGCCTGGGCAACAGGAGCAAAACTCTGTCTCAAAAAAAAATATTATTTGGAAAGGCAAAGGTAAGCATCTAGCACATTCAGGGCATACAATAAATGAGGGTTATTAGTAATATTAATACTCTACTATGATGATTAAATGAGATAATATGTGCATGGAAAAAATCCTCATATTACTGTTTTAATTCATTATTTTTGGCCTAAAAATTATTTTGAATTCTCATCCTGATAGCTCACAAACTATGCCCTTCCTACCAGAATTTATTATCTATAGATAATAATGTATTTTATATTTTTGTTTACAGTTTAGTAAAATGTTAACCAGAACAGGACAGGAATGGGTATGTGTTAAGCTGCCAAAAGTCTGCCTCATCAGCATTGATCCATTAGTCAATGTTCCATGGGCAATGGCACTAAGTCAATTATAAATTCACCTATGTACACCATCACCTAGGCCAATCTGGACAAAAACATATCAGAAAAAATGTGATCAAAGACTTTTCTGAAATTCAGATATACCATGTCTAAAGCATTTGCCTTCTTAGTATAATCTATTAGCTCTAACTAACTGAGAAAAGAGACTGTGATAGCATGACTTGTCCTTAGGGAATTAATGCTAGTTACTACCCTCTCAAATGGCCTACAAACCATGAGATAATAATCCATTCCAGAATTTTTCATACAATCGATGTCATGCGTGACATTATGTAGTGCTGGACTCTTTCTTTCTAAAGAGTGGGAAAATATTTGCCTATCACACACCCCCAGATTTCTGTTCCGTTTTGTGTTCTCTCTGATTTCTGATAGATCACCAATTATAAGCCAAAAGCACATTGAAAAGCCCTTTCAATATTGTGGGAAATCATGTGCCTAGAAACATGAAACTACTTAAAGAACAGAGATGCTCTCCCAACTCCCCTTTGCTTTACGTGGCAAGTCTAGCAGAAGCACATGATATTTGTGCACACAGATGTAAGTTAAAGACTTATATTCTTTTAACTGAAGAACACTGTCTTCTTCCATCAAATACAGTTTCAAAAAGGATCCCCATGGAGTAGTGAAGGATGACAGGGGAATCTATCTCATTTGAATGGGTTCTTTAGAACCTACCATTGATTAATTCAGTAAGCATGTACTGAGTCCTGAATACTTTCAGGCACTGTTCTAAGACACTGTCCCTATGTTTTAAGTATTGGAGCATATAAGAAAATGGATGTACAAACAAAAACTTTCAGTCCAGTATAAGAAATGCTGACGAAAGAAACACATAAAGAACACAAAAATGGGAGCATCTAACTCCTTTGGGAGAGTAAATTAGGGAACATTTCTGATAGAAGGACAAGGTTGAATCTTTAAGAATGTGTAGAAAGCTGTCAACAAACCTGGATCAAGAGACGAAGAGCAGGAAGAAATTTGTTACGGGGGAAGGGAGAGCATGTACAAAGTAGAGAATGGGAAAGAGTATTTTTGAGGCCCATTCATAAATTCCTTTATTTCAAAACTATTTATTGAGTACATACTGTGGACCAAGTACTCTATTAGACCTTAAGGATACAGGGACATACAAGCAGAGGAAAGCCCTATTCATTAAGTAAAGCTGCAGTCAGGGAGACAGATATTAATAACATTTTTAAAAGTGCATGTGTTGGCTGGGCGTGGTGGCTCATCCCTGTAATCTCAGCACTTTGGGAGGCCGAGACAGGAGGATCATGAGATCAGGAGTTCGAGACCATCTTGGCTAACACGGTGAAACCCTGTCTCTACTAAAAATACAAAAAATTAGCCGGCCAGGTAGTGGCATCTGTAGTCCCAGCTACTCAGGAGGCTGAGGCAGGAGAATGGCGTGAACCTGGGAGGCAAAGCTTGCAGTGAGCTGAGATCGCGCCACTGCACTCCAGCCTGGGCGACAGAGGCTCCGTCTCAAAAAAAAAAAAAAAAAAAGTGGATGTGTTATTAGGAATTGGTACAAGTTATCCAAAGGATGGAAATACACTAATGTGAGACTAATTTTTAAAAATCACCTTGGCTAATTTGTAAGAAAAAGGGAAGGGAGCCCTTTATGACTGTAAAAACAACTTGTATTAAAGCCCTGTAGTGAGTGGGAGGAGCAGGGCATGGAGGAGGAACTGAAAGCTGACTGGTTTCACTTGGGGTAGTGGAATCGTCAGAATCAATGCTGGTGAGGTGGCACAGGCCAGGTCCCACAGGACCTGCTGGACTATTATAAGAATGAGCTCTTTCTTAAACATAATGAGTGTCTGCCAAAATTTTTAAATAGGGAAATGATATGACCAGATTCCATTTGGAAAGATCATCCTAATTGCGTGCAGGAACAAATCTTAAGAGGACAATAAAGAAAGTGGGAGATCTGTTAGCAGGCTATGGCAGTTATCCAGCCAAGTTGAGATGATATCTTGGACTAGAGTGGGGCTGAAAGATAGATATAAATGGATGGATGTAGAGTTATTTAGGCATTGCATTTATAGATCTTAGTGATGGATTCTATTGAGAAGAAAAAGAAGACTAGATCCCGAGTTTTTGCCTAATATGACTAGAAAGGTGAAGTCATTCTCTGAAAAAAAGAAACACCAGGAAAGTATTGGTTGGCACAGAAGCATGATTCCAGTTCTGAGTGTGTTGATGTGAATGGCTTTGTGACACTAAAGTGCATGTGAAGTAGACAATGGAATATGACAGTCTGGAATTCAAAGAAGTCCAGGATGGGAATTATCACAGGGATCATACATAAGGAAACTGAAGCCATGAGATGTCCCAGGGAGAGAGTGTGGGATAAGAAAAGTTGTGAGAGACAAGACTGACACGTCAGGTACTCTATTAGTTCATAAGAGAACATAAAAAGATGGGCGTGTAAAGGAGATTGACAAAGAGAAACCAAAGAACTAGGACAACCACCAAGAGACTCTGGTTTCTAAGAAGGCTAAAAAAAGAGAGTAAAGAAGGAAGTGGGTCACAATATTAAATCCTCCTCAGAGATTTATTTTTTTAAAAAAGGAAAATATTTATTTTATTTAGAAATATGAATATCACTGATGAACTTGGAGTGATGGCACATTAGCTAGTTTTTAGTAAGTAAAGAGTAAAAAAGAAGTAAGAAAAAAATAGAGGCAGTGAGAAAAGATAAGAAGTTCAGGTGCAATAAGGAAGATTGAGATAAAGTGCTATCTAAAAGAGGATGAGAGGTAAGGGAAACTTTTCTTTTGAAAGTACTAAACATACTTAAGAGCTACTTAAGTATATTTTCATGAAAATGGAAAGCATCCTGCTAAGACAAAGCAACTGAAAATAGAGGAGAGAGATTGAATCATTGATACTGGCTGCCTGAGAAGCAGAAATAATGTATTCCAAAGCACTGGCAGAGGGATTAGTCTTGGAAGAACTTTCACAGTGTTGTCGCAGGGCTGTATGCATAGCCCCACCATATGTCATGGTCTTCTTGATGATATTATGTGAACCTCTGATTCTCTTGCAGATTTAGAAGCGGCAGCACTTCTCTTGCTTGAGATTGGGATGATGTGGCTGAGACTGCCTTCCTGGCAGCCAAATGGGCTATTCGGCAGGCACAAGCCCTATGGGTAGTTGACCAGGGGTGCCCATTTGAGCTGGGTTTGCATATGACCACAGATGGCTTTGGATGGGCCTGTGGCAGTGCATGGAGCGCTTGAGAATGCCAGTAGGCTTTTAGTCCCAATTATGGAAGGGAGCTGAGCTCTGGTATTCCTTGATAGAGAAACAGCTAGCAGCTGTATATGCCACCCTTCATGCTTGTGAGAATGTGACAGGATGGGCTGCAGTCCTCATGCAGATGATTTACCAGATAGTGGGATGGGTAATGATGCGTTCCTGGATAATGACCCCCAGGACTGGACAGTGCAGACATCCACTTTAGCAAAGTGGGGTGCCTACTTAGAGTAGTGGAGTACTCTGAGTACAAGTCCCTTAGCAGCAGAGCTGCAAAAGTTCTTGGTACCTGTAGTCCTAATGCAAGATAAGGCCATGGGGCCCGAGGCACCCTCCATTCCTGATGGGGCATAGTATACAGATGAGTCTAGCCAGGGTGCTACTGCTGCCTGGACCACTGTTGCAGTCCAAGTTAGTATTGACACCATATGGTTTGAAAGCAGGTGTGGACAAATTTGCCAATGGACTGAACTCAGGGCAGTGTGAATAGTGACCACTAAGGAGGTGACACCTACAGTAATCTGCACCAATAGATGGGCAGTTTATCGAGGCTTAACTTTGTGGTTAAATACCCAGAAGTTACAGAAGGGGCTAGTTGGTCACCGGCCCATGTAGGGCCAAGCCATGTGGCAAAACTTATGGGAGGAATGATGACCTCCTCTGACCAGGTATGGGGATGAACAGTAACATGTTGTTGCCTGCCCCAGTGCCCATAAAGGTAGAGAAATAAAAACCTGGCTTAATGTATAAAGCAACATTGGGGTAGTGTCACCATGGGGTGGTTAGCTGCCATAACTTAGAATTGTTGCCCCCTGTATTACTACTGTGGCCTCTGGGTACAGGGTTCCTCTCTGTGGGCACGTCTCCCCACTAGAAAAACTCCGTCAGCCTTACATTCCACTCCCATTCCCTTGGGGGTGGAATGTAAGGCCTATGTGTCAGACCCCTGTGTCCGGGGCCTGTGTGCCCAGAGCCTATGTATAAAACCTATGTGTCAGACCTGTGTGTTCAAGGCTAATGTCTCCTTTGGCCTAGGGGATGGAATGTAAGGAAAATAGATGTGCTGTGGTCAAGAATAGGCTGATGCAGTTATCCAGTCCAGCATGACTCAGCAAATTTGGAGGGCAGGCACACACCTCTGCTCATTATATAACCATGCCACGAGAGGCACATTAGGTGATCACCCACATGAGCCTGTGCTTGGCTCAAAGTCACTATTGTCTGTAAAAGGTATAGTTACCCTGCTAACACTGTACATATAGCTTGTGCCCATGGCTCACACCCAGGCTTGCTTGTGCCTAGGTTCGCTCATGTCCAGAGACAGACAAAGCCCCATCGAAACTGTATACGATTCAAGTGTTTTTCAGCTACCCACCAGTCATCCACCAACTCCCACCAATAGTGAGTGGTGTCAGAACCTGACACCAGGATATCGGGCTGTTGTAAATTTGGAGCTAGCATGGTCACTTTCTCCAAAGCTGCCTGTTGTTTCCTCCTCAACAGCAAGCTCTTCCTCTTTGGTTGTAATTACGTGGAATTGCAATTCCCTTAGTTACTTCCTCAATTATAAAGAATGAACTTTCTGGGACCCGCTTTTACCAAACTCTCTTGAATACTAATGTTTCTTAAGTAGTCTGAACTATCTCCTCTGAGTCAAATTATTTTGCCTCTTTTGAGCTCTCTGTGTCTAAATTGTGGCTGTAAGAATCCTATCAATGCCAACCTTGATAGTGCATCTAACCAGTCAACTGTTGGTCAGTCAGTCAGTCAAGAAAATGATTTACTAAGTACCTAAGACCTGCTAGGCACTTTCTAGTAATTGGAATAAGTAGTTGCTCTTTTGGTCCTGTTAGCTGTCCTATTTTTCCTTTTCTTAGGTCTTTTGCAGTTAATATAATAAACTTACCCTAGAACCTCAGGTTTTAAAAATGCTATAACTTTTCTACAATCTATGTTGCTCTCCTATCCATTTCACAAGCATGTAGAACTTTAGAATTGGAAGGGAACTTTGAAGTTAGCCGATCTGGCACCTCTTAACATTTGAATGTGCATATAAATCACCTGAGGATCTTGTTTAAATGCAGATTCTGAATCAGTAGGTCTGGGATGAGGCCTGAGAGTCTGTGTGTTTAGCATGCTCCCAGATGATGTTGATAGTGCTGGTACTTGAACAACCCTTTAAAGAGCAAAGATCTAGTCTCCTGTTTCATGACTAACAGTGTACACTAGAATGCCCTGCTTTTGCAAAATACAGATTCTGAATCAGACTCTAGCAGTGGGGCTGGGACATATGAAGTTTGAAAAGGCAGTCTCAGAATTCCACTTCCAGTCAATATGGAATAACAGGAATTGGATTCATCATCTGCCTGAAACAACTAAAAGAAAAAACCTGAAAAATCATGACTCACTGGTTTTCAAGACATTAGTGAATAAAGGAGTCATTTCTGGGGACATGAAACAAATGACATAAGCCCCATGATTGTCCTAGTTTACTGCCTTGAAAGTGTCTCCAAGCCATGGAATAGAGGAGAATAACCCAAGCGGAGCCCGGCTGACTCCAGAGCTGAGAATCACGCAAGAAAAAGATGGGCAGAGTTCTCAGAGCAGAGTACCAGAAAAGAAGGAGCTTCACAGAGAGAGGAATCCAGAAAGCCCCCTTCAAGTATATAGCAGAACACTGATTAACACACAAGTGCCAGAAAACTACTCAAGGCAAAGAACTACTAGAAAGGATAAGAAGTAACAGAGCCCTGTGCTCACACAGGACTGACAATAGTACCTGTACCCATCAGCCAAAAATGTCATGTTTCAGGGGGCATTTTCAGAGTACTCAGGAAGGACTTCCACAGGTAAGGAATAATGAGTTCTAGACTGAGCACTGCTACAACCCCACCTAACAAATCTTAAAAGCAAGATTTAAAAAAATCAGTGTTTTTAAGCAATTTAACTGTATTGTAGAATAAATCTCAAGAATATTTATAGAAATACAAATTATCCAGCACCAAACAAAGTAAAATTCATAGTATATGGCATTCAATGAAAAATTATCAGGCATGGAAATAAGAGACTGTAATCAATAGGAGGGAGAAAAATCATTAAAAAAACTGACTCTGAATATTAGAATTAAGAGACAAGAATACATTCTTAATATTTCATATCTATAACTCTCATGTATATAGGTTTTCATCCATGGTTGCAGGCTCATAACTCCCATAGCTCTTGTTACAAACAGATCTACAGAAGTTACAGATAGACTCTTTTTCTCTCTCTCTTTCTGATACTTGTCTGCCCTCCTTTCACCTGCCTAAGGCAGGACGCTAATCTAATTGTGGATCATAAAACACTCATTCCAGAGGGGGAATCCTGCCCCATATCCTGGAGAAAGAAATGTTGCAGAGATGCCAAGTAGAATCTGAACAGACAGGACTTGCTGGGTGTAGATCACACTCTTTTTGTCCAATCACATTTTGACATGGTGGCCATGCTTCTTCAATCATGCCTACCCAATGAAGTCTCCATAAAAGGGCCAAGAGGACAGGGTTCATGGGGCTTCTGGAGAGCTGAACTCATGAAGGCTGACAGAAAGGTAAACGAGAACTCAACCACATGCTGGGAGGGTGACTCATCCCAGCTCCAGGGAGACAGAGGCTTCTGCACTCAGGACACTTCTGGACCTGGCCCTATGTATCTCTTCATCCAGCAGTTTATTTGTATCCTTTAAAATGTCTTTTATAACAACTTGGTAAACGTGTCTCCCTGAGATCTGTGAGCCCCTTTAGCAAATTAATGGAACCTAAAGTGGCAATCATGAGAACTCAAACTTGAAGCAGGTGGATCAGAAGTTCTGGAGGCCCAGATTTGCAACTGACATTGTGGGGTTGAGGGTTAAGGCTCAGCCCTCAAACTGTTGGATCTGATGCTATCTCCAAGAGACAGTAATGGAATTCAATTGAAGAACACCTAGCTGATGTCTGCTACAGATTTGATTGCTTGCTTGCCAGTGGGGAGAAATACCCAAGTATTTTGGTATTGACTATTGTTTTGGTGTGAAAACAGAGGAAAAATTGTTAGAGTTTTTCTTAACAACAGTAAAAGTTGTATTCCATATGTTTACTATGTAAAGTAGAGATAAGGAAGATATCTTCAAAATACATTAAATAGGGTTAATTTTAGAAGATTAGATATTGTGGAAGAAAAGATTAGTGAGCTTAAAGACAGAACAACAAAAACCATTCAAATGAAACACAGAGAAAAGAGAATTAAGAAAAAACAAAAATGAATCAATCATCATTGTGATCATTGTGATTTGGGACAATTTCAAATGGCATAATAATGTATAGTTGTCCCTGAAACTAATTTTCTTCCAAAATCCAAAAAATTAAATATGTACAATGCTTATATTATATATTTAGTATATTAAAATATTATTTTTTATTAATGCTGGAATTTTTCCAAAATTGATTTAAAAAAATACATGCACACATTCAGAAAGCTCAAAAAACCCAACCACAAAAAACTTGAAGAAAACGACATTAAAGCACATGACAATCAAATTGCTCAAAGCCAGGGATAAAGAAAAGTCTTAAAAACATTCAGATAAGGGGAAAATGTCATGTTATATACAGAGTAACAAAGGTAATTATGTTCAGCAGATTTCCTGCCAGAAGTAATGGAAGCAAGAAGACAATGGAACGTCATCTTTAGGACACTAAGAAAGGAGAGAAAAAAAATCCTGTTAGCCAAGAACTGCATACTAAATGAAAATACGTTTTTAAAGTGAAGGTGAAATAAATACCTTTTCAGACATAAAGAAGATAAAAGAATGCATGGTTCCAATAGATCCACACTACAAGAACTGTTAAAGGAAGTCCTCAAACAAAAGGACTTCCTTCAGATGGAAACGTGAATCTACATCCAAGAATGAACACTAGAAATAGTAACAATACTATTACATACATACCTTTTTCTTATTTAAAAACAAAAATCCTCTTTAAAAGATAATCGCATCTTTAAACAAAAATAAGAACAATGTAGTATATAATTTATGTTGTATATATAAAAGTAAAACAAATGACAGCTACAGTATAGAAACAGAGAATGAAGAAAGTATATTTATTGTAAGGCTTTCTATTACGTGTGTGTAAAAAAAAGAACATCTTCAAAGTAGGGTGTGGTAATGTGCACTTATCGTACCAGCTAATTTACTGGCTGAGGTAGGAGGATCACTTGAGCCTAGGAGTTTGAGTTTGAGTTTGATTGTTTTTCTCAAAATATTATTTGGGTTCTGTTCTTTAAAAAATGGATTAATTCATTCTTTCAGCACCTATGTATTTAGTGCTGGAGAAATAGAGATTTAAAAAGACAATCTGTGACTTCACTGAGCTTCATTGAGCTTATCTTATGGGGGAAAAGAGAAGGTAAGAGAATCTTCCATTACAATATAATACAAAAAGTACCAAGCTAGCAGTAAACAAAGGGCATTAAGAAATAATAGAGAAGAGGTTTTGCTAGATCTATTAAGGAGCTGGAAGGCACGTGGCAAAGCATTCTGGGAAAAAGTGATCAGAATTCTGTAGTTGCTTCATAATTTAGTTTGATCTTTTATGATTTTATTTAAATCATGCACATCTGTGCTTGGGCATTTATGTGCAAATGTGTTCGTGCATTTACATAGTGCCTGACACAAGTGTTGGCAAATAGAAATTACTCAATAAACATTTGATAAATCAACAAAAATTACACACACACACACAAACACACACACATTTTATCCACCAGAAATTGCCTTTAACTTTTTATTTTGTGCTTGTTTCTTTCTGCTAACTTTGGAACACCTACAGCTGCCCAGGCTTGGACCTAAGCGTTAAGGTTTCTCCCGAATCTGGCTTACAGACTTCTATCAGCATACCTGCCTTTGGGACTGTATTAGTTGATTAAAGTGCCTTAAAAAATGACTAAAAACTTGAAGGCTTACAACAACAGAAATTTATTCTCTAACAGTTCTGGAAGCCAGAAGTCCAAAATCAAGGTACAGGCAGAGCCATGCTCCCTCCCAATGTTTCCTGCCTGTTCCACCTTCTGGTAGTTCCAGGCATTCCTGGGCTTGTAGTTGCAAAACTCAAATCTCTGCATCTATCTTCACAAACCTCCTCTGTCTCTGTGTGCCTGTGTCTTTTCTTCTCCTGTCTCTTATAAGGATATTTATTATTGGACTTAAGTTGCATTAGATTATCCAGGATGATCTTATCTTGAGATCATTAATTACATCTGCAATTATCCTTTTTTTCAAATAAGGTCATATTTACAGACTCTAGGGGATAGGATATGAGCATATTTTTTGGGTGGGCCACAATTCAACCCACTATAGGGGCATTTCAAGCAGGTTCAGGACTATAGTGAGATGAATAAGGTACTCATATCAGGTACAAAATGTAAGGGAATGCCAAGAAAAACCCTCAGTAATCAAAATAGAGAATATTTTAATGCAACAATTCTTGAAAAATCAGAATTAATGCTAAAAGTCAATGATGAACAAAGTATAAATTTTTAAAGTGCAGACAGAATCAGAATTGCTAATTTTTTCTTTCCTTTTTGATCTCCAATATGGTTCAGCATCGCACTAATTTCCAGCAACAGCCCAAGCTTCCGATCCATAGTGAGGATGAGTTCAACCAAGTCCGCTGTTTCCCTTGTCACAATTTAGATCACTCTTCTCAGAAACATTGCTCCAGGGAGCTTTACTCAGGAGACCAAGCTGCTATAAACTGGGCTTCCCACTTCCAGTGCAGGCTTATTTATCTTATGAATTGTGCAAACACCTCCTGAGAAGCTAATTAAAATGGAAGTCAGTGCTGCCAAGTCCGGGAAGCCTCCAAATGAGCATCATGAGGCTGCCAGAAAGTATAATTAATACACACACACTCAACTCCTCACTATGGTTTAAGGGAGGGTGGGGGGAGAAGACTCTGAAGGACAAATTAACTCTGAAAGGTGAATATAAAGTGGAACTTTCTGAGCTCCACTGCCAAGCACAGCATGGGCCAAATGAAAGGCACTAGGTATGGGTATAAAGAAATACTTGGTGTTGGGTGGATGTAGTTTAAGCACAGGAATAAAACTGAACTCCCTGCATCTTTGTACCATTAAGAAACAAAAAATGTTATTTATATTTGATTTGTGTGCTACACTTGAAGTTAAATTAATAAGACATATCAGTAAGCTGGGCCTAGTAGTAAAATATAAATATAAAATCTGATACAATAACCATTGAGAAAGTGTAATAAAAAATAAAATCACATTTCTAATAGTGATGCAGGATTTTTCTTCTCGGTCACTTTGCAAGTTGAGGACCCCTGGCTGGCAACACCCCACCTGGGCCTCTCTCAGCCATGCTGATGTGCCCCAGCTCATCTGTGTTATAGCTTATATCTGCATTTGGTGGTTCCTGAGCTCTTGTACCGTGCTCAAGAAGAATGAGGATATGCAGGGCATTGAAGGGTGGGGAAGATGGAAAAGAATGACGAAAATGGCTTTCAGTGGAGAAGTGATGTGGGGTGAGGGTTGTGGGAGTGGATAGTTGCTCTGTGGCTGGGTCTGGGGCCCTTCACTGGCTCAGAATGGGGAGTGCATGCTGATTGGTTTGTGAGTATGCAAAAAAGGTTAAAGTGAAGACATCACTCAAAGGTGGGCATGACAGTGTAGAAAAACCAATTAGGAAAAGGGAGGTGTATGTTAAATAAGTGAAGGGTAGAGATTAATCAGAGGAAAGTGTGCCAAATGGGATGACAAGTACTCAATCCGGTCCGAAGATTTAACTTGTATCTTGGTTTTCAGGCTTTAAACTGTCTTTAGCTTGGACATGGGGTTTTGCCAGGGACCTGCCCCTATCTGCTTAGGCATTTGTCTGCCTCTGTCAATAGCTTGGCAAAAATATTTTTAAATACCTAGAAACAAACTTAAGAGGAAGTAAGTAGGACCTCTAAGAACTCAGAGACTTTACTTACAGCCAGAAAGAAAAACTTTAAAAGACTTTACTAAGTGGTAATATGCATTACACTGGGTGAAAAGACTCTATATCATAATATAAATCCAACTCAAATTCGGATATAAACAGCGTAATTTTAAGAAAAGTATCAGTGGTAGTTTTGGAGGAGATTTAACAACTTGATTTTTTTCACATCTTTTTTTAAAACAAATAATTTCAACTTTTATTTTAGATGCAAGGAGTACATGTGCAGGTTTGTTACAAGGGTATATTGGGATGCTGAGGTTTGGAGTACAATTGATCCCTTTATCAAGGTACTAACCCAATAATTCTTCAACCCTTGCCACCCTGTCTTCTTCCTAACTCTAGTAGTCCCCAGTGTCTATTGTTGCTATCTTTATGTCCATGAGTACCCAATTCTTAGCGCCCACTTATAAGTGAGAACATGAGGTATTTGGTTTTCTGCTCCTGCATTACTTCATTTAGGATAATGGTCTCCAGCTGCATCCATATTGTTGCAAAGGATCTGATTTTGTTCTTTTTTATGGCTGCATAGTATTCCATGGTAACAACCTGATTTTAAAATTCATCTAAAAGGTCAAAGCAAGAGAGTAGCTGAATACATTTTGAGAGAAAAAATAGATGACATGGGTCGGGCACGGTGGCTCATGCCTGTAATCCCAGCACTTTGGGAGGCTGAGGAGGGTGGATCACAAGGTCAGGAGATCGAGACCATCCTGGCTAACACGGTGAAACCTGGTCTCTACTAAAAAAATACAAAAAATTAGCCTGGCGTGGTGGCGGGCGCCCATAGTCCCAGCTACTCGGGAGGCTGAGGCAGGAGAATGGCATGAAGGCTGGAGGCGGAGCTTGCAGTGAGCCGAGATCGTGCCGCTGCACTCCAGCCTGGGCGACAGAGCGAGACTCTGTCATAAAATTAAAATAAAATAAAATAAAATAAAATAAAATAAAATAAAATAAAATAATAAAATAAAATAAAATAAAATAAAATAAAATAAAATAAAATATAAAATAAATAAAAATAAAAAATAGATAACATGAACTTCCAGGTAATTAAAATTATTACAGAACTATAATGCTTAAGAAAAGGGATAATGTTACCAGCTAAGAAAATTGACACATGAAACAAAATAGCCTATAAACTGAGCTCCCTATGTGTAAGATTTTAATGTGGACTAGAGGCTTTGTAGTAAGTGATTTTTGAATGGAAGGCTTAATAAATATTGATCTAATGTGGAGCTATTTATTAATTATTAGAGAAAAATTGTTGCCCCTTTCATATGTCACTTAAATTGAAATTGAATAAAGACAGAAATGAATTACAAGAAAGTATATGAGACCATCCGATCTCAAGATGAGAGAGATTTTTCGAAGCACGAAAAGAAGGAACACTATAGAGTAAAAAATCTTTTATCCATGAAATTTAAAATCTTTATATCAAAACTCACGGTAAGCAAGTTAAAGGAAATCATACATGTAGAAAATATTTGCCACATGTATGAAACACGATTATTGGCCTTGTATAATAGATGTCTCAAAAATCAATAAGGGTTTATTTTGATTGTTAAATCAAGAAGAAAAAGAAAAGATGCCAGGTCCGGTGGCTTGTGCCTTTAATCCCAGCTATTCAAAAAGCTGGAGTGGGAAGATCACTTGAGGCCAGGAGTTAGGGACCAGCTTGAGCAACATAGCAAGATCCCTGTCTCTCAAAAAATTAAAAATAAAAAAATTAACCAAGTGTGGTGGTGCATGCCTTTAGTCCAAACTACTCAGGAGATTGACATGGGAAGATCGCTTGAGCCCAGGAGTTCTAGGCTACAGTGTGCTGTGATCTTGCCGCTACACTCTAGCATGGGTGACAGAGTGATGTCCTGTCAAAAAAAAAAAAACCAGAAAGAAGAAAGAAAGAAAGAAAGAAAGAAGAAAAAAAAATGAGTGAAACTCATGAACAAAGGGTTCATTTAAAAAGAAATCTAAATGGCCAATTTTGTGTTAAAAATGTTAACTTTATAAGTAACAAAAGAAATGCAAGTTAAAAACAGACTACCATTTCTCAAACTGATAAAATTATTTTTAAAAAATCAAAACCAATATGTGATAAATAATACTCGAGTCTCTACATGCTCACTTTTGGCAGAAATGTCAAGCAGTGCACTCTTTTGAAGGACTTTTGACTATTATACATCAAAAACCTAAAAAAATCCTGCCAATTCTTTACTAATTCCATTTTTAAATAGAACTGAAGAAATGATGTAAATGTACACACAGGTTTAAGATAAGATATTCATTACAATATTAACAATGGCAAAAAACATAAAATAGTATCTAACAACATGAAAATAATTATATAGTGGAATCCTATGATATTATTAAACTAATATTTTGAATAATAATTATACATTGTAATGCTATATTTAGGTTTAAATTTATTAAAAGCTGTAAAATAAATATATAATAAATAAATACCTGAGCATGCAAATACATACTACAGGAAAGAAGAAAAATTAACCCTGATATATTAAGATTAACTTTTTCTCAGAGCTAAGCTTTTGACTGGCTTTTTTTTTTTACACTTTTTCATGTTATGTTGTCCAGATTTTCTACAATTAGAATACATTATTTTATAATCAGAAAAAAATTAATTAAAAATTTTTAAGGCTTGATCACCAGCTCATAGGATATCAACTCTAGAAAAGAACATTAACAAAAACCTGACCTGCCTTCTCATTTTTCCCATGAAGAAACCAGAGAATCAGAAAGCTAGATGGTTGGTGGAGGCCAAATGCTATTCGCAAGCAGAATAAATGCGCCTCCCCGAATGTGCAGCCAAATAGGCCTCCCCAAGACAGCCTATTTCAAAGGATCCCTTTATAGGCACCCAGAGGGAGAAGCCACCAGCCCCCAGTGTTCTTGGGGACATGGCAGGCTAAGGGTAGTTTTCCAACTCATCTCAAGTTCTGGCCATTCTTGTTGAAACCTTAAGACCAGAAAGTAGAACTATGACCAGGCCTCAGTCCTGCTGCCCAAGAGACCAACCCACTACCGCATAGACCCCTGAGCAGATTCTTGAGTTCCTTTCAATCTGGAAGGCTCCATGCCTATTTGAGAGGTGAAGGAACTGAGGGAATCTGCAAATTCTACCCACCTCACATCCAAATATAGCATGGTTTTCCACCCCTGCCCTAACACTCAGATCTCCTTTATCTAAAAGTAGGTGTCAGTAGTAGTAGCAGTGGTGGTGGGGTCATTCCATAGACTACAATGTGAATGGTAGAGTGGTGGCAAGTGGTGGCCTTGGTCTGGGAGGACTTGAAGGAGTCTGCCATTGAAAAAGGGCAGAAATGTACAGGCTTGCAAAGCAAAAAGAACCATGTGCAAAGGCCCAGGGCTTTGATACCGTGTGATGAGAAGTTCAGCAGCATGGGGTGTGGGGGCAGGAAGGAATGACATCTGATGTGGATGGATTGTGAAAGGCCTTGAAGACTATGCGAGGGAGGACTGTGGGAAGTCAACATCAGCGTGTGGGAAATGGAAGGGAGTGGCAGGTGGGCACAGCGGGGGCCAGGCCTTGACAGAGGAGGAGCCATGTACCAATAGGGGATTGGGCAAACTGGACCAGCAGATAAATGGAAGTACATCCCTGATGGACTGCAGCCAAATTCAGCCAACTGCCCCAGCCCCAGGCTCAGGCCAGCCTGGACATAGTGCAGGAGGGTCTAACTGGCCAGGGCCATCTCCCCTGCCCCAGCTGCATACTCCCCCTCATGTGGCTCAGAGTGGACAGCTAATAGGGGATCTGTGTTTCAGAAGGAAAGGATGAAACAAGGCCACACCAAAAGAGGAAGTGGCAGAACTTTGCTCAGAGGAGTTTTCAGCTGCGGGGAGTCTCCAGAAATGCTGAAATGAGGCCCAGGTGATAACTGCTTGACTGAGCACAGCCAGCTCTGTTCATGGATGACAGACATGCTTGGGTGGCCGGTGAGCTTAGAAGACAGAGGCCTGTGTTCACGTCCCAGCTCTGCCACATCTGTAGTGATGGGCAAGTCATTTATCCTCTCCAACTCTCAGTGTTCTCCACTTCCCTTGTCAAAAGGGCATAATAATAGTCTCTATTTCATATAGCTATTGAGACAATAAAACAATTTATTGCATAGAACGTGAATAATACTGAAGGATTGTTGTTAACTTTTTAATCTTCTCCTTTCATCTTCCCAGGACCCAGATCCATTATTTGTATTTGTATTCCAAGAGAAGAGGAACGGGGTATGTGAACAGCCAAATACTGGGTCACTTTACGTGAATTACCCTCTGAATTGTCCCATGGGCCCCACAAGAAGGGCATTAAGATCTCTCACCGGCAGAGAAGTTGAAATTCAGAGAAGCAAAATCACTTATGTAAGATCCCAAGCTAATTTAAGGCAAAAAAGTAATTCTGTCTACCCCCAAACTCCTGCCTGTCCACCAACCAGGCTGCCTTCCCCAGCTCAAATCTCCACAACCTGTTAGTGCCACCTGCCCCTATACAGCTGCTGCCATGGGAGCAAGGGTCCCATCCCCTCAGGTCTCACACAGACCGGGAACACGGCCTTTGTTTTACTGGCAAAGCTGACCCAGGCCAGGACACAGCCAGATCCACCATCCCTGGGCTCAGGACTACTGTGGGTCACAGACACCCCTTTGACAGTGAGATGCCACACCTGGAAGCCACTACCTAGCAAAACATAAGAATTCGGAGTAAAACATCATTTTAAAAAATCTACATGTCCCTTTATCCCACAGGGAGTTCCTGAGGCTTCAGGGAGTCTTTCAGGGGTCCAGAGAACCCAGAGGGATAAGGGGCTGGGAGTAATTTTAATGGTGTAGGATCTCATAGGATGGAGTGAAGTGGAGAGTTGCGGGGAGGCATTTTTACACTGCATATCCCACAACACTCTCTGATATGGTTTAGCCCTTTCACCACACAAAGAAGCTGACGGCTAGACACACAGGGGAGAGGCTGCTGCATATGGCAGAAAGACCTGGTACTGCCAGTCCATGAGATGTTTGTTACAGTTCTCATTTCTGTACTTATTTTGCTGGGTGATCTTGGGCAAGTGGCCTAGCTGCTGTTACAACACAACCACAATGATGACTGCCATTCATTGGGTGCTTCCCAAGGGCTAGGCCTTGTTCTAGGCTCTGAACGTTTATTATTGCATTTCCTCTTCACAACAACCACAGGAGGTAGCCACGATTTTCTCCCTTTCGTGGATGAGGGTTGAAGCACACCGCCCACTCAAAGCCCCTCCCCAGGGCTCTACATCTACCGCGAGGCCACCTTGGGCAGACACTTCTCCTTTATAGAGCAGGGAGCCTCTGACAATGCAAAGGTCAATGTCAGATAATTTTTTTTCTTTTAACAATCGTCACTCTGGATGATGCTAGGGTGTTGTGTGTGTGAGGAGTGTTTCCTAGAGAGACATTCATGAGTGTTCTTAAGGTCAGGGGCGGTATGGCTAGAGCCATATTTGCGAAATTTAATCACCAAGATTCCCCCTCTTTCAAAAGAGTAGAGCTCCCTCTTTTCCTTGCCAGGCTCTCTGTTTCCAGAACTTTGGGCTTTACTCTCTAAGAGTTTCAGATGTGTCGAAACTCTGTAGAATTCAGGGGAAATCTTGCTGGGTCAGAGTCTGCACAGTTATCCCTCTGGGAGTTTCCAGCTTTGTGTGGGCTCAATGTCAACAACTTTTGTTCGAGAAGCTCTAGAGCTGGCCAAAGACCAATGTTACCCTAGCCAGGTTGTTGGTGAGAAAACTCAAAGATTATACTTCTATAAGAAGAAAGAGAAATTGTCTCAGCCACAGGCAAATGACAGATGTGTACAGGGGTTTTACATTTGCCATCTCATTCAGCTTCCACGCGGGAGACAGGTGATAGTATCCCCATTTTAAAGAAGGGAGAATTGAGTTGGCCGAGGTCACCCAGATAATAGTAGAATTGGGAGAGATTTTTCTTTTCAAAGCCAACTCTTCATTGCCTGTGATTCCTTGCTAATTCTGCAGCTGAGACACAGGATCATGTTGCAGTATAAGAACATACCAGACTAGCTGGGATTAAATTTTGGCCCGACTGTGGGCTAGTTACTTAATCACTCTGAATCTCAGTTCCTCATGCATGAAATGAGGCTAAAATTACCAGTATTTGCTTCATAGGGCTCTTGTGAGTTTTCAATTGGTTAATATGGGGGAAATGCTTAAAACAATGTACATGACATAGTGTCAGCTATTTTAATCATATAAATTGATTTAAGAAATGCACTGTTGTTTTAGCAGGTATACAGTGTACACTAGGGGAAGGAAAATAATTCTCAGACGGCAAATCAGACTCTGTGCTGGGTGGGTGCTTCAGACTCATAACTCATTTAGAGTGCTACCACAGTCCTATGAGTGAAGCATTTAACAGATGAGGAAACTGAGGAATAATGTGCAATGTGACTCATGTTGTTCAGCTACAGAGTATTCGAGCTGGAACTCAAACCCCAGGCTGGCACTAGCACTTCCACTTTTGCCTCTGTCGTGGTGTCTAATGCCACTGGATGGAAACAAAGCAGCCCAACAAGAAAGCATGTGTTGCAAAGCACATACATGTGACTAGAGGACCACCAGGGAGGGAAGGGCTGCTTTCTTACTGGCATGACCTTATTTTACAAATATGTTATTTCCTGACCTAGTCTTCTGTACATTTAATTGTGATTAATACTGAAAATTAAAATGCACAAAGCACAAAGGAATCTGGCATTTCAGGAGGCTCCTGTAATTGATTCAAAATTTGAAGACATTCGTCTGTATTTGTTGTTTATTGTCTTCCTACTATGTGCTGGATCTGGGGGTTAGAAAGTTAATGGAGGTGTGACACAAAGATTAAATAATGACACATTGAATGGCATGCTCACAAATGATGATAAGCACCATTAAAGAGAGCTTGATGGCATTTAAAGGGGTAGATGGTAGTCTGGTCTGATCTAGCTGAAGGCTCAAGAGACAGCATGCAGACGTCTGAAGGAAGGAGAGGATAAATATCACAGAGACAAAAAAAAGCATGTGCAAAGGCTTTATGGCAGAAGGAGCATAGACAATTTGAGGAACTGAAAGATTCTCTCTGTGTCTAGAGCACAGAAAAAGTGGGTTAAAGAAGTTCAAGATGAGGTTGGAAAGGCAGGAAGGGGCCAGAGTATGCAGGACGCTGGTTATCATATAGAATTGGTCTTTGTTCTAAAAGGATGAGGAGAGATTCAGATAAAAAAAATTAAGATTTTTTTACAAGGGCTGTAAAATTGCAAGTAATCTGTTTAGGTTATGATTAACACAACATCATATCATTGTATTATACACTAACATATGGTTGGTATCCATCATATTGTGAAGGTATGACAAAGAGCCTTCAACTTACATCCAATTCTGAGGATAATTAATGGCTATGGGAATAATGTGTTGAGACTCGGTGGGTATATCTGGATCCAGTAGGAATGAATACTATTATCCGTTAACAATATAAGTCTGGCCAGGCATGGTGGCTGATGCCTATAATCCCAGCACTTTGGGAGGCTGAGGCAGGCAGATTGCTTGATGCCAGGAGTTTGAGACCAGCCTGGCCAACGTGGTGAAACCCCGTCTTTATAAAAAATACAAAAATTAGCCAGGTGTGGTGGTACATGCCTATAGTCCCAACTACTCGGGAGGCTGAGGCATAAGAATTCTTGAACCCAGGAGGCGGAGTTTGCAGTGAGCCAAGATCATGCCACTGCACTCCAGCCTGGGTAACACAGTGAGACTGTCTCAAAAAACAAAACAAAAACAATGTAAACCTGGAATGGACTGAAGCTGGGTGTTCTAACTGTGGCTGCGTAAAGCAAAGGGGCTCTGTCATCAGACTGCCCCAGGTCTGAATCACAGCTGTGCCACTTGGTATCTGCTGGAACTTGGGCAGATTTAGTAACTCAGAATCTCAGCTTCTAAAGCTGTAAAATAGACATAGAAGTACCCACCTTCAAAGGATTTTGTAAGGATTATTGGAGTTGAAATGTTTAACAATTAGGCACATGATGGACTTCATAATAATAAACTTTCTTAATGTATAAAGAGAATTTGGAAGTATAATAGCAGAATATTTAAAGTTGAAACTACCTTAGGGTAAGTGGGAAGGAAAAAACAGAAAGAACAACTTATTTCACCTTTTCTCAAAATAAATTGTCTTTAAGTATAAGTGCTACACAATAGACCTTTACAAAAACAACCAAGAGGGCAGGTGTATGCTCTGCATTCATTCACCAGGTTTGGTAAATGAGCTACCCATTCACCCCGGTAGTGTAAGAGGTTATTAAACTGTGGCACCAAAAGACAGACAGACTAGATATTGGACACTTGAGCAAATTTGTAAGCTGTCCATCCAAATTTTTAAGCTGCAAAAAGGAAATAGTTAGAAAACCATTCGATGACTTGCACACATTGAGGAGGATGAGAGACTTGGGATGCTGAAGATTAAGAGGATTTGCGAAGAGGATTTCATCAGAGAGAGGTGTTAGTGAACAGAGTCTCAGATAACTCCTGGGTTTTAACTTTTTCAGGCATAGTGCCAGGTACAAGTTGATATTCAACAAGCATTTACTGAATGAATGATTGAATGAATAACTGATATATGACTATAACCTGAAATAGGTAAGAAATAGAGAAAGAGCATTAAGAGTCTTTAACCTTGAGGCTGCAAATACATATAAATTATATCACATAAAATTAAGAAAGTTTGCTGGGGGCAGTGGCTCCCACCTGCAATCCCAGCACTTTGGGAGGCCGAGGTGGGTGGATCATGAGGTCAGGAGTTCGAGACCAGCCTGGCCAATATAGTGAAACCCTGTCTCTATGAATAATACAAAAATTAGCTGGGTGTGGTGGCTCGCGCCTGTAGTCCCAGCTACATGGGAGGCTGAGGCAGAAGAATTGCTTGAACCTGGGAGGCAGAGGTTGCGGTGAGCCAAGATCGCACCACTGCACTCCAGCCTGGGTGACAGAGCAAGACTTTGTCTCAAAAAAAAAAAAAAAAATTAAGAAAGTTTGCAGGTATGATGAGGGAGCCAATTTTTATAATCTTTGAAGAGTATGGAGTAAAATTATAGAAGACTAGAAATAGTTTCTCCTTTACAAAAAAAGCTGAATTTCAGAAATGATAAACCTGTGCCATTAATTTTGGCAAAACACTGAAGTATATTTCTAAACAGTTAGTCATGAAAGTAGTCTTCACCAGGAGCTAGCATTTGTCTGTTAGGGTTACTAGGGTAGCCTGAACAGGAACATACTAAAAATAATGTATTCTGATTTTAAGGAGAGATTTGATAGCTGGGTAATTGCAAAAATGTTGCGATGATAAGACAGGCATAATTGTAGTTTGTAACTACCTTACACAAATTCATTCACGGCAAATTTGTGTAAATCTAGATGGGATCCCTAGATTCAGGATGTAGAGTAGTGGTTTGCAGTCCTGGTCAATTGTTAAACAAGGAAACTTTTACAACACATCAATATCTGGCTCCACACTCAGAAATTTAGATTTTGTTTGTCTGGTATGGACTCCAGCCATTTGCATATTTCAAAAATTCTCTAGTGTTCTAACATGCAAAGTTTTAATCACTGTTTTCTTAATGTTCTATTCTTGGCCATAGCCTTTACAATGTATTTTTAAAGAACATATTGAATGAAGACAGAAAAACTGCTTGTGTTTTGTTTGTAGATGAATCAAAACTAGAAAATGATGAAATTAAGCCTGAAACGAGCAAACAAATGAAAACCTTCAACAAGACAGAAAAATGAGCAAAGACACTCACAAAGAGAAATGTCTTGTTACAGAGATACTTTGCTAATGAAATGAGTCAACACATAAAAAGAACTTAGAGCAGAATTAGGCACATGCACACTCAGTACATTTATCACACCAAATCCTGCTTCTCATAGGTCAGCATTCTCTCCATATTAGAGAAACGAAGGTACAAAGAATGTGCCCTTCTAGCCTAAGATCAAGCAGTAAGTTGCAAACCTGGGCTTTAAACCCAGTCCTGACTCCAGTGTCCAAGTTCTTATTTACTATTCTGAGTGTTAGTGTGAACTTTGATTTTAGGACTGAAAGGGATGTTAGAATTTACCTCAGACATTTTAGAGAGAAAAACTGAGGTTTGGAAGGTGAGTCATTTGCCCAAATGCACACAGATAGAGAATGGTAGAGGAAGAAGGAGGAGGAGGAGGAGTAGGAGTAAGAGGAAGAGGAAGAGGGGGAGGGGGAGGAGGGGGAGGGGGAGGAAAAAGGAAAGGAAAGCAAAGGAAGGGAAGGGAAGGAAAAGAGGACAAAAGGAAGGAAAGAAGCCAGGTCCTGTGTTTAGGGACCTTTCCTAATCAAGGGAAATCTGGGAAGTTTCTAACTTATTTCACGGAAATGGAGTGCATCAGTAGGGAAATCCACAAGAAAGCTTTGAGAAATGCTCTCAAAGAAGTTCTGACTCTCACAGGTAGCGCTAGATGTTTCTCACTAATCCTGAGATCAGTCTGGGGTCAGATTTCTCCCCCTCACAGCCCCATGCCTGGACTAAGCCTTTTTTGTCTTGTCTTGTCTTGTTTTGTCTTGTCTTGTTTTGTTTTATTGTTTTGTTTTGTTTTGTTTTAGAGGCAGTGTCTCACTCTGTCACCCAGACTGGAGTGCAGTGGTGCTTGCTGTCAGGGCTCACTGCAGCCTCCACCTCCCAGGCTTAAGTGATCCTCCCACCTCAGCCTCCTGAGTAGCTGGGACTACAGGCACACACCACCATACCTGGCTAATTTTTAAATTTTATTTTATTTTATTTTTGTAGGGATGGGGTCTCACTATGTTTCTCAGGCTAATCTCAAACCCTTAGCTTCAAATGATCCTCCTGACTGAGCCTCCCAAAACGCTGGGATTACAGGTGTGAACCACCATGTCTGGCCTAAAGGTTTAATTAAAGAGGTGAACGCCCATGTCAAGGAGAGTGTTAAAAGGTAAGAATTGAAGTTTGTTTTCTCCGGCATAGGGAAATCCTGACCCAGAGATGTGGAGAAGGATATTGAAGATGTTTTATACCAAATTATAAAACCTTGGATTAGGAGATTTCAGAAGACTTCCTAACATGTACTGTGGCTGCTCTTGCCACATGACAAAAACCCTTAGTCCTGTAGAGTATGCTCCAGTGATTTCTGGGAACCCCCAGGTAGAATCCCACATGTACTCATGAACCAGTTTTATTGGCTACTATGTTGCTTCTACCCCATTTTTCTTTTTTTCTTAAACTCAGTCTATGTAACGAAGCTGCCTCAGTAGTGAGCATGAAGATTAAATGAGATAGCATATAGGCACTCAATAAATCAAAATTTGTTGCAATAATGCCATTAATAATGAAGAAAAATAACTCTATTAGTTGCTTCTGCTATTTTAAACTAGATGTCCACTGGAGTCAAGAGAGACTAGAATAAACTACTAAGGAATATTTGAAGGGAAAGACAATCCTTTTCTATCAATGACAATGATTCTGGCTTCAAAGGCAGGAGGATGACCCAGTCCGGACACAATAACAATTCCAGGCACAAGTTGCTATTTGTTGCAGGCAGGATCTCCTAAACGGAGTCCTGGTGGACACCTGTCCTAAAAGCACCCAGAGCCCACACTGCTCCAGCCTGCACCTCTCACCTCCAGCCACCTTGGAGAATGGAGATAAAGATAGTGATCACTCCAGACTGCACGCTGAGGCTCAGGGCCTGTGCTACATGCTCCAAGTATATGACCTCACTGAGTCCTCACAGCAACTTATAAAGCCAATACCCTTTACAGGAGGAGAATATATAAATTCATAGGAGTTAAATACCTTGCCCAAGGAAGAGTCCATTTTCTGACTGTAAGACACATCCTTAACTCCTCTGTATACGTCAGGAGTTTCCGGTAAATGTTCTCTACCTAGACCTGCGAGAAGGACCCCTTCTCTGCTCATCTCCTTAGACCCTAAAACCATCCCCACATCCTGGCCTCCTATGAATCTAGCGTGGCTGCTTTACCTCCTCCCCTTATGGGAGTCTTTGTGAAGAATGGATTTAGCTTCTTGGATCTGCAGCTTTGCTTCTGAGCCAGACAGAGGACTCACATGACTCCAAGTGTCAGGTCCCCAGGGACACCAGTGCGAACACCAGCTGCAGCTGTGACTCCTTTTGCACACACTGTTTTTGGAGGAGCTCTTACCCACACTCTGAGGGACTAAGCACACTATTCACTTTCTGAAGGGTACTGAAGGAACATCTGGGGTCATCCTGCATTGGTCAATATGCCTATATCTCTGCAGTAAAAGGCAAGGTCTTCTCACCCTTCCAAGCACAGAAATCCCTGCTGTCAGGGAGAAAACTTCCAACAAGAGCCGGTGTTTTGGACTGGACCAGATCTCCCTACCCCAGCTGAGTTTCTTAATTTCCTATTCCTGAAATGGAGGCAGCATTCACCAATGTCTATGCTTCTTGCTGGCAAGAAGATACAGTCTCAGCAGAACCTGCATGCAGCACTTTGAGGAAGAAAACTTCAGTGTTTTCAACATCTATCCCACAGGCTCGATGTCCAGGTTTCCATGTAGGTCCTTGAAAGGCATGTCTAATAGAGTTGTGTACTATGTGTGCCTCAAGCTCCAAAATCCTGTGTCAGCAGCTTGAGATGACATCTGCTACTTGCTTAAAACCTCATGTCCTTCTTGAAAGTATTAGCCCCACTCTCACAGTAGTTTAAGATCCTCATCGGAGAATTTTCTAAAGAGCCTATATTAAGGATTTCACAGGAAGATATCCTTGATCTTCCTCTGTAATGCATCTCAATTCCTTATAACCTAACCCAAATACAACAGACCTAAATAATTTTGAGGTCAGACAGACTGAAGCTGAAACTACCCAAAATGCCACTGGTCAGGTTGCCCGGAAACAGACTCATGGAGGGAGACTTGTGCCCGGTGTTTCTTGGAAAGTACTCTCGGGAACAACATCTATAAGGGACCAAGGGAAACAGGACTGGGCAGAGAGAGTTGAATAGAATGAAACAGAGGTTTAAGCTGATCCCATGGGGGAGTTCTGAAGCTGGGTTGGCCTTTTAGAGATGTCTTAGATTAACTTCTCTGACCTTTGTATCTCTGCACGGACCAGCTTCCAGGGAGGGGTTGTGTGTAACCTTGGATAAGGCAGTTACCTTTGGTAAAGACAGCCATTTTCAAAGAGGAACTTACCTATGGGCCATCAGCAGGCAATGTTTGCAACCACTAGGGGCACTGAATGCCTTTGTTTTAAAGGTGGGATTTAGGTGGCACACCACAGCATCCACTGCACAAGCAAACTCTCTCACTCTCTAGGAAATAGAGGCCTAGAGAAGAAAAGTGGATGGCCCAGGGTCACACAGCAAGGTGATGGAATAAAAAACAGCATGGACTGCTATGGAAACTGGGAGCATTAAAAAAAAAGACAAAAACAAAACAAAACAAAACAAAAAACACTAGAATTGCAATGAGGACTATAAACCTCAAAATG
This sequence comes from Symphalangus syndactylus, assembly GCF_028878055.3. Classification (NCBI taxonomy): domain Eukaryota; kingdom Metazoa; phylum Chordata; class Mammalia; order Primates; family Hylobatidae; genus Symphalangus; species Symphalangus syndactylus. The sequence continues at coordinate 46,204,301 of NC_072434.2, read as the reverse complement.
TTTTCCCTCTACTATCGATATACCTATTCTTTGCTGAGCATATCCTATTGTGCCAGCCAATGTGTTAAGTTTATTACATTAGTTAATATATTAACTAATCAGAGGGAACCCCAAAGAGTAGGTATGATCGCCCTTATTTTGTAATGAGGAAACAATTTAGTAGCCTAGCAAAGTGCCTAGCACATATTAAACATCCGTCTGTCTCCAAAGCCTGTGCTTATAACCCACGTCTTCCTCTCTACAATTCACCTAGGAGCCTTCTCTCTACCATTGTAAATTATGCTATCACCCCAATCATCAACAGTTTAAGACATGAACAAGTCACCATTCTCTGCCCAGCAATCTGTCACTGCCATGAGAACTGCAATTTTTGTCACCATTTGTGATTCCTTTCTAGTCCGCCACCATTCTTATGCTAGTGTCATAAAATGAATTTCTAGTTTATCCAGCCAAAGGCCCATGGATCACAACCTTGTGACTAAACATTCTTTCAAGCATACAGCAAATATTTATTGGTTGCACTCTGTGTGCTGCCATCCTGCTAAGCATTTTTTATTCATTCTCTCGTACTACCCTATGAGGCAAGTATTTTGATTCCTACTTTATAGATGAGAAAAACAGAGGTTTAGACAGTGCAATCACTGACCCAAGATCACGTAGCCTGCATTTAAATGCAGATGTGTTTTGCTTTGACAAAGCTGGGTTCATTCATTCTCTGTTATTAAGCAAATATTTATTAAGTGCCTATGCACAACCCAGTACTGTGCAGAACTGCACTGGAGATAAAGCTTCACTCAGGACATATGCTGTCATTCCTTGCCTTTGTGGCAGTTGCATTCTAGAGGAAGAGTCACAAATACAAAGGCCTCCAGGGGCTTTGAGTTAAGTGGATGGGTGGGGAGTGCAAGGGAGGGGACAGCTGTTTTCTGCCTTCTTAAGGCAGTGACTACTCAACTCCAACCAAATGCTGCTATGTGAAAACATGGGCCCAGAATTGCCAACTTTTCCATTCTTCAAGAGGAGCCAAAAATCTATATTTTATGTGAAATGCCTTGATGTCTTAAAATTGTGGACTAAGCCAACCATTCTATTAGCATGAATGTGTGTTAAACAAAAGGCATACGTGGGCCAGATTAAGCCCTGGGGGACACCACGAATGCTATCTTATTCTGAGACTCCTAGAGAGTCAGCCCACTTAAATCCAGGTTAATCTCATGTCAAAATGTCAAGTGCACCCTACATGTTCCCTGAGTCTGGGGCCTTTGCCTATGGTACAGGAAGCTTTAAGTCATGACTCAAAGTTTTCTTGCTAGAGAAACCCTACAGTTTATTTCTCTTATTCCTTGAAATTCCATTCATCCCTGAGTCTAGGCTATTAGCTGACCTGCTTCTGTCAGGAAATAGCTGGATTGTGGGTGTCTACAAACAGCAAGAGAAGGCTACGTGACCACCGCTCACAGCCTCCTTCCCCCTTCTTGTTCCTGCTGCAACCAGATGGTTCTGAGATAATGCCACGTCTTTCCTGCAAGAAACAACATTTCCGAGCCATTCTGCCGATCCCTTCTGGCTGTCTTGGGAATGCAATTTCTGGGCCTCTCCCCTCCTGTCATTGCTTCCCCTGTCTTATCTTCAGAGGGATAGGGGACCTGAGCTGGTCCCTTTCCAAAGAGAGTCAATCATCCACCATGCTGGAAGTACAGGGGCTCACGTAGATGGTGTAAACGTGCAAACTCGAGTTCCGGCTCGCCCATGTATGCTTACAGTATGTTTGGGACCACCCAATCATTTCCAAACTTATGTGTGATACCAATCTCACTCCTTATCTCTGCTGTGAAGATTCATATTCTCTAATCAAACAAGTGGAGTTCTTAGTCTCCCAAAAATCCTGTGGGAGACAAAACAAGATGATCTTTGCCCATAAACCTGGCATCCAGCCAAGCTTTGATCTCTGATTCCAGCCCCTCCCTCAGTCCTCAACATAACTCTCCCATGATGTTAAACAACATCTCTTTCTACCTCTGCTGATGACACAAGAGGCAAAGAGTGGGGATCTAATCAGTAGTTACTGCCTGCTCCTGGATATTAATTGGTAGCAAGGAGAGTTAGGCCCCTGAGATGAGATCAGTATTAGCTGTCAGAAAAAGCTGGCTTCATTAATCTGTTTCAGTGTGAAACTGAGGGCTGACATGCAAAGACCTGGGGCTGGCCGGGTGCAGTGGCTCATGCCTGTAATCCCAGCACTTTGGGAGGCCGAGCTGGGTGGATCACCTGAGGTCAGGAGTTCGAGACCAGCCCGGCCAACATGGTGAAATCTCATCTCTACTAAAAATACAAAAATCAGCTAGGTTTGGTGGCATGTGCCTGTAATTCCAGCTACTCGAGAGACAAAGCAGGAGACTTGCTTGAACCCAAGAGGCAGAGGCTGCAGTGAGCCAAATTGTGCCACTCATTCCAGCCTGGGCAACAGAGCAAGACTCCATCTCAAAAAAAAAAAAAAAAAAGAAAAAAAAAAGAAAACAAACAAACAAAAAGACCTGGGGTTTCTAACCCAGGGAATATGGAAGATATTCTGAATACATTGCTTGACATTGGCAAACATTGGCTTTTACATTTTACATTTGAGATTTCAGTTATTTTCAAGATACCCTCTAAAGGCCATGTCAAGCCACCATTTTCAAATTTTGCTGAGGCACAAATTTGGATTGCACAATAAGAAGCAAGTAGTTTGACAAATGAATGAGCCCAGCTAATTGCCTGATACCTACCTTTCTATGGTATTTTGTCTTCACTTAATACAGGATTTCCTTTAATCTTCACAAAGAGCCTGTTGGGAAGGTATTATTACTCTCATTTTACAGATTCATGAATAGATCATGGGCTATGGGCTATGGTAATCTTCATAAAAATGGTGCTGGGAAAACTGGCTAGCCATATGTAGAAAGCTGAAACTGGATGCCTTCCTTACGCCTTATACAAAAATTAATTCAAGATGGATTAAAGACTTACATGTTAGACCTAAAACCATAAAAACCCTAGAAGAAAACCTAGGCAATACCATTCAGGACATAGGCATGGGCAAGGACTTCATGTCTAAAACACCAAAAGCAATGGCAACAAAAGCCAAAATTGACAAATGGGATCTAATTAAACTAAAGAGCTTCTGCACAGCAAAAGAAACTACCATCAGAGTGAACAGGAAACCTACAGAATGGGAGAAAACTTTCGCAACCTACTCATCTGACAAAGGGCTAATATCCAGAATCTACAATGAACTCAAACAAATTTACAAGAAAAAAACAAACAACCCCATCAACAAGTGGGTGAAGGATATGAACAGACACTTTTCAAAAGAAGACATTTATGCAGCCAACAGACACATGAAAAAATGCTCATCATCAGTGGCCATCAGAGAAATGCAATCAAAACCACAATGAGATACCATCTCACACCAGTTAGAATGGCCATCATTAAAAAGTCAGGAAACAACAGGTGCTGGAGAGGATGTGGAGAAATAGGAACACTTTTACACTGTTGATGGGACTGTAAACTAGTTCAACCATTGTGGAAGTCAGTGTGGCGATTCCTCAGGGATCTAGAACTAGAAATACCATTTGACCCAGCCATCCCATTACTGGGTATAAACCCAAAGGGTTATAAATCATGCTGCTATAAAGACACATGCACACGTATGTTTATTGCAGCACTATTCACAATAGCAAAGACTTGGAACCAACCCAAATGTCCAACAACAATAGACTGGATTAAGAAAATGTGGCACATATACATCATGGAATACTATGCAGCCATAAAAAAGGATGAGTTCATGTCGTTTGTAGGGACATGGATGAAGCTGGAAACCATCATTCTCAGCAAACTATCGCAAAGACAAAAAGCCAAACACCACATGTTCTCACTCATAGGTGGGAATTGAACAATGAGAACTCATGGACACAGGAAGGGGAACATCACACTCTGGGGACTGTTGTGGGGTGGGGGGAGGGGGGAGGGATAGCATTAGGAGATATACCTAATGTTAAATGACAAGTTAACAGGTGCAGCACACCAACATGGCACATGTATACATATGTAACAAACCTGCACATTGTGCACATGTACCCTAAAACTTAAAAGTATAATAAATAAAAAAAAAAGAAAATCTCAAATAGTATCTCATTTGCACATCAAGAGTCTACTGGACTAATTTTTGTCTTCTCTATTTGGAATAATCTAGTTGAAAAAAAATACATCATTGCAATGATCTGGAAAGAATCTTCCAACTATACCTCAAGCATCAACTGAGGCCTTCTAGACTATGAGATGTATGAGATGTAATTAGAGTTACCACAGCCTCCAATTCCACCACCTAGATGAGCCTGAATCCCAGACTTGTTTGACAATTCTCTGAGCTTTACAATCATAAGGGAGTTCCCTTGTCTACAAGCCCTATCTTGATTCCTTTGGTGAGTTCTATTAAAAGCCCAACAAATGTTTTAGGGTTCTGTAGACTTTGCAGAAATTTTATTTGCTTGTTTGTTTGGGGAAATGGTGGTTAAAGAAGAGCTTCATGGAGAAGCACACAGCTTGTCATCATTTATCTCACTCTTCATCCTTCTTTTCCCCCTTTCTTTTTCTCTGGCCCTTTCCCAGCCCTCAGGAACAATTTAGTAATGCAATCGCCTGGTCCCTTTCTCTGAAGAGTCACCAACCAAATCCCAGGCCTTGAGGGCCTTAGATTTGCCTCAAGTGAGACTATCAAGGCATTTTCCTATGCAAATATTCTATGTATGTTGCTGTAAGAATAAAATTCTCCTCCTTTGTTGATAACAACTATGAGAACTATCTCAACCATGGAAGAGGCTGCCCCAGGAAGCAAGGAGATTGATTCTTCTAGGCCAAAGACCTAGAAAACCATTTATAGGGACATTGGAGAAAGATTTATATTGATGTTTATGCCAAAGTATCTGTAAGATCCTTCAACCCAGAGATCCACCAGTGCAAGATTTCTGAGCACTTCCAGATTTTGACAGCAGACGGACTTGGATTTGCATCAGTGTTCCATGTCTTGCTGATTGTCAGATTATGGGATGGTTTATATCCCATCTGAGACACATTTCCCACATCTGTAAAGTGCACATGATAAATGATAAATGGCAAAGTGTTCCTTAGTTATTTAACGCAATGTCCTGCTACATAGCAATAGCAACATAACATAGGGCTTCTAGTATTATCTTTATTTTACTGTGGTTGTTTTGTTGGTAGGTTGTCCAAGTCAGAGAAGCAGCAGGACTTAATTTTAAACAAGTATTCAATTAGAACTAAAGAAATAAACTCTAGCACCACTTCTGCTGCATAATATCTGAGCAATGTTAAACACATCACTTAACTGATCCAAGCCTCGGTTTCCTCACTTGAAACTATGGGGTGAGAACACTCTTTTTTAACTACTACAATTGTGTTACATGAGAAAATTAATGTAACTGTACTTTAAACATTATAATTACCTTAAAAATTAGTCAAAATGGGAAGATTTACCAAGCAAGTGGAAAGCAAAAAAAAGCAGGTGTTGCAATCCTAGTCTCTAATAAAACAGACATTAAGCCAGACCTGGTGGCTCACACCTGTAATCCCAGCACTTAGGGAGGCTGAGGCTGGCAAATCACAAGGTCAGGAGATTGAGACTATCCTGGCTAACACGGTGAAACCCCCTCTCTACTAGAAATACAAAAAATAGCAGGGTGTGGTGGCAGGCGTCTGTAGTCCCAGCTACTCAGGAGGCTGAGGCACGAGAATCTCTTGAACCCAGGAGGTGGAGTTTGCAGTGAGCCAAGATTGCGCCACTGCACTGAAGCCTGGGCAACAGAGCGATACTCCATCTAAGAACAAACAAACAAATAAAAAACAGACTTTAAACCAACAATGATCAACAAAGACAAAGAAGGGCATTACATAATGGTAAAGGGATCAATGCAACAAGAAGAGCTAACTATCTTAAATATATATGTACCCATACGGGAGCACCCAGATTCATAAAGCAAGTTCTTAGAGACCTACAAAGAGACTTAGACTTCCACACAATAATAGTGGGAGACTTTAACACCCCACTGTCAATATTACACAGATCAATGAGTTAGAAAATTAACAAGGATATTCAGGACTTGAACTCAGCACTGGACCAAGCAGACCTAACAGACATCTACAGAACTGTCCCCCAGAAATGAAGAGAATGTACATTCTTCTCAGCACCACATAGCACTTATTCTAAAATCGACCACATAATTGAAAGTAAAACACTCCTCAGCAAATGCAAAAGAACAGAAATCATAACAAACACTCTCTCAGACCACAGTTCAATCAAATTAGAACTCAGGATTAAGAAACTCTCTCAGAACTGCACAACCACATGGGAACTGAGCAACCTGCTCCTGAATGACCACTGGGTAAGTTATGAAATTAAGGCAGAAATAAATAAGTTCTTTGAAACCAATGAGAACAAAGGTACAACACACCAGGATGTCTGGGACACAGCTAAAGCAGTGTTTAGAGCGAAATTTATAGCACTAAATGCCCACAGGAGAAAGCAGGAAAGATCTAAAATTGACACCGTAACATCACAATTAAAAGAACTAGAGAAGCAAGAGGAAACGAACTCAAAAGCTCACAGAAAACAAGAAATAACTAAGATCAGAGCAGAATTGAAAGAGATAGAGACATGAAAAACCCTTCAAAAAATCAATGAATCCAGCAGCTGGCTTTTTGAAAAGGTTACAAAATAGACCACTAGCCAGACTAATAAAGAAGAAAAGAGGAAGAATCAAATAGACACAATAAAAAATGATAAAGGGGAGATCACCACTCATCCCACAGAAATACAAACTACCATCAGAGAATACTGTAAACACCTCTATGCAAATAAACTAGAAAATCTAGAAGAATCGATACATTCCTGGACACATACACCCTCCAAATACTAAACCAGGAAGAAGCTGAATCCCTGAATAGACCAAAAACAAGTTCTGAAATTGAGGCAGTAATTAATAGCTTACCAACCAATAAAAGCCCAGGACCAAATGGATTCACAGCCGAATTCTACCAGGGGTTCAAAGAGGAGCTGTTACCATTCCTTCTGAAACTATTCCAAACAATATAAAAAGAGGGACTCCTCCCTAACTCATTTGATGAGGCCAGCATCATCATGATACCAAAACCTGGCAGAGACACAACACAAAAAGAAAATTTCAAGACAATATCCCTGATGAACATCAATGCGAAAATCCTCAATGCAATACTGGCAAACTGAATCCAACAGCACATTAAAAAGCTTATCCACCATGATCAAGTCTGCTTCATCCCTGGGATGCAAAGCTGGTTCAACGTACACAAATCAATAAACGTAATCCATCACATAAGCAGAACCAGTGACAAAAACCACATTATTATTTGAATAGATGCAGAAAAGGCCTTCAATAAAATTCAACACCCCTTCTTGCAAAAAAACACTCAAAAAACTAGGTATTGTCGGAACATATCTCAAAATAAAAAAGGCTATTTATGACAAACCCTCAGCCAATATCATACTGAATGGGCAAAAGCTGGAAGCATTCCTTTTGAAAACTGGCACAAGAGAAGGATGCCCTCTCTCACCACTCCTATTCAACATGGTGTTAGAAGTTCTGGCCAGGGCAATCAGGTAAGAGAAAGAAATAAAGCTATTCAAATAGGAAGGGAGGAAGTCAAATTATCTCTGTTTGCAGATGACATGAGTGTATATTTACAAAACCCCATCGTCTCAGCCCAAAAACTCCTTAAGCTGATAGGCAAATTCAACAAAGTCTCAGGATATGAAATCAATGTGCAAAAATCACAAGCATTCCTATACACCAATAATAGACAAAGAGAGAGCAAAATCATAAGCAAACTCCCATTCACAATTGGTACAAAGAGAATAAAACACCTAGGAATACAACTTACAAGGGATGTGAAGGACCTCTTCAAGGAGAACTACAAACCACTGCCCAAAGAAATAAAAGAGGACACAAACAAATGGAAAAACATTCCATGCTCATGGATAAGAAGAGTCAATATCGTGAAAATGGCCATACTGACCAAAGTAATTTATAGATTCAATGCTATTTCCATCAAGCTACCATTGACTTTCTTCACAGAATTAGAAAAAACTACTTTAAATTTCATATGAAACCAAAAAAGAGCCCATATAGCCAAGGTAATCCCAAGCAAAAAGAACAAAGCTGAAGGCATCACGCTACCTGACTTCAAACTATACTACAAGGCTACAGTAACCAAAACAGCATGGTACTGGTACCAAAAAAGATACATAGACCAATGGAACAGAACAGAGGCCTCAGAAAAAACCCCATACATCTACAAGCATCTGATCTTCCACAAACCTGACAAAAACAAGCAATGGGGAAAGGATTTCCTATTTAATAAATGGTGTTGGGAAAACTGGCTAGCCATGTCCGGAAAACTGAAACTGGACCCCTTCCTTACACCTTATACAAAAATTAACTCAAGATGGATTAAAGATTGAAACATAAGACCTAACACCATAAAAACCCTAGAAGACAACCTAGGCAATACCATTCAGGACATAGGCATGGGCAAAGACTTCATGACTAAACACCAAAAGCAACTGCAACAAAAACCAAAATAGACAGATGAGATCTAATTAAACTAAAGAGCTTTTGCACAGCTCACGCTTGTAATCCCAGCACTTTGGGAGGCTGAGGCGGGTGGATCACGAGGTCAGGAGATCGAGACCATGGCGAAACCCCGTCTCTACTAAAAATACAAAAAAATTAGCTGGGCGTGGTGGTGGGCGCCTGTAGTCCCAGCTACTTGGAAAGGCTGAGGCAGGAGAATTGCATGAACTCGGGAGGCAGAGCTTGCAGTGAGCCGAGATTGCACCACTGCACTCCAGCCTGGGCGGCAGAGCAAGACTCCATCTCAAAAAAAAAAAAAAAAAAAGAAAGAAACTATCATCAGAGTGAACATACAACCTACAAAATGGGAGAAAATCTTTGCAATCTACCCATCTGACAAAGGGCTAATATCCAGAATCTACAAAGAACTTAAACAAATTTATGAGAAAAAAACAACCACATCAAAAAGTGGGCAAAGGATATGAACAGACACTTCTCAAAAGATGACATTTATGCAGCCAACAGACATATGAAAAAATGCTCATCATCACTGGTCCTTAGAGAAATGCAAATCAAAACCACAAGGAGATAGCATCTCATGCCAGTTAGAATGGCTATCATTAAAAAGTCAGGAAACAACACATGCTGAAGAGGATGTGGTGAAATAGGAATGCTTTTACACTGTTGGGGGGAGTGTAAACTAGTTTAACCATTGTGGAAGGCAGTGTGGTGATTCCTCAAGGATCTAGAACTAGAAATACCATTTGAGCCAGCAATCCCATTACTGGGTATATACCCAAAGGATTATAAATCATTCTACTATAAAGACACATGCACACGTATGTTTATTGCAACACTATTCACAACAGCAAGGACTTGGAACCAACCCAGATGCCCATCAATGATATACTGGATAAAGAAAATGTGGCATATATACACCATGGAATACTATGCAGCCATAAAAAGAAATGAGTTCATGTTCTTTGCAGGGACATGGATGAAGCTGGAAACCATCATCCTCAGCAAACTATCACAAGGACACATAACCAAACACCATATGTTCTCACTCATAAGTGGGAGCTGAACGATGAGAACACATGGGCACAGGGAGGGGAACATCACACACTGGGGGCCTGTTGGGGGTGGGGGCAAGGGAGGGATAGCATTAGGAGAAATACCTAATGTAGATGATGGATTGATGGGTGCAGCAAACCACCATGGCACATGTATACCTACGTAACAAAATGGCAAGTTCTGCACATGTATCCCAGAACTTAAAAGTACAATAAAAAAAGATGAGTCAAAATAATGGAGTTGCCACATCTACCTTATGTGCACATCACACAGCTTCTGTTTCTGGGTCCTATTCTTCCTGGTGTTTTTGCATTGTCCTCCTCTTGTCTGGGATCCACTGAAGCTCACCAGCTTGTTCACGGTCCTGAGCTGTAACCCCAAATATGCTCCACTTAATCCCTCCTTCCTTACCCAAAAGCTCAAAAGTGGCCCCTACCAAGAATTTGCTTATGACTTTGTAAGCTAGCACTGTTTGAGAACATAAGCATATTTTCAACAGGGGCCTTCTAGAGAATTGTCCCATAAGCCAACAGGAAGATAAAGATAGTAGAATTATTTTGAAGGGGATAGACCTTATGTTGCCTATGCAGAAAGAGCCTGCTTTATCTGAAGCTAGGCCAGACTCACTCTGTGTCATGTCCCATTGCATCTTCTATCCCAAGCCTCTGTGGATCAGTTGTGAGATCCACAGACACTCATATCCTGTAGTAGCTTTCATTTCATACCAAACTATGTCTCCTGTATGACCAGAAGCAGAGGCATAGATCAGATGACCTCTGGACTTCCCTGCCAATTCTTGGAATGAACTATCAAAGGGATTCCAGGCAAAGTGATTGCAACCCTTGGCCATTTCTTCAACAACAAACATTTACTAAACTCCTACATTAAACCAGGCATTATGCCAGAATCTGAGCACTCAAAGCTGAATAAGATGCAACGTAGCCCTGAACTGGGTGCTAACTTCCTCCCATGAAACTCAAAGTACCATAAATTCCTATTTGAAAAGAAAACCAAAAATTCTTCCCAGACATTTTCTCATTTGATCATAAAGCCACTCTGTAATCTAATAATTGATATCCCCATTTAATATAGGAGGTAACTGGGGCTCTGAGGGATTTGTTTAATGTAAAAGAGACATTAACTAGTAAAGCTGGAATTTGAGGAGGGTGGGCACTTCAAGGGAAAGGCAAGCCCATTGTCTTTGGTCTGTGCTGTCTGTCCTTGGGATTCTGAGCCTGTTAAAAGCATTAGTGTGAACCAGACAGAGATGTACATATATGATTAACACACCCTAGTACTTCTGGTGTTTCAGATAACCCTTCCTCCAACCCCCTTGCTCTCTCTGCAACCTGCCACTTAAGCCAGGGTAAGGCAAATGCAAAGACAAGGGTGGATTTGCACCCTCTAGGAAGGCAGCATGGACCTTGAAGGGTATGCTGTCTCTGCTTAAACCATTATCTTTCTCTTCATCAGAAGGGCCTTGATTAAATAGCAGGCACATTTCAGAATGGAGATGAGAAGGTAATACACAAAACCACAAGCCTAGTTTTAGAACAGTCTCAAAGCTCCTGGGCTTTTTGCCTAGAGAAAATAACTTGGTCAAAGGGCTTTTAGCTCCTCGTTTGGGTGTGGGGGGACTACAGTGATCTGCATTTTCCATGACAACCACATTTTTTCTATAAACAGATCTGCCCCAAGCAGGGTGCAAGCTTGTAATCAGTTCTTAATACATTTTCACAAATGACTGATCAATGACTGGAAATACATATCCCTTCTCCAGTACACAACTTACTCGTTTCCAACAGTGACAGAGTTCATAAGGTTTCTTTTGCATTACAGGGAAATTTACTCTAGTGTTTATGGAAGCTGTCAGGAGTGTATTTAAATATTCAACTCTGTCTAAAAAGGTTCTGTAATTAGTATTTCTCCAGGCCAAACCAGCTTGAGTCTCAATAACTCAGTAACAAAGCATTATTTCTCTGGCTCTTTTCCTGCCAGCTGTTGCAATAATGAGAGCCCACCCCAACCCTTCTTTTGCTTGTTCTGGGAATACTTGGGGAGTGGCCTATGTCATATAGGCCCTTGAACAGAGTTCCTGGACACTGAGTTTTCCCTGTTCCTCTTCAGAATTGCAGTGGTGATGTCGTCTGTCACTGCCATACTAAAGGCTTCATGATATAAGCACAATTCTGGAACACGGCGACTTCTCCATTCCAGATGTGACCTTACTGTAGCTCAGGCAGTATCCTTCATGAGGACATGCGTTTGGAGGCCCATCCCACCTGTTCTTCATATGTGCTTGAAAGAGTCTGTATCCCATGATGAGTACAACTTAGACTACCAACCTGAGACCACTGCTGCAAGCCAAAGTGAGCAAGTGTCTGCACTGGCTTAATATCAGGAGTTGAACTAGCCTAGATTTGACCCAGAGGCTGATGATAAGTGTGCTGACAACACTTGTTTCTCTTTTATTCCTGTTTTAAGCAGTTAAGCTAATTCGACTTTTGTTCTCAGAATGACTGGAGGAAGGAGAACCAAGCTCATTTACTCTTTACTTTGGAAAGAGGAAACAGCAGAAACTTGGGGCACAGTCTCTTAATGGAAAGTCACCTTAGAACATAATTTCTCAACCAGAAGTTGAGTCACATGTCCAACAAGTGCAACAGGTGGGTTTATAATGGTGATGGAAAAGATAATTTGGAATGAAGATTCTTTCAGATGCTGCATTTGTTTGTTATTTATTTCTATGTCACTCCATATAGGAGTTAATGCCGCTGCCAGGAATACTTAAAGATCTCAAAGAAATATAATAAGGAAGCCCATATAAGTAAAAAAGATAAACGTGATTGGGGCATAAGATAGAATTGAAATGAAGTTCATGTAAAAATGCCACTCAAGCAGCCCTAAGCTTTCCAGCACACACACACACACACACACACACACACACACGCCTGATAGAAGTTATGGGATTCCTAAATTTCTTAGGATTTGTTTTAAGTTTCTCAAGAAAAGATAGCTATTCCTGATACCAAATAGAAATGTTTCTCCCAAGAAGACTTATAAAGTGTATTTCATGAGTAATTCCAGAAAATGTGGTCAACAAAAACTAAGGAAAGCATTCAGTGGGCAGAGAGGGTGATGTTAAGAATGCAGACAGCAGCGCATGAGCACAGAAGATGAGAAGAGGCCCAGCCGAGAACCGTGGAGGCCCTTGTCCTCTTCTTCCCCTTCCCCCTACAGGCCTCTCTTTTGCATGGTTTCTGCCCCATCTAGCATCTTCCTTCCTGTCCTTTTTTCCTCAATGGCTCTGCCCTTTTCAAAATTCTGTCTCTCTGTCCCGAAGTAAAGTTGTTTCCTCTTCCTGTCCTGAAGTTCAGAAAGAACAAAGTACATGCCCAAGGTCATACAGCTGAGTAGTGTAGTTTACATGTCTTATGTTTTTGAGTCAGACCTGTGTCAAACCAATCTCTATCCTTAAAGATTTACTCAATATTTAGCAAATATTTATAGAATTCAAACTAAGGTGATCCCATCTAGTCTTAAGACTTGAAACATGATCTGTATACTCATGTCACCCAAGTATATACTTCTGGTCCTGACCTCTTTCCTGAAATTCCAACTCCCCCATCCAATGCCTCTGAGCATGTTCACTCAGATGTCTGGTAAACAACTCCAAGTGTCCAGATCCAAAGTACCATGAGTCTGGATTTTTCCTCCAAAGCTTTTCCTGCCCATGTCTTTTGCATCTCAAGAAATGATATCTCCATTTATTCAGATGCTTAAGTCAGTTTTCTTGCCCTGCCCTCATCAAATACATTAGGAAACCTATCTGCTCCAACTCAAGTTCAGCTACTTCTTACCATCCCCAATACCATCGTTCCAAACCAACTCTTCTCTCTCCTGTTCTAGTGCTAACATAGCGTGCTATACAACTTCCCTATTTCTAATCTTGCTCCACTCTCCACACAACAGCCATAGCAATCTAGTTAAAACTAAATCAGATCATGGAATTTCCTTGCTCAAAACATTCCAATGCTGCCTTTGCATTGAACAAAACTTAAATAAGGGAGAGGCTTGAAGGTTGTATACAGCCTGGCCCCTATTTCTCTGAATTCATTTGCAAGCATTTTCCACTTTTATTCACTGGGCTCTTGTGTGTGTGTGTGTGTTTGTGTGTGTGTGTGCATATATGTGCATTTATGTATGTAAACATAATTAGTATTGTGTTTCATTGACAAACCATAATTTTGTATAACTTTATAGGGCACAATGTGATATTTTTATATATGTATACAATATGGAATAATTAAATCAAGCTGATTAAGATATCTATCACCTCACTTAATTTTTGTTAGGAAACATTTGAAATTTATTCCCTTGGTTGTGGTGAAACATACGTTATTATTGACTATAGTCAGCCTATTGTGCAATAGATCGCAAAACTAATCCTCCTGTCTAACTGAAACTTTTTGCCCTATGACCAGCAACTACCCATTCCCTCCCTCTTCTCCCCACCTCCCCACCTCCCCACCCAGCCTCTGGTAACCGTCATTCTACTCTCTACTTCTATGAGTACAACTTTTTTAGATTCCACATAAAAGTGAGACCATGCAGTATTTGCCTTTCTGTGCCTAGCTGATTTAACTTTGCATAATATCCTCCAGGTTCATCCACGTTGTCACAAATGACAAGATTGTCTTCTTTTTTAAGACTGAATAGTATTCCATTGTCTATATATACCACATTTTCTTTGTCTATTCATCTGTTGATAGACACAAGTTGATTCCACATCTTGGCTATTGTGGACAGCACTGCCATGAACCTAGGAGTCCAGATATCCTTTGGACATATTGATTTCAATTCCTTTAGACAAATACCCAGCAGTGGGATTGATTGACATATGATAGTTCTATTTTTAGTTTTTTGAGGAATTTCCATTCAGTTTTCCATAATGGCTGTGAGTCTGGAGTTTGTTCCTACTGGTGGGTTCGTGGTCTCACTGACTTCAAGAATGAAGCTGCAGACCTTTGGGGTAAGTGTTACAGCTCATAAAGGTGACACAGACCTGAAGAGTGGTCAGCAGCAAGATTTGTTGTGAAGAGCAAAACAACAGAGCTTCCACAGCATGTAAGGGGACCCAAGCAAGTTGCCACTGCTGGCTGGGGTGACCAGCTTTTATTCCCTTATTTGTCCCCTCCCATGTTCCATTTCTGTCATATTAGAGTGCCTTTTTTTCAATCCTCCCTGTGATTGGCTACTTTTAGGCTCCTGCTGATTGGTGCATTTTACAGAGCCCTGATTGGTGCATTTTATAGAGTGCTAATTGGTGCATTTTAAAAAGTGCTGATTGGTGCATTTTACAATCCCCTTGCTAGCTACAGAGCACTGATTTGTGCATTTTACAATCCCAGCTTCAGAGTGCTGATTGGTGCATTTTACAATCCTCTTGTAAGACAGAAAAGTTCTCCAAGTCCCCACTTGACCCAGGAAGTCCAGCTGGCTTTACCTCTCAATCCCCAGTCTAAACAGGACACTCCAACTGCTGTTGGGAATTGGGAGACGACTACTCTAGCTACTTCCTGCTGGATAGGGATGAAGAAGGGGCCCTGCAATTGTAGTGTCCTCCAGAGGGGAACTCTCTAGGCCAGTCAAAGGGCCAGTGGGTTGGTCCAGGGGTCCTCAGTAGAAGTTGTGAGTTGAGCTCATTTGGGGTTCCATTTGTAAGACCATCTGTAGCTTGATGGCCTCAATCCTGGAGGTAACAAATTTGACAAGGAGGTTAAAAATACAGGGCCTGAAGGTGAGTAATAGCAAAATGGCTCCAGAGGTTGGTATAAGAGTTTGAAAGGCATTGTCTGATTTCAGAAGCCTTTTCCTGTAAATGCCAGGTGATGTCTCATACTCTCCCTGACTGGTTAGTGTAAAAACAACACTCTTCCTCTAAGAAGGTGCAGAGTCCTCATTTCTCAGCCGTGAGGAGGTCTAGGCCTCAGCAGTTTTGGAGAGTCACTGCTGCCAAAGAGTCTATTTGGGGTTGTAGAGTAAGGATAGATTTAGTTATTTCTTGCAAACTGTCTGAGAAATCCTTTGAGAGTGTGTGGTAGCAGGATAGCGAAGTGGACAAACCTGCTATTCTGGTTCCTGTAGTAGTGGCCATCCCTAAACCTATAAGTAGGGGTATTACTTGTATGGCGTGCACTGACAGACTTGAGCTTTGAGGGGCACTGATAGGTTCTGATTTCCTGGGACAATGTGAATGTTGGGACTTAGGAAGATTAAGGCACAGGTGACTGTCCAGTTGGTGGGGAGGCAGATATAAGTTGAAGTTCCATATAAGAATATGCCTTGGCTGGGTAGACAGAAGGGGTTGTGTATGTTGAAAAGGTGTGTGAGTTTGTTGTTTTCAGTTTTCCATACTCCTAGAGTACTTGCCAAGGTAGCTCTGCAGCAGCTGGAAAGGGGTGTTGGGAGCAAATTGAGTGGCTCCCTGTGTTCTACTTTCCCATTGGAGAAAAAAAAAAATTGTATCTACTAGGAACCATTCAAGGGAGTGACTGAAAGGGGATGAGAAGGCATTCATTAGTGGTGGGGGTGCTGCTGCAGGTGGTCCTGGGGTGAATGGTCATGCAGGGAGTATGTTTGCCATTACAAAACCCGGACTGTTTATTAAGCAGGGAGGAGATGATAATTTTTGGAGGCCCTGAGAAGCAGACAAGCTGTCTGAATGGAGCTGTTTTGGTGACTCAGAAGTTACTATGATCAGTTGGGGCTTGAAGTTGTAGAGTGTAATTACACTGATGGGATGCTAGATGCCCCAGGGCCAGGCCTGATAACAGGTTGCATTGGATACATAAAAGGGCTTGGAAAGTTAAGATGGCATTTGTAGTTGCAGGGCTGTGTATGGGCTTTTCATTGCTTGTGTAATAGGTGAGGTTGGAAATGTAAGAGCGTAAAAGTTGGATTGTGTGTCCTGTTAAGGTATTCTTGGTCCTATCAGAGATGGGGAAGTTGGCTAATGATTGCATATTTAGAATTTGGAAAGGGTCTTTTCCTTCATAAGAGAGGTGGTAGGTTAAGTTAGTAAAGACCCAGTTTTTTTGCAGGAACAGGAGTGGCAACGTAAGCACCGTCTGATAGAGAGATGCAAAGCCAACAGTCATTTGCCAGGGAAGGATGGGACTGGTTTAACAGAGAGTGGGTTAAGTTGAGAGTCTTGTAGAGGTAATGAGGAGCTGGTGGAAGGGGAGGGGCAACTATGTGGGGTATCCAAGGAGGCAGGAGGGACAGATAGGCAAAGAGTAAGTAGGAAGGTAAAGAGGGTGCCCTGAAAGATGAGATCATTTTATCCAGTCTGAGTTAGTGGTAGTAGTAAATTGCTGTCAGAAGGAAGGATGATAGAAAAAAGGTTGACGTGATTAGGATTTCATCCTGGCAGGAGCTACAGTATATAGTCCTACTGCAAACAGTATGGCTAGTATACTGGTTAATAATGTGAGGAAACAGTAAAAGGATTCCATTAAAGGGGAAATGAGAGGTGTTAAAGATTATGTAGGTTTTCACTTATCTTTTTTAAGTAGGAAGGAGCTTTTCCTCAGGATTGGCTGTAAGAGTCTTTTTAGTCTTGGATGTTTCCTTCCAAACTGGAAGACACAAGTCCTCCAATGGCTCACAGGTGTATCGAGGTTGGTCTGGTTGATCTTGGGACTCCCGAGCTGTTGGTCCTGCAGGTTCCAGGGGGTATCCAAAGTTTAACTCGGTGTGGTGAATCCAATATTCCACTCCTGCCACCTTAACTGCAGTGGGGGTAGAGAGGATTATCAAGTATGGTCCTTCCCCCAAAGAATCCATAGATGGGAAGATAGAGGGGAGGGATTTTACCAACACTAGATCTCCTGGTTGAAATAACTCCGTTTCCTGTTCTCTGTGACATCCTTCGCATAGAATTTAAGGTTTTGTTGATATTTTGCCAAAGAAGTTATATCTTTGACCAAGTTGGCCATTTCCTGATCAAGTATGAGCTCATTTGTGAGAAAAGGTCATCCATACAGCATTTCATACAGACTGAGCCCCATTTTGTGAGTAGAATTTTGGGTTCTCAACAAGGCCATGGGCAAGAGAGTAGGCCATGGGAGATAAGTTTCTTGAGTTAGTTTCCTTAGGTTCCTCTTGAGTGTTTCGTTTGCCTTCTTGACCTTCCCTGAGGATTGTTCTCAACAAGGCCATGGGCAAGAGAGTAGGCCATGGGAGATAAGTTTCTTGAGTTAGTTTCCTTAGGTGCCTCTTGAGTGTTTCATTTGCCTTCTTGACCTTCCCTGAGGATTGTGGCCTCCAAGTGCAGTGAAGGTGTTATTGTATCCCTAGCACCCTGGAAATTCCCTGAGCTACTGTGGCTTTAAAAGCTGGACCGTTGTTGCTTTGTAAGCTTTAGGGAAGTTCAAATCTAGAAATTATTTCATAAATTAGGACTCTAACCACTTCCTGAGTCTTCTCTGCCTTGCAGGGAGAGGCTTCTATCCAATTTGTTAAGGTATCAACACAGATCAACAAGTATTGAAATTCCCTTGACTTAGGCATACGGGTGAAGTCTAACTGCCAGTCCTCTCCGGGATAGTGCCCTATTCTTTGTTTCCCAGAGGGGCCTTGTGATGGACCAAGAGATTATTCCTTTGGCACATCTCACAGGCTTTGACTACTTGTTGGATGGTCTGGAGGAGATTTGGCCCTGTAAATAGGGATTTAGCCATTTGATGAATGTTCTCAATACCCATATGAAAAGTTTAGTGGAGGGGCTTAAGTATTTTCCACTGGCTGACTTCGGGTATGAGTACCTTTCCCTCTTCTGTCATTAACCACCCTGAGGGGAGAAAACTATGCCCCCATAAAAGTCCCCATTACATTTCAATCGGGGAATACTGGGGCTTAATCTCTTGGAGAGGGTTGTTCCATACCAAGTGTCCTTCCGTAGGTATTTCTAATGAGAAGTTCTGCCTGGTAGCAATTTTGGCCTCAGCGTCTGCCTGTTGGTTTCCTTCTGCCTTTTCTCCTTCACCTTTTTGATGGCTTTGGCAGTGTAAGACTGACACCTCCTTGGGTTTTTGCACTGCATGCAATAACTCCATGATTTCCTTGTGGTATTTAACAGGGGTTTCCCCAGAGGTTAGGAACTCCCCTTCTTTCCATATTGCAGTATGAGCATGTAGGATTAGAAAAGCATACTTGCTATCTGTATACACATTTATTCTTTTTCCCTTTCCCAGTTCTAAGGCTCAGGAATACCCCACTAGTTCTGCTAACTGGGCACTGGTCCCTGCAGGAAGAGGCTTACTTTCAAGTACTGTTACATCACTAACTGTGGAATAACCTGCCCTTCATATCCCATTCTCCACAAATGAACTTCCATCAGTATATAGGTTAAAGTCAGGATTAGCTAAGGGGACTTTTAAAAGATCCTCTCAGGTGGCATAAGTCTGGGCTACAATTTGTTGGCAGTCATGCTCGATTGGTTCCCCATCCTCTGGGGAAAAAGTGGCAGGGTTGAGGGCTTCACACATGTGTATTTGAAGCACTGGTCCCTCAAGGAGTAGTGCCTGGTATCTAAGCAGGCCATTGTCTGATAGCCATAAACTTCCTTTGGCACCCAGTATGCCATTTACATCATGAGTAATCCAGACAGTGAGATCCTTTCCTTGTATTATTTTGATAGCCTCTGATACTAAGATGGCCACCACTGCAACTACCCAAAAACAGTGAGGGCAGCCTTTTGCTACTACATCAATTTCCTTACTTAAGTATGCCACTAGTTGTGGGCTTGTCCCATGAGCCTGACTAAGGACTCCAAGAACTATTCCCATTCTCTCTGTGATGTATACAGAGAAGTTTTGTCCTGCGGGAAGGTTTAAGGCTCGAGCTTGTACTAGGACCTTCTTTAAGATTTTGAAGGCTGTTTCTGCCTCTGGTTCCCATTCTACTAGATGAATATTTGCTCTCTGGGTCTCCTTGATTAGAGTATAGAATGGCCTGACCATCTCACTGTATCCGGGGATCCATAGTCAGCAAAAGCCAGTGATTCCAAGGAACTGCTGAAAATGTTTTAATGTCTTAGGGCAAGGATAAGCCAGTATAGGCTGTATTCCTTCCTTGCTGAGGGCCCTGGCTCCTCTGGCTAAGATTATGCCGAGATATTTGACTTGTTGTAGGCAGAGCTGGGCCTTTGATTTAGACCTCTTGTACCCTTGATTAGCTAGAAAGTTCAAGAGATTTAGCATAGCCTGCTGGCATGAGGCTTCTGAACTGATAGCCAAAAGTAAATCATTCACATACTGAAGGATCAGAGTGCCTGGAGTTGAGAAGTGGCCTAGATCTTAGGCCAGTGCCTGACCAAACAGATGAGGGCTATCCCTAAACCCTTGAGGCGAGACTGTCCACGTAAGTTTGGACGTGTGGTCTGTGGGATCTTCAAAGGCAAAGAGAAACTGGGAGTCAGAGTGCAAGGGACTGCAGAAGACGGTATCCTTGAGGTCCAGAACAGTGAACCATTCTTCTTCCTCTGATATTTGAGAGAGCAGGGTATAGGGGATGGTTACAGCTGGATATAGAGGAATTACTGCCTCATTGATGAGTCTAAGATCTTGCACTAGTCTCCACTGACCATTCAGTTTTTGTACTCCTAGAATTGGGGTGTTGCAGTGATTGTTGTATTTTATTACTAAGACTTGAGCTTTTAAATGTCTAACAATATCCTGTAATCCTTTATAAGTTTCAGGCCTTAAGGGATATTGCCTTTGATAAGGAAAAGTGGTGGGGTCTTTTAGCCTGATTTGGACTGGGTGGGCATTTTTTGCCCTTCCAAATTGTCCTTTCAATGCCCAGATTTCAGGGTTGATTCCCTCCTTAAATAGGGGACAACAAATGGGTATCTTGTCCCCCATATTCATGCAGATAATAGCTCCAGCTTTGGCTAATATGTCCCTCCCTATTAAGGGTACGGGGCTTTCGGGCATAACAAGAAAGTCATGTGAAAAGAGCAAAGTCTCCCAATTACAACTGAGGAGGTGGGAGAAATACCTGGTTACAGGCTGTCCCAGGATTCCTCAGATGGTAATGGACCTTGAAGACAGTCATCCAGGGCAGGAGATTAACACTGAGAAGGCTGCACCAGAGTCCAGGAGGAAGTCAATTTCCTGGCCTTCAATGGTTAAACATACCCAGGGCTCAGTGAGTGTGATGACATGAGCTGGAGCTTGCCCTGGGCACCCTCACTCATATTGTTGGATCATCTGTTGGGGGCTTCTGGCCCAGAGAACCTTTGTCCTCTGCAGTGTGCCTTCCAGTGATTGCCTTGGCATAGTGGACATGGGTGAGGGGGCAGCTTGTTTCTCATTGGACAATCTTTTTTAAGGTATCCTTGCAAACCACACTGATAACAAGCCCTACCAAGTGATTGGCCTGCTCCATTTTCTGTCCTCTCTGAACCACCATGGTT
Organism: Symphalangus syndactylus; assembly: GCF_028878055.3. Lineage (NCBI taxonomy): Eukaryota > Metazoa > Chordata > Mammalia > Primates > Hylobatidae > Symphalangus > Symphalangus syndactylus. Next base: position 46,183,085 of record NC_072434.2, on the reverse strand, counting down.
TGTTTGTCCGAGGGTCATGACTAAGGCTGTGGCCTTTCTCTGATCTTGCTTTTCCTTTTTGGCCTGTTCCTCTTGGTCCCTATTATAGAACACCGAGGTTGCCAGGTTTAATAATGCCTCCAGATTTTGTTCAGGGTCAGGGCTCGCTTTTGGAGCTTTCTCCTGATATCTGTGGCTGATTGAGTAACAAACTTATCTTTGAGGATCAATTGACCCTCGACGGAGTCGGGTGACAGGGGAGTTTATTTTCTTAAGGCCTCCCATAGCCACTCAAGGAAGGCAGAAGGATTTTCTTCCTTTCCCTGAGTTATGGTGGACATCATTGAATAATTCATGGGTTTTCTCCTAATTCTCCTTAGTCTTTCTAGAACACAGGTCAACAGATGTTTGCCACTCCAGTCCCCATGATCTGAGTCTAGGTCCCAGCTGGGATCCATACTGGGGACGGCTTCTTGACCAGTAGGGAAATTGTCCCTTTCTTCAGCTGTTATTCTATCATTTACTTGACTAAGATACAAGGTATCTCCAAACTCTCGGGCTGGAGCTAAAGCCACATTCTTTTCATTAAAGGCCAGGGTTTGATCTAACAATAGCATGACATCTCTCCAAGTGAGGTCGAAGGTTTTCCCTAGACCCTTTAGGACATCTATATACCTATCAGGATCATCTGAAAATGTCCCCAGGTCTACCTTGATCTGCTTTAAATCAGAGAAGGAGAAGGGGACATGTACCTGGGTTGGGCCAAATACCCCTCCCCCCTACAGCTTGAAGGGCACATAACTGATAGCCCAGGGGGTTTTGTGGTCCCTTGGAGATTTCTTTGTGTGTTCCCTTCTGGGTATGGGAGGTTACAGGAAGCTTATCATTAATAGGATGGAGAGCTATAGGGAGGCAAGGATATGGAAGTAAGATGAGAGGTCCTCCTGTGGGATGTAAATTGCAAGCTTTGCATAGTTGTGGATTCTCCATCAATGAAAAGAAAGCTTGGACATAAGGTATTTCAATCCATTTGCCTTCCCTTTTACAGAAAAGGTCAAGCTGCAGGATAGTACTGTAATTTATACTTCCCTGAGGTGGCCATTTTTCCCCATCAGAGAATACTGGGGCCAGGCCATAGTGCAGAAAAAAACAAGCTGCTTATTTTTCAGGGTTTGTGGATCAAATTGATCCCAATGGCTCACTTCAAGGGTGAGCCTGTTGATGCCTGAGTGTTTCCTATCTGAAAGAAAAAACTGCCCATGGTTTTGGTTTGTTTGTTTTTTTATTTCCCCCTGCCCAAGAACCTGCAATTGTCCCTGGACCCTGCTGTTCAGAATAGTTGCACTCACCGAAGCAGCAGAGGAAACACTAGTTTTCCTCATAGACCACAAAGACGGCCAAGGAAGGTTGGATTTAGTGGCCCTTACCAACACATTCTCGAAAACCTGCACCCTTGCCTTTTTTCTTAGGCCACAAAGAGGACTGAGAAAAATTGAATTTAGTGGCCGTTACCGATGCATTCTCGAAAACCTGTTAGAGTCCTAACAATTCTCCTGTTAGTAATGGGACCTTACCCTTGTCCTATAAAGATGATATGCCTCAGAATGGAGTGGAGGGCCATACAGTGAGGGAGGGAAGGGATCTCTAGGATTGGAAGAGTGACACCTTTTGTCCTCACTTCTCATCATATGAATGGGAAGTTTATAATTTCTGAGGCTCCCCATATCCTAGCTTCAGGAATAGCCTTTGTTAGGCCTGCTAGTCTAAGGAGGGATCCTGAAATTCCAGATATCCTCCACCAATGGAACTTTGGGCAAAAATTATGTCTTTCAGATTGGTGAGCCTGGGTGCCTAAAGAAGGGAATAGAGTCCCAAAATTTATACTAGAAATCATTCTTATAGGAGAAACTAGAAGAGCACCAGGGACAGGGAGTGGTTTTTAGAAGTGGAACTAGCCTCAGAGAAGAGAGGTGGGAGGAATTTTGTCTGACAGGCATTAGGACCCAGGAGGCAAGAGTCAGAATAGATAGGATAGATGGGTGAGTCTCTCTTGGGCCATGGAACTTTGAGAGTTCTTCTCATGGCTGCAGGGTCAACTAACTTTTTTTTGGGACCCCAGAGCTGGATGGCTTTCCTCTCTATTGACCCTTGGCTCAGCCCAGAAGTGCAGGAAAAGCGGAAGCTGGTTCTAGGCAAACCAACACTTCCGACTCCAAAGAGTCAGGGGTTGCTAGACAGCCCTTTCCCAGAAAGCCTGACACCCGTGTCTTTAGTCTGGCAGCTGACAGGTGCCTAGTGTTTAGCCCTTGAATTCTAAAGAAAAATAGCCCTTGAATTCTAAAGAAGAATAGCAAGTGAAAGGATATCACCACATGGCAATATCCTGGACGAGTCCCCAAGATGACAATGCTGCCCTGGGGACTGACAGACAACTGGCAACCTGCTCAGGTTCCCTTCCACGCTGTGGAAACTTTGCTCTTTCACTCTTCACAATAAATCTTGCTGCTGCTCACTCTTTGGGCTTGTGCCATCTTTAAGAGCTGTAACACTTACCACAAAGATCTGTGGCTCCGTTCTTGAAGTTAGCAAGACCGTGAACCCACCGGAAAGAACCAACTCCAGACACAGCTGTACTAATTTACATTTCCACCAAGATTGTACAAGTGTTCTCTTTTCTCCACATCCTTGGTAACACTTATCTTTCATCTTCTTGATAAAAGTCATTCTAATTGGTGTAAGGCAATATCTCACTGTGGTTTTAATTTGAATTTCCCCAAATTATTAGTGATGCTGAGCATTTTTTCACAAACCTGCCAGCCATTTGTATATCTTCTTTTGAAAAGTGTCTGTTCAGGTCCTTTGCCCATTGTTAAATCAGGTTATTTTATTTCTTGCTATTGAGTTGGTTGAGTTCCTCACATATTTTCCATATTAACCCCTAATCAGATGTATGATTTGCAAATATTTTTCCCACTCTGTGGGCTGTCTCTTCACTTTTATTAATTGTTTCTTTTGCTGTGCAGAAGCTTGATGTAATCTCTTGTCTATCTTTTCTTTTGTTGCCTGTGCTTTTGGATCCATATCCAAAAATCATTACCCAGACCAATGTTGCAGAGCTTTTCCCATATGTTTTCTTCTAGTAGTTTTACAGTTTCAGGTCTCAAAGTGTGGATGTCAATGGATAAAGCTGTGCTTCACCAAGCGATCTCTTGTTCTTTGATCAGGAAGAGAGCAGTGTGATGATGCAGGCACCCCAGGGACTCCAATTTTAACAAAGGGGATTTCCAGTTTTGGGGTATAGTATTGGCTGAGATTCAGACTTCCCTGGTCTAGCATCATCAGTATGAGCTGAGGTATTTGTTTCCAGCAGTGGCAGTGGTGTGGACATCTCCTCCACAAGGGGATTTTGAGCATGAATCTTTGGCCCTCCTTGGAATTCCATGCACTTCCTAAGATCCTTATTAAATTTCTTTTCTGTTTAATCCAGTTAGGGTGAATTCTGTGTTTGCAACTAAGAACACAGGTGACATATGGATCATCTGAGCTGTGAAATGTTTTAGGTCAGTATCCTTGACCTATACAAGCCCCTCATCAGTAACCAACATATGTCTTTCACCTCCTTGGTTAGATAGATTCCTAGGTATTTTATTTTTTTAAGCTATTATAAAAGGGGTTGAGTTTTTTTTTTTTATTCTCAGCTTGGTTGCCATTGGTGTATAGTAGAGCTACTGATTTGTGTACATTAATTTTGTATTCTGAAACTTTGCTGAATTCATTAATCAGCTCTAGGAGCTGTTGGGAGGAGTCTTTAGAGTTTTCTAGGAATACGATCATATCATCAGCAAACAGCAACAGTTTAACTTCTTCTTTATCAATTCAGATGCGCTTATTTCTTTCTCTTGTCTTATTACTCTGGCTAGGACTTCCAGTACTATGTTGAATAGAAATGGTGAGAATGAGCATCTTTATTTGGTTCCAGTTCTCAGGGGAAATGGCTTCAACTTTTCCCCATTCAGTGTAATTTTGGCTGTGGGTTTGTCATAGATGGCTTTTATTACCTTAAGGTATGTACCTTTGATGTAGGTTTTGCTGAGGGTTTTAACCATAAGGGATATTAGATAATGTCAAATGCTTTTTCTGCATCTATTGAGATGATCGTGTAATTTTTGTTTTTAATTCTGTTTATGTGGTGTATCACATTTATTGACTTGCGTATGTTAAACCATCCCTGTATCCCTGGTATGAAACCCACTTGATCATGGTGGATTATCTTTCTGATATGCTGTTGGATTCAGTTAGCTAGTATTTTGTTAAGGATTTTTGCATCTATGTTCATCAGTGATATTGGTCTGTAGTTTTCTTTTTTGTCATGTTTTTTCTTGGTTTTGGTATTAAGGTGCTCCTGGCTTCATAGAATTATTTAGGAAGGATTCTTTCTCTGTCTTGTGGAATAGTGTCAATAAGATTGGTATCAATTGTTCTTTGGATGTCTGATAGAATTCAGCTGTGAATCTGCCTGGTCCTGAACTTTTTTTTTTGTTGGCAATTTTTTAAATTACCATTTCAATATTGCTGCTTGTTATTGGTCTGTTCAGAGTTTCTATTTCTTCCTGGTTTAATACAGGAGAGTTGTATATTTCCAGGAATTTATCCATCTCCTCTAGGTTTTCTAGTTTATGTGCATAAAGGTGTTCATAGTAGTCTTGAATGATCTTTTGTATTTCTGTGGCATCAGTTGTAATATCTCCTGTTTCATTTCTAATTAAACTTATTTGGATCTTCTCTCTTCTTTTCTTAGTTAATCTTGCTAATGGTCTACCAATTTTATTTATCTTTTCCAAGAAACAGATTTTTGTTTCATTTGCCTTTGTTATTTCTTTTGTTTCAATTTTATTTAATTCTGCTCTGATTTTTATTATTTATTTTCTTCTGCTAGGTTTGGGTTTGGTTTGTTCTTGCTTCTCTAGTTCCTTAAGGTATGACCTTAGATTGCCTATTTGTGCTCTTTCAGGCTTTCCTCTCAGCACCACCTTTGCTGTATCCCAGAGGTTTTGATAGGTTGTGCCATTATTATCATTCAGTTAAAAGAATTTGTTAATGTCCATCTTGATTTCATTGTTGACCCAATGATCATTCAAGAGCAGGTTATTTAATTTCCATGTATTTGCATGGTTTTGAAGTTTATTTTTGGAATTTATTTCCAACTGTATTCCACTGTGATCTGAGCAAGGACTTGATATAATTTCAATTTTCTTAAATGCATTGAGACTTGTTTTGTGGCCTATCATATGATCTATCTTGGAGAATGTTTCATTGCTGATGAATAGAATGTATATTCTGCAGTTGTTGGGTAGAATGTTCTGTATCTGTTAAGTCCTTTTGTTCTAGTGTATATTTAAATTCATTTTTTTGTTGACTTCTGTCTTGATTACCTGTCTAGTGTTGTCAGAGTATTAAAGTCCCCCACTATTATTGTGTTGCTGTCTTATTTCTTAAGTCTAGTGGTTTTATAAATGTGGCTGCTCCAGTATTAGGTGCATGTATATTTAGGATTGTGATATTTTCCTGTTGGACAAGTTCATTTATCATTATATAATGCCCTTCTTTGTTTTTTCTAACTGCTGTTGCTTTAAAGTTTGTTTTTTTTCTGATATAACAATAGCTATTCCTCCTCACTTTTGGTGTCCATTTGCATGGAATATCTTTTTCCCACCCTTTTCCTTAAGTTTATGTGAGTCCTTATGTGTTAGGTGAGTCTCATAGAGACAGCAGATACTTGGTTAGTGAATTCTTATCCATTCTGCCATTCTGTACCTTTTAAGTGCAGCATTTAGGCCACTTATATTCAATGTTAGTATTGAGATGTGAGGTACTATTCTATCATCATGCCATTTGTTGCCTGAATACCTTGGGTTTTTAAAAAATTTATTATGTTTTTGTTTTATAGGTCCTGTGAGATTTATGCTTTAAGGATTTTCTATTCTGGTGTGTTTTGAAGATCAGTTTCAAGATTTAGAGCTCCTTTTAGCAGTTGTGGTAGTGCTGGCTTGGTAGAGGCAAATTCTCTCAGCATTTGTTTGTCTGAAGAAGACTTTATCTTTCCTTCATTTTTGAAGCTTAATTATGCTGGATACAAAATTTTTGGCTGTCAATTATTTTGATTAAGGAGGCTAAAGATAGGACCCCAATCCCTCCTAGCTTGTAGAGTTATTGCTGAGAAGTCTTCTGTTAATCTCATAGGTTTTCCTTTATAGATTACCTGATGCTTTTGCCTCACAGCTCTTAAGATTCTTTACTTTGTCTTGACTTTACATAACCTGATGACTATGTGCCTAGGTAATGAACTTTTGTGATAAATTTCCCAAATGTCCTTTGAGCTTCTTGTATTTGGATGTCTAGATCTCTAGCAAGGCTGGAGAGCTTTCCCTTAATTATTATCTCAAATATATTTTCCAAACTTTTAGATTTCTCTTCTTCCTTGGAAACATCAATTATTCTTAGGTTTCATCATTTAACATAATCCCAAACTTCTTGGAGGCTTTGTTCATTTTCTTTTATTCTTTTTTCTTTGTCTTTGTTGGATTGAGTTAATTTGAAAGCCTTGTCTTCAAGCTCTGAATTTCTTTCTTCTACTTGTTTGATTCTATTGCTGAGACTTTCTAGTGTATTTTGCATTTCTCTAAGTGTGTCCTTCATTTCCAGAAGTTGTGATTGTTTTTTCATTATGGTATTTCACTGAAGATTTTTCCCTTCATGTATTGTATTATTATTATTTTTTATTTCCTTAACTGGGACTTCACATTTCTCTGGTGCCTCCTTGATTAGCTTAATAATTTACCTTTTGAATTCTTTTTTTGGCAATTCAGAGATTTCTTCTTGGTTTGGATCTATCGCTGGTGAGCTAGTGTGGTCTTTTGGGGGTGTTAATAAAACTTTTCTGTCATATTTCCAGAATTGTTTCTCTGTTTTTTTTTTTTTTTTTCTCATTTGGGTAGACTATGTCAGAGGGAAGAGCTGGGGCTCAAGGGTTGCTATTCAGATTCTTTTCATCCCACAGGGTGCTCCCTTGATGTGGTGCTCTCCCCCTTCCTTTAGGGATATAGCTCCCTGAGAGCTGAACTATAGTGATTGTTATTTCTCCTCTGGATCTAGCCACCCAGTGGAGCTACCAGCCTTCTGGCTCTTATGAGGGGCTGTCTGCACAGGGCCCTGTGAATCATCTTCAGGTCTCTCAGCCACGGATATCAGCATCTGTTCTCCTGGAGGTGGTAGGGGAGTAAAGTGGACTCTGTGAGTGTCCTTGGTTGTAGTTTTGTTTATTGAATTAGTTTTGTGTTGGTTGGGCTCCAGCCAGGAGGTGGTGCTTTCAAGAGAGCATCAGCTGCAATAGTATAGAAAGGATCAGGTGGTGGGTGGGATCATAGAGCTCCCAGGAGATTACATACTTTGTCTTTGGCTACCAGGGCAGGTAGAGAAAGACCATCAGGTGGGGACAGGGTTAGGCATGTCTGAGCTCAGACTCTCTATGTTCAGGGCTTGCTCTGGCTGCTGTGGGTAATGGGGTTGTTGTTCTCAGGCCAATGGATTTATGTTCCCAGGGAGATTATGGCTGCCTTTGCTGCATCATGCAGGTCACCAGGGAAGTGGGGGAAAGCCAGCAGTTATTTGCAGTCCTCACCCAGCTCCCATGCAGCCCAAAAAGCTGGTCTCATTCTCACCATGCCCCCTAGTAACACCAAGTTTAGTTCCAGGCAGCTGGTAAGCAGGGCTGGGAACTTACCCCAGGCTGCCAGCCTCCTTGCCGAGAAAGCAAGTAGGGCTTTCAGGTTTTGTGCCTCCCTGCCTGTGGCAGCTTCTGTGCTGAGTCTGCACTCCAATTTCCCCCTCCACCAGGGTTCTGTCCAGGAAACTTCACATTCAGTCAAAATTGTTACACACTTCAGCTAGAAGTGTCCTTCTCCCTGTAGTCTTTTCCCAGTTCCTCTGGCAGCCCTCCCCAAGGACCCCTGTGAGATAAAGTTAGAAATGGCTTCCCTGGGGACTGAGAGCACCCACAGTGCTCTTGCCACTGTTTCTTCTACCCCTATATTTCACTTGGCTCTCTAAATTTGTCTCAGCTCCAGGTAAGGTCAAATTCCTCTTCCACGATTTGGACCTTCAGATTCCCCAGTGAGGGTGCATGTTTGGGGGCAGAAGAATGCCATTTCAAACTTTGGGCACTCACAGTTCTTCAGTTGTCTCTTAGAGCACGCAGTGGCAACCCACTTCCTTCAAAGGGTCTGTGGATTCACTTGGCTATCCTGGCACGTTCCTGCAATAGTTCTTGGAGCAAAAGTTCATGATGTGAGTCTCCATATGCTGCTCTGTCCATCCGAGTGGGAGCTGCAAGTTATTCCTGCCTCCTATCTGCCTTTTTTTCCAACTCTGCCATTGGTCTTTCTTAACAGCAGGAGAGGCTCCCTTCATCCTCTGACTTTTATATTTTTTGTGGTGTTTATTAGCCTTTGCTACAGTTACCTAGCTCAAGGTTTATTGTAGTCTCTTTCATTCTTATTTTCCCTTTCTGTCTGCATTCCTTTAGCTTTCATTGACCACCTACTCTTTGCCAGACACTAAAGACATGGAAATGAAAATATATTACACTCCTTTCCAAAGAACTGACAGAATTCTCAAATGACTAGCAAGCAAACAACAACTAAAAGGCTGTATGATGTTAAGTCATCTACAGCAAAGTAAAATAATGCAATAACTAAATGCATATGCTTTGGAGTCAAACTCACCTAAATACAGATTCTGGCTCTGAGGCTAGCTGGTCATTTTTGCTAAATTATTTAATCCCTTAAGCTTCAATTTCCCCACCTATAAAATAAGGTTAATAATGAGTTATGCATAGGGTGGTTGTGAACATGAAATAAAATAGTGTACATTAAGTACTTAATAGAGTGCCCTATTTTTTGTCATATTCAATAAATATTATTGTTAAAAACAAGTTTGTCTGAGGACGTCAGGAAATCCCGCACAGAGGGAAAAGAACACTATTACTTAAAGGAAGCATTCTTAATCTAAGCAGGCAGATGCACCTGTGCGTTTTTTTTCTTAGTCAACAATTATTCATTTTAAAAGACCGTTTCTTGTAACATCCTGGGATGAGGAGTATCCTGTTTTGATTCTTCTATTTTGCAAACAGAGAAAATGTCAGAAGCTAATTAGCTCATCCAAGTGCATACCAGTTTTGTTATTTAATCAGTAAAGGCTTTCTGTGAGGAAAGATTATGCAGTTAATCTACATTAAATACTTACTCTGTACAAAGCCTTGTGGGGGATGTAGAAATGTAAAACCACTAAGAGACACCATGTGATGTCACTGGGAGTGAACGTTGATTCCAAGATGAGCACTCCACAAAGGCAGAAAAGATGAAACTCATTTTGTGTGCGAAACTAGAGCGACAGGTATAAAGAAGAGATCATGGTCAAGAGGGATGATCAGAAAAGACTATCACAAAGGAAGTGAACTTGAAAAGCTGGGCTTAAAAAAAGAATGAAATTTAGACAATGGGAAGAGAAGGGTGTGGGGAGTGTATTAGGAAAAACAGAATTTGAGCAAAGGGCATGGTGGTGAAGAAAAACACTCAAGAGAAATCAAGTAGGCAAATTCTCTTTGTGCGGTTAAGAAGTCAAATGACTTTCCCAAGGTCACACAATTATTTAGGACTAGGATGGGGTCTCCTAATTTGCAGTTTGACATGTTCTACCATGTGCAAGATTTATAAATGATGATTGGGTGTTGCAAGAAGGGCAATATTTCATCATCCTCAAAGAAATGCGAGAAAAAGACTGGCTCTAAGGCTTATTGGATGCAGATGTGGTTGCCTTAAAACTCATGTTCACCTTCTGTGGCTGAGCAGGACCATCTTGTAGGAAGGCTGCTACTGCCGACCTGGTACTCCCGCCACATCCTGACACTCAGACTCTTAAGTATGTGGCATTATGGGAATATCCAAGGCCATAGGGCTTCCACAGGACAGCCCTGGCACATGGCCACAGAAAGGGGTTTGGGCCACATAGTCTATCATGGTTCTTCAGAGGGACAGCCGTGCAGGGAGCACTTCTGGACTTTCTTACTCTGGATTGAGCAAAATTTGTGTTTCCAGTTAGAGTTAGTTATTCCTAGTGTTGTCCTTTTTTTTTTTTTTGAGATGGAGTTTCGCTCCTGTTGCCCAGACTGAAGTGCAATGGTGTAATGGTGTAATCTTGGCTTATTGCAACTTCTGCCTCCCAGGTTCAAGCAATTCTCCTGCCTCAGCCTCCCAAGTAGCTGGGATTACAGGCTCCTGCCACCACACTCAGCTAATTTTGGTATTTTTAGTAGAGACAGGGTTTCACCACATTGGCCAGGCTGGTCTTGACCTCCTGACCCCAGGTGGTCCACCTACCTTGGCCTCCCAAAGTGCTGGGATTACAGGTGTGAGACACCATGCCCAGCCATGTTGTCCTTTTTGACAAGCAGTGTTATTTAGAAGATTATATGCTGGAGAAAGAAGATCTGGGTTCAAGTCCTTTTCTAGCTTTGTGATTTGGAACAAGTTGATTATGATATCTTGTTACCATGAGATTGGTTATGCCAATCTCCTTATTTTATGGGTTAAAAAAAACCCCAGAAGCTCAGAAGAGTTTAATAACTTGTTCAAAGTTATATAATATGTTAAATATATACATATCCATTGAATAATATCACCTCTATCTTCCTTACAAAGCTTTTATGAGGCTCAAATAAGAAAATAAATATGAATATTCACCACAGTACTTGATGTGGATGCCAGGAGCCCTTAATGTTCTCTTTCCCCAGGAGTAAAGCGGTAGTAATCAATCTCACACACACACACACACACACACATGCACACACACACAGACACCCCACATACATATACAGCATAGTGCATAACACACATACATATAAGATTTATTTAAAATGACCTTAAGAAGAAAATTATTAACTCTGGGTCAGATGTGTTTATAAGCCCATTTCTGGGACCACATTCTGGGCTCTACCATATTGTATCTTGGGGTCATGGCTCTCTCACAACTGGAGAGAGGTGCTCCAAGCATCAATTCATAAAAGCTGTTACTAGCACACTATCTCTATCCTGTTGTTTTTTTTTTTAATAATACTATCTACCTTGCATTTTCTGAGGCACAGAGCCTAGCACAAATGCGTCTAATCAGGTCAATCAAAACAAGGGGAATTGCACTGGTATTTGGGCCTGGGGTGCACAGCAAAACGTCAAAGACTACAGGACCAGGAAAGCTTGTGACTTGGCTATTCTGCTCATGATGTGGTTTTTATATAAATGGCCTGCATTCATGTAAGGACAAACATAAAACAGCCCTTCTCCTAGCTTCAGAATAGACTGAAAGTAGAGGAGAAGAGCAGAGAGAAATTTTGGGTTTTTTTGGTTTGGTTTTAGGAAATAATTTACAATATTTATACTCTAGGAATTGCCCTAGAGAAATTAGAATTTTTTAATTAAAAAATTTATTTTCCTCTTAGCTTCTTGCAATGTCCACATTATACAGTGCATTAAAGCTATAAGGTCTTATTCCTATTTCAGCAATTCTCAATCAGATAATCTCAGAATGCTTGTTAAAACACAGATCTGTGGGCTTTGATCCAGATCAACTGATTTATAATTACTTGTATAGATAAGTTAAATAAGTTCTTGGTGAAATTCTCATGTCCACTAGAATTTAGAAACCACTGCACACACCCTTCTAGCATCTGAAATCACTTCTATTTTTATAGATAAAATGGCCTGCGTTTCAAACTCTTCCATATTTGTAGCCTTTGGGTTTCTACATCTCTTTTAAGCTCACCAAGATCTAGTATTCAGCCTAGGACTCAGCCAGCGAAATTAGATGGAGTAGAATGGAAATTCTACTTGTGCTTCCCATAATAAAGCTTCACTCTTCCCTCTTCCTGCTTCAACTTTCTCCACAAACACACAGCAGTAAAATATACCTATTTTTAAAGTTCTATTCTTATGCACCACAGAGCTTAAGAAACACTGCCCCCCTTGTGGTAGGTGCTGGACAAGCCAATGTTTTTGATTAGTAGGTGAGGCACATGAGGAGTTTGTGGTGAATGCATCAGTGGGAGGAAGAAAGGCATGAAATGAAGAATCAACATGATTGTGGTGCCTGGAGCCAGAGAGTTAGCTGCTGGTTCCAGCTCTGGTATTAACTGAGGGTGTGATCTGAGGTGAGTCATGCCTCTCTTTGGGCCACAGGGTGCTCCTTAGGGCTAGGCAGAATTCTTTAAGGCAGAGCTTCCTAGCTTATATGTAGTCTCACACTGGTGTGCCACAAACGGATTACAGGTGTGCTATGAATTACTGAGCTCCTCAGCTCTCAGAATGTGCCTCTAGCCAAGAGAAGCCTCATCAGAGTCTTCCTGGGGACTGGTCGGAGCAGTGTAGGAGTCCAAGGACCACCCTCGTAGTCCCTAGAGGAGGCAGTGGGCACCATGAGTCACATTTACCATGCATTTCTCCACTATAATGCCCTGAATGCACACAGCCAAAAAAGTAGGTGCTCTACTGCATGGGCATCTCAGCAGCCATCCATCCTAGTGGTTAGCACCACCAACCATTCTAGGTAAGGCCTGAGGATCAGTAGGTAGTTTGTGTTCAGCTGCCCAGAAGCTTAGAGCTTAGCCCAGGATGCAGCCAGTGGGGATGAGTGAGTGCAGAAACATGGTGGGGGTTTCTGGTCTGCCCAGCAACACCTGATAGCCCAGAATCTCTGTTTTCACATATATCAGATACTCCTGTTCATCTTCAGCAGATGGACAAAAAAGTCCATTTAGTGGTTTCCATGCTAGCTGTAGGGCAATTGCTCTTACAATGCATATGCAATATACAAATTAGACCTTCGTTATTATTTTGGAATGCTAGATAGCATAAAAGTCTGAATTTAAAGTACTTTTGCTCTATCATAAAAAATTAAACATTAACTTGTCAGTACAAGAAATGGATAAGCTATTAGGTTCTTTAATTTCAAATGCTGCAAATCTTCACATAGTAGTAAACAATGGTTTTAATTTTTTTAATTATCTTATTGTGGGAATGAAGGTTCTTGTTGATACACACCACTAGGAATTTGAAACAATCATCATTAAGAAGTCTTAATCAGAGTTTTGCATAGCTATTTTGAATATGGTATCTGTTGGTAAAAAGATATGTCAATGGTAATAAGTTCAAATTTCTAATTTTTAAAAATTATTTTATTTGGAACCTTTATATAAATTTAATATTTGATATTTTTCTAAACATCTTGTATTTTATTTTTCCTACAAGTATATAAATATAAAGAGTGACAAATTTTTTCACCGAGCTTTATTGAGCTATTCCCAGATCACCCTCCAGGTTTTGTAGAGAAAACATTTGTACAGAACAAAAAGTTTTTCTATGTGTGGAAGATGTGACAAAGATTGCCTACAGTGTTTTAGGGCAGTGGTTCTCAACTGGGGATGCTTTTGCTTCCCAAAGGGCATTTGACAATGTTTGAAGACATTTTCTGGTTGTCACCATTGGGGAGCTACTTATGGCGTCTAACAGGCAGAGGCCAGGAATGCTGCTAAATACCCTGCAATGCACAGGAAAATTCTCCATAAAAAGAATTATCAGACCCAAAATGTCAATAGTGCCAAAGATAGAAACTGTGTTCTAGAGCCTGTCTCATTCTTATATTCTGATTCAGAATTATAAATGTTCTTACAGTGGTTGGCAATAACGGATGTGGCTAGAAATGGCCAGCTCTAATCTCCTAACTGCATCTATAACAGCAGACCCTGTAGGCAAGCAAAATGTGGGGCAGGACTTCCTACGGGCCTCCTTGAGATGGTATGCATTTCAAAGCAGCAGTTGTGTAACTTTTATGGCTACAATCTTAGTACCCCCAGGTATATATATATATATATATATATATATATATATATATATATATACATCTTCTTCTCCCATTTTATTTTTTTTAAATATCATATTCTAGAAATGACATTTTTGTCCCATTGGATTGTGACTCGTGTTATTTTTCAACAACGCCCCTTCCTCTAGCCCCAACTCTGGATCTCACCATGACTAGCTTGGCTGGGATGGGTGGCCCAAAAGGCAGAGATTTGCACTGAAAATCTTTTCAAATCATTCCCTTCTCCTTCTCATTCGAATTCGAAAAGGGAATTCAAATTCCTGCAACTTTATTTCGGAGTCGAAGTCATCCTGTTGTTTGGCATTAATGTGCTACTTCTAAGATTAAACAAATCTTCCATATCCTTCCTCTCTGATGCACTCATCCTCTTGGTTGTTTTGTTTTGTTTTTTAACACGTCAGGATGATTCAAGTGACTAGGGATTAAACCAGTCTGGACAGCCATACTCCTTTATCAATATGACTCCTACCACCCCTTCAGTCAATTTTTACAACAGATTCACATCTACCATCTCATACCAAGAGCAGGTTTAATGGAGCATCAGACACTTTTATTTATCCTAGGACTTAACTGAGGATTGGCAATTCTATTAATAAATGTACTTGGATAGAAGAAAGATCAATAGATCTAGGGTCTTTGTTATATAAAATTAAGCAAGTTATTCAGTCATTGGAGCCTCATTTTGCGCATATAAAAGAGTAGTAGCGACTAGAGGGCTGCTGATTTTTCCCCAACTTAAAATGAAAGAAAAAGCACTGAGAAATTTTGAAAAGCACGTCAGTATTAGGAAATGCACACTTTCATGGTATTGACTCATTGTTAATGTATCACTTATACTGAAATGAGGAAGCTGGGTTTTACAGTTGGAATCAGGAACTAGTTTACATCCTTTGCAGGGTTTAGAGGCCCTGGAAGATTATGGTCATCAGTGTGACCTGGATAGCACTTTAATGCTGGCAAGAACAAGCCATCAATTTATTTAAGAAATTCATATTAGGACCCTAGTATGCTCTTTGTAAACAAATGGTACAAAGTTTGTTTTCTATTTTGCAGAGGAGAAAGCTGAAGCACCAGATGGTTAAAAGGACTGTTCAAGACAGCCCTGCAATTTTGACCAAGGAAGAAAGCTGAAGGGTGCTAGGGCAAGAGAGGAACTATGTCCAGGACAATTCATAATTCCAAATTCTCACTTCCATGATTTCAATGCTGAATGTGTACTTCTCTAGCTAAAAATACAATTGCTTAAGTAAAATCATCATTATTTACAGTCTTGCTGAATTGTAGTGTTGTCATTAGCCAGAAACAACAGCTTAAGTCATTGTGTTTTGAAATACTTGATTTATTATCCTGATTGTTTGAAAATGCTACCTGAAATTTTTCCTGGCATTTTTGAGTCATTCTCACCAGGTACACACATCTGGTGTTTCTCCATGACACAGTAGCCGTTCCCCCCTTAATTTCCTTCTTCTTGCTAACAGACACTGGAGTTATAATATCACACTTCCATTCATGATGAATATTTGAACTACCATGGAGACTGAGAGTCCAGGGAAGAAAATGTGTCCTGTTGATATGTATCTCAATAGAGAAACCTTCCTTTCTATCTTCTTCCTGGGGCAGCCTCACATATCATTCAGTTAGGAACCCCCTAAATCCTGATCCATGTTGGGAGCCCTCTGAAACTTCAGTGTGCATTAAACTCTCAAAACTTCCCAGTCTCTGAAGTTCCTTAATTGTTCAGCATTCCCTACTTGAAAGGCAGAGGACCACATCCTCAGGTCTCCTTTACTTGCATTTACTTGAATTCACTAATTAGGTATGTGGGTGTTTAGACAAAAGACAGAAAATTAGAAATGTGTTTGGAGAACTGGCTCCAGGTTCTGTACTAGTACTAAACCCTGTATGTTTGCAATATTCGATATTTTCAGTTTTTTCTATTTTTAGCCATAATAGATGAGTAGTGGTATCTCATGGTGGTTTTAATTTGCATTTCATTGCTGATTGGTGATTTTGATAATCTTTTCTAGGTCTTATCTAATCATTGATGATTTTAATCATCTTTTCTATGTCTTATTATCCATACATACAACTGCTTTGATGAAGTGCACTGAATATGTGTGTGTATATATATATATATGGTCCTAGATTTCTTAACAATGGGGATACATTTTGAGAAATGCATCATTAGGTGATTTCATCACTATACAAACATTGTAAAGTGAACTTACACAAACCTAAGTAGTATGGCCTACTTTACACCTTGGCTGTATGGTGTATCTTATTGTTCCTAGGCTACAAACCTGTACAGCATGTTACTGTACTGAATCCTGTAGGCCATTGCAACACAATGGTAAGTATTTATGTATCTAAACATAGAAAAGATTCAGCAAAAACACATTATAATTCATAAGACCAATGTCACATATGTGGTCATTGACTGAACTATTATTAGGTAACACATGAATGACTGTTTATATATATCACCTCTCTCTCTCTCTCTCTCTCTATATATATATATATACACACACACACATATGTATAAGTATGTATAAATATATGTGCATATAGGAATGTACAAGTATGTGTATACATATGTATATGTATGTATACATGTAAGCATGTGTCAGTTTGTATACATATGTGTACATGCTTATACATATATACATATGTACACATAGGTATATGTGTGTATATAGGGAGAAAGTGAGTAATGGTATATACATGCATACATTTGTATACAAACATATATACATACACATATCTACACATATATACATGCTATACATGCATATACATATATATGTATATATACACATACATATACATGTATATATAATATACACATGTGCATAATATACATATGTGTATATATACTCCACACACCACACACTATATATCTCTCTCATATACACATATGTACATATGTATACTTATACGTATATATGTGTTCATATATGTATAATTGTGTATACATACATGCATACACATATACATACATATGTGCATTGTGTATGTACATATATGCACATATGTATGGCACATATATAAGAATTTATACACATACACATATGTGTATATGTGTGCATATAGAGAATGCTTATATATATGTGTGTATATATATGTGTATATATAGAGGGGGTACATATATGTGTGTGTATATATACATATATACATATATATGTGTATATATGTATACATGTATGTATATAGGTATATGTGTATATATGTATATATGTATATATGTGTATATATACACATATACGTATATATGTGTATATATGTATTTATATGTGTATATATACACATATACGTATATATGTGTATATATGTATACATGTATGTATATACGTATATATGTATATGTGTACATATACGTACATGTACACATGTCCCCCTGAACTTAAAATAAAAGTAAAAAAAAAACTTATTATGAGGTTACAGATATCTCATTATATATGTGCAAATATTCCAAAAGCTGAAAAATCTAACAGAAACACTTCTGGTCCCAAGCATTTTGGATAAGGAATACTCAGTCTCTATATATAATCAAGTATTCTATCATTGCAAAACATATTCTGTTAGCCTGTAGATTGTCTTTTTATTCTCTTTGGAGTGTTTTTTTAAGGAGTACAAGTTTTAAATTTTGATGAAGTCCAGATTTTTAATTTTTTTCTTTGACGAATTGTGTTTTCGATGTCATATCTAAGAAGGTTTTGCCTAACCCAAAGTCATAAAAGTTTCCTATGTTCTAGAGGTTTCATAACTTTAGGTTTTAAATTTAAATTCATTTTTGTTTATTGTACAAATTATGAATCAAGCTTCATTTTTTGCACGCAACTGTTCATTTTTTCCAGCACTATTTTCTGAAAAGATCATCCTTTCTCCATAGAATTTCCTTTGTACCTTCACTAAAAATCAGTTGTCTCTCTCTCTCTATATATATGTGTGTGTGTGTGTGCGCACCCAAGTGCGCGTGTGTGTGTGTGTGTAGTTTATTTCTGGACTTTCTATTCTGATCCACTGATTTACTTGCCTATCTTAATGCCAATACCATATACCGTTTAGATGACTGTAACTTTATAAGTCATTTTTTTTAACTTTTATTTTAAGTTCAGGGATACATGTGCAAGTTTGTTACATAGGTACACTCATGTCAGAGGGGTTTGTTGTATAGATTATTTCACCACCCAGGTGTTAAGTCTAAAACCCATTAGTTGTTTTTCCTGCTCCTCTCCTTCGCCCCACTTTCTACCCTCAGGTAGGCTCCAGTGTGTGTTGTTCCTCTCTATGTGTCCACGCATTCTCCTCATTTAGCTCCCACTTATAAGTGAGAACATGAGGTATTTGGTTTTCTGTTCCTGAGTTGGTTTGCTAAGGTTGATGGCCTCCAGCTCCATCCATGTTCCTGCAAAGGACATGATCTCATTCTTTTTATGGCTGCATAGTATTCCATGGTGTGTACATACCACATTTTCTTTATCTAGTCTACCATTCATGGGCTTTTGCATTGGTTCCATGTCTTTGCTGTATAATAAGACTTCAAATCATGTAAGGTTACTCCTCCAACTTTGCTCTTCTAATTTTGTTTATTTTTGAGACAGGGCCTCCCTCTATTGCCCAGACTGGAGTGAAGTAACATGATCATGGCTCACTGCAGCCTTGACCTCCCAGGCTCAAGTTTGCTCTTCTTTTTCAAAGTGGTTTTGGCTATTCCAAGTCATTTGCACTTCCATTTGAATTCCAGAATCAAATTATTAGTTTTCACAAAGTCCTGCTCTGGAAGTCCATCAGGCTCCTCTTGTGTTCCTCCTCCCTGGTCATACCTGGACTTCCTCAAGGCAATAAGCTCTGGCAATGGCTTCAACTTGCTTGCTTCAGGTGTCACTGTCCCTCATTGCCTGATGTCTAGAAACTTCAAAAACACTCTTTCACATATTTTTTTCTTTTGTTGTTATTGTTGTTTCAGGCAGGAGGATAAATTCAATCCCTGCTACTCCACCTTCCCTGGAAGTAGACTTGTGTTCACATTTTTTGAAGTATCCTTATCTTTTAGATTAACACACTGAGTGATGTACAGATAAAATGACAAGACATCTAGAATTTGCTTTAACATACTACTGACATCTGAAAGTGTGGGGGGCATAGATGAAACACAATTGGCTCCAAGTTGATAACTGTTCATATTAGGTGATGGGTAAAATGGGGATGAAAGAAAGAGAGAGAGAGAGAAAGAAAGGAAAGGAAGGAAGGAAGGAAAGAAAGAAAGAAAGAGAGAGAGAAAGAAAGAAAGAAAGAGAAAGAAAGAAAAGGAAGGATGGAAGGAAAGAAAGTTGGTGTGAGCTTAAAATTTTCCATAAAACAGTTTTCAACATAAAGATCTTGATACTACTGCCTAGCTCAAGGGATTGTTGTGAAGATTAAATGTGGAATTGTATGTAAATTGCCTAGAACTATGCTTAGAACTTAACGAAGAGTAGCTATTAATACTACATAATTGTGTAATACCAACTACCAAATATATATTAAAGAAGTCTGATAAAAATTTCTCCTGAAAAGAGATAACACTTTAGCTAAGAATGAATGCAGGTCTCTGCTCACCCCCAGCACCTTCCTATTCCCTCTCGTGGTGCTGTCTTTCTACTGTCACCCTGAGCTCTGGCTGCCTGGCCCAAGTAAGTCAACATGTCAGCATCAGGAAAGAGGTATTTGGAGAAGGATTGGAGAGACCATTTTAAGCTCATGCAAATTTTTCTTCTTTCTCTCTTTATTTCTCCCTCCATCCCATCCCACTCTTCCCCCTCCCCTCCCCTCCCCTCCCCTCCCCTCCCCTCCCCTCCCCTCTCCTTTCCTCTCCTCTCCTCTCCTTTCCTTTTTCTTTCTGTGCATTAGTTCCTTCAGGGAGTCTCCCAAACCCACCAACACTAAATTTGGTACCTTTTCTCTGAATTTCCCTGGCACTCTGTCCCTCCTACTGTCAAAGCACTTAAATAGAGCCTGGTAGCTCTCTAGTTTGGAACCTGTCTCCCAATTCCTAAGATTTCCTTACATTTATTTCCATATCCTTAGAGCCCAACACATAGTAGACACTCAAAGCATGCTCATGGAACTATTTGACGTCATGGTCCCACCTGCCCATCTTTGCGACCCTCTTCTCTATGTGCTTTGTTTCTTCCTCTGTGGGCTTTGTTCCTGCCTCTGTGGGCTTTGTTCCTGCCTCTGTGCACAGCCTGCTGGGGTGACTCTTTCCTGTTTGAGAGTCTTGACATTCAGTTTCTGTTTATGTACTTACTCAGGCTCATTATAAGAACTGGTTATCTTTTCTTTTTCAATTAATTACACTGCCATGAAAACTCTGTCTCTCCAACCCTTCTCCAAATACCTCTTGTTGCTGTGTTGAGTTATTTGAGCCAGGCAGCGAGAGCTCAGCAAGACAGTAGAAAGACAGCACTAGGAGAGAGAAGAGAAGGGTGCTGGAGGTGAACAGAGACTGCAGGGGTCTTCTTTCAGGCTGGTCCAGAGCCCCACATCTCTTAGTATGCACTCAAGTAGACCAGGGTGAAAAATTCAATCATGAAAATGAAAGAACTTAGAACCACAAATGTGAGGGCTAGAAGAGGCATCAACATAACTGAACCTTTCATACTTGCTTCAATCACCAAACACACACGTGCACACACATGTGCAAATGCACGAACACACATGCACACACCTTGTCAGCTAGACGTGTCTCTGAAGATTCCTTAGGTCATTGTGGAACAAGAGCACAATTTGAAAATCACTGGCCAAGTTGGATAATTTTACTTTGAGGAAAGGCACAGAGATGTTGAGTCTAGGATCCAAATCTCACAATTCCTGGTTTCTTTGCTTTCCATTAATTAATCTACACTGCCACCTCTGACCAAAACAACAACCATGCTCCATAGATGTGTCTGCATTCTGGATGTCACAACCATAGAAATCTTTCCTGTGTGAATCAAATATTAGTAGACGTGTTGCTGGAACAATCACAGCTTTCAAGAATGAATCTGAAAGATTTCAAGCTTTTCTCAGAAAGAAAAGGCCGCGTGATATCCAGATTGAGATGATTTGAAAAGCTGAGACAGGGGAGATGAATATTCTACTTGGAAGGCCAGAAAGCAACGAAGGCCATTTTGTGTGTGTGAGAGAGAGAGAAAGTGGTTTTACACCACCATCTAATGGTAGAAAGCAATACTGTCGCTAAAGCTCAAACATGGTTCATGATTTTTTAATTCAACCAACAAAGATTTATTCTAAAGTCTCTGATTTGTCAGAGCTTACACTAGACAATGGGGGCATAGCAAATGTTAATTACAAAAATCCATATACCAATTTCAGAAATCTCTCTCCCCCTGTTATTCTTACAAGCATCTCTAGTCTGCAGTCTTCACTACCAGGTCCCTCTCACTCCTGAATCTGTAATCCAAAGTGATCCTCAGACAGCTCAGATCCCAGAACACAGAGAGCTTTTAAACACCAAGCTCCTGATGTGGACATTTCTGAGGAAGGGGAGGCTTTCACAAGTTCTCCCTGAATGATAACCATTCAATTGCTGTCAGTCTGAGAATGCAAATATATGTGCTTTCTTCAGTCTTGGAGAATGAGACATCAAGATTCAGGTCATTCTCATGGAATTTTGGAGAAAGATTCTTATGATGGAATAGGACATTATATGATGTCTTGAAGAGGACAGCCTATGATTTTCAGGGCTCAAAAAGTATCTGACTAATTGGTAAATTTCCTTTCCTTCCAATTTATCATGACTCTACCTTGTAGGGTCTGATCAAAATCCAGATGGAGAAAATTACAGGGTGAAGAAGGCATCTTTGCTTGATGTCCTGGATTACTTGTGGAGGCCAAGCAATCTGCTGCCGAGAGAGCTCTTTCTTTCCTATTGCCTTCGAATTTTTCTGAGTTCAATTTACAGACTACGGGATAAACCTGAGAAGTTTCTCAGTTTGTAGTGATAGATTCTAATCCTATTATTTTTTCTGTTGCTGGAAGTAACTTGGATAAATCATTTCATCTCTCTGACTTTTATTTCTGCCACTGGAAAAAATAGAATTCAGAATAATTTGACACAGATAACCAGAAGGTGTGTTATCCTTCTGGAAAATGTGTGCAAAATTCCTTAGAGCTTCAGACAACTCAAACTCTTAGCCTGACCTGAAAATATTAACTCATCAAAGAAAAGTGTGGATGACAATTTCTGGCAAGATGGCACACTCATTACTCTAGAAGACCTTCCAGTAAAATATAATCCAATGATGAATTACACACACACAATAAACATAATTTTAATGCATTGTTATACTTATTAAAAAGTGAAGGAAAACTTCTGAGGCTCTAAGAGTTAAATAAATAATAACAGAAACAATGAACTACAACCTGGGCAGGCAGCCATAGCAGTAAGCAAGTGAGCAGAGAGGGAGTTATAAGGTGGGATTGTCTGGAAATAAATACTTACATTGCTGCAATCAGCACCTCCAGTATAGGTTATTGGATTCTTACAGACTGTATTCCATAAAATATAGCTTATAACGAAAACAGAAAAACCAAAACCAAAAAACACACAAGGAGTACATGAGAGACAGCAGAAATAATACATGAAAGATTAGACTTTCAAAGACTTCAGATATTGGAGTGATCCGATGAATGTGAAATGCAAACCAAAAATAAAATTCTAAGTCCCCCAACCAACTCAATGGACCCCTCCTGTCGGCCAAGGGGGTTCCAAAGAAACATAAAATACTAGTTCCAGCCATGATGGGAAGGGCAGGGGAATTGGACATGACTCATTACATCCTCCTTTCTTTGGAATTCAGGCACTACTGTCCAGCATTAACATTAAAACAGAGATCTCAAGACTGACAAAACAGACTCTGGTAACATTAAGACACCAACTTCCAACCTGACTCAAGCATAGCATCACATGACAGATAGCAGGGCCTGAAACAAACAAAAGTATTTTACCCCAAATTATAATTCTTTGACATATTTTGAAATGGCCCTGCAAAGCTATCTCCTATGGGGAAAATTTACATTCTACAGAGAATTCGCTTCCTTTTCCAGGTACTTTTCTGACCCTGAAGGGATTAGATAAGAGTTTAGCACTTTTAAAGGTATGAATAGGAAATATTAGCCATTTATTATCTCTGAGGGCAGCTGCCTACGAGACTTCACCTACATAATAAGAACTGTGGTCTCCACAACACCTTATGTTAACGCAGACACTCCTTTCTGTTGATTCCAGGTCTTTAGATAATAACTAACTCTTTCAACAAATTGTTAATCAGAAAATCTTTGAATTCATCTATGACCTGTAAGCCCCCACTTCAAGTTGTCTCACCTTTCCAGACCAAACCAATGTATACCTCATATGTATTGATTGATGTCCTGTGTCTCCCTAAAATGTATAAAACCAACCTGTAACCCAACCACGTTGGGCACATGTTCTCAGGACCTCCTGAGGCTGTGTCATGGGTCATGGTCTTTGCATTTGACTTAGAAGAAATCTCTTCAAATATCTTACAGAGTTTGGCTTTTTGTCAACAGAAACAACTATGTGTAAAAGGTCAAAAGAAATGGAAAAGGAAATTTTAAAAAAGCAAGAAAAACAGAATGTAAAAACTGGACTGGGCGCAGTGGCTCATGTCTGTAATTCCAGCACTTTAGGAGGCCAAGGTGGGAGGCCTTGAGCCCAGAAGTTTGAGACCAGCCTAGGCAACATGGTAAGACCCCCATCTCTACAAAAAAACACATTCAAAAAATAAATAAAAAAATTTAAAAACCAATATGGCAGATTTTAGAAAGAACAAAATAAAACTTGTAAATTTCAAATACACACTCAGATCTCAATGGCTGAATGAAACAGCAAATTAAACAAAGATGAAAAGACTATTAAAGAGTTGGAAAATATAACTAGAATAAATTACCTGTAACACAGCCCAGTGATATAAAAAGATAGTATATCCAAACAGATGATCAAGAGACATAGATGAGATGATGGAAGCAAATTCTAACGCAACTAATTTGGAGTTACAGGAGTAAAAGTTGGTGCACAAGCAGGAGGAGGGCTTGCAAAGCGGCAATTAGGAAGGTAGGGCGAGATAGTGAGCTGAAATGATCATGGTGGTTATGACGATGATAAAAAAAACTGGGGATTCTGAGGTTAATAGCCATTCTCACTATCTTTAACGCACATCCCACAAGAAGTAGAGCTGATCAAATGACAAAATGAAAGAGAATACACAAGAGAGTTGCTGCTATTTTTAAACGATGAAACTGAATGAAATGGTCTTTGGGAGGAAGCAAAAACAAACTTAAAAATATACAATCCATAGTGATGGACTCAGGAAAATAGGATCATGAATGCTTTGTACACTTTCTTCTTTGTTTTCTAAAATTTCTACAATAAATAGGTAGACAAGGTCTATTGCTTAGAATTGCAAGCTGTATTAGGTTTGCATGGGAAGAAAAAATGATTTCTCTCTACCCTTTAGGTTCTTTGGCTGAGCCATGAATTAAATTGACATAAGGCATATTAACAGATGAAAAATAATTTGAATTACGTATGTATGCACAGGAGTCCCACAAAAATATGAGACTCAAAGAAGAGCTGAATGATTGATGCTTATATATTATAGAATCCTGAGCTACAGACAGAAAGAGGGGCTTGGGGCTCCTAAGGAGTAGTGGGGACAAGTTATGGAAGGATGAGGGGGGGAAATGTACAGTGAATAAATGTTGTCTCATTATACAGATAAGAATCTCTCAGGTGGTAAGAGTTGTCTCAGGAGCAACTCTTTCCTTGATACAGAAATCTTTATTAATAAAAATTTTCCTTATAGATGAACATTTATTTTACAAAAGGGCAGCTATTCAGAGCTGCTCTTGCATCTAGTTTCTCAAAATAACCTGCTAATAAACAGCATGCCCAAGAGGAATATTTAGGGGTGATTTGTCCTGAGCTCCAACAGTTTTTTAGAGCTACTGTAACAAAATACCACAAACTGGGTGGCTTAGAACCATGGGCATATTTAATGTCTCACAGTTCCAAAGACTAGAAATCTAAAATCAAGTTGTTGGCAGGGCCACACTCTCTGTGAAGCCTCTCAGGGAAAATCTGTTCCATGTCTGTCTCCCAGTTTCTGGAGTTATCAGGAATCTTCATCACTCTAACCTCTGCCTCCTGCGTCATTACACAGCATCTCCCTGTGTGTCTGGGCCTCTGTGTCTCCTCTCCTCTAATAAGGATGCCAGCCTTATTGGATTAGAGACCCACCCTACTCCAGCATGACCTCATCTTAATTCTATGTTAACTTAATTACATTTGCAACAAGTTTATTTCCAAATACAGTCATATTTGGAGGTTCTGGGAAGCACATGAATTTTAGGGGACACTATCCAACACAGTACATGGATGTTTGGTTTAAATCTTGGCTCTGCTACCAATTAGCCACGTAAACTTGAACAAGCTAGTGGCTATTTTGAGCACTCTGTTTTCTTATCTGTAAAGTGAGGACAAGAATACTCACTCCATAGATCTTTTGTGAGGATTACTGTGAAGGGCTGTGCTTGCGCCTATTGCAGAGTAAATACTCAGCAGGAGACAGCTATTATTTTTGCTTTCACTGTCAGAAAAAAATTTTTTAACAAATTTAAAGACAGAGAAAAAAGAATCACCTTGTCACTGGATCAAAACATGCCATTTGAACAAAGCAAGCTTTGGGAAGCACAATGTCTGCCTAACATTCGTTTCTCTCTCGCATTATATTTAGTACCTAGTAAAAAACTTAATTTAGCTCAGGATATACTAGGTTCTAGTTAACTGATTGTTTCTGATGTAGGAGATAACATTTGCATCTATTTCAGTCCCAGGCTAAGAGGCTCAGAAGAGATACACAATTTTAGCTGGGAGTACCTGCCTAATCTAAAAGTATCTATTGCTACCTTTTTCATTTTTTTTTCCTACTATGCACAAGCTTGACTTTCTAGTTCATTTTAACCTGCTGTCACGTATATCCAAGGCCTTTTGGTAAGAGAAGGGAGCTGTATGATCTACTTGATAGCTTCCTTATCAACCTAATTAAATCTCTCTTCATTAAGGTTGCATATTATGGATTTAAAGATATGTTATCTGGGAAGGTTATGATACTAACTTATAAGAAATTATTAACATTTTAGGATGTATTATTTTTCCAATAAATTAGACTCTTAAGAGGGCAGTTCATTCTGAGGGGAGGAAGGAGGTTCAGGAACATTCCAGAGCCTGGTTCACTTCAGGGTACATTTTTTATTTGGGAAAAGGTAGTGAGAGGGTAACTGAGAGCCTCTGAGAGGCAGCAGATTTGCCACCTGAGAAAAAAGCCCCTGAGGCAATGACTGTGTTATTTACATGTGTATAATGTTCCACGTGCTCCTCTGAAAATACCCGTGTGGCTTTCTGTACACATATGTTTAAAGAATGTGTACGCAAATATAAGCAGGTTATGAAACATACACACACAACAAAAAAAAGTTGGGTGCTGGAGCCACCCTGCCAGAGCCCACAGTCAAGCTCCCCATCTCCCCGCCTGTGATCTGGGCAAGTAATAGAAGTTCACTGGGCCGGTTTCATCAGAGCCCCTAGGGTTGTTTTAAAGATTAACTTTGTTACTATTGTCAAACACGTAGAATATTGCTTTACACAATATAGGATTTTAAAACGTCCTTAGTAATTCACTTTTTTTCTTCCTGCCAAAGACGTGAGGATGCTGTGCCTCTATTTGTTCTTCATAATCTCATTATGAGTTTTGCTTTGGAACAGTAGGTTATAATCACCTGAGGATTCCCCTTTGAGGTGATGAACAGGATGAAGCTAGCCCATTTCCAGCTGAATCTACATCAAATTAAGGAAAGCAAAAATATTTTTTAAAGAACAGACTGATGTTTAGTAATGGAAGCAATAGTATTTTAGCAGTGAGAAAAAGAAAAAACGCAGTGCCTGCTATGAAGACTGACAGCCCGAAAAACAAAGTATGTCTCTGTGGGTGGATGCTAACACAGTTCTTTATTTTTATTTATTCATTAATTATGTTGTTTGGTAGAGACTGAGTCTCACTATGTTGCCCAGGCTGGTCTTGAACTCCTGGCCTTAAGCAATCCTCCCACTTCAGCCTCCCAAAGCACTGGAATTACAGGTGTGAGCCATGGTGCCCAGCCCAACAGTTTTTACTAGTACCAAAGTAAAGAAGATTTTTAAAAAGGCATATTATGCATTATTGCCGTTGTTTCTAATCAGGAAGGCAAACAATGTAGACAGGAACAAGTTTAACCTTTAGGGGAAGTGTTTGTTTAGTAAATATCACATTTTTTATCCAAGAAGCCCTTTTCCTTCAATCTGTTAGCAAACAGAGGCCTCCCTTAAAATCAGTGTTGTGCATCTAAAATAAATATCTTGACTGGACCAGACCAGTTGGGTCTGACCACAAGAGGAAGCATATTCTGACATTAGGCTTTCTCTCATCAACAGATTGGATGTGATGGGCCATTGAAAAAGGGATGACGGGTCCTTAGATATAAGGAGCTGATGGGCTCATGGAGAGAGCCAGATGTGAATGCATTTTGAATGGGCTGATTCCTTGCAATGTATTTATTTTCAAATTATTCTATTATCTTAATGATCACAAGAAACAATGGTAAGTCCCTGTGTATTTTCATCTGAGTCTATATATGCCCTGGGCCCTGTTATTAGCCCCCTCCTTCCCCCAGGATGTGTAGAAACATCAAATAGAGCCTACTAAGTCTCAGACATTACTATAAATAGTTGGATACAACAGTGAGGGCCTCTGACCTCATGGAGTTTACAATCTAGAGAGGAAAGGGGGCTACCCTGGTTTAGAGAAGTGACCCTTAAGCACAGACATGAATTGGTGATGGAACCATGTGATGAGGGGCTCCAAAGCCAGACTGCTTGAGGTCAAAATCCTGGTTCTGTGTGAAGTTTCCAGAACTTTGTATGTCTTGAGTTTCTTATCTGTAAAATGGAGATGAGAGTAATTGCTTCATGGTGTTGTGAGAATTAAATGGTTTAGCAGTATATCATCAATCATAAGGCCGTATTTTTCCCCTACATTTTGACATCTCAAGATCAAGAACTTCTTAGAATGAATAGGGCTAGAGCCCAGCGCCGAATCCCCGCCCCGCGGTGGGGCGCGGGACATGTGGCGTACGGAAGACCCACTCCCCGGCGCCGCTCGTGGGGGGCCCAAGTCCTTCTGATCGAGGCCCAGCCCGTGGACGGTGTGAGGCCGGTAGCGGCCCCCGGCGCGCCGGGCCCGGGTCTTCCCGGAGTCGGGTTGCTTGGGAATGCAGCCCAAAGCGGGTGGTAAACTCCATCTAAGGCTAAATACCGGCACGAGACCGATAGTCAACAAGTACCGTAAGGGAAAGTTGAAAAGAACGTTGAAGAGAGAGTTCAAGAGGGCGTGAAACCTTTAAGAGGTAAACGGGTGGGGTCCGCGCAGTCCGCCCGGAGGATTCAACCCGGCGGCGGGTCCGGCCGTGTGGGCGGCCCGGCGGATCTTTCCCGCCCCCCGTTCCTCCCGACCCCTCCCCGCGCCCTCCCTTCCGCCGCCATCCCTCCCCCTCCTCCCCGGAGGGGGGGCGGGCTCCGGCGGGTGCGGGGAGGGGCGGGCGGGGCCGGGGGTGGGGTCGGCGGGGGACCGTCCCCCGACCGGCGACCGGCCGCCGCCGGGCGCATTTCCACCGCGGCGGTGCGCCGCGACCGGCTCCGGGACGGCTGGGAAGGCCTGGCGGGGAAGGTGGCTCGGGGGGCCCCGTCCGTCCGTCCGTCCGTCCTTCCGTCTTCCCCCCGGCCCCGCGCGTCCTTCCCCCGGGAGGGCGCGCGCGGGTCGGGGAGGCGGCGGGCGGCGGCGGCGGCGGGACCGAACCCCCCCCAGTGTTACAGCCCCCCGGCAGCAGCGCTCGCCGAATCTCGGGGCCGAGGGAGCGAGACCCGTCGCCGCGCTTTCCCCTCTCCCGGCGTCCACCCCCGCGGGGGTCCCCCGCGGGGGCGCGCCGGCGTCTCCTCGCTGGGGGGGGCCGGGCCACCCCTCCCACGGCGCGACCGCTCTCCCACCCCCCCTCCCGCGCCCCCGCCCGGCGACGGGTGGGTTCCGCGCGGGTGGGGGGGCGGGGCGGACTGTCACCAGTGCGCCCCAGGCGGGTCGCGCCGTCGGGCCCGGGGGAGGTTCTCTCGGGGCCACGCGCGCGTCCCTCAAAGAGGGGGACGGCGGAGCGAGCGCACGGGGTCGGCGGCGATGTCGGCCACCCACCCGACCCGTCTTGAAACACGGACCAAGGAGTCTAACACGTGCGCGAGTCGGGGGCTCGCACGAAAGCCGCCGTGGCGCAATGAACGTGAAGGCCGGCGCGCTCGCCGGCCGAGGTGGGATCCCGAGGCCTCTCCAGTCCGCCAAGGGCGCACCACCGGCCCGTCTCGCCCGCCGCGCCGGGGAGGTGGAGCACGAGCGCACGTGTTAGGACCCGAAAGATGGTGAACTATGCCTGGGCAGGGCGAAGCCAGAGGAAACTCTGGTGGAGGTCCGTAGCGGTCCTGATGTGCAAATCGGTCGTCCGACCTGGGTATAGGGGCGAAAGACTAATCGAACCATCTAGTAGCTGGTTCCCTCCGAAGTTTCCCTCAGGATAGCTGGCACTCTCGCAGACCCGACCGACCGACCGACAATTGACACCCTAACATCACAATTAAAAGAACTAGAAAAGCAAGAGCAAACACATTCAAAAGCTAGCAGAAGGCTAGAAATAACTAAAATCAGAGCAGAACTGAAGGAAATAGAGACACAAAAAACCCTTCAAAAAATTAATGAATCCAGGAGCTGGTTTTTTGAAAAGATCAACAAAATTGATGGACCGCTAGCAAGACTAATAAAGAAGAAAAGAGAGAAGAATCAAATAGATGCAATAAAAAACGAAAAAGGGGATATCACCACCGATCCCACAGAAATACAATCTACCATCAGAGAATACTACAAACACCTCTATGCAAATAAACTAGAAAATCTGGAAGAAATGGATAAATTCCTCGACAAATACACCCTCCCAAGACTAAACCAGGAAGAAGTTGAATCTCTGAATAGACCAAGAACAGGTTCTGAAATTGTGGCAATAATCAATAGCTTACAAACCAAAAAGAGTCCAGGACCTGATGGATTCACAGCTGAATTCTACCAGAGGTACAAGGAGGAACTGGTACCATTCCTTCTGAAACTATTCCAATCGATAGAAAAAGAGGGAATCCTCCCTAACACATTTTACGAAGCCAGCATCGTCCTGATACGAAAACCTGGCAGAGACATAACCAAAAAAGAGAATTTCAGACCAATATCCTTGATGAACATTGATGCAAAAATCCTCAATAAAATACTGGCAAACCGAATCCAGCAGCACATCAAAAAGCTTATCCACCATGATCAAGTGGGCTTCATCCCTGGGATGCAAGGCTGGTTCAACATACACAAATCAATAAATGTAATCCAGCATATAAACAGAACCAAAGACAAAAACCACATGATTATCTCAATAGATGCAGAAAAGGCCTTTGACAAAATTCAACAACCCTTCATGCTAAAAACTCTCAATAAATTAGGTATTGATGGGACGTATCTCAAAATAATAAGAGCTATCTACAACAAACCCACAGCCAATATCATACTGAATGGGCAAAAACTGGAAGCATTCCCTCTGAAAACTGGCACAAGACAGGGATGCCCTCTCTCACCGCTCCTATTCAACATAGTGCTGGAAGTTCTGGCCAGAGCAATCAGGCAGGAGAAGGAAATAAAGGGTATTCAATTAGGAAAAGAGGAAGTCAAATTGTCCCTGTTTGCAGATGACATGATTGTATATCTAGAAAACCCCATTGTCTCAGCCCAAAATCTCCTTAAGCTGATTAGCAACTTCAGCAAAGTCTCAGGATACAAAATTAATGTACAAAAATCACAAGCATTCTTGTACACCAATCACAGACAAACAGAGAGCCAAATCATGAGTGAACTCCCATTCACAATTGCTTCAAAGAGAATAAAATACCTAGGAATCCAACTTACAAGGGATGTGAAGGACCTCTTCAAGGAGAACTACAAACCACTGCTCAATGAAATAAAAGAGGATACAAACAAATGGAAGAACATTCCATGCTCATGGGTTGGAAGAATCAATATCGTGAAAATGGCCATACTGCCCAAGGTAATTTATAGATTCAATGCCATCCCCATCAAGCTACCAATGACTTTCTTCACAGAATTGGAAAAAACTACTTTAAAGTTCATATGGAACCAAAAAAGAGCCCGCATCACCAAGTCAATCCTAAGCCAAAAGAACAAAGCTGGAGGCATCACGCTACCTGACTTTAAACTATACTACAAGGCTACAGTAACCAAAACAGCATGGTACTGGTACCACAACAGAGACATAGATCAATGGAACAGAACAGAGCCCTCAGAAATGATGCCGCATAGCTACAACTATCTGATCTTTGACAAACCTGACAAAAACAAGAAATGGGGAAAGGATTCCCTATTTAATAAATGGTGCTGGGAAAACTGGCTAGCCATATGTAGAAAGCTGCAACTGGATCCCTTCCTTACACCTTATACAAAAATTAATTCAAGATGGATTAAAGACTTATATGTTAGACCTAAAACCATTAAAATCCTACAAGAAAACCTAGGCAATACCATTCAGGACATAGGCGTGGGCAAGGACTTCATGTCTAAAACACCAAAAGCAATGGCAACAAAAGCCAAAATCGACAAATGGGATCTCATTAAACTAAAGAGCTTCTGCACAGCAAAAGAAACTATCATCAGAGTGAACAGGCAACCTACACAATGGGAGAAAATTTTTGCAACCTACTCATCTGACAAAGGGCTAATATCCAGAATCTACAATGAACTCAAACAAATTTACAAGAAAAAAACAAACAACCCCATCAAAACGTGGGCAGAGGACATGAACAGACACTTCTCAAAAGAAGACATTTATGCAGCCAAAAAACACATGAAGAAATCCTCCTCATCACTGGCCATCAGAGAAATGCAAATCAAAACCACAGTGAGATACCATCTCACACCAGTTAGAATGGCCATCATTAAAAAATCAGGAAACAACAGGTGCTGGAGAGGATGTGGAGAAATAGGAACACTTTTACACTGTTGGTGGGACTGTAAACTAGTTCAACCATTGTGGAAGTCAGTGTGGTGATTCCTCAGGGATCTCGAACTAGAAATACCATTTGACCCAGCCATCCCATTACTGGGTATATACCCAAAGGACTATAAATCATGCTGCTATAAAGACACATGCACACATATGTTTATTGCGGCACTATTCACAATAGCAAAGAGTTGGAACCAACCCAAATGTCCAACAACGATAGACTGGATTAAGAAAATGTGGCACATATACACCATGGAATACTATGCAGCCATAAAAAATGATGAGTTCGTGTCCTTTGTAGGGACATGGATGAAACTGGAAACCATCATTCTCAGTAAACTATCGCAAGGACAAAAAACCAAACACCGCATGTTCTCACTCATAGGTGGGAATTGAACAATGAGAACTCATGGACACAGGAAGGGGAACATCACGCTCCGGGGACTGTTGTGGGGTGGGGGGAGGGGGGAGGGACAGCATTAGGAGATACACCTAATGCTAAATGACGAGTTAATGGGTGCAGGAAATCAACATGGCACATGGATACATATGTAACAAACCTGCACATTGTGCACATGTACCCTAAAACCCTAAAGTATAATAAAAAAAAAAAAGAAAGAAAAAAAATAATGAATAGGGCTTACACTCACTGATGGGCATGCAGCAGTCCTGATGAAGTGGTTAATGATTGCTTAGGAGCTAAGATAGTTGCTGTCCCAGGTGGCATGACACGACATTTGCATCTGCTCTGTGCCACAAACCATTAAGGACCATTTTAGGAAGAAACATGAAGCCTGATTGTTGGAAAACATTTTGTGTGACACCCTGTAATCAGATCTAAGATGCTCAAGTATCAAAACTGGGAAATGGGTGTCAGCAGTTTGGAAGAAAATCCTGGAACTGGAATCCTGGAGTGAAGTATTGGTAAAAAATATGACAGGATGAGT
The DNA here is from genome assembly GCF_028878055.3 of Symphalangus syndactylus. Classification (NCBI taxonomy): domain Eukaryota; kingdom Metazoa; phylum Chordata; class Mammalia; order Primates; family Hylobatidae; genus Symphalangus; species Symphalangus syndactylus. Next base: position 46,149,936 of record NC_072434.2, on the reverse strand, counting down.
CTCTTCATGGCTCTGACATCATTATGTAGAAAAACCCGGACTTTGGCAATTCTGTCAAAACTGATTGAGAATGGGCAGACTCCAAATGTAAAGAAGGCTGAGAAATTGATTAAATAGTTTATTTTACTTATATTTTCCTTTTTATGTGTGAACAAGTATGATCTCTAATTTTTAAATTACATCCAAATAAGGATCATTTTTCAATAAGAACAAATAAAAATTCAAAGTGACAAGAAAGCATTGTTCATATTTAATTGGCCACAGTTTTTTTTTTTCTTAGTGGCTCATAAAATAATAATACATCTTACAAAGGATGCATCTTAGAGTCCATGAAAAGTTGGTGAATCTTTTACAATAGTGCCTGGCAGCAGTAAGCTTTTGGTAAACCATTATCAGTATTTCTCGGTTCTTTTGGGGACAATGGTGCTCACCTCTAAGTTTCACTGCTCAGTGTACATCTCTCACTTTCTAATCAAATCCTCTTCATTAGGCTCTTACTACAATTCACTGAGAAAAGAACAAGAGCTAGCACAGAGGAGGTGCTCGATAATTATTTATTGATTAAATGAATGAATGACTAGATTCCTGCTAAGCCCCTTCCTATTTCAGAGAGCGAGTGTAAGAAACTCCCATTGCCTCTCTAAGGACTGTCCTTGTCAGAAGCTACCCTAAAATTGTAGGCCTTTCCTCTCTCCACCCAGCACTCCATGTCATAATTTGCTTTCCAGGATGGTGTGTCTCTGCTGTAGCCTGGGATAGAATGGGGCGGCAGAGGCCCCCCTTTACCCAGGCTTTTGTGCATTGCATGCTCTCAAAGTCTGGCACATTAAACTATACAGATATATGCAGATTTATATGCTGAAGTCCTGGTATAAATTATAGCTCTGAAAGAATACTCTTCTAGTCGTCTTTCTCTCCACCTTATCGTCTCATTCTTCACCCATCTCTCTCTCTCTCTCTCTCTCTCTCACACACACACACACACACACACATAAGTAAGCACAGGCATTGAGGGGATATTAAAATAATTCTGAGTTGAGGAGAGAGAGTTCCAAGGAATTCAACAGGGAAACTGGTGAGGGCTTTTGAGAAGCAGATGCTGATTCCTGTCCTCCCTGGGTTTAACTCCAAGGTGGTGAATGCACTTAGGGAAAATTGGGGATTTTGGAATCATGGAGGGAGTCCTGTGCTCTGCTTCTCTTGTGTACTGGGAGGCAGCAAGCACCCATTCCCTACGTCATCATGGTTATGGGAGTAGAGAGGAGACACTGTCTGAGACTTCCAGGCCCAAGGTCCAGAGGCAGACTCTGAGCTCCTTCACTGGCTGTCAGAGCATTGAGAGGAGCGTCGTGTGTCTGGTGCAGCCTGGAAAACCGTGGATGTGACGCTGGGAAGTAAAGGAGCTGATGGTGCCTGGAGGCCAGGGCAATTCCCGCATTATGCCACTGTCAGGAGACTCTGAGAGTCCCCAGAAACCTAAATGCCATATCAGAGGAAAAAAACACTGGGAAAAAGTATAAAGGGACAGCATTTTTTCCTGAATCACCTAAGAATACCGGATATGACAAACTTTAAACTCTAATTGGCAATGTTGCATCCCATTGCTGATGGAGTAGGAACATAAGGAAAAAGCCATGTTTAGTTCAAGAGGAAAAAATATTTCCTATATGCCTAAGTATGTGGCTTGAATATTCTTACCTGCTGTATGCATACATCCTAAGAAAACTCATTAATCTGGAGGAATTATGGGTGGAAGCAGTGTAGTCTAAACCTATAATGAGAAAGAAAATCTCTTCAATTAGCAAGAAGTTCCCTTGCTCTTGTAGTCAGTTTCTCAAAGGAATATAGACCAAAGGGTTATCTGAATCATGAAAAGAAAACAATATTAATTTCTTATGAATGTTCTCTTTGATTCCAAAGGAAGGACTCTGGATACTTTTTATTGTGTGCATTGGGGATTTGAGGGATGCTGGCCATTCTTTTCGTAGATGAATTGACATGCTAAAGTAATACCCAGAAAGCTTGTTTCCCTAAAGAAAAAGACATATAAACTTAACTATGTAGAAATTTCAACAAAAAGATTGAAGGACACCTAAGTAACTGAAATGTGAACTTTGAGAAATAACAGTGGAATAATTTCCTAAAAGAAATGTCTCAGATGCTAGATGCGAAAGAAGAGGCGAATGCCAAATTGTGGAGTGAAAACATGAGGATTGCAAAAGGAGTGCAAAAGGAGTGTAAGAGTTAAACCCTGGAATTAATGAACACCTCTGAACTTATTCAGGAAGTAATGGATGGTTATATCAACTGGAAATATTTCATTCAATAATAAAAAGTCATAAACAAAATTTTAAAATAGAACATTAAGAATGGTAGAGTTTTTTATTTTATTTTATTTTATTTTATTTTATTTTATTTATTTTTCTTTGTGAGACGCAGTCTCGCTCTGTCGCCTAGGAGTGCAGTGGCATGGTCTCAGCTCACTGCAAGCTCCGCCTGCCGGTTCACGCCATTCTCCTGCCTCATCCTCCCGAGTAGCCGGGACTACTACAGGCACCCTCCACCACGCCCGGCTAATTTTTTGTATATTTAGTAGAGAAGGGCTTTCACCGTGTTAGCCAGGATGGTCTCAATCTTTTGACCTCGTGATCAGCCCACCTCGGCCTCCCAAAGTGCTGGGATTACAGGCGTGAGCCACCGCGCCTGGCCAAAAATGGTTGAGTTCTTCATTTAGGATTCTTTGCCATTAGCCCACACATGTCTGTGACATATTTGGTGCCCTCACCTTCAATCACTGGGGGGATTCTGAGCCTTCCCTATTATTGAAGTGTGAGTATCATATGTTCCAGAATTAACCAGGAGAGACAGGCTGTACATGCTCATGCGCGTATCTTTCCCAACTTAGGTCCCTTGCTTCAGTGAATAAGCCAACTGCAGCGGTGGCCAATGGTGGGTGCTCCTGGCACCCCCTTTGACTACATTAGCACCAAGACATGCTTTTGTTTGTTGTGTTTTTAAAAATGTTGCTCTCATATGAATTTCTTACATTTGTTAGTTTTAAAAATATACTTAAATTAAAAATCATACATTTCAGACTCTTTTAATTTTTTTATTTGTATAAATTTAAGGCGTATAAATGCAGTTTTGTTACATTGATATATTGTGTAGTGGTGAAGTCTGGGCTTTTAGTGTATGCATCACCTGAGTAACGTACATTGTACCCGTTAAGTAATTTCTAATCCCTTACCCCCTTACCACCCTTTCACCCTTCTGATTGTCTAATGTCTATTATTCCACACTCTAGGTCCATGTGTACATATTATTTAGCTCCCACTTATAAGTAAGAATGTGCGATATTTGACTTTCTGTTTCTGAGTGGTTATACTTGAAATAATGGCCTCTAGTACCATCCATGTTGCTGCAAAAGAACATGATTTCATTCTTTTTTATGGCTCAACAGTATTCCATTGTGTGTGTGTGTGTGTGTGTATGCATAAATAACACATTTTCTCTATCCAATCATCCACTGACGGACATTTTAGATTGATTTCATATCATTGCTATTGTGAATGATGCTGCAATAGACATAGAAGTATAGCTATTTTTTAATATAATGATTTCTTCTCCTTTGAGTAGATACCCAGCAAGATTGCTGAATTGTACATTAATTCTATTTTTAGTTCCCTAAAGACTCTATTTTTTCTATTTTCCAGTCTTCACCAGTTTTCCCAGTAATCCCATTGTCTGCTCCAGGATCCAATTCAAGATGCCATATTGTATGTAGTTTTCATGGCTGTATATTCTCCTCCAGTGTATGACAAGAAGTTTTAATAAATAAATGTTTTGATATCCAACAATTCTTTTAATCTATATAAATTAAAAACAAGAGAAGAAAAAGCCCAAAAGTTATATATGGCTATGACATATGACAAGGATGACTGAGAAACAATACAGTGCCTTAAACTGCACTAATAAATTTATTTAAATAAGATAAAATTCAACAATTTTAATGTACAGTCCTATAAATTTTGACAAACACATACATCTGTCCAGCTGTATGTTACAATCAAGACATAGAATAGTTCCATCACCCACAAAAAATCCTTTATCTATAGTCAATCAGTGCCCTAAAACATCCAGCCAAACACTCCCCTAAAATACTCAGCCGTGGCAACAACTTTATCGGCAACAACTTTATCGGCATGACGTTGCTCATATATCCCCTTATTATCCTTAATTACTGTAGACTATGTAGTGATTTCACTGCTCTCATTCCCAGTATTGAGTATTTTTGGCTTCCCTCTCTGATCAGCATAACTAGAGATTCATCAATTTTATTGATCTCGAAGAGCAAGCTTTTTGATTTCATTGATTTTCTCTGTTGTTACTCAGGGCCCCACTGGTCTGTTCAGCCTTGGGACATAGCACCCTGCATCTGAGCCACTCCATCTCCAGTAATGGCTTTAAAAGGGGTGAAGGCACAGCTCAGGCCATGGCTTCAAAGGGTGCAAGCCCCAAGCCTCAGTGGCTTGAAGTATTGGACCTACGTGTATGCAGAAGAGAAGAGCTGAGATTTGGGAACCTCCTCTTAGATTTCAGATGATCTATGGAAATGACTGTGTATATGTGCATATTGTCTTCATCCAGTCTATTGTTGATGGACATTTAGGTTGATTCCATGTCTTTACTATCCTGAATAGTGTTGCAATGAACATAAGTGTGCACATGTCTTTATAATAGAATGATTTATATTCTTTAAGGTATACACCCAGGAATGAGATTGCTGGGTCGAATGGTATTTCTGTCTTTTGGTTTTTGAGGAATCACCACATTGTCTTCCACAATGGCTGAACTAATGTACACTCCCACCAGTAGTGTATAAGCATTCCTTTTTCTACAACCTTGCCAGCATCTGTTATTTTTTGACATTTTAATAATAGCTATATTAGTCCATTCTCACACTGCTCTAAAGAACTTCCTGAGACTGGGTAATTTATGAAGAAAAGAGGTTTAATTGACTCATAGTTCTATAGGCTTTAACAGAAAGCATGACTGGGAGGCCTCAGGAAACTTACCATCATGGTGGAGGGTGAAGGGAGAGCAAGCACCTTCTTCACATGGTGGCAGGAGAGAGAGAGCAAAGGGAGAAGTGCCAAACTCTTTTAAACCATCAGATCTCATGAGAACTCAATTACCACTGTGAGAACAGCAAAGATAACCTGCCTCCATGATCTAATCACCTCCCAACAGGCCCCTCCTCCAATTTGACATAAGATTTGGGCAGGGACACAAATCCAAACCATATCAATAGCCATTCTGATTGGTGTTAGATGGTAACACCAGAAAAGTGTCTGTTCATGTCCTTTGCCCACTTTTTAATGGGGTGGTTTGTTTTTTTCTTGTAAATTTATTTAAGTTCCTTATAGATGCTGGATATTAGAGCTTTGTTGGATGCAGAGTTTGCAAAATTTTTCTCCCATTCTATAGATAGTCTGTTTACTCTGTTCATAGTTTCTTTTCAACTCTGTTTACTCTAGTCACTGTTTTATCTCCAGCACCTGGAACAGTGCCTGACACATAATGGTCACCCAATAAATATTTATTCTATGAATAAATGAATGAATAAGAAAGTCCCTCTGTTTTTCTAGGTGTAACAAATTTCATCTCAGGCTGATAAACAGGTAGTATAAATTACATTTCTTAAGTGAGATTCATGTTGTTTTGCAAACTGCATGTTGAATCCATCATTCATTTTGGATATATCTCTTCTAAAAAGAAGCAAATAAGGACAATTAAATTTAGAAATTGGTTTTGGAGTAAAACATAAGAAGCATAAGGAGAGATCAGTCACCCAACAGGTATATCTGAATGCCTTCCATTTGTCTAGCTCTATGATAGGCACTATGGGGAGCAGGCACACAAAAGTACTGGAATGAATCTCAGCAAATAGCTACAAGAGAGTTAAGCAGAAGTTGATGGAGAAAAAATCAAAAGAAAAAAAACGCTAGATCTGCACATACCTGTGCCTCATTGAAAAAATTTTTTAAAGATTTAGACAAAGAAGAAGTTAAAGTAGCTGAGACCCATGATAAGAGGGTCCAACCCACAAGATTTATTGATCATTTTGGTTGACCTAAGAATGTCCAAGCAACATTCATCTACAAGCCTTAATTACTGCTTTTTTTTTCTTTTCTGGTTACCCTACCTCTTGGAATATAAAATATTCTCTAACAATAAGTTCTTTCTAAATTGTTTTTTATGATGGAAAAAAAAAAGCTGGGAAAAAGTCAGTTTCTATGCTGCCACCTTACCCTATTGTCACGGTCAGACTATGTTGCCTTGGTAACTTCACCAGATAAAATGTGCTGCTGTATCCACCTGTGATGTCATAGCAGATGGCATTATCTTGGCAGCAGAATAAAATAACCTGTCTCTGAACTTGCTATTCGGACTGTCTCAGAAACTTCATTCATGGAAGCATATCACACAATGTCTATTTCAAATGTGGTACCATTTCAGGCCCTAAATTTCTCCAGAGCACATCTCTCTCCCTTCATGCCAGTCAACACAGGACTGGAATATAGCCGGTTGGGAGGAACGGGGGTCCCTGGGTTCCAGTAGTTGATGTATTTGTTGCTTACACAGTATCCATTCTCTCCATACTTCCTTCTTTCTAATTTTGTTTAGAGATTCAGCCCTCTCACAGTCATATTTGTGACTCAGAAAAACTGAAGCCATATGCACTCTGGAAACAGATCATAACTAAGCCAATCATGGTAACCTCATCCGCTTATGAGTGATTTGTTCAGTCACCCAGTTTTAAGCTAGTCAGTGCACAGGCATTTCCCTGGTGACTGTACTGGTCCAGAGTTGAGCACATGACCAGTTTGGCTCAATCAGATTGCAAAGAACTTCCATTCCATGGTTAGAGGAAAGAATCTCTTTCACCAGGTCAACAAGAACAAGGAATAATTTTGCCACAGTTACAGTAAACAGGCATGTTGAAAGCATGAAGGATGCCAGCCTGAGGCCAAAGCTGGCACCTGGTGGCAGGACACAGCAGAGAAAATGGCAGACGAATGGAATCAGAGCTCTTGATTGTGCCTTGCTTGTAGACTGCTCCACCACTGGACTTCCTGATATGTGATACAATGAATTCTGTTATTATTTAACGTAGTTTAGACTCAAGGTTTCCTGTTTCTTATAACTGAGAGCATCTTTACTGATATGGTTCAAGTACCCAATAACAAACATGGATCTTGGACAAATCGCTTCATGTCTTCATATCTCAGCCTCATATTGAACAATGAAGAGATTTGATCAAAAACCTCTAAATTGTGCCTTCTGGTATTCTAAACTTCCAAGTCTAAAATGCAAAGCATAGTTCTAGGCACCATGAAGTTTTTAAAACAGTGTAAGAATCCAAGTGAGCAGTTCAGGTCCAAAGCTTGGGAGAAAAGGCATTATAAAGCATATCCCATTTTATGAACAATGGACCTCTAGAAGTTTACCTGGAAAGCTTAGTGAGAAGTGCCAAAATGATCTAATCTCTAGTCAATGTAACACGAACCGAGATGGGAGAATGGTAGAGGGGAATCTTTTGGAAAGTACAGAGTTCACAAAGAGATGCTATGTTCTTCTTCACTATCACCTGTGCAGGAGGGGTGGCTGATTGCTTCCCTTCCTCCTAACCAGTGGGGCTCCAGGAGAAACTCTTACAAAGATTGGGCCTGCCTGCAACAAGGGGAAACTTGAATTGATTCCCTGCTCAGAAATTTTCTTGGATAGTGGCTTATTAATCTGCCCCTTTACCATGCCAAACAGGAGGGAGAGAGAACTATAAAATAGTAGTACTGAAAAAAAGAGGTAGAGTCTTGAGTGTACTTGAGATTCCTGTGGATGGCATCAAGAAAGGTATTGGGGCTTAACCTGAGGCATCTGCTGAATCAGGGAGTCCAAGCAGGAGGGAGCACCTTTTTGGGGACCTAGGGGATGTTAAATTGAATACAAGCCAGATTTCCCAAATCATAGTATTGTGCAGAGGAGAGATGTCCTATAGCCTAGAGAGAGGATTTGAATGTCTTCTGTACGTAACACTAGGTATGTTCTATTGCAGATGCACAGTAAATATTTACAAAAGGAAGCTAGGAAAGAAATAAGTTAGCTGGTTAGTTCTTTCTCTATAGTACTTTGCATGGTCCCTGTGTGATTCTTTTAGAAAGATGAAGATAATAAATGCACTGTGCCTGGGCTCCTACTACTCCTCTTCACCACACTGTAGCTTCGAAACACATTCTTTCTCCTCCCACCTCATGCCTTTCTACTCCTTTATGCACACCTGGAACTCCTGATGTATCAAACCCGCTTGCTGCCCCAGCAGGACAACACGTCCTCTCACACACACACCAGGGCCTGAGCCCTACATGCTGAACCCCTGGTATGTCTGGAAAATCCCTCCTCCTCTATCGACACAAGATCTTGAAGTATTCTGTAACCTTCCCATATAAGATTTCCATGACACCCAGTGCATCTCTTTTTATTATTTATTATTTACTTCCTGATTCATGTTTAGCTGGTCTCATATAATCCAAATTTGCTATTTTTCTTACCTTGAATTAGCACAATTTACTATTTTCTGTATTAGTTTCCAGAGAACATTTTTCCATTGCTCTCTTCCTAATTCTCTGTCTTGACAAAGTTCTTCGGAATTCAAGTTGCATTCTCCAGGGTGTTATCTACTTTTTTCATTCTGAAAAAATATTGACGGAACTGCCCATACAGAAAAAGCCTGTTATTTTTATAAATAGGAAGGGTCTTAAAGATTATCTAATCAACACCCTTGTTTCAATGATAAGGAATTTGAGGTCATCAGAAGTGAAATGACTTCTCTATGTTTGTAGAATTACTTTATAGTAAAACCAAAACACAAACTCTGATAATGCAATAGACAGTAAAGTATTGCTGTTTTGTCTAAGACAAAGCAAAATGAAGCATCTTAACTGAGCTCATTCATAATTCCATATTGAAAATGCCAAATGTGCCCTGAGTGATCTTCACAATCATTTCAGAACCTCTGGCCATGGCTTTGAATGCAGGGTATTCCAAGCCAGTGGAATACATGGCAGGACCATAGCATGTACAATAAAAGAGAGAATCAGCAAGTAAAAATACACCTAGCAAAAAATATCAAACACTCCCTATACCTTTCTCAGATTTTGGCATTCTTAAAACTGAGAAGGATTTTACAGGTTACTCAGAGAAGCGACTTCTGTATGTCAAGCATTTTAGCAGACTATTGACATACCAGATCTTATTTACTCATCACAAAACAAACACATTGAGGAAAGTGTTACCTCTATTTTTAAAATGCTAGGACTTGAGGCTGGGCTTGGTGGCTCATGCCTGTTATCCCAGCACTTTGGGAGTCTGAGGTGGACGGGTCTCCTGAGGTCAGGAGTATGAGACCGGCCTGGCCAATATGGCGAAACTCTGTCTCTACTAAAAATACAAAAATTAGCTGGGCGTGGTGGTGGGCACCTGTAATCCCAGCTACTGGGGAGGCTGAGGCAGGGAGAATCGCTTGAATCCAGAAGGCAGAGGTTGCAGTGAGCCTAGATTGTGCCATTGCACTCAAGCCTGGGCAACACAGTGAGACTCCGTTTCAAAAAGAAAAAAAAAATTGCCAAGACTTGGATTCAGATAAGATAAATGCCTTCCTCAAATTTCTAGCCAAGTAATTATGGAGCTGGTCTACAAACTCAGGTGTGTCCAACTTCAACACCTTCTTAACCCTTTGCTCCTAAATCAGATTTACTCCCTCTAATCACAGGATTCTTCTTTACAGGTTACATGAAGTGAAGATCCCAGCTTCAGCTGGAAAATCTCAGTCTGGGGTGGATTTTGTTTTGAGAAGCAGCTCTCTTTCTACAGTTGAAAATTGTGGGTGTTCTTCCTAATTTTAGATTCCCAAATTTGCCTACCAGAAACTTCCACTGAGTCTTTATGCAGCCTTTTGGAGCAAACCTAACCAAGCTAATTCTTTGTGAGGATACTTCTAAACTTCTTCCATTGTTCCTTGAGCTTGATTTTGTTCTGTAACTAATTGAAATTAGGTAACCGTGAGTCTTCATTTCTTCAGGAAAAACATCCAGTGTTCACTGAACTATTATTGGTAAACTTTTCTTCCTAGGCTCATTCTTGGATGGCATTTCTTGTACTTTATATTCCAGTGTTACTGTGTGAGTATAGCTTCCAGAACAGGACATGACTACTCCACTTGTAGTCTGTTTTCAACTTGATATTACATTTCAATGAATGCAGCCTAAGTTTATTAGCTTTTTCATCAGGATCCCAACACACCAAAGACAGATTTTCTGAGTACGACTCTACAAGGCTTAACAACACTCAAGAGACTCTCAGAAATTTAGCCAACACTTGATTCATCCAATTAAAAGGAAATACCATTAACATGCAGTCAAATGCAACTGAACTGGATCTTAACTCCTAAAATTCAAGACTTCTATAGGAAATCACAAGCTACTTAGCTCTGTGTTACTTTGCTGAATTAGTTACAGGACCAAATCAAGCTTTGTGGGATTTTTGCCAGCTTCTGTGCAGAGATATGCATTGGCCTCCATCTAATGCCATTTCTAGAAACATCCCAGTTAGTGGAACACAAAAGCAGTAAGACCACAAATTCAAGGCTGGGTCAGACACTAATGAATTGTTTTATTTCACTCACTGTACTTTTTAAAAATGTTCTTTTATTTTAATGAAATTAAAAGAGAAAGCACCAGTTAGACCTTTCTCTCCCACACAAGGGAGAATCGGCAGCAACCTAGAGAATCATGTATCTCTATGTCCTTAACAAACAACATAGATAAGGGGCAGTAGTGGACCTTTCTACCAACACTGAATAACACAGATCTGCATACTGTTAATACAAAAGAGTATAAAGGAAGAAAAATATTTATAAATTTGTGATAGATAAAAAGGATCAGCTAGATTGTAAGCAGCATGAGAACATTTCTGTCTTTACAATCCTATTCCATATGTGACATATAATGCTGTATCCATTTGGATGAGCAACTAAATGAACCAATAGAATCTAATCTATAAATGGTTGATACTGGCGTGAATCATGAGGTTGAGTGTTTCCTGGTGGGGGCTCTAGATTCTCTTTCAATTAGATGGTCTTTAGAGTTTTACTGCCATCGACAATTAGCAATCTCTATAAGCAATGCTCTTAGACAAAGTCAAATGCCTCAGTCTATGTTCCTTCATTATTCAGGTGGATAAATTGAGTGAATTGAGCTCTTCCACACATACAATTCTATTCAATTATCTTAGGAGAGAGAATATGGTCAAGAAGAGTCTTTTAGGAGAGGTATTGGTCAAAGAGAACAAATTTTTAGTCAAAAGATAAATAAGTTCTGAGGACCTAATGTACAGGATGGTGACTCTAGTTAATAACACTCTATTGTACACTTGAAATTTTCTAAAAGAGTAGCTCATAAGTGTTCTTACCACACACAAACGTACACGCACACACACACACAAAGGTGTGATATGAGGTGATGGATGTGTTAGTTTGATTGTATTAATTGTTTCACAATGTATATGTATATCAAATAATCACATTACATGCTTTAAATATATACAATATTTATTTGTCAATTATACCTCAATAAAGATAGGAGGAAAAAATAATCTTTTAGAGCTGGTTGATCTGGTCCAGATACAGACTTTCTAAGTTAATATAACAGGTCCTATAACATAAGCAGGTTTGGAAGTAAACCAAATACCTCTTAACAATATCCTGCCTGGATTATATTTTGTATCAAATAAGGTCAAAAGTAATATAAATAAGACAAATATGTCATCTTCATAACTCATAAGAAATGTAAATTATCTTAGAAAAAATAATATTTATTAGGTGAGGAGTGTTTGCTCTTAAATAATTTATGATGTGTCATCAGTCACAGATCTTGTTTTTAATAAAGTAATTTAAGGCAGAGAATCATCAGTATCTCAGTCTTCCTCCTCACTCACAAAATGAGAAATCATATCTTTCCATTTGTGAGATATCAAATCCCGGACCAAGGAAATCCTTTTGGGCCTAGTCAAAGATGTTAGAAAGGATAAAGGAATGAGGCCTCATTTTTTTTTTGTATTTGATCATGGAATCATTTATATACAGCACTATTAATACCCAGGAAAACCAGCATTTCAAATAACACAATTTAGGCATGCCAAATGATGGTGGAGAAAAGTACCTATATTTCAAAAATAAACTGGCCTACAAGGTACTAAGTAATATACATTATTATCTTGTTAAATATTCACTATATATCCGCCTGGTAGGTAATATTTTCATTTTATTTTATCTTATTTTTTAACTTTTATTTTAGGTTTAGGGTTGCATGTGCAGGTTCGTTACATAGGTAAACTCACATCATGGGGGTTTGTTGTGGATTATTTCATTACCCAGGAATTAAGCCCAAATACCAAGTAGTTATCTTTTCTGCTCCTCTCCCTCCTCTCACCCTCCACCCTTAAGTAGAACCCAGTGTCTGTTCTTTCCTTCTTTATCTTCATATATTCTCATCATTTAGCTGCCACTTATAAGTGAGAAGATGTGGTATTTGATTTTCTCTTCCTGCATTAGTTTGCTTAGGATAATAACCTTCAGCTCTATCCATGTTCCCACAAAATACATGATCTTGTTCTTTTTTTATGTCTACATAGTGTTTTATGGTATATATGTACCACATTTTTCTGTATCCAGTCTGTCACTGGTGGGCATTTAGGTTGATTCCATGCCTTTGTTATTGTGAATAGTGCCACAATGAACATTTGCGTGCCTGTGTCACTATGGTACAATGATTTATATTCCTCTGATTATATACTCAGTAATGGGATTGCTGGGTCAAATGATAGTTCTGCTTTTAGCTCTTTGAGGAATCACTATACTGCTTTCCACGGTGGTTGAATTAATTCACACTCCCACCAACAATGTATACGTGTTCCATTTTCTCCACAATCTCACCAGCATCTGTTGTTTTTTGACTTTTTTGATAATAGCCATTCTGACTGGTGTCACATGGTATCTCATTATGGTTCTTGTTTGCATTTCTGTAATGGTTAGTGATACTGAGCTTTTTTACATATGTTTGTTGGCCACATATATTTCTTCTTTTAAAAGTGTCTGTTCATGTCCTTTGCCCACTTTTTAATAAGGTTGTTTGTTTTTTCTCTTGTAAATTTGTTTAACTTTATTATAGATGCTGGATATTAGGCCATTGTCAGATGCATAGTTTACAAAAATTTTCTCCCATTCTGTAGGTTATCTGTTTAGTCTGTTGATAGTTTCTTTTGCTGTGCAGAAGCTCTTAGGTATAATTAGATCCCATTTGTCAATTTTTGCTCTTGTTGCGATTGCTTTTGGTGTCTTGTCATGAAAGCTTTGCCAGTTCCTATGTCCAGGATGGTATTGCCTAGGTTGTCTTCCAGGGTTTTTATAGTTTTGAGTTTTACATTTAAGTCTTTAATTCATCTTGGGTTGATTTTTGCATATGGTGTAAGGAAGGGGTCCAGCTTCAGTCTTCAGCATATGGTTAGCCAGTTATTCCAGCATTATTTATTGAATAGGGAGTCTTTTCCCCATTGCTTGTTTTTGTCAGCTTTGCCAAAGATCAGGTGGTCATAGGTGTGTGCCCTTATTTCTGGGCTCTCTATTCTGTTCCATTGGTGTATGTTCCTATTTTTGTACCAGTACCATGATGTTTTTGAGTAGAAGTTGTGAGAAAGGGCATCCTTGTCTTGTGCTGGTTTTTAAGGGGAATGCTTCTAGCTTTTGCCCATTCAGTATAACGTTGGCTGTGGGTTTGTTACAGATGACTCTTATTATTTTGAGGTATGTTCCTTCAATACCTAGCTTGTTGAGAGGTTTTAAATGAAAGAGTGTTAAATTTTATTGAAAGCTTTTTCTGCATCTATTGAGAAAATCATGTAATTTTTGTCTTTAGTTCTAATTGTGTGATGAATAACATTTATTGATTTGTATATGTTGAAACAACCTTGCATCTCAGGGATGAAGCCTACTTGATCATGGTGGATTAGCTTTTTGATGTGCTGCTGGATTTGGTTTGCAACTATTTTGTTGAGGATTTTTGAATCACTGTCCATCAGGATATTGGCCTGAAGTTTTCTTTTCTTGTTGTATCTCTGCCAGGTTTTGATATCAGAATGACATTGGCCTCATATAATCAGTTGGTGAGGAGTCTCTCCTCCTCAATTTTTTGAAGTACTTTCTTTAGGAATGGTACCAGCTCTTCTTTGTACATCTGGTAGAATTTGGCTAAAACCCCATTCTTATGTGTAGAGAGATGTAATTTATGAGAGCTAAATAAATGAGGCTTTACAATGCCTGAGAATTTCAGGCGATTTCCTTAAGAAACTTACAAATGTAAGTAAAAATTAACTTTATAATTTCTAAGGATTTCTATCTCCCCAATAGTTGTGAATATGGAGGCACAGTGTAAACTTAATATTCTGGACAGGAAAAGTAATTTTTAGCTTAACTTAGAAAAGAACTAAAAAAGAAAAAATACATAGGCCAGTGTCTGTTCCAAACCCCTTCTGCAATGCACAGAGTTGTAGAGTTTTTGCTCTGCCCAAGAGAAGCTCAGAATATGGAAATTATTTATTCATCCGTTCAACAGAAAACAAAATTGATTGTCTACAGCACTGAAAAAACAGAAGTGAATACTAGAGACAAAGTGTCTGTCCTCAAGGAGCTTACATTCTAGTGTAGGGAGACAGACAATAAATAAAAAACACAAACATATAATATAATTCAGGTAGAGATAAATGGAATTTTTTTAAAAATTGCAGAATAAGTGCAAGGAGACTGATGTGAGATGCGTACATTTCTTATAGATAGCATGTCAGGATGACTCTCTGTGAAGGTGACAGGTGAGCAGAGCCAAAATGCAATGAGAAAGTGAATCTAGCAGAACCCAGGCCTGGCAGGGTCCTCTAACACAGTGGACCCCAACCTTTCTGCCACCAGGTTCTGGTTTCAGGGAAGACAATTATTCCATGAACTGGGTGGTGAGGGAGGTGGTTTCAGGATGAAAGTTTTTCATCTCAGGTCATCATCAGGCATTAGATAGATTTTCATAAGGAGCATATAACCTAGATCCCTCGCACGCACAGTTCACAATGGGGTTCATGCTCCTGTGAGAATCTAATGCTGCCACTGATCTGACAGGAGGTGAAATCAGGTGGTAATGTTCTCTCACCCATGCTCACCTCCTACTGTGTGGCCCATTTCCTAACAGGCCATGGACTGGTACCAGTCCACGGCCTGGGGGTTGCAGACCCCTGCTCTAAGATTTCATCAACCTCTGTCCCAACCATCGCAGCAGCTTCTTCCTTGACAGCAATGACATTTAGAGGTTCAGGAACATGGCTTGTGTTTTCTCCAAGGATGTGCAGCAAGAACATAACTTCTATTCATCATGTAGTGCCTCCTTTGTCACCACCAATTTCTATCCCTTTTTTCTACCATCAGTATTTTAATACCAGTGGCCTGCCTCTAAAGATTTCATGGCCCAACTTTTTAAATGCCAAAAAAAGTATGAAAATATCTGTTTCTTTAGGAGTCTTAGTAAAAGAAAATTAAAAATATATATATAAAGGAAGTAGTTTGGGTAGCTTGAACAGTCCTCTCTATAACAAGAATCTTCAAAATTGTTTTCATAGCAGAAGTCTCTTCTCAGATGAATCTTATGTAAAACAGATTGTGTATTATACAACAGAGAAAACAGCAGAACTGTTCTGGATAAAGCAGAGATCTAACTTCCCAGAAACCGCTCGAAAATTCCTCAAAGGCCCTGGAGCAAGGTCTCTTTGGACAACAGAGAGAAGATTAAGTACATCAAGAGCGTCTTTATAAAAACACTTATTCAAAATATTGAATGATATTCAATATTCATTCTTTGAATTTCTGCTCAATGCAAGGCAATGCCCTATAAACTGAGAGCAACAGTGAAAGATAGAGAAGGGATAAAAAGAAATCACTTCTTGATCTCATTCGGAAGGAGATAAAATAATTCATTATAATGGTTAAATATATGAGACTTGGAGCTATATACCTTCAAAGCCGAGATCTTTCACCTCTTATCTGTGTGGTCCCAGGTAAGTTAATTAATCTAACTATGCCTCAGCTTCCACAAATGTGAAATAAAACCCATTAACTTGGACCTTCACCAAATTACTGGTCCCTGCTAGGTGAGTATCACATTTTTTCTTTAACAAAAGCTTTACTGGATTGAACAGTAAGGATACAGCACAGTGAGGAATCTGTATGAGTCGGGAATCAGGGCAGAGTGCTCTGGCACCCAGTGGATGATCTTACAGTGGGTCCGTCTATAATCATTCCTATACCCTCATTACCTCCTAGTAACTAGGAGGTAATCTAGGTCAAAGATTCATGTCTCTAATATGTTAAATGAGATAAAAGCCCTGGCCCTGGCCTTGGAGCCTCAAAAGTTTCTTTGCAAGGCTTAGTTACTAAAATAAGTTTCTGGAAAGCAAGGACCTCAGTCTATCTATTCAAATCCCAGTGCCCTTTGTCCCAGGTCTGTCTTCCAGAGCTACAAGGCTGCAGACAGTATTCACAGTTTTGGTTCTGCTTCTTTGGCAGTGTCGCTCACAAATCAGATGTCATTTCAGTCTGTCATGCAGAGGTCGTTTCTTCTTTGGTATTAGGAATAAACAAGTTCCTTAAAAACAAGTATGAAGTCTGCCCACGTGGTCACTGTTAGAGGCAGGGAAAGAGCTTAAGTGACTGTGGGAACACAGTGTTTGAGCATGCGTGTGTGTTCAGGAGTTGTGAAGAGGTAGAGATGAACGCTGAAGCAGGCCTCTTTGATCAATACACCGACCTCACAGCAAGGAGAGTATTAAATAAAATCATGTATATAAAGCAGTTCAACACTTTATATTCATTCTAGTGTAGGGAGACAGACAATAAGCAAGTAAAAAACACTCTGTGTTTGTTTTGCTGTTCTACTCAGTAACCGTAAAGTATACTTGTGTTGGTCAAGAGCAATTTGATTGTAAGAAATCAATTTAGCTTAAACTACCTAGACAAGGGGGAGTATTTATGTATCACTCAGAAAAATAAATATCACACTTAGTTACCTGATGGAATCATATATAGTACAGGAAATAGTTTCACAGATGTTGGAAGAATGAAAGGGCAAAAAGGGACCTTGAACTAACACAGAAATGGTAACTGCAGGAAGAAACTGCCTCCTCTAGGAGGGGGAACGCTGGGGAAACAGAATAGAAGGAGTATGTTTCCAGAGACATGGATTTCAGAGGAGGTGCTCTGTGGACTAAGATTGCTGAGGAAGAGGCAGCTCCCTTCCAACTGCTGTTGGCTCCTGTGGGGGCCTGTGCTAAGCCTGCTACTCAGGGGCAAAGACACTGGAAGCTGCAGCCAACTGCCACTGGTGCAAAGATGCTGCCAAAAACAGAAAACAGAAAGGACAAGCTAACTCTTTCCCTTGGCATTCTTATGTCCTTTAGTGCCTCTTGTAAGCTAATGGGAAGCTAGCTAGCAGAGGGGCCCAGGAAACCCAGTTTGCAGAATATAGAAGGATTGATTGAAGCTGAGAGGTAATAGGTAAATAACTGGCAAATTGGTTCATGGAATCCAAGGAAGGCTCAACTCAGAAACCATATGAACCAGGACCTGCATGTAGCTAGGACTTCCTGTGTCTTCTCTAAATTCTGCTTCTCCCTGCTCATCAGCTTAGGCAGTTCTGTTCTCCATGGCAATGGCAGCTCATGGCTGCCCAAATCCCCCACATCTGACTCCCATCAACCGTGACCACCAGAGATAAATTAAAAATTAATTAAATTACACCTGCCTTTACTTGCTCTAGTATGACCTTGACCCAAATTTGTAGCCTTTTGAATTTCAGATTTGTTTTTTCTCTTCAAGGTAGATAAAATAAAATTGTTGACTTAGGGGAAATAGAGATGAGTGCATGTCAGTTAGAAGTCACAAAGTGCATTTTTTTATTCTATTTCATATTATTTCAATAATGAGTCATTGTATAATACCTCAGGAGACATCAAAATTTTCAAAGGAATTGTACTTACAGTATAAAAATTTAACACATGCCTCTGTTCTGCTTCAGAGTACCATAGTTAACTCTTAGGCATGATTCTCCCTTTGTGGCTCTTTCCTTTCCTCCCACATCCTTTTGGCTAGAATTCCATTAACAACTGCACCACAGTGAGAAAAGGAAAAGAAAGATAAAATCGATGAAATTTAATTCAGACTGTTATGTTTGTACTTCAGGATTTTCAAGCATTTGGCAACAGGCACAGCAGCAAAACAAGCCTACAGAGCCCTGGCCTGCTATGTACTCGCTCTTGACCATGACTCTTGTCTGAGCTTGGGTTTTTAAATTTTTATTTTTATGGTGAGAATAATAACAATTACAGTTTCGCAGATAATATGAGAACCAAATAAGATAACATTTGCAGTTAAAAAAAAAAAAATCACTTCTTAGCCAGGCGCCGTAGCTCATGTCTGTAGTCCCAGCACTATGGGAGGCCGAGGAGGGCAGATCACTTGAGATCAGGAGTTCAAGACCAGCCTGGCATGGTGAAACCCCATCTCTACCAAAAAATACAAAAATTAGCTGGGCATGGTGGTGGACGTCTGTAGTCCCAGCTACTTGGGAAGCTGCAGCAAGAGAATCGCTTGAGCCTGGGAGGCGGAGGTTGCAGTGAGCCAAGATTGCACCACTGCACTCCAGCCTGGGCAAGACAGTAAGAACCTGTCTCAAAAAAAAAAAAAAAAATCACTTCTTAGGCCCCCTCTGTCTTCTAAACATAAACACTCTAAGGACCAGCATGAATGGAGCTAAGGACAGGCCCCCCAGGCTTGCATATGTGATGCAGGTGGCCTTTGCCGACCTTGCAGCTTGCCTATTTCACTGCCAGGATTAGAGGTCATCAGAGTCAGGGAGGCTCAAGGTCAGGGACAAGGAAGTTCAAATCTCAAAGTGGCCTAAGGCTAAGGAGAACCCAGAACTCAGAAGGGGCATGGCTACTCTGGAATCTAGTTCAACTCTCCTATGGATGCATTCACTTGAGTGGAACAGCCAGGATTGAAAACTCTGTGCACAAGTTGTTTAACAAGAAGACAGCAGCCCAAAGAATGTGTGAGTAAAGGCAGAAGAATCACAATCACTTATTTTTAACAAAGTGAGTCCATTTCAATTGAGCTGTGTCTTTTGTTGATACCTAGTGGCTCAATCAGTTACTCAAAGGCAGCAGTTTTAAAGCTTCCAAAGACTTCGTATTGGATCCAGGGTAAAACCTAAACTCCTTAGTCCTACATCCAGAGCCTTCACAGCTATAGCTTCCATTACCTTCTCTCCATAAGACAGCTCTTCCTCGACTGTGTCCAGCATTCTCATGACTCTTTGCCTTTGATGTAGGTTGTTCTCTTTCCCAAACTGCCCATTATTACTTCTGCTACTCGCCTTTTAAGTCAGAGATTGAATATCGTTTCCTCCCAGAAGCTGGGTGTTCTTACCTACTTCTCATAGCATACCCAACACGACACATAGCAATAAAAATCACTTGTCTCCCAACTAGACTATGAGTAATTCCTCTAATAAGAAGCTAGGGCTGATTCATCATACACTGCACCCCCTTGTCTCTTTCTATCCCATGTTTGGCATTTGTAACATTTTGTGAAATACCAGTTAGAATGGCTATTACTAAAAAGGCAAAAAATAGCAGATGCTGGCAAGATTGTGGAGAAAAGGGAATGCCTATACGTTGCTGGTAGAAATGTAAATTAACTCAGCTATAGTGGAGAGTAGTGCGGCAATTTCTCAGAGACCTTAAAGGAGAATTACCATTTGATCCAGCAATGCTATTATTGGGTATATACTCAAAGAAATATAAATTGTTTTATCATAAAGACACATGCAGGTGTATGTTCATCACAGCACCGTTCACAATAGCAAAGTCATGGAATCAGCCTAAACATCTATCAGTGGTAGATTGGATTTTTAAAATGTGGCACACATACATGATGGAATACTATGCTATGATAAAAAGGAGTGAGATCATGTCCTCTGCGGCAAGATAGATGAAGCTGGAGGCCATGATCCTAAGTGAACTAACACAGAAACAGAAAACCAAATATGCACGTTTTCATAGGTGGAAGCTAAACATTGAGTACACATGGACCCAAAGAAGGAAACGACAGACACTGGGGCTTACTTGAGGGTGGAATTTGGGAGGAGGGAGAGGATCTAAAACTACTTGTGTACTTCACTTATTACCTGGGTGATGAAATAATGTGTACACCAAACAACTATGACATGCAATTTACCCATATATCAAACCTGCACATGTACCTGTGAACCTAAAATAATAATTAAAAACAAAACAATGCCACAATAAAAAAGTGGGGTCCCCAGAAAAAAAACTATGAAAGAATGAAAAAAAAATCTCTAAAATGAATATTTACCCCTGAACACACTCTTGTATGTGATTTCCCTTTCAATGAGAGTAGCATAGTAGAGTGGATGGTAGGTTCTAGGGCTTCACAGGCCTTATTCTAGTTCTGGTGTTCCACCTATTAGCTATGTCCCCATAATCAAGTTTCTTAACTTCTTTCAACCTCAGTTCTTTCATTTTTGTAACGAAAATAGCAGTAATAATAATAATTACGTTTCACAGAAAATGCAAGGTTCAAATAAGAAAATATTTGCAGTTTTAAAAAATATAAATGGAGAAATGCTATACAAAAGTTAAATATTTAAACATGAGAACAACTATAATTTTTAAAAACTTATTTACTCAGGGGATAGGGTAGGAATTAAAATTCAACCAGAACCAAAAAGCAGCTAAAAAAATTAAAGGGGGAAAATAGAATGAGGGCATTTCATAGGTGGTTTCTGGTAAGAGGTAAATAAAAGTGGCTAATACTAATGTCTGAAAAAAAATTTTGAAGATTTTCAGAGATGAATCAACAGCTTCCTCATCATAGAGTGGGAAAATTGCTATTACTGTGTTAACATTGATAATTAAACCAAAATGACAATAAACTAATTGCTTGCTACTAGAAGGCAATAAATACAACACAAGTTTATATTTGAAATACAGCAGACAATTTTAAGCCTTTTTTCTTCCACTGTGCATCACCATCACTTTATTGTCACATCAATTCTTTGGAACCACCTCTCACTTTTACTGTCTTTCTCCTTCTTGCCAACTTCTCTCAGTTCTGACTTCAAATTTCTGCCTTCCCTCTCTTATGAGAATGATCTTTTACAACAACTTTGAAGATCTTTCTCAAAACAACTTGGAATATTAGAGCATACAATCAGATCACTTATAATCTCAACTTAGATTGAATCGAGACGCAATTCCAGTTACAAGAAAACAAGGTTAATTCATAAATGAGAATTTCAATTGCACTTTAAAATATAAACTTATGCTGTACTTAATTATGTCATTGCATGTTGCCTCCTGTTCAACAGCCATCTTTTTTTTCCTGCTCAGCGATTCTCTAAATCGGCTTTCTATTCCAGCTCCAGGGGATGAATGTCAATTATTACAGTTAATCTAGAATCACGATAATTGCGTTCCCTTCACCAGTGATTGGTTCCATTGGGGGCATGTTATGTAATCCTGGCCAATTAGGCTAGAGGGAAGTATGCTTCTGGACTTTTTGAGGAAAGATTTTTCATCCTGATGAAAAGAGCTAGGTGATGAGAAATAGCCCGTTTCTGCTTCTCCATATGATTGTGTGAGCACATGACCTCTCTGGCTTCAGCAAAGACGAGAAGAGGCAACGCCTCCAGAGTAGAAAGCTTCAAGACTCCTGGATCATTTAGAAGATCGCTGGATCAGCACACTATGAAAACGCCCACTTTCAGATGTGATATTATGTAAAGTAACAAATCCTTTATTGTTTAAGCCACTTTCAAATTTTGCTTCATTTTGCTTTTCCAGCTGAAAACATCCTAAGACATGTAGTAAACTTTTGGTGAATTGAATTGTCTGGCTAACCAAAAATTTTAAAAAATATCTTCCAGGTTATCCTGAGAGAATACTAATAGTGCCATCCCCCTAGTTTGCCTGTGAAATTCTAATGAAATACAGAAATAAATGCGAACATTCAATAATACAAGAACTACCAAACTTCTAAAAGAATCTCTAAAATATAGATGATACCCTAAAACATAAAAGATTATATACAATATTTCGAAGAAAATTTAGATGACATCAGATACAAGGTTTGGTAGACTTGACCATATAAAAATTTAAACTCCTAAACATGACAACTAATTCCATATTCAAAATTCGTTTAGGACAACAAATTAGGAAAAATATAGGCAACATATATATAACAAAGTGTTAACATCCTTAATATAGGAAGATATCACATAAGTCAATAAGAAAAAGGCATTAAAAGGAAAAAAACGGTCAAAAGCATACCCATTCAATATACAAAAATTCAAACTTCATAATTAACATAACAAAAATAAACAAGAAAACCCTATTCTTTGATTATCAATTTGTCAAGATTGTTAATGTTAATGAAGGCATGGTGAAATGGGTATCTTACAAGATAAGAACTGTGTTGCAACTTTTCCTGATTAAAATTTGGTAACTAATGCCAAAAGTTAACAATATTCATCATTTTGACCCAATTATTTTGCTTTGGGGTACTTGTCATTAAGAAAATAGTCAAAACTATTTACAAAGTTATATGCATAATAACTCCCATTTCTGATTTTATATACACATATATATACACACATATACATATATGCCCCCAACTATGGCACTTATTATTTAAAAGTTAGTACTTCTATAGGAAAAATTTCTATGCCACAACTAAAAACCATTTTTAATAAGCAACATGCAATAAAGTTTGTGACAAAAAGTGAAAAAATTGGATTCAATATTCCATGTATACAGTATGATCTTGACTTTTAAATGTGTTCTACATACATTTCGCCCAAAGTATTGCAAACACAAAGCTCAAGTGTACAATGGAATTTTAGTTAAATTTTGGTGGAAAATTGGGTTGGTGAGGATCCAATAAATAAAACAGAGAAAAGAAAACGATTTGCTGTTCAGTGGCAGATATTATTATTTCTAAAAATCTAGCACATACCAATCTTTCACTTCTTTTTAGTTTCTCACTGGCTGTGTAGCTCTGTACATCCCCAGGTCCCCACCACGATGATAGGACTCCTTGCAAATCTTAAGCTACTACATTTCCTGTTACTTTTTCCTCAGGGAAATACATCTCCCCCTTTGTCTTGTCCTTGTCCATCCAAGTCGTGTTCTGTGAAAGTGTATTGGGAGTATGTGGTAACAATCCTACCTATTGACACCAAAAAGGCTTGTCAAATGCTTTCCATCCTGCTTCCCCTCAGGTAAATCAGAAGAACCATCTACGATAATCTGCCATTAATCAAGAAGGCAGGAGCAGCTGCTGAGTTTTTAAAAATTATTTTTATTTAAAAATAGCATTTCTTATACCTGTTCAATAACTATGTGTATATATTTATTTCTTTAGCAATACTTATTTCTGGGAAGGATTACTGAAGATTTTTATTTTTGTTTTTATGTTTTTTCCTATTTACAAAAAGCCTCTGTAATAAGTATGCAATCACAAAACAAACCAAAATGATTTTCTACTGTTTTTCTATTCTGTTTATTGAAAATGCATGTAAAGCATGCTGAAATACTGTCTTGCATTTGTAATATTGACTCAGAAATGTAACTGAATCTTTAATGAGTTTGGATAAAACAATAATTCTTGAAGCAGTAAGGATCATCAGCAGGTAAAAGACACTGCTTCTTACTACAAAATCCTATTGAGGTAGAAAGAAATTGAGCATCATTACAATGGATTTTTGTTCAAAATGTGCATCATTCTCTAGTTTAATGGACTTGTAAATGAGTCTGAACATGAGCCTAAATGAACAAGAGTCTAAAATGAACTTGACAGTTGACATTTTTAAATAATAGTGGCTATCAATTTATTTTCTTGTCATTCATTTCTCTCTGCTGAGAGACTACACATGCACAGGAAGAATCATGATTAGAGAGCTTTAGTTCATTAGATAAGGCTGTGTGTGTGTATGTGCATGTATTTGTGCATATGTGCGTTTATGAAGGAATAGCCCTGATCTTTGGACTGAACTGTGTATTATATAATTGATTGTATGTTGCCCAATGCTCTCAGAATCAAACTTTCAATTAATTTACTTATAACATTTTCCCAAACTTTCAGTCTCTCAGAGCCTACCACTTCTGTCAATATTTATTCATATTAACCAATATTTCATTTATCCCATTCCCTTCATCTTTCCTTAACTGCCCAGTGCTTAAAATGCCATTTGACTAACAGTATTGTTATACATTCATCTTTAACCAGAGAGAGGATTTCACACCCATCCCCGTACCTAAACCCAGAAGAGAAGAAGCAGGACTGATTCTCCTGTTCTCCAGACTACTTGAAAGCTAATTTTCTCAGTTTCTTGAATCATATCTCTGACTAACATTTGGGCTAGTCATGAAGAGAAGAAAAGGAAGTGACAAAGAAGAGCTCTGGAATAAACCCTCAGAAGTATGTGCCTGGCTGGGTGATCCAGTAAAACAGCCTGGGGACTTTTGGCAGGCGCTGCTAGCTCCCATATCTTCTTTCTATGTGACCATGAATATGTCATTAAAACTGAGTCTCAGCTCCTTCACTGTAAAATGGGACAATATGTTTACCTAGCAGGGTTATTATAGTATTAGAAACATTATACATAAATAATTATGATTATATGCCTATATCATGTATCTAATATCAAACATGTCCCCCAATATTAAATATTCAAGTAAAGATTTAACTTTGAACAAGTGATTAAATTTCTCTGGGCTTCAGTTTTTTTTTTTTTTTTTTGTACCTGCAGTGTGAACAATGCTTTTCCTCACTTACCTCCAGTTTTCATTGATCTATAAAAAGATAACGCAAGGGATACGCTGTGTTTCTTTTTGATGCCAAAAAAATTGATTATATTTTTCAGGACTCATTTCGTTAACTGATTGTTTACATAATTACCATCCAAGATTACTACGAAGATTAAATACATAAAGTGATCCAAAAATATTAACAATCATTATCACCTGCATTAAGTAATTTTATCTTCCTTACGTTGTCAGAACTTGGTCCTGATTTTTGGTGTGAAAAATATTTCTGTTAAGTGTGGGCATAATTTAGCTGTTCTATCTGGGTCTGCACTACCTGGGAAGGCCCTTTTGATTCTCCTGGAGGTTCTGTCAACCATTTGTAGGGGCAGCGTAGGCACACTGTCTACAGTCCTCCTATGACACTTGTTCTCTGTGTTCCGGATACTCTGGCAACTGTGCAAATTATTTCATTGCTGAAAACTCTCCACTCACCATGAACACTGCGGGGCGCCTGAGCACTTATGGCCAAAATCATTAAAACCCAGTCTATGGAAACATATGAACATGGAAAGGACAGTGTCCCCTCACTAGTGGCAAGGATTGGCACTGTCAGAGTGCAGTTCAGGCAAAGCTCCAGGCTGGCTCTCCTGGGTAAGTACATTGGCATTTCCAAACTAGTCATGTTAACATGTAGCCCCTCAGCCACTGATCAGATTTTTAGTTGTCTAATTACATTGTAAAAATTGGCTTTTCTTCCATAGACAGCTTTGTGAACTATTTTAAGAAGAGAAATAAAATAGATCAGAGAAATCTGCTTCTCTTAAAACTATATAAAATGATAGCTGCTGATTTTCAGGGGAAAACAAGTAAACTGGAAGGTAATTGAAAGGTAAATTGGGAACCAGGGAATAATAAAGGCAAGCAGAGCTGTAATAAGAGTTATCCAATTATAATCGTGGGGAATAAGAAATGATTCTCCATCAAGCTCTCTATCACAAAAAAGTATTCATTTAATGCCTTCAATTGTGAATAATTTTTCCAAAGATTTAAGTGAGGTTACAATAGGTGGTATATAAACAACCGGTTAATGAAATGAGCCATAAGCAGGATGAATAGTTCTAATATTAACTATAAATGCAGCTTCTCCCTTGCTTTCTTTTCTAACAGAGCAATGGGAAATGAAAGCTGGTTGATGGATATAAATAAAACAAGTATATGTGCCGTACAGTAGAATTGCTTAACCGGAGGCCTGGGGTCAGTCATCTGAATTACAGGCAATAGAGTCTGACTGTCTGGAGATAACGGATTTGCAAAACTTGGAAATCAAAGCTCCTACTCTTATTTCATACATGGACTCCTAAAGTGTAATTTTTTATTTTAAGAAAGAATCTTAACAGCTATTTGGTGGCTTTTTAAAGATTATTAAAGATAAATTCCTTTTTGGATCTTAAATAAGATAGAATACTGAAAAGTTTAAATGAAAGATTAACCAATAGTAATCCCAGCACACAGAAATAACCACTATTGGCTATTTTATGGATTTCATTCTAATCTTTTTTTGTTGGATGCATATATATAAATCTATTAAAAATGATTCTCGCTTTAAAAGTTATATTCTGCCTTTTTCATACTGATTGTTATTTTAAGCACAGAGCTAACAAGTTTGATTGTCTAAAATATTCACAGTATTTTAGGAACAGCAAACTAGAAGAGAGATTCAAGGATGGTTGCAGGAGAATAAGCTCTCAACTGTAAAATGAATGTCCATGAGTGAAGTAAGTTAGAAAAACCCTTGGTGAATAAAATAAGAAAAACATCAGGATTAGAGGGGAAACTCAGAGAATGTGTAATTCAACTCTGGTGCAAATGTTTAATTCCTTCTAAAGCAGCCTTGCCAAAAGTATTCCTTTAGCAGTACAGACAGTCCCCGACTTAATGATGGTTTGGCCCGCAATGTTTTGAGTATGTTTAAGGTATGCTAGGCTAAGCTATGATGATCAGTAGATTAGACATATTAAATGCACTTTCAGCTTATAACATTTTCAATTTAGAATGAGTTTATTAGGATGTAACTCTGTCTTGAGAGGTGTTTGTATTTCCCAATGGACCGCTTTCCATTTTCAGACAGATCTTACATTAGCTAGAGCAGTGCTAGTGTTTATAAAAGATAAAGTATTCAAATCTAGTTAAATAGGATCTAAAATATGTTGCCTAATTAATGACAGGCTCCCCTCCACATATTGATTCCGGGCCTAGGCTCCTTCCATCTTTGGCACATAGCTTCAAAGGCTTCCAGGTTCATCAGCATCAAGCCAGTGGAAGAAGAAAGAGCATAGCAGACTGTGCAAAGAAGGTGTTCATGGGCCAGTCCTGAAAACAGCCCACGTCACACACCCTTGGTCAGAACTTAACCATAAGCACACACCTAACTGTAAGGGAGTCTGGAAAATGTTATCAAAATGTGGGCCCCAGATGAGGAGAAATAGGTTTGGAAAATAGGGCCAATCTCTGCCATAGTTTTATTCATTAAAAAGTTCATCCTCAAAAAGAGCCACAATTCTGCACAAATCGCTTCTGATTTTTTCCTCCAGGACAACATAATTCTCATCCCACTTCCACAAGATAACCCTTTAAATGCTTAAAAAATAATTTTATGTCTCTCATATGTCTTACTTTGTTCAATGTAAATACTCCAGGTTTTCTTCAATTTTTCTAATGTGGCATTGCTATTAGAGTCATTTGGAGTTGTCATAGAAATAAGCAAATTTATGTGCTTTCATACTCCTTTAAGGTGTGATTTTTTAGGCAAAACATAACCAATATGCATAATAAAACTCTTTAGTCATCTAGAAACTATTTAAGATCACAGGCAAAGTATGTAACACATTTTTAAAATGACATGCAATGAGATAGTAGAATGGAATTGTTTGCCCTATCTTAGTATCAACTAAAGCACCCATGTAGGTATCAGGACACGAAGATGAGCCATAGATAGAGTGCCCAACTCTATATGCTCCCCATATGCAGATTTATAAAGAAAATGATCCTGAGAAACTAGCCCAAGTCTCTTAGATCCTTCAGCCAGGTCAAAGATTAAAAATGGGGTCAGAAAGAAAAAACAGAAAAGGAGATGTCTTTGAGGAGTGCATTTGTCTCGCTGTGAGTCTCTACCTGACCCAACTTTGGAGCAGAAGTAAAGTGGCAATCTTTTCACGTCTAGTCTAGTGAGGCGATCTTCAGAGGGACCACTTGGAGAAAATGTATGTGTTCTCTGCAAGTGAGAGATGCCAAGAATATTGATATCTAAGAAAGCAAGAACTGAGGTCTCACTAAAGGGTGAGAAAGAGACTGACTGGTTAAAGACCCAGAGCCAGAACTGCTCCCTCACATTGGGATCGGCCTCTACTCCAAAGTTTGTCAGAGCAAACAATGCAAGAATGTTTCCTGTGGGCCATGTGTGGGCCTCACAGGAGAGTATCAATCAGTGTGGAGCTTCTTGGGGCCTACCCAACAGAAGCACCTAGAAAAGCAAGAAGATACCTGGAAGCTGAGAAAGTCATCAGAAGTCTCATAATCTAGAAAAGGGATGCGTCTGCCCAGGTCAAAAGAAATGGAAGAGCAAGGAATGAGCACAGCACATTCATAGAGCCCACAAAAGCATCCCAAGAGAAAGTCAGCCTTGATGATCTGTTAGGCCCATTCACAGATGCCAATTTAACCATCCAATTGGGACACAAGGCATAAAAGCTACACAGCCAAGTAAACACTGTTCTATCCCCTTACCTCATCCCCCATACTGCACCATATGCAAACTACAGGTACTGCGTGGAGACCAGATAAGCAGGAACAGGAGGAGAAGAAGAAACTCATGATGCCTCATCCCCACTGTGGCCTCCAGCCTTAAGCAGACCCAGCGAGGGGAGGCAACAATGCGTGAGTTCAGAGTTACAATTAAAATCTGACGTGGCAATCGAAATACTGAATTGAGACTGTTCTTACTACATGAAGTAACCTTCAAGACTAAGTAGAATATTTATGGAACCTCCTCAATTTGCCTCCATGGATAGGGAAAGATGATCACAAGTAGTTCTTGTCCAACATACTGATTCCATTTGGGTATTTGGAAAATTCACTAATGTGGAACATCTCCTTCCCAGATGATTATGGATAAAAGGAATTTAGTGTAGCCACAGGATATTTATGACATGAAATGAACAAATAGGTACACTCCTGCATTAGAGTGGGATTGGCTATGGTAACAAATAACCCCAGAAACCATAGTGTTCTTATGCATAAAAGTTTACTTCTCATTCACAAAGTCTTCTTTAGATCACACAACTCTCCAAGGCTGTTCCCTTCTGCTATAAACTGAATGTTTGTGTCCCCCCCACAAATTCATAAGTTGAAACCCTAACCTCCACTGATGACATTAGGGGGTGGGGCCTTTGGGAGGTGATTAGATCATGAGAGTGGAGCCCTCATGAATGAGATTAGTGCCTTATAGGAAGACGTCAGAGCATTTGCTTTTACTCTGCTCTCCATCATGTGAGGATACAAGAAGTTAGCAGTCTGCAACCCAGAAGAGAGCCTTCACCAGAACCCAACCACGCTGGCACCCTGATCTTGGACTTTCAGCCTCCAGCATTGTGAGAAATAAATGTCTGTTTTTACAAGCACCCACTCTATTTGTAATGTATTATACCAGCCCAATTGACCAAGGCACCTTCCAAGCAGGGATCCATCCTCCTTCCATTCTGAGTCTATGCACCAAACAAAGAGCTTCCAAAGTCACAAAAGACAGAATCTGCAGAGCTCACACCTGCTCTTAAATGCTGCAGAATGGAAGTAACTCATGTCACTTTTGCTCACAGATCACTGTCTGGAACTTAGTCACGTGGCTCCATCTGACATAAGAGCCTGGGATGTCTTCCTGTGTGCCCAGGAAGGAAAGGAAAGCTGAATGTGATAAGCACTAGTTATTTCTATCACAAAGCTTCTGCACAGCAGCTGCAACACTGATAAGAACATTTAATGTTGCACCACTAGAAGGGTTGTAAGATCCAGTTTTCAGCTCAGGTCTCTCTTGGGAAGTGACTCTTCACACCAAAAAAAGAGAGAAATGAAATAATACACTCTTTAATTATAGTGGAAATATATAATCTAAACAGAGAATCCACATATAAAGAGATAAGAACAGGCAGGTTACCAAGAATGTTGCAGGTTTAAATAAAGACATATCATTATTAAGTTAAATATTAGAGACTAGCGAGTTTCAAAGTATGTTTGGAGAAACACTCTCTGAAGAAATCAACTAATGCAAATTAGTATTTGAAGTACGTATGAAGTATCAGCATTAAACAGAGACATATGCAATTCATGCTGAGTGTTTTGAAAGAGCAATAATAAAATATACTTACTGCAATAACAGGGTTAAATAGACTAAATATGCTCAAAAATGGGCAAGGTAAAAAGACATTTTATCTTTACTAAAATGCATTATTAATTTCATTTTATAGATGAAGAAAGAGGAGACTCAGAAGGTCATACCAGGATTCTTTTAGCTGCAAGCAACAGAAACTCTTTTGATTAAACATGGAAATGCACTATCTCACTTAACGGTGAGTCTAGAGGTCCAGAGGTGGGGCACACTCCAGGAATTAAGTCTTTACCATGTTACCAGGGCCCCATATTATTTCCATCTTTCCATTGTGTCACCCACAGCATCAGCCGATTCCTCTTTTGGTCCTAAGATGGCTGCTACCAGAAATGCTCCCCACTTTATACCCAGCCAGGAGAGAAAGAGAAAAAAAAAACCTGCTTTCTCTTTTTCAAAAGCCACCTGTTTCTCATTAGGCTAGTGGTTCACAACTGGGAACAATTATGCCTCCACAAAGGAAATCTGGTGATGTCTGGAGACATTTTTGGTTGTTGTGACTGGGAGCAGTGGTGTTCCTGGCATCTGGTGGGTAGGGTTGCTACACAGGATATGCACATGAGAGCCTCCCACAACAAAGCATGATCCAATACAAAATAGCAATAGTGCTGAGGTGGAGAAACCTTGTGTTAGACAAAAGCTTCCTAAGGCCCCAAAACACATCCGCGCTCATCAGTGTATCCCTAACATCTAGTAGAGTGCCTTACACAACTTTCCTCTAGGCACAGGCCCACATTCACCTTGCAATTTATTATTGGGGCACATGTTTACATAGGAAGCCATTTTCTCTGGTTCCAGACACTTTGAAGCTAGTGTAGTCTTGTCTCACAGTACGATGAAGTCTCAACTATATGCAAGACTTTAGCCAGAGGTCTTTAGAGCTCCTGATCTTAGTGAATTTTCCTTTTCAAGCTGTTGAAAAGAATTCTGTGGTTTGAGTGATCTACGAGAAAGGAAGAGAAGTTGCTCACTTCACTGAGCTGATTCTGGTGATCCATATCCGTATAAAAGCATAGGTGAGTCTCCATCGCCTGGGTGCCTTGGAGACATCAGGGATTTAAAAGGTCCTGAGGATTAGGAAGAACCTTCAAGACAGACTGTTGAGAGCAGGGAATTTTAATTCTCATGTGTTTTGTCACCCTAGCTTCTCCCAAGAGACTGCTGGTAGAATAGGATAGTGTGTATAAATTATCCTTTGCATAGTAGCAGTTAAATAGATGCTTTCTTCCTGTTTCTGTTTTCATCCTTGAGCTTTTAAGTCCCAATTCAGTTTTACAACCAAAAGGTAAAGTTTAGGGGGGGAATATAGAAACTCTGTTTTTAATGATGTTGAAGAGAGGAATCTAAAAAGAACCTTGTAATAATCAAGGGGCCCTGACTTCCACCTTCACTGCTCTTCACATTTACTAGATCATTAGACTGTTTTGTTGACACATAGAAGCTAATATTTAAAACAGGACTGGAGAAGGAATACAGGTCCTCTAAATAGTGATGAAGACAAGGAAGATACAAACAGAATTCAATTAGTTGACAGTGATGTAGTCTGCTGTGTGTGACACTGCATTGGACACTGTGGATGACTTAGGCTTAGGTTCCATCTCCAGATGTTCAGAACACTTCTAACTTAAAATCTCATGGGTGGCACAAGGTATAAACGTTAGTAAAATAAATATCAAGTGTCCACAATTAATAACAATTTATTACAACTCCCAAAGAGAAGTCTCAAGACAATATGAGAGGAATAGCCAAGTATAGGGTAGTGAGAATAAATGGTAGGCAAATTACTGCAAAATGGAGATTGCTATAGCTTAGCTTTATTTGAGAAGTTTTCAGAAATCAGACCAGTTAAGAGATAATTTTTAAAAGATGCACAGGATTTAGGTTGCATGGATTTACAACATGTTGCCCAGGCCAGTTTACACAGTATAATTTGTTTATAGGAGTAGATGCTGATTTGTTTTGCTTGCTTCCAAAACATACACAGCTCCAGAAAAAGATTCACCATTTTTTGTATTTTCTTTTTGAATTGAGACTCCTGAAAACTCTGCTTTAAAAATAACAAATTCTCAAGGTAGTTTCATACATATGTATATCCCATTGCTCCCTGTGATTCTTCTTACATAGTGCTTAGAATCTGGGCAGATATAAAACACCAAGGAGATCGTGAATTAATAGTTCTGAACCACACTAACAAAATTTTAGAACTTTCCTATCCCCAATTTCCTTCTGTGGCTCTTGCTGTCAGACTGGCCTCTGTTTTATTCCTTTAGCCTCTGGTGCCAATCCCTTTACCATCTGCCTACTGATCTCTCTCCCCGACAACACAAGAGGTCTTTCTAAAACTCAGATCTGGACATACTACTACCTTGATTAATGCTG
This sequence comes from Symphalangus syndactylus, assembly GCF_028878055.3. NCBI lineage: Eukaryota > Metazoa > Chordata > Mammalia > Primates > Hylobatidae > Symphalangus > Symphalangus syndactylus. Next base: position 46,117,091 of record NC_072434.2, on the reverse strand, counting down.
TCAATATTTCCTCCTCATTACTTGCAGCAACAGTCTGCAGAGCATGCATATTCCTGTGGACAATGAACAACATCCCAAGGAGTGCTCAAACAAGGATAGTTTTAAAAGAATTGATTTTCAGATATCCAACTTCTATTTATTCTCTTGCCTAAAGTTGATGTGCCTGAGAAAGCACCTGTGGTCACAAAATCTTCAATTGTTCCTTTTTGACTTTCCAAAAAAACAGGCAAATATCACACTTTTTCTAAATTGTTATGGGAAATTCTCTAGGTTGTAAACACCTTCCGGGAAACACAAAAGGCAACAATTTGAAATATTAGTGTACAACAGTTCGAAATACCAGTGTAGTGGAGAAAGTGAATATCCCTCACAAGTGGGTAATAAACTCCATTGCAAGTTTGGTGAGTTTCATATTCATTGTTTGTAAAGATTGAGAAAGAAATTGAAGGAAAACCCAAACTGTTAGCTAAGTATAGTTTGATAATGGATCATTATGTAATTTTTAGTCACGTAACTCATAGAGAATTCTAAGAACTGAGGGACATTGCTGTAACAAAACTTTTTCCATTTCCATCTATGTATTTATACGATAAGTTTCTCAGACCTCCATCTTTAAAAATGAAAAAAATACAAAAGAATTGATGCTGATCCTTGCCTCGTTCTAGCAAAAAATTGACATTTATCCATGGGTTTTAAAACTAACTTTAAGAGGGCACTATCTCTTTTATTAAGAGATTCAATGCCAATAGAAATTTTAAGTTTGTTTAATATTTATTGAAATGTATAATTTAATTATTCTTTTTGAAAGACTATCCATGTTCTATATCAAGTCTGAACAGGTTTACTAGCCAAATATATTCATTGTTAATTTAGAAAGATGTCTTCATTTAAAATGTTTTCAAAGTTATTTTTGAATTTTAAGTTTTTGGATAAGGGCTTGAGAAATAATTCTGTGCTGACAATTGTAATGATAAACTCAATCAAGATGAAAATTTAATATAGATATATTATGGTTCCAGAAAAATTCTTAACTGTTACATTTTTAAGGGAAATATGAGGGAAGATCAATAAAGTGCTTTCATAAAAGAAAGTATTTATCAGGATAAAATTTTAAACAGGACCACACTTCTGTGTGAGTAGTTTTGTACAAATGGAACGTCTACCCGTTGCCAATCATCTTAGGAAGAGGTCAATTCTCAAGCAAGCAAGGAAGGTTCAAGTGGTGGCCTTTGGAATTGTTGAAAGAACATTTTTCTCTCGTTGATCGAGATCTTATTTTGGCTGGTAATCACACTCTGACACATGGAAAAGTTGACGATAGCTAGGCACTTTGAAACTAAATGATAGCAGAGGGAAGATAATCAATTGAGCCACTATTTTAAATACCAGAAATTACAGTGAGATTTTTATAGTTTTTACAGAATAAGGAGCTTAGCTCTAGGTGGGGAAAGAAACACACACACACACACACACACACACACACACACAGAGAGAGAAATAAACAAAAAACATATTTTTAAATATATACTTCACAGTATCTACTTAAAATATGAGAAACCTAGAAATGAATCTAACAAAATCTGTGTAATATTTTTATGGAAAAGAATTATAATATTTTACTGAAAGACTTTAAAGAAGCCCTAAATAAATTGGAAGACTCATAGGATGTCAATTATCTCCCAAATCAGTTTATGAATTCAAAAAGATGAAAAATAAAATCCCAACAGCGGTTTTCATGTAACTTGATATTAAAGGCTGAATTATGGACTCGCCAAATTCATATATTGAAGTACCTCCAAATGTAACTGTATTTTATAGATAGGGTCTTTAAAGAAGTGATTAAGTTAAATGAGGCTATTTGAGAATTCCCTAATCCAATAGAACCAGTGTCCTTGTGAGAAGGGGAAATTTGAACACAGACAAGTATAGAGGGAAGATGACGTGAATACACTGAGGAAGAGGATGGCATCTTTAAGTCAAGAAGAAAGGCTTGGCACAGATTCTTTCCACATGGCCTTCAAAAGGAACTAATCCTGCCTCACCTTGATCTTGGACTTGGAACTGCCAGAACTGTGAGAAAATAAATTTCTATTATTTGAGTCACCCAACCTGTGGTACTTGTTATGGCAGCCCTAGCAAACTTATACACTTGATAAGCCTTTTCTAAAATTTTAATATTGAGGAAGCCCATGAACAGGCAAGACAACTTTGAAGAAACACAAGAGCTCTAAAGGGTATTAATAATTTATTGCAGAACTATATTAACTAAAAGACAGAGTAATTTTGGTATAGAGACAAATAGACTAGTAGAATAGAACAGAGAGTGCAGAAATAAAGCCTGTGTTTACCAAAAGCTGATGCATGACAGATGTTGGAATAAGATTCAGTAAAAGGTGCTATAACAACTGAAGTTCTCTAAAAAGAAATAAAAGTGAATTCTTACCTCACATGATATATAAAAATCACTCCCAAATGGAATAGAGCCTGAAATATGGAAAGAAAACCGTTAAATATCTAGAATATATTGGAAAATATCTTTATGTACTCAAGTTAGGAATAGAGTTATTAAATAAGACACAGTCATAAACACAAAGGAAAAGTAAACAATAACTCTACTACATTAAAATTGAACATATCTGTTCACAAAAGACACAACATGTGTGAAAAGGTGTTGTATAACAGCACAAAAAATTATAACACATCATCAATAAAAGAATTATCCTCAAAATGTATAAATGACAATTATAAATCAGCAAGGAAAAAAATAACCCAACAGTCCAAAAGAGATGAAACAGGCAAATCTCAGAGGAGGAAACATATGAGAAGAGGTTCAATCTCATCTCTAACTTGCATTCCAGGGAAATAAAAACTAAAACCATTCCTCACATAGGCAAATGTTACAACGTCTGCTACCACCAAATGCTGAAGAGGATGTGGGCAAGGAGAAAAGGGTATACATCTCTTGTGGGCAAATACAGTGGTAGAACCACTTTTGAGAACAATTCAGCAATATTTAGTAAAATCAAAACTAAGCATACCCTATAATTCAGTAATCCAACTCATATGTATATATGTATACATATATGTATACATATATATATATATACACATATGATATGTATACATATATATATATATATACCTTAAACACATTTTAACGGGCATACAGAGACATGTACAAGAATTTTCATACAAATACTTTTGTAATAATAATTGAAGAAAGCCTAAATATTCATCTATAGGAAAAGAAGTACAAAATTTAACCACAGTGAAAATAAATGAATAAGAGCATCACAAATAAATATGGATGATTCTCACAATCATAATAACTTGATAAAAAATTAAGTTGCAAAAGAATGTATATAAACGTGTGTATGAACACAAATACATATATATAAAATGAGATGCCATTAATATCAAGCTAAAATAAAACCATTGTTAATGGGAACATACAAATGAAATTTTAAAAAAGTATTTTTAAGGAACTGGAATTTCAAGCCCAAATTTGGGACAGTATTTCTGTGTGGGTGGTGGCATAATGTGGGGAAGGTGATACACAGAAATACCATCAATTTTGGTAACATTTCATTTCTCAAGTTTATTACAATAGATTTGTACCTTTCATATATTTTAAGTACGGTATAACACATTAAAAGGTCTGTTACATCCAAATTATTACGAACAAGTAAAACTTTATTAGCAGTCATTATCTACTTCCCTAGCCATCATTTATCATTTCCGATAATTACTTTTATATTTTTCAGAAGTATAATCTTCCTAAAAATATAGTTGTTTACATTTCAAATGGGTAGAGGCAGACTATGTTGTAGAAAAACTTGATTGAAAGAGGGTCTTTATCTCTTTACATTGAATGACAAGAAACTGCAACAGATAAATCTTTCATATGACAGACCAAAGAAATTTTTCCTTAATAAGAATGACCATAATTAATCATCTAAATGGGAACACTTTTGAGAGTGAAATAGAGAAACATCAAGTTACATTAAATTAAATGGAGAAATAATAAATGGTGCAAATGAAGTGGAAAAAGGCACTGTCCGAGACAAATTTACTCTTAGTTGATCATTTCACTAACCAATGCCCTTTGCTTCAGTCACTGATTGCTAAACTGGGCTTTCTTCTTAGCACACAAACGTACCTGAATAAACAATATATTTTGTGTCTCTGTCATAGTTTTCCCTTTATAAAGGCTAATTCCTAGATTTCCATTTCCGATAAATTGTTGAGCGATCTGGAGAAAAAATTTCTGGTATAGATCCCCAAACAGTGCTTGATAAGTGTTTTAAAGACACAGTTGAGCTGGAGAAAAGTAAGGTCAGAAAAAGTGAATGCCAGAACAGATAAGAAAGTGGGAAACAAGAGAGATAAAGGAGTTCTTTGCCTTGAAAGTGCCTTTGGTCCTTAATGCTTCAACTGGGAGACCAGAGACCAAGTGGGTGGATGGTCCAGAAACCACTTTTTCCATCTGGGACATGAAAAATGATATCCTCAAGGAATAATTAGAGGAAAGATGCTCTGTAGTGAAGATATTTGTCTTCACATTGACCGTGAGAAGAAAAATAAAAAGAAAATAAATCTCTGACAGTTCGCAAACACAAGCCATCTGTCACATGACTTTGGGCAAGATTTCACACTTCAGTGTGGCCAGTGAACTTGAAATTTAAACAATTTAAAAAATTAAGTTGAAAGTAGTCCCATGGTGGTAGTGTTTGGCAGGTAACTTACTGACAAAACATAAATAGATCCTTTTTAGGGAAAATTACGTTTAATCACATTAAATCACCCACACAAAAAGTGATACAGATAAGGTTTCCAGTCATATGAGCTCAGAAGTCATATGAAGCAAGAGTGAGCAGAAACAATAAACTGCAGAGTTAGATCTGATAAGATTTATAGATTAAAATTAGTAGATATTTTTAAAGGCTGTTTAATGTGCTTAAAGAACCAAGGGAGTATTAAATCATGACCAAGAAGATGTGAAAAGGAAACAAAACTTTTAGAAATGAGAAATATAATAACTAAAATTAGAACTCAGTGGACAGGCTGAATAGAATATTAGACAAAGCTAAAGATAATTAGAGAAGTAAAGGCTATGAAAATTTCACACAGTGCATTACAGATTATTTTATTTTTAATCTTTTTTTAATTTCAGCATATACTTGTAAACAACTCATGGATCAAATAAGAACTCATAATGGAAAACAAAATACTGAATGTAAAAACTAAAACAGTGTTGGGTTCCAGCCAAAGCTGTATTTAAAGGAATTGTGTACTGTAAATGGTAATACTGGGAAATAAGAAGAAGGAAGGCTTAAAATACATGAGCCGTGCATTCAGCTTAAGAAGTTAGGATGAAAACAAGAGAATAAACCCAAGGAAAGTAGAAGAAAGGGTATTTATTATAAAAATAAAATCAAAAATGGGTTGAATAGACAACAAAGATACAATAGAGAAGTTTGGCAAACCAAATTCAGTAATGTATAACAAAATGAATATGTAATATCTGTGTGGAATTTATATCAGCTATTCAAGATTTTAAATGTTAAAAAGCCAAGTAATATAATTGGACACCTTATGTTCTTAAGAAAGGAGAAAAAAGTATGAAAATCTCAGTAGATGTGGGAAACACATTCAATAGAATGTAACACCCATTTATGATGATAAACTGAGAAACAAAGGGAATTTTCTTAATCTGATATTGATTCTCTCTTTAAACCCTATGAAGAAATATCATATTCAATGTGGTACTTACCATTGCTTCATTTTATAGTAGAGACCAACTTATACTGCAATAATATAAACTCCTGCAAGGAAATGTGTTTTCTGTATGGGTACTAGGTATACTGGGTTGCATTTTAACATAACAATAAATAGTTTACTTTTTCACTGGACAAATAAACCTTGAGATGCATGATTATTGGAACTGGACAATAATACAGGACCTTGCATCTAATTAGTAAGGTGGGTTCAAAAAGTGCATGATGCACCACGGAAAATCTTTCTCATTTTATGAGAATGACATTTGAAAAAAACTGTTACTTGGCTGTTTCTAGAATTACCATTTCTAGATTAAAAACAAAAACAAGCAAAACCTCCACTTATGATCTCTGAAGGCAGACAGAACTGGGCTAAAATTCTAATTCTTCCTTTTACTAGCTACTTACTCTTTGGAAGATACTTAAACTGCCTGTTTCTCAGTTTATCTGTAAAATGGGAATGATCACATCTGTATCATAAGGTGTTGTATAAATTAAAGAAACACTGAATTTACCATGCACCCGGCACAAGGTCAAAGCTCAACAAATAGACAACAAATTCTTATCTACTTGTATTTCCATGTCTGTTTCTCTTTTGGAGTAGCTCAGACTTTAAAATCCTACTTACACATTCCTGGTTTTATATTTAGCTGCACATTGGGGAATGAAGGCAAAAAGTCTGCATCTAAGACTAGGACTGAGTATTAAAAGTGGAACAGCACCCTCCTGAGGACAAAGTGGATTTGACAGCCATTGTCACCTCAAGAGTCCTTAGAAGGTAGCTAGCTGCCACTTGCCTTGGGAACCAGAACCAGCAACATAATTGGCAAGGCCCAGGGCAGAATAAAAATATGGTGCCCTTTGTTTAAAAATTATCTAGAATTTTGAGACGGCAATAACAGAGCATTAAGCCAAGCAAAGGACCCCTTGAGCTATGGGGTTTTTTGTTACTCCATGGTTACATGCCCATGAAGCATCTCTCTCCATTTTCACTCATAGAGAAAAAGGATTTGGTTCTTATTATTAAACCAAAAGGTCTGTTATGTATGTCTTTAGTCAGTAAACCTTAGTTTCAGTTTGGGGTTTTGCTGGAAGACATATCCTATCCGGACAGTCAGTTTGCTTCCATTGGGTGTTTTTTTTCTTTCTGTAAACAAACTTTATTTGCATTCTCTTATTAACATTAAAGGTTTACTGAATTTAATAAGAATAAAAACTGTCTGTAAATGTAATTACTTTTAGAATTTATTTCCTTTTAAAAGCATTCCTAAAGGAGTTCCTGAAACACATCAAATTTTTCAGATCGTTACCTCTGAGGAAAGGCAGAAGTGATGAGAATTTTGGAGGAGAACGTGGGAGAAGAGCTTCAACTCTACCTATAATATTGTATTTCCAAATCTAAATACATATTAAAATTCAATAAAGCTGGGTGGTAGGCATACACATAATATATTCAACTCTGTAAGCTTCTGCCTTTGCAATTTTTTATGATAAAAGTATTTCCAAAAATCCTAAAGAAATTATGGTCTTTAAATATAATTTGGGGGAGTTAAGAAAAGAATCTGAATTTAAGTTCTGCCATGCATCATGGCTGCATGAACTTGGCCACGTTCCTTTAACTCCTTGAGCTTCCATTCTCTTATAAATTGAGAGGGTTGAACATATAACCTTTAAAGCCCCTTTTAGGCTATTAATCTTTACTTCCATGAAATAAACAATATATTTAGAACATAATTTAAGTTACAATTTCTCAATGTGCATAATTAATTGCGAAGTGGTGGGGCAGTGGGGTAAAACTTGGTCAACCCAAAGTCCAACTGAAAAGAGAATACAGTGTGTGGATATTTTTCCTTCTCTCAACTTTACTTTTAAGAGAAACAGGCTAACCATGAAAACAAAAACAAACAAACAAAAACACATTAAAAGCCTCATGTCAAATATTCAAAAGTTTCTCGATTTCAATTTTGTTGTTGTTATTGTTGTTGTTTTGTGTGGTTTTTTGTTTGTTTGTTTTTGAGACGGAGTCTTGCCCTGTTGCTCAGGCTGGAGTGCAATGAAGCAATCTTGGCTCACTCCAACCTCCGCGGTTCAAGTGATTCTCCTGCCTCAGCCTCCCAAGTAGCTGGGATTGTAGGCACCCACCACCACGCCTGGCTAATTTTTGTATTTTTAGTAGAGATGGGGTTTCACCATGTTGGCCAGGCTGGTCTTGAACTCCTGACTTCAAGAGATCTGCCTGCCTCAGCCTCCCAAAGTGCTGGGATTACAGGTGTGAGCCACCTCGCCCAGCCTATTTCAATTTTGAAGTTAGAAGATTTGAAACTTTCAGCTGGGTGTGGTGGCGTGTGCCTGTATTCCCAGCTACTTGGGAAGCTGCGACAGAAGGATTGCTTGAGCCTAGGAATTTGAGGCTGCAGTGAGCTATGACCATGATGCTGCACTTCAGCCAGGGCAACAGAGCAAACTTAAAACAACCTTTGCAAAGATTATGACAGTGAAAGAAGTCTAGCACAGCTGACTCCATCTTGCACCCATCCTCTAGCTCCAAATTGCCCATAAAAGCCCTAGCCTCTGAGTTCTCAAAGAGGCTGATTTGAGTAATAATAAACTCCTGTTCTACCACTTGCCTGGCTTTGCATTAATTAAACTCTACTGTAATAATGCTGTCTCAGTGAATTGGGCTTATCTATGCCACAGGCAAGAAGAATCTGTCAGATGATTACAAGACCATGTCAAAAATAAGAAAGAAAGAAAATTTGAAACCTCTATTTCCAAATATTAGGAACTTGGAAAAATATGAACAAAGCTAGGATTTCTAGTAAGGTGGGGTTCATATACTTTCCTGATACACTTTCCTGATACACTTTTCCGATACACTTTTCCGTGTGAAGAGAGATAAGTCACTAGGTGATAAGCTAGATGTGATTGGGGGGGTGGTGAAGACTGTGACAAACTGGAAAGAGTATGTCCTAATTGGACAGTCAGCATTTAGCTTCAGTTTATTATTCCCATGTGTCAGTTTGAGGCTGACATTAACAAAGCTTCCCATTTTCCAAAAGAAGACCCAGAAACCAGAAGATCCGGAAACCTGGACTTTCGAGATTTTTCCTAGTTTTTATTTGTTGGTAAATCATGCAGATCTCTTAGAAGTGAGTTGTCTATCAGATAAAAACATCAAAGGGCTCAATTTAACTCATAGTATTCATGTTTTACTGACTTCTGTGCTTCAGTGTGTTTGTTGGTTATATTCTGTTTTGAGGTTTTCAGTAACATTATTATCATGTCTACAGGAATTGAGGCTGTTACTGAGCCCCAGGTTATTACCCCATACACACATTTTTCTGGTGACTTCAGCTCCTAGTTCACTCTCATGCTGTCTGTACTACTTATTATTATATCTGCACTCTTTGTGATTTCAACATATGCATATGTGATACTTTCACAGCCTGGCTGCTCAGATCCTTAAGGTCTGCCCCGCAAGGATCTTGCTGTCCACCCTACTGCAGCAACCTTTCTCCCTAGATCACATGGTAGACGTCAAGACTGCTAACTTCAATCTGGCCATAACCCCACCCCACTCTCTGATCACCATCTTTCCTCTTTCCAGTTTATTCCCTCTACCCTGACTGCTGGTTCCAACATCTTTTGACTCTTCAAGGCACTTCAATTGATCATTCTACCTTTTTACTATCCCTTTGAGGAAAGAAAGAACTTTTATATGAGGAATTGAGCCCTTTCAAATTATCAGGCTAGGAGAGGCATTAAAATGAGACAACAATCATGTCCTACTTCCTCCCTTTGAGCTATGCATTAATCTCTGGAAACTGCTTGCTATTGCCCCAAGTAGCTATTAATTAACCTAAGGCTGCGCTGGACACTACAACCCACACCCTATAGGTTAACAATGTATAGCCAATCACTAATCAATGTTATTTCTGTAAACCAATGGGAATTCCTGACAAACCACTTTGCATCAGCCCACTCCTGTGTCCCCTTTTTTTTTTTTTTTTGCCTTTATAAATCTGCTTGTAACAAACGAAGCTTATCTCCAAGGTTACTTGTGTCTGAGTCTTCTGGGCAGCTATCCTCACTTTGGCTCAAGTAAACTCTTTAAATCATGTTTTGTGCTTTAGCCTCTTTCTTTTAGGTTAACACCTTAATGCCCCAATATCCTCTCTTGCTTCTTATCCAGTTACAAATTCCAAGGTCAATATTTATAGTCACTTACTTGCACATATTCAATTCTGTACGCATCTCTCTCTTTATTTTACCTGAATGCAAAACCAGAACCCTGGCTAAATCCAGATCTCCAGTATTCCACATCTGCATCTCAGCTGGGAGTGTCTAGGGGAAAACATTCAGCTATGCCAATGGCAGTCACCTTAAATTCCTGACCAGAACCACAAGGGAACCCTTAATGTTTTCTGATAATTGTCCTATGTTTCTCTAGTTTACTATGCGGTAAATGCTAGTAGTAAGAGGTACATATGTACAATAGAAAAAGGAGAGAATGTTTAACATCAGAGAGTGGTGAGAAGATTATGAATATTGCAAATGAATGAATTTGCAGTATGGTAAGAAGGAAAGATTTTTGAAGGACAAAAATTAAATCATGCCATCAACAGTAAGTACAGTGCTTCAGCAAGACATAAGGAAGTGTTAAGGGCAGAATGGATAACTTTCTAAGTGTGGCTTGAGAATCAGCATCCATGCTGGAAGCCCGCTAGCTTAATATTCACTGAGGAGAAGGATCAACATTTGTTAAAGCACTAAAGACAAAGCAAGGTGAAAATGCTGTTGCTGAGGGTTTTAGTGCAGCTCTTGAATGTGCAATGGTTCAAGGCCTATTGATCCCTGCACAGCACCGAAGGAGTAATGAAAAGGCCAACAGACACTGGGGCATTCTGTGGCTGCCCTGGAGAGCATCAGTTGTGTCGGTGGGGAGAGGAGCTGATTATCGACTTTTGCTAATTTTTAATGCAGATGAAACTGATCTAACTGTTCTATTTTGGGAAACGTTATCTGAGAGAATAACCGTCAATAAGGTAGAAATTTGATCCCCGTTTTAAAACTTCAAAGGGACTGCGAAGGGCCAAATCAAACTAAAATTTGGTTGGAACTGCATCAAAGTAATACATGTGAGACCCCTTTCCAACACTTTAGAGTTATAAGCAAATGGACGCAAGAGTAACTTTTTAGAAACTGATCTGTTTTATATTTTAAAAAGGAAAACTTATATAATTAAATAACAACAATGACAAAACAATCACTTTGGGGTTATATTTAGTCGTTTATAACAATAGACTGAAATCTTGAGGAAAAAAACTATATCTTCTGTTCTTTTATTCCTAGCACCTAGCAAATTCTATTAAAGCAAACACTCAGAAAATATACGTAGATTAAATACACCACTAAAAATACATTATAAGACAGGTATCCTTAGATATCAGCCAAAAAAAAAATCCCAGGAGTGTACATATTTTTAGACTATAACTAGAAATTTTAAAATATCTTTTTTGAAAGATTTTTAAGTTTAAGAGAAGGAAAAAAAACGAGTGTTAGAACTCCTTCTCAGTTAATTAAAATTCTTATTTTCTCTGAGCATTTTGGCTAATTGGTAGGAGAGGGCAAGATGGCTGACTAGACACAGACAGGTAGAACAGCTACCACCAAGGGACCGATACGACTGGCACACTCCTAACAGATCTTCAGAGGGAGAGCACGGAGAGTAGACAGAGGGAAGACACAGAAGCCGGGGTGAAGGGGGAGGAAGCCGGGAGCCCTCCATAGGGCTACCGTGGGCTGGGACTCATTCCTGACCCCCAACAGCTCTTGGGGAAAAGGTGAGTTGAACTGGCGAGGAACATCCCACTCTCGCCGTGGGCCTCTGGAATCCCAGCAGGAGGAGACCCCCTCAACCACCTTGGACACTCAAGTTAACAGAGAGAGCTGCTTAGAGAAGTGGGAGGGGCAGCGGACCAGCTGTTCTGGAGCCCAAAGGGTTTGGTGCAGGAGCATCTGTAACGGAGCAGCTGCCAGGGATGGCCATCCCCCTAGGCTTGACTTGCTCCCATAGGAGACTTTATCCTTATGGGAACTATGGGACATGAACTCTGCAGGGCAGTCTTGCCCATCAGGCTTGGTGGTCTGACCTGAGCACCCCTTGGTCTGCTGATCTCTCCCAAGGCCCGAGCCTTGCTGGCCTGCTTGCAGGGCAGCTTTGGGTACCCTGAGGACCCACATCATAGCTCCTGCACTGGTGGGCCGTGCCTGATCAGCGGAGAGCTCCAGTGGGGTGGTCCCCACCACTGCACACCAGCCCAGCCCACCCGTTCCCCCGCAACACTGCAACTTCCCCCAGGCCCAAAGCAACCGTCCACATTGTTTTGCAGACACACACGGGTGGGTGGGCGGGTTTTGCCTTCCTTGCTCCTCCTGTGTGTGTGTGTGTGCGTGTGTGTGTGTGTGCGCGTGTGTGTGTGTGTGCGTGTGTGTGTGTGTGTGCACCTGCCAATGCTGCAGCAGTGGAGCAGTCCACCCCCACCATCAACTGCCATTGCAGTGGGAGCTTTGACGTGCACAGAGCCAGCCAGCCCTGCTCTTGACAGCACCCATCCCTTACGCCAATACCACCAGCGGAGTGAAACGAGGCACAGAAAAGAGTAGATCCTCCCACGCCCTAAGAGATCAACCTTGCCTGCAGTGCACAGAGAGGGCACACAGACCTGCTCCCACCAGCGCCCCACCCCTGTGCCACCACCACCACCAGCATGACCTTGCACACAATTGCCAGCAGGGCCCCCGGCCCTGCCTGCAGTTGCATTGCCTCCAGGATTGTGGTGAACACAGGCACAGAGGCAGGCATTCTAGCATCCTGCTGCAGCCAATGAGCATTCACCTCCCCACTGCCACTGAGGCTGCTGCTGGCACGTGCGAATGAGGATGGATCCTGCTGTCACTGCATTATAAAACACTTTGCCTGACACCACCTGTTGGAGGGTAATGACCAGCAGTCTGGGAGTACCTCATCCCTGGACCCCCAGCACAGTGGGTTCCTAATCTCAAGGAGCTAGGGAACAAAGTCAGGGCCCAATAAAAGTCCCCCACAATCAGAACACACAGTCCAGGAGTTCAGAGCTGAGTGTTGGCCCCCTAAAATCTTCCAGAAATGAAGCCACTTGGCTGAATCACCTTATACCAAAATCAAACCTCAAGGTCATCAAATAGGATAACAGAAAAAAAAAAGCCATCCAAAGGTCAGCAATTTCAAAGATTAGAGGAACATCAGCCCACAAAAGTGAGAAAGAACTGGTGCAAGAACCCTGAAAACTCAAACACCCAGAAACCCAGAGTGCCTTCTTTCCTGCAAAGAACCCTACCACCTTTCCAGCAAGCATTCTGAACCAGGCTGAGATGGCTGAAATGACATAAATAGAATTCAGAATATGGACAGGAAGGAAGATCATTGAGATACAGGAGTTCACTGAAACCCAATGCAAGGAAGCTAAGACTCACAATAAAAAAAAATGCAGGAGCTGACAGACAAAATAGCCAGTGATATGGCTTGATTTTGTGTCCCCATCCAAATCTCATCTTGTAGCTCCCATAATTCCCACGTGTTGTGGGTGGGACCTGGTGGGAGATGACTGAATCACGGGGGACAGATATTTCCCATGCTTTTCTCATGATAGTGAATGGGTCTCACAAGATCTGATGGGTTTAAAAACGGGAGTTTCCCTTCACAAGCTCTCTTCTCTTGTCTGCCGCCATGTGAGATGTGCATTTCACCTTCCACTGTGATTGTGAGGTCTCCCCAGCCATGTGTAACTGTGAGTCCAGTAAATCTATTTCTTTTGTAAATTGCCCAGTCTCAGGTATGCCTTTATCAGCAGCATGAAAATGGACTAATACAGTAAATTGATACCAGTAGAGTGGGGCGCTGCTGAAAAGATACCCAAAAATATGGAAGCAACTTTGAAACTGGGTAACAGGCAGAGGTTGGAACAGTTTGGAGGGCTCAGAAGAAGACAGGAAAATGTGAGAAAGTTTGGAACTCCCTAGAGACTTGTTGAATGGCTTTGACCAAAATGCTGATAATGATATGGACAGTGAAATCAAGGCTGAGCTGGTCTCAGATGGAGATGAGGAACTTGTTGGGAACTGGAGCAAAGGTGATTCTTGTTATGTTTTAGAAAAGAAACTAACTTAGCCTCTTAGCCTACATCTTTCTCCCATGCTGGATGCTTCCTGCCCTCAAGCATCAGACTCCTAGTTCTTCAGTTTTAGGACTCGGACTGGCATTCCCTGCTCCTCAGCTTGCAGACAACCTACTGTGGGACCTTGTGATCATGTGAGTTAATACTAATTAATAAACTGCCATACATATATATATTAAGTAGTAGTAAACTGCCATATATATATATAATATATAGTTTATTTAAGTAGTAATAAACTGCCATATACATATTATATATATATTTTATATATAACTACAGACAAATATCCTTGATGAACACAGATGCAAAAATTCTTAACACCATACCAGCTAACTGAATCCAACAGCATATCAAAAAGATAATCCACCATGATCAAGTGGGTTTCATACCAGGGATGAAGGAATGGTTTAACATCTGCAAGTCAGTAAATGTGATACACCACATAAATAGAATTAAAAGCAAAAATCACATGATCATCTCAATAGATGCAGAAAAAGCATTTGACTAAATCCAGCATCACTTTATGATTAAAATCCTCAGCAAAATCAGCATAGAAGGGACAAACCTCAACGTAATAAAAACTATCTATGACAAACCCACATCAACATAATACTGAATGGGGAAAAGTTGAAAGCATTCCTTCAAAGAACTGGAACAAGACAAGGATGCCCACTCCCACCAACTCTATTCAACATAATACTGGAAGTCCTAGCCAGAACAATGAAAAAAAAGAAAGAAATAAAGGGCATCCAAGTGGGTAAAGAGGAAGTCAAATTGTCACTGTTTGCTGACGATATGATTGTACAACTAGAAAATCCTAAAGACTCCTCCAGAAAGCTCCTAGATCTGATAAATTAATTCATCAATGTTTCAGGATACAAAATTAACATACACAAATCTACAGCTTTGCTATACACCAACAGCAACCAAGCCAAGAATCAAATAAAGAACTCAACCTCTTTTACAGTAGCTGCAAAAAAGTAAAATACTTAGGAACCAAGGAAGTGAAAGACCTCTACAAGAAAAACTATAAAACACTGCTGAAAGAAATCATAGATGAAACAAACAAATGGAAACATATCCCATGCTCATGGATAGGTAGAATCAATATTGTGAAAATGACCACACTGCCAAAAGCAATCTACAAATTCAATGTAATTCCCATAAAATACAATCATTATTCTTCACAGAACTACAAAAAAAAATCCTAAAATGTATATGAAACCAAAAAAGAGCCCACATAGCCAAAGAAGACTAATCAAAAAGAACAAATCTGGAGACATCACATTACCTAACTTCAAAGTATACTATAAGGCCATAGTAAACAAAACAGCATGGTACTGGTATAAAAAAGGCACATAGAGTAATGGAAGAAAATAGAGAAACCATAAATTAACCCAAATAATTACAGCCAACCAATCTTCAACAAAACAAACAAAAAGATAAAGTGGGGAAAGGACACCCTATTCAACAAACGGCACTGGGATAATTGGCAAGCCACATGTAGAAGAATGAAATTGGATCCTCATCTCTCACCTTATACAAAAATCAACTCAAGATGGATCAAGATCTTAAATCTAAGGCCTGAAACCATGAACATTCTAGAAGATAACATTGGAAAAACCCTTCTAGACATTGGCTTAGGCAAAGACTTAACGACCAAGAACCCAAAAGCAAATGCAACAGAAACAAAGACAAATAGATGGGACTTAATTAAACTAAAGAGCTTCTATACAGCAAAAGGAACAGTCATCAGAGTAAACAGTCAACCCACAGAGTGGGAGAAAATTTTTACAATGTATACATCTGACAAAGGACTAATATCCAGAATCTATAAGGAACTCAAACAAATTAGCAAGAAACAAACAAACAATCCTATCAAAAACTGGGCTAAGGACATGAATAAATAATTCTCAAAAGAAGATACACAAAAGGCCAACAAACATATGAAAAAATGCTCAACATCATTAATGAACCAGAAATGCAAATCAAAACCGCAATGTGATACCACCTTACTCCTGCAAGAATGGCCATAATCAAAAAATCAAAACATAATAGATGTTGGCATGGATGTGGTGAAAAGAGAACACTTCTACACTGCTGGTGGGAATGTAAACTAGTACAACCACTGTAAAAAACAATGTGGAGATTCCTTAAAGTAGAACTACCATTTGATCCAACAATCCCACTACTGGGTATCTACCCAGAGAAAAAGAAGTCATTATACTAAAAAGATACTTGCACACACATGTTTATAACAGCACAATCTGCAATTGCAAAAATATGGAACCAACCCAAATACCCATCAATCAATGAGTGGATAAAGAAATCGTGGTGTGTGTGTGTGTGTGTGTGTGTGTATAGGAATGATTGAATACTACTCAGCCATAAAAAGGAACAAATTAATGGCATTCATAGCAACCTGTATGGAACTGGAGACTATTATTCTAGGTGAAGGAACTCAGGAATGGAAAACCAAACACCGTATGTTCTCACTTATAAAAGGGAGCTAAGCTATGAGGATGCAAAGGCATAAGAATGATACGATGTACTTTGGGGACTCAGGGGAAAGGGTGGGAGGAGGGTGAGGGATAAAAGACAACAAATTGGGTTTAGTGTTACTGCTCGGGTGATGGGTGCACCAAAATTTCACAAATTACCACTAAAGAACTTACTCTGTAACCAAATACACCTGTTCCCCCAAAACCTGTGGAAATAAACGAAAATGCAAAAATAAAAAAGGATGGCCGGGTGCGGTGGCTCACACCTGTAATCCCAGCACTTTGGGAGACCGAGGCGGGTGGATCACGAGGTCAGGAGTTCAAGATCAGCCTGGCCAAGATGGTGAAATCCTGTCTCTACTAAAAACACAAAAATTAGCCTGGCATGGTGGCAGGCGCCTGTAATCCCAGCCACTTGGGAGGCTGAGGCAGAGAACTGCTTGAAACCCAGGAGGCTGAGGTTGCAGTGAGCCGAGATCATGCCACCGCACTCCAGCCTGGATGACACAGCGAGACTCCATTAAAACAAAAAATTCTTTGGAAATAATGAAAACAAATGTACAACATACCAGAATCTCTGGGACACATCAAAGCAGTGTTAAGAGAAAAATTTATAGCTCTAAACTCCCATATCAAAAAGTTAGAAAGATCTCAATTTAACAACCTAACATCACAACTAAAGGAACTGGAAAATGAAGAATAAATCAACCCAAAGCTAGCAGAAGACAATAAATAACCAAAATCAGAGCTTAATTGAAGGAGATTGAGACATAAAAAAACCATTCAAAAGATCAATGAATCCAGGAATTGGTTTTTTGAAAAAAATTAATAAAATAGATAGACCACTTGGTAGACTAATAAGAGAAGAGAGAAGATCCAAGTAAACACTATCAGGAATGACTAAGGGGATATTACCACTGACCCCACAGAACTACAAATAACCATCAGAGAATATTACGCACATAAAATAGAAAATCTAGAAGAAAAGAATAAATTCTTGGACACACACACACTCCCAAGACTGAGCTAGGAAGAAATTGAATCCCTGAACAGATCAATAACAAGCTCCTAAACTGAATTAATAATAAATATCCTACTAACTGAAAAATCCCAGGACAGACCGATTCACAGCTGAATTATACCAGATATACAGATAAGAGCTGGTACTATTCCTACTGAAACTATTCCAAAATATTGAGGAGGAGGGACTTCTCCCCAACTGATTCTATGAAGCTAGCATCATCTTGATACCAAAACTTGGCAAAGACACACACAAAAGAGAAAACTTCAGGCCAACATCCTTGATGCATATTGATACAAAATCCTTCAGCAAAATACTTGCAAACTGAATCCAGCAGCACATCAAAAATCTTATCCACCATGATCAAGTAGGCTTTATCTCCGGGATGCAAGATTGGTTCAACATATGCAAATCAATAAATGTTATTCATCACACAAACAGAACTAAAGACAAAAATCACATTATTATCTCAATAGATGCAGAAAAGGCTTTGGATAAATTTTAACAACTTTTCATGTTAAAAACTCTCAGTAAGCTAGATCTAGAAGGAACATACCTCAAAATAATAAGAGCCATCTATGACAAACCCACAGCCAACATCACACTGAATGAACAAAAGTAGAAGCATTCCTCTTGAAAACCAGCACGAGACAAGGATGCCTTCTCTCACCATTCCTATTCAACAAATATTGGAAGTCCTGGTCAGAACAGTCAAAAGAAAGAAATAAAGGGCATCCAAATAGGAAGGCGGGAAGTCAAACTATCCCTGTTTGCAGACAACATGATCCTATATCTAGAAAACCCAGTATCAGCTCAAGTGGTCCTAAAGCTGATAAACAATTTCAGCAATGTCTTAGGATACAAAATCAACGTACAGAAATCACTAGTATTCCTATACACCACCAGCAGTCAAGCTGAGAGCCAAATCAGAAAGTCAGTCATATTCATAATAGCCCCCAAAAGAATAATATACCTAGGAACACAGCTAACCAGGGAGGTGAAAGATCTCTACAAGGAGAATTACAAAAACACTGTTCACAGAAATTAGAGATGACACAAACAAATGGAAAAACATTTCATGTTCATGGACAGGAAGAATCTTAAAATGGCCATACTCCTCAAAGCAATTTATAGATTCAATGCTATTCCTGTTAAACTACCAATGACATTCTTCACAGAACTAGAAAAAGCTATTTTAAAATTCATATGGAACCAAAAGACAGCCCAAATAGCCAAGGCAATTCTAAGTAACAATAACAAAGCTGCAGGCATCATCCTACCCAATTCACACTATATTACAGGGCTACAGTAACCAAAACAGCATGGTACTGGTACAAAAACAGACACATAAACCAATGGAACAGAATAGAGAGCCCAGAAATAAGGCCGTACACCTATAACTATACAATCTTCAACAAAACTGATAAAAATAAGCAATGGGGGAAATGACTCCCTACTCAATAAATGGTGCTGGAATAACTGGCTAGCCATATGCAGAAGATTGAAACTGGGCCCCTTCCTTACATCGTGTGCAAAAATTAATTCAAGATGGATTAAATGTAAAATCCCAAACTATAAAAACCCTGGAAGACAACCTAGGTAATACCATTCTGGATACAGAAACGGGCAAGGATTTCATGACAAAGATACCAAAAGCAATGGCAATAAAAGCTAAAATTGACAAATGGCATCTAATTAAACTAAAGAGCTTCGCACAGCAAAAGAAACTATCAACAAATAAACAGACAACCTACAGAATAGGAGAAAATTTTTGCAAACTATGCATCTGACAAATGTCTAATATTCAGTGTCTATAAGGAACTTAAACAAATTTACAAGAGAAACAAACAACTGCATTAATAAGTGGGCAAAGAACATGAACAGGCAGTATTCAAAAGAAGACATATGCAGCTAACAAGTATATGAAAAAAAACTCAGTATCACTAATCATCAGAGAAATGCTAATCCAAACCACAATGAAATACCATGTTGCACCAGTCAGAATGGCTACTACAAAAATGTCAAAATATAACAGATGCTGGCAAGGTTGCAGAGAAAACAAAAGACTTATACACTGTTTTGGGGAGTGTAAATTAGTTCAACCATTGTGGAAGACAGTGTGACAATTCCTCAATGATCTAAAAACAAAAATACCATTTGTTTGACCCAGCAGTCCCATTACTGGGTATATACTCAAAGGAATATAAATTTTTCTATCATAAAGACACACGTGAATATATGTTCATTGTAGCACTATTCACAATAGCAAAGACATGGAATCAACCTAAATGTCCATCAGTGGTAGACTGGATAAAGAAAATGGGGTACATATGCACTATGGAATACTATGCAGTCATAAAAGAAGAATGAGATCATGTCCTTTGCAAGAACATGGATGGAGTTGGAGGCCGTTATCCTTTGCAAACTAACACAGGAATGGAAAACCAAATACCACATGTTCTCACTTATAAGGTGGAGCTAAATAATGAGATCACATGGACACATAGAAGGGAACAATACACACTGAGGCCTAGCAGAGGGTGGAGGATGGGAGGAGGGAGAGGATGAGGATGAATAACTAATAGGTACTAGGCTTAATACCTGGGTGATGAAATAATCTGTACAACAAACCCTCCTGACATAAGTTTACCTATATAACAAACCTGCACATGTATGCCTGAACTTAAAATAAAAGCTTTTTAAAAGACTAGTTTTGGCTCATTTTTGTGGCCTGTGTAATTAGAGAGTAAATTCCATTTATTTGATGATACAATTCACTAACAATTTTGATCAAATTTAGAATGAAAGTTAACAGTAAATTCAGAGTTGAATATGTTGATATTGGGTTAAATTAAGAAGCTTTTTAATAGTCAAATATTATAAATAGCTTTTACTGAAAGGTGTGCCCCAGTAATATCTGTTATTTGGGGGTCAATACAGTTAACCTCTCTCATAAAAAAAGAAAATTGTATTGCATTTTGAATTAACTTGTTGACAGTCTGATTGTATAAAACATGCAGTTCACTGTGCTCCATGCAGTTCCAAGATAGACATTAAAGAAGATTAAAGGAATAAAAACCAAAGTCCTCAGTGTTCTTAGTGTTCAGTGTCCTTTTAGGTACCGAGAACTATTTATGCCACCTATGAGATTACTGTTTGTATTCACATGGCTTCTTTTCTGGATGATCCTGTTTCATATTTCATCACCTTCCTTTTTCACTTGATTGCCAGATAGACCAAGGATCCATGCAGACTTGAGAAACAAGTGCTCTAGTTGCATGAGCTTGGGCAAAACACACGCGCACACACACACACACACACACTCACACACAATTTCCCTGTTGCCGCAACTTCCTCATTTCTAAATTCAATTCAATATTTTGAGTGCCTCTCGTATTTCAGCATTTGTGCTTCGGTATTCACAAGGATGATCTGATTTCATCCTCATTAATAATTCTATAGGTAGTTGGCCGGCTGCGATGGCTCACGCCTGTAATCCTAGCACTTTGGGAGGGCAAAGCGGGTGGATCACGAGGTCAGGAGATCGAGACCATCCCGGCTACCATGGTAAAACCCCATCTCTACTAAAAATACAAAAAATTAGCCAGGTGTGGTGGCGGGCGTCTGTGGTCCCAGCTACTTGGGAGGCTGAGGCAGGAGAATGGGATGAACCCAGGAGGTGGAGCTTGCAGTAAGCTGAGATCGCACCACTGCACTCCAGCCTGGGCGACAGAGCGAGACTCCATCTCAGAAAAAAAAAAAAAGAATTCTATAGGTAGTCATTCTCATTTTATAGGAGAGGAATCAGGGACTTATAGAGGTAGTTATTTCATCAAGATCAGGTGACTAGTAGGAAGAATCAGAATGAAAAACCAGATCTATATGATTTCCAAGCCCAGGCCTTTGCCACTAAAACCGGCTGCTACCTTCCAGGAAGAATTGTATTATAAATGGAATTCATAAAACTGACCAAATGAATAAAAATGAGTAAAAATAAGGAATACATTATTAATCTTGAATCCAAAGAAAGATTCCTGCCTCATACATACCATAGACTTTGATTGCTATTGTTTATATAAAAAACAGCTGTCACCTAAGCTAAAAATTTGGACTCAATATCTTCAATTTGCTGCATCCCCCATATTCAATGTAAATATATGACAGTACATCCCATTTTAAGAAAATTAAATGTACAATATTTTGTCATACGAAGAAGGTATAGACTTGGAAATGTCATAAACTTTCCTTCTGGTTCAACTGCTTCATTTTACAGATGAGTAAACTGAAACTTGAGAAGTTGAAGTCATCCACCCAAGGTCATCTAACAAGAGAGCAACTGAGGTGAAACTAGAACAGAGCTCTCCTGATGGTCTATTAGCACTCCTTTCTTTATAACATGCTGTCACTTTTGCAAGGGATGCTATGGTGCTATCAAATGACAAATTCATCAAATATTTACTGAATGCCGATTATGTGTCAGGCACTGTGATGTAATAGTAAACAAAAGAGTGTAATGGTAAGCAAACAAAATAGAGTCTTTGTACTCTTGAGACTTACAGTATAGTAGGAATTAGAGACGTTTATCAAATAATCACACAAATATATAACTGCACACATAAAAGCACTATAAAAACTACACAGTGCTGCTATGAGAATGTATAGCTAATCTGCTCTGACAGAGTAGATTAGATCTGTGGGAAGTCAGGCTAAGTTTCTTCAAAGAAGTGATGTTTGAACTAAAATCAGTGTGAGTGGTGGGCCATAGAGGAAAGGAAAAGCAGAGTGCCTCCTACCTACCTATGGAGACTTGGTTTCCAAAAACCCAAAGCATATCAAAGTCAAAACTAAGTTCAAACATATAAACCAATGACTCAGAAATGTGGTCCCCCAAACCAGGATAATGATCTGACAATCAAAATTAAAACATGTCCCGAGATCAAACGCTCCGCAGTTCCTTTTAAGAGGTAATCCACCGATGCTAGGAGGAATATTCAAAAGCATATTGAAGTCAAATAAGCGTGCACTAAAACACTAGAGTTGTTACATGTGGTGGTTTGGAAATGGAGATTTGCAAGTAGCTATAAAATTGATGAGTGTGTGACATTTGTTGTTGGCAACTTGGAACCATCACCTTCAGTTCCTCTTAAGGCTGAAAACTACAATGCTCAAAATTCCTTTCCCTGTATGTTTCAGGGTTAGAAATTTGCCAATGAAAAAAACTCGCATGAAATTTGAAAAGCAGAAGGGAAGCAGAAACTATTATCTTGGAAGATAATGGCCATCGTACATGACAGGCTTCCGGAATTCACAAGCTCCTACTTTTAAGTTGCAGTGGTTTACAGATTTTCCTACAAGAGGCAGCTTTCTGTTTCAGTGCTTTCCCTAATATCACAATAAAAAATTTCTCCAGTTGTGCAGCCTCAACACTGCAGATATTTCAAACCCTGTAGATCCTAACAATTTCTGTAAACTCTAATTCCTATATTAAAATACTTATAATACTTGTCATGGCTCCATTTCTCCAACCAACCCCAAACTAATGCAACTTCAGGAATTAAAAGTAGTCTCAGGCACATATAAATTTATAGATAGGGATCTTTTATTGGTTCTCTCAGCTGATTAGATTTAAAGATATTAATAACCTTCATTTTCAACATCAATGAGCATCATTATAGCAGGCAGCGGCAAAATAGTTACTTAAATTGTCACTGTAGTCATCTGGAGTCAAGTACCAACAGAAATCAAAGATGTAAGTTGCCACAATAGAACATGTATATATAATGGCTGTGGGATGAAATGATTGCTTCTAAATGTAATACAGAACTTGGGGATGGGAAAAAATAATGCACTTAGGACTCTAAAAAATCCAGCTCAAGGCTAGGTAAAAAATCAGAAAACTAAGACTGTCCCAAAAGAAACTCTATCTTCTGTAGCCTCTGAGTTGAAATTCTGTGGGTGGCTGAACTACAATACAATTTGAATTCACATCCAGTCAGGGTCTGTCATGTTAAATTGAGGGCATTGATTGGGAAAGAGCTGGACCCGTAAAATTGGGAAGAGGATATCTGGCCAGATTTTGATTAAGCTAGAAACCTGGGACCTCCAAATTTCCCTGCACTTTCCCTGCCAGAAGAAGCAATCTTCCCTTTCTTGTGTAAGAGGGTGAGACTCCTCTTGCTCATAGACTAATGACTACTCCAGGGATAGTTTTCTTATAAGTGAGTGCTGATCTTTAAAACTAACCCCCACCAACTCCATTGATTCTAGACCTTTGATATGACTCAAATCCCACTATACACCAGATGATCAGGTATTAAGTGCAAAATTTTGACAGCTTATGTCAACAGAAACTTGGAAAATATGGATGAGAAGAGTTCTTAAGGGTGTTAGACCAGTGTGGGAGGAATATAATATTGGGTCAGGCTGAATTTAATATGGATGCATTAACTAGAAATTATGAATTCGGTGTACTGTCTCAAGTAGCTAGGAATGATTCTAACAGTTCTTGATTGGTTGACTGAAATCTGGGCTCAACAGTGGCTTATGGTTAATGAAGCTAAGATATCAAAACTCTTTTGGTATACTATACAGCAAGGCTTTCAATTTTGGCACTATTGACATTTAGAGTTAGATAATTCTTTGTTGGGACTAAAATTAGTCATTGGGACTATGGATTGTAGATGTTTAGCAGTATTCCTAGCTATCAGATTTCAGCTGCACCTCTCCCAAGTTATGATAATAAAAAATGTCCCTAGACATTGTCAAATGTCCTCTTGGATAGCAAAATTTACCCTAGTTGAGAACCACTATTGTAGAAAAGAGCATCCAAAGGCTTATGGAGATGTGAATGCTGGAGTAGATTTATTATGAATGAGCTTCTTACCCACCTGCTAGTTGTGTCACCTGGGAGGGTCCAGAGTACACACACTTCATCAAGGCTTTGAGAAATAAATTGTCAAAGGCAGCATCAACACCCATAAAAGGGCTCTGTAGTGGCAGTTCTCTGCAGAGAAATAAGTGATGCTGCCATGGAAATGAGCTCCTTGAATTAAATAAGTGATGAGATCCCAGAGCAACAAGGTCCAAGAAGTGATCAGAATGATTTGGCCTATAGAAATCTTTGGTGAGGACCAATTTATCATGGGGTTCCTAGGTCCATAATGAATTACCTACTAAAGTCTTATTTGTTTTGTATAAGCAAAATAAACACATAAAACCCAAAAATTGGTCTGGAGACAGAGGTCCAACATGAATCACTACAATTAATAGTCATGCTTCCTCAACAAATTCTCAGACTTGAGTTGTATTATAGATCTAGATCCCTTTTTAAAAGACATAGTAGACAGAATAATGGCCCTCAAAGATATCTACATCCTCATTCCCAGAACCAGAGAATATGTCATGGCAAAGGGGAAACTAAGGTTACAGATAGAAATAAGGTATTCTAAACAGCTGAACTCAAAATAATATTACCCTGAATTATCTGGGGTGGGGGATCCGATGTAATCACAAGGATCCTTAAAGAAGGGAGAGTGAGACAAAAGAGTCAGAACCAAAGAGATGTCATCATGTTTAGTCCAATGAGACCCATTTTGGACTCCTGACCTCTCAAACTTTGTGTCATTTTAAGCCACTACATTTGTGGTAATTTATTATGGCAGCCATAGAAAACTAATACACTAGGTCACTGTGAGTAAAGGCTCTGCTACACTTACAAAAATTTTATACTGCGAGTCTTCCTCCCAGCATTTTCCAACGGGACTGTGTCCATCTACCAGGATACCTGTGTGCTGGGAAAATGAAACCGACCAAACTTTCCAGGGTTTCATAGAAACTGAGTCTAAACTGATGCTCATTCCTGGAGATCTAAATGCCACTGTGGTCCAGTACTCAAAGTAGGGACTTCTGTCTCACTGTAGGCCCATTTGATCTCCAAGCCTATGGCTATTTTCCTAGTTCTGGAATGCATAGTTAGAAAAGGCATACTCAGAATTTCTGTATTAGTTCCTTGATCTGTGGAGTGGCAGATACTCTTGCCAGATAGACCTCTCCTTATTAAAATAGTAAACCAAAAGTAATGCCACATCAAAGACTTCGAATATGGAGGATTATTGGTCCCTATCACTTTGCCCATTCACCCTATCTGGCCTGTGCAGCAATAAGATGAATCTTGGATTACCATAAACTTAATCAGTTCACCACTTGATTAGAAGTTATTGACCAGATGTGGCACTTTACTGCAGTAAATCAACACAGCCCCTGATATTTTATCTGCAGTATTGATCTTCTGGATGTTTCTTCTCTATGTGTTAATAAATACAAGTAGAAAAAAAGTTTCCTTTATATGCCAAGAGCAGCAGTACACTTTCACTATGTTGCCTTACTTCAACCTCTGATAAAATCCAGTCCTCAGGAAACTTGATTGCCTAGCAATTCCACAGGATATTATTCTAGCCCATTGCATTGAGGATATCAGGCTGTTTAGGATTAGTGAGCAGATACCAGGCTGTTTAGGAATGGTGAGGAGGAAGTAACAAATATCTTAGTATACCTTAATAAGACCCATGACAGGTGGTGTGACCACAAAATTCAGGGCTTGCAGACTCAGTAACATTTCTAGAAGTTCTGTAGTCTGGGATATATTGAGATACTCCCTAGAAAGTGAGGGACAAGTGGTTTTAACCACTAGAAAAAAGCCATAACACTTAGGATGCCCATTTGGATCTTCAAGCTATCTATAATTTAGCTGCTTTGATCCATTTAATGAGTAACCTTTTCACACTGCTAGTTTTGAGTGGGATACAGAGCAAGAGAAGGCTCTGTAACAGGTACAGTTCAAGTCGCTCCACCACATAAGCCATATAACTCTACAGATCCAATGGTGGTGAAGTTCCTGTGACAGATGTGAACGTCGTATGAAGTCTTGGCAGGCTCCTAAAGATAAATAACACTGCTAGCCTTTTGAATTTTTTAGTAAAGCTATGTTGTCTTCTGTGATAAATACTTTTCTTTTGAGAAACAGCTTTCGGCTTGCCAACCAACTTATCATGTGACCTAGGTTTCTCATCATAAAATGTGTGTTTTCTGGCTCACCAAGTTATAAATTTGGATGTATACAACAGCACTTCATCATCAAGTAGAAGAGATATATACAGGGTAGGACTTGAGCGGTTTTGAAGGCACAAGTAATTTGCACAGGCCAATGACTCAGACTCTTAATGCTTCTACTCCAGTTGCAAGACTTCATTTCTTTTACTCAGCACCTATGGCCTTACAGTTAGTCCCCTATGACCAGTTCATTTGCAGAAACAAAGCTTTTTTTACAGATGATTCTGCGTTATATTCTGGTAACAATTGAATGTGGGTAGCTGCAACACATCAGCAGCACTCAGGCATGACCCTGAGGAATGGCAGTAAAGGACATCCTCGAGTGAAAAGAACTTGGGAGTAATGCTACCTGTTGCTCATTTTGCTTGGAGAGGAATCTAGGCCAAGGTATGGATCTACATTGTTTTGGGGCGGTGGGTTGGGGGGGGCGGTGGGTTGGGGGGGGCGGTGGGTTGGGGGGGCTGGGGGGTGCAGTGATTAACAGTTTAGCTGGATGGTCACGGAGATAGAAGGCATGAAATTGGAAAATTGTTTACAAAGAGATCTGAAGAAGGGATATAGGAATAAAACTCTCCAAATCGGTATGTAATATGAGAATATTTGGTTCCCATGTAAATGTTTACCAAAGGGTTACCACGACAGAGGAGACTTTCAGTAATCACAGGGACAAGATGGTCGTATGTGTGGATGTCAGTCAGTGTCTTTCTCCAGCTACAGCTTTCCATGCCCAATGTGTTTGATCAAAATGGTCACAGCAGCAGGGATAAAGACTGCCCTCACCAAGACTATTGGCTATATCCTGTACTGAGTGTCTAGCCAGCCAAAAACAAAGATCAATACTGATTTCTCCAATATGGTACTGTTCTCTGGAAGGGCCAGCCAGCTGCCTGGTGGCAGAGATTTGTTTGTACTTACACAAACATTTATGTACTATATATGGATATATATGGATTTGCCTTCCCAATTGACAATGATTCTACTAAAATCATCTGTGGACCTACAGGATGCCTTATTTACAGTCTGGTTATTCTACACAGACAATGCTTTTAACCGAGGAATAATTTTATAGTGAATGTAATGTGGCAGTAGGTTCATATCCTCAGAATTTACTTGTCTTGCTATGTTTCCCATCACCCTGGGGCAGATGACTGATATATCACTGGTGTGCCCTTTTGAAGGCACAGGGCTTTAGCTGCTTGACAAACTTTGCTTGGCATGTGCTCTGAATCTGCAATGAGTATATTATGTTACTTCACCTATAGCCAGGATACATGGAATTGGGAACCATGGGGTAGAAATAGGACTGACTTCTCTCATTATTATTCTTAAAAATTCATCAGCAAAATTTTTGATTCCTGTTCTTGCAACTTGAGCTTGCCGCATGTAAAATCTTAACTCCTAAGATGAAAAGAAATAACAATAGTTATTATGAACCAGAAACTGTGAGTACCATCCGGCCACTATGCACACCTCCTGCCACTGGACCAACAGCAAAGTAGGGTGTTACTATAAGGGTTAGGCCATTCATCCTGATTATAAAGGGGAAATTAAGTTGCTAGTACAAAATGAGAGTAAAGAGGGTATGACTAGAACTCAGAAGAATCCATGGAGTGCCTCTTAGTACTCCTAAGTCCTACAGCAAAAGATAATGGGAAACTATAGAAACCTAATCCAGACAGAACCACTAATGACAGAGAGCCTTTGGGAAGATTTGGGTAACTCCACTGGGCAAACAACTACAACCTACTAAACTGCTTACTGAGGACAAAGTGACTAAGCAAAGTTTACTGAAATAAGAAAGATGCAAACACCAATTACTACTAAATCATCAGTTATGGAAATAATAATTGTAATAATTATGTTCATTTTCTTTACTGCTTTGTTTATATTCATATACATTAATGAATTCTGTTCATATCTTCAATTTTATATTATCTAATATACGATGTTACAAGAATGATTATCCATATATTTCAGTATTTATATTACAGGACGTCAAAGTGGTAAGCATAATTCAGCTAAAGATAGATAGACATTATCTGGAGATAGTTAAAATGACATAGAGGACTTGAATCTCCTCTTCAGAATAGGGCTTGTTAGTCTTTTGTTGTTAAAGGATAGTTGCATTGTGCTACTTAAAAGCATGATGTTGTTATATTCTTTATTTAGATGTGAAGTGTGGTTTAAAAGAACAAGAATAGATGTTAAATTTCCCTAGAGGAGACTCTGCTAGGTTGGTTGTAGTGAATTTGATAACATCTTGACATTTCCTTTTTGAGCCTGGGAAACAGGTTTCCTAAAAATCTTCCCCACATTGTCCTGGATTCGAATTTTCCAATAAGAACAACTTGCATGAGATTTGAAAGGTAGAAGCACTTTGGGAAAGTCATTGCAATTCCATGCATTAGGTTTCCAGACTTCTTCACAAGTTCTCACCTAGCAGCCACAGAGAAGTGAAAACTTTCCCTTAAGTGGCACCATCCTTTGCCTATTGTTGTGCTTCACTCTGATATTTGTGACTGTTTCAGGATTCTCCAGCCTCAGTCATCCAGATTAATATTCCCCAAGTTCTTTCCATATTTGTGTAAGCCCTGTTTTCCTTATTAAGCCCAATTATACCCGTTAATACTTGCATTTGCTCTATTTTCTTGAACAAACCCAGACTGATTCAGTGAGTGACCATCTAGTGTTGGTTTATATTCAGTACCCATTGCCCCTGTGGTAGTTGTGCCCAGTGATGTAAAACTGCAAGTGGAAAATGGATACCACGGAAATTGTTTGGTAAAACCAGAAAATGAGACAGAGCCCCTTTCAAGCAGGTCCTGTGAAGGAGCCAGCAGGAAAACCAAGGGCAGATTAGGCAGGTAGACCAGAATGTAACAGTGGAGGGTGTTCCATAATTCAGAGTTCATCCTCTGCACACTGATACCACACTGCAAACACAAATCATTCTAGGCTTCACCTGCTGTTTGGAATGAGTGCAATCCCTAACATTCTTTCCAGCTTTTGTCAGGGTAGGTTCACAACCAGAGCAGTTGAAGCTAAAGATGAAAGATATCAATGATGCGGGTTCAAAGAAACTGAAAAAGGCATGGCCTGACAATGGGGCTACAAATATAGTCAGAGTTATTATAGATCAGAACCATAGCACAAAGCTTATCACCCATAATATTAAATTAACATACTGAATTATAATCAGCTAACGCCTTAATGAAATTAGCAATCACTACATTGCTTTGCTTCACAAAGAGAATATATTTCTCATCTCAAATCCATTTCTCAAGTCCACTCTATGCATCCAATTTAGAGTGTAGAGTTTCGCACATAATAGAATTTATATCCCTGTCACTATTTATCAAGCAACCCTGAAATTGAAATGCTTTATTCAGCAAGACCTTTCTCTTATTCCATTTTATGGGTCTAATAACTTGGTTTAATTGTCAACTGTAAAAGAGATAAGATGAGAGAACTTAGTAATTTGTCCCTTTTATGTTAGAAATATTTCACCATGGCCTAGATCCAAGGAGATGAGTAACTAGGGGCACAACAATTTCTTAAAGAAGGAAAAAAAGCAATTGTATAAGCATCTCCGATATTTTGGGCATAAACCCTAAGCCATTCCAAATCTTTAAAGCCTTAGGTGAATAGGTCGCATGATTAATATTATAGCTTTAATATACATATTGATCCATTTAAATTCTCAGGCTTCAACGAATTTTGTCGTACTATTCATACTGTTAGTAGATTCTGAAATGAGTTGGGCTGGATATTGTTCTTGTTCTTGTTCTGTACAATAATCACAAAACCTAAAAGAAGCAATTGGAGTTTATTTCTACTGGACAGTGCACATGCAAGTGTGTTTATCAGCTGAGATTGAGCATTAAAGCACTGCACATGCACGTGTGATAGGCCTGATTACAGTAGAAGCCCCCAAGGCTCCTCCTACCTTTCTCTGCTCCAGTGCCCCCACCTTGAATGGGATCTGTTGACAAAGCCCCTTCTGGACAGTTGCTGACAGGCACAAGGAGCTTATGGGTTTTGAATGGAAAGGATTTGCTAAATAAAGCTTCAATCCAAACTTCACCCCTCCCTTCCAGAGGTCAAGGCACTGAAGTTCTTGGTAGCTATGGCAATTACAAGGTGAACCAATGAATTATTGACATCTTACGGTTTGCTACTTGACACTTATCCCCAGTTAAATGCGGTTAGAAAATTAAGTTCATGCAATTATATTTTCAAAATGAAAATACAGAGCGAGAAAGCTTTTTTTTTTTAAAAAAAGTAGCTATATAATTAAAGATGGTACTGCCTCTGCAGTTCATTGCCAAAGACTGATTATCTCCTAATCTAAATGTCAACACACTAATCTTTTGAAATTAAGTGTACCAAGAGTCAAGACTCTTTTACTTCTAGGAGTTAATTCTATATAACCTAAGTTCCTCAGCTAATATGATATGTTATGTATTCAAATGTCTTTTATTTCCTTTTGATTTTTTTCCCCTAGCATATGATTTATTTAGTTTGTAATGGTCATTAAAAAGAAGGTAGTGGATACCAGTGAAAAACACTATTTTAGGACGGCAATGGCCTTCTTTGGGCTTGATTCTTAAAAGAAATTATGTTATTTTATGATATTCTGATTATTCTCTAACTTCATCCATATCTTCGAACTAAGCTGAACCACTGACCTCTTATTTTCGCTAGTGACCTTGAAAAAGAAAAGAACTTCAGGTCTCACAGAGCTCTTTCAAAGTAAATGGTCTTAAATGACTTCACTTCCATTGTCTCTCACTCTCTAATCCACTTTTTGTACTGTCTGACTTGCAACTTCTTGGCTTTATCTCCCATTTCTAGCATTTCATTTGCTTCCTGCATATGCTTACAGGTCTCAATATTAATGATTTTTGAACTTTAGTACTTCCTGGAATGGACTGAATCATTTAAGACTCCTTTTCAAGTGACAGATAGCCAAGTTAAATTTGCTTGAGCAAAATGGAAAAGTTATTGGTTACTGCTATGGATACAATGTCTGTGTCCTGTCAAAAATTCATGCTGAAATTTAATCTCCAATGTAGTAGTATTAAGAGATTGGGCCTCATTAATTTTTTGAAGTGTTTTTTGTGTCTCTAGAATCCAGGAGCTGGTTTTTTGAAAAGATCAACAAAATTAATAGACCGCTAGCGAGACTAATAAAGAGGAAAAGAGAGAAGAATCAAATAGATGCAATAAAAAATGAAAAAGGGGATATCACCACTGATCTCACAGAAATACAATCTACCATCAGAGAATACTACAAACACCTCTATGCAAATCAACTAGAAAATCTAGAAGAAATGGATAAATTTCTCGACAAATACACCCTCCCAAGACTAAACCAGGAAGAAGTTGAATCTCTGAATAGACCAATAACAGGCTCTGAAATTGTGGCAGTAATCAATAGCTTACCAACAAAAAAGAGTCCAGGACCTGATGGATTCACAGCCGAATACTACCAGAGGTACAAGGAGGAACTGGTACCATTCCTTCTGAAACTATTCCAATCGATAGAAAAAGAGGGAATCCTCCTTAACACATTTTATGAGGCCAGCATCGTCCTGATACCAAAGCCTGGCAGAGACATAACCAAAAAAGAGAATTTCAGACCAATATCCTTGATGAACATTGATGCAAAAATCCTCAGTAAAATACTGGCAAACCGAATCCAGCAGCACATCAAAACGCTTATCCACCATGATCAAGTGGGCTTCATCCCTGGGATGCAAGGCTGGTTCAACATACGAAAATCAATAAATGTAATCCAGCATATAAACAGAACCAAAGACAAAAACCACATGATTATCTCAGTAGATGCAGAAAAGGCCTTTGACAAAATTCAACAACCCTTCATGCTAAAAACTCTCAATAAATTAGGTATTGATGGGACGTATCTCAAAATAATAAGAGCTATCTATGACAAGCCCACAGCCAATATCATACTGAATGGGCAAAAACTGGAAGCATTCCCTTTGAAAACTGGCACAAGACAGGGATGCCCTCTCTCACCGCTCCTATTCAACATAGTGCTGGAAGTTCTGGCCAGGGCAATCAGGCAGGAGAAGGAAATAAAGGGTATTCAGTTAGGAAAAGAGGAAGTCAAATTGTCCCTGTTTGCAGATGACATGATTGTATATCTAGAAAACCCCACTGTCTCAGCCCAAAATCTCCTTAAGCTGATTAGCAACTTCAGCAAAGTCTCAGGATAAAAATTCAATGTACAAAAATCACAAGCATTCTTGTACACCAATCACAGACAAACAGAGATCCATATCATGAGTGAACTCCCATTCACAATTGCTTCAAAGAGAATAAAATACCTAGGAATCCAACTTACAAGGGATGTGAAGGACCTCTTCAAGGAGAACTACAAACCACTGCTCAATGAAATAAAAGAGGATACAAACAAATGGAAGAATATTCCATGCTCATGGGTTGGAAGAATCAATATCGTGAAATTGGCCATACTGCCCAAGGTAATTTATAGATTCAATGCCATCGCCATCAAGCTACCAATGACTTTCTTCACAGAATTGGAAAAAACTACTTTAAAGTTCATATGGAACCAAAAAAAGCCCGCATCACCAAGTCAATCCTAAGCCAAAAGAACAAAGCTGGAGGCATCACGCTACCTGACTTCAAACTATACTACAAGGCTACAGTAACCAAAACAGCATGGTATTGGTACCACAACAGAGACATAGATCAATGGAACAGAACAGAGCCCTCAGAAATAATGCCGCATATCTACAACTATCTGATCTTTGACAAACCTGACAAAAACAAGAAATGGGGAAAGGATTCCATATTTAATAAATGGTGCTGGGAAAACTGGCTAGCCATATGTAGAAAGCTGAAACTGGATCCCTTCCTCACACCTTATACAAAAATTAATTCGAGATGGATTAAAGACTTAAATGTTAGACTTAAAACCATTAAAATCCTACAAGAAAACCTAGGCAATACCATTCAGGACATAGGCGTGGGCAAGGACTTCATGTCTAAAACACCAAAAGCAATGGCAACAAAAGCCAAAATTGACAAATGGGATCTAATTAAACTAAAGAGCTTCTGCACAGCAAAAGAAACTACCATCAGAGTGAACAGACAACCTACAGAATGGGAGAAAATTTTTGCAACCTACTCATCTGACAAAGGGCTAATATCCAGAATCTACAATGAACTCAAACAAATTTACAAGAAAAAAACAAACAACCCCATCAAAAAGTGGGCGAAGGATATGAACAGACAATTCTCAAAAGAAACATTTATGCAACCAAAAAACATATGAAAAAATGCTCATCATCACTGGCCATCAGAGAAATGCAAATCAAAACCACAGTGAGATACCATCTCACACCATTTAGAATGGCCATCATTAAAAAGTCAGGAATCAACAGGTGCTGGAGAGGATGTGGAGAAATAGGAACACTTTTACACTGTTGGTGGGACTGTAAACTTGCTCAACCATTGTCGAAGTCAGTGTGGTGATTCCTCAGGGATCTAGAACTAGAAATACCATTTGACCCAGCCATCCCATTACTGGGTATATACCCAAAGGACTATAAATCATGCTGCTATAAAGACACATGCACACGTATGTTTATTGCGGCACTATTCACAACAGCAAAGAGTTGGAACCAACCCAAATGTCCAACAACGATAGACTGGATTAAGAAAATGTGGCACATATACACCATGGAATACTGTGCAGCCATAAAAAATGATGAGTTCATGTCCTTTGTAGGGACATGGATGAAGCTGGAAACCATCATTCTCAGTAAACTATTGCAAAGACAAAAAACCAAACACCGCATTTTCTCACTCATAGGTGGGAACTGAACAATGAGAACTCATGGACACAGGAAGGGGAACATCACACTTTGAGGACTGTTGTGGGGTTGGGGGAGGGGGGAGGGACAGCATTAGGAGATATACCTAATGCTAAATGACAAGTTAATGGGTGCAGCAAAACAACACGGCACATGGATACATATGTAACAAACCTGCACATTGTGCACATGTACCCTAAAACCTAAAGTATAATAATAAAAAATAATAATAATAATAATAATAAAAGAGATTGGGCCTTCAGTAAGTGATTAGGCCATGAGGGCTCCTCCCTCGTGAATGAGATTAAGGCCTTTATAAAAGAGGCTCCACACAACATT
Organism: Symphalangus syndactylus; assembly: GCF_028878055.3. Lineage (NCBI taxonomy): Eukaryota > Metazoa > Chordata > Mammalia > Primates > Hylobatidae > Symphalangus > Symphalangus syndactylus. Next base: position 46,082,264 of record NC_072434.2, on the reverse strand, counting down.
CAGCCCTTTTGCCCTTGCACCTCTTTTGTCATCTGAGATACAGCGTTGCCTCTGGAGGATGCAACAACAAGGCACCATCTTGGAAGCAGAGACTAGGCCCTCATCAGACACGCAACCTGCCAAAGCTTTGATCTTGGACTTCCCAGCCACCAGAACTGTGAGAAATAAATTACTGTTGTTTATAATCTACCCAGTTTATAGCATTTTGTTACAGTAATCAAACAGACTAAGACATGTATAATGTACATACATACATAAATGTTTATATACATAGTATAGAGATTAACATAATGAAGGTTTAGTTCTCACACATTCAAAGTCTGATGAGGACCAGGCAGCTCTCTGAAATTTGGAAGGGGAAGAAATGTGTGGAGAATATGCAGGATGTTTGTAAAGGCCAGGCCTGAAAAATTCCACTGGCCTTAATTTAGTCATATGACCCCATCCAGCTGCAAGGAAGGCTGACAAATACAGTTTTCCTGTGTATCCAGATGGAGAAAATGGTGTGATGAGCACGTACCACTGTCTCTGACACAATTTTATTTCTTTTTCTTCCTAATATTTTGGCTAGCATCCACAAATTAGTATTAAATATTAAATACCGGTGATGATAAAGAACAATTGTCTTATTTTTTATTTTTGTTCTTGATAATGAAAATGTTTTCATTATGTTTCCATTTAAAAAATGGCCAATTTGGGGTCAAGATATGTATATTTTACCATCCTGGGGAAGTTTTATATCTCTTTCTTTATTAAGATTTATTTATTTAATGAGTGATATAAGTTGAAATTTATCAAATATCTTTTTGGCAAAAATGAAGATAATTATATAAGTTTCTTTTTAAAAGCTTAATATTGTAAATTATATTAGTAGACTGTTAATGTTGAATTATTTTTCTTACTTTTAAAGTCTAATGTAATATACAGTGTTCTTGAAAAGCTCTATTGTGTTTGCTGTCATTTATTTCAATTTTTGTATCAATATATCAATATTCATAAGTAAGATTGAGCTATAGTCTATTTTTAATTCTTTTTGTCATGTTTTATAATTCATAAGTTGAAGCTTTATGGAGCTTTTTCTCTTTTTCCAGTTTCTTGAGCTGTCAAAATTGCATCAGAGAGATTTGGTTCTCCAAAGAAAGAAAGAATTCCACTATGCTTGGGCCAGTTGCTGTTGTTGTAGGTTTATGCTTCAAGCACGTAGCCACTGGGCTATCAATGTTCAATCTTGGCAGTAGCCATTATATCACTGCTTATAGCTATAACATTTTTAAATGTTTAATGAGAAATGTTTTTATTACTTCCATGCACTCTTTCTGGCTCTCAGTATGCTCTTTTATCACAGCAATCTGCTCTTATTTATTGCTGCTGTATCTCTGAAATTATATCAAAACTAAAAAACAGATTTTTTGAAAAATGCCTCTCAAGTTCTCCACATTTGCTCTGCCTCAGTGGGGACATTTCCTATGCTTCAGTGAGCTGTAGTTATTTTCCTTCTCTTTTGAAACTGTTGATTTTTCTCATAGCTTCAGTTGTTACTGCTTATCTTTATCAATGTAGGTCTAGATTAAGCAGTACTCCCAGCTGATATAAATTCCTTCAGCACTCATGTAGGTATGGACACATGGCTCTTGGGATGCTCATAGTCCAATGGGTGAAAAGCATACAAGGGCATGTCTTGTCTTTGGCATAAGTGGGCCGGCACATAGAGTCTTCCCCCCAGGGAAACAGGAGCATGACTACAGGGTCTGCTGGTTTCTCTCTGGATCCAATCATATTACGGGTTCTGTTTACCATAGAAACTTGTATATATATATATATACACACATACATACATACATACGTAGGCACAGTAGTGAGCATACGACTAAGTCCAATGTAAGTTTTGGTTTAAAAAAAATCTATCATGAGAACTCATCAACATGGCCCCCAATGACTGGTTTGAAAAGTGAACAATGATCCAAGCCAGGTCAATCACAGTCCTTCCCTGGAAGTTTTTTGAAGGAGATCTAACCTAGTAAATCTGTGAAGAGGTGAGCTTAGAGGATGCTAATGGTCAGGCCCGATCGTGTGGAGAAAAATTAGTAAGAGAAAAGGAGATGACATGCTGGGAGAGACAGAGAGAGTTCTGAGTACTTGGTTCAGGTAACAAAATTTCCTGGATTGTCCTGGTTCTTGCTTTCCCTCAGCTGTTCAGTTCTTGCTATAGTTCTATGAGCTACCTCAATAAATTCCATTTTTGCCCATGTTAGTTCAAGTTGGAGTTCTTTTATTTTAGCCAAGAATAGAGTAACTATGGGAACACACACACACACACACAAATATATGTATCTCTTTTTCATCTATATCATCTCATGGAATTCCAATTTTTCGGTCTTGCCAATTTCCAATATTTGGGCAATATATTTTTCCTTCTACCTTCACTGAATTACCTCAGTGGGGATAGCAAAAGGGGCAGAGTCAATTGTCATGTTAAGAGCACTACCTGATTTTTAATGATGGCCATCATTAAAAAATCAGGAAACAACAGGTGCTGGAGAGGATGTGGAGAAATAGGAACACTTTTACACTGTTGGTGGGACTGTAAACTAGTTCAACCATTGTGGAAGTCAGTGTGGCGATTCCTCAGGGATCTCGAACTAGAAATACCATTTGACCCAGCCATCCCATTACTGGGTATATACCCAAAGGACTATAAATCATGCTGCTATAAAGACACATGCACACGTATGTTTATTGCGGCACTATTCACAATAGCAAAGAGTTGGAACCAACCCAAATGTCCAACAACGATAGACTGGATTAAGAAAATGTGGCACATATACACCATGGAATACTATGCAGCCATAAAAAATGATGAGTTCGTGTCCTTTGTAGGGACATGGATGAAACTGGAAAACATCATTCTCAGTAAACTATCACAAGGACAAAAAACCAAACACCGCATGTTCTCACTCATAGGTGGGAATTGAACAATGAGAACTCATGGACACAGGAAGGGGAACATCATGCTCTGGGGACTGTTGTGGGGTGGGGGGAGGGGGGAGGGACAGCATTAGGAGATACACCTAATGCTAAATGACGAGTTAATGGGTGCAGGAAATCAACATGGCACATGGATACATATGTAACAAACCTGCACATTGTGCACATGTACCCTAAAACCCTAAAGTATAATAAAAAAAAAAAAAAAAAAAAAAAAAGAGCACTACCTTGGAGATACACAAACACATATACAAATCTGGATCCATATTTTAATGCTAATTTTCTTTCCTCCTTTCTTTGTGACTCAATTCTCATTGTCTTCTTTCTCTTTCTAAAATATAAACAAAATTCCCCTTAAACCTAAGATTGGGAGATAGTGAAGAAGCTCAGCTTTTATAGTAGGGATGTAATAAGATTTCATTCTGAAACACTATGTAATCAGCCATTACTACCATACAAATGTTATTTTAGAAAAAATGTTGAATGTCTAGTGACTTCAGCAATTTAGTTTTTGGTCTTGGACCAGTCATAAGTACTATATCAGAGCCTGGCATGATCTGGGTTGACATTCACATCCTGAGCTGAACTCCTGAGCAATTCTTGCACTTTGATGCAAGTCAGTTATTTACCCAATCTTTTCCATATACCATTTGACTTTCATTTCAGAATTGCAAAAAGTATTCAATGGTTTTGGAGGCTAGATATTCTCCTTTGCCCCTGCCGGCAAGCAAAAACTATACTATGAAGTGATAAAATTTGAACCACAACCTAAAGTATTATCTTTGTTCTTGATCAAAACAATTTTTTGTTTTCAAAAACCTGTGAGAGGCCGGGCACGGTGACCCACACCTGTAATCCCAGCACTTTGGGAGGCCGAGGCTGGTGGATCACTTGAGGTCGGGAGATCGAGACCAGCCTGGCCAACATGGTAAAACCCCTTTCTACTAAAAATACAAAAAAAAAAAAATCAGGTGGACATGGTGGGGCATGACTGTAATCCCAGCTACTCAGGTGGCTGAGGCAGGAGAATAGCTTGAACCCGGGAGGTGGAGGCTGTAATGAGCCAAGATCTCACCACTGCACTCCAGCCTGGGCAACAGAGTGAGACTGTCTCAAAAAAAAAGAAGAAAAGGAAAAAAAAAACCTGCGAGAAAACACCACAATTAGGATAATCTCTTTTGATTATATATTTGAGCAAATTTTATTGAAACAGAACTTCATTCATTGGCTGTTCTATTGGATGTGCTATTGATAATAGCATCTTCTTTTTAAAGGATAAAATACACACAACTGATGAAGTTGCGGTGAAGTTTAGTCTTTGGGATTAGCTTCACCACCATTAAATACACATCCCTTTCTGACAACATCTACAAACTTCTGCTTTTCCTATAAATAGTCATTGGCCAAAAGAATCTTTCCATTGACTTGCTGTCTCTAGATAGTTGCTGCAAGTCTAAAATAAACTTGAAGTGTACCCATACCAAATCTATCTGAGAGGATTGCTCTAACACGCTGTAAAACTTACATTGGGAGGAAGAAGGCAGGCAGCCTGGGTTTCTCTGCCTTTCCCTTACATCCTAACAATGACCCCCACTCCTGCACCTCAGTGCTTGCACTCACCTCCAGATTTTACATGATACTTTTTTCTTACTTTCAACTCCCTATATTCTTTAGAACTACCACTTCAAGTCCATTCCAATTAATTTCTGAACTCTGAAATTTCACCTCTGTAAAAAAAAAAAAAAAAAAAGTCTTTCCTAATTAACCTCATTTGATTCTGATTTCCTACTTAGCAGCCTTTCGGAAATCTCCAACATGTTACATCTTTGGATGCATCACCTGGTCTTTCACTAACTTCTCCTCTGTGCATTTGGTACAACTCCCAGTTGGCTGCAAACTTCTTTGATGCATCTGCCAAGCCCTTTGGTAGTAATAATACTAATACTAAGAAGCTAACATGCAGGTCTTATTATGCTCCAGACAAAATGCTAAGTAATTTAATAGCAAAGTATTTGAATACTGTCTGGCACATAGTAAGCCATTAATGCAGGTTTGTTATTATTACCATTTATAGCCCAATTAACTTGGCATTATTATTCTCTCCATTTCAAGATAAGAAAACTGTGAGGCACAGAGAATTACATAAATTGCTCAGAGTCACAGAGCTCATTATGTGGCACAAACAAAACTTAGTGCGCATCTGTTTGACAGGAATACCCATCAATGTTCTTAATCATTACAAAAAATTTGCTAAACACACACACACATGCACACACACATACACACACACACAAATCAATCCTTTTTACAATAATACCCTTCCAGTTTTCAGAGCAGTGTAAGTTGTACTCAAGGGAGGTTTTACTTAGGAATTCGTTCCCCTTTTAAAATTTAACTGTCTTAGAGACATAAGAAAAAAGTCACAAGTATTTGTATCTCCCTGGAGATTTTCATTTTAAAATTTAGAGGCCACTGAAGTATGTGTCCTTAGGGAGAACAATGGGTTTTTCAAAACTTCTAAGTTTCTAAGGAGCTGTGTTTTGCTTTTTAACTATGAATATGCTACTTCAGCCAGTCATCAGTACGTCATATTTGCTTCGGTAGAAAGAGCTAGGCCATGTCCAGGGCTGAGCAGTAGAAAAAGTTCATGAGTATATTGCTAATATAAATGATTAATAATACATTACAGGCTGAACCCTGATCATACCGTGCATCTTCTTCCAGTTATTTTGAGTACATTTACATCTGATGCTCACAACTGCTCTCTATTGTAACAGCTTTTCTCCTGGTCATACTGTGAGATTATACAGGGAGAAATGCCCACTTCTGATGTTTTCTTTCCTGAGTTCTAAAGAAGGCTTTCCCTTTCCTCCCATCTCCTTTCCTTTTTCTCTGCCTTCTCCCTCTCATAGGCTGCCCTGCCCTTTTCTTCCTTCGCTGTCTGAGCTTTCTTGAAGGGAACCAAGGGTCCTAGATCCCCCAGGCCTGGGCCCTTCTGAAAGGCTCCAGGGTCTCTGGAGAGCAGTCAGGTGACAGCCTGAACCCAACCAGGCCCAGTGACATAACTTCCCACTTAGGCAGCTGCACAGCGCCCAGATCCCATCCCTGGAAGCTTCAAAACCCAGGGCTCCGCCACAATCAGGCACAACTGCCTCCCTCCAGGTTTCCACTTGGGTGAATGAGTAGGCTTGAAGGCGACTCCAGATGCAGGAGGCGCGTCGAGGAGAAACGTGTCATTTAGGAGAAAGTTTGTTTCCTACAGAGACTGCAGTTGGCAGCTGCAGCCCCAGTCGGTTGCGAGAAAAGCTTCCCACCTGGGGAAGCGAGGCAGCTCCCGTGTGCGCTCGGCGGGGAGGACGCGGTGGCGGGGGGACTCGAACTCGGTCTTCGAAGGGCGCCCTGCAGGGTCCCGTCTGTAGCCCGGACGGCGGGCCCAGGTTGGAGTGGGAGGGAGCCGGCGTGCACAGCTGTCTTTGGTCGGGCTCAGGCTTCCGCTCCCTGCCTGCTCCCCTTTCCAGCCTCCCGCCCCAGAAACGATCTCGAGCGTTGCCAGTTTGATTCCAGAGCCCCACTCGGGTGAGTTCTTTTGTTTCTTTGTTTTAATGACAGTTCTCAGCCCTTCAGCATGTCATGCGCAATTAATTCCCTGGCTCTCACGAAGGCAGCTGGGGTGAAATTTCTTCTGCATCATCCTTTTGGGGATAATTGTTTATGATGTGACGTCAGTCGGATTGATTTTTCTGTCTTGAATGAAGGGTGGGAGGGGAGAGAGAGAGACGCACAGATGTGCACGGAGGCCACAGACACTGACATTTGGAATTCCTTCAGGGTAAAAGGACACCGGAATGGGAGCTTAAAAGTATGTTGCTAAGATTTCAGGCTGCACGGAATTATTAAGTTTTTCTTAAAAAAAAAAAAAAGAAAGAAAGAAAAAGAAAAGAACCCCCTCCGCAGCGAGCCACTTAGGTGCTCCTTTCACGCCAGAGTCCCCTGTTAAGGTGGCAGCCCTTGATAACTAATCTCGGGCACCCAGCCGCTGCTGTAAGCTTAAGGAGACGACGAGGAGGGGCGGGGGAAGTGCGTCACCAGGTGGGGAAGGGGCTGTATATTTGGTGACAAGCGGGAGGCGATGGGGGTGGAGGGGAATGGGGACGGGAAATAGGTTCTGTGTGCTCTCCGGCGGTATTGTGTCAGGAGATGCAGGCTGGCTACCATGTGACGCGGTCCAAAGCTGAAGGGATTGGCCGAGGCAGCGCAGGCGGTGCACTCGGCCGGCTTGCCGTTCCTCTCCCTTTCTCTCAGCATCTTCCTGGTAGCCTGCCTGTAGGTGAAGCAGCACCAGCAGCATCCATGGCCTGTCTTTTGGCTTAACACTTATCTCCTTTGGCTTCGGCAGCGGATGGAATAGACCTCAGCAGCGGCGTGGTGAGGACTTCGCTGGGACCTGGAATCCTATCCTCCTGTGTTTTTTCAGACTCCTTGGAAATTAAGGAATGCAATTCTGCCACCATGATGGAAGGTAGGATGCTTTCTGCTGTGGTTGACTGGCTTCAGGCAAGGTTTGGGCAGGACAGCATTAAAGAATATGTGCAGCCAGTGTATGTGGCGGTTCTAGAACCTGGTTGCCAAGGTTTTGCAAGCAGAAATGCTGCAGTTTGCTTGCAGTGGATCTGGGCTCAGACTAATGGAATCAAACCACAGGGCTGCTGCCTAGCTCAGAACCTACAGAGCTCCCAGCTCCTTTGAGAGAGAAAAGCCTAAAGTGTTTGCAGGCAGCTGAGATGGAGCTAGGAAAGAGCTTGCAGAGCAAATAAGTTGAGCAAGAAGATAAGGTTTTCTGTTCTGGGTTCCTGGGACTACACTGATTAAACATTTACAATGGAAACTTGTTTTCTGAAATTGACATTAGACAGGAGACGTCATTAACAGAGTTATCCATACAGACATTTTCAGTGAACTGTTTAAAATTATAAAAATTCTCATAAGGTATTTTTATCTCTGCTGTTTACATCATATTATTGGGATGGGGAGGGCAGCAAATTTGGTCCATAAACTGTAGTTGTATGAGAATGTCATTGCCACAGAATGAAAAATATAAGGAAAATATCCGGGCCTCTTGCCTCCTGATTCGGGGTCTTATCAGGTTAAAAAAGAATTTTGTGCTCCCTAAATGCTTTCCCTGTCCAATGGTTTTTAGCCAAGTATCAAATGATTATTTGCTGATGATCTTTTTGCATATTCAATATTGAGTGTCAGGAGGAACTTTCCCTGGGGAGATGCTGTTTAAACTATATTTTATTCTGCTAAATTACCCTTCCCAGCCTGAAACTGTGACAGCCAAGATTGTCTCAAAAAACAGCAAGCTGATCAGGAAAGAAGCAAGCAGCTCTATGCAAGCATTGATTTTCTGTTTTCACACTATAGGATGGTGCAAAACTCCTGGCCTTTCCTAAGATGACAGGCAGAAATTTGTCCCCAGCCTGGATTTCACAATGCAGAATTGAGTGCATAATGGGTCTCAAATCAGCCATGAAAATGGCAGAGAGGCCACCTCTTAAAGCCAGGGTTTGTCCTACGGATTTTAACTATTCCTTAGAAATTTACCAAAATGGAATAAGAGGAGGAAGATTTCATAAAAACAGCAGTGTAGCCTGTACTTATTTGGCAGAAATGAATTCTTTTTGCTCCCCCTGTCATCATGTCAAACATTGTTCATGTGATTTGGGGGAGTGAAGAATTCTAGAGTCAAAACCCACAGATTTTCGAAGATAGCCTTAAAAGAGAGATTGGGTAGGATTTTGTTATGGAGCTGAGTCTTGTTTGCAAAAGGCTCTCAAGCTAGCCCTTTAAATCCAGGCCTAAATAAATTGAGATTGCTAACACTCTCAGATTAAATCATTTTCATTAATTCAAATGGATTTAATCTTTGAATAACAAGGCAAGACAAACAGAAAGAGTATTATTTATGCACTTTTCAATTAAAAGCTCATGTGGATTATCTTCTTCAGAAAAAATATCTTGCCTGTAGATGTACTGTATTTCTCCAGCTCAATTTCATATAGCATGTCTTAAAAATGCATCTGCACACATTCTGATTAGATTTCAGTCTTGCATAGAGAATTGGGTGCTCTTTCTTATCACTTCTTGCCTTGCAAACCATGACACTAAAGTATCTTTTTTGAAGGTTGTAACATTTTTTGATGCTCATTAATGATTCTCCTGGTAATATGGCCTATTGTGCCAACCAAGAATGTCAGTTCAAAGCCCTGTGATAAGCTTATCCAGGCTGCCTAAACCAAAATGAGAACTGCAACAAAGACTTGTGCTGGAGCTGAATTAGCACTATTGCTCTGGGTTTGCCAAATTTATCTAATGAAGGATGTTATCTTAGCACTGGTATGAATTAGAGGTTATACTATAGATACAGTTGTCTTTCACCAGCTCTTTTGCAAGAGAAATTGGACAGGTGTTCCCACTGGCTTAAGTAGCTAAATGAAATTAACATTTATTTCTACCCATAGCTCCTACTTAAATGTTCTTAAGCCTTATTATCTTCATAGTTCAGTGACCTTAGAAAACCAAATAGGAGCTTAACCAAAAATCAATTTGCTATCAGTTGCCTTCCAAGTTAGTTGACAGTCTTTTTGGCAATATACATTCATGTTTCTGGTATTGCATGGCAGAATTTCACCTCTGAATTGCTCTTATTCTGAAGGTGTGGTATATAATTATTATTTGCACTTAACTCATCTCTAGAGATTGCCAGGCTCTGTACATCTACCACAATAACCTTGGAAAGATAAGGAACCTCATAAAAGGCACCCCAAATTTGTCATGGCAGCTCTTTGTTGAAACATTAGTGGACTCTGAGAATGTGCCACCAAAACAGCTAGTTAAAATCATATTTCTTCTCAACTAGTGTGTCTCACACAAACACATTTCTGGAAAGGAAGAAAACATATATTTGCACTTGTGTGTATGTACATTTCTATATTGCCAAAGTGTTTTAGTCTGCTGCTCAGAAAAAGCATGGCCATGGCAACTTTTCAAAGGCACTTCTCTACTTTGTGTAAAGCAAGAGTAAACAAATATTCAGCAGAATGGGTCATAGTAAACTACGTTTTGTTTGTGTGGAACAGGATATAGGCTCCATTCATTCAATGCCTATTGGAAGTCCATCCAATCATAGATGATAAATGTTACTACCTCCTCAGTGATCCTAATTTCATGGAAGTCAACGAAATAATTCCCCAGGGACCACAAGCAGGTGATTAGTAGTTTGTGGATCCATGGTTCTTTTAACATATTTTAATTAAAAAACATATTTTAAGGGACTTGATTTGTTGCTTCCTGCATACTTTATCTTTTGGCAGTGGTTGGCATTGAGTTGTTTCTTTTCTGAAGAAAGCCACATTATCTGGAGCCTTCTGTAGTATAAATGTGATGGGAAAGATGATGAGCAAAGGGAATTATTAACTAAGGAGTGTACGTATTGGCTAAGCTTACAATGAAGTCTATGTGGTTAGGGCAACTATTCAAGGACTATTTTTTGATATATTATCATTAAAGTTTGAAAATGGCATTCTTTAGCTATCCTTTCTAAGATAACTGGAACTAAGTCAGAGTTTCTTGGGCTGTCTATTCGTGAGGGTGTCTAGAAAGTACTTTCCTTGTTCACGTAGGCCCAACTGAAGGCGTTTTGTGTTTTTAGTTCCATATTCAGGCTCTTAGGTGCTATACTAGAAAGATAAGTTTCTGGGTGCCAATGGTTTCATTTTATATGATAATTTAAAAAATTAACAAGTAAATATTTTAAGGGCTTACTGGGTTTAATTACAATATTCAGGATAATTTAATATATTTTATTATATTTACTACTCATAATAACCTGAAAATAAGTATATTGTATATACAGTGCTTTTTTCAGTCCCTTTCTACATTTCAAAAGTAAAAATAATGCATTGAGGCAAAAAAATGGTGGAGTGGAATTTGAACCTACATCCGTTTAACCACAAAGCTCATGTTTTTGACCTTCTAGGAACCTCTTAGTTTCGCTTTGCATCAGGCTGGGCATGTTAACCTAATTGAAAAATAGGCTGTAGTGCCTTTTGGTGCATATTCTGTGTGTCTCTGTTTTAAATATGAATATTCACAGAACTATACTCTTTTATTTCTTATTAATGCCTTTTATGTCCAAAATCATTATTTTAAAAATTTTGCATAATTGAAGAGTAACTAAACTTCTGTTGTTGCAATAAACCTTATAAACACTAAGAACTTCTTCTTTTCCTAGCTAGAAATAGAGTTTTACTAAAATAACATTTGGAAAATTCTTTGGTTTGGTCAGAAAAGAGCAAGACACCTTGAAGCTGGAGCTGTTCATTTTGTAGTTAGTTAAGAAGTTTTAAAGGGAATGCTTCTAATTTTCCTACTGATTCTCTTCTTTAAATGATGAAATTACTTTAGAAAATCTAAACATGCAGATATAAGGTTCCAATATATGTTCCATCACTTGTGTAATTTCTCATCTTCTCCAGTGTTCTGTGTCATAAAGAACCTCTTTAGATATATATGTTCCCATCCAAATGTCAGGGGTCAACTTTAAACTTCTAAAAAGAATATGGAGTCTTTAAAAAAATTAAATTAGATAAACCATGCTAGAAGACTCTGGATCATTCTTTCTGTTGGATGGAGCACATACACTATCCATGTTCCAAATAAACAAGGTACAGGAAGTTACCAACTCACAATCTTTATGTTCCTGAAAGTTTGTTTGTGAGTTGGTTACTTGGAGCATGTTTTCCCATTGGAATAATGATACAAATAATAGAGTCTCACACAAGTCCATCAAAGGCTATTAACCCAATATCTAGCTAACATACAAATATTTGCCATAAAATGTGTAAAGAACAGTATGGTTCCCATAGTAATCAAATAGAAGAAAATTATGGCATTAAATGTGTTTTTAATTTTGGATGCTGCTGTTTGAAGGAAAGAAGCTTTAACTGGAGGACAATGAAGAGCTGGAGAAAAAAATTGGATGGTATTTTTAGAATACCGTCAAATACTTTAGGTATTTTCAGAAGTTTTAGATATTCATGACACTGAATTTTTCAATTATGTTCAATTTTACTTTCATACTTGTGGCTTACCTTTTCTCAATTCCATTTTATCATACGAACTGCTTTTAAATTATGAGTAAAGTCATGATGTAAACACACAGACTGAATTAAAAGTGAGAGAGAATTTACTGAGATAATTCTAAAGGAGTTGGAAGAGAGAAAAATGATAAGGGATTATAATGAATTTGGGCTCATATGTCTGAGTAAGTCCCATTTGGAGAAATTAACTGAATAAGAAAGAGGTCATAGGTAGAACAGAATTGAGGAACATAGTAAAAGCAGGAAAAAGTAGGGTGTGAGGCAGAGGTATCGGGTCTTACGGGTTTGTGTGCTAACTACCAAATGTAGGTACGGGCACACAATGGCAAGCTTTCCATGGAAGAGAGACTGGGGAAGTGCATTTAGACTTGGGAAGCGATGGGCATCTATTCTTGGAACTTGTATGTTAGTTAACTACATCTGCAGGATATTAGAAAGATCTGATATTAGAAAGATATTAGGCATCTAGAATTAAATACTTCACATCACACGCCTTCCATGTTTACGAAAACTTCTATATCTTCCCATTTCTCTTAAAATCCATAGGCTACAAGACCCTGCGTGCTCTGACCTGCTGTGCCTTTTCAAGCTCATCAAATACTTCACTCACACTGAAAGCCACACCGCCTGCCTCCTGGTGTTTAGAATAAACACTTTCATGCCTCAGGGCTTTTTCTTTGCCTAAAACACTCCTTTTGCAGGTCATGGAGTTACCAATTCTCTTGTGGTCCCAGCAAAACTGCCACCTCCTCAGGCAGCCTTTGCTATCATCCTTGTCATCTCAAAGGTATATCCTGGGCTACTGAGTCTGTCTCAGCCCGCTCTCTCTCCTCAGAGCTGTTTATGGCTTTGGTTGCTTTCAGTGCATGGGCTGAATCTCTCACTCAAAGGTAAGCTCCACGAGGGCAGAAATCTGGTCTACCATATTCATCTCTGTATCTTTAGCTTTTGGCACACTATAAATACTTAACATGTTTATTAATTGAATAAGTGAACGAAACTAGATATAAATGGCTCAGATAACTGTATACTATTCATTATTAGGTATTATTTTGGGCATTATGATGGACATAAGAAAAAAATGCTCAAATGTGTATTCTCACTGGAGAAATAAAATCAATAAACATGAAACAATTAGGAAATAAGACAATATTCTGCAGTGATAAATTGTGAGAAATAGATAATATATATTGAGATGCAAAAATAAAAGAAATAGTTCATTTGAAAATAGATACTTGGGCTTGAATTGTTTTGGTGATGAGCTCCTAGGAAATGATTTCATAATGAAAAGAGGCACATTGTAGCACCACCATTCAAAGAATTCCCAGAGTCAGTTTTGTCAATATCCTGGATATGCTTTTTTTCTTTTCTCTCTTCCTTTGCCTTCCTTGCATTTCTGCCTTTCCTTTCTCTACTTTTCTCATTCTTCCATCCCACCTTTCCCTTTCTGGGTTCTCACTCCTTTTCTCTGGTTTATGGCCAAGCCTGAAAATGGTGGCTTATAAAGCCAGCAGGTTTGACTTGGAATCTGGGGAAGTATTTTTAAATAAATGAATGAATGTAAATGAGTGTAATGTTGTTCTGTGTATTTGTGTGTACAGTGGCAATGTCATGGTATATGAGATTTTTCAGATGCAAATTACTCCTGATTGAAGAATTTGTTAATCTTAGGAGCTCAATGTGTTAGCTGATTTTATGCAGTTGGGCTTTTAGTAGAAAGAACATGAACCCAGAAGTCAGACTTGAGTTTTGAGTCTAAGTGTTGCGACTGCTTGGCTGTATGCCATGAGAAAGTTACTTTACATTCCTGGGCTCTGTTTCTTTGCACACAAAATGAGATAATTGATCTGCCATACCTCTAGAACTTCCAGCTCTAACAGTCTCTGGCAATGGCTGAATGATTGGGATTCCTCACATCTACTCCCTCCAAGGTTTGAATTCTAATGATTGACTCCTTTTCCTCTCACCTCAAAATATATTCATCCCTGACACACAAATAATTGAAATGCATTACTGTCTGCCTTTTATTAGTTTAATTTTTCTCTATGTTTATTTTGCATCCACAATTTAGTTTTGTCTCTTTGCTGTACTGGAACACAAAAAGTGCATTTATGGCAACCTCTTCTGCAACTCCTAGTCTAGAGCTGTCTATTTAGTCATCCAATATTCTGTATCGAATGCACACTAGGCACTATTCTAGGTGCTATAAGCTCAGTAGTGAACAAAACAGATTAAAATGTCTGCCCATGTAGGCATCCTTTTGCAGAAGTCAGTCAGCATGAGCTTATGTGATCCATGGATCAAGTGACAGGTGAGCATTCAGAAGTCTAGCATTCAGATACCGGTTCTGTGAATGTCTTATGACAGTGCCCCTTGGGCTCATTCTTCTCACACATTTAATAAATGAATGAGTATCATGTCCTTGTCTTAGCTCACCATTCCAAACCCAGAGTTACAGCTGAGAGCTCAGCAGCAACTCTAGGCTTGAACATTTTCACAGAAAAGATGTAAATGCCATGAAAGGGTCATTCCAGGATCAAAATTACTCATCTACTCACGTTTTTTGGTGTATACCAAAAACTTTCATTTTTATTTTTGGTTCATATCCACTTCTGTTATGTGTCAGGACTAGTGTTTTAGGATTTTTGAAAACCTGTGTGGAGTTACCTATGTTTCTTTTCTTTAACAAACAATATAAGGAGGAAAATATTGAGCTCACTTAGGGCGTTGTCAAAGATTATGTGACATTTGCACATGCTTAAAAGTTTTAAAAATGCTTTATTCATCTAACAGATACACCTGGAGTGTTCCTGATATCTCAGTTGCTGTACTAGGCACAATGAAAATGACAGCAAAACACAAGGCAACAATGTCCCTCGTCTTCAGAAGCACAGAGTCTAGTATATGATACCACATTTGCATGTACATATTTTATTCGTGCCATGTCTCTGTGTGGTAGAAAGAATAAGTACAGTAATCCTCCCTTATCTGCAGAGGATATGTTCCAAGATCCCCAGCGGATGCCTGAAACTGCAGATATTACCAAACCCTATATGCATTATGCTTTTTCCTATACATATATATGAGATAAAGTTGATTTATATATACGATTATATATATACCTTCATAGGTATCAATCAATAGGTATCAGCTTTACCTATGATAATTTTACCTTTATCATAGGTAAAAGAAATTTACCTATGATAAAGTTAATTTGTAAATTAGGCACAGTAGGAGATTGGCAACAATAACTAATAATAAAATTTAGAACAGTTATAACAATCTGCTATAATAAAAGTTATGCGAATGCGGTGTCTGTCTCAAAATATTTTGTTATACAGTACGCACCTCTCTTCTGATGATGTGAGATGTTACAGTGCCTACATGGTGAGACGAAGTGGAGTGAATGACGTAGGCATTGTGACACAGTGTTAGGCTGCCATTGACCTTGAACATAAGCACTGTGATATGCAACAATATGATGACTGAGATGACTACTAAGTGACTAAGAACAGGTAGTGTAGACAGCGTGGATACACTGGACAAAGGACTGATTCATGTCCCAGACAGGATGGAGTAGGATGGCACGAGATTTCATTACACTACTCACAATGGTGTGCAATTTAAAACTTATGAATTGGTTATTTCTATAATTTTTCATTTAATATTTTCAGACCACAGTTGACTGTGGGTAACTGAACCCACAGAAAATGAAACCTTGGATAAGGAGAGACTTTTGTATTACTATCCTTATTTTAAACAGAAGGAAACTAGGGCCCACCAAGATTAAGTGACACTCAAGGTGACCACCTTACTAGTGGCAGAAACAGCGCTTATCAGCCAGGCTTGACTCCTAGTTAAGTGCTGTTTATTTGTATAATGGTGTAACTGGAAAATCTTGCTCATACCTAAAGTGTTTGGCCTAGGTCTCTGACTGGCAAGTAAACAGCAGATTGTTTAAATCTGACTGGATGTTTCAAAAGCCTTCTTCAGAACTAAGCAAGTTAATTTTATTATCAGGTCATGATCTTTCAGAACAGTCATCAACTTGAAGAAGGCCACCTCACACAGAAGGGTTTTATCCCAGTGGGCTCTTTTCAGTAGCTCTCCCTGTTTTTCTACAGTTTTCTGAGGGAGAGGGTCATGATGTGATGTCACTAGTCCAGTGGACTCTAAACTTTCACAGCTTACCTTCTACCACACATTTTATCAAAAAGCCTGGTTCCCACCAAGAACAAAAGCCCCTTTTTTCCCCTGAGAAGGACAGCTCGGTGTTCACTGATATTTTATGAAAGCTGTGGCTGTTATCATGAAAACATGATAATGTGTGCCATCATTTGAAGATTAACCAAATGGGTTCAACCTCATTTTATAGTTGCAGAAACCAAGGCCAAATGAAAAGACTTACCTAAGGATTTTTATTCTTTCTGTAACAGGACAAGTCAAAGTTTATTTTAGTAATGATTCCAAAACTGTGAATAGACAAAGACTTGGAGCCCATGGTGTCTTTCACGTTCAAAGGTGCTGAGGCTGGCTGGGTGACTGCCAAAAGACACAAATGAATGTGTCCCCAGGGTCGTCCTTCTACTGAGTACACATACAATGTGACCATTTATAGCTTTCTCCCCTGATTTTCTCAGTGAGTCAGTACAGTGTGGGGGGAAGGGCCAGGACTTGAAGAGGGACTATACCGCCTCTGTGACTGGGTGACCTTGAGTGAGTTCTGGAACGGTTGGCCTCAGCTTCCCCATTTGTAAGGTGAGAATAATGCTGGCTACCTACCTCATCGAGTCATTATGAAGAGCAAATGAAATAATAAATATACATCTGAGAGAGTGTGGTGCAGATGCCAGTTTTTTCTCAGACAATTTTCTCTCAACCTATATACCCATGATAAAGTTTAATTTATAAATTAGGCACAGCAAGAGATTGCCAACAATAACTAATAATAAAATAGAACAGTTTCCATTGTTGTATTGGGTGTTACTTGTGGATTTCTTAGCCTTTGGAGGCTAGACATTACTGCTTGCTGTTTTGCTTTTTCTGTAGATTATTGCTGTACCTCTCCTGAAGACAGGCCTTACAGATTTCTTTCTCCTCTTCACCATACTATTAAGTTACAAGCATACTCTATCATCCTTTATTCTCAATGTCCATGTGCTGGGCCACCCCTTTCTTGAACATGTACAGCATCAGTAATCAATCACAGCCATCTTTCTCCCTAGCTTTAGTATCTATCTCAACATCATATTCCAGGAAGTTCCTGTGAATTGATTGGAATTGGCACATGAGATGATATTACCTTGCATTCCTTACCACAAGCAGTTTCCCAAAGTTGAAATACAGGGAATAAAACTAGAATACAGGCCGGGCGAGGTGGCTCATACCTGTAATTCCAGCCCTTAGGGAGGCCGAGGCAGGTGGATCACTTGAAGCCAGGAGTTACAGACCAGGCTGGCCAACATGGCAAGACCCTGCCTCTACTAAAATTACAAAAAAATTAGCTGGGCATGGTGGTGCACACCTGTACTCCCAGCTAATCAAGAGGCTGTGGTGGGAGAATCACTTGAACCTTGGAAGCGGAGGCTGCAGTGAACTGTGATCATGTCACTGCACTCCAGCCTGGGCCACAGAGGGAGACTCTGTCTCAAAAACAAACAAACACACATACAAAAAACTACTAGAATATAGGTTATCTACCTGTGCACCCACCTTTACACATGCCCTTAGTGAATCACCAAAAATGACATGTCAAAAATTGCTCACAGCAGCAGTTCTGGTAACAATGGCAGGAAATGGTCTCTAAGCCCGATTGTAGGTAGAACCTTACTCCTATGCTATTGACTGTAACCATTGAATTTCTCTTAGCCTCCTTGTGCCCTAATTTGAAGAACTATGTCTACCAGGTAGCCAAGCTAGAGTCACTGCTTGGATTCATTCCTAATTCCTCCTTCCTTCCTGTCCTACATCAGTAGGTCCTTAAGATCTGTAGATTGTCTTTCCTAAGTAGCTCTTGACTCTGTTCTCTGTCTTTCATCCCCTGCTAACACATCTGATCAGACCTTGCTGCTTCCACCTTCCAATGAATCCTCCTCACAGCCACCAAAGACATCAATTTCCTCATCTGCCTTTGATTGTTTACCATGCTTCTAAGATGAAGTCCAAATGCCTTAGTGTGCTGTGCAAAGCTTTCACACACAGGCTGCCTTCAGCCTCATCTCTCACTGGCCCAGCCAGACAGAGCTCCTTGCCATTCTCTTGCCCTTGAACTTGCCATTCCTTTCCTTCTCTATATGGAAACAGTCTGTTCTGACTTTTCAAGTGGACTAAGAAAAGACTGCCTGCCCTCAGTGAAGCCTTCACATATGCAGCAGGTTGAGAATGAGAGCACTAGCTTTGGAGTCAGGCTGATCCAGCTTAAACCTGTGTGTGTGACTCTAGGGAGCTAGTGAACATGTTTCCTTCTCAGGAAAGTGGATGTGATGATAACAGTCTTTCTCATGGGTAATCTAAACATGTAAGTTTGCAAAAATTAAATCAGAAAGTGCACTTGTAGCACTTGGAGTTCTCCAGAGAGACAAAACTGAACAAATTGTGTGTGTGTGTGTGTGTGTGTGTGTACATACACACATACAGAGAGAGAGAGAGAGAGAGAGAGAGGAATTTTTAAATAAGGAATTGGCTCACATGATTGTGGGGACTGGCACAGCAAGTCCAAAATTTGTAGGGAAGGCTGGCAGGCCAGTAACTCAAGCAGGGGTTGATGGTGAAGTCTTAAGATAAAATAGTAAGCTCCCAATAAATCTTAATTACTGTTCTCTTTTAGGCATAGCACATTCTTATACCTGCTTTTTTCCTTGCTCAAAAACCAAGGACTATGCCACAGTAGAGACCACATTTTACTCACTTTAGGATTCCCAATGTGTGGCATGTGTGTAAATGCTCAATAAATACCCAGTTTTAATAAATGAATCCTGTGTAAGGATCACAAACTTTTGGTGAAAAGAGTCAAGCCACCCAGCATATGGTTATTATGAGAATTAAATGAGTTAAAATATGCAAAGCATTTCGAAGAGTATTTGGTCCATAGTAAAAGCTTATTAAATGTTAATGTCATGTGCACATCAAAGGTCCCAGTAAAGTTCCTGGATGCCAGGCAATACCCTGGATTGTGCTTCCTCTGCTCTTCCCAAAGCACCCATCTGCCACGTAGGATCACACTGGCTGAGAGCCACATTCTGGTTCCAGGAGTGTGCAGTTAATATAGTATCTCACACATGTCTGCCTGACTCCTTTAATCATTTCCTCTGATTTTAAGAGGACAGGTTTCATTGCAAAAACTTGCAAAATAAGAAGATACACAGAAGAAAATTAAATTCCCAAATAATCTCATTGTTATGAAAGAACCAACCATTACTACAGTTTGTTGAGTGCAGAACATGAACTTTGGAGACAGACAACCTGAAGTTCCTTAACCCTTGGTGATCTCATCAGCATCATAATTTGTTTTACTATTCCTCTGTCATCAAATATTTAGGCTTGATTTATATATTGAGCAAGAATTGATTAGATTAAGGAGTCTTGTGGTACGGTATGACTTCTTGGCTCCTATTTAGTAAGTTACCCTGATGAGGTGGTAAGAATTCTGCATTGGATTCTAGTCCTGGCATTGCCCCAGCCAGTTGAGTGACTTTAGACAAGGTTTCAAGACTGGGGAAAGAAAGCAAGGTAGTGAAGAGAAATTGATTTTAATTAGAAAAATTCTAATATCTCCTGGCACCTTTCTTTATTAGTTATGAGGATAAGACCAAGAATTTGCTAGGTGGGTAAGAACAGATTTGGAGTGTCCTTTCTGCAAGCCCTGACTGTGTCTATTGGGTTAAGTCATCACCTCTCTATTTTCCCATCTGTAGACTGGTAAATTACATGAGTGTTTCTGACTTTCTTACTGGGTTGAATATTGAAGCATTAAAATATTTTGAAAGCTGCAAAATTTTTATGTAAATATAATGTAGTATTAGAGCATTATTAGTTTCAGTATCTTGGAAATTCTGGAGTTGAAGAGTTGGGTTAGATATTTTGAAGGCACCAACTCATTTTAAAACTCTATGATGATGGTGGCTCACGCTTGTAATCCCAGCACTTTGGGAGGCCAAGGCGAGCGGATCATGAGGTCAGGAGATCGAGACCACGGTGAAACCCCGTCCCTACTAAAAATACAAAAAATTAGCCGGGCGTGGTGGCGGGCGCCTGTAGTCCCAGCTACTCGGAGAGGCTGAGTCAGGAGAATGGCGTGAACCTGGGAGGTGGAGCTTGCAGTGAGCCGAGATTGCGCCACTGAACTCCAGCCTGGGCGACAGAGCGAGACTCCGACTCAAAAAAAAAAAAAAAAAAAAACTCTATGATGAATCCCTGCTACAGGCAACCCCTTTCCACATATCATCAAATTTCCATGTCTACAAATGATTTTTTTTTCATTTTTGGATACCAGAAGATAAGCACCTTTCCAAATTTAATGATTTATTTAAATGGAGAAGGATATACGGAATTTTGTTAAACTGAATAAAAATATTGTTAGCAATAATGGATACATAGTGGGACAATTTAAAATGCAGTTTAAAGTGTGTTCAACTGAAATCTATCTTGGCCTCGTTACAAACCCAAATATAGTTCTGTATACAATTTCAGCAAAGTCTAATCCTCTTCATCTAAATGCCAGATCAAACGATTTCATCTGGATTTCTTCTCTCGAGTTTCCTGCTATCTTCTGTCTTCATGGCAACCCAGTTCAAGCTGGCACAATGAAGAACAGGGCTCGTTGCACTCTTGATCAAATTTTGACTAAGACACATAGGAAGTGTTGTAGTGACAGTGCAGGGCGATGAGCTAGCCAGGGGTCTAGTTGTGAGACACAGGCGAGCAAGACACATAGAGACCTTGCTGTCATGGAGCCTGAGTTCAAGTATGAGGACACAAGATTAACAAACCAAATGAATGAACAAGATCATCTCAGATTACCTGTAAAATCAGTGAAAGAGGCAAAATAGAATCATGTGGAGGAGAATGGGAGGGGTGGTGGTGAAGCCTACTTTACGTGGTAAGGGAAGGTTTTTCTGAGAAGTGGCACTTGAACTGAGACCGCTATATCTTGTGACCCATGAAGCTCTGGAACAGCATCTCAGGAGTGAAAACAGCAGGTGAAGTGCCTAGGCCTTGGTGAACTCAAGGACAAGAGGGAAGCCAGCATGGCCAGAGACCAGTGAGGAAGGGAACAGAGGCAGGAGAGAAGAACAGGAGATTCACATCAGGCATGGCTTTGTGAGCAATGGAGGTGGATCTGGAATGGATTCTGAAGCAATGGAAAGCCACTGGAGAGGGTGAAGGAGAAGGTCATGGTTTTGCTTACATCTTTAGACAATTACTTGGGTTGTCGGATGGACTTTAGTAGCTACAGATGGCATTCTAGCTTTTTTTATGTTTTATTTTTTTTTTGAGGAGGAGGAGGAGGGATTGTCTTGAATCTATGTTTGAGTAATAAATATTCTGATTTTATTTAAATTTTATGTTTATTTGTGGGAAAGCTGATGGAGATTGGAAGGGATGGTGGTGCCCTCCCCCAAGCCACTCATTAGCACCATCACTATTGAGGTCTGCAGGCTCAAAGTGAAGGTTTAATTTAGCTATTGAATAAACTCTTTCTAACCCAAACGATTCTGGCATTAGGCTTTTCCAGAGACGTGCTGACAGCTGAAAAAAATGAAGATATTAGAGATACAAGGGTATCATGCACTTTTTTTATGTACTTATTTTTAAATGGCTTTGAAGCACTTCAGTTATTTGATAGCCGTTCTGATACTGAATCAGTTTGTTTATTAGGGGGGCTTTCATCATTTCATCACTGAGGCTTTTTCTCTCTAGGCCAGATCAGAAAGATAGAAATACTTAAGGGATCTTACTGCTGACAGAGGTTGACCTCTCCATGTTTCATTTTTCTCTCCAAATGTTTCCATTAAAACATTTTGTGTCCTCTCTGAATGTCATCTACTGAGATACCTACTGTTCACCTTAACTAGATTCACCTGCACACTTCTCCAATTCATAGCCGTCTCTTCCTACCTGCAGGTGCCAAAACTTACTATGCCCTAAATTGCATTTTTACCCAAGAGGAAAATATATGCAAGGCTTCCTGTAGGCAGGAATTGTTCCTGGTCTAGTTTCCTTTGGGACAGGAACAGGCCTCTGGTTTTCTTTTATAATTTCTTATATAATATAGCAGCTAAATGCACAGGCTTGGAAGTTAAAAAATACTTGGGTTCAGATCCTAACTCTGAGACTTGCTGGCTGTGCACCCCTGGGCAAGCCTGAGCTTAAGCTCCTTCTGCCTGCCTGCCTGCCTGCCTTCCTCCCTCCCTCCCTCCCTCCCTCGCTTCCTTCCTTCCTTCCTTCCTTCCTTCCTTCCTTCCTTCCTTCCTTCCTTCCTTCCCTTCCTCCTGTCTTCCTTGCTTCCTCTCTTACTCTTTTTTTTTCCTTTTTAAACTATCACAAATTACAAGCTTGTCAGCAACTATTTATTGAGGTTTCAAATATTGTGCTAGGTACTAGATATACATAGTGAGCAAACCTCATGAAACAGACATTGTGAAGCTTACAGTTTAGTGACAATGACATTAAAATAACACAGATAACTAAATGATTATAAGTGAGCAAAGTTATGTGAAGGAAGCATTGAATGGGGTTCTCAAAGAGCTTTTTAAATAAGGACCTAACCTGGTAAGGTGAGAGTAAGTCAAAGTGGCAAGCATTAAATGACACTACGTGTGTGTAGAGTCAAACACATTTCCTGTTACTTTTACATTCAACTGCTCATGTTATTCTTACTATTATCACTGCCATTGGCATTGTTAATATTATCAGCACCCCCATGCTTGTGCACATCCTTGATTCAGTGAACTTCCCCAGAACTTGCTACAAGATGATACCAAAATGTCTTTTTACAATATTCTTGGTCACTTGCCTTGATGTGCTCTACATCTGTGCTTCCCGACCCCTGCCAGCTTGCCTAGTTTCTGACCAGGTATCTGAGCAGTTTCTGGGGCTACACACTCATATTTTGGTTTCCATCCATACATTGACTCCCCAGAATCCTTAGAAGACCTCTGATCTTATTGCTCCATCTCCTAAATAAGTGTCATCTAAACCCAACATCACAGCTGCCCTGTTGCTCTGTTGTTCCAGAAGGAAGCAGGAATCTTTCAGGGAATTTTCCAAAAGAAAAGAAGAGTCCCTCCCAGTATCTTTGAGTTCTTTTGAAGAGCTCATTGCTATACCCACCCTGCTCTCTAAGCACCTGCTCTGGCTGAATTATGAGACAGAGGGATATTCCTTCTCATTATTCTTGAGAAAATCTTTCTTGTTCACCACTGGCCTAGGTCCTAGGCCATAAATCTAATCTTCAGACTTCATCGTTTCTCCACACCAAAGGCTGTGAAATTATGGTTTATTTTTTATTTTTTATATTGTCAGTGCATATGTGTTACATACACCTATGTATGGCGAACGCTTGATTTTCCTAGCAGATTGGTGAGAGGAAGAGCTCTTAATAGCCAAAAGCCCTGAATCACCTCTTCTACTAAAGTTTCTATAACTGGCTTTAGTTTTCCTTTGCTTTTCTTCCCATTCTCTAATTAGACCTCACCAAAAGATAGTTGCCCTGTAACTTACCAAAACACAGCTGCCCCAGAACAGCCCTAGATCTCTGGATATTGCATAATAAAAAAAAAAGACTGAGAATAACATTATCCAAGAAGTGTTGCATAATTTCTCTTAACAAGTAGATACAGCTATTACCACAATTGCATAGATGAATGCCATATGTAAGGCACCTGCCTCCAACGTGTGCAAAAGTCCAAGATTGTAGATTCTGAGATGAAATTAACTCATAGAAGATGACCCAAGGTTGGTAGTAATAATATTCATTATTAATTATTCTGCACAACTTATCAGTGTACCAGGCTCTGAGTGAGGGGCTGTATAAAATGGTGGATCACCTATCTCTCACCATACCTCTATGAGGAGTAGTCTTAATCCCATTTGATGGATGAAGAAACCGAGGCTCAAGATCACATGCACAGCTAGGGAGTAGCAGAGCAGGATGGGACCACCGGGTCCTAGCTGGTGTGATCTCTGAACCACTGCGTTTACCACCAGACGTCATGATGGGCTTGTTAAGAAAGCTGAGTTGGAGAGGTCCTTGTCCCTTGTCATGAGCAGAGACGTCATGCGGAGCCGCTGGATCACCTCTCATCATCTCCTCTGAGTTCTTGGACATGCCCACTTTGTTGGCTATTGGCTATGTATCTTAAAGGGTCTTTACAGACTTCAGAAAATTCATTTAACAACACAATTTCTGGGGCTATGCTACCCTTGGTGCTTCCACCTCACCTTTCTTTTCTGCACCGTGTGCTCGTTTGCGCCATCACACTGCTCCCTCTTTTCTTCTGCTCTTACCTGGTTGGCATAGTGCTGCTGCTGCTTCCTGTGTTCCTCCTGTTCTGTGGTCTCTGCCTTCCTTCTTCCCTCACACAGGCAAGTTTATGTAGCAGCAAAGCATAGATAAGACAGCAGCCTTTTGAGCTAGGCTACTTGACTTTACACCTTAACCCAATTTCACTTACTACTCCACTATTTTGGCTAATTTACTTCTCTTTTCTGTGCCTCTACTTTCTGTTTTCTCAGCTTTGAAATCAATACCTATCTCATGAAGCTATTTTGAGGAATAAATAAGTTAACATATGTAAAGTACATAGCTTAGTGGTTGCCATATAATAATTGCTCGCCTAATTAATCTTCTTTTTTTTGTTTACATTTCCATGATAAGAGGTAATTTACATCAGGAAATCCCATTATTTGGGTGAGAGAGAAAATGACTTCAACCACTATAAGTAAAACGCTTCCTTCAGGAAGAAAAAGCAGATAAGTTTTCCCTTTAAGGTACTTCTCATTCCCTAATTTTCAAGCTCCCCTTGGCCACAGCAGTGAGTTGGCTGACTGCCACTAGGACCTCAGAGACCAATACATCAGCCAAGTTTTGTTTTTCTCTTAACTCTTGCACTTCCCATCTCTCCAACTCCCAGCTGCCCTTATTCACAATGCTGGGACGACAGCTCCATGTTTGGGTCACGGTTGACCTGAGCCTTGCAGTCTTCAGCGGGTAGGCAGAAAGCTGGGGGAATGGTGGCTTCCTGTTCATTTGCACCACAACAGTCAGGCACTGGGGAATAGATGATAACTTTATGTGCATGCAGGGAACAGAAACAGTAAAGAAGAATTCAAAATGACCCTCAAAGCCAGCTGCATACGAAACTTTTCATGAAGCATTTAATTTATGCTCACTGCCTCTTGTTATAGATGGCATTTTTTTTTTTTTCATTTTAAAAATAAAGTCATCGAAAATGAGGCCAACGGCCGGGCGTGGTAGTTCACACCTATAATCCCAGCACTTTGGGAGGCCAAGGTGGGTGGATCATTTGAGGTCAGAAGTTTGAGACCAATCTGGCCAACATGGTGAAACTCCACCTCTACTAAAAATACAAAAATTAGCCGGGTGTGGTGGTGGGCACCCGTAGTCCCAGCTACTCCGGAGGCTGAGGTAGGAGAATTGCTTGAACTTGGGAGGTGGAGGTTGCAGTGAGCCAAGATCGCACCACTGCACTCCAGCCTGGGCGACAGAGCAAGACTCCAGTAAAAAAAAAAAAAAAAAAAAAAAATGAGGCCAAGGAAAGTGAAATAATTTGTTTAAGAGCTACAGGATTTCAATACCTATGCTCTTCATCACCTCATAGTGCTGCTCCCTTCACTTTGCTATGCATCCTTCTTCCTACACTCCCCTCTCCTGGCCTCAGTGACTTCATCTGTAAAATGATATGTTTGTCACAGTGATGTTGGAGTTTCCTTCCAGCTCTGACATTCTGGCACTCTTGGGTTGGCATCCAAGTTTAGAAACACTGTTGCCAGTGGTCACTTTCTGAGTGTCCAGCAGGATGTGTCTGGACAGGCCTCATTTATTCGTTGCTGCTTGGTTTATGCGGCAGTCATCTGTGACTCTCTCACTGAATCACATTACAGCTTACATTATCCTGTCTCCTGTACCAACCAAACGTACTTTGTTCCATTACCACTGAGCAAATCCTCTAAGGAATCTAATACAGCTCCAAGAATTCTCTTCTGGTAGTTGCTTAATGTGTGTTTCCTTCACCCACAAGTCAACACAATTTCAGAACAAGATGCTCCACAAAGTCTAAATGAGGTTGGGGTCAAGTATAGACAGGAAGGAACCCAACAAACATTGAGCTCTACTGAGTTAAAAATCTTTTTCTTTGCTTTTTACAATCTTTTGAGATTAGATGCTTTCTCTAAGGTTCAG
Organism: Symphalangus syndactylus; assembly: GCF_028878055.3. NCBI lineage: Eukaryota > Metazoa > Chordata > Mammalia > Primates > Hylobatidae > Symphalangus > Symphalangus syndactylus. The sequence goes on along the minus strand of NC_072434.2, from coordinate 46,055,696 downwards.
ACAGAATAAGGTCCTTAGCCAATGCAAATAATGCAATTTTGAGTCTGCCTATATGTTATCCATACTACTGTAACCTTTCCCTTGGTATAACACGTTGGGCATCCCTAATCCTAGAAAATCTGAAATCTAAAATACCTTAAAATGTGAAAATTTTTGAGCAGTAACATGATGCCATAAGTGGAAAAGTCCACACCTAACCTCATATGACAGGCCACAGTCAAAATGCAATCAAAACTTTGTTTCATGGACAAAATTATTTAAAATAGTGTATAAAATTACCTTCAGGCTGTGTTTATAAGGTATGTATATAAAACATAAATGGATTTTGTGTTTAGACTTGGGTCTCATCCCCAAGATACCTCCTAAGGCATATGCAAATACCCAAAAATCTGAAAAAATTCAGAATCTAAAACACTTCTGCGTCCCAAGCATTTTGGATAAGGAATACTCAACCTGTAATAGAAAGAGTCACAAATTGGAAATATCATTCCAACTTTGCTACCGATTTTTAACATATTGTTTTGATTAAGGCACGCATCTATACAATGCGTCTATAAAAGTGATTATCTTTAAACTGAGTAATCTTAGAGATTCTCTATCTGGAGCCAAGTTAATGCTTAAGTCATCTCAACTGATTAGGAGAACATTAAATAATCTTTCATTCTTCTTTCTCCTTTATCTCATAAGTTCAGTCACCAAGTACTATCAGTGCTCTATTCAGAATGCCTCTCTCTATTTTTTTCCCTTTCTGTCACCACCACTGTAAATCTGAACATTATGCTACTCCCAGAATCCTGAAATAGATTTCAAGCTGCACATATTCCCAGGCTCTACCCAACTTCCCTCCTAGTCCTTCATTTGTGCCCTCCTCATATACATAGTGCTCACTTCTTGCTCACATCTTAAACCTCCATTTTTCCTTCTCCATCACTTGTGTTATCAAGTTCTCTGGGTTTCAATAAACAGAACCTACCCAAAATATATTTTCTGTTCTCCCATGTCCACCATCTTTATCTTATATCTGAACCTTTACCAGGGCTGTTTTCTGCAACTCTGTTCATCTAATTCTTCCAAATCTTTCATGGCCCAGCCAAAGTACAGAAAAGAGCCCTGTCCCTCTTGTTCATCAAGAGGGATGTATCCTAAGCACTAGTACAATCCCAGGCTCATAATAAGAGCTTAGTAAATATTGGTTGAATTAACAAATGACTCCCTTCCACAAAGGTTTCCCTGACTAATTCAGCCCAATTCATGTCAGAATTTTCTAAACCCCAATGGCATCGATTTAGCAGCTATATGGTCTTATAGTTTCAGGGAATTGCTTTGTTTTCATCCATTTAAGGAAGACCAAAATCAATGAAACTATAAGAAAGTGTTGAACTGGATGAATCCTAGCTCTGGCCATACCTCTTATAGGGTAGAGGAGAAAAAAGCACTACCTATGTATCAGGCCCAGTTCCAAATGCGTTATCCCTACTGTTCCCATTAAACTTACAACAGTGTGAGGTAAGTGCTAAATTATCCCCAATTTATTGATGTGAAAACTGAGATTCAGAGAGGCTAAGTAACTTGCTTAAGTTAAGAAAGCTAGAACGTGGTTAAGCCAGGATTTGAACCCAGCGATTCTGGCAACAGATGTACAATCATTAGCATTATACTATGCTACCTCTCACATCACTGCAAAACACAGGAAAATATTGAGTATCTCACCAGAGTAATGCCAAGACTAAAACAAACAAACAAACAAAAATAGCTCCTCAGTCAGCCTCTCTGGTCAATGGAGCATAATATAATCATCTTATTAGGAATGGACAGCTCTTTAGATTCAGCTCTTGCTTATTCATAATCCCCGGTAAGATGCTCTCCTGGCTGCTTATAAATAGGTCTGCTCTTGTGTTTTGGCCCTCAGTGATAACAACCTCGCCCTAGCTGGAGCTCTCCTTTTTTCCTTTGAATTCTCGGGCCCTCTGAAATGCCACAAGGCTAACGGCAGGATGTGCCTTCTTTAAGGAAGCCCTACTTCCTGGAGCTTCTCTGGCAAGCTGTCCTAGGCAGCTCTTCACTGCAAGCCTCTGATCAGCTGAATGAAAATGAAGTGGGCATTTGTATTTCCCCACTGATTGAGTTGGCTCAACTTGACGTAGGTTCAAATTCACAAAAGCGTGTGCAGACTTGCTTCCAGGCTTGCAATGGAGCTGGAGGAGGGCAGGCTGTGCGCCCAGCTTTCTTGCAAAGCATGGCCTTGGATATGTGTCACTGGTACCCTCAAAAACCAAGTCTCCAGAATCCCCCACCCCCACCTACAAGTCATGGGATGATTTATGCAAGGTGCCCTACTTCTGATGCCAACTGGACCCTGTTCAAATGAGCGTGGAGATCAGAAAGTATTATTTAAAGGGTGAGTGAACCCATCATGGCTAAAATGATCTGTAAAACAAAATATCTCAAACTGTCCCCCCGTTGGTTATTTAACCTTAATATTTTTGCTTTACTTGAAAGCTTTTCCCTTAGAAAAACCTAGCTCTTGGTCAGTGAATGCCAGTTATTTAAGAGAATGTCAGCCTGGTTAAATTGTTTTCTGAATTCTTGCTTGACAAACAACAATTATAATAGTACCTTGATATTTACAAGTTTAACATTCAGATTTTTTGTATTTGTACAATGCACTTTAGGATCACAACAAGGAGTAATTTGTAGGTGCCCTGAGATGTGACTATAAATCATCCACTTAGGGATGCAGAGGTTGAGGTGAGGGTCAGTCAGAGAATATACCTAGCTGAGCGCCCAGCATCCACATCTCAACAGGTCCGTTATTCTCTAGAGTAGTAATTACAATTTAGGGATTCTTGTCCAAATGTCAAGGGTGAACTCTATTTCTGAATCAGTGAAATAGCTTTAGATTTTTGTACAAATGATTGTGACATAAGGCTTTTGGAATTTTCCCATTCCACACTCAGAGCAGACATTGCTAATAAATCAAGTGCTCTAATCAAATGCAGCCTGAATCAGAATTTTCTGCAAAAGGTTAATTGGATTTGGTGCTTGAAAATGTGAAAATTGCTCAGTATTGCTGGGCTTTGGAAGGTCTAAAGTAAGCTGCCTATTTTTTTCCCTTTAACTCGAGCCTGACATTAAATTCGGATTTCTCTATCCTCTCCTACTCATGTTTGGGTCTCTCAGACAGAACATACCAAGCATTCTCCAAACACATCAGGGAACTGGGTCACTTCATTTGGTCTGCACACCTCTGGCAATGGGATTGGGATAAATGTTTAGGGAGGAGTAGGTAATGAAAAGGAGGAATAATGATCAGATTTCATGTGGAGAAAAATAGCTAAGCACAGGCTAGACAAAATTTCCATTAGGCAAAATAATGTCCCAACCAGAAACTCACCTATTGTTACCAAAAACAGTCTACTTCTTGGCCTAATTTACGAATTGCGCCACACCTGAAATTAACTTTTGTTAGAAGTGGAAGTGTACTAATCTACAGAAGACACTTACACTTTGTGGATTTGTGATTCAATTTTAAATACTTAATACTTATTGAATTCTTCCACTGTAACAATCAGATACCTTATATGGTAGGCCTCTTTGCATGTCAGTTTGCCTGCTGGAGCATGAGCTCTGTGAGGATGGGGAATGGGAAACACTTTTTTTAAAAACTTGCTTCCAGGAAACTATCAGTATGCCTTCGATGTGGTAAGCGTGAATGAATAACTGATATTTAGTATGAGTGGTTTTAATCACAGAGTCTTATTCACCATGGAGCAGTAATAGACCTGTTCCAATGACAACTTCTCTTGATTCCAGGTTTTCCAAAATTGGAGACAATGGCATTCATCTCTCTCTCCTGCTCATTTTACCCTGAGAGTTGGGCTGGCTTCATGGGTCTGTAATCTGCACATAAGGGCCCATGCTTAGAGGGGCCCTACACTTGGTTTAATACTCTGCCGTCACTTTCCTAAAATTTGTGATAATTTTTGACAAGGAGCCCTGCATTTTCATTTTACACCAAGCCCCACAGATTTTGTAGCCAGTCCTGCCTGGCTACATAATCTGAAGACTAAGCTAACCCACAACTGCCCATCTAGCACAGTGAGTATATTAGACTATATATTATATTATATAGTATATAATACTGAAAGTATATAATACTAAACAACCCTGAAAGATTATGTCGTATTGCAAATATCATTAATTAATAATAGCTAACATTAATTGAGCACCTACTATGTGCCAGACACTGTTCTGGCTATCAAACAGGCATTATCTCATTGAAGCCTCAAAACAAGTCACAGAATTAGACTATATTATATAGTCTAATATATTCACTGTGCTAGATGGGCAGTTGTGGGTTAGCTTAGCCTTCAGTTTGTCTTTTCTCACTTCAAGTTGAATTCACAAATAATGTCTGGTTTTGTGGGTGTGTAGTTCTCTTTTTTTAGAAAAAAAAAAAAAAAAACCTTCTACAGCATCCATTTTATCAGAGAGAGACATTCTTTGTCACTTGGGTTCCAGATTAATAATTCTAGAATCCTACCATTCAGGAGTTGTGATTTGGTTTCGAAGAATCAAAGAGAAAAATTTTAAGAGGAGGGAACCCAGAGAGGGGCTAGCAGGTGTAAATAACTTTCAGGCCCTTTCTTTCATCTGGGGTTGAGGGAAAGGAGAAGGATGCTAAGCAAACTTGAAAGCTCCTCAGGAGATCCTTAGGAACCCCGTACTGCTGGGCCTCTTTCTCCTGCTTCCCTTCCAGGGCTCAAGCATCCTTGGACAATGCTTCTTCAACTTTCGTGTGTGCAGAAAACATGTACCAATCTTGCTTAATATATATTCTGATGCAGAAGGTCAGGGGTGGGGTTTGTGATTCTGAATTTCTAACAGGCTTATAGGGGAGGCTGATGGTATTGTTTCATACTTTGGGTAGCAAGCTGACAGGCTTGCCATTTTTCAGATATTACGGCAGATCCTGAATTCCTGTTTTATCTGACTTATGGAGCTACTACTTTTCCTATAAGTAGCCTGGCTTAACCTATCTTATAAATACAAATATCGACACATGCCTATATAAGCACATGCATGAATGCTATGACTTAGAATGTTTAGTGCTTCGAGGAAGAGAAAACTCGAACTCAAACTGCCTTAGGCAAGGAGGACATTTATTATTTTATACAACTGAAAGAGCAGAGGGAGTCAAAAGCAAGCTTGAGGAGCAGTAGAGTACATGACTCCGCAATGTCTTCAAAGACCTGGGCTTTCGTTTCTCTACTCTGCCATCCTCTGCCTTCAGTACCTGGCTGTGACTGTGACGGACATCACTTTCAGATAAAACAATGTCCAGAGGCAGAAAGGAGCTGTCTCTGGTGTCTCTGTTTAGAACCCAGACACATTTCACAGAAGCCCCAAGCAAACATCTCACACTTCATGTCGCTGGTCTGTTTCCAACCTAGTTATTTAGCCGGGGGGTGGATGACTGGGATTGGCTTAGCTTAATGAAGATAATCAGAGTCCACTTGCTGGAGCCAGGGAGGAGGGGGTCAATGTCCCTTTAAACATGTAAATATGCAGAGGAATGTATATCTGAAATAAGTCCAAATTAGGTTGGAAAGAGGAAATTCCTCATAACTGAGGGGAGAGAGAATAGGTGCTAAGTTGGCAAATTACCAACGTAGTGTATGTGTCTACTCACATATACTCCCCAGCAAAGAGGCTTTATTTCAAGAAGAGCAATACACCATCTTATCACAGATCTGCAGCAGAGCGGTCTGGAGGCTCAAACCCTTCTCTTTGCTGTCATTGCATTTTCCCTCCCTGAAGCTGCCCTCTAAATGTTTAGTTTGACTGTGCAAAAATAACCTTTACCGCAGCTTTCTACTGGGAAGCTAATCATTGATGCATAATTACAATGTAGGGCAGAAATAAGTACCCAGTTGATTTTGTTGTTGGCTTGACTTAATTGAAATACTGTATGTTTTTCAGGCCCACCCTCATCAGGCCCACTCTATCCTTGTAGTTCATCCCTAAACAAATAGAGGCAACTCTGATGCCCAATGCTTTCTTGATCCAGTCCTTGAAATCTCATGATTGATTTTTGCCAGCATTGTACGATGTGTTTCCTCTGTTTAGACACTAGATAAATTTTACAGTAAGCAATTATGAATAAATTTTACCATAAGCAATTAAAAAACAACCAGGTTTCATAATCACATTCCTGGGAGACCCAGTGAACTGCCAAAAACTATTTTTAAAAGTGCGTTAAGAGAATTTAATTCTTGACATAAATTCCTATAACAAGAGATGCATTGAGTGAAAATTTTTCCTCATTTACTAATAAACATTGACTAATAAATGTTACTTTAAAGAAAAAAAAAAGCAGGACAACATGGTGGACAAAAACACAGACTCTGAAGCCCAACTACCTGGGTTAAATCTCAGTTATGCCACTAACTGTGTGACCTTAGGCGAGTTCTTAAGCTTTATGCTTTGGTTTCCTTTTCTGTGAAATGAGGATATGAATAGCATTTACCTCTCTTGGCCTTTGTGAATGTTAGGCATGCATATAAAGAAAAGTGCACTTAGCATAGGGTAAGCCCATTGTAAGTGTTAACACATTTATATTTTTATATGCCTGCTTCCTTGAAGTAGCACCTGTATTTACACATATTTTCTCTAATCCCCCAAACAACCCTGAAAGATTAGATAGTATTGCAGCTATTATTAACTCATAATAGCTAACATTAATTGAGCACCTACTATGTGTCAGACACCGTTCTGGCTACCAAACAGGCATTGTCTCATTGAAGCCTCAAAACAAGTCACGGAAATATGATTTTTCTCCTTTTACAGATGACAAAACTGAAGGACAGAAAGATCAATTAAATTGCTCAGTGACATTCACTTTGTTTGGTAGTGGCATTATTGAGACTGGAGCTCAGTCAACTTGACTCTCGCATGCTTAACTTTATGCTACTTTTGATATGGGTGAACATAGACTATGATGTTAAATGACTTGTTCACAATCTTTCCACTACCCCTTGTTCCCTTCTCTCAGTTTGGTCAATAAGCATGGTAAAAAATCTACTCTATGTCAGAAAGTGTGTGGGAAGTCAGAGATTGTGATCCGTAGACCATAGCAGAACTTGAGAAAATGAAGAGACATGTTTAAAAGGGTACTAATAAGTATTCAATCGAAATTAGAGTCTACAGAGCACTCTCATATTGAACTGAACAGAATTAAGGCATTAATTGTCTCATGAGCAGTACCTGCTTTATAGAAGCTTGCTAAACATGGTGCTTGTGGTAGGATGCAAAGTAAAATACTATGTTCATAGCACAAATGAGGAAGACGCTCGGTCCCACCTGTCGGACTCTCTTGCCCCTCAAGTATTACCATGTCATAGTCTTCAACTGACATTGTTACTGCTTTAGATGGCAGAGCCCTTTTATTCAAATGAAATATTATAAGGGAAGGCCAATGTCTGAAACAGATACATGTTTTATTAGTACTCATTTCTACATTCAGCATTATAGAAAAGTTACAATAAAGCCCACAGACAAGACCAGTTAAAATGCACCAGGCTTAAAGTTTGCTTCCCGTTTTCATCATTTTGCTTTTGGTTGCCCATTTCTGATAAAATCTTGAGTCACAGATAGCAGTAGTCATACATCTAACAGCTCCTGACTTCCCATATCGAAGATTTCTTCTGTATCAGTTTAAATAGGTGTGGGAGTTTCTTTTAGCCAAAAAAAAAAAAAAAAAAAAAAAAAAAAAAAAAAAAAAAAAAAAAAATCTGGCTTTCATTCACTGACATATATTAGTGAGCACCTCCTATATGCTAAGCACCCAGCAGAGTGCCAGAGTACATGACAGACAGGGTAGACACAGTCCCTTCCTTTGCACTTTTGGAGAGTGGCAACTTCTAATCTAGACTCTGCACGACAGCTAGTTTTAATTTTTCATTTCATTTTTCCAAATGCAATAGATATTAGAGGAAATTTTAAAAGAAGAATATTTGCTAGATGAGGGTTTCAGGGAGATAAAATTCTCTGCAAAGGTGGGAAATTCTGTATCTGATAGAATTTTAGAAGGGACTAAAACAATAGCAGGGAAGAATTCTGGGGGATGCAAAAGAGGGAGTATATGAACAGTAAAGACTAGAGACTGCAGTGGAAGCACCAAGCTGAGAAAAGACAAAGAGGACTAGTGGGTAGGTTCACCAAGGAGGGGTGGCAAAGTATTTTACCACCAGTGGCAGAATATGCTTAGGACCGAAACTTCTTGCTCAATTTGTTTTTTTGTTTTGTTTTTTTTCTTTAGCAAAAATACTTTGGGCCTTCTTAGATGTGGAAAACTTGCCCCTGGGCAGAGCCAAGGAAAATCAAAGGGAAAGAAAAAGTTGAATTGCTCTACAAAAGGAAGTTGGAAAATTTTAAGTATTTAGGAATCGCCCAGGAGGGGACACGGGAAGGAGGAGCATGAGCGAGATTCTGGAACAAGGTGATGCACAGAGGGGCGAGGCAATTTGGCAGGTGAAAGGTTCTCTGTGATAATAATGGTCTGGATTTTTAAGAATAGAAATGTTTAAAATGTTAGCTGCCTTGCTGTAATGTAATCCTGTTATTCCTTATTTATTGTTGCTGTTGTTAAAATCTATTACCTACACTCTCTTACATGTGGTATTTATGAGAAATTGAAGAAAAAAACAGGGAGGCAAGAGCATTGTCCTGAATTATCGGAAACATTAGTATGAAGTAGAAAGAGAAAAAAAAATCAGCTACAAGAGGAAAACCACAACATCAAGAATTTGGCATAAATAGACAATCTGAACAAGAGATGCCTAAGAGGAATATAACCCACCCAGTAAACCTTGGGATAATAGAGGAGGGTCAGTGTGTCTCAGGGCTGGCACGGGAGGTACTTCTACTTTAGTACTGCAAAGTGTTACATAAGGCCAGAGGACTTGGAGCTGTCCATCTGGCTGACTCCTGGCTTATTTGGAGAAACATGCCATGTTGCAGCAAGAAGAAACTTTCAAGACACAAATCTAGTCCAGAGCCTTCCTTTAACAGATTTGGTCACCAAGACCAGAGAAGAGAGTGACTTGCCCCATTCCACCAAGGTGAAGGGGAAGAAAGACAACTACCAGATCTCCTGACTGTGACCCTGGCTCTCCGTCCACTCGGCTCCTCTCTCTTCACAAGGGAAGACTGTGCTTTGATGGTGTTTTGGGAACGTGCTAGTGATTTAGAGTTCTCCAGCAGGCTGATTGGCTTAGCAGCTGGGAAATTCTGAATCACATCGGATGGAATGTTTTGTTTACTTCCTCCCAGCAGTGCTAAAGGGGAGAAAGAGTTTGTTCCCCCACCCCCCTCCACCCAACTAATTTGCTGGAAGCAGTAAATAATTTCCCAGTTCATCTGATCTCCCTTCTAACCAATGTCTTCCTGTGGTAGTTGAAGAGAAGGAATATCATTTGAAATACTTGACTTCTTTTCAGAAGCTAGCAAAGAGAAAGATGAATGTCTCCTCCTTAACTCTTAGAAAGCTACTATCCCTTACTGTTAGGGGCAAATTGTAACGCAGAAGTCCTATCTAGGGCAGCCAGTACTGCCATGAATAGATGTGTGTCCAGAGATTGTTAAACCCAGACTGTTAGCAATCATATAGTTCAACAGGTCAGAAGCCCTTTCTTAAACCAAATTAAAGTCAACATTCAATAAACAAAAACTGATAAAATTGGAGTGGCTTAGGTTGAAGTTAGGAATTGAAAACTCTTAATCTGCCCCTTACCCTGCTGTAATAGTCTCTGAGACAGAGAAGCAATTTGGAAATGACCAAACTAGTTCAGCTGACTCCCTCTATCAATGGTGATTTCAGAATGATCTTCCCTATGTCCCATGGCTAAGGAGTGGCATACCTGGACTTGCACTCAGGTCTCCTCAGGCTCAGTCCATTGACCCTTCTGTAATTCACTAACATGGTAAAATGCTCTCATGACTTATGCCTCATCTGGAACCAAGATCTCCTTGGAGGCAGAAAGTGACCGGATGAAGTTAGGCAGTATGTTACTGTATCCAGTAACCAGGGAAAATTCAGTGACATCAAGTCAGAGGAAGCTGTGGTTTGACCTGACCAATATAAAGAAATGTACACAAGCAAAGCAGGCATGGAAAAATATATATTTCATGTGGTTCTTGAGATACTTAGGATGTCTGTGTCATCTGCCATTTCCTCTTTACACTGGTCCACATAAACAGCCCAAAGATGCCCTGTAGTCCTGAGCAGACAATACAAGCAGGAAATCATGCTGCATCTGTTATTCTTCTTGTAAAAATGTAATGGTAGGAGGTGTTCACCAGTCCACACAAAGGTAAAGAAATTGACTTTGATCTAGTGGTCACCAAGAATCACACAATCTGCTATCTGGGCTTTTAGGGTAGTTACTTCAGTCCCCTCCTTCCCAAGGAGGAAATTAGAGGGAAATGAGATTTTACACCTAGAGTCCTCAACTTCATGTCTGGGGTATAGTAAGCATGCAATTGTATTAGTGAGTATTTTTGTTACGTAACTAGCATAATAGTAACACTTCTTACAATAACCCTGTAGGGCTTATAATGATCAGTCCTCATGTTCCACGTGAAGAAAAGCTGAGATCTGGAGAGTTTAAGTGCCTTCCCAAAGTCATGCAGTCTGGAAAGGGGCAGACAGTAGACATAAAACCAGGACTACCTGACTCCACTGCCACTTTGCTTTATGCTACAGTGATTCCCCCACTAAATTTCTACTTGATTTCCATGTCAGGGGAAAAACATTTCTGCCAGTGCATTGTCATCTGACATGTAATTTGGGTGTCTCCCTTTTCAGTTTAGTGCTAGAAAACTTGTAACCAAATTTATCGCCCAAGTATAATACTCTAACTAATTCTGAAATAATTTATCCCTTTTCTTTCATTTACGTGGGCTCTTATTTTTGATGGCCTGATTCTCATTTATTTTATGTTTGAAACATCTTACCGTGTCACTCTTGGGATGTCTTTACAAAAACTGTTGACATTATCAGAAATGAGTAGAAATTCAAACTTAATTACGTTAGAGTTGTATTAAGGGGTAAGGGGCATAAACAGGATAAACCAAGGTTTCTGGCATCAAGAAACTTACAGATTAATTGGGGACAATAGAGCTATACATGAAAATGATGAGGCAGTAAAAAAATTCCAAGTGAGAGAGGTATGGGCAGAAAGTACCTCTGAAGAGAGAGAGATTTCTAAAATTGGAGATTGTATTGGAAAAGACTTTCTGAAATTTGGGCTTAGATTTCCAGAAAAAGCTGGTCATGGTGGAATCCAAAAGCTAGAAGACTCTCGCTCCTCTAAGTTAAATAAATCATTTGCTTACACATTTATTCAACACACTTTTGTTCACCTCCCTCTGCTAGACTCTGTGTTGGCACTGGGTAGTGAATACAATAAGAATTGCCTTCACTCTTGTAGAAAATAAAGTGTAGGTTTTCAAGAAAAACATTATTAGTGCTACCATGTTATATTTCTAGAAGAAAGCAGAGAGCAGGAAATACTGAAACCAAGTGTAGTGTGAATTGTAAGCAATCATCTCATTCTCATTTGCCAGCCCATTTAATAGTAAATTTTATTTCAAGTAAAATATTTTAGATCCTTATGGCTTTGGTTAGATTCAACCCAAACTAGCCATTACACTGAATGAAAGATATATTCACTTAATGTCTTACTCTTATTGGGAGAAATTAATCATTCCACTAGAATATGTTGGAACAACCAGAAACCGTAAATCCTGTTTTTAGAGGAAGACCAGGGTGGTTTCCCTAGTGGTAAGCAACCCACCTCGACGCAGTCTGTTGATTTGCAATTTGCATTGTAAGATCTTTTAAAGATCGATGTGAATAATGAGCGAGAGTGATCCCTAGGGGCCATCAACTTTCTTAGGCGCTGATTCTTATTCCATCCATCATTTTTGTTTCAGAGACATTAGGAATAACAACTAATAATTTGGAAAGGATAACTTTTATATATTTGCCTCCAAAACCTTTTATTTTATCCATCAAGAAAAAAATGCACTTTTTCTGTGGGATGAGTTCTTCTATCACTTTTTGAGTAATGAACATTAATCCTCGTATGCAGCAGAATCTAGTCCAATGGAATAACACCACTTAAGAGTGTGTTGACCTGAATTGCAGTCCTAACCATACCACTCGATGGGTCTAGTTTTTCATCTGTCATGTGGGGATTGTAATGAAAACATGATAGCTATGAAAATACAGTATAAGACATAGAGTGTTTTATTGTTTTTGCCTTCCTCAGATGCATTTACTCTTTTTTATTTATTTATTCTACTTTAAGTTCTGGGATACACGTGCAGAAAGTGCAGTTTTGTTACATAGGTATACATGTGCCATGGTGATTTGCTGCACCCATCAACCCATCATCTAGGTTTTAAGCCCCACATGCATTAGGTATTTGTCTTAATGCTCTCCCTCCTCTTGCCCCCCATCCCATAACAGGGCCCAGTGTGTGATGTTCCCCTCCCTGTGTCCATGTGTTCTCATTATTCAACTTTCACTTATGAGTGTGACCATGCGGTGTTTTGTTTTCTGTTCCTGTGTTAGTTTGCTGAGGATGATGGCTCCCAGCTTCATCCATGTCCCTGCAAAGGACATGATCTCATTCTTTTTCATGGTTGCGTAGTATAACATGGTGTATATGTACCACATTTTCTTTATCCAATCTATCATTGATAAGCATTTGGGTAGGTTGCATGTTCCTATTTCTCCACAGCCTCACCAGCATCTATTGTTTCTCGACATTTTAATAATCACCATTCTGACTGGCATGAGATGGTATCTCATTGTGGTTTTGATTTGCATTTCTCTAATGACCAGTGATGATGAGCTTTTTTTCATATGTTTTTTGGCTGCATAAATGTATTCTTTTGAGAAGTGTCTGTTCATATCCTTTGCCCACTTTTTGATGGGGTTGTTTGTTTTTTTCTTGTAAATTTGTTTAAGTTCCTTATAGATTCTGAGTATTAGACCTTTGTCAGATGGGTAGATTGCAAAAATGTTCTCCCATTCTGTAGGTTGCCTGTTCACTCTGATGATAGTTTCTTTTGCTGTGCAGAAGATCTTTAGTTTAATTAGATCCTATTTGTCAATTTTCATTTTTGTCATGAAATCTTTGCCTATGCCCATGTTCTGAATAGTATTGCCTAGGTTTTCTTCTAGGGTTTTTATGGTTTTAGGTTTCACATTTAAGTTTTTAATCCATCTTGAATTAATTTTTGTTTTCTCAACACCATTTATTAAATAGGGAATCCTTTCCCCATTGCTTGTTTTTGTCACGTTTGTCGAAGATCAGATGGTTGTAGATGTGTGGTGTTATTTCTGAGGTCTCTGTTCTGTTCACTTGGTCTGTATGTCTGCTTTGGTACCAGTACCATGCTGTTTTGGTTACTATAGCCTTGTAGTATACTTTGAAGTCAGGTAGCATGATGCCTCCAGCTTTGTTCTTTTTGCTTAGGATTGTCTTGGCTATATGAGCTCTTTTTTGGTTCCATATGAAATTTAAAGTAGTTTTTTCTAATTCTGTGAAGAATGTCAATGGTAGTTTGATGGGAATTGCATTGAATGTATTAATTACTTTGGATAGTATGGCCATTTTCACAATATTAATTCTTCCTATCCATGAGCATGGAATGTTTTTCCATTTGTTTGAGTCCTCTTTTATTTCCTTGAGCAGTGGTTTGTAGTTCTCCCTGAAGAGGTCCTTCATGTCCCTTGTTACTTGTATTCCTAGGTTTTTTATTCTCTTTTTAGCCATTGTGAATGGGAGTTCATTCATGATTTGGCTCTCAGCTTTTCTATTGTTGGTGTTTAGTAATGCTTGTGATTTTTGCACATTGATTTTGTATCCTGAGACTTTGCTGAAGTTGCTTACCAGCATAAGCAGTTTTTGGGCTGAGATGATGGGGTTTTCTAAACAAAGAATCATGTCATCTGCAAAGAGAGACCATTTGACTTATTTTCTTCCTATGTGAATACCCTTTATTTCTTTCTCTTGCCTGATTGCCCTTGCTTGGACTTCCAATACTATGTTGAATAAGAGTGGTGAGAGAGGATGTCCTTGTCCTGTGCCAGTTGTCAAAGGGAATGCTTCCAGCTTTTGCCTACTTGGTATGGTATCAGCCATTGGTTTGTCATAAATAGCTCTTATTATTTTGAGATATCCACCACGATCAAGCAGGCTTCATCCCTGGGATGCAAGGCTGGTTCAACATACGCAAATCAATAAATGTAATCCATCACATAAATAGAACCAATGACAAAAACCACAAGATTATCTCAATAGATGCAGAAAAGGCCTTCGATAAAATTCAACATCCTTTCATGTTATTAACTCTCAATAAACTAAGTATTGAGGGAGCGTTTACTATTTTTTAGTAATACTATCCAAAATTTCTCTTGGGAACTAGCTGCTACCCCATATAGCACAGAGCATGTGGCACAGACCTGGCCAATCAGAATAATAAATGAAGATGCTTATGAAAAAAATAAAAAGATCTCAGCAATTGGCTCAGGAATGCAAGTATTATTCAAACTGGTTAAATAAGAATGAATTATGAGAATTGTATGGGATGAGGTACTTGATCTCTTCTCCTGAGCTTATACCTGGAAGGATACAAGCCTGAGGCTACAGTCTCCAAATGGTGAAACTTGAGAATGAGGTACCCAGAGAGAAAGAGTTTTATTTCTTCCTTTTCAGTGTGTATCTCTTTTATTTCCTTTTTTTGTCTTATTGCATTAGCAAGGGCTTTGGTGCAATGTTGAAAGGGAGTAGTGAGAGAGAACATCCTTGCTTTCTTTCTGATCCTAGTAGAAAAGCTTTGAGTTTCTCCCCATTAAGCATAATGCTTTGTTAGCTGTAGGTTTTTTGTAGATAGTCTTTATCAAATTGAGGTGGTTCTCCTCTATTCCTAGTTTACTGAGATTTTTTTTTTTTAATCAGAAATGGGTGCTGGATTTTGTCAGATGCTTTTTCTGCATCTATTGATTTAAGAATGTGATTTTTCTTCTTTAGCCTGTTGATGTAATGGATTATTTTAGTTTAACATTTATTTAACATATTTCAAATGTTGAACCAGAATTTCCAACCTGGTGTAATTCCCACTCGGTTGTGGTATATAATTTTTTTATACATTGTTGGATTTGATTTTCTAATACTTTATTGAGAATTTTTACATCTATATTCATGAGATATATTGGTCTGTAGTTTTCTTTTCCTGCAGTATTTTTGGTTTTGGCCTCATAAATGAGTTAGCAAATATCCCTTCTTCTATTTTTTTGGAAAATATTATAGAAAATTAGAAAAATTTCTTTTCTAAATATTTGGTAAGACTAATCAATGAATCCATCCAGGCCTGGTGCTTTCTGTTTTAAAAGTTATCAACTATTGATTCAATTTCTATAATAGACATAGACTTATTCAAATTGTCTGTTTCTTCTTATGTGAGGTTTGACAGATTGTGCCATTCAAGAAATTGGTTCATTTGATCTAGGTTATCAAATTGTGGGCATAGAGAAGTTTATCATATTCCTTAATTATCCTTTTAATGTCCATAGAATCTGTAGTAATGTCCTCTCTTTCATTTTTGATATTAGTAATTTACGACATCTCTCTTTTTCTCTTAGCTAGCCTGGCTAGAGGCTTATAGGTTTTATTGATCTTTTCAATAAGACATTTTTTGGTTTTGTTCTATTATTTTTTTTAATGGTCTTAATTTCACTATGTGAAATGCCATCAGTGAGCATGCATAAATTCTGCCATTATCATCCTAGGAACTTTTTGAAACTTCCCCTGTTTGGTTTGGAAGGGGGGTGTAGAGGGAAAGCAAAGTTGATTCCTCCATCGCTATAATCCAGGTATGCATTCCAAAGAGTACACTCAGATTCGTTTGGGTCTTTCTGCACATTCCTGGGCTGTGAACTGTATAAAATACTTTACAACGTTAAGCATTTTCCTGAGGCACTAATAGTCAATAGACAAATATCTTGCAGGTAAGTTAAATTTGAAGGAAGTTTCATATCCTCTCCCCAACTATTTGATCTTTGTTAATAGTGTGATATCCAATAGTTTCCTATTTTAGAAATTTCAGTGCCATCTATCCATCAAATCATTCATTATATATGTATTTAGCAAATGTTTACTGAGTGCCTACTGTATACCAAGCACTGTGCTAAGCACTAAGGATTTAGTATTGAGCAAAACATATGTAGTTCCCTACTGTCATGGAGCTTAGTCTTTTTGTCCTCATCACTTGCTCATCCACCATGATTCCATCCTCCATTTAAACTTGTAGTAAATTTCCAGTCTTCCAATAATTCAATTTGAGAATTATTGCTTGGGTCTGTCATTCTGTTTCTTTGCTATTCCTGTCTCAGGTCATATCCACTTCATCTCCCCTATAAGATGGTAATTCCTGATCTCCCTGCTACCAAAGTAACTTGACCATAGTCCACATCTCATACAGCATTTGTAAAATCGTCCTCTTGGAAATAAATCTGATGATAAGTCTTAGTGTAACTGTGAGTGGGTCAACCAGATAAGTGCCTCCCAATGTGATGCAATATAAAGTACACAGCACCACCTGGGAAGTATTCCTGCCTTTAACAAACTAAAGTTGAATCGGATTAGGCCTTTTAGAGTAAACTACCAGTTATAGGAAACAGAAAAGGTAGAAGAAAATGTTAAATGAAACCAACAAGGAAGCAAACAGACAAATGGAGTATATGAAATAGTCCTAGGACATTACATCAGGTTTCTCCAGTAAGTCAATGTTAAGAGGGTGGAGGGAAGAGAAAGTGATCTCAATTAAGATCTCTAAGAATCATTACAACGTAGTACAACATGAGACAGTGATTGGGGTCTCAATTTGAGCAAACATACTATTAAAAAATATGACACATATGAATGTAGACCTGATTAAATGATGCCAATAAAATATTTTTAATTTAGTTAGCTTAGAAAACTGATTGTGGTTGGATAAGAACAAATTCATATGTACATATCTAGAAATGACATGAGGTGAGAGATTTGCTTTAAAATCATTCATCGTGATAATTGAGTGTTTGATGTACATAGGGTAATTTTTATATTACTCTCCTTCATGTTTGTTTAAAGAGTAAAATTTTTAAAATTGTTCAGTCATGTAACTCTTAAA
Organism: Symphalangus syndactylus; assembly: GCF_028878055.3. NCBI lineage: Eukaryota > Metazoa > Chordata > Mammalia > Primates > Hylobatidae > Symphalangus > Symphalangus syndactylus. Next base: position 46,038,449 of record NC_072434.2, on the reverse strand, counting down.
AATAATCTGCAAGTTCTCTGCTGGCTACAGAACACAATCTAAGCTCATAAGCTTGCCATTCAATTCCATTTATAAACTGGCCCCAAACTAGTTTTTGACCTATTTCTGCATTCCCCATGATTCTTCCTTGCATAACGTTCCTTTTCCTAAACCCACCATATGCCCTTTCATGACTCCAAGTCTTTGTGAATCCCATTCCCACTGTCCAGAATTTCCTTGCCCTTCTTCTCAGATGACAAATGTACTCATCCCTAAAGTCATAGCACAAAATATTTTCCATTGGGACAAACAACTTGAACAGAATTAGTCATTTTCTTCAAGCTGCTTCTTTTTCCATGGCTCACTTAGAGGATTCACTACATTCTGTTGTAATTATCAAGCCAATGTCTCTCTGTCTCTGTACTCCCAGCACCACCACAGTGTCCAACAAACAAGGGGTGCATGATAATCGCTGTCAAATGAATGCCTGCAGAGTGAATCCTTTCTCTGTGCATGTCCTCCTCATGATCCAAAGAGAGAGAAATACAGAAAGACCATTTTTCTACCTTGCAGTGTTTTTCTCCTATTCTGTAAATCTCAGAGATTTGACTTCCCTAAAATGGAAAGACGATCACAGTTCTAAACTCCCAGGTGACAGAAATATGCTAATATTTCACTTGTAAACACCACCAACAAATGGACTCTGTCATTAAGATTTAATGATTTTTATCATAGCTGGGATTTATCTTTAGAAAAACACCGAGACTTGATTCCTTTAATTAACTTTTTTTCCTGACCCAGCAATACCTAATTTCTACCTAATTGCTTTGTGTTGACATTCAGTTTAATTCCTTGGGTTCCTCCCCAAAATATGTCCTTATGGAGGTTGCTCCCAGGCTATTTAGCTGCAATGCATTATTTTGTCCTTAAGTCTTGAATTCAAAAGCCTGAAAACATGCACTTTCCTTTTGTTTTTTTCACTCTTAGGGACTTTGTGTATCATCAACTTATGATAGTAGTTTCAAGCTTTCTGAGTGATTTTAAGTTCATAATTTTCGGTAAAATATAACCCACAAGACTGAATATGCAGCCCCTACATAAAAGGGTCTCCTCTTCAGTGTGGTGCTAGGATATTTTAAAGAGCCTACAACAGAGAGAATAACAATTTGACATGAGTCATCAACTAATGAAAGACAACTACAATGCGATATATCCATAAGATGAAATATTATTCAGCAATTAAAAGGAATGAAGTACTGATACATATACACATTATAACAGGGTAAGCCTTGAAAATATTGTGTCAAGTGAAAGGACCTAGTCACAAAAGATATATTGCATTATTCCATTTATAGTAAATGTCCAGAATAGGCAAATCTATCAAGTAGATTAATGGTTGCCTGGAGCTGGGAGGGTTGGGGGGAAATGGAGAGAGACTTCTAATTGGTTAGGGTTTCTTCATGGAGTGATTAAAATGTTCCAGAATTAGATAGTAGTGATGGTTGCACAAGTCTGTGAATATACTAAAAATCATTGAATTATACACTTACAGGATATGAATAATATCTTAATAAAGCTGGTTTATCAGTCAGAATGGCTATTATTAAAAAGTCTAAAAATAACAGATGTTAGTGAGGTTGCAGAGAGAAAGGAATGCTTATAAACTGTTTGTGGGAGTGTAAATTAGTTCAACCATTGTGGAAGACAGTCTTTCCTCAAAGACTTAAAAACAGAAATACCACTTAACCCAGCAATCCCATTAATGGGTATACACCCAAAGGAATATAAATTATTCTATCATAACGACACATGCACTCATATGTTCATTGCAGCACTATTCACAATAGCAAAGACATGGAATCAACCTAAATGCCCATCAGTGGTAGACTGGATAAAGAAAAGGTGGTACATATACACCATGGAATACTATGCAGCCATAAAAAAGAAAGAGATCATGTCCTTTGCAGGAAACTGAATGGAGCTGGAGACCATTATCCTTCACAAACTAATGCAGGAACAGAAAACCAAGTACTGTATGCTCTCACTTATAAGTGGAAGCTAATGAGAACACATAGACACACAGAGGGGAACAACAGGCACTGGGGCCTATCACTGAGCAGAGGGTTGGAGGAGACAGAGGACCAGGAAAAATAATTAATGAGTTCTAGGCTTAATACCCAGGTGATGAAAAATAATCTGTACAACAAACCCCCATGACAGAAGTTTACCTGTGTAACAAAGCTGCACGTGTACCCCTAAATTTAAAATAAAAGTTAAATTTAAAAACAAAAATAAAGCTGGTCTATTTTTAAGCTTAGGCATGATAATTGGATACAGTATTTTTAGGGTAATGCTTGCTGGTCTATCAAACAACCCCAAACCTTATAGTGGCTTCACACTAGCACATTTGTTTCCTCATTCACATAACAATCCAATGCAGGTATTTCTGGTAGGTGAGGAACCTCCCACACAGTCATTCAGAAACCCAGGTTCTTTCCATCCCTGTATCTCTTAGATCTCAGAGTCCTCTGCAATCATCTGGCAGATGGGGACAGGGAGCGGAAAGAGGCATATCTATTTCTCTAACCTCTCAGCTTGGGAGTACCCCATATCACTTCCACTCAAGTTCCACTGTGTTCCATGGCACACCTAATTGCAAAGGCCTCTTGGAAAAGTAACTTAATTGTGTATCCAGGAAGGAGAGTAAGCTGGTTTGGCAAATGGCTAGCCATTCTCTGCCATGGTGTCCCCATGATCCTCCCTACTTATTGGTGCTTATCTCCAACTCTTTGCCATGTTTTATTCATCACCTAGTATAATTCTGGATTATATACATTCTCATTGTTTAATTCGGCACAGGTGGTATACATCTATGAGAACAATTAGATTGTTTTGGATCCATTAAGGGAAAGGAGAATATGCTTTATATGCAGAACATAGGAGTTATCAACCTGTTCCTTCACTCTCCTTAATTGACTGCCTTTGTCACCAGACATATATTTCTTAAGCAAATCTATCCTTGTTACTTCCCCTTCTCAGGACATTCACTGGCTCCCCCTTTCTTATAGCTGTTGTTTTCACATGTCTGTCTGTGTATTGCTTGAATGTAGAGTAAAATGATAAAAATTAAGACAATGTAGTCTGTTGCATGTGTGTGCACGCACGCACACGTATATGTGTGTATATAGTTGATGTCAGATTGCCAGCTGCGCTTGCTTAAGAAATTTATTTAGAGATTATGTCCCTCTGATATTTTGGAGTGTTAAACTATTATTTTCTTTTATGAAACCATGTTGCTAGCTGATTATTTTTAAATGTTCTTCCATTCCAAAATAGATTTAACCTTATACTTTGTCAAAATATGGGCAAGCATATGACTTGAGAGAAATAGAACTTTTTAAGATGTCTTTTGAGCAAAGAGTTTATAAAGTTGCCACTCACAGAGCATGTGGAAGGCATATCATCTCCATCATCGATCGATCACATGGTGTATAATTTTGTCCTTCTGCTTAGAAGGCTTGGGTATATATGTGTTCATGGAGATAACAGCGAACGGTCTTCCAGGAATTTAGAAAGCATTGCAAAGAGGATGGGAGGATTTATATTAGGTCCTGTGTGAATTTCCAATAAGACTGCTGGTGATAGAACAAATTAAGATCCTAATCACCATCAATAATTTGCATCTACAAGACCCCATTTCATTTGGCCAACTTTTTCACTCTTAAATTTACTTGGCCCTACATTTAGATCCAACTTGGATCTTAAATTTACTTCTAGATGCATCCCCAAATCCTCTCTACCTGCTGTGGTTTTGGAAAGAAGCCATTTTAAAAACCTCAAAATTGGACCTAAGTATTCTGGGCACAAATTTAAATTTAGCAAATATATAACCTATCAAACCTATGTGTATCGACATTCTGTGTGTGGCTCATTGTGGGTCTTCAGGAAAGTCATGCTGGCCCACTGGGGTTCAGTTTTCACCAATAGAAAAATGAGAGTGGTCCAGTCTGACTTCTAAAGCCTCTTTACTTCTAATGCTGTATAGCCTAAATTATTCATGCCTGGCGCACGCATAGTTTGTGGTAATATCATATCAAGGGCTTTATTTTCCATTCACAGTTAGAATCTGACACACTCCAAAGTAAATAAAATGTGTGGTGTGTGTGTATGTTTAAAGCTTAAATAGAAACCACCTGTCATTTGAGTGTCTTGGAAAGACAAGTAGAGGCAGCATTTGCCTTTGTTATCAGTGACTCATGCGCCAACAGATCCAGGCTTCAGTAGCAGTCTCGTCAGTACACTAGGAGCCATGTGCAACATGTCTAGACTGCAGGACCCTTTTTCCTACGAACACATGTGCACTGCACTGAGATTGAAGGTGGAGAGATCCAAAGTGAGCCAGTATTTATTTCTGTATTGCAGCAAGAGGTCAGAAAATAAGAATTCACAGTAATAAGATGCAGATGGGACATGGGATGGAGTCCTAAAGATAAATATTGCTTTAAAGTTGTTAACAAAGAAGGAGGTACTGTGTTAGCATTGGCATTTTTCTTCTTGAAAAGAAGGTGTTAATGTAGTATCAAGTTAAAAATCACTGAAAAGGAGGAAAAAAATTGGAACATCTGTCTTTCCTGTGAAGTGAAATAATTGTAACCATGTAGCTTTCCATTGCTGAGCCCAAGTAGTTGAACATTGTAATGTGGGGTTAGGAGCATGGGCTTCTGGAGTCAGCAGCCTGGGTTCAAAGTCTGGCTGAGCCGCATAAAAGCTTTATGAAACACTTCAAGTCATTTACCTTTGTAAGCCTCAGTGTCCTCACCTACAAAATAAAGATGATAGTACTGGGTCATGGTAAGAATTTATAGAGGTAATAAAACCAATGCACATGTGAACACTCAAGGAATTGATAGCCATTTTTCTTATTACCTCAGCCTTTAATATTAATACATATCTCAAGATCTCCCAGATCAACCCCTTCTATATTTTTACTCCAGAAATCTATCTGTTTAAATTTTCTAGAAAGATTTGCAGTGTGTTTCTTTTCTTCTCCTTCTCCTCTTCCTCTTCTCTTTTTCCTGATCCCTCCTCTCAGAGTAGATAAGAGTGGTACTGGCCACAAGCCAGACTCCTCTTGAAAGAATATGCTTTCAGATTAGCCATGTGTCATCTGAAGTTGTGGATCTGGGGATTAGTCTTCAGTGATTACAAATCAGACAAAGGGTATTATTGTCTTATTTTCCCTCCCAGCTCCTCCCCAAGCAGAGCTGCTGCCTGCTCAGGGTGGCAGCTTCAGCTGTGTCGTGCCTGGTGCTTGGCATGCAGCTGCAGCAGTGAGAGCTGAGGATGCTTCAGGGCGTTTTTGATGTTGTTCTGCTTTGTTTTTGAGAAGGGCAACTTTTAGTTCATTGGAACCCAGTGTCTTGAATAACTACCTGCCTGTTAAATGCTGGCAAGGTATTTTGTCCCAGATGAAGTGCAGGTTGCTACTGAGACCATCCTTCTCTTACTTCTGCCTGTTAAATGTCTTGCTTATTCTTCGAGATTCGTTTCATCCATCTATTCCTCCATGAAGGCCTTTCTTAGTCTCTCTTCTAGACCCCCTTTCACACTCAGTTCATGGCACGTGCTTACAGCCTGGATCCTTAGGTCTCCTTGATTAATCTGGTCAAGTATCCAGGTCTACATCATATAACCTCCTTAAAAGAGTGTTTGTTGTTTATAGACTGACCCTGAACAATTTCTTTTAATTTACCTGTATCTTGGTTTGATAAGCATTTCTGCTTTTAATCTAATCTAACTCTGTTGCTTAACTAATTAATTTCATCCTTCCTGGCTTCTGATTCTGACCACAATGGGGCCTGGTTGCACGTAAATGAAGGACAAAGAGGAAAGAGGTCCATGGGACTATTTTAACTGATGCGTGTTACCTTCATTTATTTGTATTATAGTGACAAGTGTATTTATCCTATTTCTTTCTTGTAAACATGATTCCAGGGATATGTTTTTCTATGTAAAATGGGGCTTTGAACATAGGAGGTGCTCAAATGGTTAATAATTGGAATAGATACGCTAATTATCAGTTTAGAAGAGTGATACTAATGCAGTCCTGTGTGTGTGTGTGTGCACGTGTATTGCATACCCAAAAAGAAGAGGAGGAGGAATAGGACAATGACAGCAGGCTCAACCATAAGTTACATTTTGAAATTTTTCTTTCTTCCCTTCTTTTTCACTTTCCCTTTCTATATGAAGTCAGGATTCAAGACCAGATGTTTAATTTTAGCATCAAGGTTGGTTTCTATGAATCATTGCTCTATTAAAACCTATTCTAACCAAAATATCTCGATGTTATTTAGAAGTTGGTGTGACTTTTTAAAAAATTTACCTCTTGCAGAGATATTTATATTTTAATTTTTTTCCATTTTTAGAAATGCATTCCTGTTACTACTGGTACTGGGCATTATTGGGGGTAGAAAATATCCAATGTCATGTAATAATAGTTCCCCAGTCTGGTCGATCACCAGAGTCACATGGGGGCTCCCATTCCTGAGCCCATCCCTGGAGATTCTTAGTCAGGATATCTGCAGGAACTGGAAATTTGTAACTTTAAAAAGCTTCCAAAGTGGGGCTAATGAGCAATGGATGTAGGAACTGGGGTGAAAAGATTAGGTCCTATCCATTAGGAGTTTATAAGCTGCTCAAGAAGATCAAATCATAAGAAACGCTAACTCACAAGCTTGAATTATACTATGAAATGCCTTACATATTTAGCCTGCTTAGCCATATGTGAAGCATTTCATAAAGGGAAATTTCACATAGCCCATCCCTCCTACAAGGTAGGTAAAGCAATTGTTTTTATTCACTTTTCTCTTAAGGGGGTATTGAGACAAAGACATTAACTGACTCACTTAGAAACTCAAAGTCCTGACTGAACCCAGCTTCAAACAGTACATATCCCATGCCCTTAATTGTACAAATGGACTCACTGGTTCAAGGTATTTTTTTTTCTTTTGAGATGGAGTTTCACTCTTGTTGCCCAGACTGGAGTGCAATGGGGCAATCTCAGCTCACCACAACCTCCGCCTCCCAGGTTCAAGGGATTCTCCTACCTCAGCCTCCCAAGTAGCTGGGATTATGGGCATGCGCCAGCACACCCGACTAATTTTGTATTTTTAGTAGAGATGGGGTATGTCCATGTTGGTCAGGCTGGTTTCAAACTCCCAAACTCAGGTGATCCACCCTCCTCTGCTCCCCAAAGTACATGGTATTTGTAGTGAAGCAAATAGCTAGAACAGCAAGTAGAGAGAATTAAGGGGTATATCTACAAGTCAGATGAGACTGATGATTCAGAGACACATCTGTAACCATATGTTTTCCTCTTCAAGTATCCAGGAAGTGTGGTTTCACTTCTATTTATTTTTGGGTCTGTAAAATTATATACACATTTACTGATAGGAGTAGCCAAGTCTTGTTATTGTTACTGTTTATTTTAATTTTCTTTTAAGAAGCTAAGGTGGAGAGAAGTAACTGCCTATCCTTCCATGTCAGTACCCAACATGCTGTTTCCCAAAGCTACATGTACTCAGCCTCACCAATCTCTCACTGTCCCAGACCTTCATGTTAGTGTCTGTAGAGACACCATTAAGGTTTGAGATGATAGGCGTAAGATGGTAGACATGGGAATGCCTATTATCAGAAGTTTTTATAAGGTTTCATAAGATGATAGACATAGACATTTCATAGGATAGAAAAAGAAACCCACATGAGATTATGGCAGAGGGCAGACTTGAAATGAAAAATTTTTAAAGCTGTGCATCTGGACCATATTTCTTAAATTCTGTGCATGTAGCAAGGCACCTGTAGAATATTGTCCTAGTTCGTTAGATCACATTATTTGGATTCAATCTTAACATGTTCTGTTTCAATTCTAACAGACTGCTTGTAATTCTCACAATATTCTTACTTTTTTGTCCAGCCTTGCCTTGGCTCCTGGTACCTATACTAATGGAAATAATCCTTGTTCATGCTTCTTGGATCACCTTTCCTATCTTTATAATACCTAATGAAGACTTTCCTCAAGCATCATTTATTGTTACAAAACCTTTATGGGCAACATCCCACCCAAATACAACTGGCCATTCTCTCCTCTTCCCCATCTTAGTAAATGCCAACTTTGTCCTTTCAGTTGCTCTAATCAAACTTTTTTTATTCATTCCTGATTTCTCTCCATTTTTCATATTCCAATTTCAATCACCAACTATTCTATGATCTCTACTGTCAGAATATGTCTCAGATATAATCACTCCTCACCTTCTCCAAATCTTTCACTCTGGTTTAAGGCACAATACACACACAGCTGTTTATTTTAATAGACTCCTAATTATCTTCTCTGTTCCCATTTTAGCCCCACTTCTATGAGTTACCTACATGACAAGCAGGGTGACCCTTTCAAAATTTAAGGCAGATCATGTCACATATTTTCAATATACTTGAATGGCTTCCATCACACTCAGAAAAAGACCCAGACTCCTAACCATTGTGTCTGCAAGGCCCTATATAACTTAAGGCCCCACTACAACTCCAATTTCCACTTCTACTTCTCTCCAACCACATGAGGGTTTTGCTGTTTCTTGTACCTTTAAGTATTTTCTTGTCTTAGGGTCTTTGCGCTTACTCTTACCCTTGCCTGAAACCCTCTTCCCCTGATAACTACATAGTAGGTCTCTGCTCAGATATCACCTAAAAAGTCTTTCTTGAGCATACCACCTAAAATAGCAATCACTACCTCAAAATTCCCTATCTACCTGAATCTGCTTTTTCCTATTCGTAATACTTCTCTCCATCCGACACAAGATGTTTATTTGTACATCATCTGTCTTTACATATACAGCAGGAATTTTGTTTGTTACTATGTCTTTAACACTCAGTGTGATGTCTATGTAATCAATAAATTAATAAAAACATCCAATATAGCAATTTACTGTAGATATTTCTTTATATATTTGTTTTATCTTAATTATGCAAGAATTCCTAATTATTTTATCTTCAATATCTGGTACATAGTAGGTACTCAATAAATGTTTTGATTCATGCATGACTACATAGCTCTTTTTATGAAGCACCACGCAATGCTGAAATACTTAATTGCTAGTTTTACTAGCAGAATATATAACTTTATTCATACAGTATAAAATCACAACAGCAAACATACATCACTAAAAAAATGAGCTGTTGTAACTAAGAATCAGCTGTTTCTAAGTGTTTTGCTAAAGCGTATTTATTTCTTCATTTGTTTGGATCTGTGCACTCTAACCTATAGAAAAGCCATCATATATACCAAAAGCTTAAGCAAACGTATGGAAAATTTGGAGAAATTTTGTAACATTTTCTCGTCACAATTACTTATCTTCTTAGTGGTCAAAAACTCAAAATCTCACTCTATTGAAACACTAAGACATGAGAGTATATAATTAAACCTCACTGTTTTAGACCAATAAACCCAGTCTGTTTAAATTGCCACTTGGTTCATTTAAGGCAGCATAGTACAGTGGTTTAAGAGTCCAAACTCTGCATTCAGACTGTATATTTTTAAATTCTAACTTGAAAAATTACTAGTTATGCAAACTCAGGCAAGTTCTCAACCTTTCTCTTCTTGTGTGTAAATAGGGGTAATAATATCCCTAGCTCATGGTGTTAATGAAAGTATTTATGATGTATCCATTAAACCCATAGAATAGTGCCTTATAAATAGTAGGAGCTCAATCTTAGCTATTGTTACTGTTATTATAAAATATAGTTTTTATTACATTTGATTGTACATAATAACTCTTAACAAGGTATTTCCTAATAGGCTCTGCCAATCTTGACTCAAAGAATAAATAAGAACTATTTATTATTAAATCCATTTCTATAAAAATAATTCATGTGTTGAGGTTCATACCTTCTCTTAAGTTTAAAATGCTTTGCCTGGCACACCCTCAGCTCAGCTCAAGATGAGTTGTTGTACATGATTCGTGAGAAAACTTCAAATTAAGTTTTATTTTGTACTCCCTGCTGAAGACTGAAGAGTGATTACCTTAGTAATACATGACATCAAATGTGAGTTAGGTCTTGATTTATTTAACAATTCACCACTAAAAAAGAAGACTGAATACTTTTATCAAATTTTACTTCAACAAATGAAGACAAAGAACACTAATTAGAATTTGCTTCACAAATTGTTACTGTTTATTTTAATTTTCTTTTAAGAAGCTAAGGTGGCACTTTGGCATGAGGAAAATTATACAAAAAGAAAAGGAGAGGCATTGAACTATATCTCTGAGACAAAGATGATGGATTCTAAGTATCTTACCTCACAAAAAGAAGTGACTGCCTAGTTAGTGGTGGTAACAGGATCAGTCAGAATCCATGTCTTCCACAGTCTACTCAACGCACTTTCCATTCTGCCATGCTTTTAGAGGTGGGAAAGAGGTTGGTTGTGGGTTATCTGGAAATTTGGGAAAAGGTCATCTTGATTTTAAAAGGGCTCATGAATTCTGAATGAGACTAAGTGGACTAGAATAGTAATGGGATAGATAATGTAAAACATCGTTTGTATAACGTTGCCTCTGAAAATGAAAACCTTTGCTCGGAAGTATTTGTTCTCAGAGGAAGTGGCCAGATGAACTGGTGAATAAAAGTAGAAGAACCTTACTGTCAGCATCCCTTCCAGGGATACTTTGTATGAAAACAGGTCAGGTCTTAGCACCACAAATATGAATGGAGAGTCATTGCTCTCTGGATGATCTGAGGAAAGCCATTTTGATTAAGGTTTTGATTAAGTGAGAGGAAAATACACTTCAGTGGCTGAAGATTTTTTTTTTTGTAAAGGGCTTTGCCAATTTATGTCAGTGGAAAAGGAGTTAACAGTTTACAGTCAAGGATGTAGGAAGTAATTAGAGTCATCAGTGCATGAAATAAACATCATAATTATATTAGAAATAATTGATAATTGATTCATAAAAATCTGAATTACACATGGCTTTTTAGATGCTGCCTAAAAACTATTTATCAAGGAGAATGTGAGACAAATATGCTTATAAGTATATCAAAGTATATGGTTCTTCAGAAAGATGATCCACCTTGAATAATTTAGGATTTTGTAAAGATAAATTAGCCCCAGTTTCTCATTCTTAAATCCTTAGATCTTTATTTAACAGAGTGGCAACAAGATGCTCTATGCCAGAAAAAAAAAGCAACATAATCTGCAGGCGTATGTTGCTTTTAAAGCAAACTCAACTTAAATTTGGATTTGTACAAAAATTAGATTTTATTTCACACATATTTATAACATTTTTAAATATATCAAATCTCTGATGTGTTTGACATCAATTGATTGATAAATATCTGAATTACACATGGCTTTTTAGATACCACCTACAAAGTATTTCTCAAGGAGAAAGTGAGATATGTCTATGCTATATAAATAAAAAATTCAGCTATAATAGTAAGTCAGAAAAGTATAAGTGGTTTTGATGAGACTGAAAGATGAATTGTGCAAGAGATGAGCCATCAGCTCTTTTCCTACTAGTAGGAAAGTTGGGATACATCTAAAATATTCTCAAAGTGTAGTCTATGTAATGTTTGCACTAGAAAATTTTAAAGTGCTTATTATAAATTCAGATTCACCCCATCCTACTGAGTCTTGGGGAGTAGGCCCCAATAACTGCATTGCACTAACTTCCTTAGTTTGCTCTTATGCACTCTCATTCTTGTCAACTACTGGGATTAACTATTTGCTTAAAGGCTGGTTTCACCTTTGCAAAAATTCATGATCCTAATTTTTATTTTCATAATACAAGTTCCTTAGTTCATAAACATCAAGCACAATCCTTTAAGCCCAAATACCCTTTAATTAGGTAAACTAAAGAGGAAACTCTTTGGCAGCCTCAGCTGTGCTTCATTTTACATCATTGGATAAGGCTTCCTATTCCCCATCTATTTCCCTCCTACATCCCAATTAGTAGTGTCTTTCTTCTGCATACTCCTTAGTCACTTGGTATTGCATTTGTTCACATAGCTTGCTCCTGTCTGCATCACTGATTATGAGCCCCATAAGGGGAGGAATGTTATTCATCTTTGATGCCATCTCTCCTAGTACATTAGTCACACATAATAGCTGCTCAATAAATTTTTGTTGCATGGCTTTAGCTTTGGTTCATAAAGGTTAATGTTTCATCTCTATGGTGAACTAAAAGTTGTACTTGGCTAAACTTGGGACATTTTTGCTGAAGAGTCTAGCTCCAACAGGAAGCCAGTGATCCCAAGAAATGCATTTGAGATAAATTAGTAAGTAGAATCTTCAGAGTCCTGTTTTGTTGTTGTTGTTGCTTTTATTTATCTTTGAAATGGTACCAGAGGCTTGTCTGATTAAAGTGAAGTTGTTGGTTTGATGTCTACTTCCAATTAGACTATAAGCTTCTTGAATTTATGAATTGTATCTCAATAATCTCCATATTTTCAATACCTGTATCTAGTATAGGTGCTAAAAAGAAATAAAGTTTAAATTAAGCTGAATGTTAGTAAGCATCAGCCATAGCCCTTGAAGATAATAAATGCTTATCAGATGCCGTTTAGATTCTCCAACACCTAGATAAATAAATTTATGTTCCTTAAAGAGAAGCAAATCTCTGAATTTTTTTTTTTTTTTTTTGAGATGGAGTCTCGCTCTGTCGCCCGGGCTGGAGTGCAGTGGCGCGATCTCGGCTCACTTCAAGCTCCGCCTCCCGGGTTCACGCCATTCTCCTGCCTCAGCCTCTCTGAGTAGCTGGGACTACAGGCGCCCGCCACCACGCCTGGCTAATTTTTTTGTACTTTTAGTAGAGAAGGGGTTTCACCGTGTTAACCAGGATGGTCTCGATCTCCTGACCATGTGATCCGCCCGCCTTGGCCTCCCAAAGTGCTGGGATTACAGGCTTGAGCCACCGCGCCCCGCCAAATCTCTGAATCTTTAAGTTGGAAAAGACTTCAGAGGTTATCCATTCCATTGCCTAACAGTGCAAATATCTCTTCTGTAGCCCCTGTTAAAATTCCTCTATCCCCTGTTAAAATTTATCTAGCTCCAGGAAGCTCAGTAACACCAAATGCAAACAAGTACATTTAAACTGATCTAAATGTTCACAAGTTGGGTTTTTTCTTCTTTTTTCATGAACTAGAATCACTCAGGTCAATACTGTACTATGTTAGCTTCCTTACCAGGTTGTAATTTTCAAGGATTCCCATATTGGTGTACATCTAGGGATATCTGAAACATGATAGTAATTTTAACAGGTTAACGCACTATGTTTAATTAACAGAGAGCAGCTTTAAGATAGTGGTAGGTATATGAAGCAAGCAAAACCTTCTTCCCTGTGGCCGAATTTTTGTGCTCTTGGGTATTATTCAGCAAATATGATAGATGAACAAGTGGGGATTTCTTTCCTGGTGCTTAGTGTTTTCCTGACACCAATGCTGTGTTGACCTTTCTTCATGCCCTTCTCAAATGTTTCACACAACTATAGACTGGCAGCTAAGTATACCACCCTTCTCCCTCAAAACAAAAAGAAAGAACAAGCATTGTAAATTCTTACTCTTTCCCTTGAACTGAATTCAGGTAACATCTCTACCTGGAAGTCTTCCTTGAACTATGTTCCAATCACATGTGTTTTCTTCCATTATCGTAATTATTTCTTCCCTCTGGGTCTATCTCCCGCTCTGTGCCTTTACCTCTGGTCATAGGATGATTTTCTATCTTGCCCGGAGGCCTTTCCTTATTAATCATTTCACACGTGCCCTTCTCTATGGTGCTTCTTGCATTCTTAGCCATGTTTTAGTTTGTTCTGTTCTGTTTTATTGTTTTTGACAGTCCTCTATAATCTTACATTTGTTTTGTGCTGAACTCTGCATTCCTGAGACTTTGATCCACTGTCTTTGTATCTGCCTTAAGTTTAATGTCTATTAGGCCTTCCCTCATGTAGTCTGAGACTTTACTTTTGTGCATGACATGTCACAACATTTCCTCTGCATGGAATAGATCTAGGATATCAAGTTATGCTAACTTTGGATCTGTAGATTTTAAAGTCTGTGAGAAAGCAGGGTGACTCTTTAAGCACTCCCACTATGGGCAGTGCTATTTTGAGAAAAATTTAAAAGAGCTTTGGAGTGTGTGTGTGTATGTGTGTGTGTGTTTTGTTTTGTTTTGTTTTGTTTTGTTTTTTTACACCCAGCTAATTTTCGTGGTTTTTGTTTTGTTTTGTTTTGTTTTGTTTCAGTAGAAACAGGATTTCATCCTGTTGGCGAGGCTGGTCTTGAGCTCCTGACCTCAGGTGATCCACCCACCTTGGCCTCCCAAAGTGCTGAAATTACAAGCGTGAGACACTGTGCCAGGCCAAGAGCTTTGGAGTTTTCTAAGGAATCCAGTGAATACCAAGTTCTATGCTTATGAAAGAGTATGTGTTAGAGAAATTCCAAGTTTAATGCTGTCTCCAAGTGCTCTGCGAAAATAACTTAGTGATTTTCTGTCTAATTGATTTACCAATTCTTGAGAAAGAGGTCTTAAAGTCTCCAACTACAATTGTGGATTTGTCTTTTTCTTCTTTCAGTTCTATCAATTTTTGTTGCACATATTCTGCAGCTCTCTTGTTTAGTGCCTAAACATTAAGAATTGCTAATGTCTCTTTTATCATTATATAATTTTGCTTTATACCTCCAGCAATTTTTCTTGTTCTGATGTCTACGTTATCTGATACTAAGTTACTCCTGTTTTCCTATGATCAATGTCTTCATAATATATTTTCCCACATTTTGCCTTCAATTTGCCTAGGTTATTATATTTGAAGTGAGTTTCTTGTATACGTTATATAGATGGGTTATATTTTTAAATCCCCTTGGCCAATCTTTATCTTTTAGTTGGTATATTTAGGCCACTTACACTTAATATAATTGATTAGAGTTTAACTATGGCAATTTTTGTTTGTTTTCTGTTTCCTCATTTCTGTTTTCTCTTTCCTGCCTTCCTGAAGGTTACTTGAACATGTTTTTTAGAATTATATAATGTTTTTAAGTGTATCTCATTGTATAGAATTTCTAGTGGCTGCTCTAGATATTACATCATATTTACATAACTTATTACTGTATACCAATGTCATCATTTTACCAATTTGAGTAAAGTATAAAACCTTACTTCCCTTTATGCCCTTTAATCCTTCCCAATTTATAATACAATTGTTTTAAATATTTCCTCTATATGCTTTTAGCACATCAGAAAGTATTATAATTTTTGCATAAACCACCAAAAATAATTTATCAAGCTCAAGAGAAGATGGAAAGCCTGTTATATTTACCCATATTTTTGTTTACTGTGCTATTTTCTTCTTTCCTAATGTTCTACATTTTCTTCTTTTATTTCTTCCTTCTATTTAGAGAATCTCCTTCAGCTATTTTTGAGAGTAGGTCTGCTGGTGATAAATTCTTAGTTTTCTTTCATCAAAGAATGTCTTGATTTTCATTCATTTCTTCAGGATGTGCTCACTGGGTGGTAAGTTCTGAGTTGCTGGTAGTTTTTTGCTGTTGTTTAGTTTGTCTTGGCACTTAAAAGATATTGCCCCGCTTTCCTCTAGTGTCCATAGTGTCTGATAAGAAATCCTCTGTCATTAGAATTGTTTCTTGCCTACAATTGCCATATCATTTTCTTCTGTTTTCTTTTAAGAATTTATTCTTTGTATTTAATTTTCAGAATTTCAATCACAGCATGTATCATTTCTTTGGGTTTATCCTTTTTAGAGTTTGCTCAGTTTCTTGAATCTGTGAGTTTGTGTATCTCGACAAATGTAGAAAATTTTAAGCCCTTACTTCTTCAACTACTTTTTCAGCTGTGCCTTCTTTCTTCTCTCCTTCTGAGACTCCAAGTGATAACTATTTTGTTATAGTCCCACATGTCCTTAAGGCTCTGTTCATTTTTTTTTCTCAGTCTATTTTCTCTATTTTCTGATTTGGTAATTTCTTTTGTTTTATCTTCTGGTTCACTGATTCTTTTCTGTTATTGAGCCATCCACTGAGCTTTTTATTTCAGATTGTATTATTCAGATGAAATAAATCAACTTTCTAAACCAATCCCTGCAGTGTTTATATGACTTCTTTTGGGCCTCTTGTTATGTTGAAAACCTCTGTTCATAACAGATTAGAATTAGGCTTATTATTGCTTAATCCTAACTAGGTTCCTAGACTGCCAGTGCTTATGTGGACATTCTAGGATACTGCTAATTCTAGTTGACATTACCTTAACAAATTCTGGGGAGTCATCTTTCTGACAGTGGAACAAAGATCCTGTTTAATTAACCACATTGCCTCTACCTTAAATAAGCCCGCTTTTTCTAATTTGATCCTCTGTCAATCATCTTCACAAAGGTAAGGAAGACAAAGGCCAGAAAGGGAAAGGAGGAGAAAGAAAGGAAACAACCCTTGTAAAACTTGGTAGTACTAAGTCTTCTCTCTCAATAAAAGCATCTACTGCCTTTAACCTTTACCTGGAATCTCTATTACTTGCACTTTTTGGTTTTTGATCTTCTTTTCATTAAGACAATAACAAGAAGGGCAACAACAACAAAATCATGGGTGTATTACTTCATCTGAATTACAATATTAGCTCTTAAACTCAAAAACAAAATCTTCTGAAGTATTTATGGAAGTATGCTCTGTTTGTTATTTAGACCCTCTTTGTAATAATTTCACTTATTAAACTTCCAGTGGGGCCATGTTTTATTCTGTGATTCGGGAGATTGCCAGATCATCTTTTAGGATCACTAACTAAAGAAAATGGAATAGCTGCGTATATATTTGTCTCCTTGAAAACATGAGAGTATTAAGGCAAGTACTGCTGCTGCCTATAGCCCAAGTTGCCCCTGACTCACTGTAGTATCTCTGGGAAGAGACTTGCCCTCATTTTCCTTCAGCATCTCTATCTGCAAAACAAAAAAATATTAGAACCACCCCTACTTCATTGGACTGTGGAAGAAAAGTAGAGCAACAGTGTTTCAATGTTCTATGAAAGACAGATTTGATCATATGTAATATTTGTCACTATTTGAGACCATGTGCTCCAAGGCAGAGATGTAGTCAGTCTAATAGAGTCTGTCTAAAATTACTCTATAGTAATTTGACTTTTACAGCAAAATAAAAGAAATAATAATTAATTAAAGAAGTTAATTTTTCACTCTTTCTAGTTAGTTCTTTTTTTTTTTTTTTTTGCATTTTTAAAAATTTCACTCCAGACCTGTGATCTACAAAGCTCTAAGTGCAGTTAACCTTCATGATGTCCTATTTGCATTCTTCATTCTTACCACCCTTTTGGTTTCACATTTAGTTTGTGTCTTATTCTTTGCAGATCATTAGCAATATATTCTCAGTTGAATATCTTCTTAGAAGGAACCAAAACTTCATTAGTAGCAGTAGCATTTGAATTTTAAGGTTTTAAATAAGGCAAACATACTGCCTCCTTGGTTTGAGAACTTTAAAGGTAAAATTTGGTAGAAAGGTGATAAGAAAAGAAAAAAAATTCTCTACTTAGCACAAGAAACAAAAACAGAACTCTTATCTTATTTTTTCTTAAATTTTCTCCAACAGTAAAACATGGGATTATTTTAATCAATATTAAATTATATCTTACTTTCTGTTTAGCATCTGAATATGTCATCATAATTTTTTTTCCACTTAGATTCCTAATACCTACATGGTATTAGGTAACTTTTTTTGGTAAGAGTTTATATATATAAATATATATATTGTATATATATAAATATATATTATATATATATAAATATATATTATATATATATAAATATATATATATGTAGGGGTTGGGGTAAAGAGAAGATGAAGGATTCAGAAATTTCTCATGACTAAATGGAAAAAGAATGAATCAATTTAATGTTTGCTGAAGAGGCTAAGACCTGCCTATTTTAGACTTTGTTTTCTTAAATAATTTGGGCACAAAAAAAAAAAGAAATTCTGTTCTTAACCCAAATTTCTCTTCTTTTCTCAAAAACAAACAAAACAAATTCCCTAAATACTCAAGTAGAAGGGCAAGAGTCCCTGAAGAAATTCAAACTGTTGGCTTTTCTGGGCCATAAATTCCAGAAGAATGGATGTTCCCAGGGGCTCTTGAGCTTGTGATGGGACTCTGTGCCTCCCCACCAACCAGCTTCCAAACAATGCCTGTGGTAAAAACCCAAATGCCTGTGAAAAACACTCTCCTGATGCCACATGTGTTTGTATGTAATTACCTCCAACCCCTGAATTCTCAACAAATGAGAGTGTTTGACAGCATATTCCTAAGATATTTTCTTTAAGTAAAGGTTTTTTTACTTAAGGAATCATATTCAGGTGTCATGGAAATATCTAGCTATTTAAACCCTCCATG
This sequence comes from Symphalangus syndactylus, assembly GCF_028878055.3. NCBI lineage: Eukaryota > Metazoa > Chordata > Mammalia > Primates > Hylobatidae > Symphalangus > Symphalangus syndactylus. The sequence continues at coordinate 46,020,040 of NC_072434.2, read as the reverse complement.
GCCTATACAAATCTCAAATATTTTTCTGACTACCGAGGTTCTACTCCATCCTTTGGCCTGGCTTAAGTCTCATCTCTTCAATAAAATTATTATCCATTGTCTTGTGAAATTTATGTTGCATTTATAGACAGTGACACACAATTTGTCACATGATGATAGAATACTGCAGATTCTCTCTTTGTTCCCTGTGTGTGAGTTGCCCCATTCCGATGTTAAATTCCTTGAGGCAGGATTAGGCTAAGACCTCAAGTGACTCTAGGTACTAAAGGGATTTTGGCATCCCCTACAACCACCATGTCTAATTCAAAAATCAAAATGATGTCATTCAGTCACATAAGGATAAGAGAGGCTAGCAAATTTCGAAAATTTTCATACTCATTTTGAGAAATGTCATTTTTTAACATTGTTTCCCATTTTTAGTGAGACAAGCAAATGTATACATAAGCCTACTCACTTTGGAGATAAAAACATATGTTATTTTTCTTGTGCATTCCTAGGAACAATTAGAATCTACCCACATCTGTTTGTTTGATTAAGGGAGTCCTTGAGTAAACTGTATGAAATTGGATGACATGTTAGAAAATAATTTTCATCTAATTATTGGTTGTATAAGTGTGGGTTCTGTATATCAGAATTTATTTTATTTTACTTTTTATTTTTACTTTTTACAGAGATGTGGCCCAGTCTGGAGTGCAGTGGTGTGATCCTAGCTCACTGCCACCTTGACTTCCTGGGCTCAAGTGATTCTTCTGCCTCAGCCTCCAAGTAGCTTGCCAAAACCTGGAAGCAACCATGATGTCCTTAGTAGGTAAATGAATAATCCCTGATACATCTAGACAATAGGATATTATTCAGTGCTAAAACGAAATGAGCTATCAAGCCAGGAAAAGACATAGAGGAAGCTTAAGTGCATATTACTAAGTGAAAGAAGCCAATCTGAAAAGGTATGCATCACCACACTTGGCTAATTTTTCAATGTTTTGTAGAAATGGGGTGTCCTTAGTTGTCCAGGCTGGTCTCAAGTGATCCGCCCCCCTCAACCTTCCAAAGTGCTGCGATTACAGGCCTGATCCACTGCACCTGGCATATATCAGAATTTCTTAAAATGAGAAATACATTTTCTTTCTGCAGCCCAGCTGTCAGTGGCTCACTTGTCCTCCTTTTCAAACCGCCCCAACAAAATATCCACTCTTACCAACATTTCCATATTAGTAATCAATGTAAATTTTTTAAGGCAATGGAGGTATTTTTATATCATGCACCCACAGTAAACTTGACATCGTCTGTGTTCATTGACTTTTCCGTACGGTTGAGCACTGACCATCTTATTTCAGGAGTGAGAAGAGGTCTCTGACCCTTCCCTCTACCTACAGCCTTTCTACACTTTCTGAATTTGGTCTGGAAGTATCTTATCAAACCATTTCACCAACAATGCCATATTCCTCCTAACAAGGTATCTTGATCCAATTGTTAACAATACAATTTTCTCAGATAATTGTACCTTGTTTAGGCCAAGAATCTGATTCTTAGCCTCAACATAAGCCAGTTAGAATGATCTAGGTGATGAACACAGATTCTTTCTCATCCCCATTTTGATAAAGTTCCTTCTTTTTCCAGTCCTGCTTACTGTATTTTTTCTTTTTAATAGACTTTTTAGAGCACTTTTAAGTTCACAGCAAAATTGAGCATAAAGTACAGAGTACAGAGATTTCCCATATATCCCCTGCCCCCACACATGCATAGCCTCCCCCATTATCAACGTCCCCCATTACAGTGTGAAGGGGGCCAGCCCCTCCACACCTGTGGGTGTTTCTCATCAGGTGGGACGAGAGACTGAGAAAAGAAATAGGACACAGAGACAAAGTGTAGAGAAAGAACAGTGGGCCCGGGGGACTGGCGCTCAGCATACGGAGGACGGGGGGGGCCACTAGTCTCTGAGTTCCCTCAGTATTTATTGATCACTATCTCTACCATTTAGGTGAGGGGGATGTGGCAGGACTATAGGGTAACGGTGGGGAGACAGTCAGCAGGAAAACATGTGAGCAAAGATCTCTGTGTCATAAATAAGTTTAAGGAAAGGTGCTGTGCCTCGATGGGCACGTAGGCCAGATTTATGTCTGACTTTACACAAACATTTTGGTGCAGTAAAGAGCAGTATTGCCGCCAGCATGTCTCACCTCCAGCCATAAGGTGGTTTTTTCCTATCTCAGTAAATAGAACGCACGATGGGGTTTTACACCGAGACATTCCATTCCCAGGGATGAGCAGGAGACAGATGCCTTCCTCTTATCTCAACTGCAAAGAGGCCTTCCTCTTTCACTAATCCTCCTCAGCACAGACCCTTTACGGATGTCGGGCTGGGGGACGGTCAGGTCTTTCCCTCCCCACGAAGGCCGTATCTCAGGCTATCACATGGGGAGAAACCTTGGACAGTATCTGGCTTTCCTGGACAGAGGTGCCTGTGGCCTTCCGCAGTGTTTGTGTCCCTGGGTACTCGAGATTAGAGAATGGCGATGACTTTTACCAAGCATACTGCCTTCAAACGCATTTCTAACAAAGCACATCCTGCACAGCCCTAAATCCATTAAACCCTTGAGTCAACACAGCACATGTCTCTGAGGGCACAGGGTTGGGGCTAGGGTTACAAATTAACAGCATCTCAAGGCAGAAGAATTTCTCTTAGTACAGAACAAAATGGAGTTTCTTATGTCTACTTCTCTCTACATAGATACCGTAACAGTCTGATCTCTCTTGCTTTTCCCCACGGAGTGATACCTTTGTTACATTTATAAACCTACATAGACACATCATTCTCCCTCAAAGTTCATAGTTTACATTAGGACTGACTCTTAGTGGTGTACATTCTATAGGTTTGGACAAATGTGTAACAACACGTATTCACCATTATAGAATCATACAGAATAGTTTCACTATCCTAAAAAGCTGTGCTCTGATTTCCCTCCCTGACCCTAACCCCTGGAGCTACTGATCTTCCTATTTTCTTCATAGTTTTACTTTTTCTACAATTTCATATAGTTGGAATCATACAGTATGTATGTAGCCTTGCCTTTCCTTCCTTCCTTTCTTTCTTCTTTTTTTTTTTTTTTTTTTTTTTTTTTGAGAAAGGGTTTCACCACATTGCCCAGGCTGATCTCGAACTCCTGGATTCAAACGATCCTCCCACCTTTTCCTCCCAAAGTGCTAAGATTGCAGGCATGAGCCACTGCAACTGGCCTATGTAGCCTTTTCAGATTGGCTTCTTTAACTTAGTAATATGCATTTCAGCTTATTCTATGTGTTTTCCTGGCTTGAAAGCTCATTTCTTTTTAGCACTGAATAATATTCCACGGTCTGGATGTACGATGGCTTATTCATTTATTCACCTACTGAAGGACATCATGGTTGTTTCCAAGTTTGGGCAAATATAAATAAAGCTGCTATAAACGTCCATGTGCAGGTTTTTGTGTGGACAGAGTTTTCAACTCATTTTACTAAATACCAAGGAGCACAATTGCTGGATCATTCAGTAAGAGTATGTTTAGTTTCGTAAGAAACTGCTAGATTGTCTTCCAAAGTGGCTGTACCACTTTGCATTTCTACTAACAATGAATAAGAGTCCCTGTTGCTCTACAATTCTGTTTACCTTTCCCATGGATTGATGGTCAATTGTCTCATAGCACTTACTACAACATGCGGCTGATTTGACACACAGCTCCCTTGTAAGGGTCTATTCTATTCATTTAGAAAACATGGAATACTGGTATGAGCTATAAGGCACAATGAATTTCCCTTGATAGGTCGAAAAGAGACCCAACTTAGCAGGCACAGGGGCTCATGCCTGTAATTCCAGCTACTCAGAAGGCTGGAAGGATTGCTTGAGCCCAGGAAGTGGAGGCTGCAGTGAGCTGTGATCTCCATGCATTCCAGCCTGTGCAACACAGCAGGACCCTGTCTCTAAAAAAGATATAAAAACAAACCCAGCTGCGGCGCATTTCGGGTCCTCATTTGCTCTGTAACTTGCCAAGTTTTTCTTTTTAAAAAATCTCTTATATTTCCTCTTTTCTAAATACGATTAAGAGATTCCAACATAATTGAAAGAATATTTATCTAATATTATTCTTAAAGAATACAACACATATTCTGATTAGCATTGAATGTTTCTCAATGAATAATATTACAAGAAATGAAATAAGGCTATTATTCATGGTTACCCAATAACAATAGTGTGTTTTTCTTTCTTCACAACTTAAAGTTATAAAGTGGAAAGTGAGTATGTGTTTAGAAATTTATAAATATTTTGGTAGCCATAAAATCTAGAAGAACAAAAGTTGTTCATAGACTATTACACTGGGAATAAACAGCTATGTGAAAGGAAAAAAATAGAAACATTTTTTCATTTTAATGTAAAGGTGTGTACCTATCTAAAATTCCTAACACTTATTTAGTCCCCCAAATTATTTCTTTGTATTTCCTTATAGGTCTCCTTGGGAAATTTGTGGCAATTCAACTATTAGACATATTGTTATTAACATTAATTTATTTTCTTACCGTGTAAATGTAACTTTTTTTCAGTAGTTTTATCATCTGTGATGAAGATTTGTTCGGTGGTTTGTTAGTGTGATGAAGAAGAGTGTGGTTTAGGAAGGTTGGTTCACAACTAAGCAAATTGGCTTCAGAAAACTCACTTGGGTCTCTATTTCCCAGGTCTGGCCCTTAGCCCTGGAGATCCAGGTACTTGGTTTTGTCAGTGCTCAGAGATGAGCAGGCTCTGGGAATGTGGGAGCAGTCATGCGGCCCAGACTCACCAGAGATTTGCATATAAAGATTTGAATATAAAGTAAACTCCATTTTATTAACTTGCAATAAGAAAGAAAAGGCCAAGGAGAAAGAGTGGCAGTGGAGACGCACACCGAGAGCATCTCTCTCCTAGCTTGGGTGGGTTGCTGATATTCTCAAGTCCTCAGTCTTCATCTATACATGGGGATAATGATAGGACCCAACCTCACAAGATTGTGGGAGACTTAACGAAGTAATGTACAGAAAATGCATTAACACTCTGCTTGTCACTTTCTAAACATTCAAATATTAGGAGAAGAAAATATTTGTAGCTCCTTTGGTCAGTGCTTTCTCTCTCAGAATAAGATGTTTCCTGAATGTGTGTGGAGTCAGACTAAAATGGAATCAGGAGATTGTAATGAAGGAGTTCCTGGCTCGAGCCATCCTTTCACACTACAGAGATAAATTTGCCAGGGGCATGCTGTTTACTGGGAGCTCCTCACCTGAACCATGCTAAAGACACATTTATCAGATTGGTTTTTCTAAATATTGTTTTCGTATACTTCGTGCTGATCATTGACTTTTCAGCTGGTGTGAACTTTCCTTAGCTCCGTTAACACCACTGTTAACAAACAGCTGGTACAAATGTGGCAATATCTTTGCCAGTGCCTCTGGCAGACATCACGCGTCAACTGGGTTCTCTTCCTGCTAAGTCTGAACTCACCCTCCGAATTCTTCTCATCACTGACCTCCGGGCAGTCACTACCAACGGCTCATAGTTTTTACTGGAAGTAAAACGTATTTGTGATCCGGGGAATAGGCCACAAAGAAGTCATCAGTCCCTACTTATAGCTGAAAACACTTTATTTCTCATCAGTGTGCTGTTTCTATTAATCAAGTTTTCACCACACTAAGGGTGATAACTTTCAAACCTTCCACAACCTCACAAAAAAGCAGATAAAGATAAAAGTTACATTGGTGAACTCCTGAGTTCCACTCTCAGGTTTTGTGCATGTAAGGGAGCTTATGCTTTTAACATTTCCATTTACTAGCTTTTCTAAGCTCTTCATAAAATGTGCATTAAGAGTGATTAATTAAACAAGCCATAATATGGAATCCATATTATGGAATGTTGCTTAGTGATAAAAGGAATGAAATACAGATGTATACAACAAACTGGATCGATCTCAAGGGCATTATGCTGTCTTGAAAAGATGAATCTCAAAATGGTACATACTTTATGAGTCCATTTGTTCATATTCTTGAAATGACAAAATTAGAGAGATGGAAGAGAGATTAGTGGCTTCCAGTGGTTTGAGGAGGGAAAGGAGGAAGGTGGCTTTGACTATTAAAGGGCACCACAAGGAATCCTTGTAATAGAACTATTCTGTAGCTTAACTATGGCAGTGAGCAAAAGAATCTACATGTGTTATAAAATCTCATTTAAAATACAAACCTACACAAGTGCACAAGTGCACATAAAACTGGTGAAATCTGAATAGGTGGGTGTATTGTATTGATGCAGGATTTATCTTCTCAGTCACTTTGCAAGCCAGCTGGCGTGCCCCAGCTAACCAATGTTATAGCTTGTACCCACATTTAGCAGTTCCTGAGTTCTTGTACCATACCCAAGAAGAATGAGGATATGCTGGACATTGAAGTATGAAGAGGGCAGAAAAGAATTTTACTGAGTGATGGAACAGCTCTCGGCACAGAGGGTATGCAGGGTGGGTGGGGTGGTTCCCCTACCAGAAGGCAGGAAAGTCCCCTGTGTGGCTGGGTCTGGGACCTTTTATGGGCTCAGAATGGGGAGTGTGTGCTGATTGGTTTGTGCGTATGCAGAAAAGGTAAAACAAAGACATCACTCAGATGTGGGCACAACAGTGTAGAAAAACCAATTAGGAAAGGGTAGGTATATGTAAAATAGGTGAAAGGTGGAAACAGATCAGAGGAAAGCACGCCAAAGGGGAAGACAAGTTCTCAATCTGGTCCAAGGATTTAACTTGTGGCTTGGCTTTCAGGCTTTAAACGGTCTTCTCCTTGGAGGTGGGATTTCACTGGGAACCTGCCCCTGTCAGCCTAGGCATTTGGCTGCCTTCTGCCGCTCTAAGTATCAATGTCAATTTCCTGATTGTGATATTGTACAAGATGTTAACACTGGAATAGGAAATTGGGTGAAGGGTGTGCGGGGTCTATTATTTCTTACAACTACAATTATCTCAAAATATTTTTAAAAAGATCTGCAATGAGCATTTCAAGAATTGCAATTGCATCTATTTCAATTAAGTATCAAATAAAGGGAATTATTCCTTCAAGATAGGAAAGACTGCTGCTCAAATATTTTCAAACTCAAGGTAGCTGTATTCTTAAAATTTTGTAATATTTTTACTTTGAAGACAGTCCTGAAAGATGTATCTACTCCCTCATCTGGCCTGACTTATCAATATTATAACAGAAAACTGGTTTAAAAAATTTATTTTAGTACATGTGCAGGTTTGTTGTATAGGTAAACTCATATCACCGGGGTTCGTACAGATTATTTCATCACCCAGGTACTAAGCCTAGTACCCAATAGTTATTTTTTCTGCTTCTCTCCCTCCTCCCAACCTCCACCCTGAAGTAGGCCCCAATGTCTATTGTTCCCTTCTTTGTGTTCATGAGTTCTCTTTATTTAGCTTCCACTTATAAGTGAGAACATGCAGTATTTGGTTTTCTATAACAGAAAACTGTTTATCCAACATTCTATTAGCCTGAGCACCTTATTTAAAACTTGACAGAATGTTAGTTTATGCTATTTGTTTCATTTTCTGTTTTAATATGAAATGGTAAAATAACTAAGCAAAAGTGAGATCTGGTGCTTTTGTCCCCTTAAAAATGGGAGGTAGGGGGAGTATTCTACAGTACTATATATTTTCTGCCAGAGATAGCAAACATGCAGCAAGTATGTTTCCACTTAGCCCTGATTCTCCAGTCTATGACAGACATCATTGATTGATCATTGCACAGAATTTTCTGAAGATCTTACTTCCTCAGAATCCTTCTCAACACACACTCAAGGTAGCCATTAACAGTAAGTTGCCATTGACACAAGATGGAGCCCCCGAGTCAGCATTTAGGTACTAATTCTCCTTCTCAGAGCATGGGACTTTCTAGAGTAGTCTATCCCCTGTCCATGCCAAGTAAAAAGGATTTTACGCATTAACATTTTGTTTCCTTTCCCAGTTTCACCTCTTCTAAGCAAGATTCACAGGCTTGCTGAATGTTTTTAGCTTGCATAAATAAAAAGTCAACAAATTGAGTGATTTTGCATTGAAATACAACCGTCCTGAAAAAGTAGTACCATATACAGCTGGTAAACTGTGAACAGATTTTAAAGTCCTATATAGTTCAAGCAGAAACGGAACACAACTGGTCAGCCTGGAGAAAAATAAGTTCTCCTGCGCAAGTATATATTTTTAAAAAGGCATTTGTCCCTTTTTGCAATAATTAAAGTTGCAACCTTAAGTGTCAAAGATTATCAGTATCTAGAGGCTGACACTAGTTACTTGATTTGATAGTAAAGGGGTCTTTTAATCCAGAAGCAAGAGAAATGAGTGATTTTAATTTATTTTCTTTACATGTACTCTATCCAGACTAGTATAAGGAAAGCAATAAAAACTAACACATCATAGAATGGTTTACCTGAAAGAGATAATTCATCTACTTCAGAGCCCCTGAGTACCTACCGTGTTAGAGCCACAGTTTCCAAACTGTGTACCTAATTTAAATTTTAACTTTGGAATGCTTTAAATTTCCAAGGAAAACGAAGTGAAATCTGTCAGATGCTGAATGAGCTTAAGGTACTTCACACTTTCAACCTCTGGCCACGTGTATTAGTTTGTTCTCATGTGCTATAAAGAAATACCTGAGACTGAGTAGTTTATAAAGAAAAGAGATTTAATTGGCCCACGTTCTGCAGGCTGTACAGGAATCATGGTAGCATCTTCTGGGGAAGCCTCAGGAAACTTACTATCATGGCTGAATGTGAAAGGGGAGCCAGCACTTGACACAGCCAAGCAGGAGGAAGAAAGGTGGTGGGGCGGTGCCACACGCTTTTGAACAACCAGATCCCATAATAACTCAGTATCACCAGAACATCACCGAAGGGATGGTGCTAAACCATTCACGAGAACTCTGACCCCACGATCCAATCACCTCCTACCAGGCTCCATCTCCAACACTGGGGATTACAACTGAACATCAGATTTGGGCAGGGACACAGATCCAAACCATATTACCATGGCACATTCCTTTAGGTGACGTCATATCCTTGCAAAGCTGAGTTTTAGAGGCTTACTGGGATGAAATGCAAGCACAGCCCAAAATGTAGAAAAAATGTACAAAAAAATGTAGAACGAGAAATGAAGAAGGCAGTGTTCTACCCAAGGCTCAGCAAGCAACATACCCCTCATCAGTAAATAATTATGGTTAGTTACAAATACAATTCAGTTGTTATTTTTCTTTCCATTTGTGTGTATTTTTTTCAAACAACTACTAAGTTATTAAGGACATAAATCCTCAAGTTATTCGAACCTAACTGCTTAATGAATGAAACTGTTAGGTATTTCTGTTTTATGAAAATATTACTTAAACATCAAGTGAATTTGGGAACCTCTGTCCTAGGGCATAGGGGAACATATTTCATCATGTTATTTCATTTACTCTTCATAAAATCCCATAAGATAGGTATAATCAGCCTAATTTTATACTTGAAGAAATTGAGATTTACAGAGTTTTAGTGGCTTGCCCAAATCTACACCACTGGCAGGTGACTGGGGCTACAGGAGCTAAGTGACATGCCTAAAAATTCACAGAGAGTCAGAGGCAGAAATAAAACAAACAAAATCCTGGTGTCCTGATTCTCCTCCCAGGAGAATCCCTTTCACAAAGCCGGACTCTCTCTCCAAATCCTCACACACCTTCTCTCTTCTGAGTCTGAATGTACAGTATGAAAAGATAGACTTCCATGCTACACGTCTTATTTAACTACAGGGGTATTTATGCTGCCTTAATAGCTGCCCCACCTGATTTTGAGTATGCAAGGAAAATGTACAAAATGCTATGACTGAGGATTTTTGTTCAGTCTGAATAAATGCTAAAACAATATTAAAACAACTTTAGGCTCCTGTAACCAAAGAGACTCTGAGGTCTGACAGAGAATATTACCCTCTCCTCAGGTTTCCTGTGGCTAGATGGCTGATCCAGCCTTTCAGGAAACTGGACACTTGGGATCTATTTTCAACCTGATGAACTCCAATTGAACACTAAAGAGAGTCTAGATTTTCCCTTCAGCCTTCACAGAAATGATCCCTGATACCATCTTTGTAACCCAGAGGGGCGGGCAGTATTAAAACCCAAGGTCCGGTGAATGCTGATAGAACTTTTACAAGATTTGACACATTGGTCTCCATTGTAATGGGTATTTAAAACACAGCTTTCTCAGTGAGTTTTTGCTTTGCCTTTGTTCAGTGGCATTTAACACACAGCCTTATGAACAGCACGTTAAACAGTCAGCCTTTGTGCCTTTGGGCTCATTTCAATAAGTTTATAGAAATTTAACTTTTTAAAGAAGATTCATTACAAAAGTTGTGTTATTATGACTCACATTTAAACAAAAATTTTTATCCAAGGTTGAATCTTTTTTCAATTTGAATAGATTTCATTTGTTCTACCATTCTGCTAGAAACTAGAGATTCAAAGGGGAACTAGCACAGAGACCCCCTCCTAGAAATGGAAGTCATGTCAATGAAAAGTCACACTCATGGTAGATGTCATAATAAGGCATTTACAAGTTCTGATGGTGGCAGCAAGGAAAGAATAACCAGTTCCACCTAAAGGATGCTACCAAGGCAACGTTCATAGAGAAGGCGATGATTATGTTTTATCCCGCAGCACAAGTAGTTTTGCTGGGTGAACATGTGAGAAAGGAATTCAGAGCAGAGAGAAGAGTGTGCTCAGAAACGAGAGGCTGAAACAGTGTGCCGTTAGAAAGGATGCAAGTGGTTGAATGTTACTGGACTATGAAGTGTCAGAGAGAGAGCAACCAGTAAAGCCAGCGGGTACATTAGGTCATGATAATAAGCGGTCCCCTAGGCCATGCAAGCCTGTGGGTTTTACCAGAAAATGTGCTGATTTTAGGCAGGGGCATGACATGACTAGGTTTGCAAACTAGAAAACTCATTCCACCAGTAGTGTGTAGAGTAGCTTGGAACAGGTAAGATACCAAAAACAGGAAGGATGTCTTGGGATGGTGTTTAGTAAACACTGTTTACGTTGTGAAACCTTACTAATTTAGACTCGTTTGTGAAAATTTGTGGTGCTTTAGTGCTCAAACCTTTCCCTACTAGTGAAAACGACTTCTCCACGTGAACACAGATTGTAGTGCTTCACTTTCCAATACACACATGCTGGTCCTACTCAAAAGAAGTAAAGGCCGGGTACGGTGGCTGACGCCTGTAATCCCAGCACTTTGTGAGGCTGAGGCGGGCGGATCACGAGGTTAGGAGATGGAGATCTATACTGGCGAACACGGTGAAACCCCGTCTCTGCTAAAAATACAAAAAATTAGCCGGGCTTGGTGGTGGGCGCCTGTAGTCCCAGCTACTCGGGAGGCTGAGTCAAGAGAATGGCGTCAACCCGGGAGGCGGAGCTTGCAGTGAGCCGAGATCGCACCACTGCACTCCAGCCTGGGCGACAGAGCGAGACTCCGTCCCAAAAACAAACAAGCAAACAAACAAATAAAAATAAAAGAAGTAAAAAGATTCTGCTAAAAGCAACCTTTATAGTGCTTCAGAAAACTTATACAGTTTTCTCTGTCCATTATTTTTGTCAGAGTTGGGGAGGGGTTGTTTGTTTTTGAGTGTGTGCATGTGTGTGTGTGTGTGAGAGAGAGAGAAAAAAGAATAGAATAGAATCCTAACAATCTATAATGGGAAGAAAGCTAAATGATCTGGTCCAGTGTTTTCAAAAATTTCTTTACTTAACCCTCACAGTAATGAAAACATGTTCCACTGGACCCAGAATACAGATATACATATAAAAATCAAAAGTGAAGTATTTTACAAAAAAAAAAAAGCAGAAACAAACTAAAATACCTATTCTTCCTGTATATAAGGAGCCCTACTTTTTACCGCATTCAGTTTCATTTTTAGAATGCTTGTCAAGACCCTGTAAATTGATTTCCTGACTGATTAATGAGTTGCTGCCTGCAGTTTGAAAAATACTAATTTAGTTCAACTTTGATTCTGATTCAGAAAGCTTTTCCTAATAACATATTAGTAAAGCAATATCCCTAAATTAGTACATAGATCCCTTTCTCTGTAGACCTCACCTTTCTGATGCAATGTCCCAAACATATCTGCCTAATTCCTTTGCATACAGACCACGGAGCTGCTAACATCAGGTGTACATAGAAGAGACCTCACTAAGCTGAGAATCAGTGATCTGGAGAAGGCAGAATATTGGCCTCTCAGACCTCAGGGATTTTCTACTGGAAAAGCTTGAAAGTCCAAATAGATCCAAATTTAAAGTCCAAATAATAGATCTGAAAGATTCAAAGTTTAGGTGGGTGACAGAAAGAACCTTGTCATAGGATTTGAGAGACCTGAAACTCGACCCATATGACCTGAGCTTCCCAAATACTGAGCCACGGAGCAGTTGCATCAGAATCATCTGGAGACCTTTTTAATGTGTAAATTCCTGGGCCTCGATCCCAGAATTATGATGGAAATATGAACATTTTAAAAGCTCCCTGCATGATCCACATGTGACCATGACTGGTAACTTCTGATTTGGGCTTTCTGAACCCTGGGAACTTCTTCTCAAGAATGGTCGTGAGATTTGCCTCCCTGCCATGATTGTTATGGAGAACAAATGAAATACAGTATGTATGACGAGTTAATGGGTGCAGCACACCAACATGGCACATGTATACATATGTAACAAACCTGCACATTGTGCACATGTACCCTAGAACTTAAAGTATAATAATAATAAATAAATAAATAAAAAGAAATACTGTATGTAAAAGCCCCAAAACAGTCAAAAGCCCTACAGGTGCAAGATACCAATGTAAAGATATATCTCATGCTCTCTCCTGGCTCACCTTGAAAATTACTAATAATAACTGGATGTCTAAAAAGAGAGATTCTTTTCTTGTAATAAGTTCGCACATTTAGCTCATGGTATTACCAGAAGTTTCGTAGAACTTAGTAAGAATATTTCACATAAATTTTTAGAAATGTTAGAAAATTAAGCCCTCAATTAAAACTTTGGCCTCTCTGAAAGAAAATAACACGCTGTGCTCTAGTTATTACCTGTGGGAAACAATGGAGTTTGTTTTCGTTCTTGTTTTATCTGCCTTACAAATATATATCAGGAGAAAGATATAAGAAAGTTCATCTTATATATCCTGCAAGTAGGTGAAGCCTAAATGAATCAGTCCTAAAATAGATGATAAATGTTAAGCTAATGCTTTTTGACAAGCATTTGTCTTGGAAAAAGAGAAAGAAATAGAATGTTCAGTTTTTGAGGACAAGGTATTAACGGTTTCTCAGGCTATTTATGGAAAAAAACTTATTTCAGTTCTTTCATGGTGCTTATCAAGTAGAGATTTTTATTTAATAAGCATTAGATGTGTACTAGGGTTTATATAGAAATCACATCCTATGTAAGAATTATATATCAAATCCCATACTTTCTGAGTAAGAGAATTTGGACAGTGTCTATGGTTAGTGATCCACAAAGTTAAATTTTCATTTTAAAAATAAGCAAACAGTGCTTTCTCAATGGTTTTATATATTATAAAGAATTTTTTTTTACTGAAACTAAAGGACTAGAATTAGAATATTCACTTGTATTGCTTCTGATAGAGCATCAGAAATATAAATCTAGAACCAATCACACAGACCACACACTGTACTGGAAACACATTAAGAGCTATGAAACACATTGAGAAATGCTTGATTAAAAGTTTAATATAAATTTTCAGGGTAGAAAGCCTAATTTTTTTAAGCAGAATGATTAAAGCAAGGTCTAGAATGGAAGAATAAATTAGTTAGAAAAAGAGACCAATCTTTTGGTTAAGATTATTATCTTTGATAGACCTATGTCTAAACAATTACTTTCCAACTTTCCCCCAATATCTTAATAACAAAAGTTGCTATGGAGTATTTTCATTTTAAATAGCTAGATATAATCAACACCTAGCTGCTTTATCAACTTCAGATGAACTTTGGAATGTGCTAATAGAGGGAATATACTAAGAATCGGAAAGGAGTCCAGAAGATATTGACTACAGTTTTTTGTCTTCCTTCTTTCCTTTTATTCCATAACTGATCAGAGAATAACAATACAGAAATATGTGTTGGGCAGCACATTATAATTTATGAATCCCCGTTATATGTGTTAGCTTATTTTACTTTCATGGTAACCTGGTGAAATAGGTAGCATCTGTCTCTGGAAAAATACCTCTAAGATATGCTAAATATGGTAAGATGTTTAAGAAGAAAAAGTGCTGGGGAAGGAAGGGCATGTTTCTACTGATCAAAGAAGTTACTTAACTTCTCACCCCTTGGTTTTATTACCAGAGTTCTGAGTTTCATCTCATAATGTAGCAAAATATTCCATGCAAGAAACCACTAGAATGCACCAGCAAAAGAAAGATGCCAAAATAATGAATGAAAAAGCATTTCCATCATGGTCGTCTCAGACAATGAGATTCCTCCATAGAGAAACAACATAGCATACTGCCAAGTCAAATAACATGAAAATACCAAAAGAGTCAAAATGGACAATTTATATGGTTTAATTTTTTATAAAGTCATTTTCTACATTAAGCTGTGTAAACTTGAATCTGAACCCTCACTCTACCATTGCTTTGTTATGTGACCTTGATCAAGTCCATTTAACTTTCTCTCAACCCATTTTCCCATCCAATGGTAAATAGACAAAATAATGCTTATCTTGCATGTTCTCACTCATAAGTGGGAATTGAACAATGAGAACTCATGGACACAGGAAGGGGAACATCACACTCCGGGGACTGTTGTGGGGTGGGGGGAGGGGGAGGGACAGCATTAGGAGATATACCTAATGCTAAATGACGAGTTAATGGGTGCAGCACACCAACATGGCACATGGATACATATGTAACAAACCTGCACATTGTGCATATGTACCCTAAAACCTAAAGTATAATAATAATAAAAATAATAATGCTTATCTCATAGGATGGTTGGGATGATGAAATATGTGATGTAATGAATATCCAATTCACAAACTATCACCACTTTGTAAAAATGTGAGTTACTGAATTGGATCAGCAGTGGATTAACTGGTTGTTTGTACACTCTGAGACGTCTCAGTCTTCTCTGGTCAACCTGTAGCCCCTTACTTCTGACTGTGAATCATTTTGAGTTCTTTCCATTCCCTCAACCCAACATCCAATCATTCACTGAGTTTTTCCTACTTTATCTCCTAAATAATTCTTTAATTCGCTATTTTTCTACTTCTCCATTTCTATAGCACCATCCTCTTTTAGGGCTCCCATCGTGTATTTTGACTAAATTATCGCCATGTTCTCTAAACTGGTCTCCTTATGTCTAGTCTTTGCTCTTCACTTCATCTTCCCTGCTACGTACAAATCTAATCCCGTAAATGTTTCACTAAAACATTATATTTGCTTCCCGGTGACTTTCAGATTGAAGTCCAAGCTACTTCCATGGAACAAAGGGATCCCCATGACCTGACCCTTTAGCCCCATCTCCTGTCACTGTTTTCTTCTTATTTAGTGTTATTTACAAATAGCAAATGTTTTTAGTTCTTCATACACAGCATCCATTTCATCCTTCTGTGTATGACTTTGGGAGGCATCCTCTGAGTAGACATTAAAGGCTTTTCATCTGACCAGCCAATTGCTCTATGGCAGTAATTCCCAGATAAAGCCCATTACCTTACCCCAGGTACCTCCCTTAAGGGGTAGAGAAATTAAAAAATGTATAAAGGGGGAGTTGTTAAGGCAGAAAAGAGAGATGTGACACCCCCAAGTCATCTTCCTAAAGAATTGTGATGTGGCTTTCTTTTTAACCTGGATACTTGAATTAAGGAGATTGATGCCACAGTCATTACACCAAACTGTGTTTTAAAGGTATGTGAGAGGAGGCAAACAGTCTGGATGTCACAAAACTACTGTGCTATCTGGTGTGTCTCAGAGCTCTTAACAAACACAGCCCAAACAATGACTCATGACCCCTTTATAGCCCAAAACAAGCTGGTATTTTTGTCATGACAGTTCATCAAGGTTTTTATTTTTGATCTGGAAGGACATGCCGGTGAAGGCTAATTTGGTGTTTGAGGGTGAATGGAAAGAGGATACAATGTTTTAGCATTATTGCTCAATACCACTGATTATGTCTGTGGTTCAATTAGCTGTGTCTTGAGAGAAAAGGCAGTCTGAACGCTCCTGGAATGAGGCCCAGCTTTCCAGGTAAGGTTTCGATTGCTTTGCAGTTCAGCCAAGACCACCTAACCTCAATGTTGGAATTCACCTGAGTATTCTAGAAGGTATAAGTCACCTTTTTTCTCCCTCCATGCACATCTTTTCATCTGGGGAAGATCTGAGGTCTCCCAGAAGTAGATAATTTCAAAATATAGGAAGCATGAACCTAAGTCTCAGATTTTTTAAAAATAGGTATTATGTAGTAGGAAAAAATACTAGGCCTGTAGTCAAGCTCAAATATATTTAAATCTTAGTGCCATTTATTCATCATGGGGCCTTACATGAGTCAGTTAATCTCTCAGAGCCTCTGGCTACCCACATGTAAAAAGCGCATGGATAATACCTATCCATCAGGATTGATAAGGATTAAACAAGATAAGGTGTGTGAGAGGGTTTAGCATTGTATTAAATAATTAGCACACAGTAGGAACTATGTCTGTTTTCTCCTTTATCATCATTGGTAATGACCAAGCTCTTTATTTCTATTTCTGCTTCTGAAATAACTGGTTTGGGTTTTTTTCTCCTTCTATTTAGCTTTGAAAGCTGCAGGCCCAGCAAAAGCACTGTGGCTGTGTAATAGGAACAGACGGATGACTAGACCAGCCAGAGGAAAAATAGGAAGGCTCCATGAGGGAGACATGACAGAGGGCTTGGCTGATTGACTGTAATTTACAGCATCCATCATCATGAGTCCAGGGACAGATACTGTGTATTCTAAGCCTGACTTAGGCTCTGATTCCTTCCAAGGTGTTAAGCAATTCATTTAGTATCTGACAAAGAGTCATCATAATGCTCAGCATAGCTGGGTTGTCTCTGCCAAGATAATTTATCATTCACTGTTTTTACACATTAATGCAAAAACTATATATATTGAGTTCCTACAGAGTGAGGGACTTAAATTGCGGTTTGCGGATACATTTAGGCAGCCTGTAAACTCCCAGGAATGTTATACATGGATTGGAAGACATGTTCTTGCCTGTATTTTATGAGCGGATTTGTAGCTTTTATTAGATTCTCACTGGAGTTTGTGACCAAAAAGAGATTAAGAGTCACTGCTACATGATGTAAGACTTATCATACCATGTTCATGAATACGTTTTTCCTACAATCTTAAAAGACGTACCCTGATGAAAAAGGGATTGGAGCCATGCACTGTTTCTGTGAACTGTACTATGTTGTAATAGGAATTTTACTACATTTGATTCTCAGTAACAGAACTCGAGCAGACATTCCAAGTTGTTTCTTAATTGCTGGTGAAACATGCTTGAGTTTATAGTACTCTTCTCCTAACCATAAACTTTTCCTCACTCTCTCATATTTCAAAAATGAAACACTGTTTAGTTATCTCAAATGAAAAGTGCCTCGAGGACAAAGAACCAGGACTTGGAGTTTTATCACCCACAGTGTTCAGGTAGCCCAGCATCCTTGCATATGCACTATCTATAAATAAAATCTGCTAGATACTGGGGAGTGGCCTCAGGCAGACATGAACAGCAAGCTATGTCAGATGTGGCCCACCATTGGCCACTAGCTGAATGACAGAGGGTGTACCATAGTGGCGGAGTGGGTTTGACTGGAAATTGATGGCTGAAAGTATTTGAAGTGAAAAACCAGAAGTCACCTCTGTCACTCTGTCACTAAAATAAAAACTGACAATTCCGAGATAGAAACAGTACTGCTTTTCCCCTTGCCCCCTGGCTGGATATATTCTGTGACAGGGGATTCCCTGAAAGGTCTAGAGTAATGCCCCGCCCCCATCCACCATCACCGCCAGGGGAAACCCTCCACAAAGATGCCTGACAACTGGCCTCTTCATATGCTTTAGAGGTGAAGCCTACTTAAAAAGCTAGCACTTGGTGGAAAGGGGATATTTGGTTCCCATTTGCCATCACTGACAGTTCTTGCTATTGCTTTTTGTTTTCTCTCTTCATTTAAATTTCTTTCTCTATAACAACCCTAGCAAGAAAACTGAGTAGACCAGAGAGAACAGACCAGATAAAGCGGATGTTCCCAGGAGTGCTGGGAGAGGAGAATAGGGGAAGCATGAGGGGATCACCAAAGATCTTGTGAGCTGAGTTCAGCGTGTACATGTTCAAGGCATTGCGTAGCCCTCATCCACCCATCCAGACAGCGCGAAAATGGGGCAAGAATACTGGCCTTGGGTTTCCATGAGTCCAAATGTGACCCAGGCTCATCACTATCTGTCCATGCCATGTTGGCAAATCGCAGGACTTCTCAGAGAGTTCTTCCTCATCTGCAAAGTAGAGATGATTACACCCACTTCACAGTGTAGTACTGTGAGTTTCATGTGATAATGCATGAAAAGTACATGGCAGGCATTTAATAAATGCTAGCTTACAGTTAGCTCTTCTTATTTCACAGAATCTCATTTTCTGGGAGATTAAGATGTATCCTTTTAAAACTTCTTATCTGATGATAATATTTCTAATCTGTAATATATGTATATATATTCTTGCTAATACATCTCTTAAGCAAAAATAATTGCACATAATTTGACCTATATTTCAATGATGAAAAGTTACACTTTTGTAACTATTTTAAACCATTTTAAAAACACTTTTTACATTGATCATTGTTTAGAATATCAATTAACACACTGTGCTATAATTCAGCAGAGCTACCGGACACCGTTGTTCTGCTTCGGGCTGCTGGCCTGAAGATAAAAGCTCTCTGGTTTTCTGAAGTATATGATGTTTCATTTCCCCTCTGGCAGCTCCCATTAATACTTATGTTTAACTTTGCCCCCTTGGCTCATTCTGATTTTCTGCTGTTTTTCTAGTCTGGAAAAGAGATTAACAAGATTTTCGCTGACGAAACAGGAGGGAGGAGGCACTGAGTGAGAGTGTGAGGGTCTCTTCAGTGTTGTATGGACTCACCATGCCTTATCTCACCTTTCCTTCTTCTTCATTGACTTTGCTGTATTTTTAGGGTGTTCGCTGTATTTATGGTACATGCTCTTTTACAAGTGTAGATTAGCAAGTAAGTATTTAGTCGAGGATTTTTTTCTCAGTAATGGAAAAAGTCTTAATTTAAAAGCTCCTGGTCTGGTCACTTATATCCCACTGGGATGAAGGTCACGTTTGACACTTGAGCCTTTGCTTGGCTTGGAGCCCTCTTCTCAGTATAGTGAATGTTCCATCTGCAGTCAGGACACTGAACTAGGATCACCAATGGGCACAAGATGAATGAGATAAAACAAATACCTTCAACTGGCTTAAAATCTCAAAGAACTAAGACAATGTAAACTGTAATATGAGGCAATATTTGAGAAGTTTTATAATGAAGTCTTAAGTGAAATTTGGAAGAAAGGGAAAAATATCCATTTTGAAATCCAACTTCCAGCAGGTATAGTGGGGCATTTCTGAGTCAGCTTGAGAAGGGGAAGGTTTCTGTGGCCATAGTTTGAAGACAAAGTCATCCAAAGAGAGATTCATCCAAACAGAAGCAAATATGTAGACCACAAATGTGCAGTCTTGTTTAGGGAATAGAAAGAATTTTTGTTTGGTTTCAGAGTGGAGTGCTTAGAGTTACTGTGACAGATAAAACTGGAGAAATATAGCAGACCAGGTCCTAATGCCACACCAAGTAAGGAGTTCTGTGTTCTGGTGACTTCGTAACAGATTGAATTCTGTGAAATCACAGAGGTTTGCACTACTTAAGCCAAATGGTAGAACTGAACAAGATGCGTGGATGTATTTAGATGACTAGCAACTCAACAGAAGGGACTAGAGCTAGCTTCTGGTTTCAGCTGAGTTTCAGAGGAGAAATATCTGGGCAAACCTGACTAGGATGCTAGCAAACTTTTGAATTCAGCATATAATTTATCTTGTAAATGTGACTATTTTAGAAAAAAACAAAATACATTTGTGGAGAGCACCACACAATTAGCTTCATTCAGATTCGGCATTTGGATCTTGGCTTTTCTAGAGACCCCATTTCTAATGATATCTGATTCTGGGGGCTTTTTTTTCACCATTATTAAAGTCACCCTTTACTTTCCTTCTGCCTTTGAAGTTACAATCTCATCAGTTCAACGTCTTTTTAGAGCACTTAACAGAAAATTTAATCAAAACACTAAGCCAAATTTCAGCTAAAAAGTTATTAGCGTCACTGGAAATGTGAGTCAGATTTTCAGATAATGCTATTCAGCCAAATAGGGTTCACCACACTGTTCTAGACATTTAGAAAATAATTAGATATATTTAGTGTAGAAGTAGATACAAAAACCATACTCAAAAAAACTAAAACTACTCTATATGCTGGAGTACTGCAGAAACTAGGTATAAGTTTGTGTTCTCTCTAGGTAAAGATATCAACATTTGTTTTTCTATGTGATTATATATAGTTACTTATTACACATATATACCCACTCATATTTAATGAAGCAAGTTGGTAAAGCATACCAAACTGAAGTAAAGGGATGAAAGTTTGAGACCAGGCTCCTCCAAAATTTTCTGTATGGCTGTGGGCCTGTTGTTTGAATTTCCCTGGAATTCAGTTTTGCTCATCTTACCGAACCAGACATTGATCTCTTCCCTGATTTTATGTAATTTAGCTACCCATTAGTTGTGTCTTATCATTGCCCCTTTCTAATCCTTCAGTGGAAACTGATTAAAAGTCACCATACAAGAACAGGAACTTTTTGCTTAAATTAGGATTTTAGCAGGAAAGAGAAGGAAACAAAACACTTTAAAGTCTTCTTCAACCATCAGCTTTAGGGGAAAAAAAGAATTCAGTAAGTCATAGTAGAGATTTTTTTTTAATCCCATCGATTTTAAGGATTATCATGGGGTCAAATTTTACATTCATATTCAATTTCTCAAAAATATTTATTGCATGAAAAAGAATTAAATAATGGCATTTGTAGTTACCTGGATGGAATTGGAGACCATTATTCTAAGTAAAGTAACTCAGGAATGGAAAATCAAACATTGTATGCCCTCACTCATAAGTGGGAGCTAAGCTACAAGGATGCAAAGGCGTAAGAATGATGCAATGGACTTTGGTAACTCGGTGGGAAAGGGTGGAAGGGGAATGAGGGATAAAGCACTACAAATTGAGTACAGTGTATACTACTTGGGTGATGGATGCACCAAAATCTAAGAAATCAACACTAAAGAATGTATTCATGTAATCAAACACCACCTGTTCCCCAAAAACCTATGGGAATAAAAAATAAAAATTAAAAAACCAAAATATTTATTGTGATAAGTGATTGATTTTGCTAAGTTTCTGAATGCATGATTTATTTAGTCTTCATAGCTAACTGGTGAGATAAGATCCATTTCGTGGGTATGAATACTGAGGCTGAGAGAAGCATAAGTTTTTTCATAGTAACATGAGTAGTAAATGGTAGAACCAGTTAATTATGTGGGACTAGAGCTCAGGGCTGCAGAGAAGGGATAGCGGGGTTTGAAAACAACAGCTAGTTGACTTCCAAAGAGCCAAGCTTCTCTTCTGTGTAGTGCAGAGCTGTTGCTGGGGAGTGGCTTCACAGCCAGGGACTTTGTTTCCAGTGTCTCCCATGTAGGTGAGGCCACATGGTCCATAAGCCAAACTCCTGCTGGCCAACAGTATACAGCACAATTCTGTCTCTTCCTGGCTGAAGTTGTAAAGTATCTGAGGTGACTTCTTCACATTCTCTTCCTTTTCCATGGCAATCTTGGAGGCCATGTATCAAAGGTGATAGCTTCATGCGATGGGAGAAGCCTATGTGAACAGGTTGGATAGACACAAGAAAGAGACCTAAGAGCACTCTCTGATGGTTTGGCTATGAAAAGAAAGAATCAAAGATACTTCTTAGGTTTCTGGATGGAGCATCTCAGAGGATGATGGCACCAGTTTACTTGGAGAGGGAACCCTGGCAAAAGAACTGGCTGGGGAGGAAGATGACAGATTCAGCTTTAGTTTATACACGCCTCATGTGAACACTAGATTGTCTTGATAAATTACTGAAAATTAAAAAAGCTGTTCCAGAATCTTAGAGTCAATGTTATTCAACAGAAGGTGTCCTAGTCCACTTGTGTTGCTGTAAGGAAATACCTGAGACTGGGTAGTTTAGAAGGAGAAGAAGGTTTATTTGGCTTTTGGTTCTGCAAGCTGCACAAGAAGCACGGCACCAGCATCTGCTTCCAGTGAGGACCTCAGGCTGCTTCCACTCCCAGCAGAAGATGAAATGAAGCCAGTGTGTGCAGAGGTCACATGGCAAGAGAAAGCAAGAGAGAGGAGGGGAGAAGGTGCCAGGTTCTTTTTAACAACCAGCTCTCATAGAAATTAACAGAGTGAAAACTCATTCACCACTTTGAGAATGACACCAAATCATTCACGAGGGATCCTCCCCCATGACCCAAACACTTTCCACTAGGCACCACTTCCAACATCAGGGATCAAATGTCAACATGAGATGTGGAAGACAAACATCCAAACTATAACAGAAGGAATCGGAAAGCATACTGTTAGACGCTTTGTGAAGAGATGTGGATTTTCCTCCCCTTTCTGTATTAACAAAGGAAGAGAAAGACCTTACCATTTGAAATGGGTTGGACTCTTTACTTTTATATGATGTGTACTATGACAGTTTACTATTTCTCAACTCTCAACTAAAATGGTAATAATAATTATATCAACAAATGATATTAATTTTTGCTTGGGTAGCACTTTATATATATATCCAAACCCATTTTCCTATTTAATACAATAGTCATGTGAAGAAGGCATAGAAACTGAACTCTTGAGAGATTAAATGATTTTTTTTGATATTACACAGTTAGTGGTAAAACTAAAATCTGATGTCATGTCTGACTGGCAATGTAACAAAACTCTGTGAGGGTTTGAGTTCAGGAATTATGGAGGTTTAAAAAGAAGGCTCTAAATTAGTTTAAATCCCAAATTTACAAGAAAAAAACAAACAACCCCATCAAAAAGTGGGCAAAGGACATGAACAGACACTTCTCAAAAGAAGACATTTATGCAGCCAAAAAACATATGAAAAAATGCTCATCATCACTGGCCATCAGAGAAATGCAAATCAAAACCACAGTGAGATACCATCTCACACCAGTTAGAATGGCAATCATTAAAAAGTCAGGAAACAACAGGTGCTGGAGAGGATGTGGAGAAATAGGAACACTTTTACACTGTTGGTGGGACTGTAAACTAGTTCAACCACTGTGGAAGTCAGTGTGGCGATTCCTCAGGGATCTAGAACCAGAAATACCATTTGACCCAGCCATCCCAGTACTGGGTATATACCCAAAGGACTATAAATCATGCTGCTATAAAGACACATGCACACGTATGTTTATTGTGGCACTATTCACAATAGCAAAGAGTTGGAACCAACCCAAATGTCCAACAACAGCAGACTGGATTAAGAAAATGTGGCACATATACACCATGGAATACTATGCAGCCATAAAATATGATGAGTTCATGTCCTTTGTAGGGACATGGGTGAAGCTGGAAACCATCATTCTCAGTAAACTATCGCAAGGACAAAAAGCCAAACACTGCATGTTCTCACTCATAGGTGGGAACTGAACAATGAGAACTCATGGACACAGGAAGGGGAACATCACACTCCGGGGACTGTTGTGGCGTGGGGGGAGGGGGGAGGGACAGCATTAGGAGATATACCTAATGCTAAATGACGAGTTAATGGGTGCAGCAAAACAACATGGCACATGGATACATATGTAACAAACCTGCACATTGTGCACATGTACCCTAAAGCCTAAAGTATAATAATAAAAAAAAAGAAATAAAAAAAAAAGATTGTCAACATTGGTATATTTACATATTGTCACAACTGGAAAACTCTGAAGTGTTAAAAACTCAGAATTGGCTTATTACTGTCAAAACTAGAAGATTTTTAAGAGTTAAAAACTGTTCAGGTATTCAGCTGTTCTGGTAAATTAAATATTCTAGTTAGGGAGAATTTGCATTTCATAACTTGAATATAGGTCATAATTTAAATGCTAGCTTTTAAACAAGTATACAGCATAGTACTTTTAACACTAAAACAATACTCAATATAATTTTGTCTTTTGGTGTTGTTGAAAACACTCTATCATAGTAAGTATTATAGAAATTAATTACTATTGCCCTAAAGTGTTCTGGCACTAGGTAATAGACATTGCTGATAGAGAAAAAAATCAGAGGATGTCACTTTCTTGTCCTTCTACTTTGTCTACCTCTCTGGTACTTTCAACGACTGCCCATTCCACTTAGAATTTGAGTTTTTTGTATGTTTTGTTTTGTTTTGTTTCTGAGTCAGAGTCTCACTCTGTCGCCCACGATGGAGTGCAGTGGCACAATCTCAACTCACTGCAGCCTCTGCTTCTTGGGCTCAAGGAATACTCCCACCTCAGCCTCCCAAGTAGTTGGGGCTACAGGTGCATACCACTACCTCAGCTATTTTTTGTATTTTTAGTAGAGATGGGGTATTGCCATGTTGGCCAGGCTGGTCTCCAACTCATGAGCTCAAGCGATGTGCCCACCTCAGCCTCCCAAAGTGCTGGGATTACAGGCATGAGCCCTGCACCCAGCCTAAAATCTAAGATCTTTAACTTGACTTTCTAAAACTTGCATAATTGGCTCCTGGCAACCTCATCTCATGTCACTCTTCACCTCAAACACCACGCAATAATGCATATATGCCCCTTTGATGACTAGATGACTACAGTGTGTAACAGTGACCTAATGGAAAGAGTGTTTCAGGTTTTTAGTAACTGGTCTCTGATTGCACATAATTAGAGGGTAATATTAGATGTTGTATCTCTAGTCTAGAAAAGTCTCTGGCACATGATAGATGCTCAACAGGTTCCTTTTCTACTGACCACTGAATGAGAAGATGAAGATATCTTCTGATAGTGATGCCAAATACTCTAGAGCTTGGATGACTCTAAGCATTGAATGAAATGCTAGAGTTATATCCCTGCCCAATACTGGACAATTGGTGAAGAAAATACCAGTGATGAGAAAAATTATCTTCTAATCTTGCCAGGTGAATATGAGGACCTAGGATCTGAGAATCATTAGTAGAGCAACAAATATGTATTTAAATGTTTGAGATAGAAGATCTGTAAGTAAAGACAGAGAATAATGACATGACTGTTTAAAATTCTGAGGGGATGGCTTAATAAACCTGCAAGCCTGCCAAGGGTTAATTTTCCAAGAGAGTTGACTTGAGGAAAGACTAAGGGAGAGCACGTGTTCACTGTAACTTGATGGATTTATGTGATCCAACAGGATGAATTTCATGCAGTGAATTTATGTTACCGATTGTGATTTACAGCCAAAGGATGGATGGATGGAGGACAGATGAATAAATAGATTGATGGTCATTATTATTATAAATCTTGCAAACAGGATCACTCTACATGCATCCTGGTAGCCTTTAAGGCCTCTCCAAAGAATTTAGAGCATATACTGCATATTAATTTTCCTTTAAAACCTTTTATTTCTATGTGTGTTTATCTGATGGCTGATTTTTTCAACAATAACTTCACATTTATATATATAATTTTTAACTTTTTAAACCATTTATATCCCTTTTCAGAAGTAGACTTCATAGATCCTTATCAAATAAGGTTGGCTAATAGCCTGTGGTGTATAGAAAGGGCAGTACCATGTAATCTCCTACTTTATCTACCTCTCTGCCTCCACATATTAGGTTAGAATTAAACAGAAGAATTCTAATGGGGGATATGTTCCAGCTGTCTTTTTTTTTTTTTTTTTTTTTTTTTTTTTGAGATGGAATTTCGCTCTTGTCACCCAGGCTGAAGTGAGTGGTGCGATCTCAGCTCACCACAACCTCCAGCTCCCAGGTTCAAGTGATTCTCCTACCTCAGCCTCTCAAGTAGCTGGGATTACAGGCATGCGCCACCATGCCCGGCTAATTATGTATTTTTTTTAGTAGAGAGGGGGTTTCTCCATGTTGGTCAGGCTGGTCTCGAACTCCTGACCTCAGGTGATCCACCCACCTCCGCCTCCTAAAATACTGGGATTACAGGCATGAGCCTCTGTCCTGGCCTTTTTTTTTTTTTTTTTTTTTTTTTCGAAACGGAGTTTTGCTCTTGTTGCCCAGGCTGGATTGCAATGCTATGAACTTGGCTCACTGCAACCTCCGTCTCCCAGTTTCAAGCTATTCTTCTGCTTCAGCATCCTGAGTAGCTGGGATTACAGGCATGCGCCCCACTCCAGGCTAATTTTCTATTTTTAGCAGAGATAGGGTTTCACCGTTTTGACCAAACTGTTCTTGAACTCCTGACCTCAGCTGATCTGCCCGCCTCAGCCTCCCAAAGTGGTGGAATTACAGATGTGAGCCACTGCACACGTCCACCAGCTTCCTTTTTAAATTGATCTTTGAATAATTTAACTTGAGTGATTAAATGATATATGTAGTAAGAATTTATAGATTTTACCAAAGGACTGGCCCGCTATTCCCTGAATGAAATATAAAAAGGAAGGGGCATATAGAAAAGCATTTCTGGTATTATCCAGTACATTTTCTTTTGAATTCATTTTCTTATGGAAAATGGAGAGTTTTTTAAACCTCATTTAGTTTGGTGAATTACAATTCAATTGATTTTTTCTGTTTATGCCTAAAAAGTCTATCTGAGCAGGACCATTAATTTAAATGCTTTCTACAAGTCATTGTCAGGCCAGGGTGGGACTGGAGATGGAACGATGTGAAGAAAATAAATGACTGTAGTGGGAGAAAATGGAGGAGAGAAAAAGAAAGTAACCTTTTTACAGATGAAGGTTCTAAGGGAACAGGTCAAATTAATTTACCTAGTGTTTAAAGTATGCTCCTTCATGCAGAACTTGTGTGTCTCCCAAATAGGCTAGGCAGGAAACTCCAAATTCTGTGATATCTTTAACCCAAGTAGAAGGAGCACTGACCTACTTTCAGATCACACTGGAAAGACCAACCGATCAATTGAAGTTTGTAACAGACCTGCACAAAGAGAAGGCTTCATCAATGCTGTATTTTCCTGCTGCATGAAAGAGTTATATTTCTTGTTGTGAGTGTTGTAATCCCCACTTATCTTTTATGATAGATGTTAGTCAATGACATCTCTTGAGACTGAGTTTGGTTTTGTTATTATTGCTCTAACAAAGAAAAGCTTGAGGTTTTGAAATTTTGATTATTTTCAAATTTTGATGATTTTCAAATTTTGATGTCATATTTTTATTTCTAAAGGAATAGAGTTATGAGGCTTCTGTAAGTATCATTTAGTGTCTTTTATGTGATCTGTTAAAAGAGCTGATTTCTAGTTGTTTTATAACTATCAAAATTCTAAGAAAAGCAAGAAAAATCTGCATAAAGTGATGCACAATATATTTTAGGTGTTGTACTGGGTTTTTATACTTATTTAAACCTTACAAAAACCTTTTATGATGGATAGCTGAGAAAACTGAGACTCAGAGAAGTCAAGAAACTTGTCCTAGGAAGTAGTCCTAGGAAGTTCCTAGGAACTTGTCCTAGGAAGAAGTTTCCCATCTCAAAGCTCATACTTTACAACTATGTCTGCTTCTCATGGATCTTTGTACAGTTCTTATAGCTTAACAGAAGTTGACCACCTGCTTAAAATTCTTCCCAATTATATTCAACTGCATCATTACATTAATATTGGCACAGCAAACACCTAGTCCTTTTGTAGCAAACCTGTTTCATGACCATTTTCTTTAACATTTTCTTGTATGTCACCAAAAGAAGAAATATTTCTTTTTTAAAGTCATTTTTAGCCCCTTGAAGTTGAGAATTACCCTCTAGAAATCTCCATTTTAGTGTCTCAGCATGAATTTTTATATATCAAATCTGAATTTCAAGTTGTCATTTATATCAGACCCTTTTGCAATCTATTGCTAACGGAGTGTGTCCTTAAGATTTCTCCCAAAAAGTTCAGTGCTCAGCTCAGAATGGTGAGATATTATCTTTTAAAGAGGTTTTGTGCATACTTAGTACAGAGATCACCTGGATTTCCTTTAAGTCAAGCAAAAATGTAGGTGAAGCATTTAGACCAAAACCACATGCCGACCAACTTCAAACAGTTCATTTTGGTTAGAATTGCAAATATGTAGAATGGCTTGTAAACATTTACTGAATGACTACCTTGCACCAGGTACTGCTAGACACTGAACTCTGCATTTTCTGCTTCCTGGCACTTGCCTTTATGAAGCATCTCTTATACCCTAGGCAGTAGTCTATGAACGGGAAATCATAAATATCATTAAAAAAATCATTGGACCAACTGGCCTCCATCTTAACTGGTCTTACGTCTTTCTGTAAGAAATTCTGATGACAAAGAATCTGAATTGGATTACAGTGACTATATTTAAAACCTAGAAGAAAAGCTGATACACAAAGCGCCTTAATCTTTTCTGACAGAAATACAGTGAGCATCGTAATGAAAAGATATAGTCAGTCTAGAGTTGCTGTCAATATGCGGCATTGTGCCCAGGGCAATTAAATTTGCCTGTTTTTTATTACTGAGGCCAAATATTTGGCCTGGGTTCCTGCAGAAAATAAGTAATTCCATTACATGTGATTCACCTTTGAGTAACCCTCCAAGTTAATGAAGACTGAAGCTGAAAATTTATATTTATTACAGAAATAATCCATTTAGCAAATATTTATGGGGTCCCTTTATGCTCACTGGGCAGTATATAAAGATTTAAACATGCAAAATAAAGCCTTTGTGTATTAGAAATGTGCAGCCTAACTTGCCTAAAAATATCTCTCCATTTTTTCAAAAAAATCACATTCTTGTTTTTTGTTTTTTATAAGAAGATAAAATGAATTATGATGACTAACAAAAGATATTCCAAAGTCATGAGGAGCCTGGACTCTGGAGTCAGGCAGAGGGTGTTTTAAATTGTGATCTGCTATTTATCACCTGTGCGACCTGGCATCAGGTGCTTCTCATGCGCCATGATATAGAATCAATTTGATAATAGCTCCCATCTTATTAAATTGTGTTGAACTGAGATAAGAAAATTCCTGATAAATTTCCTGAAACATTGCAACTACTCAGTACATTATGTCTATTAATTTTTTATGATACATGTTTTGAGCTAAATTGAGTTTTTAGTGTATCATTGTGCACATTTCCCTCCTAAAATGTAATGTGGTCTTAGTGCTTCCCTCAATCTAAGTCCCTGCTCTCTGGCCGAAGGCCTGTGTACTCAGGTTGATCCATCTGGTATAGTTTGGGGCTCCTTCTCCTTCTTCCCTAATACATCTATATACACAAATAAATATCAAAAAATTGGACACCAATGGAATGTAGATTGCAAACATTGGCAAAAGTCATTAGTTTTTAAAAAATGATTATATAAACACTAAGCAGCTTTTTAAGAAATTGTTAAACAAACATTGATGACATGTCTTCTGCGCACTAGGTACTGCAATAATCATCATGACCATTCTGAAAGAAGTTGCTTAACTCTGGAGCCAAACAGACCTAGCTCAACATCTTGGTCTTGTTACTCATTTGTTTAGTGACTTTGAAAGAGAAACTTACTCACTTTGAGTCTGTTTCTTAATCCAAAGACAGGGAGTTAGTAATACTTACAGAGGTTGTTGAAAGAATTGGTCTGCATTAAAGTGCTTGACACAGTGCCCGGCACATGCAAGGCTCTCAGTAAACAAGAACTGCCTTTCCCTCACCCCTAGTGATTACAGAGAGATAATTAAGATTGTCCCTCCAAACTGCATATCTTGTGAGAGCACGAAGCTTATATGGAAAGTAGCACAGTATCTCTTACTCTCTATCAGTGTTGCTGCAAATGACAGCTGGAAGGCAGTCAAACTGGGTTTTCAACCCAGATCTTTGGATTCTGAGTATGGTCACATATTTTGTTCCCTTCCACCCTGTCACCCTACTTCAGTTTTTGGAAGCACGCATTTGCATGCTTCTGGGGGAGATACGTGAGGAACAGATTGCATTCCACTATTAACTGGGTTCTACATATTGATCCTGAAGAGCGGTCATTGCCAACTTACCTCCTCTTCTTAAAGCTCCTCTTCTTCTCCAGAGCTCTAGGTCACTCCTAGAGCTGGCTTTGTTCCTAGTCCTTGTCTTGTCCAAGCTCTGTTTAAAAGCACAGTGAGGGATGAGAGGCAGGAGGAGCAAATGCACGCTAGGAACATGATCTCCAAAAGTGGTGCCTTTTCAACAATTTTAAAGACAGTACATTTATATAGAGGTTCTAACACCACAATAAAGAGCTATTAGAGAAAGCAATGTGTAGCAAGACTGTGAGGTGAGTAAGGAAGGTGGGCAAAAAAGAAATGCTTTCAAAGACAGACCGCCCTCTCCCGCAGGCTCCTCCTGCCCCAGTGTTAAAACCTGGCTTTGTCTTTGGCTCTTCTCTGGTTTGTACCTGCCCCACCTCTCTTCCCACCCCAGTCCCTTTAAGTTAGCTTGGGTGATAAGCCCATTTCTGCTAAGATGCTGATAGGAAGGTGACCATTCTACATTTGGCTTCTCCATGTTGTTCTGTTACCAGCTAGCAATGGAATGGTAGGAATACAGGACAAGGAGAGAAAGGAGGGGTTATTGGCAGGACTCTCCACTTACACTTCTAGAAGACAGTATCGTGGGTTAAGGCCAGCAGTGTCTTGAGTCTGGTCCTCAGTTTCTGCCTACAGAATGCAGACACCTCAGTGTCTTCTGTTTGGGACTCAGCTCCAGGAGCGTGACCTCCCCTTGGCGATCTACAGAAACAGTCTTCATTTGTATGGAGAAAAATATTTCAGGTGTGTTTTAAAAATAAAATAAAATAGAAATAAAACTAAACAAGCAAAAACTCTGCAGGTTCTCTGGAGTATCAGACTTTGATGTTTTACCTAAAATTAGTATAGAGTCCAAGTTTCCTTTCTAAAGGTTTTCTCTAAACAATTCTCCTTTCAGTGTAACATTTAAAAGTGGCTCAAATTCAAAATTTGATGTTTACTTAATGAATCCCTACAATTCCTATCAGTTGTACTCAGGAGAAGAGAAAATGGATAAAGATAGTTTATTTTTTCTGCTGTATTGTTTCTTCTTCACCTGCAGGTCTGTATACTCTTAAAGCCAGGAAATTCTAAGGTACTTTGTGGGAGATTTTTTAGTTAGTTTAGGGAAGCTTCAGAGAAAAACAACAGTAAACACACTAATTTTTGTTTCAAGTTAAAAGGGTTATTTTTAAAAAGATTTTTTTTGTTGTTGTTGTTGTTTTTTGAGACGGAGTCTTGCTCTGTCGCCCAGGCTGGAGTGCAGTGGCGCAATCTCGTCTCACTGCAAGCTCCGCCTCCCGGGTTCACGCCATTCTCCTGCCTCAGCCTCTCCGAGTAGCTGGGACCACAGGCGCCCGCCACCACGCCCGGCTAATTTTTTGTATTTTTTAGTAGAGACGGGGTTTCACCGTGGTCTCGATCATCTGATCTCGTGATCCGCCCGCCTCGGCCTCCCAAAGTGCTGGGATTACAAGTGTGAGCCACCGCGCCGGCTTTAAAAAGATTTTTTAAAAAATGTCTTTCAAACTATTTTTGACCTGCAATCTATCATAATGTACTAGCTGTTCTGACACTGTTATAAAGATACTACCCAAGACTGGGTAATTTATAAAGAAAGGAGGTTTAGTTGACTCACAGTTCCACATGGCTGGTGAGGGCTCAGGAAACTCACAATCATGGTGGAAGGTGAAGGGGAAGCAAGGCACGTCTTACATGGCAGCAGAGGAGACGGGGGGGCCAGGGGGATGTGCCACACTTAAAGCATAAGCTCTCATGAGAACTCCCTCACTAGCGTGGGGAAAATTGCCCCCATGATCCAATCACCTCCCATCAGGTCCCTCCCTTGACACGTGGGATTACAATTCCAGATGTGATTTCAGTGGGGACATAAAGCCAAACCATATTACATAAGAAATGTGTTTTATATCACCATCCAATTTGGCCAGGAGTTTCATGAAACAGTATTTATCCTTTCTATAGGCAATGCACGTTTTTCTGTTTCATTTTAAAATTGAGGTTTTGCCCTAACAAACTACCTTCACAAGCTTCCAATGGGGCCTTATTTGCAGTTTGAAAAGGGGATTGAGAAACACTGCCTCTCTTTTAACACAATTGAGCCAATGATTTTAAAGAATGTTCTTTTCATGCGACATGGGGAGGTGAAAATAAACAAGATGCCCACATGGATGGAGCTGCTGACTTCACGGAGTTCACCATCTAGTGGGATTAATATAACATTGTGATTTTAGGAGAACAGATCAAAGGAGCAAGCATCATGACAAAAATGCACTTGCTTATGAAAAGCTTTTTGCAAACATCTGATACATGAGTGAGAAAAGCTGGATGTCTATTGTAATTTCTCATGGAAATATTACTTTCTTGATACTGAAGGTCACTATGAACAGGAATTTGTGATCGTATTGATGTCTTTACTAAATATTTGACAACTTCGGCAAAACAAAACAAAAACCAAAAGCAGTAACATGTGCCACAAACTTTTAAGCCAATCTGCCTTGTTTCTTCCTTTTCTTCCCCACTTGTTCCCATCATTGTCCTCCTTTGTCACAGAATAATCTGGCTTGAACTATTCCATTTCTTTTTTATCATGGTAAAATACATACAAAATAAAATTTTCCATTTTGGCCATTTTACAGTGTAAAACTCAGTGGCATTTAGTACATTCTTAATGTCGTGCAACATAACCACCATCAAGTTCCAGAACTTTATATCACCCCAAAAGGAAATCTGTGCTCATTAAGCAGCCACTCCCCTTTCCCCTCCACTCGGCCTCTGTCAACCTCCAGTCTGCTTTCTGTATTAATGAATTTGCCTACTCTGGAAATTTCATATAAATGAAATCACGTAATATGTGGCTCTTTGCATTTGGCTCCCTTCATTTAGCACAGTATTTTCAAGGTTCATTCACATTGTAGCCTGTATCAGTACTTTTTTCCTTTTTATGGCTGAATAGTATTCCATCGCATAGCTAGGCCACATTTTGCTTATCCATTGTCTGTTGATAGAGAGCCATTTCATCTTAAAAGGAATTTTATTTACAAAATAATTAGAAACTAAATGATTGGGCACATCTTTACAGCTTTTATTACATATGTATTAAAAGTAGGGTCTGAAGGTTTTTGAAGAAATCTGGTGTCTCTGTAGGAGCCTGAGTATGAGAAGTACTCTGTATTCAGAAGCTCATGAGATTGTGCTGGGCCTCACCTATAAATTCAGGATTTATCTGCATACATATGATGAATGAAACCACGTGAGTGGATGAAATCACCCTCAGAAAAGGATATAGAATTGCCTAGGACAAAGCCCTGAAGAACCCCAACATGCTGGGGAGTAGTGGAGTAAGAGTAGCCTCCAGTTTCCTCACTGGGGATGAAGATAATAAAACCTAACTTAGGCAAACTCTCAGGCTCACTACTTTAGGGAAAAATACTACCTACTTTTTCACAAAGTTTATAAGAGATTTAAATGAGGCAACATACGCATCCAGTGCCTGGGCAATAGGTAGGACCTCAGCAGTGGTAGCTGGTAGTATTCCAATGACAAAACTTCTTTCTACTCTGTATTTTTGATGCTATCACTATTATCGATTTCCACATCTGTTACTTTATTTATCTTATCTGGTAAGATATTGATGATATTTGTCTGGTAACATTGTAACCGGGCTGCCTAGTTTGAAATAAGTTTTCAACCTTTTAAAAATCCATCTATATTTAATTGTATGTGTGTGTGTGGTTGTTTCCCACAACACCAAAAGAAGCTAAAGGAATCTGAATTTGGTGGAGAAGTTAGAGGCACAGGCCAGACACACAGTGTGGCAGTTTTGGATCCACATAGGAAAGTGTTCTCAATTCCATAGCTTGGGAGAGAACCATTCTAACCCCAGATTATCAAGACAGTAAACTTCTTTCCCTTTAGATGTTTTTGTTTTGATGTTGGCAAGGGAAGAGTCATCACATTTCTTAAAGCACACTTAGTTTTTGCCCTCCCATTTTTGGTAAAAAATAGTTGACAAAAAGATTTGTGCTCCACCCCAGATGCAATTATATTGTAATCATAACTACCTGAAGTCAAAAATCACTGGATATACTGTTTTTAAAACTTATCAGATTATTGAACATAGTGTCTTAAATTTGTTATTCCTATAAGATCCTTGACTATTGTTGCTCTCTGTTGAAGAGTTTCAATATTTTTTGATGAATTCTCAAAAGACATGAGCACACTTCCCTTCACTCAATTTTAACGCAGCTGGTGTGATTGTTTTCTCCTTGGATCTTCTGAAAGATTCATTAAGATATGAATAACTTACTTTCATAACTTCATTTGCTTTAGTCTTTCAGTTTTCTTCATATTTTTTGTAAACTTCTTAAACCTTTCCACTTTTGAAGAACTAAAAAGTTTTCAACCTTTTTTTTGGAGATGAAGTCTCACTCTGTCACCCAGGCTGGAGTGCAATGGCATGATCTTGGCTCACTGCAACCTCTGCCTCCCAGATTCAAGTGATTCTCCCACCTCAGCCTCCCAAGTAGCTGGGACTAGAGGTGTGCACCACAATGCCAGGCTAACTTTTTTGTATTTTTAGTAGAGATGGGGTTTCACCATGTTGGCCAGGCTGGTCTCGAACTCCTGACCTCAAGTGATCCACCCGCCTCAGCCTCCCAAAGAGCTAGGATTACAGGCATGAGCCACTGCACCTGGCCCAACATTTTTTTCTTATTCAACAATTTGATTAGGGCATTTTTTTTCTAGAATTTCACATCTTGTGGTGTATGCCTATTGACATTCTATGTATAAGTGTATTTCATGTGTTAAAAACATGATTTCCAGTGAAAGTAAAGCTACAGATATAGGCATGGCATTTTGTGAAGGTGTGCAGTTTCTTTTGTCTCTTATCGTTGGCTGATTTGTTATAGGCTGAGAGGTTGAAACATAAAGGTAATGTAACTTGTATTAAGCTATGCAATTAGAACTGTTGCTGGGGAATGGACTCTCTGCCTCCTGGATCCTGATTCAGTGCATTTTTTCCACTGGAAAGTGGACAACTCATGATATTCATGACCTAGTTCATGTTGGCTATTGTCCAAACTTGGTGGTCAAAACAAGCACAGGGTTTATGGAAAACTACTATTTCCTGTTCTGTTACCAATTTAATACAAAAAGTACTGGAATGTGTGTGTATTTTCTGATATATTTGGTAAGGCATGCTATTTTTTATCTCATAGGTCAAGTTACAGGAAATAAAGCACTTGAAACCCTGAGATGATAATAGCATTGGTTTTACAGTCCTGTAAAAACCAGTGGTGATTGCTGAATATGGCATTCATTGTGAGCTCAAAGCTAAAACAGAAGCAAAGAGAAGCCAATTAGGAGACTTGAAACCCAAGGAAAATCGTAGGGATAGACTGATGATTATGTAACTATGATACTTTGTCCTTATAAGGGAAGAAGACAATTAGAGGTGAGAAAGAAGTTTTTAATAAACAAAATTAAAAATAAAAGGGGAGAAGGTGTTTCTAAATATTATGGGTGGGTAGTTTTAAATGTCAATACGTTTTTCTATAAACTCATCATGTGGAGAGTAACAGAAAATAGTTTTATGTGGGAGGAGTTTTAAAAAAAATTGACATTTTAAAGACCTAAATGTCTTAAATGGATGACTATTAAAATACAAAATTAGACAGAACAGAGACATTTTGAAGATTGTATTTGAGTAGTATCCTAAGAGGCAGATAATGAATGACTCAGATAGTCTGAGTGGTTTGGGCTGACTCACATGTTTTGGAAAAACGTATTATCAACTCACTGATTCTGTCATTGTTTTTCCCTTTGTTCCACCTGGTAGTACCAAACAAATCTGAAATATCAGTGACTTTCTCAGCTCCAATTTCTCAAGAAGACTTTCCAAACCACCAATAACAAGTCTAAGGTTTGAATACATAAACATTTAGTATATTTGGATAATACTCACTAACAGAAGCACAAGGCATGTCTGTAACTATGGAACATGTGAGGGATGGGAAACACAAACAGCCTTGACAGGAGAAGTACAGAAGAACCAAGACTGGGCTTGGCTTGTCAGGATGGAAGAAAAGGGCTTTCTTAGCCAGTGCTGCTTGAATGGTGCTTCCTGGAAGATATTTTAAATCACAAATATTATCTGGTCTTATAAATGAGGGAGCCTTGGCCTTTGTTCAAGAAAGGATCACAGCCTACTAGGAAACTGACACAGGGACTAATAGGTGATACCATTTGATCTATCATAATACATATAAGAGCAACATTTTGGGGGGAGCATAGAATAGTCAGTGTCTTACGCCTCTAGGATTAAGAAGCCCTATAGAAGGAGAGACATTTGGCCTGGGCCTTAAAGGATGAATTGAAATTCTAAATGTCCACCAAACAGGGAAAGCATTTCAACTGTAAGTAAGGACCGAACAAGAAAGAAAGAGATACAGGAGTGCAAATTTTGGGGGTGTGTTCAGAGAATGATTAATAATTCAGTGCAGCCACAGACTGGAGGAAGTAGTAAAAGATAAGATGGGAATACGAGACACAAAGATGTGTCAGATCTGTGCAGTTCTCTTGTCATGGGTCACATGATCCATGTCTTGGCATTATCCTAGTCTAAAGAATATGTCTAACCTGAAAATGGCTATTCTTCTAAATCTGTGATTTGGCTTCTTGGCAGAACCCCAATATGGGTGACGAACAACAGTAGTCTAAGAAAATCTTGCAATCTCTTCTATACCCATGTATCCTTATGTTGCTTATAGTGCTAAGAACTTATGGTATGAAGTCCTTGATAAATAACTATTGAAAAATGTAATCATGAATCATATGGACATGCAGACACACATACCTATACATACAACTTCAGAAACTTCGTTGTTTTCTAAACATTTAAGTCTAACTGGTGTGTTACAACTCTCAAAATATGTTTACTTGAATGTTGCTGAGAGAGTTTTTGACCCTTTGCTGTTTTCCTACAGGATTGAAAAAACGTACAAGGAAGGCCTTTGGAATACGGAAGAAAGAAAAGGACACTGATTCTACGTATGTACTTTAGGAGTTTGCCTCCTTGAAGAATCTATTTGCATAAGAGATGTTCTTGTCACAGTCAATATAAGATTGCCACACAATTTTCTCGGATATTGTGTACTATTTGCTTTCCCCATTTCTGAGTAAATTGTAATTATTCAGTATAAACAGTTCTTAGATTTATGCTAAAAAGGTAAAAATTTTTCATCATGTGTTCAGTTTTTATCATGTCTTTCTTTTTCTTTCTCTTTCTTTCTTTCTTTCTCTTTCCTTTTTTCTTCCTTTCTTTCTTTTTTTTTTTTTTTTGATCATTACACTTCCCAGCAGTCTCAGGAGGCAGAAAATGTGACTGTTACTTTTATGAAGGATAAAAAGAATTCATTTCCACATATAGGGTTGACCTTACGATCTGAACTGAAGAAACAATAAAACACCTGTTTGGATAGATTAGTCCTAGCCAGAAACAGAAATGTAGACTAGATAACATCTCAAAGCTCTTACTTGAGATGCCAAGATTTTGTACAAGCCAAATTGTAAACCAACCAACAGAATTCAGGAATTATTGGATATTTAGTAGTGAATAAGAAACAAATGCCAGAAACAACTGTGGGGATGCTTTTACATATTTAAGTGATTATATCCAAGAGAATTAATTGCCCACAGACACTGATAGACCCTGAAAATGTCCAATGACATAACAGTGTCATTCCACTAACTTCCTTCCACTTATCTGACCATCTTGAATTCTCCTGCAGAAGTATTTGGCTCTGAAACAAAATCTCAGTTGCCTTTTGGAGCCAAGCAGGTAACTTATATATGTGAAGTCCACTGGCCAGGAACTTGAGACTCCAGCCCAAGACCAGTGTAGGGAGAGCACAACTATTCAGCTGCAGGTGGTTGTGACCAGGTAGAAATGCAGATCTGATGTAGTTTGCTGTACGTCAGAATCGAGCCCATTATACCCCTCATTTGGCTAGAATCTCTGAAAGAAAGTTAGAAAATGGGAAAAGCAACAGTTGTATGGGCATAGGTGAAAATGAAGAAAGTCACATTTATTCTCACCTTTAGCTTTTCATTCTGTATATTTTTATCATGCGTCAATTTTATCATAAGATCCTGAGTATTTCCCTGGGCCCTTGTCCTTTAAGAATTTCTGATTCATCAGATAAAATATCTACTACATTAATTAAAGTATTGTTTGTACAGCTAATGAGGTAACGTATTTGAAATGACTAATATGGTACCTAATACTTAGTAAATGCTCAGCAAATGGCAGTTGCTGGTACTCTTATTATTACTGACACAAATTAGTATGTGTAAGTTCCTTACAAGCAACTAAGATGGGATTTCATGGGAATTTGAGGGTGAAAAATCTCATATTTGGATTTATGATCAGTGATGCTTCGGGGTGGGGGAGGAGACTTGAGTTTGGCCTTCGAGAAGATGAGGATGTGTATTTCATGCAAAGGGAACAACAAAAGCAAAAGCAGAAAGGTAGAAAAGTCCACTAGGCATTTACTGACAAGACAAATGAGGCAGTTTGTCTACTTGGGGTTACAGGTAAATGTGATAATGGAAGGCAAGACTGGAAAGGAGACCAGGACCAGATAGGAAGGGCCTTCAGTACCAGGCTGGAGTGTGTAGGCTGCTTCCATAGACACTGGGCCACCTTGAAACCTTGAAAGTTTTTAAGCCAAAGAGTGGAAAGGATTGGGCGAACAAAGTTATTTTTTGTCTAGATGCCAAATATTAAGTTCTTATATTTTCTTTTTGCATTTTCTTTTGTAACTATTTATTTCAAGGATATTACATTTACTGTTGTCCTGTAAATTTTTCTAAATAATTAAGTTAGCAATATTTTTCTGAGGATTATGTAATTTACATTGTTTCTTAAGAAGTTTGCCATTTTCCTTTTTTATTTTTTTTTTTATTATACTTTAAGTCCTAGGGTACATGTGCACAACGTGCAGGTTTGGTACATATGTATACATGTGCCTGTTGGTGTGCTGCATCCATTAACTCGTCATTAACATTAGGTATATCTCCTAATGCTATCCTTCCCCCCTGCCCCCACCCCACAACAGGCCCCGGTGTGTGATGTCCCCCTTCCTGTGTCCAAGTGTTCTCATTGTTCAATTTCCACCTATGAATGAGAACATGCAGTGCTTGGTTTTTTGTCCTCATGATAGTTTGCTGAGAATGATGGTTTCCAGCTTCATCCATGTCCCTACAAAGGACATGAACTCATCATTTTTTATGGCTGCATAGTATTCCATGGTGTATATGTGCCACATTTTCTTAATCCAGTCTATCATTGTTAGACATTTGGGTTAATTCCAAGTCTTTGCTATTGTGAATAGTGCCGCAATAAACATACATTGTGCATGTGTCTTTATAGCAGCATGATTTATATTCCCTTGCCATTTTCTAATCATTAACCACCCAGAATATGTGATGATGCCTTCACTAGATCTGAAGACCTGGGCTGTAGTCCCAGCACTGCCAAAACTCCATGGCTTTGGGAATTACCCTTTACTTTGCTTGGCCTCAGTTTCCACACCTGTAAACAACAACAAAGAAATTTACACTAGATGGAATCGAATTTCCCTAAAGGGCCAGACACTATATGAGTCACATAAGGGAAGGCATTATAGGACTCGTATAGTGCCAGGTGTTGTGTGGGACACTATTCGATGGAGCTCAGGAGAACATTGTTAATGGAAACCAAATCCATTTCTGAATGAAGACAATGTCTGTAACTGACTGCACCAGAGATTTCTAGCATGTGAGGAAAGTTAGAATGGAAAAAAGCTTTCTCGAGACAGAAGAGGTTGAACAACCTCTACAGGGCAGGCTGAACTAATTTACATGTAGCCAAAGCACTACTCTTCCATCATCATTTCTAAAGTTATTAAAATAACTGAGTTATTCCTCACAGCTATGGGTAGAGGCCCAATATTTCTCTGAGGTACTCTAACGAAACATTTGTTTAAAGAATCCCAAGTATCCTTCCTTAACTTCTTGTCATTTGAGAGTCCCAAATTACTTATATGATAGCAAAATAGCTGAAGCTGTTTCCACCATCAGTGATGGTCAAAGGACGAGCTGTTCTGTATGTTTAGTATAAGCCTTTGCTTTTCATGAACTCACTAATGCTTTCGTGAACTCTGTAATTGGATCACATATCATTCTCAGAAAAGAAATCATAAATGCAAAGGGGTTGGGAAAGCGCTCTAGCAATTGGCTGTCCCTTCAGCTTTGGTAAATGCTTGTGTTTGTCTGTGATCATTGAAGCCTTGTTGATGCAAACTGTTTTCAGGGCTGCTACAACTCACTATGGGTTGCTCAGCAACCTGCTAGGGTAGACACCATCACCAACTTCAGCTGATTGAACCTCCTTAGATATACAGTAGGTTTAGGACCAGAGTCTCCTGATTTGATCATCATTACAGCAGCTGATAGAGGAAGGGAGAGAGCTTGTGCTAAGTGGCAGGCCCTGTGCAGGACATATGTTGCGCTGATATCCTTTTTAGTCTTCCTAGTAATTAAATAAGGTTAGCAGTAATGCATCAATTTTAAAGAGAAACATCAGTGCCAAAGGGGGTTAAGTAACTTTCTGAAGCCTACCCAGAAAGTAAGACTTGGAGCCCATATTCTAGTCTAAAATCCAGTGTCTGTGCTTTCATCATCCAAAAGAAAAAATACAGTGGGTAGAATTAAAATCCAGACAGATAGGAGGGTAAAAAAAAAAAAAAAGACAGTAGCTACAAAAGGTAACTGAAACTTTAAAACATAGATGCCAAAAGTCCATGGTAGATGATTCTTTTTAAAATAGAAGTCAGCAAATACAATAAGTCTGCCATGAAAAAGAAAAAAATTATTTTAAAATACAATATAAAACCTCATTAGAGGGGGTTAGAAAGTGAAATTAGAACACATGTCCAAGTGTCTGAGGCTGCTAAAACCTCTTCACTCTCTATCCTGGGTCATATTGTATAAAAATTATTATTCTAGAAAACATTTAATGAGTATTTACTGTGTTCTAGGGACTGTTTCAGGTTCTTCACTTATGTTAGTCCACTGAATCCTCTAATAGCCCTATGGGATATATGCTGTTATGATGGCTATTTTATAGATGAAGAAACTGAGAGACAAAGGGGTGAAGTAACTTGCCCAAGCTTCTGCAGCTAGGAAATCGACATTGGTTGATCTCATGCAGTCTGGCACTGGAGCCAGTGCCCTTAGCCACCATGCTCACTGACTCCACAGGACACATGAGCCACGTTTCCATCAGTCGAGAAGACAAAGGATCAGAATAGGACTCCAGTGCTGCTATGTACAGTCACAGTTTCTCTGATTAAAAATTGTGAAAGACCATCCCAACAGCTGCAATAAGCATGAGGTCAAGTGCTTCCCATTTAAGATCCCCTG
This sequence comes from Symphalangus syndactylus, assembly GCF_028878055.3. Classification (NCBI taxonomy): domain Eukaryota; kingdom Metazoa; phylum Chordata; class Mammalia; order Primates; family Hylobatidae; genus Symphalangus; species Symphalangus syndactylus. The sequence continues at coordinate 45,978,218 of NC_072434.2, read as the reverse complement.
CTGATATGACCTTTTACCTGGATTCACAGTGGGCAACACCACAGCCAGGCCAGTCGCTGAGCTTTTGCTGCATCTATTTCTTGCTGTTCCCAGAGGCATCCCCGCATGGGTCAGTGCCTCTAAACACATCCTACCCAAAAGTTGATGAAATCACTACTCTCCCAGCTCCATTAGCAGAGGTTGAAGTCCTAGTAAGAATTACTCATATATGGAGATATTAAGTCCTAGTAAGTTGAAGTCCTCAGTATATTGGCCAGGCACCGTGGCTCACACCTGTAATTCCAGCACTTTGGGAAGCTGAGGTAGGTGGATTACCTGAGGTCAAGAGTTCAAGACCAGCCTGGCCAACATGGTGAAACTGCTTCTCTACTAAAAATACAAAATTAGCTGGGCGTAGTGATATGTGCCTGTAATCTCAGCTACTTGGGAGGCTGAGCCAGGAGAATCACTTGAGCCTGGGAGGCAGAGATTGCAGCGAGCTGAGATTGTGCCATTGCACACCAGCCTGGGTGACAAGAGCAAAACTCCATCTAGAAGGAAAAAAGAAAGAGAGAGAAAGAAAGAAAGAGAGAGAGAGAAAGAAAGAAAGAAAAAAGAAAGGAAAGAAAGGAAAGGAAAGAAAGAAAGAAAGAAAAAAAGAAGAAACGAAAGAAAGAAAGAAAGAAAGAAAGAAAGAAAGAAAGAAAGAAAGAAAGAAAGAAAAAGAAAGAAAGAAAAGAAAGAAAGAAGGAAGGAAAGACTAAGTATATAGATACAAAAAGAGAATTGGCTTTGATGAGTATGGATTGGTACCTATCTTCAGTGCTCTCCTACTAGCCTGGGCTTACTATGACCGTGATAACCCACTGGATTTACTCACCCGTTTCATTCTCTCTGTGATTAATATGTTTTCATTATTTTTATCCTTTGGTCCTAACCAATCACCTGGCTCATTACAAGCACTTTTGTCAGCCAAGATTCTTCTTATCATTCTATTTTAAATAAAATTTTTTCAAACTGGTTAATTTCCACATCCAGGTAATGTCCAAAAGTCTCAAGATTTCTATCAATTCCCATGGTCTTTCAATATCAGAATCTTCTCTGTTTCTTGCCCCTGTATCACTGATTCACCACTGCATCTGTGTGGACACAGAACTCACTAGTTATGAAAAACATGCACTCTGTCAAGTGTATTATAATCTAAGTAGAATATTCTGCTAATTTTGAAGGGATATTGGTGGGGAAAGGGAATCACACCTTGGAGTCCAGATGGCATCCCACCAACTCTCTGCATTGCTCGCTGTCTCTCTCTCTCTTCTCACTGGCTCCCTGCCATGAAGCAATAATTTTCTTACCTGATTACACCTTCTGAAGAATGGTTCCAACCCCACACCAAACTCCTCAAGACATCACAGTTCACCTCAAGCACTTATTAAGGTTTTCTTCCAAATAATGCAGCTCCCTTTCCAAGCATAATATGTATCCCTGTATGTTTTAGCCTCTTAAAAACTGAATTAAAATAGGAAGTTATAAAATTACAGTGGCTACCTTCTAGTTTCTCCCTCTGCTCTTCTAATCCAGTTTTCCAAAATACCTCTAATACCTCTCCTACACTGCCCTAAAGTCCAGTGTGGCTGCAAGTGGGCAGTTTTGTGTTCCTAGTGAAGAAACATCTTGGAATAGAAAATAAATTATAATCAATTCACAGTTTTGAATACCATGTGTCAGGAACTATTGTAAGTTCTCTCTATATATTACCTTATTTAAACTGGCTTAAAGAGGTTAAGTGTTCAAGGTCATAGAACTATTTGGACACCCAGCTTCATCTTACTCGAAAGCCCTTGCTCTTGACCACTGCAGCATAGTGCCACCATAGAATAGCTGCCCTGGGCTTTAGTCATCAGAAGGAGACATTTAGCAAAATGTTGCTCTCCATTTCCTGCTCTTCTATAATGGAAGGAGAGGTAAATAGAGAAATATGGAGGAAAGTACCAACTCTCAAAATAAAGTTGAAAAATACCACAGAAGCTTTTTCATCTAGGAGGCAATTCAGGACCATTCGCAGAAGAAAAGATAAAAGGGCTGGGCTCAGTGATGCTCTCCTGCAATCCCAGCTTCTTGGGAGGCTGGAGCAGAGGTTTGCTGGAGCCCAGCAGTTTAAGGCTGGGTAGTATGCTTTTGATTGCACCTGTGAATAGCCACTGCACTCCAGCCTGGGCAACATAGCAAGACCCCATCTCTTAAAAATACATAGATGAGAGAGCAAATTGGTTTACTTGCCTCATGAGAGTTTTAAATGGAGCCAGCTAGAGTGGGACAGTTAGCCAGCTAGAGTGGGATAGTTTTAAATGGAGCCAGCTAGAGTGGAGTCTCTTTAATAAACTCTCCTCTCAAAAATGAACCAAGGCACTACGCTTCCCACATGTGGCTCTGGGCTGCAATTTTTTAATGAGAATTTCCTTCCCACATACACATACCCCACACTTAAATACCACTCAACCAATTTGTTTTGATTTGGTTTTCATTAGCCAGGTTTACTGGGGCAGGAATGCTGGGGAAGGGGAGGATGGTGGTTAATGGTTCTTACTGTTGAACTTTAGTCTATGTGGCAAGAATGATTCCTTATCATAACAGCTATCAATTTCTTTTTGTTACAGAGGTTCACCAGATAGAGATGGAATTGTAAGTATTTAAATAGCCACTTTTACTGAGTTTGTGCTTCAATATATGTTATGTTTAAATTTATCAAAGCCCCATTTTTTTTCCTGTAGGGAAAAAATAGCTTGAATGACTTTTTAGACCTCTCACTATTGTAATTTTATATTAATTTCTATATTAATTGCATGGGACATGAGCGTAGTCTTGGTCAAGCTAGACTTATTTATGGCATTTACCTAAAACCCTGCCCCAGAGCAGGCAGGAAAACAGAGGGTGGGTCACAAGCCAGACAGTTCACGCAGGGGCTGCTCCCATCAACTGTTATTTCATTTCCAATTTAATGATGTAAAAGCTCATTATGGGAGAATGTTTTTCTCCAACAGAGGCCACAAAGTTGTAATGAAGCTGAGATCCAAGAAAATTGAAAGAAGCTTTTCCCCTTTAGTAGTTGTGCTGCAGATACATTTTCTATATTAAATTCAAAAGTAGGAGATGGTCTTGAAAACCACTTAAGCCTGAATTTACAGCCTGAAAGAGGAAAATGTGTCCACTGGGTTTAGATTTAACAGTTAACTCTGACTCCTTGCTGGCCGCCAGAATTCTTGCTTTTTAAAGAAGTCCGTGGTGCATGGGCTTAGATTTATCCAAGTTGTGCTTACGGGAGTCTGCACCGACTCCTAAAATGACTTCCTTCAAATCTAAATCAGATGCCTATTCAGAAGGTTCAAAAGAACAGCTGTTACTGAAAAAAAAAAATGGACTTACATTAGGCTCATTGGGCTGGAGTGGGAACTAAAATAAACCTGATGGTTAAAAAAATTTTTAAATCACCCTTCACAATATTATATATAAACTGGGGTGTTAATTGCAGCTATAGCAGGAATTTTCCTTCCACACTTGACTCAAGGTTCTTAGCTTTGGGGTGCCTTTTGCTTTCATGTGGTTCTCACCATGAAATGTTAAGAAAATAGACTGAAATTGATCAGACATTGGGTAACACTATAATCAAGGCTCTATTCAGCAGGGGAAAAAAAAGACCCAGAAGACTCAGCTTCTCCTCACCTCTTGCTTCTGGCTCAGAGCCCTCTCGTTAACTCTGTCTCAGGTACTCTCTGCTTCTGTGTCTCTTCTTTGCTTCCCGCTCGGTCCCCTCCCTGGGTTCTCTGGTCCCCTCTGACCTTTGCAAAGCTCTGTTAGCTACTCTGCTTTCTATCCTCGCTCTTCCCAGACTGGATTGCTATTCCTTGCGTCTCTACCTCTGCCACTCTCAGTCTTGTCCTTATTTTCTTTCTCCAAACCCCTGCTCATTGTCTCCAAGGCTCCCTTGCTGCCTCACTATTCTCTGTGTTCTGAGCAGCACCAGTTTAAATCTCTGGTAGAATGTGCACCCTGGTACCTGGTATAGCAGCTGACACGTGGCAGGCAATGATGAGTATGTGCTGCATTAATGAACCCAGCAGTCATTCTGGGGATGCATCCCCCCGGGGCAGGGCTTCATGCCTGAGTCCCCCAAGTCCTTCACCATTCCAAATCATATGAAGTTCTTTATTAGAAGTTGTGCCCACTTTGTTACTTAATTAGAAATGCCATAAATGTTACTGATCATGATTATTAGGAAAGATAAATTAGTTAATTTTGATTTCTTAGGAAATAACACAGACCTGTTCTGGAAAAGGCTACATTCAGAATAAATGCACTTCCTCAGAAACAGGCTTTATAGGTAATTGGACATTATTAGCCAGCTGCTGGTTTTACCATTTAGAAATGTTCTCCAAGTTGTCCACGTTTACTATGGTCACTGCATTTTGGAAACCAGTGCTGAGTTTCTGTCTGCATTCAGTTCTCAGAGATACCAACCTGATTTTCCTTCAAACTCAGACTGATTTCCTTCAGCCCTTGTTTCTGTAGACCCAGTCCACTTTTGCCTGGCTGATATAGCTTTCAAATTATTGCCTTTTGAATGTCAAGCGTTGAAATGTGTGGTTTCATTAATGTAGTTCCACAAACTACAGGTGGTGGTGCACCCACCTAATGCTTATAAACTACTTGGTAAACACAAGCTTTAATGTACCGTTGTTTATTTAATGCCAGTTTCTCAAAATCCAACGAAGCTCATCTCTGGTGACAATGCTTCTGAGGTTTAACCTATAGAGGCTTCGCGGCAGGGCTGCATGCATGAAGGTGGGCCTTGCTCCCCACTGGCTGAATGTACCCATCACTGGCAGAGCTGTCTGTCATGGTGTCCGAGTGTGACAATGCATCCTAACCTAGACACAAACTCTAATTTATGCAGGGCAAACTAACTTGTTTCCAAGCAGTTCCAGTTTCCCTCCACACATAGACTTGGAGCATGAGGGTCATAGCCTTTGCTGTGAGAAGGTCATTTTTTATCACCCTGAACAGGTGTGCAGGAAAGGGCACAGATTTGGAGCTATCAGCTCTGTGTGCTGTGTGTATTGGTGACCCGCAGGAAGGCTTTGATCCAGGCTAAACTGAACTTTTCCTACTTAGGTTAGAAATACAAACATTTTTATTCAGTCTCTTCTTGTGTGTCCTCGTGCCTGTTCTTTACGTGTAAATTAAATGCTGGCTGTATGAGAAACAGATCCACATGGTCCCTAGTGCCTGGGACATACCTTCCTCCTCCTCCCTTCTTCTCTTGGCCTAACCAAGCTGGCCTGCTGAATAGAGCCTCATTATGGGCCCCAAAGTCCACTCTTTGCTTAAGGAACCCTGCCAAGATTGGTAGGCCGTACGATTTGGCCTAGAGATGGTTTCTTCTATGGTATGTTTGCTGACTCCATGTAATTCTTTATATGTGTCTTGAAGAACAAGCAGATCTTTTAACCACTTTTTTCTACATGAAAACAATCAATTCCAGCAGCCCAGCCCACACGAACCACCCTACAATAGCAAAGCAGAGTGTGCGCGTGAAGGAGGAAAAAAAGTTTCGGTAAGGAAACAGATTTTAGTTTAAAATTTCCAAAGGGTTATAAAAAACAGTGAGTAAAATCCCAATTTAAAATTTGGAAAACACAGTAGTTTTCATTTACTCCATTTAAGAAAACTCAGGTATTTCCAAATGACTTCTTGACTATCTGGGGCCAATTTTTAAATTAACCATATAGACTTTACGGACTGACATCTGAATATACTTTTAAAGAGTGATCACACATAAAAGATGTGTGTTACCTGTTTCATCGACAAAGGACAGGAATTCAAATTTTAAAAAGAATCTACTATCTATAAAGAAGCCTTTGGCTATAATAGAAATATCACCACATAAATTGAGTAGTCATTTTTTAGGATGAGCACTATCTCAATAACATCAGGCATTTGGCAGAAACTTGATCTATAGGAACCAGTGTATTTGACCAAAGGACATTGAGTCAGGGATGCTGACCCTAGCCCAAACTCTGTTGTACCTATAGCCATGTTGTAAATTATGGTAGCCGCATGTGACTATTTAGTTAAAATTCAGTTCTTCAGTTGCACTTGACACATTTCAAGTACTTCATAGCCACTTGTGGCTAGTAGCTACCATCTTGGATAGCACACAGGTAGAACATTGCCTTCTTCACAGATATTTCTGTTGGGCCGTGCTGTTCTATGGAATTATTTACAAAGTGAGTCAAGTCTACCTCAGTGGAGAAAAGATAATATTTAGGCAGTACATCATGTACCTTTAACACGCCCCACCCAAGGATCATTACCTGGCCATGAGCTGACCTTGAAAACCAGAGGCATTCCCAGTGGAAACTGACAACTTTGATGAATGTATAATTGAACTTAACTGTCACTATATTTATCTATTTAGCCCATCATATTATCTAAGAACAGATAATATACGCTTAACCAAAGTAAAATACCTATGAAGACATGATTAGCATCACTGTGAGCCTCAGTTATCTTTAAATAATAATCATATTCAAGTTATTAAAGTTACTTGTGTTAAGGTGGGATTTTTGAATTTCAAGAAATACAAAAAAAAAAGGAAAGGTAAAAATCTATATAATTACAATTCCAAGAGAAAAATCATTGTTTATATGTTGGTGCCTAACTGATACTTCCTTCAGTCTTAAGCCTGGTTTTTAAGTGGTGTTTCCCCACTTCACTGATATTCTTTCTTGCTTCTTCTTCTTGAAAGTTTTCCATTTGAAAATCAATAGAGTCATTATCTTCACTGTTACTAGTACTGCAGTTGCACCTTTCTCAATGATTAAACCAACAAAGAATTGTTTTTTTCTTGGGTTTGAACCAGAAGAATTCCATCCAGGCTCTGGCCTAGCTTTAACTTGATAATTTTCACTTGGGAAACCAAAGATATTTGTAAGAATCCACTGGCATAACTGAGACCAAATTCCTCTAATAAAGCCATGTATGTGTGTTTGTGTGTGTGTGTGTGTGTGTGTGTTGAATATCTGCCAAAAATGGTGTATTGTTATGATTTGTTGTTTGTTTTTAGTTTTTGTTTTTAAAGTGTCCCTATTTTTGAAGAAAAAATTTCTACAAGTTTTGTTTTCCCTTTATCTCAATCTTCCTTTGGTTTTCATGCAAACTGGGAAATTTTCACGCTGCCTAGATCGCCAAATTTAGAACTCACTTTTCTTTCTACAATATTAGATATATGTTGTCAAGAATGAAAGAAAAATAAATATATATATATCTGTGTGTGTGTGTAGGTATCTGTGTATGTCTATATATGCATGTGTATGTATGTATGTGTGTATGTATATATGTATGTACATATACATACACACATATATACTTACACACATACATACACACACATACATACACACAAATATATATATATATGATATATATATATCATATATATATATATGTATATAAACTGTTTAGCTGAACATATAAGCCATCTTGGTTTTTAAGGGCCTTAGTTACAACGATGAGATTATCATGGGAGCAAACTATAGAACTTTGAAAATTTTAAACTCAGTAATTTATCTAATCTGTGGTTTTGGGTAACAATCCCAGATCACAAAATTCATGAGTTTACTTCTCTGGAATCTGCTTAGTCCTTTTGATCTTCTATTAATATAAATTAAATGTCTATATTGAACTTGTTTATTACATATACTTTCTAAGAAGGAGCGGAGCACTTTGCAAAGAAGTCATATACAAACAGACTGGTAAAGCAGGAATTAAAAGAGAAAGTAAATATGATAAAGAGAAAATAGGAGCCCTGTCTATTCCCAAGTGAGAGGATAATTTTTATTAAGTGATACATTATGTAATGGACCAGTTCTCAACAGTGGCTTCATAAGGTACACACAGGCAGAGTTCATATGACAGGTTTTACAAAGACCATTGTTCAAAGTAGAAAAAGTACCACTGAAGCACTAATTCAATGAAGGCAATTATATGGGAAGATTAAAATGATGTAGTCTGCATACAAATAATCTATGTCAGGAGTGGGACAAAGGGGGAGATGGTCACAGACCTTATGTCCGTGGATGCTGGTCTGTGGAGGCATGGCCCAGTTCTTATATTTGTAAATTCTAGTGCAGTGGTAGTGTATTGGAAGAAAGAGGGGATGAACACATTATCTATTTCTTGTGCATTATTCACCCTTGCCAAAGCCCTGCTAGTCCATAGAATGCCCAGTCAATATTCACTGTTATTCAATGATAATGATTATTCTGGGTTATCTAGCGATCCTATGTGCACACATAAAAATCTAATTTCTCCACCTATTTGTCAAATTGGGTATTAGTTGTTTACATTGCAGTTCAAGTGGCCTTTATTTGTTATTGCAAAATTAGAGGTCCTGTGTCCAAGCCTCGTGCATCCCCATTTGATGTGTGTTGTTCTGAGATCTGCTATGCGCAGTGACATACCCTTGCTCCATGTGCTAAATATAAGAATGTTGAATGAACCCTCCATTACCAGCCTGATTTGTGTTTGTCGTTTGCTCACAAGACATAGAAAATCTTGGCAATATCTATTTGGGTGATGCCACATCTTTGCTCAAGTGCTTGTGGCCATGTGTCATGGTTGTACTAGGGGACAAAGAAAACTTTAAGATAATTAAAAGACAGTAGTGCTGATATCCAGTAAACTTGCAATGACGCGTGCTCATGGAGGCACAGATCACACGGATGATGAAAATCCACCATTAATCCTCAAATTCTATTTTTAAAATTTGATAAGAAAAGCCATTTTAGAAAACATTATTTTTAATAACTAGGAGCTGAATGAACTGATTTGGAGCTGACTTCCTCTATGTTTTATCAAGGGGATAGTTACAAAAAAATTGAGTCAGTGCTAAAATGCTAAAAGATTAGTTAATGACTTGGATGAGTACTCTTTGAATATGTTGTAACTAATTGGATATAATAGCAGCATGGAGGTAAAAATGTTTCCATTTAAAATACATATGTACATGGCAATATCTCCTGTAGATTTAGAGGATTCCATCATAATAAAGGTGCTGCTAATTCTTCAGTAATTGAATAAAATTTGAACAGTGCATCGTTAATATCCCTGTGCCTCAGTATCCTACAATCTTTTGTGAAATAAGTACATAGGCCCTTTTATGCAGTGTCACGGCAGCTAGATTTACCATTCCATTACACAAATGTGCCTCCTTAATAAACTGCTCTAATATGTCTTTCCAGTGCTGGATTTTGATAGCTCTTGCTAAATACAGATAAGAGTTAAATGTTCTTTGTTCCTTTGTTTTTATTCAAATGTTTTCCTTCTAAATTCATTTTCGAATTTATTACAGAAGAAAAGCAATGGGGCACCAAATGGATTTTATGCAGAAATTGATTGGGAAAGATATGTGAGTATCAGAAGAGTGTTTCTCTTTATTAAGTATTTTACAGCTTAAAAATGAGTTGAGGCATTCTTATAATAGGACTTAGAAATAAGCGAAATGTTCTCCATGTCATTAGGAATGCCTGGCATATTTAGGATAGGGCTAAGGGCAATACAGTCTGTCAGAACTGGGTTTAAGATCTTGTCCAAGCTTGTCTACCTTTATGGGGTTTTTTTGTGATTTATTTACTTATTTTAGCTGATCAGCTATGTTAATGTTAGTGTATTTTATGTGTGGCCCAAGATGATTCTTCTTCTTCCAATGTGGCCCAGGGAAGCCAAAAGATTGGACACCCCTGATCTAGCCCCTACACATATTAGCTGTGTGTGGCCTTGGAGTAGTTATTTGCTGGGTAGCAAAAAAGAAGTCAGTAGTTACCGCATGTCATTGTTGCGAAGATTCAAGGAGCTAATTATTTGTAAAACATTTCAGTAACCTGCCTAGCCTGTAGTATTTGTTCAAAGAATGCTTTTCTAATATTAAATCTGGGTGTTTCAGCCCTGGTTCTACTTCTTAGAAGCTTTGAGAATAGAGGCAAGTCAACGTGATTTTGGCAGGAAAGGCTTCAGGGAGGATGTGACCTCTGGGCAAAGGCCTAACATATACATAGAGGCTAACAGGCTGAACCTTTGGGGGAAGAGAATTGCAGGCAGAGGTAACAGCATTGATGAGGTCCCTGAAATGAGACAGTGCATGAAGCACGCAAATCACAAACGTTGGGAAGGAGAGAACATGTGGCTGAGAGGGGATCAATGGAAGATAATTACAAATGCGAGGCTAGAGAGAGGGGCAGGAGCCAGCCCTGCTGGGCCTTACTGGCTACACAGAGGTGCTTGACTTTTGTTCTAAATGCAGTGACAAGCCAGGGACGGGTTTTTAGCAGGTAAGTTACCTCAGTACACTTGTATTGAAAAAAAAAACAAACAAACAAAAAAAAAAACAAAACAAAACAACTCTGAGAACTGAAGAAGGAGGAAAAGAGGAAGAGCACAATAAATGCTCAAAAAAATGGTGAGTTTCAGACATAGAAAGAAAAATACTGTATGATCTTGCTTATATGCAGAATATAAAAAGAAGTCAAATATGGGAGGCTGAGGCAGGAGAATTGCTTGAACCCGGGAGGCAGAGGTTGCAGTGAGCTGAGATCGCACCACTGCACTCCAGCCTGAGTGACACAGAGACTTTGTCTCAAAAAAAAAAAAAAAGCAGTCAAATACATAGAAACAGTAGAAAAGTAGTCAGCAGGGATAGAAAGAGAAAGGAAATGGAAGAAGTAGGTCAAAGAGTACAAACTTGCAGTAAGGTGAGATGAAGTCTAGATATCTAATGTACTAAAAATTTGCTAAGAGTTTAAGTGCTCTTATACACACACACATAAAAAGGGCAACTATGGAAGGTAACAGAAATGTAAATTTAACCGTAGTGGTCATTTTACTATGTATATGCATATCAAAACATGTTGTACACCTTAAATATAGACAATAAAAATGATTTTTTTAATGGGGGCTTTTTCCATGGTATGTAGACCCTCTTCTCTCTCCATGGTTATGGCATTTTTATTGCTTTATTAACTCCCAAAACTAACTCTCCAACTCTGCCTTCTCTCACTGACAGACCTATAACCTCAACTGCAACAGGGCCATCTGCAAATACTTCATTTTCCTCCCCTCTAGGACATAGCGTATAGTCTGAGACACCCGGGGGCAAAACCTAGATCTGACATTTGCTGGGTGTGTTTCCTTGAGAAATGGCGTCTGATTTCTCTTATTTTCCCCCTGATAAATGGGATCATTCTTTTCACATATGCTTGTTACGTGGTTCAGTGAGGTAAAATATGAGTCACAATGCTTACCATATAATAAGAATCCAAATATGATCATTCTAATCCCCACAATGCAAACTGCCTTTTTATGTTTTCTGCTTCTTTCCAAAAAATGTTAGTTGTCTACTGTTAGAATTAGTTCAACTGGGAGTACCAGCACTCTCCCACAATTTGAGGGTAGAAATCTTGGATTCCTCTTTAACCTTCCCTCTGCTTTTTCTCCTATGACTGACGGATCTGTTACCAAGAACCAACAATCCATCCTTTCAAATATCCTTGATTCATCCCATCCCACCAATAACTCGATCCATATCCTTAGCACATCTTGCCTCAATCGATGCACATGTTTTAAATTAGTTTTTCTTTCTCCAGTCCTTCTGCCCCAAGGCTATCCCGGAACATACTTCCAGAACTCCTTAAGATTCTGCTTTCAGTATGCCGCACCCTAGCTGAGAAGCTGCAGTAGCTACCTCAAGTCCAAACTCTTCCCCTGGCCTGTTGGTCTCCATAGTCTCATCTCCCCATCTCCCGCTGTGCAGCTTCTTCTCTAGCCATGTCATCTTTGCTGTTGCCCTCTGTTTCCCCATCTGAGTCACCCAGTGTCCACTCCCATCCTGGTGTCTCTGAACAGGCTCTTCCTTACCACCTAGAAGGAGCTCCTACTCTACCCTCTCCTGTCTGTCCTGAAAGACCCATAAAGACCTCCCTGATTCTTTTAAACCTCACTAATTTCCTTTTCTTTGAACCCTGTCTGACACAGGTGTTTTGTGTTTTGTATTTTCTTTTTAATTTTTACCTACCGAAACACACTTCATTTTCCCTGAGGACAAATAATCTGCATTTCTTATCACCCATGTTGCTTAGCACAGTCCTTGGCTTACAGGAAATGCATGTTAAATTCTGTTTGAATGCTTTCTTTCATTGATAGTTGATTCCTCCTCATTTATTCTCCCAGTAGGAGGACTCTCCAAGTATCCTTGAGTAAATATCTAAACATATTGCTCAGAATTCACTTCCAAAAGTTAAAAGCTTCATCTCCTAAAAGAAAAGACTTTTCTATATCCTTAAATAGAAGACTCTAGAAAAAAAAATAATTTCTTGATCACTGTTAGGGTAATAATTACTTCATGTGCACTTGTGTTTTATAGAACTCACCTGAGCTGGATGAAGAAGGCTACAGTATCAGACCCGAGGAACCCGGTTATATCCTTTCTTTATTTTTTATTTTAATTTTCATTCACTCTCAGGAAACAGTAGGATAAATTCAGGTTTTACAAAAGTAATGAAATAACCTAATCTTCACAAGTTCTGTTATCCCTAATATTAGAGATGAATAAACAGCACTGAGAACACCCTGAGCTCTAGCAAGCAGGCATTTTGCCTTAATCTATTCATAGAAAAGAGAGAGGAGAAAGAGAAAAACGTGCTAAAAAAACAACTGTGGAAATGGTGGGTACCGGGCTGTCTGCTAATCCCTGATACGACTGTCATCTATAGTGACTAGAAAATAGCTCTTACTGTCCTCTCCCTACAGTCCATCTCTGGGCAAAGCATGTCACACTGATGCATTTAAAACTCATCGACGATCATTCATAAAGCAGCCTTCCTCTCTCTGTAGATGAGTAAGCTCACATGTGCTTGTCTGTGTGTGCTGAGTATGACACAACAAACGGTCAACTGCAGCAAAAATGTAGGATATTAGAACCATTGATCATGTTCTGAGGAAAAGTGAATAAGTTCTAACCCTTTCCTCCTTTACTTTTGTATGTTTTGCTTTGATTTTCTGCTATCTAAGGATACTTTTGCTGTCTCTATATGCAATTGCTCTTGTCTTGGGGTCATTGCCTCCCAGTAGAAGAAAGAGTTATGTATCTTTAACTGTGTTCTACCTACCAAAGGAAAGCACTTTTATTCTTCGAGTGAATCAGAAGAAGAAGAAGAATCACATAAGAAATTTAATATCAAGATTAAACCATTGCAATCTAAAGACATTCTTAAGAATGCTGCAACTGTAGATGAATTGAAGGCATCAATAGGCAACATCGCACTTTCCCCATCACCAGTGGTGAGTGTTGTGTGTGTGTGTGTGTGTGTGTGTGTGTGTTAAGCTTTAGTGAGACTGAACAGAGCTATGTTCTGCTTATATGCATTAAGTCCATCAGAAACTCCTTAAATTGAAGCCTGCATATGGTCACCATATCATGAATTCTATAAATCTTAAGAAGCTCATTCTAGCTTGAGAAAATTGTACTTATTTTATATTGCAGTCCTTGTGCTTTTCAAAAAGGTGAAAAATATATGGAATCACATTTTCTTTTGACTTACTTTCCTGCAAGCATTTTAAAAAGAAAAAATAAATAAAAAGATTATCCAGACTTATCTCTCATGCAGACTTAGCAACTAGAAACAACATGAAGTTCACAGATTTGCTAACAGTGATTTTTAAAAACACATCTTAGTTTCCTTTTCTATGATACACCACATGAAAATACATGGAAGGAAACTGGTTATTTTTTGTATTGCTATGCTCTAAAGCCAAAAACTAATCAAAATCATAGTCTAAATCGAATTTAAAACTCATATCCTTCATTCTATTGTATTATCAAATTGACTTAAATAATCTCAACTTAGGCCGGGCGCGGTGGCTCACGCTTGTAATCCCAGCACTTTGGGAGGCCGAGGCGGGCGGATCACGAGGTCAGGAGATCGAGACCATGGTGAAACCCTGTCTCTACTAAAAATACAAAAACTTAGCCGGGCGTGATGGCGGGCGCCTGTAGTCCCAGCTACTCGGAGAGGCTGAGGCAGGAGAATGGCGTGAACCCGGGAGGCGGAGCTTGCAGTGAGCCGAGATTGCGCCACTGCACTCCAGCCTGGGCGACAGAGCGAGACTCTGTCTCAAAAAAAATAATAATAATAATAATAATCTCAACTTTAAGGTACCTCAGATATGAGTACTGTCCTATTTATATTGTTCAAGTAGGTATTTTCCTATAGACAAGCTAAGACTTGGGGTAAAAAAAAAAAAAAAGAGGTATTTTTGCACAATTTGTGCTTTCATTCCCCAATTCCCAGCTATTAAATTTCTTTAATTGCTGAATTCTGGGTTCCAACATTTACAGTCTTTTCTCTGTTTGATAAATGCCACCATTGTTTTCTAAAAATGGTTGTGAGGAACAGATGAAGGCTCTCAAACTGGCAGCTAATATGTTCTTGACATCTTCTTTAGAGAGATGTGATCTCCGTACAGCATTCCCCCGAACAGAGCAGTTAATAAATGCTGAACCATTTTCGAGATGCTTCAGGAAACATCTCAACTAACCTTTCTAAATGAATTGTAATCATCCATCTTTTGAGAATAAACTTTTGCCTCCCTGGGATGAAAAATGTCTATAATGATGCTTTCTTTAGTGTTTAATGCGTATAGTGGACTTGATCGCTACTGTTGGTGACAACCAAAAAGATTGCTAAGAGTAACTAACCACAGTAAATAATATTTAAGGTAATTTTTAATCATATACTCCCCTGCTACATTAAGATGTCTTCTTGAAAAGGGAAGAATGAAATGTATTAGTTTTCTTTTCCTTCTACAATGGAAGGTGCAGATTTTAAAGTTACATATTGGCCTGTAGTTCTAGTAATGGTGGTATTTTAAAAGCACACTCTTTCACTTTTCAGTGGCATCTTTCAAATTATTTTTCACTTACTGAATAACATTTTTTACTAAAAATCTCTTTAAATATCTAAAACCAATTTATAGCCACGTCTGTGCAGTTTATTTTATTCACTCCTCTGAGTTTGTTCTCTGTGTAATAAACTGGCCCTTTGGAAGCTACCTGGGGTAAGTAAAAGAAGGCAAGTTCAGAGGATTAAGTGAACACATTTATGTGAAAGCAAATGTACTGGGCACAGTCCCAGAAACATAGTGGATGTTCGCTGGAATATAGCTGAATCCAGGAAGGAAGAGATTCCCTCTGTTGAATAGAATATGTATGCCTAAATTATCTGGTAGCTATTCCTCCAACCAGATACATTGCTAAGGATGCAGCAAAAAGTGGTGGTTTACTGTGAGCTCTTCTCAACATCTATTTTTAAGGAAATATATTGACATGATGTGGTTAAGATTCTGATGAAAAAATGTTGAGGGAAGCAGAGTGAAAACTAGATGGAGACACCCAGAAAGAGTGACCTCGGAGTTACTCTGTTTCTGCAAACCAACACCACCACAGACCAAGGGACCCTCAGCTCCCGTTCCTAGCACCCACACCCCCAGTTTGTTCCCTGTAATGTGAGAACCTGGATCTCCTATTTCTGCGATTCCTAAATATTTATAATTTTTCATAGTTGGTGTGGAAGGGTGAGCTGTTATTACTTTAGGAAAAGGTGAGCATGTTTCTGGATGTACATGAGTTTAAAGAGAGGTTATAACTGAAAACATATTCTTGGCTTTAGAATCCTTGCCCTCTCCTTCATAACCCATGTGTAAATATAGATAAATATAGATATAGATAGTTTTGTTGTTGTTGTTGTTATTGTTGTTTCGACAGAGTCTTGCTCTGTTGCTCAGGCTGGAGTGCAATGGTACGATCTCGGCTGACTGCAACCTCCACCTCACGGGTTCAAGCGATTCTCTTGCCTCAGCCTCCCAAGTAGCTGGGATTACAGGCACGTGCCACCACGCCTGGCTACTTTTTGTATTTTCAGTAGAGACGGTGTTTTACCACATTGACCAGGCTGGTCTCGAACTCCTGACCTCAAGTGATCCGTCCACCTCAGCCTCCCAAAGTGCTAGGATTACAGGCGTGAGCCACCGCGCCCAGCCATGTACATATATTTTATAAATGACATATGCAGCACTTCCTCTCTAGAACCAGATAAGTAGAAATAACCTAAAATCCAGCTGGTGCCATGACAAAAATGACAATGATTTTGGACTTTCATGTTTCCAGCCAAAAGAGCAGACAATTATACATCTATACTTTCTTCGGGTACTAAAAAAGAAATAGGATCTACACAGTTAATGATATATCAGAATGTTTTATTTAAGCTATGGTTTTTATACTACAAAAGCATCAATCATTACATTAATAGAAATGAGGAAATTTCAAATAATAAGTTATTCATAACAATGGTTTACGTTGGACTTCTGATTTATGTTTCTTTTGAAGTTTTTAAGATAAAGTCGTGCCTCACTTATTCTTTTCATTTATTTGTTAATATGTATCCATGAACTATAACCAATTTAATCTCTTTTATCATGAGTTGGTTTTATTTTACTTGAATAGTTCTGCTATATATATTGGGCGGTCGAATTAATGAATGAAATGCAGTGGGAGGAATGAATGAATCATATAATTATGTGTATATACAATATAAACTTATCTGAAATTTACTTCTCAAGACAAAGTGTCAGCAGCAAGATAAATCAAGATTTTAATTGCTGTCAACAATTCTACAGTATAGTTAGACAAATAAACAAAATTTTAGTCCAGATTTTGCCTTAGCCCTTGATTTTTATATAGAATTAAAATATAATGTGGGCCAAGATAAGGCAGAGCACCAAAAAGGCAGAAGGCTAATGCAAGAGTTAACTCACAGGTAAAGGATAATAATTCTTACTCTTATCATGTTCCAGTCTGCTGATAAGATACCATGCTTATAGGGCAAAGAATGAACATCACCCAGGGTTGAGATGCTGATTTGGCATCTGCGTAAGTTAGAATATTTGTTAAGCTGTTTTAACAGAGACCAAAATAATAATGGCTTAAACAATATAGGTGGCTTCTTTCTCTCCCAAGTAAAAGTCAAAGCTGGCAGACAGTGCACAGGTAGAAGAGTCTTACTCCAGTGGTCATTCAGAAACCCAGGAATTTTCTGCATTATTGCTTCCCCTTTCCTAGAGTAGCACTGCTGCCTTACCACTGCAAGTACTTCCATGTACCAGCCTTGGGATGGAGGAAAGAAGAAATAAAAAGCAAGTGGTTTTCTTTAAGTGTTTAACTCAGAAGTTGCATGCATCACTACCACCCAGATCCCACTACCACAATTTAATCACATGGACACATTCGCTGCAAGGGAGTCTGGAAAATGTAGTGTTTTGCTAGATAAACATGTAGCCAGCTAACATTCGGGATTTTATTACTAAAAGACAAAAGAAAAAATGGCTATTGGTGGACCTTGACAGTTTCTGCCACCGGGTCCTGAATTATATTTTATCTGCATCTTAAGGTTAGAATTAAGTAATCTCAGATTATTTCAGAGAGTTCATTAGGAAATGGGATTTCTTCCCATATATGTTTAAAAATATTCCCAGTACCTATTGAATCCAGAATGTTCTAAAATAATTTTCTAATCACTAATTTATAAATGCTAGTGATACTGTGCTGCTTGTTAGCTAACAGCAGGGTGAACAGAGACACTCCAGTGTCCCTCTGCTTATTCAGGTTCACTGTTTTTTGAGGCAGGCTGTTCCACTGTTGAAAGAAAAGTCTTCCTTTTATTAAACCAAATGTGTAATTTTGTCCTTGATTGTAGTTGTACTCTTTAAGGGATGAACAAAGGGTAAAGCCCCTTCTTTTACCAGTGAGTTTTCCATGAAGCAGAATGACTCTAACTCCAAGTTTAGTGTGCGGGATGTTTATTAAGGAGTGACCTTGGACTTAATACCTGTGGTGTGGGGTGGGCAGAGGGAGAAGTTGAGCTGTTTTACACAACCAACAACAGCCTGAGCTGATCCCAGGGAAACTCAGGAACTAGTAGGAGTCTTCAGAGTTAGTGTGAGTTTGGCTGAGTTGAATAACCTTGATACTGCTCAACCCATCAGTGCTCTGATGTGGACCACACTAGGAAGGGGCATGCCCTTGGGTTAGGTAGCTCTCTGCAGTTGAGGCAGATCCTGAGGTGCTGACAATTGAAGGCTGCAAATAGCCCTCCAGGCAGCTGTTGCAAGGAACCCATCTGAAGAAGATTCTGCATGGCGCATTTTGGTGTCCATCCCAAATTCTCTGTTCTTGACATAAGGCCTAGTATATCATTGCCATTCCATTAATGCTTACAAGTGAGTGAGTGAGTGAGTGAGTGAACAAATACATGAATGGGACCAGGCCAAGGACAGAGAACCATGGCATGCCACCACCCTCCAGTTTTACAACTATCCACTGATAACACCCTTCAGCCTCCTTTGTTCACCACACAATGATTCTCCTAACTGTCCCCTAATCCTGGGCACATATTTTCATTCATTTTTTTCCAAAACAACACTGCATTTGAGAGACCTGGGGTGTCTATGGCATTGCCTGGATCTATCAGGCCACAAACCCTATCAGAGAGAGTGATACGTTCAGTTTGCCCTGTTTCTTTGCGCTGGCACCGAGGGTTATCACCTTCTTTTCCAAGTGCTCTCTGGCTATCTGTTTAAATATTTTGTTCTAGAATTTTGGGTTAATCACAAGCCAGTGTGTAGTAACAGAAAGCACATATCACATGGATTCAGACTGTCCTGGGCCCCAGCCCAGGTTGACCACTTTCTACCTGTGTAACCTTAGACAAGCCCCATAACTGTTCCGATCCTCCATTTCTGCCACTGTAAAGGAAGGATGATAAGAATCCTTAAAGACTTTTTGTGCAGAAGATCCTAATAACAGTACATGACGTGTAATTGGTACTCTGCAATTGTTCATTTCTTCATTACTTAACCTAGATTCTTTTAAAAAAAACCACTTCTCTTTTTTCAGGGGTCATGCTCTGCTTCCCCACGTTCAGCCTTCTGACCTAACAGCATACTGTGTTTTCATGTCCTGGGTTAAAATCTATCTACATCTCGAGGCTAGAATTCCGTTAAAGCAGCTTGGAATTCTCTTGCCTGTCTCAGACTTTAATTCTGAGCCAAATCTGATCCGCCTTTTAGAGGAACTACTTTTAAGTTAGTTTTCTCCATCTTGGACAATTGTGGTTGATTTCTCTTTAAACACAAATAGAAACTTTGTACATACCCACTGAAGGAACTGAGGTACAGTGGGAAAAGTGCCAGCTCTGACCTCAGCCTCTTGCTAGCAGTACTGCTTAGGTAAGGTACTTAAACCTCAGTGACAGTCTCAGTTTCTTTCTGTCTGAAATGGGACAAACAAACAGCTACCTTACAGGGTGGTTGTTGGCATGGTCATCTCTGCTAGTGCAGTGTAAAGACCACTCTCCCTAAAGGAGGAGATAGAGACAGATGCAACATGAACAGTTCTGTGGTTTGCTTGCCTTTACACCACACTCCCTACATTTGGGGTAGAAGCAAACCTCCATTATATCATACAAGAAATGGCTTTGTTCTTAAAGAGTAAAATAATTTTTGAAGGAGGCTAAATAAAATAATCACTGCAGGAATGAATTATAAGGAAATATGACTTCACACACACACACGCACACACACACACACAAAAACCAAAGTCAGAATTCAACATACAATTGAATTGAATTGAATACAATTCCCTTTAAGATAATTTGAGGGAAATAGAAATGACACTTATTCCAATGATGTCCCAATTACTCAAACAAGAGGGTTCTACCTCCTTTTAGTTGATGACCTTTGGTACGCTGCAAACCCAGTGCCTTGGTTTCTTCATCTATTAATGGGGTGACTCTCATACCTACTTCATTGGGCTATTTTGAGGGTTGAATGATTTAATGTATGTAAAGTACTCCTAATAGAAGCTACATGTAAAGATTGTCTCATTGCTATAGAGCCTAGGGCACATTTTAAAGAATATCATTAATAGTGATAAATAACTCAAATTTCCAAAAGTAATTTAGAGCCAAGACCAGTAATTAATTACCCTAAGCATCAAACTGGGAAAATGTGTTTTTTGTGATGCCTTTTGAAGATAATTCCAGAAGGAAGCATCTCTAAATTGTTTTGAGTATTATCAACATCCCCTGAATACATATGGTACTTCTTCGGGAGACTTACTGAAGGCTAACATTCACAATGGCACACTTCATTGTGCCTCATGGATAATTGACTTTGTTTCTAATTCCCCCTTCAAATCATTTCACCAAATATAAGTTGAGCACCCTCCATGTAGCAGGAACTGAGAGCTAATACCAGAAATACTGAATAGACTGAGAAAACCACATCTAGCAGCAACCAGAAGCTGAAATTTGTCTTGTGGTTCAAACCCTTGCCTGTCTTCACTTCAGTCTCCTGATTGGTTTTCTGCAGCCCACATTCTCTCTGGCCTCCATTTCCAGGTCTCCTGGCTTGCTCACCCTTCCTAGGGTCTCAGATACGGACATCTCCATTCCTTCCAAATCCCACACGGAGCACTGTCTGACACATCTGCA
Organism: Symphalangus syndactylus; assembly: GCF_028878055.3. NCBI lineage: Eukaryota > Metazoa > Chordata > Mammalia > Primates > Hylobatidae > Symphalangus > Symphalangus syndactylus. The sequence goes on along the minus strand of NC_072434.2, from coordinate 45,957,585 downwards.
CCATGTGCTGTGCTCACCAGGTAACTTAAAACCTGTGGCTCCCATGGCTTTTGTGGAAGTGAGAAGACAAATGCTATGGTTTAATCTTTGATGTGATCTTTTCCTTTTATAATGTGCTCCCATGGATTCCTTTATTTTTGTTTTTCAGAGAGCCAATAATCCCTTCTGGCTTACCTTGAGAAGGTGTCTTTTAACTACAAGCATTTTGTTCCTTACTAATTAAGATATCGTGCTCTGGAGTAAGTCAGAACTAAGTTTGCATTCTGGCTTTGCATTTATTATCTGTGTAGCCCTGAGCAAATTGCTTAACTCTTTAAGCCTCAGTCAAGGCTTAATTGGGTATAAAATAAGTTAATAATACTGCCCACTTCAGAGGGTATTTGTAAGAATTAAGGAAGTAGTGCATGTAAGGTGCTTAGTACTTTGTAAATACATTTATGTAAGGTCTAAAAGAGGTGCTTAGTAATGATAGCTATTATTAATCAGGATAACAATAGAATATCAAAGTCATCCTTTAAGATCATTGATGACTTTGAGAACTTATCATGGTGATGAATTTGGTAGTGGCAGCTGTGAACACGAGTGCTGTGTGTCAGATGCTTCACATACATTAATTCATTCATCCTCCCAACAACCCTGTGAAATCAGTACTATTGATATCCCCACTTCGCAGATGAGAAAATTGAGACATTGAGGGATTTATTAACTCACTCAAGGCATCGCAGCTAGTAAGTGAAGTTGCTATTCACTTCACTCAGAAAGTTCAGTTTCTGATTGAGAACTCTTAACCACTATATTATATTTCATCAAAACCACTAGTTTTGATGAAAGCTATTGGCTCTCTTTCTAGAAAAAAAAAGCTCACTAGCTCATTCAAAATATTTTACATACAATTTCTGAATGCTCACATGAAATAAACCCTTTGAAGGATATTGATGGATGCCCAAAGGGCCCAGGATCCCAGCCTAAAGGGCCCACCTCATAGACGTTCTCCCCACTGAGTCCATCCACAAACACTCTCTTCTATGGTACAGCACTTCATATATTGTAACACATGACAGGAGAGCGAGGCTGAGTTGACACCTTGGCAGATCAGGCTTAAATGCTGCTGTGTGATATGTGATTTCTCATTTATTAAAATTACCTTATTATATATGCAGATTGTCTACACTTTTGTTTTAAATGTTAAGGAATGATGTCCATTTTTATATGACTCATTTATTTCAGTTCCCCTAATCAATTAATCAATTGGCAAGCACTTTTTACGTCAATGGCACATTATAATAATGCTGTATGTTTTATAAATGCCCAGTCACGATCAAAAGGATGAAATGAGTAGCAGCACTATTAAGCAATCTGGGAGGTAGTGATGCCCCTATTTTACAGAGAAACCAGCATAGAAAGATCAAGAGACAAGGATAAATAGAATGAACACAGGCTTTTGAGTATATATCTTATTACCTATGTGGTCATAGGCAAGTTCCTCAACTCCAAGCTTCAGATCTCATGGCTGTAAAATGGCAAAAAAAATGTGTCTACCTTCTTATGACATGAGAAAATATTGTAAAATACCCAGTTCAGTGCTGTCTCCCAGAAGAGGTGCCATTAAATATCAGTCACCTTCTCAGCTTTGCTTTCCTTTTCCTTAAGTTCAGAGACTTGTAGGAGGCAGAAGGAAAATAAAAATAGCGAGGGAGGACTTGAGCAAAGTCACAAGGGCTGGGAGAAATGATGTGAGGGCAGGAGCTGACCTACCCTCGCATGTAGGCCAGTGCCTTCTCCCTTCCTCTGGAAAGTAAGTGGTGCAGTGATAAAGAATCTGACACTGAGCCATGAAGGAACAATTAGTTTAATCTTCATCCTGGAGATTTGTGATGCATAACTCTTTAACCAAAAAGACATGAGGAGGGGGAAATAGCTTTGAACTGGAGACAGTCTGGTGTTGTTTGCCTGTTCCATGTGGCCCACCCACCCTTCCACCCCCAAATTAGCCTGCCAGAGAGCAAAATTCATGAATTTGCTGCTGCTTGGTAACACCACCCCCTTTCCTGTACTCACTTCGGCAGAAGGTTCAGCACCCCATTGAGTTCATTGAAAACAAAGAGTCATCAGTGGAGGAGGTGAGCTCCAGTCTCCTACACACCAGTATTCTCTCCTGGTAGAAACAGTGCACGGTGCAAGGAGAGGCTAAAGATTGCATGAGTTCTGGTGCTAGGCACTCAGCCCAGACCTCTTATGCAGTGAATTAGAAGGCAGAGGTTCAGCTTGAGTTCTGCTCACCAAGGAAAGCTTCATAGGGTAAACGTGATTTGGATTGGTCTATACCAGGGATATGAAACTTGGGGCATATAAACTGCCACTTCATCCCCAAATCTTCCACAGACATTGCCACTAAATCCCAGATATGGGCTGAGAAGCCAGCCCCCTCTAGACAGACCTGCAGGCAGCTGGACCAAAATCAGCTAGAGTTAACACATGAGACGCAACTTTTGTTTTCCTGGGCCTTATAGAGGATAGATGGCAAAATAGGTGGAAATTTTCTTTTTCAAAATATATTTTTTTCTTCTCAACATTTTAATAAACCATGGACTGTGTGCAGAAAATTAGTTTTGTATCTGATACATGTATTTTCTTTCCTTCATTACCAATTTTTTTTTCCCTAGGAAATTTTCTGTTGCTTCCATTTCCTGACATTTAAAATCCACACCTTTCATGCCCACCTTACTCTGGTAAAAAGAAATCGCTGAGCTGTATGAATATTTAGTATTCAACCTGGAGTGCCTTTGTCATGATTTCTCCAATTCATCAATTCATGTTGGTTGTACCTTCTCAGTAGATGGTATTTTGCTCTCTTTGTGAAATGTACGGGTTAGATTTTTCTTGCATAAACACAATTCCTACATCGTTTTATACTGTCTAGGCAAGCTGACCTGATTTGGGGGTTCTGGAAACATGATCACCATGGTTGGAGATCACAAACACTGAATTTCTGTAACCAACGCAAAATTTCATTGAATAAGGCTATGTACTCACAATATTGACACATTGTATAAAATGTTAGGATGGCCTCAGTAGAAGTAGCAAATTATTGAATTATATGTTTTTTATTATAATGTTAATTGCAATCAAAAAAGGCTAACTTTTATACCTTTAAGGTCTGCCTTGATTTTAAATGTCAGTAGCATTTAGAATTTAAAACTATTTTGATTAGCTAAGGGCCATAATCAGGGTAGAATGTGCTCTGTAAAGAAGCAATCAATTTTGAAAGTAAGTTTTTAACAGAAGCCTGCTTTGTGAGCAGTTTACTGAATGTTGGATTTCTAACAACTAATCCTGCACCCAGAGCTTGTAGGTTGTCTACTTTTTCTCTAAGGAGGCATTTTCTCCAGGGCCCACAGCAGTGAATGACACATAGTAGGTACTTAGAAAATACTTGTTGATTGTCTGGGTGGATGGATGCACCACAGGACATTATATAAAATGTATGCCGTATCTAGCTCTGCTATAATGCAGCTTACATTACTCGCATTACTTTACAAACAGAGCAAATTTATGGTTCTCAGTTGCTTTGATCTTTTCCTCTTCAACTTAACCAAGTTTCTTTTTCTACTACTTGATGGGTGAACAATAAGAGTAATAATTTCCTGTTTCTTCCTCTACAATGTGTAGGTTCTTTTAAACAGTTTATTAATGTGTTCTTTTCTGTGGGTCCTAGTGCACCACCAGTGAGACTGTTTTCTCATCTAAAGCCTGAGGTTTTCATTTAGTTGTCCTCAACCTTGAGGGTCACGTATCAATGATTATCTTTCTTATACAATTATACTTATTTTTTTTACTAAGGAGTTTCTACAAATATGTGAATAATAGTATAAACAAGCATAACAGTACAAGAAAAAAAAAATCTATCCCTTTGTCCTCTGAAGGAGATTTTGTTTTAGTGGCAGCAGTTTACAGCAGTAAATGTACTTTTTATTGTTTTAGAAAAGAAAATCTTAGAGTGTGAATCACTCACATTAATTATGTCAAAAAATTTTTCCTCAAAGACTGGGGAGAATTTTGTTTCTTTTTTTTTTTTTTTTTTTTTTTTTTTTGAGACGGAGTCTTGCTCTATCACCCAGGCTGGAGTGCAGTGGCCCGATCTCGGCTCACTGCAAGCTCCGCCTCCTGGGTTCACGCCATTCTCCTGCCTCAGCCTCTCCGAGTAGCTGGGACTACAGGCGCCCGCCACCACGCCCGGCTAATTTTTTTTGTATTTTTAGTAGAGACGGGGTTTCACTGTGGTCTCGATCTCCTGACCTCGTGATCCACCCGCCTCGGCCTCCCAAAGTGCTGGGATTACAAGCGTGAGCCACCGCGCCCGGCCCGAGAATTTTGTTTCTAAACAGAATGAAGGTGATATTTCCTTCCGACTTATGTCTGTCTGAAGGACAGCCTCTAACTGCTCATGGGCCTTGGAGCTGTAACTTGAAACAGCGGCCAGCACAGAAGAGGTGCAGAGCTGTGCCTGCCAGCCGAGCTGCCTGTCCCAATGCGGGCAACAGAGACAGAGGGCAGATGGACTGGCCTCAGTGCGTTTTGCCTAACCGAAACTCCTTTCCACTTTGTAACCTATTTGAAGCCCATCTTTATTTCATTATTTTTTAAACACAGCACAGGGAGAATCAAAATGAGTTTCCAAAGAGAAATGACAAATGACAGCACATATCATAACCGGGTATTTTCTGATATTTTTTCACCCAGCCTCTTCTCAACACCAACAGTTACTAAATGTCCACACCTCAGAACTCCTGATAAGTAACAGCAATAAGCTGCATTGGAGCAGAGTAAAGCCAAAATCTTCACGGTGGTCTTCAAGAGCCTCATTGTCAAGATTCCCCCTTCCCTAAACTAATGCCTGCCCTTCTTCCCTCTCCTTCCACTCCTCCCTGGCTCCCTGGGAGCCCTCTTCCCCTAGATAGCTGTATTGTGACCTGCCTCATCAACTCATTTGTTTGCTCAGTCACTTTCTCAAGGAAGCCTACCCTGACCACCTTACATAAAATCGCAAAACCCTTTACCCTGGAATTCCTGAACCCCTTTATTTGCTCTACTTTTTAAAATTGCATTTGTCATCTTCTAAAATACTACTTTCCTTATTTAATTATTACACAGTCGTATGTTGCTTAATTGTTGTTAGGCAATTTTATCGTTGTGTGCACAACACAGAGTGCACTTAGACAAATCTAGATGGTGTAGCCTACCACACACCTAGGCTGTATGGTATATAGCCTGTTGCTCCTAGGCTACAAATAACGTATAGCATGTTACTATATTGAATACCATAGGCAAATGTAACACAATGGTATCTGTGTATCCAAACATAGAAAAAGAACAGTAAAAATATGGTATGAAAGATTTGTTTAAATGGTACGCCTGTATAAGGCATTTACCATGAATGGAGTTTGCAGGGCTCCAAGTTGCTCTGGGTGAGTCAGTGAGTGGATGTGAAGGCCTAGGTCATGACTGGACACTACTGTAGACTTTGTAAACACTGTACAATTAGGTTACCCTAAATTTATAAAATTAGCCTTATAACTCTTTTACTTTGTAAACTTCTAAATTTTTTTTTTTTTTTTTTTTTTTTTTTTGAGACGGAATCTCGCTCTGTCACCCAGGCTGGAGTGCAGTGGCGCGATCTCGGCTCACTGTAAGCTCCGTCTCCCGGGTTCACGCCATTCTCCCGCCTCAGCCTCTCCGAGTAGCTGGGACTACAGGCGCCCGCCACCACGCCTGGCTAATTTTTTGTATTTTTTTTTTAGTAGAGACGGGGTTTCACTGTGGTCTCGATCTCCTGACCTCGTGATACGCCCGCCTCGGCCTCCCAAGGTGCTGGGATTACAAGCGTGAGCCACCGCGCCCGGCCGTAAACTTCTAATTTTTTTAAAACGTATTGACTCTTTTGTTATAACATTTAACGCAAAAACATTATACAGCTGTATGAAAATACTTTATACTCTTTCTTTGTAGTATTTAAGGTATTTTAATACTCTATAATACTTAAAGTAAATACTTTATACTCTATTCTACAAGCTTTTTTCTATTAAAAATTTTTCATTTCACTTTTTAAACTTTTTAGTTAAAAACTGAGACACAAATACAAACATTAACCTAGACCTACACAGGGTCAGGACCAGCAACATCACTGTCTTTCCCCTCCACCTTTTATCTCACTGGAAGGCCTTCAGGGGCAATAACACACATGGAGCTGTCACCTCCTCTGGTAACAATGCCTTCTTCTGAAATACCTCCTGAAGGACCTGCCCAAGGCTGTTTTACAGTTAGTTAACTCGTTTTTTATAACTGGAAGGAGTATACTCAAAAAATAACAATAAATAGTATAGTAAATACATAAACCAGTAACAGCCATTTATTATCAAGTTTTTGTACTTAATGATACAGCAGCACAGGAGGTTTGTTGACACCAGCATCACCACAAGCACGTGGGTAATGCGTTGCACTATGACATCACTAGGCAATAGAAATTTTTCAACTCTATCATAATCTTATGGGACCACCATCGTATATGCGGTCCATCATTGACCAAAGCGTCCATATACAATGCATGACAGTATTTATTACTGATTATCTTTCTCCTTCCCCTACTCCCAGATGTAAACCCATTGGAGCTTTTATTGCCTTTTCTGTTGTTCACTAATGTCCCTAAAATAGTGTCTAGTATTTATTAGGTGCTCAATAAATATCTGTTAATGGCTTAATAAATGAATAATCCTTTTGCTCCTTGTGAATACCCAACTAGTCATAAATAACTGAGACAAAGTGATTATTTTGTAATAGAATCCCATTTATTAAAATATAAAGATTCGGACTGGGCATAGTGGCTCATGCCTATAATCCCAGTGCTTTGGGAAGCCACGTTGGGAGGATTGCTTGAGCCCAGGAGTTTGATACCAGCCTGAGCAACATAGCGAGACCCCGTCTTTACAAAAAATAAAATAAAAATAAAATTAGCCAGGGATGGTGGCATGCACCTGTAATCCCAGCTACTCAGGAGGCTGAGATGGGAGGATCGCTTGAGCCCAGGAGTTCAAGGTTAGAGTGAGCTATGATTACACCACTGCACTTCAGCCTGGGGAATAAAACTAGACCCTATCTCTAAAAATATATCGTATAAATAAAAATAAAAAGAGAAAGATTCAGGATACAGCCATCCTATTTTTAAGGTTCAGTGATTGCAGACTCTTAAAAGGCTTACAGATTCAACCTGACTTTTTATGTCTTGATCCCACTCTATGATGCCTGATGTCAAAAATTCCCATGGCAGCTCAATTCCTTGTTAAGCCAGGAAGCAAGCAGGGATGTAATCAGAGCAGGAAACCTTCATGTAAGTGACCATCAAAACTGGTTTATATTTTCTTCATTCACCTCTATTAGCTTTGATTCTCAAACACAATTCAATTTTGAGTTGGTTTCTAACCCCTCATGCAAAAATGTAGTCCTCAACAAAACCTAACTTGAGTGCATATTTGCATTTTACCATGTTATTTGGAGTAATAACAGCCAGAGAGAGAGAGAGAGAGAGACTCTCCAGCTGCAGAGGACAAGGGTCTATGAGTTCCTTGAAAGCTGTTGATTATAGGATAAGCCACCTTTCAACAAGCCTTGTCGGTCAGAAATTGTGTTTTCTTAGACTATTGGACAAAAAATAATCCCTGTACTTCGTAACCATTCAATGGTTATATTTTAGGTAAATTTATATTTTACTCCAAAAATTCACTTACTCTATTTCTATTTACAAGTAAGCCCAGAGGGATATCGCTCCCATTTCTCTTATTTATCTTTTCTATATTTAAAAATAAACTCTGATGCTATTAGCCCATTTTAAATTGAAAATATCTTTGTTTTTTCCTATCTTTGTTTTTGTTGTTTCTTTCAACATTCTGAAGAAACCTTTAAGCTAAGAGTTCAAGATGATAGCTTAGGTGTTGATAGCTGCTGCCGTAGCAAAACAGCATATTAAATAAAGATGGTTTAATATATGAGGTAGCCTGAGGTGGAGAGGTGGAGAGGAGGGGAGGGGTAACCTTTATCATTTGTGTGTTCGTGTTTAGTCTTCTGATTTTAATTAAATAAGATGCATTTTATTTTTTAAAAGGCTGAGAAATTTACCTTATAAATAAGAGTTTTAGTTCAAGGACTGAAAACTACAAGGATGTAGTCCCTTTCTTGGCCCTTAACTATTCTGAAGCATTAGTTTTTGCTCTAGGAGAAAATTCTGCCCTGGAGATCTGAACACATAATCTACACTAATGTACAAAGCTGTGCCACTTCTTTAGAACATCTGCAACATGTGTAAGCACCTGAGGTCACTAATAGGCAGAGAAATTAACAGTTAAGTAGGAACTAACTGAAATATTTATGGAGCTGGTGAAAGAACCATTACAACTGAGGACACATGGCTTGTGCCATATATAATTCAACCATATTTTAGAGAACAATTTATTTTTTTATATTTCAAAAGGCACTGTGCTTCAAACATTTGTATAATGTTTTAATGGCTCCCCAGAAAGGGAATTTATAAACATGTGTTGAGTGCCTCACTCCGTGTTTGGGGCTAGAGAGAATCCATGCATAGCCATTACTGTGAGCTAATAATCGAGTGGAGACATCTAAATAATACAGAACAAAATAAAAATTGCAGAAATGTACTAGCAATGTGTGTCTTTGTTCCCCTGAGGCTAATAAATGTCAGGCCAATAGAAAGGCCTTCAATATTTATTATTTTGAACAAAAGGAATGGGTCAGGATCAAACCAGAGAAGGGAACAATTTATTTTCGCAGGCAAATCTGGGAAAGGTCTTATGGAAGAAATGTTACTGACTTTGAAGAATGAGTAATTTTGATTGCGGGGAGAGGGAGAAGCAGCATGGGCAGAAGACAGGGAAGCGTGTAAGTGCACGGCACATCCAAGAGAGCCAGGAGAGTGCAGGGAAGTGCAGGCTTCATAGAAAGCCAGTGGGGGAGGATGAGGGTGGGAAGCGAAGCTGGAGCCCATCACCAAAGCATTAAGTTCCGTAGAATGGAGTTGGCATTCTATTTTCTGGATGATAAGGAGGTTTTTTAAGGGCAGAATGATATATTCACTTCACTATTTTTGGAAAATGATTCCGAGGATAGTGTGAAGGATGGATTAGGAGATGAAGCTGGAAATAGGACCATCAACTAGGAAGAACATGTGCTGTCAGTGAGGGATAATGAAGGCCTCATTAAGATAGGTGCTGAGGAAGTAAGAGGGCATTCTGAGGGGCCATTGACCACTCACAGGGGGAGGAATTCATAATTGTCTATGGAGAATAGGGTAAAATTAAGGATGGGATCAAAGAAGAACTGATGGCTCTAGCCATGGTGACTTGGGAGAAGATGATAGGTCCTGGGTTCCCTGGAGAGACTGGGGTTTCTGGAAAGTCTCATGTTTTCATTTCATGACCGTGCCCAGCTACAATGCATGAGTAGTATTCTCCAAATCCTCTCAATATTACAAGGCATAATTTTCTTATTGTCAAGCCACAAATCTGTTTGATAAAAGTAAACCATTCAAAAGAAAGATTAGGCCAGGCACGGTGGTTCACACCTGTAATCCCAGAACTTTGGGAGGCTGAGGTGGGAGGATCACTTGAGGCCAGAAGTTCAAGACTAGCCTGGGCAACATAGCAGGACCCTATCTTTACAAAAATAAAAATAATTAGCCAGAGACTGTTGTACATGCCTGTAGTCCTAGCTACATGGGAGGCTAAGGTGGGAGGACCTCTTGAGACCAGGAGTTGAGGTTTTCAATGAGCTATGATTATGCCACTGCACTCCTCCCGGGGCATAGAGCAAGACAGACTCTGTCAGAAACCGAGAGAGAAAAAGAGAGAAAGAGAGAAAGATGAAGAAAGAAAGAAGGAAGGAAGGAAGGAAGGAAGGAAGAGAGAGAGAGAGAGAGGGAGGGAGGGAGGAAGGAAGAAGGGAGGAAGGAAGAAGGAAGGAAGGAAGGAAGGAAGGAAGGAAGGAAGGAAGGAAGGAAGGAAGGAAGGAAAGAAGGAAGGAAGGAAGGAAGGAAGGAAGGAAGGAAGGAAGGAAGGAAGGAAGGAAGGAAGGAAAAAGCAAGCTTAGAATGTGCTCAGATGCCCAGATGAAGTCCACACCTATGCCCTCTGTAGCTTGAACTAAAGACAGCAGCCTAGGAATGACCATATCAGACCCCCACAGGAAGCATTTATAAAAGCAGTGCCTTCAAGAGCTGCCTTAAGTAAGGTTATCCCAAGCCTTGACCTGTTTCTTCTTGAAAATACATTTCACCTCTCTCATTTTCTCTTTATTCTTCCTCCCCATGCCTACGCTTTTAGAGGAAAAGTCCGGTAAGAAATAAGTCCTTCCCACTTTTGGGGCAAACATTATTTATTCTGTTTATTTTCATTATCTGCATATCTAATAACTGACTGTGTTTAACACCTAAACAAGGTTTTGAACTTTAAAAACAAATCTTTGTGATCCATGACCAGGTCTCATTATGCCACATGGGAAAAAAGGAAGTTGGTTGCTAAGCGATTTTACAACCCCGTTATTAAGGGCCCTGGGGTCATTTTGTAAAGATTCACCTCTGCCTCAATCACAGCCATACGATCAAATATTTTTGGTACTAAGTTTCATTTATTGCAGTTCCCACTGGAATTAGTCAAGCTACTTATACATATTATGAGCTAAGCAAAGGTTTTTTAAGTTAATTTTTGATTAGTGTACTACATGGTAGCATCTGGAATGCCTATGAAGCTGGCCTGGGAATGGGGAGTTGTAGGGAAGCTGGGGGGTTTTATTTTGTTTTTGTTTTAGTAAATCAAAATACTCCTTCCTGGAATTGTCAGAAACTGGAAAAGAGGATCTTTATAAAATGTAAATTACCTCCTGGATGTTAATTTTTAGTAGCAGTGGGTGATTTTTAGTGGCAACACAAGTCTGATATGATGTACCTACATCATTTTATTTTAGAGCAACACAAGGAACAGATTTCAAAAAATAAAATGAATTTGTTCTCTTCTTGGTTGCCTGGTTTGTTGGGAACATGTTCTCAGGATGCTGATGCATGGCTGACAGAGGTGACCTCTCTGCTGGAAAACAGGAAGATATTATGTTCCATGTTCACAGCACCAACAAGTGGCTGGTTTGCTGTTAACGCAGCTAGGTGGATGGTGCAATAAGTGCTTTCACCTCTTATCCTTCCCACCGACCAAATCCTGGCAGCCACTGCACCACATACAGGATACTGTGCTTACAGAAAAGCCATAGGATAGGAGGGAGGCGGAACAAAGACACAGGAAGGACAAAAATATGAGACCAAAACATTAAAATGTCTCAAAATGTGAGCCCAACTCTTTTGGTTTCCAAAAATAAAATAAGCAGCTACAATTATGATTATTACTAAGCTAAATGGCCCGCTTCTGAGTAATTCAGAATCAACTATGCATCGCCTGTTCTGTGGCAGCAAAATATTACTGGTGCTCTTTAACAGCCTCTCCTTACACTTTACCAATTTCATTTATTCTTGTAGACCCTGAATATTTTCCTGAATTAGCCAAATTTGGCCACTTTAAATATCCACAGGACTATGTGGCCTGAAGTTTGCCTATGGTGTTTTAAAAATTCTCTCTTTTTCATTCGCTTTTCTCCTGTTGTCCTTCATGGCAATTTTAACTACAAGAATCTCTCCCCTGTCACTCCCTCACCTCATTTTTCTTTGGAAGCGTCCATCTTGATTCCTCAGCCTGGTCAGCCTGGTCATCTTGGTGGTACCTTGGTTACTAGCAGGTTCTTTGTTTCTCTTCCCAAATGAAGTTTTAGAAGATCATCTCAAATATGTCTGATTGAATATAATGGACAATCTCCGTAATCTAACTTGTAATATGTAGTCGACCCAAGTTTAAATACAGATAAACACCTACAATAGTGTGGCAAATTGATGCTTGCCAAATAGTTTGTCTTCACCCTAAAGCATTTAAAAACAAAGAGGAATCTTCGTAGGAATCTTAGTAATAAATGTAGTGATCATATATTCTAATCCTTTCCTAGAAAATTCTCTAACATTAATCAGTCAATTTGCTAAAACGAGACTATAGAAAAATCGTATTTGTTTAGCGCTTTATAATTTATTGGCCATTTTCATCTTTGTTTCCCCGTAGCACTAAACTTAGCAAATTAGGATGCCATAAAACTTCAAAATCTGGGTTATTTAATGAATCTGACAAGGGGGATCGATTGTTTGGTTAGTTGGAAATGATAAACATATTAAAACACTTTATTCACATTGACTAAGAGTAAGGTATCATAGTTAACTGAATTTAAATTAATTCTATTATGCAAAAGGTAATAAAACAGAACTGCCATGTCACATAAGAACAGTGTGAAGGCTGAGAACATAGGCTGCAGTGTTTTCTTTTAGGTAGACATATTCATTTTGAAAATTATATAAATTTTAGAAATATACCACATTCTAGATCTTCATTCCAGTGACAAAATCATAGATTAGCAGTGTTTATCCACTTTGAAAATAGCCTCCACATATAAAATAAGAGTTATCTGTAAGTTGAACACCAAAATAAAAGAAGGGAAAATAAAATGTTTTCCGCATTGGAAGACCAAGAGAAATCTAGGTATTGAACACAGTATTTAATTAGGAGTGAAGGAAATTTGTTCAGAAAACAAAGTGGACCACTTGCAAAGTCTCTGAGTAATCAGACATAGAAATGAAGCAGTAATAACAGCAGATAGAATTTACTGAGAGCTTATTATGTATGATACAAATGGCTGCAACCAGAGATGAATTAACCTCCTGCAGATTCTGAACAACTGAATAGGTGTTTTGTTTGGTTGTGCAGTTAAAAACAATTTTAGCCCACATTTCAAAACTAGAACATTTCAAATTAAAAACAAAAAATCTGGATGCTCATCATCTCTCTGAAGACCTGGCAGGACTAAGCCCACATTCTCACGTGGCGCACATGGGGTGCACTGAATAGTGGCCAGTTTTCCAGAATCTCATAATGTGTATGTGCCTGACTCCCAGCACCCCCTCCCCATCCCTCACCCACTTTTTACTCCTGCAAGCATTTGGGTTTGCAATTCTGGACATAGATCTCTCAGCTTATAGAATATATCAAGACCAGATACTAACTTCGTTTTCTTCCGCCTTTGAAGAAAATTCTGTACGTTGGTAAACTAAAAATAGAACATTAAAGGCTTTGACATTCTTGGGAAATGATGGGAGAAAGGGTAAAGTAAAATTTTGAATAGGAAAAGACCCTTCCCTCCTGGCTGATAATAATTTCTCTGTCCTTGTCCAGCATAGCCTAAGCCAGTTTTTGGTCTTCAGTGGTGGTAATTGACATATATAAAGCCCTTCCATTTGCTTCTGGAATTATTTTCCTTTTGAAGCTTTCAGATAGCTCTTAATTATAGACCTTGAGGCTTTCTGGGTCTGCACTTCGCACAGCTTCTAGCTGTGTCTTTTGGGTTCTGTTTAATCAGCCTGTGGCTACATGAATTTGAACAGCAATTCCCTGCTGAAGGCATTTTGCAAATGGAGTTTCCAACATGCTATATTACAAGGTTGTCTTTTACTAGAAAAAAAATTAAACCTTGAACTTGTGATTAAAGTATAGGTTTATAACTCACTGGAAATTAAGATATGACTCAGTTTGGGAGGATTAATATATTTGAAATTATTTTGAAAAAGTGTTCTGTATAACCTTAAAAGTAATGGCAAAAAAACACAATTCCTTTTGCACCTACCTTAATAATAAAGTGTCCTATATGTAAGGTTTTGCCTCTGAATGCTTGCAATCTAGAGTCTATTTTGCATATTTCTCATAATTTCATCTTGGGCCACTTTTAGTCCTCTAATTGCTATATTTTAAAAGTGAATTGTTTGTCATGAAATTCCTGTACTTCTTCCAACACAAAAGAACTTTTTAATCTGGTCACTAAAGAATAATAAAGTCTAAATTTTCATATAAAAAAGCGTTTGAATTTTTCTAAAAACACAGTATGGATTAATCAATAAGATAATTTAAGCGCAGAAATAGGTATTTATGTGGCCTTTTTTCTTCTAATTTTATTTAAGGTGCATCCAGGCAGGTTTATAAGAAAGGTGGATTCAATACGTAGTGGTACCTGGAAAATAAGGCAAATAATAAAGTCTATAATATTACAAGTAAATTGACTAGAATAACATGTCTAGAATCCTAGCTACTTATAAACTGGTCTGAAAAATAACCACTCCTGGATGTTAATCACAATGCCTCTCTGCTTTTGGAGTCATTCAGCAATGCCATGCTTGGCATCATAGAAGGAATGAGAAAATGAGAAATCAAGAATCTGAATTCTGTGTCTGGTTCTACCTGCTTACTAGCTGTGTATCTCAGAGCCTCACCTTCCTCTCTATAGCATGTAGCCAGTTGGACTAGATATCCGTGGAGGCCTACCACATGTAAAAAGCTACAAGTATTTGCTTCCTATCTATGTTCTAGAAAGAATATCTTCTACATTTGAACAAACTCCTAGCTTTCTTTGTGTTTGTGCTCCTAGTTTTGGTTTTGGGAGGCAGCCTCTGGTGAATCCATGCATTAGCCCACATATTGAAAGGGAAACTGACTAACAGCTCTTTCCCCACTCACATGCCAGTCACTCATGTTTACATCAGAAAGCTCCTAAAGAGGCAGAGCTATCAGAGATTGTTGGAATAAATTGATAGCAGCCATAATCAAGATTTGAAAAGCAAAACAAAGAAGTCATACATCTGCTTGTTGTGTGTTTTTTTTGTTTTTGTTCTTGTTTTTTATCATACTTTAAGTTCTAGGGTACATGTGCACAACGTGCAGGTTTGTCGCATATGTATACATGGTGCCATGTTGGTTGCTGCACCTATTAACTCGTCATTTACTTTAAGTATTTCTCCTAATTCTATCCCTCCCCCATCCACCACCCCATGACAGGCCCTGGTGTGTGATGTTCCCTGCCCTGTGTCCAAGTGTTCTCATTGTTCAATTCCCACCTACGAGTGAGAGCATGTGGTGTTTGGTTTTCTGTCCTTGCGATAGTTTCAGAATGATGATTTCCAGCTTCATCCATGTCACTACAAAGGACATGAACTCCTCCTTTTTTATGGCTGCATAGTATTCCATGGTGTATATGTGCCGCATTTTCTTAATCCAGTCTATCATTGATGGACATTTGGGTCAGTTCCAAGTCTTTGCTATTGTGAATAGTGCCTCAATAAACATATGTGTGCATGTGTCTTTATAGCAGCATGATTTACAATTCTTTGGGTATATACCCAGTAATGGGATCACTGGGTCAAATGGTATTTCTAGTTCTAGATCCTTGAGGAATTGCCACACTGTCTTCCACAATGGTTGAACTAATTTACACTCCCACCGACAGTGTAAAAGCATTCCTATTTCTCCACATCCTCTCCAGCACCTGTTGTTTCCTGACTTTTTAAATGATTGCCATTCTAACTGGTGTGAGATGGTATCTCATTGTGGTTTTGATTGGCATTTCTGTGATGACCAGTGATGATGAACACTTTTTCATGTGTCTGTTGGCTGCATAAATGTCTTATTTTGAGAAGTGTCTGTTGATATCCTTTGCCCACTTTTTGATGGGGTTGATTTTTTCTTGTAAATTTAAGTTCCTTGTAGATTCTAGATATTAGCCCTTTGTCAGATGGGTAGATTGCAAAAATTTTCTCCCATTCTGTAAGTTGCCTATTCACTCTTGATGGTAGTTTATTTTCCTGTGCAGGACCTCTTTAGTTTAATTAGATCCCACTTGTCTATTTTGGCTTTTGTTGCCATTGCTTTTGGTGTTTTAGTCATGAAGTCCTTGCCCATGCCTATGTCCTGAATGGTATTGCCTAGGTTTTCTTCTAGGGTTTTTATGGTTTTAGGTCTAACATTTAAGTCTTTAATCCATCTTGAATTAATTTTTGTATAAGGTGTAAGGAAGGGATCCAGTTTCAGCTTTCTACATATGGCTAGCCAGTTTTCCCAGCACCATTTATTAAACAGGGATTCCTTTCCCCATTGCTTGTTTTTGTCAGGTTTGTCAAAGATCAGATGGTTGTAGATGTGTGGTGTTATTTCTGAGGTCTCTGCTCTGTTCCATTGGTCTATATCTCTGTTTTGGTACTGTACCATACTCTTCTGGTTACAGTAGCCTTGTAGTATAGTTTCAAGTCAGGCAGTGTGATGCCTCCAGATTTGTTCTTTTTGCTTACCTTCACTGGCAGTGAGGGCTCTCTTTTGGTTCCATATGAACTTTAAAGTAGCTTTTTCCAATTTTGTGAAGAAAGTCATTGGTAGCTTGATGGGAATGGCATTGAATCTATAAATTACCTTGGGCAGTATGGCCATTTTCATGATATTGATTCTTCCTATCCATGAGCATGGAATGTTCTTCCATTTGTTTGTGTCCTCTTTTATTTCACTGAGCAGTGCTTTGTAGTTCTCCTTGAAGAGGTCCTTCACATCCATTGTAAGTTGGATTCCTAGGTATTTTATTCTTTTCATAGCAATTGTGAATGGGAGTTCACTCATGATTGGGCTCTCTGTTTGTCTGTGATTGGTGTAGAGGAATGCTTGTGATTTTTGCACATTGATTTTGTGTTTTCTAAGGTCATCTGGTCCACCAGGGTTCTGTTGCTGCTGGACAGTTTTCATCATTCCCAACTACGTTTTTCAGGGGCTCCTCATCTTTCCCATCACATCTCATCATTCACATCACATTGGTAGAGGCTGCCCAAATCACTAGGCCAAGAACATTAAAAAAATCCTTACAGGCACACCTTCCATAGAACACCAAAGAAAAAATCCAGACAAGGAAAAGCGCTCTCTAAATCCTGCCTCTGGTTTTTTGTAAGCTCTTTTTGTACCCTAACTATGTGGGAAATGCATTATTGTCTATATTTGCTAACATCCTGCTCTGTAGGGAAACAGTTTACTTCTCTAATCTCTAAGTAACCCCTCCTCAAAGTATCTGGAGAAAAACTTCTACGGCAAGACATTAAACATTGTCAGTAAAGTTTTCTTGTATGTTTCTGCCTTGTTCTTATGTACACATAACTAAAACTTATATACCCACATTAGCAAAGCTGTATTGTACAATGGATAGCCTCTCTTTAAGGTTCTCCAAAGCCTCCTGTTGTTTAAATAAGCCCTAAACACTAGGACTGCCTGTCTTCCTTTGGCCTGATTCTCTGGAGTGTATGTTTGGTTAGCTGCTTATGAAGTCTTCTATTACCCAAGACTGTTGACTGATCCATCATTCTCTGACTAGGTGTCTGTTCTCTCTTCCTTTTTGCTGATCACAGAGGCGCAGCCCGGTAAGAACTCTCAACATTTTTACCTTAAACATGTATAGAGAAAATTGCTGCCAAGGCAAGGTGGCCAGGTTGGTTTCCCATTAAATTTATGATAACCCAGTGTGAATGAGGCAGATGAAATAGGTTTACTGATTGAAAGCCTCTGACCCTCTTAAGTATCAAGGGCATATTTTTGAATTGTCAGAGCACTTTCCCATAAGTAACTAAATTAATACATGGGAATTCCAACTCCTAGTACTAAATTTGGAAAATATATGGAGTGTGTGTGTGTATGTGTGTGTGTATGTGTGTGTGTGTGTATGTGTACATAAAAGGCCTAGAGATTCACCAAAAAGTACCATAGAAGTTGATAGCAAAGAGATAATAAAGAATAATAAAACTAATAAGAATGTAAGGACACCATTTTTAAGCCATCGTTGTTTTTAAGCCTGAATTCAAAATATTTTCCTGGACCATAACTTACAATGATCAGAATATGCTGATACATCATTATAATTTCCATCTTGGGAGAGGGAGACACACTTTCAAGTCAATATTCCTAGGCTATCACATAATTCTAAATAAATTTCATCACAGAAGACAAACTTTGGGAGGGTAGATCAATATAAATTTGCATTGTTCAAAGTGAAAACTGTCATTTTCCTCAAGTTGAAAAGTATCATGAATTTTTTTTTTTTTCTGCGACAGATCTCTCTCTGTTGGCCAGGCTGCAGTGCAGTGGCTCGATCTCTGCTCACTGCAACCTCCTCCTCTTGAGTTCAAGCAATTCTCCTGCCTCAGCCTCCCGAGTGGCTGGGATTACAGGCGCCTGCCACCATGCCCAGATAATTTTTGTATTTTTAGTAGAGACAGGGTTTCACCATGTTAGCCAGGATGGTCTTAATCTCCTGACCTCATGATCCACCTGCCTCGACCTCCCAAAGTGCTGGGATTACAGGCATGAGCCACTGCACCCAGCTGAAGAGTATCATGAATTTAAAGCAACAAAAAGGAGGGTTTTGTTATGTTTGAAATGATCCCCACTTACCTGGTCAGTCCCTTAAGAGAGGAAATGGAACTGAAAACAGCGCTCTCTGAAATGTCCCTAGGCCTGTGCCAATCCAATTAGTCAATTATTATTTGATGCAAATACGCTGCCCCAGGTGACCAGTTGGTGGTTCTCTGCTAAACTACATAGCTAATGCCATTCAAAGATGGTATCTGCAGAGACTGCTAATCTACGGATTATTCCAACCCAGCTGTTAAGTGACATCACAGATTATGAAAAGAGTGAATTCAATCATTCAAAGTGAGGAAATTTATTCACAACATACATATAACAACAAACAAGCATTGAAAGGGGGAAAATACAGTCACTTGACAAGGGGAGGTTTTTGAATCCAATGGGCTTTTTTCGTGAATGTGGTTTGTGTGGTCAACATCACCTCAGTCTTTTTCTAGATATGTAATGCTGCAACATTAAGGTCATCAGAGATCTGTATGCCCATCCAGCAGATAGCAGGACTTTCTTTTCTGTTGCTGCTGAGTTGCTGCGATCTTTCAAACATTTGTTGCTTTCTAAATTGATACTAGCTTTGTTCTTCCTAATTTCTAAACAACAGAGTGTTCTTGAATATTTCTGCCATGTTTTGGTTGTGCTTAACTTGAGATTGTTCATTCATGAAGACTATTTAATAAAAATGTTACAGGGACTTCTTCTTTAGTGCCTTTCAACTGTGAATATCCATTGAATGAATTGACACACCTGGGAACTGATGACTACAGAAGGAGCTCTGTACCTTTCTTGGTTTCATGGATATTAACATTTGAATGAGCAGGACAGAGGGACAAAAAGATCTTCAGTACAGCCTCTGGGACCTCCTGGGTTTTAGGCCTCACGGTACTAGGTGGGCTGTGTTCCCTCAATGCCATTTATTAATCTTGTGATTGACTGCTTGGAACTAAAGCCCCTCTATCTCCTCCTTCAGATCTTATTAATGGAATTCTATCTGAGGGTTCATAACCCAGAAAAACATCTGTTATCTAATTATTTCTGCTATCTAATTTCTGTCTATGGAGCCTTCTTTTCCAAAAGAGAACCTGTATCCAAACTTCCATAATATCCTCAGCAGATTTACGTGGCCATATTTATTAGAAAGTATTTATAAATAATGTAGTAATTCTCTATATGGCAAACTTAGTAGGGAAAAACAGATCACATTATTAGACAAAAAGCCAGAAAATGTAGTTTGAGAGATTGAGAAACCATCAAATGGATCATTGTTCAGATTGAAACTGCTCCTCTAGCATAAATGGGTTCAAAATGGGACAGAAAATGCTTATATAGCCTTAGGAAGAGGGAAAGAAGCTTCTTATAGGTCAATTACAGAGGTGCTAAACCTTGTCCTAAGCTGTTAATGTTATACTTTGAGAGAAGAAAATGTATCTGTGACCACCAGATTGAGCCTTCACTAAAATTAAAAAGTAGGAAAAAATGTGTTTGGTGGCCGTCCAACAAATGTGTTCATGGTCTCACCTTTTGGAATGCTTTCTTACATGTACTTCAGCTTTCCCTGTCCTCAACTCTGCCCCTGTCATTCTCCTACTGCAGGCATCCCAAGCCATGCTGTACCCCACGATGCAACCATCCTGGTGGTCTACTTTTCTGGTGGCATCCCACACTAAGAACTTTTCACAACTTCTGGTTTTTAATCAAAACTTTTAATCTAATCAATCCTTCTACTATCTAAATAAGTTTATGCTAAGGCATAAAAACTGGAGATGACCGCTCAGATTATTCCTGACAGGGCTATTTGTATTCCAATAATATCACAATACCTTGAGCTAAAGACATTACTTCCAATTCATGAATTGATGACCCTAGCGGCAGGCAAGTGAAATAAATTCAGAGGATGAGTGCATAGGGTGGAATTCCCTGGCTTTCTGAATAAAACAGTTCATTCAATGGCAGATGGTTCAAGTTTCCCCTGCCTTTTACACTTGCTATCTATACCTTTTAAAATCACATTTGTAAACTGATGACTGTTTCCATTAGCAACCTGGGGACCACACCTGACAAGGAGCATGCACCACTCCTAAACACATTCTGTAATTTTTAAGCATCAAATATATGCTAAACTTCAATTTACTTTCTTATCTACTAGAGTTCTAGAGGTTTTTTTTTAATGGACTAAACAATATTTGAATTTAATTTACCAAATCTACCCAGGTAAGGGGTTTTTCTTGTTCAGAAGACTTATGATTTACCCTTCCCTCCTCTCTATAATCTTTGAGTGAAATAAAAAACTGATTTCTGTGTGTGTATCTACAATTTCCTACTTAAATGCGGTTCTGAGAAAAATTTCATTTCCCTATCTGCATTTATTTGAGTTCAGTTTAATTGCAATGACAGAAATAATACATATTGTACATAACATATATGTGGTCTTAAACCTTATAGTGTCTATTTCTAATTCTAGGGTGCAATTAAAAGGAACTTATCCAGTAAGTATATCTTAGCTACCAGAAATAGCGTATGATTTAAAAGAAAGAACAGTTCCTTGGATCTTGGAGTATATATACATATGAATTATACATTCCTGGGCTTAATTTTTAAGACTTACAAATTTTTTACTTTTACAGCAAAGAATTCTTGTAATGATAGAGGGCACTTGTGGGTTCTGAGTGATTAATGTTTAAGTTCCGAAAATAAATTTGTTTTTGGAAAAACATTGCTATTTTCTTTCTACATTTGTCAACTCTTGCTGTATTATTTAACTTTAGAAACAAATTTAATCAAGTGTGTATTTGTTGCTGCGGGTGGGAAGAACGGGCGGGCAGAAGGAACTGAAAGTAGAAGCAACTTACCCATTCTTGTGTTATTTGATATGAAAATTTTAGTCAACCAAAGTGATATGATATAGGTTATAATACACATAGGGCACAATTTTCCTCTGCTGCATACAACATTTCCTAGGAAATTCTAAATTCATGTTTCATAGTTAAAGATACAACATTTTCTTGGCATTTCAAGAAAAGAACAGGCAGAGAATGCTGGATTCATGTATTACACATATGGCCTGGCTTAGTATTCTCTTAATTGGAAAGCAGAACCAGTCAAGGCAGCAGACATTCCAAGAATGGTGTGCTCTTTCACTAAGTGCTGCACTATACAAATCTTATATTTGATGGCTTGTCATGGAAGTTCCTTAGTTAATGAGGTTTTACAAATGCCAGAAAAAACACCACTACATATGCCTAATATATGGCTGTTGCATTGCCAGGGGAGAAGGTTTGTTTTTCAAAGTTTTCATACTGAGCTGCTTATTGATGGGACTTAAATCTCTAAGTGTTTCCAAACATAGGTTATAAGACATATCAGGGAATGGTAAAAATTTGTCTAAAAAGTTCCTTTGTCCTGTGCATCAGGTGAAGAAGTGGCAAGACCCAGGCGTTCCACACCAACTCCAGAACTTATAAGGTGAGTGTGAAAGACATTAGTTGTGTTTTATGCAAGGCATCGTGAACTTTTAACAATTAAGAAAATCTCCTTTGAACTAAACTCTCAGCTCCCATTAACAAAGGCTCTACCAAAACATGTCAGTTCATATGTCCATAGCATGGTCCAAATATGTTATTATTTTTCATAAGTGCAGCCCAAGGGAGACCTTTAGGGAAATATTCTGCACTTATCTGAAGTAACTGTCTATCAGAATGTGCAGGCCCCTTCCTGATGGGACAGCTAAAGTTTCTCTCTAAAGAGGTCTTTTGGTGTCTGGAATGCCGAGCTTCAGTATCATTATATTACCCTACGAAAAGAAGCCTATTTAGTTGGATACCATCTCATGATACATTCCACCTGCCACACACCAAAGGAACCTTCCATTCTGTTTTTGGTTTTTGGCAAAGCATTGTATTTTACAGTGTATTCTGTGGGTTAGGTAAGTATTGTACAAATGGGCATTGTTTTATAAAAAGACTCTTATTTCTGTTTTAAAACTGGATTATTTTCAATCTTTATCCTCCTCCAACCTCTCCCCTCTCCTCTTCACCCCTTGCCCGTTACCATACTACATATACCTCATTGGGATCAATCAGATTTGGAGAAGAAATGAAGATAATTACGCATCGTTTTCTTAACAATCAGTCTGGAGTAATAATTAAGAGAAGGGATGCGAGTTTAACTTGATTCCCCTGATTTCTTAATACTTCTCTTTCTGAGATTTACTGTATTGGGGTATTAGGAGGTTACAACTAGTCTATTAGAGGATGAAACTTCTCGGTGGCTTTTTACTTAATATCACTATGCTTGACTTTCACTAATTATAAGTTGCATTAACTACAACAAAGAGATGTGGTGAAATCAAATATAAATGGTACTTGAGATCTTAGGGGAGAAAGGTGCTTTGCAATAAACTCAGCTCTAGTATTATCTCTTCTAGGTATAGAGAATCATGATGCTCTGAAAGAGTTATTCTCCTTCAATTTATTTCTATTGGATGAGCACCTCAGCTCTCCATTGAGAACTAAGGATCTCACCTTCTACCAATTCTTTTGTCCTATAATACATCTGACATCCTTATAAAATACTTTCTAGTCCTAATGGGGCTTGTATACACATGCATGCATGCAGTAGTGCACACACACACTTGTTTTACTGAGAAAAATATTTGAAAGTTTGTATATCTTTTTGAGTATTAATTTTTGAGCCCTTTCCCTGTATTTTGCCTTAATGTGTGTGATTTAGCAAAAAGCCTGCAGATGACACTACGGCCCTCGCTCCCCTCTTTGGCCCACCACTAGAATCAGCTTTTGATGAGCAGAAGACAGGAGGTAGGAAAAGAAACTCCATATATTATAGATTTGTTTTTTCTTTTATTAAAGTACAACTCTTCTAGATTAAATGTGTGTACTTTGAGGTATATTTTTAATATATTATCTTCGTGGGAAAGAAAAGTTTCAATCTAGGTGTGCTGTCAAGAACAGAAGTTTAGTTTGCAAATCTCTATTATTTTAGGATTTGAAACTTTACTTCCAGAAATATCTAATAGCTAACAAGCTCATTCTTCAAAAGAAGTCAGTAAAAATTACCGCAAATCTACACAAATCCCTGTCATGGAGTAAACACTCTGGGAACCAGACCATCATCATTTGAGGTATCAACAGAATCACAAATAGAGACAGACCTTCATACACCCATCATTGTCGCTGTCATTGCGGTCTGGCCTCCCTGACCATCTATTCTCTTTCCCACCTCATAACGAAGGCATCAATTGGATTGCTCACAGCAGTCATTGTTTGTTGTCTCAAGACCCAAGAATGACCTTGAATCATTCAGAAACTTAGAAATAAGGCCAGGCGTGGTGGCTCACTCCTTCAATCCCAGCACCTTGGGATGCTGAGATAGGAATGCTTGAGCCCAGGAATTCGAGACCAGCCTGGACAACCTATGGAGACCCCCATCTCTACAAAAAAATTTTTTAAATTAGCTGGGCATGGTGACGCATGCCTGTAGGCCCAGCTGCTTGGGAGGCTGAGGTGGGAGGTTCACTTAAGCCCAGGAAGTCAAGGCTGCAGTGAGCTGTGATCACACCATTGCACTCCAGCCTGAGCAGCACAGCAAGACCCTACCTCAAAAAAAAATTAAAAAATAAAATGCTACTGAAGAAATATCTTTATTTGTGCCATTGAGTTTACTTATTAAATATTTATTCCTAGAGTTAAATATTTAACTTTTTTAAATTAACCATATTTTTGGATGGCTGTAAATACCGTGTACTTTACTGACATAAAATCAGCTGTCTATAAAATGCATCTTATCTATCCCTGAAATGTGTTTATGTCTAATGCATGTATCTCCAGTAGCTATGTTTGGTAATATAGAAGTTTGTATAAAAAAATATTTGACTTAGGGGCACCATGGTAAATGTATAACATGTTATCCTTCTAGGACCTATTGGTGAAGGTCCTTAAGTGTTAAAGATGGCAAGAATTGGAAGCATGATGGGTAGACTAAGCTACATTAACAAAGAGACCCCAAGTACAATAAATTAAAGAAGATGGAATTTCATTACTCTTTCATGTTAACAGTCTAGAAGTAAACAGTATAGGACTGGTAAAGTAGTTCTGCTGTCTTTAAAATGTTACTACTATCTCTGGCTCCAAGGTGGCTGCTGCAGCTCTCCTCCCCTCCCATTCAGAAGAAAGGAAGTGGGGTGAGGACCACTGGAGCTCACTGCTAACTATTCTAAGAGCAAAACTAGAAGAGGCACAGTTCACTTCCTGCCAAACCCCACTGAAGAGAATTTGGTGCCATGTAGCCAGCTAAAATTCTGTTACTACAGAAGAACTGGAGAATGAATTCTGGGAGATAGCCAGCAGTCAGCCACACCTGAATATTTTGTTAGGAAAATGTACAAAGAACATTTCTAAATACTCCTTTAGTGATTTAAATGTCCATAACTTAGAATCCCTATGAAAAGGTGGCCTTGCCATGAGGCTATCAGTTTCCTTATTAACTCATCTGTGATCAGTCTCACTTTTAATGACATATCATATGGCCACTGGAGAGGGGATTTGATTTGTTGCACCTATATCTGCCCGTTTAAGGAATCCCATAACTCTATGGAAACTTTATATATAAAAAAAGAAATCACTCTTAAAAAAATCAAAGCTGTGTTCCACATTGAATTCATGAAGAAAATGCTGCTTCATATCTTTGGAGAATGTTTGCTTTTATGTTAAAACAGAGCAAAGTCCACCTTTGAGGCTTGCGGTGGAGAGGAGATACATACCTAGACCTGTCCGTGATTGTGGCCTCAATTGTTCTTTAGATGATTTCAGCCCCTGAAATTCTGTAAAGTTCCTGCCTTTGCACCAATCACACTAGCTTTTTCAATACTCACACTTCCCTTTTGTATCTACTCATTCTTCTTTAGATTGATTTTTCTTTTTCTTTCTGTTTTTCTTTTTCTTTCTGTTTTTCTTTTTTCTATTTATTTATTTATTTATTTATTTATTTATTTATTTATTTATTTTTTGACAGGATCTCACTCTGTCACCCAGGCTGGAATACAGTGGCAAGTTCTTAGCTCACTGCAGCCTCGACCTCCCACAGCGATCCTCCCACCTCAGCCCCCCGAGTAGCGGGGATCACAGGCACATGCCACCCCACCTGACTAATTTTTGTATTTTTTATAGAGACTGGGTTTCACCACATTGCCCAGCTGGTCTCAAACTCCTGGACTCAAGTAATCCTCCCACTTCAGCCTCCCAAAGTGCTGGAATTACAGCTGTGAGCCACCATGCCTGGTCTAGAAAGATTTTTCTATCACTAGTTGAAATGCTCTGGGGAAAAAATATGTATTTTAGAGTTAAGTCTGCTGCATCAGATCTTAGCTCTTCTTCTTTTATCGTGGACACCTCATTAAACTACTCCAATCATTAGTTTCCTCTCCCAGAAGTGGAACTGGTATGAACCACATGGTGGTGGCGTGAGTATTCAAATAGATAGTAACAGCTACTGGCCTTGTGATACCTGTTTCATAGACATTTTATATATACTCTATTAATATATCTTTCCTCTGTTAATCCTGTTCATAACTCTCTAAGGTTGCTTTTATTATCTCCACTTTACACTAAAGGAAGGCAGCGCAGAGAAGTTAAGCAACTTGCCAACGTCCTACAGTCAGTGCAGACGATAGATTCAAACCACATCCAACTGACTTCCCAGCCGGTCCTAGATGCCATAATGAATTACGGCAGTACTTGCATAGTCCCTGCCACGGCATAGGTGCTGAGAAGCACTAACTAATTGCATTGTCATAGCTATTTTTAAAAATCAGAACAGGAAGCAAAAAGAAAGAGAAGAAATGTTAAATTCAGTGTCCTTAGGCCCAAAACCTAATTGCCCTGTGTTAGGTGTCTAAGCACTCATTTTTCTGGTTCTCTTAACATATTCACAAAGCATTTTTAGAATAATTTAGTTTCTTTTCATGATGCCGTAAAAAGCTTATGTAAAGACCCTATAAAGCCCTTCAAGGATAGGAACCACTGCATAGAATGCAGGCATTTTCAGTTTTGAAGCATATTCATAGGAGGCTTTAAATCAACCAACTTACAACAAAACAAATGTTCGTGGGGTTAATGTCTGGATTTTCAAATGGGTACCTGAAACAGAGCCAGTACATGTACTGATGCTCAAAATGTCCTTAAGTGACCATCCAGGAAGAAAATGCAGATTCTTCTCTGAAAGTTTTTATGTAGCTATATGTACACACACAGACACTCTTCCCACCCACACTCACACCACACTCCTATTTCTATTCTCTGCTTGAAAAGAATAAGGAGCAGCACATTTCCTAAATTAATTTTTTAGTACTGAGACAAGAGGAAAATAATTTTGTAAAGCTCAACTTGAAATCGAAATTTTAAGTTCTAAAGTATGGGGTTTTTTTTAACTCACCCTGGGAAATCTTTTTTGTTTCCAGTTCTTTTAGATCAGCCTGAGATATGGGGTTCAGGCCAACCAATTAATCCAAGCATGGAGTCGCCAAAGTTAACAAGGCCTTTTCCCACTGGAAGTAAGTTATGTGTCTGCTCTGTCTGGAAAAATAAGTGACTCATTTTACTGTCTGTCTGCATAGTGAAATTAGGCAACTCTTAGAAAGTCTACGTAAGCAACGTTAGAACTGAATTATATTCAGAAGAGATGTTATTCTAACAGGCTTTCAAGTTAAAGAATTCAGGGCAGGTTATGAAGACAGGAAGAAAATAATGCAATAAAGCAAATTATTAACCTTGAATCATAGCCTTTTCTGAAATCCCACATGCTTATTCATGCATTTATTCATTGTATATATGTAAGAATAAGAAGCAAGTGAGCTAAAGATCCTACTGCGTTCCAGGCATTAGGCTATCATATAACACAGAGGTGAACAAGTCTAATATGGTCTCTGCTTATCCTATAGAGCAACTGAGGCTGCACAGGACAGAAAGGACACATTGATAGGAAAGAGTGACAATTGGGGAACAAGAGAACTGGGGCTATATGGTAGAGAGAAGCTTAGACAGTAGATCAGAGTAAATGTATGTGAAAGTTGCCATCAGTCTGGCTTCTTCCAGCATGACCCAGGTGGCTGGGAAAGGAGGTCCTGAAGATCTAGATAGCCCTTCGCTGGTGGTGGGCTGGGCTATTTGGACTGAATGGATTGTTCATCAGGTCAAGCCACCCTTCTTACAGATTTATTGAATTCCCTTTTCAGTAGACTGCCTCTGAAGCGTGCCTGTGGAAGGCACTCTTTTCAAAAAAAGGTGTTTTGGGAGGAGAGAGATGCAGAGAGTATTTTTACTCCTTTGGGCTCACATACAGACAAACCAATACTTTTTCCAGTTCAGCATCTCCAGAGCTTGCGCCTTGGTGCCTAAACATGATCATGAGAATTAACCAAGGGGATTCATAATCAAAGGCCAAGAGGTTGTTTGTTGGAAATATTATTGCTATAAAGCCATGTGATCTAACCTTTCCAAAGATATTTCCTTCATTAAACAGGATAGGAAAAACATCATTATCAACAATTTTTTAAAAACTTCTGAACTTTGAAAAATGTATTTTTAAAATATTTAAACCACAGTGGCATGATTTTGAATGTTATTCCCTGCAAAACAAAACCAGTGTAAAAGCTGTAACTTCCTTGAAAAGCTTTCTTTAGAGACCTGAGCTATGCAGGTGATCCCTAGAAAACCCTTTCCTAAATGCCAAGAAAGTGAATGGATTGTTTATGGAGGTGACGTATTGGTTTTAACTACTGGTATTTCAGAGTTGTGAGTCTTAACGTGCTGTGGTTACACTTAACACAGCACAGGCTATTGTTTAGTTGACATGCATTGTATTATTCTGCTCATGTTGTAGTTTCAGCATAAGTTTTCTATTTTAGCTTATCAGGCTTTTATGGTATTTTATTTGTTTTTATGGCATTTTGTTGATTATGACCTTGATTTTTGGCAGAGATCCTTAATCAGGAGCAGAGCCCCTGATTGACTCTTAACTTCTGTGGGAAAACATGATCCACTAGAGGTGTAGCTTTCAGAAGCTCATAATTAAGATTAAGAACCACATATTCCTAGGCTTTAGGATGAGGGTTGTTAGTCATACTTATTGTGTGGAAGAACAGGATGCTACCTAAAAATAATAAATAAAGTACGGGAAGGGGAGGAAGAGGGAGGAACGACAGAAAAAACTTCTTCCTAATTTAGGCAAGTGGAAGGTACCAGCAAGCACTCTCCAGCCATGTGCCCACCTGCCTCCCTTTGCGTTTAGGTTAGGAGAGATTGGACGGCATTCAGATTCACAGCTAAGCTTTGGGATGGCCTATGAAATTAGTGTGAACTCTTTGAATCTACCAAATAGGACCAGTGACAAGAAAACACACACTTAAAGAAAGAGAAAGAGGAAATGAACGAATTGAAAGAGTAATTCCAAACTTTGCCCACAAAGTGACAAGTCCAGCTCAGAAAGGTGAATCTCTTCGTAAGGACCATGATACTTGTTTTGGCTGTAATTTTTGTCAAAGGAATCTGTTCATTCCTCCTTGACCCAAGGAGTTAGTTTGCTTCTAACTTTAAAAAATGTACTAAAATTTAAGAAATATAATTTTGAGAAATCTTTTCCAACTCAATCTGGACACTAAGATCCTGATCGGATTAAAAACCCCTCACAGGAGCCCCCACCCAACCTGTTATTTCCGTTATCAAACCCTCGACTGTAACTGTCAGCTGACATGATTTCATTCAGTCAGTCATAAATCCCTTGAGGCCAGAGGCTATTTTTATTCAACCCTATGACCCTAGTTCCTAGTACAGGAGGTAGGACATAGTTGTTGCTTGAGGTTTGTGTGTTGAATCATATTTAAATGAATAAAATGGTGATATTATTATTATTGTCCAACATTCTCTTGACGTTCTCTTATTCTCATAAAATGGAACAATCTGAATGGGTTCTGCTTCAGTTCTTTGGCTTTGAACTTCAAAAAAATAGACCATTAATTGCTATTCCATTTCCAATAGCAGGAATATAACTGAAAGCCCAAATCCTGCTTATTTAAAGTGTATTGTATGACTTAGGAAGAACATGACCAATGATACTTAATTTCTCATCTCTTTGCAGCACCTCCACCACTGCCTCCAAAAAATGTACCAGCTACCCCACCCCGAACAGGATCCCCCTTAACAATTGGACCAGGTACGCTTTTGTTTTTTCAGTTCTGGTATGCTGTGTCAAACAGAGCAGTGGCCCTGGACGAACATGCCCTTGATGTGTTGAAAACTGTAGGCTACACAAAAACATTACAATGTTGGCATTCAGTTTTGCTTTCACTAGAATTTCTTATGCAGACTTATTTTAAAGCACCACTTCCAGGTTTCACACATACAAAAAAGTATTAATTTCTTAATTAATTTTTCCTTGGTATAATTTTGTTGAATGAGGGCCGTTTTGTAACATGAAAGGAAAAAAATCTCAATATGAAAAGTCACTGTTTAATTAATCCCTCACTTTATTGGATCTCATTTTAATGATTTACAAATTCATAGTCTCAAAGCACAAACTGGCATTTTTTCAAGACAATTTTGCTAAGACTAAAACTATCTAGTCTATGAAGACATAAAATTGTTCCCAGGGTGTGCCGCATACTGGTGGTCGGGAAATTCTTTTTCCAGTGGTCATTCAAGTATTTATTATCCCATGGCAAAGAGATATGTAAAGATTATGAAATACGGCAAGGAATTGCTACATGCCTGTAGACAGATAATGCTTAAGGCACACCTTTACCATCTATTAAAATCAATACTATGTATTCGTACAATTTATAGTCTGCCAAGTCTTACTGGACTAGCAAATCAAAAGTAGTAATAACTGTTTTATGTGCCTGGGCTCTTAGAATGTGGTTCTTTATCACTTTTGGAATACTATTGCAGCTTCATCCTTTGCTATTTATGCAGCCCGGTGAGTTTGATAGCTGCAGAGTGGGGCATTCATCAACAAAAGCAAAAGCAGGATGTAGTCATTTATGAAATTTATATTGACTTGAACCCAATAGAGAGTCATCCAGAGTTTCATAAGTAAAGATGTTTGCAGGTTCAAGATATTTTGCCCCCTTGTATTTCCACAAATTGTGTTAGATAGAAATATACCTACCAGCACAAGATTATAAATATTGCAGACCGTGCAAAATGCTTCCCAATTTATCTATAGCCTTGGAAACTTGAAAGTTACTTCCTGTCAAACGAGAAATATAGAAATACTAAGATGGCTCATGTAGCCCAAGAGTTATATAAAGGTAAAGTGACTTCTGCTCATGCCTTCCAGTTATTTAGGTAACAATTTGTAATGTGAATAATCTCAGTTTTTAAAAAGTACACGTCTTCATACAGAGCTGTAGAAGATCGTTTTTAATTTTTTCTCTTATTATTGCTATGAATTAAAAAGAATAGCTTATGCTAATATTTTGGCAAAACAGACTTTTCTGTATCATGACAACCTATAGATAAATATCACAGTTATACCTATACGGTTGACAGGTTAGACTTAATGGGAAAAGAAATTATTTAAAAATTTTTTAATTATTTTCTTCCCTGTTAAGCAGGTATATATGTAACAGTTCTAATAAGTAGCAAATGCCTCCTCAATAATCTATGTGTGTGTTGTGTGCGGGGTGTGTATATCTGTATTTGTAAGTATATTTGTGGTGACACCTTCTTAATCTTTGTACTGTTTTTCTGGTGTTTTTTAAGGTTGAGGGTATACAGCTAAATATGATGTGATCACTTTTTAAAATTAACAAATATTATAATCAGTTTTACCAAAGTCTGGATTTAATATACGAGAGTAGACAATCTTTATAAAATATGAGGCCAACTTTGACTTCTTAATTCTTTTTATATTGTGTGATGTGTATTTTAGTAGGCCAGATTTTCAGAAGGGACCTTGCTTTTGGAATTTGCCGTCCCAGAGCCTGTACCTCTCTGTGAATCTAATACTGCCTTCTCAAAATGACCACACTTTGTGCACCTGTAAGCAGCCTTTGACAGCAGTATCATGCACAGCACTTTACATGCTGGTCAAAGTAGCTAGCTGTGCTCAGCTTGCAAAAAAGAGTAAATAATAGCACAAAAATATGATGCTCGATTTATGGAGGGGGGATCTCTCTCCTCACCTTAGGCTCCTAATCCGATAAAGATATTCTTACATCATGAAGTATGCCCACTGAGGCACCTCACACAGCAATGTATTTTCCAGTCTTTGCCTCCCTCCCTCACTCCCCTCACAAATAATAAGTCAATTAAAGTTTAAAATCAACTACTTTAACCACAGGAAATGACCAGTCAGCTACAGAGGTCAAAATTGAAAAACTACCATCCATCAATGACTTGGACAGCATTTTTGGGCCAGTATTGTCCCCCAAGTCTGTTGCTGTTAATGCTGAAGAAAAGTGGGTCCATTTTTCTGATACATCCCCGGAACACATTACTCCGGAGGTGACTCCAAGGGAAAAAGTGGTGTCCCCACCAGCTACACCAGACAGCCCAGCTGACTCCCCAGCTCCAGGCCCTCTCGGCCCCCCAGGGCCTCCTGGGCCTCCTCGCAATGTACCATCGCCGCTCAATTTAGAAGAAGTCCAGAAGAAAGTCGCCGAGCAGACCTTCATTAAAGATGATTACTTAGAAACAATCTCATCTCCCAAAGATTTGGGGTTGGGACAAAGAGCAACTCCACCTCCCCCACCACCACCCACCTACAGGACTGTGGTTTCGTCCCCCGGACCTGGCTCGGGCCCTGGTACGGGGACCACCAGTGGTATGTCTTGTGCTTGAGTGTGCTTCTTGTGACGGGGAATGGCCGTGGCTGCTGCAGTGTGAGCAACACCCTCCTCCTGCCTGGCAGCCGGCTTCAGAGCTTCAGCCCTCGCTCCTCTGGCCTGGGTGTCCTGTGGCCCCGCAGCATGTCCTAGTCCATCAGATGCTCACAGTAATGGTCCGAGTCTGTGGATGTGTTCTGCCTTGCACTCCCAGCCCTTAGGTGTGCCCTGCCGTCCACGCTGCAGTTAAGAGGTCTTGATTTCTCAAACAAAGCTGTCATGTCATTGTTTGGAATTCAAGAAAGTTCTAGGAAGACAGATTTCACAGAGAGTGGGTTTCATGTTAAATGTCTGATTTCCTTGTCAGATGCCCCTACAAGGACACTAGGTTTTGTGGGCCAATGTGTTGTGTCTGTATGTGGGCAGGCAGGAGGGGGTGGGTGGGCTTCTTTTTTTTTTTTCTATTTTTTATTTTCTTTTTTGGTTGTGGGAGAACCACGTTAACCCCTCTAATTTCTTTAAAAAGATGTAATGTTTGTAAAGGAGATTTTAGGAAAAGTCAAAAGAAAAAAAAAAGGAATACATATATTGCATCTGTAATCCAATCAAGCTGTCACTGAAGACAAACTTGTTCTCTGTTCTCACCAGATGACACACTCATCAGGCTATAGGTCAACCCTAAGTGTGATGACAGGTGATGGACACTATGCCAGTTCTGATATTGAATTTTTTTTCCTTATTTGAAGCTTCATTTTGTGTGTTTTAATTATGAAAGTATAGTAACGCCTACCATGTATTCCAAAGCAATATCAATATTTTCAAAAGTATCTTCCCCCATGTAATTTATTCCACTGTTGCCCAAGTTTGTCTGACAACATCCCCCAGTGCTTTCCTTCCTGTGCATGTGGGTTCAGTTTAGAGGCCTTCAGGGGGTGCCATGCATTTGTTTTTCATTTGCTATGAAAGAGGCAATAAAGTGTAAGGTACTTAAATCTAGTAAGAGACAGAAATTCTAATATTCGGTCATCATCACTGCCTCTTTCAATGAGGTCTTGCAGTACTTGCTCTGTGCTTGCAAATGCTTCTGTGCTTAAAGTGAGAGCATCCCTGGTGATCAAGAAGAGTGCTAGGAGTTCACCCATACCACACACAAAACCAGTGTTTTATATCTTTAGGTGTGTATGCTTCCAGGTCTTCTTCCCCCAAAAGGAAAACTATTCAAAATCAGCAAATATTTTTACCATAAGACCTTTGGGAGCCTTTATTTTGCAAATAGTAGAAACTACAGTTTCTTATCCTGGGCACCAGGATTTTTTTTTTTTTTTTTTTTTTTTTGACAAGGTCTTGCTCTGATGCCCAGGCTGGAGTGCAGTACATCTCAGCTCACTGTAACCTCTGCCTCCTGGGTTCAAGTGCTTCTCCTGCCTTAGCCTCCTGAGTAGCTGGGATTATAGGTGTGTGCCACCACACCCGGCTACTTTTTTCAGTAGAGACAGAGTTTCACCATATTGGCCAGGCTGGTCTCGATCTCCCGGCCTCAAGTGACCCACCTGCCTCAGCCTCCCAAAGTGCTGGGATTATAGGCGTGAGCCACCGCGCCCAGCCCTAAATGCTTTTTGGCCCTAAATGCTTTTTGTACATTATTTCATACAACAACACCATGTGGTAGATACTCTTATCTTTCCCATTTTACAGATGGGAAAACTGAGGCTCAGAGATGTCAAGTAATTTGCCCAAGTTTACAAGCTGGAGGCAATGAACCGGATTCATACTCAGGTCTGTCTGATCTGGAGCCTATGTTGTTAACGAGTGTGCTCTCCAGGCACTTTTGTAAGGTTTGGTCATAAATATTCCAAACTTATTTGACTACTGACACCCATCTACACTGCACAGTGTCATCAACAAGATCACCGGAAGTCTTCTCTCAAAATGTACTCGTCTGTGCTCCTCTAATTCTAGAGGGTTACAGCATCCATCTCCATCCCTCTATTGTTCTTTCAGGTCTTTGGGGGGATACAAACTCCTTGTCTATCTATAAAGACAATAAAGAACCACTATGTAAATCCTCCAAACCACAAACCCAAAGACATTAGTTGTCTATTATAAAAGAGGGGTGTGTACTTTTATTTTCTATGCAGCTCTCCTAAGCCAGGCTCTCAGTCTCCTGAAAGGACATTTAAAGAATACCCATCTCCCTCCAAGGGTAGGCCACAATGCTCTCCTCAAAGGAAACACCTTTATCAGGAGTGGAGAGGACAGGTGGCTTTGGTAATTCATCTGTGTTTCCTCTAACACCTTTCATAAAGTTCTCGAAGATATTTGCTCAATTGA
This sequence comes from Symphalangus syndactylus, assembly GCF_028878055.3. Taxonomy (NCBI): domain Eukaryota; kingdom Metazoa; phylum Chordata; class Mammalia; order Primates; family Hylobatidae; genus Symphalangus; species Symphalangus syndactylus. The sequence continues at coordinate 45,923,010 of NC_072434.2, read as the reverse complement.
ATTTACCACTGATCTAATTAGGAAGAAAGGAACTTCTGTTTTCTTTCTGGAATTTTTGAGAGTTTTGTTGTGATTTTAATGTTTAGCTTCCATACCCTTATTTGAAATTATTTTAAAACATCACCAGTAAAGACTCTTGATTCTTCGTAATTGAGCTGGAAAAAGCTTGACTTTACTGGTATTAAGAGATTGGATTTCTAAGTAGAAAATTGAACCGGGCCACTGAAGTTTGTGAATAAATAAAACTCTGCAGCATTATCTCCTTAATTAAGTCCTAGTTTATTTGCTGCTTAATCTTTTATTGATGGAACATATACAAGCTGGAAGAAATATAAATTTAAGATTGAAACAATAGGGTATGGCCTCATGTTTTAAAGATAAGCAGTGCTTCTCATTACCTGCTTTTCATAACATTAGGCCTGATGAAACTAACTTTCTTGTACTTCCCGAAGCATATTTAATTGTATTCCACTGTGCACTCATTTTTAAAAGTTTATTCACAGCAAGGTGACTGTCACTGACCAAGTATAGACAGTACTGATAACCTTGTGAATCAGAAGAGGTACCCGCTGTTGAAAAGCAGTTGGAAGTTAAGAATTTGTTCCAATAACTTCAATTTCCTTATGGCAAAAGTCATAAATGCCTATTTTCACCAGAACAGTACTTTACTGGAATGCTGGTTCTTGGCAAAGGCTATCTCTTCTCCCATGTGGGTTGTGTGCCAGAGGCTGGAGGGAAAGAGTTTTGTTGGCTTGCACCATGTTTGAGGGCCAGGGAAAGAAAGGAGTAAGTAAAGAAAGAATGTTCAGTGCAACATTTTCCAACTTGGGAAACTAAAGATGTTACATGCAAACACACAGTCGATAAACAAATTAGTCTGAGCTAGCTGGGGTTGAATTAACTGAATATATTTGCTAACTACAAGTCTTTTAGAACAGCGATGTCCAGTACAGTAGTGCCTAGCTGCATGGGGTTATTTTAATTATAATTTTAGTTGCTTAACATTAATATAAAAAGTTCATTCTTTAGATACAGCAGCCACAATTCAAGTGCTCAGTGGCTATATGTGGCTAGCAACTATCTTATTAGACAGTTCTAGAATATTTTCACCATTGCAGAAAGCTCTATTAGTAATGCTTCAGGGCTTTTAATGTGTTAGTCATCAAAAAGAGAAACATAGCATATAATCATTTACATACATATTTAATGGTTTGTTCAAAGAAATGGTATCATTATGGTCTAAGAAACACAATTTGGGAAAGGTTGTTTAGTTTTTCACATATCTCGAAGTGCGTATGTTTTAATTCACTTGATTTTCCCAGCAACAGCATGAACTATTAGCCTCATTTTGTGGATTAGGAAACTGAAGCTCAAAAAGGTAACTTAGCTGTGGTCACAAAGCTAGTAAGTAGCAGAGCCAGGTTATGGTCCCAGATCTGTTAGATTCCATGGCCTGTGCCTTGACCACTTCTCCCAGCTGCTTCCACTGCTCCAGCCCAACACACAGATAAAAAAAAAAAGAGATGAAAGTTGAAGCGGTAGACATGTGGTCTTTGGGGGTTGCCAAATAAATTGATTAAACCAGGTTGAGAACAACAAATGGATTGAGAGCATTTCAGTCATTGCCAACCTTTTTTAACTCACAAAACTCAGTGCATTTTGGGTTTTAAAGTTAAATCTTAAACAGTGTTACTGTCCAAATCATTTTCCAGCATTGTTCTGGAAATAAACACTTTTTTAAGGGGGAAATGAAAATGCAATTGAAAACTGAACAGTGAGGATACAGATGCGCAAATGATAGCCATCTACACTCTTAAAATGTGAAACAATGGAGTAATTTCACAAAAGTATGTGAAGCCTTAGTTCAGCTGTGAAATACCACTCAGGCCCTGAACACCCTCTGCTAAGCCTCAGGGTTTGGTCAAGCAGGGTTTTAACTGAAATATCCTTTTGCTTCTTAGACATTCTCTTAATGTCATTCTAGCTGCACAACAAATCAATTACTTGAAATCAGTACAGAAAAAGTGATTCCAATGGGGCATCCGTAAAGGAAAACAATTAACTTTTCTTTTTTTTTTTTTTTGAGACAGAGTCTCGCTCTGTCGCCCGGGCTGGAGTGCAGTGGCGCAATCTCGGCTCACTGCAAGCTCCGCCTCCCGGGTTCACGCCATTCTCCTGCCTCAGCCTCCGAGTAGCTGGGACTACAGGCGCCCGCCACCGCGCCCGGCTAATTTTTTTTTTTTGTATTTTTTAGTAGAGACGGGGTTTCACCGTGGTCTCGATCTCCTGACCTCGTGATCCGCCCGCCTCGGCCTCCCAAAGTGCTGGGATTACAAGCGTGAGCCACCGCGCCCGGCCAACAATTAACTTTTCAATGAAAAACAAACTTTCTTTTAACTTTTTAGTTGTATTTGTATCAAAAACCACAATCTTAATCATCATCACCGGTATCTACTATTTTCTATTTGTGTAACATTTTATATAGTCAACATTTTCACAAGCATTTCCAATTTCATTTGTTACAAATACCTTGTAAGGCAGAAACAATGTCTCAATTTTTAAAACAAGGAAGCTGGGGTTTCAGGCCAGCAGGGCCAGAACTCAAATCAGCTGGTTCTTCATCCAGTGTTTTTCAATATTCCACACTGCCTTGATGATGGCTCCTTAGTACCTTCCCAGGCATCACTGAAAGGAGTTTAAATTTTTTTTTCTGGAACATGTAGGAGAAAGATAAACAGTTGGCTTTTTTCTTTTTTTAGATCAATTCAAAAGACTACTTCTTGGAAACAGTCCTACAGATAGACATTTTGGACCTTTCCTATGGCATGGTTTTCATGAAGCTAAATAGAACACCTCCTCCTCCATCAACACCAAAAAAAAAAAAAAAAAAAAAAAATGTCCTGAGACTTCACTGTTTAAAGATTTATTGATCTCTATGCTGTTACTTCTGTCTTCTGAAAACATCCTGGGTGTAAATCTAACACAATAATCAAAAGAAAACTTTGTAGTGGGGCCTGTCAAAACATACCTTGTTTTTTTAAGAGAAGATTAGCCAAAGACTAAAAACATCTATATTGAGAGACAGATGTGCAAGCCAAGCAAAAATAAGAACAGACTTTATGCAAAATGTGGGACTCTACACCACAGTCCATCTCAAGCTATAAGAGATTGCATTTAAGAGCGTGAGCTTTGGAGGTACATACACAGTTTGAGCTATACGACCTGAGACAAGTTACTGAATATCTCTGAGCTTCAGATTCCGCATAGATACCTAACAATACCTGCCTCCAAAGCTTATCAGGGGAATAAGATCATACATGTAAAGTGCTTAGCGTAGACCTTGGCCCAGTGGAGAATAAAAAGTAAGAATACGGATGGTAGTGGTAGAGGAAGGTGGAGACAGAGAGGGAGCGGGGGTAATAATTAGTAAGTTTCACACTAATGTAATTACACATAGAATAAACAGCACAGAGAAACACACTCTGGAGTTCAGATTATTTAAACAAGAGGAGCAAGGTTTAATCCCCCAGGGACTCTCCTAAAACACAGCAGATTTCTGAAATGATAGGTTTTCCTGCTCAACTTCAAAGCTTTTGAGAGTCTGAGAATTTGGAGACTGAGATGCTGGTATAAAAACTCTCCAGAGATCCCAGTTTTGTGGTGTGTTGTTTGGGAGGTGGTAAGGGGGTGGCAGGTGTGGGGGATGAAGTGTGGATATTTTCCCAGGGCAGGATTTCTCAGAATTTTCTTGGGATGATTTGAGACCTGTGCTTCTAACGGAAGTGACAAATACCTCAGAAGTAGTCACAACTTTTCTGAACAAGAATGGCTTGAACATTGATTTGACTTTTTAAGGGTTTTTGGTCAAGTTTCCCTGTGTATCTCAGACATATGACTGAAGTTAGGCAGATGCCTGAATCCAGAGACCCCACTGGTGTGCTGACTGATGTGCATGCCAGCCTCTGTGTGTCTTCTGTGTTTCATACGTTTGTCATTGACAGCCAGAAAAGTAAATCCAACAAGCTCTTTCAAAAATCATCATGAGCAAACTCTGCATTGACAGATTCCTAAGCAGCCTCCTTCACAAAATAAAATCCTCTAAATTCAGTGCATTTCTGTTATTAAGATTCTAAATACGAAGTATTCGTGCAACATCTAATTTATTTTCTTATATTTTATCTTTTGCTCACCATCCAGTGTTTGGGTACATTGATAAAGTTGGCACTGATAGTTTGAACACAGTCAAAAGCGTAATTCTCTTAACCACATTTAAAGAAGAAAAACCTAAAGTGGAAAAATCATTCATCTTCCTTCAAGTTCTAACTTCCATTTTCATCTTGGACATAAATTCTAAATGCATGCAAAATGCAAGAGAATTTATTATGTGTTTAATGTGTATGTGATGATAATGAAAGGTACCTACCATGCAGCAGAGAGTCTTAAGAGCTTACCTCTGTCATAGAGCAATAAAAGGATTTACCTTTCACTGAATGTCACATGACAACAAAAGGCAATGAGCTTCTGCCATCAACCATAGCTGAAATAAGTAATTTTTTTTCTTTATTAAGAAAAAAAAAGAGAAAAAAGAAAGTGCTACAGTGTTTGGTGTAGTAACTGCCAAGGCAAAAAAAAAAAAAATGTCCGCGACTGGCATTGTACCGTGATAACAGGGCTTTGGCCCCCTGTGTTTCCAGCCATTTTTAATACTAGTTTGTTTTTCAGGTGCATCATCCCCTGCTCGACCAGCCACTCCTTTGGTTCCTTGCAGCAGTACCACTCCACCTCCACCTCCTCCCCGGCCTCCATCCAGGCCAAAGCTACCTCCAGGAAAGCCTGGAGTTGGAGATGTGGTATGTTCCCTTCTACCCTGGCTTGCTCAGAAACAGTGAGGATGACAAACAGAAGCTCCAAATGCCTTCAGGTCTAAGGGTTTAGAGAACTCTTACAAACAGCCCTGACAGGTGGCATCTGAAAGACAGTCACTGCGGTATGAGTGTACATTTCAACCCTCCTCAAATTTCTACCATCTTTCAAGCCAAGGTCTAAAATGACAGGAATGGTACCCTTGGACCCTCATCTCTGCTACAGTGGGTTAGATGCAAATGACGATGGTAACATTCAGTTGCAGTAAATCCTTTAGAAAGAGAGGTGTTTCACAGCATTTGTCTGATATCAGAAAACTCCAAGAGAGGGAAAATCCTGGTTTCTGATCCCAGAATACAGATGACTTATTGCTAGTAGGCACACTATGTGAATATACAGTGAAGGAGTGGTGGCTTGAGGAATTTGTTGCAGAAGTTTCTTGCCTTGTGTTTTAAGTCTGAGGAGTGGAAAACATTCTGTGTGAACAATTAAGAGAGACTTGTGGCAGAGGTAGATTTCTTTGGCATTTGCACACAGGAGTCACAAACAAGTGATGTCCGTATTATTTGGCTGGGCTAACACAGTACAGTATTTTTGAATTTGGTTAGCTTTAGAGGAGCTCTGTGTTACCTGCTGAGTCCCTGAGGGCATGTGACTTCAGTCCTGAAACAGACCCACTGACCATGTCACAGATCCCAGTTTTGCTAAGCTCAGGTTTAGCATGTTATGTTGATCGTTTCTCCAGCTCCATTCTACAAACTCTCATATAGATATAATTAATTTCAGTGTAAAAATGGTGTCGTCTATTCTTCAAATACCTAAGTTGTCGTATCTGGGGCTGGGAGACATTAAAAATATGGAACAAAAATACTGCAACCTGCGTATTTAACTTTTCATCTCTTTTCTTCTCCTTACAGTCCAGACCTTTTAGCCCTCCCATTCATTCTTCCAGCCCTCCTCCAATAGCACCCTTAGCGCGGGCGGAAAGCACTTCTTCAATATCGTCAACCAATTCCTTGAGCGCAGCCACCACTCCCACAGTTGGTAAAAATTCTCTCCTCTCTTTTAATCCATTTGTGGTTTTGACTGGCTATTTTTTATGATCTGAAATCCCCAAGGCCCTGTGTTTCTGGTTGAAATTGTTTTGCTGTGTGTTTTGCTACTGTTACCTGACTCTTCTTTTAAAACCACCTTCTCAGCAAAGGAGGCAAAGTGCTTTACCTAAGCAAATAAACAAAAGAACATTAACACCAGTGTTTTGCAGGAATTTTCTTATGCTGTTCCACACAGAGCTATTCAAAAAATAAGGAAGAAATCGCCAAAGAAGGTCTTGTAATTTAGAAATTATTTCTTAAAATAAAAATAGTCTCCTTTGAAGGGAAATGTTTGTTTAAATTCCAACCATGTACCACTTCAGAAATCACAAAAGTTAGAACTTGTATTTTCTTGAAGCTTTCATTTCTTCATTATTTTTGGTTGTCCTTATGTTGACAGATGGTATAAACATCGGCATTGTGAGACTTGAGCAAACTTTTCGACATTTTTTTTTTCTAGTGCTTTTCAGTGATGTGTGGTCAATTTTCCCAGAGAAATAAGCTGTTGGTGGCATTTTCAGGAAATGCCTTTATGCCTCTTTCCTTATACTATGATGAAAGTGAAGAGTTGAGAATGGCTGTTCAGCTGGATGGTTTTCCAAGGTTTCAATGCTTCATTTTGCCTGGAGCATCATCCCCCTTTCCAAAGCTGGTCTCTCTCTTTTTCTGCCTCCCAGCAGGAGACAGGCTCCTGTTGCCTCTCTCATTTTTGCATGGTGTCTCCCACCTAGGGCTTTCCCATTCCATTTTTCCCATGGAATCCCCATTCCCCATTGTCTTCCTTTATTGTCAGAAACTCCCCTCCAGCTCTTCCGTAGTGTAAACCACCTGGCGCATCCCACATTGCTTGGGAGAATCCTTAACTAAAGCTAAATAAGTTCCTTCTGCTACCCTTGGAAGAGCAGACTGCACAGTTGCCTATGCGAGAAGTAGCTTGATCAAAGCCTGAAGCTATTGTGGAGAAAGAACTGCCTATTTTCCCAGATAAATAAGTTAAGTTGTGCCTTTTAAGGCCCCCAAAGGGAATTTCAACTATATCACATGCCTTTATATCTTTAATCAAATCCTCCCAAAAGAACCTTTCAAGTTTGGTGAAAATAGAGCCAGTTACCTAGTTTCACGTGACTTAGCAACAGACAGATATTTAACATTATTTATGTAGCCAAGTTTGCTCCTGTCTGCAACATCAACTGGGGCAATTTGGGGCTTCCTATCTTTCAATGCCTAGTAACTCATATCCCTCTGTTTTGTTTGTTTCTGTAACTTTTTTTTAAATTCTGTCTCCTTAATACTCCTCGATTGCTATAAGCCACTCCTCACATTGCCACTCTTTTTCTAGATTAGTTGTTTCACCTCCTTCATGTGATTTGACTTGTCTGTCAGAGAGGAAAGTAAGAGTAAACTGTCACTCAGAAAGCTGACCCCAAGTGACCGCAGATAAACCTGTAACGTGTTCTTTCAATGCACTCTGATTCATAGAGAAAATAGCACACACAAAGAATTTGAACTGGCCAAGTGCAGTGGCTCACGCCTGTAATCCCAGTGCTTTGGGAGGCTGAGGTGAGCAGATCACAAGGTCAGGAGTTCGAGACCAGCCTGGCCAACATAGTGAAACCCCTTCTCTACTAAAAATACAAAAATTAGCCGGGTGTGGTGGCGGGTGCCTGTAGTCCCAGCCACTTGGGAGGCTGAGGCAGGAGAATCCCATGAACTCGGGAGGCGGAGGTTGCAGTGAGCCAAGATCGTACCACTGCACACTCCAGCCTAGGCAACAGAGTGAGACTCCATCTCAAAAAAAAAAAAAAAAGAGAGAGAGAATTTGAACTTTATGTATGTTTGTACAATGTGTTTCTATACTCTCTGCTGCAGAAATCTCAAATCCTGGCCAGAAACTTTGATTCTTAACACATCTAGTATGGGTTCCTTCAGGATGAACCAGAGTGGGATTAAAAAAAAAAATAGCCACGTAAGAGGATAGTCACATTGCTTCATTACTAAGGAGCATACGGATTTAATCTGTTTGATTTTGTTATGTTTATTTGGTGTCCATCTTCCTGCTGAATTCCTCACCCTCCTGCTTTGTCTTTTCACATGCTGTGGATCAGCTGACAGCCACTTTTCTCTGAAGTAAATATATTGTCAAGACTGACTGTCCCCAAGCTTCCTGTGCACTGCTCTTCCTCTCCAGAGAGGATGGGCTGTTCAACACCAAAAGGCCTAATCATAACTGACTTGGAATGTCAACTTAATGTAGTCAAATGGTGTGAGGGAGGTAGAGAATTTCAGCAGCAAATTCTCTGAGGTTGGTAGCTCAACATTTCCCTCCCACTGCAATACTTTTTTTTGACATTTCCTATGGTACTTGAACCAAAATTGGGGCAAATCTAAAGTAATTCAAGAAGTAAAGTTTTAAGAGCAAGTCTAAACCTTCTACACAGCAATTCATATAAGAAGATGCCCCTAAATGACTTTGGATATGAAATCTCTCATGACAGCTGTGATTACACAATAGCAAATCTGATGCCACAGGTGAAGCTAGGACATTTTGTGTATTGTCACACTTGAATGAAGAAGAGCTCCTATATAACTGCCTTTTATTGAATTGAAGACACCCTCGATTGAAAAATGTACCATTATTTTTTATATGACTAAGAAAGGGGAGAAAAACTACTGGTTGAGCTAAGATAAAATGCTTTTTTATTACATTAATTATTTCAGACAGGTTATAATATGAAAAAGTGCACAGTTTAGAATCAATGAGCCAGGTTTGGTGGTGTGCGGTGGTAATCTGGTGGTAATCCCAGCTGAGATGGGAGAATTACTTGATCCCAGGAATTCAGGACAAGCCTGGGCAACTTAGCAAGATTCTCATCTCAGTTTTTAAAAATAATAAATAAATAAATAAATGAAAAACAGTAAGTTTTTTTGCACTAGTAAAAGCTCACAGGACCTCTACTATATGATTTGGGGGAAAAGCCTATCAATATTATGAGGATAGGGAAATTGTTTAAAGTTATTCTAAGAAACAAGCACCTTGACATTTCAAGATACAGAGATAACAATAGAGATAATGAGGAATATTATCATTAAATTGTAAATATGGAGTCAAGCTAATAGAATATTTTCTGAGGAACATTATTATTTGTGGAATATTTTTTCTACCCTCATCCATCTCCTTCTCTGCATTTTTCTTTCTTACTGGTCTTTGTACAGATTTTATTCAATTTTCTGTTAAAGTTGTAATAGTATGCATAAGACCTGTAGCACTGAATACTTTTTTAAAATCACAGAGTCAAATATCCCAATTACTTGCATTTCTAGTTGCTGAGAAGAGAGACCTTATAAAGAGCTGAATTGGTTAAAGTCCAGAGCACCAATTCATGATGTTGTGACCAATTTACAAAGACATTCAGACACAGCTGGATACCATAGACAAAGATGAAATTATGATAATGCTGTTCAAAATTAACCGTCCGTAACTATCAAAGGCAGCTGCAAGGCAAATTGCATTTGGATATTGATGAGGCTGAAATGGGATAGTTCATACAGGGACCTTGGATTTATACTGTTGCTTTTTTATGGCCATGTTAAAAGCATCTACTTTCCCCATGGAAGGAAGGTGCATGCTGAGTGATCCTGTTGAGCTGTCGGTTCTCTGTCGGGAGATTCTTGTTGATGGACATGTGTCTGGCCACTTGAGAACTGTATTGGAGTGAAATACACTTGCATAAGTCAATTATTAATGACAGTTCCTTTAGCAACTCCCAGAAAAGGTGGGGCGTGACTTCTTCCCTGGAGCTGACTTTCAGACAAATTCACAGATGCTAAACCCTAGCTTTTTTTTAACATTTTCATTTCCTCTCATAGAATCATCACAAAATAAGAAAACACTTTTTTATATCGCAATCATAATTCCAGTGTTTTCAGTTTTATTTCCTTTTTCCATTAAAACCACTCCTGTGTTTCAGTCAGTAAAGTGGGCTTCTTGATTTCATTTGGGATTTGTATTTGTGTTTTTGTTTTCCATTCGTTTATGTTTCTTTGGTTCGTAGTGTCAGAAGATGATGTTTTTTATGACAAACTGCCCTCGTTTGAAAGGCGCTGTGAAATGCCTGCAGGTATGGTGCTAGCCAAGTGATCTCTAGAGACCTAGATTCCAAAAATCCAAGCCATTATCCATCTGAATGCTATAAACTTCATGGACATGCCCTCACCTCATGAGTGTACCGTGCCTCTCAGATGCACCCTATATATTTACTGTTCATCGTGGAACTCATGCCAGTGAAAATTTTTAAGTGACTATATTCAAAAACAGCAGGTTGCATGACAGTTTCTCAGTGAAGAGGTTCAAAAAAGGTGAGATGCTATTGCTTTGTGAATTTACAAAGGAAAGAATAATTTAACTACTCAGAATTACATGTCCGGTCACTGCTTTTTAATTTAAAAAATAATAGAGCATCATTAGTAAGCTTGTTTTCTCTCTGGTACATAGGGAAAGGGTGTTTTGTGTCTGGATGCCTAAGGTGATTCCAGGGGAGGGGATGGAAGATATGTGACATCTTCCCTGAAATTTATATTGATATGCAATGCTTTGTCATTTAAAATCCAAGCTAATGTTTTCTACAATCCATAACTCTGAGTTTATCTTTTTGGAAACACAGAAGGGGATGACATTGAAGATGAAATGGATACAGCAATTGCTGAATGACAGTTTGCCCAAATTAGTGCAGTTAAAATATGCTGACGCCCCTGCATGGCCAGGAAGACTTCTGCTCCATGCACACAAGCACCAAGTATCAAGCAACCACCAACACGCGCCCATTCCTTTAGGCCTCCATAGCTTTGCTTTTGCTTTCTGTTTCCCGAACTAAAAAAAAAAAAAAAAAGTGTAGATTGCCAGCCTTCCCTTTTTCCTGCACGCTAATGGCATGTAGTGCCTCCACCCTTCCCTATAGTGAGGTTAATGACCTGCTCTGTAACTCATATTGTGTCCTTCTCTCTCCCTTTCCTTAACCCTTCCCATCCCGCTTCAACTCCTGGCCATACAGAGAATGAACAGCCTTCCCTCGTTTGGTTTGACAGAGGAAAGTTTTATTTGACTTTTGAAGGTAAGTAGTGCATAGCATACCAGATTCTAATTTACACTCCTCCTCATCCTTATTTCCCCATTTGCATTTCCAAATCCCAGTTCTCTTCAAAAGTTCTGGTCTCACTTTCTATATGAAAATGCTATGGCTACTTAGAAAATATTAAACACTAAAGGAAATAATACATGAATTTGGTTTGTATATGATCTTCAATTTTTTCACATTAAAAAAAGTTCAAGCTAATTTGCAGTTAATATTGCTTATTTAATTAACTATGGTCAATTGAAAATAAAACAAAACAAAACACACCTTTTTTGGCCAAGGAACTTAACTCTGTCAACCAGGGCTCTTTCCTAACTCTTTTGCAAATGCAGTGCAACAAATATAAGGACATTTTTGGTTGGTATTGGTATTTAACTTGTTTTGGATAATTAATATTTTAGATGCAACATCCATTATTGTAAAATCTAAATATGTAAATACATTCTTATGACAAGGAATGCTATATAAGAGATCAGAAAAATTGGGAAAAGAAAAAAAGGAGTTTATTAGTAAGTTTGATCTGCATCTCCTGAAATTGCAATTGAGATGACTGCAGTAAAATGGACAACTATTGCTGGACTTGACATTTTAGAAGATTAAGGAAAATATACATAAATATAATGTCAAATATCTAACCTCACTGTTTGATCATTTGTTATATTCTGCATTAAGGGTAAGCATTCTTCTGTTTTATATTTAAGTTTTAATCATCTTAACAGGCCAGTCATTTGATTAAATGGTCCATTTAAACTAATGGTGGGGGAAGAAGTTAAGTAATTTAACTTAATTTATGGACCATCTTACACATAAAAATTTATCTCATAAAATCCTACTTTCCAGGATTTTAAATAGCTACATTTATCCCAGGATCAAAAGTTGGCCAAAACACATTCCACTCTAGATTTGAATCTAAATATTGAACTTGTTTTTGTGTTTCATGGCAACAAAATAGAATTTTCGTAACTTGAGTGTGTGTTTTAATGCAACTTTAAAAATCAGAATGGTTGATATACATAAACAGTTTGTATAGTTGTGGCTTTTTTCTCTCAATAATAAATTTTGATGCAAGATAGTCATAGAGATGGAAGTTATTAGCTAGAACTCATCCAGAAATAGTTTGGGTAGTATTAGGAAAGATGGTCTGATTTCAAATTTCTCAAACATCCTGATTTCTTGAACTAGCCTGGTCAGAAGACAGGTAAATAAGCAGTCTTCAGGAGAGGATGTATCTTCTGCACATGAAGTCAAAGCCTTCATTGCCTTGGGTCATTAATTTTGTGATAACCAAGATGCAAAGTCCACAACTTGTGACCCCCTAAACTTTCTCTTTGAATTAGATGAAATTAATGAGTGCCCAGGTATTTTTTTTTACTAATCAGCATGTTGCCAAAGAAGAAACTACAGTTGCATAGGTTGGTAATCCTGAAGTAAAGCAATACCTGCATACTTAAAGGCACTTTGGTTCCATCTGGTCACACCAGATGATGTAGTTTACCTTCTTTTAACTAGGAAATTAAGCAAGGCACTTTGCCAACCCTCATATAATTGTCTGGGGCTCAACAACAAAAAAACAACTGACAGTTTTTTGTTGTTTGTTTTGGCTAGCGTATATGTCAGCTTATTTGTTTATGCTTTATTGTAGACCTGTTTTGAGAGACAAAGAGAGATCTTTTTTGAAGAAACCAATCTAAAGACATCTTTGGTTGTCAGTTTGTTTGTTTTAAAAATACATATTTTCAATCAAATATAAATATTTAATAAATGTGTGGAATAACATAACACATTTTATGAAAATATATTTGTCAGTAGATGTCTGGGTATTTAAAGTTGGTGACATTGCCATTCTAATTAGTGAGACCCAAATTCCTTAAGCATCTCAATTTGGGCCAAGAGAAGTCACGCAAGAAGAGTTTTAATAGAAATTAATTGAAATCGCCTGTAATCCCAGCACTTTGGGAGGCCGAGGCGGGCGGATCACGAGGTCAGGAGATCGAGACCATCCTGGCTAACACGGTGAAACCCCGTCTCTACTAAAAATACGAAAAATTAGCCGGGCGTGTTGGCGGGCGCCTGTAGTCCCAGCTACTCGGGAGGCTGAGGCAGGAGAATGGCGTGAACCCGGGAGCCGGAGCTTGCAGTGAGCCGAGATCGCGCCACTGCACTCCAGCCTGGGCAACAGAGTGAGACTCCGTCTCAAAAAAAAAAAAAAAAAAAAAAAAAAGAAATTAATTGAAATCTCTAGTACTGTATTATCTTGTTCTTGGACTTTGTTCAAGTTTAAGTATAAAGAAGGCTTCTTGAAATGATACGTGAATAGCCATATCACCAATGTTGGTGTCACTATTTCTCTCGCTAAAAAATGTTTATGCAGATACAAGTATATTCAAATGCACTCAAGGGAAGCCTTAGAAGAAACTAAAAATGATGCCTTGCTATCTGAGCAAAAACGGCTATATTTTTTAAATGGAGATTTGTTTTCATCATGTATGTACATTAGATTTGGGTATTTTTAGCTAGTAAAACCTAGAAGAATTTTTTTAATGTTTCTGCTGTGATGATAAAATGACATAGAAATGGTGACATTTTAATTTACCTTGAGAATAGTGTCCCCACCTAAGTTTTTATACTGCAAAAACATTTTCCTTCAACATGCTTTATTGAGTAGGATTTCTAACATATTCTTGTAGGACACTCTGGTTTTACCCGCATTTGTTATTATTAATATTAATTATCATTATCTTTAATTCTTCATTCAGGGAATGTAGAAGAAAGATTCCTACGTCAAAATAGTCATCAGTTCCAAATAGCTTTTCAATTTTTATTTTTCGACTTCTAAATAGTATTTTTATAGTGTTCAAAACACTATTCTGTCTTATTCATCATTTTGTTCTTACAAAGCTTTAGATACCATTGTCAGTCAATGTTTGAGCTACTGATCAACCAATCAACTAAGAGGCATGTGACTTTATTTGAGGATAACATGAGATGCTTCACACTTCCAAATTTAAGTTAATAATGGAAATAGAAAAGTGTTAGTGATTCTAATTCACAAGTCCCAGTGCTTTTCTGAATGTTTTTACTTTTAGAAACAGCTTCACTGAAATATTAATTTATAATAAAAATTCAATTTATTTTAAGTTGGGAAAAAACACAGTGAAGATTGCAAATGGTGGTGACTTTTTTTTTTTTTTTTTTGAGACGGAATCTCACTCTGTCACCCAGGCTGGAGTGCAGTGGCTCAGTCTCGGCTCACTGCAAGCTCCGCCTCCCGAGTTCACGCCATTTTCCTGCCTCAGCCTCCTGAGTAGCTGGGACCACAGGCACCCGCCACCACGCCTGGCTAATTTTTTGTATTTTTAGTAGGGACGGGTTTCACCGTGTTAACCAGGATTGTCTTGATCTCCTGACCTCGTGATCTGCCTGCCTCGGCCTCCCAAAATGCTGGGATTACAGGCATGAGCCACTGCACCCGGCCCAAATGGTGATGACTTTTTAAATTCATCAAAGACTGTATTCTATTGAAGCTATCAAGTATTCTGAGGTGGGAGGGCAAGATATTTTCATGACAAATATTAAATAGAAGATATGACTGCTAGATATTTGAACAATTCACTAGAGTGTTTGAACATCAAGATGTTTCTGGAAATGTACTGCACTTCTCCTTAGTTAGCTTTTTTAACTACAAAATCATCTCGTATGTGGTGGTGAAAAACAAACAAACAAAAAGTCTGCTACCTTAAGTACTTAAGTGGCCTTGTGTGGGAATATAAGCTCTGTCATCTGCTCATATAGCCTCTTACATCTCACACTCTCTCATCTCTAGACTGCTTTGTGCTCCTGTTTACTGGTCTTCCTCCCTTCATTCCCACCAGGAATGCCACATCCCTAGCAGTACCCTTTTCTACATTTCAGTCTCTCAGATGAACTTGCCCACCTGTTTCCTGATGAAATCCTTACTCTTAGGAGCCATCACTTCCATAGCACTCTCTATGGAGACCTCTCTTCAGTCTTCTGTGGATTGTTTATCCATCATGTTTGAATTCCCTTAGCTCCCTATTGCTACTTCCAAAGCCTACCTGATTGCGAGAGCAGCCGTCTGATAATTCCACCCTCTTCCACTCCTTATTGCTGTTAACAGTTGACTGCAGAGCAGTCCTCTGCATTTATCTTAGAGGTGCTGGCAGCTTGCGTGTCATCCTCTGTGCCACCTCACTTCCCAGCATCATCCTGTGACATAGAGTGTATGTGTGTGCGACCTGTCTCACACGCTGGCTCCAGGGCCTCTTGATTTTTGCCCCAAGAAGCTTTCTCTCCACTTTATTCAGGACTCCACACCTCTGGCCACACCCTGGAAGTCGTTCCCCTGGCAAGTCTCATTTCAGCTGTTTCATCATTAAGAATTTGTCACCCTTTTTGTACACCTGGGACTTTATGAAGCAATATTCTTTCATTCAACAAATATTAAGTGACTGCCTACTGTGTACTAGCACTGTCCTGGGCACTCCCCACTAGTGAACAAAACAGAAAAAAACCCTGTCCCCACAGAGGTTATGTTCTACTGTGGAAGGTTAAAAATAAAAAGATAAATAAGTAAAATATATATAGTATGAATATGGTAATGAGTTCTATAGGAAAAATAAAATAGGAAAGGAAAATGGAGCATAGTGAGGGTTGCAGTTTTAAATTGGGGGATTTGAGTTTGAAAAATGAAAAATAAAATAAAAATAATAATGAATATGAGTAACTACCATCTGAGTATTTACCATGTGTAAAGCAGTCTCCATCTATTATCTTATTTCACCTGCACAACTCACTGATGCCGAAACTGAGATTCAGGTGACGTAAGTAACTTTCACAGGGTCACACGGTCAAAAGAGATAGAGTGATGGAATGCGGTGGCTCACGCCTGTAATTCCAGCGCTTCGGGAGACCGAGGCGAGTGGATCACCTGCAGTCAAGAGTTTGAGACCAGCACAGCCAACGTGGCGAAACCCCGCCTCTACTAAAAATACAAAAATTAGCTGGGCATGGTGGCACGTGCCTGGAATCCCAGCGATTTGAGATGCTGAGGCAGGAGAATTGTTTGAACCTGGGAGGTGGAGGTTGCAGTGAGCCAAGATCACGCCACTGCACTCCAGCCTGGGCGACAGAGTGAGACTCCATCTCAAAAAAAAAAAAAAAAAAAAAAAAACAAAAAACAAAAAAAACAGAGTAATGATTCAAACTCTGGCCACCTAGCCGGAGGCCACTCTGCTCCACCACCTCACCGTACTGTACATACCTAATCTCATTCAGTCCTTGCAACAAAGGTTTTGCCCTAATCTTCTAGCCTTCCAGCTCTCTAATTTCCTGATACTACACCTTATTTTTCCCTTTTATTTTTAGTTGACAGCTAATAATTGTCCTATTTATAGGATACCAAATAATATCTCAATACACGTGTGTTGTATCATAATCCAATCAGAGTAATTAGCATATCCATCATCTCAAATATTTATCTTTTTTTGGGTTGTGAACATTCAAAATCCTCTTTTTGGAAATATACAATAAATTATTGCTTTCCCTATTTACCATACAGTGCTATAGAATACTAACATTTAGTCCTCCTATCTAGTTGTAATTTTGTACCTATTAACCAGCCTTTGACCCCACTGAGACCTCTGTCCTCACGTTCTTCCTGTTCTCAGTCCACTAACCCAGGTGGAGATATTCAAGTTCTTTCCATTATCCAGATGAGACCCCAGAGAGGAAAAATACCTTTCTGAAAGGACCTTAATCATTTACATAATAGGAGCTACATTTTTTCTCTTTGGTTATATTATCTCTGTGAAAAAAATAAATGCTTGGGCATTTTAAATGTCTGACCTTCTTAAACAGGTTATTAAATGCCCCTACTTAGTCATCGGCAAGTCACAATTATAGTCATAGAGCATTCAACTTTCCTTACCCTGACATAGCAATAAAGTAAGAAATGAACAGGTCAAATTTCTCACACGCAGCCACAAGGATACTAATTCATTCATTTGAGAGTCACTAAAGAAAGGAAAATTGGAAGATATGACTAATTTTCTGGGAAGCAATGGCTATGCTAAATTCACATTATTCTCAAGTGGGAGGTGTTCGCTAACAGCAATTACCCCACTGAAGGCCCCTTTCAATCAATAACAGGAAAATTATTAAGTACCCACTCTGCAAATCACAGCATTAAGTACGACCAGGTTGGGGAAACAATACAGAAACATTAAAAGCAGTTTTACAAGACTGTCTTCATTAGAAATATTAAAACCACACTCCTTAGCTATTCTGAGTTTTTATATGTGGACGGTATTGTCTATCTAAAATGAAAACTTCATTCTATTAAAATAACTGAAGGTCACAGAGAGTTTTTTTAATAGCCTCAACCTGTTAAGAAGATTAAAGTGGAGCTGAACCTGCAAAATGTTCTATCAGGCAGTTCTGCCGAGGATTTCAGTAGTACACTTTACCTCTTCATAATAAATTAGTTGCCTGGTTCTGAAAATGTTGACATTGACCAGCATGCTGATCATACTTGGTTTCCTGCTCTTTGAGGCAGTTGTCCTGTCTCATTCATGATTAGTGTACAACTGTCATGCTGGTGATAGAACAGAAAGCCAGCAAAGTGTCCCCTGTTTCTGGCCTGAGGTCTAGGCCAAAATGGAAGGAATAGGCTTCTAGGGAGGACATAAACGTACAGAATTCATGTTAGAATTCTACTGATGGGAAAGCTGAAGAGCAGGTGTTACCTTCTATTCCAAGCATGTCACCATGCAAGGAGTACCTACTTGGTGAAAATATCATTTTGCTTGGGTTCAGCATATCTGGGGTGCTGCTGTTTTACCAGTAATGCTGATGCAGTGTATCACTGATGAGCCCTTCACATGGGCTACATTCTGAGCTAGTTACTCTACATCCATAAGTTCATATCATTCACACAACAGTCCTAGGAAGTGGGTACTATTGTTAATCACATTTTACAGATGAGTAAACAGAGGCTGTGAGCACTTAGGTAACTTTTCTGAGATTACACAGCTAGTTGGTGGTTAAATCAGAGGAGAGTTACTGATAACACAGCTAGTCAGTGGTTAAATACATTAAAAGGGAGTTACTATTATGTCACAAAACTAATGTTCCAAACCACTATGCTACTCAAGTCTTGGTTGTGCCACTCAATAACCGCGTGATCTTGAGCATTTAATGTCTCTGAGTCTCTGTTCTATCATTTTTAAAATGGAAAGCATAATACCCACCTGCTAGGATAATTAGGAAATTCAGATAAGACACATGGTTTTTGTTTAATAAAGTACTATACATATGAAAGGTTTTAAATTATCCATGCTTTGAAGTTGCATTCAAATTAAATAAGAATTAAAGGAAGAGACCAAGAAGGTATTGCATCCGAGATGCATTTGTTCCTCATTTCTGCTATCTTCCTGGTCTCTAAATTGGCCTCTTGGGTGTCTGGTGGTGACTATACTTAGAAGCTTCTTGTGTCTCTATCAGACTCATTGATAATGTAGTTTCTTCCTTTTATGGCCATAATGGTCCAAAACACACAGTTGTTTCTGAATATGTCGCTCATGCAAAGGAAAATCCACACAATCTAATAGGTTTAAAATAGATAAACATTGGGCAGCATTTGCTTTGCTCAAGATTGAAGCCTTTCACTCCCAAGAGAAGAACGGAACCCTGAGTGTCAGCTGCACTTCCCTGGGTGCAAAAGTAGATTCTAGAACAGGACTTCTCATCTGACTGGAGTAATCAAATGGGGAACCAACAAGAACAGCAGAAAGTCTTGAGCCCCACAAAAAGAAGGGTTGCTATGTGTGGACAATTTTAAAACCTGAAGCATAAGTTAAATAGTCCCCTAGAGCAGGAAAATGAGTAACAGAATAGAAAAGTTAAAGAATATTCACTCATTTATTTTTGCATTCAATGCTTCACAACCAGTCCATGAGCTCTTCTTAGCTATAAGCCCTTGTGCTGGAATTATGGAGGTGAAATAATAAAACTTCTGCCTTCCAGTAATTCACAAGAAATGGAAGCATAGAAGAAATAGAAGAGTTTGGCACTTCCTATACAAAGCATCCTGTAGCAAAGGCAATGGTAGAATTGCAAAAATGTTCTAGTAGGGTGATGGAAGAAACGGGAGCAACATTTATACCTACACTGACTCTACTTTGAAGCAATATAACATGTTGCTATGTTAGAGTCTAATAGAAAATCTTAGGTGATATGTAAATGTTAACCTAAGGTATGTTTGGTATTATCCTAGTATTAGAAAGATTCTTTAATTAATGCATATCCACTTGCTCTCAGTACACATATACATACCTATGCGCACACACACACACACATATAGAGATAATAGAGAAAAAGATGTGGAATATATATATATGGAATATATATATCATATATATGATATGATATGTATCACACATATATTCTATATCATATTTAGGATATATTGACATACTGATATAGCATACATATTACATATTGTATATCAGCTGTATCACATTTTATATATAATATATATCATATATATTATATATGATCATAACCTACAGTATGACATCTATCATAGGTTTTCATATATGATATATAATGTTTTTGTATATGATGTATATGAAATATGGAATATGTATGATATATGGCATATCATAGATATTTCATATCACATATATAAAGAGAAAAAGAACTCTGTGTGTGTGTACGTGTGTGTGTGTGTGTGTGTGCATTTATGCATGAGCTCTGGAATAAGCCTTCTAGATCTTAGTTATAACCTCAGCACAATGTGTGACTTTAGGCAGGTTACCTAAGCTCTCTAAGACTTAGTTTCCTCCTCTGAAAATTGGAATAATAATGGCACCTCTTTCATAGGGTTGTGGTCAAGATTAAAGTCAAACACTGAGTACAGTGCATGCAAAGCACTCAAATATAAGCAACTGCTGTCCAACTTCATGCATCCTCTGCTTGTAACATGGCTGTGTTTTACTTAGTTCTTGCCTGCTTTGGAGAAGTTTCAGTTGTGGCATTCTTGTATTCTTCCACATACAAATCTGACAATTTGATTCTGCTGTGAGTTGCTACCTGGTCTCCCTTCCTTGTCAGCAGGGATGCTAAGCAGTGTTTTCTCTGCTGGTATGGAGCAAGACAATGATTTGGAAGCATCATGCCACTGCATTGCTGTACACCCTTAGCCTCCACTAGAGCCCATTCTTAAAGCTGACTTGTTGAGACTAATGGTCTGCCTGCCAGTGTACTCCTGGGGGTTCTGTGTTAACACTGATGGGAGATGTGGCAGAAAATCTTTTATCCTCTCTTTCATTAAAGGATTTGTAAATCATAGCATTTCTGCCGATTTGACAAATAATTTCAAACTTCCTGAGAAAAGGATGGAGAAGCTGAGAATTCCAGGGAGGAACTGCTTCATCTTTGGATGGTTCTGAGCCTTCAACATGCGATCGCTGGCTGATGACCTCTATAGCGTTTGTTTCTATTATGTCTTTTGAGAGGAGCTGTCCACAGACTTTGGCTGCCTACCCTATTTCAAAATACTCTTCTTATCAACCTCTGACATAAATGAATGAAGTATACTAGTGATTCAAAGAGATTTTATTAAGGCTCAGGAGAATCTCCCACTTGTAAGCCTTTTTATGTGTCTGCTGTGGATATATTTATCAGCACCACATATACTCCAAACAAATTTTAGACAATTACTTGTGAAAGGCTTTTGCAAACTATAAAGTCCTGTTCAAAAGTAATCATTTCCTAAGATTATAATCAGTATTAATGAATATTTAATATGTGCTAGGCATGTGCTAAGAATTTTATATTAATTGCTTCATTTATTAAATCAAAGATTGGCTGAGAGACATGACCATAAGGCATTAACATAAGTCACTGTCCTTAAGATTTTAACCTTTTTATGTCTTCAACTATTTTGCACTGTGTGTGTAATCATTTCTGCTACAGCGTGGACTGTCAGCAGACAAAAATATTTCATGGACTTTGTCTTCTCTTCTGCTGACCTTGCTGTACCAAGTCACCAGGACACATGTAAATATGGCCTTGGGGCTTCTTTTCTTGCTGACGCACATTCACCACAGGCAGCTTGTGCTGTTTACAGCTGTGTTTCTTGATCTTCTATTCAGAGTAATAACAGCATGACTTCCCCTAAGATCTGATTCAGAGAATTGAAATATGCCCTGAGAAAACAAGAGAGGTTTCTCTGGAGAAGTGTCCCAAGGGTAATATTAATTGTTCAAGGATGTTCCGGAAAAGTTGCAATCATCACTGTGGCAAATGAATCTAGGGAGAGGAAGTATGAGTTATTTAATGTCGGTTCCTCCTTTCCTTGGGTTTTTGCCTCTTTTGGACTTTCCACACAGCCCATTTGCTATGAAACTAGCAGCTCAAATAACAGGCTTTCAGGCAGTCAAACAATGGCAGACTGCATTCTTCCTGCTTCTCCAATCATATTTATCAGTCCCATTGGGGGAATAACTTTCAGTAGTGCTCAAAATTACCAGCATCCAATTTGTAACTGCAAGGAACCATTCAAGAAATGAAAGAAAGTTCTCACTCATAAGTGGGAGTTGAACAATGAGAACACATGGACACAGGGAGGGGAACACCACACACTGGGGCCTGTCGGGAGTTGGGAGGCAAGGAGAGGGAGAGCACTGGGACAAATACCTAATGCATGTGGGGCTTAAAAACTGGATGACGGGTTGATGGGTACAGCAAACCACCATGGCACATGTATACCTATATAACAAACCTACACATTCTGTACATGTATCCCAGAACTTAAAGTAAAATTTAAAAATAAATAAATAAAAAACAAAATGTTTCTGAATTTCATTTATATTAAAACAAAAACAAAACAAAACAAAAAAACTTCTTCATTACTTTGGTTCACAATTTATTTCTTCTTTTTAATGAATTATTGTTTTTGGTCTAATCTGAAACTTTTTTGTTATAATTTGCTTCTTGCTATCAAACCATTTATTTTAATTTGGTCACTCATCTTTATTACCTTTATCTCACATTTTAATCAAATATTTTTAATTTTGTATATGTTTTATATTATACATAAAATGTAAACTATATATTATATAATATGTAAAATATTCTAAATAAATATCTATACTATAAAATATATTTATATATTTATAATATAAAACAGTTATATATAAAATATATATTTATATATCATATAATTTATATAGCAATATATTTATATATAATATAAAATATTATAAATATTTTAATAAATATAATAAATATTTATAATAGAAGACATTTTAATCTAAATATTATCTTTTCTCTTTAATAAATGTAAAGATGATAAGAGAAAAAAGAAATAAAGGAAAAATGTAGAAATCTCAATATTTAAATTTCCAAAGTAATTATCAATATGTACTTATATTTTTTCCTCAATATCAAAGTAACACTTACACATTATAGAAAACTTGGAAAAACGGAAAGGTATTTTTAAAAAGATCTATAATCAAATAACTGTAGATGACTACTATTATCATTTTGATGTTTTTCAGTTCTAAGATTTTGCGTGTGAATGTGAGTCTGCGTGTGTGCATGTATAGTTTATATTATCACACAGTGCAGTGTATAATTATGCATCCTTTTACTTTAACATATGCTAATATTCCCCTTGACACTTCAAAGTATTTAGAAATAGCTCACAGTTGGCTTTATTGTGATCATGACATTAATTTAAGCATATTATTACTTTTAAAAATTCAAATATGGGAAGTATAAATAAAAGAGTAAATATCACCCCAAAATCACACTATTCAGAGAGTAGTAGAAATAACATTTTTGATGTTTTGGTGAAAATTCTTGATGAAACCCTCTCTGCATGTATCTACACACACATGCACTGACACACATACACACACAAATATGTGTGCTGCATTTACTTGATCCCAAGAAGCCATACATTGGGATATGCTCCATTGTTTTCACAACTTTTTGGGCACAAAATAAACTTTGTCAAGTGTAGAAAAGCATTTTTTTTCTAACCAATAATAATAGACAAAGTACTAGCCACTATCTTCAGTATAACCATCAGAAACTGAGCCTAAATCTATTTCATATTCAGAATCTGCAGACACATCTGAATCACTTCTGGCCATCAGCAGTTACAATTAATATCATAGTGGTGTGATGATTTTTCTATACCACATGTTTATAACCTTGACCTCTTTATACTCTTTGCATTGATAGTTTAATTTTGTGACACATCAAAAATTCCAGAATTTTGTTTGCATTAGTTTTCCAGAATTTACTTATAAATTGTTGCAAAGTAAATAATTTCCTTGAAAGTCAACAAGAAATTTTTGACAGATACAGTTTTAGCACCTGAGTGTTCCTTTAGGATGCATGTCAGTCGTAAACTACTTGTTTCATCTTTCAAAATTCTGTAGCTTAGATTCCAAAGAATGTGGCAGTTTCTCCCACCAGCAGTTGCATAGTCTGGTAGATGACTGTTAATTTTCCAAGAGAGTTGATGAGTTGTCCAGGGGCATTCACATCTTTGGCCCTTTAAAGCCTGTAGGTCAGTGCTTCTCAAATTTTTTTTTCATTATCCCTCTTTCCTTGCCCAGAGAACCTCTATTAGACCTTGTTTTTCCCTAATTGCTCCCCAAGTCAAATTCTAATATCACAGATGTACTGTACAACTGGTCATGTGCTATATGTATATTTGTGTGCTTTATATATTTATCAAGTAAGATTTTTTTCACCTTCCCCAAAGAGCCAATTTTTACTCCCTTTGGGGTGATACTTCCGCTTTGAGAATGCATGCCACTCCTGCAGCTAGATCTCGGATCACAACTTCCTTGGATGTAGGGGCGAACATCTTTAACACAGGGTAGGATTTAAGAATGCAATGGAAGTTAGACCTGGTTTTCAGTCCCAGCTCCCCTACTTACCATAGAGCAAATTACCTTGAACAAGTTATTTAATTTCACTAAGGTTTAATCTAAAAGAGTGTACCTCGAAGAGATGTTTTGAGATTAGAAGACTCGAGGCATGTAATGTGTTCAGCACAGTGGCCATTGTATACAAGTGCTTTACATAAATTAGCTTTTGATATATTTCTTCATATTCTTCATAGTACCATGCTATAGCTGGCTGTTTCCGATGCTTGATCAAACTCTCACCACTGTCTATGTGAAAGTGTTTAAAATTTGGCTGTATGAGTCTTCATACAAAGACAAAGAAAATCCTAAGTTTTTAGACTAACTGAGGAAATCAATTTGAGCAAGTGTACCTTCACTTTTCTTTCATTTTTATTATGGCTTTGTCTTCTGTCTTATGTTCATATTTAACAATAGCATTTTTGTTGAATACACTTATTCTGACTTGGATAATAAAAAGAAAGTATAACTTTCTCATTTTCTGAGCCAAACATTTCAGGAAGTTAATTCAATTGGGCATTAATTTTGGATGACAGGTTAGGTGCTCTAGGCAAAGACCCAGGTTGAAAAAAAATTCTCTACAAAACATGGAGAAAAATGTCAATTGATTGTATGTTTCTGGACTGAGCAGAATTTGAAAAGCAAAAAAATATATATGCACGTGAAATATATATATAACCAGGGCAAGTGAGCAGACTTATGAAGAGGAAGACTGGAAATAACTCTAATCCTATTTACATACTCAGAAATCCAGTACTCTTAATTCTACTCTATGAGAACTGACTTTCTTATTTATTTATTTATTTATTTATTTATTTATTTTGGGCATCCATGCATGTTTATTAATCATTCGAATTTTTTTTCTGTTTGTTTTTACTGTTATGCTTTAAGTTCTGGGATACATGTGCAGAACGTGCATGTTTGTAACATAGGTATACATGTGCCATGGTGGTTTGCTGCACCCATCATCTACATTAGGTATTTCTCCTAATGTTATCCCCCAGCCCCCTGACCCCCGACAAGCCCCAATGTGTGATGTTCCCCTGCCTGTGTCCATGTGTTCTCGTTGGAGAACTGACTTTCTTAAGTACACTTTCCTCATTTTCATGAAGGAGAACATGTAGCACTCTGAAAAGCATGTAGCAAGCATAACTCACCCAGTGCTACCATGGGTGAGGACGAGGCTTATGGAGCTCTTATATGGAAAAGTGTGGAGTCAAGTGAATCTAGATTTGAATTCTGACTCCACCATTTACTGGCTGCAAAAACATGGGTAAATGGTTCTCTCCTCTCAGACTCAGTTTCTTGATCTATAATATGTAGTAATGCCTATCTCGACACATGGTTGTAGTCGAAATGATGCACTATGTGTAAAGCATGAAAGACAGTATCTAGCTCATAGCAGGTACTCAATAATATTGTTCCTCCTCTTTCGAGGTTTGCCCTTTTTCCTCTGTATTCTCACTCAGCAGGTCAACTGGTGCTACTTACGTCGGGACAGGAGAAGCCAAGGCAGCACTTACAGAAGCTTCTTGACTTTTTTAAGCTTCAGTATGTCAGCTGTAAAATGGGGATAACAATACATCTTTCTTAAAAGTGTGAGGATTTAATAAGAGAATGCATGTGGAACATTTAGCACAGTCCCCAGAATTCAGAAAGTATATGTTCTTTTAGTTCTCATCATAGCATTATTATTAATTAGATTAGGTGATAGTATAGGACTATCAAAACACTCAAGAAAATATTATATAAAGATAGATTTTTATATGCAGCATGCACACACACAATTTACACACATACAAGATATATTTTATATATATTTTATATAATCTAAGCCAACTTCAATCATAATATTCCAAGATTTAGAGAAAAGGGAAAAAATTAAAAGTTAATATGTAGTAACTTTATTTTGACTTCTTTTCTCCCAAACCTATCCTAAACATTTTTGAAAAGTTTTTGCCGTGATAAAAAAGTAACTTTATTAATCATCACTTCAGCCAAGATTCACAATGTCACAGGAGCATACTTGCCTTTTCAAGTTAAGCTCTCATGATACAGCTCTTTCTACTGAACTATATAGAAAGAATTTCTACTTTTCTTTTTATGCTTCCCTCATTTACTAAATGCATCTGGTGCGGAGGAGAGCCTGAAACAGTTTGTTACATGTCATGACTGTAAGGCAAATTCTTCTTCACTGCTAGTGATAATGGCTGCCAAGTTATCGAGTTTTTACTGTGTGTCAGGCACGGTAATTTACATAAACTAATGAAACTCTTTGTCCCAGTGTTCACTATTGGTCTCCTTGCAGTTACTGGATTCTGAAGACAAGCAAAGAGCACAGCAACATGAAAGTATTTACTTATAACCTTAGTCCTCATTCTGATACACTTTTTCCCAAATTAACGCTAGTGTCCATCCCCACCCATTACATGAATGCAGAACCCAATAAGTTTTCCCATAAGCATCTGATCATATAAACAATGGATATACCATGCAAATACAGTGCATATTTATTGCAAGTGAAATTGCCAGTCTTAGGAACGATATAGGATTCCATGAAGTCAGTGAAACTGATGATGTAAAGCTTTTCATCACACCCAAAGTCATTGTCAGTTTAGAATTTAACAGAAATTAAAACTATTAATTACTAAAGAAGAGGGAAAAACAAAAGCTTACATCAGAGCCACTTCAGAAGAAAGACAAGAAACTGAGAGACCCTTGGAATAATGTATAAAACTCTCAATTAATTCTGCAATGATGGCTCCATTTATGATCCTGAATCAAAGCCAAACCTAAATCTTGGGTGGTGTGTAAAGCTATAATATCATTGTGTCAGAAAAATGTACCCTTCCCAAAAATATCAACACAAATTATTTTTATTCATTCTAAGAACTCAGTTATTAATGTAGCTTAAATTTTGTTAAAAGATCGTTTGACAACTTTAGTTTATGACAGCTTAGAATCTCAAACCTTTCTATCATTATGTACTATGAAATTTTAGTATCCATTTTAAGTACCTTAATTGTTAAATGATTCCTCTGTTATTGACTATCCTCAAATAACAAGAACACAGAACATCCTATATCATCATATTTCATCCTCCCAATGTCTGTAAAAGGTACTAATCTTCATTTTACAATATGATGAAGCTGAAACTCAGAGAGGTCAAGTAATTTTTCAGGGTCACAGAGTAAGGGTAAAACCCAGATTCAAAATTAATTCAATCTCTTTCCAACATTCTTTCCCTTTGTCACTGCATTATATATAACATATTCTATAAATTATTTTAGAATTGGGTCTCATTTATCTTTTTCCTAATTCTAACTAATATAATCAGCTTTTAAAGAAAAAGCTAGTCTAATGTTCACTCTTTGCTGCTTCATACATCTTCTGGAGCATCGTCTGTCTTCCGTGCACTCTGAGGCTTTCTGATGTCTCCATCTGTTGGTTATATCCCCGGGTTATATCCCTCTGTTGGTTATATGCCCTGCATTGTCATCCCTGGGCATAAGGGTCATTTGCCCCTTGCCTGCGGCAGATCTGGTAGGGTGGGCAGTTGTTTGGCCTGATAGCCTGCAAAATGGGGACAGTCTTTAAACAAATCAGACCACTCTCTCCTGCTGTCCGTGCTTCAGATTGTGTTTTTGGGGTGACTGTTTCCAACCTCAGATGAACAGAAGGTAAAATATGCAGCTCTCATGGCATCTGGCATTCGTGGTGCAGATCCTTCCTGCATTTGGATAAGATTGGGAGCACTGGTTTTTTTGTCCTAATTTAACAGAGTGAAGCTAGAATCATTGACCAGCTCAGGTCAAATATTGAAGAAGCACAGTCAAGACTGAAGCCCACACCCTCTGACACCATCCTAGACTCCTTATTGCAGGCATTTGTTATCTGAATTTGAGCAGGTTACTTAAGCACTCTAGCTTTCCCCACATGTAAGAAAGAGATGTTTAAAATAGCACCTTCATGGTGAGATGGTGGTGCAAATTAAGGGAGATAACACATGTGAATCATTGCACAGAATTTGAACACATTACATAATAGATATTACCATTTATTGTTAATTTTGTGACAAATGCCACAACACCCCTGAGGGAGCCACTAGTTTGACATAAATTCATACTAAATGTAAAACAACTGAAAATACATTGTCTTCATGAGCTGGCTTTGATGAGAGAAAGGCTAAACTTCAACATTGCGAAGTGGAAGAGATATATGGAAGATGGAGAAAGTGCACAGGAAGGGGAGACCGGCCTGCCCCAGCGCAGGCTTGCTCACTGCACATGATGGGCAGAAGTGCATAGGAGGCACCTTGATTAAACTCAGGAGGTAAACACTCCTTTATTTATAAAGGAAACCTTCTTATACTTGTATTCAATTGCTGTACCTGTGCATTTTGCTTTTTTTTCTCTTTCCTCTTTTTTTTTCTAATTTTTTCTTTCTCTTCTAAAAACTCTCTTCTTTAAACACTTACATATACAATCTGTACTCCTTCCCCATGTTCATTTTTCATTTGTCTCCCCATGAAATGCTTTCATAAATTAAGGACCTCATCTTTTAAAGATGTCAGATGTCATACTGCTGTTAAGAATTTAAATTTTTTTAGCCTCAGGCTGTCTACATGTGTACATCTGTGTGACCTTGCTTGGTAATGAGAGTCACAGAAAACTGCCTTTCAGAAACAGTCACACACTGGTGACTCTCTGTGCCCTCTTCCATTCCTCAGAAGCCCCTCAAAGTGTGCATGTCAATTGCTTCCCAGTACTCTGGAGATGCTTTTTTGTCAGAGGTCCACAGGCTCATGGCAGCAACTCATCCTTCTAGGGGTACCACATACACATTACCAGGTTCCTAAGATAAGTACCAGGTTCCGAAGATAAGTCCTTTGAATAGTGGTTGGTATGCAGTAAGAGATAGAAATTTTCATTGCTGCCACAATTACCATTAAGAGAGCCAGAAAACCTGGGATTGAATTTCAGCTTCGCCACTTACCAGCAGGGTTACTTTGGGCTAGAGATAATTATACCCAACCTGTGTACACTCCAGTGTACAAAGAACATAAGGCCACGTTAGTGTTTGATTTTTGATGTTATTGAAGGACAGACATAAAAGCCATGTCAATAAATACTGCCTCCAGTTGAATTCTTTGTAAATTATTATTAACAACAATAATATAACAATTACAATATTAAACTGTTCCCTAACTTCATTTGTAGTTAATATTATAATCTCCTTTTATACAATAAACTCCATAGAGGGAAGCATATGCCTCATACATTTCTGTGTATGCCTTGGCACCTAACACAATGTCTAATTATTATAGGAACTCACATTTTAATAAATTAATTATGATTATTCAAATAACAATTTGAATAAAATAAACATGCATTCAACCAACTTTATCTCCTATTGACACAGTATTATTATCAAGCCACTGAAATCAATATAATAGCCACCTATGTGATATGTGAAAAATTAGGCACACATGTGCAGATTATATGATAGAATTTTAGTGATGGAAGGAAGCTGAAAGAATTCTAGGCTAACTCCATGCTCAGTGAAGAATCCTATTTGTTTTGTATCTCCTTTTGTTTCTGCGTAAAAATCTACTCAACTTCAAAGAGCCAACTCTAATTCAACAACCTCAGTAAAGCTCACCCTGACAAAAATGACAGCAACAAAAACAATAATATTAGTCATATGTTTTCAAGTATATACCATGTTAAGTACTTCACAGATGTTATCCTGTTCGATGTTCACCATGAGCCTTTAACATTGATACTATCTTTATACCATTTTAAGATGAGGAAACTGATTACAGAGAGATTTAAATACATTGTCCCTCGACATACAGATGGTAAGCCAAAGAGCCAGGATTCACACCCAAGTCCATATGACTCTACAGTCCAGGTTTCCTTTATTAAATCAACTAATAGCATCTGCTATACCACTCATTTGGTAATTAATCTTTCAGTGAAATAATCCCATCATGATGTCACTTGAACTATTGTCTTACCTAACCTCTTGTTGGCATACATTATTGTTATGTAGTTTTCCATATGTTTATGTCTTTTTTCCTGAAAGACTACATATTTGTGTTCTCACCATCTTGTACATGGTAGTGTCTCAGTAAATATGACAGAGCCACCCAAATCTCCAGTGAAGTTATGCTGTTTTCAGGGCAGTTTATTTTTCTGTTAGAAAGTTGTTCTCACTGTAAAAATTCTAAACGCCCATAGACAACTTAAAATCATAGAATCTTAAAACACAGACACTATGCAGTCTATTGCCTTCATTTCATGATCGAGAGAACCTTAGTACCTAAGTTTAAGAGATTTCCCCAAGGCCACAGAGCTATTAACTTGCAGATCTATAGCCTTGAACTCTGGTCTCCAGAGTCGCTGTTAATATTATTTCAGTTATTAGAAAACAGTTTCCAGGCCCCTCTTAGTCCTCTTAGGCCATAAGGCTTGAATTTCTCATTATCTGGGACACTTTTCTGGTTTTAGCCCTGTTTTCCAATAATGCTACTAAAGAAAAACTCTCTGAGGTGCCATGGGCGGATGAAAGCATTCACTTATTACTCATATCATTTTTAGTGAGTATAATCTTTATGCAAAACACCTGGTATTTTTGTCAATTAAACATTGATCTGCCTTTTGATTTGGTCATTCTACTTTGTAGGAATAAATTACATCTTAAGGAAATTAAAAAAGGAACACAAGACCAGTCTAAACAAAGATGGATTTAGATTGCTATCTAGAAGTGGTTCAACCTTTGGATAATATTTGTAGAATAACAAATAGTTGTGGAAAATAATATGTAGACCAAATAGCAATAGGGAATATTGTAAGTGGGAAAAAGTAAAACACAAAATGGCGTATCAATTGCAATGTATAGGGATGTGAAGAAATTACGGTTGTAAATTTTGGACCCTTAAAGATAAGAAGGTTCTTTAAATGTTTGTTGTTTTGTGTGTTTCTGCTTCCCCGGCATCATTGATCAGTTCTACAATAAGGACTATAGTGCCCAGAAGTTAACATAGCTAGAGGATGTGTTGTTGTTGGGGGCCGTGGGGGGAGGTGGGTAAGGAGAAATGGGTCTTGATCGTGC
Organism: Symphalangus syndactylus; assembly: GCF_028878055.3. Lineage (NCBI taxonomy): Eukaryota > Metazoa > Chordata > Mammalia > Primates > Hylobatidae > Symphalangus > Symphalangus syndactylus. The sequence continues at coordinate 45,891,840 of NC_072434.2, read as the reverse complement.
CACAGATGGCCTTGTGTATCATTACACTGAAGAGTGTGGTCTTTGACTTGTGGGTGTGTGTTCTGATTGCCATCTGCGAGCTTTTAAACAAAGCACACAAGCAAACAAAAAGCACAACAACCATCATTTCTAGTCATGTGTCTCTTACTCATCCTTTGACATAGCCCAAGCTAGGCAAGATGTTTAGAACTCAACAATAGAAAATTGATGATCAACTAAAACTTCCAGTTGCTTTTTTTTCACATATTCTTCTACCAAGCAAGTTCTCACCAAACCACAATTGTTTCATTGATTTTAAACCTTGATATATAAGAATTTTACATTTGTTTCTGCTGAGATTTTTCTTATAAGTTCCAGTTCAGTACCTCAAAAATATAAGAAAATTTTTAGCATTTTTAATGAATCTGCCATGATGATCATCATAAAAGTAGCTAATCATTACTGAGTGCTTACTATGGTTCAAGCGTGGTGCTAAATGCTTTGCCTCATTTTATCCTCAGAACAGGCCTACAAAGTGGGTATCATGACATCATCCCTGCCAAAGATCATTTAGATAACAAGTGTCAGAGACAGGACTCAATCCCAGGTATGTCTGATGCTAAATCCCATGCTCTTAGACACTACAGTGTGCCATTTCTGAGCACTTTATTCAATTTCATCCAAGCCACGAAAGAACCCAGACTAGGGACCAATCTCTGAGATAATCCACTAGAGAGTTCCTTCACAATGGATGTATAGCTACTGATTCATGCTCATTGGATATTGTGATTTATCTAATTGTCAATTCACTTGGCAAGACTATGATCCACACAACTTTTACTATTTTATTCATGACTATCATAGAAGACTATTAAATGCTTTGCAGAGTTGAAAAATATTATGATGATGACATTCCCTTTATATACTAATATCTGCTTTTCTCGTCATTTTTATCTTTTTTCCTAAGAAATCTCACCTACATGATTGTCTCCTTCACTAAATGATGCACCACACTTTGAGCCTTGGTTCTATCAAACTGTAAAATGAAGACAATACTTACTTCATACATTTATATAGCTAGCATGCTCTAAACTCAAGTCCATTTTTTCAAATACTTCAGAGGCCTCCCATCTTCCATTCAGGGTGTTCTAACCCCAGTTCCAGGACCCCAAGAACCTCAGGAAATTTATAATTCTACTTTAAATAATAAAAATGATGTATATATGTGTGCTTTGCTCTGAAAAGTATTCTTAGATTTGTATTAGATTATCAAAAATGAATTATGATTTTAATGACTATAAAGACAAATTTTCCTAAATATTTATATAAAACTCTTCATGACCTAATTGCTAACTCCCCAAGCCTCATTTGCTTCCACATTTCACCCTTCGATACCCACCACACTCACATACACACACAAATGCCACACTTCCTGTGGTTTCTTAAAATGTGTCTGCTCAGTTCCACACATACATACAAGGTGGATCTCCTTCCTTCTACCGTTTGTAAGATCATCTTCATCCTCAGACCTCAGCTCCAATATCAGCTTAATGAAACCTTCCCTGACCTATACAAGCATCATTAAGTGCTTTCATAGAGCTTTGCTCCTTCTTTTAAAGAATTTATCAAATCACTGTATTTGATTGTAGATTTATCTATCCTCCTCACCAAACACCAAGGTTCAATCACATAGTGGCAATGACCCTGATGGAGTGGTAACAGTCCAGCCCTCTTACCACTGTGGCTTCAACAGTTAGAGAAGCCATTCTTCTCCAGAAACTGGTAGTTGCTCAATAAACATTTGAATTAATGAGTGATGAAATAAACTGAACAACACCATTACAAAATAATGGCCTGTGTTTATTGTGCCTTTATTGTTTATAAATGTGCATAAATCTTACTTTTCTGATACCCAACAGTGGATAATTCAACATGTATTTAGTGAAAGGCCAATATCATCCAGGCTGGGTTTTAGGGACTGTCAACGTCTCATTAAAGAAGCTAATGCCATTGTTCCTTCCTCTTAAAATTTAGGGCTCCACGGGCAGCAAAGACTTAGCCATGCACACTCCAACTTCAGACTCACCCAGTGGCACTGTAATTGCCCACTTGGTACTATAATTGCCCACTAAGAAGGCAAAATAATAATGTCCTCAGAGTCTAAACTCATACATACCCCAGTGCCAACCTTAAGCTTTATGCATACCAGCTTGCAGGACTGAACGAGTTGTATAAACTCTTTGAGCCTTGGTTCCATCACACTGTAAAATGAAGACAATACTTACTTCATACATTTACATAGGTAATACATATAAAACACTTAGTAAGTGTGCAACAAATAATGTTAATGGAGTTAATTAAGATTAGTGAATGTTGATGATGTTGATGATGGGAATGCTGCTGCTGATGGTAACTCATTGAGGGCAAAGACTACGTGTTTTTGAATCCCCAGCACCTACCATAATACCTTATACATAGTAGATATTAGATATTAGATAACAGTTTGTTAAATTAATTGTCAATTGCCAAGTCCAAGATACTGAAAGCCAAGAGGAGATAGAAAAGAGACTAGTATGAACTAGAGTGATCAAGGAAAGCTTTATTGAGGAGGGAGGTGTACAAATGGTAGATTATTTTCAGACCTGGAGAAGAGGACAAAAGTTATTGAAGGTGAAAGAAAACAAGCCTAACACTAAAGTATGTAGTCTATGCAGGGAGTGGGGTAGAGTAAACGCATTTTGTTTGGCAGGAAGGGGAAGCAGTGAGTATGTGACATAATTAAATACTTTATGTAATAATTACCAAAACTTTACTGTTCAATACCATGCCTAGAGATCAATAACAAAAAAAATCTTAAACGTTGATACTTTTCAGAAGCTACAGGTTACAGCAAAATGATACAGGAAACTGTTTCATTTAGAACACTGCATGGTATAGTGAGAAAAACATGAGTTATATAAGGAGATAAATCTAGGTTTGAATTTTTGTTTTGCCATTTAACTAACTATATTATCTTGGACAAGTCACTTACATGGAGCTTCTGTTTCCTCTTCTATAAAATGGGAATAATCATACCTATCCCACTGGGTTGATGTGGAATTTGAATGAGATTATTCATGTAAGGCACCCATGTTCATACAGACATGCCTTGCCCATGCCTGCATGAACACCTGTATATAGCTGCTGTTATTTTTAATAGTGTGAGCTGCTGTTATTTTTAATAGTGTGAATTAGTACATTTATGTGTTGTGCTAAGTCAATGTGTATAGTTTGGTTGTGCATGTTTTTGGACATGTAAACTTGAGCTTACTTGATCTGAGAGTAACTGGGCTTTTTGAAATGGAAATAATCCAGAAAAAAAAATGGGTAATGTGATACCACTTGGCTGCTATTCAAAACGAAGAAATGAAAAAAAGTTTTGAGTATGGGCAATTGATTGGACTGAATGCTCAAATAGGAAACTAATAATTGTCTTTATTAACCACCTGCTGTACAAACTGTCATGCAAATACTGCCTTGTGTTTTATGCAAAACATTTGAAAACCCCTGTGACTTTGTTCTGCTTGGATTTTCTTCTCTGTAGCAAAATACATAATTGAATTAATTTCAAGTGTGTTTGTCTCTAAACCAGCCAAATATTTCCTTTTAAATACTTGAGCTCTGTGTTGAATATACAGAGTTATGGTTCTCAGCACATTTTTTTTACATTAAGGGGTAGATTTTATTCCTTAATCCTTTAATGGGCTTTTAATTTCACATATACTAAAGTGTCTCCTATTTTCATAATAAATGAAAATTTTTCATTTCATGCAGGTTCTTCCAGGGGACCCAGCCCCCTAACCATGGGAGCTCAGGACACTCTCCCTGTTGCAGCAGCATTTACAGAAACAGTCAATGCCTACTTCAAAGGAGCAGACCCAAGCAAGTAAGCCTGATACTTGGTCCATTGTATTTTCTGAGTTCTGTCCCATTGAGTGTGGAACAGCCTAAATACAACCTTTTCATTCTTTATTTGAAAAAGCAAAAAATAATTCTGTTAGCAATAGTAGATGGCACAGCTAGAATAGAGGTGAAAATGTCATTAGGAATATTGATTTCGTGCTTTTAAAAAATGTATCAAGAGAATTCACTCTAGAAATCTTTGATTCCGCTTTGGTTGCAAGTAACAGAAAACTCTCACCCAGTCTGTCAACAATGAGGAAGTTTATTGTCTCACAAAAGTAAATGTGCAGATCATGTCTTTTATTGTCTTAATCTTTCCTGGACAGGAATCACCCACATATAAATTAAAACAATGGTTCACTGGAATGAGAACATGAAAGAAAAAACACCTCAAAACACACAAAGTAGCAAGGGAACAAATTTTCTGTGACCCCTACTAAGTAAGGAAAAACTGGCCAAAAATGAAAGAGAAAGAAAAAATTATAATCAGAGCAAAGTAAAAATTCTAGGGAAAATTCACCACTTTCTATTTACATGAGCCTGATTTCACTTATACATGTACATACTGACAATGGACTTGGTCTGAATGTATATGTGATATAATTAAATATTTGACCTCTTGCTAAGGAATTCCATGGATAGGATTCAGAAAATCAGTGGTTTCCCTGAAATTATATTGTGTATTTTATGTGTGTGCATGTGTGCATTACTCTATAAAAAGAGTCTATAATAACATTTATCACTTAACCAAGAGATTTGTAATCCAAAAAAAGATTAAAAGTGACTAGTGATCTACACCAAAAACTAAACAACTAAGTCAGACTTATTTTCAATAGTGTCATTAATATAATTCCAGGCCTGAATTTGATCAATAAAGGGAAAACCTCAGTGAGGAAACAATTGCTCTTAATTTTCTTACTTACAAAGACTAGGGCTTGGAAAAACTTAATATTTATGACAATAAGAACTGGAGACCAGGCATGGTGGCTCACACCTGTAATTCCAGCACTTTGGGAGGCCAAGGCAGGAGGATTGCTGAGGCCAGGAGTTCGAGATCACCCCTGGCAACATAGGAAGAGCCTGCCTCTGCAAAAAATACAAAAACTGGCTGAGTGTGGTGGTGCACACCTGCAGTCCCAGCTACTTAGGAAGTTGAGGTGGGAGGGTCGCTTGAGCCTGGGAGGCAGAGGCAGCAATGAGCCATGATTATCACACCACTGCACTCCAGCTTGGGTGACAGAGCAAGACCCTGTTTCAGAAAAATAAATATAATTTTTAAAACCGGAGAAGAAAATGTCAATGTGTATGTAGAACACTAGACTATATTATAAAAATTTTTTGAAACAGTGATAATTAAATATAATTAGAACTTGGATCTCCATATATATTTTAAGTGGAAATTGGTGTAACTAATCATGAATCCTCTTGACACTTCAGAAACACTAGTTTTAGATGTAAAACTCGAAATCTAACAATATTATACTGGAAAACTAATATAATTAGTAACTCCACCTTTCAGTGTACTAGCCAGCCACTAGGATCCATCAACTTCATGTCTCTTTAAACAACATCTAGGTTGCATTCTATGCCCAGAATATTATAGACAAACAAGCACTGTGGACTCTGGATTTTCCACGTCTTTTCTCTTTCCTCTTCAAAGCAGAAAGGCCATTTGCCACATCCCCATATCAATAGAAATCACAAGCTACCTCCTATACACATACATCTGAACTGTTAAGGCAAGTAGACGCCATGAGCGTTAGCCGTAGATATGCTTTATTCATATATATTTGCTCTGTAGAATCTTCTTTGGACAAAGAATTTGCATAATTTTCTGTTATTCCAGTTCTAAGAAATATTTGTCACTGACTACTGACCTATACCTTAGAAAATCAGGTTGGCCTGAATTGCAAAAAGCAGACAAACATCCTTCTATGTTTTTATTTTATTTTTTGAGATGGGATCTCACTTTGTTGCCCAGGCTGAAGCACAATGGCACAATCACAGCTCACTGCAGCCTCAACCCGCCAGTCTCAGGCAATTCTCGCACTTCAGCCACCACGCCCGGCTAATTTTTGTATTTTTTGTAGAGACGGGGTTTTGTCATATTGCCCAGGCTGGTCTTGAACTCCTGGGCTCAAACAATCTGCCCACCTTGGCCTCCCAAAGAGCTAGGATTACAGGTGTGAGCCACTGTGCCTGGCCAGAATTGCCCTTTTGAAAAATCAGAGTAGTCAGGAGGGAATATATATATCTGAGTGAAAACCACTGGGGATCACACAAGAATGAATTCATCTTTGTCTGCTTCCTAATTGGCTTTCATTCATTCATCCACTAATTTATTCAGAGAGACCTAATTGGTCTCCCTTCTTCCACTTTTGCACCCCTACAAAGTCTCAACATATCATGTCACTCTTCTGCTCAAAATCCTCTCATCTTGTTCAAAGTAAAAACAAAATGCTTCATAGTAATCTTACAAGACCCTCCATCATCTGCCCTTCGAGACTCCCCCAGCCTCACCCCGGTGGCCATTTCTCTGATCCCATCTCCATCACTCCTTTCCTTATCCCTGACCGTGCCTCCAACCCTCACCTCCATATTCACTCTACTGGAGCCACATGGCCTCATGGCGTCTCTCTTCCATCACCCCAACCCATCCGGACCTCAGGGACTTTCATTTGCTTCACTTTCTGACTTTGTGAAATCTTCTCCTAGGTTCTGAGTGACTTGTCCCCTCATTCCCTTCATGATTCTTCAGTAAATTTATCAAAGAGACCTTCCTTGTCCATCCTATAGAAAATAACACCACTCCCCACCCCGTCAACATTTTCTTCCTCTTTACCTCGTGTTCTCTGTCTCCATAGCCCTTCTCTCTAACATCTTTTTTGTTGTTGTTGCCCATTGTTTGTCTTCTCCCCACTAGAATGTAAATACCATGAGAGCCAGATTTTGCCTGTTTGGTTCACTGTTGTGTCCTCAGCTATACAGGACAAGGCATATTTGCTGAACAAGTTGAATTGAATTACTCACCTAACATTTACAAAATGGCTACTATGTACCTGCCATTGTGCTAGACAGGAGATATATTGGTGATAAAGACAGTTCATATGGAAAATAGGACTTGTGCATAAATATAATACCAAGTACACCAGAGAACAGGTGTAAATATGGTGCAATGGGAGTCAAGAAGCCCTTATTAACGTATTTTTTAATTCCAATAAGTGGTATAGCAGCCTATCCCATCGGCCTGTCACAATATAAGCCAGGGTTTTCATCCTGGTTCAGTTTCCCAATACACTATGACAGGCGTGTAGGGTGGTCTACACCTGTAAGTCCACTGTCTGTGGCCTTGGCATTCCAATGACATGGCACTTGAGCCAAATTAATATTAGTGTTTTTCCTATACCCTTCTAAATTAACTGAGTCTTTGACTTGTGGATGTATATGGAATCTGTTTTTAATTTTATTGCCATAATAGTTGTAGGATATCCTATATATGCTGATAGATGGGAGATGCAATATATTTCATTAAAATTTTGAAATCAGAAACTTGAATCATGAAGTGACACTCATATCTTTAATTTCATCTTCAGCAACCACTTTAATTGCTCTTCCTTTATCATTCACTTTCAAGGAAAAAACTCAAGTTCTTTCACCAGGTGGAAATAATGCCAGCCAAGGTACCAAACAGAGAAATGATTCGGCAAAGGCATTTGGGTTTGATTTTGTCTATAGTTTCCTGTCATCCTGCATCATAGCCATTTGTTCTCAGATCATCCATTGGGAACAGAAATCTACTGTCTTAATTATTATATACTATGATATGTAACCCATTTAAATATAGTTATACTGTAAATATTCAGAGCACCTGTAACAGGTATTCTGACATGTAAGACTTTCTCAGTAGCTCACAGGCAGCGAATTCCTTGACCTTTGCTACTGATTGGGGAAACACATCTCCCACTATTAGTTCCTATTTAAAGAACCTTGGTGCTTAAAAATAAGGGTCAGAGATTAATTCTCTAATTCCCTAGAAAAGCTTAGGTTTCTCAGCTCTCTCTTATCCTTCTTTATCATCACATTTTAATTATTTATTCAGTATCTGTCTTCCTGTTTAAACTAGAAGTTTGCACAAGGACAATTTGTCCAATTTGGCACTGCCAAATCCAGCACATTACATTGTACCTGGTATATTGTGTAGGCACCCTATAAATAAATAAGTAAATGTATGAATTTATTTTTTAAACAATGAGTTCTTACTCTGAGTTCTACATTATGCACCGTTGCCTTCCCAGAACCTATGACACAGAACTTGTCTACACAACAGTAGGCAAGATGTGCGTGAAACTGCAACATAATTTTCTAGAAAAAGACCTGTACCTATCTCCAAGCGAACCCAGAGAAAGGAGAAACCAAGGAAGGCTAAATGGAGAGGATATTAAGAAATGTTTCAGGGCCGAGCGCGGTGGCTCACGCTTGTAATCCCAGCACTTTGGGAGGCCGAGGCGGGCGGATCACGAGGTCAGGAGATCGAGACCACGGTGAAACCCCGTCTCTACTAAAAATACAAAAAAATTAGCCGGGCGTGGTGGCGGGCGCCTGTAGTCCCAGCTACTCGGAGAGGCTGAGGCAGGAGAATGGCGTGAACCCGGGAGGCGGAGCTTGCAGTGAGCCGAGATTGCGCCACTGCACTCCAGCCTGGGCGACAGAGCGAGACTCCATCTCAAAAAAAAAAAAAAAAGAAAAGAAAAGAAATGTTTCAGAAAGGCCTTCTTTGGACTTAGTCTTGTAATATGAAAAGCAGTACATAAGCCAAAGAAAGGGAATTGTAAAGAAAAGAATAGAAGCAGCCAGGCGCGGTGGCTCACGCCTGTAATCCCAGCACTTTGGGAGGCCGAGGCGGGCGGATCACGAGGTCAGGAGATCGAAACCATCCTGGTTAACACAGTGAAACCCCGTCTCTACTAAAAATACAAAAAATTAGCTGGGCGAGGTGGCGGGCACTTGTAGTCCCAGCTACGCGGGAGGCTGAGGCAGGAGAATGGCGTGAACCCGGGGGTCGGAGCCTGCAGTGAGCTGAGATCGCGCCACTGCACTCCAGCCTGGGAGACAGAAGCAAGACTCCGTCTCAAAAAAAAAAAAAAAGAATAGAAGCTACATCTACACAGATGTACACTGAGAAACAGATCTGGGGGTTTAGTTAGCAGTACATATAAATCATATTTTATGAGAGGGATGCATCTCTGATGACCTCACACATTCCCTAAACAAAACTGGCCAGTGTTTCCGTGACCAGCTAATGGATGCTGCCCACGGCACTAGGGAAAATCCAGTGTATAATTCACTTGGCTGGTTGACTTTGAAGTTTTGCCATTTTTTGACAAACGTTTCATTTGTGAGGATTCACATGATTTCTTATTTTATCCATGAAGTAAGCATCTATTCGTATTTCCATCTCACATTATTTCCACAATTCAAACTCACATGAAATGTAGCCACCTTCCATACTGGTAGGAACAATTCTTAAGTTAAAAATAAAATTCTGTAGTGAGTATAGAAAATATTAAATTTTTATATAGAAAATTTCAGGCCAATTTAAACACTGGATGGATTAACAAGTCAACAAAAGTTCTGGCTCTGACAATCGTGATGCGGAAATGTAATTGAGGCCTCAGTGCTTCTTACACAGGGCTACGTGGACTACTTCTCCCACCTTCTACCCAACACTGTAAGCCCTTTGAAAGCAGAGACTATTTTGCTCATTTTTAAATTATCACCCCACTAGAAAAAATAACAGGAACAACTTGCATAGTTAGGAATGAATAGACAGATGCCTGTTGAGTTTCTAAATGCCACCTCCTCCCCTGTCTGACTTGCTTTCAAAACAGAAACTTTATCTCCTACCAAGACACCATTTAGATCTCATTTTGAGCAACCTGGCAAGAAAACTGAGAAAATTCCTTACCAGTTAAAGAACAGTTGAGCCACCACTGCTAATAACAATATTCTGAGTGATGGTAGCTGCTGAAATCTAATTTTATAAGTGCTCTAATTGTTTTCTAATAGCTGCCAAACAATATTCTACATGTCCACATATGGACAAATATCAAGAGTAGACTCAGCTTGAGGGGAAGTCAAGGCTCAGAACCAATTCGGCCCAGTATACAAACAGGGTTAATGGATCTAAAAGGTAGAGAAGGAAGACAGCAGTTTGCTCCCGAACTGGGAGGTCAGCAGTGTTCTCCAGGAGAGATGGAGATGCAAACTTCCAGAAACCAAAAATCCCATTCAGAGCACTACAAAGTTATGGATTTAACACCTGAGTGAGGGAGGCTCACATGGCATCATTAAGAAGCTCATCTGCTCCCCGTCTCTGCCCCAAACCCAGCCTTATACCTACAAGGTTATAGCAGTTCCTCATTTAAGCTATTTTGAATGTATGCCAGAGAGCACCCCACCTGAACCATGTGCGTTTCATCCATTAGAGTTACACAATATACAAGGTGACTATAGGACAACGTGGAGTCCTCATGCTCCAACGTGAGCAAAGTTTTCATGTATTAACATCAATTTCCCCAGAAAGTACATACCTGAACTTAGAGGTGAAGTACTACAGGAGTCAGTCAATGTGGAGACATTGGAGGAAATCATAAAGAAGCTCACTCACTTTAAGCATTTGCTGTGTCCCAAAGAAGAATAAAAGCCTTGTGAAATTTTGCTTTAGCCAAGGTAGAGTAACAGACCAATTTACCCTTCTACCTCAAACAGCTTAAAAATGAGCAAAATATAGAAAACAATGACTTGCAAGACACCGGACCTCAGGCGAAGGCAGTGATCCCTAAAAGGGGAGGTGTGCCCTATGATTGCTCCAGCTTACCTGCTTGAGAGTTTTCAGGCCTGGCATAAGGAGAGCCCAGCTGCTCACGAGGAGGTGTTTCACTGAGGCACTCTACTACAAAACTGGCCGAGGGAAGTGCCAGGGGAAGCTAAGGTCGATGGGTGCTGCCGCCACCATGCACCACAGAAGATGGCAGTGGAGAAGGTGTGAACATGGCAGGAGGCTGGAAAAGAATCCATCTGCATTGCAAGATCTGGGCATTGTGGCAGCCCAGCCAGCTGTACTACATGAATCAGATGACAGGAAAGCTGTCTGTGCTACCAGGCACTGGCAGAGCTACATGACTTGCAAAACGTACACTCTGGGGACACTACATGCACTGCAAGAACCACACAGAAGCCTCTTGTAACTGCAACAGCCTAGCACTACATAAGCCTTGTGCATTGCAAGAGCCTGCATTTGCAAGCAGGCTGGAAGGGAGAAAGAAAACCCCTTTCTCCTGCAATGTCTTTCTAGCGCCCTCTACTGCCAAAACTAAGCATGGTTCCTGCAGGCAAAGAGAAAAATACAATAAAGATCCATTAATTTTCTCAGAGCAGTTAGTAAAGGGTGAATTGGAACGGAGAGGCAATGAATTGATTTTATATAGACATTGACACGATGATCATAAACCTCATGTGGAAATTCAAAAGGCCTACAATAGCCAAAACAACTATGAAAAGGAACAAAGTTAGAGGACTAACATTACTTGATTTCAGAACTATCATAAAGCTACTGTAATCAAGACAGTGCAATATTGGCTTAAAAAATAGACCAAATAAATCTATAGAACAGAATGAATCGTGAATCCAGAAATAGACTCACACAGATGAGGACAATTAGATTTCAGCAAAATTTTCAAGGTAATTTGGTGGAGAAAGACAGTCTTCTCAAAAAAATGATGCTGAAACAACTGGATATTCATATCCACACACACACAAAATGAACTGAGATCCATACGTGACACTATATACATTGTAAGACTAAAATAGGTGAAAATGGGTAATGAAGCTAAATGTAAACTCAAAGTTTTTTTTAAACTTCTAGAAGAAAATATAAGTGAGCCAATTGCAGTGGCTCATGCCTGTAATTCCAGCACTTTGGGAGGCCAAGGCAGGAAGACTGCTTGAGGCCAGGAGTTTGAGACTACAGTGAGATGTGCTCACACCACTGCACTCCAGTCTGGGTGACAGAGAAAGACTCTGTCTCAAAAAGGAAAAAGAAAATACAAATGAAACTTTTGTGACCTTGGGTTTGGCAAAGATTTCTTAAATGAGACACCAAAAGAATGACTGGATTAGACATAACCCATAAAAGAATAAACTGATGAATTAAAAACTTCTGCTCTTCAAATGTGCTTTTAAGAGAAAGAAAAAACAAAACAAGCCACAGACTGGGCTGCAAATTATATATATCTGATAAATGACATGCCCAGAATGTATAAAGAAACCTTAACATTCTATAAGAGAACAAACAACTCTATTTAAAAACTTGGCAGACAGTTTAAGCAGAACTTTGTCAAAGAAGATAACTGATGACAAGCACATCAAAGATGCTTATGATCCTTAGCCATTATGGAAATGCAAATTAAAACAAGAAGAAGATATCACTACTCACCTATGAGAATGGCTAAGATTAAAATGATCGATTCTACCAAGTGTTGGTGAGAACGTGGAAGAACTAAAACCCTCATGCACAGCTGTATTTTCCACTTTAGAAAACAGTTTGGGAGTTTCTTTGAGAGTCTACACCTATTGTGTGAGCTAGTGACTCTCCTCCTGTGAACTTACCAAGAGAAATGACAGGATATATTCATACTAATACCCATACACATGTATTCATTGCACCTTTATTTGTAATAGGCAAAAACTGGAGAGAAGCTAAATGTTCTTCAGTAGGTGAATGTATTTTTAAAAACTGTGGAATACCAATACACTACACAGCCACAAAAAGAAATGAACTATTAGTGCACACAACTACATGGACAAATCTCAAAATAATTATGTGGAGTGAAAGAAACAAAAAAATCACACGCCTTACAATTCTGTTATATAAAATTCTAGAAATTGCACACGAAGTTATAGAGAAGCATATTAACTCTTGCCTAGGGACAGGGAAAGGAAGCAGTGGGAGAGATTACAAAAAGGGATTGCAAAAAAGCATAAGGAAACTTTCAGGGATGATGGAAATGTTCATTTTCTTAATTGTATGATGATTTTACATCATATAATCTCATGGAGTTTTGCACTGTATATAAGTTCAGTTTATTATATATCAATTATATCTTCATAAAGCCTTTAAAAAAAAAAAGAATTGTTTTTCCTTCCATGCTATCATCCCATTGTGTTAACTTATATGACTGATTTTACAATTTTGACCAAATAGACAAATTAATGGAATGAAGAACTACTTAAGTGCAAGGCAAAAACTTTACCTCATGAGTACGTAAAAGAACATGCTAAAGGCATTACTCATATTACTCGAAGAACTAAGTAAGACAAGTCCAGGAAATAATGTGATAACATTGTACAATTTACTATCTTCAAATATGCTGCCAAAGATTAAGAAATCAAAGTGAGGGAGAACCATCAGAGTAGAGGATTCTATTCATGAGGCGAAGCTATAGACTTCTACAGAAAGAGAAAAGCTGTACTTTTCTTCTTACATTTCAAAACACATAAAACAAAATAGTCACTTTTTAAAATAAGTGTTGACCATTGAGTTCTCAGATAAGTTAGAAATGATACACTGCTGGTGAGAGTGTAAATTAATTCAACTATTGTAGAAAATAGTGTGGTGATTCCTCAAAAAGCTAAAAACAGAACTACTCTTTGACCCAGAGATCCCATTACTGGTTATATTCCCAAAGAAATATAAATCATTCTATCATCAAGACACATGCATTGGTATGTTCATTGCAGTACTATTCACAATAGCTAAGACACAGAATCAACCTAAACGGCCATCAGTGATAGACTAGATAAAGAAAATGTGTTACATATACACCATGGAATACTATGCAGCCATAAAAAAGGAATGAGATCATGTCCTTTGCAGGAACATGGATGGAACTGGAGGCCATTATCTTTCCCAAACCAACACAGGAACAGAAAAACAAACACCACATGTTCTCACTTATAAGTGGGAGCTAAATAATGAGAACATGTGGACAGAAAGAGAGGAACAACAGAAACTGGGGCCTGCTTGAGGGAGGAGGATGGGAGAAGAGAAAAGTTCAGAAAAAAAAAACTGTCAAATACTATGCTTAGTACCCAGGTTACAAAATAATCTGTACACCAAACCCCCAAGTCACATGTTTACCTATATAACAAACCTGCACATGTACCCCCGAACCTAAACTAGAAGTTAAAGTATTTTTTAATGGAATTGTAAGAGCCTGCCTTTTATCTCTTCCGCTGTTTAACATTGCCTCATAAATTGTTTTTCACAGCAGTTTTGATTCAGTGTATTGACATGGATTTTCTCTCTCTTTCCTCTCTGTGTTTTGATATGCCAGATGTATCGTTAAGATTACTGGAGAAATGGTGTTGTCATTTCCTGCTGGCATCACCAGACACTTTGCCAACAACCCATCCCCAGCTGCTCTGACGTTTCGGGTGATAAATTTCAGCAGGTTAGAACACGTCCTGCCAAACCCCCAACTTCTCTGCTGGTAAATATGATTTTGCATAAATTTTTCAGAGACATATGTGGCTTAGTACTTTGTACTTAGATGAGGGATATATCTTAGCAAGAGAGCCGCACTATAGTGAAATTACCACCACTCAGATATATTTGTAGATTCAAGCACAGAACTTTTACCAGCTATCAAAATTTGTTGTGGGTGATTGTGTGTGTATGTGTGACTGCATATGCCTATAAGTGTTTTAATGGCCGACTATCTCAAGTGGTTAGAGAGACAGAGTAAGAAAATCTGTATCAGCAACAGTTTATTCATTGTCTGTTTTACTCATTATCAACAGATGACAATGGTGGGAAATGAGCCAAATAACAAGAATAAAATCCTTTCATTGTATAAGCATCTTTTTATTTTTATTTTATTTCATTTTATTTTATTTTTGAGATGGAGTCTTGCTCTGTTGCCTAGGCTGGAGTGCAGTGGCACCATCTCAGCTCACTGCAACCTCCACCTCCTGGGTTCAAGTGGTTCTCCTGCCTCAGCGTCCCAAGTAGCTGAGATTATAGGCGCCCACCACCACACCTGGCTAATTTTTGTATTTTTAGTAGAGATGAGGTTTCACCATGTTGGCCAGGCTGGTCTCAAACTCCTGACCTCAAGTGATCTGCCTACCTTGGCCTCCCAAAGTGCTGGGATTACAGCCATGAGCGACCACGCCTGGCCTTCTTTTTAAATCAATTGTGTGTGTAGGTGTGACTGTGCATACGCATATGCATAATAAAGACATCAAATTCAGGTTTAATAGTTAATACAATTTCATTGTAATGATCATTGTTTTGATAGAACTTTACATGTATGACATAAAAGAAACTTATGCAAGTATGTTTATATAAATGTAATTTTTCACATTTTCTAACTATCAAACCTGAATTTGATGTCTTTATTATGCATATGCACAGTCACACAAACCCACATGCATGCATGCTATTAAAATGATCAATTATACAAGTTAATTATTTGCAGTGAATGAGCTGAAAGGAGTCTTCTTGACAGCTTCTCCGTCATGAAGTCCTGATGTTCATCTACAAACCTCTCTCTGAAGTGGACACTTTTTTCTTTACTGCCACCTCCCTTGTCCAAGTGACCACTGTCTTTTCCCTGTAGCACTGCAATTGCCTTCTCTCCCTGAATCCAATCTTGCCCCTCTCCAATACATTTTAACAGCCAGGTGGTCTTTTATGAGTAAATCAGGCCTCCTTTTTTCACAACTCCCTGGTGGCTTTGCATTACACCTGTCCCAGAATCTAAACCTGTTACCATTGCCTTCGAGGCCTTGAGTTGTTTACCCTTGTCTGCCTGTCCATTCTCATCTCCCACCATCCTGCCTCAGAATCCTTTTAGCTCCAGCCAGACCTGCCAATCTCAGAAACAGGCTGAGTCCTTTCCCACAACAGGGCTTTGTAGTACTTGTTTCCTCTGCCTCGAATACTGTTTCAACCTTCTTCACCTGACTCCAACTCATCCTTTAGTCTCAGCTCTACTCTGCCTCCTGGACTAACCCATTCTCCTCCCCAGACCCCCACCAACGAGCCCCAAACTAGTAGCTTGGTGCAGAAGTAATTAAAGTAACTGCAGTTGCTACCATTACTTTTAAATGACAAAAACCGCAATTCCTTTTGTGCCAACCTAATAAATTCTGTCCCCTTGTTATTCTCTCTAAAGGTACCCTGTTCTTTTCCTTTGTAGCACTTACTACAGTTAATAATGACATATCTATTTGTGTTTCTTCATTCATCCATCTCCCCCACAAGACTGTGCAAGCCGTGAGAGAATGGAAAAAGTCTCTTAATTCAAATTCTTGCTTCAGTTTCTCTCCATGTTTTGGTTGTGCACGTTGAGCCAGTTTATTTTTCAAGGCTCCTCCATCTGAAATTAGGAATTATGTGCCAATATCTTGCCAGTTTGTTTGTAAGTATGACTGGTGTCATAGTTACAGCTTTTGTTTGCATTTTTAGGCAGTTATGTTGCCAAGTTCTTAGGCATATGTGCAAAAGTTGTATACATATATTAACATGTTGGTCTTATATATAGAATCAAATATCACTCAAAATGGTTTTGCTTAAGAAAATATTATATAGACCCTTAAATTATTATTTGCAAAAGTAAAAATAAAAGAAATAAAATATATCCCATTAATTTGGGTCTTATGAACTCTAAATACTTGATCACTGTAACAGGGCTGTGATGAGTGACCCTTTAGTCATCTATAGATTCTTTAGTTTTGTTATGCAATGACACTCCACTACCTCGACCACCACAGCCATCCCCAGTTTTTTAAAAAAGCATTGTTGACCAAGCATGATTCTAGATTGCAGTACCAAGCTTTAGTGTCTATCATCAGCCAGTTGTTTCCTTAACGATTACTGAAGAAAGATTCATATGTCACCATGGCCCCTGGAGACATTTTGGTTTGCAATCACTATGACAGGGGCCAAATTGAAGTTTACATCTACTTTTTTCTTGTGAAAAAAGTTTTCTTGTAAAAAATATGCGGGAACAATTGTCAACTCAAGTATGAGACTGAAGAATGCTCAAGGCTTCTTGAGCATTTAAGAATTCCATCTCTGTGTAAGCATTTGATTGGCAAAGCTTTCTTGAATATTTATTAAAGCAGGTTCTCTAAGAAATTATCACAGACCTATGACAGCTTATTTTGCTATTAATCGCAGCAAATGTATTCCTTTAAAATAGCATTATAAAATTGAGGGTTTCCCAATTATTCAAATCTACTTAGTACAAATTAATGACATGTTGTTAGATATTAATTCTGAATCTCCATTTTGGCATAGTGGGAAAGTGTTATTTGTAGAACTGATATGGGCTGGAATCTGGCTGTGTTTCTTATTAGCTGCATGACCTTAAGCAAATTATTTAATTTCACAGACCCTCTGTTACTCTTACCTCCTGCCTGCTTATGTAGCAACAGCTCTGGGAGCTTGGGTAACTTAGATGCTTTTCAATTTAAAAAAACTCAGATAGCCCTTATCAGCATCCCTAGCTCAACTGAAAAGGGGCAAAGTCTTAAGAACCAGGTGTATTTTCCACCCCCTTCCTCCATTTCCAGGGCCAAAGAGCTTTGCCTCATCCTCAATAACCTTATATCCAGGGACAGCAAAACCACACTGGTCACACTGAGACTTGGCCACTCTTTCCTAACAGATCAGTGACTGTTTTAAGGCCCTGGTGTTTTTTACTTAGCTTTCTTGATTTATGAGACTTCTGGAGGCTGAATCATAGCAACTTACTTTTGACTTGTCTTTTCACTTTTTCACTGTATCAGCCTTCTCTCTTCTCAACCCCTAATTTTCTCTTTTTATAACAAGTTTGCTCATCTTTAAAAACAAAGACAATAATTCTTCCTTTGCAGGGTAGATTCTAATGAAATAGTTTATAATGCCTAGCATATAATAGGTGGTTAAGAAATTATTACTACTGTTATTGCACTATATAGGATATTCTGAAAGTGAAGTGTCAGCAAATATGTGTGACAAGTAACTGAATCACTTGTGGCCTCAGCTTCCTCATTGTATGGGAGATGAGTTATATGTTTGTACACTCTTGCCTGATTCTTTTTACCATTGAGATGAGCATTTGCAAGATAGATTGGGTAAGTGGTCTGTATACAGGCCTCTGAGCAAAGCTAAGACTCTCAAAGGGGTATAAAACTTCTTAGCTTATTAAGACTCTACTCTTCTTCTGTATTATAACTACCATGATTATCATTTCAACTCCAGGATCATCTTATAAGTGAAGTGAAATCTCTGATGATTTAAATGCTCATGGATGAAATATTATGAATGCTGAAAAGGCAGCATGGTAATTTTAGTATCACTCTTTTCTGCTTAGTTGGTGATAAAGGCCAGGTTTACATTTGGCCAAATATTTCACTGGATAATTTCTGAGAAACTACTGGTCAAAGTAATTCAAAAGTCAATAAGTGTATTCAGTTCCTTAATTGCATTAACTGACTAATTTAGACAAAGCTGGTGCTGTAGAAAGTGCTATTAAGTTTGAGTTAATAAATAATTCACTCTTTAAAGCTCCCAATTATCATCACAATCAGTAAATATTACTGAGCACTCACTGAGACTGATAGCAACACAGTAGCTCCTCCCCGTGGATATTAATCTACCAACACAATAGCATTCAGAACTGTATTTGTATGAAAACCACACTACTGTTAATAGATTCAAAATAATCTCTACAAATTGTCAAAAGATGGCTCTACATATCAGAGGACAATTTGGTAAGATGCTTCTTGTAGGGTTTATATTTGTTTTAAGATGCTACTGAATCATTTTTCTTCCCAAATGAACAGTGATAATACACAAAATGATGCCAATACCAAGGAATTCTGGGTAAACATGCCAAATTTGATGACTCACCTAAAGAAAGTGTCTGAACAAAAACCCCAGGCTACATATTATAATGTTGACATGCTCAAATATCAGGTAAGCCTATTTACATGATCAGTATCTCTTTCACATGACATATTTGTTTTCTAAAGTACCTACCATTGAATAAAAGTAACTAAAGTAACACTTCTTTTAACATTATTTAAAAGCTATAACTCATTTTTTTAAGTGGAAACTTTAAGACAACTTGGGGACTACTGACAAAAATATTCATACATATTCTTATTAGTTTAAGCTTACAAGTAAAATATTTTATCACAAAATTAGAGAAATGTGCCACAAAAAATGAAGTTGCAGAACATTATACTAATTAAGATTATAAGTTTATATTGATAAACAAGATGATTATAATTTTGTTAAGAACATTACTATACTAAAACCTCTTATTTTAAATGATTCAATGTACACAATCTGCTTTTGTTTTTCTAGTAAGATAGTCCTATGAAAGAATTCTAATAAAATCTAACATTAAGAAATAGTTCAATAATAAAGGAATGTTTGATGCATACAATATATGAGAACTTTCTTTTTGTATCTAGAATTGCCCTTACCTCAAATTATTATTGATATGATAAATAAGCCTAATTCATACTAGGATGCTGATAGTGCCTGAGTCTCTCATTGATTCCCAGCCACTTGACGGCCTAGATTTTTTTTTTTTTTTTTTGAGACGGAATATCACCCTGTCACCCAGGCTGGAGTGCAGTAGCACAATCTCAGCTCACTGCAACGTCCACCTCCCGTGTTCAAGCGATTCTCCTGCCTCAGCCTCCTGAGTAGCGAGGATTACAGGCGTGCACCACCACGCCCTGCTAATTTTTTGTATTTTTAGGAGAGACGGGGTTTCACCCCGTTGGCTATGCTGGTCTGGAACTCCTGACCTCAGGTGATCTGCCCGCATCAGCCTCCCAAAGTGCTGGGATTACAGGCATGAGCCACCACACCAGCTGACTGCCTAGATTTTTTTTAACTTTTTTATTTTTTAAATTGACAGGTACAACTGTATGTCTGTATTAGGTACAACGTGATATTTTGAATATATGTACGTTGTGGAATGGCTAAACTAAACTAACATATGCATTACCTCACATCGTTATTTTTGTGATGAGAACACTTTCCATTCACTTTAGCGTTTTTCGGGAATACAGATATGGTTATTACCTATAGTCACCACATTATGCAATCAATCTCTTGAATTTATTCCTCTCATCTAACTGAAATTTTGTGTTCTTTGACCAGTATCTCTCTAAACAAACCCCACCCACCCCACCACCACCACCACCACCACCACTACTACCTCAGCCTCTGGTAACCACCATTCTACTCTCTAATTCTATAAGATCAACTTTTATTTTTATGTTTATTTTATTTTATTTAGTTTTTTGAAATGAAGTCTCGCTCTGTTGCCAAAGCAGGAGTGCAGTGGCACGATCTCGGCTTATAGCAACATCCACCTCCTGGGTTCAAGCGATTCTCCTGCCTCAGCCTCCCAAGTAGCTGGGATTACAGGCACGCACTATCATCCTAATTTCTGTATTTTCGATAGAGATGGGGTTTCACCATATTGGCCAGGCTGGTCTTGAACTCCTGGCCTCAGGTGATCCCCGTGCCTTGGCCTCTCGAAGTGCCACTGTGCCCAGCCAAGATCAACTTTTAAATATTTCACATAAGAGTGAGATCGTGTGGTATTGGTCTTTCTGTGCCTGGCTCGTTTCATTTACCACATTTTCAATGCATTATAATTTTTGATTAAATATGTTCAGATTATTTTTCTTCAAATGAAGGAAATTGTACTTTAATAAAAATCAGGACATCTCAAACTTAACTGTATTTCTCAATCAAATGCTGGTTCTGAATTGATGCTAAAAAGAAATATACATGTATATATATTTAAATAATATAAATATTTATTTTTAATATTTATATAGACAATCTATAATATATAAAATAACATTATATTTATAAATATAAATATTTGTATATGTAAAAATATTACATAAAATATACAAATATATAAATATGATATATTATATGTGAATATAGTAAGACATATTAGATGTGAATATAATATACAATATATGTGAATATATTATATGTGAATATAATATATATTATATGTAAATATAGGTAGATATCATTATTAAATATACATATATGTGTATTTGGGGGTGTTAGGACCTAGCAGATATATATATTAAATATACTTTTTTATTTTATTTAATTGGCTTAGAATGCCACCCAGGTATCTGTACTTTGTATAAGTTTCTCAAGGGAGTCTATGCATCCTATGCCTTGGAAAACATTTATTTAAATTGTTGTAAGAAAACCATTTAAAGTGAAATATCTATAAAATGGTGTATTTTCCAGAAATGCAAAAGAATATAATTTTTTCTTGTGAGAATAGTATATACTCTTCGAACATTACAGATAATACTGAAAAAATATATAATGTGGCATAAATTCATCACTTACAAATTAAAATCTAATGGAAAACACATTTTATTTAACTTTTTCCCAAAATATTTAAACATGCTTAGTGACTGCTTTATGCTTTGAGAGAAATGAAAGGAAATAAGAAAGGAAAACTCTAAATGTAATTTTTTCTCTGAATGAGAAGTTAAATTTCAAGGCAGAAGTTAAATTTCATGTATGGTTTGCATCCCCAAAGTGTGAAAATAAGTTGGCAGTTCTTTCCCTTCGTGGACTCCAATTATATACACTGCATGTACATCTTCACTTCAGATAAAAAAATTTTTTAAATTATTAAATCCTATAGAGTTTTTTTCATTTCCATATTTGTTATTAAGTAAATCTAGAAATTAGAATTCACCTATTGCAGTATGAGCTTTGTGTAAAGTATTAAAGTGTAGGCAAGGGCTGGGCACGGTGGCTCACGTCTGTAATCCTAACACTTTGGGAGGCTGAGGCGGGAGGACCACTTGAGCCCAGGAGTTCGAGACTAGCCTGGGCAACATAGTGAGACCCCGTCTCTACTTTTTTAAAATAAATAAATAAAGTGTAGGCAAGATACTGAATTCTAGAATTAAGTCAGCTTTCTACTGGCCACTGACCTCAGGTGCTTAATATCCCAGAACTTCAGTTTCCTCCTCTACAAATAAGGGTAATAATGATATCTACCTGTTTTATAGGTTGCTATAAGAAACTAATAATAGCCTAATATATTTCAAAGTACTTTGTGAAATGTAAACAGTCCTAAACTTGCTGTTTTATTTTAACGTGTTCTCTGAGGAATCCCTTTTGCTGTTGTTTAGCTGTGTTTTTGTTATTGTTTTTCAACAATGCAAGAAATTGGGTGGAGAAGCACAACTAGCATTTTGTGGAATTGCCCTTAAATCTCAGCATGTTTAGTTTCTGGCCCAATAGCATCCCCCCAGAAATTGGGATGATCAAAAACACATTTTCATATATCCAAAAAGCACCTTCCCAGGTAGAGGAACTGTAATCAGGTTGAGAAGTACTGCTGAGGACAGAGTCCAGAAAAAGGGGTGGGGGAGGGGGATTCTGCTCTGCTTTTGATCTGCTTTAGTTAATAGATTTCTAAATAAATGTTTGCCTGCAGAAAGCATTATGCTGCCAATAATATTTAAACTTCAAAAACTATAATGGTTAACTAGCTTAAATTGTCATCAAAAGCCATATCTGTCATTTTATAAAAGAATCCATTTTGGGGCTTGTTTCTGCCACAACCACTCCTGCCTTGAGAGTTCAGTCTACCTTCAGGACCCTTATCCATGGTGATCATATGTGCAGGCATTTCCTAGACAGTTGTTTATATCCTTCAAAATCAGCAAAGCTCATCACACTCCATGAATAAAAATCCAAGGGCATAGACACCACTCATCTGATCCCTGCAATGTACATGTCCTCGTGAGAGGTGACTTTCTTAGACACCTATTCACCACCATAATGAAGGATCGAGAAATTCCAACACTGTGAATTTTTCACTGTGGCCCCAGAATTCACATCAATATTATTGTCTTTAGATAAATGTTTGTTGATTCTTCAAACCTGGCTTTTTCTTGGTCAAGCTCACAGCTGATTCTAATTAGTATCGACAGTAGATTATAGCACTGTAGCACTTCCAGCTAAAGGAATCCCAAAGGAAGTAAAAACTAGAAGTAACTTCCAGTTACTCTCTTTGCGATTTGCCAAATTAAGGCCTTGAAATCAGGTGTGAAATCCCAGAGCAGTCATAATAACCTACCCCAGTCTAACTCACTGGTTTTTTGTTGAAGAGCAAATATGGTAAGAATATTAATAGGTGACATTTATCAAAATGTAATTCCTAGTGTGTGCTAGGCATCCTGCTGAGTGTTTCACAAAAAAACACCTCCTTCAATCTTCCTGACAACCCTGTGGGTACATATTATTGTTGTAATTCCCATTTAGCAGATGAAGAAAGAACAGAAGCTCAGAGAGGTTTAGGGACTTGTCCAAGATCACTCAGCTTGTAAGTGGAGCGGCAGAATCAGAACTCACACCTGGGACTGTCTAGCTTCCTGGCCTCAGCTCCTGGCCGTGATGCTATTCCACCTCCTTAACTGACATGAAGTGTACTGAAAACTCCAAAGTGCCACCGAGACTCTAGTCGCTGCTTTCATGGTTTTCGTCTCTAACAGTTTCCCTGAAGCACCCAGCTCTCTCACAGCATGCTTCACCGTGCCTCTCACTCACGGTTGCTTGTAAGCAGCATAAACAACATATGACATTTTGCTTGATGTCTAAGAACATCCCTGTGGGAGAAAATCATAGCTTCTGGTTTTGTTTCAGATTAATGGTCCAGACTTACATATTCTCTTTCCTGCCATTTGTCTGGCAAGGTGTCTGCCCAGGGCATTCAGTCCACACCTCTGAACCTGGCAGTGAATTGGCGATGTGAGCCTTCAAGCACTGACCTGCGCATAGATTACAAATATAATACAGATGCAATGACGACTGCTGTGGCCCTCAACAATGTGCAGTTCCTGGTCCCCATCGACGGAGGAGTCACCAAGCTCCAGGCGGTGCTCCCACCAGCAGTCTGGTATGAAGCCTCCTATTCTCTCCACCAAAGGGCTCCTCTGGGTCAAGAGGTCACAGACTTCTTAGTGCTTGTGTGTCCCGTAGGAGGAGATGACAGCAGGCCTGTGTATTAGGGTTCAGGGCAGGAAATAGAAACCGCTGGTAGCTATTTTAAGCAAAAACTAATTCAACAGGGACTTCAATGCTTACACAATGGTGGAAGTGCTAAAGGAACAGGCTGGATCTCCAAAAATGCCTCCCAGAGCTCTGCAGAATTGGCCTGCCACAATCCGGGGAAGGAGAGAAAGTAGAAGGCTACCGGTAGAACCACTGAATTCAGGAAGCCACAGCTGTAATTCTGATCCTAGGACCAGCAAGCTCCTTTTGGTACCTCCTTAAGTGCTTCTTGGCACCCACAAACTGGAGGCTAGAGTGGCCTCCTGTTGTTAGAAGATCCCCACATCTGAGTTAGATTGCTGGTCAGAGGAAAACAGTCAAGAAAGCTGCAGGAGAATGGCCTCTGCCTCCCTTCTGTCTTCTAAATCTCAAACCGTGCATGCAATTGGGAAACCTAATTTGTGCCTAGGACCCTAACTGCAAAGGCCTCTGAGAAATGTAGTGTTTCATTTTGTAGCCTCTGAAGTATAAAAAGGCACACTAGAGAAGGTATGGGACCAGAAACTGAATAGATACATTGTGCCTATATCATCTGTTATAAAGGACTTGTTCTACAAAGAGCATTTCACTTTTTCCATACGACTGTCAGAAGCAAAAAGTGGAATTTGTTTTAAAAATGAATGTCAGCCAGGTCATGACCCCAATTTAAATTACCTTAATTAATTGATTAACTAATGCTCCTATCTATCTTCCCATGTATCTGTCTTAGCAGATTTATTTAAAAAAAAAATTAACTCGACTTTGTCCTCTAAATGTTCATCTCCTGGTGTTCTAGCTAGTTACAATAAGGACAGGGAAAAAAGAGATTTATGTATGTCTGGGAGGGGAGAGAGAGAGACAGGGAATTTTTAAATGGTAGTGAAACTTTTCAAGCTCTATTTTTAAAAATTAATACTATCCGGAAAAAAAAAACATGGCATCCACTAAACAAAAACTCTTGGATATGCAAAAACCTTTTACCTAATTTATTTTTAGGAATGCTGAACAACAGAGAATATTGTGGAAGATTCCTGATATCTCTCAGAAGTCAGAAAATGGAGGTAATGGAATCACAAGCTTGTTTTCTTTAACATGTAAAGCTAAAATGGCTTTAGGCATTTGCCAACTATTACCCAAAACATGTAGCAATAAAAACAAGCAGAATATTTCACTCCATTTTTGCATTTACTTATTTCAATTAATAAAAGCAAATAATTCTTCAATGAATTCTCTTTTTCCCCTTTTCTACAGACTCCACATCAAACAAACTATCATTTAGGCCTCTTAAGGAGGCATGTTTCCATCCTGTGTCAGATTCCACACTCGCTGATTAGATACTTTTCACTCTCCTCAGATGTTAATCATAGGTTGGAAAATACGGGGGCTTCCAAGTAGCACATCTTCAAATTTTGAGGTACCATCTCACGGAAGTACACTTTTACCAGTGTGCAAATAGAGTTGCTCATAATATTCAATGATAAACTTCATTTAATCACCATTTTGTCAATGAATGGTGTCTGATTTTGTATGTTAACTTTTGAATGCAACCTCCAAAATTATATCCAGATTATTGTGTTGACTGTTACCTTGTAATAATGTGGTTTTTTTTAGGGGTGGGTTCTTTGTTGGCAAGATTTCAGTTATCTGAAGGCCCAAGCAAACCTTCTCCATTGGTTGTGCAATTCACAAGTGAAGGAAGCACCCTTTCTGGCTGTGACATTGAACTTGTTGGAGCAGGGTATCGATTTTCACTCATCAAGAAAAGGTTTGCTGCAGGTAAATGAGTATCTTGATTTTTTCATTTGCGAAAATAATGTTGCCTTGGCTACCCTTAAGAGGAATAGGTTGTGATTTTCTCATCTTTTTCCTCCACCTCTTTCCCACTCCCAACCCCTATCCCAACTAGAAAACAAACCAATTATTGAATGGAGTAGAAATAGGACAATACACTAGAAATCGGAAGTCAGGAGGCTCTGACTTCTGTTTCTTAAGTGGGGCTAGTTGTTCCCATTATATAGATGTATATACTGAGGTTAATGGAGTAAATCCTACTTTTATTATATTGACGAACAAGACAAATACTTTTTGCCTTTTTTTTTTTTTTTTTTTTTTTTGGTGAGACGGAGTCTCTCTCTGTTGCCCAGGCTGGACTGCAGTGGCACGATCTCCACTCACTGCAAGCTCCGCCTCCCGGGTTCACGCCATTGTCCTGCCTCAGCCTCCCGAGTAACCAGGACTACAGGCGCCCACCACCACGCCTGGCTAATTTTTTGTATTTTAGTACAGACGGGGTTTCACCGTGTTAGCCAGGATGGTCTCGAACTCCTGAGCTCTTGATCCACCCACCTCGACCTCCTAAAGTACTAGGATTACAGGTGTGAGCCACCGCACCCAGCCTTGCCTTTTAATTTATCTCCCACCTGAAAACTTTTTGTTCCCTGACAGGACTTCATAGAGTTTCGACTTGTCAGGTTTAGCTGAGACCTGGGAGAATCTATTTTTCACTTTAATAACAAACTCAAAGAATCTAGGCCACAGATCAGAACTGGTCACCCATAAGCTGAATGTGGCCATGAGACAGGTTTTATTTGGCACAAACAATGGGGTTTTGTTTTGTTTTTCAATTGGGAGAGAGGAACTCTCTAACACTAGAGTGATTATACTTTTCAGTGATTTGCTGGGATAAATCCTGGTTTTTTTATGTCCATTGTACTGATGTAATTATTAATTATGCCCTTTTCGCTCTCAAAAATGATCCAAATTGGAATATAAGTTATATGAGCACCCTTTCTAACATAAGTTGGATTCTCACATCCAGAAATAAATCTCCCAGTCCATTCTGGGCAAACCCCAAACCTCTGCAAATTGTTGATCTATGGAAATGTGAAAAGGCCACTAGCTGATCTGAAAAACTGAAAATTGATTTGGAAACTTTATGTATCTTTTATTCGTATTGCACCTCTAAAGTATGCAGTATCTGGCGCATAGGGGTAGGGAAGGAGGAATAGAAATGTTACCCATATAATAATTACATTATTGAATTAGCAGATAAACTGTTGACATGTTGTTTTGTTTTGCAGGAAAATACTTGGCAGATAACTGATGAAATCTTATGCAAGGATTTGGAGGATTCATATAATGGAGAACTGATGTATGAGAAACAGGTTTTAATTTTGGTTTGATGAAAACAAACCAATATCTGCACTTCGGATATATCAGGTGGAAAGTCAATGACTTTCATCTGTGACTTCCCTCACACACTACCATGATGACCAGTCCTACAGTATTTACTTCTAGGTGTAATATTGTTAATGGTTTTAAAATGTAATTATTGTATTTGTAAATTGTACTCTCATTCCAGTAAGGCAGTTAGACACTTGAGTTTTAGCATTTTACCATTCCTGAAATGGATGTAATTTAAACTGTGGTATGTAAATTTAATAGTAGTATTGTTGAATGGCACAATGCTTACAGAGGTAGATTGCATTTTGTCAATATATAAAATTTAAATATAATATTGATAGCTATCATAAAGGGGGTGCCACATGTTAAAGAGACTTAAGTGGAACCAGAAGAAAAAGAAACAAGCTTACTTTTCTTCAATCCTTAGTATGTTTTACTCTAGTGCTAAAAATTCTATCTTCAAATGTTTAGTGGGTTAAATTGAGAAACTATTTCAGAAAAAAATTCTAAGGTTACAGCATATTCAAAGAAAAGCATTAGTTACCACTTTTTAAAAAGCTTTTTTTTCAAACCGCAAATTTCATAAAAATGCAAACTGTGTAAACAGGGCTTCTTATTTTTATAACTTGTGTAAAAAGGGAAAGCAATTCATATTTAAAGTTTGAGTATATTAAATTATAATCAAGAGTAAAGAAGATGTTGAAGTCTTAACTACTTGCCCCTCTCTACAGTTTCGCAAATGTGGGGATTGCTGAATAATCAGTCAGACTAAAACCAAAATTGTGATTTTAAGATTTCAAGACTTTCCATAGTTGAACTGGTTAACAACTTTTGCTTAATTACTCTGAATAGATGATCTTACTCATCCAGTATGGGGGAATGATACCTCGCGTCTTCCTCTTTACCGACAGGAATCAAAATGCTGAGACTGAGAATTTTAGGGAAAAAAAATTCCCCTGTTTAGATCCAGAAGGAGAGTTTTAATCATTGTGTATATCATTTGAGAATGAAAAAATAAGGTTTATAAATGAAATTCTATTCACATTACTGTGTAATAAATTTCCTTTCGGATGATTAGGATTCATTGCATAAAACTGTAAATCTTTGCCATTCTTGGAGAAGCAAGAGGAGAGTTACCAAAAATGTATGTCGTTTCATCGTTGCAAGGTATAATAAAAACTGTAATTATTCACTCTAGCCCTGCCATATGAACATTTAGAAAGACAAACTTCTTCGGGAGTCTCAGTTGTAAAACCTTCCCTCATTAAGATCTGAAAATGTTAGTCTTCCTTTAAGTCATAGAACTTATTTAAACATAATCCAATTTCTATTACAGGTTATGCTATTAAATAACTGTAATTATTAAGTTATTATTTTTATAATTAGTTGTTAAATTTCATTTTATACCCACTCAAATTTAACAAAGAATCTTTAGCCCCTTTAAATTTTAGAATTAAGTTAAATTTTTAAAGTCTTACTTCTAAAATGAGATTGTGACTGGCAATTGTTTATAGTGAAACTTTTTAAATTAATCTTTGTACTCCTCTATCAGTGCTCGCTACCAAGAGAATGTCCAAAATGATTTGTTTTACCGTGGGAAAATTCTTACTATTCAACAAATTCTCATTTGGCCCCATACAGCAGTCTGGTGTTGAAGTTTCTTTGAACAAACTAATTAATATACTCATTTTAGGTAAAGGTATCCAATTTCATTTTGAAACCAAAATAGAAAATGCAAAATTCTAAATTCCATGAAACATGGAATTTATGACACCAAAATTAATGGAGAGTAAGCAGCAGAAAACTGAGAATTATCCAGCATATGAATATAACGATGTGTTTTTAAGTAATCAATTCATTTAAAAAATTGAATATTAATACAAAGCATATTAAAAACGTGTAAATATTACTGGTTCTCATGTCTTTGTATTTACATTTTATTTTGTTTTGTTTTGTATAGATCTAGAATGAATTAGTAATTAAACACAAGGGTTTTTTCCCAAAAAATAATTTTATTGATTTTTAAAAATGTCATTAAAAACATAGATTACGGTAATCTCTAACATTATTCAAATCTTTCTAGGGACTAAATTAAAAACTATGAAGAAATCCTATAATCCCTTAATTGGCCTTTATGAAACAGAATGGGAGTCAGCAATTTCAAAATCATTGAACTATGAATAACCAGAATCTCAATAGAAAATGTATCCCTTCACCTTTCAGAAAAGAGATCAAATAATAACACAATAAGCTGCTATCAGGGATTTGCATTTTGACATTCTGTTGTTTCTTTTTAATTTTGTAGATTATAATCTCCTGTTACATCTATATCCACAGTACTGTAGAATAAGAATTCATGTCCTGAAAATGGTCCTAGGCAATGAGTCTCAGTTATCAAAGACATTAAGTCAGATTCATTTATTCATTTTATTCCCAAGTCAGAATAAAATGAACTAGTAGGTATTAAAACTATTTTCAGTACTAGGGGTTAAAACAAAAAGAAATGGTTCTAGTTAACCAGAACACCATTTCCTGAACGTTATGATCTTTAAAATGTTCTGCTTTAGCAAGATAAAAAGTATAAATGATGCTACTTTATTTTGGCAACATGGAAATTATGTTTTTCTTTTTCCAATAAAATCCATATTTTCATGAAATTTTTAAAAATAAATTTT
Source organism: Symphalangus syndactylus (assembly GCF_028878055.3). NCBI lineage: Eukaryota > Metazoa > Chordata > Mammalia > Primates > Hylobatidae > Symphalangus > Symphalangus syndactylus. The sequence goes on along the minus strand of NC_072434.2, from coordinate 45,861,891 downwards.
TATTAAGAATTAGTCTGAATTTTATCATAATTGAAATTTATAATTACTAAGAATTAAATTTTTAATCATTTTTAAGCTGTGTTCTTCTCTACACCCACAGCCAAAATGGAAATTCACTGTATGGTATTTGGGAATATATTTCACCTGTGAAAGAAAGAATGTCCACAATTCAAACGGTTTTGAGTTAATAGGAATCCCTCAGTCGAACTACAGAATTTGTTTTGTTTTATATATTCTTAGTCAGCAAAGTGTTTGAGCCATAATTACAAATATTTCCATTTCTAAATCTTCTTTTGGAAAAGCAGATGACTATAATACGTTGGCTCTGCCACTGACTCCTGCCTTGTGATATTGGACAACTCACTGCCCTTTTCAGTTTCTCATCTTTAGAATGGGGAGTTGGGATTGACAGTGGTTTTCAAGCTTTCCTTAACAGCAGGGCTTTTTTTCTAATAAAATTGCACATGGAATCCTGGTAGGCAAAACAGCTCAAAGCAATGCAGGAGTTTCTCCAACAGTTTAAATTGGAGCTCCCCAGAGCATGGTTTAAATACCACAACAGCACACAATCATCTATCAAGTGTCTTCCAACTCTGAAGTTCCACAGTTGTAATTTACTCAGATAAACCACCTTTTGAGGCTTTATAAGCAAACTTGTAAAATCACAGTAATTGAATGATATACAATAAAAATTGACAGTTTGCCATGTACCAGTCACTAGAGATATTAGCTCATTTAATGCCCTATCAATCAAAAAATTGTAAGTACTCTCTTTAATTCCTGTTTTACAAGTGATGACACTGAGTCTTAAATAGAATAATTTCCCCCAAATGACACTGCAGCTGAAAGTAACCCAGTTATTCTGACTGCAAAGGAAACGCCTTAATTGCTTTGTGCATCCTGAACAAAACAATCTGTTTTATGTCACTACACATAATCCATTTGAATGCCAAGGTAAAAGGCACCATGAAAAACCATTACCAAAATAAGGATAATTCCAATAACAAAACTGTCAAAAAAGAATCACTGCTTCTCAAAGTATGATTGGTATCATCACTTATTAATGTTTTGTATCATCACTTATTAATGATTTTGGCTTGGTCACCACTATGCCTAGAAGATAGTAGGCACTGATAAACATTGTTAAACACCGTAACAACACACAGTTATCTATCACATGTCAATGTCTTCCATCTCTGAAATTCCATGATTCTACTTTGCTCAGATAAACCACATTTTGAGGCATTATAAGGAAACATGTATAATCAAGTTCATACAAGCTATACACAGTAGGCCTCGATAAATTTGTATTGACGGCATAAACTACTAGGGATGAGATTTGGGAACATACATTTTGATAAGTGCCCCAAATTTGAGAATCATTGCTCTAGTAGATCTCTAAGGTCCTTCTTAGTTCTGACATTATATCAGATTTTAAGCATTAAATTCTAAGATGAAAACCATTTTTCTAGTCAGTTTATTTTTCATTCAGTCCATTTAATTTCCTCCAATCTTAAACAATTTTTTTCCCTAGGAAAATCGCTATCTTTTTCTTAAAGTTACTCTGTTATACTATCTCAGTCTCAAAGTAGCCTGAAACGCATTTTCTCATTTTCATAATTCTGTCCTTTTCTTCAATGTCTTAAAAGACTTGAAGTAGAAGGGAGGTTGCAAGCTGTTATTTATTCAAATACAAAATCCTAATCAATGTTTCCTTTTTTGCAAGGGACATTCAGATCTCTAACTTGTGAGTTGAACCTATTTATTTTGTAAGCTTTTGACTTTACAAACATGTGGTAGCCTCATTCTAAAGAGTTGCACCATATTTTTTCTCAAAATAACCACAGGCTGTAAATTAAATTGAACAATGCAGTAAAATATGCAGATACATACTAAACAGATGAGTGTGTGTGTATGTGTCTGTGTTTAAGCTTTTCCTTTTCCAAAAGATTATACATTTGAGCAAAATCCCATTCAGTCTAAATGTACTCATTTTGCCACATGGTTTTCTGATCAGCAATTTTAAAAAAATGGAAGCGTTACATTATATTTAATAATATCAAAAGAAGACTGATCTCTAAATATAGCTTTGAAAGTTAATATAATATGATGTGTCCATGCAATGAGTCAGATTAGATTGTTGATATAAATGAACAAATCAATCCAAGTTACATTGATTGAAGGGACTATTCGGATGACCAGCCTCACCATCTTTTACTGTGTGCACTTTCCTCTTAAGGCTTTATTGTATTTTCCTTGCTCCTTTAGGCTTTCTTTTTCATGTGGAAAACAGTATCTAAATGCCATTCTCTCACTTATGAATTAAATATGGCTACCATTAATGTTCCTTTTTGTCAGTGGAGTGTATGGAAGGAAAATGAGATAGGAGTACATTGCTTAAGTCTCTAAATATTAAAAACAAACGACAACAAAACACTTGCCTTTCTCTTGTGTCATTGCTTCAATGTTCTGTCATCTTCTGCAAGCTAGAGTTGCATTGTTGACGTCTAATTAAGATCTAAATATCTTTTATGAAGGAATGTCAAATGTAAAGTCTGTTGAGTTGACCATGGTGAATCTCTTGATGGGCCCTCACGTTTAGTATCTGATTTCTCTCCTAAATGGATATGTCTATGAGGAAAAGACACCTATTTGTTGACATTGACCGTGGGTATAATAATTTATTCTCTAGGTTTAACTTCTAAAATTATTTTTCCTTTGATTTCTAACTGCCTCCTTCTACCCCTAGAGTAATACCTTGCCTACCTTAGATACATCTTTATCCTTGTAAAAAATGTTTTGGCAAAAAGCAAATATATTTTTTAATGTCCCATAATGTTTTAAAGAAAAGAAGTAAAGTGTATTTGGGCTATGCTCACCAATATTCCAGTATTTTACAAATTGTGTTCTGGAAGACGTTCATTGTGGTCTGAGAACAAATGGTCCTATACTATAATTCTCTCTCCTTGGACATTAACAATAAATGTTAGTGTTTTAATGAAGCTTAAGAAAGTTATTGAATCAGGTAAAAAAAATTTTTTTCTAAGCACACCTTGAGAAACCTTTGGAAAAGTTTTCTTTTAACACTAGTTTATATATCCTTCAATAATTGTAAATAAAATAACCAGGAATGCTTTGAAAAAAATGCTTCTGGAATTTTGTTTTAATTTTAAGAGAATTCCTGTCATTTCAAATGAATTGTTATCTATTTTAAATTTCATTAGTATCTCTTAGTGAATTTAACTTTATAATCTAAAATATTCAAAACAAAACAATAAAATTATTTTAATTGTTTTTGTATTATTTTTAAGGCTTGCACCTATGACCAGCATATCAGACCCCTATCTGTTGAAGATGTTTCCAATTCTCTGCCGTGTGGAATTAATGCCAGTGAATAATCTCCAGTAACGTTTTACTAAACAGCTTTAGGAAACTGAAGCATGATAGACCAATGTTGACAGTATTTTTACATAAGCTTGTGAGAAATTATATTAAAAACACTTTGGGGAAAGCTAAGAGCAGTGCACTGTTTAGCACAGATTTTGCGAGATTCTATACTCTTTTAATGAGCATTTCACAGGTTGTTTTTGTTTTGTTTTGTTTTTTGCTTTGCTTTACTTTGCCAATCAGTTACTTTTACACCAAATCAACAAAGTTTCTTTAAAAACTTCCCGGTTAAATTGTCTGTTATCATATAGAAAAGAATCAAACTGAATCACTTTACATTTCTCTAAAGAAAATTCAGTTTTTAATCTATCCAGAGTTTGTGAATCAGCCTGATAGACCATAAGCCATTTATAATTTTTAAATGTTCCATTGAATGAGTATATCATACAAATGTTAATTCCATCTCATCTTGTTCATTCAGTTTTATATTACTTTTACGACTTTTTTTCTGGCAAAGTAAATGCTTGATATTATTCATACACCATCACTCTAAGGTATTTTAAATCATACAAATAACTATCACAAGACCTACTGTCCCAAGATCCGAAGTCAGATTATTTTTCCTTTTCAAGTTGCTAGAATGATAATTCATATAGCTGTGTTGATTTTTCAGGTCAGAATTAAGTTCTTGCTTTGTTAAATGGACGTACATGAAAGAGATTGGCTCCTATCTAATTCATATTCTCTCTCTCTTTATCTCTCTCTCTCTCTTTCTCGGTGTGCGTGTGTGTCTCTTTTCTCTCTGTCTAAGGGGAATTGGAAAATTGCTGCTGAATAATTTTTCTTGAAAAAGCCAAATGTTGATATGATGATATATTAATCTTATCTATGAACAGAGCTTCACTACAGGCCAAGCAGTAATGTATACAGCTGGCTTTTTAAGCTGTTTGAACCCTATTGTTTTTGATTTAAAAGAATTTTTGTTTGTTTTTCACTTGTATAGTAAAAGATCGTATGAATTAAATGCTTGGATATTAATTTTCATTCCTACTAAGTGGCCATGTAAGGCATTGATTTTTTAAAACTTTAACAATATAGGAATCTAGGACTCTCAGAAAGATTTTGCTGTGTTTCTATAGGTAATGAAATCCTGTCAATTAAAGAAAATGCGGTATGTAATTTGATTTGGTGGTAGACTTTATTTAGAGCTCTCTTTGATCTATGTAGCAAAAATAGACTAAATTTCTTTTTAATCTTGTACTGAGTACATAATTTCAAAAAAATACCTTAGGCATAAAATATTTATAAAATTGTGAATTGAAATACTCAAGATGCTTTTAAAATTTAGTCAAAATGTTGATTCCCGGCCTTTTTCCTACACATCTATTTCAAAAGAGTATACTTTATTCTGACAGCCATTACTGCTTAGTCTGTGCTGAAAGCTTTACTGCTTCTATGCTGTGCTCAAGAGAAAACCAACAACGGAAGCGAAGACTTGCTCCTCCACAGAATTGCAGCAAAGCTCTCTGCTGGGCAATGGTGACAGGAAAGTGTGTAATTGACTTGTTGAAGATAATCATGAGACCATCTTAACATTACTTGCCTTATAAGTTAGAAATAGTATGGATATCACTTTTTGTAAATAATATTTTTTGTAAATGTTTTTTGTTCATAACTTTCCGAATCATCTATTTCACAAAATCCTGAATATGCAATTATTTATTATAACACATTACTGCAACTAGGGCTCCCATTCCAGAACAAAGTTTAATTCTATATGTAAATTGTTACTGAAATGTGATTTCTTTTTCTGGAAAATAAATGAAAAATATGAAAATAAATTGAATTGTGAATCTCTTTTACTGTCAGCCTCTTAAAATTTTACCCGTGTTTCTGGAAAACTTCATTCCATGTTTAGGGTAGGGATGGTGGGCCAAAGGTCTGGCAAAGCTCAGGTGTTTAGAGTTAGACAAATCTCAGGTCTGTGATTTAAATATCGACTTGAGCATGTTACTCAACGATTCTACATTTCCTTATCTTAAAAAAAAATAGAGTAATGTCCCCTATGTCATAGTCACTGAACAGATTCAGTGAGATAATGTTTATCCATCACCTAACAGTTCCTACCTAGTCCATAGTAGATATTCAATCAACAATCCTTTCCTGTTCTTATCTTTCTGTGAGTAGAGATTGGGATGGGCAGAAGTATCTATTTCTCTTCTTCCAACACTATGCTAACATTGTGCTCCACCGGCATCCCAATGTATTACTGTCAGCTAATGCTAATTGCAGCAGGACACTCATCAAGAGCCACGCCCTTGGCTAGATGCTTGGAGGCATCTTGTTTCTGCTTCCAATGATTGCCCACTACAGGAGGGTCCCTATAGTGCTTATTTTGTTTGCTTTTGGTTTGGGGAGGCCCAATGGGCTTAGGCTGGGGATAGTCGCCAAAGAAGAGGAAAGGCCCATTCATACCAGCAGGTAGGTCCTCAACCCCAAACAGCCTCCATTTCAAAGCTTCTTAGACATTAACAGGCTCAGAACAGTCTTGTTAAGGAAAGCGAAGGAACCCAGCCCGGTTTATAATGTATTGGAGTTAAGACCATGAGTTTCAGGGGCCGTGGGCATATTATTTAACATTTTAGAATCTCAATTTTCCAAATCCTTTAAAGGGAGAACATTCCTTTCTTGACAGAGTTATTGGGACGACTAAATCCCAATGTTTGTCGGTATCTGGGGTATCTGGCCAGTGTAAGTGCTCATTTACCTCCACATTCCACCGCCTGTGCCTTGGAGGGGGAACGTGCAAAGCAGCGTTAGGGGCCTGGGAAAGGGCAGGGGCTACTTTACTTTGTCTTTGCGCCTCGGATTTCCTGTCCTAGGAAACCGCAGCATTTCCCACTCCTGCCCCTGACGTCTGAGGGAAAAGGAACTTGATGAGGGGCCCTCGGGGTGCAAATGTCTTTAGTACCAAATGTCTTCCTCGCTGCAGAATGAACCAGTTCCCCTCCAGCTCGCCGCCAACCCAGGACGCAGCCGGGCTCAGGGCGACCCCCAGTGGGCAGTGAAGCTGAGATCCCCTACATCCTTAGGGCAGCGCAGAGGGCCACTCAGCGGCCAAGTCCGGCCGGGGCGGGCCGAGGACGCTGTTTGAGGTCACCCTGGAGACCGGCCTCAGAGTCCAGGGGTAGTGCGCGGCGGCCGCCAGCTGAATGAGGCCTGGGAGGCTGGAGCCGCGCCGCGCGCAGTGTCTGCAGTGAACGAGCCAGAGGTCTGGGAGGCTCCGGGCGAAGCCTCCCTGTTGCAGGTAGGGTCGGCTCTCTCTGCAGCGCATCTGGACCCCAAAGGAAGGACAGGGGGCAAGGGATCGGCCCTTTGTTGAGAAATGGCCCTACTTGGCCCCGATCTCTCCGCCACTTTATTCCTCCTCTCACCAACAAATAAGAAAAAATGATCCCAAATTTGGGAACCGAAAGTCGGTCCCAGCCGTTGGTCCCCTGCCCCATTGCGTGGCTGGGCTTCAAGAGTGATGGCCAACGCAGAGCCCGCCAGCAAGGTCCCCTGACCTCGGGCGGTCTTCCTGTAGCTGGCCGCACCCATGAGGACCTCCAGGTCCCAACTCTGGCCTTTCTTGGGGGGCGGGGGGCGGCCTGCAGGGCAGCTTTGGAAACAGCTGAGGCCGAGATGGGTCTATGTGGCTTTGCAGCGAAACCTGAATGACCCACCTAATCAAGCTGTGTGTCTTTCCACACTCATAAACACACTCACCTTCATACACACGAATACAGACACACTTATACACACAGGCACCTGCACACACAGAGATGCACACTCACAGGTACACACTCAAGGACGCTCACACTCACGTGCACACACACACCACGCTGCCTGCCTCACCCACACACAGCACCTCTGCTCTGACATTGATGCCACTGAGTTTTAGGGTATGTTCTTGTGTGCCGTACCTACTCAACTGCCAGCTCCTTGAAGGCGTGGATTCTCTTTTATTTTCATGCTTTGGTGTCTGGCACAGTATTTCCTTATTGGGGCTCTCACATTTATAGATTATGAAATAATTTAAATGAATACCTTAATTTGTAGGTAGACAGTGAGGGCATTAGATTTATAGTCTAAGTTCTGGGAAGTCCATTGCTACTACCAGCTTTTTAACAAGTATTAGTAGGAAGGAGGGAGTTTTCCAATAAATTATTTATTTAAAAGTTAAGTCCTATTTGCTCCTTACAAAGTATGCAAATGTTGCTCAGGAAAACAAAACAAACAACAAAAAATCTTTGGGAAAGCAAGGTTAATTTTAATTTTTATTTATTATTTATTTTCTAGCCCCCTACCCCTAATTTTATATTTTAAAGTCATGGCTGGTCAGGCACAGTGGTTGATGTCTGTAATTCCAGCACTTTGGGAGGCAAAGGCAGGAGGATCACTTAAGGCCAGGAGATTAAGACCAGCCTGGGCAACATAGAAAGACCTTGTCTCTACAAAAATTTTTAACAATTAGCCAGTCATGGTGGTGCAGGCCTGTAGTCCTAGCTACTAGGGAGGCTGAGGTGGGTGGACCGCTTGAGCCCAGGAGTTTGAAGTTACAGTGAGCTATGATCACGCCACTGCACTCCAGCCTGGGTAACAAGAGCTAGATCCTGTCTCTAAAATAATAAAATAGGCCAGGTAGAGTGACTCACGCCTGTAATCCCAGCACTTTGGGAGGCTGAAGCAGGATTGCTTGATCCCAGGAGTTCAAGACCAGCCTGGGCAACATAGACCCTATCACTACAAAAAATAAAAAATAAGCCCAGCTTGATGGCATACACCTGTGGTCCCAGCTACTCAGGTGGCTGAGTTGGGAGGAACGCTTGAGCCCAGGTGTTTGGGGCAGTAGTGAGCCATGATCATGTCACTGCACTCCAACCTGGGTGACAGAAAAAGACCCTGTCTCAAAAATAAAATGTAACAGTGACAGCAAATATTAATTAGCAAAGTTGTATTATGATTAAATTTGGGGGGCAATACAAATATTGGTTTCTGATGTAGGATAGCATCTTTCTGCTATACAGGCATATCTTTTGTCAATGACCTCCCTCTTCATCAGTTAAGCATTTTTGCTATAGCTTAATATCTGCTTATGTAAATTAAGTATACTATTGCATAAATAAGCATTTTCAGAGTTATCATAGTTCCAGTTTTACTGATCAGAATAACAACAAATACTATATATTGCTCTTGAGGAAACCCCACTTCCCTGTTCAAAAATGGTAGGAAAAGTATCTGTATACTTTGAGATTAGACCCTGTTATACTAACTAAAGTGTTTCCGGATCTTTCTTTTGCTATTTTACAAAAGTATTCTTCCATAGGTTATGATGATGTCAGACAATGCTAAAGACAGAGCAGCTCATTCATGGAAGAAAAGAGGGAGTATTTCTTCTCTAAGTAATCATGAATTTTGGCAAAAGGAAATTCACGGGCGCACCAAAGAGTGAGTAACTGTCTAAAATTGTAAATTCATTTATTGAATAAATAGGTTTGTAATATTTATTAGGAGAAAAAGAACACTTCCTCAGGGATATAAAAAGAGATAAAACAGGCAAGTACAAGGTGCAGGTCATCTTTAGGGGCCATATTTAAAAAGAAAGAGAAAGAGAGAAAGCTTAAGTGATATGTTAATCCTAGCAGGATTTTTGCTATTTCAAATACTACCCCAAAAACCCCCTGCTCAAAAGAAACACCACATGCAGTGTAAAGCAGACACACTCATATGCCTTTTGAGTTCTTCTCAATATTTTATAACATAGGTTTTGCATTTTTGTAATCAATACATACATATACAATGTGCTTAACATTATTTTATATAATTTTGTCATGTATTTTCATAGCTTTTTCCATATCCTCTTAAATGACTGCATAATATTTTGTCAGTTTATGATTCTGGGTTGCTTAGCCATTCTCTAATTATTGGACATTTTAAGTTTGTTTCCATTTTTTTTCTTTTTTACTATATGTCTCTGCTTGGTCGTTTCCCAGAAGAATAATTAGTAGGTCAAAGGGCAGTGAGTAGATTTTTTGGCTCTTGCTACATGTTGCATCTTTTCTCCTAAAGATATACATCAATTTTTAATATTTTCATGGCATTTCCTTTTGACTGCTGTTGGGAAGAAAACAAAACAAATTATCGATGTAGCAGTCAATTAATAAGAGACTTTCGTTCTTAGTTTCTATAGCATTTGAGGATGTAGTGTATTGGGTATATATTGGGAAGCAGGAGCTAGGGTGTCCTGCAGAACAGAGAGTAGAAGAACTGGAATAATTCGAATTCTGAAACCAAAATCTTTCTATTCTCAGAGTGTATTAATGCCTACTTACAACTCCACGTTCCAGCCCTGGAAGTCTGTGGATTACACATACAATGTCTTTTACAGGTGGGAAACTGACTATAAAGGAGTAGCAATCCCAGCACATGTCAGAAGTAAAGGTGGGAGAATAATCAATCTTTGTAATTTTTGCTTCTAAGCTCTTCTGGCTGCTATTTCCAATAGTTAAGTGTAAGAGTTATTTTTTAAATTATTTAAAACTGATTGTTAGCTTAAATTCAACTTACATTTTCCAAGAAACTATTTAAGTAATAGTCTGACATAAATTATGTACCCATGATATTTTTTAAATACTGTCTCCAAAGATTAAATTGTAATTCCTATTTGCATGATTTTTATTTATCTTTTCCCCTTCAAAACAAATTTGTCATATAGAATCAGAGCATGGCCACGTTTGAAGAATTAGAGATCACTCTTTTTAACCTATTATTGATGAAGTATAAATACATATTAAAAATAACAAGAATACAAAAATCATATTTATCAACACATTAGGATAGATTTTTCACTGACAACTACATTTACATGATAACTATTTTGGTTTTGGACTCCCAAACAAAACATTTAGAATGGATCCTCTATTTGTACTTTTTTTCTTAAATAGCAAATGATCAGCTTCCAAGTCCCCTTGCAATGCAGACTGTTTAAGAGGGTCCCCCCACTCCATGCTAACTTGTATTAGTACTTGCTTTCCGTTGGCTTCCTCACTGTCTGGAATTAGACAGTACAAGTTATTCTCCTTCATGAATGAGGCTTCAAATAGTAGAAAAATTCTGAAAGCTTAGTGACTATCAAATGCAGGCATTGTTTTGAAATTGCAGTGTTTTACAGAAAAACATATAACTTTCATTTGAAAATTACTTTAAAACAATCTTGAAAATATAAATTTCAATAATGTAAAACATTCTGAAGTTTATTAAGGACTGAATACATTATCTCACTGAATCTCCCCAGGATTAATCCTACTAGGTAGGCATCATTTCTACCACTTTACTATGAAATAACTAAAGTTTACAGGTCAAGTAACTTGACTTAATGATTAGGATACAGTCCCAAATCCTGACTGTGAGATACAAAGTCCACAGACCCCTATCTACTTCCATAGCACCATCTTCCCTACCATCTTGCGGGCATCCTCCTCTCCAGCCACACTCAATTATCCCTCAGTGCTCCATCTGGCCCCCAGCCATTGCCCCGTGTTGCTTCCCCGTGGGGTACCTGACTCCTTGCCTGCAATGCTCTTCTTACACTATTCCCCTGGGTTTCTTCACCTCTCCCATCAGAATTTCACTCCATCTCCACCTCTTTGGGAAGTGCTCTCTAATTACCCATCTATGACCACCTCTACCTCCAGACTGGGTTGGATGATCTGCCTTTCTTCTCCTACTGCTTTCGCCTTCGATATGCACCTATATTTGGCGATTTGCTTGTCTATCTCTTTCAATAGACTATGGACTTATTTGTCTTTTTAGCAGTAACCACACTTATAAGGAAGACAAGAAGAGTAAAGGGAGACCTCCTTGAAAAGCTGCTTCTTATATGTGGGATAAGATCAGCACAGATTTAGCCCTACAGTCTTAGTCTCCACGTCTGCAGTCTTCCACACTTGTAACTAATGCTTAACAATGATCCCAGACAGAATAAATGTCTGAAATGCCTTCTGAATTACACAAAGAAGATTAAATTTATATTAAATATTATTGTGAACTGTTTTCAAGATTGGGTCTACTTTTAGGTTATCTTTTCAATTTAATATAATTTTTATGTTTTATTAAAGACAAAACAGAAACATCTTAAGCTGGATCTTATTATCCTAACGTCGTAACTGTTAGTGTGTTGGCATATTTCTGTTAGACCTGGACATGCATGTATCAGACCCATACTATCTGAGTCCAGACAGTACACTACACAGTGGTCATCATACTCCATCTGTAATTTCAAATTATTTTTTACCTGAACAATTTATAATAATAAGGATGATAATAGCTAACATTTATAGGGCCCTTACCATGAACCTTTTTTATGTATCAGAGAAGCTCCATCATAGGAGTTGGCAAACTACGACCCAAGGGCCTATTCCAATCTGCATCTGTTTTGCTAAATACGATTTTTACATAGGTGAAAAAAATCAAAAGGGGAACAGTTTTTTTTTGCAGCATGTAAAAGTAATAAGAAATTCAAATCTCTATATGCATAAAGTTTATTAGGACACAGCCATCCCTATTCACTCGTGCATTGTCTCTGGCCACTTTCGCACTGTAACAGCAGAGTTGAGTAGTTACAGTAGAAACCGTAGGGCCTGCAAATCCAAAAATATCTGCTATTTGGCCTTTTACAGAAATGTTTGCTGACTCCTGCTCTATAAAGATAGATGTTATTATCTCCCCCATTCGACAAATGAAGAAGCAGAAGCTTAGAGAGATTGAGGCTCCAAAGCTACAGAATTAGCAAACAGCAAAATGGGCTTTTATTAGTCGAGTATTTTCATTTCCTGAAAATTGGCAATCCATGTGTGATTTGCATTAATAAAAACTATTCTATTCATTCACCAGAACCTTCTGTTTCCCATCCACAGTAAGAGCAGGTCTTGACAATGACATCTTTCTCGTTGGAAGCTCAGGCTTTGGCAGACACTGAACAGTGTTTGAACAGATGTGCTTCTCTCATTTTCTTAAAATGGAAACAGAAGCTATGAGGTCAAGTTACTTTCACAGGATCATGTGACATGATATCCAGGCTTTTTATCTGTGAGGCCAGGAGTTCCACTAGTAGATTAGGGACAAGGTTGGGGGCTGAACATTCTCTCCTTTGCCTCAAACCAAAATTACAGTGATGTCATGTTACCAGAACTTCCTGTATGGATCCCACAGCTCCCCGTGTGAACCCACTGATGGCATCTAACATACCAGTTAGGCCACACTGTATGTATTTCTTCATTTATTCAGGATTTATTAGCTTCTATGTGCCAATTACTGTGCCACATATTAGGCATATAAAGGTGAATAACTATAGGTTTCTAATTTAGATAAGTTCATTTTTCAGGGAAACTGAGAGCTGCCTGGTAACTTTTTTCACATTGTCTAGGTCTTGCCAGTAAAAGTGACCAAAATGGAAATGAGTGCATTCATTACTTCATTTCAACAGTGATGAATTTATTCTATCATTCAATCTATACTACTGTGAGCTGTTTATGGGCAATTGAAAATGGTGTTTCCAGAACAATTTCTTCATTTTGATACCTAAGGAGAAGGCTAGAGATTAGAAGATCAGAGTTAGGAGATAAGTTGTATCACCATCTACGTTAAACTAAAGCCCCCAACAAGACCTACCTGAGATATAGCCTCCCCAAAAAAGAGAAAATAGTTTGGGAAAACTGAAATGGCCATGTTTCCAAATGAAACCACAATAACAACTAATATTGTATTGTACTTTATAGGTTATTAAGCCATTTAACATACAATATCTGTGTAAGTTAAATAGAGAAGATATTTTTATCCCCATTTATGTTTGTAAATGGGGAAATGATAGATTGTGTTGGCAGAAAACTGGCTCATTATATGGAGGAAAATGAAGCTGGCCTCTTCCCTTACATGCTTTGCATAGGTAAACTCCACATGGAAGACCAAAATGTGGAAATCTATTAACAAAGCTAAGAGAAGAAAGCACAGGCCCATATCTTTGTGTTCTAGGAGTAAGGAAAGATTTATGAAAGAAGATCCCAAAATGAAAACTCAAACCATAGAGCAAAATAATTTGGGGATAAATATAACCACAATAAAATCTAATGCTTCTGTTCAACAAAGGATACAACAGACATAGTTAATAGGCTGGCCGAAGATACATACACGTTTTTTTAAATCCTGCACATTAACAACTTGTGCTAGGAAAACAATTTTTAAAATAGTCAAAGAAGACAGCAATTTTCAGAAACAAAGCCCAAATAGCTAAGCAGAATATGAAGAGGTGCTAAAACTCACTTTCAAGCAGAAAAAATATAAATTAAAACAAGATACCATTTTGCACCCATCCAAATGGCAAAACATAAGAAAAGAGAATAATACCAAATGTTGTCAAGGCATGTGAGAGTAAAACCTGATATTGCCATTTGGCAAAGAAAGTTAGTGGTTTTTAGAAAGTACCGGGGTGTGTCTGCTTTATCAGAGTAAGAGCTTACAGAATAATGGCTCGCAAAGCCCTACATCGTCTAGCTACCTGATACCTTTGCAACTTTATCTTCTTTCACGCCTTTTCTTCTTCCTCCCTCTGCTACTGGTCTCTGTGCATTTTCTCAAACACACTAGCAGCCTCCTGTCTCAAAGCCTTTGCATAGGCTGTTCTCTCTTCCTAGTATACCTTTCCCTCGGCCATCCATGTGGTTCATTTCCTCACCTCTTTTCTTTGTTCATGAAGGCCTACCTTGACCACTTCATTTGAAATTGCACATCACATCTTCTCCTCCACCCACTTCCAAACTCCCTTAACCTGCTCTATTTTTTCTTTTCCCTGAGGCATGTATCACCTTTTATCATAATATATAATTTGCTTGTTTAGTATTTTATTGTCTATTCTCTGTCTTTCCTTACTAAAGTAACAGTTCCATGGGAGTAGAGATCATAGTTTGTTTCTGTTTTCGTTTTTGTTTCAGTATTGTATCCCAAAGACCTAAAACAGTGCCTGGCATGTAGTAGTCACTCAATACATATTTTGTGATCATCGAATGAATAATTGTTGCATTTTATCAATTCCTGAGCAAGCAAGTTTCTTTTGTTCACAAACAAGTTAGGTTCACAGGTCCGTGCACGTGTTAAGTCCAGAGTGACTAGGGGCTTTCCTCTTATAGACATAAGATGCATTTACAGCAAATAGAAAAAATGCTTGTTCAGATTTTCTTAATGTATACTTTTACCTCCATGCTGACACATTCCATTGTGCATCTATTTTTGAAAAACCCAAAAGAACAGTTTTATTTGTGTTGGAAATCTGTTGTAATAGGCCACACTCCTCCTTGATGATCTCCACAGCTTTGTAGAGGTATTCATGGCACCCGCACTCCCAGCATCACCTCTCTGATGATTGCCCAGCGTGACACAGCTTTGAACCAATGCATTTCATCGAGGAGCTGCAACAAAAGTTCATCAGCTGTGCTTAACTATCACCTCCGTTGCTCTTGGACGAGCATTAGCTCAATAGGCTTCAGACACTAACTCTGATCTTCTATCCACATACTTAAAATTGTTGTACTTTGTCAATCACCATTTCTGGATTACCTTCAATTACTCCAGAGCTGTGCTTTTCACAGGTTGCATGGTTCATTCGTTATCCTTCAGCATCACTTCTACTCGAAAAAAATATGTTCCACAAGACAGTGTCATTTGTCACGTTCCTGCCTTTCATTTTTGAAAATTATATTTTCTTTCCATTATAGCCTTTCTCTTACTAGTAAAATGGAGCAAATAATGTGAGTAAAATACCTAAAAACTACAGGCATACTTTGGCAATATTGCAGGTTTAGTTCCAGACCATTGCAATAAAGTGTATTTTGCAACAAAGGAAGTCACATGAATGTTTTAGTTTTCCAGTGCATATAAAAATCGTTTACACTGTTCTGTATGTAGTCTATTAAGTATTCAATGGCATTTTATCTAAAGAAAAAATGTACATACCTTAGTATAAAAATCCTTTATTGCTAAAAATGCTAGTGATCATCTGAACCTTCAGCAAGTTGTCATCTTTTTGCTGGTGGAGGGGCCTGCTTCAGTGTTGACATCTGCTGACTAATCAAGGTGATGGTTGCTGAAGGTTGGGATAGCTGTGGCAATTTCATAAAATAAGACAACAGGCTGGGCAAAGTGACTCACGCCTATAATTCCAACATTTTGGGGAGCCAAGGCAAGAGGATCACGGCAGCCAGGAGTTGAAGACCAGCCTGGACAACATAGTGAGACACCCCCTTTCCCTATGAACAAATCAGCCAGGCATAGTAGTACCTGCCTGTAGTCCTAGGTACTTGGGAGACTGAGGCAGGAGGATCCCTAAGCCTGGGAGGCTGAGGTTGCAGTGAGCTTTGATCATACCACTATATTCCAGCCTGGGCAACAGAGAGAGACACTATCTCAAATAAAATAAAAATAAAATGAAATGAAATAATAAAATAAATTTTAAAGCTTGCCACATCAATGGACTCTTCCTTTCGTGAAAGATTTCCCTGTAGCATGTGATGCTGTTTGATAGCATTTTGCCACGGTAGAACTTCTTTCAAAATTAGTCCATCCATCTCAAACCCTGCCACTCCTTTATCAACTAAGTGTATGTAATATTCTAAATTATTTGTTGTCATTTCAACAGTATTCACAGCATCGTCACCAGAAGAAGATTCCATCTCAAGAAACCACTTTCTTTGCTCATTTGTAAGAAGCAACTCCTCATCTGTTTAAGTTTACCATGAGATTGCAGCAATTCAGCCACATATTCAGGTTCCATTTCTTTTTTAACCATTTTAAATTTTATGTTTTAATTGAAAATTTCAATTATACATATTCATGGGGTACATAGTGATTTTTCCATACATATAATGTATAGTAATCAGATCAGGGTGATCAGCATATCCATTATCTCAAACATTTAGTATTTCTTCATGTTGGGAACATTCAATGTCCTCTTTCTAGCTCTTTGAATCTATGTATTATTTTCACTAGAACTTATTTCTCCTAGCTAGCTATAATTTTGTATCCTTTAACAGTAATTCAAGTTCTCTATTTCCACTGCATCTGCAGTTACTTCCTCCACTGAAGACTTGAACCCCTCAAAGTCATCCCTGAGGGCTAGAATCAACTTCTTCAAAACTCCTGTTAATGTTGACACTTTGACCTCCTCCCATGAATCATGAATGTTCTCAATGGCATCTAGAATGGTGAATCCTTTTCAACTTACTTTGCTCAGATCCATCAGAGGAATCCACATCTATGACAGCAGTAGCCTTACAAAATGAATTTCTGAAATCGTAAGATTTATGGGGTGAAAAGAAGTTGGTGAATACATACAAAAATACAATTAGATAGAATAAGTTCTAGTATTCAATAATACAGTAGAGAAATTACAGTTAACAATAATTTATTATATATTTCAAAATAGCTAGTGGGGGTTAGGGGGAAAAAATAGCTAGAGGAATTTTAATGTCCCCAACACAAAGAAAAGATAAATGTTTGAGGCAATGGATATCCCGGTTGTCCTGATTTGATCATTACACATTTTGTATGCATGTATCAAAATATCACATGTTCCCCATAAAAATGTATCACTATGATACATCAATAAAAAATACAAAAATAAGTAAATAAATGAGACGAAGGTCGAAATTGCTCCTTGATCCATGGGCTGCAGAATGGATGTTGTGTTAGCAGGCATGAAAGCAACATTAATCTTCTTGTACATCTCCATCAGAGCTCTTGGGTGACCAGGTGCATTGTCAATGAGCAGTAATATTTTAAAAGGAATCTCTTTTTCTGAGCAGTAGGTCTCAACAGTGGGCTTAAAATATTTAAGAAACTATGCTGTAAAACAGATGTGCTGTCATCTAGTCTTTTTTGTTTCATTTATAGAACACAGTAGATTTAACATAATTCTCAAGGGCCCTGGGATTTTCAGGATGGTAAATGAGTATGGCTTGAACTTAAAGGCACAAGCTGCATTAGCCGCTACCAAGAGAGTCAGTCTGTCCTTTGAAGCTTTGAACCAGGCATTGACCTCTCTAGCTATAAAAGCCCTAGGTGGCATCTTCTGAAAGAAGACTATTTCATCTACATGGAAAATCTGTTGCTTATTGTAGCTCCTTATTGTAACCCCTTAGCTTATCCAATGATCTTAGATCTTCTGGGTAACTTGCTGCAGCTTCTACCTCAGCACTTGCTGCTTCACCTTGCACTTTTATGTTACAGAGATGGCTTCTTTCCTCAAGCCTCGTGAACCAACCTCTGCTAGTTTCAAACTTCTTCCATAGCTTCCTCACCTTTCTTAGCCTTCATGGAAGTGAAGGGAGTTAGGGCCTTGCTCTGAATTGGGCTTTGGCTTAAGAGAATTTGTGACTGGTCTGATCTTCTATCCAGACCACTAAAACTTTCTCCATATCAGCGATAAGGTTGTTTTGCTTTCTTATCATTCATGTGTTCACTGAAGTGACACTTTTAATTTCCTTCAAGAACTTTTCAGGCAGGTGCAGTGGCTCACACCTGTAATCCCAGCACTTTGGAGGCTGAGGTGGGTGGATCACTTGAGTTCAAGAGTTTGAGACCAGCCTGGGCAACATGGCAAAACCCTGTCTGTACAAAAAATTAAAACACAATTAGCCAGGTGTGGTGGTGTGCACCTGTAGTCCTTGCTACTTGGGAGACTGAGGTGGGAGGATCACCTGAGCCTGGGAGTTCGAGGATGCAGTGAGCCAAGACCATACCACTGCACTCCAACCTGGGTGACAAAGCCAGATTCTGTCTCAAAAAAATCAAAAACAAGCAAAAAACCTACTTAGTTGTAGTCACAACTTGACAAATTGTTGGCCCAAAAGGCCTAGCTTTCAGCCTATCTCAGCTTTTGACATGCCTTCCTCACCGCGCTTGGTTATTTCTAGCTTTTGATTTAAAGTGAGAGATGTGGGACTCTTCCTTTCACTTGAACACTTAGAGACCACTGTAGGGTTATTAATTGGCATAATTTCAATATTGTTGTGCACTGGAAATAGGAAGACCCAAAGAGAGAGAGATGGGGAAATGGCTGGTCAGTGGAGAAGTCAGAACACACACACATAACACTTATCAATTAAGTCAGCTGCTTTATGTGGATACAGTTTGTGGCACCCTAAACCAATTACAATAATAACATAAAATATCACTGATCATAGATATCCATGACAGATGTAATATGAAAAAGTCTAAAATATTGCGAGCATT
Organism: Symphalangus syndactylus; assembly: GCF_028878055.3. Classification (NCBI taxonomy): domain Eukaryota; kingdom Metazoa; phylum Chordata; class Mammalia; order Primates; family Hylobatidae; genus Symphalangus; species Symphalangus syndactylus. Next base: position 45,843,183 of record NC_072434.2, on the reverse strand, counting down.
AACAAAATGTGACATAGAGACATGAAGTAAGCACATGCTGTTGGAAAAATAATGCTGATCGATGTGCTTAATGCAAGGTTGCCACAAACCTTCAACTTGTAACAACACATTGTGTGCAAAGCAGAATAAAGTGAGTCACAATAAATGAGATATGCCTGTACATAAAAATCCAGCAAATTTGGAATAAACTAAATAACTGCAAAACTAACTTACCTTACCAGACAAATAACATCATCTACTGCTGGGGACAAGTTGGTATGCTTTGCTCTTGAGCATAACACTCATAAAAATATCCATGGATAGTCTTAGGTGGAAAGTTCCCAAGTAAAGGAGTTTCTATGCATATTTAATCTCATATTCTACATCCTGTTTTTTGAGCAGAAGGGCTCTTATTTTTATCTGTGTTACCAGTACTTCACACTGTGCCTGACATATTGTGGGCAATAAATATTTGTTGAAAGAATGAAGAAAAATGGAAAGTACAAATGTACAAATTTATACCCTGAAGACCTTGTTTTTCTCTGTGCACTCTGAAATATCACCACTGGGAGGCAGCACATGATTTTAGTAACAGCTTATCCCCCCTCCGAAAAAGACACACTTAAATGATGCTATATTTATAAATATGGTGGTTCCAGGCATTTCATGGTTACAAATAGAAGGAAAAGATGATATTCTGACCTTTAAAGATACTACTTTAATGTCTCTAAGGTCACTTATGCATTCAATATTATCTCTTCCTGCAGCTTCAAAACATCTAGGTATAATAATAATAACTTTGAAAATGTATGGAAATGAGTTCTCAATAATAATTAGATGCTATTGTGGCTGATGGGAATTAACTGAAATTATGGTTACCATCTCTAACCGTCATAATAAAAAGACATGCCTTGTGTTTATCTGTGTAATTCAAAGACTGGTCAGCAAGCAAATTTGCAAGATGTTTTTAAGAAAAAATGAATTTCATTCAAGAGTAAATATGTTCTAACTTCTTTTCTTTTCTTTTTCTTTTTCTTTTTCTTTTTTTTTTTTTTTTTTTGATGGAGTCTTGCTCTGTTGCCCAGGCTGGAGTGCAGTGGCGTGATCTCGGCTCACTGCAACCTCCGCCTCCCAGGTTCAAGCAATTCTCCGGCCTCAGCCTCTCAAGCAGCTGGGACTACAGGCTCTAACTTCTTAACTAATTTTTTTTGTCTTTTTCCTGCAAATAATCAGAATGCATACTATTGGGTTAGCATGGTGCATTTCCAGTGTCAGCCAGGTACATATAAGGAGGATTACTTTTGTTATTTTGGACCAATTTCATGCAGCTACTTCTGTATGCAGGCTGTCTGTCCTCAGCAATAGCATATGTGGTTTCAGATATTCACTGAATTTTTCATTGAATTACAAGTTGTTAATCTTCCATCTGCAATAATATTAGTTAATTTGTTAAATGTTCTCACCAGTGGTTTATGCTAGACTTTCTTTTATTACATTACTTTTCATCTACCTTTCTTTCTAAAACTTTATAACTCTCTGGGACATGTTTTGCCAATTGAATTTTTTTCTCCATAAATGCCAACAAGCTGGTAAAACACACAGACAGCAAGAACATTTTTTATATTTAAAAAATAAAACTGTAGCATTCACTTTACAATGAGATTACGTATCTAGAAGGGTTATCATTGTAAACTAGGAAAAGTCTGATGATAGACAACTGAAACCCGTCCATGTGTAATATTGTGATATATACCCCCAAAATGTATTGTGCCAGGTATATAGCACTGGCAATTAAAATTATAAATTTACTTTTTGGGTATCTCACATATTTATCTTTAAAGATTTCAAAGGATTTGAGTGAAGCTGTTTATCAATAGAAAATATGCCCAGGTTCTCCTAAACCAGTATTCTGAACCAATATTGGCAATTCCCCAATTTTAAGACATAAAACTGTTTTATTTCTAAAAATCTGCCAAGCCCATATTCTGGTTTAATGCTATTTGCCCATACCTGCAAGCATTTTAAATATTTTCTCTTTTCCCTTTTTCTTTTCTCAAGGAAGAAATATCTTTTCTATTCAACCTTTTCTTCTTTTTTGCTCTCTCCCTTTTTCTAACCCATCTCATTCTAACGTGGGAACTATCAGATCTCAGATTTTTATAATACCATAAACACAGGTTTTAAAAAGTAAACATTTCCTATACTGTTTTATGACATTGTAGTCTTAATTGATGCATAGTCAGCCTTCCAAGGCACAGAAAGCAATAGACTAATTATTTTCCCTCTGCATGGTAAGAATTTCAAGGCTTCACATGTCCTCACTTATCAGTGGGAGCTAAATGATGAGAATTCATGAACACAAAGAGGGGAATGACAGATACTGGGGCCTACGTGAGGGTGGAAGGTGGGAGGAGGGAGAGGAGCAGAAAAGATAACTATTGGGTACTGACCTTAGTACCTGAGTGATTAAATAATCTGTACAACAAACTCCCGTGACACAAGTTCACCTATATAACAAACCTTCACATGTACCCCCTAACCTAAAATAATAGTTTTTTTAAGAGAAGAATTACCAGGTTTCCAGCAAAATATTGAAAATCTGCTCCTCAAAGCCCCAGTTCCTTTCTAAAACTAATTCCAAGTTTTATGGGTTTTTACTGGTTTTTGTTTTGTTTTGTTTTTTGAGACAGAGTCTTGCTCTGTTGCCCAGGCTAGAGTGCAATGGCATGATCTCGGCTCACTGCAACCTCCACCTTCCGTTCAAGCTGTGCTTGTGCCTCAGCCTCCCAAGTAGCTGGGATCTCAGATGTGTGCCACCACACCCAGCTAATTTTTTAAAATATATTTTTAGTAGAGATGGGGTTTTGCCATGTTACCTAGGCTGGTCTTGAACTCCTGGCTTCAAGTGGTCTGCCCACTTCAGCCTCCCAAAGCACTGGGATTACAGGCGTGAGCCACCACTGCCAGCCCCAAGTTTTACGATTTATTGATTACTTGTAGCATCCCACTTCCAGGTAGCAAACTCTGTATTACACTTGCTATCAGCTAGATCTACTGCTGCATATAATAATAAACATTAGTTGAAACAAAATAGAAATTTATTTTTCTCTTACATAAAGTAAGTCTGAAGAGAGGAAGTTCAGAGGCTTCTTTCTTATCTGTAATCTACAAGGTCACCTCAAGACCCAAGACAGTGCTGAGCTCTGGAATATCCACATTCCAGTCACCAAGAAGGGTCAAAACAGGCTCCTATAGGCTGCACTAGTTCTTTTGAGGAACCTCTCAGAATTTCCACACAACAGTTCCACTTACATCTCATTGACTCATAAGCCACATAGGCCACAATAGCACAAAAAGAGACTGATAATTTGTCTTTAGTCTGCACAGGAATATTCCTACAAATGTGGGATTCCGTTACCAAGGAAGAAGGAAAGAACAACTTTAGAAAGTAAATAAGAGTCCCTGACACAATGTTCATTACAATTTTCGGAGAAACCCCGTCTCTACTAAAAAAAAAAATACAAAAAAATTAGCCGGGCATGGTGGCGGGCACCTGTACTCCCAGCTACTCGGAGAGGCTGAGGCAGGAGAATGGCGTGAACCCAGGAGGCGGAGCTTGCAGTGAGCCGAGATTGCGCCACTGCACTCCAGCCTGGGCGAGAGAGCGAGACTCCGTTCCAAAAAAAAAAAAAAAAAAAAAGTAGAATATTGGAAATAGCCTAAAAAGCACGGACGATAAATGGTTAAATGAAATCCAGAATGTGCATATATTAAGTACTGTCTTGATATTTAAAGTATTGTTTGCTATTTATTGACATGGAAAGTTATCCATGTTACATTTTAAATTTTTTTAAAGCATCTATAATATGAGCCCATACGTAAAATCAAATGTCTGAAATGATTTTCTTAATGTTAACAGGGGTTAAAGAACCACTGGGGTTAATAATTTTTTGTAATTTTACTTTCTTCTCTATGTTTTTCTATATGTTTTGAATTTTTAAAACGAGCTTACACTGTTTATATGATTACTATGGAAATAAAAGGGCACTGAACAAATTCATCTACAATAACTCAAAAAAAGTCAATCTGCAAAACTTTCTATTTGCATACCAACCTTCAACCAGTGAGATTTTTAAGCTGCCCTTATGACACTTACCGGTTTCATAATGATAATAATATTAAGTGCACTGATTGTCAATCTGCAGTAAGTGATAGTGAAGACAGTTTATAAAAATCTTTATTTGCTTTTTTGTCTTGGACTTTTCACTCCAGCTAATTTGAGTTTTGCACTACCTCTTCTTCTCCATGAATTTTTAATATGGTGTTCAGTAGAAAAGAAATTGAGTTTTTATGAATACCTTCTGTATGTTTGTGAAAGTAAGTTTTAATTGCAGTGATTAATTATTTCATTGCCCTTATTTTAATTCTGTCAGTTATAATCATACTTGGGACTTTGTCACTAAGAGGGAAACAGGACATTTGAAATCTGTCTGCCTTTTATACATGTACATTAAGCCCTTTGCCTCATTCCCTTTATCTCTGAAATGAGTAGAATAATGAATCTTTTACTTACCTCAAAGGATACTGTGAAAGTAAAATGATATAATTTATGGGAAATGTTTTACAAAGTTAAAAGTAGCATATATAGTAATGGGGCAGACTGGCTTATCTTAGAATCAAGGGGTTTATGTAACATTGGGTTTTTTAAGCAGCAGTAATCATCTTTGGTATTGCCCACAACACCTGCAGCCAGGTGGCCAAACAGGTTGGCTTCTACTTCAAAGGGCAGCAGTAAATTGAGGAAGGCAGGTGTTATAAGAATAAAGACTAAGTCACTCATCCAGAAACCCACCATGAAAAAAGCAGCCAGAATTTCTTCCATCATTTTCTTGGGCTGAGTGGGTAAACCCTAATTTATCATGTAAGTTGTATTGCATTAAAGGATTTTTAAAAATAGATTACCCGTGATTTTCTTAAAATATCAATCTGCAAGAAGTTTATTAATTCCAAACAGGATAGAACTAAGTATTTTAAATTCCTTGCAAGAAAAAAGATCCCCAAAGATTAAGAGCAAATATCTCTTTTTTATTTAATTAAAGCAAAAACATGGACTGCTTAGAAAAGTGGTCACTCTGAACACACACACACACACACACACGCTATTATATCCTCCCCTTTGAAATGACATCTGTCTTAACGTTCATTTTCACAGGTGGAGAAAATTGAGGGTGCAGAGTTCTGAGACCGTCATTAGTTACAGCTGAATTTCCTCTGAACTAAATTGAATTAAGTAGTGCTGGAGAGACACTGGGGGCTCCTCTTTGCTTGCGTCTCCTGTTTAGCACCAGGATAAGCTCATATTGCCTTGATAACAAAAGCAAAACCCTTTTTTAATGTTGAAAGGGCTGATTGATGCTTATTAATTTATTATAGTTTTGGTGAATTGCGGTTTCCTTTACCACGTAGATGAGGTTCTCATTTTTCTTTTTCATACTAAAGGGATTTTGTGAACTACATATAATAGTGAACTCTTTATAATACTCCATGTGTATATAGAGTTGTTGCCCAACATTTTAAGCTTCCTCATATGTCCCCCAGCCCTGTTCGTGAGCTTTGTCTACTTTGAGGAGAGGCTTTATATCAGTGGTGGAGATGCGATTGGCAACGGATTTTGAAGTATGTACTGTTACTCCATACACATACATCAACCCAGGATCACTTTCTGGATAATTTGATGACCTGGCTAACTGCCCTGGGCTTCAGCCATCACATTGAGACCTGCTCCAAATAACTCCTCTGCATCTTAATATTTCCATCTCTAAGATGTTTTGGACTTTCAATATGCCACTAGGATATTTACGTAGGATTTAGTTGAAATTTTCGAGAAAACTTCATCTTTGTAACATTTTAGCTTAAAGTAATATTGTATTTTGTTATTATTGTTATAATAATGACTAAAATTTGTTTTCTCCCTTGTTTTTAGTTCTACGAGTACTGTGTCTTATATGGATGAACCTAGTCAGCGTGATGATGTGTCTCACCTTACAGTTCAGATGGAAAACACCTATCAGTTGGGTGTGTTCTTTTATCTCTCACTCCTATTTTAAACTTCTAAATTGGTGACTGAGGCTCTTAAAAATGACATTTGATAACCTGGCATTGTCTTCAATTCTAGCACAATATAAGGGACTTTAATGAATTGAGTGATTTGATGTTGCTTTAGTTTCTTCCTCAGCAAAAAGGCAACAACCCTTGCTGTCTTACTTTTCTTTATTAATGTTTCCCAAATGCCAGGCAATTCACTAGGTGGCAATGATGTATACAGTATACTACTGACTTAACAAATTCACTGAGTATTTCTGGGTACATAGAGAGATATGACTTAAATGAAAGAGATAAGTATTGATGTTTTATCCAACAAAACCAATCAGTGTTGTTAGTAGGTTAAGGAAAAAAAAACTCAAAGCAAAGGCAAATGACTCATAGTCCCCTGTTGACAGAGATGTTTATCCATTACCATTGTGGTTTTGAGTCTTTGAAAACAAAGATCTTTGCACCTGCCCCTATACTCCCAGGTGGAGTCCACGGCAAATATCTTTTCCCATCCATGTTTCCTCATAGACCCACTGGTTTTCTCTAAATGCGTACCTGCCCACTATTACCTGAATTCATATATAATTACTGCTATATAGAAATTCCACAGAGATTTACCAAGGGGCAAATAAAGACTCTATGGGCCAAGGTGATTCCATCTGTGGCCAGTTAACCCCAGGAAAATTATAGACCATCAGCATGTCCCCTTTGGCCTTGTAGCCAGTTTTCTACAGGAATCCCCAAGACTATGGTTACTACTCCTGAAAGTGACTGACTCAAGGGCCTTACTAGAGATCACTAAGAATAAAAGCCTTCCATGATATTCATTGTAACTTCATATTAAGACTACATGGATTACACGGCTCCATAATTAGCCAATCTACTGATATTTTCACAGTGCCTGTGGTGGACAGCTAATATTCCTGCCATCCAATATACTTTTATACTTCTCTGGTAACCTTACTAAATTTCCTTTGAAATTCCACCATCATCACCACTTTTGATCCTAGCATTCTGATGAAGCTGGCACTGGCTTTATAGATACAGCAGTCACTGATTCTAGAATGGCATATAACCATGGTCAATCCAATCAAGGCCTTTGAGATTAAATTCAGAAAATGTTGTTTGGCCTGTTGCAGAAGAACATAAAGCCCTGAAACTTGAAGGAATGTAGGGGCTCTGGCAGTATCTGCCGCCTTGCCCTGACTTGAAACTGAGAGAAAACAACAGAATCCTGATGTCATCATTGGAGTCCTAAATGCAGTTGACTACCCTTTAACTTTTCAGTTAGGCAAGCTAAGTTTGGGTCAGGTTTTCCCTCACTTGCAACTAAAAGTTCTTAGCCATGGGGTGTCTATGACTTTTAACTGTGCATGCTGGAAGGGTTTGAATCAGATTTCAACAAGATAGGGCACTTGAAATGTGAATCTCTGTGTTTCTACATAAGGATATTTTTTGCAACTTGTCTTCTCAAATAAAGCATCTTATCAGTTTTAGAAGTACTGAGCATGAACCACATCAGAAAAGTAATTTTAGAAAAAGCTTAGTATAGATGAAATACACCTGTATTTTCCTACAATAGTCTATGTGAATTTTTTAATAATTAAAGTATTTTATGCTTGACAATTCACTTTTTATAGCATTCAACCAGCCATTTTATTAATACTTAATCAAAACTGTGTTTCCACTTCTACTTGTTTCTGGGTTTATTTCACATATGAAAGGTATTTTGTGGGTGTATTAGTCCATTTTGCATTGCTATAAAGAAATACCTGAGACTGTAATTTATAAAGAAAACAGGTTTATTTGGCTCATGGTTCTAGAGACTATACAGGAAGCGTGGTGCCAACATCTGCTTCTGGTAAGACCTCAGTAAGCTTTTAGGCATGGCAGAAGGGAAGGAGAGTTGGCATGTCACATGGCAAGAGAGGGAGCAAGAAAGGTGCCAGGCTGTTTTAAACACCCAGCTCTCATGTGAACTAATAGAGGGAGAACTATAGAACAAGAACTCAGTAATTACCGCTGGGACAGCACCAAGCTATTCATGAGGGATCCACCTTCCTGGCCCCAACACCTCCTACCAGGCCCCACCTCCAACACTGGGGATCACATTTCAATATGAGATTTGAAGGGGACAAATATCCAAACTATATCAGTGGGACTTTGGTAAATAGTTTATCATATCTTTACAATCTAATACTGGCCAGAAAAGTAGAGGGAAATATCAGCCAATCACCAGCACTATTATGTTTAATTAATTTTTCATGCTGTTCAATAATGTTTGCATCATCTAAACACATCTTAAATGAGAGCATTTATGTAAATAATTACGGCTACAAAAAATGAGATGAAACATGAGTATAATTCATGAGAGGAAAAAAGGGAATAGAAAAGGAAACTGTGTTTCTTATAATAAAATACCATTTACATATTTCTCATTAATTACTGAAACAAATATAAAAGAAAATGCAGGCTGTGGCATCTGTCGTATCTGAATTTGAATACTAATTTTGCTAATTCCTTGAGCAAGGTATTTAGCATCATTGAATCTCAGTGTCTTCACTTGTAAATAGGGATAATAGTCTATACATCATATGGATGCTATGAGACTCAAATGATGTAATATGTTTAAATCTCTCCATTCATCATGTTACTACTCCTAAAAGTGACTGACTCAAGGACCTTACTATAGATCACTAAGAATAAAAGCCTTCCATGATATTCATTGTAACTTCATATTAATTGTGGAATAAGTTTTCCACAGGACTTTTTCTGGAACTGAGTATAGCGGCACCTGGTTGTTTGCAAACATGGACTGCGAGCCTAACTAGATTGGCGGCCATCTTTGCTACCACATCAAGACAGCCTGCCTTGAGAATGAAGCCAGCACAGTAGAAAGTAGATCCAAAATATTGAGAGAGAAAGAGAGAGATTATTTGAGTTCAGCTTCCATGAAGTGCTCAGGCCCTGTCTCTATGTCATGTTTTCTTAGACCCCGTCAATCTCTCAGCATTGAGAGATTGGGTGGGACCCACCCCATGGGGTCCTTCCTAACCCCACAGGCCTCACTGTCTCCCGACTTACGTCCTCTTTCATCTTGCTGCCTTCTCAGCAAGGTAAATCCCCAATTCTTCCTTCAGCATGCAATAACTACAATAACAGCAATAACACTAATAAGATCACATATCTAAGGAGTGTTTTATTGTGTGACAAGCACTGTTCTAAACATATTCAATATATTGTCTCATTTAATTCTAACAAAAAAATATGTAGTAATTCTTATTATTACCCTCAATGTGGGGTAGTGGAGGCCCACATACATTAAGTAAACTTATCTTTATCTATTTTTTAAGGACAAGTTTTGTTTGTTTTTAAAATTATTTTTGTTCTGATCCTTCAGGTCTTTGCCTTTTGATTTCTAAAACATGTTTTTTCTCCTAAGGAAAAAAAAAACCTCAAAAAAGAAGAAAAGCTTTGCCATTCACACCAGTTTACTCTGAAAGTAGTTTTAGGAGCTTATTTCAGAAGTCAGAAACCGAACATTGATGGATGATTCTGGATGTTTAGGGAAAAGGTAACAAAGAAGTAAGAAAAGAATACTTCATTACCATATTTCAAAGTATATTCAAAACAGGATCTGGTTAATGACTTTTTTTTAATCTAAGCAAAGTGTGGAAAGGACGTTGGTAGCACCGTACAACGGGAACTACTGGAAACAGACTCAAGTGCCACCAGGTCCCTCTTTCCAGCACTAACCTATGTGCACTTTCTTCTCTTTTGGTGGCCTGGCCTCCTTTCCACCATGAAAAACATGGCCTCCAGCAGGTCCTCAGAGTCACGTGGTAACTTTTGCCACCAGAAAGAGGCTGACTCTTTTTTCCTACTTGCAGTTTAAAGTAAAAATTCCAAGAAAAGGCACTCATTGTCCTGGCCCAGAGCATTGTCACCCCTGGGTTAATCAACCATGCCCTAGGCTTGAGTTCACAGGAGATGATGGGGAGATCTTTAAGAACCACTTTACCTATCTAGATTCACTCTCCACCCCCACCCTTCCATGATTTAAATGGAATTCAGCAATTTCTATATTGTTGAATCAAATAAAAATAACCATTTATAGAACCTTAAGAGGCTCACCTAACTGAACTGCATTCAGAGGCTGTAACCTTCTGGTTAAGTTCAGCCAGTGGGAAACCTCAGCAGAGAGGCAGAGGGAGTGAGAAGTGTGAGGTGGAGCTCTTTATTTCCCTGGCTCCTGCCTGTGAGTTCATCACAGCCTGGTTACATTCCTCAACCAAAGGACAGAAGCTGCTCCCAAGGGAGCCCTCTCCACATGACCCTTCTGGGATCTATTAAAAGCTCTTCCTCTATTCCCCAATCTTGGGGTTGTGGGGGTGGGCTGACAACCTTACTTTCACTGGCTGAGGGGTACTGCACTATCTCTTGTGATTTTCTACAGCCCACTCAGAACTTCCTCCTGGAATTATTTTAACTATAGGGTGCCATATGTTTCCTTTGACCCTGACAGATGCAGTCATCACAAACAAACACTTATTAATAGATACCGACATCTATTAAAAGAGAATTGAATAGAATTCTTGATCTCATTCCTTCACCTTTATCCATTCAACAAATAATGATTGGGCTTCTGTATGCCACGCCCTGGGCACACGTTCACATCATGCAATGACATTAGTATATGATCAAAGTGATGATATGGCTAATATTCCTGGGATGCAGGATAAAGAAGATTCATTTGAAGCTTCTCCTCTGAACGTGGATGGAATGTGGTCGAGAATATAAGCTCTAGCATCAGATAAACCTGGGTGTGCAGCCCAGCTCTGCCTCTGTGTGTGATTCTTGGCAGGTTACTCAATGTATTTAAATCTGTTTCCCCACCTACCAAATGGAGATAACAGTGAGATTCACCTCAGAGATCTATTGGAAGACTATACAAGGTAATATGAAGTGCTTATCGCACTGCCTGACATGTAGCAAAAGCTTAATAAAAAGCATTCATTATTATATATGTATACAATATACAATCATATGTCACATATAATGATTATTATCTATAAAATTTAATTCTATTTAAATTCAGAAATCATACATTAAAAGTTTCTTACGCCTTTAGCATTGTATTAGACTCTGAGGAGGATAAAATCCGAGCTTGCTTACCATTTCACTGGAAACGCAGGTATGCTTTAGCCAATATCAAGTGGATTAGGAGCCAGGATGGCAGTGGGGACCCAGTGCATGGAAAGGAGGGACATTTTTACCTAAGAGGAGGTAGAGTGCTACCTGGAGAAGAAGACATTTGAGATGGTATTGAAACATGAGTGGCTGTTTCTCAGATGAACAAGATGGGGAAAGGTATTCCATCTGAAAATTAAAGAGCAAGAGTAAAGACACAGGAGCACCTTTATAGACAGATGGAGCCTGTGAGGCTGGAGCAGTCCGCAAGAGGGGCACTGTGGTAGCCGGAGAAGGGGCCGTAGGGAATCACACCTTGGACCTCGCTAAGGGGAATGTCACTTAAGATCTGGTAGATAGATTGGAGCTGGAGATATAAGAGGTAGAGGGCCAGTTAGAAAGCTGTTGAGACTTTGAAGTACGGCCATAACAATGGGGCCTGGGAAGGAAGAGACTTTCAAGGTCAAACCCCAGCAGTATTGAACACACTTTTGAGATAGTCATGTAAATGTATGAAAATATTGTCTTCTTGTCCTCTCTCAGAGCACTTGACGGGAAACCTAATTAGAGCCACTTGTTTCTTTTAATAGAGTCCACCCAGAAGATTAAATCCCTCCATGTTTCCATACTCTTTTGATTAGCCTATGGGGTGAGTGGGTGTGATTTGCAATTAGTTTTTAGAAATAAATATTATGTGTATTTTCAGGTCCTCCCAAACATTTTCCTGTGGTCGCTGTCAATCATATTTTGAAGGATGTATTAACCAGCTATCTACAAGTAGAAGAATATGAACCAGAGCTCTGTAGACAGATGACTAAAACCATTTCTGAGGTACATGTGTGATTTGCCCAAAGTGTTAACAATAGCTAGAATATTTGCTAAAGTACAGTGAACCCTCTACTTTTTTGATGAGGGGAATTAATTTGCAGTAACAGTTAAAATGCATATTTATAATTAGGTCATATTCTACATATATGAATGTGTGTGTGTGTGTGTGTATACATAAAGCCTTTGTCTAAAACAATCAGATGCATCATTTGCATGCATTATGTAAAAGTGTATAAAACTGCCCCATTTATAAAAGTGTTTATTGTAAAAGATACAACATTTTAATGATTATTTTCTCCTCACTAAGGCAGCTTCCTTGAGTGCCATCAAATACAGATATCGTGGTCTTCAAGCACATTTCTATTTTTACAAACCCCAGGGCTGCACTTCATCAAGGTTTCCTCTACTTTTTTTTGATAACAAACTCTTTAATGAACATTAATGATTAGTTATATTACAGGAGACTCCAAATGTATGGTTCCTTAATTAGACATGAACAAGACAGTGTAATTCCAATGCCAACATTCTTTGACGTGAAGCCATCTTAACATAAATTTTCAAAGAATGTAATTTATCAAATTCTGTGCTCTGGATTATAATTATTTCATGTATCTTAAAAAAGGTTGATTTATTGCTGGTGTTAAAATTTTGTCCCTGAATGTTCTATCTCAGGAGGACCATGCTTGAAGGGCATCATAGTTACGGTTCTACAACAATCACTCGAAGTATCTACAATGCATCATGCTATTAAGTTAAATCCCTTATATTTACAACAAAGGTTAATACTTTTGAGTTTCAATGTAGCTGAATGAAGACCCTCCCTTTTTTTAAATTTCTAGGTTATTAAAGCCCAGGTCAAGGACTTGATGATTCCACGGTATAAACTAATTGTGATTGTTCACATTGGACAACTGAACGGGCAGAGCATACTTATTGGAAGCAGATGCCTCTGGGATCCTAAAAGTGATACCTTTTCATCTTATGTTTTCAGAAATTCTTCTCTCTTTGCTCTTGCAAATGTCTATGCAGTTTACCTTGAGTGATTGAAAATAAGAAATCTAGCTCTTACTTTTGAAAATTCTGAGGCAGGCTGTATGTCTGTACACAAAAGTTTTACTGCCAAAAACTTTGAGAAAGAAACAACACTGATAATTCAAGCAACTGGAAGCTTTTGAATTTTTTCATATTCTAGTAAAGATTGGGGGAGGGGAGGGTAGCCACAGAAAGAATCTTGTTTATCTAAAGCAGTAACTTGGTCTTGGTTTTGCTGGATTGCTTTCCACAGACATAGATTCTTATTAAATATTTGTTTTGGTACTAATTATTTTAATTATTCTTTAATTAGAGTGTTACAATTTCCTGCATTTTTTTAATAAAAAGAAGGTTTAGAAAAACTATGGCTATATACCCTGACCAATAAATGATAGTAGAATATTCAACATGGTATACACAAATGATAAATAATATTCCTCAGTGCTGCATATAAAAGAATACTGGTTTTCATTTTGTACTTAATAAATTGAGCAGCATTAAGTGCAATTATTGTTACATGTACCTGACAGCTGAAACTGCTGAGGTAGAATTAATGGCTTCATAACAGTTATCATGGTCCCACGGGCTGCAAGCTAAAACTAGAAGCTCTTGTGGCTTGCCTGCACTTTACACAATTGTGGGAGAACCGAATGTTGCCTCTTCAGTAATGGAAACTATAAAGTGAATAAAGGCTTTTTGGGACACTGAAGTAGACATTGTGATATTAAATATACATGATGCTTAATACTAAATGTGTCTGTAACACATAAAATCATTTATTGGAAAGAGACATTGCTTTTAAATATCCTAGGCTAACAAACTTTTTCACAAAATATATAGCTGGCACCTTAACAAATAAAGCATGTGTATTTACCATTTTACTCCTATGACTTTAATACTAAAGTGACCCAGTGAGGTTTTGAATAGATGGGCGCTAAAATTTACAGGGCTGAAATAGCTTATTATTCTGCTGGTTAATGTATCTTACGCCACGGATCATTTATTTTTATGAAGCTTTCAAGTCTTTGTGTGCAAGTAAAATGATGTTGTGGCGTTGTTCTTGGATGGTAAGTGGACTGCCTAGAGGACATTTGTTAAAGGTCAAAGACAAATTGTACACATATGGAGAAAATTGGCAATGCTGTAGTCTTAAGGAAAAAATGATTTATCATTCATATCAAAAAGAGTTTAGCAAATGGAAAACCAGTCAATGCTTTAATTTTAAAATGTTTTGGTGTCTTACTTTTCCCCAAAAATGACATGTAGTAAAAAGTGGATACTTTTAAAATCCCTTCCCTTCTGCTATTTTCTGGCTTTTAAAGTGATTATTCAAAATGAATTTGTCAATTTTCACTAGTTTTTTCCTGTTAGTGCATTAGTGGGAATATGTCTATGTAATAATTTATCACAACCAATGTTTGTCAGTCTCCATAGAACAGTTTCCAATCTGGATTAGATCACAGCTATAATAAGTAAATGAGCTTCATATTTTCATTACACATTTGTGACCGTCTCCCTTTGTGGAACAACAGTGGGGGTAATCGTATCACAGTTTTGTATGAATAAATGAAAATGAAGAAACTTCTTTAACATATAGAAAGTCTATCGTAACAATGACTGTTTGTTTTAGGGTTCTAAATTCTAATCCATGAGATAATTTCTTACTATCTTCCCCAGGCTGTGTTGAGAAGCGAAACTGCAAAACACGACGGCAGTTAAAAAACAAAAATGAAAGCAGTTTGCCAGCATATTGCTACACACTGTAATTCAGATACTCAGTGATGAATTTTAGCAATTATATAGCAGTATAAGAATACATAGTAAAAACTCACTCCTTGCAACTAACTTGGGAGAAGCTAGTTATCACACAGAACTTTATCATGAGAAATTTTTAAAGAAATTATCACACAGAACCTTATCGTGAGAAATTTTTAAAGCAATGACACTATAAATTTGAAGGAATTGTTTTACTTTGAAACGCCCTGAACTTCCCTGGTATTCTTTTTCCTCTCCTAAAGTGCCATCCTTCTTCCCAGACCAGCCATGCCCATCCCTGCCCCAGAGCCTTCACTCGTGCTTTCCTACCTCGGAACACCCCCTCCCACTTAAGCCACTTTCTTCACTTTTCAGGGTCACATTCAGGTCTCACCTTTTCTCTCAGTCCTTCTCTATTCATTGCCTGCCTCCTGCTCTCTCTCTCCTCTGATCATTCTCATGGTCGAGCTCTTGACTGTTCTCTAGCTAACTTTTGAATTTTAGTTTTGTTTCCCTTACTATTAATAGACTGAAGACATATTGAGGACATGGACCACATAACTTGACAGTGCCTAGCAATAAAACTCATTTTTACTTTTAGAGTTATCATTATGTGCATTGCACTGTGCTACATAACTCCCAGCTGCACAGATAATAGCAAACACAGTTCAACCCCTGAGGAACTAGGATCCGATAGGGGTGAAAAGGGAAGTACACAAGTGATCCCAGTATAGGCTCAAATATGTTGTCATAAGAAAAATCCAGAATATCTTTATCCAATTAACGGAATCGTGGAAAGCTTCATGAAAGGAAAGAAAATTTAAGCTAGACTGTGAAGGAGAGATTAGAATTTCAACAGGCAGAAGATTACAGGAAGTCTAGGCTGGATAAAACACAGTGTTCATGAAGATAACTGGTTAGAACTAAGATTAGAAGAATACTTTGTGAGTGTCTGGGTAAGAAAATGAGTAATCATTAAAGGTTTTTCGTTAAACTAACAGTATAAGTGAACGGACGCTCTAAGAAGATGAATATGTCGGGAAAGAACAGAAAGACTCTTTGGGGAGGTGAGAGGTAATAGAGGCTGGAAGAGGCCGTAGCATTGGACATGGAAAGGAGAGGACAGTTGTATGAGACACTATGGGGGCAAGGTCTACATGAGTAGGCAAGGGGAAGGAGGAGTCAGAAGTGACCCCAACACGATATGAAAAGACTGTTGAAAGTTTTGAGCTCTGGACGTTTGCAGACGTAGGTCTGAGTCCTGCTGTCCCAGACACAAGTTAAGTGACCTCAAATAAATTACTAATATCACTAAGCCACAGCTTCTTCATTGTAAAGGAATGATAATACTGGTACATACCTCATAGGATTTTGGTGAGAATTAAATACATATGTTTGCTAAACTCTTAACATCATAATTCCTGATAGAAAGCTCTCAATACAGTAGCTCTTAAGATTGCAGTTGAAAGTTTCAATATGGGTCACTAGTTCAATGGGCCTATTAACAAAAATAAGGAAGTCAGCAGGAAGAGTTTGAGGAATAAAATATGAAGTTTGATTTTGCACTTGTTGAATTTAAGTTAATGATGGGATATTAAGATGGGGTTAGCCCCCGGCAGCTGAGAACGTGGGGCTGGAGCTGAGCTACAACATCAAGGTGAGAGATTTAGACTTGGCAGTCATTCAAATTGAGACCTAACATCCTCTTGCTTTATAAAATATTCATTAGCATAATCTTCAGCAAGTATAGTGAGTACTAATAGCAAATTACTAAAAATTCAGTTAACTCTGGGAACATCAGCCGGAAACCACCCCTCAAAAATTAATAGGAATTTTTTTTTCCAAAACTAAAATTAAATGATGCCTTCTTTTCTTCATTAAAAAAATTCCTAGATGATCCATTTATGTTGTCAGACATCATAAAAAATGTAAGTGTTCTCTCAAAAATACATTAGCATCTTGAATGGAGGTGTCAGTGCTGTCATCTGCTGTCATTGTTAATAAAATGGCTTTAAAGAAAATACATCATAGGAGGTTCTTCCAACAGAGTTCAACATATTATATGTTCGGAAATTAAGTGCTAGTTCAACTCCTTTATTAAAAAAAAAAAACTCTTAAGAATTATCCAGTATATGGGAATGATTTTAAAAACAACAACAGTTGAGAAATTAGAGCTTGTAAATGTAGCCATCCTAGATAATGAACAAACTCTTTGTTAGGACCATCATTTGACCTGTGTTTCTAGATATTACCAAAAAATATATTAAGAAAACTCAACATTAAATAGTTATTCATAATTTACTATACATTTTGCTCCCAAAATTCTTCTAAAGGAGTAGCCTGCGCCCATTACCTCTGATTTTCTCTGCCACTTCTTTCTATGCTACTTTCACCTTCTGAAATCTAGTTCTCATCGCCGCTAATGTGTTACTTTCATAAGTATTCAAAGTGGTCCCCCAGGCCAATCTGCAAAACATTTCCCCAGTTGCATCCACCTCAGCTATCATCTGAATTCATTTATTTTGAGTGGCGTTGTAATATAGTTGGTTAGGTTTTGGTTGCCTTTTTTTTTTTTTTAGCATACGTTTGACAAAAATCTCCTTTAACGGCCACACTTACTAGCTGTGTCTGACTTTGGTTTGTGGTGGCTAGTGTCTTGAGCCTTCGTTTCCCCAAAGGTAAAGATGATTATGATTACTACTTATGTTCTTGTCATGACGACTAAAAGGGAAAGTATGCATAGAATATCTGACCCACAATAGATGCTTACTCTCAACCTCTAATTTTTTCCTGCAGAAACTCTTTTCTAAAAAATTGAGCAGATATTTTTGCAATTCTGCTCACTACCCTAATGTAATACCATAGATTACATTTTTTCTTTTATCACCTTTAATCATCTGCTGCTGCCTTCTTTGAATGACAATTTCTTCTCAAGTCCACATTTATTATACAGTCCTATATATCTCCAAATTTAGCTTCTCATGGCTCATGTCTACCTGTTTTTTAAATTTGTTTCATTCAGATGTCTTAACTGTCACTTCAGTACTTTCTTGATTCCTTTGAACATTTCTGTTTACTTCCACCTATTTTATCCTGTTAGTTCCCATGTGAATTTATATATTCCTCTAGTATGTTCATATAGAATAAACACACCAAAGGTTTATTTAGGCATATATATTAAATATCTGATTAAAGTCTCCTGTAATCTCTTCCCAATTTCTTTCCTTGCCAATTTGAGTACACTTTTTTTTTTTATTTTAGTGCAGGATATAACTTGAAACTTGTGGTTTTCCACCCACCCACTAGGCTATTTCCCTACCTAGCAAAGCAAGGAACCAGTATAACCAGTACGGGAAGCACTAAGCTTCACTTTACATTTGTGATCAGAAAAGTTTCCCACAGACGATGATGAGGGTGAATCATCTAACCATTAAAAGGACAGAATATCCAGCCAGATTTGTTTAGGGGTTGCTGGAAATAGTTTTTTAAATTCCTATGAAAAAATCAAGCTTAAAGACTCATAATTTCATTTTGAAACTAAAGGAAAATAAACTGTATGTTGTTAGTTAATTATATTAATTATATTTATTTTTTTCCTTTAAGGAAATGTATTATATAACAAGAACTTTACTTTGGTAGGACAGGTTAATAATTTTTTAAAAATATATAGTAAAATTGCTTGCTTGCATCCCAATTCACAAGCACAAGTAAAAGCCATTTATGGGCCCAATCATTCAAAGAAGAAATAGTATCAATCTGTGTCCCTACAAAGGACATGAACTCATCATTTTTTATGGCTGCATAGTATTCCATGATGTATATGTGCCACATTTTCTTAATCCAGTCTATCGTTGTTGGACATTTGGGTTGGTTCCAACTCTTTGCTATTGTGAATAGTGCCGCAATAAACATACGTGTGCATGTGTCTTTATAGCAGCATGATTTATAGTCCTTTGGGTATATACCCAGTAATGGGATGGCTGGGTCAAATGGTATTTCTAGTTCTAGATCGCCACACTGACTTCCACAATGGTTGAACTAGTTTACAGTCCCACCAACAGTGTAAAAGTGTTCCTATTTCTCCACATCCTCTCCAGCACCTGTTGTTTCCTGATTTTTTAATGATGGCCATTCTAACTGGTGTGAGATGGTATCTCACTGTGGTTTTGATTTGCATTTCTCTGATGGCCAGTGCATCAACATGGCACATGGATACATATGTAACAAACCTGCACATTGTGCACATGTACCCTAAAACCTAAAGTATAATTAAAAAAAAAAAAATAGTATCAATCTGAAACATTCTGAGATTAAAGAAAGAAGGACCACTTTCCAACTCATTTTATGGAGCTAGCTTAACCCTGATATCAAAATCACTGAAGTACATTACAGAAAAAGCGTCAATGTTATTTAAAAATTTATTAACATAATATTATAAAAAACATAAATGTTGTTTATGAAAATATATGCTAAGCGAAACGTTAACAAATAAAGTGCAGTGGTATATAAAAAAGAGAATACATTATTCATAACTGGAAATATTTTAACAATTCATTTGTGTACAAATAAGTAAAAATTCACTTAAAAGTCATGTACTTGATTGTATGTGTATTATTCTCCAGTGATTTTTTTTTTAAGTCACGAGGCTAAAGATACTATTACAGCTTTTTTCTTCCATATTTTTAAAGAACAAATAATGCCTTCATTTTATAAAGCTAGAATAATCTTTATTGGCAAAACTATTATATAGAGATCAGTTTTATTTATGAACACAGGTACAAAAATTCTAAATAAAATATTAACAAATGCAATGCTTCTGAGTATTAGAAGAATATTATACTACGATCAAATGGATTTATTCTGAGAATTAGAGACATTTCAACATAAGAAAGATTATCAGATGAGTAGGTTGCAAAAATTTTCTCCCATTCTGTAGGTTGCCTGTTCACTCTGATGGTAGTTTCTTTTGCTGTGCAGAAGCTCTTTAGTTTAATTAGATCCCATTTGTCAATTTTGGCTTTTGTTGCCATTGCTTTTGGTGTTTTAGACATGAAGTCCTTGCCCATGCCTATGTCCTGATCATCTGACAAAGGGCTAATATCCAGAATCTACAATGAACTCAAACAAATTTACAAGAAAAAAACAAACAACCCCATCAAAAAGTGGGCAAAGGACATGAACAGACACTTCTCAAAAGAAGACATTTATGCAGCCAAAAAATACATGAAGAAATGCTCATCATCACTGGCCATCAGAGAAGTGCAAATCAAAACCACAGTGAGATACCATCTCACACCAGTTAGAATGGCCATCATTAAAAAATCAGGAAACAACAGGTGCTGGAGAGGATGTGGAGAAATAGGAACACTTTTACACTGTTGGTGGGACTGTAAAGTAGTTCAACCATTGTGGAAGTCAGTGTGGCAATTCCTCAGGGATCTAGAACTAGAAATACCATTTGACCCAGCCATCCCATTACTGGGTATATACCCAAAGGACTATAAATCATGCTGCTATAAAGACACATGCACACGTATGTTTATTGCGGCACTATTCACAATAGCAAAGAGTTGGAACCAACCCAAATGTCCAACAACGATAGACTGGATTAAGAAAATGTGGCACATATACACCATGGAATACTATGCAGCCATAAAAAAGGATGAGTTCATGTCCTTTGTAGGGACATGGATGAAACTGGAAAACATCATTCTCAGTAAACTATCGCAAGGACAAAAAACCAAACACCGCATGTTCTCACTCATAGGTGGGAATTGAACAATGAGAACTCATGGACACAGGAAGGGGAACATCACACTCCGGGGACTGTTGTGGGGTTGGGGGATGGGGGAGGGACAGCATTAGGAGATATACCTAATGCTAAATGACGAGTTAATGGGTGCAGGAAATCAACGTGGCACATGGATACATATGTAACAAACCTGCACATTGTGCACATGTACCCTAAAACCTAAAGTATAATTAAAAAAAAAAAAAAGATTATCAACAGAACTCTTCACGTTTACTAAAGAGAAAAATACCATATGATAAAATTAAATGTGTATTTTATGAAATTTAGAAGAATTTCCAACAAAATAAGTCCTTCAGCAATATGTAATGGAATAATGCTTTTAAGATAATTACAAATATTATATATACATGTGTAATATAGATTAGTTCATTATTTATTGTTTTATTTATTCATATTTCAACCAACAAATGTCATACTGAGTAGTGAATGCTAAAGCCATTTCCATTGCAGTGAGGAACATGGGAGAGATGTCTGCTGTCGTTATTATCATTTAGATCGGTGTGTCCAATCTTTCGGCTTCCCTGGGCCACACTGGAAGAAGAGAAATTGTCTTGAGCCACATATAAAATACGCTAACACTAACAATAGCTGATGAGCTAAAAAAAAAAAAAAAAATTTAAAAATTAAAAAAAAAAGCTATAATATTTTAAGAAAGTTTACCAATTTGTGTTGGCCAGTATTCAAAACCGTCCTGGGCATCATGCAGCCCACGGGCCACAGATTGGACAAGCTTGATTTAGATTTTTTTAGTGATCACCTTCCCTGTGAGGCCTTCCATGGCCACCCTGCTTAAAACTCAATTCCCTTTATCTCCCCACCCAAGATTTCCTATCCCCTTTTCATGGTTTATTTTCTTCTCAGCATCAATTATAATCTAATATTACTCCTGTTTACATGTGCCATCCATTAGAATATGCACTTTTTCTATTCTATTCACACCTTTATTCTTACTACCCAGAACCATGCCTGGCACATTACTCTCTCAATAAATAATTATTGAATAATGAGTAAAGTAATAAGTCAAGAATATGAAACAATCAGCTTAAATCCTGCAAAAGAAGAGACAGAAGTATCTTTTCATAGTAGATGATAATATTGTGCACCTCAAAAATCCAAAGTGAACTAGTCAAGCAGCTATTAAGTTTAATAAAATTACTTGACAAGGTGCTTGGAGATAAGATAATGTTTTAAAAATCAAGATTTTTCTTTGCACTGCAACAAATAATTAGAAATGAACATGGGAAGAAATTTCTCATTCATAGTGGCAAAAAATTCCAGCATAAGTTTAAATTAAAAGGTATAATACCTACATAAATAACATTATTTAAATATTTAAAATAAACTATGTTATTATAGTAATATATTCTAAATAGGAATTCTTAACATCATGGAATGTAAATGTTTCCTACATTTGTATGCATGTAATGCAATTCAAATCATAATTCCAATGAGTTTTTTTAGTACAGAATAACAAATTCATATGGAAGTATATAAGTCTCATAATAGTCATAAAAATTATTTCTAGAAAATCTATAGAGATGGGCAACTTTTCTTACTAGATATTAAAATTTACCACAAAGCTACTACAGTCAAAATAGTATAGAGTTAACCCAGGGTAAATAGATCAGTGAACAGAATAAACAGACTATAATAGTTCAAAGTATAAAGGAAACAACATGTGACTAAACTGACGTGAAATTTTTACAGGAAAAAGATAATTCATTTAATAAATGATGCAGGCAAAATTTGCTATCCACCGGGAGAAAATTAAAATTAACCACCTCATGCTACGCAAAAATAAATGTCGGATGAATTAGATATAAATTCAAAAGATAAACGGTAACATTGTTAGAATAAAACTTAGGAGAAGTCTTGTGCAACCTCACGGAAAGGGCAATCTTCCCAAGCAAAGCAGGAAATTCAGAAACTGTAAAAGAAAAAGACAGACATCGTTTGTCAAAGGACATCTTAAATGAAGTAAGGACATAAAAGACTAGGAGAAAATATTTTACCTGGAGAGCAGTCAATAAGTTAGTATTCTTAATATAAAAGCTTTGAAATTTGATAAGAAAAATACATAGAAAAATGGGCAAATCGTATGGACAGATTAATTTATGCAAGAGAAAGTACAAGTGGCCGATAAATACACAAGTTAATGTGAGACTCCATCTCCAAAAACAAAAAAACTCCACAGTCAAGTGAATGCAAATCAAACCAAAAATTATGTTTAATATGTCAACTAATTTCACCAAATTTTTGCAAGTGTAATCACATCATAGACAGGTGAAAATATAGGCTCTCTCATAAATTTCTAGTGGAAATGTGAATTAATGCACACTTCGTAGATGGTCATCTCTTGCTATATGTTTAAACTTAAAATACATATATTGAGATGTTATTGAAATATATGAAGATATATTAAATAGAATGACAACAATGAGATATAGGACACTGTGTGTAATCCATTTTGGTGTAAAATAGGATGATAGATTCAGTAGATACTGTATTAGAGTAGGTTTACTACCTTAAAAATAGGCTCGAACATGAAACAACTCAAAGGCTGTTGCTTGTTAAGTTAAGCAAGAGGGTGGGGATTTTATGGACTAGTCTTGGAAGTGGCACATATTACTACTACTCGCATTTAGTTGACTGGAGCTCAGTCACAAGACCAAACAAAACCACAAAGGAGGCTGAGAAATGTAGTCTAGCTGTGTGCCCAAGAGGAAGAGAAGAAGAAATTTTCGGTGGACAGTTAAAAGTCTATGCTATAGAGATAGATCCACTAGATAGATTACATAGATAGCTAGCTAGCTAGACAGATGATAGATGATAGATAGATAGATGATAGATGATAGATAGATAGATGATAGATGATAGATAGATAGATAGATAGATAGATAGATAATGATAGATGATAGATAGATAGATAGATAGATGATATAGATAGGTAGATAGATGATAGATAGATAGATAGATAGATAGATAGATAGATAGATAGATAGATAGATAGATGATAGATAGATATAGATAGATAGATAGATGATAGATAGATAGATAGATAGACCTGTCTAGCTGTATTTGCAGTTACACCACATGAATTCATTATGAATATGATTTTTACTTCTGGCAGAAGTTATAAGAAACTCTTAATAAGGGTTATATTATTACTTGAGAACCAAATAAAGGAGAGTGAGGCTTTTGATTTATTTTATGCTTCTGTGGACTGTTTGCATTTCCTAACCTTATGCATATATTCTTATTTTCCCTGCAAAAAAAAGTGGTTACAGGATTTATTGAGAGACAATGTTCCATTTTTCTTCTTTGTTTCTCCATGTACTTAAATTATATAAATACATTTATAATAACTAATAAATATAAATAAGAATATAGTAAATAAATAATAAAAATGTAATGCAAATATATATTTACTGCTTTCCCCAGCAACCTGGTAAGCTATGTACTGACACAGAAATAAGTGTCAGTACATCAGGACTGTTGGTGGGACTGTAAACTAGTTCAACCATTGTGGAAGTCAGTGTGGCAATTCTTTAGAGATCTAGAACAAGAAATACCATTTGACCCAGCCATCCCATTACTGGGTATATACCCAAAGGACTATAAATCATGCTGCTATAAAGACACATGCACACGTATGTTTATTGAGGCACTATTCACAATAGCAAAGAGTTGGAACCAACCCAAATGTCCAACAACGATAGACTGGATTAAGAAAATGTGGCACATATACCCCATGGAATACTATGCAGCCGTAAAAAATGATGAGTTCATGTCCTTTGTAGGGACATGGATGAAGCTGGAAACCATCATTCTCAGTAAACTATCTCAAGGACAGAAAACCAAACACCGCATGTTCTCACTCATAGGTGGGAATTGAACAATGAGAACTCATGGACACAGGAAGGGGAACATCACACTCTGGGGACTGTTGTGGGGTGGGGGGAGGGGGGAGGGACAGCATTAGAAGATATACCTAATGCTAAATGACGAGTTAATGGGTGCAGCAAAACAACATGGCACATGGATACATATGTAACAAACCTGCACATTGTGCACATGTACCCTAAAACCTAAAGTATAATAATAAAAAAAAAAGAAATAAGTGTCAGTACATCAGGATATATGAAGGAAGTTGTTTATTGCATCTTTATTTGTAATGGCAAATACTGAAAACAACCTGAATATCTACTGTTGTAATAAAAAATATGGCAATACATATTATAGAATAGCAGTTCTCAAATGTTTTAGTCTCCTTTTCACTCTTAAAAAATTAAGAACTTCAAAGAACTTCTGTTTATGTGGGTTGAATCTATGAATATTTATTGCATTGAAATTTAAATTTATTAACCCATTTAAAAATAATAAATCCACCATGTTAACACAAATAACATATTTTATAAAAACTTGACCATGCATGATGGCTCATGCCTGTAATACCAGCACTTTGGGAGGCCGAGGTGGGCGGATCACTTGAGATCAGGAGGTCAAGACCAGCCTGGCCAACATGGTTAAACACCATCCCTGCTAAAAATACAAAAATTGGCCAGGCCCCGTGGCACATGCCTGTAATCCCAGCTACTAGGGAGGCTGAGGCAGGAGAATCACTCGAACCCCGTTGCAGCAAGCCGAGGTCATGTCACTGTACTCCAGCCTGGGCAACAGAGTGAGACTCCATCTCCAAAAAAATAAAAAAATAAAAAAAATAACAACAACAAAAAACTACTTACATTTCACCAAAAAAAAAAAAAAAAAACGGTAAGAAGACTTGCATTGTTTCAGATTTTTGTACGTCTCTAATGGCCGGCTTAGTAAAGACAGCTTGATTCTCATACCAGTTTCTGCATTTGATCTGTTGCTGTGTGTGGTAGTGGTTGACATATGTGAAGGAAATCCAGCCTCATATAGATACTTACTTGGAAAGGGGAGATTATTTTAATAACGTTTTCAGATAGTTTTTAAATTCTTTTTTTGGTATATCCCCAAACTCAACAAGCAGTTATTTATTATAGTTAGATTGCCATGTAAAACTGAAGTCATATCAATGAATCATTTGTACTGTTAGATTAAAACTTTAATTTTGCACTTTGAGTGGATATTTTACCCATTCATTATTTTATAATATCATGCATTGATCACTTGGAAAATATTGTTGTGCTAAGTTATACATATCTTCCAAATGTTGACACACAATGTCAAAAAATCAAATTCATTGATATCATCACTGATGCTGATAGTAGGGGATGAGTTTCCCAAAATTTCTCGAAAGCTTAAATTTTGTCATCAGCAACAAATACTGTCAGTTGTTTTCCTTGAAGTGAAAGTTTCACTTCATTCACTTTTCAAATCTTATTTCAATTCAAATCCCAAAATCCGAATGACTAAATTTTCACTCTTTCTTTAAAAAAAAAAGAAAAACACAGTGCTTCATGGAAAAAGCAGTTCACAATTTAATTACATAAATTTTAAGTTTGTAATTTAAATACATAAATGCTTACCCTTGAGACAATCATCATACTTCAGTATGCTGCAGAAATGCTTCGTCCAGTCTTCCCATCACCCAGAATATTGAAAAGACATGTACTCAAGGGTTGAGATTAATGTAATTTTTACTACTTCATCAAGGATATTCTTCAGTGAAACTGACTTGCTTTTTTTTATTATTATACTTTAAGTTTTAAGGTACATGTGCACAACGTGCAGGTTAGTTACATATGTATACATGTGCCATGTTGGTGTGCTGCATCCAGTAACTCGTCATTTACATTAAGTATATCTCCTAATGCTATCCCTCCCCCTTCCCCCCACCCCACGACAGGTCTTGGTGTGTGATGTTCCCCTTCCTGTGTCCAAGTGTTCTCATTGTTCAATTCCCACCTATGAGGGAGAACGTGCGGTTTTCTGTCTTTGCGATAGTTTGCTGAGTTTGGTTTTATTTTCTTGCGATAGTTTGCTGAGAATGATGGTTTTCAGCTTCATCCATGTCCCTACAAAGGACATGAACTCATCCTTTTTTATGGCTGCATAGTATTCCATGGTGCATATGTGCCACATTTTCTTAATCCAGTCTATCAGTGATGGACATTTTGGTTGGTTCCAAGTCTTTGCTATTGTGAATAGTGCCGCAATAAACATACATGTGCATGTGTCTTTAGATTCTAACTATTGTTACAACCCACTGGGGGAGTTCGCTGTCAGAGTTAGAAATAAAAGCATAGTTTTGTGATATCCTTACTCGGTCTTTTGTCATTTTATCTGGGAAGACATCCAATTGCATAACAATGACTTGCTTATCTGGGTCTTTGTTTCACAAGTTCCAGAATGAGAATAGAATGCAGTAGAAAGGCAAAACCAAGGTGGCCCATACTACAGGAAGAAGCTTATCACTTAAACGTATTCTGGGTTTCAGCTGTTTATGGGACCTGGTAGATACTTATATGCCCCCTGGCTATTCTCAAATATAGTGTTGAAGGACTATATGATATTAGGAAACATTTATTGAGCACTTTGGTACTTTTAGAAAAGCACTTTGTTTAGATTCTCATATTTGACTATTGTGACAGGAAAATAAATCTCAGGACTCAAAAATCACTAAGCCAAAGGGAAAAGTCAAGCTGGGAAGTGCATCAGGCAAACCTGCCTCTCATTTTATTCCTAACTAAGATAACTACAAAGATTTAACAAGCTACATACCTCCCTCACAATTTGCCCACTAGGAAATTTTTTGTGGGCCCCAAGATCTTTACCTTAAAATAGTTCTGTCAGATTTCACTCTGACAATGTAAATTGATAGCTTATCTTCACAGGTGTGGGACAAAGAACAGAACTCAAAATCATCCCTCTGCTCACCTGAGACAAATGCATGTCTGATTGCTTCCTCTCTCCTATGTTTATCTTATGTAAAAATGCAGATCCACTGAGCTAGATTAATGCACAAGTGACTATTTCTCTACTCCCCTATCACATGTGAATGGTTGATCAAAGGCTCAAAAGAATGCAACCCTTTGCTTCTCACCTACCCACACCTCTTAAAAAGTATTCCTCGGCCGGTTGTGGTGGCTCACACCTGTAATCCCAGCACTTTGGGAGGCAGAGGCAGGTGGATCACGAAGTCAAGAGATCTAGACTATCCTGGCCAACATGGTGAAACCCCGTCTCTACTAAAAATGCAAAAATTAGCTGGGTGTGGTGGTGCGCTCCTGTAGTCCCAACCACTCGAGAGGCTGGGGCAGGAGAATCACTTGAACCTGGGAGGCAGAAGTTGCACTGAGCCAAGATTGCACCACTGCACTCCAGACTGGCAACAGAGCGAGACTCCGTCTCAAAAAAAAAGTTATTCCTCTTTCCCCAATATCCACCCTTTCCCCTTTAAATAGTGAAGGCCTCAAACTCATCTTTGGAGAAAGACACAGAACTGTCTCCTGGGTTCACATCCTTAACCTTAGGAACATAAACTTCTAAATTGATTGACAACTGTCTCAGATACTTTTTGGCTTACACTATGAATCAATGTTTAAGTTTTCAGTAACAATACACAGTAACCCAAACATTAAGCATGAATAGTTATTTCTGGATGATAGGATAATAGCTGATGTTAATTTTTTATGTATATTCTTAGATTTTCCCATCACCAGCATTTTCGGTGTACTGTTTAAAAGTTGTTTACAATTTTTAAAAAACAAAACAGCACAGCGAGCTTGGTTTATAGCATTTTTATTGCAATTTTGCACAGCATTTGAAATTTCAAAGCATTAGTAGAATTTGAAAAGAACAGTTCATTAACCTTGGCAAAGGGACAAAATAGAGATCACTGTGGTTCAACCACTCAGCTATACCTTTTAGAAAAGAAGTTTTGCCTACCCAAAAGCCATCATTTTAATAACATAGTATTAGTGTTCTACCAGGCAGTAAAACACTGTAATTAAACATGTGATAAGGCTCTGCCACCCATTGGGTATTTGCTCTTGTCTTAGCAAAGAGCACTCAAATCAGTCATGGAACAGCCATCAGTGCAACACAAAGTTTGTAAATCTTGTCTTGACATCACTGAATGCTTCTTTGACTTCCAAAGCTCTTCCGTGGGCATCTGTCCATCCCAAAGGCGGTCTTCCCCTGAGGCATCCACCTTCAGAAGGTTTTGCGCTGGATTTTCCTCAGAAAACTCACGTTTATTTGGGAGCTGGAAGGGGTTTCCTGTCTCAGCTGTATGGAAGAGAAAAAAATAATACATCCTTAGACAGCTCCTACAAAGAAGGCAGCAACCACATTCCACTCTTGGGGAAATGAACTGGATCCCTGAAATGAAATAGAATCCTACACATAATTTTTTAAAATGTTGGCCTGGTTTCAGAGAGATTAGACATTTTGGGGAGAGCACAGTCATCTCCACTCTTCTCATTTTACAGAGGCAGAAACTTGAGTGCAAAGACGAGGAGTGACAGCCAGTGTCCCTCAGCTAGTCAGGACTTGACTTCTTTTACTCGCTACCTCTGCTGGATGACCGCAGCTTCCAATATTAGTTATGTGCTATAAACAAAAAACACATAAACGAAAAAACAACCCTGCGTATGCCCTGCAATCTTGATCTGTAAAGAAGGAAATGGAGATTTAAACCTCTGTATCTGAAAATAAAAAGTGAAATTCACAGTTTTTTTCCTAAGTGTTGTTTCCAAAGTTCACATATAAGCTTCTCTCACTTTAATTTAGTTCAAATTGACTTATCAGTGCCTCAGCACACCAGCAGGCGCCATGAAAAATTAGGTGAATGGATGCTGGTTAATAAACCAGTAATTGATCAGATAAATAAAGTATGGGAAAACACTGAAAATCTGAGAAAGATTTAACAAGTAGTAGTATGATTTCTGTGATGTCCAACAGAGCCAGCCTTATAGATATCCACTCCACTGCCCTATGTGTTTCAGAGATATCCCAAATGTATTTTTTATAGTGCATTTTGGTTTGCTATTACAGCGATTGTTGTAAATCCTGGTAAATTATGCTTACTCTCTTAAGGTTAAA
This sequence comes from Symphalangus syndactylus, assembly GCF_028878055.3. NCBI lineage: Eukaryota > Metazoa > Chordata > Mammalia > Primates > Hylobatidae > Symphalangus > Symphalangus syndactylus. The sequence continues at coordinate 45,813,461 of NC_072434.2, read as the reverse complement.
AACCCATATAATTTTTGTTAGCATCTAGTCATATGAACCTCAATATTAAAGTGGTAGTGAAAATGGAAAATACATGCTTTTTCAATACATTAGCCCACCCAAATATGAACAGTTTAGGTCATTTTCTAAAATGTTTTTATTGCTAACATCATTTTAAATTAAATGGAAACCTTAACAATCATACATATGGTCGCAACATTTATTATGTAATCACATTTTTCATTTTTAACTTTTTAGTATAAAACAAAGCAAATATAACCAATTATTAAAACAGACTCTTAAGCAAGGCACAGAAAGACAAACACCACATGATCTCACTTATATGTGAAATCTAAAAACGTCAAACTCAAAAATGTATAGCGGAGAATGATGGTTATCAGAGGGTGAGGGTGAGGGGGATGGTTGGGGAAGAGATGGTCAAGAGTACAGAATTTCAGTTAGGAGGAATAATTGCAAGAAGTCTATTGTACAAGATGGTGACTGTAGTTAATAACAATGCATTGTATTCCTGAAATTGCTAAAAGAGTAGATTTCAAGTGTCCTCATCACAAAAACGTAAGTATATGAGGTAATGCATATGTTAATTAGCTTGATTTAGCTATTCCACATGTATATTATATGTATACATATTTCAAAACAATATGTTATACACAATAAATATATATAATTTTTACCAATTAAAAAAATAATTTTTAAAATAGGATTTTTAGCCATGCCCAGTGGCTTATGCCTGTAATCCCAGTGCTTTGGGAGGCCGAGATGGAAGATTGCTTGAGGCCAGGAGTTTGAGATCAGCCTGGGAAACGTTGAAAGACCCCACCTCTACAGAATATTTTAAAATTAGCCAGATGTGGTGGCACACACCTGTAGTCCTACCTACTCAGGAGGCTGAGGTGGGAGGATCACTTGAGTGCAGGGGTTTGAGGCTTCAGTGAGCTATGATTGTGCCAGTCTGGGTGAGACAGCAAGACCCTGTCTCTAATCAAATAAATAAATAAATAAATAAATAAAAATTTAAAAATAGGATTTTAAATAAATTCTGCCTCATACTTTAATATGGAATTAACAGAAAGAATTTCAGTCAAATTTTTAAGTTAGTTGAATTGAATAATAAAGAAATATAGTGAAGTCAGTCAGTGAAGTACTGTTTCTGAAAGACATTTGGTTCATTTCTACCTTCAAAATCCTGATCAGACAATTCCTACTACTAGAATTCCCACCCTGCTTCCCCACCACCTTTCATAATCGCCAAATCCTTCAGGGCCTCTGTCAGTAACCACCACTTCCATGATGCTGTCACTTATTACAAAAGTCCACCACCTTCTCTTTCCCACCCGAGACTCAGTATGGAATTAGTAAAGACCTTGGCTCTTGAAGCCAGATAGACCCAGTTTGCTACCTAGCCACATTTTCACCAGCTGGGAGAAGAATTTTCTTCTTGGTAAAATGATAAATGGTGGTAATTTTGCTTGCTTCCCAGGATCCTTATCAGAAAGCTGAATGAAATGTTGCACATGTAACTTCCTGGCACTTAAAAGTGCTCAGTATTAAGGTCAGCTTCTTTCCTTGCATCCATATTTAACAACTGCCTGAATTCTAACTTATTATATTGTATAATTATTCATGGGTGAAAGTCTTGCTACTTCAACATGCTCCTTGAAATCATATGCTTTGCCGTAGCCTCCAAAGTACCTTCCATAGATGCTGAGCTCATTGAAGTAGTCATGCAATCAAATGATTTCAAGCAGGGGACTAAAAAAATGAGGTCCTTATTTTTTGAAAGGTAGCATGCTCATCACTTTCCCAAGCCAAATTCAGTATATTTTGATAACTAATCCCTTAAATTGACATGAAAGATGCCTCAACAGTACTTAGAGAAACACTTAATAAAATAATCGTTTACAACACAGCTTGAAAAATAAAAGGGACATGTGAAAGGAAAATAGAGGAGACACATGAGCTACTGTTACCTTGCTGAGCTTGAGGGATCCCCTCCAGATGCCTTCTCCACCTGGAGCTGGCACAGATGTAGATGACTGTCCGTATGTATTCTAGCCCACAGAGTCTCACAGACTCCTTGCTCTTCACTTCTGAGATGGCAAATAGGACAGAGAATAGAAACAGAGTGAAAATGGAGCCCTTCATTTTGCTGAGGACTGAATGAGAATCTGATATGGTAAATATGGTCAAATCAAATTCTGAAGTGACTGTCACTCTCTTGACCAATTTATACTAACTTTCCTGACATTTCATTGGTCAGAACCTCATTTTTACAGTATTTGCTAAGCACATAGGGTTACACAGTAAAGTTTTGAAAATGTGGTTTTATGATTATTGCCAGCTATTCAGTCACTCCTTAATACCATCAATGCATCTGTGAGATGATAAAAACAGATGCCCTCTTGGAAGGCATTATGGAAAACCCATGGACTTTGAAAGTTGCCAAGGATGAGTTTCAATCTCAGCCTTGCTACTTACTGAGTGACATAAGTCAAGTTTTAAACTTTTTGAGTTGAGGCAAAGCCTGGTGGCTAACACCTGTAACCCCGGCACTTTGGGAGGCCAACACAGGTGGATCACTCGAGGAGAGGAGTTCAAGACCAGCCTGGGCAACATAGCGAGACCTCCATCTCTACAAAAAATTTAAAAATTACTCAGGCACAATGGAACACCAGAGCCCAGGAGCTCAAGGTTACAATGAGCCATGACAGTGCCGCTGTACTCCAGCCTGGGTAATGGTGAAACCCTGTCTCTAAAAAAAAAAAAAAAAACCAAAAATCTTTTTGAACCTCAATAACCATATCTCTAGAATGGGAAGACTCATCTCACGAGGGTTTTTTTGAATATTGAAAACAACATGAATGTCAGAACAATGGGATATCACACTTAAGTAGGCAATTTCTTATGTCCTGAGTTTGCATCCTGGCCGTTGCTGTTACCTGGCTGTTACTTACCAGATCTAGACTCTTAAGCAAGTTTTTTAAAGCATCCTTCTTTGTAAAATAGTGTTGATGATTGTAACTACCTCGTAGAGCTAACGTGATAATGTGTGTCCCACTTGGTACAATAAACAGCTAATAGGCCAGGCGCAGTGGCTCATGCCTGTAATCCCAGCACTTTGGGAGGCCGAGGCGGGTGGATCACGAGGTTAGGAGATCGAAACCATCCTGGCTAACACGGTGAAACCCTGTCTCTACTAAAAATACAAAACATTAGCCGGGTGTGGTGGTGGGTGCCTGTAGTCCCAGATACTCAAGAGGCTGAGGCAGGAGAATGGCGTGAACCCAGGAGGTGGAGATTGCAGTGAGCTGAGATCGCACCACTGCACTCCAACCTGAGTGACAGAGCGAGACTCCATCTCAAAACAAAAACAAACAAACAAAAACAAAAAAAAGCTAATAATTATTAGCTGCTTCTCCTCTCACCATCAGAACAGAAGACTAGAAAAGATAACTTCAGAATTCAGAAGATTTTATCTGACTAGGATCTTGTTATCCTTCACCTATGACGTAGGTACACTTTTCTCAACACACATATCTATGACAATAGAAAGCTGAATCCATATCCCAAAAAGCTACATAATGAAATTTCTCTTTTGGTAAAACCTCTGAAATCACTAGTTCTTGCAAAGGTCTTACCTAAACAGAGAATCCCAGAGTTTGAGATCTTAAAGAACTGTTGACTCAGGTTTCAGCAAGTTGAACAAATAATGGTTCAGTTGATTCTGTGAAATCCTTGTCTGTGATTCCTGGTTGGAAAAAAATTGCTAAGTCTGTGGCCATGATCATATCATTTGTACTTCTTGAAAAATCACTGTTCTTCTGTAGGGAAGCTGGAAAATAAAACAAAATAATCTGTTCTCTAATTGAAAGCATTTTTTGCTCTAAAAAATAAAAATTATTTCCAAGAGTCTTGCTTTCTCCATTTCTTTGGCTGTAGTGTGAAAAATGGATTAAGAAAGGCAAGACTTGAGAAAGGAAGAACAGAAAAAGGCTGTTTCAATAATTTAGATATGATGGTGGCCTAAACTAAGGCCATGGCAGAGAGGATAGGGCACATGTGTATTCAAAATATAGAAGGGCTTGGTACTGACTGGGTATCGGGGCAATGGAGAGAAAGATGTCAAATATGATACCTTGATTTCTGGCTTGTTCAACTGGGAGGTAGGGGGGTCATTTCGTAAGAAAGGGACCAAAGAAGCAGAAATGGTTCTGTCATCAGACAAAGCTACTCCATCTTTGGATGGGTCAAAATCAGCATCTTTCATCAACTCCAGAGAGACATCTGTATTACCACGCTTAGCACACCCACAACATAACAGCTATTGAGCCATGTATTACCAAACTTCTTCCCTTCTTTGGAGATTTATACCGCATATCTTGACAATGCCAGTTTTAACATAGCACTGCAGTAGATCTATTGTCAGTGGCTATGGATTGGGCTTCTGCACAGCCCCCGGGATATTCAGCCAAGAGACGATCCCTACCTTGGATGTCAGATGGACTCTGGCATGGTCCTGCTATCACCACACTTGATGCCCCTAGGTGCAAAGTAGTCCCCTCTTCTGCCAGATCTTAATACCTCATTAGGGCTCATTTAATTTGGGATGAAAGGCTGGCAGTACTTGAGCTCATTCTGTGACCTAATGGAGGCAAGTTAGCCAGCCAAGTAGCTACCCAGATGAAAAAGCCCATGACAGTAATAAAAGCCCTAGATGTGAAGCCTGAAATCTGGGGGCTTTATTTTCCCCATTTGTATATTGAGAGGGTTGAATTTGTTAAAAGTCTTCTCTGCACTTGAAATTATCAGTCTTACTGTAATTGTCTGATTATGTTACTCCCACCCCACAAACCTTCAGTGGCTCACCATTACCTCCAGAAAACAATCCAAACAATGTGACATTTAATGCTTTCTACTCAGGTACCCAAACATCACTCTTTTCACATACCTCAAGGTCCATGAAAGGCTAACCAACTGAAAAGGAATCTTTCCATCTTTTGACCAACCACAGTTTCTTGTTTGCACCTCTCACAGGAGCACTTAATCCTTTTCATTTGGAGATGGACGTGATTTTTCTTCCTCATTCTGGTCTGTAACTCAGTTTACTATCTATGTGGCAATTATTATGTGTCTTATTTCAGGTTTCATTCAGGTAGCTCTAACAAAATACCAGAGACTGGGTAGCTTATAACAACAGAAATTTATTTCTCTCAGTTCTGGAGGCTGGGAAGTCCAAGATGAAGGTGACAGCATGGTCCGGATTCCAGGACCTCTCTCTGTGTCCTTTCACAGAAGATGGGGCAAGCTGGCTCTCTGGGGTCTCTAAGGTCATCAATCCCGTTCTTGAGGGTCCTGCCCTCATGACCTATTCACCTCCCAAAGACCCCATCTCCTAATTTCATCACCTTGGGGGTTAGGATTTCAACATAGCAGACACAATATGTAATTTTCCTCTCTAAGTTTTAATTTCTCCATCTATAAGGAGATAATAATCTGTGTTTTATAATGTTATTGTGAAGCAGAATGAGTTAACACAAGTACAGCACCTAGCATAATATATAATTCAATAAATAATAAATTAACAATGTCATGAACAAGGGATTAGAAAATAATATTTTTGGTTGGGACTAGCTACTATAGATGACTTTTCTGTATAATTCTTAATCTCAAAACCATCCATAAATTTGCACTGCTGTAGTCTTTTTCTTTCCTCCCTTCCTTCATCCTTTCCTTGCCTTCTTCTTTCCTTTCATCCTTCCACAAACAAGTTCTAATAAAGAAAGGTCTTATGGTACTGTTTCATAAAGTGTTTTCTTCAGAACATGAGTCTTTGCAGATGGTCTTTGAATATTTTTTAAAAAGGATTCCATGATAGTAGTCTCTTTCTTTGAGATTAATAATGCCTACTAATATAGTAGAGCCCAGAGAAGACTTATAGTTATGAAATTTCTTTAACTTGGTTTAATCCAATGTTTTCACAACTTATTTGATGTTGGAAATAACTCCGTTGTGAAACTGATTAGCATCTGAGACTGCTGTGAATTTCTAGAGTAGACGTATTTCTAGTTCTCCTCTGTCCTGACACATGGTAGGGTTGTATTTCTCTGCTCTTTAAAATTGGGCAAGACCATGTGGCATATTTTGGCAAATAAAGTATGAGTGGATGTGACATATGTCACTTCTGCCTGAAATTTAAGGATTGGTGTATGATCCTCCAGTTCTCCCTCTCCCCAGCTGCGGTTACCAACAACATTCCTGATGTGGGAACCTAGTCACTGAGTCAGAATAATATGGAGCATAACTGCCCACTGATGTGTAATATGAATGGAAAAGGAACCTTTGTCATTTGAAGTCACTGAGATTTGGAGATTGCTGGTTATAACAACATAACCTGGCTTATCCTGACTAGTATAATTATCTTACAGTTATTTACATGTTACAGATGCAGAGAACGTTTATAATGATTCAAGTTTCTAGATCAAAGCAAAGTAAGTTATTTGGCCTTAACAATTGGAATTAATTACCACATTTTCAATATGATTGATTATACGAAGGCCTACAGTTAATGTGTACCAAAACCCCAAATTAACAACCAAACAATGAATTCAGTAAATATATCACTCACTTCTATACTATTTGTCAAGGAACTATGATGACAGTATACTTAATAGATGGTGTTTGGAGTAGGTTGGCATGAATTGTATATACTGTTTGTGGCATTGGATTTTGGAAATCAGATATCAGTTCTTCCATTTAATATCTATGTGACCTTAATACTTTAGATTTTAAGACATACCTAAAATCTCTGAATCTCAGTTTCTTCATTTGTAAAATAGAGATAATAATACAAACTTCATTAGGCTAATTGTAAGGATTAAATGATGCAAAGAGTGCTGATCAGAGTCTCTAGCACAAGGAAACTTTCAATAGACTGATCATTGACGGTAATTATAATGGGGGGAATGCCACCAAATAGAACCTTGGTGTTAGAATGTTAGACTTTTAGGATTGCTACTCTAGTTTCCAGCTAAGAGATCTTGAGGATGTATTTAACCTGTAATTTGGTTTTCTGATTTGTTACATTGAAAAGTATAACAGGATCAATTGCGGTAATGTTAATTATAGCTCTGATAAATTATAAAGCATATCACATATAATTATTTGATGATAATTATGATTATGATGTCACTATATATAAATTCATTAGCAAATACTAATTTATTTTTGTTATTTTCTGACACAGATAGTAGCTGCTCATCGTTGGCTAATACTTATTTTTAATGCTTCTAGACAGAGTTTTCATTAAAATGCGACGATTCGTCCAGCTTTTCCTGGAAGTCATTCCCAACTCCTCATTTTCTCTCACACTCCATTGACTAAACCTTTTCCATACACAAACATCCACTAAATCACCACGTCTCTTTGGTTCTACCTTCTAAATTTCTCTATGATCCACCCACTGCTCTCTATCCCCTCTACCATGACCTCAAGTTTCATTGGCATTGCTGCAATGGCCTCTCAGTTGGCGCTGTCATCAATCCATTTACCATACTGCTGCCAGAATGATCTTTCTGAAACTCATGATTATCACCCATCTCTAAAACTCTCCAACAGTTTCCCTGAAGAAAATTTCCAAATTTCTCTAACATGGCCTGCAAGACATTTCATGATTTGGCCTCTCTCTACTTGTTCAGGTTTTAGATATCCTCGAACTCTAAATGGTCCAGTTATATCAAACGCCTTGCAGATATTGAAGTTCCATATTCTCTTTTCCCCCATCTGAAACTCCTTTCCCTCGACTTTTTAAATCTGGTTAACTTATGAGGAATATGTGTGGAAGGGATATTGCAATAACATTATCTAAAAAACTTTTTGCATGATTTTATAGATTAAACTTTCTTACCACTCATTACAGTGATTTTTTTAATGCCCTATCAGTAAGGATTAAAATGACCAGCTGACATACAACTTAATAGCAATAATAATAATAATAACCTGAATAAAAAATAGGTAAAGGACCTGAACATTTTTTTCAAAGAAAGCATAAAATAGCCAACAGGTATATGAAATGATGAACATCACTAATCATCAGGAAAATGCAAATCAATACCAAAATATTACCTCACACTTATTAGGATGGCTATTATCAAAAAGAGAAGAGACTAATGTTGGTAAGGATGTAGATAAAAGGGAACCCTTGCACACAGTTGATAGAAATGTAAACTGGTACAGCTAATATGGAAAATAGTATAGCGAGTCCTCAAAAATTTAAAAACAGAACTACTATGCAATCCAGCAATTCTACTTATGGGTATATACCCAAAAGAAATAAAATCAATATGTCGAAGAGATTATCTGCACTCCCATGTTCATTAAAACATTATTCATGATAGGCAAGATATGGAATCAACCTAAATGTCCACTGGTGGATGAATGCATAAAGAAAATGTGATACACAGAGACACAGATAAATATTATTCAGCCATAAGAAAAGGAGGATATTCTGCCACTTCTGACAACATGGATAAATCTGGAGGACATTGTGCTAAGTTAAAGAAGTCAGGCACAGAGAGACAAATACTGTATGATCTCACACATGTGGAATCTTTTTTTTTTTTTTTTGTACTCTTTTTTTTTTTTTTTTTTATTATACTTCAGGGTTTTAGGGTACATGTGCACAATGTGCAGGTTTGTTACATATGTATCCATGTGCCATGTTGATTTCCTGCACCCATTAACTCGTCATTTAGCATTAGGTGTATCTCCTAATGCTGTCCCTACCCCCTCCCCCCACCCCACAACAGTCCCCGGAGCGTGATGTTCCCCTTCCTGTGTCCATGAGTTCTCATTGTTCAATTCCCACCTATGAGTGAGAACATGCGGTGTTTGGTTTTTTGTCCTTGCGATAGTTTACTGAGAATGATGTTTTCCAGTTTCATCCATGTCCCTACAAAGGACACGAACTCATCATTTTTTATGGCTGCATAGTATTCCATGGTGTATATGTGCCACATTTTCTTAATCCAGTCTATCGTTGTTGGACATTTGGGTTGGTTCCAACTCTTTGCTATTGTGAATAGTGCCGCAATAAACATACGTGTGCATGTGTCTTTATAGCAGCATGATTTATAGTCCTTTGGGTATATACCCAGTAATGGGATGGCTGGGTCAAATGGTATTTCTAGTTCGAGATCCCTGAGGAATCGCCACACTGACTTCCACAATGGTTGAACTAGTTTACAGTCCCATCAACAGTGTAAAAGTGTTCCTATTTCTCCACATCCTCTCCAGCACCTGTTGTTTCCTGATTTTTTAATGATGGCCATTCTAACTGGTGTGAGATGGTGTCTCACTGTGGTTTTGATTTGCATTTCTCTGATGGCCAGTGATGAGGAGCATTTCTTCATGTGTTTTTTGGCTGCATAAATGTCTTCTTTTGAGAAGTGTCTGTTCATGTCCTCTGCCCACTTTTTGATGGGGTTGTTTGTTTTTTTCTTGTAAATTTGTTTGAGTTCATTGTAGATTCTGGATATTAGCCCTTTGTCAGATGAGTAGGTTGCAAAAATTTTCTCCCATTGTGTAGGTTGCCTGTTCACTCTGATGATAGTTTCTTTTGCTGTGCAGAAGCTCTTTAGTTTAATGAGATCCCATTTGTCGATTTTGGCTTTTGTTGCCATTGCTTTTGGTGTTTTAGACATGAAGTCCTTGCCCATGCCTATGTCCTGAATGGTATTGCCTAGGTTTTCTTGTAGGATTTTAATGGTTTTAGGTCTAACATATAAGTCTTTAATCCATCTTGAATTAATTTTTGTATAAGGTGTAAGGAAGGGATCCAGTTTCAGCTTTCTACATATGGCTAGCCAGTTTTCCCAGCACCATTTATTAAATAGGGAATCCTTTCCCCATTTCTTGTTTTTGTCAGGTTTGTCAAAGATCAGATAGTTGTAGCTATGCGGCATCATTTCTGAGGGCTCTGTTCTGTTCCATTGATCTATGTCTCTGTTGTGGTACCAGTACCATGCTGTTTTGGTTACTGTAGCCTTGTAGTATAGTTTAAAGTCAGGTAGCGTGATGCCTCCAGCTTTGTTCTTTTGGCTTAGGATTGACTTGGCGATGCGGGCTCTTTTTTGATTCCATATGAACTTTAAAGTAGTTTTTTCCAATTCTGTGAAGAAAGTCATTGGTAGCTTGATGGGGATGGCATTGAATCTATAAATTACCTTGGGCAGTATGGCCATTTTCATGATATTGATTCTTCCAACCCATGAGCATGGAATGTTCTTCCATTTGTTTGTATCCTCTTTTATTTCATTGAGCAGTGGTTTGTAGTTCTCCTTGAAGAGGTCCTTCACATCCCTTGTAAGTTGGATTCCTAGGTATTTTATTCTCTTTGAAGCAATTGTGAATGGGAGTTCACTCATGATTTGGCTCTCTGTTTGTCTGTTATTGGTGTACAAGAACGCTTGTGATTTTTGTACATTAATTTTGTATCCTGAGACTTTGCTGAAGTTGCTAATCAGCTTAAGGAGATTTTGGGCTGAGACAATGGGGTTTTCTAGATATACAATCATGTCATCTGCAAACAGGGACAATTTGACTTCCTCTTTTCCTAATTGAATACCCTTTATTTCCTTCTCCTGCCTGATTGCTCTGGCCAGAACTTCCAGCACTATGTTGAATAGGAGTGGTGAGAGAGGGCATCCCTGTCTCGTGCCAGTTTTCAGAGGGAATGCTTCCAGTTTTTGCCCATTCAGTATGATATTGGCTGTGGGTTTGTTGTAGATAGCTCTTATTATTTTGAGACACGTCCCATCAATACCTAATTTATTGAGAGTTTTTAGCATGAAGGGTTGTTGAATTTTGTCAAAGGCCTTTTCTGCATCTATTGAGATAATCATGTGGTTTTTGTCTTTGGTTCTGTTTATATGCTGGATTACATTTATTGATTTGCGTATGTTGAACCAGCCTTGCATCCCAGGGATGAAGCCCACTTGATCATGGTGGATAAGCTTTTTGATGTGCTGCTGGATTCGGTTTGCCAGTATTTTATTGAGGATTTTTGCATCAATGTTCATCAAGGATATTGGTCTGAAATTCTCTTTTTTGGTTATGTCTCTGCCAGGTTTTGGTATCAGGACGATGCTGGCTTCGTAAAATGTGTTAGGGAGGATTCCCTCTTTTTCTATCGATTGGAATAGTTTCAGAAGGAATGGTACCAGTTCCTCCTTGTACCTCTGGTAGAATTCAGCTGTGAATCCATCAGGTCCTGGACTCTTTTTGGTTGGTAAGCTATTGATTATTGCCACAATTTCAGAACCTGTTATTGGTCTATTCAGAGATTCAACTTCTTCCTGGTTTAGTATTGGGAGGGTGTATTTGTCGAGGAATTTATCCATTTCTTCTAGATTTTCTAGTTTATTTGCATAGAGGTGTTTGTAGTATTCTCTGATGGTAGATTGTATTTCTGTGGGATCGGTGGTGATATCCCCTTTTTCGTTTTTTATTGCATCTATTTGATTCTTCTCTCTTTTCTTCTTTATTAGTCTTGCTAGCGGTCCATCAATTTTGTTGATCTTTTCAAAAAACCAGCTCCTGGATTCATTAATTTTTTGTAGGCTTTTTTGTGTCTCTATTTCCTTCAGTTCTGCTCTGATTTTAGTTATTTCTAGCCTTCTGGTAGCTTTTGAATGTGTTTGCTCTTGCTTTTCTAGTTCTTTTAATTGTGATGTTAGGGTGTCAATTTTGGATCTTTCCTGCTTTCTCTTGTGGGCATTTAGTGCTATAAATTTCCCTCTACACACCGCTTTGAACGTGTCCCAGAGATTCTGGTATGTTGTGTCTTTGTTCTCGTTGGTTTCAAAGAACATCTTTATTTCTGCCTTCATTTCATTATGTACCCAATAGTCATTCAGGAGCAGGTTGTTCAGTTTCCATGTAGTTGAGCGGTTTTGACTGAGTTTCTTAATCCTGAGTTCTAGTTTGATTGCACTGTGGTCTGAGATACAGTTTGTTATAATCTCTGTTCTTTTACATTTGCTGAGAAGAGCTTTACTTCCAACTATGTGGTCAATTTTGTAATAGGTGTGGTGTGGTGCTGAAAAAAATGTATATTCTGTTGATTTGGGATGGAGAGTTCTGTAGATGTCTATTAGGTCCACTTTATGTAGAGCTGAGTTCAATTCCTGGATATCCTTGTTAACTTTCTCTCTCGTTGACCTGTCTAATGCTGACAGTGGGGTGTTAAAATCTCCCATTATTATTGTGTGGGAGTTTAAGTCCCTTTGTAGGTCACTGAGGACTTGCTTTATGAATCTGGGTGCTCCTGTGTTGGGTGCATATATATTTAGGATAGTTAGCTCTTCTTGTTGAATTGATCCCTTTACCATTATGTAATGGCCTTCTTTGTCTCTTTTGATCTTTGTTGGTTTAAAGTCTATTTTATCAGAGACTAGGATTGCAACCCCTGCCTTTTTTTGTTTTCCAGTTGCTTGATAGATCTTCCTCCATCCCTTTATTTTGAGTCTATGTGTGTCTCTGCACGTGAGATGGGTTTCCTGAATACAGCACACTGATGGGTCCTGACTCCTTATCCAGTTTGCCAGTCTGTGTCTTTTGATTGGAGCATTTAGCCCATTTACATTTAACGTGAATATTGTTATGTGTGAATCTGATCCTGTCATTATGATGTTAGTTGGTTATTTTGCTCGTTAGTTGCTATAGTTTCTTCCTAGCCTCGATGGTCTTTACAATTTGGCATGTTTTTGCAGGGGCTGGTACCGGTTGTTCCTTTCCATGTTTAGTGCTTCCTTCAGGAGCTCTTTTAGGGCAGGCCTGGTGGTGACAAAATCACTCAGCGTTTGCTTGTCTGTAAAGTATTTTATTTCTCCTTCACTTATGAAGCTTAGTTTGGCGGGATAGGAAATTCTGGGTTGAAAATTCTTTTCTTTAAGAATGTTGAATATCGGCCCCCACTCTCTTCTGGCTTGTAGAGTTTCTGCTGAGAGATCAGCTGTTAGTCTGATGGGCTTCCCTTTGTGGGTAACCCGACCTTTCTCTCTGGCTGCCCTTAACATTTTTTCCTTCATTTCAACTTTGGTGAATCTGATAATTATGTGTCTTGGAGTTGCCCTTCTCGAGGAGTATCTTTGTGGCGTTCTTTGTATTTCCTGAATCTGAATGCTGGCCTGCCTTGCTAGATTGGGGAAGTTCTCCTGGATAATATCTTGCAGAGTGTTTTCCAACTTGGTTCCATTCTCCCCATCATTTTCAGGTACACCAATCAGACGTAGGTTTGGCCTTTTCACATAGTCCCAAATTTCTTGGAGGCTTTGTTCATTTCTTTTTATTCTTTTTTCTCTAAACTTCCCTTCTCTCTTCATTTCATTCATTTCATCTTCTATCAGCGATACCCTTTCTTCCAGTTGATCGCATCTGCTACTGAGGCTTCTGCATTCTTCGCGTAGTTCTCGAAACTTGGCTTTCAGCTCCATCATCTCCTTTAAGCCTTCTCTCCATTGGTTATTCTAGTTATCCATTCTTCTAATTCTTTTTCAAAATTTTTAACTTCTTTGCTATTGTTTTGAATTTCCTCTCGTAGCTCAGAGTAGTTTGATCGTCTGAAGCCTTCTTCTCTCAACTCATCAAAGTCATCCTCCATCCAGCTTTGTTCCGTTGCTGGTGAGGAACTGAGTTCCTTTGGAGGAGGAGAGGTGCTCTGTTTTTTAGAGTTTCCAGTTTTTTTGGTCTGTTTTTTCCCCATCTTTGTGGTTTTGTCTACTTTTTGTCTTCGATGATGGTGATGTACAGATGGGTTTTTGGTGTGGATGTCCTTTCTGTTTGTTAATTTTCCTTCTACCAGACAAGACCCTCAGCTGCAGGTCTGTTGGAGTTTACTAGAGGTCCACTCCAGACCCTGTTTGGCTGGGTGTCAGCACCGGTGGCTGCAGAACAGCGGATTTTCGTGAGACCACAAATTCAGCTGTCTGATAGTTCCTCTGAAAGTTTTGTCTCAGAGGAGTACCCGGTTGAATGAAGTGTCAGTCTGTCCCTACTGGGGGGGTGCCTCCCAGTTAGGCTGCTCAGGGGTGAGGGACCCACTTTAGGAGGCAGTCTGTCCGTTCTCAGATCTCCAGCTGCGTGCTGGGAGAACCACTACTCTCTTCAAAGCTGTCAGTCAGACAGGGACATTTAAGGCTGTGGAGGTTCTCGCTGAGTTTTTGGTTGTCTGTGCCCTGCCCCCAGAGGTGGAGCCTACAGAGGCAGGCAGGCCTCCTTGAGCTGTGGTGGGCTCCACCCAGTTCGAGCTTCCTGGCTGCTTTGTTTACCTAAGCAAGCCTGGGCAATGGCGGGCGCCCCTCCCCCAGCCTCGTTGCCGCCTTGCAGCGTGATCTCAGACTGCTGTGCTAGCAATCAGCAAGACTCTGTGGGCATAGGACCCTCCGAGCCAGGTGCGGGACACAATCTCCTAGTGTGCCGTTTTCCAGGCCCGTTGGAAAAGCGCAGTATTAGGACGGGACTGACCCGATATTCCAGGTGCCGTCTGTTTCCCCTTTCTTTGACTAGGAAAGGGAACTCCCTGACCCCTTGCGCTTCCCGAGTGGGGCAATGCCTCGCCCTGCTTCGGCTCGCGGACAGTGCGCTTCACTGACTGTCCTGAACCCACTGTTAGGCACTCCCTAGTGAGATGAAACCGGTACCTCAAGCAGAAATGCAGAAATCACCCGTCTTCTGTGTCGCTGGTGCTGGGAGCTGTAGACCAGAGCTGTTCCTATTCGGCCATCTTGGCTCCACCCCGGAATCTTTTTTAAAAAGTCAAATTTATAAAAGTGTAGGGTAGAACAGTGGTTGCAAGGGGCTGGAAGATGATGGAAATGGGGAGATGGTCAAAGGGTGAAAACTTTCACTTATGAGATGAATAGGTTCTAGGGATCTAATATGCAGTATGATGACTGTAGTTAATACTGTATTGTTTACTTGAAATTTACAGAGAGATCAGATTTTAAGTGTTCTCACCACACACATACACACATACATGCACAAGAAGATAACTAAGTGTGATGATGGATGTGTTAATTAATTTAATTGTGGTAATCATTTCACAATGTACAATTGGAATACATACAATTTTTATTTGTGAATTAATTATACTTTAATAAAGCTGGGAGAAAATCCAAAACAAATACATCTAAAATAAAATAAAATGAGCAACTAAAAATGTTTTTAAAAATATATCTTAAAAACAATAATTTATATTTAAAGCTTTATTTTGTATGAACAGAGCAGCAGCTTTCTTACTTTTTTGTTGTCATTTTAGGCTTTTAGAAATAAAGACTCAATAAATAATTGGAAAATTCAATAAAATTATTATCAGTGAGTTCTGATTTAAAACCAACAGAACATCCTGGAATCCTCTGTTCTCCCAGTATAATGGCACCATGTCTTTTAATAGTTGACTTATTTGAGGAAAATACAGACATGGTGAAAGTACATTTTTCATTAGTTGTTCTGGATGTTGCATAAACGTCTCACCCATTTAGAAAATGCAGTGTTCCTTTTTTGTAAGATTCATAACAATGTTTTATATGTTCCAAGTTAAGGGATACATTATGCTTTCTATTTAACCCAGGAATTCGTTTAATGTAAACTGTCAGCCTTTTAGTTTTATCACTAAATGGATATGTCAACCTAAAGAAATGAAGACTAATAGCCTAGTAAATGTTCTATGGATTTGAGGGTGGATTTGACATTGTACAAAATCCTAAACAAACAAGAAAAAACACCCTAAATATTGTGTGAAGGAACAAGTGAGGTCATCAACATAGTCTGCAGGAGGAGTGGAGCCTTGGCAAAGACCCAGTCAACCACAAAGGGCAAAGAGGTTCTCAGACCAGAACATGAGGATGTGGTTCTGGAATAATCAGAATGAGAGCTGCCATTTTTGAGTGCCTACCATGTACCAGGCATTTTGCTAGTGCTTTACATCAGAGACAAATTGTTCCCCAAATGGCTGGCAGGAACACAGTCTTACAAAGTAGCAGCAATACTCGCTCTTTAAAAGAAGGGATCATAGGTTAGTTTTTGTCTTGAAGGGAAAAACTGATTTTATATTGCTGTAGAACCAAAGACAACTATGACTGTGTTAACCAGCTTTCCAGGCTGATTTTATGTTTTGTATGTTTTCCACACTTAAAATGTTTTCTTTTCCTTCTGTGATGGTCAAGATATTTTGTTAGGATTTTTAGAAAATTTAATTTAAAACGTTATGCCATCTTGTGATAAAGGGCAAGCATGAACCTATCATTTCCCCATTAATTTGATAATTCATTTATTCAATAAATACTTGTTGCATTACTACTCTGTGAGCCACTGCTCTAGGTGTTGTAAATATAGTGCAGTGAGTGAAACACATAGTTCCTACCCTTAAGGAACTTACAGTCTAGGAGAGAGACAGGCACTAAGCAAATGATTGTACAAATAAACATTTAGCACAGTTGGTATGAATCTTCATTTAGAAACTCAGTTACCCAAGAAATACATTTGCTAGAATTCTGTTCAATTTTTGACTCCAAGTTTCCACACCACTCAGCTGGCAGAAATAAACAACAACCAAACAAGCTAATGTCAGCCCAACTTGGGCTTGGTTTCCTTCCTCTTCCCTGGACATAACTAGAGCATCTTACTCTGGCGTGCCAAGGCCCTTCTGTCATCAAAGAGTTGATGCCTCCTCAGTTGTCTGGCTTCTTTGGTTCTAGTGGTTCTTTGCTGCTGCTGTTGCACATCACTCATGGCATGAGGAATAGCTTTCAGAGTTCCTGTGGTCCCTCACAGGTCTTACTACTTCCTGGACAATGGTTTTTAGAAGTAGGGCATGGATCTCCTCTGCTCTAAGGATCCACAGGCCTCCCTCTTTTTCTCATCCCCCTACCCTTTCCAACCCTGAGGAAACTTCACATTTCTCTTTATGTTTAAGATACTTGGTCTATGTCTCAAATACCTTTTCCAAGTCCTATGCTTTTATGGAGCAAAAATGGATGTATTTGATTTATTGTCATTTTATATGTCTCCTTCAACTTATAAACATAGAGCTACTAACTTGAGAAGGGAAAGGTAATGAAGAAAAATAAGGATTAAAAATATATCTCTTAATATTATCCCTCAATAATAATTTCTGAAATAATGCTATAAGGGAAATCCATGGTGACTTGAGAACAGTTATCAAAGCAACCAAATTTAATTTGATTGGGTGGTAGGTCCTATGAAAGGGAGCTCAGAGAGGGTTCTTCTGAGGAGATGAGATAGGAACTGGGATCTGAAAGCCATGTAAAGAGTTAAGGGTTTATTATTATTATTATTATTATTATTATACTTTTAGGGTACATGTGCACAATGTGCAGGTTTGTTACGTATGTATCCATGTGACATGTTGGTGTGCTGCACCCATTAACTCATCATTTAGCATTAGGTATATCTCCTAATGCTGTCCCTCCCCCCTGTCCCCACCCCACAACAGTCCCTGGAGTGTGATGTTCCCCTTCCTGTGTCCATGTGTTCTCATTGTTCAATTCCCACCTATGAGTGAGAACATGCAGTGTTTGGTTTTTTGTCCTTGCGATACTGAGAATGACGGTTTCCAGTTTCATCCATGTCCCTACAAAGGACATGAACTCAACATTTTTTATGGCTGCATAGTATTCCATGGTGTATATGTGCCACATTTTCTTAATCCAGTCTATTGTTGTTGGACATTTGGGTTGGTTCCAAGTCTTTGTTATTGTGAATAGTGCCGCAATAAACATACGTGTGCATGTGTCTTTATAGCAGCATGATTTATAGTCCTTTGGGTATATACCCAGTAATGGGATGGCTGGGTCAAATGGTATTTCTACTTCTAGATCGCTGAGGAATTGCCACACTGACTTCCACAATGGTTGAACTAGTTTACAGTCCCACCAACAGTGTAAAAGTGTTCCTATTTCTCCACATCCTCTCCAGCACTTGTTGTTTCCTGACTTTTTAATGATAGCCATTCTAACTGGTGTGAGATGGTATCTCATTGTGGTTTTGATTTGCATTTCTCTGATGGCCAGTGATGATGAGCATTTTTTCATGTATTTTTTGGCTGCATAAATGTCTTCTTTTGAGAAGTGTCTGTTCATGTCCTTTGCCCACTTTTTGATGGAGTCGTTTGTTTTTTTCTTGTAAATTTGTTTGAGTTCATTGCAGATTCTGGATATTAGCCCTTTGTCAGATGAGTAGGTTGCAAAAATTTTCTCCCATTTTGTAGGTTGCCTGTTCACTCTGATGGTAGTTTCTTTTGCTGTGCAGCTCTTTAGTTTAATTAGATCCCATTTGTCAATTTTGGCTTTTGTTACCATTGCTTTTTGTGTTTTAGACATGAGGTCCTTGCCCATGCCTATGTCCTGAATGGTATTGGCTAGGTTTTCTTCTAGGGTTTTTATGGTTTTAGGTCTAACATGTAAGACTTCAATCCATCTTGAATTAATTTTTGTATAAGGTGTAAGGAAGGGATACAGTTTCAGCTTTCTACATATGGCTAGCCAGTTTTCCCAGCACCATTTATTAAATAGGGAATCCTTTTCCCATTGCTTGTTTTTGTCAGGTTTGTCAAAGATCAGATAGTTGTAGATATGTGGCATTATTTCTGAGGGCTCTGTTCTGATCCATTGATCTATGTCTCTGTTGTGGTACCAGTACCATGCTGTTTTGGGTACTATAGCCTTGTTTTAAAATAAGTAGTTCAATTAAGTTGACTAGAACTGTCTCCAATGCTTATCATGGTGTTCAAATCTAGTATGTTGAGAGGAATATAATGGATCATCAATAAATATTTGACAAAAATTAATTTAATTAATATTTTGGGATTAAAAATTAAAATATTAGACAACATACTTGTTAATATTATTTTTGACATATTTTAACATACTTTTTAGAAATAATTCTTAGTAATTTTGATGTTGCTGTAATAAATGATATATTTATCTGAAAAAAAAGAGTTAATGCTTTGAAGGAGAGTGAGGAGTGGGGAGGAGGGTGTTCTCAACAGAAAGGATACAGGTGGCAAGGCCTCACAGCAGGAGAACATTGAAAAAAAAATCTATGAGCATTATCATTTATGGATAAAATCTTAATTATAGATTATACACACTTTCATTTTGGTGTATGAGGCCTCAGCAAACTATATAAGGCATCAACCATTTATTATGCCAAAATAGAAAGTGTATAAGAACTGGTCAGAGCTTTGGACTTGAGTTTAAGCCTGACCGGTTATAAGTTGTATGGTCTATGGCATATTGTATCACCTCTTCAAGCCTTAATTATATCATCTGGAAAATAGAGATTATGATAATATTACAACTACATGCCCCATTAGTCTCATAGGATTGCTGTGATGATATACTGGGAAAATGGATGTGAAAGTGTTTGGCAAACTGTAAAGAACTTTCATGTGCATAATTAGTATGTTAATAACTAAATCTATTCACAGTAAAATTCAAAATTTTCTTTTAAAGAGACTTCTCCTGAGATAAAATGGCAAATACTAAGTGTTCCATTTTCTCACTTATAATTATATGTAACTACATAGAGGTGAACCAAGTGAACACACTAAATATGATACACAATTATATAGCAGTGAATACAATCTTCCTTTTCTGCCTCAACTGAAAGAGCAGCTAACAATTTACTATCAGACAACAATAATGTAAGTTCTATATGAGAGACGCCTGGTAGAAAATGACCAAATGAAGTAATGAATACCTAGCACAAAATAGAAGCCTAAAGTTAGCACAGTCACCACTCTCTCCTTAGATCCCTAACCAGCACACTAGGGTGTGTGTGTGTGTGTCTGTGTGTATGTGTGTGTGTGTGTGTATGTTTAAGGATAACATAAGATGGCTAATGGCAGGACAGAATTCTTACTCAATTCTTAAAAATGTGTGGTAAACAGAGTTTACTAGTAAAGATTCAAAGCCAGTCTATAAAGCAAGCAAAATAATTCCTTCCGAAGTCCCCAGGAGGAAAGATCTTAGACTAAAAATTTGATGCTAACCTATTAAGTATGGGAAAATCACTTAAAGCTGCAGAAGCAGGGGTGAGAAGGGTAGAATAAAATAGGTTCAGTGCTTTAGGAGCAGTTTCCCAGGATCCAAAAAAAATAGCTTTATTTTATATGCAGGCTTGAAGAACAATGGGGAAAATATGTGAATAATTTGTAAACATCAAAAGTACATAATAAAAAGGAACACATTTTTTCAGTTAGATCAAGTTTTTATTTTCTTACACAAGGTGTTATAGAAGTCCAATCTTTCAGAAAGACAAAAACAAAGATTATCACAACGACATACCAGTGGAAAATTTATAATCCTTATAACCTGACCTAGGCTCTAAATCCATGTAAAATTTGCCTTGCTTTTGTTTAAGGGATGGCTCCAAACAAATGGAGATTATGAAGCAATGGATACTTGTAAAAGGTACTTCCCACTGTTGCACTGATTCCAGTCTTGGTTTTTAATATATACATATATTTTTTTTCCAGAGAGTTTAGTGAATTTCATATGCCCTATCCTCTCCTCTCCACTTAGAATGCTTTATAGAACAGCCCGTAATGTCCTGTGGCCTCAGTTTAACCCAGGATTTGTTAAAACAAACTGTGTAGAATAGCCTGTTAGCAATGGATATTTGGAGGAGTCACTGCTCCCCATCTCCACCCTGATTTCCACAGCCTTGCTCTAGAACTCTTCATAAAATAACATCCTGACGTGGCCTATAGATCAGAGACTTTATATTTTCTATCTGGGTCCACCGAAGTCTGGGCTTAAAATCCAGAGGTGATTCTGGGCAAACAGAGGAGAGTACCCTGTTGTGTCCCAGATTAATTTTTCTCACTGAATTGGGAATGTGATAAGCGCTGGCCAAACAATAAAATTCTGATATTTACTGTCATATATTTTGCTTGCCAAATAGTCTAACAAAGTTCTATAGCTTCGGCTCTTAGATCTAAGAGGATAAAATGTTAGGTACAAGAATCCATTATTTTCATCATACTAAAAACTACGTAATTATAAACTTTGAAAAACAGAGCCTGGAAAGCAGAAGCTTTAAAATCAATAGAATTGTGTCTTATAAAGATTTTGGTTTTAGTGATTCTAATAATTTCCAAGTTTCGCTTCTACAAGTATAATAATTTTCTAACCCATTTAGACATTGTATAAGAATGTACATGTACTCATATGTACTTAGAATATGATCAAAAAGTAGAGTAGGAATATCTTTAGAAAAATTAAGAAAATTCCACTGAAACTCTTAAGGATAACTCTTAGATTGTAAACTAATCAAATATCTCTGAAATAAAAGTTTATTAAATTTAAATTAAGTGGAAGTTATACATCAAATATTGTTTTCTGAAATCAAAATCTGGTGTACAGTATATAATACAGAATATTGGATGTTAATTCATTTTTTCAAACAACTACAAGAAAAATATTAGGAATGATGAATTATGCTGGTTGGTTTGACTTGGATCCAAGCAAAGTATCTATTATATCTCCCTGAAAAAAAAAAGTCACAAAATTACAATGCAATAAAATGCAAATTAAAAGGTAAAGTAGTCTTTAAAATGCCATTTAAAATTTATAAGTTAGTGATACACATATCCAATAAGATTGTAAAAGGGAAACAAGCAAAGGTAAGTTTAAACAGTAATGGTTATTTCCTAGTATAAACCTACTCTTTCCATGAAAGACTCTTTTTTTTTTGAGACAGAGTCTTGCTCTGTCGCCAGGCTGGAGTGCAGTGGCGCAATCTCGGCTCACTGTAACCTCTGCCTCCTGGGTTCAAGCAATTCTCCTGCCTCAGCCTCCCGAGTGGCTGGGACTACAGGCACGTGCCACCACGCCTGGCTAATTTTTTTTGTATTTTTAGTAGAGATACGGTTTCACCGTGTTAGCCAGGATGGTCTCGATCTCCTGACATGATTCGCCCTCCTTGGCCTCCCAAAGTGCTGGGATTACACGCGTGAGCCACCGCGCCTGGCTGAAAGACTCTTTTAATGAATTCTGATAAATAATTTTATAAAGATTCAGTAAGAAGAAAATTTTGGCATCTCCTATTTAACCTTAATGCTTAAGCCTAAACTTTCTCATTTATACTGTTCTTCCTTTTCCCTCACGTCCCAGGGGCAGCCTTTATCATAAATTTGGTGCACATCTTTCATATAGAATGAAATCATAAGGCTTCCAAAACTTTGATTCACTCTTGGTTAAAATTAATGAAAAAATTATAGGTCATAATGTTACTTGACAAGATATCTTGGTAGGAAATAATGTTTTTGACATTACTTTGGAACTTCAAATTATTATTATGACTATAATTCTCTATAAGCTAAGAAAGAAAAGGTATTGTCCTTAACATTTGGCTGTAAGTAACAAAAAAAACTAATTAATGGTTTTTTGTTGTTGTTTAATCTCCCCAAAAATATAACCCTAAGCCTTTCAAATATAGTGACCAAAAACATGAAAAACATATTTGTATCCAAAAATTATGTTTATTTACTAACAATATGGAATTGATTTGTTAAGCAAATTATTCTTACCGGCCTTGAAATCTCTCTCACACACACACACACACACACACACACACATACACACACACAGGTTTGCCAAAAATGTTCAGATTCTCTCAGCTTAGCTTTCTGCTTGTAGAGCATACTGTTCAAATTAAAAGATTGCGTAACCAATTCAAACCCAAACACAAAAATTAAGTATTTTTCTTCTATATTCCAGTCTATACTTTATACTTTTACCAACTATAAATGTGTCTACTAAGAATATGTTTTTATTTTTGTGTTTAAATAATACTTACATATATTATAACATATTGTACTTACCTTATGGAAATTTGCTTTTATCACTCAATGCTGTTTTTTAAATGTATTTAAAATTTGTCATATTAACACTTTAAGATATAGGTCATTTAAATCTCTGTATTGTAATTACACGTGTGAAAATGTCATATTTTATCTATCCAGTCTTCCACTGATAATCATTTGGGTTGTTTTCAATTTGTCAGTATACAAACAAGGCTACTAAACATTGTTTTCTCATTAGCATGTTTTTCACACCATTACCCATGAGTTGAACAAAGCCCTAAAGATGTACAGAATCTGGGCTAGGCCTGGTAGTTCACGCCTGTAATCCTAGCACTTGAGGAGGCTTAGGCGGGCAAATCACTTGAGTCCAGGAGTTCGAGATGAGTCTGGATAACACGGCAAAACCCCATCTCTACAAAATATACAAAAATTAGTTGGGCATTATGGTATGCACCTGTAGTCCCAGCTACTTGGGAGGCTGAGGTGGGACAATTGCTTGATTCCAAGAGTTTGAGGCTGCAATGAGCCAAGATCAGGCTACTGTACTCCAGCCTAGGCAACAGAGTGAGACCTTTTCTAAAAGAAAAAAGAAAAAAAAAAACGGATAGAATCTAATCTAATCAGATGGCATTTAAACATCTACAAAAGTTGTAATCCTACTGCATAGGAAAACTGTAATAATTTAGAATTTAATGATACAGTAAATCAATGAACTGAAGTCAATCAAGTGATCCAGCAACATAGGCAGGGTTGCAGACTTCCGTGAGATGATGGAGGACTTAGGTAATGTGTAACTAGACTTTAGGAGACATGGGCTGGGAGACAAATGCATTGGAGCACTGACAAATCAACAGTAAAACAGGGCTCAGGCTGGCAGCTAAGGTAGTTAGATAAATCCCCTTAAATGTTCACAGTGTCAGGCCTGGCTAAAATCTTAAGTCAAGATGCATCTTGGCTAGTTGGGAAAATAATCTTCAAAACTACTTATAATGTTAATCTTTTTTACCCTGAGAAGAATAAACACTGTGTACAAAAATGATGCAGCAAATCAAACAGATAACTTTAGTATTTTCTGCATTAAGGAATGTATATATTTTTAATATTTTAAATATTCATTATGTATATGAGAAGTTGCCATATTGGAATGTCTAACAGAAACATTTGCTTCTTATATAAATGTATAATTTGGGTAATTGATTTACACTTACAATCATGGATTGAAATCTTACTAATTTGTAAACGGCATTGGAATATGTAAGAAAATATAGTATCCATCACATTTAAAATTTTTAATTTATGAAATTAATAAGAATTCCTTAAGTATCTGAGACTTGTTTGTCCATAAGAAAATTGAAGTGCTTAAAAACCCAATATATTAAATTTATAAATGAGATTTAAAATATTTAAGAAAATTTAATTAAGTTGCAAAAGCTCATTTAGCATGTATTAAAATCTGCTAGACTTAAAAAGAGAATAACAAAATATATAATCTAAATGTAAGAACTTAAGATGAACTGTTTGTTTTTTGTAAATCTTATATCATTTGAATATGAATTTTTAAAATCAAAGTAGACTGAGTAATCTTTTGTACATATAAAGGCTACCGTAGGGAACATTAGAAATAAGAAATAAATTGGCCAGGTGCAGTGGCTCACACCTGTAATCCCAGCACTTTGAGAGGCCGAGGTGGGCGGATCACCTGAGGTCAGGAGTTCGAGACCAGCCATGGCAAAACCCTGTCTCTACTAAAAAAGTACAAAAATTAGCCGGGCGTGGTGGTGGGCGCCTGTAATCACAGCTACTGAGGAGGCTGAGGCAGTAGAATTGCTTGAACCTGGGAGGCAGAGGTTGCAGCGAGCCAAGATCGTCCCACTGCATTCCAGCCTGGGTGACAAGAGCGAGACTCCGTCTCAAAAAAAGAAATAAGAAATAAATTTTTAAAAACACCTCACATTGATATTTCCTTATACATGTCTCCCATTGTGCATGTGGAAGATGTGATTCTGTATGGCTTGTATGGTATTTGAATTTTCCATTTTATTTCATTGCTTTCTGAAGAGGCTATTTTAATTTCTATTACCAGTATATAAATTATTAAATTACTCTTATACTGGCCCCTTTGCCACTTTTCTCTCAAGCAACTTCCTTACCAGTCAAAAAAGTCAACCTACCAGTTCCTTAAGATGACACAAACCTTTCCAATTCCTTATCTTTGCTCGAGCTTTTCCCTCAGTCAGGAATAACAATTCCAATTTTTCCCTATCTGCAAGGAAAAATCCTAAACCTCCAAGCATAGTTGAAATTTAATCTCCTTTGTGAAAACCTTCCCAAAAGCATTCTCTTATTTTCCTTTTCCTCTTCCCATTCACCTTCCAAAAGTCAATTATTCTCCTGCTCTGTGATTCTATAGTAGTTCATTATTTCTGTTCTTTATGACTTGATTATAGTTTCTTGAATATCTATTGTCCCTTTCTTAGAAACCATGTCTTTTGCTTGTGTGTTTGCTCATTCAGTCATTCAGTATTCACCGAATGCCCATTATGTGCTAGTACTGAGCTAGACACTTACATATATGTTTCCAAAGGGCTCAAACTAGTAAGAAAAATAAGTATACAAAATACTGCAACTTATTATTGATAGATTATTGTCACACTTGATAGGTTTTATATATATAAAAATACACACACAAATACATATATATATACATTCGATGAAAAGAAAAGAATCAACATGCCAATATTCACAGATTTCTCTTCCACCACTATCTCCAACACACAATAACAAAAATTTTAAAACAACTCAAACAACTCAATTCCCGCTCTCAACCACCGCAAATTCAGAGTTTGTGGGCAAGTTCTTAGAGCTCTTGTGAGATGGACTAAGAGAATCACAGAGATTTTTTTTTTTTTTTAAAAAGATGAATTTAGGCTTTGAGGCTACATTTAGAATTGGAGGCTTATGGACAAAAGAAGAAAAAAAGATTACTATAAACTATGTATTTGGATTCACTTAAACATTTTAAGACATTTGAATAAGAATGGAATTTTCTTTTAATTTCTTTTGGTCATTGAGTTGTGTATCTTAGGCAAGTTTCAATGTGGAGATAAATATCCCAGTACCTGTTAAAATATCTGATACTCAATAAATGTGTGAGAAATGAAAACATGTTTAATATCATGAAAAAGCCATTAGGATTACATTCCTCAGAGTAGACTAAAATTATTATGTAAGAAAACCAATGCATTTTGCGAAAAAAATACAGATGATATGGAAAACAGGTAAGTAAAAAGAAAAACTAAAATTTACCCATGACTCCACCACTAATAACTAATAGTTGTAATACAAAGCATGTTAATTTTTTCTCTAGTTTTTCAATGCATATTTATTCAACAAGCATTTGTTGAATAACTACTATAAGCCAGACACTATACTAGTCCATGGTAATACAACCCAAAAAAAGAGATAAAAATCACTATTTTCATAGAGTTAACATTCTAGATGTGGGACACAGGCAATTAACAAAATATATAAATAAATTTTGCTATAATGCATGCATACATTTGTATATAAATAAATATAAAATGCATAAGTAAGTTTATGTATATTCAAAGATGGTAAATGTTATTTAAAAAATAAGTCGTGAAAGAGTATTGAATAGGGAATGTGAAAGATAGTAGAGGTTGCAATTTTAAATAAGACAATCAGGAAAGACTTCACTGAGAAAGTGACACTTGAGCAAAGATTTGAAGTAAGTAAAGAAATAAGCCCCATGAATTTTAGGCTGGGGAAATGACAAGCATTTTATTTATTTTATTTATTTACTTATTTAACATTTGTAGTCCATATGGTTGGGACAGAACTCTACCTCCTACATGTGACCCAGATCTAATCAACCATCTGATTTCCCTGGCCACATTTCCTTCTTGTTGGATATTTATGTTGTTCTGTTTTCCCTTTCCTTTTCTTTTCTTATCATCTCATGAATAATGCTACAGTTAATTTATTTTATTACATTTATAAACATTTCTATAGGCTAGTCTCAGAAGTGGAATTGCTAGTTAAAAGGAATCAATATTCTCTAAACATTTCTTTTTTGAGTCAGAAGTTTGCTCTGTTGCCCAGGCTGGAGTGCAGTGGCGCCATCTCAGCTCACTGCAACCTCCGTCTCCCACGTTCAAATGATTCTCGTGCCTCAGCCTCCTGAGTACCCGGGACTACAGGCACCTACTACTACACCCAGCTAATTTTTGTATTTTTAGTAGAGACAGAGTTTCACCACATTGGCCAGGCTGGTCTTGAACTCCTGACCTCAAGTGATGCACCTGCCTCGGTCTCCAAAAGTGCTGGGATTACAAGCATAAGCAACCATGCCCAGCCTTCTCTAAACATTTCTAACAGTCTTGATTCAGATTGTCAAATTACTTCCAAAAAGTTATACCGATTTGTATTCCAACCACCAGTATGAGAGGACTCATCAAATGTTTGCCAGTACAGAGTAGTCTTATTAAAAAATTATTTTTAAATAAACCTTGTAAATCTGATATGTGAGAATGCTATTTGAATTTAATAACATTTTATCTTTTAAATTATTAGTGAGGTTGGATTTTAAAACATAGCTACTAGTCATTTTTTGGGAATGACCTGTTGCCGACCATTGCCCATTTTTTTATTGAAGTCTTGGTGTTTTTTCATATTGATTTGTGCATATTTTTAATATTTTAGTGTATTAATCATATTTGTGCTAATATTTACCAGATTACTGTTTATAATAACAATTTAAACATAAGAAAGAGAAAAAATGGAAATTTTAAATTGAAAATTGAAAACTTTTTTTAAATAATAGGCATCTATTGACACTGAGTTGTCTGTCAAAGTTCGACACAAAACTTGGGTATTCAAAGAATGTGGAATAAGAGAATACGATAATGCTAACCCAACAGAAATAAATACCCATTTCAGGAACACTGGAAAATATCTGAAAATACAATTATTTTATGTAACAATCTTTTAATATATGACGTAAATTTCTCTGAATATCTTTAAGAATTATTAAGTCCCGATTACATACCAAGCACAATTTTAGTTTCTCCCATATAATATTTACAATTATTTTGCTCACCAACATTATTATTCTCATTATCTTTTACAGATAAAGAAGATGAGGCTGAAAAAAAAAAATAACCCTGGTAGGTCGTGTCTAGAACCCTAGTGTCTAGAAGTTAGCAACTCTTGGAATTTATGTTCTTTTATTATATTACACTTAAGATATTGAGAAATGTAAATCCTTTGCATGCTACAAAAGTATAACTGAATAGACTAATAAAATGACACAAACTTTTTTACTCTTGCATCTTACCCGGCCAGATTCCAAAACAGTAGGCATATTTCTCAGTTCATACACAGAAACCTGTCCATCACTGTCTCCTACCAGAAGGCAATCTGTTTGTTTGGCAAAGAGAATGGTTGTGAACTTGATTCCAGGGTTAGCAGTATTCACAATCAGAGGGTCCAAACTGTAATGAAATATTTTATTTGTAAATTCAATTGTTATATTAATATGGTCTTTTAAATAGACAAAGAAAAATTTGACATTTTTTAAATTTAATGTAACAAAAACCATAAGCCTATTTAAGTGTTTCCAAACTCAAAATAACTGCTCCTCACTCCTTACTCAATCAAAACCTTCATTTCTTCAATGAGCTAATTTCAACCAGGTAAATTAAAGTACTTCACAATTAAGATGTGAACTCATAAATTTAAACTTCTGTGATGGTTAACTTTGTGTGTCCACTTAGCTAGGCTATGGTACCCAGTTGTTTGATCAAACTTCAGTCTATTGTAAAGGTATTTTTTTTCAAATACAATTAACATTTAATTCACTAGAATTTGAATAAAGCTGATTACCCTCCATAATGTGGGTAGGCTTCATCCAATTAGTTGAAGGCCTTAAAAGAAAAGAATGATATCCACCAAAGTGGAATAAAATTCTACCTGCAGAATGCCTTTCTACTCAAGACTGCAACATGACTCCTGCTGAAAATTCCAGCCCACCAGGCTGCACTGCAGATTTCATACTTGATAGGACCCACTCCTTAAAATAAATGTCTCTCTCTCTCAAGAGATAGATATAAAGATAGAGATATATAGAGACAGAGACAACAATAGATCTAAGTAGATACATACATCTTATTGGTTCTGTTTCTCTGGAGACCCCTAACACAACTTCTTAAATAATAACTGTCTTTTAACAGAATAATGTTTTTATCCAAATGAACCTCTGGAACGTACAAGTACATTTTGAACAAGAAGTTTTCCCATCTTCGTCATCTAAAGCAATCTACCTCGTGTCCTCAAAAGAAGACAAGTAGCAAGTTTGTATACTTCTTTTAAA
This sequence comes from Symphalangus syndactylus, assembly GCF_028878055.3. Classification (NCBI taxonomy): domain Eukaryota; kingdom Metazoa; phylum Chordata; class Mammalia; order Primates; family Hylobatidae; genus Symphalangus; species Symphalangus syndactylus. The sequence continues at coordinate 45,784,185 of NC_072434.2, read as the reverse complement.
AATGTGCTGTCCTGGGAATTACAGCTTTTCCAGAAAAATTAAAATCAGACATGGGATTGTTTAAGAAGCCACTTTATACATTAGTCACCTCATACTTGTAATCCTTGATTTTTGGTTCATACTGTTTTATAAAACAAACCAGGGCAAAATTTTAAAGTTACTGAATTATTAATTCCCAGCAAAAAATTTTCTCATGAAGAATAAATCCATTGAATTTGACATCATTTCTTTCAAACAAGAATTTATTTTCTTGCTGCTTTTGCTAAAAACTAGCATAAAGATATATTATAATTTCCAACTGAAAATGTAGAACCATTAACCTTTTTATTTCAACACTGTATTAAGCTTTCATATTAGGAAGAATAAATTAATTTAGACAATCCTCTAATAATTTTGGTGTAATATCTTAAATCAAATATTTTAATTAAGTTCATACCCCTTTGAATATTTTTGAAACAAGGTAAAAGCATAAGTAAATGTTGCAAAAATAATTACTTTGTCCCTTTTTTCTATTGTAGAAAACTTTTAGTTAAAAATGTAAAAATGCCTCTGTATGTTTCTCTAAACCAGGCAATGAATAAGAACTCAAGATAGCTATTATATCCTATATCGTCCTAGAAAAGTTTGAGGAGATGAGTAAGGTAAACTACTTTCTTTATTCTCTTTTTTTTTTCTGAGACAGAGTCTCACTATGTTGCCCAGGTTGGAGTACACTGACACAATCTTGCCTCACTGCAACCTCTGCCTCTTGGGTTCAAATGATTCTCCTGTTTCTTTCTCCCGAGTAGCTGGGACTACAGGTGCATGCCACCACACCTGGCTAGTTTTTGTATTTTGGTAGAGATGGGGTTTCGCCATGTTGGCCAGGCTGGTCTTGAACTCTTGACCTCAAGTGATCCACCGCCTCAGCCTCCCAAAGTACTGGGATTACAGGTGTGAGCCACTGTGCCCAGCCAAGGTAAACTACTTTCATTCAAATATTTTTAAAACCACATACGGTATAAATAATTGACATTAATATAGCATCCTGGCGTTATCTTTATTCAAAAAGGACTCTCATAAACTATTACTTATTTTAAAGTAACTGCAGTACCCTCTAACTGGTGTCAAAACTATCAGGTATCATTTAGTTTGAACTGCTTCTACTATAAATACACCCAAGAAAAATAGTAACACTTACGTGTTGATATGAAGGTCCCAAATCTCCACCCTGTTCTCATTTGCAGCTGCAAATATATAGGATGATTTTGGAGACCAGGCAACATCGTAAACAACAGAAGTAGTTGGATAAAAACTCAAAAATGGCTTGACATTCTCCTGTTGCCATATAATAACACCCCAATCTGCAGAACAGCTTAAAAATACATCATGACAAAATGGATTCCATGTCACTTTATACACTGGACCCTAGAAATAAAAAAAAATACATAGGTAAATAATATTTAACATCTTTTATTTTAAACTTGACCAGCAAATTAAAAATGCTAAGATTTCTAGATTTTCACACTGTTCATTATTGTGTGGGCATTATTTTAGCTGAGAATAAGATCATAGATTGAATCTTCCCTAAATTATTACATTTAGAAACATAAAAATATAGTTGCTACAATATTCACTAAATTTAACACATATTATGCATACTTTGAAAAAATAAAGAGTATTAAGAAAAAAAAGAAATGAGGGCGAAAATGAAGAAAATGTGGCTGAAACAATCATGACAAGATATACAGCCAGGTGCAGTGGTGTTTGCCTGTAGTCCCAGCTACTTTAGAGGCTAAAGTGGGAAGATCAAGTGGAAGATAAAGTGAAGTTCAAGGTCAGCCTGGGTAACAGTGAGACCCATCTCTTAAAAAAAAAAATTATAAAAATAAGCTATAGAGACCAGGTATGGGTGAAAGACAATTTTACTTTAGGATCAGCATGTTATCATAAGCAAAATCTTTTAGAAACAAAACTTCCAAACTTTCAAGAAGAAATCAAGGCTATCTAGAAGTCAAATAAAATGCCCCGTACATTATTGGTGGTTTCCATAGAAGAAAACACTTAATTCAAGATGGTATTTTTAACTCTGAAGTTGTAAATTTATTGCATATTACATATTCTGTGTATAATGGTACTATTTTTTCAGAAATACAAAATAAATGTTCCAACCTACTATAATTAAACTAACCTTATGTCCTCTGTAGGTATCTAAGTATTGTTCATTATATGAACAAGAACACTTGTGAATATGACCTTCTTCAGTGCCAGCCAAATAGATATTTGTGTCCTACAACACAAAACATCGAAATGCATTGGCTTGTGATACATTAGTAAGTGTGATGAATAGAAGATTAGATATTTCTGGATCTATTAAAATCAATTCAAGAACCCAAAATAAAAACACTATCTTGAATATACCAATCTTGTCTTTTTCTTTTGTCATGAATTTGTAATAATCAAACTACCTGAGAGACTACTGTGCAAAAGAAAATATAAATTGGTCCTTTGCTGGAATCGGGGTAGCATTTAATATCCTGTATGGAAATTACATAGAAAAACACTGGCTTAAAATAAATAAGAAACTTTCTAACATTTAGAGCTACCTGACAATGGAACTAGCAGTCCAGGGAAATACTAAGTGCTCTTTCATTACAACTAGTCAAAGAAAAGACAGATATACACTTTTAAACTACATGATATTGAAAAAAGAAAAAAAAACTACATGATAAAGTATAATTTCTCCCAAATTCGTATTACCAATACATATTCCCAGACAGTCCTATCTAAAAGTTATCTGACTCACATTCTCTTCAACAGTTGGTTACATCAGAAATCTTAAATGTTGCCATTCTATTAGATGTAAAATTACATCACCTGTTTTTAATTCCTATTTATGTGAGTATCAGTAAGGTTGAGCACTTTATGTTCATTGGCCACTTGTGGTTCCTCTTCTTTTGTGTCCCGATAACTTTAGTAATAATACATCTTGTTATTTTTCATTTGTTTGAGTTCTTTATATACTCTAGAATCTATTGCTTTGTCTATAACATGTTATAAATATCTTCTCCCAGTGTATGACTTACCTTTTTATTTTCTTTTTACTGTCTTTGATGAACATAAGTTCTCATTTTCTGTTATATTTAGCATTTTTTGTGCTTTAAGAAATCTTTCCCTACCTTAAGGTCCTAGAGATATTTTCCTACATTTTCTTCTGAAAGGTTTTTGTGTATGATAGGATAGAAATCGAATTCCTTTTTTAATATGGATACTTATTTTTCTAACACCATTTATAAGTGGTCATTTTTCGCTAGCGATCTTCAAGGTCACTGTTAAAAGTTGGGTTTCCCAGCAAATAAACTCTGAGATTTCATGCCAGAGTGTTAGGGAGTGCTCTCAGGAACAACCTCTATGTGGAAAACAGGAATGGGCAGATATTTCAGTTGAGCCGTGATGCAGTTGCAATCAAGGGCTCAGTCCAAAGTTTAAGAAGCTCTGGAGAGAAGATGGCCCTTCAGAGTCCTGTCTCAAGATAAGGAAGGCAGATATTTTATATATGCCCCCTTCAAGCAAGATGTTAGACTCAAACCTAACCATATTAATAATCAAACTAAATGTAAATGATCCTAGCAGCATAATTAAAAGGCAGTGATTTTAAGATTGTATAAAAAGGTGAGACCCAATTATATGCTACCTACAAAAAAATTTAAGTATAAAGAGATAAATAGGTTAAAAGAAAAAGCATAAAAAATGATCAACCAGGCTAACACCAGTTAAAAGTAAGCTGAAGTGGCTATACTAATATCATACTAAGTAGATTTCAGAGTAAAAAAATATCACAAGTTATAAATAGGGCCATTTCATAGTGATAAAGGAGTTTATTGATCAATAGGACATAATAATGTTAAATATATGTATGTACCTAATAAGAAAGCATCAAGATACACAAAGCAAAACTGATAGAATTACAAGGAAAAATAGACAAATATACAATTATGGTTGGAGACTTTAATACCTCTTTCTCAATAATTGAAAGAAGTAGGAAGAAAATCAGCAAAGAGAAGTAATCTTGAACAACATCATCAGCCAATTTAACCTGAATGACATTTATAGAATATTCTAACCAAGAAAAGCATAATACATATTTTTCTCAAGTATACATGGAATATTTACCAATATAGACCACATACTGGGCTTTATAACAAATCTTAATAAATTCACAGAGTTCAGTTTATAAAAAGTATTTTCTCTAATTATGATGGGATTGAATTATAAATTGGTAACAGAAAGACCTTTGGAAAATCCCCAAATATCTGGAAACTAAATAACATGCTTCTAAATAACCCACCCATCAAAGAAGAAATCAAGGGTGAAATCGGTAATTTGAACAGAATGAAAATGAAAATGTAACATATCAGAATTTTTGGGATGCTGCTAAAGCAGTACTTAGGGAAAAATTATAGCACAAATAACTACATTAGAAAAGAAAAATGTCATAAATCAATGACCTCTGCTTTCATTCTAAAAAATTAGAAAAACAAGAGCAAATTAAAACCAACGTAAAGAAAAGAAATAATAAGGATCAAAGTGGAAATTGATGATAAAGAAAACAAAAAAAATAGTGAAAACCAATTAAGTCAAAAGCCATTTCTCTGAGTTCAATAAAATTGATAAACATAAGTCAGACTAATCAGGAAAAGAGAGAAGACACAAATTACTAATATTAGGAATCACAGGGTGGTGTCATGGCTTATGCTTACAACCCCAGCACTTTGGGAGGCCAGGGCAGGAGCATCACTTGAGCCCAGGAGTTTGACACCAGCCTGGGCACCATAGCAAGACTACATCACTACAAAAACAAAAATAAAAATAAATTAGGCCAGGTGCAGTGGCTCAAGCCTATAATCCCAGCATTTTGGGAGGCCAAGGCAGAAGGATCACTTGAGGTCAGGAGTTTGAGACCAGCCTGGCCAATATGGTGAAACCCTGTCCCTGCTAAAAAAAAATACAAAAAATTAGCTGGGTGTGGTGGTGCACACCCGTAATCCCAACTACTCCGGAGACTGAGGTGGGAGAATCGCTTGAACCCAGGAGGCGGAGGTTGCAGTAAGCCAAGATCACTCCATTGCACTCCAACTTGGACTATAGGGTGAGACCCTGTCTCAAAAAAAAAAAAATGAAATAAAATGAATAAAATAATAAATTAGCCAGGCATGGTGGTGTGTGGCTGTAATCCCAGCTGTTTAGGAGGCTGATGTGGGAGGATAGCTTGAGCCCAGGAGTTCAGAGTTACAGTGAGCTATAATCATACCACTGCACTCCAGCCTAGATGACAGAGGGAGACTCTGTCACACACACACACACAAAAATAGAGGTGAGATTACTATATATTCCACAGTTATTAAAGGATGCTAAGGGAATATTATGTCAATAGATTCCACAACTTTGATAAAATAGACAAATTCCTTAAAAGACACAAATTACCAAAGCTCACTCAAGAAGCAATAGATAACCATAATAACCCTACATATATTAAAACTTGAATTTGTAGCTAAAAATTAAAAATCTCCCCACAAAGAAAACTCCAGGCCCAGATGGCTAATTCTATTAAGTATATAATGAAGAAATCATACTAATTTTATGAAAATTCTTTCTAAAAGGAATTCTATGCAGCCATGATTACCCTGATAGCAAAGTCAAAGATGTCACAAGAAAACTATAGATCAATCTCTCTTCTAACCAAAGATTCAAAAATTCTAAATAAAATTTCAATATATCAAATGTATTCGTATATTAAAAGGGTAGTAAACAACAATCAAATAAAGTTTATTCCAGGGATAAACATTCAAAAAATCAATCTAATTCACCATATTAACAAACTTGAAAAGAAAAACTATATGATCATCTTTATATATACGGAAAAGCGTTTAACAAAATCCAACGTCCATTCCGAATAAGAACCACCCAACAAAGTAGGAATGTAATGGAACTTCCTCAATCTGATTAATTGTGTCTACAAAAAGCCTTCATCTGACACCATACCTAATAGTAAAAGACTAAATGCTTTTCCTCTAAGATCAGGAACAATATAGGAATGCATGCTTTCATCGTCTTTACTCATCACTGTACTGGAGGTTGTAACCAGTGCAATCATACAAGAAAGAGAAATAAAGGCAACCAGGTTAGACAGAAGGAAGTAAAACTGTTTTTACTTACAGACCATATGATCATCTTGTATTCCTTATGCCAAGGACACTTCAGGACACTAGACTAGGTTGTCTCAACCAAGCATTATTGACATTTTGGGCCAGATAATTCTCTGCTGGGGACTGATGTGCACTGGGAGGGTGGTGGCTGCCTGTACATTGAAGGATATTTAGCAACATTTCTGGCATCTTCCCAGAGATACCGGTAGCACTTCCCCACCCTCACCTCAATTCCTGACAGCTGCAACAGCCACAAATATCTCCAATCATTGCCAAATGTTCCCTAATGGGAAAATTCTCCCCTCCCTGCCCACATTGAGAACTAGGGTCAAAGTTAAGGTGAATTAAAGGAATTCAAGAATGAAGGAAGTTAGAAGATGGCTGTAGTAGTAAAAGTAAAAAATAAGAAAGGTCTGAACTACATTAGCAATAGCAGGCTTGGGCTGGAAGGGATGGGACAATCAAATTTAAGTATCATTTGGATGATAGGGTAGAATAGAGGAGCTCAAGTTTTGGTTTGCATAATGAGGTAGATGATGGTGTCACCAAAGAGATGATCATATTACATGTAACAGAAAACATGGAATACATGTTCTGAAAAAGCCTATCATAGTGGTTGAACATTCTGATTCCAAAGTATCTCCAGACTGATAGAGAGTACAAGGATGTTTACCGGGTAGGGGGGTGGTGGGGATGGTTAATGGGTACAAAGAAATAGAATGAATGAATAACATCTAGTATTTTATAGCACAACAGAGTGACCATAGTCAATAATAATTTAATTGTACACTTTAAAAGAACTAAAAGAGTATAATTGGACTGTTTGTAACACAAAGGATAAATGCTTGAAGGGATGGATACCCCACAATCTATGATGGGATTATTACTCATTGCACGCCTGTATCAAAACATCACATGTACCCCATAAATATATATAACTTCTATGTGCTCATAAAAATTAAAAATAAAAAAAAGTATCTCCAGATAAAAGAAAAAGGAGGACTTCATTAACTGTGCTCTGATTTGATTCTTGGTAAACATGAAATTAAGTAGTCTTTCTAATCCCCAAATCCTGAGAGTCACCACATGAATTGAAATGTAGAAGACTATATACAAGGGGATTAGGTTTCTGTAAGTATGATAGAGCAGCAGAGTGGCCAAGGGGGGAAAGGAGAGGCACGTGAGTTAAGCACAAAGTTGTAAAGAGAATTTTTCCATAGTTCCTCAGAAATATATACCTCTCATCTATCTACCTGCAAAAGTAGATAAAGATCATAGTATAGCCAGCTGGAATGTACCATTCCACCTTAGGTTAGCAGCTAAATCTGTGCTTATTTTTTCACTTACAAAGCACAATTTTAAAAAAAAGCTTTACTGGAATATAATTCACATATCATATAATTCACACATGCCAAGTATATAATCCAGTAGTTTGTAGTTTGTTCACAGAGTTGTGCAACCATCACCACAATCAATTTTAGAACAGTTTCATCATCCCCCAAAAAACTCCATCATCATTAGGAAGTCAAAATTCTACTATGATTCTTTATATTCATTCTTCCCTATTTTTCCCTCCCTCCTCACCTATTTTTCCACCTGCATCCCCTAGCCCAGGCAATCATTTATCTACTTTCTGTCTCTAATATATTAGGCACAGTATTCATTAACAGGCTAATATTTGGTCTTGTTTTATGACTTAATACACTTCAATTTTTGGAAATTGTTATGTCCAGTGGTAAATAAGAGTGAAATAATTTACCTTGGGATGAAAAGCAAAACACATTCCAGGAGCCTGTCGAGATATCAAAGCATCATCTTTCTTTTCCTTTACCCCTCCCTTTTTGTTACTGGCAGCTGTAGTTCTCTTTAATCGCATCAAATCTGTATTTAAAGAAAAACACATATAACTTGTTATTTACCACATGAAAGAGTACTGCAAATATCATGTGTGTTTCTCCTGCAAATAATAATATTAGTTCTGCCAACTTTTGCATGTAATTAGGCTAAAATTAGCACACACCAGAACTAGCTGCTTAGAAAAACCGTGACCAAGCCCAATTTTTTTCTTATTGGCCAAACCAAAATTTGTCACCTTTCACACATGGTTAACTAGAAAATTTTAATTCAGCACGTAACAAGAGAAAGATAACTTGATTTTTCTTTTACCATAACAGTCTAGTCCTTTTCGTATAACCCATTTGGAGATTCTTCCATCTGCTGATATAGAAAGTAGTATTTCTCTTTTGTCATCTCCTGTTGTTCCTCGATCTTGTTCTATCCACTGTAGTTGCCATACAGGTCCCAAATGTTTTTGAGGTGATTCACTAACACAGTAAAAATAATACCAAACATATAATCATTATAATAATTTCTTAAAGGCCTTGGAGTATAAGTGATAAGATCAGCTTTCTAGAAGATCATGACCTATTTATATAATCCTTTTATTGTTCAAAAATAGACTTTTATTTTAAATATTTTAAAAAATAGGAAAGACAACCCCTTTTCTATTTAATAGTCACTGTTATTTTTTCTACTTCTTACAAAAGAAAAATTGTACTGGTCTTTAACTATATTAGCTATCATAACAGGAATACAAAAGCAAAAATGTTCTTTCTTTTCAGAATCTACTTTTCTTACTCTATTCATTAATTCTTTCTTAGTTTAGTTGTATAAATTCTGACTTTTACTTTATTTTAGACACATGGAATATAAGTATTTTCATCTTTATGATGTTCTTATGAATTAAGTTGTTAATCATTTAAATCTTATCCAGGTAAACAATTCTTCTTTCTATATTTCAGTCTTCCTCCTATGCTTCAAGATTGCCCATTGGTTTGACTCTCTCTATGGATTACAGTTAAAATTTTTCTGAAAAATTAAACTCACTTCTCAGATTACTGACTCTTTTCCTATCAGATTAATGTGATGTTCTTTTCATGGTACTGACTACCTTGATTTTTAATACAAACCCTCCAATGCAATCAATTCTGAACATTTTTAAAATCATACATATCTTTGATTTTTTGGTGAAAATTATGGACCCTCTTCCCAGAAACAAGCACAAAGGCCTATGCTTACAAAACTGCAAATAATTTGAAAGTTAAGTTTAGAAACCTCTGCTTTAATGGTTATTTCTAGTTCTAGCTAAGTTTATTCAAACACTTTTACAAACATCCCCCATTGGTATCTTGTCTATTACAAAAATCTAGCCTTTTTAATATCTTTCACCTCTAACTTTTTGGCTTTCCTCATATAACTCATTTATTCATCAATTACTCATCAAACACTTACTGGACTCCTGTTACATGTCCAGTATTATATGACATGCTGATGATAGAAAGTATGTAAGATTCAATCCTTGCTCTCAAGGAACTTATACCCTCCTTAGTTAGATAGATAGATAGATAGATAGATGATAGATAGATAGATAAGATAGATTTACATATATACACATAAATAATTTTTATATATAATGTGATAAGCGCTATGATAAAGGTATGTATAGGTTGCACAAAAGAAAGAAATGGGAAGATTTCCTGGAAGAAGTGAAACCAAAGCAATAGTTTAAGAATAAGCATAAACTGTCAAGCCAGAGGAAGTTCGTTAGTGAGATGGGCAGAGAAGAAGTTGAAGGAGCTATTAGGACAGACCATTCCAGCTGGAGAGACAATATGAGGGATTATTAAATGTTTCAAAAATAATGGTATCACTCACAGTAACAACATAAATATTTACTCAAAACTAAATAACATTAGAGTAAATCCTTCTGAAAAAGCATGTATTATACATTTATCTAATCCTCAGATTCTTACCTACTATCCAGAAGTGGAACATTACTGTTGCTCTGTACATTGTAAATTGCAATTGTGCCATTGTAGTAGCCAACTGCTAAAAGGTTAGGTGCTCCAATTGAAAAATCCACAGCAGTAACTCCATATGGACTCTGATAAATACGTTCTGGCCACTAAATTTTAAAAAATTACATTTTCAATTTGTTTTTGTAGACCACAGTAAGGCAGAATATAATGGTGGCTGAGATTTAGTTTGGTGGCAGTGGGTATGTGAGCAGAGTTAGCCCACATTCAGTTACTTCTGTCTTCCTAATTTCCAGTATAGAAAATAATAAAACCTCACTTGGTCATTTCCTTTGATCAAGTATGAATCCTCCGCACTCAATGGCTTTAAGAAATAGAGTGTTGGGCATGGGGGCTCACTCCTGGAATCCTAGCTACTAGGGAGGCTGAGGTGGGAGGATCACTTGAGACCAGCAGTTTGGGACCAACCTGGGCAACATAACAAGACCCCCATCTCAAGAAAGAAAAGAAAGGAAGAGAGAAAGAAAGAAAAAGAAAGAAAGAAAAAGAAAGAAAGAAAGAAAGAGAAAGAAAGAAAGAAAGAAAGAAAGAAAGAAAGAAAGAAAGAAAGAAAGAAAGAAAGAAAGAAAGAAAGAGAAAAGAAAGAGAAAGAAAGAAAGGAGGGAGGGAGGGAGGGAGGGGGGAGGGAGGGAAGGAAGGAAGAAGGAAGGAAGGAAGGAAGGAAGGCAGGAAGGAAGGAAGGGAGGGAGGAAAGTAGGAAGGGAAGAACAGCACAACCTTCTACAATAATTATATTTTGGTAATCTTTCAGCAGGATTAGTATTACCATCACATGTCTACCTTCTCATGGGAACAAAAAAACTAATCATCTAGCACATATTCCTGTCTTCTAGTATTTGTTTTGGATGCTTGGGTTATCTAAAGAATGAACAGAAAAAGTTCCAAAACTCCCCAAGTTACTCTGTTCTACAACCCCATGAAGAGTTTGTTTTGTTTGAATGTCGAATTTAAATCCTTTCCTGTTTTTCCACCTACATAAAAAAGAAGACAGACTACTGATGATGAATCCAATGTCAATCCCTCCACATTTAAAATTGCTTCTTTTCTTTTATGCTATATAAACCCAGATCTATATGACATATCGCTGTTTATTCAAACACTGTTACAGATATTACAGACTAGAGCTATTTATAAAAATTTTAGTCATTTTTATATGCTCTTCTGGCCCTTCTCTAAGTTTTCCACTTTGCATTTCAGTCGTGAATTTAAACTAAATGTAAAACTTTAAAGTGACAGATTGACTAGGGCTCTTTAGCAAAATTACTACTATGATTCTTTATATTCATTCTCTTTCAGAAATGTATGACAGTAAGAAGGTTATATAAATCTATTTTATATCTGTTAAGAATAACAGTCAGGTGATAAGGAGGTGTTCATATATTAAGAAAAACCAGGTATTTAAAAAACATAATTTTCAGCTGGGTGCCAGTGGCTCATGCCTGTAATCCCAGCACTTTGGGAGGCTGAGGCGGGCGGATCACGAGGTCAAGAGATCAAGACCACCCTGGCTAACATTGTGAAACCCTGTCTCTATTAAAAATCCAAAAATTAGCTGGGTGGGGTGGTGGGCACCTGTAGTCCCAGCTACTCGGGAGGCTGCGGCAGGAGAATCGCTTGAACCCGGGAGGCAGAATTTGCAGTGAGTCGAGATTGCGCCACTGCACTCCAGCCTGGGCGACAATGCAAGACTCTGTCTCAAAAAAAAAAAAAACCATAATTTTCAAAGGATTTTCATTTAAGATTAATTTTTTCTTTATAATTAGCTGTGAAAATCAATAATGGTTCAACTCTTCATCATCATATATAACAGCAAATAGTACACGTTCAATAAATATTTACTGAATGAATTAATAAATGAATTATCTTTACCCTATGTCAACAAGAACAAATTTTAATTGCTATGAAGTTAAACCAAAGAAAATAGTCTCGATTGATAAAATTTTCTAGACTTTATTTATTACACATAATTATATACTTTACAAGAATTTTGTCAACAGCCAGATAAAAATGCTTATTATTCTTGTTTGGGTTACCATGGGATTCTTTATTGACCAGCAGCAAGCCAATCCTCTTTTTTGCTCTTTAAATCCAAAGTGCCCATAGCCAACAGCCAAAAGATCCTGAAAACCAGAAAAATACATTTAAAAATAAGAGAAGATAGCATTAAAATATTGGTAAATGTATAAAGATATATATTAATGAGCTGTGTTAAAAATAGTAGTAAGATATTTCAACTGAGAGGAAAAAATGCCAGTACACCATCTGTTTTTACTCTATACCTCCACATTCCTAAGCAAAAAAATTAATCAGTATAATGCTTCTCATTTGCAGACAGAAAGATAAGCACCTAAAAATAACCAATTGCTAACAAGTTCTTTTACATATTGAGGTCGTCTTCTGAGATTGTATTAATAGGTTATAATATATTTTGAGTTTTTGAGGATGACAATTATTTCAAATGTAAAATAAAGGACACTTAAGTTAAAGGTAGCTGCCATAGATTGAATTGTGTCCCCTTAAAATTCATATGTTGAAGGCCTAACCTCCAATATGATTGTATGTGGAGATAGGGGTTTTAGGAGGAATCTCAGGTTAAATGAGATTATAAGGATGGGGTCCTAATGTGACAGGACTGGTGACTTTATAAAAAGAGAAAAACACACGAGAGGTCTCTCTCTGCCATGTGAGGACACAGTGAAAAGGCAGCCACTGCAAACCAGGAAGAGAGCTCTCACCAGAAACTGAATCAGCAGCCCTTGGATCTTAGACTTTCCAGCCTCCAGATTTATGAGAAAATAAATTGCTGTTCTTTAAGACACCCAGTCTATAATATTTTGTTATGGCAGCATGAGCTACCTAATACAGGAGGTCATTTCAAGAAATGCATATGTAAATACAAATAGGCAAAAGCTTAATAACTGAACAAATCCAGCCTCTGCTGGGTAACCAGAATACCTTTAATTTTAGAATACTGTATTTTCTTATCACCACCTTACTTTCAGGCCAATGTAATCTCTCCACAATTCCCTCTGTCTTAAAAACAGTCTTCACTACTATACCCTTTCACCCTGACATTGACAAATCCCTATTTATCTCTTCTAGACTCTGCAGAGGCATTACTTTTTCTAAGAAACATTCAAGAGCTTCCTGTATGTGTCCCCACAGCACCATTTATTTTCCTCATCATAGCACATTCAAAATTATTATATAGGCAAGGTCTATGTATAACTTCATTACTACTGTATCTCTAGCGCCTTAACAGTGTGCCAGGCACAGAGTTAATGTTCAATAAATATTTATACAATGAATTAATAAACATTATAGACTCCATCTGTAATATGTTTGTATTTAGGCTCATTCAAAATTATTTAATTTAATCTCCATAGCAAAGCATTAATTTTTAAAATGCTAGTATATTGTTTCTAAAAATGTTTCATATATCTTTATTACAGATTTATTAAATCGTATTTACAGGACAGGAATGGTAGCTCACACCTGTAATCCCAGCACTTTGGGAGGCCAAGGCGGGAGGATCACTAGAAACCAGGAGTCCAAGACCAGCCTTAGCAACAAAACAAGACCCCCATCTCTCCAAAAACTTAATTAATTAAAATTAATTCCACTAATCGACAAGACAGTCCCAAATATAGTTTTATAAAGATAAATTCATAATAAAAGTACTTTACTTTGTTACAAAATAATACACATAATTAAAATAATGCATTATTTAGGCTTCAATGGAAATGATTATAGACTTTCTGTTTTTTAATAACTGACAACTGTCATGTTTGCACATAGCACCTGATAAGGTGTGGCAATAAAATAATAAGGCTAATTCTTAAACATACAAAATATAATATAATTTAAATAAATTGGTTTTGACTGCTTCAACGATATAAATATTTATATCAAAGATACTGCCATTACCTGAAAAATTGTTGGAATTGTTAACTGGGAAATATCTTCAGAACCAGTTTATAAACCCCAGAAGAAAATTAGTCTAATTACTCTATAATTATCTCTTTTTTACAATCAAACATATAATTCTCCGCCTTGAAAATTCATCTTATTTGCCTCAAGATGACTTTTGTCAGTGCAGCAGTTAAGAGCAAGAACTATGGAGCCAGATGTTTGCATCTGAATTCTGGCTGTTTCACCTACTAGTTGTGTGACTTTGGGCAAATTATTTATGCTTTTTGTGCTTCAGTTTCCTTTCAACATAATGAGAAAAATAATAGTATTTAATTCATAGGGTTGTTGTGTTAGTACAGTTAAAACACAATAGTGCTTGCTACATACTAAGTGCTGTTTAAGCACTTGCTAATATCGGTGGTAACAGTATTTTAAGGAATCTCAAGATTATTTTGCACACTTGTAGGGTCACTAGATTAAGTATACACTTCCAAATATGACTACTTTGAGGCTAACATAAATTTGGGCACATGAGTTTTGGTATACATTAAATAAATCTACCAATCTTATAGTTTACTTATCCATATCTAACATGAATTCAGAGAATGTCATGTCCCAAGTAGATCCCCTAAAATAAAAATGGTAATGTTTTACATATTAAATGTTTACTATATTAAAGGAGAAAAACATTATTTTGTAACTATTTGCATTTCCCCCTTTTTAAACTGGAACTTATTTTAGGGGCATTCTAAAACTCAAAGTTATGGTCAATTTAAATTCCTTGTCCCATATCTAAGGAAAACAATTCTTCATTATTCAAACTTGATAATTTCCCTTCAATGCTAGAAACAGAATTGTTCAAATGTTTGATAACTTACTGGATTTGCTTTATTCCAGGCAAGGCTGCTCACATTGAGGCCTTTGGTTAAGTCACAGGAAAAAGACCAAAGTCGTTCCATGTTGGCAGGTATTGTTGATTCTTCTGCATGTATTTCTTCTTCCTCCTCCTTCTTAGATTCCTCCTCTACCTCTTCATGTTTTGCACTTTCTAAAACATCTTCAGGCTCTTCAGGTTCAGGTTCTAAAGTTTAATCAAATAAAAAGATCATTGTCCTCTACGTCTATAGGGACCTGCCAAAGGCTCCAAACAGCATATCTACCCACCACTGACACTTCAAGCACCATCAGATCTGCTGGATCATATGGTGCAAGTGGCAGGGCACCATGAAGGGCGGCCTGGACCTGTAGCAGAGTCTTCCAACTCAAAGTCTTCTGGGTTCCAACTCAAAGCCAGCAGCTTTTCTGTTTACTCGGTAAATGGGCCAGTGCAGCACATCCAAATGATAAATATGTTGTCTCTAAAATGTAAAGAGACTCACTAGGCATTGTGCTTCTTTTTGGTTGTAAAAGGTGCCAGGTACAACAACTTATCCTTCACCTTAGAAGATACAGCTTAACATATCCCACACCACACACACAGGACACCCAGAAACTTCATTGAGGTAGAAGTCCCCTGAAATTTTGTCAGATTTACTTCCCACCCTCTGACAGGAAAATTTCTTACTGAAGCCTGCGTCCTGTTTACTAAGTTCAAACAGCATATCATCCATGTAATGTGCTAGTGTGTTAACTTGTTGAAGGGAAAGAGCCCTGCAGACTAAATTACGATACAGGGCTAAAGAATTGATATACCCCTGAAGTAGGACAGTGAAGATATATTGCTGGCCTGACCAGCTAAAAGTAAATGGCTTCTGGTTGTTTTTTACCAATAGACATTGCAGAAAAAAAAAAGCATTTGCCTTGTCAATAGCTATGCACCAGGTACAAGGGAGACGTCTTAATTTCCTTAATGAATGTCTTATGGAACAATAGTTGCAATTGGAGTCACCACCTGGTTAAGTTTATAATAATAATCCACTGTCATTCTCCAAGATCCATCTGTTTTTAAATTTATTTATTTTTATTTTTTAGAGATGGGGGGGCGGGGGTCTTACTATATTTCCCAGGCTGGTCTTGAACTCCTGGCCTCAAGCAATCCTCATGTCTCAGCCTCCCAAACTGCTGTGATTACAGACATGAGCCACTGCACTTGGCCAAGACCCATCTGTTTTCTACACATGCCACATATGTGAGTTGAATGAGAAATGTGGTGGTTATCAACATCCCTGCATATTTCAAGTCCTTGACAGTGGCAGTAATCTCTGAAGTCCCTCCAAGAATGTGCTACGGCTTCTGGTTTACTATCGTTATCAATTCAAAGTCCATAGTTTTACATTTTAAATTTTAGGGTTCACTCGTGGTATTGTATATTCTATAAGCTTTGACAAACGTGTATAATGACACGTATCTGCCATTGTAGTACCATACGGAATAGTTTCACTGCCCTACAAATCTTCTGTGTTCTTCCTGTTCATCCCTCTCTGGTCTCTTGTCCCTGGAGACTACTGATCATTTTACTGTCTCCATATTTTGCCTTTTCCCAAAATGTCATATGGTTGGAATCACACAGCCTTTCGAATTGGCTTCATTTGCAGAGTAACATGCATTCAAATTTCCTCCAGGTCTGCTGCTGGCTTGATAACTTAGTGATGAATAATATTCCATTGTCTTGATGTATCATAGTTCATTTATCCATTCACCTACTGAAGGGCATCTTGGTTGCTTCTAAGTTGGGGCAATTATGAGTAAAACTGCTATAAATACCCATGTGCAGGTTTGGTGTGGACACAGTTTTCAGCTCATTTAGTTAATCAACAGGAGTGATTACTAAATCATATGGTAAGAGTATGTTTAGCTTTTTTTGTTTGTTTTGTTTTGTTTTTGAAGACAGAGTCTCACTCTGTTGTCCTGGTTGGAGTGCAGCGGCACCATCGTGACTCACTGCAACCCCTACCTCCTGGGTTCAAGCAATTCTCATGCCTCAGCCCAATAAGTAGCTGGGACTACAGGCACCTGCCACCACACCCAGCTAATTTTTTGTATTTTTAGTAGAGCCAGGGTTTCACTATGTTGGCCAGGCTGGTCTCGAACTCCTGTCCTCAAGTGGCCTGCCCACCTCAGCCTCCCAAAGTGCTGGGATTACAGGCATGAGCTACCATGCCCAGACAAGAGTATGTTTAGCTTTGTAAGAAAGTGCCAGTCTTCCAAAGTGGATATACCATTGTGCACTCACATCAGCATGAATGAGACTTCTTGTTGCTCCACATCTCCACCAGCTTTGAGTGCTGTCAGTGTTTTGGATTTGCCCATTTTAATTAAGTGTGTAGTGACACCTCATTGTTGTTTTAATTTGCAATTCCCTAATGAAATCTGATATTGAAAGATCAGGTGTAGTGGCTCACACCTGTAATCCCAGCACTTTGGGAGGCCAAGGTAGGAGGGTAGCTTGAGTTCAGGAGTTTAAGACCAGCCTGGGCAACAAAGCGAGACCTCATCTCTACAGAACATTTTTAAAAATTAGCTGGGTGTGGTGGTGCATGCCTGTGGTCTTAGCTACCCGGGAGGCTGAGGCAGGAGGATCCATCGCTTGAGCCAGGGAAGCTGAGGCTACAATGAGCCGTGATTGTGCCACTGTACTCCAGCCTGGGTGACAAAGCAAGACTCTGTCTCAAAAAAAAAAGGCGGGGGGCGGGGGGAGGAGGAGGAGGATGAAGAAGAACAAGAACAAGAAGAGAAAATAATAATATCATGTTGAGTATCTTTTTGTATGCTACTTTGGCATGTGTGTATTTTCTTCAGTGAGGTATCTCTTCAGGTCTTTTACCCATTTTTAATCATGTTGTTTATTTTCTTACTGTTGGGTTTTAAGAGTTCTTTGTGTATTTTGGATAATAGTAATTTATCAGAAATGTCTTTTGAAAATATTATCTTCAGTGTGTGACTTGTCTTCTTATTCTCTTGACAGTGTCTTTTGCAGAGCAGAAGTTTTTAATTTTAATGAGGCCCAGCTTATCAATTATGTCTCTCAAAGGATCATGCATTTGGTGTTGTATTTTAAAAGTCACTGTAAGACCCAAGGTCATCTAGTGTTTCTCCCATGTTATCTTCTAGGAGTTTTATAGTTTTGCATTTTACATTCAGGTCTATGATCCATTTAATTTTTGTGACAGGTATAAAGTCTATGTCTAGGTTCGTATTTAGTACCATTTGTTGAAAGACTATCTTTTTTCTATTGTATTGCCTTTCTTCTTTTGTCAAAGATCAGCTGACTATATTTTGGCAGATCTATTACTAGGTTCTCTATTCTGTTCTATTCTATATTTTTGTTTATTCTCTTGCCAATAGCATGCTGTCTTGACCATGATAGCTTTATACTAAGTCTTGAAATATTAAATACCTATATTAGACAAGAAAAAAATGTGAAATCAGCGATCCAGTTTTCCATTTTAAGAAACTAGAAAAGGAGCCAGGAACAGTGGCTCATGCCCATAATCCCAGAGTGGGAACAACTCTTATTTAAAATGGTGTGGAAACAACTGGAGATTCAAAAAAAAAAAAACAAATATTTAAACCTTACCTTAGTCCATTCATAAAAAAAATTAATTCAAAATAGATAACATGATAGATATGTTAATGTGCTTCACTGTAATGATCTTTTTACTATATATATTTATTGTAAAACATCATGTTATATACCTTAAATATACACAATAAATTTATTAAAAATAAAAATAGGCCAGGTGCAGTGGCTCACGCCTGTAATCCCAGCACTTTGGGAGGATGAGGCGGGTGGATCATTTGAAGTCAGGAGTTCAAGACCAGCCTGACCAACATGGTGAAACCTCATATCTACTAAAAATACAAAAATTAGCCAGGTGGTAGTGGCGTGCACCTGTAATCCCAGCTACTAGGGAGGCTGAGGTGGGAGAATCCCTTGAGCCCGGGAGGTGGAGGTTGTGGTGAGCTGAGATAGGGTCATCACACTCCAGTCTGGGCCAGAGAGTGAGACTCTGTCTCAAAACATGAATAAATAAATAAATAAATAAATAATCTAATATAGATAGTAGACCTAAACATAAAAGCTAAAACTATGCAGCTTCTATAAGAAAACTGAGAAGTACAAATTTGCAAACTTGGGGCAGGCAAAGATTTGTTAGAGAGCTCATGGAAAGAATTAATTACAAAAGAAAAAATTGACAGATTAGATTTCACAAAAATAAAAAACTTCTGCTCATCAAAAAAATTTTAAGAAAATAAATTGGCAAGCCACAGACTTAAATATTTGCAAAATATGTAACTGACAAAGGGTTTGTATCCAGAGTATATAAAAATAAGCTCTTACACCTTGATTTTTTAAAAGACAATTCAGGCTGGGCACGGTGGCTCATGCCCTGTAATCCCAGCACTTTGGGAGGCCGAGGAGGGTGGATCACCTGAGGTCAGGAGTTCGAGACCAGCCTGACCAACATGGTGAAACCCGATCTCTACTAAACTATAAAAATTGGCCGGGTGTGGTGGTGGGCGCCTGTAATCCCAGCTATTTGGGAGGCTGAGATAGGAATCACTGGAACCCAGGAGGTGGAGGTTGCAGTGAGCCAAGATTGTGCCTTTGCATTCCAGCCTGGGTGACAGAGCGAAACTCCACCTCAAAAAAAAAAAAAATAATAAAAATAAAAAAATAAAAAAAAGGCAACTCAATTTTAAAACTGGTAAGAGACTTGACCAAACAGTAAACAGAAGATATTCAAGTGACCAAAATAAACCACATAAACAAGAACTCAGTTTTTAGAACAACACTAAAAGGATTGTCAACATCAGGTGTTATAAAGAATGTGGAGCAACTGAGACTCTTATACATTGTTGTGGGAATGTATTTCACTGTTTCTTAAAAAGTTTGGAAAAGTATTTCACTGTTTCTTAAAAAGTTAAACATCTACCCAATAATCCAATAATCCCATTTGCAGGTATTTTCACAAGAAAAATTAAAACATCCATTTACCAAAAGGCTCACACAAAAATGTTTGTATCAGCTTTACTCTTAATATCCCCAGACTGAAAATATGCAAGTGTCCCTCAATGTGTGAATGGATAAACAAATCATTATGGTATATTCATATACTAGAGCATTACTGGGAAAAAAATGCACTACTTATACACGCATCAACCTACGAAATCTCAAAAACATTAATATTGAATGCAAGAAGTCAGACTCAAAAGAATACTTACTTTATGAACCCACCTATATTATATGACATACCAGAATAGGGAAAGTTAATCTATATTGACAGAAATCAGAGCAATGCCTGTGTGTGTGTGTGGTGGGGGTTGGGGGGTGGGGTTAATGTTTACTTGGAAAACAGCACAAGGTAACTCTTAGGGTTAATAGATACGTCCTCTGTCTTGATTAGGGTATTGGTAACTCTGGTTTATACATTTTCAAAATGTATTTTTATATACAATTTAATATATATATTTCATCGTATATAAATGTTACCTCAATAAAACATTTGCTATGGTATTTTTATTTCTTAGATGTGTCGAAAGAAGTGATGTGCCAACAGTAACATTTACATTGTTACATTTACATTTTGTTTTGTAAACGTCAATATATACAGTACTATGTGAATTGCAACCTTACAACTCTTTAAATATAGGATGAAAAATCTATATATATAAGTGATAAAAATCTTTAAATATCAACCTAATATGAGAGAAGGAACACAGTTTTTCAATATTCTTCTAGATGCATGCAGGCAAAAAGATTTACAACCATTTGTCACACATACTATTCTGTAACCTTTTTCTTTTTAAATGTAACCATATAGATTAATTTTGACTTGAAGAATCAAGATAAATTTCATAAAGGAAGTTTCCTTAACCTATATTTGAAAGCCGGGAATACAATAAGCAAACATGGGGTGGGGATAAGGGTAGACTGTCAAGCAAATTCCAACTAAAAGTACTAAGGCAGGAAAACGTAGGTTCTATTTGAGGATTACCAGATAAGTCTAAATATAGCTAACTTTTAGAGTCTCCAAAGCAATATGATAATACAAAGTAATCTGTGGCCATATTGTAGGTATCTTTTGAATGATACACTTTGAGCTTTGTAATTTATTCTAGGCAATGGGAAGGCATTGAAGGTTTTTTGAGTGGTTTAGGATATATCAGCAAAGTGGGCTGATAAAGTAGAAAGAGAACTGGAACTTGAGATCAAAAGACCTTGGTTGAATGCCTAGCTTTTCCATTTACTATTAACCTCACAAAGTTTCTGTAGCCTTCATTTTCTTCATTCACGTATTTTTTAATACATGATTAAAGGTTGATTAAGATAATCTCTAAAATCCTTTAAAATATTCTGTGATCATATGAGATGGGATTTGTAGCAATGAGAATGGGAAGAATGCTCCTGCAATAGATTTGGGAGTAGTAATAAAAGTAAGAACTTAGAAAGTAACAACGACAATGGAAAAGAAGAGGTTGAATATGAGAGATATTGTGAAAATGAATAAGTAATTGAATGCAGGAATAAGGGAGAACAAAGAGCTATAGATGCTTAAGAAGTTTTGAATCTGAGACAATCTGCTTCTGTGGGCATCCTAGTCTGGACTCTAGCGCTACTCACGCATTTAGTGCTGAAAGCTTTAGAAACATGTCCTCTGATAATGATAACTCAACCTGGAGATTACATTTAGAAATATATACTAAAACCCTTACATTTTAAAAATTATTTGAGGTTGTCTAAACATGATATCTTCTTTTTCTTTTTTTAAGAGACAAGGTCTTGCTCTGTGAGTGCAGTGGCATGATCATAGCTTGCTACAACCTTGAACTCCTGGGCCCAAGCAATCCTCTTCCTCAGCCTCCCAAAGTACTGGGATTATAAGCATAAGCAACTGCACCCAGTCTAAACATGTTTTTTTTTTAAAATACCTTTTAAAACAGGAAGCTGACGATAAGCTGCAAGTTTTGGCTGAAATATATTTTCCATTAGAACTCGTTCCATAAAAAATAAGTCCTGATGAAATTTGTCAGACTTTAATATTGCATCTGAGTGGTCTTCCCCATCTTCATGGATTTTTGCCAGAATTACATTTTCTATGTCCATTAGAGAACTAGTTTCACTATCTACAAAATATAAACATGATACAATGATAAAATATTCAAATGGATGGTTCATACATTCTAAAGATTTTAAAAATGACATTTCATCATTTGTATTTATTTTCTTCCAGTTTCCAACAACTTTAACAGACATTTATTGAATATCTTATGTACCAAGCACATGAAAGATGCACATATCTCATTTTGGAATTCTTAACCATCAAAAACTGTACTATTTTTCAGAAGATAGGCAATGATAACCTCCAGAGGTAATTTTTGTCTTTATTCTTTTAAAATTCAAGTTGAAATAAGATGATCAGTCTTCAGAAAAAGGTCTGATTTGATTATTGCTATATAGAAATACTATACTATTGTATTAAGTTTTCTATTGCTGCTGTAACAAATCACAGTGGCTTAAAACAATGCAAATTTATCTTACAGTTCAGTAGATTAGAGGCCTAACAGATGTCACTGAGCTAAAACCAAGAAGTTGATAGGGCTTTGTTCCTTTCTGAAGGTTCTAAAGGAGAATTTGTTTCCCTCACTTTTTCAGTTTCTGGTGGCCACCACAACCTTTCCTTCATCTTCAAAGACAGTAACATTGATTGCATTCCTGCTGACCTTCTTCTGTCATCACATCTCTCTCACAGACCACAGCTGGAAAAGGTCTTTTACTTTTTAGTACCCCATGTGATTAGACTGGGCCCAATAAGATTATCCAGGATAATCTCTCTATCTGAAGATCCCCATTGTAATCACATCCAGAAAAATCTCTTTTGCCATGTTAGGTAACACATTCACTGGTTTCAGGGATTGAGGTGTGCACAAATTTCCGGGACTATTATTCTGCCTACCGCATTACTTAGTAAACTCTTATTTTAAAAACAGAATGGAGGAAACTCTTCCTTCTTTATCTTTATAGATAGAGGGAGCATATTTTTCCCTATTCCTCCTGCTAAATTCAACTAAAAACACTGGAAATTTTAGAAAACAACAAACATAAGCAGTCTTTGAAAGGTGAAGAGAAGGAATGGTATATATATATTCCAGATACGGAGCTGAAGAAGTCAACAACCTGGGAACACTGATGGGCACAGGCAAGAAAAAATCCTGAAAAGAAGCCTCCTCTCTTTAGCCAAAGGATGAGGAAAAGCACAGCCTTGAAAGAAAGAAAGCTTTTAGATGGCAGCCATTCTACTCCAGCCAAGCACAGAAAAAATTGTAGCCCCACCCATGTGACAAAGGCCAAGTGGGAGCCTAGTCTTCCACCCTCACTAGGCTGTAACAAGGCATCCCAAATCCCTGACCTTTCACTCTGTATGGTGTCAGAGAAGGCCCAGCAGGCAGGCAGGACTTTCATCCCTACCAAACATAATGACAGTGGTCCCCTTCCTACAGTGTCAGTGGAGACCATCTGGGGGTCCTGGAATTCCAACCTATCCAGTAGTAACAAAGTATACCTCCCTCTTCCCATTGGAGTAGTCAGAGTTGGACTGGTGAAGAGTCAAAACTTTTATCACTCCCCAGCAGTAATGAGAACAACCTCCACTCTGTTGTGTCAGTGTAGGCCACATGTGTAGCACTAATGAAGCATTCTTATACCTCCTAGCCATGGTGTTGTCAATGGAAACCCGAGCTCCTATCACTGACCCATGGTAATGAAGACACCACTTCCCCTGATGTCATTGGAGGTCAAGTGGTGAATATAGACTTCTACTCTCACCTGGAAATAATCAGGCAGTGAATCCCACTTTCCCCTGCCAGAACGGTGTCAAACAAAGCCCGCGAAAATGGAAGTTTAGGAAAGATCCAGACTTTTACAATACCCCAAATGTCCAGGTTTCAATTGAAAGTCACTCATAATACCAAGAACCACGAAAATCTTAACTTGAATGGAAAAAAGTCCCTATACACCAACATCAATGTTAGAATTATCTGACAAAGAGTTTAAAGCAAACATCATAAAAATCCTTCAACAAGTATTTATGAACACACTTGAAATAAATGAAAAAATAGTATCATCAAAGGAATAGAAAGTCTTAGCTAATGAACAGAAAGTCTTACCAAATGAAAAGAAAAACCAAATGGAAATTTTAGGAGTGAAAAACATAACTAAAATTTAAAACTCAATGGATGGGCTCAACAGCAGAATGGAAGAAAAATAAATCAGTAAACTGGAAGAGAGAACAATGGAAATAACCCAATCTTTAAAACAGACAGAAAAGTCTGAAAAAAATGAGGAGTCTCAAGAACTTCTGCAACCATAACAACATATGTACCATTCACATCACTATCATCCGAGAATTGGAGAAACGGAGTGAGCCTGAAAAGGTACTTAAAGAAATAATAGCTGAAAATTTCCAAAATTTGCCAAAGGACAACAGCAAACATATTCAAGAAATGAATAAATCACAATGAAGATAAACTCAAAGAAATGCACACCAAGACACACCATACTAAAATTTCTAAAAACAGAAGGCCAAAAAAAAAAAAAAAAATCTAGAAAGCAGCAAGAGAGAAATGACACCTTATCTTTAGGGGGAAAATACTTTGAATAGCAGCAGATTTCTCATTAGAAACCCTAGAGGCCAGAAAAAAGTGGCACACATTCTCTGGGTTCTGAGTGGAAAGAATGGTCAATGCAGAATTCCGTACCCAGTGAATTTTCCTATGGGAATAATTCTATACCCAGTGAATTATCCTATAGGAATAAAGAGGAAATTAAGATATTGTATTCTCAGATGAAGGAATACTAAGAATTTGTCTCAAAAAAAAAAAGTCTTCCCTAAAGAATGGCTAAAGGCAGTTCTCTAAACAGGAAGAAAATGAGAAAGGAATTTTAAAACATATGAAAGGAAAAAAGAACAATGGGAAGAGAGAAAATAAGAATAAATAGAATATACTTCTTATTCTTTTGAGTTTTCTTAATTACATTTGACAGTTGAAGCAAAAATTATTACATTGTCTGATATAGTTTTAAATGTCTAAATATTAAATGTTTATATATCTAAATATCTTTCCAAATACTTAGAAGAAATATTTAAGGCAAATATAAATGGGGGTGGAATCTAAAGGGAGGTAAGGTTTCTACACTTTACTTGAACTGGTAAAATGTCAACATCTATGAACTATTGTGTATGCATAATGGAATATGTAAATTAAATAATAAAAAAGCTGCACATAAATAAACTCAAAACACGACAGGTAAATTAAAGCCGAATGGTAAAAAAAAAAAGTTTGAAAAAGCAATAAGAAAGCAGGAAGAAGATAAGAGTGAAATATAAGATAGATAAGATAGAATAAGCAGAAAAGAACAGCAGACTTAAGGGCTAACATGCCAATAAAAAATTAAATGCAAATGGTCTACATATACCAATTTAGAGATAAAGACTGGCAAAAAATTTGGATTAAAAAACATGACTCAAACATATGATGTCTACAATAAATTTATTTCAAATATACAATGTAGATAGGTTGAAAGTAAACAAATAAAAAAAGATATAGCAGGCAAACATTAACCAAAAGAAAGCAGGAGGGGCTATATCAATATTATATAAAGTTGACTTCAGAACAAAGAAAATTACCAGGGATATATAGCAACATTATGTTATGATTGTACCAAGAAGACATAGCAATAATTAATGTTTATGCAAAAAAACAAGGCTATAAAATATGTAAAATAAAAATTATTAGAACTGAAAAGAGAAATAACGGTTACATAAAATTTTGATGGAATAAAGAGACAGAAAATCAGCAAGGGTATATATGAACTCAACAACATCATCAACTAAAAAGATGTAACTAACGTTTATATAATATTCCACCTAATAACAGCAGAATACACATCCGAGGCCATATAACAAACCTTGACAAATTTAAAAGAAGAGAAATCATAGTGTATTACAAGAAGAGAAATCATAGTGTCTTCTCCAATTACAGTGGAATCAAGCTAGAAATCAATAATGGAAAGATAACAGGAAGATCTCCAAACACTTAGAATCTTAAAAAAACAAAATGCTCTAAATAATCTGTGTCAAAGGGGAAGTCTCAAGGGAAATAAAAAAATGTATTTAATAATGAAAATAAAACACAACATATCAAAATGTGTGGGATACAGATAAAGCAGCACTGACAGGAAAATTTACAGCATTAAACGTATGCATTAGAAAAGAAGGAAAGTCAAGTCAATAATCTAAGTTCCCAATTTGAAAATAAAGAGGAGAAAAAAGAGCAAAATAAACTTAAAGCAATGAGAAGGAAGAAAATAGAAGAGAAGTAAATGAAATTAGAAACAAATCAGTGAAATAAAGAATTTCTTCCTTGACAAGATTAACAAAATTGACAATCTTCCAGCAGACTGACAAAGATAAAAAGAGAGAAAAAATAAATTACCAAAATCAGGACTAAAATAGTAGATACTACAGATCCTACAGACATCAAAGTGATAATAACAAACAACCCTACATCACATAAATCTCACAACTTAGATAAAATAAACCAATTACTTAAAAACTACTATTACAAATTATATTATACTATTAATAATATAATTTGAATATTAAGAAAATTAAATGTGTAATTTAAAAAACTCACCCACAAAAAATCACCAAGCATGGATGGTTTCACTAAAGAATTTAACCAGAAACTTAAAGAAGAATTGTCACTAATTCTACATAACCTTTTCCAAAAATAGAAAAGGAAAGAATACTTGCTCATTCTTTTTATGAAACTATTATAATAAAGTGAGATAAAGTGCAAAAAAGAAAGCTACAAATCAATATCTCTCATCAACATCAACATAAAAATCCTTAGCAAAATATTACAACATAGAATTCAGCAATATATAAAAAGAATTATTATACACGACGACCAATTGAAGTTTATTCTAGGATAAAAGAGTTCTTCAATATTAAAAAATCAATCAAAGTAATCCATACGTTTAGGCCAATGAAAAAAAATCACATGATCATATCAATCAACGCAGAAAAATCACTTGACAAATCAACCACTTATGAAAAAAAAATCTCTCAGAAAAATAGAAACAAGCAGGGTGTGACGGACAGAATGATTGTGTCCCTAGAAACTCGTGTGTTGAAATTCTAACCCCCAATGTAATGGCGATTAGGAGGTAGGACCTTTGGGAGATAATTAAGTCATGAGAGTGGAGCCCTCATGAATGAGATTAGTGTCCTGAAAAAGATACCCCCAGAGAGCTCTTTTGCTCTGTGTCTGCCATGTAAGGATACAAGAAGTTAGCAATCTGCAACATGGAAGACGGCTGTTATGATTTTTATTGTTATAACTTCTTTCTAATTTGGTCTTGACTTCTCTCGGTCAAGTAGCTATAGGCCAAGATAGCTACTCTCTAGAAGGGCCCTGACCAGGAGGAATGGTAAATTCAGGTGTATTGGTCAGGTGAGACACCATGAGGAAGTGAAACCAAAATGCACAAAACAGCAAAAACGTATTACTCACAGGTCTCAGAGAAATTATTGGTTATTATTCTCCTAACAAGAAGCTGATGAGAAGCACAGAGGAGGCAAAGAATTCAATCACCAGGAAGGGAGTGAGAGAGAAGACATGCAGAACTATGCCTCATGGGCATTACCCCTTAGGCTTTCCCACAGGTTTATGGATTGACGAGCTTAAAGAAAACATGCCTGAGTCAGGGAACTCACATGATTCTAGTGTTGACCATTAGGCTTTATCATGGTCAGCAGCTGTGGGGTATATTGAGTTTTAGGACTGTGAGATGAGGAACAAGTGGGCTCTATGGCACACAACCACACAGCAAAGGGAAGTTCTAACTAGGCTAAAGGTGATGGGGGTACAACACAGTTTCAAACAACTTATGTCAGACCTAACAGTGAATGCCAAGGCAGAAACTATATTAAACAAATTTCCAACAAGTGTCCCACACCAGAACCCAACCATTCTGGCACTCTGATCTCGAACTTGTAGCCTCTAAACCATGAAAAATAAATTTCTGTTATTTATAAACCCCCCAAGCCTAGGGTACTCTGTTGCAGCAGCCCAAACTGACTAAGATATGGATGTCCCTCAACTTGATAAAAATCATTTACAAAAAAACTACTGGTAACATTATACTTCATGGCGGAAGACTGAATTGTTTCTTACAATCAAGAACAAAGGCAAGAATGTCTGCTGTCACCACTCTTATTCAATATAGTGATAGAAGTTCTAGCAGAGCAATGAAGCCAAAAAAAGGAAATAAAAGGCGTGTGCAGATCAGATAGAAAAAAAAAAGATACTGTCCCTAAATGCAGTTGACATGACTGTGGATGCTGAAAATCCCAAGGAATACAAAAATACTCCTAGAACTGATGTGTGTATTCAGCAAGGTCACCACATACAAGAAAAACATACAAGAATCTACTGTATTTCTAAATACTACCAATAAACAGGTGAACACCAAATTAAAAACACAATACTGTCTGGGTGCAGTTGCTCATGCCTGTAACCCCAGCACTTTGTAAGGCCAAGGCAGGAGGATTAGTTGACCTCAGGAGTTTGAGAACAGCCTGGGCAACATGGTGAGACCTCGTGTCTACAAAAATTTTAAAATTAGCTGAGAGTTGTGGTAAACACCTGTAGTCCCAGCTACTTGGGAGGCTGAGGTGGGAGAACTGCTTGACCCTGGGAGGTTGAGGCTGCAGTGAGCCATGATTGTGCTGCTGCATTCCAGCCTGAGTGACACACCAAGACCCTATCTCAAACGAAACAAACAAAATACTGTGTACAATTGCTTAAAAAAAAACTTAGGTGTAAATCTGTCAAAACATGTACAGAGCTTGAATGCTGAAAACTACAAAATGCTGATTTTAGAAAGGTTGAAGAAGATCTTGGCTGGGTGCAGTGGCTCACACCTGTATTCCCAGCACTGGGAGGCAGAGGCAGGCAGATCATCTGAGATCAGGAGTTCGAGACCAGCCTGGCCAACATGGTGAAAGCCCATCACTATTAAGAATACAAAAATTAGCTGGGCTTGGTAGTGTGCACCTGTAATCCCAGCTATTTGGGAGCTGAGGCAGGAGAATGGCTTGAAACCGGAAGGAGGCAGATATTGCAGTGAGCCAAGATCACGCCACTGTACTCCAGCCTGGGTGGCAGAGCAAGACTCTGTCTCAAAATAAATATGTAAATAAAAATAAAAATTTAAAAAGTTCAAAGATCTAAATAAATGAGATCTAAATAAATGGAAAGACATTCCATGTTCACAGATTGAAAGACTTAACACAGTAAAGATATCAATTCTTTTTGTACTTAATGCTTTGATATCCTGGGGCCTTGCTAACCCTGGAGGAACTGCCTCCACTAGCATTAGCCAATTCCTAAAGATAGTAAAGGATCCACGTGATAGCATACCTTCCATATGCAAACCAATCAACCAGAGACCGTAACCCAACTGCCTCCTTAACAAAGCTTTCCCACTCAGTCACTAGTTTCCCTTGCCCTAATTACCCAGGGCCAGCTACAAGACAAGTAGGAATATCTGCTAAACCCCAGAGCCCACTGCAATTACTCAAACTAGCCAATCCTAAACTTGCCTACCTTGCCTCACCATTCCTTTCCCTAGTAACCACAATAAAGGCTCTTGCCCATGTTTTCCCCATCACTCTCTCTGCCTTCTGACCAACTCTGATATTTATATATGAAGTTCATGGCATGAAATGCCTCCTTCTGAGATCTGTGAGTATAATAATAAGCTATCTTTGCAATGGCAATCATCTCCTGATTTGTTGGTTTTGCCATACCTCAGTAAGAACAAATCACATTTTAAAACAATGTTGTCTGCTTTCAATATAAAGATACAAATACAATAAAATTAAAGAAATGGAGAAAGATATACTATCTACACACTAATCAAAGAAGCTGGAGTAGCTATATTTAATTACAGATGAAGCCGACTTCAGAGCAAAGAAAATTATCTGAGATAAAGAGGGGCATTACATATGAAAAATGGGTCAATTCTCCAAGAAGACATAATAATCTTAAATGTTTATGGTGCAAAAAGCAAGACTACAAAATATGTAAACCCCACTGATAGAGCTGAAAGGACAAGTCCATTATTATAGTTAGAGACTTAACACTCCTCTATGTCAGTAATTAACAGATCAACAGACAGAAAATCAGTAAAGATATAGGTTTGTTGTAGTTGTTGTTGTTTGAGACAGAGTGTCACTCTTGGTTGCCCAGGCTGGAGTGCAATGGCGCGATCTGGGCTCATTGCTATCTCCATCTTCTGGGTTCAAGCAATTCTCCTGCCTCAGCCTCCCAAGTAGGTGGGACTAAGGGCATCCGCCACCACACCCAGCTAATTTTTGTATTTTTAGTAGAGACGGGGTTTTGCCATGTTGACCAGGCTGGTCTTGAACTCCTGACCTCAGGTGATCAGCTCGTCTCGGCTTCCCAAATTGCTGGGATTACAGGGTGAGCCACTGCACCTGGCCAAAGATATACTTGAATATCACCAGCAATCAACCGAATCTAAATAACATTTATAAAATAGTTAATCCATTATCAACAAATAAACATTTTTCTCAAGCTCACATGGTGCATTCACCAAGATAGACTATATTCTGGGTCATAAAACACATTTTGAAAAATTTAAAAGAATAGAAATCACATATAGTCTCAGAACACAAAGGAATTAAACTAGAATTAAATAACAGAAAGATAGTTGGACAATCCCAAAATATTTGTAGATTAAATAAAATATTTATAAATAACAAATAGGTCAAAGAAGAAATCTCAAATGAAATTTTAAAGTATTTTGAACTAAATGAAAAGGAAAAAACAACTTATCAAAATTTGTGTGGTACAGCAAAAACAGTTCTTAGAGAAAAATTTTAACATTGAATACATGTATTGGAAAAGAAGAAAGCTCTAAAATCAGTAATATAAGCTTCCACCTTAGGACACTAGAGAAAGAAAATAAACATAAACCTAAAGCAAGCAGATAAAAAAGAAAAGTTCGAAATCAATGACATCAAAAACAAAAAATCATTAGAGAAAATTAATAAAACCAAAAGTTAGTTCTTTAAAAATATCAATAAAATCCATAATTTTTAGCCAGGCTAACCAAGAAAAAAAGAATATTTAAAATTGTCAGTATGAGAAACGGAAGAAGTGTCATCACTACTGATTCCATGGACCTAAGAGAATTCATGTCCTTTGTAGGGACATGGATGAAGCTGGAAACCGTCATTCTCAGCAAACTATTGCAAGGACAAAAAAACAAACACCGCATGTTCTCACTCATAGGCCGGAATTGAACAATGAGAACACTTGGACACAGGAAGGGGAACATCACACACTGGGGCCTGTTGTGGGGTGAGGGGAGGGGGGAGGGATAGCATTAGAAGATATACCTAATGTAAATGATGAGTTAATGGGTGCAGCACACCAACTTGGCACATGTATACATATGTTACAAACCTGCACGTTGTGCACATGTACCCTAGAACTTAAAGTATAATTTAAAGAATAATAATAATAATGTTAAAGACTGCCCACAAATTTTTTTTTTTTTTGAGATGGAGTTTCACTCTTGTTGCCCAGGCTGGAGTACAATGGCACGATCCTGGCTCCCCGCAACCTCTGCCTCCCAGGTTCAAGCGATTCTCCTGCCTCAGCCTCCCGAATAGTTGGGATTACAGGCATGAAACACAACACCCGGCTAATTTTGAATTTTTAGTACAGACGGAGTTTCTCCATGTTGGTCAGGCTGGTCTTGAACTCCCAACCTCAGGTGATCCGCCCACCTCAGCTTCCCAAAGTGCTGGGATTACAGGCGTGAGCCACCGCACCGGGTCTTCTGCCCACAAAATGTATAACTTAGATTGAAATGGAACAAAAGGCAGAAACTACCAAAACTCACTCAAGGAAAAATGGATAATCTGAAGAGGCCTATTATCTATTAAAGAAGCTGAGTCAATAATTAATAACCTTCCAAAATAGAAAGCATCATGCTTTCACTGGTGAATTCTACCAAACACTTAAGGTAAAAATATCATTTTTATACAATCTATTTCAGAAAATAGGTGAAGAGAAAATACTTTCCAACTTGTTTTATTAGGCTAGCATTACCCTACCTCCAAAACCAGATGAAGACATTACAAGAAAGGAAAATTACAGAACAATATCTCACATGAAAATAATGCAAAAATTGGCCAGGCACGGTGGCTCACGCCTGTAATCCCAGCACTTCAGGAGGCCGAGGCCGGCAGATCTTGAGGTCAGGAGACCCAGACCATCCTGGCTAACATGGTGAAACCCCGTCCCTACTAAAAAAAAATACAAAAAAAATTAGCTGGGCGTGGTGGCGGGTGCCTGTAGTCCCAGCTACTCAGGAGGCTGAGGCAGGAGAATGGCGTGAACCCAGGAGGCGGGGCTTGCAGTGAGCCAAGATGGGGCCACAGCACTCCAGCCTGGGCAACAGAGAAAGACTCCGTCTCAAAAAAATAAAAATAAATTAAAAAAGAAAATAATACAAAAATCCTCAACAAAATATTAGCAAATAGAAACCACAGAACCCACCAATGTATAAAAAGAATTATACAACATAATCAAATGGCGTTTTTTCAACATGTGCAAAGCTGGTTCAACATTCAGGATCCAATTAATGTAATCCATCACATCAACCAGCTAAAAAAGAAAAATACATCAATAGACACAGAAAAAGTACTTGACAAAACTCATTGCACATTCATGATAAAAACTCCCAGCAAATTAGGAAGAGAAGGGGAACTTCCTGAACTTGATAAGGAACAGCTAGGTAACACCTACAATTAACATCGTACATAATGGTGAGAAACTGAAAACTTTCCCCTAAGATCAGTAATAAGGTTAGGATATCCCTTCTCACATAGGAGAAAATGGTGATAAGTTTTTAGATATAGCATCAAAAACAGAATGTAAAAAAGAAAAAAATTGATAAATTGACTTTATTTAAATTAAAAATTTATCATCTATGAAAAACCCTGCTAATAAAAATGAAGAGACAAGCCATAGACTAGGAGAAAGTACGTACATATATCTGATAAAGAACTAAATTGTATGTAGGACCCTTAAAACTCAATAAGAAAACAAACAGCCAAATTTTTAAAAGGGCAAAACATCCACCTAGATCTCTCACCAAAAAAGACATAAAGATGCTCAATATCACATTAGGGGGTTGTAAATTAAAACAATAATGAGCTACCACTACATACATATTTGAGTAGCTACAATCCAAAAAAACTGACAATACCAAATGCTGGCAAGAATGAGAAACAGGAATGCTCACTCATTGCTAATGGAATGCAAAATAGTACAACCACTTTGGAAGACAGTCGGTAGTTTCGTAAAAGGCTAGGGATACTCTTAGTGTATGATCCAAAAATCGGGCTCCTAGATATTGACTCAAATGAGTTGAAAACTTATGTCCACACAAAAACCTGCACATGAATGTTTATAACCGTTTTATGCAAAATCACAAAAAATTTGAAGCAGCCAAAATGTCCTTCAATAAGCGAATATATAAGCAAACTGTGGTACACCCATCCAATGGAATATTATTCAGTGACAAAAATAAATGAGCTGTCAAGCCATGAAAAAACATAGAGGAGGCTTAAGTGCATATCGTTTAGTAAAAGGAGCCAGTCTCAAAAGGCTACACATATTGTATGACTCCAACTATATGACAGTGTGGAAAAGACGAAACTATAAAGACAATAAAAATAAAAATATCAGTGACTATCAAGGGTACAAGAGAAAAGAGAAATGATGAATAAGTGATCCACAGGAGAAATTTAGGACAGTGAAACTGTTAATTTTTTGCTGTATAAAACTGTAATGGGGCCGGGCGCGGTGGCTCACGCTTGTAATCCCAGCACTTTGGAAGGCCGAGGCGGGCGGATCACGAGGTCAGGAGATCGAGACCACGGTGAAACTCCGTCTCTACTAAAAATACAAAAAATTAGCCGGGAGTGGTGGCCGGCGCCTGTAGTCTCAGCTACTCGGAGAGGCTGAGGCAGGAGAATGGCGTGAACCCGGGAGGCGGAGCTTGCAGTGAGCCGAGATCGCGCCACTGCACTCCAGCCTGGGCGACAGAGCGAGACTCCGTCTCAAAAAAAAAAAAAAAAACTGTAATGGTAGAAACATGCCATTATGCATTTGTTAAAATAAAAAGAACTATATAACACAAAGAATGGAACTTAATGTAAGCTATGGATTTTAATTAATAATAATGTATCAACATTGGTTCACCAATTGTAACAAATATACCACATTAATGCAAAATATTAATAATAGCGGCCACTGTGCACAGAAAGTAGAGAAATGAAGGGATTTTATGGATCTCTTGGTACTATATGCTCAATTTTTCTGTAAATCTAAAACTGTACTAGAAAATTCTATTAATCAATTTTCTAAACCTACAGCACTATTTCAGAAGAAAAAATAATTTTTCTCTATCAACTGAGATACGGTCTTCATTCAAAGGCAAATATTATTGGACTTTTCCCCCCTTGAGTATGATAAATAGAAGG
Source organism: Symphalangus syndactylus (assembly GCF_028878055.3). NCBI lineage: Eukaryota > Metazoa > Chordata > Mammalia > Primates > Hylobatidae > Symphalangus > Symphalangus syndactylus. The sequence goes on along the minus strand of NC_072434.2, from coordinate 45,749,619 downwards.
TTAAATGCAACTTGCATAATACATTCAAAGTTTAGATGGAATAAAAATATTTCTTAAATCAAATATGGATCATATTTAACTTTTTTTCCTTTCTGTTCCCACTATAAAAATCTCAGAGTCAAAAGGACCTTAGAGGTAACTAGTCCTAGTTTTGATCTGAATTTCCTTTAAATCTGATTATTCAGCTTTGTTCTCTATTTTTTTCTATTTTTAAATTTTCTTTTCCTAGTTCTAGTTTCCCCTATTCCCTTGACTGGCTATAATAGTAAAATAAAGTATGTCTTTATTTTCTATTGTAGTTATTGAATATGGTTTTATTATCCCTTTTGGTTTTTAAAAGCACATCCATACACACATGAAATACTCTGAAAGATTCACAAATTGAGATTTATTTTTTGTGGGGAACTTTGCACTCGCACATTTTTGTAGGTCAATGGCCTTAATGGTGTGGAAGAGATTGATCTAATATAAAGTCCCAGTGTAATTTCCAGTCTAAGGTTGGATTTTTCTGAGCAGTTTTTGATAGCTTCTACAAGCAAACCTATTGTATAGACATTCATGCTTAACAAAAACAATGTTTCTTTAGTGATAACGAATATTAAATAATTTATTGTTCCCCTTCATTGTTCTCTTAGAAAATTAACTATTCTTCATTATAAACAACTTTCAGTAAAACATAGCTCTAGTCTACATGACCACAAACGTAGTTAAAGAACTATGGAATATAGGCCACTTATTGAAAGTTAAGATTCAAAGAGACTAGGAAATGAGATTTTAAAAAAAGAACAAGTTGAAAGGTCTTTGGGATCTATAGTCTCCTAAGGAAATGTAGTCAATTATAAATAAGGGAATTGTTTTCTGGAAATTATTAATTCTCTTTAAACTTGTTATTTCAAAATACTTATACTTACTGATTTACTGAACTTGAAAATATTCCATTTGTCTTTGGGTCAAAATTAGTGAAAGTAGGAACATCTCCATTTAATTTTAAAAATTTGCCAAAACTTAAAAAAATGTATCAGGTTTTAGTTATTCTAAAATGAGAACCATCACCTAAATGCAGTAATATAATTTTGTAAGAAAAAGATACAACATTTCAGAATAGGAAAAGTAAAAGTAGATAACCATAAACTATTCCGAAGTGGAATTGAACTAACTTCTTATAACTAGACTTAGTAAAGGTTCTTCGACATTGCGAAGTTTATTTGGAAAGTTACAACTTTGTATTGATTTTAATTATAACATTTCATCTTAAAAATTAAAATACTAGAAGCTAAAGGTGTAATGTAGGGTTTCTCAACCATGGTAGTACACGTACTGACATTTTGGGTTGAAAATTCATTGTTGCAGGGACTGTCCTGTGTACTGAAAGATTTTTTGCAGTATCCCCGGTAGATGCCCTCAGTCATGAAAAACAAGAATGTCTCCAGACATCCAAATGTCCCCAGGGGAAGTAAAATAGCCCCAAATTAAGAGCCACTGTTGTTAATGTATAAATCCATTTTAAGTTGTCATAGAGCTAGTATACATCCTTTTTCTCATAAGTAATCTAATTGAAAGAAAGGGAGATAGAAAATGATGGAACTCACATGTACGAAAGGGAGCTTAAGAGCAAGTAAAGGTGCACTAGAGAAAGAGACAAACTGAAAATTCTTGACAGATATCCAAGAAAAATGTAAATTTTTCAGTTAAGTCCAAGACCATGTGATAGAGTAATAGTGCTATTTCTGAGTAAAAGTTGTACTTTTCATGGTCCATCAGAAAGAAAACATTGTTAACTGTCAAAAAAAGGATTTATTAAAAATGCCATGTGAAATTCATTCAAAAACACTGAAATAAATGAAATCTTACTTTTTTCTGTAGTGCTCCCCGGCACTCTTTGGTCCTGATCTTTAGGAAGTGCATTTGCTTTACTACTTGACTCAACCACAGATTGGTTTACTGATAAAGATAGAAGTTCCATAGCATTGTAAGAATCATACAAATCCCAGGCAGTGGACATTATGCCTAGATAAAGAGACAGAAAGGTAAAAATTGTTTTAAACCAAATTCCAACATTTTAGCTTTACACATAACTAGTCACAGAAAAATCTAAGATAAGAATATCTACTGTTGCCTGATGCAGTTGCCAATGCCAGCTACTTGGTCCACCTGAGGCAGGAGGATCACTTGAGGCCAGGAGTTAGAGGCAGTTGTGTGCTATGATGACACCTGAGAATAGCCACTGCACTCTAGCCTAGACAACATGGTAAGACCCTCTCTTTAAAGAAATTAAAAATTAAAAAAGAATCTACTGTTTATTTTTAAAAACACTATTGTTTTACAATATAACAGGAAGTGGATAGAAATGATGAAGAAATACATCATGAGGATACCTCAAGAGATCCTTAGTCATCACACTATTAGTATCTACAAACACTTTAATGCTTTAAGGATAACTCCAAATTATCTTCACAATATGTTCTGACCATCACACCTCCCTTCCCTCTACCCCACACCTGTACAGTATAATCTCATTGGTCTGTCATTGTAGGGCTGCCTTGGTGATATGCATATGGACAAATATGTTATAAAAAGACTTTTATGTTCCTTTGCTTATGATTAATACATAATATATTGTCAACAGATATTTGCAAGCATCTGATTCCATTTTTATCAAGTAAAATTTCCTATACACTTATTATGTGAAAAGATTGTCCCTGCTGGGAAAATTGATAGACTCTGATCTCAAGAAGCTTGTATAGTAGTATGGCTATTATCTTCTCTTTCAAAATTATAGTTTAGGTTAAATTTATTCAAATCATCAAAAATATAACAATGGCTTGCAAACAAATATTGGCAATGTTATTTATCTTTAAATAATAAAAACTGCAAGTCTCTTTCACTGCTGATTTATGTTTATGCAGCAATTATTTTATCAGCGATCATGTAACAATATATTTGTACATGCTAAATTTACCAATTTTTCAGTTAAAGGATGGTGATTTAATAAATAATTTTTTTCCTTAAAAATCAAAACAGAATGTGGATCTAATAAATGCAGCCTCTTAATTGCTACAACTATTATTTTCCTAATACAAAATGGAGGAGCTCTAGTAAAGCAATGTTTTCAATGGGTAATAATCGGGTTTTTTGTTTGTTTGTTTGTTTGTTTGTTTGGTTTGGTTTTTTTAAGACAGAGTTTTGCTCTGTTGCCCAGGCTGGAGTGCAGTGGTGCAATCTCAGCTCACTGCAACCTATGTGTCCCGGGTTCAAATGATTCTCCTGCCTCAGCCTCCCCAAGTAGCTGGGATTACAGGCACCCACATCACACCTGGCTAATTTTTGTATTTTTAGTAGAGATGGGGTCCACCATGTTGACCAGGCTGGTCTTGATCCCCTGACCTTAAGTGATCCACCTGCCTTGGCCTCCCAAAGTGCTGGGATTACAGGTGTGAGCCACCATGCCCAGCCTCAATGGGTAAGAATGTTAACTCAAATTTCTTAATGATATTTATATCTTAATGAACTTATCATAAGGCCATCTAACAAAGTCATGCACAGAATACCTAGTATATTTTGTTCAATTGAAAAAAGTACATTTTCCATGTTCATGAAGAGAACTTAGAAATTACATCTTTGAACACTGAATTACTCAACTTTCTTTTTCTTTCCTTTAACTGAAAGTTTAGTAAGTTTAGCATATAGGAACATACTGTTACATGGTCATTAATAATTGTTACATAAACAAATATGCCTATTATAAATAAGCAATACAATATGTTTGGATAATTAAAAGTTGACTCTTATTTGTAGATAACCAATTACTGCTCATTTTAGTTTGGGTGCTATAGTTACATTTGTTCATTTGAACAAGTTTAATTAACCTAAGAAACAAACTTTCAAACCTGTCAAATTGTATACATTAATAAGTGCAGTTTTGTATATAATTCTAACTCAATAAAGCTGTTAAAAAATAAAATCTCAAAGTTCATGCCTTAATGTTATGTAAAAGATGGGTAATAATGAATGATTGTGACTTCCCAATTTTATAATTATATGCTATTAAAGAAAGCTTATTTTAACTGGTATCAGAAAAGAAGCATTTCAAACTGTGCCCTTTTTTGTAAGCATTTCTCAGTGTAATACACGTTTAAATAGTTGTTAAAAGGCAAAGAAACGCAGGTGTCGACAGATGGAGATTGGCTAGCAAGAGGTAATGCAGACGTGATATGGGCAGTTCAGTTACAGAATCTGCTATAAAAGAAAAAAACATTTAAAAGAGCAAGGTAGGCCAGGCGCGGTGGCTCACGCCTGTAATCCCAGAACTTTGGGAGGCCGAGGCAGGCAGATCACGAGGTCAAGAGATCAAGACCATCCTGGCCAACAAGGTGAAACCCTGTCTCTACTAAAAATAGCTGTGCATGGTGGCAGACACCTGTAGACCCAGCTACTCCGGAGGCTGAGGCAGGAGAATCGCTTGAACCCAAGAGGCGGCGGTTGCAGTGAGCCGAGATCGTGCCACTGCACTCCAGCCTAGGCAACAAAGCGAGACTCTGTCTCAAAAAACAGCAAGGTAATGATCAACCCAAAAGTTAGGAGAGTGGATACTTCTGTTAGAGGTGGCTAGAAGAAAGAGGGTTGTGATAGGACAGTGTACAGGGGGCTTCTAATCAACTGGGGATGTTCTATTTCTTATCCTGGCTGGTGAGTACATGGTATTGATTTTTTCTTTACACTACACATGTATGTGTTGTATGCTCTTCTGTTTGCAGTATATATTTCATAATAAAGTTTTTTAATAATGAAAGAGTTTACACTAAAGAATTTAGATGCAAATTAAGTAAATATTAAAATTTTATGGATGCCAGCCATGGTGGCTCACGCCTGTAATCCCAGCACTTTGGGAGGTCGAGGCAGGCAAATCATTTGAGGTCAGGAGTTTGAGACCAGCCTGGCCAACATGGTGAAACCCCATCTCTACTAAAAATGCAAAAATTAGCCCGGCGTGGTGGCATGTGCCTGTAATCCCAGCTACTTGGGAGGCTGAGGCACGAGAATCACTTGAACCTGGGAGGCAGAGGTTGCAGTGAGCCAAGATTGCACCATTTCCCTTCAACCTGGGTGTGAGAGCAAGACTCCATCTCAAAACAACAACAACAACAAAAAGATTCTATGGATCAATAAAAGTGTACCTTTTCCCTGCCTGATTTTGGATGAAACTGGAAGAGATACAAGAATCAGAGAAATGGAGGTCAACATATTAACTTTATTACTGATAAGTCTAATTGAAAAATGTAGCCTTAAATCTGCAACTAAATGGACTTGCTAATTCTTCCTTCCAGAATATAGGGAAGAATTACTAACCAGTAACTGTCACAGCTAGACAAGCACAGACTTCCTCCACAGGGGTAAGAACAGCCCAGATTGCATGCTTTCTGCAAGTGAACAGACTTAACAAAAAGTGACTCAGCCACAAATGACTGAGCTTCATTCCTTCTCCTAAATTCTCTTATCAAATTAGTCACTTCTCTTTTCCTGGGAATGAGTAAATAATGTATAGAGAGAGGCCAAAAGTGTTAATTTAGCAGAAGTTCTTTCTGTAAAGGTTCACAAAAAGGGAGGAGTAAGTTTTCCCTGACAGTATACATATAGTCACTTATGATAAAGGTGGCATTTCAAATAATTAAGCTTCAACTTAACTATGGAGGCCTATTGAAAAGGAAAGCAGGAACTGGATTAAGAATGGTAAAGGCGGTGTGGTGGCTCATGCCTCATCCCAGCACTTTGGGAGGCTGAGGCCAGTGGATCACTTGAGGTCAGGAGTTTGAGACCAGCCTGGCCAAAATGGTGAAACCCTGTCTCTAGTAAAAATACAAAAATTAGCCAGGTGTGATGGCAGGCACTTGTAATCCCAGCTACTTGGGAGGATGAGGCAGGGAATCACTCGAACCCAGGAGGTGATGGTTGCAGTGAGCTGAGATTCCACCACGGCACTCCAGCCTGGGCGACAGAATGAGACTCTGTCTCAAAAAAAAAAAGAAAAAAGAAAAAAAAGAATGGTAAATGCAAGCAAGGTGCAGAAAAGAATTCAGACCGATAATGTAACTAAGTATTCTGTCCTCAGGTTAAAGAGATTGTATAATGTCAGCAAGCATCTAGGTTATGGTAGTGATCAATATGTCAATCTCAAGTTTTAATGTAAATAGGTTGCCTTTTATGTTTGGTGAACAGCTGGAATCCTAGGCTATCCAGTCATTATCCTTCCGGGAACTACTATCACCTCACTCCTATGTCAGATCTCCTGTTCAGTGTATTTTATTGTCTTCTTCCTTTTCAGTTTCACAGTTGGTTTTGGTTGAGCACATCCTTGACTTCTTGAAAAAATATACAGGAGAGGTAAATTATTTTGATACTTTGCATATATGAAAATGTCTTTATTCTACCATCATACTTGACGTTTGGTTGGATGTAGTATCTAGACTGGAAATTATTTACCTTCTAAATTTTGAAGGCAGTTGTATTAGTCCATTTTCATGCGGCTATGAAGACATACCCAAAGGTAATTATAAATTAAAATTAAAAATTACCAAGGGTAATTTATAAAGAATTTTAATTGACTCACAGTTCCACATGGCAAGGGAGGCTTCACAGTCATGGTAGAAGGTATGTCTTACATGGCAGCAGGTGAGAAAAGCAAGTGACGAGAGAAGGGGGAAGCCCCTTATAAAACCATCAGATCTCATGAGAACTCACTCACTATCAAGAACAACATGAAGGTAACCACCCCCATGATTCAATTATCTCCACCTCTTCCCTCTCACAACATGTAGGAATTATGGGGATTAAAATTCAAGATGAGATTTGGGTGGGAACACAGCCAAGCATATCAGCAGTGTTCCATTACATTCTTGTTTCCAACCAGTCTGATGTCTTGTTCTCACACTGACCTATTTATTTTTCTCTCTGGTAGTTTGTGGACATTTTCTGTCTCCCACATTTTAAAATTTCATTTATTGGTAATATGCTGGCACTTTTTGTTCCCCTTCAATCTTCCAACTTTTGACTTTCAAGTCTGAGAGGTTTTACTGAATTAGCTCCTCCCCTCCATTTTCTATTTTAGGAACCATTATTGACTATTGAACTTTCTGGATTGGTCCTCTAATTTTATTGTTTCTCTTAGATTTTCCATCTCTTTGTTTTTCTTCTCTACTTCTTGGAAATTTTTTTTTTTGTTATCTTCCAAACATTTTATTAAGCTATCAAGATTCTTTTGTTCTTTGGATTTTTTTTTAAAGAACATTCTGTTCTTGTTCCATGAATGCAACAGATTCTGACAGCGTTTGCTCAGTTTTAGGAGCATTTCTGTGGAGGGACACGTTGTCAGAACTACCTACTCTGCCATTTTTGTTGCATCATCCTAGAACTATTTTTTTTAGTTGATGTTCCTGAGGTAGCTAAGTAGACACTAATGTCACCTACAAATAATGACTATTTGTTTTTGAATCCTTATAAGTATTAATATCTTATATCTGTTGCTGTCTTACTGCAATAGTTGGAACTGCCAAAACAAACTTGAAGAGTTACTGTGATAAGTGACATTATGTTCTGGTTCTTATATTTAATGGATCACAGCAATTATTATCTCTAGTGGTTCACCTGCAAGCAAAAATTTTGCTTTTTAAATATTTTATCAAGAAGATCCATACCATTCCTATACAGATAATTTCATCACAAATGAAGTCTGAATTGCATCAACTACTCTTTTTGGCATTTACCATTCTTGTTTTACATTAAACTTATAAATATGATTTTGTAATGATGAATCATAGGTTTCCTGATATTTAATAATCTTTATACTCCTAGAATAAGTTGTTACTATAGGGATTCCTAATGCCTTGAGGGTTCAAATTTAGTACTACTATATTTTTAATTTTTCCACATATCTATGAGATTAGTCTATATTTTCTTTGTAATGTTTTAACCTTGTTTTAAAAACTAGTAAATATCCTCATATTTTATATAACTTGGAGCAATTTAAATAACATGGTGTGATGGTTAACTTTATATATGTCAACCTGACTGGGCACAGGATGCCTAGCTAGCTGATTAAATGTTGTATCTGGGTGTATCTGTGAGGGTGTATTCACAAGAGATTAACATTTGAATTGGTAGACTGAGTAAAGCAGATGGCTCTCTCCAATGTGGTGGGCATCATCCAATACACTGACGGCTGAATAGAATTAAAAGGTGGAGGAAGGTTGAATTCACTCTCTGCCTGAATACTTCAGTAGGGGCATCAATCCGCTGCCCTCAGTGATCCTGGTTCTCAGGTGTTCAGAGGTAGACTGGAACCGATACTGTTGGCTCTTCAACTCTCAGGGCTTCAAACTACCACATCAGCTTGCCTGTGTCCCCAGTTTGCACATGGCAGATCATGGTACTTCTCAGCCTCCATAATTACATAAGCCAATGCCCTGTAATAAATTGCTTTATAAATAAATACTAGATATAAACTATAAATCGACCAGGTGCAGTGGCTCATGCCTGTAATCCCAGCACTTTGGGAGGCCGAGGTGGGCAGATCATGAGGTCAGGAGATTGAGACCATCCTGGCCAACACAGTGAAATCCCATCTCTACTAAAAATACAAAAATTAGCTGGGTGTGGTGGCGTGTCTGTAGTCCCAGATACTTGGGAGGCTGAGGCAGGAGAATCGCTTGAACCCAGGAGGCGGAGGTTGCAGTGAGCCGAGATTGTACCACTGCACTCCAGCCTGGGTGACAGAGTGAGACTCCATCTCAAAATAAATAAATAAATAAATAAATAAATCCTAGATATGAATATATATACATATTCTATTGGTTCTGTTTTTCTGAAGAACCCTAATACACATGAATATTATAAAGTATTCTCACATTTACAGAATAAACCTCTAAAGTAATTGATCTTGATCTAGGCCATTTTAAAGTGGTATATTTTGGTAAAATTTTCCCATTTCTTTGAGTTAATGTATAATTCTATTACTTCTTGGGAAGTTTTGATTATTTTGAGTTCCATAAAGAATCATTCTTCTTTTGTTTTCAAATATTTTAGCATCAAGTTATATACAGTAATCCATTTAAAATACTTAAACCCTTTACTTTTGGAAAAAAATATGAATAGGTTTGCTAATATGAATTGGAAACCTAAAGTTACATACAGTAATCCATTTAAAAATATTTAAACCCTTTACTACATATTAATATTTGGAAAAAATATGAATAGGTTTCTTAATACGAATTGGTTAAGGACTAGAAAAAGTTACTAAATATCATCTAGTAATTCACTTTTCTGGGTCCATCCAAGTTTGCACCAATTTAGAAACTGACAAGGAATAAAACAGAGATCAAAATTACCTTTATTACTGATAATGTTTAGATTGGCTGATACAGTTTAGATGTGCAGCAACAATGAGCTTGATAACCACAGGCCTAACAATGTGGAGTCCTCCCCCTATAAAATGTATAGCATGGAGAAACCAATCAGAATTTGTACTCCTTTCTGCCAGCAGGCTACCAGAAGAGGGAAAGCAGGGGAATAACCATACATCCCCATGTATGGTTATTTACCAATCAAGTAAGTCACACCTCCACTCCTAAGTAGGAATGAGTGAGAGAATAGAAAGAGATGGAGATAAAGATATCCACTCATGTTCTTCCACATAAAAGAAAACATTAGGAGTAAGGAATAAATGCTCTCACCAATAAGATGTATGTGTGTTCTTTGATTAAAAGCAATGGTTAATTTTTTTGCTAGGGGTTTGTTCTGTTAATCTTTTGTAAAAACTAGCTTATAGTTCTGCTGCATAATAAAGGCAATTAAGAATAAAACCGGCCGTGGCCAGGTGCAGTGGCTCATGCCTGTAATCCCAGCACTTTGGAAGGTTGAGATGGGAGGATCACCTGAGGTCAGGAGTTCGAGACCAGTCTTAAACATGGTGAAACTCCATCTCTACTAGAAATACAAAAATTAGCTGGCCATGGTGGCAGGCACCTGTAATCCCAGTTATTCGGGAGGCTGAGGCAGGAGAATTGCTTGAACCTGGGAGGTGGAGGTTGCAGTGAGCCAAGATTGCGCCATTGCACTCCAGCCTGGGTGAGAAGAGCGAAACTGTGTCTCAAAAAAAAAAAAAAAAAGAAAAGAAAAGAATATAACTGGCTGGGCACAGTGGCTCATGCCTGTAATCCTAGCACTTTGGGAGGCCGAGATGGGTGGATCACCTGAGTTCAGGAGTTCAAGACCATCCTAGCCAACATGGTGAAACCCCATCTCTACAAAAATACAAAAATTCGCCGGGTATGATGGTAGGTGCCTATAATCCCAGCTGCTTGGGAGGCTGAGGGGGAGAATCACTTGAACCCAGGAGGCAGAGGTTGCAGTGAGCCAAGACTGTGCTACTGCACTCTAGCCTGGGTGACAGGGTAAGACTCTGCCTCAAAAAAAAAAAAAAAAAAAAAAAAGGAAGAAAATAACTTTGCTTGTAATTACTTCTTTGGCTACACCTTACAGATTTTGGCTATGCAATGTGCTCAGGGTTGTTAATCTGTACACATTGAGAGGTGGTAAGTATAGTAGTTAAGTGCACAAGCTCTAGAACCAAAACAGTTAGCAAACTTCTCTTTGCCTGTTTCCTCATCTATAAAATGGGGAAGCATAATAGTATCTACCTCATAGGGTTGCTTTAAAAATTAAACCAGTTAATATATGTGAAGGACATAGTGTCTGACACATTTAAAATGTTAATAGTTATGGCTGACATTCTTTGTGACATAGTAAATAATCAGTTTATATAAATATTTAAAGAGTATAAAGTTCTATGATATAGTATGCATAAAAATCAAGATGAATAATTATGTTATTCAAATCTATATATTACTTAGCATGTCAAATTCTGAAAGCTATAGATCACAGTGTCCAACTACTGTTGTGGTTTGGCCAAATTATTTTTATTTTTGCTTTATATATTTCAATATTCACTTGTTGATTGACAGACTCAAAGAATGTACATGAGAACATTATAGTTTATCAAGCAGAATGAAAGAAATTACCTTTATCTTCCATTATGATTTTATCACATTGAACATCTTTATTCTTTGGTGCTCCATTGAAAGTCTGCATCATCCTTTCAACATATAGGTCGTTGCCTAATCTATTTCTACAAAGGACTTCATAATTCTTGTTTCTCTGACTGTAAAAAATAAAGTGTATCCAACTCATTAATAAGAATCATCACCACACATATTATCTCTTTATATTATTCTTTTCCTTAAAATTACTTTCATTAATGTGGCTTGCACCAAAAAGTGAACTGAGAGTTCAAAAAAAGCCTTAGGAAAAGACTGCACTAAATGACCTCCAGAGGACTCTTTTATACTGTGTCTATTTCCCAACATCCCTACTACTTTCGGTACCTTATCAATAACATGCTAGTACTAACTCCATGTAGGTTTTAGTTCTGAATATTTTTAAATTTTCCATTACTTCTTTGATGACCCATGAGGAATTTAGAAATGTGCTTTTGAACTTCCAAATGTGTATGTAAATGTGTCTGTTTTAGTTGAGATTTATGTTATTAATTTTTAACTTTATTGCATTGTGGCCAGAAATTTTCATTTGTATAATTCTATTCTGAAATTTTTGAGACTTTGCTTCATAGCCTTATGAATAATTTTTTATAAATGCTGCATGTGTGCTGAAAGAGAACGTGTTCTCTAATTGTTGAGTGCAGAAGTCTGTATCTGACCATTAAGTTTTTATTCAAATTTTCTATATCCATACTAATGTGTTCTCTGGTTGACCTACCAACAATTAAGAGAGGTGTGTTTAAATCTCCTACATTAACAGGATATGTATCAAGTTTCCAATTTTTGCTTCACATATTTTCAGGTTATTTTATTGATTGATTGACTGATTGATTGAGACGGAGTCTTGCTCTGTCACCCAGGCTGGAGTGCAGTGGCACGACCTCAGCTCACTGCAACCGCCGCCTCTCAGGTTCAAGTGATTCTCCTGCCTCGGCCTCCCGAGAAGCTGGTACTACTGGCATAAGCCACCACACCCAGCTAATTTTTGTATTTTTAGTAGACACGAGGTTTTACCATGTTGACCAGGCTGCTCATGAACTCCTGACCTCAGGTGATCCACCCGCCTCATCCTCCCAAAGTGCTGGGATTACAGGCATGAGCCACCGTGCCTGGCCCATGTTATTTTATTAGGAATATTCAAGTTCAGGATTACTATACCTTCCTATCATTATGAAGTACACTTTATCCCTAATAATGCTGTCAGTTTAATTGTTCCTCTGTAGGTGACATGATTTTTAAAAATATTTTTTCTATTTTTATTTTTTAATGAAATTACTTTTATATTCCAATGCTCTTATCTATTTATTATTTATACATAATAATAATGAGAGATGTGGTCTCACTGTGTTGCCCAGGGTGATCTCCACTCACTGCAACCTTCCCCTCCTGGAGAAGCAACTCTTGTGCCTCAGCCTCCCGAGTAGCTGGGATTACAGGTGCATGCCACCATGCCCAGCTAATTTTTGTATTTTTAATAAAGACAAGTTTCACCATGTTGGCCAGGCTGGTCTCAAACTCCTGACCTCAAGTGATCTGCCCGCCTCAGCCTCGCAAAGTGCTGGGATTATAGGCACGAGCTACCGCACCCGGCCTGACAGTTTCTTAATGTTAATCATGTTTTAACTCTGTCTCTTATTTGTTTAAACATTTCACACATATTTTATAGTCTATATCTGATAATATAATTATCTATAGTCTTCAGGATCTATACCAAATTCAACCTAAGGGAATTCTTCTCCTTCTCCTTCTCCCTCTCCTCCCTCTCCTTCTCCCTCTCCTCCCTCTCCTTCTCCTTCTCCCTCCTCTCCCTCCTCTTCTTCTTCTTCTTCATCTTCTTCTTCCTTTTTTTTTCTTTTTTAGACATGGTCACATGGTCTCTCTCGGTTGACCAGGCCAGAATGCAATGGCGTGAACATGGCTCACTGCAGCCACACTTCCCGTGATCAATCAAGTGATTCTCCTATCTCAGCCTCCCGAGCAGCTGGGACTACAGGTATGTACCACCATGCCTGGCTACTCAAAAAAGAAAAAAAAAAATTGTAGAGATGGGGCTCTCGCCATGTTGCAGGCTGGTCTCAAACTCCTGGGCTCAAGCCATCCTCCTGCCTTGGCCTCCCAGAGTGCTGGGATTACAGGCATAAGCCACCACACCCGGCTGATCTGAGGGAATCTTAAGAGCGAAAATGGTGGTATGCTTTCCTCCAGAGATTTGTGTTTGCTTCTGACAGTAGGGAGTTGACTCTACTGGCCTAGGATCAGTTGAGATAACTGAGCTCCTTTTGAGAGTCTTGGCTTAACACAAGAATCTCTCTTTCAGCTCTTTCAGTGTAAGGGTTGGGAGAACCCAAGACTCATCACTGGTCTCCAGATCCATATGTTAATATTAACATTTCTTCCCAGCATTTCTCCCTTTCTGATTTCAAAGCAATTATCTATCCCTTTCTTTTTTCCCTCTTTCTCTTTTTTTTTTTTTTTTTTGGTCCTGGGAACTTTCCCTTCCTTCTTATGAGCTTTTAAAGGTATGCTATTCATGATCTAATATGTACTATGTTTTATAGTCCAAACCATATTATAATATTTTATATTTTGAGAAGGAATAATACCCTAAAATTATTTTAGTGATGGAGTTTTTAGTACTATAAATCCTATTCAAATAATACTTTAGGTAAAATAATCAGAATAACTATTAATAATCTACTTATAGTAGCTATATTAATTTTAGATGGAGGAGAGCAGAACAAGAAAAATTATCAGGGACAAAGAGGGATAGTACAAAATGTTAAAGGGGTCAGTTCTTCATGAAAACGTAACAATCCTTAAACGTGTATCTGCCTAACAACAGGCTATCAAAATACTTGAGACCAAAACTAACTCTATTTATATTCATTAATAAAGAGAAATGGAAAACTTCTCTAATATAGTAAATTCATTTATTTACCCATATTTTGCCTTCCTGTTTTAAATATTAGGTTGGTGCAAAAGTAATTGCGGTTTTGGCTATTACTATAAAAATATCAGTTGTTTCTTTTTAAATTGAAAATGATTTATATATGTATAAAAGTAAAAATAATTAAAACCTATATAGAGACTTGGAAGCTTATTTTGTTATTTGGCTTAGAAGTTCGCCTAATTATTTAAAAATATGGTAAAGCTATGGGCTCTTCCTCTAGAAAAATTTACACACAACATAAACATGAACATAAAAGTTCACATGGCACTTATATAACTTTGTATATAATTTTGTAGGGAATATACAGTCTCCCCCCAAACCCCATAGTGTATATCCCAGAATCCCCAAGGACCCTTCACAGAAACAAGGATAAGAACCCTTGGCTTAGCATTTGAATTACAGAAACAATGTAGACAACTGAACCATACATACGTTACTTTCTCAGCTTCTTCAGATTCTACAGAGACCATGACTGTGGGCAAGTCAAAAAATCTCAGTGTTTCTGTCTCTGTGAGTATTATCTGTATATTCTTCTCCAGGTCTTCTTTTGTTACAATTTTTTCAGGTGCTGCCCTTGTAACTTGCAAATCTAAAATACATGACTTAATTAAAATCATTTACTAATTGCTATTTTTAATTTGCATTTTTCCTTCTAGTCACCAAAATACCATAATGGGTAATATATTGCAGGTGGTTTATATAGTCAAGGAACAGGCCAGGTTGTGAGATGTAGTATATTCAACCTTTCTGAAGCCAAATTGGATCTTGTAGGCCATAAACAGCCTTCCTTGCTGACATAACAAGCCTACCCCAGTTTAATACCTATAGTCATAACTCTAAGGGTATTCCATTATAACTATCCCACAATATTAATTGGGAACTGGGGTTAGTGACTGTTGGCACTACTCAAGAATATGGAGGCAACTATATTTAGTAAGCAACACTTCTTTGAGCCGTGAAGTTAACTTCTAATTCGTTGCTTTAGCAAACTTTTATCCTTCATTTGCCCTCCTTATTAGCTGTCTTTTAATTTAGATGTCATTCCACCTCTAATCATCTTCACCAGGGGTAAAGACTCTACTATATTAGTCCTGGTTGACTATAGAAAGAAAATTGGAACCAATGTCTAGGCAAATAATTGAGTGAAAATAATTGGCCATAAACCTTTAGGACAGTCAGAACTTGATCCAAGGTCCTTGGAAAATTCCATTGAGAATTGAGTTTCACAGCTAGGAGAGTTCGGAATTGGTTATGTGGGTAACAGCCATGAGAAAGTATATAAGTGAGAGTTCAATGTTTTCTATCAACAACAGGGTATACAGCAGACATTCATGAGCCTTTGGGATAGGTAAAGCTTGGACAGCTTTAGGAAAACTTAAAAACATCTCAGTCTCCTCTTAAAAAGGTTCAGAGCTGAGAAAAACACCTTCCTTATAATCTAAAAAAAATACAAGTTATTAATTCCAAAAACCAATCATCAACATTTTTAATGGCTAAATAAATTATGGTATACCCATCTATGACTATTAAATAGTAAGTAATGTAATAATAAAAAATTTTGAAAATATGTTCTAAAATGTTAAATGACAGAGCAGCCCAGAACATGATCTGCACTATGGTAATAAGAATGTAAAATATTATGCAGATAAGCAAGGTCAGGAAACAGAAAATTTTAAGTTGCAAATCTTCTTTAGTTTTGGGTGATTCTTCTTTTTTAAAAATATTCTTTAATTTTTTTCTATTTGTGTAATAAATTTTAAAAATAAGTAAAAGATTTTATTTATATAAGTAAATTTGACTAAGACAGACAAAATGAGTAAAGAAGTAAATGAGTTATCCACAAGAACAAAATTGGAGGTATATGTAGTCCAAACCTTTTGTCAATTAAGAAAATAAAAAACAGAAGTTAAGTGAAAAGTCCACACAGGAATACTAACAATTTTAAGACTAGCGATTTAGGTTCTTGATTCTCTGAGGTTTCTTACTGTTAGACCACCAGATCTTCCTTTGCAATTTAGTTATATATACTTCAAAGTAGCAATGTGGCACAGACATGCTAATTATAAAAATAAATGATCTTATATTAGATATATTACATATATAGAACCTAATATAGTAACATCTCAGTTATTATGGTTGGGAAAAGTAATAGTCTAGTCAACCTTCTTGATGGCAGAGGAACTACCATTCATAGACAAAGCCCTAGGATCGCAAATAGGATTTTTGCCTGGAGTTCTGTGTCACCCATTTCCTAAATGTTGCTTGAATTTAATATATATTCAGAAATACACCCAAACCAAACTGTTTACCCATAGAATCTGTCTATTTCATGAGTCAAATCCCCTAACTTTAGACTAGCTGTACCACAGATTTTGAGTACACCTCTCTCTCCACCTAGAAAAGAATCACAATTCTATCATCTGTTTTGCCTGCTCCTCTTCACTGCCGGTGATGGAGGGAACATCTACACTCCTGACGGTTCTTCCCAGAGGAGGGAGCTCTAGCCTAGTATGACAATCATGGCTCCTCTCCACACCTTTACTCACGAAGCCCCTTGAGAGGGTTAGGAGAGTCCTGAAGTGGTCTCAAACCTTTCATGAATGGGTGGGTAAGTCTGTCAAATTTGAGGGTTTAACAGGGGACTTTTATCCTTAATGTGATATTTTGGCTCCAATTCATCATATTTACCCTTATCATATTTTTCAATTAATTCAGAACAGGGTGGGGAAAAGGGATGCAATCGTTTGGCTATTCTCAGAGACCCCAGTAGAGAACAACCTATGAAGCCTTCCTTGGCCTCTACTTTAGCTTCAATGGGCCCAATACAATTACAGTATAATTGAGTCACAAAAGCAGTTTATTTTTCCTCCCTTCTCCTCACTTGTCAAAGGTATCTATTAGTGAGTTATTTATTAATTGAGAGCATCCAGAGACAACCCGTGCATGTGTTTGGCCCCTACCTTGCAATTAAAACCATAAACTTTTCTAAGCACAAAACTCCTTTTGGTTATATGGTAAAGCAATGGTTCTCAAACTTTACCGTGCATCAGAAGCACCCAAGGGCTTAGCAATAATTGCGTGGACTTACCTCTAGACTTTTTCTTAACCTTTGGTAAACTTTGTATTTTAGAATAGTTTTAGGTATACAGAAGAGTTGTAAGAATAATTAGAGTTTCTGTATACCCTATATCCAGTTTTCCCTATTGTTAACATTACTTTGGTACATTTAGTACAACTACAATATTGCTATTTTATTATCATATAAAGTCCAATTTCCTTAAATTTAACTAATGTCACTTTTCTCTTCCAGGATCTCATCCAAGGCACCACATTACATTTAGTCATCATGTCTCCTTGGGGTTCTCTACACTGTGACAGTTTCTCAGAATTTCCTTGTTTTTGATGACTTTGCAAGTTTTGAAAAGTAGTAGTCATGTATTTTGTAGAATGTCCTTCAATTTGTGATTTTCTGATGTAAAACAAGTGTTATGGGTTTCTGGGAGGAAGACTACAGAGGTAAAGTATCATTCTCATCATATCATATCAAAGACACATGCTAACAACATAACTTATCGTTGATGGTGCTAATCTTGACCACCTGTCAATATCCTCTGCTTTAAAGTTATTTTCCCCCCTCTCCTTTACATATTTTACTGTTTAGAAGAAAGTCAACATGCAAAGCCCATACTTGTAGAATGGGAAGTTAAGATCCACCTTCTTGAGGGAAGAATATCTATATAATTATTTGGAATTCTTGTGTAAAAAGATTTGTCTATTCTCTCCTCTTCATTTATTCAATATTGGTTTGTGTTACTATGAACTCATGGGTATTTATTTTATAATATGGGTTATAATCCAATTCTATACTATTTATTTTGTTGTTGAAATTGTTTTACCTTTTGCCACTGTGAGCTCTTTCTGTTGGCTGCTGGTTCCTCTCAAATACCCCTTTTTGTTGTTTGTTTATTGTAGAGTTTTGTTCTATTTTGTTTTGTTTGAACACTTCTTTACTTTCTGGCTCATCTTGTATCCCTGCCCCAACTCTAGAATCAGGCATTTCTTCAAAGAGCTCTAGTTACTTTTATTAGAGAATGGAATTAGAAATGAAAATCTGAGCACTGGGAGTGCTTGCTGCTTCTGGGGTGTCATTGCTTCTAGGCCTTCTTAGTGGACAGAGCTAAGAAATATTTGTATGTACACTAACTTGTATATACAAACGTATCTATACATCTATGTTCATCTCTATCTCTATTAAGCTAAACATGAGTTTACATTAATGTTTTTGACACTTGTTCAATACCACAGGAATAATTCTAGGTACCCTTCTTGCTTTCTGTAATCTCCCACTCCAACAATGGTGAGTTCCTACCATCTGCCCTCCAATTACTTACATGTTCAATCCCAGTATGCATGTACAATGATTCAGAATTATTAACCCATACCCCCATGGGAACTGACTATAAACTAGAGTGTTTATTTGCAGTTCCTTTTGTCTTTAATCTTACAGCCTCTACTCATTTTCAATATTATTTAGGTATATACCCTTTCCTCCCACTCTTTCTGGAGGGTTATATTATACATTTGTAAGGCAGTTTGATTCTTTCGTTACAGTCTGTATTCCATTGTAGGATCCTCCTATTTCTTAATTGTGATTTAAAAAAAAAACCTCCCAAATTTTAAGTCTCACTTTTTGTGCCGTAATATTCTATGGGTTTTAGTAAAGGCATGGTGCTATGTATCCACCATTACAGTATCTATACAGAATAGTTTTACCATCCTAAAAATATTCATTATGCTTCACCTATTCAACTCTCCCTTCTCTTCAAGGCCCTGCTAGCAACCATTGATCTGTTTTCTGTTTCTATAGTTTTGCCTTTCTCTAGACTGTCATATAAATAGAATCAGACAGGACATAGTCTTTTCAGACTGGTTTATTTGACTTAGCAATAAGTATTTAAGATTCATCAATCTTGTTGCATGGATTCATAGTTCATTTTTTTATTGCTGAATAATATTGCATTATATGGACATACTATTGTTTGTTTATCTATTCACCACCTAAAAGACATCTTGGTTGCTTCTAGTCTTTTGCATTTATGAATAAGCTGCTAGAAACATTTGAGTGCAGATTTTTGTGTGAAGATAAATTTTTGGTTCATTTGGGTAAGTATCAAGGAACACAATTGCTTGATGATATGGTAAGAGTATATTTAGTTTTATGAGAAATTCCCAAACTATATTCCAAACTGGATGTACCATTGTGCATCCCCACCAGCAAGGAATGAGCGTTCCTATTTCTTCACATCTTTGCCAGCAATTGGTATTATCAGGTTTTTTTAGCCATTTAAATGCATATGTAGTACTATCTCATTTTTAATTTGTATTTTCCTGATAACATATGAAACTGAGCATCATTTCATATGCTTATATGCCACCTGTATATCTTTTTTGATGAAGTGTTTGTTTCTACGTTTTGTTCATTTTTCACTGGGTTGGTGATATGGTTTGGCGTGTCCCCACCCGAATCTCATCTTGAGTTGTAACTCCCACAATTCCCACGTGTCATGGGAGAAACCCAGTGGCAGGTGATTGAATTAAGGGAATGAGTCTTTCCTGCACTGTTCTCATGATAGTGAATGAGTCTGACAAGATCTGATGGTTTTAAAAGTGGGAGTTTCCCTGCACAAGCTCTCTTTTTTGCATGCTACCATCCACATGAGATGTGACTTGCTCATCCTTGCCTTCTGGCATGATTGTGAGGCCTCCCCAGCCATGTGGAACTGTTAAGTCCATTAAACCTCTTTTTCTTCCCAGTCTCAGGTATGTCTTTATTAGCAGCATGAAAATTGACTAATACAGCAAATTGGTACCAGTAGAATGGGGTGCTGCTGTAGACACCCAAAAATGTGGAAGCAACTTTGGAAATGGATAACAGACAGAGGTCAGAACAGTTTGGAGGGCTCAGAAGAAGACAGGAAAATCTGGGAAAGTTTGGAACTCCCTAGAGACTTGTTGAATGGCTTTGACCAAAATGCTGAGAGCGATACGGACAATAAAGTCTAGGCTGAGGTAGTCTCGGGTGGAAATGAAGGACTCGTTTGGAACTGGAGCAAAGGTGACTCTTGTTTTAGCAAAAAGAGTGGTGGCATTTTGCCCCTGCCTTAGAGATTCGTGGAACTTGAACTTGAGAGAGACTTACGGTATCCGGCAGAAGAAATTTCTAAGCAACAAAGCATTCAAGATGTGACTTGGGTGCTGTTAAACGCATTCAGTTTTATAAGGGAAGCAGAGCATGAAAGATCGGAAAATTTGCCGCCTGACAATGCAATAGAAAAGAAAATCCCATTTTCTGAAATGAAATTCAAGCTGGCTGCAGAAATGTGCATAAGTAATGAGGAGACAAATATTAATCACCAAGACAATGGGGAAAATGTCTACAGAGCATGTCAGAGGTCTTCATGGCAGCCCCTCCCATCACAAGCCTGGAGGCCTAAGAGGTAAATATGGTTTTGTGGGCTGGGCCCAGCGTCCTGGTGTTGTGTGCAGTCTAGGGATTTGGTGCCCTGCATCCCAGCCACTCCAGCCATGACTAAAAGGGACAAAGGTACAGCTCAGGCTATGGCTTCAGAGGGTGGAAGCCCCAAGCCTTGGCAGCTTCCATGTGGTATTGAGCCTGTGGGTGCAGCGAAGTCAAGAATTGAGGTATGAGAACCTCCACCTAGATTTTAGAGGATGTATGGTAAGGCCTGGATGCCCAGCCAGAAGTTTGCTGCAGGGGCAGGGCCTTCAGGGAGAAGCTCTGCTAGGGCAGTGCAGAAGGGAAATGTGGGGTTGCAGCCCCCACACAGAGTCCCTACTGGGGCACTGCCTAGTGGAGCCTTGAGAAGAGAACCACCATCCTCCAGACCCCAGAATGGTAGATCCACTGACAGCCTGCACCATGTGCCAGGAAAAGGCATAGACACTCAATGCCAGCCCATGAAAGCAGCCAGGAGGGAGGCTATATCCTGAAAAGCCACAGGGGCGGAGCTGTCCAAGGCCACGGGAACCCACCTCTTGCATCAGTGTGACCTGGATGCAAGATATGGAATGAAAAGAGATCATTTTTGAGTTTTAAAATTTGACTGCCCTGCTAGATTTTGGACTTGCATGGGGCCTATAGCCCCTTTGTTTTGGCCAGTTTCTCCCATTTGGAACAGCTGTATTTACCCAATGCCTGTACCCCCATTGTATCTAGGAAGTAACTAACTTGCTTTTGATTTGACAGGCTCATAGGCAGAAGGGACTTGCCTTGTCTCAGACGAGATATTGGACTGTGGACTTTTGAGTTCATGCTGAAATAACTTAAGACTTGGGGGGATTGTTGGGAAGGCATGATTGGTTTTGAAATGTGAGGACATGAGATTTAGGAGAGACCAGGGGTGGAATGATATAGTTTGGCTGTGTCTCCACCCAAATCTCATCTTGAATTGTAACTCCCACAATTCCATGTCATGAGAGGAACCCAGTGGGAGGTGATTGACTTATGGGAGCAGTTCTTTCCTGTGCTGTTCTTGTAATAGTGAATGAGTCTCAAGAGATCTGATGGTTTTAAAAATGGGAGTTTCCCTGCACAACCTCTCTCTTGTTTGCGTGCTGCCATCCATGTGAGATATGACTTGCTCATTCTTGCCTTCCACCATGATTGTGAGGCCTCCCGAGCCATGTGGAATGTAAGTCCATTAAACCTCTTTTTCTTCCCAGTCTTGGGTATGTCTTTATCAGCAGCGTGAAAACAGACTAATACAGTTGAATTTTTTTTTACTGTGAAATTTATGAATTGTTTATGTTCTTTGGATAAAAGTCCTTTATGATCTATTTGATTTGCAGAAAATTTTCTCCCAGCCTGTGGTTTGTCTTATCATTCACTTAACATTTTCTTTCACAAAGCAAAAATTTTTAAAAAGTCCAATTCTACCAATTTCTACTTTTATGGATTGTGCTTTTGGTGTATCTAAAATTCCATTACCAAAGCCAAGATCATACAGATTTTTTCCTGATGTTTTTCAAAAAGTTTCATACTTTTGCATTTTAACTTTAGGCCCATGATCCATTTTGAGTTAATTTTTGAGTAAGATGTAAGGTCTGTGTCTATGCTCTCTCTCTCTTTTTTTGCATATGGATGTTCAATTTTTCCATCAACATTTATTGAAAAGAGAATTCTTTCTTCATTGAATTGCCTTTGTGTTTTCGTAAAAAATCAGTTGATTATATTAGTGTGGGTCTATTTCTGAGCTCTGTATTCCATTTTATTTATCAGTGTACTTGACTATGATAGCTCTATTCTTATGCTTGAAATCAGGTAATGTGAGTCCTTCAGTTTTTTTTTCCAGAGTTGGGCTGGCTGTTTTAAATCCTCTGTTCTTCAATATAAATTATAGAATCAATTCGCTGATATCTACAAAAAAGATTGCTGGGATTTTGATTAAAATTGGATTGAATCTATACATCAAATTACAAATAACTGATATATTTACAATACTGAGTGTTCCAATGCATGCATATGAAATTCATCTATTTATTTTTTTACTTTTCTTCCCTGTTTTGAGGCTTTCTGTGTATAGATTCTGTAAATATTCTGTTAGATTTATACTTCTTCTTTTCTGATGCTACTGTAAATGTTTTTTGTTGTTGTAGTTTAATTTCAAAGTCTAGTAGTTCATTGATGGCAAACAGAAAGGCAGTTTGCTTTTATATATTGGCCTTGTATCCTGCAATGTTGCAGGATACATGCCTACTGGTGCCAGGAAGTTTTCTTATTTTTATTTATTTATTTTTTTGTAGATTCTTAGGAATTTTCTATATAGACAATGATGTCATCTGTAAGTATAGACAGTTTTATTTCTTGCTTTCCAATCTATAAAAACTCTTTTTGAGACGGAGTTTTGCTCTTGTCACCAGACTGGAGTGCAGTGGCGCTATCTGAGCTCACTGCAACCTCTACCTCCTGGGTTCAAGTGATTCTCCTGCATCAGCTTCCCGAGTAGCTGGGATTACAGGTGTGCACCACCACACCCAGCTAATTTTTGTTTTTTTAGTATATATGGGGTTTTGCCATGTTGGCCAGGCTGGTCTTGAACTCCTGACTTCAGGTGATCCGCCCATCTTGGCCTCCCAAAGTGCTGGGATTACAGGTGTGAGCCACCATACTCGGCCCAATCTGCATCAACTTTATTCCTTTTTAAAAAAGTAAACCTAGTTTCATTTTGCCTGTGACATAATTTTTAAAATATCTTTTTTAGGAAGATACTTTTAAATATGTTGTATTTTACAGGAATATACAATTTTTAAATTGTAAAGTGACAATTTATAATTGTGTACATTTATGGCGTACAAAGTGATGGTTTATGAATACAATGTAGAATAAGTAAATCAAGCTAGTTAATATATCCATCACCTCAAATACTCAACATGTTTGTAGTGAAAACATTTGGAATTTCTCTCTTCACAATTTTGTAATATAGAATATTCTATTAACTATATTTATCACATTAGGCAACAGCCTTTTTAAAAAAACATACTTCTCCTAAGATTTTTCACTCTTTGATCATCATCTCCCCAATCTCCCAAATCCCTAGCCTTTGTAACTACCATTCTACATTCCACCTCTATGAGATCAATTGTCTTAGATTCCACATATAAATGAGAACACGTAGTATTTGTCTTTCTGTGTCTGGTTTATTTTACTTAGCATAATGTTCTCTAATTCATTACATCCATGTTGTCACAAATGACAGAATTTCCTTCTTTTTAAGGCTGAAGAGTATTCCACTGTGTGTATATACCACATTTTCTTTATCCATTCATCTGTTGATGAACGTAGGTTGATTCCATAACTTGGCTACTGTGAATAGTGCTGCAATGAACATGGGATGCAGTCAGAGAAACTGATTTCAAATCTTTTGGGTAAACACCCAGAAGTAGGATTGCTGGATCTTATGGTAATTCTATTTTTAGTTTGAGGAACCTACCTAGTTTTCCATAATGGCTATACTAATTTATATTTCCATCAACAGTGTATGAGAGTTCCCTTCTTTTTCTGTATCTGATGAGATGATCATACAGTTTTTGTCCTTCATTCTATTGTGATGTATCATATTTAGTAATTTGCATATGTTGAACCATGCTTGCATCTCAGGGACAAATCCCACTTGATCATGGTGGATGAGTTTTTTCAGTGTGTTGTGGAATTCAGTTTGCTAATATTCTGTTGGGGATTTTTGCATCCATGTTCATCAAGGATATTGGCTCATGATTTTTTCTTGTAATGTGTTAGTCTAGTTTTGGTATCAGGGTGATGCTGGCCTTATAAAATTAGTTTGGAAATGTTCCCCCTTCAGACCCCAACTGCAGCCCTGCCCAACTGCAGATACCAAATAGCGTAATTGCTTAGCCAAGGAATACATTCCTGTGACCAGATTAACCAGAAGCCATCAAAGTACCCTGTCAGGATCTCTGCCTGATAGCAGAGAACAGCCAGTTGCCTCAACGGACAGTGGAAACCTAAGTTATTAATTGTATATCTCTCTTCTTTTCTAACATATGGATTTGGTGTTATAAATTTCCCTCTAAAAATTGCTTTTTCTGCATCCTCAAATTGTTATAAGTTGTATTTTCATTTTCATTGAGTTCAAATTATTTGTTTTTAAATTTCTCTTGAGACTTCTTTGGCCCATGGGTTATTTAGAATTTTGTGGTTTAATTTGCAAATGTTTGGAAAATTTCCAGCTATCTTTCTGTTACGATTTCTAGCTTATTGCTATTGTCACCTGAGCACATACTCTGTATAATTTCTATTCTTTTGGATTTGTTGAAGTATGTTTTATGGACCAGAATGTGGTCTACAGAATGCCATCTATCCTTTCTTTATGTAGATCCAAGTTTCTGACCCATGTCATTTTTCTTTTGCCTGATGAAGTTCTTTCCACATTTCTTTCAGAGCTGGTCTGCTGGCAATAAATTACCTCAGAATTTTCTTTATCTGGGAAAATCTTCATTTCTCCTTCACCGTTGAAGGATAATTTTTCTGGATATAGAATTATAGAATGCCAGTTTTTAATTTCAACACTTTAAAGATTTTTGTTTCACTCTTTTCTTGTTTATTTGGTTTCTGATGAGAAGTCAAATGTAATTTATAACCTTGTTCTTCTAGTCAGGTGTGATGATTCATGCCTATAATAATCCCAGCACTTAGGAAGGCTTGAGGCAGGAGAATCACTTGAGCCCAGGAGTTCAAGACCAGCCTGGGCAACATGGCAAAAACCTGTCTGTACAAAAATAAAAGAGAAAAAAAGAAAACAATAAAAAATATATCCTTGTTCTTTGATAGGTAAGATGTTTTTTCCTTCTGGTTTCCTTCAAGATGTTCTCTTTGTCTTTTGTTGTCTGTAATTTGAATATAATATTCCTAGGTTTTTGTTTTTGTTTTTTTGCTTTGATATTTATCTTGCTTGGTATTCTTTTTGTATCTGTTGTTCAGTGTCTGACATTAATTTTGGAATGTTCTCAACAAGTATTACTACAAGCATTTCTTCTATCCCATTCTCTCTTCTTCTGGTATTCCAATTGTGCATATGTTACACCTTTTGATATTATCCCACAGTTGTTGCATGGCTGTTCTACTTTCATTGTTTTTTCTCTTTGCATTTTAGTTTGGGAAGTTTTTATTGACCTATCTTCAAATTAATTGATTCTTTCCTTAACCCCGTGAAGTCAATGGGGCTATCAAAGATATTCTTCATTCATGTTGCTGTGTTTTTGATATCTAGCATGTCATTTTGAGTCTTTCATATAATTTTCATCTCTCTGCTGACATTACACACCTTGCACATTGTATACTTTTTCCATTAGATCTCTTAACATATTAATCATAATTATTTAAAATGCCCTGTCCAATAATTTTTAAATTTATATCATAACAGTCTGGGTTTGATGCTTGTTTGATCTCTTGAAAATATTTTTTTCTTGCCCTTCAGCATTCCTAATGACTTTTTGTTAAAAGCCAGACATGTTGTATCCTGCAACAGGTGCTGAGGTAATAAGGCCTTCAGCAGAAGAATTGATAGTACTCAGGGTAGCAGTTTGGTTGTGTTTAATGTTGTTGTAGCTATAGGTATCAAAACCTTTCTTGTTTTTGTTTCCCTTCCTGGCTTTCAGGCTTCTCTTTGTATTGCTTTAGAGAAAGCCTATGTCTTGCAATTCTTTCATCTGTAATCCAGTATTGTTACTCTGGAGGTTCACTGGTAGTAAGTGTGGAGAAGGGTCTACAATCTGATTCTACAGAAGAGTCTACAGTCTGACTGAGCCTCAGACTTTTAGTTAACCTGTGTCTTGGAGACATGGTGTTCACAAGTATATCTATTCCTACTTCCAGGGTATAGTTGTCTTATCCCTGCCCCTACTCCCTTCCCTGGCTGCAACATTCCCAACGGAATTCCTTAAACGCTATTATCTTTCCTCCTTAGTTAAGAAATAAAGGCTGGTGCTAGAGTAGAATTCCCTTACCCTAACTGGGCTATAGTTTCAAAATTACCCTCTGGCAAATTTCCCCCATCCCCCATCCCAGACTAAGTCTTTGTTAGAAAAAAGAGGCAGGAGTGTATTAAGGTGGATATTCTTTCCCTCCCCTACCAAGGCCACTAGCTTATCTTCAGCTCAGATCCTTAGCTCAGATCCTCCCTGAAAGAATCCACTGGATTCCTAGAACGAAAGCCCATGTAAGTGTGGGCCCTCTCTTTCCCATGATTGTGCTCCCCCAGGAATTTTTTACTCTTATACTAGTAAAATACTCAGCCTCCAGCAATTCATAAAAATAATCATTCATGTGTTCCTCCAGCTTATGGTAAGTAACTCTTGGGAACTGTATTTCTCTGGATTGTCTGTCTCTCTAGATCTTAAGGTGGCAGTTTGCCCTTGTCACCACAGTTCTCTGATGAGCCCAAGAAAAGTTGTTAATTTTCCATTTGTCCAACTTTTTCTTGTTATAAGACAGGAGTAATGACTTCTAAACTCTCTACATATAAGAACAGAAACTGGAAGTCCACCCCAGAATTTTTTATTCAGTAGGTCTGGGAGGGGGGAAGTTACAAACATATTTTAATATATTTTTATCTAGAAGTATATTAGAACAGGCTAATTTCAGGAATTTTGTGAGTCAGTTGCTAAACGTAGACATTACTCAAAATTAAATTATATAAACTTATTATTAAATAAATCATATTAAAAACAAAGATAATAATTACTCAAAGATCATCACTTCCTAGTTATGCTATTAAATTTTACTACTACCGTCCAGAAGTGGTGGCTCACACCTGCAATCCCAGCACTTTGGGAGGCCAAGGTGGGCAGATCACTTGAGACCAGGCTGGCAAAAAAGGTGAAACCCTGTCTCTACTAAAAATACAAAAATTAGCTGACTGTGGTGGCAGGCACCTGTAATCCCAGCTACTTGGGAGTATGAGGCAGGAGAATCGCCTAAACTCAGGAAGCAGAGGTTGTAGTGAGCCGAGATTGCACCACTGCACTCCAGCCTGGGTGACAGAGCGAGACTTTGTCTCAAAAAAAAAAAAAACAAAAAAAAAAACAAAAAACAAACAAACAAAAAAAAAAACTACTACTACCTAATTCTTGCAGTTATTTAAAATATCTCTTGTATCTGTATGGTGGTGTGGTGGTGTGCTACTAAGTATCTATTTGTAACTTCCCATTCAGAAAATGAGAGGATTTATAACATGGAAATTGGCAAATGCTGCAAATAAAGGTTTCCTTGCCACCTGTGTAGGTGGTAAAACATTTATCAGCATACTAACTGCTTAGGCCTAAACCCTAGTCCCAGATATTGCAATTCAATTGACCTGAATTGAGACACAACTATGGGAATTTTTAAAAGGCATACCAGATGACTTTAATATGCATTCTAGAGTGAGGAAACACTGTTCTAGTCTAAAAAAGAAGCCAGTGGGTAGAAGTAGACTTGTTTAGGTGTCATTCATTTTAGAGGCTGACTTTGTAGTTAGAATTCACCAGCAACGGCCGGGCATGGTGGCTCACGCTTGTAATCCCAGCACTTTGGGAAGCCGAGGCAGGCAGATCACGAGGTCAGGAGTTCAAGACCAGCTTGTGCAATATGGTGAAACCCCATCTCTACTAAAAATACAAAAATTAGCCAGGCATGGTGGCAAGCGCCTGTATTCCCAGCTATTTGGGAGGCTGAGGCAGAAGAGTCACTTGAACCCGGGAGGCCGAGATTGCAGTAAGCTGACATCACGCCACTGAACTCTAGCCTGGGCGACAGAGCAAAAAAAAAAAACAAAAAAAAAACAAAAAAAATTCACCAGCAACTGGCCAAGATGATATAAATATCTAGATTGTTTTTCAAGTCTTCTGGAGGTAAATTTGTGTTACTTGTTTTTGTTTGTTTTTGATGTAGATAAGCAAAGAAAGTCTTCCAGGCAAATTGTTACATAAAGATTTAGTCTTTATGCTAAGAGCAATGCAAATCCTTTGAAGAGTTAGTTTCTAAGCAAAAGAGGATGCAATTAGTTGTGTTTCTAAAAAAATCACTCTGAATATAGTTTGGAAAAATAGATTGGAAGGTGGCAAGAATATCTATAGAGAAAGCTGGGGGAGGTAATGACAATAATCCAGTTTTCTCTGCCTCCAACTGAGAGAATGAGGGTCTCTCCTGCAGCAGACATTGCTGATTGGTTAGATTTTTGTTCCAAATCCTTTCTCTCTTCCCTTGCCTCTTTCTTTTAATAGAAACAATATAATTAATAGAAAGCTAAATACTTGATTTTCCAGGCTCTCTTAAAGCTAAGGGTGGTCATGTGACAGTTCTGGCCAATGAGATGAAAGCAGAAAAATAAAGAAAGCGGAATGGCTTCTGGGAAATTTTTTACCTTCCTGAAAAATGAGAGAGATAGGATGGTGCTATTGCCCTTCTCCTTTCTGTCTTTAATGTAGATTAAATGCCCAGAGTGAGCTGGAGAAGATATTTTGAGACCATAAGAAAAGAAGAAAGGCTTTAGGAAAGAGAACAGCAGAACGGCCAATCCAAATTCTGACAAAATTAAGCCAAAAAAATCAAAGCCAAAAGCTATCTCTTCTTTTAATGTGAGAAAAGTAAATATTTGTTTAATTCTTGTTAGTTGGGTATTCTGTTACTTGCTGTCAAAGTCATTCCTGTTACATCCCACAACATCAAAAAGAAAAGTCCATAAAGTACCATTTTTCCAACCTTATATCTTCACCAGTAACTCATTATCATTTTAAAGGAAAAAAATCCTTATTGCACTCCAAATCAAGTACCTCTCAAGTATGTAACCATTTCTCCCAGCACTTTTGATCATCCATTATTATTTCCTCATTCTTGTATCTTCATTTGCATAATCCCTTCTATTACCTCATGTTTTACCCTCTGCCTGGATTGGGCTTCCCCTACTTCTTCTCCAGACAAGTAACTAATCATCTTTAAAAACCTAATTCAAAAGTCGATAATGTTCTCGGTGAAGCCTTTTTTATTTTAGCTCAAAGGATTTAATCACTGCTTTCTAAGTGTTCCCATGACGTTCCACATATGTCATTATGGAACTGATCACAAATGTATCAGAATTATTTGTCTCCAATTAGAAGTTGAACTTGGTGGCTCACACTGATAATCCCAGTACTTTGGGAGGCCGAGGCACGCAGATCACTTGAGACCAGCCTGGTCAACATAGTGAAAACCTGTATCTACAATAATTACAAAAAATTAGCCAGGCATGGTGGTACATGCCTGTATTCCCAGGTAATTGGGAGGCTGAGGTGGGAGGATCACTGGAGCCCAAGAAACAGAGGTTGCAGTGAGCCAGGACTGCACTCCAGTCTGGGTGACAGAGTGAAACCCTGAGAAGAAGAAGAAAAAAGAAGAGGCCAGGCATAGTGGCTCAGGCCTGTAATCCCAGCACTTTGGGAGGCTGAGGTGGGCAAATCATTTGAGGTCAGAAGTTTGAAACTAGCCTGGCCAACATGATGAAACCCCATCTCTGTTAAAAATACAAAAAAGTTAGCCAGGCATGGTGGCGGACACCTGCAATCCCAGCTACTTAGGAGGCTGAGACGGGAGAATTACTTGAACCCAGGAGGCGGAGGTTGCAGTGAGCAGAGATCGTGCCACTGCACGCCAGCCTGGGTGACAGAGCAAGACTCTGTCTCAAAAAAAAAAAAAAAAAGAGGAAAGAAGAAAGAAGAAGAGGAAGAGGAGAAGGAAGCAGAGAAGGAAGAAGAGGAGGAGGGGGAGGAGGAGGAGGGAGAGGAAGAAGGGGAGGAGGAAGAGGAGGAGGAGGAAGAAGAGGAAGAGGAGGAAGAAGTGAGGAAGAAGAAAAAGAGGAAGAGGAAGAAGAGGAAGAAAAGGAAGAGGAAGAAGAAGAGGAAGAGGAAGAATAAGAAGCAGAAGCAGCAGCAGCAGCAGAAGCAGAAGCAGCAGCAGCAGCAGCAGCAGCAGCAGAAGCAGCAGCTGAGCTCTAACACAAAGCACCATTGGTTCCTCAGGCTGATGATTCAAAAAAGTCACCCAGGGAACTTAAAAAAATAGATATTCCCCTGGTAATTCTCTTGAAGTGACTTCACAAGCCAGCATTTGGAAATCAGTACCATATTTCTTTTATCTCAAGTACCCAACCAATAATAAGCATATTGACTAAATAATGGACTGTTACTGAAATAACAAGTATATTTTCATTACCTGTGAAACTAGTCAATCTTTCCCGTTTATAGGATGGTTCTTCCAGGTCTTCTGCTATTGATTCACTTGTTGATACACTTGACTTAGAAACTGTACTGCTTCCTAAAACTGACCTTTAATAATGAATAACAAAATTACTTATTTATTTAGATGTCCTTATAGGAAACTACATATACAAATTAGAACATATTATCAGATGGAGAAATCAAATATACTATGATCATATAAGCAAAATGGATACATTAATTTTTAAACAATGAGTTGGTTTTTAATATTTCTTAAATAAAAAGTTACTTAAAATTTATTTATTTGTATCTTTATTTATTTTTTGAAATGGAGTCTTGCTCTGTCACCCAGGCTGTAGTACAGTGGCATGATCTCTGCTTACTGCAACCTCTGCCTCCCAGGTTCAAGTGATTCTCCTGCCTCAGCCTCCTGAGTAGCTGGGATTACAGGCTTGTGCCACCACGCCCAGCTAATTTTTTTGTATTTTTAGTAGAGACATGGTTTCACCATGTTGGCCAGGCTGGTCTTGAACTCCTGGCCTCAGATGATCTGCCCACCTTGGCCTCCCAAAGTGCTGTGATTACAGGCGTGAACCACCACACCCAGCCAAAATGTATTTTAGAAGAAAGACATGTTAAACATGCTTAAAGTCCTTCAAGGAATTACCAATACATTTAGTATAAAAATCCAAAATACAGTGAACCTACCCAGCATATTCATCTTCATTATTAGTCTTCCTTTACTTTTTTTTCTTTTTTTAGTTCCTCAATCTTACAGAGCTCTCTAACTCAGAGCCTCAGCCTGGAATACTCTTCCTTTCATTTTTCACTTGGTTTCTGTTCACTGTTCAAATGTCATCTTAAAAATGTGACGTATTTCATTTTATAAAGGCCTTCTCAAGGTTTAACTAAAATATATGTACTCAGAAAGAAATCAATGGAAGAATCCAAAAACAATTTCCTTAAACATACGAACTTAACACTACTCCATGGTGTTACATACTTTCTTTTTTGTTCCTATTTATAGTCTCAACTGCCCATCAAAAGAGGATGTAAAGTTTATTGGAATATCCTATTTTACCAGGTACTCCAATATTTTTGTCGGCAAATTCAGAGGCAAGCTCCAGAGAAGCATATACTTGCTGTGTATTATAAAACAAGAGAGAAACTCTAGAACAGAGATTTGCATGGGAGAGGAGAGGAAAAAAGGAAAGCCACCTCTTCCTGTAAAATGCAGCTCAAAAGAAGCTGAAGAAACCTGAAGAAAAATGTCTAATGGGAATTTGAAATTAATTGTATGTGATTTTAGTCCCATCTTTTGGTTGCTCAGGAAGTCTTGAGTGAAATATATATATTTTTCACAAATGTTTTGTTGTGAGTGTATGGAAACTCTTAAGACATTAAGAGCTCTGCATTTAATTTAAAACATGAGAGGAACATAGAGATGGAACACTAGGATGATAATCAAAACTGGGTGGCCCATGCATGTAATCCTAGCATTTTGGGAGGCCTAGGTGGGTGGATCACCTGAGGTCAGGAGTTCGAGATCAGTCTGGCTAACATGGTGACACCCCATCTCTATTAAAAATACAAAAAATTAGCCAGGTGTAGTTGGGGGGCGCCTGTAATCCCAGCTACTTGGGAGGCTGAGGCAGGAGAATTGCTTGCACCCAGGAGGTAGAGGTTGCAAGCCAAGATGGCACCACTGCACTCCAGCCTGGGCAACAGGAGTGAGGAGTGAAACTTGTCTCAAAAAAAAAAAAAAAAAAAAAGAGAAAGAAAGAAAGAAACTGGGAGACTGGAGACAACTGATATCTAAGATACACATGTGCAATTTAAATGGAAAGGCAATATATATGATAGAAAAAAGGAACTATATAATAGTATACTCTACCTTGTAAACTGCCCTAACATACTAGGATTTATTGTATTCTGATAAAGGCTATAGGAAGATATAAATTCTGATCCAAGTGATCCTTCTTGTGATGTCAAGAGTTTATTTGGCTTTGCTGTACCAGTAAGTGGATCTGGATGGTAAAGAGGTCGAGGAGTAACATCAGTTCCATTTATGTCAAACACCTGTTAAAAATAGTTATTTAAAATGAAATAACTAAAAAAGACAGGGCTTCTAAATAACAGCTGCTAGAAAATATAAACAAATATGGTAGAAAAAAGATAAGTATAATGTTCCTATAATAGGATAAACATGAAAAATTGAATGCTTTAAAATGTCATGCTTAGAAAGTTTCTTAATTATGCAAAAACTTTCTTAAAATATTATTTGTGCTTTATCTATATGTAATTAATATATATTAACTTTAGGAAAATCAGAAAAGTGGAAAGATAATTCATCCAGATTGTTAATATTTTGGTGCATGTAAATTGTATGTACACGTTTTAAAGAAAACTCACTATTTTTCACTTAACATTTCATTAATAGGCATTTCCCAAGTTATTATATGCTTTTGGTTTACAGTTCTGCACCACAAAATGATTCAGTCAACAATGGACCACATATATGACAGTGGTACCATAACATTATAACAGAACTGAAAAGTTCCTATCACCCAGTGACATCACAGTCATCATAATGTCATAGCACAACACATTACTCACGAATTTGTGGTGATGCTCGTATAAACAAACCTACTGCACTGCCAATCATATAAAAGTATAGCAATACTATTATGCACAGTACATAATATTTGATAATAATAATAAATTATGCTTCTGGTTTATGTGCTTACGAAACTATACTTTTTATTATTTTAGAGTGTACTCCTTTTATTTTTTTGAGAAATAAAAGGAGGACAGCCTAGCGCAGGGCCTTCAGTGGGTACTCTAGAAGACGATATTGTTATAAGAGATGACAGCTCCATGCATATTACTGTCCCCAAAAAACCTTCCAGTGGGACAAAATGTGGAGGCAGAAAACAGAGATATTGATACAGTTGAACTGTTTTTATATATTTATTCCCATTTTGATTTCCGTTTGGAGGGGGAGAATTTCCTATTCAAGTCCTTTGCACACTTTTTATTGAGACTTTTTTATTATTGGTAATGTATGAGTCCTTTCAGTTGTATAAGCTGCAAATGTCTTCTTTCACTTTGTGGCTTTATTTTCTTTATGGTATATTTGATGAATATGAGTTATTTTTAATAACTCAATTGGTAAACATTTAGGCTATCTATAAAAAAAATCAAATAAATCAAATAAAAAAATCTATTAAAACCTGAATACAGTAAGAGAAACAAATATTATATGCCAATTTCACTTGCAAACATAGAGAAATCCTCAATAAAATATTATCCAATAAAGTTCAGTAACAACAACAACAACAAATGCCTAATACATCATAAAGAAGCTTGGTCTGTGCCAAGAAATCAAGATTGGTTTAACATTTAAAAACCTATCAAATAAAAAAATCTAATTTTTGAACTATTTGTTGCTAATAAATATTCAGTCCAAAATATTCAACATTTTCTTTCTTCCTTTCCAATTCTTATACATTCCATTTCTTTTTCTTACCAATTTGAACTGATTTATGTTGAATAAAAGGGGGCTCTTTTTTGAAATGCTTCACCATTTGTCATGATCACTACTGTAGGATTTTATAGATAGCCTAAATGTTTAAAGTTCCTTGTAATTCCCAGTTTCATAAGAATTTTTAAAATCATGAATATTAAATGTTATCAGATACTTTCTGTCTATATTGAAATGATCATATGCTTTTTTACCACGATACAATTATCAATTGTATCGTGTTTTCCATATGGATTGTGCTTTAGACGTCTCCTTAAAAAAGATTCCCAGCCCTGAAGTCCTATATGTTGCTTTTCATATTTAAGTCTATAATATACCCAGAAGTAATTTTATACATAGGATAAGAAAGCCAATATATTTTTGTTTCATAAGAACATCCAATTGTCTCAACAAGAGTTTTTGAAAATCCTGTCCTTTCCCCATTACTCTGCAGTTCACATTTATTATAAAATAAGTGTTTATATGTGCTCAGGTCATTTGAAGGCTCTCTAATTTGCTAATATTATATGTTTTATTAAGCCTGGTATCGAGGAAATCAAGTGCTTCTACTGAGTTTTTATGCAAGTGTCTTGGCTATTTTTAGCCTTTAGCATTTCCATATAAATTTTAGAATTATCTTGAAAAGTTTCTGGAAAAAATAACTTTAAAACTTGAGATTTTGATTAAAATTGCAAAGAATCTATAAATCAAAATTTAGGATAATTGATCTTAAAATATTGACTTTTTCTATGCACAAATATGTCTATGTCTCCTTTTGTTTTGGTCCTCTTTAATGTCTTCCAACAAACTTTTATAGTTTTAAAAATATTGGTATATGCATCTTTTGTTATATTTTTCCATAAGTGCTTGATAAATGTTAGTGCTATTATAAATTGTATCATTTTAAAATGTCTAATTTTTGGATGGGCACAGTGGCTCAATGCCTGTAATCCCAGTGCTCTGGGAGGTCAAGGCAGAAGGACTGCTTGAGGCTAGGAGTTTGAGACCAGCCTGGACAACACAGCAGAATCTCGTCTTTACCAAAACATTGAGAAAATTAGCTGGGAATGGTGGCACACACCTGTAGCCCACGCCACATGGGAGGCTAAGGCAAGAGGACTGCTTAAGCCCAGGAGTCTGAGGATATAGTGAGCTATGATTGTGCCACTGCATTTTCAGTCTGCATGATCAGAGCAAGACTCATCTCTAAAACAATTTTTTCAAATAAAAAAATCTAATTTTTGAACTATTTGTTGCTAATAAATATTCAGTCCACAAATATTCAACATTTTCTTTCTTCCTTTCCAATTCTTATACATTCCATTTCTTTTTCTTACCAATTTGAACTGATTTATGTTGAATAAAAGGGGGCTCTTTTTTGAAATGCTTCACCATTTGTCATGATCACTACTGTAGGATTTTATAGATAGCCTAAATGTTTAAAGTTCCTTGTAATTCCCAGTTTCATAAGAATTTTTAAAATCATGAATATTAAATGTTATCAGATACTTTCTGTCTATATTGAAATGATCATATGCTTTTTTACCACATTAAGCTGTTAATGTGGTAAATTACACTAAGGATTTTTAAATGTTAAACCAATCTTGATTTCTTGGCACAGACCAAGCTTCTTTATGATGTATTAGGCATTTGTTGTTGTTGTTGTTACTGAACTTTATTGGGTAATATTTTATTGAGGATTTCTCTATGTTTGCAAGTGAAATTGGCATATAATATTTGTTTCTCTTACTGTATTCAGGTTTTAATATCAAGGTAATGCTAGCCTCATAAAACGAGTTTTGGAGTATACCCACTTTTAGTGTTCTGTTTTCATCTATGTATGTTTGACACATACCACAATTGAAGTCATCTGAATCTGGAATTATCTTTGAAGGAAGGTTTTTAAATCACTCATATAAATTTCTTTAATAGCTTGCAGTTTTCAATTTTTGTTTGTCTGCTTTGGTAAAGTGTAATTTTTTAAAAGTTTTTTTACATTTATTTTACATTTTTTACATTTTACCTAAATTTTCAAAATTCGAAATTGGAATACAATAACATAACATGCATTAATTTCTTTTTTAAATTGCTTTTAACATGTACAATTCAATAGTTTTTAATATATTCACATATATGTGCACCAAAATTAATTTTGGAATCTTTTTACACTTCAAGAAGAGACTCTGTATCCGTTATGATCCCTGCTATGGTTTAAGGTGCACCAAAAGTTCATGTGTTGGAAATGTGGTCCCAGTGCAGCAGTGTTGAGAGCTTTGACTTTGGGAGGTGACTGTGTAATGAAAGCTTGTCCTCACAAATGGATTAATCCATTCATGAACTAATGGATAAATGGGTTATCAAGGGAGCGGTTTAGTTATCACAAGAGAAGTCTGTTATAAAGGCCAGTTTCCCTACCTTTCATAAAGTCCCCTCACCATGCGACACCCTGCACCACCTCAGCTCTCTGCAGAGTCCCCACTAGCAACAAGGCCCTAACCAGATGTGGTTCCTTGACCCTGGACATCCTAGCCTCCAGAACTATAAGAAATAATATTATTTTGTTTATTAATTACCCAGTATCAGGTATTCATTTACAGAAAGAGAAAACACACTGAAAAATTAATACCAAGAAGTGGGACTAATAACACACACCTGAAAATGTAGAAGTGGCTTTGGAACTGAGTAATGGATAGAGGCTGGAAGAACTTGGAGAAGCAGTCTAGAAAAAGGCTGCATTGCCATAAACAGCACTAAGGGTGATTCTGGTGAGGGCTCAGAAGAGCAGACTAGAGAAAGTCTGAATCTTTTTAATTGCTTAAGTGGTTGTGAACAGAATACTGGTAGAATTAGGAATAGTAAAGACTTCTGATGAGGTCTCAGACAGAAATGAGAAATTCTTATTAGAAACCGGAATAAAGACTGTCTTTGTTATAAAGTAGTGAAGAACTTGGCAGAATTTATGGAAGGCAAAATTTAAGAGTGACAAGCTAGGATACCTGGCAAAATAAATATTAATATCTAAGCAAAGTGTTCAAGATGCTGCATGGTTGCTTTTGCTTGCTTACAGTGAGATTTGAGAACCAAGGGATGAGATTTAAAAAAACAATTTATAATCAAAAGGGAAGCGAAGCAAAGCAGAAGGATTTGGAAAAGTCTTAGCCTGGCCATGTAAAGAATGAACCAAGGGTGTGGCCCACAAACCATTTGCTAAGGAGTTTAGTAGAGATGAAGGGATCATTAAGACAGTGGAAGAAGTCTCCAAAGGCATTTCAGAGATCTTCTAGGTAGCTCATCCCAACACAGGCCCAGAGATCTAGGAGGGCAGAATGGTTTCAGGGGACAGGCCCCGGGTGCCCTTCAAGAGCTCACTACCCAGAACTACCTTGGGTCCCCAAATTTTGGCAAGGAGTCAGTCACCCCAGCTGCGGCACAAGTGACCCCCACTGGGGCTATACCCACTACTCCAGAAGATGTGAGTCATAAGCCTCGGCAGCAACCGCATGGCATTAATTCTGCAGGCTTACAGAAAGCAAAAGCTGTGGAGGAATTAAAATCCATCTTAATTCCAATGGATGTATCAGATGGCCTGGGAGTCTATGCAGAGATTTATCACAGGGGCAAAACCACTGCAGAAGGCCCCTAAAGGGTAATGCCTAGTGGAGACATGGGAGCAGGATTGCCACAGGACCCCAGAACTACAGAGCTATCAGCCTGCAGAGCCAGCCTAGGAGAGCTATAGTGTAGAATGACCCCAGCAAAGTCACAGGGTCAGGGATGCCCAAGGACTTGGGGGCCCAATCCCTGCACCAGTGTGTCCAGAAGGCAGTACATGGAGTCAAAAGATATTATTCTCCAGCTTTAAGGTTTAATGTTTGCTCTGCCGAGTTCAGACTTTTTTGGGACCTATTATTTCTGGCCTATTCTCCCTTTTAAAATGGGAATGTATACCCCATGTCTGCCCAACCATTGTATCTTGGAAGTAAATAGCTTGTTTTGATTTCACAGGCTCACAGGTAAGACTCTGGGCTTTTGAGTTGATGATGGAATGAGTTAAGGCGTTGGGGCTATTGGGATGGAATTAATGTGTTTTACATGTGAAAAGGATGTGAATTTGGGGGCCAAAGGCAGAAAGTTATGGTTTAAATGTGTCTCTAAAAGTTATGTTAGAAACTTGGTCCCTAATGCAATAGTATTGAGAGGTGGGACTTTTGGGAGGTGACTGGGTCAAGAGGGCTCTGCCCTCATAAAGAAAAGTAGGTTATCAAGGGAGTGGATTAATTATCATGAGAGGGGTCTGTTATAAAAGCCAGTTTCTCCATCTCTTGTGAGCACTCCTCACCATGTAATATCCTGCTCTACCCCAGGACCCTGCACAGAGTCCCCCACTAGCAAGGAGATCCTCACCAGATGTGCCCACTTGACCCTGGACTTCTCAGCCTCGAGAAATGTCAGAAATACATTGCTTTATAAATTACCCAGTCTTGAGCATCAGTTATATAATAACAACAGAAAACATATTAAGATAGTCCCCTAACATCTCTGCTCCCAGCCCTAGGCCACCACTAGCATCTTCATGTCTCTATAGACTTCCCTATTCAGGAGTTTGATAGTGAATGGAACCATATACTGTGCAGTATTTTGTGACTGGCTTGTCTCACTTAGCATATTTTCAAGATTCATGCATCAGTGCTTCATTCCTTTTTATGGTTGAATAATATTCTATTGTATGGCTATACAACATTTTCTTTACCCACTTTTCCATTGATGGACATCTGAGTTGTTTCCACCTTTTGTCTATTATGAATAATGCTACTAGAAACATTTGTGTATACCTCTGTGTATGGAAATATATTTTATTTCTCTTGGGTATATACACCTAGGAGTAGGATTGCTGATTCATATGGTAACACTGCTTAACCTCTTGGGGAACTTCCAAACTATTTTACAAAGTGGCCAGTTTATATTCCCACAAGCAGTGTATGAGGGTTCTGCTTTCTTTACTTCTAACATTTGTTATGTGACTCTTTGATTCTAGCCATCTTGGTGGGTATAAAGTGAATATTTCATTGTGGGCTTGATTTCAATTTCTCTGATGACTAACCATGTCCACCATATTTTCATATGCTTTTTGATCATTTGTATATATTTTCTTGAGAAATGAGCATTCAGATTGTATGATCAATAATTATTTCTTTATTAATGAATTATAAGAGTTCTTTACATATGACACAAGCTCTTATCAGATATATGTTTCACAAGTATTTTCTATTTCTGTGGGTTATCTTTTCACTCTGTATATGTTTTTGATGCAAACATTTAAAAATTTTCATAAGGTCAAATTTGTCTACTTTTTATTTTGGTATGTATGCTTTTAGTGTCACATATAAGAATCCTATGCCAAATCCAAGGTCTTACCCCTATGTTTTCTTCTAAGAGTGTTACAGTTTTAGCTCCTAAATCTGTCTTTAATAAATTTTGAATTAGTTTGAAAATATGAGGTAAGGGTCTAAGTTCATTCTTTTCCAGGTGGCAATCCAGTTATCCTGGCACAATTTGTTCAACAGAATATCCTTTCCCCATTGAATGATCTCGGCACTCATAAAAAATCAGTTGACTTTAGGTAAATGGGTTTATTTCTGAACTCTCAATTGTATCCCATTGATCTACATGTCTATCTTTGTGCCAATAACACATTATTTTGATTACTATTGCTTTGTAATTTTTGAAACAGCGAAGTGTGAATCGTCCTACTTTGCTCTTTTTCAGGATGATTTTGGCTCTTCTGGGTCACCTGTGATTCCATATGAATTTTATTTTATTTTATTTTAATTTTTTTGAGACAGAGTTTTGCTCTTGTTGCCCAGGCTGGAGTGCAATGGTGTGATCTTGGCTCACGGCAACTTCAGCCTCCCAAGTTTAAGTGATTCTACTGCTTCTGCCTCCCAAGTTCAAGTGATTCTCCTGCCTCCGCCTCCGAGTAGCTGGGATTACAGGCATGCACCACCACACCCGGCTAACTTTCTATTTTTAGTAGAGATGGGGTTTTACCATGTTGTTCAGGCTGGTCTCGAACTCCTGGTCTCAGGTGATCCACCTACCTTGGCCTCCCAAAGTGCTGGGATTACACGCGTGAGCCACCGCGCCTGGCTCCATATGAACTTTAGAATCAGTTGTCAGTTTGTAGAAAGAAGTCAGCTGGAATTCTGATAACAATTGTGTTAAGTTTACAGATCAGTTTGGGGAGTATAATGATCTTAACAATAGTAGGTCTTTTGATCATGACCATGGGATACTTTCCCATTTAATTAGATCTTATTTAATTTCTTTCAATAATGTTTTATAGTTTTCAGAGCATACATTTTGCACTTCTTTTATTACATTTATTCCTAAGTATTTTACTGTTTTTGATGTTATTGTGAAGTAAATCATTCTTAATTTTCAAATGGTTCTATGCACGTATCTAGAAATATAGTTTATCTGCATATTGATCATGTATCCAGCAACCTTACAAAACTCATTTGCAAGTCCTAATAGTTTTTTAGTGAATTCCTTAGGAGTCTGTATATATAACATCATGTCATCTGCAAATAGAGACGTTTTTACCTCTTACTTTCCAATCTGGATGCCTTTTATTTCTTTTTCTTGTCTAATTTCCATGGCTAGAACCTCCACGATAATGTTGAATAGCAATGCAAGGACTTGTCTTGTTCCTGATCCTAAGGAGATTAAGTGTGATTAAGTATAATGTTAGCTGTGGGGTTTTTGTAAATCCTTTATCAGGTTGAGGAAATTCCCTTCTATTCCTAGTTTGTTGCGCGTTTATGTCATGAAAAGATGCTGGATTTTTTAAAATACTTTTTCTGTCAATTTTGTTGGTCTATTTAAAGAACCAGCTTTCGTTTTCATTGATTTTCTCTATTGTTTTTCTATTCAATATTTCATTAATTTCCACCCTAATATTTTTTATTTCCTTCCTTCTGCTTATTTCATGTTATTTTGTGTTATTCACTCTTTTTTCCAGTTTCTTCAGTTGGAAGCGTAAGTTATTTGAGATCTTTCTTCTTTCTAATACAAATGTATATCTACAAATTTCCCTCTAAGCAGTGCTTTAGCTGTATCCCATAAGCTTTGGTATGTCGTGTCTTGATTATCTATCATCTCAGAATATTTTCTGATTTTCCTTTTAATTTCTTCTTTAACTTACTGATTATTTACCTATCACCATCACAATAGTATATTATTTCTATTAGTGAATATTTTTCTAATGTAGATTTTAATTTCATCAATGATTTTTCATTATATTTTAAGGTTGAATATTTCATTGTGTGTATATACCACATTTTGTGTATCCAGTCATTTGCTGGTGAGGACTTTAGTTGCTTTCACCTTTTAGCTATTGTGCATAATGCTGATATGAAGATGGTTGTACAAATATCTGTTTGAAACTCTGCTTTGAAGTCTTTTGATATATACTGTTTCCTGAATCATATAGTAATTCTACTTTTAAGGTTTGGAGGAACCACAATACTGTTTTTCTTTCCTTTTTTCTTTTGAGAAAGGATATAGCTCTGTCATTCAGGCTAGAGTGCAGTGGCACAATCATAGCTCACTGTAGCCTTGAAATTCTAGGCTCAAGTGATTCTCCTGAGCATCTAGGCATCTAGGACTACAGGCTTTTGCCACCACACCTGGCTAATTTATTTTTTCATTTTCTTATAGAGATGGAGTCTTGCTATGTTGTTCAGGCTGGTCTCAAACTCCTTACCTCAAGCAATCCTCCTTCTTCAGCCTCCCAAAGTGCTGAGCCTGGCATCAAGCAATCTTCCTGCCTCAGCTTCTCAAAGTGCTGAGATTACAGGTGTGAGCCACCATGCCTGGCCCTACAATACCATTTTTCACAGTGGCCACACCATTTCACAATCCACTAACAGTAGGCAAGGGTTTCAATTTCTCCATGTCTTACCAACACTTATTTTGTTTTGTTTTTTTTAATAGTAGCCATCATAATGGGTATGAAGTGGTGTCTTACTGTGATTTTGATTTGCATTTCCCTAATGTTTAGTGATGTTGAGTATCTTTTCCTGTGTTTGTTGGTTACTTGTACATCTTCTTTGTAAAAATATCTAAAGTTCTTTGCCCATTCTTTTAATTGGGCTGTTTTCTTTGTTGTTAATTTGTAGTTACTTATATATTCTGGTTATTAGCATCTTATCAAATATATAATTTGCAAATATTTTGTACCATCCTATGGGTTGTTTTTTCACTGTTAATGTCTTTTGATAGACAGACATTTCTAATTTTAATGTAGTCCAATATATATATTTTTTCTTTAGCTGCATATGCTTTTGTTGTCATATGCAAGAAATTGTTGTCAAATAATTTCTTTTCCCCGTTTTCCTCTAGGAATTTTATAGAGTTAGCTCTTATTTGGGGTCTTTGATCCATTCTGAATTTATTTTTGCAGATAGTATAAGGTAAGGATCCAACTTTATTCTTTTCCATGTGGATATCCAGTTCTCCCAAGAAGATTTGTTGACAAAACTGTCTTTTCTCCATTGCATAATCTTGGCTTCTTTGTCAAAACCATTTGACCATATATGTGAAATTTTATTTCTGGGCCATTCCATTCCATTGGTCTATACTGTATGTTTGTCTTTATTCCACTACCACCCTGTTTGGATTACTATAGATGTGTAATAAGTTTTAAAATCAGAAAGTATGAGACTTCCAACTTTGTTCTTCTTATTCAAGATTGTTTGGGCTATTTGCATCTCTTGATATTTCATACACATTTTAGGATAGGTTTTTCTATTTCTGAAAAAATATCACTGGGATTTTGGTAGGGAATGTATTCAATCTGTAAGTCACTTTAGGTAGTATTGACATCCTAACACTATTACGCCTTCCAATCTATGAACAAGAAATGTCTGCTGTTTACTGGTGTATTCTTTCCTTTCTTTTGTGTTTCGTAGTTTTCAGTATACAAATCTTTGGCCTCTTTGGTTATGTTTATCCCTAAGTATTTTATTATTTTTGATGCTATTGTAAATGCAATCTTTTTCTTAATTTCCTTTTTGGAAATTCATTGTTAGAAATGCAACTAATTTGTGTTGTTGATTTTCTATCTTGCAACTTTGCAGAATTCATTTTTTAGTTGTGTGTGTGTGTATGTGTAATTTTTACAGTTTTCTGCATATAAGATCACATCAGAGAGAACTTTACTTCTTCCTTTCCAATTTGGGTGCCTTTTATTTATTTTGAGATAGAGTCTCGTTCTGTTCCTCAGGCTGGAGTACAATGGCGCTCTCTCTGCTCACTGCAACCCTCTGCCTGCCAGGTTCAAGTGATTCTCCTGCCTCAGCCTCCCAAGTAGCTGGGATTACAGGCACCTGCCACGATGGCTGGCTAATTGTTTTGTACTTTTAGTAGAGACGGGGTTTTGCCATGTTGGCCAGGCTGGTCTCGAACTCCTGACCTCAAGTGATCCGCCCGCCTTGGCCTCCCAAAGAGCTGGGATTAAAGGCATGAGCCACCATGCCCAGCTGGATGCCTTTTATTTCTTTTCCTTGCTCAATTGCCCTGGCTAGGACTGCCACTACTATGTTGAAGAGAAGTGGTAAAAGCAGGCATCCTTCTTTTGTTCTTGGACCTTAGGAGAGATGCTTTCAGTCTTTTACCATTGGAGAAAATATATATATATAATAAATATTTTCACCATTGGAGAAAACAATTTTTTATATATATATAAATAAATGAAATATACTTTATTTGTGTGTGTATATATACATATGCATATATATTTAAATGCATGTATTCATATATATGTATATGTATATATACACACACATAAATAAGTGAGATACATATGTGCAAATATATAGTATTTGTTTAATAAAATGAGAGTTGTTTTAGTTTTCCGCCATTATATATAAAGGTGCTATGAA
Source organism: Symphalangus syndactylus (assembly GCF_028878055.3). NCBI lineage: Eukaryota > Metazoa > Chordata > Mammalia > Primates > Hylobatidae > Symphalangus > Symphalangus syndactylus. The sequence continues at coordinate 45,705,330 of NC_072434.2, read as the reverse complement.
CATTCATGTAGTAGTGTTTATATAAACATATACTTTCTTTTCTCTTGGTAAATATCTAGACATGGAATAGCTGGATGATATAGTAGGTATATGTTAACATTTAATAAGTTGACAAATAATTGTTTTCTATTTTCCATGTCTACCAGCCATGTGAGAGTTTTAGTTCCTCCACATACTTGTCAATACTTGATATGATCAGTCTTTTAATTTTAGCCATTTTAATAGGTACTTAGAAGTACTGTATGGTTTTTAATTAATACTGATCATCTTTTCATGTGCTCCCATGCTATCTGTTTATCTACTCTGGTGAAGTTTTAGCTCAAACATTTTGCTAATTTTTAAAAATTGGGTTGTCTTAATATTGCTTCGAAGGTTGTTTATACATTTTAGTTATAAGTACTTTATCAAAATATGCTTTGTAAATAATTTTCCCCAGTGTGTCACATTTCTTTGCATTCTGTTATCAATGTCTTTCAAAGAGAAAAAGTTTTAATTTTGATGAAGTCCAATTTATGAATTTTATCTTTTATGGACTCTGCTTTTAATGTCCCATCTAAACAAATGCTGAACCCATTCAAAATTATATATTATATGCTTTTCTGTATATATATAATCATTTGATTAAAAGTTTAAAAGAGTCAATTCTTAATTATAAATCTTCTAATAAGGCAAAATAACTGACTTTATGACAAATAATTTTGTTATATTTTCAAGACTATATTGCTGACAACAGTGAAAGATAGTTGTAATGTATATAATTAATACCATAAGCAAATAGTTCTTAAGGTCATGAATAGATTTTTCTCATTCTACTCTAATATTCTGCTTATCAATAACTAGTTATAGGAGCCAAGTGTCAATATTATGTTGTATGGAATAATATGTGGTAAAAATTAACAAAATCAGTATTTCATAATTACGAGTGATTATCTGAAAGCAGCATGTTTTCTATCTTTAACATTTCAATTGAGTTTTTCATAGTGCCATTTTCAAATAAACTCAGAATTCTAAGAATATTACCTGTGTTGTCTTTATACTGGGATTTGTTTTTTCTACAGTTTTCAGTTCAGGTGGAGTAAGCATGGTTTTGGACACAGCCATTCTGCTTTGATTTGCACCAGTATATCCTTTCACTGAAGTTGCTTTCATTGTAGCAAAAAAGCTAATAGACTTCTTTGGTTGTGTGGCATTGTTCCTATATAAGGAAAATAAAATATAATGCAAAGGATTCAAGATTGAAAAGAAAAATCCACCAACAATAAAAAAGTAGATTTCCTTTAAAAACATGTGAACAATCTAAACATATAACAAGAAATAATGATAGCTACTTGAAATCTTATTATGTATAAACATAGTTCTAAAGAGTTGGCATATATTACATCACTTTCTCCTCATAATTCCAAGAGGTTGCTATTAATATTATTTTATATAAAGTCACAGAGGCTTTAAGGGGAAACATTCCTACAGTGGTTGAGATTTGAACCCAGGTGGTCAGATCCTAAGTCCATGCTGACCTCTCTGGGTCTTAGTTACTTTGTCTGCAAAATGAGGATAATAATAGTACTTAACTCACAGGTTATTATGAGGATTAAATAAATTAATTTTTGTATTATGGTTAGTAAGTCCCTGGCACAAAGTAAGCACACATGAGTGTGTAGTGCAGTTACATAGGCAGATTTAAACATGATTAATAAAGCCTGAGAAAGAATAGCGTGTTCCTTCCTGAATTGTATACTTTTTTTTTTTTTTTTTTTTTTTTTGAGGCAGAGTCTCGTTCTGTCACCCTGGCTGGAGTGCAGTGGTGTGATCTCGGCTCACCGCAACCTCTGCCTCCTGGGTTCAAGCGATTCTTCTGCCTCAGCCTCCCAAGTAGCTGGGACTACAGGCGTGCACCACCATGCCTGGCTAATTTTTGTATTTTTAGTAGAGACGGGGTTTCACCATGTTGGCCAGTCTGGTTTCAAACTCCTGGCCTCGTGATCATCCCACCTCAGCCTCCCAAAGTGCTAGGATTACAGGCATGAGCCACCGTGCCCTTTTCAATAAGAAGAGAAGTTACAATCAAAATATTTATATCCATGAAAAAATATTTTTTCACTTTTGGATTTACCCTGTAAATTCCTTAAAACAAGGACTTACTTTATCATTTTATTCCTTCTAGTACTCTGTGATATGGATTTCTATAAAATGGGGATGCTCCTCCCTGAGATTATAAAAATATGCTTCCAAAGAAAACATTTTAAATAATATATTTACTTTTTAAATCATACAAAATCTGACAAGAATAAAATATTTTTAAATAACGATCAATCCAGTTTTCATATTTTATTTTTCTTCATAGCATTTATCGTTACTTGGCATTTTGTTGTTGTCCACCACTCTACAGAATGTAAGCATGTTTAGGGCAGGAACTTTGTCTTGTTCACTGCTGTATCCCTAGCACCCAGCACAGTGCCTAGTACACCATGGACACTTAATAAATATTTTTAAAATATATGAGTAAATGAATTCCATTTGTGCACTATTTCAAATTTACATTTAAGTATCCTACCCTGGTCTCCTTCTATCTCTAAGGACTTAACCCCCAACATCTCTAAAAAAAAAAACTATCGTTCATGTAAAAATTCCTTCAAATTATTTCACCACCTCCTTTAAAGTCTTCTCCCACCTCCTACAAACTCACTTATCTCTTTTTTCCTTTCTCAGTAAAAGAGTTGCTGTTCTTATCTAAGACTAACCTTTTATGTGAACTCTAAAACCTGTCACTGGTGTCTCAGGGACTCTTCTCCATCCATAACTCCAGGTCTCCTATCTTACAGGCCAGGCGCGGTGGCTCACGCTTGTAATCCCAGCACTTTGGGAGGCTGAGGCGGGTGGATCACGAGGTCAGGAGATCGAGACCATGGTGAAACCCCGTCTCTACTAAAAATACAAAAAATTAGCTGGGCGCAGTGGCGGGCGCCTGTAGTCCCAGCTACTCGGGAGGCTGAGGCAGGAGAATGGCGTGAACCCGGGAGGCAGAGCTTGTAGTGAGCCGAGATTGCGCCACTGCACTCCAGCCTGGGCAACAGAGCGAGATTCCGTCTCAAAAAAAAAAAAAAATCCTTCCTTTAACTATGTCTTCCTCTACCTATTACTATATCTCTCCTTCCTTTCAGTCCAACTTCTTAAAATGTTAGTCAGTAATACTGCCTACTACATGACTTCTCTTTTTGCTCTGTAACTACAATCTAGCTTCACTCTTTCTTCTTCAGCTGACCATTCCTTCTTAAAATTGACTTCTCAGATTCGTTTCTCTCATACCGCAGCCTATTCTTCAACCTCCTTGAGACCTCTAGTCACCTGGCCTTTTCATTTCTACCAAATAATCAGAACATTTTAGATTTCTCTTTTCTCTATTAATCTTGAATCCACAATTTATCAACTGAGTCACTCTTTTGCCATTACCTTCAACTCTCTCATTCTCTTCCCCCTTAACATTTTGCCCTACTATGCTCACAAAAGCTGGTCCTCCCATTCCCTTTTCCTTTGAGCTCCCCTTTTACAGATTACGTTTAGGCTCAAATCTTAGTTATCTGATTTCTTACTATATACACTATCCCTGAGTAAATTCCATGGATTCAATGACTACATGTACTCTTCTTCCTTATGGCATTTACCTTTCTCTTCCACCATCCTCTGAAGATTTCATATCTTAAGTCACTGGCTCTATCTCTAATAGCTACTTCTGGCATAATTCTTGAGCATTTCAATATCCATGAAGGTAATCCTTCAAATACTCTGACCTCTTAGCTCCTTGAAATCTTCTCACATAAATGATTTTACCTGCCTTGCTACTTCAGACACTTACTCCCATGGTCATACATGTGGCTTTTGTTTTTAGCAAGGTCGATCAGCATTTCCTATTTTTCCAGCTTATATACCCTCTCAAACTCCAATCCTTCAACAATCCTTCGACCCTATTATGACCTTCAGGCCCTTGATTCTACCATGCTTTATTCTTCTACCATCTTTCTCATGCCATCTCTTCCCTCTTGAGGTTACAGTTAGTTACTTTAATTGATAGTTAATTATTATAATCATTCTTTACTTACATTCTCACCATACCTTTCCCTTCATTTCAGCATACTTGCTGGCAAAACCAAAATCATGGTTATTTCCAATTATCCTCTTACTTTGAGCCTATACCTGTATATTAACAATGTTTATAGTGTCTGTAAATTTGATACTGTAACATCTGACCTACATGCATGGGTCAAACACATGCCCTATTCTGGACAACCTGATGCTATGCCTAAGTTACCTTGTCTTGGCCTCTGGCCTCTCTTCTTGCCTTGCATGCTCTTTCCTAAGAGAAGTCCTCCTCCCAGGCACACACTTGTCAAATGCAAACTAAGCAATCCAGAATCCACACCATTATGGGGCTTTCACACTCTGTGCCATTATACCTGTCCTAATCACCCCGTGGCCAAATGTCAGACCAAGAGGGGCAGCTCCTGTGCCCCAGAACCTACTGAGATTATTCACAGTAGCTAATTCTAAAGTTGTCTACGCTGCCTCATTCACTACTTCTGGGTAGTCCCCTGTGGTGTGGTGGGCCTCCTCTTCCTTGGAACTGTGAATAATAAACTATTTTTTCAATGGCAATGACTTCCTGATCTATTAGACTAACTATACCCTAAATTTTGTAATAATACACTATATTTTAACTCAACCTGTGCAGCTAAATGAAACTGGAAGAAAAATACCCAACTATGATGACAGGTCTCACTTTAAATTATGGGTCATTAACTTAATCAGGGTCCTTAATGTGCCAGCAATCTGTATTTTCTTGGTCCATTTTTTACTACACTTTTTAAGGCTATCTTATACCTTCTCTTTCTTCAAATATGAAAACCTCCTCTCACATTTTCACTCTCAGCCGTCTGAATGAGAAAACTGAAGCAATCTGGTAACTTGTACATACTCCCACTGTCACATCTATGCACTTGCCTATATCTGTGCCTATATTCTCTATTTCTTTCTTGTTACTCTGAATGAATTCTCTATTACTGCAGTTTAGGTCACTCCCTCTACATGCATACCAGATTGCATTTCTTTTCTGCCTATTCACGGACATTGCGCTAGCAGTTCTCTCTCTGCATCATAAGTTTTTCTCTCTCTATTGGATTATTACCTTCAGCATGTAAACAAACTGTTATTTCTCCCATCTTAAACAAACAAGAAACTTCTCTTTACTTCACCTGTCTTTTCAGCTATCAGTCATTCATGTTTCCTTTAATTATAGCAACCCCTTGGGAAAAATTTCCTATTTATTGTTTCCACCTCTCTCTCTCTACACACACACACACACACACACACACACACACACACAGAGTCTCTCTTGAATAGAGTCTGATCAGGTGTTTGCCCTTAACATTCCATCAAAAGGATTATTACCAAGGTCCAATCACCTCCACAATACTAACTCTAATAATGGTCATTTCAATGTTTTCATCTTTCTTGTCTGCAGCATTTGACCCAGCTGTTTATTCTTTTCTTTTTTTTTTTTAACTTGGATCATAGGACACTCTCTTTGCTTGGTTTTCCTCCTCCCTTTTCTGTGGCAATCATCCTTGCACTTCTCTTTTCTATTTACATTCATAGTCTGGTTAACTCATCTAATGCCATGATTTAAAAGTAATCTATGCGAAAATTATTCCCAAATATATGTATATCTCTAACTAGACCTCTCCTCTGTATATCTGCTTGCCTACTTGACATCACTAACTGAAACTTAGCATGTCCAAAACTAAGTTCCTGACATTAACCTCCACCACCACCACATCACCCTCACCCTATCCAGCAAATCCACTCCTCTTGCACTCTTCCCTATTTTTGTTAAGGGCAACTTTACTCTTCCAGTTGCTTGGATGAAAAAAAATTTCAAACTACATCTGGAATCCATTCATTTTTCACCACTCTTGTTGCTACCATCCTGGTCCAAACACTATCCTATCTCTCTTGGATTACTGCAATAGCCTTTCGCTTCATCTTCCTACTTAACCTTGATCCCCTGAAGTTTATCCTCCACATAACAACCACAATGACCTTTTTAAAACACATATAAGGGTTGGGCACAGTGACTTATGCCTGTAATCCCAGTACTTTGGAAGGTTGAGGCAGGAGGATTGCTTGAGGTCGGGAGTTCAAGGTTACAGTGAGCTATGATTATGCCACTGTACTCCAGCCTGGGCAACAGAGCGAGACCCTGTCTCAAACAAATAAAGAACAATAAGATAAAATAAAATAAAAATAAATAAATAAAATAAAATATGACTACTCGAAATCCTTCATTTACCATCCCATTCACAATAAAAGCCTAAGTCCTTACTATGACTTAAAAAGTCTCACGTGCATATAACTAGGCCTCTGATTTCATCTTTCGTGATCTCTTCCTTGTTTACTCTGCTTCAGCCATAGTGGCATCCTTTATATTCATGCTGGGCACATTTCCATATCAAAGACTTGAATTTATGTTTCCTTTGCCTGAAATGCTCTTTCTTATACAGGTACATACTTAGCATCCTCACTTTCTTTAGGTCTTTAATGAAAAACTACCCTCTCCTCACCTGCCCTAATCACCCCATGGCCAAATGCCAGAACAACAGGGGCAGCCCCTGTGCCTCAGGCCTTCCCTGGCTTCCCTTTCTAAAATGTCAAAATTCTTTCTCAAGTACTTCATATCTTCTTGCCTCATTTTTCTCCTTACAACTTTTTACTATCTAACATAGTATATCTTTAACTTATTTATCTTGTGAATCAGTTATTGCTTCCCCTTGGAATCTACGTTCCATGAGGGTTGGAACTTTAGGCTCTTTCATTCCCTGTTGTATCCCTAATGCTTACAACGGTACCCAAGTGTGGAAAAAACATAAACTGTTTTTGCTCTGCTCTCACGCCACAACAATCAATAGAGATTTCTGTGGCCAAATGTGTAGGGTTTCTCCCCACACACCAACTAAACAATCAGTTCTGCAGTGGATACCATCTGGGTGTCCTCCAATTCAATTCCAGCACTATCTACCTGAAGATAGTCTCAGATCCTACAGGCAGAGAGCTCAGTCCCATAAGACTACCTCTGACTTCAAATGGCAGTTGAAAAAATAGGTTGTGGCCTGTTTCTGAATGACCTGCTATAAAACCAGGGTTCCCACAACCCCCTCCTTGGGTTCGGTTAATTTGCTAGAGTGGATCACAGAACTCAGAGAAACATTTACTTTTACTGGTTTATTGTAAAGTATATTACAATGGATACAGATGAAAAGATGCATACGGCAAGGGAAGAGCCAGTGGCTTACATGCTCTCTCTGGGCACACCACCTTTCAGAAACCTCCATGTGCCCAGCTATCCAGACGCTCTCTGAACCCAGTCCTTTTGGTTTTTATGGAGGTTTTATTAAGTAGGCATGATTGATGAAACTGTTGGCTATTGGTGATCAACTTAACATTCAGCCTCTCTCCCCTCCCTGAAGGTTTGGTTGGTGGGGCTGAAGGTCCCAATCCTATAATCATGCTTTTGTCTTCCAGATGACACCTCCATCCTGAAGCTACCTAGAAGGTACTAGCCATGGTCAACTCATTAGCATACAAAAAGACAACAGTCTGGAGATTCCAAGGACCGTTTGATCAAAGACCAAATAAATATTTATTTTACAATATCACAGTACATAATACAGTGGCTGTTTAATACATTTATTGAAACAATGAATAATCTCCAAATCATTATATCCAACTGAAAATATTGTCTTACTCTTCATACTTGTGAAAGGAAAATATCTTGGACTCCAAAATTACTAAGCTAAGGAAGCAGTCAAGCTGAGAAATGCTCAGGATAAACCTGTCTTCCATTCTATTCAAAGTCATCCCTCTGCTCACTGAGATAGATGCATTTTTTTTTTTTTGAGACGGATTCTCGCTCTGTCGCCCAGGCTGGAGTGCAGTGGCGCAATCTCGGCTCACTGCAAGCTCCGCCTCCTGGGTTCACGCCATTCTCCTGCCTCAGCTTCTCCGAGTAGCTGGGACTACAGGCGCCCGCCACCACGCCCGGCTAATTTTTTGTATTTTTAGTAGAGACGGGGTTTCACTGTGGTCTCGATCTCCTGACCTCGTGATCCGCCCGCCTCGGCCTCCCAAAGTGCTGGGGTTTCTCTTCATATCGTATAAATCTTTCGCCTTTTACTAAAGATAGATGCATATTTTTTTCTTTTCTTTGAGACAGAGTCTCACTCTGTTGCCCAGGCTGGAGTGCAGTGGCTCAGTCTTGGCTCACTGCAACCTCTGCCTCCAAGGTTCAAGTGATTCTCCTGCCTCAGTCTCCCAAGTAGCTGGAATTACAGGCGTGTGTCACCACACCCGTCTAATTTTTGTATTTTCAGTAGAGACAGGTTTTTGCCACATTCGTCAGGCTGGTCTCGAACTCCTGACCTCAGGATCTGCCCGCCTGGTCTCCCAAAGTGCTGGGATTACAGGCATAAGCCACCATGCCCAGCTGACAGATGCGTTTTCTGATTGCCTCCTTTGGAAAGGCTTATCAGAAACTCAAAAGAATGAAGCTGGGCATGGTGGCTCACACATGTAAACCCAGCACTTTGGGAGAAGATTACTTGAGGTCAGGAGTTTCAGACCAGCCTGGCCAACATGTGGAAACCTCATGTCTAAAAAAAAAAAAAAAAAAAAATTAGCTGAGTGTGGTGGCACACATCTGTAATCCCAGCTACTCGGGAGGCTGAGGCCAGAGAATCGCTTGAATCTGGGAGGTAGAGGATACAGTGAGCCAAGATCACACCACTGCACTCCAGCTTGGGGCGACAGAGTGCAACTGTGTCTCAAAAAAAAAAAAAAAAAAAAAAGAAACTCAAAAGACTGCAGCCGTTTGTCTCTCACCTACCTGTGACCTGGAAGCCTTCTCTCTGCTTCAAGTTGTTCCACCTTTCTGGATGGAACCAACGTACTTCTCACATATACTGAATGATGTCTCATGCCTCCCGAAAATGTATAAAACCAAGCTGTGCTCCAACCATCTTCGGCACATGTTTCCAGGACTTCCTGAGGCTGAGTCACACGGGTGCGCATCCTCAACCTTGGCCAGATAAACTTTCTAAATTAACTGGGACTTGTCTCAAATTTTGGGGGCTCACATTTTGGTAACCACGAAGGGATTGTGTGTGGATGCCCCTGACCTTTGACAAATTTCCTATCAGTGCTTGCTAACAGCATGAGCTAACTTTATGGCTCAAACTAATAGGGCAATTTGCTGAGGTCTGAGAGCACCCCCTCCAGAGAATCCCTGATCTCCCAAAATTTGCTAGAGATCTAAAGTTCATTTTGCTGTACAACTCCCTTTTTTTTTGGAGTTTTACTTGCTTCCAACACAAGAATGGCAAGTTTTTCCTGCTTCCATGACGATGGAAGACAGGTAACTCCTTTATGGAGTTTGAGCTTGCTTCCAACAGGGAAAATGAGGGGATTTTTTTTGTTTGTTTTTTCTTTCCTGCTTCTAAGATGGTAGAAAGCAGTCTTCAGCCTGAGACCCATCCCTAGGTAAGTAACTGACTTGGGGTTTTCCTTGGCTCAAGTTAAGATTAACAACCAGCTAGTCTTAATTTCTCCTTACAATTAGAGCGCTCAGTGATGATATTGTTGGGGATTTTTGTTGTTGTTGTTTGTTCTGGTTTGAAGTTGTTGTTTAAGGATCCTAATTCTAGTTCAAAGATGCATTCTACAAAGTCTTTATTGCTTTTTCTCCCAAATTTAATCTTAATTCGGTTTGTCTGTGTGCATTTGGATGAGGAACTGAACTGTTGTTTTCATATGTTAATGAGAGACTTTTCTCAGCTCCAAAGGAAAAGGGCATTTGCTCCTCCAAGCTGAAAGGTGCCCCTGGGTACCCTGGGGCCTCCTGGGAGTATCTGGGCAGTTGTGGCCCTGCAAGGAAATCCCCAACAAAAATTAATTCTAAAAATGGCTTGTCCAGGAAACATATATAAGGGCTGATGACCCAACATTTTGAGCCCTCTCTGAGGTCACAGACCTCTGGAGAGAGCAACTGAGACACATTAAGAAGGTGGAGGCCAGGCGCGGTGGCTCACGCCTGTAATCCCAGCACTTTGGGAGGCTGAGGCGGGTGAATCACAAGGTCAGGAGATCAAGACCATCCTGGCTAACATGGTGAAACCCCATCTCTACTAAAAATACAAAAAATTAGCCGGGCGTGGTGGTGGGCGCCTGTAGTCCCAGCTACTCGGGAGGCTGAGGCAGAAGAATGGCGTGAACCCGGGAGGTGGAGGTTGCAGTGAGTCGAGATCGTGCCACTGCACTCCAGCCTGGGCAAAAAAAAAAAAAAAAAAAAAAGCTGGAAACGACTCAGTGGTGACACACAGTGGAGTCCTGTCCACAAACAGCACACATCAATCCACCACACAAAAACCCCAGGCCACAGCTCCATTCCTCCTTTAAAAAAAAAAGGGGGGGGGGGTAAATAAATAATCTAAGAGTGAGGTGAAAACAAGCAGAATGCATCTTTCTAGCACTCCATAGGTTTTATGGCACCTCTACTTGCCAAACTGTATGTAAAATGGACATAATATGGTCTTTGTGCACATTTACAAGGTCAACCTGCAAATTACAGAGTTCCTAAGTCCTCTTTTTCTCTTTTTTTTTTTCCTTTTCTGCCTGCTCTAAATCTGCTGTTACTTTTCTATTAAGATAAAAACCAGTTTTGATACAAGTTCTTTTAGCAAGCCAGTGAATTTGTATTTATCTCGTGGCTAAAAGTTCTGAAGTAAAAGCTATAGAATCTGTGTGTATGTGCACTTAAAAGACTTTTATAATTTCTATTTTATGTTTAATGGCAATTAAATCTGTTTTCATTTCCTTCTAGCACATAAAACTTTTTCTCTCCGCATCTTATAATATAAATTTTGCTATCTGACTTTCACCTGAGTTTCCTTTAACATGCACATTTAAGGCTATTTAGCTGACAACTGCCCAGGGTTGTGAAACAGGTTATCAAGAATCAGAAAGCCTAAGATAGGAAAAAATGAAAAAAAAGGTTTTCATGAATCTATAAAATGTACTTCTATTTGCATGCCTAATATGTCTATGTATTTATGTGTTGTGTACACAATGTTTCACTACTAAAAATATATCAAAGGGCTTTAATTGGCTTAAAAAATAAAAGCACTTAAATCAGGTACTAAAAAGGAAAAGGCTAGTCAAATGCTTTTTCGAGTTTATGTAACTTAAGTAAAATCCTTAATAAATAAGCTAGCTTTAAAATTACTGGTAAAGTAACATTAGAAATGTCCTAAGAATTGCCAGCATACATTTTGTTTGCATTTATTAAGCAATTTCGTACTTATCCCTGACAAATACCATAAGGTGTCAAAATTTGGCAAAGGGTTTATAAAACCATAAACCCAGCCCAAGACAGAATGACCTTTGCTCTGTAATCTTTAACAAATAAGACATTAATATTGGCTTAATGAAACTACCTACATCTTGAATTAGTTAGTAAGATTACCATAACTTCTAAATCGGTGGCTTTAGGCAGTCTAGTCCACAGGCAGTAAGGAGGTTTGTTTTGGGAAAGAACTGTTACCATCTTTGTTTCAAAGCTAAGCTATAAACTAAGTACCTCCCAAAGTTACTTTCGCCTGTGCCCACGAATGAACAAGGACAGCTTGGAGGTTAGAAGCAAGATGGAGTCAGTTAGGTCATATCTTTTTCACTGTCTCAGTTATAACTTTGCAATGGCGGTTTTATAACTTTAAATCATGACTATTGCAGTTTTCATAGGTCATATAGGTAAACAATTAAAATAATTAGGTAAATGTAATGGGATAAATACTTATAGACAAACTTGTCATAATTTAGAATCTAAGGTTATATTAAATTCAATAATTGATATTTCATTACTTGAGTATTTTCCAATAAGTTTATATTGTGGAAAAACATTCTTGGTAAAAATAAAAAAGACTATCATTTTAAAAAAATGGTGAACACGTTTTGTCTAATTCAAAGTTTATTTAAAGGTTATATATAAAACAAGGTAAAAGGAACCAGGAAATAACAGAAACGTAAAGAAAGTTATAACAATAAAGAGGTTTTTGTGTGGTAAGAAAGCTTAAAGAGAATAATTTTATATGAGAAAAAAAATCTTTGGTCAAGCACAGTGGCTCATGTCTGTAATCCAACACTTTGGGAGGCTGAGGTGGGCGGGTCACCTGAGGCCAGGAGTTTGAGACCAGTCTGGCCAACACGGCAAAGCCCCATCTCTACTAAAAATACAAAAATTAGCCAGGCATGGTGGTGTGCACCTGTAATCCAGCTACCTGGGAGACTGAGGCAGGAGAATCGCTTAAACCCAGGAGGTGTAGCCTGGGCAACAGAGCAAGACTCTGTCTAAAAAAAAAAAAAAAAAAAAGAATCTCATATGGTAAATTTAGTACTAAAATAAAATGACTGGTTGTTTAAGAAGGAGGGATGTTCGGGACAAACCAGAAAGTTCAAGCATATCATGAATAATCGGTGTAAATCACAATAAGAGGATTTATTAAAAAAAAAAACTTTTATATGATCAAGTTGTCATATTGTTTTGGTTTGCTTACAAATAAAAAAACTGAGATTAAATTTTTTTTTAATTATTACATCCATGTATCTTTCTGTATGTGCTCCTAAAGTACTTGTGACATAAAGTTACAGGGTTTTGACTCTTGAGTCTAAAAGGACAAGTCCTCCTAAATCTTAACACTGACAGCAATTAAAGCCTTATCTCCAGGCTCCATAGAAGATGCTAATCAAAATAAACGGCATCCCTGAGACACAGGGCCAATAATTAAAGCCATTCAACTCTTTAAGGTCCGGGGACTATTGTGAAAGAGGTTGGAGTGTGGGATTTTAAGGGCTGATTTTAAGAGATAAAATAAGTTCAGTTTCTCTATAATAATTAATGTCAAAGGCACACTGATGCAAGACCAGTATATGGGCCCCTGTGTCAGATTAACAGGATTTTCTTGAAGAATTAACCAACTCCTTAATAAAGGTTATAAAAGGCATTTGGAAGCTCTATTGCTATATGTTATGGTCAAAATTAAAATTTTATAGTTTATAAAATTTTGAAAAACAAATTTAATTGGCTTCATGCTGTTTTAATTAGGGCTTGTTCGGAAAATTATGTCTCCTTTCTCAAAGAATGAAGATTTTTGCCTTTTTTTTTAAATTCCTTATCACTTTGGTTAAATGAATGACTTATTTTACAATGACCTATGATCCTATTTCATGGTATTAAGTCTTTTAAACATTTGATATTTTACAAACTTTCCAAAATCAATTTATAAATTGTCTTTTCCTGACCTAATTAATCCTTCAAGATATTAGGTCCCCTAAAGTCCAAAAATGACATAATTTGGCTTATTTGGTATAAAAATTAGACAGCAAGCACTGTCAAATATGAAATGATGTTTGGTTTTCTTTGGGCTATATTTGTATAAATCTCATTGGTATGTGTTCCAAAATGATGGGAAACTCCTATAATTCTGATTTAACTTGGTGTACATTTTCAGTAATTATAATTGTTGTTAAATTATTGTATGCCACAGAGGTAACACATTTGTCAATTGTGTCTTTGATTATGGCTGCCCTAAAATTTTTGTCATCCATGGACAATTGTTGTCTTGTTTTGGTCCTTTTTAGGTGTTCTATAATCAACTATGGAACTCTAACTGGTGTTCTTAAATGCAAGTTTCTGATAACTTTGCAGACTGTGACATTAGAATAGAGGGGGAAAAAAACTTGCAGGATTCTCATGGAGAGCTGAAGTGTTCATGACTATCAAGCAGAACAGGAGTTAACTCCATAAACTGAACTGACAGGAGACTAAAGCAATCTTTTTAACTCTTGCTTTAAATGTTGCTTATCCTTTGTTTTTTAGAGTTTTCAAACTTTTCTTTTGAGCTATTGACAGCTTTTAAGAGTTTCGTATACTTCTATGAACAAAACTTTAAGCATATTTGTTTTTCACTACCTGATTTCTCCAGAATTTGGAAATATTTGTGAGTATTCTTAACTTATGGTAATACAGTCACTTGCACAAGTGCAATAAGAATCTGTTTTAATTTGTAACAGGACACAATTGGAGAAACTGGTTATTTTACCAAGGCTTTGACTGAAATGGTGTGCTTTCCTTTAAGGAATCAAACGTGACTTATGGAACCAATAAAGCCCTTGGAAAAACCGGCCTCATATTTTGTGTACATAGTCCCTGTACAGGGTTTCTGACCTGTGTTAAGTGAGGAATGTCACTTTCTGACAGGCCCAGAAGCCTCAGGTTTATCTTGGAACCTCAAGAGGAGAGGAAATTCAACCAACTGATAGGTATTTGACTGCATAAATCCATGGTTGGGCTCAGCTTTAAAAGAGTCTTATCTGAGATTTCTCCTATGAAAGTCCAACAAAGCCAGTTTAAAACCTATGTAAAAATTTTCTTGTTGCACTGTATAGAAATAATTAGGCCAAGTATAATAAAGCAAACCAGTCGTACCATGATTTGTCTTTAGTAAAAATGGGAAACTGGAGAGAAAAATTATGTTTCAAAACTATAGCAGACTGTTGTTAAGAGTCTAGTCTTTCCTAATGTTTTCTCAATGTTTATTATTTTCTACAGTTTGGACCGAATTCTAATTTTTCTTGGCCACAAGTCTTCAAAATAATGTTTTCAATTTTCTTCCCTCTTTTTTGCCCCATTTTTCCTAATTTGGAGTCACTGAAAACTAAGCTGTGCTTTCTTAAAGCCCTGTGAACTGAAGCCAGACAACTTAAACTTCAGAAGAAAATAACAGCAACCTATTTACATACATAAGCCACTTTCATACCTACCTACTGATGTATGGACTTCAGAATAATATAGCCTATATCAGTTTTTCCAGGATTTTCTTTTGTTTGTTGTTGTTTTCCTCCCTTCCTCCCGTTTCCCCTTCATAGGACATGAGACTTCACCATCTGCTAAAAATGAGCTTTTGGGACCTAACCCATCTAGGAACAAACTGTCCTAGCCATGACAGATCAGATAAAACCTGAGACCAGAGACAGATTTTCTTCTAAAATGTTTTCTCCAAAAGATTTTTTAAAAAAGAAATGGGGGAAATGTAAAAGGAAAATAATTTGGGCCCCAAAATTACTAAGCTAAGGGAGAATTCAAGCTGGGAACTGCTCAGGACAAACCTGCCTCCCATTCTATTCAATGTCATCCCTCTGCTCACTGATACAGATGCATATTCCGATTGCTACCTTTGGAAAGGCTTATCAGAAACTCAAAAGAATGCAACCATTTGTCTCTCACCTACCTGTGACCTGGAAGCCCCCTCCCTGCTTCAAGTTGTCCCTGCCTTTCTGGATGGAACCAATGTACTTCTTACATATACTGATTGATGTCTCATGCCTCCCTAAAATGTATAAAACCAAGCCATGCCCTGACCACCTTAGGCACATGTTGCCAGTACTTCCTGGGGCTGTATCACGGGTACACATCCTGAACCTTGGCACAATAAACTTTCTAAATTAACTGAGACCTGTCTCAAATTCTCAGGTTCACATACTCATATGAATAATTGACTACTAGATAACTCTAGTCTAACAGCCATCTCAAAGTGAATACATGGACAATAAAATAATCTCACGTTAACTCATAAAACAGTTCTTCCTCTATTTAAGGAGAACAAACAACTACCTTGGAAATTGGAGACAAGTTGAAAACAGAGAATCACAACCTACTGGGAGCAGAAAATGCCACTGAAGCCAGCAACTTAAAAGACAACTAGCTAACTACTGAAGACTTGAGTGTAGACTAGCTTGAGAGAAAAAATACTCTGGGGATCCCATAGGGGGGCCCCTACAGTTTCATAAGCTTTACCTCTATGTGCCCACAAAGTTCTCAGGATAAAGATTAAAGAAAAATTTCCTCATGGTTCTAGCAGGTGGATAGGAAGTAATCTTTCTAAAATACACCTAGAATGTTATCTTCTCCTTAACAAACACCTGCCCTCAAGGACAACTACTTTACCAGAGCCTAACTAGAGTTTTATCAGGGCCTAACTGACATGAGGGAAAGGAAATATCCAACTCTGGCCCACAATAGCCATCTTTTCCCCCCAAAGAAAAAATGTACTGAAAAGCACTTGTCAAGTCTCATCCCAGGAACAAGGGCCCATTAAAACACTAAGAGCTAATCATAGGATTGTCCAATCCTTCCCCTCCCCCTACATCTTCCCACTGATAGGAATAGGAAGCAGGGAAATTGGGAAATTCTGGGCAGAAGGTGGCAGGTCCTGGCGAGGGCCCCACCCTCAAGCCTGGAATCATGGCCCAAAGTGAGAACATACATCTGTGTTTTCCTGCTTGAATGCTGCCTTTTCCAAAACCACCCATAGCCCGCCCTGCCCCACTATCCTGTGCCCATAAAAACTCTAGGCTCAGCCGCAGAAAGAGAAGCAGCTGGACGTTAGAAGTCAGAGAGAAGTGGCTTGACTTCAGAGGGACAGCTTGATGGTGTAGCTTTGAAGAGGAATCTGGCTGGGGATGGCTGAACTTCAGGGCAAGATGACCTTCCCATTCCGTCCCCTTTTCAGCTCCTCTTCCCACTGCGAACCACTTTCATCGCAATAAAATCCCCTGCATTTGCCAGCTTCAACTCTCATGCGACCTCATTTGGTGCAAAAGGCTGTCATGCTGACCCTACACTGAGCTGTTAACACTTACGCTGTCTGTAGATGGCAAAGCTAAAAGGGCACTGTAACACCTCCTCTGGGGTTTCAGGCGTTGTGGGTACTCTCCCCTAGACACTGCTGGGGAGCGAGTATGCAGTTCGCTCTTGAAGATGCCCAAAAGCACTCACCCTGGCTCCTGCACCCACTCACTTGTGCTCCACCTCCCTCGAGGGGTGGAGCAGCGAATGAGTGGAGTTCACCCCTGCCAGCGCCTGTGCACTCCAGGTCCCACCTGTGAAGCAGTCACTATCCTGCTTCACCACCATATCTACAGGGCTCCTGTATAATAATTAGATTACAATGGAAAGAACTGCAAAGCTGAATCTACTTAAGGAGTCCCTAGGGAAATTGTAAAAGACAGAAACGAGGACAATAGAGGAAACTGATGCCTTACACATTTACAACTAAACAGTAAACACAGCCTAATTCCTAGCCACACAAACATAAAACACACTATCAGCCTATTTAATCTCAGTTCATATTACCTATACAATATGTTCAGCTTTCAACAAAAAATTGTAAGGCATATCAAAAGGTAAAAAAACAGTGTGAAGAGACAAAGCAAGTATCAGAACCACACTCGGATATGACAGATATTTTATAACTGTTAAGACTATGAATTTAAACTAATTGTGATTAATATGCTAATGGTTCCAATGGAAAAAATGGGTAACATTCAAGAACAGGTGAGTAACGTAAGTAGAGATAAAAATATTAAATAAGAATCAAAAGGAAACAAGAACATGTAAGGAATATAAAGGCACTAGACAGAGAAATAGGATGAGGAGTTGAAGAATCAGCAGTTATTTTTATTGCAATGGGAGACTTGTCCACTATTATAAAGCTAAAGGCAAGAATCTAACACAGGAAAAGAGAAAGTGGAAAACTGACGAATATTTGCTTCATGAGATCCCTTCCAAGGTCAGGATTAAGTCCTAAAAGAAGGAAGATGAGAAATAACAAATTAGGCCAAACCAAAAGGTTGTAAACTTGTCTGTGAAACTTCGTTTTAATTAGATAACATGGCTACTGCAAAAAATGAAGGTTATACTACTTCCCATCTCCCACCCCATTCTTTCCTTAATGGATAATGTTATGAAATTGTCAACATTTAAGAAACTCCCAAAGGAATTTTTCTTACACACCATACTATGAGGGTTGGACAGTTTTTGTATTTTTCAATTTAATAAATTCAATTCAATTTTACATTAAAATTTCCATACCTTAAGGTGAAAACAAAAACCATACAAGATAAGCAGTAACCAATGTTACTGAAGTAAATATTCATTCAGCAAATATTTATTTAGCACCTTCTTCATTCTAGGCAATGGATACAGTAGTGAACAAAACAAAAATCTCTGCCCTTTCGGAGTACTATCCTTAGGTGAAGATGGATGAATAAGCAGGCATACAATAAACTTGTAGAATTTTTTTTTTTTTTTTTTTTGAGATGGTATCTCACTCTGTCAACCATGCTGGAGTACAATGGCAGTGATCACGGATCACTACAGCATCACCTTCCCAGTCTCAAGTAATCTTCCCACCTCAACCTCCCAAGTAGCTAGGACTACAGGCACACACCACCACGCCTGGCTCAATTTTTTGTAGAAATGGGGGTTTGCCATGTTGCCCAGGCTGGTTGTGGACTCCCAAGCTCAAGCAATTTGCCCACTGGCTGTGAACTCCCAAGCTCAAGCAATTTGCCCACTTCAGCCTCATAAAGTGGTGGAATTACAGGCATGAGCCACTGCGCCTGGCAGGAATAAATTTTATGGAAAAATTCAAGCAAAGGTGAGGGATTGAAGAGCTCCAAGGGGGAAGTATTATTACTTTATATGGGGTGGTTAAAGGACTCTTTGACACAGTGACACCTAAAGGAGGTGAGTCATGAGGTTATCTGGGGGCACAATATTCCAAAAAGCTGCATATGCACAGGCTCCAAAGGGGGAATATAGTGTGCCTGATGTGTCGTGGGACAACGTGGGATGTAATTAGGCAAGGGGAAGAGTCCATAGTGAGATCCTGTGGGGCCCTGCAAAGAGTTTTACTGAGTGAAATGGACAAAACTTGAGAAATGTTTTGAACAGAACCACATTGATTACTACTTGGAGGGTGTTGGCAAGAAGACTATTTAGGTGGGTATCACAATGTAACACAGTGATTTACATGGGAGTGGTAGTCTGGATTTATTTGGCAGGTAGAAATGGTAAAATTTGCTTATGGAGTGAGGTATAAGATAGAAGTCAAGGGTAATCCCAAGGTTTTTCCCCTGAGTAATGAAAGAGTGGAATTTGCCATTCACTAAAATGAGAAAGATTGCAGTTAATTAGAAAAGACAGAAAATATTATATATTTGGTTTGAGATGTTTATTAACTTATAAGTGCAGGTGTTTTTTCTTAAGGTCTGTTTTCTTGGGAGAGGTCTTGGCCAGAGATTAACATTTGTGAATCATCATTATAGGTGGTATTAAAGACATCAGAGTGAAGAGGTTTATGGACTGACCCAGCAATACCAATACAGTCCTGGATCATCAACTATGAACCACATATACAATGGTGATCTGGTAGCAGAGCTGAAAAATTCCTATTGTCTAACAACGTTGTAGCTGTCACAACATTCAAGCACAAGACACTACCTTTTCTATGTTTACATACACAAATACTTAGCATTGTGCTACAATTGCCTACAGTATTCAGTACAGTAACATGCTATGCAGGTTGGTAGCCTAGAAGCAACAAATGCATTTTCATCACTATGCAAAAATCATTTAGTGTACTTACACAAACCTAGATGTATAGCCTACTATAGCCTAGGTGTACAGTATACTATCCAATTGTAGCCTAGGTGTATAGTAGCCCATATATCTACGTTTGTGTAAGTACACTGGAAGATATTTGCAAAATGCTGAAATTGCCTAATAAGGTATTTCTCAGAAGGTATCACCATCGATGCATGACTGTATTTAGTTATGGTAGTGAGGAACAGATACCAGCAAAGGATCTGGAAAAGGTGAAACCATGAACCAAGACAAGAACTAGGAAGAGTGGTTTCTCAGAACCCAAATAAAGCTTTTCAAAGCTCAAGAAGCGATAAACCCGACCGACGCTGCTTCATTCAAAAAGAATGAAACTGTGGATCAGCCATTGTATTTGGTTGCAGAGCTATTGTTGGCTTTCATAGAAGCTGTTTTGGTGGAGTGGTAGGATGGACAAAAGCGTGAGTACCATATTCGAGAGAATGCAAGGTTCTCTCCCAAGAACTCTCAACAAGTTCCGCTGAAGAAAGATTAGCTGAGGTGGAGGAGATTGGAGAGGGGAAGAGAAAACAAATTAATTAGGGAATTTTGGGGGAACTTAGTGGGCAGCATTATGGGCAGCGCTAAGGAACCATTTAAAGTAAGACAAGTCCACATAGCTGTGTGCTTTTCTCCAGTCTTGTTCAACTGCTGCATAACAGTAGAATGTTGGAAGCAGGAATTAGTTTTAAGGTAAGATGGTATTGACGAGACGACAATAAAATACCTCTACTACAGAGCACAGCAATGTTCGGCCTGGTGGCTCACAGAAGCTGAGGCTCTTGAACGTCTGGGCACAGCGTGAAAGCATCAAGCTTGAGAGATTGCAGGCCTTAACAAACTAGAAGTGCTAGGAGGAAGGATGGTTCTAAACAAACCAGGTCTTTTCTCACAGAGCAAGCACAGCAGTAGAGATTTATTTTATCTTATTTTTTAGACAGAGTCTCGCTCTGTTGCTCAGGCTGGAGTGCAACGGCACGATCTCGGCTCACTGCAACCTCCACCTCCCGGATTCAAGCGATTCTCCTGCCTCAGCCTCCCAAGTAGCTGGGATTACAGGCATGCGCCACCACGTCCGGCTAACTTTTTGTATTTTTAGTACAGACGGGGTTTCACCATGTTGGCCAGCCTGGACGCGAACTTCTGACCTCAGGTGATCCACCCCCCGTCGGCCTCCCAAAGTGCTGGGATTACAGGCGTGAGCCACCGCGCCCAGCCCAGTAGAGATTTTTTTAAAGACTGCGGTAGGTCGATAAAGGAGCCATTGTGGCCTAGGAGCTTCGAGGTCTATAGACTGAACCCAGTTAGGGTAGGGCCCCTTTCCAAATCCAGAAATGGTATCTATTAATAGAAGGGCTCCCTCCGGGTCCCAGGGGGATGGACTACGGTTTTAGCGCCGGAACTTACAAGCCGAAGTTCTGCTGCTTGTGACTGCCTGCCGGAGAGACTGACATGGTGGCGACCAGCTGGGGAGTGGTCCACCACCCCTTTTTTGGCCGCCTCTGAAGTCCCTGTACCCCCAAGCTCCTGCGTTAGCGGCTCGGGCCGAGGCTCCGGAATGTTTGCCGGGCGTCATGGCGACGGTGGAGCCCTGGCTCAACAAGCGGCCGCGCGGTTGGCTGGCTGCACGAGGCCGAGGAGGAGGGCGGAGGCGGAGGGGAGGGCAGAGGGTTGGTGGAGCTGGAGGAAGCTCCGGACGACGACTGGAAGGAGGAGGCGGGCGGCCCGGGCCTCAGGCCCCTCCCAGGCTCTGAGTCTCCCGGCTGCAGGCGGATGGATGGGGCTTCTTCAGGCGGTGGCGGCAGCAGCGAAGGTGGCGGCGGCAGCAGCGGCAGCGGCTGTAAGTGCAGCCTCCACAAGCCATCTCTCCCCTTCTATTCCAGTTTGGGATGAGGGGCTCCTGAGGTGTCCTCAGTCCCCTTTCTCTCCTTCCCCTCCCCCACGGCAGTGTACCGCCCGGAAGACCCTTAACTTCCGGGGAGGGGCTGCCGCAGAACGCGCCTGGCTTGCTCGCCGCCGGCTGCCGAAGGCGCATGCGCGGCTCCCTCCCCGGCAGCCGCCGGCTCCCTCCCAGCGCCGCCTTTTTGCCTTCGCGGTGGCGGCGCAGCGCTCGGAATCCGCTGCGGAGTGAGTTCGCCTCGCCCCGTTCGCTTCGGTCCCTGATCCCAGTCGGGGTGGGGCTAAGCTGACCACCCCGCTGTGGCTCCGCCTCTTTCTCCTGTATTTCCCTCACTTGTGTCCCATCCCCGGGAGGCTCCCGCTTGCACTGCAGCCTTTATGGTGAGCAGCGCCCTGGGCCAACTTGCCCTTTTCGGATGGAGTCAGGGAGGGAGGAGAGACTCGAATAGGGTATTACTGTAAGGAAACCAGGTCCTCCTAGCGCGTGGGAGGATCCCTTGGGACAGATGCCTGCCGCTCTTTACTCTTGTTCTTTCAGCTTGTAGTGGCTAGGTGCCTGGCCTGGAGCCTATCTGTGGTCCCTGCATGCTGTGTGACCTTGAGCGAGTCACTATCCCTCTCTGGGTTTCGGTTTTCCCTATTTAAAGCTTCCTCCAACGCTAGAATTCTGTATTTCTGCAGAGGAACTTACCTAATTACAAGATTGACTTGGCTATTGAGGCCGCTTCACCAAGATGACGCGGAATTCACTGAACCTTCTTCACTCATGGGTGGAATGAGGCGACCTATTTATTGGGTCGCTTTTATTCCTTTATCATTAGTTACAACTTGCATGACTTAAGGCTCATTACATGTTTTTCTAAAATTGTCATGGGATCCTTGTCCTGATTCCCGACCATCTTTTTAAAAATGCGAAACAGGGTGGATGGTGAGCTTGTATCATCGTTTCTGTCTCCTTGCTACTGAGGCTGTCTTTCCTTTGATCCAGATGGTGTGGTCGCTCGATTCTCCCAGTGCCTGGCTGAGTTTCGGACGTGGTTAAGAACCAACTGGTTGAGGTTCAATGCAGACAAGACGGATGTGATGCTGGTAGGCAGGGGTACACTTGGAGATTAAGGGAGGGAAAATCCAAACTCCCTCAAGTAATATAAGATTATATTACTCTTCTTATATGTTCCAGTGTTTGAGAACTGATGGGCCAAAAATTTCCAGAATTTGGGTGAGATAAAAATAACATGTCATCAGTGTAAAAACCATAATCATAGTTTGTAATATTCTGGTAAAATGGGGCCACTGGATAAAACTGTGTAAAAATTATGAAAAGAAAATCCAAAACTGTTATTTGAAGAACCAAAAGCCTATATAAGTGTTTTAGAGTGGCATTAATAATAAAAAATGAAACTAATGAAAAGATGATGCTGATTGTCACTATGGATGTGGGGCTTCCAAATGTAATAGGCTAAGTTTTTTAGATTTAGGTATTTTCAACCAAATTAGTAATTATCCATAAAATTTTACCACCACATCATAAAGACATGGTGTAGGCTGTTGCTTTTACATAAAAATTTCAGGAAATAGTTTATAAACTAATCTCAAAAGAGACTCATGGACCCTGAAAATTGTTAGATATAGAATTTTTTAGTTTTGGACGTGTTGTATTAATCTATTTCAGTCAGCTAACCCCAGAGTCTGAATTGTTATAAGTACAGTATTTTCTTGGTGCATTTTGAGAGGTACCTTTTTGGATTGCATAACAGATTGGTTTATATGGTATATATATATGTTACTTGTATTTGAATCAGGTGTTGGTACTGAATAAAAGGTTATATTTCTTAGGTATATGTAAATTGCCAAAGAAGTTTGTTCATTGGTTCGTTTAAGGTACTGGTTGAAGTAAGATTGTGATCCTAAATGCTTTTGTTAAAAGCATAATAATAACTGAGGGGTTTGTGTGTGCGTGCGCCTTATAGCCTCTATAGAATTGTTTAATAACTTTTGAGTGGAAGATTCAGTAAATTGCTTACAAATGATTTATCAATGTAATAGCAGTTTTGAGTAGCTTAATGCCATAAAAATTAATGTTAGTTTGCCTGAAAATGAGGCTTTTAGGTGGGGAGTAGGAGCTGAAGAGGCATTTATTCAGGCTTTGTATAGCGGTTTTTTGTTTTGGGACATTAATCACAAACCTCACATAAAATTGGAATTCACCACACTTTTTTAGTTTAAAGATTTTATACACAATTCCAACAGAACTACTGTTTTGGATATCACATTAATAAATAACAAAATGTAATAATTTTAAGCAGACACAATTAATGGTGCATTTTCTCATGCCTTTAGCTCTCTCATGTCCTATTTTCAACTCTTCTAGTATGAATAGGCTTTAAAAATAATTTTTTTTGTTAACCCAAGTATAAATATTAACTGTTTGCATTTGGATTCAAAGAAGATATCTGTTGAATTAATCCAAAGTGCTGAAGAACTAAGCGTAATGGATGGAAACAACAAGGAGGTAGATTCTGGCATAATAAAAGAAAGAATGTTTTAAACATTTGAACTTTTTTTGAAAAGAGCAGCCTTTTTATGAGCTATAGTGAGTCACTAGAGGTGTTTAAACATAGGCAGAAAACCTGGTAGTAGAAGCATGATGAGAGATTACTCTCTTGACAGGGTAGAGAATTGACTAAAGGATCTCTAAGGTCCCATCCAACACTAAAATTCTATAACTAGTGAATAGTTAATTTTTATATATTTAATGCTGAAGAGGGTAAGTAAGTGTTTTGAGAAAGACTTCATTCCCTAAGGTGGCTCCTGAAAATTTTACAGTTAAGTGTATCACTAAAATAAAATAATACTGGAAGTATATTGAATTCAGTGGTAATGTGTTACCTATGAATTGCAGTATTAGAGCTGTTTCTTTTTTATAATATCTGAACCTAAAAAACCCACTGAATCCACATTTATAAAAAGGGGAAGGAGAAAAATGTAGAGAGATTTTTTTCCCTCAATAATAATAATACCATTTAAAGCTAGTAATATTGACACACAATATTAATAAACTTAAAAAGTTATTTAACAGTAAGATAGATACTCATTCAGAAATGTTTCAGACTTCCATTTTCCTGACAAGTTTAGGATTCATTCAGTAGGTTAATAGACTATGATCCCCTGCTCTTTATCACAGTTGGGATTTCTGTTGGTAATTTAACTGAAGAATCAAAGATTCAGTGTACTTAAGCAAGCAAGTTATTCCTGTACCTTGTATTGTAACACTTTTAATTTTCCTTTGGTAGCCAAATTTCATAAATTAGATTTCATATGTTAATGGAAAACCCTCCTTCATCTCCATGGTATAAAGCCTGAGTTTGTACCTCTAGGCCCCTAATTGTGTCTGTACCCCCCTCAGGTCCATGTATATCCATTGTTCTTTGCCTTCAGCTCTTTGCATTAAGTGTATTGATTGAAAACTATTTGGATATGAACTGACAGTTTTAAAAAGTCATTTTTATTTCAAGTCCAAAGGATTGACATAATTCAACAGGGTAACTCTTAAAAACTATATACCTCTGCTAAAATATTTATTCCCCCAAGGAATCCTGAAAAACACTTTTATATAAGTTTTCTAAAAAATAAAATGAAAATACTGTACAGTACAGTTAATGGTAAAAATTGTTTGTAGATTTGGGAACCTTAAAGTTTTCCTTTCTCTTCTTTCCCTTGCTTTTCTTTCAGTAGAAAATGTGCATCAGATGTTTATGTTTAATTGGTTTACAGACTGTCTGTGGACTCTTTTCCTGTCAAATTACCAGGTAATGTCCTTTCACTTAGCAGCTACTTCATATATCTGTAAATGCAGTTTATTCATGCACAGATTATTATTGGACATAACAGTTTCAAATTAACGTTGAATTTTTGGAAATAGGAAAATGCTTGATAGAGTCTAGAATTTTAAGGAAATAGAAATAATTAGCCTCCACTATATTGCATTATAAGTTAAGTATAAACTTTAAGAAAAATTGTATATGTACACATTTATGCAATATATTGTAGCATTGGTTCACATTATTTGGAAGGAATGAATAATTCTTGTATTTAAATGGTTGATTTTGGTAGCCACTTTTGAAACTGCATTAAGAGGAACCCTTTAAGATTAGAAAAAAAATTCCAGTCTTTTGAAATACTTTCAAATTGGTTTAGTAAAATATGTTAGTGACTGTTTTAATGTCACCTTTGTGTTATTCAGTATGTGCCTTAGTATAATGGAAGTGAAACATGTTAGTTACTTTGAAATCATTGGCTCTGGCCATCATCAGCATTGGCATCATTGCCAATTGGCAGCTGTAGGCTAATACATTAAAATAAACTTTCAAGTTACCGGCATTTCAGGCAGTGCAAATAAGTAGGTTCTCCCTCCATGCTACTAAATAGATGGTCTCCATAAAACAGTCAATTTTCAGTATTTTAAATTTTGTCTAGTTGTGCAAAATTCAACCAGTACATAACTGTGTTGCTACTGGCATGACAGAAGTGTGTGTGAAAACGCAAATGACATGAGGATGGCAGACTGCCTATCACAACCCCTTCCATTAATTTTTGCTCTGACCTCTCTAGAGATTTGAGGATATAGAATTTTACATTTCCTGTCGGGAATCTACTGATGGAGAAATATTTGTCAAGGCATAACCGCTTTCAAAGCACAGTTCTTGCCGCCGTTGCATCACAGCAACATCCGTTTTTCAGCAAATGCATTTCAAAAACGACCTACATGTAAAATATTACGTATTTTTCCCCTGCTGTGTCAATGCTGGATGTGGCTCCTTTGGCACTGTTCCTTGACCTCTCTGATCCGTAGACAACCCCCTCCGCCTGGAGTGGCGGATCAGCTGGAGCCAGCGAAGCGCCCCGCGCAGATGCCCATCTCCTCCCACACCCACCTTGACTCCGCCCCCTCCGCCCTTCCCGGGGAGGGCTGGCCGCGGGGCCGCGCGCGCGCCCCTGCTCCGGCGCGTGCTCCCTGGCCTTTTCCCTCCAGTCCAGCCCAGCCGGGGCGCCGCGAGGGGGCGGAGTGGGGTGTGGTGGGCGCGCTCGGGCGGCTCCTGCGCGTTCCCGCCGAAGCAGTGGCGGCGGGAGCGGCAGAGACGGCAGCGGCCGGAGTCCCGTTGCTGAGTCTCACATCCGGGTTCTGGCCGTGACCCAGCTGCGGCCGCCGCGGAGATGTGACCCGGCAGTACGGCAAATATGGCGGAGGTAAGGGAGCGAGCTCCCCCTCCCTGTCCCGGAGCCGGGCGCCCCCGGCCCTGGGCCGGGGAGGAGTAGAGTGGGCCTGGTCAGGAGAGGCCCAGCCCTGCTGGCGCCACTGCCCACCTGTTGTCCGGAACAGGCCGTGCTCTGGGCGGGAGCTTCGCCTGGAACTTACTTGGGATGGGTCCGGGGGTAGGAGGAAGCGGAGGCGTACTTGGACTTCGGGGGCAGTTTGAAGGGTAGTGCAGCGTAGTAGTGCGGGGCGAGGGGGAGGGGGCGCCCGCCGGGGAAGGGGTGCCTGTGGCGCAACTTCGCCGGCCGGTACTAGGGGCCAGAAGAGAAGCTGCTGCTTCCTCTTGCGAAGTTTTTTCCCTTCCTAACCGAGATGCTGTTGCGCCCTTCCGCGTCACCCCCATCCATTTGCGACTGACATCCAGTCTGTATTAGTGGGGAAAACGTAAGGCTGACGGCCTTTGATTAACTGTAATTTTCATGATCGTGGTAAAATTCGAGTGGGTAAATTAACCTGGCCAGCCGCAATCCAGCCCTCCAGGTTTGGGGGGAGTCTGCCCATTTATCCAGTTCCATCGCCCGCTCCCCAAGGTACAACCTCTGAGCTGCTTTTCCACCTCCCCCACCACCTTCACTTTCCAGGCTTCCTCCCCCTTTCCAAATCAAGGCTACCCTATTCTTGTTTTCTTTCTCTTCTAATTTTTCTTTCATTGGAGAAGCTTTTTCTTGTTTCTTTTTGCTGGTTTTATAGTAAACAAGTTCGTAAAGCCCCTTTTTTTGATTTTACATATTTGGGCCGCAGTTGGCGGGCATACAACTGCTGTTTTATCATTAATCGGAACTAAGTATAAGCTACTGGAACTTTAAATAACTGCAAGTTTAAAAAACGTTTAAAATATCTGAAGTTTTGTGGGGATTTGTTTTGTTTCCTTTTTTCCTTATCAGTGGAAGAATTTCAGTATTCTTTATCCCTGGGAGTTCGAGATGATGTATTTGGATTTTTTTATGACTCCTTTGAAATAAGCCACTGTAAATTTTGATTGATAAGGCGTTTCTCTTGTTTGAATTGCCATTTTCATGGTTTCACAGGCACCCCAATACAGATTTAGGAAGGAGGGTGAGATTTTACTGTAGCAGACAGGACTGTTTGCTGCCAGTATTATTCTTAAAACATTCAATATCTCTAATTTACAACTAAATTTAGATCTTAGATTTATTTTCACTTCTTTTGCTCTTGGTGGTTAAAGAATTGTATTTCCAGGCACATGAATTGGAGAACGTAGTACTTTCTGTTTCCCCAAAATGTGACTGCGTTTGTTCCAGTAGACTGAGAATCGGTACCTGGATTTTAGTCCTGGTGAGGTTCTTATTCTTAAGTGTTTCTTTCCTTCATGTTTAAGGAGTTGTGTGTAGCTGGATTTATACATTTTGTCAGTGTCTTCAGTGGACCCCTTTCAGTGAATATCGGATAAGCAGCAATGTGCTGCATAGGTAATGTGGTTTCTTCTCTCATGGTGTTGCTCATGATGGTTTGAGCTTTAAGGTGTGTAGTCATATACTAAGGCAAGATATTACTGAAGGAAAATAGCTTATACAGAGAAATTTAAGTTAAAAAAAACTTAAATTTATAATTTCTGTGTTTTTAAAAAATAAATTTTACTGCCGAGGGAACTAAAAAATCTAATATGTAAAAGAAATTATGTTAACTTTTTTGTTTTAAAAATTAAAGATGGTTGCATGATTGTAAGATAAAGGAAAAAATATTTTGATTCACTAATCAGTCATTTCCTAATATTTTCTAATGTATGTTTTAGTTTTCTTAAATATTTTATCAGTTGGAGAATGGAATGTTTTGTAGGAACGCATGGATGGTTCAACTTCAAGAAGGAAAGAACTGGAATTTTGTTTTTATTTTGTTTTTAGTGTTTATTTAATGACCTGATATCTTTAAACAATTTATCTTCTATATTCTTCAGTTACTTGTAGATAGTTTCATGTATAGTGAATTGGGGAAGAGTTAGAGGAACTTTCGTGATCTGTGTCCTACAAAAAAATCTAAGGTGAAGAAGTGAAAAGTACAATTGATTTATAGTTTTCCTGGCCTCAATACTTGAATAATTATGATGATTTTTGAGACCAGTGGTTTTAAAAAATTAGACAAAGGAGAAATGTTTGGTTGGCTTTTACTTTGAGCTCTCAGTAGATTCATTCTTTATGAAGCCAGTATAAAAACATGTGATGAAATAATCCAGATGCTGAATTATTGTGCTTTTGATCAAATAAATCTGAGGAGTTAAGGATAGCTTGTGAAGTAAGAGTAAGTGCAAAGCAACAGTATATATCTGTTTGTTAAATCTGAGGGGGAAAACAGGTTATTGAAGAAGTATGTCTCCAGAGAAAAATGTAGGTATTATGCTTCTCGGCTTTAAAAAAAAAAAAAAAAAATTGATGCTTCCTACAAGAGCGTGACCCTGACCATGTTTTTCCAGAAAAATATTTAATTCTTGAATACAAAGTGCTTTAAATGTGAATAGGATATACTAATTTTTTATATTTGATCTGATTATCTTTGTCCATAATAGGAAGTATATATTGGTTCTTCAGTTGTGATAACATTAAAGCCGTATTTAATGTACTTAGAATAAATGGCATATGCTCCCTTGCTTAATACTTTTTGGCAATATTTCTCATTGCTTATTATCTCTTAAAATTATTTACCAACCTTCTAAAAGGACGCTTTCCTAGTCACACTTAAAGGAAGGAAATTACAGGATAGTTGCAGTTTTACTAACTGCAAAAAATAAGAGGAAAATGAGAGAAAAAATAAGAGGAAGAGATAGTTAATCCTTTGGGTTTTATAAGGAATGTACTAGGGACCTTTGGGAACGAACAATTTGTCTTTTATTTTAGCGTTTGTAAACACGTAAGGGACTTTCTTCTCAAGGAAAAAAATCCATGGCACAATTCAAGACCTATCTTTTCACCTAGGCCACATTTCTGTGATATAAAGAGAAAATTAATGGATTTGCTTCTTTCTATTTAAGTATTTTAGTACTTTCAAAGACGGTATATAATCTGTTTATTCACATTCACACCTATCTATTCATTTCTCTTTAAAATGGATTCCTTGCTTAGTATTTTTTGAGTGTATTTGGATTTTGTTTTTTAAGGAAGGATTATGTTAAATGTTACTCATGAAAACGTTAATTTCTACTCTAAGCAAAATGTGTTTCACTGCAGTGAATTTAAGCTTCAAATAATTCTCGACACTAATAATGAATTTCTTTTTTCGTGTTTATACTTCAGAGCTATTAAGATTTTAAAAGTAGTCAAGATCACCAGTGTTTGAGAGTCCTAAAAAGCTTAATTCAGTGGCAGTTAAGAGTCAGGGTACTTGAATAGGTGGGAAAGGTTTGGTGGGAGAAACAATAAGTGAATTACTTTAAGATAATTCTAGTAAGTGAGACTAACCAGTTTTCTAAATAATTCAGAAATAAAACACTGCCATTGAACTTAAGCATGTCTTTATGAAAAGTAATCAGCGATCTAGAAATGCCTGCCTGGCCTGACGTTCATTCAAAATTCATTGCAGTAATTAAATTGTTCAAGTACCAGTCATTGCTTGGGGCTCGTTCTGTTTGTCTTATTCTGTGGCTTAGAACAATAACTGTTATTATGTAGGTATGAAATTCATGAAGTAGGACCCCAAAAAAGTGTTTTTGCAAATTGAGATTTTTTTTAACAGTCCTAGATTTAAAAAAATAAATTTAAACATATCCCATGCATTTAGCTGCATACTCCTTAGCAGTGTTACGTTTCTAGAGCAATTTATAGTAAAAGTAAAGTTAGGTCTTGAAGAAATCTTAATCTTTTGATCATAGAGAAAATGAAAGTGAGCAGAGAGTTTACGTAGTTTGTCCTAGGTCGTGCAATTCATCTATGGCACAGTTTAGACTGGAACCCAGCCTTCTGTATTCCTAGATTCCTAGTGCTTATTTTCTTTTTCTTTCTTTCTTTTTTTTTTTGAGACAGGATCTCTCTGTTGCCCAGGCTGGAGTGCTGTGTCGCAAATCATAGCTCACTACAACCTCAAACTCCTGGGCTCAGGTGATCAATCCTTCCCTCACAGCCTCTCAAGTAGCTGGAACTATAGGCATGTGCCATCATGCCTGGCTTTTTATTTTTTGTGGAGACACGGTCTCGATATGTTGATCAGATTGGTCTCGAACTTCTGGCCTTAAGTGATCCTCCTGTCTTGTGCTGGGATTATAGGCGTGTGCCACTGTTCCTGGTCCTTATTTTCTATGATATCATTTTACTTCTGAATTATTACTACTGTAGTAAATTGCTGATTTTAATTTCAGTACCTTCTTAACCTTTTTATACCCCAGAATTCCTGAGAGTAACAACAAAGTTAAGTACCTTAATTTTATTGGAGGAGAGGGATGGTGAGCCCTTGGCACAGTAACCATCTTTCACCCTAAAGTAGGACCCCTAACTCTTTCCAGGCTTCTATCCCCATCTCCATTGCTGTGAGAATCTCTGACTTAGAGTCTACATAACTAAGTAGATGACGGCAATACTTAAAGAAATGGTGGTAGAATTGGTTTGAGGGGAAAAATTTGTTCAGACAGTAATACTCATTGAAAATAAGCTTTTGATTGCCTGGAATAAAAAAATCTAGTAATTACTTCATGTTTTTACTATGTTGTTGTTAGGGTTTTTTTGGTGAAAATAATGGTAATGTTGTAGTTAGTTATTTCTTTACTCTCTCTCAAATTATAGTTTTCTGCTGTATAGGACATTTCCCACCATGTTCTAGAAAAATATAAAAGAGAATTATTTCAGCAAATCTGAGGCATTGAATATTCATTACAACTATTAGCAATTTTATCAACTAAATCATACAAATATGTGGGTGAGGGTCAACTTGCTATGAAAGTTACTAGAGTTTGTTTTTAATTTGTTTTAGCCCATTCATACTCTGTGTACAGTCTTTCTGTCTCTCTAGTGTTGTTTTCCATCTCAGATAAGATAAATATGTACCCCTGAAACACTGAATTTTTCAAAATTACGGCTTAAAAAATAGTAGCAAGTACTAGGTTTTCTTAAAAATCAAAATTTAGGGGAAGAAAATGAAAATGTCTCATAATTCCACAAGATAATCAGTCCCCAGTGACTTTCATTTTAAGAAAGAATGCATAGTGCATGAAAGTGGTTAGAAAAGTTCAACAGTACCGAAACGTATTAAATGAAAAAAGCCTCTTCTCCCTGACCCCATTCCCTAGAGGTAAGTAGTGTTAACAGGTTCTTGTATATCCTTTTGAGGAAAAAAAATTTATTCTATATTATTTCATATTCCAGCCCAGTTTACGCTGTGTTCTACAGTTTTCTTTATACTCCTAATTTTTTTTGCCATTTATTTCTCTATCAGCACAAAGAGATATCTCATTATTTTTAATGGAGTCATAGTGTTCTATTGTTTGGAAGAACTATATATGGAAGAACTATGTATCATTTCTAATCAGCTAATGGATGGACTTTAAATGTTCTTCTAACTTTTTGTTATGAACAACTTTGTGGTAGTGAATGTTATATGTATATATATATGTCTTGGTGTCTTTTTTTAAATATATATCAGTAGGATAAGTTCATGTTAGCAAAATGATCTCCAGCGTGGTTGACATAACTTATTTCTACTGATAACATTATGAGTACATGTAAAATATATTTTAATACCCAATTTTAAATCATCTTTCCTAAAAAAGGTATTTTTTCTAAAAATAGGTATTGTTATAAATAAGCACTTACTTAGCTTTAGTTTAGTTTAGTTTTGTTTTTGTTTTTTTGAGGCGGAGTCTCTGTTGCCCAGGCTGGAGTGCGGTGGCGCTTTCTGGGCTCACTGCAACCTCCGCCTCCTGGGTTCAAGCATTTCTGCTTCAGCCTCCCAAGTAGCTGGGATTACAGGTGCCCGCCACCAAATTTTTTGTAAAAAAAAAAAAAAAAAAAAAAAAAAAAAAAATTTTGTATTTTAGTAGAGACAGCATTTTGCCATGTTGGCCAGGCTGGTCTCGAACCACTGACCTAGGGTGATCTGCCTGCCTTGGCCTCCCAAAGTGCTAGGATTACAGGCGTGAGCCACCGCGCCCACCCTTAGTTTTGTTTTTGTCTCTCCTTTCTCCTTTCTAGTTTATGGTAGTAATTAATGGTAGATGTTGTGGGTTTTCCAGGAAGGTATTGTTAAGATAACAGTTTCTGAAGACTGATAACAGTCTGACATGACAGATGACTACTTGCAGTCACATTTTAAACATACTTTGAACTGATGAAAATCTTTTCAAAAAAGAGAGGCGGGGCACGGTGGCTCACATCTGTAATCCCAGCACTTTGGGAGGCCAAGGCGGGCGGATCACGAGGTCAGGAGATCCAGACCATCCTGGCCAACATGTGTGAAACCCCGTCTCTACTAAAATACAAAAAATTAGCCAGGTATGGTGGTGTGCGCCTGTAGTCCCAGCTACTCGGGAGGCTGAGGCAGGGGAATCGCTTGAACCCAGAAGGCCGAGATTGCAGTGAGCTGAGATTGTGCCACTGCATTCCAGCCTGGGCGACAGAGCGAGACTCTCTCTCAAAAAAAAAAAAAAACAGAAAAAGAAAAAGAAAAAAGTGAGGGTGAAGGAGGAGAGAAGTGAAGAGTGAAAAATTTTAGCAGTTATTTCTCTAGAAGGTACAAAATGACACTATAGAAGGTATAGAAGGAAGAGCCAGGGTCTAGACTTCAGGCCCGCCTTCACTACCTACCATGGAACCTTGATCTAGTCAGTGTGTCTCCTTGGGTTTACTAATTTATAAAATGAGGTAGGCGGGGCAGGTATTACTCCTATATTTATGATTATGATCAGCTACCTAGATGCTTTTGAAAATGTGTAGCACTGGGTTGGGTATCGTGGCTTACGCCTGTAATCCCGGCACTTTTGGGAGGCCAAGGCAGGGAGATCACTTGAGGTCAGGAGTTCGAGACCAGCCTGGCCAGCATGGTGAAACCCTGTCTCTATTAAAAATACAAAAATTAGCCAGCCGTGGTGGTGCGTGCTTGTAATCCCAGCTACTTGGTAGGCTGAGGCAGGAGAATCGATTGAATCTGGGAGATGGAGGCTGCAGTGAGCCAGTATCATGCCGCTGCACTTCTGCCTGGGCGACACAGCAAGACTCCATCTCATCTTCTTTTCTCTTCAAGAAAAGAAAATAAAAAATGTGTAGCACTATGTGAATGTAAGCTGGATGTACTATTTTATTTCATATCTAAATAAAAATTACCCTCATTCCACACCCAAACTTCCTCTATTAAGATGCTAAACTCACTTGTTATTTTGAAAGATCATCATTTTTGATAATCAGCTATACAAAGTAATGTTTACAGTATGCAATGTTTTCAAATACCAATTTTTTAGAAACTCATCTTTGATTTAATAGGATGTATTTAACTTTAAAGAATCTAATCTCAATCCTACCCCCAAACATATAGAACAGAATTTTATTTTGGAAGTAAAATACTAAAATATGTATGGATATTAAATGTATCTGTAGGCAGACCACTCCTAGTTCTCCGCTTGTGCTAATCTAGATGTGCCCTTAAATCAGTCATTGAAACATTCTGGTATGTCTGACATAATCACTAATGTTACCTTTGAACACTGGGTGTTCTACTCTGTATCAGCTACGCTTACAAATGCTGCTAGTCCTCAAGCATTTGGTATGTTAATCATTGGAAAGTGTTTGCAGCCTTTTTCAGAACTTTATTTACCAGTGAAGCTACAATCAGTAAGAGATTTATTGGCATTCAGTGCTCCTGAGGCCTTTTACAAACTGAAATATATGGACACCATTTACAATTCAAAATCTCTATTGTTAATATCTAATATCAATAAAAATGTAACTTTTATTCTTCGATAAAGTAACTTGTAATTAGAAAGCCGTTTTTTTTTTTTTTTTTTTTGAGATGGAGTCTCACTCTGTCGCCCAGGCTGGAGTGCAGTGGCGCAATCTCCGCTCACTGCAAGCTCCGCCTCCCGGGGTTCACGCCATTCTCCTGCCTCAGCCTCTCCGAGTAGCTGGGACTACAGGCGCCCGCCACCACGCCCGGCTAATTTTTTTTGTATTTTTAGTGGAGATGGGGTTTCACCTTGGTCTCGATCTCCTGACCTCATGATCCGCCCGCCTCGGCCTCCCAAAGTGCTGGGATTACAAGCGTGAGCCACCGCGCCCGAGAAAGCCGTTTTTTAAATCAGAGAACTGTTAAATGGAATAATTATTCCAATGTTCATAAGTCTTATTTTGTGTGGGTAGTGAGCCTAGGATTAGATGAAGATGATCATTAACATTGCTTGTAGCCTTACAGAGAAGGTTGTGCCAACAGTTGGGAAGTATAACTGCGTGAAACACAGGTGGATTAATATTTTAGAATATTGATTTACTATGTAATAATTTGTGTGATGGTTAACTCCATTTTGAACCAGAAATGTGTAGCTCTGCCCAAAAGATGTTAAGCAAGCTGGAAACCCTTTTTGTGGTTGCATTACTCTTGCCATGTCACCCTACTCTCCAAGCTTCCCATTAGAGGAATGAGATTTAAAAGTAGCACTGTATTTACTGTGTTCTGGCAGAGTAACTTTAAAATAATGATAGTGGTGTATCATTGGAATATGCAATATTGGTTATTGTCAGATTTTTGCTAGACAATGCTATAGGAAGGAATTATTCTCTTATAAGAATTTAGCAGAAAAAGTAGGACCTTTGAAAAAGTGTGCCACAAAAGAATGTGAGTCACCATATGGAATCTAGGATCCCATACTTACTACAATTACATAATATGTACAGTTTTAAAAACAGAAATTTTAATACCTTATAGGAATTTGTCTTAGACACATCGTTTTTGAAAAATAGAGAATTTCCCTCTTTCCTGTTTTCTTCTTGCCTCTCTTCCCCATTACTTAGCAGAAATAAAATACTGAAAGATCCCTATCTTTCTTTTGCTAGTGCTTTTGGCCTCCCACCATCTGTATTTTCTAATGGGCATGAAATAGATACTTCTGAATGAATTGGTGAAGTTTTAGTTCATGTTATTTGAAGCATCTTTTGAGTTTTTAATATTTGGTTTGTAGGAGTCTTATGTTTGTAGATGATTTGTTTATAATTGTGGATTAACTGAACTAAGATAAAACACAACTGTGCATTGTCAAGCAGTAACATTACTAAAATAAGTTGCTACCAATTTTATCTTTACATTTTCAAGTTGTTTGTGGTTAAATTTATGACAGGTAGAATGGTAGAGTGGAAGGAGCATTATAATTGGAAATCTGTGTAGTCTTGCATCAGATAACCTAAACTGTATAGGCTTTAGCTTGAATGCTTGCTAATTCTGTTATAACTTAAAAATATATTGTTTATCTGTAAAGTTAACCTAATATAGTATTTGGTGCTTAAACAGAATTTTAATTTTTCCTTTTGCTTTGTTACAACTTAATTTTTATTTGAGATAATGTCCTAAATTGTTTCTGTCTCCCATCTTACACTCACTTTTTTTAAGTCGGAGACCAGCTTGATAGCAAACTTTGTGCATAGTTCTGTGTTGATAGGAGAAAATCTATTTCAGAAAATTCCAAGATCTAAAATCATACTACTTAAACCACATATGTTATGAAGCCCACATGTATCTTTAAAATCTGAATTCTATATTATTGTCTTTATTTCTGGATTCAGGAGTGTTTGGAATTTTTCTTTATGCTTAAATATAATGAAAGGGAAGTGATTATATGGGAAGTTTTAGTTTGTCTTAGAAAATGCAGACATTAAAACTAAAATGCAGACATTAAAACTTAATATAGTTTTTGGCATCATAGTAGTCTTTGAATAATTTCGGTAATGTTTGTGAAGATACATTATACAGAAATACTAATTTTTCCTCTTTTCTCCCCTTCTCAGCCATCTGTTGAATCTTCAAGTCCAGGTAAGTATTTTCTATATTTTTTATAATCTCTATTTGAGTAACATTTGTCCTACTAGTTGCATAAAGACTAGAGGAGTTAGACTATTATCTGACTTGCTTTTCTTCTGAATGCTTCTTTTCTCTGGGGAAAAAGAAATGGATGAAATGTTTGACTGCCCATGAAAGTACAGGTGAGGCTACTGTGATTTCATCCTAAAAATGACTATTTTTGGGTTTTCTTTTTATTTTTGGTGAGTTGCCATATGTATTTCTCACAGTTTTGCGTTATTGTTTGACTTGTAGTATATATATAAAGTGTGCTTTTTAAAAAGGAATCATTAGTTTAGAAATATTTGCTTGTGTAGGGATTTCAAAGTATTTTTATTTGAGAAAAAATTGTTAGTGCATTACAGAGGGAGGGGAAAAATAAAGTAAGCAAAAGATTCAACAAGTGAATATTTAATGTAAATAAGGAATATTCTAAATAAGGAAATCATTCTTAGATTTGAATAGGATCAAGTTTTATGTTCTGACTACACATCTAGGATTTTTGTATTCGTTCTCAAATACAGTACATATTCATTTTTTCCTAACTTAGAGATTGCAAACCTGTGATCTTTGAATCAGATCTGTGCCACAAATTTTTTTTTGTTTGGCCACTGTAGTGATCTTTAAAAATAAGAATATTTTATATATGAAATCTGGATTTAGGGTTCCCATGGGCTGGCACCACTGGGTACAGTAGTTCTACATGGCAGTAATTCATTGGAGTTGAAGCAGTGAGGAAAGAGTCAAGTACTAGTCTTTTATCCTCAGTGTCCAGTGACTGTCAAGAGAAATGGGACTGCCTTTTGCATGGGATATGTGGGTTAAAGAGTAGTCCAATATAGGAGAGTGAGAAAGTGAACCCTCTGAGGCATAGTAATGTTTTATTTGAAAAAATCTCACATGTATTGAATACTTAGATATGATGTATTCTGTATTACTGAATTTTCCAGATTATTGAAGCAATCACCTTTCTGTGTTTAAAGTTTTAGGAAGAAAGCTTTTAAAAATGCTTAACATAAGATAAGCCTGTTTTCATGGTGCAAGGTCCTTTCTATGAACATGAATCATTGGACTCTGAGGGTGGGACTAAATCACATCTACATCCCTTTTAAATGACTAGTGTGCTTAGTTGATGTTGATTTTGTCCTTTTGATTTCAGCTGAAAGCATCTTACTCTTTTTAATATGCTTGAGAGTAAAGTACATTAGGCTTTGTGCATTTCTGAAACTCAATTTTTTTTGAACTTTCTGTTTTATAAGTATATCCTGGATGGTTAAGATTGGGAGTAATCTGGTCTTAGATAAGTGTTAGATCACCATATTCATTTTTAGGACATGGAATTATTTCCGATTTTTTTTTCAAACAGAAGTTGTTTTCATAGAAAAAATAGATCCTACTTGTTTTTTATAGTATTGTGATATTGCAAATAAAATTGAGATTTAGATATTTCTGATGAATTTTTGAGGCATTCATCCGATAGTACATAGATACATAAAATAATTACTCAGAAAGCGATATTAGTAATTGGCTTTCTCAGTTTCCATTACATTTGAATCAGCCTAGGCTGAACTGGAAGAATAATGGAGTTTGAAGAATACAAATGTTGGCCAGGTGCGCAGTGGCTCACGCCTGTAATCCCAGCACTTTGGGAGGCTGAGACGGGTGGATCACTTAAGGTCAGGAGTTTGAGACTAGCCTGGCCAACATGGTGAAATCCCGTCTCTTCTAAAAATACGAAAATTAGCCAGGCATGGTGGCACATGCTTGTAATCCCAGCTACTTGGAAGGCTGAGGTGGGAGAATCCTTTAACCTGGGAGGTGAAGGTTGCAGTGAGCTGAGATCATGCCACTGCACTCCAGCCTGAGCTATAGAGTGAGACTCCTTCTCTCAAAAAAAAAAAAAAAAAAAAAAAGTCTTTGATAGCTTTGCTACTTGTTGAATACTTAACAGATTGAATGTTTATATTTCTTTAGCTTGTTTTCAGACTGAAATAGATCTTTTGAGTTAGACAGTATTTGTCATTTGAGGCTTCTGCCCAGGGCAGTGTTTATTGTTCTTATAAATAATGTTAATTACAGCCAGTTATAAAAGTTGGTAGAGAAAATTAGGAATAGTCATGTAAAAAATTTTTCGGTCCCCCGGTGAAAAGGCTATATCCTTTGTAGCATCTGTACTTTGCAATCAATGCTAGTAATAATAGTCACATGACCACATTAATTGCTTTGTCTTTAGTCTCCACCAGTGTAAGCCAAAGTAGAGGCACAATGTAAGGCTTTTTACCTGTAAGACTAGTAGCCATTAGAGGTGGGGAATTAATGGAGGTGAAGATAATTTAAAAAGTGATTAAATGAGTAGACATGATACAAACTGAATTTACCTTTGAAAAGATGGAAGGTACCTTTTCTGCAGTAGGATAGGATTTCATGACAAAGCAGTGACATTTGCCTAACTCTGATGCAAAATACTTAATTTATACAAAGCACCAGACTCATTACCCCTAATGATTTATTATTGGGATTTTTTTTTTTTTTCCCTAGGAGACAGCCTAATGGTGGGCCTAGCTATTGACAAGAATAAGATGGTTAGTTGGTTCTAAGGAACAAGGCAAAAAGAAGTCAGATAAAACAGGTCAGATCAAGGAAAGAGAAAAACTGAAAATTGAAAGTTTATAGAAAAAAGTGTAGTGTGCATTAGGGAAAGGAGTTGGAGTGAGACAGGAAGTAGTTCACCTACACTTTGTTATTTGATATAATAAGGGAGTGAAATGGCAAGTCTTCATATATAATTGGCTTTGCAAATAATAACAAAAAATGAACTTAAGGTGAGTTATAACACATGCTTTGATGCTGTATACCTATGAACTTGAATTTTTTTAAAAGTCAATAGAGTATAACAAGTATAACAAGAAATTAAGCATAATTATTTTTGATAATACCTGTGTCTAATTACAATTATATTCTGATTGGGATAATAGTATACAAAGGGATGATGTGGGGATTTTTTAGGGTCTTTCTGCCTACAACGGAGAAAAGTATAGCATCATTTGTAGGGATACATGATTACTGACTACTCAGTATCCCAGAAGATTCCCGGGTGAACTGAAAAGTTTCAGGAGAGTTTTTTCTTGAAAACTCAGAAGAGAAAAGGATTGGGACAGAAAACTACACCTATATTAATGTTTCTCAAATTGTGCTCCTATAGAACCCTTGTGTCCATTCCCGCAAGCAGTACTAAGATGCACTGCTAAAATTGCACTAAGCTTTTCTTAATTTCTGGAAGAAAATTAAGATAATATGCTTTTCTAAATGTTTTTCTAAATTATTCTAAAACTTTGAAAAGTGTTAATAACTCATTTTTACTATAATCTGGTATAAGGTATCTGACTTGGCATATAATTACGTTTTTAGTTACTTTCTATTTAATATCAGTTCCTTTCCTTTCCTCCTTTCCTTTCCTTTCCTTTCCTTTCCTCCTTTCCTCCTTTCTTTTTTGAGATGAGGTCTCACTGTGTTGCCCAGGCTTGTCTTGAACCCCTGAGCTCAAGCAATCCTCCTGCCTTGGCCTCCTGAAGTACTGGGATTACAGACATAAGCCACTGCGCCTGGCCTAATATTAGTATTTTCTAATGCTTCTGAAAGGGCACAATGATGTTAAGTGCTTTGCCATGTGACCTGGCTTGCATTCACTCATCTTAGTACATAGACTCTCCTTAAGTATTCTTTGAGGCAGTATACTAAAATAATTTACAGGAGGCTTGGAGTCCAATAAAAGCATAGGTGTTGGGATTAGTATACCCAGGATTCAAATTCCGTCTTTGCCATCTACTGGCTTTGTCAGTTTAGACTTGCTACTTAAAATCTCTAAGCCTTGAGTTTTTATTTTGGTTTTTTTTCCTCTTTAAATGGGATGATAATACCTACTTTGTAGGATTATTTGAAGATTAATTGAGATAATGTATATGACGTGCTTGAACATACTATCTGGCATATAGTAAGCACTCAAAAAAATGATTCTTTTGAAAATTGTTGTGAGTAACTGAAGAACCCTAAGCTTTGGGCACTCCCTTATTCATAATAGTCAGATTTTCAAGAAGTCAGCTCTATCTCTTTGCTTTACTTATTGTTTATCTTTCTGGAGTGAAATGAAAGAATAGGTACATCTATTAATATCTAACCATCAACAGTTAAAACTTTAAAAATTGCTAATTTTTTCAGTGTTCAGTAACTCATCTGTTTATTAGTAAACAATGCTTTTGCAAATCTAGGTCCACATTGGCAGTAGTAAAACTTGGGGATATTTTACATAGTCATATCCCCAAGTTTTACTACTGCCAATGTAGTACAATATTTTACAGACTGTGTATGCCCAGCCTTTGCATTCTGCTATTACAAAGCTTGACCCTATAGGGTTCAGCAGTATTCCCCAACCACATGTCAGTTAGACATGTTTATTAGACTAGATTATTTTTAATGCCTTTGATAAGAGTTCTCTATGCAGTTTTAATAAATTTTGCTCTTCTACTCAGTCTTTTGCGTTATTTCTGATCAAAATCCACTAAGTTAAGGACAGCTACTCAAAATATTAGATTTTTTTTTTTTTTCTTTAAAGTCAGGGCCTCGCTCTGTCTCCCAGGCTGGAGTGCAGTAGTGTGATCATGACTCACTGTGGCCTTGACCTCCCTGGCTCAGGCATTTCTCCTGCCTTAGCCTCCTGAGTAGCTGGGATGACAGGCACACAGCACCACACCCAGCTAATTTTTAAATTTTCTGTAGAGACAGGGTCTCATTTTGTTGCCCAGGCTGGTCTCAAACTCTTAGGCTGAAGTGATCCTCCCTTCTTGGCCTCGTGAAGTGCTGGGATTAAAGCATGAGCAACCACATCCAGCCACTAGAATGTATTTTCAAGGAAGTACTTCTAGAATAATAATATTTGAGTGCAGCTGTGTCTTCACTAGACTGTGTATTCAGATGACTGCATATTTCGCATGACTATACAGTCATCCTTCGATATCTGTGAACCTCCCTCAGATACCAAAATTGTGGATGCTCAAATCCCTGATACAAAATGGTATAGTATTTGCGTGTAACCTATGCGCATTTCTCTTATATGCTTTAAATAATCTCTGGTGTGTGTGTATATATATATATAATACCTAATATAGGTAAACGCTATGTAAATAGTTATACTGTGGTGTTTGGGGAATAATGACAAGGAAAAACGCCTGTACATGTTGAAGACAGAGGTTTTTTTGGTTTTCTTTCCTCTGAATATTTTCAATCTGCTGTTGGTTGAATCCACAGACACAGAAGCCATGGACATGGAGGGCTGACTTACAGTCTCCTCATGGGCCAGAGGAGTTCATACTCATTGGTTCTATCAAACATTAATCAAATGGTTAAGAATTGTGATTTTTAGGGCCAGGTACACCTGTAATCCCAGCACTTTGAGACGCCAAGGCAGGATGATTGCTTGAGCCTGGGAGTTCAAGACCAGCCAGGGTAACATAGCAAGACCCTGCCTTTATCAAAAAAATATTAAAAAATTAGCTATGTGTTGTGGTCGTAGTCCCAGCTACTTTGGAGGCTGAGGTAGAAGGATCGCTTAACCATAGGAGGTCGAGGCTGCAGTGAGCTGTGATTGTGTCACTGCACCCCAGCCTGGGACAGAGTGAGACCCTGTCTCGAAGAAGAAGAAAAGAAAGAATTGTGACTTTTTTCCACACGAAAAGCCTGTTCTTATTTGATATGACCATTTATTATTTACAACTTGTTTCATATTTATAACATTATAAACACTTTTAAAGCTATAAACATTTTCCTCCCATTTTGCTGTTGTAACTATTAAAAAGCAATACATAATAGTTGCTGTGCGTAGCTTTTTCTTGGTACTTTTGACTTACATCCAGCTTCAAATAAAAATATATACATTAATATTAATAAGATCCACTTAATTTGGTTTACCAAACTTTTTGAAATATTCCTTACCAGGAGGTTCAGCAACATCAGATGACCATGAATTTGATCCATCAGCTGACATGCTGGTTCATGATTTTGATGATGAACGAACATTAGAAGAGGAAGAGATGATGGAAGGAGAAACAAACTTCAGCTCTGAAATAGAAGATCTCGCAAGGGTAAATAACATGTAGAGCTAGGGTATGAATTGGTTATGACTTTTTTGTGGAAAGGGAAGATCTGAAATTTTGATTCTCTGACTAGGAGAGAAATTGTGTTATATATTAATGACTGAAAAATTCTGTGTGATCATAGGTGGGATATTTAAAGTTTGAAATGAAAGGCTTTTAAAAACAATAACTTCATTATGTGAAATAACAGAATTCATATAGTTACTTTGGTAAAACATAGACTGTTAAATGATTCTGCTATAAAAGGTCTGGTCAAAAATGGACTATAAAAGGATTCTACATGGCCTGTTATATACCCTTTGTCCTTCCCCAGTTACCGTATCTTTACTTATTCTCCTTTGGAGCCAAAAATTCGTGAAATATCATTTTCCATTCATTACATAAAGTGCTCTAGATTATCGCCACCTCTTCCTGTCAAGGTGACCAGTGAACTTTCCTTGTTACATCCATTGTTATATTCACTTTTCTCTTATACCTTACTTTTTCTCAGCAGTATTCAATATAGTTTAACACTCCCTTCTTTTACTTGAATTCTGGAGTACACCACTGTCTGGTTTTCTTTATCTTTTTGTTCCTATTCAGTATCTTTTGCAGACTCTTCTTCCCTTACTTAAGGTTTACATGTTGGCAGTTCGTAATTCTCAGTTTGGACCTTCTTTTTTTCTCTCCTGTCTCTGTCTGGATCAGTGCTCCTCAAAATGTAGTATGAGGGTCAGCTGCATCAGAATCAACCATGTACTTATTTTAAAAAGCAGATTTTTAGACCTCTCCCCCGGCATACTGAATCAGAGTCTCTGGAGGTGGGGTTCAGATCCACATCTTCATTAAGTTGGCATTATATGTACACCAAATTTGAAAATCACTAAGCTGTGTGATTTAATTTATTCCCATGGTGTCTATATGCTTAGTATTCTTTAGTTTATATTTCTAGCATTAACCTATTTCCTGTCTCCAGTTTTGTTTGTCCACTTTGACATTTCTGCTTGCTTATCTCAACGGACATCTCTAAATTATAAATGTCCAAAACAGAACTATTGACTGTTGTTTTTTTCTCTACTTGTTCTTTCCCTGTCCTCTCTATCAGTAAAAAGTGGCACTACTATTTACCCTGTTGCCTAAGTCAGAGAAACCAGTGAGTCATTTTCCTTCTCTTTCAATATCTTATTTCTAAATAAACCTATCATTTGTATCCACAAGAATATCCCTTAGCCGACTCTTGTTCCATTGCTGCCTAGATTACATTCTTTCTAGCCTAGACTATTGCAGTAGCTTC
This sequence comes from Symphalangus syndactylus, assembly GCF_028878055.3. Lineage (NCBI taxonomy): Eukaryota > Metazoa > Chordata > Mammalia > Primates > Hylobatidae > Symphalangus > Symphalangus syndactylus. The sequence goes on along the minus strand of NC_072434.2, from coordinate 45,661,129 downwards.
CTAACTGGTTTCCCCATTTCCTCTTTTACCATCTTTCTCCTGATACATTTCCACCCAGGAGCTGTGATCTTCTTTTCAAAATGTAAATCAGTTTATGTCAACCTCCCAGCTTCCTGTTGTATCCAAAGAAAACCCAAACTCCTCAACCAGGCCAGCAAGGCCACCTGCATGATAATGGCCTCTTACCCATGTATCACACTACCTGTGTTATAGCCACACTAGCTGCTTTTGTTGTTAAATAAGCGAGTTTCTTCCTGCTTCAAGGATTTTCAGCTCATTCTCACTCTCTGGTATATGCATCCCAAGGCCGGCTCCTCATCCTCTGGGTTCGGTGTTGCCTCCTCAGAATAGCAGCCTTTCCTGCCCCCTAATTAGCTTTTAATTAGTTTTTTGTTTTATTTTTATTTATTTATTTTTAACCACTGTATCCTATTCAATGCTTTCTTTAGTGTTAGGACACAATTTGTAATTGTTTCTTTAATTTGTCTGTACCTCCACTGGTTTTGAGAAGATAAAATGACTGTTATTCACCAGTATATTTCATGGTACCTTGCAAGAGTGTTCACTCAAAAGTATGAATGAATGGATATATCAGTCTGATATGTTCTAATAAAATTTATCATGCATATGATTTCCTGTACTCCATAATAAAAAGAACATAAGAAATAAGACATAGTGCCAGTCTTTAAGGATTTGGAATACATAATGTCATGGAAAATGAATGCTTATACTTTTATGGTAATATGTCTCATAATTTTAGTTTATAACTTTTTAAAGTGTACATTTAAAGAGCTCAAAAAGGAGTTCTATTACTGTTTATTCAAATCTTGTCAGGTGATCCCACTGTGGGATTAGAGCTGGCTTTGGGATTAGATCATTTAGTGATTATAGCTGACTTAATCCACAATGTCTGAATAATTTAATGTGTCAAAGGTGTATATTGGCTATCACAGAAGTCTTTCAAGAATGGGTTAAAAAGCATATGAAGGGCTGGGCATAGTGGTTTATGCCTATAATCTCAGTACTTCAGAAGGCCAAGCCAGGAGGATTACTTGAGGCCTGGAGTTCAAGACCAGCCTGGGCAACATAGTGAGACCCCCAACTCTGCAAAAAATTTTTTAAAAAGATTAATTAGGCATGGTGGCATGCACCTGTAGTCCCAACACTTCATGAGGCTCAGGTGGGGGGATTGCTGGGGCCCAGGAATCCGAGGCTGCAGTGAGCTATGATAGCACCGCTGCTCTCCAGCCTGGGTGACAGTAGAAATGTTACTACTATTTACCCTGTTTTATTTTTCAGAGACTATGTCTCTGAAAACAGGGCACTTGAAGAACTTGGAGTCAGAACTATTGTTTAAAAGTAGGAGGCTGGGAAGCGATTCAAAAACAGTTGATTTAACAATCATAGTCACTTCATGTATTTGTGAAGTGAGAAGACAATTATTTTCAGTTTGCCTATATTCAGAGAAGATCTATCACTTTATATTTTTTGCTTCTGAATAGCCATCTGTGGGATAAAAGGTACAGTAATAAAATCTTGTATTTTCTGTCTTATATTCTATATTAGCTCAAGTACTAATTAGCAAGAGGAAATAAGTAGAGTTTTCATAATGGGTTATGAGAGTGATGTTTTTTTCTATTTCAGAAAATGAGGTATTTATTACATTTAATTAGTAGAAAATTACTAATGGGCTGTGCTAAAATTTTGGTTATATCATTGGCTTTTCCTGTTTCTGCTGTTCCTTTCCCCAGCCCCATATAGTGCCTTAAAACTTGCTTTCAAGTGACCCTGCCTTAGGAAATAGAAGTTAAAATAGAATTATTTATAGAGATAGGGAAAAAAAGACAGTTGAACGAATCCTTTATCATCCTTTCAACTAGGCAGCCTTATACCTTTTCAGATTCTTCTCTGACTTCTCCCAGAAACGATTAAAGCTTTAAGTAGCATAGAATGCTTTTCATCTATAACCTGAAGCTAAGCAATATTTCGGGGCCAATTTGTTGGATTTCCTAGAGTTAACTCTTTAGGTATGAACCAAACAAAATCCTTGTTGTGTTTATTTAAAAAGTGAGTAAGATTTTGTTGTGTTGATTATTGATTTGCTTTTATAGAAGCAAAACATTAGTTATGTCAGGGATTGATAAAGCGTTTTTCACCTTACACCTTGGTTGCATGAAATGAATTTTTGATGTATTGTGGCAGAACTCTGACATTCATTCAGGAAATATCAATAACTGTATAGCATGTGGTTTTAAGTTCATTCAATTTGAATTCTAGAATTTTTCAGTGAAAACTAACTTGATAGAAGTTTTGATGTGTATTGTTACATTTGTATGCATGGATTATGGCAATATAAAAGATAGTTAAGTGTTAAGTGTTTTAATAAAATTGGGTGTATAGGTTATTATTTATTGTGATCTTAGAGGGAATGTCAGAATCATTCTCATAGTAAATAAATAGACTTTTGTTTTGTTTTGTTTTTTTGAGACAGAGTCTCACTCTGTTGCCCAGGCTGGAGTGCGGTGGCACGATCTCGGCTCACTGCAACCTCCACCTCCTGGGTTCAAGCAATTCTCCTGCCTCAGCCTCTCTAGTAGCTAGGATTACAGGCATGTGCCACCAAGCCCAGCTAATTTTTGTATTTTTAGTAGAGATGAGGTTTCACCATGTTGCCCAGGCTGGTTTCGAACTCCTGGCCTCAAGTGATCTGCCCATCTCAGCCTCCCAAAGTGCTGGGGTTACAGGCGTGAACTACTGCACCTGGCCATAGATACACTCTTGTTTGCTACAAATAGAAACACTCGAGTTTAACTCTGTTTTCCAAATGAACTCTTTAAACTCAGAGACTCTAAATGGGCACAATTGTGGCAGTCCATTTGGGAAAAGAAAGATCAAGATTGCAATTTATTTATGTATTTAGATATATTTTATAAAAATCACACTAACAGTATCTGTATTTAATATATACTTTTAAAGTGCTAGATGTGTTCCATCCAGAGCTAGAGAATAATTAAAATGTGTGATTAAAATGTGAGAGATTGCAGTATTTTGAAGTATACACACAACATTAATTATATAGATAGAAAAGAAATCTCAGTGTGAGGATTATAAAGAAGAGTTCACTGCCTTCATTCCTATATAGTTTTATCTTCTAGTCAAGCCCCAGCGCCAAGAGGTTGGTTACCTTAGGAACCATCTCTGTAGTTCAGTCTGGATGTGGTCCCTTAGGCCTTTTTGGCTGGAAATCAGCCTCTTTCCTTCTTCCTATCTTCATTAGCATTTTATTGGTAAGTCAGTTTTGGTACAACAGGTGTAAGAGTACTATCAACATCCACCAAATGGCCCTGACTTGAAAGTCAGCATCTGCCATTTCTTAATGACTCACCTCCTGATGTGAGGGAGAAGGAGCTAGGAATTAGCACCTCTTCTGCAGCTAGGAGTTGAATGCCACTCCAACCTTATAATATGTTGGTGTTTGATAACTTTACCCTACTGTCTTGAAATTAGGACAGACTTAACTTGAGATATAGTATATGATGTTTATCCTTTTTGATACAGGGTCTTACTCTGTCGCCTTCCCAGGGTCATGCGATCCACCTGCCTCACCTCCTGCATAGCTGGGACTGTAGGCGTGCACCACTATGCCCGGCTAATTTTTTATTTTTTGTAGAGATGGGGTCTTGCTCTGTTGCCCAGGCTGGTCTTGAACTCCTGTGTGCCAGCAGTCCTCCCACTTTGGCCTCCCAAAGTGCTGGGATGATAGGCGTGAGCCACCGAATCTGGTCGGTTTATCTTTTAAAAGGTCCATTTCTCCCACCTTCAGCCAGCCTTCCTTTAGCTTATGCAGACATGATTGCCCCTCCTTTTGTTACAGTGTAAGACAGCTCATTTCTTAAAGTACAGTCTGCAAATATAGTATGTATTCCTGTTTTTTTTTTTTTTTAATTTAATTTTTTAGAGACAGGGTCTCATTCTGTCACTCTGGCCGGAGTGCAGTGGTGCAGTCATAGCTCAAGCACCCTGAACCTCCTGCATTCATGCCTTTCTCTCGCCTCAGCCTCCTGAGTAGCTAGGACTGCAAGTGCATGCCACCGTGCCTGGCTACATTTCTGTATTTTTATTCATCATGTACTATGCCCACTTTCCTTATTTCTCACAGTTTATCAGCCCTCTTATTTCACATTGTAACAGGATGCTGTATACTTAACCTGACGTTAGATTTTAAAGAAGGCAGTATATATGCATATGTACAGAAGGGCAGTGTAAAGCAGTGAGTTAGACTGCCTGGGTTCGTAATCTAGCTCTACTACTTACTTCAGTGTGTGACTTAGGATAGGTTACTTAACATTGTTAAACTTCAGATGTTATTACAAGAATAATATATCTAAAGCACTTAACATAGTATTTGGCACATAATAAACACAAAATAAATCTTAGTAGTTAATGTCATTCATAAGATTCTCAAAAAAGTCTCTGACCTGTAACTGAAAATGTACAACTTGACACATAATTTTTTCTTTCACTCTGTTCTCGCCTTTTTATACTCTTTTAACACTTACGTGAATGGGAATAAAACACTGTGCTGCTTTATTGTGATGTTTCAATTTAAGTTGAAGTAAGCCCTTGAGTAACTGGTAGAATGCAGACTTTGGTAATATAAGCTAATTAGAAATTCTCTGGAACAGGTGACTGACAGGCCCTGGCATAATAGTGTACTACTTTTGGCCAAGTTTTATTCATCCTTAAATCTTTTTTCAGAGGGAAATAACGGAATATTTGCGTTACACGATATCATTACTGTTTATAGCATCAGAATTTGGGGGTGCAGAGACAGAAATCTGTCTGTAACTAGATTACAGTCTAATCTCAAACCAGGTTAGACAAAATGAAGAATTTCATGTAAGTCTCAAGGAATTTCATTAAAGGAGGGATATATCTGCTCCCCAGGGACTCAAGTGCCACCAGAATTTATTTTCTCTATTTCTGCTTTTCTACATGGTTTACCTCTTTGTTTTTGAGACAGGGTCTCATTTTGTCACTCAGGCTGGAGTGCAGCAATGCAATCTTGGCTCACTGCAGCCTCAGCCTCCCTGGATGAAGCCATCCTCCTGCCTCAGCCCCACTAGTAGCTGGGACTACGGGCATGCACTACCACACCCAGCTAATTCTTTTTGTATTTTTTATAGGGACAGTGTTTCGCCATGTTGCCCAGGCTGGTCTCGAACTCCTGAGCTCAAGTGATCTGCCTACCTTGGCCATCCAAAGTGCTAAGATTACAGGTGTGAGCCACCGTGTCCCACCTGACTTGTCTTTTCAGACCAACTTCCTTCATATGATGCTGTCAGTTTGTAGGTCTCCCACATTTACTACTTGAGATAGTCTGTGCTTCTTTCTTAAGTTGCTGTTGATAAAACTCCAGAAACAAAGTATGGACAAGCTTGGGTCATGTGCCCACTCCAAATCTATGGCCAGGGAATACAGTGATTCCAATTATGTCAGCTACTATGGTCAAGGAGGTGAACTTTCAAGAAAAATAAATGCTTGGAATGGAAGAAAGAACATTTCGTGTGAGAAGACAAGTACAGAAGTAGAAGAGAGTAGGAGAGGCTTGGAAGGGAAATAATAAATAATCCTTACATGATGCTTGTTTATGCTTGCTAAATCTTTACTTCAGTTAGCACAAAGCAGGAACACAAATACATGCTATTGCAATTTGAAACAGGATTCCTCAGCAAAATTGATTCTGATTTTTATTGTAGTTGTAGCCCAGAGTTTGCTGCAAGATTTTCACTTTTACCTTAGATTAAGTAAGAGACTTTTTACCTTAGATTAAATAAGAGACTTTTTATACTGTCATGCTTCAACTTGTATTTTTGGTGGTGATGATTTTTTCTTTGTTGCTTACTAAGCTGATATTACTCACCTGATACTGGGTGACAGCTTGAGTTAATACTAGTAAGCAAGCATTTTCTTTTCCTTTTTTTTAATTTTATTTTATTTTCTTGAGACAGGGTCTCACTCTGTCACCCAGGCTGGAGTGCAGTGACACAATTTCAGCTCACTGCAGCCTCTGCCTCCTGGGTTCAAGCAGGTCTCCTACCTCAGCCTCCTGAGTAGCTGGGATTACATGCCCGCACCACCATGCCTGGCTAATTTTTGTATTTTTAGTAGAGTTGGGGTTCTACCATGTTGGCCAGGCCAGTCTTGAACTCCTGACCTCAAGTGATCTGCTGCCCTCAGTCTCCCAAAGTACTGGGATTACAGGTGTGAGCCACTGCGCCCGGCATAAGTAAGCATTTTCTTGATTGAATAAGTAAGGGTATTTTGTTTCCACGTGATAAAGCCCATCTAAAAATAACATTGTGTAAAAATAGACTATTAGAAGGTATATGAAAGTGTAGTTGGGTACAAGGAATATATGGAACCAGGGATTCAGCATCACCAGGACCTCCATCTCTCCTAATCCCCAGTTGAATCCTGTTGCATCTCTTCAATTTTTTCTTTTCCACAACCACTAATTTAATTTAGGTTCTGATCATAATACAGGTGAATGTGTAGTGAATGATAGCAGTGGATTCCCACTTGGCAAGCAACCTAAATCTTCCCCTGCCTAAGTTCACATTGAGTGTTTTGTTGTGTGTGTAATTTCCCCTGAATACTTCCATAGTGTCAGTAACTATTCAATACGCTCAAATTGAGTCAGGAGTATAACAGAAGCCTTTAAAAATTACGTAAAACTAGAGAAAGTAGGTAAAAATAGTAATCCTGACTTAATCTATAACTGATCTTTCAGTAATGTATGGCCTTCTGAAATGATACTTTTTTTTTTTAGTTACTATAAATGGTATGTCTGCTCTAATCAGGGTGACTGGATTATTCATTTTTGTTTCTGTACGGTACATTTGTCATTTGCTCTGACTTGAATGACTTTTCTCCATCTGTGCCAGTTCTATTACGATTGTAATTCAAGCATTTCCCCTCTAAATGCACTGTGATCAGGCTACTTTTGACTCTGTCTGTCCTCTGCTTAGTCAGTATTGGAGGTGTTGGAGAATTTTTCTTTGAGAAATGAATTTTTTTCTTTTTCCTTTTTTTTTTTCTTGAGACAGAGTCTCAACTCTGTCACCCAGGCTGGAGTGCAGTGGCACAATCTCAGCTCACTGCAACCTCTGCTTCCTGCGTTCAAGCAATTCTCCTGCCTCAGCCTCCTGAGTAGCTGGGACTACAGGTGTGCACCACCATGACTGGCTAATTGTTTTGTATTTTTAGTGGAGATGGGGTTTTGCCTTGTTGGCCAGGCTGGTCTCGAACTCCTGACCTCAAGTGTTGTGCCAGCCTCAGCCTCCCAAAGTGCTGGGATTACCGGCGTGAGCCACTGAGCTTGGCCTGAGAAATGAATTTTTATAAAGTGAGTCATACTTCTCATCTGTATATCCAGGAGGGAAAAACCTTAATACTAGTAAGCAAGCATTTTGTTTTCCTTTTTTTTTTTTTTAATTCTCTTGAGACCAGCCTGGGCAACATGGTGAAACCCTTCTCTATGAAAAATACAAAAATTAGCCAGGCATGGTGGTGCACATGTATAGTCCCAGCTACTTGGGAGGCTGAGGTGGGAGGATCGTTTGAACCCAGTGGGTTGAGGCTGCAGTGAGCTGTGATCATGCCACTGCACTCTAGCCTGGGTGACAGAGCAAGATCCTGTCTCAAAAAATAAATCTAGCCTTTTCATTATATTTCTCTTATTACACTTCTATCTCTTATTTTGAAGTTTTGTTTTAGTTCCTGAGTACTGACTCCCCAGATTCCCAAATACCAGTGTCCTGTACCAGATTCTTGGTACTTGAACACTTAAAGCACTGGTGGTATTGGAAACACAGTATAAGAACTGTCAGTTGTTTGCCAGCTGGTTATTTAGCTAGAGTGGCAATACCTTGCCTTGATAAAGTTACCACTTTTCAGGTTGTAGCTTCTGCAAATCATTAGGGGTCTTGGAATTGATTTATCTTTCAGAAATAGATTCACAAACTCATTCATAACCAGAATATCCATTTGTAATGTGAAATAGAAGTTTTGGATGACACTTTCTTCCTAGTTCTTCATAAGAAAATCTTTTCAAATTATAATCATTAATTTCTTCTCACACATGGATTTTGAGTGATGCAGGTTAATTGTATCATCTAATCCAGTCTGATTTACCCATATCCATTGTAGCAATGTGTTTAACACAGGAGCTAGACTGACTTCTTTCTTTCCATGACTGCTGGAGAAATATAAACCATATCTTATTTCATGATTACCCTTTTTTTCTAGCTTCTAAACTGACTGTTTTCTGACTGTTTTGCTTTAGACCATGTGCATTGTATGTGGGTGTGCATGAGTGTATAATATGTTCACATGATTTGGATTAAATTTTCTTTTTATAATCAGAATTCTGTTATGTTTCCCTGATGCTGTGCATTTCTTGTTTACTGGTTAGAGTCAGTAGTTTGTATAGAAAGCTGATTTCATTTCATTGCGTATGGACATTTCTTTTTCATCCACAGAGGGTGTGATTTTTGTGGGGATTGAGAGAAGTCCCTGGCCAAGGCACCATGGTGTATTGATATGAATATGGGCTTTTGGAGTTAGACTGTTTAAATCTGGCTCTACTACTTGTAACTTGTCTGATTTCTGAAGAAATGCTTAACCTGTCAGCCTCTGTTTTCTCATCTATGAAATGGAAATAAAAAACAAGTCTGTATGATAGATGGTAAGGATTGCATGAGATGATTTTATATGTAAATGGAGATAACCATAGAAAAGAATATATGGTTAATGTAGTCCATTATCATTTCTGTATATTACTACTGGTTTGTGTTTTTTTTTTTCTTTTTTTTTTCATGTGTTCGGGCTGAGCTCTGAATTTCATCTGCTTTTCTGGATTTGTTAACTTATCGTCTATTTCTCATTGTTCTATTTCTCCACCCTCAAATTAAGTATGGTACTCTTATTAAGAGTGGGCATCCATGCATAGCGTTAACTGTCATTGTGCATATACTGAATTGATTGCAAAAAGAATAGTCCATGTTAGACCAAGGCCACTGTTTAATTATACTTAAAGATCTTGTTGTCAGCAATTAGAATTGGTTAATTTTATAGAAATACTTAAAAGATTGGGATATTCCTGGGTTTCAGAAATATTTTCAGTTTTACTCTTTATGATCTGAGAATTCATAATACAGCTTTTATTCTTCAGTATAGAATGAATGCTCCACAGATTTGTGGATTATAGCCTGGGAATCAGAAATATCACTGATTCAGAGATTAACTTTTATTTTGATTTATTTAGGAAGGCGACATGCCAATTCATGAACTTCTCAGCCTTTATGGTTATGGTAGTACTGTTCGACTACCTGAAGAAGATGAGGAAGAGGAGGAAGAGGAAGAAGAAGGTGAAGATGATGAAGATGCTGATAATGATGACAACAGTGGCTGTAGTGGGGAAAATAAAGTAAGTCTATATACGTATATTTAAGATTGTGGTCTTTATTCTTGTTGAAGTTAAAATTTCACAATATGTTTTGATTACTTGTCTTTGTAATCTTTACTCTTCCTGATTTTAAAAGTGTTAAAAATTAAGATATTACAGAAATACATAATATAAAAATTGGAAATCCCCTGTCATCTACTCCTGAGGTAACAGTTTGGGGCCGGGCGCGGTGGCTCACGCTTGTAATCCCAGCACTTTGGGAGGCCGAGGCAGGCGGATCACGAGGTCAGGAGATCGAGACCACGGTGAAACCCCGTCTCTACTAAAAATACAAAAAATTAGCCGGGCGTGGTGGCGGGCGCCTGTAGTCCCAGCTACTCGGAGAGGCTGAGGCAGGAGAATGGCGTGAACCCAGGAGGCGGAGCTTGCAGTGAGCCTAGATTGTGCCACTGCACTCCAGCCTGGGCGACAGAGCGAGACTCCGTCTCAAAAAAAAAAAAAAAACAGTTTGGTCTTGTCATTTCAGGTTTCTTTTTTTTCCAGTGCTTATTCTAATTAATTTATACCAACTTTCTAAAAAATGCTGTTGCTTTTAAATAATAAAGGCTAATTGGCAGTTTGTGTTTATTTTTCTTACTTTATTTTGAAATAATTTTAGATTTATAAAAGGTTTAAAGTTAGTATAGAAAGTTCCTGTATACTCTTACCTCAACTTCTGCTAAGGTTAACATCTTGGTACAGTGCTATTAACTAAACTACAGATTGAATTATACCGGTTTTTCTGCTAATATATTTTTTCCTGTTGCAGGACCCAACCCAGAATACGATATTACATCTAGTATATTCATTTTAGTCTTCTGCTTATATTAGAACAAAATTTATGTTATGGTCTTTCATCTGCAACTGTTTTCCTTACATTTTAAAGAAATTTAATTTATTATTCCACAGGAGGAGAATATAAAGGATTCATCAGGTCAGGAGGATGAAACTCAGTCTTCCAATGATGATCCATCACAATCTGTTGCTTCTCAAGATGCCCAGGAAATAATCCGCCCACGTCGATGTAAATATTTTGATACAAGTAAGTGTTACTGGTTGATAATATTTGAATATAATTTTTACTATTTTAGGTATTACCTAAAATCTTCATTTTTTAAACTGGTCTTTGAATTCATTTAGTCTGAAATTCTTTTCAACAGTAAATGGATTTTGTTGTAAGTTATTAGTTTAGCAGTGCAGGGTCCCTGTTGTTAGTGAATATACTACGGTAATTGTGTCATGTACTACTTGACTTTGGGTGTATTTGTTTTTTCCTTGCCCTGTTTTTAAATGTTTGTTTCATGGTCATCTTTTTATTTCTCATAGTCTTTCCCTTAGTTTCCATTTTTTACTTTCTTTGCCTCTTAGCCTTTTTTAGGTATATTCATAAATACACCTAAATTTCTGTACTTTAAAAAGAAGAAAAACACTTGAAGAAAAACTGTCATGAAATATGTAGTAAGGTAATATTATCTTTATTCTAAATCAGTTTTTTCCCCTAAGTTTTTGTAGGAAATCATTTCATGAGAATACAATTATGTAGAATGTTTATGGTTTTTTTGTTTTTATTTTTTTTTTTAAGTGATAGGGTGTTAATTATTTGGTTAGAAATATCTTGGCTTAATGCATTAGATACCTTTGAGCATATCCAAATATTTGATGGTAGATGTAAAAATAATATGTAGATGTAGACAGGATAAGCAGTCATTTTATAGTATTGGTGTCTTATTTATTCTAGATAGTGAAGTAGAAGAAGAATCTGAAGAAGATGAAGATTATATTCCATCAGAAGACTGGAAAAAGGTAGTTAGAACAATATTTTCCCAAAATTTAGATAAATTAATATTTTTTTAAAAAGCCTCGTGTAATTATTATTATTATTTTTTTTTACTAACTATGTATATTGATAAAATCGATGTAAGCCCTTTTATGACATTTAAATGTTTGGTAAGTGTTCAGATTCCTTCTTAACACATCTAGGTTAGAGATATATTTATCTTTTTATAAAATAAAATGAATTCAAAGAGTTGGTTTTTGTTGAGGAAGTCAGCACTCAAACTAAGATTAGAAATCTATATTTCTGGCAGGGTGCGGTCGTGCACGCCTGTAATCCCAGCACTTTGGGAGGCTGAGGCAGGCGGATCGCTTGAGCCCAGGAGTTCGAGACCGGGCAGCGTTGCGGGACCCTGTCTCGTTTTATAAAACAAAACAAAAATGAAAATCCACATTTCTGATTTAGTCCTGAACTAGTGCTGAATTAGGCATTTGTTGCCCTGTGAAAAGTATCACGTATATATTTTTCAATATTATGGAAAGCATTTGTGGAGGCTTTGATATTTAAGTAAATTTTGTTTAGTAGTTCGTATCGCAAGTTTTTCATTCTGTATTACTTTATAAAAGGAAAACTCTCCAAATGATTGAATTTAATGTTGACATAACTGATAAGCTTATTATATGAAGAAACAGATTTGGCTTCATAACTATATACAACTTAATTTCTGAAATGAATCTAAAGATAATATATTGAGATTAGTTTTTAATTATAAAATATAGCATATAATTAATCATACAGTTAAGTTAAAGAATTGTAAGTTATTGTAAAAGAACTGAGCTCTTAGGAAAATCTATCAAAATGTTATGTAGAATTAGCTGGTTGCAGTGATGTTTCCCCTGTTGTCCCAGCTACTTGGAAGGCTGAGGTAGGGAGAATCACTTCAGCCCAGGAGTTTGAGACCAGGCTGGGCAACATAGTGAGACTCCATGTCTTCAAAAAAATTTTTTATGTAGAACTGGTTAAAACAAATCATTTATATAAAAGAAATAGTTATTTTTGTTGAGAGACAAGATTAGCCCAGTGTATGGTATATGTTAATTTGAGCAAATGATGGGAGTCGACAGAAAACAAGAATCACAAAAGTTAATTTGTGTGGCCTATTTGGGCAAGGGTTCTTTCATCCTGTTTTAAATCTGATTCCTACAGTTTGCAGAAATTAAGATGAAAAAAGGTAGAAACTTTGGAAGTCCTTATAAATTGCTGTTCCACTTCATATTCAAGTTTATGTATCTTCAACATACGTTGTTTTTTAATCTGGAGTGTTCAGTAGAGTATTTGATTAAGCATTCAGTGCTTTTTTTTAAATGAAAGAACAAATGCTCAGAGGTAGAACACCTTTCATTGCTGGGGGGTATTAATTACCCACACCTTACTCAGGAAGGGTATTAATTAACCACACCTTTCTCAGAAAAAAATTATGTAATAAAGCAGGCCAGAGTAAATGCAGATTGTTTTCTTTCAGTATGATTTTGTTGTTTTAAATAATTGTCAAGGTTCAGAGATTCATTTTTTTTAAGACTTATATGATGAAATTGAGTTTTTATAGAAACTTAAGGTAGGGGAAACAGTATTGAAGTCAAACCTGAATTTTAGTTATAGCTCTAGAACTTAATAATTGTGTGCTCCTGAGAAAATCAAATTTTTTAGCTTCATCTTCTCACATATAGTATGGGAATAACAATGTCAGCCTTATGGGGCTTGCTAAAAGATTAAAGGAAAATTACATATATGATATGTTACACATAATGATCTTCAAAGCTATTTCCCTTCCCTTCCCTGTACTACAGAACAAATTAACAGATGAAAAGAAATGTTCAGAACTGAACAGGAAAAAGGAAGTACCTATCTTTATACTAATCCAGATGTTCTCAACCCTGTTTTTATGTTAGAATCATTTGGATAACTTAGACGTACTGACTACCAGGGCCTTCATTCATAGATTCTAACTTAATTGTCCTGCAGTGGATCTAGGCATTGATGGCTTAGAAGCACCCCAGCCAGGGTTAGTAACTTGACAGTGTTCTTTGGTAGGCCTAGGTGAGTTAAGTTAAAAGAGGCACAAGATGTGACAATAAAGGACTCTTTTTATAGTAGAAGACATAAAGAGAATTCCATTGTAAGAGTAGAGAAAATTTGTTGTAAGTTTGATTCTTTTTAGAAAACTGATGATGAGAAAGATTGGTTTTTCTTATAGGTACAGAAATAACTTTATTACATAAAGTACGTCTTTGAAGTTGTACTGGATAAAATGAGATCCTCACATCAGTGGGGTAACAATAGCAGGAGAGAGACTTTCCAAATCCTAAGAGTTATCAAAACTTGTAGACCATGATTTTGTACCTTTCATGCCCAATTTTGAAAATGTCAGTAAATGTGTTCTTAATATTTAGCCATCACACAAAAGAGGGTTCATGTAATCTTGGTCTCCTTGCATTGTGAAATTTCACCAGTGGTAGTTTCCAGTTGCTTTTGAGAACAGCCAGTTTCACCTAATCTGTGATTTGACTATATAGATATGATTACTGGATTTCCTATTTAATTATATTTGTGGGAGGAGGTTACTTTTTTATTTTGTATTGTTTTAATGAAAGTCAAGCCATAACCTACTTATGTATTTCATTTACAGTTTCTTTCATTTGGCCCCTACTGAGCTTTATACAAACCCTTTTTGTTACTTTTCTTACCTTGAAGCTCTGTTTTTCAGACTTCAGTGTATGTCAGAATCACCTAGAGAGCTTGTTAAAATACCAGTGACTGAGTCCTGTCCCCAGAGTTTCAGTAGGTCTGTAGGTTGGGGTGGGACCCGAGCATTTGCATTTCTAACAGTTTCCCATTAGCTGTGTGTGGTGGCATGTGCCTGTAGTCCCAGCTACTCAGAGACTGAGGTGAGAGAATTGCTTGAGTCTGGGAGGTCGAGGCTGCAGTGACCCATGATCACTCCAGCCTAGGTGACAGAGCAAGACCCTGTTTCAAAAAAACAAAAATTTCATAGATGACACTGATGCTGCTCATACAGGGATCATATTTAAGACCACTGTCTTAAGTGTAGATACTCTGAAAGTATCTGAATTTGACTTTGTGTTTTATATGTCTTACTAATGGAATTATCAGAATTCACTTCTTTGTCTCTATATTTTGAAATAGTTTGTATTTATTGTTTACGTTGCATTTCACCTCATTATTATTACTCATATTTTCATCCAGTCATCATTTGTCATTCATCTTCACAAAGGTACCTCTGAGGTAGTTAATTGGTTGTTTTTATATTTTATGACAGAGAAACCAGGAACAGTTTACTAAGATGGTAAGGCTAGAAAATGGATATAAAATCTGTTACTAGATCTTACTAATGTTTTATGTTATTTTTAAAATAGGAGATTATGGTGGGCTCCATGTTTCAAGCAGAAATTCCAGTTGGCATTTGTAGATACAAAGAAAATGAAAAAGGTGGGTTATTAGTAAAGTTACCTAGCTGAATTTATGCTTTCAGTGTAATGAACTGTTACTTTATATGTAAAATGTGATAAGAACATGACAGCCTACTAAGTAACCCCATTGTAACCCCATTGGTTTGTGAAAGAGAACCCTTCATTATTTCTGTGAGAAGAATATGTTTACTCAATTTTTTCAGTTTGGTCTATAGAAGCCTAGCCAAAAAAGGAGAAAGTGAATGCTTTTTTTCATTTTAAAGTGACTTACAATGTCTCAACAGTTTTTTTTACTTTTTCCCCATATTTTCAGTGCTCTAAACTTTAACCCTTTTGTAATCTTTATAATTTAGTTTTTAGAAGTCCATTTTATATCAATGAAAGGCATAAAAACAAACGAGAGTAAATAACTGATATAAAAAGCTTATTTGCTCCTGAAACTTTCAGTAAGCAAAATGGAATGCTTATTAAAATGGAGTACTTTGGACCAGGCGCAGTGGCCCACGCCTGTTATCCCAGCACTTTGGGAGGCTGAGGCAGGCGGACCATGAGGTCAGGAGTTCGAGACCAGCCTGACCAACATGGTGAAACCCCGTCTCTACTAAAATTACAAAAATTAGCCCAGCGTCGGGGTGCGCACCTGTAATCCCAGCTACTCAGGAGGCTGAGGCAGGAGAATCACTTGAACCCGGGAGGCAGAGGTTGCAGTGAGCCAGTATTGCGCCACTGCACTCCAGCCTGGGTGACAGAGCAAGACTCCGTCTGGAAAAAAAAAAAAAAAAAAAAATGGATTACTTTGATGCTTGCGTTTTAAAAATAATTTGGGAAAACAACTTGTATACTTAAATTTTACATTTTTTTTTTTTACATTTCATTTCATTTGAAAGTCCTAAAGTAAGTCATACTTCCAATAACATACAATACTTGAAGATTTTTTTTTTTTTTTGAGATGGAGTCTTGCTCTTGTTGCCCAGACTGGAGTGCAATGGCATGATCTCGGCTCACTGCAACCTCCACCTCCTGGGTTCAAGTGATTCTCCTGCCTCAACCTCCTGAGTAGCTGGGATTACAGGTGTCCGTCACCATGCCCAGCTAATTTTTTTGTGTTTTTTAGTAGAGATGAGGTTTCGCCATGTTGGCCAGGCTGGTCTTAAACTCCTCACCTCGTGATCCGCCTGCCTCTGCCGCCCGTAGTGCTGGGATAACAGGCGTGAGCTACCGCGCCTGGCTGAAGATTTTTTTTAAAGAGTCTGTTTCAGATTATTCACTTCATTTGAGTTCCAGAAAGAATGCTGTGTATGTGTGCCTTTTTTTTTTTTTTTTTGAGACAAGAGTTTTGCTCTTGTTGCCCAGGCTGGAGTGCAATGGCTCAAGCTTGGGTCACCACAACCTTCGCCTCTCGGGTTCAAGCAGTTCTCCTGCCTCAGCCTCCCAAGTAGCTAGGATTACAGGCATGCGCCACCACGCCCAGCTAATTTTGTATTTTTAGTAGAGATGGGGTTTCTCCATGTTGGTCAGGCTGGTCTTGAATTCCTGACCTCAGGTGATTCGCCCGCCTTGGCCTCCTAAAGTGCTGGGATTATAGGCATAAGCCACCACGCCTGGCCGTATGTGTGCTTTTAATGAGTTAATGTGCAATGTGACATCACTCAGGACTAGAAATCTTTATTTCTTTTATTTCAGTTTTCTGCACATTTCAACTTAATATACACGAAGGCCTTTGGAGTTGTACTAATAGAAGTTTTTTGTTGTTTATTTCTTTTTAGCATTCTCTCCAAAAACTTAGTTTATATTCTAAGTATGCACCTACTCTCAGGGCAAGCAGCAGGTCAGAGGCAGTCAAGGGAACATCACAGGCCAGTACGGTTTTTGTGATAGCAGTATGTTTTAATACAGCATTTAAATGTTTAATAGCTACCACTTATTTCTCAAGGTAATTCCTGCAACATATAGGAACATTGAAGCTAGCAGTATGGAGTGACTTTATTACATATAGAAATTCTGTACATATGATATGTTCTGTGAACGCATAATTGTGTGCCAAAATAAATGATCTGTTGGCTTTTGTATTTATTTTTGTAATTGAAATGTCAATTTTGTGCTTTACTCATATAGTGGTTAGCAGTGTTCACCATTGAGGTTTTTCTTTCTGCAAATAAATGAACTGAAAGACATTTGTTTTTATTAAATTTCTTTTAAATTTTGACAATGAAAGATAATAGTGCCTATTTTATATTTATATTTTAGTATTTATATTATACATTTATATTATAGTTTAATATTTGTGGGTATATAGTAGGTGTATATAGTTATGGGGTACATGAGATGTCTTGATACAGGCATGCAATGTTTAATAACCACATCATGGCAAATGGTGTATGTATCCTCTCAAGCATTTATCTTTTGTGTTACAAACAATCCAGTTATACTCTTTTAGTTCTTTAAAAATGTACAATTAAGTTATTGATTATGGTCACCTGTTGTGCTGTCAACTATTAGGCGTTATTCATTCTATTTTTTTGTACCCATTAACCATCCCTACCTCTCTCTTACTTCTTTCCCGCACTGACCTTCCCAGCCTCTAGTAGCCATCCTTTTGCTGTATCTCCATGGGTTCAATTGTTTTGATTTTTAGATCCCAGATATCATTGAGAACATGGGATATTTGTCTTTTCCGTGCCTGACTTTTTGCTTAACATAATGACCTTCAGTTCCATCCATGTTATTGCAAATGACTGGATCTCATTCTTTTTTATGGCTGAATAGTACTCCATTGTGTTTATCACATTTTTTTTTTTTATACTTTAAGTCCTAGGGTACATGTGCACAACATGCAGGTTTGTTACATATGTGTACATGTGCCATGTTGGTGTGCTGCACCCATTAACTCGTCATGTACATTAGGTATATCTCCTAATGCTATCCCTCCCGCCTCCCCCCACCCCACAACAGGCCCCGGTGTGTGATGTTCCCTTTCTGTGTCCAAGTGTTCTCATTGTTCAGTTCCCACCTATGAGTGAGAACATGCGGTGTTTGGTTTTTTGTCCTTGCGATAGTTTGCTGAGAATGATGGTTTCCAGCTTCATCCATGTCCCTACAAAGGACATAAACTCATCATTTTTGATGGCTGCATAGTATTCCATGGTGTATATGTGCCACATTTTCTTAATCCAGTCTATCATTGATGGACATTTGGGTTGGTTCCAAGTCTTTGCTATTGTGAATAGTGCCGCAGTAAACATATGTGTGCATGTGTCTTTATAGCAGCATGATTTATAATCCTTTGGGTATATACCCAATAATGGGATGGCTGGGTCAAATGGTATTTCTAGTTCTAGATCCTTGAGGAATCGCCACACTGTCTTCCACAATGGTTGAACTAGTTTACAGTCCCACCAACAGTGTAAAAGTGTTCCTATTTCTCCACATCCTCTCCAGCACCTGTTTCCTGACTTTTTAATGATCGCCATTCTAACTGGTGTGAGATGGTATCTCATTGTGGTTTTGATGCATTCATCTATTGATGAACACTTTTTTTTGCCATCTGTATGTATGCTTTTGAGAAACGTCTCTTCAGATCTTTTGCCTATTTTTAAATCAGATTATTAGACTTTTTTTCAATAGAGTTGTTTGAGCTCCTTATATATTCTAGTTATTAGTGCCTTCTAAGATGGGTAGTTTGCAAATATTTTCTCCCATTCTGTAGGTCGTCTTTTTGTTGATTGTTTCCTTTGCTGTGCAAAAGCTTGTTAACTTAATGTGATCCTATTTGTCTATTTTTGCTTTGGTTGCCTGTGCTTGTGGGATATTATTCAGGAAGTCTTTGCCCTCAGTCCAGTGTCCTGCAGAATTTCCCCAATATTTTATTGTAATAGTTTCATAGTTTGAGGTCTTAGATGTAAGTCTTTATTTTGGTTTTTGTATGTGACAAGAGATAGGGGTCTAGTTCCATTCTTCTGCATATGGATATCCAGTTTCCCAGCACCATTTATTGAAGAGACTGTCTTTTCCCAGTGTACATTCTTGGCATCTCTGTCAAAAATGAGTTCACTGTAGGTATGTGACTTGTTTCTGGGTCCTGTGTTCTGTTCTGTATGTCTTATTTTTATGCCAGTACATGCTGTTTTAGTTACTGTAGCTCTGTAGTATAATTTGAAGTCAGGTAATGTGATTCCTCCAGTTTTGTTCTTTCTGCTTAGGATAGCTTTGGCTATTCTGAGTCTTTTGTGGTTCCATATAAATTTTAGGAACTTTTTTTCTATTTCTGTGAAGAATGTCATTGGTATTTTGATAAGGATTTCATTGAATCTGTAGATTGCTTTTGGTAGTATGGACATTTTAACAACACTGATTCTTTGAATCCATGAATGTGGAATATCATTCCTTTTTTTTTTTTTTTTGGTGTCCTCTTTAATTTCTTTTGTCAACATTTTATAGTTGTCATAGAGATCTTTCACTTTGGTTAATTTCTAGGTATTTGATTTTATTTGTGGCTATTTTAAATGGGATTAGTCTTTCGATTTCCTTTTCAGAATGTTGATTTGGTGGCATATAGAAATGCTACTGATTTTTGTATGTTGATTTTGTATCCTGCAACTTTACTGAATTTGTCAGTTCTAATAGTTTTTTGTGGAGTCTAGGTTTTTCCAAATACAAGATCATATCATCAGTAAATGGATAATTTGACTTCTTCCTTTCTAATTTGGATTGCCTTTATATCTTTCTCTTGTCTAATTGTTCTGATGTTTTCATGGTTTAAATTCTAACTTACTATTTTCCATTTTAACATGATTTTATAAAGTAATTATACATACGTAATTTTTTTCAGGAACGAGTGATTTATGAAGCTTTCTCATTTTGAGAATTTAAGTATATTAGTTTGTGTAAGGAGGATCAGACTAAGCAGAATGACATTGTTTTGGAGGGATCCCTGTGGTAAAGGAGCACTCCTCAGCTTTGTAGTTCTAGAAATTCAAACTTTTGTCAAGATACCCAGAATTGTCTTCTCTTAGGATACCCTATACCACAAACCAAATTCATGAAACTATTAGGTAAACTATGCTGTTAGAAATAAAACTTGTCAAAGGGACAGTGCTGATTAGTGCATTCTTATGGAAAACATTTCACAGGATATTTTTCATCAGTTTTGTGAGCACAGACCATTTTTTTTTTAAGTGCCACAAAACTAAGATATCCTGATATCTTTATTGTAGGGATTACTTAATGGATGGATCAGAATTCTCCTTTTCATTGATACATGGAAACCTCCTTACCTAGTATCTTGGGAGAGACATTGACAAATTTTTTCTCTCTGCCATCCGACTTTTTTTATTAGGCGCCATGCAGATTATATATTCTTCATTGGTTAGCACTCCTAATTCAAACAGTTAAGTAAACATGATTTGTTAGTTATAATAACATTCCAAGCATGCTCCTTTGGACTTGTATCTGTTTTGGTTACAAAATCTCCTGAGCTACCGTTAACTTTTTCCTAAATTCATGTAAGTTATCATTTATACTAACCACAGTGTATTTTAACCTTTTGTTTACTCATCTTTGTAACCTTACTGGTAAGTAGGTCGATCCTTGCCCCTAAGTGAATAGGTGGGTGAATTATTTCCGAATTAGGGTTTCCTTGTATGGCCTTGTCTACCCCAAAGATCCCAAGAATATAAGAACTTTAGTCTGCAGAGAACAGAGGCTGAGCAGAGAATAGAAATCAATAGCAGTATATCCAGATTCATTTTATCATGGTAGTTTTATTGTATTTATAATTTAGGATATAACTAGGATTGTACCAGCAGATTAGAAAAGGAATGATGTTTATTAAGGAAAATTTTCTAAATATTTTCCTTTGGGCTGTACTTTAAACAAAAGTATCTATTTTGGGAAACAAGGAAAGATAGAAGAAGGTTTTGAAGTGTGCGTTGGTGAGGGGACAAGATAATTTGTGTGAAAATAATATGGGCGGACATGGTGGCTCACGCCTGTAATCCCAGCACTTTGGGAGGCCGAGGCGGGTGGATCATGGGGTCAGGAGATCGAGAACCATCCTGGCTAACACGGTGAAACTCTGTCTACTAAAAAATACAAAAAATTAGCCAGGTATGGTGGCACATGCCTATAGTCCCAGCTACTCTGGAGGCTGAGGCAGGAGAATTGCTTGAACCTGGGAGGCGGAGGTTGAAGTGAGCCGAGATCGCACCACTGCACTCCAGCCTGGGCAACAGAGTGAGACTTTGTCTCCAAAAAAAAAAAAAAAAATTCATTGCCTGGTACATAGGATATGCTTAATTAGCTGTTAAATTCTTTTCATAATAAAAGAAACGTTGACACTGTTAGTTATTCTTTGTCTCTTAAAATCTTTCTCAGGCTGGCTCCTTCCTGTTGTCATTTACATGTTTGCCTCATCTTTGAAAACAAACCAAAACAACATAAAAACTTTCTTCAACTCTAATCTCTAGCTACTCCCCTATCTCCACCATCATAACGAAACTTTTCAAGAGTCTTATTTCTTCACTTTCCATTTATTCTTCAATCTTATCCAATGTGGCTTCTGCTTCCATCTCTGTACAGAAAGAGTTCTGACAACATTCACCTCCTTGTTAGTAAAGCTGGCATAACCTTTTTCAATTTTCATCCTCATCACTCAACAGAATTTAACCAGTCTTTGAAACTATTCTTTGAAACACTGTCTTCCCTTAGCATCTGTAATGTTACATTCTTGATATTTCTTCTATTTGTGACTTTTGAATTTTATCCATGTTTTCTTCTCATCATTTAGAATTCCACAGGCTTTGTCTTAGGTCATCCTCCTTTCATTACTTTTTGAGTTTTAATTAGATTTAGGCTTTCATCTTCTTATAATGGAAATTATGGTGGAACTTAAATACCTTTAAAAAAGTAATGACTTTTTTTGTGAAAGTGATTTATATACATTATACACTCAAGCATCACAGAAAACATAAAGTAAAACTTACCTCAAATCCCACCACCAGGAATTAAGCAGTGTTAACATTTGGTGAGCATTCTTCTAGACATTTTTTCAAAAATAATAGTTACAATTACAGGATTTTAATATGTGCCAGAATGATTGTAAAGTGCTTTAAATCCTTAAAACTATGTGGTAGAGTTATTGTTACCTCCTTTCACAGATGAGACAGAAGGGAAATAATTTGCCCAAGGTCATCATACACATAGTAAGTGGTAGAGATGGTATTCAAACCAAGAGAGCTTGGAATTTGGTAAACTCAAGATAAAGTCAGACTGGATCTGCAGGGGGCATAAAGTGGTGCTTCCTCTCTGTTTAAATTGTTTAATTCACTTAAACTATAGTTGTTGCCCAAGAACGAAGTCAGGCAAGTAGTAGAACCACACTGTACCTCAGTTCTCAGCATTTGGCTCTGAGTTGTTTATTTAGTAATATGTTTTAACACAAACTCTTACCAGTTTTTAGAAATTTGTTTAACATTGTCTTTTACTAATTTAGTATATGAAAATGATGATCAGCTCCTGTGGGACCCTGAGTACTTACCAGAAGATAAAGTGATTATATTTCTTAAAGATGCGTCTAGAAGAACAGGTGATGAGAAGGGTGTAGAAGCAATTCCTGAAGGATCTCACATAAAAGACAATGAACAGGTCTGTGAATAAGAAACACCTCTTAGAACCTTGCCATACACATTTATGTAAATGCTGTCACTTGCATTGTTGTCTGTCCACCAAACTTTTTATAACATTATTGACAAGGAATCTGAGGTTATAATCCCTGTAAGATACCCATTGTTACCACAGTGACTTCATTGGTGTGAAGCTCAAAAACGAAACAAAAACCTGATGTTTTATTTTGCCTATATATACTTTTCATTAGG
Organism: Symphalangus syndactylus; assembly: GCF_028878055.3. NCBI lineage: Eukaryota > Metazoa > Chordata > Mammalia > Primates > Hylobatidae > Symphalangus > Symphalangus syndactylus. The sequence goes on along the minus strand of NC_072434.2, from coordinate 45,638,488 downwards.
CTTTTTAAAATTCCTTTGGCTATCCCTAAGAATCTGTGTATATCAAGTTGGAATTCTCACCCCGGATGTTATGTACATGGTAAGACCAGTGCCTACCATGAACCTATCTTTTTTACCTTTTTAATCATTGTTTTTCTTTTCTAATTTGTTTAAAATTATAGGAATCTCAAGAAGCCACAGAGAAGGAATTTTCATTGATATAAAATGAATTCTTTTTAGTTCCTAGGATACTATGGCCACCAAGTTTTCACATATCCTACTTTGTACATACTTAAAGGTAGTTAATTTATCAGGATCGAATTCATATTTGTTTTTCTTTGAAGTTCTCTATATATAATAACATTCACTAAAGTTATTTGCCCTCAAAAAGGATGAAAACACTGGATTTTTGAAAAACCTTTACTCTTAAGAAATTGTAGCATTGAACTGTTTATAGTCCTTGTCACATATTCAAGCCTTTTATTTTTCTAGGCTTTATATGAATTGGTTAAATGCAATTTTGATACAGAAGAAGCATTGAGAAGATTAAGATTTAATGTAAAAGCAGCTAGAGGTAAGTATAGTTTTTATTCATTTTCATGATTTGGCAGAAATTTTAAAATTAAGCTTTTCAGTTTACCTAGGTATAGCCTAAACTTAATAATACTGATTTTTCTGAGTTTGATAAATATTTACAAAATACCAAGTATTACACAAGTCGTTATGGGGAGTGGGATTAAGATTGTCCCTTCCTTCTTTGTGGGAAAATACAATGATGTAAGTAAAAATGTAAAAATTTATACTGCCTTATGCATTCAAGGCATATTTATAAATATTTTCTTATTTGATCTTGATAATTGCCCTATGAACTAGGTAGTATGACAGATAATACCTTTACTTAAAGGTAAAAATTGATGAGCCTGAGATCTCTGAACTAAAGTAACTTGGCGAAAGCAAACATAATTCATCAGTAATGAAGCCATGACTAAAATTTAGATTTTTCTTTTTTATACTATATCTGGCTCCTACCCCCCTTCACTAAGAGTTCTACATATATATATATATTTAAGTAACAAATGAGAGATATTTATTTAACAAAAACTTGAGTGCCTTCTGAGTTCTGAGGATGTAACTATAAACAAAGTCCCTTCCCCTCATGGTGCTTAGAGCTTAGGTAGGGAAACTGGAAAATAGCTGATGAATTCTTCAAGGAAAATTAGAGGGTGCTATTGAAACCTGCAGTAATGGGACTTAACCTATTTGCGGAGAGGGTAGTGCTTTTAGAAAAGGAAAGCATTCAGAATGAAGTAATATTTTTGTTGGGATGCAAAAGAATTATCTCAGTGAAAGGGGATGAGGTAGAGGCAGGAAATAATTCTAAGCAAAGGAGAGACACCATGCACAAAGTCTGAAGTAAGAAAGAACATGGCAAATTTAAGGAATTGAAAGGTGGCTAAGATAGTTTGATCAGTAAGAATTAAGAAGAAAGTGGCACAAGTTGAAGCTGGAGAGGTAGGGACCAAATCATTCAAAATCTTATTAAATAAGGAATTGTCACTTTATCTTTTGCAACAATTAGTAATAGAGCTCAGGAGTAAAATGCTTCCCTCATTTTTACCAGAAGGTTAAGTTTTCATTTGTAGTTTTGTTATATGCAATATCTGGGGGAATATTGCTTAACAGTTTGTTCCTCCCATCTTGTCAGAGGAATTATCTGTTTGGACAGAGGAAGAGTGTAGAAATTTTGAACAAGGGTTGAAGGCCTATGGAAAGGATTTTCATTTGATTCAGGCTAATAAAGTAAGTAATGATAATCTCTTTTTTGCAAAAAGAAATTTAGTTGAGCAACTCAAATGGTCATGTATCTTAATTTGCTATATTGTCTAGTGTTAAAGGTTTCATAATTAATGACAATATTTTCGTATTTAGTGAGTAATTATAGTAAAGCTGCCTATACTTCCTAACCTATAATAACCTGTTAGTGACTGTTTTCAGTGCATCATACTCCAAGTGTTTAAGAATTGTACTCATTTACAAGCATGTTAATCAGCTTCTAGTTGGGGTGTGTATGTGCAATGGAATTCTTTATAGCTGTTTTCCACAGTCTGTGACTATTTTATGGAGGGCCTTTGAAATAATTTGGAAACTTTAAAGCACTTTCAACATGACATTATTTGCAATTAAAATATTTATTACATTTGCTTAAATCCTGAGTGGTCTAAAATCAAATATTTAATATTTAACTTACTTTTAGTCAACATTTAATTTTCTAGAAGCTTCTATGTCGATAAATCAGCTTTATATTCTTATAATTTAAGGATTTTATTGAACATAATCATTTATCATTTCATGTTGATAATATCAGTCATGTAATTTATACTCCAAATAACTTTATAATTACTTACAGATTTGTTTTGGGGCTTAATTCTTATAACTGAAATTAGGTATGATTTTTAATAGTAACTATTTAATTATATAGAATAGAAAAATGTGTTGTTTCCATGAGCAACACATTAGGACAACAGATTAGGACAGGCAGAATTAAAGTCTTGGAGATTAAATGTAGGAAATTCCTAGGCTTACGATTATCACATTATTTTTAGTTAGTAGAAGCGACAAGGTATTGGTTTATGTAATTCCTGAAAGATAGCTTCTAAGTTTTGTGTCGTAGCTTGTCCAAGACCTTGTTGAAAGTACCTGGGCTTATGTCTGAGGCTTTGAATAGTCTTCTACCACATCTCTCTTTTTATACATTTGGATGTGATTGGATTGTATCCAGTTGATTTTTTTGACACATATTTAATATTTTTTGTTATTAATAAAATATTTACAAATCCTGTGGGTTCATTTCTTAAATTTTGTCGTGCATTAACTAGTTTATTCTTTTTTTTTTTTTTTTGAGCAGGAACTGGGCAGTGAAGAGCCCCACTCCCAACTAGTTCATTCTTAATTATTTTGTTGAACGTTGGCAGTTTACTGCAGATAACACTAATAGAGAAATTTTTAGTTTTAGCATTTAGGATAACTTAGAAGACAATGTAATTAGTTTCAAAAATGTATACCCCTAATGTTGTGTTTATATCATCTGATAACCTCAAATATAGTTAACATTCAAGAAAAGGAGTGCATTATGTGACTGGCCGTGTATGTTTTTGATTAAAAAAGAAAAAAGTTCATTGTTTCATGGTTAAAAGGGACAACATTTTTGGATGAGGTTTTTTTTTTTTGTTGTTGTTGTTGTTGTTGTTTTAGCACTTCTGCTTGAATTAAAACACTCTTAACCAAACCATGCTGAATTACCTAAGGAAGGGACTCTTGGAATGATAGTTGATGTAACAAGCAGCAGCAACAACCCTGACCAATATGGTTTTTTTAAAGGAGTTAAGAAATTATAGGTGACTTGAAACTTAGAGCCAAGTAACATAAGTATTAAAAGTATAACCTTGATTTCTTATAAATGTTTGGGACAGTGGCATTTAAATGTTACAAGGTAGAAGTCAGCTGACCTCTACAGAACACTAAATTACTCTAGTGAACAAAAAGAGGACAGTAATTCTTTAAAAGGGAGAAGAGTACTCTAGTGAGAATATCAAGTTTGTTTTTATATCTGGAATTAAAATTCAGATCTTAATCATAAGTTCTATTTTGAGGGCTTTTGTTGAAGATTTTTCATAATCTTAACTTTGCATGCCCCAAAATGACGTTATCTTTTTGCTTTCAGTAAAGTACAGTTGACTTAGTTTGAATCTATCTAGAAATAAGATCCTAGAGGAGACAAAAAAGAGCTTGAGAGGATGATTTTTTTAAAGTCCTGATTGCTGTCAGTCTCAGAGCAATATGGATCAGAGCTGTAAAGTGCAAATGGGAAGAAAGCAAAATATATGTTGGGTAAGGGAAGGTATCATCGACATTTGTCCTTTAGGTGCAATCAGTGCTACAGAATATTTACTTCAAGAGCAGAAATTTATGGGATGAAGAAGTATATTGCATCCAAAACACATACAGACATTGGATTTCCTTTTAAATTGTCAGTATTGCTGGTGCAGTGGCTCATGCCTGTTATCTCAGTACTTTGGGAGGTTGAAGCAGGCAGATTGCTTGAGCCCGGGAGTTCAAGAACAGCCTAGACAACATGGCAAAACCCCATCTCTACAAAAAATAGAAAAAATACCTGAGTGTGGTGGCATGCACCTGTGGTCCCAGTTATTGAGGGGGCTGAGGCAGGAGGATTGCTTGAGCCTGGGAGGGCAAGGCTGCAGTTAGCAGTTTGGTGCCACTGTACTCCAGCCTGGGCAACAGAGCATGACTCTCTCAAAAAAAAAAAAAAAAGGAAAAAAGTTACCAGTATTTTATTTATATACCTCAGCCCTAAATCCTTAGTATTTTATGTATATACATCAACCCTACCGCCAGTTCTCCCGGCTAAGTAACAAAAAGGGATTCTGTTAGCATCATTTAATTCTGTAGGCATTTAACATTATGTGAGGAGAGCCATTCAGTTGCACAAATAGGTACAGCACAGTAAGCCGTAAGAGTAACTTAGTAAACAAAGCATTAGCATTATTATGATACTTTTAACTCACTGTGGCATCTTCCCAGACTTTCTAGAGAGTAAATTAACTGAGTCTGGATTGCTGTTGGGACTAGTAAGAGAATCTTTCAAAAGGGAATTTAAAGATACACTCCCTAGGTACTTGTACTCTGTGAGTAAAAGTATTAGCAAACTGTTTATAACATTTATTTTAACCTGAATGCCACTTCCAGGCTTTTTGTGTGTGTGTGTGTGTGAGACTGAGTCTCATTCTGTCACCCAGGTGGGAGTGCAGTGGTGTGATCTCAGCTCAATGCAGCCTCTGCCCCCACCCCCACCCCCTGCTGGAGTTCAAGTGATTCTTCTGCCTCAGCCTCCTGAGTAGCTGGGATTACAGGCGCCTGCCACCACGCCCGTCTAATTTTTGTATTTTTAGTAGAGATGGTGTTTCACCATCTTGGCCAGGCTGGTCTTGAACTCCTGACCTCGTGATCCACCCCCCACCCCCCTCCTCGGCCTCCCAAAGTGCTGGGATTACAGGCGTGAGCCACCGTGCCTGGCCAACTTCCAAGCATTTTTAATACATGAGTATATTTTTCTAGTAAATTAGGATGATGGTAGCATTTTAAAAAGCACAGTGCTGTATATCTGAAGACCTGTTGCCAATATATTGTTTATCTTAACAGACGTTTAGAAAGAATAGCTTTCAACATAGCTACTACAGTGTTGTATGTTATATATAGGATTATATTTCAGTTAAAGACTAGCCAAATTTATTTTCAAACTTCAGATGTTTATCATGAAGTAACTGTTAAAAAGGAGATTCTTAAAAACAAGCATTTGTTTCTTATAGGTCCGAACAAGGTCAGTTGGTGAATGTGTAGCATTCTATTACATGTGGAAAAAATCTGAACGTTATGATTTCTTTGCTCAGCAAACACGATTTGGAAAAAAGAAATATAATCTTCATCCTGGTGTAACGTGAGTTAATTTTTTCCTTAAGAGCTATATATACATTTTTGCTAAGCTTTTCTAGATTTTTCTTGAGTTATTTTGATAATCTTGCTTTTATATACTTGATCTTAACCAGAAGGCCGAGAGCGATATAATCTTGCTTTTATAATATACATTAAACTTTACCATCTATTATATCTTCATAAATAAGGCATTTAGACTTTTCAGTGTCATGAAATATTGTAAACCACCGTTCATATTATGAGACAAGCATATCATTAAAGCAAGATTTAGAATGCATATTTTTAATACACCGTTGAGAAGAAATGGATCAGAACAGCTGTGAAAGCATGTTTTTCTTAAATTCAGTTCCATTCAGTATAAACACATACAGTTTTAATCTTTTTTTTTTTCTTTTTTTTTTTTTTTTTTTTTTTTTTGAGATGTAGTCTCAATCTGTTGCCCAGGCTGGAATGCAGTGGTGCAATCTCAGCTCCCTGCAACCTCCGTCTCCCGGCTTCAGGCGATTCTCCTGCCTCAGCCTCCCGAGTAGCTGGGATTACAGGTGCCTGCCATGATGCCTAGCTAATTTTGGAATTTTTATTAGAGACGGAGTTTCACTGTGTCGACCAGGCTGGTCTTGAACTCCTGACCTCAAATGATCCACCTGCCTCGGCCTCCTAAAGTGCTGGGATTACAGGAGTGAGCCACTGTACCCGGCATACAGTTTTTTTATAGAGGAAAAAAACATGCGTATGGTGACTTTCCTTTTCCTAGCTTTCCTGAATCTTTCCTCTAACAAGTAATATTTAAGAATTAGTAATGCAACTATAGCATAGTCCCAGTGACACAGATATAGGTTGTTGTATCCATTCTTTATGTAAAATGTCTGATATGCCTAATTTATTCCCATGTTAAGAGAATTTATTGTCTTCACCTCATTCAGTCTAGCTTTGGATTGAAACCTTCTACCACCACTGGCAATTTGTTACTTAAATAGAGTATTGAACCCCTTGTCTTTCATGAATTGCTTTAAAATGGTGATTGTTATGGTGGAATTAACTTTACAGTACTATCCTTAATTATTCCCTAATGTTTACAGAATAAAAAAATAATGCAAAGCTGTGACTTTGTCAATGTACTCCAGTAAAGATGTTCTTAAAGCTGACCAAATAATTACCTTCGAAAGATGTGCTTGGGCTAGGTGCGGTGGCTCACTCCTGTAATCCCAGCACTTTGGGAGGCCGAGGCTGGTGGATCACAAGGTCAGGAGTTCAAGACCAGCCTGACAAACATGGTGAAACCCCATATCTACTAAAAATACAAAAATTAGCCGATGTGGTGGTGCACGCCTGTAATCTCGGCTACTCGGGAGACTGAGGCAGAAGAATTGCTTGAACCCAGGAGGCGGAGGTTGCAGTGAGCCGAGATCAAACCACTGCACTCCAGCCTGGGCAACAGAGCAAAACTCTGTCTCCAAAAAAAAAAGAAAGATATGCTTGTATGTTTATTTGATCTTGCTCTTCAGACTCCTAAACTGCACTGTTTCTTGGTCAAGTTCATTTATAGGTGTCTCTGCTGGTCACTTCCTTAGAAGGTCAAATGCTCTAAAGCCCACAGTAAAATAATCCAAAAGGGAATAAATGGGTATGATTCACCCTTGGAAATCATGGGACAATGGAGTGTGTACCTCATCCCCCATTATTCAAAGCTGGTGATTGCTAAAGTGGAATTTCATAAATAGCAGTATTCCAAATTTTATCTAATTGCTTAATGTTAAATTTATAGTTAATTTTTTTTCCATTGGTAGTATTCAATCATAATAATACAGAATTAGATATAGCATCCAGTCTGCTGATATATCTTAAAATAGTCATGGTTTTCAAGCTATTACATAGGGAAAAGCAATAGTAACATCTTTTTTCAACCATTTCAGAAATAATGTTCACACGTGAGCTTCAGTCAGTCTGTAATCATCAGCAGTAACAACATAAGAATGGCCATGCTGGTCAGACCCATGGTTCATCCAGTTTTCTCTTTCAGAAAGCATCACCAAAGTGTGGGCTGGCTTAGTTGGTCCTCTGTGATGTCAGGCTCAACAGGTTAGGTAGCGATGTGCCACCAAATGTTCTAATTTCTCTATTGATCTCCCCGTAGCTTCTGAAAACTTTTTGAAGATACTTTTATCTGTAACTTTGATGACTTTTAAGGTTAAATATTCTGTAGGTAGAGTGGCCACAGTTAAAAGTAAACAATATCTTAATAGTGGTCACCTGGTATAATAGTATGAAGTGAATGAAAGTGTTTTTTCCCTTAGGCAGGAATACGATGGTTTTGTAGGCTTCAGTTGTAGCCCCACTGGGTTTTTTAAAATAAATTTTATTTAACTGAAAGAATCATACTTTTTTACTGAGACTCTTCCCTTTTAGCTGTGTTATATCTTCCGTAAGAAGCAGTGACCAAACAGTACATTTCTTTCCAGATGGGGATAAATTTTTCTGATTTGCTTCCATTACCATCTCTTTCTGTTAATAGCTATACTTTAAGTGACTTCATAAAACATTAAGCTAATGTGTTTAGAGAGAAATTTGAGTGAATTTTCTCATCCTCCTTTTTAGGTCAAAATCCATAATTCAGAGCACATTATCCTGAAAGTCATTTGTTCACCAGAATGAAACACATTTTCCCCTTTTCTGCCTACAAACAGCCTTTGAAAGATTCTGCTACACATTGTCCCTATTTACTACCTGGAAGAATTGGGAGCCCTATTGGAGATTTCATTGTAAAATATTCAGCTTTCCAAATAATTTTTCCAAAAACTAAAAATTAACTCAGCATAACTTTGGTTACCTGAATGCTGCTTCAGCTTTCTAGATGGTTTGTCTGATTCTGCCCTTTCCTGAACATTCTGGATACTATTAATCTTTAGGAAATAATGATAATAATAATTACCATCCTTTCATAGAAGTATGACTATATCCAGAAATTAAAAATAATTTTGATATCAACTCTTGTTTCCTTTACCTTGGCTTTTTTTATTTTTATTTTTTTTTTAAGATGGAGTCTCAACCTGTTGTCCAGGCTGCTGGAGTATAGTGGCGCAATTTCGGCTCACTGCAACCTCCACCTCCCGGGTTGAAGTGATTCTACTGCCGCCGCCTCCCAAGTAGCTGGGATTACAGGCATGCGCCACCACACCCAGCTAATTTTGTATTTTTAGTAGAGACAGGGTTTCTCCATGTTGGTCAGGCTGGCCCAAACTCCCAACCTCAGGTGATCCTCCTGCTTCGGCCTCCCAAAGTGCTGGGATGACAGGCGTGAGCCACCACACCCGGCCTTGCTTTGGCTTTTAACTTCCTTCATATTATCCATTCCCACCGTAACATATTTATTTCCAACAATTCCTCATCATGTGTCTTCTGTTAGCCTTAGCACCTGAAGTCCCTTTGGGACTCATCACACTTATTTCTGTGTGCTTCAAATTTGTTATGTAATTTTTCTATAATTATGAGTAGCATAAAGCTGAAGAGGTCTTCAAGACCATTTAATTCTATATAGATTTATAGGTATTCAAGACCATCGAATTCCCTTCATTTATAGATGAGGAAAAAAAGGCATAGAATGTAAATTGAGTAGGTCATGGTCATGTACATTTCTGTGATATGTATTAGTTTTATACCTCAGACTATTAGAAGTTTCCTGAAGTCAGGTATCACATCCCTATATTTGTTAAATCCCTATAACCTAGGAGACAGTGATGACCATATAGGTTGAGATAACTACAATTAATAGCATATTACAGACTATTAACACAGACTTTCAGAAAATTCCTTAGAGCTTCCACTGTTTCCTTCTTATTTACCCTGCTCACAAAATTCTAAGAGATTTGTCTTAATATTTCTATCATATTTATGCTGAAGGAATTTTAAGATAAATAACACAATTAAGATTTTATTGAGCTTCTTTCTGTTCTATGCCTTGCACAACTTAGGTACCAGTGGTGCAGGTATAAACAAAATAGACTAAAAATTCCTGTCCTTGGGGAATTCTAGTGCAGTATCTAGTATCAGCAAACTTTTTCTGTAAGAGGTAGAGAATAAATATATTATGCTCTGTAGTAAGAAAGGACTTAATTGCACTACTTAGTCCTGCAGTTGTTGCAGGAAAGCAGTCAAAGACACTATCTAAACAAATGTGTGTGGCTGGGTTCCAATAATACTTTATTTACAAAAAACAGATGGCCAGCCCACAGGCTATAGTTGGCTGACTTGTATTCTAGTGGTTTAGTAGCACTTTTTGGATTATGAAACATTTTTATGTACATATATAATACAATAACATGTGTGTTAGATAGGAGAGGTATGATTTATCTACATTTTGTAGGTAATACACTAAACCTGAGAGAGACAAGTCTCTATCCCAGATCTGCTCACCAATGTCACTTAACCACAGTTATGTAGTTCAGGAATGATTGGGAGAGAAATGAGCTCACATACAATGAGAAAGTGACAGGATAAAACCAGCAGATAATCCCAGGAATTTAGTTAGCATCTTATAGCTCAGATCTGGCAGAAATATAATACCAAAAATATCCAGGAAGGTTTTAGGAGGTCATCAGTCCTTTTTGTTAGGCTCAAATTTGTCTTTTAGGTATTTCCTTTAGGAGCTTTAAAATTCAATCTGTGTTTGTACAGAAATTCTTTTGTACTCTTGCTAGACATCACCCCTATCACTTCAGTTAAGAGATCTTCCAGTTCTAGTTGGGCCACTCTGAGCACCTGCCTACAACTTTACAAGCTTTAAAATTTCCAGTGGGTCTCTAAAATTTGCTACTTTAAAACCTTTATGTATTTTTCCTATAAACATGTAACCAAAAGGAGCTTTTCATTTAAATATTCAGATCCTGGTGTGATAGATGAAGCACTGGAATGAATGTTAAGTGAATGTTAGGATATATTTGTTAAGAAAGCCTTCTAAATTTAACCTCAACTAATTTTTAATTTTCAGTTCTTTTTAATATAAAAATTGTTTTATTAATTTTAAGGGATTACATGGATCGTCTTCTAGATGAAAGTGAAAGTGCTGCATCTAGTCGAGCACCATCCCCTCCCCCAACTGCATCAAATAGTAGTAACAGCCAGTCTGAGAAAGAAGATGGCACTGTAAGCACTACTAATCAAAATGGTAAGCAACCAGAGAAACATTTCTCTTTCTTCATAATAAGGGACACTTTCTTTCAGTGACTTGGGAAATTCAGTTTGGGTTTCTATTAAACTTCCAGAGCAGAAAGTAAAAACTGATAACACATGAGACAAACATAACATCAGCATACATATATACTAACAGAATACAAAGTGATTGGACATCACTAAAAAGTAATTTTAATAAAGCATACTATCAATAGTGACTATTTCTTGTAAGAAATTTGTTCTTTTTCAGTAGCATCTCTTTTCCTATCTAGTTGGGTTGATACCTAGATACAAGTATTTATGTTAACTCTTAGGTCAAAACCCTGCAGTTTCACATGAGATACACAGATCATTGTGAAATACCTTGATGTAAGGAAACAAGTGCACTGTTTTGAATATTTAAGTTCTCTTTGATAGCATAATAACCTTGAAGAATGAGAAAAGACAAAGCCGGTATCAACCTGTACATTAATATTCTACAGAAATATTTGTTTTTCTCTCCAAGAAAAAGAGAAGAAAAAGGCATACCAATTGTTTGAGGTTCAGATACTGTTTCCGTTTAAAATACACAGTGGACCAGTGATCACTGTGCTGATCAGTAGTAAGAGCCAGAGAATTATTTTGATTTCTTCTTTGATTAAATGGTCTTGTTAAGTAAAAGAGTTCCAAGAAAGTAGTAAGCTCCACCCCCAGCTCCTCTGAGGAAACTGGTGATAGGAGAGTACCAGTGAAGAACTGACTTCTTCCTGACCGAAACTAGAAGGGAAACACTGTGAAAGCCTTGATCCTCTTCTGACCTTTGGTCTCACATTCGTACTGCTGGAGTGTATATGCTTAGTTCATTTCATGACTCCTCTCTGTTCCCTCACTACTTCTAAGAATAAACCAAACAAACAAAACTTAGGGCCCATAACCATGTCCTGGTCCAAGAAGGTTTGTTAACTTGATGTCTAATGTCTGTCACATGCATTCTGAAGTAGAATAAGATGCTGAGACTCTGACCTTGGGACTAACGGTATAGGCTCAGGGAGGCAGACGGTACTACTACTGCTTTTCCTGTTTGTTCTTAACATATTAACAGCAAATAAATCATTTTCTTTTCCTTTTTAAAAAACTATTTGATGAGAACATGCTGTTAGGCTAGGAAAGTGTTCATAAGTTACTTATAAATTACGTGTAGCTCAAAAGCCACTCACATTACGTACAGTCAAAACTGCCAGCTTTTTCAAAGAAAGGAAGGAACTTATCATCCCAATATTGTATTACTTTTTTATATAGGGCTTTAATTAGTACTTTGAAATCTTAGTTATTTTTGACCTAATCACAGTCTCAGCTAGCTTTTTGGACTTGTTCCTACAGAATTGTTCTCTTCAATATATTATGATGCATAATCCCCATGTGCATTCATGATTTGAGTGCATTTTTGAGTTGGTCAAAATAGAATATTTTCTTTGATCAAAATACAGTATTTGAGGCTCATCCTTTATGTTGAATATTTTTCAAGCAATTAAATTGTAATTATTCAGTGATGCATCCTATATTTTACTTCCTATCACCAAAATTTGCATTCCATTTTACAGTCAACTCTAAAATGAACTTTTGTTTTCTTTTATTAGAAAAATTGTGCTTTTACTTTTCTCACCTATTACAGAATTTGTATTTACTTTTTAATTTGTTTTTACTTAAGTAAATAATTTAGCACTTTCAAGTATACGCTTGGATAGTGCGGCATTAGTTTTTTAACATTATGACAGATTATTTAAGTCTACTTAGGTAAATAATGTGTGATCTTCTTTTTTTTCTTTTTGAGGCAGAGTCTCGCTTTGTCTCCCAGGCTGGAGTGCAGTGGCATAATCTCGGCTCACTGCAACCTCTGCCTCCTGGGTTCAAACGATTCTGCTGCTTCAGCCTCCCAAGTAGCTGGGAGACAGGGTGCACGCCACCACGCCTGGCTAGTTTTTGTATTTTTAGTAGAGACAAGTTTTCACCCTGTTGGCCAGGCCGGTCTTCAACTCCTGACCTCATGATCCACCCGCCTTGGCCTTCCAAAGTGCTGGGAATACAGGCGTGAGCCACTGCACCCAGCCTTGTGTGATCTTTTAAAGTACAGTTCCCATAGATTTACATTAAGAATAAAGAAGTCATGACATCTTGCCTTTATATGGCAGTTTACTCAAGCTTTTATAAGAAAGGGCATTCATTTTGCTTTTACATGGTTTTAGAATGTTGAAAACCTTTTGTTAAATCTGAGTAATTTACTGCATTTTCCATTAATTCAGCTTATTTAGACTGCTGGATCCAGTGCTTATTTGCTGTAGCATATACCTAATATGCTTTTAACATATGCCAAATTCTGTTCTTAGTTCTTTACATTTATTAACTTAGTTTTCACAACAACCCTGTAAGGAATATCTATTATGATCTTTATTGTATATATGTAATGAAATGGAGGTACAGAAAGAGTAAATAATTTGCCTAAGGAGACATAGCTAATAAGTAATAGAGCAAGAATTTAGACTATGTATTTGATACCTTGCTTCCTTGATAACAGTAACTACAATAAGCTGTTTTATAATAGTTTGCAAATTTAACTTTTTTCTAATTGTGGTTTCATTTATATTTTTTTCAACTTAGGAGTGTCATCTAATGGACCAGGTGAAATATTAAACAAAGAGGAAGTAAAAGTTGAAGGGTTACACATTAATGGACCAACAGGTGGAAATAAGAAACCACTTCATGCAGATATGGATACTAATGGTTATGAAACAGATAACCTTACCACTGACCCAAAACTTGCCCATATTACTGCAAGAAATGAAAATGATTTTGATGAAAAAAGTGAGAGACCTGCCAAAAGGCGAAGGGTAAACAGCAATGGAAAAGAAAGTCCAGGTTCTTCTGAATTTTTCCAAGAAGCAGTCTCACATGGGAAATTTGAAGAACTTGAAAACACAGATGACTAAATTTTTGACCTATTTTACTTTCTTTGGAGTAAATTCTGGTGTGACTAAAATTTTCAGGGTTGATGGGTTACCTTAAAAAGTTGATTTCCTTGGTGCAGTTTGAAAATTTGAATTGAGTCTTAACTTTAGGAAATGAGGTTTCATAATTCTGCCTTTTGCAGATTTTTTTACTTTAAAGCTGTCAGACTCTTTTAAGGGTATTTTAAAAATTAGTAAATTTGAATGAACTAAAGATATATCTCTACCTTCTCATTTGAGTATCTTTAGTTCATTCAAATTTACTAATTTTGGTAAATTTGAATGAACTAAAGATATATCTGTACCTTCTCATTTGATGTATTAATCATAAAATTTCACTACAAGGTAATTTTTGCTTAGTTTGATGGATGAATGGGAAAAAACTCAAGTCCAAATTTCTGCTTAATACCAATTTCTCTGAGTTTCTTGAAATGTCTTTAAAACAGACATTTTTCTCACCAAACAATTTGAGTATCTTTATTAAGGAAACCCTTATGAATCCTGAAAATTATGCTAGCATGATTTTTTTATATATAGAAGTTTAAAAATAAACCAGGTCAGGTTTGTATATGTAAAATTGTTGACATCAATGATGTCTTTCCATATTCTTATCTGGGCTTAAGAAATACATTCTGTATTTTTCCAGATTCTTTGTAGCCTTTGAAAGATTTTTACAGTACATATGTCTTGACTGAGCTGTCCTTTCTTAATACAAAAGCTTGTATAATTTTCTTAACTTGTACAGTTGGTAAACTTTTATGAGAGGAATTGTTATTCTGAGTCTGTCAGCTTTCATTTTATTTTGCTAAGGTTTTTCTAATGAATTTTTAAGTGTTTGTGTAGTAATTAAGTCATATTTCTTATCCAGGTGGTAAAAGCATTCATAAAGGATTATAAATTTTTTTTTTTTTTTTTTTTTTTTTTTTTTTTTTTTTTTTTTCTTCAGATTTCTACTTAAGGGCAAGTAATTTGAGAATTCTGAAATTAAGCGTGATGCTTAGATTGCAGTTTGTTTTGCATTTGCTATAATTTTCAAAATTATTTTTGAAGCAAGGCAAAAGTTTAATGTCAGCTTAAGTGCTTAAATATATCATGCTGACCAGAATCTTGTTATTTTTATATGCATCATAAAATTTCCCATTTCTGCATTAAATAAACAGAGGAGGGGGTCAAGTGATACTTAGATATTGGCACACAGGGAACAACTGTTGGCAGGCAGTATCAATTTTATGAAGAGAAAGTGAAGTTTGAAAACTTTTCAAACTTTTCTAGTTACAATCCAGTTTTTCAGATTTGATGATGCTTTTCCAAAGTGAAAATAAGATACACAATAATCATTGCTCTGTGTGATTACAGATAGGATTATCCATCTGCATAGCCTTGTAAGAGTGCCATTTTATTTTTAGTGCTAAATTCTTGGTAAATAATGTAGTTTTATATAGCTGATAGACCAACCTATATCCAAACTTTTGTAAAATATTAATTATTCTTGTTTTTCTCACACAGGCATACTTCAAATGCTTCTTCCAGTTCATTTTTCAGCCAGCAGTTCAAGAGCCAATGCCTTTTTAAAATAAAGCTTCTGTGGTCTTGTTTTTAATGGCTCAACTGTCTGATGCAATTGAGTGAAGGTTTGCACTGAGAAATTATCGTTTAGGCCTTACCCCCATGAAGTATTACTGTTAACATACGTTCAGACTGCTTCCCTTCACCAATGTGAACAACTTTTTTTCCCAAACAGTGTTAAAAGCCACTTTGCAACACTTGACTTCATCTTAATGTACATTCACTGTTGTTACATACATATCTAAGTAAATCAAAGTTTTGGGTGGAAGTGTTGAGAAGTATGAGTTTTTTGTTGTTTTTGTTTTGTTTTACTTAAAAATTTAATTTATCCAGAATGGCAGTAGCTTTAGCAAGCAGATGGTCACAATCTGTTTTCTAAATCATTTTTTATTAAATGAATCCAAAGTATCCTAGCTCTTTGTCAAAGGTGGTCTATAGAAATGTTTTTAAAGATTAGGGATGCTGTACTTTTTGAATTATTGCAGTGTTGGAGATGCCATTTTCACCTTTTTAAAAAGATGCATTTTATTTGCAGATTTGTGAAGTTCTCGCAAACTCTTACTACAGAAACGTTTTAAGTAAATTCTCAGGCATGTTTGAAAAAAATATGGCACATGTATACATTTTAGGAAATGTTACTTTTGTTAATCTTTAAAAAATACACCTAATGAAAGACATTCCACTATTATGTGTAATGCTCAGCTTTTTGTAAAGAAATATTTAATTGTATTTTGTGTTTATACAGGTATTTCACACAATAATTTGTTCTTAATGCAGCCACTATAACTTGATAAGTCATTGCACTATTTAAAAAGTTTTAGTAATATCATGAATTTAATTTGCTTAAGATTTAGTACATTTCTGAACTTTTGAACTTTTGACAAATTGCATTGGGAAAAGAAGTCTGTTAATAGTGATTTAGTCTCCCCGCCTCATTCCCACCCCCAACAAAGCACTATCATTTTCATTTGGAATGGGTATTTTCTGTTTCATGATGTATTTTTAAATAGAGTTCAGGATCTGCAATTCAGTTCAACACAAGTTTGTTGAGCTTTCAAATGTATTTGAAGTAATATTTAAATAGGCATTTAAAATTTCAAATTAGATGTTAAATTTATGCATAGTAATTTTGCACTGTAAAATAATTCCCTTCTCCCATTCCTTGTCTGCCATTCTGAATATGCTTATTAAAATATTTTTTTAAACATATTTGCCTACATAATACTGTGTGAATATTTTCATTAATTCACTAAGATTTTATTAGAGATTGTTTGAATGATGCATGTTATTGACAATGCAAATATATATATGTACACACAGTCTGTTTCTTCGATTCCTAGACATATTGCACTACTTTTTCAGTGGTTCTTGGTCCCCTTTACCGCGTCTTGGGTGATGGTTGTTTGTCTTCTTCCCCTTTGCCACAAGAGTTCCTTTCAGTCCCTAGACCTCCATTCACTCTGTTTCTCTTCTGCTGGATTATATACTTTAAAAATAATTTGTTCCCTTATTTTGTAGTGGAGTTCATATCACATTATGTTTTGCAAAATAAAACTTGTTTTGTCACAATATTTTCTTTGCTATCGATGGATAATTAGGAGTGGGCACTTGGAATAACTGAGGGCTGGTGAATATAGTAGGCAATATTTACATGTGTGCTGATGACCCTAGGGGTGTGTAACTACCAAATCAGAGATAGTAAGGTTTTCCCAACTATAATCCATATTCATGAAAAATGCCAGTGTGGAAAACCATGTAACATACAGAAGAACAGGAGTTCCCAAATTTTAACCTTTTATTCTAAAAATGACTTTCTTCTCTCAAAATGACTTTTTCTGTATCACATAATTCTACTGATAGAACTTTTTACCATAAAAATTAACTCTCTTCTTTAATATCAAGTTCATCCTTTGCAAAATCTTAAAGGGTTTTCCACCCATCCATCCACCCACTTACAGACTCATTTCATCTATCTGGCTATCTGATTAATCTCTTTTCCAATAGCACTTTTCCATAAACTCTTGTAATATACCCTTAGTATTGTGCTGATCTTTTGACAACTATACGGACGTGGAGTTTTTCCTTTTCTGAATATGATTATTTTTAATTTCAGTTTGTCTTTAGTTTGTATAAAGAATTATAGAATGTAGAATGTAATTAAAATGTCATTCTGCTTGCTCTTGGTAAGAAGTAATTTGAACACACTTTTAAAGGCTACTTATTCTGTGAAGAATATCGAAGAATTGCCATGTAAACTGGAGATGGATTCTAATTGTCCAAATTGATGGTGACAGTTTCACATTTAAATGTCAGTGATGACAAGCTTTCATTATGTATCCATATACTCTAATATCCAGCAAGTACTTCGGCCTATACTTGGACCAGGTACTATGCTTGCTTGGCTTGTGGCTTCAGAGATGTGGCATGCCCTATTCTTCAAGAAGGCAGCAGATAAGTGTTAATGGTAGAAGTATATTCTGAGTACAGAGACAGCAAAGAGAGGAATAGGCATGATCTCAAGAAAATGAGTTTACCTTCCTCTTTGCCACATAAGTCTAGCTAAAGATTTTTCTTTTGTCAAACTTCGTATTTGCTGGAAATTAACCAACATGAAATGCATGATTTTCCCTAAGAAATTTTGTCTTTTAAAAAAATATTTCCTGCAGAGCCGGTTCTACCATAACAGTTGTGGATTATTGAGGACTCATCCCTTTTTTCTTGTCATTCACTGTCCCATGAGCACTACTATTAGGTGGAGAATCTCCTGATTTTCTGAAGTTTGTAAGAGAGGAGGCCTAATACAAATTTGGCCTGGTTATAGAACATTCACTTTTTGGTATTCTCATCGTTGTTAACATGAATGGTTGACTGAATGTAGAGTTGGCTGTTTTTCTGCACACTGACTGGAATTTGTAGAGTTCAGGTAGTTCTAAAATAAATGGTTTCACTCAGCAAAATTAGATGATCTCTGAAATTGACTTTGGATTAATATGAGGAATATTTAAAACTTCTAAAAAAATTATTTGAGACGGTCTCATTCTGCTGCCTAGGCTGGAGTGCAATGGCAAGATCATGGCTCACTGTAGCCTTGACATCCTTAGGCGCACGTAATCCTCCCACCTCAGCCTCCTGAGTGGCTGGGTTTACAGTTGTGCACCACCATGGTCAGCTAATTTTTTATTATTTGTAGAGGCGAGGTCTCACTATGTTGCCCAGGCCACTCTGGAAATCCTGGGCTCAAGTGATCCTCCTGCCTCGGCCTCCCAGTGTTTGTTGCGATTACAGGCGTGAGCCACCATGTCTGAGCTTAAACAAACATTTTTAAAAAGAAGATATATGGGCCTTGAATTGGGGGTGGTTTCTTCCAGAAACAAGATCAGGTAGAGAACTGCATCAGGATTGATCTGAGCCACTTTAAATTCTTGACCAGAAAATCTAGATTTAGGTTAAGAAGAGCTTGTTCCCAAGAGGGGCTTTTCAAATCCCTTAGTCTACTCTTGTCACCAGCTGTGCTTTAGCTGAGTGAACATGAGAAACTAGTTCTGCTTAGGAGCCAATAGTGGTGCCCGTCCTTCTAAGTATATTCTTATTATTTCTGAAAGGTACTCCCTTAATCCCCTCTAAGCATGTATTTGTACATGACAGAAATTTACTTGGGTGGCTGGTGGTTTTGAACTTTCAAACATCCTGAATTATAACCTTTGTGAACTGCTTTGCTGTGTGGCCTCCTTTGTTGTCTTACGCATTTGCCTCTAGTGGTTAGTAGACAAATGTTTGCCTTTAAAAAACACACTATGAATATACGTGAACTACATCAGCAATTTTTTTTTTTTTCGGAGACAACGTCTTGCTCTGTTGCTCATGCTGGAGTGCAGTGGTATGATCACTGCTCACTGCAGCCTCAACCTCCCTGACTGAAGGGATCCTCCCACCTCAGCCTCCCAGGTGGCTGGGACAGGTGTGGGCCACCATGCCCTAATTTTTATTTTTTTGTAGAGACAGGGTCTTGCTGTGTTGCCAGGGCTAGTCTCAAACTCTGGGTTCAAGCAATCCACCTGCCTCAGCCTCCCAAAGTGTTGGGATTACAGGTGTGACCACCACACCTGGCCACAAAATTCTTGTAGCTAGTGCTAGTAGGTTAGAATAAAACAACTCACTTAGGATTGCAGCAGATGGGAGCTGTAGTAGATACCTTTGAACAGAATGATACCAGTTTTGGCAAAAGGATCTATTTTCGTGTATATGTATAGTTAGGAAAAGTAATGAAGGTCATATGCCAAAAGTAACGGTTGTTTGTGAGTGGTGGACTTAAAGTGGCCAGACCCCTTATTAAAGAAGTCTCCTAGCACTTGTCCCAGGTGCCATTTGGTTTTGCATGACTATTTTCCCCTCCGACAGTAAGCCTCCTGAGGGGGAGGGTCGAGTCTGTTTTTCTCACCATCATACACCCACATCCAAGCACAGTGCCTCTTCCCTTACTCACTGAACATATTAGCATATAGGTTATAGCATAGCCTATAACCATTTGTCTCCTGCTTAGGGCCTAACTCTGGCTAGTCTTTCCAGTGATACTGTTCTGTTCTGCCTTTGGGGATACATCCTGAGTTGCCCTTTGTACCGCCGCCGTTCTTCACTTCCATCTGAGTAGTAGTGTAAGCGTGTTTTCATCCAGGTACTGCATCACTGATAGAGGGTACCAAGCGTGTTTTCATCCAGGTACTGCATCACTGGTAGAGGGTACCAAGCGTGTTTTCATCCAGGTACTGCATCACTGGTAGAGAGTACCAAGCGTGTTTTCATCCAGGTACTGCATCACTGGTAGAGGGTACCAAGCGTGTTTTCATCCAGGTACTGCATCACTGGTAGAGGGTACCACTTTACTTGCTTTTTGGGGGAGCTCCGACTCTAGGATTTTTGAAAACTTTTCTTTCTTCAAAGGGTTGCCTGGTTAAATTAGGGAAACCAGCATCTCCCATTGCTTGTGTAATCCTATACCTACACATTCTCCCACTCTCTAAAACCTGTTGATTTGGGGGAGGCTGGGGAGAAGAGAAGAAACAATTACATGGATGTCAATGACCACATTGCTAGCCTGAGTCCCAGTTGCCCTCTGGGTTCCACAGAGAGTCACAGTCCCATTTTTGTGGCATGAATACTAGCAGTATCAGAGCCCTTTATTTCCTTCCCTAAAGTTTGTCAAAAAGTCAACTCATCATCTATGTGACAAACTTAGGAAGTGTTTCTGAACCACTGTCATTCATATCCATGCTAGTCTTCACAAGGTATATCCTATAAGTTTAATGGGGAAAGCAGTGGATTCATCTAATACTTGGAGTCACATTAATGTTTATTAGTCCTTCTAAATATTCCAGAACAAAGAGCTGAAAGCCCACAGCACCTGCCCTTGCATTTCCTTATCTCCAACTATACCTCATATTGTTCCTCCATTTCAAACAAGGGATAGCCTAAAATATTATTTTATTCAGAATCCTCCCAATCAAAATATTTACTTTTTTTTTTTTTATGTCATACCAACTTTTTCCATACCCACTCATCCAAATTCAGCCACGTTTCAAGATTTCTCCTCTTCATCTGGCCATTACTGTATAATCTGTGGTAAGCAAAATCTCTAAACTGGCCGTCTGTAAAATAAGGATGATACCAACGTGCCAGTAGGTCTGTTGAGATTATAAATGAGATACCTCATAAGGAAAATATTTTGTCCCTAGAGAGTGCTGGCTAATGACCAGGTAGGTAATAGCACAGGTCTACAATCGCTTATCCAAAACTCTTGTGGCTAGCAGTATTTCAAAACACATCCACAGCACGTTCTCAAACAAACCTATGGCTGGATATATGGCCTCAATAAAATGTATTGACATGAATTTCAGGTCAGATTTTGTAGCCAAATTCGACAAGAAAAAGCTTGGTTTTCAGAGCCCTGTGGATTTCAGAATTGCAAACTTGTAGTGGCTTTCAAATTTTTGCTGGTGCTCACTTGGCAGCTGGTCCCAACTGCCTTTACTTTCTAAATAACTGGCAAAGAGACAAATTAGCAGGTGCACTCTAACCTGTAGAGCAGCAACAACAGAACCTTGCACACTCTGAGCCTTCTGCAGAGCAACCGGAAGCCTATAAATGCAGCAGGTGAGTGAGAATAGGCTGCCGAAGCCCAGATGCGGTCCTTCTGGAATCTCTCACTCAATCCTCTTGTCTTACGGAAGGGAAAATCTAAGGCCGAAAATGGAAAAATGACTTGTCCGAGGTTCAACAACTTTAGACTGAGCTTCTTTGACAATGTTGGATGCCTGTATCCTTTTCCTTCATGGCACTTAATGGCTCACATGTATTCATGGCTAGAGCCATGGGCTTAACCCTTGTCCAGTCAATCCTGATGGCCAGAGAAGTAGGATACTATTAGCTACCCTTTACCCAACTTGTCTTTGCGGTTAGGCAGGTAGGTCTTCATCATAAGACGGCAGCACCCTTTGGGTTTATTTGGCTACAACAGTTGGGGAAGATGCATTCCCTCAAAAGGAAAATAGGCTGGTCACAGAGAAAGACTATTAGGCAGATAAAACAAGTCTACTGCAAATATTATCTACCGTTGTTAAGTGATTGCTGTTAAAAGCATGGCACTCATTATAAAACAATCTTCACAACGTTATTTTCCCCAATTTACAAATAAAACTGAGCTACCTTAAGAAGTTTTAAGACTTGCTCTTTCCAATGATCTGGATTTTGTTTACCTATTTTTCTAAGTCAGGTCTTTGTGTTTAGGGAAGATGTGTGTTGTACAATAGAAAACATGTTGCTTGCAAACAATCTTTCTCCTAGCTTTTTCCCACAACTCTGAACTCTAGAAAAGAGAAATTCCCCCAGTTGGAAAAAAGATGTTAGTAGGCTCTGAGAATGGCAGGAATGTGAGCTTCATTCTCTAGAAAGACATCAGAGGAATGACTACATGGAGTACAAAACAGGTTGGACTCTAGGCACTGGAACTTCCAGTAGTAGAAACTATTACCAGGGCAAAGTTTGCAATTTGTTGTACCATCTGCCTTCAAAGGACACCTCAGAGTTGGTCATTAAGGAGTTCAGCAGTGACCATGATGGACTGAAGACAAGAGTCCCTCTAGTATCTTCTGCGCACAGGCAATTCTCCTGGATCTTGCGTAACCTTAGCGAAGAACTGGGACTGAATTTCCCGGTAGGTGGCAGGCAAGATGGGGACTCAGATATATTTTGATATAAAATAAAATGTACTGTGACATTTCTTTCACCCTCAAACATCATATACTTTACTGCTTGTTCTAGGAAGCTCCATGACCTCAGAGAAAAAGATAGGCTTTACAGAAAGGCAAATGTATATTCTAAGCAAAGACTGTCTCACAAATACCACTGTCCAACAATAAAACTTTCCCATGCTTGTTTCACCTCTAAAATAACACTAGGACTAACTTTAAAGGATTGTTTAGAGGATTAAAATGTGTCAATACGCAAGGTGCTAAAAAAATGTGTAGCATGTAAACATGGCTCAATACATGTATTTTTACTGTGGTATAGCAGGCACTCTGTTTCTTGCTACACTTCAAATATTACTTTTTAGGAAAACTCTTGGAAATGTAAGTTAGTCACCTCAAAAAGTTTCCTGCTTTTATACTCAGAAAGCATTGAGGTTAGGTGAAAGTACACCATTATGTTTTGTAAGTTAAAATAATTGGGTCAAAACTTACTGGTTTACCTAAAATGCAGGACAATCAGCATTCTTGTATTGGTAGATCAAAATCAGCTTTAAAAACATTTAGGTTTGCAAGCATGCATGCTTAGATGTTCATTAGGTCATGGGATGGCCATGTGCAGCACTGGACTCTCAGCTCTAGCACAGGTGGGCCATGAGCCCTTAGGGAAAGGTTCCGTTCACCTGACGACTCCGGGGAGATGATCAGCTTCACTGTCAGTGTCACGTGGCCATCTTAAGTCTACTTTGTCACTATTAGCGCCGCAGCACCCTGAGAACTGCCAGTTCGATCCAGAGAGAAGCTGAACTCGTAATTCTGATGGATGATGAAAACAATAAGATATTAAGAAATCCAGGCCAGGCGCAGTGGCTCATGCCTGTAATCCTAGCAGTTTGGGAGGCCGAGGCGGGTGGATCACTTGAGGTCAGGAGTTCGAGACCAGGCTGGCCAACATGATGAAACCCTGTCTCTAATAAAAATACAAAAACTAGCCAGACGTGGTGGCACAAGCTTGTAGCTCCAGCTCCTCGGGAGGCTGAGGCAAGAGAATCACTTGAACTCGGGAGGCAGAGGTTGCAGTGAGCCGAGATCACGCCACTGCATTCCAGCCTGGGCGACAGGGCGAGACTCTGTCTCAAAAAGAAAAAAAAAAGAAAAAAAAATCCAAAGTGATAATGAGTGAAGTCTATTCAGCATCCTACAGTGGATTATTAAATTTTTAAATCTTAGTTGAGGAAACAGGTGTTTCAAATAATGTTCTGGACACTATTAGGAAACTTGTTATCAATACAGGCCTCAAGTTTTAATTAAGTATTTAAGGTGGTTTCTTGAAAATAATTAAATAAAATGCTTAATTAAAAAAAGTTCCCAAAGTTAAAATGGTCTCCTGAAGACATATTTAGGAAAAAAAAAAAAGAAACAACTTTACTTAAAAAAAAAAAACAGTCTTATCACCTGTTAATTCTAATTCCTAAAATAACTCAAATCCCTTTTCTTTTCTATGAAAAAAGAAACAACTGTACTTTAGGGCCTCATCATTCTCACTAGCACAACAGCCTGCTCTATATGAAGCACTCACCTCCAGTCCTGCCCTTCCGTGATCCCCACCTGACAGTCATCCATGCAGCAATTCCAGTGATCCTGTCACAGTGCAAATCTCATCTGTAGTAGTTCAACTTAGTCATGCTGGTAGCCAGTGGGCTAAGTCTAGCTGGCAGATGTTTTGTTTTATTTCAATGCCTTTGAGCAGGTATACACCCCAAGCCCCACCACTCACTCTAGGCATTCACACCTGGCCCCTGTGAGACATCTGAATTTGCCAACCTCTGACCTACAGTATACAATCCAAATACTGCAGCTGGTGTGATCTTTCTAAAATGCAAATGAGGCCATGCTTCTGCCCTGCTATGCTAAAAAAAAAGAAAAAAAACAGACCAAAACCTCTGTCTTCATAGAGCTTGAAGTGCTATGGAGATGAAATAAGGGACAGAAGAGAACATGGTGTGGTGAGGGCAGGGGAGCCTATTTCAGATAGGCTGGTCAAGGAAGACCCACACAGATGAGGGCACGTACTGTAAGGAAAGATGCGCTCCAGTCAAGGAGTGGGACAGAGGCCCTAGAAGGTGGGTGGGCTGTCCCCGCCAGTATTTTCTCAGGCAAATGCTAGTTGTTTTTCAGGAATCAGCTCAAATGCCATTTCTCCAAGGAAACCTTTCCTACCGTTCCCAGGTGGAATGAAATTCCTCCTCCCATACATTCATATGCATATCTCAGCTATACTTTCATAATTCTGTCATCATTTGTGGACACTGTCCTCAAAAATGTTCACTGAAAAACATTATCTGAAGGATAAATAGGCAGATATGATAAAGCACTCTTCATGAAACCCTCCTCTTTAACAACGAGGGATGGTATATGAAATATATTCTTCAGAAAGAACAGGGTCTTGGAATCAAAGTCCAGGTTTACATTTCTCATGTGAGTGAAGTTGGACAAATTCCTTAGCCTGGCTGAAGCCACCATTTATGCACCAGTAAAGTGCTGGAAGGACCAAATATGAGAAGGCACATTTTAGCCCCAACCCAGTGAAAGCACATAGTCGGCCGTCAGTAAATACTGCTTTTCCTTCCTCTTAAACTGCTTTCCATCATTTAGCTGCCAAAAGCAGGTGTTGCCACAAGAGGGCACTTTTAGCACAGCTGGAAAAGCATGGCTGCTTTGCCTTCTCAGATTAAACCAGCCACCATCTCATGCTTAAGCTTTAAATCCACAGTGGGTGAACAATGAATGAAAAATAACATTTGACAAGTATAGAGCAGTGATGTGTTTGGTGCTGCCAAGTCTATTACAGACAGACTTAAGGGAAACGAGAACCTGGCATGGTGGCGAAGAGCAAGGGTGTTCGAAGTCAGACTGATTGGGGTTTGAATGCGGGTTCCCTGACCACACCGGGCAAGTGTGGCCTCTCTGAGCTTCATCTGTAGATGCCAGGCCTCCACTAGAGGATGGGTGCTGGCACCAGTGAACTCAGTCTGGCTTGATGGATGGATGAACCAATGGATACATAGGCCCCAAGTGATGAGAACTGTAGGAAAGAAGAATTGAAGTTACCTGGTAACTGCTGACCCACTGTGGGTACACAATTGCACTAGCTCTGTGCTTTCTCCTCTCAGCAGTGCATCATCTATAGTGTTGCCCAATACTGACAGCCTATGCTTCAAGGAAGCCAAGTGAGACAAGAAGCTATCAAAAAGATGAATTCTAACTTCAACAAATTAGAAAAAAATCAGACTCTAAGAGGGTTTAAGTTGATTAAAACACATGTGTTAAGGACAATCTCTTCAACAAATGGTGTTGGGAAAATGAAATATCCACATGGAAAAGAATGAAGTTGGACCCTTACTTTACAACATATACAGAAATTAACTCAAAATATATTCAAGATCTAAATTTAAGACGTAAAATTATAAAACTCACATTGGATTTGCCAGCGTATCTTGGATATGCCACCAAAAGCACAGGCAACAAAAGTAAAAGTAAATAACTGGACTACATAAAAATTTAAAACTTTGCTGTGCATCAAAGTCAATGGATATAATCAAAGGGGTGAAAAGGTAACCTGTGGAATGACAGAAAGTATTTGCAAATAATATAACTGATAAAGAGGCTAGGCACAGCACCTTACACCTGGAATCCTAGCATTTTGGGAGGCCCAGGCAGGCGGATTGCTTGAGCCCAGGAGTTTGAGACCAGCCTGGGCAGCAATGGCAAAAAAATTAGCTGGGTGTGGTGGTATGCACCTCTACTCCACTACTCAGGAGGCTAGGGTAGGAGAATTTCTTGAGCCCAGGAGATTGAGGCTGCAGTGAGCTGTGATCATGCCACTGCGCTCCAGCCTGGGCAACAGAGTGAGACTCTGTGTTAAAAAAAAAAAATATATATATATATAATTAAGCCCCTTTAGATATATCTCTCTATCTATATATATATTTAACCTCTTTAGATATAGATATATCTCTGTGTGTGTATATATATATATACACACACAGATATAGAGATGTATAAAGATGTATCTGTATATATATGCGGGTACCCTATATCTAAAGGGGTTAAATATGTATTTACAACATATACAGAAATCAAAAATATATTCAAGATCTAAATTTAAGACATAAAATTACAAAATTCTTAGAAAACAGGAGGAAAGCTGTTAAATATATATATCCTTAAATATATATTAATTTAATAATATAAATATTGTTATTTATATATTATGTTACTATTAAATATAAATATATAAATATATATATTTAAATATAATATATAAATATATATATTTAAATATATAAATATATATTTAAATATAAATATATAAATATATATAAATTATATATATAATTTATATATATGTGTGTATATATATGTATATATATATCCTTAGACATATATATCTAAGGGGGTTAAAATCCAGAATATAAAGAATTCTTACAACTCAGCAACACCTCAAGCATATGAAAAGATGCTCAACATCACTAATCATTAGGAAAACACAAATCAAAACCAGAACAAGATTATCATATCACATCCATTAGGACGGCTACAATCTGAAAAACAGAAAATAACAAGCGTTGGTGAGGATGTGTAGAAATTGGAACCCTTGTGCACTCTTGGTGGGATTCTAAAATGGGCCAGCCATAATGGAAAACAGTCTAGTGGTTTCTCAAAAAAATTAGAATTACCATATGATATAGCAATTTCACTTCTGAGTATATACCCAAAAGAAAAGGAAGTGGGATCTTGGCTGGGCACAGTGGCTCATGCCTGTAATTCCAACACTTTGGGAGGTGGAGGCGGGTGGATCACCTGAGGTCAGGAGTTCGAGACCAGCCTGACCAACATGATGAAACCCCATCTCTACTAAAAATACAAAAATTAGATGGGCGTGGTGGTGCACGCCTGTAATCCCAGTCACTCCGGAGGCTAAGGCAGGAGAATCACTTGAACCCGGGAAGTAGAGGTTGCAGTGAGCCAAGATGGTGCCATCGCACTCCAGCCTGGGCAACAAGAGTGAAACTCTGTCTAAAAAAACACACACAAAAAAGTGGGATCTTGAAAAGTATTTGTACACCCATGTTCATAGCAGAATTATTCACAATAGCCAAGAGGTAGGAGCAACCCAAGTACCCATCAACCAAAGGCTGGATAAACAAAATGGTACATATACAATGGAATATTATTCAGCCTTAAGAAGGAAGGAAACTCTGACATATGTTACACAACATGGAATAACATCAAGGGCATTATGCTATGTGAAATAAGCCAGCCACGAAAAGACAAATATGGTACGATTCCACTTATATAAAATACCTAGAGTAGGCACATTCATAGAAACATAAAGAATGGTGGTTATCGATGACTGAGGTGAGGGGAAAATGGTGAGTTTCTGTTTAATGGGTATGGATTTTTAATTTTGCACGGAAATGTTCTGGAGATTGGTTGAACAACAACGTGAATATATGTAACAATACTAAACTGTATGCTTAAAAATGTCTAAGATGGTATATTTTATGTCTATTTTACCACAATCTCTTTCTTTCAAAACGGTTTAATATGCTTCTCCCTCTGACACACCTTAATGTGCTTCCACCTCTGCTGAGTCTGCCTGTACCAAAATGCCTCTACTTGATGAGTAAAGCTACTCAGAAGCTTGGAAACCTGATAATGCAGCTGAAATGCCCTGAAAACAGAAAGATTAGCACTTCTTTCCTTCTAATTTACCACAAGTATGCCACAAGACACTGGATATTCAGTTATACGTACTATTCATAAAAGCATTTGTATAGAAAACAGTATTTTCCACATACGGAGTCTCAATCAACTAACAGGATGCCAACCTCTAAAATATGAGCAGACTTCTGGCTCTGGATTAGTCTCTGTATGCAGTTACAAAGGAATTTTAATACTTGTTTTCAGGAAAAAGTATTTATTTTACACCATTACAAAAATATTTAGGCACATAATTTTCATGTTTATGTCACCTGATTTACATACCTCAATTCTTCAGTACCTTTTAACACTAAAAATGGTCATTTGGTAAATAGACTCTAAAATGAAAAAATACTGTGAGAAGCTAACACCTGTAGACAAAAATCAGTTGATCATCAGCATGAGAAAGAAAACATTTGTGAAAAAAATAATCTCTAAAAACATTTTTGTGAGACAATAAATCTAACCAGTAGATTTCTTTCTAAAAAGTATTTTCAAAGAACAAAGCTTTAAAAAAAAAAAAACTACAACACTGTAAACTATATCCTCATACCATGAAGCAGCATCCTGAAAGTAAGACCTAGAAGACTGGCTTAGAAAACAGTAATGGTGCCAGGGACTCACAGTATATGACAACTGAGGCAGGCCTGGAAGCAGGGGCAGCATGGGGTCAAGTGCTTTCAATTCAGAGAGGAGAAAAGGAATGCTGGCCTTTCCAGGAGCCATCTTAAGGTGAGAAACTGAGAAAGACTTAACTGAATTGCCATTCTAAAATGTAATTATCTTTCTTTAAGATAGAAAATAATTTTCCTGGCCGGACATGTGGCATACACCTGTAATCCCAGCACTTTGGGAGGCTGAGACAGAAGGGTTACTTGAGGCCAGGAGTTTGAGACCAGTCTGGCAACAGAGTGAGACCCTGTCTTTACCAGAAAAAAAAAAAAAGGAAGAAACGAGTCAGGCGTAATGGCACATGCCTATAGTTGCAGCTACTTAGCAGGCTAAGGCAGGAGGATCACTTGAGCCTAGGAGTTTGAGACTGTGGTGAGCTGCTATGATCACGCCATTACACTCCAGCCTGGCTGGCGACAGAGCAAGACTTTTTTTTTTTTTTTTTTTTTTTTTTAAAAAGGAGGAGGAGTAGGGGCAAGAAAATAATTTTCCTTTATTAAAATGTACCATCACAATATAAAAGCAATTTTGTTCTTTTTTAAAAATAGGTAGAATCACCTGCATCATGTAATGGCCATAATTGTGTCCAGTAGATATTTTTAAAAAAGAAAACACAGTGAACAGAAACTGCTACCTAAGGATTCTAGAGGCAATGAGATACAGGGTCCTGTTTTTCAGGATATACCATATTGCCCAAGCCTCTAGCATTTACGGAACATAAATTAAGAATCTTGTTTTGCCTTGAGTCTCACCATGAAATAATGACACGGTAGCCACATTTGCTGAGTGCCTAATATGTACCAGGCATTGGGCTAAGTAGTTTCATATCCATGTCTCATTTATTCCGAACTTTTTTCCTCAGGGAGAGAAAAATCAATTACAGTCTTGTTCATAGGGAAAACCAAACTTACAGTTTTGGGAAAGCAAGAACATCTACAGTAGAGGAGGAGGCCTCAAGCTACTTACAGAATTCTAAGAGCTGTGTTGCTATCTCAGAGCTAGAAGATTAACTAATATGAGTTACAAAAGTCCTCTCAGATTAAAAAAATGCTTTAGCTGTGTGGGGCACCCCTAAAATCAGTGATACTCATAACTGTGCAGGCAGCTCTTGGTTACAAAATCACGGACTCCTTTCATCTGTCTCCTTTCTCCCACTCAGGGTCCAGGTTACAATATCTGGCGAAAGAATTACACACTCCTTGAAAGCAAGAACCATGTCTTGTTTATCTTTTTTCCAGAGCTTAGCAAAATACTTGGCATACAACAGCTGCTCACTAAATCTGTGCTCACTGAACGAGGCTGTAAAGCAAGGCAGGCCCAAAGTCCTGGGGTGCCATTTCAAACCAATTCAATGTGAAACTCCACTGTTTCTCCGTGAGGATCCTGCACCAGCTGTACTGACCAAAACCCTCCATGGACTCTTGATAAAACAGGACTACCAAAAGCGTGTAAATGCACTTTTTAAAAAAAAAACTAGGTGCAAACTGGAGCCTATAAATGATTGACTCATAAAGTCCACAGCCACATGGGGCAATTAAAACTCAACGGGACATGGTGGCAATGTGTGGCCTGGCCAACTAGGGTTATTCCAATCCATTTAGCCTTGACTAGAAGCAGACTGGCCAAAGAGGGCCTCACCTACATTGAACAGGAGCCACTAGTCATAGAATTTGTCTTTTGGAATACCACAGCTCATCTGTCTCAGTGGGCAAATTAAGGATTTAACTCTGTATTGCCTCTTTTTCTCCCAAGAGGCAGTTAACAGGACAAAGAATTTCTGCCCAGTAAATATCAAACACGGGGCAAAAACCAGACTTTCTGGGAGGTGCCACAGTACCAGGTAAATCCCCAGCATATTATAACACGCCTGCAATAATCAAAACACAAACTCCAAAAGACTATTCAGTCTCCAGCTTGTTCACCCTGCTCCATCTTGCAATGCTGGTTAGCGGCTGAAGGAGGCATCCAGGAAGCAGAACACAGACAGGGCAGAAGTTGCTGTACTGCTCTGGTCAGCCAGAAGTTTCAGCATAAGCCAGGGCTCCCAAGGCACAGAAGCCTGTCACGTGCATTTAGTGAAGCTGTAACTACACAATGTTCTCAAATACTCCTGAAGAGGTGACAGATCTCCTAGGGAACATGACCCCCAAGAGGCAATTCAACTCCTGGTGGGGCTCTAGCCCAACACCTGTTAAAGACACCCAAAAGCCTTTCATGAAGAAATATTCTACAACAAAAATTATTCAAAGGTCCCTCCTTCATGTTGCTGACAGAAGGAACAGAATCACTAAAAATAGCTCTCACTATGCCCTTTCACTGTACCTAAGCAAAACCAGGAAGTGGTGGCAACATTTACAGCCAGAAGTGCATTACCAAGTAAAGTCAGCCTGGAAGTGGGATAAGGGTTCCAGGACAGGGTAACCTGTCACTCTTCCTGATTTGCAAAGCATGCTCCTCTCTGACACCAAATTCAGTCAACTGCTTGCTTTTTTGAAAGTGCTCAAGTGAACTCAGAATCTGTTTCCTTACTCCCTCAGAGGGGAAGGGCGGTTAATTAAATAGCCGCATAGTTCAATAAAAAGGACATGGGTTTGATGTGTTAGCAAGTCATCCTTCTCTGAGTTTTGTTTTCTCATTGGTAAAATAGGGAGAGTAAGACCCATATGACACAAGATAATATCCTTTACTCCCAGTGGAATTTCCTCAGGTCAGAAGATGCTAGAAAAAAGTGAGTCTAAGGCTCTTAATGAAGCTTGTAACTTGGGAGTTGGCTGCAGGGATAATTCTAGGGACACAGCACCACCAGCCAAGCTTTAGTAAAGACAAGCCAAAAGAGAAAGACAGGAATATGAAAATGATCTCAATATAAATTTGCAAATCAAAAAAAAATCAAAACCCTAACTGTTTAGTTCAACAGAGTCCAGTGGATTCCAAACCCAATGAAATAGACACTGGTGTGTGCATTAGTGCAAAGGTACCAAATCTCTTGCACACTGGCTGCACAACTGGCCTGAGCAAACACACTAATCCTCAAAGTCAATGGATATCTCTGAGTCAAGTCATAGGATTATGTTTGAGTTAACACCTCCACCTTCCAGATTACCCCAAGAGGCAATTTAGGCAGTGCCCATTCACAGCTGCTCTCCCAAAATGCAGCATTGGTTTTGAGAGTTGGCAAGCTCAGTAGATGAGCCAAGGGACATATGATGTAGGTGAGAATGTTGAAAGGAGGGAAGTTTGCTCATTGCTCATGCCATTTAAGAAGGAAGATGATAGCTCTAACACTGACACTGCCAGAGAAAAACCAACCATTGACAATACAAAGACGTCTAACCAGCCTTTCCCCTCAAACCAATAAATTCAGAAATGTGGGACCTCATCATATTCATCCAAAGAGCAACCAAACCCAAAGGAAGGAGGCAAGGGAAAACAGACGTGCCTGTCTGCAATTCTCACTTAGAGAGGGAGTCAATGCTGAGCTGCACTGGTTTACAAAACACAGCTCTTTACTTGTACCTCATCTCACATTGCAGCATTTGGATTCACACTATTGTCGGGTAGGTAGCGCAGGTGTTTTTAATCCAATTTACAGATTTGCAGCTTTTGAGTGCTGAAACAACTTACTCCTAGTGACATCTTCTGAATAAATTAACAGAGCTAAATTCTCAACCTTACCTCAGTCACTATGGCAGGAGTGAGATGTTTCAACTACCTCTGCAAACATCTCTGTAACTCCAGCATTTAGCACAATGCCTGGCACATATACTTAAAACATTTTAGTTGAATCAATAAATCAAATAGATGAAAAATTAGTAAAAGGCCTACTTTCTCACCCCCTTCATTATCCCCATTCTACACAACAAAAAAAGAACATGTTTTCAAGGAATGCACTCTGCTCATCCTATGAAAGTCAGGGAAGCCAACACAGATAGCAATACACTTCAAAGCCCCACATATTTTTATAGTGCCAAAGTTGTTTTCCTTGGCAAATGGAATGATGATATGATGAAGACAATGCAATCATAAGAAATAAGATTCAAAGAAGAGAAATTTCACATATTCGTCTGCATTTCCAGCAGAGGAAAGGCTAAACTGCCTCCAGATGCAGCAACAATTTGAATGATGAAGCTCCAGTTGGCAAACATTATATATGCAGCTCTCAGGGACACCTGGATATCAAATTATGAAATAAAACACTTTCGAAACACTGATGTTTCACTGTCAGCATAGAAGAAAAATAAATTAAAAAGCCCAGTACATTTTCCAGTCTGATATAAATTAATTCAAACAACATATTTAAAATAGAGTCAATTATAAGTTTCTCTCATCATAAAATTTTAAAAGGCAGCAATCAATCCTCAGATTGTACAAGTGCAAAGGAATGGTTATTTCCTCCATAATCAAGACACCTCAGTGTCTGTGTAGGAATTGCCAGTGTTCTGAGTTGATTAAAAACTTAGGCCTACGTATTGGATGAAGCAATCCTCTGGTCACACTGCTCCTTTCCCCTTAATGTCCAGCTTGTTATTAGCCTCTGACTGTTTGCTCAGCTGCTCTTCAGTGAAAGTGATATAGGAATACACCAGGCTCCCAGCAATGCTGCAAAACAGAAAACCACTATCAGAGATGGAGGAAGGGAGGGTTTTAGTGTAAACACTCTACTTGTTAAAAAAAACTGACACCAAAAAATTAGATGAAGGGTAAAGTTTCACAGTGGGGAAATTCATACAATGAAGCACTATGCATCTATTAAAATGGTATAAAATAAAAACAGGCATTGACACATTAAATTTTATAAGACAGTTTAAATCTTTATGATAAAATGTATCATAAAACATCAAGCATTGTCTAATCCCATTTTATTTAAATGAACATCAATATGTATATCAATATGCACTGGAATAGACAAAAGTCTATAAGGAACACACCAAGAATATTAACAGTGGTTACAGCTGGATGCTGACATTACAGGTAAATTTTTACTTGTATTTTTTGCGTTTTGAAAAATAGGCATTAATAGGAAACATCCCAAATTAGTTAAATATGCAGACCCTAGGAGATTCACAGAGCTGATTTTTCTCTGACTAAAAGCAAGTTCACAGTGGGGAACTTATCATCTGGGCCATCAGCCTATGACAGGTGGTTGCTGGTACCCCTCACTTATCCATCGCACCTACCACCAGGAAGGATCCCTCTTTGGTGACAGTGATTACTTGGTTCATTCTCTGTGGGGACCTCAAACTCACCTAGGATACACAGCCTCCTACCCTATTCACTAAGTGGAAAGTAGGCTGGAGGAGCTCACCGATCTGACCACTCCTGCCCTGCCCTCCCTGGCTCTTCCACTGAGATTGCCACCCAGGACTCCCTTGGATTTCAGCCAGCTGGATGCCTGACCTGGGCTCCAATTCTTCTGCCCTGGTTTTGGCCCTCATCTTCTGCCTGACCACTTGACTCATGAACTTGCCAATTATTTAAAATTAGTTCTGTTCTCCTCTGGGCTCTGACGTCAGCCCCAGACCAGCTGCAGAAGGGTGAGAGATGCCTAGCTCTTGTTCCCACTAGGAAGAAAACGGGATCAGGCACTGGCACTTGTTCTTTACTGCACACGCTCGCATAATACTAGCCATTCTCTGAGACTCCAATCAACCCAAAATAAAGCCTTTTCCAATTTAAGCTTCCCAACCAGATTCTTCCTTTTTCTCATCTGCACCTCACAGCACTTAAGAACAATCAAATTATTAAAGTCTACCTGTCAAGCATTTTATTTACATTTCCTGTTTTTGCAATATTCCTGCAAGGTACAATATCCCTCCAAGGTGTCCATTTTATAGATGAGGAAAGTCCCAGAATCATAAGATAAATTGCTCAGGGTCACAAAGCATCCTAATGATGGACCAGAATAAAACCTAGGTTAGTCTTTCTCCACTCCAACTGCTGCCTCCCTTATGACCCTTGTGCCACTGAATATTAGTTATCCATCCTCACTTTGTCCTTATCATCTTGTTAATTTCCCATGGACTTAATTCTTTTAGCTGTACAGAGTCTCTTGCAATTGGCCTGGCACTTTTTAGCAACACAGTAAGTTCGGCAACTGCTGAATTGAGTATCCCCTATCACCCCACTTGAGGAAAGGGGCCTCATGAACCCAATTCTTACACTTTTTTTGTCTTTTTCCCCCCTTTCTGTGGAAAACAGGGTCTCGCTATATTGCCCAGGCAGGTCGTGAACTCCTGGGCTCAAGCTATCCTCCCACCTCTACCTCCCTAAGAGCTAGGATTACAGGTGTGAGCCACTGCGCCTAGCATGAACCCAATTCTTATGCCAATGTTCATAGAGCTTCATCTTTTCCTTCATCTAGCAGCTTTTTCCCATTTAATTTTTTCTGGAATTTGATATGACTCTCCTAGAAACTTTTCTGGTTTTTCTAGTACCTCAGGTAGATTACTTCCCTGGTAGCTGGCCTGGACCCAAGAAGATGGCTTACTGAAGTCTTTTTTGACTGAAGCTAAAAGTTTTTTAAAGTTCGCATGTACATCCATCCACATGACAATCAATTTCCCTTTGCCTCCAAACCCAACCCAAAACAAAGTAGAAGGGCTACCTCTCCTTTCTTTCATCCTACCTTCCGCTAGCTTCCCCTTCCCACAACAACCTAAAAAATAAAAATGCTTTCTCATTTTTCCTGTTAAGATGATCTTTGATGTTCATATTAACCCTATTTAAACTGGATAGGAATACTGGGGAAGCATAGGATAGAAGAAGACAAAGAATGTCCTGGAATTTATTCCAGGCTTAGCCCTAATGATAATTCCAGACCCTATATTCCCAGTATAGTCAGTGTATTAAAAAAACATTGACTCTACAGTTAGGTCTTCGTTCAAATCCTGAATGCACTATAGGTTGAGTATCTCTTATCTAAAATGCTTGGGACCAGAAGTGTTTCCAATTTCAAATTTTGGAATATCTGCATTATACTTACCAGCCGAGCATCCAAATCCCAAATCTGAAATGTTCCAAAGAGCATTTCCTTTGAGCGTCCTGTTAGCATTCAAAAATTCCAGATTTTGGAGCATTTTGGATCACAGATGTTCAATCTACACTAGCTATGTGACCCTGGGCAAATTAATTAATCCATTTTTGCATTCATCAAATAAGAATAATGTTATCTATCTAAGCTTGTCTGAGGATTAGAGATTACACGGATAATCTTCTCTTCATTCTCTTCTCCCCTACCTTCCCTGTCAGCCCTGACACTCACAGACCAGAGGGGAGATGTACTGCTGACAAAAAGTAAGGTACTATAAGTATAAACGTCTTACTCCATTTGGGTTGCTATAACAAAATACCATAAATCGTGGCTTATAAACAACAGAAATTTATTTCAGTCCTAGAGGCTGGGGAGTCTAAGATCAAGGCAGGTTCAGTGTCTAGAGAGGGCTCTCTTTCTGGTTCACAGACAGTATCTTCTCATCATGCTCTGGGATCTCTTACATAAGGGCACTAATCTCATTCATGAGGATGCCAACTCCATGACCTAATCACCTCCCAAAGCCCTACCTCCGAATACTATCACTTTGGGAGTTGAGAGTTCAGCAAACTGGGGGAACACAAACATTCAGACCATAGAGCAAGGAGATGTAACATTATGAAAGAGGGGGCACACTATTGCCACATGGTTGTAACTTGAGGCAACGATAAAATATTTTTAATTTCGTCTTTATTACTGACTCGATCATTATCAAATACAGATTTTCAGAAAGGGCAATTCATGAACCACCTGAAGAGAACTGAATATTCATCAATGAGCATACTATGTGTGACGCAGTGATGAGTAAACACTTTGGAAAGGAACTATAATTTGCTCTCTAGCAGCTTTGGGGAAGGGGAAAACTAGAAGGAAGGGAAAGGGAAAATGAGGAAAAGCCCAGATTTGAAGGGGAGAGGGGTTATATCTGAATTTTTATACATCACTACCAAACGATTCTAAATCAGGATCTTCTACTACTTCAAACAGAGACCCTTTAACTAATCTACTGGCTCCATAAATATTCACATTAAAGTTGATACCTTCTGGTACTATGAAATTGGTGTTAATACATTAGATCATCCTAAATATTCATTTTTTCTGCCTGCCTTGGCCTCCCAAAGTGGCACTACCAACTCTTAACTCACAGAGACCTCTGTGGCAGACACAGCTGGGAGACAACTAGAAGAAAAAGACAAAGCTACAGTTCCTGAGACAGAGGCCTTGTTAGGATACTGCAAATCTGACTGGAATGTGCCAAACTGCTTCCAAATCTATTGAATCTACTAAATCTACTTCATCTGCTCTGATCCACTTTTGATCTTCAAAAGCAAGGCAAACACAGTCTACTTCTCCTAAACCTACAGTCATGGACATATTCATTAGCCCCCGACAATGAGATATCCATTCCAAAAATATACACTAAAAATGCTTTCAATATAGCAACCCCGTGGCCAGGGAACAACAGTCCTGACGTCCACCACCAAGCCCAGGTAATTTTGTAATTTTTTTTGTAGAGACAGGGTTTCACAATGTCACCCAGACTAGTCTCAAACTCCTGGGCTCAAGCAATCTGTCCACCTCAGCCTCCCAAAGTGTTGGGATTATAGGAATAAGCCACTATGCCCAACCTCTCCCTGCTTCTTAAGAAGCATTATGTAGAGACATTAAATATGTAGCACATAGAAGGCACTCCACACGTTTAATAATGAAGAAATGTTCCATTAATTTAATAGCCTAACCTTATTGTGACACTATTTGAATATCCAATTCCGATTTTTCAATTTAATTAAATATTTTTACTTACCTGATATTTAAACCAATGAAGTTTGTCCACGTGAAAATATAATCTCCACCAAAGACCATTCCAATATAAGTTATTAATATATTCTAAAAATAAAAATAGTAATATACTGTTACATAGGTTTAACTGAGCTTCTTACATATATATAAAACTCATCCAAATATCTGTCCTTAAAATACAAAAACAAATAAACAAAAGACAAACAACAAAAACCCACCAACCCTAATAAGAGTAGAGTATAAGGAAGAACACTATAAAGGAATCAGTGACATTAGCCTCTTCTCAATCGATTTCTCCAGAAGATAAATGCTTTTGCCAATACTGAAGAATACTACCAACAGAATGGGAGAAAATATTCACAAACTATGCATTGGACAAAGGCCTAATATCCAGAACTGATAAGCAACCTAATTCAACAAACACAACCCCATTAAAAGATGGGCAAAGGACATGAACAGATATTTCTCAAAAGAAAACATACATGCAGCAAACAAATATATGAAAAAAGACTCATCGCCAATCATCAGAGAAATACAAATCAAAACCACAATGTGATACCATCTCATAGCAGTCAGAATGTCTATTATTAAAATGTCAAAAAGCAACAGATGTTGGCGAGGTTGGGGAGAAAAAGGAATGCTTATTTATACACTGCTGGGGGGAATGTAGATTTAGTTCGGCCACTGTGGAAAGCAGTGTGGACATTTATCAAAGAACTTAAAAGAGAACTACCATTTGACCCAGCAATCCCACTACTGGGTTATATCCCCAAAGGAAAATCAATTGTTCTACCAAAGAGACACATGTACTCTTATGTTCACTGCAGCATGATTCCCAGTAGCAAAGACATGCAATCAACCAAGATGCCCATTAATGATGGACTGGATTAAGAAAATGTGGTACATATACATCATGGAGTACAATGCAGCCATAAAAAAGAAAGAAATCATGTCCTTTACAGCAACATGGATGCAGCAGGAGGCCATTGTCCTAAGCAAACTAACGTAGGAACAGAAAACCAAACACCACCTGCTCTCACTTGAAAGTGGGAGCTAAACACCGAATGTACATGGATACAAGGATGGGAGCAATAGACACTGGGGGCTACTTGAGGTGGGAGGGTAAAAGGGGGGTGTGAGTTGGAAGACTAGCTGTTGAGTGCCATGCTCACTACCTAGGTGACAGGACTGTTTGTACACCAGGCCTCAGTGACACACAATTTACCCATGTAACAAACCTGCACATGCACCCCCAGAACCTAAAATATCTTTGCCTCTTCTTCTAAAATGGAAAAAAGGGAATGGTGGGGACTTTACCAATATAATGACTGTTTTTAGAGGAATCTTCCTTAGTATCTTAAGAAAACACATGGGAAGTCATCTCAAGATATTATACCTAAAATCACTTCTGACACTCCCAGGTGCAAACATCTTCTGGCTCCCTTTTAATTATCCTAAGACCATAAAAACAAAAAATAAGTTTCTAAAATTTAAACTAGAGGCTGAATATCCCTTATCAGGTCCCAAATAGTTGGGACCTGAAATATTTCAGATTTCAGATTTTGTAATATTTCCACTACACTTACCAGGTGAATATCTCAAATTCAAAAATCCAAATGCCTCAATGATTATTTCCCTTGAATATCATGTTGGCATTCAAAGAGTTTTAGATTTTGGAGCAAGCATTTTGGATTTCAGATTT
Organism: Symphalangus syndactylus; assembly: GCF_028878055.3. Lineage (NCBI taxonomy): Eukaryota > Metazoa > Chordata > Mammalia > Primates > Hylobatidae > Symphalangus > Symphalangus syndactylus. The sequence goes on along the minus strand of NC_072434.2, from coordinate 45,599,080 downwards.
GGGGTTGCAGGAAATCAAAAAATTTTACCTCCAAATATTTTCTTAACATACAGTAATTAAGATAGCTGTCAGAAAGCCAGCAAAAAGAAGTAGCTCTGCAAAGCTGTCTTTTGTGAGGGAAATTTACATTTGTAGAAAAATCTACACTGACAGCAGCCAGGCCTCCCCTTGTCCAGATCTAGGAAACATTAACTGAGAGTCTGACACCTTTCAAGGTCTAAAAAAGCATTTATCATCTATTCTCTCCAAGGGCTGCTACCTGTGAGGTTTCATCTGTATAACAAGACCACTTTTACTAGCCAAGCCTCCTCTTCTCTCCCTCCTATAACCTATTTTGCCCAATCTAAGCCCCCATTCTTTCTGTAACTTCAAGAGAGTATATAAGCTTCTACACTCCACTGGGGGTTTAGGTAGTCACTCTGCAATATTCTCCATACACACATTAATAAATTAGATACCTTTTCTTTTACTAGTCTGTCTTTTGTGAGCTGATTTTTAAGCAAATTTTCCCTTCGTCCCTACAGTTTTGACGCAGTAAGCAGGGTCACCAAAGCTGTTCTGCTCTTTTGGAAGCTGCAGCAAAGATAATCCAGGACCTCACCAGCCAGCATAAGGATAAAAATTTCTTACCAGCCAGGCTCCAGACCTCTTTCTCCCTGTGGAATCTGGTCAAGTGGATGGTAAAAAAACAATCAGTTTCTTTTTCCTCTCCAAAATCTTTTTTTTAATTTTTTGCCACCAGGTCTCACTCTGTCTCTCAAGTTGGAGTGCAGTGGCACAATCTCAGCTCACTGCAATCTCTGCCTCTTAGGCTCAAGCAATCCTCCCACCTCAGCATCCCAAGCAGCTGGGACCACAGGTGTGCACCACCATGCCTGGCTAATTTTTTGTATTTTTGGTAGCAATGAAGTTTCACCATGTTGCCCAGGCTGGTGTTGAGCTCCTGAGCTCAGGCAATCCACCCGCCTCAGCCTCCCAAAGTGCTGGGATTATAGGAGTTGAGCCACCACACCCACCTATAGAGCTACAGAGCCCAAATCTTGATTAATGGGAGAAAAAGATTTGTGTGACAAGTCTTGGTTATAGCTTTTGGTTCTCTGTGGCATGAATATTCAAATTGTTTGATTCCTTTCTTCCTCAAAATAGTCTTTTCCTTTATCTTTGTCTTTCTGTGTTGCTCTGTCTTAAAAATTAGGGTACTGCTTGAGGTTCTCTTGTCATTTTATGCCCTTGAAAGTTTGACTTCTGATCAAGTGGAAGCACTCTCTTTTGGTCTCTGCCATCTGGGAACATGATTTCTGAGTCACGTCAGGTGGCCAGCCTAAAAATGGCTAGAAACCCAAGACTTTGTTCCAAATGTGTCAAGCTCTTAGGACAGTCTGTCATAAAAAGTCTCATCTACAAGGGGCTTTTGTCATCTCAACCTTTGTTGCCTGGTTAGTACTAAAAAAGTCCAGTCCCATGAGGGCCTACTTACTGTCACAGATTAACAGGTCTGTGACTGGTGGTACCCCACATATTTGTGGGTTACTGGAGACCATCTGTGATAATTAGAATCTTTCACTATCTGAGCCTATTCCTGGCAATACATTTTTTTTTTGGGGGGGGGGCATGGGAACTTTGGGATAGGCTATTCTATGCCCTTTCCAAGAAAACATTTCTAAACCTAAAAAATTACATCCTAGGTTTTCCACAGACTATTAGATTGAGTCACTATTAAAATAAGGACACCATTAAAAATTCAACAGCCAAAAGATGGATCCTTTAAATTAGACTCCTAAATTAAAAAAAAAAAAAATTAAGAGATTTCTTATTCTAAACAATTGATGAGAAGGTCACAATTTTTTTAGAAGACACATAATAGTGTCATGGTTAGTCTTAAAAATTTTTCTCTTGACAAAATTAAAAGAGCAAAAATCTGACCTAAAACAAAGTTAAAATCTTTTGTAAGCTCACACTCTCTGCTTTAGATCCCCTGTGGGATTCACAATAAAGGCTGCTGTACTTTATGGCTGGTAATTCAAGTTGTACACTTCTACCACCATAGCCTGGGTTCAATTCCTGGTCAGAGAATCAGCCCCTTTTGGCTCAATATTCATGTGACTTTGACTTTTTGGGGTACCCATTCACCTCTTTAGAGATGCCAGGTACATCCTTAGTTAAGTCATAACTTTGGTTAAGTCTTACTAGTTTCACTTGTGAAGGTATCTTCAATAAAAAAAATTCAAAATGCAAAAATATCACGTTTGTCCCCCCAGCTACAATCTGATAATAGATTTTAAAAGATTTTTTAAAAAGAGCTCTGTGGTTAAAATTCAGCTTAATTAAAAACCGACATTCAAATTATACATGCATATATAATTTAAGAACATATATCCTGGATATATATATACATATATCCTGTTCTTAAATTTTTTTTCAGTAGACTAAAAACTCTTAAAATTATGTTTTCAAAATTAGACTCTTAAATTTTACTTCCTGTCTTAGAAATTGGGCCAGGCACAGAGGCTCACACCTGTAATCCCAGCACTTTGGGAAGCAGAGGTGAGCAAATCACTTGAGCCCAGGAGTTCAAGACTAGCCTGGGCAACACGGCAAAACCCTGTTTCTATAAAAAATAAAATAAAATAAAAACTGGCCAGTCATGCTGACAGGTGTCTGTAGTCCCAGTTACTCAGGAGGCTAAGAAAGGGGGATCAATTGAGCCCAGGAGGTCAAGGCTGCAGTGAGCCATGATTGTGCCACTAAAGCCTGGGCAACAGAGTGAGACCCTGTCTCAAAAATATATATATTTTTCTTCCATTTACTCTTATTCCTTCCTACTCCGCCTTCCTCCTCTTTGCTGTCTTTGGTACAACATAAAAGAATCTAGAGGGGCTTCTAATGATTCAGATCCCTTAAGAAACACAAAAAAAGGTGCCATCTACTCCTTTCTTGTACTGTGGGAGAAACATGACTTGTGTGTGTGTGAGCTGAGTGGTGAGTCATCACTATGGTAAGAGCTACAGTTTTAGAGGTGACTGCTAACAGCTGTTTACAGTAAACAATTATTACTACAAGAGACTACTTGTTTCTTTGTGAGTTTAGATTTAAAAGATGTAGTTTAAATACTTTTAAAAATGTCTTTGTATCAAAGTACACTATACAAGCATTGCATAACCTGGTTTCTTGGCATTTTTCTTTCTGAGCATGTGGGATTCAATGTAAAAGTAAAATTCTACATTTGTAAAGCTCTATGTGTTCTGCCTTTCAACGGTGCCTACTTTCCACATATTTTAATTATTAGGCCCTAAAAACTACAGCTCTACAGATACTTTGTTGACCCTGTTGCTTAATGGGCTCTGCCTTGAGCTCAGTGATCCAGTTAAAAAACAGACTAAATTTTACAATGCCCCTCTAAATAAAATTAGTCCCCTTATAAAATCCTATGATAAGTTCCTATAAGTCTGTTACCTTGATATCCATTTTTAATCTTCCACTAACACATTCAAACTCCTTTTAAAAAATAAAAATTCTCTCTCTGCACTTTAAAATATAATTTACTACCCTATTTTCTCTAAAACACAATAAGGGCTTGGGCCATGTAAGGCAGATAAACTTTAATCTTTTTCACTTACAAAGACAAAGAGTTTAAATCCAACTGTTCTTTTAAACTAGTGAATTTTACTGGTCTTATGGCTAAAATTTAAAAACCAAAGCTATAAAGTCTTTATCTGTGTCCATCTATATTTTTATATATACATGTCTATGTGTATATACTGTCTACATAATATCAAGTTAACTTATAAGTTAGTACTCACAAATTAAATACGCCCAAATAATTTTCAAGTTCACGTGATTTTAGTAATCCTTAATAAATTAAAAGTTTAAAAATTATTAGTAAAATAAAATTAAAATGTCTTCAAATTTTTAGTTTTTTTTTTTTTTTTGGCCTGGTTGGATTGATCAGACAGGTTTATACTCTCTCTACTGAATGTTTAAGGTCACAGAACTGTTACTTCTATAATATTTTTAATGCTTACTTAATTTATCTGTGAGCTTATGTCTGTAAATTTGAGACTTTAGATTCTAATGTCTAGACAAAAAGGTCTGGGGCCAACACCCAGGTCCTGTCCTCCCTAGCCCAACCATGTCTCTCGGCCATACTGAGGATTAACTCCTCCAGGCATTGTGTTCACAGCTCTGTTCTTTGTCTTGCACTCTACATATAGTTAAAATTACTTATTTCCTAGGTTTTTCAGTAAAAATAAGAGTTACTAAGAGATACTATCATAACTAATATATATAATTAAAACTACTAGATACTAAAATAATTCCATATACAAAGTATATTCAAAAAGGAAAATGTGTTTTTTGTAAAAAAGGTTATAAAACACATAAAAATGTGTTTTTGTAAAAAAATAAAAAAGATTTTGCCTAGTATAAACGTTTAAAAAGTTTTTAATTAAAAAAATAAAAACTTTTAAAAATGTTTAAATTTAAGAGGCTATTTAAAAACGTACAAAAATCTTGTGGTCAAACTAAAATTAAATAGATTTATTTACAAGGTTTTATTAAAAATTAACTTTAACATTAATAATATACTAATACAAAAATAAAATCTAATTTTCTCTAATTTTTTTGAGACAGGATCTCACTCTATTGCCCAGGCTGGAGTGCACTGGTGTGATCTCAGCTCACTGCAACCTCTGCCTCCCGGGTTCAAGTGATTCTCCTGTCTCAGCCTCCCAAGTAGCTGGGACTACAGGTGCATGCCACCATGCTCAGCTAATTTTTGTATTTTTTGGTAGAAGCAGGTTTCACTGTGTTGGCCAGGCTGGTCTAAAACTCCTGGCCTCAAGTGATCCCCCTGCCTTGGCCTCCCAAAGTGCTGGGATTACAGACGTGAGCCACCAAGCCCGGGCAGTTTTCTCTTTCAAACAAAATTTTCATGTAGTATTAATAAAAAATAATTTTTAAAATTTTATTTACCTTCTAAATAAATTACAAAAAACAAAGAGGGGGTAGAGGGAAAAACAGATTCAGTATGACTCATGGTATCTTTATTATGTCTTGTAAGTCTCCACCAAGAGTAAAAGGTTTTGCTTTTTAAAATCTTTAAATTATCACGTTGACTAAATAAATGATATCTTTTAGTGGCCTGTAATCCTGTTTTAAACCTTTGTTATCTGACATATTTCCCCAAATCAAAATTTCAAATTCAGTTTTTTTGACCTCAAACTACCTTTTTAGATAATAGGGCCCCTAGAAGTCCAAGAAAAACCTATTAGTCTTATTTAGTATGTTAAAATCAAATGGAAATCATTAAAAAGAAGGTGCTTAACTTTCTCTGTGTTATATTTATATAAATGTGTTATTAATATATGTTCTAAACCTGTATGAGATTCCTAAAGATTTGAAATGTCTTCAGATATATTATCAGTAATAATTACGTTAAATTGGTATATGCCAATGAAATAATCAAATTTCCTTGTCAATTGTATAACTATTCTAAGATGTTTGTTGTGCACTGACAATTATTGTTTTACTTTGATTCTTCTCAAAATGCAGTTTACAATCGGGTAGCGTTCCAAAATTTGCTTCTTCTTCAGAGAAATTAATAAAAAAGACCCTGATAAGTAGCTGTAAATACAGGTTTCTGGTAACTTTATTGATCAGACCATTAGACTAGGTAAAAACTTTCAGTACTCTAGTTAACAAACTGAAGTATTCATGAGGATTGCTAACCTAACATCCAGCAGAATAAGAATTACATGGAATTGCATTAGTAAAAGACTAATTTTTATGACTTCAAAAAAAATGCTGTGTTTTCCAGAGTCAAAAAACTTTTTTTTCTTTTAAACTATTTATAATTTATAACAATTGGGTAAAATATACTTTGTGGACAAATATAAAACATCTTTCTAACTAATTTCTCCAAATTTAAAAACTATAAATACTCTTATCAGAATATAATTATTTAGATAAGTTCAATGCACATCTGTTTTCTTTGTAACAGGACACAGTTAGAGACACTGGTTATTTTGCCAAGGCTTTCACTAAAATAACATATTTTCAGATATGACCAGACTACTTTAAGAAATTAAAGTTGACTTTATAAAGCCAGTAAAAAGACCCTTGGCTACACAGTTCCTTTATAAGCTTCCTGACCTGTGATAAAAAATGTAACTTTCTGACAGGCCAAGGGATCTCAAGTTATTTTATGATATCAAAAGGAGAAAGATTCACCCAATTTGTTACAGGTATTAGAGTCTAGTGGCAAATGCTTGGCTTAGCCTCCTGGCCTTGAGGCTTTTAAAAGTCTAATAATCTAAGATTCCTTATTAAAAAGCTCCAACAAAACTAATCTAAGAAGAGCCTATATGGCCAATCACTATTCTTATTACACTTTATACAATAAGCAGGCCAAGTATAATAAGACTAAAACTTAGTTTACAAATAAATTGATCCTACTATGATTTATCTTTGGTAAAAACGGGAGACTAGAGGAAAAAAATTATGTTTCAAATAAAACTATAGCACATCTGTTTAAATTAGATTCTAGCCTCATTCACTGTTATTGTTTTTATTATTTCTCTAATATTTAGACTAAAACCTAAATTCTTTCCTGGCTACAAGTTTCCAAACTAACATTTTCAAATTTTTCTTCCATTTTTGACTTTAAGCCACTGAAAGTTAAAACTGGGCTTTTCTTAAAGCCGTACAAACTGAAACTAGAAAACTTAAACTTCAGGAAAAATCACAAGTTATATACAAACAGCCTTCATGCCTACTGATGTATAAACTACTCAGAAAGTTCACTTCAATACTGATTTGAACTATAATCCAGTAAAATCTGTCAGATTGCCACTGCAATCTGAAGATACTTCAAGGACTCTAAAAAACTCTTTACACTACCCCAGACATTAACCTTCATTTTTTCTTCTGTTTCCATAAAAACACCTCTTATTAAAGATCTGTTTGCCTTCATCATACAGAGGCCTAGTGTGTCTACAATGCCACCTCCTAAAATGGGACACAAATGTTTAAACTAATCCATTCTTAGGACTATGACTAAGAAAGATATGGGATTTACATTTAAATTTACTCTTTTCTGCTTATCTAAATTTGTTTTTTCACTTCTTTGTCTATCTCTAATAACCTCTGGCCCAAACGGCTTTTAATATATAAAACTTTTAGAAGTTTTCAAGTGAGGACTGAAGGAAATTAAAATATTTTACCCCAAAATATATTTCTCTGACTTATTTCTCACAGGCCTCTAGATTAGGCCTATGAGACACAAAGTAAATTGACACAGGGAGGCCAAAAAGTAACTTCAAAATAATTTTTCTAATAAAACGCCCTTTGAGAGAACCTTCAAAATTATGTCAGCCTCTTCTAGGCCTAAGGATGAAGACAGGAGGTTGCCTTAGAAATGATTTTCCTATTATTTGAAGGGAAAAAATAAATTAAGTATCATGTAACAATAAACAAGGCTATCAGGCCACTTAGGAAAGGGTGTAACAGGACCTCATTTGAATACAGAGATCCAGGGAGGTGGATTAATTTATGTAAGTTGCCCAAGGAACTTCAGAAATGAAGGCGACAGAGAATCCAACCGATGCTGCTCAAAATCAGAAGTTGGAAAACCTGTAGGTATATATTAGGGTATCCTAAGCAAGGTTAGCTATGAAGAAAAGACACCAAAGTCTTCAAAAAAGAAATTATCAAGAAGCACAGAAGAGTCATGATAGCTCAAAACTAAGACTGCAATTCTCAAACTTTAGTATACCTGACGACCGCCTGGAAACCTTGTTAAACATAAACATTTCTAAGCTTTACTCTAGAGATTCTGACTGAGTCTATCTGGGTAGGCCTTGGAATTTCTACTTTTAATGAGTTATCCTAAGTGATTTTCCCACCATGCTGAACAGAAAAAGGAATGCTGACCTAAGGATTTGCAAGGGATTCTCAAGCACAGAAGGAAGCTTAAAGCCTCTTTTAGGAGGAATGGCTGAGCTAAAGGGGTTACAACTGGGACGCTAATGACAGAAGCTCCACAGTGTCCTGTGAGACTTTGACCCTGCAAGGCTATCAGTGGATTCCCATCTGTCTGCATGCACCAGTATGAAGCAAGAGCAGTAGTAAACTAATCAGACAATTCAGTTTTTGCCTCCCGGTGGAGTTTGTAAGTAAAATTAATCACCCTGGAATGAGTAAATCCACGGAGTTCTTGGACTACTGTGAGGAGAAACATATATCAAAAGGAAAGTAATAAGCAAGAATGACTTTATTTGTATCCCATGTTGATAATGATAAAGTACACTAAGAAATTCCAGGCCAAATAGGTTTACTTATGAAAATTAAACATAGGCTTTCCTGCATCATCCCTCTCCTTAGCTAAAAACATGGCCTATTTCTCACATTCTTGCTGCTCTTATGCTGAAGACGAAAGCCATCCACTTTGCCCTTGAAGCATTCACTTTACAAAACCAAAATATAGCTAGAGCTAATTTGGGGGAGGGGCCTAAAACTGTCTCAGCCAGCCCAATCCCTGGCATATAGATTGTCTCTAGCTTTCTAAAGGAATTCACACAAATTGACCTGTTATAGCTTAATTTGGAATTCTATTCACAACAAACAGTCCAATTTCATGATTTGAAACCACAGACTTTCTGGAGTTTTAACCCAATCTAGTTTCTAAAATGAGATCAGGTGGGCACCACTCTATTGCAACTATAAAGATAAACAGCAGAGCAGTAAAAACTTGACCTCTGAAACCCCTTCCCTCACTACTGAGCAATGGGGCATCAGAAAGGAAGTCAAAGGGTAATGGCCCTCTTTATGGTTAAGGGTAATGGCCCTCTTATGGTTAACGGTAACGGCCCTCTTAAGGTAGATCCTTAATGTTTGAGGATCTACCTTTCTGGGTTTTGCCTTTTTAAGGAAGCAGGCCCACTTGGCTAATTCATTTGGAATTCAGACAAGCTGTGGCCTCTTGAATCATAAAGCACTAGAATCACAAAGTCAGATGAAAGAGGCCTCAGGCTTCAAGCCACCAACTTTAGCTCAATATTCAAGTCAACTTGGCTCTCCTGGCTGAAGACAAATTAGTCTCCCTCAAGTAAAATGGATCAGGAGGAAATGAGATCATTGGAAATGTCAGACACAGCTTTCAAACGTGAGCCATTTAAGGTTTGGCTCAGGCATAGGAAAACTCCACTGATTAGCTTCTGGCCAGCATCCTTTCCCTACAAAACAGCCAGATCTCAGCGAGGCAGAGAACACAGCAGTTCTCATTGGCGGTTAAAGGGGCAGGCTTATCTACTATCAAGCTATTAATCTGCCCTGTCAGAAATAGACCTAATTCTATTCCTTCCTCTATTCAGATAATACATTTTCCTTTTCCCATGCTCTTCAGAGCTAAGCTGCCTCCAAGTAGAGACTATGCCCTCCCTGCATTCTTAAAGACTGTTTCAGACACTATCACCACAATTTCTCAAACTAAGACAGTATGTGAGGAAATAACGATTGGGTCTTAAGGCCATCGCCAGACTCTTAAAGGAACAATTTTCAAATAATGCAGGTACTAAAAGGTAACAGTATTTTTCTACTTACCTTAATACAGCCAACTATTGTAGTTGTAAGAGCAGAATTATACTGCGTGCAGAGTACTGTGGCGTACATTAAGATAAACCTAGAATGAAGGAAGAGGTATAAAATCCAGTTTCCTACTTTATAGTAATCTCTAGCCAAGATAAACAATCAGTGTTGGCCAAGCCAGCACATTCTAGTCACTGACCAGCTATGAATTTTCCCCACTTCACTGCTTCTTATACTGCAGCTCCAGAATTTTTAAAATTTCACTAAAGAGAAACACATTCATCTCCTTACCAAGTGTTTTTTCTTGCTGCCCTCATCAAAACTCTGAACCACCTCTTACAATCATGACTATTTTGACAGATCACGCTTCCTACTAATACACCTAAGCCAGCCAGACAGAAAGCTCAGAGCTCACAGACCCTAAAATGCAGTTGTGCACCTTCCGTAAGGACAACACGTCCTCTGGGCCAGATGAAGGCAAGAGAGATCCTTAAATATTGAAGAAAACCAAATTAAAACTACTTTAAGAGGGGATACAGGTTCACTTAACAACTAAGTGGGCAGCAGCTGGAACTCTCTGATTTACACTGAGGCTTCTGAGCCTGACTTAGAACCAAGGCATCAAGTCAACTTTATTTTGAAGCACCTGCTCACTGTGTGCCAGATCCAGTCACAAATAGCAACTAAACTGGCTGAGGAAAAAAATCACATTAGAGAGACATGGATGTGAGGAGAAGAGGCATGTTTGCGGTATCCTCTCAACCTCTATTCTCTTCTATGAGGAAGAAAACACAGTAAGGAGGGGTCAAACTGCCCCCAATTCAAATGCTGCCACTGCCACCTACAAACTGTGCAAATTTAGACAATTTACTAAAGTTCTGTCAAATGGTCAGTATAGAGATAAAACTATATAATGCATGTTGAAATATAATGGTGCTTACTAAACAGCAAGTTATCAGGTAAATTGTTTCTTTTCTTCATCCTTCTAAAGTATCAATTCAGTAGCCCTCCCAAGAGCTATGAAACCACCTGAATCTGCAGGCTTAATTATCCTAGGCTGACACACTCAGGAGACCTAAAGGTATTGAGAAATGAGGCACGCAAATTTCTCTAACCTATTTCTTTAGGAAAACTATCTGCTAACAAGGTAACAAAGGCTTACCCCATCACACAGGAGAGGGTGAACTGCAGAAGAAAGAGGGTGTCAGCCCAGCCTTCAAACTCCACAGCCTGCAACACACAAGAAAGCATTAAATTTTAGACCAGACCTTCAAAATCAGCTATCCTGTTTTTATGTAAATCCTTCTATGAGTCTGCCTCCAACACAGACACAGACACAGACACACACACACACACACACACACACACACACACACGTATATGTTTCCCTGAATTACTCCAAGGATAGAGAGTGATGTTCAAAGATTTCATATATACCGAGTTGAACTAGTAAGTAGTTTCATAAGATTTTCTCCCATCCAAAATGTAACGTGGAGATTTTATACTTCTCACTATTGGTGCAAAGAAACTGATATTTCCTTGAAGGCACAAGCCACATCTGGCTAATCTCAGTTCTTTCAGATGGCTATTAATGTGCTAGTACTAAAGGCTTTCTCAAACATTAAAACATGTTTCCTTTCTGTAACATGTGAAAGCTTAAATACAGCCTTAGTTATACAAATTCAGCTGAGGTCTATTCAAGGAGAATTACTGTTTTAAAACTGTTAATTCTAAAAACAAGGAATTTTGTGTTATTGTTGTTGTCTGTGTTAAGCCAAAAGGAAAGGAATAAAGAGAAATGAAAGGGTACGCTGATCATCTCATCTCTTGTCCAAGAGGAATGGATTCTCAAGTACCTAGTTGTTTTTGCAATAGGAGTTTGATAAGCAAATGTGAGAAACATTCCACCTTTTATCTCTGCCAACCTGTCCAGCTTCAACTTTTGCTACTTCCACATAAATCTCATGGCACCAGGGCTCCAACAATACCAGGCTCCCTGTGGCTTATAAAACATAACATACACTTTCTTATGCATGCCTTTGCCTGGAATGTCCTTCCCCTCAACATTCGTCTGACTCCTGTTCGGCCATCAAATTAAAACTCAAGGCTCCCTTGTGGGGCCTTCCCTGATCAAGTACTCCTTCCTTTGTCCCTCAGTACTCCTCTCTAGAGCTCTTGTCTCTTCAAACTGTAAATCTTTCTATACCATGTCTACAGACTGAACTCCCTGAAGGGAGGACCCACATCACATTTATCTAATCATATTCCTAACAGTGCTTGACAGACAGTTGGTTTATAGTTCTTTGTTGAGGTAGAATACATGAAAAATAAACTAATTTTAAGTGTTCAATTCAATGAGTAGTCACAAATGTATAATCATGTAACCACCATTACAATCATGATAAAGAAATCAACTCCTTCCAAAATTCCCTCCTCCCCATCGAGTCAATCTCCCCTCCATATCTAGCCCCTGGCAACCTCTGATCTACTCTGTTACTATAACTTCCCTGTTCAACAATTTCCTACAAGTGGAATCGTATAGCATGTACTCTAGTGTCTTCCTTCTCTTTCACTTGGCATTATGCTCCTAGGATTCATCCATCCTATGTATGTATCAGTAATTCATTCATTTTTATTGCCAATTAGCATTCTATCTTATGGGTATACCACAATTTGTTTATCCAAATACCAGATAATTGACATTTATTTGGGTTATTTCCACAAGTTATTATGAACCTTTCAACCTTTGGTTGCAAGTCTCTCAACTGACATGTTTTTATTTATCTTGGGTAAACAGCTAGAAAATGGGATTGCTGGTTCATTTGGTTAGGTGTATCTTTAACTTCGTAAGAAACTGCCAAGCTGTTTTCCAAAGTAGCTACACAATTTTATATTCTCACCAGCACTATATGAGAGTTCCCACTGATCTATATTCTCACCAACACTTGGAACTGTTATAGGCCATTCTAATAAGTGGCTAAGTGGTATTTTGTCATTTTAATTTGCATTTCCCTAAAGACTATCAAGATTGAGTATCTTTTAATCTTTGACATTAGCATTTCTTCTTCGGTGAAGTGTCTGTCTAAATCTTTTGCCAATTTTTTTTTTTTTTTTTGAGACACAGTCTTGCCCTGTCGCCCAGGCTGGAGTGCAGTGGTGTGATCTCAGCTCACTGCAACCTCCGCCTCTTGGGTTCAAGCGATTCTCCTGCCTCTGCCTCCCAGGTAGCTGGGATTACAGGCACATGCCACCACACCCGGCTAATTTTTGCATTTTTAGTAGAGACAGGGTTTCACCATGTTAGCCAGGCTGGTCACCAACTCCTGACTTCAAGTGATCCGCCCACCCTAGCTTCCCAAAGTGCTGGGATTACAGAGGTGAGCCACCGCGCCCGGCCTCTTTTGCCAAATTTTTATTCACATTATTTGTTTTATTATTGAGTTGCACAAGTTTTTAAAAATATATTCTAAAGTCCTAATCATACATATGGTATACACACACATACATAAAATCATAAAATACAAATATTTTTTCTGTGACTCACCTTCCATTTTCTTTTTTTTTTTTTTTTTAAAGACAGAGTCTCACTATGTCGCCCAGGCTGGAGTGCAGTGGCACGAACTCGGCTCACTGCAACCTCCGCCTCCTGGGTTTAAGTGATTCAACTGCCTCAGCCTTCCAAGTAGCTGGGATTACAGGTGCATGCCACCACACCCAGCTAATTTTTGTATTTTTTAGTAGAGATGGGGTTTCGCCGTGTTGGCCAGGCTGGTCCTGAACTCCAGACCTCAAGTGATCCGTCTGCCTTAGCCTCCCAAAGTGCTGGGATTACAGGCGTGAGCCACTGTGCCTGGCCTCACCTTGCATTTTCTTAATAGTGTCTTTTGAAGAGCAAAAAATGTGAATGTTGATGTAGTCTAACATTAATATTGTCTTTTATAATTCTTGCATTATAACTTTTAATGAAATCTGGGTGTGGCCAAAAGTCAAAGATCTTCTATCTTTTCTTCTAGTTTTATGGTTTTAGCTTTTACAGTTAGGTCTACGAACCTTTTAATATTAGTTTGCTAGAGCTGCCGTAACAAAGCACCACAAAACTGAGTAGCTTAAATGGCAGAAATTTGTTGTCTCACAGTTCTGGAGGCTAGAAGTCCAAGATCAAAGTGTCTACAGGATTGGCTCCTTCTAAGAACTGACAGACAGAATCTTTTTCTTGCCTCTCCCCTAGCTTCTAGTGGTTTGTTGGCAATCTTTGGTATTTTTTAGCTTGTAGAGGTATCACCCTGATGTCTAACTTCATGTTCACATGGTGTTCTCCCTGTGTGCATACCTGTGTCCTAATTTCCCACCCCCCCGGCCACCTTTTTTTTTAAGCAAGGTCTTGCTTTGTCAACCAGTCTGGAGTACAGTGGCGTAATCATGGCTCACAGCATCCTTGAACTCCGAGACTTAAATAATCCTTCCACCTCAGCCTCCTGAATAGCTAGGACTATAGGTGTGCACCACCATACCTGGCTAATATTTTTTAAGTTCTTTTGTAGAGACAGGGTCTTGCTTTGTTGCCCAGGTTGGTCTCAAACTCCCGGCCTCAAGTGATCCTTCCACCATGGCCTCCCAAAGCACTAGGATTATAGGTGTGAGCCACCCTGCTGGCCCTTGACTTACCTTGTTAATAAGAACACCAGTCATATTGAATTAGAGACCCACCCTGCTCCCGTATGACCTGATCCTAACTAATTACACCTCAATCATCACATTTCAAAATAAGATTTATTGTGAGGTACTAAGGGTTAGGACTTCAATATATGAATCTGGAAGGGGAGGGACTCAATTTAACCTGTAACACTTTCCTGATTGATGTTTGTGTATTCCACAAGGTCATAGTCAAGGTTCAATATTTTGCATACAGATGTCAAATTGTTCTACCAACATTTGAAGAAGACATTATCTTTTCCTCATTGATTTATTTTCACACCTTTGACAGAAATGATTGCCCACATGGTATATTTCTATTTCTAGATTCTCTGTTCTGTTTCACTGGTCTGTCTACTCTTAATCCAATATCACAGTGTCTTGATTACTGAAGCTTTATAAGAAGTGTTGAAATCAAGTAGGATAAATCCTCTAAAGCTGTTATTTTTGAAAACTGATTTGACTATACTAAGTCCTTTGCAATTCCACATAAATTTTAAAATCTGCTTGTCAATTTCTACAAAAATCTTCTGATAGAGTTGGGGTGGTGTTGAATCTATAGATGAATTTGCTAAGAACTGACAAATTAATATCAAACTGTCTAATTAATAAACATAAAAATCACTTATTTAGGTCTTTTAAAATTTATCTCACTACTGTTTTGTAGTTTTCAGCATACAGGTAACATATTTTGTTAAATTTATCCCCAAGTACTTTATAATCTGAAGCTATTATAAATGGTATTTTTTACTTAGCTTCCAAGTGTTCACTGCTGTTGTGTGGAGCTACAGTTAATTTTTGCATTATTGACCTTGTACTGTGCAAACTTGCTAATTAGTTCCAATCACTTTTTTCTAGATTCTTTAAGATTTTCTACATATATCATCATGTTTGTAATACATGCAGTTTTGCTTCTTCCTTTCAAATCTATATTATACAGATGAAGTTCTTCAACATAACGCTGAATAGAACACTATACGAGTACAGACATCCTTGCCTTGTTCTCAAATCTTAGTGAAAAAGTACTCAGTCTTTCTTTCACCATTAAATATGTTAGCAATAGATTCTTTGGTAGATGTCCTTTATTACGCTGAGAAGTTCCCTTCTATTCCCAGTTTATTGAGAATTTTACACTCATGACTGGGTGTCACCTTTTGTCAAATAGGTTTTCTGCATCTATTTATGATAGTTCTACTATATCCTTGTTAATATGGTAAACTGCACTGATCGATTTTCAAATGTTAAACTAACCTTAATTCCTGAGATAAACACAATATGGTCATGATATACTGCCCTATTAATATATTGCTGGATTTTTTTGTACTATACTTTCTCCCCCCTTGTAATGTTTTTGTCAGATTTTGGCAGAAGATAATCCTAGCCATATGAAATCAACAAGGAAGTGTTCTATCTTCTATTTTCTGGAAGAATTTATGTAGAATTATTATTTCTTCCTTAAATTTTTTGTCAAATTCTCCAGTGAAGCAATCAGGGCCTGAAATTTTATTTTGAGGAAAGTTTTTAACTACAAATTCAATTTCTTTAACATAAATAGGGCTATAATAGCCCTATTATTAATTAAGGCTTATGATTAATTTCAATTAAACAGAACTATTTAATTACTGTATTAGTCTCTTCTCATGCTGCTATAAAGGAATACCTGAGACTGGGTAATTTATAAAGGAAAGAGGTTTAATTGACTCACAGCTCCGCATGGCTGGGGAGGCCTCAGGAAACTTACAATCATGGCAGAAGGCACCTCTTCACAGGGTGGCAAGAATGAGTGCCCAGCAAAGGGGGAAGACCCTTATAAAATCATCAGATCTCGTAAGAACTCACTATCACGAGAACAGGATGGGGAAACTGCACCTCATGATTCAATTATCTCCACCTGGTCCCTCCCACGACACATGGGGATTATGGGAACTACAATTCAAGATGAGATTTGGGTGGGGACACAGCCAAATCATATCAATTACTTAACAGAGTAGAGCTATTCATACATTACCTATTTCTTCTTGAGTGAGCTTTGGTATACAGCTTGTCTTTTCCAAGAATCTATTTTGTCTCAGTTGTCAGGTTTATTGGCATAATATTGTTCATAATATTCCCTTACTCTTCTTTTAAAATATACCTGCTCTGTAATGAGGTCCTTCTTTAATTTCTGATATTGATAATTTATGTAAACTCACTTTTTGGCCTGATCAATTGGCTATGAATTAGCAATTTTATTAATCTTTTTTTTTTTTTTTTTCAAAAAAATCCTAGCTTTTAGTTTCATTGGTTTTAATTGCATTGATTTCTATTCTTATCTTACAATCTTATATTTCTTATGTTTATTTTGGGTTTAATTTTCTAGTTTCCTTTTTCTTTTCTTCCTTCTTAAAAGACAGGTCTCACTATATTGCCCAGGCTGGCTGTGAACTCCTGACCTCAAGTAATCTTCCTACCTCAGGCTCCCAGAGCGTTGGAATTACAGGCATGAGCTACCTCATCCCAGCTACTTTCTTAAGACAGAGGCTTAGATCACTCATTTTAGATCTTTCTTCTTTTCTAAAATAAGCATTTAGGGATTTAATTTATAGAATTAATTTTATGGATTTCCGTCTATATACTGTTTTGGCTGCATTCCAGAAATTTTCCTATGTTGTAGTTTTTCTGTTTTTTGAGACAGACACAAAAACAGCCAGGGTCTGTTGCCCAGGCTGGAGTGCAGTGGTGCTATCTTGGCTCACTGCAATCTCTGCCTCCTGGATTCAAGTGATTCTCCTGCTTCAGTATCCCAAGTAGCTAGGATTACAGGTGTGAGCCACCACACCTGGCTAATTTTTGTATTATTAGTAGACACGAGGTTCTGCCATGTTGACTGGGCTGGTCTCAAACTCCTGACCTCAAGTGATCCATGTGACCTCAAGTGATCCATCTGCCTCAGCCTCTCAAAGTGCTGGGATTGCAGGAGTGAGCCACCACACCCAGCCACTATGTTGTGCTTTGATTTTCATTCAGTTCAAAATACTTTCTAATTTTCTTTGTGATTTTTCTTCATCTATGAATTATTTAGAGGTGTGCTAATTTGCAAATATTTGGGGATTTTCCAAATATCTTTATGCCATTAATTTCTACCTTAATATTGTTCTGGTCAGGGAATATACTTTATATGGTTTCAATTCTTTTAAACTATTAAGACTCATTTTATGGCCCAGAATATAGTTTATCTTGGTATATACCCAATGTGCACTTGAAAAGAATGTGTAAGCTGCTGTTGTTCAGTGGAATGTTCTTTAATGTCAAGTAGATCAAGATTGTTGACAGTATTATCCAAGTCTTCTATACTTTACTGACTTTCAGTAAAAAAGAGGTTTTATTGACTCACAGCTCCGCATGGCTGGGGAGGCCTCAGGAAACTTACAATCATGGCAGAAGGCACCTCTTCACAGGGTGGCAAGAATGAGTGCCCAGCAAAGGGGGAAGACCCTTATAAAATCATCAGATCTCGTAAGAACTCACTATCACGAGAACAGGATGGGGAAACTGCATCCTGTTTTATCAATTACTGAGTTAAAAATATTAAGATCCCAATTGTAATTGTGGGTTGGTCTATTTCTCCTTTCTGTTCTATCAGTTTTTACTTCATGTATTTTGGAGCTCTCTCATCAAGAACATATACACTTAGGACCATTATGTCCTTTTGAGGAATTAACCCATTTTATCATTATGAAATGTTCCTCTTTATGGTACAGTTTCCTTTACATTCTATGTTTACTGAGCTCCTTGTGGGTGTGCCTTTAAAGTTTTCATCAAATTTGGGGAAAAAAAATTTCTACCCCCACGCTTCATAGACTTCTTGATATTGCTCCACAGGTCACTAATACTGTGTTCATTTGCTTTACAATCTTTTTTCCTCTATATGCTTCATCTTGGACAGTTTCCATTACTGTCTTTAATGCACTGATCTTTTCTCCTAATCTGCTGTTTCATTCCTTCCACTTTATTTTTCAATTCAGATACTTTTCATCCCTAAAAGTTCCAATTGAGTCTTTTTTTATAGCTTTCTTTCCTCTTCTCATCCTTTCTTAACAACCCTTCACAGCCTGTCATCCAAAGACTGAAAAATGTTGTTTGATAAATGTTTGATTTTCTAGTACCTTAATGCAGGAAGGTAAACCCTGTCCGTGTAATTCCATCATGGCTAGGAAATGAAAGACCACATTCAGTTCCTGATTTGAATTATAAACCTCACCAAATGATGCTTCCACTAGGAAGCTTTCACAAAAACTTAAGTTGCACATTAGTATCTTTCCTGCAAAACTCAAGAGAAGACTAAATGCTACTTTTATCAGGTTCCTTACCAAGTATGTGTATATATATGGACATCTTTATGTACATGACTATCTCTCCAGACAGACACTGCAAATACCTTGATGATTTATCTCTGTATCCATGGTATTTAACAAAGTGATCAGAAAATAGTAGGTGTTTAATAACTGTTTGCTGGATGAATGGAAGATATTAGAACTCATGCATACAATCTCATGCTACGCTCTTTCATACCTGTAAACACAACCTCCTCTCTGATGAAAAATCAGTAATGCACAATAAACTGGCCTACGACTCAGGAGACCAGCTTCTGCTAGCAAGACTATAAGTTCCTTGGGATCAGGAAATGTGTCACATGTCATTTCTGCAGAGTTCCATGCACTTAGAAGTGTTAAGCACAAATACTAGTGGTAGTGGATTAAACATCCATGATCTGTGGCCCAGCATCATTTTCTACACACAGATGAGTTGAACTTTACTTTTTTTTTTTTTAAATCCCTGACCCCCTCTGGACTTTGCTTTTTAATACACCCACATACCTGTTTGTACATGCTACTAACTGTATTTAAGTTGAATGTTCAATCTACATAATTTGTTTTTAAAAAAACAGTTCTATTTCACATTTTTCTGAAACTGGACCAGAATCTCAAGTATGTTTACATTTTAATTGTTCACGTTTTAACTGTTTCTTACACTATCAGTTTGCCCTGTTTCCTGCCCCCCTCCAGCTTTATTAAGGTATAGTTAACAAAATATATAATTTTAACTTTTCTTCTAATAATTAAAGGTCATTTGAACTGCATTAGCTTTGCACTAAGTTTTTTTTTTTTTTTTTTTCGTTGAACAGACAAGGCATAACCCAGTAAACCAACAATTAGGCAATGGAAAGGTTACGCATACCCTGCAAGGTTACGCATACCCTGCAAGAAAAGCCACTGTACCTAGAAAAGTAGGTGGCCCAGGATTCAGAAGCCTGGTGTCTTGTACCACCTCACCACCGGTCAGAGAAGATGCTGGATATTATTTCAATTTTTTGAATGTTTTAAGACTTGTCTTGTGACCTAACATATGGTCTATCCTTGAGAAGGATTCATGTGCTAGGAAAAAGAATGTGTATCCTGCAGCCACTGGATGAAATGTTCCGTAAATATCTATTAGGCCCATTTGGTCTATAGTGCAGATTAAATCCAATGTTTCTTTGTTGATTTTCTGTCTGAAAGATCTGTCCAATGCTGAAACTGGGGTGTTGTAGTTTCCAGCTATTACTGTATTGGGATCTATCTCTCTCTTTAGCTCTAGTAGTATTTGTTTTATATATCGGTACATTCTTGCATCAGTGTTTTATAGTTTTCACTGTAGAGATCTTTCATTTATTTGGTTAATTTAAGTTAATGTATATTAACTTAAAATATATCCGGGTGTTCCAGTGTTGGGTGCATATATATTTACAACTGTTATATCCTCTTGCTGAATTTACCCCTTTATCATTATATAGTGACCTTCTTTGTCTCTTCTAATAGTTTTTGTCTTAAAATTTATACTGTCTGACATAAGTACAGCTACTTCTGCTCTTTTTTGGTTTCCATTGGCATGGAATATATTTTTCCATCCCTTTATTTTCAGTCTATGTGCATCTTTACAAGTGAAGTGTGTGTCTTGTAAGCAACAGATCACTGGGTCTTTTTTTTTTCTTTTTTTATCCATTCAGCTACTGTATGTCTTTTGATTGGAGAGTTTAGTCCATTTACATTCAATATTATTACTGTTAAGTAAGGACTTGCTCTTGCCATTTTGTTCTGATAGTTCTGTGGTCTTCTCTTCCTTCTTTCCTTCCTTCCTGTCTTCCTTTTAGTGAAGGTGATTTTCTGTGGTGGTATAATTTCATTTCTTGCTTTTCATTTTTTATGTATCTGTTGTATGCTTTTTTATTTGACATTACCATGAGGCTTGTAAACACGACCTAATAACCCAGTATTTTAAGCTGACAACAACTTAACACTGTGTACATAAACAAACAAGCAAAAAGAAAACTAATAAAAACTCTACACCTTAATTTCACCCCCTCACTTTTTAACTTTCTATTGTTTCTCTTGATATCTTATTGTACTGTCAATGTGTTGAAAAGTTGTTGCAGGTATTATTTTTGATGGTTCATCTTTTTGTCTTTATATGTAAAATAAGAGTAGTTTACATACCACCGTTACAGTGTATAAGTAGACATTTTGTTGAAAACTTTTAGTTATATAAAAATATTTGAAAAAATTTTTAATTTTAAAAATTTGTTTTTTTTTTGTTGCCTAGGTTAAGGAAACTAAGAGAGAAAGGGAGTATCTGAGTAAGATTAGTACAAAAACTACACAATCAATACAAAGGCTAAACTCTCATCCAGGGATGCAATCAGATTTTGTCTTTTGTACCAGCTCTCATCAACTGATTCTGGCTGTCTAGACTCCTGTCTTGGTAAGCAGTCTCAGGCTAGTGTTGTGACTACTTGGTAATGTCTACAAAGAGCACAGGATAACTTAGCACCAATTTACAATTTACCAACCCTAATCTAGTCAGAAATATGGAAAAGTTTCAATGTCCACTTGAGGCAACCATTCCCCATTTCCGAGTCATCAACTCATTTGAAATCTGAACTAAAATCCAAAGTGTGACAGATATTTTCTTAGTGTTTTGATACATCTCTGTTCACCATGAAGTCTAAAAATAAAACACTGAGTTTGCATGTCATGGTAAAGAAAAAAGATTAATAAATGATATTCTATTCCAAAAATTCTTTCCCTGAAAAATTACTAAGAAAAAATTGAATCCTTATCTGAAAGTAAACTGTTAGGAAACTTGCTAAGGCAGAAAGAAGATAATGTCAGTGGTGCCACCTATATAAAATAAAATCTACAGATCATGTCAAAACTACACATTCCAGCTTGCCAAGTAGGTCACTTGCTCCTATTTAAAAAGAGATATCTCAGAGGTAAGAATGGTTAAAAACGTAACAGTGTCAGTCAAATAATATACTGGCAAAGAGAAAGGCCTATTCATTCATAACTAAAGAATAATTGACCCAACCCACCTGTTTTACATATGGGAACATCAAGGCCCAGAAAACAGAAGGAATCTGTCTCTATGTGGTGAGAATAATTCAGAGTCTAAAAATCAAACTGTATGGTCCACAGAGCAATCCAGAAAAGATGAATAACTCTAAACAGGCTAATTTAACAGCCTAAAATTTCTTCATTATTTAGTCAGCAATGCTTAGTATGAGACACCTCCAGGCAGATAATTTGTGCAGCAACTTTTCCTATGACTCCCCTAAACCATGTAATTTAGCCAGTGATATAATGGAGACATTATACAGTGTACCACAGAACTAGCCTTGTGAGATCTACAGCAAGGGGTCTGTTCTTCCATCCCTATGTAAGAACACCTAGCAGGGTGTGCTGCCAGAAAGCCAAGCTCCAACTCCTGTGACTGAATCACTGGCTTTGCACTAAAAAAAATCCCATCTGGAGGTAGCAATTAGTAAGTTTAAACACAGTCTGTACTGATGCTTTGGAAAGTCATTGGTCAAGTGATGTCCACTCGGCCTTTATCTATGTTAACTAGGTATCTTTTATTAACAGTAAGCGGCCGGGCGCGGTGGCTCACGCTTGTAATCCCAGCACTTTGGGAGGCCGAGGCGGGCGGATCACGAGGTCAGGAAATCGAGACCACGGTGAAACCCTGTCTCTACTAAAAATACAAAAAATTAGCCGGGCGTGGTGGCCGGCGCCTGTAGTCCCAGCTACTCGGAGAGGCTGAGGCAGGAGAATGGCGTGAACCCGGGAGGCGGAGCTTGCAGTGAGCCGAGATCGCGCCACTGCACTCCAGCCTGGGCGACAGAGCGAGACTCCGTCTCAAAAAAAAAAAAAAAAACAAAAAAAAACAGTAAGCTGGTTTTTACATGAGGCATAGTTTAAAAAAATGTTTTTAAGTTAGAAGATACATGTTTTAAAAACTAAGTGCTGGATATATTTATTTGTTCCTTGGTTTCTGGTAAACCCAGAACTTTGAGAACCTTGGATAAACTTTAAATATGTATACACACACACACACACACACACATTAGTTTGGTTTCTCAAAATGCTTTGCCAAGACATTGCATTATGTGCCCATTAGGATGAATTTTTCAACTGGAACTTTCCTTTACATTTTTATGGTATTATAATTTCGTTTTTTTCATCCTTGGCCTCCAACTCTTGCTTAAAGGCTGTATCAACCGCATTAACTGCTGTATCCAACTCCTGCCTCTCTGCGGAGCTGACCTTTCAGAGCCCCCTTGTTGGATTCTTGTCCTAACAAAGGGAAGTTTTCCCTCTTCTGCCTACTAAATTTAACAGTGAGACTTTCAGAATAATTTGCATCGATTTTGCTTCAATTTGCAATGTGGGTCAAGAGTCTGCAACTTAGGATAATAACAAACTGACCTGCCACATCCCCAGTTATTTTCAAATTTAGGGTTAACCACAGGATAGTAGTCATTTATAGAAAAAACTATCTTTTCCTTATTGTTCCTTTGATATAGTTTTTAAATACATTTACATGGTCCTATAATCAAAAAAATATAGAAAGATGAATAGTTTGAGAAGTCTCCCATTCCTGTTCTACTTACCCTGTTCCCACAATATGCACAAAAATTATTTATTAGTTTCATGTATATTTTTCCAGACTTTCTTTATTTAAATAAGTGAAAAAATTGTGTGTGTGTGTGTGTGTGTGTGTGCGCGCGCGCGTGTGGGGGCACGGGGGGTATTCTTATTTTTCTTTTTATTTTACCCAAAAGGTAGGATACCATATGCACCATTTGGCACTGTGCTTTTTCATTTAACCATTTATCTTGGAGATCTTTTCATTCAATACATAGAAAGTTTCCCTTCAAAGTGGCCCCCATTCAAAGTGGGTTAGGAAAGTCTGCAGTCCAACAAATGAGAGCAGTTTATCAGCACTGATTATTGGGGAGTAGTGGGCTCATGCCAGCTGTGAGAATAGCTGCCTGTTTCCACAATGACATGGCTTTTACTCCTCAGAAACTCTGTCTCAATCCCAGAAAGGGCTGTACCTAGAGACTCATTTTACAAATGATAAAGCTAGGTGGGAGAGCAGAAGGGATTTATCCAAAGTCAGATGGTGGTCAGGCACAGAACTGGAGGTAGCTAGTTTTCTGCATTCTGAGAGCCCTAAATCCTCCCCACTGTACCACTTACAATTTTTTTTTTTTTTTTTTTTTTTTTTTTTTTTTTTTTTTGAGACACGGTCTTGCTTTGTCACCCAGGCTGGAGTGCAGTGGCACAATCATGGCTCACTGCAGCCTCGACCTCCTGGGCTCAAGTGATCCTCCCACCTCAGCCTCCCCAGTAGCTGGGACTACAGACACATCTGACCACACGTGCTAATTTTTTGGGAATTTTTTGTAGAGATGGGGTTTTGCCATGTTGCCCAGCCTGGTCTTGAATTCCTGGGCTCAAGCAATCTGCTCACCTCCCCAAGCGCTAGGATTACAGGTGGGAGCCACTGCACCTAGCCCTTTGTCACAAACTTTTAAGGACTTGTCACTACCTGCAGAGTAAATGTCAAATTCTTGTGTCTAGCATTGGTCCTAATTTAGAAGGAATCGGGGTGTGGTATGATGGGAATGGTAATAACACCTGCTTAGAATTTAAAAATCTAGGTTCTAGTCCTCTCTGGGGCCCAGTTTCCCCAACTATGAAATAAGAGGCTCAAACCAGATGCTCTCTAAGGTCTCTGCTAATGTTTCTAAGGTCTTTGACTTCTACCTTCTAATTTGAAGAGTCTGGTCTTTGCAGGTGTACCTGTGCTCATGCTGTTAGTTCTATCTGGAATGTACCTTTTGTTTCTCTTCCTCCACATACTTCAAGGCCCACTTTGACTTTTCCTGGTATTTGCCCATTTAAAAAATGCTAAGCACTCTCACCTCAGGACTTGGAACCTGCTCTTCCTTGACCTAGATTACTCTCCCTCCAAAGGGCCATACAAATTGCTCTCTTAGTCCATTTGGTTCAAAGTCTGCTAAAAGAAACTTTATACATTCCCTAAGCAAATTAATTCTTCCAACTTTCTCAGATTGGCCTCAAGATTTAGAACCATATATCACACCATATTCTTGTCCCAAAGCTGGAGAGTGAGGGGTGCTTCTGCTAGTCGCTAGTCTGCTCCAAAGCCCACAGCCTTTGGAGTCAGGGTTGGATTTAAATCTTGACTCCACTATTCCCCAATAGTATGACACTGGACAAGTTTCTTAGTCTCTCTGAACCTCTCCTTCCACGTTAGTAAAATAGGTATAATTAAAATTTTCTTGACTGTTATAAAAACTACATTATATTAAACATATAAAGTGACTAACACATAATAGGGATTCAATAAATGTTAGTTTCTTGCCCCATTTTTTTTCACAGCCACAAAATACTTATTCAATACTCTTTATTAGAGAAATAGCTGTTTCCTACTTTGGTGTCACTTTTAGGCCTGCTGGCAGGTAAGTCACAGTTCATTAAAACATTTACACATATATTCAAGATGACCTGTACCAGTTCTTTAAAAGAAAGAGGTATGATGGGGGTGGGGTGGGGCAGGGGGGGAAACAGCTTCATAAGCTGTCAGTCTCCAGCCTTTGGTTCAAGAACAATTTAATAGTCCAACTGCTTTTAAAAATCTCTTTTATTTTAGCTCCCACAAATTTGTAAAAATCACAGTCTTTAGAGTAAATGACCAACATACTTATTCTGAAGAAGTTACTAGCCAGGGGAATCATTAGAAGGAATCTTGGTACAGAAATCCTTGCCATAATTCTGGACTTCCATTTAGTTTACAGAATTTTGTGAATTCTAACAATATGTTATCAATTGGTCTCCTATATGGACTTGTTTTAGAGAAAAATTCTTCTCCAGATTTATTTTACTACTCTATTCTGTATTTATTTAGCTAGACATTTGCAGAAAACTGGTAAACTACTATATTAGTTGTTCTTTATATGGTTAAGTTGCCACACAATGCTAAATATCTCCTGAGGAAAAAAAAAAAACCAAGTTGGGAGTTAAACCAGGATGACAACTGTACACTAAAACTGAGAACTTCTAGCAATGCCTAGCATTTTGTTTAGGATTTGGAGAATTTTACTATTTCAAGATTTTTGTTTCTCAAGGATAGTTTACTACTATTCCTATTTTATAGTTTAGCAGAAATGTAAAAATTCCCTTCCTCTATCCTTCTGGCATGTAAGAAAAGGGCACTAGCTGGCAAGCACTATTTTTATGTTGACAGCAGAGCTATTTTGAGTCATCTTAGTACTATCCAACGTTTATGCCAAGAAAAGAGGTTAGCGTGACATTAGCAATTTAAAGAGTAAATGCTCAGTTTTTGGTCACTTAATAAGCATATTTCTTGTGAACAACAAAGTCTATCTTTTCATCATAAATAATAATGCAGTTCATCAACGTAAGCCATTAAGCCATAATTAGAAAGTCCTACCTTTTGTGCATCTCCTGTGAAATACGCAATGGCCAGGGTGGGCAGAATCATGAACAGTGCGTTGTAATAGAGCAGTCCGTATTTTCCCAGCTCCTAGAACAGTAAATAATTAGGTGTTTCATCTGCATTTGGTTCTAGCAGATACAACACTGTACAAAATACCACTCAAACTACACTTAAATACACAAACACACACACCCTCCCCTACAACATACACAGCAAATAAATTAAGTTAGAAGTTTTGCAAACATTAAGAAATAATCTAAACTTTCAAGACCAAACAAAGCAAACTTACAAAATTTTATACTTACTTGAAATAAATTCCTCAAGTGCTTAAGATCAGAGAAATAAAAATGACTACTGGCTGCCTCAAAATAGCAAGTAGAAAAGAGGTTATTTTGAACACATACACACACACACAAACACACACACACCAATATCAAAACATCTCTCTGAAGCCATTCTCTTTCCAGAACTGAATCAAGAGTCACTGAGTATGTCTTGGGCTTTTCAGAAGCCTAGCACAGTGCCATTTAAGAAAGATGGATGAGGCTGGATACGGTGCCTCACACCTGTAAACTTAGCACTTTGGGAGGCTGAGGTGGATAGATTGCTTGAGCCCAGGAGTTCAAGACCAGCATGGGCAACATGGTGAAACATTGTCTCTACAAAAAATACAACAACAGCCAGGCGCGGTGGCTCACGCCTGTAATCCCAGCACTTTGGGAGGCTGAGGCAGGCAGATCACCTGAGGTCAGCAGTTCAAGACCAGCCTGGCCAACATAGTGAAACTGTCTCTACAAAAATACAAAAATTAGCCGGGCATGATGGCGGGTGCCTGTAATCCCAGCTACTTGGGAGGCTGAGGCGGGAGAATCGCTTGAACCCAGGAGGTGGAGGTGCAGTGAACCAAGATCGCGCCATTGCACTTCAGCCTAGATGACAGAGTGAGATACTCCATCTCAAAAAAAAAAAAAAAAAAAAAAAAAACCTAGCTGAGCATGGTGGCACATTTCTGTAGATCCCAGCTACTGGGGAGGCTGATGTGGGTGGATCACTTGAGCCTGGGAGTTCAAGGCTGCAGTGAGCCAAGACTGAGATTGTGCCACTGTACTCCAACCTGGGTAACAGAGCAAGAACCTATTTTAAATTAAAAAAAAAAAAAAAATTAGCCAGGAATGGTGGTGTGCACCTGTAGTCCCAGCTACTCAGGACACTAAGGTGGGAGGATCCCTTGAACCCAGGAATCCAAGGGAGGCTGCAGTGAGCTCTGATTGTGCCACTGCATTCCAACTTGGGCAACAGAGCAAGACCCTGGCTCAAAAACAAAACAAACAAAAAGCACAAAGCAAACAAACAAAAAAAGATGGCCAGATTCAGACACACAGACTCAGGCCTAGACCAATACCAACAGACAGCACTTCTCAGTGAAGTATTTCCGAAAATGTGTATGAAGTACAATGAAGATTAAGATTACTATAACTACAACTCCCAGAACACAATATGACTCACTGGGTTCTTAGCTACTGGGGAGCAATAAAGGACAACACACATCTTCAAACACAGGGATCCCATAAGAACTCTGAGTCCACCTTTGATTCACACACTTCTGGGACATTCAGCATGAAGCAGTCTCCTGAAAATGCGGGCCAGGGTTTGAGAGGTGGGAAGTGGGGACAGTGAGGGAGTGGTAAGGATCGGGGCATAACACTTGCCTAACTCCTGTGATTGAAAGATTACCGACTGATGAGAAAAGTCGAGCTGCCTTCTCAAAAGCAGCACTGAAAAACTGAAAATAAATACCCAACAATAGAAAACTAGCTGATTAGGCTGGGTGCAGTGGCTCATGCCTGTCATCCCAGCACCTGGGGAGGCCAAGACAGGCGGATCGCCTGAGGTCAGGAATTTGAGACCAGCCTGGCCAACATACAGAAACCCCGTCTCTAATAAAAATACAAAAATTAGCCTGGCGTGGTGGTGCATACCTGTAATCCCAGCTATTCAAGAGGCTGAGGCACAAGATCACTTGAACCCAGGAGACAGAGGTTGCAGTGAGCTGATGTGCCACTGCACTCCAGGCTGGGCGACAGAGTGGGACTCCATCTCAAAAAAAAAAAAAAAAAAAAAAAAAACCGAAGGAAAACTATCTGATTAGATGATTAGACTATAACTAGCTGTACAGTGAAATACTACACAACCACTAAAAATGTTTAATGATGCTGATTGACATAAAAAGGTGTTCAAGAAATGGTACTAAGTGAAAAATACAAGTTAGAAAATACATCATCCCTCTTTTGCTTAAAATTTTAACATATAGATAAGTGTGCACACACATACACATACACACACAAAATAAAGGATATCCACCAAAACAGTGCTTCTCACTCGATGATAGTATTAAGGGAGATTTATGTTTTCTTCCTCTTGCTTATTCATGTTTTCTACTACTTCTATCATAAACACGCATTATTTTATGTAATATTTTAAAGTTAAAAGGTTTTAAATTCGATAGCTACATTCAGGTCTAAAATGCAGCACAAAATCTTTATGCCGTATGACTCATACTCAATGGACTATGAGTGTAAGCAGTCCTGATATTATCAGTAATAAAACTCCTGATTGGCTGCCCTGCCTATGGAGTAGCCATTCTTTTGTTTCTCTACTTCTAAAAACAAAAGAAAACAAGAAAACTCCTGATGTATTAAAAAGCACCTCAGCATGGCCGTACTGCCTTACTGCCTCTGGGATAAACCAAGTAACTGATTGCTTATGGTCACCACAAGCATCAGTGTAAATGTGTACGGCAGCAAAAAAAAAAGCCATACTGGGACAACCTTTAAGAAGGGTGCCCAGTCAGCCAGAGGCATGAGTGTTATCCAGGAAGTAGAGGATATGCATGGAGGCACATATACACACAAATACACATCACCCGGTAACTGACAAACAGCAAAAACTTAAATGCCAAAACTTCCGTTTTTCTTTATACATTTTAATTGCTTTGAATGTCTTTCTCCCTGCCTTCTTAAATAAAGTACACTGACTAAAACTAGACTTACGGCATCATCATAAACATGTATTATTATGTCTTATGATACATTGTTATGCATCATAAATCTGTATTATTAGGTTTATGTATTATGTTCTTATTCAGTGTTGCCCTTACGGCTGTTTAATACACCCTACATCTTTTTTTTCTTCTTCAGTATTTCTGTCTTTTATAATCTGACTGTTTCTCTTGTTAGCTGACCTTTTATACTGCTGGTAAACCTCTCTGCCTCTAAATAGATTTCTGCCTTCTAGTTTGTTGCTTGTAAGATATGAGTTAGGAGAAGTAATCAATGAACTTAAAAGTTCTAGTACAAATAAGTCATAGTCATTTCTAAGTGAGAAACTGAAGGGCTCTCCTAGGAATAAAACACTCAGAAACTTTCTTGATTTTTTTTCTAGGTTCTGGGATATACTATAGATTGTACTAATATGGTAGTCACTAGCCACATGTAGCTATTTCAATTTAATTATAATCACATAAAACTACTGATTTCAGTTTCTCAGTTATTTTCAAGTGCTCAAGGGTCATGCATGGCTAATGACCAGTTAATGGAAAGCAGAAATATAAATTTCCAATGTCACAGAAAATTCTATTAACAGTGCTGTTTTAGACAACTGAAGCTGCTGGACAAATAAAATGTCATTAATAGTATCTATTTTCCGAAGCAGCAAGTGGGCTGAAGAAAAGAGTAAGATCAATCACTAACTGCTACCTTTTCTCTAGCTATTTTAAAAAGATAAAAATTCTTACTAGTAGCTTCCATTAAAAAGCAACCATCATACAGATTCATCAAAGCAAATAAATAGAGGCCAAGACATGTATATTTAAAGAAAATGGATTGGAAACAAATCAACACTGTCCTTGGTTCTTCAAGCCTATTCCAAAAACACACAAACAAACAAACAAAAAATATCTGCAAAATAATGAAACCTACTGGGATAGACATTCAATCTATACTTCTTTTCTAGAGGAGCAGGCAAAGCCCCTGACCAAGACAAGGTCAATTCAATACTAATAGTACTATCAAGCAGGTAGGACACTTGTATTTATTTATTATCTAAGCTCCCAAAAAGGAGCTTAAGTAGTTTCAGAAACATTCTACACATAATAGAAAAGACTAAAAACTAAGCAGTTAAAGTCATCTGACTAAAGAGAAAATATGGGTAGGAAAATAAGATAAAGTCATGGTCAGTTACAAGATGTAATTATAAGATAAAAATGTACCAGCTGCTCAGGAAAAACTATGGTGACATCTAAGATAAGTATCTCATATGAGTCCTCATATAGGATACATTATGATATCAAGGACAATTCCTTCAATTAGCAACCCTGGGATAGATAAAGTTGAGGTCCATTTAGTTGTTTCTTACAGTAATGTAATCTCATAACATAATGTTACAAAAGCAATAGATTCAAATACTCAGCTAACAATCTGGCTTGATCTAAAAATAATATATTTAAAGTATATAGTAAACAAATAAACAATATCTGGTAAAGCCAAGGCCAGGAAACACTGGTTGCTCCTAAGAGAGACAAATACTAATGCTCCCTAAAATTTCCCATTATTTATAGGGCAAATACATAAAGGCCATTTTTGTTTTGCAGCCCCTTCCAACATTCATTTCCCTTCAAGTCTGCCCAAAGGTTTCCAGGTAGTTCTCTTTCTGCCTCCCAGGTCCCCCGGAAAGTCCTCTAGAATATAGCCATGAACATTTAAAGACACTGCAGTGAACACGCTTTACTTTCCCTACCCCACACGAAGTCAAAATTCATGCAATCCCAGAAAAGCCTGGAATAAAACCTAATTGCTAATTAATTAAAAAATAAAGTTTCTTATATGAACACCAAAGTACAGGAATTTTACCTTCAGAGAGCCACTATGTCTTTCTCATCCCTGGTAAGTACTTTCTTTATTCCCCACTTTTTCTCTGATGAATTGACATTCCAACATCAGTACACATCTGTTAAAGCTTTAGATTGCTACTTACTTTTGAATCTAATTTTTGTTTTACATATGCACCATTTGCTGCTGTCAGGACATCGTTTATCAGAATAAAAACATATCCTTCCAGATCAAATGCCAAGTCAGAGCTGCAAAACATAAGCAACACCTTAAGAACAACTTAAAGAACAGGCATTTAATTTTAAATAGATATGAGCTAAAATATTTACGAGAACATATGCTCATCTAGGGAAGTGAGTATCAGGCATTGTATCAGCTACTAGTATTTCCTGATTTCTGGTCATAGTTTGCAATTTCACCTTAATAAGGGATTCCTCATAAATAAGAGGCACTAACATTTAAACACATAATTAGCAACAATCATTCATGTCATTTAATAGCACACTGCTCTGCATTCAAAGCCAGATGACAAAAAGCACCAGATTACCATTAAGTACATCTGTGAAGCAGGCAGAAGCAGGCAGAGCTCAATTTCATAGACAAGAAAACCAAAAGGACGAGGCTGTTAACTAGTCATTTTCTGAAGGTCCACATGGAAGGTAGGACTATCTTGCATAGGTAGTTGGGCCCCTGGGTGAAATTTCTGAAGTGTGGATCATGGTTAGTTCTGAGATCAAGCTAGGACAATGTCTAAGCACCTAGCAGGAACTCAAATACTTAAATAATTGCTGAATGAACCTGTGAAGTATAACTTGGGGGGTTTAAGGAAACTGAAAATTTCTGGAACTTAGAGTACCAGGCACAAGATAAGAATTTAGTAAATTAAACAGAATAAATGAAAATCTGAGAAAGGTATGCCTTCAGCATACTTCAGCACCCTAGCTAAAATAGTGGCTCCACAGACTATGATTTTGCAGAGATACTGTATAGGAACCAAGACTTATCTAATAATTCTATGCCAGTGCAATTTTAGGCAGGACTAACTTAATGCACACTCCCTACCCCAAGCAGTCTAACAACCTTCTGACTGACTTCAGAGGTCTGAGTTCCCTTCCTTTCAATCTTTTTCCAAGTCAAAGGGTCTAACCAGATAAGGCTGGTCCGGACAGTAATCCTTTTCAGAAGTTTTTTGTAGACCCAAGAAAGCCCTGAGGTACCCCTGTTGTTTGGTACAATTTTGGGTCCCATCAGCTTCAAGGAAATGTTTCAAAGACTAGCAGGGCACCTCTAAAAAGAAAGGTAAGAGGCTAGTATAGAATTTTTCTCCAAGGGGGGAATATGACATAGAAGGAAAAGCAGTTAGCTATATAGCCAATTTCTAGTAACCAATTATGCCACTCTCTTTTTTTTAGAATGAAATTTTACTTGGAGATTGGACTTGTAAAACAGGACTGGACTGATAATATTTTCTTCCACCTATACTACGGGAATGTGATGAAGGTAAATGAGTCAATTCAAGAAGTACACTGGAACTCCTGGATGGAAAACATATGTCTGGCAGAATGTGTGGCATTAGCAAATACATATATGCATGCCCTGGGCTGATTAAAATGTTGTAGAAGACTTCTAGCAATCATTATAATTTTCTCAGTCTGTAGGGTATACATTTTCCTCATGTATTTTAAAACTTAAGAAAAATGGGAAAAGCTTTAATAACCTAATAGAATATCTAAGTTATGGCATTTGTGACATATCTTATGTGAGGCCAATTAAAGCAATGTTATTATTCATTATTCGAAAAGGCAAGCAAATGTTTCACAGTCATTTTCCTCACCTCACAGAAGAGGAGACATGCTTTTCTTTAGCAGCATGCAAAATTAAGAAATGCCAGGCCAGGCGTGGTGACTCACGCCTGTAATCCCAGCACTTTGGGAGGCCAAGGCGGGCGCATCACGAGGTCAGGAGATCGAGACCATCCTGGCTAACATGGTGAAACTCCGTCTCTACCAAAAATACAAAAAATTAGCCGGGCGTGGTGAAGGGCGCCTGTAGTCCCAGCTACTCGGGAGGCTGAGGCAGGAGAATGGCGTGAACCCGGGAGGAGGAGCTTGCAGTGAGCTAAGATACCGCCACTGGGCTCCAGCCTGGCGACAGAGCAAGACTCCGTCTCAAAAAAAAAAAAAAAAAAAAGAAATGCCATATGGTTTATAAAAACACACAGGCTCTGAAGAAAGCCACAGATTCAAATTTCAGTGCTGCCATTAGCTCTGTGACCTTAAACAAGTTACTGAACTTAAGTTTTAGTTTCTTCAACTATAAAATAGGAAAATTATACCCATACCTCTCAGAGGTGTTGTGAGGAATACATAATAAGATGTGTAAAATGCCAAACATATTGTGTGGCACATGCTATGTGCTCAGCACAACGACAGTAACAAATTCTAAATTACATCAATTTAAATTTTAACAATCCCAAGAATCTTATTTTTGTCAACCTTTATCTTAATACAGCCAAAAAGATTTAACCTTTTCAAGAGTCTTCTAGATGCTTTTCAAAGATATAATTCTTATTTAGGCTATAAAAAATTGTTATTGATAAGTAATCATTTATTATCAATAATTATTGACAATTTATAACGTGCTAGTCATAGGCCCGCATCTTACCTGGCAGCTACGAAGGCTCCAATAATCATTGCAAATACAGTCATTTTAATACCCCAAGAAAAAGTCTTCCTACAAAATAAAAAATGTTAAAATACACACGACTTTATTCCCACACTCATTTTACAACAGAAGCAAAAAATATGATATGCTTTCTCAAAAGCTATAAACAATCATATTTTAAACATTTCTGAGAAACTGGACGTTTAAAAGAACCCCTTTGATAAAGCAAAAATTTATTGTTATATCAGTTATTATACCCACTTTTGAAATTTTCACCTATTGTTATTATTAGTGAGTTTGAATTTTTGTAAAGCAGAATTTAACAGAAAAATGTCACATTCATTTGTAATAAAAGGAGCTAAGACATGAACACTATTTAAAACCTATACCTATGATTCTGATCCAGCTTCTCCCAGTGGCAGTAGTACAGAAATTCTAGAATGTAAATCTCACCTTCAGATAAGATTTTCAACTCCAATTCATAACCTTCCCAACTGCCACTCCCACAAACTATCAATTCCAGCAGCCAAGAGAGAGGGTTGCTTAACCTTCTCAAAAGGTAAGGTAGGAACAAGACAAATAATTTAATATCTCACATATGCTGGGCACCTTTTCAAGGTGATTTAAAGAACAGATATATTAGAAACTTAGCTCACTTGAGTAAAACTCCTTCAGCAAACATTGTAAACAGGATGGAGAACCTTCTCAGAACTGTAAACATTGGCAAGCTGGAAAAAAAAAAGATAATTAGGTAAAATAGAATTTAACAATTTGTTTTAAACTAAGATTTTCCAAATTGGTAGTTAAAATAATGCTATTCTTCCATTATGGAAATTCCATACTGATTCATTTATGGTTAAACCCTGCTTCTCTCTAGAAACAATTCCTACTTGAAGGCCTACAAGAGTTGCTTTTAAAAAACTACTAGAAGTGACAAACATTAAATTAACTACAAAACTTTATTCTGCTAATTATGCAAAACCCTAAGCTGTAAATATGTCATTTTTTAATAGAAAAAGGCTTCCTTCTCATTTTTTCACTAGTCTGACCTCCCTTCCCACCCCCTAGACCACTCAAAAACCATCTATGAAAATCTTACCCCATGAAATGCCTTGACTGTCCTTTTGTGGATGTAATTTTGTCTTCATCTAAATTCCCAGAGCATTTTGCTTGTACCAATCAAACATACAGCTTCTTGCAATATATTTATTTCTGAATATATCTTATCTCACTCCAAAGTGCCTTATACTTAGCTGGCAATCAAAGATAGGTGTGAATGAATGGTTGGATGAGATGGATGAAAAAAAGCAAACTCTATACAAGAGGCACTTTGCAGAAGGCCTGCATTTCTTTCCTGGTGGGTAATGAAATGGAAAAAAATGTCCCACCCATGATAAATTTGACTTCCTTGGAACCCTCTTCAGAGATATCATCTTGGTCATTCTGTCAGGTTTCTTGGGTTTTAAAGGAAGCAATGAAAAACACCTTGTCCCTGATCCTCAGAAATCTCTCCATTCTATTTTACAATGCCAGGGTTTTAGCTTGTGCGGTAGTGGTGAAGCCACTGGGTTTCTGTTAAATGTTTTCTCTATTTGTGTCATTTTAATACCATACACACCTGATATGTACACTACAATAAGAGCAGAAGCCAGAAACCAGGAGGTTAGAGGGAAAGATAGTGTTACCACGGAGAGGAGAGCTATTGCTTCTTTCTGAAAATAAGTATGTTGCCTCTACAGTTATATGCCATGGGTAAGATATTAATAATATTTTTATCAGGGTTCTAGCTGATGTTACCTTACTTCACATTAAAAGAAAAACTGCAAAAGTTCTTGTGCCTACCCTCTAATTTTGCTGTGTGGAAGTTGCCTAAAATATTTATGAACTATATTAAAGAACTGAAATCCCAGAAGCCTAGTATATATCTCCACTATTGTAGCTCTAGAAAAATAATAAAAATTTCCTATCATAGCATTTTATAACATTTTAAGACTTCTAACATCAAAATGAGGCATAAAAAAAACAAAAACAAAAAACTCCTCTTTCTCTTCAAAGAAAAGAGCATAAACCATAAACTAAAACCTTTGGCACCATCTTCATTATTTAGTAGTAATAGAAGCTTTCTGGACCTTTCATTTTTTTCCAGAATCAATAACAACGTGTTAAATATTTGACATTCAAGTACAATTTTAAGAATACATTATATTAACCTCACTAGTAAAATAAAGTTATCCATACTTCAGTTTCTTTGTGCTGAACAGTCCCGTGATTTGGTTCCCAAAATATAGTAGAGGTAGTGGAAACGTCTAGAAAATTTAAAAAGGGATAACAAAACTCAATAATAAAGATAGCTAAAACAAGGTCCTTTCAAACAGAAACAGTTTTGTTTATATGATCAAAATTTTTTCCACTTAAAACATAAGATTAGTTATCATACACAATTTTGACACCCAAACACCCAAACAACACTTATGCTTGGATAAACAACATTACTATGGCAGAAAAAAAGGAAGGAAGGCAGGGAGAAAAGACAGAAATATATGAATATGATCAATGTGAGACAGAAACATCATTTGCTGTAAAATATGATAACGTATTAGAGGCCATGGCTCTAATGTCAGCAGAAAAAGTAAAGGGGCATTTCATCTTCGTTTGGAGTCAAGCAGAGGCAGACAGTATAAAATAAGCCCAAAGAATAATGAATGCAGGATACACTGGCTAGATTAGATGGATAGAGAAACTGCAAAACTATTGTACTCTCAACAAGTGTGCATTAATTAAAAACAGAAGAATATTCCTAGGTTATTTTTTCTCTTAAGTTTAAAGAGATTGTAGGCCTTCTTTGACACATATTACTACTTTTATTCTTTACATTCATTATAACCACTCTAGACTGGGCAATTTTGAGGCTGCAATTTTTAAATACGCAAGGCACTGATAAAATATATTAATACATAGTGACTTCATTTCACAAAATAAAGTATCGCTTTTCTTCTTTTACCTTTCGAGGTACATTTCTGTCAAGGTCAGGAAACTTGACTACTCTGAGCGCCTTTCCCACCCAGAGAACTGCCACTGTGGCCACCATCTGTAAACAGAGAACACAGATTCACTGTTCTACACATAAAGACACACACAGAAGTTCTAACAACATAAACCACGTAATGGTGAGAATTCCAACTAACCTGGCCAAGTCCAACACATAGTGAGGAGGGAAATCTACAAAAAGGGCAAAGAAAAAAACAAGATCAGAACAAACCTAACTTAGCTCCGTGAATTCAATTTGCACATCGGCAACGTTAATAAGGCATTCCGATACAAGCCACACCAACGTCCGCCCCTAAATCAAACAAAAATCTTGGGAGAAAACTCCCTGCCGGTTGGTTGTCAGGCCACCCCGCTGATGTAGCCTCGGGCGACCGCTTGTCTCATCTTGTCCGAGTCTACAATTTCAGTCCGCTGCCTGCAAAGGATTTCTCAAGGCAGTGAAGATACAGATCTCTGCAACGGTTTCACACACCTTTAAAAAAAAAAAAAAACAACAACTTCTGCCTCTGGGTCCCAGTGTTAGCAAGGGAATAATTGTCCGCGGGGGTGAGGATGCTGTCAGCGGGTGCAGGGTACACCGAAGCCCCGGCCCCCTGTCCAGGCTGCGGAGGAGGGAGGCTTCCCTCGCTCTCCTCCCTGATCGACATGCATAAGGGCTCAAAAGTCACAAAGCGAGTCACTTTGCTCCATCTCTTTGAAGGGCAAGGTTTTCGGGGCGGTGCGCCCAGGGCATGGCAGGCGAGCCCCAAACATGCCGGTCCGGCCGGAGCTCCGCGCAGGGAGCAGACCCCGGCCACAGGCCCGCCCGCCAGGCCGGCTCCGCTGCCCGGGCCGCGCGCGTCAGCCGCCCGCCCTCCCCAGCACCCGCCCAACTTTGTTCGGCTTTAACTTTGGCAGTCAAAGTCCAGGGAGCCGGCGCCCCGCCGCCGCCGCCCGCTCCTCCTCCGCGGCCTCGCCCGCCGCCGCCTCGGCCCTACCTGTAGTTGGTGAGCACGCTCTTATTCACCACCACGATCAGGAAGGAGCTCACGCCGTAAAAGCCGGCGGCCAGCAGCTTCAGAAACACGGTCAGCGTTTCGGCCGACGCCATCCCCAGCTCCTCCTCATCTCGGAGTGTGGAGGATTTCGCGGGGGCTTCTCCTTTAACCCCAGCATGCTGACGTCTATGAACTTCCGCCATGGCTGCCGCAGCGGCGCGGGCCTGGCGGCGGGGCCTAGCGGCTCGGGGGCCTGCAGCGGCGGCTCCCAGGGGACTCGAGGAGTTGGGGACCGCAGACTAGGCCAGCTGCGCGCTCGCCGTCTCGACTCCCCGCTTGGCCGCCGCCCGTCCCCGCCCAGGGGCAGGGACGCCG
Source organism: Symphalangus syndactylus (assembly GCF_028878055.3). Taxonomy (NCBI): domain Eukaryota; kingdom Metazoa; phylum Chordata; class Mammalia; order Primates; family Hylobatidae; genus Symphalangus; species Symphalangus syndactylus. Next base: position 45,561,009 of record NC_072434.2, on the reverse strand, counting down.
GGGTTCACACCCCTGGAGACTTTGCTCGGTCATTGTGCAACGCTGGGTCAGAGGGTAGGGCCGCGCCGGGCTTAGCATGGGCAGGGGTTGGAGAGAGCCTGGAGAAGGGGCAGTGGCTACCCCCCTGCCCGAGGCGGACAAGGAGAAGCCAGGGGAACTACATCGAGACACTAGAGCGCCGGGCGACAAACCACAGACTCCGGGTAACAGTCGCTCTGCGCCTGCGCACGAGCACGCGCTGGGTCTCTCCGCGGGGCGCGTACCTGGGGCGGGGGGAGTCTGGTGGCAGAGGGGCTGGAAGGCCGTATTCTCCGGATAACTGCCGCAACTAAGTGCAGACCCTCCTCCCCTCTGTTACAGGTGGCCGGCCAAGTAGTTACAGTACACTGCGTCTAGACTAATTTTGAATGCTCTTTTAGCCTCTCTTGCAGGGGGTAAAAACCCTTCAAAAGTATCAGATGTGGATCAACAGTAAACACTCAACGAAAATTTCATTCTGCAATGCCTTAGGCTTCTTACACTTTCTAAACCCAGAAAACAACAAACAATACTTTCTTTTCAGATTAAGAAGTTTTGTTTGTTTTAAGAAAAATGTTGACATATCCCAAAAAGCAAGATAAGCAGCGTGGGGATTGGTGAAAGCACAAGGTGTTTGGAGCCTAAAAGACTTATTTCCAGTTGTAGGATCCCTAGAAATGACGACCCCCCCTCGCCCCCCCAACACACGCACTCCTTATTGTGTGTCTTGGACCAATTAGATGACCTCCCTGAACCTGATCTCTGTGGATGTGTAGCTAGCAAAGAGCTAGTTTTCGGTAAATGGTAGTCATTAGTGTATAACAGAAGCAAATCATTATGATCGATTTAAGCAAAGAAATTACATATTGAACTTTAATAGATTAGTAAAGAAGAGCTTTGTATTATTTTTCTAAGTGCTTGGTCTGTATCTTTTTAAATTTCTTCTTTTTTTTTTTTTCTTATTTTTATATTTTGGTAAGCCAGGTATAGTGGTTCACACCTGTAATACCAGCACTTTGGGAGCAGGTAGAATGCCTGAGCCCAGGAGTTTGAGACCATCCTGGGCAACAAAGTGAGACCCTGTCTCTACAAGAAAATAAAAAAATTAGCCAGATGTGGTGGTGCACGCCTGTGGTCCCAGCTACTCGGGAGGCTGAGGTGGGAGAATGGCTTGAGCCCAGGAGGTCAAGGCTGCAGTGAGCTATGATCATGCTACTGCACTCCAGCCTGGGCAACAGCACAAGACCATCTTAAAGAAATAAATTGTGGCAAAATATACAAAGTATAAAATTTATCATTTTAACCCTTTTTGAGTATACAATTGAATGGCATTAACTGCATTCACATCGTTTTGCAACCATCATCACTAATCCATCTTTAGAACTTTTTCACCATCCCAAAGTGAAACTCTTTCCCCTTTAAACAATCACTCCCTGTTTCCCTACTTCCTTCCCTCTCTGCTGTTAACCAGTGTTCTACTTTCTGTCTCTGTGAATTTGACTACTCCAGGTACCTCATATAAGTGGAATCATGTAGTATTTGTCCTTTTGTGATGAACTTACTTCATTAACATAGTGTCTTCAAGGTTCAGCCACGTTGTAGCATATGTTAGAATGTCCTCCCTTTTTAAGGCTGAATAATATTCAGTTATATGTGTATAATTGGTTTATATCTTTTGAGTTACTTTGAGAACACCTATGTTCTTCAAGCGTTCCTTAAAAAACTGGCACACAGGATGAGGTTCTTAATGTAGCCTACAAGGTCCTAGATAATGTGGTTCCTACCCACATCTCCAGAGGCACTATTCACGTTTCCCTCCCTTAAGGTGCAGATAAATCAACAATGTGGGTTCTGGCTTCTGTGTCTTTACTCTCATTATTCCCTCCATCTGGGCTGCTTTTTCTCTTCCTCCTCTCACGCAGCTCCTGAAAAACTCTTACATTTCCTTCCGTATTCTGGCAGAACATTACCTCTTCTCTGGGCAGTCTTCCTTCACACTGCCCCCGACTTCCCTCTACATAATTGCTCTCTCTCCTTTGTGCCTCTCCTACCGCATCTTTATAGAGTGTCCATCTGCTCCTGCTGCTATAACAAAATACCTGAGACTGGATAACATAAAAAATAGAAATTTATTTTCTCACACTTCTGGAGGCTGAGAAGTCCAAGATCAAGGTGCCACCTTAACCACTGCATCCTCTGAAGGGGAAGAACACCATGCCCTCACATGGCGGAAGGGACAGAAGTTCAGAAAGGGACAAACACTGTGTGAAACCTCTTTCATAAGGCATGAATCCTACTCACAAAGGCAGAGCCCTGATGACTTAGTCACCTCCTAAAGGGCCTGCCTCTTAATAATATCACATTGGTGATTAAGTTTCAACATATGAATTTTGGAGGACACATACAGACCACAGCAAAAGGGCTCTGCATTACATGTTTACATATCACTCTCTTCCACTAGACAGTTGCTTCTTGAGGACAGGGGCAGGCAAGGATGCCTAACACAGTTTAGATATTTTAGTTGATTGAATCAATGAAAACAAGGAAAATGATTAAATTTCTTCCTTGACTGCTAGCTTCAAAAGGAAAAATAACTAAGACATTGTATTTTAAGAAACATCCTTGTAGAAAAAAATATTATAGAAGTAACAATTCCCCTCATAATAAAAAGCAAATATATATGTATATACACATTTTTACATATTTTAAAAAACATATCTGGGATAGAACCAGAGAAGAACACTAATCCTCAAGCCACACACTGCCGCTGCCACTTAGTAGTTTTGTGACCTTGGGCAAATTGCTAGACATCACTGTGCTTCGATTTCCTCACCTGTAAAATGGGGATAACAATCGTACCCACCCCATAGAGTTATGATGAGAATTAAATGAGTTAATGAATGTAAAGTGCTTAGAACATAATATGAGTGTTTATTATAATTACTATTATCACTAGTATTATTATGCAATCTTTCTCTTTTCGCTTACTATTCCTTGATGGTCTTTCTGTGGCAACACTTAAACTTAACCTCATTCTTTTCAAAGGCTTCAGAGTATTCCATTAGTTGGATGCATCTTCATGTAACCCTACAGACATTTAAGTTATTGCCATTTTTCAGTGTACAAACAATACTTGTCCATTCAACTTGGTGCAAGTATAAATTTCTAGAAGTAGAATTGCTTAGTTAAGGCTACTTTTTAATAAAAAAATTAATAGAATTGAGAAAATTCCAAATTAACAACCTCCAAAGAGTTTATACTCATTTTTTATTCCTGCTAACACGGTATGAAAATGAAACCCTCTTTTATAAAGTGAAGAGAGCAGCAATGGAGAACAATGGAAGAGGTGAGATAATATTTCATGTTCTACCCTGTGGAAATATGAAATGCCGGGCACAAATTTTCAAAATCATAAGTTATGATTACACAAAATAAAAATAAGAGTGCTGATCCAGGCAACTACTGTTTTTCTCAGCATGATGACTTTATTAATTAACAAATATTTAAGACCTATCACAGGCCACAAACTGCGTTGGATTTTCTCAGCCCCAGTAATGATTTGGTTGCTGTGGACCCTCAGTAAAACGCTATGGAGTTTAATGGAGTCAAGCATTCTCATTAGGTACCCACAAAGATAAGATAGGTGCCATCTCTAGTAGGATTTTTATCTCTTTCCCATGTTATAGGTACTTAGACTTTGGGGTAAATTTTGGTATTTTAGGTCCTCAGATCTGTTTCCTAGCCTCAGTCATATTAATCACAGAATTATATATGGAGTATTTACACATCATTGGGTGAAACTGAATAAATATTGAAATATATCTTAAAAAGTCATTCAAGATAACAAAGACTGAATTAAATGTTCTTACTTAGGTACAAGTATACTCTATTTGGAAAGGTCAACTTTGTGGGTTGATAAATTTTACATCTTACTGGGTAGAATTACTAGCAAAAACTCTTCTTAGTATTAAATGATGTCTTTTTATCAAAACATTACCTTTAGGTATCCTGTTTTTCATTGAGGGAGTATTGATTCTGTATGCAGTTTTTTAAAACATAGCTTATATTACTTCTTTTCCCCACACTTTTCCCTTTCCCTTGGCCCACTTGTTCCTCTCATAGTGGAATGTATATAGGTCTCTTGTTATCCACCTGCATTCACCAGTTTCTTATTTCACTGCCAACCTAGATCATACCCAGTGACCTGCTGTGTTGCATAGCTGGTTACTTTATAGTCAAGGAGCAAGGGTCATACATGTTTCCTATTTGAACAATACTTTAAAAATTCTGAGAACCAGAGAGCATGGAGCTTCTCTGCAGTGCCTTGTACTTTTCTATATTGGACTGCAAGGAATGAACTTATTGACCACTGATGATGAGCCTCACAATGTGCTACTCTTCTAATTCATTATCTCATTTCACCCTAACCACTGTGAGAAGCAAGTATGGTGAAACAACATATAAACAGGAAAACAAGAGCTGAGAGGGAGTATTAGACATACACTGCATCCCACAGCTCTAAGTGACTGTGTACATATTTGGTCCTAGGTCTGTTTAGCATTTATTCTGTGTTCCTCCACTGGACACTCTTGCCTCCTTTGGGGCAGATGGACAAGACCTACTTTTACGAGACATTCTGGCAATGTCAATACTTTCTTCAATGACCAAGTTTAGTGTTTATCAACCCTATGAAGAAGGATAAGCAGGATAAAGGAAGAGTAATGTGTTGAAGTCATAGTCAATCATGACTCATTCACAAATAGCATACCAGACACCAAGTTAGGCACTGGAAATACAAAGACATTTCAAGCTCAGTATATTTACAACTGAACTTTATATAAATCTCTCCCAAATAAGTTGCTTCTTTGAATCTCCAATTTTAGTGAATTGACCTCACTATCCACCTATTTACCATGGTTCTGCTCTCTCTATAATCACCCTGCAAGCACTCTTTAACCCCCACCAAACTAATTTTACCCCCTCCACTACACTGAAGCTGTTCACTGCAAAGTTACCCATGACCTCCATGGGACTAAACCCAATGAACACTCTTAGTCCTCCTGCTTGACCACTCTACAGCATTTACGTTGCTGATATTCTCCCTTCTTTTAGCTACACTTTCTTCTCTTGACTTCTGGAGCCCCATACTCTCTGAAACCTCTCCTGGTACTCTGGCTGCTCCTTCTCATCCTGCTTTGCTGGTTCCTCCTCTTCTCACAGACCTTTAAAGTTTTACATTCCTCAGGGCTCAGTCTTGGGTCTTCTCTATTCTATGTATTCTTACTAAATCTCATCCCATTCCATGGTTTCAGTTATGACTTATTGTTTGCCAGTGCTTACCAAATCTACATTACTTGTGTTCTCTCTAAGTCCAGATTAATGTACCTGACTGCCTCCTGAATATCTTCACTTGGATAACTCTCTGTTATGCTGCTCAACATGCCTGAAACTAATCTTGTCATTTTCCCTTTTACTCCAGCATTCTGCTTCTCTATTGTTCTTCACTGTATCAGGTAATGAATCCTGACAGTTGAGATCCTAGTTGTCTTTTTTTGCCATCCAAAATGCTTACTACTTTGCATTTATCAGATCTGAACAACATAATTTAATCAATGTGTTGAACCAGTTTATTTTGTATGAGAATATTAAGATGATCAAGATCTCTGTGAACTATATTATGGCAAAGAGTAAAAGATTGGATATCAATCCAATGATGCTACACTGCTGGCCTTGACATGTAAGAGGTCAACTGTTTTAGTTGGACCCTATAAATTAATATAGAGACAAAACATTTGCCATGTTAATAGCTACACACTAGATGTCAGGAAATGTCATGGTGATTCACCCTAGTAACACTACCTCTGGAGCATCAACTAACACTGGAGTCACCTCCTGATTAAGTTTATAACCACACTCAGTTATTTGCTAAGATTTCTCTTCTGCATTGGACAAACAGGTGACTTAAATGGAGATGTGATAGGATTAATCCATCTTTCAAGTCTTTGATAATGGCACTAATCTCTGCAACTCCTCTAAAGATGTAGTATATCTTTTTTTGTACTGTCCTGAAAGGGAAGGAAAGCTCCAGAGGCTTCCTCTTTCTACTATCGTGGTCCTTATTCCATGGGTCACATAGACACTGTGAGGATTTTACCAGCTGCCAAGCATATCTATTATGCCTAAACATATGTCTCTTCCAATTATACATTCAAGAGCTGGAGACAAAAACACACAGTGGATTTGTGGACCTACTGAGCACATCGTGTTTCAAAGTTGGGCTAGGTCTCCAGTTATCACCTGACTCACTTCTATAGTCTAAATGTGTGTGTCCCCCGACAAATTCATATATTGAAATTGTCATGTAAAAATAGAGATGAATCTCTAAGTAAAAAGGTTTTATTTGGGAATAGTATACAAGAAGTAGGATTGTAATTTGGGACTTATATACAAACCAGGATGGCCTCCAGTATATATGGAGAACAGAGTAAAAGGTTAGGATTTTATTGGAGAAAGAGGAGATTTATGCAAGTTGTTTTAAAAGAAAGTTTTTTGGTGCTGGCAGCATCTTACAAGAGCTGGAGAGTTCTGATATGTGAATGTCAGTAGTCCTTAGGGAGGACTTGTAATCTTGGAGTTTCAGTTAGGCCTTTACATTTAGAATTGGGTTTGTGAGTCAGTGTGTCAGGCATATGTTCTTGTGTAAGCGGCTAGCTGTCCTTGTGCTGCCAGCTGTCTTTGTGTGACTCACATAGTAAACTGTGGTTTGGAAAAATGTCTTGTGATAGTTTGTGTTATCAGGCAAATTGTGTGTGAGAGCCCTACCAGCATAGCCTTTCCTAGCTCCATTTTGCTGGGGTTTGACACAAGTGACTACATTTTGAATCTGACAATGTTCACAAAATCCTAACCTCTAAGGTGATAGTTTTAGGAGGTGAGGCCTTTAGGAGGTGATGAGGTCAGGAGGGTGAAGACTTCATGAAAAGAATTGGTACCCTTACAAAAGACCCCTGAGAGAGACCCCTTACCCCTTCCATCACGTGAGGACACAGCTAGAAGACACCACCTATGAACCAGAAAGCAGGCACTCACCAGACACGAAATCAGCCTGGATCTTGATCTTGGATTTCCCAGCCTTCAACTGGGAGAAATGAATTTCTGTTGTTTGTAAGCTACCCAATAATATTTCATTAAAACAGCCTGAACTGACTAAGACACTACATAAGCCCCCAGTTTAACTGGTAGACTTGCAGGGCTGTGAGTGCCCAGGAATTAGTATCGGTTGGCCAGTGTTTGATAATCCCACAAAAGGTCTGGGTATTTCCTTTTTGTTACTACACAGTCACCCTAGTAGATGGCTGCAGCTTCCTTTGAGGAAGGCTTGAAAGAAGATATACAGTATACACTTGAGGCTATGATATAGGGCTTTCCTCAAAGAGACCTGATGTCTCCTTCAATCCAAGAGGTTCTCGTACTGTACATGGCTTAGGTCTGGAAACTGAATAAAAGACTGTGACTGTCCATTTCTGAGACTCCAGTCAGTTTTCTTTGCTGTCAGGTCTGGTTTTTACTGTTATAGAGATTAAGGACCATTTTACTAGGTTGTCTAACTATTTCATTCTTCGGGACATTATAATCAATAGGATACTTCCCAAAATTCCTATGGCTCAAAACTATGATTACCACTATGTTACTGCTTTCCTTTTATAATAAATATGCCCCCCACCTTGTCTTCTGTGGTTAAGTACTACTGCTTGCCTCTGATACTCCAGAACTTCCAACATCCCTATTAAATTGCGGAGCCCATCTCAACACTGAAAATTCCCATTATACCTGGCTTACAGAGCACAGCCACAACAGAACTTCTCAAGGATGTACACGGTCTATACACAAGTGTGTTTCTCCACATGTCAGTTATGGGATTTCCTCTGGATTCTCTCAAGGATGTTGTTGAGGGATGGGTGTGTAGATTACACATGATAAATATGCTCCACCATTCCTGTTTCCCTAAGCACTGGAATCTTTTCCTCAACATTATAATATGGAAAGTTCTGGTATCTCAACCTCATTAAATAGACGCTGCTGTTGTGCCCAACTGTCAGTAAACCGACATATTAAATTGTTAGAATGCTTCCACCTGCATGAGCCAACACATTAAATCCAGAACCTCAGGTAAGTACACCCTTATCAATACATTTGGCCCAATCCAGTGTTATATTTCATCTTCCTTAAGCTGCATTCCTATACATGTTCCCTAGGTTGATGGTGATATAAATTAGAAAAATCTGGCAATTCTTTTGGTTTACCACCTGCTTCCTCCTAAGTTAAACTTGATGCTGGCTCTTTGGGGTATGTTGATATCTGACCTAGTTATGGGTATGGTGGATAGAGTTTCCAAGCAAGAGAAGGCTAATCTCTCAGACACAGGAGGACTAACTGCTCCCACTGTCAGAAGAGGCTCAAAATGACTTGACAATTCAAAATTCTTAACCCCATTTAAGCCCAAACAAATGTGTACTCATTCCAAGTTTTAGGGTCATTTTCTTTCCATTTTTTTTAATTTCTACATGAGAGACCTAGCAAGGTTGTAAATTCAACTGTTGTTGTAAAAATTGTAAACTGGCCAATTAAGTCTTTTTTTATTTTTAATAATATCAGCCCTGTGGCTGCAAGAAAAGAGAGATTTTTTTAGGACTGCCATGGAATCATTTTGGCATCCTAATGAGACTTTATGAAGAATGTAAAGACCTGAGTTTGTTATTCTTTCTGTATGTGTTTTATTAAACTCAAGAATCTATCCCACGCCACAGCCCTCGGTCATTACTACTGCTAACAGATGCATCAGGCCCATGCTCCTAAGGCACTTGGTTCAGTAGGAATGTCACCACAATTAACTGCAGGTGACAGTTTAATGAATCATGATACATCTGCATGACATGGGTTACCAGAATTTATTTCACATTAGTGGGGAGCTCAGCACTTCATTCAAGCTCAAGGACAAAACCAAACAAATCCCAAATCCCAACTTCTAAAGTCTTTTCTAGAACCAATTTCTATATCAATCAAGGTCCAGTCAAGAGACAGAAACCACACATGTTATTTGATTAGAGACAATTTTACATTAAAAAATGTTAACTAGGTAAATGAAAGCTTAAAAAGAAACACTTCAAAAGCCCCCCAACCCATAAGGTATCATGGAGGTAGCAACTGCAGGAAGGGCTGAGGGAACAAAGGAAGGAGGCTAGAATTATCAAATCTTAGAAACTTAGAGGAGGAACTCCAACAGCTAAAACTCAGACTTCTGAGGAAGAAATGCTACTCAAGTGATTCTAGGGTCTTTGGGTTCAAAAGAGGATCCCCATAAGCCTGAAATTCAGACCCTTGAAGAGAGAGCACTATCTGGTTAGTGCTATTGGCTCAGTGTGGACATGGGGGCTGGGAGGGGAGTAGGGGAGGGAGAGGTAGGTGGGGAGTGGAATGGGAACACAGTGTTGTGATATAGGCTGTTCTCTAAATTTAGGGAAAAGTGCAAACTGCATTCAACTACTGCTATGGGAAGAACTTGCTACTTCTGGGGTGAAGAATCATTGCTAGACTGATGCTACCAGGAAGCACACGGGAAAAAGCATTTCTTTTCTCCTCCTCCAGCTACCCAGTATCCCTCTAGTGCCACACATGGAAGAGTTTACATAGAGCCAGCCAGCAAAGCAGAAATGTGTTTTGCAAAATATAAGCATCAGCTTCACAAAGTAGAATATAGAAGAGTAGGTTTGCAGCTGAGAGACAATATGTGGCACACCCATTTTAGTAAAGGTATCGCCATCTGCCAAGTTGCCACCTTAGAAGTCTAGTAGTCATTCTCAGAGCCTGTCTCTTCTAACTTGCCATATATAAGCTGCTAAGTATCTCTCAAGTCTGAATCTACTTCCATAACCATCATTATCAGGACATCTGCAATGACATCCTAACTAGTCTTCAGGCTAGATGACTCTTCCCCTCCAATTCATTCTGTAAAAATGCAGATCTGGGCCGGGCACGGTGGCTCACACCTGTAATCCTAGCACTTTGGGCGGCCAAGGCTGGTGGATCACAAGGTCAGGAGTTTGAGACCAGCCTGGCCAACATACAGAAACTCCATCTATACTAAAGATACAAAAATTAGCTGGGCATGGTGGCGGACGCTTATAATCCCAGCTACTTTGGAGGCTGAGGCAGGAGAATCACTTGAACTCCAGAGGTGGAGGTTGCAGTGAGCCAAGATCATGCCACTGCACTCCAGCCTAGGCAACAGGGTGAGACTCCATCTCAAAAAAAAAAAAAATTATAGATCTGGTTATTAGAATAAAATCTATCTCCTGCTTTATTTCACAATACTCTTAATTTGGCTCTCCCTTCTCTATGCTTGTTGTTCTTTTACTTTGTCAAACACATCTTCTCATTCTTGGACCTTTGCATCTGTTCATCACTTGGCTTATGGACTAACCTCCCATTCCTACAAACTCCAACTTCCTCCTCTGGCTAACTCCTTTCAAGTAAAGTACATAATCTTCAGTGAGGTCTTCCTGAGCCCCAGATATCATTCCTACATGCTCCTTTAGAGGCATAATAACTTGAGTTACTAATTAAAATGTTATTTTCCTCCCATCTGCCTATTGCCTTACCCTCACCATTCACATTCAAGCCATAATGCATAGGCTGCTGTTTATCCCAGATGGTTGCTATTGGAATGTACTCAGATGTATGATGCAGGTTCTTAGATTCTGTACTTAAAATTTAATAAATATTTAATAAATATTTTAGAATCTTTTTTCTGCTGCCTATTCATTCTAAACTAGATAAACAATTTTGAAACCCCTACTCTCGCAGTCTTCCCCAACTTAGTTGATGGACATGCTATCCTTCCAGTTGCTTAGAATAAAAACCTTTAATTCCTTTCTTTCTCTCACAGGCCACATCTAACCCTCAGCAACTCATATCAGTGCTATCTTGAAAATAGATCTATATTCCAACATTTATTACTTCCTGTACTCATGCCTTAGTCCAAGCCACCATCTGTTCTTGCTGAAATATTGTAATTGTCTCATCATTGGTTTCCCTGCTTCTATCTTGGACTCATCTTTTCCCATCAATCCTTTCTGCACACAGCACTCAGAATGATCTTTTAAAAGATAAGTCAGACATCACTTCTCTGCTCAAAAACATTCAATCACTTCTGTCCTTCCTCTGAATAAAATTCAATGCCTTACATTGGCTATAAGACCTTATATAATCTGGCCTCTTGTTACTTTTGTGATATGATCCTCTACTCCTCTTCACACCACTTCACTCCACTCCACTGGTTGGTGCTGTTCACTAATGGGGGTGGTAGGGGAGGTGGCAGGGGTGGTGTGGTAATGAGGCTAATTCTGCAAATTCAAGAAGAACTGCAAACTCCATTCAGCTACTGCTATGGGAAGACCTTGCTGCTGCTGGGGTGAAGAAATAATTGTTGGAGTAATGCTACCAGGAATCAAACAAGAAGAATTTTCCACCTCCTCCTCTAGCCTCCTTACTGTTCTTAGACTACTTCAACCACACTTTACTTCAGGACTTTTGCATTTATTATTATACTGCCTGCCTGAAACACCCTTTGCACTTATTATTATACTGCCTGCCTGAAACACTCTTTCTACAGATGGTTCACTTCCTCACTTAATTCAGGTCTTAACTCAAATGTCTCCTTATCAAAGTGGTCTTCTCAAAACTGAAAAAAGAAATGAATGAAGAACTAAATAAATGAAGAGCTATACTATGTTCATAGATAGAAACACTCAATATTGTTAGGATATTAATTCTCTCCAAATTTATCTACAGTTTTAATGTAATTCCTATCAAAATTCCAGCAAGATTTTTTATAGATAATGACAAGATGAGTCTAAAATGTATATGAAAAGACAAAGAAAACAGAATGATCAAAAAATTATAAATAAGAAGAAAAAACTTGTAGAACCCACACTACCCAATTTCATGGGTCACTATAAAGCTACAGTAATTAAGACTGTGGTACTAGCATAAGGATACGCATATAGATAAGTGGAGTGGAATAGCGAGCCCAGAAATAAATACACAAATATGGTTGCCTGATTTTTGACAAAGGCACACCATTTCAATGGAAAAAGAATAGTCATTTACATAAACAGTGATGGAATAATTGAATGTTCATATGCCAAAAAGGAACCTCAGCATATACTTCACAGCTTATATAAAAATTAACTAAAAATAGATCATAGGTCTAAATGTAAAACCCAAAACCATAAAACTTCTAGAAGAAAACAGGAGAAAATCTCTATGAATTTGATGATGAATTTTGTGTTTTTTCATTAAAAAACATGCTGATATGAGTTGGCTGTGTCCCCACCCAAATCTCCTCTTGAACTGTAGTTCCCATAAGCCCTACATGTTGTGGGAGAGACCCAATGGGAAGTAATGGAATCATGGAGGTGGTTACTTCCATGCTGCTCCCATGATAGTAAGTTCTCACAAGATGTATAAGGGGCTTTCCCCCTTTTGTTTGGCACTTCTCCTTGCTGCTGCCATGTGAAGAAGGATGTATTTGCTTCCGCCATGATTGTAAGGTTCCTGAAGCTTACCCAGCCTGTGTGGAACTGTGAGTCAATTAAACCTCTTTTCTTTATAAATTATGCAGTCTTGGGTGTGTCTTTATTAGCAGTGTGAGAACAGACTAATACAGTAAATTGGTACCACAGAGAGTAGAGCACTGCTGTAAAAATATCCAAAAATGTTGAAGTGACTTTGAAACTGGGTAACAAACAGAGGTTGGAACAGTTTGGTGGGCTCAGAAGAAGACAGGAGAATGTCATAAAGTTTGGAACTTCCTAGAGACTTGTTGAATGGCTTTGACCAAAATGATGATAGTGATATGGACAATGGTCCAGGCTGAGGTGGTCTCAGATGGAGGTGGAGAACTTGTTGGGAACTGTAGTAAAGGTCATTCTTGCTATGCAAAGAGACTGACAACATTTTGCCCCGACCCAGAGATCTGTGGAACTTTGAACTTGAGAGAGGTGATTTAGGGTATCTGGTGAAAGAAATTTCTAAGCAACAAAGCATTCAAGAGGAAGCAGAGCATAAAAGGTTGGAAAATTTGCAGCCTGCCAGTGCTATAGAAAAGAAAACCCCATTTTCTGGGGAGAAATTCAAGCTGGCTGCAGAAATTTGCATAAGTAACAAGGAGTCAAATGTTAATCACCAAGACAATGGGCAAGACGAGAGGTTCTTCTATGTCAGAGACATTCATAGCAGTGCCCCCCACCCCCACCATTACAGGCCCAGAGCCTAGGAGGGAAAAATGGTTTCATGGGCTAGGCCCAGGGCATCCCTACTGTGTACAGCCTTGGGATATGGTGCCCTGCATCCCAGATGCTTCAGCACCAGCCTTGGCTAAAAGAGGCCAATGTACAACTCAGGCCATTGCTTCAGAGCGTGCAAGCCCCAAGCCTTAGCAGCTTACACATGGTATTGGGCCTGTGGGTGTGCGGAAGTCAAGAATTGAGGTTTGGGAACTTCTGCCTAAATTTCAGAGGAGGTGTGGAAAGGCCTGAATGTCCAGGTAGAAGTCTGCTGCACAGGGGAGCCTTCATAGAGAACCTCTGCTAGGGCAGTGCACAAGGGAAAGGTGGGGTTGGAGCCCCCACAGACAGTCCCCACCAGGGCACTGCCTAGTGGAGCTGTGTGAAGAGGGCCACTGTCTCCAGACCCCAGAATGGTAGATCCACTGACAGCTTGCACTGTGCACCTGGAAAAGCCACAGGCACTCCATGCCAGCCTGTGAAAGCAGCCAGGAGGGGGGCTATACCCTGCAAGGCCACAAGGGTGGAGGTGCCCAAGGCCATGGGAGCCCACCTCTTGCATCAGCGTGACCTGGATGTGAAACATGGAGTCAAAGGAGATTACTTTGGAACTTTACAGTTTAATGACTACCCAGTTGGATTTCAGACTTGAATAAGATCTGTGGCCCCTTTGTTTTGGCCAATTTTTCCCATTTGGAATGGGTGTACTTATCCAATGCCTGTATCCCCCATTGTATCTAGAACTAACTAACTTGCTTTTGATTTTACAGGCTCACAGGTGGAAGGGGCTTGCCTTGGGCTTGGACTTTTGAGTTAATGCTGGAATGAGTTAAGACTTTGGGGAACTGTTGGAAGGTTATGATTGTGTTTTGAATTGTGAGGACATAAGATTTGGGAGGAGCCAGGGGCAGAATGATAAGGTTTGGCTGTGTCCCCACCCAAATCTCATCTTTAACTGTAGTTCCCATAATCCCCATGTGTCATGGGAGGGACCTGGTGGGAGGTAATGGAATCATAGGAGTGGTTACCTCCATACTGCTCTCATGATAGTGAGTGAGTTGTCATGAAATTCTGATGGTCTTATAAGGGGCTATTTTTTCTTTTTTTTTTTTGAGATGGAGTCTCACGCTGTCTCCCAGACTGGAGTACAGTGGCATAATCTCAGCTCATTGCAATCTCTGCCTTCTGGGTTCACACCATTCTCCTGCCTCAGCCTCCTGAGTAGCTGGGACTACAGGTGCCCACCACCATGCCCAGCTAATTTTTTATATTTTTAGTAGAGACGGGGTTTCACCATGTTAGCCAGGATGGTCTCGATCTCCTGACCTCGTGATCTGCCCACCTCGGCCTCCCAAAGTGCGGGATTACAGGCATGAGCCACCACACCTGGCCTATTTTTCCTTTTAATTGGCCCTTCTACTTGCTGCTGCCACGAGAAGAAGGATGTGTTTGCTTCCCTTTCCACCATGAATGTAAGTTTCCTGAGGCTTTGCCAGCCCTGCAGAACTGTGAGTCAATTAAATCTCCTTCCTTTATAAATTACCCAGTCTTGGGTATGTCTTTATGAGCAGCATGAGAATGGACCAATACAAGCATTATACTTTATGCTTCTAAAAGTTTGACATCTTTAGATACCTCATATTAGTGGAATCATGCAATGATTGTCCTTCTGTGACTGGCTTCTTTCACTTATCATAATATCCTCAAGTTTCATCCAAGGTGTAGCATATGACATGATTTCCTTCTTTTTAAAGACTGAATAATATTCCATTATAAATATATACCACATTCTCTTAATTCATTCATCCATTGATGGACACCCAGATTGTTTCTACCTCTTGACTGTTGTAAAATGCTGCCTATGAACATTGAAGTGCAAATGTCTTTTCAAGTTCTTATGTTTAATTCTTTTGGATATATACCTAACAGTAAAATTATGAGATCATATGGTAGCTCTAATTTTTAATTTTTTGAGGAACTTTTATGCCATTTTCTATAGTGGCTGCACCATTTTGTATTACCACAAACTGCACAAGAATACCAAAGTTTCCATGTCCTTGCCAACATTTGTTATTTTCTATTTTTTTTTTTTTTGAGACAGAATCTCACTCTGTCACCCAGGCTGGAGTGCAGTGGTGCGATCTCAGCTCACTGCAACATCCTCCTGTAAGGTTCAAGTGATTCTCCTGCCTCATCCTCCCGAGTAGCTAGGACTACAGGTGTGTGCCACCACGCCTGGCTAAGTTTTTGTATTTTCAGTAGAGATGGGGTTTTACCATGTTAGCCAGGATAGTCTTGATTTCCTGACCTCGTGATCCACCTGCCTCAGCCTCCCAAAGTGCTGGGATTACAGGCGTGAGCCGCCACGCCTGGCCTATTTTCTATTTTGTTGCTAATGGCCATCCTAACAGGTGTGAGGTGATATCTCCTTGCAGAGGAATCAATTTGCATTTCCCTGATGATTTGTGAGATTGAGCATCTTTTTATATACCTGTTGGCAATTTGTATGTCTTATATGGAGGAATGTCTATTCAAGTCCTTTGCCCATTTATAAAATTGGGTTATCTAGGATTTGTTTGTTTTTGCTTTTGAGTCATAGAAATTCCTTTTTTTAAATATTAACCCCTATCAGATATATGAAATGCAAATATTTCTTCCCATTCTGTATTTTTTCTTTCCATTGTGTTGATTATTCTATTTGCTACACAGAAGTTTTTAAAGTGTTATTGGTCTATTTGTGCTTTTGTTGCCTGTATTTTTGGTGTCAGATCCAAGAAATTATTGCCAAGACCAATGTCATGGAGATTTTCCCCTATGCTTCTTTTAGTGTTGTTCAAGTACTGTTTCGTTATTGGTCTTCTATATGGATGTCCTATCCACTAAATTTAAAGTGGATAATCAAATTATCCTACTATGATTGTGTTGCTGTCTATTTCTCTCTTCAATTCTGTCAATGTTTGAGTCTGATATTTGGGTGTTCTGATCTTTGGCACATATGTATTTATCATTGTATATATCTTTATGAATTGACCATTGTATCATTATATAACATCCTTTGTCTCCTGTGACTTTTTAAACTTAGTGTCTCTTCTTTTCTATATAAGTATGACTATCTCTGCTCTTTTTTGTGACCTTTTGCATGAAATATCTTTTTCCATCTTTGTTACTTTCAGCCTGTATGTGTCCTTAACTCTAACATGAGTTTCTTGTAGACAGCATATAGTTGACTTGTTTTTTAAATCCATTCAGTGCTACTCTGTTTTTTGATTGGGAAGTTTAATCCATTTACATTAAAAGTAATTACTGGCCGAGTGCTGTTCCCAGCACTTTGGGAGGTGGAGGTGGGTGTATCACCTGAGGTCAGGAGTTTGAGACCAGCCTTGCCAACATGGTGAAACCCTGTCTCTACTAAAAATACAAAAATTTTTGGCATGGTGGTGGACACCTGTAATCCAGCTACCTGGGATGTGAGGCAGGAGAATGTCTTGAACCTGAGAGGCGGAGATTGCAGGGCACCGTGACTGTGCCATTGCACTCTAGCATGGGCGACAGGAGCAAAACTCTATCCCCCCCACCAAAAAAAAGTAATTACTGACATGGAAGAACTTATTATTGCCATTTTGTTAATTGTGTTCTGTCTGTCCTATAACTTTTTTGTCCCTCTTTTCCTCTCTTATTGTCTTCCTTTGTGTTTCAATGATTTTTTTTAGTGACATGTTGTGACTCTTTTCTCATTTTCTTTTGTGTATTTTCTATAGGTATTTTCTTTGTGGCTACCATGGAGCTTACATAAAAAATCTTATAACAATGTATCTTAAGTTGCTAACAGTTTAACTTCAATTGCATACAAAATCTCTACTCTTTTAATCCCCTCACACACTTTATGTTATTAATGTCACAAATTACATATTTTTATAATATGTAACATTAGCATATTTTATAGTCACAGTTATTTTTATACTTTTGTCTTGTAACTTCTATACCAAAATTAAAAGTATGTTATGCACTACCATTTCAGTATTACAGTATTCTATATTTATAAGTGAGTTTTCTACTTTCATATGTTTTCATGTTGCTGTTCAGCATTCTTCTTTTCAACTTAAAGAATTCCCTTTAGCACTTTTTGTAAAGCGATGAATTCCTTCAGCTTCTGTTTACCTGGGAAAGTTTCTATTTCTCCTTTTTTCTTGTTGTTGTTGTTCGTTTTAGTTAGAAATGGGTTTCACTATGTCACCGAGGCTGAAATGCAGTGGCTCTGCGGTGGCTATTCACAGGTGATATCATAGTGCACTACTCAGCCTCAAACTCTTGGGCTCAAATGATTCTCCCAACTCAGCCTCCTGAATGGCTGAGGCTACAGGTGCACAACACTGTCCCCAGCTCTGTTAATTTCTGAAGGACAGTTTTGTGTGTTACACTGTTCTTGGCTGACAATTTTTTTTTCTTTCAGCACTTTGAATATTCGTCCCACCTCCTTCTGGCTTGCAATGTTTCTGCTGAGAAATTCACACATAGCCTAATAAATGATGAGTAGCTTTTCTCTTGCTGTCTTCAAAATTCTTATTTTTTTTTTGCCATTTGACATTTGATTATAATATATATTGGTATTGATAAAAGAAAAACTTCATCCAAATTAAATTTAAAGGAGTTTAATTGAGCAATGAATGATTCACACATTGGGCAGCCCCCAGAATCACAGCAGATTCACAGAGACTTCAGTGCAGCCACACGGTGGAAGAAGATTTATAGACAAAAAAAAAAAAGGAAATGATATATAGAAATCAGCAGTGAGGTACAGAAACAGCTGGATTGGTTACAGGTTGGTGTTTGCCTTATTTGAACACAGTTTGAACAATTATCAGTTTATGAGTGGTTACATTGTGGCCGCTGGGATTGGCCAAGACTCAGTTATTGTTACAGGCACATACTCCTAAGTTAGGTTTTAAATCTTGTTTAACTATTAAGCTATGTTACGATTCATCCACAGGGACTCACATATAGAAGTATGGAGTCCTTCTCAGGCCATATTTAGTTTGCTTTAACAGCGTACACTTCTTTGGAATCATCTAGTTGTAGTGTGTTGTGCTTGCTGAATCTGGATGTTCATTTCATTTTCCAGATTTGTGAAATTTTTGGCCTTTGTTTCTGCAAATAAACTTTCTGCCTCTCTCTCTCTCTGTCTTCTCTTCTCCCATATGCATAAGTTGGCCCACTTGCTGTTGTCACATTAGTCCCTTAGATTTTCTTAACCCATCCTACTTTGTTGTTGTTGTTGTTGCTCTGGATGGAAAATTTCAAATGACTTGTCTTTGTCTTTGCTGATTCTTTCTTCTGCTTGATTAAGTTGACAGTTGAATCTCTCTAGTGAATTGTTCAATTCAGTTATTGTATTCATTAGCTCCAAAATTTCTGTTTGGTTCCTTTCAATATTTTCTATCTCTGTTGATATTTTCATCTTGTTGATGAATCATTTTCCTGAGCTTGTTGAACACCTTTACGACAGTTATTTTGAGTTTTTTAGGCAATTACACTCTTTAGGGTTAATTTAGGAGATATTTTGGTCCTTTAATTGGACCATGTTTCCCTGTTGCTTTGTGTGTTATAACTTTGTGCTGACATTTATACACTGAAAAAAACAACCACCACCCCTTCCAGTCTTTGTGGACTGTCTTCATACAGAGAAAGACCTTTATCAAGCAGCCCAGCTAAAGACTGTGAGGGTTTCTCAAACCTTTTCTGTGGATGCATTTTCTCTGGAGTTGTGCATATAAGTTCCCAAATAGAAGGATTTACTGGTTTCTTTTTTTTCAGGAGCCCTGATCTCTTGCTCTCTTTGGTGTCTGTCTGCAGTGCTGTTGGTTCTCTAGAGTTTATGCAAGCCACTCAGCTCTTTGTTTTTCTCAGTGCCCCCTAGGCTTCTAGAGTATGTTGAATCCTATCAGCAATTCAAGTCAGGTAAGGCAGGAACCAGTTCTTTGGGCAGCTCCCTGAAAAGCCAGAGCGTTGGATGCATACTCCACTGTTTCCTTCTATCTTTAAAGGAGAGGTTGCTGAGTTGTATGACTTTTGTCTGCTGTTTCACAAATCCTCTGGAGCAGCAACAAACTGTCTAGCTATCTTTTGTTGTCAGTGACCCTGACAACAAAGTATCTATAACATACTACATTTTGTCCATGCTCTGAGGCAGGAGAGACAGAAATCAGTCCCCTGAAAAGCCAGAACATTGAATACAAGTTCCAAGTCTTTCCCTTCCGAGGGAGAAGCTGGGAGTTGAGGGTTTTCTTCCACTTGTTCTGCACTGAGCCAACAGGAGGAATTATGATGAATAAGTGCATGCTACTTCACACTGTCACCTTTAGTGGTCCCCATCCTCACAGACTTTCCTATTAGCACCTAGATTTAGGCAAGACAGAAACCAGTCCCTTCAGCAACCACCCCCAAAAATCAAATGTTTAATGTATGCTTCAATCTTCACCTTCTCTCTACAGGGAGAAGGCAGAAGCTAGGAATTTTATCCTGATCCTACCACACTGATCCAGGGAGAGGACTATGGTCAGCGAGTGGCACAAATTTTCACATTGGCTTTGATGCAGCTGGTTTCATGCTCTTCAGGAGTGCAGGGGCATCTTAAGGGGTTTCTTGATTTCTCATAAAGGAAATTGATCCATGCATTGTTGCTGCAAGTTGGTGTCTTTGTCAGGCCAGGGAAGCTCTCTGGCTTCCTATTGTGCCATGTTGCTGACACCATCCTCTTGTGATGAGTTTTAAGATACAACACCAAAATCACATTCCATAAAATTAAAAAACTGATAAGTTGGACTTTATCAAAATTAAAAACTTTTGTTTTGCCAAAGACGATGCTAAGAGAATGATAAGGCAAGCCACAGACAAAGGGAAAATACTTGTAAATTACATATTGTATAAGACTCCTATCCAGAATGTAGGAGCTCTTACAACTCATTTATAAGAAACAAATAAGCAATTAAAAATGGGAAACATCTGGACACTTTGACAAGAAGATATATAGTTAGCAAATAGATATGTGAAAAGATGCTTGACATCATTTTTCTTTAGGAAAATGTAAATTAAAACCACAATGGAATACCACTACACACCTATTACAATATGTGTCCACAAATACTTGATATTTCTTCCTTCAGGAGGTAGAGCTTATTTCTCCTACCCTTGGATGCATGCTGACCTTTAGTGACTCTAGCAAATATTCTGACAAATAAGAGTGAGGAAAAGGAAAAATAATAGCTTTACAATAGAAAAACCTGGAAGACACTACCTTAACCAAGTGTTCAAGTTTAATATCACCGGTAAAGTTGTGTTGTTGACATGTACTAATGGACATGATGTGATGAGAAGAACACTTCACTTCTATAGTATTGTTCCCCAGAACTCATAACCCCAGTCTAACCATAAGAAAATGTCAGATAGACCTTCTACAAAATATTTGGCCAATATTCTTCAAAACTCTCAAGGTCATAAAAATAAGAAAGGACTAAACAATTACCACAGATTGGAAAATGGTTTGGAGACATGATGATTAAATTCAGTGGGATATCCAAATGGATCCTGGAACAGAAAAAGGACATTGTAGAAAAAATGTTGTGATTCAAATAAAATTTTAGGGTTTTTTTCTTTTTCTTTTTTTTTCTTTTTTTTTTTTTTTTAGTGCTCTTCCTTGGCCAGTCTATCTAAAATGTCATACTTCCTGGACTTCCTGTCCTCTAAACTTGTCTTATTTTTCTTTTTAGCTTTGCCACTTCTTGACTGTGTTATATTTGTTTATTGTTTGTCTTCTCTCAATAAAATATCAGCTCTATGAGAAGGAGTGGATCCAAGTTTTATGATTCACAAACAAGAAGATTTTGTGAGCCCTATATAAGAAAAATAATGTTAAATGAGGTACAAAATATATGTCTAATTAAAATAAGAAAATAAATCAGAACAAAGACTTTTTAAAAATCTAGGTAGCAAAAAAAATACAATATTTTTATTAATTCAGCACCTGTTATTCTTCTCTATTTTTTTCTGTTTGGGGCTATATATTCATTTGACTGTCTCTGTATGTGAAAATAATTTTGCAATATATTTCTGATAAAGATAATAGAAAAATAATTCAGTCTTTCTTCTAGCACTTGGACAGTTTTTGTTTTGTTTTGTTTTGTTTTTGAGACTGAGTCTCACTCTGTTGCCCAGGCTGGAGTGCAGTGCATGATCTCAGCTCACTGCAACCTCTACCTCCTGGGTTCAAGCGATTCTCATGCCTCAACTTCTCGAGTAGCTGAGACTACAGGCATGAGCCACCATGCTGGGCTAATTTTTTTTTTCTTTTTTTGTATTTTTAGTAGAGACGGGGTTTCACCATGTTGCCCAGGTTGGGCTGAAACTCCTGACCTCAGGTGATCCACTAACGTAGGCCTTCCAAAGTGCCAGGATTACAGGCATGATGGAACTTACAAAACATGCATCCTAACACCCAGACAATATTGCTACAAATCTGTGCCCTACAAACACAGGAATTCTGATGAATTCTATTTTGTACAATTCCCATTAAGAAATGTATAGTGCATTTATAACTATAATTTATTGAGTATATTGCCAACAAGAGAGAAGTTTTTTGAGTAAGAATTAATGTAACTCAAATTCTCTCTAATAATTATATTTGTCTAATGACTGGAAGAGTGTTTCACAACTAGCTTCCGACTCAAATCTTGCTTCAATCTTGCCTCTCCTACTCTGGTTACAGACTTTTAGAACTTGTTTCTGTAGGACAATTTTATTTCATGGTATATTTTTTGGGTCTGTACTGTTGTGTCACACAGTTGGTAAATTAGCACAATAGGCAGTGGTAGTATCCTGGGATGCCATCCCTACATTAGAACAACTAAATAACTTCATACAGAAGTAACTGCATACCACCTATGTACATCCTATTAGGCCTAGATTAAATCTATTCCTAACCCAACTTCTCCCTAGATGGAGTCCAAAAATATCTTCTGCCACTCAAATATTACCTGATATAAAAAGAAGTGTAATGGTGAAAAAATTGGAGTGGAGACAGCATTGTTAACAAATTGCAACTAAAATATCTTCTGCAGATTTCATAATTTTTAAAAAATATATAAATGAGTTGAATATGTTGCTAGGGCCCCTCTTGGGGCCTAAGAAAAATCTCATGTAAGTGAAGAGCCCTGAAGCTTAAAGTTCGTTAGTTTTTCATCCATGTCCTTAAGAGTAGAAGACTTTGTTTTTGGTTACGTCTATATTCTCAGTACTTAGAATAGTGCCTTACATGAAGTAGGTATACAATAAACATATTTTAAATGAATAAATAACAAAGGAGTGGGAGGAGGAAGGAAGGAAGTAAAGGAAGAAGGAAGGGAGGTAAGGGAGGAAGGGAAAGAGGAAGGGAAGATGTGGAATAGTACTTTGCATAATTTGTGTTTTGGAAGCATAACATGGTTTTCCTACACTTGGCGGAAAATACACTTATTTCCAAGGAAGAACATTACACTGGGACACATGAGGTAGTCTAGGACCCTAAGCTGTACCACATTTTAAGAGAACAAATCAATACAAGGAGGTAATGGATGAGCCTACTTTGGACTCAGAAGAAGGAAGAACTATGATATGGCCCGGGAGAGTGGAGTACTGGGTAGAAGAAATTTGGATAGAGTCAAAAGAAGAAACTAAAGTTATGATTAAAGGTTTATGTACATACATAAATCCAGGAAAGCACCTCTAAGAAATGTTGGGGTTCCTGAAGTCTTCTCCTGGTGACTCTGGAAAGGCAAGTGTTATTGATAAATCCCATAGCTCTGTGTCTACATTGGCTCATCAATTCTACTTAGGGTTGATATTCAGTAGCAACATACCAGTATGGCCACCCTGTAGTTGGAATATTTAAATATTTCCATAAGAACTAGGGAAGAGTAATTTCCCCAGCTCCTTCAAGACTTGACCTACTGCCATGGTCACCCTAGCCCCTAATCTGGAATTCCCTAGATCCCCAGCAACTAAAAGAGTAAGTCTAGGGTCAAATCCTGCTTCAGCCATAAGTTTGTTGTAATAGGCTGACACCTTTACTGTGCTCATTGTTGAGTCATTTGCATATATTCTGTGGTTCTACTGAGCAGTAAACACAGCTGTATGGAAGAAACCATGAACTAAGGGGAGGCCTAGTCTCACTCTTTGGTACCCTGTGTGTTAGCCTAGGAATACAGCAATACAACCATTTGCTTAGACTGATGGCTCTCTAGGGTTGGGCTTTCCTAGGGTGGAGCACTGGACAGGTAGTCAGCTTTCCCACACCATTACATGACGGCAGAAAACAAATCTCTTCTAGTCACTGTTGCATTTTTAGCAGCTAGCCCAGTGATGGAACACAGTAAACACTTACAAACATTTTTTGTTTAAAAGTTGAACAGTAAAGAAGGTAGAACTTTAAAGTTCTAGACCTGAAAAAGATCATCTAAAAACCTTAGAAAAAAAATTATTTAAAAAATTTCCGTTATGCGGTAGGGAATCTGAGGCCTGAAAGATTGAGGGTCTTGCCCAGAAACCATGAGTTATTAACAGGATCCGTTGCAGAACCCTGGCCTCTTGTATCTTCATTCAGTGTGGTTTTTTTTCCTATATTGGGCTTCTCCCCTCAGATCCAAGGAGACAGGTAACCCCAGTATGAATTTCTCACAGCATGGAGAAATTCAGAGATGAACACAATTCTCTATCACCCTGTGGGAACTGAAAATTTTAAGTGAATATCAGAGTTACACAAGGAAGTAATCTCATATAACAGCTGCAACTGTTTTGCTTTGCTCCTATTCTTGGAACTGGTGGGCAGGGTGAGGTCAAGAGTTTGAGCAGAGGAGGAAAGTTTGGAACAGCCACTGTAGAATGTGTGAGGGGAAGACAACAGGAATTGAATATGAAGATTGTTGAAGGCTGGAAGAATGAGGAAGAAGTTGAATAGGATGACTGTCCATGGGCCAGTTACTCAGCATGATAGATTTATTTATTTATTTATTTATTTATGAGACAGTCTTGCTTTGTCACCCAGGCTAGAGTGCAGTGGCATCTTGGTTCACTGCAGCCTTGACCTCCTGGGTTCAAGGTGATACTCCCACGTCAGCCTCCTGAGTAGCTGGGATGACAGGTGACAGGCATGCACCACCGTGACCAGATGGTTTTTTAGTAGTGTTTTTTTTTTTTTTTTTTTTTGAGCGGGCTCTTGCTATGTTGCCCAGGGTGTTTTTGAACTCCTGGCCTGGCCTCAAATTATGCTCCCACCTTGGCCTCTCAAAGTGTGGAATTACAGGCATGAACTACCAGACCCAGCCAGTAGGGGAATTTTAATAAATAATTATCCAGTCCCAACTTTCAAAAATGCTGAGTTTGAGAAATCCTGCCCTGGAAAAATTTTAAGTGTTTAGTAGTCACTTGTGACTAGTAGCTATTAACAGCCTTGATAATAGAACATTTCTAATCGTCATTCCATCAGACAATTCTAGTCTAGAAGATTTTTGAGACTCTTTTTACCTCTGAGGTCCTAAGCAAAACAGTGAAAGAAACAGTAAAAACAGCAAGCTAGTAAGGCTCAATCTTACTATCCTTACTAGATAGACAAAAAAGACAATGAAAAAAATAAGCAAAAAAAAAAAAAAATAGAACTGCGTTTGAGGCATTAATTTCCGATTAAAGCCCTTAAACCTGCATAGTTCTTTACCGAAATAGAAAGCTCATATTTTGATTCTGCATTTATTGTTCCCACAAAAGTGTGGTATTTGGATCAAATGAACTATTGTCTCTCTGTGGGCACGTTGACAGACTAGATGCTGCTTTGTAATCTACTGCTGTGCATTACTTGTCTGACTAATCCTATGCTTCTTTCTTGTTATCCTGCTGTTATAGCTATAAATGCATAGTCTTACCTCTTTTATTGGCAGACACTTTAGAGTGCAATAGAGAGTAAATGGGATTTACACTTACTATTATCCCCTCAGCTTTAATAATGACTGGTTTTAATTCTCCCTTTGAATGCTGAAATAAAACACCTTCCTGCTCATACCACACCTGCATCCAATCCTGGGCACCTGATTTCTGGAGAAAAATGAGATGTCTCTGGTACTTTCAAATATCCGAATAGCTTCCAGGCAGAACAGAAATGTTTTTAAAAATTATCCAGTACTTAGAAATAAGAGAGGTGATTACTGAAGGTCCTTTCAGTGGAATGCTGGGCAATTGTTTGATGGATACTTGATGAATTAAGTTTATAAGTTTGTGCACCTTTTGATCGACTATTTGAAGGAGGTTAACTGGTGGAAAACCAATAGCAGTGCAAATGATTCTTGCCCATAGCAATGCAAATGGAATTTATCTGTAGAGATATAATTGATTTTCCCCTAGTAGAATAGATAATTCTAAAGTTTTCAATTTATCACCTTATAGGGTATTAACCAGTTTTGCATGTATTAGCATATTCACTTTAGTATTGACTGCCTTGACTACATAAATCTGTCTTTATATTTTTCTTCAAACTAGTTTTAACATCTTACTCTTT
The DNA here is from genome assembly GCF_028878055.3 of Symphalangus syndactylus. NCBI lineage: Eukaryota > Metazoa > Chordata > Mammalia > Primates > Hylobatidae > Symphalangus > Symphalangus syndactylus. Next base: position 45,535,074 of record NC_072434.2, on the reverse strand, counting down.
ATTCAGTAATGGGTGGAAAAAAATCTTTGACACATTCATGTTACATTTCTATGACAGTCGTGCTTTTTAACTTTTTGAAAAGTATACTTAGAAGAAATCTAACTTGGTCAGGTATTGCTTCTGGATTAAGTGCTCCTTAATTGTGCCCCGGGTGCCTCTTACCTCCCTAGCCTCACAGTAGTGCCAGCCTTGTCTTAACCCCCAACTTCTGGTCAATTGTAGCCAATGGGAGGTAGTACAGGTTCAAGAGGGCAAGGGGAGAGTGAGGTTCTGGTATCTATCACTCCAGATTCTTCCGTGGGATTTTGCCTTGGACAGGCAACATGCCGCTGTCTATTTTGGGATTCCTGCAATCTCTTCTTTCCTTCAGTGTGGTAGGGCTGGGGTGGTTGCTAGCTACATTATCTCTGTGGTTTTCCCACACAATGGTCCCTTATTAAATTCCACTTTTGTACTACCCAATTCTGTTGCAAGGCCTGCACATAGAATGGGCTGCTTTTAGAAAAGTAACTCCACTCCATTCCAGGGGTGTTCAAGCCAAGGCTAGATGGTCAGAAGACACTAGTGCCATGAAGGAATTCTCTGCTCTGGGAGAAAGCAAAACTGTGCAACTATGATTTCTAAATATGGAGGCTGCATAGGTCTACAAAAAGCTATCTTGCTTGTGTGTGTGTGTGTGTGTGTGCGTGCGCGCATATGTGTTGTGTGCAGGAGTGATGGGGATTGGGAAAGAGAAATGTCAGAAAGGAGAAACATATTGTCGTGTTACTATATATGTAGCCAAGGGAGGTTTGTTGATGGTCTGGAAGAGACATGTAGGTTAGTAAAAGAGAGGGCTGAGGCCGGGCGCGGTGGCTCACCCTTGTAATCCCAGCACTTTGGGAGGCCGAGGCGGGTGGATCACGAGGTCAGCAGATCGAGACCACGGTGAAACCCCGTCTCTACTAAAAAAAAATACAAAAAATTAGCCGGGCGTGGTGGCGGGCGCCTGTAGTCGCAGCTACTCGGAGAGGCTGAGGCAGGAGAATGGCGTGAACCCGGGAGGTGGAGCTTGCAGTGAGCCGAGATTGCGCCACTGCACTCCAGCCTGGGCGAGAGAGCGAGACTCCGTCTCAAAAAAAAAAAAAAAAAAGAGAGGGCTGAAATTGAGGGAGAGATTTTGCTGGATTAAATTGAGAGACAGGACTAGTTGGATTTCCTAGGCCGACTAAGAATTCCTAAGCCTAGCTGGGGAAGGTGACTGCACCCACCTTTAAACACTGGGCTTGTAACTCAGCTCACACCTGACCCATCAGGTAGTAAAGAGGGGTCACTAAAATACAAATTAGGCTAAAAGCAGGAGGTAAAGAAATAGTCAAATCATGTATCACCTGAGAGCACAGGGGGAGGGACAATGATTGGGATATAAACACCAGGCATTCAAGCTGGGAGTGGGCAACCCCCTTTGGGTCCCCTCCCATTGTATGGAAGCTCTATTTTCACTCTATTAAATCTTGCAACTGCACACTCTTCTGGTCTGTGTTTGTTCTGGCTCAAGCTGAGCTTTTGCTCACTGTCCACCACTGCTGTTTGCCGCCGTTGCAGACCAGCCATTGACTTCCACCCTCCAGATCCGGCAGGGTGTCCGCTGGGTTTCTGATCCAGTGAGGCGCCCATTGCCGCTTCTGTTTGGGCTAAAGGCTCGCCATTGTTCCTGTGCAGCTAAGTGCCCGGGTTCATCCTAATCGAGCTGAACACTAGTCACTGGGTTCCACGGTTCTCTTCCAGGACCCACAACTTCTAACAGAGCTATAACACTCACCACATGGCCCAAGGTTCCATTCCTTGGAATCCATGAGGCCAAGAACCCCAGGTCAGAGAACAAGAGGCTTGCTGCCATCTTGGGAGTGGACACCACCATCTTGGGAGCAGCCTGCCACCATCTTGGGTGTTCTAAGAACAAAGATCCACCAGTAACAAAATGTGTCAAAATTGGTGAATGTTTAGATCTGCTTTTAAAAAATGTGACTACCTAACTGTATGCTCCGAGTAAGAGTATACCAGTCTTGTGTTCAGGTATAGATTTAACTTGGATATGCTAAGAACTGAGTACTCTATGTAACAGAAAAAAGTTTCCGGATGTGCTGCCTATAGTATGATCAAGATGGTGAAATGTCATCTCAGATTTAACTGTGCAATATTCTCATAAAAGGCCTTCTTTGTGGTAGAGAACCTGTGTTAAATTTCAGTCCCCATGCTAGAACAAGTAGAGGCCTATGCTCAGCCCTGGCTGTTTTTTTTTAAATTTTTTAAATTTTTTAATTTTTATTTTTGAGACAGAGTCTTGCTCTGTCACCCAGGCTGGAGCGCAGTGGCATGATCTCAGCTCACTGCAACCTCCACCTCCCGAGTTCAAGTGATTCTCCTGCCTCAGCCTCCCGAGTAGCTGGGACTACAGGTGTGCGCCACCATGCCCAGCTGATTTTTCTATTTTTATTAGAGATGGGGTTTCACCATGTGGGCCAGGCTGGTCTTGAACTCCTGACCTCAAGTGATCCACCTGCCTCAGCTCCCCAAAGCCCTGGGATTACAGGTGTGAGCCATTGCACTGGCTGGTGCTTTAAGAGCTGGTATAGGTATGGAAATGGGTGAGGCTGGCCCAGGTTACCAGAATCTCAGTTCCAGGAAAGTGCAGCTCAGCAAGGAAGAGAAGATTGATGACTTGTAAACAGTTTGAATTGCTCTAGTGGTTCTCCCTGCCACCCCATCCACACTCACTGTGGGCTAGTACCTGTGTCAGATGCTGGGGATCCAAAAATCACTAGTAAGACATAGGTTTGCCCTACAAGACTTTCCCACCTCTGACAATATCAACTGAGTGATCTTTTAAATCTTAAATATTATGTAATGAAATCAATATCTTTGACAAGAGGCCTTTTGGGAAAGCACATTGGAAGATATGTGTTGGGGTTTGAGGGGACTAAAAAATAATGCCTGTCTTCACCACCCAAATTTGAAAGCAATTGATAGATGCAGCAGGTAGACTGATTGCAATTATAACATAGTTAAATGTTTGTATAGTATGGCTTAGGTTCAAAGATGAATGGACTTGTTTGGGACACCGTTCTGCCTCCCCATCTCCCAGTATGGAATTGCCCATCCAGTTGGAGATTCAGTAGACCATTTGAGTCTACTGAATGCACACATCAACCAAAGAATGCTGCTCCCTCTAAACTGGGACAAAAAGTGAAGAAAGTAATCAATTCTCTAGTGCTTACAATCTTTTAATAGATTAGTCTTACAGTTCAGAAATGGGCTAATTGCTGTCACCCCAAATCAGATTTCACACTCATCAGTGGGGAAAGGTAAGTAATAGATGGGGTGGAGGTTATGAGTGTTTCTACAGATAAAACTTTCTTCCAATGGGAAACAAGTGGAGTGGGGAAATAAATGTTCATTCTAATTTTCCCCTACCTTTTGATCTTAATCATTAAGTTTATGGTCAATCAGGGTCTATCACCTCTTGGAAAGGAGATGAGCAGCTACGAGGGAAGTCTTGCCCCCACCTTTTGAGATTGCTTCAGTACTGTGCCTTTTTGGCTTCTCCTAGGAGTGTTGGTGAAGAGTGTTAACTTTGTAGCCAGAGGTTCTTATTTCAGATAAATACATTTTAATCTTCATATTAATTAACTCCAAGACCATTATGTGTCAAGATAAAAACATTTGGCTGCTAGGTCCTTTACATGGGTTATTATTTTTTCTAGTTGGCTCAGGGAAGCTCAGCTCTGTTTATTGTAGTACCTTAGTGACCATAGTTCTGTAAGGGGTGGAAGGTAAATGTGTTGCCCACTGTGGGCTGGTACTATAAAAATGTTAAAAGAAAAACTTTAGACAAATTAAATTTCATAGTTTATCTGAACAAAGAACAACTCGTGAATTGGGCAGCACTCAGAACCAGAAGAGGTACGAAGGATTCTGCTTAGCATTGTTAGTAGGAAGCTTTTATGGGCTGAACACAGAAGCAAAATAGAGAAATCACCTGATTGGCTACAGCTAAGTGTCTGCCTTATTTGGGCTTGGTGTGATGAGTTGGCTGCCTATGATTGGCAGAAACCTGGCTGAAATCTGGCTGCTTGTGATCAGATGAAACTCAACTATTTATTATACTCCTAAGTTTCAGTTTGCTTATGTATGAAATTAGGTTGCAGTTTGTTATATAAAAACTCAAAGTACAGAGACAACCTCTGGCAAATGGCCTCCGGCTTATTTAATTTAACAGAAGTAAGCAGACCACAGTCCCCTGATGAGGCATTTGAAAGAAAATTCATGGATCTCTGGTTTCCCAGCTATCTTATAGACATAGTGGCTCCTTTTTGGCATCCTAGGGGCCAATAAGACCAGCAGCATTTACAGAGGGACATAGACAACCTTTACCTAGAGTAATCCACAGATCCCAACTAGTCCAGGAAACAGCACAAACTCCATCCTCTCCCTGGAACAGAGACTGGCCCCCAAGGCCATACTCAGGTCTCAGCATCAGAATAGAAACCAAGTCTGGCCTTGCACTCTGCTGCTTGAAGACCCTAGTAGCTGTTTAGTTTAGGAGATGATAAATTAAAGCTGGAGTAGAGCTTAGGTTGTCATCTTCTCAGAATCCACTGTTCCTTGTTCTTGAGCTGCTTTAATGGAGAATCCTTAGCCAAATGTAATTTTAAAGTTAATTTAGTGCCTTCTTAAAGGATACAGCTCACAAGCTCCAGCAGAAACTCCCAAAAATAACTAATACAGAAATTCTTAGTAGTAGTTTCAGCCCACCTTGGGTTAAAATCTGAATACTGTAGTTTTTAGCATTTAATTTAGAAAAGATTAGAGTGAGAGACTTTTGGGAGTATCTTTTTAGAAATTACACTGGCTGGGCGTGGTGGCTCACTGCTGTAATCCTAGCTCTTTGGGAGGCCAAGGTGGGTGGATCACTTGAGGCCAACATGGTAAAACCCCTGTCTCAACTAAAAATGCAAAAATTAGCCAGGCGTGGTGGCACACACCTGGTGTGTGCCAGCTAACTTGGGAGGCTGAGGCAGGAGAATGGCTTGGACCTGGGATGCAGAGGTTGCAGTGAGCCAAGATCACGCTACTGCTGCGCTCCAGCCTGGGTGACAGAGCGAGACTCCATCTCAAAAAAGAAAAAAAAAAAAGAAGGAAAAGAAATCACACTTACATGAAGAGCAGGCTTACAGGGAAAGGGAGGGAGTAGAAAGGAAATTTCTATTGAATGCTACAAGGCTCAAAGTACTAGATGCTATTTTATTTAATCCTGAGAATAGCAGTGTAATAAATTATTGTTGTCTCCATTTTAAGGTGGAGATACAATTTAACTGAAGAGCAGTTAATTTACATTATTTGCCCCAATTTGCTCCTATCTGCCCTATTCCAAGGCCCAAACTTGTTTCTCTGATACTAAGTATCAACAGAAACTACCATCGTGACTAGTACTAATATTAGGTATATTTTCTAATTCTTGTTATTCTGATTGTTAGTGCTTAAAAAGAGTTTGTGTTTTATGTTCTGAGTTGGCAGTGTAGTTAGGGAAGCTGTTCTGCTTTGCAGTAAGTATGGATGGAGGGAAAACAGGCGGATAATGTATAACAGCAACCAGAAAAGAGTGAAGGGGAAAAGAGAAAGCTTCATGACTTGGAGCTGCAGCAGCTCCTCCTTTTCCCAGCCAGCAATTGGAAGCAAGGGAACCTGGTATGCCCCTCCCCTATCTCCTACAGACCCGAGCCCAACACCTTATCTCAAAGCTTTTTTCTCTCTCTCTTCTCTCATTCACACAATCTCCAGGTACATCTCTCTTCCTCCATCTCCATTTTTCTCTCCTTGTCATTCTGTGTGAGAGTCCAAACCTCCCTCTCGTTGTGAAGACACTCTTGAGTAGTACTGATGATGATGCACAATAAGGAAAATCTCCAGTCTGAAGTAGAAGCAGAGGAACCTAAACCAGTTTACCTCCTCACCCTTAAATGTTCCAAAAGAACCCCGAAAGCCTTTTCTTAACTTAAATGCATTTAATTCAATCTGTTTCTCTTCAAGTAGTAACAGTCAAGATTGAAAAATTCTTTCCTTACTCAGTTTTCTCTTTTAGTTATTGGAATTACAAAATTATTGCTTTTTGCGATTTTCACATGAGCTCTCTGGGATAAAATTTTAAGTAAGCTTTTGTTAGTTAATTTTGGAATGTATTACTTCCAAGATTATTTTTATGTGAAATACATTTCTGAATTCCAAACAAATGGATTACAAATAAACTTTCAAAATGCACCTTGTTTCTAAGTTGAATTCAGCCTTTAAACTGTTTGGGTTAACGAGAAACAGTAAAATAGCAATGTAATAATATACTTTAAAATGTTTAATACCTATAGGATTTGCTACCAAAATTATTTAGATTAAGGATAGTTATTCTTTTATTTAACAATTCAGAGAAAAGTTAAAGTTTGCAAACACATTATATAGTAATGAAGTTCCAACATCTACTAACAACAATAAAAAACTATTCAAAGTTTCACAAAGCCTTTTTAATTGCATAAATTGCCAATGTAATACTATTGATGATGATTTGCTGAAATGCTGATATACAATTAACTCCACAGTCATCAAATTAATGCTAATTTGTCTTATTTGATATTCAATTATAGAACAAGAGTATTGATGTTATTTGGCTCCCAACAGCTCATTTCCAGAGTCAGACTATGCCTTTCTTGGTCCTGAATCAGAGTTTAGTACAGGAAGGCTGATGATTGAGCAATCTAATTGAGATAATAGAAAGTCATGAACTAGATCCTCTTGGTGATAATTATTTCCTAATTTTGTCCTATTATTTTCTAAAAATGTTGATTGTTCTTGAACAGACCACTGCTGACTTGTAATTTTAATGTCTATGCTTTGCTTTCTTATATGATCAATTAGAACATTACTATTTGGATAAGAATTTCTTTTATAATTTTGGAACTTGGATATTTGCTTCTTGTTACTCAAATATTGCTGCATACATGATATTTTATGAGGCATTTAAAATTTCACTTGAGAAGCTTAACAAATTATCCAGTGGTGTTACATTATTTAGTTTATATATATATTTAAAAGGCTTTGAGTAATATTTGACAGGTGAGGCACTGGAAGTGGGTATGCTCATTGGTTTTCCTACAGAAAATGTTCTTTCCAATTTTCCAGTTTGGGTACTCATTTCATGAATAACAGCTTTATCAAGGTAACCCACAAATTGTTTTGTTAGACTAGAAAAATTCTGTGAGAAATTATAGACTGCATTCCAAGATCTGTTTTCTAGTGTCTGCTTATTAGTTTTCTTCTTTAGTTTATCATCTACAGTTGTGTGGCCCGCTTTAAAAGACATGGGAATCTGTATATCTTTTCTCTGTACTGTAGGCGTGGTTTTTTGGGGTTTGAAAAGAGAAATAGATTGATTGCCAATTATAGATTTGAGGATTTCACAATTTCTTTCTAAAACGAAATTTGTTCTTTTATGTGGGTAAATGTTTTCATTTTCCAAAGGATGAGAAGAAAATCTATTTTTTGTCAAAAGTAACATTCGCACATATTCTGTGTCATGGAAAATTATGGGATTTGTGTCCTTTTGTTCCTGTGGATTAAAGTAAAGAGTAATTAGTCGTAAGTTCATCGAGTCAAGAAAGCTCCATATATTTTAAAACATGTAAATAAAATTGTAAAATATTCTAAAAGTCACTACATACAAATATTTAATATGAACAGTAGCATTATTCAAATACATGAAAATACTGTACTTGTATGTAACATACATCCTTCTTATCTTAATATTCTATAGAGATGTTAGTGATAAAACTTGAACTTTTGGCCTTAAATTTTTTTGAAATAAATTGGAATATGAAAAAATTAATATATTTGTTAAATATCTGAGGTACTGCCATTGAGAAATAAGGTAGTTGTTCTGGCATTTCTTAGGTTTCCATGTTCTAGAAATTAAAAAGCATACCAAAAAATGGATTGAGTCAAAGTCCAGAAGAGACATAACTGATTACAGGCCAAAATTACAAATCTGGATATTCTAGTAAATAATTCAAAAAATTAAAAATTATCTCTACAACTGTTATTATTGTACCCTAATACTTAGCACAACATGACACCTAAAAAGTGCTCAATATATATTTGTGGAATAAAATAGCCAAAGTAATAGATTGACTTAAGAATAGATCATTTTTATTGCAGTAATATCCAAGTCTGCTATAGTTACTGAAAAGATGACAAAGATCTAGTTTTGCAATCCACTGGTGATGCCAATATTACCTATTTAGCCATAGTAATGGATCTTTATAATGTTTTTGGTCTGTCCAACACCTTAGGGAATTTTCCACTTGACAAGTCTATGTACCCTTAGGTAGAGGCAAGAACCATGTTTGTCGGCTTGTTTGCGGTTAGGGCACAGGCATTTGCCCTAGGCTCTGCCATTCAGATACACCTATGAAGTCTTCAGTTCAGAGAAAGCAAGCACTGTGAAAAAGTATTGGGAAAACTATTCTAGTGAGGGTGGTAGGAGTTATATCTAGCTTTGAATGACAGCAGTAGCAAATGTCTTAGAGTATTCCCTGCTCAGCATCAGAGTTGTAAACTTTTATCTGTGACAATAGCATGGGCCTCAGTGGGGCAGTCTGGGGCTATATAATTAGATGATTCCTGACTAGACAGCTTTCGAGCCATACTGCCTCTCTAGAGAGCATGAATTACTAAATAGCCTTTAATAAATGCACTTTCTGGTTGAAAAAGCCAAAACAGAATGTTAGAAAAATTGACACATGGTCATGGTCCCATCATTTTAGAACTGGGGTCTTGTTATATTGCCCAGGCTGGATTCAAATGCCTGGGGTCAAGCAGTTCCCCTGCCTCAGACTCCAGAGTAGCGGGGATTACAGGTGCACACCACTGCATTCTGCTAGATTGGTACAGCCATTTTTAAAAAATGCTTTTTATTCTACAGTTCTATTATAATCAAGCAAATTTGATAAAGCCTTCTTCATAAAGAAAAACACTGAATTTTCAGCTGGTGTAAAGGAATCCCTGGTTTGGGGGTTGTGCAAAGTGCATTAAGAACTTAAGTGCTGTTATCACTTTGGAATATGAAACCAAGAGGTAAGAAGGATTTATCAAAGATTCTGGTCACTAAAATATATTGGTGATTCCCGTAAGTCATATGACTACACATATTTACTTAACAATAGATGATATGCTTATTACCATGTGAGAGGTTGCCGTCTTTGTTGGACTAACGTTGATTACCTTGGCATGTGGATTTTTCAATTCATCCTCAAAGCACAATGGGAGCAAGCTTTTCTTTCTTACTGACCTATACTTACTTAATTGATCATTTCTGACTGATTTGTTTTCTTTTATATTAAAATCACTCATCGGTGGAGATTTTTTTCTGAAAATAAACACAGTTCAGGGTAATGTTCATGGGGCTGATTACAGCTTGTCAGTTCTTGTCTGCCTCCTTTTATCCCTGGAAGTCACTGTCAACTTCTGCACCAACCTCTCTCCCACAGACTTTCAAACTGACAAGATCATCCCGTCCTGCCTGGTTTGTGGGAGAAAACAGCAAGAGTAGGAGTGGAAGCAAGAGAGTCATGTATATGCCTCTTTAGATTTTGAGTGGGGACGAGTTGTATTATTACGTAGGTTGAGGAGAACACCAAAGGTAGAGAGGTATTTGTAACATCCTATGTTGAAATTCTGGAAGAAGCTTCACAGGGCAGCTTCATGCTAACATAGGGTGGCCCCAGCTTTGTTAAGAGGATAGAATAGTGTGGTCAGGCAGAGACAGGATATAGTTTTTAAACTGAGTTATACCTAAAGTGGTTGTTCATTATTGATTCAAACAAAGTTTGAAACACACTGTATTAATGATTTTTTTCATTATATAGAGATTGAAGGGTTCATGAGAAAAATGAGAACTTTATCCAAAGAAAGCTACTTTTTCATGTCCATGTTGTCATGTAAGTAAATGTGTGTATTGACTAAAAAAAAAAAATTGTATTCCCTCTATTCATTTTTCCATGCCTTTCTCTCCATTTGACAATCCTCAAGGTCTGGATGTGATATCTAGTGGCTAAGCAGTCTTGGACCATTCATTGGATTGTGCTATGGAACTAAATAATAAGGCAGAATAAATTTATTCTTGTCAATTATAAAATGTTTCCTACTAGAAACATCATTAAACAGAACAAAACATTAAGCATTTTAAAATAAATTACCTTTTATTTCTATCACCTTCTGAGTGACCAACAGAATCCAGTGGTTTCCTAGGTTTTTTTTCAATTTGAGCTGAAATTTTAAAAGATTTTCATAAAAGACACATAGATATTCTGACATTTAGGAAAATATCTTGCACAAAATATTTTACAATTTAAAATAACATATGGAAAGCACCTAGTATAGTGCCTGGTCTGTAGTAGCTACCCAGCAAATATTTCTTGAGTGAACTAGATAGAACTGGAAAAGACTGAGATCAAAGCCCTAGTATTTGGCTAAAACAGATCAAACATAAAAGTGGTGTTGGAGATTTTTTTGTGGAAGAAAGGCATCCCTAAATTTTCAAATCTCTCTGATATGTGGAGTCATTATTAACCAGTAGGAAGCTTCAGACGTTTATCACTTGGTAGGGAGGGAAGACAGTTTGCAGATATCAAGCAGATCTTGCCATGTGGCATGAAGTAAGCATCATCCAAGGTTGATCTCTTCCAAATATGTCTGGTGGCCACTCCAGCATTTTTCTAGATACACATGCTATTAGCAACAGTTTTAGCTTTTTCCTTGTCCTCAAGTAGTTTATATTCTAGTGCAGTACTTCCCAGTCTTTCCCATATAATGGCAAGCATGCTAATTAATATTATTTGTACAGTATACTGGAATAAATGCTTGAGTCTGGGCAGGCTACCATAGGGCCGACTGAGCAGCCTTGATGGCCAAGGAATCAATATTTCAGCACACCTATAACCCCCTCCAAGCACAGCAGGTTACCACAGTACTATTTGAGAAGCTCTGTTCTAGAGGGAGGAAATGGTCAATAAACAAGTAAACAAGGGGCATGGTGGTGTGCCCCTGTAATCTCAGCTACTCAGGAGGCTGAAGTGGGAGGACTGCTTAAGGCCAGGAGTTTGAGGCCAGCTGGGGCAGTATAGTAAGACCCCCATCTCAAAAAAACAAAAACAAAAACAAAAAAAAACCCCGACAGCAACAAAAGCAAGTAAACCCACCAACAAATAAATGTATAATATAATTTCGAATAATTTGGAAGTATTTGCAGAATTCAAGTACTATGGAAGAATATAAACATGGTACTTCACCTAGGGTGGCTATAGAAGGTCTCTTTTAAGAGGGGATATTTGAGCTGAAATCTGAGTAAAGAGAAAGAGGCAGAGGAAACAGCAAGTGTGGAGGTCTCAGTGTGAAGCCAGCATGGAATGCTGAAAAAACAAAGAGGCCAGTGTTGCTTGGGTGTGGTGAATTAGGAGGCAAGAGCAGCAATGGAGTAACCAGTTAGGAGGCTGTTGCTGTTGTCTAGATGAACATGTTGGTGGACTCGATAAGGATTGTAGCAGTGTAAGTGGTGGGAAATCGTTGGCTTCAGTTTCTACTTAGAAGGAGATCCAACTTTTTCCCATTTGCAGAAATGGGATAGGTAAGAGAAAAACAGGCCCACTGACTGAAACAAGGTGCTGGGTTAAGGATGCCTGGCTTGTGAAAGGAGAATAAAAATCACTCCTTTCCATTGCCAATTGGCTAACCCAGAACTAAGTCAAACCACACCAGAGATGCGTGACTGAATCTGCCAATCTGCCATATCCCCAACTGTCACCCTGGCAGAGGAATTCCATTCACAACTCTAAAATCTGGTCTGGCCTGAGGGTCACAAGGTCTGAGTAATGGCAACTGCAAAACTTCTGGAAAGGAAAGAGTGACATATAGTGAGTGGTGAATAAGAGACAGAGAACCTTCTAAAATTCTAAAACCTATGAAAAATATTGCCAGGTGCAGTGGCTCACACCTATAATCTCAGCGCTTTGAGAGGCTGAGGTGGGTGGATCACTTGAGGTCAGGAGTTTGAGACCAGCCTGGCCAACATGGTGAAACCCCATCTCTACTAAAAGTACAAAAATCAGCTGGGCATTGTGGCGAACACCTTTAGTCTCAGCTACTTGGGAGGGTAAGGCAGGAGAATCGCTTGAACCAGAGTTGGAGGTGGCAGTGAGTGGAGATCATGCCATCGCACTCCAGCCTGGGCGACAGGGGGAGACTCAGTTTCAAAAAAAAATTATAATAAAAAATATGAAAAATATAAATTTTAGAAAGGCAGCCAACAAAATCTACAAGAGGGTCAGCAATACAATTAAATAGAAGAATCTAAAGATAACCTGAAAACCCTTGCCATCTTAAGATATACACCTCAATTTTAAGATGTATATTAGCATGTGTCATAGTTTAATTAACAGTGTCAATTGATGACCTTAGATTTGATGAAATATGCTTAGAAATTTCAAAGGTATAAATAAAAAATACTCACAGAGAATAAGCTAGTATTCGATGAAAACAGGTAAAAATAAAAGGTAAAAAAAAAACAGGTCAATATTTTAAAAACCAGAAATCTTGGAAGTAAGAAATATAAATCTAGATTACATGGACAAAGGGAGAAGTAATGAACTGAGAGAAAATGTTGAGGGATTCGCCAGGAATGCATAGAAAGATAAACAAAAAACCTGAAAGAACAGTTCAAAATCATGAAAAACAGACTGCAAGTCTTGGACATTTATCCAATAGCTTTGGAAGAAGAAAATAGAGGAAATGGTAAAGAATCTATGTTTGAAGAGATAATAACCAATAATTCTAACTGACAGAATTGTATTTCAAGGATTGAAGATGACAGACAGAATACATCTATATCCAGATACTTTGTACTAGAAATGCAGATCGTAAAGAATAAAGAGAAAAATCCTAAAACTACCAGAAAGTTAAAAACAGTTTGTCTGTAGAGGAACGACAATTGGACCATGAACAGAATTCTAATCTATGAATGATTCAAGAAGATAATACAGTGATCTGTAAAGTGCTGAGAAACAATAATTTACAGTGTAGAAATTTACATAAACTCAACTGTCATTCAAGAGTGACAGCAAAATAAAGGCACTTCAGATATACAAGGATGAAAAGACTTAACAGCCAACAGGTCACCATTGAAAGAATGACTAACACATGCTCTTCAGGAAAAATGTAATAGAACACAGATGGGGCTGAGTGTGGTGGCTCCCGCCTGTAATCCCAGCACTCTGGGAGGCCAAGGCAGGTGGATCACCTGAGGACAGGAGTTTGAGAGCATCCCGACCAATATGGTGAAACCCCATCTCTACTAAAAATACAAAATAAGCTGGGGGTGGTGGTGCACACCTGTAACCCCAGCTAGTTGGGAGGAGGCAGGAGAATCGCTTGAACCCAGGAGGTGGAGGTTGCAGTGAGCCAGGGTCGTGCCATTGCACTCCAGCCTGGGCAACAAGAGTGAAACTCTGTCTCAAAAGAAATAAATAAATAAACCACAAATGGCAGGATACAGGAGTCAATGATGAGCACAGAATTTGATAAACTAGTATGTATTTAATCGGCACTGTCTTTAAAAACCAACAGTATTTTGTATTTTAAATGAAATATTGTGAATATTTGCTGCACTTGTATAAGCTTTTTGCAGTTATTTTAATCTATTGTATTTTTGGTGTTTTAGACTTCTGTCATGTCAGCCTTTTGTTTTCTTCTTTAACTTTGCTTTACTGAGGTATAATTTACATACAATAAAATACACATATTTTAATGTAATGCACAGTTTGATAAACATTGATAAATATATGCCCCTGTGTAAGTAAAATCAAGATATAGAGTATTTCCATTATTCTCAGATCGTTTTCCCCTGCCCCCCTTTAGTCAATTCATTTGATTTGTTCTGTTCTTTCCTTCAAACACACTGGTTATCTCAGTGTTGGATAACTGTTTTCTTCCCTCAATATACTATCTTGTCTAATGTGGTCATATTTTTGTCTCCTTACACTGCACGCTATATATATTCCTATACCTGCTTTTCAGATTTCAATTCTATTTACTTCAATGTTTATTTTACTCTTTGCTGCTTTTAATATAATTTTAAGTTACCTATTAGCATTACTTCTTTCTTTAAAAATATTTTTAAATTCTGGTAGCATCATTTTATCCTTGATGATTATCTTTTACATTTCCAAATCTTATTTCATAGAATTCTGATTTTCTTTAACTCCTTCAGCATATAGAAGAATTATTGTTTAAGTTTTTTCCTGGTTCATGGGGTACAAATTCTGCCAAAATGTGACCAACAGCTATCTTTTAAATTATGACCTTTCTTTGCCACGGGATTTTTTCATAGGTCCTATGCTTTGTTCTTATTTTTCTTTCTGCTCAACTTTGAATCAGATCACTTAAATCTGGGCTTATTATTTATCCAAAAACAATAGATGTAATTTTTTTTGATGTTCTCCCTGTTTACTTGGGCACTGTGAAACTCTCCCCTTAGAAATTAGCATGTAAATCCGGATGTTGTTACCTTATATTATGAGTTCAGGCACTCAACTACCTGAGTAGGCTGCTAAGGAAGCTGGAGCCCTGGAAGATCATGGAGAAGTTTGTTTCTGGGCACTGTATATTTTGTGAAACCTTTTCATGACACCAGGGTGGTGGTGGTGGTGAGTACTCTGCTTATGTGTGAGGTGTCACTTGGATTTCATTTTTTTATTTCTCTCTTGGGGTAAGCAACTTAGTTTGGTAGTTGGGGGAGGAATTTAGTCAAGTAAGGGCCTCATGGCTCACAGGCTATTTGATGGAATCATGTTTTTTCTTTGCACAGTTATCGTTGGTCACAATCCAAAAATCATTCCTAGAAAACTGTATTTTGTCTCTTCTGTTATCAACCCTCCTTTCAAGTCCCTGCTCCTTCGGTTGGGAGGTTTTTACCCTAGCTCTGGTACATCTAAAGCAATACAAGGAAGCCAGAGAAAAAAAGTGACAAGTTACTATTGTTACATTTCTCTCCAAACATTGCTAACACAGACTTTGAATGCTGCTGACTTACAATGAAGAAAGGAATCCCAAGGGGGAGAATTTCGCATCTTTCTCTGACCTATCATTGATAACAAACTCCGTTTCTTTATGTTGAATGTAAGAGAGTGTGTGTGCGTGTGTACTTGTGTGTGTGTGTGTGTGTGTGTGTGTGTGTGATGGAGTAGGTGGTTATAATAGGGGATTTTTTTTCAGAATATTCTCTACTGGCTCTTTCAATGGTTATTCCTTTCTCCTAAGAAATGGAATTGTGCACTGACTTCTGGAAGATTCTTTCAAGCTGCTTCATATTATAATATGTGGCAGATTTTCTTTGAGTTAGGGATAAAATGTCCCACTTTCAATTTAATAAATTTTTCTTCTCTATTTTCTTTTTGTGTTACTCATTTTGGCCAGGATGAACTGAACTTGTATTTATGTTGACAACTTTCCCAGAAGTCTTACTTTGAGACTTTGATAAGAAGTATAAAATGCTTCTTTAGAGAGGCTTAAGAACTTTTCTAAAGGGAGATTGCTTTGCTGAACTAATAGAACATCCTGTCACTGCTTTCAGGGAACACTTCAGAGAAGATGTGGCATCTGAATGGAACCTTAAAGGATAATGTAGTAAACAGAGGGTTGCCTGCTTCACAGTCCTTTTTTACCCTTCTTTACTAACAGCACTCCAGTCTTATCTCCTTCCAAGCAACCACGTCCTTCAAAGAAGGCTGGGATCTTTCCCGGCTCAATAGAGTACATCTTGAGTAACCTAAGCTGCATTTTTCAAAATGCTGAGCTACAAACCATTCATGTCTTGTGAAATCAATTTAGTGTATCCTGAACAGTATTTTAAAAAATGAAGTAGAATAGAGTATAACACAATGTATCATCTGGATCCTTAGTAATTACTGTACAAAATACAGAAAGACTACAATCAAATTCAACTGACAGAGAGAGAGAGAGAGAGAGAGAATTAGGACTCTAGGAAGCTGAATCTTCTGCTCCATATATATGTGTGTGTGTGTGTGTGTAATATAAAAAGTATTTCTTACTGTGGCCATGTTAAAAGTTGGAAAGTTATCTAAGCCAATGATGATTTATTGGTTTAGATGTGGATGCATGAGGCTATTTGAGCCAAAGAAACATAAGGGGGAGTCGGCTTTGGGAAAACATTTTTTTTTTCATTCTTACCAAGGCATAAAAAGCATTTCCAGTCACACAAGCTATCTTGAATAGTTGTCATCATATTGTACAGCAAGGATAGGAGGACAAGCTACCTGCTAAGACCTTTGAGGAAAGAGAGAGGAACTGGACATTTTTTCCCCCACTGTATTCCTCTATTCAATCTCAGCGACCACGATCAGACAGACAGAAAACTCGAGAATATTTTTTCTTGCATCTGTAGTGGAAACCTTAGCAGCAGACAGTTACTACTCCAGGTCTGTCAAATAGATGCATGGTACTGAATATCTGATGACATTATAAGGCCCCTGAAAGAGCCAACCCTGCAAATGCCTTTCTGATGGACTTCTTGTTTTTTTAGATAATAAATATCTTTACTGTTTAAGCTACAGGCGGTTGGATTTTCTTTTACTTAGGGCTAAAATCTCTTAACTATTAAAGACAATTAGGAATCTATCAGGTGAAAACATATATTTTAAGCATAGACGACAGACAATGAATCAAATCACACAGTAATTTGGTTAACTAAGTAAAACAGCCTATTAAATATGACTAGAGTCAGTGTGGTGTGGATAGGTTTAAGAGTAAGAAAAGAAGGCTGGAGAAAGTTCGTTATGCTGGTGTGATCAAAGACTAATAATCCTTGGTTAAAGATTTTCTTAAGGCTTACACACTAATTTAGTTATTTCAATGTAAACATGCAGTTTGTATACCTGTAAATAAAGTAGAGTCTTTTTACTTTTTATGAGCATTAGACTGAATGTTGAACGTAGGAGAAAAGTCTGTAGTAACCAGTGATCTTCTACATGCTTGTCTATGCTGTGAATATAGAACATTCAAAGGCCCTGCATTTTCCATCTAAACATCAGGAAAAATGGAAAATTATCTTAGAAACTATTTCTTTCCATGTATATTAATAAATAATTTATGATTGAGTATTCACATTTGCAATATTGAATTATGATAACTAACAGCTGTCTGGTTCTTTAAATATTTTCAAGTGTGATTTATTTAATTCTCAAAAAAATCCTACTATGAGATGGGCATTATCAATAAGAAAACAAATATTCAGAAGTTAAAAGATCTGCTTATGCTCACATTTTTTACTAATTTTTATTTTCTTTGTCTATAAAACTTAGCCTTTATATTCACATGAAATTTATCTCTCTAAGTTCAGGGGAAGTCTAAAGTTCAAATGCTGAGAAATAAAGCCTTCTCTGTTTTGACAAACTATTACTCTCTCTAACATAGAGTAGGTAGAGCAGATCAGTTCTGAGTAGAGAAGAAGCTGAAAAACAATGACCCAGCTTTTCCTAAGCTAGAGTATCAGACTGGCAGATTGGGTCCATATATTTTTTATTAAAATGCACATATCTAGGCACTCAAAATATACATATGCACATGTTAATATAAACTGAATACTTTGTGATTCTTTGTTAACAAGCTAAACAAATAAATGTTTAGAATCCATATGTTTCTCACACTAGGCACAGAATATATTTAGTTCTGGATAATATGAAATAAAAATAAGGTATATGACAAAAGTCTAGGCCACAAAGACCTCACATTTTTATGGTATAGATAGGATTTGCATACACAAAACAGTAGGAAATAAATAGAGTAATATTACTAAAAAGCAAACCAATCAATACAATCTACAAATGAGGAAGAATTTAAAAAGGGAGGGATATCAATAAAGACTAGAATAGACAGGAAAGATTTCATAGAGGAAGAAGAAAATGCTAAGATTTAAAAGATGAGGGCATTTCAGGTGAGTCTAACAGCATAAGCCTGGAATGTTCATAAGACAGGCAGAAAAATAGCATATTTATAGCAGGAAGGCATTTATTATTTATTGGGATTAAAAGATAAGTTCAAATTGGTAAGAAGACGAGTTGTGAGAGGGATAGACCACAGATGTCTTGAAAGACAAATAAAGCAACTTTATTCTAAAGAAAAATTAACAAAATTGTCATGAGGAATAGAAAATTGGAGCAAATCAATAATTCTTAAAAGGAATGTAAGGGAGTTTCAAATAACTACCTTTAAAACATAGTTTAAAAGAGTAACCAGCCCCAGATAGATTTACAAGTAAGTTTTTTTAAGCTTTCATGGAACAAACTGTTCTCGTGCAACATAATATCAATTCAATCAAAAAGTAAACAGCTTTTCAGTTCTTTTTATAAGCTGGCATAGTCTTAAAAGCCAAAGTCTGGAAAAATAAAGAATTCTACAAGCTAATCTTACCTATGACTTCAGGATTTTTCACAAATTTAAAATAAAATACCAATCAACACTAGACTAGTACAAGTTTACAACAGCCAAATAAAATCATCAAGAAATAAAGGTTTCTATATGTTATTATAACTCATTACCCATAGGTCAAAGAGGAATAAAATGATGTAATTATTTTAATAGCTGCAATACTGATAAATCTGATAAATTTAACAACTATTATTGATAAGAACTATAATAAAACTACATAGAGATAATACTTTCTTAATGTGAGAAAGAATATTGGCCAGGTACGGTGGCTCATGCCTGTAATCCCAGCACTTTGGGAGGCCGAGGCGGGTGGATCATCTGAGGTCAGGAGTTCAAGACCAGCCTGGCCAACACGGTGAAACCCCGTCTCTACTAAAAATCCACAATAAGCCAGGTGTGGTGGCGCACGCCTGTAGTCCCAACTACTTGGGAAGCTGCAGCAGGAGAATTGCTGGAATCTGGGAGGCAGAGGTTGCAATGCACTGAGATCAAGCCACTGCACTCCAGCCTGAGCAACACAGTGAGACTCTGTCTCAAAAAAAAAATAGAATATTTAAACATAATTTAAAAAATTATATATATGTAAAAGTAACAGCCAACATCATCATTAATGGTAATATATTAGTCTATGACATGTCAACAGTAACATCTATCACCACAATTATTTATAAATTTTTAGGGAGTGCCCAGTAATGCAACAGGAAAAGATAATAAAAGTAGTAAAGACTGGGGAATTCTGATTCAACATAGCTGAGTAATCCTCTATCAGATCTACCCTCCCAAAGATAAAACCCATAGACCCTAGACAAAATGCTCTAGACAAAATACACACACACACACACACACACACACATGCATGCACACACATGACCTTAAGGTCCTGGAGAATAAACAAAAGCAGGTGGCAAAGAAAAAGTATTGACACTTGGTATAACTGACTTGCATGGGGTGGAGTTGCTATTTGTATAGCTTTTAGCTTGAAGGCAGACTGAAGTTGGCATTGCATGGAGCATCTAAAATTCTGCTAGAAAAACCATGTTGTTTCCGGCCAGAAGAACCAGAAGACAAAGTTAGGGCAAACAAAGCTGCTGGAAAGTGAGAAAGGAATGCTGGAAAGAAGAGAGCCAAAGATGGCAGCTCTATTCCCTGCATGAGAGACTCCTATGTGTAAGGGACTACCTATTCAAGTCTCTGGTTAACCCCTAAACCATGCATGTTTAGAAACTCATGCAAGCAGACAGCTAAGGATGAAACAACTGAACTAAAATTTGAGCTGCTGTTCACGAGTCATTTTGTATTTTGAGTACAATCAAGATAATTGACTGCTAGAACAAAAACATCAATAATTTTTGTAGGACGACAAGAGAGTGCAGAGTCTTCACAATACAGTAGTCACAATGCCCAAGATCAATCCACCTTGACCTAAAAGAACCAAGAAAATGAGACCTAGTGTTAACTAAAAGATAACCCAACAAGACCAAGCCTGAAATGACCCAGATATTGGAATTAATAGATTTTATAGCAGCTATTATAACTATGCTTGATGGGTCAGGCATGGCGGCTCACACTTGTAATCCCAGCCCTTTAAGAGGCCGAGGCAGGTGGATCACTTGGGGTCAGGAGTTCGAGACCAGCCTGGCCAACATGGTGAAACCCTACTAAAAAAAAAAAAAAAAAAAAAAAAAAAAATTAGCTGGGAGTGGTGGCACACATCTATAGTCCAGCTACTCAGGAGGTTGAGACAGGAGAATCACTTGAACCCGGGAGGCAGAAGTTGCAGGAAGCTGAGATTGCACCACTGCACTCCAGCCTGGGTGACAGAGCAAGACTTCATCTAAAAAACAAAAACAAAAACCAGCCAAACAAACAAACAAACAAAAACTATGCTTCATGAAAAAAGTAAAATATGTTCAAAGTAAAGGAAAAACATAGGGAATCTTATCAGAGAAACAGAAACTATTTTTTTAAATGGAAATTATAGAATTAAAACATGTAATATCTGTTAACTGGTTGAGCTTAAAACAAAGTGAAAATATCTGAGGGAAGAATCTGAGAACTTAAAGATAGATCAATAGAAATTACTTAATATAAAAAAATAGAGATTCAGGAACCTGTAGGACAATAATGAAAAGTCTGACATGTTTAATAAGAGCCTCAGAGGGAGACCCTTGTCCCCTTTACTTTCTTTAAAACACAACAAATTGCTGAAAGCAAAAATTATTATACTGTCCTGTAGAGTTTATAGTATTACATACAGAAACTATAGTACAAAGGTTTGGGGAAGTAAATGGAGCTATACAATTTAAAGATTTCTACATCTTTATGTGAAGTAGTACAATTTTACTCTAAGTAGACTGTGACAAGTTGATGATGTATACTTTAATCTATATGGAAACCACTAAAAATCCCAAACAAATAAAAAGAGACATAACTAAAAGCCAACAGATATATTAAAGTGAAATTTTGATAAATATTCAAATAATCCAAAGAAAGGCAGGAAAGAAGGAACAGAGAAACAAAAAGCACAGGGACAAACAAACAAAAAAGAATAAAATGATAGACTTAATTTCACCCATATCACCAATTACATTAAACATTAATGAAATAAATATTTCAATTAAAAGAAATTGTCAGAATAGATTTTTTAAAAAGCAAGACTCAAGTATATGCTGCGTATAAAAAATGTACTATAAATATAAGTTGAAAGTAAACTGATGGAAAAATACATGCTATGTAAATGGGATGCATAAGAAGGCTGCAGTGGTTCTATAAACATCAGGTAAGATAGACATCTGGCTGGGCATAGGGGCTCACGCCTGTAATCCCAGCACTTTGGGAGGCTGAGGTGAGTGGATCACCTGAGGTGGGGAGTTCGAGACCAGCCTGACCAACATGGAGAAACACTGTCTCTGCTAAAAATTCAAACAATTAGCCAGGCATGGTGACGCATGCCTGTAATCCCAGCTACTTGGGAGGCTGGGGCAGGAGAATCGCTTGAACCCACGAGGTGGAGGTTGCAGTGAGCCAAGATCGCTAAAACAAAGAGTGCCCTTCTCTTAATAAACTTCCTGCTAGTGTGGGTTTTGGCTTCTGAGAGCAAAATTCTCTTTATGGTAGCATCTGCAACAAAGGCTACCAGGCAAACTGCCTACTCCCTGCCCTCATATCCTAAAGTAAGGTGATTGGGAACTCTGCCATATACACAGAACAGTTAGGTTTTCATTCTGGGGATAGACTTACTTGTAAAATTAGTGGCAGCTTCCTGGAAAAATTAACCCCATC
This sequence comes from Symphalangus syndactylus, assembly GCF_028878055.3. Classification (NCBI taxonomy): domain Eukaryota; kingdom Metazoa; phylum Chordata; class Mammalia; order Primates; family Hylobatidae; genus Symphalangus; species Symphalangus syndactylus. Next base: position 45,513,216 of record NC_072434.2, on the reverse strand, counting down.
TTCATTCTTAAATATCACAAATAAAAATGTACCAATGTCTTATTCTATTCAAGCTGCTGTAATAAAATCCCTTAAACAGGGTAATAGAAATAATAAAAATTTGCTTCTCACAATTCTCAGGCTGGGAAGTCCAAGATCAAGTCATCAGCAGATTTGGTGTTTCGTAATGGCTCACTCTCAGATTCATAGGTGGTGCCTTATTGCTGTGTCCTCACATGGTAGATGGGGCAAACAGCTCCCTAGAATCTTTTTCATAAGGTCAATAATCCCATTCATGAGGGCTCTGCCCCATGACCTAATCACCTCCTAAAGGCATCACTCCTTAATACCATCACATTGGCTGTTAAACTTCAACATATGAATTTTTGGGGTACATATTCAGGCCATAGCAACCACATATGATAAAAATCAGCAATATCAAAGATACCTATTAACAACCTTAAAGGAAACATAATTTAAGAAACAGAAAAGAACTTAAGAAAATTAACTCTAATATCTTCAGAAAACTTTGAGAACAAATGTGACAGGATTCAATGGGGGGAAAGAAGGGCCACCACCAAGAATAAGAAACATTGGAAATTTAAAATATGGTTAAACAAAATGCAATAAAAGGACTGGAAGAAAAAGTCAAGGAAATTTCCCATAATAAAGAGCAACATTTTAGCTGGGCATAGTGGCTCATACTTGTAATCCCAGCATTTTGGGAGGCAGAGGCAGGTGGATAGCTTGAGCTCAGGAGTTCGAGACCAGCTTGGGCAACATGGCAAAACCCCATCTTTACAAAAAATGCAAAAATTAGCCAAGGATGGTAGCACACACCTGTGGTCCCAGCTACTTAGGAGGCTGACGTGAGAGGATTGCTTGAGCCCAGCAGGAGGTAGAGGCTGCAGTGAGCTGTGATCATGCCACTGTGCTCCAGCCTGGGCAACAGAGACATACACTATCTCAAAAAAAGGGCAAAATGTCAAAGAGACAAAATAAAGAAAAGCAATATAGAAAATCAATCCAAAGGGCCTAAAATTGTGGAGAGGAAATTGGCAAACAAATAATGGACATTTTTTAGAACTAAAGAAAGACATTTAGCTTTAAAGTGGGGTTCACTGAGCACTGAACAGAATAAATTAAAGTAAAACCACCACACCTGGGCACATCCTTGAGACATTTCTTTGTTTTTTGAGATGGAGTCTCACTCGGTTGCTGGAGCACAGGGGTGTGATCTCAGCTCACTGCAACCCCCGCCTCCTGGGTTCAAGAGATTCTCCTGCCTCAGCCTCCTGAGTAGCTGAGATTACAGATGTGTGCCACCACACCGAGCTAATTTTTTTTGTATTTTTATATTTTTAGTAGAGATGGGATTTTGCCATATTGGCCAGGCTGCCTTGATACATTTCAGCACAATGTTGATAAAGTTTCTAAAAAGTTTCCAGAAAAAATAATGTCATAAAGTTCGAGAAATTTTCATAGCAACACAAAATTATATAGGACAGTAGAACAATGTCTTCAAAGGCTAGAAAAAAATGATTTTGAACCTCTAATTCTACACAGCCAAACTATCAATCAAGTATATTGGAAAAATAAATACACTCTCAAATATCCATGCAACATTTCTAGAGACGTTTCTTGAAGATATATTCTAGGAAGAAAATAGAGAAGATGGCAGACAGGAGACACGGCTAATATGCAGCTTCCACTTGGATGGACAGAATAGCATGTGGAGACACACCACCCACTTTTGCTTCAAGAACCACTGAGAGGTGAAGCCTGCTAGACTTACTGGGTCAAGTGGTGACTTGGATAACTTTTCTGTCTAGCTAGAGGATTGTAAATGCACCAATCAGCACTCTGTGTCTAGCTAAAGGATTGTAAATGCACAAATCAGCACTCTGTAAAAATGCACCAATCAGTGCTCTGTGTCTAGCTAAAGGAGTGTAAATGCACCAATCAGCACTCTGTAAAATGGACCAATCAGCACTCTGCAAAACCAATCAGCGCTCTGTAAGATGGACCAATTAGCAGGATGTGGGTGGGGACAAATAAGGGAATAAAAGCTGACCACCCCAGCCAGCAGCTGCAAACCTGCTTGGGTCCCCTTCCATGCTGTGGAAGCTTTGTGTTTTTGCTCTTCACAATAAATCTTGCTTCTGCTCACTCTTTGGTTCCATGCCACCTTTAAGAGCTATAACACTCACTGCGAAGGTCTGCAGCTTCATTCTTAAAGTCAACTAGACCAAGAACCCACCAGAAGGAATCAACTCCGGACACATCCTGGTGACCACAAAGGGACTATTGACAAGCGGTGAGTACCATCAGACCTCTTTTGCTTGTTATTCAGTCCTATTTTTCCTTAGAATTCAAGGGCTAAACACCGGCACCTGTCGGCCAGTTAAAAGCGACTAGAGTGGCTGCTGGACTAAAGACACTGGTGTCAGGCTTTCTGAGAAAGGGCTTTCTAAATGGGGGTGTTGGGTTGCCTGGAACCAGCTTCCACTTTTCCTGTACTTCTGGGCTGAGCCAAGGGCCAACAGAGAGGAAAGCCATTCAGCTCCAGGGTCCCCACAAAAAGTTGGTTGACCCTGTAGCCATGAGCGTAACTCTCAAAGTCACGTTGCCCAAGCGAGACTTGCCCATCTATCCTATCTATCCTGACCCTTGCCTCCTGGGTCGTAATGCCTGTCAGACAAACTTCCTCTCACCTCTCTTCTCTGAGGTTAGTCCTGCTTCTAAAAACCACTCCCTGTCTCTGGTCCTTTTCTGGTTTCTCCTATAAGAATGATGTCTAGTATAAACTTCAGGACTCTGTTCCCTTCCTTAGGCACCCAGGCTCACCAATCAGAAAGACATAATTTTTGCCCAAAGCCCTATCAGTTGAGGGGGACTATCTGGAACTTTAGGATCTCTCCTCAGACTAGCAGGCCTAACAGAAGCTATTCCTGAAGCTAGGATATGGGGAGCTTCAGAAATGTTATGCTTCCTATTCATATGATGAGAAATGAGGACAAAAGGCATCATTCTTCCTTGATATCCCTTCCCTCCCTCAGGGTGTGGCCCTCCACTTCATTTTTGGGGCATAACATCCTTATAGGGTAGGGGTAAGCTCCCAATACTAACAAGAGAATGCTTAGGATTCTAACAAGTTTTCGAGAATGCATTGGTAAGGGCCACTAAATCTGACCTTCCTCGGTCCTCTTTGTGGTCTAAGAGGAAAATTAGGGTTTCTGCTGCTGCATTGGTGAGCACAACTATTCTGATCAGCAGGGTCCAGGGACTGTTGTGGCATGGGGTGGTGGGGAACAAAGAAACCAAAACCACGGGCAGTTTTTTCTTTCAGATGGGAAACACTCAGGCATCAACAGGCTCACCCTTGAAATGCATCCTAAGCCATTGGGACCAATTTGACCCACAAACCCTGAAAAAGGAGCAGCTTATTTTTTTCTGCACTGTGGCCTGGCCCCAATATTCTCTCTCTGATGGGGAAAAATGGCCACTCCAGGGAAGTATAAGTTACAATAGTATCCTTCAGCTTGACCTTTTCTGTAAGAGGGAGGGCAAATGGAGTGAAATACCTTATGTCCAAGCTTTCTTTTCACTGAAGGAGAATCCACAACTATGCAAAGCTTGCAATTTACATCCCACAAGAGGACCTCTCAGCTTACCTCCATATCCTAGCCTGCCTATAGCTCCCCTTCCTATTAATGATAAGCCTTCTCTAATCTCCCCTGCCCAGAAGGAAACAAGCAAAGAAATCTCCAAGGGACCACAAAAACCTCCGGGCTATCAGTTATGTCCCCTTCAAGCTGTAGGGGGAGGGGAATTTGGCCCAACCCAGGTACATGTCCCCTTCTGCCTCTCTGATTTAAAGCAGATCAAGGCAGACCTGGGGAAGTTTTCAGATGATCCTGATAGGTATATAGATGCCCTACAGGGTCTAGGGCAAATCTTCGATCTCACTTGGAGAGATGTTATGCTATTGTTAGATCAAACCCTGGCTTTTAATGAAGAGAATGTGGCTTTAGCTCCAGCCCGAGAGTTTGGAGATACCTGGTATCTTAGTGAAGTAAATGATAGAATGACAGCTGAAGAAAGAGACAAATTCCCTACCAGTCAGCAAGCCATCCCCAATATGGATCCCCACTGGGACCTTGACTCAGATCACGTGGACTGGAGTTGCAAACATCTGCTGACCTGTGTTCTAGAAGGACTAAGGAGAATTAGGAAAAAGCCCATGAATTATTAAATGATGTCCACCATAACTCAGGGAAAGAAAGAAAATCCTTCTGCCTTCCTCGAGTGGCTATGAGAGGTCTTAAGAAAATATACTCCCCTGTCACCTGACTCACTCAAGTGTCAATTGATCCTAAAAGATAAGTTGATTACCCAATCAGCCATAGATATCAGGAGAAAGCTCCAAAAGCGAGCCCTCGGCCCTGAACAAAATCTAGAGGCATTACTAAACCTGGCAACCTTGGTGTTCTATAATAGGTACCAGGAGGAACAGGTCAAAATGGAAAAGTGAGATCAGAGAAAGGCCACAGCCTTAATCATGGCCCTCAGACAAACAAAGGTGGTTCATAGCGGACAGAAAATGGAGCAGGCCAATCACCTGGTAGGGCTTGTTACCAGTGTGGTTTGCAAGGACACTTTAAAAAAGATTCTCCAACAAGAAACAAGCTGTCCCCTCGCCCATGTCCACTATGCCAAGGCAATCACTGGAAGGTGCACTGCCCCAGAGGACAAAGGTTCTCTGGGCCACAACCAGATGATCCAACAACAGGACTGAGGGCCCGGAGCAAGTACCAGCTCATGTCATCACCTTCACTGAGCCCCGGGTACGGTTAATCATTGAGGGCCAGGAAATTGACTTCCTCTTAGATGCTGGCACAGATTTCTCAGTGTTAATCTCCTGTCCCGGACAGGTGTCCTCAAGGTCCGTTACCATCCAAGGAATCCTGGGACAGCCTGTAACCAGGTATTTCTCCTACCTCCTCATTGTAATTGGGAGACTTTGCTCTTTTCACTTGCCTTTCTTGTTATGCCTGAAAGTCCCACACTCTTATTAGGGAGGGACTTTTTAGCCAAAGCTGGAGCTATTATCTACATGAATATGGGGAGCAAGTTATGGATTTGTTGTCCCCTGCTTGAGGAGGGAATAACCCTGAAGTCTGGGCATTGGTAGGTCAATTCAGAAGGGCAAAAAATGCCTGCCCAATCCAAATCAGGTTAAAAGACCCCATCACTTTTCCTTATCAAAGGCAATATCCTTTAAGGCCTGAAGCCATAAACAGTTACAGGATATTGTTAGACATTTAAAAGCTCAAGGCTTAGTAAGAAAATGCAGCAGTCCCTGCAGCACCCAAATTCTAGGAGTACAAAAACCAAATGGTCAGTGCAGATTAGTGAAAGATCTTAGACTCATCAATGAGGCAGTAATTCCTCTATATCCAGTTGTACCCAACTCCCATACCCTGCTTTCTCAAATACCAGAGGAAGCAGAATTGTTCAGTGTTCTGGACCTCAAGGATGCTTTCTTCTGCATTCCCCTGCACTCTGACTCCCAGTTTCCCTTTGCCTTTGAGAATCCCACAGACCACATATCCCAACTTACGTGGACAGTCTTGCCCCAAAGGTTTAGGAATAGCCCTCATCTGTTTGGTCAGGCACTGGCCCAAGATCTAGGCCACTTCTCAAGTCCAGGTACTCTTGTCCTTCAGTATGTGAACGATTTACTTTTGGCTACCAGTTTGGAAGCCTCATGCCAGCAGGCTACTCTAGATCTCTTGAATTTTCTAGCTAATCAAGGGTCCAAGGCATCTAAATCAAAGGCCCAGATCTGCCTACAAGTCAAATATCTAGGCCTAATCTTAGCCAGAGGAACCAGGGCCCTCAGCAAGGAATGAATACAGCCTATACTGGCTTATCCTCACCCTAAGACATTAAAACAGTTGTGGAGGTTCTTTGGAATCACCGGCTTTTGCTGACTGTGGATCCCCGGATAAAGCGAGGTAGCCAGTCCCCTCTATACTCTAATCAAGGAGACCCAGAGGGCAAATACTCATCTAGTAGAATGGGAACCAGAGGCAGAAACAGCCTTCAAAACCTTAAAGGAGGCCCTAGTACAAACTCCAGGCTTAAGCCTTCCCATAGGACAAAATTTCTCTTTATATGTCACAGAGAGAGCAGGAATAGCTCTTGGAGTCCTTACTTGGATTCATGGGACAACCCCACAACCAGTGGCACACCTAAGTAAGGAAATTGATGTAGTAGCAAAAGGCTGGCCCACGGTTTATGGGTAGTTGTGGCAGTGGCCGTCTTAGTGTCAGAGGCTATCAAAATAATACAAGGAAAGGATCTCACTGTCTGGACCACTCATGATTTAAATGACCTACTAGGTGCCAAAGGAAGTTTACGGCTATCAGACAACCACCTGCTTAGATACCAGGTGCCACTCCTTGAGGGACCAGTGCTTCAAATATGCATGTATGCGGTCCTCAACCCTGCCACTTTTCTCCCAGAGGATGGGGAACCAATCAAACATGACTGCCAACAAATTATAGTCCAGACTTATGTCCCCCAAGAGGATCTCTTAGAAGTCCCCTTAGCTAATCCTGACCCTAACCTATATACCGTGGGAAGTTCATTTGTGGAGAATGGGATATGAAGGGCAGGTTATGCCATAGTTTGTGATGTAACAGTACCTGAAAGTAAGCCTCTTTCCCCAGGGACCAGCGCCCAGTTAGCAGAAATAGTGGCACTTACCTGAGCCTTAGAAATGGCAAAGGGAAAAAGAATAAATGTGTATACAGATAGCAAGTATGCTTATCTAATCCTACATGGCCATGCTTCAACATGGAAAGAAAGGAGTTCCTAACCTCTGGGGAAACGCCCATTAAATACCCCAAAGAAATCATGGAGTTATTGCATGCCGTACAAAAACCCAAGGAAGTGGCAGTCTTACACTGCTGAAGCCATCAACAAGTGGCTGGCAGAGGCAAGGAAAGGCCAGCAGAGAAAAAGAGAAAGAGACAGAAAATCAAACAGAAAGGAAGAGAGAGACAGAAAGTCAAAGAGAGAAGGAAAGAAAGAAAGAGAGAGAGAAGTAGTAAAGAAAAAACAGTGTACCCTATTCCTTTAAAAGCCAGGGTAAATTTAAAACCTATAGTTGATAATTGAAGGTCTTCTCTGTGACCCTATAACACTCCAATACCACCTTGTTGTCAGTGTAAACAAGGACATAGCCCAAAAGCACTGAGGCCACTGACAACCCTTAGCCTTCCTATCAAAAATCCTTAACCTGCTGGTTTCCTAACAGGGGATCTAAATCTTAATTAATTACCATACAAAGGTCTGACCATATCTAGGAAGAACTCCCTTCACGACAAGGAGATACATGGTTCCTCCCTGGCTATTAAGGGAAAAAAACATAATGGGTATTCAGTAAGTGATAAGGAAACTCTTGTAGAAAGAGAGTTAGGAAAATTGCCCAATAATTGGTCTGCTCAAACTTGTGAGCTGTTTGCACTCAGCCAAACCTTAAAGTACTTACAGAATCAGGAAGGAGCCATCTATACCAATTCTAAGTTAATATGGACTGAACGAGGTCTTATTAGTAGCAAAGAATAATTAAAATCCCAAACTTACAAGGTTTTCAACAAAAGTAAAGTTTGCTAAACGTTAACAGTGTAACATGTATTATCCTAACTTCTAATCTTGTGGAAATCAGACTCTATCAGTGCCCCTCAAAGATCAAGTCTGTCAGTGCAGGGCCATGCAACTAATACCCTTCCTTATAGGGTTAGGAATGGCCACTGCTACAGAAACTGGAATAGCAGGTTTATCTGCTTCATTATCCTACTACCACACACTCTCAAAAGATTTCTCAGAAGTTTGCAAGAAATAATGAAATCTATCCTTACTCTACAATCCCAAATGGACTCTTTGGTAGCAGTGACTCTCCAAAATCGCTGAGGCCTAGACCTCCTCACTGCCGAGAAAGGATGACTCTGCACCTTCTTAGGGGAAAAGTGTTGTTTTTACACTAACCAGTCAGGGATAGTACAAGATGCCACCTGGCATTTATAGGAAAAGGCTTCTGAAATCAGACAATGCCTTTCAAACTCTTATACCAACCTCTAGATTTGGGCCACAAGGCTTCTCCCCTTTCTAAGTCCCATGACAGCCATCTTGCTTTTACTCGCCTTCGGGCCCTGTATTTTTAACCTCCTTGTCAAATTTGTTTCCTCTAGGATCGAGGCCATCAAGCTACAGATGGTCTTACAAATGGAACTCCAAATGAGCGCTACTAACAACTTCTACTGAGGACCCCTGGGCAAACCTGCTGGCCCTTTGGCCTAAAGTGTTCCCCTCTGGAGGACACTACAACTGCAGGGCCACTTCTTTGCCTCTATCCAGCAGGAAGTAGCTAAGGCAGTCATCACCCAATTCCCAACAGCAGTTGAGGTGTCCTGTTTAGAGGGGGGATTTAGAGGTGAAGCCAGCTGGATCTCCTGGGTCAAGTGGGGACTTGGAGAACTTTTCTGTCTAGCTAGAGGATTGTAAACTCACCAATCAGTGCTCTGTGTCTAGCTAAAGGATTGTAAATGCACCAATCAGCACTCAGTAAAAACACAACAATCAGCGCTCTGTGTCTAGATAAAGGATTGTAAATGCACCAATCAGCACTCTGTGTCTGGCTAAAGGATTGTAAATGCACCAATCAGCACTCTGTAAAATGGACCAATCAGCAGGACGTGGGCAGGGACAAATAAGGGAATAAAAGCCAGCCACTCCAGCCAGCAGCGGGAACCCACTTGGGTCCCCTTCCACACTGTGGAAGCTTTGTTCTTTCGCTCTTCACAATAAATCTTGCTGCTGCTCACTCTTTGGGTCCGTGACACCTTTAAGAGCTGTAACACTTAGAGTGAGGGTCCGCAGCTTCATTCTTGAAGTCAGTGAGACCAAGAATCCACTGGAAGGAACCAACTCTGGACACACCACCACAGGAATGTACCAGGAAAACCAAAGAAATTCAAAGATCCTTTGAAAGAAGCGGCATCCCACTGCAAATTCCACTAGACAGGTGAAAAACTGTGTTTCCAAAATGTGTGTGGGAGGGGGACACCTGCCTCCAAACACACATCCTCAGTGGGGAATCTGAAAATCTAGAACATGGGAGAAGGATTTAACCTTACCTAGAGCTGAAATGGATTTAGGGAACCACTCATAATATAAATATAAAAATATAAGCAGCAGTGAGAAGAGCCTCCCAGTGCCTGGGAGGCACTCCCAGTCTGCAATTTGAGCCCAGGACAGCCATCCCTGACTATATCTCACAGCGTCCCTTGGGGGAAAGCAGCCAGTGGAATTAAGGAAGGTCATAGGATGAAAGAACCCTCCAAGTGAGTTTTGTAAAAATTTCAACTGGGCATGAACTTTTTTGAGCAGAATCCAGGGAATGAACAGGAATTGCTGCAAATATGAACACAGGAGTTGCTACTGACATTGTAGGCAGATGGGGAAGGGCAAGGCCTGAAAGAGAAGCTTACAGCCTGGGGCAAGTTCTGAGTTCTGTGCACAGGCTGCCTGGACTAAACTTGGTGCTATTCGTGAGGCGCTGCAGGAACAAGACCTGCCTCACCAACAGGGTGGAAGCTGGGTGAAGCCTTTCACTACCAACTATCCCCCACTTCCCTGGTAAACTATATGGCACAGCAGAGGCAGCTATAGTCTCCTCTGAAACATAACCCCACTGGCCTGAGAATCATCCCCCACATCCCCAATCCCCTATAGTGGGCAGGGCTTGCCATCGCCACTGTGGGGGATGTGAGCACCACATCAAAGGATCACCCCATGGGACAAAAGAATCTGAACAGAAGTCTTTGTGTTCCAGATTTTTCCACTGAAATAGTCTACCCAAATGAGAAGGAATCATAAAAGTAATTCTGATAATATGACAAAACAAGGTCTATTACACCCCCAAGGATAATCTGAGCTCAGACCTGCCTAACCCTGCCCCAACCTGATGATATTTCTCTACCTGCCCTGATAGACAAACACAAGAGGCATAAACTCTTGGGAGCTTTATAGCCCTACCCATTGCTTGAGAAACTGAAACACTTACCCTGGCTAACTTAGGACAAGCTTTTATCTACTACTCCCTCAGCTGGGGATCTCTTGAAAGCACCACCTCTTGGCTGAAGACCAACCAACTCAGGCCATTACAGAAACTCATGACAGAAAAACCCTGCTCCCAGGAAAGACAAAATGATAGCTAATACTACTGCCTGCAACATCCTGGCTAACCAGAGGTTCTGAGTCTGCCCACATGACAACTTCAATGCTGGTATAACCAGCATTTGAGAAAGCCACCACAGGAAACATATCTACCACCAAGGATTCTCACAGAGTCTACTTCACTCCCCTGCCACCTCTACCAGAACAAGTGCTGGTATCAATAGTTGGGAGACCTAAAGATAGATCACATCACAGAGTTCTCTTTGCAGACATTCCCCAGCACCAGCCTGGAGCCTTGTAGCCCTGCTGGGTGGCTAGACCAAGAAGAGCAATAATAATCACTGCAGTCTGCCTCTTAGGAAGCCCTATCCCTCGAGGAAAGGGGAGAGCACTGCATCAAGGGATCACCCCATGGGACAAAAGAATCTGAAGAGCGGTCCTTGAGTTCCAGATTTTTCCACTGAAAATACCCAAATGAGAAGGAATCAAAATTAATTCTGAAAATACAACAAAACAAGGTCTATTACACCCCCCAAAGACCACTGATTATTAAACGATTATTAAGCTACTTAAGGAGATACCAGAGAAGGGTGAAAACTGACTTAAAGATATTAAAAAAAAAAGATATAAATGAAAAATTCTCCTGAGAAATAAATATCATAAATAAAAAACAATCACAACTTCTGGAAATGAAAGACACACTTAGAGAAATCCAAAATGCACTGGAAAGTTTCTACGATAGACTAGAAGAAAGAACTTCTAACTAGAACTTCAGAGCTTGAAGACGAAGCTTTTGAATTAACCCAATCAGACACAGACAAAGGAGAAATAATTTTAAAAATGAACAAAGCTAAAAAAATGTTGGATTATGTTAAATGGCCAAACCTAAAAATAAATGGTGTTCCTGAGGAAAAAGAGAAATCTGAGTTTGGAAAACTTATTTGAGGGAATAATTGAAGAAAACTTCCATGGCCTTGCTAGAAACCTAGACAGCCAAATACAAGAAGTTCAAAGAACCCCTGGGAAATTAATCACAAAAAGATCATTACCTAGGCACATAGTCATCAAGTTATCTAAAGTCAAGGCAAAGGAAAGAATCTTAAGAGTTGTGAAATAAAAGCATCAGGTAATGTATAAGGGAAAACCTATCAGATTAACAGCAGATTTCTCAGCAGAAATCTTACAAGCCAGAAGGGATTGGGGTTCTACCTTTAGTCTCCTAAAACAGAAGAATTGCCAGCAAAAATTTTGTACCCAGAAAAACTAAGTTTCATAAATGAAGGAGAAATAAAGTCTTTTTCAGACAAACAAATGCTGAAAGAATTTACCATTACCAATGCAGCACTACAAGAAATGCTAAAATAAGTTCTAAATCTTTAAACAAAACCTCAAAATACACCAAAATAAAACCTCCTTAAAGCATAAATCTCAAAGGGCCTATAAAAGAATAACATGATTTAAAAAATAACACAATTTTAAAAAACAAGGTATTTAGGCAACAAAATAGCATGATGAATTGAAAATTACCTCACATTTCAATACTAACAGTGAATGTAAATGGCCTAAATGCTCCACTTAAAAGATACAGAATGGTGGAATGGATAAAAATCCACCAACCAAATATCTGTCATCTTCAAGAGACTCACATCGTGCATAAGGGCTCATGTAAACTTAAGGTAAAGGGTTGGACATAGATATTCCATGCAAATGGACACCAAAAGCAAGCAAGCAGGAGTAGCCATTCTTATATCAGACAAAACAGACTTTAAAGCAACAACAGTTAACAAAGATAAAGAGGGACATTATATAATGATAAAAGGATTAGTCCAAAAGGAAGATATCACAATCCTAAATAAATATGCACCTAACATTGATGCTCCCAAATTAACAATTACTACTAGATTTAAGAAATGAGATAGACACCAACACAATAATAGTGGGGTACTTCAACACTCCACTGACACGAATAGACAGGTCATCAAGACAGAAATTCAACAAAGAAACAATGGACTTAAACTGTACCCTAGAACAAATGGATGTAACAGATATTTACAGAACATTCTACCCAACAGCTGCAGAATATACATTCTTTTCATCAGCACATGGAACATTCTCCATGATAAACCATATAATAGGCGACAAAACAAGTCTCAGTAAATTTAAGAAAATTGAAATTATATCAAGTATCCTCTCAGACCAAAGTGGAATAAAACTGGAAATTAACTCCAAAAAGAACCCTCAAAATCATACAAATACATAGAAATTAAATAATCTGCTCTTGAATGATCCTTGGGTCAACAATGAAATCAAGATGGAAATAAATTCTTTGAACTCAATGATAATAGTGACACAACTTATCAAAACTTCCAGGATACTGCAAAAATGATGCTAAGAGGAAAGTTTATAGCATTAAATGCCTATATCTAAAAGTCTGAAAGAGCACAAATAGACAACCTAAGGTCACATCTCAAGGAACTAGAGAAACAAGAATGAACCAAATCCAAAACCAGCAGAAGAAAAGAAATAACAAAGATCACAGCAGAACTAAACGAAATTGAAAGACATAAAGAATACAAAACATAAATGAAATGAAAAGCTGTTTATTTGAAAAGATAAACAAAATTTATAGACCATTAGTGAGATTATCCAAGAAAAGAAGAGAGAATATCCAAATATGCTCAACAGGAAATGAAATGACAGATACCACAGAAATACAAAAGATTATTCAAGGCTACTATGAATACCTTTATGCATCCAAACTAGAAAATCTAGAGGAGATGGATAAATTCCTAGAAATATATAACCCTTCCAGATTAAATCAAGAAGAAACAAACTCTGAACAGACCAATAGCAAGTAGTGAGATTGAAACAGTGATAAAAAAAATTGCCAACAAAAAAAGTCCAGGACCAGACGGATTCACAACTCAATTCTATCAGACATTCAAAGACGAACTGGTACCAATCTTACTGAAACTATTTCAAAAGATAGAGAAAGAGGGAACCCTCCCTAAATCATTCTATGAAGCCAGTATCACCCTAATACCAAAACGAGGAAAGGACATAACAGAAAAAGGAAACTACAGACCAATATCCCTGATGAACATAGATGCAAAAATCCTCAACAAAATATTAGCTAACTGAATCCAACAGCATATCAAAAAGATAATCTAGCATGATCAGGTAAGTTTCATACCAGGGCTGCAGGGATGGTTTAGAATATCCAAGTCAATAGATGTGATACATCACATAAACAGAATTAAAATAAAAAATTATATGATCATCTCAATAGATGCAGAAAAAGCATTCGATGAAATCCAGCATCGCTTTATGATTAAAACCCTCAGCAAAATTGGCATGGAAGGGATATATCTCAAGGTAATAAAAGCAATCTATGACAAATCCATAGCCATCGTTATTTTGAATGGGGAAAAGTTGAAAGTATTCCCCCTGAGAACTGGAACAAAACAATGATGCCCACTTTCACCACTTCTATTCACACAGTACTAGAAGTCCTGGCCAGAGCAATCAGACAAGAGAAAGAAATAAAGGACCTTTAAATCGGTAAAGAGGACTGGGCATGGTGGCTCACACCTGTAATCCCAGCACTTTGGGAGGCTGAGGCAGGCAGAAAACCTGAGGTCAGGAGTTCGAGATTAGCCTGGCCAACATCTGCAAATCCCGTCTCGACTAAAAATAAGAAAATTAGCCAGACATGGTGGCGCAGGCCTCTAATCTCAGTTACTCAGGAGGCTGAGGCAGGAGAATCACTTGAACCTGGGAGGTGGAGGTTGCAGTAAGCCGAGATCACACCACTGCATTCCAGCCTGGGTGACAGAGCGAGACTCTGTCTCAAAAAAAAAAAAAAAAGGAGCCAGGCGTGGTGGCTCACACCTGTAATCCCAGCACTTTGGGAGGCCGAGGCAGGTGGATCATGAGGTCAGGAGATTGAGACCATCTTGGCTAACATGGTGAAATCCCATCTCTACTAAAAATACAAAAAATTATCTGGGCATGGTGGCAGGCGCCTGTGGTCCCAGCTACTTCGGGAGGCTGAGGCAGGAGAATGGCGTGAACCTGGGAGGCGGAGCTTGCAGTGAGTGGAGATCGTGCCACTGCACTCCAGCCTGGGCGACAGAGCGAGACTCTGTCTCAAAAAACAGAAAAAAAGAAAAAATAAATCAGTAAGGAGGAAGTCAAACTGTCGCTGTTTGCTGATATGATTGTATACCTAGAAAACCCTAAAGACTCACCCAAAAATCTCCTAGATTTGATAAATGAATTCGGTAAAGCTTCAAGATACACAATCAATGTAAACAAATCAGTAGAACTGCTATACACCAACAACCAAGCTGAGAATCAAATCAAGAACACAATCCCTTCTGTAACAGTTTCAGAAAAATAAAATAAAAATGTATAAATATACCTAAACAAGGAGATAAAAGATCTCTACAAGGAAAACTACAAAACAGTGCTGAAATAAATCACAGATGACACAAACAAATGGAAACACATCCCATACTCATGAATGGGTAGAATCAATATTGCGAAAATGACCATACTGCCAAAAGCAATCTACAGATTCAATGCAATTCCCATAAAAATACCACCATCATTCTTCACAGAACTAGAAAAAAAAATCCTAAAATTTGTACGGAAACAAAAAAGAGCCTGCATAGCCAAAGAAAGACTAAGCAAAAAGAACATTACCTTACTTCAAACTCTGCCACAAGGCTATAGTTACCAAAACAGCATGGTACTGGTATAAAAATGGATATGTAGACCAGTGGAACAGAATAAAGAACCTAGAAATAAAGCTAAATACTTACAGCCAACTGATCTTTGACAAATCAAACAAAAACATAAAGTAGAGAAAGGACACCCTATTCAACAAATGTGCAGGGATAATTGGCAAGCCACATGTAGAAAAATAAAACTGGATCCTCACCTCTCACCTTATAAAAAAACCAACTCAAGATAAGTCAAAGGCTTAAATCTTTCTCTTTTTCTTGAGACAGAGTCTTGCTCTGTTGCCTAGGCTGGAGTGCAATGGTGCAAACTTGGTTCACTGCAAGTTCTGCCTCTTGGATTCAAGTTATTCTTGTACCTCAGCCGCCCAAGTAGCTGAGCTTACAGGCACACACCACCATGCCTGGCTAATTTTTGTATTTTTGGTAGAGATGGGGGTTTTTGCCATATTGGCCAGGCTGCTCTCAAAGTCCTGGCCTCAAGTGATCTGCCTGCCTCTGCCTCCCAAAGTATTGGGTTTACAGGGATGAGCCACCATGCCCAGCTCAAAGACTTAAATATAAGACCTGAAACCATTAAAATTTTAGAAGATAACATCCGAAAAACTCTTCTAGACATTGGCTTAGGCAGAGTTAATGACCAAAAATCCAAAAGCAAATGCAACAGAAATGAAAATAGATGAGACCTAATTAAACTAAAAAGCTTCTTCACAGTGGAAGAAATAATCAGCAAACAGACAACCCATAGTTGGGGAGAAAATCTTTGCAATCTATACATCCAACAATAATATCCAGAAATTACGAGGAACTCAAACATATCAGCAAGAAAATACAATTCCAGGCTGGATGTAGTGGCTCATGCTTGTAATCCCAGCACTTTGGGAGGCTGAGGTGGGCAGATCACCTGAGGTCAGGAGTTCAAGACCAGCCTAGCCAACATGGTGAAACCCCATCTCTACTAAAAATACAAAAATTAGCTGGGCATGCTGGTGCATACCTGTAGTCCGAGCTACTCAGGAAGCTGAAGCAGGAGAATCACTTGAACCCAGAAGGTGGAGGTTGCAGTGAGCAGAGATTGTGCCACTGCACTCCAGCCTGGGTGATGGAGTGAGACTCTGTCTCAAAAAAACAAACAAACAACAAAAACCAACAAACAATCCCATCAAAAAGTGGGCAAAGGATATGAATAGATAATTTTCAAAATAAGATATACAAATGAAAAAATGCTCAACACCACTACTTATCAGGGAAATGTAAATTAAAACCACAATGAGATACTGCCTTATTCCTGAAAGAATGGCCAAAATTTAAAAATTAAAAAAAAAATAGATCTTGGCATGGATGTGGTAAAAAGGGAACACTTTTACACTGTTGGTGGGAATGTAAACTAGTATAACCACTATGGCAAACAGTATGCAAATACCTTAAAGAATTAAAAGTAGGCTGGGCGCAGTGGCTCACGCCTGTAATCCCAGCACTTTGGGAGGCCAAGGGGGGCAGATCACGAGGTCGGGAGATCGAGACCATCCTGGCTAACATGGTGAAACCCCGTCTCTACTAAAAATACAAAAAAATTAGCCAGGCATGGTGGCTGATGCCTGTATTCCCAGCTACTCGGGAGGCTGAGGCAGGAGAATGGCCTGAACCCAGGAGGTGGAGCTTGCAGTGAGCCGAGATCGCACCACTGCGCTCCAGCCTGGGCAACAGAGCAAGACTCTGTCTCAAAAAAAAAAAAAAAAAAAGAGTTAAAAGTAAAGCTACTATTTGATCCAGCAAAAACCACAGTACTGGGTATATACCTAGAGGAAAAGAGTCGTAATATGAAAAAGACACTCGCACACGCATGTTTATAGCAGCACAATTTGCAACTGCAAAAATATGGAACTAACTTAAATGCCCGTCAACCAACAACCAACAAGTGGATAAAGAACATGCGATATATTTATATACCATGGAATGCTACCCAGTCATAAAAAAGAATGAAATAATAGCATTTGCAGCAACCTGGATGGAGTTAGAGACCACTATTCTAAGTGAAGTAACTCAGGAATAGAAAACCAAATATCATATGTTCTCACTTACAAGTGGGAGCTAAGCTATGAGGATGCAAAGATGTAAGAATGATACAATGGACTGTGGGGACTTGGGGGAAGGGTGGGAGGGGAATGAGGGATAAAAGACTACACACTGGGTACAGTGTACACAGCTCAGGTGATCAGTGCACCAAAATCTCGGAAATCACCACTAAAGGACTTATCCATGTAACCAAAAGCCGCCTGTTACCCCAAAACTATGGACATAAAATTTTAAAAATAAATAAAATATATTCTAGGAAAATAAAGATGAAATCCAAAAAGAAATAAGAAGGCCGGGCATGGTGGCTCAAGCCTGTAATCCCAGAACTTTGGAAGGCCGAGGCAGGTAGATCACGAGGTCAGCAGATTGAGACCATCCTGGCTAGGACAGTGAAAGCCCATCTCTACTAAAAATAGAAAAATTAGCCAGGTGTGGTGGCAGACGCCTGTAGTCCCAGGAGAATGGCGTGAACCTGGGAGGCAGAGCTTGCAGTGAGCCGAGATTGCACCACTGCACTCCAGCCTGGGTGACAGAGCAAGACTCCATCTCAAAAAAAAAAAAAAAAAAAAGAATAAGAAGACATGGGATACTAGAATCTGAGGAACTGAGCCAAGGAATGGAATGACAACGTAAAAGTAGGCTTATAGGTAACAGGTCAAATTTAGAACAAGAAGTCACTGGGCTTCATGAACAATTTCTCCAAGAAATTGGAATGAATTCCACACAATAGAAAGAATGAGTAAAAAACTTGATCATTTTCACATATAAGAAAGTTACATGCTTCTTTTTTGAAGGCTGCAGATCTCAGTGACAATGAGTATGAATCAAACTGCTGAGTTCTTCCTGGTTCTGTCATATACTATTTGATCCCAGGCAAGTTGCTTATCTTCCTTGTGCCTCTTTTTTCTCAGGATAGTATTTACGTCATTGGGTTGTTAAGGATGTAATTTTTCTTTGAATAGTGCTTGAGGCACATATGCAATTACGTGTTTGATATTATTATCATCATTTCCCAGAGGAAAAAAGAAAGGCCATTGGAAATTCCAAGAAAAAACATAAAAGTGTACTAGACAGTTAAGGTCTAAATATGAGGGAAACCAAAACATGGCATTTTTTTAGTAATAGATAGAGAAAAGAGTCCATTGTTGTTAAATTGTACCCACTGAGAAGCAAGGTAATCCAAGCACATTACTTTGTTCGGTAATGATTATTGCAGAGATATTACTATAATGTAAATGAAATGATTATTTATAATATAATAATATAAATGCTGTTAATAGTATTTTGAGTTTTAGAATTAACCTACAAACAAAACATAAAGGCTTAATCAGAGTTCAAAGCTGACTATAATAGTTGACCTCAAAAATGTAAAAGTAAATATATACTTGACCTAGGGAAGAAGTGTGGAAGACAGTTGGAAGACAGGATAAAACTGTTAAGATCTTCGTTGTATATAAAGGGGAATCAGGAGTTAGTGATTAAAAATAATGGGAAAATGTTAGATATATTATTTCAAGTTGCAAAAATTAACAATAGAAGAAACGAAAAAAGTAACTATCAAAGATCCAGAAGAGGAAAATGGGGAGTGGCAGGATGCAGAGTGGTATAAACAATCTTTGTTATTGATTTTCAGTAGACAATGTTTAAAGTTAATAAATTAAAATCAGCAGCAGAAACTCATTCTTTAGAAATATGGAGTTAATCTTATAAGGTACTGAAACCCAAAAAGGTTAAACTTGGTTGCCTCTGAGAAGAGGAAATTAGAAGAGGAAGCAGAGAATGAAAGGGGTGTGTGTTCTTATTAGTGTTTCTCTACTATTTGCATTTAAAATATCACATGTATATTTTTATTTTTAAAAAACTCAGATTTTACAATTTTTACATAAGATGCTAGCAAATGTATTATGATGAGTAACCTGATTGTGATGTTATGTTGTAATATACATCTTGGGAGACTTTTATTAACCATGAACCTAAATAAAACACGAAATTAAATAAACCATGTAGATGAAGATAAAACTGATAATCCTTTTAATATTTTTTAAATTATAAAATGTGGGAATATGCAACAAAAATTTGTTATTAATTATGGCCCTAAGTCTGTATTTCTCCATATTTCTTTATATATTTATAATATATATAATACAAAAATTAATACCTAAGAGACTCTCTAAAGTGATTTTCCCTTGCTAATTCTCTGATTTAATTTATCTCTATAGTTCCCTATATAAAAACTACTGAATGATGTCCAAGGCACACTGAATGCTCAGGACTAGTCACTCTTCAGCCTGCCCAGCATAATCACTTCTGCTTAAGTGATTATCAGGAGTCAATAGTGTTGGTTCCAAACCTGTTTGTGGTAGTTGCTATTGCAATTATGTAATTTGATGAACCACCATACATAGCATGCTCAAAAAAAGGTCTTGGTTACACATTAAAAGATTAACAAATTGATATATATTTTATTTGATAAATTTGAATGTTTAAGTTATACATGTATGTTTTTTATGATGCTCTGTCTTAACTGACTTTGTAAGTGCTAGTCCTTACCATGTTCAATAATCTCTACTGTATTGAAATATCTCCAACAAAGAATATATTACCTTCTCTACTGTCGCCATACATAAAACTTTACATATTATCAGAGATGAAATCACTTTAACATATTATCATTTTGAATCCTAAAATTCACTTGAATTTTGGATTTGTAGGAGCATATATAAAATTATTAGGACTAATTTGAATTTCTATTAAGTAATTATAGAGTATAAAAATCACACCTACCTCAGTTGTATTCTTAAGATAAAGATAGGGTCTAATAGATCTTGATTTTAGATGTTCTTCTACTGGCTCTAAAGAAACAAACATAAGTATTTCCATGCTATTAAGTTACCTCTAATTAAACCCAATCAACCATTTTCTCCACTGCAGTAAACTTTTAAGAAATGTAAATGAATAATTTTATTTACTTACATATGCATTGCTTGTACATGGTTAGAGCTAAATCTATTTTAGAATAATTTGCCCTAAAAGTGAATTTCTATTAACAGACTATAACTTTCAATTATTTACTATTATACAATAAAGCTATATTGTCTTGGAAAATGATGGATTTCTAAATAAAATAGAATCATATGTGTTATTCAAAAAATATTTTGGTTAATTCCTTTGAAAAGAGAAATAGAAATAGTCCCTTCTGCCTGCACTTCTCTCATATTCAGTTATGAGTTTTGTTAACCTGAATTATCATCCAATGGATATTCTTAAAGTCAGTATGGTGCAGGGGTCAGGCATACAGACTTTGGACTTAGATAGCCTGGGTCCAAATTGCACCTTTTTGTGTGAGTTACATAGCCATAGCCATAGGAAAGTTACTTAACATCTATGAGTCTTACTTTCCTCATTTGTTAACTGGAAACAATAGCACTTATAGAAATACTTTCAGAGTTAAATGAGATAATAGATGTAACAAATTTAATATGGAGTCTGGTAGTCATTAAATCAATAGTTATTTGTTGATCAACTACTATATTCCAGACACTGATGGACTCTGGAATTGTGACTCCTGCCCAATGATGCATACATTTTAGTGGGTAATATGGAAAATAAACAACAACAACAACAAAAAAAACAAGACATTGGACTGGTGCAGTGGCTTACACCTATAACGCCAGCATTTTGGGAGGCCAGGCTAGGTGGATCACTGGAGCCCAGGAGTTTGAGACTAGCCTGGGCAACATGGTGAAACCCTGTCTCTAAAAAAAAAGTACAAAAATTAGCTGAGTGTGGTGGTGTGCCTGTAGTCTCAGCTACTCAAGAGGCTGAGGTGGAAGGATTACTGAGCCCAGGGAGGTCGAAGCTGCAGTGAGCCATGATCACACCACTGCATTCCAGCCTGGACAACAGAGTGAGACTGTGTCAGAAAAAGAAAACCACCAAAAAAACAAAAAACCAAGGGGTGAATAATTGAAATTTATTCTGTAACAGAAATAAACACACTTTGGTGAGGAAGAACCATAAAAGAGTTATATTGTTGATAGGGTAGTCAGAGGAGGCCTCTCTGAGCAGATGACATTTAACCAAAATATGCAAATGAGCTGTAAGCTGCATAAGTAGAGTATCAGTGTGTCTAGGCAGAGGGGAAAATATATATTCCTCTCAGGCAATCTGGCAGTTGCCTCAGCCTCTCAAGTAGCTGGGATGACAGGTGTGTACTACCACACTCAGCTAATTTTGTATTTTGTATTTTTAGTACAGACAGGGTTTCACCATGTTGGTCAGGCTGGTCTCAAACTCTTGACCTCAAGTGATCCACTTGCCTTGGCCTCTCAAAGTGCTGGGATTACAGCCATGAGCCACTGTGCCTGGCCAGGTCTTTGTAAGGAGTACAAGTTTCATACTAAGTACAGTGAGAATCCACTGAAGAGGCTTTAATCAGGATCAGCCTACAAAGATCAGTATATGATTTAAGGAAAGAAAACGGATTACAGATTTTTGCTACCATTATGGAAGGCCAGGTAATGAGTACTAGCACTTCTGCTGAAAACATCTTAAAAGCCTAGATGGAATATTTTTTAAAGTCTAAAGAGAATCATTGACTTAAAAGATGATAAGGGACCCCTGGTCTTAAATTTAGGAGAAGATAAGAACTCAGATAAGGAAGCCCAACATGCCAAGCCACTTTTTCCCTGAGAGTATTTGTGATGTGAAAGTAAGATCAAGTTTTGGAAGCTTCATGGCTTGAGACAGAAAAAAACAAAAAGCTGACCAAAGGTCCAAAGTTTTGATATTTAAATGTTCTCCACTTCCCTTCCCCCCCACACAAAAAAACCCCGCACCTATTCATTTTACCTGGGACCCAAAAGGGTGAACTAGAATAGTTAAGCTTGCCACCTGGATGTTTTAGGGGAAGTGAAGCCTTGAATGCTTTGGTATGTTCTGACAAGTACTGCCTCCAGATACCTGGCATAAACAGTAAAAAAAAAAAAAAAAAAAAAAAAAAATCTTTTCTGGAGTAAGGTATCATCACCCTAGTTCTCAAATTGTTCCTATAAATAATTTTCCAAATAGTGTCCAGCACACATTCAAAGATAATAAGACACATAAGGAAATATGACATTATGAAAGTGAATCATGAGAAATAAAATAACAATGTGTATAACAAATCCTTTGAGAAATCAGGTTATGAAGCATAATAGGGAAATTAAGCAATATGGGGTGATGTGGAGTCAAGAAACCTCAGTTAAGAAGGTTGGTGAGAATTACACAATTGAATGATTGTTTGATAATGGAGAGAGAGAGAGAAACGAAGGCAACATGAAACGCTCAAATTCTCTGAGAACTGATAATGCTGATTCCTAGCTCACAGATTCCTATAATTTCTTTTTTATTTTGAGGAGTCTCGCTCTTGTCGCCCAGGCTAGAGTCCAGTGGCACGATCTCAGCTCATTGCAGCCTCTGCCTCCTGGGTTCAAGCGATTCTTCTGCCTAGTCTCCTGAGTAGCTGGGATTACAGGCATGTGCCACCACACCTGGCTAATTTTTGTATTTTTAATAGAGATGGGGTTTCGCCATATTGGCCAGGCTGGTCTCGAACTCCTGACCTCAGGGGATCCACCTGCTTCAGCCTCCCAAAGTGCTAGGATTACAGGCATGAGCCATGGCACCCACCTAGCCAGATTCCTAAAATTTCTAACTTGAAAGTAAGTTTCTATTAAGCAAGCTGTTCGTACTTGACTTTTAAAAAACAATAACAAGGAAATTCTCAGCATTGAGCTGAAAGGAAACTCAGAGATTTTCTTTCTAGAAGAAAAAAACACTTAACACTATAAACATAAAAATATATTCCTATTTTGTGAATTGTATAAATCATCCATTCTGATATTTAACATTTCTTCTTAGTAAGTTCTTTTTTATAGTTCATGGAAATGCTTTTGACAGAGATCAAATTATCAAGAACTTTTAAGACACACATCAGTAAATAATAAAATAAATAAAGCACCCATTAATAAATCAAAGAATTAAATATGTTACACAAACCATTACCTGTTGACTCACTTTCTTTATTTTTTACATTTGTTTGAACAAAGAATGATCTTAAATTTGACTTTTCAAAATTAATCTTTCTAGGTTCAGGCTCACATTTGAAAGAGACATGCCTGGAATAAATAAAAATTAATTTAAATTAAAATAATGAGAAAAATTACAAAATAAATCTAAAAAATAAATTTGGAGAAATGTGAAGTCCTAGTTATACAGATGTGGATGTTATGTTAATGTTGTCATAGTACAAAGTGTGAAACATTGGACTGATTAAATAGGAGCTGAAAATATTAGTTTTAGTCATTTAAAGTAGAGGGGGACAGAAAACTATTTGCTGTTGTGATAGGATTGAGGGCACTCCAAGAAACTATTATTCACAAGCTGATTAACCCTTTCAGAAAAATATGCTGGAAATCACTTCAATGAGACATTGAGGACATTACTGGACCTGAATCAAAGTGGTGGGACATAGAGTTAGGGAATTCAGATACTAGGAAGGATCACAGCATTTATTTATTGTAAAGACAAATTATCCTCCTCTAAATTCCTTAACTGGCTAGTTATGGTATATTAGAAAATTAATAGTATTACATAATTGATGCTCTTTCCGACCTCTAAATGCTAGAACAACCCATGACTCAACCCTCAGATCTCAGATACTCACCTTAGTTGGTATAAGCCAGTCCCACACTGTAACTGTTGTCTATAGGCCAGTGTCCCAGATTTGTAGTCCAGACTCTAACTTCTTCTCTGAACTTCAGGTTTATATATCCAACTGCCCACATGACTCCTGCACTTAGCTTAATTATAAGTATCTCAAACTTAACATATTCAAAACCAAATTATTGATTCCACCACCCCCTTCCTGATCTTCTCCTCACCCAGGTTTCCCCATCTCCAGTCAACCAGAGGCTTAGGCCAAAAAGTTTGCAGACATCTTTTATTTCTCTTTCTCTCTTTTTTCACTCCCAACCTATCAACAAATACTGTGTCTTTCTTTGAAATAGATTCCAAATCCAGACACCTCTTTCCTCATTGCTCCCATCCAAATCCAAGACCCCTTTATTTTTCATCTGAATCACTTCCATATGTCTCTAGCCTTCTTCTGTTTGCTCTCCCTGCTATTACACTCGTCCTCAACATTCTCTTCGCAATACAGCCATAGCAACACTTGTAAAATACAAATGTGACTATCATTTCCTTCAACTGTTTCCTATCAGACTTGATGAAAATTCAAAATGCTCCCTAACAGACAGAAACTTTTCCCCCAGTTCTCATTTCTAAGTAGCAGAATTTCCACTGAATGCCACTCCAGGCCACTCTCTGCATACCCCTTCACCTCTCAGCTCCACAAGAATGCTGAGCAAATTTTCTAGCTGTTTGGTTCAGGGAAAGGAATTTAGGCTCCACTTAAGGACCTTGCTCTTTCCTCTGCCTGTAGGATTCTCCCCACAAGGGGTTGATGTGGCCTACTCTTTCATTTCAGTCTCCACTCACATTTCCACCTCTTCGGAAAGATCTTTCCAGCCCACCCCACTTCCCCCATCTAAAATAGTAATCCCTGTGGATTTTAATTCCCTCAATTTACTATATTTTCCTTCATAGCATTCATCACTGGTAAAATTTATATTATATATTGATTTGTTTATTTAGTTTATTATCTCTCTCCCCATCTTATCCTAGATTGTAAACTCCGAGGGCACACTATTTATGTGTTTTATTCACTGTGGTATTTTAGCACCTATAGCATGACTGGTACATAGTATATGTTTAATATTCATTGAATGCCTAATAGGCTGGGCACGGTGGCTAATGCCTGTAATCCCAACACTTTGAGAGGCTGAGGCGGGTGGATTACCTGAGGTCAGTAGTTCAAGACCAGCCTGGCCAACACGGAGAAACCCCATCTCTAGTAAAAATACAAAAATTAGCTGGGTGTGGTGGCATGCGCCTGTAGTCCCAGCTACTCTGGAGGCTGAGGCAGGAGAATTGCTTGAATCCAGGAGGCAGAGGTTGCAGTGAGCTGAGATCGTGCCACTGCACTCCAGCCTGGGTGACAGAGAGATATTCTGTCTCAAAAGAAAAAAAAATTATTGAATGCATAAGATTTTTGGTAAATTCTTATCGAACATTCTTATCATCTTATACTTTTTAATGGGTTTTCAGTTTATTCTCTCTTTTAATAAATAATTATGTAATCTCCCTAAAATAATTTATTTGTTCCTTTCAAAAAATGTATCTTATGTTCTTATTTAATATCACTGGGGAGGACTTCTAGAAGAGTGTAGTATACTAATGAGAATGGGCATTGTTCTGTTTCTAACTTGAATGAGAATGAGTCAAGGGTTTCTAAGGATGATGCTGGCTATATAGTCTTGTTAAGGAGGTAATATTTTATCCTTATCTTAAAAATACTTATGTTGCTATTTTTTTCAAATTCATTTGCAGAGTATATAAAGATATTCAGATATGAATTTCCTTGTGGTGAACCAAAGAGCATAGGCTTTGAAGTTAGACCTTACTTTGCATCTTGACTCTATGTGAACTTCCATAGAATATTGAATACTCTGAATCTCAGTCCTTCATATGTCAAATAAGGTTAATAGTTACCTCAAGGGATCGTTGTAAGAATTATGTAAAATAAACTTTAGAAAGTGATCAACAAAATGTCATAGAGATAAATGAGGATACTCTTTCTTATTCCTGAAATTTACTCCACTTAGTCATAGTGGAGTAATATTTATTTAATACAGTGTTGGATTTCATTTTGTTAAAATAAGTTGTTGAGTGGCAATTATTCCGTTGCCTTAGAATTGGTGACCAGGTGACTTTTTACTCCACAGCTGAGTAAAAACGAGCAATACATACTCTGTATTCTACAAAGGTCCACCAATACTTGGAGCAAGAGATTATTTTAGGCTTCAAATAAAAGAAAACTGGTGAGGGAAAAAAGAAAAATATCAGAATTGTGAGTCATTGACCTGTTAGGGTCTGCTGTGGCTTTTTCCTCTTTTCTCAATGTGGGAGGGGCAGGGATGCTTCCTCCACAAAACTGATGAGGGAATTCCCAAAGAATCACTCATAGAGACTGGCGTCTTTTTCCTCAGTTGCACATCTGTTAGACACCACACTTGCTGATTTGCCCCATGTCAAATTTGGAGTGAGTCGAATAAGCAAGTAAAGTAGGCACCCTGCACCACACTGTTTGGCATGGCCAGGATACTTGAGTTTCTGGGAAATGCTAGGGACTGAATGTTTGTATCCCCCTCAAATTCAAATGCTGAAGCTTAAATCTCTAATGTTATGGTATTTGGAAGTGCAAGCTTTGGGAGATAATTAGGTTATGAGGGTATAGCCTCATGAAAAAGATTTGTGTTCTTCTAAGAAGAGTTGGTCTAACTCCTTCTCCCCCTCTCTCTCTATTTGCCTTTCTCTCTATCTCCTCATGACATGAAGATACAAAGAAACAGCTGTCTGCAAACCAGGAAGAATACCCTCACCAGACACCCAATCTGCTGGAACTTTGATCTTGGACTTCCTGGCCTCGACAACTGTGAGAAACAAATTTCTGTTGTTTAAGCCACCCAGGCTATGGTGTACTGTTGTAGCAGCCCATACTAAGACAGAAATTAGTAATGAGCAGTGGGGTGCTGCTGTAACAAATACTTGAAAATGTGGCAGTGGCTTTGGAATTTGTTAATGGGTAGAGGCTGGAAGAGTTTGGAAGTGCATGCTAGAAAATGCTGACATTGCCATGAAGGAGATACTAAAGGTGACTTTGGTGAGGGCTCAAAAAGAAAAGAGAAAAGCTTCCATTTTCTTAGAGAATCCATAAATAATTATGAACAAAATGTTGGTAGAAATATGGACGGTAAGGGCCATTCTGATGAGCTCTCAGATGGAAATAAATAACATGTTATTGGAAACTGGAGGAAAGGTGGTCCTTGTTATAAAATGGCAAAGAACTTGGCTTAATTGTGTTTGTGTTTTAGCATTTTGTGGAATGTAGAACTTGCAGGCAATGAAATTGGATAGTTAGCTGAGGTTAGTTCTAAGCAAAGTGTTGAGGAGTGATTTGGTTCCTACTGATGTTTATAGTAAAATGCAAGAGGAAAGAAATGAATTGAAGATGAAATTGTTAAGGAAAAAGGAACCAGAAGTTAAAGATTTGAAAAATGTTCAGCCTGCCCATATTACAAAAAAAAATGAAAAAGTATGCTTAGGAGAGAACACTAAAGGTATAGTAACTTGACTGTTCGATAGGGAGGTCAGGGTGGATGTGTACCAAGGACCAAATCAGCCATCTCAAGAGAAGCCAGGAATAGAGATGGGATTATACCCGCAGAAACACTGCCAGCTGGGACTAAGGGAAACAGAGAAAGTGGGACAAAATGAAAGAAAACTGTTGAACTTCTTAAATTCTACAGGACCAGATCATAGAGCTACTGTATGCAGCTGTTCAGCTATAACTGTGCACTATTTTTCAAGACAAGGGAAGAAGGACCTCAAAAGCAATTCAAAGATGATGAGGGATGCCACTCCCACAACAGGCCCAGAGGGCATGTGCTCAGGGGACAGGGCTGCCTCCACTTCTATTTCAAAGGGTAAGACCCCTGCCCCGTGGAGCCATGGGTGTGCAACTCCCACCAGGCAGAGCTTCAGAGGTGAGACCACTGCCTGAGTGGGTTCTGGAGGCAGGACCACTAGTCTAGTGAATCTAGAAGGCAGAGCTTTGAACCAAAGGAGATTATTCTCAAGCCTTAGGATCTCATAGAGTTTGCTTGCATGGTTTTAGAATTACTTAGGACCTATCATTTCTCCCTTCTTTTTTATCTCTCCCTTTTGGAATGAGAATGTCTATCCTACACCTATCCCATCAATGTAGCTTGGAAACAAACAACTTGTTTGCCTTCACAGGTTCACAACTGGAGAGAAATTTTGTCTCAGGATACTCTTACCTCAAGTTTCATCCATATCTGATTTAGATGATATTTAGATGAGAGTTTGGACTTTAGAGTTGATGCTGAACCAGTTAAGACTTTTGGATCTATTGGGATGGGATGAATGTATTTTCCATGTGAGAAAGATGTAAATTTAGGGGGGACAGGGGTGGAATTCTACAGACTGAATATGTGCATCCCCCTTTCAAATTCATATATTGAAGTCTAAATCCCCAAAGTTATGGTTTTGGGAGGTGTGGCCTTTAAGAGGTAATTAGGTCATGAGGGTGTAGCCTCATGATTTGGATTAGTGCCCTTATAAGACATGAGAGAGGTGCTATCTGTCTCTTTCTCTCTGCCATATGAAGATACAAGAAGACAGCTGTCTGCAAAGCAGGAAGAGTGTCCTCACCAGACACTGATCTTGGACTTCCTAGCCTTTAGAACTATGACAAATAAGTTTCTGCTATTTAATCACCCAGGGTATGGTATTCTTTATAGCAGTTTGAACTGACTAATGTAGGGGGTCAAATGGATACTGAGGTAGTAACTGTGTTTGGGTCAATTTGCTGATACTCTACCCAGATTGCTGACTGCAAGCCTGGGGATCCTTTGCAGAAGAAATTGTGGAGTATATTGGAGAGTATAGGAGTTGATGGAGAATTTGAAGAGTTGTAGCTGCTCTCCTTGGTTGGAGAATGGGTTCCTCTGAGGATCTCTCATATGTGCTCTGTATGACTAAAGTTGGCCAGAAAATGATTGATGACTAAGGGAAAAGTTGGAAACAGTGTCCAGAAAGAAATAAGAAATTTTGTCTTCTTCTCTCTCCCTCCTCCTTTACTCCTATACAGGAGGATGTGCTGGTAAATTTTTAATAACCTTGCCTTTGGGTGTAGTTCTAATGTGGATTTTACTCATTCATCAATGGAATAAGCTACTTCTTTGCTGAATCAAATAATAGTTTTTGAATATTTCCTTATTTTTCATGCTATTCAAAGCATAACGGCTATAGGTAAGGCATACTTTTTTTGGTAAGACTTACTTTTAAGTTTAATCTTCATCATTAACATTTTCTTCCTCACTTTCTTAAATCTAGACAGACAACGACTCAAGCCTTGATTTGTAGTGTTTGCCAATTGCTGTGGTGTAAATACTCCCGTCGTCAATTTCTACCAATGTGATATAATTAAATGTGAAATTTGGAAGAGATGTGTAGTAGCATACTATTATACAAATTTCTACCATATGGATATAGTAGATGTAAATAACTTCAAAACCATGGATAGTAGTAAAATGTACAATAATTAGGAAGTGATGAGTTTTGAGTGTTATCTTTATTTTTAGTACGCCATTGAATTTTCAGTTTACATAATTTAATTTTTAATGGTGAGTGTTTAATAAACATCTCACAAAATTGCTGAAAATTCAACAAGCAGCTCTAATGAATTGGTAGGAGCTGGCTTTAGCACACCACTGTACCGATATAAGAGAAAAAAGAAATTAGAAGAAGAGTGAGGAGGAGTCGTGCTAGAAGAAGGCCATGTCAACCTCCTACTCTCAGTTGAGGGAACAGGAATAATCAAATTGTTGACGATACCCCTCTCCATTTCAGCTCCCCCAGTGTCATTAGACTTGCTTGTATAGGGATGGGAAAGCCATGATGAGGGGTGAGATCAAAATACTAAGTTGGACAGACTTTTCATAACCAAAGTGATCAGGATGAAATTAGAGAAATATAAAACTGCTATATTATTATTACTATTTTTGAGATGGAGTTTCACTCTTGGTGCCCAGGCTGGAGTGCAATGGTGCAATCTTGGCTCACTGCAACCTCCACCTCCAAGGTTTAAGCTATTCTCCTGCCCCAGCCTCCCGAGTAGCTGGGATTACAGGAGCCTGCCACCATGCCTGGCTAACTTTTGTATATTTAGTAGAGATGGGGTTTCACCATGTTGGCCAGGCTGGCCTTGAACTCCTGACCTCAGGTGATCAGGCCACCTTGGCCTCCCAAAGTGCTGGGATTACAGATGTGAGCCACCATGCCTGGCCTGCTTTATGTTTTTATATCCCTGAATCAATAATAAGCAATGAAATAGTTAAAACTAACATTTTATTTTATATTTCTTTAAAAATCTATATTTGCTTTCTATTCTTGTGGTCAGACTTAAGGATCAAATCTACCTTTGCAAAAAAGAACTGAGAACTGTTCCACCTTTGTCTGTGTTCCAAAACTATTTAAATAGTTCTTTGAAACTACAAAGAAACTCACCCTTGACACAGCTTCCAAGTGGTACTTTTGTAAAAGAATTCTTTGACTGCTTCCTCAAATTTTTCTACAGTTAGTGATCTATTTATGTTTTCTTTTTTGTTGAGATTTTTCCCTTTCATATTTTCCCAAAAGTTCATCCATTATTACACCCATGTGTCAAAGCAATGTAGTTACACAAAGCATTCATTATAATTATTTTAATGTCTTCCATATCCATGGCTATAGCTTCTTCTTCATTACCAATATTGTCCCTTTAGGTTGCCATTGTTTTCTCTTCAATTTTGCAAACTGTGGTCATTTTAACATTCTTTTGGGAGATGTTAAACATACTAAGTTTCCCAAGTACTCTTAAAAGTTCAGTGTGCTAGGCCGGGTGCAGTGGCTCAAGCCTGTAATTCCAGCACTTTGGCAGGCCAAGGCGGGTGGATCACCTGAGGTCAGGAGTTCGAGACCAGCCTGGCCAACATGGTGAAACCTCATCTCTACTAAAAATACAAAACATTAGCCAGGTGTGGTGGCACTTGCCTGTAGTCCCAGCTACTCAGGAGGCTGAGGCAGGAGAATTGCTTGAATCTGGGAGAGGGAGGTTGCAGTGAGTTGAGATCATACCACTGCACTCCAGCCTGGATGACAACAGAGCAAGACTCTACCTCAAAAAAAAAAAAAAGTTCAGTTCGCTTATGAGAGGAAAGCCAAAGTTTGGTGAACATACTGGGAGATTGATAGCTTTTCTTTTTTTTAGTCCTCCAACAAATGCATACTTAACATGGTTTATAAGCAATGTATTGAATTAAAAACTAAGCATTAAACATTTGATTTATAAGATTAATGATACACAAATCCTGTCCTCAATTGATCTTGACTTTCTTTTCTAGTTTATATAGTCCCTTGTCATATTTTTTAAAGTTTCCATTTTATTATATAGATTAAGTTTTTTTATTTGGCTGAGGTATAACTAAATTATAAATTCTGCTATCTAGAAGCAGATAGAATTGTAGGATAGATAAAATGGATATAAATTTTCCTTCTAGGCTGACAGGGACATGGATAAGGGTGTTC
Source organism: Symphalangus syndactylus (assembly GCF_028878055.3). Classification (NCBI taxonomy): domain Eukaryota; kingdom Metazoa; phylum Chordata; class Mammalia; order Primates; family Hylobatidae; genus Symphalangus; species Symphalangus syndactylus. The sequence goes on along the minus strand of NC_072434.2, from coordinate 45,481,858 downwards.
TATAACTCACTGAGGACAGAGCTACAATTACTTTTACCACAGTTTTTAAGGAGGATTCAAGTATCAGTTATTCTACTCCTAAGCTTCCCTAGAAGTAGGTGTTAAAAACCACTAAGAGTCTGAGATTTGACCCTACTCATGAGCTAACAAGTTTGCCTGCCACAGTTTCATCAATGCTGGCAGAAGATACGAGGCTCTTGGATCAGAGACAAAGGACTATTAATTACTCAACAACAAGAGTATCCATATTGACCAGTCATGGTGGCTCATGCCTGTAATCCCAGCACTTTGGTAGGCTAAGGAGAGTGTACCACTTAAGGACAGGAGTTCGAGATCAGCCTGGCCAACATGGCAAAACCCCATCTCTATGAAAAATATAAACAATTATCCAGGCGCAGGGGTAAACACCTGTAATCCCAGCTACTCTGGAAGTTGAGGCAGGATAATCTCTTGAACCCAGGAAAGGGAGGTTGCAGTGAGCCGGGATTGCGCCACTGCACTCCAACCTGGGCGACAGAGCAGGACTCTGTCTCAGAAAAAAAAAGAAAAAAAGGAGCAGACAGATTATCATCTTCTGCACCAGTTCTCTGAGCTAGGAATAAAAATTTTGTCCCTAAAACCAAACATCATATGTTCTCACTGATATGTGGAAGCTAAGCTATGAGGACGCAAAGGCATAAGAATGTTGCGATGGACTTTGGGGACTTGTGGGAAAGGGTGGGAAGGGGATGAGGGATAAAAGACTGCAAATAGGGTGCAATGTATACTGCTGAGGTGATGGGTGCACCAAAATCTCAGAAATAACCACTGAAGAACTTACTCTTGTAAACAAATACCACCTGTGCCCCAATAACCTATGGGAAAAAAATGTTCCTAGCTCTAGGTTCTCATAGAAAATGAGAAATAGAATTTGGAATTATAAATTTGGTGGGCTCACCAGTATAAGATCATAAATTTGTTTTTTGTGAATTTTATTGGTTTGTCCTTTTGCATTAAAAAAATTCATCCCCTCTTCCCTCTGCCCGTTTTTGTTCTTACATTTAAAAAAAATCCCTGTGAAATTACACCCTGTCTTAGTTGAACTAAGAGAAATATAGATAAAGGCCTTGATTTTGAGTTGCATAGGCTGGAGTTATAGGAAGGTGACTGCTTATCACTGGGACAGGTCATTAAACACCAAATGTTCTCACTCATAAGTGGGAATTGAACAATGAGAACACATGGACACAGGAAGGGGAACATCACACTGTTGTGGGGTGGGGGGGAGGGACTGTTGTGGGGTGGGGGGAGGGGGGAGGGACAGCATTAGGAGATATACCTAATGCTAAATGACGAGTTAATGGGTGCAGCACACCAACATGGCACATGGATACATATGTAATAAACCTGCATATTGTGCACATGTACCCTAAAACCTAAAGTATAATAATAATAATAATAATAAAAAAGAAATGGCACCTTCATGCAAAGGGAAGAAACCCACCGGAAGGGTAAAGCTCAGATGGAAGCATGGGGTTGCTCTGAAAGCTCCCCCTTCCCAACTGGTAATTGCTTATGGATTACTTCACTGGAAATTCTTTGGAATGTTTTATGTTTTTATAGGAAAGCTGCTTTGAGAAAGAATCCCAGAGCTTTCACTGTGGCACCACAGAATAATTTTAAAAATATTTTTTCTGTAATAAGATACCCAGCTTGGGATCTCTATTTTATTCATATTTAATTTTAATTTGGGAAAATACTCTTCCCTGTAATTTTCTCAGAAAAAAAGAAATACATAGGTAGATTACTTTCTAAAACCTTTCATGTCCAAAAAAAATCTCTTTTGTTCTCATACATAAATGATGTTTCATACAAACAGAGAATTCTTCAATTGCCATGCTGTTCAAAATTTGAAAATAATTTACTGTTGTCTAGCCTCGGAGATGCAGAGAGATCTATAAAACTGATTTTATTTCCTTTCCTTTGTAATGAACTTATTTTTTCGGAATTAAGTAATTTTACCATAAGTTTAGCACTTGATGACCTTTTTGATCTGAAACTTCAAGTCTATCTTCAAACTATGGGCATTTTTTTTTTTCTAATATTACTTTATTTCCTAACCATCTGTTTCTCTCTCTTCTAATTTATGTATTAAGTACATACTTACATATTGAGTATCCCAAAACCATACTAAATGTTTCTTTTTTTTTTTTTTTTTTCAATATGACTTCCTTTTTTTTGTATTTTTGCTAGATTGTGCTTCTATTTGGTCTTCTACATTATTGACCCAGTTTTTGCCAATATTCTATTTTTTTTAAAGTTTTCTTTTTTTCTTCTCTTTTTTTTTTTTTTTTTTGAGACAGGGTCTTACTCTGTCACCCAGGCTGGGGTGCAGTGGTGTAATCATAGCTCACTGCAGCCTTTAAGTGCTGGTCTCAAGCAGTCCTCCTGACTCAGCCTCCTGAGTAGCTGGGATTACAGGTGTAAGCCACCATACTCAGCTTGTATTCTATTTTTAATTTTTCTTTGTAGTTTTTGATTCAGAAATGCTTATTTTTAATGTCCTTTTTCTTCCCCTGATTATTTCTATCCTTAAGAGACATACTGTCTAAAGTTTTCTTCTGTTCTTTCCATGAAGTCAGACTCATTAGGAGCCACCTGTTCTGATTGTTTGGCTTCATCTCCCTCCTTCAAATAAGAGTCCCCTTCAATGATCTGTGATTTCTCTGACTACTCTTTATGGCAAGCGTAGGTTCCTTCCACATCTCAGAAGCTCATGCTATTTCGGTCTCAGGTAATATCAGACAGTGACAGAGACGATCCATTTGTAGTGAATGAGTGGCAAATAGGCTGTCATATTGGGATCTCTTGATTGAGGGAGTGAGAAATAAAGAGGCCTGTAGTAGTGCTTCTTAAACCACTAGCTGTGTATTAAAATCACATGGAGTGCTTTGAAAAAACATCTGCAGGCTGGGCGTGGTGGCTCACGCCTGTAATCCCAGCACTTTGGGAGGCCGAGGCAAGCGGATCACGAGGTCAGGAGATTGAGACCATCCTGGCTAACATGATGAAACCCCGTCTCTACTAAAAATTCAAAAAAATTAGCCGAGTGGTGGCGGGTGCCTGTGGTCCCAGCTACTCAGGAGGCTGAGGCAGGAGAATGGCATGGAGAATGGCTGAGGCAGGAGAATGGCATGGGAAGCAGAGCTTGCAGTGAGCCGGGATCATGCCACTGCACTCCAACCTGGGCGACAGATAGAGAGACTCCATCTCAAAAAAAAAAAGAAAAGAAAAGAAAAGAAAACACATCTGTACCCAGACCAAAATTCAGCATACTCAAATCCCACAGTTGGCCCTATGGAACCCCTGAATAATAAAATTTGGCCCTCCACATATACGTGGTTTCTTAACCTGCAAATACTGTATTTTTAGTGTGTGTTTGGTTGTAGATGCAGAACCTACTGATATGGAGGCCTGAATGTATTTATTGAAAAAAACCCACATATAAATGGAACCAATTAGTTCAAACCTGTGTTGTTCAAGGGTCAACTCTATTACACTAAATAGCAGTTTGGGTTCCACTTCTGGAGATAGAAGCTGGTGGTTTGGACTAGCTATCCCGCTGAGAACAACTAGAAAAGCTGGACAAAATATCAAAATATTTGAGTATACCCGAGAGCTCCCAAAGCAGTAAGGATTTGAGGAGCCAAGAGCTGTAAGAAGAGTGAAGCTCAGGTAAGAATGGCATTTGGACGTGAATGTTTGTCAATTCCAAATCAGCAGGAGAGATCAAAAAGCCCTGTGTTGCTTTTAGCAAACTTATAGGCCTATGGGAACAAAACTGAAATTCAGCACCCACTGAAGAAAGGTCCTAGAATACCCTTTGGACTTGGGTTGGGACCCCAAAGGTTTATAGTTCTTTACCTATTTAATGGAGAGCAATACACAGACAAGCCCTCTAAAGAATAGAAGTCTAGTTTTGAATGATCTCTACCCGATCTAGGATTGCTGATGCCCCTAGCCTAGTCATTTGCCAAAAGCTGGCACAAATTTTCTCTGGAGAAGAAACCATCTAGAGCTTCAAATATCTATACTTTTACAATGGCATTGTCTCATTCTCAATAAAAAATAACCAGGCATGTGAGGAGATAATACAATAAGCTTCTAAACAACAAAAAAAGGTAATAGACAGAGACCCACAGGGGACTACATAAAATAACAATGATTGATATGTCCAGAGAATTAAACAGCAATTTACAACATCTGTTATATTTCTTCATTTTTGCATAAATTAATTGGGTTCTTATATTTTTAAATATAGCAAGTAATTACTGTGTTTTGCTATTTTAAAGAGTTGTATTTAGGGTTTTTTTTTTTAGACAGAGTCTTGCTGTGTTGCCCAGGCTAGAGTGCAGTGGTGTGATCATAGCTCACTGTAGCCTCGAACTCCTGGGCTCAAGCAATCCTCCTGCCTCAGTCTCACAAGTAGCTGGAACTATAAATGTGCACCACCACACCTGGCTAATTAAAAAAAAATTGTTTTCAGTAGAGACAGGATCTTACTATGTTGCCCAAGCTGGTCTCAAACTCCTGGGCTCAAGCAATCCTCCCTTCTCATCCTCCCAAAGTGCTGGGATTACAGGTGTGAGCCACAGCCACCCAGCCAAGTGTTCTATTTTATTAAACAAAAATTATACAGGGAGTGTTAAAACTATGAGTGTTACTAGGAACTGCATCTTTTGGTTGAATTCACCAATATCTAAGGAAGTTTGTTTCAGTCTGAGGAATAGTACAAAACTGCTGCATGAGGAAAGCTACTGAGAGACAGGCAGGTAGTAGATAGGAGTGGTCTTAGATGCAGATGCCACAGTTTAGATAGGCTGCTGCTTGGACTTAGCTACATATTCAAGATCATTGTCTCAATTATTTCAAACAAATTTTATTTCCTTTGGCTAGAGTTATACCCTACTTCTTGTGTAAATTCTTGAATGTTTTATGCACTTTTTTTTTCTGGTGTTGGACACATGGTTTTTGCTGGTGTCGGACATACGAATATTGATCAAACAGAATTTACTTGGTCTTTGAATCTTAGAAATATGTGCCTGTTTGTTTTTTATACTTAAGACTCTGACTTTGCCTCTAGCCCAAAACATCCCAGTCATCCTGGTTACACTTAAAAGGAGCATTACTCAGTTATTGATGGGTTATACTGTCAGTAATACAAGATAATGATGCCTGTATAAGTTATTTAGAAAATAATCCTATCAGGCAGGAAAGGGATAGCAACAGTATCATCCTGGGAAATACTGCCATAAAACATTGTATGTTACCTTTAAATGTGTCTAATGAGTCATTAGCCATATACTATACTGCTACAAAAAGGCATACATAATATGTAAATATAAAATATAAAAATCATAATATGACATACATTTTCCCTTCTCCATATTCTCAGCTTCCATTTTATGCAATGTTTTTCTGTGTATTTCTAAAATATTCCATTTCACTATGGATAGTTCTATAAATTATTTGGAAGCAGAATTATTGGCTGTGTCTACATAAGAAATAAAGTAGTAATGTAAGAAGTTTGTGATAAAGCTAAATTATATAAACTACTGATATATATTTACTTGTGCTAGAAACAAACTCTTTTTCTTATTTTACAGTTCTACATGGAAACATGTTCTGATATCCTGGTAAATCATAAATAACAAAAAGCTGAGTGAGTTGTATTTTGTGCCATAATCAGAATACTTACATGAAAATGACAGATATTAGCTACACAAATAATGGTTTTTTTACTTTAGATTTAGACTTGTTTGTCCAGCTTTCTTCCAGATATCCCTACCTGAATGTTTAGATGCCTATGGGCATCTAAAACTTAACATCTATGAAATAAATCCCAGCCCTTCTCACTTTGATCCTCTTATCCACCCCAATCTCCTTTTCTTCACTTGGTCTCTGCCTAAGTACAAAGCACTACAATGCACCTAGTTACCAAGACCCAAAGCTTGCAGGCATCCTATTGAATGGGGTACAGTAGTGGTGAAGAACACAGGCTCTGAAATCAGACTTCTAAGGTTCAAATCCAGCCTTGCAATTTGTTAGCTGTGTGACCTTGTGCAAATTGTTTAACCTCACCCAGACTTAGTTTTTTCATCTGTAAAACTGCACTACAACATTGGGCTAAAAAAGTTTGTTTCACTCTGAGCAGTAGCACAAAACTGCTGCATGAAGAAAGCTACTTCGAGACAATCAGGTGGTAGGCCTTAATCAGAATACTTACATGAAAATGTAAGAAAGTAGGAGTGGTCTTAGATGCAAATGTCATAGTTTGTTTGTTTGTTTGTTTTTTGAGATGGAGTCTTGCTCTGTTGCCCAGGCTGGAGTGCAGTGGCATGATCTCAGCTCACAGCAACCTCTGCCTCCCGAGTTCAAGCAATTCTCATGCCTCAGCCTCCCAAGTAGCTGGGACTACAGGCATGCACCACCAAGCCCAGATAATTTTTTTTAAATATATTTAGTAGAGACAGGGTTTCACCACGTTGCCCAAACTCCTGACCTCAGGCAATTTGCCCACCCCAGCCTCCCAATGTGTTAGGATTACAGGCGTGAGCCACCATGCCTGGCCCACAAATGTCATAGTGCTCATGTGGGCTGCCTAGTGCATAGTGTCATAGCTGCTGCCTATCTAAACTATGTGTGAAAATCAAGGTCACATAGCTAACAAGTGGCAAGGCTGGATTTAAGCCTTAGCAGTCTGATTTCAGAGCCTGTGTTCTTCATCACTATATACCCCATTCAATAGGATGACTGTGAGCTTTTGGGCTTGGTAACTGGGTGCACAGTAGTGCTTTGTACTTAGGCAGAGAACAAGTGAGGAAAACTTGTTACCTAGAATAAATGAGATAAGGACAGTATCCACACTACCACCAATGTCCAATTAATTTGAAGTTCTGTTGATTCCACATCTTTGTACTTCTTTTTTCTGAATGCTCCTTTACAATTCTGATGTGCTTGGAAAAATTTTATAGCATTATGCATGCACTAAATGACAGTGAAAGACCAATTATGACATATTTAGACTATCCCTTTTAAGTGTGCAGAGAAATTGCCTTACTTAGTTTTCTAGGCAGACTTTTTCTTAAGCATATCAGTTAAAGTTTGCAATAAATCCTGACATTAATTTGGGGCAATATAATTGAGCTCAAGTAAAGCCTTCCTTTAAAAATTCACAATTGTAATTACCATCTACACTAGTAAAATATTATACATAATAAATATTTTATAAACTAGGAATATTCAGAAAGCTAATCTAGTATATTTTAACTCATAACCCTTATAAGATATGCCATAAAACTTTCATTTAATATACATTGCATAATCTAAGACAGATATAAAGTAATGTTTTAAAACTCTGAACTGGACCAGGTGAGGTGGCTCATGCCTGTAAGTAATCCCAGTACTTTGGGAATCCTAGGTGGGTGGATCTCTTGAGGCCAGAAGTTCAAGACCAGCCTGGGCAACATGGGAAAACCCTATCTCTATTAAAAATACAAAAAATTAGCCGGGCATGGTGGTGCATGCCTGTAGTCCCAGCTACTCTGGAGGCCAAGGTGGGAGAATCACCTAAACCTGGGAAGTTGAGGCTGCAGTGAGCCATGTTTTCACCACTGCACTCTAGCCTAGGCAATGAGTGAGTCCTTGTTTCACAAACAAACAAACAAACAAACAAATTCTGAACCGAAAATTTAAGGTGGTTATGATAGTTACATTTTTGATTTTGTAATGCTGGGTGACTTGTCTTCTTTGATCTTTGATATTGCCTTAGATGTGGATGTAGCAAGAGCCTCTTCAAATTCCAACTGAAAATCAAATGTCAGGGGTATAGCCATAGTCGTTTTTCTTCCTTCACTCTGAAGCCTGTTTATCTGCAGCAAAGCCAAAGTGGAAAAAAAAAAAAAGAGTACTTTTTATATGGGGAAAATCTTAGGTGGAAAGAAAAAAAAATCTCACTTTACACACACACACACACACACACACACAGAATTTAGGTGGCAGGCAATAATGGAAAAATAGTACAGATTGAAAATTGGAGGTCTAGTGCACCAACTGTTTTTATGCCTTTGCTGTATGACCTGAGTCGTTCTTTTCCCATCTGTAAAATGTGGGGGTAGGACTTGAGGATTATTAAGGCTCTCTCCTAATTCTAAAGTACAGAATTTAAGGAAAGACCTACATATTTAGATACATAGAGTTCTTGGAACCACAGTAGGCATGTCCCTCCAGTCTGCTCCTCTTCCTGTAGCCACACACATGATGAATCACACCAATCTTCCTCTAGTCGTGAGAGCCAGAAATAGAGTGAAGAAAGTAATCAAAATAGGACTTTGTTAAAATCCTTATACAAATGTATTGAATAAGAAAAAGGATCCAGCTGAAAGGTAAGTAAAGGAGCCGAAAGTTTTCTCTAAAAAATTGTCTCAGAGCTTAGCACAAAAGAATAAAGAGATGAAAACCCTGAAAGCAAAATTAAAGGATATGGGGGACTTCTGCTTCTGCCAATAGATGAAGCACTATGGGAATTAATCTCCTGCTCTCAACAACTAGGAGCTCAGGCAAAATATATGAAGACAACTGCCCCCAGCTATTAGAAAACAGAGTAGGACAGATTGCTGAAAGAAGGGAAATAACTGAGGTCCACCCTCCAATAGCCCAGCTTACTTCCTGGAGGTGGTTTTGGGGCTGAGGTGCAGGGAGGAGAAACCCACTGGACTGGGGGAACTCAAACCAAATCTTGCGGCTTTGATCTTGCTAAAGCTAAGAGAAAGATCGCACCAGCAATCACACTCTTAGGCATTTACCTCAGAGAAATGGAAACTCATGTTCATATAAACCTGGATGCAAATGTCCATAGCAGCTTTATTTTATTTTTTAAGCAGCTTTATTTTTACTAGTAAAATCGTGAAAACAATCCAAAAGCCCTTCATTGGATGATTCGTTGAAACTTTGTACATCTATATAATGGAATACTACTCAGCAATAAAATTTTAAATTTTTATATTTGTATACATTACCTTTTCAACCAGTATAATTAGCTGCTTTTTACAAATTAGTTTATATCATATTAATGTATCATTAGCTAAAAAGTAAAATTATTCAAATTTGAAATGTTAGCCTGATAATGATTAAACTGAATTGTAGCTTATACTTCACAAACCTTTGTTCTTCTGGCCAAGATTATCTCTGCTTGCTTATCAAGGACATCTAACTTCTCTAAGATTTTTTCTGCCATTGTCGATCACTAAATTCCTGTTTTACAATAAAGAGGAAGAAGAGCAAATCAATTCAAATTTAAATATATAACTAGGCATAAGTTTTCAAAAGACTCACTTTTACAGTACTGTTTTAGGTAAATAATAGAATTGTTTTAATCATACAGTAAAACATAGAATTGTAAATGTACTCAAGTTTTTTCAATTGAAGGCCATATGATCAGAACTGCCAGATGTGTATAGGCCCCATGAATTTTTAAATTTATGATAAAGATGAGGGGGAGAAAGTTCACGACTACCATGAGAACCATATGTGACTTATACTTGAAGCAAGACCATGTGGCTTGACTTATATCTATTTTCTTTTTAAATTTTTTTAATTAAAAATATATCAAGCTAGGAGTAGGACTTAATTTTGTTGTTCTTATTGTTGTTGTTGTTGAGACAGAGTCTTGCTCTGTCACCCAGGCTGGAGTACAGTGGTGTGATCTTGGCTCACTGCAACCTCCGCCTCCTGGGTTCAAGTGATTTTCCTGCCTAAGCCTCCTGAGTAGCTGGGATTACAGGTGTGCACCACCACACCCAGCTAATTTTTGTGTTTTTAGTAGAGACAGGGTTTCACCATGTTGGCCAGGCTGGTCTCAAACTCCTGACCTCAAGTGATCCACCTGTCTCAGCCTCCCAAAATGCTAGGATTACAGGTGTGAGCCACCATGCCAGGCCAGGAGTAGAACTTTGGACATATCTATTTTCTTTTTGTCATGATATAATTTTAATGAAAGTAAACACAAGGAACTCATATTTATATAATTAATTGCTTCAAATTAAATTGGTCAATGATCCAAGACTGTTAACAGATGTAGCAGGCAATTAGTCACACATAAGTAGCAGCAACTAAGCTGGTTAGGTCCCATTGCCATAATAGTTCATATTTCCTAGTTAATTAATATTGCTAACAGTCTCATCTGAGGTCAGGCAGTCCATATTAAGCTTAGGGAGCTGTATGAGATATCAGAACCTGGTCTAATTTATTACATCTTCAGATGAGAAAACTGAAGGCCACAGAGTACCCTATTAGTGTAACAGAAATAGGGCAGAGTGGAGGCAAGAATCCAGGAATATCAACCCAAAGCTCCCTTTATTTATTTATTTATTTATTTTAAAAATTTGAGTAGATGGGTCAGGCACAGTGGCTCATGCCTGTAATCCCAGCACTCTGGGAGGCTGAGGCGGGCAGATCACTTGAGGTCAGGAGTTCAAGACCAGCCTGACCAACATAGTGAAACCCTGTCTCTACTAAAAATACAAAAATAGCTGGGCGTGGTGCCACATGCTTGTAATCCCAGTGATTTGGGAGGCTGAGGATGGATCGCTTGAACCCAGGAGGCAGACGTTGCAGTGAGCCAAGATGGCGTGCCACTGTGCTCCAGCCTGGGTGACAGAGTAAGACTCTGTCTCAAAAAGAAAAAAAAATTGTGTAGATGACCATGCAGTCAGTATATTTTTGCTCACTGAATTAAATGGGCTCCAGTGGCATTTAAGTGTAAAAGTTATATGGTTCACAGAAAGCACAGAATCATCAATGTTTTCAATGAACTTTAATGTTAATACTAAGGTTCTTTCCAGCTCAAAAGAATCTATGATATTTCTCCTATATTGTATATTATTCCAGCAATGCCACATGGAGACAACAGTTCATGAAAGGAGAAAGATTCAGGATACTATGCCAAAAGTTTACATTATTTTGTAATTGGTTTCTTTCAGCTTTTTTTTTTACTTTTTTCCTTCACCATACATTGCCCTGAGTATGAATTCTTCATGCACTGAGTGACATCCCATCCCAGCATGCCCTGTATCACGTCACTACATCCAGATTTTCCCTCCATCACATGATGTAGTCCAGTGTGATATACAGACATACTGCGTGTGGTGGTGTATGCCTATAATCCCAGCTACTTGGGAGGCTGATGCAGGAGGATTTCTTGACCCTAGGAGTTTGAGACCACTCCGGGCAACATAGCAAGACCTCATCTCAAGAAGAAAAAAAAAAAAGTAGCCGGGCACAGTAGCACGCATCTATAGTCCCAGCTGCTGGGGAGGCTGAGGTGGGAGAATCAAAAGAATCATTTGAGTCCAGGAGTTTGAGGCTGCAGTGAGCTATGATCATGCTACTGCACCCCGGCTTGGGTGATAGAGAGAGCAAGACCCCATTTCTTTAAAAAAAATTACATAGAGGAAATTCTGGGCCATGGGGGTGCAAGCAGATAGCATGCCTTGTGACGAACCACACAACCTCAGGTTGCACGCTTGGAAGGGGAGATCCAGGATTGTGAAAGCTGATCATATGAAATGGGTCACTCTTGTGGTACCTAACTAAAACACAGTGAGAAGCCAGGGTAAGAGAAAACACTCAGGGCACAGAACATCGCTCCAAAAATGCAGTCCCTCTGCAAGTCTGGCAGCTGAAATTGACTGCTGTAACCTAAACCAGTTGTATCTAATAGCTACTGAAAAGACCTGTGGCAACTCTAAACCAATTTTGCCCCCAGCCTTCACTTACCAGTCTTGTCAGTGCCTCAAAACCTCACTGGTGCCAATTTGTAACATTTCCTGGTTTTATAAAATCTCTAACCTATTCTTTGTTCTTCAGAATATACTGAAGACTACTGCTCTGTGTGTATGCCCTGATTGCAATTATTTCCTCCCAAATAAACATTTTGATTTTAGAGATTAGTCTCTATATTTTACTTGACATTGACAGGGTAAAGGCATTAGCATAATGTGAATGCTGATGACTTTCTGGGTTTCTTACAGGACAATAGGGGAAAGATTTTGAAAGAGAATATAGATTGTGATTATGTGGACATATTTTCTTTTCAGATCCAAGAACCATCCCTCTTATAAAACTAAACTAAACTAAAACTCTCTGAGGAGTTTTAGCTTTTGTGTTTCCCTTAAACATAATATGAGTTCAAGGGGATGGAGAAGGCTGTCATATTCCCCACCTAAGTTTATTTTACTGGAGACAAAGATTTCTATTTTTCAGCAAGACACAGGTAAATAACTGGAAGAATCAATGTATTGAAGTGAATGAGCTTCCCAGTTTGGGAAAGGTATAAACTACATGAGGTCTTGGCTAACACAGTGAAACTCCGTCTCTACTAAAAATACAAAAAATTAGCCGGGCGTGGTGGCGGGCACCTGTAGTCCCAGCTACTCGGGAGGCTGAGGCAGGAGAATGGCATGAACCCGGGAGGCGGAGCTTGCAGTGAGCCGAGATTGCGCCACCGCAGTCCGGCCTGGGCGACAGAGCGAGACTCTGTTGCAAAAAAAAAAAAAAAAAAAAAACTACATGAGGGCCAGGTGAAACAATGCTGCTTACTTGTAAGACAGAACAGAAAGCAGATCTTTTTAGAGTAAGGTGTCCTGCAACTCTCACTTTTAGTCAACCCATCTTCAACACCACATAGGACATTTTAAGAGGCAAAATGTCATCCCATTATACACATACACACACACACACGCACGCACATGCACACACAGCTGTATTTTTCTATATTGAAATAATTTCTATATATGAAATAATTTTATGTTTTTCCTTTAAAAATATTTTGCTAAGAGTAAATTATTTGGCTATGAATGATTTCTGGAAAATCACTGTGCAGATCATGAATTTTTTTGAAGTGAGCAAAACTAACCAATTATTTTCAAGGGTCAACCACAGTTTTATGAATACTAAATTTGACAGTTAATGAAATTGACTGACTGTTAGTTTTGTAGTATTAATTTCATATTTTGAAACTAATACAATTTTTTCAGTTTACAAATTCTTTTTGCCCATCGGTCTTTGGCAATGTGCCAATGGTGCCTAATGGATAAATGGCCCTGGGAAAAAGTGGAGGTGAGGGAACACTTTAGATTAACTCGCTTGCTTTCATCATTATATTTCATAAGTTCATCAAGGGCCTATTTTGTATCTCCTCAAATAAATGCTGAGAGCAAAGGAACATCAGTACTAATATGATGGTGTTCCCCAACTACTTTGCATAAACTAACTACTAATCTTTTAATGCAAAATGAATCAAGACGATATTAAATGGGCTGGGTGCAGTGGCTCACACCTGTAATCCCAGCACTTTGGGAGGCTGAGGCAGGTGGATCACTTGAGTTCAGGAGTTTGAGATCAGCCTGGCCAACACGGCAAAACCCTGTCTCTACTAAAAATACAACAAGTTAGCCAGGCTAGGTGGTGCGTGCCTGTGGTCCCAGCTACTCGGGAGGCTGAGGTGGGAGAATTGCTTGAACTTGGGAGGCGGAGGTTGCAGTGAGCTGAGATTGCACCACTGCACTCCAGCCTGGGTGAAAAGCAAGACACTGTCTCAAAAAAAAAAAAAAATATATATATATATAAAATGTTCCTCAGTGTGATCTATGTTTGTGTTCTTTATTATATCTTTTTAATTTTAATATATACTTTGGTGTTCCTACTTTATACTTCTTTTTCTATGATCATGTATTATTATTTGATGATAAGCATTTATTTGTTCATTTGGTCACTGGCTACCTAAATGTATTACATGAAGACATTGTGCTAGGTATTCTATCAAATTTACTGAGGAAGTTGGCACCTGGTAAACATTTTTCCTTGTAATCCCCATCTTCCTAGGCAACGGAGATGCCCTCTCCTATTTCACTAAGAAAATAGAGACCATCAAGTAAGAGCTTCTTCAGCTCCTACCTCTCATACCAAAGTATTATTCATTCTCAACCCTTTTGCACTTCAATTTTAACAGAAGTGTTGGCTTTCCCACCCAAAGCTAATCCCTCCTGATGTACTCTAGACTCCATTACCTCCAGTCTCCTGAACGAATTATCTCTATTAGTTATCCCCTTTCTCCTGCACCTTTTATCTCTTTCCTTCATCGATTTATTTCTTCCTCTTAGCATGCTCAAATTTATTTGCAAAACAGAAAAAAATTTCTTCTCCTGACCCTACTAGTTATCATCTCTCTCATCTTCTGAAGCATTCTACTTAGTGTTGGAGGAAGTGCTCTCATCTGGAATATAGGGTTCTGATGTGGTCACAGAAGCCTAACTCATAGAATCTCAGAGGTGGACATGGATCAGTGGTCTCTCACAGAATTCTTTGAACAGTGGGGCAACATTAACATCAAGAAGACAGACCTTTCTTATCCTTGCTTTGATTTCCATTGCCATTGTCCTTCTTCAAACATTCAGGTTGTCACTTTCCCTCCTTTGGGTTACTGCACTATACACCCCCCTAATTTGCCTGCCCCAAACCTTCCTCCTCATTACTCAAATATTGATTCTTTGAAATGCCATCAGGCTGGGCATGGTGGCTGGCTCACACCTGTAATCCCAGCACTTTGGGAGGCCAAGGCAGGCGGATCACTTGAGGTCAGGAGTTTGAGACCAGGCTGGCCAACATGATGAAATCTATTAAAAAAAGAAAAATACAAAAAAAAAAAAAAAGAAAATTAGCTGGGCATGGTGGTGCATGTTTGTAATCCTAGCTACCCTGGAGGCTGAGGCAGGAGAATCATATGAACCCAGGAAGTGGAGATTGCAGTGAGCCAAGATCACACTACTGCACTCCAGCCTAGGTGACAGAGCAAGACTCCTTTTCAAAAAACAAAAAACAAACAAACACAATGCCATCAGAGCTGTCTTTCTTAAACAGGTCACTGATCAGGACCAGTTCCAGCCCACAATCCTTGGCTTGCTCTCATAACCTGAAGAATACCCAAACTCTTCAGATGACATATGAGACCATTCAAGAAAAGATAGTCCAGGATCTGGCTCAGCCCACCTTTCTAGTTTATTCATCCTACCCCTTTCTGTTCCACCATTTTCTACCATTCTTACTTCCTGGACACGTCCTGCCCTTTTCCCAAGCACACCCTTCACTCATGCGTTTCCTTCTACTCAGAATGTTCTCCCACATGTCTTCCAGTCAAAAGCCTACTCTTTATCAAATATGGTATGAAGACTGCCTCTTCTTTTTTTTTTTTTTTTTTTTTTGAGATGGAGTCTTGCAGTCTAGGCTGGAGTGCAGTGGCGCAATCTTGGCTCACTGCAACCTCCGCCTCCCAGGTTCAAGTGATTCTCCTGCCTCAGCCTCCTGAGTAGCTGGGATTACAGGTGCCCGCCACCACACCCAGCTAATTTTTGTATTTTTGGTAGAGATGGGGTTTCACCGTATTGGCCAGGCTGCTCTCAAACTCCTGACCTTGTGATCCGCCCATCTCGGCCTCCCAAAGTGCTGGGATTATAGTGCCCAGCCAAGGCTACCTCTTCTATGGAACTTTCCTTGGCATTGTCTCATTCCTTGTCTCGGTGACAGTCTATTTGTTGTGTGCTCCTGGCCTCAAGCAATCCTCCAGCCTCTCAGCCTCCTGAGTAGCTGGGATTACAGGCAAGAGCCACCACACCAGGTTTTAAGAGGTTTACTCGCTGGGTGCGGCGGCTCACGCCTGTAATCCCAGCACTTCGGGAAGCTGAGGCAGGCAGATCACGTCAAGTCAGGAGTCGAGACCTGCCTGGCCAACATGGTGAAACCCTGTGTCTACTAAAAATACAAAAAAAAATTAGCTGCGCGTGGTGGCGCACGTCTGTAATCCCAGCTACTTTGGAGGTTGACGCAGGAGAATAACCTGAACCCAGGTGGCGGAGTTTGCAGTGAGCTGTGATCATGCCACTGCACTCCAGCCTGGGTGACGAGCGAGTCTCCATCTCAAAAAAAAAAAGAGGTTTACTCTTTGACAGATCTCTTCCTCACTGGGTTGAAAGCTCATTTAAAGCAAGAATTGACTTACCCATCTCCGACTCTCAGCCTCAGGCAAAGCGTTTTACATTTAATGGGGATTTGAAAACTACAATTTAATTTGGAGATGTCTCTGAATATAAATTTGTAGGAAGAGTAATCCTAGTTTATCTGTAATAAATGATGTTACTTCATAATGATTTACTGGAAGATGAAATAAAAAGTTGAGTAAATTATTATAAAATGGGGTTATTGCCAATCTCAACTTGGTAAAATTGTTTTGAAAGGAAACTTGGATTTATATCCTTAATTTGTAGCTCAGTAGTGACAGTTTTTTTTTGTTGTTTGTTTGTTTGTTTTTAAAGAACACAATGAAATAGAGGCCATGCCAATTGGGGCAGAATGAATTCCCAATTACTCTCACAGTGAATCATCTACAGGCCTCAGTGCAAAGACTTGCTCACAACAAAAATTGTAGGTCAATATTATTAGCGTATCAGAGACTAAGTCATATCTAAAATAAAAATGTCTTAAATATTTTAAGAGAACAATTTTATTTTAACAGCACCTTTGGGACTAAAAACAAACAAGAAATAACAAAACCCAGTGTTGTCAATATAATAGGCTCAGCTGAGAGGGGTTCTTCAGCAAGTTCTAAACAACTCAGGAAAACTAAGAATCTCTAAAGTCACAAACTAAAGGCCTGAGAAAGTATCTAGAAAATGCAGGCTTAAATTAAAATTCACTTCCATTATGTGGCTTTATCAGTTCAAATGCTTACTCCTTGAGGACAAGGCCACTTCTTACACTTTTGTCTGACACAGTCCACTATTGAGACCACAGTAAGGACGCACTTCGTCTGTTAAATGATTAATGTTTACTCAATAATTAGATAACTGGCTATCTCCATCTCACATTCCAAGGATAGACTTAAGGAATCTTTTTTCTTTAAATCTAAAATGTTGATAAATGGCCCATATTATAGGCTGAATTATGTTGCCTCTAAATTCATATGTTGAAGTCCTAGGCCCCAGGATCTCAGACTGTGATTGTATTTGGACATACAGCCTTTAAAGAGTAAAGTTAAAATGGGGTTGTTAGGGTAGGCCTCTGGCCAGTATGACTGGTGTCATATAAGAAGAGGAGATTGGGACACCGAGGATACACAGAGGAAAGTCGTTGTGAAGATTCAGTGAGAAGGCAGCCACCACCCCAAGCCAAGGAGCGAGGCCTCTGAAGAAAACCACCCTGCCCACTCCTTCATTTCCAACTTTTAGTGTCTAGAACTGTAAGAAAACAAATTTCTGTTGTTTAGCCACTCCGTCTGTGATGTTTTGTCATGGTAGTCCCAGCAAGCTAGTACAGCCCAGGCACTGAGAACTAATTTAAAAACCCGACCTAGGTGCTTAGTTCCGCATTATGAATTTTCTTGTCCCTTATTTATTTATTTTTATTTTCGAGATGGTCTCACCGACTCTGTCACCCAGGCTGGAGTGCAGTGGCTGCGATCTCAGCTCACTGCAACCTCTGCCTCCCAGGTTCAAGCGATTCTCCTGCCTCAGCCTGCCGAGTAGCTGGGACTACAGGCGCCCACCACCATGCCCGGCTAATTTTTGTATTTTTAGTAGAGACTGGGTTTCGCCACTGTGGCCAGGCTGGTCTCTAACTCCTGACCTCAAGGGATCCGCCCGCCTTGGCCTCCCAAAGTGCTGGGCTTCCAGGCGTGAGCCACCGCGCCGGCCTGGAAGGGAAGTTTATAAGAAAAACTATTAAGGAATTTTAAAACTATGATGTACGTGGACTGTGGAGTATTATTGTGGGCGACTAATCAGATAATGATTGGAAGAATTGATTAGCCAGCTCGAAATCCCAGCACAATTACCGCAGGGGTGATCAGCTTCCACCATCCATTCCAGGAGGTTGGGAGTTGTCGGTTTGGAAATGTATCAATTAAGCGGCCCCCAGCGCCCCTCGCATCTCTTGCCCCGCCCCGAGTCACCTTCCCCCAGGCGCCTCCATCTCGCTGGAAACATAGGCAGCCCGACTCAAACGCTCTATGCCTATGGTCGTTTCATGGGAAAGCAAAATTAAGGGCAACATTGAGGAAGCTCATTAATATTTAGTTTAGAAGATGCAGAGGGTTCTTTAGCGAACCTGGAAGAGCCCCCCGGGCCCGCCTCCCGCCGCGGCCCCACACTTGCCCGACCTCACCCACACTCTCCCGGTCCAGGCCCCGCTGGAGAACGTCCCATCGACTCCAGGGACAGAAAGGCCGTTTACGTAAAACGATGTTTTTCCTATTTCTCCTCCCACCCTCGTACAAATTTTGATTTTCAGCTTTTCCAGCGCTTCCGCACCCTGAAACAAACCTCATCTCCTTTCCTCCCTCTTCTGGCTCCGCGGGTTACTCGCCCCGCCCCCACCCTTCGGTCCCTTAGCAACGCGTCCTCGGTCCGTAGAAACCGGTTGCCGAGCTCTGCCTACCTGAAAGGCAGAGAGCAGAGTTCTCTTCTCAGAGGAGCTTCGCCCACAGACTTTTGTCACTAAAAGCCCAGGTGACTCCCAGATGCTTACGGATATTAAAACCGATTATGCTCAAGTAGTGGAAGGAGAGTCAAGTAAAGGAAGAAGATCAAGTAAAAAGAACTGGGGAACAGTGACTTTGTTTCCCCTTTCTCCTTTTGTGCTTTCCTGGAAACATCGAATTTCAAAAAGAAGCTTACAAAGTCCACCATACAGCTTGCAGGTCTGAATGAAGTCAACAGTTTACATTTGAATATTTGATGGAAGATTGCTTTCATGGCTTATGATATTAAAAACAACAAAAACAACAAAAAGCCATTCTTATTTCCAAGGCCAAGAAACCTCTCGTGTGGTTAGTAAAATCACCACTGTATTACGCAAGTTGTATAGCAGACTTGGCTGCACACACACATACCACTTAGCATTTTTATGAGACATAATGGAGATATACTGACATACATTCTCCTGTGTTTACTGTATCCTAAGGAACCATTTGTCCTTATTGCTCACTTGCGTGAGCAGAAAATGCACTAAGGCCATGGGAATCATTTATTTTTAGAGCCATAATCTAAAAATGACTGACTTGAAAACAGCTTGTATTTAATTTAAAATGATGGGGAATTTCACAACATTGGTTAAATTTTAAGTCAGGGGTTGTTCATCATTCCAAGAATGTACCTTATCTGATGCATCAAAATAGGGGAAAAGCTTTAAAAAACAGCATTTCAACATCTGTGAGAAGAAGAGGAAAAAAAACACCAGCATTAATAATCACAAGTCCATGCTAGTGGCAATGGCAAAACTGCAAAAAAAAAAAAAAAAAAAAAAAAGTATAGTTATGTAGCAATCCAAATTTTCCTAGAAATTGATACTAATAGTCAATGCATGAAAACACTGGAATCAATTTATTTCAAATATTTAAAAAACAAAAATACAATAATTAAAAGTAGAAGGTAGTTTGATTCTTTTCTGTTGCCCAGACTGGAGCACAGTGGTGTGATCATAGCCCACTGCAGCCTCAGCCTCCTGTGCTCAAGTGGTTCTCCCAACTCAGCCTCCCTAGTAGCTAGGACTACAGGTGCGTGCCACTATGCCAGGCTAATTTTTTTATTTTTATTTTTTTGTAAGGACAGGGGTCTCACTATGTTGCCCAGGCTAGTCTTGAACTTCTGGCCTCAAGTGATCCTCTTGCCTTGTTCTCCCAAAATGATGGGATTACAGATGTGAGTAGCCACTGCGACTGGCCAAGGTAGCTTGATTCTATTATATTTTTTAAGCCATATACATTCAAGAACAATGATTTGTATGGAATTGATAACTGGAATCTAGTTGATAGTGGTGATTTGTCTAAGATTGTTATAATACCTTCAGCTCAAAAATTTGCACAGAGGTGAAAATTAGCTTCTTAAGTAAAGAATTGAGCTCAGAAACGTTAGCTACTCATTAATCTTCAGTCAATAAAATTTATAAAGCATGAATCTTATGAAATTCTTAGAATATTATCATTATCTCAGTTAATATTTATGGAACATGTTCTGCATGCCAGGTACTAGGCTACAACTTTAAAATAGTTCTAATTTCATCCTTTACTTTTCATTCTTAAACCTTAATTCGTATCTATGGAAAGGGTATTATCTTTGATTTTAGAAAAGACCTGACTGAAATTCAAAGAAACTGTGTGATTTGCCCAACATCTTATAATTAGTAATACAATTATTAATATAACACAAAGTACAAAGTATTTTCTCTTTAATAACAAATGTTTGGTAAATGTACACAAAAAAGAATTCAAGTGGATTTTTTCCTAACTACTTTAATTGCTCTCAGTTAAATTCAGTATTTACTGAATGAGTTCGTGAACCTATTGTAGATAAATACTGGGTAAAGGAGCCTAATGCATGTTATATTTTAAAAGTATACAGACTTCTTAAAATATAAACTGTATACTATGAGAAAGCAAAGAAAATAAAATCTGCAGACTTTTTCCTACTTCCTTTGAAGTAGGCCAACTACAAAGTTAGAAGGCCCACTCCCCTAAACTGCCCTTACTTCTGACACCAAATTCAGGGGGCCATCAAAACCTTGAATAGAACCCTCAGGTTCGATAATTTGCTAGAAAGACTCACAGACCTCACTGAAAGCTATTGTATTTAGGGTTACAGTTTATTACAGGGAAAGGTTACAGATTACAACTAGCCAAGGAAAGAAGTTCACAGGGCAGAGTCAGTCCTGAAATAACAAATGTGGAGCTTTTATTGTCCTCTTCCTGTGGAGTCAGGACAGGTTACTCCCCAGTATTGTTGAATGACAATGCACACATGGAGATCTGCCACCCAGGGAAGCTCAACCTTATCATCGTGTTCAGAGTTTGTAGTGGGGCTTCATCACACAGGCATAATCGGTTGATTAACCACATGGTTAATCTCTCTCTCCAAGTTGACGGATACCACATGACCCAAAGCCCTTGCCTTAAGTCACATTGTTGATCTTTCTGGAGTGGCCAGTCCCTACTCTAAGACTATGCAGGTGTGGCCACCTCCCCATCTTAAATCACATTGTTAGACTATCCCATATGACTCAAGGTCTCCAGGCAAATAAAGCTCTATCAGGCATAACATTCCTACGGCCCAGAGATTATGTCTCAGAAGGTCAGGGCAAAGGCCAGACTTTCTTTTCTTTGGGCAAGAGAGTCTTTCCTATAAATTCTTTACTATACACCTACTAGGTTTAGAAAGTATCAAAATTTGTACTTAATCATCCCCAAATGGTGAAAAGCCTGTGATTCCCCATCCCTGCCTTCTGTCCTCTCTTGAGAAAAGAGCATTTTTTTTTTCCCTTGCCCTACACAAACCATGAAGCCTGGGAGAAGTGTCAGTATTCTTCACCATTCCTAATGTTCCTTTCACAGTTTTAAGTTTCTTCTGCCTTAGGAAAAGCTGCCTCTTCTGAGGTTCATGACAACTATCTCCCCATACATATTTACTAACAAATCCCCATGCATTTCTCACTTTTACACATTTGGGGACTTTCTCAATGTTCCTGTCCATATTAAATCCATTAAGACAATAGTTTTGCCTCAAAACTCATTATCTTTCCAGATTAAAGCTATCTTTACTTCATTATCCTCTGATTCTGAAATATTAATCTCTAACAGGTCCTCTCTGATCACTACCTGTTATCCCTTCTGCCCATTACCTCTCTTATTCTAGATAATGTGCTAGTTGGTCACTTAATGACCTTCTATCTCTTTTATTTGTGAATCCAATGGACATCTTTCAGGTCCTATATTACTTGACAATTCTTCTGAATTGGACACGTTTTACTAGTGACTCTTAGAAACATTCCCTTCCCTTGGCTTCAATTACACGACTCTCTCCTAATTTTCTTCCTCTGCCTGCTATAAATATCATTGTACCCTGGTATTCTTTCTTGTTTGTGTGTGTTTTTTTTTCTCCCCTTGTTTGCTTCCTAGGCTTGACATTCCCTTCAAAATTCAGTCAAAACCATGCAGCATAGAATATAGAACTTCTACCATCTGAGCCCATTCTATGTTGAACTGAGTTCTGATTGTCTTTCCAGCTTTATCTGAGCAAACCCATGGTACAGAAAGTGACTACCTTGTAACTTAATGGGAATTTTTACAAAGTTTTGGGCTTTTTATATCTGTGTCTTTTCATGCCATTCCCTCAGCACAGGGACTTCAGAACTTTTGCAGCCCCCTGGTTCTAAGGATGGAGAAAGTTATCTGTGTTAGGCCAATGAGATCACAACACCCTGACCACAGTGACTGGCTCAAGGAGAAGCAGGTGACTAACGGGAGGCCAGTTAGGGCCCAGAAAATTTTATTCCAGGACTTTGAGCCCTCAGAGAAGACTTCTTCTTCTAGTCTGCCTGTTATGACAATTTGAGCCTTATGCTATGGGAGCCACTATGAAGATCCTGAGAGTGGAGTCAATCCAGGGGAAGAATGGACCTGGGCAGTATCATTTGAGCCCAGCGTCAAGCTATCACTGAACCTAGAGCTACTTCTAGACCTTTTCAGCTAACATGATCCAATAAGTTCTCCTTGTATATAAACCAGTCTGATTTATTTTTCTATAGAAGCCTAGAGACTGATGATATGCTCAACAAATATTTGTCAAATGAATGGAAACCATAAAATGGATAGATTAACTATATCAGATGGCTGGTCTGAGAGTAAATGATTTACCAATCATTTACTTTTGCTAGGCCAAGCACAGTGCCTAGCAAAAAGCAGGTACATGAAACGTTCATTATGTTTCTATGCCTCCAGCACTCTCCCTGTCACCACACAGCCCACACAGCATAGCTCAAAAACTGCTACCTGAACTTGATTATAAGTTCTAAGAAAACTCATATTCACAAAAATTTGACTCCTTCAGTCCTAGGCTTTTTCCCCATAAGTCTTTTTCTTCTATTAAAGACCACAACTTAATATTTACTTACGTTTTTAAAGATCACAACAGTAAACATATTCATTTATATGGTATCTGCTACAGTTTGAATATTTGTCCCCTCTCAAAGTCATGTTGAACTTTAATCTCCAGTGTGGCAGTATTGAGAGGTGAGGCCTTAATTTATATTATTTAAAATAAAGATAAAGTCTTGCTACGTTGCCCAGGCTAGTTTCAAACTCCTGGACTCAAGGCACCCTCTACCTCAGCCTCTCCAGTAGCTGTCCTACAGGCAAGACCCACTACATCCAGCTTGGTGGGGCCTTTAAAAGGTTCTTGGGTCATAAGGGCAAAGCTCTTATGAATGGATTAATGAATTATGGGTTAACAGATTAATGGATTAACATGGGAGTGAGATTGGTGGTTTTATAAGAAAAGGAAGAGAAACCAAAGTGAGCAAGTGTAACGCCCTCACCATGTGGTGCCCTGTGCCACTGTGGGACTCTGCAGAGACCTCCTGGCAGCAAGAAGGCCCTCACCAGATGTGGCCCTCAACCTTGCACTTCTCAGTCTCCATAACTGTGAGAAATAATTCCGTTTCTTTATAAATTTTCAGAAGCTTCTGTCTAGTTTTTATGTGAAGATATTTCGTTTTCCATCATAGGCCTCAAAGTGCTCCAAATGTCCACTTGCAGATTCTCCAAAAGAGTGTTTCAAAACTGCTCTATCAAAAGTAAGGTTCAACTCTGTGAGATAAATGCACACATCACAAAGAAGTTTTTCAGAATGCTTCTGTCTAGTTTTTATGTGAAGATATTTCCCTTCCCACCATATGTCTCAAAGTGCTCCAAATGTACACTTGCAGATTCTACAAAAAGAGGATTTCAAAACTGCTCTATCAAAAGTAAGGTTGAACTCTGTGTGATGAATGCACACATCACAAAGAAGTTTGTCAGAATGCTTCTGTCTAATTTTTATGTGAAGATTTTTCCTTTTCCACCATAGGCCTCGAAGCACTCCAAATGTCCCCTTGTAGATACTACAAAAAGAGTGTGTCAAAAGTGCTCAATGAAAAGTAAGGTTCAACTCTGTGAGATGAATGCACACATCACAAAGAGTTCGTCAGAATGCTTCTGTCTAGTTTTTATGTGAAGATATTTCCTTTTCCACCATAGGCCTCGAAGTGCTGTAAATGTACATTTGCAGATACTACAAAAAGAGTGTTTCAAAACTGCTCTATGAAAAGTAAGGTTTAACTCTATGAGATTAATGCACACCTCACAAAGAAGTTCATCAGAATGCTTCTGTCTAGTTTTTATGTGAAGCTATTTCCTTTTCCACTATAGGCTGGGAAGCACTCAAAGTATCCCCTTGCAGATAGTACCAAAAGAGTGTTTCAAAACTGCTGAATCAAAAGAAAGGTTCAACTCTGTAAGATGAATGCACCCATCACAAAGAAGATTGTCACAATGCTTCTGTCTAGTTTTTATGTGAAGATATTTCCTTTTAAACCATAGTCCTCGAAGAGCTCCAAATGTTCACTTGCAGATTCTACAAAAAGAGTGTTTCAAAACTGCTCTATCAAAGGTAAGGTTCAAATCTGTGAGATGAAGGCACACATCACAAATAAGTTTGTCAGAATGCTTCTATCTAATTTTTATGTGAAGATATTTCCTTTTCCACCACAGGTGTCGAAGCGCTCAAATTGTCCCCTTGCAGATACTACAAAAAGAGTGTTTCAAAACTGCTCAATCAAAAAAAAGGTTCCACTCTGTGGGAAGAATGCACACATCACAAAGAAGTTTCTCAGAATGCTTCTGTCTAGCTTTTATGTGACGATATTTCCTTTTCCAACATAGGCCTCGAAGCCCTCAAAATGTGCAATTGCAGATTCTACAAAAAGAGTGTTTCAAAACTGCTCTATCAAAAGTAATGTTCAACTCTGTAAGAAGAATGCACACAAGACAAAGAAGTTTCTGAGAATGCTTCTGTCTAGTTTTTATGTGAAGATATTTCCTTTTCTACAATATGCCTTGAAGCCCTCCAAATGTACACTTACAGCATCTACAAAAAGAGTGTTTCAAAACTGCTCTATCAAAAGTAAGGTTGAACTCTGTGAGATTAATGCACACATCACAAAGAAGTTTGTCAGAGTGCTTCTGTCTAGTTTTTATGTGAAGATATTTCCTTTTCCACCATAGGCCTCGAAGCGCTCCAAATGTCCATTTGCGGATTCTACTAAAAGAGTGTTTCAAAAATTCTCTATCCAAAGTCACATTCCAATCTGTGAGAAGAATGCACACAACACAAAGAAGTTTCTCAGAATGCTTCTGTGTAGTTTTTATGTGAAGATATTTCGTTTTCCACCATAGGCCTCAAAGCGCTCCAAATGTACACTTGCAGATTCCTAAAAAAGAGTGTTTCAAAACTGCTCTATCAATAGTAAGGTTCAACTCTTTGAGATGAATGAACACATCACCAAGAAGTTTGTCAGAATGCTTCTGTTTAGTTTTTATGTTAAGATATTTCCATTTCCACCATAGACCTTGAAGTGCTCCAAATGTCCACTTGCGGATTCTACAAAAAGAGTGTTTCAAAACTGCTCTGTCAAAAGTACGGTTAAACATTGTGAGATGAATATAAACATCACAAAGAAGTTTGTCAGAATGCTTCTGGATATTTTTTATGTGAACATATTTCCTTTTTCGAGATAAGCCTCAGAGTGCTCAAAATATCCCCTTGTAGATACTACCAAAGGAGTGTTTCAAAACTGCTCAATCTAAAGAAACGTTGAACTCTGTGAGAAGAATGCACACATCAAAAGAAGTTTCTCAGAATGCTTCTGTCTAGTTTTTAAGTGAAGATATTTCATTTTCCAACATAGGCCTCAAAGCGCTCCAAATTTCCACTTGCAGATTCTCCAAAAGTGTTTCAAAACTGCTCTATAAAAGTAAGGTTCAACTCTGTGAGGTGAATGCACACATCATAAAGAAGTTTTTCAGAATGCTTCTGACTAGTTTTAATGAACGTATTTCCTTTTCAACCATAGACCTCAACGCACTCCAAATATCCCCTTGCAGATACTACAAAAAGTGTATTTAAAAACTGCTCAAACAAAAGAAATGTTCAACTCTGTGAGATGAATGCACACATCACGAAGAACTTTGCCAGAATGATTCTGTCTAGTTTTTATGCGAAGATATTTCGTTTTCCACCATAGTCCTCTAAGTGCTCAAAATGTCCACTTGCAGATTCTACAAAAAGAGTGTTTCAAAACTGCTCTATCATAAGTAAGGTTCAACTCTGTGAGATTCATGCACACATCACAAAGAAGTTTGTCAGAATTGTTCTGTCTAGTTTTTATTTGAAGATACTTCCTTTTCCATCATAGGCCTCGAAGCACACAAAATGTCCACCAGCAGATTCTACAAAAAGAGTGTTTCAAAACTGCTCTATCAAAAGTAAGGTTCAACTCTGTGAGATGAATGCACCCATCACAAATATGTTTGTCAGAATGATTCTGTGTAGTTTTTATGTGAAGATATTTCCCTTCCCACCATAGGCCTCAAAGCACTCCAAATGTCCCCTTGCAGACACTACAAAAAGTGTGTTTCAAAACTGCTCAATCAAAAGAAAGGTTCAATTCTGTGAGATTAATGCACACATTACAAAGAAGTTTGTCAGAATACTTCTGTCTAGTTTTTATGTGAAGATATTTCCTTTTCCAACATTGGCCTCAAAGCGCTCCAAATGTCCCCTGGCAGATACTACAAAAAGAGTGTTTCAAAACTGCTCTATCAAAAGTAAGGTTCAACTCTGTGAGATCAATGCACACATCACAAAGAAATTTGTCAGAATGCTTCTGTCTAGTTTTTATGTGAAGTTATTTCCTTTTATAAGATAGGCCTCAAAGCTCCCCAAATGTCTCCTTGTATTTACTATAAAAACAGTGTTTCAAAACTACCCAATCAGCAGAAAGGTTCAACTCTGGGAGAAAAATGCACTCATCACAAAGAAGCTTCTCAGAATGCTTCTGTCTAGTTTTTATGTGAACATATTTCGTTTTCCACCATAGGCCTACAAGCGCTCCAAATGTCCACTTGCAGATTCTTCAAAAGGAGTGTTTCAAAACTGTTCTATCAAAACTAAGTTTCAATTCTGTTACATGAATGCACACATCACAAAGAAGTTTGTCAGAATGCTTCTGTCTAGTTTTTATGTGAAGATATTTCCTTTTCCACCACAGACCTCGAAGCACTCCAAATGTCCACTTGCAGATTCTACAAAAAGAGTGTTTCAAAACTGCTCTATCAAAAGTAACGTTCAATTCTGTGAGATCAATGCACACATCACAAAGAAGTTCGTCAGAATGCTTCTGTCTAGTTTTGATGTGAAGATATTTCCTTTTCCACTACAGGCCTTGAAGCGATCGAAATGTCCACATGCAGATTCTAAAAAAAGAGTGTTTCAAAACTGCTCTATCAAAAGTAAGGTTCAACTCTGTGAGATGAATGCACACATCACAAAGATGTTTGTCAGAAGCTTCTGTCTAGTTTTTTTGTGAATATATTTCCTTTTCTAAGATGGGCATCAAAGCTCTCCAAATGTCCAATTGCAGATACTCCAAAAACAGAGTTTCAAAACTGCTCAATCAACAGAAAGGTTCAACTCTGTGAGAAGAATATACACATCACAAAGAGGTTTCTCAGAATGCTTTTGTCTAGCTTTTATGTGAAGATATTTCATTTTCCACTATATGCCTCGAAGCGCTCAAAATGTACACTTGCAGATTCTACAAAAAGAGTATTTCAAAACTGCTGAATCAAAGGTAAGGTTCAACTATGTGAGATGAATGCACACATCACAAAGAAGTTTGTGACAGTTCTTCTGTCTAGTTTTTATGTGATGATATTTCCTTTTCCACCATAGACTTCTAAGCGCTCCAAGTGTCCACTTGCAGATTCTACAAAAAGAGTGTTTCAAAACTTCTCTATGAAAGGTAAGCTTCAACTCTGTGAGATGAATGTACACATCATAAAGAAGTTTGTCAGAATGCTACTGTCTAGATTTTATGTGAAGATATTTCCTTTTCAACCATAAGTCTGGAAGCACTCCAAATTTCCCCTTGCAATTACATCTGAAAGAATGATTCAAAACTGCTAAATAAAAAGCAAGGTTCAACTCTGTGAGTTGAATGCACACATCACAAAGAAATTTGCCAGAATGCTGCTCTTTAGTTTTGTTTTTTTTTCCCAGCCACAAATTTTTTATTTGTAAATAATTTTAAGCTCACAGAAAAGTGCAAGAATAAAAACAGTGCAAAACACAACTTTGTATTCTACCCAAATTCATTAACATCTTGCTACATTTGCTTTATCATTCCTCACCCCTCCCGCCACATAAGTACACATACACAGATATGTGTGTGTATACATAATTTTTCCCTCTGAACCTTTCAATAGTAAACTATATATATCATGGCTCTTGACCCAAAATACTTCAGTATGTATTTTCTGAGAATAGTGATAGTCTTAAGAGTCTTAAGGTACAGTTTTTACCTTCAATATATTTGACATTGTACAATGTTTTAATCTACTGTTTGTGTTTCATTCTGTCAGTTGACCTGCAGTGTCCTTTGTGTAATTTTCAACGTGCAGTACAGGATCTAGTCTAGGGTTAGATATTGCATCTGATTGCCACGCTTTAGTCTAGAACAGAGGTCAACAAACGTTTTCTCTACAGGGCCTGATAGTAAATATTTTTGGCTTTGTCTGTGTCATAGATCTCTGTCACATCTAATCGCCTCTGCTGTTGTAGAGAGAAGCAGCCATTGACTATAAGTATGTGAAAGGATAAAGCTGTGTTTCAGGAAAACTTCATCTATATAAGCAGACATCAGGCCTGATTTGACCTGGCAACTGTAGTTTGCCTGTCCCTGATTTAGAATATTTGTGCTGCCTTTCTTTTTCTTTTTGTTTTGTAATGATATTGACATTCTTTGATTAATACATTTCCCCTCTTTTAATCCAGTTCCTTATTTTGCATTTGTTTTGTTTTCCCATCATTAGATTCAAGTTAAGAATCCTTCACCTGCATAGGTGAAGGGGTGTTCTTCTTAGATCTGGAGGCGTACGTTGCCCATCTGTCTGCTTTTTTTTATATACTTTAGGTATTAGGGTACATGTGCACAATGTGCAGGTTTGTTACATATGTATCCATGTGCCATGTTGTTTTGCTGCACCAATTAACTCGTCATTTAGCATTAGGTATATCTCCTAATGCTGTCCCTACCACCACCCCACAACAATCCCCAGAGTGTGATGTTCCCCTTCCTGTGTCCATGAGTTCTCATTGTTCAATTCCCACCTATGAGTGAGAACATGCGGTGTTTGGTTTTTGTCCTTGTGATAGTTTACTGAGAATGATGTTTTCCAGTTTCATCCATGTCTCTACAAAGGACATGAACTCATTATTTTTATGGCTGCATAGTATTCCATGGTGTATATGTGCCACATTTTCTTAATCCAGTCTATCATTGTTGGACATTTGGGTTGGTTCCAAGTCTTTGCTATTGTGAATAGTGCCGCAATAAACATACGTGTGCATGTGTCTTTATAGCAGCATGATTTATAGTCCTTTGGGTATATACCCAGTAATGGGATGGCTGGGTGAAATGGTATTTCTAGTTCTAGATCCCTGAGGAATCATCACACTGACTTCCACAATGGTTGAACTAGTTTACAGTCCCACCAACAGTGTAAAAGTGTTCCTACTTCTCCACATCCTCTCCAGCACCTGTTGTTTCCTGACTTTTTAATGATGGCCATTCTAACTGGTGTGAGATGGTATCTCACTGTGGTTTTGATTTGCATTTCTCTGATGGCCAGTGATGATGAGCATTTTTTCATGTGTTTTTTGGCTGCATAAATGTCTTCTTTTGAGAAGTGTCTGTTCGTGTCCTTGGCTCACTTTTTGATGGAGCTGTTTGGTTTTTTCTTGTAAATTTGTCTGAGTTCATTGTAGATTCTGGATATTAGCCCTTTGTCGGATGAGTAGGTTGCAAAAATTTTCTCCCATTCTGTAGGTTGCCTGTTCACGCTGATGGTAGTTTCTTTTGCTGTGCAGAAGCTCTTTAGTTTAATTAGATCCCATTTGTCAATTTTGGCTTTTGTTGCCATTGCTTATGGTGTTTTATACATGAAGTCCTTGCCCACGCCTATCTCCTGAATGGTATTGCCTAGGTTTTCTTGTAGGATTTTAATGGTTTTAGGTCTAATATTTAAGTCTTTAATCCATCTTGAATTAATTTTTATATAAGGTGTAAGGAAGGGATCCAGTTTCAGCTTTCTACATATGGCTAGCCAGTTTTCCCAGCACCATTTATTAAATAGGGAATCCTTTCCCCATTGCTTGTTTTTGTCAGGTTTTTCAAAGATCAGAAAGTTGTAGATAAGCGGCATTATTTCTGAGGGCCCTGTTCTGTTCCGCTGATCTATGGCTCTGTTGTGGTGCAAGTACCATGCTGTTTTGGTTACTGTAGCCTTGTAGTATAGTTTGAAGTCAGGTAGCGTGATGACTCCAGCTTTGTTCTTTTGCCTTAGGATTGACTTGGCGATGCGGGCTCTTTTTTGGTTCCATATGAACCTTAAAGTAGTTTTTTCCAATTCTGTGAAGAAAGTCATTGGTAGCTTGATGGGGATGGCATTGAATCTACAAATTACCTTGGGCAGTATGGCCATTTTCACGATATTGATTCTTCCTACCCATGAGCATGGAATGTTCTTCCATTTGTTTGTATCCTCTTTTATTTCATTGAGCAGTGGTTTATAGTTCTCCTTGAAGAGGTCCTTCACATCCGTTGTAAATTGAATTCCTAGGTATTTGATTCTCTTTGAAGCAATTGTGAATGGGAGTTCATTCATGATTTGGCTCCCTGTTTGTCTGTGACTGGTGTACAAGAATGCTTGTGATTTTTGTACATTGATTTTGTATCCTGAGACTTTGCTGAAGTTGCTAATCAGCTTAAGGAGACTTTGGGCTGAGACAATGGGATTTTCTAGATATACAATCATGTCATCTGCAAACAGGGACAATTTGACTTCCTCTTTTCCTAATTGAATACCCTTCATTTCCTTCTCCTGCCTGATTGCCCTGGCCAGAACTTCCAGCACTATGTTGAATAGGAGTGGTGAGAGATGACATCCCTGTCTTGTGCCAGTTTTCAAAGGGAATACTTCCAGTTTTTGCCCATTCAGTATGATATTGGCTGTGGGTTTGTCATAGATAGCTCTTATTATTTTGAGATACGTCCCATCAATACCTAATTTATTGAGAGTTTTTAGCATGAAGCATTGTTGAATTTTGTCAAAGGCCTTTTCTGCATCTATTGAGATAATCATGTGGTTTTTGTCTTTGGTTCTGTTTATATGCTGGATTACATTTATTGATTTGTGTATGTTGAACCAGCCTTGCATCCCAGGAATGAAGCCCAGTTGATCATGTTGTGTAAGCTTTTGGATGTGCTGCTGGATTCGGTTTGCCAGTATTTTATTGAGGATTTTTGCATCAATGTTCATCAAGGATATTGGTCTGAAATTCTCTTTTTTGGTTATGTCTCTGCCAGGCTTTGGTATCAGGATGATGCTGGCTTCATAAAATGTGTTAGGGAGGATTCCCTGTTTTTCTATTGATTGGAATAGTTTCAGAAGGAATGGTACCAGTTCCTCCTTGTACCTCTGGTAGAATTCGGCTGTGAATCCATCAGGTCCTGGACTCTTTTTGGTTGGTTAGCTATTGATTATTGCCACAATTTCAGAGCCTGTTATTGGTCTATTCAGAGATTCAACTTCTTCCTGGTTTAGTCTTGGGAGGGTATATTTGTTAAGGGATTTATCCATTTCTTCTAGATTTTCTAGTTTATTTGCATAGAGGTGTTTGTAGTATTCTCTGATGGTAGATTGTATTTCTGTGGGATCGGTGTTGATAACCCCTTTTTCATTTTTTATTGCATCTATTTGATTCTTCTCTCTCTTCTTCTTTATTAGTCTTGCTAGCGGTCTATCAATTTTGTTGATGTTTTCAAAAAACCAGCTCCTGGATTCATTAATTTTTTGAAGGGTTTTTTGTGTCTCCTCAGTTCTGCTCTGATTTTAGTTATTTCTAGCCTTCTGCTAGCTTCTGAATGTGTTTGCTCTTGCTTTTCTAGTTCTTTCAATTGTGATGTTAGAGTGTCAATTTTGGATCTTTCCTGCTTTCTCTTGTGGGCATTTAGTGCTATAAATTTCCCTCCACTCTGCTTTGAATGTGTCCCAGAAATTCTGGTATGTTTTGTCTTTGTTCTCGTTGGTTTCAAAGAACATCTTTATTTCTGCCTTCATTTCATTATGTACCCAGTAGTCATTCAGGAGCAGGTTGTTCAGTTTCCATGTAGTTGAGCGGTTTTGACTGAGTTTCTTAATCCTGAGTTGTAGTTTGATTGCACTGTGGTCTGAGAGAGAGTTTGTTATAATTTCTGTTCTTCTACATTTGCTGAGGAGAGCTTTACTTCCAACTATGTGGTCAATTTTGGAATAGGTGTGGTGTGGTGCTGAAAAACATGTATATTCTGTTGATTTGGGGTGGAGAGTTCCGTAGATGTCTATTAGGTTCACTTTGTGCAGAGCTGAGTTCAATTCCTGGAAATCCTTGTTAACTTTCTGTCTTGTTGATCTGTCTAATGTTGACAGTAGGGTGTTACAATCTCCCATTATTATTGTGTAGGAGTTTAAGTCCCTTTGTAGGTCACTCAGGACTTGCTTTATGAATCTGGGTGCTCCTGTGTTGGGTGCATATATATTTAGGATAGTTAGCTCTTCTTGTTGAATTGATCCCTTTACCATTATGTAGTGGCCTTCTTTGTCTCTTTTCATCTTTGTTGGTTTAAAGTCTATTTTATCAGAGACTAGGATTGCTACCCCTGCCTTTTTTTGTTTTCCATTTGCTTGATAGATCTTCCTCCATCCCTTTATTTTGAGTCTATGTGTGTCTCTGCACGTGAGATGGGTTTCCTGAATACAGCACACTGATGGGTCTTGACTCCTTATCCAGTTTGCCAGTCTGTGTCTTTTAATTGGAGCATTTAGCCCATTTACATTTAAAGTTAATATTGTTATGTGTGAATTTGATCTTGTCATTATGATGTTAGCTGGTTATTTTGCTCATTAGTTGATGCAGTTTCTTCCTAGCCTCGATGGTCTTTACAATTTGGCATGTTTTTGCAGTGGCTGGTACCGGTTGTTCCTTTCCATGTTTAGTCCTTTCTTCAGGAGCTCTTTTAGGGCAGGCCTGGTGGTGACAATATCACTCAGCGTTTGCTTGTCTGTAAAGTATTTTATTTCTCCTTCACTTATGAAGCTTAGTTTGTCTGTATATGAAATTCTAGGTTGAAAATTCTTTTCTTTAAGAATGTTGAATATCGGCCCCCACTCTCTTCTGGCTTGTAGAGTTTCTGCCGAGAGATCAGCTGTTAGTCTGATGGGCTTCCCTTTGTGGGTAACCCGACCTTTCTCTCTGGCCGCCCTTGACATTTTTTCCTTCATTTCAACTTTGGTGAATCTGACAATTATGTGTCTTGGAGTTGCTCTTCTCGAGGAGTATCTTTGTGGCATTCTCTGTATTTCCTGAATCTGAATGCTGGCCTGCCTTGCTAGATTGGGGAAGTTCTCCTGGATAATATCATGCAGAGTGTTTTCCAACTTGGTTCCATTCTCCCCGTCATTTTCAGGTACACCAGT
Source organism: Symphalangus syndactylus (assembly GCF_028878055.3). NCBI lineage: Eukaryota > Metazoa > Chordata > Mammalia > Primates > Hylobatidae > Symphalangus > Symphalangus syndactylus. The sequence continues at coordinate 45,448,110 of NC_072434.2, read as the reverse complement.
CACACGTAGATTTGGTCTTTTCACATAGTCCCAAATTTCTTGGAGTCTTTGTTCATTTCTTTTTATTATTTTTTCTCTAAACTTCCCTTCTCGCTTCATTTCATGGATTTCATCTTCCATCACTGATACACTTTCTTCCAGTTGATCGCATTGGCTCCCGAGGCTTCTGCAATCTTCGCGTAGTTCTTGAAACTTGGCTTTCAGCTCCATCAGCTCCTTTAAGCCCTTCTCTCCATTGGTTATTCTAGTTATCCATTTGTCTAATTTTTTTTCAAGGTTTTTAACTTCTTTGCTATTGTTTTGAATTTCCTCCCATAGCTCAGAGTAGTTTGATCGTCTGAGGCCTTCTTCTCTCAACTCATCCAAGTCATTCTCCACCCAGCTTTGTTCCATTGCTGGTGAGGAACTGCGTTCCTTTGGAGGAGGAGAGGTGCTCTGCTTTTTAGAGTTTCCAGTTTTTCTGCTCTGTTTTTCCCCCGTCTTTGTGGTTTCATCTACTTTCGGTCTTTGATGATGGTGATGTACAGATGGGTTTTTGGTGTGGATGTCCTTTCTGTTTGTTAGTTTTCCTTCTACCAGACAGGACCCTCAGATGCAGGTCTATTGGAGTTTGCTCCTCGGTCCACTCCAGACCCTGTTTGGCTGAGTGTCAGCAGCAGTGGCTGCAGAACAGTGGATTTTTGTAAGACCATAAATTCAGCTGTCTGATAGTTCCTCTGGAAGTTTTGTCTCAGAGGAGTACCTGGCTGAGTGAGGTGTCAGTCTTTCACCACTGGGGGGTGCCTCCCACTTAGGCTGCTTGGGGGTGAGGGACCCACTTTAGGAGGCAGTCTGTCCATTCTCAGATCTCTAGCTGCATGCTGAGAGAACCACTACTCTATTCAAAGCTGTCAGACAGGGACATTTAAGTCTGCAGAAGTTCCTGCTGAATTTTTGTTTGTCTGTGCCCTGCCCCCGGAGGTGGAGCCTACAAAGGCAGGCAGACCTCCTTGAGCTGTGGTGGGCTCCACCCAATTCGAGCTTCCTGGCTGCTTTGTTTACCTAAGCAAGCCTGGGAAATGGTGGGCACCCCTACCCCAGCCTCGCTGCCGCCTTGCAGTTTGATGTCAGACTGCTGTGCTAGCAATCAGTGAGATTCCATGGGCATAGGACCCTCCGAGCCAGGTGCGGGACACAATCTCCTGGTGTGCCATTTTCCAAGCCTATTGGAAAAGCGCAGTATTAGGGTGGGACTGACCCGATTTTCCAGGTGCTGTCTGTTACCTCTTTCTTTGACTAGGAAAGGGAACTCTCTGACCCCTTGCACTTCCCGAGTGAGGCAATGCCTTAACCTGCTTTGGCTCATGCACAGTGCTCTGCACCAACTGTCCTGCACCCACTGTTTGGCACTCCTTAGTGAGATGAACCTGGTACCTCAAATGGAAATACAGAAATCACCCGTCTTCTGTGCCACTCACGCTAGGAGCTGTAGACCGGAGCTGATCCTATTCGGCCATCTTGGCTCCACCCACCAGACATTTGTTTTGATTGAGCAGTTTTGAAACACTCCTTTTGTAGAATCTGCAAGTGGGCATTTGGAGCGCCTTGAGGCCTATGGTGAAAAAGGAAGTATCTTCACATAAAAACTAGACAGGAGAATTCTGAGAAACTGCTTTGTGATAAGTGCATTCATCTCACAGAGTTGAACCTTTCTTTTGATTGAGCAGTTTTGAAACACTGTTTGTAGAATCTGCAAGTGGATATTTGGAGAGCTTTAACGCCCATGGTGGAATGAAAAATATCTTCACATAAAAACTAGACAGAAGCATTCTGAAAAACTTCTTTGTGATGAGTGCATTCTTCTTACAGAGTTGAAGCTTTCTTTTCATTGAGCAGTTTGGAAACACTCTTTTTGTAGAATCTGCAGGTGGACATATGGACCGCAGAGTGGCCTATGGTAGAAAAGGAAATATCTTCACATAAAAACCGGACAGAAGCATTCTGAGAGACTTCTTTGTGATGAGTGCATTCATCTCATGGAGTTGAATTTTTCTTTTGATCGAGCAGTTTTAAAACACACTTTTTGTAGAATCTGCAAGAAGACATTTGAAGAGCTTTGGGGCCTATGCTGGAAAAGGAAATATATTCAGATCAAACTAAACAGAAACATTCTGAGAAACTTCTTTGTGATGTGTAAATTCATCACCTAGAGTTGAACCTTTCTTTTGATTGAGCAGTTTTGAAACACTCTTTTTGTGGAATCTGCAAGTGGACATTTGGAGCGCTTTGAGACCTATTGTGGAAAAGGAAATATCTTCGCATTAAACATAGACAGAATAATTCTGTGAAACTTCTTTGTGATGTGTGTGTTCATCCCACAGAGTTGAACATTACTTTTCATGGAGCAGTTTTGAAACACCCTTTTTGGTAGGATCCTCAAGTGTACATTTGGAGTGCTTTGAGGCCTGTGGTGGAAAAGGGAATATCTTCACATAAAAACTACACAGAAGTGGCCAGGCATGGTGTTTCACGCCTGTAATCCCAGCACTTTGGGAGGCCAAGGCGGGTGGATCACAAGGTCAGGAGATCGAGACCATCCTGGCTAACATGGTGAAACCCCGTCTCTACTAAAAAATACAAAAAAAAATTAGCCAGGCGAGGTGGTGGGCACCTGTAGTCCCAGCTACTCTGAAGGCTGAGGCAGGAGAATGGCATGAACCCCAGGGGACAGAGCTTGTAGTGAGCCGAAATCGTGCCACTGCACTCCAGCCTGGGTGACAGTGAGACTCCGTCTCAAAAAAAAAAAAAAAACTACACAGAAGCATACTGAGAAACTTCTTTGTGATGAGTGAATTCATCTCACAGAATTCAACTTTTATTTTGATTTAGCAGTTTTGAAACACTCTTTTTGTAGAATCTGCAAGTGGATATTTGCAGAGCTTTGAGGCCTTTGTGGAAAAGGAAATATCTTCACATAAACACTAGACAGAAGCATTCTCAGAAACTTCTTTGTGATGTGTGCATTCATCTCCCAGAGTTGAACCTTTCTTTGGATTGAGCAGTTTTGAAACACTCTTTTTGTAGAATCTGCAAGTGGACATTTGGGGTGCTTTGAGGCCTATGGTGGTAAAGGAAAGATGTTCACATAAAAACTAGAAAGAAGCATTCTGAGAAACTCCTTTGTGATGTGTACTTTCATCTCACAGCATTGAACGTTTCTTATGATTGAGCAGTTTTGAAATACTCTTTTAGAGGAATCTGCAAGTGGGCATTTAGAGCTCTTTACGGCCTATCGTGGAAAAGGAAATATCTTCACGTAAAAACTAGACAGAAGCATTCTGAGAAACTTCTTTGTGTTGTGTGCATTCATCTCTCAGAGGTGAACCTTTCTTTTGATTTAGCAGTTTTGAAACAATCTTTTTCAGATTCTGCAGGTGGATATTGGAGGGCTTTTTGTCCCATACGGGAAAAGGAAATATCTTCCCATAAAAACTAGGCAGAAGCATTCTGACAAACTTATTAGTGATGTCTGCATTCATCTCACAGAGTTGAATATTCCTTTTGATTGAGCAGTTTTGAAACACCCTTTTTGTATAATCTGCAAGTGGACATTTGGAGAGCTTTAACGCCTATGATGGAAAAGGAAATATCTTCACATGAAAACTAGACAGAAGCATTCTGAGAAACTTCTTTGTGATCTGTGCATTCATCGCACAGAGTTGAACCTTTCTTTGGATTGAGTTGTATTGAAACACTCTTTTTGTAGAATCTGCAAGTGGATATTTGGAGAGCTTTAATGCCCATGGTGGAAAGAAAAATATCTTCACATAAAAACTAGACAGAAGCATCCTGAGAAACTTCTTTGTGATGAGTGCATTCTTCTTACAGAGTTGAAGCTTTCTTTTCATTGAGCAGTTTGGAAAGACACTTTTTGTAGAATAAGCAGGTGGACATATGGACCACAGAGTGGCCTATGGTGGAAAAGGAAATATCTTCACATAAAAACTAGAAAGAAGCATTCTGAGAAACTCCTTCATGATGTGTGCATTCATCTCACAGGGTTGAACGTTTCTTTTGATTGAGCAGTTTTGAAATACTCTTTTAGAAGAATCTGCAAGTGGGCATTTAGAGCTGTTTATGGTCAATCGTGGAAAAGGAAATATCTTCACGTAAAAACTAGACAGAAGCATTCTGAGAAACTTCTTTGTGTTGTGTGCATTCATCTCTCAGAGGTGAACTTTTCTTTTGATTTAGCAGTTTTGAAACAGTCTTTTCCAGATTTTGCAAGTGGATATCAGAGGGCTTTTCATCCCATACAGGAAAAGGAAATATCTTCCCACAAAAACTAGACAGAAGAATTCTGACAAACTTCTTAGTGATGTCTGCGTTCATCTCACAGATTTGAACATTCCTTTTGATTGAGCAGTTCTGAAACACCCTTTTTGTATAATCTGCAAGTGGATATTTGGAGAGCTTTAATGCTTATAATGGAAAAGGAAATATCTTCACATAAAAACTAGACAGAAGCATTCTGAGAAACTTCTTTGTGATGAGTGCGTTCATCCCACAGGGTTGAACCTCTCTTTTGATTGGGCAGTTTCGAAACAGTCTTTTCGTTGTATCTGCAAGTGGACACTTGGAACGCTTTGAGGCCTATGGTGGAAAATTAAATATCTCACATAAAAACTAGACAGAAGAATTCTGAGAAACTTCTTTGTGATGGGTGCATTTATCTCACAGAGTTGAACCTTTCTTTTGATTGAGCAGTTTTGAAACACTCCTTTTGTGGAATCTGCAGGTGGACATTTGGAGCTCTTTGTGGCCTATGGTGGAAAAGGAAATATCTTCACATAAAATCTAGACAGAAGCTTTCTGAGAAACTTTTTTTTATTATTATACTTTAGGTTTTAGGGTACATGTGCACAATGCACAGGTTTGTTACATATGTATCCATGTGCCATGTTGGTTTGCTGCTCCCATTAATCCCTCATTTAGCATTAGGTATATCTCCTCATGCTGTCCCTTCCCCCTCCCCCAACCCCACAACAGTCCCCAGAGCGTGATGTTCCCCTTCCTTTGTCCAAGAGTTCTCATTGTTCAATTCCCACCTATGAGTGAGAACATGCGGTGTTTGGTTTTTGTCCTTGCGATAGTTTACTGAGAATGATGTTTTCCAGTTTCATCCATGTCCCTACAAAGGACATGAACTCATCATTTTTTATGGCTGCATAGTATTCCATGGTGTATATGTGTCATATTTTCTTAATCAAGTCTATTGTTGTTGGACATTTGGGTTGGTTCCAAGTCTTTGCTATTGTGGATAGTGCTGCAATAAACATACATGTGCATGTGTCTTTATAGCAGCATGATTTATAGTCCTTTGGGTATATACCCAGTAATGGGATGGCTGGGTCAAATGGTATTTCTAGTTCTAGATCCCTGAGGAATCATCACACTGACTTCCACAATGGTTGAACTAGTTTACAGTCCCACCAACAGTGTAAAAGTGTTCCTATTTCTCCACATCCTCTCCAGCACCTGTTGTTTCCTGACTTTCTGAGAAACATTTTTATGATGTGTGCATTAATCTCTCTGAGTTGAAACTTTGTTTTGATTGAGTAGCTTTGAAACACTCCTTTTGTAGTATCTGAAAGTGGACATTTGGAGCACTTAGAGGCCTATGGTTGGAAAAGAAATATCTTCACATAAAAACTAGAGAGAAGCATTCTGACAGTCTTCTTTGTGATCAGTGCATCCTTTTCACAGTGTGGAACCTTTCATTTGATTGAGTAGTTTGGAAACACTCTTTTTGTAGAGTCTGCAAGTGGACATTTGTAGAGTCTGCAAGTGGACATTAAGGCCTATGGTGGAAAAGGAAATATCTTCACATAAAAACTAAACAGAAGCATTCTGGGAATTGCCTTTGTGATGAGTGCATTCATCTCACAGCATTGAAGCTTTCTTTTGATTGAGCATTTTTGAAACACTCTTTTTGTAGTATCCGCAAGTGAACATTTGCAGAACTTGGAGGACTATGGTGGAAAAGAAAATGTCTTCACATAAAAAGTAGACAGAAGCATTCTGAGAAACTTCTTTTCGATGTGTGCACTCATCACCCAGAGTTCAACCTTTCTTTTGATGGAGCAGTTTTGAAACACTCTTTTTGTAGAATCTGCAATTGGACAGTTGGAACTCTCTGAGGCTTATAGTGGAAAATGAAATATCTTCATATAAAAACTAGACAGAATAATTGTGAGAAACTTCTTTGTGTTGTGTGCATTTATCTCAAAGAGTTGAACCTTTCTTTTGATTGAGCAGTTTTGAAACACTCTTTTTGTAGAATCTGCAATTGGACATTTTGAGTGCTATGCATTCTAAGGTGGAAAAGAAAATATCTTCACATAAAATCTAGAAGGAAATATTCTGAGAAACTTCTTTGTGATGTGTGCATTCATCTCACAGAGTTAAACCTTTCCTTTGACTGAGCAGTTTTGAAACACTCTCTTTGTAGAATCTGCAAGTGGACATTTGCAGAGGTTTGAGGACTATTGTGGAAAAGAAAATATCTTCACATAAAATGTAGACAGAAGCATTCCGAGTAACTTCTTTGGGATGTGTGCATTCATCTCCGAGAGTTGAACGTTTCCTTTGATTGAGCAGTTTTGAATCACTTTTTTGTAGTATCTGCAAGTGGACATTTGGAGCACTTTGGGGCCTGTGGTGGAAAAGGAAATATCAGATATCTTCTGTGTACTCTTTAAGTGAAAGTATTTCTTTTTCACCATAGGCCTAAAACCGCCTGCATATATCCCTTTGAAGATTCTACAAAAAGACTGTTTCCCACTGCTGATTCTAAAGAAAACTTCAAATGTGTGAGATGAATGCACACGTCACAAAGAAGTTTCTCTGAAATCTTCTGTCTAATTTTTTTTGAAGATATTTCCTTTTTCACAACGGGCCTCAAAGCGCAAACAAATGTCCCTTCGAAGATTCTACCAAAGGCTGTTTAAAAACTGCTCAGAGCAATGGCTTAACTCAGTGAGATGAATGTACACACTCTTCTGTTTAGTTTCTATGTGAAGATATATCCCTTCTCACCATAAGCCTCAAGGCGTTCACAATTATCACTTTGCTGATTCCACAAAAAACTGTTTCTGAACTGCTCAATTCAAAGAGAGATTCGACTCTGGGAGAGGAATGCACACATCACAAAGATGTTTCTCAGAAAGCTTCTGTCTAGATTTTATTTGTGGATATTTCCTATTTCACCATAGGCCTTAAAATGCTCACAAATATCCCTTTGCAGACTCTCCAAAAAGCTGTTTCCAAACTGCTCAATTAAAAGAAAGGTTCACCTCTGTGATATGAATGCACACATCACAGGGAGTTTCTCAGAAAGTTGCTGTTGAATTTTTTTGTGAATGTTTCCTTTTTCACCATAGGCCTCAAAGGGCTCACAAATATCCCTATGCAGAATCTACAAAAAAACCATTTCCAAATTGCTCAAACAAAAGGAAACTTCAATCCTGTGAGATGAATGCACACATCACAAGAAGTTTCACAGAAAACTTCTGTCGAGTTTTTATGTGAAGATATTTCCCTTTTAGTCATAGGCCTCAAAGGGCTGACAAATATCCCATTGGGGATTCTACAAAAAGACTGTTACCATACTGCTCAATCAAAAGAGGTGTTCAACTCTGTGAGTTGAATGCACTCATCAAAAAGAAGTTTCTCAGAATGCTTCTGTCTAGTTTTTATGTGAAGATATTTCCTTTTTCACCACAGGCCTCAAAGTGCTCCAAATATCCATATGCAGATTCTACAAAAAGTCTTTTTCCAAACAGCTACATGAAAAGAAAAGTTCAACTCTGTGAGATAAATGCACACATGAAAAAGAAGTTTCTCAGAATTCTTCTGTCTAGTTTTTTTTTTTTTTTTTTTTTTGAGACGGAGTCTTGCTCTGTCGCCCAGGCTGGAGTGCAGTGGCGCAATCTCGGCTCACTGCAAGCTCCACCTCCCAGGTTCATGCCATTCTCCTGCCTCAGCCTCTCCGAGTAGCTGGGACTACAGGCGCCCACCACCATGCCCGGCTAATTTTTTGTATTTTTAGTAGAGACGGGGTTTCACCGTGGTCTCGATCTCCTGACCTCGTGATCCGCCCGCCTCGGCCTCCCAAAGTGCTGGGATTACAAGCGTGAGCCACTGTGCCCGGCCTCTTCTGTCTAGTTTTATCTGACATATTTCTTTTTCACCATAGGCCTCAAACCATTCAGAAATATCCCTTTGCATACTGTACAAAAATAACATTTCCAAACTGTCAAATGAAAAGAAAGGTTCAACTCTGTGAGATGAATGCAAACATCTCAAAGAGTTTTCTCAAATGTCTTCTGTCTAGTTTTTATGGGAAGATATTTCCTTTTTCACCATAGGCCTCAGACCATTCATAAATATCTGTTTGCAGATTCTTCAAAAGGAATGTTTGCAAACTGCTCCAAGAAAAGCAAAGTTCAACTCTGTGAGATAAAAGCACACATCACAAAGAAGTTTCTCAGAAACATTCTGACTAGATTTTATGTGAAGATATTTAGTTTTTCACATCAAGCCACAAAGCACTTCAAATATCCATTTGCAGATTCTTCAAAAAGAGTGTTTCCAAACAGCTCAATCAAAAGAAAGTTTGAACTCTGTGAGATGAATGCACACATCACAAAGCTGTTTCTCAGAATGCTTCTTATGTGAAGATATTTCCTTTTTCACCGTAGACCGCAAAGCATTCCAAACATCCATTTGCACATCCTTCAAAAAGAATGTTTCCCAACTGCTCAATGAAAAGTAAGGTTCAAGTCTGTGAGATGAAAGCACAACTCACAAAGAAGTTTCTCATAATGCTTCTGTCTAGTTTTTATGTGAAGATATTTCCTATTTTACCATAGGCCTCAAAGGGCTCAAAAATATCCTTTTGCAGACTCTACAAAAAGGCTGTTTTCAAACTGCTCCATGGAAAGAAAAGTTCAACTCTGTGAGAGGAGTGCACATATTAAAAGGAAGTTTCTCCAAATGCTTTTGTCTAATTTTTATGTGAAGATATTTCTTTTTCACCATAGGCATCAAACCATTCAGAAATATCCCTTTGTAGATTTTACAAAATGACTGTTTCCAAACTGCTTAATCAAAAGAAAGGTTCAACACTGTGAGATGAATGCACACATCACAAAGAAGTTTCTCAGAAAACTTCTCTCTAGTTTTTATGTGAAGATATTTCCTTTCTAACCGTAGGCCTCAAAGCCCTCCAAATATCCATTTGCAGATTTTACAAAAAGACTGTTTACAAACTGCTCAATCAAAAGAAAGTTTCAGCTCTGTGGTATGAATGCACGCATTCATGTCTGAATATCTGAAGATATTTCCTTTTTCACCATAGGCCTCCAAGCACTCCAAATGTGCATTTGCAGATTCTACAAAAAGACTGTTTCCAAACTGCTCAATGAAAAGAAATGTTCAACTCTGTGAGATAAAAGCACACATCACAAAGAAGTTTCTCTGAATGTTTCTTTCTAGTTTTTTTCTGAAGATATTTCCTTTTTCACTATAGGCCTCCAAACACTCCAAACATCCATTTGCAGATTCCACAAAAAGACTGCTTACAAACTGCTCAATCAAAAGAATGTTTCAATGCTGTGAGATTAAAGCACTCCTCAAAAAGTAGTTTCTCAGAATGCTTCTGTTTAGTTTTGATGTGAAGATATTTCCTTTTTCATCATAGGCCTCAAATCACTCCAATTATCCATTTGCAGTTTCTGGAAAAAGAGTGTTCCCAAACTGCTCAATCAAAAGAAACGTTCAATTCTGTGAGACGAAAGCACTCATTAAAAAGAAGTTTATCAGAAAGCTTCTGTCTAGCTTTTATTTGAAGATATTTCCTATATCACCAAAGGCCTCAATGGGCTCAGAAATATCTGTTTGGGGATTCTACAAAAGGACTGTTTCAAAACTCCTCTAGCAAAAGAAAGGTTCAACTCTGTGAGATGAATGCACACATCATAAAGAAGTTTCTCAGAATGCTTCTGTGTAGTTTTTATGTGAAGATATTTCCTACCTCACCATAGGCCTCAAAAGGCTCACAATTATCCCTTTGCAGATTCTACAAAAAGACTGTTTCCAAATCTTTAATCAAAGAAATGTTCAACTCTATGAGATGAATGCAAACATCACAAAGAAGTTTCTCAGAATGCTTCCATCTAATTTTTATGTGAAGATATTTGCTTTTTCATCATAGGCCTCAAAGTGCTCCAAATATCCATTTGCAGGTTGTACAAAAGGACTGTTTCCAATCTGTTCAATCAAAGGAAACGTTCAACTCTGTGAGATGAAGGCACACATCACAGAGAAGTTTCTCAGAAAGCTTCTGTCTAGTTTTTATGTGAAGATAATTCCTTTTTCACCATAGGCTGTAAAGTGCACACATTGCAGATGCTACAAAAATACAGTTACCAAACTGCTCAATCAAGAGAAAGTTTCAACTCTGTGACTTGAATTGACACATCACAAAACAGTTTCTCAGAATGCTTCTGTCTAGTTTTTATGTGTAGATACTTCTTTTTCATCATAGGCCTCAAATGGCTTAGAAATATCTCCTTGCAAGTTGTACAAAAGACTGTTTCCAACCTGCTCAATCAAAAGAAATATTCAACTCTGTGAGACAAATGCAAACATCACTAAGAGGTTTCTCAAAATGCTTCTGTCTAGTTTTTACGTGAAGCCATTTCCTTTTTCACCATATGCCTCAATCGGTTCACCAATATCCATTTGCAGATTCTACAAAAAGACTGTTTCCAAACTAATCAATCAAAAGAAAAGTTCAATTCTGTGAGATGAATGCAAACATCACAACGAGGTTTCTCAGAAAGCTTCTGTCTAGTTTTTATGTGATGGTATTTCCTTTTTCACCATAGGCTTCAAAGCACTCCAAATATCCATTTGCATGTTCTACAAAAAGACTGTTTCCAAACTGATCAATCAAAAGAAAGGCTCAACTCTGTGAGATGAAATCAGACATCACAAAGAAGTTTCTCAGAAAGCTTCTGTTTAGTTTTTATGTGAAGATATTTCCTTTTCACCATGAGCCTCAAAGCCCTCCAAATACCCATTTGCATTTTCTACAAAATGAGTGTTTCCAAACTGCTCAATCAAACCAAAGGTTCAACTCCGTGAGATGAAAGCACACATCATAAAGAAGTTTCTTAGAAAACTTCTCTGTAGTTTTTAGGTGAAGATATTTCATATTTCACCATAGGCCTCAATGGGCTCAGAAATATACCTTTGCAGATTCTACAAAAGGATTGTTTCCAAACTGCTCAATCCAAAGAAAAGTTCAACACTGTGAGATGAATGCACACATCACAAAGAAGTTTCTGAGAAAGCTTCTGTCTAGTTTTTATGTGAAGATATTTCTTTTTCCACCATAGGCCTCAAACCCCTCACAAACATCCCTCTGCAGATACTACAAAAAGACTCCATACTGCTCAATCAAAAGAAAACTTCAACTCTGTGTGATAAATGCACATGTCACAAAGAAGTTTCTCAGAATGCTTCTGTCTAGTTTTTATGTGAAGATATTTCCTTTCTCACCATAGGCCTCAAAGTGCTCCAAATATCCATTTACAGATACTACAAAAAGATGGTTTCCAAACTGCTCAATGAATAGAAAGGTTAAGCTCATTGAGATGAAAGCACACATCATAAAGAAGTTTCAGACAATATTTCTTTCTAGTTTTTATGTGAAGATATTTCCTTTTTCACCATAGTCCTCAAAGCACTCCAAATATCCATTTGCAGATTCTACAAAAAGAGTGTTTCCAAACTGCTCAATCAAAAGAAAGGTTCAACTCTGTGAGATGAAAGCACACACCACAAAGTAGTTTCTCAGAAAGCTTCTGACTAGTTTTTATGTGAAGATATTACCTATTTCACCATAGGCCTCAATGGGCTCACAAATATCCATTTGCAGATTCTACAAAAGGACTCTTTCCAAACTGCTCAATCAGAAGAAAGGTTCAACTATGTGTGATGAATGCACACATCACAAGGAAGTTTCTCATTATGCTTCTGTCTAGTTTTTATGTGAAGATATTTCCTTTTTCACCACCGGCCACAAAGCACTCCAAATATCCATTTGCATATTCTTCAAAAAGACTGTTTCCAAACTGCTCATTAAAAGGAGAGGTTCAACTCCGTGAGACGAAAGCGCACATCACAAAGATGTTTCTCAGAAAGCTTCTGTGTAATTTTTATGTGAAGATATTTCCTATTTCACCTTAGCCCATAAATGGCTCACAAATATCCCTTTGCAGATGCTAGAAAAGGACTCTTTCCAAACTGCCCCATCAAAAGAAAGGTTCAAATCTGTGAGATTAATGCACACATCACAAAGAAGTTTCTCAGACTCCTTCTGTCCAGCTTTTATGTGAAGATATTTCCGTTTTCACCATACTTATCAAAGTGCTCAAAATATCCCTTTGCAGATTCTCTGAAAAGTATGTTTCCAAACTGCTCAATCAAAAGACTGGTTCATCTCCATGAGATTAATGCACATATCACAAAGAAGTTTCTCAGAAATCTTCTGTCTAGTTTTTATGTGAAGATATTTCCTTTTTCACCATAGGCCTCAATCCTCTCACAAATATCCATTTGCAGTTTCTACAAGTACAGAGTTTCCAGACTCATCAAAGAATAGAAACTTTTATCTCTGTAAGATGAATGCAAACTTCACCAAACAGCTTTTCAGCAACATTCTTTATAGTTTTTATTGAAGATATTTCCTTTTTCACCGTAGGCCTCATAGAGCTGACAAATATCCCTTTGCAGATTCTACAAAAAGTCTGTTTCCAAACTGCTCAATCAAAAGACTGGTTCAACTCTGTGAGATGAATGCACACATCACAAAGTGGTTTCTCAGAAAGCATCTGTCTAATTTTTATGTGAAAATATTTCCTTTCTCATCATAGGCCTCAAAGCACTCACAAATATCCCTTTGTAGATTCTACAAATAGACTGTTTTCAAACTGCTCAGTCAAAAGACCGGTTCATCTTTGTGAGATGAATGCACACATCACAGGGAGCTTTCTCAGAATACTTCTGTTTATTTTTTATGTGAAGCTATTTCCTTTTTCACCAAAGGCCTCAAAGCACTCACAAATATCTCCTTTCAGATTCTACAAGAACAGAGTATCCAAACTGATTAATCAAAAGAATGCTTCACATGAAAACCCTAGAAGAAAACCTAGGCAATACCATTCAGGACATAAGCATGGGCAAGGTCTTCATGTCAAAACAACAAAAGCAATGGCAACAAAATCCACAATTGACAAATGGGATCTAATTAAACTAAGGAGCTTCTGCACAGCAAAAGAAACCACCATCAGAGTGAACAGGCCTCCTACAGAATGGGAGAAAATTTTTGCAACCTACTCATCTGACAAAGGGCTAATATCCAGAATCTACAATGAGCTCAGAAAAATTTAAAAGAAAAAAAGAACAACCCCATAAAAAAGTGGGTGAAGGATATAAACAGACACTTCTCAAAAGAAGACATTTATGCAGCCAATGAACAAATGAAAAAATGCTCAACATCACTGGCCTTGAGAGGAATGCTTATCAAAACCACAATGAGATACCATCTCACACGAGTTAGTATGATGATCATTAAAATATCAGGAAACAACTGGTGCTGGAGAGGATGTGAGAAATAGGAACACTTTTGTACTGTTGGTGGGACCATAAACTAGTTCACCCATTGTGGAAGTCAGTGTGGCGATTCCTCAGGGATCTAGAACTAGAAATACCATTTGACCCAGCCATCCCATGACTGGGTATGTACCGAAAGGATTATAAATCATGCTACTATAAAGACACATAAACACATATGTTTATAGTGGCACTTTTCACAATAGCAAAGACTTGGAACCAATCTAAATGTCCAACAATGATAGACAGGATGAAGAAAATGTGGCACATATATGTCATGAAATACTATACGACCATAAAAAATGATGAGTTCATGTCATTTGTAGGGACATGGATGAAGCTGGAAACCATCATTCTCGGCAAACTATCACAAGGACAAAAAATCAAACACCACATCTTCTCACTCATAGTTGGAAATTGAACAATGAGAACACATGGACACAAGAAGGGAAACATCACACACCACACACCGGGGACTGTTGTCAGGTGGGGAAAGGGGGGAGGGATAGCATTAGGAGATATACCTAATGCTAAATGATGAGGTCATGGGTGCAGCACACAAACATGGCACATGTATACATATGAAACAAACCTGCACGTTGTACTCATGTACCCTAAAACATAAAGTACAATAATAATAATAATAAATAAATAAGTAAATAAACCCAGAGCTCCAAAAAAAAAAAAAAAAATGGTTCAACTCTATGAGATGAAAGCACACATCATATATAGGTTTCTCAGAAAGCTTCTGTCTACATTTTATATGAAGTTATTTCAGGAGCCAAGATGGCCAAATAGGAACAGCTCTGGTCTACAGCTCCCAGCATGAGCAACACAGAAGACGGGTGATTTCTGCATTTCCATTTGAGGTACTGGGTTCATCTCACTAGGGAGTGCCAAACAGTGGGTGCAGGACAGTCAGTGCAGCGCACTGTGTGCGAGCTGAAGCAGGGTGAAGCATTGCCTTACTCAGGAAGCACAAGGGGTCAGGGAGTTCCCTTTCCTAGTCAAAAAAAGGGGTAACAGATGGCACCTGGAAAGTCAGGTCAGTCCCACCCTAATACTGTGCTTTTCCAATGGGCTTGGAAAATGGCACACCAGGAGATTGTGTCCCGCACCTGGATTGGAGGATCCTATGCCCACGGAGTCTTGCTGATTGCTAGCACAGCAGTCTGAGATCAAACTCCAGGGCAGCAGCGAGGCTAGGGGAGGGGCATCTGCCATTGCCCAGGCTTGCTTAGGTAAACAAAGCAGCCAGGAAGCTCAAACTTGGTGGAGCCCACCACAGCTCAAGGAGGCCTGCCTGCCTCTATAGGCTCCACCTCTGGGGGCAGGGCACAGACATACAGTCAGCAGGAACCTCTGCAGACTTAAATGTCCCTGTCTGACAGCTTTGAAGAGAGTAGTCGTCCTCCCAGCACGCAGCTGGAGATCTGAGAACGGGTAGACTGCCTCCTAAAGTGGGTCCCTGAACCCCGAGCAGCCTAATTGGAAGGCACCCCCCAGTAGGGACAGACTGACACCTCACTTGGCCACACACTCCTCTGAGACAAAACTTCCAGAGGAACTATCAGACAGCTGAATTTGTGGTCTCATGAAAATCAGCTGTTCTGCAGCCACTGCTGCTGACACCCAGCCAAACAGCATCTGGAGTGGACCTCTAGCACACTCCAACAGACCTGCAGCTGAGGGTCCTGTCTGGTAGAAGGAAAACTAACAAACAGAAAGGACATCAACACCAAAAACCCATCTGTAGATCACCATCATCAAAGACCAGAAGTAGATAAAACCACAAAGATGGGGAAAAAAACAGCAGAAAATCTGTAAACGCTAAAAAGCAGAGCCCCTCTCCTCCTCCAAAGGAACGCAGTTCCTCACCAGCAATGGAACAAAGCTGGATGGAGAATGACTTTGACGACTTGAGAGAAGAAGTCTTCAGATGATCAAACTACTCTGAGCTATGGGAGGAAATTCAAAACAATAGCAAAGAAGTTAAAAACTTTGAAAAACATACATGTGCATGTGTCTTTATAGCAGCATGATTTATAGTCCTTTGGGTATATACCCAGTAATGGGTTGGCTGGGTCAAATGGTATTTCTAGCTCTAGATCCCTGAGGAATCGCCACACTGACTTCCACAATGGTTGAACTAGTTTACAGTCCCACCAACAGTGTAAAAGTGTTCCTATTTCTCCACATCCTCTCCAGCACCTGTTGTCTCATGACTTTTTAATGATGGCCATTCTAACTGGTGTGAGATGGTATCTCATTGTGGTTTTGATTTGCATTTCTCTGATGCTATTCACAATAGCAAAGAGTTGAAACCAACCCAAATATCCAACAATGATAGACTGGATTAAGAAAATGTTGCATATATACATCATGGAATACTATGCAGCCATAAAAAATGATGAGTTCATGTCATTTGTAGAGACATGGATGAAACTGGAAAACATCATTCTCAGTAAACTATCACAAGGACAAAAAACGAAACACCGCATGTTCTCACTCATAGGTGGGAATTGAACAATGAGAACTCATGGACACAGGAAGAGGAACATCACCCCCCGGGGACAGTTGTGGGGTTGGGGGAGGGGGGAGGGACAGCATTAGGAGATATACCTAATGCTAAATGACGAGTTAATGGGTGCAGCAAAACAACATGGCACATGGATACATATGTAACAAACCTGCACACTGTGCACATGTACCCTAAAACCTAAAGCATAATACTAAAAAAAAAGGAAAACAAGAGATCATTCAAAAATAAAAAAATAAAAATAAAAAAAACTTTGAAAAAAAATTAGATGAACAGATAACTAGAATAACCAATGGAGAGAAGGGCCTAAAGGAGCTGATGGAGTTGAAAGCCAAGTTTCGAGAACTACGTGAAGATTGCAGAAGCCTCAGTAGCCGATGCTATCAACCGGAAGACAGGGTATCAATGATGGAAGATGAAATGAATGAAATGAAGTGAGAAGGGAAGTTTAGAGAAAAAAGAATAAAAAGAAATGAACAAAGACTCCAAGAAATTTGGGACTATGTGAAAACAACAAACCTACCTCTGATTGGTGTACCTGAAAGTGATGGGGAGAATACAATCAAGTTGGAAAACACTCTACAAGATATTATCCAGGAGAACTTCCCCAATCTAGCAAGGCGGGTCAACATTCAGATTCAGGAAACACAGAGAACGCCACAAAGATACTCCTCGAGAAGAGCAACTCCAAGACACATAATTGTCAGATTCACCAAAGTTGAAATGAAGGAAAAAATGTCAAGGGCAGCCAGAGAGAAAGGTCG
Organism: Symphalangus syndactylus; assembly: GCF_028878055.3. Taxonomy (NCBI): domain Eukaryota; kingdom Metazoa; phylum Chordata; class Mammalia; order Primates; family Hylobatidae; genus Symphalangus; species Symphalangus syndactylus. The sequence continues at coordinate 45,431,085 of NC_072434.2, read as the reverse complement.
GGTTACCCACAAAGGGAAGCCCATCAGACTAACAGCTGATCTCTCGGCAGAAACTCTACAAGCCAGAAGAGAGTGGGGGCCGATATTCAACATTCTTAAAGAAAAGAATTTTCAACCTAGAATTTCATATACAGACAAACTAAGCTTCATAAGTGAAGGAGAAATAAAATACTTTACAGACAAGCAAACGCTGAGTGATATTGTCACCACCAGGCCTGCCCTAAAAGAGCTCCTGAAGAAAGGACTAAACATGGAAAGGAACAACCGGTACCAGCCACTGCAAAAACATGCCAAATTGTAAAGACCATCGAGGCTAGGAAGAAACTGCATCAACTAATGAGCAAAATAACCAGCTAACATCATAATGACAAGATCAAATTCACACATAACAATATTAACTTTAAATGTAAATGGGCTAAATGCTCCAATTAAAAGACACAGACTGGCAAACTGGATAAGGAGTCAAGACCCATCAGTGTGCTGTATTCAGGAAACCCATCTCACGTGCAGAGACACACATAGACTCAAAATAAAGGGATGGAGGAAGATCTATCAAGCAAATGGAAAACAAAAAAAGGCAGGGGTAGCAATCCTAGTCTCTGATAAAATAGACTTTAAACCAACAAAGATGAAAAGAGACAAAGAAGGCCATTACATAATGGTAAAGGGATCAATTCAACAAGAAGAGCTAACTATCCTAAATATATATGCACCCAACACAGGAGCACCCAGATTCATAAAGCAAGTCCTGAGTGACCTACAAAGGGACTTAAACTCCTACACAATAATAATGGGAGATTGTAACACCCTACTGTCAACATTAGACAGATCAACAAGACAGAAAGTTAACAAGGATTTCCAGGAATTGAACTCAGCTCTGCACAAAGTGAACCTAATAGACATCTACGGAACTCTCCACCCCAAATCAACAGAATATACATGTTTTTCAGCACCACACCACACCTATTCCAAAATTGACCACATAGTTGGAAGTAAAGCTCTCCTCAGCAAATGTAAAAGAACAGAAATTATAACAAACTGTCTCTCAGACCACAGTGCAATCAAACTAGAACTCAGGATTAAGAAACTCAGTCAAAACCGCTCAACTACATGGAAACTGAACAACCTGCTCCTGAATGACTACTGGGTACATAATGAAATGAAGGCAGAAATAAAGATGTTCTTTGAAACCAACGAGAACAAAGACAAAACATACCAGAATTTCTGGGACACATTCAAAGCAGTGAGTGGAGGGAAATTTATAGCACTAAATGCCCACAAGAGAAAGCAGGAAAGATCCAAAAATGACACCCTAACATCACAATTAAGAGAACTAGAAAAGCAACAACAAACACATTCAAAAGCTCGCAGAAGGCTAGAAATAACTAAAATCAGAGCAGAACTGAAGGAAATAGAGACACAAAAAGCACTTCAAAAAATTAATGAATCCAGGAGCTGGTTTTTTGAAAAGATCAACAAAATTGATAGACCGCTACCAAGACTAACAAAGAAGAAAAGAGAGAAGAATCAAATAGATACAATAAAAAATGAAAAAGGGGATATCACCACCGATCCTACAGAAATACAATCTACCATCAGAGAATACTCCAAACACCTCTACACAAATATGCTAGAAAATCTAAAAGAAATGGATAAATTCCTCGACAAATATACCCTCCCAAGACTAAACCAGGAAGAAGTTGAATCTCTGAATAGACCAATAACAGGTTCTGAAATTGTGGCAATAATCAATAGCTTACCAACCAAAAAGAGTCCAGGACCTGATGGATTCACAGCCGAATTCTACCAGAGGTACAAGGAGGAACTGGTACCATTCCTTCTGAAACTATTCCAATCGATAGAAAAAGAGGGAATCCTCCCTAACACATTTTATGAAGTCAGCATCGTCCTGATACCAAAGCCTGGCAGAGACATAACCAAAAAAGAGAATTTCAGACCAATATGCTTGATGAACATTGATGCAAAAATCCTCAATAAAATACTGGCAAACTGAATCCAGCAGCACATCAAAAAGCTTACACACCATGATCAAGTGGGCTTCCCTGGGATGCAAGGCTGGTTCAACATACGCAAATCAATAAATGTAATCCAGCATGTAAACAGAACCAAAGACAAAAACCACATGATTATCTCAATAGATGCAGAAAAGGCCTTTGACAAAATTCAACAACGCTTCATGCTAAAAACTCTCAATAAATTAGGTATTGATGGGGTGTATCTCAAAATAATAAGAGCTATCTATGACAAACCCACAGCCAATATCATACTGAATGGGCAAAAACTGGAAGCATTCCCTTTGAAAACTGGCACAAGACAGGGATGCCCTCTCTCTCTCACCACGCCTATTCAACATAGTGCTGGAAGTTCTGGCCAGGGCAATCAGGCAGGAGAAGGAAATGAAGGGTATTCAATTAGGAAAAGAGGAAGTCAAATTGTCCCTGTTTGCAGATGACATGATTGTATATCTAGAAAACCCCATTGTCTCAGCCCAAAATCTCCTAAAGCTGATTAGCAACTTCAGCAAAGTCTCAGGATACAAAGTCAAGGTACAAAAGTCACAAGCATTCTTGTACACCAATCACAGACAAACAGAGAGCCAAATCATGAGTGAACTCCCATTCACAATTGCTTCAAAGAGAATCAAATACCTAGGAATCCAACTTAGAAGGGTTGTGAAGGACCTCTTCAAGGAGAACTATAAACCACTGCTCAATGAAATAAAAGAGGATACAAACAAATGGAAGAACATTCCATGCTCATGGGTTGGAAGAATCAATATCGTGAAAATGGCCATACTGCCCAAGGTAATTTATAGATTCAATGCCATCCCCATCAAGCTACCAATGACTTTCTTCACAGAATTGGAAAAAACTACTTTAAAGTTCATACGGAACCAAAAAGAGCCCGCACCACCAAGTCAATCCTAAGCCAAAAGAACAAAGCTGGGGGCATCACGCTACCTGACTTCAAACTATACAACAAGGCTACAGTAACCAAAACAGCATGGTACTGGTACCACAACAGAGACATCGATCAATGGAACTGAACAGAGCCCCCAGAAATAATGCCACATATCTATAACTATCTGATCTTTGAAAAACCTGACAAAAACAAGCAATGGGGAAAGGATTCCCTATTTAATAAATGGTGCTGGGAAAACTGGCTAGCCATATGTAGAAAGCTGAAACTGGATCCCTTCCTTACACCTTATACAAAAATTAATTCAAGATGGATTAAAGACTTAAATGTTAGACCTAAAACCATGAAAACCCTAGAAGAAAACCTAGGCAATACCATTCAGGAGATAGGCGTGGGCAAGGACTTCATGTATAAAACACCATAAGCAATGGCAACAAAAGCCAAAATTGACAAATGGGATCCAATTAAACTAAAGAGCTTCTGCACAGCAAAAGAAACTACCATCAGAGTGAACAGGCAACCTAGAGAATGGGAGAAATTTTTCGCAATCTACTCATCTGACAAAGGGCTAATATCCAGAATCTACAATGAACTCAAACAAATTTGCAAAAAAAACCAAACGACCCTATCAAAAAGTGGGTGAAGGATATGAACAGACACTTCTCAAAAGAAGACATTTATGCAGCCAACAGACACATGAAAAAATGCTCATCATCACTGGCCATCAGAGAAATGCAAATCAAAACCACAATGAGATATCGTCTCACACCAGTTAGAATGGCCATCATTAAAAAGTCAGGAAACAACAGGTGCTGGAGAGGATGTGGAGAAATAGGAACACTTTTACACTGTTGGTGGGACTGTAATCTAGTTCAACCATTGTGGAAGTCAGTGTGGTGATTCCTCAGGGATCTAGAACTAGAAATACCATTTGACTCAGTCATCCCATTACTGGGTATATACGCAAAGGACTATAAATCATGCTGCTATAAAGACACATGCACACGTACGTTTATTGCGGCACTATTCACAAGAGCAAAGAGTTGGAACCAACCCAAATGTCCAACAACTATAGACTGGATTAAGAAAATGTGGCACATATACACCATGGAATACTATGCAGCCATAAAAAATGATGAGTTCATGTCCTTTGCAGGGACATGGAAGAAACTGGAAACCATCATTCTCAGTAAACTATCACAAGGACAAAAAACGAAACACAGCATGTTCTCACTCATAGGTGGGAATTGAACAGTGAGAACTCATGGACACAGGAAGGGGAACATCACCCTCCGGGGACTGTTGTGGGTTGGTGGGAGGGGGGAGGGACAGCATTAGAAAATGTACCTAATGTTAAATGACTAGTTAATGGATGCAGCAAACCAACATGGCACATGGATACATATGTAACAAACCTGCATATTGTGCACATGTACCCTAAAACCTAAAGTATAATAATAAAAAAAAGAAGATATTTCCTTTTTCACCATAGGCCTCAAAGTGCTCACAAATATCCCTTTGCAGATTCCACAGGAAAAGAGTTTCCTATCTGCTCAGAGAAAATAAATGTTTACCTCTGTGTGATGAATGCACACATTACAAAGCAGTTTCTCAGAAACCTTCTGTCTAGTTTTTATGTGAATATATTTCCTTTTTCCCCATAGGCCTCAAAGTGCTCACAAATATCCCTTTGCAGATTCTACAAAAAGACTTTTTCCAAACTGCTCAATCAAAAGAATGGTTCAATTCTGTGAGATGAGTGCACACATCACAAAGAAGTGTCTCAGAAAGCTTCTGTCTAGTTTTCATGTGAAGTATTTCCTTTTTCACCACAGGCTTCAAAGTGCTCACAAATATCCCTTTGCAGATTCTACAAAAAGACTGTTTCCAAAATGGTCAATCAATAGAAAGTTTTAACTCTGTGAGATGAATTCACACATCACAAGGTAGTTTCTCAGAATCCTTCTTTCTAGTTTTTATGTGAAGATATTTCCTTTTTCACCATAGGCTTCAAAGCGCTCACAAATATCCCTTTGCAGATTTTACAAAAGGACTGTTACCAAACTGCTCAATCAAAAGAATGGTTCAACTCTGTGAGATGAATGCACACATCACAAAAAAGTTTCTCAGAAAGCTTCTGTCTAGTTTTAATGTGATGATATTTCCTTTTCCACCATTAGCCTCCAAGCGCTCACAAATATTCCTTTGCACATTCTACAAAAATACTGTTTCCAAACTGCTCAATCAAAAGAATGGTTCAACTCTGTGAGATGAATGCACACATAACCAGGAAGTTTCTCAGAGACTTCTGTCAAGTTTTTATGTGATGATATTTCCTTTTTCACCATAGTCCTCAAACTGCTCACAAATATCCCTTTGCGGATCCTACCAGAACAGAGTTTCCAATCTGCTCAATGAAAAGAAACATTTACCGCTGTGAGATGAACACATACACCACAAAGCAGTTTCTCATAAACCTTCTTTCTAGTTTTTATGTGAAGATACTTCCTTTTTCACCATAGGCCTCAAATCATTCATAAATATCACTTTGCAGATTTTACAAGAACAGAGTTTCCAGACTGATCAAAGGAATGAAACGTTTAACTCTGTGAGATGAATGCACACATCACAAAGCAGTTTCTTAGAAACCTTTTTTATAGTTTTTATGTGAAGGTATTTCCTTTTTCACCATGGCCTCAAAGCACTCACAAACATCCCTTTGCAGAATCTACAACAACAGAATTTCCAAACTGCTCATAATTCGTTTTAGGACAAATATCAGCATTTAGACACACTGCTTGTGGTGCAGCACACATGTATTATCCACACTGAAATTAGGAATTCAACTGAAGTTCATGTACAGCCTAAAGTGTGAATATTTGGGGGACCTTGTAGACGATCTAGTCACTTTATTTTGTAGGAAAGAAAACAGATTCAGGGAAAGGGCATGCATTGCCTAAGGTGATTCAGCAGCTTTGGCACAGAAACACAACCCACCTAAGGTGATTAATCAGGTTTGGGGCAGAAACGCAATACAATCTCTGTTCTTTTGCTTCTCAGATCCAGAATTGTTTCACAATTCTGAACTACTTATGTTTCTGATTCCTTATTTTTTATTTTTTAAATTTTGCCAGTATTGTCTTACAAAGATCCTATTCTTTACCCTAAATATTTAAATTCATTACCACTATTGTCTCTTTATAAGTAAAAGTACTAGTTGTCATTATAAATGATTATTCAATCACTTTTCATTTTTGGGGGGTCCAGTACAAAGTTAGTAATAAATAAACACTATCAGCCTTGGCAATCCAAGAGGAGCTCAGGTCCTCCAGGGCACGTCAGGAAAAGCCTAAATGACAGCTTTGCTGTGAGTGGATAGAATACAGCTCTCATACAGACTATTGAGTATTTGATGTTCTTCAACAATTTCATTAATCTTCAGTTGTTTTCCTCTTTGAAGTGAAAGTCTGCTACGACTTTCAAGTTTCTTTTGAAATAATTATAGATTCACAGGAAGTTGCAAAAGATACAGGGATGTCTTAGGTACTCTTCACTAATTCCAGTGGTGACATCTCACATAGCCATAGAGCATTATCAAAACCTGGAAACTGACATAGGTACAATTCAGAAAGCTTACTCAGATCGCAACCGTTTTGTATGCATTCATTTTTGTATGTGTGTATGTGTGTGCGTATGTTCTGTGCATTTTTATGTGGTGTAGATCTCTGTAACTACCACTTTGATAGCAAGATACAGAATGGTAGCTTCACCACCAGGCTCCAACTTGTGATCTTTGCGAACACTCTGACACGTTTTCCTCCACCCCTTCCCTTGGCAATCCCATAGTCTGTTCTCCATCTTTACAATTTTATTTCAATAATTTATATAAATGTAATTGTACAAAATCGTATTTGTAAAGGAAAGAAACAAGTCACAGATTGTTTTGTTAGCACTGTAAAATAGGCTTTAACATTCATTTGTTTTATGTTCTATTTGTCTCAAAAAATGCGCTTTGTTCTTTCTCATACTTTCTGATATCAGGATAGGAAATCAATACAAAACAAAACAATTCCATTCATTTTTTTTCCACAGCTTTGTTTTCACTGTTGTTTCCTAACACTTATTGTTCCATTTACTCTTTCTCTCTGTTTTCCATCACATAAAAGTAACTTTGTGTTCTTTATCTCTTCTAGGAAAACTTGGTAATGAGTCTTTAAGGTGAATCCCGGACCACCCTTGTTTTGATTTTGTGTTATGGGTGTTCTTTTGTGTGATCATTCTCACGGAGAGTCCTTGTGAAGCTGGGCTTTTCCAGTGGTTTGTCAAAATGGAAATAGATATTTAATAAACCAAACACAAAATGACCTTGCTCCAGGAATGCATCATTTCTGAGAAAACACTACCTCTTCCAACTAGAGATTGTGAATATTACTCGTATTATCCTTTACTCCCTTTTATTAAAACTGTATTTTTTTTACACATTTGTATAACTCAGATAATGCAATGTGAAACTGATTGCCTACCAATTACAATTGATGTTAACGATGCTACTGGGAGGCTGCCCCTACAGTGGCTGTGCCATGTCTAGGGACTTGCTAGCTTTGCTAAGTTACATGGGATTGCCTACGTACTAAATGGAGGTGGGGGATGGGTCCAAGGACACAGCGGCACCACCCCGCCCCGACGTGGAAGCCCCAGAGGGGGCCCCAGGCACCGCACCTGCGAGCCAGAGGTGGGCGAGTGATGGCGGACGACACTGCAGCATCCAGCGGGTCACTGACAGGGGCATGTGAACCCCAGGACCGTGGCAACAAGCACTGCCAGACGGGCCGTGGGGTGGGCTTCCGGCCCCGGACATGCCGCGACGCGAGCCGGACGGGCGGGGGGCGGGCGGGCGAGCAGGACGGTGCCGGTGCCTCGGAGGGGTGTTGGGGAGGAGGGGCACTGGAGCCGCGGTTGGCCGGACGTCGGGCCGCCACCAGGGGCGGAAGGTGAACCACGGCGACCGGGACACACTCACCCACCCTCTCCCCGGTGGACCCTTCCTACTTGCCTTCCTCCCCCCCCAACAAGCCCCCACCATCGATGACGTGTGACGATGACGATGGCACGGGGCCTTCCACCCCACCAGGGCCAACGAACCCTGCACCACGAGCTGCGTGAGGCACGAGGGAGCCCCTGAGGGAACCCCCAAGGGAAGAACCCAGATTGCAGTGGTGGCCACAGGAAGTCGGACCCAGCCGGCTCTCTTCCCTCTCTGTTTTTGTGGGTGGCGGCGCCACCTTCTCTCTCTTCCTCACAGCCGGGAGCCCCTCTTCCCCACACCACCCAACGCATGACCACACAGGGCCTGCGGGTGGAGGGGGAAGGGTCGGTCGGGCATGGCAGAAGAGGAGGGTGGACGTCTCCCGTCTGCACTTGAGGGGACAGAGGGCCCTGGCGGGCCCTGCCAGGGAACCCCTAGCCATGCACGCCGAGGAGCCCAGAGGCACCCCCAGGGGCTATTGATCGGCAAGCGATGCTCAGACAGGCATAGCCCTGGGAGGAACTCGGGCTGCAAGTGCGTTGGAAGGGTCGATGATCAGTGTGTCCTGCAATTCACATTAATTCTCACAGTTAGCTGCGTTCTTCATTGACATAGGAGCTGAGTGATCCACCACTAAAAGTCATACAAGGTCGATTTGGCGAGGGTGCGCCCAACACCGGGAGGCCCTCCTGGCACGGCACGTCCCCCAGAGGGGTTACCTCAGGCCAGCCAGTCAGACAGCAACGGGACTAGACTCCAGAGAGGGGTCGGAAGGTTTCACAACACAGGGAGGCGGTGCTGACCACGGGGGGCAAACGCAGACACCACCCCTGGGCGCCCGGGGTTTACCGCCCCCATGGCACGGGGCACACGCCACACATGCGGCATGCGCGCGATGGCACGACAGCGGTCGGGTAAAGCCCCCAACCGCATCAGCGGCGACATGCTAGTGCAGCATGGCCCCGTACGGCCGGGCGGGTGGAGTCTGTGGGGGAGGCGAGGGAGGGGCCAGGCCCCACTCAAAAGGACTCCGCCACGGGCCCAACGCACCCGACCCACGGAGAGATGGGCGACCTCCCAAGGGGTCCTTAAACCTCCACGCCAGAACGTGCTAGGTACCTGGACGGTGGGGGTGGACGAGGAGGGCGGACAGGTGTCCCGCCCCCGACCCTCGAGACGCCCTAGTGGGAAGGCTGGGGAGAGCAAGCGGGCGGGGCCAGGCCAGGTGGCACAGTGTGGCAGAGGCGACGATGGCGGCAGTGGCAGCGATGGCAATCCGGCCGGCCCCGACCAGAGGCAGCGGGATGGGGCGGAGCCGGCGGGACAGGGCGGGACGACGTCCCCAGCTTGCACCAAGATCCCCACTCTGCCGTGACATCGAGAACCACCCCTGCACCCACCGACACACACGTTGGGGCCAAGGCAGGGGACCGCACCCTGCTGTTCACCAGGCCGGCGAGCCATCCAGCCCACCCCACGACATGCACACACGCTTTCGTCCGCGCAAGCATGTCTCTCTCTCCCTCCTCTCTCTCTCGGCTCTCGGGCCGGCAGGGCCGTGCAACAAACAAAAGGCATGACCCCGCCCACGCATGCGCCACAGGAGGAACACGTCGGCCAAGGAGGAAGGACGAGGCGGCGCCACCCCGGCTTCGCTCTTCTCCGTTAATGATCATGCCACAGGTTCGCCTATGGAAACTTTTTTTTTTTTTTGAGACGGACTCTTGCTCTGTCACCCAGGCTGGAGTACAGTGGCGTGATCTCGGCTCACTGCAAGTTCCGCCTCCCGGGTTCACGCCATTCTCCTGCCTCAGCCTCTCCGAGTAGCTGGGACTACAGGCGCCCGCCACCACGCCTGGCTAATTTTTTTGTATTTTTAGTAGAGACGGGGTTTCATCGTGGCCTCAATCTCCTGACCTCGTGATCCACCCACCTCGGCCTCCCAAAGTGCTGGGATTACAAGCGTGAGCCACCGTGCCTGGCCTCACCTACGGAAACTTCTGTTACTACTTTTAGTCCCGCTAGATAGTCAAGTTCAACTGTCTTCTGAGAGCTCCGTCAGGGCCGTGGGCTGACCCCGCGGGGCCAATCCGAGGGCCTCACTAAACCATCCAATCAGTAGTAGCGATGGGCGATGTGTACAAAGGGCAGGGACTTCACTCAAGCTTATGACCCGCACTTACTGGGAATTCCTCATTCATGGGAAATAATTGCAATCCCCGATCCCCATCACAAATGGGGTTCAACCGGTTACCCATGTCTGCCACGTAGGGTAGGCACACGCTGAGCCAGTCAGTGTAGCGCGCATGCAGCCCTGGACATCTAAGGGCATCACAGACCTGTTATTGCTCAATCTCGGGTGGCTGAATGCCACTTGTCCCTCTAAGAAGCTGGGGGATGCCGACTGCTCAGGGGTCACATAACTAGTTAGCATGCCAGAGTCTCGTTCGTTATCGGAATTAACCAGACAAATCACTCCACCAGCTAAGGCCATGCACCATCACCCATGGGCTGGGTGAGTTTTCCCATGTTGAGTCAAATTAAGCCGAACTCACCACTCCTTGTGGTGCCCTTCCATCAATTCCTTTAAGTTTCAGCTTTGCAACCATATTCCTCCCGGAACCCCAAAATCCAAAGACTTTGGTTTCTTGGAAGCTGCCCAGCAGGTCATGGGAATAACGTTGCCACATTGCCAGTCGGCTTCATTTACGGTCGGAACTGTGACGGTATCTGATCATCTTTGAACCTCCGACTTTCGTTCTTGATTAATAAAAACATTCTTTTTTTTTTTTTCTTTTTTTTACTTTTTTTTTTTTTATTATACTTTAGGGTTTTAGGGTACATGTGCACAATGTGCAGGTTTGTTACATATGTATCCATGTGCCATGTTGATTTCCTGCACCCATTAACTCGTCATTTAGCATTAGGTGTATCTCCTAATGCTGTCCCTCCCCCCTCCCCCCACCCCACAACAGTCCCCAGAGCATGATGTTCCCCTTCCTGTGTCCATGAGTTCTCATTGTTCAATTCCCACCTATGAGTGAGAACATGCGGTGTTTGGTTTTTTGTCCTTGCGATAGTTTACTGAGAATGATGTTTTCCAGTTTCATCCATGTCCCTACAAAGGACACGAACTCATCATTTTTTATGGCTGCATAGTATTCCATGGTGTATATGTGCCACATTTTCTTAATCCAGTCTATCGTTGTTGGACACTTGGGTTGGTTCCAACTCTTTGCTATTGTGAATAGTGCCGCAATAAACATACGTGTGCATGTGTCTTTATAGCAGCATGATTTATAGTCCTTTGGGTATATACCCAGTAATGGGATGGCTGGGTCAAATGGTATTTCTAGTTCGAGATCCCTGAGGAATCGCCACACTGACTTCCACAATGGTTGAACTAGTTTACAGTCCCACCAACAGTGTAAAAGTGTTCCTATTTCTCCACATCCTCTCCAGCACCTGTTGTTTCCTGATTTTTTAATGATGGCCATTCTAACTGGTGTGAGATGGTATCTCACTGTGGTTTTGATTTGCATTTCTCTGATGGCCAGTGATGAGGAGCATTTCTTCATGTGTTTTTTGGCTGCATAAATGTCTTCTTTTGAGAAGTGTCTGTTCATGTCCTCTGCCCACTTTTTGATGGGGTTGTTTGTTTTTTTCTTGTAAATTTGTTTGAGTTCATTGTAGATTCTGGATATTAGCCCTTTGTCAGATGAGTAGGTTGCAAAAATTTTCTCCCATTGTGTAGGTTGCCTGTTCACTCTGATGATAGTTTCTTTTGCTGTGCAGAAGCTCTTTAGTTTAATGAGATCCCATTTGTCGATTTTGGCTTTTGTTGCCATTGCTTTTGGTGTTTTAGACATGAAGTCCTTGCCCACGCCTATGTCCTGAATGGTATTGCCTAGGTTTTCTTGTAGAATTTTAATGGTTTTAGGTCTAACATATAAGTCTTTAATCCATCTTGAATTAATTTTTGTATAAGGTGTAAGGAAGAGATCCAGTTTCAGCTTTCTACATATGGCTAGCCAGTTTTCCCAGCACCATTTATTAAATAGGGAATCCTTTCCCCATTTCTTGTTTTTGTCAGGTTTGTCAAAGATCAGATAGTTGTAGCTATGCGGCATCATTTCTGAGGGCTCTGTTCTGTTCCATTGATCTATGTCTCTGTTGTGGTACCAGTACCATGCTGTTTTGGTTACTGTAGCCTTGTAGTATAGTTTAAAGTCAGGTAGCGTGATGCCTCCAGCTTTGTTCTTTTGGCTTAGGATTGACTTGGCGATGCGGGCTCTTTTTTGGTTCCATATGAACTTTAAAGTAGTTTTTTCCAATTCTGTGAAGAAAGTCATTGGTAGCTTGATGGGGATGGCATTGAATCTATAAATTACCTTGGGCAGTATGGCCATTTTCACGATATTGATTCTTCCAACCCATGAGCATGGAATGTTCTTCCATTTGTTTGTATCCTCTTTTATTTCATTGAGCAGTGGTTTGTAGTTCTCCTTGAAGAGGTCCTTCACATCCCTTGTAAGTTGGATTCCTAGGTATTTTATTCTCTTTGAAGCAATTGTGAATGGGAGTTCACTCATGATTTGGCTCTCTGTCTGTTATTGGTGTACAAGAATGCTTGTGATTTTTGTACATTAATTTTGTATCCTGAGACTTTGCTGAAGTTGCTAATCAGCTTAAGGAGATTTTGGGCTGAGACAATGGGGTTTTCTAGATATACAATCATGTCATCTGCAAACAGGGACAATTTGACTTCCTCTTTTCCTAATTGAATACCCTTTATTTCCTTCTCCTGCCTGATTGCTCTGGCCAGAACTTCCAGCACTATGTTGAATAGGAGCGGTGAGAGAGGGCATCCCTGTCTTGTGCCAGTTTTCAGAGGGAATGCTTCCAGTTTTTGCCCATTCAGTATGATATTGGCTGTGGGTTTGTTGTAGATAGCTCTTATTATTTTGAGATACGTCCCATCAATACCTAATTTATTGAGAGTTTTTAGCATGAAGGGTTGTTGAATTTTGTCAAAGGCCTTTTCTGCATCTATTGAGATAATCATGTGGTTTTTGTCTTTGGTTCTGTTTATATGCTGGATTACATTTATTGATTTGCGTATGTTGAACCAGCCTTGCATCCCAGGGATGAAGCCCACTTGATCATGGTGGATAAGCTTTTTGATGTGCTGCTGGATTCGGTTTGCCAGTATTTTATTGAGGATTTTTGCATCAATGTTCATCAAGGATATTGGTCTGAAATTCTCTTTTTTGGTTATGTCTCTGCCAGGTTTTGGTATCAGGACGATGCTGGCTTCGTAAAATGTGTTAGGGAGGATTCCCTCTTTTTCTATCGATTGGAATAGTTTCAGAAGGAATGGTACCAGTTCCTCCTTGTACCTCTGGTAGAATTCAGCTGTGAATCCATCAGGTCCTGGACTCTTTTTGGTTGGTAAGCTATTGATTATTGCCACAATTTCAGAACCTGTTATTGGTCTATTCAGAGATTCAACTTCTTCCTGGTTTAGTCTTGGGAGGGTGTATTTGTCGAGGAATTTATCCATTTCTTCTAGATTTTCTAGTTTATTTGCATAGAGGTGTTTGTAGTATTCTCTGATGGTAGATTGTATTTCTGTGGGATCGGTGGTGATATCCCCTTTTTCGTTTTTTATTGCATCTATTTGATTCTTCTCTCTTTTCTTCTTTATTAGTCTTGCTAGCGGTCTATCAATAAAAACATTCTTAGCAAATGCTTTCACTCTGGTCCGTCCTGCGCCGGTCCAAGAATTTCACCTCTAGCGGCACAATACAAATGCCCCCAGCCATCCCTCTTAATTATGCCTCCCCCATCCCCTGGTAACTGTTGAGTTTAAAGGAGCCGAGGCTGGCAGGGCTGGAGCTGCTGAGGGGCGGAGGGGGGTGGGGGGGGTGCCTGAGGCACTGCAGAAAGTGGGCCTGAGCCTGGAGGATGACGGTGCTGCAGGAACCCGTCCAGGCTGCTATATGGCAAGCACTAAACCACTATGCTTACCGATATGCCGTTCTCCTCACAGAAAGTCTTTATGCAGAAGTACACTCAGAAGAACCCTTGGTTTACTGGGGACCTGTTATTACCACCCAGGAAAGGCCTATAAAGCATATAGACTCTTGAAAGGACACAGTTGTCCTACACCGCAATGCAGATATCTGCTTGCAAAATGTTGTTTTGATGTCAGCAAGTTTGCAGAAGGGGAACAAATCTTATCGGGTGGAGTGTTTAATAGGCAGGAAAGCCATGATGGCATTGTTATTGAGTTTGGTGATTCAGCTTGCTTTCCCTTTCCATTGTTGGGACATGTATATTGCAAGACAGATCGGCTTGCCAAAGGATCAGAGTGTTACCAAAAGAGCCTTAGTTTAAAGCCTTTCCTCTGGCATCCCTTTGAATCATTATGTGAAATAGGTGAAAAGCCAGATCCTGACCAAACATTTAAATTCACATCTTTACAGAACTTTAGCAACTGTCTGCCCAACTCTTGCACAACACAAGTACCTAATCATAGTTTATGTCACAGACAGGCTGAGGCTGTTCTTACGGAAACACCCCAGGACACAAATGAATTAAACAGATTGAATTTAGAATCTTCCAATTCAAAGTACTCCTTGAATACAGATTCCCCAGTGTCTATTGATTCAGCTGTAATTTCACCTGATACTGTCCCACTTGGAACAGGAACTTCCATATTATCTAAACAGGTTCAAAATAAACCAAAAACTGGTCGAAATTTATTATTAGGAGGACCAGCATCTGTTAGTCCATTAACCCCGAGTTTTGGGATTTTGCCATTAGATACCCCAAGTCCTGGAGATGGATCCTATTTACAAAACTACACTAATACACCTTCTGTAATTGATGTGCCATCCACCGGAGCCTCTTCAAAAAAGTCTGTTGCCAGAATTGGCCAAACTGGAGCAAAGTCTGTCTTCACACAGAGTGGAAATAGCCGAGAGGTAACTCCAATTCTTGCACAAACAGAAAGTTCTGGTCCATAAATAAGTACAACATCTCAGGTATTGAGCCCCACTATGACATCTCCCCCAAATGCACTGCCTCGAAGAAGTTCACCACTCTTTACTAGTGACAGTTCCACAACCAAGGAGAATAGGAAAAAACTAAAAATGAAGTGTCCACCTAAAATCCCAAGCAGAAAAACAAAAAGTAAAACTAACGAAGGATGAATAACTCAACCTAACACAAACGGCGGCCTGGAAATGACAAAATTGGACTCTTCCATCATTTCAGAAGGGAAAATATCCAAAACCACACCTCAGATTCAGGCTTCTAATCTACAAAAAGCAGCAGCAGAAGGCTTGATGAACCTTCTTCGTGAAAGGGGGAAAGGTTCTTTAGCTTTGTGTTCTTAACACTGCAAACAAGCTATCAATATTTTGAGCCATCTACCTTCTGACCACTACAACACTGGTTGGGTACTGTGCCAAATTGGAAAGGCCTATTTTGAACTTTCAGAGTACATGCAAGCTAAAAGAAGATTCTCAGAGGTTAGAAGCATCGATAATTATAGAGTCGAAGCCATGGAGATCAACTCTACAACACTTTGCCATCTTCAAAATGATGTTGCTCTTTCAGCTCTGTCAAAAGACTTAAGAGACATGGATAAAAATTCGCCAGAGGCTTGCTGTGCTGCAGGGAACTGTTTGAGTCTGCAAGGGGAACACGATATTGCAGTTAAATTCTTCCAGAGAACTATCCAAGTGGATTCAAATTATGCTTATGCCTATACTCTATTAGGGCATGAGTTTGTCTTAACTGAAGAATTGGACAAAGCATTAGCTTGTTTTTGAAATGCTATCAGAGTCAATCCTGAACATTATAATGCATGGTTAGTGGTAATGAAGTGTAAAGACAAAATCTTGATGGTGCTGGTAGTCACTAATTTTTCTTGTTAGATAGCTCTTTATTGTCATGAATTTGGTTACTAATACTTAGGGATGGTACATACTGGTCAGTAACTTCAAACTAACATGTTTTCTTATGAAATGTATGTCTTTAACAAACTCTTAAGTTAATTCATGATAATAGAATACCAGATCCTTATACTCAACAGTTTCAGTCTTCTACCAAACTTTTGCAGATACTGTAGTTGCGTTTTGTTCGTGTGTTTAGTTTTTTTACTTGATTTGTTACTTTTTTTTCGAACACAGAAATGGTGATTGGGACAAAAAGTGCTTGGGAAATTGGAAAGGAATAGCATAATTCACTTATTGGATAATAGAAAAAAACACTGAGAAAATTCACTAGTTGCTGCTTTTTGACAGTGTTCCAGTTTATTGAGTTACTATTAAGAACTTAGTCTACCCTTTCATTTAGCAGTATCTCTGTTTTACTTTTTTGTACTTGTGTATAAATAGACACATAGGAAGTTACTACCCAGGTCATATTGTTATCAACTGAATAACATATGACAAAGTTCGGTCCTACTTCTGCCTCAACACCGTACTTACTGTTGACATTTATTGTATTTTTCTGGACTGACTTAAAAGTTTAAATATCAAGAGAAGGCCAGGCACGGTGGCTCATGCCTGTCATCCCAGCACTTTGGGAGGCCGAGGTGGGTAGATCACAAGGTCAAGAGATTGAGACCATTCTGGCCAACATGGTGAAACCCCGTCTCTATTAAAAGTATAAAAGTTAGCTGGGCATGGTGGCGGGCACCTGCAGTCCCAGCTACTCGGGAGGCTGAGGCAGGAGAATCACTTGAACCCGGGAGGTGGAGGTTGCAGTGAGCCAAGATTACACCACTGCACTCCAGCCTGGGCGACAGAGCGAGACACTGTCTCAAGAAAAAAATAAAATAAAATAATATAAGATAAATAAATTAATATCAAGAGAAAGTATAATTCTGAATTTTATCTTTAGGGTTAATTATTATAGCGGTTGAGTTTTATCACTTGATTTGCTTCTAAATCTGAAGCATTATATTACTAAAACATTTTTTGATTTTTGAATGTGTTGTTTGATGGATTATATCTCATTTTGCAGTAGTAGTTGCAATGCCTGAAAGATGGCCAAAAACATAGTCCTAGCTTTTGCTGACCAATGTAACAATCAACTTGCCAATACTGCCTTCTCTTCCGATAGCTATGTTCTCTGTCATATTTTAAGAACTCAGTTCTTCATAAGACTTGTATTGTTTTTGATTATTTCCCAAGTCTGGTTGATCCTTGTGTGTGTGTTTTTTTTAAAATGTGTATTGTCTGTTCAGCTGTTTTGCAGGAGGCACATTCTTAAAAAACTTAACCATATCAAAAATTGTGTTTAAAGGAGGATTATTCAGATTGGCAAGCTTTTACTAAGAGGAGTTTAAATGCTGACGTATTTAGGTAACTCTAAATACTGAGCAATTTTATTCCAACTACAAAATAGATAGCCTTTCTTTTGTTTTCACTTTTACTATCGTCAGCACCATGTTTAATACCTTTTCTTCATCTATAACACAATTTTAATGATATATAAAGCCACTCAAAGCAGATATATTGTGCTGTAAAAAAAAAAAAAAGTCATTATGTGGCACAGAATGAGGTGTGGCTCGAATCTAGACTCTCCAGTGAAAACCAATGAAATAGGGTGAA
The DNA here is from genome assembly GCF_028878055.3 of Symphalangus syndactylus. Taxonomy (NCBI): domain Eukaryota; kingdom Metazoa; phylum Chordata; class Mammalia; order Primates; family Hylobatidae; genus Symphalangus; species Symphalangus syndactylus. Next base: position 45,413,490 of record NC_072434.2, on the reverse strand, counting down.
ACCCCGTGTCTACTAAAAATAAAAAAATGAGCGGGGCATGGTGGCGCTGAGGCAGGAGAATCACTTGAACCCAGGAGGCAGAGTTTGCAGTGAGCTGAGATCACGCCACTGCACTCCAGTCGGCGGGGACAGAGCAAGACTCCATCTCAGAAGCAAACACACAAAGCCAATAAAGGTGTTTAACTCAACGTGTCAGGCTCAGGTCTCTTGACAGGATATATCCAGCACCCTGGAAAACGTCGAGGGGTGGGGTGGAATCTATTTTGGGGCCTCAAGGAAGGGTTTGAGATATAGTCCCGCAAACGTGATGGCCTAAGGAAGCCCCTCCGCCCAAGAAGCGATATTCATTTCTAGCCTGTAGCCACCCAAGAGGGAGAATCGGGCTCTCTACAGACCCCCCAACCCACGCCTCATGAAATGAGCTCTCGCTCCGTCAGGCTCTATTCATGCCGTGTGGTTTTGTAACCTACAGCGTGTGTGTGTGGGTTGCGGGGTGGGGTGGGGGCGGCTGTGGACAGAGGAGGGGATAAAGCGGCGGTGTCCCACGGGTGCCTGGGACGTGGGACGTGGGACGTGGGTGGGGTGGCCAGAGTCTAGGGAACTCATCGCCTGTCAGGACGTCTCCCCTACTGGTCCCCTCTCTGACCTACGCTCCACATCTTCGCAGTTCAGTGGGGACCTTGTGGGTGGAAGTCACCATCCCTTTGGACTTTAGCCGAGGAAGACCGGGCTCCCAAGAGTCTCCCAGGAGTCGGGGCCTTGGGCAGGCTCACAAGGATGCTGACGGTGATGGTTGGTGACGGCGATGTAAGTTGGAGGCCTCGGGCCAATGCAGAGGTATCCATTTGACCCCGGTGGGACAGGTCACCTTTGCGGAGTCCCGTGCGTCCTTCCAGAGACTCATCCAGCACTAGCAAGCATGGTCCCGAGGATCCCAGCTCCCAGCAGGCACTTTTGTTCACACAGAATCCTGGGCAGGCAAGTTCTCAGCAGGCTTAGGCCTCCTAGCCAAAAAGCCAAAGCCACTTCTGGGATTTTTTTCAAAGAGCCAGTGGTTCCACAATGGGCCGTGGGTAGTTGTGGAAATGGAGAGAAGTGTTTGCAGATATATATTTGAGACAGAACGGACAGGGCTCGGTCACAGGTCATGTAGGACACGAGCAGGTGCACATTGAGAAAACCCTCCCAGCATCCTAGGTGAACAGAGGTATGATTTTTTGAGACAGTCGAGGGAGATGCAACCCCAGATTTTAGGGTTGGATCTTTATTAATATGTAGTATCTATGAGGTATCCAAGTCCAGAAATCAACTCGCCAGTTCTGTACAGCATTCTGTAGGGAGATCAAATCTGGGATGTCTAAAGTTAAGAATTCAGGCCGTGGTAATGGATTAGATTAGATGTACTTGAACTTATTTTGCAAAGAAAGAGAGGGCAGGAGATAGGGAGAGCCAGAGAGCGAGCGAGCGAGAGAGAGAGGCAGAGACAGAGAGAGACAGACGGAGAGATACAAAGATACACAAAGAGAGAAAGACAGAGAGAGAGAGAGAGAGACAGACAGACAGATAAAGACACAGAGAAAGACAGTGATGGACAGAGACAGAGAGAAACAGAGACAGAGACAGAAAGAGAGAGACAGAGAGAGAGACAGACAGAGAGACAGAGAGAGAGAGACAGACAGACAGGCAGAGAAAGAGTAAGACAGAAGGCAGACACACACACACACAGAGACAGAGACGGAGAGACAGAGAGAAAGAGAGAGAGAGACAGACAGAGATAGAGAGAGAGACAAGGAGAGAGAGACAGACAGAGAGAGACAGACAGGCAGAGAAAGACAGTAAGACAGAAGATAGACACAGAGAGAAAGACAGGCAGAGAGAGAGAGACAGAGACAGAGAAACAGACAGGCAAAGAGACAGAGAGAAAAAAACAGACAAGGAGAGAGAGAGAGACAAACAGACAGACAGAGAAGGAGAGAGAGCACCGACAGAGAGACAGACAGGCAGAGAAAGAGAATAAGACAGAAGACAGACACAGTGAGAGAGACAGAGAGACAGACAGAGACAGCGAGACAGAGAAAGAAAGAGAGATACAGACAGACAGACAGACAAAGAGACAGAGAAAGACAGAGATGGACAGGGAGAGACAAAGAGAAACAGACAGAGAGACAGAGAGAGAGAAAGAGAGAGAGAGAGAGACAGGCAGGCAGAGAAAGAGAGTCAGACAGAAGACAGACACAGTGAGAGAGACAGGCAGAGAGAGAGACACAGAGACAGAGAGAAAGAAAGAGACAGAGAAAGACAGAGATGGACAGAGAGAAACAGAAAGAGAGAGAGACAGAGACAGAGACAGAAACAGACAAACAGGGAGAGAGAGAGACAGACAAGGAGAGAAAAGGAGTAAGACAGAAGACAGACACAGTGAGAGAGACAGGCAGAGAGAGAGACAGAGGAAATAGGCAGAGAGAGAGAGAGAAGAAAGAGAAAGAGAGACAGAGACAGACAGAGAGACAGAGAGAGGAGGAGGAAGGGCGTGCTCAGGAAATAATTACACATATTTTATAATGCTTTTGATCCCGTAAATGGTGGCCGGGGTGTGCTTTGAAAACAACAACAACAACAACAACAACAACAACAACAACAACAAGAGCAGCAGCAGCAGCATTCGCTAACGGATTTCTAGAAAATAAGATAGTATGAAGTATAGTAAACATCAACCGGCTCTCACTGCACGTGGAGAGATTCACAAAAACGCTAGTTAACAACAGGAGAAAACAGCAGCTAACATGTCTTGGGGAAAATATACGTCTTCCTGAAAACTGGGGATTTCTACTTCACCTGAAAAGAAACACATACGAAAAAGGAAAAACACGAATAAAACAAAACAAGCCAACAAACACGGGCCAAGGCACCGTCCCTGGAAATCTTAAGTGAGCAAAGTATTAGTTTTCAGAAAGCGTTTCTGTTCTGGGCAAATACTAAGAAGGCCCAGACTAGAGCTGTGAGGTCGTTCCCATTGTGAAACTATGCTGGCTGGAGGGAGGAGAAACTAAAACATCATGATAAAAGGTGATTGAGACCCAGCCAGGGTGAAGCTTTCCTAGGGACGGAGGCCTGAGGAGGCGAGCGGGGGAAAAACCCCACAACGGCAGATCCGCCCGCTTGCCCACGCGGGTCAAGTGCTACGCCATCGGCCCAAGCTGCCTCTGGGGAAGTGGGACGGTGCCGCCCCCATCTTCAAAAACGGTGGCCACTGAGGCCTGACGCCTACCGATGCAAATGTCAGCCTGGCGAGAATGAGATCCCCGGCAAGGGGTGGTGGAAGGGGAGAGAAGACCGAGGCACTCCGGGGTGGCTCTGGAGGGTTTCCAAGCAGGGTGTTGGGAGGCGGGGGGTGGGGGATTTAGGGGCAACCCACCTAACGGATTCACTAAATGAAGGCAAAGGGACGTGGGTAGTGGGGGGAGCCGGGGGGCGACTTGAAAATTAAACTAAAGCCAAAGTCGAAGAGTCTATGCGCACGAAAGAAACCAACACACAAAGAAAACTAAAGCGCTGATCAAAGAACAATAGGGCCCCCACCAGGGCGGAGGTTCCCTAGGCAACGAGGGAGAGAGGGAGGGGCCTCCAGAAGGGAGAGAGAGAAAACAGTTGCCCCAAGCTCGTTGAAGTCGGCGAGACCTCCCTCCGAGTCACATCGACTTTCAGTAACAGTGGCCGCTAGGTGATGCCCGAAGACAACCGATGCCTGCAAGTGTCGGTCAGTGCGGAAAGGAATTTATTTATTTATTTGTTTGTTTGTTTGTTTATTTATTTATTTATTTATTTAGAGACAGAGTCTCACTCACTCTGCAGCCTGGGCTGTAGTGCAGTGGCACGATCTCGGCTCACTGCAGCCTCCGCTTCCCAGGTTCAAGCGATTCTCCCGCCTCAGCCTCCTGAGTAGCTGGCATTACAGGCGCCTGCCCCACCGCGCCCAACTCAGTTTTGTATTTTTAGTAGAGACGGAGTTTCGCCGTGTTGGCAAGGCTGGTCTCGATCTCCCCCAACCTCAGGTGATCCACCCGCCTCTGCCTCCCAAAGTGCTGGGATGACAGACGTGAGCCAACACGCCCGGCCTTAACCGAGTATTTTTAAGTCGAGGAGCTTATCAGGGAAATATGAGAAGTAGGGACGCCACACATGACAGAGAGAAAAGTCTGAAAATGCCCCTTCCATCCAAGTGGGGACCCGGCCTCGACCTCCCGAAATCATACACCAAGTGGCGAAGCCCAGCAAGGCCCATCTGTCTAGATTTCTCTCGGCGTCTCTAAGCACGCGCTTCTCACTTTCGTGGAAGGGGCAGGGCCCTCCTCTGCACGGGGGGTCTGACAGACTGACAGAGAAAGAGACAGACATGGAAAGACAGAGATGGACAGAGAGAGACAGAAATAGACAGAGACAGAGAGATAGAGAAACAGCCAGACAGGGAGGGAGAGAGACAGAGAGAGAGAGAGAGAGAGAGAGACAGACAGACAGACAGAGACAGACAGAGAGAAACAGACAGAAAGAGAGAGACAGAGAAAAAGAAAAACAGACAGAAAGAGAGAGACAGAGAAAGAGAAAAACAGACACAAAGAGACAGACAGAGAGGGACAGAGAGAAACAGAAACAGAGAGAGACGGAGAGAGAAAGGGAAGGAGAAGAGAGTCAGACAGACAGGCACAGAAAGAGAGTAAGACAGCAGACAGACACAGTGAGAGAGACAGGCAGAGAGAGAGAGAGACAGAGAGAAAGAAAGAGAGAGACAGAGAAAGAGACACACAGAAAAGGACAGAGAGAAACAGAAAAAGAGAGAGACAGAGATAGAGAAAGAGAGAGAGAAAGAGAAAGAAACAGACAGACAGGGAGTGAGAGAGACAGAGAGAGAGAGAGACAGACAGACAGAGAAAGACAGAGACAGACAGAAACAGACAGAAAGAGAGAGAGACGGAGAGAGAGAGTGAGAGATAGAGAGAAACAGAAAGGGAGGGAGAGAGAGACAGACAGGCAGAGAAAGAGAGTAAGACAGAAGAGAGACACAGTGAGAGAGACAGGCAGAGGGAGAGACAGAGACAGAGAGAAAGAAAGAGAGAGACAGACAGAGAAAGAGACCGACAGAGACAGACAGAGAGAAACAGACAGAGAGAGAGACAGGGAGAGAGAGAGAAACAGAAAGGCAGGGAGGGAGAGAGAGAGAGAGACAGACAGGCAGAGAAAGGAGTAAGACAGAAGACAGACACAGTGAGAGAGACAGGCAGAGAGAGACAGAGACAGAGAGAAAGAAAGAGAGAGACAGACAGAGATGGAAAGAGACAAACTGACAGAGAGAGAGACAGAGAGATTGAGGGAGAGAGAGAGACAGAAAGGGAGGGAGAGGGACAGACAGAGAGACAGACGGGCAGAGAAAGAAAGACAGAAGATAGGCACAGAGAGACAGACAGAGAGAGAGAGCAAGAGATACAGACAGAGAGACTCAGAAAAAGAAAGAGACAGACAGACAGAGAGACAGAGAAAAACAGAAACAGACAGAGAGAAACAGAGATAGAGAGAAACAGACAGAAAGAGAGACAGAGAGAGAAAGACAGGGAGGGAGAGAGAGAGAGACAGACAGGCAGAGAAAGAGAGTTAGACAGAAGACAGACACAGTGAGACAGGCAGAGAGAGACAGAGACAGAGAGAAAGAAAGAGACAGACAGACAGAGAAAGAGACAGAGAAAGACAGAGATGGACAGAGAGAGACAGAGAGAAACAGACAGAAAGAGAGAAGGTCCCAGCCCAGTAGCTATACAGTGCCTTTTCTTTCATTTTCTCTTTCTTTTCTGGTCTTTTCTTTTCTTTTTTCTTTCTTTCTTTCTTTCATTTATTTATTTATTTATTTATTTATTTGGAGACCGAGTCTCACTCTGCCGCCCAGGCTGTAATGCAGTGGCGCCATCCCGGGTCACTGCAACCTCTGCCTGCCAGGTTCAAGCGATTCTCCAGCCTCAATCTCCCGAGTAGCTGGGATTACAGGTGCCTGCCCCACCGCGCCCGACTCAGTTTCGTATTTTCAGTAGAGACGGGGTTTCACCATGTTGGCCAGGCTGTTCTTGAACTCCTGACCTTGTGACCCACCCACCTCGGCCTCCCAAAGTGCTGGGATGACAGATGTGAGCCACTGCGTTCAGTGTACAGTGCCATTTCTTAGAAATCACTCATGGGAACACACACTAATAGGTCATGTGTAGACGTTTTATTTATTTATTTATTTATTTATTTATTTATTTATTTATTTATTTTTTGCACTGGAAGGTGGGTGGATGGAGTTGCGCCCTTGCTGGCCAGGCTGGAGTACAATGGCATAAGGGGCTTAAGGAGTCAACCTATGGCAGGGAGGACACGTCATTCAGAGCGTAAGGGCTGCAGCGAAAGGTGGTAGAGCCCATGCTTTTAAAGGCTGAAATCCTGGCGGCTCAGGCCTGTCATCCCAGCACTTTGGGAGGCCCAGGAGTATTGGGGTACCTGCCCCGATAATCACGTAGGTTCTTTTCTATTTTCCTAAGTGTCAGCTGGCTTGAGAAATAAAAGGACAGAGTACAAAAGAGAGAAATTTTAAAGCTGGGCATCCAAGGGAGACATCACACTTTGGTAGGATCCGTGATGCCCCACAAGCCACAAAAACCAGCAAGATTTATTAGGGATTTTCAAAAGGGGAGGGAGTGTGCGAATAGGTGTGGGTGACAGACATCAAGTACTTCACAGGGTAATAGAATATCACAAGGCAAGTGTAAGCAGGGCAAGATCACAGGACTACAGGACCGAGGAGAAATTAAAATTGCTAATGAAGTTTTGGGCACCACTGTCATTGATAACATCTCATCAGCAGACAGGGTTTTGAGATAAACCGATCTGACCAAAATTTATTAAGCGGGAATTTCCTCTTCCTAATAAGCCTGGGAGCGCTATGGGAGACTAGAGTTTATTTCACCTCTGCAATCTCGACCAAAAGAGACAGGTAAGCCCCTGAGGGGGCCAGTTTGGAGACCTACCCCTAGGTGCGCATTCTCTTTCTCAGGGACATTCCATGCTGAGAAAAGGAATTCAGCGATATTTCTCCCATTTGCTTTTGAAAGAAGAGAAATATGGCTCTGTTCTGCCTGGCTCAACAGCGGTCAGAGTTTAAGGTTATCTCTCTTTTTCCCTGAACAATTGCTGTTATCCTGTTCTTTTTTCAGGGTGCCCACATTTCATATTGCTCAAACACACATGCTGTACAATTTTTGTAGTTAACGCAATTATTACAGGGTCCTGAGACAATATACCTCCTCCTAGGCTGACAGGATTAAGAGATTAAAGTAAAGACAGGCATAGGAAATCACAATGGTATTGATTGGGGAAGTGATAAGTGTCCATGAAATCTTTACACTTTATGTTTAGAGATTGCAGTAAAGACAGGCGTAAGAAATTACAAAAGTATTAATTCGGGGAACTAATAAATGTCCATAAAATCTTCACAATCCACGTTCTTCTGCCGTAGCTTCAGCCGGTCCCTCCGTCTGGGGTCCCTGACTTCCCGCAACACAGAAGGGCGGATCACTTGAGGTCAGGAGTTCGATACCAGCGTGGCCAACATGGAGAAACCCCGTCTCTACTAAAAATAGAAAAATTAGCCGGCTGTCGTGGTGCGCGCCTGTAATCCCAGCTACCGAAGAAGAATCACTGGAACCCGGGAAGCAGAGGTTTCAGTGAGCCGAGAGAGCGCCACTGCACCGCAGCCTGGGTGACAGAGCGAAAGAGACTCAGTCCAAAAAAAAGAAAAGAAGAAGAAAAAAAGAACAGGCCCAAATACTGCATTGTCGCTGAATGTTCCCCCAAAAAGCTGGAAAACCCCTGACTCAGGTCAAGGAGGTGGTGTTTCATTTTACTTCTCTCTCTCTCTCTGTCTCTTTCCCTCTCTCCCTCTCTCTCTCTCTCTTTCTCCCCTAACTTTCATTTCTTGTTCAAGCACACATGTGCAAGATTGTTCCATAGGTAAACTTCTGACTGGGGGGTTCAGTGTGCAGATGATTTCATCACCCGGATACTCAGCGCTGTACCAGACAGTTTTCGTGTTTTGTTGTGTTTTGTTTTTTCCTGAAGCTGTCCTTCCACCCCTCCTCCCTCAAGTAGGCTCCCTCGTCTCTCATCCCCCTCGTTCTGCCCACGCAGAACTCTCATCTATAAGTTCCCACGTCTAGATGAGAACACGCGATATTTAGCTGATTGTTGCTTTCATCTTCGGTGGTGGCGGTGAAAGAGGCATGACAGTAAATCGACCCTTAGGACGCTCCCCTCCGTCCCCACCCCGCACTCCCTCCCCACACACACCCTCATTCCTGCACCCCCTCCTCAAATGCAAGAAAGGAAGAAAGACAGAAATTAAAGTAAGAGGTGAGCCTCCAAGACGGTGAAGGCAGGGGATCTCAAAGGGTGAGCAAGCGATGGGGGTCGGGGGATGTCTTGGCTGAGCTTGCAACAATAGGGGACCGAGTGTCCAGCCCCACTACACCCCCTAATCCTCAGCCCCAGCCAGCCTCTGGGTGGGGTTGTGCCTGTAAAGGCTTCTGAATGGAGAGAAGCCCAAGGCAATGGAAGGCATCAGCTCCAACTCCAGGAAGGGAATAGGGCTTTGTGCATTTTTTTTTATTGGGTTGCCGATCTTTTTATTATCTGGAATTATTATGTTCTGGATACAAGAGTGGACAGTTTTTTTATTAATTTTTTTGCACACAAAACAATAAACATTTTCTAAAAATACATACAAACAAAAAGATGCATATCAAACACATTAGGAAAGTTGCACATGGGAAGACGGGGAATAGAAATGGGGGGTGGGAATTAAAGAAAATAAATGAGAGAGGGACTTTGTATGGATCAATGATAATAACTCAATACTCTATTTGACAAAGAAGAAGGAGAAGGAAGAGGAAGAAAAAGAAAATGGGATAAAGGATCAGAAAGGGAGGAAAATAGAAAAAATTAGAGTATGACTCCAGGGTAGACCTGTTTTGTTGTTGTGGGGTTGGTTGGTTGGTTCATCTGTTGTATTTTTCATATGTTTTGCCATGTTGGCTAGGCTGGACTCGAACTCCTAGCCTCAAGTGATCAACCCGCCTTGGCCTCCCAGAGTGCTGGGACTACAGGCGTGAGCCACCACATCCAGCCCCCACATTGCGTCTGGCCTCCGTGGTAGACCTCCCAGATGGCGCGGCCGAGCAGAGGTGCTCCCCACATCCCAGACGGGGCGGCCAGGCAGAGGTGCTCCTCACTTCCCAGATGGGGCGTCCGGGCAGAGGGGCTCCTCACTTCCCAGACGGGGCTTTGTGCATTTGAATGGGGCTTTAGAAGGCGGTGCTGCGCCTCCCAAAGCGATGTGCCTCGCCTCGCCTCGCCCAGAGCGAGACTCCGAGTCAAAATCAATCAGTCAATAATAAAAAAATTCATCAATAAATAAGAAAGAAAGAAGAAAGAAAGGAAGAAAGAAAGAGAAATAAATAAATAAATAAATAAATAAATAAATAAATAAGTAAGTACAGCGGTCGTGGTCGTGAATCATTCCCCGGAGTCCAGGCGCAGTGGCTCACGCCCGTCAGGCCAGCACTTGGAGACGCAGGGTCAGGAGGGTTGCAACAAAATGATGAGACCCTGTCTGTGGAAAAACATTTAAAAATGAAGGCCAGGCGCAGTGGCTCACGCCTGCCATCCCAGCACTTTGGGAGTCGGGGAGGGCGGATCAGCTGAGGTCGGGAGTTCGAGACCAGCCTGACCAACATGGAGAAGCCCCGTCTCTACTAACAATACAAAATCAGCCAGACATGGTGGCGCATGCCTGCAATCCCAGCTACTCGGGAGGCTGACGCAGGAGAATCGCTTGAACCCGGGAGGCAGAGGTTGCTGTGGGCCAAGATCGCGCCATTGCAGTCTGGGCAACAAGAGCGAAACTCTGTCTCGGAAAAATAAATAAATAAATAAATAAATAAATAAATAAATAAAAATGATCTGGGCACAGTGGCGCGTGCCTGTGGTCTCAGGTACTGCACTCTGGAGGCTGAGGTGGAAGGATCGCTTGAGTCCAGGAGCGTCCACGCTGCAGTGAGTGAGTTATGATGGCACCACTGCCAGGGTGACAGAGTGAGATGCTGTCTCTAAATCAGTCAATCAATCAATCAGATCACTGGAAGGCGCTGTCTGTGCCTTACTTTCAAAGGGAGTCTCTTTAGGCCAAGCAGGTATGGTGCCTCACGCCAGTAATCCCAGCACTTTGGGAGGCCGAGGCGGGAGGAAAGAAGGAAGGGAGTTAGGCAGTCAGGCAGGAAAGAAAGAAAGAAAGAGAGAGAGAGAGAGAGAGGGAGGGAGGGAAGGAAGGAAGGAAGGAAGGGAGAAAAAAGAGAGAAGAAAAAAGAAGAAAAGAAAAGAAAACAGGGAGGTGCATATCTCCTTGACTGGTGACTGCCCAGGATACAGCAGACTGAAGCCTCGACCTGTGGGGCCTCAAGTGATCTCTTTATCTCAGCCTCCCGAGTAGCTGCAACTACAGGCGGCTGTCAGCACGCACAACTAATCTTATAATAATATTATGATTATTATTGAGACAGGGTCTTGCCCTGTCTCAATAATTGCCATGGCACGATCTCAGCTCACTGCAACCTCGGCCTCCCTGGTTCAAGCAACTCGCCCGCCTCAGTCTCCTGAGTAGTTGTGATTACAAGCCTATGCCACCAGGCCTGGCTAATTGTTCTATTTTTCATGGAGATGGGGTTTCGCCATGTTGGCCAGCCTGGTCTTGAACTCCTGGCCTCAAGTGATCCACCCGCCTTGGTCTCCCAAAGTGTTGGAATGACAGGCTTGAGCCAGTGTGCCAGGCCCAAATAATCTTTTTAATCAATTGTAGAGAAGGGGTTTCGTCAGCCGCTGGGTGGAGGGTGGGGTGGGTTTTACTCAGCCTGCATACTGTAAAAAGGGTAAATTAGTGTGGTTTGTGAACTAGATGTGGAAATTTTGTGTGTGTGTGTGTGTGTGTGTGTGTGTGTGAGAGAGAGAGAGACCAATCCTACCATGATTACCCAGAAATGGTGTTTGATGTGGGTTCCTGTCTAGTCACCTGTCTGTCTGTAGATGACTGAGGATTCCACAAATGAAGGTCAACAGCATCTGTGGAGCTGTCTCTCTCTTTCATGCGTCTCATCTGTGTGGTGGAGAAAGGGAAGAAAACAGGTTGCGATGGGAAGTTGTTTTCATGCCTGAGGAAGCTGCAGGCAGGCTGAGGGGGAGGAGAGCATCCTATGTGCCATTTCCATACCTGGGCACCCTTTACAATGCTGGGGCTGCCAGTCCACCCTGTACGTCAACCCACCCCCAAGAACAGCACGGTCCGGGGTGGTCCAGTCTCATCCCATCTGGCCCTCCTGGGGCATCTAGTGGAAGTCTTCGCTGGATGATTCCAAAACAGCGTCAACGCGGTTCCCTTGGGGTCGCCTGGCAAAGGCCAGCCGGGGGAGGGTGGCTGGACGTGAAGGGGGCGGGGCATCGGCCTCAGAGCTCCCTGGAAGGTGGCAGGCAGCTGGTGGGGGACGCTGGGCCAGAGACGTGTGGCAGGATATAGATCTGGAAGCCGTGTCAGTCCTCTCCCATACCTCTCCCATGGAAAATCCCACGCGGGGGAGAAGCGGGGACAAGGGGGAGAGGGAAGGAGGCCCTCAGGAGGATTTAGCACCGAAAACCCACCCAGCCAAGCTCCCTCCCTCCTATCGGGTCCAAGGTACACCCTGGGAGGCGGCAAGAGAAACGTTCACTCCGCACTTCTTGTCTTTCTCTTTATTTTTTTCATCTTTTCCATTTTACAAGAGATGCTCATTTCAACAACCAGACGGTGGAGGTGACAGGAGAAGTGTCAAGGCCAGGAGTTTGAGACCAGCCCAAGCAACTGAGCACACAAGTAGGAGAGCCCAGCTGAAAAAAATGAAAAAAAGGAGGAGGAGGAGGAGAAAAGAAAAGAAAAGAAAAGAACAGAAGAGAAGAGAAAAGAAAAGAAAGGAAAAGAAAAGAAAAGTAAAGAAAAGAAAAGAAAAGAAAAAATAAAAACAACCACCAAGAAAGTTCTAATTCTCCAATGGTGCAGGCACGAAAAAGAGTGATTTCACGTCTTTTCCCACAACATGGATAGAGCTGGAAGCAAGTATGTACGCAGTAAACTGCCTTCTACTTACAAGTGGGAGGTAAACAGTGGGTACGCACACAGTCATCAAGATGGAAATAACAGACACTCCAAAAGGGAGAAGGAGGGTAAGAGGGGGACAAGGGATGAATAAATCGCCCGTTGGAGAAAACGTTCGCCACGTGGGTATCGGATACACTGGAGGTCCACTTCTACATCCAGAGGCAGAAGTATGCTGTTCTAACAAACAAGCACATACAACCTCTGAGTCCGTAAAATACCAAAACAACGATGACAGCACCACCAGCAGCAGCAGCAGCAACAGCAACAACAACAAAAGCAACAGAACAGAAGCTGGAACACAAAAGCACCACCACCACCACCACAATCACCAGTTGGGTGTTGGGGAAGGGTAGCCGCACTCGAGGACCTCAGGCTCAGTCCCCTCGGGTTTAAAAAAGAAAACAGCAGACTCATTCCTGTCTGTAGACAGGAAAAATCCAATCAAAGGTCTCCGTTGCTAGAAAGGGAAGTAGAATAAGGAGAAGGGCTTATTGATCTTGTGATCGATCGAGACCATACATGTAGGAAAAAATTAAATACAGACAGCAACACTTTCTACACTGTTCAAAAGCATCGGAGATCAGGCGCACCACACACGATGGGGCTTCTGCCACTAGAAAGAAAAGGCAGGCCGGGTGCAGTGGCTCACGCCTGTCATCCCAGCACTTTGGGAGACCGAGGCGGGTGGATCACGAGGTCAGGAGATCCAGACCATCCTGGCTAACACGGTAAAACCCCGTCTCTACTAAAAATACAAAAAATTAGCCGGGCCTGGTGTGGGCGCCTGTAGTCCCAGGTACTCGGGAGGCTGAGGCAGGAGGATGGCATGAACCCGGGAGGTGGAGCTTGCAGTGAGCCGAGATAGAGCCACTGCACTCTGGCCTGGGCGAAAGAGCGAGACTCCGTCTCAAACAAACAAACAAAAAATAGCCAGGCATAGTGCTGCATGCCTGTAGTCCCAGCTACTCAGGAGGCTGTGGTAGAACAATCACTTGACCCAGCAGTTTGAGGCTGCAGTGAGCTATGATCATGCCACTGCACTCTGGCCTGGGTGACAGAGCGAAACCCCATCTCAAAACAAAGAACAACCAAAAACCTACATGCATACTCAGAGACAGTGTGGGTTTGGTTCCAGACAACCACAATAAGGCAAATGTTACAATCAAGTTAGTCGCATGAACATTTTGTTTCCCAGGGCTTATAAAAGTTATGCTTAAACTATGTTGTAGTCTAATGAGTATTTAATAATTAATTATTAATTAATTAGTAATCGAATTATATCTAAAATCTATGTACATACTTTAACTTAAAATACCTCATTGCTGAAAAATACTAATGAATATCTGAGCCTTACCAAGTCATAATCCTTTTGCTAGTGAGTGAAGGGGTGGCCTGCCCCTCCACCCTTGTGTATTTCTAGTCAGGTGGGATGAGAGACTGAGAAAATAAGTAAGACACAGAGACAAAATATAGAGAAACAACAGTAGGCCCAGGGGACCAGCGCTCAGCATACCAAGGACCTGCACGTGCACCGGCCTCTGAGTTCCCTGTTTTTATTGGTTATTATTTTCATTATTTCAGCAAAAAGGAATGTAGGAGAGCAGGGTGATAATAAGGAGAAGGTCAGCAAGAAACATGTGAGCAAAAGAATCTAAGTCATATTTAAGTTCAAGGGAAGGTACTATGACCGGACATGGACGTAAGCCAGATTTATGTTTCTCTCCACCCAAATATCTCAGTGGAGTAAAGAATAACAAAACAGCATTACTGCAAACATGTCTCGTCTCCCACCATAGGGTGGTTTTTCTCCTATCTCAGAATTGAACAAATGTACACTCGGTTTTATACTGAGACTTTCAGTTCCCAGGGGCAGGCAGGAGACTATGGCCTTCCTCTATCTCAACTGCAAGAGGCTTTCCTCTTTTACTAATCCACCTCAGCACAGACCCTTAACGGGTGTCAGGCTGGGGGACAGTCAGGTCTTTCTCATCCCACGAGGCCATATTTCAGACTATCACATGGGGAGAAACCTTGGACAATACCCTGCTTTCAAGGGCAGAGGTCCCTGAGGCTTTCTGCAGTGCATTGTGCCCCTCGTTTATTGAGACTAGAGAATGGCGATGACATTTACCAAGTATACTGCTTGTAAACATTTTGTTAACAAGGCACGTCCTGCACAGCCCTAGATCCCTTAAACCTTGATTTCATACAACACGTGTTTTTGTGAGCTCCAGGTTGAGTCAAAGTGGCTGGGGCAAAGCTACAAATTAACAACATCTCAGCAAAGCAATTGTTTAAAGTACAAGTCTTTTTCAAAATGGAGTCTTTTATGTCTTTCCTGTCTATATACACACAGTAAGAGTCTGATCTGTCTTTCTTTTCTCTACAGTGAGGGTCTTGCCTCTATGTTGACGGCTGCTGACTGATCAGTGTGGGGGCTGCTGAAGGTTGGGTGCCTGTGTCAATTTCTTAAAACAAGGAAGATTGTTCCTTTCACAAAAGATTTCCCTGTAGCATGTGATGCTGTTTGATAGCATTTTATCCACAGTAGAACTTCCTTCAAAATTGGAGTAAACCTTCTCAAACCCTGCTGCTGCTTTATCAATTAGGTTTACGGAATATTCTAAATCCTTTGTTGTTATTTCAACAATGTTCATAGCATCTCCACCTGGAGTAGATTCCATCTCAAGAAAATATTTTCTTTGCTCATCCATAAGAAGCAACTCCCCACTTGTTCAAGTTTCATCATGAGTTTACAGCAATTTAATCTCATCCTAAGGCCATAATTCTAATTCTAGTTGTCTTGCAATTTCTACACATCTGTAGGGACTTCCTCCACTGACTTCCTGAGCCCTCAAAGTCGTCCATGAGGGCTGGAATCAACTTCTTCCTAACTCCTGTTAATGTTGATATTTCAATCTCCTCCCATCAATCACAAATGTCCTTAATGGTATTTGCTATTAAGGACATTTGTGATTCACGGGAGGAGGTTGAAATATCATGAAGGGATTAATGGTGAAACCTTTCCAAAAGGTTTTCAATTCAGTTTATCCAGATTCATCAAAGAAATTACTATCTATTACACCTATACCTTTACAAAATGCATTTATTATTTAATAAAAACACTTTAAAGTCAAAACCACTCCTTGATCCACAGGCTGAAGGATAGATATTGTGTTAGCAGCCATGAAAATAACATTAATTTCCAAGTACATCTCCATCTAAGCTTCTGGGTAGCTAGGTGAATTGTCAATAAGCAGCAACTTTTTTCCTTTTTTTCTTTTCTTTCCTTTTTTTTTTTCCTTTATGTAGTTTCCCTCTTGTTGCCCAGGCTGGAGAGCAGTGGTGTGGTCTCTGCTCACTGCAACCTCCGCCTCCAGGGTTCAAGCCATTCTTCTGCCTCAGCCTCCCAAGTAGCTGAAATTACAGGTACCACCACCATGCCTGACTAATTTTTTTGTATTTTTAGTAGAGACGGGGTTTCATCATTTTTGCCAGGCTGGTCTCGAACTCCTGACCTCAGGCGATCCACCCACCTCGGCCTCCCAAAGTGCAGGGATTACAGGTGTGAGCCACTGCGCCTGGCCAAGCAGCAATCCCTTTAAAGGGATCTTTTTTTTTTTTTTTTTTTTCTGAGCAGTAGATCTTAATAGTGGGATTAAAATGTTCAGTAAACCATGCAGTTAACAGATGTGTTGTCACTCAGACTGTGATGTTCCATTTCTAGAGCACAGAAAGAATAGATTTTGCATAATTCTTAAGGGCCCTGAGATTTTCAGAGTGGTCAATGAAATGAGCATTGGCTGTAACTTAAACTCACCAACTGCAGGGGTCCTCAAAGACAGTCAGCCCATCCTTTGAAGTTTTGAAGCCAAGTGTTGATGTCTCTCTAGCGATGAAAATTTTACATCTTCACTAAGCTTAATCATTTCTAGCTCTGGACTTCAAGTGAGAGACGTGCGATTCTTCCTTTCATTTGAGCTCTTTGAGGCCACTGTGGTTACTAATTAACACCCCCGGCGGATGTCAGCCTCCTCCCTCCTCAATCGAGTTCACCCACACCCAGGCGTGGGGAACGGGGCTTCCCGCACCCCACACGCCCTGCACGCCTGGGGCTCTCCCACAGGGGGCTTTCGTGAGCCAGGGAGCAAGGGACGTCCCCCCGCTCCAGCCCAGCCAGGCTGCGCAGGCAGAAGGAATCTCTCAACCTGCCCTGGCACGCGGGGATTTTGTGTTGGCTGCCCCGGCTCCACTGGAAGTAGGACTGTCTCACCATCAGACTCCTCAGTGGCTTTCGCACCCCAATAAATGCCAGGAGGACCAGGATCCGCAGCACAGTGGCCTGCTGGGCGCGTGCTCAGTGGGACTCAACTCAAGCTGAGTCACAGGGGCAAGGTGTGTTTGTGCCACCCACGTCCCACCGGAGTCCGCGGTCGGGTTGGAGCCCTAGGTCGCCAGGGTGGCGTGGGAAACCGAAGACGGGGCACATCCACCTCTGAAGCTCGCGACCCCGGAGGCCTTTAGGACGCGGGGTTGGGGCGGGTTGGGGGCAGGGCGGCGGCCTGTCTTTCGCGGTGAGCCTCTGAGTCTGTATGGAGAGGCGTGTCTTCCCTTCCAGCTGACCTGCCTAGGCTCTCTGAGTTCCAGGTCCCGTGAGAGACTCCACTCAGAGGAGGGCTGTCATTCTTTCCTGAGCCTCACGGGGATCCCAGAGCCCGTCCAGGTACCGGGAGGTGGACTGTTTACTGCTCATGCTCGGGTTAGCAGGCAACAGCCTAGGTTTTCTAACTAGCCAAGGCGGAGCTCTCATCCGTTCTCTCTTTCTCCCCGCCTCGTTCTTCAGTGGGGCCGGCGGAGACCATCCCGGGAAACATTGGCCCAGGCAGGCGCCAGTCCTGCTCTTCTTTCTGCGCCCTTTCTACGCGGGAGGAAACTCAGGCAGAGATGGGGAGAGGAACGGAGACAGATAGGGAGGGAGCGATGGAGGGAGGAAAGAACGGATGGACCTCGGGACCTCGGAAGGGATGGAGGGATAGAAGGAGGGAGAGAGGGAAGGAGGGAGGGAGGGAGGAAGGGAGGAACTGAGGGAGGGACGGAGAGAGGGAGGGAGGGAGGGAGCAAGAAACAGAGAGAGGAAGGCAGAGAGAAAAACGGTCTTCTGCCTCCAGGACCAGCAGGATCTCTCACCCCGGGAAAATGTTGGGTGCCCAGTGCATGCTAAGTGCTGGGCCCACAGCCTCGTCGGCCTGCGGGGCTGTCACCGGCCCTCCGGATCGCCAGCCTGGGTTACTTCATCCGGGAATGATTCAGACGAATTTCGTCTCCCAAGGAATGAGCGCATTGCCCAGAGAGCAATGAGCGGAGACTCGGGTGATTGTCCATTTTTCATCCATATGGTTCACAGATGAGATAGCCCCACGTTGAGCCTGCAGTGGAGCTCGACGTGGATAGTCCCGTCCACACAGGGGTCACACTCAGGCCGACTGAAGCGTGGTTTCGGGTTCCACATTCCTTTGCCTTCTGCAAGGGGGCCTGTTGCTCATGTGTCTCTGGCCCCTGAAAGCGTGACCATGTTGACTGTTTGTTTCCCGAGCTCTGTGGGGACACAGAAACCTCCAGAGAAGCATGGAAAAGCAGCATCGTGTCTTCGCTCTCCTTTCCAGTTTCCTGTTTGGAAACAGGCCATAGTGGAGACTCCCCATGTTGCAGGAAACAGGAATCCATCGTCAGGCCGTGATGCACAGGGCGTTTCTTTTCTCTGTAGTTTCGCTCTCGTTTTCTACATGAAAATGAACGAGATCCGGAAGGAATCAAAAAAGGATTTATAGTACACAAGTCTTGACTACTGTTGCATTCCACTTTGAAATCACTCTGAGCTAAAACAACAATTTTCCAAGATTTAAAGAAAAATTGATTTTATAAAAGGGATTCTTTTATTCACTCAATACATCATTTATGTTACTGACAGTAACAAGTGACATTTTTTCCACTATAATTTGCTCTGATGAAAGAAATAATTCTTTTAATTCCTAACAAATGCTACATTTTCAAGACTAAAGGAATTATCAGTAGGCATTCTTTTTTCTTGATCTAAGTTATTTGTCTCTAAAATATGTCAAGTAAGCTTTTAAAGATTCAGGGAGGGGCAGCGTCATGATTTTTTCTCTCACTAAATATTGAGGTGGCTCCTCTGGCTTCATCGCTTCACTGTCATCTTTTTCTTCCTCTTCTTTGTTATCTTCTTCCATTTTTTTCATCCTCCTCACTGTCTAGAGGCTGAGGAATAAGCTGATTACCCACAAATACGTAAGTGGTAATTCTCTGTTTAACTCACTTTCTTTTCCTTTTGGGTGGAGCCCTTTGAGGAACCCCCTTGGCCTGCATCTCATCATTTATGAAATTTCTAAGTGTGCGTTGAATGTAAATACGGGCCAAGTCCTGTAGATTCCTGACAGTGATTCCTTACAGATTTGTAGTGGTGAGGGTTAGATTTAATTTTATATAAGGTTTAAATAATTGTTAAGCTTATATAACCTGATCTGAATTTGCATTTCCTCTATGAAAACTTCAATTATCTACTAAGGAAATCAAATGCTTTGTACATCTATTTACATTACTTTTGTTGCAATTACTGTTGTTGGGTGGCTGTATATATATTCCGGGCAATATATGAGTGCAATAACAATACAAAATATTGAATAATTTCGCTTTTAAAAGTCCCACAAATTTTATGAAATTTTACAGCACTGCTACGTTTGCTTTTGAATCTCTTGACAAAAGACATGAGTAAAATATTTGCTTCTCTCATAGAGATTTTAAGAGCACAGCAAGTGCATTATTAAAATAGGAAGTATGTACTTAATACAACTCTTTCTATGGACCCTTTACATTTTCAGTATTTTAAAAAATGAGGTTATCTTAACTCTCTAGAATTTTAAAAGTATATTTAGAATTTTTTTTCTCTAGTTCACTGTATAAAGTATTTGGTTTTTTTAAAAAAGCAAAACCATTGTTATGTGTGACTCTTGATAGGCCACAGAACCAGTGAATGAGCATGAGTGAGGCCACTTTCTTAGATGGCTGTAAGTAGCAGGGCCACGGTAGACCTGGTCAGCGGATGCACTTTAGCAGATGGAACTTCTAGTTTATCTGAATATTTATCTTTGACAAGGTAGGGCTGAGCCTACATTTGCTTTGGATCTTTCTAATACAAGAAATATTCACAGAAATTGTATGTAGATACCCTTTGTTTTGAAAATCCTGTTCAGAATCATAGTGTAATCTTTGGGACTCATGCCATGCTCATTTGACTTCTTCCTATATTTTTTATGTTTCTTTTGGTAAAACAATAATGGTTTTCATTTTTTACTTAATATCACATAATTAAACTGTCCATATTTGAGCTTTATTGTAGCATATCAGTGATAAAAAACAGGTAGTAACTGCCATTGTTTGTTTGTTTGTTTTCCTAATAAGGCCTGAAAACAGCCATTCCTTGTTAAGAAAGTGAGCAATGTAACATATTTGCTAGAGATACATGGATTATATATTTCTTAAAGGGAAAAATTTGAGAGTATCATGGACTACCACCAGCATTATTATTACAATAGTTGCTCAGATTTGGTTAAGGAAGCCCAATCAATGTATAGTGAAAGGATTATTATCTCTCTACTAAGATTCAGATATTGTTTCAAAAATCTCAGCTCCAATAATTCCACAACATCTAAAAACAAGTGTTTGTGATCATGTGTAAACATGAAATTGTTCCAAGTAAGTGAGGATATTTTAGTTATGTGAAAGACAGTATGAATGGAAGGTTATTTGTTTTATACCAGTGGCTGAGATGGTGGAATTGGGGTTATTTCTACAGTTATTCTTAGATAATTACTAAACTGTTAAGAAATGCCCCATATCATTTGTATCTAGGAAAGAAAAAAAATCAGTATCATACTGTTGTCATCTGTCAGAAATGTTCATTTTATTTTGAATTAAATGTGGCTTTTGAAGTTACCTTGAATTCCTGGTGACCACATGTTTTTATCTGGAAAACCTGGGGAAGTTATCTGTCTCATCTACTCTGCTTTTTTTTTTTTTTTTCTCGGTTGGAGCTGCTGTTTAGATGATGCTTTTACTATGTAGGAGAGAGTTTTTGTTAAGGATATATTTGAAGATTGGCTTTTCCATATTGTCCTTCATTCTTTGACCTTGGCAAAGTGTACAGTAGATTTTCATGATCATTGCATACTTCTTGTCACTAAAATGTATCTTTTATGTTTTTAAATACATTCATTTTACACTTGTGACTTTATCATTGACTTTAAGAAGTAGAAATAAAAAATGAAAATTAAAAAAAGAAAATGAATGAGATCCACACATCTGCGTGTGTGAGACTATCACGGCAACAGCGACACCCACAGGCATTGCGGCCTTCACGGAGAGGGCCTGGAAAACTCCAGACTGTCATGGAGGTTCAGTTCCACACTCCACCCTTCCAGGGTGGTTTCTCCCTGAAATCGTGTGTGAGCCCAGAGGGAAACTTCCAGTTTCCGTAGAATTCTGGAGAACTCAGAGAGCCTGCCCCAGAAGCCCCATTTCCCGGCCGATCTGGCCCCCACTTCACCTACCACACGCCCTGTGTCTGTGGTTTCTGGCTTCGGAGAGCGGGTTACCCAGGGCCGTTGCGTGCTCATTCATATTCACGAAGGGGTGAAGCTGGTGGGTCTTCATAAGGGCCACTGGCGGGGTCGGACTCCTGACTGGACCTGCATGCAGCACAGAGGCCAACTGAGGCGCACGGGAGCCGCCGGCCTCTCTCTGCCCGTGTCTGTCCGTGAAATTCCGGCCAGGTGCCCTAGCAATGGCTCTCCCGACATCTTCTGACAGCCCCTTCCCCGCGAGGACGAGGACGGCGGAGGAGACTCCTTTGTAACCTGAACGAAAAAGATGCTCTGCCAGCGTGCTTTGAGCGGAACCCGTACCCGAACTGGCCAGAGAGACCTGACTTTTGGAGTCCAGGATTCAGATTTCGTGTCAGAATTGAAGGTCCGGGCATCCGGGCCAGGGTGGCAGGGAACCCGCGCACTCAGGCGGCCTGTGCAACGCGGCCCACCGCGGGTGCCACGCTCCCTCCTTGGTCGCTTTCACCCACTCCAGGGCGTGAGGAACAGGGGGCTTTCGTGAGCCAGGCAGCAAGGGTCGCCCCTCTGCTGCAGCCCAGCCAGGCTTCGCAGGCAGAAGGAATCTCCCAACCCGCCGCGGCACACGGGGATTTTGGGTTTGCTGCCCTGGCTCCTTCGGAAGTGGCGCTGTCCCACCCTCAGACCTCCGCACCCGAACAGATGGCAGGGGGACCAGGACCCGCAGTATGGTGGCTTTCTGGGTGCGTGCTCAATGGGACAGCTTGGGCCGCTCAGGCTGAGTCAAAGAGATGGCAGGGGGACCAGGACCCGCAGCACCGCAGCCTTCTGGGTGCGTGCTCAGTGGGACAACTTGAGCCGCTCAGGCCGAGTCGCAGGGGCAAGGGGTGCTTGCGCCGCACACGTCCCACATGAGTCGGTATTGGGGCTGGGGCCAGGGTCCCCAGGTCGCCAGGGCGCGTGGGAACGCGAAGCTGAGGCACATCTACCTCCGCAGCTCGCGCCCATGGAGGCCTCTGCGTGTCAGAAGCAGATGTAAGCCATCCAGTCACCCTCCCAACCGCTCCAGGAGCTGGAGCCTTCATCTGCAGTAGTATCCGCCCTGTTATATGAGCTCCTGTCGACCCCAGAATGTCAGCAAAAGGCACAACCTTTCCTAGCAACGGAGCCACTGGGGGAGTTGAAGGACGTGGAGGAGCCCGCTTTTCTGGAACCATTCCTCAGCCGGGAAGAACATTGGGCTCAGCTGGAGGAGCTTTAGGACGCGGGGTTGGGACCGGGTGGGGGCAGGGCGGTGGCCCCTCTTTCGCGGTGAACCTCTGGTTCGGTATGGAGACCTGTGTCTTCCCTTCCAGCTGACCTGTCTAGGATCTCTGAGTCCAGGTTCGGCGAGAGACTCCACAGAAAGGAGGGCTGTCATTCTTTCCTGAGCATCCCAAGGATTTCAGGACAGCCCAGGTACTCAGAGATGGGCCGTCTACTGCGCAAGCGCGGGTCCGCGGGCAGCCGGCTAGGGTTTGGGACCAGCCCAGGCAGGGCTTTCATCCCTTCCCCCGCCCCCCGCCCCACGCCATACACCCCCGCCCCGCGTTCTTCAGTGGTGTAGGCGGAGACCTCCACCCCGGGAAACACCGGCCCGGGCAGCGGGCAGGCCTACTCCCCTTTCCACGTCTCAACTCCACTACCTCCCAGCTCCACCCTCACTTGCCCACCCGTGCCCCACCATCCTCGTCGGCATCACGTGGAGCGCCCGGTAACTAAATGTAGACTCCGAGATCTCGCGCAAACCTTGGTTCTGCCCTTTCTAGGCGGAGGGAAGCCAGGCAGAGATGGGGAAAGGAACGGAGACAAAGTGAGAGGGAGGGACAGAGGGAGGAAAGGACGGATGAACGGAGGGACCTTGGAAGGGATGGAGGGAGGGAGGGAAAGAAAAAGAGAGGAAGGGAAGGAGGGAAGGATTGAGAAAGGGAGGTATGGATGGAGGGAGAGAGGGAAGGAGAGAAGAACAGAGGGAGGGAGGGAGAGAGGGAGACAAGGAAGGACAGAGGGAAGGATGGACAGAGGAGAAAAGGAGCAAGAAACAGAAAGGAAGGCAAAGAGAAAAGCGGTCTTCTGACTCGAGGACCAGCAGGACCTCGAACTCCGGGAAAATGTTGGGTGCCCAGTGCAGGCTGAGTGCTCGGCCCATGGCCGCGTCGGCTGACTGTGCGCTCACCGGCCCTCGGGATCGCCAGCCTGGGTTACTTCATCCGGGAGCGATTCAGACGAATTCCGCCTCCCAAGGAATGAGCGAATTCCCCAAAGAGCAGAGCCGAGACTCGAATGGTTGTCCGTTTTTCATCCACATGGTTCACAGATGACATATCCCTACGCTGAGCCTGCAACAGAGTGCAAGGCAGATACTCCCGTCCACACAGGAGTCACACTCAAGCCTAGTGAACCATGATTCCGGACTCCACGTTCCTTTGCCCTCTGCAAGGGGGCCTGTTACTCACGTGTCTCTGGCCCCCGAAAGCGTGACCATGTTGACTGTTTCCCGAGCTCTGTGGGGACACAGAAACCTCCAGCGAAGCGTGGAAAAGCAGCATCGTGTCTTCGCTCCCCTTTCCAGTTTCCAAACAGGCCATTTTGGAGACTCTCCATGTTGCAGGAAACAGGAATCCGTCATCAGGCCGCGATGCCTCAGTCCCCTGCCCAGGCTCCAGGCCCACCAGGCGGCCTCCCTTTCGCTGACACTCCAGGCCTTCCCCCGGCTCGCGAGCTTCCGAGCTTCCAACACATCGGGCCGGCTCAGGCCAGGGTGTGCTCGGAGGCGTCAGGGCCCGGGGCCCACAGTCCTGGAATCCCCTCCGGTCCTCCGCCATGCCGCGGAAAAATTATTTTGGATCCCTTGCCGCCCCTCCTGCAAGGCCCCCTCTTGCCCCACACACCCAGAGCCGCCAGGGCTGCCCAGGGGCGAACAGCCATCCCAACCCCGTGGGCCCTTTTTCTCACAATGCCCACACCATCGTCGCTTGTTACGACGAGGACCCGCCCATGGCCAAAGGGACAGGAAGGCGCTGCTTTGCCCCGCGCTGGCACTAGAGCCCCGGCAGCCTGATCCCGGGAAAGAGGGGCTGACGGACACCGGGACACACCACACCACCGCCACGAGCAAACCCACCCCGACACACACACAGATACACATGGGTGCACGCGCACAGACACACAGTCACACACACGGACACACACAAGGACACACACATGGACACACAAACACACACACACAAGGACATACAGACAAAGACACAGACACAGCTTGAAAGAGAGCTAGGGAGACCGGGATGGAGAGATATAAATGGGGGAAGAGACAGAAAGGTGGAGGGGGAGAGAGACAGAAGGTGACAGAAGAGCGAGAGGTGGAGGGGGAAGTAGAGAAAGGGAGAGGGTGAGGGAGTTGTAGAGCCAGAGAGACAGAGCCTTGGAGAGGGAGGCTCTGCTCAGGTAGACAGGGCTCCTTTGAACAGGCGGGGGTGAGGTGGAGGGTGCTTGGGCCAGGCTAGAACAGGGGGTAAGGGCCCCCCATGCGGGAAAACCAGTGGAGCCCTGAGACGTGTTTTTTTTTTTTTTTCTTGGATTGGTTGGTTGCTTTGGGGGTGAGTTTCATAGGGTCCTTCCTTTGTTTGCTTCTGTCTCCTTGGTGCGGTGGGCCCCGAGATTTGTAGAGTGCACCCGTGCGTCTGGTGGAAGCCGTGGCACCGAGCGTGTCCACGGGGCCAGGCCTGGGTCTCTCTCGTGTCCTCGGGACTAGAGTTTACACGAAGTCCGTGGCAATGGGAAACAGGGTGCACAGGGACGGATTTCTTCATGGCTGGCGAAGACAATGTCCTTCCCCCGGGGAAAGCAGCCCACGGGTTCTGGAGCGGAGGTCTTGTCTGGTGACTGTGGGACCTGCTAACCCAGCTTTGACGGTTGCCGTGGCGCTTGATGAATGAATTGAATTGCCTGGGGTCCGGGGAGCCGGAAGACACCCAGGAGGGCAGGAAACCCTAGCCTGTGCCTTGGGGGTATAGTACCTGACGCAGCGCCCCGGCTGGAGCCGGGCTCCTGGTGGGGCTACAGCCAGGCGGAAGAGGTGGGATGCTGCCTCCTGGCGATATTGCAGCTGCGGACCCCCACGAGGAGGTTTCATCTCGACATAAATCTTTTTCTTTCTTCAGCTGATCTGTATCCTTAACTTTAGATTAGTGGTAACTCCACAAATTTAGAGGGGCAAAATGTGGTTGCCCACACCTAATAATCGCATTACCACCTCCCATTACCACCACCTTTCCCCCTCCACCCCACCCTCAACGCGTAAACTAGGTCTCGCCATGTTGCCCAGGCTGGCCTCAAACTGCTGGGCTTAAGTTATTTGCCTGCCTTGGCCTCTCAAAGTGCTGGGATCAGCGGTGTTAGTCACCATGCCCAGCCAACCACCCAAGTTTTGATTCAGCAGCACTAGGTCGTGGAGCTAAGGACCCACAAATTTAGATAAGTTTTTAAATATCATAACATTTCTGCGAGGAAATAGGTCTTGGTATTACATTTTTAGACTCTTTTATAATGTTCTGTTTTTTTCCACTGAGCACAGTACTAAGTAGTAATTGGAAAATCACAGCATAAGTCATATTACTTTTTCTAATACAGAGTCCTTGGCTGTTCTCTAAGCTAAACCTGATCACCTACATTGAGAAAAAAAAAAAGCCCCAGAGTGTGAGGAGAGAGGAGATAGTAGCCAAACATCCAAATAGGTGGGAGTGAATAAGGCAGATGACACAGATGAGATGTCCAAAGGTCAAGGAGGAAGCCAGATCTTAAGTGGTTTGCGAAGCTATGCTCCAATGGAAATCCTTTCTGAGAAGCCCTGATTTCTTTCTCTTGCTTTCATTAGAGACAGACATCTTCTGCCCCATGCTCTTCAATTTTCTAGGACTGGACTTCTCCTTCAACGATCATTCATCTAGGTTACAAAGAAAATCAAAGCCCTTTGCATGGCTTACAAGGGACTGGAGGACCTGGCTGCTTGCTCTTTTATTGCCTTTGAGGACATGGGGCAGTCTGTGATTTTTAAGGAACTCTATGTTAAACATTTTCTAATTTCCATTTTGAGTCTTGTCTAAAATGTGTGAGAGTAGTGGAGATATTGGGATTTGGTTTAGAAATCCCAGAAACACCACATCCAGATGTCCTATGTTTTCTGCTTTATAATTTCATATCCTGTGAAGGTTTCAAATGTGATTCTACAGAATTTCATACTCAATAATTTTATCAGAACAATAAGCATGTGCCCCATATAATAAAACCTAACGTTATTTTACTTCAAAATTTTAAGTTTTTGGTATGTATTGAGGCTAATACTGTAAACACTCTGTGCCATAATTCCTAAACTGTAATATGGTTTAATGTATCTACTTTCTACATTTAAAACATGTACTTTGCCATTGAGGAACTTAGAATATTGCTGAGCATGTATGAAATACACATTTGTTTCCTGATTTTTACATAGTTATCATTTTATAATTTTCTCTTGTTTAGTTTGAAGCTTACTAGGATTTTGTCATTGATATGTATGTGTGTATATATATATACACACACACAAGTATATACATAACAACATATGTAATTGATATATATGTTTTATATATGTGTATATACACACTTATGTGAATATATGCATGTGTACATAACATTAATTTTTTGACCAATAAAAA
The DNA here is from genome assembly GCF_028878055.3 of Symphalangus syndactylus. NCBI lineage: Eukaryota > Metazoa > Chordata > Mammalia > Primates > Hylobatidae > Symphalangus > Symphalangus syndactylus. Next base: position 45,386,869 of record NC_072434.2, on the reverse strand, counting down.
TTGCATAATTATGTATTTTGTACATTATAATCTGATAGATATATACTGAAAAATGTTTAATTCAATTAAGTAGATGAACATTTATGTCACCTCACATGGTTATGTTTTTTGTAGTGAGAGCATTTGAGGTCTCCTACTGTTGTAGTAAATTTTAAGCATCCAAAACACTGTTATTCACTGCATTTTAAAGCTACACATTAGACCCCCAAAACTTACTTATCTTATAACTGAAAGTTTGTACTCTTTGAACACCTTATCATTTTTTCTACCTCCAGGCCTAGTCATTACCATTGTACTCGCTGCTTCTATGAGTTCAGGCTTTTTAAATTCTCCATTTAAGTGAGAACATACAGTGTTTGTCTTTCTGTGCCTGGCTTATTTTGCATAGCATAATGTACCCAGGTCCATTCATGTTGTCAAAATAGCAGAATTTCATTCTTTTTTATGGGTGAATAATATTCGGTTGTCTATTTATACCACATTTTCCTTATCCATTCATCATCTACAGATAAGTCATTTTTTAAAAAAAATACCCTTGACAGTTGTGAATAACACTGCATTGAATACAGGGGTGCAGATTATTTTTGAGATGCTGATTTTATTTTGTTAATAGAAAGAAGTGGAATTTCGGTATTGTACAATAGTTCTATTTTTTAAAATAACCTGCATACTAATTTTCATAATGACTCTTCCAGTTTACAACTCATTAAGATTGCACAGAAATATTTTGTCACATCTGTGTTAACACCTGTCATATTGCTCTTTTTTTGATATTAGCTATTCCAACTGCTGTAAAGTGGCATCTTTTGATCTGCAATTTTCTCATGAATGGTAATGTTTAGCATCTTTCTACACACCTGTTGACCATTTGAATATGTTTGTAAAAAATATTTAGTCTTGGTCAGTGGAGCCAAGATGGCCGAATAGGAACAGCTCCAGTCTACATCTCCCAGCATGAGTGACGCAGAAGATGGGTGATTTCTGCACTTCAAACTAAGGTACCAGGCTCATTTCACTGGGGAGTGCTGGTCAGTGGGTGCAGGACAGTGGGTACAGTGCACCGTGCATGAGCTGAAGCAAGACGAGGCATCGCCTCACCTGGGAAGTGCAAGGGGTCAGGGAATTCCCTTTCCTAGTCAAAGAAAGGGATGACAGATGGCACCTGGAAAATTGGGTCACTCCCACCCTAATACTGAGCTTTTCCAAAGGGCTTCACAAACAGCACACCAGAAGATAATATCCTGCACCTGGCTCACAGGGTCCTACACCCACGGAGCCTCACTCATTGCTAGCAGAGCAGCCTGAGATCAAACTGCAAGGTGGCAGTGAGGCTGGGGGAGGGTCACCCACCATTGCTCAAGCTTGAGTAGGTAAACAAAGCGGCCAGGAAGCTCGAACTGTGTGGAGCCCACCACAGCTCAAGGAGGCCGGCCTGCCTGCCTCTGTAGGCTCCACCTCTGGGGGCAGGGCACAGACAAACAAAAGACAGCAATAACCTCTGTAGACATAAATGTCCCTGTCCCACAGCTTTGAAGAGAGTAGTGGTTCTCCCAGCACGCAGCTTGAGATCTGAAAATGGGCAGACTGCCTCCTCAAGTGGGTGCCTGACCCCCGAGTAGCCTAACTGGGAGGCACCCCCCAGTAGGGGTGGAATGACACCTCACACGGCCAGTTACTCCTCTGAGACAAAACTTCCAGAGGAACCAACAGGCAGCAGCATTTGCAGGTCACCAATATCCACTGTTCTGCAGCCACCGTTGCTGACACCCAGGCAAACAGGGTCTGGAGTGGACAACATCCAGTAAACTCCAACAGACCTGCAGCTGAGCATCCTGACTGTTAGAAGGAAAACTAACAAACAGAAAGGACATCCACACCAAAAACCCATCTGTACGTCACCATCATCAAAGACCAAAGGTAGATAAAACCACAAAGATGGGGAAAAAACAGAGCAGAAAAACTGGAAACTGTAAAAATCATAGCACCTCTCCTCCTCCAAAGGAATGCAGCTCCTCACCAACAGTGGGATGGAGAATGGCTTTGACGAGTTGAGAGAGGAAGGCTTCAGAAGATCAAACTACTCTGAGCTAAAGGAGGAAGTTCAAACCAATGGCAAGGAAGATAAAAACTTTGAAAAAAAATTAAATGAATGGATAACTAGAATAACCAATGCAGAGAAGTTCTTAAAGGACCTGATGGAGCTGAAAACCATGACACGAGAACTACGTGATGAATGCACAAGCCTCAGTAACTGATATGATCAACTGGAAGAAAGGGTATCAGCGATGGAAGATGAAATGAATGAAATGAAACATGAAGAGAAGTTTAGAGAAAAAAAGAATAAAAAGAAATGAACAAAGCCTCCAAGAAATATGGGAATATGTGAAAAGACCAAACCTACGTCTGATTGGTGTACCTGAAAGTGACGGGGAGAATGGAACCAAGTTGGAAAACAATCAGTAGGATATTATCCAGGAGAACTTCCCCAATCTACTAAGGCAGGCCAACATTCAAATTCAGGAATACAGAGAATGCCACAAAGGTACTCCTCGAGAAGAGCAACTCTAAGACAAACCATTGTCAGATTCACCAAAATTGAAATGAAGGAAAAAATGTTAAGGGCAGCCAGAGAGAAAGGTCAGGTTACCCACAAAGGGAAGCCCATCAGACTAACAGCTTATCTCTCCGTAGAAACTCTACAAGCCAGAAGAGAGTGGGGACCAATATTCAACATTCTTAAAGAAAAGAATTTTCAACCCAGAATTTCATAGCCAGTCAAACTAAGCTTCATAAGTGAAGGAGAAATAAAATCCTTTACAAACAAGCAAATACTGAGAGATTTTGTCACCACCAGGCCTGCCCTAAAAGAGCTCCTGAAGGAAGCACTAAACATGGAAAGGAACAACCGGTACCAGCCACTGCAAAAACATGCCAAATTGTAAAGACCGCTGAGACTAGGAAGAAACTGCATCAACTAACGAGCAAAATAACCAGCTAACATCATAATGACAAATTCACACTTAACAATACTAACCTTAAATGTAAATGGGAAATTGCTTGAATTAAAAGGCACAGACTGGAAAATTGGATAAAGAGTCAAGACCCATCAGTGTGCTGTATCCAGGAAACCCATCTCACGTGCAGAGACACATATAGGCTCAAAATAAGGGGATGGAGGAAGATCTACCAAGCAAATGGAAAACAAAAAAAGGCAGGGGTTGCAATCCTAGTCTCGGATAAAACAGACTTTAAACCAACAAAGATCAAAAAAGACAAAGAAGGCCATTACATAATGGTAAAGGGATCAATTCAACAAGAAGAGCTAACTATCCTAAATATATATGCACCTAATACAGGACCACCTAGATTCATAAAGCAAGTCCTTAGTGACATACAAAGAGACTTAGACTCCCACACAGTAATAATCAGAGACTTTAACACCCCACTGTCATCATTAGACAGATCAAGGATATCCAGGAATTGAACTCAGCTCTGCACCAAGCAGACCTAATAGGCATCTACAGAATTCTCCACCCAAAATCAACAGAATATACATTCTTTTCAGCACCACACCACACCTATTCCAAAACTGACCACATAGTTGGAAGTAAAGCTCTCCTCAGCAAATGTAAAAGAACAGAAATCATAACAAACTGTCTCTCAGACCACAGTGCAATCAAACTAGAACTCAAGATTAAGAAACTCACTCAAAACCGCTCAACTACACAGAACCTGAACAACCTGCTCCTGAATGACTACTGGGCACATAAAGAAATAAAGGCAGAAATAAAGATGTTCTTTGAAAGCAATGAGAACAAAGACACAACATACCAGAATCTCTGGGACACATTCAAAGCAGTGTGTAGAGGGAAATTTATAGCACTAAATGCCCACAAGAGAAAGCAGGAAAGATCTAAAACTGACACCCTAACATCACAATTAAAAGAAATAGAGAAGCAAGAGCAAACACATTCAAAAGCTAGCAGAAGGCAAGAAATAACTAAGATCAGAGCACAACTGAAGGAAACAGAGACACAAAAAAACCCTCCAAAAAATCAATGAATCCAGGAGCTGGCTTTTTGAAAAGATCAACAAAATTGATGGACCACTAGCAAGACTAATAAAGAAGAAAAGAGAGAAGAATCAAATAGACGCAATAAAAAGTGACAAAGGGGATATCACCACCGATCCCACAGAAATACAAACTACCATCAAAGAATACTATAAACACCTCTATGTAAATAAACTAGAAAATCTAGAAGAAGTGGATAAATTCCTCGACACATACACTCTCCCAAGACTAAACCAGGAAGAAGTTGAATCTCTGAATAAACCAATAACAGGCTCTGAAATTGAGGCAACAATTAATAGCTTACCAACTAAAAATAGTCCAGGACCAGATGGATTCACAGCCGAATTCTACCAGAGGTACAAGGAGGAGCTGGTACCATTTCTTCTGAAATTATTCCAATTAATAGAAAAAGAAGGAATCCTCCTTAACTTATTTAATGAGGCCAGCATCATCCTGATACCAAAGCCTGGCAGAGACAAAACAAAAAAAGAGAATTTTAGACCAATATCCTTGATGAACATTGATGCAAAAATCCTCAATAAACTACTGGCAAACTGAATCCAGAAACACATCAAAAAGCTTATCTATGATGATCAAGTGAGATTCATCCCTGGGGATACAAGGCTGGTTCAACATACGAAAATCAATAAATGTAATCTAACATATAAACAGAACCAAAGACAAAAACCACATGATTATGTCAATAGATGCAGAAAAGGCCTTTGACAGAATTCAACAATACTTCATGCTAAAAACTCTCAATAAATTGGGTATTGATGGGACGTGTTTCAAAATAATAAGAGCTATCTCTGACAAACCCACAGTCAATATCATACTGAATGGGCAAAAACTGGAAGTATTCCTTTTGAAAACTGGCACAAGACAGGGATGCCCTCTTTCACCACTCCTATTCAACATAGTGTTGGAATTTCTGGCCAGGGCAATCAGGCAGGAGAAGGGAATAAAAGGCATTCAATTAGGAAAAGAGGAAGTCAAATTGTCCCTGTTTGCAGATGACATGATTGTATATCTAGAAAACCCCATCGTCTCAGCCCAAAATCTCCTTAAGCTGATAAGCAACTTCAGCAAAGTCTCAGGGTACAAAATCGATGTGCAAAAATCACAAGCATTCTGGTACACCAATAACAGACAAAAAGAGAGCCAAATCATGAATGAACTCCCATTCACAATTGCTTCAAAGAGAATAAAATACCTAAGAATCCAACTTACAAGGGATGTGAAGGACCTCTTCAAGGAGAACTACAAACCACTGCTCAATGAAATAAAAGAGGATACAAACAAATGGAAGAACATTTCATGCTCATGGGTAGGAAGAATCAATATCGTGAAAATGGCCATACTGCCCAAGGTAATTTATAGATTTAATGCCATCCCCATCAAGCTACCAATGACTTTCTTCACAGAACTGGAAAAAACTACCTTAAAGTTCATATGGAACCAAAAAAGAGCCCGCATCGCCAAGTCAATCCTAAGCCAAAAGAACAAAGCTGGGGGCATCACGCTACCTGACTTCAAACTATACTACAAGGCTACAGTAACCAAAACAGCATGGTACTGGTACCAAAACAGAGATATAGACCAATGGAACAGAACAGAGCCCTCAGAAATAATGCCCACCTATATACAACTATCTGATCTTTGACAAACCTGACAAAAACAAGCAATGGGGAAAAGATTCCCTATTTAATAAATGGTGCTGGGAAAACTGGCTAGCCATATGTAGAAAGCTGAAACTGGATCCCTTCCTTACACCTTATACAAAAATTAATTCAAGATGGATTAAAGACTTAAATGTTAGACCTAAAACCATAAAAACCCTAGAAGAAAACATAGGCAATACCATTCAGGACGTAGGCATGGGCAAGGACTTCATATATAAAACACCAAAAGCAATGGCAACAAAAGCCAAAATTGACAAATGGGATCTAATTAAACTAAAGAGCTTCTGCACAGCAAACGAAAGCACCATCAGAGTGAACAGGCAACCTACAGAATGGGAGAAACTTTTTGCAATCTACTCATCTGACAAAGGGCTAATATCCAGAATCTACAATGAACTCAAACAAATTTACAAGAAAAAAGCAAACAACCCCATCAACAAGTGGGTGAAAGATATGAACAGACACTTCTCAAAAGAAGACATTTATGCAGCCAGAAAAACACATGAAAAAATGTTCACCATTACTGGCCATCAGAGAAATGCAAATCAAAACCACAATGAGATACCATCTCACACCAGTTAGAATGGTGATCATTAAAAAGTCAGGAAACAACAGGTGCTGGAGAGGATGTGGAGAAATAGGAAGAATTTTACACTGTTAGTGGGACTGTAAACAAGTTCAACCACTGTGGAAGTCAGTGTGGTGATCCCTCAGGGATCTAGAACTAGAAATACCATTTGACCCAGCCATCCCACTACTGGGTGTATACCCAAAGGTTATAAATCATGCTGCTATAAAGACACATGCACACATATGTTTATTGCAGCAGTATTCACCATAGCAAAGACTTGGAATCAACACAAATGTCCAACAATGATAGACTGGATTAAGAAAATGTGGCACATATACACCGTGGAATACTATGCAGCCATAAAAAATGATGAGTTCATGTCCTTTGTAGGAACATGGATGAAGCTGGAAACCATCATTCTCAGCAAACTATCACAAGGACAAAAAACCAAACACCACATGTTCTCACTCATAGGTGGGAATTGAACAATGAGAACACATGGACAAAGGAAGGGGAACATCACACACTGGGGACTGTTGTGGGGTGGGGGAAGGGGGGAGGGATAGCATTAGGAGATATACCTAATGTTAAATGACGAGTTAATGGGTGCAGCAAACCAACATGGCACATGTATACATATGTAACAAACCTGCACGTTGTGCACATGTACCCTAAAAGTTAAAGTATAATAATAATAAAAAAAAAAGTTTAGTCTTTTGCCTATTTTATAATTGGGTATTATAATTATTATTGTTTAGCTTCTGATTTGTATGAGTTTCTGCTATATTTTGAATACTAACCTGTTATCATATGTGGTTTGCAAATATTTTATCCCATCTTAAATATTTTGTTATTTTTGTTGTGCACAATAGTTTAATACACTACAACTTTACGTCTGGTTTTATTGCTATACTTTTGATATCATATTTAAAAAAACATTGCCAAGGCCAGTATCCTGGAGGCTTTTCATATGCTTTTTTAAAGATTTTCTTTTAAGGATTTTTGTATTAAATTTAAGTCTTTAAGTCAATTTTTGTGTCTGGCGTGAGAAATATGATCAAGTTTTATTATTGTGCTTGCGAGTATACAGTTTTCCCAGCACTAAGTATTGAAAAGGCTACACTTTTTTATTGCGTATTCATAGTGCCCTGGTCAAAGATTAACTTTAGATGCATAGATTTACTCCTGGGCTCTGTATTCTGTTCCAATGGTTTTTGTGTTTGTTCCTATAAACATACCGTTCTATTATGTTTACTGTAGTCTTGAAATGTAATTTTAAATAATAAAGTATAATGTCCCCTGATTTCATTTTATTCCTCATGGTTGCTTTGGTCTTTCAATATTTCTTATAGTTTTATATACATTGCAGACTTTATTTTCTATTACTGTAAAAAGTGGCACAGGAATTTTGATAGGAAGTTGAATTAATCTACAGATTGCTTTGGATAATATGGCACTTAGACAATATTCTTCTAATCCATAAACATGTAATATATTTAAATTTATTTGTATCTTCTTTAATTTTTTTCATCAATATATTTTATTTTTTATTGTAAAGATCTTTCACCACATTTGTTAAATTTATTGCGAAGAAATCTATTATTTTGTTGCGATTGTAAATGAGATTTTTTTTTCTTTTTTACTGGTTTGTTGCTAACATATAGAAACAAAACTGATATTTGTATGTTAATCGTATATTCTGCTTCTTTACTGAGTGCATTTATTAGATGCACTATTTATATATAGATGCATTAATTCACTATTTAAATGTACTATTTATGTTTTTTATATATAACATTATGTCATCTACAAACAGTGACGTTATTTCTTCTTTTCAATTTGGATCTTCTAGCTTTTCTTGCTTAATTATTTGATGTAGGACTTAATTATTCTATGTAGGACTTCCAGTTCTATGTTAAAATGGAACCGTTAGAATGGGCATAATATAGACTTGCATTGGTGTTTGTGCATTTGAAGGAGCAAACACCTCTTTTCATTTTTTTTTTTTTGTTGTTGTTGTTGTTTTGTTTTTGAGATGGAGTCTCACTCTGTCACCCAGGCTGGAGTGCTGTGGCACGATCTTGGCTCACTGCAACCTCCGTCTCCTGGGTTCAAGCAATTCTCTGCCTCAGCATCCCGAGTAGCTGGGATTACAGGCTCCAACCACCATGCCCGGCTAATTTTTGTATTTGTAGTAGAGACAGTGTTTCACCATCTTGGCCAGGCTGGTCTTGAACTCCTCACCTCGTGATCCACTCACCTCGGCCTCCCAAAGTGCTAGGATTACAGGTGTGAGCCACCGTGCCCAGCCATGTCTTTTCATTTTTATAAACTGGTTTTACTGGGTAAAGATCTTCAACTGTTGGGTCTCAAGGCTGATGAGACCTTTACTGGGTTTGCAGTAAAAAGGATTGTAGCTGCGTCACAAGGTGGCTGCTGAATCTGGAGTGGGTTTTACCTTTAGTGGGCTTGTTACCAGGAGCAAGTGTAGTTGTGAGTTCTGTCATGTTTTTGGGCAGGCTGGATTGTCTTCAGGGCTTTGTTCTGTGGAGCAGGCACTAGGGCAGGTTCTGCTATATGCTGGGCCTAATAGCAGATATGTGGGTGAGTGTGGCTCCCACTGAGTACCTAGGAGGGTTTCCCCAGGTTATCTACAAACAGTGGCTTTTGAACTGTGTTGTGTGAGTCATGAGTATGATGTCCCCAGCTTTTTTCTTATTCCTCATGATTGGCTTGGCCATTCAGCCTACATCGTAGGCTTGCATTTTCTATTACTATAAAAAGTGGGACAGGGATTTTAATAGGGATTTGAGTTAACTTACAGATTGCTTTGGATAATATGACACCTTATTAACCAAAGGGCCTGCCTTCTCAAAATGACTCTTCTCGATCTTGGGTTTTAGCAAAGTTTCACAATGCCCTGTATCCCAAAGCTCACTATATTGCCCAGGCTGTTCTTGAACTCCTTGCCTGAAGCAGTCCTCCTGCCTCAGGCTCCTGAATGGTGGAGATACTGTCATGAGCCACTGTGCCTGGCTCTCTCATAAAGTTACTTTGGTTGATGGATGGCTGACAAGTTTTTATTGCTGCAGGGGAATACAAAAGTAGGTACCCTCCATTCCACCACCTTGATAATGTCACTGTCTCCATACATTTCTTCCTTATTTTGTTCTCTTGTATGTTTGTGTATTATTTTAGGTTCAAATATTAAGACCAATAGGCTAGGATTTATATATTGTGTAAAAAGTAAATTAGATAGCTAGTAGGTACCCTATATATATTATAATGTTCACCTATAAGATTAAGTTTAGTGCAGGCAAAAAGGGCTCATTAAAATTTTCATCCACTTTTTTCAACCTCTATCCAAACTAGAATATAATTTATGCCCCAATTTTTATTTTGTCAATTACTCTCAACCGTATTTCATAAAATTTATATTTTTTCTTTATTTAGAAATTTAAGGCTATTATTTGCTTTTAAAGGCTGTAATACAGCTTTTTTATTTTGTGAAATAATGGCAGCAATACTACAAATATTTATAGTGTAAATACTTATTCATTAAAATCTTCCCATTAGAGAATTTTATTAATTATTGTAGTGCATTTCTGTAAAATTGTACTGCCACACACCACAGGGCAATGATTCAAAATGCCTGGTCTCCACAGATGCATAGTCATAGTTGAACATTGTAATTACTTAGAAAAATTCTTTTCTAGTGTTACATCAGTGTTCCAAACAAGATTTTATGGGTAAATGTTTCTCCCATTCTAGTTTTGCAATTCCATATTAACTGTATTTTTATTTTAGGGTAGGTTCCTTGACATTGGTTTATAGTATTTTTGATTTTACCTAAGTATTATTTGGATGACAATGTGCAGCAACTTTTAATGTACAGTTTATGTCAATGTGAAGTTTAATCACAATATGAATCAGCCATATATTTATTCACAATTCAAGTTAAATAAACTTAATGAAAACTAAGCAAACTAATGTTACATGATAAAGCCCCAATCAGCTATCTTATACTTAAGCAAATACACCAAAAAATAGTTTGTAGCTTTATTGCTGCTTTTGTTCAAACTATGTTTTATATTCCCTATGACCAAGGAAATTTCTGACATTGTCCTACCAGGCTAAAAAACAAACAAAAAGACAGTGATTATACTTTCAAGTAGGAGTTTGTTTAGGGCCCCAGATATTCCATCTGTAGACCACTATGCTCATATTTGTTTGTTTTAATAAGGCTGTAGCCCAAAACCTTACATTTTTGTGGAAATTAAAGATTTTCAGTTCCATGCTAAAGACAGGACAGCCCCATGGTCTAAATCCAAGGGTGATGGCTTAGAGTGAGGGCCATTTCTTGCTGACACGGAGATGGTTGAGTTGGTCTACAATAAATCTATGGGAGAGGCAGGTTGTGATTAGTTGGAAGTGTTGGCTGCCTTCATGGTCTCAAAGTTCTCTGTCAAGTTCACCTCAGCACTGCTGTACTCCTGCTCTGCTGTCAGGTTGGGAATGCTTGGCCAGTAGTGGTTCTCCACATGGTCCTCAACTGCCGGTGCTTCCCTGATCCACTGCCTGCCAGAAATGCAATTGTAGCATAGGAGGCTGGTAAGGGGACAGAAGCCACAGATGGTAACTGGCCACCGCCTGGCTGGGGAAGAGAGTGGTGGGCTCTCAATACTAGCTCACATGCCAAGTGCCATTCTCATCCCAGCACTCAGCGGTGTCCCCATAACGTGCACTGCCTGGCGTGAGGTAAATGGAGAGCTCAGCTAAGGCCTAAAGTTGAAAAGGGGCTTTCCAGAGCCCCAGGTGTGCTGGACATCTCACCAGCCATGGAAAGAGTCTGTGTCCTTGTGGCCACAGACAGGCAATGATGGGAGCCTGCCCACATTTCAGGGCCTTCTGGAGTCTTCACTTGAGAGTTCAGCTCTGGCAACACAGAACACTTCTGGTGTTCAGAGATTTTCAGTGCCTGGAGGATGTAAAACTGATTGATGGCATCTGCTGGCTTCTGGGAGCACTGCTTGGCCATCCTTATCTGTGGGCCCCAGCCAAGGCACTGCAGAAAGCTTGGTCTCTGGCTAGCATTCTGGACTGTGAGACAGCATGGCTGCAGCTAGCACTGGATGGAGAGAGTACAGTGTGGTGAAGTAGGGACAGTGGGCATTCCGCCACATGGCCTAGGGTTTCTCGTGACTCTGGACTGCCCACATGCGGTGACCAGAAGGCAAACACTTTCTAGGCTGCAGCTCAGGGAGGACGAACCCAGGCTGAGCCTGGTGATGGTCCTGAGTTGAGGAGATGAAGCTGGGAGTCCAGGGACACTAAAGAAGCTCAGATAAACTCTGCAGGGCAGAGCATTCAGGGCATGAAAAGGACAAAGTCACAAAACAAAAAAGCTCCAGAGTCTTCAGCTAAATACTGATCAGCACATGTATGTGTGTAAACTACAAGTCTGGTGGAAAAAAATACCTGAAGGAAACAGAAAGAACAATGCTTGAACATCCCACAGAACCAAGAATATTAGGTGTTCCCACCAGCAACAGTGGATAAATCTTATACTTCCCAGACCATTGGATGGAACACTCAGAAAAGAATTTCCTCAGTAGTGTGGAAGATTAGATCTAGGCCAAGGCTGCTAAGGTCCTACTTAACAAGACCTCAAAGAAAACCCTCAAAGAACCAAAATCTTTCCAGATAATTTAACTGCATCCTAGAACATAGATCAATAATATTTATAGGAACACAACAATATCCAACACACAATAAGATAAATTTCACATTGTCTGCCATCTAGCTGAAAATTACCAGGCATGTGAAGAAAAAGGAAATGTCTCAACCATGAGAAGAAAAATTGATCAATAGATACAGAAATGGCAAATAAGATGGAATTAGTAGGCAACGATATTAAAACAGTTATTGTAATGATAACATTTAACAAGAAGAAGGTAAAGGGAAGCTAGAACATGGAAGTAAAGACATGGAATACCCAGCTTGAACTTCTAGAGATGAAAAATACAATGTCTGAGATGAAAAATATACTAAATGGCATTTAAAATAGAATAGATACAAAAAAGGATTAGTCAACTGGAAGATGTAGCAGTAGAAACTATCAAAAATGGAACATGGAGAAAATAATGGAAAAAATTGAACAAAATATCAGCACCAACAGGACTAATATATGTGTAATTGGAGTTCCTGAAGAAGGTGGGGAGGAGTACAAGAAAAAATATTTGAAAAAACTGTGTCTGAAAAATTTTAAATTTGAGAAAAACTGTAAACCCAGAGATCTAAGAACCAATGAACCCCAAGCACAACAGACATGACGATGACACACTGAAGCACATCATAATCAAACTGCCCGAAACCAGTGACAAAGAGAAAATCTGAAAAGTTACCAAAGGGAAAAGGACATTATACAGAGAGGAACAAAGATGAAAATGGGCTGAGTGTGGTGGCTCACACCTGTAATTCTAGCACTTTGGGAGGTTGAGGCAGGATGATCACTTGAGCCCAGGAGTTCAAGACCAGCCTGGGCAACATGGCAAAACCCTGCCTCTAATAAAAATACAAAAATTAGCAGCAGGGCACGGTGGCACGCATCTGTAACCCCAGCTACTCAGGAGGCTGAGGCAGGGAGAATCACTTGAACCTGGGAGGTGGAGGTTGCAGTGAGCTGAGATGGTGCCATTGCACTCCAGCCTGGGCGACAGAGCGAGACTCTGTCTCAAAAAAAAAAAAAAAAAAAGATGGCAGACATCTGGTTAGAAATAACACAAGGCCGGACGTGGTGGCAAATGCCTGTTATCCCAGAAGTTTGGGAGGCCAAGGCAGGATGATCACTTGAGCCCAGGAGTTCTAGACCAGCCTGGGCAACATGGCAAAACTTGGCCTCTACATAAAATGCAAAAATTAGCTGGGTGTGGTAGCGCATGTCTATAGTCCCAGCTACTTGGGAGGCTGGGGTGGGAGGATTGCTTGAACCCAGGAGGTAAAAGTTTCAGTGAGCTGAAATCCTGCCACTGCACTCCAGCATGGGTGACAGAGCGAGACCCTGTCTCCAAAAAAAAAAAAAAAAAAAAAGAGAAAGAAACAATGCAAACCAGAGGATAGTGGAGTAACTTCTATAAAATACTTAAGGATAAAACGATTGTCAGTCTAGAATTCTACACCCAGCAAAAATATCTTTCAAACATGATAGTGAAATGAAGACATTCAGACATTGAAAAGCTTGAAGAATGCATTACCAGCAAGTCCTCACTACAAGGTATATTAAAGGAAATCCTTCAGGCAGAGGGAAAGTGAAACCAGATGGAAGTCCAGATCTACACAAAAGAATGTAGAGCACCAGAGATGGCAAATGTGTGAGCAAAAATACAACATTAAAAAGCATTTTTAAAAGATAATTGACTGTTTAAGGCAAAAATGATAAATTAACATGAGTTTACAGCACATATAGAAGTAAAATGCATGAAAACAATAACACAAAACCAAAAAGGAGGGAAATGAATGGGTACTGTTTTAAGGTTCTTATTCTCTATGTGAAGTAGTATAATGTTGATGGCAGCCAATGCTAAGTTAAATACATATACTGTATTAGTCTTTTCTTGCACTGCTATAAAGAAATGTCTGACACTTCTCAGAAGAAGACATTTATGCAGCCAAAAAACACATGAAAAAATGCTCATCATCACTGGCAATCAGAGAAATGCAAATCAAAACCACAATATCATCACTGGCCATCAGAAAAATGCAAATCCAAATCACAATGAGATACCATCTCACACCAGTTAGAATGGCCATCATTAAAAAGTCAGGAAACAACAGGTGCTGGAGAGGATGTGGAGAAATAGGAACACTTTTACACTGTTGGTGGGACTCTAAACTAGGTCAACCATTGTGGAAGTCAGTGTGGCGATTCTTCAGGGATCTGGAACTAGAAATACCATTTGACCCAGCCATCCCATTGCTGGGTATATACCCAAAGGATTATAAATCATGCTGCTATAAAGACACATGCACACATATGTTTATTGTGGCACTATTCACAATAGCAAAGACTTGGAATCAACACAAATGTCCAACAATGATAGACTGGATTAAGAAAATGTGGCACATATACACCATGGAATACTATGCAGCCATAAAAAATGATGAGTTCATATCCTTTGTAGGGACATGGATGAAACTGGAAACCATCATTCTCAGCAAACTATCGCAAGGACAAAAAACAAAACACCACATGTTCTCACTCATAGGTGGGAATTGAACAATGAGAACACATGACACAGGAAGGCGAACATCACACACTGGGGACTGTTGTGGGGTGGGGGGAGGGGGGAGGGATAGCATTAGGAGATATACCTAATGCTAAATGACGAGTTAATGGGTGCAGCACACCAACATGACACACGTATACGTATGTAACAATCCTGCACGTTGTGCATATGTACCCTAAAACTTAAAGTATAATAATAATTTAAAAAATAATAATAATAAATAAATTTTAAAAAAGAAATGTCTGCGACTTGGGCGGGGCATGGTGGCTCACGCCTGTAATCCCAGCACTTTGGGAGGCTGAGGCGGGTGGATTATGAGTTCAAGAGATTGAGACCATCTTGGCCAACATGGTGAAACCCTGTCTCTACTAAAAATACAAAAAAAAATTAGGTGGGCTTGGTGGCATAGGCCTGTAGTCCCAGCTAAGCTCCTCTCGAGTAGCTCCTCTCAAGAATCACTTGAACCAGGGAGGCGGAGGTTGCAGTGAGCCGAGATCGCATCACTGCACTGCAGCCTGGGCGACAGAGTGAGACTACGTCTCAAAAAAAACAAAAAAATGTCCGAGACTGGGTAATTTATGAAGAAAAGAGGTTTAATTGGCTCACAGTTCTGCAGGCTGTACAGGAAGCATGATTCTGTCATGTGCTCAGCTTCTGGGGAAGCCTCAGGGAGCTTACAATCATGACAGAAGGCAAAGAGGAAGCAGGTTCATCTTATGTGACTGGAGCAGAAGGAAGAGAGAGAGGGGGAGGCGCCACACACTATTTAACAACCAGATCTTGTGAGAACTTACTCGCTATATAGTACCAAGTGGGAATGGTGTTAAACCATGAGAAACTGGCTCCATGATCCAATCACCTCCCTCCAGGCCCCACATTTGGCATTGGGGATTACATTTCCACATGAGATTTGGGTAGGGACACAGAGCCAAACCATATGATATACCATAAACCACAGAGCAATGATTAAAACTCAAAACTAAACCAAGCAAAAATAGTTATATATAAAAGGCCAATAAAGAAGATTAAATGAAATAAAAATACTCAACAAATTCAAAAGAAGTCAGAGAAAGAGGAAAAGGAGAACAAACTACAGATGGGACAAATAGAAAGCAAACAGTAAGATGACCAATTAAAACCAAACTCTCCAGCATTCCACCAGTTGCGTGTGATTATTTAGCAACTCTCTGCCTCTGACAACAATACCTGTCACACAGGGTTGTCATCAGAGCTTGCCACATGTGATATGGAAAGCCTGCTGTTCACAGACCTGCAATCATTATACATTAGCTTGTATTGTTGGTAGCAGAGACCCAGGTCTCTGTGTTGGTCATGCTGAGAGCTCCCTTCTCATTGCTCTGTTTCCCTCCTCCTTTCATCCCTTTCTGTACTTCCATGCCCCACTTTCTGTACTTTCACGCCCCACACCATCTGGCTGGAGAAGATTCTCAGCCTCCCGGTCTGCAAATGTTCAAAGTCCTTGAATCAAATAGCCAACAAATGTATTTCTGTACGTTTATCTGCTACCCAGGGATCCAGGAGAAATGCTTTCCTTCCTGCAAGAAGTCCGTGGCTGCTGATGCCAAGAATGTGCTCACTCTGTCCTCTCCTCTTTTCTGATCTGCATATTCTCAACTGCCCTGCACTTCTGGTAAGACTTTACACAGGGACAACTATGAGTTTTTGTAAGAAGATGAGAAGTCACCACTTTGGGAACCATCCATTAGACATTCCAATATTGCCACAGACATGGACTCTAGCATGTTCTCTTCTTCTCTGACACCCACCCCTTCCCCAATTGGCCACAGCAACTTGGGTTTGCTCTTCAGCTATGGCAGTGCCTACCTCTGGGGAACTGTGACTTGCTTTATACCCTATCCAATAACACGGTGTGTCCTTATACAAAGTAGGTGTTCAATATATATCTGTTGAAGGGATTTCATCACAGTTAAATCTGTGGAGAGTTCAGCAGATAAGTGAGTTGCTCAAGATGGTCAGAGGCTGTCTTATTCCATTTGGGCTGCCGTAACAAAATAGCTTAGCCTAGGGGGCTTATAAGTAGCAGAAATTTATGTCTCATTGGTCTGTATGCTGGCAAGTAGAAGGTCAAGGTAGTGGCAGATTGGGTGTCTGTTGAGGGCCTGTTCCTTATAGAGGGCACCTCCTAGCTCTGTCCTCACATGGTGGAAGGAGAGAACAAGCTCCCTTGACTCCCTTTTACAAGGCCACTAATCCCATTCATGGGGTCTTTGCTTTCATGATGAAATCACTTCCTAAAGTCTTTGCTTCCTAATTCAAACGTAACCTATCAGGGGTTAGGTTTCAACACACGGATTTTAGGGGCTCACAAACATTGACTCTAGCAGAGACATAGCTGGACCTGGGTCTGGGACCATCTGGGTCCAGCTCCGTTATGACACTCACACTGCATATGGTCTCCCACATGATGTAATTCTGCTCTGTGACATTGTGGCCATGAGGCAGGGATGCAGTAGAGGCCTCTGCAGACATGGCTTGTTCTTGGGACGTCCGCCTGGCTTTGTGCTGCAGGCCTGGAAGAATCCACCAGCTAACCACTCTCATGCCTGACTCAGGTTTGTGAGTCCCTCCAGGCACATGTCAGATAGCCCACTCAATTTTTTCCTTGCCCCACCTCCCTGGGTTCCCTTCTGAACTCAGGGACCATGGAGGGAGCTGGGAGTCTCTGTTTTTAGTTCATGCTCTTGTCTCCTGTTTGGGAACAATGCCCAGGCAAGGGAATCTCTTTCCTACTGTTTTCTAAGAACATCAGGGGCTTCCTTCAAACTCTTCACCCACTCCCTCCACTAATCCCTTCTCCCTCAGGGACACAGGGCAGCTGGGACACAGGGCACAAGCCCCCTCCTGTGTGAAGACCCTGCCACAGGGTGGCTCTTTTGTTTTCTGCGGGTATCCAGACAAGAGGCTAAAGGTGAATGCACTCCGGAATCCAAGAGCACTGGCGATTTTCTCTCCTTAGCTCAGAGAGCATCCCCACAGATACCCCTCGCCCCACCCCGGGCTCCCTGAATCCATACCATAAAATGTATGTCAGTTTGTTCAACTAAAAACCCCGCTGAGTATTTAATCCTTATTTAAAGATGATGTTTATTTTATTTTTGAGTTTAAATTAATCAGCCTCAGGATACAGAATTAGATAAGGCCAGGATTTAGCTCCCCTGGATTGATTCATTTTACATCAAGCCTTCTTAACTCTTTGGCTGCAGAGGCGAAGTGCCTGTATCTTTCTCTGCAGAGTTGCCTAGGGCTGGCCAGGTGAACAGATATGCTCCCTCCTCCTCATCCTGCCAGCCAGGGCACGGTGTGTGCTTATGATGCAGGGAGTTAGAATACTAGACTTCGCAGCACAACAGTCATAAATCGTCACACAGGGAAATAGAGATAATATACAAGTAGGAAAAAAAGAAAAAAGAAGCAGTCTTGAATTCTGCTACCTAAAGATAACCATTGTTACCATGTGGGCAAGCTTCCTTTCATGCTGTTCCAAGTGTTTAAAAAATATGGCTCAATATTATAAACACACAGGACTATGTAGAGGATAATGATATCAAACTTTCACGTACCTCCCAGTTAAAATTCAAATGTGCTAGCTTTTGGATACATTTGCTCCAGAGTTTAAGGGAAGAAAACTACGGATTCAGCCATAATGTTCACACTGACGCTCGAGTTATATGTCCCTTTTCTAGTCCAGTTACCGCCTCCCTCCCCACTATTCTGAAGTCAATGTGTGTCTTCCCATCCATGTTTAATACCTAGTGTGGATGTCCATGAAGAATGGATAGTGTTTTTTGGTTTGTTTTTGCAATTTTATACAAATAGCAGTCCATACATACTCTCCTGAAATTTGCTTTTCCCTTCAACAATATATTCCAGATGAATCTAGAATTCTGCATATCTGGTGAGCAGAGGATGCGCGCCCCCTGCTGCAACCCCCACGCCAAAGTGATGCTGATGTTCTGGTCCAAGGCCTGCACATAGCCTGGTGAGGCTTGGGGTCTTGGGAAAGGTCTGTTGTCAGCCCTTCCTAGGAAGCACAGCCAGATGACCTTGGGGCTGGAGCCCTCACAATGCCCCTCGCCAGCAGTGCGCACATCTGTCTTCACTCATCTTCAATATTTGTTATCGCACTTTCTGATATTGTTCCTGGATTTTGCTGTGCAGCTGAACGCTTGCCTTGTGTTTCCCAGCCCTTCGGTCTCCTCCTCTGTGAATTGCTCCTGGCCCATTTGTCTGTTGGGTCTTTGGTTTCTCCTTGCTGACCTGTAAGTGCTATTTTTTTTAGACGGAGTTTTGCACTTGTTTCCTAGGTGGGAGTGCAATGGCACGATCGCGGCTCACTGCAACTTCTGCCTCCCAGGTTCAAGCGATTCTCCTGCCTCAGCCTCCTGAGTAGCTGGGATTAGAGGCAAGTGCCACCACGCCCAGCTAATTTTGTATTTTTAGTAGAGACGGGGTTTCTCCATGTTGGTCAGACTGGTCTCGAACTCCTGACCTCAGGTGATCCACCCACCTCAGCTTCCCAAAGTGCTGGGATTACAGGCATGAGCCACCACGTCTGGTCAATTTTGATTTTAATGATCTGGATATCAATGCTTTTTTGGCCAAATACCTTACAAATATGTTTTCCCTATTTGTGCACTGTATTAGTTCATTTTCACACTGCTGATAAAGACATACCCCAGACTGGGAAGAAAAAGAGGTTTAATTGGACTTACAGTTCCACATGGCTGGAGAGGCCTCAGAATCATGGTGGGAGGTGAAAGGCACTTCTTACATGGCAGTGGCTAGGGAAAAATGAGGACCATGCAAAAGTGGAACCCCTTGATAAAACCGTCAGATCTCGTGAGACTTATTCACTACCAGGAGAACAGTATGGGGGAACCGCCCCCATGATTCCAATTATTTCCCACCAGGTCCCTCCCACAACACAAGAGAATTATGGGAGGACAATTCAAGATGATATTTGGGTGGGGACACACAGCCAAACCATATCATGCACTGTCTTCGTCTTTTAACTTTATTCATCGCCTCTTTTGTCAGATCGAAGCTTCTACATTTAATATGGTTGAATTTATCAGTAATTTCTTTTATGGTGTCTGTGTTTTGTGTCATATTAAAATAAGTTTTTCTCTTCTCAGTGTCATAAAATATGTCCTCTGTTTTCTTCTAAAAATTGGGAAACTGCTTTCACATTTTATATTTTATTTCCTTTGTTCTTTGATTCGTAAGGATGTGAGGTAGAAATCTCTATTAGTTAACTCTTGCTTTGTAACAAGCAACCTCACACCTCAGAGGCCTATGACCATAGGCCACCATTTCTCACTCATGAGCATGGGTTGCTTGGGAGGTTTCAGCTCGAACTGTGGTGGCTGAGTTGGATCTGCTCCAAATGTTTCTGATCCTCCTGGGGTTGGGGCCTGCCAGGGTGCCTTCTTCTCATGGCAATGGCAGGAGTGTAAAGAACAAAGGGAAATGTGAAGGTCCCTTATCTTACCACCCAGGCTCATAATGGGTAGACTATCACCTTACCACCTCCATTGGCCAAAGTGAGTCACGTGGCCAAACCAGAAGTCAAGGGCGGGAAGTTTAATTATGAATCCCATCTCCACATGCTATGATTTCCTGGGCTTTCAACTTCTTGAGGCTGAATTGTTTTAGCCTCGCCTCCCCAGACTGCAGAAAACACATTTTCTCCAGGACTCCCTGAGCCACCGGGCAGAATGATTGTAGTTGACAAGGACTAGATGGGACTCAAGGCTCCAGCCTCTGTGCAGTGGAAGGGTGCCAATCTGGCCACTGAGGCCACTTCCTTCCCCTTGTCCCCATCTAGGGCCTCTGTTCTGCTCCAATCTCCCTGTCATTCTGCCCAGGACTTCCAGGCATCAGCCTCTTAATGGTTCCTGGCTTTGTTCCCTCTCTTCACTTCTATTATGTAAGGGTTTCCATCCTTATTTGGCATAGGAGGACTAAACTGAGTCAACTCAGCCTGTCACGTCCCCACTCTCAGCACCTGGGTACCCCTGAGTGCTCAGCATGAGTGGGGTCCCCCAGTGTCTCCCTCCACAGCACGTTCTGAAGGCATAGGAGCTGGACTGATATTCGGGACACCTAAACCTTTGTTCCAATTCTGCCATGACATCTTCATGGGCCTAGGCAAATCATGGCAGCTCTCTATGCCTCATTTTTTTATTCCTCACCCAATGGAATGACATTAACCTCAGTGCTTACCTAAGGGAGGAGAAATGATTCCCCTGCCTTTTCCCCATTTCTGCATTTGCCAGAGCATCAGATTTTTGTGTCTGGCCAAGAATATAGGGAAGGAAGAGCAGGGAAGCTTTGGGCACAAAGAGTGCATTTAGGGGTTTCACTTAAGGAAAGAAAGTCATGGGGCAGAGAGGGGTGGTAGAGCATGATCTTGGACCAATGGTGAGGAAATAATGAAGTGCATTGTGCACAGGTTAGGGTATGCAGCGGCCTGGGTCCCATCAAGAGATAGAAACCACACAGTGGTTCTAATGGGGAAGTGTAATATAAAGGATTGCAACTATGATAAAAGAGTCACTGTAAGATATAAAGCAACTCTGCCTGGTGCCCTAGTGCTGAGGGAGGTACCCAAGGAAGCACAGATTCGAAAGGGGTTCAGATGTCATAAAATGTAGTTCAGCCACCACATAAGAGACGTTTGTGGATTTGGCCAGGCTGGAGCTAGTCAGCAGCTTTTGCACAAGCACTAGGCCGGCCACTGGAGTGCAGGTGAGTGAGCCGCTGGTGCAGGGGAGGGAGCTGGCCATGAGCCGCTGGTGCAGGGATGCATGGTGGGAGTCTGGCTGCCTTTGTAGGGCAGGAAGCCACCGGAATGCGTGAGTCCCGCAGGGTCTGGCAGAAGGAATGGCAGCTCTGTGTGGACCCTCTAGAATATAGGTCACTGTGTGCAGGTTGCACAAAGGGTACAAGGGGTCTGGGCAACTTTTCAGGAACTTTCAGATCACATGGGCCCTGCTGAGTTTTGGGTTCCATGTTGAGATGTTGCAAGCCAAGGCTGCAAGGTGGCTGAGGGACCACGCCTAGGTCTGTGGTTGGGGCTTGAACATGATCAAGGCCCAGCCAGAGAGCTCCTGCCCCCTGCAGTCTCTCCATCCTCTACCTAGATGCCTGCAGAATGTTCACTTCCAGAAGGTATATTGAACAGTGTTTCCCAGTTTATCACAGTGCACATACTGAAAGGTGCACTAGGAGCTGGGAGGCAATAGACCGAAAACTGATACAGGAGACGCTGACTCATAGTAACGAAGAGAAGCTGAAAAGGAGTGGGAAGGAACTAACTGTAATTTTACATCAATGATCTGCATCTTTGTTTCGGTGGTTTGTGGCAACCAAAATGACTATTCTTTCTACCCTCCTAGTTCAGACATAGCCTGAGACTTTTTTTTTTTTTTTTGAGATGAAGTCTCACTCTGTCACTCAGGCTGGAGTGCAGGGGCATGGTCTCTGCTCATTGCAATCTCCACCTCCTGGGTTCAAGTGATTCTCCTGCCTCAGCTTCCAGAGTAGCTGGGGCTACAGGCACTCACCACGACACCTGGCAAATTTTCGTATTGTTAGTAGAGATAGGGTTTCACCATGTTGGTCAGACTGGTCTTGAACTCCTGACCTCAGGTGATCTGCCCGCCTCTGCCTCCCAAAATGCTGAGATTACAGATGTGATCCACTGTGCCAGGATGCCTGAGACATTTTTGGAAACAGCTGTGACAGAAGAAATGTGTATCCCTTCTGGGCAGGGGATTTAAGAAGTGGCTCATGGCTGATTGTGTTTTCTTTGCTCTGTTTCTGGAACTGTGGGAGCATCTTCTGGGATAAGGGTCTATCTGTTTGAGTCTCTGAATGACTACGACCACCAGAGCCCCCTTGTTGACCCATGATGGAGGTGAAATCAATTGAGAAGTCAAGGACGGGCGCAGTGGCTCACGCCTGTAATCCTAGGACTTTGGGAGGCTGAGGCGGGCAGATCAGGTCAGGAGATCACGACCACCCTGACTAACATGGTGAAACCCCAACTCTACTAAAAATACAAAACATTATCCGGGTGTGGTGGCAGGCACTTGTAGTCCCAGCTATTCGGGAGGCTGAGGCAGGGGAATCGCTTGAACCCAGGAGGTGGAGGCTGCAGTGAGCCGAGATTGCACCACTGCACTCCAGCCTTGGTGACAGAGCAAGACCGCACACACACACTCCCCCCCTCAAAAAAAGAAAAAAAAGAAAAGAAGTCAACTTTGCTGTTGAAGCCACTGAGGTTTGGGGGCTTATTTGTTACACAGCATCACCTGTCCTGACCAATGCATGACTCATTTCATCCTTGGCACAGCCCCTGAGAGAAGGGGCTTTATCCTCATTTCACAAATGAAGAGTCAAGTCTCAGAGAGGTTAGCAGCATGAATAAGTTCACACAGCGAGGGGTGGAGCTTGGATTTGAATCCAGGTCTGTCTAACCTCAAAGACTGAAGTGGGGATGAAAATAAGTTGTCATTGTTGTTTGCCTGTCACCCAGGTGATGTAACTTGTCTAGGCTTTGCCTACGGAGGCTTTGTGACATATCTCTGCACTGATCACCCAGGTGATGGGACTCTTGTCTGGGCTCTTCTATCCTTGGATTGTAATCTTGCAGGATCTTGAACTCATATGCTTTCAGGGATCATAGAAGCGAGCACCTCAAACCTGCCATGATGAACTTCTGGAAAAGTAGGCAATATTGCCAAATGCAAAATATCTGGGCTATATTTTGGTCTGAGATAACCATTTGAGATTCCTGGAAAATAGGGAATATGGAGGCCAACTCCCCTAGGGATGTTGTATAAGACAGCAAGCCCTAAGTCAATGATCTCAACCCTGTGGATCAGCACTCTCCATACAATGGGGCATCTTAATCCATTTTGTGCTGCTATAACAGAATATCATAGACTAGGGAATCTATAAAGAAAAGAAATTTATTTCTTAGAGTTCTGGAGGCTAGGAAGTCCAAAGATGAGGGGTCTGCATCTGGTGAGGGCCTTCTTGCTGTGTCATCTCATGGCTGAAGGCAGAAGAGCAAGAGTTTGAGAAAGAAACAGAGCAAAAGGGGCTGAACTTGCTTTTAATACAAGCCCACTCACAAGATAACTAACCCACCCCCAAGATAACTAAGCTACTCCTGAGATAATGACATTAATCCATGCATGGGGGCAGAATCTCATAACCTAATCACTCTTATTAGGCCCTGCCTCTCCACACTGTCACATAGAGGATTAAGTTTCCAACACCTGTGCTCTGGGGAACACATGAAGACCATAGCACGGGGGACTGATGAGTATATGGGAGGGACCAGTCATGAATATTTTGGCTGACAGTTGTGTTTGAGAGCTGAAGCCATGCTCCATCATGGCAGGGCACACATAGACCTTTGAATGCTCTGAGGAATGAATACTGAACAGTGTAACTCATGGCAGAAGGTGGAATATTTAAAAGGCAGAACTACCTGGGTCAAGTAAAAGAGTGCACAAGAAGCCTGTTGCCTGTGACTGGCTCCTCTTCCCTTCCCGTCCCCATCTTTCACCTTCCTCTCTTTCTTTCTTTCCCTCCCTCTCTCTCTCCCTTCCTTCCCTTCCTCCCTCTCCCTCCCCTCCCACTCTCCTTCCTTCCTTTTCTCTCCCTTCCTCTTACTCTCCCTCCCTGCTTCCTTATTTCTTTCCTTCTCTTTCCCTCTTTTTCTCCCTCATTCCTTCCTTCCTCTCTTCTCTCTCTCATTTCCTTCTTTCTCTCTTTCCATCTTTCTCTCCCTCCATCCTTCCTTCTCTCATTCTTTCCTTCCTTCTCTCTTTCCTTCTTCATCCCCTTCCTTCCTTCCTTCCCTCCTTCCTTCCTTTATCCTCCCTCCTTTCTGCCTTCCTTTATTCTCTCTTTCTTTGACTGATGTGTTCTGAGCCCAAGAACCCTGTAGGGTATTAAGTGGTACCAAAATTGACTCAAGAATCAAGAAGAAATAGAAAACCTAAGAAGTACTATAACATGAAGAAAATAAAATCTCTAGTAAAATAAAATCTTTCACAAAGGAAGGACTAGGCCCAGATGGTTGTATGAGCAAATTTTACAGACTTTCAAAGAATGGATCATTCTAATTATGTCCCAAACAACTGTAGCTAGGAATATTAATGCTTGATTTCTCAAGACCCTCATTTCCTAAAATCTGTAGGTTCAAAGGTAGATTGGCAGGTGTTGGAAATCCTCAAATGTTGTACAGTTCCTTGGAGTTTTAACATTAAAAAAGAAAGGTCTTGCCTGCATTAACTTTGAATTTTGTAAGAGTTACCAGTTAATAGAGATACTCTATGCATTTATATACACTCTGATTTTATGGGAATGGAGGCATATCAGACACATAGCTCTGCACCCAGGTTTTTTACTTTGTAACATACCTTGGACATCATTTTTGAGCATCATTTTAAAATTTATTTTTTTTAAATAGCTGCATACTATTCTATCATATGAATAACCATAATTTCAATAAACAGTAAGGTGATAATCATTAATGTGATTGATAAACATTAAGGTGATTTCTAGACTTTTGTTATTTAGAAATGTGGTATAATACTTTCTCCCATTCATACATAATTCCAGGCATCATGAGTATGTCTGTAGGGTAAATTCCTCGAAATGAAATTGCTGAATCAGAGAGTATTTCCATTTATAATTTTGGTATATATTGTTTAATCACAATTGATAAAGTTTGTACGAATTTATAATCCCAGTAACAAGATGTGAGTACCACTTCAAACTCCACAACTTCACTGGCAGTGCTTGAAGTCATGATGCATATTGCCAGGCTCCCTTCCAGTAAAGTTCTATTAACTCTACAAAAATTTTATAAATGGCAGACGTTACATTTCCAGATAGCTTTGTGGTAAATAAAAAAGAATTGATTTATTAGCAATTTTTATATCACATTGAGACAAAATATTATTTGTGATAAATATCATTATTTTTACGTATTTAAAACATCTCATGTATTAAGAAATCATACTTTAGATCGGGCCAAGCTGGCCAATTAGAAGCAGCTGTGGCCCATGGCTCTCACGGAGAGCAATGAAAAGTGCGAGTGAATTCTGCACCTTCAATTGAGGTATTCAGGTTCTTGCATTGGGACTGACTAGGCAGAGAGCTCGACCCACAGAAAGTCAGGAAAAGCAAGTGGGGCTACGGCCCACCCAGGTGTGGCACAGAGCTAGCCGAGCCCCTACTCGCAGGCAAGGGAGGCCATGAGTGATTGTGCGACTCTGCCTGGGAAGCCATGCTTCTCCCATGGATCTTTGCAACCTGCAGATCAGGAGGTCCCCTCATGAGCTCAGCCACCATGGCCTTGGGTCTGAAGCACAGAGCTGTGTGGAGTCTTGGTGGAGTGCTCACTGGCTCACTGGGAGCATGGAAACCAGGGAGTTTTGCATACTCTGCCCCGAGAATTCCAGCAAAGTGGGAGATACATCCGTGCATTTCCCTAGGAAGGGGGCTGGATCCAGGGAGCCAAGTGACATCATTCTGAGGCCCCACTCCCACAGCACCTCACAAGACCCATTGGCTTGGAATTCCAGCTGGTCAGCAGCAGCAGGCTGGAGACAGCCAGAGGTGGTCCGAGTTCCCAGGGGGAGGGGCAGCCACTCTATCTGTGGTTTGAGTTGGTCACTCTAGCCTGCTGGCACCAGGGACCAGGAGGAGTCCCCTGTAACACAGCATAGCTGTTGTAACTGATCGTGGCCAGGCTGCTTCTTTAAGTGAGACCAAAATCCATCCCTCCTCACTGGACAGAACCTCCCAATTGGAATTTTAGCAACTCCGGCCAGAGTTCTATGGCTCTGGAGACTCCTGGGGGTCAGCACAGCACACCTGCTCTGCCAAAGGGAAGTCAGATTGCTTCTTTAAGCAGTCCCTGATCCTGTTCCTCCTGACTGGGTGAGACCTCCCAACAGGGGTCTCAAGACACCTCCCACAGGAGCCTTCCAGCTGGCATCAAGTCAGTACCCCCTTGGACTGGTGCTCCCAGAGGAAGGATCAGGTTGCCATCTTTGCTGTTTCGCAGCCTTCACTGATCATACCTCCATGTGCAGAGACTGAGGCAACTGGGGTCCAGAGTGGACCTCCAAAAACCACAGCAGCCCAAGTCCTAGGGAAGAGTGGTCTGACTGTTAAAATCAAACAGAAAGCAACAACAACATCAACAAAAAAGACCACACAAAAACTCCATTCAAAGGTCAGCAATGTCAAAGATCAAAGGTAGACAAGCCCACAAAGATGAGAAAGCATCAGCACAGAAACACTGAAAACTCAAAAAGGCAGAATGCCTCTTCTCCTCTAAATGATAACAACACCTCCCCAGCAAGGGCACAGAACTGACCCAAGGCTGAGATGGCTGAATTGACAAAAGTAGGCTTTAGGAGGTGGGTAATAACAAACTTCTCTGAGCTAAAGGAGCATGTTCTAACTTAATGCAAGAAGCTAAAAATCATAAAAGAACACAGTAGCTTATAACCAGAATATTCACTTTAGAGAGGAACATAACTGACCTGATGGAGCTGAAAAACACAACATGAGCACTTCACAATGCAACCACAAGTATCACTCGCAGAATAGGCCAAGTGGAGGAAAGAATCTCAGAGCTTCAAAACTATCTGTCTGATATAAGACAGGAAGAGAAGAATAGAGAAAGAAGAACAAAAAAGAATGAACAACAAAACCTTCAAGAAATATGGGATTATGTAAAAAGACTGAACTTAAGACTGATAAGGGTACCTTGAGCCACCATGATCAAGGTGGCTTCATCCCTGGGATACAAGGTTGGTTCAATACAGGCAAATCTATAAATGTAATTCATCACATAAACAGAAATAAACACAAAACAACATGATTATCTCAATAGTGTAGAAAAGACCTTTAATAAAATTCAACATCCCTTCATGTTAAAAACTCTCAATAAACTAGCTATTGAAAGATCACACCTCAAAATAATAAAAGCCATATATGACAAACCCACAGCCAATATCATACTCAATGAGCAAAAGCCGGAAGCATTCCCCTTGAAAACTGGCACAAGACAAGGATGGCCGCTCTCACCACTCCTATTCAACATAGTACTGGAATTTCTGGCCAGGGCAATCAGGCAGGAGAAAGAAATAAAGGTATTTAAATAGGAATGGAGGAAGCCATATTATCTTTGTTTGCAGATGACATGATCCTGTATCTAGAAAACCCCATCATCTCAGCCCAAAACTTCTTAAGCTGATAAACCACATCAACAGAATCTCAGGATACAAAATCAGTGTTCAAAAATTGCTAGTATTACTATACACCAACAACAGGCAAGTAGAGAGCCAAACAGTGAATGAACTTCATTCGCAATTGCTACAAAGAGAATGAAATACATAGGAATACAGCTAACAAGCGAAGTGAAGAACCTCTTCAAGGAGGACTACAAACCACTGCTCAGAGAAGTCAGATAGGACACAAACAAATGGAGAAGCATTCCATTCTCATGGATAGGGAAGAATTAATTCCTGAAAATGGCCATACTGCCCAAAGTAATTTGTAAAAGAATTCAATGTTATTCCCATTAAACTACCAATGACATTCTTCACAGAATTAGAAGAAACTATTTTAAAATTCTCATGAACCAAAAAAGAGCCCAAATAGCCAAGATAATTCTAAGCAAAAAGAACAAAGCTGGAGACATCACACTACCCAACTTCAAACTACACTATAAGGCCACAGTAACCAAAACAGCATGGTACTGGTACAAAAACAGACACATAGACCAATGGAACAGAATAGAGAACTCTGAAATAAGACCATACACGTACAACCATCTGACCTTTGACAAACCTGACAAACACAAGCAATGGGGAAAGGATTCCTTATTTAATAAGTCATGTTGGGAAAACTGGCTAGCCATATGCAGAAATTGAAACTGGACATCTTCCTTATACCTTATACAAAAAATAACTCAAGATGGAACAAATACTTAAATATAAGACCTAAAACCATAAAAACCCTAGAAGAAAACATAGGCAATACCATTCAGGACATACGCATGGGCAAAGACTTTATGACTAAAACACCAAAAGCAATGGCAACAAAAGCCCAAATTGACAAATGGGATCTAATTAAACTAAAGAGCTTCTGCACAGCAAAATAAACGATCATCAGAGTGAACAGACAACCTACAGATTGGGAGAAAATTTTTGCAATCTATCTGTCTGACAAAGGGCTAATATCCAGGATCTACAAAGAACTTAAAAAAATTTACAAGAAAAAAACAACCCCATCAAAAAGTGGGCAAAGGAAATGAACAGACACTTCTCAAAAGAAGACATCTATGCGGCCAACAAACATACGAAGAAAAGCTCATCATCACTGGTCATTAGATGAATGCAAATCAAAACCACAATGAGATACCATCTCACACCAGTTAGAATGGTGATTATTAAAAAGTCAGGAAACAGCAGATGCTGAGGAGACTGTGGAGAAATAGGAATGCTTTTACACTGTTGGTAGGAGTGTAAATTAGTTCAGTCATTGTGGAAGACAGTGTGACAATTCCTCAAAGATATAGAACCAGAAATACCATTTGATCCAGCAATCCCATTATGGGGTATATACCCAAAGCATTATAAATTATTATACTATAAAGACACATGCACTGTATGTTTATTTCACCACTGTTCACAATAGCAAAGACTTGGAACCAACCCAAATGCCCATTCATGATAAACTGGAAAAAGAAAATGTGGTGCATATACACCATGGAATATTATGCATTTATATCCTTTCCAGGGACATGGATGAAGCTGGAAACCATCATTCTCAGCAAACTAACACAAGAAAAGAAAATGAGGCCAGAAGCAGTGACTCATGCCTGTAGTCTCAGAACTTTGAGAAGCTGAGGTGGGGAGTTTGAAATCAGCCTAACCAACATGGAGAAACCCCGTCTCTACTAAAAATACAAACAATTAACCAGGCATATTGGCACATACCTGTAATCCTAGCTACTTAGGAGGCTGAGGCAGGAGAATTGCTTGAACCCAGGAGGCAGAGGTTGTCGTGAGCCGAGATCACACCATTGCACTCCAACCTGGGCAACAAGAGTGAAACTTTGTCTCAAAAAAAAAAAAAAAAAAAAAAAAAGAGAAAGAAAAAGAAAAAGAAAAAAGAAAAGAAAATCAAACACTGCATGTTCTCACTCATAAGTGGGAGTTGAACAATGAGAACACATGGACACAGGGAGGGGAACATCACACACTGGGGCCTGTCATAGGGTGGGAGGCTAGGGGAGGAATAGCGTTAGGAGAAATACCTATGTAGATGATGGGTGGATGGGTGCAGCAAACCACCATGGCACGTGTATAACTATGTAACAAACCTGCATGCTCTACCCATGTATCTCAGAACTTAAAGTACAACAAAGAAAACTTTACATAAATGCATAAAGTCTAGAACAGCTAATATATTATAATGAAATGTGAACGATAATCCCAGCTCAAAGAGAACACCGTAAAATTATGAAGAGCTCTCCACAAATCTCTAAATTTATGTCCTCATAAGATTACATTTCTATTTCTTCTTGAATAATTTCCTCATTTTAGCTATGATTTCGTGATAATAAGATGGTAATTATGAGGAGAAAATTCTCCTAGCACTCCATTGAGAAAATTCTGCCTCATTTCACCACACACCTGAGTCTTAAGCAGTCGCTTCTAATGTAGCTGAATAATAGATCCTCACCTGGCTGAGTCTATGAATTGAATCCACGTATGTGAAATAAGACCCCCAAGGAGAGGTAATAAGCTGGGAATGCCATCAGCTCATTTTTCTTCAGGACTATATTTGTCATTGTCACTTGTAGAAGCAGGACAGCCCTGGCATTGGGATTGGCAGAAACATAGAGTACCAAAGGGAAAACTGAACTTCCCTAATTTTTGGGAAAGAGCAGATTGGAAACAGATGGGCTCCAGCGTTTTCTGTGTGTGAGGTCATTGTCCCAGGTAGCCTTGCTCAGGACCACATTTCTTGTCAGCAAAACAGAAGTCAAACGATATTTCTACCTTCCAAGAGAGTAGAACATAATGTCAGATTTTCTCATGGATTCCCACAAGTTCAAGAAACTTTCATGGCCTTATTTAACTGCCTAAGCATTTCAACTAAAAAATTATTTGTCTTTCAAATACACAGGAATCTGTTTGGAAAAATTTTAACCAGAAAAAGTTGGGATTCTAAAGTAAAAAATGCATAAGGCCATAAAAGTTTTTTACAGCTTTTAATTTAGATGTCAACTGGGGAAAAAAAAACATTCTCTGAAGTTTGCTTTTATACCATTAAAGACTTATTTTTTATTACCAGCAATACACAGCGACTTATCCAGGTTGAATCTTGAAGGTAAACTTTAACTTAATTTTAAGTGTTGGGTAATTTTAAAGCATTTCTCAGTCACCTACCATGATTTCATCTCAGAAACCAAAATCTCAATTTCATTTAGACCTTTGAAATATTAAAACAGAAGATTAAGTGCTTCAAAATAATATTCATGTAGAGACTTACATATGTGGACCAGGAATCTCTATGTATTACAAAGTTTATGAGAACATAACAAATGTTGATACACACATTTAATTCTGAAATAAAAACTTACAACAAGTAAAACTGTAACAAATCAAGAAAATTTTGTAGGTTACACATTTTATGTCTAAAAATATAGGTATTAAACACTCAAGGATGGATAAAAGAAGAAATCACAAGAGAAAATAGAAAATATCTAGAGACAAATTAAAAATATGAAATACTAAAAGTTAAAAGATACATCAAAAACAGTACCATAAGGGAAAAATTTATAGCTATAAATGATTATAAAAAATAAGATACTGAATCAACAACTTTACTCCTAAGGAACCAAACACAGAGGGAAAATGAGGGACTATGAAAGAGGGACGACTAAAAGCTAGCAAAATTAAAAAAATGATGAAGATAGCAGTGGAAATAAGTGAAATAGACAATAGAAGAACAATATCAAAAATCAACAAAACCGAGTTTGTTCTATGAAAAAGATCAAAACTGACAAAATTTTATCCAGATTGACTAAGAAAAAAAGGGAATACTCAAATTACTAAACTCAAAAATAAAATGAGTACATTACTGACAAATTTTTGGAGTAAAAAAGGAATGTAGGAGAGTATCATAAGGAACTATACACTAAAAAATTGAATAGCCTAAATAAAATGAACAAATTCCTAGAAACAACAAACCTACTAAGACTGAATCAGAAAAGTTGAATAAACCTATTCAACAAGGAGATTCAGCAGGAAGATTGCATCAGTAATCAAAAACCCAGCAACAAAGAAAAGCCTGGACCAGATGGCTTCACTGTTGAATTCTACCCAATGTTTAAAGCAGAATTAACACCACTTTTTCTCAAACTTTTTCAAAACATTGAAGAGGAGGTAATGTTTTCTAATTTATTCTATGAGGCCAGTATTACTCTGACACCAAGCCAGAAAAAGGCATCATAAGAAAACTACAAACAAACATCCCTTATAAATGCTGATGCAAAAACCCTCAACAAAATAGAGCAACTCGAACTTAGCAGGACATTAAAAGGATTATATACTATGAATGAGTATAATTGACTCCTGAAATAAAGTATGTTCCAACACATAAAATCAGCGTAATATCACATTAACATAAAGAAGGAAAAAACCCTCATGTGATCATCTTAATCAAAGAAGAAAACGCATTTGTCAAAATTTAACCCACATTCATGATAAAACATACTTAATAAACTATAAAAAGAAAGAAAACACCTTAACATAATGTTATACAAAAACCAAAAACAAAAAAATGACACAGCTAACATGGTGAAAGACCAAAAGCTTTTACCCCTAAGAGTGAAAACAAGGATGCCTGCTTTTACTACTTCTATTTAATACAGTACTGAAGATTCTAGTTAGTTAAAACAATAAGGTGAGTAAAAGAATAAAAGATATTCCAATTTTTAAAAAAGTAAAATTATCTGTTTGCAGATGACATAACCTTATATATTAAAAATCTTTTAGTTTCTGTGAAATAAACCATCAGATGCAATAAATAAAATTCAGCAAAGCTGCAGGATACAAAATCAATACACAAAAATCAGTTGTATTTCTACAATAACAATAAACTCTCTGAAGAAGAAATCAAGACAACAGTATCATGTATGATAGCATTAAAAGAATAAAATACTTAGAAACCCACTTAACCAAGGAAATGAAAAACCTGTACAGCAAAAACTATAAACATGGCATGAAAGTATTAAAGATGATACAAATAAATGAAAAGACATCATGTGTTTATGGACTGGGAGACAAAACCTTGTCAAGGTGCCATTGTTATCTACAGTCATCTACAGATTCAATAAAATCACTATAAAATTCCAATATTTGCAAAAAGAGAAAAACCTACTCTAAAATTCAGATGAAATCTCAAAAAACCCCAAGTAGCCAAATCAATCTTAAAAACTAACAAAGCTAGAGAACTAACACCTCCTGGTTTCAAACTTCAGTACCCAAAACAATGCTGTACCAGAATAGTGACAGACACAAAGACCAATGCAACAGAATTAAGGAACCAAAAATATATGGTCATGATTTTTAACAAGGGAGTCAACACTATTCAAAGGGAAAAGGAGGGTATTTTTTTAAATGGAGTTAAAAATGGATATTTACATCTATCTATCTATCTATCTAATCTATCTACCTATATGTATATATATTCCAAATTAACTTTTTGTCTGTCGTGTATGTTGCAGATCTATTTCCCCAGTCTGTTGACTTTTGACTTTGAGGCATTTTTCTCTCATACAAAGTTTTAATTTTTATGGAGTCAAATACATCAGTCTTCTGTTCAGTGACTTCTTCATGGGTACGGTGTTTCAGTTTAGGATGATAAAGCAGTCGTAGATATGGATAAATTAGATAAATTCGATGGTTGGACAACACTAAATGTACTGGATGTCACGGAACTGTACATTTAATCATGGTTAAAATGTTTTAAGTTTTATGTTATATATATATATTACCACCAAAAAAGGGCCAGGCTTACATGTTTGTATGTCAGGAGTTTGGAGTACCTACAAGAAAAGCAGATACTGACTTCACAAATCTCCTTACAAGTCCCACAGCAGGGGCTGTCTGGGAAAGCAGAGGTGGAAAAAGTCACATAAACTTGAGGTCAATGTGAGACCTCCCATCCCCCACTCTGGAATCAGTTGTAGGAAGGCATGCTGCAGGCTGAGCTGCAGGGATGAGCTGGGGTGGGCAGAACAGCCCTCCCATGACCCGAGACATTAAGTGCTCCCACATGCTCTCAGGCATGTATCAAACCAAGAAAGCAGCTAGGAGGGTAACACAGCTACATGTATACAGGGAGCTATGAAATATCTGAGCTGCACAAGTGATGCACAAGGAGACAGAGGCAGTATGACCTTTACACAGTAACCTGGCTCAAATAATTTCAGGCTCCCATTAACCAGGCAAGCTCCTCTTTCTCTCTAACGTATGTAAACTTGAGGGGGTAAAGTGGAAGTTGGGGATAATGGAAAAGAAAGCCTGGTAGTGTTTCTTCTAACTCTGTTATAAATAAAAAGTAAAACATAAATGCCTTTTCTCAGGGCCCAAATATTAAGTGAAAAAAATGTTATCTCAGTCATATGATGTGGACTTTAGCAGAGCAGGACACACATGGTCATTTATCCTTTCCCTCTGCATGTTGTGTGCTTTTTCAGTTTATAATGTACCTGATCCACTTGTCTCATCATACTAATTGCAAACAAGGCCACTGAATATCACACCAGGTGGCCAGCATGTCTGTGAAGGGCAGAAACTGAGGCAGCCAAACAGCTGGCAGAGGCCAGCTAGGAAGTACCCGATGCCCACTCCATAGAGGACTGCACACTTAAAAGACAAGATCAGCAAGTGTCAGGCTGCCTCACTAGTTATCCCCCAAATAAAAAAATAAAAGTTACCCCTCCAGGGTACATGTGTGTGTGTACACACAAAAGTACATGCACACAGATACATGCAAACGGGAAAGGCTGGGAAGCAACCAAATCCACCTCTGAACACCAGTTACTTGTGGGGAAGGGGCAGGTGAAGCCAACTGTCAGCATTACTCACGTTTTCAACTGATGAGCTTGCATCAGTTTTGACAATTTCTCATAAAAAGACAATTTTCACTCCTTGGGTGATCACCCAGGTCCTGCAAAACTGAGCCACTAAAAACCACCTGTACCACTTCTCATGAAGCCAAATAATGGCTTCCCTCAAAGCTCAGCCCTCCCACCCACCTGCCAGTCCTGTCCCATGCAGGGGGCTGCCGGCCTCCTGGGGTAGAGGGGTCCAGGCCAAACCCAACCCACAGATGGTTGGTGAAACCAATGGTTGGTGAAACCAAGGGCCTTTCCCCCACCTGGGCCGTGTGCCCACTGCATAGATAGGCCTGTGCTTGCTCCCCTAGGACAGATACTCCATTTTCTTCAGTTGGAATGAGGGGTGGGGAGATTTGATGGTGTCCTGTACAGGTTGGATGCTAATCTGCTGTGGTGCTCTTGGAAAAGCTTGCCTGAATTCAGCGCTTTCTCAGCACGTGGTGTGTGCTGCCCCTTCAAGCTGCAGAAATCCCAGAAGGTAAGTGCTACTGCAACCCCCATTTACTGGTGAGCAGAGGTCAGGTGATCTGCAGCCGGCCAAGCAGCTGCTAAGTGGCCAACAGGCTGGATCTGCATCTCACTTGCAGAGGCCCTGCCTGGCTGCTGGGGCTGCCCTGAGACTCCTGCCTCCTCCTCTTCCCTCCACAGCTCTCCTGGCTTCTATCCACAGCTGTGCTCCAGGTGGGGCACACCTATGGATGCACCAGGGTACAACTACTCAGACTCCAGCGTGCAGAAGGGCCCCGGCTCCATGCTGTTTCCATATCCAAGCCCAAGCTCGTCTAGAGCTTCAGCAAATCCAGGCCTCCCTGAATTCCCTGCAAGACCCAACTGAGCCCTACAACCCCCACTACACTGGGTAACTGCCTGTCCCAGCCCCTGCTCCCTCCTGGGCCCCTGTCTGTACAGTTCTGAAGTCCTACAGGAATGTTGAGATCCTAAGCCGACTCTCACCCAAAGAGGTAAACAACCAGGGGCCTCCAGGGGTAGAGAACATACCCAGACAGGTTCTGCTGCCTGTAGGCTTGATGTCCTTCCCCTAGAGCAAGCCATGCTTGCCAGGCTGGAAGCGGGGCTCCAGAAACTTGGGAAACCTGGGCCTGTAGCTGGCATATGGAAAAGAGGCCTGGAAAAGCACTCCTGTCCATGAAGCCCCCAGATGGAACCAGGTAGTTGGGAAATACATGGGCACCAAGCCTGACCCCCCTCAGACCCAGGTGGGAACTGCAGCGGTGCTTGCCCCCTTCTGCCACCCTGGCTGTACCACTACAGGAGGGGGCAACATCTAGTCCCATGCTTGAGTGGAGACACTAGGTGTAGGCAGGTTCCAGTGGTTGCTGCAGCTGAACCTTCTTAACCAGGTCCATGCAAGGCCATCTCAGATTGGTACGCACCTGGGTTGGGCAAGAACACCCCTCAGAGTGAGAGCCACTGAGGGGGACTGTCACAGAGGCCCCAAGAACAGGTTGGGGGAGTATGGGGGACCTCTCCCACCTTCTAGCTGCTTCCAAGAGCCACTTCTTTTGAGATGAGACACTCTCCTGCCTGCCTGTTCCCCATTTGGCTGCAATAGACCATTGCCAACATTCAGAGAAAAAGGGGCCTCACCTGTTTTCCCAGACACGTCGGAGGCAGGTGGGTATGCCCAGGGGACCTGAGGTAGAACCCGTACGTCTGCCCACCCCCAGGCTATGCTGGCTTCGTCTTATCTGTGTGATGGGGGTGGGGTGGGAATTACCAAGAGGTCATCACACAGGCCATGGACAACTTCTACAAGAGCCAGGGAGAAGAGCACTGTCCGTGCATGCTGCCTGGCACCAAGCTCACACACACACCTCTTATTTGAAGCTTCCCCAAAGCAGGCTTTGAAGTCCAGGCTCCCTGAGAAGCCTGGGGAGGAGACTCTGCCAGGCTGGAGGGTGTATCCCCAAAGGTGCCACCCTCACCAGGCTCATCCTGACAATCTTGGATGATTTTTGCCCTGAAGTTTTGGAGTGGGGGACAGGGAGACAACAGACAGTACGCATTAGCCACCTTTCTAGAGAGCGTCGGCCCTCCAGACAGGGCAGGTCAGCCCTCCACTTGGGCGTTTTTCTCACTGGTCGCCACTTGGGGGAAGCAGCATTTGTGAGCACCTGCCTGTCTCCCCGGATTCTGTTCATAAACCCCATCTGTGCCTTTGGAGAGACTGCCCCGAGCACACAGTCCCAGCAACCACCATCTACATCCCCCAGGACGTAATCCCCTTCTACATAGGGTTCAGTGCATGTGAGCATACACTGGGCTTGATTCCTGCCTGGTAGTCCCCGCCAGACATCCCATGCCCACCTCATTAAGAGAATGAGGCTACACAAACACACCCAGGCTGTCATGGTGATGGAGGGGCTGGGGTCCTACTTGCCCACCCCTCATTGCTGGTTCAGAGCCAGCTGTCTGACCACATTCCTACCATGAGAAGGGACTTTGGGGATATTGTCCACCAGCATCACTAACCCCTTTTAAAGTTCCAGAAACAGAGGGCCCGCTGGTCCCCTAGAAGTTTGGCACATGGGACAAGCCAAGGCTTCCTTCAGGAACAGGTTTTCCACCACGTCGCTGCCCAAGGCCCAGGGCATCCCGAAGTTCATGTGACACCTGCCTGCCACGTCCACAGCCCATGCCGACCCCTCCTGGAGCCACTGGAATGCTTGTTCCTGGGCATGTGATAAGCCCGGACAGCTTCAGCCTTGCAGGACAACTACGCGCATCGGGCAGCAGTAGCCAGAGGGCCCATGGAAAGTTGGAGGTGAAACCAGATGCTGTGAAAATACTTTATTAGGCAAAACTGCATACTATAAAAATGCTTTAAAATGCAGCAGCAGGAGAGGTGAAGACACAAATGAACAGTGCATAGTGACACATGGCTGTCAGAACACAGTAAAGAATCCACACTGCTTCCCCCCTTTATCTAGAAAAGGAAAGTTCTATGCCACCTCCTCCTCAGCACACTCCTCAAACTCCTCCTCCTCAGCACACTCCTCAAACTCTTCCTCCTTCTTGGCCGTGGCATCCTGACGTTGCTGATATTCAGACACCAAGTCGTTGATGTCGCTGTCAGCCTCAGCGAATTCAGTCTCATCCATGCCCTCGCTCGTGTACCAGTGGACGAAGGCCTTATGCCTGAACATTGCTGTAAACTGCTCTGAGACACGCTTGAAGACTTCCTGGATGGCTGTATTATTCCCAATGAAGGTGGCTGACATTTTTAGTCCCCGGGGTGGGATGTCACAGACGGCTGTTTTTACGTTGTCGGGGATCCAGTCAACAAAGTACCTACTATTCTTATCTTGAACGTTGAACATTTGTTCATCCACCTCCCTCATGGGCATGCGACCCCTGAAAATGTCAGCCGCCGTTAGGTAGCGGCCATGGCGGGGATCACAAGCCACCATCGTGTTTTTAGGGTCAAATATCTGCTGAGTAAGCTCAGCCACGGTCAAAGCACGGTACTGCTGGCTGCCTCGGCTGGTCAGTGGGGCAAAGCCGGGCATGAAGAAATGCAGCCGGGGAAACGGGACCATGTTCACGGCCAGCTTCCGCAGGTCAGCATTCAGCTGGCCTGGGAAGCGCAGGCATGTGGTGACCCCACTCATGGTAGCAGACACCAGGTGGTTCAGGTCACCATAGGTGGGTGTGGGCAGTTTTAGGGTCCTGGAACATATGTCATATAGCGCTTCATTATCTATGCAAAAGGTTTCATCTGCATTTTCTATGAGCTGGTGGACTGAGAAGACGGCATTATAGGGCTCTACCACGGCGTCTGACACCTTGGGCGAGGGCAAAACACTAAATGTGTTTATCATCCTGTCTGGATACTCCTCCCGGATCTTACTGAGCAGAAGGGTACCCATCCCAGACCCAGTCCCCCCACCCAGGGAGTGGGTCAGCTGGAAACCCTGCAGGCAGTCACAGCTCTCAGCCTCCTTTCTGACAACGTCCATCACTGACTCCATCAGCTCTGCGCCTTCTGTATAGTATCCCTTGGCCCAGTTGTTTCCGGCCCCACTCTGACCTGTAAGACAGTACAGCCAGTCACTCGATGGCCAGGTATACGGTCATCAGTGGTCACCACCATAATGCAAAAAGGGCCAAGTGTCACGTGAGGTGAGAGCACCATTCGCCCTGCAGGTGGTGCAAATGAAACCCCCTCCCTCAGAGCTCCAGGACAGCAGCTTCCCCTGTTAGGAATTAAGTCAGGAGTCAAACCTGAGACAGGCTGACAGACCTCGCTGCAGGTGCCTCCTGCCCATTTTCAGAGAAGGCAGTATCCACGGCCCCAGCTCAGCTCCCTGCAGGGAGTTTACATCAGTAGCTCCTCACCTCGAGCAGACACCTGGGCCTTCCCTCCCAAAGCCCGTTTAGAAGAGGAAGATTGAGCGACTCGACTCGGCGGACAGCAGGGTGTTCGGGGGCCCTGGCTTCACAGTTCCCACAGCTATGACCTTGGGGTACTCCTAGATTTTGAGCTGCCCTGGCTAAGAAGCCGCACCCCAGTCCTCCCCCGCAGCTCACCGAAGATGAAGTTGTCTGGTCTGAAGATCTGCCCCAAGGGTCCCGAGCGCACAGAGTCCGTGGTGCCCGGCTCCAGATCCACGAGCACAGCGCGGGGCACATACCTGCCACCTGGGTGGGGCGGGAAGGCATGAGTGAGGGGAGGGCTGCCGTTCGCATGAGGGTGGTGGGGGAAGGACGTGGGTCTCACCGCTGGCCTCGTTGTAGTACACGTTGATGCGCTCCAGCTGCAGGTGGCTGTCCCCGTGGTAGGTGCCAGTGGCGTCCACCCCATGCTCATCCGAGATCACCTCCCAGAACTGCCAGAGATGGGAGGGGCCAGACAGGCCAGGGCTGAGTCATGGAGGCGCCCCAGCCCCTCTCCCACCTCCACCCTCATCCGCACCCCCATCCCTAGGCTGCATGTCCCCGGCAGGGAACCCAGGGGCCGCAATGCAGGGGTACCGCACCGCCACTGCCAATATCTTCCCTGGCCACCCAGCAGGCCCGGGCTGGGCCCTCAGAGCCCCAGCTGCCAACCTTTGTGCCGATCTGGTTCCCGCAGTGCCCGATCTGCGTGAGCACAAGCTCCCTCATGGCCAAGGCGGGATTAGGGAGGCAGGCGAAACGCGAGAAGGAGGAGCAAACGCGCAGCGACGCAGCCCGCCTTCCACCAACGCTGAAATAGCCCCGCGCCCACATCCCTCAGCCTCGGATTCGGCTCCCAGAATAAGCAACAGCTTTACTTCCACACAGGTGTACCCACCTGTGAATCCCTGGGCGTTGAACATCTGTCGGAGAACTCAGGTGTCCTTGCTGTGGTCCTTTCCACGTTGGGGAAAGTTGCTCAGCTGGAGAACTTCCTTCCACGTCTTTAATAAGACTAGATCCCTAGCTGAGCTGAAACTGAATTTTCCTCCCATGTGGCAGGGGGAGACTCTTGCTTGCATATTCACAGAGTGCCTTTGCACCTGTCCTAGATTGATGACACTTTTTTTAATTGATGAGTCTTTTCTTCTATTAGATCTGTGGTTAGCAAAGGCCTTCCGTGTGTTAACTCAACAGGACTTAATTATAAGTTTTACTTTGGAGCAGTTCAAACCCGCAGTAAGCTATGAGTGTTAGAGATAGTCAGGCCTCTGATTTAGCGAGAGTATTCTTTAGAGTAGGATTAGCCCTTTCACCTTTCCAGAGGACTGCGGTCTCCACGCAGAGTGAAGGTAATATTGAATTCTTAAAGCTGAGGATAGGTGTTGGGATAGGCCTGCTGTGAAATATGGGCCATTGTCACTTTGCAGGCTTTTAGATTACCCAAACTGAGGAGTTATTTATTCTGGTATACGTTTTTCAGATGCGGTGGGGAATGCCTCCATCTAACCAGTGAAGGTATCAGTAAGCATTAGCAAATACTTGAATCTCCTGCAGAAAGGCATCAGGGTAAATTAGAGTTGCCAGTTCTCACCTGGATAGGTTCCTCAATTTTGGACAGGTTTAACTGGAGGAGAAAATTGCTGGCCGTTTGGGTCATGTCAGGCATAGAGCTCACAGGGCTGACCCACCAGTTTTAGTGTCTTGAAAATATTTACCCCTATAAACAAATGAGACATTAACAGAAACAAAGAATCCCTCCTAGGGTGAAAAGAATCATGAAAGTGCTGAGTTATATTCCTATGATTGCTACTTGGCATTAGTAATTTATTACCATCATTCAGCCAGCCAGAGGGGCCCTGGACTGAAATGCCATCCCTGGCCCATTTTTGTTCTTCTTCAGAGTGTTCTGGCCCAGTTCTACGTATGCTGACCATCATGCCCATAAGCTTCATTGGCCCTTTCAGTGCAGGAGCCTTGGCTGCGACATCTACAAGTGCATTTCCTTTTACACAGTCAGTCTCTCTTTTGATATCCCCTGCGATTAATTGTAGTCACTTTTTGGCAGCAAAGCAGCATTCTAACAAGCTCAAAATCTGAATGATATATGGAAAAGCCCTTGGGGGTCAGCAGTCCCTACCCATTCCAAATTGCAGTATAAGCATGAAGCACTAAAAAATCTTACTTGGAATCAGTGTAAATGTTAACTTTTAAATCCTTTCCCAACTGCAGGGGCCTACAACTTTAATTAACTCAACTTTTTGAGCTGAGGTCGAGGCCAGCAAGGCTTGTGCTTTGATTCTCTTGTGCTGACTAATAATAGCATATCTAGCCCTCCTGTTTTCCTGATGCATAAAACAACTTGCATCTGTTAACCACTCTTCCTTGGGATGGTCAAGGGGCTCATCTCTCCTAAGTCTGGCCTGCTAGAATAAATGTGTTTTGGCCAGGTGCGGTGGCTCACGCTTGTAATCCCAGCACTTTGGGAGGCCAAGGCGGGCGGATCATGAGGTCAGGAGATCGAGACCATGGTGAAACCCCGTCTCTACTAAAAATACAAAAAAATTAGCCGGGCGTGGTGGCGGGTGCCTGTAGTCCCAGCTACTCGGAGAGGCTGAGGCAGGAGAATGGCGTGAACCCGGGAGGTGGAGCTTGCAGTGAGCCGAGATTGCGCCACTGCACTCCAGCCTGGGCGACAGAGCGAGACTCCGTCTCAAAAAAAAAAAAAAAAAATGTGTTTCATAACCTGTGACATGCTTTGGCTGTGTCCCCAGTCAAATCTTATCTTGAATTGTAGCTCCCATAATTCCCATATATCGTGGGAGAGACCCAGTGGGAGGTAATCGAATCGGGGGATGGGTCTTTCCCATGCTGTTCTCGTGACAGTGAATATGCCTCATGAGATCTGATGGTTTATTTATTTATTTTTGAGACAGAGTCTTGCTCTGTTGCTCAGGCTGGAGTGCGTTATCATGATCTTGGCTCACTGCAACCTCTGACTCCTGGGTTCAAGCGATTCTCCTGTCTCAGCCTCCCGAGTAGCTGGGATTACAGGTGCCCACCACCATGCCGGTCTAATTTTTGTACTTTTAGCATAGACGGGTTTTCACCATGTTGGCCAGGCTGGCCTCCATCTCCTCACCTCAGGTCATCCACTGCCTTGGCCTCTCAAAGTGCTAGGATTACAGCGGATGGTTTTATAAAGGGGAGTTTCCCTACGTAAGCTCTTTTGCCTGCTGCCGTGTAAGAGATGTGACTTTGTTCCTCATTTGCCTTCTGCCATGAGTGTGAGGCCTCCCCGACCATGTAGAACTGTGAGTCAATTAAACCTCTTTTCTTTATAAATTACCCAGCCTCAGATATGTCTTTATTAGCAGCATGAGAACAGACTAATACAACCTGCATGCCAGAAAGGCTGGGAGCACCTGTGGACTCTGGCAGATAAGTAGCTGGGTTTATGGTTTGGCAGGCTTTAAGGGTTATGTCTGGAGTGTCTAGCAATAATGCCTGACACTTTCATAAATATTCTGCTATTATCCACTAGTGCCCTCTAGCTTCTAGGACCACCTTCTCTTGGTGTGGGGTCAAAAACCTGTAGGTGCTGTTCTAATGTTAGTTTATTAGCTTTGCCTACTAGAAAAGTGGTAGCAGCAATAGCTCTCAGACATCAAGGCCATCCTGAAGCCACCTGGTCTATCTGCTTAGAAAATTAGGCTACTGTCCTTGGAATGTCCCCCAGT
The DNA here is from genome assembly GCF_028878055.3 of Symphalangus syndactylus. Lineage (NCBI taxonomy): Eukaryota > Metazoa > Chordata > Mammalia > Primates > Hylobatidae > Symphalangus > Symphalangus syndactylus. The sequence continues at coordinate 45,343,837 of NC_072434.2, read as the reverse complement.
TTTGGGACAAGATTACCCAAGGCCTATGCCTTGCTTTTTGGCCACATAAAGAAAAAATGGTTCATCCAACTTGGGGACTCCCACAGCTGCAGCAGAGCCCAATTTCTCCTTGAGAGCATTGAAGGTTTGCTTGCAGTTCCAATTACATTCTAGGAGCTCTAAATCTTTCCCTTTAGTGTATCATATAAAGGCTTGGCTACATGTCCAAATCTGGGCACCCATAAGCAGCAGTTCCCAGCCATCTCCTAAAAAAGCCCGCAGTCATTTGTTGGGCTGGGACCCTTGGGTGACTAAAATAACTTTTTCATCTTCTAGGGATGTTGATCAGTTCCAGAGGTTAAGACAGATTCCAAATATTTAAGTCTTTGAGTCAAAATCTGAGCCCTGTATGGTGATACCCTGTATCTGCAAGTTCCCAGGAAATTTACCAACTTAACAGTATTATTATCTGAGTCTTCTTTAGTTGGGCTAGCAATGAGCAAGTCACCTACATACTGAATAATTGTGTCCCTTTCCAATTGTAGATTTCTTAAATCCTTAGCTAGAGCATTTTCAAATAAGTGGGGGCTATCCCAGAACCCTTCAGAGATGACTGTCCAGGTTAGTTTTGAGGCTGAATCCATATCTGGATCAGTCCATTCAAAGGCAAACATATTATGAATCTGGATGCATTGAGATGCAGAAAAATGCGTCTTTTGGCTTTAAGAATGTAAACCAGCTTGCATCCCCTGTGACTTGGTAAGTTTTGGGGACAATGAGGTGTATGGAGACAACTGCATTTCTTAATGCTCTAAGGGTTCTGACAAATCTGTACTTGCCATTAGGCTTTTTATCTGGTAACATGCGAGTATTGTAAGGAAGCCTTCATAACTCATATGGCAAGAATTTGGCAATAAGGGGTTGAATTTCCCCTCATGCTTCTTGCCTTAAAATGTATTGTCTCTTCTGAGGGCGAGGAGCACTAGGCTGAAGTTGGATTTGAATGGGGGAGGTGTTTAGTGCATTTCCCAGAGCCTGTGTGGCCCATACCTCAAGATTTACTTGAGACAATACCTCAGGTGGTAAATGTGACAGCTCATTCTTAACTTCTTTTTTATCCCCTGAGGGGTCAGGAACAAAAGTAACACTTTCTATGCTTTATGATCTGCGAAGGTGACCATGACTTGGTCTCCTGAGTCAATAAACCTCTCCCCAGTAAGAGGTCAGGCATTCAGATAGTACTAAAAAGGCAGGTGAGAAGCCCAGAGGCCCTGCAGGACAACTTAGAAGATACGAAGAGCAGTGTTTTGGGGCTTGTCCATCACGAGAAGACAGGAGCCCATTGTACTGAATCAGGACAGAGTCATCTACTCCCACACCTAATACGAAGTTAATACTCCTACCTGCCACTTCAAGAGTCACCTGAGGCTCCTCCATCTCTCGATAGCTAATAGTCCAATGGGAGCGGAGGCAGGAAGTATCAGGCCCTCCCAGTTTTGAGTCTGCTGGGCTCTGATGATGGCTCCCTTGGAAGCACAGTGCATTTCCTTTGGCAGTGGCCGGCCTTCTTACAGAAGGCACATTGATTTATATCCAAGGCACAGTGGTCCAGAGGCACAGACTGGGACTTTCACCTTCTCACTTCCTCTGTGAGGGCCGGGGTTAAGGGGCTGCCTCTGAAGTGGTGGAGAGCACAAGGCTGCAGCTAGAAGCTGGGCCTCTTGGGAGATTTGGTTTATTTTATGTTTTCTCTGCCCTATTCCTGTGATGGAAAACTGCAAAATCCAAATCTAAAATCTGATCCATGGGAGTCTGGAAGCTTAAAGCTGCTTTTGCTGGCTTCCTGCAGATATCAGAAGCAGGCTGGGCTATAAAGTAAACTCCTAGCAATGCCTGTTCCTTCTTGGAGTAAGCATCAGTGTTAGTGTATTTTCGCAAGGTCTAAATTATCCACCCTTGTAATAAGGCTAGGTTTTCATCTTTTCCGAGTAATTTTCCAGACATTATGAAAACTAAAAAGCTTTATCACACTTTTTTTATTCCTTCAAGGAGTCAAATGATCATAATTTTTTCTCTCTATGTCCCACTTTCTTCCTAATTCATTTGTCTTTTCTAGATTCTAGTTCTCTTTTGGGTCCTAGTCAGGCACTGCTGTGCCTCCTACTTGATAGGTGTCATGTCCCTGGTTGCAGGCTTCCACCCTGTTAGCATGTGCTCTAGCCACTCCCATAACACACTGCTTTTCTTTTTTCTTTTTTTTATTATACTGTTTAAGTTTTAGGGTACATGTGCACCATGTGCAGGTTTGTTACTTATGTATACATGTGTCATGTTGGTGTGCTGCACCCATTAACTCGTCATTTAGCACTAGGTATATCTCCTCATGCTATCCCTCCCCCCTCCTCTCACCCCACAACTGGCCCCAGTGTGTGATGTTCCCCTTCCAGTGTCCATGTGTTCTCATTTGTTCAATTCCCACCTATGAGTGAGAACATGCTGTGTTTGGTTTTTTGTCCTCGTGGTAGTTGGCTGAGAATGATGGTTTCCAGCTTCATCCATGTCCCTACAAATGACATGAACTCATCCTTTTTTATGGCTGCATAGTATTCCATGGTGTATATGTGCCATATTTTCTTAATCCAGTCTATCATTGATGGACACTTGGGTTGGTTCCAAGTCTTTGCTATTGTGACTAGTGCTGCAATAAACATACATGCGCATGTGTCTTTATAGCAGCATGATTTATAATTCTTTGGGTATATACCCAGTAATGGGATGGCTGGGTCAAATGGTATTTCTAGGTCTAGATCCCTGAGGAATCATCACACTGACTTCCACAATGGTTGACCTAGTTTACAGTCCCACCAACAGTGTAAAAGTGTTCCTATTTCTCCACATCCTCTCCAGCACCTGTTGTTTCCTGACGTTTTAATGATCACCATTCTAACTGGTGTGAGATGGTATCTCACTGTGGTTTTGATTTGCATTTCTCTGATGGCCAGTGATGATGAGCATTTTTTCATGTGTCTGTTGGCTGCATAAATGTCTTCTTTTGAGAAGTGTCTGTTCATATCCTTCGCCCACTTTTTGATAGGGTCGTTTGTTTTTTTGCAAATTTGTTTGAGTTCATTGTAGATTCTGGATATTAGCCCTTCGTCAGATGAGTAGATTGCAAAAAATTTCTCCCATTCTGTAGGTTGCCTGTTCACTCTGATGGTAGTTTCTTTTGCTATGCAGAAGCTCTTTAGTTTAATTAGATCCCATTTGTCAATTTTGGCTTTTGTTGCCTTTCCTTTTGGTGTTTTAGACATTAAGTCCTTGCCCATGCCTATGTCCTGAATGGTATTGCCTGGGTTTTCTTCTAGGGTTTTTATGGTTTTAGGTCTAACATTTAAGTCTTTAATCCATATTAGATTAATTTTTGTATAAGGTGTAAGGAAGGGATCCAGTTTCAGCTTTCTACATATGGCTAGCCAGTTTTCCCAGCACCATTTATTAAATAGGGAATCCTTTCCCCATTTCTTGTTTTTTGTCAGGTTTCTCAAAGATCATATAGTTGTAGATATGCGGCATTATTTCTGATGGCTCTGTTCTGTTCCATTGGTCTATATCAGTGTTTTGGTACCCATATCATTCTGTTTTGGTTACTGTAGGCTTGTAGTATAGTTTGAAGTCAGGTAGCGTGATGCATCCAGCTTTGTTCTTTTGGCTTAGGATTGACTTGGCAATGCAGGTTCTTTTTTGGTTCCATATGAACTTTAAAGTAGTTTTTTCCAATTCTGTGAAGAAAGTCATTGGTAGCTTGATGGAGACGGCATTGAATCTATAAATTCCCTTGGGCAGTATGGCCATTTTCACAATATTGATTCTTCCTACCCATGAGCATGGAATATTCTTCCATTTGTATCCTCTTTTATTTCATTGAGCAGTGGTTTGTAGTTCTCCTTGAAGAGGTCCTTCACATCCCTTGTAAGTTGGATTCCTAGGTATTTTATCAACCAAAAAAAGTCCAGGACCAGATGGATTCACAGCCGAATTCTACTAGAGGTACAAGGAGGAGCTGGTACCATTCCTTCTGAAACTATTCCAATCAATGGAAAAAGAGGGAACCCTCCCTAACTCATTTTATGAGGCCAGCACTATCCTGAGACCAAAGCCTGGCAGAGACACAACAAAAAAAGAATTTTAGACCAACATCCCTGATGAACATCAATGCAAAAATCCTCAATAAAATGCTGGCAAACCGAATCCAGCAGCATATCAAAAAGCTTATCCACCATGATCAAGTGGGCTTCATCCATGGGATGCAAGGCTGGCTCAATATATGCAAATCAATAAACATAATCCAGCATACAAACAGAACCAATGACAAAAACCACATGATTATCTCAATAGATACAGAAAAGGCCTTTGACAAAATTCAACAATGCTTCATGCTAAAAACTCTCAATAAATTAGGTACTGATGGGATGTATCTCAAAGTAGTAAGAGCTATCTATGACAAACCCACAGCCAATATCATACTGAATGGGCAAAAACTGGACGCATTCCCTTTGAAAATTGGCACAAGACAGGGATGCCCTCTCTCACCACTCATGTTCAACATAGTTTTGGAAGTTCTGGCCAGGGAAATCATGCAGGAGAAGGAAATAAAGGGTATTCAATTAGGAAAAGAGGAAGTCAAATTGTTCCTGTTTGCAGATGACATGATTGCGTATCTAGAAAACTCCATTGTCTCAGCCCAAAATCTCCTTATGCTGATAAGCAATTTCAGCAAAGTCTCAGGATACAAAATCAATGTGCAAATATCACAAGCATTCTTATACACCAATAACAGACAAACAGAGAGCCAAATCATTAGTGAACTCCCATTCACAATTGCTTCAAAGAGAATAACACACTGCTTTTCTACCATGCAGCGGGTAAACATAAATGTATGCAAATCTTGCCTGGTCAGCTCATACATCAAGGTTAGCCTCTTAAATTTGTCTATGAATTTTCCTGGCACCTCTGAAAACTGTTTTAGTTTTTTCTTGCATATGGCTAATTCAGACATAGAAAATGGTACATATACCTATATAGTGTCCCTATTATCATTTGTCACTTCCCAGAGAGGGTAAACATTCAACTTAGCCAGCTGATAAGAGGCCCCACTGCATGTTGTTCTCGTGAAGCTCGGGTGTTTCGAGAGTGGGGTATGTATGTAAGACAGGACTTGAAGGGCAGGGAGAAGATGATGACAAGACAGTAGATAACCCTGGAAAACTAGAAGAAGTTAATAACATGTTGCACACCTCCCAGAACTGGAAGGAGTCTGACTATGTTCTTATGGGGTGCTCGGACTGGCAGGGGGAGTTCAGCCCCAGCTAAGAAAAGCCTAATATTAAGAGGCACTTGCATTAAAAGGGTAATCAATTATGTGCCGTCCCTATTTTGTCTTTTCCTCCATCAAACATATAGAAGCCCATTTTAATTTTTTTTCCTGACCAAGCATCAGAGAAGCCTATATGTAAAGTATTTCTTTCCATTTAGTTTCTCTTCTATAAAACAAATTAAGCTGCAAAAAAAGGAGTCAGACTGAACAGGGGAAATGGGAAGGCTGTAACTTGTATATTGTAGTGTATTAGTCAATTTTCACACTGCTATGACAAAACTGACAAAACTCTTTCAGGAAAAAAGTGACATGCTGGGTTTAGAAAGTGGGGTCGAGCTGCCCTATACCAGCTCATCAAAGATTACCTTATGGTTAAGAAATGAGAGAAAACTGTTAAGAAAAAGTCTCATGTTCTCCATCTTGAGGCTAATTGTTTGCAGAGGGTTCTCATAAAAGAGACTGTCACTAAACAGGCATATCTGATCTTATCATGTAGGGCTGTTAAATACCACATTTCAACTTCTAGTCATAATGATGGGGAGGTTATTGCTGATTTTTTTTCTGATAATTAAGGTACAAAAATACTAGGTTCCAAGACATCTCTTTTCTTCAGTGTCACTTGGACCAGTGGCAAATTAAATAAGCAATCAGCTATAAGTCAGAGGGTCGCTGAGGAAAGTAAAAGCTAAACTGTTTGGGGCCTCTTTCCTGGGGCAGCCTCCAGGCTACTACAAAACAGAGGTGGTGAGCAGAAAGGTGACAAGATGCAGAGCACTCAGGTGAGGGACAGAGAGCACAAGGTGGACAGTCCAAAAAGAGAAAGTGGTAAACATCTTGTTTAGCCAAATCCATTCCTCTCAATATTCCCGAGGGCCTCTAACCCTGTGAGCTTGGCATCTAATCTCAGTATAATGCCCCCGGGCCTCTAACTTTTGGGGCTGAGTCTCTCACCCTAACAGTGTGCCCTAGAGCCTCTCACTTAAGTAGTAGTGGATAATCATTCTTGCCCACCAGAATGGCTTCACAAGTCTAAAAGATGGCCCACTTGCCAGGTGTCAGCTGATTGATTCTGTGTGGATTGTTTTCCTTGGAGTGGGAGTCTTGTCATGGTGTCCATTCAAGGTGTTGCTGAAAGATATTGCTGGAAAAGAGGATCCTGATACAGACCACAAAGTAGGATTCCTAGATCTTGTGCAGGAAAAAATTTGAGGTGAGTCAGAGAGCACAGTGAAAGAAGCAAGTTGACTAGAAATGACTCCATTAGAGTTGGACATCCTCAGAAAACAAGAGCAGGAATGCATTGTCTTTTGTTAGTGTCTCTGCTTATAAGTAACTATAAAGAGAAAGAGTTATAATTAAATTTGAAAGGTGCAGATGTACTCACTAAAGTCGGGGCTATTGGTTTTAACAATAACCATTAACCCGTTTACCTAAGCTAGCTCATTAATATTATCCTTACAAAAAAAATGCTGTACTCCTAGAACATTTATACATTTTTCAGGCTTAGTGGAAGATGTCTTGTATGGCCACAAATATTCTGCAATTGTAATTTGTGGCCAGCTAAAAAATGTGGCTATTTTCAGACTATGAGTATTAATCTTCTAGATGCCTTGTGAGTACCTAGCTACTCATATTAAGATAGAGTATTCTAGTCATGTTTATTAAACTAGAAGCTTGGTAACCATGAGTTCCTGTAACACAACAAGTCTACTCCTCAAGGAGGAAATGTATTTCTCAGGAATTTTGTGCATTTTGTTTGATGGAATTTGGTATGTTTACCAAAATGGCAGAAAAGAGTGAAATTAGTCCTCAAAGATTTCTCGAGATTGGATATAAAGTAAACAAAGTGATTATAGGTACTATGCAAGTTGATACAGTTGATATTCAAAATAAATTTTGTTGGAAACACAATGAGATTTTTATTTTTACTTATTTATTATGATTATTATTTTGAGACAGAGTCTTTTCTGTTTCCCAGGCTGGAGTGTAGTGCACCATCTTGGCTCACTGAAACCTCTGCCTCCCAGGTTCAAGCAATCCTCCTGCCTCAGCTTTCCAAGTAGCTGCGATTACAGGCATGCATCAACACACCCAGCTAATTTTTGTATCTTTAGTAGAGATGGGGTTTCACTCTGTTGGCTGGGCTGGTCTCAAACCCCTGACAACAAGCGATCTGCCCACCTAGGCCTCCCAAATTGCTGGGATTACAGGCATGAGCCACTGCTCCCAGCCACAATGAGATTTTTAAATAATTCTAACTGATTTCCTGCTGTTGAGCAGGGAGCTGAGCAAATTCAACAGATCACGGGCCTAAAGTAGGAGAAGACTGAGGACAAACTCTAGAATGCATGTGATTAAATTAATTACAATTGAAACCAAATCAAATTTAATAAGGCTGTACCTCTTAGTTTCAAGATGTTTCCCCTCATTTTGAAATGTAGTGTTATTCAGTGGAAAAGAAAACCAGTGTTTATCTCCAGAGTAAAGAACAGGGTTCCCTGTAGGGATTGATTGACTGAGAGCTATGGCTCAGAATTAAAAATCCTTCTTTTTTCCACTTATAAACTAGAAATAAATTTTGTCATAAAAGAGGCTGTCACTAAACGGGCATATCTGATCTTATCATGTAGGGCTGTTAAATACCACATTTCAACTTCTAGTCATAATGATGGAGAGGTTATTGCTATAAACCAAACTAAAAATAAGTAAACTAAAAATAAATTTCTAAGCCCCATTGAGTAAATGGACACCTCTTCTTGGATAAGGACATTCCAAAGTTAACCTGAAAATCTAGTTCAAGCCATGGGTCACACGGGCCTCATTATACTCTCCTCCCTTTGGTTTTAATTTTAATTTCAATTTTTAATTTATTTTTGTGGGTACATAGTTGGTGTATATATTTATGGGGGTACATGACATACTTTGATACAGGCATGCAATGAATAATGCATAATAAAAAATCGGGTATCCATCCCCTCAAGCATTTACAGCTGGTGTTATAAACAATACAATTATACTTTTTTAGTTTTTTAAAAATGTATAGTTAAATTATTTTTGACTATAATCACCTTGTTGTGCTATCAAATACTGTCTTATTCATTCTTTCTAACAATTTTTTGTGCCCATTTTGCATCCCCACTAATCCCCTGTTCCTTCACTGCCCTTCCCAGCCTCTGGTAACCATCCTTATACTCGCTATCTCTATGACACCAATTGTTTCAAATTTTAGCACCCACAAATAAGTGAGAACATGTGACATTTGTCTTTCTGTGCCTGACTTATTTCACTTAACATAAAGACTTTCAGTTCCATTTATGTTATTGCAAATGGCAGACTCTCATTCTTTTTTAGAGCTGAATAGTACTCCATTGTGTATATGTACCACATTTTCTCTATCCAGTCAGCTGTTGAGGGACATTTAAGTTCCTTCCAAATCTTGGCTATTATAAACCCTGCTGTAGCAAATATGAGAGTGCCAATATGTCTTTGATTTACCAATTTTATTTCTTTTAGGCATATACTGAGCAGTGGGATTGCTGGACCATATAGTAGCTCTATTTTTAGTTATATCAGGAACATCCAAACTGTCCTTAACTGTGCTCCCAACAACAGTGTACAAAGGTTCCCTTCACTCCACATACTCACCAGCATTGGTTTTTGACTGACTTCTGGATAAAAGCCACCTTAACTGAGGTGAAATATCTCATTTTGGGTTTGATTTGCATTTCTATGATGATCAGTAATCTGGAGCACCTTTTCATTTGCCTGTTTGACATTGTATGTCTTCTTTTCATAAATGTCTATTTAAATATTTTGCCCACTCTTTAATTGGATTATTATATTTTTTATAGAATTTTTTGAACTCAATATACTGTAGTGTATTAGTCTGTTTCAGCACTGCTATAAAAAAATACTCAAAACTGGGTTATCTATTTATTTAATGAGATGAAGTCTTGATCTGTTGCCCAGGCTGAAGTACAGTGGTGCAATCTCGGCTCACTGCAACCTCTGCCTCCTGGTTCAAGCAATTCCCTGCCTCAGCCTCCTGAGTAGCTGGGATTACAGGCACCTGCCACCATGCCTGGCTAATTTTTGTATTTTTAGTAGAGGTGGGGTTTCACCATCTTGGCCAGGCTGGTCTTGAACTCCTGACCTCGTGATCCACCCGCCTCAGCCTCCCAAAATGGTGAGATTACAAGCATGAACCACCGCACCTGGCAAGACTGGGTAATTTATAAAGGAAATGGGTTTGATTGACTCACAGTTCCACGTGGCTTGGCAGGCCTCAGAAAACTTACAATCATGGCAGATGGGGAAGCAGGCACCTCTTACATGACAGCAGGTGAGACAGCATGTATGTGAAGCAAAGGGTGAAGAGTCCCTTATAAAACCATCAGATCTCATGAGAACTCACGCATTATCAGAAGAACAGCATGGGGGAAACCACCCCCATGATCCAATCACCTTCTACCAAGTCTCTCCCTCAAAACCTGAGGATAACAATTCAGTATGAGATTTGGGTGGGGACACAAAGCCTAACCATATCATGTAGCTATTAATTGCTTTTCAGATGGATAATTTACAAATATTTTCTCCCATTCTGTGGATTTTCTCTTCACTTTGTTTATTGTTTCCTTCACTTTGAAAAGGCTTTCTGACTTGCTGTAATCCCATTTGCCCATGTTTGTTTTGGTTGTCTGTGCTTATAGGGCATTATTTAAGAAATTTTTGCTCAAACCAATGCCCTAAAGAGTTTCCCCAATGTTTTATTGTAAAAGTGTGATAGTTTGAGATGTTAGGTTTAAGTCTTTAATTCATTTTAATTTGATTTTTGTATGTGGTAAGAAATAGAGTTCTAGTTTTATTCTTCTGCCTATGGCTTTCCAGTTTTCACAGCCCTATTTATTACAAAAACTGTCTTATTTTTTATTGTATGTTCTTGGCACTTTTGTTGAAAATAAGTTTAGTTTAGCTGTATGAGTTGGTTTCTAAGGTTTTTATTTAGTTTCATTTGTCTTTATGTCTGTTTTTATGCTAGTGTCATGCTGTTTTAATTACTATAACTTAGTAGCATAATTTAAAACCAGGTAATGGAATTCCTCCAGTTTTGTTTTATATACTCAGCATAGCTTTGACTATTATGGTGTTTTGTGACTGTTCCATATAAATTTCAGAATTTTTTTTTCTATTTCTGTGAGGAATGTCTTTTTTTTTTTTTTTTTTTTTAGATGGTGTCTCACTCTGTCACCTAGACTGGAGTGCAGTGACGTGATCTCGGCTCACTGCAACCTCTGCCTCCTGGGTTCAAGCAATTATCTGCCTCAGCCTCCTGAGTAGCTGGGAAGGCACCCGCCACCACGCCTGGCTAATTTTTTTGTATTTTTAGTAGAGATGGGGTTTCACCAAGTTGGCCAGGCTGGTCTTGAACTCCTGACCTCATGATCCACCCACCTCGGCCTCCCAAAGTGCTGGGATTACAGGCATAAGCCACTGCCCCTGGCCTGTTACTTTGATAGAGATGGGATGAAATGTATAGATTGCTTTGGATTGTACGGATTTTAGAAAAATACTGATTCTTCCAATCTGTGAACATAAAAATATCTTTCCAATTTTTGGGTCCTCTTTCATTTCTTTTATCAGTGTTTTACAGTTTTAACTTTTGAGAACTTTTATTTCTTTTGTAAGTTCCCACACATTCTGTTTTATTTGTGGCTATTGCAAATAGTTTTACATTTTTGAATCCTTTTTCAGTTCGTTGACTGTTGGCATATAGAAATCCTACTGATTTGTAGATGTTGATTTTGTTTTCTGCAAATTTACTCAAGTTATTACTTCTAATAGTTTTTTGGTGGATGTATTAGGCCATTCTCACATTGCTATAAAAAATAATCAGTGACTGGTTAATTTATAAAGAAAATAGATTTAATTGGTTCATGGTTCTACAGGCTGTACAGAAAGCATAGCACTGGCTTCTGCTTCTGGGGAAGCCTCTGACAACTGACAAGGTGAAAAATGAATCCAGTGCTTGCACATCACATGGTAATTGCGAGGGCAGAGGATAAGTGCTACACACTTATAGATAGCCAGCTCTCATGAAAACTTACTATTGTGGGAATGGCACCAAAGGAAATGATGCTAAACTCTTCATGGAAATCCTGCCCTCATGATTCAATCACCTCCCCACTAGGCCTACTTCCAACATTGAGGATTACATTTCAATATAAGATTTTGGTGGGAACACACACCCCAACTATATCATTTTGCCCCTGGCCATTCCAAATCTCATATCCTTCTCATATTTCAAAATACAATCATGACTTCCCAATAATTCCCAAAGTCTTAACTCATTTCAGCCTTAACTCAAAAGTCAAAAGTCTCATCTAAGACAGAGCTAGTTTATTCCTCCTATAAGCCTGTAAAATAAAAAAAACAAGTTAGGTACTTCCAAGATACAAATGGGGCAGAGGCATTGGGTAAATACTCCTATTCTAAAAGGAAGAAATCGGCCAAAAGAAAGGGACCCCAAGACCCACGAAAGTCTGAAACCCAGAAGGGCAGCTATTGAATTGTAAGTCTCCAAAATAATTATTTTTGACTCTGTGTCCCATTTCCAGGGCACACTAATGCCTTGGGAAGGTTCCACCTTGTGACTTTGCATGGTTCAGCCCTCATAGCTGCTCTCATGGGCTGGCATTGTGTGCCTCTGGCTGGTATTGTGTGTCTCTGGCTTTTCCAGGTGCAAGGTGCAAGCTGTAGCTAGATCTACCATTCTGGGGTCTGGAGGACAGTGACCCTCTCCTCACAGATCTACTAGGCCATGCCCCAGTGGGGAGCCTGCATGGGGACTGTCACCCCACATTTCTTTTCTCCATTGTTTTAGTAGAGGTTCTCCATGAGGGCTCCACCCCTGCAGCATGCTTCTGCCTGGACACCCTGGGTTGTTCACACATCCTTTGAAACGAAGGTGGAGGCTCCCAAGTCTCAACTCTTGCATTTTGTACACCCACAGGCCTAACACCACATGGAAGCTACCAAGGCTTATGGCTTGCACCCTCTGAAGCAGTGACTGGACTTGTAACTATGTCAATTTGACCTACACCTGGAGCTGAAACAATGGTCAGGATGCAGGGAGCCATGTTCCAAAGCTACCCAAGGCAGCAAGTCCTGGGCCTGATCCCAGAAACTATTCTCTTCTTTTAGGCCTCAGGGCCTGTGATGGGGGGCTGGCTTTCAGATTTCTAAAATGCCTTCAATTCCTCTTTCCCATTGTCTTGGCTATCAACACTTGCTTTTTTTTAGGTCATACAAATATCTCTCACAAGTCGTTGCTCCATAGCCTGCTTGAGTTCCTCTCTTATAAAATCTTTTTATTTTTTAGCCACATGACTAGGCTGCAAAGTTTTCAAGCTTTTACACTATGTTTCCCTTGTAAGTATAAGTTACAACTTATATATTTTTTTTTGCTAGATCATGTGAGCATAGGTTGTTAGAAGCAGCCAGGCAACATCTCAAATGCTTTGCTGCTTAGATATTTTTCCAACAGAAACCCTAAATTATCAATTCCAAAATCAAAGTTTTATATATCCCTAGGGCATGACAGAAATTCAGCCAACCACTTTGCTAAGACAACATGCATGACCTTTGTTTTGGTCCTAATAAGTTTCTAATTTTATCTGAGACCTCCTCAGCCTGGACTTCACTGTCCAGATCACTATCAGCATTTTGGTCACAGCCATTCAACCAGGCTCTTAAGAAAATCTCAACTTTCCCTCATTTTTCTGTCTTCCTCTGAATCCTACAAACTCTTCCAACCTCTGCCTGTTTACCCAATTACAAAGCTGATTTCACATTTTCAAGTATTCTTACAACAATTTTTCACTCCTTGGTGCCAATTTTCTGTATTAAGCTATTTTTGCATCACTATAAGAGTGGGACTGGATAATTTATTTTTTAAAAAGGAGGTTTAAGTGGCTCAGCTCATGGTTCTACAGGCTGCAGAGAAGACATAGAACTGGCATATGCTTCTGGGGAGGCCTCTGGAAGTTTACAATCATGGCAGAAGTTGAAGCAGAATCTTGCACATCAAAGGGCAAAAAGCTGGAGCAAAAAACAGAGGAGCGAGTTGGTACACACTTTTAAATAACCAGATCTTATAGGAACTCACTATTACGAGGATAGTACCAAATGGGATGGTGCTAAGCCATTTTTGAGTAATCCACTCCGACGGTTAAATCACCTTTCACCGGGTCCACCTCCAACATTGAGAATTACATTTAAATATGAGATTTGGGAGGGGACACACATACAAACCCTATCATAGAAGTCTTTATGTTTTTTCAAATATAAGATTATATCATTGGCAAAAAAAGATAATTTGACTTATTTTCCAATGGGGATGAATTTTATTGCTTTCTCTTGTCTGATTGTTCCAGATAGGACTTTCAGAATTATGTTGAATAACAGTGGTAAAAGTGGACATTCTTGTCATCTTCCAGATTTTAGAGGAAAGGCTTTTAGTTTTTCCCCACTTAGTATGATACTAGCTGTGGGTCTGTCATATATGACTTTTATTATGTTGAGGTATGTTCATTCCATACCCAGTTTTCAAAGAGTTTTTTATAATTAAAGAATATTAAATTTTGTTAAATAATTTTTTTAGCATAATTGAAATGATTATATGGATTTTGTCCTTTTGTGGTTTTTTTTTTTTTTGAGATGAATTCTCCCTCTGTCACCAAGGCTGGAGTGCAATGGCGTGATCTCAGCTCACTGCAACCTCTGCCTCATGGGTTCAAGTGATTCTCCTGCTTCAGCCTCCCGAGTAGCTGGGATTACAGGTGCCCACCACCATGCCTGGTTAATTTTTGTATTTTTAGTAGAGACAGGGTTTTGCCATGTTGGCCAGACTGGTTTCAAACACCTGAACTCAGGTGATCTGTCCGCCTCAGCTTCCCAAAGTGCTGGGATTACAGGCGTGAGCCACTGTGTTCGACCCCTTCATTCTGTTTATGTGATGTATCACATTGATTGATTTGAATGTTGAACTATCCTTGCATCCCTGGGATAAATCCCACTTGATCATTATGAATTACCTATTTACATATTGTTTAATTCAGCTTGCTAGGTGTTTTGCAAATTTTTGCACCAATATTCTCAGATATGGGCCTGTAGTTTGCTTTTTTAATGTGCCTTTGTCTGGTTTTGATATCAGGGTAATACTAGGCTCAAAGAATGAGTTTGGAAATGTCCTTTCCTTCTCTATTTTTCAGTCTGGTCTTACTGACTTTTTTATTAAGGCTTTAATTTTGTTAATTGTTATTGGTCTGTTCAGGTTTTAGATTTTTTCCTAGTTCCATCTTGGTAAACTGTGTGTGTCTAAGAATTAATTTCCTCTAGGTTTTCTAATTTGTTGGCATACAATTGCTGATAGTAGCCACTAATGATCTTTTGATTTTCTGAAGCGTTACTTATAATGTCTCCTTTTTCACCTCTGATTTTACTAACTTGTATCTTCTCTGTTTATTAGTTTGCCTGTCTAAATATTTGTCAATTGTTTTACTTTTCAAAAAATCAACTATTTGTTTCATTAATCTTTTGCATTGTTTTCTTTATTTTAACTTTATTTACCTCCACTGTAATCTTTATTATTTCTTTTCTTCTAATTTTGGGTTTGGTTTGGCCTTTTAATTCTAGTTAATTAAGATGTATTGTTAGGTTATTTATTTGAAGATTTTCTGTTTTTTATGTAGGCACTTACAGTTATAAATTTTCCTTTTATAACAGTACCTCTTTTACCATATTCCATAGGTTTTGCTATGCTATGTTTCCATTATCATTTGTTTCAAGAAATTTTTCCATTTTCTTAACTTTTTTATCGACTTACTAATCATTCAGGAGCATATTGTTTAATGTCCATGTGTTTGTATAGTTTCTGAAATTCCTTTTTTAATTGATTTCTAGTTTTATTTCCTGTAGTCACAGAAAATGCTTGATGTTACTTTAATGTTTTGGAATGTTTTTAGACTTGTTACTTAATATATGGTCTATCCTTGAGAATAACCCATGTGCTGAGGAGAAGAATGTTTATTCTGCAGCTGTTGCATGAAATTTTCTGTAAATATGAATTAGGTTCATTTGTTCTATAGTGCAGATTGTCTGATATTTCATTGTCGATTTTCTGTCTAGAAGGCCTATCCAGTGACTAAAGTGGGGTGTTGAAGTGTCCAGCCATTATTGTATTGAGGTCTCTTTCTTTAGCTCTTATAATATTTGCTTCATTTATCTAGGTGCTTTAGTGTTGGGTGCATATATATTTTCAATTATTATATCCTCTTGATGAATTGATCTCTTTATTATTATGTAATGACCTTTTTAATCTCTTTCTATAGTCTTTTGTTGAAATCTATTTTTGTCTGGTGTAAGTATAGCTATTTCTGCAAATAACTCAAACAAATTTACAAGAAAAAAACAAACCCCAGTGGGTGAAGGATATGAACAGACACTTCTCAAAAGAAAACATTTATGCAGCCAACAGACACGTGAAAAATCTGCTCATCATCACTGGCCATCAGAGAAATGCAAATCAAAACCACAATGAGATACCATCTCACACCAGTTAGAATGGCGATCATTAAAATGTCAGGAAACAACAGGTGTGGGAGAGGATGTGGAGAAATAGGAACAATTTTACATTGTTGGTGGGACTGTAAACTAGTTCAACCATTGTGGAAGACAGTGTGGCGATTCCTCAAGGATCTAGAACTAGAAATACCATTTGACCCAGCCATCCCATTACTGGGTATATACCCAAAGGATTATAAATCATGCTGCTATAAAAAAATGGAGGCTTTCTAAATAGATCTTCATTAATGTTGAAAGAATGAGGTTTTAAGTCTTGGTCTCAGCCAAAAAGAATTCCTCGCATACCCAGGAGGGATGTGAAACACTTGCATTGTTACATTAGATATTCTTAGAGAGAAAGAGGACCATGTGTAATGGAAAGTTGCTAACTTTACCTCAGAGAGAACAGGTTGATTCACTGAGAAAGTTTGAATTAGTTTAGAAAGCATAGTTCTGAGTTTTCTAGGAGAAAGAGAAAAGTTAGGGTAGGGCATAAGAAATAATGCCCACATCAAAAAGTTAAAAGATCTCAAATTAACAATCTAACATCACAACTGAAATAATTAGAGAAGCAAGAAGAATTCAACCACAAAGCTTATAGAAGACAAGAAATAAATCAGAGCAGAATGGAAAGAAATAGACACATGAACAACTGTTCAAAAAAATCATTTAAAGTTTTTTGAAAAAGTTAATAAGATAGATCGGGTACAAGCTAGATGAATAAAGAAGAAAAGAGAGAAGATTCAAATAAACAAAATTAGAAATGATGAAGGGAATATTACCACTGACCCCAGAGAAATAAAAATAACAACCAGCAACTACTATGAACACATCTACTCACACAAACTAGAAAACCTAGAAGAGATGGATAAATTCCTGGCCACATACACCGTCTCAAGACTGAACCAGGAAGAAACTGAGCCCCTAAACAGACCAATAATGAGCTCCAAAAAATTGAATCAGTAGTAAATAGCCTACCAACCAAAAAAAAAAAAAAAAAAAAAAGCCCAGGACCTGATAGATTAATAGTCAAATTTTAACAGATATACGAAGAAGAGCCAGTACCCTTCCTACTAAAACTATTTCAAGAAATAGAGGAGGAGGGACTCCTCCCCAACTTGTTCTACGAGGCCAGCATCACCTGATACCAAAGCCTGGCAGTGACACAACAAAAAAAGAAAGCTTCAGGCCAGTATCCTTGATGAACATCCTTTCAATAATCCACAACAAAATCCTTGCAAACCGAATCCAGCAACACATAAATAGGCTAATTCACCACAGTGAAGTAGGCTCCCTCCATGGAATGGAAGGTTGGTCCATCATGGGCAAATCAATAAAATATGATTCATAACATAGATAAAACTAAAGACAAGAACCACATGATTGTCTCAATAGATGCAGAAAAGGCTTCAGTAAAATTCAGCAATGCTTCATGTTAAAAAGTCTCAATAAATGAGGTATTGAAGGAACATACCTCAAAATAATAATGGCCACCTATGACAAACTCACAGCCAACATTATACTAAATGGGCAATGTCTGGAAGCATTCTCCTTGAAAACCGGCACAAGACAAAGATGCTCTCTCTCACCACTCCTATTCAACATAGTATTAGAAGTCCTTGCTAGAGCAATCAGACAAGAGAAAGAAATAAAATGTATTTAAATAGAAAGAGAAGTCCAACTACCTCTGTTTGCAGACAACATAATTCTCTATCTAAACCCTGTAGTTGTGACCCAAAAGCTCCTTTAGCTGATAAACAACTTCCACACTGTTTCAGGATACAAAATCAATGTACAAAATTTGCTAGCATTCCTATACACCAAGAAGAGCCAAACTAAGAGCCAAATCAGAGAGGCAATTTTATTCACAATTTCCACAAAAAGAATAAAATACATAGGAATACAGCTAACCAGGGTGGTGAAAAATCTCTGTAATGAAAATTACAAAACACTGCTCAAAGAAGTCAGCAAAAACACAAACAAATGAAAAATCATTCCATGTTAATGGAGAGAAAGAAGTAATACCATTTAAATGGTTGTACTGCCCAAAGCTATATTAGACTACCAATGACATGCTTCACAGAAGTAGAAAAAGCTATTTAAAAATTCATATAGAACCAAGAAAGAACCTAAGTAGCCAAGGCAATCCACAAAGCTTGAGGCATCACATTACTTTACTTCAAACTATACTACAGCACTACAGTAACCAAAACAGCATGGTACTGGTATAAAAACAGACACATACACCAATGGAACAGAATGGAGAGCCCAGAAATAAGACCACATACCTACAACAATCTAACCTTTGACAAAGCTGGCAAAAACAATCAATGGGGAAAAGATTCCCTATTCAATAAATGGTGCTGGAATAACTGGCTAGCCATATGCAGAAGATTGAAGTTGGACTTCTTCCTCATACCACACAAAAAAATCAAACCAAGATGGATTAAATACTTAAATGTAAAACCCAAAACTATAAAAGCCCTGGAAGACAACCCAGACAATACCATCCTGGAGATAGAAACAGGCAAAGATTTCATGATAAAGACACCAAAAACAATTACAACAAATGCAACTATTGACAAGTGGGATCTAATTAAACTTAAAAGCTTCTGCTCAGCAATAGAAATTATCAATAGAGTGAACAGACAACCTGTAGAATGAGAAAAAGTATTTACAAACTATGTCTCTGACAAAGATCTAATATTCAATATAAGGAACTTAAATTTACAAGAGAAAAACAACCCTATTAAAAAGTGGCCAAAGAATTGTCTATTCATGTCCTCAGCCTACTTTTTGATGGGATTGTTTGTTTTTTCTTGCTAATTTGTTTGAGCTCATTGTATATTCTGGATATTAGTTCTTTGTCAGATATCAGATTGTGAAGATTTTCTCCCATTCTGTGGATTGTCTGTTTACTCTGCTGACTGTTCCTTTTGCCATGAAAAACCTCTTTAGTTTAATTAAATCCCACTTGTTTATCTTTGTTTTTCTTGCATTTGCTGTTGGGTTCTTGGTCATGAAATCTTTGCCTAAGCCAATGTCCAGAAGCGTTTTTTTGATGCTGTCATCTAGAATTTTTATACTTTCAGGTCCTAGATTTAAGTTCTTGATCCATCTTGAGTTGATTTTTGTATAAGGTGAGAGATAAAGATCTAATTTCATTCTCCTACTTGTGGCTTACCAATTATCCCAGTACCATTTGTTGGGTAGGGTGTTCTTTCCCCACTTTGTTTTTGTTTGCTTTGTCAAAGAACAGTTGGCTGTAAATATTTGGGTTAATTTCTGGGTTCTCCATTATGTTCCATTTGTCTATGTGCCTGTTTTTATACCAGAACCATGCTGTTCTGGTGACTATGGTCTTATGATATAGTTTGAAATCAGGTAATGTGATGCCTTCTGATTTGTTCTTTTTGTTTAATATTGCTTTGGCTATGCAGACTCCTTTTTGGTTCCATATGAATTTTAGGATTGTTTTTTCTAGTTCTGTGAAGAATGATGATGGTATTCTGATGGCAATTGCATTGAATTTGTAGATTGCTTTTGGCGGTATGGTCACAGACAATTCTCAGAAGATATACAAATGGCCAACAAACATATGAAAAAATGCTCAACATCACTAATGATCAGGGAAATGCAAATTACAACCACAATGCAATGCCACCCTACTCCAACAAGAATAGTCATAATAAAAAAATAATAGATGTTGGTGTGAATGCGGTGAAAAGAGAACACTTCTACACTGCTGGTGGGAATGTAAGCTAGTACAATCACTATGGACAATAGTGTGGAGATTCCTTAAAGAACTAAAAGTAGAAGTACCATTTGATCCACCAATCCCACTACTGGCTATGTACCCAGCAGAAAAAAAAGTCATTATACAAAAAAGATACTTGCACACACATATTTATAGCAGCACAATTTGCAATTGCAAAAATGTAGAACCAATCCAAGCGCCCATCAATCAACGAGTGGATGAAGAAACTGTGGTACATATGTACGCTGGAATACCACTCAGCCATAAAAAGGAATGAATGAATGGCAGTTGCAGCAACCTGGATGGGATTGAAGACTATTATTCTAAGTGAAGTAACTCAGGAATGGAAAACCAAACATCATATATTCTCACTTATAATTGGGAGCTAAGCTATGAGGATGCAAAAGCATAAGAATGACACAATGGACTTTGGGGACTCAGGGAGAAAGGAGAGAAGGTGGTGAGGCACAAAAGGCTACAAATTGGGTTCAGTGTATACAGATGAGGTGACTGATGCCACAAATTCTTACAAATCAATAAATAGCTTACTAATGTAACCAAATGCCCCCTGTTGTCCTAAAACCTATGGAAATAAAAAAATGTTTAAAAAGTGGGCAAAGGACATGAATGCTTTTCAAAAGGATACATACATGTGACCAACG
Organism: Symphalangus syndactylus; assembly: GCF_028878055.3. Classification (NCBI taxonomy): domain Eukaryota; kingdom Metazoa; phylum Chordata; class Mammalia; order Primates; family Hylobatidae; genus Symphalangus; species Symphalangus syndactylus. The sequence continues at coordinate 45,323,445 of NC_072434.2, read as the reverse complement.
ACCATAGAATACAAATCTCAATATCACAGATCATTAGAGAAATGCAAATCAAAGGCACAGTGAAACACCATCTCACACCAGTCAGAATAGCTATTATAAAAAAGTCAAAATATAACAGATGCTGGCAAGGTTGTGGAGAAAGAGAACACATACACTGTTGGTGGGAGTGTACATTGGTCCCACCGTTGTGGAAAGCACAACAGTGCTTTCCTCAAAAGAGATAAAAGCGGAACTATTACTTGACTCAGCAATCTCACTACTGAGTGTATACCCAGAGGTATATAAATTGTTCTGTCATAAAGACACAAGCACGTAAATGTTTATTGCATCACTATTCACAATAGTAAAGACATGGAATCAACCTAAATGCCCAACGATGACAGATTAGTTGCAGATAATATGGCACATTGTGGAGGAAAAGTTAAATATTAAATTTGAACTCAGTTGAACAGGGACACAAACAATGGTCACTAAGTCCTGGAACGAGTTGTGTGAGCCCCTTGAGGCATTCATCCAGTGCTGCTTCGGAGAAACAGTTATTGAAAAACAACAGTTATTGAAAAACAGTTATTGAGAAGCAACAGGCAATTGCAAAAACAAGTTGGCTTTTTTGTGTTCCTTGAGCTCAGTTGCGAAGGGCCCTCATGACTGCGCCTCATGACAAACAACTGGTTACAAAAAGAGCTTGGTTCCCAGACCTTGCCGAAGCTTCATGGGACCTCTCCTCATCTGTGCACGGACTAGTGGCCAATTCTGAATGCCAGGCTGTTGCTTCCTAGTCTGGTGATTAATCTCCCATAATCTGGTCAGTGTAAATATATATATATATATATGTATGTATATACGTTTTCCCTTCTCCCCTTCCCATTAAAATTTGTTTATTGTATCATTTGCTTATTATATCTATATTTCCATATACTCGGGATAAAGTATGTTTACCTTTAAAAGTTTTGTGTGTTTCTTTTCTTTCCTCACACATTTCCCACACAGAACACAAATATGCACCATGGAATACTATGCAGCTACGTGTTCTCACTTGTAAGTGGGAGCTAAATAATGAGAACTTATGAACACAAAGAAGGAAACAACAGACAAGAGACACTGGGGTCTACTTGAGTGGGGAAGATGGGAGAAGGGAGAGGAACAGAAAAGATAACTAGGGGGTACTGGGCTTAATACTTGTGTTATGAAATAATCTGTATAACAAGCCCCTCTTGTATGAGTTTATCTATGTAACAAACCTTCCCATGTACCCCCGAACCTAAAATAAAAAATTTTTTAAATCCTTTATGAAAGCTGTAAGATCTGCTCCTGTGTGTTTGTATGTCTATATGTGTTACACGTATGTGATAATATTTTGTAAATAAAGCTCATTCTTAAATCGTTGGTTAAATAGAAATGGCTTTACAATTGTCCATTAAAAATAATTAGATACATGCTTGATTTAACTGTGAGCTTAGGTCTTTTGTTGAGAGTTTCTAGATTCATGGGTCTTGATAGGTGACCTTGAAGAAGTATGGAGACATGTCCTCAGTGCCTAGACCAGCAGCTACAAGCCAGAATCAAGCAGTCGGCCCCTTCTTTCTGTGCTTTTCCTGTTTTGCGTCCTGGCCATTTTAGGCGGGGTTGGATCCTCCAGTTACAGCCTTCACAGCTCTGTCTTTAGTCCTAATGGATTCAGGCAGGCCTTGATCTTCATAGTTTTCCTGGGTGCCATGTGGCTATTTGGGACCTAGAATTACTGAGGGAAGATATTAGGGATGCTACCTGTGTCATAGTTTCAAAATTCTGTTCAGTAATTTAAAATATTAAAGTCACGTTAAACTAAGTAATACATAACCATAAAATATCTTGAGTCATTTGTAAGCTAAAATAGTGAAATATTAACCATTGAAAATTAGTTTAGGTCTATATACCATGACATGTTACTTGTATATGGTATAGAAAACCTAAATATCTTTGGTTCTGTTAATAAACAGTAATTTGAAGAACCATATTTCTTAAAAGTTATAAAATGGTTTTTACCTAAAAATACTGATACAAGACAGTTGAAAATCACTTTTTAGGGTTTTCACTGAAAATTGGGGCTCCTAAGACTTAATTACTAGATATGAGAGAAATAATTCTGCATACAGAGTGTATAAAAAGCAAGATATGCTTTTTTTTTCTTTTTTGAGAACGAGTCTTGTTCTGGTGCCCAGGCTGGCATGCAGTGGCGTGATCTCAGCTCACTGCAACCTCTGCCTCCCCGATTCAAGCGATTCACCTGCCTCAGCCTCTCAAGTAGCTGGGATTACAGGTGCTCGCAAACACACCCGACTAATTTTTGTATTTTTAGTAGAGATGGAGTTTCACCATGTTGGCCAGGCTGATCTCAAACCCCTGACCTCAAGTGATGCGCCTGCCTCGGCCTCCCAAAGTGCTGGGATTACAGGCTTGTGAACATGTACTTTTGATGATAAAACTTATAAAGACATAAAAATGTGTTTTAATTTTTTTTGGATTGAAGTTACTTAAAGATTTCAAATTGAAGAAGTAAAAAAAAACTAGATAAAAATAGATAAGTATAGAAAGTTGGGGGAAAATGCAAAGCATAGGTTCACAAAAATCTGGGATTAAAAGATGACAACATTTGATACATTTATTTATAAAGCTTTATTAAATTAACTTTAGAGGCTGGGCGTGGTGGCTCGCGCCTGTAAATAATAAAATTATATTGCCAATTATGTCCAACTATGATAGTTTAAAGTCATTTCAACAGTAAATTGCTTAATTCTGAGGCAGTTTCTGAAAACTTTACAATCTTGCAAAATCCTGGAAGATTGTATCTTTAAGGAGGTTCATGAAAGGATGGAGAAGGCCTGAGAAGCACTCTTGAATACAGAGTTTTGAGAAGTTTAGAATTCTATTATTTGAACTGGGTAAGAATTCCCAGAACTTTAATGAAGAGACTGACTGGTTAATAAAACTGCTAACCCAAGCAGAATAAAAATCAGTTGAATACCAAGAAAATACTTTGCCAGATTCTCATGCCAAATCAGCCAGTATTTAAATTGTCTAGATAAAGAATTTGAATGAACCACATAGTCCAAGTCAAATTATCTATGATAATCCCTGATTAGTCAGTGCTATGTACCTAAGTTGAAGAACCAGTCCAATGTTAAGCATGGAGAACCAGAATGTCTTCCTTGTCCTTCCTGAGTTCTGAAAGCTATTCTTATTAAAAGTTCTGCATTCTGATTCTTGGGTGTGAGAGTAAAGCAAGATGGCAGAAAGAAGGCTCCACTGATTGTCCCTCCTGCAAGGACACCAGATGAACAACTATTAATATCCACATGGAAAATACATTCATAAGAACCAAAAATCAGGTGAGTACTCAGAGTACCTGGTTTTAACCTCATATCACTGAAAGAGGCACTGAAGAGGGAGAAAAAACAGTCCTGAAATCATGGTTTCCTCATCCCCAGCAGTGATGACATGGTGCAGAGATCAACTCTGGGTTCTGCGGGAGGGAGAACACAGCAATTGTGAGGCACTGAACTCAGTGCTGTCCTATTAGAGCAGAAAGGGAAACCAGACCAAATGCAGTTAATGCCCATCCACAGAGGGATCAATTAAACCAGCCCTAGCCAGAGGAGAATCAGATTCCAGTGGTTGGAACTTGAGTGTTTGGAAACCTGGCAACTAAGGGCTCCCGCACTCTGTGTGTCTAAGAAAACTTGAAAGGCAGCCTAGGCCATCAGGACTGCAACTCTTAGGTGAGGCGTAGGGCTGAACTGGACCCAGGGACAGTGGACTCGGGTGGGGAAGGCATGCAACATACTGAGACACCAGATGGGGCAGCCAAAGCAGTTCTGGCATTATCACTCCCCTAACACCAGACTGCACAGCTCATGGCTCCAAAAGGGACCCCATTCTTCTTCTTGAGGAGAGGAGGGAAAAGAATAGAAAGTACTTTGTCTTTATCCTGGACACCAGCTCAGCCACAGCAAGATAGTGCACTGGTCAGAATCCGGTGGACTCCTTTCCAGTCTCTGGCTCCTAGACATTCCTAGACACACCCTGAGCCAGAAGGAAACCTGCCGCCTTGAAGAAAAGAACCATGTGCTGGCAGGATTTATTGCCTGCAAACTTGAAAACCTTTGGGCTCTGAATAACCAGCAGCCATACCCAGTACTATATCAAGGGCCTTGGATGACCCTCATAGACTTGCTGGATTTAGGTGAACTCAGCACATTACCAGCCGTGGTGGCTAAAAGGCAAAACTCCTTCTTCTTGGGAAAAGTACAGGGAAAATTAAAGGGGACTTTGTCTTGCCCCTTAGGTACCAGCAAGGCCAGAGGTGGGTAGAGCACCAAGCGAGCTTTTGGAATCCCTGATTCTAGGACTTGATTCTTGGTTGGCATTTATGAAGCTGCCCAGGGCCAGTAGGGAGCCCATTGCCCTGAAAATGGCAAGTCCCAGGCCAGGCAGCATTCACCACAAGCTGACAAGAGGCTTTGGGCCTTAAGGGAACATTGGTGGTAGCCTGGCAGTACTCACTGTGGCCTGAGGTGGTGGTGGCTACTCTGCCTTTAGGAAAGGAAGGGAGGAATAGGAAGGATTATGTCTTGTGGTTTGAGTGCCAGATCAGCTGCAATGCAATTGCATGTCAAGTGGACTTCTAAAATTTTTGACTCTACTCCCTGACTTCCGAATGGCACTTCTGGATCCAGCCAGGGGCTGAGGACACTCACTGCCCTAAAGGAAAGAAGACAGGCCTGGCTGGCTTTGCCACCTGCTAACTGTAGAGACCAAAGGCCTTGAGTGAACATAGGCAACAGGTAGTCGTCAGAAAGTGCATGCAGCAGGACTTGAGCAAGACCCGGTGCTGTGCTAGCTTCAGGTCTGATCCAAGGCAGTCATAGAGGTGGTGGCCAGGGGTGCTTGTGTCTTTCTTCTCCCAGCCTTAGGTGGCTTAGAACAGAGAGGAAGACTCTGTATCTTTGAGAGAAAATAACGGTAGAGAACAAGAGTCTCTGGCCAGTAATCCAGAAAATTCTCCTGGATCTTGTTGAAGGCTGTCAAGGTGGTACTTCTCTGAGTCTAGAAGAATTACAGCATTATTGGGTAGAAGGTACCCATAAAGCAGATATGGCTTAGATCACAACACTCAAGTCTTTTCAAATATGTGAAAAGTCTTCCCAAGAAAGACAGCTACAAATAAGCCCAGACAGTAAAGACTACAATAAATATTCACCTTTTCTCTTTTTTAATTTTATTTTTTAAACCTCTCATATGGTGCTGTATGTCCAAGATTTTAATGTCCAGACACTGAAGAATATCTACTAGCATCAACACCATCCAGGAAAACATAACTTCACCAAGTGAACTAAATAAGGCACTGGGGACAAATCCTGGAGAAAAAGAGATATGTGACCTTTCAGACAGAGAATTCAACATAGCTGTATTAAAAAGAAAAAAACTGAAACAAATTTAAGATAACAAAGTAAAGAAATTCCAAATTTTATCAGCTAAACTCAACAAAGAGATTGAAATAGTTATAACAGTACCATGCTGTTTTGGTTACTGTAGCCTTGTAGTATAGTTTGAAGTCAGGTAGTGTGATGCCTCCAGCTTTGTTCTTTGGCTTAGGATTGACTTGGTGATGCCGGCTCTTTTTTGGTTCCATATGAACTTTAAAGTAGTTTTTTTCCAATTCTGTGAAGAAAGTCATTGGTAGCTTGATGGGGATGGCACTGAATCTATAAATTACTTTGGGCAGTATGGCCATTTTCACGATATTGATTCTTCCAACTCATGAGCATGGAACATTCTTCCATTTGTTTGTATCCTCTTTTATTTCATTGAGCAGTAGTTTGTAGTTCTCCTTGAAGAGGTCCTTCACATCCCTTGTAAGTTGGATTCCTAGGTATTTTATTCTCTTTGAAGCAATTATGAAAGGGAGTTCACTCATGATTTGGCTCTCTGTTTGTCTGTGATTGGTGTACAAGAATGCTTGTGATTTTTGTACATTGATTTTGTATCCTGAGACTTTGCTGAAGTTGCTAATCAGCTTAAGGAGATTTTGGGCTGAGACAATGGGGTTTTCTAGATATATAATCATGTCATCTGCAAACAGGGACAATTTGACTTCCTCTTTTCCTAATTGAATACCCTTTATTTCCTTCTGCTGCCTGATTGCCCTGGCCAGAACTTCCAGCACTATGTTGAATAGGAGCGATGAGAGAGGGCATCCCTGTCTTGTGCCAGTTTTCAAAGGGAATGCTTCCAGTTTTTGCCCATTCAGTATGATATTGGCTGTGGGTTTGTCATAGATAGCTCTTATTGTTTTGAGATATGTTACATCAATACCTAATTTATTGAGAGTTTTTAGCATGAAGTGTTGTTGAATTTTGTCAAAGGCCTTTTCTGCATCTATTGAGATAATCATGTGGTTTTTGTCTTTGGTTCTGTTTATATGCGGGATTACATTTTTCGATTTGTGTATGTTGAACCAGCTTTGCATCCCAGGGATGAAGCCCACTTGATCATGGCGTATAAGCTTTTTGATGTGCTGCTGGATTCAGTTTGCCAGTATTTTATTGAGGATTTTTGCAAAACAGCATGGTACTGGTACCAAAACAGAGACATAGATCAATGGAACAGAACAGAGCCTTCAGAAATAACGCCACATATCTACAACTATCTGATCTTTGACAAACCTGACAAAAACAAGAAATGGGGAAAGGATTCCCTATTTAATAAATGGTGCTGGGAAAACTAGGAAAGCTGAAACTGGATTCCTTCCTTACACCTTATACAAAAATTAATTCAAGATGGATTAAAGACTGAAATGTTAGACCTAAAACCATAAAAACCCTAGAAGAAAACCTAGGCAATACCATTCAGGATGTAGGCATGGGAAAGGACTTCATGTATAAAACACCAAAAGCAATGGCAACAAAAGCCAAAATTGACAAATGGGATCTAATTAAACTAAAGAACTTCTGCACAGCAAAAGAAACTACCATCAGAGTGAACAGGCAACCTACAAAATGGGAGAAAATTTTTGCAACCTACTCATCTGACAAAGGGCTAATATCCAGAATCTACAATGAACTCAAACAAATTTACAAGAAAAAAACAAACAACCCCATCAAAAAGTGGGTGAAGGACGTGAACAGACACTTCTCAAAAGAAGCCATTTATGCAGCCAAAAAACACATGAAAAAATGCTCATCAACACTGGCCATCAGAGAAATGCAAATCAAAACCACAATGAGATACCATCTCACACCAGTTAGAATGGCCATCATTAAAAAGTCAGGAAACAGGTGCTGGAGGGGATGTGGAGAAATAGGAACACTGTTACACTGTCGGTGGGACTGTAAACTAGTTCAACCATTGTGGAAGTCAGTGTGGTGATTCCTCAGGGATCTAGAACTAGAAGTACCATTTGACCCAGCCATCCCTTTACTGGGTATATACCCAAAGGACTATAAATCATGCTGCTATAAAGACACATGCACACGTATGTTTATTGCGGCAGTATTCACAATAGCAAAGACTTGGAACCAACCCAGATGTCCAACAACGATAGACTGGATTAAGAAAATGTGGCACATATACACCATGGAATACTATGCAGCCATAAAAAATGATGAGTTCATATCCTTTGTAGGGACATGGATGAAACTGGAAAACATCATTCTCAGTAAACTATTGCAAGGACAAAAAACCAAACACCACATGTTCTCACTCATAGGTGGGAATTGAACAATGAGAACACATGGACACAGGAAGGGGAACATCACACTCCGGGGACTGTTGTGGGGTGTGGGGAGGGGGGAGCGACAGCATTAGGAGATATACCTAATGCTAAATGACGAGTTAATGGGTGCAGCAAACCAACATGGCACATGGATACATATGTAACAAACCTGCACATTGTGCACATGTACCCTAAAACCTAAAGTAGAATAATAATAAAAAAGAAGAAATACTTACAACAAATTAAGCAGAAATTCTGGAGCTGAAAAATGCAATTGGCATGCTGAAGAACGCATTAGAGCCATTTAATACCGGAATGGATCAAGCAGAAGAAATAGTGAGCCTGAAGACAGGTTATTTGAAAATACACAGTCAGAAGAGACAAAAGAAAAAGAATAAAAACAAATCATGCCTACAGGATCTAGAAAAATAGCCTCACAAAGACAGATCTGAGAGTTATTGGTTTTAAAGAAGATGTACAGAAAGAGGCAGGGGTAGAAAAATTTATTCAAAAGGATAATAACAAAAAACTTTCCAAACCTAGAGAAAGATATCCATATCCAACTACAAAAATGTTATAGGACATTAAGCAGATTTAACCCAAAAAAGACTACTTGAAAGCATTCAATAGATCTTCCAAAAGTCAAAGATAAAGAAAAGTTCTAAAGGAAGAAAGAGAAAAGAAACAAATAACATACCGGAGAGCTCCAACACCTCTGGCAGCAGACTTTACAGTGGAAACCCTACCGGCCGGGAGAGAGAAGCAATAAATATTTAAAGTACTAAAGGAAAAAAAAAACTTTTACCTTTGAGTAGCATACACAGTGAAAATGTTCTTCAAATGAAAAGAAGAAATCCTGACTTTTCCAGACAAGAAAAAGCTGAAGTATTTTATGAATACCATGGCTGTCCTAAAGGAATGCTAGAGAGTACTTCAATCAGGAAGAAAAGGACATTAACGAGCAATAAATGATCACCTGAAGGTAAAAAAAATCCTCACTGCTAATAGGATACAAAACAAAACAATATTATAACACTATAGCTGTGTGGTGTGCAAACTACTCTTATTCAAAGTAGGAATACTAAATAATATCCAATCAAACGTAATAACTACAACAACATTTCAAGACATAGCACAATAAAATATAAATAGAAACAACAAAAAGTTAAAAAGTGAAGGGATGAGCACGACCCGTCCTGAGCCGGCCGATGTGGTGGAAGCTCGGAGCCCGGGAGCCTGGGAAGGCCAGGAGCGTGGGCGGAAGGCAGGCCGCCCCGAGAGCCCGAAGCCTGGGCAGGGGATTGAGGCCTCCAGCGCCCCCCAGCAACAGCGGGGCGGCGCCACATTGGTCCTGCGTGAGGCCTGGCCACCTGCGACGGCCGGACGCTCTGGGAGGCTTGCGGTGGTGCTCGGGCGTGGAGGGAGACAGCTGCCCCGGGGCACGGAGGAGCGGCTCTGGGGGTCCGGAATCCGAGCCCCGCTGCCCCGGGGTGGCGGTGACGCCTGGAGTCGGGCAGGCGTGGCTGCGCCGGGCTCTTGGGGCAGCCAGGCAGAGGTGCGGGCGTCTAGGCCACACTACCCTGAACGCGCCCCATCTCCTCTGATATCGTGAAGCTAAGCAGGGTCGAGCCTGGTTAGTACTTGGATGGATTCCGCCTGGGAACAGCGAGTACCGTAGGCTTTTGGCTTCCCGCTCCCTCCCGCTTTCCCCCTTTTGTCTCCGTGCTTCCCAACCGGCCCCTCTCCCTCCACCTTGTCCGCCCCGGCGCCAGCCGAAGCCCAGGACCTCCCGCTGAAGATCTGCCAGGGCAGCACCGCCAGGCAGCAGCATCCCACCTCTTCTGACTCGCTGCAGCCCCACCAGGAGCCCAGCTCCAACCCAGGAGGACGGGACCGACCCCGAGGGCGCAGGCGAGGGTTCCCTGAAGTCCCGGGTGTCTTTCACGCTCCCCGGACGCCGAGGCAATTCAATTTATTCATCCAGCGCCGCCGCAACCTTCCAAGCCCGGGGAAGGGGCGGGCAGGGGCAGCGGGTCCCACAGACGCCAGCCAAGACCTCCGCTCCGGAACCCGTGGGCTGCTTTCCCGGGGGGAAGGACATTGCCTTCGCCAGCCACGAGGAAATCCGTCCCTGTGCACTTTGCCACCGACTTCCTGTAAACTCCAGTCCCGAGGACACGAGAGAGACCCAGGCCTGGCCACACGGACAGGCTCAGAGCCACGCCTCTCGCCAGACGGATGGGCACACTCTACAAATCTGGGGGCCCACCGCACCAAGAAGACAGAAAGAAGCAAATAAAGGAAGGGCCCTATGAAACGCACCCCCAAAGCAACCAACCAATCCAAGAAAATAAAACACATCTCAGGGCTCCGCTGGTTTTCCCGCATGGGGGGCCCTGACTCCCTGTTCTAGACCGTCCCAAGCACCCTCCACCCCACTCCGGCCTGCTCAAAGGGGCCCTGTCTACCTGAGCAGAGCCTCCCTCTCCAAGGCTCTGTCTCTCTCGCTCTACAACTCCCTCACCCTCTCCCTTTCTCTACTTCCTCCTCCAGCTCGCGCTCTTCTGTCGCGCTCTCTCTTTCCCTCTTTCCCTCTCTCTCTCTCTCTCTCTCCTCCCCCACTTTCTGTCTCTCTCTCTCCGTCTGCTTCTATCTCTCAATCCCTCCCTCCCTTGCTCTCCTTCTGTAGCAGGAGGAGCCGCAGACGAAATCCCTCAGACACCGAGTTGTAGAAGGAAGGGCTTTATTCAGCTGGGATCATGGGTAGACTCACGTCTCCAAAAACCGAGCTCCCCGACTGAGTAATTCCTGTCCCTCTTAAGGGCTTACAACTCTAAGGGGGTCTGCGTGAGAGGGTCGTGATCCATTGAGGAAGCAGAGGGTACTGACTGGGGGCTGCATGCAGTGGTAATTAGATCAGAACAAAACAGGACAGGGATTTTCACAGTGCTTTTCTATACAATGTCTGTAATCTATACATAACATAACCGATTAGGTCGGGGTAGATCTTTAACTACCAGGCCCAGGGTGTGGCACCGGGCTGTCTGCCTGTGGTTTTCATTTCTGCCTTTTAGTTTTTACTCAAAGGGGAGCGCCCATGTGTGTCTGTCTGGGAATGGGTTTGCTTGATTGTGGTGGGGTGTGTCTGGATGTCCGTCAGTACCTTTGTCCCGGGATCAAGCTGCCGACTCTATTGCCAGCGCATGGGTGTCACAGTTGCTGTGATAATCTCAGTATGCAGAAATTGGTCATAAGACAATATGAGGGGTGGTCTCCTCCCTTACTTCAAGCTATCTTTGTCTGTGTCTGTGTCTTTGTGTGTCCGTGTGTGTGTGCCCGTGTGTGTCTCCGTGTGTGTCCGTGTGTGTGTGTGCCCGCACGCGTGCTCCTGTGTGTATGTGTGTGTGTGTCGGGGTGGGTTTGCTAGTGGTGGTGGTGGGGTGTGTCTGGGTGTCCCATCAGCACCTCTCTCCCGGGATCAGGCTGCCGGGGCTCTAGTGCCAGCGCGGGGCAAAGCAGGGCCTTGGCCACTGGCCGGATCTTCCTCAGGACAAGTGACAATGGTGTGGGCGTTGTGAGAAAAAGGGCCCGCGGGGCTGGGCCGGCTGTTCGCCCCGGGCAGCCCTGGCTTCTCTGGGTGTGTGGGGCAAGAGGGGGCCTTTCAGGAGGAGCGGCGAGGGATCCAAAACAATTTTTCCGCGGCAAGGCGGAGGACAGGAGGGGATCCCGGGACCGTTGGCCCTGGGCCCTGACGCCTCAGAGCACACCCGGTCCTTAGTGGGCCCGATGTGTTGGAAGCTTGGGAGCTCCCGAGCCAGGGAAGGCTTGGAGCGTCTGCGAAAAGGGAGGCCACCTGGAGTGCCTGGAGCCCGGGCAGGGGACTGAGGCCTGTGGCTCTCCCGCGCTGCAGCAGGGCGGCGCCATGGCGGTCCGGCGCGTGGTCTGGCCGCAGGCGAGGGGGGTGGCTCTGGGAGGCTGGCGGAAGGCGCAGCGCGGCGGCCGGCGGTGCTGGGGCCTTGATCTGGAGAGGAGCCCGGCCGCGGGGGAGCGGCTCTGGGGCCCTGGATGTGAGTCCTGCGGCCCCGGGGTGGCGGTGACGCCTGGAGTCGAGCAGGCGTGACTGGGACGGGCTCTTGTGGCAGCCAGGCGCCACTGCCGGCCTTTATGGCCACACCACCCTGGACGCACGGGATCTCGACTGATCTTGGAAGCTAAGCAGAGTCGGGCCTGGCTAGTACTTGGGATGCGAGACCCCCTGGGAATACTGGGTGCTGAAGGCTTTTGGCTCCCCCTCCCTCCCTCTTTCCCCCTTTTGTCGCCGTGCTTCCCAACCGCCCCCTGACTCTACTCCCACTTTTCCACGGGCTGCTTTCCACGGGGAAGGACATTGCCTTCGTCAGCCACCAGGAAAACCGTCCCTGTGCACTTGGATTTTCATTGCCACAGACTTCGTGTAAAATCCAGTCTCGGGGACACAAGAGAGACCCAGATCTTGTGCCCTGTGAGCACGCTGGCGTTATGGCTCCCGCCAGATGGACAGGCGCACTCTTCAAATCTCGGAGCCTACTGCATCAAGAAGACAGAAAGGAGCAAACAAAGGAAGGACCCTACGAAACGCACCCCTAAAGTAACCAACCAATCCAAGAGTAAAGTACTCTTGTACGAAACGCACCCCTAAAGTAACCAACCAATCCAAGAGTAAAGAGTACTCAGGGCTCAGTACTCTAGCTTGGACGGCCCTGCCCCCCTGTTCTGGCCCTGCCCAAGCACCCTCCACCCCACCCCGGCCTGCTCAAAGGGGCCCTGTCTACCAGAGCAGAGCCTCCCTCTCCATGGCTCTATCGCACTTGCTCTCCAGCTCCCTCACTCTCTCTTTCTCTTCTTCCTCCTCCACCTCTTGCTCTTCTGTCACCTTCTCTCCGTCTCTCCCCACCCTCTCTGTCTCTATCTCTGTCTTTTTCTCACCCTTTGTTTCTATCTCTCCATCCCTCTCTCCCTTGCTGTCCTTCAAGCTGTGTCTTTGCGTGTGTGTCCGTGCCCGTGTGAGTGTGTGCTGGCGCGCGTGCACGCGCCCATGTGTATCTGTGTGTGTGTGGGGGGGGGGTTTGCTCGTGGTGGTGGTGGGGTGTGTCTGGGTGTCCGTCAGCCCTCTTCCCCGGGATCAGGCTGCCAGGGCTGTAGTGCCAGCGCGGGACAAAGCAGGGCCTTCCTGCTCCGTTGGCCACGGGCCGGGTCTTCCTCGGGACAAGCGACAATGGTGTAGGCGTTGTGAGAAAAAGGGCCCGCGGGGCTGGGCCGGCTGTTCGCCCCTGGGCAGCCCTGGCTTCTCTGGGTGTGTGGGGCAAGAGGGGGCCTTTCAGGAGGGGCGGCGAGGAATCCAAAATAATTTTTCCGCGGCAAGACGGAGGACCAGAGGGGATCCCAGGACCGTGGGCCCTGGGCCCTGGCCTGGGAGCACACCCCGTCCTGAGCAGGCCCCCAGTGTTGGAAGCTCCGGAGCTCGAGAGCCAGTGGAAGGCCTGGAGCGTCAGCTAAAGGGAGGCCGCCTGGAGAGTCCAGAGCCCTGGCAGAGAATGGAGGCCTCTGGCGCCTCGGCGGTCCCGCGCGTGGTCTGGCCGCCGGCGACAGCGGGACGCTCTGGGAGGCCGGCGGAAAGCGCAGCGCGGCGACTGGTGGTGCTTGGGCGTATAGAGGGGGACGGCAGCCCGGCCGTGGGTGTCACAGTTGCCGTGATAGTCTCACACACACAGGTGTGTGGATCTCGTTCATTTTCACGAAGCGGCTCTGGGGTGCTGATCCCAGCCTCGCGGCCCCGGGTTGGTGGTGACGCCTGGAATTAGGCGGGCGTAGCTGGACCGGGCTCTTGGACCAGCCAGGCGCCACTGCCGTTGTCTACGGCCATACCACCCTGAACACGAGAGAAACCCAAGCCGCGGCCCGTGGGCACGCTCGGCGCCACTGCTCCTGCCACAGGGACGGGCGCACTCGACAACTTTCAGGGCCCACAGCACCAAGAGGACAGGGAGGAGCCAGCAAAGGAATGACGCTACGAAATGCACCCCCAAAGCAACCAACCAATCCAAGTAAAAACACGTCTCAGGGCTCCCTTGGTTTTCCCGCGTGGGCGGCCCTACCCCCCTGTTCTAGCCCGGCCCAGGCACCCTCCACCCTACCCTGGCCAAAGGGGCCCCTGTCTCACAGAGCAGAGCCTCCCTCTCCAAGGCTCTGTTGCTCTCCCTCCCTAGCTCCCTCACCCTCTCCCTTTCTCTACTTCCCTCTCCACCTTGCGCTCTCTCTCTGTCTCTCTCGCGCGCAATTTCCCCGGTCCCTCTCTGTCTCTTTCTCTATCGCTGTTTCTCTCTCTCCTTCCGTTTCTATCTTTCCATCCCTCTGTCCCTTGCTCTTCTTCAAGCTGTCTGTGTCTTTCTGTGTCTGTGTGTGTGCTTGTGTTCTCACGCGTGCGCCCGTGTGTGTCTGTGTGTTTGGGAGTGAGTTTGCTAGTGATTGTGGTAGGGTGTGTCTGGCTGTCCCTCAGTGCCTTTGTCCCGGGATCAGGCTGCCAACTCTATTGTCAGCGCGTGGGTGTCACAGTTGCCGTGATAGTCTCACACACGCAGGTGTGTGGATCTCGTTCATTTTCACGTAGACAACGAGAGCGAAACCACGGAGAAAAGAAACGTCCCGTGCATCACGGCCTGACGATGGATTCCTGTTTCCTGCAAAATGGGGAGTCTCCAATATAGCCTGTTTGAAACTGGAAAGGAGAGCACCGACACGATGCTGGTCTTCCACGCATCCCTGGAAGTTTCTGGGTCCCCACAGAGCTCGGTAAACAAACAGTCAACATGGTCACGCTTGGGGGGGGGGGCAGACACTTGAGCAACAGGCACCTCTGCAGAGGGCAAAGAAACGTGGAATCCAGAATCACGCTTTAGTTGGCCTGAGTGTGACTCTATGTGGATGTGACTATCTGCCTCGCGCTCTGTTGCAGGGCTCAACGTGAGGATATGTCATCTGTGAACCATGTGGATGAAAAACGGAAAACCACCTGAGTCTCGGCTCATTGCTCTCTGGGGAATTCTCTCATTCCTTCGGAAATGGAATTCGTCCCTCTCCCTCCGGGATGAAGTAACCCAGGCTGGCGATCCGGAGGGCCGCTGAGCGCCCCGCCGGCCAACGGGGCTGTGGGCCGAGCACTTAGCCCTCACTGGGCATCCAGCATTTTCCTGGAGTGCTGGGTCCTGTTGGTTCTGGAGGCAGAAGACCGTTTTTCTCTCTGCCTTCCTTTATCTCTTTCTTGCCCCTTCTGTCCCTCCATCCATCCTTCCCTCTGTTCTTCCCTCCCTCCCCCGGTTTTTTCCTCCCTTTCTCCCTCCCTCCCTCTTTCTCTCCCTTCCAGGGTCCCTTAGTCCATCCATCCTTTCCTAGCTCCATCCTTCAGTCCCACTCTCTCTCCGTTCCTGTCCTCACCTCTGCCTGCCTTCCCTCTTTCCTGGAAAGGGCAGCACCCCGGTTTGCGCGAGGTCTCGGGTCTACATTTAGTTGCAAGGCGCTCCATGGTGCTGGCGAGGAGGCTGGCGGGACACGGGTTGGCAAGTGATGGTGAGCGAAGAGGCAGAGGAGTGGAGCAGCGGAAAGGAGAACTGGCCTGGCTTCTGCCCGGGCCCAGTGTTTCGCGGACTGCGGTCTCCGCCAACCCAACTGAAGAACGCGGGGAAAAGGGATGAGAGCTCCGCCTGGGCTGGTTAGAAAACCTAGGCTGCTGCCTGCAAACCCGCGCCTGAGCAGTAGACAGTCCACCTCCCGGTACCTGGGCAGGCCCTGGGATCCCCGGGATGCGTAGGAAAGAATGATAGCCCTCCTCTGTGTGGAGTCTGTCGTCGGACCTGGAACTCAGGGATCCTAGACAGGTAAGCTGGAAGGGAAGACACGTCTCTCCATACCGAGTCAGAGGTTCACCGCGAAAGAGAGGCCGCCGCCCTGCCCCCACCCCGCCCCCACCCCGCTCCAACCTGCTCCTCCAGCAGAGCCCGGTGTTCTTCCTGTCTGAGGAGTGGTTCCAGCGGAGCGGGCTCTTCCACGTCCTTCAGCTCCCCTAGTGGCGCCGGATCTAGGAAAGGTTGTGACTTTTGCTGAAACTCTGGGGTCGACAGGAACTCATCTAACAGCCTGGAGGGGAGTGCAGACGAGCGCCCCGGTTCCTCGAGCGCTCGGGAGGGCGCCTGGATGGCTTGCATCTGTGCTTGACGCGGAGGCCTCCCGGGTCGCGAGCTTCGGAGGTGGAGGTGCCCCGTCTTCGGGTTCCCACGCCGCCCGGGCGACCTGGGGCTCCAGCCCCACCACGGACTCCGCTGGGACGTGGGTGGCGCAAGCACACCTTGGCCCTGTGGCCCAGCTTGAGCGGGCCCTGGCTGTCCCACCGCGCAAGGGCCCGGCAGGCCGTCGCGCTGCGGGTCCTGGTCCTCCCGGCATTTGCTCGGGTGCGGAGGCCACCGAGGAGTCTGAGGGTGGGAAAGCGCCCCCTCCGGAGGAGCCAGGGCGGCGCGGGCAAAATCCCCGCCTGCCAGGGCAGGTTGGGAGATCCCTTCTGCCAGCGCGGCCTGGCTGGGCTGGAGCAGGTGCACGGCCCTTGCTCCCTGGCTCACGAAAGCCCCCTGTGGGCGCGCAGGGCATGTGGGGTGAGGGGAACCCCGTTCCCCACGCCCCAGTGTGGGCGAAGGCGACCGACCAGGGAGCAGGGTGACACCCGCCGGGGGCCGCGTTGAACAGGCCGCCTGTGTGCGCGGGCGCCCTGCCACCCTGTCTCGGGTGCCTGGCCCTTCGATTCTGAAACCAGATGTGAATCCTGGACTCCGGGTGGCCCGTCTCTCTGGCCAGTTCTTCCCTGGTGGCGATGCCTGGAAAGCGATCCTTCTCAAAGGCTCGGACGAGCAGGGCGGTCTGGGATAGGGTGACGGCAGTCCGCTTTCGCCTGTCTTCTTGCGGGCAGCCTCTCCCCGGCCAGGGCCGAGATTCCCACCGGTGCTGCCTCAGCTGGCGTGACCTCTCATTCTGAAACCAAATCTGGACCCTGGGCTTCGGAACGCCGATGGCCTGGGCCAGCCGTTCTCTGATGGCGATGCCCGGGTACGGGTTCCGCTCAAAGCAGGCTCGCAGGGCCTCGCTTTGGCTCGTTGTCCAAACGAGTCTCCTCCGCCGTCCTCGTCCTCCGGCTTCCGCGGGGAGTTGCTGTCCGAAGGTGTCGGGAGAGCCATCGCGGGGGAGCCCCGGCCGGAATTGCACGGACGGATACGGGCAGAGAGAGGTCGGCGGGCTCCCGTGCACCTCAGCCGGCCTGTGCACTGCGCGCAGGTCCAGCCAGGAGGCCCTTAGAAAGACCTACCACCTCCACCCCTTTATGAACATCCATGAGCTCGGGGCCCGTGGTCCCGGGGTAGCCCGCTCTCTGAAGCCGAAAACCACAGGGACCAGGGACTTGTGGGGTGGGTGGGTGTAGGGCCAGATTGGAGGAGAAAGAGGAGCTTCGGGGGGCTGGCTCTCTGACGTTCTCCAGTAAGTCTATGGAAACTGGAAGCAGCTGTCTTGGCTCGCACAGTTTTCAGACAGAAACCACCCTAAAGTGTGGAGTGCAGAACGGAACCTCCATGACAGTCTTGAGTTTTCCAGGCCCTGTCCGGGAAGGCGGCAATGCCTGTGGGTGTCGCCGTTGCCGTGATAGTCTCACACACGCAGGGGTGTGTATCTCGTTCATTTTCATGTAGAAAACGAGATCGAAACTACAGAGAAAAGAAACGTCCGGTGCATCACGGCCTGACGACAGATTCCTGTTTCCTGCAACAAGGGTAGTCTCCACTGTGGCCTGTTTGGAAACTGGAAAGGAGAGCGAAGTCACGATGCTGCTTTTCCACGCTTCGCTGGAGGTTTCTGTGTCGCCACAGAGCTCGGGAAACAGTCAACATGGTCACGCTTTCGGGGGCCAGAGACACGTGAGCAACAGGCCTCGTTGCAGAGGGCAAAGGAACGTGGAACCAGGAATCATGGTTCACTCGGCCTGAGTGTGACTTCTGTGTGGATGGGAGTATCTGCCTCACTCTCTGTTGCTGGCTCAGCCTAGGGCTATGTCATCTGTGAACCATGTGGGTGAAAAACGGACAATCACCCGAGGCTGAGCTCATTGCTCTCTGGGCAATTCAATCATTCCCTGGGAGACGGAATTCGTCTGAATCGCTCCGGGATGAAGTGACCCAGGCTGGCGATCCGGAGGGCTGGTGAGCGCCCCGCAGGCCGACGCGGCTGTGGGCCGAGCACTCAGACTGCACTGGGCACCCAACATTTTCCCGGAGTGCGAGGTCCTGCTGGTCCTAGAGGCAGAAGACCGCTTTTCTCTCTGCCTTCCTCTGTCTCTTGCTCCTTTTCTCCCTCTGTCCTTCCCTTCCTCCCTCCTCCCTCCGTACCTCCCTTCCTCCCCCTCTTCCCACTTTCTCCTTTCCAATGTCCCTCTGTCCCTCTGTCCTTTTCTCGCTCCATTCCTCCCTTTCTCCCTGTCTCTGTTCCTCTCCCTATCTCTATTTTTTAACATTGTATGACCCCATTGTGTGTATCTATGTGTTAATATTTTTACAGCAATAAAATTCATTTTCATTAAGACATGTCCATTGTTATTTAGACACGTTATTTGTGTATGTGCATTTGTTTAATAGACATAATTTATTTCAGAGTTATTCTACAGTATAGTGTAAGCATAACTCATAAGCAGTGTCAACCCCAAAATTGTGTGACTCACATTACTGTGATGCTTTTCTATTGCAGTGGTCAAGAATAAAATCTCTATATCTCCAACTTATATCTGTGTATTACCATTGAATTGGCTACATTTCCTGTAGTGATAGAACACTATTCCTGTACTATGACAAGAGCTGTGGGCTGTGGGGAGGTCAGGGATAGGATGACACAGAAGTGAAGATAAGACATTCTCTTTTTCACATCTTTATTAAATACAAATTCCATATGAAAGAAATTTAAAATTCCAAACAACATTAATGTTTATTTCATTACATAAAATGAAAATTATAAAGCAACCAAACAAGTAATTAATGCACTTAGATAATGAAAGATTGTATGATCTCAGTACAAAATACAAGTAGAATATACCTCAAATATAACAAAATACACTATATTGTAGTATGTGATGAAATCTCCATATCCTGTAATATAGTACAATCAATTGAAATGTATAAAATACAATAAAATATAAATTTAGGATTTTAAAATGAAATAAAACATGAGGCAGTTCAATAAATAAGTACAATCATTTACCATTTAATATATCTTGACTTAAATTTTATGTAGAAATATTAAAAGTAAACAGCTTGCATAGTAATTTTACTATAATTATATCAAACTGTAAAAATGTATAGACATTTTTTCACAGGGAGTGCTATTAATGGTTTGTGGATATCAGTACTCCATGGGTTCCAGCTGGAAGAGTGACAGCCTACAACATTTTCCGGATTCAAAGAGAAGCAATTTCTTGGTAAGGGGGCTCATGCCTGTAATCCCAACACGTTGGGAGGCGGAGGCTGGCAGATCACCTGAGTTCGAGGCCAACCTGGCCAAAGTGACAAAACTCTGTCTCTACTAACAATACAAGAAAAAAAAAATAGCCAGGCATGGCAGTACATTCCTGTAGTCCCAGCTACTTGGGAGGCTGAGGCATGAGAATTGTTTGAACCCAGGAAGCAGAGGCTGCAGTGAGCTAAGATTTTGCCACTGCACTCCAGCCTGGGTAACATAGCAAGACTGTCTCAAAAAAAAAAAAAAAAAGAGCATATAATTTTATATTTACTTTTCTACAATCTAAAATATGCAAATTCACGATTACATTCTAATATTTTTC
Organism: Symphalangus syndactylus; assembly: GCF_028878055.3. Lineage (NCBI taxonomy): Eukaryota > Metazoa > Chordata > Mammalia > Primates > Hylobatidae > Symphalangus > Symphalangus syndactylus. The sequence goes on along the minus strand of NC_072434.2, from coordinate 45,303,796 downwards.
TGATTATATAGAAATGCATGACTGTCATCAGACATCTAAATGGCATCAAATGTCTAACATGAAATATAAAATTTGTCTATAGCCTTAGCGGTCTGCAAAATGCAGGGCTCACCATTCTGAGTATACTGCTCAAGTTTCTTTCCTATGACTTCTTCAGGTTCTGTCATTTATTAACACAGTGTGTCTAAAATTGTCACTGCTGGTCATCTGGAAGAATCTGAGAAGAAGCAGTTCCTTGTTCTCATTCCCAGAGCTGTATCTCTGCTGAATAGGGTAAGGGTGCTCCCAGCTTAGCCTCATCTGATCCACTGACAGGCTCAGTTATCTCCTGCCCAGGGAAGGGCTGGGCTTCTCTCTCCAGGGCTGAATCCCCAGGACCAGGCAGTGTGGCTGGGACAAGCCAGCCCTCTGCAGGGATGACATAAGCTGCCTGGGTGGCCATGGAATACAAGGTCTGCACCTGGGCACACAGAGGCCCCCGGAGCTGAGTGAGCGGTGTCAGCTGCTCACAGGTCAGTGGAGAATGGATCTGCTGTGCCCACACCTGGGCTAGGTCTTGATAAACAGCCTCTGACATAGCTCGCACCGAGGTCACTAAGCTTTTTCGAAGTGACGGTGTTTGGACTCCTAGGGCCCGAGACCTGTGCCGTTTGCTGTGCCCAGTGCGAGCCCTGGAATGTCCCCTATGGTGGACATCACAGGTCTCCTGGATTTCACTGTTGTGCACAGCAGTAGAGGATCTTGATTTTTTTTTCAACATCAAGCTGCACTCCTCTTCTGGACGGTTCCCTGTAAAGAAAGCATGTGAGAGACTCACCAGAGCAGTCCCCACAGACCCTCATTTCCAGAACCCCCTGTGCACCCAGGTGAACTCCACTTGTCTCTCCCATTCCTTCCTGACCATCTCAGCACTGGAATGAAGTGAGGCTGAACCTCTTGTGAGTCCCCAGATATTCTCAGAGTGCTAAGATCTCAAAAACTTACTCATGAATAAGTAACTCCCTTTCCGCTCAATTCTCATATAAAAGTTTCCTGATTATTTGCCTTTTGGGGCAAACCAAAAACAAAAAACCACCACCACCACCAACAACAAAAAACACCAAGATTCTACCTGCTCTGTGTTGGCAGCTGTTCTTGGAACTGATTTTTCTTTTCCTGCAGTTTTCCCGATATGAGCTGGACTCTGGTTCTGTGAACACAATGAGGGTTTGAGAAAGTGCCTCCAGCTGAACACCCTGAAATTCCTAGTTCATCCTGGACACACAGGAGCTGAGGTTGCCACCAAACCCCAGCTCTCTTCTGTTCTCCAGTGTCCAGGATCTGTATGGCCCTGGCTGTCAAGAAGCTCCCAGTTTCCTTGCCAGCGGAGCCTGTGTTGCTGCCCTGTCCCTTCTCACTTTGAAAGAGTCAAATCTTACCTGATCCAGCAGTGCTGTTCCCGGCCTTGAGCTTGGTTTCCTCAGAATTCTTCTCCTTGTTTGGATTGGGCTCCGATCCTGCCGCAAAAGAGTTTAGATGACTCACCTCTCCCTAGGAAGAGTCCCATATTCTATCTCTGATACATTTTTGCGGATCATTCTTTCATGGAAGCTCTTCTCCCAGTGTCACGAGTGAACATATTCCTCAAAGTCCCCTGAGGGCACTAGGCCATTTCCCATCCCCAATCTCAAAATAAAACCCTACCAAAGACACATAGCTCAGTATCCCTGATTCCAACCCTCCTTCCAGCCTCCATAGGGGCAGCCCAAGGCCTTACCTTGCCTTTGTATGTGCTTCTCACTGGAATGGGAGAAGGCGGTCTTGCCTTTTCCTTTGAATGGTTTCTTCTCATCTGAGCCCTTTTCTGTAAAGGAGATCTGTTGGAAAAGGGGCTGTTCAGTGGAGCATCGGATGGAGGAGCAGTGGAGATCGGGGTCTTCATTTCCCTTTCCCATGTTGAAGCTCAAGTGAAAGGTGTGCTCTCTCACACGCCCAAAGGCAGAGTGTGGGTTATTCTGATAGACCTGCCTTTTATACGTCCCTTGGCTGGGCGTGGCTTACTCTGATTGGCTGAACAGTTTTCTCATTCCTGCCGCATCTTAGAGCCTCAATCAGAAGTTTCTTGCTGTAGTTCTACTGGAGACGTAGACACAGTTAAGGGAGACATTTTCAGGATCCTGTCATAGTGTCAAGAAAACAAAGAACCGAGAGCACAGGGATCGGAAGATCAGGGAATCATTTCTTCCGATTTCTGCCCCATTTCCTACCTGGAAGTATTTATGATCCTGTTCACCTTTCAAGATGCACAATTAAACATGCCTATATTGACATACGTTATATATTTTGCACATAAAGAGAATTTATTATACATGGTGTTAACATTGTATGCATAGATATTACAATTTCTTAAGTGCTTGGAAACAACAAATGTTAAATTTTGGTTGATTGTATTAGATCCACACGTATATGATGAAATAAAAATGCAGAGAAAAAATAAATACCAAATGAAATGACCCTTCCTACCTTAAAAATGGGGAAGATAATTAGATCAAATGCAATAAAATCGAATTGATTAGGTTGAGCCAGTGCTAACCTAATCAGCCCCCGATTCCTGAGGTAGCAAAAAGTCTAGGTGGAAAAAGTTTCCCCCTTTCTCACCCTTCCTCAGTCATCCTGGGAGCGCCATTGTGTTCTGTGGAATTTATTCAGCCTCCCTAGTTAAAACGGACTTGGTCTCAAACAGGTAACCCAACTGATCACAAGAAAAACAGCCTAGATTCTGAACATTCAGCTCCTGTCTTCACACCGCAGACACCACCTGAATCCCGGCAAAGCCCACATTGTTTCTCATCATCCACCATATTCCAGGGCAGCCTCTCAAAATTGCCTCGGTGAGGCGGGACAAGGTGTGGTGGAGCTCCAGGCTCAGAACAGCTGTCTCATCCCTTCCTACTGCGGCGGAGTCTGTCTCTGCTGGTCAGAGCCCTCCAACTAGCCTCGTCTATGTCCAAGCAAGTGTCCCCTAAAAGGACCTTCTTGTCTCCCCCTCTGCTGAGGAAAGCATGCAGGAATGAGACCTTCTATGTTAGGGAGTACCCAGCCTCCAGTCCCACATGACTTGATTGACTGATGAACTGATTCCTTGAGGAGGAGAAAGACGGGGAAGAGACTGTGTTGGGTGAGTCGGTGTTTTCCCAGCTGTGCTGCCTGTGCAAATAGTGGAACCAAAAAAAAATTAGTGGTAGACAGACACTGCCTAGTGAAATTGTATGAATGTAAATGGAACTTATAATATATTGTTATATATTATAATATTATGATATCAAAATTTATTTGACATCTAAATAAATTTTGATATATTATCATATAATATATAAAATTTGATCAGGTAATTTTATAAGAAAATTGAGTTAAATTTTGTATCAACATTAACATATAAACTCAATAGAAAGCTAGGAAAATTGTCTGCTCTTGTGTAAATGACTGCTTTTTGTATAACTCTGTGAAAGGTGTAAGAGGGGTCTGCTACTTACTTGATAAGTAGGTACTTGATAAGACATCAACTTCCACATCTTTGTTGTTTTTAACCAGTGCCCTCTCAAGATATGAGAATATTTTACTCTAAGAAAGTATTTTCATAGATATCATAATAGGAATTTTGTTCATTTTAGTTAATAAATTATTATAACATTTAGTGATTATTAATAATTTATGTTATTGTTAAAATATGCTTCTACAGATAACATATTACACATATGTTTTGATTTGCCCTTTAATCTCAGGTAAATTTTTTAAATTTTTATTTATTAAATTCTATTTATTTTAGGTAAAAGAGACCTTGTAACTCTCATATGATGTACTTTCTTAGAAAGAGAAATTCTCAGTCAAAACTCAGGTATGGCCAGGCACGGTGGCTCATGCCTGTAATCCCAGCACTTTGGGAGGCCAAGGCGGGTGGATAACCTTAGGTCAGGAGTTCAAGCCTAGCCTAGCCAACATAAGGAAACCCCATTTGTACTAAAAATACAAAAAAAAAAAATTAACTGAATGTGGTGGCTCACACCTGCAATCCCAGCTACTTGGGAGGCAGGAGGATTGCTTGAACCTGGGAGGCAGAGGTTTTGGTGAGCCGAGATCATGCCACTGCACTCCAGCTGGGTGACAGAGCAAAACTCTGTCTCAAAAAAAGAAAAAACTCAGGCTTATTTTTATCAAAATCTAGATTTTAAATAACATCTTTAGGTGTCCCCTTTCAATAAAAATCCAAACCAAAACAAACAAAAAATTTCTAGGTAATTCCCATGAATATTAATAACTTAAATTGGGTACTTTTTAAGAGAGGGATTGTTTATATGGATGTGTTGATGTGTCATACATGTACAGTTAAAATTGCACCTTTTTTTGACAGACCCTCACTCTGTCCCTCTGGATGGAGTGCAGTGGTGCAATCACAGCTCACTGCAGCCTTGACCTCCCAGACTCCCAAGTCAGCCTCCCAAATAGCTGTGACTACAAGTGTGAACCACTATGCCCAACTAACTTTTAAAAAATTGTAGAGATGAGGTCTCACTATCTTTCCCCAGTGAGGTCTTGTTATGCTGCCTAGGCTGGTCTCAAACTCCTAAGCTCTGACTTCCAAAGTGATGAGGTTACGAATGTGAGCCACCATGCCCAGCCAAGATTAGACCTTTCAATGAGTGCACAACTTACCTCAAAAAACAAAAAAGAAAGAAACTTATTAAAAGATAAAGTCTGAGTTAAAAATGGGTTCACATTAATGATTTTTAATTTGGTACTTCTATTGTTAAAAGAGGGATTGTTTATATGGGTGTGTTTATGTGTAAAAAGCTAGTTAAGGTTGAACCTTTATTTTATTTTTTTTGAGACAGTTTCACTCTGTCACCCAGGCTGATGTGCAGTGGCACAATCACAACTCACTGTAGCCTCAAACTCGTAGAATCGAGGGATCCTGCTATGTCAACATCCCAAGTAGCTGGAATTACAGGCAGGCACCACCGTGCCTGATTAATTTTTTTAAAAAAAAATTAATAAAGATGTGGTCTCACTATTCTGCCCAGGCTGCTCTCAAACTCCTGACCTCAAATGATCCTCCTGCCTTGTCATTCCAAAGTGACGGGATTACAGAGGCTTAAGCCACTGGGCCCAGCCAAGATTTTACCTTCAATGAGCACACATTTTATATCAGAAAAAAAAAATAATAATAAAGACTATGTGAGAAATGAGTTGATGTATAGATAATACAAAATTGGCATGTTAATAGCTGTTGTTGAGCCTGGGTAACAGGCCTATTGTACTGTTTCTTTTATTTTGTGTGTTTTAAATTTTCTGTAATAAAACATGTATAATAATACAAAGTTGATCTACAATGTTAGCTCTTAAGATCTTAGTGACTTTGGGGGGAGCAAAAAGAGAGAAAGTGGTTGCCAGGGCATCAATGAAGCTGGTTTTATTTCTAGGTTACACACGTGTGTTCACTTTGTAATAATTCATTGAACTTTACATGATTTCTTTGTATATGTCTTTCTGCATGAATATTATACATATATAAAAATTTAAATATTATGTATTTGCACAAAATTTTAACTTCATATCTCAGAATAATAGCACTGTTTCGTATTGTTTTAAAGTGGGACATGTTTGCTCAGGGCATTATCAGATGGATATTAATATTCCAAGGTATTTACTTATGTCTTAACACTTTGGTGACCTTCTAGGTCTTCCCATGTTTACATCAATTTAGTAAGTAAGATAGTGTTAATTTTCTAGCGTATAGGCCAAGCACGGTGGCTAATGCCTACAGTCTCAGCTCTTTGGGAGGCCAAGGCAGGAGGATCATTCGTGTCCAGTATTTTGAGTTTTTTTAGGATGCAATTATTATTCAGCAAAGTCCTCTCCCCACAGTGAGGTTCAGCAATGCAAGGGCACCTAGTGCATAGTATTCATTTGGTATGAGTAGAACTGGATTGAATCAGGAATAAAATGTGTAGCAGAGGTCAGTTCGGCAAAGAAAAATACGTAATGCAGGTAAGATCAGAAGACCACAACCCAGAAGCAAATCTTTCCATTTATTTCAGGAACCCATTTGCCACTAGTTCACTGGAAGAGGCTGATTTTTTTTTTTTTTTTTTTTTTTTTTTTTTTGAGACGGAGTCTCGCTTTTTCACCCAGGCTGGAGTGCAGTGGCTCAATCTCGGCTCACTGCAAGCTCCACCTCCCGGGTTCACGCCATTCTCCTGCCTCAGCCTCTCCGAGTAGCTGGGACTACAGGCGCCCGCCACCACGCCTGGCTAATTTTTTGTATTTTTTGGTAGAGACGGGGTTTCACCGTGGTCTCCTGACCTCGTGATCCGCCCGCCTCGGCCTCCCAAAGTGCTGGGATTACAAGCGTGAGCCACCGCGCCCGGCCGGAAGAGGCTGATTTAAACCGTTCATTTCAGGAAACCATTTGCCTCTAGTTCACCGGAAGAGGCTGATTTAAAGCAGCAGTTTGGGGGCTTGGTTGTACCCCATAGTCACCCAGAGAGCTTTAAACAGCACTGTGGCTCAGGTCCCACTGCAGGGATTCCGAATTCATTTATCTATTGCCTTTTGAGTTTAGGTAATTTTAAAAGCCTCCCTGGTGATTCCCGTGTGCACCCAGGGGGAACAACCCCTGCTTTGGGGTGAGAAATGTATTTGATGCACATGCATTCTATGTGTGCAGCAGTGATTTGCCCCGTGGCCACTCCTGAGTTTGGGGTCTTAGAAAATAGACTTGTCCTGTTAAAAATCAAAAAACAACTTCAAGACACACTCAGCTGTTTGGCTAAAATGCAACAGGAGAAAATATCTTCTCAACAGATGTATCTGGATGGCACTTGCTTTCAGAGTAAAAGGTGGTTTCAAGCACAATATAGCACTTTTTTCCCAAAGGCTTTTAAGGCCTTTTACTATCATATGCTTATGAATCACAGGAATAAAAAAATCACAGTTACATAACTGTCAAATATATTGTATTAGGAAAAAAATTAAGGGCATGTCTTCCATGCTCAGGTACCCTGATTAAAATCAGTTAAGACCCATCTGCCCTGTGTGGTGGCTCACATCTATAATTCCAGCACTTTGAAAGGCAGAGGCTGGAGGAAAACTTGATCTCAGGAGTCCAAGACCAGCGTGCTCAACATAGAAAAATCTCATCTCTGCCAAAATTACAAATATTATCTGGTTGTGGTAGTGTGCACATGTGGTCCCAGCTACTTGGGAGGCTGAGGTGGGAGAATCGCTGGAGCACAGAATGTCAAAGCTGCAGTGAGCCACTGCACCTCAGCCAGAATGACAGGGAAAGAGACCCTGTCTCAGAAATAAAAATAAATAAAGAGACCCATTCTTTCAGACACCCTTATTCTTCTACATAAAACACGAGGCTTTTGACTGAAATATTTTAAGATGAACTGAAGATTCTCCCATGATCAGGAGCAGTAGATGGGGGTTGCTCCCTTCCTGTTCTTTGAGTTGAAGCAAGGCAGATGTCTGGAGACTCAAACTGGTAAATACTCAAACTGGTAAATATATCAATTGCTTTCTTTTCATATGATGTATTAAGCTATTCTTGCATTGCTATTTAAAAATCCTGAGACGGGGTAATTTATAAGAAAAGAGTTTGATTGACTCATGGTTCTGCAGGCTGTACAGGAAGCACAGCACCAGCATCTGTTTCTGGGAAGGCCTGGGGAAGCTTACAATCATGGTGAAAGAGAAGCAGGCATCTCACATGGTAGAAGCAGAAATAAGAAAGATGGGGGAGGCATGGGCCACACTTCTAAACAACCAGATCTCGCGAGTACTCACTATCACAAGGATGGCACAGAGTCATGAGGGACTCACCCGGTGATTCAACCACCTCCTCCCCAGGCCCCACCTGCCACATTGGGGATTAAAATTCAATATGAGATTTGGAGGGGACATCTAAACTACATCACATGACCATCAGAAAAACAGATGAAGAATTCATGGTTTCTACTGTCCAGAAACTTTTCATCTAGAGCAAATGGATTAATGGCTGAATCCAGCATCCTGTGGTTGGAAGGGAAACGGATTAATGGCTGAATTCAGCATCCTGTTGTCGGAAGGGAGAAGGGAGCTGCACAGGGGGCCTTGGCTGCATTTGTTCCACTTCTCATATGCTGTTCCTTGAGTTCCGATGTCACCACCTGAAGGGCTATTCATGGACAGAAGAATTATTGTTATTGTTGTGATTATTTCTATTTCTTTTATCTTGGGAAAAATAAGTTTTTAGCTTCTCATATAATAGTCCTAAAAAACCCTAAGAGTTTTGCTTAAGTTTCTTGTTATCATGTGTTATAAAAATTGACAGGGAAGTGGCTAAAACAGATTAAAATTACGCAAGCTCTAAGAGTCAAGTATCTGTTGGGCAGGCTTAGGAAAGACAGAACTGGAAATACTCCACCAGCATGAACATCAGAAACATGGGGTCCACTTTCTGTTCCAGCCCTGCCCAGATCCACCCTCTTCTAAGGCCTCATCCAGGTCTGGCCTCACCCTGGAATCTTCTCTCACAGAACTGATTAAAGGAGACCAGAGATTCCGGTGGGGGCTCCTGCTGCCTCTCCTGAGATGGTGCCTACAATTTCCTATAATGGAAAAGCAGATAAATGGAAAAAAAAAATTCTATATTTGGGGGCTATAATTTCTTTTTCATTGAAGCCAGTGCTTCCAGAGGCACCCCACCTAGCAACTTGTTTTCCATTCCTGCAAATTCAGTAGCTGCTCCACAAGGCACAAGAAGGTAAATATAAATATAAAACATCTCTCTGAACAGTTCACCCTTTTTTCTCTATCCCTCTCATCTGTCCATATGGCTTTTATTCTGCACATTTTATTTTCCAGGTAAATAATTTTTAAAATGGAAGAAAAAATAGAAACGCTAGGTCCTTCATTTAAATCCTGAAAATTACAGAAAACTTAGCACCCACCTCCTGGGGTGCTATGAGGATTAACTCATGTCATGTAATGTTTCCTGAACATTGCTCTGCAACAGACTTCTGAACACATAGTATGTGCTCAGTAAACATTGTATTAACTCATGTGTACATGTTTTCCAAATGCAGACTTACTCAAACATTGATGCCTTCTCCAGGCTTTCTAAACTGTAAAGAGCCAGCACAAAATGACATGTTTGAAAATGGTGATTGGTGGCTTCCACTTTGGGCCAAATGTATTTGTGTTGTGGTAAGAGTGTTGGGTATCAGGAGCTCTGTGCTGTGCCTACTTTCTCTAGCTGAGTGCTACTATATTGGATGTAGTGGAAGAAACATCAGCATTAAGAGGAGACTTTTTAAAGAAGCCAATTCATGGACCCCTTCCAAACCTGCAGAATCACATTAGTAAGAGAGAGCCTGGAATCAGAAATAATTCATATGCACATTGAAACTTGAGAGGCAGCCGGGCGCAGTGACTCAAGTCTGTAATCCCAACAGTTTGGGAGGCCGAAGTGGGCAGATCACCTGAGGTCAGGAGTTCAAGACCAGCCCTGGGCAACATGGCCAAACCATGTCTCTACTAAAACATACAAAAGTTAGCCAGGTGTGCTGGCTGGTGCCTCTAATCCTAGCTACTCAGGTGGCTGAGACTGCAGAATCACTCGAACCTGGGAGGTGGAGGTTGCAGTGGGCCAAGATGGCGCCACTGCACTCCTGCCTGGACAATGAGTGAAAACTCTGTCGAAAGAAAAGGAAGAAAGAAAGAAAGAAAAGAAAGAAGGAAAGAAAGAAAGAAAAAGAAAGGAAGGAAGAAGGAAAGAAAGAAAGAAAGAAAGAAAGAAAGAAAGAAAGAAAGAAAGACAGACTTGAGAGGCAATACTTAGCTAAGTGGCTCTCTTCCCATGGTTCCAGCCATAATCACATGGCCAGCTTAAAGAAATACCATCACCTGTGCCCTCCCCAGAGCCTCTGTCTATTGATCTTGGTGGGAGCATCTATGTGGTTGTAATTAGAAAGTCAAATTATCCCTCTTTGATGATTATATAATATCATATATACAAAAATTCTAAAGACCACCAAAAAAACTCTTAGATTTGATAAACAAATTTAATAATGTTTCAGGATGCAAAAATCAATGTACAAAAATTGGTAACATTTTTATATACTAATGATGATCAAGCTGAGAACTGAATTAAAAAGTCACTTCCTTTTACAATAGCTACAAAATAGGTAAAATGCTTAGAAATACAATTAGTCAAAGAGATGAAAGATCCCTACAAGGAAAACTACAAAACACTGATGAAAGAAATTGTACATGACACAAATGAGAAAAACATCCCATGCTCATGGATTGGAAGAATTATGATCATTAAAATGACTCTACTGCCCAAAGCAATCTACATATTAAATGCAATTCCTACCAAAATGTCAATGTTATTTTTTATAAAATTAGAAAAGAAAACACTAAAATTCACATGGAACCACAAAAAGAGCCTGAATAACCAAAACAAATCTAAACAAAGAGAATAAAGCTGGAGATATTATATTATCTGACTTAAAATTATGCTAGAAGGCTGTAGTAACCAAAACAGCATGGTACTGATATAAACTGACACATAGATCAATGGTACAGAATAGAGAACCTAGAAATAAAGCCACATACCTACAAACAACTGATCTTTTACAAAGTCAACAAAAATATACATTGGAGAAATGACATCCTATTCAACGAATTGTGGTGGAAAAATTATATTGCCGTATGCAGAAGTATGGAATGGGACCCGTATGTCCCACCATATACAAAAATCAACTCAATATGGATTAAAAGACTAAAATGTAAGACCTGAAACTATAAAAATGCTAGAAGAAACTCTAGGATAAACTCTTCTAGAGATTGACTTGGACAATGAATTTATGACTAAGATCTCAAAAGCACATGTAACAATAACAAAAATAGACAAAAGGAACTCAATTAAACTAAAAAGCTCCTGAAAATGAGCTTTTTAATTAACACAGTGAACAGAAAACCTATGGAATGAGATAAATGTTTACAAGTTTTGAATGTGACAAAGATCTAATGTCCAGAATATACAAGGAACTCAAACAGCTCAACAAAAATAAAACACGTAACCTCATTAAAAAGCAAGCAAAGAACATGAACATTTAAAAAAAAAAAGACAATGATGGTCAATGGTCAACAAGCATGTAAAAAATGCTCAACATTGTCAATGGTCAGAGAAATGCCAATTAAAAACCACAATGAGATACCAACTTACACCATGCAGAATGGCTATTACTAAAAAGCAGAAAAATGAGCTATCGGCAAGGACACAGAGAAAAGAGAACACTTATACGTTGTTTGTGGGAAAGTAACTTTCTACAACCTCTATGGAAAACAGTATGGAGATTTCAAAATAGACTAAAAATAGAATTTCCATTTGATTCAGCACTCCCACTACTTGGTATCTACCCAAAGGAAAATAATTTGTTACATAAAGAAAATACCCATGCTCACATGTTTATCACAGCACTATTCACAATAGCCAATATATGAAATCAATTTAAATTTATCAATCAATAATCGAATAAAGAAAATGTGCTATACAAGTATACCATGGAATGCTACTCAGCCATGAAGAAGAATAAAATCATGTCTTTTGCAACAACATGAATAAAACCAGAGGCCATTATTGTAAGTCAAAAAACTCAGAAACAGAAAATCAAACTCTGTATTTTCTCACTTGTAAGTGGGAACTCAATTATGCATACACTTGGATATAGAGACTGGAAAAATAGACACTGGAGACTCAGAAAGATGGGAGGTTAGAGAGGGTTTAGGAATGAGAAAATAGCTAATTGGGACAATAAACATTCAGATGATTGTCACACCAAAAGCCCATACTTCATCACTATGCAACGTGCTTCTGTAAGGGAGCTGCATTTGTATTCTCCAACGTATTAATAAAGAGATAAAAAAAAAAAAAAGCCCTGGCGCGGTGGCTCAAGCCTATAATCCCAGCACTTTGGGAGGCTGAGGCGGGTGGATCACCTGGTCAGGAGTTCAAGACCAGCCTGGCCAATATAGTGAAACCCCGTCTCTACTAAAAATACAAAAATTAGCCGGGCATGGTAGAGCACGCCTGTAGTCCCAGCTACTCAGGAGGCTGAGGCAAGAGAATTACTTGAACTCGGGAAGCGGAGGTTGTGGTGAGCTGAGATTGTGTCACTGCACTCCAGCCTGGGGAACAGAGGGAGACTCTGTCTCAAAAAAAAAAAAAAGAGGACAAAATGAATAGACCTCATAATTTTCATAAATAATTAGATTAGGCAAAAAATTTTAATAAAAATAAATAAAAAATAATATTGTATTTTAAGAATGGTATAGAAAGATAATTTGATGAATTAGAGTAATTAGTACTTAGCACATACAATATGTTACGCAAGATTCTAAGCCACTTAGACCTTTATGGACAGAATATGTAACAGAGTAAAATAAATAACACAAAGATTCATTGGCAATGACAAATTGACATATTTTCAATCATATTAGATGATATTAAAACCATTAACAAATTTACTGTTTTGTTTCATAATAAAAAAGAATGTTAAATAACTTCATTATAAAGTTTGACTAATTAGGCATATAGATAAATGGGCAGCATTTTGACCAATACACAGAGGATACACATTTTCAAAGACCAGACAAAATTTTTTATTTATTTTTTGGGGGGAGAGAATAGTTTTATTATCTGGGGATAGAGTGGGGTCCTCTCCCTGGGAGGTGGGTCTTCCACTGGTTACCCCCCGCCAGGGCTCCAGGGGGCGCCATGCGATTCAGTGCTGGGCTCCGCTGGGGGCCGGGCCTTGGAGAAGGCGAACTGTGCAGGGAAGCAGCAGCTGTGGAGTCCTCACCGCCCGCTTCGCCCGGCTGCAGCAGGTCTCCTGGTGCTCCTCAGGCTCCCGCCGAGTCTGCGTCTCTGGAGGGCAGCGAACCGTTCTGCCCAGAACCTTATCCTCATAGCCCAGTTTGACGCAGGTCAGCCATTTCTGCTTCCTCCTCTCAGGCTGGACTTTGCACTTGGGTTTCTTCCAGTCCTTCCTCTGGCCGCTTCTCTGTCTGCCGGAGCTTAAATTCCAGCCTCACAAATGTTCCAGCTGGGAAGGGCGTGTCCAGGGCGCTGTCCACACTGGTCTCCCGGAAGGCCCGCTGCACGGGCGGGTGCTTGCAGATTCCTCCAGGGCCACCTGCAGGCCCTGGCGCTGGCCCCGTGAGCTCCGCCCCGCCCGCGCCCCCCACGCCCACCCACGGGGCCAGCGAGATCCGCAGCAGGCTTCCCCTGTCATCCCGGCCCTGCGAAGCGGGTGTGCACCCCTTAGTTCTCCGAGCCCGCCGGGAGCCACCTCCTCCCCTGCCCTGCCCCTGCGGGGGCCATGCCCGCAGAACGCTGGGCAGAGGCGAAGGAACCGGGAAATGTCCCTTTCTCCACACTGACCTTGGGGTCTGCTGGGTCCTCCACTCCCTCCCACCCTGCCCGCGCTGTTCCCTGGGGCCCGCAGTTTCAGCAAAGTTCCCTGCCGCGCCAGGAAGCCGTCCTGTTGCTCACTCTCACCCTTCCTCCTTTTCTGGCCCATTCTCTCTCCCCACTACCCTCTCTCCTCCCGGCTGTCCCCGGAGCCCCTATCTGCTTCCCCAGCTCAGCCCCCTCTCTGACGGCTTCTCTCTCCCACCCTCAAGCGAATTTCCGGGCTTCCACGGGGTACCCCCGACCCCCGGGGCCTAGGTCAACCAGACAAAATTATTTTAAATGGGAATATTTGAATTCCATTGAATTCATGAAAGCAGGAATCCATCAGGCCATATTTTAAATAATTTTGAAATGATAATAGCAACTATCAATTTAAAGTTTAACCAGAATTCAAAATATCCACCATTTTACCAGAAAAAAAAATCCTGTTATAACTAACCAACTAAGTCAGTAAATTTTCAGGATACAATATTAACGTATGAACATCAGTTACATTTTTTTACAGTAACAACAAAATATCTGAAACAGGAATAAAGATAGTTCCATTTACAATATTATCAAATAGAATGAAATACTTAGGAATGAGTTAACAAAGAATATGAAAGATCTGCATACTGAAAACTATAAAATGTTGAGGAAAGAAAATGAAGAATACAAAATGGAAAATATGTGTTCATGGATTCTAAAAATTAATATTGTTAAAATATCCATACTACACAAAGTGATCTATGGAGTTAAATTTCTATTAAAATTTTAATGCCATTTTATTAAAAATGTAGAACAACAATTTTAAAATTAGTGTGGAACCACAAAAGACCTCAAATAGCCAAATACTGAGAAGAACAAAAAGGCTGAAAGCCTCACACTTCCTGATTTCAAACTATATTACAAAGCTGTAGTCATCAATATAGTATAGTACCTACGTAAAAACCAATAGAACAGAATAGAGGACCCAGAAATAAACTCACAAATGTACAGTCAACCGATCCTACAGAATGGAGAAAGGATAAGCACATCAAGGAGTGGTGTAGGAAAAACTATGCACAGAAAAAAGTGAACCTTTCTCTCATATCGTCACAAAATGAATTTGAAATGAAATAAAGACTTAAACATAAGAACTGAAATCATGAATCCTCTAAAAAAAAAATGGGGAAAAACCTCCTTGACACTGGTCATGGCAATGATGTTTTGGATATGCCACCAAGAACACAGTCAACAAAAGCAAAAATAAGTGGAACTATGTCAAAGTAAAAATTTTCTGCACAATAAAGGAAACAATCAACAAAATATAAAGGCATTATAGGAAATGGGAGAAAATATTTGTAAACCGTATGTAGGATAATATGTTACTATTCAAAATATATGTCATACTAATCAATACAAAAAAAGAACCCACAGCAGAATTAAAAGCAATTTCTTGATTAATAATTGGGCAAAATATATAAATAGCAATTTTTCCAAAGATATACAAATGGCCAGCAGGTATATTAAAAATGCTCAACATCACTAATTATCAGAGTAATTAAAATCAAAATCACAATGAGGTATCACCTTGTCGTGGTGTCTGGATGCCTATTATCAAAAAGTCAAAAGATAAAAAGTGTTAGGGTGTAGAAAAAGGGAACACTTGTACACTGTTGCTGAGGATGTCAACTGGTGCAGCTATTATGAAAAACAGTATGGAGGTTCCTTAAAATTTTTAAACTAGAACTACCACTAATCCCAATTGGGAGTATATAGCCAAAGGACATAAAATCAGGATCATCAAGGGCATCTGCACTCCTCTGATACAGATAAATAAACTGAGAGATACATAGTTTCAGCTTTAATAAAAATGAAACTCATCTACAACAATATTGATAAATCTTGAAGACATTATGCTAAGTGAAATAAGCCGAATACAGAAGGACAACTACTGCATGATCTCGTTTGTACGTAAAATCTAAAAAAGTAAATAAATATAAAAAATAAAAAGCCATGGAAACAGTAGAACGGTGGTTCCCATGGGCTAGGAAGTGGGGAAAGTGGGGAGATACCCATGGAAGGGGCGCACCTTCAGTTATAAGGTAACTGCTGGGGACCTAATGCACAGAATAGTGACTACAGTTAACAATACTGTATACTTGAAGTTTGCTACAAGAGTAGATCTCAGGTGCTCTCACCACACACACAGAAACGTATTAACTATGTGAGGGGATAGATATGCTAACTAGCTTAACTGAAATAATTTAAAGACTACTGACATCTCAAAACACTATTGTACACCCTAAAAATATACACTTTTCAATTTGTCAATCATAGTTCAACGAATGGAGAAAAAAAATAAGAGTAACCAGCAGGTCCTGTCTAGCCACAGGGAAACTCGATTTAAAACACGCCTGGCCACTGTTTCCAGTTCAACTCTGGAACGGCCGGGGCGTTTCTGGACCCTGGACTTCGACGCTTCTCCCGCGGCTCCCGTGGCTGGAGAAGGTACAATCGTTCCCAGGATTCCAGGCCGCGCAGATCCGGCGGGGCCATCGCCGTCCCCTTGCTCCTGCTGCAGCCCCATTAGGCTCCGCGTTTCGGGGCCTCCTGGCCGGGGAGGCTGCCTGTGGCTGCCCGCGCGCCCCCAGTGGCTGTGGCTCCGCCGGCCCCCGCTTTGGCCCCGCGCAGCCCCTCCGAGGCCGCAGCCGTCTGGCGCCCGAACTCACGGTCTCGGGCCCGTACCCCTCGCCAGCGCCTTTGCTGTGGCCGCTCCTCCCCCTCCCCGAGCCCGAGCTGGCCCAGCGGAGAAGGAGGGCGGAGACGCTGGAACGCGAACGCTGAGCTGCAGGTGGCAGGTGCGGGAACGGGAGAAGCTATGGCCTCACACAGGACGGCTGCTCAGAGCGACAAGAGCAACCGCCAGGAGCTCCGCACGCAGCTGGAAGAACTCAGTAACGTACTCCGCTGTGGGAGAAATGGAGATATTAAAAGTCTGATGTAGAAGTACTCACAGAGAACCATGCTTCTTGGTCAATCTCAGATTATTATCAGACCTACTCTAATGATGTCAGTCTTCCAAATAAAGTGAGTGACTGAACTGTCAAATCAGCAAGATCAGGATGTTGAAACTCCTGCTTTGAATTCTAACGACCAGTTATAAATAGAAAATGATGCTCACCCTGGTACTGATAGGACAGCAAATGTTAAATGTAGACAAGAGGGTCATTTGCCTCAAATTCACAGGAACCAGCATCTGCATTAGCAGCACAAGATACGTCCTTAGAAGGTTCGTCATTAGCTGGAAGTTTGAGAGCTGCAGCAGAAGCGGCTTTATCACAGACTGGATTTAGTTATGATGAAAATACTGGACTGTATTTTGACCACAGCACTGGTTTCTATTAAGATTCTGAGAATCAAATATATTATGATTTAATTTATTACTACTGTGATGTGGAAAGTGGTCGCTATCGGTTTCATTGTCGAGTAGATTTGCAACCTTATCAGACTTATAGCACAAAACGAAAATAAAAAATTGAGAAAAGAAAGGATCCAGATTCTTCTACAAAAAAAAAAAAAATGAGGAAAAGGATTTGAATTCAGAGGATCAAGAAGCCTTCATTGTTGAACATACAAGCTGCAATGGGAAAGACAATTTCACAAATGTGGAAAAAAAAGCCAAAATAGGCATTCATCACAAAAATAATCCCCCAAAATTCACTGTTCCAGTTAGTGGAAATACTGTGGATCTCCTCTTAATGAAAACATCTCAATTCAACTTTAAGGATGAGAAAATCACAGAGACTGATAGTGAACTAGAAGAAGGTGAAATTACAGACTCTCAGACCGAGGGTAGTTATGATGAAGGCATTACCAGTAAAGGCAATGCAACTGCAAAAGATACTGAGAAGGAAGATGAGGAAAAAATGTGGTCCCCCAAGTATGAGAGTAACTGTCATTAGATCACCTGTGTTACGGACAGGCTCACTCTTCATCATTACTATGAGAGTAACTGTCACTAGATCATCTGTGTTACAGACAGGCTCACTCTTCATCATTACTATGAGAGTAACTGTCATTAGATCACCTGTGTTACAGACAGGCTCACTCTTCATCATTACTATGAGAGTAACTGTCATTAGATCACCTGTGTTACAGACAGGCTCACTCTTCTTCATCATTATTATGAGAGTAACTGTCATTAGATCACCTGTGTTACAGACAGGCTCACTCTTCATCATTACTATGAGAGTAACTGTCATTAGATCACCTGTGTTACAGACAGGATCACTCTTCATCCATCATTACTATGAGAGTAACTGTCATTAGATCACCTGTGTTACAGACAGGCTCACACTTCGTCATTACTATGAGAGTAACTGTCATTAGATCACCTGTGTTACAGACAGGATCACTCTTCATCATTACTATGAGAGTAACTGTCATTAGATCCCCTGTGTTACAGACAGGCTCACTCTTCATCATTACTATGAGAGTAACTGTCTGTGTTACAGACAGGATCACTCTTCATCATTACTATGAGAGTAATTGTCATTAGATCACCTGTGTTACAGACAGGATCATTCTTCATCATTACTGCTGTAAAACCTCCTACAATTGGAAGGGAAAATGATATGGAGCACACTCTTCGAATCCCTGAAGTTGGTGTAAATTTCATGCAGAAATTTATTTTGACCATGACTTACAAAGTTATGTCCTTTTGGATCAGGCCGTCAAAATGGAACAATTGTTAATGGAAAATGGATTGTTCAGCTGAAAACTAAATGTGATCCTTATGAACCTGAGCATGGAGAAAAAGTGAAAATTGGAGACACTGTGTTATCTTATTACATTCACCCTGGCAGTAATAGCTGTGTTGGATGTGAACCAGGGCAGGTTAGAGCTCACATTTTCCTTGATAAGAAAGATGAATCATTTGTTGATCCATCATTAACTAAGAAGGAAACGAGTTGGAAAGAAGAAAAGGATTTTAAAAATATATGAGTAAAATATGGTTTACAGAATGCAGACTACAAAGATGATAAGATCCTGGAGAATCAAAAATATAAAAATAGAGCTGGAAAACATAGGGAGCAGATTGGAAGTGAAGGAAATTTCCAAAGAGATGATGCTCCTGCATCTGTTCATTCTGAAATTACTGATAGCGACAAAGGTCAGAAGATGTTGAAAAAGATGTGTTGAAAACAGGAGAAGGCCTGGGGAAGGATGGTGGGAGAATAAAAACTCCAATACAGCTTCAGCTTTGGCAAACACATGCAGGATTGGAGACAGACAAACCATCCTCTATTAAAGAGACTCACCTCCAAACAAGAACAACAACAACAACAACAACAACAACTGGGACAAAGCACAGGAGAAGTTTGCTGAAAACTTTCCAGAAACTAGACTTCAAAAAGATGACCTAGGACCCATTCCTTGGGTAAAAGGGACTGAGGAGTGAAGGTTAATCACAGAAGAAACCTCAAGCTTTTTTATAAATAGAGTTTGGAAACTCTTATTGCAGAACGTTTCTCCCCAAAAAAGTCAGTGGCACAAGAAAGCTGTGTCACAGTTTACCCCTTCCTGATTTAGAAATGTGTAATAAAGTGTGGTTTGCAGCTTTTAAAAAACACTTTTTAAACTAATTATTAGTGACTGAATTAAGTTATACAGTAAGTGAACTAAAGTTCACAGGGCACAGACAAGTTTATCAAACTTTACTATTTTATCTTGTCATTTACAACATCCATATAAGCAATTAGCCACATAAGCAAAATTCATATAACCACTTAAATGTTCATTTGTCCTTGTCTTCATATAGTCACACTAGTATGCACAGAAAATACAGCAAAAAAAACATCTAAAGTCTATAAAAATAAATCTGACAATATACATTCTTGTTTATGCCCTTCAGGACCTAGATAAAAAATGTAGAGACAACATGAATAATGATGCATACATTTTCTTATATTTGGAATAGCTTAAATCATATTAAAGAACTAATGAACAGGTGACATGTCACAGAAAATTCATCTTTTATTGTTTTCTTCGGTGAAGAATCTGAATTTATTGATATATACTATACATTCAGCGTTTGTATTTGGTTTGTTTCATAGCTAATGAAATGTTTATACATGAACAAATGAGTACAGTATTGAAATAGTCCATGTGCTGGCATTCATACTTTTTATAAATACTATTGCAGGCAATAAAGTTGTGCCAGAAAAATCTGATTTCGAGTACAAAAGGAATACTTAGCCAGGGCCTCAAGCTCAATATATTTATTGAAAATTTCCTAAATTGCCATAAAACATTATAATGTTAAATTACTCATTTCAATAAATTATGAATTAAACAAAAAATACAGACGATGTCTTTTATGGATCAGGGAAGTGCTAATAAGACAGAATGGCCATTGAAGCCAAAAGGTCTGAATTCAGGTGAATAATTTTACTCATATTAGTTTTAGGTTAGAGAAAACAATACTTCTGACCATATACTATTTATTGCAGTGGAGTATTTCAAAAATATGTAGAAAATATATAATTAATTTTCTAATGGTATAAAAGTAATCACATTCTACAAATTATTACAATATGGTCTATTCATGGGAAGGGTGTTTCAAATGAAAAAACTTGGAATTTCTCATGGTGATAGATGCCATAGAAAATCTGAGTAAAATATTTCATTCATATATGCAATTATTGATATTTCTGCTTTTCAGAAAAATAATATACTTTAAATACTTAATGCAGACCATTAAAATCACCAAGAAGTTACAAGAATTCACAGAATGCCTAATACAGTTGAAAGGAAATTAAGAGCTTCCTTCCTTCCTTCTTTCCTTCCTACCTCCCTCCCTCCCTCCCTCTCTCTCTCTCTTTCTTTCTTTTCTTTTCTTTTCTTTTTATTATACTTTAGGTTTTAGGGTACATGTGCACAATGTGCAGGTTTGTTACATATGTATCCATGTGCCATGTTGATTTCCTGCACCCATTAACTCGTCATTTAGCATTAGGTATATCTCCTAATGCTGTCCCTACCCCCACCCCACAACAGTCCCCGGAATGTGATGTTCCCCTTCCTGTGTCCATGAGTTCTCATTGTTCAATTCCCACCTATGAGTGAGAACATGCAGTGTTTGGTTTTTTGTCCTTGCGATAGTTTACTGAGAATGATGTTTTCCAGTTTCATCCATGTCCCTACAAAGGACACGAACTCATCATTTTTTATGGCTGCATAGTATTCCATGGTGTATATGTGCCACATTTTCTTAATCCAGTCTATCGTTGTTGGACATTTGGGTTGGTTCCAACTCTTTGCTATTGTGAATAGTGCCGCAATAAACATACGTGTGCATGTGTCTTTATAGCAGCATGACTTATAGACCTTTGGGTATATACCCAGTAATGGGATGGCTGGGTCAAATGGTATTTCTAGTTCTAGATCCCTGAGGAATCGCCACACTGACTTCCACAATGGTTGAACTAGTTTACAGTCCCACCAACAGTGTAAGTGTTCCTATTTCTCCACATCCTCTCCAGCACCTGTTGTTTCCTGCTTTTTTAATGATGGCCATTCTAACTGGTGTGAGATGGTATCTCACTGTGGTTTTGATTTGCATTTCTCTGATGGCCAGTGATGATGAGCATTTCTTCATGTGTTTTTTGGCTGCATAAATGTCTTCTTTTGAGAAGTGTCTGTTCATGTCCTTTGCCCACTTTTTGATGGGGTTGTTTTTTTCTTGTAAATTTGTTTGAGTTCACTGTAGATTCTGGATATTAGCCCTTTGTCAGATGAGTAGGTTGCAAAAATTTTCTCCCATTCTGTAGGTTGCCTGTTGACTCTGATGGTAGTTTCTTTTGCTGTGCAGAAGCTCTTTAGTTTAATGAGATCCCATTTGTCAATTTTGGCTTTTGTTGCCATTGCTTTTGGTGTTTTAGACATGAAGTCCTTGCCCACGCCTATGTCCTGAATGGTATTGCCTAGGTTTTCTTGTAGGATTTTAATGGTTTTAGGTCTGACATTTAAGTCTTTAATCCATCTTGAATTAATTTTTGTATAAGGTGTAAGGAAGGGATCCAGTTTCAGCTTTCTACATATGGCTAGCCAGTTTTCCCAGCACCATTTATTAAATAGGGAATCCTTTCCCCATTTCTTGTTTTTGTCAGGCAATCAGGCAGGAGAAGGAAATAAAGGGTATTCAATTAGGAAAAGAGGAAGTCAAACTGTCCCTGTTTGCAGATGACCTGATTGTATATCTAGAAAATCCCATTGTCTCAGCCCAAAATCTCCTTAAGCTGATTAGCAACTTCAGCAAAGTCTCAGGATACAAAATCAATGTACAAAAATCACAAGCATTCTTGTACACCAATCACAGACAAACAGAGAGCCAAATCATGAGTTAACTCCCATTCACAATTGCTTCAAAGAGAATCAAATACCTAGAAATCCAACTTACAAGGGATGTGAAGGACCTCTTCAAGGAGAACTACAAACCACTGCTCAATGAAATAAAAGAGGATACAAACAAATGGAAGAACATTCCATGCTCATGGGTTGGAAGAATCAGTATCGTGAAAATGGCCATACTGCCCAAGGTAATTTATAGATTCAATGCCATCGCCATCAAGCTACCAATGACTTTCTTCACAGAATTGGAAAAAACTACTTTAAAGTTCATATGGAACCAAAAAAGAGCCCGCATCGCCAAGTCAATCCTAAGCCAAAAGAACAAAGCTGGAGGCATCACGCTACCTGACTTCAAACTATACTACAAGGCTACAGTAACCAAAACAGCATGGTACTGGTACCACAACAGAGATATAGATCAATGGAACAGAACAGAGCCCTCAGAAATGATGCCGCATATCTACAACTATCTGATCTTCTTTCTTTTCTTTTCTTCCCTCTGTCGCCCAGGCTGGAGTACACTGGGCTTGCTGCAGACTCCCTGCGTCCAGCTCCCGTCATTCTCCTGCCCTGGCCTGTGGGCTGCCTGGGATTGCCGGCGCGAACCACCACCCCTCCCTCGTTTTTCTCCTTTGGCTGGAGGCGCAGTTTCGCCATGTCAGCCAGGCTGGTCTCCAGCTCCTAGCCTCCAGTGGTCAGCCTGCCTCGGCCTCCCGAGGTGCTGGGACTGCAGACGCAGTCTCGCTCACTGGGTGCTCAGTGTTGCCCGGGCTTTAGTGCGGTGGTGTGGTCTTGGCTCACTGCAACCTCCGCCTCCCAGCTGCCTGCCGTGGCCTCCCAGGGTGCTGGGCCACTGCCCCGTCTGGGAGGTGGGGAGCGTCTCTGCCCGGCCGCCCATTGTCTGGGTTGTGAGGAGCTCCTCTTCCCGGCCGCCCCACCTGGGATGTGAGGAGCGCCTCTGCCCGGCCACCCATCGTCTGGGAAGTGAGGAGCGCCTTTGCCCGGCCGCCCATCCTCTGGGAAGTGAGGAGCACCTCTGCCCGCCGCCCACCATCTGGGATGTGAGGAGCGCCTCTGCCCGGCCGCCCCATCTGTGAAGTGAGGAGTGCCTCTGCCCGGCCGCCCTGTCTGAGAAGAAGTGAGGAGCGTCTCTGCCCGGCCGCCCCATCTGGGAAGAAGTGAGGAGTGCCTCTGCCCGGCCGCCCTGTCTGGGAAGTGAGGAGCACCTCTGCCCGGCCACCCCGTCTGGGAAGTGAGGAGCGCCTCTGCCCGGCCGCCCCTTCTGGGACGTGAGGAGCGCCTCTGCCCGGCCGCCCCATCTGGGAAGTGACGAGCGCCTCTGCGTGGCCACCCTGTCTGGGAAGTGAGGAGCGCCTCTGCCCGGCCGCGCCTTCTGGGATGTGAGGTGCGCCTCTGCCTGGCCACCCATCGTCTGGGATGTGAGGAGTGCCTCTGCCCAGCCGCCCTGTCCGGGAAGAGAGGAGCCCCTCTGCCCGGCCGCCACCCCGTCTAGGAAGTGAGGAGCGTCTATGCCCGGCCGCCCCATCTGGGAAGTGAGGAGCACCTCTGCCTGGCCTCCCCGTCTGGGATGTGGGGAGCGCCTCTGCCCGGCCGCCCCATCTGGGAGGTCTACCACAGAGGCCAGAAGCAATGTGGGGGCTGGACGTGGTGGCTTACGCCTGTAGTCCCAGTACTCTGAGAGGCCGAGGCGGGTTGATCACTTGAGGCTAGGAGTTCGAGACCAGCCTGGCCAACATGGTGAAACATATGAAAAATACAACAGACAAACCAACCAACCAACCAAGCGACAACAAAACAGGTCTAACCTGGAGTCATACTCTAATTTTTTCTGTTTTCCTCCCTTTCTGATCCTTTATCCCACTTTCTTTTTCTTCCTCTTCCTTCTCCTTCTTTGTCAAATAGAGGATTGAGTTATTATCATTGATCCATACAAAGTCCCTCTCTCATTCATTTTCTTTAATTCCCACCCCCTATTTCTATTCCGTGTCTTCCCACGTGCAACCTTCCTAATGTTTGATATACATCTTTTTGTTTGTACTTTAAAAAAAATAAATAAAACAACAACAACAACAACAACAACAAAAAACAAAAAAAAAAAAAAAGAAAGGAAATTAAGAAAACTTCCCAGGACTAGAAGTAAATAAAGGTAATGATCCAGAGAAGTAGTCAACCTAAGAGGCCAGGTCTCCACTGAGATGCGTCTGATTACAAGAATATCAGGTCCATGTGGGTTGTTCCCTTCTGACAAGGCAAATGGAAAAAACAAGGAGAAACTGCCTGCAGGTATTGGAATGTGGTGTCTCCCATATGTGAGGATTAAATTATAAACTCTGTTGCACACAAGGAGATGAGCTACTGGGGTGAGGCATCAGAAGAAATTATATGGCACATAAATCTCAGATATTGAATTTATATTTAAATGTTTAAGTCAATGTAATGGAAAAACAAGAAAGCAAAATAATGTGGAAAGAAACTACGAACTTGTCAAGCTATCTTTGGAAAAGAGGCAAATGAAAAGTAAAGAATTGAAAGTGTTGTAAAACAATTTAATGTACAACATATTACATATTACATATTACAAATTACAACATATTACATATTACATATTACAAATTACATATTAAAATATGCTGAGCCAAAAAGAGGACTAGTAAAGTGAAATGCTGATCACAATTAATGTAGTCATATATATTATAGAAAACAAATTAATAGAAAATATAAATATATATACAAAGATTAGATTGAGAAGAAATAAAAAGCATTTAATTGTTTTACCAGACTCTCTAAATAGGAAGGCAACAGTCAAAGAATCAGTGACTCGTAAGTTTCAGAAATTGGAAACCAGACATGAATCCTTTAAAAGTTTAGGGTGTAATATATGAAAAAAAGGTAAATTAAGAAATACTTAGAAGAAATAGTGGTTTGGGTTATCGTGAATACTGCTTAATAAACATGAGAGTGCAGTTATCTTTTTTGACATGCTTATTTTTTTCCTCTTGATATAAACCCAGCAATGAGATTGCTGGATCATATGGTAGTTCTATTTATAATTTATTGAAAAACCTCCATACCGTTCTCCTTATAGAAATGGGAAATGATTGTACTAATTTACATTCCTACCAACAGTGTATAAGTGCCTATCTGCAGAATGAATAAAGAAAATGTTATACACACACACACGCACACACACACACACGCACACACATACAGTAATAATGTTCAGTCATAAAACAGAATGAAGTTCCATCATTCGTGTCAACATGGATGAGCCTAGAGGACATTATGTTAAGTGGAATAAGCCAGGCACAGAAAGAAAAAGACCACGTGCTCTCACTCATGTGAAATCTGAAGAAGTCCATCTCATAGAAGTAGATGGTAGGATGGTGGTTACCAGAGGTTAGTGATGGCAGAAGGATGAGGGAGTGGGGAGAGCTTTTTCACTGGGTACAAAGTTACAGTTAGGAAGAATAAACCCTGGTGTTCTATTATGCAGCACGATGACTATAGCTAATAATGATGTACCGTTTATTCTATAATAGCTTGAAGCGAGGATTTTGAACTTTATTAGCACAAGGAAATAAATGTTTAAAGTGTTAAATATGCTAATTACTCTGTTTGGGTCACTGTACAGTGCATATGGTACAATGTGATGCAGTGAAACCTCATATAATTAACATAATTATACATGTTTGCGGAGTACAGTGTGATGTTTCCCTGCATCACACTGTACCATGTAGTATGATGCAGTGAAACATCATGTAATTAACGCATGATAGTTATATATGTTTACGGAGTACAATGTTATGTTTCACTGCATCTCACTGTACCATGTAGTATGATGCAGTGAAACATCATGTAATTAACGCATGATAGTTATATATGTTTACGGAATACAATGTTATGTTTCACTGCATCTCACTGTACCATGTAGTATGATGCAGTGGAACATCATATAATTAACATATGATAATTATACATGTTTACAGAGTACAGTGTGATGTTTCACTGCATCACACTGTACCATTTAGTATGATGCAGTGAAACATCACACTGTACCTCGTAAATATTACTGGTTCAGCAGGGAACTGTAGGACACAGGGCAGCTCCGGGTTAGCCATGACCATCATCTTCACCTGTGTGGGGTAGCGAGAGGGGAAGGGCCCTGTGCTCGGCTGAGAGTTGACCCTTGACCCCATCCACTTTGACTGCTAGGTGCCAGCAGAGGTCAGGGACCCCTAACTTCAGGCAGAGGCAGGAAGCAAGGTCGTTGCCTCTTTTTTTTTTTTTGAGAGAGAGTCTCACTCTATCACCCAGGCTGGAGTGCAGTGGTGCGATCTCGGCTCACTGCAACGTACATAGAGGTGTACATCAGAATCACACCTGCAGGAAGGTCCCTGGCTGAGATTAACAATCCCACATAGAGGTGTACGTCAGAATCACACCTTCAGGAAGGTCCCTGGGTGAGATTAACAATCCCACATAGAGGTGTACGCCAGAATCACACCTGCAGGAAGGTCCCTGGGTGAGATTAACAGTCCCACATAGAGGTGAACGTCAGAATCTCATCTGCAGGAAGGTCCCTGGGTGAGATTAACAATCCCACATAGAGGTGTACATCAGAATCACACACCTTCAGGAAGGTCCCTGGGTGAGATTAACAATCCCACGTAAGTGCCAGTTCTGGGCATGACAGTCAACGCCTCCTGTATGTTGTGTCTATGTACATAAGTCACAATCTCAATGGTGGAATGGATTTTTCCATGACAGCCTTAATGCCTTTTGAAAATTGAGTTATCTTAGTGGAGTCACAGCCTCAAAAGTGTTTTGGATCTTGATTAGGGAGTCACAAACCCACTTGTGGACAACATCCACTTATGAGAGCCAACTTTCCAATTTT
The DNA here is from genome assembly GCF_028878055.3 of Symphalangus syndactylus. NCBI lineage: Eukaryota > Metazoa > Chordata > Mammalia > Primates > Hylobatidae > Symphalangus > Symphalangus syndactylus. The sequence goes on along the minus strand of NC_072434.2, from coordinate 45,276,998 downwards.
TGACTGCCTCTGGGTGTGAGATTCAGAACCTCAATTATGGGCTGTGTTCGTGTGGGAGAAAGACAATTTTGACTGATGGCTGGGCTCAGGCAGGAGCCTTTCATCCTGCAGGTGTTGAAATAAATGATATGTCACAATACCCAAAATACACTGGGTGCAGGCAAAAGAGGAGAGTCATATTAGCTGGTTGCTAGGTCCAGTTATATGTCACCACCTCCGTTTTATGCAGGGCTAAGGCAGAAGAGGAGAGTCAGAGCTAAAGAAATGTCACAATGTCCCTGTGGGTAGGGACTATGCATAAGAATTGCATCACTTAGTCATTGAACCCAGCCATATATTACAATACACAATGTGTACAGGGCCCAGGCAAGAAAGGAGAGTATATCACATAGGTACTGGGTCCAGCAATGTGTCACAATAAACCTGAGGGGAGGCTCCAGGCAACAGGGTAACATTACCTAAGTGAAGTGCCCAGAGGGATGTTTCAATGACCCTGGTGAGTAGGACTTTGAAAAAGGAGAAGTTACATAACCTAGGGGCCAGACCTAGCTATGTGTCACATTCATCTCCAAGATGGAGTCCAGACATGAGAGAAAAGTCACATCATGTAAGTATTGGGCAAAGTAATATGTCACAATCCTTACTGTGAGCAGGTCCTAGGAAGAAGTAGAGAGTCACATAGTCTAGATGATGGGCCCAGAGGTATTTGACAATGACTCCTGTAGGTCGGGACCAGGCAGAAGAACCACTTCACCCCTGTGCTGTGCCCAGTTATAAGTCACACTTCCCTCTGTGGGCATGACCAAGGCAGGGAGAGGAGTCACATCATCCCGGTGCTTGGCCCAAAGATATGTCACAATCTCTCTTATGGGCAATGCTCAGGTAAGAGAGGAGAGTCACATCAAATAGGTAATGGACCCAGAGGTATGTCACAAGGCCTTCTGTGAACTTGATCCAGGCAGAAGAGTCATATCAACTTGGTGCTAAGCCCAGCAACATGTCACAATCCCTTCTGTGTAAAGGGACCAGAGAGGAAAACAGAATCACATTACCTGGCCAATGAGCACAGAGATCTATCACAATGCCCCTTGTAGGCAGGGCCCAGGAAGAGGAGTTACATTGCCTGGGTAGTGGACCCAGCAATATACCACAGTGTGCCATATGGGCACAAGCCAGAGAGTCACATAACCTGGGTGCGAGGCCAAGTATATAGAACAATGCTTCCTGTGGGCAGCACCAAGGCAGAAGAGGAGACTCACATCACCTGGATGCAAGGTCTAGCGATAGGTCAAAATGCTCACTGTGGGCAGTGCCAATGAAGGAGAATAGAATTGCACCCTCAAGGTGCTGGATCCAGCAATATGTTAATATCCCATCTGTGGGCTGGGTCCATGCAAGAGCGTCAAGTCACTCAGGTGCTAGGCACTGGGAGATTTCACCATGAAACCTGCAGAATGGTCCGGGAATGAGATTAACAATCCCACAACTGTCGCAGTTGTAGGCATGACATTCAACACCTCTTGTATGTTGAGTCTAAGCCTGTGAGTAACCATCTCAACACCAGACTGGATTTGTGCATGAGAGCCTCAATTCCTCTGCAGACTTATCACCTTGGTGAAGTCACAGCCTCACAGTTGTGCTGAATCTTGGTCTGAGAGTCACCAACCCATGAGTATCCATATATGTCAATTTTTCCCACCTTTGACTGAGTACAGGTGTGAGATTCAGAACCTCAACAGTGACCTGTGTTCATGTGAGAGGATGACAGTATTTACTGCTGGCTGGGTGTGCATATGAGTGCCACAATCTCACCTGTGTGCTCGGCCCAGTTAGCATGCTCTGTGTACTACCCAATGGCGCTATACAGTATGAATGAGAGTTGCAATCAACTTTGAGACCTTCCTGCTGGTAGGGACCCATGATCGTGCTTGTGGCATTAAGCCCGGGTATGAGAGTCAACGTCATTATAATTAACTAGGTCGGGATAGGAGAGTCCTCCATTGCCTATAAGCTGGGTTTAGAAGTGAGCAACCATTTCAACTCTGGTTGAATGTTTATGTATGAACACGGGCCTAGCACCAAGGTGATGTGAGTCTTTGGCCTAGACGCTTCAAGCAGGAGGCAATGTGACATATCTCTGGGCCTATCAACTATTTGATGTGATCTGCTTTTTTACCTGAGCTTTTCCCATAAAAGAGATGTGACATATGTCTAGACCCAACACCTAGGTGATGTGGCTCCCCTTTTTTGATGAAGCCCTATGTATTTTGAGTATTCTGACATATCCCTGGACCTAACATCTGGAAGATAAGAAGATCCAGCATGGGCCCTGCCTAAAAAGTTTTTGTGACATATTTCTATGTTAATACCTTGGAGATGTGACTCTCCTCTCTTACCTGGGCTTTGCCCATAAGAGAGATTTTTACGTACTTCTGCAGCAAGCACCTAAATGCCATGACTCTTCTTTCTTGCCTGGGTCATGCTTGCAGATGAAAGCGTGGGTTAGCTCTGTGTCTGGCACATCAGTTATGTGATTATTCTGCCTGATCTCTGCTCACAGGAGCCGTTGTGACATATCCCTGGGCCCAGAAACTATTTAATATGACTCTCCTCTATTACCTTAACTTTGTGCATAGGATAAATTGTGACATATCTCTGGGTCCAGCACTTAGGTGATGTGACTCCTTTTGTGCATGGACTATGCCCACAGGAAGGAGGCTGATTTATTGCTGTGTTGAGAGCTGATGTGATACCTCGGTCATCGTCTTCTTAGTTTATAATAATTTAAACAAGAGACACACAGAAAAGAAGTACAGCATAATTTATTGGAAAAGAAAAAAATTGAAAGTTAAGTGCAGAATACAGTACATGGTGAGAGAGATATTCCAGGGCGGGCTGCTCATAAGAGTGAGACAGCGTGGATTGTCGCTGGAGAAACCTTCTTATGGGAGATTTACATTATTATTAATAAGGAGGGGGAAGAGGAGCTGCTAGTAAGCCTGTTCTGAGTGGTCTTCTGGGTGCACATGCACAGTAGCTGTACATGCTTATTCATATTTCTCATGTCTCATTAGCATCTTAGACCTCTAGCCAGGAGTGTATTTTTGTTTGCTTGAGAAGGAGTCTCACTCTGTTGCCCAGGCTGGAGTGCGGTGGTGCAATCTCTGCTCACTGCAACCTCTGCCTCCCAAGTTCAAGCCATTCTCATGCCTCGGCCTCCTGAGTAGCTGGGATTACAGGCATGCACCACCATACCTGGCTAATTTTTGTATTTTTAGTCGAGACGGGGTTTCACTATGTTGGCCTGTCTGGTCTTGAGCTTCTGGTTTCAAGTGATCCATTCTTCTCAGTCCCCAAAGTGCTGGGAGTAGAGGTGTAAGACACCGTGCCCAGCTGGGGGATGTATTTTTTGCTATTAAAATAAGCAAAAGTTAAGTTTGAGGACAGGGAAAATCAAAATGCACATGCTCTCTAGAACAGAAAGTCCTTAATGAAGATAGCTTTGCTTGACTGAGCCCAATTACAATGCGAATGCTAAGGCTTATTGTGTTGGCTGTACAGTCACCACAGTTTCAACGAAGAGGTAGCCTGCCCCTCCACACCTGTGGATGTTTCTCGTCAGGTGCAACAAGAGACTGAGGAAAGAAAGAGAAACAGAGACAAAGTATAGACAAAGAAAAGTGGGCCCAGGGTACTGACGCTCAGCATACGGAGGACCCAGGCCGGCACTGGTCTCTGAGTTCCCTCAGTATTTATTGATCATTATCTCTACCATCTTGGAGACGGGGATGTGGCAGGACAATAGGGTAATAGTGGGGAGAGGGACAGCAGGAAAACATGTGAACAAATGTCTCTGTGTCATAAACAAGGTTAGAGAAGGTGCTGTGCCTTGATGTGCACTTACTAACATCTCGGTGCATTAAAAAACAGTATTGCCACCAGCATGTCTTAACTCCAGCCCTAAGGCGGTTTTCTCCTATCTCAGTAAATAGAACATACAATGGGGTTTTACACCGAGACATTCCATTGCCCAGGGACGAGCAGGAGACAGATGCCTTCCTCTTATCTCAACTGCAAAGAGGTCTTTCTCTTTTACTTATCCTCCTCAGCACAGACCCATTACGGGTGTGGGGCTGGGGGACGGTCAGGTCTTTTCCTTCCCAGGAGGCCATATCTCAGACTATCACATGGGGAGAAACCTTGGACAATACCTGGTTTTCCTAGGCAGAGGTCCCTGTGGCCTTCTGCAGTGTTTTGTGCCCCTGGGTACTTGAGATTAGGGAGTGGTGATGAATTTTAACAAGCATACTGCCTTCAAGCACTTTTTTTAACAAAGCACATTCTGCATAGCCCTAAATCCATTAAACCTTGAGTCAACACAGCAGAAGCCTGTGTGAGCACAGGGTTGGGGCTAGGGTTACAGATTAACAGCATCTCTAGGCAGAAGAGTTTTTCTTAGTACAGAGCAAAATGGAGTCACTTACGTCTACTTCTTTCTACACAGACACAATAAGAGTCTGATCTCTCTTTCTTTTCCCCACATTTCTGTATCCCGAGATCATGGTCATTTTCTTGACTATCTATTCTGCCTCAATTTCCCCCTAAGAGATCTGAGGGTCATAATCATATGGAGGTTGAGGGGCTAGGTCATTTTTTCTGGAGCTGTTTCCTGCTGAGTGGGTGTTATTTCTGCCTAGCCTGGGCCCTAAAGTTTCTTCCTGTGTGATCTAACCAGGTGTAAACCATGTCATTCGTGGAACCGGTGGGCAAGATGTTGGCAGCCAAAGGTTGAAAGCCTTGCAAAACCATCATGCAAACATGGAGTTGCCATAAGCAAGAGAGCAAATCAGTTAACATTTTAAACAAAATTGGAAAAAAAGTAAAAGCTGAAAGTATAGTAATGGCTGTTACTATTAAAGAGAGTAAGGCAGGTAATAGACATTGCTTTCATGTTTCCATGGAAGTTCCTAGAGATTCAATTTTGTCTGCCTGGGTGATGATATTATTAATATTTTCTTGGACTAAACCGGGCTGATTGATCTCAAAAACCGCATTCTTCTTTTAGATATAAACATGCTCCTCTTTGCCCAGCTGGGAGAAGATCCCAGGCTCTTTGGTTTTGTTGGACTACAGCGGCCATGGAGCCCAGATGTTGTTGAAGTCTATTGAGGCCCTCTGCTGCTTGTTGCAGACCCACTGAGGTTTTCTGAGATAGTTTCTACTGGATTCCCAAGGCTCCACCCTATGGTGACATTTGTGCTGCAAAAGTATTTTGCATTAAAAGGGTGAAAGCAACAAACGTTTTAAGTACTTTCTATTTTTTGCTAATAAGCAAAATTTTGTGCAGCTAAGTTGGCAGCAGTCATTCTGTTCATTTATGGATGGTACAGTTGAATGGTGGTCAAAGTTAGAGCCTGGAAGCCTTCAGTAAATGCGCTGAAGTTGTCTGAGGGCCATCAGAGTTGTTGCTTATATTGGATTAGATCATTTATTGAGAGTAGAACAAGCACTCTGATGGTCTTCTCTCCATTTGGGACTTTCTGTAAGGGGAGCAATTTCTCTGGCCTTGGATGGTGTGAAGTCCCACTGTGAGTAACGGCAGCTGGGCTGGTCTCTATTGTACCTGGCAAAGGCCGATGGAGAGGAGCATAAGGAGGAGGTAAAACAAGCTTAGATTCTACAGAAGACTATGATAGTGTGGGGATGCTGGGGATTCTAAAGGAGGTGTGGGCACCTGTCTAGAGCTGGTGTTGGGCTGTGGGGTCTGGGGTCCCCTCCCCTTAATAAGAGATGATCTTCTAATGCTTCTGAGGGGCTTTCTGGCTTACTAGGCTTTAGCCCACAGGTGCTGCATGGAGCTGGGTTTTGTTGTCAGGCCGGAAAGGCTTCCACATAGGACACTTCAGACAATTTTCCCTGATTTCCAAGAAAAGATCTAGCTGTAGGGTGGAGTTAAAATTCACAGTCTCATTCTCCAGCCACGTTTTGTCAGCTAATCTGTAGGCAGGCTAAATAGTGTTACAAAAGAAGATAAAGTTTTCTTTTTTCTAAGTTCATTTAGCCAAAAGCTGTTCTAATTTTTAGATATACATCCCAGGGGTGTTTCAGTTACAGTAGAGGACGCGGCTCCCACGGTGCCAGAATCCTGCAACGACAGAACATTTACTGAAGTCCAGGAGGCTGTGGGCATCCTCATGAGCCAAGTGGAACCACCAAGGTGTCCAGCGCATCCCCTCGAAACTCCATCAACTGAAGCTCTAGGAGGTCATAGGCATTTGCCATACACCGTGCTAGCTCCCCCCAGCGGTGGACATCTCCAGCCCTACCGAGATGACTCCCGCTACTGGCTGGGGGACAGATGTCTGGCTGACAAGCCTTGCACTAATTCACTGGTTTGCCATTTGTGATGCCCAATTATAACACCTGGAATGCTCAGATGCAATCCCTACGACCGGGCATCTACATGACTGTGCATCTTTTGTTCAGCAAAGAAAGCCTGTTGAAGAACAATTTCAAGGAGCTGGGAAGTGCATAAAGCCTGAAGGGACAGGGTTCTCTTAATGTGCTGCTCAAAACAAAACAAAAATTTTGTAAACAGAAAACCTGACCAGAAAATAAATTACAATAGCCACTAGGTGGCGATCGAGTATTGCTGAAGAGGCAGCAAACGATAAGCTGAGTCTTAAGTGTGGCCAGAAAGATGTGAAACTAAGTGGCAAAGTAGCCCAAATATGAAATATTGAGGGCAACCCATGTGGTTAGCGTATTTATCGATACTACAGAAGCAGCAGCCAAAAGGACAGTGGACATATATTCTCTCTCTAAAGAATACAGGTGACTTAAAAAGTTTCCCCCTGAACTTTACTGAAACAGCGCTGGAACAAGCAGCGCTAGTTAACCAGGTAGTCTGGAGCTGCCATAGTATTCACTGAAAGTAAAGGGAAACTGAAATGAATGAAACAGACAAACCTCTCCCCAGGTCATGGCACCAGAATTGTTGATAGCTGATGTAATAACTTGTTTCTGATCTTCTTAGTTTAAAAGAATTTAAACAAGAGACACGCAGCAAAAGTACATCAAAATTTATTGCAAAAAAAGAGAATATTTTGAAAATTAAGTGCAGAATAGATGGTACAGTCTGAGAAAGAGATTCCAGGGCAGCCTGTTCCTAAGAGTGAGACAGCATTAATTATTGCTGGAGAAACCCTCTTTATGGGAGTTTTGCATGATTATTCATAAGAAGGCGGAAAGAGGTGTTACAGTAAGCATGTTCTGACTGCTCTTCTGGGTGCACATGTGCAGTAGCTGTACATATTTGTGCATACATTGCATGTCGCATTAGCATCTTAAATCTCCACCCAGGAATGTGTTTTTTATCATTAAAATGAACAAAGGGTCAGCTTGAGGACAGATAAAATAAAAATGCACATGCTCTCTAGAAGTAAAAGTCCCTACTGAGGATAGCGGGTTTCAAATGACCCCAAGAGCTCCACATCTTAAAAGTTGCTCCTATAAAGCTGGAACACTATTTCTTCCTGAGATATCGGTCCCATTTGTGTCTCTGAGCCACTGGCAAGCCAGGCCTGACTTGAGATGAGACCAATGATTTCAAGTGTAAAATGCCTAAATAGTAGCTTCACGTTGCATTTTGGAGCGTGGCCACTAAAATGGGTTGATGAAAATGGCTCACAAGACTCAAGCCTCGGAAATGGGATTTTTCCTTTGCTCTTAGCAGATTTTGTGCAACCCAATAATTAACCTTGCTGATGCCTAGACTTTCACATTCATGAAAAAGGCGCCTTTGAGAGTGACATTTCCAGGAAGCCACAGCCCTTGTCACCCCCTGCAGAGCTCTGAAGCTGCTCACAAGCAGGCCAGGTGGAAGATTTCTCTAAAAAACGGTTGAGTGCGTGCTCTGGTTAGAGAAAAAAGAGGGCTGCGGCACAATGGACAGTGTCTCGGACATCAGGAAAGTTTCCACAGCAGTTTAGGAAAGAAGGCAGCGCCCTGCGCTGCAGAAGACGTAATGCTCTGGAAAGAACCCTGGGTGCAACTGAAAGAGGAACCTGAGAAGGATAGGGCCAATCGGGTGAGGACAACCCGCCCGATTTGGGAAAAGGTAAGGTATCTTCGTAGGGTAATACCCTCCTCAGTGCTCAGCCCAGACCTGCCCTCCAGGTGCACCCCTGTACTGACTCTCCTTGCAAAGAGTCGGCAAAACATCAGAACTCAGCAGTGCTTTGGACACCGGGAAGTCCACACCGCTCTGCCCCTCCCTCCAGGGCTATGCACCCCGGATCCCGGTACATGCTCGGATTACAGTTCTGAAGCCTACCGACAAACAGGCTGGGAGTACTTAGCGGACTACAGCTCCCAGCATATTAGGTGGGGCGCGTACCACTCTGCCCCTTCTTCGAGGGCTGCGCCTCGCCCTGGAGCCTTGTGCATGCTGGGATTGTAGTCCTGTAGCCCTTTGACCAAAGGGTTGGGAGTGTTTATGAGAATACATCTTCTAGCAATCCTAGGGAGGTGCGCACAGCCCTGCTTCTTCCTCCAGTGACGCGCACTTTCCCGGAGCCCGGTGCATGCTAGGATTGTAGTGCTGCAGCCCTGTGACCAAAGGGCTGGGAGTGTATATGAGACTGCATCTCCCAGCAAGACCAGCGAGACGCACGGAGCCTCGTCTCTTCTTCCAGTGATTAGCGCACTCTCCCTGAGCCTGGTGCATGCTGGGATTGCAATGCTGCAGCCCTGTGACCAAAGAGCTTTGTAATAGTTATCTGTGAAGTATTCAACAAACTACTTTACTTCATATTACTGGAAGCCAGAAACTCAGGTGTGTTCACTTTTTGGATTTTATATAAGTGAAATTGTGTCATATGTATACTTTTACATCTACTTTCTTCTATGCAACATTATATTTATGATATTAATTCATGATATTGCAGATAGCTATAGTTTATTTAAAAATTATTTTTTACATTGTGGTAAATTATACATAAAATTAACCATTTTAGCTTGAGTGTGCATCTCATAAAAATTAACTACATTCACATTGTTTTGCAACTGTCATTCCCATTCATAGGGACCTTCTTTCAACTTGCAGAAACAAAACTCTATACCCATTAAATAAGCTCCTTGTTACTCCTCCTGTAGCTCCTAGGAACCACTCTTCTATTTGGGTTTCTAGAATTTAACTACTCTAAGTATCTCATAAGTGGAATGATTCAGTATTTGTCCTTTTATGACTGGCTCATGTCACTTTGCACAATGTCCTTAAGGTTCATGCATGACGTACCATGTGTCAGAATTTCCTTATTTTACATAGCTGAATGACATTCCACTGTAGGTATAAATCACATTTTATCTATTTATTCATTGATGGTAATTCAAACAACACTTGAGTAATTCAAACACCTTTTTGGTGATGTGAGTAATGCTGCTATGAACCTAGGTGTATGTGTATTATTTTGTGTCTTTGCTTTCATATCTTTTGCTGCATACCCAGATGTGAAATTGCTGGATCGTATGGTGATTTTATGTGTAAATTTTTTAGTTACTATGTTGTTATTTTATAGCAGCTGCAGCATTTTACATTTCCACCAACAGTGTACAAGGGTTCTAATTGCTCCACGTCCTCACCAACACTTGTGATTTTCTGTTTTGTTTTTTTTCTTTCGGTAGTAGCTATGCTGATGGGTATTAAGTGATATGTCATTTGGGGTTAGATTTGCATTTCACTAATGATGAGTTTTGTTGAGTATCTTTTCACGTGCTTATTAGCCACTTTACATAATTTTTAGAGAAATGTCTGCTTAAGTTTTTGCCAATATCTTAAGCAAGCAGTTTGTTTTATTGTTGCTGAATTGTTCTTTGCATATTCTGGATAGAGTCCTATTCGTCTATTTTTCTTTTGTTTCTTGTGTTTTGGGTGTCCTGTTTAAAAAAAAAAAACTGCCAAATCTAGTGTTATGACATGTTTCCCCTATATTTTATTCTAAGAATTTTGTAGTTTTAGCTCTTACATTTAGGTATTTGATCCAGTTAGTAAATTTTTTCTTACAGTATAAGTGAAGGGCCCAAGTTCATTCTTTTACATGTGGGTACCCAATTTCCCCAGCACCAATTGTTGTGAAGACAGTTCTTGGCTGGGCGCGGTGGCTCACGCCTGTAATCCCAGCACTTTGGGAGGCCGAGGCAGGCGGATCACGAGGTCAGGAGATCAAGACCATCCTGGCTAGCAAGGTGTCCGCTGTGCTCCTGATCCAGTGAGGCACCCATTGCCACTCCCAATAGGGCCAAAGGTTTGCCATTTTTCCTGCACAGCTAAGTGCCTGGGTTCATCCTAACTAAGCTGAACACTAGTCACTGGGTTCCACGGTTCTCTTCCATGACCTACAGCTTCTAATAGAGTTATAACACTCACTGCATAGCTCAAGATTCCATTCCTTGGAATCCGTGAGGCCAAGAGCCCCAGGTCAGAGAACAGAGGCTTGCCACCATCTTGGAAGTGGCCTGCCAAAATTTTAGAAGCGGCCCGCCACCATCTTGGGAGCTCTGAGAGCAAGGACCGCCCCATGGTAACAGCACCTTAACTATGCGTCCCCAAGGACCTACAGATCACAGGGCAACAGGGGCTGTGAGGGAGTTGTCCGGATTTCCCAAGGTGGGGGAGGCAAAAGAGGAGATGGATCCCAAGCTCCCGCACCAGCACTAGGGAGAGAAAAAGGCCCCTCCAAACGCCGGAAGCCATGCCCTCCTCTCCTCTCAAACTGTGTGCCTGATTGGGCGGTTCCCACACCAGCACCACTGACTGAATGAAACACCAGGACCCACCCATTCCCACCCCACCCCGTCCCCTACCCCCACTTACCCTGAGCGTTAGTGCATTTTTGTTTGTTTCTTTGTTTTACTTTAAGTTTTGGGATACATGTGCAGAACGTACAGGTTTGTTACATAGGTTTACGTGTGCCATGGTGGTTTTCTGCAACTATCAACCTGCCATCTAGGTTTTAAGCCCCACATGCATTAGGTATTTGTCTTAATGCTCTCCCACCCCTTGACCCCAACCCCCTAACAGGCCCCGGTGTGTGATGTTTCCTTCCTGGTGTCCATGTGTTCTCATTGTTCAACTCCCACATATGAATGAGAACATATGGTGTTTGGTTTCCTGTTCCTGTGTTAGTTTGCTGAGGATAATCATTTCCAGCTTCACTCATGTCCCTGCAAAGGACATGAACTCATTCTTTTTTATGGCTGTGTAGTATTCCATGGTGTATATGTGCTACATTTTCTTTGTCCAGTCTATCATTGATGGGCATTTGGGTTGGTTCCAAGTCTTTGTTATTGTAAACAGTGCTGCAATAAACATAAATGTGCATGTGTCTTTATAGTAAAATGATTTATATTCCTTTGGGTATATACCCAGTAATGGGATTGCTGGGTCAAATGGTATTTCTGGTTGTAGATCCTTGAGGAACCACCACACTGTCTTCCACAATGGTTGAACTAATTTACACTCCCTCCAGCAGTGTAAAAGCTTTTCTATTTCTCCACAGCCTCACCAGCATCTGTTGTTTCCTGACTTTTTAATAATTGCCATTCCAACTGGCATGAGATGGTATCTCATTGTGGTTTTGATTTGCCTTTCTCTAATAACCAGTGATGAGATTTCTTTAAAGAAGTATTTTTTGGCCACATAAATGTCTTCTTCTTCTCCTTCTTCTCCTTCTTCTTCTTCAAGACAAAGTCTTGCTCTGTCACCCAGGCTGGAATGCAGTGGCAGGATCTTGGCTCACTGCAACATCTGTTTCCCGGGTTCAAGTGATTGTCCTCCTTCAGCCTCCCGAGAAGCTGGGATTACAGGCACCTGCCAATATGCCTGGCTAATTTTTTGTGTTTTCAGTAGAGACGGGATTTCTTCATGTTGGCCAGGCTGGTCTCAAACTCCTGAACTCATGATCCACCTGCTTCCACGTTCCAAAGTGCTGGGATTACAGGTGTGAGCCACTACACTCAGTCAAATATCTTCTTTTGAGAAGAGTCTGTTCATATCCTTTGCTCACTTTTTGATAGTTTTTTTTTTCTTGTGTATTTGTTCAAGTTCCTTGTAGATTCCGGATGTTAGACCTTTGCCAGATGGATAGATTGCAAAAATTTTCTCATTCTGTAGGTTGCCTTTCACTCTGACGATAGCTTCTTTTGCTGTGCAGAAGGTCTTTAATTAGATCTCATTTGTCAATTTTGGCTTTTGTTGCAATTGCTTTTGGTATTTTAGTCATGAAGTCTTTGCTCATGCCTATGTCCTGAATGGTATTGCCTAGGTTTTCTTCTAGGGTTTTATGGTTTGGGGTTTTACACTTAAGACTTTAATCCATCTTGAGATAATGTTTGTATAAGGTGCAAGGAAGGGGTCCAGTTTCTGTTTTCTGCATATGGCTAGCCAGTTTTTTCAGCACCATTTGTTAAATAGGAAATCTTTCCCCATTGCTTGTTTTTGTCAGGTTTGTCGAAGATCAGATGGTTGTAGATGTGTGGTGTTATTTCTGAGGTCTTTGTTCTGTTCCATTGGTCTATATATCTGTTTTGGTACCAGTACCGTGGTGTTTTGGTTACTGTGGCCTTGAAGTATAGTTTGAAGTCTGGTACCATGATGCCTCCAGCTTTGTTGTTTTTGCTTAGGATTGTCTTGGGTGGATAGGCAGACAGGCTCGAATAGTTGGGGTCACATGCGCAGAGTATCACAGCTAATTAAGAAGTGAGCTGAGACTTGAATGCGCATGCTCCTTCCCTTACCAGGATCTGTTGTGTCATGCATCTTAGCAGCTATTTAAGGGTAGGAAGTAGAACATTTGGACATCTTTTAACAACTTATTAGTCATTTTCATAATGCAGGAAAGACCCTCATCCCATCCCTGAGCCCCTCTCTCACCAGCTGCACCTCACTGCTGACCACGTTGTGTGGTGGCCATTAAGAATCAGGCGGGCAGCGGGGGCTGGGAATACATAAGCAAGAATGATGTTGCCTAAATTTGCTCATCTTAGAAATGCTCCACAACCATTCTTTGTGAAGTCCTGATTTGGTTTCCTAGTTTAGACCCTGGAGGTAGCAGTGAGAAAATGTTTGGGCCACATCAGAATACTTGTTCTCAGCTGGAGGAGATATAGAAATTTCTTGATAATATCTAACCGTTTATATGTAACAGTGACAGCTGGAGGGCAGGGAGGGATACAGATGACACAATCTTAGAAGTTTAATTTGACTATAAGGTTTTTTTGTTCTTGTATTGTTTTCCTTTGTTTTTGAATACAAGGTCTTGCTCTGGTGCCCAGGCTGGAGGGCAGTGGCACAATGATAACTCATAATTTGGTTGTAACAGTTCTTTAAAAAATATTTTTGGCTGAATTTGGTAGCTCACACCTGTAATGTAAACAATTTGGGAGGCCAAGGTGGGATGATTGCTGGATCCTATGAGTTCAAAACCAGTTTGGGCGACATAAGTAGGCTCAGCCCCTACAAAAAAAATTTAAAATTGGCCGGGTGTAGCATTGCATGCCTGTAGTCCTAGCTATTTGAGAGGCTGATGTGAAAGGATCACTCGAGCCTAAGAGTTTGAGGCTGCACTGACCCATGATTCAGCCACTGCACTGACAGACTGAGATGCGTGTGTGTGTGTGTGTGTGTGTGTATAAACAATATGGATGTGAAAAAAATTGAAGCACGGGAGAAAAGTGAAAGCCCATGGTGGGGGATGTGGAGAAAGGTGAGTGCGGCTCCAGCAACTCAGTGAAACTTGGTTTTCCATCTTGGAGAATTGCCCATCCACACTGAAACCATAGCCTAGCACATTCCAGTTATCACACTACACCTGCTGGGATACCACTATGTACCCTTTTTTTAAAAATAAAATCTTTCACCTAAGAGAAGCAGAAGAGAAAAGGAGGGTTTCACATCTAAAGCCTTCATTTTCTTTATGAAACAACAGCCACTTGTCATTTGAGTTGTCCAAAGGTGACTGACAGCACTAATACACTTAATAAATCAACCAGGAAAAATGGGCCTCTCGGGTGAGGAGGAGGCACAATAGTAACTAAACCCAATCCATTCTCAGCTTTACGTGGTGCCCGTATCTCAAGAAGTGGTGTTAGCCACGTGAACCGCTTTCACTGGACAAGGCCAGAGGAAAGAATATTTAGTACAACACAACCATGAGGCTGCAAATCAAACTGCTAATGGGAGCATGCACGAGGCTTCAGTGGCCGAGACACTGGTGGCTACCCTTGGGTGTCACTTAAATCTTGGAGATGAAGGACATTTTTTTTCCAGTTGGCTCAGGGAAACTAATAAACATTAGAATTGAAATTTGTTTTTCTTTTCAAAATTTCTAGGACGTAGAGGACTCTCTCAACACTCCAAAAGACATTCAGATACACATGCAGCTGAGGACCTGCCTGCTCTGCAGAGGGATGGCTGAGCAGCAGCCACCAGCTGTAATAGCTTTAAACTTCTCCTTTCACAGGGACAGGCCACTCCCACACACACCAGTTACTTCATAGGCTCTGGCCTTAAGGTGTACTTGGGGGATTGCCTTCCTCCCATCTCATTAGCTCTCCAAGAGAGTCCACCTCACTCTAAAACCTACCCTAGGTTGGTGAGTTGTAGACTCTCCTCCATTCTCCCAGTGCAGTGTGACTTCCAGAGGGTGCTCCCCCATCCTCTTACCTCAACTGATGTGAAAAGGGCCGGTGCCTGAGAAGTTAGATGTTCAGTGACCTCACAGGTCCAACATGCCCAGGGCCTGGCCCCACAGCCTGGCACCTCTCCCCAACCTGGCCTTCATGCCGGCCTTTTCTCTTCTGTCACCAATATCAGGTGATGTTCACCTCTGTCACACTCTCATGAGCCTTGTAAGTGATGGGTGGGTAAACCCCAGCTGAGTGCCTGTGACTCTACCTCTTACCTTTCACTCAAGTGACATTATAAGCACAATTTTACATTTGATTTAATTTATGCATGATCTTTTCTTGTAACATTTCTGACAACAGCCCTCTCAACCGTCCTTACAAAGGAGACTGGGTTACAGAACACACGGGCGAGGCTGGGGTAGCAGATTTCACTTACTTTATTCCAATGTGAAATGCAGATGTGATGGTTTAAAACCAAGACAAAGTTGTTTATCAGCTGTGGGGTTGCTACGCTTGCTAGCTCATGCTCACTTCCTTTGAAACAAGGTATCTGGAGAGACTATATTCATAAGTAGCTCTTTGCAAAACCCCAGGCAGAAACCCAAGTCAGACACAGCTCCCTCAGGCTTACAAGGCGGCAACCTCCTCCTCCATGTTAGGCTCTGCCAGCAGGTAAGGGAAGGAGCACAGTCAAGGGGGACAGGAAGCCACCTGGGCCATAGGGATCCCCAAATGCCCCAGAGCTATTCTCTGTAGAAAGGGCTGTGTGGCAAGGACCAGGTATGGAGCTGGGTTCCACAGAGAGGTGACAACAACTTCTGTATCTCTAAATTTCCCCCCAGGATCCATAATCCAGCCCTGCTTTCCCCCAGGCCCTTCACTCACCCCACTCCCACTGTGTGTTAGGCAGCTCGGGTTAAAATGGGAGAAAAATACATTCAGATTGTAGCCTCCAAGTATTCCCGTCTGGGCTGCAGAGAGTAGGGAAGGAAGTCGGGGCCTGTGGCGGTGCCTTTTGCTGTGCCTGAGGGCAGGAAGGCCAGGGCTGGGCACATGGATGTCTCTGGGACCACCACTGCTGACTCCCTCCCCCTCACCCGGAGCTACAACCAGGCCAGGCTATCACGATTAATAAAACCACTGCAGCTCTCATCCTGTCACAAAACTAATGTGCACCCAACCCCAGCCCTACACAGATCCCTGGCTTCCTATCCCAGAACACAGAAAAGCCTCTTATCTTTTTTATTTAAAACCTGGACTTTAAGCCAGATTGGGCCTGGGGATAGTGGCAGCAAAAGCAACAGCCAGATGTATACACTCCAGATGTATACGCTCAAGGGCATGACGTTCCACACTTGCTGGAGAATGAAAGGCCTGAGAGGCACCTGTTTCCCAGCTGCTAACTGATGTCCACACACCCCATTCATGTGTCTTCATTTAGGCCTCTGCATCTTGTATTTGTTCAGCCAGTGCAAACACATCTTCTGGGGGGCATCATTAATTGCAGCACCAGCCCCACTTGTTCTGGGAGGGAGTCAGGAGGAATCTGGTCAGTTCCTAATCCCCCAGGACAAAGGTGCTGCCCCCTTTTCAGCACTCACATCCAGCAGCGCCATCTCGGGATGGTTTTTCAAACACAAGCAGCATGAGGTAGCAAGCATGGTGTGACAGGCTCAGGGCCATAGGCAGCCGGCTGCTGGAGAAGCAGCACAGGGCAGGCACATATGTGGGTGGTGCCATGACAAGCCAAGGCAACTACAGCCCCTACCCCCAATAGCCCCAGCCCAGATGGCACTCAAATCTTCCTGGATAGTATTGGGGTTCCCAATGCCCATCACTCCCCTGCTCATTAGCACTGCCTTGTGTTGGTTACTCAGGGACTAAGGAGAGGGGGTGGGGGTGTAGATCCAGGGTGGACACCACCTCGCAACCAGAGTCCACCTGACTGCAGGCCAGCAAGCAAGCCCAAGCAGCTCAGCTCTAGACACTTAGCCTCACCACCTCTGGCTACACTTTCTATGCATACTTTATACAAAGGTAGAAAAAGAGGTCAGTATTAGCTGTTGTGACATAAAAGTCTATGCCCCACTAAGACCTTCTTAAAATGTTGTTGTCGTAAGCCCTCTTTCTTCTAATAAAATTTATACAAATACACACATACAAGCTGAAGCTACTATAAATGAAATATTAGGATTTTTTAAACCCATAAACAAACACTAAAACAGTCATTGTTTGAATGCAGAGAAAGTGGGAGTCTAAAGCAGCTGACCCCAAAACAGCCTCACCAAGCCCGAGGCCAGGCCAGGCAGTGTGAACACTACAAGGTCACGTGATGGTCACAGAGGATGACAGCTCCCATGGGTATTCTCAGGCACTGTTAGTTTCTCACTCACAGAGTCTCAGACACCTCCTCGCCAATACCCTGTGAGGGGAGGCCCCGCCTCACTAGAGCATAGGAGGTTCCTGAGCTCTTCCCAGAAAATGGTTATCAAAGGGTGGAGCTGGGGGAACCCAGACAGAACAAGTGAGTCCCCAGGGTCTCCTTAACCTCCCTCAGCTCCTCCACATGGGGCCCTGAGGGAAAATGAGCAGCCTCCTAACCCCTTTGATAGGGTTCCAGTCCTGCAGGTCTGGACTCCCTCATTTTCTGGAACCATAGGAGGTGACAATGCAACCCCAGGCCCCTTATTTGCCATCCCTCAATGCCAGGCCAGGCCCAGAGCCTTGTGCTGACACAGCCCAGGGGATGCTCGAGGCCCACCTCAGCACAGTCACCAATAAGGTAGTGAGATGAGCAAGGAGGTGCAAATAGGCACAAATCCCCATGGGCATGGCCTCAGGCATGTTCCACAGGCTCAAGGTCTCCCTGATGAGCTCACAGCCCTCCTTCAGGGAGCCTGCAGAGCACACCCCCAGGGACCAGTGCTCAGATGAGCAGGCAGGCCCCAGATCCCCCACCCCAGGACGCTCTGTTCCACTTTACAGGGCTTCTGCCTTGGCCAGTCCCCACTGCTTTCTGGCGAAACGTCTGAGTTGAAGTGAATGTTGAAGGGTATACAGCTGATGGAGGTGACTGCCTTGCAGATGCTGTAAATCACCTCCTGGCTCCACGGGTCAGCTGTGGAGACACAGCTTGATGGGAGGTAGCCCCACTCCACCATCAGTGTTGCTGGGCTGCCCTGATCTGCGCCTTCCAGCTCCTTGCTGAGATGTCTGCATGCTTCTCTAAGGGACTGGGTCACGAGACAACCCTGGCAAGGCCCAGCTGGCAGAACAGGCTGGACACTCTCCCTCAGCCTCCCCAGCAGCCCTGGCTGTGCTGTCACCTGTGCTGATGACCTCACTTCTCTATCTTAATAACAGCACTGATAACTTTTAAACCCTAGCAAGCGGAAACTGCAAGACAAATGATCTTCTGCCTTAGAAGGGCCATGGTTGGGCAGTGTGTGCCCAGATGAGAGCCCTATGGTTGTTAGTGGAAGTAGGGAGCTGGATGGGCCTGGCCTCATAGCCTAGTGAAAAGTAGGGCCCTCTCCTTCCAGAGCATCAAAGTCTTAGAGGCTGGAAAAAGGTTCTTGGGTGGGCTACCAAGAAGCAGAAGGCTAGAAGGCTTTGCAAGGAACCCCAACAGCCTTCAAGGTGCCTGAGAGGGCTGGGCTTATTCCAGCTTTCTTTGCTTTCATCCTGTTAGCAAGAAAACCTGCTCACAGGTGGCAGGTGGGCCTGAGGCTGCCGGTCACTCACCAGGGGCTATAGGCGCCTTGATTTGGCTGTTTCTTGAAGCAGCTGCTCAAGCCAGTTATTGCAGAGCAGTTCCCTCATTATCCACAGGTCCTTGTTCCAGCCCCGCCTCTGCAAAGGGACTAGGGAGGGACTAGGCAAGGACTCAGCCTGTGCCCCACAACCTGCTCTGAGATATCTCTTTTGTTACTTCCTCATGGACAGCCTCAAACTTCCAAATGAACAGACCAGCATGGAGCCTCCAGGAAAGTGCATAGAATTCTGTCTGGTGCCCAGAGGGAAGGGGGTTCCCAGTGAGGGCAGGGCCAGGCTGCATGCACCTCTTCAGGAATGTTCTCCTCATAGTCCAGCCTCAAGGTGTGCATCCTCTGTGTGCATGGAGTCCATGGCAGGCTCTGCCTTGGGAGCCGTCCAGCTGCACACCTGCAATGTGGTGGTGACCCTCTTGAATGGGTGGTTCTGGGCCCCATGGCTGGCAGCAGAGAGGGAGATGCTCAGCCACCAAGCCCAGAGCCCTGCCATAGGCTTCTGTGAGGCCTCCATCTGCTCTGGGTTCTTGCCCTGGGAGGCTGCCCTGAAGTCAAACAGAAGCAGGTGGGCCTCTCTTCCAGGGCTGCTCTCTCCCCGACTGACAGCTCCCTAGAGGGGGACTCGGACAGCGGGGACAGATTCTTCAGGCAGAAGCACTGGAGTTTAGGCTAGCCAGTTTATTCCATACCCCCACATGACATGACACAAGGCAGAGGCTGTGGGACAAAGGCATTGCCTTTTCTTCTGGCATGAGGAACGGCTCAGGAAGCAGAGGATGGTGGGGCTGGGGTTGAGTGATGGGCTGTGGGCCACAAGGAGTGGGTGGGCACTGGGCAACTGTCCTGGTTGTCTGTCTACGGACCCAGAACAAGTGGCATCCCAGGAGCCTGTGAGGGGCTGGCGGAGACTTACTGGTTCCAGTAAAAGCCCCATGTGGATGCAGTAATGCTGCCTGCTGGTCCTTGGCTGTAATTACAAACAGGTACGTGAGGTACCCATGCATCTTGAAGCTCTCAGGGAGTGGGTTCCAGCTGCTCATGGTAGGCACTTTTAGTCACTGAAAGTGCTTCAGGTATGGCCAAGCTTGATTAAGCCAGGCGTCTTGCTGTGAGACCCTCCACTTCACTGAGGACACTCTTCCTTGCTCCCCCTGGAAGTTTGACCTTCCAGTTCTGGTTCTGGAGACATGATGGCCCCTCCTGGACCCCTGCGAGAATGTGCTCAGGTGACACACCATCGATGGGGCCCATTTCCAAGCCATTCTTCTGTTTCCCACCGTTTGAGGGACCTGAGGCCGGTGACAAGCAGAGAGCCACCCCGGCCCAGCTGTCTGCACCTAAATGTAATGCTTGTCTGGATGTCTCAGGGCCAGAACCCTCCAGGTGAGG
Source organism: Symphalangus syndactylus (assembly GCF_028878055.3). Lineage (NCBI taxonomy): Eukaryota > Metazoa > Chordata > Mammalia > Primates > Hylobatidae > Symphalangus > Symphalangus syndactylus. The sequence continues at coordinate 45,257,154 of NC_072434.2, read as the reverse complement.
TGGCCTGGTCCTCACCACCTGGCCTCCATGCTCCCTTTTCCTCTGTTCAATCCTGGACCCAATGCCTCCTGCAACTCTCAGGTCACCATTGGAGAAGATGCTCAGGAAGAACAAGCAGCTGCAATCAACCCTGCTGAAGGTGGCAGATGGGTCCAGGCTCTTGAGCTCGTCTTGGACATGGCACATGTGGATGCAGGCTTTGAGCAGTGTGTGTAGCTCTTTCAGGAAGGAAGGAAAAAGGGTGTTACCAGGGTCTTACACTCTGGAACGACCCATCTAGGACAGTAAATAGTTTGCAGGGTGCAGTCATGTGTGATTTTAGTTTTCAACTTTAGGCTTTCGTTTCAAATTCCACAATAAACACATAAGGTGGGGTTCTGGTTTCAACACACACACACACACACGCACACACACATTCTCTCTCTCTCTCTCTGTCTCTTTCTGTCTCTCTCTCTCCTTCCTGCTAGTGGGCAAGGATCCTTGTTAACAAGAAACCTGCCAAATGCCTCTGAAGCACAGGCAGGTCTTGGGGAGCCACAAGGCCACCTCCCCTTTGTGCACTAGTGTCTTGGGTAGACATAGCCTTCAGAGCTTTGGGGCCTCCACAACCTTGCCCTGCTGTCCAGGGGCAGCCCTCATGCAGGGGTGTCCTAAGAACTTTTCAGGACCCCCACGTTCAGCACTGTCTTCCAACGTGTGCTTCACGATATTTTAATGGTGGTTTTTTGGGGAAAAGGAAAGGTTCTGTGATCAATTATGGGACACATTGAGCTACAGATCTTTTTACAATTGCTCTTAACAAGCAGGTAGGCCCTGAGAACATGAGTAGCTTCCCCGCAGGTAACTTGAGTGCATAAGAAGTTTTGCTTTACAACAATGCCAATTTCACCTCAGCAGTTGGCAGTGCTGCACTGGGCAGACTTCCCTACTCAAAGGCTGTGGAGCTTTCCTTTCTTTTTTTAATACATTATTTTTCTTTATAGAATTTGATTGGGCTGATATCAAGCCTGGCTTGGTACTGCCTGAGTTTTTTTTAGAATCAGAACCCTGTTCTTTAACTTATGGATTGTGAAGTTAGAAGGTGCTGGTGTGACAGCCTGAGAAGCAGAGCTGCGCTCCAGTCCCACCTTCACGTGCTCATCCGTGACACAGAGCCCTCAGAGGAGTGGAGAAGTGCTTCCTGGCCCTGCTTCTGGGGGCCGTCCCCAAGGCAGTCCACCCAACTTCCAAACCAGCCTTCCCTCACGCACAGCCCTGAGCCCACCTGCAGCTCCTCAATGTTGCACATCTCTGAGAAGTGGTCCAGAATGTTGCTGTCCAGGGGCAGTGAGAAGCAGGTGCAGTGACACATGTCTTCACAGACCATGAGCACCGGGTAAATCTCCTGCACCGTCTCCTTGGGGGACACCTTCAGGGAGAAAGCCCCAACAACTGATGACACACCACATGGCAGAAAGCAAAGACTTACACTTTCCCCAGCCCAAAGTCCTGAGAATCATGCCAAAAATTCTTGGTTTCCCACTTTTTGAAAATTTAAAAATTAAAATCCCAGGTTCCATGTATACATGCTATGCCCACCTGCACCTGTGAGTGTGTGTGTGTGTGTGTGTGTGCACGACAGAGCCTGGCCCATTGACTATTCCTGTAGACCAAGAAAAATCCTCATGCAGAGTAAGGGGAGATGGAAGAAACGAGGGAGAGAAAATGGCAGCCTTGCCTCCTCCCTTGCCCAGCGTTAAGGTCCCCAGGGCAAATGGCTTTTGCCTTCAACTTCACCTTAACAGCATACGAAATATATTCTCTTTTACTTCCCTCACTTTCTTAACATTACAAATTGTATCTTTATATATGATGTGTATTTTCACAGAGATTTAAGAATTTAATGCACCATTTAGTAGAAAATTGTAAATCTGTGTATATATTTATATTTAACAGAGAGCTTTATATTTTCATATGGTTTTATGATGCTGTCCAGCATCATTTAATTTTTCAACATAATTAACTCTCTTTAGCATTTTTTTTCCTAGGATTATTCTGGTAGTTAACAATCTTAGCTTTTTTATTTTAATTTTTGAAAGTCTTTATTTTTTTCTAATTTTTGAAATACAATATTTCTCAGATCAATTATTCTTGGTTGCTAGTATTTTTTGTTTCATCGCTTTGAAATGTGGAAAGTTCTTAGCATCCCCACTTTCTCTCTGAAATAATGTTTATGCCATTTTCTCCCTCTGTTCTTTTTAAAAGACTCTATCTCTGAATGTATTGGTCTACTTGATGGTGTCCAGTAAGTCTTATATTTCACCTGTATTTTTCCCATTCTTTAAAATATTAGTTTCCAGGACTCAATATTTGTGAATAATGTATGTTCAATTTTCTTTTTTCTTCTCCGTTGTTTGCTGTTGTGCCTCTGTAGTGAATCTAGAAAACTCAGTTATATTCTGCCGGGTGCGGTGGCTCACGCTTGTAATCCCAGCACTTTGGGAGGCCGAGGCGGGCGGATCACGAGGTCAGGAGATCGAGACCACGGTGAAACCCCGTCTCTACTAAAAATACAACAAAATTAGCCGGGCGTGGTGGCGGGTGCCTGTAGTCCCAGCTACTCGGAGAGGCTGAGGCAGGAGAATGGCGTGAACCCGGGAGGCGGAGCTTGCAGTGAGCCGAGATTGCGCCACTGCACTCCAGCCTGGGCGATAGAGCGAGACTCCAGCCTGGGCGACAGAGCGAGACTCCATCTCAAAAAAAAAAAAAAAAAAAAAAAGGAAACTCAGTTATATTCTTCAACTCTATGATTTCTGTTGGGTTTTTAAAAATAGTTTTTATCTCTTTGTGATATCTTATTTTGCTCATTCATTATTTTTAAATTTCACTGAGTTGTCTCTTTTTGTTATTTTTTTTATTTTTTATTTTTTTGAGACGGAGTCTCGCTCTGTCGCCCAGGCTGGAGTGCAGTGGCGCAATCTCGGCTCACTGCAAGCTCCGCCTCCCGGGTTCACGCCATTCTCCTGCCTCAGCCTCTCCGAGTAGCTGGGACTACAGGCGCCCACCACGACGCCCACCTAATTTTTTGTATTTTTAGTAGAGACGGGGTTTCACCATGGTCTCGATCTCCTGACCTCGTGATTCGCCCGCCTCGGCCTCCCAAAGTGCTGGGATTACAAGCTTGAGCCACCGCGCCCGGCCTCTTTTTGTTATATTTTTGTTCATTGAGAATGCTTAAGATGATTATTTTAAGTTCTCTATCAGATATGCAAAAAATCTTTATTTGTTAAGATTCAATTTCTGGATATTTATATTTTCCTTCCAATGGGGAATATTTCCTGCCTTCTCTGTGTGCCTTGTGATTTTATAGATCTATACAGCAGCCATCAAATCTAGCATTTAGAGACTGGCTCAGTAAAGAGGGATACTGACAGCAATAGTCCAGGCTATAGATTCTAGGTGCTTCACAAACACATTCCCAAATACATTTTCTCTGGACTTGGGTGTGTTTCCAAGTTAAAGAGAATTTTTTCTCAATGTTTTCTAGATTCTATTGTCTATTTTCTTCCCCAGTTGACTGTCTGTGGTATTGCAGTTTCTCTAGTGCTGTAACAACACTCATCTTTCTTCTCAGCGACACAAACTGTCATCCATATGACTCCGTCATGTTCTTGAACACTCCACGTCAGGAGAGACAGAATCGAGTCATCAGACAATCTCTTAAAAAGCCAAATATTTAAACACATATTCTACAGTTCTAATTCCCTCCTGAGAGAGATACTGGGAGTTGGGCATTTTCTGATTCGCCCAATTACTGTTCTGGGTAAAAAAAGAAACTGTAGTGGACAGTTTGTAATCCAGACTTGATCACCTTCCTGCAGCAATGAAAAAAAAATTTACAGGAGAAAAACAAAAAACCCTATTAAAGGTCACGGACAAGGCCAGAGTTTGAATATGTTTGGTCATCTCTGCTCCAATGGAAATTGTTTCGGAAAAGCCTACTTTTATTTTTCTTGCTGTTACAGAGGAATATTTCCTGTCTTATGCTTATTCTGCTCTGCAATCCTCTAAGGCTTTTTCTCTCCCTCCCAGAATCTTCCAGTGCATTCGCACTGACAGCCAAAGTCCTCCCAGAATCTTGTGAGAACCTAAATGATCTGATTAGTTTGTCATTGCTTTTGGGGATCTGGGAAAATCTGTGCACAGTTCTTGAGACCCTTGTTATGCCATTTTTTATAACTCTGTTGTGCCTCAAGTCAGAAGTGTGTGAAGGGAGTTGTGGAGGCATTGGGATTTGTTTTAGAAATTCCAGGAACACCAGAGACAGATGACACCTGTTTTCTGCTTTATAATGTCAAGTCCTATGAAGACTAAAACATAATTCTACAAAAAAATTAGACTGAAAAACTTTATAGGCAAAAAGTGTCTTATTAAATAGGAAAATCTAATTATTTTATTTTAAAATTTTCTTCTTTGTGGGACCTAATCATAGAAATTTAAACTCTATATACCAACAGCCTCTACTGTAGGGTGGTTTATTGTATGTACTCATTTTACAGATTTCTTACAAAAACTTTTTCTGTAAGGGAAATTAGAAAGTTGTTCAACATACATTGAATTCCCAATTGTTACCTCATTTCTCACTTATTATTTTATGATTCTGTCTTCTTTAATATGAAGATTACTATGACTGTGTTTTCACTTTCTGAATTGTCATATGTCACAATTGTCTGTAATTTCAGTTTCAGAAGTTCTAAAATAGCATGCTCCAATGTAGATGTTATGTATAAATTATATAATTAATAATTTATTAAAATATTTGGCTTATATGTTTAACTGAATTAGGCACAGTGTTACTATTAGCATTTTCTTTCAGTTTCCTCAACTTTTATTTGAATAATAGTACAATTTATTCCCAATTTTTTTTATATATCAATGTTTTATACTGTATTTACAATATTTATATTGTTACTGCACATAGAAATGTAAGACTTTTCTCCTAAAGGCTAGATTACAGCCTTACTATTTTGTGTAAGAAAAGCAGCAATGCATCAGTAGCATAATTTGAAAGTTTTGGCCGGGCGCGGTGGCTCACGTCTGCAATCCCAGCACTTTGGGAAGCCAAGACGGGTGGATCACGAGGTCAGGAGATGGAGAACATTCTGGCTAACAACGTGAAATCCCGTCTCTACTAAAAATACAAAAAATTAGCTGGGTGTGGTGGCGGGTGCCTGTAGTCCCAGTTACTCGGGAGGCTGAGGCTGGAGAATGGCATGAACCCAGGAGGCGGAGCTTGCAGTGAGCTGAGATCACACCACTGCACTCCAGCCTGGGTGACAGAGCAAGACTCCATCTCAAAATAAATAAATAAGTAAATAAAAATAAAAAGTGTCTCTAGTATTACTTAAATGCTTATTCCTTAAAACTTTCTCATCACAGCTCTTTATGATAATTATAATGTGTTTTCTCTAAAATGTCATTACCCTGACTGTATCCAAATGATTCAACACTTACACATTTCACGGATTCACAGGAAGAGTTGAAAATTGTAGTTATCTAGGATTCTTTTTCAGTAGGACACTATGTTTATTCAGGATTTTATGGATTAAAGTTTCTCTTAATTATGTTTTATAATTTTATGTTCCTGCATTTTTTTAGAGTAGGCTGTCTCGCATCAGTCAATTGTGCTTTTACTTTCTACCTATTTATTATGATTTTGAATTACATTATTCTAATCAGAATTCTGGCGGTTATTGTTTCTTTTAACTTTGTTTTGCAATTTTACATTTCTGTGATTCATTTTTTAGGGTAGGGCACCTTATATCAGTTTATTGTTTTTAGTTTTAATTTATGTAATATAATTTTGTATGACACTATTCAACTCTGTACACCTTAAGACAGTGTGGGGCAAAAGTCAAATATGAACCAGTCCTATGTGTTTTGTCAATATAATGATCTGTTTGTTTGCTTGTATAAATATTGCCCCTATTTTGTTTATGACTTGTATATTTTCTTCTTGGTTAATGGCCAATAATTGATTTTAAGTGAGTAGTCATGGAAATTGTCTTAATTTCAACATCTGTTGTTTATATTATCTTTGAGTGAAAGAAAGACGTGATTTGGAGGCAATTTTTCAAAACTTTGTAACTCTATCTCTTTCAGGTAAACTTTTTTTTTTTGACAGAATCTCACCCTGTCGCCCAAAGTGCAGTGGCACAATCTTGGATCACTGCACCCTCCAACTCCCAGGTTAAAGCAATTCTCCTGCTGCTGCCTCCAGAGTAGCTGGCATTAAAGGTGTGCACCACCACACCTGGCTAATTTTTGTATTTTCCGTTGAGTTGGGGTTTCCCCATGTTGGCCAGGCTGGTCTTGAACTCATGGCCTCAGGTGATCTGCATGCGTCAGCTTTCCAGAGTGCTGGGATTACAGGCATGAGCCATCGCTCTTGGCCCTTGGGTGTCATTTTTAATTTTGATTGTGGTAAAAATACATAACATAAAATTTAGAATCTTTAATATTTTTTCTTATACAATTCAATCATGGTAAGTGTATTTACATTGTTATGCAACATATTGGTAAAACTTTTTTCTCTTGCAAAACTAAAACTCAATACACATGAAATGACAAATACTCATTTTTCTTACCACCTGGCTCCTGATAAAAATCATTCTATTTTCTGTTTCTAAGTGTTTCAATACATTAGATATTACATATAAGTAGAATCATAGAGTATCTGTTTTATTGTGACTAATTGTACTTAGCATCATGTTCTCAAGATTTATCTTTACTGTGGATGTTAACAAGATTTTCTGCCTTTAAAAGCTGAGTAATATTCCATTACTTTTATATTACAAATTGTATTTCTTTATTCATTCTGTGAGGAAAGTTTGTGTTGCTTTCACATATTGGCCTTTGTGAATAGTGCTGCAATGAATATGGGTGTGTAAATAACTATTTGCTCATATGTGTGAAGTTTACATCTGTGCTACCTTCTTTTTTTGGGGGGGAAATTGTCTGTCTTTTATGCCAGAAACAAACTGTTTTCATTACTGTTGCTTTGTAATGTGCTTTGAAATCAGAAAAGATGAGGTCATTAACATTGTTGTTTTTTTAAACATTTTTGGGCTCTTTATGGTTGCTTGAGGTTTCATATAGTTTTTTGGTTTCTTTTTCTATTTTTTTTTTAAAAATCGTTAATTTAAAAGGGATTCCATTGAATCTGTAGCTTGCTTTAGGCATCATGAACGTCTCCACAATACTAAGTCTTACAACCCTTAAACATGAGCGTGCTCAAAAGTGAGTTGTTTAATTTCCATACATATGTTGATATTTCTGTTTTCTTCTGTTATTGATTTCTAGTTTTATTCCATTTTGATCAGAAATAATAATCATCAAAAAGGTAAACCACTCTGGGAAGTGACCTCCATTATAGAACATTAAAAAGACATGTGAGGGCACGGTGCTTCTGCCCTGATGGGCTGCAGGGATGAGTTCTCTGAGATGACATATTGCAGACAAATGCAGGGAACAATGTAACTCCTTTTTCATGTAACCTCTTCCCTATTTTTGTAGAGTAGTAGTGATAGTGGTGGCGTTTAAGTCTTGGAGAAGGTCTGGCAGTACAGTGAGGCTGTCTGCTACAGATGGTACAAGGAGTGAATAATTAAAACAATACAAACTGTAGCAGCATGAATAAATACAGCCTAGTGTAGAGTAAAAACAACAGAAAGGCCTTCTCTGATATTTCTACAAGTATGTAAAAAAGGACTTTACATCTAACCAAGTTGCCATTGGGACTAATGAAGGCCAGATTTTTGGGGGGCAGAACTTTGAGTCACTCATTGAAAAGCCTTAAGAGAGAGCCCAGAGAAATTCCACATTTGGGTCTGGGTCCTGGGCCCATCCTGGTTTTGTCAGGCCCCTGTCTGTAGGGACTCCCATGTGCCTGCTCTCACCATAGCTCACTGTATGCCATGCGTGGGGGTGTGGTGAACCTGCCCCTTGTCCAAAGAGATGGGGGAGTTGAACCCATCAAACAGCTGCTCACTGATTTTAATGCAGCTCTATAAAGAAAGTTCCTGATGGGGCGTGGTGTCTCATACCTGTAATCCCAGCACATTGGGAGGCCGAGGCGGGTGGGTCACGAGGTCAGGAGATCGAGACCATCCTGGCTAACACGGTAAAACCCTGTCTCTACTAAAAGTACAAAAAATTAGCTGGGCATGGTGGGGGCACCTGTAGTCCCAGCTACTCGGGAGGGTGAGGCAAGAGAATGGCGTGAATTTGCGAGGCAGAGCTTGCAGTGAGCCAAGATCACGCCACTGCACTACAGCCTGGGCTGCAGAGTGGGACTCCCTCAAAAAAAAAACAAACAGCAAGTTAATGGTCTGCCCTTCCTTCCTTCCTTCCTTCCTTCCTTCCTTCCTTCCTTCCTTCCTTCCTTCCTTCCTTCCTTTCTCTTTTCCCTCTGTGGCCCAGGCTGCAGTCTACTCGGCTCGCTACTGCCCCGCACCGCGGACTGCCTGCGACTGCGGGCCCGCGCCACCACCGCTGCCTGCTTCTTCTCCTTTGGCTGTAGGCGCGGTTTCGCCATGTTGGCCACGCTGGTCTCCAGCTCCTGACCCCGAGTGCTCTGCCCACCTCGGCCTCCCGAGGTGCCGGGACTGCAGACGGAGTCTCGCTCACTCGGTGCTCGGTGTTGCCCGGGCTGGAGTGCGGTGACGTGGTCTTGGCTCGCGGCAGCCTCCGCCTCCCAGCCGCCTGCCTTGGCCTACCAGGGTGCTGGGATTGCAGCCCTTGCCCGGCCGCCGCCCCGTCTGGGAGGTGGGGAGCGTCTCTGCTCCGCCGCCCCTCTGCCCGGCCACCTATCCTCTGGGAAGTGAGGAGCGCCTCTGCCCGGCCGCCCCGTCTGGGAAGTGAGGAGCGCCTCTGCCCGGCCACCCATCATTTGGGAAGTGAGGAGCACCTCTGCCCGGCCACCCATCGTCTGGGAAGTGAGGAGCGCCTCTGCCCGGCCATCCATCGTCTGGTAAGGGAGGAGCGCTTCTGCCCGGCCACCCCATCTGGGAAGTGAGGAGTGCCTCTGCCCGGCCGCCCCGTCTGGGAAGTGAGGAGCGCCTCTGATCAGCCGCCCCGTCTGGGAAGAAGTGAGGAGCGCCTCTGCCGGGCCGCCCCATCTGGGAAGTGACGAGCGCCTCTGCCCGGCTGCGTCTTCTGGGATGTGAGGTGCGCCTCTGCCTGGCCGCTCCATCTGGGAAGTGAGGAGCGCCTCTGCCCAGCCACCCATCGTCTGGGAAGTGAGGAGCACCTCTGCCCGGCTGCCCCGACTGGGAAGTGAGGAGCGCCCCTGCCCAGCCGCCCCGTCTGGGAAGTGAGGAGCACCTCTGCCCGGCCGCCCCGTCTGGGAAGTGAGGAGCGCCTCTGCCCGGCCGCCCCTTCTGGGACGTGATGAGCGCCTCTGCCCGGCCGCCCCTTCTGGGATGTGAGGTGCGCCTCTGCCCGGCCGCCCCGTCTGGGAAGTGAGGAGCGCCTCTGCCGGGCCGCCCCATCTGGGAAGTGACGAGCGCCTCTGCCCGGCTGTGCCTTCTGGGATGTGAGGTGCGCCTCTGCCTGGCCGCTCCGTCTGGGAAGTGAGGAGCGCCTCTGCCCGGCCACCCGTCGTCTGGGAAGTGAGGAGCACCTCTGCCCGGCCGCCCCGACTGGGAAGTGAGGAGCGCCTCTGCCCGGCCGCCCCGTCTGGGAAGTGAGGAGCGCCTCTGCCCGGCCACCCCGTCTGGGAAGTGAGAAGCGCATCTGCCCGGCCGCCCCATCCGGGAAGTAGTGAGGAGCGCCCCTGCCCGGCCACCCCATCTGGGAAGTGAGAAGCGCCTCTGCCCGGCCACCCCGTCTGGGAAGTGAGGAGCGCCTCTGCCCGGCCACCCATCGTCTGGGAGGTGAGGAGCGCCTCTGCCCGGCCGCCCATCGTCTGGGAGGTGAGGAGCGCCTCTGCCTGGCCACCCATCGTGTGGGAAGTGAGGAGCGCCTCTGCCCGGCCACCCATCGTCTGGGAAGTGAGGAGCGCCTCTGCCCGGCCGCCCATCGTCTGGGAAGTGAGGAGCACCTCTGCCCGGCCACCCATCGTCTGAGAAGCGAGGAGCGCCTCTGCCCCGCTACCCATCGTCTGGGAAGTGAGGAGCGACTCTGCCCGGCCGCCCCGTCTGGGAAGTGAGGAGCGCCTCTACCCGGCCACCCATTGTCTGGTAAGGGAGGAGAGCCTCTGCCCAGCCACCCATCGTCTGGGAAGTGAGGAGCGCCTCTGCCCGGCCGCCCCGTCTGGGAAGTGAGGAGCGCCTCTGCCCGGCCGCCCATCGTCTGGGAAGTGAGGAGCACCTCTGCCCGGCCACCCATCGTCTGGGAGGTGAGGAGCACCTCTGCCCGGCCACCCATCGTCTGGGAAGTGAGGAGCGCCTCTGCCCTTCCACCCATCGTCTGGGAAGTGAGGAGCGCCTCTGCCAGGCCGCCCCGTCTGGGTTGTGGGGAGCGCCTCTGCCCGACCGCCCCGTCTTGGAGGTCTACCACGGAGGCCAGAAGCAATGTGGGGGCTGGACGTGGTGGCTCACGCCTGTGGTCCCGGCACTCTGGGGGGCCGAGGCGGGTTGATCACTTCAGGCTGGGAGTTCGAGACCAGCCTGGCCAACATGGCGAAACATATGAAAAATACAACAGAGAAACCAACCAACCAACTCAGTGATAACAAAACAGGTCTACCCTGGAGTTATACTCTAATTTTTTCTATTTTCCTCCCTTTCTGATCCTTTATCCCACTTTCTTTTTCTTCCTCTTCCTTCTCCTTCTTCTTTGTCAAATGGAGGATTGAGTTGTTATCACTGATCCATATAAAGTCCCTCTCTCATTTATTTTAATTCCCACCCCCCATTTCTATTCCCCGACTTCCCATGTGCAACCTTCTTAATATGTTTGATACACATCTTTTTGTTTGTATGTATTTTTAGAAAATGTTTATTGTTTTTGTGTGCAAAAAAAAATTAATTAAAAAAAAAATGGTCTGCTTTGTTTTTACCACCAGGTCACATCCCCATTAGAAATTCTGCTTCCTAGATCAGGAACATAGGAGCATCCTCATAGACCCCCAGCCAGTGAGGAAACCAGAGGACAGTTTAAGGCCTTGGGATTCACATCTGAGTAGACGCACTTGGTCCCCAACGTTCAACTTTTTATTCCACCAGCCATGACCTGGGTATGAACGTGACAGACCCACCAGGGTTCCAATGCCTGACAACTTCCCCCTGTCAAGAAGAGCTTCCTCCTTTCCTGCTCCCCCTGCAATACATGGTAATGGTGGGCAGCGTGGGGTTGCCCAGATGAGATGACAAGGGAGGCCTGGCATGGAGGGACCTGCCCTGGGCTACACTGTGTTACCTGTGGGTGCCTCTTGCCAAATGGTCAGAGGTATCAAGGATGTGCGCTGAGCCAATGTGTATATTACCGGAAAGGGCTCTCACTTTGAGCCTTTCTCAGGCAACAGCTTAGGAATGTAGCACACAATGAGAACACAGTGCTCTCTGAAGCATCTCCCATGAAATGAGCTAGATACAGGGCTGTCTCTAGCATGTGGGTGTCTGGTTCCCAAAGTTCTAAATTCTGTCAGATTCTGTCACAAGGGAAGCCTGTTAACTTCTTCAAGGTTCCATCCCTTGAGCCCTTTTCTTCCACAAATCTATGCAAAGGCCCCGTAGGGCTGCTGATTGCTCACCCTCCTCTCCCGTGTCCACTCTTTACCTGTACACTGTTATGCACACACAATTATGCTCCTTACTCCTCAAAAAGATCTAAATGCAGCCAAGGCCCCAGGTTTGAAGAAACAGATTTGGGTTAAAACCTTCTTTTTCTTTTCATTTCTGTGACCATATAAAAGTCATTGTGCTTCAGGTCTCCCCAGACCTGAAGTATGCATAATGGGATTATGCCAGCATCAACTTCCAAAACCATTCACTGGGGATGTATGAGATAGGATAAATAAAAATCGGTTGGGTGCAGTGGCTCATGCCTGTAATCTTAGCGCACTGGGAGGCCAAGGCAGGCAGATCACTTAAGGTCAGGAGTTTGAAACCAGCCATGGACGACATGGCAAAAATGCTTCTCTACTAAAAATGCAAAAATTAGCCAGATATGGTGATGCATCCCTGTAATCCCAGCCACTCAGGAGGCTGAGGTGTAAGAATCACTTGAACCCAGGAGGCAGAGATTGCAACGAGCCATGATTGTGCCACTGCACTCCAGCCTGGATGACAGAGCGAGATACTGTCTTGAAAATATATATATATATAGGCTGGGCACGGTGGCTCAAGCCTGTAATCCCAGCATTTTGGGAGGCCAAGATGAGTGGATCATGAAGTCAGGAGATCGAGACCATCCTGGCTAACATGGTGAAATCCTGTCTCTACTAAAAATACAAAAAAATTAGCCGGGTGTGGTGGTGGGCACCTGTAGTCCCAGCTACTCCGGAGGCTGAGACAGGAGAATGGCGCGAACCCGGGAGGTGGAGCTTACAGTGAGCTGAGATCGCGCCACTGTACTCCTGCCTGGGCGACAGAGCGAGACTCTGTCTCCAAAATAAATAAATAAATAAATAAATAAATAAATACACACACACATATAGACACATATATATACGTATATATAGATATATATACATATATATAAACACATATACACGTATATGTATATATGTATGTATATATACGTATATATGTGTATATATGTATATATGGACACATATGTATATATATACACATAATATCTATATATGTGTGTATATATTTTAAATAATAAAATAATGCATAAACTGAGAGAAGCTTTACAGGGAGGGGTGGGAGGAAGCATGGCCTGCAACTCAAACAGGCCTGGGGTCCAGCAGTGTGATCCTGGGAAAGGCACCACCCCACTGGCCTTACATTTCCATTCTACACCAGAAAGAGGTTGAAATTAAAAAAAAATTAGATACTGTCCTCTGGCATTAAGTATTCCAGTGCCTGTTCATTATTTTTAGAATCATATCTATATGCCTCATCTCAGCCTATGTGGTGGGCACCCCCACAAAGTCTCACAACAACACTAAGTTGTGAGTGACTCAGTTTGTTATTTTAAAAAGTGGCTCACAGCTCAGTGCCTCAGAAGCCAGTACTGTAACACTGGGTTTTTGAGCAAATATATGTATATATGCAGGTTTGTTACATATGTATACATGTGCCATGTTGGTGTGCTGCACCCATTAACTCATCATTTAGCATTAGGTACATCTCCTAATGCTGTCCCTCCCCCCTCCCCCCACCCCACAACTGTCCCCAGAGTGTGATGTTCTCCTTCCTGTGTCCATGTGTTCTCATTGTTCAATTCCCATCTATGAGTGAGAACATGCAGTGTTTGGTTTTTCGTCCTTGTGATAGTTTACTGAGAATGATGGCTTCCAGTTTCATCCATGTCCCTACAAAAAACACGAACTCATCATTTTTTATGGCTGCATAGTATTCCATGGTGTATATGTGCCACATTTTCTTAATCCAGTCTATTGTTGTTGGACATTTTGGTTGGATCCAAGTCTTTGCTATTGTGAATAGTGCCGCAGTAAACATACGTGTGCATGTGTCTTTATAGCAGCATGATTTATAGTCCTTTGGGTATATTCCCAATAATGGGATGGCTGGGTCAAATGGTATTTCCAGTTCTAGATCCCTGAGGAATCACCACACTGACTTCCACAATGGTTGAACTAGTTTACAGTCCCACCGACAGTGTAAAATTGTTCCTATTTCTCAACATCCTCTCCAGCACCTGTTGTTTCCTGACTTTTTAATGATGGCCATTCTAACTGGTGTGAGATGGTATCTCATTGTGGTTTTGATTTGCATTTCTCTGATGGCCAGTGATGATGAGCATTTTTTCATGTGTTTTTTGGCTACCTAAATGTCTTCTTTTGAGAACTGTCTGTTCATGTCCTTCACCTACTTTTTGATGGGGTTGTTTGTTTTTTTCTTGTAAATTTGTTTGAGTTCACTGTAGATTTTGGATATTAGCCCTTTGTCAGATGAGTAGGTTGTGAAAATTTTCTCCCATTTTGTAGGTTGCCTGTTCACTCTGATGGTAGTTTCTTTTGCTGTGCAGAAGTTCTTTAGTTTAATTGGATGCCATTCGTCAATTTTGGCTTTTGTTGCCACTGCTTTTGGTGTTTTAGATATGAAGCCCTTGCCCATGCCTATGCCCTGAATGCTATTGCCTAGGTTTTCTTCTATGGTTTTTATGGTTTTAGGTCTAACATTTAAGTCTTTAATCCATCTTGAATTAATTTTTGTGTAAGGTGTAAGGAAGGGATCCAGTTTCAGCTTTCTACATATGGCTAGCCAGTTTTCCCAGAACCATTTATTAAATAGGGAATCCTTTTCCCATTTCTTGTTTTTGTCAGGTTTGTCAAAGATCAGATAGTTGTAGATATGTGGCATTATTTCTGAGGGCTCTGTTCTATGCCATTGATCTATGTCTCTGTTTTGGTACCAGTACCATGCTCTTTTGGTTACTGCAGCCTTGTAGTATAGTTTGAAGTCGGGTAGCGTGATGCCTCCAGCTTTGTTCTTTGGGCTTAGGATTGACTTGGCGATGCGGGCTCTTTTTTGGTTCCATATGAACTTTAAAATAGTTCTTTCCAATTCTGTGAAGAAAGTCATTGGTAGCTTGATGGGGATGGCATTGAATCTATAAATTACCTTGGGCAGTATGGCCATTTTCACGATATTGATTCTTCCAACCCATGAGCATGGAATGTTCTTCCATTTGTTTGTATCCTCTTTTATTTCATTGAGCAGTGGTTTGTAGTTTTACTTGAAGAGGTCCTTCACATCCCTTGTAAGTTGTATTCCTAGGTATTTTACTCTCTTTGTAGCAATTGTGAATGAGAATTCACTCATGATTTGGCTCTCTGCTCGTCTGTTATTGGTGTATAGAAATGTTGTGATTTTTGCACATTGATTTTGTATACGGAGAATTTGCTAAAGTTGCTTATCAGCTTAAGGAGGTTTTGGGCTTAGATGATGAGGTTTTCTAAATATACGATCATGTCATTTGAAAACAGAGACAATTCGACTTCCTCTTTTCCTGATTGAATACCCTTTCTTTCTTTCTATTCCCTCATTGCCTTGGACAGAACTTCCAACAACATGTTGAATAGGAGAGGTAACAGAAGGCATTCTTGTGCCAGTTTTCAAAGGGAATGCTTCCGGTTTTTACCTAGTCAGTATGATGTAGACTGTGGGTATATCATAAATACCTCTCATTATTTTGAGATACGTTTCATCAGTATCTAGTTTACTGAGACTTTTTACCATGAAACATAGTTGAATTTTATCAAAGGCTTTTTCTGCATCTACTGAGATAGTCACGTGGTTTTTCTCCTTGGATCTAATTATGAGATGGATTATGTTTATTGATTTGTGTACGTTGAACCAGACTTGCATCCAAGGGATGAAGCCTACTTCATCATCGTGCAAAGCTCTTTGACTATCCTTGCCAGTTTCCAAACTGGCCACACTGAAGACTCCTCACGTTGCGGGACACAGGAATCCATCATCAGGCCATCATGCCAGGGATGTATCTTTTCTCTGGGGTTTCGCTCTGGTCTTCGATGTGGAAATGAACGGGAGCCACACACCTGCGTGTATGAGACTGTCACGGCAACAGCGACACTCACAGGCATTTGGTGTCTTCACGGAGAGGGGGCCTGGAAAGCTGAAGACTCTCTAGGAGGTTCAGTTCCACACTCCACTCCACCCTTCCAGGCTGGTTTCTCCCTACCGAAGACGCGTGGGAGCCCAGAGAATGGCTTCCAGTTCCCGCGGGATTCCTGGAGAGGTCTGGAGAGCCAGCCCCCGCCGGAAACCCACCCCCTTCACCCCTTGCCCCTCTCCCCCTTCGGCTTCCTCTCTGGCCTCTGGCCCCACCAGCACCACCTCCCTCCCCGACCCCCCCCACCCCGCCCCAGGCTTCAGTGCCCTGGGGCCCTTCGGAGGGCGGGCTGTCCCAGGGCTCAGCGGCAGGCATGAAGGGGTGGAGCCTGCCTGCCTGTGGGCCTTTATAAGAGCCCCTGGCTGTCTGCGCGGGCCTCCTGGCTGGACCTGCGCGCAGTGCACAGGCCGGCTGAGGTGCACGGGAGCCCGCCGGCCTCTCTCTGCCTGTGTCCGTCCGTGAAATTCCGGCCGGGGCTCCCGCGATGGCTCTCCTGACACCTTCGGACAGCACACTCCCCGCGGAAGCCCGAGGACGAGGACGGCGGAGGTGACTCGTTTGGACAACGAGCCAAAGCGAGGCCCTGCGAGCCTGCTTTGAGCGGAACCCGTACCCGGGCATCGCCATCAGAGAACGGCTGGCCCAGGCCATCGGCGTTCCGGAGCCCAGGGTCCAGATTTGGTTTCAGAATGAGAGGTCACGCCAGCTGAGGCAGCACCGGCGGGAATCTCGGCCCTGGTCGGGGAGACACGGACCGCAAGAAGACAGGCGAAAGCGGACCGCCGTCACCCGATCCCAGACCGCCCTGCTCGTCCGAGCCTTTGAGAAGGATCGCTTTCCAGGCATCGCCACCAGGGAAGAACTGGCCAGAGAGACGGGCCTCCCGGAGTCCAGGATTCACATCTGGTTTCAGAATCGAAGGGCCAGGCACCCGGGACAGGGTGGCAGGGCGCCCGCGCACACAGGCGGCCTGTGCAACGCGGCCCCCGGCGGGTGTCACCCTGCTCCCTGGTCGGTCGCCTTCGCCCACACCGGGGCTTGAGGAACGGGGCTCCCCGCACCCCACATGCCCTGCACGCCCGGGGCTCTCCCACAGGGGGCTTTCGTGAGCCAGGGAGCAAGGGCCGTGCACCTGCTCCAGCCCAGCCAGGCCGCGCCGGCAGGAGGGATCTGCCAACCTGCCCTGGCAGGCGGGGATTTTGCCTACGCCGCCCTGGCTCCTCCGGAAGGGGCGCTTTCCCACCCTCAGACTCCTCGGTGGCCTCCTCACCCGAGCAAATGCCGGGAGGACCAGGACCTGCAGCGCGACGGCCTGCCGGACCCTTGGGCGGTGGGACAGCCAGGGCCCGCTCAAGCTGGGCCACAGGGCCAAGGTGTGCTTGCGCCACCCACGTCCAGGGCAGTCCGTGGTGGGGCTGGGGCCAGGGGCCCCAGGTCGCCGGGGCGGCGTGGGAACGGCAAGTCGGGGCAGCTCCACCTCCCCAGCCCGCGCCCCCGGAGGGCTCCGGGAGGCAGGAGCAGATGCAAGCCATCCGGGCGCCCTCCCCACCGCACCAGGAGGCGGGGCGCTTGTCTGCACTCCCCTCCGGCCTGCTGGATGAGCTCCTGGCGTGCGCAGAGTTTCTGCAGCAGGTGTAACCTTTCCTAGAAACCGAGGCCCCGGGGGAGCTGAAGGACTTGGAAGAGCCCGCTTGGCTGGAACGACCCCTCAGCGAGGAAGAATACCGGGCTCTGCTGGAAGAGCTTTAGGACGCGGGATTGGGACGGGGTCGGGGCAGGGCGGTGGCCTCTCTTTCGCGGGGAACCCCTGGCTCGGCATGGAGGGGAGTGTCTTCCCTCCGGGCTGACCCGCCTGGGATTTCTGCCTTCTAGGTCTGGGCCCAGTGAGAGACTTCACACAGCGGAGAACTGCCATTCTTTCCTGGGCATCCCGGGGATCCCGGAGCCGGCCCAGGTACCAGCAGGTGGGCGGTCTACCGCGCACGCGCGGGTTTGCGGGCAACCACCTGGCCTCCTCTGGGAGCAGCCCGGGCAGAGCTCTCTTGGGTTTCCACCACCCTATCCCCCACCGGGCACATGCCTGGACACCTTTGTTGGCTTCGCCATCGCCCCATATGCCTCAGGTGACACACATTCACACCATCTGCTCTGGGATACGTCAGTGCCTCGCCTGATCGCATTGTCTCCACCTCGGATTCGCCGGGGGTCCCTGTCTGCACGTGTCCTGGGAAGCTGTGTCGGCTTGCAGGAGCCCCAGGGCTTTTAAAAGCGGGGCAGGCCACTGCTCTTTCAAAGGAGGAGGGAGGCAGAGGGCTCAGGGATCAGTGAATTTTCAGCTGACACCACGCCTCGAGGGCCATGGGATCATTCTGTGCTGCAGCGAGGCCCTGCCTGCCTCACCAGATATGAGCCCATCCTTTCTCACCCGAAGGGGTCCAAAATCGCATCTGAAGAGGAGTCCTGAGAACCCAGCAGGCGCCCTGAAGCTCCCGCTCCATCGGTGGAAGTCCGCTCAAGGAGGTCCTGAAGATCGGACTCCTGGGGTCTTGGCCCTGGGACACCGGCGGCCCCCTCTCCCACGCGGCCCCAAACTGGACCCCGGATCCAGCCGCAGCCGCGGCTGCAGCAGGAGCCCCTTGTGCCGCCGCGTAGCAGTCATTATTTAAAGGGGACGCAGCCTGATTGCCAAGAGCGGAGCGCGAGTTGGCCCAGCCAATGCGCATGCGCGAGGCGCGAGCTGATTCTCCCGTAACAGTGGTTCCCACGGTTGTCTTAGAAACCAGTCCCTGAGGCTGGGCAACGCTGGAGCCCTCCGTGGCAGCGCTTAGATGTGGGGCCTCCGAGGCTCTGGCCTGACCTCTCCAAGGGGTCCACAGGAACGTCTCCGGCTTCCAGGAGTGGCAAAGAGCCGACCAGGATGACGAAACCACAGGAGGAGTCCGGGGAAGCAGCATGGCATCCCAGCCTCAGGCCTGTCCGGACGATGTTCGGGTGAGTCTCAACAGAAGTTGTGCCCCCGAGATCTCCAGGACAGGTCTGCCTGTTTGCCCGCGGGCTGTTCTCTCACCCGAGGGTCATTGCCATCGAGAGCAGAAC
This sequence comes from Symphalangus syndactylus, assembly GCF_028878055.3. NCBI lineage: Eukaryota > Metazoa > Chordata > Mammalia > Primates > Hylobatidae > Symphalangus > Symphalangus syndactylus. Next base: position 45,238,305 of record NC_072434.2, on the reverse strand, counting down.
CCCACAGCCACAGGGGTTGCCTGGGGGTGTTTACTTCTGTGCCACGTCTGTGGGACTGCGTGTGTGGGTGTGTCTCCCATTCTCTCTTCTGTCTCTGTCTCTCACCCTCTCTGTGCTTCTTTCCCTCTCTCTGTCGGGGTGTGCGTTTGTGTGTGTGTGTGCCCGTGCGCGTGTGTGTCTTTGCACGAATGTTCCCTATGCGTCAGAAAGCGATTTCTTGCATGTCGGCCGGTCTTTTTTGAGCCTCTTTCTGCGTCTCTGCCTGGGTCCTGTGGCCGTTTGTCCATCGTTTTCTCGGCGGTTCCACTTTGGTTTTGTGAAGGCCTGGATCACGTTAGGAGATGCGTCTTTCCCGGAGCTATGGAAGTCTCATCCCCATCCTTAGCGGCCTCTTTTCTAGGGTCATGAGGACCACACTGCAGCCCAGGACAAAATCTCCACAGGAGCACATTGTCCGACAGGAGAGGAGCAGACCCACGTCCAAGAAGATGGTTGTATTTTTCCACGGCTCTTCTCTGTGAAATGAAGCCACACCATGGTACAATCTTGAAGAGGAAGCCGGGAATGGGAGACGGCAACAATCCCTGAGTCTGGAACGCTGGCCTCTCCGGAGAAGTCATCCATTTCGCATCCCTCCTCTTATGCCCGTGGCGGTTGCTCGTGCTGTATCCTGCCTGGGCTCTGGCCCCTGCTCTGTCCTCCCTCTTGCTCTGTCTCCCCTGTGTCTGAGGGGCATCAATGCTTCTTGGTCTGGCTTAATGTCTTCAACAAAGATCACTGCCCAGTGCATCAGGGAGACACTTTGCTTCGTGGAGATCCGCATCTTGATTGTTTCTCTCTTCAAACCTGTTTCTGCTTGTTTGGGCAGGTTTGATGACCCTGGAGCCCTTGGTTTCCATACTTGTCTCAGACAAGGAAGCGACGTTGGTCTCCACGTTTCACCTCATGGGTGGGTGGACTGCCTGCAATGAGCAGTAGGCGACCGTGACTGGCCTTGTCTTCTAGGACAGGAGCAGTGTCCCATTTCCTCTGCATCTCTTGTCTCATCCTTGAGGGACATCCTCTCCTCTGCTCCTGGGTGGACTGACTCCCTGAATCTTTTAGCCCCCTCCTGTATCCCAGGTATTCTTTGATTTTCCTTGGCATTGATGGAAAGGTCACTTGTGTCCCCCTTCCTCCGGGCACATGCCCGGACCCCATTGTTTGTTTCACCATCGCCCCATACACCCTCGGTGACACACGTTCACATCATCTGCTCTGGGAAACGCCGTCCCACGCGTGGTCGCATTGGGTCAACCTCGGAGTCGCCCCTGTCCCTGTGTGCATGTGTCCTGCAAAGTGGTATCAGCTTGCAAGAGTCCCAGGGCTTTTTCTCTTTCAAAGGAGAAGGGAGGCAGAGGGCTCTTGGGTCAGTGAATTTTCCACTGACAGCACGCCTCGGGGCCCATGGGATCATTCTGGGATGCAGCGAGGCCCTGCCTGCCTAGCAAATGTGGTGAACCCATCCTTTCTCACCCAGAGGGGTCCAAAATCGGATCTCAACAGGAGTCCTGGGACCCCAACAGGCGCCAAGAAGCTCCCCCTCCACCAGTGGAAGTCGGCTTAAGGAGGTCCTGAAGACAGGACTCCTGGGGGTTTGGCCCTGGGACGCCTGTGGCCCCCTCTCCCATGCCGCTCCCTACTGGACCCCGTATTCAGCCGCTGCCATGGCTGTAGCGCGAGCCGCCCTGCCTCCGCGTAGCCGCCATTGTTTAAAAGGGACGCAGCCTGACTGCCAGGAGCTGAGCGCGACTCGGCCCCGCCAATGCGCATGCGCAAGGCGCGGCCGGATGCTCCAGTCACAGTGATTCCCACGGTTGTCTTAGAAACCCGTCTCTGAGGCTTGGCAAAGCAGGAGCCCTCCGTGGCAGGGCTTGGGTGTCGGGGCTCCGAGGCTCCGGCCTGACCTCTCCATGTGGTCGACAGGAACGTCTCCAGCTGCCAGGAGTCGCAAAGGGCCGACCCTGAAGACGAAACCACAAGCGAAGTCCGGGGGAAGCGGCATGGCATGCCAGCCTCAGGCCTGCCTGGACAGTTTTCGGGTGAGTCTCCCCAGAAGTCGTGCCCCCGTGATATCGAGGACAGGTCTGCCTGCGTGCCTATGGGCTGCTCTCTCACCTGAGGGTCGTTCTCGTGTAGGGCAGAACCCCGCTGCCTCAGAGGTTGCCTTGGGATGTGGTGTGTTTCTGTGCCACTGCTGTATGACTGTGTGTTTTTGTTTGTGTGTGTCTGTGTGTCTCCTATTCTCTCCTCTCCCTCTGTCTCTTACTCTTTCCCTCTCTCTGTCAATTTGTATGTTTGTGTCCTTGGGCGTGTGTTTGGACGAATGTGCCTTGTGCACCAAAAAGCTATTTTTGCATGTCGTCTGGTCTTTTTTTTGAGCCTCTTTCTGGGTCTCTGCCTGGGTCATGTGGCCGGTTGTCAATCGCCTTCTCGGCGGTTCCACTTTGGGTTTGTGAAGGCCTCGACCGCGTGAGGAGATGCGTCAGTCCCAGGGCAATTGAAATCTCATCCCCATCCTGAGCTGCCTCTTTTCTAGCATCAATATGACCACACTCCAGCCAAGGACAAAATCCTCATGGGAGGTCATTTTTCTGCAGGGATGGAGCCAACCAAAGTCAAAGAAGATTGTTGTATCTTTTCACAGCTCTTCTCTGAGAACGAAGCCACACAACGATACAATCTTGAAGAAGAAGCCAGGAATGGGAGATGGCAACAATCCCTGTCACTGAAACACTGGCCTCTCTGGACAAGTCACCAGTTTGGCACCTCTCTCCTTATGCCTGTACCGATGGCATGGTGCTATATCCTGCCTGGGCTCTGGCCTCTGCTCTGTCCTCCCTTTTGCTCTGTCTCCCCTGTTTCTGAGGGGCCTAGATGTTTCTTGGTCTGGCTGAATGTCTTCAACAAAGATCACTTCCCAGTCCGTCAGGGCGACACTTCCTGGAGATCAGTGTCATGATTGTTTCTCCCTCCAAACCTGTTTCTGCTTGATTAGCCAGGGTTGATGATCCTGGGCTCTTGGCTTCCATACGTGTCTCAGACAGGGAAGCTACCTTGGTCTCCATGTTTCATCTCATGGGTGGGTGGATTGCCTAGAATGAGTGGTAGGTGACCGTGACTGGCCTTGTGTTCTAGGGCAGGCACAGTGTCGCATTTCCTCTGCACTTCCTGTCTCATTCTTGAGAAACATCTTCCCCTCTGCTCGTGGGTGGACTGACTCAAATCTTTTGACTGTAACGAATGTCAAGGATTCGATAGGCCTGGGCTGGGGCTGGGGCTGGATGCAGGGGAGGTTCCATCAGGGCTACCTGGGCATTGGAGGATTGGAGGTGGATTGAACTTTGCAGAAACCTCTTTGCTCCTCCAGCAGGCTTTTCAAAATGTGGCTTGGACTCATGCAATAAGAAATTTAGGGGTTGAAAGGGCCCCTTTTACATTGGCACTCTGGGTAACATCGCTTCAGCAAAATCATATGATAGAGAAGTCTTATCAAATTTGCTGTCCCTCAGGGCTCTTACAGATGCTTGATAAATGATTAGGGTAATAAGAAAAAAATTGAAAGGAAAAGAAAGTCCAAGGACCTGCCCCAGAAGAATCATAGATATGTTTGAATACTTATTCATTATTTGCCCCAGATAGAAAATGTATTTTAATCAAAAGGCAAAAGTTATAATGAGGAAGATAATATTGCCTGGGGCAATGTTGAGACAAATAAGGTGAAGATCAACCAAATGCCCTGAGTCCTTTGCCCCAAATCCCTGCTGGGGACCCAAATACTTTTGATATAGCATCCTGCTACCTGAGGAATGCAAAGAGAATAATACTCATAAGCAAAGAGCCTCTGTTTTCCCATAGGACTGACTCTAACTACGTGAAGAACTGCTACATATTCTACAGTGCTTGATAGGTTGTTCCCATCTAACAGGAGCTGCTTGGCTTGTGGATAGCAGTTCCAAGATGAACAAATGACAATGTGTTTGAAAGCCACTGCTCTTATTAAAGAAGAGTCAAGCAAATGTTTTTATTTTGAGTTATTTATAGTTTAGAAAAATTGGGCAAAGTGTGTTTTTGTAAGCAAATTTATTTTTCTCTAGGTTATCCATAATTTGAAAGCTGTGAGTATTCTGGTTAGGTGACGATATAGTTATTTGCTTAAGTACATCTTTTATTGTAAAATCGGACAAATGGAGACACTGGTTATTTTATCCAGGCTTTGACTAGAATAACTTAATTTTAGGTAAATTCCAACAAACCCAACTTAAGAGGAGCCTATATGGCCAATTAATTGTTTCTGCACTTTAAGTGAATACTAAGGCTGTACTCGTCCCTTCTCACACTGCTATAAAGATGTTACCTGAAACTGGGTAATTTATAAACAAAAGAGGTTTAACTGACAGTTCTGCATAGCCAGGGAGGCCTCAGAAAACTTACAGTTATGATGGAAAGGAAAATAGGCACCTTCTTCACAAGGTGGCAGTAGAGACTGTGTGTGTGTATGTAAAGGATAAAATGTCAAACACTTATACAATCATCAGATTTCATAACTCACTATCATGAAAACAGCATGGGTGAAACAACTCCCATGATACAATCACCGCCCACCAGGAGGGATGACAATTTGAAATGAGATTTGGGTGAGGACACAGAGTCAAGCCATATCACAAGCCAACCGTAATAAGCCTAAAACTTATTTTTCACACAAATTGTTCTCACGATGACTTCTGTTTAATAAAAAAGGAGAGCTAGAGAGAGAGAGAGACAGAGATTGTTTTGAGGAAAAAGGGTAATACTTGTTACTAAATGTCAGCTCTGGCTTTTATTTTATTGAGTACAAATTGAATCATAAAATTTTTATATTTTATTTTATTTTCCTTTAAGTTCCAGGATACATGTGCAGAATGTGCAGGTTTGTTAAATAGGTTTACATGTGCCATGGTGGTTTGCTATACCTATTGACCCATCCTCTAAGTTCCCTTCCCTCACCCCCCACCCTAACAGGTGGTGTGTGCTTTTTTGCTCCCTGTGTCCATGTGTTCTCATTGTTCAACTCCCACTTATGAGTGAGAACATGTGGTGTTTGGTTTTCTGTTCCTGTTTTAGTTTGCTAAGGATGACAGCTTCCAGCTTCATCCATGTCCCTGAAAAGGGCATGATCTCATTCCTTTTATGGCTGCATAGTATTCCATGATGTACATGTACCACATTTTGTTTATCCAATCTATCATTGATGGGCATTTGGACTAGTTCCATGACTTTGCTATTGTAAATAGTGCTGCAATAAACATATGTGCATGTGTCTTTATAGTAGAATAATTTATATTATTTTGGGTATATATCCAGTAATGGGATTGCTGGGTCAAATGGTATTTCTTGTTTTAGATCCTTGAGGAATCATCATACTGTCTTCCACAGTGGTTGAACTAATTTACATGCCCACCAACAGTGTAAAAGCATTCCTATTTCTCCACAGCCTGGTCAGCTTCTACTCTTTCTTGATTTTTTAATAATCGCCATCCTGACTGGTGTGAGATGGTATCTCATTGTAGTTTTGATTTGCATTTCTCAAATAATCAGTGATGTTGAGCTTTTTTTATATGTTTGTTGGCCATGTAAATATCTTCTTTGGAGAAGTGTCTGTTCATGTCCTTTGCCCATTTTTTGATTGGGTTGTTTGTTTTTTTCTTGTGAATTTGTTTAATTTCCTTGTAAATTCTGGTTATTAGACCTTTGTCAGATGGGTAGATTGCAAATTTTTTCTCCCAGTCTGTTGTTTGCCTATTCACTCTGGTGATAGTTTATTTTGCTGTGCAGAAGCTCTTTAGTTTAGTTAGATCTCATTTGTCAATCTTGGCTTCTGTTGCAGTTGCTTTTGGCATTTTCGTCATGAAGTCTTTGCTCATGCCTATGTCCTGAGTGGTATTGCCTAGGTTTTCCTCTAGGGTTTTTATGGTTTGGGGCTTGACATTTAAGTCTTACGTTTAAGGTTTAAAGTCTTAAGTTTAAGGTTTAAGGAAGGGTTCCAGTTTCAATTTTCTGCATATGGCTAGTGAATTTTCCCAGCACTATTTGTTGAACAGGAGATTCTTTCCTCGTTGCTCCTTTTTGTCAGGTTTGTTGAAGATCATATGGATGTAGATGTGTGGTGTTATTTCTGAGGTCTCTGTTCTGTTTCATTAGTCTATATGTCTGTTTTGGTACCAGTACCATGCTGTGTTGCTTACTATAGCCTTGTAGTATAGTTTGAAGTAGTGTGATGGCTCCAGCTTTGTTCTTTTTGCTATTCCAAACAATTGAAAAGGAGTGACTTCCCCTTAACTCATTTTATGAAGCCAGCATCATCCTGATACCAAAACCAGGAAGACACACACACACGCACACACACACCCCCTCCCCCCCCGCCACACACACACTTCAGGCCAATATCCCTGATGAACATCAATGCACAAATCCTCAACAAAATACTATCAAACCGAATTCAGAAGCACATCAAACACTTATCCACCACAATCAAGTCAGCTTCATCCCTGGGATGCAAGACTGTTTCACCATACACAAATAAATAAACATAATCCATCAACATAAACAGAACCAAAGACTAAAACAGCGTGATTATCTCAATAGATGCAGAGAAGGCCTTTGATAAAATTCAACACCTCTTCATGTTAAAAACTCTCAATAAACTAGGTATTGATGGAACATATCTCAAAATAATAAAAACTATTTATGACAACCCTACAGCCAATATCACAGTCAATGGGCAAAAGCTGGAAGTGTTGCCTTTGAAAACTGGTACAAGACAAGGAAGCCCTCTCTCACCACTTCTATTCAACATAACATTGGAAGTTCTGGCAAGGGCAATCAGGCAAAGGGAAGAAATAAAGGGTATCATATAGGAAGAGAGGAAGTCAAGTTGCCTCTGATTGCAGATGATATGCTGTTATATTTAGAAAACTCCATAATCTCAGCCCCCAAACCCCTTAAACTGATAAGCAACTCCAGCAAAGTCTCATCATAGAAAATCAATGTCCAAAAATCACAAGCATTCCTTTACACCAACAGTAGACAAGCAGAGAGACAAATCATGAATGAACTCCCATTCACAATTGCTAAAAAAATGAATAAAACACCTAGAAATACAGCTAACAAGGGATGTGAAGGACCTCTTCAAGGAGAACTACAAACCACTGCTGAAGGAAATAAGAGGACATAAACAAATATGAAAACATTCCATCCTCATGGATAGGAAAAATCAATATCATAAAAATGGCCATATTGCCCAAAGTAATTTATAGATTCAATGCTATTCCCATCAAACTACCATTGACATTCTTCACAGGATTAGAAAAATCTACTTTAAATTTCATATAAAATCAAGGAAGACACCATATAGCCAAGATAATCCTGAGAATCCTGAAAGTTTTCATAGTTATAATAATCTTCTAATGAGTACAAGATTATCATTTTTCTTCATATTTTCAGTTGGTGACTTAATGAAATAGGGTATTTTTTTTCTTTTGACATACAAATACTCTTCTGATGGTCAAAATATTAATGTTATTTATCTCTTCTTGTTTCACTTCAAAGGCAACCAGAATCATGGCATTCTGAAGACTAGAGATGCAAATCTCCCTCATTTGGCATCCCACTGGACCCAATCTGTTTTTCATTGCAAATGTCCTACTGCTAAGACTATGCAAGGACCCTCCCTTTAGGCCCAGAGACTGTTGCAGAAGAGATGGGTGCATGAGATTGTAAGGGCTGGTTTTGATGGATACAGTTAGCTCAGACCCTCCAAATCAAGGAGGGTACACAGGTGCCTAAACAGCTTGTAAAACAAAGAACTTTGCTTTCTCAGCTATTATGTGGCACCTTTTTATGCACCCCAACCATGAAAAATGTCTTGCTTCCTCGAATTAAAAGAAAATAATTATTAAGAGGATAAAGATACCTCATGACCAAGTCTCCTGGGTATAATACTCCCAATTATAACTTTTGCAGATATATGTATATATTTAGATATATAAAATTATTTTTTAGAAAAATGCTTATGTTTTGTATAGTTAATCACCATAAGTCTGTAATTAAAACCAAGATTATAGTAGTTCAACACATAGAAGTGAAAGAAAAGTCAATTTTTGTAAACTCGCCATTGGCTTTTTGTTTTTGGCTCTTTACTTTAAATAAATCTTTTAAGGGGTAATGAATGCCTGTCCGAGTCCATTCCTATCTTTCCTAGAACACTTACTTGTCTATAAGTATTTTGACTTTAAGCCCCTCCACCATAGGGAGTCTCACTGAAGGATAGGTTGGACACAAGGCAGGCAGCCATGCCACCCTAGCAGTGCTAGGGGAAAAAAAAATTTAATAGCCATTGATGCTGAAGCTGGCAAATATTGGCCATAAAGGGAAGAATGTAAACCAAAAATAAAATTCTAAGTCCCTCAACCATCTGAACATACCCCTCCTCTCGGGCATAGGGATTCCAGAGTGAATCTGAAAATCTAGTTCAGGCCATGATGGAAGAGAACGTTGGACATGCCTCAGTATATTTCCCCAGGATTAATATCAACACAGACCTTAAGACATCAACATCAGACCCAAGAGTCTGATCAGAAATATTTAACATCTATTTTCTCTGAAGCCTGCTACCTGGAGGCTTTATCTGCATGATAACATCTAGGTTTCTCCAACGCCTTATCTTAACCCAGACATTCCTTTCTACTGATAATAGAATTCAACCAATTGCCAATCAGAAAATTTTAAAATCTACCTATAACCTGGAAGTCCCCACTTCGAGTTGTCCTGCCTTCCAGACTGAAACAATATATAGCTTACATGCATTGACTGATGTCTCATATTTCCCTAAAATGTGTAAAACTAGGCTATGCCCTGACCATCTTGGGCACATGTTCTCAGGGTCTCTTGAGGGCTGTGTCATGGGCCATTGGTCACTTATATTTGGCTCAGAATAAATCTCTTCAAATATTTTAGAGTTTGGCTCTTTTTGTTGACCAGTCACTCCCTAGTAAGTTTAGGAGCAGGGATCTGACAGCAACCAATTCATGCTCAGAAACAGCATTCTCTCATCCACTGTCCCCAGGCTCTGCAGAACCCAGGGTCCTGGTATCTATAACCCAAGGAAATGGGAAGGAGTCATGAGCTCTTGGGCTTTCTCATTCTCTGAAAATGGGCAATTGATAACTAGCCTTGATTTTTTTTAGAAGTATAAATAAATGTCACATTTCTAAGCAAAATCAAGTCTAGTTTCAAATGTGTGAAAGGAAAATAGAAACTTGGGACCACAATTCACTCTGCCAAAAGGGGGAAATTAAGCTGAAAGCTGAGTCATGCGAGAAGCTGACTTTCCTTTTCCTCCTAAGCACACAGCTCCAGATAGAATGTTAAATATCCCCACAGGTAGGTGCTCTGTCCTCATCTTACCTTATGTGAAGTGCTGATTTATTGAGCATAAGATGAATACAAAATTGACTATTCCCCTGCCTTATCCTTTCTTTTGCAATGTGTAGATTCAGTAATGTGACCACCCTTCTTCTTTCCCCTCCAGCACACTCTTACCCTTTAAATATTGAAGCCTCAACATCATCTTTGGAGAAAGGCACAGACCACAGATTGTTTCTATGATTCTGTGTTTTTTCCTTCCAACTTGTCCTTAATCTTGGCAAATAGACTTCTAAATTGATTGAGACCTGTCTCAGATACTTACTGGTTTATGAATATTAGAAGCAGTTTGTGTTCTCATTGTGTGTGTTATTACAGCTTTCCCTTGTTATCCAAACTTTTACTATCAACTCAACAATTGAATAAAATTAGATAACTTTTTAGGTGAGTCCCTTTCTATATAAACTCTTGCTATTCGTACTGGAGCTACATTCATTAGGATAGTGCTCTCCCTCCTAAGTCAAGCTTGGTGCTTGACTCTTCCTATCCAAATCAGAAGCCAAATAGACTTGGAAGGTTCGGGCAGTCAGTGTACACAGAATACGCACCGACCTTTTTGTTTAGCCATTGCTAGTTATCTCTAATGGGTGTAATAATGAGAAAAGTTTACTTTTCAAATACATTGCTCTGGTGTTTTAATTTTTACAAGTGTGTTTACATAACTAATTTTTATAAAATACACCTGTTGCTGCATACCTCTTGTCCCTATCTTGATAACCATCACCCAGATTTGCAAAGGAGGCCTTGCTCAGATATTTGGAAACTAATGCCCTCAGAGAGATATCCACCAGCCTTGTTCCTCTCATTACTATTTAAAGATGGTGATGTCATTGGAGCTTTCCCTAGGCTGGACACTCCTATGTTGAAGATGCATCGACTCACATACTGCATAAATGTTTTAGATTTTACTGTGAAGGAAACAACTCACTCCTCAGATCCTCAGTCACCCAAGTCCACATCTGGACTTGAGATATGGCTTCTCTTGTCCTAACTGGGACTTATCTGACCCTGACAGGAGATAACTTCAGTAGGGACTTTCCCTAATAGCGAGCATGCACACTTCAACTTGGCTTGCCCTGAAGGTAACATTTACTCATTATAATGGTAAAAAAAAAAATGCCCCTGGGTGGAGATTTCAGAGATTCCTAAGACATGTGATAATATGTACTAACATGTATCACCATATAGCATGTGCGCCCAGGAGACCGCCCAAAACATGTTTGCTAGTAACACCCCTTCACAACCCCTTTCATGAATAATCATATAAAACCCTCATACGGGAGCTTCCCCAGTGACAATCAGTACTGTCTCTTTTTCCAAGCAGCCCGCTCTGCCTTGGCTTTTAGAGTGTACTGTCTCTTTAAATAAAATCTGCAGCTGCTTCACTGTCACTGCTTACTTCTTGGCTGAATTCTTTCCTCCAAGAAAACAAGAAATGAAGACACCACACCTCCCAGTAACATTACCAACTCTTTCTACTTTTTCTCTGGAGCTGGTGCTCAGAAGTTGAGAGCCCTGTGCTAATGGTCCCAGGGTGGGAGCCTGTTTGCCCCTGTCTGGTACTCAGCAATGTCCTTGGTCAGCTGCCTGGCAACAGCTGTCGATTACCAGAGGGAACAAGTGATCAGCACCAGAGTCTATGACTTCACAGAGGAGCTGAAGTGGACGGGGTCAGCTCAGGCCTCCTGGACCAGGGCGAGAATGTCCCGTGATGGCAGGTTAGTGTCTTAGCTACCTTGGAGACACCTCTTCATAGACTGCAGGGATCATTTAGGTAAAAATATAGCCTGTTGATTTTTACACCTTGCTGAAAATCTTTGCTAATAGCAATCTGTTAGCTGTAACAATTACCATTGTTTTTTATTTTTCATTTTGTTCCTTATTACTGAAGATATTCTATGGAGCTTTAAAGCCTCCTGCAGCAAGAAACTAATAAAGAAAAATACTGTTTGGAGGAAGGAAAATTACCCACAATTCTTGATCTCTAAGGTGCATGGTTTTCATTCCAACAGCCATTCTCAGCAATGAACTGAGGACCCTCAGATGTGTTTCATTCCCTTAGTATTTTAACCCTTTCCTCCACTCTCAATTGCCACTTTTCCCATGAATGGGGGAAAAGGGGTTGGGAGGAACATCTCCTGTCTTGGGCCCACAGATTTTGAAGTTCAAGTCAGAAGCTCCAGTGATTGCCTGTGTGTAGTAGCCAGGGGGCGAGACAGATGTGTGGTTAGTAGTCTTTCCTTCTCTGCACATCTGGCAGCCTCTCTCCTCAAGTTGGGGCTTCATGGAGTCCCAGAACTTTGAACCTGAAGTAGTGTCAGCAGCCATGCTGCAGCTGGAGCCAGGCCAAATATTGGTCTCTCTCCCAGGTGACTGGGATGCTTGGAAGAGCCAAATGGGCAGGCTTGGAGAGCATGTACTTTTGGAACTCAAGTGTACCTTAAACCATTTCATTCCAAATATGTGTGTGTGTGTGTGTGTGTGTGTGTGTGTCGGGAGGATGCATAACAGCCTCACTGAGGGGTGACTGACATATAATAGAAGGACTTGTGCAGCCGTGAAACCATCACCATTATCAAGACAGCGGGCATGTCCGTACCCCATAGGTTTTCTTATGCTCCTTTGTGATCCCTTCCTCCTGCGTCTCCTGCCATGCTCCACCCCAAGCAACCACTGATCTGCTTTCTGTCACAATATATAGATCGGCAAACTACTTACAATACCAGTTCTAACCTCATCAGGCAAATACTTTCTTTTTGTAAGTTGGGCTTTTCATTGTGTTCAACATTCTTGATTCGGAAAGAGTGAGAGAGAAAGGCTGGTGTGGGCCCCTCCTGGGAGGCCTGGCGCTATCCACAGCTCCAGTGTGGCTCACATGCCCTGGAGCCCCTGCCCACAGGACAGCCCTGACTGCTCATCCACAAGCTGTGCGGTATCCTCTACCATTCCTGGGCAGGCTCTGTACAGCGCAGAACTTTCTCCCAGTCCTTGCACCAAAATAACAAATGCCAGAGATAGTATATTTGGAGTCAGTGGCTGTGCCCTCACCTCTAGATGCCTGTAATACTGAGCTGCTAAGCAAGAGGTCCCTCCCTCCTTGCCCTTTTCTTGGGGCCTCACCCCTTGTGCTCTGCTCTTCCTCACACAGAATCTATCTTCTGATTGCTCCTCTCCCACCTCCTACAGTCCCTGGACCCCCATGGCAATACAAACAGACTCTTCTATATCCTTAGTCCATTGCAGGACCACAGCTCTGACCTGGCTCTTCTGCATTTTCCAAGCCCTGCACCTGTGGAGTTGGGAATTAGCACCCACATGACCCCATTGTAGCATCAGGCCTACCCTCCCCAATGCAGGAAGAGTTCCAGATGTTGGGGAGCTATGGCATTATCCTGCACACATATCGTGTCCTGGCCTGGGAAAGTGATGATGATGATATTTTCTCACAAAATAGACAATAACATCATGAAAGTGCCTAGTTCATTTTCTAGCGTAAAATATATATAAAAGCAGTGGGGTTTAGTAGGCATATGTAGATTTTAAAAGTTCCTCAGAAGGCAGGGAATGATTTCTTCAATAGAAAAAGAAAAACGCTACCCCAAAACGAGAAGATCAATACATTGGATGATAGTAAAATTAAGAATCCCTCAAGAAATTCAATGAGAGGGAAAAGATAAGTCACAAATGGGAAATATGTTTGTCACAATATAACAGGCAAAGGACTCATGTCCAGAGTGCATGAAGAATTTCTACAAATAAAATAAAGAATCCAACAGAAAAATGAACAAGAGAAAGGAATAGGAACTTCATTTTTTAAAAAAAGAAAGAAAAGAAAAAGGAAGTAAGGAAAGACAAATGAACATCCAAATGGCCAGAAAGCATATAAAAATGACCAACCTCATAAACCATCAGACAAATGTGATCCACAATGAGAAGCCAACACACACCGACCAGCATGGCTAAAATTAAGAAGACTGTTAATACCAAGTGTTGGTGAGAATGTGAAGTAACTGAAACATTTATACACTGCTGGTGGAAATGTGAAATAGCACAACTACTTTGGAAAATTATTTGGGAATACTGCTAAAGGTGAGCACCCCTATGATCCTGAAATCCCACTCTGATGTGAAAACCCAAAAGAAATGCATTCTGATAGAGGCACTTTTAATAGTAGCCCAGTGTTAATCACGGAAGAATGGACAAATATATATTATACCATGGAATTTTTATGGTAATGAAAATAGATTAATAACTGACAGGCACAGTTTGTGAATCTCACCAACATAATGTTGAGTGAAAGAAACCTGATACAAATAAATATGTGCTGCGCTATTTCATTTCCGTGAAGCTCCAAAACAAGCAAAACGAACCTGTAGTGTTATAAGTCAGCATAGTGATTATCTTAGTGTTTGCATGGGAGTTCTGGTAATGTTTTATTTCTTGATCTAAGGGCTGGTGTCCCAGATGTGTTCACTTTGTGATAATTCATCAATCTGTTTTCTTGGGATTTGTGGCTTACCTGTACAGATATACTTCAATTAAAAAATCATTCAACTCAATGACAACAACAACAACAAAAACTTGATTTTTTAACATTTTGTGGAGTGTTTATTATGATCCAGTCAGCATACTAAATACACTATTTTATTTGATCCTTAAAATAACTTAAACAACTTGATTTAAATATGGGCAAAGGACTTGAGAAGACATTTCTCCAAAGAAGAAATACAAAAAGCACATGGAAAGACCCTTGACATCATTAGTCATCAGGGAATGCAAATGTAAACCACGGTGGGATACAACTTCACACACGTTAGAATGACTATTATCCAAAAATAAAACAAACAGAAAATAACAAGCATTGGCAAGGATGTGGAGAAATTGAAACCCCCATGCATTGTTGGTGAGAATGTAAAATGGTGCAGCTGCTGTGGAAAACAGTTTGATGGCTCCTCAGAAAACCATACACAGAATTAACATATGATTCAGCATTGCCACTTTCAGGTATATACCCAAAACAATAGCATGAAACACATAAAGAGACATGTTCACAGCAGTATTATTCAGAATGACTAAAAGGTGGAAGCCATGTTAAGCGTTCATTGACAGATGAATGGATAAGCAAAATGTGGTATATCCATACAATGAAATATTATTCAGCTTTTAAAAGGAAGGAAATTTGATACATGCAACAACATGGATGAATCTTCAGGACATTGTGTTCAGTGAAATAAGCCAGTCACAAAAAGACAAATACTACAAGATTGCAATTACATGGATGCCTAGAATAGTCAAATTCATACAGACAGAAAGTAGAATGGTGGTTGCCAGGTCCCAAAGCCAACATAAAGCAGCGGTTGTGTACAGCTTCAGTTTCAGCTGAACTTGACTGTATGTTAGGCTGAAACCAGGGTAATCTGATGTCCAACACTCAGAGCCAGTTAAAACTTTTGTTTCTGGCTACCTGGGGAGCTGATGGTGCTTTTCAGGCACACCAGGGATGACTCTTATTTCGCAAATGGGTTGGCAGATTGTTGTGGGTGCCAGGTCTTTGATGGAATGGATTTAGACACAAATAGCCTGCTGGGATTTTGATTGGGATTGTAGTGAATCTATATTGAATCTGTGTTTTAAGAGTATAACCTCTTAACAATATTGAGTCTTCTGACTCACGAAAAACATATATCTCCCCATTTATTTATGGCTTCTTTAATTTATCATAGCAATATTTTATAGTTTTCTGTGTACAGGTCTTTTACATTTTTTGTCAGATTTGTTCCTAAGTACTTTACATTTTTCATGCTATTGTAAATGTTGTTAATTTTTTATTTTAATTTATTTTTTACTTGACAAATACAAATGTTATCTATTCATAGTATACAATATGATATTTTGCAATATGTATACATTTTGGGATGGTTAATCCAACCAATAATATATGCATTACATTTTAATTTTGAATTAAGTTACAAAGCTCTCATCAAACAATTTTTGTACACTAATTTATCCTGAAACCTTGATAAACACACTTACTAACTTCTTGTACATTCTACTGAATTTTCTACACAATCATGTCGTCTGTGAATAACGACCATTTATGTCTTTCTTTCCAAACTGAATGTTCTTTATTTCTGTTTCTTGGCTGATTGCACAGTCTACAGCCTCCAATACAGTGCTGGATAGAGGTGGTGAGGGCAGGCATCCCTAGTGTGTTCCTGATATGAAGGGGAAAGTATTCAGTCTTCCACAATCAAGTGTGATGCTAGCTGAAGGATTTTTGGAATTGCCCTTTGTCAGCTCGAGGAAGTTCCCTCTGTTCCTATTTTGCCTCAGTTTTTATCAGTACTGGATGTTGGATTTTGCCAAATGTTTTTTCTGTATTGATTATGGTGATCATATAATTTTTTAGTTTGTTTATGTGGTAAATTACATGATTTTTTTTTATTCTTAAATCAACCTTGCATTTCTAGGATAAATACCACTTAATTATGATGTATTACCTTTCTATTATATTTAGGATTCCATTTGCTAAACTTTTGCATAGAATTCTTGCCCTATGTTCATGAGGAATATTGGTCTGTAGTTTTGTTTTCTTCTAATATACTTGTCTGGCCAGGGTACAAGGATAATTTTGGTATCAGGGTAATGCTGACCTCATAGATTGAGTTGGGAAGTATTTCCTCCTCTTCAGTTTTTTGGAAGAGTTTGTGAAGTATTGTTATTACTTCTCCCTTAAATGTTTGGTAAAATTCACTACCGTCACCATCTGGGCCTGAATTTCTTTATAGGGAGGTTTTTATGTTATGTTATTCTTTTTTTTTTTTTTTTTTTTTTTTGAGACAGAGTCTTGCTCTGTCACCCAGGCTGGAGTGCAGTGGTGCGATCTCGGCTCACTGCAGCCTCCACCTCCTGGGTTCAAGTGATTGTCTTGCCTCAGCCTCCCAAGTACCTGGTATTACAGGTGCATGCCACCACGCCTGGCTAATTTTTTGTATTTTTGGTAGACACGGGGTTTCACTGTGTTAGCCAGGATGGCCTCCATCTCCTGACCTCATGATCCACCCACCTCAGCCTCCCAAATTGCTGGGATTACAGGGATGAGCCACTCATCCTTTTTTTTTTTTTTTTTTTTTGAGGGAAAGTCTCACTCTGTCGCCCAGGCTGGGGTGCAGAGGTGTGACCTCAGCTCACTGCAACCTTGGGGGAACCCACCCCCAGTAATTCATTGTGGGTCCTTTTCTATTTTCCCTAAGTGTCAGCCAGTCTGAGAAATAAAGGGAAAGAGTACGAAAGAGAGAAATTTTAAAGCTGGGTGTCCAGGGGAGACATCACATGTTGGCAGGTTCCATGATGTCCCCCAAGCCGCAAAAGCAGCAAGTTTTTATTAGTGATTTTCAAAAGGGGAGGGAGTGTATGAACAGGGTGTGGGTCACAGAGATCACATGCTTCACAAGGTAATAAAATATCACAAGGCAAATGGAGGCAGGGTGAGATCACAGGACTGGGGCAAAATTAAAATTGCTAATGATGTTTCGGGCACGCACTGTCATTGATAACATCTTATCAGGAGACAGGGTTTGAGAGCAGACAACTGGTCTGACCAAAATTTATTAGGTGGGAATTTCCTTGTCCTAATAAGCCTGGGAGTGCTACGGAGACCGGGGCTTATTTCATCCCTTATCTACAACCATAAAAGACAGACGTTCGCAGAGTGGTCATTTCAGAGACCTCCCCCTAGGAATGCATTCTCTTTCTCAGGGCTATTCCTTGCTGAGAAAAAGAATTCAGTGATATTTCTCCTATTTGCTTTTGAAAGAAGAGAAATATGGCTCTGTTCCGCTTGGCTCTCAGGCAGCCAGACCTAATGGATATCTCCCTTCTTCCCTGAACATCGCTGTTATCCTGTTCTTTTTTCCAGGTGCCCAGATTTCATATTGTTTAAACAATTTGTGCAGTTAATGCAATCATCACAGGGTCCTGAGGTGACATACATCCTCAGTTTATGAAGATGATGGGATTAAGAGATTAAAGTAAAGACAGGCTTAGGAAATCACAAGAGCATTGATTGGGGAAGTGATAAATGTCCATGAAATCTTCACAATTTATGTTCAGAGATTGCAGTAAAGGCAGATGTAAGAAATTATAAAAGTATTAATTTGGGGAACCAATAAATGTGCATGAAATCTTCACAACTTATGTTCCTCTGCCATGGCTTCAGCCAGTCCCTGCATTCAGGGTCCCTGACTTCCTGAAACACCCCCCCATCCCAGGTTCAAGCAATTTTCCTGCCTCAGCCTCCCAAGTATCTGGGGTTACAGGTGCCTGCCACCATACCCAGCCAATTTTTGTATTTTTAGTAGAGACGAGGTTTCACCATGTTGGCCAAGCTGGTCTCGAACTCCTGACCTCAGGTAATCTGCCCGCATCAACCTCCCAAGGTGCTGGGATTAAAGTCATAAGCCACTGTGCCTAGCCTATAGGGAGGTTTTAAAACAACACTTTGCATCACTTCTAGGCCTTTTACCTAAGATCAAGTGTAAAAACCAAGTTGAGTTTCTTTAATAGATACAGGGCTATTCAGATTATCTATTTCTTCTTGGGTGAACTTTGGTAATTTGTCTTTCAAGGAATTTGTCAATTTTATCCATGGTGTTGAATTTAATTGGCATAAAAGTATTCCTAATGTTATTTTACTATCCCTTTATATCTGTAGAATCTTTAGTGATGCCACCTCTCTTATACCTTCTACTGGTAATTTTCTCTCTCTTTTTTCCCTGATCAATCTGGCTGAAAATGTATCAATGTTGTTGATTTCCCAAAGAACAAGCTTTGAGATTCATTGATTTTCCTCTAACTTATTTTCTTTCACTGATTCCCACTTTGATCTTTATTATTCCTTTTTTCTGCTTACTTTGGATTTAATTTGCTTTTTTTCCTCATCTTTAAGTGAAAACTGAAGTCACTGATTTGAGACTTCTCTTCTTTTCTAATATAATATTTAATGACATAAATCTTCCTCTAGGTACTGTTTTAGTGACAGCCCATATATTCTATGTTGTTTTCTATTTTCACTCACTTTGAATTGGTTTCTAATTTTCCTTTAGATTTCTCCTTTGACCTATGGGTTATTTAGAAGTATATTAGATGTCAGCTATTTGGGGATTTTCAAGGATCTTTCTGTCACTGATTTCTAATTTAATTCTAATGCGTCATATGCAGTATATTCCATAGAGAACATACTGTGTATGATGAATACTTTTGAATTTATTGAGACTTTTAAAAATGGGCCACAATATGGTCTAGATTCATAAATGTTCCATGGGCACTTGGGAAAAATCTGTATTCTGCTATTGTAGAGCAAAGTGTTCTACAAATATCAAGTCAAGTTAGCTGATAGTGTTGTTCAAATCTACTATATTATTTTTTGTTAGTTTGTTTGTTTG
This sequence comes from Symphalangus syndactylus, assembly GCF_028878055.3. Classification (NCBI taxonomy): domain Eukaryota; kingdom Metazoa; phylum Chordata; class Mammalia; order Primates; family Hylobatidae; genus Symphalangus; species Symphalangus syndactylus. The sequence continues at coordinate 45,219,361 of NC_072434.2, read as the reverse complement.
CTTTTGAGATGGAGTCTCATTCTGTAGCCCAGCTTAGAGTGCAGCAGCACAATCTCGGCTCCCTGCAATCTGTGCCTCCTGGGTTCAGGTAATTCTTCCTGCCTCAGCCTCCCAAGTAGCTGGGATTACAGGCGCTTGCCACATGCCTGGCTAATTTTTGTATTTTTAGTAGAGACAGGGTTTTGCCATGTTGGCCAGGCTGGTCTCGAACTCCTGACCTCAGGTAATCTGCCCACCTCGGCCTCCCAAAGTGCTGGGATTACAGACGTGAGCCATTGTACCTGGCCAAATCTACTGCATTCTTACTGATTTTCTGCCCACTTGTTCTATTAATTATTGAGAGAGGGATGTTAAAATATCTGACAGTTGTGCATTTTTCTATTTCTCTTTGATGTTTTATTAGTTTTTCTTTTATTCATTTTGAAGCCTTATTAGGTACAAAAACATTTATGATTGTTATATCTTCTTCACTGATCACATTGTCAGTATGAAATAACCTTTGATTCCTAGAAATAATTCTTTGCTCTGAAATGTATTTTGATATTAATATAGCTACTCTAAATTTCTTTTGACTAATGTTAGCATGGTATATCTTTTTCCATCTTTATACTTTTAACCTATTTGTGTCTTTATATTTATAGTGCCTTTATTATAGGCAGAATATAGTTGGGTCTTAGTTTTTCAATGTAATCTGACACTCTCTGCCTTTTAGTTGGGGTATTTAGACTATTTACATTTAATGTGATTACTGATACGATTAGGTTGAGCCACTCACCTTGCATATGTTCTCTATTCATCTCATCTGTTTTTTATTTCCTTTTTCCATTTTCCTTTGAATTAATCAAGTATTTTTATCATACCATTTTATCTCATTTTATCTCTCTTGTCAAATGGCCACAATTCTTTCTTTTTTTTTTTTTTTTTTTTTTTGAGATGGAGTCTCGCTCTGTCGCCCAGGCCAGAGTGCAGTGGTGTGATCTTGGCTCACTGCAAGCTCCGCCTCCTGGGTTCATACCATTCTCCTGCCTCAGCCTCCCAAGTAGCTGAGACTACAGGTGCCCACCACCACCACACCCAGCTAATTTTCTGTATTTTTAGTAGAGATGGGGTTTCACCACATTAGCCAGGATGGTCTCAATCTCCTGACCTCATGATCCGCCCTCCTTGGCCTCCCAAAGTGCTGGGATTACAGGCGTGAGCCACTGCGCCTGGCCTACAATTCTTTTTTTTAAATTGTAAACCTTAAGATAATACATTTTATTTGAAGAAAGGTGCTGAAGAGGTGTTATTGGTGTAGGGTGTTAAAATAATGGTAAGCTATGAAAAGGGGAAAAGGGCATTGAGGCTAAGGAGTTAGTATGAAAAAACAACAGACCAGTACACATGGGAATGTTGGTGTAGTTTTGTACTGGGGTGGTTAGATTTGCAGTCGCTGAAGCTAAGTTTGTAGGCAAAGACTGAAGGAGAGATGAATCTGGAATGGCAAGTTCAAATTAGTCACTAGAAGACCTCAAACCATCCCCCCTACAACCCCAGTTCTGTAGATATTGAAAGAATGGTGGACCCGGGGCCTGCTCTCTCTGAACTTGACTCCTCACTTCCCTATGAAAGCTGGCTTTGCTATGTGCCCTGTGATATATATCTGCCCCCACTTTACAAAAGTATGAACCTTGTCTCTGGTTTACCTCCAATGCCTAGAAAAATATGTTGCAGAATGCATGCTTCAGTAAATAATCTTTTAATCACTGAATATTTCAAGAATTCCACATAATTCTATATGACATTATTAACTATTGTAAATTTTTAAGTGGAGAAAAAGTACTATGTTGCCTTTATTTCATGAAGGCAACCTTAAGAGTTGGCATGAACACATCTATCCATCCACTTGTATTTGTGCTCATATACTCGTATCCCACTTACTATGGATGAATGGAATGATCTATCATCTAAAGTCAGTATTTCTTCTTCCTAACTTCCAATCGAAGGACATTATTCCAGAAATACTTCCTTGTATTTCCTACGTTATCAATTTTGTCCTCTCTGTGGAATATTTCCATTGGCATGCAAACATGCTATTATTTTTTCTCATCTTATAGAACATTAAACACAGCAATCTTGACTCTACTTCCTCTATAACTACTTACCTTTTCTCCATTCCTTTTTTGAGTGAAGCTTCTTGAAATTGTTGCCTGTGCTTACTGCATTCAACCCCTCTACTTAGTTCTCTCAGAAATCCCTTTCAGTCAAGCTTTCTCCTTATCACTTCACCCAAAGGACTCTTGTGAGGTCATCAGGGCTAGCCACTTTACTAAATCCAATGGCTGATTATCAGGTCTCATTTTATGTCAACTTTCAGCAGCATTTGATAAAATTGGCCACCATTTTCTTGAAATAATGTTTTCCTTTGGCCTTGTGAACATCATACTCTCCTTTACTGGTTGCTTTTCAATTTCTTTTTCTGGTTCCTCTTTACCCTTCTTTATTTTTATTTCAATAGGTTTTTGTGGGGAACAGGTGGTGTTTTATACATGAGTAAGTTTTTTAGTGGCAATATCTGAGGTTTTTGTGCATCCATCACCAGAGCAATGTACACTGTACCCAATGCGTAGTGTTTTATTCCTCGACCCCCTCCTACCCTTTCCCCCAAGTCCCCAAAGTCTATTGTATCATTCTTATGCTTTTGCATCCTCATAGCTTAGCTCCCACTTACCAGTAACAACATACAATGTTTGGTTTTCCATTTCCGAGTTACTTCACTTGGAATAATGGTCTCCAATTCCATCCAGGTTGCTGCAAATGCCATTATTTCGTTCCTTTTTATGGCTAAGAAGTATTCCATTGTATGAATGTGTATATATACATATACACATACATACATACATACATATATACCACATTTTCTTTATTCACTCGTTGATCGATGAGCATTTGGGCTGGTTCCTTATTTTTGCAATTGTGAATGCTGCTATAAACATGCATGTACAAGTATCTTTTTCATGTAATGATTTCTTTTCCTCTGGGTAGATAACCAGAAGTGGGATTGCGAGATCAAGTGGTAGATCTCCTTTTAGTTCTTTAAGGAATCTCCACACTGTTTTCCATAGTGGTTGTTATTAGTTTACACTCCCACCAGCAGTGTAAAAGTGTTCCCTTTTCACCACATCCACACCAACATCTATTTTAATTTTTTGATTTTTTTATTATGGTCGTTCTTGCAGGATTAAGGTGTTATCGTGTTGTGGTCTTGATTTGCATTTCCCTGATAAGTAGCAAGGTTGAGTATTTTTTCATGTTTGTTGGCCATTAGTATATCTTCTTTTGAGAATTGTCTATTCATGTCCTTAGCCCACTTTTTGATGAGATTGCTTGTTTTTTCCTGAACAGCTACAATTATTTGGCTTGTTATTTTAGTGGTTGCTTTAGGGTTTATAGTGCATGTCTTCAACTGATCACAGTCTACCTTCAAGTGATAATATATCATTTTAGTATAAGAAACTTACATCAGTATACTTCTTCCCTCCTAGTGTTTAAGCTATGACTGTCATCCGTTTTATTTTACACGTCGTAAATTCCATAGTAGTTTATTATTTTTGTTTAAACAATTACATTTTAAAGAGGCTTAAGTAATAATAACAAATCGTATATTTGTCCATGTTGTTACTATTTCCAGTGCTCTTCATTCCCTTGTGCAGATCTAGATTTCAATATGGTATCCTTCTTACTGCCTAAAAGACATCCTTTAATTTTTCTTGTAGTGCAGGTCTCCAGGTAAGAAAGTCTTAAGTCTTTAGAAGTCTAAAAATGTATTTATTTCTTCGTATCCATTATTCTCTTTTTGGTAATATCTAGTTGGCTGTGACACTAATCCACTAAACTTTCCGTTTCAATTATGGTATTTTTCAAATCTAGATTTCTATTTGGTAATTTTTCTCAATCTACTTGATTATTTTCATACTCGTGCTCTTTAATCCGCTTGTTTCTTTACGTGTAAGATGCACTTTATGTGATGTTTGGTGACTCTAATATCTTAAGTCTCTGTAGGTTGTTTCCTCTGTACATTGTTTCTGCTGGCTCTTGCCCATTATACATGTTTGTAATTTTTGATTAAAAACTTACATTCCTTGAAGCTGTCTTCCATTTTGCTTTTGCCAGGCACCTGGAAGGCATTAAAAACCTGATGTCACTTTAAATTTGCAGCTTGGGACTTTTTAGATTTTACAGCTTGTGTGTGAAGCCACCAGTGGAAAGGCTGCCCATGGTTATATATTAATGTATACACACTCTCAGGAGAGATGTTTTCCCTCAGGATGGACAATCTTGTCTGCTGTTCCAAGGGCTGCAGGGATTGAGGGGGCAGAAGACAGGGGAGGCAGACAGGTTGATTCATAGTTCCCTCCTACACTAAACCGATCTTTTTGGTGTCCTACTTTTTGATGTCTTTTCCTAACCCTCCCACCTTGGACAGGATCTAAACTTTGTCTGCTATTCTGCTGCCCCATCCTCATCCCAGACTATGAAAAGAGAGTTTCAGTATGACACTTGGCAACTATCTTAAGGGTGAAAAATGGCATCTAATTACTTCTTTGGGTTTCTACTTTCACTTTTTAATTTTAATTTTTTTGCCTCTGTGAACTCTTAATTATTTTGCAGCTCATTGATACATTTTTAAAAATGGTTCTTAATATGTATTCCAGAAGTTTTTGTTGTTTTTTGCTCCTTGTCAGCCCATGTTGCCGGAAATAAAATTCTTTCAACTTGTTCTTTAACAATTTACAGTATCCATATATTCTTTCCTGTTCCAGAAGCAATAGAGTGAGAACACACACTTAGGAGCCAAACTGGCCTGAGATTAAGATCCACCAGCAATGTGACCTCAGTAGCCTATTTACATTCTGAGCCTCAGTTTCTAATAGGGTTGGCGTGATAATTAAATGCGGTAATATATGAATAACACTTAAAACAGAGACTGACACTGGCAAGGATGGACTTTCTTGTTATCACTATCTGAAAAAGTTGAAAAATTGTGAGCCTGAGTAACAGTTATACATCTTACCCAATGGTTCACTAACCTCTGGTCCCTGGCTACCCTGGCCCCCTCTACCATGCAGTCACCCACACCCATGCTTATACTGATGGAGAGGAGTCAACTATGAGCTATTCACTGGATGACAGGCCCAGCTACTGTCACAGATGCACCCCAAGTCCAGGACAGAATGCTAGCAGATAGCTGCTGGTCTGAGAAATGTCATCATCATATAAGCCTGAGTGAAAACACAGCCCCTTTACTACTAAGAAATCTGAAAACAAACCAACATAAACAAACACAATTTTAAATTTTGTATTTTTTATGATGTCATTTATCCCAACAGCCATCTGACATCAATAGCCCTGATTACTAAAAGTCTCAACGTTATAGAAATGTTCTCCTTTTTTGAAAACCACGTTTATTTTTCCCCCACAATACAGCGCTCTCTGCAAAGACTTGAACTGATAACATAGCTCAGGGACTAACTCTGTCTTAGCAGAGTAGCAGCTGAAAAAAGAAGAGAATTCTTGACAAACAGGGAGACCAGGAATGCTCACTTCTAAAAACATTATTTATTCAGGGCAAGTGGTATTTCTGATGTGCGAATGAAGCTTAAACTTCAGCTTTAATTTATAAGAATTAGGAAATGCAGATTAAATCTCTGATGCCATAGTGTGAATTCAGTAAAGGTTAACTAATCTATGACGCAAAGACAAACGTTAGCTATCCTACGCTTATTATTCTGGAAATTTAATGAAAATTAAATAAGCAGACTCACGGAGTGTAAGAATTATCCCCCCGCCTTAACAGTGCTGTTTTCAGCCTCTGTTGCCTGAAACATTGCAGAATAATTCAGATTTTTTAACCCCACCTTTTTATTGAGTAAAACCAAAGTACTAAACTAATAAATGTGAAAAAGGATGTTGGGTTTAAAAAGAAAAAGCCTCTAGCCATAGAGCCTCTTAGATATTTTAAAAGTGAAGACTGAGAAGGAACGCACTGTTGCTAAATAGAATTAGAGGATTACGGTCAGTTTATAAACTTTTCAATATGGGATTTGAATGTTCTGATATTAGATATGATGTACATACTTTATTTATATAGTACCTCCCGAGAAGAAAAAAATCAATATTGTTTTATACAGTATTTGGCATGCTATTCACGTATGCAGTGATGTATACGATGTCAGAGCTAAAAAATAGCTTAGATACGATTTGGATTCAGCGCTGGGCGGGTCCACCCCCGCCAATCCCCGCCCCGTCCCCTCCCCCTCGCCTCGCCTCATCCCGCCCCCTCCGCCCCGCCCTCTCTGCCCCCCACCCCGCCCCCTCCGCCCCTCCGCCCCCGCCCCCGCCCCGTCCCCTCAACCCCGCCCCGCTCCGCCTTGTCCCCCTCCGCCCTGCCCCGCCCCGTCCCGTCCCCTCCGCCCCACACCGCCCCCTGAGGCATGCGCGGTGCGCCTGGCCGGCGGGGCTGGCTGTTTGAGAACTGCAGGCGGAGCTTCCTGGCCGGTGTCTGAAGTCGTCAGTTTACTGCTTGTAACGAACATAACGATCACTGGGAACCTGGAAGTAGAGACTCCTTTCTGCCGTCTCTCCGTCCCTCGGGCTGCTGCGAATCTCCCCCGACGCCGGTCGCCAGGACCCCGGGCTGGCTGAACGCCCGCACCGGTCCCGCCGCCCCAGGGCCCGCTACGCGCCCGGCATAATGGGAGAAAAATCACGACGGAAAGGCCCAGCCCCTTGCCATGCAGACGGGAAGCTTGCCCGCACGTGTGACCACCCTTACGTACCTTGGGGCTTCACCCCCGCTTCGCGGGCTCCAACAGCCTGGGTCGGGGCCTCCTTGTCCTGTATGGGCCTCTCGGCGGTAAGAACACAGTCCCGAGCCCCAGCGAGCTCGCGGGCCTCCCACCCGCCGTGCACAGGCTGCACTTCTGCGCCCCAGCACTGCACCTGCCTGACCACCTGGGTCACTTTTCCATTCTGATGACGTCCTGTACTTCGTGGCTGCAGGCTTCTCAAGCCCCAGGTCTGTGCAGGGACGAGCAAAGCAGCAGAATATCCGTGCCACATCTTTCTGGAGCACCCATTTTACTACCAGATTTGAAAGGAACGCAGTTAAGTAATTTCCAAGGTAAGTAATTAAAATTTTACGATGAAAAGGCTGGAAACTCTTCTGCTGGTAATAACTGTCGTGCCTGAAATGTCAGACTTTCTCTGAGAAAAAAACTGAAAACTTGTTTCCCATTATTTTAAATAGGAAAAATTATAGGGCACTTGAGCAAGTCAATAGAAAAAACCTACCAATTTCCTAACTCAAAGTGTGGCAGTAGGTTTAAGTTGCACATAAGTTAGGATGTAAAATGCTTAAATGTTGCCACTTGGTCACCCACATTTGATATGGTTGTTAACATGCAGTTGCCTTGGATGCAGTAGCTGTGGCTTGAGACCAGCAACATCACACGTGAACCTCCCCTTTGTCAACACACCAAAGCTTTTTGAAGTGACTGTCATGATCCTGATGGTCTACCAGTTGTTTCTGGAAGCAACATGTGGCTTTTCCAGCAAACTATTTAGTTTAAAGTGTTGTAATTTTTGAAAGCTCAAACATGATGTCTACAACCATCAGCCGAAAAATTTGAGACAGGTTCTTGCTCTTTTGCCCAAACTACACCACGATAGGGGCTCCAGCGATCCACCTGCTTCAGCCTCCCCAGTAGCTGAGACCACAGGTGTGTGCCACCATGCCTGTTAATGTCTAAATTTTTTGTAGAAACTACATCTCCCCACATTGCCCAGGCTGGTCTCGAACTTCTAGACTCAAGCAGTTTTCCTGCCTTGGCCTCCCAAAATGCTGGAATTACACACGTGAGTCATCGACTGCACCCAGCCTGAAAAATGTTTTGTGAGATAAATAGCTGCTATACAGTTTAGATATTAAAAACTAAGATGTGTTCTTCCAGGAAAGTAATAATTTCGGGTATATTCTGTGTCACATCCTGTATTATGAAATAGATGGCAAAAAAAATCCCATTTAATTTAAAGATGGAAGCTGTAACTTCAAGTAAATTTGGAGCTGAGGAGTCCTTTCGGGCTATGACCCCAGAATTCTGGGATTCTCTGTACTGATTTTTTGCTAGTGTCCACACACAAGCATTCCTTAATGCTGTGCGTTAAACAAATAGACCTTCTTTGACCCCAGATTTCTCTCCATTTACCATTCTGTTTCTCTGCTCCATGCAGCTACCTCACCTTCTGTCCTCTCTTGAACCCACTCCTTTCTAGCTTTTCTCCAGGGTACTTTGCTGAAAAGACTTATCTCAGTCATTTAGCTGCATTTGACACACGATACAACTGAGGAGTTCCACCCTTTCTTCTGCATTTTAAAGACCTTCCCTCCTGGATTCCCTCTCACCTTTATCTTCATCCTCCTGCTCCTCCTCCACCAGATCTCTAGTGATCCCCTCAGAATGATCCCACACAGTCTCATAGCTTTAAATACCATTCATCTGTTGATAACCACTAGGCTTGGGTCCTCTTCCCTGAGGGGAGCACCAAGAGTCATCCCTGACTCTATTCCCTTCTCCCCCAACGCCCATGCAACCACACAGCAAGTCCTGTGGCTCTTGATTGCAACCAGCATCCTGATTCACCATCTCCATTTCTACAACCAGTTTCAGTCACCTTCCTCTCCTACTGGTCTACTGCCAAAGATCCTCCAACCTCCCTGTATCCTGTGTTGCCCTCCTACAGTCCAGCCTCCCCTCAAGCATCCAGAGTGATCTCTTGAAAATATTAAAACATGATATAGGCATACCCCCACCCCTGTGTAAACCCTGCCACTGTCTACTCATTGCAGTAGAATAAAAGCTCAGACAACCTGGTGCCTGCCTCTTCAACCTCATCTCCTACCCTTGCTTGTTCTTCCTATGTGGGTCAGATTTTCTGGTCTCCAGAGCTGAAAACAATCTTAACTGACAGACATTAGATCATAGACTCTACCCACAGCATAAGGCATGGAAGGAAAAGTCTGAGAGATTGAAGGGCCAGAAAAGTTTGTTTAAAAAAAAACAACTGGAAACATAACTAACCTGTATGTATATACTCAAAAGAACGTGGAAACAAAATGAACTCTTTAGAAACTGAGCCAACAGACTTGCAAACAAATAGAAATACCTTTGGTCTTACTCTGAAAACGAAAAGAATCCTTAGTGAGTATACAAGAACAAAAATTGTACACATTTCTGGGTCATAATGCAATAAAACTAGAAATAATCAAAAGAGATTTTAAAGATGTTCAGCTTCCTGAAAATGTAAATTATCCTTTTAAACAAATTAATGCCTGCATCAGGGTGCAAATCCAAAACACAAATACCTTGCCTATAAAAATATCTTTTTGCAAACAACAGTGTATCCGGATGTAAGAGGAGAGCTCACTGACTCAGAAGCTCCCAGAGTGACCAGATGTGTTCATGGGAACCGGAGCACTGCCCTGCAGTCATTTGACATCACCTTATTACAAGTAGGACAGCCATGCTGGGAGATCCCCAGATGCCAGTAATAAGTCAGAGGATTCCCTCCTGAACGGGACTTCCCAGTCCTCTTTGGCACAGGGTTCCAGGCAGTGACCACAAATCCGTCGGTGAGGGCTTACAAGATCAACCTGCCCTCAGGCAGTGGAGTGGAAACTGGCACTAGCAGCTACAGTGGAAAAAATGAATGGCCTCTAAGAATATGTCATCTGCTCCATGCAAAGACTCTGGATCCCAGAAGTCCTCCTGGTAAAGACTCGGAGCCAGACAACTTCATTTCCTGTCACCTGGGCTGCTCTCCCTCTGGCAGCTATGGAAATTGGTGAAGCACAGGAACGTATTGGAAATGGCAATGATGTGCCATTCCAATGTGTGGAAGTGTACAAGTTAAGTAATATTTTAAAAACAGAACACACAACAATTTGCACAATCCGACCAAAGCTCTGTCATGTATGTTTCTAAACAAGTTTGGAAGAGAATTTGGAAATGGCTGAAATTTTTTTATAAAGCTCATGTTTTTAGTTTGTTTAAATGTAAAAGCATACACTTAGAAACAAGTTAGTACATAAAAATTTTTAATCTTATCTATCTGGAAGCTTCAAATACCTAGAATGAGGCATTTCCCAAAGGTCTCTGTAACTTGAATTTTACTGTAGTTTGAAAACTCTTGCCCAGCATAGTGGCTCACACCACTGTGCACTTTGCACCACTATGCACATCATTCAGCACTTTGGGAGGTTAAGGTGGGCAGATCACTTGAGCTAGGAGTTAAGAGACCAGCCTGGGCAACATGGTGAAACCCCATCTCTACAAATAATTTAAAAATTAGCTGGGAGTGGTGGCACTGCCGATAGACACAGCTACTCAGGAGGCTGAGGTGGGAGGATCCTTGAGCCCGGGAGGTCTACAGTGCAGTGAGCCATGATTGCACCACTGTACTTCAGCCTGGGCAACAGTGCCAGACCCTGCCCCCTCCCCCAAAAGAAAGAAAACTATTAGTTCATAGTGCAGTTGATGAAATAATGTACATCCACAAAGAAAGGAGCAATCATAATATGTATATAATTACTCAGTATTAAAATATTGTGTATAGTATTACATATATAATATTGAATACCTATAATGAATGGGGCACTGCTTTAAGCACTTTATGCTCATTATCCCACAAGAATTCTCTCTCCAGCAGGTCTTAGTATATTCAATTTAAAGGCTAATTAGTAAGCAATATATAGAATTGAACAAGAAACTACTTAAAACAGAAGGCTCTCGAAAATACAATGTGGAATGAGTAATGCAAGTTACAGAGATACACAGCACATTTATAGAAAGTGTAAAAACTTACAAAGTTGAACAGTATATTATTTAGAGAAACTATATTATTTAGAGATACTATGTAATAAAAGTATAATGAAAGTCAGGGAAATAATACTTTTTTTAAAGCTTCAGATGAATGATTGTCCTAGATGGGGTTACATTTCAAAAGGGCCAACCATGCAGATGGCTTCAAATGTAGTGGTGTAGGTGATGGGTACAATGTATTTATTTTACTTTTATGTGAGTCTGTGTATGTGTGTGTGTCTGTGTAATTTTGTATGTATAAAATAGTTCGTAATAATTTTTTTTTTGAGTTGGGATGTTTCTCTGTCTCCTAGGCTGGATTGCAGTAGCATGATCACCGCTCACTGCAGCCTCCACCTCTCAGGCTCAAGTGATCCTCCCGCATCAGCCTCCTGAGTACCTGGGACTACAAGTGTGCACCACCATGCTTGGCTAAATTTTTAAAATCTTTTGTAGAGATGGGGTCTCACTCTGTTGTCCAGGCTGGTCTTGAACTCCCAGCCTCAAACAATCCTCCTGCCTCAGCCTCCCCAAGTGCTGGTATTACAGGGTGAGTTGCTGTGCCCAGCCTATTTTTTTTTTATTTTTAAACAGCTTTATTGAGGAAAAATTCACATACCTTATGATCTGCTAGGGTTTAGCATAACCACAGATATGTGCAACCAAAACCATGGTTAAGTTTACAACATTTTTATTAGTCCTGTACCTTTTAGCTATCACCCTGTTTTTCCCTCCACCCCCTAACCCAGTTGTAAGCAACCACAAATCTAGTTTCCATCTCAATAGATTTGTCTTCTCTGGGCATTTCATATAAATCAATCCATATAAGTGTTTTTTCATATCTGGCTTCTTCACATTTGTCTCATTCCAGAAGGTGCCTGAATTTTTCCACAACTGGGAATACTAAGCTGTGGGGTGAATTTTTGGTTTCCAAGTGAATGTGAATGAGGCAGAGTGGAAGGAGAGTTCTTTTACTGAGGGAACGGAACAAGAACCAATGAAAGAGATCCAGCAGGAGGGGAGGCAGGAAGCGGGGGGGAGAGCTTCTTGAAGCAGATGAACAGAGCTCTGGGCCATGACAGCAGAATAGAAGGTGCAGTGCAGCGGGGTGCAGGTCCTGAGGGGGAGGGAGGGGGAATGTGGAAAACAGCAGGTCATAAACTCTGAATTCCAGCTGCTGGAGCTGTGGGTCCCAGGGGCCTGGTTATCCCCTCACAGGCAGGAGCTGGAAAGTGGGGCTCTGCTCAGGTCCAGGAAGGAAGTGGGTGCACGGGTGGTGTGGACATGTGCATGGAAGCCCACAATGTGAGGTCAGAACTTCAGGGAGAACCTGCATTTGGGCTCCAGGCTGGTTGGAAGTGTCCTTTCATTCAGCAGCCTTCTCATTAAGTGCCTGCTGTGTGACAGACACTGCAGAGCACAGGGATGCAATCTTACCTGTCCCAGCTTTCCAGGCACCCCACGCGCTTTCAAACAACCAGCTCTCATGTTTCATGGAGCAAGAACTCACTACCACCGGGACAGCACCAAGCCATTCCTTCCAGGGAGTTGCCTGGAAGGCTGGGACGTGGTTATTTTCCATCTCCCCACGGTTCATGGAACTGTATTATGCATAGAATTGGCAAAGTACAACTATCATTGATTAGTAATTGAAGAAACAAAGATTTTACCTTCATGTTTTTTACAAAATGCAATATCTGAGATGTAGCATTCTATATCTTTGGCTTCTTTAATGTTAGCTATACAGACAAAATAGAAAATGAAAAAATTTTTTCCAATATTAAATATTCACATTGATGTCTGTATTAGTCTATTTTGTGTTGCTATAAAAGAACACCTGAGGCTAGGTAATTTATGAAGAAAAGAGATTTATTTGGCTTATAATTCTGCAGGCTGTACCAGCCTGGCACCACCATCTGTTTCTGGTGAGGACCCTAGGAAGCCTCCAGTCATGGTGGAAGGGGAAGTGGAGCAAGGAAGGAAGGAGGTGGGGAGCCACACGCTTTCCAACAACCAGCTCTCATGTTTCATAGAGCAAGAACTCACTACCACTGGGACAGCACCAAGCCATTCCTGAAGGATCTGCCCCTAAAGACCCAAACACCTCTCACTAGGCCCTGCTTTCAACATTGGGAATCAAATTTCTTTCTTTCTTTCTTTCTTTCTTTCTTTCTTTCTTTCTTTCTTTCTTTCTTTCTTTCTTTCTTTCTTTCTTTCTTTCTTTCTTTCTTTCTTTTTTTGAGGTGGTGTTTCGCTCTGTCTCCCAGGCTGGAGTGCAGTGGCACGATCTCAGCTCACTGCAAGCTCTGCCTCCCGGGTTCATGCCATTCTTCTGCCTCAGCCTCCCGAGTAGCTGGGACTGCAGGTGCCCACCACCACGCCCGGCTAATTTTTTGTATTTTTAGTAGAGACAGGGTTTCTCCGTGTTAACCAGGATGGTCTCGATCTCCTGACCTTGTGATCTGCCTGCCTCGGCCTCCCAAAGTGCTGGGATTACAGGCATGAGCTACCGCACCTGTCCTAGGCCCCACTTTCAACATTGGGAATCAAATTTCTTTCTTCTGTTTTGTTAAAGAGATAATCTCACTTTGTCACCCAGGGTGGAGTGAAGTAGCACAGTTATAGCTCACTATCGAAGCCATGGCTGAGCTGAGCCATAGCTTACTGTGGCATTCAACTCTTGGGGCTCCAGAGGTCCTCCCACCTCAGCCTCCTGACTAGTTGGGATAACAGGCTCGATCCACCATGCCCAACTAAGTTTTTAATTTTTTGGAGAGACAGGGTCTTACTAGGAGGTCAAATTTCAACATGAGATTTGGGAGGGGACAAATATTCAAACTATATCAATGTCAGTAGGTTTTTTTCCTCATAAAGAGTATCTATGTGTTAGGAACTTTAGATGTTTAAAAAGTGGTGGAGGGGGAAGAAGTATATAATAAGGGACACACACTTTATAATTTCCTCACATTTTAAATTACTCCAATAACTAATACATAGATGGATTTATAGGTCTGGAATTTTTTCAGTGAGACATTTGTTTATAATTAAAATGTGGATTTTATCTCCTTATTCCTTTTTAATTCAGTCCCAGGCCTGAGCCACCATCAAAACCTTCCGACATTGAAGCTGGGGTTTTTCCCTGAAAATGTTGCTTGTTAGGAAAAAAGGAAGCAGTTGCCTTGAGCCAGCTGACCTTGGCTGCCATGCCACTCTCACAGAGGAGTGTTATTCAGTGGGAAGTTTTGCTCCCTGCATGGCACCACAGCCCCTCAGCCCTGAACTCAGCAAACACTGTCCCATTTTGCCCCCAGTAACAAGCACAGGGGCACCATCACAGGCTAGTACCCAGTGTGGACTAAGTCTTGGGAACTTACTGGAATTGTTGGAAGATATGTCCCTTTTTAGTAATGCACATGGCCGTAAATATTAGGTACAATTTGAGTTCAGACTCAATTCATCATGTGTTTTGGCTCAGCTGTGGCCTGCATATGGTGTTGCTGATAATAGCAATTAAAATGCTGGTGAGCCACAGAAAGAAAAATCCTGTGTTTTCTGGAAGCTTCAAACACCTTTGGATTTGTTCCTTAATCACCTGGGAGGAAGAGAATCTACAAAAACTGGAAACACAGTGGCCAGCATGCAGCCCTTGAGAGGCTTGCTGAGCTATGAGGGTCTGGAGGAGGAGGAAGCTCTGCATTGTTTCTGCAGCCCCCGTGCAAAACAATGTTGAATTCCAGTGTGATATTGAAATGAATGTGTTTTATTGCAATGTTGAATCTTAAATTTTTTATTAAGTCGTTTGTTCACAAATGGAAACAACAAAATTACAAATTATTTAAAATTTTCAGATTTTATAACCTTCCTGTCCTCTAGCAAAAAAAAAAAAAAAAAAAGGAAGAGAGAAATTTGATTCCCAATGTTGAAAGTGGGGCCTAGTGAGAGGTGCTTTGGTCTTGGGGGCAGATCCTTCAGGAATGGCTTGGTGCTGTCCCGGTGGTAGTGAGTGAGTTCCTGCTCTATGGAACACGAGAGCTGGTTGTTTGAAAGCATGTGGCACCCCACCTCCTTTCTTCCTTGCTCCACTTCCCCTTCTATCATGACTGGAGGCAGCCTGAGCTTCAGAAGGGAGGCAGTCCTTTAAGACAGCCATGTCCAATATAAACAGAATATGAGCTATGCCTGTCTGTAGTTTTAAATTTTCTAATAGCCAGGTTAAGGAAACTAAAGAGAAACAGGTGGAATTGATTTGTAATAATATAATTTATTTGACCCAATGTATCCAAAATATCATTTTAATGTGTGATCAGTATAAATTATTAATGAAACATTTTACATTTCTTTGTCCTAAATCTTTAAAACTCACTCCATATTTTACACCTCTAGCATATCTCAGTTCAAAGCAGCCAGATTCCAGATGTTCTGAGAGCTCTGACTCCCTGAACTCAGGAAGGTGAAGGGCCTGAACCCCACTTCTCTGCCAGGATCGAGGGAGCTCCCCCTCCCTACCCACATCTCTTCTCAGTCCCAAAGGAAGAGAGAGTGCCCTGAGAGAGCAGGGGCTGCCAGCAGGAGGTGGCCACACGTAGGCCACTGCTGCGGATCTGCTGCTTGGTGGGGCCATTCTCCCCTCCAGAGATCAGAGGACAGTGGGGTCCCTGGAGTTGGGACCTGTCCACAGCCTTGACCTCCAGAGTTTAGATTTGGAAGGAATAGATTGCAGACAAATGCCTTACCTTGCTATTTGGCCTTTGCCTTAGTGGTCAGGCTGTCATCTATTTCCTCCTGTGTTGTGTGATACTGTGTGAGTTTTAAGCACATACATGTCTACACGCACTTCTTCATAATTCAAGGGACCCAACTTCTAATAAGGAGAAAAGGAATTCAGTACCTAGACGGTCCCTGTAGTGTGCCAGCTAACTTGTAGTCAGCATGTTGTTAATCCTGGCCTCCTGTCAGCTCTGGGTGTGTTAGTTAGCTTTTACTGTGTAATGAGCCATCCCAAAACTTATTTAGCTCATGATTGAGTAAGTCAGCAATTTATGGCAGGCTGCTGCCATAAATTAATTGCTATACCTATAAAACCTGCCATACCTTTATAAGGTATAGCAATCCTCATGCGTGTGTATGGGAGAAGGGGGTCAGCTGCTGGTGACCAGGCAGCTCTGCTGTTGAGAGTGAGTTGGCTGTGGACTGGGCAACTTTGGTTCTCTTCCCCAAAGTGTTTCATCCTCTAGCAGGCTAACCTGGGCTTGTTGTCATGGAGATGGCAGGGTTCTGAAAGAAAAGAAGCATTCAAGACCTTTTGAGACTGGGCCCAAAACTGCCAGCTGGATCCAAGTCTTGGGAAACAGATTCTAACTCTGGATGGGAGCAGCTGTAAAAGTGCATTGCAAAGGGTGTAGATACAGGGAAGGCTGAAGAAACACATATAAAGCACTCCACATGTTTGGAAATTCTTTTCATCCCATTTTGGTATTTGTAGGCTATTACTGCTCTTCAACACAGACTAAATCAAAATGCTGTGCCCAAAACAACCTCTTACTCTGAAAGCAAGTGATGTAAACATAGATCTGCTGAAAAGACATTTCCTCCTGCTGCAATTTAGTCAAGCAGCTGAGCACGTCTTGAAGCCGTCCTTTGATTTTAACAGGGCAGAGCCATTTTCTAAGACTGCCCACCACCTCTCCCCGCAAAGCTGAGCTGCTGCAATGAAGCAAATCCCCACAGCACACAAGGAAATCAGACACAGCTAAGGTTCTCACCCCTGATGCACCTTACAATCACCTGGGTGGCAGGGGGCTTTTAAAATTCCCAAAACCCAAGTTGCAACAGACCAGTGAAATCAGAAGCCCTGGGGTAGGATCCAGACATCCTTGCTGTTTAAAGCTCTCCAGCTGGTTACAGTGTGTGGCCAGAATTGAGAACCACAGCATGAAACCAACGTCTTTTGATGAACTAGTAGCAAATGGTTTCTCAAATGAATGTGAAGTCTTTGCTGCCGAGCTGTAGCATTTCAGTCTTACTTGCATTATTTACATTATTTACGTACTATCTTTTGCAGGACTTGACCTCTGCTCCTGGTTTTGTTTCTGATTCAACTCAATTTCACAAGTACTGAGTGCGTATGATGAGCAGAGCACTGTGCTAGTTATTGTGGCCTTTGTTTGGGGAGGACTTTGCTGGGAAATAAAATCACATCGTCAGAAATAAGAGTCTTACTACTTACAAATTGAGGCAAAAATGGGAAGACCTAGGGGGTCTCACTCAAGGGTTAGGACACTAATAGGTACATCAGAATGTTACAGTTCATCTGATGATGCTGTGAGTGGAAGTGTCCCACTTTGAAACAAAAAACACTGCTGTTACTCTGAGATACTAAGTTATGTGTGCAAATATGTGGTATTTAAATATTTTGTTGATATATAACATGCATATAGAAATATGTGCATAAAGCATTCACTTAATCTCAATGTATATTGTGACAAAATTAATACACATGGGTAACCAAGAAATAGAAGCAGCCTCACTCATGTGGCCCACAAGTGCTTTCTCCCTCCCTCCTCTTCAAATGTACCAATGTCTTAACAGCTGACATTATAGATCAGTTTTGTCTTTCTGTGCAAGTCTTTCGTTACAGAAAAATTTAAATATATAAAAAATGAACAAAATTGTATAATAGAGCCATGGCCCAGCTTCAACAGCTAATAATCATGTGCCATTTTTGTTTCTTCTGTACCTCAGCCCTTTCCCTACCACTGCTCATTTTATTTATTTTTTTAGTTCTTTTTTGGTGAGGTAAGATACACATGCATTGAAAGACACAAATCTTAATTATACAGCTTTGAAAAATAAATACACCTATATAACCTTCACCTCTTTTCAGAATGGAATATTTCCACCATCCCCAGAAGACACCCTCATGCTCATTCCTAGGCAATTTTTAACTCCCCCAGAGGAAAGTACTGTTGCGGAGGTTTTTCAACCGTAAGTTCATTTTGCTTGAAATCATACAATATACATTTTTATGTCCAGCTGTCTCAGCATAATATTTGTGAGACACCTCCATAGTGTGTGTTTTAGTAGTTTGTTCCTTTGTATTCCTGAATAGTATTCTGTTGTATGAAACCACTGTGGTTTGTTCATACATTTCTCTGTTGATGAATATTTGGGTTATTTCCTGTTTTGGGCTATCATAATAGTAAAGATCTATGAACATTCTTATACAAGTACTTTTTTGTATTGTTTTATTCCTTTATCAGCATTGAAGTGACACATTTTTTCATTTTTTAGCAATTGCTCCAAGGATTACAATGTGCATCATTAACATTCTCACAGTCTAGAGTTAATATTGTACTATTACAGTGAGTGTAAAATAGAAAAACTTACTACAGAATAGCACCATTTATCTCCTATCCTTTGTGCTGTTGTTGCTATAAATTTTACATCTGCAGATGTCATAAACCCCACAACACAGTGTTATATTTGCTTCAGTCATAGATCTCTAGATGAAATTAAGAGGAAAATAAAGAAAAATACATAATAAATATTTGGAAGGAGACGTTTTGAGGCCACAGAAACATACTGTTTCTTCATCCACAATTTTTGCATTCGTTGATGACTCTTTCCTGCAGTAGTGATTACTGTGGTGTTCTAGTGGTAGTTTTCTATTTGTGCTCCTTCAACATTTATTACTTGGAATTCTTCTGTAAGTAAGATTTGTCTTTCCTTCCTGATTTATTTAATCTTTTCTATATCAGTATGGACTTGTGGATATTTATTTTATGTTGTTGGTTATAATTTAGTGCTGTCATAATTATTTGCCACTCACATTGTTCCACCTTGAGTCATAGAGCGCTCTTCCAGGTTGGCTTCTTTTGACATGTCCCCACCCTTTTATGTTTTTTAAAAGCACTTTCTTATTTTCTGGCACTGCAAGTTGCTCTAGTCTTATCTTGTGTTTTTCATGGCAGGCCTAGAATTAGTCATTTCTCCAAGAAGCCTTGGTTTCTTCTATAGGAGAATGATATTTAGAAACCAGGATCTGGGTACTGGGTGTGCTCATTAATACTGGGATATCACTGCTTCAAGGCCCTCTCAGCATAGTTTGGAAACACATGAATGTTTCCAAACATGTATGCATGAATACAAACTCAGCATCTACCTATCTATATCTGTCTAAACAGATACATTAAAATAGACATGGGTTAATACTGACATTCCTAACTCCAGTCCAGCACTTTAGGGTTTATTCTAGCATTCTCTCTTTGTTTATTTATAACTCTTTCACCTACAGAGACAAACTGGGCTCTAATTCTCTAAAATATATTTGCTAACATGGAAAATCATTTCAGAATGGCTAACCCATACCCTGAAACAAATTTGCCAACCAGAATACAGTATGTTTGTGTGCAGTTCTTGAGTCTTACAGTATGCAGTCAAAACAGTATTTTCCAAGGTTACTTAGGTGAAGACTTTTTTCCCCCACACTCTTCAGTATGGGTCAGTCATAATTTTTAATGCAGTAAGATTCATTTGTCACCAACTGCATTCCATCTGACTTGCCCACCATCTTTGTTGACTTTTAAATTTACATAGAGTAAAACTCATTCTTTGTAACATACAGTTTTATGAGTTTTGACAACTGTATAGAGTTATACATTCATGTTCACAGTAACAGAACTGTCTCATCACCTCTAAAATTCTCTATTGTTGATGCCTCTTTGTAGTCAACCCCTTCCCCAACCGCATTCTTTGGCAACCACTAATCATTTTCTATCCCTATAATACTGCCTTTTCTAAAATATCATATAAATAGGATTATAGAACATATACAACACAGATGAATCAATTGGGTTTTTTGTTGTTGTTGAGTTGTCAAGAATCACTTGGCAATATATGTGAGAGTTTATTTTGGGGCTCTCTAGTCTATTCTGTTGGTCTATATGTCTGTCTTTATGCCAGCACCACATTGTTTTGATTTCTGTAGCTTTGTACTAAGTTTTGAAATCAGGAAGTATGAGTCCTCCAACATTGTTATTTTTCAGGATTGTTTGGACTATTCTGGATCCTGAAATTTTATATGAATTTTAGGATGAATTTTTCTATTTTGCTCAGGACATCATTGGGATTTTTACATTCTTGGTTTAGTTAATTCCTAAGTATTTTATTCTTTTTGATGCTATTGTAAACAGAATTTTCTTAATTTACTTTTCAGATTATTCATTATTAGTATTTAGAAACACAGCTGATTTTTGTACACCGATTTTCTATTGTACCATTCAGCTGAATTTGTTTATTCTAACAGGTGTGTGTGTGTGTAATCTTTAGGGTTTTCTATATCTAAGATCATATCATCTGCAAACGCATATAATTTTACCTGTTTCTTTTCAGTTTGGATGCCATTTGTTTCTTCCTCTTGCCTAATTGTTCTGGCTAGAACTTTCAAGCCATTTTGAATAGAAGTGGTGAAAGCAGGTCTCCTTGCTCTGTTCCTATCTTAGTAGAAAACCTGTCAGTCTTTCACCATTAAGTGTGATGTTAGTGTGTGTTTTTCATATGTGGTCTTTATTATATTGAGGTAGCTTCCATCCCCTCTGCATTTGCTGAGTGTTTTATCATGGAAGGGTGTTTAAATTTTGTCAGATGCTTTTTCTACATCAGTTGAGATAATCATGTGATTTACCACTGCATTCTGCTACTGCAGTGATGTTTGAATGTTCAACCATCCTTGCATTCCAGGAATAAATTCTACTTGGTCATAGTGTATAATTATTTTAATATGCTGCTGAATTTAGTTTGTTGGTATTTTGTTGAGGATTTCTGCATTGATATGCATCAGGGAAGTGATACGTGTCTCCAGTTTTCTTGTCTACTTTTTTTTCTGACTTTGGTATCAGGGTAATTCTGACCTCATAGAATGAGTTTAGAAATGTTCTCTGATTTTCAGTTTTTTAGAAGAGTTGGATTCGTGTTATTTAAATGTTTGGTAAGATTCACCAGTGAAGCCATCTGATTCAAGGCCTTTGTCAGAAAGTTTTTGATGACTGATTCAGTCTTCTTCATAGTTATGAGGTCTATTCTAATTTTCTGTTTTTTCGTGATTCAGTCCTAGTAGGTTTTGTATACCTAAGAACTTGTCTATTTTATCTAGACTGTCCTATTTGTTGGCAAACTGTTGTTTATAATACACCTCTTGTAATTCTTTATTTCTATAGAATTCGTAATAATGCCCCACTTTTATTTTTGGCTTTGAGCCTCTTTTTCTTAGTCAATCTAGCTAAAGTTTGGTCAGTTTTGTTCACCTTTTCAAAAACCAACTTTTGGTTTTGTTTATTTACTGATACGGAGAGATTTATTTCTGTCATATACTGTTTGTTATTTAGATCCCTTATAGCTTTTTTGTTCTTCATTTCCTGCATTCTGTCTTCTTTTGCATTTAATTGATTTTTGGTAATGAAATGTTTTAATTTCCTCATTTCCTTTTGTATATGTTCTAGTGTGTGTGTGTGTACCACCATGGGATTACATTTAACTTGCAAGTTTATTCATTTTATTCAATTATATAAACATACTGTAATTTATTTATCCATTCTACCCTTGATGGTCCTTTGGATTTTTTTTTAATTATTGGACTTTTTTTTAGAGCAGTTTTAGATTTACATGAAAAATGAGTGGAAAGTACAGGGAGTTCTCATATATCCAGTCTCCTGCCCACATGCCCTGTTGTTACCCTTACAGTCTTGTCTTGTGGTACATTTGTTACAGTTGATGAACAATGTAGAAACATTATTATTAACTAAAATTCATTAGAGGTCACTCTTTGTGTTGTACCTTCTATAATTTTGAGAAATGTGTAATGACATGACATGTATCCATCATTAATGCAGCATACAGAATAGTTTTGCTGTCTTAAAATATCCCTTGTGCCTCAGCTGCTTGTTCCTTTCTTTCACCCTCCCCCTCCCACAACCCTGGCAACTACTGCTCTCTTTACTGTTTCCATAGTTTTGCCTTTTACAGAATATCATATAGTTGGAATTCTATGGTACATAGCATTCAAGTGGCCTCCTTTCACTTACCAATATGCATTTAAGTTTTCTGTGTGTCTTTTCATGGCTTGTTAGCTCAGTTTTAAATCAAGGAATAATAGTTCATTGTGTGAATCCAAAACAGTTTATCTATTCACCTATTGAAGGGCATCTTGATTGCCTCCAAGTTTTAGCAGTTATGAATAAAGCTGTCATAAACATTTACATGGAAGTTTTTGTGTGGATATAAGTTGTCAGCTTACATATGATAAGTGTATACTTAGCTTTATAAGGAACTGCCCGGCTGGGCACAGTGACTCACGCCTGTAATCCCAGCACCTTGGGAGGTTAAGGTGGAAGGATTGCTTGAGCCCAGTAGTTCATGACCAGTCTGAGCAATATAATGAGGCCTCATCTCTACAAAATAAATTTAAAAATTAACCACATGTGGTGGTGCCTGTTGGTGTTAATATCATTGTTATGCAACCTGCTCTAGGAAATGACGGTCCTGTGTTCTCTAAGATAAACCTAATGAGAAGCACTCAAGTCAGTAGTCACAATCCATCATTAGCAAAAGCTCAGAAAATAAGATGTTAAATGCCTGGCCATTAAGTTTTCTTATTTTTGTTTATTTCTACAGAATCATCTCCCCTGCCCCACAAACAGGAAAGAAAAGACAAGAGAAGCACCCCAGAAGAGGAGGGGAGAAGTGCCCCAGAAAAAATCATCCAGTCTCTGAAGCTTTGCCCAGGTGGGCACAGGCCAGCCAGCCTCTCCTCTAGTTGCCCAGCTGGTTGCGGGCTGTCATTTAACCTTCCGCCTGGCATACTTTTGAGTGTGCAGAAGTGCTGCACGCCCTCTTCTTTGAAAACCTGTTGAGCAAATGCGTCCGCATTTTATGCACCTTCAACCTCCACAGCCAAAGGCCCCCAAGACCAAACATGCTGTGCACTCACAGCAGCTCTTTGTGTCCTGCTCCTGGCCGATCTCCTGCATCATCTCATTGAGCTTCACTGAACTCTGCATCTGCATGCTCTGTGGAACTCAGGGTCTTCATTTTCCGTGGAACTCAGGGTCTTCATTTTCCGTGGAACTCAAAGTCTTCTTGCTCTGTGGAACCTGGGGTCTCCTGGCTCCACAGAACTCAGGGCCTTTGTGCTCCATGGAACTTGGGGTCTGTGTGATTCATGGAACTCGGAGTCCTTGTGCTCTGTGGTACTCGGGGTCTGCATGCTCCGTGGAAAGCACTGGGATGCACTTGACCCCCCACATGCACACATACATCCTTCATTTTATTCCTGGCCCTCACATGTCCACCCTGTGAGGCTTCTTCACCCCCACTCTCCTTTGAGCTCATGCCGGGTCTTTCGGGCTGGCCTGAAGCATGGGTGTTGGTAGGAAGGAGTGGCTGAGGTCATGCCTTCAGGCAAATTCTGCTAGTGTCGCACCTGATGGAGCTGCCTGGGGAGGATGTTTCCTTGGAGGACACGCCCTGGCAGCCAATGGCTTCTTATGGTGCCTGCATTGCTGCTGCTGCCATGGGGGCGCCACAGGGCCACACTGGGGGCTGTTCTGGAATTGGTGGTTTCCATTTCCAGGTTAGGTAGGGACTGGCAGGCACCTTGGCTGTCCTTGTGGCTTCTGTCCTGGCCCTGGTCCTCCCCAGGCTGCTGATTTTCTGGGCTGCTGCTCTTCCAGGAGGAATTAAATGTGGGAATGGCTGAAACCTCAGCTTTGGATTTGCAGAGACCCTAGGCTGTGTCATGAAGAAAGGGAAAGGATTGCAGATGGTGGCGGGATCAGCTGAAGGCAGGGCCTTCACTGTGATGCTGGATGATGCTGGATGTTTGCAAACATTGGGATGTTTGCATACAGCCCAGGTTCAGTTCGGTGGCCCATCAGCGAGTCGTGGATCTGGTCTCACTCACAAGCCATGGACAACATGAGCTCAATTTGCCAGGACTGTTGGGGTTAGGGAGAACTCAGCGTCAGGGCGGCTCTGGTTCCTTCTCATGCTGAAACTCTGCTGGTGTTCCTCCATGGGGCCCTTCTGGGTTTTTCTGAGGTGCCCCTCTTGCTGGAATTGAGGATGAGAAATGTTTTCAGTGGGTTTGCACCCTCCACACATATGTAAGAGATGTTTTGTTTCATTCCTGTCAGTATCCATTGCTGCAGCTTCCTAAAGTAGTGTCTGTTAAAAGGCAGGGACCCGGTGTCCAGGCTACAGAGGGTGACTCCAGGTTTCACACCACCACTGTGGACCAGTGTGCCTATGGCCTTAGGAGAATTCCCAGATAGCACAAGGGGGCTGCCCCAGAGGGTGTTCAGTTTGTTGCCAACAGTTGCTGAAGCCAAAGTCTGCAACCTTGATGTTCAGGTCAAGCAGCCAGAAACAGGATTTCTGGCTTTAGGTCCCTGTGGACAATGCCGTTCTCTCCTTCCCAGGCTACTGATGTCCTGGGTTGCTCCTCTTATGGTAGAAGCTCACGATGGAATGGCTGGAGCTTGGCTGCCTCTGGTTAGAGCCTGGGTTCTGTATTGCAGACATGACCCAGCAGAATTCCTCATGAGCCCCTTTTGTCATGGGTGCGACTGCTGGGGCCGGGGTTGTCGTGGGTAGTAAAGGTATTTACCAAGACAGTTGTGAGTAAAGAAAGGCAAATTTATTACAGAAACTGTGAAAATACATTGCAAGAATGCAACATGCAGCACAGCAGAGAAGGGGCTGTCTGCAAAGATAAAGGTCTGGAGGAAAGTTTTATAAGGTTGTGCTGGATGAGGCTATGTGCAGGTGAGCTTGTGCTATATGCTAAGAATATGTTGGAATAATTTTAACTGCCGGGACTTTCCTCTTCTCATGCCCAAGGGAAACGCCCTGCTGCTTTTAGCTGTCTTGTAACCCACATGCCTTTTCGCTTCTGAAGTTGCAAGATAATGGCTATGGTTTTTCACACAAAAGGGTTGCAGACTGGGTTAGGTCCCCGTACTGCCAACCTGGCTCTTTCCCAGTTTC
Source organism: Symphalangus syndactylus (assembly GCF_028878055.3). Classification (NCBI taxonomy): domain Eukaryota; kingdom Metazoa; phylum Chordata; class Mammalia; order Primates; family Hylobatidae; genus Symphalangus; species Symphalangus syndactylus. The sequence goes on along the minus strand of NC_072434.2, from coordinate 45,194,423 downwards.
AGTTAACTTACTGGTTTACTAGAGCCCCACACCTTTTTCTTTCATATGGCCATGATCCAGGAGGTAATACGTCACCTCCCCTCCACTAGAATGCTCCATGGCCAGGGGTAATCCTCACCTCCCCTCCACTAGAGTGCTCCATGACCGGGGTAATCCGTCACCTCCCCTCCGCTAGAGTGCTCCATGACCGGGGTAATCCTCACCTCTCCTCCACTAGAGTGCTCCATGGCCAGGCAGTGTTTCCTGGGTCCAGAGCACCTCAAACAATTTCAGTGTTGTGGTGACTCAGGGCCTTCACCATGCAGACTTGGCAGCATAGTCTAGAGGCTGGAGGGGCTCTGTGACTCCCATTAATGACAGTCACTGCCACGGTTTCCCCAAGCAGGATGTACCGGGAGAACTGCTCCATGTTGGCTCAGCAGAATGTTATTACAGGTAGCTCAAAAAGAGAGGGAACAGGCCTTCTCTAGATTATTTCAGGGAACGAGCTATTATTTGAATGTTAATTTACTTCTATTTTATCAATTAAAAATGTAAGGCCCAAGAAACTTGTTAGGAAGAATGAATAAATTGAATAAATATTGTTAAACTTTATGCTTCTTTCAACAAATATTTTCTGCTCCTATGAGTCAGGCACTGTGCTAGATACCATAACACAGAAACATAGTGTCAATCAAATACGGTGTGGGCACTGTATGTCAAATTTAAAAATAAAATAAAAGTGCTATATAAGAAACCTCTCAGTGCCATGGAGGCAGGGTCCAGAGACATCTCCTGTGGATGACTGGGGCTGAGGTTTAAGGGATGAGTCTCAGTGATGAGATAGACGGGAGAGGGCACCTAGGAAAAGCGTCTTCAGGCAATCGTGGTTGAGTGAGCTGCAGCCATCGCAGCAGGAGAGTGAGGATCGCGGCCCATCTGGTGATTTGCTGTGGTTACGTTCTGTAAACTCGCCTCGGGTGCTGAAGTATTGCTTCTGGGGAAACACAAGGTAAGGTTCCTGCAAGCCTCTGGTCGCAATATTTTCAACTGCCAAGGCATCATTCATGTTCCATAGGTTCATTTTCCAACATCCCTGTAAAACAAGCCAGTCCCATCAGTGTTGAAAACTGCTCTCCACACACCCTTTTCCTGTAGAGTACTTCCTGATCTACAGAGCTGCCGCTCCTGAAAAGCTAACATTTTCCATGCCATGCTGCCTCTCGAAAGGTGCCAGCCAGGCAGCATTAGCTAAGGCCTCTTTTTGGCTCTCCTCACAACAGTGCCACCCGCTGTGCTTTCATTGGTCGTCATCTCATGAAGTCACAAATGTAGTTGCTTTTCCATGGTTTCCTTGGTTTCGCCACGCACTATGGGTGTTAGTTTTGCACTTTCCCGAGCAGCCTCGTGTACAGGTTGGTGAAGCTCCCCTTCCTCTTTCTGGATGCACTGTAGTGTTTGTCATTAGCGTTGAACTCACAGTTTGCAGCACTAGAACCCACACCTGAACCAAGCTTGGCTAACAAGCGTTTTCTCTGTAAGGCACATGACAGCCTTCTTGTTCATAAGGACACTAGACAGCGCTTCAGCATTATGCTTGGAGGCTGTTTCAAACGGTGAAATCTCCAACAACAAGCTCAAAAATGCAAAAGAAGTGGTACTATATAGACCATGAAAAGACTGGTTTACAGGTTGAGAGTCAGAACAAGAACAGAGCATGGGGCCCTGCATGGCCTATGCTGGGAGACCGATGGCTCAAATTGTTGCCCTGCTCTGCACATGTTTTCCTGTGACTGTGAAAATAACACGATTCAATAATCGGGGGTTAAAAATTAATTAATTTGGGGGACATGGGGCAGCAGTGGAGGGGAGGTGATGTATTAATTTGGGGCAGGAGTCGGTGTTCTGCAGGCATGGACTGGAAGTCGTAGCACTTCTGAGCTGTAGAGACCAAAGACATCTTTTAGTCGAATCCCCTTATCTATCTCGAAGAAGAAATCATGATTCCAAGGTGATGTGAGTTGCTTGCTTTAGGTCACACTGATTTCACATTGGGATACCTCGATTTCTAATGAGTAATAAAATCTTAAAAAACACACAAAGAAATGTTCATCATCACTGGCCATCAGAGAAATGCAAATCAAAACCACAGTGAGATACCATCTCACACCAGTTAGAATGGCCATCATTAAAAAAATCAGGAAACAACAGGTGCTGGAGAGGCTGTGGAGAAATAGGAACACTTTTACACTGTTGGTGGGACTGTAAACTAGTTCAACCATTGTGGAAGTCAGTGTGGTGATTCCTCAGGGATCTAGAACTAGAAATACCATTTGACCCAGCCATCCCATTACTGGGTATATAACCAAAGGACTATAAATCATGCTGCTATAAAGACACATGCACACGTATGTTTATTGCGGCACTATTCACAATAGCAAAGAGTTGGAACCAACCCAAATGTCCAACAACGACAGACTGGATTAAGAAAATGTGGCACATATACACCATGGAATACTATGCAGCCATAAAAAATGATGAGTTCATGTCCTTTGTAGGGACATGGATGAAACTGGAAAACATCATTCTCAGTAAACTATCACAAGGACAAAAAACCAAACACTGCATGTTCTCACTCATAGGTGGGAATTGAACAATGAGAACTCATGGACACGGGAAGGGGAACATCACACTCCGGGGACTGTTGTGGGGTTGGGGGTGGGGGTAGGGACAGTATTAGGAGATATACCTAATGCTAAATGACGAGTTAATGGGTGCAGGAAATCAACATGGCACATGGATACATATATAACAAACCTGCACATTGTGCACATGTACCCTAAAACCTAAAGTATAATTAAAAAAAAAAAAAACAAACTTTAGGATTATAAAAAAAAAAAAAAGAATTTGGAATTTCTCCTATTCAGTCACACTGGATATTTTCCCAATTTGGTTAAACTGAGATTTTAACAACTGTTAACCATTCCATGTACTAAGATGCTTATAGTCAAACTGTGCCTCTTAAACCTATTTTTATTGTATATTTAACAAATTTTGCTATAATGTTAAAAACAACATAACTCATCAAACTGCATTTTAATTTTAGTAAACACAAATTACACTGAAACAGGAGTGTTCCCTGGCCCCCCTCGCAGGAAGTGTGACAAGGGTGCGGCTTGCTGCCTGTTCAAACCCCTTACGGGAGGGGGATCACGCAGAGGGACAGGTCCAGGAGCCCAAGCGGGTGTGTGCTACAGTGTGGTCTTTTAGCCTTGGCATCTGTGGATGGCTTGAGTGTTAACCAGCTCAGTGGACCCTCAGCCTTTCTGCAAAGGCATTGTGACAGATTTCTGTGTCCCAAGCTCTTGTCCAGCATCCTAAAAGAATCAGGTCACACACACACTTGAAGAATAAATGCAGGGGTTTCACTGAGGGGTAGAAGTGGCTCTCAGTGGGATGGACGGGGAACTGGAAGGGGAAAGGGAGTGGGAAAATGATCTTCCCCTGGACTTTGGCTGCTGGACAGCCAAACTCCTCTCTTACCACCCCCAGTTGAACTCTCAGCGTTCAGGTGTTCCTCATCTTCTCACTTTCTCTGCCGTGCCATTCTGCTGTTTGTCTGCTTTTCTCTTCATCTCTTCATCTCTTCATCTGTTCCTGGAGCCTGGAGTTTGGGGTTTATATGGGTACAGGATACGGGGGTGTAGTGGGCCAAAGGGCAACTTTTTGGGTACGAAAACAGAAATGCCTGTTCCCAGTTAGGGCCACGGGTCTCCAGGCTTGAGGGTGGGGCCTTTGCTGGGGAACTGCCCTCTTCTATGCAGCATTCCCGTCTCCTTTCCATATCAATACCTCAATAAAATTTAGTTTTAAAAAATAGCACAGGTAAAAAGTTTGGCTATTTAAACTAAAAAGTAATTAATATCCTAAATTATTTTGTATACAAAGACCTGAGGATTTGAAATACTTTAATGATTGGAGCTCGTTCTCTCCTTTGAGGGCACCACTCACCCCTGAGCCATCTTGGTTTCCCCCACAAGGCAGCAGGAGTGCCCATGAATGAACATGGGTGAAATCATTGGATACAGATAGTAAATACATTCTATTTCCTGAAAAATATTACCTAACTACATGTCTAGATATGGAATTACATTTTCAAGCCAAGTTGGAATTTCAAATTGTAGCCCATTTGAAAATGCATACAAATGTGTGACATATACACCCAGAGGAAAAGAAGTCACAATTATGATAGAAAAAAGTGAGAAAATACCTCTTCCATGTAAGATTGAGCATTTTGGTTGATACTGTGATAAAAAATCTTGTAACTGATTCTCTTTTACATTGGTTTTTAGTGTCATTTGCACTCTGCCCAACTCAGATAAAATTGTATATGATGTAAATAGCAGGAAACTATAAATGGTGATATTGTCCTGAAGGGAAGCCACTTCATTTTTCAAAGGTTTCTTCCGCAGCAGGGATCCAGGAGTGTGCAGTGATGGAGTTTTGCATTTCTAGAGGAAACAGCAGGCAGGGTGTGTTCAGCTGGAAAGGGAGACGTCTAGGTTCCAAGGGCAAATCCCACCCCCTGAGAAGGGATTGGAGAGCCTGGGAAAGAGGCTGGGCTGCCTGTGATCCCCACCCCACACCCTGCCTCCTGCAAGACCCTAGAAGGTCCACACTTTGAGTTGTCAGCCAGAGACAGTGACTCAAAACCTCGGCTTTGGGCAGATGGCAGGCCTAGACACCAGGGATGAAAATAAAATGAAAATTGAAAATTACATACACGTAATGTTTCATATATTCTATATATTTTAATATAAATGCCAGAGGTTTTTGAACCAGAGCAACTCCATCTTGAATAGGGGCTGGGTAAATAAGGCCCTACCCTCAAGCCTGGAGAATCTTGAATAAGGCTGAGACCTACTGGGCTGCATTCCCAGGAAAGTATGCATTCTAAGTCACAGGATGAGATAGGAGGTCAGCACAAGATACAGGTCACAAAGACCTTGCTGATAAAACAAGTTGCGGTGAAGAAGCCAGCCACAACCAAGATGGTGATGAAAGTGGCATCTGGTTGTCCTCACTGCTCATTACACGCTAATTATGATGCATTAGCATTCTAAAAGACACTCTCACCAGCACCATGAGAGTTTATGAATGCCATGGCAATGTCAGGAAGTTATCCTATATGGTCTAAAAAGGGGAGGAACCCTCAATTCCAGGAATTGCCCACACCTTTCCTGGAAAGCTCATGGATAATCCACCCCTTGTTTAATATATAATCAAAAAGTAACAATAAGTACAAGCAGTTGAGCACCCTATTCCACTGCTCTGCCTATGGGGTGGCCATTCTTTTATTATTATTATTATTTTTATTTTTGAGACAGAGTTTCACTCTTGTTGCCCAGGCTGGAGTGCAATGGTGCAATCTCAGCTCACTGCAACCTCCATCTCCTGGGTTCAAGTGATTCTCCTACCTCAGACTCCTGAGTAGCTGGGAATACAGGCACCCACCACCATGCCCAGCTAATTTTAATATTTTTGGTAGAGACAGGATTACTCCATGTTGGTCAGGCTGGTCTCAAACTCCCGACCTCAGGTGATCCGCCCGCCTCCTCGGCCTCCCAAAGTGCTGGGATTACAGGCGTGAGCCACCGTGCTTGGCCACTGGAGTGGCCATTGTTTTATTCCTTTACTTTCTCTAATAAACTTGCTTTCGCTTTATGGATTTGCCCCATATTCTTTCTTGCATGAGATCCAAGAATTCTCTGTTGGGGTCTGGAACACTGCCCCTTCCCAGTAACATAAATATGTAATAAAACAAAGGTCCATAACTTGACCCAATTGGAAACACAAAATTTACTATAAGGATTTATATAACAAAGAGATAAAAGGGGCCCTTACTGGCGCTTGTGCCTGTGCAGCATGGGCTCCAGAATAACAAATGCTAAAATGCACCAATTGACAAAGCTTCATGAACTTAGTCAATGCTGAGACTCAAGTTACAGTTATACCTGCGAATCTCACTAAATTTAAACACTGCAATGCCAGTAATCCTGGCAAAATAACTATAGAGGAAAAATAGCCATGCTTTATTTTAATTGTAGCTTTGCCTAAATTTCACATACGCATACTACTCATTGCCCTAAAATATGCTCTAACACAAGGAATAATATATATGATTCAATTAAGTCTTTGGCACTTACAAATTGGCTTTGTCCTTGGAGGTTCCCAGTAAAAATAGTTAATATTGCTATAACTATGTGACAAATTGGACCTTGCAGGTCCCCAGATAAAATAGTTAATATGACTCTATGTAAGTTATAGCAAGATGTGTTAGTCTGCTAGGGCTACCAGAGACTGGATGACTTTAACAATAGAAATTTATTTTCTCATTGTTCTGGAGGCTGGAATTCCAAGACCAAGGTGTGGGGGATTTGGTTTCTCTGAGGCCTCTTTCCTGACCTGAGATGACCTTTCCTATGAGCACACCCAGCACTGAGGTCTCTTTATGTCTCCAAATTTCTCCTTTTATAGCGACACCTGTCATGTTGGATTAGGGCCCACTTTAATGGTCTCACTTTAACTTAACCACACCCTTTAAAGGCTGTATCTGTAAATTCAGGCACTTTCTGAGGTACTGGCGTAAGGGCTTCAGTATGTAATTTTGGGAGAGACACAATTCAGATGTACAGGACCTTCAAGTTTAAAACTTAATATATAAAACCTAATTAATAAAAGGGTGATTCTCTCCACTGCTTCTCCATTTGACAGCTCAGTCTTGCCTGTGCTTAAGCCTGGAAAAAATAAATGGTGCTTCACGGTGGATTACTACAACCTTAACATTGTAATCCTTTCATTAAGGCCTCATACCCAACATCCAGTATTATAGAACTTACTGACCCCATCCAATCAGCAACTGGTAAATATTTTGCTGTTATAGACTCGGCTATCATGTTCTGTTCAGTGCCTATTTCAATAGCCTCTCTGCCTTAATTCACCTTCACCTGCAGTGGGACACAGTACTTCTTCTCTAGGCCACCCATGGGGTACCCCAACAGCGTTGCCACCACATACAATCTTCATAGAGCTCTTAATTGCACCCAGCTTTCTCCAGGAGCTTAGGATGCCCCAGACCCTCATCCCAGGCAGCATTGCCCTAGAGCTCATGGCTGGAGATGACGTCACCACAGATGTCCCCAACCCAGCTCTGTCCTGGGAGCAGGATTCTGGCCTCTCTAGTTAGGCCTCAGAACTGGCTGATCACCTGGCTTTATAAACCTGGGTGTTTTCAGGGAAAATTTTGATCTCTACAAACCATGACATGTAGAGAGGGACACATCTGATTCAACAGTCCCTGATCCACTGATCCACGGACATATTTGCCCACAAGGAATAACCTAGAATCTCCCTCTGGTGGAGGTCAGGCGCATTACATGAGCTGAGTAGAGCTTAGTTTTTAATCACTAGACACAGGCAAGGTGTTTAAGTTATTACACTTTCAAGCAGCATGGCCCTCACTCACCCAAGGTGAGATAAACATTGCTGCAAAGGAACAATAGCTGCATTGTTGGAGTTTCACTTTTGAGGCGTGTGTGTATGTGTGTGTGTGTGCAAGTGTGTTTATTTCACAAAATACATTTTCAAATACTTCCTTACTCCAATCAACATTGCCCCTTTCTTTTAAATACATTTTTTGAAAACTAATAAGCCTATTTATTTATTTACTTACATTTTTTATTTACATTTCTTTACAAACTGTTTGCTATTAGTCTACAGTGAAAAGTCAACACTTTATAAAATAAGATTGGCATTTAGAAGCTTCTCAATTCTAATACTTTGAAAGGCTACACCCATTTTCAGAAAGTCTGGGCTATTCAAAATATTTTACAAAATTCTGAAACTTTGAAAAGCTGCAAGATTTGTTGACAGCAAGATGAGGCATGTTTTCTAATAGCCAGTTTTGTTCATTATATTATGAAATAAGCACTTTTTAAATAGCTTGAATTCTAAAATATATTTTTGAAAATCAATAATGATTTTTGTAAAAATAGAAAATCTGTTGTACCTTTATCTTAAAATTCACTTATCTATTTTCTAGATTTGATGTTTTGCCATTTTAAAGGATACTAGACAAGAGGATCTCAATTTGGATCACTATATTGGGCTCCTAATATCCTAATATAATTTTAAATCACCCCAAACAATGCATTATTACAATATACATCAGCATTTCCCAAACTGTGCTATAAGCTATGTATACTATTGATATTTTTCAGCTAAAATATACTTATAAATACATAAAAATATAAAAATATATTTATCTAGGTGTTGTTATGCAATAATGCACTTTTCAAAAAGAAACGATATACCAGTCTCAAGAATACCTGGAAGCTGCATGAAAATTCTTGATTCCTTTTATATATAGTGACAGAAAAAGATGTAAATCTAACAATTGGTTATTTTTATTGTATAAAGTTTTTTCTATAAGCACATGTGAATTAAGTATTCATTATTCCACATTCCCCATGTCACTGCCGCTGGGTGCCCACTGCACAGTTATTCTAACACTGCAGCTGCGGGTCTGAGGGTGGCAGACCGGGCACCTGCACTGAACCGCATTGGTCACATAGTTGGACCAGCCCTGAGCCGGGGGCGGAAACATCCTGACGTGAAAAGCTGTTTGCCAAGTACAATGACCACACGTTTCGTCTATTTTGAATACACCATCACAACAAACTCTACACTCTTGACAGATGAGACAGACAGATATGATCTTTGAACATGAGTGAGAAAGATGTTCACACAAACTCCCATCCTCCCTCACATGACTGGAGGATTAAAATGGCGGCGGGGGGGTGGTGGATGTTCAGCTCAGGGGCAGATCAGTGACACTGTTACAGCTATTTTAGGACCTGAAATATTTATATTATCCTATTCCAAACCCTAACACATAAATAATGAACTCAGAACTGTACACAAAGTGAAACAAAAAAACCACTCTGACAGTGTCCAGGTCTCTCATAAACTCCCCAGAAGTCAAGGAGGTCAAGGCTGATCTCAAACTCCTGGGCTCAAGCGATCTGCCCACCTCAGCCTCCCAAACCTCTGGGATTATAGGCATAAGCCACCGCATATGGCCTAGTAAGTTCTTTCGATATGTTTGGAATGAATGTGTTTCCAAGGATAAAAGCATACAATGACATCTTTCTTACCTGTAACATACCCAAAGAGCAGAGAGAGGGTCCCCAGGCTGGCTAAGCATCCAGAACACCGGGGGAGCTTTAAAAACATAGATATAAATTATTGTGCCTCATCCCTTACTTACTGAGTGACAATCCCAGGGATGGACGCACCCAGAGATCTGTCTTTTTAGAACTTCTCCGGCTCTCCAGGTGGTGCTGACAATCAGGCAGATTGAGAGCCAGTGCTGCAGGCAGCTCGTCCCAGACCTCAGGAGCAGGGGAGTCACCCAGGGCTAGGTCAGACTGAAGGTTCTCGTGCACCAGGGGTGGGGAGGGGCTTGAGAGTTGGCCTTTCCAACAAGCTTCCCAGAGGGGCTGGTTTGCTGAACCTCAGACCAGGCTTTGAGGGTGCACAGCACTCTTCCTCTAGGTGTGTGTCCACATACCTGGCACCTTTGTTGTTGCATTGCCCCAGGCATAAAGTGCAGGGTGCCCCCTCTACACCTTCAGCCCTGCTCTCTCCCCTGCTGACCCCCAAATCTCTGGGGCTTGGACTTGCCTTTATAAAGAGAGCTCTCAGCTCAAGGGTGGGCCCTTCCCGCCGGCCCCCTCTTCCCAAGGCCCAGCATCAGCAGGAGCTGCTCGAGCAATTCATCCTGAGGGGTCTATGTGGTGTGAAAGGCTGAGGGAGACTGTTCTGTTTATTGTCAAAGGCTAGAAAAGAAAGCCTGGAAACAAAGTCTGGTATTGCTCAACCCAGTGGTGATGAGAGACAAGATAGGGCGGGGTGTGGAGGAGACTCCCACACACAGCAGGATGGAGTGAGCGCCAATTCTTCCTTCTAACACTGGCACCAAAGAGGGACCGCTGTCCCTTCCCATAAAGGCAGTGGACAAATGGAAGCATCGCTTGGTGTGCTCCATTTGACCTTTGGGGCAGAAGAACAAGAGGAGCCCCATCCCAAGCACAGTGGATGCTGAAGGGGGTCCTGGGCTTCTCTTGATTCTCAATGTTAAGTTTGTTGATTGAATATAGTTGGTTAATGCGGACCCCAAGGCAAGGAAAAGACACAGGCCAAGAACCGGGGGCTTCAGTCAGCTCTGAAAAGTCAGGAAGAGCATTTCTTTTCTTTTTTTTTTTTTTGAGATGGAGTCTCGCTCTGTCACCCAGGCTGGAGTGCAGTGGTGCGATCTCGGCTCACTGCAAGCTCTGCCTCCCGGGTTCATGCCATTCTCCTGCCTCAGCCTCCCAGGTAGCTGGGACTACAGGCGCCTGCCACCACGCCTGGCTAATTTTTTGTATTTTTAGTAGAGACGGGGTTTCACCATGTTAGCCAGGATGGTCTCGATCTCCTGACCTCATGATCTGCCCGCCTCGGCCTCCCAAAGTGCTGGGATTACAGGCGTGAACTACCACGCCAGGCCAGGAAGAGCATTTCTAACATCCAAATGCAAACGTCTGCCACCCCGGGCTGCTCCCCTCTGGAAACTGCACTGCAGGGCACAGCAGGTCCCAGATTTGCCTTTCCTAATTCCCTGCACCACCCAGTTCCCGCCTCCCTCACTGTGAAGGATGAGAGGTCCACACAGACAGTTCTTTCTCACCTTTGAAATGGCAGTGGTGGCTGCAGCCTGGGAGCTGAGGTCATCCCAAGCTGGTGAGACCCCCACCAGGGGCCCTGGGTGCCTGCCGGCCACAGGCTGAGCCATCCAGGCTATGCACAGCCATGCCTCAGCCATCAGGATTTCCTTCCTGTGGAACTGGGCCTTCCATCCAGAGAGCCTGGCAGCAGAGAGCAGAAATGGACTTTCTCTCTGCTGCTGTAGAGGCTCTGACAGGTGAGGCACTTGCCCAACATCACACAGTGGCATCAGAGTCCAACCTTGGTGGGGGCATCAAGGCAGACTCCAAAGAAAAAGGAAGGGCTGCAGCAAAAACTGATAAATGTCCCTCAATGGCATTCATTCAAATTCATTCATTCATTCACTCATTCAGTCATTCATTCACTCATCCATTCATTCATTCACTTATTTACTCACTTGTTCATTCATGCACTCATTCATTCACTCATTCATTCATTCATTCATAGCTCACTGCAGCCTTCACCTCCTGGGCTCAAGCAATCCTCCCACTTCAGCCTTCTGAGTAGCTGGGACTACAGGTGTGCACCACCACGCCCAGCTAATTTTTGTATTTTTGAAGAGATGGGGTCTCACCATGTTGCCCAGGCTGCGCCCTCCCCCGACTCCACAATATCTTTTCCCTCCACCTTTCCTGGTATTAGAACCCAGACTCGGGAGGCCCATGGCCACTCAAAAGGACTACATTTCCCAGCGTTCCTTGCGACAGGAGCAGGGCCATGTGATTTTATTCTGGCCAATGGGATGAGGGCAGATTCTGGTTTACGCCCTCCAAGAAGAAGCGGCCACTTCCTGCTTCTGGTTCCCTCTTGCAGGAGCAGGAGCCACGTGTTTTATAACAAATAGCCAGGCAGAAGGTGTCCCAGAAGACAATGGCGCTGCGGAAGCATTCAATAAATATTTATTATAATTAAAAGACAATAGCAATACCCTTCCCACCAAGACCCCTCACCCAGAAATAGAGAGATTGGAACTGTAAACACTGTACCCAGTTCTGACTACCCTGAAAGCCAGGACATCATCAGCCCGTCTGGTCCTAAATGAAGCGCTCCCGGGCAATGTCCTGAAAGTGGCAGATGACCCCATCTTCCACGGTCCACAGGGCACGAGGCAGACCGAAGTGGTCTTTGGGGTCCTGCCCAAAGCTGATGCCTGGGTGCAGGTGTGTTCCCCAGGTGGTCAGGCAAGGATACACGGTCATTCCGCCTCCTGTGTCTTGTCCTCGGGCGCCTGGAACCCTCTCTGGTTCCACATGTGGTTGTTCAGTCCCAACTGTACCATCTGTGCATGGTGGATAATGAGGGGTTGCAGTCCTGGGCTCTGAGGGAGTGCAGGTGAGGCCGTAGGGAAGGCTGGGGGCTGCAGGAGGGGCAGGGACTGTGGGAAGGCTGCTGGCTGTGGGGAGGGCAGTGGGGGGGTGCCAGCCTGCCACGCATGCAGGGGTGGCGGCTGCGGGCACCCCGGCCGAGTGGGAAAGGGTGGCGGGACTCCCAGAGACACCTGGCCCCCAAAGGGCATTTGAGCCCCAAAGGGCGCCCCAGTCCCAAATGACATGTGGCTCCCAAAAGCCACCTGGAGCTTCTCCATCTGTGCCTGATAGGACAAGTAGCTCTGGAGGTAGGCCGAGTAGGCCGCGTTCAGGGCCGCCGCCTGCATCCGCTCACCGTCCAGGTGTTGGCTCTGTTGCCGCAGGGCTCGGGTGTCCTGTTCCTTCCTCCACATGGCCTTTCGGGCCTGAAGCCTGTGGGGCTTGAAGGTGTTGGCCACCTTCCTGGCGAAGATCTGGGACTGTTCATCCAGCCGCACCAGCCCGGAGAGCAGGCTGGCCGTGTTGGAGCTCAGCTGGGCTGGGGAGCTCTCCAGGGACAGGAAGGGGATGACAGTCTGGCGACCCCTGTCGCTGAGGTTGCTCATCATGGCTTGGTTCACCTGGTGCAGGCTCAGGTGACAGTCAAGGTTGGAGGTGAGAAGTAGGATGATGAAAGCTGAGTGGTCTATGGCATCCTGCAGGCAGCTCAGCTCCCCACGCCCTGGCACCTGGAAATCCTTGCAGACGATGGCCCCCGTCGGGCACGCCAAGGGCCTCCAGCTTCTCCCGGACCCGCAGGGTGATGTGCTCGTCCGCCCTGGCATGGAGGATCACAAAGTTATAGAATTTCTGTTCCGATGACGATTCCAGGGAGGAAGGGAACGGGGAGGAAGGGGTCAGGTGAGCTGAACAAGGGGCTGATGGAGGAGGAGGAGGAGGAGGAGGGAATGTTTCTGGGGTGGTGGAAGTAGGTGGGCATGGCTTGGTATTTGGAGAGGTGGTGTCTTCCACAGAAAGTTGGAGTGGCGTCTGGTCTTTGACAGGGCAGTGGTTTTTGACAGGCTTCAAAATGGGCGAGGGGAGAGACTGGGGTCCTGCAGACCCCACAGTGCACTCCACCGGATAGTGGGTGCTGGTTTCTGGAGCTGCAGGGGGTGTCAGGGAGGCCAGTTGAGGTTGCATCTGGGGCTACTTTGGGAAGCCCAGGGGGTGGGCTGCTTGGCAGCTCTGGGGGGCTGGCAATCTCCCCCGATGGCGGCCAGCTCATCTCCTCAGGCTCCCGGCAGCCACCGGGGACAAGCTCAGGCACCAAGCTGGCCTGGGGGTCGTCACAGAGCTTGCTGGGCCCATGTGGGCTGTGGTGCAGGCTAAGGAAGGGCATGGTGGGGGACTGGCTGATTTCCAAGTTGCTGGCCAGGGATGCGGGGCTGTCCATGGATCGCAGGGAGAACCCTTGGCTCCAGCCCAAAACACCATCGATGGGGCATGGGAGGCTCCTGGTCCCAGAGAACGAAGCTGAGGATGGTGGGAGGCAGCCCAGATTGGACTGGAGCATCCAGATGCTCCCTGGATCCCCAACAATGTCCCACCCACACCGGTTTCAGGCCTCATCCTGAAGTTCCCCCAGCTGGTGGTCGTCCCTGGAGCTGGGGCTGCAGAGTGCTTCCTGGTCGGTCACGTCCCGCAGTGAGGCTGGGCACAGCTTCTCCTCAGCCAGCAGGTGGTACAAGCGGGCCACAGCCCAGGACACGTCTGGGGGCTCTTCTGAGTCCTCAGTGCTGTCCACGCCAGCCCACTGGCGGGCCACCAGCCGGGCCACTGCATCGGCCTTCAATGCCACTACGGAGATCCTGGCCTCGGTTTCCTGGCCTAGCTTCAGGAGAACCATGGCATGCAGGAGGTCCTGCCCCTGGCAGCCTGGGCGTGGGGTCTTCAGTTTGTGCTTCAGATACAGGAGCGTGTCCTGGCCTGCTGCACCTAGAATGTTGAAGGCGCTAGGAAGTGACGGGCCCGTGCAGGCCATGGGCACAGGTGGGTGCAGGCTCGGGCAGCAGAAACTGGGAGTGGTGAAGGCATGTTCCACACTGCCCGCCTTCAGCATGCCCAGTGTCCCCTACCCATTCACTGTTTCAGGTTCTGCGGGAGCTGCCTGAGCAGATCTGTAGGAAACAGGAGAGGCAAACACAGTTACCTCTAAGAAAGGTCAGCACCGGAAGGCGGCCCACACACCCCCACCTGCTTTCCCTGCCTGCCACCCAGACCTAGCCAGGTGACCTTCAGCAACACGTCACCTCCTTCAACTTCCAACTTCCATTTCTTCCTCTGCAAAATGCTATGAGGCCAGTGTGGTGGCTCATGTCTGTGATCTCAGCACTTTGGGAGGCTGAAGCTGGAGGATCTCTTAAGCCCATGACTTCGGGACCAGCCTGGGCAACATAGCCAGACTCCGTCTCTACTAAAATTTTAAAAATTAGCTGGGCTGGGTGAGGGGACTCATGCCTGTAATCCCAGCACTTTCAGAGGCCGAGGCTGGGGGATCACCTGAGGTCAGTAGTTCAAGACCAGCCTGGCCAACATGGTGAAACCCCATTTCTACTAAAAATACAAAGAATTAGCCAGGTGTGGTGGTGCACTCCTGTAATCCCAGCTACTCGGGAAACAGGCAGGAGAATCACTTGAACACAGGAGGTGGAGGCTGCAGTGAGCCAAGATCATGCCACTGCACTCCAGCCTGGGCAGCAGAGTGAAATTCTGGCTCAAAAAACAAAAAAAGTAGCTGGGTGTGGTGGCACGTGCCTGTTGTCCCAGCTACTTCGGAGGCTGAGATGGGAAGATCGCTCAAGCCCAGGAGGTTGAGGCTGCAGTGAGCTATGATGGTGCCACTTCACTCCAGCCTGGGCAACAGAGCGAGACCCAGTCTCAAAAAAAAAAAAAAAAGCTATCATCTGATACTTACCTGGTGTTACCTGAGAGGTAAACACTATTACACTATTTTCCCCATTTACAGACGAAGAAAGTGAGACACACAGAGGTGATGTCACTTGCCCAAAGTCACATTATCAGTGGATGGCAGAGGACGGATTTGAACCCAGGCAGTCTGGCTGTGGAGGCTGTGCGCCTAATGGCATACACTTATAGACTTCTTTTGGGCAATTGAGTTGCATTAACACACAGAAACTTCTGAGCTTGATGACTGAAAGCCAGTAGGTGCTCAATACATGCTTGCTAAATAAGTAGTCAGCCTCGGCTGGGCATGGTGGCTCACTGTAATCCCAGCACTTTGGGAGCCTGAGGTGGGCGGCTCGTCTGAGGTCAGGAGTTCAAGACCAGCCTGGCCAACATGGTGAAACCCTGTCTCTACTAAAAATACAAATAATTAGCTGGGTGTGGTGGCGGGAGCCTGTAGTCCCAGCTACTCAGGAGGCTGAGGCAGTATAATCGCTTGAATCTGGGAGGCGGAGGTTGCAGTGAGCCAAGATCGCACCATTGCACTCCAGCCTGGGCGACAAGAGAGAAACCCCATCTCAATAAATAAATAAATAAAGTAGTCCGCCTTCTAGATGGTCCTCAAGGACCAGCATCCTGGTATTTGCAGTCTTGTGCAGTCCTTCCAACACTGTGCCAGGGTTAGACTATGAGATTAACAGAATATGGCAAGGGAGCTGGGCGCCACATCTGCTCATTTTTCAAGAGAAGCCAGAGATCTAGATTTTTAGAAATCTGCTCATTTTTGTCGGGATGACAATTCCAATATTTTTAAGAGACCTTGTGAATTTAAAAAAAAGTTTGGGCTGTGCGCAGTGGCTCGCACCTGTAATCCCAGCACTTTGGGAGGCCGAGGCAGGCAAATCATGAGGTCAGGAGGTGGAGACCAGCCTGGCCAACATGATGAAACCAAGTCTCTACTAAAAATACAAAAAATTAGGCCGGGCGCGGTGGCTCACGCCTGTAATCCCAGCGCTTTGGGAGGCCGAGGCAGGTGGATCACAAGGTCAGGAGATCGAGACCATCCTGGCTAACACGGTGAAACCCCGTCTCCACTAAAAATACAAAAAAATTAGCCAGGCGAGGTGGCGGGTGCCTGTAGTCCCAGCTACGCGGGAGGCTGAGGCAGGAGAATGGCGTGAACCCCAGGGGGCGGAGCCTGCAGTGAGCCGAGATCGCACCACTGCACTCCAGCCTGGGTGAAAGAGCGAGACTCCTTCTCAAAAAAAAAAAAAAAAAAAAAAAAAATTAGCCGGGCATGTTGGCAGTCGCCTGTAATCCCAGCTACTCAGGAGGCTGAGGTAGGAAAATCGCTTGAACCTGGGAGGCAGAGGTTGCAGTGAGCTGAGACCGCACCACTGCACTCCAGCCTGGGCAACAGAGCAAGACTCCATGTAAAAAAGAAAAAAGTTTGGAGCCAGGCCTGGTGGTGTGTGCCTATGGTCCCAGCTACTGAGGAGGCTGAGGCAGGAGGATTGCTTGAGCTGACGAAGTAGAGGTTGCATGGAAGGATACATACATAGCATTCATTCATTAATTTAAGAAGTAATTGTTTGGCCAGGCATGGTGGCTCATGCCTGTAATCCCAGCACTTTGGGAGGCTGAAGCAGGCAGATCACAAGGTCAGGAGTTCAAGACCAGCCTGGCCAACATAGTGAAACTGTCTCTAATAAAAAAAAAAAAAATTTAGCCAGGCATGGTGGCGTGTGCCTGTAATCCCAGCTACTTGGGAGGCTGAGGCAGGAGAATCACTTGATCCTGGGAGGTGGAGGTTGCAGTGAGCCAAGATCACGCCACTGCACTCCAGCCTGGGCAAAAGAGCAAGACTCCATCAAGACAAACAAACAAAAATAAGTAATTTTGAGCCTTAAGAAGTAATTTTTAGCCAGGTGTGGTGGCTCACGCTGGTAATCCTAGCACTCTGGGAAGCCAAAGCGGACAGATCACTTGAGGTCATGAGTTTGAGACCAGCCTGGTCAACATGGTGAAACCCCCGTCTCTACTAAAAAAAAAAAAAAAATTGCCAGACATGGTGTTGGGCACCTGTACTCCCAGCTACTTGGGAGGCTGAGGCAGGAGAATCACTTGAACCCAGGAGGTGGAGGTTGCAGTGAGCCAAGATCGTGCCACTGCATTCCAGCCTGGATGACAGAGCAAAACTCCATCTCAAAAAAAAAAAGTAATTTTTTCAGCATCTGCCATATATTGGGTACCAGTGAATATATCAGTATGCAGACAAGGAAAAACAGCAATAAACTCTTCCCTGGTGCAACTGACTGTTTAATGGTATGTTAGTTATGTGTAATATATAAGCATCATATATATTACATATGACAATATAATGGGCATGTGTGGATACACACACACACTTACATGCAACCACTTATTTGAGGACTTACTACATGCTATATTGTGCTCCCCTCTGTTTAAACTGGGCACAGTCCTGCCTCAGGAATTTTGCACTGGCCGCTCCCTCTACCCATATCACTGTTACCCCCCAGGTACCCCTATGGCTCACTCCCTTATCCTCCTTCATGTTTTTGGATAAGTCTGCCCTGATCCCACTGTACACATCTCCCTTTGACAGGGGCCACAAAATATGGCCCACCATTTTTTTTTTCTTTTTCTTTTTTTTCTTTTTTGAGATGGAGTCTCACTCTTGTTGCCCAGGCTGGAGTGCAATGGCACGATCTCGGCTCACCACAACCTCCGCCTCCCAGGTTCAAGCGATTCTTCTGCCTCATCCTCCCACGTAGCTGGGATTACAGGCATGCACCACCATGCCTGGCTAATTTTGTATTTTTAGTAGAGACAGGTTTTCTCCATGTTGGTCAGGCTGGTCTCGAACTCTCAAACTCAGGTGATCCACCCGTCTCGGCCTCCCGAAGTGCTGCTAGGATTACAGGCATGAGCCACCCCACCCGGCCTTTTTTTTTTTTTTTTTTTTTTTTGAGACAGAGTTTCCTTCTTGTTGCCCAGGCTGGAGTGCAATGGTGCAATCTCAGCTCACCACAACCTCTGCCTCCCAGGTCCAAGTGATTCTCCTACTTCAGCCTCCCAGGTAGCTGAGATTACAGGCATGCACCACCATGCCTGGCTAATTTTGTGTTTTTAGTAGAGACAGGGTTTCTCCGTGTTGGCCAGGCTGGTCTTGAACTCCCAACCTCAGGTGATCCGCCTGCCTCAGCCTCCCAAAGTTCTGGGATTACAATCATGCCACTAAGCTGGCCAATTTTGTTTTGTTTTGTTTTGTTTTGTTTTGAGATGGAGTCTTGCTCTGTCGCCCAGGCTGCAGTGCAGTGGCGCGATCTTGGCTCACTGCAACCTCCACCTCCCGGGTTCAAGTGATTCTCCTGCTTCAGACTCCCGAGTAGCTGGGACCACAGGCGCCCACCACCACGCCCAGCTAATTTTTGTACTTTTTATAGAGATGGGGTTTCACCATATTGGCCAGGCTGCTCTCTAACTCCCGACCTTGTGTGATCCGCCCGCCTTGGCCTCCCAAAGTGCTGGGATTATAGGTGTGAGCCACTACACCCAGCCAATTGCTTTTATAAATAAAGTTTTATTGCAACACAGACATCCTCACCCATTTACATATCATCGATGGCTACTTTCTCACTAGAGTGATGGAGTAGCTACAACAGAGACCTTGTGGTCTACAAAGTGGAAAATATTCACTCTCTGACCCTTGACAGAAAAAGTTTGTAGACACCTGGGTTATGAGACAGGCATGTGATTTTTTTTTATTTTCCATTCCACAGAGGGGCAAACATGACCGAGATCACACAGCTAGTGACTGATAGAGCAGCCATTTGATGCCAATGTTTGTAACTATAACACTAAGTGCCTTTTAATTAGCATGGAGCATGACTGGCTATTACGGGTTTAATCGTGTCTCTCCCCAAAATCATATGTTGAAGTGCCAAACTCCAGTAGCTCAGAATGTGACTTTATTTAGAGAAAAGGCCTTTTTTTGGTTTGTGTTTGGCTTTGGTGTTTTTGTTTGTTTGTTTTTGATGTTGAAAGTATTTTTATCTGGCCGGGCATGACGGCTCATGCCTGCAGTCCCAGCACTTTGGGAGCTGGAGGTGAGTTGATCACTTGAGATCAAGAGCTTGAGACCAGCCTGGCCAACATGGTGAAATCCTGTCTCCACTAAATATACAAAAATTAGCCAGGCATGGCCAGGCACAGTGGCTCACATCTGTAATCCCAGCACTTTGGGAGGCCATGATGGGCAGATCACCTAAGGTCAGGAGTTCGAGACCAGCCTGGCTAACATGGTGAAACTCCATCTCTACTAAAAATGCCAAAATTAGCTGGGCGTGGTGGCTGGTGCCTGTAGTCCCAGCTACTCGGGAGGCTGAGGCAGGAGAATGGCATGAACCTGGGAGGCAGAGCTTGCAGTGAGCCAAGATAGTGCCACTGCACTCCAGCCTGGGTGACAGAGCGAGACCCTGTCTCAAAAAAAAAAAAAAATTAGCCAGACATGGTGGTGTGCACCTGTAATCCCAGCTACTCAGGAGGCTGAGGTGGGAGGATTTGTTGAGGCTGCAGCAAGCAAGCTAAGATCTCACCACTGCACTCCAGCCTGGGCAACAGAGTGAGACCCTGCATCAAAAAAAAGAAAAGGTGGGGGGCATTTAGATACAGACATAGAGCTGCACAGAAGGAAGATGATGCGAGGTGACCCAGGAAGAAGGCAGCCGTCTGCAAGCTAAGGAGAGTCCTCAGAAGGAACCAACTCTATGACACCTCGATCTTGGACTTCCAGTCTCCGTAACTATGAGAGAATAAATTTCTGTTGCTTAAGCCATCCGGTCTGGGGCACTTTATTACCGCAGCCATAGCAGCTAATACACTGCAGACGCTCACTGTCTAGACCAGCCTAAACACTCTCTGTCTGTGTTGTCCAGTATGGCAGCCCCCAGCTACCTGTGCCTACTGGGCACCTGAAATGTGGCTGTGGTAGTGAAGAGACATTGAATTTTAATTATTATTATTTTTTTGAGATGAAGTCTTGCTCTATCACCCAGGCTGGAGTGCAGTGGCACGATCTTGGCTCACTGCCACCTCCCTCTCCCAGGTTCAAGCGATTCTCTTGCCTCAGCCTCCCCAGTAGCTGGGATCTCGGACACATGCCACCACACCTAGCTAATTTTTGTATTTTTAGTAGAGACAGGGTTTTGCCATGTTGGCCAGGCTGGTCTTGAACTCCTGACCTCAAGCCATCTGCCCGCCTTGTCTTCCCAAAGTGCTGGGATTATAGGTATGAGCCACCATGACTGGCTTGGATTTTAACTTTTATCCAATTTTTTTTTTTTTTTTGAGACAGAGTCTCGCTCTGTCATCCAGGCTGGAGTGCTTTGGCACGACCTCGGCTCACTGCAACCTCGGCCTCCCGGGTTCAAGAGATTCTCCTGCCTCAGCCTCCTGAGTAGCTGGGATTACAGGTTCACACCACCATGCCCGGGTAATTTTGCATTTTTAGTAGAGATGGGGTTGCCTCATATTGGTCTGGCTGGTCTCAAACCCCTGACCTCAGATGACCCACCTCCCTTTGCCTCCCAGAGTGTTGGGATTACAGTCATGAGCCACCACACCCGGCCACATGTTCTCACTTCTAAGTGTGAGCTGAACATTGAGTACACAAGGACACAAAGAAGGAAACAACAGGGCCAGGCACAGTGGCTCACGCCTGTAATCCCAGCACTTTGGGAGGCCAAGACAGGTGGATCACTTAAGGTCAGGAGTTCAAGACCATCCTGGCCAACATGGTAAAATCCTCTCTCTACTAAAAATACAAAAATTAGCCAGGTGTGGTGGTGGGTGCCTATAGTCCCAGCTACTAGGGAGGCTGAGGTGGGAGAATCACCTGAACTCAAGAAGTCAAGGCTGGAGTGAGCAGAGATCACACCACTGCACTCCAACCTGGGTGACAGAGTGAGACTCTTGTCTCCAAAAAAAAAAAAAGGAACAAAAATACCAGGGCCTGCTTAAGGATGGAGGTGAGGAGGAGGGAGAGGATCTAAAAACTGCCTATTAGGGTTAAGAGCAGTGGCTCACATCTGTAATCCTAGCACTTTGGGAGGCCAAGATGTGTGGATCGCCTGAGCTCAGGAGTTCGAGACCAGCCTGGGCAACATGGCAAAACCCTGTCTCTACTAAAATACAAAAAATTAGCTGGGTGTGGCAGTGTGCACCTGTAATCCCAGCTGCTTGTGAGGCTGAGGCAGGATAATTGCTAGAACCTGGGAGGCAGAGGTTGCAGTGAGCCGAAATGGTGCCATTGCACTCCAGCCTGGGAGACAGAGTGAAACTCTGTCTCAAAACAACAACAACAACAACAACAACAACAACAACAACAACAACAACCACAACAAAAACTACCTATCAGGTACGACAGCTATTACCTGTGTGATGAAATAATCTGTACACCAAACCCTGTGACATGCCATTTACCTATATAGCAAACCTGCACATGTACCCATTAATTTTTGTATTTTTGTAGAGACTGGGTCTCCCCATGTTGCCTGGGCTCAAGTGATCCTCCCACCTTGGCCTCCCAAAGTGTTGGGATTACAGGTGTGAGCCACTGTGGCCGGCATTTTATTGGCATTAATTAATTTTTAATTAATTAAGGCAGAGTGCAGTGGCTCACACCTGTAATCCCAGCACTTTAGGGAGCAGAGGTAGGAGGATCTCTTGAGCCCAAGAGTTCGAGACCAGCCTGGACAATAGTGAGACCCATCTCTACAAAAAATAAAAATAGGCCAGGCACAGTGGCTCACACCTGTAATCCCAGCACTTTGGGAGGCTGAGGCATGTGGATCACCTGAAGTTAGAAGTTTGAGACCAGCCCAGCCAACACAGTGAAACCCTGTCTCTACTAAAAATAAAAAAAATTAGCCGTGCGTCATGGTGGGTGTTGGTAATCCTAGCTACTCAGGAGGCTCAGACAGGAGAGTCACTTGAACCAGGGAGGCAGAGGTTGCGGTGAGCCAAGATTGCACCATTGCACTCCAGCCTGGGCAACAAGAGCAAAAGTCCGTCTCAAAATAAGCAAACAAACAAATAAATAAATAAAATAAAAACAAAAATAATTAGCTGGGTTTGGTGGTGCATGCCTGTGGCCCCAGCTACTTGGGAGGCTGAGGTCAGAGGATCGCCTGAGCCTAGGAGATACAGGCTGCAGTGAGCAGAGATCACGCCACTGCACTGCCACCTGGGCAACAGAGTGAGACCCTGTCTTAAAAACAACAAAACAAAAAAGATATGGAAGATGCCTCATTCATAATGTTTTATATTGAAACACGTTGAGTATATTGAATTGAATAAAATTTATTATTAAATGCATTTATATATTGGATTAATAGAATGTATTATTAGGATTAATTTTAATTTTTATTATTATTATTTTTTTTGAGATGGAGTCTCACTCCATCGCCCAGGCTGGAGTGCAGTGGTGGCACGATCTCGGCTCACTGCAACCTCTGCCTCCCAGGTTCAAGCGATTCTCTTGCCTCAGCCTTCCGGGTAGCTGGGATTACAGGCATCCGTCATCATACCCAGCTAATTTTTTTTTTTTTTTTTTTTGAGACGGAGTCTCGCTCTGTCGCCCAGGCTAGAGTGCAGTGGCGCAATCTCGGCTCACTGCAAGCTCCGCCTCCCGGGTTCACGCCATTCTCCTGCCTCAGCCTCTCCGAGTAGCTGGGACTACAGGCGCCCGCCACCGCGCCCGGCTAATTTTTTGTATTTTTAGTAGAGACGGGGTTTCACCGTGGTCTCGATCTCCTGACCTCGTGATCCGCCCGCCTCGGCCTCCCAAAGTGCTGGGATTACAAGCGTGAGCCACCGCGCCCGGCCCGCTAATTTTTGTATTTTTAGTATAGACCGGGTTTCATGTAAGAGGAAAAAGATTGCCTCTTACATCTTCCAGCCAAAATGGATTCTAGTACTGATAAACAGCAGTAGCCATCAGCCTGCCCCTTTTTCATGCCAACACTGCAAGAACATTGAAGCAACTCATTTTCCTTAGCGGGAGGTCACTTTGTACTAGAAATAAATGTTATATTGCACTCACAGGATTATTTTTTGGCCTTTCAGATTGGTATTTCATTTACAAGTCATTTAAAATCCAAAGCTATTGGCATGAGGGAGTAACAACAGTAGAAACACTGCAAGTGTTAAGATCTTTGTGGATTTCATTTTTTTTTTTTTTTAAATCTATGAGTGGTTCAGCCAGAACAACTTTCACTGGGCTCACCACCACATCTTTTCCCAAAGGCAACTCAGGAAAGTGGCACAGTGCATCAAATGTCATTCTTGTTTTGCTTGCTGAGGTTTAAATTTTTCTTGTGTTTTGGGTGTAAGAAATCAATTGGAGAAAGAGCATACAGTTAATACAGGAAAGAATACAATGAATTAATATATTTAGCAGAATGATCATTTAGCCTTCAGCCTTCTCCTTTCTCTCACCATGGAAAATATTTTATCCTTTGGCAGACAGTCAAAGCTTGTTGCCATAGGGTGCTTTCCTTTTGGAAAATTAACAATCTTTGTGGTTTTATAAATCTTCCTTGTTAACCTAAAATTATTTCCATCAATTTTTTGAAGTGTAGCAGATGCTATTGTAACTTTATGGATTCTGTGATGTCCAGGGACTTGCTAGAAAAGAGACTTCTCAGTGAGGACCACAGGACTCATGAGGTCCTGCTGCAGGCTGCCTCTCCATTTTTTCACATTACTTCCCCCAAATTTCCAACCCCTGAGCACAACACAATCACCCTCTTCAATCCTTCTGCCATTGCAGAAGCTATTGCTTTTGTCTAGAATGCCTCTCGCTTCCCATCTTGTTTGCCTGTCAAATGTGTAATTATTTACATCTTGTATCAAATCTTTTGATGCTTTGGGACATCTTCCTTATCATCACAGAATTTGTTTTTCATGGTAGAATGTACCTCCATTATAGGATTTATAATAAAAGGTAACTATTTCTTGACATAATGAGCATAATAGCTAACATTATTGACTTTGGACACCATGATAGGAACTCCGTGATATATCTCATAAGCATTATTTTCACTCCCCCCATTCATAAGTGTGAAACTGTACAGATGTGGAAACTGAGGGTTAGAGGAGTTACATGGTTTGCCTGTGATTACACAGCTTGTGTGTGTGTTGCAGATGTCAACCCATTTCCTTTCCTTCTCTAAGCCATGCTGTTTGTTGTCACTTTACATTGCCCTTCCATTCACCATCTTTACTGGGTGACAGCTCCTTTATGTCAGGCACACATACTATTCCTTTTGGTATTTCTCATGTTAAGCATAGTACCCTATATCTAATTGCTGGGTCAAGATGCATGCTGAATGAATAAATAAAATGAATGACTCATTGCAAAACCTTTTTGAAGTGCAGATTGAATGGCTGATTCTCACTTTAAAGGGTTGAGAAACGTAGTTCACAGGAGGAATCAACATGAATGACTCTAGGTCCAACCCCATAGCCTCGCCTCCCCTTTCCTTTCCTGCATTCACCTCTTCCCTGAACTTCGGATCACAGAGCTGCTGAAAGTTCACTTCCTTAGAACCACCAAAGTAGCTGCCCTGATTGAATGGAATGTTCTCACACTTCTCTCACTTTACTTACCAAGCCCTTTTTCTTTCATGCCGTCTGTGAAATCCATACCCCCCAACAATACTCCCCAGGACTAATGAGACAAGGGGTAAAGGAGAAATGCTGAAAGCTATAAAGTTCCAGCCTTTGAGGGGGAGCAGCAGCATGAGTGGCTGGGAGTACAGGTTCTAGAGTGAAATACTGAGCTCATTCAAAGGTGCTGCCACTGACTTGCTGCTGTGTCATTTGGGGCAAGTGACTGAAGGTCTCTAAGTGGCAATCTTTTCAAGTGTACCCATCCCATAGGGTTGTTCTGAGAGCTTATGCCTCTGGGCTTAGGGTCTGGTAAAATATAGTACTCAAGGAATATTAGCTAGTATTATTAATAAGACAGAAAATAGGAAGACAAATAGTCAAACAGAAAGGGAGGAGAAGAGTGATTTTTAAAATCTGTCTCAGGTTTCAAGCCCCCAACTTACAGTGATCTTATGAAGAAACATAACTTCAGAGTTTTGTGCATGGATACAGCCATGTCTATGAGCCTTTCTTTGAAAGCTCATTGAAATTTGGGATCAGGAAGCAAAAACTATAGTCCTTCATCTATTAAACCAGGTAAAAACATACACCCTGTGATTTTTAAGGGATTTAAGGGCAAACTATTCAGGTAAAACCAGCCTTTTCTTGTTTTATGGAAATAGCTCATAAACACTTGGGCCATAGTCTTTGAACTGAAGCATGTCAGATATCTAGTGATTAATGTTCATAGATTTTATTAATTGCAAGACAGAGGCACTTAACAAGTACTGAGTCTGAAGAATATTACTGATGATTTCTTCAGAGGTGCAAAGAGTTGAGTGGGAAGAGGAGAGGGCACAGCAAGCCAGGGACCCGTGAAGAGATAGATGTGAAAATAACATTGGCCAGTTTCCTTCATTGCGAATTCTTCTTTTCCTCATGACTGATATACTTTTTTTACCCATTTGGCTAGATTTCCCAATAACTTCTTTGATAAGCAAATATGACATTTTCTCTTCCTTAGTGCCCCTCAGAACTAAGAACTATGCACAAAAGCAAGGTTCTTTGGGGAGAAAATCTCTGGAAAAGGCAGTGAAGTGGAGTAGTCAAAACATGAACATGAAGTAAGGTGGCCTGGGTTTAAATTCCAGCTCTAGTACTCAGCAGTTCCAGGCTGTTGGGCTTTTTTTTTTTTTTTTTTTTTTTTTTTGAGATGGAGTCTTGCTCTGTCACCCAGGCTGGAGTGCAGTGGCACAATCTCAGCTCACTGCAATCTCTGCCTCTCAGGTTCAAACAATCCTCCTGCCTCAGCCTCCTGAGTAAGTAACTGAGATTATAGGCACGTGCCATCACGCCCAGCTAATTTTTTTTTTTTTTTTGAGACGGAGTCTCGCTCTGTCACCCAGGCTTAAGTGCAGTGGTGCGATCTAGGCTTACTGCAAGCTCCTCCTCCCAGGTTCATGCCATTCTCTTGCTTCAGCCTCCCAAGGAGCTGGGACTACAGGCGCCTGCCACCACGCCCAGCTAATTTTTTGTATTTTTAGTAGAGATGGATGTATGTATATTTTTAACAAAAGATTTTTAATGAACCAAAATTATATTTGTGGATGATTCTCAATGCTCTGTGATAATACACTTACTTTTAAATTTATTCTTTTTTTATTCAGAAAGAATCAGGTA
Organism: Symphalangus syndactylus; assembly: GCF_028878055.3. Taxonomy (NCBI): domain Eukaryota; kingdom Metazoa; phylum Chordata; class Mammalia; order Primates; family Hylobatidae; genus Symphalangus; species Symphalangus syndactylus. The sequence goes on along the minus strand of NC_072434.2, from coordinate 45,168,009 downwards.
GGAGCAAACAGGATGTTGCAAATCCTGATTATGCAGAGAATTAATCACATATCATGTAAACTCTAGTCATCATGAACTCTGCCCTCCAAAAGAAGGAACAGGTAAAGATGATCTCACCTGTGGGTAATACATCTCTTTTAAATGCTCAACAGAATGACCAAGTCCATCCACAGTCCATCTGTTCCTAAAACAATTTAGCCACTCTAGGGATCATTAAAGCCGCACCAACATCCTTTCAATTTGGCAATAACCAACGGGAAAATCCACCTAGTTATTCTCAGGGAGCAAACCAGTTGACCAAGTTAGAGCTGGATCTGACTTGCCCAATGAGCAATTCACTCTTCAGCAATTCCTTTGGAAGATAGAAACTTATTGTGTGGAATTGCTGGAGTTGTTGTGATACTTTGTGTCTCTGCCTTTTTGAAAGTAAAAGCACAGCAGGTCACTCACAAGCCACTGGGCAAATACCCAGTGGCCCCTGAGAGTTATTCAGTGCCCTTGACTAGAAGAGTTGGCATTGGCTTCTGGGTATTAATCTTAGGTAAGGAGGAAAGGTATTGAGAAAATGAGAATAAAATGAAGAAAGCTTGAATTTAGCATATCTGCCTTTATAAGAATTGCTGTGCATGTTTGTCTTAGCTCAGGTTGTTATAACAAATTACCACAGACGGGGGGTCTAAAACAACAGACATCTGGAGACTTGAAAGTCTGAGATCAAGCATGGTCAGGTTCTAGTAAGGGCTCTCTTTCTAGTTTTCTCACATGCCAGAAAGAGAGAGAGAAGGGCATAGAAGAGAGGACAGAGAGAGAATGAGAGAGAGAGAGCAAGAGAGAGCTCTCATGTTTCTCCTTCTAAAAGCATTAATTTCATAATGATGGCTTCACCCTTATGACCTAATCACCTCCCAAAGGCCTTAGCTCAAAATACCATCACACTGGGGATCAGGGATTCAATATACAAATTTTGGGTGGGTAAAAGCTTTTAGTCCATAGTAATATTACCCTTCCTTCCTCACTCTTCCCCAACCAGAGTGAACACTCCTGAGGGCAGAGAGCATGTCTGGTGCCAAGCACCTCAGAAGTAGGTGTTCAATACATGTTCATTTAATTGTTGACTTGATTTACTATGGCACCAAAATACAACTTTTAGAGAGGACAGAGACGCCTGTTTCTGCCCAGGCTTCAGAGGGGATTTTCTCTGTGAAAGTCTGCTTCCCCTAACTGAAGTCAGGAAAAAGGCATGTGAGCATTTCGTGAGATAAGAATCCATCCCAAGGAGAATGTCTCAACCGCACATAGTGTGTTTACTGGGGATAGATGAAACAAGAAAAAAAAAAGACTAATTAGTGATATCTATCTACAAAATTCACTACCAAATGATCACTTTCAACTTTTGTTCTAGAAGCACAGTATATAATATTTATAAATGGAAAAATCCTTATGAAATATGTCAATAAAGGAAAGCTTTCTTTCCCTTTTCCATATATCCCACAATTTTCCCTAGTAACACAGAAGATGTAAGCAGTGATTAAGATGGTGCAGTTCTCATGCCCAATCAGAATTCACAGATAGAGGGCCTTGCTGGGTGTTCAGTGGCAAAATTTATGTTAAGCTTGAAAGTGACATTAATCATTCTGTAAGTTAGCACATTCCTCTCAAGTAGAAAAAGCCAGCAGGAGGAGAGGTGGTGAGTTCCAAACTTCTTTAGTTTTATAATTGCCATTCAGCTTAAAAAACAAAAATATTACTAGTAACTTTAGTGTTCTTTGTGTTTCTGTCCTGAATCGCACCCATTTCTTGCCACCAACCTGAATTTGGTGCTTATTATTCCTATGCTTTTTTTTTTTTTTTTACCCGTTTGCTACATATAAGTGTATCTCCAAGCAACATATGGCATTTCTTTGCCTGTGTTTAAATTCTCTATACATAGTATTATTGTGTTGTATGTTTCTGAAACTTATTCTTTGCTGCATAACAATAAAAAGTTTTGCTTACAGTAAAATTACAAATTTCTGTTCCTCAAAGAATACCATTCAAAAAGGTGATGAAGTGATAGAAGGGGAAAGAACAGGCATCAGAAGAGGGGAAGATACTTGTAAAATTCATACCTAATAAACATTTCCCATCCAGAAGCCAAACTCACAATTTACATCAGGTGAAAACTTGATTATGTGGTATTCACTTCTCAGGCTTCTGCACACGTGCAGCCTAGGATGTTCCTAGTGATAATGTCATTCATGCTAGACCCACAAAACTTTTACTGTCAAGACACAACTGCTCAGTAACAAGGACAGATCAGAAATTGAAATTGAGTTCCAATAGCTTGTTTGGAGACCACATAGAAAATTTATTGTCTGTGTCAAAAAATCCAACTTCACCAACCCCAGGGAGATTGAACAAGCTAGATGCAACAGAAGAAAAGAAAAAGAAACTGTGGGGTGGGGTGAGTAATTGGTGGTGACTGATGGGCTTTAAAACTAAAACTACATAGCCAAGCCCCAGAATCCTTGGTAACCATGTAACTCGAGGCAATAGGATGGCCCACTGTGGTAGGTGGAATCAGGGCCCCCAAGAAATGTTACATCCTACTCCCTGGAACTTGTTAATGTGAACTTGTTTGGAAAAAAAGTCTTCTTTGCTGATATAATTAAATTATGGATATCAAGATGAGATCATCCTGGATTATCCAGGTGGGCCTTAAATCTGATGACAAGTGTCTTTCTAAAGACAGAATCCATGTGGAGATGGAGGCAGAGAGTGGAATTGCGCAGCCAGAAGCCAAGGAATGCTTGGGGTCACCAAAAGCTGAAAGAAACAGAAGGCCTCTCTTCGAGGGCTGTCAGGAGAAGCTCGACCCTGCTGACCTTTGATTTCAGATTCTAGCCTCTAGGACTGTGAGAGAGAAATAAATTTCTGTTGTTTTAAGCCACTGAGTTTATAATAATTTGTAACAGTCCTAGGAAACAAATACACCCTTATTCCATCAGAGAGGCAGAGTATTTTTGTTGTCTAGGATTTCTTTTGATGAGGCAATTTCCAGTGTTTGAAGTAAGCTGGGCTCCTCTGTTCTCTGTCAAATACCCAAACTGCTGAACTATGGAAATCTTCTTCAAGGCACATTTTCCTTCAGCCTCCCAAACAGGGAAGCAAATTTGAGAAATTAAGAGAACTTCACACCCAGTGGGTAGATATCCCAAAGTTAATTTAATTGGGGCCCACGACAAAAGAAATTTAAAGGCCATTTTAATTTTGCTAGTTTAATGTGAACATATGTGCAAAGTTACAAAATTGAGATAAGATGCAACAACTGTACGAGGAGAGATTAAAGAGATTGACAGTGAAATGTGTGAAGAACAATTAAACTAAGTCAGTAAGAATGGAAAATAATGTGCCTGTCAACCCAAAAATCCTGGGCTGCATTAGTAAGAGTGTAATAAACAGAGCCAAGGAGGAAGTAGGCAGGGTCTGTTGTACCTGATGCTGTTCCTAGCATTGCTCCTTGAGAACGGCATCTGCATATTTGAGCACATCCAAGGGACGGCAACTAGGACTCTAGAGAGTGAGTGCAATGATGCATAAAGATCAGATGAAAGACTTGATGGTTCTCAGCTTGGAAAATATCTGTAGGATGAATGTGATGGTGTCTTCATGCCTTCAAATGATCGTCATAGGGATTACATTGGGCTCTGGCAAGGAATACTGAGCCTGCAAAAGGGACTAACTAGAAGTGGCCAGGGCAGGAGGCAGAAACCAGGAAGGTGCCATCAGGCAAGCCAAGGGACAGTTCTAAGCCTGGGCCTGGCAGTGTGAGTGCGGAAAACACCCACAGCAACCTGTGAACTGGCAGTCACCACTGCAGTACAAACTGAGATGCAAGGAGAGAGAAACAGGGTTTTTGTAGAAAGGGAGAAATCCTTGAAGACCCACATTTATACTCTGTGCTTTGTCTCACATCAATACAGTCTTAATTTAAGCTAATGACCAGTCAACTGGAAAATAACCCAATGCACCTGGCCTCTGCCATCACTCAGTGGTTTCTAAATGTTCACCTCCTGCCACCCACCTGTGATGGCCATTAGGGAGAAAAACTCAAGCCACAATAGTCATCACATCGCCCCTACATTTTTTCCTGAATGTTAAAATACACTTTATTTTTTTGAAATTATGATTATAGTAGCTTGAAATTAATTATTTTAAATGTTTAATTTTGCAAAATAAAAATAATTGAAATCACCAATATCATTTGTGATATTTTTGGAATTTTCTTCTGGAAAAATCAAAGTCTGGAAACCATGGCTCCAGATTACACTAAAAGGAAACATAAGATTAAAACTTTGTATTCAAAAACAAAAACCTCAAAATTATTGTCAAAGAGCTCTTTTCCTAAGAAATAAGCAAGGAAGAAAGCATGAGCTCTGGGCTGTTTAGATGTTACTTATAGTTTGAAAACTTCCAAAAATTCATGTGCACATTTTTGTTAATATAGGATTCAAAGTTGTGTGTCTGTGTACCTATGTATGTATGTATATAGCTGACCGTGGGACAATGAAGCAATTAAAATCTGTACATCGTAATAACAACCGTAGTATTATACAAGCAGTTTCTCCAAATTACTACAGTTCTTTCTCATGGACACACCTACATTCCTGTGATAATACTATGGCCACAAGAGGGCAATATACATTCAGGTTACTAATGCCTGACAAGAGTTTTGCCTCAGCCGGGCGGGGTGTCTCACGCCTGTAATCCCAGCACTTTGGGAGGCTGAGGAGGGCGGATCACAAGGTCAGGAGATCGAGACCACGGTGAAACCCTGTCTCTACTAAAAATACAAAAAATTAACCGGGTGCGGTGGCGGGCGCCTGTAGTCCCAGCTCCTCAGGAGGCTGAGGCAGGAGAATGGCGTGAACCCGGGAGGTGGAGCTTGCGGTGAGTCGAGATTGCACCACTGCACTCTAGCCTGGGCGACAGTGAGACTCTGTCTCAAAAAAAAAAAAAGAGTTTTGCCTCAAATCAGATTATGTCAACTGTTCTTTGCTCCAAGGGCAAGAAAGCATGTTAAAAATATTGTCTTTGTTTGTGTTTCCATCAATAATAATTTAATTTGGCTCGAGTGAAGAGTCAAGGTGGAGAAGGTGAACAGAGCATGATACTGTTTTGCCTGTTCTCATCTTAAAACTCAGATTTGAATTATTACACATGTGAAATGCCGGCTTTCCATGGGAAGAAGTAGAATGGTTCTTGTATTTCTGGAAAGACACAGCAAGTGAATCTACTACTTTACAGCTTTTTTTGTTTGTTTGTTTGTTTTTGAGACGGAGTCTCGTCCTGTTGCCCAGGCTGGAGAACAGTGGGGCGATCTTGCCTCACTGCAACCTCCTCCACCTGGGTTCAAACAATTATCCTGCCTCAACCTTCCGAATAGCTGGGATTCAGGCACCCGCCACCAAGCCCCACTCATTTTTGTATTTTTAGTAGAAACATGGTTTCACCATGTTGGCCAGGCTGGTCTCGAACTCCTGACCTTGTGATCTGCCTGCCTTGGCCTCCCAAAGTGCTGGGATTACAGGCGTGAGCCACTGCGCCTGGCCTATATCTGTCCTTAAACAAAGACAAGGCCTGGGTTTAACACTTGCATGAAATGGAGAGAATTATAATAATCTTCCCTATTTATCTCACAGAGGATTTGTGAAGCTCAAATGAGATGCTCATCTCAAGCCCTTCCTTGAAGTAACCACCACTTCCAAAATCCCCTCAGAACTGTAACACTGCCTGCAAATATAACTGAACCACATGGCAACAGAGAGCTACACATTTGGATCTCAGACATAGAGTAGCGGGGAACCTCCTAGAGCTGTCTTCTGAAAGAGCTGTGATGACAGTAGTGCTGTTTCAGTTACTACAAGGGACCTGAGAAGCCACAGATGGCCCAAAGGCAGAAGTGGTGGCCATGCATGGGATGCCCCTGACACAGTGACAGATGTGCAGAAATCCAGCGTATCGGCCTTCTTGGATTCCCTCCTGCACAGTATTTCCTCTAGAAAGACCCCTGCCACTGGCTGCTTTCTTGAAGGTTGTAGGGAAAAGGTTCCCCGGAACCCCCTACACACCATCACCATTGGTGCAGGGGGATTGCTGACACCTCCCCAAGGATGTCCTGAAGCTGTGACCAGGTTCCATAGGGAGTCAGCACTCAAGGCTTTCCTTCAGGCTGTTTCCTAAGGAATCCAGAATAAGTCAGAACATTTTTATGTTAAGGAACATGAGGTCTTTGAGAAGGTGTACAACCCCGATCCTTGTATTCATGACCAGTGACCTAAACCACTCCGGCTTGAGGAAAAGACAGAAAGTAACCTCAGGGTTCATCTCTGCTCCCTAGTCAGGTGCAGTACCTCACGCCCTGCTATCCCAGCACTTTGGGAGGCCGAGACAGGCAAATCACTTGAGTCCAGGAGTTTGAGAACAGCCTGAGCAATATAGTGAGACCCTTGTCTCTACAAAAAATAAAAATAAACAACTACCCAGTGTGGTGGCTCATGCCTGTTGTCCCAGCTACTCAGGAGGCTGAGGTGGGAGTATCGCTGGAGCCCAGGAAGTCAAGGATGCAGTGAGCCATAATAGTGCCACTGTACTCCAGCCTGGGCAACACACGCTTAACCCTGTCTTAAAAAAAAAAAAACAAAAAAACAACTTCGGCCTGAGGGTGTGCTGCAACTTTTACATTCACTACAAGATGGTGCGCTAATAACGTCTTTTTATTACTGGGACAGGGTGCATGGAGCTCAATTATTTTTCCTAGTGAATCCTGTGGAAAGTGCTGGAGCTGCAGAGAGGTCCCCAAACAGCAGAAACAATGAGCGTGTAAGTACTTAATATAGTGGGGAAAGGCCCATTGACATATATTTACCGTCCTTGAATTTGGGTTTCAAAGGACTCATTTTCTTGAACTTGGTGACATCATGAAATTCACCCAACATAAAATTAGCTCTTAAATACAGCTGATTTGAAAGGATGGCTTTTCCCGGGGAAGCAGATGCTGCCCAGGTTGTGTGCAGAGGAGCCATCCTGAGGAGACCGGCTGCAGGGAGCTCCTTAAGGAGCCACATCTGGACCTCTAGCACTGAGTTGTCTTTGCCTCCACTTGCCTTCTTGCACCTGCAACAAATATTTTTAAAGTATTCACTCTTGCTTTTCTCAGTTTTTCATAATCAGCCACCTTGCTGTAGTAAAGGATGCCACTGTGGAATGCTAAAAAAAAAAAAAATTGCCATTTTAAAGTAGACAATTTACTGGCATTTAGCATATTCCAAATGTCACAAAATCACCATTTCTATGTTTGAAAATATTGTCACCATTCCAAACTAAAACCCCTTAGCCATTAAACAATTTATCTCTATGTTCCGTCCTTGAACTGGCAACAACTAATCTGCTTTTTGTCCCAAAGGATTGATCTATTGTGAATATTTTATATAAATGGAATCATATAATGTGTGACCTTGTGTGTCTACCTTCTTTCACTTAGCATAATATTTTCAAGGTTCATCCATGTTGTAGCACAAGTCAATGTTTCATTCCTCTTTATGATGAAAACTTCCAGTGCAGTGTTGATTAGTCATGGTGAAAACAGGTATCCTTGTCTTGTTCCTGACCTTATGGGGAAAGCTTTCAGTCTGTCATGTTGAGGTTGATGTTAGCATAAAGCCTCTTATGGTGCTGGGGAAGTTCCCTTCTTCTCCTGGTTTTCTGAGTGTTTTTTTTTTTTTAATCATGAAAGAGTGTTGGATTTTGTTAAATGCTTTTCTATGTCAATGGAGATGATTGTGTGAATTTTCCCTTTCATTCTATAATGTGTATTACATTGACTGATTTTCTTATGCCACACTGTCCTTGCATTTTGGGGCATATAGTACTTTTAATAACTTTTCTTTAAAAATGGAGATGTGCATAAAGTATTTCATGAATATAGATGAGGTAGAATTAATTCTGCAGGTTAAGTCAGAGGGAGTGGGAAGGGTTTAGGGGAGGAAGACAAAGAAAAGTCAGCCAGTAAAAGACATAGACCAGAAATGACCTTAAATGACAAGGGGATGTTTTTTAAAAAGCCAAACTTTCAAGCAGGGTGTTTCTCTAATCCAAGACAGATGAGAAGCCAGTTTCCAAAATTGTCCTCATCACTTATCTTTAAAATGATTAGATTATTTTGATTTTGATTGTCATTGCTATAATTACAGTTTCTTATCCTGTATATATCATAAAACTTTCCTAGGTATTACATAGTTTGGGGCCATAATTTTACATTGTTGCACAACAGTCCCTGGTTAGGTAATTACAGTAACCATATAGTCTCTGTTTTTTATTATCTTTAGAAAGCCATGATAAAATAAAGTAGATTACTTATAAGATACCTTCTAGCTCTAATGTTTTGTGGCTTTATGATTCTACCAAATCTGTACCACAGATTCTTCCCTAACTGCGCAAATTATAAATCACAAATCCCAGAGGGTTAGAAAACCTCTCTCTGGCAATTTCTTTAAATCTACTGTACTTCTTATATGCTTCAGTTTACACGTTTTCTCTTTTTCTGTCTTTGGTGAAGATAGAAAAAAGGGGATCACTTGGTGTTGGTAGAAGTTTATTCCTATAACTTGCTTAAGCAAGTATCTATTAAGCTCAAACAAAAATGATCAGCTATTCTAGGCCGACTGGGGCTTCTCCTCGGTCATGGCATTTCTTGGCTCCCCTACCTCAGTTTCTCCCAGGAGCAGTTCTTTGCTCATCTTCAGATTGGCCACTCCCTGCCACCACTGCTGGGCTCTCCAGAAGTATGTAATTTTGTGAGCTAAAAATCCTAAGTGAGAATAGATCTATTTTGTTTTTAGTTCAGCACATATAAACTGGGTGTTTTTTTAAATCATCTTCATTATAAAATAAAGAGGAAAGCAAACCCAAAAGGAAACAGGTATGTTTACAGACAAGTGCCGCTCCCTGGGTTGCATTGGTGGGCACCACCAAGGAAGCAGAGAGCCTTGACTCCTTTCTGCGCTTTCGTCCCATGTCAAGCTCTCAGAAGGAGGTATAGCTCTATGGCTCATCTGTTGTTCCGAGTTAACTCCTAAAGTTCAGTTAGCCTTGTTGGTGGGCACCATCTTCCCACCAGCTTCCTTTCACCCCAGCAGACATCTCTTGGGGAGGCACACGGACTGGTTTTGGGTTCAGATTCTCAGCTAGAGAGATAGATTTAAACTCTGATTCCACCAATTGTTCCCTGTGTGGCCCTTGGAAGGTTATTGAAGCTTTGCGAGTCTGTTTTCCCACCCATAAACCAAGACTATCACAGGCCTATTCATGGGTCTGATTGGAGGCATAAAAGGGCTGATATCTGTAAAGTGTATGGCATGGCGCTTAGCGTGTTTACAGTATGAATTTGCCTTTTCCAATTTTAAAGCTTTACATTTTAAAGTACTTTACTGAACTTGGTCAATACTCTTCTTTTTCTGTCCAAGGGATCCCTAGCACCATCAGATTATGTACAGCAGAGATAGTAGTGTCAAGTGGTAGTGACTAATTAGACATACTTTCCTGGTTGTTTATGGTGACTATATATCTCGGGTGGCTCCAGGGTATGGACTTTCCCAAATCAAATCACCTTCATTTTACAAGTGAGAAGGAATTTAAACTAAAGAGTAGCAATAACTATTTTCTATCAAGATAAATTTATTAAATATTTATTGATCATCCGCTTTGTACCAGACAGATGGGGGTTGTAATTTCATAAGACACAAAATGAAAAATGATGATTCCTGCTCTGAAGATGTTTAGAATCCAATGAAAGAAAAAAGGCATGCTCACGTGGGATCAAGGCAGGGGCCCTGTTTCCAAGCTTTGTGTCTCTGAGCTGCGTAAACCCCTTCTCTCTTTAAGCTTTCAGTTATGATTTTACCCCCTCTGAAAGAATCTAAGTCCCCAGAGTAAGACGAAATTTGATAAGAATCTGTTTGGGCCAATGGATCGTAGAGTTGCCAAATGAATGGTAAAGTTTCTCAATTTTGTACTGTTTCAAACTTGCCCTTTTAAATTTTAGTGATAAATAATGACTCATGATGACTTTGCTATTCACTGTCTGGCCCGAATTAGAAACCCTGTAGTCATTGTGGCTTTTACCCTGGCTTTCATCACACACATCCAGTCTATAACACAGTTAATTTGATTCTAGCAGTCAAAAGTCTCTTGGCTCTATCCCTGGTATCCCCATCACCATCGTCTCAGCCTAGGCCTCAGTTTCTTTTGCCTGGACTATCCAACTTGTGCTCTGTTCAGTCTATTCTGCACATTGCCAGCCAAAGTAGGTTTCTATGAGTTTGTGCTCAGGTGAATCACATTTCGGGATATGGGACAGGTTTAAAGCTGTGAGTCTAGAAGCAACAAGAGTATATTTTGGGAAGTCCTGGAGAAAGGTAAAATTGTCACAGGGAGATGTCCTAACCTAAAGAGGGAAAACTCATTAGATTCTTGAAATGATAGGTCAAATTTCAGCATCTCCTAGGCTGTCAGCAGTTTGAAGACAACCAGTAGTTGTTTATACATTATACTTTTTGCTGAAGTTTCTTTTATGTGGATCTGATGTTTTTCCACTATAATTTTTACTCTGGAGCAAACAAAACTCAATCATAGAATCTTTTTAAAAGGTCTGAACAAATCTCGTGTTAGGGTTTTTTTTTTTATTTTTCAGACGGAGTCTCGCTCTGTCGCCCAGGCTGGAGTGCAGTGGCACGATCTTGGCTCACCACAAGCTCCGCCTCCTGGGTTCACACCATTCTCCTGCCTCAGCCTCCCGATTAGCTGGGACTACAGGGGCCTGCCACCACGCCAGGCTAATTTTTGTGCATTTTTAGTGGAGACAGAGTTTCACCATGTTAGCCAGGATGGTCTCGATCTCCTGACCTCGTGATCCACCCACCTCGGCCTCCCAAAGTGCTGGGATTACAGGCTTGAGCCATCGTGCCTGGCCAGGTTTTTAAACACTAATGAAAGTTTGTCTTGAGAAAGAATGGTTTTAAGTACCATCATTTCTGTGCTTATTTGGTTTCTATATAATGTGAAGAAGTTGCCTTCTACCTTTATAAGATTAAATACTTGAATATGGCACTGAAGTGAAAAACAGAATGGTTATATGGGTGCTCATCATTCATGTACACAACTGAAAGCACAGTGGACATAAAGAGTGTTTGAAGCATTGAACTAAAATTAATTGCTGGATGATGGAGATGCTACAGCAACAGTCATCAATTTCTCCTTCTGATGAGGTTCAAAAATAGCTGGTTCAGGTTGAGTAACTCTTATGTGAAATGCTTGGGATAAGAAGTGTTTCAGATTTCAGATTTTTTTGAATATTGGAATATTTGTATTACATAATGAGATATCATGGGAAGGGGACCCATGTCAAAATGCAAACCTCATTTACATTTCATGTATATACACATAGCCTAAAGATAATTTGATATAATATTTTAAATAATTTTGTGATATTTTTACATGAGGTCATATGTTGAATTTTCTGCCTGTGACATCATGTTTGTGCTCAAAAATTTTCAGATTTTAGGGAATTTCAGATTTCAAATTTTCAGATTAGGGATGCACCACCTGTAGAAGAAACTGGTTATTGACACTTATTGATGGTCTAGAGTTTGATATGGTTTGGCTGTGTCCCCACCCAAACCTCATCTTGAATTGTAGCTCCCATAATTTCCACATGTTGTGGGAGGGACCCAATGGGAGATAATTGAATCATGGGGGTGGTTTCCCCCAGACTGTTCTTGTGGTAGTGAATAAGTCTCATGAGATCTGATGGTTTTATAAGGGGTTTCCCCTTTCACTTGGCTCTCATTTTCTCACTTGTCTGCCGCCATGAAGGATGTGCTTTTTGTCTTCCACCATGATTGTGAGGCCTCCCCAGCTACATGGAACTGTGAGTCTATTAAACCTCTTTTTCTGAATTCACAGTGTTCTTTGGAAAGATATCAAGTTATGACTGTACAGCTTATTTCTTATTATTACATATCTTTCTTTAACAAGCAAGAGCATTTTGTCTCTGCCTGTCAGTTCTTACCAGTCTCTCCTAATTGACGTACCATTTCTCTAACATCTGTATGCCACTGCTGAAAGCAGCAAAGGCCTCCACAGGTTTCTTTGCTGTACATTTTCTTGGTTCCTTGGGTTTAACTTCTTCTTCTGCCTCAACTTCTTTACTTCTTTTTTTCCTACAGTTTGATCACTTGAAAACTCAATGCCAACAAACTCATGAATATCCTCTTCATCAATACCCAACTCTAGCTGTTTCTCAAGTGCTAATAACTTGTTATCTACTATTACATCAACAGCAGAGTCTTTGTTAAAGCTTTTGAATGTGTTCACATATGTCTTCAAAACTTTCTTTCTTCCACATGCCGATCATGCATTGCTGTGCGACTTCTTCCCTTGCTGTTGCAATGTTCTGGATGGAACTTAGGATGTAAAAACTTTTCCAAAACTCTTGGAGAAGTTGGCCAGACTCAGTCACTTCACTAATCTACACAAATCCTTGGCATAAATATACTTTGAAGGGAGCTATTGCTCCTTGTTCCTTTGGTTGAATGAATGTGGTTTTGTTTAGTTTCAAATACACAGTCAGAAAAATTGCTTTTATTTCTGTTTGTTTATTCACTTTTCCTGATTGTCTTTCTGCAGAGCCCTCAAGAGGTTAGTGGTAAAGTCAAATCCTTGGCATCAGCAGAACCTTGAGAAGTATATTTGGTTCTTCATTTCTCCTGAGAAGAGTGATAGCCAAAGAACATATCTACCCTGATGCCCTGGGAAAAGATAATAGTTTGGCTGACAGTACTTGAACATAATTGGAGCATCTGTGACAGGGAGGTCTGAAGAAGATATATGTGATTAATTCTCTCTACTTGGGTACAGAGCTCAAAGACATTTGTGTCACATATGGGTGCTAACCAAAGATAGCTTCAGCAGATGGATAAGTGAAACCATTTGTAGGAGATCAAGTGGATCCCCTTAGTACTTCCTTGTGTTGCAATCAAAGTTATTGGAAAACTATAATAGACTAACACAGGAAGAACTACTAATGGCCAAGGCTCTTCAGGAACAAAGTTTCAGGTTGTTGTATCAGACAAAGGACCTGATGATCTGGTTAAAATAAAGGTAATAATGAAAGAGGTAGTACAAGAAGGAAGCTATAAACAAGCTATGACAATGTGACCAATTGCAAACATAAGAATTGTGATAATTATGAAAAGTTCTTTCTTATTTTGGTGTGAATATATTTCAAAAAGATTAACCAAAGTTTCCTTTTGTCCACTTCCCCTGCCATCTAACATAAAAATATGATAATAGCAATTAACTTTATGTCACCGTATTTAACTTACATGATACTAAAGAGGGAGAAGTGTATCAGAAGTGGAATTAACATTGCCCACTGGTGAATAAATGGCTTATGTGAGTTTATATCCACTTTCGGAGTGATGGTTAGTGTGCTTTCAATTGGTAGAAGGATAGATGTGTCATTTTGGAAAGATGCATGATTTTACCGTTTCCTTTATTTGGAATGTAAACGTGATTTAAAATGGAACAGATTGATGTCAATTTGAGAGGTAAACTTTAGTGAAACCACATTTTTAAGAATAATTTTTTTCCCCTTAAAACTGCTGCAGCACCCATTGTCCCTCATGTGGGTACCCTGTTCTGCTTTAGCTTTCGCATGCTGTTGCTGATCTGCTGACTTTCCTTGTCAGTATGAAGTAGTTAGTAGCATACAGGTTAAAGGTGGTAACAGATATGGGTTACAATTACTGTCCCCATGGATTCTAATTTGGCTTCATAGACAGCAGTTTGTCCTCACTCTCCTCTGCTTCACACTAACTTTTCCTCCTCAACTGCCAGCCTAGATGATCTGCAGCTTCTTTATGCCTACCACCAGAAACAGAGAGAATAGCACTTCACAGATTGCTACATCGGATCCCAGTTTTGTAGAGTTTATTTTCTACAGAAAATCTTGATTCATATTGATTATCGTACTGTTTCCATATTAAGTCTCCACTGATGTATTCAGTTTATGTGATATATCATATGGTCACTTTATGGATAATGCATTTGGGTGATCACATTAAATTTGGAAAATAGTCTTTAAACTCCTGGAATTTTAACTCTCAATCTCAAACCAAACACGTATCTAGTCTAACTTTTTAAAATATGATTGAAATAGATTTATATAGCTGCTATATTTTTAGGTTCAAATTTTCTCTATACATTTTTAATAGCATTGTTTAATACAAGTCCCTGGATATGTTTTCTATGACCTCAAAATGCTTTGAAATTATGGGTCAAATAAGGTATGCGAGTGCTTAAATATTTTTTTTCTTTGGGGGAGTGTTTTCAAATGAACTTTGAAGCCCAGATGGACACTAACCAAACATTTAAGAAAACTTACCATAACCCTTATCTTGATTTTATAAAAGAACTAATACCTGCTAATCAAGCTCAGTAATGAAAACGCAGAGATTTCATCTTTCAAATTCCAAGTTGATATTGGGTGTTGTTATTTATAATGTCAAAATCCCACAACGTATTTCTTAAGAGAAAATTGCAAACACCCCTTCTAGGGTTCTTGACCTCCAGATATCTTTCTGTCCACCAAGATGTCTAATAAAACATAAAGTTTCCATGACATAAATTTAATGTGGATTACTGAAATTTGAATAAGAGTTCTTATTACATTTAAAAGTACAGAGTATTCTTTCTTCACTAGTGTAGATGCAGGTATGGTTTTAGGAAACCTATCATAGCTTGAATACTTTAAAACTGTATTGATTTTTGAACATGGTATAGACATTTCTGGCATTGTGTGTGTGTTTGTGTGTGTGTGTGTGTGTATTATTGGGGGATGATGCATATATGTCTACCAATTAACTGTACGTAAAATATCTTGCTATCCTATAAAAATGGCATTATATTTCATTTTAATTTTTTAATGCAGAAAAGGTTACCAAAATTTAGTTACTACTTCTGAAAATTTAATTTTAATTTTAAACTAGAAATGTCAAATGGCAAATGGGTTTTTCTCTCATTTCATGAACTGGAAACTCCATGACATATTGATATTTGCTAAATCATCTGCAGTTTCTTAGAGGATTTAAATAAAAATATTTACTCATGCAGAATAGTTATTTTTTAAAATTACTAACACGCAGAATAGACAGCAAATTATTAACGAAAGTATAATTTGACTCTCCATTATTTTCTTTAATTCAAACTATTATATTCTGTCTAATTATACTCTTTAAAATGTCATTTCATGATGCACATGTCTACTTTATCTAACTTCCCTTAAAGGCCAAAATACCTAAGTGAAGATTTTACCATCAAAAGTTAAAAACTAAAGTGAGCCATTTTCCAAGAATTAGACAGTATTTTTACACAGCCATTAAATCATACCACATGACAAGGCTGATAAACTTCATCTGTCATATGAAATTATCTAATACCCCTAAAATAAAATATAATTTTATAAATTTACATGGTTATCTGAATAATCAGATTTTTCACGTTATGAAGTACTCTTAAAAGTACAAAACATTTTAAAATTATGAATACATAAAATACGTATATTTTATACTTTAATTTGTGATAATATGGGATTTAAAATACTTTAGTGTTAGATTTATTTTTCTTTGATTCGGCCGAATATTCCGTCTTATTTATTTATTTATTTATTTATGAGACATAGTCTCACTCTGTCACCCGGGCTGAAGTGCAGTGGTGCAATCTCGGCTCACTGCAAACTCTGCCTCCTGGGTTTAAGTGATTCTTGTGCCTCAGCCTCCCAAGTAGTTGAGATTACAGGTGCACACCCCCATGCCTGGCTGAAATAATATTCAGTCTGATTTTATATGTCTACACACAAACACACCAGTATTCCCTCACATTAGAATATTGTTATATTATTTTCTATTATTTCAAAAACATCTTATTGAACACAAAAATAAATTTTTGTCATCATTATAGACATGACAATGCAAGCAAAAAAAAAATACTTGAAGTTAAAAAGAATCACACTACCTATTTGTATACATGCAAGGTGAATTTTGATTAAGGGTTAATTTTGTTAAAAAATCTTAATCATAGTAATACTCCAAACTATCCTAAATAGGCAGGTAAGTCTCATTTAAGTCAGATACAGCTGTTATTTGTGAAATTCATGTTAATGTTAATGGTTCAGTTTCTCCAAAAATAGCATTTGAAATGCCTGCTCTGTACCAGGAGCAATTCTTGGATTATAGCAATGAATCAAAAAGGACAGTCTTTGCCCTCACAGAAACTGCAATCTAACGTAATGATCCATATATTCTCTATTCTGAGATAAAAGGTGCTGACAGTTGTTTGCAGAAAAATATTAGCCACAGGCTTGCATGTTTACCTTCCGTCTGTCTTCTCCCTAGAGCACGGCTTTGTATTCACAGGCTTACAAAATTCTATCTTTTTATATGGGGAATTCTTCTTGTTTTCTAACCACTTTGTTAACATGAAAACAATTATATGCTTTACTCATGTAGTATGATTTACAGAGGACATTTCTTTACATATTGTTAAAATGTTAGTGCTATCTCTAAACAACAATATCACAGGATGAAGAAGGCACATCTTTGTGTAGTCTTAATTTTAACTAATAGTCAACAATTGAAAAACTCAAAAGTAAGTTAATCTCTGAATCCTTCTAAAGAAAACATATATATAATCATAATAATGTTCACACAGTTTCCTATCAGTGTTTTATTTGCCAACAATAATAAAGACTTTGTACAAAATAGTGATTTTTAATCAGAGAAATATATAAAGTTAGCAATTTAGGATTATGTGAAAGCATAATAATTATCTGTTAATTTTAAATTGCTGGTATTTTAGTCAACTAAAAATCTATCATGAATATTAGCTGATTTACCTCTCCTGAAAAGAAATGAAAGCAAGGGGTAGCATACAGTTAGTTTTTTTTAAAAAAGTGTGAACAAGTATGAAGAAAAATTATATTTTGTGAGATTTAGCTGGAATTTTGAAATTGGATGAAATAAAATTAAAATAATTGCTTTTCTCTTCACTTACATTAGGTATATGTCCTAATGCTATCCCTCCCCCCTCCCCCCACCCCACAACAGGCCCAGGTGTGTGATGTTTTCCTTCCTGTGTCCATGTGTTCTCATTGTTTAATTCCGACCTATGAGCGAGAACATGTGGTGTTTGGTGTTTTGTCCTTGCGATAGTTTGCTGAGAATGATGGTTTCCAGCTACATCCATGTCCCTACAAAGGACATGAACTCATCATTTTTTATGGCTGCATAGTATTCCATGGTGTATATGTGTCACATTTTCTTTTTTTTTTTTCTTTTTCTTTTTATTATTATACTTTAGGTTTTAGGGTACATGTGCACAATGTGCAGGTTTGTTACATATGTATCCATGTGCCATGTGGATTTCCTGCACCCATTAACTCGTCATTTAGCATTAGGTATATCTCCTAATGCTGTCCCTACCCCCTCCCCCAACCCCACAACAGTCCCCGGAGTGTGATGTTCCCCTTCCTGTGTCCATGAGTTCTCATTGTTCAATTCCCACCTATGAGTGAGAACATGCGGTGTTTGGTTTTTTGTCCTTGCGATAGTTTACTGAGAATGATGTTTTCCAGTTTCATCCATGTCCCTACAAAGGACATGAACTCATCATTTTTTATGGCTGCATAGTATTCCATGGTGTATATGTGCCACATTTTCTTAATCCAGTCTACTGTTGTTGGACATTTGGGTTGGTTCCAAGTCTTTGCTATTGTGAATAGTGCCGCAATAAACATACGTGTGCATGTGTCTTTATAGCAGCATGATTTATAGTCCTTTGGGTATATACCCAGTAATGGGATGGCTGGGTCAAATGGTATTTCTAGCTCTAGATCCCTGAGGAATCGCCACACTGACTTCTACAATGGTTGAACTAGTTTACAGTCCCACCAACAGTGTATAAGTGTTCCTATTTCTCCACATCCTCTCCAGCACCTGTTGTTTCCGGATTTTTTAATGATGGCCATTCTAACTGGTGTGAGATGGTATCTCACTGTGGTTTTGATTTGCATTTCTCTGATGGCCAGTGATGGTGAGCATTTCTTCATGTGTTTTTTGGCTGCATAAATGTCTTCTTTTGAGAAGTGTCTGTTCATGTCCTTTGCCCACTTTTTGATAGGGTTGTTTGTCTTTTTCTTGTAAATTTGTTTGAGTTCATTGTAGATTCTGGATATTAGCCCTTTGTCAGATGAGTAGGTTGCAAAAATTTTCTCCCATTCTGTAGGTTGCCTGTTCACTCTGATGGTAGTTTCTTTTGCTGTGCAGAAGCTCTTGAGTTTAATTAGATCCCATTTGTCAATTTTGGCTTTTGTTGCCATTGCTTTTGGTGTTTTATACATGAAGTCCTTGCCCACGCCTGTGTCCTGAATGGTATTGCCTAGGTTTTCTTGTAGGATTTTAATGGTTTTAGGTCTAACATTTAAGTCTTTAATCCATCTTGAATTAATTTTTGTATAAGGTGTAAGGAAGGGATCCAGTTGCAGCTTTCTACATATGGCTAGCCAGTTTTCCCAGCACCATTTATTAAATAGGGAATCCTTTCCCCATTTCTTGTTTTTGTCAGGTTTGTCAAAGATCAGATAGTTGTAGATATGTGGCATCATTTCTGAGGGCTCTGTTCTGTTCCATTGATCTATGTCTCTGTTGTGGTACCAGTACCATGCTCTTTTGGTTACTGTAGCCTTGTAGTATAGTTTGAAGTCAGGTAGTGTGATGCCTCCAGCTTTGTCCTTTTGGCTTAGGATTGACTTGGTGATGCAGGCTCTTTTTTGGTTCCATATGAACTTTAAAATAGTTCTTCCCAATTCTGTGAAGAAAGTCATTGGTAGCTTGATGGCGATGGCATTGAATCTATAAATTACCTTGGGCAGTATGGCCATTTTCACGATATTGATTCTTCCAACCCATGAGCATGGAATGTTCTTCCATTTGTTTGTATCCTCTTTTATTTCATTGAGCAGTGGTTTGTAGTTCTCCTTGAAGAGGTCCTTCACATCCCTTGTAAGTTGGATTCCTAGGTATTTGATTCTCTTTGAAGCAATTGTGAATGGGAGTTCACTCATGATTTGGCTCTCTGTTTGTCTGTGATTGGTGTACAAGAATGCTTGTGATTTTTGTACATTGATTTTGTATCCTGAGATTTTGCTGAAGTTGCTAATCAGCTTAAGGAGATTTTGGGCTGAGACAATGGGGTTTTCTAGATACACAATCATGTCATCTGCAAACAGGGACAATTTGACTTCCTCTTTTCCTGATTGAATACCCTTTATTTCCTTCTCCTGCCTGATTGCTCTGGCCAGAACTTCCAGCACTATGTTGAATAGGAGCGGTGAGAGAGGGCATCCCTGTCTTGTGCCAGTTTTCAGAGGGAATGCTTCCAGTTTTTGCCCATTCAGTATGATATTGGCTGTGGGTTTGTCATAGATAGCTCTTATTAGTTTGAGATACGTCCCATCAATACCTAATTTATTGAGAGTTTTTAGCATGAAGCATTGTTGAATTTTGTCAAAGGCCTTTTCTGCATCTATTGAGATAATCATGTGGTTTTTGTCTTTGGTTTTGTTTATATGCTGGATTACATTTATTGATTTGTGTATGTTGAACCACCCTTGCATCCCAGGGATGAAGCCCACTTGATTATGGTGGATAAGCTTTTTGATGTGCTGCTGGATTCGGTTTGCCAGTATTTTATTGAGGATTTTTGCATCAATGTTCATGAAGGATATTGGTCTGAAATTGTCTTTTTTGGTTATGTCTCTGCCAGGCTTTGGTATCAGGACGATGCAGGCTTCACAAAATGTGTTAGGGAGGATTTCCTCTTGTTCTATCGATTAGAATAGTTTCAGAAGGAATGGTACCAGTTCTTCCTTTTACTTCTGGTAGAATTCGGCTGTGAATCCATCAGGTCCTGGACTCTTTTTGGTTGGTAAGCTATTGATTATTGCCACAATTTCAGAACCTGTTTTTGGTCTATTCAGAGATTCAACTTCTTCCTGGTTTAGTATTGGGAGGGTGTATTTCTTGAGGAATTTATCCATTTCTTCTAGATTTTCTAGTTTATTTGCATAGAAGTGTTTGTAGTATTCTCTGATGGTAGACTGTATTTCTGTGGGATCGGTGGTGATATCCCCTTTTTCATTTTTTATTGTATCTATTTGATTCTTCTCTCTTTTCTTCTTTATTAGTCTTGCTAGTGGTCTATCAGTTTTGTTGATCTTTTCAAAAAACCAGCTCCTGGATTCATTAATTTTTTGAAGGGTTTTTTGTGTCTCTATTTCCTTCAGTTCTGCTCTGATTTTAGTTATTTCTAGCCTTTGCTAGCTTTTGAATGTGTTTGCTCTTCCTTTTCTAGTTCTTTTAATTGTGATGTTAGGGTAACAATTTTGGATCTTTCCTGCTTTCTCTTGTGGGCATTTAGTGCTATAAATTTCCCTCTACACACTGCTTTGAACGTGTCACAGAGATTCTGGTATGTTGTGTCTTTGTTCTTGTTGGTTTCAAAGAACATCTTTATTTCTGCCTTCATTTCTTTATGTACCCAATAGTCATTCAGGAGCAGGTTGTTCAGTTTCCATGTAGTTGAGCGGTTTTGAGTGAGTTTCTTAATCCTGAGTTCTAGTTTGATTGCACTGTGGTCTGAGAGACAGTTTGTTATAATTTCTGTTCTTTTACATTTGCTGAGGAGAGCTTTACTTCCAACTGTGTGGTCAATTTTGGAATAGGTGTGGTGTGGTGCTGAGAAAAATGTATATTCTGTTGATTTGGGGTGGAGAATTCTGTAGATGTCTATTAGGTCCACTTTATGCAGAGCTGAGTTCAATTCCTGGATATCCTTGTTAACTTTCTGTCTCGTTGTTCTGTCTAATGTTGACAGTGGGGTGTTAAAATCTCCTATTATTATTGTGTGGGAGTTTAAGTCCCTTTGTAGGTCACTCAGGACTTGCTTTATGAATCTGGGTCCTCCTGTGTTGGGTGCGTATATATTTAGGATAGTTAGCGCTTCTTGTTGAATTGATCCCTTGACCATTATGTAATGGCCTTCTTTGTCTCTTTTGATCTTTGTTGGTTTAAAGTCTATTTTATCAGAGACTAGGATTGCAACCCCTGCCTTTTTTTGTTTTCCGTTTGCTTGATAGATCTTCCTCCATCCCTTTGTTTTGAGACTATGTGTGTCTCTGCACGTGAGATGGGTTTCCTGAATACAGCACACTGATGGGTCTTGACTCCTTATCCAGTTTGCCAGTCTGTGTCTTTTAATTGGAGCATTTAGCCCATTTACATTTAACGTTAATATTGGTATGTGTGAATCTGATCCTGTCATTATGATGTTAGCTGGTTATTTTGCTGGTTAGTTGATGCAGTTCCTTCCTAGCCTCGATTGTCTTTACAATTTGGCATGTTTTTCAGTGGCTGGTGCCGGTTGTTCCTTTCCATGTTTAGTGCTTCCTTCAGGAGTTCTTTTAGGGCAGGCCTCGTGGTGACAAAATCACTCAGCGTTTGCTTGTCTGTAAAGTATTTTATTTCTCCTTCACTTGTGAAGCTTAGTTTGGCTGGATATGAAATTCCTTGTTGAAAATTGTTTTCTTTAAGAATGTTGAATATCGGCTCCCACTCTCTTCTGGCTTGTAGAGTTTCTGCCGAGAGATCAGCTGTTAGTCTGATGGGCTTCCCTTTGTGGGTAACCCGACCTTTCTCTCTGGCTGCCCTTAACATTTTTTCCTTCATTTCAACTTTGGTGAATCTGATAATTATGTGTCTTGGAGTTGCTCTTCTCGAGGAGTATCTTTGTGGCGTTCTTTGTATTTCCTGAACCTGAATGTTGGCCTGCCTTGCTAGATTGGGGAAGTTCTCCTGGATAATATCTTGCAGAGTGTTTTCCAACTTGGTTCCATTCTCCCCATCATTTTCAGGTACACCAATCAGACGTAGGTTTGGTCGTTTCACGTAGTCCCAAATTTCTTGGAGTCTTTGTTCATTTCATTTTATTCTTTCTTCTCTAAACTTCCCTTCTCGCTTCATTTCATTCATTTCATCTTCCATCAGCGATACCCTTTCTTCCAGTTGATCGCATCTGCTACTGAGGCTTCTGCAATCTTCGTGTAGTTCTCGAAACTTGGCTTTCAGCTCCATCATCTCCTTTAAGCCCTTCTCTCCATTGGTTATTCTAGTTATCCATTCTTCTAATTTTTTTTCAAAGTTTTTAACTTCTTTGCTATTGTTTTGAATTTCCTCCCGTAGCTCAGAGTAGTTTGATCGTCTGAAGACTTCTTCTCTCAACTCATCAAAGTCATCCTCCATCCAGCTTTGTTCCGTTGCTGGTGAGGGACTGCGTTCCTTTGGAGGAGGAGAGGTGCTCTGCTTTTTAGAGTTTCCAGTTTTTCTGCTCTGTTTTTTCCCCATCTTTGTGGTTTTATCTACTTTTGGTCTTTGATGATGGTGATGTACAGATGGGTTTTTGGTGTGGATGTCCTTTCTGTTTGTTAGTTTTCCTTCTACCAGACAGGACCCTCAGCTGCAGTTCTGTTGGAGTTTACTAGAGGTCCACTCCAGACCCTGTTTGGCTGGGCGTCAGCAGTGGTGGCTGCAGAACAGCGGATTTTCGTGAGACCACAAATTCAGCTGTCTGATAGTTCCTCTGGAAGTTTTGTCTCAGAGGAGTACCCGGCCCAGTGAGGTGTCAGTCTTTCCCTACTCGGGGGGTGCCTCCCAGTTAGGCTGCTCAGCGGTGAGGGACCCACTTTAGGAGGCAGTCTGTCCGTTCTCAGATCTCCAGCTGCATGCTGGGAGAACCACTATTCTCTTCAAAGCTGTCAGTCAGACAGGGACATTTAAGTCTGTGGAGGTTCCTGCTGACTTTTTGTTTGTCTGTGCCCTGCCCCCAGAGGTGGAGCCTACAGAGGCAGACAGGCCTCCTTGAGCTGTGGTGGGCTCCACCCAGTTCGAGCTTCCTGGCTGCTTTGTTTACCTAAGGAAGCCTGGGCAATAGCAGGCGCCCCTACCCCAGCCTCGCTGCCGCCTTGCAGCTTGATCTCAGACTGCTGTGCTAGCAATCAGCGAGAGTCCGTGGGCACAGGACCCTCTGAGCCAGGTGCGGGACACAATCTCCTAGTGTGCCATTTTCCAGGCCCATTGGAAAAGCACAGTATTAGGGTGGGACTGACCTGATATTCCAGGTGCCGTCTGTTACCCCTTTCTTTGACTAGGAAAGGGAACTCCCTGACCCCTTGTGCTTCCCGAGTGAGTCAATGCCTCACCCTGCTTCGGCTCATGCACAGTGCTCTTCACCGACTGTCCTGCACCCACTGTTTTGCACTCCCTAGTGAGATGAAACCAGTACCTGAAACAGAAATGCAGAAATCACCCGTCTTCTGTGTCACTCAGGCTGGGAGCTGTAGACCAGAGCTGTTCCTATTCGGCCATCTTGGCTCCACCCTCCCTGTGTCACATTTTCTTAATCCAGTCTATCATTGTTGGACATTTGGGATGGTTCCAACTCTTTGCTATTGTGAATGGTGCCGCAATAAACATACGTGCATGTATTTTTATAGCAACATGATTTATAATCCTTTGGGTATATACCCAGTAATGGGATGGCTGGGTCAAATGGTATTTCTAGTTCTAGATCCCTGATGAGTTAATGGATGCAGCACACCAGCATGGCACATTGTATATATATGTAACAAACCTGCACTTGAGCACATGTACCCTAGAACTTAAAGTATGGTAAATATATATATGAAATAATTGCTTTTCTCCTGGGATTCAAAATAGACTTCTAAAAGAACAGTTTTAACTGAAACAAATCTTTTCACTGTGAAACATCATTTCAAATACATCAGGGTCCAAGGTGTCAAAAGAATATTCAGATAATACAAAGAAAATACTTACTTAGCAAAATTTTCATATTTGCTATGCAATAAAGAATGGAAATTCTAGTAGAGGTATGAATTGATCATCAGTAACAGAAAAACAGAAAGAAAACATTTGTTATAATAGTGTTCCATAAAACTTACTCATTGAAAAAAATTTTAGATTGATTGTTTCTAAGATTTGGTAAGGTCTCAAATCTAGCATGAAAATTAATCACTTACTGTTTTTAAGTCATTTATAATATTTAGTCTGACTATTGTCAATAAGATCCCTCATATCTCGAAATAAACCATTTTAAAGATACTGAATAAACTCCATAGAGAATATTGATGGGATGCTATTCTCTATTTTCTCACAAATAATCCTCACACCTTGACTGTCCTGAAGTATTAAGATAAAACTAAGCACATTACTCAATTTTCACAAAAATATATTCAATAAAGAAAATCATTTTATCAGGAAAAGTAAATATGTTTGTAAGGATTTATCTGAAATGTGAAGCTGCTACTATTGAATCTCCCCTCTTTATTAATGATTTTTTAAAGAGAATGTGATATAACAAAAATCACTTATTAATTTTGATGGTAGCACATATCAAATTTTCTGACACTAAGTATTACTTTACAGTAGAAATTCATCATGTTCATATTGACCTTTGGGATGACTGTAATAATCCTCTACTATGTGTTAAATGAGGCAGTGATACCACTGAGCCAAATTGAATGACCTAATGCATTTTCTGATTTTTTCTGAGTAAAACATATTTTTAAATAATAAAGTTGGCCGGGCGCGGTGACTCACTCCTGTAATCCCAGCACTTTGGGAGGCCAAGGCGGGCTGATCACGATGTCAGGAGATCGAGACCATCCTGGCTAACACGGTGAAACCCCATCTCTACTAAAATACAAAAAATTAGCCGGATGTGGTAGTCAGTGCCTGTAGTCCTAGCTACACGGGAGGCTGAGGCAGGAGAATGGTGTGAACCCAGAAGGCGGAGCTTACAGTGAGCCGAGATCATGCCACTGCATTCCAGCCTGGGTGACAGAACGAGACTCTGTCTCAAAAAATAAATAAATAAATAAATAAATAAATAAATAAATAAATAAGTTATCTGTGATTGTGAGCAAACATATCTACACACAGCTGTGAATTTGAATTTTTAAGTATGCACTGCTAGGACATTGAATGAAGGATAAAAGAAAGAATTATTGTTTGTAAATTATGTTACTAGATGAGGTCACCATCAACTGATTTGTTGGCAAATCAATTAAAAAGTCAAAAACATTTTTGACTAATCTACATACATTCAATCAACATCCGTCTTCTCTATTTCAACCACATATGCTCTTTCTCATCTTCTCCAGCTATCTTCCTGCTACTTCTTAAACTTATCAGTCATATTCATCTTCAGAGTCTTTGAATTTATTCCTCTGTCTATAATGTAAATTCCCTGGCTGAATGCATGGCTCACATCTTCAATCTTAACTTTATACAGTTTTGCTCAAATGTAATCTCCTCAAAGAGACAAGTCCTCTGTCTGAAACAGCATCACTGCCTCCTCGGTTGTTCATCACTCCTTGGTTTCTTGCTCTGTTTCATTTTTTCCCCCTACAGTTACCTGTCTCTACCTCCATGTGGAAAGTGGTTTTGCCTGTTTTCTTCTCTGATGCATCACCAGTACCAGAACAGATTCTCACACAATATAGAGTGTCAATAATCATACCTTGAAGAAATAACGAAGCAAATAAATGATTAATTAAATGACTGATTGATTGATTGAACAACAAAATTATGTATTTTGTTGTTGCATTGGGCATGTGTTCAAGTTTGTTTGTAATAGTGAACGAGAGAATTGCAAGCAGGTGGTCTTTTCTTATATTCTATTTCAGCTGCTTTGTTGTAAAAATGAAGAAAAATTTGGCAGAATAATTTTACTACTATACTTTGACTAGGAACTATTGTCTTTCTTACTCAAAACCAACTTAAGAAGCAACCCTCTCAACCACACCCAAGTCTGACAACTCAAAGCACTGCTCTGTAAAATTGTAAATTTTCAAAAGCAAATGTAGAAATGACAGTAAAAGCAATATCCTAGTTTCCAATGTGTCCTGAGGTACATGAAAAGAATTTAGTGCTAACCAGTTCTGCATTTTTGGCTTGAGAACCAATGATTACTGTATGACAAAATGGAGAATCTAGAAAGCAAAAACTTGGATCAATAGTAAAAAAAATCTTGATTCTTGTCATCAATGGCAAGTTGCTTTGGTGGACTTTTTAATAAAGCACTCAATATATTAGTATATATCTACATTTTGCTGAATAAACCCATTTGAGTTTAATCAAAAGTAGTGTACTTTAACAGTGCATAAATTATAACAATTTCATAAAACTTTTATATTGAGTATACTTAAGGGATTCATTTCTATTCATACTGAAAAGTAAGTATACATTCTTTGCGTAAACTACACTACCTGATATAAAATAAATGCTCGTTTTAGTATATATGTCAAATTTGTATGAAGTAGTCATAGATGAAGGGATAGCAAGTACTTTCCTTAAATCACATGACATACTTACATTTAGTTGAATTACATAAGTAATTCAATTTAGGAATATTTGGCATTTGAATATTTGTTTTGAAAACTGCTGTAGGAAATATTTTAAGTCCAAAAAATGTTTCAAGATAGTTTCTGAATTACTATTTTTATCTACTAATTGCTAAGAACTTTTATACTATTGATTACTGCACTCTATTCAAAAGTGAAGGTAGTGATCAGATTTTCAGTGTCTTAACAGGGAAGAAACTTACAGCTCAATTGGCTCAGCAACACAAATCAGAAGTCTAACAGTCAATATTTGATCATAAGGAAAGGAAGAAATGAAATAACTGTTTATGTAAAAGGAAATTTAGAGAAGAAAGACCTTAAAGACAGGGAATGGTAAAATCTAAGACTTCAAGAGAGCCCGTGTAAGGAAGACAGGATGGAGAAACACTGCTTAGGAAAGTTCTGTACAAAGAAAACCTTCATGAGCTTTATTTCAAAGCCAGTAATTGAACTTTGGTGCTTCCTCCACTCTTACATCGATAAATTTCCACAAGCAACTCACTCCCCAAATAACTTAAAAAAAATACACAATCTAAATGTAAACTTCTTCATTGAGTCCATCATGGCATCCTTGGTTGATGTTGCTTTCAAATTGTGGAGATACCTCAGAATTACCTTTCATTTCCCAAATTTACTAAGAGTGTGCAAATATTTTAAATTTTAAATTCATGAAGCTCCTTTAGGGTGGGTTTTCTAATCTCTCACTTAGTGATATCCTTTTGTCTCTGATTCTGTCCATTTCTGTACAGTCACAGTGGCGTGTTCTAACCATGACTTAAAATAATTTTCTCCTTCTCTTTACATAGCAGTTCCTGTACACTTCTGCAGAGTCTGAGAATTAGTTTGAATGAGTGGTTCCAAAGTCTGTTTAATGTCAATCTATAGTTGCTGTAAAGCAACCAAGGACTCTGATGTGGCTAGCACTCAGTGGCAGGTCTTTAAATAATCCCAGAGTAACTGCCCCCACCTCTCTCCTTTCAGTAAGGCTTCAATGCTATAAGCAACTTAGAGTCAAGAGAAACTAGAAAATATCTGTTCAGAAAGGTATTTTAGACATTCTCATTTAATTAAACATAGATAATGTGATCTATTTCTCTAAATGCATTCTCCCCTCAAAATGAAATTATGTACTAAATACGCTCGACATGGTAGTTCAAGAGCTTTCTGGTGGTAGTCAGGAACCAACATATCTCCTCGTGTGTCCACTTTGCCCCTTTACAATGTAAGCTTAGTATTATCAGTAGTTGTAATGAAAATAATCTCTTGTTCAGCCCAAGATGATGTAATAAATCTGTGATTAAGGTGCTGTTGAGGACAAAGATCAGGAATTGAAAGCATCTAACAGAGCCCAGGGTGAGAAAGAAGTTTATGGATCTCCGCCTGTTAAATTCGTAATTCTTCCAAGCATGCACATATGTATAAATGCACTCGACATATGTATTCATGAAGAATATTTCCATCCTACAAATTATAAAAGTCTTTGAGAGATAGAGACATGTGTATAAATAAGTGTTCTATAAATGTAGCTCAATGACTTCCATAAACAATTAGCTATAATTAAAAAATGAGCTATTTAGATGCTTTGCTTTAGTAGTGAATGTATTTAGCTATAGAGATTGTTTAACAATAGACATCAGTTAAGTGAGCCACAGGCAAGTTGACTTGAAGTAAACTTACTAATTTAGCTGATTAAAGATTTGTTAGCCCTTTCTTTTCAAAGAAGCCTCAAAGCCTTTAAAAATGAGTGCTCGTCATTCTGGTAAAATATGAAACCCCCATGTTTTATTACTGCCAATTAAAAGATACTGGAAAGGAGAAATTAAGAGTATAGAGCAAGGCTAAAAATAGCTATTTCTTTTCTTTTTTTTTTCAGACAGGATCTCATTCTGCCACCCATACTTCAGTGCAGTGGAACAATCTCAGCTTACTACAACCTCCCCTCCTGGCCTCCCAGGTTTGAGTGATTCTCCTGCCTCAGCCTCCCAAGTAGCTGGGACTATGAGTGTGCACCACCACACCTGGCTAATTTTTTGTGTTTTTAGTAGAAACGGGGTATTGCCATGTTGGCCAGGCTGGTCTTGAACTCCCAAGCTCTAGCCATCCAGCTGCCTCAGCCTCCCAAAATGCTGGGACTATAGGCATGAGCCACCCAACGTGGCCAAAAATAATTGTGTCACTGGGAAGTTTAGATTGCCTAAAGAAAAATATAAAAGAATTTGCATGGATTGTTTCCCTTAGATTTTTAAGATAAAAATGATTAAAGCACTGCATTATAACATCTGACAGAGGTTCATTTGATCACCATATTTTTAGAAATTTAATGCAAAAGAGAAATGCAAAACATTTATTCTCTGGATCAGTATTTATACTTCTTGTGATGACTTAAATAACTCTGGCAGCTTTCTGAGTAGTTGCCAACTAAGGAGCACAACATTACTACACTATATCATGCCATTTTCTTCTAAAACACAAATATTGAACTTCCACCACATGCTACTGTACAGCAATGCTATGGCAACATCTTTGTAGAGTTTCTAAGCTCCTTTGAAAAGTAGGATCTCATCAGCACAAAAGAAAATAAACTATCATCACTGCTGTTGCTATAATTACCCAGTTGGCAAAATAAGCTCTATACAGAATCACACATTAAAACAAATTTGCTTAGGAAAACTAAATATTTTATTTCAGCTTAGCTTATATTTTCAAGTGAATTGGTTAACAATTAGAAAAGAAATTGTTGATAAACCTTGCATTATGTTTATTGAATTTTTATTTCTGGTTAAAAAGGTTAACTGTTTTCACTGTGAATATTTAGAAAATATGGATTTCTTTCTTTAAAAATAGTTAACCGTAAGGAAACCATAATTCATCATTATAAGACAGAATCTTTTTTCGTATATCTTTTACTTTATAGTATTTTGATATTTTTTCTCTACTGTAGACACATTTGGGATTTATTTCCAACTTACATAAATGCATCATAATAACTCTAACTCCATAAGATTTTATTATCAATAAGGATAGATTTTAAAAACATAATCAAAATGTTCACATTTTGGTAATTACTTAATGTGGCAAACATTTTATTGATACTTAAATTCATTTAAACAGAGGCCAGCAGTACTGTAGATATTTCTGAGTGATTTCAAAGAATGTACAGGATTATATGTCTGTGTCAACTCTTTAAATGAGTAAAAGGAGCATCTGTAATGCAGCACAATAAATCATGAAGAAGTAACTGACGCAGGAATTGCGTATACACGTTTTCAAAGTACATGTAGATGTGTATATTGAATTACAAGAAAAAGGTCACTTTCTAATAAGGCAATTGACATAATTGTTTTGTAAAAAATATTAAAGTGCAAGCACATACTTTAGAACAAATATTAAGTACAAGCTTAATGGAAGTCTATCATGTAATTAGCAGATGAAATGAGCCACAGACCACATTTACATACTTAGTTTAAAATAGAAACAGAGTCCCAAGAGATAACCATTTTACTGCTGCCCAGTTGAGGAGAAAACGCTTTAAATATTTCGACATTAAAGTTCAGAGAGTCAAGGTGGCTGATGCAGAACAAAAACACTAATGATAAGGAAAAAAAGTTTTTCCAAAGAAGAACTTGATATGAATTAGGTATGAACTGTTAATTACTTCAGATGGCCCAAGTGAAAATTCAGACTTCTTTCTCTGCTCTTGGTCTTATTTCATGTTCCCGCCTTCTAAGCACATTCGGTTTTCCTATTAATCAGTCACAATCACCATGTCTAATCGACAGTGGATCTAGATCCTTACCAGATCCCAGCCAATAGAAGTTAGCAATGTAAGGCTTATTTTGTGGACCACTTCTTTGGAGGAATATGTCGTGTTTCTGTTAGATGACTATATACATGATAGTCAACTTCCAGCCCATATCTGAATGCATTCTTGAGATGACTCTGAATCAAATAATGTCTTCTAAACCACAACTAAATATTTATGTTAATTGAGTGAGGCTTTTATAATGTATTCCAAGTAAAGCATGAATTTCCAGAGAGTGGCATAATTTAAACCCCTACTAGAGGGGAATTATACATGGATTTGGGTTGAAACTTTCATTTTAGTACCTCTACTCATAGCAGATTGAGAATTAAAATCTGAAGAAAACCCTCTTAGATAAGACATTTGTAAAATAAAAAACTCACTCACCATTCCAACTCTCTTTGTCAATAGCAACTATGGTAGCTGGTGGTCCTCCCCTAGCTAGTTTGCAATCTAAAGAGAGAAAATAACCAAAAGTAAGAATTGACTGCAGGGGCACACACGCTGAGAAAAAAATTCATTGAGATGTATATTATTTAAAAAGGAAAATCTTGCAATCTAATTAATATGCATCACTACATGTAATATTATTTAAAAACATTTTACAATAACCACATAGATTCCTTACATATCATAATACAGTCACTTTGTGCATCGCAAAACTACTCAAATCTTACTGAGAAAACACCAGCAGGGACCACTGGAGAGCAGAAGTCCTTCAGGACAGAGATAATGGGATGGAAATTTAACCCGAAAAAATAACATAAGGGGATGATTAACAAGGATAAATTGTAATTAAAACATCACAACAGAAACAAACATAATCGGACTTTAATTCTGATAAAGGGTCTAATTAGAGAGAGTGAATAGAATTTTAATAATGTTCTAAAGAGAATAAAAGAAAGACAAGCAATGCTCATGAGGTTGTTTGGGGTTTTTATTTTTGTCATCTTATCCTCATATTGCCAGTCTGGAGTCAAAAGTATAGAGTCATCAATGGAAGCAGATCAGAAAAATGGAAGAAAGAAAGGAAGAGAGAATATATGTATATATTTAGTGAGAGATTTAAAGATATAGAAAGCATTATACAATAAGATTATCTAATGATTTGTGGAAATAGAATATATAAACTCTCTATCAGATTTTGTACTTCTAATATAATGTTAACACATTCACTGGATAATACACATCATTAGCATTTTAAAAGCCATTACAAAAAAGACTAGAAAATAACATAAAGTAAATTGGGATTTTTCTCAAGAAAAGATAAATACAAATTACATACGAACAGTCTGTTATCTGTATGCTGAAAAAACTTTAAGAATAGTGCCTGTCAATCAGTAGTGATGATTAATTAATTATTTCAAACACTGCTAATATCCTGTCAGGTATCACAAGATAATGAACATAAAAAATAGTATCATGAGCTATAATATCCATGACACTTGAAATGTGAAAGCTTTGCCTACTGGATGTCAAATGTGCATCTCCGAGACATAAAGTACTCTCCTAGGAAATACTTTGTGAGGCAGAGAGGGTTCTGTCATGCAGTTATACATACATGGCACACTCCTGTACAGCAGTGCAAATTAATTTTCCTTAAAGTTTTCCAAATTTGTGTGTTATTTGGGAAATAATTTCAAGGTTCATTTACTTATTTATTAAAATTCTGCCATTTATTATGTACATATACACGGATAATTAGGCCTTTGGGAAACACTGTTCTGTATTGTATGGTATGTACTCTTTCATATGCAGCCAAAAAGCTGGGAAATCTACAAATTTTCTTTCTTTACACTTGTCAATATTCAAGGAGTTCCAAGTCATAACATTTTCAGATCTAAAATATCTCACACTCGTTAGACCTCTTCCTCTCCTTATGCCCTCCTACAGAGCCCAGCACTACACTGTCATCTCTGCTCTTGATTTAGTTTCCTGGCTGATCTCCCAGAACTCTTGTTCTCATCCTACATTCATCTATTCCTTTCATGAGAATAATTTTCATGTACCCAAATCAAAAGTGAAATAATGGCACTCCGCTGAACAAAAACCTTACGTGTTTCTTTTGGAGAAAATGAAAAAATATCAGAAGAACAGAGTTTCTTCACATGGCCTTAACATACTTTATTGAGAATTAAGCAACCTATCCTTCAATTACATGAATCCTCTTACTGTTGCTGGAATGCAACTTGTATTTTTAGCAAAATTTTGTGATCTAAATTCATTATTGCCTTTTTCTGCCTAGCAAATCTCTGCTTCTTTTTGTAGAATTAGATATTTCACATATTTGCACTTAGTCCAAATTAATTTTGATTAAAGCCTTCCAAATTTTTGTTACTTGAAAAATGATTTCAACATTTCTTTACTGTTTTATAAAATTCCTCCAATTATTATGCACATAGAAATGAATAATTAGGCTTTGGAAAGCACTATATTGTAAGGTATGCACTCTCTCATATGTACACACACGCATATATACACACATTCATGTTACTGTGTGTCAATGCCATAATACCTACTGAAAATAGATAAAAACTATGTATTTTAGTGTGAATATTGGTAGACAAACAAATGTTTAATCAACAACCTTATGGGCAAGCAGAATATAGAAAAATAAAAGAAGGGGAAATTTGGATATAAACATTTTTAAACCTTTTTACAGTTTGTTACTATTAAGTTTAAAGGTAGGCTTTATGAAGCTAAGCCAAATAATATCTTCATATTCCAGCCCTTCCTCACTCTCCACCTTTCCCATTCTCAAAGTTAATTCTCCATTCATACCAAACCAAATTTATGTTTGTTGCATCAACTGTTGAAATATACTTTCCACTCTTCTTCCCCTGGTTAATTTTATTCCTCTTTCAAGAATCTGCCTAGGCATCACCTCTTCTTGAAAATCCTTCTCGTTGTCATTCTAGATTTAGTGCTTATTCTCTGTATTCCTGCAGTACACACTGTATCCCATTGGACTAATTGCCCCATTGGCAAAACACTAATGTGTCTTTCTCTCTCAGAAGAGCTCCTTCAGACCAAGCCTGCATCATTTTCACCTTGGTAACCTGAGAACCTGATACTGGTCCTGAAAGAATGTTTGTTGACTTTTTCCACAACGTAGTCTGCTAAGCTACAATCTTCCATTAAAACCTCTCCATAAGAGCTGCTCAGAAGTCTCTGTTCTCACTAAACCCTCAATAGCAGAAACAACCCAGAAGAAGCTGCTTCACTACATTTTCTCCTGCTATAGTACCCTTAGATAATTCCCACTAAGATTTATTATTTTAGTAGATTCAAAATTCTCCCCAATAAAACATTTTTTATATACTACATTTACTTCTGGATAAATACAAAAATAATTTAAACTTTTTTAAGACTCAAAGCACAAAATGAAAACAGGTTAGGCAGACGCATAATAAATAATCTATTAATAACATTGTTCATAACAAAATTTTGTCTTTAAATTATGCATTCATGAAGGTATAATTAATTAGTTTTGAAGTGCACAAAAGCATTTTTAATAAGAACAATTAGAGATGGGGGGTGGAGCCAAGATGGCCGAATAGGAACAGCTCTGGTCTCCAGCTCCCAGCCCGAGTGACACAGAAGACTGGTGATTTCTGCATCTCTGCTTGAGGTACCTGTTTCATCTCACTAGGGAGTGCCAAACAGTGGGTGCAGGACAGTCGGTGAAGCGCACTGTGCGCGAGCCGAAGCAGGGCGAGGCACTGCCTCACTCAGGAAGCACAAGGGGTCAGGGAGTTCACTTTCCTAGTCAAAGAAAGGGGTAACAGACGGCACCTGGAAAATCGGGTCAGTCCCACCCTCATACTGCGCTTTCCCAATGGGCCTGGAAAATGGCACACTAGGAGATTGTATCCCGCACCTGGCTCGGAGGGTCCTATGCCCACGGAGTCTCGCTGATTGCTAGCACAGCTGTCTGAGATCAAGCTGCAAGGCGGCAGCGAGGCTGGGGGAGGGGCGCCCGCCATTGCCCAGGCTTGCTTAGGTAAACAAAGCAGCCAGGAAGCTCGAACTGGGTGGAGCCCACCACAGCTCAAGGAGGCCTGTCTGCCTCTGTAGGCTCCACCTCTGGGGGCAGGGCACAGACAAACAAAAAGTCAGCAGGAATCGCCAGAGACTTAAACGTCCCTGTCTGACTGACAGCTTTGAAGAGAGTAGTGGTTCTCCCAGCACGCAGCTGGAGATCTGAGAACGGACAGACTGCCTCCTAAAGTGCATCCCTCACCCCTGAGCAGCCTAACTGGGAGGCACCCCCCGAGTAGGGAAAGACTGACACCTCACTGGGCCGGGTACTCCTCTGAGACAAAACTTCCAGAGGAACTATCAGACAGCTGAATTTGTGGTCTCACGAAAATCCGCTGTTCTGCAGCCACCGCTGCTGACACCCAGCCAAACAGGGTCTGGAGTGGACCTCTAGTAAACTCCAACAGACCTGCAGCTGAGGGTCCTGTCTGGTAGAAGGAAAACTAACAAACAGAAAGGACATCCACACCAAAAACCCATCTGTACATCACCATCATCAAAGCCCAAAAGTAGATAAAACCGCAAAGATGGGGAAAAAGCAGAGCAGAAAAACTGGAAACTCTAAAAAGCAGAGCACCTCTCCTCCTCCAAAGGAACGCAGTTCCTCACCAGCAATGGAACAAAGCTGGATGGAGGATGACTTTCATGAGTTGAGAGAAGAAGGCTTCAGACGATCAGACTACTCTGAGCTATGGGAGGAAATTCAAAACAATAGCAAAGAAGTTAAAAACTTTGAAAAAAAATTAGAAGAATGGATAACTAGAATAACCAATGGAGAGAAGGGCTTAAAGGAGATGATGGAGCTGAAAGCCAAGTTTTGAGAACTACGTGAAGATTGCAGAAGCCTCAGTAGCAGATGCGATCAACTGGAAGAAAGGGTATCGCTGATGGAAGATGAAATGAATGAAATGAAGTGAGAAGGGAAGTCTAGAGAAAAAAGAATAAAAAGAAATGAACAAAGACTCCAAGAAATTTGGGACTACGTGAAACGACCAAACCTACGTCTGATTGGTGTACCTGAAAAGGACGGGGAGAATGGAACCAAGTTGGAAAACACTCTGCAAGATATTATCCAGGAGAACTTCCCCAATCTAGCAAGGCAGGCCAGCATTCAGATTCAGGAAATACAGAGAACGCCACAAACATACTCCTCGAGAAGAGCAACTCCAAGACACATAATTGTCAGATTCACCAAAGTTGAAATGAAGGAAAAAATGTTAAGGGCTGCCAGAGAGAAAGGTCGGGTTACCCACAAAGGGAAGCCCATCAGACTAACAGCTGATCTCTCGGCAGAAACTCTACAAGCCAGAAGAGAGTGGGGGCCGATATTCAACATTCTTAAAGAAAAGAATTTTCAACCCAGAATTTCCTATCCAGCCAAACTAAGCTTCATAAGTGAAGGAGAAATAAAATACTTTACAGACAAGCAAACACTGAGTGATTTTGTCACCACGAGGCCTGCCCTAAAAGAGCTCCTGAAGGAAGCACTAAACATGGAAAGGAACAACCGGTACCAGCCACTGCAAAAACATGCCAAATTGTAAAGACCATTGAGGCTAGGAAGAAACTGCATCAACTAATGAGCAAAATAACCAACTAACATCATAATGACAGGATCAGATTCACACATAAGAATATTAACGTTAAATGTAAATGGGCTAAATGCTCCAATTAAAAGACACAGAGTGGCAAACTGGAAAAGGAGTCAGGACCCATCAGTGTGCTGTATTCAGGAAACCCATCTCACGTGCAGACACACACATAGACTCAAAATAAAGGGATGGAGGAAGATCTATCAAGCAAATGGAAAACAAAAAAAGGCAGGGGTTGCAATCCTAGTCTCTGATAAAATAGACTTTAAACCAACAAAGATCAAAAGAGACAAGGAAGGCCATTACATAATGGTCAAGGGATCAATTCAACAAGAAGAGCTAACTATCCTAAATATATATGCACCCAACACAGGAGCACCCAGATTCATAAAGCAAGTCCTGAGTGACCTACAAAGGGACTTAAACTCCCACACAATAATAATGGGAGATTTTAACACCCCACTGTCAACATTAGACAGATCATAGAGACAGAAAGTTAACAAGGATATCCAGGAATTGAACTCACCTCTAAACAAAGTGGACCTAATAGACATCTACAGAACTCTCCACCCCAAATCAACAGAATATACATTTTTTTCAGCACCACACCACACCTATTCCAAAATTGACCACACAGTTGGAAGTAAAGCTCTCCTCAGCAAATGTAAAAGAACAGAATTTATAACAAACTGTCTCTCAGACCACAGTGCAATCAAACTAGAACTCAGGATTAAGAAACTCACTCAAAACCGCTCAACTACATGGAAACTGAACAACCTGCTCCTGAATGACTATTGGGTACATAAAGAAATGAAGGCAGAAATAAAGATGTTCTTTGAAACCAACGAGAACAAAGACACAACATACCAGAATCTCTGGGACACATTCAAAGCAGTGTGTAGAGGGAAATTTATAGCACTAAATGCCCACAAGAGAAAGCAGGAAAGATCCAAAATTGACACCCTAACATCACAATTAAAAGAACTAGAAAAGCAAGAGCAAACACATTCAAAAGCTAGCAAAGGCTAGAAATAACTGAAATCAGAGCAGAACTGAAGGAAATAGAGACACAAAAAACCCTTCAAAAAATTAATGAATCCAAGAGCTAGTTTTTTGAGAAGATCAACAAAATTGATAGACTGCTAGCAAGACTAATAAAGAAGAAAAGAGAGAAGAATCAAATAGATGCAATTAAAAATGAAAAAGGGGATATCACCACCGCCCACAGAAATACAATCTACCATCAGAGAATACTACAAACACCTCTATGCAAATAAACTAGAAAATCTAGAAGAAATGGATAAATTCCTCGACAAACACACCCTCCCAAGACTAAATCAGGAAGAAGTCGAATCTCTGAATAGACCAATAACAGGTTCTGAAATTGTGGCAATAATCAATAGCTTACCAACCAAAAAGAGTCTAGGACCTGATGGATTCACAGCTGAATTCTACCAGAGGTACAAGAAAGAACTGGTACTATTCCTTCTGAAACTGTTCCAATCGATACAAAAAGAGGGAATCCTCCCTAACACATTTTATGAAGCCAGCATCGTCCTGATACCAAAGCCAGGCAGAGACACAACCAAAAAAGAGAATTTTAGACCAATATCCTTGATGAACATTGATGCAAAAATCCTCAATAAAATACTGGCAAACCCAATCCAGCAGCACATCAAAAAGCTTATCCACCATGATCAAGTGGGCTTCAACCCTGGGATGCAAGGCTGTTTCAACATATGCAAATCAATAAATGTAATCCAGCATATAAACAGAACCAAAGACAAAAACCACGATTATCTCAATAGATGCAGAAAAGGCTTTTGACAAAATTCAACAACCCTTCATGCTAAAAACTCTCAATAAATTAGGTATTGATGGGACGTATCTCAAAATAATAAGAGCTATCTACGACAAACCCACAGCCAATATCATACTGAATGGGCAAAAACTGGAAGCATTCCCTCTGAAAACTGGCACAAGACAGGGATGCCCTCTCTCACCGCTCCTATTCAACATAGTGCTGGAAGTTCCGGCCAGAGAAATCAGGCAGGAGAAGGAAATAAAGGGTATTCAATTAGGAAAAGAGGAAGTCAAACTGTCCTTGTTTGCAGATGACATGATTGTATATCTAGAAAATCCCATTGTCTCAGCCCAAAATCTCCTTAAGCTGATTAGCAACTTCAGCAAAGTCTCAGGATACAAAATTAATGTACAAAAATCACAAGCATTCTTGTACACCAATCACAGACAAACAGAGAGCCAAATCATGAGTGAACTCCCATTCACAATTGCTTCAGAGAGAATCAAATACCTAGGAATCCAACTTACAAGGGATGTGAAGGACCTCTTCAAGGAGAATTACAAACCACTGCTCAATGAAATAAAAGAGGATACAAACAAATAGAAGAACATTCCATGCTCATGGGTTGGAAGAATCAATATAGTGAAAATGGCCATACTGCCCAAAGTAATTTATAGATTCAATGCCATCCCCATTAAGCTACCAATGACTTTCTTCACAGAATTGGAAAAAACTACTTTTAAGTTCATATGGAACCAAAAAAGAGCCCGCATTGCCAAGTCAATCCTAAGCCAAAAGAACAAAGCTGGAGGCATCACGCTACCTGACTTCAAACTATACTACAAGGCTACAGTAACCAAAACAGCATGGTACTGGTACCACAACAGAGATATAGATCAATGGAACAGAACAGAGCCCTCAGAAATGATGCCACATATCTACAACTATCTGATCTTTGACAAACCTGACAAAAACAAGAAATGGGGAAAGGATTCCCTATTTAATAAATGGTGCTGGGAAAACTGGCTAGCCATATGTAGAAAGCTGCAACTGGATCCCTTCCTTACACCTTATACAAAAATTAATTCAAGATGGATTAAAGACTTAAATGTTAGACCTAAATCCATTAAAATCCTACAAGAAAACCTAGGCAATACCATTCAGGACATAGGCGTGGGCAAGGACTTCATGTCTAAAACACCAAAAGCAATGGCAACAAAAGCCAAAATTGACAAATGGGATCTAATTAAACTCAAGAGCTTCTGCACAGCAAAAGAAACTACCATCAGAGTGAACAGGCAACCTACAGAATGGGAGAAAATTTTTGCAACCTACTCATCTGACAAAGGGCTAATATCCAGAATCTACAATGAACTCAAACAAATTTACAAGAAAACAACAAACAACCCCATCAAAAAGTGGGCAAAGGACATGAACAGACACTTCTCAAAAGAAGACATTTATGCAGCCAAAAAACACATGAAAAAATGCTCATCATCACTGGCCATCAGAGAAATGCAAATCAAAACCACAGTGAGATACCACCTCACACCAGTTAGAATGGCCATCATTAAAAAAGCAGGAAACAACAGGTGCTGGAGAGGATGTGGAGAAATAGGAACACTTTTACACTGTTGGTGGGACTGTAAACTAGTTCAACCATTGTGGAAGTCAGTGTGGCGATTCCTCAGGGATCTAGAACTAGAAATATCATTTGACCCAGCCATCCCATTACTGGGTATATACCCAAAGGAGTATAAATCATGCTGCTATAAAGACACATGCACATGTATGTTTATTGCGGCACTATTCACAATAGCAAAGAGTTGGAACCAACCCAAATGTCCAAAAACAATAGACTGGATTAAGAAAATGTGGCACATATACACCATGGAATACTATGCAGCCATAAAAAATGATGAGTTCATGTCCTTTGTAGGGACATGGATGAAACTGGAAACCATCATTCTCAGTAAACTATCGCAAGGACAAGAAACCAAACACCGCATGTTCTCACTCATAGGTGGGAATTGAACAATGAGAACTCATGGACACAGGAAGGGGAACATCACATTCCGGGGACTGTTGTGGGGTAGGGGGAGGGGGTAGGGACAGCATTAGGAGATATACCTAATGCTAAATGACGAGTTAATGGGTGCAGGAAATCAACATGGCACATGGATACATATATAACAAACCTGCACATTGTGCACATGTACCCTAAAACCTAAAGTATAAAAAAAAAAAAGAACAATTATATTTAGAATTGTCTTGAAAAGAAAGTAATTTGGATATAATAGCCAACTATATATTATGTATGAAAATATCCAAATGTAAATCAAAGGGAAGATTAGAAAGCAATTTGGGGGATGGGGAGATTGTACCCTATGGTCTGTGGATCATCTGTCTGCCACAGGAAAGTCAGGTGAGCTGCTGATAACTGTACCTTGGAAATGGACCTCCTTAATCTATTTAATTTCATCCTTGACTGTCCTGGTTAAATCACAAGTTCATTGTTTGTCATGCCTAAAGTTTCTAGCCTGTTAGGCCTATACTCATTTTCCATATCCAATTTGTTGTAAAGGACAGGATATGAATACCAATAACTGAATGTTCAGTGTGGCTTATTTCTGCAAACTTGTCATAATGCTAAAAATAAGCCATATATTTACAAATATTCATATGCGATAGACGGGATTTAAAATCCAAAGAGAAGAATTAAAAAGACAAATAATGACTGATCTCACAGATACTAAACCTGTGATATTCTATTTTCATTGTAGCCTGAATTTTGAGAGCATGTTACAGACAGGTCAGACAAAGGCTTTTGAAAATCTAGGATTTTCCAAATATTTATTGAGGGTTTCAGCCAGGGAGTGACAGTCATGGTGGAGCATGGGATCTACTCGGGGTTAGAAGGGAAGCAAGCACATGAGTGAGTGACAGTGAAAAAGGTGATACTGAAAGAGGACTGGAGGCTCTGATGAAGCATGGCATAGAGGGGAAGCTAGAGCCCATGATAATTGAGTTGAAGTGATTGGGAGATGAGTGCTAGAAACTGCAAGTGAGGGAGTACACAGGGTGTACCCTGATGGCATCAGCCGGGCAAGGGTTTTGAAAGTAGAGGAGGAGAAATGGCTCAGAAAGTAACTGAATGAAAAGAGGGCACCCACAGTCCCTCCTGGCCTTCCCAGGATGTTTCTCCCTACATCTCCCAGAGCAGTTCTGTCTCTTGCCAGGTTGCCTGAAAAAGGCCACGACAACTTGGGTGGCTTCACTTTTAGGCCGAATCAGGCCATTTTTCAACTTTGTTTCTCCTTACAGCCTGATCCACAGCCTGGCTCTGACTGCACTGCACAGGTGCTAGTTATGTGTCTTCTAGAACAAGCACCTACGGGCACATGGGAGTCAGATCCCTAGACAGAAGGCCTGGTTTCTTCTCCTGTAAACTGCATTCCCTCCCTCATTTGTTTATTCAAACATGTGTTAAGCACTACTGCATGCCAGGCCTATTTGCTTAATTTTCTTTACCTCTCTCAGCCACCCTGAGGGGAGGGATTATTTTTTATTAATTTTCATTTTTATTTTGTAGAGACAGGGTCTCACCATGTTGTCCAGGGTTGTCTCGAACTCCTGGGCTCAAGTAATGTTGGCAGGATTGTTACGCTTATTTTTACAAATGAGGAAATGAAAGCTCAGAGAGCTGAAAAACTTTGCCAAGGTCATATTGGGTCTATCTGAGTCCAAGGGGACTCACTATCCAGATAGGGAAAGAATCAGGTAGGGAAATAATAAAACATAAGTCGTTGTGCAAAGTTTTAAGGGAACATGGAAGTTAGAGAGATTACTCCTGTTATGGGAAAAGAGGTGGGGTGCATGTGAGTTAGACTTCCAGGATCAGTAGAAATTGACATAGGGAGCTGGAGAGGAAGGACGGCAGGCAGAAGTGATAGCCTGAGCAAAGACATGGTGACATGAAACTCCGTGGTGTGACCTAGATTGTTGAGTTAAAGGCAGAGACAAGATTGTCTATAGGTCTGGGGTTCATGGACAGCCTCAAGGAGGTGGCCCACAAACCCCTAGACATTTGATCTCATTTGTGGGTTTCTTTTTTTTTTTTCTGGAGAGAGGATTTTTATTTTCATCAGTTCTTCACACTGGGACATTCACTCAAAACAGCCTTGGGTAGCAGATAAGCTTGGAGACGTCAGCAGAGCCCGGGAACACAGGATCTTGTAGCCCTGGTTCAAGAATTCATCTTTCACTCTGAGGCCAACAGGGAACCCATGGTGTTTTCTAGCTGGGAGAAAGCACCTGGCTTAAGCACTCTTTCTAGCCTTAGGAAGACAACACAGTTTACTGTGAGCTGAAATAGATGGAAAGTCCTTTTATAAACTACAACACGACCTACTGTTTACCGCCGTATCCCTAGAGTCAGGCACAGTGCTGAGCACATATTGGGGGTTCAGTAGATATTTGTTGAATGAATGAATGAATGAATGAATGTTCACAGGTGTACATCGTAACAATAAAATGAATCTATATTTCCAGGGTGGCTCCATGCATTTCTTGACTGATTTAACTGAAGGTGAAATCCATGAACCCCAAGCTCCCCATGTACAGCTTCAGGCTCTAACAGAAACCTACCAAGTCCTGAGATGATGCTAGGAGTGGCGGGGCAGGGGTGGGTAGGGGAGAGTGGGTTTGGCACCTGAGGGTGTGGCCACACCTGGCTGCAGGATGGGGCTCTTCCCAAAGTTCCCTTTGAGGTCTTTGGAGGAGTGGAGGCTACACAGTCAGGATGGCTGGAATTCTTCTTTTCTTCCTTCGACATTCAATCCATCGGCTTGTCCTGTTGACTCTGTCTCCAAAACATGTCCTCTATCCCCTCTATTTCCTCCATCTCATCCACTCTCACCCAGTTCCTGCTCCCCACCTGGCCTGGGACACTGCAGCTGTCTCAAAACCAGAGCCATGGCTGTGCCCTTGCCTCCCTACCATCGGCTCTCCATATGGCAGCCTGAGGGATCTTTAAAACTCTCCATCTGCAAAGAACGTGGCTTTCTTAGAGTACTGTGCTTCTAAAAATTTAATATATTTTTGGGTCACGTGGGAATTTTGCTAAGATGCAGTTTGTGACTCAGTTATCTGTGGTTGGGCTCAAGACTGTGTTTCTAATAAGCTCCCAGGCCGTGCAGTTGCTGCTGCTCCTGGACCGCATTAGGAGTAACAAAGGCTTGGAGAAAAATCCAAACTTCCTTTCCACGTCCCACTTTATCCGGCCCCTGCATAGCTCTCCCACATCATCTCCAGCCATTGCTCCTCTCCCTCATCTTGCTATGGCTCCTCTGTCGTTCACTGTGTTCCTGGAGTATGCCAAGCTGCTCCTACCTCAGGGCCTTTGCACACGATGTTCCACTGCCTGGAGTGCTACTTTCCTGGAACATTCCACATGGCTTGCTTTTCTTTATTTACATCTTAGTTCAATGGTGAGATAGTAATTCTCTGTCCACTTCACCTAGTGAAGTACCTTAGCCACCAGAGACTCTTGGCTATTTGCTTTTTTTCTTCTTCCGCACAGCACTTGTGATTCTCAGTTTATTTTGGTAATATATTTGTTGGCATTCATTTCCTGTCCTTCCCTTCCTGTATGTTCCACAGGGATAAGGACTCGGCTTCGTTTGCTCTGAGCCTACCCCAGAGCCTGGCGCATGGTAAGTGTCCTCTTCATGTTTCATGGGCCTGTGCATGAAAATGCTCCCACTGCTGCTGTTGGTGTTTGGATGCAGACAAGCTGGGAAAAGCAGTGGAGGGACCTGAGACAGAGGAGAGGAAGGAGAGAGTAAGCAAACTGTCTCTACTGGGGTGCCTCAGAAAAAGCCTCAAGAACCTAGAGATGATGCTGAAACTCTGAATCAGCATATAATAGATGAACTCATCTAAGTAGAAGAGATTCATTCTGGAAGGTGGGGAGGAAAGTAATGCATAGTCCAATGAGTTAAGAATTTGGAAGTTTGAGTAGACAAATAGTAAATATTTATCAAATAAATAAATATGCTGAACCCTTATTTTATGACCATTACTTTGTGTTATATAATCTGTTCATCTTCATAAAACATTATCACCATCTTGCAAATAAGAAGCTGTGCTACCAGATTAGGAGATTTGCCTGAGGTCATATAAGACTCGCCAAAGGTCCTACAGCGATTCAGAGACAGAGCTGACTACCCCACTCTCTAAAACAGCTCTATTCAAAGTTGTAAATGCCATATTCCCTGTCCCCTTCCCTGCAGTGCCATACCACCTGTTACCACTGACACACTGTGCATTTATCTGCTTATCTGTTTCTTCTCACCACAGTATGAATTCCCTAAGGGTAAGAATCTTCATTTTGTTCGCTACTCTTTTCCAGAGCCCAGAAGAGGGCCTGCCATGTAAGTGGCACTTCATGAATGCTTATTGAATGTTAAAAGGATGAATGAAGGGATTATTTAAAAATCCTTATTTTGGCCAGGTGCCATGGCTCATGCCTGTAATCCTAGCACTTCTGGGAGAGTGAGGCCAAGAAAAGGAGTTTGAGACAAGTCTAGACAACATAGCAAGACCCTGTCACTACAAAAAATTTACAAATTAGTCAGATGCGGTGGCAGCCACCTGTAGTCCCAGCTACTCAGGAGGCTGAGGCAGGAGGATGGCTTGAGCCCAGGAGTTTGAGGCTGCAGTGAGCTTTCTCGTGCCACTGCACTCGAACCTGGGCAACAGAGCAAGACCCTGTCTCTTAAAAACAAAAAACAAAAACAAAAAAG
The DNA here is from genome assembly GCF_028878055.3 of Symphalangus syndactylus. Lineage (NCBI taxonomy): Eukaryota > Metazoa > Chordata > Mammalia > Primates > Hylobatidae > Symphalangus > Symphalangus syndactylus. Next base: position 45,123,335 of record NC_072434.2, on the reverse strand, counting down.
TTTCTCCACCTCTAAGGGGCAGTTCTGTAAACTTGTGGCTGACGGATGACTCAAATCCAGGCAAGAAGGCTGGAGGCCATCTATGAGGAAGGAAAGCTGTGGCCTGCTGAATGCTTTGGATAATGACAGGGAAGATTGTATCCACAGAGGAGAGACTTGCTGCATGGAACCTGGCGGGAGAGTAACCAGGGAGCTGGCATTTGTCCAGTCTCACGCTCTGACATCACACTGTGGTGACATGGGTGGGCATGAATGCCACAGGCTGGCAGTGGCTCTTCTCAGGATGTGGCTTCCCACATAAAGTGGCCCTAGAGGGAGAATGTGATGACCAGGCCCCAGTGGCAATAACAAGTTCAATGTAAGTGCATAACATTACCAGAACATTTCTTGTGAGCCAGGCATGGTAGTTCATGCCTATAATCCCAGCACTTCAGGAGGCTAAAGGGGAAGGATTGCTTGGGCCCAAGAGGTTGACACTAGCAGCCTGGGTAATGTAGAGAGACTCTATTTCTTAAAAAAAAAAAAAAAGTTAAAGTTAGCTGGGCATGGTGGCACACTCCTGTAGTCCCAGCTACATGGGAAGCTGAGGTGGGAGGATTGCCTGAGTCTGCGAGGTCGAGGCTGCACTGAGCCATGATCATGCTACTGTACTCCAGCCTGAGTGACAGAGCAAGATCCCGTTTCAAAGAAAAAAAATCTTTAGTGAATTGCATTAGAATGAGTGAGTCATTCAAACCTGGCAGCTCTGGCTGCTGGACAAAGGCTCTGAACCAGCCAGGCTGGGTTGTGGATAGTCCCTTGAGATAGTTCTCTGCCCATTGACCTTCCTCTGTACCTAGGCTTCTCAAGGTATAGACTTGAGACTGGGCTCAGACTAACCACATCAATACCACCTGAGAACTTGATAGAAATGAAAATTCTCCTGCCCTGTCCTCTGATCTACAAAATTAGAAACTATAGAGGTGAGGTCCATGGTTCTGGGAATTAACAAGCCCTCCAGGTGATTCTGATGCGTGTTCAAGTTTGAGAACCACAACCGGTTTCCCTTTCATAATAGTTACTACTTTGCAAGGAGTTGGGTGGGGTTAAGGTAACAGGTTGAGAAATTCATAATATCGTGCAGGGGGTCTTTTTATGAGTTGAGTGAGGACTGGATCAGTGACTCTCAATGGGAAAGGTCAGGGGTTAGGGAGAAACCTCCTTGCATTTGGAAAATCTCGAGAAGGGGTTAATTTGCAAAAACAAATTTTAAGGTTATAGTTTTGCTTTCTAGACCTGACTTTTAAAAATTTATTATTATTATTTTTTTTAGAGACAGGGTCTTGCCTTTTGCCCAGGCTGGTCTCGAACTCCTGGGTTTAAGTGATCCTTCCCCCTTGGCCTCTCAAAGTGCTGGGATTACAGGCGTGAGCCATGTTGCCCAGCCCTTAATTTATTTCGAAGACTGGTGTAATATAAACATTAAAGAAGGTGTAATATAAACTGCCACCCAGTATTGTTTCAGTGTCTATAATGTTTGGATCCCACTTCCTGTCCAATTCTCATCCTCAAACACAAAAACAAAACCAAAAAAACAACTATCTACACACACACACACACCCTCGGCTGGCCTGAGAGGTAAAAGAAACATCCTGTAGGACCTGCGGAAAGAGCTCCTGAGGCAAGTTGGAGCCTTTATTGTGTGCCACACACTGTATCTGGCACTGTAAAGAGAGTACAATAGCCAGTGGCTTCTGCAGTCAAGCAGCTTGCAAGAGAAAATTCAGAGGGGAGACATTTTTTCTGGTTGACAGATGTTGAAAGTATGAAGGTGTGGGAGCTTTGATCAGAGACTTGGTTTTTCAGTTTTGCCAGATAATAGAACACATGGGGTGAACTAATGGGAGAGGAGGAGGAACAGATGGGCGGAGGCTTGATTCTGGGTTAGGAGGCACAGAAAGGCACAGAGGACTACCAGTCCTTAGCAGTACTGTACTGCTCCACAACCACTACTTGGGTTCAGGGCCACTTTCAGATCTGAGGTTAGATAGTAAGAATTGCTAACATTTATCCAGCGACCACATGTGCCAGTAATCAATCTAGGTGCTGACATGTATTAACTCATTCTTCATAGGAACCCTATGAAAGAGTTATTTGTTGAGGAGACTTGGGCATTCACAGGAAATCAATCGAACGTGTCCAAAGTCTCCCCCTAGACAGTGGTGGATTCAGAATTCGAGTCCTGGCCACTTGCTCCGAGGCCACCGACAATTCAGTGTGCTGTCCCCCGTGTCTGGGCTGGCTTGGTGGGTTGGGAATGGCGGAGGAATGGGACACTTATTTTGGTAGGCAAATGTGGTTCAGAAGAAAGCTCTTCCTCTTTCTCCAAGCCTGAGCAATCTTTTTGGCGCAGGCAGTCCAGAGCAGAGCGCTTTGTGAGCCAGCTACAGGAGAAGTGCTGTATGCCCCTTCCCACTAGATGACAGCCCCTAAAACCACATACAAATCCTGGAACCTCCCTGGTCCCCATCTTCCGGGGCTGGGCCGCAGCTGAGGAACTGCGGGACGCACACCCGCCGGGCGTCCAGGGGGCGCCACCCCATCCGGGGGTCGCGGGAAGCTCCTAGGCCGGGTGGGGGGCGGAGGCAGAAGGGGAGACGCTGCTCCCCCAATTCTCGGCGCCCCGAGAAGGAGCTGGCGGGGAGCAGCCTCACCCGGGGCTCCCAGGGCCCGCCCTCACCCCCCGCATCGCCACGGCCGACCACCAGGAGGGGAGGGGAGAGGAGGGTTGGGAGGGCGGCGCGTGCGCGGTCCGGGGCCCCCGGGGAGTGGGGGGGGCGCGGCGGCAGGTGCGCGGCGTGGACTACAAGTCCTAGCAGGCCAGGCCGCCCTGACCCGGCCCCCGCCGCCGCCTAAAGGCTACGGGAGCCGCAGCCGTCGGGTGGCCGCGGCTTTCGCTTTGCCGCCGCGGCTGGGAGGGCGGGAGCGGCAGACTCGGCGGCCGGCTCTACCGGCGTCCCGGCTCGGGCAGCGCCGAGGGGCGCTCCTGGTCCGGTTCTCTCGGCTCGGGGGTTCCTTGCCGAGGCGCACGCTCCCTGGGCTCCCCGCCTCGGCCGTCGCGGCCCCGATGCGGAGGCATGGATAGAGCGGCGCTGCGCGCGGCGGCCATAAGAGAGAAGAAGGAGGGCGGTGGCGGGGATGATGCGGCCGCCGCGGAGGGAGGCGCAGGGTCCGCGGCCAGGCGGGCTCTGCAGCAGCGCGGGAAGCTCCAGAAGCTCATGGACATCTCCAGCAGGAGATACGGACCCTGGAGGTAAGGGGGTCGGGGACCCGGGCTGGGCTCGAGGAGCGGCCTGGACACCTCTCTCTGGGCCCCAGTTCACTCTTGGTGGAGTTGCATCCTTGAGCCCGCGTCGCCCCTTGGAGGCTTCCCCTCCCTCCTGCACTCGCTGATGCGGCAGCGGGAGGACCCGGGCCAGCCCTCACCTTGGGCAGGATTTGTGGGGCGGTGGGTGGTGGGAACTGGGATGGAGGTTCGAGGGGCCCCTGGGCGAGGTGGGCTGCGCGCCGACATTCTTTTCCCCCCTTCTCCGCCCCCACCCCATTTCCAGTTTGCGGGGCCGCAGGACTCGTTGTCCCAGTGAGTCACAAGCTGGACTTTTCCCCGTGTGACTTAGCCGAGCACCCGTGGGCCGGGATGACGGAGGAGGTTCCCCTGAAGCGTGATCGCAGGCCTGCCGTCCCCTGTTCCCCTCACGCCCCAGACGCCGTCCTGTCCCTGCCTTTCCTCTTCTCCCAGGTCTTGTCTGCTGCCTTTTCGAAAAGTGTTGCTGAAACTGCATTTTTGCTATTCGGGCGTTTGGTGCTTTGCTTTCATGTTGCCACGGAGGCTTGCTGCTTAAAATGTATTAATAATTATCCGCTGACTCCCCCTGCTTCCCCGCAAAGACTGGATTTTGGCTTAGGAAAGATTATGCTGGGAAGCAAGCCTTTGGTGGGAAGATGACACTGTTTAAGGGGTTCTTTTGGAGACAGTCTGGAGTGTAAAGAAGAAATAAGATATGCAGGCCTTCCTCTCTCAAATTATAGCTGGGAAGTATTAGAAGGATTTGGAAAAACCAGCCCGAGGGTTGTTGGGGCACCCTGTCCATACACAAATGAGGGCAACTAGTGGATTCCGAATGTGATTCTGGCCAGGGATGGGGCGGTGAAACATCAGACCAGTTAATAGATGCCTCGTCTTGAAGAAGGAACTTCTCACCATCTTGCCCTGTCACATCTGGCCTCCTGCAGGTCTGGGGATGTTTTGTTTTATTAGATCCTCAATTTCTCTTCCCCCTAAGCCCTCCTCCCGCCCCTTATTGCTAATTGCCTCTGCCAGGTGTCATAAGGCCCTCTGTGATTGTGGTAATTATTACAAGACCAATCCTTCCTCCAGGCATGCCACGAGCCTGAATCCTTGTTTGATCCCAAATTCTCTGGGGTGACTCTCCCTCAGTTTTATTTTCCTAAAAGCTATAAAACCACAGGACATTGGACGAATACACTCAGTGCTGGGTATTATTGTTTTTTATTACAGTTGGCTAAAGCTGTACTGACCAAGGCTTTGCTTAAAAAACAAACAAAACCCCCTACAACCGGCCTTTCTGCATGCATGCTGCAGTTTTCCAAGAAACTGATTTTTTTTCTGAGACGGAGTCTCGCTCTGTCGCCCAGGCTGGAGTGCAGTGGCGCAATCTCGGCTCACTGCAAGCTCCGCCTCCCGGGTTCACGCCATTCTCCTGCCTCAGTCTCTCCGAGTAGCTGGGACTACAGGCGCCCGCCACCAGGCCCGGCTAATTTTTTTTGTATTTTTAGTAGAGACGGGGTTTCACCGTGGTCTCGATCTCCTGACCTCGTGATCTGCCTGCCTCGGCCTCCCAAAGTGCTGGGATTACAAGCGTGAGCCACCGCGCCCGGCCTGAGAGAAACTGATTTTTTGAACACAGCTGAGTGTGTTTGCCCAGCAAAGTTCAGTTTTTAAGCTGACACAATAGGGGGCCTGTGAGGCTCAGTTCTGGGAGGAGGGGTCGCTGTCCGCCAGAGTGTGCTAGTTGGACTTTGGTGTTGCTGGGCTTGGAGAATGCTCTCTGTGTTGGCCTCTGTGGGATTGCCCCCACGTTGCTCTGAAGTGCTTCTGGCTCCCAGAGTGTATATATAGGAGAACCACTTGCTGTGCATTCTCTGGAATGGCCTTTTGTCCTACCCTAACTTCCAGAGTCCCTCATTTTGATGGCAGTGTGGTGTTCATGACACCCCAGAGCATCCAGCTATTTAAGTCTTGGAGCTGGCTTATTCAGTGGCTTCTCTCCTGAGTGTTTGTTTAGATGATCATTCCTGGCAGCAGATAACCCATCCGAAGGCCCACGGGGATTTGCAGCTCCCTGTTCTTCCCACCCTGATGTGGATTCGGGTTCACTCCACTTCCTGAAAAGGCAGGGCCTGGGCTGTTTTTGGGGATGGGAATTTAGACCCCTGGAGCGAGTTCCATGGGGCTGCCACCAGTTAGTTTGGATGAGTCACTTCATCCCGGAGGCCTCAGCCTCCTCACCTGCAAAACAAGGAGGCTGGAGTGGATCTCTGAGGGCTCTGGAAGCTCGAAATTCTCTAGGTTAGAGAAGGAGACTTGGTTGGGTGAAATCAAATGTTTGTGATTGTTTTTATACTACCCTTGTTTAAGAATAACCCTCTTTAAGAATGGGTATAAAATCCAGATTTACTGAACCCATAGCATAGGGGTTAAGTTTATTATAAGAATCTTTGCCATAGGAGCAGCCTGGTGATGAGACGAGACGATGAGATGATGAGATGAAAAATGATGAGATGAAATAATGAGATGAAATGAAATGATAAAATGAAATAATGAATGAAATGAAATGATGAAATGAAATAATGAAATAATGAAATTGAAATGAGAAGAGATGAGATGAGATGAAATGATGAGATGAAATGAGATGAAATGATTAGAGGAAATGAAATGAAATGATGGGATGAAATGAGATGAAATGATGAGATGAAATGAAATGAGATAATGAGATGAAACGAAATGAAATAATAAGATGAAATAAAATAATGAGATGAAATGAAATAATGAAATGAAATTGAAATTAGATGAGATGAAATGATGAGATGAAATGAAATGATGAGATGAGATGAGGTGAGACGAAATGAGATGAAATGATGAGATGAAATGAAATGATGAGACGAAATGATGAGACGAAATGATCAGATGAAAAATGAGATGAAATGAGATGAAATGATGAAGTAAAATGAGATGAAGTGAAATGAAATGAAATGATGAAATGAAATGATTAAATGAAATGAAATTGAAATGATATGAGATGAGATGAAGTGATGAGATGAAATGATGAGATGAGATGAAATGATGAGATGAAATGAGTTGAAATGATGAGATGACAACATTTAGTAATTCTTACAACATTTAGTAAGAATACTTAGAAAACTTGGACACTGTATCAGCCGTTTCCTAGATACTAATTTACTGATGGCCAAATGATGAAATTGAAATGAGATGAGATGAAATGATGAGGTGATGAGATGAGATGAAATGATGACATGAAATGATGAGATGAAATGAAATGAGATGAAATGAAATGATGTAATGAGATGAAATGAAATGATGAAATTGAAATGAAATTGAAATGAGGTGAGATGAAATGATGAGATGAAATAAGATGAAATGATGAAATGATGAGATCAGATAAAATGAGATGAGATGAAATGATGAGATGAACTGAAATGAGATGAAATGAGATAAAATGAAATGAAATAGTGAAAAGAAATTGAGATGAGATGAAATGATGAAATGAAATGATGAGATGTAATGATGAGATGAAACAATGAAATGATAAGATGAGATGCAATGATGAGATGAAATAAGGTGAAATGATGAGATGAAATGATGAGATGTGATGAGATGAGATGAAATGATGAGATGAACTGAAATGAACTGAAATGAAATGAAATAATGAAATGAAATAATGAAATTGAAGTGAGATGAGATGAAATGATGAGATGAAATGAAGTGATGAGATGAAAAATGATGAGATCAAAAATGATGAGATCAAGAGTGGGATGAAATGATGAGATTAAATGATGAGACGAAATGAAATGAGATGAAATGAAATGACATAATTAAATGAAATCATGAAATGAAATAATGAAATGGGATGAAATGAAATGAAATAATGAAATGATGAAATAATGAAATGGAAATGAGATGAGGTGAGATGAGACGAGATGAGATGAAATGATGAGATGAAATGATGCCCTGTCACCTGTGTGTCTATTCATTTTCCCAACCAACAAAAATTGTAATTCAATAATTTTAATTTTATTATTTAAGAATATTTTAAGAGTTGAAGGAAAAATAATATATGTACATTATGGGTTACAATCTAAGTATAAATAATAAATAAATATATTAAAACATGTCTTGTAAAGAATATGTTTTGGAATCGAACATACCATGCTCTTGTGATGACAGTTATTTCATGCTGGTTGTCACAATTTTACATGAAAAACTAATGAAAAAGTGTTTTTAACTGTTTCTAAAAATAAGTTTCCAAAACAGTTTTATATTCAAAATGTGAAAAAGATGTCTTTGTGTTCCTTAATCTGATGAGATTTTCACACTCTGCACATAATTGTTAGATTTTTATTGTGTTGATAAATTGATAGCAAATAAAAATGTTATTACCCCTTTAATTAGGATTTTTAGGTGATACAGGCAAAATGGAAGGCAAGTTTATATAACTTTGTCTAAATGAACTTTCTAAGTGCCTGAGTATTAAAAGATAGCTTGTCTATAAATCACAATGTATATATTACTATATGACCTAGGACCAATCAAAACTGTTATCTCTGATAACATTGTATTCTGCCCAATATAAAATAGATATAATAATACCTCTTACACTTAAATCCAGGCATTATCATTTGAATAACTTAAGAATATGCAGCAAAGGTGCTTTTAAAAATACAAGCTAGTGATTGTACTAAATTTGTAAATCACATAGGATAGTGGGTCATTTTTAAGAATATTAATTATTTCAATCTATAAACATGGATGTCTTTCCTTTTTTATGTGTTCTTTAATTTCTTTCATTAATATTTGTCATTTTTGTTGTAGAAATCTTTTATTTCCTTGGTTAAATTTATTTCTAAGTACATTTTTGTAGCTATTGTAAAAGGAATTGCTTTCTTAATTTCTTGTTTCAGCTAGTTTACTATCGGTATATAGAAATGCTACTGATTTTCGTATGTTGATTTATATCCTGCAACTTTATTGATTTCATTTATCACCCTAAGAAGCTTTTGGTAGTCTTATTTTTTTCTGTGTATAAGATCACATTGTCTTTAAACAGGGACAATTTGACTGTCTCCTTTCCAATTCAGATGTCCTTTATTTCTTTCTCTAACCTAATTGTCCTGGCTAAGACTTTCACTATGTGAAATATGATTGGTGAAAATGGGCATCCTTTTCTTGTTTAAGTAACATCTTTTTCTTGTTCACAGTAAAATCTTTCACCTTTTCCACATTCAGTATGATCTTAGCTGTAGGTTTGTCCTTTATGTCCTTCTGTGTTAAGGCATATATTTTCTATACTAAATTGTTGAGAGGTTTTTTGTCATATAAGAATATTTAATTTTGCCAAACGCTTTTATTATGTTTATTAATTTAATCATTTGGTTTTCAGTATATATCCAAAGGAAAGAAAATCAGTGTATCAAAGAGTTACCTGCATCCCCCATGTTTATTACAGCACTATTCACAATAGCCAAGATATGGAATCCGCATAAGTATCCATCAACAGATGAATGGATAAAGAAATGTGACATACATATATAATGGAATATTATTTAGTCATAATAAAAACAAAATCCTGTTATTTGTGGCAACAAGAATGCAACTTGAGGGCATTGTGTTAGGTGAGATAAGCCTGGCATAGAAAAATAAACACCACATAACTACATGTTCTCACTTATGTATGGAAGCTAAAAATATTTAATCTTGTAGAAGTAGATAGTAGAGTTTTGGTTACCATATCCTGGAAAGAGTAGGAGAAAGAAGAGTATAAGAAAAATGTGGTTAGTACATACAAAATTACAGCTGGAGAGAAGGAAGAAGTTCTAGTTTTCTACAGCACTGTCGGGTGACTGTAGTTAACGGGAATTTATTGTGTGTTTTCAAATAACTAGAATAAAAGATTTTGAATATTCTCACTGAAAAGAAATAATAAATGATTTAGGTAATGGATATGATAATGACTCTGACTTGATCTTTACATTGCATAAATATATCAAAATATCACTCTGTACCCCATAACATGTACATTTATTATATGTCAAAATAAATTTAAAAGAGAAAAAATGAGGTAAAGGTAAAGGTACAAAATTTGATTACTTTTTCTTCTATAAAACCTAAGAGTCAGTACCAAGAAGAGTCAATTTATTAGTTTTCTAAAATAAAAAAAATCAAAATGACCAAAAAAGAGCAATATCCAAGAAAAGATTGAAAATGAAAAACAACATTTAGTAAGAATACTTAGAAAACTTGGGCACTGTATCAGCCGTTTCCTAGATACTAATTTACTGACGGCCATTTAAATAGAATTTTATTCCATCTAATTCATTTATACTCCCAGAGTTCGAAATTATGTTTTACCTACAATAAATGAGATAACACGTGTAAATTATATGGTACTCTGCCTAACACACGCTAATAACTCAATACATGTTAGCAATAAACTTTCAGTATAGTAGTCATAGTACTAATTTCTCACATTGCAATTTCCTTCAGAGACATTAATACAACCTTTCTAATGACTCCTTGTTCATCAAGATACCTCTTCAAATTATTCTATTTGTTTCCTTCAGTGTATTAGCTGTGTATACCGATAACTACACTTTTTTTTTTTTTTTGAGACGGAATCTCATTCTGTTACTGACGCTGGAGTGAGGTGGCATGATCCCGGTTCACTGCAACCTCCACCTCCCAGGTTCAAGCGATTCTCCTGTCTCAGCCCCCCAAGTAGCTAGGATGACAGGTGCACACCACCATGCCTGGCTAGTTTTTGTATTTTTAGTAGAGTCAGGGTTTCACCCTGTTCAGGCTGGCCTTGAACTCCTGATCTCAGGTGATCTACCCACTTTGGCCTCCCAAAGTGCTGGGATTACAGGCGTAAGCCACCGCACCCAGCCTGATATTGCATTCTTGGATTTTGAACACTGAATATCTTTTTGAAAGATTACACCTCTTTACCTCCTTGTGCTTCAGAAATTATTTTCCTTCAAGTGTTCTAAGAGTCTAATGAAGAATGAAGGTCATGTTTTATCACTTTTGTCCTTAAAGATTTCAGACATGCTGAAACTGATTGAAATATCATTTGCTACCAGATAGATTAATTACCTCTAGTTGTAGGAGTGGATACAACTTTAATGGTATATTTTGGGTTATTGTCTTATTTTTGATGTAGTATTCTATAAATAATTTATTAAACCTGGCAACCTTGGGTGAGCATAGATTTTTCAACTTTGGTGTTATATTGTGTTTGCTTTTAAAAACTGCTTTTGAGGCCGGGTATGGTGACTCTTGCCAGTAATCCCAGCACTTTGGGAGGCCACGGTGGGTGGATTACCTCAGGTCAGGAGTTCGAGACCAGAGTGGTCAACATGGCAAAACAACATCTCTACTAAAAACACAAAATTAGCCAGGCATGGTGGTGCATGCTTGTAGTCCTAACTACTCGGGAGGCTGAGGCAAGAGAATCACCTGAACCTGGGAGGTGAAGGTTGCTAGGTTGCTGTGAACCAAGATCGCACCATTGCACTCCATCCTGGGTAAAAAGAGCAAAACTGTCTCAAAAAAAGAAAAAAAAAACACCAAAAACTGCTTTTGAGTAGAGTTGTAAATACGATTTTTTTTGAAAAAAGAAATTATCAAGTGCATAAGTTCATAATAGAAAAACCAATAAAATTTCAGGCACAAGTTAGTACTAAAAAAATTATGTTGAATATTCTCTAATACAACATACTTTTTCCCTTCATGAACAATTTGTGTTTTACTGAGAAGACTCATTGTTTATGGTAGACATTAGACTACAGATGAATATGTACTTTAAACACTGTCAGTTGCTTTCTTAATTTTATATCTGATGCTTTATGCTTCTGTTTATTTTCATTTTTTCCAATGTCTACATTCTAGTAAATTTGAATATTTTAATCCAAGTTTATATACTATTTAATATTTCTTTTATAGTTTAGTATTTTTAAGACTCAAAAAGGTTTACAGAAAGAAGAAAAAGAGATCAGCATGTTATTAATCATTTAAAGATCATTTAAAAATCTTTGACCTTTATATTTTAATGAATAAAATGTTAGTAGTTATTGGCATAAAATAATTTATGTCTTTTGGACTTAGCATCCAGCATTTCTTTTTTAATAAAGAAAATAATTATTCTCTTGCAATATACTATGTTTATCTGGGTTTTGAAAAATGAGTTTTCCGAATATGAGAAAGCCATTTACATTGTTAAATCTACAAAGGCAAATGGAATGGTACTAAATTATTTAAATAATGTTTAGATAGTGGCCTTTATAACATTGTTTCTATACTTCCTACAGAGTTGGGGATATGCAATCCTAGAATATTTCTAGGAGCTAACCCTTTAGATTGATGAACGAAACAAAACTTTTAAATAAAATTAAACTTTCAAATTATCCAGGTAATGAGCCTGACTTTTAATACAATGGATATGGAGCATAATGAATTATCCCCTTCTCATTGGGTAATAATTTCTCATTCTTAACTTATAATACTCAAAATATCCTTTAATTTTTAATTTTTGATTAGTCATATCATTATCCTTAGGTATTTTATCTTCTATCTTAAATTCTAAAATAATTTCGAAACAGGAAAAAGTATTCTTTATTACCGTATGTATTAAACATTACGGTTTTCAAATTTAAATGCAAATGTATCTTTTCATTGCTTCTTGATGATGCCCTTCACCCTACCCATATTGTCACTACCAAGTGGTAATTACTTTTCAGGTTCACATACTTGTTCTTTAGAAAAATTTTCTCTGTGCCTTATAGAGAATATGATTGTTGGCATTCAAAAGCCAGTGAAGTATACATTATTAGCCTGTTGCCTAACTCATATATTTAAGAAACTACACTAATTACCCACATACTCATGTTTTTATTTCCTCATTATTTCTGGAGAAAACAAATATTGCTAACATGATGTTTGTAAGAGAGTAAAAAAAGTCTTTTCTTGAAAAGTGCTGTCATTGTAGTATTAACTTATAGTATCAACTTCTTTATAAACTCCTTATACACTTTTTATTCTGAGAGAAATAAAAAAGCTAAAAGTGAAATGACTTTGTTTACTCTCCATATTATAAGCCACCCAACTTGGTAATTTAGGGTCTTTATAGTTAGGGTAAGTTGTGTCATACCGAGGTAACAAAATAAAAAGTATTTTGCCTCTTTGGGCCTTTCCTTATTCAGTAATACTGTCAGTTTGGCTTTTTTTGTAGGTCAACTTACTGACCTTAGTATTCTGAAATAATCTGTTTACTATCTTTTGATAAGCATTTAAAATATTAGATTTATTGTTACTCTTCTGCCTTTATTGGGCTGGAAGAATAATTGTTTCTCTCACTCCACAAAAGCCAAGTTGCAGAGAAAAACACATAGACATTCTACTGCAAAGCAAAGAAACTTGACTATTTTCTGCAATTTTAAAGTGTACATTGAATGAATTAAACAATCTGTTTATTTTCTTTTTTTGCTCACTGGCAAATATTAATAACATCAAGTGTGTTATTATAATGTTATCTAGGTAAAACTCTCAAAAAGTTTTCATAATTACCATTTTTAAATATATAAATAGTTGACCTAATGTTAATTTTTATTGTCTGAGACCATGTCTGTTATTTCACTCTTTAAATTCAGTTAGTAATGTAGAACCTAGCACTTGGTAGATACTCAAAAATTATTTGCTGAATAAAAAAAGGTTAAACATGTAATATATACAAAATATACTGGAAAAAATGCACCAAACAATTTTGTTACACCAGTTTAATGTAGAATATTGCCTTTAAAAGTTAATATAGTTTTCAAGTGTCTGCAATGACTTTGTAATATTTGTGCACATATAAAATAATATTTCCAAAAATGTAATCCAGTGAGGAAATATACTTTCTAAATTCTAGATTTATAATTTAGGGTTTAAATTATAAAATCATTAAATAAGATGCAAATGAAATATAGTCAAATATCCCCTTGGAAAAAAATTAAGTGGCCTCTAAAGTGACGTGTTCATATATATAATTTTACAATCACCCTCAGTTTGCTTTTCCTCTAGCGTTAGAACAGATCCTTGTTGTTTATTTGCTTTACATCAAAGGTAGATGTTTTTGTTCCTTTAAGGACATATTTAAAAATAAATGTAAATGGTTTACAATAGAATCGTATTTAATGATCAGCACATAAGACATGAGGCCATCTGAAGTAAATGCAGAACCAAATCTGTCATTCATCACACTCAATCACATATGTTTATTGATAAAATGCTAAGTGGAAAAACCTGAATTATGTAAATTTATCTCTCTCTTTTGCCTTTTTAAATATACATACAGTCAAACTCTTTGTGATTTACTAATGAACAAGTAATTCTCCATTTGCATATGTAATGAACTATGTGGCATGAAATCAATATTAATTGTAAAACATCTATGGCAATAAGGTTAGAAGGAATGTGATATAACAGCAATTATCCCATAGCCAAAAAATATAGATATTTTTGCCCTCTGATTTTTTCATTGTCTACATTTTCTATAAATAACACAGATAGCTTTTGTAACATTTCATTCCAAATCCTTTAACATGAAAGATAAATTTAAAAATACTCATTCCATATACACCTTGATTTTAAAAATATTTATTATGATTTCTCATGGAGTTTAGGAATATTCAAAATCTACTAAAAGTTATGATGTTCTATGATAACTCTCTGTTGCTTTAAAAAAACAATCTTGGCAATTTACAAGTATGCAGTTTGTATCCACCTGGGGCTTAGATATCCTCTTGGGGACTGATGTCAACCTGGAGGCTGATGTCCACCTGGGACTAGCTATTCAACTGTGGCAAGATATCCACCTTGGGCCGAGTTTCCATTGGGACCTGATGTCTACCTCTGGCCAGGGTGTCCATCTGCGGCCTGATGTTCACCAGGCACCTAGGTATCAACGTGAGGCTTGATGTCTACCTGTCTTCAGACTGTTGGCCCCTAGGGGTCAGGGACCACGAGATCATTTTCAGTACTATATGCTGGGCCCACCAGGGCACCTGGCACACAGGACTAATGCTAAGGGCAGAGTTGCTGAGGGAATAAATGGGAGGATGTCAAATGCCCCTTCCTGCTTCTGGCCACCTCATAATGTGGAGATTATTCACAAGAACAGGAACTGCATGACCTCAGCATGACTCCCCTGGCTCCAGATGCATGAGCAAAGCTCAGTGGATGCCAGGAACACAGGAGACTGTCCTCCACCCACCTAGTCAGCATCAGCACTGCAACCTCAGGCAGGAGCATCACAGAACAAAACAGGAATCTGCATTTAGGATTCCTCAAGTTGGTGGCTCTCCAGGGTCCCAGGAGGCAAAGGAGCAGGATCTGCAGGCTCCAAGGGCAGTAAGAAGGACCTCAGCAGTCTCTCTTGTCCCCTCTTTGCCTCCAGCTCCGGGGCGTGGAGTTCACTCTAGAGGCATCCTCACCTCAGCCAGGGCAGCAATTTCCCCCAACTTCCAAATGAAGTTTGATCTTGTTCTGGGACTTTTGACACAGGGTCCAGTGCCTGGGCACATTCTGTCCTATCCCAAATCATTCACCCAAACCTCCAAGCCTCTCTCTGCTCTGAAGGACCCCCAGGAGTGAAGAGCTTTTTCCAAGTGTCTCAGCACAAATGGGATCATTCATAAAAAATCAAGGTCAACAGACACTTTCTGAGCATGTGGAACCCTGTGGTTTCATACTCTTAAGCACCTCACATTATATACAGGAGAAAATGGAGGCTTATTTTCCTGTAGCCTCTGTCTACACTAGGGTAAGTGGGACTGTCCTAGTTCCGGGTGCCCAGAGGTGGACTGCAGGACCACGGTTCTGTCCTTTCAAGGCTGTGCTGGGCAAGGCCCTGGCCCAAGCAGAACCCTGGGAAGCTTGTGGAATCTCCTGCACATGCTCTGGGCCCTTGTCTGAGCCTTCCTCTAAAACTCAGCACATTAAATAGGACTTGCTGGCTACATGTAGGTCAAGGGTGTAACCCCCATATCTCTAATTCCTCACAGAGTTCTCGCTATATTCTCCCACCCACCCTGTTCTCAGACCTCTAGACTCAGAGAGGTGATGGACTACTGCCTGGTAACTTCTAAGAGCATCCCCTACATAGCAAATTGTGCCAACACTCTATATATCCACCACCCACAAACCCATGCCAGTCATAATGCACATATGGAAATTGAATACTTAGATTGTCATGGCTGGTGTGTTCTCTCCGCAGTCCCATATGCAGAAAAAGGCAAATCATAAACAAAAGATAATTTGGTTGGTGCAAAAGTAATTGCGGTTTTTGACATTATTTATTTTTTTTTTTTTGAGATGGAGTCTGGCTGTGTCGCCCAGGCTGGAGTGCAGTGGCGCAATCTCGGCTCACTGCAAGCTCCGCCTCCCGGGTTCACACCATTCTCCTGCCTCAGCCTCTCCGAGTAGCTGGGACTAGAGGCGCCCGCCACCACGCCCGGCTAATTTTTTTTGTATTTTTAGTAGAGACGGGGTTTCACTGTGGTCTCGATCTCCTGACCTCGTGATCCGCCCGCCTCGGCCTCCCAAAGTGCTGAGATTACAAGCGTGAGCCACCGCGCCTGGCCTGACATTACTTTTAATGGCAAAAACCAGAATAACTTTTACACCAACCTAATAGGAGAGTGTGAAATGAACAGGTCTAGTTTGTTGTGCTTTTCTATTTTCTATTTGTTCTTATTTGTTTCTTTCTGTGTATCTTTGATAGTTTGGAGGAATTTGTGAAAGGAACAGGGATAAACATTTTTTCCTGCTATTTTTAGACCAATTTTTTTATCTCTCTTACATCTCTAGTAATATCTTTTTCAAAATTCTGTGTTTCACTTATGTACCTTATGTTCTTAAATAGTGTTGCTGCTAATATCAAAAATTATTTTCTTATTTTAATCTTTTGTCTTCTGTTATTTCTTTAATTAGTTTATATTTCTTAAATTTGTTATGCTTTGTATGCTTTTTCTAGGTTTTCAGGTGGATGATTTAGTTGTTTTATTAGATTTTCAGTTTTTTCTAAAAAACGTACTTAAAGTTAGAAATATACCTCCAATTGTTACTGGCTTTGAGGAGTACAATATGATGTTGATTATTTAGAATGCATTGATTACTCCTTTATTGTCTAATTCATGACCTACATTTGAAAACATGACTAAATTTATATTTTTTTTGTTGAATGTACATTTGTATACTTTTAGATAAAGTTTATTGACCGTGTTATTTATACCTTTTTCAGCTTTTTTAATTTTGTCTTTCAATATTTCAGTACTAGTTTACTAAATAACTAATTAAAATTAATTTTCCACCTATTTTCCCTATCCTATTTATTTAAATTAAAATTTCAAAGTTATACTTTTAATTATATTTATGTTACATATTTTCATATTTTCTGGTCAATTTTTCTTTACCACTGTTCCTTATAAAGTCATTTTTCGTATCCTGTGATTGACCCTTCAAATGGTGATGAACAGAAATAATAAAGCAACTGAAGCGCGATGATAAGAAAAAATGAGAAAACAGAAACAAATCAATGTGTCCATTTATTTGAAATTTAACTACATTAGAGCAATGATAACAAAAAAATACCGAGAGTTATTTTTCAAAACTACATAGAAAGTGAGGTTACACACATGCACATACACACAGACACACACACAGAGATATAGGCCCCAGGTAAAAAGACCAGGCTCCTCAAGAACTCAGACCCCAGGTGAACACTGAACTCCAGGTGTACATTAGGCCCCAGGTTGACTCTCAGGCCCCAGATGGGCACCAGGCCCCAGGAAGGTAACCAGGCTCATGGTATATGGCTCCAAGTGGATACCCAGGATCCAGGTAGAAATCAGGGACAAGTGGGCACCAGGTCCCAGAAGGATACCTAGGGCCCTAGTGACCTCAGGCCCCAGGTGGACAGTAGGCCACAGGTGAACTCCAGTCTTCAGGTGGACATCAGGTCCCAGGGGAAATACAGGTCTTAGGTTGACCCCCTAGGCCACAGGTGGACACAGATCTTAGGTTTACCCCTAGGCCACAGGTGGACACTGACCCCAAGTGTCCAGTATCCTAAAAGCTAGGGTGGGCAGCCCCACTGGGCACTGTGGCTGGGCCTGCCATGTCTCCTTGTTCAGCTGCCATATTCTGAGTGGGAGGGCGGGAGGTGTTAGCCCACAATCTAGGTTTTTGTTACTTGATTTTATTTCACCTCCACTGAGTGCTCACTCTCACCTAATAGATTTACTCTCATCTGCAAATGGTTCAAATGTGAAGGTTTACTGAAGATTTAAAGAGTGTTATCACAGTTGGGATGATTTAAACTAACAGTACACGTTGCATTTTAAAACAATTATTAACTCCCAGAGGATGTGTATGTTGTGGAACAATGACAAATTTTCAACATTTCTTCCCCTACGTGGTGTTTCCAAACAAAAGATTTTTGATTCCCTGCTGATGATGGATGAAAACTCTAAGTATGCAAGCAAAATATCATTTTTTAAGTAAGGGCCCATTAGTGTCTTAAATATGCAGAGCTGAGTCTGCAGATGGAGGGTTAAGGGTTTGTTCAAAGCGTGGTGGAGAGTGGCCTTGGGTCTCACCTGCCAGCCCGTCCATCCTGTACCCTCTCAGCCCAGGTTCCCAAGCCCCACCTTAGGGTGCACCCCTTCACAGGGCCACACAGACCCCAGTCCTCACCCATGGGGTCATCTCAAAATGCCTCAGCAACACTTTCTGTCCAGGCCCAGGCCAGGGTCCCAGTATCTCCAGGGGGGCTTGGCATCCAGGCATTGTTGAGTCCTGGCCCAATGTCAGGGTGCAGGCTACCCTCTGGGACCGGGATGTGGGGGGCAGCTGCACGAGGACTCACACCTGGCTTTATGTGTAGCACCAGGAAAGGCACTTTAATCACATTCATTTGTTGCTCACAAAACCTCTGAGGTGGGTTCCTTCTCCATGTCACAGATGGGAACAACAAGACTTAATAAGGTTAAAGAGCATGCTGATAGTTGAATCCTGGTCAGGAAATCAGAATTGGAGTCTGTAGACCACTACCTGTGACCTCTGTGGCTCGAGGACCCTCTCACACTGGGTTTGTGTTTGCAGCATGCCCTGTCCTTCCCTAAGTGTCTCAGGTTCTGAGTCATGGTGAGGGCTGCGGGAGCCCATCACTGAGCTGCAGAAGGAAATACTAAAGCTAGCCATAGCACCCTCCAGGCAGACACAGGTGGGGTTGAAAATCGAGATGGGGCAGGGCTGCCAGGAGCAGAAGGAGGCAGGTGGAGAATAAGCCACCGGGGAGGGGCTTCCCTGCTACAGCTTTCCAGGGCCATTTCCACTTTCTGGGTGGTATATTGGAGCAGCTCACACAGTCCACCCACACAGCCAGTCCCCAGGGACACAATCCCCAGAGATTGTTCATCTTGGTGACAGGCCCTGTGCCTCTCCAGGAGTCTCTGTGTGTGGGTCCTGCCCAGGTAAGTGTGATATGTCCTTGCTGTCCTCAGCTCAGGGCCCTGCCAGCATCTTCCTTTCTGGCCAGGGTGAAAGCTTTGTTGACCACCTCCAGGATAGGGTGGTCAGCTGAGCCTTGGAGAGCCAGTCATTCCAGGTGACATGCCTTGGCTTTCCTGGCTGGGTGAGGGTTGTTGAGGTGGCCCACTGTCTCATCTAGCTCTCCTCAGAGACTCCTCATGTGCCTCGGGCGGAGGGCAGAATGCCCCATCCTCAGGCTGCTACCCTAGTCCTCCAGGCAGTGCGTGCCCTGGGCTGGCTGGAATACAGGTTGGCCTGGACCGTCCATCTAGAAGAGGCACAGGCTAAGAGAACCCCTCTCATCCTGCTGACTCCTGCCTCCACGATTCTGGGGGCCCCATCTGGGCAGCCCCTGCATCGCAAGCCCTTCTCTAGCAAGGACAGGACAGACAGCTCTCATTTATCCAATTCCTAAAGGGGGGGTTCCAGCACATTTTGAGGAAGGGCACTAACCCCTGCCCTGGATGCTGCTGGATCACCCTCTAAGAGAGACCTTCTGTCTGGCACCCGCTGCGGCAGGAGTTCCAAAAGCTCTAGCGTCCGTGCTGCTTACTCCGGGCCCTCCATGCAAGGAAGTAGCTCCTGCAGCAGGGAGGTTTGGGGGGTCCACCAGGTTCCGCCTCAGCCTACACCCTGCTAGAGCTTCAGGAGCCAGTTTGCCTGGCCCTCTGTGCATGGTAAGGACAAAGGGATAAAAAGCAACATTTTTCTAGCACCTTCCCACAAATGGCTGCCTCTCAGGAATAATTCTTTCTGGTAATATACTTGTAAAACATTTGGACATTAACACCCAGACAAGAGTGGATGGCAGGCCACAGACTAAAAATATCCACACCTGAGCCCTCAATTGCCTGCTGAATTGCTACCTTGGGTGGGGGTGTCCTGCCAAGAGCTTTGTGGCCAGCCTGGGGGCGCGTCCTTCTCCCTCCTCCCTCTGCACCAGAGCAGCCTCATCCTGTGGCAGGGGCTGGGGGTCACATGCAAGGTGGGCTCCTAATCCCAGCACCTATGAGGTCCCCCCAGTTGGTCGAGGTGAGTGCATGCTTAAGGCAAGCTGGCCAAGGTGCACTATAGCTAGGGGAAGCTCCTGTGAGGACTGGGCATCCCGGCTCTGCACAGGGTCCACTCATGACAGTGATATGACCCTGCTGCAGATGGACAAAGGACGCCTTCTTGAACAGAGGTGCCCCAGCCACCATATTCCCCCAGACACTGCATCCTGACCCCTCTGTTACACTGACCAAGGTCTTCTCAAAGAGGGTCCCTTGTCACGCAGGGTGGGGGTGTGACTCTAGGTCCTAGTGGGCAGGCCCTTTGGGGTGTCTGGTGCTGAGATACGGCCAGAGTTGATCTTTCTGGAAGGATGGTGTATGGGGACACTGAGGGCCCTGCAGCAGTGGCCATTGTAAAAGCCCTTCCTTCAACAAGAACATCCACATTATAAGAGCTCAGTGCCTCCAACCTGCTCAGCCCATGTAGATAAAGTCATTTACTCCTCACAGCCACTCTGCAGGTGAGGAAACGGAGGCAAGGAGTGACGGGTCCCATGCCCACCCTTGAGGGGAGGGGACAGCGGTCTTAGCCTGGCCTTGACTTTCCTCTGACAGTGCTGGTCAAGGCTCAGGGCCCCTGGAGCTCGTTTTTCAGTAGTTTCTGGAGGCAGCCTCTTTGGGGGTCCTGCCTTGGCCCCTGCTGAGAGAGATTTTCCTGCTGCTCCATTGGGAGGAATCTGAGCCAGTGCTCTTGTGTGGACAAGAGCCATGAAGTGTGTGCTGAGCTCACACCCTGGGGGCGGGAGGCCCAGCAGCCCAAGACTCCAGTTCCCACCCAGCGGGCGTGTGTCCCGACACAGCTCCAGGGAGATCCACAGCCAGGTCGGGCCCCTTTTCTGTCTGGCTGTCTGTGAACGTGTGTCCCATACCCCATAGCTCTGAATCTCTTGGGGCCCAGTGAGCCCGGGGCCCTGGGGCTGTGTGGGTGGCCTTGTTTGCCAGGTGTCTAAGGATGAGATCCTGATTGATAGGGAACTTCCCAGGAGGAGCTGCATAAGCTGAAGCCAGTGGCCATGGACCGTGGGGCCAGGGCCCCGGGAGAGGATGAATGGGCTACAACATCAGCCAGGGTGGCCCTTCTAGTCTGGAAGCCACAAAATAGAATGGAATTTTGCTATCCAGTGCACCCTGTTTAGGCTTTGCATCTCCCTAGGCCTGGGGTATTAATTACTCTTCTCCACTGGCTCTCAAAGCCCTCAGCCCCAGGCCTCACCCAGGAGGATGTGAGTAAGGCCCAGGCACCACGTGGACCTTGGAGGGATTCTGGTCCCCTGTGCTGGAGACTTCACCTCACAGGTATGAAAAGCAAGGACTTCAGTGGACAGAGATCCCCAACACCTTCTACCCAGGGAAGGAGAAGAGCCACACCTGGCTAGTGTCTTCCTGGGCCCCGACAGGTAGCTGCTATTGTCATCCAAGGTTAAGTGAGCCACCACTGCGTGGTGAGTGGGCTACAGCCTCATGTTCAAGCTGTCTAGGATTCAGCCCTGGCTGCCTCCCCGAACCTCTTAGCTGTGGCCACACTGCCTCTCAGCAAGACCAGGGCTGTACCCAGACAGAACCACTCAATACCTGAATCACCAGGGCTCAGGCACAGCCCAGGACTCAAGCACTTGGTAGCCTCCTTCTTGGGGGACAGCCTCAGCCCGGTCCCCAGGGAGGCTGGTGTCAGCAGGAATTTCTACCCCAGGGAGTACTGACCTGGGTGAGGTTTGGCCTGTCCATTGGTGCTGCCAATCAATTAAAAACCTCTCCCCAAGGCATGAAGGGTGGAAACTGAGGCTCCGAGGGTACATCTGCTATGATTGTTGGAATTGCAAATGACAGAAACTACAACCCAAACCAGCTTAAGCCAAGCTGTACCAATGTACATAGGCAGGAAGGAGCTAGCGCAGAGGTGGATACCACAGGGCTCCATGAAGCCGTGAGCACCAACCAGCTCTTCCCCTTCTACTTAGCTATCTTGGGTTCCATCTCAGCTCCAATGGCAGCAAGAAGGTGGCTGGCCTCAGCCCCCACCCTACCCAGCCTCCAGGCCCCTAAGGAACAGCAAGAGGCCTGGCAGATCTTGTCGGCCAGCCAGGGACCTGAAGCAGGCAGTTGCATTGGCCTAGTCAAGGCCTCTGCCCAGGAAGTGGGGGCAGGGCCTGCTGCCCCTGCTGAAGGGGCCAGGGAATGAGTGAAGAACCTGCTCAGAGGGCAGCTGGGCCCATCTCAAGAAGGGAAAAGGATGCTAGGAGGCAGGAAGGCCACATCCTCCTGAGATTGTCTGTATTGAGCACCCAGGCTTTCTGGCTCCCAAGCCAAAAGACTGGCCATGAACTCTTCTGCCTCCCACTCTCCAAAGTCCCAAAAACCCAAATGTCACAGAGACCAGACCCACATGACAGTGGGGGACACAGGCCTCAGAGTCCCGGTGCCCCCTGACCAGCAAGGCTTAGGTCCTCAGATGGGAAGTCAGACACTGTAGTTACCCTGGGGGCAATCCTAGGACCAAAGCACTGGAAAGAGGGGCTGACAATCATTGGCCTGCTGTGTGACCATGGCAGGGTGCAGCCACTGTACCTGTGCCTGTATCACAACCCTCTGGAGAGACTGGATCTCCATAATTCAGGAGAGTCCTCTCCCAAATTGGACATTGGAGCACTGTCCATCTTGGGCCCTGCTGCAGTCAGCCCTAAAGTATTTTCTGAGCCCTCCTCACACCTGGCCCTGTGGAAATCCATTGAGGGTCACTAGAGGAGGCCCTGGGTGGTGCCCAGGCACACGTCCCATGCCCCGCACAGGGCAGGCACACAGTGGACCGTGGGCAGGTGTTCGAACAGCCAGCCATAGGGCCACCCTGAGGACTGCAGGCAGCATCTCTGCCAGCCCAGTTTTGGCCCACACCCTAGGCAGGTGGAGCACAAGGTGCCTGCATGGCCATCACAGAGAAAGGGCTAAAGACAGGAAGGGGTGAGGTTGGGCTCCCAGGTCTCAGCCTCCAGAAACACCCTTTGCAGACCTTCCCACTCTGCTCAGCCCCTATCCCCTACCACCCCTCCCATGCAAAAGGGATTTATAAGAAATTGTTCCGTGCAGCAGAGAAAACACTGCCATCATGAAGGGATTGGATGCCAGCTTTGGGCCAATACTGGGGATGTGTTCCATCCATCATTACACACTGTAAGAAGCATTTCTCCCAGACACATCCACGTGTCCAGGGCCACGCTCCTGTGTTGTTTTACTTTCGTTAAAAGGCATTTTATGAAGCTACAGATCACAGACGCACATCCAACCTACAGCTGTGGCAGCCAGTGTTGTGGGGCCAGGTGTCCTCTGCTGGGTGGCCGGTGGTGCACCCGTGGGTCTGTCCACAACCCCCAGTACACACAGAGGCTCCTGCAGCTGGAGCCCACCCTTCCCTGACACCCTCAGCTTGGGGGTGGTGGCCGGAATCAGGGGCAGGCCCTAGCCTGAAGGTTAGGATTCCTGTTCCCTCTGCTGTGGGATCCAAGCTGAGTCTGGGGCCTCCCCCCTTGGGGCCTCAGTTTCCCCATTTCAGCAGATAAATGCCTTTCAACTTATTTTAGCAGCAGGAATCTGTTTTCCCCCATAAACCACTAAATGGTGTAAAAACAAAGTCAAAGAGGCAAAGATGAGGCTGATACTATAGGTGCATCACTTGGCCAATCAGTGCCCCTCTCCACCCCCACCTTCATGAGGCCCTTGAGACATCCCAAATTCCTGGGACTCTTTGGAACCATTTGGTGGCTGTAGCCTGGGAGACCACTCAGCTTTATGTCTTGAACCCATTGTTGTGACTGCAGCTGTGAGAATAACAGTCCCATCCAGAGTCAGCCTGGGGCACCAAGATTGTGCCTGCCTGCTGCCAGGGGTCCTGTCAGGCCAGGCTCCAGTCCCAAACATCCAGGCAGAGCCAGCTGCAAGAGGGGAAGCTCGTTCTGAGGCTGAGACTGGAGACTTCTGAGAGGCATACGTGCCCCTCCCCAAGATGTCTGTTGAGTCCTCGGCCCCAGCCTTCCTGGCCATCTGAGTGCCTCCTTTGCCTGGCCATGGACATTTTCTTGGCAGATCTGGTGTTTAGAAGATGAAGAAGCACAGGCCTCCCTGGGGGCAGTTAGAGACAGAGGGTTATTTCTTGCCATGAAACTTCCAGATGAGCAAGATTTGCAGTTGAAAGTCCAGGGTGAAATGGGCACAGGTGGACTGGGAGACAGGCTTCAGTCTGGCAGCCTCTCATGCCCAGGCCTGGGAGGCTCTATTCCTCCAGTTTTCTGGTCCTAACAAGGGACTTTCTTCCCTCAATCCCAACCAGCCTCCCCAGGCCAGGATAGCTGTGGCCTCCCCAGGTGATGCCAAGAGTGTGGGGTCCTTGTCTAGGTTCCTTGAGCCCCATCTCTGCCATGCCTGGGAAGGGGTGGAAAGGAGTGGTCTTTGGCTCTTTGTACCCAGCTCTGTGCTGGGTTGTTTGTAACCAGAAGTGGCTCTGCCTCTTGACCAGTGAAAAAGCTCAAATAAATCAGAGCTGTCGCTAGGGTGAGGGCCGAAGATTGTGTGTGAGAGAGAAGGGGAGCAGAGAGGAGGCAAGGGGCCAATGGCCTCTGTGGGACACAGACCTGCAGGACAGAGGGAGCACCGACACCTTCCTGAGGTCACCTTGGTCCTGCCTCACTTTCCCAGACAAACGCTCCCAGGACAAGTGCCTGCCAAAGCCCAGGAGAGCACAGCAGAGAGGAATTGGCAGCTCAGCAGCTGGGGCAAGTGCACCCAGCCCCAGAAACAGCCCATGAACAAGGAAATAATAAGCCCTGCAATCCTCTCTGCTTCCACATTGTGGCTGGTCCTGGGCAGCAATTGTGTCCTTGCATTCCTTATGCTCTTGAAAAAATAGTGTTGTGTGCCTGGATAACAGGAAGGTGGCCATAAGTCCCTCTGTGTGAAAGCCATCTGAAGCCATGGATGAGGTATGTTCTAATCAGAAAGCAGGCAGTAAATAAACATTTTCATCCCATGGCCATGTGCCTCTCTGCCTCAAGGTGGCAGAGGAGCACAAAGAGTAGAAATTTGTTTAGTTCTACAAGGACACAGGCCATATATCAATAGATGATTAAAAATGGAAACCTTGATGATTAACGGATGGTACTGATATTAATAAGCATTATGTACATGGAGTTCAAAAATAAGAACTGCCCAGCCATCTCTTTATCCTCAGAGAAGGTGCCACAAATTAAAAAACAACACCTCTTTTCCATGTTGAAACTTTCATCCATCTTATTGGGGGAGTAGTTTCCAAATCAGCATCTACTTCCAAGTACAGAGTGCAACTCGAGTGATATCTTCAGCAACTTCTGCAATGAAGTCAGTACGCTGCCCTGGAAACTGCAGCACAGGCACGCGCGTGTCTCCTGTTTGCATGTGGAATGATGTCTCAGTGTCACAGGTGTGGTCAGTGTCCACTCGCCCCCGGGGCTATGTACATGTGTCCAGGTCCAGGGATGGCTCACCTCGTGTTTCTCCCTGGTCAGAGAATCTCACAGATTCTGGGGACTTCAGGCTGCCCAAACTCAACTGCACCCATAAGAACTTTCATCTGAAATACAGAAGCAGCCTGGACACTCAGAAAGCTCTGGAAGTTGAGCTTATTGTTCTGTTGTGTGAAGGGAATGTCTGGGATTCATTTAGGCAGGTAAGGAGAAATGGCTGAGCTGACCATGCTCTGGGCCAATGCAAGGGGCCCCAGAAC
This sequence comes from Symphalangus syndactylus, assembly GCF_028878055.3. Lineage (NCBI taxonomy): Eukaryota > Metazoa > Chordata > Mammalia > Primates > Hylobatidae > Symphalangus > Symphalangus syndactylus. Next base: position 45,097,612 of record NC_072434.2, on the reverse strand, counting down.
AAAGCTGCAGCACCCAAACTTGGAGACAGTCACTGTGCAGCCGCTGGCTCCTGTGTTCCAGCCTCAGTCACTTGACTGGTCAGTGGCATGGCTGCTTGGTGAGACCCTGCTGTGTGTCTGTTACAGCCCAGGTGGGAGGAGCTGGGTGCCCCTGGGCATTCATCACCCAAGAGCCCCTCTGTCTTGTGGAGATGAAGCTGGACTTGCCCAAACCCCTGCTCCAGTCTTCCCTGTCTCTCCATGAGAAGGATCACTTGCTCCGTTTGTTAGCTCAACGTTCTCACTGTCTTACTGGGCTACATGCCCACCAGGATCCACAGTGCACTGGTCCCTGAGAGGTGGGGTCACTGACCCTAAAATTCACCCAGAAAATCAGGTGCATGCTTGGGAGCCTCAGGTCCTCCCAGGGAGGATGCTTCTGGGCAGCAGAGGCAACAGTGGCTCTGTGACAATGACATGGCTGTCTGCCCATCCACTCAACTCTGAACCATGGCAGACCCCCATCACTTGTCCTGGCTGGGAAAGCTTTGCACCATGCAGCATTCCAACCATTACAGACTGTCACTTGGAATTTTCTGATAAATTATTTTGTCTACCCACCTCTTCAGGCCAAACTTTTTGGCCTCCAAACCTCTTATAAATCATTTCCTATTGAGTATGAAACTGAATTCTACCCAAGCCTCAGCTCCAAAGTGGGTGGTGCTTATTTGTTTAGGGATTTCTCATTTTTATAGATGATAAAGAAAACCCCATCCTCATCAGACTGCACCAGCTGGTCAGGACTCACAGTAGCCAGCATGGGGGCCCCCTGGCTTTCAGCCAAGAAGATGGGAGCCACAGGGTTCAAGATGAAGAATGGGCTGTGGAGCAGAGCCATGGTTATTTTACAATAAATAAAGCATCTGTGTGTAAATTCTAAAGCAATTACTGTGTGTGCCAGGCCAGTAGCTGGACCCCACAAGGAACTACAATTATGGCCTCAGGTGGGATGGGTTGGACAAAAATGCCAGCTTTGCCTTGGGGCTGCTGTGTCCTGGCCATGTGGCAAGGTGAGCACCAGCCAAGAGCCATGCAACTAAGGGGGAGCAGCTTGCCCTGGATGGGGACAGTGTGCTGGTTTATTAGGCTGTGATAGCAAGTTAGCATAAACTGAGTGACTCCAAATACAAACAATAGAAATTTATTCTTTCACAGTTCTGGAGGCCAAAAGTACATAACCAAGGTGTTAGCAGGCTTTGGTCCCTCCAGGGGCATTAGGGAAGGATTCTTCTCCTCTTCCAGCTTCTGTGGCTCCAGCAGTCAGTGGCTTGTAGATGCATCACTCCAATTTCTGACACTGTCTTCACATGGCCTCTGCTCTATAAGGACACCAGTGAGTAGATTTAGCGTTCCCCCTTACTCAGTATGCTAATATCTTAACTTGACCACAGCTATGAAGACCCCATTTCCAAATAAGGTCACATTCACAGGCTCCAGTGCACATGAATTCTGAGGTTAATTTTTCCTCCCAGCACAGGTGATCAAGAAAGCCTCTGAGCAAGCATCTCCTGCCACCCTCCCTTTCCCAGAAGTGCTGGGTCTGTCCTGCTATGGAGGCTTAGAGCACAAGGCACTGTCACAGTATGTCATGAACATGAGAATTCACTCTGGTTTGCAGGCCCCAGTCTCTCCAGGGCCCTTCCTGGCTGCGACCCTTTCCAAGCCCCCAGCCCCAGGGGCCAGCTTAGTCCAGCCTTGGGAATCTCACACTTCAAATGTCATTTTACTTGTCAACTCCAAGTCTTGGACTAACTTCTCAGAAAGTTTTCTTTCCATTGCAATCACCAGGATAACTTCCTACTTCCTCTACTTTTTTTCACTATGATTTGTAATGACAGAGTAGGTTGTTCCTGTTTTCAGAAGACTGTGCACTCCACAAAGGCACAGACTTAGCTGTTCATCAGCATATCTCTGAGCAGATGTGGCACTTGGCAAATGGCCATTTGGGAAATACTCATTGAATGAATGTGTGGAAGTTTGCATGGGTGAATGGATGAATGAGTGGATACCTGGATGGATAGATGAGCAGACAGACCATCGTATGGATGGATGGTGGTTGGGTGGATGAATTGTGAGTGGATAGACAGATGGATGAGTGGATGGACAGATGAATGGAAAGGTTGCTGGATGGGTGGATGAATAAAAGGATAGAAAAATGGCAGAATTGGTGGAAGCATGGACAGGTAGATGACCATCTTAATGCTGTATCTTCATATTCAGCACAAGACACTGCACTTGGAAAGATATTCAGAGAATGGATAAGTCATGAGAACTTGAAGGAAAGAAGAAATACAATGAGTAAGCAGGAAAGATTTGGCCCTCAAGTCAAGGTTATAGAATGGGATCTTTCCCTGGAACTAAACACAGGGTAAAATTCTCTGCTTCCTTGTGCTGGGGCGGGCAGACTTTCACAGACCTGGGCATGTAAGAGGTGTCAGATGCTGGCTGCCTGACCAAGTTCCTGAAAGATGCTCTCAAGCCTGTTTCACTCTGCTGCAGGGTCACAGTGCAGCTGTGCTCCACCCTATGTGAGGCAACACTTTTGTTTTTCACCTTAAGACTGCCTTTTCTTCAGGGATCAGCATGCTTTTATTATAAAGGTCCAGAAAGTAAGTAGTTTACGCATCCTGGGTCTGAACTACGAAACTGCTGCTGTAGCCTAAAAGCAGCCATGCAGCATGTGGCTACATTCCAATGCAGTTTTACTTATTGGAAATGTGACTTTCATAAACAGTGCATGTGTCACAAAACATTATCATTCCTTTGATTTTTTTTCAACCATTTAAAAATCTAAATACCATTTTTAGCTCATGGACCATTCAGAAACAGGCTGGCTTAGGTCCACAGCCAGTCGTTTCCTGACTCCTCTCCTAAAGACACTTCCTTTTCACCCTATTATAGCACAATATGATGAATATGTGTGTGCTCATTTTTTTAGATTAGGTAAGTTCCAGCTCCATTGCCCAGGCTGGAGTGCAGTGGCACAATCACAGCTCACTGCAGGCTTAATTTCATGGGATCAAGTGATCCTCTCACCTCAGCCTCCTGAATAGTTGGAACAACAAGCAATTTTGCTACACCTAATTTTTAATTTATTGTAGGTACAGGATTTTGCTATGTTGCCCAGGCTAGTTTCAAACTTCTGGGCTCAAATAATCCTCCCAACTTGGCCTCCCAAAGCACTGGGGTGGACTCTGAGCTGGCAAGGCCAGGCTTGCATGCATTGATGTGTGAATATCCTCCCCAAATCCACAGTGGGGAAGTCACCCCAACCCCACAGCGAGGGGAAGAAGGATGAAGTTTTGCCAAACTGCAATCCAAATGATCACATATGTTCTCCTCAGTTTCTTCAGGTGACTATTAATTTTCCTAATAGACCATAGGCTCTGTGAGTCTAGGAGCTGTGTTCATGTCATTCAAATTTAGAAAGCAATGAGGAAATATGTTTGACCAGAAAATGAAATGTACATGTGTAAATGGGGTCCCATTTACAAAAGGCAGTTGCCACCTGCCCCTCTCCCAGCATCCTCTTAGCACCTGTGCTGGAGGCAGGAGTGAGTAGAAGATCCACACCAGGACACCTCTGGCTCGTCCAGCCCTGGAAGCTCAAATGATGATGAGAAAGTACTGCAGACTGGGGGCTTAAACAGTGGAAATCTGTTGCCTCACAATCCCATAAGGTCAAGGTGTGGGCAAGGTGGGTTCATCCTGAGGCCCCTCCTCTTGGTGTGCAGATGGTCGACTCCTCCCTCTGCAGGTGTCTGTGTTGTAATCGCCTCTTCTTTTAAAGAAACCAAGTCATATTGGATGAAGCCTCAACCTAACGGTCTCCTTTTCATTTATTTGCCTCTTTAAAGAGTCCATCTCCAAATATAGCCACATTCTGAAGTCCCAGGAGTTAGGTCTTCAACAGCTGACTTTTGGGGGAAATACAACTCAGACACAACATAGGAGCTTGCTGAAGAGGTGGGATCTTCCCTAGATGGAGTTGGGCATCTCAAAGGATCTGCCTGCTTCTGTCTTTCATTGCCAAGACAGTTACAAACCTGGCCACGTCTCCAGGACCCCACAGAGCACACAGCCCCACACAGGAGAAGTGCCCGGACTGTCATCTGGGGAAGTGGGTAGCAGAGTCATCCTATGTGGGCTTCTTGTGTGCCAGTCCCTCTAGCTATGAGCAGCTTCTAAATGCTGGTTGTTGTTCCCCATTGATTATTTCCATTTCGTGGTCAGTACAGTTACTTGAAAAGAATAAACCGTCTCAAACACCAATGCATGCAAGCCTGTCCTTCCTACTTCAGAGTCTTCTTAACAGCAATTTGAGATGAAACAGCCATGATCAAAGAGGGAAAGTAGAAGCAAGGCTTATGTCCTACTGGGCAGAGGCCACTGTCCCCCGAGACAGAAGGGCCAGGAGTGAAGAAGTCCACAGAATGCACAAGGACAAAATTGCAGGGCTCATGAGACAGAGGCCCAGGGCCCCAGAGGAGAGAAAGCTCCCTGGGAAAGTTCTTCTCAGTGTCTAATCATTCCATCTTCATGTAATGAGGCCTTGTCTCATGATGCTCACAGAAAATGGGGCTTATGTTTGGAAAGTGTTGGGAGAAGTCAGATGTCCCTGGGAACCTCATGTAACCTAAACAGGGACACCCTGGAGGATGGCTCACAGGGCAGGTGATCCCTGGGCATCTCCTCAGGCTAGAGGTGGTCAGAGACCCCAGTGCCCCCAGCACCTCAGGACTTTTCCACCCATCCTGATATCCCTTGTCTTTCTGATAATTCTGCTGCCAGAAGCCGAGAATTCAAATAAGAATGACCTAGGCAGACTTCCAAGTATCTTTTAGCTTTGTGTCCTTTCTGTCTACATGTTCTGGGATAGAGGAGGGTGTGAGATGGGAAATCCCACTCAAGGCTCTTGACCTCTGCAGATCCTGGAGTCTGCCCAGGAATCTGCAAAACCAATGCCCACACCAGCAGGCACTACACCAGGAGAGGAAGACTCTGGGAGGAATGGACTGTCCAGGGCACAGGCCCTTGTCAGCTGCACCTGCTCCAGGCCATCTTCTCTCTTGCTGGGGACACTTCCTGTCTTGCAGGGGAGGTGGGAATAAACATCTGGGATATACATACAGCGGTGGGGCAGTCAGCAAGGACAGGGAGGTGTTGTCTATTTGGCTCATAACAGTGAGCCTTCCATGAGATATGCCCTGTCACTTGCAACAGTTCCAGGAGGCGGTGTTATTCCTTCCTCTTGGCCCCAGGTTTCATCACGGAAATGCTCAATCTGTTCAAGGCTGCCCTGCTGGGGACATCTGCACTGATGTTGCTCAGTATCTGCCCCCACTCTTCCCTATGATGAATGAGAAAGGATGCCTGTGGAATCCACCCACCCATGAGACAATGGAGCATGGCCAGCACTTGCAGCCTCAGCTCCCAGGATGTCTGAGTTCCCACTTCCCAAAACTGGAGCCCTAGCCCTGCCATCACTCCGTTCACTGCCTCCAAGGTTGAATTTCACCAAGCTTGAAACTCCCATGCTCATTCTAATGTGTCCTGGATAACAAGGTATAGCCCTGGAGAAGGGAAAGAAATGGTCCTCCCCAAAGGGAATAGTGGCTGAAGACATGCACCTCGTGTGGCCGAGGGGTGGCAGGGACATGGGCCTGTGTGGCTGTCCTGATTCTGCTGGAAAACTGAAGTGCACCCAGGGCTCCTTACGGAATGCTCAGCTGGGCTTGCCAGGTACGGCTGATTCTTCTGTTTCCATAAAGTCATTTAAGTGGCAACTGGCCTTGAAATTGATCCCCTAACTGGAAACCAGTTGGAAGACATACTGAATTAATGATGCAGCTAGGACCATTGTTTCCCAAATCATTTTTATAACAACAGTGGGAACAGAGTGAGTGGGGTGAGAGTATAAGGAGAGAGAACTTCAAATAAAAGAAGTTTTAATCTGTTATATTTTGCTAATATTTGTATTTCACCTGATTACCTTTTCTCCCCCATCTAGTATATTACTTTATATAAAAAATTCTGATAAGTCTTGAGAAAAATATGTCATACTGGAGCTTAAAATCTGTACTGCAAAATATAACACTTCATAAAATGCTCTATCCAAATAGCCAAAATCGTGTGATGTTTAAACTAGAAGTAGTTAACTCTAGGAAAGGCATTTTATTAGCTACTAAAATTAAGACAGGGCACCAGTGTTTCACAGCCAGATAATGAAGTACTGTTTTCTATTTTTTAATTCTAAAAAGTTAAGCTTCCCGTTTTAAAGGTCTGGAGGGTATTGGGCAAAGGAGCTGAATATGAGCTCTGAAGGCAAAGGTGGGAAAATAATGCTGCCCTTGTGTGTCCCCAGGACTTTAAGATGCGGGACTTGAAGAAAACATGCCACGGTCCACAAAAAACTGCAGGCCATAAATTGTAGGTTGTAGATCAATTTTTTCACATCATCTTAACTAATCCATTAAATCTTGGTCCCCAGGCCTCTATCAGAAACAGAAGCTGCAACTACCTGGCACCCACACCATCTGATGTTGCTCAAAAGCTGTGATCAGTACCCCTGATCAATTAAACCAGGTCTCTGGAACAGAGGCCAGGGCCCTGCACCCTTTGTTACCCACTCCTGACTCTGTGGGCTGGGGAAGACCAGGCGGTGCCTTTTCTACTCAGAGTGCCACTTTAATTTCGAAGGGTGAGGGACCTGCAGCCAGGGGACCCAGGGGTCCTGAGGCTGCAGCCTCACCAAGGAACTGAATCTTTTCCATTCCCTCTGATTTATTCCTGCCCTTGGCAAAGCAAATAAATTACTTAAATCATGCCATGGGGACCTAAGACAAGTGAGAATTCCCCTCAGCAGTGTTGGGCCAGGGTTTGTGGGCCTTCATTGTATACAATTTGAGGGCCCCCTTTAAGACAAAGAGTAAAAAACAACTTAACTTTGAAAATATTACAAAAACATATGATGATGGGGCACCAGGTTCTTCACAGACTCAACGAGGCTGTTTTAGGGTGGTGGTTGTAATTTTCTCTTGTTTAATTTTATTTCGCTTTGGTTGTTTGGGGGCCTTTTTGTTGTATGTGTAGGAAAATTCTTAATGAATTCAATTTTCTTAAAATTTTAACAATACAGAGAGGGGGGTTTCTCTGTGGCTAGAGGCTTAGGATGGGATGACTGAGGGACTCTGTCACTATCCCTTGGTCATGCTGGTCCCTCAGCAACAGGACAGCTTGTGATGAGCCTGACCCAGTGGGATGACTGGGTGAGGACTGGAGCTGTGGCTTGCTGCCCACCATGCTGAGGTACAGTGGTCGGGTTTGGATTCAGTCCATCCTCCCTGATTTGCAAAATAGACCTTTCCTGGGAAAATGAGCTCCAGCCCACTAGACACCCAACTTGAATTCTGAGTCTCCTATCCTTCTAGTTGTCCCATTCATGGTGACTATGTGGTGGCCGTCTGGGGCCATCCAGCCTCATCTATGAGGGCCCTGAGGAGGGAGGAAAAAGGGGCCCACTGCACCCCAATCTGGATTGAGGCTGGAAGGTGTGTGTGTGTCTGCAGATCTGAAAGTGTGACAGGGCAGGGCTGGGGCTAGTGGGACTGGGGCTGGTGACACAGTGGGGGTGAGTACCTAGGTGCTTCTTGCTGGGATACTGAAGGAGCCCTAGTGTGTATGATGCAATGGACAGGGCTGAAATCTGCCCCCTCCATGCCCCATCAATGTGATTTCTCCTCCGGGGTAATGTAGGAGCACTGGGCACATTGGGTGCTCCCCTCTCTCTGGACAAAAGACTCCCTATTGTGAGACCAGCTGCCCTTCATGGGGCTCCTGTGGGGGTGAGTGGATGGAGTCTACTAGGAAGCTTTGACTATGTACCCCATGCCAGCGGGAGTGCAGCACACAAGCAGCAGTCCTGAAGAGCAGGATATGTGAGGAGCTGACTGAATAGGGCTCCTGGTGCCTCCCCACAGCCCAGGCCAGCCCTGACCCACTGCCTATAGGAGCTGAGAGCCCATGGCTAGAAGGCCATGGAAGACCAATCCTATCTATGTTTACGGAAATTCATGACCACATTTTACCAATAAAATACTTGCCAAATCTTAAGAGAAAAATTAAAAAGCCTTTTATGTGGCCATTAAATTTTTGGTTAGGCTGCGTTATCAGATCTCAGGCATCTTCTAGTGATGGCTTTTACTCAGATTCCTTCTGACAGAAGCCACAGCAAGGAGCACTGGGCAGAGCTCCAAGGCCAGTCTGTGCCAGGAGGGGTCCCACAGGAAATCCCAAATGTCACATGGACTGACACATGTGTGCAAACACTAACACACATACTGATGCATGCCCACACTAAAACACACACAGAATCATGTGCACACACTAACATACACACAGAACCACATGCACACACTAACACACACAGAGAACCATATGCAGACACTAACGTACACTGATTCAGGGATTCAGGCCCACACTAACCCACACATAAAACTGTGCACACACTAACATACACTGACATGCATGCCTACACTAAAACACACAGGCCTGCACACATGGTAATACACACTGATGTACAATATGTGCACAGACATACAACATGCACACTGACACACATACACACTGACATGCACACATACATGTGCATATGCTAACACACATATACACTGACACAACATGCATGAGTGTGCACACTGACACACTCACACACTAACACACACTGACAAGCATGCACCAACATGCCAACACATGCAATATAGTAACACCTATTCACATGCACAAAACTGACACATACATTCACTGACAACACTGACGCACAACTGACTGACACACACACTGACAGACATACATTCACTGACAACACTGATGCACACCTGACTCATTGACACACACATGAACAGACATACATTCACTGACAACACTGATACACACCTGACACATTGACACACACACCAACACACATATATTCACTGACACTGACACATTCACTGACAACACTGACACACACCTGACATCGACACACTCACACACATGCAGACCAGGCTCACTCCCACATGCACATACTCAGCCATGCACAGAACTGACACACTAACATCCATATGCACATGGGCACATTCACATACATTCAGGTACATTACCATCTGTTCACACATGGAACACGAACACATAGCTCTCTTTCCCCTACATGAGGACAGAGCAAGAAGGTGGCCATCCACAACCAGAGGACAGCTATCACCAGAGCCTGACCCTGCCAGCCTCCTGGCCTCAGACTTCCAGTCTCCGGGGCTGTGAGCATCCATGTCTGTTGTTTATGAGCCAAACACAAAAATCAGAAAACTGACATCTGCACACATGCTCACACACACACAAACATGCACACAAACACAAAGCCTTGTTTGGAATTAAATATAGTCTTACCAGTGGTGCAGGCTAGTTATCCTGTCCTTAAGACTCAAGCCTGTGTTCAGCTGTCAGGCCCCAAGCTCTCTAAGCCCCTCAGCTCTTCTTGTTGCTGGGGACAGCGTGTGCAGTCCTGGGTACTCTGACGTGGCCTTGCTCCCTAGGCTGCCATCCAGGGCAGACAGCCAGCCTGGGGAACAACAGAGGGAAGTCTGTCCAGGAACAACCAGCATCCTGGGGTCTCTTCTACTCCAGGGGCTAGTGGAGGGCAGGGCATCTGAGGGGACTCCCTAGAAAGACCATGTGGGGGACTTCTCTTCTGGTTGTGAGTAGAAATTCCCCTGGAGGCTGTCATACTAGTAAGCAAGGAGGTGGGCCTCAGGCACTGAAGTGGAGCCCCACAGCCCCACAGCACCTCTCAGCAGAGGGCCCCAGCAGCCAGATATCCTCTTAAATCAGTAGGGAGGAGGGACCCTATTTCCTGAAAGACAGGAATGAAGAGGGAACTAGACAAGTTTGGTGGTGAATTTTTGGTGCCCCTGTGCTGGTGACAAATCCCATGCAGCTTACCACTCTGTACCAGGGCAATTGGCAACCAAAGGGTACATGTGCTTGACAAAGAGCAGTGTCCTGATGTGTGGATTTATTCATAAAAAGGTGCATTGATTTTTTAAGTAACAAGCATTTATTTATTTATTTAATGAGTCACTTTTATCTTTTAAAGTAAGGTTGCAGGAACTCCTGACAATGTGGGGAAGGCCAAGGTGCCTGTGTACTGGGTGGTCTCTCCCCAGAAGCCCAGCCCAGCCCAGCATCAGCCATGAGACTCTGCATAGCACCATGTGGGGTAGAAGGGCTAGAGGGTGTGGCAACCACCACAAGCCCTCAGGAAATGGCCAATGTTCTTCTCGGAGCTTCATGTAGAGACTGTGCAGGGTATCACACACTTGCATGTACACATGGATGTGTATTTTATTCTCAAACCCTCCCCACATTTATTACATTTTTCCCTGAGGTTGGAATTGTGCTGCCAAATCAAAGTAAGTGGTTCCCATCATTGATGTCCTAAGGGTTGTGGAGGTGAACATGCCAGATAAACTGAGGTCCTCAAAGACTGCATCAAGGCCAACGAGCTCCTGCTGGTGACAGACATTCACTGGTGATAGAGCTGCATACTGTTGGGGCTCTTCCTGCCAGGGCCTGGGTCACTCCCTCCTGCTGACGCCTGGAGGCCAGTGGTCCCATGGAGGAGCCCAACAGGTCAACACTCTCTGCTCCATGACCAACCCAGCACTTGTGGCTGATCCAATTCTGAACTCCAGGCTCAATGGTCCCTCAGAGCCAGGGAGGGAGGCTGGGCCAGTGCCCTTGCACATTTTAATTGTCAACAGCCAGCATGAGCACCAACATCTTTGGGTTGTGATATGATTTGGCTCTATGTCCCCACCCAAATCTCATATTGAATTGTAATCCCCAGTACCCCATGTGTCAAGGGCAGGACCTGGTGGGATGTGATCGGATAATGGATACGGTTTCCCCCATGCTGTTTTCATGATAGCGAGTGAGTTCTCATGAGATCTGATGGTTTTATAAGTATTTCACAGTTCCTCCTACACACACTCACTCTCTCACCTGCTTCCATGTAAGACACGCCTACTTCCACTTCTGCCATGAGTGTAAGTCTCCTGAGGCCTCCCTAGCCATGTAGAACTGTGACTCAATTAAAACTCTTTTCCCTATAAATCTCCCAGTCTCCAGTAGTTCTTTACAGCACTGTGAAAATGGACTAATACAGATTATTTCAAAGACAATAAGGCAAGGACCTTCAAGGATGGTGCCCTGCCAAGTTAGAGAGAGGAGCCAAGCACATCAGGAGCCATGACAGCCTGTGTCCAGGATGGCTCTGGACTGGGTTATGGCAGGACTAAGGGGAGAAATTTATTAGATTTGTCTCCAATTAAAATTTGTGATCAGCTTGGGGACAGAAGCTCATAATGAAGGAATGTGCTGCAGGGGATGGGAATGTCAAAACTTGGAGGCGCCAGTGTTTAAAGAGGTTCCATTGGCAGGGAACATGGTCTCAAGTGGACCTAATCCAAGATGTGGAGGTGAGAGACACTTTGGGGTCAAAAAGGCCAGGCCTCTCCTTTTATGACTGGGAAACTGAGGCCAGCTGGGAAGTTACCTACCCAAAGTCATTCAGCAGCCCTAGGACTAGAGCTTAGCCTCTGACCCTGTTTTTCACCTACCGTAACATGTGGGTATGTGATTCCAACCAAAGCATCCAAACAGAAGCATACCCATGAGTATGTCTCTACAAAACAGAGTTGCTCAGGAAGGGAGATGCATCACAGGGGGATGGCTAGGTGACTGGGAAGTGGGGACCAACCTAGGGTGCTGCTGCAGGAACAGGAACCTCCAGGTGGGCATTCTGTATGGGCCCAGCTGCTGGCAGTGACATGTGAGGACAGAGCCAAGCCAGCTCCCTCCAGAGCCTCTCTCTTTTGGGTTCTTGTTAATACCCAAATGCCTGTTAGGAGACTAGTTTAAAGGAGACTCATTTAAAATCATCATCATCATCTTCATCATCATCATGAATCAACTCCATTTAATCCCAAAGAACTCTACTTCTGACTACCAATCTCCTTTTATAGATGAGAAAACTGAGGCAAAAATAGTTGAAATAACTTACCAAAGATCCTACACAGAGTGACTGGCAGAACTGGAATCCAACCCAGGAGCCCACACTCTCCCCAGATGGACTGCTCAGCCTCCTCTGAGAGATGTACAATGGGATAAAATTGGAAGATGGATTCAGGAGTCCCACAGCTGACCAGGAAGGGAGAGCAAAGAAAACTGAGAAAGAGTACAGACATACTCAGCCCAAGTAATGAGGATTAACCCACAGCAGGACATAGCATCACAATGTGTCATAAAACTGAGGAAAAGAGATGCATTCAGAAGCTTCCAGTGAGGAAAACAAAGCAGATCATATACAAAGGACCAGTAATAAAAATGGCTTTGGACATAACAGCAACCGGAATATTGATGACAATGAACCAACACTTTCAAAATGCTGAGGAGAAATAATTTCCAATCTAGGCACCAGCATTCAAACACACCATCAGTAGTGTTTGTGGCACACAATTTCAAAGACAAAAATGTTTCAAAAATTTAACTCCCATGAACCATTTCTCAGAAAGCCACGAAAGGAAGTGCTCCAGGAAATAAAGGACATTGATCAAAGGAAAAACCAGGACAGGAAATGCAAACCCAAGCAAAGCCCAAGAATCCCCTGGGTTATGGCAAAAGCAAGTCCCAAAACAGCCACTGCCCTGTGGCCTACAGGTAGGTTGACAGTCCTGATTCCTGCCTGTTTCTCAGTGAAATGATTAATAGCACTCCATTTCACTCACTAACATGTTCTGGTTAGCATAAGAACTAGAGAGCAACCAGAACACAGTAAGAAAACACAAAGATGCCTCCGAGAAAAATAAGCCAATGAAACAAACAGAACCCTGAAGCCCATTTTCAGAGAAATTTTACCTCTTTACGATAGGTAAGTCTTAATGAGTGGCAGCTACCTAGAAATTGTTGCAAATAAAATAACAAAACAATTGTTAAAGCAGGCAAAAAAAAGGTTACTTAAGAGAAGATGAAGCCACAGTTCTGCACATGGCTGGGGTGTGAACATTGTTTATGCATTCATAACAGTATAAACCCTGTTGTGAAGTAACTAGGCTGCCAAATGTGTGTGTTAAGAGGGTTACAACTCTATTCTCCAACAGTACAAATGCAATAGAAGAGCTTTAAATTTAAGGCACTACATATATTTATGTAAGATATAATTATGTAATTTTAAAATCTCAAGTTAAATACAGATAAACATCTGCAACAACTGAAAATGGCTGATTCTGAGGCAGAAATCAGTGAGTTGGTGAGAAGTGAGAGGTTGCCTGTTTTCCTGTGTCTATAGTGAGCTTGCAGTTCAAATGCTGCTTCAAGAAATGCTGCAGGAAAGGGTCCTTGGAGAGGACATGAGCCCAAGAGTCTGGCAGAGAGAAGATGAGGGATGATCTTGCAGACAAGTGCTGGGTCACACCATCTACCTGCTAGGACTGGGAAGAGGCAGAAAAGTTTGCAACCTTGAGAATTTCAAGATATTGCGGGAGAGAGGCCAATGGTGGAGGTGGGGAGCAGGGGAGGGCCTCTCAGGGCTGGTCAGCATGGGGAGCTGCCTTGTGTTAGATGGCATCATCTGAATTGAGCTGAACAAGGTCATAGGAACAATCAGGTTGGGGGTGCTGATGAGTGCACTGGAACTGGAGGGTTTCAGTTGCCAGAGCCTTCCAAGCAGCCACATGCAGCTGGCTAAGTCCTGAGCCCAGGACAGAAACCACTGGACCCAGCTTGTAGGGTGCAATGACCAAGGGTGGGTTAAATGCCTGGAGTCAGCCCTGTGATCTGGTCTTAGGGGTGGTTGAGAGGCAAGCAGGGCCTGATGGAGTAAGAGCTGGGGGCCTGGGAGGTGCCATACTTATGCCATAACAGAGTTCTCAGGGACCTTAGGTTTCCAGAGCCAGGCAGCCCAGGTTCAAATCCTAACTGCTCAATTTCCTGGCTGTGTGACCTTGGGTGAGTTGCTTAACCTCCTTGTGCCTACATCCAGGATGGGGCTGCTATTTGATGAGGTAACATACGTGGAGCAGAGAGAACTGCTCCCAGTTCAGATGCAGGACAAGTCAAAGACATGGTTGCCCCCTCATCATCCTGCCTTACATGAGACCCTGAGACTTTGAGGCAGGATTCTATGGGTGAACAATTGTGACCTGGGGGACTCCTGAGCCCTGTGACATGGGCACACCATGATGTGGGGACTTGGCTGAGAATGACTGGTCAAGGGTTGCCAGTGGTTGGATGCCTGGGAGGCAGCCATGTGCAGAGGCCAGCTGGATCCCCAGTTTGTGGACTGAGGGTCCTCATCCCCAGACACTGAGCATGGCTTCCCATGAAGGGTAGACATCGGGCTGGGGGCACAACTTCCCCACTGGAAGGAAACTCTTGGCAGAGCCAAGACCAGGTAGGCAGAAGTCCTGAGACACCAAGCAGTTCTCCCTGCACCCATCAGCACTGAACAACTGTGGACAGCCCAACCCTAAGCTGCTTTCACCCACAGGAAAGCCCAGCAACAACTTCTGGGCTATACCCACCTCCAATGTGGGCTTTGATGTGAGGTTCTCCCTCTTCTTTTGATAGTTTTAGGCCACATTTTATATTTTAATGTGTGTTTTTAATGGAAATCTTCATGGTCCACATGTAGCTCATAAGACAGTGAAAAATAATATAATCATTGTGGAATTACTTGCATCTAAAAATTATTTTTTATGCACTTGTAAATTTCATAAAAATTATTTTTATAATCCCTGACCAGTTAATATAAAAAATGCATTATGAAACAAGAATATTACAAGAAACAAAAAAATTATGATTCTAGTATGAGTGGCAGGCAAATAAAGACAGAGAATTTGCACGGGGAGATTCTGAATCATGAGCCATAATATTTTACAAAAATAATTTCAATAAAAAGCAGAGAATACAGATTTGTTTTCAGAATCTTTGAAGTTGCTAGTTGTACTAGTCCATTTTTATATTGCTATAAAGTACTACCTGAGACTAAGTAATTTATAATGAAAAGAGGTTTAATTGACTTACAGTTCCCCAAGGTGTACAGAACACATGGCTGAGGAGGCCTCAGGAAACTTACAATCATGGCAGAAGGCAAAGGGGAAGGAGGCACAACTTACACGGCCAGAGAAGGAAAAAGGGAAAGAGAAGGTGAGAGTGCCACACACTTTTTAAAAAGATCTCATGTGAACTCACTATCATGAGAACAACAAGGTGAATGTAGGTCCCCATTATTCAATCACCTCCCACGAGGTCTCTCCTCCAACACTGGGGATTACAATTTGACATGGGATTTGGGTGGGGACACATGGCCAAATCACACTATTAGTTTTCTAGGAAATTACCAACCCTACAAAAATTGTTTTCTTTCAATATTCTTTTCTTTTCAAAATAGGTACATACACATGCAAACGAACCCGATTACTTGCCTCATAATTCCCTTATATCTAAAAATTATCTTTTGAGTAAGGACTTTGTATATTTAACTCTATGTAAATCAAAACTAAAAGTCTATATATGTTATATGTTTGTAGGGAAAGAGGACACATGTTCAAATAAAAATACAGGAAAAAATTTTGTTAATAGTCATTAAGGACTCAAAAATATATAGACTTTAATTGAACTCCTATAAGTTTTCATTGTGATTATAATAACCATGTAGTCCTTAAAAATTTAGTTGTACATTTAGAAAATGACAAGTATAATGGGATTATTTGTAACACAAAGGATAAATGCTTGAGGTAATAGCTATCTCCTTTACTCTAATGAGATCATTACCCATGTAATGACTGTATCAAAATATTCCATATATGCTTATAAACATACACATCTACTACATACACATAAAAATTAAACATAACTTTAAATAACTTTAAAGAAAAATAAAAATACAATCTATGGGAGCAATGTCGTTCAGGTTATCTGTAGTTAAAAGCCACTGGCAACAGGGATTACTGGAGATGTCATTTCACTATGTTACCAAATAATATAGTGTTACCATCTTTTACATCCTTGAGTAAGAGGACATTTTAATGTCGGTGGCAAGATAACACTCCATTACATGCATTATAGTCTTAATATATTAAACACAATTTGAATTTAAAGCAAATTAAGTTCACACATAATCTCAAAAAAAGTGTTACAACACTAACTTCATTTTATTACATAAAACTGCAATTGGTAAAACAATTCACTACAAACATTTAAAATGTTTCCCTCTCATTAAAAAGCAGATGAATATCACTCTAAATATCTACCTCATGCATCCCTTACAAGGCTTAATTCAATCAAAAAGAACCTCTCCACTTAGATTTTCTTTTATTTATTTATTTTATTTTATTTTATTATTATACTTTAGATTTTAGGGTACATGTGCACAATGTGCAGGTTTGTTACATATGTATCCATGTGCCGTGTTGGTTTGCTGCACCCATTAACTCGTCATTTAGCATTAGGTATATCTCCTAATGCTGTCCCTCTCCCCTTCCCCCAACCCACAACAGTCCCCAGAGTGTGATGTTCCCCTTCCTGTGCCCATGAGTTCTCATTGTTCAATTCCCACCTATGAGTGAGAACATGCGGTGTTTGGCTTTTGTCCTTGTGATAGTTAACTGAGAATGATGTTTTCCAGTTTCATCCATGTCCCTACAAAGGACATGAACTCATCATTTTTTATGGCTGCATAGTATTCCATGGTGTATATTTGCCACATTTTCTTAATCCAGTCTATCGTTGTTGGACATTTGGGTTGGTTCCAAGTCTTTGCTATTGTGAATAGTGCCGCAACAAACATATGTGTGCATGTGTCTTTATAGCAGCATGATTTATAGTCCTTTGGGTATATACCCAGTAATGGGATGGCTGGGTCAAATGGTATTTCTAGTTCTAGATCCCTGAGGAATCGCCACACTGACTTCCACAATGGTTGAACTAGTTTACAGTCCCACCAACAGTGCAAAAGTGTTCCTATTTCTCCACAGCCTCTCCAGCACCTGTTGTTTCCTGACATTTTAATGATGGCCATTCTAACTGGTGTGAGATGATATCTCATTGTGGTTCTGATTTGCATTTCTCTGATGGCCAGTGATGATGAGCATTTTTTCATGTGTTTTTTGGCTGCATAAATGTCTTCTTTTGAGAAGTGTCTGTTCATGTCCTTTGCCCACTTTTTGATGGGGTTGTTTTTTTCTTGTAAACTTGTTTGAGTTCATTGTAGATTCTGGATATTAGCCCTTTGTCAGATGAGTAGGCTGCAAAAATTTTCTCCCATTCTGTAGGTTGCCTGTTCACTCTGATGGCAGTTTCTTTTGCTGTGCAGGAGCTCTTTAGTTTAATTAGATCCCATTTGTCAATTTGGGCTTTTGTTGCCATTGCTTTTGGTGTTTTAGACATGAAGTCCTTGCCCACGCCTATGTCCTGAAAGGCATTGCCTAGGCTTTCTTCTAGGGTTTTTATGGTTTTAGGTCTAACATGTAAGTCTTTAATACATCTTGAATTAATTTTTGTATAAGGTGTAAGGAAGGGATCCAGTTTCAGCTTTCTACATATGGCTAGCCAGTTTTCCCAGCACCATTTATTAGATAGGGAATCCTTTCCCCATTGCTTGTTTCTGTCAGGTTTGTCAAAGATCAGATAGTTGTAGATATGCGGCATTATTTCTGAGGGCTCTATTCTGTTCCATTGATCTATGTCTCTGTTGTGGTACCAGTGCCATGCTGTTTTGGTTACTGTAACCCTGTAGTATAGTTTGAAGTCAGGTAGCATGATGCCTCCAGCTTTGTTCTTTTGGCTTAGGATTGAGTTGGTGATGTAGGCTCTTTTTTGGTTCCATATGAACTTTAAAGTAGTTTTTTCCAATTCTGTGAAGAAAGTCATTGGTAGCTTAATGGGGATGGCATTGAATCTATAAATTACCTTGGGCAGTATGGCCATTTTCACAATATTGATTCTTCCAACCAATGAGCATGGAATGTTCTTCCATTTGTTTGTATCCTCTTTTATTTCATTGAGTAGTGATTTGTAGTTCTCCTTGAAGAGGTCCTTCACATCCCTTGTAAGTTGGATTCCTAGGTATTTGATTCTCTTTGAAGCAATTGTGAATGGGAGTTCACTCATGATTTGGCTGTTTGTCTGTGATTGGTGTACAAGAATGCTTGTGATTTTTGTACATTGATTTTGTATCCTGAGACTTTGCTGAAGTTGCTAATCAGCTTAAGGAGATTTTGGGCTGAGACGATGGGGTTTTCTAGATACACAATCATGTCATCTGCAAACAGGGACAATTTGACTTTCTCTTTTCCTAATTGAATACCCTTTATTTCCTTCTCCTGCCTGATTGCCCTGGCCAGAACTTCCAGCACTATGTTGAACAGGAGCGGTGAGAGAGGGCATCCTGTCTTGTGCCAGTTTTCAAAGGAAATGCTTCCAGTTTTTGCCCATTCAGTATGATATTGGCTGTGGGTTTGTCATAGATAGCTCTTATTATTTCGAGATACGTCCCATCAATACCTAATTTATTGAGAGTCTTTAGCATGAAGTGTTGTTGAATTTTGTCAGAGGCCTTTTCTGCATCTATTGAGAGAATCATGTGGTTTTTGTCTTTGGTTCTCTTTATATGCTGGATTACATTTGTTGATTTGTGTATGTTGAACCATTTTCATCATGGATCTTGCATTTCAGTATCCTCACTCATCCATGGAATAATTCATGAATGGTGCCAATCTAATACAAAAAAAAACCCTCATAGCTCTAATGCAGCAACAGTTGTTGACTTAGTCCTATTACATGAAGAACAGGTATAAAGGAAAAACATGAAAGTATTTAAAAGTTGAATTGGATCAATATTTGCTTTTCAAAAATTCTGAAATTCGATGGAAAATTCTATTGTTCAATGGAAAAAAGTACACTTTGAATGTAAATATACCTCAACATTAATCTCCTTTTAAAATTACATAAAAACAATTTATGTAATAATTTTAGCTTTGTATTATTTTCTATATTCAACACTCTGATTCTGTCAAATGCCTGAATGCAGACATTTTGTCTGTCTGATTTAGTCTAAGCTGTAATTTTTAAACAAATGTTTTTCCACTAAAGAATACTTTCTACCTCTGTTTCGGATTTTGGAAACACTTATTCTAAACCAAATTTTAATTTTTGTGTCCAAAATAAGTTTTAAGGGCATCTGTTCTTCCACATGAAATAAGTTAGGCTGCCTATTTCTTACTGAGCTCATGGAATGGTTCTGCTTATCATATTCTGCATGCTGCCTTTTAGTGAGTGAAGAGTTTCTGGTTGCCTAGCAACTGGCTAACTTGTAAAAAGTCATCTTTCCCTCACAGAAACGAAAGAAAACAAAGCAAAATCAGTGAAAGAGAATATTTATAGTTTCAGGAGTAAATCTATACGTGGCTTTTGTCAAGCACTTAGATGGATATAAATGCAGAAACTCGTTTTAAAAAAAATGCACAATTTGCTTCCCCAGAACGTTGTTACTTGCCTTTTCAAGTTGTTGACAAACACACATTTGGTATGCTCTTATATGTTATAGTTATGTAACGTATAAACTCAAGACTTCTTACTTTTTTTGATTAAATACTGTTTCAAAATGTCACAAAACAGGAACCAGCATTCAAATTAGATTTACTATATCAAGATACAGTTCAAATAGGACTACTGAGTTCGTTGAACACTAAAAGTATGAAACAATTACTTTTTATATTAAAAAGACCCCATGGATTTAACTTATGAAAATCCAAATGCAGGATATCAATTTTTCTTTACTTTTTTAACCTAACAGATTTTTTGAAAGACTATTGCAGGTGTTTAAAAAGAAAGAAATGTTGTTTTATCTAATACTGTAAGTAGTTGTCGTATTCTGGAAAATTTAATAGTTTTAGAGTTAACATATCTCCACTGCTTGGTTAGGCAATAAAAACGCCCTTTACCATTGTGGAATGATGCCCTGGCTTAAAGTTTTAAACTTTAAAGTTTAGCTCCACATCATGCTTCTTTTGAGAATTCTATTTGGAAGTTGGTATTACAGAAACTGATCAGCCTGTCAATTTGCAGATAGATTTAGCACAGTACTCTGGACAGACTGAGATGTCCTTTCACAACAGAAGATCTGTAACACTGTAAGATGCTGATCTTTACAATTGTTTAATCAGTTTTATTTTTGTACAGTATTAGTGACCTAAGTTATTTTGTTGTCCTGTTTTCGTAAATCAAATGAAATTATAAAAGAGGATTCTGACAGTAGGTATTTTGTACATATGTATATATGTTGTCCAAATAAAAATAATAAATGATAAAGAAAAAAACAAATGTTTTTCCACATTCAATACATTTGTAGTGTTTCTCTTGAATACAAATTCTCTGATGTTTAATAAAGTTTTAGAAGCTTTTAGAAGCTTCTTCAGGGTTTTCCTCTGACATAAAATATGTGTACAAAAAGATCTGTGATCAAAGTGAAGTGATTACACCCTCTTTATAGTTTTAATATTTATCTTCAGAATCAATACTCTTGTTTACTTTAAAGGCTTATATTTTCTAAAAAGTCTTAGATACATTTATAATGCTTCAAGTATGAAGTATTGAAGGTTGAGTAGAATTTATGCAGCTGTTAAACGCTTTGCTACATTCTTTGTTTTTTTACAATATTTCCCAATTATAACTGCTTTCATATACTATAAGCTATGAGGATTGAATAAATGTAATACCCCTTTCTTTGTATTGTTAGGGGCACTCTCCAGTATGAATGCTCCTATGTACAGTAATGTGTGATAAACACTTAAAGGCTTTGTAACATTCTTCACATTTCTAGGGTTTCTCTCCATTATGATTTATGTTTAGAAGCATTTGAGTTCTAGATAAAACTTTGTCACATTTTTCAGGTTTCTAGAGTTTCTCTCAAGTATGAAGTATCTTATGATTAGAAAGGCTTGAGCAAGACTTAAAGGCTTTGCCACATTCTTCACATTTGTAAGATTTCCTTCCAATATGAATTCTCTTATGTTTTAGAAGGCTGGAGGCCCAGTTAAAGATTTTATCACATTCTTTACATTTGTAGGGCCTCTCTCCAGTATGAATTCTTTATTTATTTATTTATTTATTTATTATTTTTATTTATTTATTTTTTTTAATTTTCTTTTTGGACTCAAAACAATAAACATTTTCTAAAAGTACATACAAACAAAAAGATGCATATCAAACATATTAGGAAGGTTGCACATGGGAAGATGGGGAATAGAAATGGGGGGTGAGAACTAAAGAAAATAAATGAGAGAGGGACTTTGTATGGATCAATGATAATAACTCAATCCTCTATTTGACAAAGAAGAAGGAGAAGGAAGAGGAAGAAAAAGAAAGTGAGATAAAGGATCAGAAAGGGAGGAAAATAGAAAAAGTTAGAGTATGACTCCAGGGTAGACCTGTTTTGTTGTCGCTTGGTTGGTTGGTTGGTCAGTTGTATTTTTCATATGTTTCGCCATGTTGGCCAGGCTGGTGTCGAACTCCTAGCCTCAAGTGATCAACCCGCCTCGGCCTCCCAGAGTACTGGGACTATAGGCGTGAGCCACCACGTCCAGCCCCCACATTGCTTCTGGCCTCTGTGGTAGACCTCCCAGATGGGGCGGCCAGGCAGAGGTGCTCCCCACATCCCAGACGGGGCGGCCATGCAGAGATGCTCCTCACTTCCCAGACGGGGCGGCCAGGCAGAGACGCTCCTCATTTCCTAGACGGGATGGCGGCCAGGCAGAGGCACTCCTCACATCCCGGACGATGGGTGGCCGCACAGAGGCGCTCCTCACTTCCCAGACAGGGCGGCCGGCCAGAGGCGCTCCTCACTTCCCAGACGGGGCGGCCGGCCAGAGGCGCTCCTCACTTCTTCCCAGATGGGGCGGCCGGGCAGAGGCACTCCTCACTTCCTCCCAGACGGGGCGGCTGGGCAGAGGCGCTCCTCACATCCCAGAAGGGGCGGCCGGGCAGAGGTGCTCCTCTCATCCCAGACGATGGGCGGCCAGGCAGACATGTTCCTCACTTCCTAGAAGGGGTGGCGGCTGGGCAGAGGTGCTCCTCATAACCCTGAAGATGGGCGGCCAGGCAGAGAGACGCTCCCCACCTCCCAGACAGGGTGGCGGCCGGGCAGAGGCTGCAATCCCAGCACCCTGGGAGGCCAAGGCAGGTGGCTGGGAGGCAGAGGCTGCAGTGAGCCAATACCACGCCACCACACTCCAGCCCGGGCAACACCGAGCACTGAGTGAGCGAGCCTCCGTCTGCAGTCCCAGCACCTTGGGAGGCCGAGGTGGGCAGACCACTCAAGGTCAGGAGCTGGAGAGCAGCCTGGCCGACAAAACCAGGGAGGAGTGGTGGCACGCGCCGGCAATCCCAGGCAGCCCAGAGGCCAGGGCAGGAGAATCATGGAAGCCGGACGCAGGGAGTCTGCAGAGAGCCGAGTGTACTCCAGCGTGGGCCACAGAGGGAAGAAAAGAAAGAAAGAAGGAAGGAAGGAAAGAAAGAAGGAAGGAAGGAAGGAAGGAAGCTCCAGTATGAATTCTCTTATGATCAATAAGGGATGAGTGACACTTAAAGGCTTTCCCACATTCTTTACATTTGTAGGGTTCCTCTACAGTATGAATTTTCTTATACTCATTAAGGTTTCAAGAGTATTTAAAGGTTTTGCCACATTCATCACAATTACAGGGTTTCTCTCCAGTATGACTCCTCTTATGTCTAGTAAGGCATGACAGCCACTTAAAGGCTTTGCCACACTCTTCACATTTGTGGGGTTTCTCTCCAGTATGAATTTTATTATGTCCATTAAGTTCTGAGGCCTGTTTAAAGGCTTTGCCACGTCCTTTACAAATGTAAAGTTTCTCTCCAGTATGAATTCTCTTATGTCTAGTAAGGATTGAGAACGTTTAAAGGCTTTGCCACAATCCTCACATTTGTACAGTTTCTCTCCAGTATGAATTATCCTATGTTTTGACAGGTCTGAGGTACACTTAAATGCTTTGCTACATTCCTCACATTTGTAGGGTTTCTCTACACAATGAATTCTCTTATGTTCACTAAAGGATGAGCGATACTTAAAGGCTTTCCCACATGCTTCACACATTTGTAGGCTTTCTCTCCAGTGTGAGTTTTCTTATGTTCTTTAAGGTTTGAGGAGTATTTAAAGGCTTTGCCACATTCATCACAATTATAGGGTTTCTCTCCAGTATGAGTCCTCTTATGTCTAGTAAGGCATGAGACCCACATAAAAGCTTTGCCACATTCTTCACAATTGTAGGGTTTCTCTCCATTATGAATTTTCTTATGTCCACTAAGGTATGAGGACTCTTTAAAGGCTTTGCCACATTACAAATATAAGGTTTCTCTCCAGTGTGAATTCTCTTAATGGGTACTAAAAGTTGAGAACCATTGAAAGGCTTTGCCACAATCCTCACATTTGTAGGGTTTCTCTCCAGTATGAATTCTCTTACGTTTTCTCAGGACTGAGATGCGCTTAAAGGCTTTGCCACACTTCTCACATTTGTAGGGTGTCTCTCCATCATGAATTCTCCTGTGTATAATAAGGCTTGCAGACTGTAAAAAAGCTTTGCCACATTCATCACATTTCTGGGGTTTCTTTCCAGTATGAATTCTCTCATGTTTATTAAGGTTTGAGAGCCAGTTAAAGGCTTTGCCACATTGTTCACATTTGTAGGAATTCTCTCTAGTGTGGATTCTCTGATTTTGAGTTAGGAGTGAGAACATGTGAAAAAATTTGCCACATTCTTTACATCTGAAAGGTTTCCTTCCAGTAGGTCTTATGTCTATTTAAATCTGACAATTTACTAGAGACTTTCACACATTTATTACATTGAAATATTTTACTATGTGTAGTTGACAAAGATTGGTTAAGTCTGTTATAACATCCTCTCTGCACCTTACTCACACTTCTGCAGCCTTTCCTACATTGCAAATTCCCATGTCCACATATTCTGTATCTTCTCTGTAGTGCTTTTTGCAATGAAACTTTTGGGCCTTTCTCTGGCCAAAGCTCTTGGGTGTAATGAGAAGACACAGCTGCAAAAAATAAAAATAAATTACCCCAAAACTAGACTTTGATTAATATACTATATAAATCTAACATATAAAATTGTATCAAGTACATTAGCAAGATGGCAAAACAAAATACCATAGGCCCTAATAGCTTCATAGACATATATATGTAACAACAACATACTGACTAAAATGCCTGCTTGGGAACTCTATAAATGAGTTAAGTGTTTCCAGGCCCCCAGCTGAAGACAATGCAAAAAGCCACATAGAAGGGGAAGGAGTTTGTTACATTTACCCGGGCACCCTTTCCTCCTTAGCAACACAGCATGGTGCCTTTAGGAGTAAACTGCCAATTCCTGGCCACTTCCTCAAAAGAGAAGGACAATTTTCGCCAATGTATGCTTACTTCTGGCTTAGGGGGATGTTTCCAAGGATGGCTCTTGGTCTCCTGTAAAACAGGCTACTGAAAAGAATGGTGGGGTACACTGGAAAGACATGTTGGGTATGCTGAGATCAGTGGTAAATGTTACAGCAGCAGAGAGACTACACTACCACAGACAGTTAAAAGGTATAGGAAATGATTACAGCCTTTTAAGAAGAAATATGGAATTTAACTGAAAAATAATCACACCATTCCAGACATATCCTAAGCACAGATTTGAGAGGCTCTCAGAATGTCTAACCCAGACTAGGTTTCAGACTCTGTCAAGATAAAACCACATTATAAAGATTGTGACATGTAGCTTTTTCTTATTGTAAAAAATCTCAACCAAGGAATACAATGTGTACAAAATATCAGGACAACATGGTCCAATCAAAAAAATTAAAAAAATACAGAAAGCCATCATAAAACATGGAGATGTATAAATTAATTTTAAAAATTCAAAATAACCTGAATAATGCTTGAAAAATCAGGAAAACGAAATTATCAACAAAAAGTTATAAAATAAACAAATTGTGGAGATGAAAATTACAGAAGAAATAATGACTGGGAAATTCTCAAATGTAAGAAAAAGGGATGTAGAAAATCAAGAAACTCAACAAACTCCAACTACAATACACACAAAAAAATTCATAACAAGACACATATACGAGAGAAGATTTAAAAAGTCAGACAAGCTGAGACTCTTGAGAGCAAGAGAAAAGTGATGTGTCATTTGTAAGTGTGCTCCTATGACCACTGAATTTGTCCATGGAAACCCTGCAGACCAGAAGGGAATTGTGAGATATGGTCAAACTGCTAAAAAATATAGCTTTCAAGCAATGCTAAGATAACTTGCAAAACTGTCCTACAAAATGAAAAATATAATAACCTTCCTAGAAAACCAAATGATGAAAAGCATATCAGCACTATACCTGCCTTATAAGAAGTAATGAAAGGAATCAATTTCACTGAAAAAAAATGATGCTAGAAAACAACACATAATTACATAAAAACACATAATTATCTAGAAAATATGTGCACATACACAAAAATAAAATTCTGTAGCATTAGCATACTGATGTTGGAAACAGTTTTAATTATTCTCTAAAATTTTAAAGATAAAAGCATAAAAATAATCATAGATATCTGTCAGTGGGTATACAACATAAGATAAAATTGATATCTGTAACATAAATTTGAGGGCAAATATAATAGGGAAAAATTTTGTATGCAACTCAAGTTACATTTTTACCAGATTAAAATATTCTGTTTTAACTTTAAGTTTTATATAATTGCCAAGGTATACACAGAGAAAATGCCTATATAAATACACAAAAGAAAATAATAAAGCAGTGAAAGCATATCAACACAAATATCAAAAAGAAACAAAGGAAAACACAGAGAAGAGAAAGCTAAAGAAACCAAAACAATAAAATGGCAATAGTACTTCCTTTTCACAAATTTGTTTAAATAGTAATTAAATAAACTTCTAAATCAAAAGGCATACACCAAATGAAAAGAGCTATGAAAATAATTTAGAGGCCTGGTGTGATGGTTCACACCTATAATCCCAGCACTTTGGGAAGCCAAGGCAGGTGGATCACAAGGTCAAGAGATTGATCCCACCCTGGCCAACATGGTGAAACCTCATCTCTACGAAAAATACAAAAATTAGCTGGGTGTTTTGGTGTGTGCCTGTAGTCTCAGCTACTAGGGAGGCTGAGGCAGAAGAATTGCTTGAACCTGGAAGGCAGAAGTTTCAGTGAGCCGAGATTGTGCCACTGCACTCCAGCCTGGTGACAGAGTGAGACTCTATCTCAAAATAATAATAATAATAATAATTATTATTATTATTATTTAGAAGCCAAATCTAATTTTGTTTGTCTATAAGAGTCACTTTATATCTAACGGTGAAAAGAGGCTAAAAGCTAAAACTGGCAGGATAGAAGTAATTATCCTCTGTAAATACTGACCAAATGAGATCAGGAGAGCTCAAGATTATATTACATGAAATATATCTTAAGTCAAAAATTATCATATTTTATAAAATATACTTTAGGTTAAAAGTTCCAAGAGACAAAAAAGGACATTAAACAATAAGAAAGGGGTTCATTCACTAGAAACCTATGACAAATGTGTGTATACATATATTTGTGTGTGTGGGGGGGGTGGGTGTGTGTCTCACATTATGGTTATATATAAGCAAATATTAACAGAATTGAAGCAATAGATCGGTAAAAGCATATTTCAATGTCTCTCTTTCAGTAATGAATGATAAAATACGAATAAATATTGATAGGAGGGCAGAGGACTTGAAAGCAGTTTCAGAAAATTATGCCTTATGGAGTATAGAAATCATACCTCAATGACATTAGGTTACATGTCCCTCTCAACAGCTCATAAAAATTCTCTTGAACAGAGCACTTGTTAGGCCACAAAAGAAGTCAAAAAAATTTTTAAATTGAAATTTTACAGATGTATAACCAAAATGGAATGAAAGTGTAAGTCAATGACTGGAAGAAAAGTGAAAAATTCACACATATATGGCAACAATCACTTGAGCATTCTCTTCTTCAAAAGTTGGAATAATTAATATTGTGAAAATGCCCACACTGCCCAATGTGATCTACAGGTTCAATGCAATTCCTTCTAAAATTCTAATTTCATTTTTGTAGGAATAGAAACAGCAACCAAAAAGTCATATAGAATTTCAAGGCACAATTTTTAAAGACCAACCATCTTTAAAAATAGGAACTGTGTTGGGGGTATCACAGTTCCTGATTTGAAAACACATGATAAAGCTATAGTAATTAAAACAGTTTAGTATGGGCATAAAGGTGAATGAATAACTAGACCAATAAAATATAATGCACCACAAATATAAACTCTCACATATACGGCCACATGAAGTGTTATTTATTAATGAATTCTAATAGATGAGAGCAACCCAAAGTTCCCTTAGCAAATGAATGGATAAATATAATATGGAATATAAAAATAATGGCATATTACTCAGTTTTTAAAAAGCAGAAAATATTCTAAAACCTATAACAAATGGCATTATGCAAAACGAAATAAGACAGCCACAAAAAGACAGAGACTGCATTAATCCATTTATAGGAGATATCTAAAGGAGTTAGACACAGAGAAAGCAGTAGTATTTGTAGAGGGCCAGGCAGTGGGGGAAATGGGTAGTACTTTAACGTGTATTGAGATTTAGTTTTGCAAGATGAAAACATTCTAGAGATATGTTGCATAATAATATGAATTTACTTGGCATAATTAACTGAATATTTAAAAATATTTCAGATTGTAAATTTCAAGTTATGTGTTTTTGATGATTAGAAATAAATAATAATACCTAAAGGAGATACAGAGCTATGATGCTTTTAAAAAAATTATCTTCAAATCACAGGTGTTTCTCCCACACAAAAATAATGTAAGTTGATCAATAGATATTGAAATTAAGATGATTTCTATGACTACTCATCTGGGCAGCATAAAACTACCACTGACAACCAAACAACAGAATATAAAAGTCATAAACAATACAGGGGGAATATTTATACAAGCAAATAAACACAGAGACAATTATATTGGGAACAGACACATGGCTGACTCATATTTGACTTTTGCCCCACACTGTCTTAAAGTGTAGAGCTGAATATTGCCTTACAAAATGATAATATAAAATGGCTGGGCATGATGGCTCATGCCTATAATCCCAGCACTTTGGGAGGCCTAGATGGTAGGATCCCCTGAGGACAGGAGTTCAAGACGAGCCTGGCCAAAGTAGTGAAACACAGTCTCTACTAAAAAAATAAAAATTGGCCGGGCATGGTGGCTCACGCCTGTAATCCCAGCACTTTGGGAGGCCAAGGCAGGCAGATCACCTGAGGTCAGGAGTTTGAGACCAACCTGACCATCATGGAGAAACACTGCCTCTACTAAAAATAAAAAATTAGCTTGGTGTGGTGGCAGGTGCCTGTAATCCCAGCTACTCAGGAGGCCAAGGCAGGAGAATTGCTTGAATCTGGGAGGCAGAGGTTGTGGTGAGCCGAGATTGCACCATTGCGTGCCAACCTAGGCAACAAGAGTGAAATTCCCTCTCAAAAAAAAAAAAAAAAATTAGCCGGGCATGATGGTGCACACCTGAAATCCCAGCTACTTGGGAAGCTGAGGCAGGAGAATCACTTGAACCCAGGAGGTAGAGTTTGCTGTGAGCTGAGATCACATCACAGCACTGCAGCCTGGGTGAGAGAGTGAGATTCAATCTCAAAAAAAAATTTTAAAATGAAAACTAAAACCAATTACCTGATGTCAAAAAGCATACTGTAACATACAAGACACAGAAATACGAAATTGAAAAACAAAATTAAACATGAAATTTGATGCTAATCAGATACCAGTAAGTAGAAAAATATACTCATGAAAGGACTCCTAGAAGGATAACGTAGGAAAAAAATAGTACAAAGGTTATTTGAAGAAGAAAGAGGCCAAGAATTTCTCATATTTGAATGTGATGAAAATAAAAACACTATCAACCAAGAATACCTGATCTAGAAAGTTACTTCAAAAATAAGGGAAAAATAAAGACTTTGCAAAATAAACAAAAAGTAAGGGTGCTCATCACTGCCAGTACACTCCTACAAGAAATGGAAAACTGTGCCACGCCTAGTGGCTCATGACTATAATCCCAGAGATTTGGAAGGACAATATAGGAGAATTGCTTGAAGCCAGGAGTTCATGACCAGTCTGGGCAATATAATGAGACCTTGCCTTTAAAAAATACTAGAAAGAGTCCATTATGTTGAAAATCAAAATGATGCTGCACAATATCATAAACCCATATTCAAAATATAAAGCTCTTCATTAAATGTAAATATATAAACAGATACAGAATTGTTTACTATCATAAGGATCGTGCATAAAACTGTTAAAATTCTGCTATAGAATCTGAAAAAATATATAAATTTGTATAAATCTGTTACTAGATATCCAATATAAAATAACTTGCGAATTTAATAACAAACTAAAGGATGTAAAGAGCTTCAGTATTCATATTCAATTGAATTTGTTATGAGATCAAAATATATTGTTGTAACATAAACATGTTTTATGTAATCTCCATTATTCAAGGTGCTCACAAAGAAAATATGCCTAGAAAGTATGCAAAATAAAATGAGAAAATAATCAAAGCATGTCACTGAAAAACAACTGAACAAAAATGAAGGCACTCAAACAGGAGATGAGGGAAAACCTATCTACAAGGAAAAGAGAAAACAATAAGAACCAAAATAGTAGTAGTATATTCATTTCTTTAAGAAATTGTTTCAATAGAAACAGTTTAAACTACTTAAAGAAATAAAATGGCTAAACAAACAAGATTATAAAATACACAATCTACAAGAGACTCACTTTAAACAGTCAACAGGCTGTAAGTAGAATTTTAAAAATCCATACAAATAGTAACCACAAATGGGTCAGGTGGTCATAATTATATTAGAGAAAATACACTTTAAGTTAAAAACCAGAACAAGAGGCAAAGTCTGATATTATATAATGGTAAAATGAGTCTACTTACTAGGAATTTGTAACTGTTATAACTATCTATATGTATATGTAACTATAAAATCAGGCTTCCAAATATATGAAGCAAATATTGACAGACATGAAACAAGAAATATACAACAACACAGTAACTGCAGACATCAAGATCACACTTTCAGTAATGAATAGAAAAATCAGAATAGAAAGTATAAAACTAAACATACTCTACAACATATTCTTGCTCAAGGGTCAAATAACTTTATTTTGTTAAGATGTCAGTATAACCCACAGTGGTGAACAAATTCAAAATAATCACAATGAAAATCCAAATGTTACATTGTTTTGTAGAAGTTTATTTTAAAATTTATTTTAAAATTTGATCAGAAAATATAACTAAAGGAGAGAAATTCTGATCAGGTAGAAGATAAATAAAAGAAAACATGGATAACATTATAGATTCTATTAGTCCATTTTGCATAACTGTAAATGAATACCTGAGATGGAGTAATTTATAAAGAGGTTGATTTGGCTTATAGTTCTGCATACTATAAAAGAAGCATGGTGACAGCATCTGCTTTTGGTGACGGCCTCAGTAGCCTTAGAATCATGGTAGAAGGCAAAGGAGGACCAAACATTTCACATGGTGAAAGAGGGAGCATGTGTGAGGCGGACGTGCCGAATGCCCTTAAACAACTGGCTCTCATGGGAACAACTAGCTCTCATGGGAACTAATAGAGTGAGAACTCACTTATTACCAAGGGGATGGTGCCAATTCATTCATGAGGTTTTCTCTCCCATGACGCAAACACCTCACACCAGACCCCACCTCTAACACTGGGGATCACATTTCAACCGAGATGTGGAGAGGACAAACATCCAAACCCTATCATAGACCAATCAGACTTAACAGAAATGTACAGAACTCTCCAGTCAAAAGCAACAGAATACAACATATCCTTCATTGCACCTGGTACATTCTGGTAAGGCACATAACAAGTCTTATTAAACTTGAGACCAAAATCATACAATGTATGTCTTCTGACCAAAATGGAATGAAACTACAAGAATGAAGCTACAAAAAGAAAAGCAATGTGCTACTGAAACAAAGAGAGATAAATGATGCTGAAAACTGAATATCTACACTGAAAAACTTAAGTTGGATTATTTCCTTGTACTATATACAAAAAAAAGTTTTTAAAAAAATAGCTAAACTTAAAAATATACAAATAATATAACTCTTAGAAGAAAATACAGGGGTAAGATATGACATTGGTCTTGGTACTGGTTTCTTGGATGTGACATCAAATTCATGAGCAACACAGAACAGAAAAATTGAATTACATTAAACTTCAGATTTTCTGCACATCTAAGAAAACATTTAGTGGAGTAACAATGTCACTTAAGAAATGGGTGAAAATATTTGCAAACCACATGTGATGGGAGTTAATATCCAGCATAAATAATTCTTAAAAATCAACAAAAGTTGAATAACTTGATTTAAAAATAGACAAAAGATTCAACTGACATTTCTTCAAAAAAGATATAAAAATGGCAAAAATCATTAGAAGGGATACTTAAAATTACTAATTTATAGATAAATGCAAAGCAAAATCACCTCACAGCCAATAGATTGGCCATTATAAATTTAAAAAGAAATATCAAATTTGTTGAGGATGTGAAGAAATTAAAACCCATGTGAACTTTTGGAAAAATAATGTAGCTCTCATAAAAAATATTACGAATGTTTCTCAAAATATTAAAAAGGAAAACATCAAATAATCCAGCAATCCCACTTATGAATCTATATCCAAAGCATTCAATACCTGACCTGGAAAACTTTTGAACATACACGTTTGTTGTATCATTATTCACAAAAAGCAAAAGGCAGAAGCAATCTCTATGTCCCTGGAAAAACACATTTTTAAAAGTGCTGTATACACACAATGGAATATTATTCACTGTTAAAAAAGGATATCTTGTCACATTTTAAAATAAACTTTGAAAATATACTGTCAACTGAAACAAGCCAGTAACAAAGTCATTAATACTAACTGATTTCACTTATAAGAGGTATCCTGGCTGGGCGCGGTGGCTCACGCTTGTAATCCCAGCACTTTGGGAGGCCGAGGCTGGCGGATCACGAGGTCAGGAGATCGAGACCATGGTGAAACCCCGTCTCTACCAAAATTACAAAAAATTAGCCGGGCGTGGTGGCAGGCGCCTGTAGTCCCAGCTACTCGGAGAGGCTGAGGCAGGAGAATGGCGTGAACCCGGGAGGCGGAGCTTGCAGTGAGCTGAGATTTCGCCACTGCACTCCAGCCTGGGCGACAGAGCGAGACTCCATCTCAAAAAAAAAAAAAAAAAAAAAAAGAGGTATCTTAAGTAGTCAAACTCAGAAACAGGAGGTGGAAGGGTGTTTGTCCAGGCTGGAGATAGGGTAAAATGGGCAGTTGTTACTTAACATGTATTGAGTTTTAGTTTTGCAAGATGTATAAAGACTAACAGCTGATCTCTCCGCAGAAAGTCTACAAGCCAGAAGAGAGTGGGGACCAATATTCAACATCCTTAAAGAAAAGAATTTTCAACCCAGAATTTCATAGCCAGCCAAACTAGGCTTCATAAGTGAAGGAGAAATAAAATACTTTACAGACAAGCAAATGCTGAGAGATTTTGTCACCACCAGGCCTGCCCTAAAAGAGCTCCTGAAGGAAGCACTAAACATGGAAAGGAACAACCAGTACCAGCCACTGCAAAATCATGCCAAATTGTAAAGACCATCAAGGCTAGGAAGAAACTGCATCAACTAACGAGCAAAATAACCAGCTAACATCATAATGACAGGATCAAATTCACACATAACAATATTAACTTTAAATGTAAATAGGATAATGCTCCAATTAAAAGACACAGACTGGCAAATTGGATAAAGAGTCAAGACCCATCAGTGTGCTGTATTCAGGAAACCCATCTCACATGCAGA
This sequence comes from Symphalangus syndactylus, assembly GCF_028878055.3. Lineage (NCBI taxonomy): Eukaryota > Metazoa > Chordata > Mammalia > Primates > Hylobatidae > Symphalangus > Symphalangus syndactylus. The sequence continues at coordinate 45,064,487 of NC_072434.2, read as the reverse complement.
GACACACATAGACTCAAAATAAAGGGATGGAGGAAGATCTATCAAGCAAATGGAAAACAAAAAAAGGCAGGGGTTGCAATCCTAGTCTCTGATAAAATAGACTTTAAACCAACAAAGATCAAAAGAGACAAAGAAGGCCATTACATAATGGTAAAGGGATCAATTCAACAAGAAGCGCTAACTATCCTAAATATATACGCACCCAACATAGGAGCACCCAGATTCATAAAGCAAGTCCTGAGTGACCTACAAAGGGACTTAAACTCCCACACAATAATAATGGGGAATTTGTTAAAATCCCCACTGTCAACATTAGACAGATCAACGAGACAGAAAGTTAACAAGGATATCCAGGAATTGAACTCAGCTCTGCACAAAGTGGACCTAATAGACATCTACAGAATTCTCCACCCCAAATCAACAGAATATACATTTTTTTCAGCACCACACCACACCTATTCCAAAATTGACCACATAGTTGGAAGTACAGCTCTCCTCAGCAAAGGTAAAAGAACAGAAATTATAACAAACTGTCTCTCAGACCACAGTGCAATCGAACTAGAACTCAGGATTAAGAAACTCACTCAAAAGGGCTCATCTACATGGAAACTGGACAACCTTCTCCTGAATGACTACTGGGTCCATAATGAAATGAAGGCAGAAATAAAGATGTTCTTTGAAACCAACGAGAACAAAGACACAACATACCAGAATCTCTGGGACACGTTCAAAGCAGTGTGTAGAGGAAAATTTATAGCACTAAATGCCCACAAGAGAAAGCAGGAAAGATCCAAAATTGACACCCTAACATCACAATTAAAAGAACTAGAAAAGCAAGAGCAAACACATTCAAAAGCTAGCAGAAGGCTAGAAATAACTAAAATCAGAGCGGAACTGAAGGAAATAGAGACACAAAAAACTCTTCAAAAAATTAATGAATCCAGGAGCTGGTTTTTTGAAAAGATCAACAAAATTGATAGACCGCTAGCAAGACTAATAAAGAAGAAAAGAGAGAAGAATCAAATAGATGCAATAAAAAATGAAAAAGGGGATATCACCACCGATCCCACAGAAATACAATCTACCATCAGAGAACACTACAAACACCTTTACGCAAATAAACTAGAAAATCTAGAAGAAATGGATAAATTCCTCGACAAATACACCCTCCCAAGACTAAACCAGGAAGAAGCTGAATCTCTGAATAGACCAATAACAGGCTCTGAAATTGTGGCAATAATCAATAGGTTACCAACCAAAAAGAGTCCAGGACCTGATGGATTCACAGCCAAATTCTACCAGAGGTACAAAGAGGGAACTGGTACCATTTCTTCTGAAACAATTCCAATCGATAGAAAAAGAGGGAATCCTCCCTAACACATTTTATGAGGCCAGCATCGTCCTGATACCAAAGCCTGGCAGAGACATAACCAAAAAAGACAATTTCAGACCAATATCCTTGATGAACATTGATGCAAAAATCCTCAATAAAATACTGGCAAACCGAATCCAGCAGCACATCGAAAAGCTTATCCACCATGATCAAGTGGGCTTTTCCCTGGGATGCAAGGCTGGTTCAACATATGCAAATCAATAAATGTAATCCAGCATATAAACAGAACCAAAGACAAAAACCACATGATTATCTCAATAGATGCAGAAAAGGCCTTTGACAAAATTCAACAACCCTTCATGCTAAAAACTCTCAATAAATTAGGTATTGATGGGACGTATCTCGAAATAATAAGAGCTATCTATGACAAACCCACAGCCAATATCATACTGAATGGGCAAAAACTGGAAGCATTCCCTTTGAAAACTGGCACAAGAGAGGGATGCCCTCTCTCATCACTCCTATTCAACACAGTGCTGGAATTTCTGGCCAGGGCAATCAGGCAGGAGAAGGAAATAAAGGGTATTCAATTAGGAAAAGAGGAAATCAAATTGTCCCTGTTTGCAGATGACATGATTGTATATCTAGAAAACCCCATCATCTCAGCCCAAAATCTCCTTAAGCTGATTAGCAACTTCAGCAAAGTCTCAGGATACAAAATCAATGTAGAAAAATCACAAGCATTCTTGTTCACCAATCACAGACAAACAGAGAGCCAAATCATGAGTGAACTCCCATTCACAGTTGCTTCAAAGAGAATCAAATACCTAGGAATCCAACTTACAAGGGATGTGAAGGACCTCTTCAAGGAGAACTACAAGCCACTGCCCAATGAAATAAAAGAGGATACAAACAAACGGAAGAACATTCCATGCTCATGGGTTGGAAGAATCAATATCGTGAAAATGGCCATACTGCCCAAGGTAATTTATAGATTCAATGCCATCCCCATCAAGCTACCAATGACTTTCTTCACAGAATTGGAAAAAACTACTTAAAGTTCATATGGAACCAAAAAAGAGCCCGCATCGCCAAGTCAATCCTAAGCCAAAAGAACAAAGCTGGAGGCATCACGCTACCTGACTTCAAACTATACTACAAGGCTACAGTAACCAAAACAGCATGGTACTGGTACCACAACAGAGACATAGATCAATGGAACAGAACAGAGCCCTCAGAAATAATGCTACATATCTACAACTATCTGATCTTTGACAAAACTGACAAAAACAAGAAATGGGGAAAGGATTCCCTATTTAATAAATGGTGCTGGGAAAACTGGCTAGCCATATGTAGAAAGCTGAAACTGGATCCCTTCTTTACACCTTATACAAAAATTAATTCAAGATGGATTAAAGACTTACATGTTAGACCTAAAACCATAAAAACCCTAGAAGAAAGCCTAGGCAATACCTTTCAGAACATAGGCATGGGAAAGGACTTCATGTCTAAAACACCAAAAGCAATGGCAACAAAAGCCAAATTCGACAAATGGGATCTAATTAAACTAAAGAGCTTCTGCACAGCAAAAGAAACTACCATCAGAGTGAACAGGCAACCTACAGAATGGGAGAAAATTTTTGCAGCCTACTCATCTGACAAAGGGCTAATATCCAGAATCTACAATGAACTCAAACAAATTTACAAGAAAAAAACAAAGAATCCCGTCAAAAAGTGGGCGAAGGACATGAACAGACACTTGTCAAAAGAAGACATTTATGCAGCCAAAAAACACATGAAAAAATGCTCATCATCACTGGCCATCAGAGAAATGCAAATCAAAACCACAATGAGATACCATCTCACACCAGTTAGAATGGCCATCATTAAAAAGTCAGGAAACAACAGGTGCTGGAGAGGATGTGGAGAAATAGGAACACTTTTACCCTGTTGGTGGGACTGTAAACTAGTTCAACCATTGTGGAAGTCAGTGTGGTGATTCCTCAGGGATCTAGAACTAGAAATACCATTTGACCCAGCCATCCCATTACTGGGTATATACCCAAAGGACTATAAATCATGCTGCTATAAAGACACACGCACACGTATGTTTATTGCGGCACTATTCACAATAGCAAAGACTTGGAACCAACCCAAATGTCCAACAACGATAGACTGGATTAAGAAAATGTGGCACATATACACCATGGAATACTATGCAGCCATAAAAAATGATGAGTTCATGTCCTTTGTAGGGACATGGATGAAACTGGAAAACATCATTCTCAGTAAACTATCGCAAGGACAAAAAACAAAACACTGCATGTTCTCACTCATAGGCGGGAATTGAACAATGAGAACTCATGGACACAGGAATGGGAACATCACACTCCGGGGACTGTTGTGGGTTGGGGGAAGGGGGGAGGGACAGCATTAAGAGATATACCTAATGCTAAATGACGAGTTAATGGGTGCAGCAAACCAACACAGCACATGGATACATATGTAACAAACCTGCACATTGTGCACATGTACCCTAAAACCTAAAGTATAATAATTAAAAAATAAAAACTGAAGTTTAAATAAGTGAGCAAATTCGTTCAAGGTGGCAAAACTAGGTAGTGGCAGTGCTGATTGCGACACAGACGTGTCTGACTCACGTGAAGTCAGGCTATCTAATAACTGAGAGATCCTCCCATCCTGCTCACTGAAGTGCTCAATGACCACCCTCCCAGGACACGTGGCACTGTGCATCAGTGGGTGAACAACCCAGCTGCATTTTACTTTGCAGGTTCTTGCACCATCTTATTAGGATGGGTTTTCCTTGTCCTTTGAGATACTTTTTTTTTCCTTTCAGAAATCTGAGAGAATCCAGAGGGCAGGAATCATTTTTCTCTTTTCCCCTCCAATCCAGCACCTGACTGGCTGACCAACAAAATGTGTCTCAAGAAACGGAAGCTGGGATCAGTGAAGACAAACTAAATGTCCCAAGGGGTTAGCTTTTTAGAGGCATCATATATATATACCAGGAGACTCCTCTCAACCCCAGGACCTCCACCTGCTCCCTTGAGAGACTGCACTCCATAATGCCCAGGCTGTTCTCTGCAAGGAAATAACCCAGGGGCTGATATGCACTACACACTCCAGCAGACATAGCCATGATGAGTATCTTGGGTCATCCCCAGATAGTACTGAAGCCCAGAACCAGGAAAAGACAGAAGGGGCCCAAGGACACATCAACCTGTAAAGTTTCCAAAGAGAAACCTCAACCCAAAGACATTCTGATAAGAAGTCTGGGTCTATGGAAGATAAAAGAAAGACAGGCACAGAGATTTGTTACAGTAGTATCAGGGTATCATTCTCTGCTTTCCTGTGAAATGTTTAGAAACAGAAAACAAATGTTTTATAAAGTGCCATCCAACGCTTCGTGAAAAAATAATTAAAATACTGTGTCTGAAATGTACAATAAAGGACAAATAGTTGATAATCTTGTGAATTATGGAGGGGAAATTAGCATTTGGAAATGTCAGAAGGCACTGGAAATTTAGGGTTTTGTTTGTTTGTTTGTGACGGAGTCTCACACTGTCGCCCAGGCTGTAGTGCAGTGGCACGATCTCGGCTCACTGTAACCTCCACCTTCTAGGTTCAAGCGATTCTCCTGCCTCAGCCTCCCCAGAAGCGGGGATTATAGGCACCCACCACAATACCCAGCTTTTGTTTTGTTTTGTTTTGTTTTGTATTTTTAGTAGAGATGGGGGTTTCACTATGTTGGCAGGGTAGTCTCCAATGCCTGAGCTTGTGATCCAACCGCCTCGGCCTCCCAAAGTGCTGGAATTACAGGTGCAAGCCACCGTGCCTGGCCAGAAATTTAGTATTTTACTGCAATCCAGAGTTAGACTGGGGGAACAGGGGGTTGGACTTGAGACCCTGCTTGAGACACATTTGGAAAATGCAAGGGAAAACCAGTTCCTTGGAGAGTGTTACAATAATTAAACAGCAGGCAATTAGACTGAGGTAGCTCTAGTGTCCTATGTTTAAAAAAAAGAATCTGGCCTGGTGCGGTGGCTCACGCCTGTAATCTCAGCACTTTGGGAGGCCAAGGTGGGTGGATCATGAGGTCAGGAGAGCAAGACCATCCTGGCTAACATGGTGAAACCTTGTCTCTACTAAAAATACAAAAAAATTAGCTGGGCATGGTGGTGGGCGCCTGTAGTCCCAGCTACTCAGGAGGCTGAGGCAGGAGAATGGTGTGAACCCGGGAGGCGGAGCTTGTAGTGAGCCGAGATGGTGCCACTGCACTCCAGCCTGGGGACAGAGCAAGACTCTGTCTCAAAAAAAAAAAATGTAACTCAAAAGTATTTCTTGTAAATTACTTCCTTAGAGGGAAACAAAATTCAGGCTTAACTCACCACAAACCATCAATTAACCTCTGATTACATAACTAGAAAATTTCCACCTCAATCATATAAATAAGACAACTACATAACTGTCCCCAATCATTTACTGAATTGGGTTTCCATCCTCATGCGCCTTATAAAAGCTTCTCCTTCAAGCCCCTCCTGTGGACCACAAACCGTGGCTCGGTGCTGGACAATTCTTGAAACGCTCTTTGCGCCAATAAATTCTTTAACATTTTTGCAGTGATGCCCTTTAAGGTTTAACAGGAGAAACAAGGGACAGGGGACCCGGGCCAACAGCTACCCTTGCACAAGTCCCACACCCAGAATCGGAGCTCTCCCCAGGACCCTCCGGCCCACCCTCACCGTCCAGGTGATGGAGTGCTGCGGAAACAGCCACCCTCACCGTCCAGGCGACGGAGTGCTGTGGAAATGGCGAGGTAGCCATGCAAGTTTGGGACAGGATGCGGGTCCCAGGGTGGGCCCAGCTGCCATCTTGCGACCTGAGGGAACCCGGGTCCCACCACAGGCGGTTCCAGCTGCTTCCAGCAATCTCCACTGCGTCTCAGGCCGCCAAGCCCGGCACACTTACCATTTCTAGGCTTCCAGGAGGCCCTGGTGTCTTAAGCATATTCCCTCAATACCTGCAAGTCACAGGGCCACCTAGTCTGGGCCTGAAGGAGCAGATGACACAGCAGGAAAGAACAGAACCTGGAGATCCCAGCACAGCAAGAGAGAAAGGCCCCAGCATGTGCCTGAAGCTGCTGAGGCCTCTCCATGTGCGCACCTGATTGGACAGCTCCCAAACTGGCGACACTAATTGGATAAGGTCTTAGGCCACGCCCCCTTGGCCCTGAGTGACAGAAGATGTGACCAGACATTGGGTTGAACAAGGCAAGAGTGACAAAGATGGAGTCCAAGTAGGGAAGCAGCCCAGGCAGGGCTGTGTCTATCCATTAGGTATTCAGTCCTGTCTGCAGAGCATTGGTAATCACGGGTACCTGTGATCCCTCTGCCCCAGGGAGATGTACCCTCTCCCAAAAGCAGCCACTGGGCCCTTCCAAATGGAGAGAAGAGGCAAACAAGAACTTTTAGAAAGTGAAAGAGAAGATATTTAAGGAAGGACTCCTGCATTCATGAGGCCACAGGAAGGCAGGGAGCAGGGCTGTAGGGTGTGGGGATGGGACAGAAAAGAAGTGGTCAGTAGAGTATGCTGAGTTCTTTAGAACTGAGAGGTAGGGACCAAGACAGAGAGGAGAGGCCAGTACAGAGCAAGTGAATTTAGCTCAGATGGTGAGGGGTAGAGCACAGAGGAGTCTTTGCCCAGAGCATCCCATGGAACCTGCAGTGGATGATCCCTGCAGCAGATGGTCCCTGCATGGTACTGGGCAGATGCATAACAACCCTAGTATGACCCCTAGCCATGCCCTGCCCCTCGCCATCTGAGCTAAATCTACTTTATGTACACGAGGTGGGGCAAACTCACGGCCTTCAGAAGCCAGAGAGGCTGGAAGACTCTTCTTAAGCCATTTTCCAGCAGAGCAGAAAACACCACCAGAGCTTCAGCCTCATCTTATCAGACCTGTCCTGACATGCCAGCCCAGCTTCCTCCCACCTTGACCTGGCAGATTCCTTCTTGGTGCCCTGGGTGACAGACTGGGACTCAGGGTTTTCTGACACCTTGATCAGTATGGGAGCACAGAACTTTCACATCTCTGCACAGAAGATTGTTCAAGAAGGATTCTGAACTTGGCATCTCATCTAGGGAGCCAGGCAGTGCCAAGGCTCTGGGCGGGCTGGACAAGGAGTGAAACTCGGGCTCTTGACTCCATGCCCAAATCATGACGTGATAGCACTGGCAATACTGTGTATCCCCAGTTCCATTCTCCACCTTCTCTGCCCTGCTCAATGTCAGGAGGCTGACCCTGCAGACTGGGGCACCAGGAGCCCTCACAGCAGCTTTCATCTGGGCTCAGCTAGTTGGAAGCACTGGCAGGAGTTTGGGGGATGACAGTGCATCTGCTCCACTCCTATCCTGCTGCTTACAGGGGCCAACACTGCAGCCTCTTCTCCATTCTGCCAGCTCCTGCTGGGCAGAGGGAAAACTATTTTCACTCCTCGCACTTCTGACCTAGAGGTGGTAACACTTCCTGCCACAGCTAGATTCTATATGCCTCAGTATCCCCAGGGGCTCCTTCGCCTACCCACACCTCAGGGAGTTTCTGTCCTTAGCATTGCTTAAATACTTTAAGATCTCATTTTGCCCTGAAATACTGTTCCCATTATTGTGTGCGGCTTTCAAATAGAGGATTGAGGCTCAGAGGCTCAGCTGAAGGGATTTGCCCAATGTTAGACAACCTGGTAAGGGGCTGGGTGAGACTTGAATCAAGGCTGGTATGATGCCAAAGCCTGGTTCTGGATGTCAAATGTATGTAGCCTTCTACTTGGCCTCCTCTCCTCTGAGAAGCTGCCGTGGCCTGTGGGGTCATGCCTGTATCTGGCACAATGCTGGCACCTTCTCAGTGTCTCCTGCACTGTGCCAAGCATGCTGCCCAACAGTCAACGTTAGCAGGCACTGTGAGCTCAGGGGAAGGGTCTGAGGCTGCTGCATCTTCACCTCTGCAGCACACAGTAGGCACTTGTCCAGTGGGTGTTGTGCAGAAGGTATTGACTTGTCAGTCTCCCCTACTAGACCAAGGGCTCCCAAGGGCAGGACCCCTGTCAGTCCCTGTGATGGCCCCACAGGATTTGGCAAGCAGTAGCCGTTCAGCCCCTGGATGCTGAGCTGATTCACCCATGGCACAGCAGTGCAGTGGGGCTAGGAGACCTGGGTGAAACCCTGACTCTGCCAGTTACATGCTGTGTGACCTCAGGCAAGAACATGTACCACACTGGGCCTCAGTATCTGCAGGAGGCTGAAAAGCACCCCTGTCATGTAGAGAATCAGTGTGAAAATGAGAACTGCATGTTCTCATCAAGTTAGAGTAGAGGGAAGGGATTGGGCTGGGAGAGGGGGCAGAAGCAAAAACAAGGAAGGTTTTTAAGGTTTGTGTTTGAAGCACTAGGTCCAGGGTGAGGAGAAGGGAGGCCAAAAGTCCTCAACTACGCAGTCCTCCTTCTGTCCCTCCACCAAAAATGTGACTGACATTCAGGAGAGAGAAGTGCCACATCGTCCTACAGGAGAGATCTTACTCTGGATAGCTGCAGCTTCAAAAGAATTTTAGACCTTCAGTCATGCTTTTGTAAAATGACTCAGGCTCCAGTGGATGACCCAGGGCCTTGTCCCTACAGGTTCCTATGGGCAACAGATGCCTAGGCACAAAAATGGCTGGCAGGCAGAACCCTGGGTCTGACCTCAGCTCCACCCCTAGCTGTCTGTGAGTTCTCTCCTGAACTTCATTCTTCTCATTTTTTCATATGAAGGTGGACGTAACTTTGGGGTATAGCCAGGCTTAAAGGGCATTCTATACAGAAAGCCAGTAGTCACTATGCACAGTACCTGAAAAGTGCTCAATACATGTTTGGTGTCTCCTGATTTTCAGCAATGAGCACACTAAGGACAGTCCCCAGCATATATGTGGTGGCCCAGCCTTGTCGGGAAGTGCCATGTCCAGAGAGGGTAGCCCACCTGGCTCAGCAGGTCACTCCTCATCATCACCAGGAAACCTGGAAGGGGGTCATGAAAGACATGCACAACTGGAGAGGCAGCCCCGGCATGCAGCTTGGTGCTGCAGGTGGTGGGTGTACACTCCATCCTCGGGTGGTGGATCTGCTCCTTCAACACCACCACACAGGCTCCAAGCAAGGAGGAACATGATGACATGAACAAAACCCAACAAACCCTATGCATACTTTATCTCACCTTTATTTACAAATAAGGATTATAACAAAAGACACACAACAGAATATAATAGACTATGAAGAGAAGCTGCCAAATACAGATAAAAAAACCCCGAAAAACAAAAAGCAAAAACCACATGTAGTCAACTATTAGCATCAACATAGTTTAACCAGCACATCCAAATTTGTCAGTCACGCAAAACTTGAGCTGTGGGATTCAGTTAACAACGGGCTGTCCTCTGCACCTGTACCTTGCTCCCAATTGGCCCATCCCGGGCCTCCCCTCATCAGAATAAGTCACTTCCCTCCAATTCTAGGCCCTCCATGGTCCCTCTCCAAAGAAGTGCAGAGGGGAAAATTCAAAGGCTTTGGAGCCAAAAAAAATGTGGACCTGAATCCCAGCTCCAATATTTGCTGGCTGTGTAGCCATGAGTAAGTTACTCAACTCCTCTGAACCTCAAATATCTCCTCTGTATTGTAGGGACCACAATACCCATGTAACAGGCATGCTGGGAAGGCTAAAAGAGGTGGTTGTGTAAAACTCCCACCTGGATGCTCTGAAATGCGGGCAGGGGGTACGATTGAGTGAGCAAAGACAACACTTCTCAAACAGGAAGAAGAGTCAAGGCCACCTTGATTTAACCTTCTAAGTGACACAAAAGTCTTAACGCTTTTGTGTTGCAATTGAAGAATACCTGAGGCTGGGAAATTTATGAAGAAAAGAGATTTATTCAGCTCTTGATTCTGCAGACCACACAGGAAGCATGGTGCCAATATCTGCTTCTGGCAAGGGCCACAGTCTGCTTCTGCCCTGGCCTGTGGGGCTCCTGTCTGCATCTGACACTGTGCAGGCACTTGCTCAGTGTCTCTCCCAGTGTGCCAAGCATGCTGCCTCCCACACACTCAACTGTGCCGACAGTCACTGTGAGCTCAGGGGAAAGGACTGGGGCTGCCGCAGCTTCACCTCTACAGCACACAGTAGGCACATGTTCAGTGGGTGTTGAGCAGACTGATGGAAGGCATAGACTAATCAGCCTCCCCTACTAGACCAAGGGCTCCCAAGGGTAGGAATCCTGTCAATCTCTATCATGGTCCCACAAGACTTGACAAACAGTAGCTTGTTCAGTAGCTTGAACAACCTTGGCAGAAGGCCAAGGAGAGGTGGTGTGTGCAGAGATCACAGGGCAGGAGAGGAAGCAAGAGATGTGGAGGGAAGTGCCAGGCTGTTTTTAACAGCAGAGACATACTCACTTCCAGTTCTCACAGGAAGAAACAGAATGAGAATTCACTCATTAATACTTGGAGGGCACCAAGCCATTCATGAGGGATCCACCCCTATGACCCAAAAATCTCCCATTAGGCCACACCATCAACAATGGGGATCACATTTCAACACGTGATTTGCAGGGGCAAACAAACCTAACTACAGCAGCCACTGTCTACAGCTGACTGGTTCGGTCCTGGTTCTTACCCGTTTCCACTGTTTTCAAGCATACACACCTGTTCAAGAACCTTCAGTGCCTCCCCACATCCTAATGGATCAAGTCCAGACTCCATGCTGCTCTGTGGGCCTACCTCCACTCACCTCTGCATTCTCAACTCCCACATCTCTGTATGTGCATGCCTTGGATTCCCACCAGAGTACAATAGGGTCCACACCCTTTACCCAAAACCTTAGGGCAAAATCAGTTTTGAAATTCAAGACTGGTTTGGATACTAGAAAGCTAGGAATGGGCAATCAGGGAGTCTTCTCAGAGGAGTCCAGGGATGCTCACTGTAATCCATGCAGCATAATATATGAACATCCATAATCACACACATGGAATCAATAAAGGTCAGATATAACCTCATGGCAGTTCAGGTCAGCTGCAACCATCATGAAAATTGCAAAACCCTCTGGGTTTCCAGAGCATTTTGCATTTCAGAAGATAGACGAGGAATTGCAGACATGTATTCCTTTCTCTCTACCGCTGGCTTCCCCAGTTCCGTACCTTTGTTCATGCTACCCTCTACTCCTACAGTAAAATTCCTGTGACACCTTCATTTGCTGAACTCCCACTTATGCTTCAAGCACCCACCTAAGATACCTCTACTCAATGAAAGCCTGGTGAATTGGGAGGGTACTCTCTACAGGGCAATGAGAGTTTTGGAAGCCTGTGTCTAATGTCCCAGAGGTGCAACTTCTCTCTCTGGCCCTCAGTTCCTCATAATTAAAATAGAAGGATTAGTTTAAAATCCTTTCTGCTTGCCAAAAGTAATTTCATTCGAAGTTTGATTCCCACAATATATCCATTAAATTAATGAATAAATGCAGTAAGCAGGTTTCTGTTCCAAACTTAAACCAGGGAAGAAGTAGCCTCAAGCCCTTGGTTCAGGTGGTGGTGCAGTCTCTGCTTACTCACCTCTCAGGATGGCACACACGCTACTTCCAGGCCAGTTGTTTTGGGGCAGTGGTGATTTGACATGCCCCTTCTTATCCTGACCACAACCCCACAACATCCCTCTAGAAGGTGAAAGGCTCAGGAAACAAGGAACTGGGTGCTCTGAGCTGAGTAAGGGCCTGACACCCTGCAGCCCCAGCTCACACCAGCAGTAGGGCAGGTGGGCGGCTGTGAGTGGCAGGATTTTCCCCTCTGCCCCAGGAGCTGCAGTTTGGAGCAAAGAGAGTGCCACCAGCAGGGCACACTGCAGGCAGGGCCATAACTCCCTCCTGCCAGTGATCTCTTTCTGGGCTTACATAGTCAGATGACTCAGATGGTCAACAAAACCCCTTTCCCTTCATGCCGCCGTGCACTGCCATGGAGTCTTCACAACAACATTTCAGGAAGATTCTCCCTTCCGTTCTGAAGCTAAAGAAATGGAGACTTGAGTTTAAGTAACTTGTCAGGCAGCACACAGCTTAGTGAGGTGAAGCCAGGATTCACCCCAGGTCCCACTCCAAGCCCAGGCAAGGGAAATCCCAGCCAAGCCCTGGGCAGGTTAGAGTTGGAGGAAACCAGTGCCCACCTCCCCCTCCCCAACCCCAGCCAGGAGCTCCCACCACCCCAGGGCCAGGAGCTGATGAGTTACTTAGGAAACCCCAACCAGCACTATCAGAGGAGCGCCAAGTGGGTTGTGGCACCCCGCACAGCCTCTGGGGTTCCCATTACCAGGCAGGCCATGCTCTGTTCTGGAGCAGCAAGTTCCCCTCCCTGCTGGAGCCCCAGAGGACACCATAGGGCCTGGAGAGTAACTCGGCTCCCTCCCCATTCGTTTGTTATTTTCTTCTACTCAGAAAGATGCAGCACTAGAGCGTGAGTTCTGTGGCATGAGGAAATGGCCTCCAGTCCCCGTCATCTGTTTCCCTCCCATCCCACCCATCTCGGATGGTGCCATCTCTCCAGGACCCCACCACACACATCCAGTGCCCAGAGTCCCCACCAAGTCAGAAGGCACAGTAAGAGTGAGCCTCTCTGCCTGGAGCCTGAGCGCATTCCAGCTGTTGATTTTCTCATCCACTGTGCCAAGGTGGTGCCAAGCGTCTAAAACAGAGATGGGCAATACCAACGCACTCTGCTCACCCAGCTTGTGCCTCTCAGTCTCCCATCTCCGTGAACCTTCCCTCTGCACAGTGCAACTGCGAGCCCCAGTGTGACCCCCAAAGTCCGGCCATCCCCTTTCTCCCCGCCATCTGGCCTACAGTCCCCAAGACCTCACCAAGACTTGCCTGGTCTGCAGAGGGTCCTAAAAGACCTTCACCCCACCTCTCGCTTACAGGGGAGAAACTGAGTTCAGACAGGAAATGGTAACTGCACCGTCCCCGCGGCAGGCTCACCCCATCTTCCACCCCCACCCTGAACCCTGGTGTAGCAGTGGAAGGTGGCAGTGGCCACATGCTAGGCCCACATGACCGTCCTCCTTGGAACTGAGGGCGAGCAACAGCTCACTGGATTTGCCGCCCTGGTCCTCCTGAGAGGGGGCGACCCCGGGACGGAGGAGCAGCAGGGCAAGAGGAGAGATTGCAGTCCTGACCAGAGATTCGGGGCAGAGCTGTCCGCTGAGTCAGTGCCTTGCGGTGGGGAGGAACCTACGGGCATGGAAGATAGGGGTGCGAAGGGGCACCCAGGGTCCCAGATGGGGGCTGCGCACTGCAGCAGCATATCCCTACCCCGGCCGTCTCACTGTCTGGTCACTCCTCCAGGCTCAGACCCTGAGCTCAGTGGCGCGGCGTCCATCTGCAGCCCTGCGCACCTGAGCGCTGCTGAGGAAGCCTTCTAGGGGGTGGGCGCTTGGTATCTGGGACCCAGAGATCACTCGAGCCCAATCAGACCTTTTCTAGGTAAGCGTCAAGGGAGCCCCTGGTCCGGAGAATCAGGGTTCAGCCTCGCCCTCCCCAAACAGTGTCAGATCATGCTCAGAGGCAGGAAGCAAGACCCCAGATCCTAACTGGGCTGGAATGAGGGCCTGGGCTCCAGAGGCGCCTCCTCCCCGCCTCTCGCCCTGAGCCCTGAGTGCGATGCCAGACCCTGAGTTCTCCGGGGCCCACCTCATGAGTGTTTCCGTGTCTGCCTGGCCGCCTGCCAGCCACCTCGCGTGCCTCCCGCTGCAACTGCCTCTTCTGAGCCCTCCTCGCCGCCACCGGTGACCCTGCGTGATCAATGTGACTGCATTTGCCCAGAGAATTCTTTCCACCCCTTAACTTGGCATCCTTTCAAATTCAGCCCAAACCCCTCTTGGCCTCTGCGCTTTATGCATCCTGCGAAAGCCTTACCAACTTGCCCATGCTTGAGGCTGCTGCTTGCTTTTGATTTGCAGCCTGCACGCATTTGAAGGGATTTACCCTAAAAAGATTCAGGTTTTAAACCTGGAAAGACGTCATATAGATACATTCAGAATTTCCATGGTAGGCACAGGCTCAGTGTTCCAAACTATTCCATTTGCGAAGATTTATTTTCCACACTATGTCCAAGAACTCAACTGGACAAGTGTGCAGTAAGCACATACTGTGTGCAGGGCAGGAGGATGGAAAGGGGAAAGTGCAGCTCCCAGCCCCAGATTGGCATGACCTGAGGCTCACTCTTTCCCCCCAGGAAGGGCTGTCCTGGGAAGAAACACAGGAAGCTTAAGGATCCTGCCTTGCAGATGCGCAGATGATCTGAGGGAAATGATTTGCTCTGCACTGGATCTTGCAGTCCACAGTCAGTGCTCTTTCTACCTTGTTTGCTAAGTCCTCACTCCTGAGAGCGGGGGAGCAAAGACTATGCAACCAGGGGATCGACAGTAACTTCCATGCAATGAGGTCAGAGCCTCGCCCTTTGCCCTTTGCAAAGCTCCTAAGTGGTTTTGTCATTGTGTGAACATCATAGAATGCAGTGACACAAACCTAGGTGGTACAGTCCTCATCGATGGGCCACCATCCTGGCACAGGAGTTCATGAACTGTTTGCTGACAGAGGCGAACTGTGGCTCTCCTTCCCGTTGCCTGGAACTGGAACTGGATTTGCAACGAGCTTTTGGCAGCTTCTGCCTCACAGGTCTCCTGCATGGATAACAGAGGAAGCAAACATTCCCTGCTGCTCCTTTTTGGGACCTTGGCTTCCACCTACCAGGGCCTCCTACCTGTACCCAGAGGACGAGGAAGCAAGTTCACCAAGGGACATGAATGTCCCCAGGCTTAGGAAGGCTGCTACTGTTCAGTGTGCAATAGGTGAGTTTGGAGGGAGGTTAGGGAGAAGGTCCCACAAGCCCACTCAGCTCTGTGACGGATGGAACTAGATGGGCAGTCCCTTCTCAGCCCACATCCTCTACTGTACTCTGTGTGTGGGGGGGGGGGGCAGCCCCAGCTGGAACTCCTGCCACTTGGCAGGCCTTTCCTCCGTCACTGATTACCCCGGCCTCCCATGAGTTGCTCGAAGCAGCTGTGTCCCCTCCTCCCTATTGTCTGATCAGTGCCCTAGTCAGCTAATAGCCAGCCTGCTCCAGCCAGAGGCGCTGGTGGTCAGGGTAAGGTGGAAGCCCTTCAGGAACTCCTCTCTGCCACAAATGCTTTCTGGCTCAAAACCCAACCCCACTGCTTCTTTCCTCCTTTGTGGCAGAGGAGACCATCCTCCTCTCCTCCACTGTCCCTCCCCATGCCAATCTGGCCTCCCCAGGGAACTGTCACCCCCACTATCTCCTTGCACCCACCGACCTCCAAATATCTCTCGTTGTGTGTTGTTTTGTTTTGTTTTTTTTTTCCTTCACCTCACAAGCATTCTCCAGTCTTCCCCACTCTAACAATGTTTCCCTGCACTTTCACTCTCCCTCAAAATGATCTTCCAGCCCTTGGCTTCCCCTCACAGCCTGAATGAGTAGACAGAACTCAGTATTTATGCTCGCTGGTCACCTTCTCCAACCTCAGAAACTTAGAGCCTGCAGCCACCCTCAGTGTGAGTGTGAATTCCAGCAATTTAGCAGTACCAACATTTTGATTATGCCAACTTTGTTTTTGGTTTGTGTATGTTTGATTAAAAACATTTTTACAGGAAAAAATGTACGTATTATTTTAAATTGTTTTAATAATTTGAACTTTTATTTTAGATTTAAGGGATACATGTGCTGGTTTGTTACCTTGGTATATTGTGTGATGCTGACGTTTGGGGTATGATTGATCCTGTCACCCAGGTAGTGAGCATAGTACACAATAGGCAGTTTTTCCACCCTTGCCTCCTTCTCTTCCTCCCCCATCAAGTAGTTCCCAGTGTCTGTTTTTCCCTTCTTTATATCCACGTATAGCCAGTGTTTAGCTCTCATTTATAAATGAAAACATGTGGCATTTGATTTTCTGATCCTGCATTAATTCACTGAGGATAATGGCCTCCAGCTGTAACCATGGAAAGGGCATGATTTCCATATTTATGGCTGTGTAGTATTCCATGGTGTATATATACCGTATTTTCTTTATCCAATCTACCAATGATGGGCACCTAGGTTAATTCCACATCTTTGCTATTGTGAATAGTGCTGCAATAAATATATGAGTGCATGTGTCTTTTTGATGGACAAATCCCAGTAATGGGATAGCTGGGTGAAGTGGTAGATCTGTTCTAAGTCCTTTGAGAAATCTCTAGATTGCTTTGCAGAGTGGCTGAACTAATTTACATTTCCATTAACAGTGTATAAGTGTTCCCTTTTCTCTGCAGCCTTGCCAGCATCTGTTGTTTTTTGAGTTTTTAGTAATAGCATTGCTGACTGGTGTGAGATGGTATCTCACTGTGCTTTCTATTTGCATTTCTCTGATTAGTGATGTTGAGTAATTTTTCATATGCTTCTTGGCCACTTGTATTTCTTTCTTTTGAGAAGGGTCTGTTCATGTGTTTTGCCCACTTTTTAATGGGGCTGTTTTTTGCTTGTAGAATTATTTAAGTTTCTTATACATTCTGAGTATTAGACCTTTGTTGGGTGCATAGTTTGCAATAAGGAAAATGTTTTTTAAAATGTGAATATTTCAAAAGAATACACAGTGAAAAATTCATCTTCCTCCCACTCCGGAACCGCCACTTTCCCAGTGGAAACCACTGTTATCTGTGATAGTGGGTTGAATAGTGTCCCCCAAATACATGTGTTCAATCCTAACCCTTGGTACCTGTGAATGTTTCCTTATTTGGAAATAAGGTCTTTATAGATGTAATTAACCTAAGGATCCCATGATGAGATTATCCTGGCTTTAGGGTGGGCCCTGCATCCAATGACTGGTATTTTAAGAGAAAGGTTTAAGAAAGAGAGAGATTTAAAATACAGAGAGACCTAGGGAAGAAAGCCACATAATTATGGAAGCACAGATTGCAGTTGTGCTGACACAAGTTAAGGAGTGCCAGGAGCCAACAGAAGCTGGAAAAAGCAAGGAAGATTTCTCCTCTAGAGCCATGGCAAGAGTGCAACCTGTGGACCCTAGATTTCAGAAGTCCTGCTTCCAGAATGGCAAGAGAATAAATTTTTCTTATTTGAAACCACCACATGTGTAGTAATTTGTTACAGCAGCCCTAGAAATCTAATATATCCATTTATTGGCTATCTTTTCAGAGATATTCTACTTTAATAAAAATATTTTAAATGGACTTTTAAACCCATTTTTAAAAATTAATAAAGTACCTATGTTTTTTAAAATTTTGTATATAGATATAGATAGGTAGATGATAGATAGATGATAGATAGATAGATGATAGATAGATAGATAGATAGATAGATAGATAGATAGATAGATAGATAGATAGATGATAGATAGATATATGTGGGGTGGGACAGGGTACCTTAATCTTTTTAGCTCCTGGGGTCTCTAGCATCCTAACCCAGCCCTAATCTTGGGATAACACTACATCGGTGCACAAACATCTACTCTGTTATTTTTCTGGGTTCAGATCATTTAATTCTACAGATGTTCCACAATGTTCTTAACTAATTTCCTATTGATTGGTGTGTAGGCTGTTCTCTGTCTTTTGCTATTGCAATCAAAGTTGCAACGACTCTCTTTATCCATGCTGTCTGCAGATGTGAGTGTTCCTGTTCATAAATTCCTAAAAGTGGAATTTTGAGATAAAAGGCACACAAATGCTTTATGTTAATGCTGTCAACCCGCCAGCAATGCTGGCGGAATCTGTCAGAATAGGCTAAGTTCTGCTTCTACCACATACACACCCCAAAACTCAACATGACAGAAGTTTATTTCTCTCAAACACAACATGTCCCCTGAAGACTCTGTTTCACTACATGATTGTCCTCACTCCAGATCCAGACTGAAGAAGCAACCAGGACTCACACTCACACGTGGCTTCCCCCACTTCTGCTCACACATTCTCCTTCAAAGCAAGAATGCAGGACTGCACCTAATTTCACAGGTGGGAAGATGCAGTTGCACCAAATGCCCAGAGGAGAAAAAAGGGAATATCTGAATACCACTAGTGACTACCCATTCATGGCCACACCCAGGGCCACACACAAAGTTGACAAACATTTTAATCTTGTCTTACATTAAGAAATTATCTGCATTTGTTTGTCTTTGAACTGTCTCTTCATTTTTCCAATCTGGCTGTGGGCTTTCTGTTTGGTGATTTGTAGTAGGTTTTAACACAGAGTATGAACATTAGCCTGTAATCTCTTATGTATGTTGCAGAACGTTTTTGAGTTTGTTGACAGATCTTTGACTTTGTGGGTTTTTTTATAGAAAGTTTTAATTTTCATGGAGTCAAATTTCTCAGTCATTGATGACTTCTGGGTTTGGGGCTGTGCTTGGAAAGCTGCATGTGAGTCCCTGCTTGCGATTTCCTTCAGCCTCGGTGTCCAGCAATGTTCCGAGTGATGGTTGTTTCATCAGTCTGGTTCTGGGGTGAGGACAATCGCATCCTCCCCCTTATAAATCATACAAAAAGTCTCCCTTTTTGACTTTTTTTTTGACAGCTTGGCTTCAGTTGGAATGATTTTTATACAAGGGGTGAGGCTATTTTTTCTAGATGGCTGACCTATGTACCAATAGTGTTCCTGCAATAACCCACCTGTTCTCCGCAATTAGAAACCACATCTCAGTCACTAAATTCCCTTAAGGCTTTGCATCTATTTCTGGATCTTGATTTTGTTCCTTTAATATCTCTAGTCAGCACCAAACTGTGAAAATGTGCAAACATATTGGCCTAGCAATTGCATTTCTTTGGAATTTATCAGGAGGAAATAATTAGGCAAGTGGATAAAGAGGTGCCAATGCTATAACATTGTGTAAAATTGAGAGCAACAGAAGTGTGTAGAGGCCCTGATGTAACCTAGCAGGGCCTCCAGTGATGCTCACCCACTACCCAAAGGCAAGTTGGGACAAGGGCCCAGGATAGGTGAGGAGCACAGAATGGGGACCTCATTCATAAGAAATTCTGCCGTAGAATGGGTGCTCTAAGCTCTTAAAACAGCCTCTGCCTCAGGAAAGACTGTCCGGGGCATAAGAAGCCCACACACAGGGTGGGATGACAAGTTTGCACCTGGTCTCACTGCTGGGAGCCCTGGGGGCCTCTGCCCTTTTTGCCGCGTTGTCTCCTGCCTCTTAGGGTGGTGGGATTCTGGGCTCTGGTTGCAGCAGACAGATTTACTTAGCTCTCCTCCCTTTTTAGCATTACTGTCTTCTGTAATAAACCTCTCACTTTGATCTGCCAGGCTGTCAAATGCTTTGATTTGCCATCGCTCTATTCTTCCAATGTTTCATCAATCCAAATGCCCACAATGGAGGCACAGATTTTAGTCTCTTTATACAGTGGGATATTTCACAGCTATTAAAGCAAATACAATAAATGCTTATATATTGATATGCAAAGATGTCCCACATCAATACCTCTTAAAAACATATTATGATCCCACATCAATTAGCTGGTTACATATGTATATATAATGTTTGCCTCTGCATAGACAAAACAAAATCTAAGCTCTAGACCCCAAGTGGAATTACAGGGAGTTTTGATGTCGGTTTTCTGCAGTTCTGCCATGTTTGAAATTGTCAAATAAACATGATGTCTTTCTGGTAGGCACTCAGAACTCCTCCTCTCTGTCCACAAAGTATTGTCACCCTCCCTGTCCCACTTGCCCCAGCCCTGTGGAGCCTGCTGGGCTGGGACCATCATCTCTGCTTGATAGACAAAGACATTGAGGACCAGAGAGCAGAATCACCTTGTCGACATCACACCGCTCTGAGTCAAAGTGGACTTAGACTCCCCTTCTAGCCATTTCCTAAAGTCCAGGGAGCCCTGGAGGCCCAGGAATGTAAGGGCTGGAGCCCGGGGCTTTCTGTGCTGAAGTAGGGGAGGTGGGGCTGCAGCTCATGGCTTGAGTGCATTTCCTCTCAAGTACAATAAGGGCTGCTTCGTAAGATGACAAAGATAAATGGCTGCCTGAAAATCTGTCAGGTAATGTGTCTGTCTCTCCTACGGGACCATGAACTCCATACAAGCAGGAACCTGTCTGAATCACCCTGGTGTCCCCAGCACCAGGCCAGAGCCTGACATGTATATTGAATGACTGACTTCATTAACTACCAACGCCTTCTAGGTGCCAGGTACTGCTCTAGATGATGGAATCTGCAGCGAATAAGACACAGAATCCCTGCCCCTGTGTAGCCCTCACTGTAGTGGAGCAGAACAGATGATGAATAAGTAAACATGCAGAGTGTGAGATGGGCGGGAGAGCTGCATTGTGGAACTGGGCACCTTGCAAAGGGGACACTCAGGAAAGGAGTTGAGGGTTGAGCTGTGGACATGTGGGGAAAAGTCACCCCTGACATGAGTGCAGACACTCCAGCTACAATAACAAGGGAAGATGGAGAAGGAGGCACAGAGGCAAGCAGCTGGGGACATGTGGGAGTGAGACTCAGAAGGTTCTCTCTTTATTGCATCTATTTTCACATTCAAATAGGAAGCAAGGCAGCAGGTGTAAGGAAGGCTGGGGAAGGTTTTAGAGGTTTAAGGAGGAAGGAGAAGGCACGATACTGTTGCTTGGGGACAGGGCAGCACTTCTGGGGGTGGGTGCCTGGGCTAAAGGACAAGTCACTCCATCTCTTCCTGTGCTGGCGTCTCCTCAGCTATGAAATAGTGACTATTATAGAACAGATTCATAGTTTTATAAGAATTAAATGAGTTGGTATTCATAACATGCTTAGAATATTATATACATTTTTATTAAGATAACAAACAAAATAAAGAAGTTTGGCAGATGTATGGACTCAGAAAATGAGTGGGTTTGTAGGACAGCCTCCAGGGCCCACTGGAGGTTTGGGCTTGATGATTAAGTGAGAGCAGAAGGCATGTGTGTTTCTCTCTGGCTGTGTTCAGCCACCTGGGTGCAGGAGCGGAGGGAGTGGGTGGCTGGGTTTCAGCGGAGTGCGGATTCACCCTGGGAGTACAATCAATAGTGGGACAAGAGAGTGGAGGGTATTACGGAGGATGGATGGCAGGCTGGACCATGTAGTCTCAGCTGGGAGGAGGGGAAGTTTGCAAGAAGGAGAGTGAGACACAAAAGTGAAAGTTTGGAGTCACTGAAGTGTGTTGGAGTTGGGACGCAGCTGGAAAAAGGAAAGTGGTGGTCAAAAAAAGGGTGTTTGAAATTGGGAGTCTGGAGTAGCTACAGTTTCTGCAGTGACAAAGTCATGAATATACTGGTGGGAGTGGGTGACTTAGGGAGGGCAGAGACAAGATCTCTAGGGGTGGAGGGACCAAGAGCCAGGAGGAGCATGAGGACTGTCTATGTGCATGTTGGCATCCCCCCAGCAGGAGAAAGTGCCCATGAACCGGGAGCTAAGTCTTCAGTGAATAAGAGGGTGGCCCTGGGTGTAATCTGAGGGCAAGAGCTTTAATACTGATTCCCTTCATGTGTCACCGTGTCCTTGGGCAATTTTTCTGTGTGAATGTCACAGAGTGTGCTTACACACACCTCAATATTGTACCTACTGCACACCTAGGCTCTATGGCACAGCCTACTGTTCTCAGGCTGCACACCTGGGCACAAGTTACTGCAGTGAATACTGTTGGCACTTGCAGCACAATGGTCAGTACTTGTACATCTAAACATATTACGAAAGATAGAGTAAAAACATAGTATGACACTATATTAAAATATAGGTTGGTGCAGTGTACCTAGACATGGTGCACTGGTCTAGGACACTTACCATGAATGGAACGTGCAGGGCTGGAAGCTCCTCTGGGTGAATCTGTGAGTGGTGAGTGAAGGTGAAGTCCTAGGGCATGACTGTGCACTACTGTAGATTTTATAAACACTGGGCACTTAGGCTACACTACATTTATTTTTATATATTTTAGCCTTCTTTTTCTGTAGAATTATAAATGTTTTCTTAATAAATGTTTTTTAAAAGTAACTTGAGATAATGTTGCCATTGTTATGTCACTAGGCTAGGCAGTAGGCGTCCTTTGGCTCCCTTATAGTTTCATGGGTCCACCATTTCACATGCAGTCTGGGTTGACCAAAACATGGTTTTATGGCAAATGACTGTCCTTATGAGGGGGAGAAGGATGATGAGCTGAAAGAGGGAGGCGATGAGAAGCAAGAAGGACCTGTCCCGCTCAGGCCTGAGTAAGGGATGCAGCAGAGGACAGCAAGGCAGCACTGTCCTCAGGTGATCGGGCCTCTTACTCACAACAACGAAGAAAAGGAAGAGTTCCCTGAGGCTGCTGAACCAGGGGGCTGCTGGTGCTGGAGCATGATTCTGAGCACATGGGGAAGGGTTTCAGGAAGGGAGGGAAGGAGGAGGGAACTGGGGAGCGAAGGAAAGCTCAAGAGAACCAGGCCTCTCCTAGGAAGCTTCTGGCCACTCAGAAGCAGTGGTCATGCCCAGCTGGGCCCAAAAAAGGCACCCAGTGCCCATTGTGAGAACCTGGCCTGCCTGTTGCCTAGGCCTGGGAGAGTCCAGCCATTGCTAGCACCTGCTCTAGCCACCAAAATGGATCAGCCTGGCCCTGCCCTTGAGAGCCCGCACTGAGGCAGGTAAGAACACAGGCACCTGTGATGAGAGGCAGAAAGAGGCAAGTCACATAGAAGGGGCAGACTAAGTGCTGTGGGACCCACCCAGATGGGCACTGAATCCAGGCAGGCTTTCTGGAGAAGGTGACTCGGGATTTGTGGTCCAGTTGTGATGGTGGGACACCCAGGAAGTAGCACATGGTCCAGCTGGGCAAATTGGGACCGGAGGCTAGCTTTTTTTGTTGTTGTTATTTTTGGAGTTTTTGAAACGGGGTCTTGCTTTGCTGTCAGGCTGGAGTGTAGTGGTGTGATCTCAGCTCCCTGGAGGAGGCTAGTTTTTAATGAGTCTCGAGGCCAAGGCAAGGGTCATGACCAGAGTCCAGCCTCAGTAAGGCATTTGCCCCTTCACCCTGGGACATTGCTCCAGGCCCACCATCACCAGCCTCCACTCGCTCCTCCCCTGCCCTCTCTTCCCAGGAAGCCCCTCACTTGTCACTTCACAAAGTATATGGAAGCCAATGAGGTCTTCTTCAGGCACTGCTCTCCACCCATGCACCTCCTCCCTCCCTGCCAGTTTCAAAGGAACTGACATCCAGAGGGACCCTCCCCAGTTGCCCTGCCTTTCCCCCAACCTCTTCCAGCAACTGTCCTCTGACATCTCTCAGTCTTGGTCTCCCTGTCACTCTTGTGCACACCAAGGCTGCTCTCCCTTGTCCTGTCAGCCACTGAGGCCACTCAGATATCTTCTGCTTCCCAAAATTTAAATTAAAAACAAAAACAGAAAAAAGCTCCCTCCATGACTTTACACATTGTAGACACTTGGCTACAGCACTGAGTGAAATAGACAAAGTCCCTTTCCTTATGTAGCCCTCATGCTAGTAGAGTGAAACAGGTAATAAATGAACGAGTCAAACGTTCAGCATGTGAGTTGGTGATGAGAGCATGGTGCTTCATGCCTGTAACCCTGGCGCTTTGGGAGGCCGAGATGTGAGGATGGTTGAGGTCAGGACTTAGAGACCAGGCTGGGCAACATAGTGAGACCTTGTCTCTACAAAAAATAAAATAAAATAAAAAAGAGCACCAGGGAAAAAGGAAAATGGAAGGAGAATAGAATGTGTCAGTGGGGAAGGGGAATGGGGGAGCCACATTTTAGAAAGGGTGGTCCAAGAAGGTACAGCTCTGACCACTATTCCTCTGGCCCATTCCACATCTATCCCCATCCCAACACTGCACAGTGCTTGGGTCAAAGCCTCCTCAGTCCTGCTTGTATTTCTCCAAGAGTGGTCCAGGGACCACCTGCATGAGAACCGTGGGTTGAGGTCACAGCCTCCGCCTGTGAGAAGTGCAGATTCCTCTGCCTGGACCAGAATCCCTGGGAACTGGACCCAGGAATTTCACAAGATCTCTGGGGCATTCTGAGACAGCCCAAAGTATGGAAACTGCAGATTTCCTCCTGAAAAGGGAGTACTGCCTCGTGGGGTGTAGGTCACCCAGTTCTACCTTGCAGCCACCAGTCCAGTCTGAGCCTTGGAGAATGCTGCTCTTTCCTCCTAGGATGCCCATCCCAGAGTTCCTTGCCTGGTAATTTTTACACATCCCTCAAGACCCAACTCAAGGGCCACCGTCTCCTGACATCACTCCCTGAACTTTCTCCTGTTTTCTACTCTCTTCTTCGCCAAGTGATGTTGACATTTCTGTGGGACCATCTCTCTCTCTAGACCAGAAAAGCCTACAGTTGAGGCCCCCTGTAGTGCAATTTGTGTCAGTCTGGGAAGAGTGGATTTGGAGCCGAACCACCATTTATATAAATCAATCTGATGGACATAGTGGGTTCCAGCCCAGCTGCAGGGGTCAGCGAGGGGTGTTGTGACAGTGAGCACAGACACCAGGTGGTGGTGACAGTGGCTGTCATGGGAAGGAAAGGAATGGGAAGGGGTCCTCGTGGAATCAGGAAGACAGGCCTTGGCTGCAGATGGGCCAGCACCCCAGTGGGTATATAGAGCATGCATCCTAATCCCAGCTCTGCTATAAATCCACAGTGGAACCCTGGGCAATGACTTTCCCCTTTCTGGGCCTCAGTTTACTCATCAGTAAAATAGTGACAATAACTCCAAATTCACCAAGGAGAAGTGAGGCTCAATGAGATGATGGATCTGAAAATGCCTTATAGCACAAAGGAGAGGGATTTCTGACATGTGACAAGCATGGGGAGAGAGGAAGGATGGGGTCTGCAAATGGCCAGATGGCAGCCCCACCCCTCCACACACACAAACACCTACAATGTCACCCACACTGGCGATTTGCCCAGGAGGGCCCCAGGCCTGGAATCAGCACTGCCAGGTGCGCAGGCAGGACTGCTGTCCCATTACAGGGGTGAGGAAACTTAGGCTGTGGATGGTCCCACAGGGAATAAAGGGCAGGGTCTAGCTCCCCATGGCAGGCAGGGAAGATTGAAGTTGCTCCCTGGGAAGAGGAAGGGAGGCATTGACTGGCACTCCATGATTTAGATGAGAATCTCAGGCTCAGGCAGGTGACTTGAGCTTCCTGATGTAGAAGGTGAAGGAGGCAGAGGAGGCAGAGGGCAGGAGGAAGAAGATAAGGAAGAGAGCAGCAAACTGGAGTGACTACAGGACACTAGCTGCTCCAGGCTGGTCTGTCCCATTCTAAGAGAAAAGGAAAAGTGGGAGAGGGACTCATAGATCACGTCCAGATTCCTCACTGGCATGGATGCTGCTATGGAAACATCCCTGATGGTCCAGGTTTGTAGTGGGAGAGATTGCAACGTTCTGCTTCCTGGAAATCTGTGTTTACAGCCAACACGGGTGCTGCCCAAGACAGCCCCACCTGAAGACCCCAGAGCTGCCCCAGCTTGCCAGGCTTCCCCTCCTCCTGTTATCACCCTATGCTGCTGAAACCTGCCTGGCAGGCTGCCCAGCCAACACTGGGGCCTAATCTCAGGTGAAACTGACATGTCCTTAAAGAAATGCAAATCAAAACCACAATGAGATACCATCTCACACCAGTTAGAATGGCGATCATTAAAAAGTCAGGAAACAACAGGTGCTGGAGAGGATGTGGAGAAATAGGAACACTTTTACACTGTTGGTGGGACTGTAAACTAGGTCAACCATTGTGGAAGTCAGTGTGGTGATTCCTCAGTGATCTAGAGCTAGAAATACCATTTGACCCAGCCATCCCATTGCTGGGTATATACCCAAAGGATTATAAATCATGCTGCTAAAAAGACACATGCACACGTATGTTTGTTGCGGCACTATTCACAATAGCAAAGACTTGGAACCAACCCAAATGTCCAACAATGATAGACTGGATTAAGAAAATGTGACACGTATACACCATGGAATACTATGCATCCACAAAAAATGATAAGTTCATGTCCTTTGTAGGGACATGGATGAAGCTGGAAACCATCATTCTCAGCAAACTATCACAAGGACAAAAAACCAAACACCGTATGTTGGGAATTGAACAATGAGAACACTTGGACACAGGAAGGGGAACATCACACACCGGGGCCTGTCGTGGGGTAGCGGGGAGGGGGGAGGGATAGCATTAGGAGATATACCTAATGTAAATGATGAGTCAATGGGTGCAGCACACCAACATGGCACATGTATACATATGTAACAAACCTGCACGTTGTGCACATGTACCCTAAAATTTAAATTAAAAAAATTTACCTAAAAATCAATAAGACTGCTTGAATAAATAAATTGCACATTATTCTAAGAATACATGATTATGAAATATTGTCAAGCCTAACAGAAATAAAGATAACAGTATAATTATTCTTGATAACCACAGACTGAAGAGAACTCAAAGGCCCCTAAATTTGGAGAATGGATTGTAAAAGCTGTGATATAGTCAAGTAATTGAAAACTACTCAAAAATACTACAAAAAAAGACACCAAAAGTATGTATTGTATGATCACATCCATATAAAGTTTCAGAATGGGCAAGATCAATCTGTAGTGATAGAAACAAGGATAATGGCTGGAGGGTGACGGGAATTGATTGTTACATGGCATGAGAAATTTCTGGGGTAATGTCGATGTTCTATGGGCTGTGGGCGGCTCAATCATATATTTTTATCAAAAGTCATTGAATAATGACTTAAAAATTGTGCATTTCATCTTATCTAAAGTATACCACAATTAAAAACAATGAAAAATACTATCAAAAAATATGGAAAAGTAAACTAGCACATTAGTCTCAAAAACCAATGATTTCTGATATTCTTTTTACTCTATCAATGTTTTTCATTTTGAATCATCTAGGTTTTTCTGTATTACTGTGCTTCAGCTCAGAGAGTGAATATTTAACAAAATGCAGAGTATGAATTTCAGTGAAGTAATGGCCAAAAAATAGGCCATAAACAGATTATTGCGAGATTAGTATTTGCGGTATGCACAGTAGCCTCCCAAAGACGTCCACATCCTCATTCCTGGAATCTGTGAATATGGCAAAATGGACTTTGTAGCTGTAACTAAGGTTACAAACCTTAAGATAGGGCAAGCATCTTTAAGTATCCAGGTGAATGCAATCTAATCACATGAACCTTTAAAAGCAGAGAGCATTCTTTAGCTGGAGAAAGAGAGGCTTGGCAGAGGGAGAAATCAGAAAGATTCTGCCTGAGAAGGTTCGGAGGCATCATTGCTGGTTTTGCAATGTAGAGGCTCACATAGGAAGTCTGGAGACAGGTTACTAGGAGCTGACACCAGCAACCACCAGTTGACACAGGCAAGAAAACAATGACCTACAGCTGTACAAGATACTGGGAATGGTGATACAACTGCAAACAACTAAATTCTGCCAACAACCTTAATAAACCTGGAAATGTACTCTTACCAGAGCTTCCCTATAAGATCCCTGTTGATTGTCACCTTCGTTTGGACCTTGCCGGACATTGAGCAGGGGAGCTGGTTGAGTCCACACAGACTTCAGACCTACAGAAGTGTGAGATAATAATTTATGTTGCTGAAGCCATTAATTTGTTGAAATTGTCATGGTGCCAATATAAAACAAATACGTTATTTTAGAATGAGACTGGATAATGAAGGGCTTGTGTTGATTTTCAAAGAGATTGAGAAATGTATCTCATAAATCTAGTGAAATGATGAAAGTTCTGGAGAGGATGAAATTGATAATATCTTTTCCATTTGTATTAGTCCGTTTTTGCACTGCTATCAAGAACTGCCTGAGACTGGGTAGTTTATAACGGAAAGAGGTTTAATTGACTCACAGTTCTGCATGGCTAGGGAGGCCTCAGGAAGCTGACAATCATGGCAGAAGGTGAAGGGGAAGCAGGAACCTTCTTCACAAGGTGGCAGAAGAGAGAGAAGAAGGAGCACAGGAAAAAACTGCCTCTTTTTAAACCAAAAGATTTTGTGAGACTCACTGTCACGAGAAAAGCATGGGAGAAACCAACCCCCCATAATCCTATCACTTCCCTCCCTCAACACATGGGAATGGGTGGGGACACAGAACCAAAGCATATCAGCGTTTATGTTAATTCTGCTACATCACTCCTGTTAGACCATCTCTCTCCATTTTGTTTTCCCGAGAATATCCCATTGCTTGTATTAAAATCATTTCTAGGTATAAACTTTATTCTCAGTAAAACTTTGAAAATGTGAATATACTTGGCATTTTTATTTCATCAACACATAGGAAAATTCTGTACAAAGCCAAAATTCTTCTTTTGATTGCCCTAGTAATATAGGAAAAAAAGGAAATATAAATATTTCATATGAAAACTAAAATCTTGTGATATGGCCTCAAGGCATGTTGGTCAGCCTCATCCCTTTCACAAACTAGCATCATGACTGTTACTCTCAGTTTCCTTCCTTGTTTCCTCACATATACTCTCCCTATTCCTCCTCCAAAATCATTACTTCTAGTTAAAATAGAGATTTCTTTCCATTTTTCATTCTTGTCACCATTTTCAGGAAAGAACTATTGCCCCTTTCTTTGATCAAAAGCAACTCCCCAAGTAAAATTTTTTTTCTTGACTTAGGAAGGTTATTTTTTCATGTTGGAAAGAAATGAAAGATTAGAGACCAAACCACACACAATCTTGCATATTGCGCTCACCAAGGAGGTAACTTTCCACCATTCTTGAGACAAATGCGTGTGTGTGTTTTTAATCTAGTCTGACCCCAGAGTCTCTAAATAGATGAAGAAATACATGTGTAATTGAAAAAAAAAAAACCTGTTCTCTCGGCCATTATTCAAAGGACACTAACTCAAATAACAAATCTTAAAGCTCTTTAAAATGGAAAAACATTTTCTTGGTGGAATGTCAAATGATAGCTTACTCACATTAAAATCCATAATTACAACAAGCCCCAGTGAACAGGTCTGGCTATTTTTCATTGAAAACAGAAAAGTATAACAATCACAGAACACCTGAATTTATTGGCTTTAATTAAATATGTTTGTTCTAAACTGATGTAATTTAGGCGCAATCCATAGAAAAAAAACTCTATTGTATATTCAGTGCCGATTTGCCTGTCCACATAAGAATATTTACAGTCTAGTGAAAATTAGCCTGATGTTATATACAGAAAAGTATAAAACCTCTAATAACATTATTTTTTTTCATTTAAAGGCAAAGGTTTAAAATAAACTTTATACATTATAAAGTCAGCTAAAGTTATTTTTATTTCTCTTAATACATTGAGATTTTAGAAGCAAAAATATAAATTTCTGAAACTGTATACATTATCAAAGCAATTTCACTGAAGATTGGGGTTTAGATCAGGAATCAGAGTATTTCTAAGAAGCCTATTGATTACTTTCCTCCACGTATTATAAATAACTAATAAACTTTTTTGCTATGTTTGAAATATTAAACTAATATTAAACATAAATGAACCAACTAAATGGATGAACTCTAGCATTGAGGTAGGTCTGTGTAACATATTTGTAATTATAGCAATAAAAGAAATGCATTTCAGTTTTTTTTCAGTTTCTACTATATACTAGCTAATGGATTAGCTTTGTAGTAGTAAGTTGAAGAATGGGAAGCAGAAATAGAGTAGAAAAGATAAATGACATTTATTAAGTCCATGCTGTGGACTAGGTGTGTGATGGACTTTCTGTACATATTTATTTACACAACAATCTTATAAATTAAAAATTCTCCTCACTTAATATATAAGAAAATTGAGACTCAGACAAGTAAAATAACTCATTCAAGGTTACATAAGTGGGCTTTCAGTCCTTATTCCTCTAGTTCCAGTGCCCATGACCTGGCTGTCTGGAAGGGAAACAAACTGAGGAAGAGAAAAAGTAAAATAAGCAGTGAAGGCAGAAATTGCTAAACTCTGTAGTGCTATCAGGGGCACATAGGCATCTTCCTGGAACTAGCACTACGAGAGTGTAGCCCTCTCCCTACATCAACACCATTTCTTTGTAGTGAGCTATAGAGAAACTTAGAAGGCAAGACCTCAACTGCCTAAGTGGACATAAATGTAAAATTTTTAGGTCTTATGCAGGTCCTGACTCAGAGTGAAGAACATGAAGCCCTTGCTGCCTAAGGTGACAAACTTAAATGGATGTCAATAAATTCAGTAATCAAGGTAAATGATAATGTAATATTGTATTAAATCAAAATTAATGCAGGAAATCCATGAAGAACAACATATTAACATTTTAAATAAAGACAAAATCAATATTACTGAGGTTTTCTTTTGCTTCATGCTTCCATGTGGCTTGGCAATGGTGCTGTGTTGTTACTGATCCTATCAGACCTCTGAGCATCTGCTAGAGATGATAACAAAAGAGTCAAAAGGTGAGTCAAAGAGTGCATGCATTTAAAATTCAGATAATAATCATATTTAATGACTACAGCTTGAGGTTTTAAAATTTCTTCATACCTGTAGGTGTAGTATCTTTTTCTATTTTAAAAATTTTCTTCCTTCTTTCTACTTTTTTTGGAAATTGTCAAAAGTGTATTGTATTGGCCTTTTGAGATATCATACTTTGAAAATATTTATCATGCACTCCTATTTTTTGTTTTTATTTAATACTTTTCTGCTCATCAATTCCACCTATATCTTTTCTGCTAGTTAGTCTACACATTAGTTTTCAACTAGAAGTCCTTTTTTAAATGTCCAAGTCCTCTCACATTTTGTATGCATATTATAGTTTTTCATATTCTATTTGTGTTGAAAACTCTTATTCCAAGAGCCTTTACTCAGTAATTCTGGATGATGGATAAATTGTGTTGTGGGTGTTCCCATGGATTTTCTTTTGCGTATGTGAGTTCCCTATTCCTCTGGGGGGAGTGTAGCTATGTATGTTAATAAACAAAAAAGATTCAAGTCATTATAAACAAGATAATATGTGAAGAGTGCAGGCAATGATATCTTGAATAATTGGCACTGACATTGATAACTCAAATTGGAATAAAAGAGAATTAAAAGTTCACTATCATGTAGTGATTCCTTAAATTAAGGAAGGATTTGGATATAGATTTATAGGGGAAACATGTTACCAGGACATTCTTAAGTAAATAAAAGGATGGCTGAAAAATTATGTAAAACCCAAATGGTCATTCAAGCAACAAATAGACATAAAAGATCTCAGATAACATCACCCCAAAAATCTAGCCAAAGAATAAGCCAAAATAAGGAGAAAGTAAATAGAAACATTTTATGAAATGACAGATGAAAAATAAGTCCTATAAATACAGCACATAGATTAAGCAACTAAAAAAAGCTTCTCGCAGACTGTAGAATAAAAGGCATAAATTTTGGTAAAATAAGAATAATGCAAGTTACAAAACTCCAGAGGTTGCAGAAGAGAATTTAAAAAAAACTGACCTCACAACATGATCTCTTATAAAACGATATAGACTGGAGCAATCCAAAAGTAAAATCTGAAGGTAAAATAGAAACCACAGGAACTTCTACCAGTAACTGCAGATTTGTAATTGATATCAACTCTTCCATGGAACACAACAACAAAATTTTCTTCAAGACACTAAGTGTTAACGAAGCAATGGAAAATTGCAAAGCAAAGATCCAAGAGATGAGCTTGGCATTGAGCATCACTTTTCAGCTCAAGATTTTTACTGATTCTAGGAAGTTAAAAAACAGATTGCAAACTAAGGAATACTTTTGGCAGCCGAATGCATGCAACTGTATGAGTGTGCAAGAGAATGTGGTGGGGAGAATTTGAGCACAGTACCTTCCAGGCTTTGAGTTGGGGGCAAGGACTACAGTCGAATAAAGACCAGCACACTCAGGGAAATAAAACTAGTGTCTAATTATCTGTACACTTATGGGTGCATTAAAGTAACCTGCTAGTGCCCTTAGCTTACTGCAAAGAGCAAATGTAATTCCTCTCTAGAGAATGTTAACATTTCCAGGGCCTCAAATTACTTTCAGTTTTTCATATATAATGCCTAGTACTCAATTTAAAAATACATGTAAATAAATACATGATGAGATATGATGAAGAAATTATTGAAAAAAAAATGAGGAAGATATGGTTTGGCACTGTGTCCCTGACCAAATCTCATCTCTAATTGTAATCTCCACGTTTTGAAGGAGGGACTTGGTGGGAGGTAATTGGATCATGGGGTGGTTTCTTCCATGCTATTCCCATGATAGTGAGGGAGTTGTCATGAGATCTGATGGTTTTAAAAGTGGCAGTTTTGTCCAGTGCAGTGGCTCACACCTGTTATCCCAGCACTTACGGAGGCTGACGTGGGTGGATCACTTCAGATCAGGAGTTCAAAACCAGCTGGCCAACATGGCAAAACCCCATCTCTACTAAAAATACAAAAAATTAGCTGGGTATAGCAGCACACGCCTGTAATCTCAGCTACTCAGGATGCTGAGACAGGGAGATCACTTGAACCCAGGAGTTGGGGGTTGCAGTGAGCTGAGATCACACCACTGAACTCCAGTCTGGGCTACACAGCAAGAATCTGTATCAAAAAAAAAAAAAAAGTGGCAGTTTTTCCTGCTCTCTATCCTGCTGCCATGTAAGATGTGCTTTGCTTCTCCTTTACCTTCTGTCATGATTGTATGTTTCCTGAGGCCTCCCCAGCCATGCAGAACTGTGAATCAAGTAAAGCATTTTTATTTATAAATTACCCAGTCTCAGGTAGTATCTTTATAGTAATTTGAAAACTGACTAATACAGCAGACATATAAGAGAAAAATCAACAAAAAAAGTTTTTCCTGGAAAAAATAACGAATCTCTTTATAACTGCCTAATTATAGTACAGATGTTCCTCAACTTATGATAGGGTTACATCCTGATAAGCCCAATATATGTTGAAAATATCATAAGTAGAAAACGCATTTAATACACCCAACCTGCCAAACATCATAGCTTAGCCTAGCCTACCTTAAACATGCTCAGAGCACGTACATTAGCCTACAGTTGGGCAAAATTATCTAACAGAAAGCATAGTTTATAAGAAAGTGTTGAATCTCTCATATAATGTATTGAATATGGTATATTATGTGGAAATTGTGATTATTTTGCAGTATTGTAAAGTCAAAAAATTGTAAGTCAAACCATCATTAAGTCAAGGACTATCTGTATATTTAAATTCTTTTATACAGACACACACACACACATACATACACACAGAGAAAGAGGGGAAGAGAGTGACAGAAAGATAAACAGTGAGACAGAGAGACCAGAAATTACCAGTGTGAGAAGTTAATAAAAGAGAGGACATCACTACAGTTTCTATAGACATCAAAAGAAGTATAAAAGATTTATAGTGGCCCCAGCTAGTGTGATAAGGCAATTAAAAGAAGTTAAATTTGTAAATATTGAAAAGGAAAGGTAAATGCTATTTTGGAGATGGCACGGCTATGTACAAATGTCAAAAATTATCTACAAACAATTAGAAATAAAAGCCAGTTTGGTAAGGTGACTGGATTTATAACAAATGCACAAAAAGCAAAAATCAATTGTATACCTATTACACTTTTCGTTTGATAAAGTAGAAATAATTCATCACAAACAAGGACAGAAAGGAAAGGGAATAAACACATCCTTAAATTGTGCACCCTATATGCCTCTCTTGCTTCACCCTAGTCTCAGTCCTGATGAAAATGGTTCATTATTTGTTAGAGAAATTTAAATGAAGACTGTAGTGACATACCATTCTACACATACTAGTTTGTCTAACATTAAAAGACTAACAATAACGATTACAAATGAAGATACAGAACAAGGGAAATTCTCAAAGACTGCTGGAGAAAAGTACATGGATGCAGCTACCCACTTACCTATTTATACCACAAGATACAAGCAAGGATGTTCATAGCAGCATTATTTGTTTAAAAAAAGATGAATTTTTAAAATTGCATATTGAATGTTATTCAGCAATGAAAATGAACAAATTAGAACTACATGTAACAACATAGTAGTTGTTGTTACACAACATAACACAACAACATAACACATGCATAATGTTAAGCAATAAAAGAAAACAAAAGAGTGTGTATTTGTTTCCTGAGACTGTTGTAACGACTTATCACAAACAGTGATTTTAAACAAAAGAAATTTATTCTCTCTCAGAGAGACCAGAAGTACAACATTGGTTTCACTGACCTAAAGTCAAGATGGCAGAAGGGCTATATTCTCAGTGGAGACTCCAAAAGATAATCCATTCATGGCCTCTTCATCCTGTAGGCATTCCTCCATTTTCAAAGCCAGCATCACAGCATCTTCAAACTTCTCCGTTTCCATCGTCCCATTGCCTTTTGCTCCCTCTGTCTCCTTTTTACAAGGACACTTGTGATGGCATTTAGGGCTCACTCAGATAACCCAAGATGATCTCCTCTCAAATTTCTTTTTTCTTTCTTCTTCTTCTTTTTTTTTTTTTTGTTTTTGAGACAGAATCTTGCTCTGTCACCCAGGCTGGAGTGCAATGGCACGATCTTGGCTTACTGCAACCTCCACCTCCTGTGTTCAAGTGATTCTCCCTGCCTCAGGCTCTCGAGTAGCTGGGATTACAGGTGCTGCCACCACCACGCCCAGCTAACTTTTGTATTTTTGGTAGAGACGGGGTTTTCACCATGTTGGCAAGGCTGGTCTCGAACTCCTGACCTCAGGTGAATCCACCTGCCTTGGTCTTTCAAAGTGCTGAGATTGCAGATGTGAGCCACTGTGCCCGGCCTCAAATTTCTTAAATATATCTGCAAATGCCCTACTTCAAATAAGGTCAGGCTCCATGGATTAAGACATGGACATGCCTTTAGGAGGCATTATTGGCCTACCACAGAGTGGATATATAAATATCAAAACATTAAGAAAAGTAAACTCCAAATAGTGGGTATCTTTGAAGACAAATGAAGGAGTAGTAATGTATTTTGCAAAAAAAAAATATATATATATTATTCTGAGTGGTAGTTGTGGAGGTATTTGTTTTGTGATAATTCCTTAAAGTGTGTAAATTTTCTTAGGATTTGACCTTACATATATTTTTTTATGCATAAATTATTCATAGATATACATATAATTAAAATTTAAGAAATAAATTATAATGACTCAATCTTCTAATGTTTTTAAAATTTTTTTAAAAATGTGACCTTTTAGGAAATAATGAAATCACATAGATAAATTTAATACTTCCAGTTAAAAAAGCAGATATAGTATTCTTTTATTATAAAATTATTTTTTGTCTATTCTGCTAGCTCTCTGTCAATATACATATAGTTATGTATCTTCCATCTATATCCAAACTTTTTGGAGTATGAAATTTGAAACACATATAACTATTTTACAGCTATTATAATAATCGTATGTGCTTATTCCTTTTAAACTTGAATAATACCAAAAAGTGCAAAGAAGAAACAAAAAAAATCACCCAAATGAATTCCACCAACTGTTAACATTGGTTGTTTCTGAATTTTTGGGGTGATTTATTTTGTTTTCTTTGTACTCTTTGGCATGAAGTATTTTTATAAAATAAGCAAAGTCA
The DNA here is from genome assembly GCF_028878055.3 of Symphalangus syndactylus. Lineage (NCBI taxonomy): Eukaryota > Metazoa > Chordata > Mammalia > Primates > Hylobatidae > Symphalangus > Symphalangus syndactylus. The sequence goes on along the minus strand of NC_072434.2, from coordinate 45,028,481 downwards.
TTACTATAAAAATCACTGAACTAAAACCTATGTAGAAATTGTAATAATGAAGATAACAAAGAGAGGAATCACTTCTTACATAGCCATTTATTTAGTGCTTACCATCTACTATGCATTATTCAGTGTGTATTACGTTTCGTTTTTCATCATCACAATAATTTTACAAGATATATACATATATATAAAACAGAATTTTGTATCTGTATTTATTATAGACGATAAAACAGAGGTGTTTTGTGAGTTTAAGTGACAGCCAGTAAACAATATTGCTGGGTTATGGTACCCAAGAGTTCTGGCTTCGGTGTGAAAGAAAATATTCAATGTTTTCCACCGCCACTCAGGATGATTCTAATTCAATTATGACTGAGTCAGATGCATGTATTGACATTTCAGAAGTGCAGATTATTCAATGAAACCATGTACGTGTACCTGTTTGTTTTCTCCTCAAATCTTGCTCCCCTTCCTCATTCTTTCAACCAACACCTAACACCTCCCTCAGAACACACAATACACACAAACACAACTAATGCCTTGAGAGCTGAGGCCATAGCTGACACATATTTCAACACCAGAGTCTAGCACAGAATCTAGCACTAAAAGTCACCCCCCAGAGTGTTTACTATAAATAAACTAGTGATGAGACTGTAGCTTAAATCCATGACCATCAACTCTGCTGCCACACTTCCAAGCAAGAGTTAGATCCCTCATTGAAGCTATGTATTTGTCATTTATGCAGAAGGCTTGTAAAGAAAACCAGAGCTTGGGTAGCGGGTAGCAGTAATCTCTTCTCAATTTCCCCTATGAAGAGATAAACTCATTGCAGTCTATAGCTACCAAACGCAGAGGTCACAAGATTTCTGTGACAAGAACTCCCACTGCGACAAGAACTCCCACCATAGTCTTCCACAAATAATGCTAATGGAAACAGAGAGGAAAAACAATTATCAAACAGAATCAAATAAATGTCTGATTGCATGCTCTCTTTCAAGATTTTGCATCTGAGGATATCAGAAAGGAAAGCAATTCAGAGATAATCACATGCCTAATGTGCAAATCAATAACATGTTGGTCTAATGCTCGATTTCATGAGATTGCTGTTATATAAATGTAGGGAAAAGCAAATAATCAGGAGCCAAAATTGTCTCTTATCAGGGAAAGTTCATAATTAGTTTAGTTTGCATTTTCACAGAATTCCAAATAGTACTGATTAATTAAGCCAATATGTATTCCAAGCAGCAGCAGCTATAATAGTCAGCCTGTGTGGGGAGAAGCATAAATCCAATGAACTCAAATTTAATACCCCTAATTGTACCAATGTAAGTAACAGTCAATGATTGAGCACGCAGCCCTTTCCCTAGACAATCTCTAAAATAGCTTTTAACTGAATTTTGTGAACAGTATGTAGAGAAAATCTAAGGAAAAAAACACAATGAAGGCAAGAATTCCCAAAATGCAAATCAGAAAACACTAAAATAATATTATGAAAGTCTGGTTTTCACAATTAGGGTATTTTTCAAGTTCAATTCACATTCTCATTGTTGTGTTTTTCTTTTAATTTTTCAATTTCTAGACATATTTATGCAATTATTTGTAAATCTGTCTAAATTCTAGAAAAAATTTTGCCCATTTGAATGTCATAGAAACAGAAACATAATAACAATTTCAAGACATAAGTATTCTTGAGGATTTATAAACAAATATTTCTATTCCTTATTCAACTAAAAATTTTTCCTTATATCTGTGCTCCAGTTAAAATAAAATTGAATAAAATGAATATTTTAAGATACTGGTTTTCAGCATTTTCTTACTTTTTTGTAAATGGTACAAAACTAAGTAACTAGTTCTCCTTTACGTAAAAAGAACTGCTCACCGCTCTCCAAGAACAGCTGTTTAATTCTGACAAATAAGAAAATAATACAGATACATCTTTCTCTCCTCCAGAACAAAGCAAAGAGAAAGAGATCAAAATGACAGACAGTGGGAAGAGAGATGATTTGTTCTTGAAGACAGACATGAAATAGGTCAACGTATGAATTTTAGATAGACAGGGTAAGAACTTGACAAGTGAAAAGAGAATCAACTTTGTGATCGAGGTCAGGAGGTCGCGACAATCCTGGCTAACAAGGTGAAACCCCGTCTCTACTGAAAAATAGAAAAAATTAGCCGGGCGTAGTGGCGGGCGCCTGTAGTCCCAGCTACTCGGGAGGCTGAGGCAGGAGAATGACGTGAAGCCGGGAGGCGGAGCTTGCAGTGACAATCGTGCCACTGCACTCCAGCCTGGGCGACAGAGCAAGACTCCGTCTCAAAAAAAAAAAGAAAAAAGAAAAAAAAACTTTGTGATCTGTTATATACTTGCAATGTCAGAAAAAATAAGATATTATGCTTCAACTTCAAAGTATCGACTATAGTACTGTAGTTGATGCAAGGGATATAGGTTTTAGGAAGAACAAAGAGACCATGAGCCAGACTTGAGTGCCCTTCCTCCAGGTGTTTTTTTGTCATCTTAATCAAACTAAGTCTCTTGTATATTTGGGATTCATTGCTAGAAGTTTAATCTGCCCCATTGTTGCCTTTCATCTGCTTCTTTGTTGCCTGAGAAGTAGATTGATTTATTGATTTTGATTTTTAAGTTCAAGAAGGATATTTTAGTGCCAGGCCAAAGTACCTAATTTATAAGGTGCTGAAAATGTGTGAAGATGCCACCTTTCCACTGAGTTTCTAAAGAACTTAATTGGCCTACTAAAATAATAGGCTTGATTTTGAGGCCTGACTGCCAGGTTACAAAGTGCTGGCTGGCTCAGATCTGTCCCTTTGAAGCTTAATGAACAGTCTTTGCTCAACTTCCAAACATTCCATATGGTTAGTGCTTGATGGAACACAGTATTTTCACCAAGAAAGAGAAGTTCAATACATTTACTCATAACTGCTAACTGAACAGCCTATATGGAGTCAAAATTTAGCCTATGTGTCTCTAATTATATATATATATATATATATATATATATATACACACATATATACATTTATATATATTTATATATGGAGAAGTTCTGTGTTCATATATATATATATATATATATATATTTTTTTTTTTGGAGAAGTTCTATGTTCACTAGCTACTGTACTCTGGGAAACTTATATAAAATGGGCTGCCAGAACATGCATGATTGATTTGGTTTTGTTGCTGATACCCACAAAATCTTGATTTCCCTTAAGTTTCTAGTCAGCAAGCTAGTAAATAAATTTATTAGTGGCAATATCATAGCACTTTTCTCTGAGGAGCTCAAAGTATTTTCCAAGCATCTCCTCATTAATCCTTACAATATTTCTATGAGGTTAACTAGTAGAGATATATCTATTTTAAGGTAGAGATCAAATTGTTTTATGGATAGGTGAGTTGTCCAGAATTGTATAGATCATTACTGGGGAAGAAGGAAGAAAATTAGGTTTCCCATATGTCAGATAACCATATAATTTATTCTGCAAACTAGGAAACTTGTGAAAGTGATAGGGACACTATTAATAATGATGCCAGGAGAACACTGACAAACTGAGAATACAACCATGCTACCTATATCCTACTGAATGGAATAGTAAGAAAATCACAATGCCTAGTTGAAAGTTGTAAGCCAAAGGATTTGTTTCATTATTCTGAGTTGCTGTAAAATAAAATTCTGCTATGAATAGTTTGTTGCATTTACTTCCATTATTTTAATATGCAATTTTTCAAACATACTTGGAATTATAACTTATATGTAATTTTGTATTCAGGATTTTTAATTTGACACTTCATATTGTTTTGCTAATGTACAAGAATGCTTTATAAACATTTACAAATTACCACATCATGTTAACATATATGGATTTACCATGATCAACATAACCATAGCCCATAATTATTATTCACAATTATTTAGATTTATGAATAATGGTCCACTGAGATTTTTAGCCTACATTTTTCATATAGCTTTAACAATCTCCTTAGGATATATATTTTTTGATTGCCTCCAGTTATATTTTTAATCTTTATTTACAATTTATTCTAATTTTTAGGCTTTAAGTTTACCTTTTGGGGGAATTTATTCTTTAATCTTGTTAGAACTTGTTTTGGTGACTGGTAGACGGGAACAATCATGAATGGTGTCATTATTTGTCTTAGTCTGCTTGAACTGTCATCACAAAATACCACAGACTGAGTGGTTTAAACAGAAATGTATTTTCTTACACATCTGGAGGCTGGAAAGTCCAAGATCAGGATCTGTGAAGGTTTCCTATCTGGTGAGCGTTCTCTTGCAGTCAAGTTCTCTCACTCTGTCCTCACATTGCAGGGAAAGAGAGCAAGCTCTCTGGTATCTATGTTATAAGGGAACTAATTCCATCATGAGTACCCTGCCCTCATGACATCATCTAAAGCTTGTTACTTCCCAAAGGCCCTGTACCCAAACACCATCACATAAATTCTGAATTTTGGGTTAAATTACATCTTTCTCATTATAATACTATTGTGTTAATATTATTTAATTGGTGATATATGTTGAAGTTTCTGGAGATTATTGTTTTTCTGTTAAGATGATAAATTATAGTAAACTATTTCCAAATAGTCATCCATTCTTGCTTAGTAACATGAACACTACTTGATTATGGAGTATGATTTTAATGTGATTGCAACTTTTAATTGTAAAGTATGGTTTTAGAATATTTGCATTAATATTTATCAGTGGAATAGGCCTGTATTTTATTGTGTGTAGTGTATATGAGAGAGATGAAGGGAAAGGGATGGGAAGAGAATACATGTGTTCAGCTTTGGTCAAGTTTAGTATAAATACATTTATTCATAAATATATTTGGAAGTATTTTTATTTTCTGTACATGGAAACATTTAAAGCTATAGATTTCTCCTCTCCCTCTCACTGTCACTCTCTCTCTGTTTGTGCGTTTGTGCACGTGCATGTGTGTGCATGCATCATTTAGCCTTGCTGACTGATATGCCTGGTTACTAATGATCAAAAGCCAGACATTGACCTAAGAGAAAACGTCTTTAGATGGGATCTCCCTCCAAAGAAGTTGTAGTTTTCTTCTGGCTTAGAGGTAGATCCTCTTGGTCCAATCGGACTGAAATGCCTTGAGGCTAGATTTCAGTTTTTGTGGCAGCTGGTGCATTTCTAGTTTGCCTTTTCAGCTAGGGATTAGCTTTTCAGGGGTCTCAATGCCTAGGGAGATTTCTAGGTCCTCTGTTCCTTGTTGAACTCCAGTTTTGTCTATCCTTTTGCTGAGAGGTCTGCTTAACTTCCTTTTAGTCGGGTAGCTCCATTTTATACTAAGCTTCTTAGTTGCTCACTTTCTGCAACTAAAGAATCAGAAAATGCTGTGAAGGAAAAACAAAACGAAATTGTTTTGTTTCTACTGGCCCTTTATCAAGCCCTGACCACCGTGATAGTCATGAATTCCAATTTTTGTCTATGCAGGCCTATCAGATTTCTAAAATCTCTGAGCTACCATTTTCTTCTTAGCTATCTTCTCAGCAAATGTATCCAAATGAAAGGTTGTGGAGAATGTTGAAATCACTTCAATGTGTTTCTCTTCTTTCTGGAAGCTTACACACTCAAGTTCTGGATGCTTTGCTTGCTATAGGAAGCCCTTAAATAGCTACTTATTTTTAATTAATTTTATTCAGCTTTCATAATTGTTCTTGCCAGGTGGGATGGCTTGATACAAATTAACTTGTCATAGCTAGAATTAGAAATGGAAAACTTTAAATAGCATTGAGTTATCAGCACTTTCATGTCTTGATACATTTCTTCTTGAAAATGTTCATGCCTGCTGATTTGTCTGTTTGTTGAGAGGAGAATGTTCAGAATTTTGTATCTTCAACATCTTTTTCTGCATTAATAAGATACTGAGATTTTTTAACTCTTGTCATTTTGGTTGCTTATATTTTCATATGAAAAAATCATATAATCCAGTGTTTCCAATATATTTGTATAAAATTAAGAAAATGATCTTATCTAATTACTTGATCAATATCTGTGATTATATTTTCATTGCCTTCCAATTTTAATATTTGTTCTCCATTCCTTCTTTATCTGGATTGAGGTTCTGATTAATTATTTTGATGTTGCAAATTGTTTTCACTTTTTCCATAAGTTCTTGAATTTATTTCTTTACTGCATCATTCTATTTTCAAGTCATGAACTTCTGCTTCAATTAAAAAAACCTCACCATTTCTATGAAATTGCTGTGTTCATATTTTATTTTTTTATTTACTGTATAATTCAGTATGGAATATATAATATTATAAAATATGTGATAATAGGATAAAAAATAAGATATAAAAAGTAAGGGGTGTCAGTTTGGAAAATTATACTTGCTGAAACGGTGAAGTGACTCTGACCAAACTAACCTTCCAGCAATAAAAACAAAATTGGAAAACTGGATAAAATATACATAGTAACATGTTAGGTCAGCTTTGTCTGTCTTCAAACAACTATAAATATCGTTGTACCCTTGTTATTTATTTATTCTTTTTCATTTTGTTTTGCTCGATTTTTTTCTTATACACCATTTATTTGAGTAAATTTTGAAAATATCTATTCTTCATTTTTGCTGTTTCTAGTGTGGTATATATTTCTCAGATAAAATATATTTTCCCTTTTATCTTTCTCTAAGCTCACACTACATATATTGCATTTATCTTATATCTGCTTTAAAACCTATTTATGTATTTTTATGTCACTTACATCAGAGGAGTTGTATTGGTGTGGGTAGGGGAGTTTGATTTAATGAAACAATGCATTAAAAATTCGTATTCACTTTGTGATTCAATGATAGTCAATGTGGCATGTAATTTTTTTCTGTCTTTTAATGTTATATTGTCTTTGTTGCTTTTCGCTAACATGAAATATATGTTACACAGGCACAGTGCTGGTATCTTTTCTATTATTATCTTGGAATGGTACTCATTATTGTCTGAGCTATTTATTAAAATGGTGAAGGAAAAGATCAGTAAAGTAAATTATGTCAATAGGCAGTATCAATTTAGGTCTATTTTCCATGAATATTTTCTCAGAAACTGTGTTATTATTATACATATTGGTTTTCATCCACAGTTACTGGCTTATAACTCCCCTAGCCCTTGTTACAGTCTTTTGTTATAATATTGGGTGTGTTAGGCCTCAGGAGCAGGCCTCTCACTTTCTCATGGACTTTTTTCATTTTTATCTTCCTGCCTTTCTGGTTGTGGGTCTTAAGACCATCTCAGGAGAGAGTCCCACCCTATGCCCTGGAGGGAGGAATGCTGATATCATGAAACTTCCATGAAAATCCAGGAGGACAGGGTTCAGTGAGCTTCTGGATAGTTGAACACATGGATGTTCCTGGAGGGTGGCCCACCCAGGGATGGCATGGAAGCTCTGCTCCCTTCCCCCATGCATTGCTCTAAGTGTCTCTTCTTCTGTATCCTTTGCAATATCCTTTATAATACACCAGTAAATGTAAGTGTTTCCCTGAGTTCTGTGGGCCACTCCAACAAATTAATCAAACCCAAAGAGGGGGTCATGAGAACCCACCTTAAAGCCAGTAGGTCAGAAGTTCAGAGGCCTGGACTTGTGGCTGGTAGGTTGAGGGTGGGCAGTCTTGGGGACTGACCTGTGAGCTCTGACACTATCTCCAGGTAGAGAGCGTAGTGTCAGAACTGAATTACAGGACACTCAGCTGGTGTCTGCTCCTTGGTGTATGTGTGGAGGAAAAAACCCACACATTTAGTCACAGAAGTCTTCTGTGTTGCTGATTGATCTTTGTGGTGTGAGACTAGAGGAAAAACATAGAGAGTTTTCTCTACACAGCAACTATATAATCTGTGGGAACATCTCTTTTTACACCTAGTCCTACATCTGTCTGGCTACAGTCATTTATCTGGCCTTGGGAAATGTGACCACAGAATCAGATATACACATGAGATTAAATAATAAATTTGTATGCCATTTAAATATCTAGGAAAGTTATGACTTCACCAAGTATGAAGAATATAAAAAGAACTCTGTCAAGAATCATACAGTAAATAGATTTTTGAATTTAATTTAGTACCTAAACAATCACAGTAGAGAGGTTAGATATTAAAATCAGGCTAAAGATATAGGGAACATGGATCTAGAAAACATGGATTGCATGGCCATCTCACTTAGAGTTCATGGGCTTGGAATCTCTATTAACATAACTTTTACAACATTAGAATTTGTTCCCATACTAATGAGGGAAAAACAAACAATTACCCTGAGTACCTGAAGCTCCAGATCTCATTTTCCAGTCAAAAGCTCTGAGAGGTAAACAACCTGAAAAAGTAGCCACAACTCACTGAGGTGATAACCCCATTTGCTTAAGAGAATGTAATTGTTTTTATGATTTTTTTTTATCCCAGGAAAACATTGAAAAAAAGTGTAGAGATGATGAAGTATATGAAAACTATAATATTTATACTTTAGAGATGTGATATTTATTCACAGTTGTATTAGTATTTAAATATAGATTAGCATTTTACATTCCAATTTTAAATGTGTAACAGAATATTTTAGATACTGGTTTTTTTTCAGTTGAAATTATAAGCGGTTTTACTGAGTTGCCAGTAGTGGTTTAACATTTAAGATAATTTAAGATTCATGATTTTGGAGTTTAATTTATTAGCTCTATAAGGGTTGTTTAACTACTCTGGAAGGCTTTTTTTGTTAGTCCAATAATTAAAATGTTCACAAAGATAATTGAAGATATTAAATTTATAAATGTAGTTTAAAATCTTTAAGGGAGTTTAATTAAGTTGTAAATGGAAGGAAACATTAATCAAAGTCCCCTTAAAAATAATTTTTAATGTACTAGATTTATAAATAGAACAACAAGATTTCTAATTTAAATTCAAAAATTTTAAAAATTGGTTAAAAATGTAACATAATATGCTGCACATTAATTCAGAATATGAAATCTTATAGTCCTTTTTACATTCAAGAATCACATTGATAAACATCATAAAATGCCCACTGGTAGCCACTATGAAACTCTTTAAGCGATAGGTCCTGTATGAATTTTACTCCTCATGATTTGAAGATTATGCATAAATTCCTTCTTCTTGTTATTTTGTTTCCAATTTAGTCTTTACATAGACAATTCAATTAATCTTTACATAGACAAAACTCCTATAACAGAAAAACTGAAAGCAAAGAGGGTGCATTCCTTCGCTTGCTTTCTGAGGATGCCCTACTCTAAAAGGAAGTAGCTTTCAATAAACTATGTCTTCTTCTCATTGTACTCTGCGACTCACCTTGAATTCTTTCCCGTGTGAGGCCCAAGAACCCTCTCCTGAAGTCTGGATCAGGACCCCTTTTTCCAGTAACACTAGTACTGTTATAATTAGGTAAATGTTACTCACACCTGAAACATGGAGCATAAATGATTGAATTTCATTTCTACACATTTTTTCCCTTAAACTGACAAATTTTTTAAATTTTTGTTTTGTTTGGTTTTCTATGTACGTATCAAAGTCTCAACTCCAAACTCTACCCAAGTTTTCTAATGAGTCTCATAATGCATTCAGAAGCATTAGACATTTTATCAGATTTATCTTTTCGATTTTTTTTTCTAGATAGCTCTAATTTACACAGGTTGCTGTGTACACATACTGCACATCTAACAACCAGGAGATTCCCTGTACTTTATACCCTACTCTTTCCTCATTTACTTCCTCATTTTAGTGAAACTCTTCTCCAGTAAATTCCTGAGAGAGGATGTATTGGATGTAGAGTTTTAGAATCTTGCCATGCTGTAAATGCTTATTATTGTTTCCTCCTATCTGATTTACAGTTTGGTTGGGAATACTATTCTGCATTAGAAATAATTTGTTTTGCAATTTATAAGGCTTTGCTTGTCTTCTAGTGACCATTTTTATTTCTCTTCTCTGGAAATTTGAAGTATCTTCTTTTTTTTTTCTCCGGAGTGTGCTGATTTTTTCGTGTGTGTGTGTGTGTGTGCGTTGGTCTAGGTCTATTTTCACCACTGGCGTGAATTCTGGTGGACACATTCAATCTGAAATTCATACACTAACACTTACCCATTTCAAAAAATTATTTATATGTATCATACTTCATTGTATTTTTTTCTTTTCCCAAATGCCTGTATTTTGTTGCTGGCCCTGTAGGACCAATTATTTAATTCATTAAACTTTCCCTTTCTCATTCCCAACTCTGTTTCCACTAACTTTTCCAGGAGATGCAGTCAGCTTTACCTTCCAAATCTCCCATTAAGTTATATATTTCTGCAGTAAATTTCTTAATTTTTAAGAATTCTACTTTTTTGAATATCCATTTTATATCACACCTTGTTCTTGTTGTATTATCTTATCTTCCCTCTCTGAGGATATTAATAATTACTTTTTTCCCACACTGTATAGACTCTGTTTACTTCCAGTTGCTTTGTTTATTTTTTGTTTCTGTGTTTGTTATTGGCTGTACCTAGAATCTCGTGATTCTTGGTCATCTGTTTGTGTTCAAGAGCAGTACAATAAACGTTTACGGTAAGCTTCAGGTTCTTAGGTAATAATTCTCAACTGTGGCTTCTAGACAGGGCAATCAGGTCGAGAAGTTTTCCCAGAAAAGTCCCTCATGACATATCCATTGGTCTCTTCCTTTGGGCTGATCATGATCTTCCAAGTAGAGTCTTCCAGTCTTCTCTGAGGATATAAGACTAATAGACTGTTATGTTTTGAATCTAGATAGAAGTGAAAATTGGCGAGATCTAGCTTTCAGTAGTTACTGTTCATTTTGCCCCCCTAATTTATGTATGACCAATGAAGATGAAATTGCCAGTACTAAGATTCCCTGTTACCTCTCTAGACAGCAAATGTCTACCTTTCCACCAGCAGAATCTAGAGGCATTCACAAGGCTTGATGGAGTGGGCACTGGAAACAGTCTTCCAACCAATCTTCCTGGGCTTTAGCCCTACCTTTACTTCTACTTTCAGAGGTATCCCATGCAACCGATTTATGAACATTTTGCAGAATCAGATTTCCCTGCTACTTACAATTTTGCACTTTTTGGTAAGCTAAGTCAGTTAACAGCCATTTATGGACTTCCTGTTTTCAAAAATGTTGCTGTTTTCTTTTTATATCACTTCAATAAGCCATTTGCCATCATGTTACAGTTTCAGGTGGGAAAATAAGTCTCTGTATGTGTTTAACATGTCATATTTGCTCAGGTGTCTGCATCTACTCTCACCATTTTTGAAGAAAGGCTAAATTGTTATGGCACTAACAACTAGCCTTCAAAGTTTGGTTTATAATTTTTAATGGTGTTTATTTTTAACAAAATTGGTGGAGTTTTTTTCTTTGTACATTGATTTTTCTTTTGGTTTTCAGTTGTTTTAAGAAATAAATGGAGGGAGAGATATGCTTCCTTTGCTCCCATTAACCAAAAGAATAGTTTGAACAACACAGGAATTAACATTTCCATTAAGTTGTAGAGGACCTGCTTGAGACACAGCTGGGCCTTGAGCTTTTAAAGGTGCTACAACTTTGTACCGGTTTCATTTTTTTCTATTGTTGGTATCTTCAAATGTTCTCATTTCCCTAGATTTATTTTTATAGTTAAATTTTCCCTAAAAAAATAACCTCTTCATATACATTTTCAAATATAATGACCAAAAGGTACATATTGCATTCTTTTGAAATTTTCAGTTATCCAGTTTTCCACTTTTTTTGTTATATTTTAATGGGCTCTCTCTTTTTTGTCATCTAATTTATTTGCCTTTTCAAAGAAACGATTTTTTGGATTTATTGAAAAATTCCATTGCTGTTGGGATGGGAGAAAATTAAATCCTCTAAATAATAGGCGAGGCATGGTGGCTCACGCCTGTAACCCCAGCACTTTGGGAGGCGGAAGTGGGTGGATCATTTGAGGCCAGGGGTTCAAGGCCAGCCTGGCTGATATGATGAAACCCCTTCTCTACTAAAAATACAAAAATACAAAAATACAAAAAGTAGCCAGGCATGGTGGTACGTGCCTGTAGTCTCAGCTACTTGGGAAACGGAGGCACAAGAAATCATTCAAACCAGAAAGGTGGAGGTTGTAGTGAGCCAAGATTGTGCCACTGCACTCCAGCCTGGGTGACAGAGCAAGACTGTCTCAAAAAAAAAAAAAAAAAAAACTTTAAATAATAGTATATTGTTTTGCAGATTAAAAGATCAATAGATATTTATTGTAAAATGCACAAATAGTGCAACATTTCTTAAAGTAGACAGTGAAATACTTCATGTTGTCATGTTTCTCCAAGAGGTACTATAGGGCCTTCATACGAAACAATTATTCCTTATATAGGACTGTTTGTCTCAATGCACTGTTTGGCCCAATACATGCTGCATGTGATCTGTACCCTCTACTTGCAAGTGCTTGTCATGTCTCCATCACTGATACAATAAAAAATAACCTACATTTCCAAAATCACTCCAAAGGAATGATCCTGAGAAAGAGTTGAAAATTCTCAACTCCTCAGATTAGATCTCTATTAAATAATTGAATAAGTGTGCTAACTAATATTTGCAAAGCTGTTCATTCTACAAGTTTATAAAAAAATGCAAAGTTGGTAATGTCTTAAATTTTCAATAGATGTGTTTTATAAAAATACTGGTAAAAATTAACATTTTACAGTCATTTTAAATGATGGCAAGATATCCAATGTATTTTTGAATGAAATATCAGGCCACTACAAATCATAATTAGCATAATCCCATTTTTTAAAAAGTACACATATGCCTCTTATGAGTGAGCGTATTTGAGTTCTAATTAAATTTTTGTCGGTGGATTTCTAAGGAATAGAGGAAATGATGAGGCAAGTGGGATTGTAGAGAGAGGGAGATTTCAATTTACATTTAATTCACTCCTGGAGTGTTTGAGTTTTTGTAATAAAACATTATAAAATATTATATCATTTACAGTATGATCACTTATAAACTTTCATTTCAATTAAAAGGAAATTTTTCAAAAGAGGACTACCAAATAACTACTGCAGCCATTGTAGTTACATAAATGACTTTTTCCTTCTTTCATGTTGTGTTAATGGGTGCCTGCTAGGTCAAGACCCAGATTTGATACTGTGTACAGTCAGGATATAAGTATCAAAACAGAAGATTACCTATCTTGGTATCCTAGCTTCCCCACTCCTGAGCAAGCTGGGAAACCATAGGGTACAACTCTCTCAATATGTACTAATGAAACAGAGATACTTTTGCCAAAGGATATTCTTTTTGATGGTAAAAATATTAGCTAACATTTCTTAGCTGACAAAAGTGAAGTATATTAAATATGCTAAGGGAAACTGTGGTTCAAGCGATAGAGATTTTTAATTCTTTTGAGATCATGTAATTATACCCATGATGCAAGGTAAGTTTGATTCAGAATAATTTCTGCCAAAATAAAGGATGCTGTTGATGGCCTGCTCATCCCCTGCCTGTTGACTATTATTCTCAAACTCACCAAAATTAATTTTTAAATAACAAGATAAGAAATATGAATAAGCTCTGCCTTTTGTGGGACAGTTTGAAAGTACGGAAGAAATTCAGAAAGGACCTAGTCAGGAATAGATGAGAAAAGAAAAATATATACTATTTTGGCCATTGATATTGTTTGGCTCTGTGTCCCCACCCAAATCTCATCTTGAATTGTAATCCCCACATGTAAAGAAGGAACCTGGTGGGAGGTGATTGGATCATGGGAGCAGCTTCCCCCATGCTGTTCTCATGATAGTGAGTTAAGTTCTCAAGAGATCTGATGGTTTTATAAGTGTTTGACAGTTCCTCCATCACGTGCTTACTTTCTCCCTTGCCTGCCACCATATAAGACGTGTCTGCTTACCCTCCCACCATCATTGTAAGTTTCCTGAGGCCTCTCCAGCATGCAGAACTGTGAGTCAATCAAACCTTATTCCTTTATAAATTACCCAGTCTCAGGAAAGTCTTTTATGACAGTGTGAAAACGGGCTAATACAGCCATGAAAAATGAATAATGGTTAAATGGTAGGAAGAAGCAAGGACATTCTTAGCCTAGAGAGTACAAAAGAAAAGCCATGGGGTTGGACCTAAGAAGAATACAAAGGAAGAGGAGAGAAGAGTATTCATTGTGCTCCGGAGCTGAATTGGGAAATTTTTTACAAAACCAAGAAATACCAAACTTAGTGAACTATTGTGGGACCAGTGAATAAAGAAATATTAAAGCGATGAAAAATAATTTGAGTAAATATAATGAGAAGAAAAATTAAGAATATCTGTATATTTTTATCAAATGATGTAGTGATTAAAGTTACATTATAAATTATTCTATCTATGGAATTAATTATGGATTGAAAAGAATAAAATTCAGACAAACTATAAACTTCACTCATTCTTTATTTTGGAACTTAAAGAACTTGTGTATCTAAGTTAATCATATATTTTTATGTTATTTTTACAAAAGTATCTATGCATTAATTTAGACAGATTTTTATTGCCTGTTTTCTATAAAAATAAAGTGTAAGATTTTACTACTTCAGATAACATTTGCTATAAGTCAATCTATGTCTTCCAAGAAAATCTCTTGGTCAGGGCTCATACTTCTCCACCATGTTTCAGGTTTGATTTATTTTCAAAGAGGTAAGATTTTTTACTGTGTCCCCTTAAATTGAAATAGACGTAATTAATGTGGCTATAGTGAGATTCAACTTCAATATAGTAATTGTGTTCTGAAATATTCATCTTAAAACGAAATATTTTCTCCTCTAACTGGAATCTTTCATTTACAATTCACTTAAACTTTTGGTCTTTACACTGGAAATTCTTCTTTAAAGAAGATGTGACTATTTTGTTCTCATAGAAGCTAGACTCTCGGAGAAGACAGAAACTGCAATGGCAGGAAGATTAATGTAGGTCCTAGAGTCTAGAAAGTTGTCTAGAGAGTATTTAAAATGGTTACTGCAAGAAAACTCAAAAAGAGAACAATCATCCAGAATAGAAAGAGATAGAAACAATTAAACAATTAAAATAACAATACCAGGTGTGTATAGTCAGAGGGAGAGATTTTGCCATAATAATTCTCGGGAAAGAAAGAAAATATTTTTGTATAACATCATAGAAATGTTAATGGAGATGTTAAGCTTCTCTGATGGGTAGTTTGAGAAAATTTTTAAAAATTGAAAAGATTTTTCTTTTTTTTGAGATGGAGTCTCACTCTGTCACCCAGGCTGGAGTGCAGTGGCGCCATCTCGGCTCACTGCAAGCTCTGCCTCCCGGGTTCATGCCATTCTCCTGCCTCAGCCTCCCGAGTAGCGGGACTGCAGGTGCCCACCACCACGCCTGGCTAATTTTTTTTTTTTGTATTTTTGTTAGAGACAGGGTTTCACCATGTTAGCCAGGATGGTCTCAATCTTCTGACCTCGTGATCCACCTGCCTCAGCCTCCCAAAGTGCTGGGATTACAGGTGTGAGCCACTGCACCAGGCCAAGATTATTGTTTTAAAGTATGAAAATTAATATTGAATTCTTGCAGTTATATAATATGGTGTCCTATAATTTCTGTTTGGAATATAAAATCAGCAACTAATATGTATTTTCAAAACATTATAAATACAGAGTGCTAAGTGACTTCACTGTGAAATGTAGTCATATGAAGAATATAATAATTCTCCTGGATTCTTTTTAAATGGACTGTCTAACATTATATTAAAAGGTTTCCCCAGTAATTCATTATATCAAAGTGCTCCAGGCTGGATGTGGTGGCTTACGCCTGTAATCCCAGCACTTTGGGAGGCCGAGGTGGGTGGATCACTTGAGGTCAGGTGTTCGAGACCAGCCTGGCCAATATGGTGAAACCCCATCTCTAATAAAAATACAAAAAATTAGCTGGGTGTGGTGGTGGGCAACTGTAATCTCAGCTAATCAGGAGGCTGAAGCAGGAGAATTGCTTGAACTTGGAAGGCACAGGTTGCAGGGTGCCAAGATCATGCCATCCCAATCCGGCCTGGGTGATAGAGCAAGACTCAGTCTCAAGGAAAAAAAAAAAAGCTCAAAAAATGTTTGCTTATTTTGGTAAAATTATTCATTGACTATACTCAGAAATCAAGCAAACTGTCCATATTTCAGTTTTGGAAATTACATATTAAAGATCTAAAACAAAAGATAAAATATATGCAAAAATATTTGTATTTCTGGATAAATTAGTTTCCTGAGTTAACTCCTTGACTGTTGACATTGAGTCTATTTTAAATTAAACAAGGTGCTGATAAAACAAAAGACAAAGCAAGAAATTCAAAATAAAATTGAAATATGAAATCAGAGCTTATCTAAGATAAAATTTCTCTGACTGTAAAAGAGATCTTCACACAAAAAATGGATTTATATAGTCTGTTTCCAAAAGACCGTAAAACCAACGAGTTAATAGTTGATTTTTATGTGAAAAAAGAGAGTGTAAAAGAAAAAATAATGACACCAAAATCTCTTTTAAATTCAAAGAGTCAATAAGTTTCAAAAATGTAATTCAGATAAGAAACTAATGTCAGCTACATTCCTCCACAGTAAAGGTCTGCATCAACTTTTCACCTTACAGTTTTAGCATTCATTATAAAACTTGCTTCAATCATTATTTTACTAGGTGTTTAACAGGGTACTACATTCTTTCATTTTTTTCTTCATTTATTAGCTGGAATAATTTCTAAAAGAACATTTCCTCCCAAACGTGTATTGATTACACCAAAACACAGTTTGGACAGGAAAAGCAAGGCAAATAGACAAATGCTTGATTTTTATTTCCCTCCCCACTTTTCACAGTAATGAATTAGTACTTCAACAAACTTTAATAGGGGTTAAAAACTTATTTCCCATAATAAAAATTTTAAATATTTGTAAGTAAATGACAAATAATAATTTACCCAATATTTCATGAGTACCTATAATCAGCCAGGACCCATTCTCCAACAATGCGGGGAAAGGAGCCCAGTTTAAAATTCCTGTCAGGACACCAACAAGATGATGAAATAGAAAGCCTCAAAGCCCCTCCACCCTCCTCTCCAAGGAGACACCAGCTTGACAATAATATACAGATAAATCCCCTTTGTGAAAAGTAAAGAAATTAATTTAAAGACTCTGGATTCCCTGGTAGGCTTCAAGCCAGGCACATCTAATCCAGCAGGTAAATTTGTTGCACTCTGTCATCCTCCCTCAGCAGTACAACGCAATGGAGAGAAAGCTTCAAACTCCCAGCTCATCTCTAGGGAGAGAAAGAAAAGTCTAGACCGTATGTCCACATTTTGACTTTTTGGAAGGGCAGGGCTGCCCGAGGAACTAGCACCTATCTACTCTGAATCTAAGGGCTAACAGGAAAGGATGCCAGATTGCATGCCTGCTGATAAAGCTACAGTTTGGACTGTCACTCAATCACCATCATTCCTCCTGTGACTCAGTGTAACAAGATTGGGAGAACACAGTTCCTGATTCCCCCACAGGAGTGAAAGAGAATACTGAAACACACATTCAGTGTTCAGACTTCAGGGGAGTTGCCAAGTGATTGTTTTCCGTCTTGCCTGAATTTAAGTGCTAACAGGAAAGCTTGCCAGGTTGGGGATATTAAGAACAAATGAGTTGAGGCAGTTTGGGTTAACATACATTCACTTATCATACTATCCTTCCCTGGATCAATATGCAGTGAGTGGGAGAAAACCCTCAACTCCTGGCTTCTCCTTGGAGAAGGAAAAAGCTGGAGTGTGCATCCAGAATTCCAACTTTTCCCAGTCAGCCTGAGGGACTGTTTTCTATCTGACCGGATACTCTTGATGTCTGAGGACTGCTGAGAACAAAAGAGAGTTAGGGGTTTACAGCAACTACAGAGAACCTACAGTACTACAGATAGATAACAAAGAGAGCAAGAGATTACAAACTCCTGAAGAAAGACCTGCAAATTTTTCTAAGAATTTACACACAATTCCAGAGACAATACATTCACAGAATAGATTTGACATACTTCAGAATCTCTAACTGGGCTGAATGGTGAAAGGATTTCCCAGTGCAAAACCAGTCTGTAAAGACAGGGAGAAGTGGTTATTTTTTTTCAAGTCCTAGAATCGCAACACAAAATTAAAAGGCACACAAGGAAACAGGGAAACATGGCCCAATAAAAGGAACAAAATAAGTTTCCAAATATCAACCCTTCAAAAATGGAGGTATATAAATTATCTGGCAAAGTGACATATCCTGACACATTCTCCAGGATAGATCACGTTAGGTCACAAAACAAGTCTTAACAAATTTAAGACAAAGGAAATCAAGAATCTCTTTTGACCAAAAATAGGATGAAGCAAAAATTCAATAGTAGAAGGAAAACTGAAACATTACAAATATATGGAAATTGAACAACATACTATTGAAAAAGCAATGAGTCAAAGAAGAAATCAAAAAGAATGTTAGAAAACAAGCTGACAAAAAAAACACAACATAGCAAAACTTAGAAATGCAGCAAAGGCAGTACTAAAGAGGGAAACTTTTAGCAATAAATGCCTACCTTAAAAAAGAAGAAAGATGTCAAATAAACAACCTAACTTTACAATTCAAGGAACTAAAAAGAGAAGAACTAAGCCCAAACCCAGCAAAAGGAAGGAAATAATAAAGATTAATGCAAATAAAGGATATTTTCACACACATATTTTCATTATAACGAGAAAGTAGAACCAATGCAAGTGAATAGATTAAAAAAACTGTGGTATTACTATACAATGGAATATGGCAATTAAAAAGAGAAAAGACTACCAAATAAAATTAAAAATGAAAAAGTAGACATTGCAATTGATGCCACAGAAATAAAAAAAATTGTTAAGAGACTGCTGTGAATGATTATGGTAGTAATTGGATAACCTAGAAAAAAATCAAATTGCTGGAAATATACAACCTACGACACTGAATCAAGAAGAAATACAAAATATGAACAAATCTATAGCTAGTAAGATGTTTAAATCAGTAATCAAAAATCTTCCAGCAAAGAAAACCTCAGGCGCAGATGACTTTACTAGAGAATTCTGCCAACATTTAAGGAAGAATTAATGCCAATATTTCTCAAACATTCCTAAAAAATTAAAGAAGAATAAACAATTCTAAACTCTTTTTGTGAAGCTAGCATAACCCTAATATCAAAGACAGACAATGGCACTACAAGAAAAAAAATAAATATTCCTAATAAATGTAGATGCAAAATCCTCAACAAATATCAGCAAATTGAATTCAACAGCACTATAAAGTATCATCCACCATAATTATGATGGATTTATTCCTGGGACACAAGAAGGGTTCAACATGTGAAAATCAATATAATATGTGACATTAACAAAAAAAAAATCACATGTTCATCTCTGTAGATGAAGAAAGAGCATTTGATGAAATTCAACATTATTTCATTAGAAAAACACTTGAAAAAATAGGAATAGAGGGAAATTATTCCAACAGAATAAAGGCCATATGTAAAAATCCACAGCTAACATCATATTAACGAAGAAAAGCTGAAATCTCTTCTTCTAAGATCAGGATCAGGAACAAGGCAAGGATGCCTTTATGAAGTACATAAAGTCCTAACTAAAATAATTGTGCAAGAAAAAGATATAAAAGGCATCCAAATTGGAAAGGAAGAAGTAAAATTTTCTCTATTCACAGAAAACATCATCTTATGTATAAAAAAACCCTAAAGATTCAACAAAAGTTCTTAGAACTAATAAAATGAATTCAACAAAGTTGCATGATTCAAAGTAAAGATTCAAAAAAAAACACAAACAGCAAACATTCTGAAAAGGAAATTAAGAAAGCAATCCATTTACGATGACATCAAAATGAATAAAATACTTAGGAATAAACTTCACTGGGTTGGGGGAAGACTTGTACACTGAATACTGCAAAACATTGCTGAAAGAAATTAAGGAAGACACAAGTGAGTGGAAAGACATCTCATTTTCATGAATTGAAAGAATATTTTTAAATTCTAATACTAGCCAAAGCAATTTACAGATATGATGTAATCCCTATAAAAATTCCAATGATAATTTTAGAGAACTAGAAAGGACAATTCTAAAATCCATATGGAACCACAACAGACCCTGAATATACAAAACAATCCTAAGAAAGAAAAACAAAGTTAGAGGCCTCACATTTTCTGACTTTGAAATCTACTACAAAGCTACAGCAATCCAAATAGTGTGATATTAACATAAAATTAGTCATATAGATGAATGGAACAGTGTAGACTAGTGGAACAGAATAGAAAGCCCATTGGGAGGCCAAGGCGGGCAGATCACCTAAGGTCAGGAGTTCAAGACCAGCCTGGCTAACATGGTGAAACTCTGTCTCTATGAAACAATACAAAAATTATCTGGGCGTGGTTGTGGGCACCTGTAATCCCAGCTACTCGGAGGCTGAGGTAGGAGAATCACTTGAACTCAGGAGGAAGAGGTTGCAGTGAGCCGAGATCACACCACTGCACTCCCACCTGGGTGACAGAGCAAGACTCCATCTCAAAAAAAAAAAAAAGAAAGCCCAGAAATAAACCTACATGCATATAGTCAAATGATCTTTGATGAGGGTGCCAAAACTACACAATGGAGAAAGGATAATTTCTTCAACAAATATTTTTGGGAAAACTGGATATCCATATGCAAAAGAATGAAGGTGAACTCTTATCTTACACTGTTCACAAATGTTAACTCCAGATGGATTGAAAACTTAAATGTAAGACCTAAAGCTGTAAACCTCCTACAAGAAAACAAAAAGAAAGGCTTTATCACATTGGTCATGGCAATAATTCTTTGGATTTGACACCAAAAGCATAGGCAACCAAAGCAAAAATAGGTTAGAGTGATTACATCAAGATAAAATGCTTCTGTGCAAAAAAGGAAACAACACAGTGAACAGGCAGCCTAGCGAACTGGAGAAAATATTTGAAAACCGTATATGTGCTAAGGGCTTAATATCCAACATATATAAGAAACACCTATAACTCAAAAGCAAATAAATAACCCAATTTAAAAATGGCCAAGTTCTTAAATAGATATTTTTCAGGAAGACATGCAAATGACCAACAGGGATATGAAAAGATACCAAACATCATTTATCATCAGGGAAATGCTAATTAAAATCACAATAGGATTTATCACCTCATAACCATATGACCATTTTTTAAAAAAGAAAATAGCAAGTGTTGATGAAGATGTAGAGAAATTGAATTGGAACCCTATGTACTGTCAGTAGGAAAGTAAAATGGTAGAGCCACTGTGGAAAACAGTATGGAGGGTCCTCAAAACATTAAAAAATAGACCTACCATATGATGCAGCAATCCCACTTGAGGGCATTTTTCCACAATAATTGAAAACAAGATCTTGAAGTGATATTTGCATTCCCACATTCATTGCAGAATTATTGACAGTAGCCAAAAAGTAGAAACAATCTAAATGTCCATCATCAAATGAGCAGATAAAGAAAATATGGTATATAAAGTACCCAAAGGATTATAAATCATGCTGCTATAAAGACACATGCACACATATGTTTATTGCAACACTATTTACAATAGCGAAGACTTGAAACCAAGCCAAATATCCAACAATGATAGACTGGATTAAGAAAATGTGGCACATATACACCATGGAATACTATGCAGCCATAAAAAATGATTTCATGTCCTTGGATGAAGCTGGAAACCATCATTCTCAGCAAACTATCGCAAGGACAAAAAAACCAAACACCACATGTTCTCACTCATAGGTGGGAATTGAACAATGAGAACACATGGACACAGGAAGGGGAACATCACATTCCGGGGACTGCTGTGGGGTGGGGGGAGGAGGGAGGGGTAGCATTAGGAGATATACTGTGAAGCAGAGAGAGCAGTGAAGAGTGTACTGTAATATTCTTATGCGAGAAATAGTGGAGGGAATGAGAGGTGGTCAGCTTTAAACTGCCATTTGCTCTCTGTATCAGGGCTCAGGGACTTTCACACTCTCCAGGGATTCCTTACAGTTTTTACATTCGTTTCTCAGTTGCAAACATAATCTCTTCACTCTATGAGAACTCTAGATCTGAATCCTTGTTATGAGTCAGGAGTCCACTCTAGTTTACTCTCTTGTCAGTAACTAGACTTGAAATGTTTGGATATTAATTGACATAGTAATAAGATTGGTTAGAGAAATAGTGAAGAGAGAGCATCCCCATCCTATGACCATGTCAGCACCAGAAGAGAAAAACACATCTACACAGTTTTTCCATTGGCAAAGGCCCTGGTATTCTGTTAGGGAACAGGTTATAAAGGAAATACAAAGGATCTTTGTACTTACTTTCAGAATTTATTTTCTTTATCATGAAAAGAGTCCAAGGCCTTTTTGTTTCTAATTGCTTCTTGTGTATCTACTACCATCCCTTGCTAAATTATTGATAACATTTCCTCAAATCTAGGCATCATGTCCTGCATTCCAAATTTTCAACAGCTGAAAATTTCACCTTTTCACTGCCTTAATGTTTATCTTAGTAAAAAGTTGAGAAAGACCGTAATAGAGTTATTTAATCAGAGTTTTTTCATCTACAATAATTTTTGAATAAGGAATAACCTCAACACTTTTTTTTTTTTTTTTTTTTGAGACGGAGTCTCGCTCTGTCACCCGGGCTGGAGTGCAGCGGCGCAATCTCGGCTCACTGCAAGCTCCGCCTCCTGGGTTCACGCCATTCTCCTGCCTCAGCCTCTCCGAGTAGCTGGAACTACAGGCGCCCGCCACCACGCCCGGCTAATTTTTTTTTTTTTGTATTTTTTAGTAGAGACGGGGTTTCACCGTGGTCTCGATCTCCTGACCTCGTGATCTGCCCGCCTCGGCCTCCCAAAGTGCTGGGATTACAAGCGTGAGCCACCGCGCCCGGCAACCTCAACACTTTTTTTCCTTACTTGGCAAATAATTTCCATAGAGAAAGACTGTAATAGAATTATTTAATCAGATTTTTTTTCGTCTACCATAATTTTTGAATAAGGAAAAACATCAACACTTTTTCTCCTTACTTGGCAAATAATTTCCATAGAGAAGAAAAAAAACAATCAAAACAGGTACAAAATGTTACAAAACCAAAGGACCATGTGAGGTGAAATTTAAAATGAGAAAAATGTACACATTACTTTGGGCAATGAAACTCCTGGGAAATAGTAACTCAGCACTTGAGAGCTAAATAATTCTACAGAACTAAATATATATTCTGGTATTCAGTGGGAAATGACATCATAGAGAGGTTAGGTCTATTAAAACATATTTGTAGATGTGTTGGTATAAAAATTGCTTTTAGAGATGGGAAGAGAAAAAACTCATTTGTTTAACAAGTTCTGTTGGGTGCTTTTCACTAAAAGAGAAACACCATATGTTTATAACAGTGAGGATGTAAATTGCAGTACATTTCAAATTACATGAGAAACTAAAGAAAATATCTGTTTCAGGTCACTGAATAATGCATCCTTATTTAGTGTTTGTCCCTAATTTCTTTGATTTTATAAATAATTCAGAGCAATGATTTTACCTTTCTCTACAGCTGTATTTGGCAAATTTCCACATCATTTTTGTTGCAAAGATGCAGCCAAGTTTCTTAGAATAGGAACAATGTTTAGAATGTATTTTTTTCATAATGAAAAAATATTATGAAAGGGGCAACTAAGATATAGCTTACAGAGTTCTGTATTGTGATAACTAAAACAGACTTAGCCTCAAGTAAAACTGACATCTTGCTAACTGTTGGTGGTGAAGGAGAAAGAAGACAACACTGAACCAGACTGGGGAAAGATGAATTCAAATTAGTTAGAGATTTGTCACCCAAAGCAAAACAAATTCAAGCTTGAACTGAGTTGACATTGATAGTTATTATGAACTGCAAATCTCCCAAATTCATATGTTGAAATCCTAACTCTCAATGTGTTGGTATTACGAGGTAACCCTTTGGGAGGTAATTAGGTCATGAAGATGAAGCCCTCATCAAAGGAAGTAGCGAGTGCCCTTCTAAGAAGAAATACAAGAGAGATTTTTCTCTCCTCCATGTGAGGATAAAATAAGACAGCCATCTGTAAACCAGAAAGACAGCCTTCATCAAGAACCCAACCATGCCGACACCCTGATTTCAGATTTACAGCCTGCAGATCTATGAAAAACAAATGTTTGTTGTTTTAGCCACTCAGTCTATGTTTTCTGTCATAGCAGCCCACATTGACCAAGAAAATACTAAACCATTTGATAGATGAAAATAGTATCAGACAAGGTATCATATGAGTAAAAACCTAAGATTTATGTGTGATCATTTTACATTGGAGCAGCTACTGAAACTTGAGACCAATACCACTAGCTAACATCAGTATGTCAACCCAAAACATTTGGGACAGTAATGAAGGTACAGCAAGTGAATTGTTTTAATATATAATCAAGGCAAAGTTATCAGCAGAATTATAGGAAAAAAATCCACTAAATTTGGTTTATGAGAAATTCATGATTCATTGTATACCTTGATACTGGGCTTAAAGCAGCAATCCTAATTCCAGATCTACCTTCAAGTCTGGGTCAGTGTTCTCAAATGCTGCCAGTTTCGTGTCAGGACTGGCTTAATATCGAAGGTAACTGAGCATTGCTAATGTCTGACTGGAGCTGAAAGAGGTCAAAAGCAGGGTTATAATTTTGGGAAAACTGACCTGATGTTAACTTCCATCCCTTCCATTTCAAACGGGAAGGTATCATAAATAGAAGCTATCAGCAGTCTTATCTAATAACTTGTGGATAATTCCTTTTTTTTTCTTTTTTTAAGAGTCAGAGTCTCACTCTGTCACCTAGGCTGGAGTGCAGTGGTGCAATTGTTATGGAATCTTTGGGGTGTCCATTTTCTGGTTGGAAAACTGTGGTTGGTGGCATCTTTGCCCGAGTTCTTGTCCTGCATCCAGGAAGAATGGTGTAGGTAGACAAGTGAAGGGTTAAAGGAGAGGAGTTTTATTAAGTATTAGAAAAACTCAAAGGGGACTCACAGTGGGTAGCTCCTCTCTAGGTTGTTCTGTCAAGTGTTCAGCTCTCAGCAGAAAGGGAAGCCCTGGAGAGTGTTGCTCCTGTCTGCAGCTGGTAGTTCCCAGACATCTCTGCAGGTCTCTGAAGCATTCAGCAGAGAAAGTAGCTGGCCTTCCCATTGTCTCCAGCTATCAGCAGAAAGGATAGCTCCTTCCTGCCTCTAGTCTTCCCTCCTCTGTCTTCTGCCCTGTTCTGGTTGAGTCCTGGGCTTTTATGGATGTCAGAAGAGAGGAAGTGTATGCCCATTGGTCCATGGGCAGCCATGGGCAAGCCCAGGAAAAAGCACCATGAGTTTCCCCTCCAGTCTGCAGGACTGGCAGCCCAGCCTGCAGGTGGGGCTTCACTGGGGACACATCACCTTCCACCCAGGAGCCTGTATGCCTCTCACAGCCATCCATGGCACCCAGGCTGCTGGCATCAAGGGGCACTTGCAGGCCAGTGCCCAGACACCCTCGGACCCCCTCAGCTTCCCCTCCCATGCTCCTGCTCCTCTCCTCAGTGTCCAAACTCCAGAGGGGGCTGAGGTGGCAGGGGACTGTCATGTCAGCACTGCTTCCAATGTGTGTACACCTGGCTGGGCTGTGACAGCACCCTGCTGGGTCCCAACCCCACTCTGAGATCAGAGCACAGAGCCAGGAGGTGGGAGAGACCAGGCAGCAGGACGAGGTGCCTCCAAGCCTGCAAGGGGCAAGGGGGGCATTCCCAGGCTCCCCAAGAGTGCAGGGATGCCTGAGTCTGCAGCATTGGTTTGGGTGGCTGGGTGGTGGGCTGGGTTGGGGACCGAGTAGGGGAGTTGGATAAACTCCTGTCTGCTCCATGGAGTGGGAGGTCCAGGTCTACAGCTACAGCTGCAGTTTAGGCAGCTGCAGCAGCACCCAGGGAGCTCCCATTCCAACTCGGAAGGGACAGGGCTCCCACTTGTCCCCGTCCTGACAACTCCAGGGAGCATACAACCCTGGCCACACCGCCCCCCTGCAGCTGGTATGATGGCAGCGATTGCTGCCATCACAATCATAACTTATTGTAGCCTCAAACTCCTGGGCCCAAGTGATCTTTTTACCTCAGTCTCCCCAATAGCTGGGGCCACAGGCATGTGCCACAATGCCCATCTAATTGTTTTTTATTTTTTGTAGAGAAGGTGGTCTGGCTATATTGCCCAGGTTAATCTCTAATTCCTGGACTTAAGCAGTCTTCCTGCCTCATTCTCCTAAATGGCTGGGATTACAGGCATGAGCGACTGTGCCCAGCTCCTGATAAATCCTTTCTTAATCAAAGTCTTCAGCAGCAGCCTTACTTGCCACAATCTTCCCAGATGATCTCAAGTATCCAAAGAAATTAAAAGTAGCTACTGCTGACAAAACTGTTGGGTTCCCTGATACTGTGCAAGAATAAAATTATGCTAGGTCTTCCGTTAGCTAGCTCTTCTTCTGTAACAGTCTCTTTCTATGTATTAATCACAACTGATGCTACTTTTTAAAGAATTGTTCCTAGAAACTTTCTCCCTTCCCAGTCATAATTAATGTATTATTTATCCATTTAAAGGACTATATAAATAGGACATGGTTTGGGTATATCACAGCACTTATGGCCATTTACTTTGTGGTTCAGTGATTTCTGTGTGCTTCTGACTTGTATATACTTTCAGCCCTTGCAGATGTAGTGGTGGTAGTTTTCCCAACTTAAATTTATCTGTATCATCCACCTTTATCCACAGTCCTCCTCATGATTAGCACATTGTCAATAAATATTTACTAAGCTGAACTGAAAGTTTTTATTATGCATAAATATAAGATGTCCATGTCCATGGCCATGCAGGACAGCAGAAGATAATTTTTTTTACCAGTGTATCTATTGCTAACAATTGCTTCAAGGTCAGGAGCCAACTCATGTATTAGACATGTAAATCTTGTGAAAATATTCCTATTGGAAACAGCATGTAGCAAGTGCAAATAGAACTAAATAAATCCTTTAATTTATCACAGTCCCTTCAAAGTATGAATTCTTCTTCTAGCATTACATCAAATTTGATAAAATCCAAAAATATTTTATCTCAATGTTTTAAAAGTGTTGATGCTGTATACATTGAGTTATTGTACAATTGAATGGGACCCACTGTAAGGAGTAGCCCCACAGGGTCGGTGGGTCTCTCCCTGTATGCGGCGACGAGAGAGTGTAGAAATAAAGACACAAGACAAAGAGATAAAAGAAAAGGCAGCTGGGCCCGGGGGACCACTACCACCAATGCGCAGAGACCGGTAGTCGCCCCGAATGTCTGGATTCGCTGTTATTTATTGTATACAAAGCAAAAGGGGCAGGGTAAAGAATGTGAGTCTTCTCCAGTGATAGGTAAGGTCACGTGGGTCACGTGTCCACTGGACAGGGGGCCTTCCCTGCTTGGCAGCCAAGCCAGAGAGAGAGAGGAGACAAAGAGAAAGACAGCTTATGCCATTATTTCTACATATCAGAGACTATTAGTACTTTCACTAATTTACTACTGCTATCTAGAAGGCAGAGCCAGGTCTGCTATCTAGAAGGCAGACTGGTGTCAGGCTCTCCACAAGAGGTGGAGGAGCAGAGTCTTCTCTAAACTCCCCTAGGGAAAAGGAGACTTCCTCTCCCGGTCTGCTAAGTGGCGGGTGTTGTTCCTTGACACGTTTTGCTACCGCTAGACCACGGTCCGCCTGGCAATGGGCATCTTCCCAGATGCTGGCGTCACCACTAGACCAAGGAGCCCTTGGCATAACAGAGGCTCGCACTCTTGTCTTCTGGTCACACCTCACTATGTCCCCTTAGCTCCTATCTCTGTATGGCCTGGTTTTTCCTAGGTTATGATTATAGAGCGGGGATTATTATAATATTGGGATAAAGAGTAATTACTACCAACTAATGATAATGATATTCATATATAATCATATCTAAGATCTAGAATGACTATTTTTGTTTTATATGTTTTATATTTTATTATATTGGAACAGCTCGTGTCCTCGGTCTCTTGCCTCAGCGCCTGGGTGGCTTGCCGCCCACAACCCACATTCAAAGTTTTTCTTCAATGTTAAAATTAAATGGTTCTCTCTGTGATTCTTTCTGTTTGCGGTTCTTCTCATTTCATTGTTAGAATTTGCTTCTACTAATGTAATTCATTTGGCATTCCAGACGTTCTGATCTTTTCAAATGTGTATTTTGACAGATGCCTCAAATATTCATCCTTGGTTTGTGCTATGGGCTGAAAGTTTATATCTGTCCAAAATTCATATATTGAAATCTAATTCCCAATATGTTGGCGTTAAGATGTGAGGCCAGGCTGGACACAGTGGCTCACACCTGTAATCCCAGCACTTTGGGAGGCTGAAGTGGACAGATCAAGAGGTCAGGAGTTCAAGACCAGCCTGGCCAACATGGTAAAACCCCATCTCTACTAAAAATACAAAAGTTAGCCAGGTGTGGCGGCACACGCCTGTAATCCCAGCTACTCAGGAGGCTGAGGCAGGAGAATTGCTTGAACCCGGGAAGCAGAGGTTGCAGTGAGCTGAGATTGTGCCATTGCACTCCAGCCTGGGCAACAGAGCAAGACTCCATCTTAAATAAATAAATAAATAAATAAATAAATAAATAAATAAATAAATAAAGAGGGGAGGTCTTTGGGATGTGAGTAGGTTAAGGGGGTTGGGGAGCCATCATGAATGGGTTAGTCCCCTTATAAAAGAACCCATAGGGAGCTACTTTGACCCTTTTGCCCTTATGCCTTGTGAAGATGCAGCAGTAAGTTTGAGAAACAAACCTCACCAGGTAAGAACTCTGTTGGCACCTTGATCTTGGACTTCCCAACCCCCAGAACTGAGAATAATAAATTTGGTTTATAAATTACCCAGTCTAAGGTAATTTGTTACAGCAGTCCAAATGGACTCAAACAGGTTGTAAACACTTGAAAAATGAGTATCTGTGTTGAATCACATATTTTAGCCAAAGTTTGCTTGTAGGAATACAGCCTATGGCCAAAGAATTAACAGCTGACCTCATTTGAATGGCCGAGATTTGCTCTCTATTTCCAGTATTTTATTTTTGTGCCTGTATGTTGGATATAGAAAAATTTTTACAAAACAAACCAGAAAAGTTCAATAAATATATTTCAACAATTATCTTAATATTTTCACCAGTAGATTAAGCATACTGTTATAAACACTCTATTTCTATTTATTCAAAGCTTGAATTGTGCTAGCTGCTGATAACATTTTTTAATTAGCATTGCAACCATATTCACCTACCATATTTTTCCCTCTCCTTTGATTTCTGGGCCATTACTCACTTTCACAATTTGTATGTGACTCACCATTCTATACCTACTTTTGCCTTACCTTAAAGTATTTTTTGATTTGATACATTGACATTTTTTCTCCTTTTGCTTTTGGAATTGTATTACTGTCATGGGGGGTTTTCTTTTTCTTTTTCAAGAGTTTCTCAAAATTCTTGACCAAAGCCCTATCCCCTGAAGCGAGTAATATTCTTCACTATATTACTGGATCACATGTTTACATCTGGCTAAAGTAAGAAACAATAATCGTGTTCTGTAGCTAATCGATAATTGTTAAAATAAACTTAACAATTGATAATAAATTATAGAAAATGATTATTTTAAGGTTCTTTATACTTGTAATATTTGTAAATAATATGAGTTATCACCTCTTTCTGTAGCTAATTGTATAGGGAACACATGCAGTTAGTGGCATGTTTCTTAACACATTTCTCATATCAAGAATAACAAATACAATGCAATGGGGAGTGGAGAAAAGAAATTAAGTGTGGCTACATCTGCAAGTAACAATTGCAGCCACTTTGTCGAGGGTAAAACAATCGTCAATGAGCTGTACAGATTGTCACCAGAATAACTGAACCAAGAGGTTCCAACTCATTAATTTTTTTCATTCCCATATACCTGAACATCTTGGACATGAAGAAATAGTGTGTATGTGTTAATAGGCACAGCTGTAGTAATGACTTCTACCTATTAGAAGCAGTTATCTATTTTCCTGTTACTATCTAATTTTTACACAAAAATACTTCAGATGAATATTGACAGAAACTCAGAAAGAAGTATGGCATAAACTAATGTAAAGGTAATGTAGTAATGGCAGAAAGTTACAGCTTAAAAGTTTTTACAATGGGAAGATTATTGTAATAGTGAGAGCCATGTATAAGTTTGTTTTGAAATGATAATGTACAGCTAAAGAGTATAATGCTCAAATTTTTGTATATGTAGTTTTCATAATTCAATAAGTAGGCTTAAGAGACAATAAGAATTATACAGAATGTTGGATTTTATTTCACATCTGTTCCTCTTGTCAGACATTGCCATCTTTCCCATGTTTCATCAGGTGTTCAGTAAGTTAACAACATTCACTCTGTGAAAAGTACCACATGATTTGTTGTATAAATATAGTTGGAAATACACTGTGGCTCCTCATATCCTCAAGCTTATAATTCAGTTTGGAGACTACACTATATAAATGTAGAAATGCCATAATTTGCTTATAAATTGACTTTCTAAAACATGCAAATTAATATGGTAGAAACTGAATACATAAGTATGGGGGTGCCATATAAAATAATGATCAATGCCTGTGGGATTAATCAAGGAAAGTTTCTTGGGGAAGTGAATTCTAAACAGAATTTGGTATATTCGTTTATTTAGCACTGATTTTATGTTTTCTAATTATAAATACAATGTATTCTCGTATTCTCAAGGTAATAAATTTGCAAATTTTAGATTAGTAGGAAGAGCAAAAGGAACTAAGATTCCACTGTCCAAAGGTAATCATTATTCAGGTTCTGCTCTTTTCCTTCCATTTGGTTCTCTGATATTTTCTTCATGGTTGCCATTATATCACATATTCAATATTATAACCCACTTTGTGTTTTAGTCAGTGCCTATACATACAACTTTGAATGATACAAATGTCTCATAGAAACTAGGTTTAATCAAATCAAGAAACTAAGTTTAATGCCAGTCTATATCAGTGTACCATTTCCTTCTAGCTAAATATTTAGGCTTTTCCGAATTTTGTTAACGTAAATAACTCCAAAGATATTTTTGTTAACATTTTCTCTTAGTGTTATTTTCCTAAGGCAGACTTTAACAATTTACTATAATAAATTATAGAAAATGATCATTTTGTTTCCTTATACTTGTAATATTTGTAAATAATATGAGTTATCACCTCTTTTGAATTAGTTATTTCTGCTTGATATTTTATTGCATTGATCAGAATTCCTAGAATTGTAATATAATGCTAATTATTAAATCCTACATTCCTTCTCATGTTAATAGTTATTATTTTGTAAATATGATGCTATCAGCAAATTTTAGATTGGCATCCTTAATATATTAGTTAGATGTTAGTAACTCCACTTTTCCCTGTAACTATATTTTTCTTTTTAATCAGAAATCAATCTTGAGTTTTGTTCAATAATTTTATGATATTTATTCTGATTTTTATATTACTTTCTATTAATACATTGATATGGTTTTCTAAGATTTTCCATATGTTTATCTGAAAGAAGTTCTGTAATTTTCTTCACCGTTGCCATTATCAGATTATATATCAGATTTACAAAAGTTTTGTTAAAAATTTGGTTTCCCCCCCATTTTTCTATGTCATTGAACATTTTGTTGACATTTCACATTTCTTGATTATTGAACGAAATCTGTAAGTCCATTGCTTGTAAATGTTTTTTTGGAGGAAAGTTACTCTTTTTTAGTATATACTACTTTGTTATTGCTATATTCACCTATTAAAGTTAAATTATCTACTTTATTAAGACTTAAAATATTAATATAGTATTAACTTATAACTTTAAATATCTTCACATCTGTTGTTATATGTTTTATTTCTAACTTTTAAATTTGTACTTTATTTTGATTAAATTTTATTGAAACTTATCTATTTTATTATTGTTTCTTTTTTAAAGAAGCCAGTCAGGAGTTTGCAATTGTATTTTTTATGATTTATGATTTTATTGTTATTGTTACTCTCATATAACTTGCTTTTTAAAATAAATTTTTATAACTTCTTAAATTTGATGCTGTTTATTTTCTTCCTTTTTTAAAGTAGAGCTTTACCTATCCTTTCTTCACCCACTTACGTTTGAGTCACCTGCAATGTGTCAGCTTCTACATTCCCTGATCTTCCTTGCTGCTTTCCTTTATTTCTTCCTATAATCCAGGTACGATGATCTTCCAATTGGCTCTCACGGCACCCTACATTTCTGTTATCACAGCACATGCTATTCCGTTGTGCAAATGGATGGGCAACTAAGAGCACTTTCAGGACTTTATCATAATGTTTCAAAGTCATATTTTTTTTAAGAGACAGGGTTGTGTTCTATCACCTAGCCTGGGGGAGTACAGTGGTGTAATCATGGTTCCCTGCAGCCTTGAACTCCTGGGTTCAAACATTCCTCCCATCTCAGCCTCTAGAATACCTTGGACTGCAAGGGTGTGCTGCCACACCCAGCTAATTTTTTGCTTTTCATTTTTGTAGAGATGGGGTCTCACTCTGTTGACCAGGCTGGTCTTGACCTCCTGGTCTCAAGTGATCTTCCCACCTTAGCCTCCCAAAGTACTGAAATTATAGGCATGAGCCACCACAACTGATCTGAAAATTCTTAAATCCACTCATGGGCTATCTTCTAACTGTTCCCTTCCTCTATTTATGTCTCCAGTAAATTTCAACTTGTTCTTCAAATCTGGCTTCTGAGTGACCTTTTCAGAGATTCTCCAATATATCCAAGTAAATAAAATAACTGACTTCTATGTTTTCCCATTTTATTTTATGATTAAATCTGAAAATATTGAAATAAACAATATATCCTAAGTAGGTTTTGTTTCTATCTCAAGTTCTAGATTTTGAGGCCTTTGAAGATAGAAACAAAGGAATCAGGTCCTTGAACACAGGAGTTAATCAGTAAGCATTTGTTGAATAAACAATAACAGGACATCTTTCCACTTTCCTAAAACTCCTCAAAGAATTCTTACTCATTCTGATCCATCTTCCCTTTTGATGAGACCAAACCACTCACTGTGGTCAACGGCATTCAAAAATAAAAAAAGTGGGGGATTTCCAGA
Organism: Symphalangus syndactylus; assembly: GCF_028878055.3. Taxonomy (NCBI): domain Eukaryota; kingdom Metazoa; phylum Chordata; class Mammalia; order Primates; family Hylobatidae; genus Symphalangus; species Symphalangus syndactylus. The sequence goes on along the minus strand of NC_072434.2, from coordinate 44,995,272 downwards.
GGTTAAAAAATGTGGACAAAACTATTTGAAATATTCATGTATTTATGAACTGATTCATTAAAAAATTCTCACTATTAATATTTGTTAAATGTTACACATCATTAGGGACCGTAAGTATAGCTGAGAATAAAACAGAAAAAATTTCTGGCCACATGAAATCTATATTCTAGAGGACAGAAGAAATGGTCTGATAAGAATCAGGAAAGAACAACATATGTCCAGATTAAATCATAAATTTTATGTAGAATAAGAGTGAAATCACTGTAAGCTATGTATATTTGACCAAGCTACTTGAACACTTTTAGATAAGTGCTTTAAAGCCATTGGTGGCTTTTGAACAAGGAACTACTGTGGTCACTGAATTTCATGACAGAGTGCAATAGAATGGGAAATGGACATATAAATATTCTCAGGCCACAATGTGCCATATCATGGAAACTTTGCAATTTTCCAGATGACAGAGAATAGAAATATGAGACATGACAATGGAAATGATAGTGAAAAGATGAATGTTAAATACACTGCAGAGTAGTAAGAACTGGCAACAATTGACAAATGAGTTAAGCAAGGTATGAAGAAACGAGGAGTCAGGTGAGGGGAGGGAGGGGGAATAAAATCATGCATCGCTTAATAACAGAGATAGTTTCTGAAAAATGCATTGTTAGACAATTTCATTTTCCTGCAAACATCACAGAGTGTACTTACACCAACCTAAATTGTAGCCCACTACTACACAACTAGGCAATATGGTATAGCCTGTTGCTCCTAGGCTACGAAACTTTATAGCATGTTACTTTACTGAATACTGTAGGCAGTTGTAACACAATGGTAGATATTTGTGTTTCTAAACAAACATCAACATAGAAAAGGTACAGTAAAATACAGTAAGATAGTCTTATGGGTCTACCATTGTATATACAAGTCTGTCTTTGACCAAACATTGTTATGTGGTGCATTACTATAACAGGGTATCATGTTGAGCAGGAAGTCCCAACCTTCACAGTTGAGGCATGCTGATAAAAACTATAATAACAGGGCCGGGCACGGTGGCTCACGCTTGTAATCCCAGCACTTTGGGAGGCCGAGGCGGGCGGATCACGAGGTCAGGAGATCGAGACCACGGTGAAACCCCGTCTCTACTAAAAATACAAAAAATTAGCCGGGCGTGGTGGCGGGCGCCTGTAGTCCCAGCTACTCGGAGAGGCTGAGGCAGGAGAATGGCGAGAACCCGGGAGGTGGAGCTTGCAGTGAGCCAAGATGGTGCTACTGCACTCCAGCCTGGGCGACAGAGCAAGACTCCGTCTCAAAAAAAAAAAAAAAAAAAAAACTATAATAACAAATGTATTACTGATTACAAAATCTCATAATTATGAGTAATTTGTTCTTTCATAAATTTAAGAGAATTTCTCCAGAATAACAACACTCACTTTCATTCCCGTATGCTTGTCTTTAAAAATAGAAAGAAAAGTTGATGAAAGTATGGCTAAAGTTGGAACTTCTCTCTCTTCTACCCTGGCTGCAGTATTAGTGAATAAGTATAATTTTTATGACTGTAACAATTAAATATTTCTCTTTCTGGACTTTACTTTTCCAGAAAGAGAATCTTTGGAGGAAGAGCTGATCTGTGAGGCAATAAAGGAAAAGTGTTAATGTTTATGCCATATGAACCTTTAGAAGAAAGTCATTTTTTGATGGAAGCTTGCTTGTATCAATACATGCATGCATGGAAACAAATATTCTCTTCTTCCCCATGTCTTTTATATGCTATCCTATTCCACCAGTCCTGAATTAGTGCTTTTGCTCTGCAGCTAACTCTCTCAAGTTCCTCTTTCTGAAGTCCAAATCTCTCTCTTGAATGTTTCTGGCCTCAGTACCCACCCTGTAAACGCACTAAACCTAATCCATTTACAGACTAGATAGTTTTTTGGTCCAAAAGATAATTCATGGAATTTCCCTAATAAATGTATATTAATTTATATTACTTTAACAATTGATTTTTATTGATCCTGATGAGGATTGTCTATTAGGTGATTACTATGTGTATTTTGTAAAGATATATATGGCTGGCAGAAAAGAAGATATTGTATGCCATAAAATATTATGAGACAATTTTTTAAAAATAAGACTGTTTTTCCTGAAACAAGCTATTTCTACAAACATATGCTTTCATGAAATTTTATTTCTCATGATACCTTTATGATTACCTTGTTGTATGCTGACTATATTAATAAAGTCAGAGATTCTATGAAGTTTTAAGAGATTTTCTCTCTTATTTTTTCTTTAAGTTCTGGGACAGAACATGTGCAGAACATGCAGGTTTGTTACATAGGTACACACGTGCCATGGTGATTTGCTACACCTATCAACCCATCATCTCGGTTTTAAGCCACACATGCATTAGGTATTTATTCTAATGCTCTCTCTCCTCTTGCTCCACACCCCCCGACAGGCCCTGGTGTGTGATGTTCCCCTCCATGTGTCCATGTGTTCTCATTGTTCAACTCGCATTTATGAATGAGAAAATGCAGTGTTTTGTTTTCTGTTCCTGTGTTAGTTTGCTGAGAATGGTGGCTTCCAACTTCATCCATGTCCCTGCAAAAGACATGAACTCATTCTTTTTTATGGCTGCATAGTATTTCATGGTGTATACATGCCACATTTGCTTTATCCAGTCTATCATTGATGGACATTTGGATTGGTTCCAAGTATTTGCTATTGTAAATAGTGCTGCAGTAAACATATGTGTGCATGTGTCTTTACAGTACAATGATTTATAATCTACTGGGTATGTACTCCATAATGAGATGGCTGGGTCAAATAGTATTTCTGGCTCTAGATCCTTGAGGAATTGCCACACTGTCTTCCAAAATGGTTGAACTAATTTACACTCCAACCAACAGTGTAAAAGCATTCCTATTTCTCCACAGCCTTGCCAGAATCTGTTGTTTCCTGACGTTTTAATAATCATCATTCTAACTGGCATGAGATGGTATCTCACTGTGGTTTTGATTTGTATTTCTCTAATGACCAGTGATGATGAGCATTTTTTCATATGTTTATTGGCTGCATAAATGCCCTTTTTTTTTTGAGTCAGATTTTCGCTCTTGTTGCCCAAGCTGGAGTGGTTAACAGCACCATCTTGGCTCACTGCAACCTCTGCCTCCTGGGTTCAAGCGATTCTCCTGCCTCAGCCTCCCAAGTAGCTGGGATTACAGACATGCGTCACGATGCCCAGCTAACTTTTTGTGTTTTCAGTTGAAACGGGGTTTCACCATGTTAGCCAGGCTGGTCTTGAACTCCTGACCTCACGTGATCTACCCACCCTGGCTTCTCAAAGTGTTAGGATTACAGGCGTGAGTCACCATACCTGGCCCTAAATGTCTTCTTTTATTTTATCTTATTTTATTTTTTTGAGACAGAGTCTTGCTCTGTTGCCCAGGCTGGAGTGCAGTGGCGCCATCTCGGCTCACTGCAAGCTCTGCCTCCCGGGTTCACGCCATTCTCCTGCCTCAGCCTCTCCGAGTAGCTGGGACTACAGGCACCCGCCACCACGCCCGGCTAATTTTTTGTATTTTTAGTAGAGACTGGGTTTCACCATGGTCTCGATCTCCTGACCTCATGATCCGCCCGCCTTGGCCTCCCAAAGTGCTGGGATTACAAGCATGAGCCACCGCACCCAGCCTAAATGTCTTCTTTTGAGAAGTGTCTGCTTATATCCTTTGCTCACTTTTTGATGGAGTTTCTTTTTCTTGTAAATTTGTTTAAGTTCCTTGTAGATTCTGGATATTAGACCTTTGTTCAATGGGTACATTGCAGAAATGTTCTCCCATTCTTTAGGTTGCCAGTTCACACTGATGATGGTTTCTTTTGCTGTGCAGAAGCTTTTTAGTTTAATTAGATTCCATTTGTCAATTTTGGCTTTTGTTGCAATTGCTTTTGGTGTTTTAGTCATGAATTCTTCTGATCCCTATGTCCTGAATGGTATTGGCTAGGCTTTCTTCTAGGGTTTTTGTGGTTTTAAGTCTTTAATCTGTCTCGAGTTAATTTTTGTATAAGGTGTAAGGTAGGGGCCCAGTTTCTGTTTTCTGCATATGGCTAGCCAGTTTTCCCAGAACCATTTATGAAATAGGGGATCCTTTCCCTGTTGCTTGTTTTTGTCAGGTTTGTTGAAGACCAGATGGTTGTAGATGTGTGGTATTATTTTTGAGGTCTCTGCACTGTTCCATTGGTCTATATATTTGTTAGGTACCAAAACCATGCTGTTTTGGTTACCATAGCCTTGTAGTATGGTTTGAAGTCAGGTAGCGTGATGCCTCCAGCTTTGTTCTTTTTGCTTAGGATTATCTTGGCTATATGGACTCTTTTTTGGTTCCATATGGAATTTACATTGGTTTTTTTCTAATTCTGTGAAGAAAGTCAATAGTAGCTTGATAGGAATAGCATTGCATCTATAAATTACGTTGAGCAGTATGGCCATTTTCATTATATTGATTCTTCCTATCCATGAGTATGGACTTTTTTTTCCATTTGTTTGTGTCCTGTGTTATTTTCTTGAGCAGTGGTTTGTAGTTCTCCTTGAAGAGGTCCTTCACATCCCTTGTAAGTTCTATTCCTTGGTAGTTTATTCTTTGTAGCAATTGTGAATGGGAATTGACTCACTATTTGGCTCTCTGCTTGTCTATTATTGGTGTATATGAATACTTGTGATTTTCTCACATTGATTTTGCATCCTGATACTTTGCTGAAGTCGCAGCTTAAAGAGTTTTGGGGCTGAGACAATGGGGTTTTCTACATATACAGTCATGCCATCTGCAAACAGAGGCAATTTGACTTCCTCTCTTCCTATTGGATACCTTTTATTTCTTTCTCTTGCCTGATTGCCCTGGCCAGAACTTCCAATCCTATGCTGAATATGAGTGGTGAGAGAGGGCATCCTTGTCTTGTGCCAGTTTTCAAAGGGAATGCTTCCACTTTTGCAATAAGTGTTTATTGTGTTGAAGTTTTGTGAAAATAGTAGATTAGGTTTTTCTACCAGTTGGGTATCTTAAAAAATCATTTAGTACTCAGTTTTTAAGTTTTAAGTAAAAGAGATCACAAGTGACTAATTAAAATAATAATGAGAGTACTGTAAGTATTCCAAAATAGTTGTTTCTAGTGGTGATATTTAGGGTGTATATTTGGTTTGGATTTTGTGCATATGTATTTCTAAGTTACCTACAGTGAATACACCTGTGGACATCAAACATTCTGTTTCTTTTTTTTGTGATAGCTTGTGCCTGACCTAATTCTACATTAGTGAACAGATTGAAGAAGTGAGGAGACATCAGATAGATGTAGACACTTCACCAAGGAGTCCCCCTGCAGTGCCACAGGGGCAGTAGGCTCACTTATTCCATATCCTTGGCATTTGCAGGGATAGACACATGCAGGGAGGCATGAGGAGCTCCTGAGGAGCAAGGGCAGATGGTCAATGATGGGAAAAAGTTGCAGTGCCATAGACCTTCTTTCTTTTAATGGAAACTCAGGGATGGATGGTCTGGCCATAAACTATTAATAGTACCTCTGGGAAATAATAATACTCAATACAGGGCCCATCAAAACTGTTTCTCAAATTTAAAAGACACACAGGGTTGCAGAACAGGGACTTAGAAATAGTAGAGGCAATTATATTTAAAATGGACGGTCACAAAACCCTGATTCTGGGTTAGTATGGTTTTCCTCCTCAGTAAATAAGACATGGAATCATAGCAGTAAAAGTATTTTGAATCTGGCATTTTACACATAGAAATGTGAATCCATTTTTACATTTAAAGAATGCAAATCAATAGAAAACATGTGGTTTTATACATGGGATTTTGGTTTAAGGACTATATTTTAGTGCACAGTCTTCTACTTAACAAAATATATCTGCATTCAAAACAAATTATTTGCTATGAAGCAGAGAGTGAAATTTATCAGGGTCTTAATATTATAAGTTAAATTTTATATTTTGAGGTTATTACCCTGGTTTGGATTTTGTACATTTACACAACATCTTACAGAAGTGGTTTTCAAACCACATTCCACAGAATGTCCCTTTTTAAGGCTAAGTAATATTCCACTGTATATCTGTACCACATTTTGTTTATCCATTCCTTTGTCAATGAATGCTTCCACCTTTTGGCTATCATGAATAATGTTGCTATGCACAGGAATTTGTAAATATCTGTTGAAGTCCCTGCTTTCAACTTTTGTGAGTTTAAACCCAGAAGTGGACTTGCTGACTGATATAGTAATTCTATGTTTCTTATTTATTTATTTATTTATTTATTTATTTATTTATTTTTGAGACGGAGTCTGACTTTCTCAGCTCACTGCAACCTCCACCTCCCAGATTCAAGTGATTCTGCTGCCTCAGCCTCCTGAGTAGCTGGGATTACAGGCACGCAGCACCACGCCCAGCTAATTTTTGTATTTTTAGTTGAGATGGGGTTTCACCATGTTGGTCAGGCTGGTCTTGAACTCCTGACCTCGTGATCTGGCCACCTCGGTGTCCTAAAGTGCTGGGATTACAGGCATGAGCCACTGAGCCCAGGCTATGTTCCATTTATTTTTAATTTAGGAAACACTGTACTCTTTCCCACCATGACTATACTGCTGTAAAGTCCACCGGCAATGCACAAGAGTTTCGATTTGGCTACATTCTCACCAACACTTGTTATTCCCTGGTTTTTTGATTATTGCCATCTTAATGTGTATGAAGTGGTATCTTACTATGGTTTTGATTTGCATTTCCTTAGTAATCAGTGATGTTGAGCATCTTTCATGGGCTTGATGGCCAGTTGTATATCATTGTTGGGAAATTTTCTATGTAAGTCCTTTGCCTATTTTTTAATTGGGTTGTTTATTTATTGTTGAGTTGTAGGAATTCTTTAGATATTCTGCATATTGATCCCATATCAAAGATATTATTTGAAATATTTTCTTCCATTCTGCCAGTTTTCCTCTGATTGCAAAAAAGTTTTAAATTTTGGTGAAGTCCAATTTACTTATTTTTTTCTTTTGTTACTTATGCTTTTGGTGCCAGAAAGCTTTTAGTTTGTAATTTTAACTATATTATGTCTCCTGCCTCATATGTACCACTGGGCAAGGTCCCTTTTATGTGCTCAGCTTCTGTCAGAGGTAAATGTATTTTGAAGCGGAGAACAAAGATAATTGCAAAATTGGCCTGGAGAACTAAGGTAAATATGAAAGTTCCAGATACAAAGAGAGAGGGCTCAATATGCCAGCAGTTCTCTACCAATCCATCCTAGAGGTCTTCTTTTAGGACTGCCTAAATAATGCAGGGGATGGGTGCAAGACACACAAGTGTTCCAGAAGTGTGTAAACAAGGTACAGAGAAGATAAAATAAGATGAGTTAAGAATATTAGGAGAGCCTTGTTCAGAAGATTGCCTACAGAGGCAAAATGGACAGTTTCATTTTGCTGAGGGAAACAGGCTGGTAAGAAGCCTTGTGGGGAAGATCCCTGCTTACCCTGATACAGAGAGGTGTAAAATAATGTAATGGGAGAGCATTAGGCTGAGATAGCTCCCATGGCCTGGGTTCCTACATAGGCAAAATGAAACAAGCTTAGCCCACCAACAAGTGACCCACTGCGTATTAGCTGTGTAATGAGAGACCTACCACCAGGATAGTTCAAATAATACAACTGCCCAAATTTTTGCCAAACAAATAATTTCTCTACTCTACTTCTACATTCAGCCTATAAAAGCCTTCCCTACAAACGCCTCTGGTAGATCCTCCAGCCACTTTCAGTTTGGAGCTGGCTGATCCATGAATCTCTGTTTGCTTAAATAAACTCTTTAAAATGTTAATATGCTTAAGTTTAACTATATTTTTCTCATTTTTAAAAATTGAGATGGGATCTTCCTATGTTGTCCAGGCTGGTCTTAAACTCCTGAACTCAAGGGATCCTCCTGCTTCAGCCTCCTGAGTAGCTGGAACTATAGATGTGTGCCTCCACATCCAGCTTACATTTATCTTTAAACAAGGGTTTGACCCGTTTCTGAAATGTATTTGTGTTAAGGCCTGTACCCTAAGTGATATGGCAGGCTCATTTTAGACTGTTGGACACTTTTGTCTCTGGACCACAATTTGCCCTTTGTGACCTGCTCTACTAAGAAATTCAAGTTAGTTTACCCTCTGCTGATCAGGGGAGATTGCTCTGGGTGCAAGTTCAAGATAGGCACTCACACCTTCATTCGTACCCCAAATCTCAGCATCACACAATACACCCATGTAATAAACCTGCACGGGTACCCTCCGGAATCTAAAATGAAAGTTGAAATTCCCTAAAATTTTAATTTCATCTTACTAAAAAACAAAGATAAATTTACTTCTTTCCAATTTTCATATACATTATACTGACATACACACTATATTATATGGTGAATTATATTGATTGAATTTCACATTTTAAACTAACACTGAGGTACTGTGAAAAACTCTATTGGGTCATAATGTTTTATGTTTTTAATATATTTTAATACAATTTGCAAATATTCTGTTTAAAAATTACATCTGTGTTCCATAAATAAATAAATATGTAAAAAATAATTAATGTTTATACTATTCAAGTGAAGATCATAGTGATCTTTTAGGATATCTATTTAACCTCAGCTAGCTTTAAATTCAGAAGTAGCAACTCCATAGAAATTCAACTTATTTCTACTTTATTACTCATACTTGTCTCCTTGAAGAAGTTTCATTGCTATCATCCAGTTTAGACTGGGATGTCACAGATCTCTAGATTGAGTAGTATAATACTCACCATTCAAATAAAATCAAATTATTGTAACGTTATGACACCTCCAAATACAAATCGAAGCCCATGGATGTTAGGTTAAGGTATAGAGACAAGTATTCCTACTTATTATCTTTTAGGGCAGACATATCCCAGCTAAGGTGATAGCAAAATGAAATGGAAACCATATTGTGGAAGGAGACTTGAGACTCCGATTGGATTTTCATTCCAACTCTTGCATACACAAGCTGCATGACTCTGGGTAAATTGCATATTCTCTTAGAGTTTCAATTTCCTCGTCTGTACAATGGAGGTTAATACCTACGGGCTATGGCTGATGTAGGGATAAAAGAACCAACACAGATGCATGGGCAGGGCCTGGTCCATAGAGCAGCTGTCATCAGCAAATGGAAGCCCCCTTCCCATCTTGTCTTTGCATGCACCACAAAGTCCGGAATATGTGGGTATAAAAAGTACTCTTATAAGAGACATAACTGGAAACTTTTGCAAAAAGAGTTTGGAAAGATGTCACATCTTGTGGCATGAGGAGTTGTGGGCATACACTTGAACTTTGTGCTGTGAGATATCCACAGAACTTCAGTAGCTTAAGAGAACAGTTTAGATGTCATCTTATTCATCTACCATTGACCTTTCTCTTCTTTTCTGAGATTTCTAGACAGTAACTTTTACAGCTCTAATAATGCAGTTCTCTCCCAATTGTTTGGACTATTCTTATAGATACAAAGCAGTATTTCACCAGCAGATGCTACTGCAGTTCATATGATGATTTCAAACTGAGAATCTCTTTAAAGTTATGCAGTACTTTTTTTTTTGGAAATAAGGTGAAAGTACTTTAAGATTAAAATCCTATGAAATAGGTTTACAGTAAATAATTACTTGTTGCAATGTCTATCATACTATCTTATATTCACACATGTATCAGTGTCCTAATAAATGTGTGGTGAGTGAAAGTTACTTGAGGGCAGAGACTGTGCCATATGTCCCCTGCACTGCTGATGACTATCTCAGCACGTGATATACAGTAGATGCTCAGTAAATACTTTTACTTAAAAAATGCACTAAGAATAAATCTTAGAAGATATCAAAATACGTATGAGTACAATCTAGGGACACGGTCAGGAGCTCAAAATTCAATCTTATTTATTTATTTATTTAGAGACAGAGTCTCACTCTGTCACCCAGGCTGGAGTGCAGTGGTGCAATCTCGGCTTACTGCAATCTTCCTCTCCTGGGTTCAAGCGATTCTCCTGCCTCAGCCTCCAGAGTATCTGGGATTACAGGTGCACACTAACATGCCCAGCTAATTTTTTTGTATTTTTAGTAGACACAGGGTTTCACCATGTTGGCCAGGCTGGTCTCAAACTCCTGAGCTCAGGCGAACTGCCTACTTTGGTCTCCCAAAATGCTGGGATTATAGGCATCAGCCACCGTGCACGACCACAAAATGTTTTAATGTAGCTTCAAAACCCCTTTGCAAATAGGTGTATTCATAACAAGATGAAAACAAGAAAACATTGAGCTTCATATAACAGAAGGGTTCTGCCTGGATTTGCATGTGGCCCCATCATTTGTTTGCTGTTGGGCCGTGGTCAGGTTACTTAGCTGCTGTCTGCCTCCACAAAAGCTTTATGCCTGTGCATCCCTCATCTACAAAATGGGAATAATAAGAATATCTAACAATTAGAAGTGGAGAAAATATATGTAAAGGCCTTTGAAAAGAGCTTGTCAAAGCTCAATAATTGTGCCCAATAATTGCTCTCAATAATTGTCAGCTATTATTCAATAATAATCATAATCGTGAAAATGTATGACACAAAGAAAGATTCCTACCCCATATCCAGCTTGCCAAAAGAATATCAGACATTGGACTTGTGAAAGGAATGACATTGAGATTTATTTTCACATCACTATGTTGGTTTTTTCTTTGCCAATTTCTGCAGTCCCCACGGTAAGCCCATGGTCCACATTTTTATTTTTCCTCCTAAGATGTCTTCCCTTCTTGTAAGATTTTCTTTGCCTTAAGAAGGGCCCTTTTCATCCACCCACTCTTTTACCCTTCCCAGAAGTTGGTTAATGGGCACAAAAATACAGTTAGATGGAAGGAACAGAAGAATTTCTAGTGTTCAATAGCATAGTAGGGTGATGATTGTTAACAATAACTTATTATACATTTCAAAACGGCTAGAGGAAAGATGTGGAATGTTCCTAACACAAATAAGTGATAAATGTTTGAGGTGATAGATATGCAAATTATCTTGATTTGATCAGTACACATTGTATGCATGTATCAAAATATCACATGTACCCTAGAAATATGTATAATTGTCATGTATCAATAAAAACAAAAAGGCCTATTTCTCTTTCCTTCCTCCCTGCATTCCCTCCTATCCCAGATATGTATTGCTCCTGGGGCTCTCCTGCCCCATACTCAGTCAGCACTGAGCCAGCAGGAAGGATCTCACAGGTCATATCCTGAGATCAACCCTCCACCCCTTCAGGTAATAATCCTCCTGCTCTTAGTCATTTATATCCTTTGGTTCATAGGTATTTTGAGTCAAGTGCCTTCTAACTACTGACCTACATAATATCCCTTGGTTTTTAAAGATAATACAAAGTGGATTTTAGTAACAATGTTGAGTCATCACAGAAGCTAATGAAGTTGGGGATTCCATGAAGTCATCTAAGCATATAAAGCCACATTTCCCTGGGTCCCTTTTCCTTAGCTCAAGGCCACAAAAATCAGAACATGAATTCCAGCCCACATTTGCATTATGTCTAAATAATTATGAATTATAAATGAAGTTAAAAATAGCTAAATATGTTCTATTCTTCTACTTCAAGAAATATACCACCATAATAACCCACAAGGTCAAAGTCGAGTGTAGAATTCTCTGATTCCTTGGTGCTCTGCCAGGGAATGTGGTAGCAAAGGGAGAGCTCATCCTCAGCCCCAGGCTAAACTTTTTTCTTTCATCGTAGCTAGCTCTGTCCTTACTTGAGAAGTCTTGCGTACCCTTGTGTGGGGACTCCCTAGGCCCCATGCAAGCTCCATCCACAATTCTCACCCCTTCAGACAGCAGAGCCTTGGGCACCATTTGGACAAGCACAGTTTTCACTTTGAAATGGACCCAGGGAAGAGGCCATGCAGGCTCAGGTACGTTTGGCCAGGGGCCTGAGTGCCCAGGGTGTGCCCTAGAAGAGAGGGTGAGAGCTCTGGGTGGGCCGAGGTACAGTCAGTGGAGAGCCAGAGAGGCACCTTCTCAAGCGCAGGATTCAGGGAGGGGGTGAGAGCTCTGGGTGGGCCGAGGTACAGTCAGTGGGGAGCCAGAGAGGCACCTTCTCAAGCGCAGGATTCAGGGAGGGGGTCCTCTTGCCAAGATCAATGACTAGGATTCCTCCGTGCAATGACGACTGTGTCATGTCTTCTCAGCACACCTTTCATTCAGTCTCAGCCACTGTGGGGAGTTCCATGGAAGCATAGGCTTCCCTTGTGCTGCCAGCAAACTCAAGCTACACTTTCCACCCCGGGACATCTCCACTATTGTAGGATTTTGCCTGAGTACAAATACATCCCAGAAACACTTGCAGGTTAACAGCCTCAGAGGAAGACCTCAACCAGTGTGGGACAGGTGGGCAAATGCTTGAGGCTCATGTTTCAGGTGGACAGTCCTGGATAATTTTCCAGAGTCTCTCAGAAGGTCCCGCATAAAAAAAGTCCATGGGAGCAGCCTCAATGGCATGCCATTATTTTGGCTTTTTTTTCTTGCCTGGCTCACTCTTCCCACATCTCACTCTTGCTTCTTGGAATCACTTCCCAAATAAACCATCCACACCCAAGTCTTTACTCCAGCTCTGCTTTCAGGGCTACAGGCACACCTTGGAGATATTGCAGGTTTGGTTCTAGGTCACCACAATAATGGGAATATCACAATAGAGCAAGTCACATGAATTTTTTTGCAAGTCACAAGAAATTTTTTGCTTTTTGGTGCATATAAAAGTTATGTTGCCGGGCATGGTGGCTCATGCCTGTAATCCCAGCACATTGGGAGGCCAAGGCAGGTGGATCACCAGAGGTCAGAAGTTCGAGACCAGCCTGGCCAACATGGGGAAACCCTGTGAAAATACAAAAATGGTGGTGAGCGCCTGTATTCCTAGCTACTCAAGAGGCTGAGGCAGGAGAATTGTTTGAACCTGGGAAGCAGAGTTTGCAGTGAGACAAGATCACACAACTGCACTCCAACCTGGGCAACAGAGTGAGACTCCATCTCAAAAAAAAAAAGTTATGTTTAAACTACTGTAGTCAATTAAATGTGCAATAGCATTATGTCTAAAATATAATGTATATACCTTACTTTGAAAATACTTGATTGCCAAAAAATGCTAACCATAATCTGGGCCTTCAGCAAGTCATAATCATTTTGCTGCTGGATGGTCTTGCCTCAATCTTGATAGCTACTCACTGATCAGGGTGGTGGTTGCTGAGGGCTGGAGAGCGTGTGGCAATTTCTTAAAATAACATGACAATGAAGTTTGCTACATTGACTGACTCTTGCTTTCACAAAAGATTTCACTGTAGCATGCTGTACAGTTTGGTAGCATTTTACCCACAGTAGAATTTATATCAAAATTGGAACCAGTCCTCTCAAACCCTGCCACTCCTCTATCAACTAAGTTTATGGAATATTCTAAGTCCTTTGTTGTTCTTTCCACAATGTTCATGGCATCTTCACCAGGAGTAGATTCCATCCCAAGAAACCACTTTCTTTGCTCATTCATAATAAGCAACTCCTCATCCATTAAGATTGCAGCAATCTGGCTGGGTGTGGTGGCTCATGCCTGTAATCCCAGCACTTTTGTAGGCTGAGGCGAGTGGATCATCTGACGTTGGGAGTTCGAGACCAGCCTGACCAATATGGTGAAACTCCATCTCTACTAAAAATACAAAATTAGCCGGGTGTTGTGGCACATGCCTACAATACCACCTACTCGGGAGGCTGAGGCAGGAGAATCGCTTGAACCCAGGAGGTGGAGGTTGCAGTGAGCTGAGATCGCACCATTGCACTCCAGCCTGGGCAACAAGAGCAAAACTCCATCTGAAAAAAAAAATTGCAGCAATTCACTCATATCTTCACGCTCCACTTTCAATACTAGTTCTCTTGCTATCTTCACCACATCTGTTTTTACGTCCTCTGCTAAAGTCTTGAACCCCTCAAAGTCATTTATGAAGGTTGGAATCAACTTCTTCCAAACTCCCATTAATGCTGCTATTTTTACTTTCTCTGGTGAATCATGAATGTTCTTAGTGGCATCTACAATAGTGAATACATTTATAGAGCACGGGTAGAGTAGATTTAGCATAATTCTTAAGAGGTGCCCTAGGATTTATGGAATGGCAAATGAGCATTGGCTTGTAATAAGAGAGTCAGTCTGTCCTTTAAATCTTTTTTTTCTTGAGATAAGGTCTCACTCTGTTGCCCAGGCTGGATTGCAGTGGCATGATCTTGGACCACTTCAGACTTGACCTCCTTGACTCAAGCAATCCTCTCACCTCAGCTTCCTGAGTAGCTGGACTAGTAGCATGCACCACCATACATGGCTTATTTTTTAATTCATTTATTTTTGGTTAGAGACAGGGTTTCACCATGTTGCCCAGGCTGGTCTCAAACTCCTAAGATCAAGCCATTCTCCCACTTCAGCCTCCCAGAGTGCTGGGATTACAGACATGAGCCACCTTGCCTGGTATTATGGAGACTCATTTTCATGGTTAAAATGTCCTGAATTGACTGTGGCCTGTACGGAGGTGGGATGCAGGAAACTACTTATGGAAAATGAAGAAGAAAGGGAAGCACACCAGAAGCAATAAGTGTCATCGATTTTTACATCAAGGACTCCATGGTAAAGAGAAAGAACAGGTAGCCTGTTTTCGTGGCTGACCATTGGACTGCAGACTGCACCTGCATCTACCAGGTTCTTCTGGATAGTCCCAATTTTAAACTTTTGACCTGACATTCATGAACACAGTGCTACTGGTCAGACCTCTGTCCAGGTTTAAGCTTCAGAAAATAAGGTCTTCATGCAGTGGGAGGCCTGGTTAGGGTTATGATTCTGCCCTGGGGCATCTGCCCCTTCTGACCTGGAGGTAAACTTGGCATCTACAATTTACCTCCACATTTGAACAGCCATGGATGAGCTGAGCACAAAGGCTCACATCTGTAACTCCAACACTTTGGGAGACCAAGGCAGGAGGATCGCCTGAGGCCAGGAGTTGAAGACCAGCCTGGGCAATATAGTGAGACTTTGTCTCTGTAAAAACAAACAAACAAACAAACAAACAAAACCAAGGATGGGTGGGTGGCAGGGAGCAGTTCAAGAGGTTGAGGCAAGAGAATTGCTTGAACCCGGGAGAAGGTGCTTGCAGTGATCTGAGATTGCGCCATTGCATTCCAGCCTGGGTGACAAGAGCTAAACTCCATCTCGAAACGAAACAAAACAAAACAAAAATCTAAATGTAAGTGAGTTGAATATTTAAACTTTTAATTGACATTTCAAATTAGATTCTAATTCCATTTAAAAGAGCATCTCATAGAAGCAAATGTACTCATTTATGTTAACTCTGTGGTTTCATTTAAGCAATTTGTTTTGTGAAGGGACACAAATCCAACCAGACTTTAACAGTGTATAAATATGTATTTATTAATTTAATTACAATGACAATACTCTCAACTCCCCATTTGAATAAAGGAGAGCATCTGATCTGTGTTCTGGGACAGCATGCACTGTAGGTGTGTGGAAATACCGATGCCCTCAGCTGTGTGGCAGGCTCAGTGGGACCTGGAGTGCTGGAGCCCCTGGGCCATTCACCTCTGGCCACGAAAGTCATTGCCCATTTACCCCCAACTGCTATAGAAATATTATTTTCAGTGGTTGTTATGATGCAAAAGAAAAGAAGCAGGGAGATTTATTAAACCTTTACCTATAAGTTATGTTAGTAAATAAAGTCTACTTTCTTCTGGCTTAACTAAAAATCTATACTAGTAGTTATGCATTTTGGAAAATAAAGATGCCAATTTAAATATTATGAAGCAAAGCAACTGATTATTAGGTAAGACAGCCAAGTACAACTGCAGAATTATAGAGGTTATGTGTTACATGTATAAGAATATTTCATAGCAATAATCTTTTAAGACTATGTGAAGACACTCCACAGTGAAGCAGAAATAAGAACAGAATTAATAATACCGTGTATGCTCTCAGTTCACCAATTTATCAAAACTAGCTTTATGATTCAGGAGAGTGTCTGCTCTTTTGCAATTGGAAGAAAAGAAATAATATTTTATTTTTCAACTCTTTAGATTTTCTTCATTAAGAGTATTTCCAAAGCTAATTAAGGGAGTTGCAAGTAGCACCAAGAGAAAAAAGCAGTCTTGAGCAGCTTTTAAAAAATGGTCTTAAAATATGGAAAATGGAGCCAGGTGTGGTGGCTCACTATTGTGATCCCAGCACTTTGGGAGCTTGAGGTGGGAGGATTGCTTGAGGTCAAAAGCTTGAGACCAGCCTGGGCAGTATAGCAAGATCCCCATCGTTACAAAAAATAATAATTTTTTTTAAAATTAGCTGGATGAGGTGGTGCATGCCTTAAAGTCCCAGTTACTTGGGAGGCTGAGGTAGGAGGAGCTCTTGAGCCCAGGAGTTCAAGTCTGCAGTGAGCTACCATTGCACCAGTCCTCAAGCCTGGGCAACAAAGTGAGACCCTGTCTCTCTCTCTATATAAATATATATATATAATATATATCCAGGAGGGGAGGAGACCAATTTGAAAGGAGATGGCTCTATCTCCTCATGGCTCTTCTCTGAGAAATGAAGCCACTATACGGAACAATCTTCAAGAAGAAGCTGAAAACCGGATATGACAAGGATGTACCCAGAACACACCAGGCCTTCTGAAGCCCCCCTCCCTCGGTGGAAGTCGGCTCAGGGAGGTCCTGAGGACAGCACTCCTGGGGGTTTGGCCGTGGGACAGGACACTGGCAGACCCCTCTCCCACGCCGCCCCAAACTGGACCCCGGATGCAGCCGCCACCACGGCTGCAGCAAATGCCTCGCTGCCGCGGCGCAGCCGTAACGTGATTTAAAGGGGACGCAGCCTGACTGCAGGGAGCAGACCGCGAGTCGGCCCAGCCAATGCGCATGCGCGAGTCTCCAGCAGCTTCTCCCGTCACAGTGGTTCCCACTGTTGTCTTAGAAACCAGTCCCAGAGGCTCGGCAAAGCAGGAGCCCTCCATGGCAGTGCTTGGGTCTGGGCTCTGAGGCTCTGGCCTGACCTCTCCACTGGGTCGACGGGAACGTCTCCGAATGCCAGGAGTCGCAAAGGACCGACCAGGATGAGGAAACCCCAGGCGGAGTCCAGGGGCAGCAGCACCGCATCCCAGCCTCAGGCCTACCAGGATGGTGTTTGGGTGAGTCTCCCATTCTCTCTTCTCGCCCTGTCTCTCAGTCTCTGTGTGTTTCTTTCCCTCTCTCTGTCGGTTTGTGTGTGTGTTCCCGTGTGCCTGTGTGTCTTTGGCTGAATGTGCCCTCTGTGCCACAAAGCGATTTCCTGCATGTCGGCCTGTCTTTGGTGAGCCTCTTTCTGCTTCTCTGCCTGGGTCAGGAGGCCGGTTGTCAATCGTTTTCACCGCCACAGATCCGCTTTGGGTGTGTGAAGGCCTCGCCCACGTGAGGAGATGCGTCGGTCTGGGAGCAATTGAAATCTCATCCCCATCCTGAGCGGCCTCTTTTCTAGGATCAAGATGACCACCCTGCAGCCAAGGACAAAAGCCCCACTGGAGCTCTTTGTCCTGCAGGAGAGGAGCGGACCCACGTCAGAGAAGATGGTTGTGTCTTTTCACGGCTCTTCTCTGAGAACTGAAGCCACACCACGATACAGTCTGGAAGAGGAAGCCGGGAATGGGAGATGGCAACAATCCCTGTCACTGGAACGCTGGCCTCTCTGGGCAAGCCGGCCTTTTGGAACTCCTCCCCTTTTGCCCGTGGCGGTGGCACGGTGCTGTATCCTGCCTGGGCTCTGGCCTCTGCTCTGTCCTACCTCTTGCTCTGCCTCCCTTGTTTCTCAGGGACCTGGATGCCTCTCGCTCTGGCCAAATGTCTTCAACAAAGACGACTTCCAAGTCCATCAGGGAGACACTTCCTGGAGATCCGTGTCATGATTGTTTCTCTCTCCAAACGTGTTCCTGCTTGATTGGGCAGGTCTCATGACCCTGGAGCTCTTGGCTTCCATACGTGTCTCAGACAGGGAAGCTTCTTTGTTCTCCATGTTTCCCCTCATGGGTGGGTGGATTGCCTAGAATGAGTGCTAGGCGACCGTGACTGGCCTTGTCTTCTAGGAGGTGGTGTCACACTTCCTCTGCACTTCCTGTCTCATTCTTGAGGGACATCCTCTCCTCTGCTCCTGGGTGGACTGACTCCCTTGATCTTCGGACCGAAACGAATGTCAGGGAACCAAAGGGACTGGGCTGGGGCTGGGGCTGGGTGCAGGGGATTTTGCGTCAGGGCTACTAGGGCGATGGAGGGTTGGGGGTGGGGCGAATTTTGCAGAAACCTCTGCTCCTCTGGTAGGCATTTGAAAATGTGGCTTGGGTCAGGCACAGGCCCCCTCCGCCCCCGGTACCCAGGTGTTCTTTGATTTTCCTTGGCATTGATGGAAGGGTCACTTGTGCCCCCCTTCCACCACCACCGTGTGTTTCGCCATCGCCCCATATGCCTCCGGTGACACACATTCATACCATCTGCTGTGGGATACGCCAGTGCCACGCGTGTTCAAATGGTCTCCACCTTGGTTCGCCCCTGTTCTTGTTTGCACTTGTCCTGTAAAGCGCGGTCTGCTTTCCGGAGCCCCAGGGCTTTTAGAAGCCGGGCAGGCCACTGCTCTTTCAAAGGAGGAGGGAGGCAGAGGGCTCACGGATCAGTGAATTTTCAGCTGACACCATGCCTTGAGACCTATGGGATCATTCTATGCTGCAGCGAGGCCCTGCCTGCCTCACCAGCTGCGGTGAGCCCATCCTATCTCACTCGGAGGGGGCCAAAATTGGATCTGAAGGTGAGTCTTCAGAACACAGCAGGCCTCCTGAAGCTCCCCCTCCCTCGGTGGAAGTCGACTCAGGGAGGTCCTGAGGACAGGAATCCTGGGGGTTTGGCCCTGGGACAGGACACTCACGGCCCCCTCTCCCACGCCGCCCCAAACTGGACCCCGGATCCCGCCGCCGCGGCTGCAGCAGGAGCCTCGTTGCTGCCGCTCAGCGTTGGCGTGATTTGAAAGGGACGCAGCCTGACTGCGGGGAGCGGAGCGCGAGTTGGCCCAGCCAATGCGCATGCGCGAGTCGCCAGCGGCTTCTCCAGTCACAGTGGTTCCCACAGTTGTGTTAGAAACCAGTCCCTGAGGCTTGGCAAAGCAGGATCCCTCCGTGGCAGTTCTTGGGTCGGGGCTCTGAGGCTCCGGCCCGACCTCTCTGTGGGGTCGACGGGAACGTCTCCGGATGCCAGGAGTCACAAAGGGCCCACCAGCATGAGTAAACCCCAGGCGGAGTCCGGGGCAGCAGCAGGGCATCCCAGCATCAGGCCTGCCCAGAGGGTGTTCCGGTGAGTCTCCGGAAAAGTCGTGCCGCCGTGATCTCGAGGACAGGTCGGCCTGCGTGCCCCTGGGCTGCTCTCTCACCCGAGGGTCCTTCTCGTGGAGGGCGGAACCCCGCAGCCTCAGGGGTTGCCTGGGGGTGTGTGTTTCAATGCCTCGGCTGTATGACTCTGTGTGTCTGTGTGTGTGTGTGTGTCTCCCATTCTCTCTTCTCGCTCTGTCTCTCAGTCTCTGTGTGTTTCTTTCCCTCTCTCTGTCGGTTTGTGTGTGTGTTCCCATGTGCGTGTGTGTCTTTGGCCGAATGTGCCCTGTGTGCCATAAAGCGATTTCCTGCATGTCGGCCTGTCTTTGGTGAGCCTCTTTCTGCGTCTCTGCCTGGGTCAGGAGGCCGGTTTTCAATCGTTTTCGCTGCTCCCCCTCCCCAAAGCTGGAAATGAAATCTGATTCCGGTGCTACCCCTCTCCAAAGCTGGAACTGGACTCTGATTCCGGTTGTCACCCACCCCAAAGCTGGAACTGGACTCTGATTCCTGTTTTTACCAACCCCAAAGCTAGAGCTGGACTCTCATTCCGGTGCTCCCCCTTCCCAAAGCTGGAAATGGACTATGATTATGGTGCTCTCCCTCCCCAAAGCTGGAACTGGATTCTGATTCCGGTTCTCACCCTCCCAAATGCTGGAAGTGGACTGTGGTTCTGGTGCTCCCCTTCCCCAAAGCTGGACCTGGACTCTGATCCCAGTGCGCCCACCCCAAAGTTGGAATTGGACTCTGATTCCAGTGCTTCCCCTCCCCAAAGCTGGAACTGGATTGTGATTCCGGTGCTCCCCCTCCCCAAAGCTGGAATGGGACTCTGATTTCCAAAGCTAGAAGTGGACTTGGATTCCAGTGCTCCCACTACCCAAAGCTGGAACCGGACTCTGATTCTGGTGCTCCCCCTTCTCAAAGCTGGAACTAGACTCTCATTTCGGTGCCCTCCTCCCCAAAGCTGAGACTGGACACTGATTCTGGTGCTCCCCCTTTTCAAAGCTAGAACTGGACTCTGATTCTGGTGCTCTCCTTCCCCAAAGCTGGAACTGGACACTTATTAGGGCGCTTTACTTCCCCAAAGCTTGAACTGGACTATGATTTTGGTGCTCCCCCTCCCCAACGCTGGAAGTGGACTCTGATTTTGGTGCTCCACCTTCCCAAAGCTGGAACTCGACACTGATTCTGGTGCTCCCCCTCCCCAAAGCTGGAACTGGACTCTGATTCCGGTGCCCCTTCTCCTCAAAGCTGCAACTGGACTCTGATTCTGGTGCTCACCCTCACCAAAGGAGGAACTGGACTCTGATTCCATTGCTCCCCCTCCCCAAAGCTGGAACAGGACTCTGATTCTGATGCCCTCCTCAAAGTTGGAACTGGACTCTGATTCCAGTGCTCCCCCCCAAAGCTGGAATTGGACTCTGAATCTGGTGCTCCCCCTCCCCAAAGCTGAAACTGGAATCTCATTCCAGTGCTCCCCCTCCCCAAAGCTGGAATTGGACTCTGACCCCCAAAGCTGGAACTGGACTCTGATTCCAGTGCTCCCCCACCCCACACCTGGAATTGTACTATGATTCCGGTGCTCCCCTTCCCCAAAGCTGGAACTGGACTCTGATTCTGGTGCCCCCACTCCTCAAAGCCGGAACTGGACTCTCATACCGGTGCTTCCCTCCCCAAAGCTGGAACTGGACTGTGGTTCCGGTGCACCACTCTCCAAAGCTGGAACTGGATTCTGATTCCGGTGCTCCCCCTCCCCAAAGATGGAACTGGACTTTGATTATTGTGCTTCCCCTCCCCAAAGCTGGAACCCTACTCTTATTCCGGTGTGCCCCTCCTAAAAGCTGGAACTGGACTCTGATGCAGGGGCTCCCCCTCTTAAAAGCTGGAACTGGACTCTGATTCCAGTGCTCCTCTCCCCAAAGCTGGACCTGGACTCTGATTCTGGTGCTCCCCATCACCAAAGCTGGGACTGGACTCTGATAACGGTGCTCTGACTCCCCAAAGCTGGAACTGGACCCTGATTCCGGTGCTCCCCTTCCCCAAAGCTGTAACTGGACTCTGATTCTGGTGCTTCCTCTCCCCAAGGCTGGAACTGGACTCTGATTCCGGTGCTCACCCTCGCCAAAGGAGAAACTGGACTCTGATTCCGGTGCTCCCCTCCCCAAAGCTGGAGCTGGACTCTGATTCCAGTGCTCTCCCTCACCTAAGCTGGGACTGGACTCTGAAAACGGTGCTCCCACTCCCTGAAGCTGGAACTGGACCCTGATTCCAGTGCTTCCCTTCCCCAAAGCTGGAACTGGACTCTGATTCCGGTGCTCACCCTCACCAAAGGAGGAACTGGACTCTGATTCCGGTGCCACCCTCCCCAAACCTGGAACTGGACTCTGATTCCGCTGCTCCCCTCCCCAAAGCTGGAACTGGACTCTGATTCTGGTGTTCCCCTCCCCAAAGCTGGAACTGGACTCTGATTCCGGTGCTCCCACTCACCAAAGCTGGAATTGGACTCTGATTCTGGTGTGCCCCTCCTCAAAGTTGGAACTGGACTCTGATGCCGAGGCTCCCCCTCTTCAAAGCTGGAACTGGACTCATTTTCTGGTGCTCCCCTCCCCAAAGCTGGAGCTGGACTCTGATTCCAGTGCTCCTCCTCACAAAAGCTGGGACTGGACTCTGATTCTGGTGCTCCCCTTTCCAAAGCTGGAGCTGGACTCTGATTCCGGTGTTACCCCTCACCAGAGCTGGGACTGGACTCTGATAATGGTGCTCCCACTCTTCAAAGCTGGAAAAGGACTCTGATTCTGGTGCTCTCCCTCCCAAAAGCTGGAACCAGACTCTGATTCCTGTGCTCCACCTCCCCAAAGCTGGAACTGGACTATTTGGAGCGCTCTGAGGCCTATTGTTGAAAAGGAAATATGTTTGCATAAAAACTAGACAGAAGCATTGGGAGAAACTTCTTTGTGATGTGTGCATTCATCTCACTGAGCTGAACATTTCTTTTCATTGAGCAGTTTTGAAACACTCTTCTTGTGGAATCTGCAAGTGGATATTTGGAGTGCTTTCAGGCCTATTTTGGTAAAGGAAATATATTCACATAAAAATGAGACAGAAGCATTCTGAGAAACTTCTTTGTGATGTCTGCATTCTTCTCATGGAGTTGAACCGATCTTATGATTGAGCAGTTTTGAAACACTGTTTTTTTGGAATCTGCAAGTGGATATTTGGAGCACTTTAATGCCTATAGTGGAAAAGGAAACATCTTCACATAAAAATTAGACAGAAGCATTCTGAGACACTTGTTTGTGATGTGTACATTCACCTCACAGAGTTGAAACTTTCTTTTGACTGAGCAGTTTTGAAACACTCTTTTTCTAGAATAGGCATTTGGATATCTGGAGTGCTTTACTGCCTATAGTGGAAAATGAAATATCTTCACATAAAAATTAGACAGAAGCATTCTGAGAAACTACTTTGTGATGTCTGCTTTCATCTCGCAGAGTTGAAACTTCCTTTAGATTGAAAAGTTTTGAAACACTCTTTTTGCAGAATCTGCCAGTGGATATTTGGAGAGGTTTGAAGCCTATTGTGAAAACAAATATTTTCACATAAAAACTAGACTGAACTATTCTGAGAAACTTCTTTGTGATGTGAGCATTCATCTCACAGAGTTGAACCTTTCTTTTCATTGAGCAGTTTTGAAACACTCTTTTTGTTCAATCTGAAATTAGATATTTGGAGTGCTTTGAGTCCTACTGTGGAAAAGGAAATATCTTCATATTAAAATTACACAGAAGCATTGTGAGAAACTTCTTTGAGATGTGTGCATTCATCTCACAGTGTTGAACCTTTCGTTGATGGAGCAGTTTTGAAATACTCTTTCTGTAGAATCTGCAAGGGGATATTTGGAGCATTTTGAGGCCTATAGTGGAAAAGGAAATATCATCACATAAAAACTAGACAGAACCATTCTGAAAAACTTCTTTCTGATGGGTGTATTCATCTAATCGAATTGAACCTTTCTTTTGATTGAGCAGTTTTGAAACACTCTTTTTGTAGAACCTGCAAGTGGATATTTGGAGCGTTTTGAGGCCTATTGTGGAAAGGAAATATCTTCACATAGAGACTAGACAGAAGCATTCTGAGAAACTTCTTTGCGATGTATGCATTCATCTCACCGAGCTGAAACTTTCTTTTCGTTGAGCAGTTTTGAAACACTCTTCTTGTAGATTCTGCAAGTGGATATTTGGAGTGCTTTGAGGTCTATTTTGGTAAAGAAAATATCTTCACATAAAAATGAGGCAGAAGCATTCTGAGAAACTTCTTCATGTTGTGTGCATTCATCTCACAAAGTGGAACCTCTCTTTTGATTGAGCAGTTAGGAAACACTGTTTTTATAGAATCTGCAAGTGGACATTTGGAGGGCTTTAATGCTTATAGTGGAAAACGAAACGTCTTCACATAAAAACTAGACAGAAGCATTCTGAGACACTTCTTTGTGATGTGTACATTCATCTCACAGAGTTGAATCTTTCTTTTGACTGAGCCGTTTTGAAACACTCCTTTTCTAGAATCTGCATTTGGATATTTGGAAAGCTTTACTGATTCTAGTGGAAAATGAAATATCTTCACATAAAAATTAGACAGAAGCATTCTGAGAAACTGCTTTGTGATGTGTACATTCATCTCACAGAATTGAAACTTTCCTGTGATTAATCAGTTTTGCCACTCTCTTTTTGTAGAATGTGCATTTGGTTATTTGGAGCACTTTACTGCCTATAGTGGAAAAATAAAATATCTTCACATAAAAACTAGACAGAAGCATTCTGAGAAACTTCTTTGAGATATGTGCATTCATCTCACAGATTTGAAACTTTCTTTGGATTAAGTAGTATTGAAAAACTCTTTTTGCAGAATCTGCAAGTGGATATTTGGAACGTTTTGAGGCCTATTGTGGAAAAGGAAGTATCGTCACATAAAAACTAGCCAGAAAGATACTGAGAAACTTCTTTGTGAGGTGTGCATTCATCTCACAGAGTTGAACCTTTCTTTTGATTGAGCAGTTTTGAAACACACTTTCTGTAGAATCTACATTTGGATATTTGGAGCGCTTTAATGACTGTAGTGGAAAATGAAATATCTTCACATAAAAACTAGACAGAAGCATTCCGAGACACTTCTTTGTGATGTGTGCATTCATCTCACAGAGTTGAACCTTTCTTTTGATTGAGAAGTTTTGAAACACTTTTCGTAGAATCTGCAAGTGGATATTTGAAGCACTTGGAGGCTATTGTGGAGAAGGAAATCTCATCATTTAAAAACTAGACAGAAGCATCCTGAGAAACTTCTTTGTTATGTGTGCTTTCATCTCGCAGAGTTGAAACTTTCTTTTGATTAAGTAGTTTTGAAACACTCTTTTTGCAGAATCTGCAAGTAGATATTTGGAGAGCTTTGAAGCCTATTGGGGAAAACAAATATTTTCACATAAAAAATAGGCAGAAGCATTGTGAGAAACTTATTTGTGATGTGTGAATTCATCTCAGAGAGTTGAACCTTTCTTTTGATTGATCAGTTTTGAAACACTGCCTTTGTTCAAACTGCAATTATTTATTTGGAGAGCTTCAAAGCCTATTGTGGAAAAGGAAATATCTTCATATTAAAATTAGACACAAGAATTCTGAGAAACTTCTTTGGGATGTGTGAATTCATCTCAAAGAGTTGAAAGTTTCTTTTGATTGAGCAGTTTTGAAGCACTCTTTTCGTTGAATCTGCAAGTGAATATTTGGTGAGCTTTGAGGCCTATTGTTAAAAAAGGAAATACCTTCACATAAAAACTAGATAGAAGCATTCTGAGAAACTTCTTTGTGATGTGTGCATTCATCTGATAGAATTGAAACTTTCTTGTGATTGAGCAGTTTTGCAACTCTCTTTTTGTAGAATATGCATTTGGAACGCTTTACTGCCTATAGTGGAAAATAAAATATCTTCACATGAAAACTAGACAGAAACATTCTGAGAAACTTCTTTGAGATGTGTGCACACATCTCAATGAGTTGGACCTTTCTTTGGATCGAGCAGTATTGAAAAACTCTTTTGTAGAATATGCAAGTGGATATTTGGAGCGTTTTGAGGCCTATTGTGGAAAAAGAAGTATCTTCACATAAAAACTATCCAGAAGGATTCTGAGAACCTTCTTTGTGAAGTGTGCATTCATCTCATAGAGTTGAACCTTTCCTTTGATCGAGCAGTTTTGAAACATTCTTGTTGTGGAAACTTCATTTCAATATTTGCAGCGATTTACTGCCTATAGTGGAAAATGAAATATGTTCACATAAAAACTAGACAGAGGCATTCTGAGACACTTCTTTGTGATGTGTAGATTCATCTCACAGAGTTGAACCTTTCTTTTGATTGAGCAGTTTTTAAATACTCTTTTTGTTCAATCTGAAATTAGATATTTGGAGCGCTTTGAATTGTATTGTGGAAAAGGAAATGTCTTCATATTAAAATTAGACAGAAGCATTCTAAGAAACTTCTTTGTGATGTGTGCATTCATCTCACAGTGTTGAACCTTTCTTTTGATCAAGCAGTTTTGAAAGACTCTTTTTGTAGAATCTGCAAGTGGATATTTGGAGTATTTTGAGGCCTATTGTGGAAAAGGAAATATCTTCACATATAAAGTAGACAGAACCATTCTGACTAACTTCATTGTGATGTGTGCATTCATCTCACTGAGACAAACTTTTCTTTTGATTGATCAGTTTTGA
Organism: Symphalangus syndactylus; assembly: GCF_028878055.3. Taxonomy (NCBI): domain Eukaryota; kingdom Metazoa; phylum Chordata; class Mammalia; order Primates; family Hylobatidae; genus Symphalangus; species Symphalangus syndactylus. The sequence continues at coordinate 44,969,064 of NC_072434.2, read as the reverse complement.
AACACAGTTTTTGTTCAAACTGCATTTATTTGGAGCGCTTTGAGGCCTATTGTGGAAAAGGAAATATATTCAGACTAAAATTAGACAGAAAAATTCTGAGTAACTTCTTTGGGATTTGTGCATTCATCTTACAGAGTTGAATCTTTCTTTTGATTGAGAAGTTTGCTAAAACTCTTTTTGTAGACTCTGCAAGTGGATATTTCGAGCATTTTGAGGCCTATTGTGGAAAAGGAAATATCTTCACATAAAAACTAGACAGAACCATTCTGGCAAACTTCTTTGTGATGGGTGAATTCATCTCACAGAGTTGAACCTTTCTTTTGATTGCACAGTTTTGAAACACTCTTTTTGTAGAACCTAAAGTGGATATTTGGCATGTTTTGAGGCCTATTGTGGAACAGGAAAAATTTTCACATAAAAACTAGACAGAAGCATTGTGAGAAACTTCTTTCTGATGTGTGCATTCATGTCACTGAGCTGAAGGTTTCTTTTCATTGAGCAGTTTTGAAACACTCTTCTTGTAGAATCTGCAAGTGGATATTAGGAGTGCTTTGAGGCCTATTTTGGTAAAGGAAATATATTCACATAAAAATGAGACAGAAGCATTCTGAGAAACTTCTTTGTGATATTTGCATTCATCTCACAGTGTTGAACCTTTCTTTTGATGGAGCAGTTTTGAAACACTCTTTTTGTAGAATCTGCAAATGGATATTTGGAGCGTTTTGAGGCCTATTGTGGAAAAGGAAATATCTTCACATAAAAAGTAGACAGAACCATTCTGTCAAACTTCATTGTGTGGTATGCATTCATCTCACCAAGATGAACCTTTCTTTTGAGTGATCAGTTTTGAAACACTGTTTTTATTCAGACTGCAAGTATTTATTTGGAGTGCTTTGAGGCCTACTGTGGAAAAGAAAATATATTCAGACTAAAATTAGACAGAAAAATTCTGAGTAACTTCTATGGGATGTGTGCATTCATCTTACAGAGTTGAATCTTTGTTTTGATTGAGAAGTTTGGTAAAACTCGTTTTGTAGACTCTGCAAGTGGATATTTTGAGCATTTTGAGGCCTACTGTGGAAAAGGAACTATCTTCACACAAAAACTAGATAGAACAATTCTGACAAGCTTCTTTGTGATGGGTGCATTCATCTCACAGGGTTGAACCTTTCTTTTGATTGCACAGTTTTGAAACACTCTTTTTGTAGAACCTAAAGTGGATATTCGGAGCATTTTGAGGCCTATTGTGGAACAGGAAATATTTTCACGTAAAAACTAGACAGAAGCATTGTGAGAAACTTCTTTGTGATGTGTGCATTCAGCTCAACGAGCTGAACATTTCTTTTCATTGAGCAGTTTTGATACACTCTTCTTGTAGAATCTGCGAGTGGATATTTGGAGTGCTTTCAGGCCTATTTTCATAAAGGAAATATATTCACATAAAAATGAGACAGAAGCATTCTGAGAAACTTCTTTGTGATGTCTGCATTCATCTCATGGAGTTGAGCCGATCTTATGATTGAGCAGTTTTGAAACTCTGTTTTTGTGGAATCTGCAAGTGGATATTTGGAGCGCTTTAATGCCTATAGTGGAAAAGGAAACATCTTCACATAAAAACTAGACAGAGGCATTCTGAGACACTTCTTTGTGATGTGTACATTCACCTCACAGAGTTGAAACTTTGTTTTTTTTGACTGTGCGGATATGAAACACTCTTTTTCTAGAATCTGCATTTGGATATTTGGAGTGCTTTACTGCCTATAGTGGAAAATGAAATATCTTCAAATAAAAATAAGACAGAAGCATTCTGAGAAACTACTTTGTGATGTGTGCATTCATCTCACAGAGTTGAACCTTTCTTTTTATTGAGAAGTTTTGAAACACTGTTTTTGTAGATTCTGCAAGTGATATTTTGAGTGCTTTGAGGCCTATTGTGGAAAAGGAAATATCTTCACATAGAAACTAGACAGAAGCATTCTGAGAAACTTCTTTGAGATGTGTGCATACACCTCACAGAGTTGAAACTTTCTTTTGATTTAGTTGTTTTCAAACACTCTTTTTGTAGACTCTGCAAGTGGATATTTGGAGCGCTTTGAGGCCTATTGTTGAAAAGGAAATATCTTCACAAAAAAACTAGCCTGAAGCATTGTGAGAAACTTCTTTGTGATGTGTGCATTCACCTCATAGAGTGGAACTTTCTTTCAATTGAGCAGTTTTGAAACTCTCTTTTTGTAGAATCTGAAATAGGATAATTGGAGCACTTTGAGGACTATTGTGGAAAATAAAATATCTTCACATAAAAACTAGACAGAAGCATTCTGGAAACTTTTTATGACGTGTGAATTCATCTCAAAGTGTTGAACTTTTCTTTTGATTGAACAGTTTTGAAACACTCTTTTTGTTGAATCTGCAAGTGGATATCTCGAGTTCTTTGAGGCCTATTGTTAAAAAGGGAATATCTTCACATAAAAACCAGACAGAAGCATTCTGAGAAACTTCTTTGAGATGTGTGCATTCACCTCAGAGAATTGAAAATTTCTTGTGATTGAGCAGTTTTGAAACTCTTTTTGTAGAATGTGCATTTGGTTATTTAGAGTGCTTTACTGCCTATAGTGGAAAATAAGATATCTTCACATGAAAACTAGACAGAAGAATTCTGAGAAACTTCTTTGAGATGTGCGCACACATCTCAATGAGTTGGACTTTTCTTTGGATTGAGCAGTATTGAAAAACTCTTTTGTAGAATATGCAAGTGGATATTTGGAGCACTTTGAGGCCTATCATGGAAAAAGAAGTATCTTCAAATTAAAACTATCCAGAATGATTCTGAGAATCTTCCTTGTGAAGTGTGCATTCATCTCACAGAGTTGAACCTTTCTTTTGATTGAGCAGTTTTGAAACACTCTTGTTGTGGAATCTTCATTTCAATATTTGCAGCGATTTACTGCCTATAGTGGAAAATGAAATACGTTCACATAAAAACTAGACAGAAGCATTCTGAGACACTTCTTTGTGATGTGTGGATTCATCTCACAGAGTTGAACCTTTCTTTTGGTTGAGAAGTTTTGAAACCCTCTTTTTGTAGAATCTGCAAGTGGATATTTGGAGCACTTTGAGGCCTATTGTGGAGAAGGAAATATCATCAGGTAAATAATAAACAGAAGCACTCTGAGAAACTTCTTTGCTATGTGTGCTTTCATCTGGCAGAGTTGAAACTTTCTTCAGATTGAACCGTTTTGGAACACTCTTTTTGCAGAATCTGCAAGTGGATATTTGGGGAGCTTTGAAGTCTATTGTGGAAAACAAATATCTTCACATAAAAACTAGACAGAAGCATTCTGAGAAACTTCTTTGTGATGTGTGCATTCCTGTCACAGAGTTGAACCTTTCTTTTGATTGAGCAGTTTTGAAACACTCTTTCTGTTCAATCTGAAATTAGATATTTGGAGCGCTTTGAGTCCTATTGTGGAAAAGGAAATATCTTCATATTAAAATTAGACAGAAGCATTCTGAGAAACTTTTTTGTGATGTGTGCATTCATCTCACAGTGTGAATCTTTCTTTTGATGGAGCAGTTTTGAAACACTCATTTTGTAGAATCTGCAAGTGGATATTTGGAGCGTTTTGAGGCCTATTGTGGAAAAGGAAATATCTTCACATAAAAAGTAGACAGAACCATACTGACAAACTTGATTGTGATGGGTGCATTCATCTCACAGAGTTGAACATTTCTTTTGATTGAGCAGTTTTGAAACACTCTTTTTGTAGAACCTGCAAGTGGATATTTGGAGTGTCTTGAGGCCTATTGTGGAAAAGGAAATATCTTCACATAAAAACTAGACAAGCATTCTGAGGAACTTCTTTGTGATGTGTGCATTCATCTCACTGAGATGAACCTTTCTTTTGATTGATCAGTTTTGAAACACCGTTTTTGTTCAAACTACAAGTACTTATTTGGAGCACTTTGAGGCCTATTGTGGAAAAGGAAATATATTCAGACTAAAATTAGACAGAAGAATTCTGAGAAACTTCTTTGTGATGTGCACATTCATCTTACAAAGTTGAATCTTTCTTTTGATTGAGAAGTTTGGAAACACTCTTTTTGTGGACTCTGCAAGCGGATATTTCGAGCGTTTTGAGGCCTATTGTGCAAAAGGAAATATCTTCACAGAAAATCTAGACAGAAGCATTGTGAGAAACTTCTTTGTGATGTGTGCATTCATCTCATCCAGCCGAAGGTTTCTTTTCATTCAGAAGTTTTGAAACACTCTTCTTGTAGAATCTGCAGGTGGATATTTGGAGTGCTTTGTGTCCTATTTTGGTAAAGGAAATATATTCACATAAAAATGAGACAGAAGCACTCAGAGAAACTTCTGTGTGCTGTTTGCATTCGTCTCAGGGAGTTGAGCCAATCTTATGATTGAGCAGTTTTGAAACACTGTTTTTGTGGAATCTGCAAGTGGATATTTGGAGCACTTTAATGCCTATAGTGGAAAAGGAAACATCTTCATATAAAAACTTAACAGAAGATTCTGAGACACTTGTTTGTGATGTGTTCATTCACGTCGCAGAGTTGAAAATTTCTTTTGACTGAGCAGATTTGCAACACTCTTTTACCAAAATCTGCATTTGGATGTTTGGAGTGCTTTACTGCATATAGTGGAAAATGAAATATCTTCAAATAAAAATAAGACAGAAGCATTCTGAGAAACTACTTTGTGATGTGTGCATTCATCTCACAGAGTTGAACCTTTCTTTTGATTGATCAGTGTTGAAACACTGTTTTTGTAGATTCTCCAAGTGGATATTTTGAGCACTTTGAGGCCTATTGTGGAAAAGGAAATATCTTCACATAGAAACTAGGTAGAAGCATTCTGAGAAACTTCTTTGAGATCTGTGCATACACCTCACAGAGTTGAACCTTTCTTTTGATTGAGTTGTTTTCAAACACTCTTTTTGTAGAGTCTGAAAGTGGATATTTAGAGTGCTTTGAGGCCTATTGTTGAAATGGAAATATCCTCACAGAAAAACTAGCCTGAAGCATTGTGAGAAACTTCTTTTTGATGTGTGCATTCACCTCATAGAGTGGAACTTTCTTTTGATTGAGCTGTTTTGAAACTCTCTTTTTGTAGAATCTGCAATAGGATAATTGGAGCACTTTGAGGACTATGGTGGAAAATAAAATATCTTCACATAAAAACTAGACAGAAGTATTCTGAGAAACTTTTTTGGGATGTTTGCATTCATCTCAAGTAGTTGAACCTTTCTTTGGATTGAGCAGTATTGAAAAACTTTTTGTAGAATGTGCAAGTGGATTATTTGGAGCATTTTGAGGCCTATTGTGGAAAAGGAAGTATATTCACATAAAAACTATCCAGAAGGATTCTGAGAATCTTCTTTGTGAAGTGGGCATTCATCTCACAGAGTTGAACCTTTCTTTTGATGGAGCAGTTTTGAAACACTCTTTTTGTAGAACCTGCAAGTAGATATTTGGAGCGTTTTGAGGCCTATTGTGGAAAAGAAATATCTTCACATAGAGACTAGACAGAAGCATTCTGAGAAACTTCTTTACGATGTATGCATTCATCTCACCGAGCTGAAACTTTCTTTTCATTGAGCAGTTTTGAAACCCTCTTCTTGTAGAATCTGCAAGTGGATATTTGGAGTGCTTTGAGGCCTATTTTGGTAAAGAAAATATCTTCACATAAAAATGAGACAGAAGCATTCTGAGAAACTTCTTTGTGATGTGTGCATTCATCTCACATAGTGGAACCTCTCTTTTGACTGAGCAGTTATGAAACACTGTTTTTGTGGAATGTGCAAGTGGATATTTGGAGCGCTTTAATGCTTATAGTGGAAAAGGATACACCTTCAAATAAAAACTAGACAGAAGCATTCTGAGACACTTCTTTGTGATGTGTACATTCATCTCAGAGAGTTGAACTTTTCTTTTGACTGAGCAGTTTTGAAATACTCTTTTTCTAGTATCTGCATTTGTATATTTGGAAAGCTTTGTTGCCTCTAGTGGAAAATGAAATATCTTCACATAAAAATTAGACAGAAGCATTATGAGAAACGGCTTTGTGATGTGTGCATTCATCTCACAGAGTTGAACCTTTCTTTTGATTGAGCAGTTTTGAAACACTGTTTTTGTAGAATCTGCAAGTGGATATTTTGAGCACTTTGAGGCCTGTTGTCGAAAAGGAAATATCTTCACATAAATACTAGACAGAAGCATTCTGAGAAACTTCTTTGTGATGTGTGCATTCACCTCATAGAGTTGAACTTCCTTTTGATTGAGCAGTTTTGAAACTCTCTTTTTGTAGAATCTGCAATAGGATAATTGGAGCGCTTTTAGGACTTTTGTGGAATAGAAAATATCTTCACATAAAAACTATACAGAAGCATTCTGAGAAACTTTTTTGTGAAGTGTGAAATCATGTCAAAGTGTTGAACTTTTCTTTTGATTGACCAGTTTTGAAACACTCTTGTTTTTGAATCTGCAAGTGGATGTCTCGAGTTCTTTGAGGCCTATTGTTATAAAGGAAATATCTTCACACAAAAACTAGACAGAAGCATTCTAAGAAACTTCTTTGTGATGTGTGCATTCATCTCACAGAATTGAAACTTTCTTGTGATTGAACAGTTTTGAAACTCTCTTTTTGTAGAATCTGCAATTGGAAATTTGGAGCGCTTTGAGGCCTATTGTGGAAACAGAAATATCTTCACATAAAACCTGTGTTTCAATATTTGGAGTGATTTACTGCCTATAGTGGAAAATGAAATACCTTCACATAAAAACCAGACAAAAGATTTCCGAGTGACTTATTTGTGATGTGTGCCTTCATCTCACTGAGTTGAACTTTTTTTTAATTGTGCAGTTTTGAAACACTTTTTGTAGAATCTGCCAGTGGATATTTGGAGCACTTTGAGGCCTATTGTGGAGACGAAATATCTTCACATAAAAACTAGACAGAAGCATTCTGGGAAACTTCTTTGTGATGTGTGCATTCATCTCACAGTGTTGAAACTTTTTTTGATTGGGCAGTTTTTAGATACTCTTTTTGTAGAATCTGCAAGTAGATATTTGGAACCCTATGAGGCCTATTTTGGAAAAGGTAATTTCTTCACATTTAAACTAGACAGAAACATTCTGAGAAACTTCTTTGTGATGTGCGCATTCCCCTCACAGAGTTGAACCTTTCTTTTGTTTGAGCAGTTTTGAAACACACCTTTTGAAGGATCTGCATTTGGATATTTGGAGCGCTTTACTGCCTATAGTGGAAAATGAAATATCTTCACATAAAAACTAAACAGAGGCATTCTGTGAAATTTTTGTGATGTATGCATTGATCTCACAAAGTTGAACCATTCTTTTGATCGAGCAGTTTTGAAGCACTCTTTTTGTAGACTCTGCAAGTGGATATTTTTAGCACTTTGAGGCCTATTGTGGAGAAGGAAATATAGTCACATAAAGACTAGACAGAAGCATTCTGAGAAACTTCTTTGTGGTGAGTGCATTCATCTCAGAGTTTGTCAGAATGCTTCTGTCTAGTTTTTATGTGAAGATGTTCCCTTTTTCCACAATAGGCCTCAAAACGCTCCAAATATCACCTTGCAGATTCTGCAAAAAGAGTGTTTCAAAATTGCACAATCAGGAGAAACGCTCAACTCTGTGAGCTGAATCCACATGTCACAAAGGAGTATCTCAAGAAACTTCTGCCAAGTTTTATGTGAAAATACTTCCTTTTCCACTATAGGCAGTAAAGTACTCCTCATATCCAAAGGCAGATTCTACAAAAAGAGTGTTTCAAAACTGCTCAATCAAAAGAAAATTTCAACTCTGTGAGATGAATGCACACATCACAAAGAAGTTTCTCAGTATGCTTCTGCCTAGTTTTTATGTGATATTTCCTTTTCCACAAGAGGCCTCAAAGCACTCCAAATATCCACTTGCAGATTCTACAAAAAGAGTGTTTCAAAACTTCTCAATCAAATGAAAGTTTCAAGTCTTTGAGATGAATGCACACATGACAAAGAAGCTTCTCAGAATGCTTCTTTCTAGTTTTTATGTGAAGATACTTCCTTTTCCACAATAGGCCTCAGATTGCTCCAAATATCCGCTTGTAGATTCTACACAATGAGAGTTTCAAATTATGCTACATCAAAAGAAAGGTTCAACTCTGCTAGATGAATACACACATCAAGAAGAAGTTTCTCAGAATGCTTCTGTCTAGTTTGTATGTGAAGATATTTCCTTTTCCACAATAGGCCTCAAAACGCTCCAAAAATCCACTTGCAGATTCTACAAAAAGAGTGTTTCAAAACTGCTCAATCGAAACAGAGGTTCAACTCTGTGTGATGAATGCACACATCACAAAGTCGTTACTCAGAATGCTTCTGTTCGGTTTTTATGTGATGGTATTTCCTTTTCCACTGTAGGCTACAGAGCACTCCAAATAGCCACTTGCAGATTCTATAAAAACAGTGTCTCAAAACTTCTCAATCAAAAGAAATGTTCTACTCTGTGAGATGTATTCCCACATCACAAAGAAGTTTCTCAGAATGCTTCTGTCTAGTTTTCATTTGAAGATATTTTCTTCTCCAAAATAGTCCTCGAAGTGCTCCAAATATCCACTTGCAGATTGTATAAAAAGAGTGTTTCAAAATTGCCCAATCAAAGCAAAGTTTGAACTCAGTCAGGCGAATGCACACATCACAAAGAAGTTTCTCAGAATGCTTTGTTCTAGTTTTTCTATGATGATATTTCTTTTTCCACAATAAGCCTCAAAGTGCTCCAAATATCCACTTGCTGTTACAACAAAAAGAGTGATTCAAAACTGCTCAATCAAAAGAAAGGTTCAAAGCTGTGAGACGATTGCACACAAAACTAGGAAGTTTCTCAGAATGCTTCTGTCTAGTTTTTATGTGAAGATATTTCTTTTTCCACAATAGGGCTCAAAGCACTCCAAATGTCCACTTGCAGATTCTACAAAAAGAGTGTTTCAGAAGTGTTCAATCAAAAGAAAATTTCAACTCTGTGAGATAAATGCACACACCACAAAGAAGTTTCTCAGAATGCTTCTCTTTAGTTTTTATGTGAAGATATTTCCTTTTTCACAATAGGCCTCAAAGCACGCAAAATTTCCACTTGCAGATTCTTCAAAAAGAGTGTTTCAAAACTGCTCAACCCAAAAAAAGGTTCAATTCTGTGAGATGAATGCACACACCACAGAAATGTTTCTCAGAATGCTTCTGTCTCGTTTTTACGTGAAGATATTTCATTTTCCACTATAGGCCTCAAATCGCTAAAAGTGTCCACTTGCAGATCCTACAAAAAGAGTGTTTCAAAACTACTCAGCCAAAGAAAGGTTCAACACTGTGAGAAGAATGCACACACCACTAAGAAGTTTCTCAGAATGCTTCTGTCTAGTTTTTATGTGAAGATATTTCCTTTTCCACAATAGGCCTGAAAGCGCTCCTAACGTCCACTTGCAGATTCTACAAAAAGAGTGTTTCAAACCTGGTCAATCAAAAGAGAGGTTCAACTCTGTGGGATGAATGCACACACCACAAAGAAGTTTCACAGGATTCTTCTGTCTAGTTTTTATTCGAAGATATTTTCTTTTCCATAGTTGGCCTCAAAGCGCTCCAAATGTCCACTTGCAGATTCTACAAAAAGAGTGTTGCAAAACTGTCCAATCAAAGGAAATGTTCAACTCTGTAAGATGAATGCACACATCACAGAGAAGTTTCTCTGAATGCTTCTGTCTAGTTTTTACAGGAAGATATTTCCTTTTCCACAATAGGCCTCAAAGCGCTACAAATGTCCACTTGCAGATTCTACAGAAAGAATGTTTCAATACTGCTCAATCAAAGAAAGGTTCAACTCTGTGAGATGAATGCACACACCACAAAGAATTTTCTCAGAATGCTTCTGTCTAGTTTATATGTGAAGATATTTCCTTTTCCACTATAAACCTCAAAGCACTCCAAATATCCACTTGCAGATTCTACAGAAAGAGTTTTCCAAACTGCCCCATTGAAGGAAAGGTTCAACTCTGTCAGACGAGTGCACCCATCACAAGGAAGTTTCTCAGAATGCTTCTGTCTAGTTTTATATGAAGATATTTCCTTTTCCACAATAGGCCACAAGAGCTCTAAATATCATCATAGACATACTACAAAAAGAGTGTTTCAAAACTGCTCAGTGAAAAAAAGGTTCAACTCCATGAGATGACTGCACAAACCTATAACAAGTTTCTCAGAATGCTTCTATCTGGTTTTTATGTGAAGATATTTCGTTTTCCAGAAAAGGCCTCAAAGTGCTCCAAATGCCCACTTGCAGATTCTACAAAAAGAGTGTCTCAAAACTGCTCAATCAACAGAAAAGTTCAGCTCCGTGAGATAAATGCATACACAACAAAGAAGTTTTTCAGAATGCTTCTGTCTAGTTTTTATGCGAAGATATTTCGTTTTCCACAACAGGCCACGAAGAGCTCCAAATGTCCACTTGCAGATTCTACAAAGGGGTGTTTCACCATAGGCCTCATAGTGCTTCAAATATCCACTTGGAGATTCTGCAAAAAGAATCTAAATATCACCATGGAGATACTACAAAAAGAGTGTTTCAAAACTGCTCAATCAAAACAAAAGTTCAACTCTGTGAGATGAATGCACACAACACAAAGAAGTTTCTCACAATGTTTCTGTCTAGTTTTTATGTGAAGATATTTTCTTTTCAACAATAGGCATCAAAGCCCTCCAAAAATCCACTTTCAGATTCTACAAAAAGAGTGGTTGAAAACTGCTAAATCAAAAGAAAATTTCAACCATGTGAGATGAATGCACACATCACAAAGAAGTTTCTCAGAATGTTTCTGTGTAGTTTTAACAAGAAGATGTTTCCTTTTCCACAATAAACCTCAAAGCACTCCAAATATCTACTTGCAGACTGAACAAAAAGAGTGTTTCAAAATGACTGAATCAAAAGAATGTTTCAACGTTGTGAGATGAATGCACACATCACAAAGAAGTTACTCAGAATGCTTGAGTCTTCCTTTTACGTGGAGATATTTCCTTCTCCACAATAAGGCTCAAAGATCTCCAAATATCCACTTGGAGATCCTACAAAAGGGTGTTCAAAACTGCACAATCAAAAGAAATGTTCAACTCTGTGAGATGAATGAAAACACCACAAACAAGTTTCTCTGAATGCTTCTGTGTAGTTTGTATGTGAAGATATTTCATTTTCCAGAGACGGCCTCAAAGCCCTCCAAATGTCCACTTCCAGATTCTACAAAAAGAGTGTTTCAAGACTGCACATCAAAAGAAAGTCTCAACTCTGTGAGATGAATGCGCACACCACAAAGAATTTTGTCAGAATGCTTCTGTCTACTTTTTATATGAAGATATTTCTTTTTCCACAATAGGCCTCAAAGTGCTGCAAATGTCCACTTGCGGATTCTACAAAAGGAGTGTTCCAATACTGTTCAATGAAAAGAAAGGTACAAATCTGTGAGATGAATGTGCACATCACAAAAAGTTGGTCAGAATGCTTCTGTCTAGTTACTATGTGAAGATATTTTCTTTTCCCTTATAAGCCTCAAAGCACTCCAAATGTCCACTTGTAGATTCTACAGAAGGAGTGTTTCAAAACTGCACAATCAAGAGAAAGGTTCAAACCTGTGAGAGGCATGCACACACCACAAATAAGTTTCTCAGAATGCTTCAGTCTAGTTTTAAAGTGTAGATATTTCCGTTTCCACAATAGGCTTCAAAGCACTCAAAATGTCCACTTAAAGATTCTAGAAAAAGAGTGTTTCAAAACTGCTCAATCAAAAGACAGTTTCAAACCTGTGAGATGATTGCACACAAAACTAGGAAGTTTCTCAGAATGCATCTGTCTACTTTTTATGTGAAGATATTTCTTTTTCCACAATAGGCCTCAAAGCCCTCTAAAGGTCCTTTTGCAGATTCTACAAAAAGAGTGTTTCAAAACTGCTCAATCAAAAGAAAGTTTCAACTCTGTGAGATGAATGCGCACACCACAAAGAAGTTTCTCAAAATGCTTCTCTCTAGTTTTTATGTGAAGATATTACCTTTTCCACAACAGTTCTCAAAGCGCGCTAAATCTCCACTTGCAGATTCTTCAAAAAGAGTGCTTCAAAACTGCTCAATCAAAATAGTTTCAACTCTGTGAGATGAATACACACACCACTAAGAAGTTTCTCAGAATGCTTCCGTCTAGTTTTTATGTAAACATATTTCATTTTCCACAATAAGCCACAAAGAGCTCCAAATATCCACTTGCAGATTCTACAAAAAGAGTGTTTCAAAACTACTCAATCAAAAGAAGGGTTCAACTGTGTGAGATGAATGCACACACCACAAAGAAGTTTCTCAGAATGCTTCTGTCTAGTCTTTATGAAAAGATATTTCCTGTTCCACAATAGGCCTGAAAGCACACCTAATGTCCACTTGCAGATTCTACAAAAAGAGTGTTTCAAAACTGGTCAATCAAAAGAGAGGTACAACTCCGTGAGATGAATGCACACACCACAAAGAAATTTCACAGGATTCTTCTGTCTAGTTTTTGTGCAAAGATATTTTCTTTTCCACAATAGGCCTCAAAGTGCTCCAAATGTCCACTTGCAGATTCTACAAAAAGAGTGTTTCAAAAATGCTCAATCAAAAGAAAGGTTCAACACTGTGAGATGAATGCACACACCACAAAAAAGTAACTCAGAATGCTTCTATCTAGTTTTTATGTGAAGATATTTCCTTTTCCACAATTGGTGTCAAAGCGCTCCAAATATACAAGTGCAGATTCTACAAAAAGAGTGTTTCAAAACTGCTCAATCCAAAGAAAGGTTCAACTTTGTCAGATGAATGCACGCATTGCAAATAAGTTTCTCAGAATGCTTCTGTCCAGTTTTTATATGAAGACATTTACTTATTCACAATAGGCCACAAAGTGCTCCAAATGTCCACTTGCAGATTCTATGAAAAGGGTGTTTCAAAACTGCTTAATCAAAAGAAAAGTTCAGCTCTGTGAGATGAATGCAAACACCACAAAGAAGTTTCCTGCAATGATTCTGTCCAGTTTTTATGTGAAGATATTTCCTTTTCCCCATTAGGCCTCAAAGCACTCCAAATATCCACTTGCAGATACTACAAAAAGAGTGTTTCACAACTGCTCAATTAAAAGAAAGGTTCAACTCCATGAGATGAACGCACAAAGCACAAAGAAGTTTCTCAGAATGCTTCTGTCTAGTTTTTATGAGAAGATATTTCCTTTTCCACAATAGGCCTCCAAGTGCTTCAAATGTCCACTTGCAGATTCTAGAAAAAGAGTGTTTCAAATCTCCTCAGTCAAAAGAAAGTTTCAACTCTCTGAAATAAATGCAAACACCATAAAGTAGTTTCTCAGAATTCTTTTGTCTAGTTTTTATGTTAATATATTTCCTTTTCCACAATAGGCCTCAAAGTGCTCCAAATGTCCCCTTGCAGATACCACAAAAGGACTGTTTCAAAACTGCTCAATCAAAAGAAAGGTTCAACTCTGTGAGATGAATGCACACAGCACAAACAAGTTCCTCCGAATGCTGCTGTCTTGTATTTATGTGAGGATATTTCTTTTTCCACAATAGGCCTCAAAGCGCTCCAAATGTCCACTTGCAGAATCTACAAAAAGAGTGTTTCCAAACTGCTCAATCAAAAGAAAAGTTCAAACCTGTGAGATGAATGCACACACCACAAAGAAGTTTGTCTGAATGGTTCTGTCTAGTTTTTATGGGAAGATATTTCCTTTTCCACAGTAGGCCTCAAATCGCTCCAAATGTCCACTTGCAGATTCTACAAAAAGAGTGTTTCAAAACAGCTCAATCAAAAGAAAGGTTCAGCTCTGTGAGATGAATTCACACACCACAAAGAAATTTCTCTCAATGCTTCTGTCTAGTATTTATGGGAAGATATTTCCTTTTCAACCATAGGCCTCAAAGCACTACAAATATCCTCTTACTGATTCTACAAAAAGAGTGTTTCAAAACTGCTCAATCAAAAGAAATGCTCAACTCCGTGTGGTGTATGCACATGCCACAAAGAAGTTTCTCCGAATTCTTCTGTCTAGTTTTTATGTGAAGATATTTCCTTTCCAACAATAGGCATCAAGGCCCTCAAAATGCCCACTTGCAGATTCTACATAAAGAGTGTTTCAAAACTACTCAATCAAAGAAAAGGTTCAACTCTGTGAGATGAATGCAGACTCCACAAAGATGTTTCCCAGAATGCTTCTGTCTAGTTTTTATGTGAATATATTTCCTTTTCCACAATTGGCCCCAAAGCGCTCTAAATGTCCACCTGCAAATTCTACAAAAAGACTGATTCAAAACTGCTCACACAAAAGAAAGGTTCAACTGTGTGAGATGAATGCACACACCACAAAGAAGTTTCTCTGAATGTTTCTGTGTAGTTTTTACAGGAAGATATTTTCTTTTCCACAACTGTCCACAAATGACTCTCAATGTCTACTTTCAGATTCAAGAAAAAGAGTGTTTCAAAACTGCTCAATCAAAGGAAAGGTTCAACTATGTGGGATGAATAAACACACCACAAAGAAATTTCTCTGAATTCTTCTGTCTAGTTCTTGTGGGTTATTTCATTTTCCACAATAGGCCTCAAAGCGCTCCAAATATCCACCTGCAGACTCTACAAAAAGAGTATTTCAAAAGTGCTCAATGAAAAGAAAATTTCACCTCTGTCAGATGAATACACACACCACAAAGAAGTTTCTCAGAATGCTTGTGTCTAGTTTTTATATGAACATATTTCCTTTTCAGCAATAGTCATCAAAGCAATCCAAAAGTCCACTTGCAGATTCTACAAAAAAAATGTTTCAAAACTGCTCAATCAAAAGAAAGTTTCAACTCTGAGTGATGAATGCACGCACCACAAAAAAGTTTCTCAGATTGCTTCTGTCTAGTTTTTATGTGATGATATTTCCTCTTCCATAATAGGCATCAAAGCAGTCCAAATGTCCACGTGCAGATTCTACAAAAAGTCTGTTTCAATTGAGCAGTTTAGAAACAAAGTTTCAACTCTGTGAGATGAATGCGCACACCACAAAACGTTTCTCAGAATGCTTCCATCTAGTTTTTATGTGAAGATATATCCTTTTCCACAACAGGGATCAAAGCGCTCCAAATATCCACTTGCAGATTATACAAAAAGAGTGTTTCAAAACTGTTCAATCAAAGGGAAGGTTCAACTCCATGAGATGAATGCACATACCACAAAGAAGTTTCTCAGAATGCTTCTGTCTGTTTTTATAAGAATGTATTTCCCTTTCCCCAGTAGGCCTCAAAGCTCTCCAAATGTCCGCTTGCAGATGTACAAAAAGACTGTTTCAAAACTGCTCAATCAAAACAAAGGTTCCACTCTGTGAGATGAATGCACATACCACAAAGGAGTTTCTCATACTGCTTCTGTCTAGTTTTTTTTGAAGATATTTCCTTTCCCACAATAGGCCTCAAAGTGCCCCAAATGTCCACTTGCAGATTCTACAAAAAGAGTGTTTCAAAACTGCTCAATCAAAATAAAGGTTCAACTCTGTGAAATGAATGCACACACAACCACATTGTTTCTCATAATACTTCTGTCTAGTTTTTATGGGAAGATACTTCATTTTCCACAATAGGCCTCAAAGCGCTCCAAGTGTCCACTTGCAGATTCTACAAATAGAGTGTTTCAAAACTGCTCAATGAAAAGAAACTTTCAACAATGAGATGAATGCTCACACCACAAAGATGTTCCTCTGAATGCTTCTGTCTAGTTTCTATGTGAAGATATTTCCTCTTCCACATTAGGCCACAAAGAGCTATAATGTGCACTTGCAGATTCTTCAAAAAGACTGTTTCAAAACTGCTCAGTCAAAAGAAAGTTTCAAATCCCTTAGATGAATGCACACAACACAAAGCGGTTTCTCTGAATGCTTCTTTCGAGTTTTTATGTGAAGATATTTCCTTTTCCACGATAGGCCTCAAAGTGCTCCAAATGTCCACTTGCAGACTCTACGAAAAGAGTGCTTCAAAACCTCAATCAAAGGAAAGGTTCAACTCTGTGAGATGAATGCACACGCCACAAAGAAGTTTCTCTGACTGCTCCTGTCTAGTTTTTATGTGAAGGTATTTCCTTTTCCACAATTGGACACAAATGGTTCCAAATGTCCAATTGCAGTATCAAGAAAAAGAGTGTTTGAAAACTGCTCATTCAAAGGAAAGGTTTAACTCTGTGAGATGAATGCACACACCACAAAGGAGTTTCTCTGAATGCTTCTGTCTAGTTTTTATGGGAAGATATTTCCTTTTCCACAATAGGCCTTAAAGAGCTCCAAATGTCCACTTGCAGATTCTACAAAAAGAGTGTTTGAAAACTGTTCGATCAAAAGAAGGTTCAACTGTGTGAGACGAATGCACACACCACAAAGTCGTTTCTCAGAATGCTTCAGTCTAGTTTTTATGTGAAGATATTTTCTTTTCAACAATAGGCATCAAAGCGCTCCATAAATCCACTTGCAGATTCCATAAAAAGAGTGTTTCAAAACTGCTAAATCAAAAGAAAATTTCAACTCTGTGAGATGAATGCACACACCACAAAGAAGTTTCTCAGAATGTTTCTTTCTAGTCTTAATAAGAAGATGTTTCCTTTTCCACAATAAACCTCAAAGCACTCAAAATATCTACTTGCAGACTGAACAAAAAGAGTGTTTCAAAACTGCTCAATCAAAAGAAAGTTGCAATTCTGTGAGATGAATGCACAAACCACAAAAAAGTTTCTCAGAATGCTTCTATCTAGTTTTTATTTGAAGATATTTCCTTTTCCACAATAGGCATCAAAGTGCTCCAAACAGATTCTAAAAAAAGAGCGTTTCAAAACTGCTCAATCAAAAGAAATGTTCAACTCTGTAAGATGGATGCACACATGACAAAGGAGTTTCTCATACTGCTTCTGTCTAGTTTTTTTTGAAGATATTTCCTTTCCCAAAATAGGCCTCAAAGTGCCTCAAATGTCCACTTGCAGATTCTACAAAAAGAGAGTTTCAAAACTGCCCAATCAAAATAAAGTTTCGACTCTGTGAGAGGAATGCACACACCACAAAGTTGTTTCTCATAATACTTCTGTCTAGTTTTTAAGGGAAGACACCTCATTTTTCACAATGGGCCTCAAAGCACTCCAAATGTCCACTTGCAGATTCTAAAAATAGTATTTCAAAACTTCTCATCAAAAGAAACTTTCAACACTGAGATGAATGCTCACAGCACAAAGCTGTTTCTCTGAATGCTTTTGTCGAGATTTTATGTGAAGGTATTTCCTTTTCAACACTAGGCCTCAAAGCCCTCCAAATGTCCACTTGCAGATTCTACAAAAAGAGTGTTTCATACCTGCTCAATCAAAAGAAAGTTTCAACTCTGTGAGATGAATGCATGCACCACAAAGAAGTTTCTCTGACTGCTTCTGTCTAGTTTTTATGTGAAGATATTTCCTTTTCCACAATTGGCCACAAGTGGTTCCAAATATCCAATTGCAGATTAAAGAAAAAGAGTACCTAAAACTTGCTCAATCAAAGGAAAGGTTCAACTCTGTGAGATGAATGCACACATCACAAAGTCGTTTCTCTGAATGCTTCTGCCTAGGTTTTATGTGAAGCTATTTCCTTTTCTACAATAAGCCTTAAAGAGCTCCAAATGTCCACTTGCAGATTCTACAAAAAGAGAGTTTCAAAACTACTCAATCAAAAGAAAGGTTGAACTCTGTGAGATGAATGCACAAATCAGAAAGAAGTTTCGCAGAATGTTTCTATGTAGTTTTTATGTGAAGATATTTCCTTTTTCACCATAGGCCTCAAACCGCTCCAAATGTCCAATTGCAGATTCTACAAAAAGAGTGTTTCAAAACTGCTCAATCAAAAGAAAGGTTCAAATCTGTGAGATGAATGCACACACCCCAAAGAAGTTTCTCAGAATGCTTCTGTCAACTTTTTTATGACGATATTTCTCTTTCCACAATAGGCCTCAAAGCACCCCAAATACCCAATTGCAGATTCTGCAAACAGTGTTTCACAACTGCTCAATCAAAAAAAAGGTTCAACTCCGTGAGGTGAATGCAGACAAGACAAAAAAGTTTCTCAGAATGCTTCTGTCTCCTTTTTTTTTTTTTTTTTTGAGACGGAGTCTTGCTCTGTCACCCAGGCTGGAGTGCAGTGGTGCAATCTCAGCTCACTGGAAGCTTTGCCTCCCAGGTTCACGCCATTCTCCTGCCTCGGCCTCTCCGAGTAGCTGGGACTACAGGCACCCGCCACCACGCCCGGCTAATTTTTTGTATTTTTACTAGAGACGGGGTTTCACCTGGTCTTGATCTCCTGACCTCATGATCCACTCACCTTGGCCTCCCAAAATGCTGGGATTACAAGCGTGAGCCACTGCGCCCAGCCTTCTGCCTACTTTTTATGTGAAGTTATTTCCTTTTCCATAATAGGCCTCAAAGCACCCCAAATGTGCACTTGCAGATTCTACAAAAAGAGTGTTTCTGAACTGCTCAATCAAAAGAAAGGTTCAACTCTGTGAGGTGAATGCACACACCACCAAGATGTTTCACATAATGCTTCTGTCTAGTTTTTATGGGAAGATATTTCCTTTTCCACAACAGGCCACAAAGAGCTCTGAAAGTCCACTTGAAGATTCTACAAATAGAGTGTTTCATAAGTGCTCCATCAAAAGAAATGTTCAACTCCATGAGATGAATGCACACACCACAAAGAAGTTTCTCAGAATTATTCTGTCTGGTTTTTATGTGAAGATATTTCGTTTTCCACAGTAGGCCTCAAAGTCCTCCTAAGGTCCACTTGCAGATTCTATAAAAAGAGTGTTTCAAAACTGCTCAATCTAAAGAAAATTTCAACTCTGTGAGATGAATGCACACACCACAAAAACTTTCTCAGAATGCTTCTGTCCAGTTTTTATGTGAAGGTACCTCCTTTTCCACAATTGACCACAAAGAGCTCAAAATGTCCAAATGCAGATTGTACAAAAAGAGTGTTTCAAAACTGCTCAATCAAAAGAAAGGTTCAACTCTGTGAGATGAATGCCCAACCACAAAGAAGTTTCTCAGAACGCTTCCCTCTAGTTTTTATGCGAAGATATATCTTTTTCCACAATAGGGATTAAAGCGCTCCACTTGAAGATTCTACAAAAAGAGGGTTTCAAAATTGCTCAATCAAAGAAAAGGTTCGACACTGTGAGATGAATGCACACAACACAAAGAAGTTTCTCAGAATGCTTCTGTCTAGTTTTTATATGAATATATTT
Source organism: Symphalangus syndactylus (assembly GCF_028878055.3). Lineage (NCBI taxonomy): Eukaryota > Metazoa > Chordata > Mammalia > Primates > Hylobatidae > Symphalangus > Symphalangus syndactylus. Next base: position 44,949,701 of record NC_072434.2, on the reverse strand, counting down.
CCTTTTGCCTAATAGGCCTCAAAACTCTCCAAATGTCCACTTGCAGATTCTATAAAAAGACTCTTTCAACACTGTTCAATCAAAAGAAAGGTTCAACTCTGTGATTTGAAAGCACACACCACAAAAGAGTTTCTCATAATGCTTATATCTAGTTTTTTTGAAGATATTTCCTTTCCCACAATAGGCCTTAAAGCACCCCAAATGTCCACTTGCAGATTCTACAAAAAGAGAGTTTCAAAACCGCTCAATCAAAATAAAGTTTCAACTCTGTGAGATGAATACACATACCACAAAGTTGTTTCTCATAATACTTCTGTGTAGTTTTTATGGGAAGATACTTCCTTTTCCACAATAGGTCCCAAAGCTCACCAAATGTCCACTAGCAGATTCTACAAATAGAGTGTTTCAAAACTGCTCAAACAAAAGAAAGTTTCAATTCTGTGAGATGAATACACAAACCACAAAAAAGGTTCTCAGAATGCTTCTATCTAGTTTTTATGTGGAGATAGTTCCTTTTCTACAATAAGAGTCAAAGCACTCAGAATGTACACTTGCAGATTCTAAAAAAAGAGCGTTTCCAAACTGCTCAATCAAAAGAAAGCTTCATCTCTGTGAGATGAATGTGCACACCACAAAGACGTTTCACAGAATGATTCTGTCTAGTTTTTATGCGAAGACATTTCCTTTTCCACAAGAGGCCTCAACGCACTCCAAATGTCCACATGCAGATTCCACAGAAAGAGTGTTTCCAAACTGCTCAATTGAAGGATATGTTCAACTCTGTGAGATGAATTCACACACCACAAAGAAGTTTCTTAGAATTCTTCTGTCTTGTTTTTATGTGAAGGTATTTCCTTTTCCACAATAGGACACAAAGAGCTCTAAATGTCCCCTTGCAGATTCTACAAAAAGAGTGTTTCAAATCTGCTCAAACAAAAGAAAAGTTCAACTCTGCGAGATGAATGCACACACCACAAGGAGTTTTCTCAGAATGCTTCTGTCTAGTTTTTATGTGAAGTTATTTCCTTTTAAACAATAGGCATCAAAGAACTCCAAATATCCACTTGCAGATCCTACAAAAAAAGTGTTTCAAAACTGCTCAATCAAAAGAAATTTTCAATTCTGTGAGGTGAATGCTCACACCACAAAAAAGTTTCTCAGAATGCGTATATCTAGTTTTTACGTTAAGATATTTCCTTTTCCACAATAAGAATCAAAGCACTCCAAATGTACACTTGCAGATTCTAAAAACATAGCATTTCAAAACTGCTCAATCAAAGGAAAGGTTCAAACCTGTTAGATGAATGCGCACAGCACAAAGGAGTTTCTCATAATGCTTCTGTCTGCTTTTTATGCAAAGATATTTCTTTCTCCACAATAGGCCTCAAAGCGCTCCAAATACCCAACTGCAGATTCTGCAAACAATGTTTCGAAACTGCACAATCAAAAGAAAGGTTCAACTGTGTGAGATGAATGCACGCACCAGAAAAAAGTTTCTCAGAATTCTTCTGTCTACTTTTTATGTGAAGTTATTTCCTTTTCCACAATAGGCCTCAAAGTGCTCCAAATGTCCACTTGCAGATTCTACAAAAAGAGTGTTTCCGAACTGCTCAAGCAAAAGAAAGGTTCAACTCTGTGAGGTGAATGCACACACCACCAAGATGTTTCTCATAATGCTTCTGTCTAGTTTTTATGGGAAGATATTTCCTTTTCCACAACAGGCCACAAAGAGCAATAAATGTCCACTTGCAGATTCTACAAAAAGAGTGTTTCATAACTGCTCAATCAAAAGAAAGTTTCAACTCCATGAGGTGAATGCACACACCACAAAGAAGTCTCTCAGAATTCTTCTGTCTGGTTTTTATGTGAAGATATTTTGTTTTCCACAATAGGCCTCAAAACGCACTAAATGTCCACTTGAAGATTCTATAAAAAGTGTGTTTCAAAACTGCTCAATCTAAAAAAAATTTCAACTCCGTGAGATGAATGCACACACCACAAAAACTTTCTCAGAATTCTTCTGTCCAGTTTTTATGTGAAGGTATTTCCTTTTCCACAATTGGCCCAAAACAGCTCAAAATGTCCAATTGCAGATTGTACAAAAAGAGTGTTTCAAAACTACTCAATGAAAAGAAAGGTTCAACTCTGAGTGATGAATGCACACACCCCAAAAACTTTCTCAAAATGCTTCTGTCTAGTCTTTATGTGAAGATATTTCCTTTTCCACAATAGGCATCAAAGCGCTCCAAATGTCCACATGCAGATTCTAGAAAAACAGTTTTTCAAAACTGCTCAATCAAAGAAAGGTTCAACTCTGTGAGATGTATGCGCACACCAGAAAGAAGTTTCTCAGAATGCTTCCATCTAGTTTTTATGTGAAGATACATCCTTTTCCATAATAGGGATCAAAGCACTCCAAATATCCATTTGCAGATTCTGCAAAAAGAGTGTTTCAAAACTGCTCTATCAAAAGAAAGTTTCAACATTGTGAGATGAATGCACACACCACAAAGAAGTTTCTCAGAATGTTTCTGTCTGGTTTTTATATGAATATATTTCCTTTTCCCCAATAGGCCTCAAAGCTCTCCAAATGTCCACTTGCAGATTCTATAAAAAGACTGTTTCAACATTGCTCAATCAAAGGAAAGGTTCACCTCTGTTAGATGAATGCACACACCACAAAATAGTTTCTCATAATGATTCTGTCTAGTTTTTTTGAAGATATTTCCTTTCCCACAATAGGCTTCAAAGCGCCCCAAATGTCCACTTGCAGATTCTACAAAAAGAGAGTTTCAAATCTGCTCAATCAAAAGAAAGGTTCAACTCTGTGAGATGAATGCACACACCACAAAGTTGTTTCTCATAATACTTCTGTCTAGTTTTTATGGGAAGATACTTCCTTTTCCACAATAGGCCTCAAAATGCTCCAAATGTCCAATTGTAGGTTCTACAATTAGAGTGTTTCAAAACTACTCAAACAAAAGAAAGTTTCAATTCTGTGAGATGAATGCACACACCACAAAAAGTTTCTCAGAATGCTTCTATTGAGTTTTTATGTGAAGATATTTCCCTTTCCACAATAAGAATCACAGTGCTCCAAATGTACACTTGCAGATTCTAAAAAAAGAGCGTTTAGAAACTGCTCAATCAAAAGAAAGGTTCAAATCTGAGAGATGAATGTGCACACCACAAAGAAGTTTCTCAGAATGGTTCTGTCTAGTTTTAATGTGAAGATATTTCTTTTTCCTCAATAGGCCTCAAAGCACTCCAAATACCCAATTACAGATTCTGCAAAAACAGTATTTTGAAACTGCTCAATCAAAAGAAAGGTTCAAGTGTGTGAGAAGAATGCACACACCACAAAAATGTTTCTCAGAATGCTTCTGTCTACTTTCTGTGTGAAGTTATTTCCTTTTCCACAACTGGCCTCAAAACGTTCCAAATGTCCACTTGCAGATTCTGCAAAAGGAGTGTTTCGGAACTACTCAATCAAAAGAAAGGTTCAACTCTGTGAGGTGAATGCACACACAACCATGATGTTTCTCATAATGCTTCTGTCTAGTTTTTATGGGAAGATATTTCCTTTTCCACAGCAGGCCACAAAGAGCTAAATGTCCACTTGCAGATTCTACAAAAAGAGTGTTTCATAACTGCTCAATCAAAATAAAGGTTCAACTCTGTGAAATGAAGGCACACACCACTAAGAAGTTTCTCAGAATGCTTCTGTCTGATATTTGAGGGAAGATATTTCCTTTTCCGCAATAGGCCTCAAAGCGCTCCAAATATCCAATTGCAAATTCTGCAAAAACAGTGTTTCAACTCTGCTCAATCAAAAGAGACTTTCAACTCTGTGAGATGAATGCAGACACCACAAAGAAGTTTCTGAGAATGCTTCTGTCTAGTTTTTATATGAATATATTTCCTTTTCCCCAATAGGCCTCAAAGCTCTCCAAATGTCCACTTGCAGATTCTATAAAAAGACTGTTTAAACATTGCTCAATCAAAAGAAAGGTTCACCTCTGTGAGATGAGTGCACACACCACAAAAGAGTTTCTCATAATGCTTCTGTCTAGCTTTTTTGAAGATATTTCCTTTCCCACAATTGGCCTCAAAGCACCCCAAATGTCCACTTGCAGATTCTACAAAAAGAGAGTTTCAAATCTGCTCAATCAAAATAAAGGTTGAAACCTGTGAGATGAATGCACACACCACAAAGTTGTTTCTCATAATACTTCTGTCTAGTTTTTATGGGAAGACACTTCCTTTTCCACAATAGGCCTCAAAACACTCCAAATGTCCACTTGCAGATTCTACAAAAAGAGAGTTTCATAACTGCTTGATCAAAAGAAAGGTTCAACTCTGTGAGATGAATGCACACACCAGAAAGAAGTTTCTCAGAATTCTTTTGTCCGGTTTTTATGTGAAGATATTTCGTTTTCCACAATAGGCCTCTATGTGCTCCAAATGTCCACTTGCAGATTCTATAAAAAGAGTGTTTCAAAACTGCTCAATCTAAAGAAAATTTTAACTCCATGAGATGAATGCACACACCACAAAAATTTCCTCAGAATGCTTCTGTCCAGTTTTTATTTGAAGGTATTTCCTTTTCCACAATTGACCACAAAGTGCTCAAAATGTCCACTTGCAGATAGTACATAAAGAGTGTTTCAAGGCTGCTCAGTCAGAAGAAAATTTCAACTCTGAGCAATGAATGCACACACCCCAACAACTTTCTCAGAATTCCTCTATGTAGTTTTTATGTGAAGATATTACCTTTTCCACAATAGGCATCAAAGCCCTCCAAATGTCCTCATGCAGATTCTACAAAAAGAGTGTTTAAAAACTGCTCAATCAAAAGAAAGGTTCAACTCTGTGAGATGAATGCACACACCACAAATAAGTTTGTCAGAATTCTTCCATCTAGTTTTTATGTGAAGATATATCATTTTCCACAATAGGGATAAAAGCGCTCCAGATATCCACTTGCAGATTCTACAAAAACAGTGTTTAAAAACAGTTCAATCAAAGGGAAGTTTCAACTCCATGAGATGAATGCACAAACCACAGAGAAGTTTCTCAGAATGTTTCTGCCTAGTTTTAATAAGAAGATGTTTCCTTTTCCACAATAAGCCTCAAAGCCCTTAAAATATCTACTTGCAGATTGTACAAAAAGAATGTTTCAAAACTGCTCAATCAAAAGAAAGCTTCAATTCTGTAAGATGAATGCAGATACCACAAAAAAGTTTCTCAGAATGCTTCTATCTAGTTTTTGTTTGAAGATATTTCCTTTTCCACAATAAGCATCAAAGTGCTCAAAATGTCCACTTGCAGATTCTAAAAACAGATTGTTTCAAAGCTGCTCAATCAAAAGAAAGATTCAACTCTGTGAGATGAACGTGCACACCACAAAGAAGATTCTCAGAATGATTCTGTCTAGTTTTGATGCGAAGATATTTCTTTTTCCACAATAGGCCACAAAGAACACTAAATGTCCTCTTGCAGATTCTACAAAAAGAGTTTTTCAAAACTGCTCAATCAAAAGAAAGGTTCAACTCTCTGAGATGAATGCACACACCACAAAGTGGTTTCTCAGAATGCTTCTGTATAGTTTTTATGGGAAGTTATTTCCTTTTAAACAATAGGCATCAAAGCGCTCCCAATGTCCACTTGCAGATCCTACAAAAAGAGTGTTTCAAAACTGCTCAATCAAAAGAGAGGTTCAACTTCTTGAGATGAATGCATGCACCACAATGAAGTTTCTCTCAAAGCTTCTGTCTAATATTTATGGGAAGATAATTCCTTTTCCACAAATAGGCTTCAAAGTGCTACAAATGTCCCCTTGCAGATTCTACAAAAAGAGAGTTTCAAAACTGTTAAATCAAAAGAAAGGTTCAACTCTGTGAGATGAATGCAGACACCACAAAGAGGTTTCTCAGAACGCTTCTCTCTAGTTTTTCTGTGAAGTTATTTCCTTTTCCACAATAAGAATCAAAGCACTCCAAATGTACACTTGCAGATTCTAATAAAAGAGCATTTCAAAATTGCTCAACCAAAAGAAAAGTTCAAATCTGTGAGATGAATGCCCACACCACAAAGAAGTTTCTCAGAATGCTTCTGTCTAGTTTTTATATAAACATATTTCCTTTTCCCCAATAGGCCTCAAAGCTCTCCAAATGTCCACTTGCAGATTCCATGAAAAGATGGTTTCAACACTGCTCAATCAAAAGAAAGGTTCACCTCTGTTAGACGAATGCACACACCACAAAAGAGTTTCTCATAATGCTTCTGTCTAGTTTTTTGGAAGATATTTCCTTTCCCACAATAGGACTCAAAGTACCCCAAATGTCCACTTGCAGATGCTACAAAAAGAGAGTTTCAAATCTGCTCAATCAAAATAAAGGTTCAACTCTGTGAGATGAATGCACACGCCACAAAGTTGTTTCTCATAATACTTCCATCTAGTTTTTATGGGAAGATACTTCCTTTTCAACAATAGGCCTCAAAACACTCCAAATGTCCACTTGTAGGTTCTACAAATAGAGTGTTTCAAAACTACTCAAACAAAAGAAAGTTTCAATTCTGTGAGATGAATGCACACACCAAAAAAAAGTTTCTCAAAATGCTTCTATCTAGTTTTTATGTGAAGATATTTCCTTTTCCACATTAAGAATCACAGCGCTCCAAATGTACACTTGCATATTCTAAAAAAAGAGCGTTTCAAAACTGCTCAATCAAAAGAAAGGTTCAACTCTGTGAGATGAATGCAGACACCAAAAAGAGGTTTCTCAGAACGCTTCTCTTTAGTTTTTCTGTGAAGTTATTTACTTTTTCACAGTAAGAATCAAAGCGCTCCAAATGTACGCTTGCAGATCCTAATAAAAGAGCGTTTCAAAATTGCTCAATCAAAAGAAAAGTTCAAATCTGTGAGATGAATACACACACCACAAAGAAGTTTCTCAGAATGCTTCTGTATAGTTTTTATATGAATATATTTCTTTTTCCCCAATAGGCCTCAAAGCTCTCCAAATGTCCACTTGCAGATTCTATAAAAAGACTGTTTCAACACTGCTCAATCAAAAGAAAAGTTCACATTGTTAGATGAATACACACACCACAAAAGAGTTTCTCATAATGCTTCTGTCTAGCTTTTTTGAAGATATTTCCTTTCCCACAATTGGACTCAAAGCACCCAAAATGTCCACTTGCAGATTCTACAAAAAGAGAGTTTCAAATCTGCTCAATCAAAAGAAAGGTTCAACTCTGTGAGATGAATGCCCACACCACAAAGTTGTTTCTCATAATACTTCTGTCTAGCTTTTATGGGAAGATACTTCCTTTTCCACAATAGGCCTCAAAATGCTCCAAATGTCCACTTGCAGATTCTACAAATAGAGTGTTTCAAAACTACTCAAACAAAAGAAAGTTTCAATTCTGTGAGATGAATGCACACACCACAAAAAGTTTCTCAGAATGCTTCTATCTAGTTTTTATGTGAAGATATTTATTTTCTACAATAAGAATCAAAGCGCTCCAAATGTACACTTGTGGATTCTAAAAAAAGAATGCTTCAAAACTGCTCAATCAAAAGCAAGGTTCAAATCTGAGAGATGAATGCACACACCAGAAAGAAGTTTCTCAGAATGGTTCTGTCTAGTTTTTATGCAAAGATATTTCTTTTTCCAAAATAGGCCTCAAAGCACTCCAAATACCCAATTACAGATTCTGCAAAAACAGTATTTTGAAACTGCTCAATCAAAAGAAAGATTTAACTGTGTGAGAAGAATGCACACACCACAAAAATGTTTCTCAGAATGCTTCTGCCTACTTTTTATGTGAAGTTATTTCCTTTTCCACAATTGGCCTCAAAACGTTCCAAATGTCCACTTGCAGATTCTGCAAAAAGAGTGTTTCGGAACTGCTCAATCAAAAGAAAGGTTCAGCTCTGTGAGGTGATTGCACACACCACCACGATGTTTCTCATAGTGCCTCTGTCTAGTTTTTATGGGAAGATATTTCCTTTTCCACAACAGGCCACAAAGAGCTGTAAATGTCCACTTGCAGATTCTACAGAAAGAGTGTTTCATAACTGCTCAATCAAAATAAAGGTTCAACTCTGTGAAGTGAATGCACACACCACTAAGAAGTTTCTCAGAATGCTTCAGTGGGATATTTGTGGGAAGATATTTCCTTTTCCACAATAGGCCTCAAAGCGCTCCAAATATCCAATTGCAAATTCTGCAAAAACAGTGTTTCAACTCTGCTCAATCAAAAGAGACTTTCAACTCTGTGAGATGAATGCAGACACCACAAAGAAGTTTCTGAGAATACATCTGTCTAGTTTTTATATGAATATATTTCCTTTTCCCCAATAGGCCTCAAAGCTCTCCAAGTGTCTTCTTGCAGATTCTTTAAAAAGAGTGTTTCAACACTGCTCAATCAAAAGAAAGGTTCACCTCTGTGAGATGAATGCACACACCACAAAAGAGTTTCTCATAATGCTTCTGTCTAGTTTTTTTTGAGGATATTTCCTTTCCCACAATAGGCCTCAAAGCACCCCAAATGTTCACTTGCAGATTCTACAAAAAGAGAGTTTCAAAACTGCTCAGTCAAAATAAAGGTTCAACATTGTGAGATGAATGCACACACCAGAAAGTTGTTTCTTATAATACTTCTGTCTAGTTTTTATTGGAAGCTACTTCCTTTTCCACAATAGGCCTCAAAACGTTCCAAATGTCCACTTGTAGATTCTACAAATAGAGGGTTTCAAAGCCACTCAAACAAAAAAAAGTTTCAATTCTGTGAGATGAATGCACACACCACAAAAAGTTTTTCGGAATGCTTCTGTCTACTTTTTATGTGAAGATGTTTCCTTTTCCACAATAAGAATCAAAGTGCTCCAAATGTATAATTGCAGATTCCAAAAAAAGAGCATTTCCAAACTGCTCAATCAAAGGAAGGTTCAAATCTGTGAGACGAACGTGCACACCACAAAGTTTCTCAGAATGATTCTGTCCAGTTTTTATGTGAAGGTATTTCCTTTTCCACAATTGGCCACAAAGAGCTCAAAATATCCACTTGCAGATTCTACAAAATGAGTGTTTCAAAACTGCTCAATCAAAAGAAAGGTTCAACTCTGAGAGATGAATGCACACACCATAAAAGTTTTTCTCAGAATGCTTCTATCTAGTTTTTATGTGAAGATAATTTCTTTTCCACAATAGGCACCAAAGTGCTCCAAATGTCCACGTACAGATTCTACAAAGAGAGTTTTTCAAAACTGCTCAATGAAAACAACGTTTCAACTCTGTGAGATGAATGTGCACACCACCAAGAAATTTCTCAGAATGCTTCCGTCTAGTTTTTATGTGAAGATATGAGTTGAATGTGCACACCACCAAGAAATTTCTCAGAATGCTTCCGTCTAGTTTTTATGCAAAGATATATCCTTTTCCATAATAGGGATCAAAGTGCTCCAAATATCCACTTGTAGATTCTACAAAAAGTGTGTTTCAAAACTGCTCAATCAAAGGAAAGTTTCAACTCTGTGAGATGAATGCCGACACCACAAAGAAGTTTCTCAGAATGCTTCTGTCTAGTTTTTATATGAATATATTTCCTTTTCCTCTATAGGCCTCAAAGCTCTCCAAATGTCCAATTGCAGATTCTACAAAAAGACTGTTTCGACACTGCTCGATCAAAGGAAAGGTTCAACTCTGTGAGATGATTGCACACAGCAAAAAGAGTTTCTCATAATCCTTCTGTCTAGTATTTTTGAGGATATTTCCTTTCCCACAATAGGCCTCAAAGCACCCCAAATGTCCACTTGCAGATTTTACAAAGGAGAGTTGCAAAACTGCTTAATTGAAAGAAAGTTTCAACCCTGTGAGATGAATGTACACACCACAAAGTTGTTTCTCATAATACTTCTGTCTAGTTTTTATGGGAAGATACTTCCTTGTCCACAGTAGGCCTCAAAACGCTACAAATGTCCACTTGAAGATTCTACAAATAGAGTGTTTCAAAACTGCTAAATCATAAGAAAGTTTCAACACTGAGATGAATGCTCACACCACAAAGATGTTTCTCTGAGTGCTTCTGTCGAGTTTTTATGTGAAGATATTTCCTTTTCCACATTAGGCAACAAAGAGCTATAATGTGCACTTGCAGATTCTTTAAAAAGAGTATTTCAAAACTGCTCAGTCAAAAGAACGTTTCAACTCCCTTAGACGAATGCACACAACACAGAGCAGTTTCTCTGAATGCCTCTGTCGAGTTTTCATGTGAAGATATTTCCTTTTCCACAATAGGCCTCAAAGCTTTCCAAATGTCCACTTGCAGATTCTACAAAAAGAGTGCTTCAAAACTGCTCACTCAAAGGAAAGGTTCAACTCTGTGAGATGAATGCACACACCACCAAGAAGTTTCTCTGACTGCTTCTGTCTAGTTTTTATGTGAAGATATTTCCTTTTCCACAATTGGCCACAAATGGTTCCAAATGTCCAATTGCAGTATCACGAAAAAGAGTGTCTAAAAACTGCTCAATCAAAGGAAAGGTTCAACTCTGTGAGATGAATGCACACACCACAAAGAAGTTTCTCTGAATGCTTCTGTCTAGTTTTTAAGTGAAGATATTTCCTTTTCCACAATAGGCCACAAAGAGCTCCAAATGTCCACTTGCAGGCTCAACTCAGTGAGATGAATGTGCACACCACAAATAAGTATCACAGAATGATTCTGTCTAGTTTTAGTGTGAAGATATTTCATTTTCCACCAGAGGCCTCAAAGTGCTTCAAATGTACACTTGCAGATTCTACAAAAAGAGTGTTTCAACCCTGCTCTATGAAAAGTAAAGTTCACCTCTGTGAGATGAATGCACACAACACAAAGAAGTTGGTCAGAATGCTTCTGTGTAGTTTTTAGTTGAAGATATTCCCTTTTCCACCATAGGCCTCACAGTGTTCGAGATATCAACTAGCAGACTCTTCAAAGGAGTGCTTCAAACCTGCTCCTTCAAAAGAAAGGTTCAAATCTGAGAGATGAATGCACACATCACAAACAAGTTTTTCAGAATCCTTCTGTCTAATTTTTGTGTGAAGATATTTATTTTTCCACCATTGGCTTCAAAGTGCTCCAAATATCCACTTAAAGATTGTATAGAAAGAGTGTTTCAAAACTGCTCAATCAAAAGTAAGTTTCAACTCTATGAGATGAATGCACACATCACAAAGAAGATTGTCAGAATGCTTCTGTCTAGTTTTTATGTGAAGATATGTCCTTTTCCAATATAGCACTAAAGTGCTCCAAATGTCCACTTGCAGATACTACAAAAAGAGAGTTTCAAAACTGCTCTGTCAAAAGTAAGGTTCAACTCTGTGAGATGAGTGCACACATCACAAAGGAGTTTGTCAGAAGGCTTCGATCTAGTTTTTATGTGAAGATATTTCCTTTTCCACCATAGACCTCAAAGCACACCAAATGTCCCGCTGCAGATACTAAAAATAGGGAGTTTCAAAACTCCTCTATGAAAAGAAAGGTTCAACTCTTTGAGATGAATGCACACATAACAAAGAAGCTTGTCAGAGGGCTTCTGTCTAGTTTTTATGTGAAGATGTTTCCTTTTCCAAGATAGGCCTCAAAGTGCTCCAAAGGTGCACTTGCAGATTCTACAGAAAGAGGGTTTCAAAGCTGCTCAATCAAAAGCAAGGTTCAAATCTGTGAGATGAGTGCACATATCTTAAAGTGGTTTGTCAGAATGCTTCTGTCTAGTTTTTATGTGAAGATATTTGCTTTACCAAGATAGGCCTCGAAGCGCTCCAAATGTCCCCTTACAGATACAACAAAAGGAGGGTTTCAAAACTCCTCTATCAAAAGTAAGATTCAACTTTGTGAGATGAATGCACACATCACAAAGAAGTTTGTCAGAATGCTTCTGTCTAGTTCCAATGTGAAGATATTTTCTTTTCCACCACAGGCCTCAAAGCACTCCAAATGTCCACTTGCAGATTCTACAAAAACAGTGTTTCAAATCTGCTCAATCAAAAGTAAGGTTCAACTTGGTGAGATGAATGCACACTTCACAAAGTACTTTGTCATAATGCTTCTGTCTAGTTTTTTTGTGAAGATATTTTCTTTTCCACCAAAGTCCTCAAGGCACTCCAAATATCCACTTGAAGATACCACAAAAAGATAGTTTCAAAACTCCTCTATCAAAAGGAAGGTTCAACACTGTCAGATGAATGCCCATATCCCAAAGAAGTTTGTCAGAATGCTTCTGTCTAGTTTTTATGTGAAGATATTTCCTTTTCCACCATAGTACTCAATATTCTCCAAATATCCACCTACAGATTCTACAAAAAGAGTGTTTCAAAACTATTCAATTAAAAGTATGGTTCAAATCTGTGAGATGAATGCACAGATCTCAAAGAAGCTTGTCCGAATGCTTCTGTCTGGTTTTTATGTGAAGATATTCCCTTTTCCACCATAGGCCTCAAAGCACTCCAATTGTCCTCTTGCAGATTCTACAAAAAGAGTGTTTCAAAACTGCTCAATCAAAAGTAAGGCTCAACTCTGTGGGATGAATGTACACATCACAAAGAAGTTTGTCAGAATCCTTCTGTCTACTTTTTCTGGGAAGATATTTCCTTTTCTACCACAGGCCTCAAAGCACTCAAAAAGTCCCCTTGCAGATTCTACAAAAAGAGTGTTTCAAAACTACTCTATCTAAAGTAAGGTTCAACTCTGTGAGATGGATGCACACATCACAAAGCTGTTTGTCAGAATGCTTCTGTTTAGTTTTTATGTGAAGATATTTCTCTTTCCACCATAGGCCTCAAAGGGCTCCAAATATCCAATTGCAGACTGTACGATAAGAGTGTATCAAAACTGCTCAATCAAGAGTAAGGTTCAATTCTGTGAGGTAAATGCACAGATCACAAAGAAGTTTGTTAGAATGCTTCTGTCTAGGTTTTATGTGAAGATATTTCCTTTTCCACCATTAGCCTCTAAGCACTCCAAATGTCCCTTTGCAGAAACTACAAAAATAGAGTCTCAAAACTGCTCTATCAAAAATAAGGTTCAAAACTGTGAGTTGAATGCAGACATCACAAAGAAGTTTGTCAGAATGCTTTTGTCTAGTTTTTATGTGAACATATTTCCTTTTCCAACATAGGCCTCAAAGCCCTCCAAATGTCCACTTGCAGATTCTACAAAAAGAGTGTTTCAAATCTGTTTAATCAAAAGAAAGTTTCAACTCCGTGAGATGAATGCACACTTCATAAAATACTTTGTCATAATGCTTCTTTCTACTTTAATTTGAGGATATTTCCTTTTCCACCATAGACCTCTAAGCACTCCAAATGTCCACTTGCAGATCCTGCAAAAAGAGTGTCTCAAAACTGTTCAATCAAAAGTAAGGTTCAACTCTGTGCGATGAATGCACACATTACAAAGTAGTGTGTCAGAATGCTTCTGTCTAGTTTTTATATGAAGATATTTCCTTATCCAACATAGGCCTCAAAGCACTCCAAATGTCCACTTGCAAATCCTACAAAAACTGTGTTTCAAAACTGCTCATTCAAAAGTAATGTTCAACTCTGTGGTATGAATGCACACATCCCAAAGAGGTTTGTCAGAATGCTTCTGTCTAGTTTTTATGTGAAGATATTCGCTTTTCCACCATAGTACTCAATATTCTCCAAATTTCCACCTACAGATTCTACAAAAAGTGTGTTTCAAAACTTCTCAATTAAAAGTAAGGTTCAAATCTGTGAGATGAATGCACAGATCTCAAAGAAGTTTGTCAGAATGCTTCTGTCCGATACTTATGTGAAGACATTCCCTTTTCCACTCTAGGCCTCAAAGCACTCCAATTGTGCACTTGCAGATTCTACAAAAAGAGTGTTTCAAAACTGCTCAATCAAAAGTAAGGTTCAACTCTGTGAGATGGATGTACACATCACAAAGAAGTTTGTCAGAATCCTTTGGTCTAGTTTTTCTGTGAAGATATTTCCTTTTCCACCAGAGGCCTCAAATCGCTCAAAAAGTCCACTTGAAGATTCTACAAAAAGAGTTTTTCAAAACTGCTCTACCAAAAGTAAGGTTCAACTCTGTGAGATGAATGCACACATCACAAAGCAGTTTATCACAATCCTTCTGTCTAGTTTTTATGTGAAGATATTTCCTTTTCCACCATTAACCTCTAAGTGCTCCAAATGTCCCCTTGCAGAAACTACAAAAATAGAGTTTCAAAACTGCTCTATCAAAAGTAAGGTTCTACACTGTGAGATGAATGTGGACATCAAAAAGAAGTTTGTCAGAATGCTTCTGTCTAGTTTTTATGTGAACATATTTCCTTTTCCACCATAGGCCTCAAAGCCCTCCAAATGTACACTTGTAGATTCTACAAAGAGAGTGTTTCAAAACTCCTCAATCAAAGGAAAGTTTCAACAAAGTGAGATGAATGCACACGTCACAAAGTACTTTGTCATAATGCTGCTTTCTACTTTTTTTGTGAGGATATTTCCTTTTCCACCATAGGCCTCTAAGCACTCCAAATGTCCACTTGCAGATCCTGCAAAAAGAGTGTCTCAAAACTTTTCAATAAAAAGTAAGGTTCAATTCTGTGAGATGAATGCACACATTACAAAGTAGTGTGTCAGAATACTTCCATCTAATTTTTATATGAAGATATTTCCTTATCCAACATAGGCCTCGAAGCACTCCAAATGTCCAATTTGAAATCCTAGAAAAACGGTGTTTTAAAACTGATCAATCAAAAGTAAGTTTCAACTCTGTGATATGAATGCACACATCACAAAGAAGTTTGTCAGAATGTTTCTGTCTAGTTTTTATGTGAAGATAATTCCTTTTCCAATATAGGCATCAAAGCGCTCCAAATGTCCCTTTGCAGATTCTACAAAAAGAGAGTTTGAAAACTGCTCAATCAAAAGTAAGGTTCACCTCTGTCAGATTAATGCACACATCACAAAGAAGTTCATCAGAATGCTTCTGTCTAGTTTTTATGTGAAGATATTTCCTTTTCCACCACAGGCCTCAAAGTGTTCCAAATGTCCCCTTGTAGATACTACAAAGAGAGAGTATCAAAACTGCTCTATCAAAAGTAAGTTTCAACTCTGTGAGGTAAATGCACACATCACAAAGTAGTTTGTGAGAATATTTCTGTCTAGTTTTTCTGTGAAGATAATTCCTTTTCCACCAGAGGCCTCAAAGCACTCAAAAAGTCCACTTGCAGATTCTACAAAAAGACTGTTTCAAAACTGCTCTATCAAAAGGAAGGTTCAACTCTGTGAGATGAATGCACACATCACAAAGTAGTTTGTCAGAATGCTTCTGTCTAGTTTTTATGTGAACATATTTCCTTTTCCACCATAGGCCTCAAAGTCCTCCAAATGTCCACTTGCAGATTTTACAAAAAGAGTGTTTCAAAACTGCTCAATCAAAAGAAAGTTTCAACACTGTGAGATGAATGCACACGTCACAAATTACTTTGTCATAATGCTTCTTTCTACTTTTTTTGTGAGGATATTTCCTTTTCCACCATAGGCCTCTAAGCACTCCAAATGTCCACTTGCAGATCCTGCAAAAAGAGCGTCTGAAAACTGTTCAATCAAAAGTAAGTTTCAACTCTGTGAGATGAATGCACACATTAAAAAGTAGTGTGTCAGAATACTTCCATCTAGTTTTTATATGAAGATATTTCCCTATCCAACATATGCCTCAAAGCACTCCAAGTGTCCACTTGCAAATCCTACAAAAACAGTGTTTTAAAACTGCTCAATCAAAAGTAAGGTTCAACTCTGTGATATGAATGCACACATCACAAAGAAGTTTATCAGAATGCTTTTGTCTGGTTTTTATGTGAAGATAATTCCTTTTGCAATATAGGCATCAAAGTGCTCCAAATGTCCCTTTTGCAGATACTACAAAAAGAGAGTTTGAAAACTGCTCAATCAAAAGTAAGGTTCAACTCTGTGAGATTAATGCACGCATCACAAAGAAGTTCATCAGAATGCTTCTGTCTAGTTTTTATGTGAAGATATTTCCTTTTCCACCACAGGCCTCAATGAGCTCCAAATGTCCCCTTGTAGATACTACAAAAAGAGAGATTCAAAACTGCTCTATCAAAAGTAAGGTTCAACTCTGTGAGATGAGTGCACACATCACAAAGTAGTTTGTGAGAATGCTTCTGTCTAGTTTTTATGTGAAGGTATTTCCCTGTCCACCATAAGACTCGAAGCTCTCCGAATGTCCAATTGCAGACATTACAAAAAGAGTGTTTCAAAACTGCTCAATCAAATTAAGGTTCAAATCTGTGAGATGAATGCACACATCACAATGAATTTTGTCAGAATGCTTCTGCCTAGTTTTTATGTGAAGATAATTGTTTTCCAATATAGGCATCAAAGTGCTCCAAATGTCCCATTGCAGACACTAAAAAAAGAGAGTTTCCAATCTGCTCTATCAAGAGTGAAATTCAACATTTTTAGATGAAAGAACACATCACAAAGAAGTTTGTCAGAATGCTTCTGTCTAGATTTTTTGTGAAGATATTTCCTATTCCACCAAGTGCCTCAAAGCACTCTTATTGTCCCCTTGCAGATTCTACAAAAAGAGTGTTTTGAAACTGCTCTATCAAAAGTAAGATTCAACTCCGTGAGATGAATGCACACATCACAAAGAAGATTGTCACAATGTTTCTGTCTAGTTTTCATGTGAAGGTAATTTCTTTTCCGACATAGGCCTCAAAGCACTCCAAACGTCCACTTACAGGTTCTACAAAAAGAGTGATGCAAAACTGCTCTCTGAAAAGCAAGGTTAAACTCTGTGAAATGAATGCACACATCACAAAGAAGTTTGTCAGAATGCTTCTGTCTAGTTTTTATGTGAAGATATTTCCTTTTCCACCATAGGCCTCAAAGCGCTCCAAATGTCTGTTTGCAGATTCTACAAAAAGAGAGTTCAAAAACTGCTCTATCAAAAGTAAGGTTCAACTCTGTGAGATGAATGCACACATCACAAAGAAGTTTGTCAGAATGCTTATGCCTAGTTTTTATGTGAAGATATTTCCTTTTCTAAGAGAAGCCTCAAAGCACTCAAAATGTTCCCTTGCAGATACTACAAAAAGAGAGTTTCAGAACTGCTGTAAAAAAGTAAGGTTCAACTCTGTGAGATGAATGCACACATCACAAAAGAGTTTGTCAGAATGTTTCTGTCTGGTTTTTATGTGAGGATATTCCCTTTCCCAAGATCGGCCTCAAATCCTTCCTAATGTCCAGTTGAAGATTCTACAAAAATAGTGTTTCAAAACTGCTCTATCTAAATTAAGGTTCAACTCTGTGAGATGAATGCACACATCACAAAGTAGTTTGTCAGAATGCTTCTGTCTAGTTTTTATGTGAAGATATTTCTCTTTCCACCATAGGCCTCAAAGGGCTCAAATGTCCACTGACAGATTGTACAAAAAGGGAATATCTAATCTGCTCAGTCAAAAATAAGGTTCAACTCTGTGAGATCAATGCACACATCACAAAGAAGTTTGTTAAAATGCTTCTGTCTAGATTTTATGTGAAGATATTTCCTTTTCCACCATTAGCCTCTAAGCGCTCCAAATGTCCCCTTGCAGAAACTACAAAAATAGAGTTTCAAACTGCTCTATCAAAAGTAAGGTTCAACACTGTGAGATGAATGTGGAAATCACAAAGAAGTTTGTCAGAATGCTTCTTTCTAGTTTTTATGTGAAGATAATTCCTTTTCCAATATAGGTCTGAAAGTGATCCCAATGTCCCCTTGCAGATACTACAAAAAGAGAGTTTCAAAACTGCTCTCTCAAAAGTCAAGTTCAACTCTTTGAGATGAATGCACACATCACAAAGAAGTTTGTCAGAATGCTTATGCCTCGTTTTTATGTGAAGATATTTCCTTTTCCAAAATAGGCCTGAAAGTGATCCCAATGTCCCCTTGCAGATACTACAAAAAGAGAGTTGCAAAATTGCTCTATCAAAAGTAAAGTTCAACTCTTTGAGATCAATGTACACATCACAAAGAAGTTTGTCAGAATGCTTCTGTCTAGTTTTTTTGTGAAGACATTTCCTATTTCACCACAGGCCTCAGAGCCCTCCAAATGTCCATGTGCAGATTGTATAAAAAGATTGTTTCAAAACTGGTTAATTGAAAGTAAGGTCCACCTCTGTGAGATGAATGAAGACATCACAAAGTACTTTGTCATAATGCTTCTGTCTAGCTTTTATGTGAAGATATTTCCTTTTCCACCACAGGCCTCAAAGCTCTCCAAATGCCCAGTTGCCAATTCTACAAAAAATGTGTTTCTAAACTACTCAATCAAAAGTAGAGTTCATCTCTGTGAGATGAATGCACATATCACAAAGAAGTTTCTCAGAATGCTTCTGCCTAGTTTTTATGTGAAGATATTTCCTTTTCCAAGGTTGGCCTCAAAGCACTCCAATTGTCACTTTGCAGATAGTACAAAAAGAGAGTCTCAAAACTGCTCTATCAAAAGTAAGGTTCAACTCTGAGAGATGAATGCCCACATCAGAAAGAAGTTTGTCAGAACGTTTCTGTCTAGTTTTTATGTGAACATATTTCCTATTCCAACATAGGCCTCAAACCGCTATAAATGACCACTTGAAGATTCTACAAAAAGAGTGTTACAAAACTGGTCAAACGAAAGAAAGGTTCAACTCTGTGATATGAATGCACACGTCACAAAATACTTTTCAGAATGCTTCTGTCCAGTTTTTATGTGAAGATATTTCTTTTTCCAATCTAGGCCTCAAAGCGCTCCAAATGTCCACTTGCAGATTCTAAAAAACTAGTGTTTCAAAACTGCTAAATCAAAAGTAAGCTTCAACTCTGTGAGATGAATGCACACATCACAAAGAAGTTTGTCAGAATCGTTCTGTCTAGTTTTTATGTGAAGATATTTCCTATTCCACCATAGACCTCAAAGCGCTCCAAATGTCCAATTGCAGATACAACAAAAAGACTGTTTCAAAACTGGTCAATTGAAAGTAACATTCAACGCAGTGAGATGATTGCACACATCAAAAGTACTTTGTCAGAATGCTTTTGTCTAGTTTTTATGAAAAGTTATTTCTTTTTCCAACATAGGCCTCAAAGCACTCCATATGTCCACTTGCAGATACTACAAAAAGAAGGTTTCAAAACAGCTCAATCAAAAGTAAGTTTCAACTCTGTGAGATGAAAGCACACATCACAAAGAAGTTTGTCAGAATGCTTCTGTCTAGTTTTTATGTGAAGATGTTTCCTTTTCCACCATAAGGCTCAAAGCGCTCCAAATTCCACTTGCCGATTCTACAAAAAGACTGTTTCAAAATGGCTCCATCAAAAGTAAATTTCAACTTTGAGATGAATGCACACTTCACAAAGAAGTTTGTCAGAATGTTTCTGCCTAGTTTTTATGTGAAGATATTTCCTTTTCCAAGATACCCCTAAAGCGCCCCAAATGTCCCCCTGCAGAAAGTACAAAAAGAGAGTTTCTAAACTGCTCTATCAAAAGTAAGGATCAACTCTGTGAGATGAATGTATGCATTAGAAAGAAGTTTGTCAGAATGCTTCTGTCTAGTTTTTATGTGAAGTTATTTCCTTTTCTGCCATAGAACTCAAAGAACTCCAAATGTCCACTTGCAGATTCTACAAAAAGAGTGTTTCAAAACTGCTCAATCAAAAGTAATTTTCAACTCTGTGAGATGAATGCACTCATCACAAAGAAGTTTGTCAGAATGCTTCTGTCTAATTTTTATGTAAAGGTATTTCCTATTCCACCATCGGCCTCAATTGCAGATTGTACAAAAAGAGTGATTAAAAACTCCTCAATGAAAAGTAATGTTTAATTCTGTGAGATGAATGCACACATCACAGAGAAATTCGTCAGAATGCTTCTGTCTAGTGTTTATGTGAAGATATTTCTTTTTCCAAATTAGGCCTCAAAGTGCTCCAAATGTCCCCTTGCAGATACTACAAAAAGAGAGTTTCAAAACTGCTCTAACAAAAGAAAAGTTCAACTCTGTGAGATGAATGTACACTTCAAAAAGAAGTTTGTCAGAATTCTTCTGTCTCGATTTTATGTGAAGATATTTCTTTTTCCACCATAGGCCTCACAGTGCTCCAAATGTTCACTTGCAGATTCTACAAAAAGAGTGTTTCAAATCTGCTCAATCAAAAGTAAGGTTCAAATCTGTGAGATGAATGCACACATCACAGACAAGTTCGTCAGAATGCTTCTGCCTTGTTTTTATGTAAAGATATTTCCTTTTCCAAGATAGGCCTGCAAGCGATCCTGATGTCCCCTTGCAGATACTACAAAAAGAGAGTTCCGAAACTGCTCTCTCAAAAGTAAAGTTCAACTCTTTGGGATGAATGCAAACGTCACAAAGTACTTTGTCATAATGCTTCTGTCTAGTTTTTAGGTGAAGATATTTCCTTTTCCACCACGGTCCTCAAAGTGCTCCAAATGTCCACTTGCTGATTCTACAAAAAGTGTGTTTCTAAACTCCTCAATCAAAAGTAAGGCTCAACTCTGGGAGATGAATGCACACATCACAAAGAAGTTTCTCAGAATGCTTCTGCCTATTTTTCATGTGAAGGTATTTCCTTTTCCAAGATTGACCTCAAAGCGCTCCAATTGTCACCTTGCAGATACTACAAAAAGAGACTTTCAAAACTGTTCCATCAAAAGAAAGGTTCAATTCTGTGAGATGAATGCACACATCACAAAGAAGTTTGTCAGAACGCTTCTGTCTAGTTTTTATGTGAAGATATTTCCTATTCCAACATAGGCCTCAAAGCACTCCAAATGTCCACTTGCAGATTCTACAAAAAGAGTGTCTCAAAACTGTTCAATCAAAAGTAAGGTTCAACTCTGTGAGATGAATTCATAGGTCACAAAGTATTTGTCAGAATGCTTCTGTCAAGTTTTTATGTGAAGATATTTCTTTTTCCAAGATAGGCCTCAAAGTGCTACAAATGTCCACTTGCAGATTCTACAAAAAGATTTTTTCAAAACTGCTCAATCAAAAGTGAGGTTCAACTCTTTGAGATGAATGCACACATCACAATGAAGTTTGTCAGAATGATTCCGTCTAGTATTTTTGTGAAGGTAATTATTTTTCCGAGATAGGCCTCAAATCGCTCCAAAAGTCCACATGAAGATTCTACAAAAATAGGGTTTCAAAACTTCTCAACCAAAAGTAAGGTTTAACTCTGTGAAATGAATCTATGCATCCCAAACAAGTTCGTCAGAATGCTTCTGTCTAGTTTTTATATTAAGATATTTCCTTTTCCAACATAGGCCTCAAAGTGCTCCAAATGTCCACCTGCAGATTCTACAAAAAGAGTGTTTCAAAGCTGCTCAATCAAAAGTAAGGTTCAACTCTGTGAGATGAATGCACACATCATGAAGAAGTTTGTCAGAATGCTTCTGTCTAGTTTTTATGTGAGAATATTTCCTATTCCACCATAGGCCTCAAAGCACTCCAAATGTCCAATTGCAGATTCTACTAAAAGAGTGTTTCCAAACTTGTCAATTGAAAGTAAAGTTCAACTCTGTGATATGAATGCACACATCACAAAGTACTTTGTCTTAATGTTTTTGTCTAGTTTTTATGTGAAGATATTTCCTTTTCCGACAATGGCCTCAAGGCATTCCAAATGTCCACATGCAGATTCTACAAAAATAGTGTTTCAAAACCTCTCAATCAAAAGTAAGGTTCAACTCTGTGAAATGAATGCACACATCACAAAGAAGTTGTCACAATGCTTCTGTCTAGATTTTATGTGACGATATTTCCTTTCCACCATAGACCTCAAAGTTCTCCAAATGTCCACTTGCACAATCTACAAAAAGAGTGTTTCAAAGCTACTCAATCAAAAGAAAGGTTCAACTCTGTGATATGAGTGCACACATCACAAAGAAGTTTGTCACAATGCTTCTATCTAGTTTTTATGGGAAGATACTGCCTTTTCCACCATAGGCCTCAAGGTGCTCCAAGTGTCCAGTAGCAGATTCTACAAAAAGAGAGTTTCAAAACTGCTCAATCAAAAGTAAGTTTCAACTCTGTGAGATGAATGCACACATCAAAAAGATGTTTGTCACAATGCTCCTGTCTAGTTTTTATGTGTAGATATTTCCTTTTCCATAATAGGCCTCAAAGCGCTCCAAATATCCCTTTGGAAATACTTCCAAAAGAGAGTTTCAAAACTGCTCTATCAAAAGTAAGGTTCAACTCTGTTAGATGAATGCACATATCACAAAGGAGTTTCTCAAGATTCTTTTGTCTAGTTTTTATGGGAAGATATTTCCTTTTCCACAGTAGGCCTCAAAGCGCTCCAAATGTCCACTTGCAGATTCTTCAAAAGAGTGTTTCAAAACTGCTCAATCAAAAGCATGGTTCAACTCTGTAATATTAATGTTCACATATCAAAGAATTTTGTCTGAATACTTCTGTCTAGTTTTTATGTGAAGATACTTTCTTTTCCAAGATAGATCTCAAAGCGCTCCCAGTGTTGCCTTCCAGATACTACAAAAAGAGAGATTCCAAACTGCTCTATCAATAGTAAGGTTCAACACTGTTGGATGAATCCACTGATCACCAAGAAGATTGTCAGAATGCTTCTGTCTTGTTTTTATATGAAGATATTTCCTTTTGTACCATACGCCTGAAAGCGCTCCAAATGTACACTTGCAGATTTTACAAAAAGAGTGTTTCAAAGCTGCTCTATCAAAAGTAAGGTTCAACTCCATGAGATGAATGCACACATCACAAAGAAGTTTGTCACAATGCTTCTTTCTGTTCTTTTTCTGAAGATATTTCCTTTTCCACCATAGGCCTCAAAGCACTCCACATGTCCAGTTGCAGATTCTACAAAAAGAGTGTTTAAAATTTGTTGAATAAATGTAAGTTTCAAATATTTGAAATGAATGCACCCCTTACAAAGAAGTTTGTCAGAATGTATCTGTCTAGTTTTTATATGAAGATATTTCCTTTTCCAAGATAGGCCTCAAAGTGCTCCAAATGTCCACTTGCAGATACTACATAAAGAGAGTTTCAAAACTGCTCTATCGAAAGTAAGGTTAATCTCTGTGAGATGAATTCAAACATAACACAGATGTTTGTCAGAATGTTTCTGTCTAGTTTTTATGTGAAGATATTTCCTTTTCCACCATAGGCCTCAAAGCGCTCCAAATGTCCACATGCAGATTCCACAAAAAGAGGGTTTCAAAGCTGCTCTAACAAAAGTTAGATTCTACTCTGTGAGATGAATGCACACAGCACAATGAAGTTTCTCAGAATGCTTGTCTAGTTTTTATGTGAAGATATTTCCTTTTCCACCATAGGCCTCAAAGCGCTCCAAATGTCCACATGGAGATTCCATAAAAAGAGTGTTTCAAAACTGCTCTAACAAAAGTAAGGTTCAACTCCATGAGAAGAATGCACACAGCACAATGAAGTTTCTCAGAATGCTTCTGTCTAGATTTTATTTGAAGATGTTTCTTTTTCTACCGTAGGTCACAGAGTGCTCCAAATGTCCATTTGCAGATCCTAAAAAAGGGTGTTTCCAACTGTTCAATTAAAAGAAAGTTTCAACTCTGTGAGATGATCGCACACATCACAAAGACGTTTCTCAGAGAGATTCTGTCTAGATTTTACGTGAAGATATTTTATTTTCTACCATAGACCTCATAGCACTCCAAACGTCCACTATCAGATGTTTCAAAAAGAGTGTTTCCAATGTGCTCAATCAAAAGAAAGTTTCAACTCTGTCAGATGAACACATACATCACAAAGAAGTTTCCCAGAATTCTTCTGTCTAGTTTTCAAGTGAAGATATTTCCTTTTCAACCACAGGCTTCAAAGCACTTAAAATGTCCACTTCCAGATACTATAAAAAAGCAGTTCCAAAACTGTTCAATCAAAAAAAGGTTTCACTCTGTGAGATGAAGGCACCCATCACAAAAAAGATTCTCAGATTGCTTTTGGCTAGATTTTATGTGAAGATATTTCTTTTTTACACCATAAGCTGCAAAGTCCTCCAAATGTCCACTTGCAGATTCTACAAAAAGAATGCTTCCAAACTGCTCAATCAAAAGAAAGTTTCAACTCTGTGAGATGAACGCACACACAACTAAGAAGTTAATCATAATTCTTCTGCCTAGTTTTTATGTAAAGATATTTCCTTTTCCACCATATGCCTCAAAGCGCTCCAAACGTCCACTTGCAGATTCTACCAAACGAGAATATCCAAACTGCTGAATCAAAGGAAAGATTTCTCTTTGTGAGGTGAATATGCACATCAAAAACATGTTCCTTGGAAGTTTCTGTCTAGTGTTAAGTGAAGATATTGCCTTATCTACCACAGGCCAAAAAGCTCTCCAAATGTCTTCTTGCAGATTTTACAAAAAGAGTGTTTCCAAACTCCTCAATTAAAAGAAAGGTTCAACTCTGAGAGATGAACACACACATCTCAAAGAAGTTTCTCAAAATTCTTCTGTCTAGTTGTTATGTGAAGATATTTCCCTTTCCATCATAGGCCTCAAAGCACTCCAAATGTCCACTTGCAGATTTTACAAAAGAGAGTCTCAAAACTGCTCAATCAAAAGAAAGTTTTCAGTCTGTGTGATGAATGCACACATCACAAAGAAGTTTCTCAGATTGCTTCTGTCCAGATTTTATGTGAAGATATTTCCTTTTCTACCATAGGCTGCAAAGCACTCCAAATATCCACTGACAGATTCTACAAAAAGAGTGTTTCCAAACTGCTCAATCAAAAGAAAGTTCAAATCTGCGAGATCAATGCACACAACACAAAGTAAGTATCCCAGATTGCTTCTGTTTAGATTTTATGTAAAGATATTTCCTTTTCCACCATAGGCCTCAAAGTGCTCCAAATGTCCTCTTGCAGATTCTACAAAAAGTGTGTTTCCAAACTGTTCAATCAAAAGAAAGATTCCACTCTGTGAGATGAACACAAAGATCACAAAGAAGCTACTCAGAATACTTCTGCATAGTATTTATGTGAAGATATTTCCTTTTCCACTTTAGGCCTCAAAGCACTCTAAATTTCCACTTGCAGACTCTACAAAAAGAGAGCTTCAAAACTGCTCAATCAAAAGAAAAGTCTCACTCTGTGAGATGAATGCAAACATCACTAAGAAGTTTCTCAGATTGCTTTTGTCTAGATTTTATGGGAAGATACTTCCTTTTCTACCATAAGCTTCAAAGTGCTCCAAATGTCCACTTGCAGATTCTACAAAAACAGAGTTTCTAAACTGCTCAACCAAAAGAAAGGTTTCACTCTGTGATACGAATGCAAAAATCACAAAGAAGTTTCTCAGATTGCTTCTGTCTAGATTTTATTTGAAGATATTCCCTTTTCTACCATAGGCCACAAAGCGCTCCAAATGTCCACTTGCAGATTCTACAACATTGTTTCCAAACTGCTCAATCAGAACAAAGTTTCAACTCTCTGTGATGAATGAACACATCACAAAAAAATTTCTCAGAATTCTTCTGTCTAATTTTTTATGAAGATATTTCCTTTTCCACCATAGGCCTCAAAGCACTCCAACATTCCACTTGCAGATTCTACAAAAAGAGAGTTTCAAAATTGCTCAATCAAAACAAAGGTTTCACTGTGTGAAATGAATGTACACATCACAAAGTAGTTTCTCAGATTGCTTCTGTCAAGATTTTTTGTGAAGATATTTCCTTTTCTACCATAGGCCACAAAGCGCTCCAAATGTCCGCTTGCAGATTCTACAAAAAGAGTGTTTCCAAACTGTTCAATCAAAAGAAACTTTCAACTCTGAGAGATGAACGCACACATCACTGAGAAGTTTATCAGAATTCTTCTGTCTAGTTTTTACGTACAGATATTTCCTTTTCCACCATAAGCCTCAAAGCACTCCAAATGTCCACTTGCAGATTCTACAAAACGATAATTTCTAAGCTGCTCAATCAAAGGAAAGGTTTTTCTTTGTGAGGTGAATGTGCATATCAAAAGATGTTTCTCAGAAGCTTCTGTCTGGATGTTATGTGAAGATATTTCCTTTTTTACTACAGGCCACAAAGCTCTCCAAATGTCGTCTTGCAGATTCTACAAATTAGAGTGTTTCCAAACTGCTTAATCAAAAGAAAGGTTGAACTCTGTGAGATTAATGCACACATCCAAAAAAGTTTCTCAGAATTCTTCTGTCTAGTTTTTATGTGAAGATATTTCCTTTTCCACCATAGGCCTCAAAGCGCTCCAAATGTCCACTTGCAGATTCTAGAAAAGAGAGTTTCAAAACTGCTCAATAAAAAGAAAGTTTTCACTCTGTGAGATGAATGCACACATCACAAAGAAGTATCTCAGTTTACTTTTGTCCAGATTTTATATGAAGATATTTTCTTTACCACCATAGGCTGCAAAGCACTCCAAATGTCCACTGGTAGAATCTATGAAAAAAGAGTTTCCAAACTGTTCAATCAAAAGAAAGGTTCAAACCTGTGAGATGAATGCAGACATCACAAAGTAGTTTCTCAGATTGCTTCTGTCTAGATTTTAGGTGAAGATATTCCCTTTTCTACCATAGGCTTCAAAGGGCTCCAAATGTCCACTTGCAGATTCTACAAAAACAGTGCTTCCAAACTGTTAAATCAAAAGGAAGGTTCAACTCTATGAGATGAATGCACACATCACAAAGAAATTTCTCAGAATTCTTCTGCCTAATTTTTATGTGAAGACATTTCCTTTTCCATCGTAGGTCTCAAAGCACTCCAACATTCCACTTGCAGATTCTACAAAAAGAGAGTTTCAAAACTTCTCAATCAAAACAAAGGTTTCACTGTGTGAAATGAATGCACACATCACAAATTAGTCTCCCAGATTGCTTATGTCTAGATTTTTTGTGAAGATATATCCTTTACTACCATAGGCCGCAAAGTGCTACAAACATCCACTTGCAGATTCTACAAAAAGCCTGTTTTCAAACTGTGCAATCAAGCGAAAGGTTCAACTCTGTGAGATGAATGCACACATCACAAAGCAGTTTCTGGGAAAATTTCTATCTAGTTTTTATGTGAAGATATTTCCTTTTCCACCATAGGCCTCAAAGCACATCCAAAGTCCACTTGCAGATCCTACAGGAAGAGAGTTTCCAAAATGCTCCATGAAATGAAAGTTTTCACTCTGTGAGATGAATGCACAGATCACAAAAAAGTTTCTGAGATTGCTTCTGTCTAGATTTTATGTGAAGATATTTCCTTTTCTACCATAGGCCGCTAAGCGCTCCAAATGTCCACTTGCAGATTCTACAAAGAGTGTTTCTGAACTGCTCAATGAAAAGAAGGTTTCCACTCTGTGAGATGAATGCAAAGATCACAAAGAAATTACTCAGAATACGTCTGTCTAGTATATATGTGTAGGTATTTCCTTTTCCACCTTAGGACTCAAAGCACTCCAAATGTCCATTTGTAGATTCTACAAAAAGAGAGCCTCAAAATTGCCCAATCAAAAGAAAAGTTTCACTCTGTGAGATGAATGCACACATCACTGAGAAGATTCTCAGATTGCTTGTCTAGATTTCATGTGAAGATATTTCCTTTTCTACCACAGGCCACAAAGCTCTCCAAATGTCCACTTGGAGATTGTACAAAAAGACAGTTTCTAAACTGTCAATCAAAGGAAATGTTTCACTGTGTGATACGAATGCACAAATCACAAAGAAGTTTCTCAGATTGCTTCTATCTAGATTTTATGTGAGGATATTCCCTTCTCTACCATAGGATTCAAAGAGCTCCAAATGTCCACTTGCAGATTCTACAAAAACAGTGTTTCCAAACTGCTAAATCAAAAAGAAGGTTCAACTCTATGAGATGAATGCACACATCACAAAGAAATTTCTCAGAATTCTTCTGCCTAATTTTTATGTGAAGACATTTCCTTTTCCATCGTAGGCCTCAAAGCACTCCAACATTCCACTTGCAGATTCTACAAAAAGAGAGTTTCAAAACTTCTCAATCAAAACAAAGGTTTCACTGTGTGAAATGAATGCACACATCACAAAGTAGTTTCCCAGATTGCTTATGTCTAGATTTTTTGTGAAGATATTTCCTTTACTACCATAGGTGGCAAAGCGCTACAAACATCCACTTGCAGATTCTACAAAAAGCCTGTTTCCAATGTGTACAATCAAGAGAAAAGTTCAACTCTGTGAGATGAATGCACACGTCACAAAGTAGTTTCTGGGAAAATTTCTATCTAGTTTTTATGTGAAGATATTTCCTTTTCCACCATAGGCCTCAAAGCACACCCGAAGTCCACTTGCAGATCCTACAGAAAGAGAGTTTAGAAACTGCTCAATCAAATGAAAGTTTTCACTCTGTGAGATGAATGCACACATCACAGAAAAGTTTCTGAGATTGCTTCTGTTTAGATTTTATGTGAAGATATTTCCTTTTCTACCATAGGCTGCTAAGCACTCCAAATGTCCACTTGCAGATTCTACAAAAAGAGTGTTTGCAAACTGATAAATCAAAAGGAAGGTTCAACTATATGAGATGAATGCACACATCAAAAAGAAGTCTCTCAGAATTCTTCTGTCTACGTTTTATGTGAAGATATTTCCTTTTCCACCGTAGGCCTCAAAGTGCTCCAAATGTCCTCTTGCAGATTCTACAAAAAGAGTGTTTTCAAACCGCTCCATCAAAAGAAAGTTTCCACTCTGTGAGATGAATGCAAAGATCACAAAGAAATTACTCAGAATACATCTCTCTAGTGTTTATGTGAAGGTATTTCCTTTTCCACCTTAGGGCTCAAAGCACTCCAAATGTCCACTTGCAGATTCTACAAAAAGAGAGTCTCAAAATTGCCCAATCAAAAGAAAAGTTTCACTCTGTGGGATGAATGCACACATCACTGAGAAGTTTCTCAGATTGCTGGTCTAGATTTCATGTGAAGATATTTCCTTTTCTACCATAGGCCTCAAAGCTCTCCAAATGTCCACTTGCAGATTCTACAAAAAGACAGTTTCTAAACTGTCAATCAAAGGAAAGGTTTCACTCTGTGATACGAATGCAAAAATAACAAAGAAGTTTCTCAGATTGCTTCTGTCTAGATTTTAGGTGAAGATATTCCCTTTTCTACCATAGGCTTCAAAGCGTTCCAAATGTCCACTTGCAGATTCTACAAAAACAGTGTTTCCAAACTGCTAAATCAAAAGGAAGGTTCAACTCTATAAGATGAACGCAGACATCACAAAGTAGTTTCTCAGAATTCTTCTGTCTAATTTTTATGTGAAGATATTTCCTTTTCCATCATAGGCCTCAAAGTACTTCAACATTCCACTTTCAGATTCTACAAAAAGAGAGTTTCAAAACTTCTCAATCAAAACAAAAGTTTCACTGTGTGAAATGAATGCACACATCAGAAACTAGTTTCTCAGACTGCTTCTGTCTAGATTTTTTGTGATGACATTTCCTTTACTACCATAGGCCACTAAGTGCTGCAATCATCCACTTGCAGATTCTACAAAAAGCCTGTTTCCAAACTGCACAATCATGAGAAATGTTCAACTCTGTGAGATGAATACACATATCCCAAAGAATTTTCTTGGAAAATTTCTATCTAGTTTTTATGTGAAGATATTTCCTTTTCCACCATAGGCCTCAAAACACACCAAGAGTCCACTTGCAGATTCTACAAAAAGAGAGTTTCCAAACTGCTCAATCAAAGGAAAGGATTCAATCTTTGAGTTGAACGCACACATCACAAAGACATTTCTTAGATTGCTTTTGTCTGGATTTTATGTGAAGATATTTCCTTTTCTACCACAGACCGCAAAGTACTCCAAATTTCCACTTGCATATTCTACAAAAAGAGGGTTTCCAAACTGCTCAATCAAAAGGAAGGTTCAAATCTGTTTGATGAATGCAAACATCACAAAGAAGTTTCTCAGATTGCTTCTGTCTAGATTTTATGTGAAGATATTTTCCTTTCAAAGCGCTCCTAATGCCCACTTGCAGATTCTATAAAAAGAATGTTTCCTAACTGCTCAATTAAAAGAAAGTTTCCAGTCTGTGAGATGAATGCACACATCACAAAGAAATTTCTCATAATTCTTCTGTCTACTTTTTATGTGAAGATATTTCCTTTTCCACCATAGGCCTCAAAGCGCTCCAATATTCCACTTGAAGATTCTACAAAAAGAGAATTTCAAAACTGCTCAATCAAAACAAAGGGTTCACTGTGTAAAATGAATGCACACATCACAAAGTAATTTCTCACATTGCTTATGTCTAGATTTTTTGTGAAGATATTTCCTTTTCTACCATAGGCTGCAAAGCACTCCAAATGTCCACTTGCAATTCAACAAAAAGAGTGTTTCCAAACTGCTCAATCAAAGGAAACTTTCAAATTTGTGAGATGAATGCACTCATCACTATGAAGTTTATGAGAATTCTTCTGTCTAGTTTTTATTTAAAGATATTTCCTTTTCCACCATAGGCCTGAAAGCTCTCCAAATGTCCAATTTCAGATTCTACAAAAAGAGTGTTTCAAAACTGCTCAATCAAAAGAAAGGTTTCTCTTTGTGAGCTGAATGTTCATATCAAAAAGATGTTCTTCAGAAGCTTCTGTCTAGTTTTTATGTGAAGATATTTCCTTTTCCATCATAGGCCTCAAAGTGCTCCAGATGTCCACTTGCAGATTCTACAAAAGAGTTTCAAATCTGCTCAATCAAAGTAAATGTTTCACTCTGTGAAATTGAATGCACACATCACAAAGAAGTTTCTCTGATTGCTTCCGTATGGATTTTATGTGAAGATATTTCCTTTCCTACCATAGGCCACAAAACACTCCAAATATCCACTGGCAGATTCTACAAAAAGAGTTTTTCCAAACTGCTCAATCAAAAGAAAGGTTCAAATCTGTGAGATGAATGCATACATCACAAAGTAATTTATCTGATTGCTTCTATCTAGGTTTTATTTGAAGATATATCCTTTTCAACCATAGGCCACAAAGCGCTCCAAATGTCCAATTTCAGATTCTACCAAAAGGGTTTTTCCAAACTGCTAAATCAAAAGGAAGGTTCAACTCTATGAGATGAACGCTTACATCACAAAGAAGTTTGTCAGAATTCTTCTGTCCAGTTTTTATATGAAGACATTTCTTTTTCCTCCATAGGCCTCAAGCGCTCCAAGTGTCCTCTTACAGATTCTACAAAATCGTGTTTCCAAACTGCTCAAACAAAAGAAAGTTTCCAATCTGTGAGATGAACGCAAAGATCACAAAGAAGGTACTCAGAATACTTCTCTCTAATATTTATGTGAAGATATTTCCTTTTCCACCTTAGGCCCCAAAGAGCTCCAAATATCCACTTGCAGATTCTACAAAAAGAGAGTTTCAAAACTGTTCAATCAAAGGAAATGTTTCAATCTGTGAGATGAACGCACACATCATAAAGAAGTTTCTCAGATTGCTTTTGTCTGGATTTCATGTGAAGATATTTTCTTTTCTACCATAGACCACAAAGCCCTCCAAATGTCCACTTGCAGATTCTACAAAAAGAGTGTTTCCAAACTGCTCAATCAAAAGGAAGGTTCAAATCTGTGAGATGAATTCACACATCACAAAGAAGTTTCTCAGATTGCTTCTGTCTAGATTTTATGTGAAGATATTTACTTTTCAACCATAGGCCGTAAAGTGCTCCAAATATCCAGTTGCAGATTCTACAAAAACAATGTCTGCAAACTGCTAAATCAAAAGAAATGTTCAACTCCTTGAGATGAATGCACACATCACAAGGAAGTTTCTCAGAATTCTTCCGTCTAGTTTTTATGTGTAGATATTTCCTTTTCCACCATAGGCCTCAAAGCGCTCCAAATGTCCACTTGCAGATTCTACATAGAGAGTTTCCACACTGCTCCATCAAAAGAATGGTTCACTCTGTGAGGTTAATGCACATATCACAAAGAAGTTCTCAGATTGTTTCCGTCTAGGTTTTATGTGAAGATATTTCCTTTTCTGCCATGGGCTGCAAAGCGCTCCAAATGTTCACTTTCAGATTCTACAAAAAGAGTCTTTGCAAACTGCTCAATCAAAAGACAGGTTCAACTTTGTGAGATGAACTTACATATCACAAAGAAGTTTCTCAGAATTCTTTTTTCTAGTTTTTATGTGAAGATATTTCCTTTTCCACAAAAGGCCCAAAAGCACTCCAAATGTCCACTTGCAGATTCTACAAAAGAGAGTTTCAAAACTGCTCAATCAAAAGAAAGGTTCAACTCTGTGAGATGAACACACACATCGCAAAGAAGTTTCTCAGAATTCTTCTGTCTAGTTTATGTGAAGATATTTCCTTTTCCACCATAGGCATCAAAGCGCTCCAACATTCCACTTACAGATTCTACAAAAAAAGTTTCAAAACTGCTCATTCAAAACAGAGGTTTCACTGTGTGAAATGAATGCACACATCACAAGGTAGTTTCTCAGATTGCTTGTCTGTATTTATTGTGAAGATATTTCCTTTTCTACCATAGGCCGCAAAGCACTCCAAATGTCCAATTGCAGATTCTACAAAAAGAGTGTTTCCAAACTGCTCAATCAAAAGAAATTTTCAACTCTGTGAGATGAATGCACACATCACTACGAAGTTTCTCAGAATTCTTCTGTATAGTTTTTATGTGAAGATATTTCCTTTTCCACCTTAAGCCTCAAAACACTCCAACATTCCATTTGCAGATTCTACAAAAAGAGAGTTCCAAAACTGCTCATTCAAAACAAAGGTTTCACTGTGTGAAATGAATGCACACATCACAAAGTAGTTTCTCAGATTGCTTCTGTGTAGATTTATTGTGAAGATATTTCCTTTTCTAGTATTGGCCGCAAAGCGCTCCAAATGTCCAATTGCAGATTCTACAAAAAGAGTGTTTCCAAACTGCTCAATCAAAAGAAAATTTCAACTCTGTGAGATGAATGCACACATCACTAAGAGGTTTCTCAGAATTCTTCTGTCTAGTTTTAATCTAAAGATACTTCCTTTTCCACCATAGGCCTCAAAGTGCTCCAAATGTCCACTAGGAGATCTTACAAAATGAGAATTTTCAAACTGCTCAATCAAAAGAAAGGTTTCTTTTTCGAGATGAATGTGAACATCAAAAAGGTGTTTCTAAGAAGCTTCTGTCTAGATTTTATATGAAGAGATTTCCTGTTTTACTACAGGCCTCAAAGTGCTCCAAATGTCCACTTGCAGATTCTACAAAAAGAGTGTTTCCAAACTGCTCAATCAAAAGGAAGTTTCAAATCTGTGAGATGAACGTGCACATCACAAAGAAGTTTCTCAGAATTTTTCTGTGTAGTTTTTATGTGAAGATAATTTTTCTTCCACCATAGGCATCAAAGCGCTCAAAATGTCCACTTGCAGATTCTACAAAAGAGAATTTCAAAACTG
The DNA here is from genome assembly GCF_028878055.3 of Symphalangus syndactylus. Taxonomy (NCBI): domain Eukaryota; kingdom Metazoa; phylum Chordata; class Mammalia; order Primates; family Hylobatidae; genus Symphalangus; species Symphalangus syndactylus. The sequence continues at coordinate 44,916,214 of NC_072434.2, read as the reverse complement.
CTCAATCAAAAGAATGGTTTCACTCGGTGAGATGAATATACACATCTCAAAGAAATTTCTCAGATTGCTTCTGTCTAGATATTATGTGAAGATGTTTCCTTTTCTTCCTTAGGCCGCAAAGCACTCCAAATGTCCTCTTGCAGATTCTACAGAAAGAGTGCTTCCAAACTGCTCAATCAAAAGACAGGTTCAACTCTGTGAGATGAACACAAACATCACAAAGAAGTTTCTCAGAATTCTTCTGTCTAGTTTTTAAGTGAAGATATTTCCTTTTCCACCATAGCCCTCAAAGCACCCCAAATGTCCCATTGGAGGTTCTACAAAAAGAGATACTGGGTCAACTGGTATTTCTAGTTCTAAATCCCTGAGGAATTGCCACACTGACTTCCACAATGGTTGAACTAGTTTACTGTCCCACCAACAGTGCAAAAGTGTTCCTATTTCTTCACATCCGATCCAGCACCTGTTGTTTCATGACTTTTTAATGATGGCCATTCTAACTGGTGTGAGAGGGCATCTCATTGTGGTTTTGATTTGCATTTCTCTGATGGCCAGTGATGTAGAACATTTTTTCATGTGTTTTTTGGCTGCATAAATGTCTTGTTCTAAGAAGTGTCTGTTCATGTCCTTCGCCCACTTTCTGATGGAGTTGTTTGTTTTTTTCTTGTAAATTTGTTTGAGTTCATTGTAGATTCTGGATATTAGCCCTCTGTCAGAACTAGAAATACCATTTGACCCAGCCAGCCCATTACTGGGTATATACTCAAAGGACTATAAATCATGCTGCTGTAAAGACACATGCACACGTATGTTTATTGCAGCACTATTCATGATAGCAAAGAATTGGAACAAACCCAAATGTCCAACAATGATAGACTGGATTAAAAAAATGTGGCACATATATATCATGGAATACTATGCAGCCATAGAAAATGATGAGTTCATGTCCTTTGTAGGGACATGGATGAAACTGGAAAACATCATTTTCAGTAAACTATCACAAGGACAAAAAACCAAACACCGCATGTTGTCACTCATATGTGGGGATTGAACAATGAGAACTCATGGACACAAGAAGGGAAATATCACACTCTGGGGACTGTTGTGGGGTGGGGGAAGGGGGGAGGGACAGCATTATTAGATATACCTAATGCTAAATGACGAGTTAATGGGTGTAGCAAACCAACATGGCACATGGATACATATGTAACAAACCTGCGCATTGTGTACATGTGCCCTAAATCCTAAAGTATAATAATAAAATAAAATAAAAAAAGAGATGCATAACAGCTCTATTAAAAGAAATGTTTCACTCTGTGAGATGAATACCCACATCACATAGATGTTTTTCAGATTGCTTCTGTCTAGATTTTAGTGAAGATATTTCCTTTTCTACCATAGGCCACAAAGCGTTCCAAATGTCCACTTGCAGATTCTACAAAAACTGTGTTTTGAAACTGCTTAATCAAAAAGAAAGTTTTCACTCTGTGAGATGAATGCACACATCATGAAGAAGTTTCTCACATTGCTTCTGTCTAGATTTTGTGTGAAGGTATTTCCTTTTCCACCAAAGGCCTCAAAGTGCTCAAAATGTCCTCTTGCAGTTAAAATAAAAAGGGAATTACAAAACTGCTCAATCAAAAGAAAGGTTTCACTCTGTTAGATGAATGCATACATCACAAAGAAGTTTCACAGATAGCTTCTGTCTAGATTTTATGTGAATATATTTTCTTTTCTACCATAGGATGCAAAGCACTCCAGGTGTCTGCTTGCAGATTCTACAAAAAGAGTGTTTCCAAACTTCTTAATCAAAAGAAAGTTTCAACTCTGTGAGACGAATGCACACATCACTAAGAAGTTTCTCAGAATTCCTATGTCTAGTTCTTATTTAAAGATATTTTCTTTTCTACCATAGGCCTCAAAGCGCTCCAAATGTCCACTTGCAGATTCTACAAAATGAGAATTTCCAAACTCCTCAATCAAAAGAAAGGTTTTTTTGTGAGATGAATGTGCACATCAAAAAGGTATTTCTCAGAAGCTTCTGTCTAGATTTTAGGTGAAGATATTTATTTTTCTACCCCAGGCCACAATGTTCTCCAAATGTCCACTTGCCGATTCTACAAATGAGTGTTTCCAAACTGCTAAATCAAAAGGAAGTTTCATCTCTGTGAGGTGAATGCACACATCACAAAGAAGTTTCTCAGAATTCTTCTGTCTAGTTTTTATGTGAAGATATTTCCTTTTCCACCATAGGCCTCAAAGGGCTCCAACAGTCCACTTGCAGATTTCACAAAAGAGAGTTTCAAAACTCCTGAATCAAAAGAAAGGTTTCACTCTGTGATGAATGCACACATAACAAAGAAGTTTCTCAGATTGCTTCTGTCTAGATTTTATGTGAACATATTTCCTTTTCTACCATAGGCCACAAAGCACTCCAAATGTCCACATACAAAGTCTACTAAAGAGTGTTTCCAAACTGCTCAGTCAAAAGAAAGGTTGAACTCTATGAGATGAACGCACACATCACAATGAAGTTTCTCAGAATTCATCTGTCTAGTTTTTATGTGAAGATATTTCCTTTTCCACCATAGGCCTCAAAGCACTCCAAATGTCCACTGGCAGATTGTACATAAACAGTGTTTCCACATTGCTCAATCAAAAGAAAGGTTCAACTCTGTGAGATGAACACACATTATAAAGATGTTTGTCAGAATCCTTCTCTCTAGTTTTATGTGAACGTATTTTCTTTTCCACCATTGGCCTCAAAGCACTCCAAATGTCCACTTGCAGATTATACAAAAAGGGAGTTTCCAAACTGCTCAATCAAGAGAAAGGTTCCACTCTGTGAGATGAATGCACACACATATCACAAATAAGTTTCTCAGATTCTTTCTGTCTAGATTTTATGTGAAGATATTTCCTTTTCTTCCACAGGCTGCAAAATGCTTCAAATGTCCACTAACAGATTCAACAAAAAGAGTGTTCCCAAACTGCTCACTGAAAAGAAAGGTTCAACTCTGTGAGGTGAAGGCACACATCACCATTCTGTTTCTCAGAATTCTTCTGCCTAATTTTTATATGAAGATATTTCTTTTCCACTATAGGCCTCAAAGCACTCCAATTGTTCACTTGCAGATTATACAAAAACAGTGTTTCCAAACTGCTCAATCAAAAGAAAGGTTCAACTCTGTGAGATGAATGCACCCATCACAAAGAGGTTTCTCAGATTATTTCAGTCTAGATTTTATGTGAAGATATTTCCTTTTCCACAAGAGGCCTCAAAGTGTTCCAAATGTCCACATGCAGATTCTACAAAAAGAGAGTTTCCAAAGTGCACAATCAAAAGAAAGGTTCAACTCTGTGAAATGAATGCACATACCTCAAAGAAGTTTCTCAGAATTCTTCTGTCTAGCTTTTATGTGAAGATATTTCCTTTTCCACCCTATGCCTCAAAGTGCTCCAAATGTCCACTTGCAGATTCTACAAAAAGCCAGTTTCCAAAATGTTCAATCAAGAGAAAGGTTTCACTCTGTGAGGTGAATGTACACATCACAAATAAGTTTTTCAGATGGCTTCTGTCTAGATTTTATGTGAAGGTATTCTCTTTTCTACAATATGCCACAAAGCGCTCCAAATATCCACTTGCAGATTCTACAAAAAGAGTGTTTCCAAACTGCTCAATGCAAAGAAAGGTTTCAAACTGTGAGATGAATGCACACATCACAAAGAAGCTTCTCAGATTGCATCTGTCTAGATTTTATGTGAAGATATTTCCTTTTGTACCCTAGGCTGCAAAGCTCTCCAAATGTCCACTTGCAGATTCTAAAAAAAGAGAGTTTCCAAATTGTTCAATCAAAAGAAATTTTTCACTCTATGAAACGAATGCACACATCACAAAGAAGTTTCTCAGATTGCTGCTGTCTAGATTTTATGTGAAGATATTTCCTTTTTTACCATCGGCCGCAAAGCGCTCCAAATGTCCAATTTCAGGTAATACAAAAACAGTGTTTCCAAACTGCTCAATCAAAAGAAATGTTCAACTCTGTCCATGAAGGCACACATCACAAAGCAGTTTTTTCAGAATTTTTCTGTCTAGTTTTTATGTGAAGATATTTCCTTTTCCACCATAGGCCTCAGAGCACTCCAAATGTCCACTTGCAGATTCTACAAAACTAGAGTTTCCAAGCTTCTCCATCAAAATAAAGGTTTCAATCTGTCAGATGAATTCACACATCACAAAGAAGTTTCTCAGGTTGCTTCTGTCTAGATTTTATGTGAAGATATTCCTTTTTCTACCATAGGCCACAAAGCGCTCTAAATGTCCACTTGCAGATTCTACAAAAAGACTGTTTCTAAACTGCTCAATCAAAAGAGACATACAACTCTGTGAGGTGAATGCACACATCACAAAGAAGTTTCTCAGAATTCTTCTATCTAGTTTTTCTGTGTAGATATTTTCTTTTTGGCCATAGGCCTCAAAGCGCTCCAAATTTCCACTTGCAGATTCTACAAAATGAGAGTTTCCACACTGCTCCATCAAAAGAAAGTTTTCACTCTGTGAGGTGAATGCACACATCACAAAGAAGTTTCTCATATTGCCTCTGACTAGATTTTAAGTGCGGATATTTCCTTTTCTACCATAGGTTGCAAAGTGCTCCAAATGTCCCCTTGCAGATTCCACAAAAAGAGTGTTTCCAAACTGCTCAATGAAAAGAAAGCTACATTCTCTGAGTTGAATGCACACATCACAAAGATGTTTCTCAGAATTCATCTGTCTACTGTTTAAATGAAGATATTTCCTTTTCCACCATAGTCTCAAAGTGCTCCAAATATCTACTTGCAGATTCTACAAAAAGTGAGTTTCCAAACTGCTCAATCACAAGAAAGGTATAAGTCTGTGAGATGAACACACACGTCATGAAGAAGTTTCTCAGATTGCTTCTGTCTGGATTTTTTGTGAAGATATTTCCTTTTCCACCACAGTTCTCAAAGCACTCCAAATGTTCACTACAGATTCCACAAAAAGAGAGTTACCAAACTGCTCAATCAAAAGAAAGGTTTCACTGTGTGAGTTGAATGCACACAATCATAAAGAAGTTCCTCAGATTGCTTATGTCTAGATTTTATGTGAAGTTATTTCCTTTTCTTCTATAGGCCTCCAATAGCTCCAAATGTCCACTTGCAGATTCTACAAAAAGAGTGTTTCCAAACTGCTCCATGAAAAGAAAGTTTCAACTCTCTGACATGAAGGCATACGTCACAACGTAGTTTCTCAGAATTCTTCTGTCTAGTTTTTATGTGAAGATATGTCATTTTCCACCATAGGCCTCAAAGCACTCCAAATGGCCACTTGCAGATTCTACAAAAAGAGATTTTCCAAACCACTCAATCAAAAGAAAAGTTTAACTCTGTGAGATGAATGCACACATCACTAAAAAGTTTCTCAGATTGCTTCTGTCAAGGGTTTATGTGAAGATATTTTCTTTCCTACCACAGGTCACAAAGTGCTCTAAGTGTCCAACTCCAGATTCTACAATGATAGTGTTTCCAAACTGCTCAATAAAAAGAAAGGTTCAACTCTGTTAGATAAATGCACACATCACAAAGAAGTTTCACACAATTCTTCTTTCTAGTTTTTATGTGAAGATATTTGCTTTTCCACCATCAGCCTCAAAGACCTCCAAATGTCCATTTGCAGATTCTACAAAAAGAGAGTTTCAAAACTTCTCAATCAAAAGAAAGGTTTAACTCAGTGAGATGAATGCACTCATCACAAAGAAGTTTCTTGGATTGCCTCTGTCTATGTTTTATGTGAAGATATTTCATTTTATGCTATAGGCCGCAAAGTGCTCCAAACGTGCACTTGCAGATTCTACAAAAAGAGTGTTTCCAAACTGCTCCATCAAAAGAAATGTTCAACTCTGTGAGATGAATGCAAACATCACAAAGAAGTTTCTCAAAATTCTTCTGTCTAGTTTTTATGTGAAGATATTTCCTTTTCCACCATCGGCCTCAAAGTGTTCCAAAAGTTCACTTGCAGATTCCACAAAAAGAGAGACTCAAAACTGTTCAATCAAAATAGAGATTAAACACTGTGAGATGAGTGTACACATCACAAAGTAGTTTCTCAGATTGATTCTGTCTATATTTTCTGTAAGGACTCCAAATGTACACTTCCAGATTATACAAAATGAGTGTTTCCAAACTGCTCCATGAAAAGAAAGGTTCAACTCTGTGAGACGAATGCACACATCACAAAGAAGTTTCTCAGAATTCTTCTGTCTAGGTGTTACGTGAAGTTAATTATTTTCCACCACAGGCCTCAAGGCACTCCAAATGTTCACTGCAGATGGTACAAAAATAGAGTTCCCAAACTTCTCAATCAAAAGAAAGGTTTAACCCTGTGAGATGAATGAACGCATCACAAAAAAGGTTATCAGATTGCTTCTGTCTAGGTTTTATGTGAAGATATTTCCTTTTCTACCATAGGCCACAAAGTACTCCAAATGTCCACTTGCAGATTCTGCAAAAAGAGAGTTTCCACACTGCTCCCTCAAAAGAAAGTTTTCACTCTGTAAGATGAATGCACACATCACAAAGAAGTTTCTCAGATTGCTTCTATCTAGATTTTAAGTGCAGATATTTCCTTTTCTATCATAGGCTGCAAAGTGCTCCAAATGTCCCCTTGCAGATTCCACAAAAAGAGTGTTTCCAAACTGCTCAGTTAAAAGAAAGGTTAAACTCTCTGAGTTGAATGCACACATCACAAAGATGTTTCTCAGAATTCATCTGTCTACTTTTTAAGAGAAGATATTTCCTTTTCCACCATAGGCCTCAAAGCGCTCCAAATGTCCTCTTGCAGATTCTACAAAAAGAGTGTTTCCAAACTGCTCAATCAAAAGAAAGGTTCCACTCTGTGAGATGAACGCAAAGATCACAAGAAATTACTTCAGAATACGTCTGTCTAGTATTTATGTGAAGGTATTTACTTTTCCACCTTAGGGCTCAAAGCGCTCCAAATATGTACTTGCAAATTCTACAAAAAGTGATTTTCCAAACTGCTCAATCACAAGAAAGGTATAACTCTGTGAGATGAACGCTCACATCATGAAGAAGTTTCTCAGATTGCTTCTGTCTAGATTTTATGTGAAGATATTTCCTTTTCTACCATAGGTGACAAAGTGCACCAAAACTCCTCTGGCAGGTTCTACAAAAGAGTTTTTCCAAACTGCTCAATCAAAAGAAAGGCCCAAATCTGTGAGAAGAACACACACATCACAAAGAAGTTCCTCAGAATTCTTCTGTCTAGTTTTTATGTGAAGATATTTCCTTTTCAACGTAGGCCTCAAAGTGCTCCAAGTGTCCACTTGCAGATTCCCAAAAAAAGAGAGTTACCAAACTGCTCAATCAAAAGAAAGGTTTCACTGTGTGAGTTGAATACACACAATCATAAAGAAGTTTCTGAGATTGCTTCTGTCTGGATTTAATGTGAAGATATTTCCTTTTCTACCATAGGCAGCAAAGTGCTGCAAATGTCTACTTGCCAATTCTACAAAAAGAGTGTTTCCAAACTGCTCAATTAAAAGAAAGGTTCATAAGTTTGGGAAAATTATTTCTCTCTTAGCCCGGACACACTTGAGAAGTGTTTCTTTCTGGTAGTAATTTGAAGTGCTCTGTTATCCCATTCTTGTCTCTTTTGCACATGCAAACTGCTGCTGATGTTCATGGAAAAAGCTTGTTGCCCTTCCAGAAGTGGCAGCTGGGTAGAGGTGCTACCCACTTTCCTCCTCTCATAGTTAATAAAATAATTGCATAATTTAAAAACATTATGGCATATTTTCAAATAGCTAGAACGTCAGAGGTGTTTTTTTTTTTTTTTTTTGAGATGGGGTCTCGCTCTGTTGCCCAGGCTGGAGTGCAGTGGCGCAGTCTCGGCTCACTGCAAGCTCTGCCTCCCGGGTTCACACCGTTCTCCTGCCTCAGCCTCTCCGAGTAGCTGGGACTACAGGCGCCTGCCACTATGCCTGGCTAATTTTTTGTATTTTTTAGTAGAGACAGGGTTTCACCGTGGTCTCGATCTCCTGACCTCGTGATCCGCCTGCCTCGGCCTCCCACAGTGCTGGGATTACAAGCGTGAGCCACTGTGCCCGGCCAAACATCAGAGTTTTAATGTTCCCAACACAAATAAATGATAAATATTTGAGGTACTGGTTATGGTAATTACCCTGATTTGATCATTATACATTGTATCCATGTATCCCAATATCATGCAGTACCCTCATAAGTATGTACAATTATTTTGTGTCAGTTAAAAATAAAAAAGAAAAAAAGAAAGGTTCAACTCTGTGAGATGAACGCACACATCACAAAGAAGTTTCTCAGAATTCTTCTGTCTAGTTTTTATGTGAAGATATTTTCTTTTCCACCCTAGGCCTCAAGGCACACCAAATGTCCACTTGTAGATTCTACAAAAGGTGAGTTTCCAAACTGTTCAATCAAGAGAAATTTTCACTCTGTGAGGTGAATGTACACATCACAAAGAAGTTTTTCAGATTGATTCTGTCTGTATGCATGTGAAGATACTTCCTTTTCTACAATATGCCTCAAAGCGCTGCAAATGTCCACTTGCAGATTTTACAAAAGATAGTTTCCACACTGCTCAATCAAAGGGAAGATTTCATTCTGTGAGATGAATGCACATATCACAAAGAAGTGTCTCAGATTTCTTATGTCTAGATATTATGTGAAGATATTTCCTTTTCTGCCATAGGGTGCAAAGTGCTCCAAATGTCCACTTGCAGATTCTACAAAAGGAGTGTTTCCAAAATGCTGAATCAAAAGAAATATTCAACTCTCTGAGATGAATGCACACATCACAATAAGTTTCTCAGAATTCTTCTGTCTAGTTTTTATGGGGAGATATTTCCTTTTCCACCATAGGCCTCAAAATGCTGCAAATGTCTACTTGCAAGTTCTACAAAAAGAGAGTTTCCAAACTGTTACATCAAAGGAAACGTTTCACTCTGTGAGATGAATGCACACATCACAGAGACGTTTCTCAGACTGCTTCTGTCTAGATTTTATGTGCAGATATTTCCTTTTCTACCATAGGCCGAACAGCGCTCCAAATGTCCACTTGCAGATTCTAGAAAAAGAGGGTTTCTGAACTGCTCAATCAAAAGAAAAGTTCAACTCAGTGAGATGAACGCACACATCATGAAGAAGTTTCTCAGAATTCTTCTGTCTAGTTTTTATGTGAAGATATTTCCTTTTCCAACATAGACCTCAAAGCTCTCCAAATGTCCACTTGCAGATTCTACATAAAGAGAGTTTCCAAACTGCTCAATCCAAAGAAAGTTTTCACTCTGTGAGATGAATGCACACATCACAAAGAAATTTCTCACATTGCTTCTGTCTAGATTTTATGTGAAGATAATTCCTTTTCTAACATAGGCCGGAAAGTGCTCCAAATATCCACTTGCAGATTCTACAAACAGAGTGTTTCCAAACTGCTCAATCAAAAGAAAGGTTCAAGTCTGTTAGATGAATGCACATATCACAAAGTAGTTTCTCAGAAATCTTCTGTCTACTTTTATGTGAAGATATTTCCTTTTCCTCCACAGGCCTCAAGTGCTACAAATGTCCAATTGCAGATTCTACAAAGCAGAGTTTTCAAACTTCTCTATCAAAAGAAATTTTCTACTCCGTGAGGTGAACACACACATCACAAAGAAGTTTCTCAGAATTCTTGTGTCTAGTTTTTATGTGAAGATATATCCTTTTCCACCATAGACCTCAAAGCGCACAAAATGTCCACTTGCAGATTCTACTAAAAGATAATTTCCACACTGCTCAATCAGAAGAAAGGTTTCATTCTGTGAGATGAATTCACACACCACAAAGAAGTTTCTCAGAATTCTTCTGTCTAGATTTTATTTGAAGTTATTGCGTTTTCTACCATAGGAGGCAAAGCGCCCCAAATGTCCACTTCCAGATTCTACAAAAAGAGAGTTCCCAACCTCTCAATCAAAAGAAAGTTTTCACTCTGTGTGATGAATGCACATATCACAAAGAAGTTTCTCAGAAATCTTCTGTATACTTTTTATGTGAAGATATTTTCTTTTCCACCATAGGCCTCAAAGCGCTCCAAATGTCCAATTGCAGATTCAACAAAAAGAGAGTTCCCAAATTGCTAAATCAAAAGAAAAGTTTCACTCTGTGAGTTGAATGCGCACATCACAGAGAAGTTTCTCAGATTGATTCTGTCTAGATTTTCTGTGAAGATATTTCCTTTGCTACCACAGACCGCAAAGCGCACCAAATGTCCACATGCAGTTTCTACAAAAAGAGTGTGGCCAAACTGCTCAATCAAAAGAATGGTTCAACTCTGTGAAATGAACACAAACATCACAAACATTTTTCTCAGAATACTTCTCTCTAGTTTTTGTGTAAAGATATTACATCTTCCACAATAAGACTCAAAACACTCAAAATATACACTTGCAGATTCTACAAACAGGAGTTTCCAAACTGTTTAATTAAAAGAAAGTTTTCACTCTGTGAGATGAATGCACACATCACAAAGAAGTTTCTCAGATTGCTTCTGTCTAGATTTTACGTGAAGATATTTCCTTTTCTACCATAAGCTGAAAAGTGCTCCAAATGTCCACTTGCAGATTCTAAAAAAGGAGTTTTTCCAAACTACTCAATCAAAAGAAATTTTCCACTCTATGAGATGAATGCACACATCACAAAGTAGTTTCTCAGAAATCTTCTGTCTAGTTTTTATGTGAAGATATTTCCTTTTCCACAATCGACCTCAAAGTGCTCCATATGTCCAACTTTAGATTCTACAAAGCAGAGTTTCCAATCTGCTCAATCAAAAGAATTTTTCAACTGCATGAGATGAATGCACACATCACAAAGAAGTTTCTCAGAATTCTTCTCAGTGGTATTTATGTGAAGATATTTCCTTTTCCAACATGGGCTTCAAAGCGCTCCAAATGTCAAATTGCAGACCCTACAAAAAGAGAATTTCCAAATTGCTCAATGAAAAGAAAGATTTCACTCTGTGAGATGAATGCCCACATCACAAAGAAGTTTCTCAGAATTTTTCTGAGTAGTTTTTATGTGAAGACATTTCCTTTTAAACCATAGGCCTCAATGGGCTCCAAATGTCCACTTGCAGATTCTACAAAAAGACAGTTTCCAAAATGCTCAATCAAAAGAAAGTTTTCACTCTGTGAGATGAATACCCACATCACAAAGAAGTTTCTCAGATTGCTTCTGTCTAGATTTTATGTGAAGATATTTCCTTTTCTACCATAGCCTGCAGAGCGCTCCAAACATCAACTTGCAGATTCTACAAAAAGACTGCTTCCAAACTTCTCAATCAAAAGAAAGGTTCAACTCTGTGAGATGAACGCACACATCACTAGGAAGTTTCTCAGAATTCTTTTGTCTAGTTTTATACGAAGATATTTCCTTTTCCACCACAGGAATCAAAGAGCTCCAAATGTCCACTTGCAGATACTACCAAAAGAGAGTTTCCAAAATGCTCAATCAAAAGTAACGTTTCACTCTGTGAGACAAATGCAGACATCACAAATAATTTTCTCAGACTGCTTCTGTCTAGATTTTGTGTGAAGGTATTTCCTATTCTACTATAGGTCACAAAGCACTCCCAAGGTCCACTTGCAGATTCTACATAAAGAGTGTTTCCGGCTGGGCGCAGTGGCTCACGCTTGTAATCCCAGCACTTTGGGAGGCCGAGGCGGGTGGATCATGAGTTCAGGAGATCGAGACCACGGTGAAACCCCGTCTCTACTAAAAATACAACAAAATTAGCCGGGTGTGTTGGCGGGTGCCTGTAGTCCCAGCTACTCGGAGAGGCTGAGTCAGGAGAATGGCATGAACCCGGGGCTTGCAGTGAGCCGAGATCGCACCACTGCACTCCAGCCTGGGTGAAAGAGCGAGACTCCGTCAAAAAAAAAAAAAAAAAAAAAACAAAGAGTGTTTCCAAAAGGCTCAATCAAAGGAAGATTCAACTGTGAAATGAACACACACATTACAAAGAAGTTTCTCACAATTATTCTGTCTAGATTTTATGTGAAGATATTTCCTTTTCCACCATAGGCCTCAAAGCACTCCAAATGTCCACTTGTAGATATTACTAAAAGAGAGATTCCAAACTGCTCAATCAAAAGAAAGGATTCACTCTGTGAGATGAATGCACACATCACAAAGAAGTTTCTCACATTGCTTCTGTCTAGATTGTATGTGAAGATATTTCCTTTTCCACCATTGGCCTCAAAGTGATCCAAATGTCCACTTGCAGATTCTACAAAGGGAGAGTTTCCAATCTGCTCAATAAAAAGAAAGGTTTCACTCTGTGGGATGAATGCACAGATCACAAAGCAGTTTCTCAGATTCCTTCTGTCTAGATTTTATGTGAATATATTTCCTTTTCTACCATAGGCCACAAAATGCTCCAAATATCCACTTGAAGATTTTTCAAAAAGAGTGTTTCCAAACTGCTCAATGAAAAGAAACTTTCAACTCTGTGAGATTAACTAAAGCATCACAAAGCAGTTTATCATAATTCTTCTGTCTAGTTTTTATGTGAAGATATATCCTTTTCCACCATAGGCCTCAAAGTGCTCCAAATGTCCACTTGCATATGCTACAAAAAGAGAGTTTTCAAACTGCTAAACCAAAAGAAAGGTTTCACTCTGTGAGATGAATGCACTCATCACAAAAATGTTTCTCAGATTGCTTCTGTCTAGATTTTATATGAAGATACTTCCTTTTCTACCACAGGCCACAAAACACTCCAAATGTCCACTTAGAGATTCTACAAAAACAGTGTTTCCAAACTAAACAATCAAAAGAAAGGTTCAACTCTGTCACATGAATGCGCACATCACAAAGTAGTTTGACAGATTGCTTCAGTCTAGATTTTATGTGAAGATATTCCCTTTTCTACCATAGGATGCAAAGCACTCAAAATGTCCACTTGCAGATTCTACCAAAAGAGTGGTTCCAAACAGCTCAATCAAAAGAAAGTTTCAAATCTTTGAGATGAATGCACACATCACAAAGAAATTTCTCAGAATTCCTCTGTCTAGTTTTTATGTGGAGATATTTCCTTTTCTACCATAGGACTCAAAGCACTCCAAAAATCCACTTGCAGATTCTTCAAAAAGAATTTCAAAACTGCTCAGTGAAAATAAACGTTTCACTCTGTGAAGTGAATGCACATATCACAAAGAAGTTTCTCAGATTGCTTCTGTCAAGATTTTATGTGAAGATATTACCTTTTCTACCATAGGCAGAAGAGCGCTCCAAACACCCACTTGCAGATTCTACAAAAGGACTGTCTCCAAACTGCTCAATCAAGAGAAAAGTTCAACTCTGTCACATGAATGCACACATCACAAAGAAGTTTGTCAGATTGCTTCTGTCTAGATTTTTTGTGAAGATATTTCCTTTTCTACCATAGGCCGCAAAGCGCTCCAAATGTCCACTTGCAGATCCTTCAAAAAGAGTGTTTCCAAACTGCTCAATCAAAAGAAAGGTTCAACTTTGTGAAATTAACTCAAGCATCACAAAGATGTTTCTCAGAATTCTTCTGTCTAGTTTTTATGTGAAGATATTTCCTTTTCCACCATAAGCCTCAAAGCGCTCTGAATTTCCACTTGCAGATTCTACAAAAAGAGAGCTCCAAACTGCTCAATCCAAAGAAAGTTTTCACTCTGTGAGATGAATGCACACATCACAAAGAGGTTTCACAGATTTCTTCTGTCTAGACTTTATGTGAAGGTATTTCCTTTTCTACAATAGACTGCAAAGCACTCCAAATGTCCACTTGCAAATCCTACAAAAAGAGCGTTTCCAAACTACTCAGTGAAAAGAAAGATTCAATTCTGCGAGATGAATGGACACATCACAAAGAAGTATCTCAGAATTCTTCTGTCTAGTTTTTATGAGAAGATATTTCCTTGTCCCCATTAGGCCTCAAAGAGCTCCAAATGTGCCCATGAAGATTCTACAAAAAGAGAGTTTCTAAACTGCTTAATCAAAATAAAGGTTTCAATCTTTGAGTGAAATGCAAAAATCACTAAGAAGTTTCTCAGATTGCTTCAGTCTAGATTTTATGTGGAGATATTCCCTTTTCTACCATAGGATGCAAAGTGCTCCAAATGTCCACTTGCAGATTCTACAAAAACAGTGTTTCCAAACTGCTCATTCAAGAGAAAATTTCAACTCTTTGTGATGAACGTACACATCACAAAGAAATTTTTCAGAATACTTCTGTCTAGTTTTTATGTGGAGATATTTCCTTTTCCACCATAGGCCTCAAAGCACTCCAACTGTCCACTTGCAGTATCTACAAAAAGAGAATATCCAAACTGCTCAAACAGATGATTCGTTTAACTCTGTGAAATGAATGCACACATCACAAAAGAGTTTCTCAGATTGCTTCTGTTTAGATTTTATGTGAAGATATTTCCTTTTCTACCATAGGCTGCAAAGCGCTCCAAACATCCACTTGCAGATTCTACAAAACGACTGTTGCCAAACTGCTCAATAAAGAGAAAGGCTCAACTCTGTGAGATGAATGTACACATAACAAAGAAGTTTCTCAGAATTCTTCCATCTAGTTTTTATGGGAAGATATTTCCTTTTCCACCATAGGCCTCAAAGCGCTCTGAATGTCCACTTGCAGCTTCTACAAAAAGAGTGATTCCAAACAGTTCAATTAAAAGAAAGGTTTCATTCTGTGAGATGAATGCACACCTCACAAAGAAGTTTCTCAGATTGCTTCTGTCTAGATTTTATGTGAAGATAATTCCTTTTCTACCATAGACCGCAAAGCGCTCAAAATGTCCATTCTCAGATACTATGAAAAGAGTGCATCCAAACTGCTCAATCAAAAGAAAGGTGCAATTCTGTGAGATGAATGCACTCATCACAAAGAACTTTCTCAGCATTCCTCTGTCCAGTTTTAGTGTGAACATATTTCCTTTTCCACCATAGGCCTCAAAGCGCTCCAAATGTACACTTGCAGAATCTACAAAAAGAGTTTACAAACTGCTCAGTCAAAAGAAAGGTTTCACTCTGTGAGATGAATGCTCACATCATGAAGGAGTTTCTGAAATTGCTTCTGTCTAGATTTCATGTGAAGATAATTCCTTTCCTACCATAGGCCATAAAGTGCTCCAAATGCCCACTTGCAGAGTCTAGGAAAAGTGTGTTTCCAAATTGCTCAATCAAAAGAAAGTTTCAGCTCTGTGAGATTAACTCAAGCATCACAAAGATGTTTCTCAGAATTCTTCTGTCTAGTTTTTATGTGAAGATATTTCCTTTTCCACCATAAGCTTCAAAGAGCTCCAAATGTCCACTTTCACATTCTACAAAAAGAGAGTATCCCAACTGCTCAATGAAAAGAATGTTTTCACTTTGTGAGATGAATGCACATATCACCAAGAAGTTTCACAGATTTCTTCTGTCTAGACTTTCTGTGAAGGTATTTCCTTTTCTACCATAGGCCGCAGAGCACTCCAAATGTCCACTTGCAGATTCTACAAAAACAGTGTTTCCAAACTGCTCAATGAAAATAAAGTTTCAACTCTGTGAGATGAATGCACACATCAGAAAGTAGTATCTCAGAATTATTCTGTCTGGTTTTTATGTGAAGATATTTCCTTTTCGCAAAAGGCTTCGAAGAGCTCCAAACGTCCACATGCAGATTCTACAAAGGAGAGTTTATAAACTGCTCAATCAAAATAAAGGTTTCAATCTGTAGGTTGAATGCAAAACTCAGTAAGAAGTTTCTCAGATTGCTTCAGTCTAGATTTTATGTGAAGATATTTTCTTTTCTACCATAGGCTGCAAAGCACTCCAAATGTCCACTTGCAGATTCTACAAAAAGAGTGTTTCCAAACTGCTCAATCAAAAGAAAGGTTCAATTCAGTGAGATGAATGCACAGATCACAAAGAAGTATCTCAGAATTCTTCTGTGTAGTTTTTATGTGAAGATATTTCCTTTTCCACCACAGGCCTCAAAGCGCTCCAAATGTCCACATGCAGATTCTACAAAAAGAGAGTTTCTAAACTGCTCAATCAAAATAAAGGTTTCAATCTGTGAGTCGAATTCAAAAATCACCAAGAAGTTTCTCAGATTGCTTCAGTCTAGATTTTATGTGAAGATATTCCCTTTTCTACCATAGGATGCAAAGTGTTCCAAATGTTCACTTGCAGATTCTACAAAAAGACTGTTTCCAAACTGCTCATTCAAAAGAAAATTTCAACTCTATGTGATGGACGCACACATCACCAAGTAATTTTTCAGAATTCTTCTGTCTAGTTTTTATGTGGAGATATTTCCTTTTCCACCGTAGGCCTCAAAGCGCTCCAACTGTCCACTTGCAGATTGTACAAAAAGAGAGCTTCCAAACTGCTCAAACAAAAGAATCGTTTCACTCTGTGAAATGAATGCCCACATCACGATGGAGCTTCTCAGATTGCTTTTGTTTAGATTTTATGTGAAGATATTTCCTTTTCTATCATAGGCTGCAAAGCGCTCCAAACATCCACTTGCAGATTCTGCAAAACGACTGTTTCCAAACTGCTGAATGAAGACAAAGGTTCAACTTTGTGTCACTTAAAGTCTAGACAGAAGCAATCTGAGAATCTTCTGTGTGATGTGAGCATTCATCTCACAGAGTTAAATATTTATTTTGATTGAGCAGTTTTGAAACTCTCTTTTGATAGAATCTGCAAGTGGACATTTGGAGGGCTTTGAGGACTATGTTGGAAAAGGAAATATCCTCACATAAAAACTAGACAGAAGCAATCTGAGAAATTTCCTTCTGAGGTGTGCATTCATCTGATAGAGTACAACTTTCTTTTGATTGAGCCGTTTTGAAACACTCTTTTTGTAGAATCTGCAAGTGGACATTTGGAGTGCTTTTAGGCCTATGGCGGAAAAAGAAATATCTTCATATAAAAAGTAGACAGAAGCATTCTGAGAAACTTCTTTGTGATGAGTGCATTCATCTCCCAAAGCTGTAACTTTCTTTTAGTTGTGCAGTTGGGAAACACTCTTATTGCAGAATCTGCAGGTGCCCATTTGTAGAGCTTTGAGGCCTATGGTAGAAAAGGAAATATCTTCAGATAAAAACTAGACAGAAGTATTCTGAGAAACTTCTTTCTGATTTGTGCATACATCTCACAGAGTTGACCTTTTCTTTTGATGTAACAGTTTTGAAATACTCTTTTTGTATAATCTGCAAGTGCACATTTGGAATGCTTTGAGGACTACGTTGGAAAATGAAATATCTTCATATAAAAACTAGACAGAAGAATTCTGAGAAAGCTCTTTGTGATGTGTGCATTCATCTCACAGAGTTCAACCTTTCTTTTGATGGAGCAGTTTTGAAAAACTCTTTTTTTAGAATCTGCAAGTGGACATTTGGAGCACTTTGTGGCCTATGGTAGAAAAGAAAATATTTTCACATAAAATCTAGACTGAAGCAATCTGAGAAACTTCCTTGTCATGTGTGCATTCATCGCACAGAGTTAAACATTTCTTTTGATTGAGCAGTTTTGAAACTCTCTGTGGAATCTGCAAGTGGATATTTCGAAGGCTTTGAGGCTGAAGGTGGAAAAGGAAATTTCTTCAGATAAAAACTAGATAGAAGAATTCTGAGAAACTTCTTTGTGATGTGTGCATTTATCTCCCAGTGTTGAACATTTCTTTTGATTGATCAGTTAGGAAACACACTTTTTTGTTTTTTTGAGACAGAGTCTCACTGTCACCCAGGCTGGAGTGCAGTGGCGTGATCTCAGCTCACTGCAAGCTCCACCCTCCGGGGTTCACGCCATTCTCCTGCTTCAGCCTCCCAAGTAGCTGAGACTACAGGCGCCTGCCGTCTCACCTGGCTAATTTTTTGTATTTTTGTAGAGACAGGGTTTCACTGTGTTAGCCAGGATGGTCTCGATCTCCTGACCTCATGATCTGCCCACCTCGGCCTCCCAAAGTGCTGGGATTACAGGCATGAGCCACTGCACCTGGCAGGAAACACTCTATTTGTAGAATCTGCAAGTGGATATTTGGGGTGATTTTAGGCCTATGTTGGAAAAGGAAATATCTTCATATAAAAACTAGACAGAAGCATTCTGAGAAACTTCTTTGTGATGGGTCAATTCATCCCCCAGAGTTAAGTGTTTCTTTTGATTGAGTAGATTTGAAAAACTCTTTTTGTAGAATCTGTAAGTGCACATTTGCAGAGCTTTGGGTCCAATGGAGGAAAAGGAATTATCTTCAAATAAGAACTAGACAGAAACATTCTGGGAAACTTCTTTGTGAGGTGTACATTCATTTTACAGAGTTTAATCTTTCTTTTGATGGAGCAGTTTTGAAATACTCTTTTTGTAGAATCTGCAAGTGGACATTTGGAACGCTTTGAGGCCTAATGTGGAAAATGAAATATCTTCACATAAAAGCAAGACAGAAGAATTCTGAGAAACTTATTTGTGATGTGTGCATTTATCTCACAGAGTTTAACCTTTGTTTTGATTGAGCAGTTTAGAAACACTCTTTTTTTAGAATCTGCAAGTGGACATTTGGAGTGCTTTGTGGCCTATGGTAGAAAAGGAAATATCTCCACATAAAATCTAGACAGAAGCAATCTGACAAACTTCTTCATAATGTGTCCATTCATTTCACAGAGACAAACCTTTCTTTTGATTGTGCAGTTTTGATACTCTCTTTTTGTAGAATCTGCAAGTGGACATCTGGAGTGCTTTGCGGCCTATGGTGGAAAAGGAAATATCTTCACATAAAATCTAGACAGAATCAATCTCAGAAACTTCTTTGTAATGTGTGCATTCATCTCACAGACTTAAACATTTCTTTGGATTGAGCAGTTTTGAAATTCTTTTTCTGTAGAATCTGCAAGTGCACATTTGGAGGGCTTTGAGGCCTATGGTGGAAAAGGAAATATCTTCACATATAAACTAGAAAGAAGAATTCTGTGAAATTTCTTTGTGATGTGTGCATTCATTTCAAAGTGTTGAACATTTCTTTTGATTGAGAAGTTCGGAAACACTCTTTTTGTAGAATCTGCAAGTGGACATTTGGAGTGCTTTTGGGAGTATGTTGGAAAAGGAAATATCGCCATACAAAAACTAGACAGAAGCATTCTGAGAAACTTCTTTGTGAAGAGTTAATTCATCTCACAGAGTTGAACCTTTCTTTTGATTGAGCAGACTTGAAACACTCTTTTTGTAGACTCTGCAAGGGCACATTTGCAGAGCTTTGAGTCCTATGGAGGAAAAGGAATTATCTTCACATAAAAACTAGGCAGAAGCATTCTGAGAAACTTCTCTGTGATTTGTACATTCATCTCACAGAGTTGAATCTTTCTTTTGCTGGAGTAGTTTTGAAATACTCTTTTTGTAGAATCTGCAAGTGGACATTTGGATCGCTTTGAGGCCTAAGGTGGAAAATGAAATGTCTTCACATAAAAGCAAGACAGAAGAATTCTGAGAAATTTATTTGTGATGTGCATATTTATCTCACAGAGTTGAACTTTTCTTTTGATTGGGCATTTTTTAAACACTCTTTTTAGAATCTGCAAGTGGACACTTGGAGTGCTCTGTGTACTATGGTAGAAAAGGAAATATCTCCACATAAAATCTAGACAGAAGCAATCTGACAAACTTCTTCCTGATGTGTGCATTCATCTCACGGAGATAAACCTGTCTTTTGATTGTGCAGTTTTGAAATTCTCTTTTTGTAGAATCTGCAAGTAGACATTTGGAGTGCTTTGCAGCCTATGGTGGAAAAGGAAATATCTTCACATAAAAACCAGCAGAAGCATTCTGAGAAACTGCTTTGTGATGTGTACTTTCATCTCCCAGAGTTGATCCTGTCTTTCGATGGAACAGTTTTCAAATTCTCTTTCTGTGGAATCAGCAAGGGGACATTTGGTGTGCTTTGAGGCCTATGGTGGAAAAGGAAATATCTTCATATAATAACTAGATAGAAAAATTCTGGGAAACTTCTTTGTGATGTGTGCATTCATCTCACATTGTTTAAACTTTATTTTGATTGAGCAGTTTGGAAACACACTTTTTGTAGAATCTGTGAGCGCACATTTGCAGAGCTATGAGGCCAATGGTAGAAAAGGAAATATCTTCGCATAAAATGTAGACAGAAGCAATCTGAGAAACTTCTTCATGATGTGTGCATTCATCTAACAGAGAGAAAACTTTCCTTTGATTGAGCAGTTTTGAAACTCTCTTTTTGTAGAGTCTGCAACTGGTCATTTTTAGTGCTTTTAGGCCTATGGTAAAAAAGGAAATATCTTCATATAAAAACTAGAAAGAGGCATTCTGAAAAACTTATTTGTGATGAGTGTATTCATATCTCAGGATTAAACCTTTCTTTTGATTGAGCAGTTTTCAAACACTGTTTTTGTAGAATCTGTAAGTGGACATTTGGAGTGCTTTAAGGCCTAAGGCAGAAAAGCAAATGTCTTCACATAAAATCTAGACAGAAGCAATTTGAGATACTACTTTGTGATGTGTGCATTCATCTCACAGAGTTAAACCTTTCTTTTGATTGAGTCGTTTTGAAACTCTCTTTTTGTAGAATCTGCAAGTGGACTTTTGGAGAATTTTGTTGACTATGGTAGAAAAGGAAATTTCCTCTCATAAAATTTAGACAGGAAAAAATATGAGAAACTTATTTGTGATGTGTGCATTCATCTCACAGAGCTAAACTCTCTTTTCAGCAGTTTTGAATCTCTCTTTTTGTAGAATCTGTAAGTGTACATTTGGAGTGATTTGAGGACTATGGTGGAAAAGGAAATATCTCCACATAAAAACTAGACAGAAGAATTCTGAGAAACTACTTTATGATGTGTGCATTCATGTCACATAGTTGAAAGTTTCTTTTGATTGAACAGTTTTGATACACTCTTTTTGTAGAATCTGCAATTGGATATTTGGAGTGCTTGGAGGCCTATGGTGGAAAAGGAAATATCTTCACATCAAAACTAGACAGAAGAGTTCTGAGAAACTTCTTTGTGATGTGTGTGTTCATCTGACAGAGTTCAGCCTTTCTGTTCAATGAGCGGTTTGGAAACACTGTTTTTGTTGAATTTGCAACTGGGAATATAGAGCACTCTGTGGCCTATGGAGGAAAAGAAAATATCTTCACATAAAATCTAGACAGAAGTACTCTGAGAAACTACTTTGTTATGTGTGGGTTCATCTCACAGAGCGAAAACTGTCTTTTGGTTGAACAGTTTGGAAACTCAGTTTTTGTAGAATCTGCAAGTGTACATTTGGAGCGCTGTTGGTCCTATGGTGGAAAAGGAAATATCTACACATAAAAACTAGACAGAAGAATTCTGAGAAACTTCTTTGTGATGTGTGTGTTCATTCCTTGGAGTTGAACCTTTCTTTTATTTAAGCAGTTTGGAAACACTCTTGTTGTAGAATCTGCAAGTGGACATTTGGAGCACTTTGCAGCCTGTGGTAGAAAAGGAAATATCTTCACATAAAATCTAGACAGAAGCAATGTCTGAAACATCTTTGTGATGTGCATATTCATCTCACAGAGTGAAACATTTCTTTTGATTGAGCAGTTTTGAAAATCTCTTTTTGTAAAATATGCAAGTGGACAATTGAAGCATTTTGAGGCCTATGGTGGAAAAGGAAATATCTTCACATGAAAACTAGACAGAAGAATTCTGAGAAGCTCCTTTGTGAGGTGTGAATTCCTCTCACAGAAATGAACATTTCTTTTGATTGGGCAGTTTCGAAACACTCTTTTTTTTTTTTTTTTTTTATTATACTTTAGGGTTTTAGGGTACATGTGCACAATGTGCAGTTTTGTTACATATGTATCCATGTGCCATGTTGATTTCCTGCACCCATTAACTCGTCATTTAGCATTAGGTGTATCTCCTAATGCTGTCCCTCCCCCCTCCCCCCACCCCACAACAGTCCCCGGAGTGTGATGTTCCCCTTCCTGTGTGCATGAGTTCTCATTGTTCAATTCCCACCTATGAGTGAGAACATCCGGTGTTTGGTTTTTTGTCCTTGCGATAGTTTACTGAGAATGATGTTTTCCAGTTTCATCCATGTCCCTACAAAGGACACGAACTCATCATTTTTTATGGCTGCATAGTATTCCATGGTGTATATGTGCCACATTTTCTTAATCCAGTCTATCGTTGTTGGACATTTGGGTTGGTTCCAACTCTTTGCTATTGTGAATAGTGCCACAATAAACATACGTGTGCATGTGTCTTTATAGCAGCATGATTTATAGTCCTTTGGGTATATACCCAGTAATGGGATGGCTGGGTCAAATGGTATTTCTAGTTCTAGATCCCTGAGGAATCGCCACACTGACTTCCACAATGGTTGAACTAGTTTACAGTCCCACCAACAGTGTAAAAGTGTTCCTATTTCTCCACATCCTCTCCAGCACCTGTTGTTTCCTGATTTTTTAATGATGGCCATTCTAACTGGTGTGAGATGGTATCTCACTGTGGTTTTGATTTGCATTTCTCTGATGGCCAGTGATGAGGAGCATTTCTTCATGTGCTTTTTGGCTGCATAAATGTCTTCTTTTGAGAAGTGTCTGTTCATGTCCTTTGCCCACTTTTTGATGGGGTTGTTTGTTTTTTTCTTGTAAATTTGTTTGAGTTCATTGTAGATTCTGGATATTAGCCCTTTGTCAGATGAGTAGGTTGCAAAAATTTTCTCCCATTGTGTAGGTTGCCTGTTCACTCTGATGATAGTTTCTTTTGCTGTGCAGAAGCTCTTTAGTTTAATGAGATCCCATTTGTCGATTTTGGCTTTTGTTGCCATTGCTTTTGGTGTTTTAGACATGAAGTCCTTGCCCACGCCTATGACCTGAATGGTATTGCCTAGGTTTTCTTGTAGGATTTTAATGGTTTTAGGTCTAACATATAAATCTTTAATCCATCTTGAATTAATTTTTGTATAAGGTGTAAGGAAGGGATCCAGTTGCAGCTTTCTACATATGGCTAGCCAGTTTTCCCAGCACCAATTATTAAATAGGGAATCCTTTCCCCATTTCTTGTTTTTGTCAGGTTTGTCAAAGATCAGATAGTTGTAGCTATGCGGCATCATTTCTGAGGGCTCTGTTCTGTTCCATTGATCTATGTCTCTGTTGTGGTACCAGTACCATGCTGTTTTGGTTACTGTAGCCTTGTAGTATAGTTTAAAGTCAGGTAGCGTGATGCCTCCAGCTTTGTCCTTTTGGCTTAGGATTGACTTGGCGATGCGGGCTCTTTTTTGGTTCCATATGAACTTTAAAGTAGTTTTTTCCAATTCTGTGAAGAAAGTCATTGGTAGCTTGATGGGGATGGCATTGAATCTATAAATTACCTTGGGCAGTATGGCCATTTTCACGATATTGATTCTTCCAACCCATGAGCATGGAATGTTCTTCCATTTGTTTGTATCCTCTTTTATTTCATTGAGCAGTGGTTTGTAGTTCTCCTTGAAGAGGTCCTTCACATCCCTTGTAAGTTGGATTCCTAGGTATTTTATTCTCTTTGAAGCAATTGTGAATGGGAGTTCACTCATGATTTGGCTCTCTGTTTGTCTGTTATTGGTGTACAAGAATGCTTGTGATTTTTGTACATTAATTTTGTATCCTGAGACTTTGCTGAAGTTGCTAATCAGCTTAAGGAGATTTTGGGCTGAGACAATGGGGTTTTCTAGATATACAATCATGTCATCTGCAAACAGGGACAATTTGACTTCCTCCTTTCCTAATTGAATACACTTTATTTCCTTCTCCTGCCTGATTGCTCTGGCCAGAACTTCCAGCACTATGTTGAATAGGAGCGGTGAGAGAGGGCATCCCTGTCTTGTGCCAGTTTTCAGAGGGAATGCTTCCAGTTTTTGCCCATTCAGTATGATATTGGCTGTGGGTTTGTCGTAGATAGCTCTTATTATTTTGAGATACGTCCCATCAATACCTAATTTATTGAGAGTTTTTACCATGAAGGGTTGTTGAATTTTGTCAAAGGCCTTTTCTGCATCTATTGAGATAATCATGTGGTTTTTGTCTTTGGTTCTGTTTATATGCTGGATTACATTTATTGATTTGCGTATGTTGAACCAGCCTTGCATCCCAGGGATGAAGCCCACTTGATCGTGGTGGATAAGCTTTTTGATGTGCTGCTGGATTCGGTTTGCCAGTATTTTATTGAGGATTTTTGCATCAATGTTCATCAAGGATATTGGTCTGAAATTCTCTTTTTTGGTTAAGTCTCTGCCAGGTTTTGGTATCAGGACGATGCTGGCTTCGTAAAATGTATTAGGGAGGATTCCCTCTTTTTCTATCGATTGGAATAGTTTCAGAAGGAATGGGACCAGTTCCTCCTTGTACCTCTGGTAGAATTCAGCTGTGAATCCATCAGGTCCTGGACTCTTTTTGGTTGGTAAGCTATTGATTATTGCCACAATTTCAGAACCTGTTATTGGTCTATTCAGAGATTCAACTTCTTCCTGGTTTAGTCTTGGGAGGGTGTATTTGTCGAGGAATTTATCCATTTCTTCTAGATTTTCTAGTTTATTTGCATAGAGGTGTTTGTAGTATTCTCTGATGGTAGATTGTATTTCTGTGGGATCGGTGGTGATATCCCCTTTTTCGTTTTTTATTGCATCTATTTGATTCTTCTCTCTTTTCTTCTTTATTAGTCTTGCTAGCGGTCCATCAATTTTGTTGATCTTTTCAAAAAACCAGCTCCTGGATTCATTAATTTTTTGAAGGGTTTTTTGTGTCTCTATTTCCTTCAGTTCTGCTCTGATTTTAGTTATTTCTAGCCTTCTGCTAGCTTTTGAATGTGTTTGCTCTTGCTTTTCTAGTTCTTTTAATTGTGATGTTAGGGTGTCAATTTTGGATCTTTCCTGCTTTCTCTTGTGGGCATTTAGTGCTATAAATTTCCCTCTACACACTGCTTTGAACGTGTCCCAGAGATTCTGGTATGTTGTGTCTTTGTTCTCATTGGTTTCAAAGAACATCTTTATTTCTGCCTTCATTTCATTATGTACCCAATAGTCATTCAGGAGCAGGTTGTTCAGTTTCCATGTAGTTGAGCGGTTTTGACTGAGTTTCTTAATCCTGAGTTCTAGTTTGATTGCACTGTGGTCTGAGAGACAGTTTGTTATAATCTCTGTTCTTTTACATTTGCTGAGAAGAGCTTTACTTCCAACTATGTGGTCAATTTTGGAATAGGTGCGGTGTGGTGCTGAAAAAAATGTATATTCTGTTGATTTGGGGTGGAGAGTTCTGTAGATGTCTATTAGGTCCACTTTATGTAGAGCTGAGTTCAATTCCTGGATATCCTTGTTAACTTTCTGTCTCGTTGATCTGTCTAATGCTGACAGTGGGGTGTTAAAATCTCCCATTATTATTGTGTGGGAGTTTAGGTCCCTTTGTAGGTCACTGAGGACTTGCTTTATGAATCTGGGTGCTCCTGTGTTGGGTGCATATATATTTAGGATAGTTAGCTCTTCTTGTTGAATTGATCCCTTTACCATTATGTAATGGCCTTCTTTGTCTCTTTTGATCTTTGTTGGTTTAAAGTCTATTTTATCAGAGACTAGGAATGCAACCCCTGCCTTTTTTTGTTTTCCAGTTGCTTGATAGATCTTCCTCCATCCCTTTATTTTGAGTCTATGTGTGTCTCTGCACGTGAGATGGGTTTCCTGAATACAGCACACTGATGGGTCCTGACTCCTTATCCAGTTTGCCAGTCTGTGTCTTTTGATTGGAGCATTTAGCCCATTTACATTTAACGTGAATATTGTTATGTGTGAATCTGATCCTGTCATTATGATGTTAGTTGGTTATTTTGCTCGTTAGTTGCTATAGTTTCTTCCTAGCCTCGATGGTCTTTACAATTTGGCATGTTTTTGCAGAGGCTGGTACCGGTTGTTCCTTTCCATGTTTAGTGCTTCCTTCAGGAGCTCTTTTAGGGCAGGCCTGGTGGTGACAAAATCACTCAGCGTTTGCTTGTCTGTAAAGTATTTTATTTCTCCTTCACTTATGAAGCTTAGTTTGGCGGGATAGGAAATTCTGGGTTGAAAATTCTTTTCTTTAAGAATGTTGAATATCGGCCCCCACTCTCTTCTGGCTTGTAGAGTTTCTGCTGAGAGATCAGCTGTTAGTCTGATGGGCTTCCGTTTGTGGGTAACCCGACCTTTCTCTCTGGCTGCCCTTAACATTTTTTCCTTCATTTCAACTTTGGTGAATCTGACAATTATGTGTCTTGGAGTTGCCCTTCTCGAGGAGTATCTTTGTGGCGTTCTCTGTATTTCCTGAATCTGAATGCTGGCCTGCCTTGCTAGATTGGGGAAGTTCTCCTGGATAATATCTTGCAGAGTGTTTTCCAACTTGGTTCCATTCTCCCCATCATTTTCAGGTACACCAATCAGACGTAGGTTTGGTCTTTTCACATAGTCCCAAATTTCTTGGAGACTTTGTTCATTTCTTTTCATTCTTTTTTCTCTAAACTTCCCTTCTCTCTTCATTTCATTCATTTCATCTTCTATCAGCGATACCCTTTCTTCCAGTTGATCACATCTGCTACTGAGGCTTCTGCATTCTTCGCGTAGTTCTCGAAACTTGGCTTTCAGCTCCATCATCTCCTTGAAGCCCTTCTCTCCATTGGTTATTCTAGTTATCCATTCTTCTAATTTTTTTTCAAAGTTTTTAACTTCTTTGCTATTGTTTTGAATTTCCTCTCGTAGCTCAGAGTAGTTTGATCGTCTGAAGCCTTCTTCTCTCAACTCATCAAAGTCATCCTCCATCCAGCTTTGTTCCATTGCTGGTGAGGAACTGCGTTCCTTTGGAGGAGGAGAGGTGCTCTGTTTTTTAGAGTTTCCAGTTTTTTTGGTCTGTTTTTTCCCCATCTTTGTGGTTTTGTCCACTTTTTGTCTTCGATGATGGTGATGTACAGATGGGTTTTTGGTGTGGATGTCCTTTCTGTTTGTTAATTTCCCTTCTACCAAACAAGACCCTCAGCTGCAGGTCTGTTGGAGTTTACTAGAGGTCCACTCCAGACCCTGTTTGGCTGGGTGTCAGCACCGGTGGCTGCAGAACAGTGGATTTTCGTGAGACCACAAATTCAGCTGTCTGATAGTTCCTCTGAAAGTTTTGTCTCAGAGGAGTACCCGGTTGAATGAGGTGTCACTCTGCCCCTACTGGGGGGGTGCCTCCCAGTTAGGCTGCTCAGGGGTGAGGGACCCACTTTAGGAGGCAGTCTGTCCGTTCTCAGATCTCCAGCTGCGTGCTGGGAGAACCACTACTCTCTTCAAAGCTGTCAGTCAGACAGGGACATTTAAGGCTGTGGAGGTTCTCGCTGAGTTTTTGGTTGTCTGTGCCCTGCCCCCAGAGGTGGAGCCTACAGAGGCAGGCAGGCCTCCTTGAGCTGTGGTGGGCTCCACCCAGTTCGAGCTTCCTGGCTGCTTTGTTTACCTAAGCAAGCCTGGGCAATGGTGGGCGCCCCTCCCCCAGCCTCGTTGCCGCCTTGCAGCTTGATCTCAGACTGCTGTGCTAGCAATCAGCGAGACTCTGTGGGCATAGGACCCTCCGAGCCAGGTGCGGGACACAATCTCCTAGTGTGCCGTTTTCCAGGCCCGTTGGAAAAGCGCAGTATTAGGACGGGACTGACCCGATATTCCAGGTGCCGTCTGTTTCCCCTTTCTTTGACTAGGAAAGGGAACTCCCTGACCCCTTGCGCTTCCCGAGTGAGGCAATGCCTCGCCCTGCTTCGGCTCGCGCACAGTGCGCTTCACCGACTGTCCTGAACCCACTGTTAGGCACTCCCTAGTGAGATGAAAACGGTACCTCAAGCAGAAATGCAGAAATCACCTGTCTTCTGTGTCGCTGGGGCTGGGAGCTGGAGACCGGAGCTGTTCCTATTCGGCCATCTTGGCTCCACCCCTGGTAGTCTCGAAACACTCTTTTTGTAGCATCTGCAAGGAGACATTTGGAAGACTTTGCGGCCTATGGTGGAAGTGGAAATATCTTCACATAAATTCTAGACAGAAGCCATGTGAAAATCTTCTTTGTGATGTGTGCATTCATGCAACAGAGTGAAATGTTTCTTTTGATTGAGCGGTTTGAATACTCTCTTTTTGCAGAACAGGCAAGTGGACATTTGCAGTGCTTTGAGGCTTATGGTGGAAAAGGAAATATCTTCAAAGAAAAACTAGACAGAAGAATTCTGAGAAACTTCTTTGTGATGTGTGCATTCATCTCACAGAGCTGAAAATTTCTTTTCATTGAGCAGTTTGGAAACACTCTATTTCAAGGATCTGCAAGTGGATATTTGGAGCTCTTTGCAGCCAATGGTAGAAAAGGAAATATCTTCACATGAAAACTAGACAGAAGAATTCTGAGAAACTTCTTTGTGATATATGAGTTCATCTCACAGAGTTGAACCTTTCTTTTACTAGAGCAGTTTGGAAACACACTTTTTGTAGAATCTGTAAGTGGACATTTGGAGCACTTTGAGGCCTATGGTTGAAAAGGGAATATCTTCACATAAAATCTAGACAGAAGCAATCTGAGAAACTACTTTGTGATGTGCACATTCATCTCACAGAGTGAAACATTTCTTTTGATTGAGCAGTTTGGAAACTCTCTTTTTATAGAATCTTCAAGTGGACATTTGGAGTGCTTTGAGGCCTATGGTGGAAAATGAAATATCTTCACATAAAAACTGGACTGAGGAATTCTGAGAAACTTCTTAGAGATTTGCGCATTCATCGCACTGAGTTGAACCATTCTTTTGATTGAGCAGTTTGGAAACACTCTCTTTGTAGAATCTACAATTCGATATTTGGAGTGCTTTGCAGCCAGTGGTAGAAAAGTAAATATCTTCACATAAAATCTAGACAGAAGTAATTTGAGAAACTTCTTTGTGATTTGTGCATTCATCTCACAGAGTGAAACATTTCTTTTGATTGAGCAGCTTGGAAACTCTCTTTTTGTAGTATCTGCAAGTGGACATTTGGAGTGCTTTGTGGCCGATGATGGAAAAGGAAATATCTTCACAAAAAAACTAGATGGAAGGATTCTGAGAAACTTCTTAGTGATGTGGGCATTCATCTCACAGACTTGACCCTTTCTTTTGATTGAGCAGTTTGGAAACACTCTTTTTGTAGTATCAGCAAGAGGACATTTGGAGCATTTTGTGGCCTATGTTAGAAAAGGAAATATAGGCTGGGTGTGGTGGCTCACGCTTGTAATCCCAGCACTTTTGCAGGCCGAGGCGGGTGAATCACGAGGTCAGGAGATCAAGACCATGGTGAAACCCCATCTCTACTAAAAATATAAAAAATTAGCTGGGCGTCGTGGCGGGTGCCTGTAATACCAGCTACTCAGAGAGACTGAGGCAGGAGAATGGTGTGAACCCGAGAGGTGGAGCTTGAAGTGAGCTGAGATTGCGCCACTGAACTCCAGCCTGGGCAACAGGGTGAGACTCTGTCTCAAAAAAAAAGAAAAAAAAAAGGAAATATCTTCCCATAAAATCTAGACAAAAGCAATCTGAGAAACTTCATTATGATGAGTGCATTCATCTTACAGAGTGAGAACTTTCTATTGATGGAGCAGTTTGGAAACTCTCCTTTTTATAGAACCTGCTAGTGGACATTTAGAGTGCTTTGAAGCTGATTGTGGAAAAGGAAATATCTTCATAAAAAAACTAGATGAAAGAATTCTGAGAAACTACTTTGTGATGTGTGTGTTCATCTCAGTGAGTTGAAACTTTCTTTTCAATAAGCAGTTTGGAAACACTCTTTTTGTAGAATCTGCAAGTGGACATTTTGGGCACTCTGTGGCCTATGGTAGAAAAGGAAACATCTTGACATAAAATCTAGACAGAAGCAATCTGAGAAACTACTTTGTGATGCGTGTGCTCATCTCACAGAGCAAAACCTTTCTTTTGATAGAAGAGTTTGGAAACTCTCTTTTTGTAGTATCTGCAGTGGACATTTGGAGCGCTTTTAGTCCTATGGTGGAAAAGGAAATATCTTCACGTAAAATCCAGGCAGAAGTAATCTGAGAAACTTCTTTGTGAATGTGTGCATTCATCTCACAGTGTGAAACTTTTCTTTAGATTGAGCAGTTTGGAAACTCTCTTTTTGTTGAATCTGCAAGGGGACATTTGGAGTGCTTTGCAGACTATGATGGAAAAGGAAATATTTTCACATAAAAACAAGAAAGAAGAATTCTGAGAAACTCCTTTGTGAGGTGTGTGTTCATCTGACAGAGTTGAAGCATTCTTTTGATTGAACAGTTTGGAAACACTCTTTTTGTAGAATCTGCAAGTGGACGTTTGGAGCGTTTTGATGCCTATGGTGGAATAGTTAAACTCTTCACATAAAGACTAGACATAAGAATTCTGAGAAACATCTTTGTGACGTTTGCATCCATCTCAAAGAGTTGAACCTTTCTTTTGATTGAGCAGTTTGGAAACACTTTTTTTGTAGAATCTGCAAGTGGACATTTGGAGTGCTTTGTGCCTATGGTAGAAAAGGAAATATCCTCACATAAAATCTAGACAGAAGCTATCAGAGAAACTTCTTTGTGATGAGTGCATTCATGTCACTGAGTGAAAACTTTCTTTTCATTGAGCAGTTTGGAAACTCTCATTTTGTAGAATCTGCAAGTGGACACTTGGAGCCCTTTAAGGTCTACGGTGGAAAGGGAAATATCTTCACATTAAAAGTAGACAGAAGAATTCTGAGAAAATTCTTTGTGATGTCTGCATTCATCACATGTAGTTGAGCTTTCCTTTTGATTGAGCAGTTTGGAAACACGCTTTTTGTAGAATCTGCAAGTGGACATTCAGAGCGCTTTGTGGTGTATGGTAGAAAAGGAAATATCTTCACATAAAATCTAGACAGAAGCAATCTGAGAAACTTCTTTTTGATGTGTACATTCATCTCACAGAGGGAAACCTTTCTTTTGATTGAGCAGCTTGGAAACTCTCTTTTTGTAGAATCTGCAAGTGGACATTTGGATCACTTTGTGGCCGATGAAGGAAAAGGAAATATCTTCACAAAACCTAAATAGAAGAATTCTGAGAAACTTCTTATTTATGTTGCATTCATCACACAGAGTTGAACCTTTCTTTTAATTGAGCAGTTTGGAAACACTCTTTTTGTAGTATCAGCAAGAGGACATTTTGAGCACTTTGCAGCCTATGTTAGAAAAGGAATTATCTTCCCATAAAATCTAGACAGAAACAATCTGAGAAACTTCATTGGGATGAGTGCGTTCATCTCACAGAGTGAAAACTATCTTTTGATTGAGCTGTTTGGAAACTCTCTTTTTTATAGAATCTGCTAGTGGACATTTGGAGCACTTTGAGGCCAATTGTGGAAAAGGAAATATCTTCATAAAAAAACTAGATGGAAGAATTCTGAGAAACTTCTTTGGGATGTGTGTGTACACCTCACAGTGTTGAAGCTTCCATTTGATTGAGCAGTTTGGTAACACTCTTTTTGTAGAATCTGCAAGCGGATATTTGGAGCACTTTGCAGCCTAAGGTAGAAAAGGAAATATACTCACATACAATCCAGACAGAAGCAATATGAGAAACTTTTTTGTGATGTGTGTAATCATCTCACAGAGTGAAAGCTTTCTTTTGATTGAGCAGTTTGGAAACTCTCTTTTTGTAGTATCTGCAATTGGACATATGGAGCACTTTGCGGCCGATTGTGGAAAAGGAAATATCTTCACATAAAAACTAGACAAAAGAATTCTGAGAAACTTCTTTGTGATGTGTGTGTTCATCTCACAGAGTTGAAATTTTCTTTTGATTGAGCAGTTTGGAAACACTCTTTTCATGGAATCTGCAAGTGGACATTTGGAGTGCTTTGAGGCCTAAGGTGGAAAAGGAAATATCTTTGCATAAAAACTAGATGGAAGTATTCTTAGAAACTTCTTTGTGATGTGTGCATTCATCTCACAGAGTTAAATATTGCTTCTGATTGATCCACTTGGAAAGACTCTTTTGTAGAATCTGCAATTGGGCATTTGAGCACTTTATGGCCTCTGGTAGAAAAGGAAATAACGTCATATAAAATCTAGACAGAAGAAATCTGAGAAACTCCTCTGTGATGTGTGCCTTCATCTCACAGAGTGAAACCTTTATTTTGATTGAGCAGTTTGGAAACTCTCTTTTTGTAGAATCTGCAAGTGGACATTTGGAGCACTTTGAGGCACATGGTGAAAAAGGAATATCTTCACATTAAAAACTAGAGAGAAGAATTCTGAGAAACTACTTTGTGATGAGGGCGTTCATCTCACAGAGTTGAACTTTTCTTTTGGTTGATCAGTTTGGAAACACTCTTTTTGTAGAATCTGCAAGTGGACATTTGGAGCACTTTGCTGTCTATGGTAGAAAAGGAAGTATCTTCACATAAAATCTAGACAGAAGCAATCTGAGAAACTTTTTATGATGTGTACATTCATCTCACAGAGTGAAACCTTTCTTTTGATTGAGAAATTTGGAAACTCTCTTTTTGTAGAATCTGCAAGTGGACATTTGGAGGGTTTTGAAACCTGTTGTGGAAAAGGAGATATCTTCACATAAAACTAGACAGAAGAATTATGAGAAACTTCTTTGTGATGAGGGTGTTCATCTCACAGAGTTGAACTTTTCTTTTGATTGATCTGTTTGGAAAAATTCTTTTTGTGGTATCTGCAAGTGGACATTTGGAGCACTTTGCTGCCTATGGTAGAAAAGGAAATATCTTCACAGAAAATCTAGACTGAAGCAATCTGAGAAACTTCTTTGTGATGTGGGTATTCATCTCACAGAGTGAATGCTTTCTTTTGATTGAGCAGTTTCAAAACTCTCTTTTTGTAGAATCTACAAGTGGACATTTGGAGCGCTTTGTGGTCTATGGGGGAAAAGGAAATTTCTTCACATAAAAACTAGACAAAAGGATTCTGAGAAACTTGTTTGTGATGTGTGTGTTCGTCTCACAAAGTTGAAACTGTCTTTTGATTGAGCAGTTCTGAAACACTCTTTTTGAAAAATCTGCAAGTGGACATTTGGAGCGCTTTGAGGCCTATGGTCGAAAAGGAAATCTATTCACATAGAAAGTAGACTGAATAATTTTTTTTTTTTTTGAGATGGAGTCTCACTCTGTCGCCCAGGCTGGAGTGCAGTGGTGCAATCTCGGCTCACTGCAAGCTCCGCCTCCCGGGTTCACGCCATTCTCCTGCCTCAGCCTCTCTGAGTAGCTGGGACTACAGGTGCCCGCCACCACGCCCGGCTAATTTTTTGTATTTTTAGTAGAGACGGGGTTTCACCGTGGTCTCGATCTCCTGACCTCGTGATTCGCCCGCCTCGGCCTCCCAAAGTGCTGGGATTACAAGCGTGAGCCACCGCGCCCGGCCTAGACTGAATAATTTTGAGAAACTTCTTCGTGATGTGTGCAGTCATCTCACAGACTTGAAACTTTTTTTTCAATGTGCAGTTTGGAAATACTCTTTTTGTAGAATCTGCAAGTGGACATTTGGAGCACTCTGCGGCCTATGGTAGAAAGGGAAATATCTTGACATAAAATCTAGACAGAAGCAATCTGAGAAACCACTTTGTCATGTGTGAGTTCATCTCAATGGGCAAAACCTTTCTTTTGACAAAACAGTTTGGAAGCTCTCTTTTTGTAGAATCTACAAATGGACATTTGGAATGCTTTTAGGCCTATAGTGGAAAAGGAAATATCTTCACATAAAATCTAGACAGAAACAATCTGAGAAATTTCTTTGTGATCTGTGCATTTGCCTCACAGAGTTGAAACTTTCTTTTGATTGAGCAGTTTTGAAACATTCTTTTTGTAGAATCTGCAAGAGGACATTTGGAGCGCTTTGTGGCCTATGATGGAAAAGGAAATATATTCACATAAAAACTAGACAGAAGAATTTTGAGAAACTACTTTGTGAGTTATGTGTTCATCTCACAGAGTTGAAACTTCCTTTTGATTGAACAGTTTGGAAACATTCTTTTTGTAGAATCTGCAAGAGGACATTTGGAGCACTTTGAGGCCTGTGGTGGAAAAGGAAATATCTTCACATGAAGACAAGACAGAAGAATTCTGAGAAACTTCTTTGTGACATGTGCATTCATCTCAATGAGTTGAACCATTCTTTTGATTGAGCAGTTTTGAAACACTTTATTTTGTAGAAACTACAAGGGCACATTAGGAGCGCTTTTTGGCCTATAGTAGAAAGGAAATATCTTCACATAAAATCTAGATAGAAGCAATCTGAGAAACTTCTTTTTGATGTGTACAATCATGTCACTGAGAGAAAACTTTCTTTTGACTGAGCAGTTTGGAAAATATCTTTTTGTAGAATTTGCAAGTGAAAATTTGGAGCGCTTTAAGGTCTATGGTGGAAAAGGAAATATCTTCAAATTAAAACTAGACTGAAGAATTCTGAGAAACATCTTTGTGATGTGTGCTTTCATCACATGCAGTTGAAACTTTCTTTTTATTGAGCAGTTTGGAAACACCTTTTATAGAATCTGCCAGTGGACATTTGGAGCGCTTTGTGGCCTGCAGTAGAAAAGGAAATATCTTCACATAAAATCTAGACAGAAGCAATATGAGAAACCTCTTTGTGATGTGTGCATTCATCTCACAGACTGAAACTTTTCTTTTGAGTGACTAGTTTGGAAACTCTCTTTTTGAATTACCTGCAAGTGGACATTTGGAGTGCTTTGAGGAGTACAGTGGAAAAGGAATATCTTCACATAAAAACTAGAGAGAAGAATTCTGAGAAACTTCTTTGTGATGAGAGTATTCTTCTCACAGGGTTGAACCTTTCTTTTGATGGAGCAGTTTGGAAACACTCTTTTTGTAGAATCTGCAAGGGGACATTTGGAGCACATTTCACCCTATGGTAGAAGAGGAAATATCTTCAAATGAAATCTACACAGAAGCAATCTGAGAATCTTCTTTGCTTTGCGTGCATTCATCTGACAGAGTGAAAAGTTTCTTCTGATTGAGCAGTTTGAAAACTCTCTTTTTGTAGAATCTGCATTTGGACATTTGGAGAGCTTTGAAGCCTGTGGTGGAAAATGAAATATCTTCAAATAAAAAGTAGACAGAAGAATTCCCAGAAAGTTCTTTGTGATGTGTACATTCATCTCAGAGTTGAGCCTTTCTTTTGAGTGTGCAGTTTGGAAGCACTCTTTTTGTAGAATATGCAAGTGGACATTTGGAGTGCCTTGAGGCATATGGTGGGAAAGGAAATGTCTTCACATAAATAGTTGACTGCATAATTCAGAGAAGCTTCTTTGTGATGTCTGCTTTCAACTCACAGAGTTGAAATCTTCTTTTGCCTGAGCAGTTTCAAACACTCTCTTAGTAGAATCTGAAAGTGGACATTTGGAGTGCCTTGTGGCCTATGGTAGAAAAGGAAATATCTTCACATAAAATCTAGACAGAAGCAATCTGAAAATCTTCTTTGTGATGTGTGCATTCATCTAACAGAGTGAAACATTACTTTTGATTGAGCAGTTTGAAAACTCTCTTTTTGTAGAATCTGCAAGTGGACGTTGGCAGTACTTTGCTGCCAAAGCAAATATTGTCACATAAAGTCTAGACACTGGAAATGTGAGAAACTTCTTTGTGATGTGCACATGCAGCTCACACAGTGAAACCTTTCTTTTGATTGAGAAGTTTGGAAACTCTCTTTTTGTAGAATTTGCAAGTGGACATTTGGAGTGCTTTGAGGTCTATGGTGAAAGAGGAAATGTTTTCACATAAAATCTAGACAGAAGTATTCTGAGAAACTTTTTGTGATGTGTGTGTTCATCTCACAGAGTTGAATTTTTCCTTCTGATTGAGCAGTATGGAAACAATCTTTCTGTAGAATCTGCAGGTGGATATTTGGAGCGCTTTGTGGCCTATGGTAGAAAAGTAAATATCTTCACATAAAATCTAGACAGAAGTAATCTGAGAAACTTCTTTGTGATGTGTGCATTCATCTCACAGAATGAAACATTTCTTTTGATTGAGCAACTTGGAAACTCTCTTTTTGTAGAATCTGCAAGTGGACATTTGGAGTGCTTTGAGGCCTGTTGTGGAAAAGGAAATATCTTCACATAAACTCTAGACAGAAGAATTCTGAGAAACTTCTTTGTGATGTGTGCTGCATTCATCGCATGGAGTTGAAACTTTCTTTTGATTGAGCTGTTTGGAAACACTCTTTTGTAGAATCTGCTGTTGGACATTTGGAGTGCTTTGCGGCCTATGGTTGAAAAGGAAATACCTTCACACAAAATCTAGACAGAAGGAATCTGGGAAACTTGTTTGTGATGTGTGCATTCATCTTACAGAGGGAAACCCTTCTTTTGATTGAGCTGTTTGGAAATTCTCTTTTTGTAGAATCTGTATATGGACATTTGGAGTCCTTTTATGCCTATTGCGGAAAAGGAAATATGTTCACATAAAAGTTAGACAGAAGAATTCTGAGAAACTTCTTTGTGAGACATGAATTCATCTCACAGAGTTGATCCTTTCTTTGGATTGAACAGTTAGGAAAAACTCTTTTTGTAGAATCTGCAAGGGAAATTTGGAGTGCTTTGTGGCCGATGCTAGGAAAGGAAATACCTTCACATAAAATCTAGAAGGAAGCAATGTGAGAATCTTTTTGGTGATGTGTGCATTAACCTCACAGAGTGAAACCTTTCTTTTTATTGAGCAGTTTGGAAACTCTCTTTTTGTAGAATATGCAAGTAGACATTTGGAGCGCTTTGTGGCCTATGGTGGAAAAAAATATCTTCACGTAACTCTAGACAGAAGAATTCTGAGTAACTACTTTCTTATGTGTGCATTCGTGTCACAGAGTTGAACCTTTCTTTTGATTGAAGGGCTTGGAAACACCTTTTTGTAGAATCTGCAAGTGGACATTTGGTTTGCATTGCTGCCTTTGGTAGAAAAGGAAATATCTTCACATAAAATCTAGACAGAAGCAATCTGAGAAACTCCTTTGTGATGTGTGCATTCATCTCACAGAGTGAAACCTTTCTTTTGATTGAGCAGCTTGAAAGCTCTCTTTTGTAGGATCTGCCAGTGGACATTTGGAGCACTTCAAGGCCTATGGTTGAAGAGAAAATATCTTCAAATAAAAACTAGACAGAAGAATTCTGAGAAACTTCTTTGTGATGTGTGCGTTTATCTCACAGAGTTGAAATTTTCTTTTGATTGAGCAGTTTGGAAACACTTTTTTTGTGGAATCTGCAATTGGATATTCAGAGCAATTTGTGACTTTACGTAGAAAAGGAAACACCTTCACATAAAATCTAGACAGAAGCAATCACAGAAATTTCTTTGTGATGCGTGCAATTATCTCACAGAGTAAAACCATTCTTTTGATTGAGAAGTTTGGAAGTTCTCTTTTTGAAACATCAAGCACTTTGAGCTCTTTGAGGGCTATGGTGGAAAAGGAAATTTCTTCATTATAAAAACTAGACACAAGAATTCTGAGGAACATCTTTGTGATGTGTACATTCATCTCACTGATTTGAATCTTTCTTTTGATTGAGCAGTTTGGAAACTCTCTTTTCATAGAATCTGCCAGCGGACACTTGGAGCACTTTGAAGCCTATGGTGGAAAAGGAAATATCTTCACAGAAAAATTTGACAGAAAAATTCTGAGAAACTTCTTTGTGCTGTGTGCATTCATCTCACAGAGTTGAACCTTTATTTTGATTGACCAGTTTGGAGATATTATTTTTGTAGTATCTGCAAGTGGGCATTTGGAGCACTTTGAAGCCTATGGTAGTAAAGGAAATGTCTTCACATAAAATCTAGACAGAAGCAATCTGAGAAACTTCTTTGTGATGGGTGCATTCAGCTCACAGAGTGAAATCTTTCTTTTGAGTGAGCAGTTTGGAAACTCTGTTTTTGTAGAATCTGCAAGAGGACATTTGTAGTACTTTGAGGCCAATGTTGGAAAAGAAATAACTTCATATAAAAACTAGACAGAATTCTGAGAAACTTCTTTGTGATATGTTCGTTCATTTAACAGAGTTGAACCTATCTTTTGATTGAGCAGTTTGGGAACACTCTTTTTGTAGATTCTGCAAGTGGACATTTGGAGCGCTTTGCGGCCTGTGGTAGAAAAGTAAATATCTCCACATTAAATCTACACAGAAGCAATATGAGAAACATTTTGTGGTGTGTGCATTCACCTCACAGATTTGAAACTTTCTTTTGATTGAGCAGTTTGGAAAAATTCTTTTTTTAGAATCTGCAAGTGGACATTTGGAGCAATTTGTGGCCTATAGTAGAAAAGGAAATATCTTCACATAAAATCTAGGCAGAAGCAATCTGAGAAACTTCTTTTTCATGTGTGCATTCATCTCACAGAGTGAAATCTTTTTTTGATTGAGCAGTTTGGAAATTCTCTTTTTGTAGAATCTGCAAGTGGACATTTAGAGCACTTTGAGCCCTATGATGGAAATGGCAATATCATCCCACAAAAACTAGACAAAAGAATTCTGAGAAACTATTTGGTGATGTTTGCATTCATCACACAGAGTTGAAACTTTCTGTTGACTGAGCAGCTTGGAAACACTCCTTTTGTAGAATCTGCTAGTGGAGATTTGGAATGCTTTGCAGCCTATTGTAAAAAAGGAAATACCTTCACATAAACTCTAGATAGAATCAATCTGAGAAACTACTTTGTGATGTTTGCATTCATCTGACCGGGTGAAACATTTCTTTAAATGGAGCAGTTTGGAAACTCTCTTTTTGTAGAAAATACAAGTTGACATTTGGAGCACTTTGAGTTCTATAGTGGAAAAGGAAATATCTTCACATGAAATCTAGACAGAAGCAATCTGAGAAATTACTTTGTGATGTGTGAATTCATCACACAGAGTTGAACCTTTCTTTTGATTGAGCAGTTTGGAAAAACTCTTTTTGTAGAATCTGCATGTGGACATTTGGAGTGCTTTGTGACCTATGGTTAAAAAGGAAATACCTTCACATAAATTCTAGAGAGAAGCAATCTGAGAAACTTCTTTGTGATGGGTGCATCCATCTAACAGAGTGAAACCTTTCTTTTCATTGAGCAGTTTGGAAACTCTCTTTTAGTAGAATCTGCAAGTGGACATTTGGAGTGCTTTGAGGCCTATGGCAGAAAAGGAAATATCTTAATGTAAAAACCAGACATAAATATTCTGACAAACTTATCTGTGATGCATGCATTCATCTCACAGAGATGAACCATACTTTTTATAGAGCAGTTTTGAAACTCTCTTTTTGTACAATCTGCAAGTGGACATTTGGAGCACTTTGAGGCCTATCTCAGAAAAGGAAATATCATCACATAAAAACAAGGCAGAAGTATTCAGACAAACTTCTTTGTGATGTGTACATTCATCACACAGAGTTGAACCTTACTTTTCATAGAGCGGCTTTGAAACATTCATTTTATAGAATCCGCAAGTTTATATTTGGAGTGCTTTGAGGCCTTCGGTGGAAATGGAAATATCTCCACATAAAA
This sequence comes from Symphalangus syndactylus, assembly GCF_028878055.3. Taxonomy (NCBI): domain Eukaryota; kingdom Metazoa; phylum Chordata; class Mammalia; order Primates; family Hylobatidae; genus Symphalangus; species Symphalangus syndactylus. The sequence continues at coordinate 44,876,604 of NC_072434.2, read as the reverse complement.
ACAATACAGAAGCATTGTGGCAAACTTATTTGTGATGTGTGCATTCATCTCACAGAGTTGAACTTAATTTTGATTGAGCAGATCTGAAACACTCATTTTGTAGAATCTGCCAGTGGACAGTTTGAGCACATTGAGGCCTAAGGTGGAAAAGGAAATATCTTCTTATAAAAACTAGACAGAAGCATTCTGACAAACTTTTTAGTGAAGTGTGCATTCATCTCACAGAGTTGAATCTTACTGTTGATTTAGCCGCTTTGAAACACTCTTTTTGTAGAATCTGCAAGTGGACACTTTGAGTGGTTTGAGGCCAATCTGGGAAAAGGAAATATCTTCACATAAAAACTAGACAGAAGCATTCTGACAAACTTCTTTGTGATGTGTGCATTCACCTCGCAGTGTTTAACCTTACTTTTCATAGAGCAGCTTTGAAACATTCTTTATATAGAATCTGCAAGTGGACATTTGGAGTGCTTTGAGGCCAATCTTGGAAAAGGAAGCATCTTCACATAAGAACTAGACTAAAGCATTGTAACAAACTACTTCATGATGTGTGCATTCATCTCACAGAGTTGAACCTTACCTTGATTAAGCAGCTTTGAAATACTCTTTTTATATAATCTCTAAGTGGACATTTGGAGCGCTTTGAGGCCTATCATGGAAATGGAAGTATCTTCACATAAAAACTATACAGAAGCATTCTGACAAACTATTTTGTGATGAGTGCATTCATCTCACAGAGTTGAACCTTACTTTTAAAAGAACAGTTTTGAAACAGTCTTTTTGTAGACTGCTTGTGGACATTTGGAGCACTTTCAGTCATTTGGAGGAAAAGCACCTCTCTTCACATAAAAACTAGATAGAAGCATTCTGACAAAACTTCTTTGTGATGTGGGCATTCATCTCACAGAGTTGAACCTTACTTTTCATAGAGCAGGTCTGAAACACTCTTTTTGTAGAATCTGCAATTGGACATTTGCACCTATTTGAGGCCTATGGTGGAAAAGGAAATATATTCAGGTAAAAATTAGACAGAAGGACTCTTAGAAACTTGTTTGTTATGTGTGCATTCATCTAACAGAGTTGAACCTTAGTTTTGATACAGCAGCTTTGAAACACTCTTTTTGTAGAATCTGCAAGTGTACATTTTCAGTGCTTTGAGACCTATGGTGGAAAAGGAAATATCCTCACATGAAAACTACACAGAAGCATTCTGAAAAACTTATTTGTGCTGTGTGGATTCATCTCACAGGGTTGAACGTTACTTTTGATAGAGCAGTTTTGAATCTCTCTTTTTGTAGTATTTGTAAGGGGACATTTGGCGCGCTTTAGGGCTATATTGGAAAAGGAAATATCCTCACATAAAAATTAGACAAAAGCATTCTGACGAACTTCTTTATGATGCGTACATTCATTTCACAGAGTTGAACCTTGCTTTTGATAGAGATGTTTTGAAACACTCCTTTTGTAGAGTCTGCAGGTGGACATTTGGAGCGCTTTGAGGCCAACATTGGAAAAAGAAATATCTTTATATAAAAACAAGACAGAAGGATTCTGACAAACTTCTTTGTGATGTATGCATTCATCTCACAGAGTTGAATCTGACTTTTGATAGAGCAGTTTTGAAACACTCTTTTTGAAGAATCTGCAAGTGGACATTTTGAGCACTTTGAGGCATATAGTGGTAAAGGAAACATCTTCACATAAAATCTAGATAGAAGCATTCTGACAAACTTCTGTGTGATGTGTGCTTTCTTCTCACAGAGTTGAACTTTACTTTTGATAGAACAGTTTTGAAATACTCTTTTTGTAGAATCTGCAAGTGGTCACTTGGAGCACTTGAGGCCTAAGATGGAAAAGGAAATATCTTAATAGAAAAACTAGACAGAAGCATTCTCAAAAACTTCTTTGTGATGTGTACATTCATCTCACAGCATTGAACCTAACTTTTGATAGAGCAGCTTTGAAACACTCTTTTTGTAGAATGTGCAAGTGGACATTTTGAGCACTTTGAGGCCTATGGTGGAAAAGGAAATATCTTCACATAAAAACTAGGCAGAAGCATTCTGACAAACTTTCTTGTGATGTGTGCATTCATCTCACAGAGTGGAACCTTACTTTTGACAGAGCAGCTTTGAAACACTCTTTTGGTATAATCTGCAAGTGGATATTTGGAGCTCTTTGAGACCTACGGTGGAAAATGAAATATCTTCACATAAAAGCTACACAGAAGCATTCCGACAAACTTTTTGTGACGTGTGCTTTCATCTTACAGAGTTGAACTTTACTTTTGATAGAGCAGTTTTGAAATTCTCTTCTTGTAGTATCTGTAAGGGGACATTTGGAGCCCTTCAAGGCTATCTTAGAAAAGGAAATATCCTCATATAAAAATTAGAAGCATTCTGACAAACTACTTTGTGACATGTGCATTCATCTAACAGAGTTTAACCTTAGTTTTGATACAGCAGCTTTGAAACACTCTTTTTGTAGAATCTGCCAGTGGACATTTGGAGCACTTTGTGGCCAACAGTGGAAAAGGAAATATCTTCACATAAAAACTAGTCAGAAGCATTCTGACAAAATTCTTTGTGACGTGTGCATTCATCTCACAGAGTTGAACTTTATTTTTGATAGAGCAGTTTTGAAACATTCTTTTTGTGGAATCTGCAAGTGGACATTTGGTGTGCTTTGAGGACTACAGTGGAAAAGGAAATATCTTTATATAAAAACTAGACAGAAGCTTTCTCACAAACTTCTCTGTGATGTGTACTTTCATCTCACAGAGTTGAAACTTACTTTTTATGGAGCAGATTTGAAACGCTCTTTTTGCAGCATCTGCAAGTGGACTTTGCGAGTACTTTGAAGCCTATGTTGGAAAAGGAAATATCTTCACATATAAACTAGACAGAAGCATTCTGACAAGATTCTTTTTGATATGTGCATTCATCTCACAGAGTTGAACCTTACTTTTGTTAGGGCAGCTTTGAAACTCTCTCTTTGGAGAATCTCCAAGTGGACATTTTTAGCGCCTTGAGGCCTTTGGTGGAAAAGGAAATATCTTCACATAAAAACTAGATAGAAGCATTCTCACAAACTTCTTTCGATGTGTGCATTCATCTCACAGAGTTGAACGTTACTTTTCATGGAACAGTATTGAGATACTCTTTTTGTAGAATCTGCAAGTGGAAATTTGGAACAATTTGAGGACTATGGTGGAAAAGGAAATATCTTTAGATAAAAATTAGACAGAAGCATTCTGGCAAATTTCTTGGTGATGTGTGCATTAATCTCACAGAGTTGAACCTTACCTTCTTTGAGCAGCTATGAAGCACTGTTTTTATAGAATCTTCAAGTGGACGTTTGGAGCACTTTGAGGCCTGTCATGGAAATGGAAGTATCTTCACATAAAAACTATACAGTAGCATTCTGACAACCTATTTTGTGATGTGTGCATTCATTTCACAGAGTTGAACTTTACTTTTAAAAGAACTTTTTTTTTCTTTTATTATTATACTTTAGGTTTTGGGGTACATGTGCACAATGCACAGATTTGTCACATATGTATCCATGTGCCGTGTTGGTTTGCTGCACCCATTAACTCGTCATTTAGCATTAGGTATATCTCCTAATGCTCTCCCTCCCCCCTCCCCCCACCTCACAACAGTCCCCGGAGTGTGATGCTCCCCTTCCTGTGTCCATGAGTTCTCATTGTTCAATTCCCACCTATGAGTGAGAACATGCGGTGTTTGGTTTTTTGTCCTTGTGATAGTTTACTGAGAATGATGTTTTCCAGTTCCATCCATGTCCCTACAAGGGACACGAACTCATCATTTTTTATGACTGCATAGTATTCCATGGTGTATATGTGCCACATTTTCTTAATCAAGTCTATCGCTGTTGGACATTTGGTTTGGTTCCAAGTGTTTGCTATTGTGAATAGTGCCGCAATAAACACACGTGTGCGTGTGTCTTTATAGCAGCATGACTTATAATCCTTTGGGTATATGCCCAGTAATGGGATGGCTGGGTCAAATGGTATTTCTAGTTCTAGATCCCTGAGGAATCACCACACTGACTTCCACAATGGTTGAACTAGTTTACAGTCCCACCAACAGTGTAAAAGTGATCCTATTTCTCCACATCCTCTCGAGCACCTGTTGTTTCCTGACTTTTTAATGATGGCCATTCTAACTGGTGTGAGGTGGTATCTCATTGTGGTTTTGATTTGTATTTCTCTGATGGCCAGTGATGATGAGTATTTTTTCATGTGTTTTTTGGCTGCATAAATATCTTCTTTTGAGAAGTGTCTGTTCATGTCCTTCACCCACTTTTTGATGGGATTGTTTATTTTTTTCTTGTAAACTTGTTTGAGTTCATTGTAGATTCTGGATATTAGCCCTTTCTCAGATAAGTAGGTTGCAAAACTTTTCTCCCGTTCTGTAGGTTGCCTGTTCACTCTGATGGTAGTTTCTTTTGCTGTGCAGAAGCTCTTTAGTTTAATTAGATCTCATTTGTCAATTTTGGCTTTTGTTGACATTGCTTTTGGTGTTTTAGACATGAAGTCCTTGCCCACGCCTATGTCCTGAATGGTATTGCCTAGGTTTTCTTCTAGGGTTTTTATGGTTTTAGGTATAACATGTAAGTCTTTAACCCATCTTGAATTAATTTTGGTGTAAGGAAGGGATCCAGTTTCAGCTTTCTACATATGGCTAGCCAGTTTTCCCAGCACCATTTATTAAATAGGGAATCCTTTCCCCATTGCTTGTTTTTCTCAGGTTTGTAAGATCAGATAGTTGTAGACTTGTGGCATTATTTCTGAGGGCTCTGTTCTGTTCCATTCAGTTTTGAAACACTCTTTTTGTAGAATCTGCAAGTGGAAACTCGGAGTGCTGTGAGGCCTATGGTGGAAAAGGAAATATCTTCATATAATAACAAGACAGAAACATTCTGACAAGCTTCTTTGTGATGCATGCATTCATCTCACAGAGATTAACCATACTTTTTATAGAGCAGGTTTGAAACTCTCTTTGTGTAGTATCTGCAAGGGGAAATTTGGAGTGCTTTGAGGCCTTTATTGGAAAAGGAAATATCTTCACATTAAAACTAGACAGAAGTATTCTGACAAACTTTTTTGTGATGTTTGCATTTATGTCACAGAGTTGATCCTTACTTTTGATAGAGCAGTTTTGAAAATCTCTTTTTGTAGAATCTACAATTGGACATTTGGAGTGCTTTGAGGCCTATGGTGGAAAAGGAAATATTTTCCCATAAAAACTAGACAGAAGCATGCTGACAAACTTCTTTCTGATGTGTGCATTCATCTCACAGAGTTGAACCTTGCTTTTGATAGAGCAGCTTTGAAACACTCTTTTTGTAGTACCTGCCAGTGGAAATTTGGAGAGTTTGAGGCCTATGGTGGAAAAGGAAATATTTTTATATAAAAACTAGACAGAAGCATTCTCACAAACTTCTTTGTGATGTGTACATTCATCTCACAGAGTTGAACCTAACTTTTGATAGAGCAGCTTTGAAACACTCTTTTTGTAGTACCTGCAAGTGGACATTTCGAGTGGTTTGAGGCCTACGGTGGAAAAGGAAATATATTCACATAAAAACTAAACAGAAGCATTCTGACAAACTACTTTATGATACGTGCATTCATCTCACAGAGTTGAGCCTTACTTTTCATAGAGAAGCTTTGAAAAACTCTTTTTGAGGAATATGCAAGTGGATATTTATAGCGCTTTTGAGGCCTATCTTGAAAAAGGAAATATCTTCACATAAACACTAAACAGAAGCATTCTGACAAACTTCTTTCTGATGTGTGCATTTATCTCACAGAGTTGAACCTTACTTATGACAGAGTAGCTTTGAAACACTCTTTTTGGAGAATCTGCAACTGGACGTTTTGAACTCTTTGAGTCCTTTGGTGGAAAAGGACCTCTCTTCACATTAAAACTAGATAGAAGCATTCAGACAAACTTCTTTGTGATGTGTACATTCATCTCACAGATTTGAACCTTACTTTTTACAGAGCAGTACTGAAACACTCTTTTTGTACAATCTGCAATTGGACATTTGCAGCTCTTTGAGGCCTATGGTGGAAAAGAAATTATCTTAAGATAAAAATTAGACAGAAGCATTATGACAAACTTGTTTTTATGTGTGCATTCATCTAACAGAGTTGAACCTTAGTTTTGATAGAGCAGCTTTGAAACACTTATTTTGTAGAATCTGCAAGTGTACATTTGCAGTGCTTTGAGACCTATGGTGAAAAAGGAAATATCTTCACATAAAAACTAGACAGAAGCATTATGACAAACTACTTTGTGATATGTGCATTCATCTCACAGAGTTGAACCTTATTTTTGATAGAGCAGTTTTGAAACACTCTTTTTGGAGAATCTGCAAGTGGATATTTTGAGTGCTTTGAGGCCTAAGGTGGTAAAGGAAATATCTTCACATAAAAACTAGACAGAAGCATTCTGACAAACAACTGTGCGATGTATGCATTCTTCTCACAGAGTTGAGCCTTACTTTAGATAGGGCAGTTTTGAAATACTCTTTTTGTAGAATCTGCCAGTGCACATTTGGAGTGCTTGAGGCCTATGTTGGAAAAGGAAATATCTTCATATAAAAACTAGACAGAAGCATTCTCATAAACTTCTTTGTGATGTGTACATTCATCTCACAGAGTTGAACCTAACTTTTGATACAGCAGCTTTGAAACCCTCTTTTTGTACAATCTGGAAGTGGACATTTCAAGCCCTTTGAGGCCTATGGTGGAAAAGGAAATATCTTCACAGAAAAACTAGACAGAAGCAGTCTGACAAACTACTTTATGATATGTGCATTCATCTCACAGAGTTCAACCTTACTTTTGATTGAGCAGCTTTGAAACACTCTTTGTGTAGAATCCGCAAGTGGATATTTGGAGTGCTTTGAGGCCTATCTTGAAAAAGGAAATAACTTCAAATAAACACTAGACAGAAGCATTCGGCCAAACTTCTTTGTGATGTGTGCATTCATTTCACCGAGTTGAACCTTACTTATGACAGAGTAGCTTTGAAACACTCTTTTTGGAGAATCTGCAAGTGCACCTTTGGACCTCTTTGAGTCCTTTGGTGGAAAAGGACCTCTCTTCACATAAAAAATAGATAGAAGCATTCAGACAAACTTCTTTGTGATGTGTGCACTCATCTCACAGAGTTGAACCTTACTTTTCATAGAGCAGTTCTGAAACACTCTTTCTGTAGAATCTGCAACTGGACAATTTGCAGCTCTTTGAGGCCTATGGTGGAAAAGGAAGTATCTTCAGATAAAAATTAGACAGCAGCATTCTGACAAACTTCTTTGTTACATGTGCATTCATCTAACAGAGTTGAACCTTAGTTTTGATAGAGCAGTTTGAAACACTCTTTTTGTAGAATCTGCAGGTGTACATTTGCAGTGCTTTGAGACCTACGGTGGAAAAGGAAATATCTTCACATAAAAACTAGACAGAAGCATTCCGAAAAACTTCTTTGAGATTTGTGCATTCATCTCACAGAGTTGAACCGTACTTTTGTTAGAGCAGTTTTGAAACTCTCTTTTTGTAGTATCTGTAAGGGGACATTTGGAACGTCTTAGGGCTATATTGGAAAAGGAAATATCCACACATAAAAATTAGACAAAAGCATTCTGACAAACTTCTTTGTGATGTGTGCATTCCTCTCACGGATTTAAACTTTGCTTTTGATAGAGCAGTTTTGAAACTCTCTTTCTGTACAGTCTGCAAATGGACATTTGGAGTGCTTTGAGAACTACGGTGGAAAAGTAAATATCTTCACACAAAAACTAGACAGAAGTATAAATATAAACTCCCTTGTGATGTGTGTATTCATCTCACAGAGTTGAACCTTACTTTTGATAGAACAGTTTTGAAACACTCTTTTTGTAGAATCTGCATGTGGACATTTGGAGCGCTTTGAGGCCTACGGTGGAAAAGGAAATATCTTCACATAAAACCTAGACAGAAGCATTTGACAATCTTCTTTGTGATGTGTGCATTCATCTCACAATGTTGAACCTTACTTTTGATAGAGCAGCATTGAAAAACTCTTTTTGTAGAATCTGCAAGTGTACATTTGGAGCACTTTGAGACCTACAGTGGAAAATGAAATATCTTCACATAAAAACTACACAGAAGCATTCTGACAAACTTTCTTGAGATGTGTGCATTCATCTCACAGAGTTGAACCTTATTTTTGATAGAGCAGTTTTGAAATTCTCTTTCTGTAGTATCTGTAAGGGGACATTTGGAGCATTTTAAGGCTATCTTGGAAAAGGAAATATTCTCACATAAAAATTAGAAACACTCTGACAAACTTCTCTTTGATGTGTGTGTTCATCAAACAGAGTTGAATCTTAGTTTTGATACAGCAGCTTTGAATTACTCTTTTTGTAGAATCTGCAAGTGCTCATGTGGAGCACTTTGTGGCCTATGGTGGAAAAGGAAATATCTTCACATAAAAACTAGTCAGTAGCACTCTGACAAAATTCTTTGTGACATGTACATTCACCTAACAGAGTTGAACTTTACCTTTGATAGAGCAGTTTTGAAACATTCTTTGAGTGGAATCTGCAAGTGGACATTTGGAGTGCTTTGAGGACTACGGTGGAAAAGGAAATATCTTTATATAAAAACTAGACAGAAGCATTCTGACAAACTTCTTTGTGATGTGTACATTCATCTCACAGGGTTGAACTTTAATTTTGATAGAGCATCTTAGAAACACTCTTTTTACAGAATCTGCAAGAGGACATTTCATGCATTTTGAGGACTTTGGTGGAAAAAAGAAATATCTTCACATAAAAACTAGACTGAAGCATTCTGACAAACTACTTTGTGATACTTGCATTCATCTCACAGAGTTGAATCTTACTTTTTATTGAGCAGTTATGGCACCCTCTTTTTTTAGTATCTGCATGTGGACATTTGGAGTGCTTTGAGACCTATCATGAAAAAGGAAATATCTTCACATAAAAACTAGACAGAAGCATTCTGACAAACTTCTTTGGATATGTGCATTCATCTCACAGAGTTGAACCTTACTTTTGATAGAATAGCTTTGAAACACTCTTTTTGTAGAATCTGCAAGTGGACATTTGGAATGAATTTAGGCCTACGGTGGAAAAGGAAATATCTTTCAATAAATATTAGACAGAAGCATTCTGACAAACTACTTGGTGATGTGTGCATTCATCTAACAAATTTGAACCTTAGTTTTGATAGAGAAGCTTTGAAACACTCTTTTTTTAGAATCTGCAAGTGGACACTTGGAGCGCTTTGAGGCCTTTGGTGGAAAAGGAAATATCTTCAAGTAAAAAATAGACAGAATAATTCTGACAAACTATTTTGTGATTTGTGCATTCATCAGAGAGACTTGAACCTTACTTTTGTTAGAGCTGTTTTAAACTCTCTTTTTGTAGTATCTGTAAGTGGACATTTGGAGCACTTTAGGGCTATATTGGTAAAGGAAATATCCTCACATAAAAATTAGACAGAAGCATTCTGAGAAACTTCTTTGTGATGTGTGCATTCAGCTCACAGAGTTGAACCTTGATTTTGATAGAGCAGTTTTGAAACTCTCTTTTTGTAGAGTCTGCAAGTGGACATTTGGAACGCTTTACGAACTACGGTGGAAAAGGAAATATCTTCACATAAAAACTAGACAGATGTATTCTTACAACATTCCTTGTGATGTGTATACTGATCTCAGAGAGTTGAACATTATTTTTGATAGAGCAGTTTTGAAAAGCTCTTTTTGTAGTATCTGCAAGGGGATATTTGGAGCATTTTAGGACTATCTTGGAAATGGAATTATCTTCACATAAAAACCAGACAGAAGCAATCTGAGAAACTTCTTTGTGATGTGTGCATTCATCTCACAGTGTTGAACCTTACTTTTGATAGAACAGTTTTGAAACACTCTTTTTGTAGAATCACCATGTGGACATTTGGAGCGCTTTGAGGACTATCATGGAAAAGGAAATATCTTCACATAAAAACTAGACAAAAGCATTTTGACAAACTTCTTTGTGATGTTTGCATTCATCTAACAGAGCTGAACCTTAGTTTTGATAGAGCAGCTTTGAAACACTCTTTTTGTACAATCTGCAAGTGTACATTTGGATTGCTTTGGTGCCTACGGTGGAAAAGGAAATATCTTCACATAAAAACGACACAGAAGCATTCAGACTAAATTCTTTTTGATGTGTGCATTCATCTCACAGATTTGAAAATTACTTTTGATAGAGCAGTTCTGAAACACTCTTTTTGTGGAATCTGCAAGTGGACATTTGGAGTGCTTTGAGGCCTACAGTAGGAAAGGATATATCTTCACATAAAAACTTGACAGAAGCATACTGACACACTTCCTTGTGATATGTGCATTCATCTCACAGAGTTGAACCTTACTTTTGATAGAGCAGTTTTGAAACTCGCTTTTTGTAGTATCTGCAAGGGGACATTTGGAGCGCTTTGAGGCCTATGTTGGAAAAGGAAATATCTTCACATAAAAACTAGACAGAATCATTCTGACAAATTTCTTTGTGATGTGTGCATTCATCTCACACATTTGAACCTTACCTTTCATAGAGTAGTTTTCAAATGCTCTTTTTGTAGAATCTGCAACTAGACATTTGGAGCACTTTGTGACCTTTTGTGGGAAAGGGAATATCTTCACATAAAAACTAGACCTCTTTTCTTTAAGTTTTTTAAACTTAAAAAGGCCTCATAGCGCTCCAAATGTTCACTTGCAGATTCTACAAAAAGAGAGTTTCAAAACTGCTCCATCAAAAGAAAAGTTTAACACCTTCAGATGAATGCACACATGACAAAGAAGTTTCTCAGATTGCTTCTGTCTAGATTTTATGTGAAGATATATCCTTTTCTACCTGAGGCCACAAAGCGCTCCAAATGTTCACTTGCAGATTCTACAAAAAGAGAGTTTCCAAACAACTCCATCAAAAGAGAGGTTTCACTCTGTGAGATGAATGCCCACATCACAAAGAAGTTTCTCAGATTGCTTCTGTCTAGATTTTATGAGAAGATATCTCATTTTCTACCAAAGGCCACAAAGGGCTCCAAATGTTCACTTGCAGATTCTACAAAAAGAGTGCTTCCAAACTCCTCCATGAAAAGAAAGGTTCAACTCTGTGTGATGAACGCACACATCACAAAGAAGTTTCTCAGAATTCTTCTGTCTAGTTTTTATGTGAAGATATTTCCTTTTCCACCATAGGCCTCAAAGTGCTCCAAATGTCCAATTGCAGATTCTACAAAATGAGAGTTTCAACATTGCTCAATCAACAGAAAGGTTTCACTCTTTGACATGAGTGAAACTTCACAAAGAAGTTTCTCACTTTACTTCTGTCTAGATATTATGTGAAGGTATTTCCTTTTCTTCCAAAAGCCACAAAGCATTCCAAATGTCCACTTGTAGATACAATAAAAACAGTATTTCCAAATTGCTCCATCATAAGAAAGGTTCAACTCTCTGAGATGAATGCACACATCACAAAGAAGTTTCGCCGAATCCTTCTGTTAAGTTTTTATGTAAAGATATATCCTTTTCCACCATAGGCCTGAAAGCTCTCCAAATGTCCACTTGCAGATTCTACAAAAAGAGAGTTCCAAAACTGCTCAATCAAAAGAGACATTTAACTCTGTGAGATGAATGCACACATCACCAAATATTTCTGACACTGCTTCTGTATAGATTTTATGTGAAGATATTACCTTTTCTACCACTGTCCACAAAGTGCTCCAAATGTCCACCTTCAGATTCTACAAAAAGAGTGTTTCCAAACTGCTCCATCAAAAGAAAAGTTCAAATATTAGAGCTTAACGCACACATCAGAAAGTAGTTTCTCAGAATTCTTCTGTCTAGTTTCTAGGTGAAGATATTCCCTTTTCCACCAAATGCCTAAAAGTGCACCAAATGTCCTCATGCAGATTATACAAAAAGATAGTTTCCAAACTGCCCAATCAAAAGAAAGGATCAACTCTGGGACATGAATGCACACATCACAAAGAAGTTTCTCTGAATTCTTCTGTCTAGTTTTTATGTCAAGATATTTCCTTTTCCACTGTAGGCCTCAAAGCGCTCCCTACATCAACTTGCAGATTCTACAACAAGGGAATTTCAAAACTGTCCAACCAAAAGAAAGGTTTCACTGTCTGAAATGAATGCACACATCACAAAGAAGTTTCTCATATTGCTTCTGTCTAGATTTTATGTGAAGATATTTCCTTTTCTACCATAGGCCACAAAACGCTCCTGACATTCAATTGAAGATTCTACAAAAAGAGTGTTTCCATACTGCTCAATCAAAAGAAAGGTTCAACTATGTGAGATGAACCCACACATCACAGAGAGGTTTCTCAGAATTCTTCTGTCAAGTTTTTATGTGAAGATATTTTTTTTTACACCATTGGCCTCAAAGCACTCCAAATGTCCCCTTGCATATTCTACAAAAAGAGAGTTTCTAAGCTACTCAATCAAAAGAAAGGTTTCACTCTGTGAGATGAATGCACACATAACAAATAGGTTTCTCAGATTGTTTCTGTCTAGATTTTATGTGAAAGTATTTCCTTTTATACGATAGGATGCACAGTGCTCCAAATGTCCACTTGCAGATTCTACAAAAAGAGTGATTCCAAACTGAAAAACCAAAACAAAGGTTCAAATCTGTGAGTTGAACGCATACATCACAAAGAAGTCTCTGAGAATTCTTCTGTCCAGTTTTTATGTGAAGATATTTCCTTTTCCACCTTTGGCCTCAAAGCACTCCAAATGTCCATTGCAGATTCTACAAACAGAGATTTTCCAAACTGCTCTATGAAAAGGAAGGTTTCACTCTGTGAGATGAATGCACACACCGCAAAGAATTTTCTCAGATTGCTTCTGGCTAGATTTTATGTGAAGATATTTCCTTTTCTACAAATGGCCACAAAGCGCTCCAAGTGTCCATTTGCAGATTCTACAAAAAGAGAGTTTCAAAACTGCTCAAACAAAAGAAGTTTTCACTCAGTGAGATGAATGTACACATCACAAAGAAGTTTCTAAGATTGCTTCTGTCTAGATTTTATGTGAAGATATTTCGTTTTCTACCATAGGCCACAAAGTGCTCCAAATGTCCAATGGCAGATCCCGCAAAAAGAGTTTCCAAACTGTCCAATCAAAAGAAAGTTTTCACTCTGTGAGATGAGTACACACGTCACATAGAAGTTTCTCAGACTGCTTCTGTCTAGAACTTATGTGAAGTTATTTCCTTTTCTACAATAGGCTGTAAAGCTGTCCAAATGTCCACTTGTAGATTCTACTAATAGAGTTTCAACACTGCTCAATCAAAAGTAAGTTTTCACTCTGTTAGATGAATGCACACATCACAAAGAAGTTTGCAGATTCTTTCTGTCTAGATTTTATGTGATGATATTACCTTTTCTACCAAAGGCCGCAAAGCGCTCCAAAGTTCCACCTGCCATTCTCCAAAAAGAGTGTATCAAAACTGTTCAATCAAAAAAAAGTTTTAACTCTGTGAGATGAACGCACATATGACAAAGAAGTTTCTAAGATGTATTCTGTGTTGTTTTTATGTGAAGATATTTCATTTTCCACCATAGGCCTCTAAGAGCCCCAAATGTCCACTTGCAGATTCTACAAAAAGAGTGTTTCCAAACTGCTCAATCAAAAGAAAGCTTCTACTCCATGGGATGAATGCACACATAACAAAGAAGTTTCTCAGAATTCTTCTGTCTAGTTTTAATGTGAAGATATTTCCTCTTCTCCATAGGCTGCAAAGCACTCCAAATGTCCACTTGAAGATTACACAAAAAGAGTTTTTCCAAACTGGTCAATCAAAAGAATGGTTGAAATCTGTGAGATGAACACACACATTACAAAGAAGTTTCTCAGAATTCTTCTGTCTAGTTTTTATGGGAACATATTTCCTTTTCCACCACAGGCCTCAAAACACTCCAAATGTCCACCTGCAGATTCTACAAAAAGAGAGTTTCAAAACTCCTCAATCAAACGAAAGCGTTCTCCCTGTGAGATGAATGCACACATCACAAAGAAGTTTTTCAGATTACCTATGTCTAGATTTTATGTGATAATATTACCTTTTCTACCATAGGCTGCAAAACACTCCGAATGCCTAGTTGCTGATCCTACAAAAAGATTGTTTCCAAACTGCTCAATGAGAAGAAAGTTTCAACTCTGCAAGATGAATGCACACATCACAAAGAAGTTTCTCAGAATTATTCATTCTAGTTTTTTTATGAAGCTATTTCCTTTTCCACCACAGGCCTCAAAGTGCTCCAAATTTCCAAATGCAGATTCTACAAAAACAGAGTTTCCAAACTGCTCAATGAAAATAAAGGTTTCGCTGTGTGAGATGAATGCACACATCACAATGAAGTTTTGCAAATTGCTTCTGTCTAGATTTTATGTGAAGATATTTCCTTTTCTACCATAGGCCACAAAGCGCTTCAAATGTCCATTTGCAGATTCTACAAAAACTGTGTTTCCAAACTCCTGTATCAACAGAAAAGTTCAACTCCGTGAGATAAAAGCACACATCACAAAGAAGTTTCTCAGAATTCTTCAGTCTAGTTTTAATGTGTAGATATGTCATTTTCCAACATAGGCCTCATAGCGCTCCAAATGTCCACTTGCAGATTTTACAAAAAGAGAGTTTTCAAACTGCTCAATGAAAAGAAAGATTTCATTCTGTGAGATGAATGCACACATCACAATGAAGTTTCTCAGATTGCCTCTGTCTAGATTTTCTGTGAAGATATTTCCTTTTCTGCCATAGGCTGCAAAGCGCTCAGAACGTCCAGTTACAGATTCTACAAATGAGTGTTTCCAAACTGCTCAATCAAAAGAAGTTCAACTTTGTGAGATGAATATACACAAAATAAAGAAATTAATTAAAATTTTTCTGTCCAGTTTTTATGTGAAGATATTTCCTTTTCCACCAAGTCCTCAAAGTGCTCCAAATGTCCACTTGAAGATTCTAAAAAAAGAGTGTTCCCAAACTGCTCAATCAAAAGAAAGTTTCAACTCTGTGAGATGAATGCACACATCACAAAGAATTTTCTCAGAATTCTTCTCTCTAGTTTTTATGTGAAGATATTTCCTTTTCCAATTGGCCTCAAAGCACTTGAAATGTCCACTTGCAGATTCTTCAAAAAGAGTGTTTCAAAACTGCTCAATCAAAACAAAGGTTTCACTCTGTAAGATTAACAGACACATCATGAAGAAGTTTCTCACATTGCTTCTGTCTGGAGTTTATGTCAAGGTATTTCCTTTTCTGCCACTGGCCGCAAAGCACTCCAAATGTCCACTTGCAGATTCCACGAAAAGGGTCTTTACAAACTGCTCAATCAAAACAAAATTTCAACTCTGTGAGATGAACACACACATCACAGAAAAGTTTGTCAGAATTCCTCTGTCTAGTTTCCATGTGAAGATATTTCCTTTTCCACCATTGGCCACAAAGTGCCCCAAATGTCCACTTGTAGATTCTACAAAAAGAGAGTTTCAAAACTGCTTAATCAAAAGAAAGGTTTCCCCCTGTGAGTTGAATGTACACATCTCAAGGAAGTTTCTCAGATTGCTACTGTCTACATTTTATTTGAAGATGTTTCCTTTTCTACCATAGGCTGCAAAGTGCTCCAAATGTCCACTTGCAGATTCTACAAAAAGAGTGTTTCCAAACTCCTCAACAAATGAAAGATTCAACTCTTTGGGGTGAAAGCACACACCACAAAACAGTTTCTCAGAATTTTTCTGTCTAGTTTTCATATGAAGATATTTCTCTTTCCACCGAAGACCTCCAAGCTTTCCAAATGTTCACTTGCAGATTCTACAAAAAGAGAGATTCAAAACTACTCAATCAAAAGAAACATTTCACTCTGTGAGATAAATGCACACATCACATGGAAGTTTCCCATATTGCTTCTGTCTAGATTTTATGTGAAGATATTTTTTTTCTACCATAGGTTGTAAAGCGACAAAATGTCCACTTGCAGATTATATAAAAACAGTGTTTCCAAACTGCTCAATCAAAACAAAGGTTCAGCTCTGTGAGATGAACACACACAGCAGAAAGAAGTTTTGCAGAATTCTTCTGTCTAGTTTTTAGGTGAAGATATTTCCTTTTCCACCATAGGCCTCAAAGTGCTCCAAATGTCCACTTGCAGACTCTACAAAAAGAGAGTTTCCAAACTGCTCAATTACAAGAAAAGTTTCACTTTGTGAGATGAATTCACACATCACAAAGAAGTTTCTCAGATTGCTTCTGTCTAGATTTTATGTGAAGATATTTCCTTTTCCACCATTGGCCGCAAAGCACTACAAACGTCCACTTGTGGATTCAACAAAAAGAGTTTTTCCAAACTGCTCAATCAAAACAAATGTTCAACTCCATGAGATGAATGCACACATCACAAAAACGATTCTCAGAATCCTTCTGTCCAGTTTTTATGTGGAGATATTTCCTTTTCCACCATAGGCCTCAAAGCACTCCAAATGTCCACGTGCAGATTCTGTAAAAAGAGAGTTTCCAAACAGCTCAATGAAAAGAATGGTTTCAATCTGTGAGATATATGCACACATCACAAAGAAGTCTCTCAGATTGCTTTTTTCTTGATTTTATGTGAAGATAATTCCTTTTCTACCATAGGCCGTAAAGCACTCCAAATGTTCACTTGCACATTATACAAAAAGAGTGTTTCCAAACTTCTCAATTAAAACAATGGTTCAGCTCTGTGAGATGAACACACACACCAGAAAGAAGTTTTGCAGAATTCTTCTGTCTAGTTTTTATGTGAAGACATTTCCTTTTCCGCCATAGGCCTCAAAGCACACCAAATGTCCAATTGCAGATTCTACAAAAAGAGAGTTTCCAAACTGCTCAATTAAAAGAAAGGTTTCACTTTGTGAGATGAATTCACACATCACAAAGAAGTTTCTCAGATTGCTTCTTTCTAGATTTTATGTGAAGATATTTCCTTTTCTTCCATAGGCCACGAAGCGCTACAAACGTCCACTTGCAGATTCAACAAAAAGATTGTTTCCAAACTGCGCAATCAAAAGAAATGTTTAACACTGTGAGATGAACGCACACACCAGGAAAACGGTTCTCAGAATCCTCCTGTCCAGTTTTTATGTGAAGATATTTCCTTTTCGACCATAGGCCTCAAATCACTCCAAATGTCCACATGCAGATTCTATAAAAAGAGAGTTTCCAAACAGCTCAATCAAAAGAATGGTTTCAATCTGTGAGATATATGCACACATCAAAAAGAAGTTTCTCAGATTGCTTTTTTCTAGACTTTATGTGAAGATAATTCCTTTTCTACTATACGCCTCAAAGCGCTCCAAATGTCCACTTGCAGATTCTACAAAAAAGTATTTCCAAACTGGGCAATCAAAACAAAGGTTCTACTCTGTGAGATGAATGTACACATCGTAAAGAAGTTTCTCAGAATTCTTCTATCTAGTTTCTATGTGAAGATATTTCCTTTTCCACCTTTGGCCTCAAAGCACTCCAAATGTCCATTGCAGATTCTACAAACAGAGATTTTCCAAATTGCTCAATGAAAAGGAAGGTTTCACTCTGTGAGATGAATGCACACATCACAAAGAATTTTCTCAGATTGCTTCTGGCTAGATTTTATGTGAAGATATTTCCTTTACTACCATATTCCGCAAAGCGCTAAATTGGCCACTTGCAGATACTACAAAAAGTGTTTGCAAACTGCTCAATCAAAAGAAAGTTTCAACTCTGTGAGATGAATGCACACAGCACAAAGAAGTTTCTCAGAATTCTTCTGTCTAGCTTTATGTGAAGATATTTCCTTTTCCACCATCGACCTCAAAGCGCTCCAAATGTCCACTTGCAGATTCTACAAAGAGAGTTTCCAAGCTGCTCAATCAAAAGAAAGTTTTCACTCTGTGAGATAAATACACACATCACATAGAAGTTTCTCTGATTGCTTCTATCTAGAATTTATGTTAAGATATTTCCTTTTCCACCGTAGACTGCAAAGTGTTCCAAATAGTCACTTGCAGATTCTACAAAAAGAGTGTTTCCAAACTTCTCAATCAAAAGAAAGATTCAATTCTGTGAGATGAATGCACATGTCACAAAGAAGTTTCTCAGAAATGTTCTGTCTAGTTTTTATGTGAAGCTATTCCCTTTTCCACCATAGGCATCAAAGCGCTCAAAATGTCCACTTGCAGATTCTACAAAAAGAGAGTTTCCAAACTGCTCAGTCCAAAGAAAGATTTCACTCTGTGAGATGAATGCACATATCACAAAGAAGTTTCTCAGATTGCTTCAGTCCAGATTTTATGTGAAGATATTTCCTTTTCCACCATGGGCCATAAAGCACTCCAAATGTCCACTTGGAGATTCTACAAAAAGAGTGTTTCAGAACTGCTCAATCAAAAGAAAGTTTAAACTCTGTGAGATGAATGCACACATCATAAAGAAGTTTAACAGTATTCTTCTGTCTTATTTTTATGTGAAGATATTTCCTATTCCACCGTAGGCCTCAAAGTGCTCCAAATGTCCACTTGCAGATTCTAGAAAAAGAGAGTTTCCAAACTGCTCCCTCAAAAGAAGTGTTTCACTCTGTGAGATGAATGCATAATTCACAAAGAAGTTTCTCAGATTACTTCTGTCTAGATTTTATGTGAAGATATTTCCTTTTCTACCAAAGACCTCAAAGTGCACCAAATGTCCACTTGAAGATTCTACGAAAAGAGCATTTCCAAACTTCTCAAACAAAAGAAAGTTTCAACTCTGTGAGATGAACACACACGTCACTAAGCAGTCTCTCAGAATTCTCCTGTCTAGTTTTTATAAGAAGTTATTTTCTTTTCCACCTTAGTCCTCAAAACACCCCAAATGTTCACTTAAAGATTCTACAAAAGGAGTGTTTCTAAACTTCTCAAACAAAAGAAAGTTTCAACTCTGTGAGATGAACACACACATCACAAACTAGTTTCTCAGAATACTTCTGTCTAGTTTTTATGTGAAGATATTTCCTTTTCTACCAAAGGCCTCAAAGGGCACGAAATGTCCACTTGAAGATTCTATGAAAAGAGCATTTCCAAACTGCTCAAACAAAAGAAAGTTTCAACTCTGTGAGATGAACACACACATCACTAAGCAGTTTCTCAGAATTCTTCTGTCTAGTTTTTATATGAAGTTATTTTCTTTTCCACCTCAGTCTTCAAAGCACCCCAAATGTCCACTTGAAGATTCTACAAAAGGAGTGTTTCTAAACTTCTCAAAGAAAAGAAAGTTTCAACTCTGAGATGAACACAGACATCATAAGGTAGTTTCTCAGAATAGTTCTGTCTAATTTTTATAGAAGATATTTCCTTTTCCACCATAGGCCTCAAAGTGCTCCAAATGTATGCTTGCAGATTCTACAAAAGGAGAGTTTCAAAACTGCACAATCAAAAGAAGGATTCCACTCAGTGGGGTGAATGCACAAATCACAAAGAAGTTTCTCAGATTGCTTCTCTCTAGATTTTATGTGAAGATATTTCCTTTTCTACAATAGGCCACAAAGTGCACCAAATATCCACTTTCAGATTCTTGAAAAATACAGTTTACAAACTGCTCCATCAAAAGAAGGTTTTCATTCTGTGGGATGAATGCACACATCATAAAGAAGTTTCTCAGATTGCTTCTGTCTAGATTTTACGTGAAAATATTTCCTTTTCTACCATAGGATACAAAGCGCTCCAAATGTACACTTGCAGAATCAAAAAAAGAGTTTTTCCTAACTGCTCAATCAAAAGAAGTGTCTAAATCTGTGAGGTGAATGCACACATCACAATGAAGTTTCTCAGATTGCTTCTGGCTAGATTTTATGTGAAGATATTTCCTTTTCTACATTAGTCCACAAACCACACCAAATGTCCACTTGCAGATTCTACAAAAAGAGGCTTTCCAAACTGCTCAATCAAAAGAAAGGTTGAACTCTGTGAGATGAATGCACACATCACAGAGAAGTTTCTCAGAATTCTTCTGTCAGGTTTTTATGTGAAGATATTTCCTTTTCCACCATTGGCCACAATGTGCTCCAAATGTCCACTTGCAGATACACCAAAAAGAGAGTTTCCAAACTGCTCAATCAAAAGAAAGGTTTCACTCTGTGAGGTGAATGCACACATCACAAAGAAGTTTCTCAGATTGCTTCTGTCTAGATTTTATGTGAAGATATTTCCTTTTCTTCCATAGACCACGAAGCACTCCAAATGTCCAATTGCAGATTCCACAAAAATAGTGTTTCCAAAATGCTCAAACAAAAGAAAGATTCAACACTTTGATCTGAATGCACACATAACAAAGAAGTTTCTCAGAATTCTTCTGTCTAGTTTTTATATAAAGATATTTCCTTTTACACCATAGGCCTCATAGCACTCCAAATGTCCACTCACAGATTCTACAAAAAGATAGTTTCTAAAATGCTCTATCAAAAAAAAGGTTTCACTCTGTGAGATGAATGCACACATAACAAAGTGGTTTCTCAGATTGTTTCTGTCTAGATTTTATTTGATGGTATTTCCTTTTATACCATAGGCCACACAGTGCTCCAAAATTCCACTTGTAGATTGTACAAAGAGTGTTTCCAAACTGCAAAACCACAGGAAAGGTTCAACTCTGTGAGTTGAATGCATACATCACAAAGAAGTTTTTCAGACTTCTGTCTAGTTTTAATGTGAAAATATTTCCTTTTCCACAGTAGGTCTCAAAGTGCTCAAAATGTACACTTCTGTGCTGTACAAAAAGAGAGTTTCCAAACTGCTCTATCAAAAGAAAGATTTCACTTGGTGAGATGAATGCATAGATCACAAAGTAATTTCTCAGATTTTTTCTTTCTAGATTTTATGTGAAGGTATTTCCTTTCCTACTATACACCACAAAGAGCTCCAAATGTCCACTTGCAAATTCTACATAATGAGTGTTTCCAAACTGCACAATCAAAAGTAATGTTCAATTCTGTGAGATAAATGCACACTTCACAAAGAAGTTTCTCAGAAGTCTTCTGTCTAGTTTTTATGGGAACATATTTCCTTTTCCACCATAGGCCTCAAAGTGCTCCAAATGTCCTCTTGCAGATACTACCAAAAGAGAGTTTCCAAACAGCTCAATCAAAAAAAGGTTCCACTCTGTGAGATGAACGCACACACCACAAAGAAGTTTCTGAGATTGCTTCCAATGTAGATTTTATGTGAAGATATTTCTTTTTCTATCAAAGGCCGCAAAGCACTCCAAATGTCCACTTGCAGATTCTACAAAAAGAGTGTTTCCAAACTGCTCAATCAAAAGAAATGTTCAGCTCTGTGAGATGAATGCACACATCACAAAAAGTTTCTCAGAATTCTTCTGTCTAGTTTTTATGTGAAGTTTTTCACTTTTCCACTATAATCCTCAAAGCACTCCAAATGTCCACTTGAAGATTCTTCAAAAAGAAAGTCTCAAAATTGCTCAATAAAGCAAAGGTTTCACTCTGTTAGATGAATGCACACATCACAAAGACGTTTCTCATATGGCTTCTGTCTAGAATTCATGTGAAGATATTTCCTTTTCTACTATAGGCCACAAAGCACTCCAAATGTCCACTTGCAGGTTCTACAAAAAGAGTTTTCCAATCTGCTCAATCAAAAGAAAGCTTCAACTCTTTGAGATGAATGCACACATCACAAAGAAGTACCTCAGAATTTTTCTTTCTGGTTTTTATGTGAAGGTATTTCCTTTTCCAACATAGGCCTCAAAGCACTCCAAATGTCCACGTGCAGATTCTACGAAAAGAGAGTTTCAAGACTGCAAAACCAAAGGAAAAGTTTATCTCTTTGAGATGAATGCACACATCACAAAGAAGCTTCTCAGATTGCTTCTGTCTAGATTTTATGTAAAGGCATTTCTTTTTCTACCATTGGCTGCAAAAACCTCAAAATCTCCACTTGCAGATTCTACAAAAAGAGTGTTTC
The DNA here is from genome assembly GCF_028878055.3 of Symphalangus syndactylus. Classification (NCBI taxonomy): domain Eukaryota; kingdom Metazoa; phylum Chordata; class Mammalia; order Primates; family Hylobatidae; genus Symphalangus; species Symphalangus syndactylus. The sequence goes on along the minus strand of NC_072434.2, from coordinate 44,854,537 downwards.
CAAACTGCTCAATCAAAAGGAAAGTTCAATTCTGTGGCATAATCACACACATCACAAAGAAGTTTCTCAGAATTCTTCTTTCTAGTTTTTATGTGAAGATATATTATTTTCCACAGTAGGTATCAAAGCACTCGAAATGTCCAATTCTAGATTCTACAACAAGAGAGTTTCCAAGCTGCTCAATCAAAAGAAAGGTTTCACTTGGTGAGATGAACGCACAGATCACAAAGGAATTTCTCAGATTTTTTTTTCTAGATTTTATGTGAACATATTTCCTTTCCTACTATAGACCGCAAAGGGCTCCAAATGTCCAGTTGCAGATTCTACAAAAAGAGTTTTTCCAAACTCCACAATCAAAAGTAATGTTCAATTCTGTGCGTTGAATGCACACGTCACAAAGACGTTTCTCGGAATTCTTCTGTCTAGTTTTTATGTGAACATATTTCCTTTTCCACCATAGGCTTCAAAGCGCTCCAAATGTTCACTTGCAGATTATACCAAAAGAGAGTTTCCAAACTGCTCGATGAAAGGAAGGTTTCATGCTGTGAGATGAATGTACAACCACAAAGAAGTTTCTCAGGTTGCTTCTGTCTAGATTTTATGTGAAGATATTTCTTTTTCTATCATAGGCTGCAAAGCAATACAAATGCCCACTTACAGATTCTACAAAAAGAGTGTTTCCAAACAGCTCAATCAAAAGAAAGGTTCAGCTCTGTGAGATGAATGCACACATCACAAAAGAGTTTCTCAGAATTCTTCTGCCTTGTTTTTATGTGAAGATATTTCCTTTTCCACCACTGGCCTCAAAGAGCTCCAAATGTCCACTTGCAGATTCTAAAAAAAGAGAATTTCAAAACATCTCAATTAAAAGAAAGGTTTCATTAGGTGAGATGAACACACACATCACAAAGAAGTTTCTCAGGTTGCTTCTGTCTAGATTTTATGTGAATATGTTTCCTTTTCTACCGTAGGCTGCAAAGTGCTCCAAATGTTCACTTGCAGATTCTACAAAAAGAGTGTTTCCAAACTGCTCAATCAAAAGAAGGGTTCAACTCTGCGAGATGAATGCACACATCACAAAAATTTCCTCAGAATTCTTCGTTCTGGTTTTTATGTGAAGGTATTTCCTTTTCCACTATAATTCTCAAAGCACTCCAAATGTCCATTTGCAGATTCTACAATAAGAAAGTTTCAAAACTGCTCAATAAAAAGCAAGGTTTCACTCTGTGAAATGAATGCACACATCACAAAGAGGTTTCTCAGATGGCTTCTGTCTAGATTTCATGTGAAGATATTTCTGTTTCAACCATAGACTAGAAAGCAGTCCAAATGTCCACTTGCAGATTATACAAAAAGATTGTTTCCTATCTGGTCAATCAAAAGAAAGCTTCAACTCTTTGAGATGAATGCACACATCACAAAGAAGTTTCTCAGAATTCTTCTGTCTGGTTTTAATGTGAAGGTATTTTCTTTTCCACCATAGGCCTAAAAGCACTCCAAATATCCACTTGCAGATTCAACAAAAAGAGACTTTCCAAACTGCACAATCAAAAGAAATGTTTCAGTCTGTGAGAGGAACGCACACATCACAAAGAAGTTTCTCAGATTGCTTCTGTCTAGATTTTATGTGAAGATATTTCCTTTCTCTACCATAGGCCGCAAAGTGCATCAAATGTCCATTTGCAGATCGTACAAAAAGAGTGTTTAAAACTACTGAATAAAAAGAAAGGTTCAACTCTGTGACATGAATGCACACATCACAAATAAGTTTCTCAGAATTCTTTTTTCTAGTTTTTATGTGAAGATATTACCTTTTCCACAATACCTCTCAAAGCACTGAAAATGTCCACTTGTAGATTCTACAAAAAGAGAGTTTCAAAACTGCTCAATTGAAAGAAAGGTTTCACTCTGTGAGATGAATGCACACATCACAGAGAATTTTCTCAGATGGTTTCTCCTAGATTTTATAGGAAGATATTTCCTTTTCAACCATAGGCCACAAAGAGCTCCATATATCCACTTGTGGATCCCACAAAAAAAGCGTTTCCAAACTGCTCAATCAAAAGAAAGTTTCAACTCAGTGAGATGAACAGACACATCACAAAGGAGTTTCTCAGAATTCTTCTTTCTAGCTTTTATGTGAAGATATTTCATTTTCCATGAAAGGCCTCAAAGTTCTCCAAATGTCTGCTTTCAGATACTACAAAAAGAGAGTTTTGAAACTGGTCAATCAAAAGAAAGATTTACTTCTGTGAGATGAATGCACACATAACAAAGCAGTTTCTGGGTTGCATCTGTCTAGATTTTACGTGAAGTTACTTCCTTTTATACCACAGGCCACAAAGCACTCCAAATGTCCACTTGCAGATCCTACAAAAAGAGTTTTCCCAATTGCTCCTTCAAAGGAAAGTTTAAACTCTGTTAGATGAATGCACACATCACACAGAAATTTCTCAGAAGTGTTCTGCCTACATTTATGTGAAGATATTTCCTTTTACACCATTGGCCTCGAAGTGCTCCAAATATCCACTTGCAGATTCTACAAAAAGAGGGTTTCCATACTGCTCTATGAAAAGAAAGGTTGAACTCTGAGATATGAATGCACACATCACAAGGAAGTTTCTCAAAATTCTTCTGTCTTGTTCTTATGTGAAGATATTTCCTTTTCAAGCATAGGATGCAAAGCACTCAAAATGTCCACTTGCAGATCCTACAAAAAGAGAGTCTCAAAACTGCTCAGTCAAAAGAAAGGTTTCACTCTGAGATGAACACAGACATCACAAAGAAGTTTTTCAGAATTCTTCTGTCTAGTTTTTATGTGAACATATATCCTTTTCCAACATAAGACTCAAATTGCTTTAAATGTCCACTAGCAGATTCTACAAAAAGAGAGTTTCAAAACTGCTCAATCAAAAGAAAGGTTTCACACTGAGAGATGAACACACACATCACAAAGAAGTTTCTCAGATTGCTTCTGTCTAGATTTTAAGTAAATATATTCCCTTTTCCACCATAGGCCACAAAGTGCTCCAAATATCCACTTGCAGAGTCTACAAAAAGGAGCGTTTCCAAACTGCTGAATTAAAAGGAAGGTTCAACTCTGTGAGATGAATGCACACATCACAAAGAACTTTCTCAGAATTCTTCTGTCTACATTTAATGTGAAGGTATTTCCTTTTCAACCAAAGTCCTCAAAATGCTCAAAATGTCCACTTACAGATTCTACAAAAGGAGAGTTTCAAAACTGCTCAATCAAAAGAAAGGTTTCACTCTATGAGATGAACACACACATTACAAAGAAGTTTCTCAGATGGCTTCTGTCTAGAATTTATGTGAAGATATTTCCTTTTCTACCACAGGCCACAAAGAGCTGCATATATCCACTTCCAGATTCTACAAAAAGAGTGTTTCTAAACTGCTCAATCAAAAGAAAGTTTCAACTCTGTGAGATTAACAGACACAACACACAGGAGTTTCTCAGATTTCTTCTTTCTAGTTTTTATGTGAAGATATTTCATTTTCCACGAAAGGCCTCAAAGGGCTCCAAATGTCTGCTTGCATATCCTACAAAAAGAGAGTTTTGAAACTGATCAATCAAAAAAAGTTTACTTCTGTGAGATGAATGAACACATCTCAAAGCAGTTTCTGGGTTGCTTCTGTCTAGATTTTATGTGAAGATATTTCCTTTTATACCATAGGCCACAAAGCACTCCAAATGTCCACTTGAAGATTCTACAAAAAGTTCGTATCTGAACTGCTCCTTCAAAGGAAAGTTTCAACTCTGTGAGATGAATGCACACATCACAAGGAAGTTTCTCAAAATTCTTCTATCTTGTTCTTATGTGAAGATATTTCCTTTTCCCGCATAGGACTCAAAGCCTCCAAAATCTCCACTTGCAGATTCTACAAAAAGAGAGTTTCAAAACTGCTCAACCAAAAGAAAGGTTTCACTATGAGAGATGAACACACACTTCACAAAGAAGTTTCCCAGATTGCTTCCATCTAGATTTTAAGTAAATATATTCCCTTTTTGACCATAGGCCGCAAAGCGCTCCAAATATCCACTTGCAGATTCTATAAAAAGAGTGTTTCCAAACTGCTGAATTAAAAGAAATGTTCAACTCTGTGAGATAAATGCACACATCACAAAGAACTTTCTCAGAATTCTTCTGTCTACTTTTAATGTGAAGGTATTTCCTTTTTCACCAAAGTCCTCAAAGCACTCCAAATGTCCACTTGCAGATTCTACAAAAGGAGAGTTTCAAAACTGCTCCATCAGAAGAAAGGTTTCACTCTGTGAGATGAATACACACATCACAAAGAAGTTTCTCAGATGGCTTCTGTCTAGATTTTATGTGAAGATATTTCCTTTTCCATCATAGGCTGCAAAGCGCTCATAAAGCCTACTTGCAGATTCTACACAAAGAGTTTTTCCAAAGTGCTCAATAAAAAGAAAGTTTCAATTCTTTGACATGAACGCACACAACAAATAGAAGTTTCTCAGAATTCTTCTTTCTGGTTTTTATGAGAAGATGTTTCCTTTTCCACCATTGGCGTCAAAGCACACCAAATGTCCACTTGCAGATTCTACAAAAAGAGTATTTCAAAACTGCTCTATCAAAAGTATGGTCGAATTCTGTGAGATGAATGCACACATCACAAAGAAGTTTCTCACATTGCTTCTGTCTATATTTTATGTGAAGATATTTCCCTTTCCACCACAGGCTGCAAAGCCCTCTAAATTTCTAATTGCAGAACCTACAAAAACAGTGTTTCCAAACAGCTCAGTCAAAAGAGAGGTTCAACTCTGTGGGATGAACACACACATCACAAAATTTTTCTCAGATTTCTTCTATCTGTTTTTTTTGTGAAGATATTTCCTTTTCCACCATAGGCATCAAAGCACTCCAAGTGTCCACTTGCAGTTATTTGAAAAGGAGAGTTTCAAAACTACTCAGTGAAAAGGAAGATTTCACTCTGTGAGGTGAACGCACACATAACAAAGAAGTTTCTCACATTGTTTCTGTCTATATTTTATGTGAAGATATTTCCTTTTCTTCCATATGCCGCAAAGCATTCCAAATTTCCACTTGCAGATTCTACAAAGTGTGTTTCCAAACTGCTCAATCAAAAGAAAGGTTCAATCCATGAGATAAATGCACACATCACAAAGAAGTTTTTCAGTATTCTTCTGTCTAGTGTTCATGTGAGTATATTTCCTTTTCCAGCATAGGACTCAAAGTGCTCAAAATGTCCACTTGCAGATTCTACAAAAAGAGAGTTTGAAAACTGCTCATTCGAAAGAAAGGTTTCCCTCTTTGAGATGAATGCACACATCACAAAGAAGTTTTTCAGAATTCTTCTGTCTAGTTTTTATGTGAACATATATCTTTTTCCAACATAGGACTCAAATAGCTTTAAATGTCCACTAGCAGATTCTCCAAAAGAGAGTTTCAAAACTGCTCAATCAAAATAAAGGTTTCACTATGAGAGATGAACACACACAACACAAAGACATTTCTCAGATTACTTCTGTCTAGATTTTAAGTAAATATATTCCTTTTTCCATGACAGGCTGCAAAGCACTCCAAATATCCACTTGCAGAATCTACAAAAAGAGTGTTTCCAAACTGCTGAATTAAAAAGAAGGTTCAACTCTGTGAGATGAACGCACACATCACAAAGAACTTTCTCAGAATTCTTCTGTCTGCTTTTAGTGTGAAGGTATTTCCTTTCCCACCAAAGTCCTCAAAGTGCTCCAAATGTCACTTGCAGATTCTACAAAAGGAGAGTTTCAAAACTGCTCAATCAAAAGAAAGGTTTCGCTCTATGAGACGAATACACACATCACAAAGAAGTTTCTCAGATGACTTCTGTCTAGATTTTATGTGAAGATATTTCCTTTTCTACCATAGGCCACAAAGAGCTCCATATATCCACTTGCAGATCCTACAAAAAGAGTGTTTCCAAACTGCTCAATCAAAAGAAAGTTTCAACTCTGTGAGATGAACAGACAGATCACAAAGGAGTTTCTCAGAATTCTTCCTTCTAGTTTTTATGTGAAGATGTTTCATTTTCTATGAAAGGCCTCAAAGTGCTCCAAATGTGTGATTGTAGATCCTACAAAAAGAGAGTTTCAAAAGTGATCAATCAAAAGAAATATTTACTTTTGTGAGATGAATGCACACATCACAGAGCAGTTTCCAGGTTGCTTCTGTGTAGATTTTATGTGAAGATATTTCCTTTTAGACCGTACGCCACAAAGCACTCCAAATGTCCACTTGCAGATTCCACAAAAAGATTATATCTGAACTGCTCCTTCAAAAGAAAGTTTTAACTCTGTGAGATGAATGCACACATCACACAGAAATTTCTCAGAATTCTTCTGTCTACATTTATGTGAAGATATTTCCTTTTCCATCACCAGCCTCGAAGCACTCCAAATATCCACTTGCACATTCTGCAAAAAGAGGGTTTCCAAACTGCTCTATGAAAAGAAAGGTTCAAATCTGTGTGGTGAATGTACACATCACAGGGAAGTTTCTCAAAATTCTTCTGTCTTGTTCTTATGTGAAGATATTTCTTTTTACAACATAGGACTCAAAGCACTCAAAATGTCCACTTACAGATTCTACAAAAAGAGAGGTTCAAAACTGCTCAGTCAAAAGAAAGATTTCCCTCTTTGAGATGAATGCACACATCAGAAAGAAGATTTTCAGGATTCTCCTGTCTAGTTTTTATGTGAACATATTTCCTTTTCCAACATAAGTCTCAAATTGCTTTCAATGTCCACTAGCAGATTCTACAAAAAGAGAGTTTCAAAACTGCTCAATCAAAAGGAAGGTTTCACTCTGAGAGATGAATGCACACATCACAAAGATGTTTCTCAAATTGCTTCTGTCTAGATTTTAAGTAAATATATTCCCTTTTCCACCATTGGCCACAAAGTGCTCCAAATATCCACTTGCAGATTCTTTAAAAAGAGTGTTTCCAAACTGCTGAATTAAAAGAAATTTTCAACTCTGTGAGATGAACGCACACATCATAAAGAACTTTCTCAGAATTCTTCTGTCTACTTTTAATGTGAAGGTATTTTCTTTTTCACCAAAGTCCTCAAAGCACTACAAATGTCCACTTGCAGATTCTGCAAAAGGAGAGTTTCAAAACTGCTCAGTCAAAAGAAAGGTTTCACTCTGTGAGATGAATACACACATCACAAAGAAGTTTCTCAGATGGCTTCTGTCTAGATTTTATGTGAAGATATTTACTTTTACATCATAGGCCACAAAGTGCCCATAAAGTCTACTTACATATTCTACAAAAGAGTTTTTCCAAACTGCTCAATCAAAAGAAAGGTTCAACTTTTTGTCATGAATGCACACATTAAATAGAAGTTTCTCAGAATTCTTCTGTCTAGTTTTTATGAGAAGATATTTCCTTTTGCACCATTGGAGTCAAAGTGCTCCAAATGTCCACTTGCAGATTCTACAGAAAGAGAGTTTCTAAACTGCTCAATGAAAAGAAAGGTTTCACTCTGTGAGATGAATGCGCACATCACAAAGAAGTTTCCCACATTGCTTCTGTCTATATTTTATGTGAAGATATTTCCTTTTCCACCATAGGCTGCAAAGCCCTCCAAATATCCACTTGCAGAAGCTACAAAAACAGTGTTTCCATACAGGTCAGTCAAAAGAGAGGCTCAACTCTGTGGGATGAACACACACATCACAAAATATTTCTCAGAATTCTTCTGTCTGGTTTTTTTGTGAAGATATTTATTTTCCTCTCTAGGCCTCAAAGTGCTCCAAATGTCCACTTGCAGATTCTACAAAAGGAGAGTTTCAAAACTACTCAGTGAAAAGAAAGGTTTCACTCTGTGAGATGAATACACACATCACAAATAAGCTTCTCAGATGACTTCTGTCTAGATTTTATGTGAAGATATTTCCTTTTTTATCATAGGCAACAAAGCACTCATGAAGTCTACTTGCAGATTCTGCAAAATGAATTTTTCCAAACTGCTCAATCGGAAGAAATGTTCAATTTTTTTGACATGAATGCACACATCAAATAGAAGTTTCTCAGAATTCTTCTTTCTGATTTTTATGAGATATTTCCTTTTCCAAAATTTGCCTTAAAATGCTCCAAATGTCCACTTGCAGATTCTACAAAAGGGGAGATTCTGAACAGCTCAATGAAAGGAAAGGTTTCACTGAGAGATGAATGCACACATCACAAAGAACTTTCTCAGATGCTTCTGTCTAGATTTTAAGTAAATATATTCCCTTTTCCACCATAGGTCAGAAAGCGCTCAAAATATCCACTTGCAGATTCTACAAATAGAGTGTTTCCAAACTGCTGAATTTAAAGGTAGGTTCAACACTGTGAGATGAGCGCACACATCACAAAGAACTTTCTCAGAATTCTTCTGTCTACTTTTAGTGTGAAGGTATTGCCTTTCCCACCAAAGTCCTCAAAGCGCTCCAAATGTCCACTTGCAGATTCTTCAAAAGGAGAGTTTCAAAACTGCTCAATCAAAAAAAAGTTTTTGCTATATGAGATGAATACACACATCACAAAGTAGTTTCTCAGATGGCTTCTGTCTAGATTTTATGTGAAGATATTTCCTTTTCTACCATAGGCCACAAAAGGCTCCATATATCCACTTGCAGATCCTACAAAAAGAGTGTTTCCAAACTGCTCAATCAAAAGAAAGTTTCAACTCTGTGAGATGAACAGACACATCACAAAGGAGTTTCTCAGAATTCTTCTTTCTAGTTTTCATGTGAAGATATTTCATTTTCCATGAAAGACCTCAAAGTGCTCCACATGTCTGCTTGCAGATCCTACAAAAAGAGAGTTTCGAAACTGGTCAATCAAAAGAAAGGTTTACTTCTGTGAGATAAATGCACACATCACAAAGCAGTTTCTGGGTTGCTTCTGTCTAGATTTTATGTGAAGATATTTCCTTTTATACCATAGGCCACAAAGCACTCCAAATATTCATCTACAGATTCTACAAAAAGAGTGTATCTGAACTGTTGCTTCAAAAGAAAGTTTCAACTCTGTGAGATGAATGCACACATCACACAGAAATTTCTCAGAATTCTTCTGTCTACATTTATGTGAAGATATTTCCTTTTCCATCGTCGGCCTCGAAGTGCTCCAAATATCCATTTGTGGATTCTACAAAAAGAGGGTTTCCAAACTGCTCTATGAAAAGAAAGGTTCAACTCTGTGAGGTGAATGCACACATCACAAGGAAGTTTCTCAAAATTCTTCTGTCTTGCTCTTATGTGAAGATATTTCCTTTCCCAGCATAGGACACAAAGATCTCAAAATGTCCACTTGCAGATTCTACAAAAGGAGAGTTTCAAAACTGCTCAGTCAAAAGAAAGGTTTCCCTCTTTGAGATGAATTCACACATCACAAATAAGTTTTTCAGAATTCTTCTGTCTAGTTTTTATGTGAACATATTTCCTTTTCCAACATAGGTCTCAAATTGTTTAAATGTCCAATAGCAGTGTCTACAAAAAGAGAGTTTCAAAACTGCTCAATCAAAAGAAAGATTTCACTATGAGACATGAAAGCACAAATCACAAAGAAGTTTCTTGATTTCTTCTGTCTAGTTTTTAAGTAAATATATTCCCTTTTCCACCATAGGCCATAAAGCGCTCCTAATATCCACTTGCAGATTCTACAAAAAGAGTGTTTCCAAACTGCTCAATTAAAAGAAATATTCAATTCTGTGAGATGAACACACACATCACAAAGAATTTTCTCAGAATTCTTCAGTCTACTTTTAATGTAAACATATTTCCTTTTCTACTGAAGTCCTCAAAGCACTCCAGATGTCCTCTTACAGATTCTACAAAACGAGAGTTTCAAAACTGCTCAATAAAAAGAAATGTTTCACTCTGTGAAATGAACGCACACATCTCAAAGAAGTTTCTCAGATTGCTTCTGTCTAAATTTCATGTGAAGGTATTTCCTTTTCCATCATAGGCCACAAAGCACTCATAAAGTCTACTTGCAGATTCTACAAAAAGAGTTTTTCCAAACTGCTCAATCGAAAGAAAGGTTCAACTCTTTCACATGAATGCACACATCAAATAGAAGTTTCTCAGAATTCTTCTGTCTAGTTTTTATGAGAAGATATTTCCTTTTCTACCATAGGCCACAAAGTACCCCAAATGTCCATTTGCAGATTATACAAAAGGAGTTTTTCCAAACTGCTCAATGAAAAGAATGCTTCAACTCTGTGAGATGAATGCACACATCACAAAGAAGCTTCTCAGAATTCTTCTGTCTAGTTTTCATGTGAAAATATTTCCTTTTCCACCATAGGCTGCCAAGCTCACCAAATGTCCACTTGCAGATTCTACAAAAGGAGAGTTTCCAAACTGCTCAACCAAAAGAAAGTTTTCACTCTGTGAGGTGAATGTGCACATCATAAAGAAATTTCTCAGAAAGCTCCTGTCTAGATTTTATGTGAAGATATTTCCTTTTCCACCATAGGCTGCAAAGCCCTCCAAATATCCAGTTGCAGAATCTACAAATACAGGGTTTCCAAACAGCACAGTCAAAAGAGAGGTTCAACTCTGTGGGATGAACACACACATCACAAAATGTTTCTCAGATTTCTTCTGTCTAGTTTTTTTGTGAAGATATTTCCTTTTCCACTGTAGACCTCAAAGCTCTCCAAATGTCCACTTGCAGATTCAACAAAAGGAGAGTTTCAAAACTGCTCCTTGAAAAGAAAGGTTTCACTCTGTGAGGTGAAAACACACATTACAAAGAAGTTTTTCAGATTACTTCTGTCTAGATTTTATATGAAGATATTTCCTTTTGCACCATAGGCCCCAAAGCCCTCCAAATGTCCACTTGCAGATTCTACAAAGGAGTGTTTCCAAACTTCTCAATCGAAGCAAGGGTTCAAATCTGTGACATGAATGCATACATCACAAAAACTTTTTTTAGAATTCTTTTGTCTAGTTTTTATGTGAAGATATTTCCTTTCAACGTAGTTCTCAAATAGCTTCAAATGTCCACTTGCAGATTCTACACAAAGGGAGTTTCAAAACTGCTCAATCAAAAGAAAACTTCAACTCTGTGAGATGAACGCACATATCTCAAAGTAGTTTCTCAGAATTCTTCTGTCTTGTTTTTAGGTGAAGACATTTTTTCCTCCATAGGCCTCAAAGCTCTCCAAATGTTCACTTGCCGATTCTACCAAAAGAGTGCTTCCAAACTGCTCAATAAAAAGAAAGGTTCAACTCTGTGAGATGAATGTACACATCATGAAGAAGTTCCTTAGAATTCTTCTGTCTGATTTTTATGTGAAGATAATTCTTTTTCCACAACACATCCCAAAGTATTCGAAATGTCCACATGTAGATTCTAAAAAAAGAGAGTTTCAAAGCTGTTCAATAAAAAGAAAGGTTTGACTCTGTGAGACGAACACGTGTATCACAAAGAAGTTTCTCAGATTGCTTTTGTCTAGATTTTAAGTGAAGATATTTCCTTTTCTACCATAGATCACAAAGCACTCCAAATGTCCACGTGCAGACTCTACAAAAAGAGTGTTTCCAAACTGCACAATCAAAAGAAAGGTTCAATTCTGTGAGATGAATGCACACATCACAACGAAGTTTCTCAGAATACCTCTGTCTAGTTTCTATATGATGATACTTCCTTTTCCACCATAGGCCTCAAAGCAATCCAAATGTCCAACTGCATATTATTCAAAAAGAGAGTTTCAAAACAGCTCAACCAAAAGAAAAGTTTCACTTTGTGAGATGAACACAAACGTCACAAAGAAGTTTCTCTGATTGCTTTTGTCTAGCTTTTATTTGAAGTTATTTCCTTTTCTGCCATAGGCCACAAAGTGCACCAAATGTCCTCTTGCAGATTCTACAAAAAGACTGCTTCCAAACTGCTCCCTCAAAAGAAATGTTCAGCTCTGTGAGATGAATGCACATATCACAAAGGAGTTTCTCAGAATTCTTCTGTCTGGTTTTTATGTGAAGATATATCCTTTTCCACCATAGGCCCCAAAGAGCTCCAAATGTTCACTTGCAGATTCTACAAAAAGAGAGTTTCAAAAATGCTCAATAAAAAGAAAGGTTTCACTCTGTGAGGTGAATGCACATATCACAAAGAAGTTTCTCAGATTGCTTCTGTCTAGATTTTATGTGCAGATATTTCCTTTTCTACAATAGTCTCAAAATACTCCAAATATCCACTTACAGATTATACAAAAAGAAAGTTTCATAACTGTTCACTAAAAAGAAAGGTTTCACTCTTTGAGATGAATGCACATATCACAAAGAAGTTTCTCAGATTGCTTCTGTCTAGATTTTAAGTGAAGATATTTCCTTTTCTACCATAGGGCTCAAAGTGCTCCTAGTGTCCACTTGCAGATTCTGCAAAAAGAGTGTTTACAAACTGCTCAATCAAAAGAAAGTTTCAACTCTGTGAGATGGACACACACATCATGAAGAAGTTTCTCAGAATTCTTCTGTCTAGTTTTTATGTGAAGATTTTTCCTTTTCCCTATAAGCCTCAAAGTGCTCCAAATGTCCACTTGAAGATTCTATAAAAAGAGAGTTTCCAAACTTATCAATCTAAATAAAGGTTTCACTCTGTGAGATGAACACACATATATCAGAAAGAAGTTTCTCAGAATGCTTCTGTGTAGATTTTATGTGAAGATAGTTCCTTTTCTTCCATAAGATGCAACGTGCTCCAAATGTCCACTTGCAGAATCTACAAAAAGAGTGTTTCCAAACTGCTCCATCAAAAGAAAGTTTCAACTCTGTGAGATGAATGCAAATATCTCAGAGAAGTTTCTCAGAATTCTTCTGTCTAGTTTTTATGTGAAGATTTTTCCTTTTCCCCACAGGCCTCAAAGCACTCCAAATGTCCACTTGCAGATTCTATAAAAAGAGAGTTTCCAAACTTCTCAATCTAAAGAAAGGTTTCACTCTGTGAGATGAATGCACACATCAGAAAGAAGCTTCTCAGAATGCTTCTGTCTAGATTTTATGTGAAGATATTTCCTTTTCTTCCATAGGTTGCAATGTGCTCCAAATGTCCACTTGCACAATCTACAAAAAGAGTATTTTCAAACTGCTCAAACAAAACAAAGTTTCAACTCTGTGAGATGAATGCACACATCACAAAGAAGATTCTCAGAATTCTAGTGCCTAGTTTTTAAGTGAAGATAATTCCTTTTCCACCATAGGCCTGAAAGCACTCCAAATATCCATTTGCAGATTTAACAAAAAGAGAGTTTCCAAACTGCTCAATCAAAAGAAAGATTTCACTCTGTGGAATGAACACGCGCATCACAAAGAAGTTTCTGAGATTGCTTCTGTCTAGATTTTATCTGAAGATATTTCCTTTTCTATCATTTGACACAAATTTCTCTGAAAGTCTGCTTGCAGATTCTACAGAAAGGGTTTCCAAACTGCTCAATCAAAAGAAAGGTTGAACTCTGTAAGATGAATGCACACATCACAAAGAATTTTCTCAGAAGTCTTCTGTTTCTTTTTTTGTAAAGATATCTCCTTCTCCACCATAGTTCTCAAAGCTTTCCAAATGTCCACTTGCAGATTCTACAAAAAGAGAGTTTCAAAACTTCTCAATCAAAAGAAATGTTTCACTCTGTCAGATGTATGCACAAATCACAAAGAAGTTTCTCAGATTGCTTCTGTCTAGAATTTATGTGAAGACATTTCCTTTTCCACCACAGGCTGCAAAGCCCTCCAATTGTGCACTTGCAGATTCTACCAAATGAGTGTTTCCAAACTGCTCAAACAAAATAAATATTCAACTCTGTGACATAAATGAACACATCGCAAAGAAGTTCCTCAGAATTCTTCTGTCTTCTGTCTAATTTTTATGTGACATTATTTCCTTTCTCACAGTAGGTCGCAAAGCACTCAAAATGTACACTTCTAGATTCTACAAAAAGAGAGTTTCCAAACTGCTCTATCAAAAGAAAGGTTTACTGGGTGAGATGAACACACAGATCACAAAGTAATTTCTCAGACTTTTTCTTTCTAGATTTTATGTGAAGATATTTCCTTTCCTAAAATACACTGCAAAGGGCTCCAAATGTCCACTTGCAGATTCTACAAAAAGAGTGTTTCCAAACTGCACAATCAAAAGAAATGTTCACTTCTATGAGATGAATGCACACATCACAAAGAAGTTTCTCAGAGTTCTTCTGTCTAGTTTTTATGTGAACATACTTCCTTTTCCACCATAGGCCTCAAAGTGCTCCAAGTATCCACTTGCACATTCTACCAAAAGAGAGTTTCCAAACTGCTCAATCAAAAGAAACGTTTCACTCTGTTAGATAAAGGCACACACCACAAAGAAGTTTCTCAGATTGCTTCTGTCTAGATATTATGTGAAGATATTTCTTTTTCTACCAAAGTTCACAAAGCACTCCAAATATCCACTTGCAGATTCTACAAAAAGAGAGTTTCAAAACATCTCAATCAAAAGAAAGCTTTCATTCTGTGAGATGAATGCACACATCACAAAGAAGTTTCTCAGATTGCTTCTGCCTAGATTTTATGTGAAGATATTTCCTTTTCTATGACAGGCTGCAAAGTGCTCCAAATGTCCACTTGCAGATTCTAGAAAAAGAGAGTTTCAAAACTGCTCAATCTAAAGAAAGGTTTCTCTCTTTGAGATGAACCCACACATCACAAAGGAGTTTCCCAGATTGCTTCTGTCTAGATTTTGTGTGAAGATATTTCCTTTTCTACCATGGGCCACAAGGACCTCCAAATATCCACTTGCAGACTCTACAAAAAGAGTGTTTAAAAGCTGCTCAATCAAAGAAAGGTTCAACTCAGTAACATAAATGCACACATCACTAAGAAGTTTTACAGAATTCTTCTGTGTAGTTTTTATGTGAAGATACTTCCTTTTCCACAGTAGGTCTCAAAGCTCTATAAATGTCAACTTCCGGATTCTACAAAAAGAGTTTCCAAACTGCTCAATCAAAAGAAAGGTTTCACTCGGTGAGATAAACATACAGATCACAAAGAAATTTCTCAGTTTTTTTCTTTGTTGATTTTTTGTGAAGATATTTCCTTTCCTTCTATAGACCGCAAAGGGCTTCAAATGTCCCCTTGCAGATTCTACAAAAAGAGTGTTTCCAAACAGCACAAACAAAAGTAATGTTCAATTCTGTGAGATGAATGCATACGTCATAAAGAAGTTTCTCAGAATTATTCTGTCTAGTTTTTATGTGAACATATTTCCTTTTCCACCATAGGTCTCAAAGCACTCCAAATATTCACTTGCAGATTATTCCAAAAGAGAGTTTCCAAACTGCTCAATCAAAAGAAAGGTTACACTCTGTGAGATGAATGCACACACCACAAATAAGTTTCTCAGATTGCTTCTGTCTAGATTTTATGTGAAGATATTTATTTTTCTACCATAGGCCTCAAAGCGCTACAGATGTCCAGTTGCAAATTCTACAAAAAGAGTGTCTCCAAACTGCTCAATCAAAAGAAAGTTTCAACTCTGTGAGATGAACCCACACATCACAAAGGAGTTTCTCAGAATTCTTCTGCATACTTTGTACATGAAGATATTTCCTTTTCCACCACAGGCCACAAAGTGTTCCAAATGTCCACTTGCAGATTCTACAGAAAGAGAGTTTGAAAACATCTCAATCAAAAGAAAGGTTTCATTCTGTGAGATTAACACACACATCACAAAGGAGTTTCTCAGTTTGCTTCTGTCCAGATTTCATGTGAAGATATTTCCTTTTCTACCATAAGCCGCAAAGCGCTCCAAATCTCCACTTGCAGATTCTACAAAAAGAGTGTTTCCAACCTGCTCAATCAAAAGAAAAGTTCAACTCTGAGATATGAATGCATACATCACAAAAAGTTTCTCAAAATTCTTCTGTCTGGTTTTTAAGTGAATGTATTTCCTTTTCCACTATAATTCTCAAAGGACTCCAAATGCCCACTTGCAGATTCTACAAAAAGAGACCTTCAAAACTGCACAATCAAAAGGAATATTTCTCTCTTTGAGATAAATGCACACATCACAAAGAAGTTTCTCCGATTACTTCTGTCTACATTTTATGTGAAGATATTTCCTTTTCTACTATGGGCCACAAAGATCTTGAAATATCCACTTGCAGATTCTACAAAAACAGTTTTTCCAAACAGCCCAATCAAACGAAAAGTTCAACTCTGTGAGATGAATGCACACGTCACAAAGAAATTTCTCAGAATTCTTCTGTCTAGTTTTTATGTTAAGATATTTCCTTTTCCACCACAGGCCTCAAAGTTCTCCAAATGTCCACTTGCAGATTCTATCAAAAGAGTGTTTCCAAAATGCTCTATCAAAAGAAAGTTTCAACCTGTGAGATGAATGTACACATCTCAAAGAAGTTTTTCAGAATTCTTTTGTCTAGTTTTTATGTGAACATACTTCCTTTTGGAACATAGGTCTCAAATCGCTTTAAATGTCCACTAGCAGATTCTACAAAAACAGAGTTTCAAAACTGCTCAATCAAAAGAAAGATTTCACTATGTGAGATGAAGACACACATCACAAAGAAGTTTCTCGGATTGCTTCTGTCTAGATTTTAAGTAAATATATTTCCTTTTCCACCATAGGCCACAAAACGCTCCAAATATCCACTTGCAGAGTCTCCAAAAAGAGTGTCTCCAAACTGCTCAATTAAAAGAATGGTTCAACTCTGTGATATGAATGCACACACCACAAAGAACTTTCTCAGAATTCTTCTGTCTAGTTTTAATGTGAAGGTATTTCCTTTTCCAACAAAGTCCTCAAAGCTCTCCAAATGTCCACTTGCAGATTCTACAAAAAGAGAGTTTCAGAACTGCCCAATGAAAAGAAAGTTTTCACTCTGTGAAATGAACACACACATCTTAAAGAAGTTTCTCAGATTGCTTCTGTCCAGATTTTAGGTGAAGATATTTCCTTTTCCATCATAGGCCACAAATCACTCATAATGTCTACTTGCAGATTCTACAAAAAGAGTTTTACCAAACGGCTCAATCAAAAGAATGGTTCAAATCTTTGATATGAATGCACAAATCAAATAGAAGTTTCTCAGAATTCCTCTGTCTAGTTTTTATGGGAAGATGTTTCCTTTTCCACCATTGGCATCAAAGTTCACCAAATGTCCACTTGCAGATTCTACAAAAGGAGAGTTTCTAAACTGCTCAATGAAAAGAAAGGTTTCACTCTTTGAGATGAACACAATCACAAAGAAGTTTCTCACATTGCTTCTGTCTATATTTTAGGTGAGGATATTTCCTTTTCTTCCATATGCTGCAAAGCACTCCAAATTTCCACTAGCAGATTCTACAAAAAGTGTGTTTCCAAACTGCTTAATCAAAAGAAAGGTTCAAATCTGTGAGATGAATGCACAGTTCAGAAGCAAGTTTTGCAGAATGCTTCTGTGTAGTTTTTATGTGAAGATATTTCGTTTTTCACCATAGGCCTGGAAGAGCTCCAAATGTCCACTTGCAGATTCTACAAAAAGAGAGTTTCAAAACTGCTCTATCAAAAGAAAGTTTTCACTAAGTGAGATGAGTGCACACATCACAAAGAAGTTCTTCAGATGGCTTCTGTCTAGATTTCATGTGACGATATTTCCTTTTCTACCATGGGCCGCAAAGGACCCCAAATGTCCACTTGCAGATTCTACAAAAGAAGTGTTTCCAAACTGCTCAATTAAAAGAAAGGTTCAACTCTGTGAGATGAATGCACACATCACAAAGAAGTTTCTCAGAATTCTTCCGTCTAGTTTTTATATGAAGATATTTCCTTTTCCACCATAGGCTGCCAGTCACACAAAATGTCCACTTGCAGATTCTACAAAAGGAGAGTTTCCAAACTGCTCAACCAAAAGAAAGTTTTCACTCTGTGAGATGAACATGCACATCATAAAGAAGTTTCTCAGAAGACTTCTGTCCAGATTTGATGTGAAGATATTTCCTTTTCCACCATAGGCTGCAAAGCCCTCCAAATATCCACTTGCAGGATCTACAAAAACAGTGTTTCCAAACAGCTCAGTCAAAAGAGAGGTTCAACTCTGTGGGATGAACACACACATCACAAAAAGTTTCTCAGATTTCTTCTGTCTGGTTTTTGTGTGAAGATATTTCCTTTTCCACTGTAGGCCTCAAAGCGCTCCAAATGTCCACTTGCAGATTCTACAAAAGGAGAGTTTCAAAACTGCTCAGTGAAAAGAAGGGTTTCACTCTGAGGTTAATGCACACATCACAAAGAAGTTTCTCAGATTGCTTCTGTCTAGATGTTATATGAAGATATTTCCTTTTGTATCATAGGCTGCAAATCACTCCAAATGTCCACTTGCAGATTCTACAAAAACAGAGTTTCAAAACTGCCCAATGAAAAGAAAGTTTTCACCCTGTGAGATGAACACCCACATCTCAAAGAAGTTTCTCAGATTGCTTCTGTCTAGATTTTATGTGAAGATATTTCCTTTTCCATCATAGGCCACAAAGAACTCATAATGTCTACTTGCAGATTCTACAGAAAGAGTTTTTCCAAACTGCTCAATCAAAAGAATGGTTCAACTCTTTGATATGAATGCACAAATCAAATAAAAGTTTCTCAGAATTCCTCTGTCTAGTTTTTATGGGAAGATATTTCCTTTTCCACCATTGGCCTCAAAGTGCTCCAAATGTCCACTTGCAGATTCTACAAAAGAAGGGTTTCTAAAGTGCTCAATGAAAAGAAAGGTTTCACTCTTTGAGATGAACGCACACTTCACAAAGGTGTTTCTCATCTTGCTTCTGTCTATATTTCATGTGAAAATATTTCCTTTTCTTCCATACACCACAAAGTGCTCCAAATGTCCACTTGCAGATTCTACAAAAAGTGTGTTTCCAAACTGCTCAATCAAAAGAAAGTTTCAACTCTGTGAGATGAATTTACACATCACAAAGAAGTTTTTCAGAATCCTTTTGTCTAGTTGTTATGTGAACATGTTTCCTTTTCGAATATATTTCCTTTTCAAATCACTTTAAATGTCCACTAGCAGATTCTGCAAAAAGAGAGTTTCAAAACTGCTCAATCAAAAGAGAGATTTCGGTATGTGAGATGAAGGCACACATCACAAAGAAGTTTCTCAGATTGCTTCTGTCTAGATTTTATGTGAAGATATTTCCTTTTCCATCATAGGCCACAAAGAACTCATAATGTCTACTTGCAGATTCTACAGAAAGAGTTTTTCCAAACTGCTCTATCAAAAGAATGGTTCAACTCTTTGATATGAATGCACAAATCAAATAAAAGTTTCTCAGAATTCCTCTGTCTAGTTTTTATGGGAAGATATTTCCTTTTCCACCATTGGCCTCAAAGTGCTCCAAATGTCCACTTGCAGATTCTACAAAAGAAGGGTTTCTAAAGTGCTCAATGAAAAGAAAGGTTTCACTCTTTGAGATGAATGCACACTTCACAAAGGTGTTTCTCATCTTGCTTCTGTCTATATTTCATGTGAAAATATTTCCTTTTCTTCCATACACCACAAAGTGCTCCAAATGTCCACTTGCAGATTCTACAAAAAGTGTGTTTCCAAACTGCTCAATCAAAAGAAAGTTTCAACTCTGTGAGATGAATTTACACATCACAAAGAAGTTTTTCAGAATCCTTTTGTCTAGTTGTTATGTGAACATGTTTCCTTTTCAAATATATTTCCTTTTCAAATCACTTTAAATGTCCACTAGCAGATTCTGCAAAAAGAGAGTTTCAAAACTGCTCAATCAAAAGAGAGATTTCAGTATGTGAGATGAAGGCACACATCACAAAGAAGTTTCTCAGATGGCTTCTGTCTAGATTTTAAGTAAATATATTCCCTTTTCCACCATAGGCCACGAAGTGCTCCAAATATCCACTTGCAGAGTCTACAAATAGAGTGTTTCCAAACTGCTCAATTAAAAGAATGGTTCAACTCTGTGATATGAATGCACACATTACAAAGAACTTTCTCAGAATTCTTCTGTCTAGTTTTAATATGAAGGTATTTCCTTTTCCAACAAAGTCCTCAAAGCGCTCCAAATGTCCACTTGCAGATTCTACAAAAAGAGAGTTTCAAAATAGCCCAATGAAAAGGAAGCTTTCACTGTTTGAGATGAATGCACACATCTCAAAGAAGTTTCTCAGATTGCTTCTGTCTAGATTTAATGTGAAGATATTTCCTTTTCCATCATAGGCCACAAAGCACTCATAAAGTCTACTTGCAGATTCTACAAAAAGAGTTTTTCCAAACTGCTTAATCAAAAGAATGGTTCAACTCTTTGATATGAACCCACAAATCAAATAGAAGTTTCTCAGAATTCCTCTGTCTAGTTTTTATGGGAAGATATTTCCTTTTCCACCATTGGCATCAAAGTGCTCCAAATGACCACTTGCAGATTCTACAAAAGGAGAGTTTCTAAACTGCTCAATGAAAAGAAAGGTTTCACTCTGTGAGATGAATGCACACATCACAAAGAAGTTTCTCACATCACTTCTGTCTATATTTTATGTGAAGATATTTCCTTTTCTTCCATATGCCGCAAAGCGCTCCAAATTTCCACTTGCAGATTCTACAAAAATTGTGTTTCCAAACTGCTCAATCAAAGGAAAGGTTCAACTCTGTGAGATGAATGCACAGATCAGAAGCAAGTTTCACAGAATGCTTCTGTGTAGTTTTTATGTGAAGATATTTCATTTTCCACCATAGGCCTCAAAACACTCCAAATGTCCACTTGCAGATTCTACAAAAAGAGAGTTTCAAAACTGCTCAATCAAAAGAAAGTTTTCACTCAGTGAGATGAGCGCACACATTACAAAGAAGTTCCTCAGATGGCTTCTGTCTAGATTTTATGTGAAGATATTTCCTTTTCTACCATACGCCACAAAGGACCCCAAATGTCCACTTGCAGATTCTACAAAAGAGGTGTTTCCAAAATGCTCCAATAAAAGAATGCTTCAAATTTGTGAGGTGAATGCACACATCACAAAGAAGTTTCTCAGAATTCTTCTGTCTAGTATTTATATGAAGATATTTCCTTTTCCAAACCAAGCTGCCAGGCTCACAAAATGTCCACTTGCAGATTCTACAAAAGGAGAGTCTCAAAACTGCTCAATCAAAAGAAAGTTTTCACTATGTGAGATGAACACACACATCATAAAGAAGTTTCTCAGAAGGCTTCTGTCCAGATTTGATGTGAAGATATTTCCTTTTCCACATTGGCTGCAAAGCCTTCCAAATATCCACTTGCAATATCTACAAAAAGAGTATTTCCAAACAGCTCAGTCAAAAGAGAGGTTCAACTCTGTGGGATGAACACACACATCACAAAGTGTTTCTCAGATTTCTTCTGTCTAGTTTTTTTTGTGAATATATTTCCTTTGCCACTGTAGGCATCAAAGTGTTCCAAATGTCCACTTGCAGATTCTACAAAAGAAGAGTTTCAAAACTCCTCAGTGTAAAGAAAGGTTTCACTCTGTGAGGTGAACGCACACATCACAAAGAAGTTTCTCAGATTGCTTCTGTCTAGATTTCATATGAAGGTATTTCCTTTAGTGCCATAGGCCACAAAGTGCTCCAAATGTCCACTTGCAGATTCTACAAAATGAGTGTTTCCAAACTTCTCAATCAAAAGAAAGGTTGGACTCTGTGACATGAATGCACACATCACAAACCTTTTTTCAGAATTCTTTTGTCTAGCTTTTATGTGAAGGTATTTCCTTTCCACCATAGTCCTTAAATAACTTCTAATGTCCACTTGCAGATTCTACAAAAAGAGAGTTTCAAAACTGCTCAATCAAAAGGCAGGTTTCACTGTGTGATATGAATTCACACATAAAAAAGAAGATTCTCAGATTGCTTCTGTCTAGATTTTAAGTTAAAATATTTCCTTTTCTACCATAGGCCACAAGGTGCTGCAAATATCCACTTGCAAATTCTACAAAAAGAGTGTTTCCAAACTGCCCAATCAAAAGAAAACTTCAACTCTGTGAGATGAATGCACACATCTCAAAGTAGTTTCTCAGAATTCTTCTGTCTAGTTTTGATGTGAAGATATTTTCTTTTCCACCATAGGCCTCAAAGCACTCCGAATGTCCACTTGCAGATTTTACCAAAAGAGTGTTTCCAAACTGCTCAATCAAAAGAAACGTTCAACTCTGTGAGATGAATGTACACATCACAAAGAAGTTTCTTAGAATTCTTCTGTCTAGTTTTTATGTGAAGATAATTCCTTTTCCACAACAGGTCTCAAAGTACTCTGAATGTCCACATGTAGATTCTACAAAAAGAGAGTTTCTACATAAAGGGAGTTTCCAAACTGCTCAATCAAAAGAAAGGTCTCACTGTGTGTGATGAAGGCACATATCACAAAGAACTTTCTCAGATTGCTTCTGTCTAGATTTAATGTGAAAATATTTCCTTTTCTACCATAGACAGCAAAGTGCTACAAATGTCCACCTGCAGATTCTACAAAAAGAGTGTTTCCAAACTGCACAATCAAAAGAAAGTTTCAATTCTGTGAGATGAATGTACACCTCACAAAGTAGTTTCTCAGAATTCTACTGTCTACTTTTTATGTGAAAATGTTTCCTTTTTCACTATAGGCCTCAAAGCGCTCCAAATGTCCTCTTGCAGATTTTACAAAAAGAGAGTTTCAAAACTGCTCAATCAAAAGAAAGGTTTCCCTCTGTGAGATGAACGCACACATCACAAAGAAGTATTTCAGATTGCTTCTGTGTAGATTTCATGTGAAGATACGTCGTTTTCCACCATAGGCCTCAAAGCGCTCCAAATGTCCACATGCAGATTCTACAAGAAGAGTGTTTCAAAACTGCTCAGTCAAAAGAAAGTTTTCACTCTGTGAGATGAATGCACACATCCAAAGAAGTTTCTGAGATAGCTGCTGTCTAGATTTTAAGAGAAGATATTTCCATATCTACCATATGCAGCAAAACGCTCCAAATATCCACTTGGCGATTCTACAAAAAGAGTGTTTCCAAAATACTCAATAAAAGAAAGGTTCAACTCTGTGAGATGAATGCACACATTGCAATGGTGTTTCTCAGAATTCTTCTGTCTAATTTTTTTATGTGAAGATATTTCCTTTTCCACCATAGGCCTCAAATCGCTCCAGATGTCCACCTGCAGATGCTATAAAAAGAGAGTTTCAAAACTGCTCAATAAAAAGAAACGTTTCACTCTGTGAGATGAATGCACACATCACAAAGAAGTTTCTCAGATTGCTTCTGTCTAGATTTTATGTGAAGATATTTCATTTTCTACCATAGGCTGCAAAGCGTTCCAAATGTCCACTTGCAGATTCTACAAAAAGAGTGTTTTGAAACTGCTCAATCAAGAGAAAGTTTATTGATCTGTGTCTCTGTTGTGGTACCAGTACCATGCTGTTTTGGCTACTGTAGCCTTGTAGTATAGTTTAAAGTCAGGTAGCGTGATGCCTCCAGCTTTGTTCTTTTGGCTTAGGATTGACTTGGCAATGCAGGTTCTTTTTTGGTTCCATATGAACTTTAAAGTAGTTTTTTCCAATTCTGTGAAGAAAGTCATTGGTAGCTTGATGGGGATGGCATTGAATCTATAAATTACCTTGGGCAGTATGGCCATTTTCACGATATTGATTCTTCCAACCCATGAGCATGGAATGTTCTTCCATTTGTTTGTATCCTCTTTTATTTCATTGAGCAGTGGTTTGTAGTTCTCCTTGAAGAGGTCCTTCACATCCCTTGTAAGTTGGATTCCTAGGTATTTTATTCTCTTTGAAGCAATTGTGAATGGGAGTTCACTCATGATTTGGCTCTCTGTTTGTCTGTGATTGGTGTACAAGAATACTTGTGATTTTTGTACATTCATTTTGTATCCTGAGACTTTGCTGAAGTTGCTAATCAGCTTAAGGAGATTTTGGGCTGAGACAATGGGGTTTTCTAGATATACAATCATATCATCTGCAAACAGGGACAATTTGACTTCCTCTTTTCCTAATTGAATACCCTTTATTTCCTTCTCCTGCCTGATTGCTCTGGCCAGAACTTCCAGCACTATGTTGAGTAGGAGTGGTGAGAGAGGGCATCCCTGTCTTGTGTCAGTTTTCAGAGGGAATGCTTCCAGTTTTTGCCCATTCAGTATGATATTGGCTGTGGTTTTGTCATAGATAGCTCTTACTATTTTGAGATACGTCCCATCAATACCTAATTTATTGAGAGTTTTTAGCATGAAGGGTTGTTGAATTTTGTCAAAGGCCTTTTCTGCATCTATTGAGATAATCATGTGGTTTTTGTCTTTGGTTCTGTTTATATGCTGGATTATATTTATTGATTTGCATATGTTGAACCAGCCTTGCATCCCAGGGATGAAGCCCACTTGATCATGTTAGATAAGGTTTTTGATGTGCTGCTGGATTCGGTTTGCCAGTATTTTATTGAGGATTTTTGCATCAATGTTCATCAAGGATATTGGTCTGAAATTTTCTTTTTTGGTTATGTCTCTGCCAGGTTTTGGTATCAGGACAATGCTGGCTTCGTAAAATGTGTTAGGGAGGATTCCCTCTTTTTCTATCGATTGGAATAGTTTCAGAAGGAATGGTACCAGTTCCTCCTTGTACCTCTGGTAGAATTCGGCTGTGAATCCATCAGGTCCTGGACTCTTTTTGATTGGTAAGCTATTGATTATTGCCACAATTTCAGAACCTGTTATCGGTCTATTCAGAGATTCAACTTCTTCCTGGTTTAGTCTTGGGAGGGTGTATTTGTCGAGGAATTTATCCATTTCTTCTAGATTTTCTAGTTAATTTGCATAGAGGTGTTTGTAGTATTCTCTGATGGTAGATTGTATTTCTGTGGGATCGGTGCTGATATCCCCTTTTTCGTTTTTTATTGCATCTATTTGATTCTTCTCTCTTTTCTTCTTTATTAGTCTTGCTAGCGGTCCATCAATTTTGTTGATCTTTTCAAAAAACCAGCTCCTGGATTCATTAATTTTTTGAAGGGTTTTTTGTTTCTCTATTTCCTTCAGTTCTGCTCTGATTTTAGTTATTTCTAGCCTTCTGCTAGCTTCTGAATGTGTTTGCTCTTGCTTTTCTAGTTCTTTTAATTGTGATGTTAGGGTGTCAATTTTGGATCTTTCCTGCTTTCTCTTGTGGGCATTTAGTGCTATAAATTTCCCTCTACACACTGCTTTGAACGTGTCCCAGAGATTCTGGTATGTTGTGTCTTTGTTCTCGTTGGTTTCAAAGAACATCTTTATTTCTGCCTTCATTTCATTATGTACCCAATAGTCATTCAGGAGCAGGTTGTTCAGTTTCCATGTAGTTGAGTGGTTTTGAGTGAGTTTCTTAATCCTGAGTTCTAGTTTGATTGCACTGTGGTCTGAGAGACAGTTTGTTATAATTTCTGTTCTTTTATATTTGCTGAGGAGAGCTTTACTTCCAACTATGTGGTCAATTTTGGAATAGGTGTGGTGTGGTGCTGAAAAAAATGTATATTCTGTTGACTTGGGGTGGAGAGTTCTGTAGATGTCCATTAGGTCCACTTTATGTAGAGCTGAGTTCAATTCCTGGATATCCTTGTTAACTTTCTGTCTCGTTGATCTGTCTAATGCTGACAGTGGGGTGTTAAAATCTCCCATTATTATTGTATGGGAGTTTAAGTCCCTTTGTAGGTCACTGAGGACTTGCTTTATGAAGCTGGGTGCTCCTGTGTTGGGTGCATATATATTTAGGATAGTTAGCTCTTCTTGTTGAATTGATCCCTTTACCATTATGTAATGGCCTTCTTTGTCTCTTTTGATCTTTGTTGGTTTAAAGTCTATTTTATCAGAGACTAGGATTGCAACCCCTGCCTTTTTTTGTTTTCCAGTTGCTTGATAGATCTTCCTCCATCCCTTTATTTTGAGTCTATGTGTGTCTCTGCACGTGAGATGGGTTTCCTGAATACAGCACACTGATGGGTCCTGGCTCCTTATCCAGTTTGCCAGTCTGTGTCTTTTGATTGGAGCATTTAGCCCATTTACATTTAACGTGAATATTGTTATGTGTGAATCTGATCCTGTCATTATGATGTTAGTTGGTTATTTTGTTCATTAGATGCTATAGTTTCTTCCTAGCCTTGATGGTCTTTACAATTTGGCATGTTTTTGCAGTGGCTGGTATCGGTTGTTCCTGTCCATGTTTAGTGCTTCCTTCAGGAGCTCTTTTAGGGCAGGCCTGGTGGTGACAAAATCACTCAGCGTTTGCTTGTCTGTAAAGGATTTTATTTCTCTTTCACTTATGAATCTTAGTTTGGCGGGATAGGAAATTCTGGGTTGAAAATCCTTTTCTTTAAGAATGTTGAATATCGGCCCCCACTCTCTTCTGGCTTGTAGAGTTTCTGCTGAGAGATCAGCTGTTAGTCTGATGGGCTTCCCTTTGTGGGTAACCCGACCTTTCTCTCTGGCTGCCCTTAACATTTTTTCCTTCATTTCAACTTTGGTGAATCTGACAATTATGTGTCTTGGAGTTGCCCTTCTCGAGGAGTATCTTTGTGGCGTTCTCTGTATTTCCTGAATCTGAATGCTGGCCTGCCTTACTAGATTGGGGAAGCTCTCCCGAATAATATCTTGCAGAGTGTTTTCCAACTTGGTTCCATTCTCCCCATCATTTTCGGGTACACCAATCAGACGTAGATTTGGTCTTTTCACATAGTCCCAAATTTCTTGGAGGCTTGTTCATTTCTTTTTATTCTTTTTTCTCTAAACTTTCCTTCTCTCTTCATTTCATTCATTTCATCTTCCATCAGCGATACCCTTTCTTCCAGTTGATTGCATCTGCTACTGAGGCTTCTGCAATCTTCGCGTAGTTCTCGAAACTTGGCTTTCAGCTCCATCAGTTCCTTGAAGCCCTTCTCTCCATTGGTTATTCTAGTTATCCATTCTTCTAATTTTTTTTCAAAGTTTTTAACTTCTTTGCTATTGTTTTGAATTTCCTCTTGTAGCTCAGAGTAGTTTGATCGTCTGAAGCCTTCTTCTCTCAACTCATCAAAGTCATCCTCCATCCAGCTTTGTTCCGTTGCTGGTGAGGAACTGCATTCCTTTGGAGGAGGAGAGGTGCTCTGTTTTTTAGAGTTTCCAGTTTTTTTGGTCTGTTTTTTCCCCATCTTTGTGGTTTTATCTACTTTTTGTCTTTGATGATGGTGATGTACAGATGGATTTTTGGTGTGGATGTCCTTTCTGTTTGTTAGTTTTCCTTCTACCAGACAGGACCCTCAGCTGCAGGTCTGTTGGAGTTTACTAGAGGTCCACTCCAGACCCTGTTTGGGTGGGTGTCAGCAGCGGTGGCTGCAGAACAGCGGATTTTCGTGAGACCACAAATTCAGCTGTCTGATAGTTCCTCTGAAAGTTTCGTCTCAGAGGAGTAACAGGTTGAATGAGGTGTCAGTCTGTCCCTACTGGGGGGGTGCCTCCCAGTTAGGCTGCTCAGGGGTGAGGGACCCACTTTAGGAGGCAGTCTGTCCGTTCTCAGATCTCCAGCTGCGTGCTGGGAGAACCACTACTCTCTTCAAAGCTGTCAGTGAGACAGGGACATTTAAGTCTGTGGAGGTTCTTGCTGGGTTTTTGTTTGTCTGTGTCCTGCCCCCAGAGGTGGAGCCTACAGAGGCAGGCAGGCCTCCTTGAGCTGTGGTGGGCTCCACCCAGTTCGAGCTTCCTGGCTGCTTTGTTTACCTAAGCAAGCCTGGGCAATGGCGGGCGCCCCTCCCCCAGCCTCGCTGCCGCCTTGCAGCTTGATCTCAGTCTGCTGTGCTAGCAATCAGCGAGACTCCGTGGGCTTAGGACCCTCTGAGCCAGGTGCGGGACACAATCTCCTAGTGTGCCGTTTTCCAGGCCCGTTGGAAAAGCGCAGTATTAGGACGGGACTGACCCGATATTCCAGGTGCCGTCTGTTTCCCCTTTCTTTGACTAGGAAAGGGAACTCCCTGACCCCTTGCACTTCCCGAGTGAGGCAATGCCTCGCCCTGCTTCGGCTCGCGCACAGTGCGCTTCACCGACTGTCCTGCACCCACTGTTAGGCACTCCCTAGTGAGATGAAACCGGTACCTCAAGCAGAAATGCAGAAATCACCAGTCTTCTGTGTCGCTGGGGCTGGGAGCTGGAGACCGGGGCTGTTCCTATTCCGCCATCTTGGCTACAAATTTCACTACTTTCTGTTCTGTGCATTCATCTCACAGAGATAAAACTTTCTTTTGATTGAGCAGTTTTGAAACACTCTTTTTGTAGAATATGCAAGTGGACATTTGGAGTGCATTGAGGCCTATGGTGAAAAATGAAACATCCTCTCATAAAAACTACACAGAAGGATTCTCTGAAACTTCTTTCTGTTGTGTGCATTCATCTCACAGAGATGAACCTATCATTTGATTGAGCAGTTTTGAAAAACTCTTTTTGTATAATCTGCAAGTGGACATTTGGAAAGCCTTGAGGCCTATGGAGAGAAACGAAATATCCTCTCATGAAAACAACACAGAAGGATTCCGTGAAACTTCTTGCTGTGCTGCGCATTCATCTCACAGAGTTGAACTTTTCATTTGGTTGAGCAGTTTTGAAAGACTCTTTTTGTAGAATCTGCAAGTGGACATTTGGAGCACTTTGAGGCCTATGGTGAAAAAGGAAGTATCTTCCCATAAACACTACAGAGAGGCATTCTGTGAAACTTCTTTCTGATCTGTTCATTCATCTCACACAGTTGAACCTTTGGTTTCACATAGCAATTTCAAAACACTCTTTTTGTAGAATGTGCAAGTGGACATTTGGAGCGTTTTGGGCTCTATGGTGAAAAACGAAATATCTTCCCACAAAAACTACACAGAAGCATTCTGTGAAACTACTTTCTGTTCTGAGCATTCATTTCACAGAGATAAAACTTTCTTTTGCCGGGCACGGTGGCTCATGCTTGTAATCCCAGCACTTTGGGAGGCCGAGGTGGGCAGATCACGAGGTCAGGAGATAGAGACCACAGTGAAACCCAGTATCTACTAAAAATACAAAAAATTAGCCGGGCGTGGTGGCGGGCACCTGTAGTCCAGGTACTCGGAGAGGCTGAGGCAGGAGAATGGCGTGAACCCGGGAGGAGGAGCTTGCAGTGAGCCGAGATTGTGCCACTGCACTCCAGCCTGGGTGATAGAGCGAGACTCTGTCTCAAAAAAAAAAACAACAAACTTTCTTTTGATTGAGCAGTTTTGAAACAATCTTTTTGTAGAATCTCCTAGTGGATATTTGGAGAGAATTGAGGCCTACGGTGAAAAAAGAAATATCTTCGCATAAAAACTACACAGAAGCATACTGTGAAACTTCTTTCTGTTCTGTGCATTCATTTCACAGAGATAAACTTTTCTTTTGATTGAGCAGTTTTGAAACACTCTTTTTGTAGAATCTACAATTGGACGTTTGGAGTGCATTGAGGCCTATGTTGAAAAACCAAATATCCTCTCATAAAAACTACAGCAAAGGATTCTGTGAAACTTCTTTCTGTTGTGTGCATTCATCTCACAGAGTTGAACCTTTCATTTGATTGAGCAGTTTTGAAAGACTCTTTTTGTGGAATCCACAATTGGACATTTGGAAAGCCTTGAGGCCTATGGAGAGAAATGAAATATCCTCTCATGAAAACAACACAGAAGGATTCTGTGAAACTCCTTTCTGTGCTGTGCATTCATCTCACAGAGTTGAACCTTTCATTTGATTGAGCAGTTTTGAAAGACTCTTTTTGTGGAATCTACAAGTGGACATTTGGAGAGCTTTGAGGCCTATGGTGAAAAACGAAATATCTTCAAATAAAAACTACACAGAAACATTCTGTGAAACTTCTTCCTGATCTGTGCATTCATCTGACAGTGTTGAAACTTTCTTTTGAATGAGCAGTTTTGAAACACTCCTTTTGTAGAATCTGCAAGTGGACATTTGGAGCACTTCGAGGCCTATGGTGAAAAACGAAATATCTTCAAATTAAAACTACACAGAAGCATTCTGTGAAACTTCTTCCTGATCTGTGCATTCATCTGACAGTGTTGAAACTTTCTTTTGAATGAGCAGTTTTGAAACACTCCTTTTGTAGAATCTGCAAGTGGACATTTGGAGCACTTCGAGGCCTATGGTGAAAAACGAAATATCTTCAAATTAAAACTACACAGAAGCATTCTGTGAAACTTCTTTCTGATCTGTGCATTCATCTCACACAGTTGAACCTTTCGTTTGATTGATCAGTTTTGCAACACTATTTTTGGAGAATTTGCAAGTGGACATTTGGAGCGTTTTGTTTCCTATAGTGAAAAATGACATATCTTCCCATAAAAACTACACAGAAGCCTTCAGTGAAACTCCTTTCTGATCTGTGCATTCATCTCAGAGAGTTGTACCTTTATTTTGATTGTACAGTTTTGAAACACTCTTTTGTAGTATCTTCAAGTGGATATTTGGAGAGCATTGTGGTCTATGGTGAAAAAAGAAATATCTTCGCATGAAAATTACTCAGAAGCATATTGTTAAACTTCTTTCTGTTCTGCACTTTCATCTCACAGAAATGAATCTTTCTTTTGATTGAGCAGGTTTGAAAGACTCTTTTTGTGGAATCTGCAAGTGGATATTTGGAGAGCTTTGAGGCCTATGGTGAAGAACAAAATATCTTCAAATAAAAACTACACAGAAGCATTTTGTGAAACATCTCTCTGATCTATGCATTCATCTAACAGAGTTGAATCTTTCTTTTGATTGAGCAGTTTTGAAACACTTTTTTTGTAGAATCTGCAAGTGGACATTTGGGGAACACTGAGGCCTATGGTGAAAAATGAAAAATCTCCCCATGAAAACTACACAGAAGCATTCTGTGAAACTTCTTTTGGATCTGTACATCTTCTTTTGTATCTGTGCATACATCTCACAGAGATGAACCTTTCTTTGGATTGAGTAGTTTTGAAAAACACTTTTTGTAGAATCTGCAAGTGCACATTTGGAGCGCTTAAAGGCCTTTAGGGAAAAAGGAATTATCCACCACTGAAAACTACAGAGAAGCATTCTGTGAAACTTCTTTCTGATCTGTGCGTTCATCTCACAGAGTTGAAGCTTTCTCTTGATTGAGCAGTTATGAAAAAATCTTTATGTAGAATCTGCAAGTGGACATTTGGAGAGCATTGAGGCCTATGGTGAAAAAAGAAATATCTTCCTGTAAAAACTACACAGAAGCATTCTGTGAAAATTCTTTCTGACCTGTGCATTCATCTCACAGAGTTAAACCTTTCTTTTGGTTGAGCAATTTCGAAACACTCTTTTTGTAGAATCTACAATTGGACATTTGGAGCACTTTAAGGCCTATGGTGAAAAACGAAATATCTTCAGATAAACACTACACAGAAGCATTCTATGAAACTTCTTTCTGATCTGTGCATTCATCTCACAGAGTTGAACCTTTCTTTTGATTGAGCATTTTTTAACCACTCTTCTTGTAGAATCTGCAAGTGGATATTTGGAGCAGTTTGAGGCCTACGGTGAAAAACGAAATATCTTCAAACAAAAACTACACACAAGCATTCTGTGAAACTTCCTTATGATCTGGCATTCATCTCAGAGAGTTGAACCTTTCTTTTGACAGAGCAGTGTTGAAACCATCTTTTTGTAGTATCTGCATGTGGACACTTGGAAAGCATTGAGGCCTGTGGTGAAAAAAGAAATATCTTCCCATAGGAACTACACAGAAGCATTCTGTGAAACTTCTTTCTGATCTGTGCATTCATTTAACAGAGTTGAACCTTTCTTTTGATTGAGCAGTTTTTAAAGAGTCTTTTTGTAGAATCTACAAGTGGACATTTGGAAAGCTTTGAGGCCTAACGTGTAAAACGAAATATCTTCCCATAAAAACTACACAGAAGCATTCTATGAAACTACTTTCTGTTCTGTGCATTCATCTCACAGAGATGAACCTATCATTTGATTGAGCAGTTTTGAAAAACTCTTTTTGTAGAATCTGCAAGTGGACATTTGGAGTGCCTTGCGGCCTATGGAGAGAAACGAAATATCTTCAAATAAAAACTACACAGAAGCATCCTCTGAAACTTCTTTCTTATCTGTGCATTCATCTAACAGAGTTGAAACTTTCTTTTGATTTAGCAGTTTTGAAACACTCTTTTTGTGTAATCTGCAAGTGGACATTTGGAGAGCATTGAGGCCGATGGTGGAAATCGAAATATATTCCCATAAAAACTACACTGAAGCATTCTGTGAAACGTCTTTCTGCTCTGTGCATTCATCTCACAGAGAAGAACCTCTCTTTTGATTGAGCAGTTTTGAAATACTCTTTTTGTAGAACCTGCAAGTGGACATTTGGAGTGCATTGAGGCCAATGGTGAAAAACAAAATATCCTCTCATGAAAACTACAGAGAAGGATTCTGTGAAACTTCTTTCTTTTCTGTTCATTCATCTCACAGATTTGAACATTTCGTTTGACTGAGCAGCTTTGAAACACTCTTTTTGTAGAATCTGCAGGTGGACATTTGGAGCGCTTTGAGGCCTATGGTGAAAAAGGAAGTATCTTCCCATAAAAACTACAGAGATGCATTCTGTGAAACTTCTTTCCTATCTGTTCATTCATCTCACAGAGTTGAACATTTCGTTTTACTGAGCAGTTTTGAAACACTCTTTTTGTAGAATCTGCAAGTGGACATTTGGACTGCTATGAGGCCTACGGTGAAAAACGAAATATCTTCAAATAAAAACTACACAGAAGCATTCTGTGAAACTTCTTGCTGATCTGTGCAATCAACTCACAGTGTTGAACCTTTCGTTTGATTGAGCAGTTTTGAAACACTCTTTCTGTAGAATCTTCAATTCGACATTTTGTGCGTTTTGGGGCCTATGGTGAAAAACGAAATATCTTCCCATAAAAACTACACAGAAGCATTCTGTGAAACTCCTTTCTGATTTGTGCATTCATCTCAGAGAATTGAACCTTTCTTTTGATTGCGCAGTTTTGAAACACTGTTTTTGTAGAATCTTCATGTGGATATTTGGAGAGCATTGTGGCCAATGGTGAAAAAAGAAATATCTCCGCATAAAAACTACTCAGAAGCACATTGTTAAACTTCTTTCTGTTCTGCCCTTTCATCTCACAGAAATGAGCCTTTCTTTTGGTTGAGCAGTGTTGAAAGACTCTTTTTGTGGAATCTGCAAGTGGACATTTGGAGAGTTTGAGGGCTGCGGTGAACAAAGAAATATCTTCAAATAAAAACTACACAGAAGCATGCTGTGAAACTTCTTTCTGATCTGTGCATTCGTCTCACAGAGTTGAACCATTCTCTTGATTGAGCAGTTTTGAAATACTCTTTTTGCAGATCTGCAAGTGGACATTTGGAGCACTTTGAGGCCTATGGTGATAAACGCAGTATTTTCAAATAAAAACTACACAGAAGCATTCTGTGAAGCTTCTTTCTGGTCTGTGTATTCATCTCACAGATTTGAACATTTGTTTTGATTGATCAGTTTTGATACACTTCATTTGTAGAATCTGCAAGTAGACATTTGGAGTGCTTTGGGGCCTATGGTGAAAAAGGAAATATCTTCAAATAAAAACTACATGGAAGCATCTTGTGAAACTTCTTTCTGATCTGGGCATTCATCTCACAGAGTTGAATCTTTCTTTTGGTTGAGCAGTTTTGAAACACTCTGTAGAATCTGCAAGAGGACATTTGGAGAACATTGAGGCCTATGGTGGAAAATGAAACATCTTCTCATAAAAACTACACAGAAGCATTCTGTGAAACTTCTTTCTGTTCTTTGCATTCATCTCACAGAGGTAAACCTTTCTTTTGATTGAGCAGTTATGAAACACTCTTTTTGTAGAATCTGCGAATGGCCATTTAGAAAGCACTGAGGCTTATGGTGAGCAATGTAATATCCTCCCATAAAAACTACACAGAAGCATTCTGTGAAACTTCTTTCTATTCTGTGTATTCATCTCACAGAGATGAACCTATCATTTGGATGAGCAGTTTTGAAAAACCCTTTTTGTAGAATCTGCAATTGGAAATCTAGAGCGCTTGAGGACTATGGAGAGAAATGAAATATCTTCAAATAGAAACTACACAGAAGCATTCTGTGAAACTTCTTTCTTATCTGTGCATTCATCTAACAGAGTTGAACATTTCTTTTGATTGAGCAGTTTTGAAACACTCTTTTTGTGGAATCTGCAAGTGAACATTTGGAGAACACTGAGGCCTATGATGAAAATCAAAATATCTTCCCAAAAAAAGTACACAGAAGTGTTCTGTTAAACTTCTTTCGCTCTGTGCATTCATCTCACAGTGAAGAACCTTTCTATTGATTAAGTAGGTTTGAAACACTCTTTTTGTAAATCTGCAAGTGGATATTTTGAGCACTTTGAGGACTATGGTGAAAAAGAAAGTATCTTCCCATAAAAACTACAGACAGACATTCTGTGAAACTTCCTTCGGATCTGTTCATTCATCTCACAGAATTGAACCTTTCTTTTGATGGAGCAATTTCGAAACACTCTTCTTGTAGAATTTGCAAGTGGACAGTTTGAGCGTTTGGGGGCCCACAGTGAAAAATGAAATATCTTCCCACAAAAACTTCACAGAAGCATTCTGTAAAACTGATTTCTCATTTGTGCTTTCATCTCAGAGAGTTGAACCTTTCTTTTGATTGAGAAGTTTTGAAACACCCCTTTTGTAGCATCTGCAAATGGATATTTGGAGAGCATTGAGGCCTATGGTGAAAAAAGAAATATCTTCGCATAAAAAATACACAGAAGCATAATGTGAAACTTCTTTCTTTTCTGTGCATTCATCTCACATAAATGAATCTTTCTGTAGATTGAGCAGTTTTGAAAGACACTTTTTGTGGAATCTGCAAATGGACGTTTGGAGAGCTTTGAGGCCTACAGTGAAAAATGATATATGTTGAAATAAAAACTACATAGAAATATTCTGTGAAACTACTTTCTGTACTCTATATTCATCTCACAGAGTTGAAACTTTCTTATGATTGAGCAGTTTTGAAACAATCCTTCTGTAGAATCTGCAAGTGGACACTTGGAGCACTTTGAGGCCTATGGTGAAAAATGAAATATCTTCAAATAAAAACTACACAGAAGCATTCTGTGACCCTTCTTTCTGATCTGTGCATTCATCTAACAGAGTTGAACCTTTCTTTTGATTGAGGAGTTTTGAAACACTCTTTTTGTAGAATCTGCAAGTGGACATTTGGAGATCCTTGAGGCCTAAGTTGAAAAACGTAATATCTTCGCTTAAAAAAAACACAGAAGCATACTGTGAAACTTCTTTCTGTTCTGTGCGTTCATCTCACAGAAATGAACATTTCTTTTGATTGAGGAGTTTTTAAAGACTCTTTTTGTGGAATTTGCAAGTGGTCATTTGGAGAACTTTGAGGCCTACGGTGAAAAACGAAATATCTTCAAATAAAAACTACACAGAAGCATTCTGTGAAACTTCTTTCTGATCTTTGCATTCAACTCATGGAGTTGAACATTTCTTTTGATTGAGCAGTTTTGAAACAGTCTTTTTGTAGAATCTACAAGTGTACATTTGGAGTGCATTGAGGCCTATGGTGAAAAACGAAATATCCTCTAATAAAAACTACACAGAAGGATTCTGTGAACCTTCTTTTTTTCTGTGCATTCATCTCACAGAGATGAACCTTTGGTTTGATTGAGCAGTTTTGAAACACTCTTTTTGTAGAATCTGCAAGGTGACATTTGGAGCGATTTGAGGTCTATGGTGAAAAATGAAATATCTTCAAATAAAAACTATGCAGAAGCAATCAGTGAAACTTCTTTCTGATCTGGGCATTCGTCTCACAGAGTTTAACCTTTGTTTTGATTGAGCAGTTTTGCAATACTTTTTGTGGAATCTGCAAGTGGACAGTTGGAGCGATTTGAGGCCTGTCATGAAAAAAGAAATAACTTCAAATAAAAACTACACAGAAGCATTCTGTGAAACTTCTTCGTGATTTTTGCATTCATCTCACAGATTAGAACCTTTCTTTTGATTGGGTAGTTTTGAAACACTGTTTTTGTAGAATCTGAAAGTGGACAATTTGGATTGCATTGAGGCTAATGGTGAAAAACGAAATATCCTCTCATGAAAACTACACAGAAGGATTCTGTGAAACGTCTTTCTCTTCTGTGCATTCATCTCACACAGTTGAAACTTTTGCTTGTTTTAGCAGTTTTGAAATTCTCTTTTTATAGATTCTGCCAGGGGACATTTGTAGCGTTTTGTGGCCTATGGTGAAAAATGAAATATCTTCTCACAAAAACTACACAGAAGCATTCTGTGAAACTCCTTTCTGATCTGAGCTTTCATCTCAGAGAGTTGAAACTTTCTTCTGAATGAAAAGTTTTGAAACCTTTTTGTAGAATCTGCAAGTGGGTATTTGGAGAGAATTGAGGCCTATGGTGAAAAAAGAAATATCTTCGCTTAAAAACTACACAGAAATATTCTGTGAAACTACTTTCTGTACTGCGTATTCATCTGACAGTGTTGAATCTTTCTTTTGATTGAGCAGTTTTGAAACACTCTTTTGTAGAATCTGCAAGTGGACATTTGAAACACTTTGAGACCTATGAGGAAAAAGGAAGTATCCACCCATAAAAACTACAGTTTTCTGAGCTGTGCCTTCATCTCAGAGAGTTGAACCTTTCTTTTGACTGAGTGATTTCCAAACACTGTTTTTGTAGAATCTGACAGTGGACATTTTTAACGCTTTCAGGCCTATGGGGAAAAGGAAATATCCTCAAAAAAAACTTCACAGAAGCATTCTGTGAAACTTCTTTCTGATCACTGCATTCATCTCAGAGCATTGAACCTCTCTTTTGATTGAGCAGTTTTGAAACACTCTTTTTGTAGAATCTGCAAGTGGACATTTGGAGCTCTTTGAGGCCTATGGTGAAAAATGAAATATCTGC
Source organism: Symphalangus syndactylus (assembly GCF_028878055.3). Taxonomy (NCBI): domain Eukaryota; kingdom Metazoa; phylum Chordata; class Mammalia; order Primates; family Hylobatidae; genus Symphalangus; species Symphalangus syndactylus. The sequence continues at coordinate 44,817,505 of NC_072434.2, read as the reverse complement.
CTAAAAAACTACACAGAATCATACTTTGAAACTCCTTTCTAATCTGTGCATTCATCTCAGAGAGTGAAACTTTATTTTGGTTGAGAAGTTTTGAAACTCTTTTTATATAATCTGCAAGGGGATATTTGGAGTGCATTGAGGCCTATCGTGAAAAAAGAAATATCGTCACAAAAAAACTACTCAGAAGCATATTGTGGAACTTCTTTCTGTGCTGTGCATTTATCTCACAGAAATGAACCTTTGCTTTGATTGAGCGGTTTTGAAAGACTCTTTTTGTGGAATCTGCAAGTGGCCATTTGCAGAGCTTTCAGGACTACGGTGAAGAACAAAATATCTTTAAATAAAAGCTATACAGAAGCATTCTGTGAAACTTCTTTCTGACCTCTGTATTGATCTCACAGTCTTCAACCTTTCTTTTGATTGAGCAGTTTTGAAACACTCTTTTTGTGGAATCTGCCAGTGGACACTTGGAGAGCATAGAGGCCTATGGTGAAAAAGGAAATATCTTCCGTAAAAACTACACAGAAACATTCTGTGAAACTTCTTTCCTATCTATGTATTCATCTCAGAGAGTTGAAACTTTCTTTTGATTGGGGAGTTTTGAAACACTTTTTTTTTAGAATCTGCAAGTGGACAGTTGGAGAGCATTGAGGCCAATGGTGAAAAACGAAATATCTTCCTATAAAAACTAAACAGAACTCTTCTGTGAAACTGCTTTCTCTTCTGTGCATTCATCTCACAGAAATGAACCTATCTTTTGATTGAGCAGTTTTGAAACACTCTTTTAGTAGAATCTATAAGTGGACATTTTAAGCACATTGAGGCCTATGGTGAGAAACGAAATATCTCTCCATAAAAACTACACAGAAACATTATGTGAAACTTCGTTCTGATCTGTGCATTCATCTAACAGAGTTGAATCTTTCTTTTGATTGAGCAGTTTTGAAACACTCTTATTGTAGAATCTGCAAGTGGACATTTTGAGCACTTTGTGGCCTATGGTGGGAAACGAAATAACTTCAAATAAAAACTACACAGAAGCATTCTGTGAAACTACTTTCTTATCTGTGGATTCATCTAACAGAGTTGAAACTTTCTTTTGATTGAGCAGTTTTGACATACTCTTTTTATAGAACCTGCAAGTTGACAGTTGGAGAACATAGAGGCCTACGGTGAAAAATGAAATATCTTCTCCAAAAAACTACACAGAAGCATTCTGTGAAACTTGTTTCTATTCTGTGCATTCATCTCACAGAGTAGAACATTTCTTTTGATTGAGCAGTTTTGAAACACTCTTTTGGTAGAATCTGCAAGTGGACATTTCGAGTGCTTTGAGGCCTATGGGGAAAAAGGAAGTATCCACCCATAAAAAATACAGAGAAGCATTCTGTGAAACTTCTTTCTGATCTGTGCATTAATCTCACAGGGTTGAAACTTTCTTTTGATTTAGCAATTTTGCAACACTCTATTTATAGAATCTGAAAGTGGGCATTTGGAATGCTTTCAGGCATATGGTGAAAAACGAAATATCTTCAAATAAAAACTACACAGAGGCATTCTGTGAAACTTCTTTCTAATCTGTGCATTCATCTCATGGAGATGAGCCTTTCTTTTGATTGAGCAGTTTTGAAACACTCTTTTTGTAGAATCTGCGAGTGGACATTTGGAGCGCTTTGAGGCTTATGGTGAAAAACCAAATATCTTCAAATAAATACGACACAGAAGCATTCTGTGAAACTACTTTATGATCTATGCATTTCTATCAGAGAATTGAACCTTTCTTTTGATTGAGCAGTTTTGAAACACTCTTTTTGAAGAATCTGCATGTGGTCATTTGGAAATAATTGAGGCCTATGGTGAAAAACGAACTATCTTCCCATAAAAACTACACAGAAGCATTCTGTGAAACTGCTTTCTGTTCTGTGCATTCATCTCACAGAGATCAACCTTTCTTTTGATTGAACAGTTTTGAAACACTCTTTTTGTAGAATCTGCAAGTGGACATTTGGAGCACTTTGAGGCATATGGTGGGAAACGAAATATCTTCAAACAGAAACTACACAGAAGCATTCTATGAAACTTCCTTCTTATCTGTGCATTCATCTAGTGGGGTTGAAACTTTCTTTTGATTGAGCAGTTTTGAAACATTCTTTTTGTAGAATCTGCAAGTGGATATTTGGAGAGCATTGAAGACTATGGTGAAAAACGAAATATCTTCCCTTAAAAACTACACAGAAGCATTCTGTGGAACTTCTTTCTGTTCTGTGCATTAATCCAACAGAGATGAAAATTTCTTTTGATTGAGCAGTTTTGAAATACTCTTTTTGTAGAATCTGCAAGTGGATGTTTGGAACGCTTTCAGGCCTATAGTGAAAAAGGAATTAAGTTCACATAAAAACTACAGAGAAGCATTCTCTGGAAATTCCTTCTGATCTGTGCATTCATCCCACACAGTTGAACTTTTCTTTTGATGGAGCAATTTTGAAACACTCTTTTGTAGAATCTGGAAGTGGACATTTGGAGCATTTTGGGGCCTATGGTGAAAAACAAAATATCTTCCCACAAAAAGTACACAGAAGCATTCTGTGAAACTCCTTTATGATCTGTGCTTTAATCTCAGAGAGTTGAAGTTTTCTTTTGATTGAGCATTTTTGAAACCCTCTTTTTTAAATCTGCAAGTGGATAGTTGAGAGCATTGAGCCCTATAGGGAAAAAAGAAATAGCTTCGCATAAAAAGTACACAGAAGCATACTGTGAAACTTCATTCTGTTCTCTGCATTCACCTCACTGAAATGAACATTTCTTTTGATAGAGAAGTTTCGACACTTTTTGTGAAATCTGCAAGTGGACATTTGGAGAGCTTTGAGGCCTGTGGTGAAAAACAAAATATCTTCAAATAAAAACCACACAGAAGCATTCTGTGAAACTTCTTTCTGATCTGTGTATTCATCCCTCACATTTGAAGATTTTTTTTCAATGAGCAGTTTTAAAACACTCCTTTTGTACAATCTGCAAGTGGACATTTGGAGCGCTTTGAGGCCTATTGTGAAAAATGAAATATCTTCAAATAAAAACTACACAGAAGCATTCTGTGAAACTACTTTATGATCTATGCATTTGTGTCAGAGAGTTGAACCTTTCTTTTGATTGAGCAGTTTTGAAACCCTCTTTTTGAAGTATCTGCATATGGACATTTGGAAAGCATTGAGGCCTACGGTGAAAAATGAACTATCTTCCCATAAAAACTATACAAAAGCATACTGTGAAACTACTTTCTTATCTGTGTACTCATCTCAGAGAGTTGAAACTTTGTTTTGATTGAGCAGTTTTGAAACACTCTTTTTGTAGAATCTGCAAGTGGACAGTTGGAGAGCATTGAGGCCAATGGTGAAAAACGAAATATCTTCCTATAAAAACTAAACAGAACTCTTCTGTGAAACCGCTTTCTCTTCTGTGCATTCATCTCACAGAGATGAACCTATCTTTGGATTGAGCAATTATGAAACACTCTTTTTGTAGAATCTACAAGCGGACATTTGAAGCGTTTTGAGGCGTATGGTGAGAAACGAAATATCTTCAAACAAATACTACACAGAAGCATTCTGTGAAACTTCCTCCTGATCTGTTCATTCATCTAACAGAATTGAAACTTTCTTTTTATTGAGCAGTTTTGAAACACTCTTTTTGTAGAATCTGCAAGTGGTCATTTGGAGCGCTGTGAGTCCTATGGTGAAAAAGGAAGTATATTCCCATAAAACCTACAGAGAAGCATTCTGTGAAACTTCTTTCTGATATGTGCAATTACCTCACAGAGTTGAAACTTTCTTTTGAATGAGCAATTTTGGAACACTCTTTTTGTAGAAACTTCAAGTGGATATTTGGAGCGTTTTGGGGCCTATGGTGAAAAACGAAATATCATCCCATAAAAACTACACAGAAGCATTCTGGGAACCTCCTTTCTGATCTGTGCATTCATATCGGAGAATTGAACCTTCATTTGATTGACCAGTTTTGAAAAACTCTTTTTGTAGTATCTGCAAGTGGACATTTGGAGCGCTTTTAGGCCTATGGTGAGAGACGAAATAACTTCAAATAAAAACTACACAGAAGCATTCTGTGAAACTACTTTCTGATCTGTGCATTCATCTCACGGAGTTGAACATTTCTTTTGATTGAGCAATTTGGAAACACTCTTTTTGTAAAATCTGTGAGTGGACATTTGGAGCGCTTTGAGGTCTATGGTGAAAAACAAAATATCTTCAAATAGAAACTAAACAGAAGCATTCTGTGAAACCTCTTTCTGACCTGTGCATTCATCTCACAGAGTTGAACCTTTCTTTTGATTGAGCAGTTTTGAAACCCTCTTTTTGTGGAATGTTCAAGTGGACAGTTTGAGTGCTTTGAGGCCTATCTTGAAAAAAGAAATATCTTCAAATAAAAAATACAGAAGACTTCTGTGAAACTTCTTTCTTATCGGTGCATTCATGTAACAGAGTTGAACATTTCTTTTGATTGAGCAGTTTTGAAACACTCTTTTTGTAGAATCAACAAGTGGACATTGGAGAGCATAGTAGCCAATGGGGAAAAACGAAATATCTTCCCATATAAACTACACAGGAGCATACTGTGAAACTTCTTTCTGACCTGTGCATTCATCTCAGAGAGTTGAACGTTTCTTTTGATTGAGCCGTTTTGAAAGACTCTTTTTTTTGGTATCTGCACCTGGACATTTGGAGAGCTATGAGGCCTACCATGAAAAATGAAATATCTTCAAAAAAGTACTACACAGAAACATTCTGTGAAACTTCTTTCTGATCTGTGCATTCGCCTCAGATTTGAACATTTCTTTTGATTGGGCCGTTTTGAAATACACTTTTTGTGGAATCTGCAAGCGGACATTTGGAGTGCTTTGTGGCCTTTGGTGAAAAATGAAATATCTTCAAATAAAAACTACACCAAAGAATTCTGTGAAACTTCTTTCTGATGTGTGCATTCATCTCATGGAGTTGAAGCTTTCTTTTTTGAGCAGTTTTGAAATAATCTGTTTGTAGAATCTGCCACTGGATATTTGGAGAGCATTGAGGCCTATGGTGAAAAACGAAATATCTTCCCTTAAAAACTACACAGAAGCATTTTGTGAAATTTCTTTCTGTTCTGTGCATTCGTCTCACAGAGAAGAACTGTTGTTTTGATTGAGCAGTTTTGTAACACTCTTCTTGTAGAATCTGCAAGTGGACATTTGGAATGTCTTGGGGCCTATAGTGTAAAACGAAATATCTTCCCATAAAAACTAAACAGAAGCATTCTGTGAAACTCCTTTCTCATCTGTGCATTCATCACAAAGAGTTGAAACTTTATTTTGAATGAGCAGTTTTGAAACACTCTTTTTGTAGGATCTGCAAGTGGACATTTGGAGCGCTTTGAGCCCTACAGTGAAATAGGAAATATCTTCCCATAAAAACTACAAAGAAGTATTCTGTGAAACTTGTTTCTGCTCTGTGCATTTATCTCACGAAGTTGAACCTTGCATTTGATTGAGCAGTTTTGAAACCCTCTTTTTGAAGAATCTGCATGTGGACATTTAGATATCATTGAGGCCTATGTAGAAAAACGAAATATCTTCACATAAAAACTACACAGAAGCATTGTGTGAAACTTCTTTCTGTTCTGTGCATTCATCTCACAGAGATGAACCTCTCTTTTGATTGCGCAGTTTTGAAACACTCTTTTTTATAGAATCTGCTAGTGGACATTTGGAGCTCTTTGAGGCCTATGGTGAGAAATGAAATACTTAAAACAAATACTACAGAGAAGCATTCTGTGAAACTTCTTTCTGATCTGTGCATTCAACTAACAGAGGTGAAACATTATTTTGATTGAGCAGTTTTGACAAACTCTTTTTGTAGAATCTGCAAGTGGACATTTGGAGAGAATTGACGCCTATGGTCAAAAACGAAATATCTTCCCTTAAAACTACACAGAAGAATTCTGTGAAACTTTTTTGTTCTGTGCATTAATCCAACAGAGATGAAAATTTCTTTTGATTGAACAGTTTTGAAGCATTCTTTTTGTGGAATCTACAAGTGGACATTTGGGGCGTTTTGGGGCCTATGGTGAAAAATAAATATCTTCCAACAATAACTACACAGAAGCATTCTGTGAAACTCCTTTCTGATTTGTGCGTCCATCTCAGAGAGTTGAACTTTTCTTTTGATTGAGGAGTTTTGAAAACCTCTTTTTGTAGAATCTACAAGTGTATATTTGGAGAGCATTGATGCCTATGGTGAAAAAAGGAATATCTTCTCATAAAAAGTACACAGAAACGTTCTGTGAAACTTTTCTCTGTTCTGTGCATTCATCTCACAGAAATGAACCATTCTTTTGATTGAGCAGTTTTGAAAGGCTCTTTTTGTGAAATATACAAGTGGACATTTGGAGAGCTTTGAGGCCTATGGTGAAAAACGAAATATCTTCAAATAAAAACTACACAGAAGCATTCAGTGACATTTCTTACTGATCTGTGTATTCCTCTCACAGAGTTGAACCTCTCTTTTGATTGAGCAGTTTTGAAACACTCTTTTTATAGAATCTGCAAGTGGATATTTGGAGATCTTTGAGGCCTGTGCTGAGAAACGAAATATCTTCAAACAAATACTACACAGAAGCATTCTGTGAAACTTTTCTCTGATCTGTGCATTCATCTTACACAGTTGAAACTTTCTTTTGATTGAGCAGTTGTGAAACAATCTTTTTGTAGTATATGCAAGTGGATATTTGGAGAGCATTGAGGCCAACGGTGAATAAAGAAATATCTTTGCATAAAAACTACACAGAAGCATTCTGTAAAACTTCTTTCTGTTCTGTGCATTAATCCAACAGATATGAAAATTTCTTTTGATTGGTAAGTTTTGAAACACTTTTTTTGTAGAATCTACAAGTGGATATTTGGAGAGCATTGAGGCCTATGATGAAAAAGGAAATATCTTCGCATAAAAACTACACAGAAAAATACTGTGAAACTTCTTTCTGTTCTCTGCATTCATCTCACAGATATGAAATTTTCTTTTGATTGAGCAGTATTGAAAGACTCTTTTGTGGAATCTGCAAGTGGATATTTTGAGAGCTTTGAGGCCTATTGTGAAAAACGAAAAATCTTCAAGTAAAAACTACACAGAAGCATTCTGTGAAACTTCTTTCTGATCTGAGTATTCATCTAACACAGTTTAACCTTTCCTTTGATTGAGCAGTTTTGAAACAATCTTTTTGTAATATCTGCAAGTGGACGTCTGGAGAGCCTTGAGGTCTATGGTGAAATATGAAATATCCTCTCATAAAAACTACACAGAAGGATTCTGTGAAACTTCTTTGTGTTCTGTGCATTCATCTCACAGAGTTGAACCTTTCTTTTGATTGAGCAGTTTTGAAACACCCTTTTTGTGGAATCTGCTAGTGGACATTAGGAGAACATTGAGGCCTCTGGTGAAAAAGGAAATATCTTCCCCTAAAAACTACACAGAAGCATTCTGTGAAACTCCTTTCTGTTCTGTGCATTAATCCAACAGAGATGAAAATTTCTTTTGATTGAGCAGTTTTGAAACACTCCTTTTGTAGAATCCGCAAGTGGACATTTGAGGCGATTTGAGTCCTATGGTGAAAAAAGAAATATCTTCAAATAAAAACTACACAGAAGCATTCTGTGCAACTTCTTCCTGCTCTGTGCATTCATCTAACACAGTTGAATCTTTCTTTTGATTGAGCAGTTTTGAATCACTCTTTTTGTAGAATCTGTACCTGGACATTTGGAATGCTTTGAGGCCTGTGGCGAAAAAGGAAGTATCTTCCCATAAAAACTACTGAGAGGCATTCTGTGAAACTTCCTTCTGATCTGTTCATTCATCTCACAGAGTTGAACCTTTCTTTTGATGGAGCAATTTCGAAACACTGTTTTTGTAGTATCTACAGGTGGACATTTGGAGCTTTTTGGGGCCTATGGTGAAAAAAGAAATATCTTCCCACAAAAACTACACAGAAGCATTCTGTTAAACTCATTTCTGATCTGTGCTTTCATCTCAGAGACTTGAAACTTTTTTCTGATTGAGAAGTTTTGAAACACACTTTTTGTAGAATCTGCAAGTGGATATTTGGAGAGCATTGAGGCCTATGGTGAAAAAAGATATATCTTCACATTAAAAATACACAGAAGCATACTGTGAAAATACTTTCTGTTCCATGCATTCATCTAACAGAGATGAACCTATCTTTTGATTGAGCAGTTTTGACGCACTCCTTTTGTAGAATCTGCCAGTGGACACTTGGAGAGCATTGAAGCCTACAGTGAGAAATGAAATATCTTCAAATAAAAACTACACAGAAACATTCTGTGAAACTTCTGTCTGATCAGTGCATTCACCTAACAGAATTGAATCTTTCTTTTGATTCCACAGTTTTTAAACACTCTTTTTGTAAAATCTGCAAGTGGACATTTGGAGAGCATTGAAGCCTATGATGAAAAATGAAATATCTTCCCATAAAAACTACAGAGAAGCATTCTGTGAAACGTTTTTCTGTTCTGTGCATTCATCTCACAGAGTTGAACTTTTCTTTTGATGGGGCAGTTTCAAAACACTCTTTTTGTAGAATGTGCAAGGGGACATTTGGAGCGTTTTGGGGCATGTGGTGAAAAACGAAATATCTTCCCACAAAAACTACACAGACGCATTCTGTGAAACTCCTTTCTGATCTGTGTTTTCATCTCAGAGAGCTGAACTTTTCTATTGATTGAGCATTTTTGAAACACACTTTTTGTGGAAACTGCAAGTGGATATTTGGAGAGCATAGAGGCCTATGGTGAAAAAAGAAATATCTTTGCATAAAAACTACACAGAAGCATACTGTGAAACTTATTTCTGTTCTGTGCATTCATCTCACAGAAATGAATATTTCTTTTGATTGACCAGTTTTGAAAGTGTCTTTTTGTGGAATCTGCAAGTGGACATTTGGAGAGCTTTGAGGCCTCTAGTGAAAAATGAAATATCTTCAAATAAAAACTACACAGAAGCATTCTGTGAAACTTCTTTCTGATCTGTGCATTCATCTCACAGAGTTGAAACTTTCGTTTGATTGAGCAGTTTTGAAACACTCTTTTTATAGAATCTGCATGTGGACATTTCGAGTGCTTTGAATCCAATGGTGAAAAAGGAGGTATATTCCCATAAAAACTACAGAGAAGCATTCTGTGAAACTTCTTTCTGATCCCGGCATTCATCTCACGGTGTTCAACCTTTCTTTTCATTGAGCAGTTCGGAAACACTCTTTTTGTAGAATCTGGAATTTGACATTTGGAGCATTTTGAGGTCTATGTTGAAAAATGAAGTATCTTCCCATAAAAACTATACAGAAGCATTCTGTGAAACTTCTTTCTGATCTGTGCATTCATCTCACATAGTTGAACATTCCTGTTGATTGAGCAGCTTAGAAACACTCTTTCTGTAGAATCTGGAACTGGATATTTGGAGAGAATGTAGGCCCATGGAGAAAAACGAAATATCTTCCCATAAAAACGACACAGAAATATTCTGTGAAATTTCTTTCTGATCTGTGCATTCATCTAACAGAGTTGAAACTTTCTTTTGACTGAGCAGTATTGAAACACTCTTTGTGTAGAATCTGCAAGTGGACATTTGGAGAGAATTGAGGCCTATGGTGAGAAACGAAATATCTTCCATTAAAAACTACACAGAATCATTCTGTGAAACTTCTTTCTGTTCTGTGCATTCATCTCACAGAGATGAACTTTTCCTTTGATTGAGCAGATTTGAAACACTCTTTTTATAGAATCTGCAATTGGACATTTGGAGTGCATTGAGACCTGTGGTGAAAAACGAAATATCCTCTCATAAAATCTATACAAAAGGATTCTGTGAAACTTCTTTCTGTTCTGTGCATTCATCTCACAGAGTTGAAAATTTTGTTTCTTTGAGGAGTTTTGAAACACTCTTTTTGGAGATTCTGCAAGTGGACATTTGGAGTGCTTTCAGGCCTATGGTGAAAAAGGAAGTACCTTCCCATAAAAACTACAGAGAAACAATCTGTGAAACTTCTTTCTGATCTGTGCATTCATCTCACAGAATTGAACATGTCTTTTGATTGAGCAATTTTGAAACATTCTTTTTGTAGAATCTGCAAGTGGACATTTGGAGTGTTTGGATGCCTATGGGGAAAAATGAAATATCTTCAAATAAAAATTATACAGAAGCATTCTGTGAAACTTATTTGTCATCTGTGCATTCATTTCAAAGGGTTGAATCTTTCTTTTGATTGAACAGTTTTGAAACAGTTTTTTTGTACAATCTGCAGGTGGGCATTGGGAGAATATTGAGGCCTACGGTGAAAAACGAAATATCTTCCTTTAAAAACTACAAATAAACATTCTGTGAAACTTCTTTCTGTTCTGTGCACTCAGCTCACCGAGTAGAACCTTTCTTTTGATTGAGCAGTTTTGAAACACTCTTTTTGTAGAGTCCACAAGTGGACATTTGGAGTGCTTTCAGTACTAAGGTGAAAAAGGAAGTATCCACCCATAAAAACTACAGAGAAGCATTCTATGAAACATCTTTCTTATCTGTGCATTCATCTCACAGAGTTGAACCTTTCTTTTGATTGAGCAATTTCGAAACACTCTTTTTGTAGAATGTGCAAGAGGACATTTAGAGCGCCTTGAGGGTTATGGAGAGAAACCAAATATCCTCTCATGAAAACAACTCAGAAGTATTCTGTGATACTTCTTTCTGTGCTGTGCATTCATCTCACAGATTTGAAACTTTCGATTGGTTGAGCAGTTTTGAAACACTCTTTTTGGAGTATCTGTAAGTGGACATTTGGAGTGCTTTGAGGCCGATGGTGAAAAATGAACTATCTTCCGATAAAAATTACAGAGAGGCATTCTGTGAAACTTCTTTGTGATCTGTTCATTCATCTCACAGAGTTGAACATTTCTTTTGATGGAGCAATTTCGAAACACACTTTTTGCAGAATCTGCAGGTGGACATTTGGAGAGTTTTGGGGCCTATGGTGAAAAGCGAAGTATCTTCCAACAAAAACCACACAGAAGCATTCTACGAAACTCCTTTCTGAACTATCCTTTCATCTCAGAGGGTTGAACATTTCTTTTGATTGAGAAGTTTTGGAAAACTCTTTTTGTAGAATCTGCAAGAGGATATTTGGAGTGCTTTCAGGCCTATGGTGAAAAAATAAATATCTTGAAATAAAAACTATACAGAAGCATTCTGTGAAACTTCTTTCTGATCTGTGCATTCAACGCAGAGAGTCGAACATTCTTTTGATTGAGCAGTTTTGAAACACTGTTTTTGTAGAATCTGCAAGTGTACATTTGGAGAGCATTGAGGCCTATGGTGAAAAACGAATTATCTTCAAATAAAAACTACACAGAATCATTCTGTGAAACTTCTTTCTATTCTGTGCATTCATCTCACAGAGTTGAACCTTTCTTTTGATTGAGCAGTTTTGAAACACTCTTTTTTTACAGTATGCAAATGGACATTTGCAGCACTTCGAGGCCTATCGTGGAAAAATAAATATCTTCAAATAAAAACTACACAGAAACACTCTGTGAAACTTCTTATGATCTGTACATTCATCTCAGAGAGTGGAAACTTTCTTTGGATTGTACAGTTTTGGAAAACGCTTTTTGCAGAATCTACAATTGGACATTTGGAGACCCTTGAAGCCTATGGTGAAAAAAGAAATATCTTCCCGTAAAAACTACACAGAAGCATTCTGTGAAACTTCTTTCTGTTCTGTGAATTCATCTCATAGAGATGAACCTATCTTTTGATTGAGCAGTATTGACACACTCTTTTAGTTGAATCTGCAGGTGGACATTTGGAGTGGTTTGAGGCCTATGTTGAGAAATGAAATATCTTCAAATAAAAACTACACAGAATCATTCTGTGAATCTCATTTCTGATCTGTGCATTCATCTAACAGAGTTGAACCTTTCCTTTGATTTAGCAGTTTTGCAACACTCTTTTTGTAGAATCTGCAAGTGGACACTTGGAGAACATTGAGGCCTATGGTGCAAAATGAAACATCTTCCCATAAAAACTACACAGAAGCATTCTGTGAAACTTCTTTCAGATCTGTGCATTCATCTCACAGATATGAACCTGACTTTTAATCCAGCAGTTTGGAGACACTCTTTTTGTAGAGTCTTCAAGAGGATATTTGGAGCACTTTCAGGCCTATGGTGAAAAACGAAATATCTTCAAATAAAAACTATACAGAAGCATTCTGTGAAACTTCTTTCTGATCTGTGCATTCAACTCACAGAATTGAATCTTTCTTTTGACTGAGCAGTTTGAAACACTGTTTTTGTAGAATCTGCAAGTGGACATTTGGAGAGCATTGAGGCCTATGGTGAAAAACAAAATATCTTCAAATAAAAATTGTACAGAGTCATTTTCTGAAACATCTTTCTATTCTGTGCATTCATCTCACAGGGTTAAACCTTTCGTTTGACTGAGCACCTTTGAAACACTTTTTGTAGAGTCGGCAAGTGGACATTTGGAGCCCTTCGATGCCTATGGAGAAAAACGAAGTATCCACCCATAAAAACTACAGAGAAGCATTCTGTGAAACTTCTCTCTGTTCTGTGCATTCATCTCACAGAGATGTACCTATCTTTTGGCTGAGCAGTTTTGAAACCCTCTTTTTGTAGAATCCACAAGTGGAAATTTTGAGCGCTTTGAGGCCTATCGTGGAAAAAGGAATATCTTCAAATGAAAACTACACAGAAGTATTCTGTGAAACTTGTTTCTGATCTGTGCATTCATCTCATAGAGTTAAACCTTTGTTTTGATTGAGCAGTTTTGGAACACTTTTTGTAGAATCTGCAAGTGGACATTTGGAGAACATGGAGGCCTACGGTGAAAAATGTAATATCTTCCCATAAAGCTACACAGAAGCATTCTGGGAAATTTCTTTCTGTTCTTTGCATTCAACTCAGAGTAGAACCTTTCTTTTGATTGAGCAGTTTTGAAAGACTCTTTTTGTAGAATGTGTAAGTGGACATTTGGACAACTTTGAGCCCTGTGTTGAAAAATGTAATATCTTCAAATAAAAACTACACAGAAGCATACTGTGAAACTTCTTTCTATTCTGTGCATTCATCTCACAGAGTTGAACCTTTCTTTTGATTGAGCAGTTTTGAAACACTCTTTTTGTAGAATGTGTAAGTGGACATTTGGACAACTTTGAGTCCGGTGTTGAAAAATGTAATATCTTCAAATAAAAACTACACAGAAGCATTCTGTGAAACTTCTTTCTATTCTGTGCATTCATCTCACAGAGTTGAACCTTTCTTTTGATTGAGCAGTTTTGAAACACTCTTTTTGTAGAGTATGCAAGTGGTCATTTGGAGCGCTTTGAGGCCTATCGTGGAAAAAGAAATATCTTCGAATAAAAACTACACAGAAACATTCTGTGAAACTTCTTTATGATCTGTGCATTCATCTCAGAGAGTGGAAACTTTCTTTTGATTGTACAGTTTTAGAACACACTTTTTGTAGAATCTGCAATTGGACATTTGGAGAGCATTGAGGCCTATGGTGAAAAAAGAAATATCTTCCCATAAAAACTACACGGAAGCATTCTGTGAAACTTATTTCTGTTCTGTGAATTCATTTCACAGAGATGAACCTATCTTTTGATTGAGTAGTTTTGAAACACTCTTTTAGTTGAATCTGCAAGTGGACATTTGGAGCAGTTTAGGGCCTATGGTGAGAAATGAAATATCTTCAAATAAAAACTACAAAGAATCATTCTGTGAATCTTCTTTCTGATCTGTGCATTCATCTAACAGAGTTGAACCTTTCTTTTGATTGAGCAGATCTGCAACACTGATTTTGTAGAATCTGCAAGTGGACATTTGGATAACATTGATGTCTATGGTGTAAAACGAAATATCTTCCCATAAATACTACAAAGAAGCATTCTGTGAAATTTCTTTCTGGTCTGTGCATTCATCTCACAGAGATGAACCTTACTTTTGATTCAGCAGTTTGGGGACACTCTTTTTGTAGAATCTACAAGTGGACATTTGGAGTGCTTTGAGGCCTATGAGGAAAAAAGAAGTATCCACCCATAAAAACTACAGAGAAGCATTCTGTGAAACTTCTTTCTGATCTGTGCATTCATCTCACAGAGTTTAAACTTTCTTTTGATTGAGCAATTTGAAACAGTCTTTTCATACAATCTGAAAGAGGATATTTGGAGCGCATTCAGGCCTATGGTGAAAAATGAAATATCTTCAAATAAAAATTATACAGAAGCATTCTGTGAAACCTCTTTCTGATCTGTGAATTCAACTCACAGAGTTGAACCTTTCTTTTGATTGAGCAGATTTGAAGCACTGTTTTTGTGGAATCTGCAAGTGGACATTTGGAGCGCTTTGAGGCCTAAAGTGAAAAAGGAAATATCTTCAAATAAAGATGACATAGAAGCATTCTGTCAAACTTCTTTATCATCTATAATTCATATCAGAGAGTTGAAACTTTCTATTGACTAAGCAGTTTTGAAAAACACTTTTTGAAGTATCTGCATGTGGACATTTGGAAAGAATTGTGGCCTATGGTGAAAAAAGAAATACCTTCTGATAAAAACTACACAGAAGCATTCTGTGAAACTTCTTTCTGTTCTATACATTCACCTGACAGAGATGAATCTTCCCTTGGATTGAGCAGTTTTGAAAAACACTTTTTGTAGAATCCGCAAGTGGACATGTGGAGAACATTGAGACCTAATGTGAGAAACGAAATATCTTCCCATCAAAACTACATGGAACCATTCTGTGAAACTTTTTTCTGATCTGTGCATTCATCTCACAGAGTTGAACCTTTTGTTTGATTGGGCACTTTTGAAACACCCTTTTTGTAGAGTCTGCAAGTGGACATTTTGAGCTCTTTGATGCCTATGGAGAAAAAGGAAGTATCCACCCATAAAAACTACAGAGCAGCATTCTGTGGAGCTTCTCTTTGTTCTGTGCGTTAATCTCACAGAGATGAGCTTATCTTTTGACTGATCAGTTTTGAATCACTCTTTTTGTAGAATCTGCAAGTGGACATTTGGAGCGCTTTGAGGCCTATTGTGGAAAAAGGAATATCTTCAAATAAAAACTACACAGAATCATTCTGTGAAACTTCCTTCTGATCTGTGCATTCATCTCAGTGAGTTGAAACTTTCTTTTGATTGAGCAGTTTTGAAACACTCTTTTTGTAGAATCTGCAAGTGAATATTTGAAGCACTTTGAGGCCTATGGTGTGAAACGAATTAACTTCAAATAAAAACTACACAGAAGCATTCTTTGAAACTTGTTTCTGATCTGTGCATTTATCTAAGAGAGTTGAAACTTTCTTTTGATTAAGCAGTTCTGAAAAACTCTTTTTGTAGAATCTGCAGGTGGACATTTGGAGAACATGGAGGCCAAGGATGAAAAACGTAATACCTTCCCATAAAGCTACACAGAAGCATTCTGGGAAATTTCTTTCTATTCTGTGCATTCATCTCACAGAGTAGAACCTTTCTTTTGATTGAGCAGTTTTCAAAAACTGTTTTTGTAGAATCTGTAAGTGGACATTTGGACTACTTTGAATCCAATGGTGAAAAATGAAATACCTTCAAATAAAAACGACACAGAATCATTCTGTGAAACTTCTTTGTATTCTGTGCATTCATCTCACAGATTTGAACATTACTTTTGATTGAGCAGATTTGAAACACTCCTTTTGTAGAGTATATGCAAGTGGACATTTGCAGCACTTTGAGGCCTATCGTGGAAAATGGAATATCTTCAAATAAAAACTACACAGAAGCATTCTGTGAAATTTCTTTCTGTTGTGTGCGTTAATTTCACAGAGATGAACCTATCTTTTGATTGAGCAGTTTTGAAACACTGTTTTTGTAGAATCTGCAAGTCGAAATTTGGAGCGCTTAGAGGCCTATGGTGAGAAATGAAATATCTTCAAATAAAAACTACACAGAAGCATTCTGTGAAACTTCTTTCTGATCTGTGCATTCAACTAACAGAGTTGAACCTTTCTTTTTATTGAGCAGTTTTGAAACACTCTGTTTGTAGAATCTGGAATTGGACATTTGGAGAACATTGAGGCCTATGGTGAAAAACGAAATATCTTCCCTTCAAAAAAACACAGAAGCATTCTGTGAAATTACTTTCTGATCTGTGCATTCATCTCACAGTGTTGAACATTTCTTTTCATTGAGCAGTTTTGAAACACTCTTTTTGTAGAATCTGCATGTGGACGTTTTGAGAGCTTTGAGGCCTATGGTGAAAAACGAAATATCTTCAAATAAAAACTACACAGAATCATTTTCTGAAACTTCTTTCCATTCTGTGCATTCATCTCACAGAGTTGAACCTTACATTTGATTGAGCAGTTTTGAAACACTCTCTTCATAGAGTCTGCAAGTGGATATTTGGAACTCTTTGTTGCCTATGGAGAAAAAGGAAGTATCCACCCATAAAAACTACAGAGAAGCATTCTGTGAAACTTCTCTCTGTTCTGTGCATTCGTCTCACAGAGATGAACCTATCTTTTGATTGAGCAGCTTTGAAACACTCTCTTTGTAGAATCTGCAAGTGGACATTTGGAGCGCTTTGAGGCCTTTCGTGGAAAAAGGAATATCTTCAAATAAAAACTACACAGAAGTATTCTGGGAAACTTCTTTCTGATCTATGCATTCATCTCAGAGATTTGAACCTTTCTTTTGATTGAGCAGTTTTGAAACACTCTTTTTGTAGAATCTGCAAGTGAACATTTAAGCAGTATGAGGCCTATGATGAGAAATGAAATAACTTCAAATAAAAACCACACAGAGCATTCTTTGAAACTTCTTTCTGATCTGTACATTCATCTAAGATAGTTGAAACATTCTTTTGATTAAGCAGTTTTGAAACACTCTTTTTGTAGAATCTGCAAGTGGACATTTGGAGAACATGGAGGCCTACGGTGAAAAACGTAATATCTTCCCATAAATCTACACAGAAGCATTCTGAGAAACTTCTTTCTGTTCTGTGCAATCACCTGACAGAGATGAAATTTCCTTTGAATCAGCAGTTTTCAACAACAATTTTTGTAGAATCTGCTGGTGGACATTTTTAGTGCCTTGAGGCCTAAGGTGAAAAACGAAATAACTTCAAATAAGAACTACACAGAAGCATTCTGCGAAACTTCTTTCTGAACTGTGCATTCATCTAACAGAGCTCAACCTTTCTTTTGATTGAGCAGTTTTGAAACACTCTTTTTGTAGAATCTGCAAGTGGACATTTGGAGATCTCTGAGGCCTATGGTGAAAAATGAAATATCTTCAATTCAAAACTACACAGAATACTTCTGTGACATTTCTTTCTATTCTCTGCATTCATCTCACAGTGTTGAACCTTTCTTTTGATTGGGTAGTTTTGAAACACTCTTTCTCTATAAACTGCAAGTGGACATTTGGAGTGCTTTGAGGCCTATCATGGAAAAAGGAATATCTTCAAATATAAACTACACAGAAGCATTCTGTGAAACTTCTTTCTGTTCTGTGCATTCAACTAACAGAGTTGAACCTTACTTTTGATTGAGCAGTTTTGAAACATTCTTTTTGTGGAATCTGCAAGTGGACATTTGGAGTGCTTTGAGGCCCTTGGTGAAAAATGAAATATCTTCAAGTAAAAATTAGATAGAATCATTCTGAGAAACTTCTTTCTATTCTGTGCATTAATCTCACAGAGTTGACCCTTTCTTTTCATTGAGCAGTTTTGAAACCCTCTTTTTGTAGAGTCCGCAATTGGACATTTGTTTTGCTTTGAGGCCTATCGTGGAGAAATAAATATCTTCAAATAAAAACTACACAGAAGCATTCTGTGAAACTTCTTTATGATCTGTGCATTCCTCTCAGAGAGTGAAATCCTTCTTTTGATTGTGCAGTTTTGAAACACGCTTTTTGTATAATCTCCAAGCGAACATTTGGAGAGCATTGAGACTTATGGAGAAAAAGGAAATATCATCCCATAAAAACTACACAGAAGCATTCTGCGAAACTTCTCTCTGTTCTGTGCATTCCTCTCACAGAGATGAAGGTATTTTTTGATTGAGCAGTTTTGAAACACTCTTTTTGTAGAATCTGCAAGTGGACATTTGGAGAAACTTGAGGCCTATGGTGAAAAATGAAATATCTTCCCATAAAAACTACACAGAAGCATTCTGTGAAACTTCTTTCTGATCTGTGCTTTCATCTCACAGAGATGAACCTTACTTTTCATTAAGCAATTTCGAAACAGTCTTTTTGTAGAGTCTGCAAGTGGACATTTGGAGCGCTTTCAGGCCTATTGTGAAAAATGAAATATCTTAAAATAAAAACTACACAGAAGCATTCTGTTAAACTTCTTGCTAATCAGTGCATTCATCTGACAGAGTTGAATCTTTCCTTTGAGCAGTTTTCAAACACTCTTTTTGTAGAATCTGCAAGTGGACATTCGGACAACATTGAGGCCTATGTTTAAAAACGAAATATCTTCCCATAAAAACTACACAGAAGCATTCTGTGAAGCTACTTTCTGTTCTGTGCATTCATCTCACGGAGTAGAACCATTCTTTTGATTGAGCAGTTTTGAAACACTCTTTTTGTAGATTCTGAAATTGGGCATTTGGTGAGCTATGAGGCCTATGGTGAAAAATGAAATATCTTCTAGTAAAAACTACACAGAATCATTCTGAGAAACTTCTTTCTATTCTGTGCATTAATCTCACAGAGTTGAACTTTTCTTTTGATTGAGCAGTTTTGAAACACTCTTTGTCTAATCTACAAGTGGACATTTGGAGCGTTTTGAGGCCTATAGTGGAAAAGGAATATCTTCAAATAAAAACTACACAGAAGCATTCTGTGAAACTCCTTGGTGATTTGTGGATTCATCTCAGAGAGTGTAAACTTTCTTTTGATTGTGCAGTTTTGAAAAAGGCTTTTTGTAGAATCTGCAATTGGGAATTTTTAGAGCTTTGAGTGCCATGGTGAAAAAAGGGATATCTTCCCATAAAAACTACAGAGAAGAATTCTGTGTGTTCTGAGCATTCATCTAACAGAGAGGAACCTATCTTTTGATTGATCAGTTTTGAAACACCGTTTTTGTAGAATCTGCAAGTGGACATTTGGAACGCTTTGAGGCCTATGGTGAGAAAGGAATATTTTCAAATAAAAACAACACAGAAGCATTCTTTGAAAATTCTTTCATATCTTTGCCTTCATCTAACAGAGTTGAACCTTTCTTTTGATTTAGCAGTTTTGAAACACTCTTTTTGTAGATTCTGCAAGTGGACATTTTCAGAACAATGAGACCTATGGTGAAAAATGAAATATCTTCCCATCAAAATTACAAAGAAGCATTCTGATAAATTTCTTACTGATCTGTGCATTCATCTAACAGATATGAAAATTTCTTTTGATTGAACAGTTTTGAAACACGCCTTTTGTAGAATCTGCAAGTGGACATGTGAAGCGCTTTGAGGCGTACGGTGAAAAACGAAATATCTTCAAATAAAAACTAAACAGAAGCATTCATTGAAACTTCTTTCTCATCTATCCATTCATCTAACAGAGTTGAACCTTTCTATTGATTGAGGAGCTTTGAAACACCCTTTTTGTTGAATCTGTAAGTGGACATTTGAAGAGCATTGAGGCCTATGGTGAAAAATGAAATATATTCCCATGAAAAATACAGAGAAGCATTCTGTGAGACTTCTTTCTGTTCTGTGCATTCATTTCACAGAGTTGATCTTTTCGTTTGATTGAGCAGCTTTGAAAATCTCTTTTTGTAGAATCTGCATGTGGACATTTAGAACGTTTTGGGGCATATGGTAAAAAACTAAATATCTTCCCAAAAAAACTACACAGAAGAATTCTGTGAAACTCCTTTCTGATCTGTGCATTCATAACAAAGAGTTGAACCTTTCTTTTGATTGAGCAGTTATGAAACACTCCTTTTGCAGTATCTGCAAGTGGACATTTGGAAAGCTTTGATGCCTTTGGTGAAAAACGAAATATCTTCCCATAAAAACTACACAGAAGCATTCTGTGAAAATTCTTTATGATCTGTGCAAAAATCTCAGAGAGTTGAACCTTTCTTTTGACTAAGCAGTTTTGAAACACTCTTTTTGAAGAATCTGCATGTGGACAATTGGAAAGCATTGAGGCCTATCATGAAAAACGAAATATCTTCAAATAAGAACTACACAGAAGCATTCTGTGAAACTTCTTTCTGATCTGTGCATTCATCTAACCGAGTTGAACCTTTCTTTTAATTGAGCAATTTTGAAACACTCTTTTTGTAGAATCTGGAAGAGAACATTCGGAGAAAATTGAGGCCTATGGGGAAAAACGAAATATCTTACCATAAAAAATACAAAGAATCATTCTGTGAAACTTCTTTCTAATCTGTGCATTCATCTCACAGCGTAGAACCTTTACTTTGATTTAGCAGTTTTGAATCACTCTTTTTGTAGAATCCACAAGTGGACATTTGGAGAGCTTTGAGGCCAATGGTGAAAAATGAATTATCTTCAAATAAAAACTACACAGAATCATTCTTTGAAACTTCTTTCTATTCTGTGCATTCATCTCACAGAGTTGAACCTTTATTTTGATTGAGCAGTTTTGAAATACGCTTTTTGTATAATCTGCATGTGAACATTTGGAGCGCTTTGAGGCCTGTGGTGAGAAACGAAATATCTTCAAATAAAAACTACACAGAGGCATTCTGTCAAACTTCTTTCTGCTCTTTGCATTCATCTAACAGAGTTGAACCTTTCTTTTGATTGAATAGTTTTGAAACACTCTTTTTGTAGAGTATGCAATTGGACATTTTCAGCGCTATGAGGCCAATTTTGGAAAAAGAAATATGTTCAAATAAAAACTACACAGAAGCATTCTGTGAAACTTCTTTATGATCTGTCCATTGATCTCAGAGAGTGGAACCTTTCTTTTGATTGTAGAGTTTTGGGACACACTTTTTGTAGAATCTACAACTGGACATTTAGAGAGCATTAAGGCCTATGGTGAAAAAAGTAATATCGTCCCATAAAAACTACACAGAAGCATTCTGTGAAACTTCTTTCTGTTCTGGGCATTCATCTCATAGAGATGAACCTATCTTTTGATTGAGCAGCTTGGAAACACTCTTTTAGTTGAAACTGCAAGTGGACATTTGGAGCGGTTTGAGGCCTATGGTGAGAAATGAAATATCTTCAGATAAAAACTACACAGAAGCATCCTATGAAACTTCTTTCTGATCTGTGCATTCATCTAACAAAGTTGAAGTTCTCTTTTGATTGATCAGTTTTGAAACACTCTTTTTGTAGAATCTGCAAGTGGACATTTGCAGAACATTGAGGCCTATGGTGAAAAATGAAATATCTTCCCATAAAAACTACACAGAGGCATTCTGGGAAACTTCTTTCTGATCTGTGCATTAATCTCACAGAGATGAACCTTATTTTTGATACAGCAGTTTCGAAACACTCTTTTTGTAGAATCTGCAGGTGGACATTTGGAGTGCTTTGAGTCCTATTGGGAAAAAGAAAGTATCCACCCATAAAAACAACAGAGAAGCATTCTGTGAATCTTCTTTCTGATCTGTGCATTCATCTCACAGAGTTGAACCTTACTTTTGATTGAGCAATTTGAAACAGTCTTTTTGTAGAATCTGCAAAAGGATACTTGGAGCGCTTTCAGGCCTATGGTGAAAAACGAAATATCTTCAAATAAAAACAACACAGAAGCATTCTCTGAAACTTCTGTCTCATCTGTGCATTCAACTCAGGGAGTTGAACCTTTCTTTTGATTGAGCAGTTCTGAAACACTGTTTTTGTAAAATCTGCAATTTGACATTTGGAGCTCTTTCAGGCCTAAGATGAAAAACGAAATATCTTCAAATAAAAACAACACAGGAGCATTCTGTGAAACTTCTTAGTGACCTGTCATTCACGTCAGTGAGTTGAAACTTTCTATTGACTGAACAGTTTTCAAACACTCTTTTTGAAAAAGCTGCATATGGACATTTGGAAAGCATTGAGGCCTATGGTGAAAAGAGAAATATCTTCCCATAAAAACTACATAGAAGCATTCTGTGAAACTTCTTTCTGTTCTGTGCATTCATCTCAGAGCGATGAACCTTTCTTTTGATTGAGCTGTTTTGAAAAACTCTTTTTGTAGAATCTGCAATTGGACATTTGGAGTGCTTTGAGGCCTATGGTGGAAAATGATATATCTTCAAATAAAAACTACTCAGAAGCATTCTGTGAAACTTCCTTCTGATCTGTGCTTTCATCTAACAGAGTTGAACCATTCTTTTGATTGAACAGTTTTGAGACACTCTTTTTGTAGTATCTGCAAGTGGACATTGTGAGAACATTGAGGCATATGGTGAAAAACGAAATATCTTCCAATAAAAACTACACAGAATCATTCTGTGAAACTTCTTTGTGTTCTGTGCATTCATCTCACCAAGTAGAAGTTTTCTTCTGATTGAGCAGTTTTGAAACACTCTTTTTGTAGAATCTGTAAGTGGACACATGGAGAGGTTTGAGGCCTATGATGAAAAACGAAATATCTTCAAATAAAAACTACATAGAATCATTCTCTGAAATTTCTTTCTATTCTGTGCATTCATCTCACAGATTTGAACCTTTCTTTTGATTGAGCAGTTTTGAAACACTCTTTTTGTAGAGTCCGCATGTGGACATTTGGAGCGCTTTGAGGCCTACCATGGAAAAAGAAATATCCTCCAATGAAAACTACATAGAAGCATTCTGTGAAATTTCTTTATGATCTGTGCATTCATCTCAGAGGCTGGAACCTTTCTTTTGATTGTGCAGTTTTGAAACACACTTTTTGTAGAATCTCCAAGTGCACATTTGGAGAGCATTGACGCAAATGTTGAAAAAAGAAATATCTTCCCTTAAGAACTACACAGAAGCATTTTGTGAAACTTCTTTGTGTTCTGCGCATTCATCTCACCATGTAGAAGTTTTCTTCTGATTGAGCAGTTTTGAAACACTCTTTTTGTAGAATCTGTAAGTGGACACATGGAGAGGTTTGAGGCCTATGATGAAAAACGAAATATCTTCAAATAAAAACTACATAGAATCATTCTCTGAAATTTCTTTCTATTCTGTGCATTCATCTCACAGATTTGAACCTTTCTTTTGATTGAGCAGTTTTGAAACACTCTTTTTGTAGAGTCCACATGTGGACATTTGGAGCGCTTTGAGGCCTACCAAGGAAAAAGAAATATCCTCCAATGAAAACTACATAGAAGCATTCTGTGAAATTTCTTTATGATCTGTGCATTCATCTCAGAGGCTGGAACCTTTCTTTTGATTGTGCAGTTTTGAAACACACTTTTTGTAGAATCTCCAAGTGCACATTTGGAGAGCATTGATGCAAACATTGAAAAAAGAAATATCTTCCCTTAAGAACTACACAGAAGCATTCTGTGAAACTTCTCCCTGTTCTGGGCATTCATCTCACAGAGATGAACCTATCTTTTGATTGAGCAATTTGGAAACACTCTTTTTGTAGGATCTGCAAGTGGACATTTGGAGCACTTTTAGGCCTATGGTGGGAAATGAAATATCTTCAAATAAAAAATATGCAGAAGCATTCTGTGAAACTTCATTCTGATCTGTGCATTCATCTAACAGCGTTGAACCTTTCTTTTGATTGAGCAGTTCTGAAACCGTCTTTTTGTAGAATCTACAAGTGGACACTTGGAGATCCTTGAGGCCTATGGTGAAAAACGAAATATCTTCCCATAAAAACAACACAGAAGAATTCTGTGAAACTTCTTTCTGATCTGTGCATTCATCTCACAGAGATGAACCTTAGTTTTGATTGAGCAGTTTTGTAACCCTCCTTTTGTAGAATCTCCAAGAGGACAATTGGAGTGCTTTGAGGCCTATGGGAAAAATGGAACTATCCACCCATAAAACCTACAGAGAAGCATTATGTGAAACTTCTTTCTGACCTGTGAATTCATCTCACAGAGTTTAACCTTACTTTTGATTGGGCAATTTTGAAACACTCTTTTTGTAGAATCTGCAAGTGGACATTTGGAGCACTTTCAGGCCTGTGTTGAAAAACGAAATATCTTCAAATAAAAACTACACAGAAGCATTCTGTGAAACGTCTTTCTGATCTGTGCATTCATCTAACAGAGTTGAATCTTTCCTTTCATTGAGCAGTTTTTAAACACTCTTTTTGTAGAATCTGCAAATTGACATTTTGAGAACATTGAGGCCTACGGTGAAAAACAAAATATCTTCCCATATTAACTACACAGAAGCATTCTGTGAAACTTCTTTCTGTTCTGTGCATTCATTTCACAGATTAGAACGATTCTTTTGATTTAACAGTTTTGAAACACTCTTTTTGTAGAATTTGCAAGTGGACATTTGGAGAGCTTTGAGGTCTATGGTGAAAAAGGAAATATATTCAAGTAAAAGCTACACATAATCATTCGGTGAAACTTCTTTCTATTCTCTGCATTCATCTCACAGTTTTGAACCTTTCTTTTGTTTGAGCAGTTTTGAAACACTCTTTTTTTAGAGTGTGCAAGTGGACGTTGGGAGCATTTTGAGGCCTATCGTGTAAAATGGAATATCTTCACATAAAAACTACAAAGAAGTATTCTGTGAAACTCCTTTGTGATCTGTGCATTCATCTCAGAGAGTGGAACCTTTCTTTTGATTGTGCAGCTTTGAAACAGGCTTTTTGTAGAATCTGTATTTGGACATTTGTAGAGCATTGAGTCCTATGGTGAAAAAAGAAATATCTTCACATAAAAACTACGCAGAAGCATTCTGTGTGTTCTGTGAATTCATCTCACAGGGAGGAAGCTATCTTTTGATTGAGCAGTTTTGAAACTCTGTTTTTGTAGAATCTGCAAGTGGACATTTGGAGGGTTTTGAGGCCTATGGTGAGAACCGAAATATCTTCAAATAAAAACTACACAAAAGCGTTCTTTGAAACTTCTTTCTTATCTGTGCATTCATCTAACAGAGTTGAAACTTTCTTTTGATTGAGCAGTTTTGAAACACTCTTTTTGAAGAATCTTCAAGTTGAAATTTGGAGAACAATGAGGACTATGGTGAAAAACGAAATATCTTCCCATCAAAACTACAAAGAAGCATTCTGAGAAACTTCTTTCTAATCTGTGAATTCATCTCACAAAGATGAACCTTTCTTTTGATTGAGCAGTTTTGAAACACACTTTTTGTAGAATCTGCAGGTGGACATGTCGAGTGCTTTGACGCCTATGGTGAAAAACGAAATATCTTCAAATAAAAACTACACAAAAGCATCCTGTGAAACTTCTTTCTGTTCTCTGCATTCATCTCACAGAGTTAATCCTTTCTTTTGATTGAGGAGTTTTAAACACATTTTTTGTACAATCTGCAAGAGGACATTTAGAACGTTTAGGCGCCTATGGTGAAAAACAAAATTCCTTCCCAGAAAAACTACACAGAAGCATTCTGTGAAACTCCTTCCTGATCTGTGCATTCATCTCAAGGATGATTGAGCAGTTTTGAAACACTCTTTTTGCAGAATCTGAAAGTGGACATTTGGAAAGCTTTGAGGCCTATGGTGTAAAACTAAATATCTTCCCATAAAAAATACACAGAAGCATTCTGTGAAAATTCTTTCTGTTCCGTGCATTCATCTCACTATCGTTTGATTCAGCAGCTTTGAAAAACTCTTTTTGTGGAATCTGCAAGTGGACATTTGGAGAGCTTTGAGGCCGACAGTGAAAAAGGAAATATCTTCAAACAAAAACTACACAGAAGCATTCTGTGAAACTTCTTTCTGATCTGTGCATTCGTCTATCAGAATTAAAGCTTTCTCTTCAGTGCACAGTTTTGAAACAATCTTTTTCTGGTATCTGCCAGTGGACATTTGGAGAGCATTGAGGCCTACCATGAAAAACGAAATATCTTCCCATAAAAACTATACAGAAGCATTCTTTGAAACTTCTTTCTGTTCTGTGCATTCATCACACAGAGTAGAACCTTTCTTTTGATTGAGCAGTTTTGAAACACTCTTTTTGTAAAATCTGCAAGTGGACATTTGGAGAGCTTTGAGGCCTATGGGGAAAAATGAATTATCTTCAAAAAAAACTACACAGAATCATTCTGTGAAACTTCTTTCTTTTCTGTCCATTCATCACAGAGAGTTGAACCTTTCTTTTGATTGAGCAGTTTCGAAACACTCGTTTTGTAGATTCTGCAAGTGGCCATTTTGTTCGCTTTAGGCCTATCGTGGAAAAAGAAATATCTTCAAAGGAAAACTACACAGAAGCGTTCTGTGAAAAATCTTTCTGATCTGTGAATTCATCTCACAGAATTGAAGCTTTCTTTTGATTGAGCAGTTTTGAAACACAGTTTTTGTAGAATCTGCAAGTGGACATTTGGAGCGCTTTGAGGCCTATGGTGAGAAACGAAATATCTTCCCATCAAAACTACACAGAAGCATTCTGTGAAACTTCTTTCTGATCTGTGCATTCATCTCACGGAGTTGAACCTTTCTTTTGATTGAGCCGTTTTGAAGCACTCTTCTTACAGAAACTGTAAGTGGACATTTGGAGCATTCTGTGGTCAATGGTGAAAAATGAAATATCTTCCCTAAAAAGTACACAGAAGCATTCTGTGAAACTTCTTTCTGATCTGTGCATTCAACTCACAGAGATGAACCCTTCTTTTGATTGAGCAGTTTTGAAACACTCTTTTTGTAGAATCTGCATGTAGACATATGGAGGGTTTTGAGGCCTATGGTGAAAAATGAAATATCTTCCCATAAAAACTACACAGAAGTATTCTGTGAAACTTCTTTGTTATCTGTGCATGCTTCTAACAGGGTGGAAACTTCTTTAAATTGGGCAGTTTTGAAACACTCTTTTCATAGAACCTGCAAGTTGAAATTTGGAGCGCTTTGAGGCCAATTGTGAAAAACGAAATATCTTAAAAGAAAAACTAAACAGAATCATTCTGTGAAATTTCTTTGTGAACTGTGCATTCATCTCACAAAGTTGAAACTTTCTTTTTATTGAGTCATTTTGAAAAACTCTTTTCATGGAATCTGCAAGTGGACATTTGGAGCGCTTTGAGGCCTATGTTGAAAAACGAAATATCTTCCAGAAAAACTACCCAGAAGCATTCTGTGAAACTTCTTTCTGTTCTGTGTATTCATCTCACAGAGTTTAACCTTCCTTTTGATTGAGTAGTTTTCAAACACTCTTTTCATACAATCAGCAAGTGCATATTTGGAGCGCTTTGAGGCCTGTCTTGAAAAATGAAATATGTTCAAATAAAAGCCACACAGAAGCATTCTGTGAAACTTCTTTCTTATCTGTGAAATCTTCTTACAGAGTTGAGACTTTCTTTTCATTGAGTAGTTTTTCAACACTCTTTTTGTAGAATCTGCAAGTGGGCATTTGGAGCACTTTGTGTCCCATGGTGAAAAATGAAATATCTTCCCATAAACATTACAGAGAAGCATTCTTTGAAACTTCTTTCTGAGCTGTGCAGTCATCTCACAGGGTTGAACATTTCTTTTGATTGAGCCGTTTTGAAAAAGTCTTTTCTTAGAATCTGCAAGTGGACATTTGAAGTGCTTTGAGTCCCATGGTGAAAAATGAAATATGTTAACAGAAAAACTAAACAGAAAGATACTGTTAATCTTCCTTCTATTCTGTGCACTGATCTCACAGAGTTGAACCTTTCTTTCAATTGAGTGGTTTTCAAGCATTCATTTGGAGTCCATTGAGGCCTAAGGTGAAAAACGAAATAACATCCAATAAAAACTACAGAGAAGCATTCTGTGAAACTTCTCTCTGATCTGTGCATTCATCTCACAGAGTTGAACTTTTCTTTTGATTGAGCAGTTTTGAAACACTCTTTTTGTAGAATCTGCAAGTGGATATTTGGAGCGCCTTGGAGTCTGTGGTGAAAAATGAAATGTCTTCTAATAAAAATTACAGAGAACCATTCTTTGAAACTTTTTTCTAATCTGTGCAGTCATCTCACAGGGTTGAAACTTTCTTTTGATTGAGCAGTAATGAAACACTCTTTTTGTAGTATCTGGAAGTGAACATTTGGAGCGTTTTGAGTCCCATGGTGAAAAATGAAATATCTTTGAATAAAAACTACACAGAAGCATTCTGTGAAATTTCTCTCTGATCTGTGCATTCATCTCACAGAGTTGAACCTTTCTTTTCATTGAGCAGTTTTGAAACACTCTTTTTGTAGAATCTGCAAGTGGACATTTGGAGTACTTTGAGGCCTATGGTGAAAAATGAAATATCCTCCCATAGAAACTACTCAAAAGCATTCTGTGAAACTTCTTTCTGATCTGTGCATTCATCTCACAGAGTTGAACCTTTCTTTTGATTGAATAGTTGTGAAAAACTCTTTTTGAAGAATCTGCAGTGGACATTTGGAGCCCTTTGCGGCCATTGGACTAAAACGAAATATCTTCCCGTAAATACTACACAGAAGCAGTCTGTGAAAGTTCTTTCTTTTCTGTTCATTCATCTCACAGGGGTGAACATTTCTTTTGAATGTGCCATTTTGAAATTCTCTTTTTGTAAAATCTGCAAGTGGACATTTGGAGTGCTTTGACACCTATGGTGAAAAACAAAATATCTTCAAAGAAAAACTACACAGAAGCATTCTGTTAAACTTCTTTCTGATCTGTGCATTCATCACACAGAGTTGAACTTTTCTTTTGATGGAGCAGTTTTGAAACACTGTTTTTGTAGAATCTGCAAGTGGACATTTGGAGTGCTTTGAGGCCTATATTGAAAAATGAAATATCTTCAAATAAAAACTACACAGAAGCATTGTGTGAAACTTCTTTTGGATCTGTGCATTCATCTAACAGCGTTGAAACTTTCTTTTGATTGAGCGGTTCGAAACACTCTTTTTGTATAATCAGCAAGTGGACATTTGGAGCACTTTGTGGTCTATGGTGAAAAAGGAAATATATTCCAATAAAAACTACACAGAAGAATTCTGTGAAACTTCTTCCCGATCTGTGCATTCATTTCACAGGGTTCTACCTTTCTTTTGATGGAGCACTTTTCAAACACTCTTTTTCTAGAATCTGCATGTGGACATTTGGAGCGTTTTGAGTCCTATGGTGAAAAACAAAATATCTCCAATAAAAATACACAGAAGCATTCTGTGAAACTTCTTTCTGATCTGTGCATTCATCTAACAGAGGTGCAGCTTTCTTTTGAATGAGCAGTTTGAAACACTCTGTTTGTAGAATACATAACTGGATATTTGGAGTGCTTTGAGGGCTATAATGAGAAAGGAAATATCGTCCCATAAAAACTACACAGAGGTATTCCGTGAAACTTCTTTCTGATCTGTGCATTCATCTCACAGAGTTGAATGTTTCTTTTGTTTGAATAGCTTTGAAACACTCTTTTTGTAATATCTGGAAGTGGACATTTGAAGCCCTTTGAGTCCCATGGTGAAAAATGAAATAACTTATCAGAAAAACTAAACAGAAGCATTCTTTGAAACTTCCTTCTGATGTGTACATTCTTCTCACAGAGTTGAAACTTTCTTTTGATTGAGCCCTTTTTAAAATCACTTTTTGTAGAATCTGCAAGTGGACATTTGGAGCACTTTGAGGCCTATGGTGAAAAAGAAAATATCCTCCCATAAAGACTACTCAGAATTATTCTGTGAAACTACTTTCTGATCAGTGCATTCATCTCACAGAGTTGAAACTTTCTTTTGATTGAGTAGTTTTGAAAAAGTCTTTTTAAAGAATCTGCAAGTTGGCATTTGGAGCGCTTTGAGGCATTTGGTGAAAAATGAAATATCTTCCCATAAAAACTACACAGAAGCTTTCTGTGAAACTTCTTTCTCTTCTGTGCATTAATTTCAAAGATATGAACCTCTTTTGATTGAGCAGTCTTGAAACATTCTTTTTGTAGCATCTGCAAGTGGACATTTGGAGCGCTTTGAGGCCAATAGTGTAAAACGAAATATCTTCAAAAAAAACTACACAGAAACATTTTGTGAAACTTCTTTCTGATCTGTGCATTCATCTCACGGAGTTGAACCTTTCTTTTGATTGAGCAGTTTTGAAACAATCTTTTTGTAGTATCTGCAAGTGGACATTTGGAGCACTTTGTTGCCATAGTGAAAAACGAAATATCTTTCCATAAAAAGTACACAGAAGCATTCTGTGAAACTTCTTTCTCATCTTTGCATTCGTCTCACAGAGATGAACCTTTGTTTTGATTAAGTAGTTTTGAAGCACTCTTTTTGTAGATTCTGCAGGTGGACATTTGGAGCATTTTGAGACCTATGGTGAAAAACGAAATATCTTCCCATAAAAACTACACAGAAGCATTCTGTGAAACGTTTCTGTGATCTGTGCAATCCTATAACAGAGTTGAACGTTTCTATCGATTGGGCAGTTTTGAGAAACTCCTTCCGTAGAATCTGCAAGTGGACCTTTGGTGCACTTTGAGGTCTATGGTGAAAAATGAAATATCTTAACAGAAAAACTAAACAGAAGCATTCTGTGAAACTTCTTTCTGATCTGTGCATTATTTTCACAGAGTTGAACTTTTCTTTTGATTGAGCCATTTTGAAAAACTCTTTTCATAGAATCTGCAAGTGGACATTTGCAGCACTTTGAGGCCTATGTTGAAAAATGAAATATCTTCCCATAAAAACCACACAGAAGCATTCTGTGAAACTTCTTTCTCTTCTGTGCATTGATCTGACAGAGTTGAACCTTTCTTTTGATTGAGTAGTTTTCAAGCACTCTTTTCGTAGAATTGGCAAGTGGACATTTGGAGCACTTTGAGGCCTATGGTGAAAAACAAAATATCTTAACAGAAAAACAAAACAGAAGCATTCTGTGAAACTTCTTTCTGATCTGTGTATTTATCACACAGAGTTGAACCTTTCTTTTTATTGAGCAGTTTTGAAACACTCTTTTTGTACAATCTGCAAGTGCACATTTAGAGTGCTTTGAAGACTTTTTGGGAAAAAGAAATATCTTCCCACAAAAATTACATAGAAGCATTCTGTGAAACTTCTTCCTGATCTGTGCATTCGTCTCACAGGAATGAACATTTCTTTTGATTGAGCAATTTTAAAACACTCTTTTTGTAGAATCTGCAAGTGGACATTTGGAGGGTTTTGAGGCCTATGGTGAAAAACGAATTATCTTCCCAAAAAACTACATAGAAGCATTCTGTGAATCTTCTTTCAGATCTGTGCATCCATCCCAGAGAGTTGAACCGTTCTGTTGATTGAGCAGTTTTGAAACACTCTTTTTGTGGAAACCTCAATTGGATATTTGGAGCACTTTGGTGCCTATGGTGAAAAACGAAATATCTTCCCATAAAAATAAAAGAGAAGCATTCTTTGAAACTTCTTTCTGATCTGTGCAGTCATCTCACAGGGTTGAAACTTTCTTTTGATTGAGACGTTTTGAACAACTCTTTTCTTAGAATCTGCAAGTGGATATTGGGAGCTCTTTGATTCCCATGGTGAAAAACGAAATATCTTAAAAGAAAAACTAAACAGAAGCATTCTGTGAAACTTCCTTCTGCTCTGTGCATTGATCTCACAGAGTTGAACCTTTCTTTTGTTTGAGTAGTTTTCAAGCACTCTTTTCATAGAATTGGCAAGGGGACATTTGGAGTGCTTTGAGGCTTATGGTGAAAAACGAAATATCTTAACAGAAAAACTAAACAGAAGCATTATGTGAAACTTCTTTCTGATCTGTGCTTTCATCTCACAGAGTTGAACCTTTCTTTTGATTGAGCAGTTTTGAAACACACTTTTTGTAGAATCTGCATGTGGACATTTGGAACGCATTGAGGACTTTGGGGAAAAATGAAATATCTTTCCATAAAAACACATGGAAGCATTCTGTGAAACTTCTTCCTGATCTGTGCATTCATCTCAAGGAGATGAACATTTCTTTTTATTGAGCAGTTTTGAAACACTCTTTTGAAGAATCAGCAAGTGGACATTTTGAGTGCTTTGGAGTCTATGGCAAAAAATGTAATATTTTCCCATAAAAATTACAGAGAAGCATTCTTTGAAACTTCTTTCTGATCTGTGCAATCATCTCACAGAGTTGAACCTTTCTTTTGATTGAGTTGTTTTGACACACTCTTTTTGTTGTATCAGGAAGTGGACATTTGTAGCGCTTTGAGTCCCATGGTGAAAAGCGAAATATTTTAACAGAAAAACTAAACAGAAGTGTTGTGTGAAACTTCCTTCTGATCTGTGCATTCATCACACAAGGGTTGAATTTTCTTTTGATTGAGCCATTTTGAAACACTCTTTTTGTAGAATCTGCAAGTGGACATTTGTAGCGCTTTGAGGTCTTTGGTGAAAAACAAAATATCCTCCCATAAAGAGTACTTAGACACGTTCTGTGAAACTACTTTCTGATCTGTGCATTCTTCTCAGAGTTCAACCTTTCTTTTGATTGAGTAGTTTTGAAAAACTTTTTGAAGAATCTGCAAGTGGACATTTGGAGCGCTTTGAGGACTTTGGTTAAAAATGAAGTATCTTCACATAAAAACTACACAGAAGCATTCCGTGAAACTTGCTTCTCTCTGTGTATTCATCTCACAGAGATGAACATTTCTTTTGTTTGAGCAGTTTTGAAACACTCTTTTTGTAGAATCTGCAAGTGGACATTTGGCGCGCTTTGAGGCCTATGGAGAAAACGAAATATCTTCAAAGAAAAATTACACAGAAGCATTCTGTGAAACTTGTTTCTGATCTGTGCATTCATCTCACAGAGTTGAACCTTTCTTTTAGTGGAACAGTTTTCAAACCCTCTTTTTGTAGAATCTGCCAGTAGACATTTGGTATGTTTTGTGGCCTATGGTGGAAAAGGAAATATCTTCACATAAAAACCAGACAGAAGTGTTCTGAGAAACTTCTTTGGGATGTGTGTGTTCATCTCACAGGGTTGTATCTTTCTTTTCAGGAAGCAGTTTGGAAACACTCTTTTTGTAGAGTCTGCAAGTGCACATTTGGAGCTCTTTGTGGGTTATGGTAGAAAAGGAAATATCTTCGCATAAAATCTAGACAGAAATAATTTGAGAAATTTCTTTGAGACGTGTGCATTCATCTCACAGAATTGAACCTTCCTTTGATGGAGGAGTTTTGAAACACTCTTTTTGTAGAATCTGTAAGTGGACATTTGGATTGCTTTACGCCTATGGTAGAAAAGTACATATCTTCACCTAAAATCTAGACAGAATCAGTGTGAGAAACTTCTTTATGATGTGTGCATTCATTTCACAGACTTAAACATTTCTTTTGATTGAGTAGCTTTGAAACTCTCCTTTTGTCAACTCTGCAAGTGGACATTTGGAGCACTTTGAGGCCTACTGTGGAAATGGAAATATGTTCACCTAAAAACTAGACAGAAGAATTCTCAGAAATTTCTTCATGATTTGTGAGTTCATCTCACAGTGTTGAACTTTGTTTTTATGGAGCAGTTTGGAAACACACCTTTTGTAGAATCTGCATGTGGACATTTGGAGCGCTTTGCAGTCTATGGTGGAAAAGGAAATATCTTCACATAAAAACTATCCAGAAAAATTCTGAGAAACATCTTTGTGGTGTGTTTGTTCATCTCACAGAGTTGAACCTTTCCTTTAATGGAGCAGTTTGGAAACTCTCCTTTTGTAGGATCTGCAAGTATACACTTGGTGCGCTTTGACTTCTATGGTGGAAAAGGAAATATCTTCACATAGAATCCAGACAGAAGAATTCTGAAAACTTCTTTGTGATGTGTGCATTCATGTCTCAGAGTTGAACCTTTCTTTTGATGGAGCAGTTTGGAAACACTCTTTTTGAAGAATCTGCAAGTGGACATTTGGAGCCCTTTGAGGCTTATGTTGGAAAATTAAATATATTCACAACAAAACCAGACAGAAGAGTCCTGAGAAACTTCCTTGTGATGAGTGCATTCATCTCACAGAGTGGAAAATTTTTTTGATGAAGCAGTTTGGAAACCCTCTTTTTGTAGAGTCTGCAGTAGGACATTTGGCGAGCTTTGAGGCCTATGGTTGAAAAGGAAATATCTTCACATAAAAACAAGACCAAAAAAATCTGAGAAACTTCTTTGTAATGTATGCCTTCATCTCACAGATGTGAATCTTTCTTTTGATGGAACACTTCAGAAGCACTCTTTTTTTAGAATCTGCATGTGGACATTTGGAGTGCTTTGAGGCCTATGGTGGAAATGGAAATATGTTCACATAAAAACTAGACAGAAGAATTCTGAGAAACTTCTTTGTGATGTGTGCGTTCATCTCACAGAGATGATCCTTTCTTTTGATTAAGCTGTTTTGATACTCTCTTATTGTAGAATCAGCAAGTGGACATTTCGAGTGCTTTGAAACCTATGGTGGAAAAGGAAATATCTTCACATAAAAACTAGACAGAAGAATTCTCCGAAACTACTCTGTGATGTGTGCATTCAAGTACCAGATATAAACCTTTCTTTTGATGGAATAGTTTTGAAACTATCTTTTTGTAGAATCAGCAAGTGGACATTTGGATTGCTTTTAAGCCTATGGTGGTAAAGGAAATATCTTCACATTAAAACTAGAGAGAAGAATTCTGAGAAACTCCTTTGTGATGTGTGAGTTCATCTCACAAAGGTGAACCTTTCTTTTATGGAGTAGTTTGGAAACACTCTTTTATAGAAACAGCAAGTGGACATGGTGAGCGCTTTGTGGCCTATGATAGAAAAGGAAATATCTTCACATATAATCTTGACAGAAGCAATCTGAGAAACTTCTATGTGATGTGTGCATTCATCTAACAGAGTTAAACCTTAGCTTTCATTGAGCAGTTTTGAAACTTTCTTTTTTTAGAATCTACAAGTGGACATTTGGAGAACTTTGAGGCCTATGGTGGAAAAGGAAATATCTTCACATAAAATCTAGACAGAAGAATTCTGGAAAACTTCTTTTTTCATTTGCTTTCATCTCCCAGAGTTGAACCTTTCTTTTGAATGAGCCATTTGGAAACTTTTTTTTGTAGAATATTCAATGGGACATTTGGAGAGCTTTGCAGCCTATGGTAGAAAAGGAAATATCTTCACATAAAATCTAGACAGAAGCAATCTGAGAAACTTCTTTGTGATGTGTGCATTAATCTCACAGAGTTTAAACTTTCTTTTGATTGAGTAGTTTTGAAACTCTCTTTTTGTAGAATCTGCAAGTGGACATTTGCAGGGATTTGAGGCCTATGGTGGAAAAGGAAATAACTTAACATAAAAAATAGACAGAGAAATTCTGAGAAACTTCTTTGTGATGCATTCGTTCATCTCACAGAGTTGAACCTTTCTTTTGATGGAGCAGTTTGGAAACACTCTTTTTGTAGAATCTGCAAGTGCATGTTTGTAGCGCTTTGCAGCCTATGGTAGAAAATGAAACATATTCACATAAAATCTAGAGAGAAGTAATCTGAGAAACTACTTTGTGATGTGTGCATTCATCTCACAGAGCTGAAACTTTCATTTGATTGAGCAGTACTGAAAGTCTCTTATTGTAAAATCTGCAAGTGCACATTTGGAGTGCCTTGAGGCCTATGGTGGAAAAGGAAATATCTTCACATAAAAACTAGAGAGAAGAATTCTGTGAAAATACTTTGTTATGTGTGCATTCATCTCAAGGAGTTGAACCTATCTTTTGATGGAGCAGTTTTGAAACATTCTTTTTGTAGAATCTGCAAGTGGACATTTGGTGTGCTTTGAGGCCTATGATGGAAAAGGAAATATCTGCACATGAAAACTAGACAGAAGAATTCTGAGAAACTTCTTTGTGATATGTGCATTAAACTCACAGGGTTGAACATTTCCTTTGATGGAGCAATTTGAAACATGCTTTTTATAGAATCTGCAGGTGGACATTTGGAGTGCTTTGTGGCCAGTGGTAGAAAAGGAAATATCTTCAACTAAAATCTAGACAGAAGCAAGCTGAGAAACTATTTTGTGATGTTTGCATTCATCTCACAGAGTTGAACATTTCTTTTGAGGAGTTTTGAAAGTCTCTTTTCATAGAATGTGCAAGTGGACATTTTAAGAGCTTTGAGGCCTATGGTGGAAAAGGAAATATCTTCACATAGAAAGTAGACAGAAGAATTCTGAGAAACTTCTTTGGGATGTGTGCATTCATCTCACAAGGTTGAACTTTTCCTTTCAGGGAGCACTTTGGAAATGCTCTTTTTGTAGAGTCTGCAAGTGGGCATTTGGAGCTCTGTGTGGCTTATGGTAGAAAAGGAAATATCTTCACATAAAATCTAGACAGAAGTAATTTGAGAAATTTCTTTGAGATGTGTGCGTTCATCTCACAGAATTGAACTTTCCTTTGATGGAGCAGTTTTAAAACACTCTTTTTGTGGAGTCTGTAAGTGGATTTTTGGAGCTCATTGCATCCTATGTGAGAAAAGTACATATCTTCACCTAAAATCAAGACAGAATCAGTGAGAGAAACTTCTTTGTGA
This sequence comes from Symphalangus syndactylus, assembly GCF_028878055.3. Lineage (NCBI taxonomy): Eukaryota > Metazoa > Chordata > Mammalia > Primates > Hylobatidae > Symphalangus > Symphalangus syndactylus. The sequence continues at coordinate 44,780,858 of NC_072434.2, read as the reverse complement.
TGTGTGCATTCATTTCACAGACTTAAACCTTTCTTTTGATTGAGCAACTTTGAAACTCTATTTTTGACAAATCTGCAAGTGGACATTTGGAGCGCTTTGAGGCCTACTGTGGAAAAGGAAATATGTTCACCTAAAAACTAGACAGAAGAATTCTCAGAAACTCCTTCATGATGTGTGTGTTCATCTCACAGTGTTGAACCTATGTTTTGATGGGGCAGTTTGGAAACACTCTTTTTGTAGAATCTCTGCGTGGACATTTGGAGCACTTTGCAGCCAATAGTGGAAAAGGAAATATCTTCACATAAAAACTAGCCCAAAGAATTCTGAGAAAACTCTTTGTGATATGTGTGTTCATCTCACAGAGTTGAACTTTTCTTTTGATGGAGCAGTTTGGAAAATCTCCTTTTGTAGAATATGCAAGTAGACATTTGGAGAGTTTTGTGGTCTATGGTAGAAAAGGAAATATCTTTACTTAGAAACTAGAAAGAAGCATACTGAGGAACTTCTTTGTGATGTGTGCATTCATCTCACAGAGTTAAAAGTTTCCTTTGATGGAGTAGTTTGGAAACACTCTTGTTGTAGAATCCACAAGTGGACATTTGGAAAACTCTGTGGCTAATGGTGGAAAAGGAAATATCTTCACATAGAAACCAGACAGAAGAATTATGAAAAACTTCTTTGTGATGTGTGCATTCATGTCACAGAGTTGAACCTTTCTTTTGATGGAGCAGTTTGAAAACACTCTTTTTGAAGAATCTGCAAGTGGACATTTGGAGCCCTTTGAGGCGTATGTTGGAAAAGGAAATATATTCACAAAAAAAACAGACAGAAGAATTCTGAGAAACTTCTTTTTGATGAGTACATTCATCTCACATGGTGGAACCGTTTTTTGATGTAGTAGTTTGGAAACACTCTTTTTGTAGAATCTGCAAGAGGACATTTGGAGCGCTTTGTGGCCTATGTTTGAAAAGGAAATATCTTCACATAAAAACAAGACAGAAGAATTCTGAGAAACTTCTTTGTAATGTATGAATTCATCTCACAGATGTGAATCTTTCCTTTGGAGGAGCAGTTTAGAAACACTCTTTTTTTAGAATCTGCAAGTGGATATTTGGAGTGCTTTGAGGCCTATGGTGGAAATGGAAATATGTTCACATAAAAACTAGACAGAAGAATTCTGAGAAACTTCTTTGTAATGTATGCATTCATCTCACAGATGTGAATCTTTCCTTTGGTGGAGCAGTTTAGAAACACTCTTTTTTTAGAATCTGCAAGTGGATATTTGGAGCACTTTTAGGCCTATGGTGGAAATGGAAATATGCTCACATGAAAACTAGACAGAAGAATTCTGAGAAACTTCTTTGTGATGTGTGCGTTCATCTCACAGAGAGGAACCTTTGTTTTGATTAAGCTGTTTTGAAACTCTCTTATTGTAGAATCTGCAAGGGGACATTTGGAGTGCTTTGAAGTCTTTGGTGGAAAAGGAAATATCTTCACATAAAAACCGGACAGAAGAATTCTCAGAAACTACTTTGTGATATGTGCATTCAAGTAACAGAGTGACACCTTTCTTTTGATGCAATAGTTCTGAAACTCTATTTTGTAGAATTGGCAACCGGTCACTTGGAGCACTTTTAGGCCTATGGTGGAAAAGGAAATATATTCACATAAAATCTAGACAGAAGAATTCTGAGAAACTTCTTTGTGATGTGTGTGCTCATCTCACAGAGTTGAACCTTTCTTTGAATGAGCCGTTTGGAAACACTCTTTCTGTAGAATTTGCAAGGGGACATCTGGAGCACTTTACAGCCTATGGTAGAAAAGGAAATATCTTCAGACAAAATCTAGACAGAAGCAATCTGAGGAACTACTTTGTGATGTGTGCATTCATCTCACAGAGTTAAAAATTTCTTTTAATTGAGTAGTTTTGAAACTCACTTTTTGTAGAATCTACAAGTGGACATTTGGAGGGCTTTGAGGCCTGTGGTGGAAAAGGAAATATCTTCACATAAAAACTAGACAGAAGAATTCTGAGAAACTTCTTTGTAATGTGTTCATTCATCTCACAGGGTTTAAACTTTCTTTTGATGGAGCAATGGGAAACACTCTTTTTGTAGAATCTGCAAGTAGATTGTTGTAGAACTTTGTGGCATATGGTAGAAAATGAAAAGTCTTCACATAAAATTTAGACAGAAGCATTTCTGAGAAACTTCTTTCTGATGTGTGCATTTATCTCACAGAGTTGAAACTTTCATTTGATTGAGCAGTATTGAAAGTCTCTTTTTGTAAAATCTGCAAGTGGACATTTGGAGCACTTTGAGGCCTATGGTGGAAAAGGAAATATCTTCACATAAAAACTAGACAGAAGAATTCTGTGAAAGTACTTTGTTATGTGTGCATTCATTCATCTCAAGGAGTTGAAACTTTCTTTTGATGGAGCAGTTTTGACACACTCTTTTTGTAGAATCTGCAAGTGGACATTTGGAGAGCTTGGAGGCCTATGGTGGACAAGGAATATCTTCACCTAGAAACTAGACAGAATAATTCTGAGAAACTTCTCTGTGATGCATGCATTCATCTCACAAGGTTGAACCTTTCTTTTCATGGAGCAGTTTGGAAACACCCTTATTGTAGAGTCTGCAAGTGGACATTAGGAGCACTTTGCAGCTTATGGTAGAAAAGGAAATATCTTCACATAAAATCTAGACAGAAGTAATTTGAGAAATTTCTTTGAGATGTGTGCATTCCTCTCACAGAATTGAATCTTCCTTTGATGGAGCAGTTTTGAAACACTCTTTTTGTAGAATCTGTAAGTGGACATTTGGAGCGTTTTGCAGCCTGTGGTACAAAAGTACATATCTTCACCTAAAATCTAGACAGAATCAGTGTGAGAAACTTCTTTGTGATGTGTGCATTCATTTCACAGACTTAAACCATTCTTTTGATTGAGCAGCTTTGAAACTCTCTTTTTGTCAAATCTACAAGTGGACATTTGGAGCACTTTGAGGCCTACTATGGAAAAGGGAATATGTTCACCTAAAAACTAGACAGAAGAATTTTCACAAACCTCTTCATGATGTGTGTGTTCATCTCACAGTGTTGAACCTTTCATTTGATTGAGCAGTTTTGAAACACTCTTTTTGTTGTATCTGCAAGTGGATATTTTGAGCGCTTTAAGGCCTATGGTGGAAAAGGAAATATCTTCATATACAAACTAAATAGAATCATTCTGACAAACTTCTTTGTGATGCGTGCATTCATCTCACAGAGATTAACCTTACTTTTAATAGAGCAGTTTTGAAACGTCTTTTTGTAGTACCTGCAAGGGGACATTTCGAGCACTTTTAGGCGTATCTTGGAAAAGGAAATATCTTCACAAAAAAACTAGATAGAAGCATATGACAAACTTCTTTTTGATGTTTGCATTCATCTCACTTAGTTGAACCTTACTTTAGTTAGAGCAGTTTTGAAACACTCTTTTTGTAGAATCTGCCAGTGGACATTTGGAGCGTTTTGGGGCCTATCTTGGAAAAAGAAAGATGTTCACATAAAAACTAGATAGAATCATTCTAACAAAGTTCTTTGTGATGTTTTCATTCATCTCACAGAGTGGAACCTTACTTTTGATAGGGCAGTTTTGAACCTCTCTCTTTGTAGTATCTACAGGGGGACATTTGGAGCACTTTGAAGCCTCTGGTGGAAAAGGCAATATCTTCACTTAAAAACTAGACAGAAGCATTCTGACAAACTGCTTTGTGATGTCTGCATTCATCTTACAGACTTGAACTTCACTTTTCATACAGCAGTTTTGACATACTGTTTTTGTAGAATCTGCAGGTGGACATTTGGAGGGCTCTGAGGCCAAGGGTAGAAAAGGAAATATCTTCATATAAAAACTAGACAAAACCATTCTGACAAGCTTCTTTGTGATGCATGCATTCATCTCACAGAGTTGAACCTTACTTTTGATAGAGCAGTTTTGAAACTCTCTCTTTCTTGTATCTGAAGGGGGATATTTGGAGTGCTTTGAAGCCTCTTGTGGAAAAGGAAATATCCTCGCATAAAAACTAGACAGAAGCATTCTGACAAACTTCTTTGTGATGTGTTCATTCAACTCAAAGTGTTGAACATTACTTTTGATAGAGCAGTTTTGAAACTCTCTTTCTGTAGTATCTGCAAGGAGACATTTGGAGTGCTTTGAGGCCTATCTTGGAAAAGGAAATATCTTCACATAAAAACTAAGCAGAAGCATTCTGACAAACTCCTTTTTGATGTGTGCATTCATCTCACAGAGGTGAACATTACTTTTGATTGAGGAGTTTTGAAACACTCTTTTTGTAGAATCTGCAAGTGGATATTTGGAGGACTTTGAGGCCTACGTTGGAAAAGGAAATATGTTCACTTAAAAACTAGAAAGAAGCATTCTGACAAACTTCTTTGTGATCTGTTCATTCACCTGACAGAGTTGAAACTGACCTTTTATAGAACTGTTTTGAAACAACCTTTTTGTAGAATCTGTAGTATCCATAGTTTCAAGTGCTTTGAGGACTATCTCAGAAAAGCAAATATCTTCACATAAGAACTTGACACAAGCATTCTTACAAACTTCTTTGTGATGTGTGCATTCACCTCACAGATTTGAACTTTACTATTAATTAAGCAGTTTTGAAACACTGTTTTTGTAGAATCTGCAAGTGGATATTTGGCGCTCCTTAAGCCAATGTTGGAAAAGCAAATATTTTCACATAAAAACCAGAAAGAAGCATTGTGACAAACTTCTTTGTGATGTGTGCATTCATCTCACAGAGTTGAACCTTCCTTCTGAAATAGCAGTTTTGAAACTCTCTTTTTGTAGTATCTGCAAGGAGACTTGGAGTGCTTTGAGGCCTTTCTTGGAAAAGGAATTCTTTTCACATAAAAACTAGAGAGAAACATTCTGACAAACTTCTTTCTAATGTATGCATTCATCTCAGAGAATTGTACTTTACTTTTGATAGAGCAGATTTGAAACACTTTTTTTGTAGAATCTGCAAGTGGACATTTGGAGCGCTTTGAGGCCTATGGTGGAAAATGAAATATCTTCAGATAAAAATTGGACAGAAGCATTCTGACAAACTTCTTTGTGATGTGTGCAGTCATCTCACAGAGTTGAATCTATGTTTTGACAGAGCATTTTTGAAACACTCTTTCTTTTTTTTTTTTTTTTTTTTTGCAGAGAAGTGAAAAATCCTTATTTATTATTCTGTTTTGCCCCACAGCAACACTCCCACCAAGAAATACTCCAAATGTGCCAAACAAAAATGGACTGAAGAGGCTAATTAGAGAAGTACTTCTATCTTTGCCCCTTAGATATTTCCAAATAACTAAAAATTCATCCCCTTAGAGTTGGAGTTCTTAATCTGGGGAGTTCGTCAACTTGGATGTAAATAAAACTACTCCTTTACTTTCCCTGAGATGAAACTTAGAATTTCCTTTAATTCCAAATGTAGGTATCAACCCACAGCAGAAGAAATCTTCAGGGTCACCAGTAGAAATCACAGATTTTTCTCTTAATTGTTTTAACTTCCTTTTTTTATTTATTTATTTATTTATTTTTTTATTATACTTTAGGGCTTTAGGGTACATGTGCACAATGTGCAGGTTTGTTACATATGTATCCATGTGCCATGTTGATTTCCTGCACCCATTAACTCCTCATTTAGCATTAGGTGTATCTCCTAATGCTGTCCCGACCCCCTCCCCCCACCCCACAACAGTCCCCGGAGCGTGATGTTCCCCTTCCTGTGTCCATGAGTTCTCATTGTTCAATTCCCACCTATGAGTGAGAACATGCGGTGTTTGGTTTTTTGTCCTTGCGATAGTTTACTGAGAATGATGTTTTCCAGTTTCATCCATGTCCCTACAAAGGACACGAACTCATCATTTTTTATGGCTGCATAGTATTCCATGGTGTATATGTGCCACATTTTCTTAATCCAGTCTATCGTTGTTGGACATTTGGGTTGGTTCCAACTCTTTGCTATTGTGAATAGTGCCACAATAAACATACGTGTGCATGTGTCTTTATAGCAGCATGATTTATAGTCCTTTGGGTATATACCCAGTAATGGGATGGCTGGGTCAAATGGTATTTCTAGTTCTAGATCCCTGAGGAATTGCCACACTGACTTCCACAATGGTTGAACTAGTTTACAGTCCCACCAACAGTGTAAAAGTGTTCCTATTTCTCCACATCCTCTCCAGCAGCTGTTGTTTCCTGATTTTTTAATGATGGCCATTCTAACTGGTGTGAGATGGTATCTCACTGTGGTTTTGATTTGCATTTCTCTGATGGCCAGTGATGAGGAGCATTTCTTCATGTGTTTTTTGGCTGCATAAATGTCTTCTTCTGAGAAGTGTCTGTTCATGTCCTCTGCCCACTTTTTGATGGGGTTGTTTGTTTTTTTCTTGTAAATTTGTTTGAGTTCATTGTAGATTCTGGATATTAGCCCTTTGTCAGATGAGTAGGTTACAAAAATTTTCTCCCATTGTGTAGGTTGCCTGTTCACTCTGATGATAGTTTCTTTTGCTGTGCAGAAGCTCTTTAGTTTAATGAGATCCCACTTGTCGATTTTGGCTTTTGTTGCCATTGCTTTTGGTGTTTTAGACATGAAGTCCTTGCCCACGCCTATGTCCTGAATGGTATTGCCTAGGTTTTCTTGTAGGATTTTAATGGTTTAAGGTCTAACATATAAGTCTTTAATCCATCTTGAATTAATTTTTGTATAAGGTGTAAGGAAGGGATGCAGTTGCAGCTTTCTACATATGGCTAACCAGTTTTCCTAGCACCATTTATTAAATAGGGAATCCTTTCCCCATTTCTTGTTTTTGTCAGGTTTGTCAAAGATGAGATAGTTGTAGCTATGTGGCATCATTTCTGAGGCCTCTGTTCTGTTCCATTGATCTATGTCTCTGTTGTGGTACCAGTACCATGCTGTTTTGGTTACTGTAGCCTTGTAGTATAGTTTAAAGTCAGGTAGTGTGATGCCTCCAGCTTTGTTCTTTTGGCTTAGGATTGACTTGGCGATGCGGGCTCTTTTTTGGTTCCATATGAACTTTAAAGTAGATTTTCCAATTCTGTGAAGAAAGTCATTGGTAGCTTGATGGGGATGGCATTGTATCTATAAATTACCTTGGGCAGTATGGCCATTTTCACGATATTGATTCTTCCAACCAATGAGCATGAAATGTTCTTCCATTTGTTTGTATCCTCTTTTATTTCATTGAGCAGTGGTTTGTAGTTCTCCTTGAAGAGGTCCTTCACATCCCTTGTAAGTTGGATTCCTAGGTATTTTATTCTCTTTGAAGCAATTGTGAATGGGAGTTCACTCATGATTTGGCTCTCTGTTTGTCTGTTATTGGTGTACAAGAATGCTTGTGATTTTTGTACATTCATTTTGTATCCTGAGATTTTGCTGAAGTTGCTAATCAGCTTAAGGAGATTTTGGGCTGAGACAATGGGGTTTTCTAGATATACAATCATGTCATCTGCAAACAGGGACAATTTGACTTCCTCTTTTCCTAATTGAATACCCTTTATTTCCTTCTGCCTGATTGCTCTGGCCAGAAATTCCAGCACTATGTTGAATAGGAGCGGTGAGAGAGGGCATCCCTGTCTTGTGCCAGTTTTCAGAGGGAATGCTTCCAGTTTTTGCCCATTCAGTATGATATTGGCTGTGGTTTTGTCATAGATAGCTCTTACTATTTTGAGATACGTCCCATCAATACCTAATTTATTGAGAGTTTTTAGCATGAAGGGTTGTTGAATTTTGTCAAAGGCCTTTTCTGCATCTATTGAGATAATCATGTGGTTTTTGTCTTTGGTTCTGTTTATATACTGGATTACATTTATTGATTTGCGTATGTTGAACCAGCCTTGCATCCCAGGGATGAAGCCCACTTGATCATGGTGGATAAGCTTTTTGATGTGCTGCTGGATTCGGTTTGCCAGTATTTTATTGAGGATTTTTGCATCAATGTTCATCAAGGATATTGGTCTGAAATTCTCTTTTTTGGTTATGTATCTGCCAGGTTTTGGTATCAGGACGATGCTGGCTTCGTAAAATGTGTTAGGGAGGATTCCCTCTTTTTCTATCGATTGGAATAGTTTCAGAAGGAATGGTACCAGTTCCTCCTTGTACCTCTGGTAGAATTCAGCTGTGAATCCATCAGGTCCTGGACTCTTTTTGGTTGGTAAGCTATTGATTATTGCCACAATTTCAGAACCTGTTATTGGTCTATTCAGGGATTCAACTTCTTCCTGGTTTAGTCTTGGGAGGGTGTATTTGTCGAGGAATTTATCTATTTCTTCTAGATTTTCTAGTTTATTTGCATAGAGGTGTTTGTAGTATTCTCTGATGGTAGATTGTATTTCTGTGGGATCGGTGGTGATATCCCCTTTTTAGTTTTTTATTGAATCTATTTGATTCTTCTCTCTTTTCTTCTTTATTAGTCTTGCTAGCGGTCCATTGATTTTGTTGATCTTTTCAAAAAACCAGCTGCTGGATTCATTAATTTTTTGAAGGGTTTTTTGTTTCTCTATTTACTTCAGTTCTGCTCTGATTTTAGTTATTTCTAGCCTTCTGCTAGCTTTTGAATGTGTTTGCTCTTGCTTTTCTAGTTCTTTTAATTGTGATGTTAGGGTGTCAATTTTGGATCTTTCCTGCTTTCTCTTGTGGGCACTTAGTGCTATAAATTTCCCTCTACACACTGCTTTGAACGTGTCCCAGAGATTCTGGTATGTTGTGTCTTTGTTCTCGTTGGTTTCAAAGAACATCTTTATTTCTGCCTTCATTTCATTATGTACCCAATAGTCATTCAGGAGCAGGTTGTTCAGTTTCCATGTAGTTGAGTGGTTTTGACTGAGTTTCTTAATCCTGAGTTCTAGTTTGATTGCACTGTGGTCTGAGAGATAGTTTGTTATAATCTCTGTTCTTTTACATTTGCTGAGAAGAGCTTTACTTCCAACTATGTGGTCAATTTTGGAATAGGTGTGGTGTGGTGCTGAAAAAAATGTATATTCTGTTGATTTGGGGTGGAGAGTCCTGTAGATGTCTATTAGGTCCACTTTTTGTAGAGCTGAGTTCAATTCCTGGATATCCTTGTTAACTTTCTGTCTCGTTGATCTGTCTAATGCTGACAGTGGGGTGTTAAAATCTCCCATTATTATTGTGTGGGAGTTTAAGTCCCTTTGTAGGTCACTGAGGACTTGCTTTATGAATCTGGGTGCTCCTGTGTTGGGTGCATATATATTTAGAATAGTTAGCTCTTCTTGTTGAATTGATCCCTTTACCATTATGTAATGGCCTTCTTTGTCTCTTTTGATCTTTGTTGGTTTAAAGTCTATTTTATCAGAGACTAGGATTGCAACCCCTGCCTTTTTTTGTTTTCCAGTTGCTTGATAGATCTTCCTCCATCCCTTTATTTTGAGTCTATGTGTGTCTCTGCACGTGAGATGGGTTTCCTGAATACAGCACACTGATGGGTCCTGACTCCTTATCCAGTTTGCCAGTCTGTGTCTTTTGATTGGAGCATTTAGCCCATTTACATTTAACGTGAATATTGTTATGTGTGAATCTGATCCTGTCATTATGATGTTAGTTGGTTATTTTGCTCGTTAGTTGCTATAGTTTCTTCCTAGCCTCGATGGTCTTTACAATTTGGCATGTTTTTGCAGGGGCTGGTACCGGTTGTTCCTTTCCATGTTTAGTGCTTCCTTCAGGAGCTCTTTTAGGGAAGGCCTGGTGGTGACAATATCACTCAGCGTTTGCTTGTCTGTAAAGTATTTTATTTCTCTTTCACTTATGAAGCTTAGTTTGGCGGGATAGGAAATTCTGGGTTGAAAATTCTTTTCTTTAAGAATGTTGAATATCGGCCCCCACTCTCTTCTGGCTTGTAGAGTTTCTGCTGAGAGATCAGCTGTTAGTCTGATGGGCTTCCCTTTGTGGGTAACCCGACCTTTCTCTCTGGCTGCCCTTAACATTTTTTCCTTCATTTCAACTTTGGTGAATCTGACAATTATGTGTCTTGGAGTTGCCCTTCTCGAGGAGTATCTTTGTGGCGTTCTCTGTATTTCCTGAATCTGAATGTTGGCCTGCCTTGCTAGATTGGGGAAGTTCTCCTGGATAATATCTTGCAGAGTGTTTTCCAACTTGGTTCCATTCTCCCCATCATTTTCAGGTACACCAATCAGACGTAGGTTTGGTCTTTTCACATAGTCCCAAATTTCTTGGAGGCTTTGTTCATTTCTTTTTATTCTTTTTTCTCTAAACTTCCCTTCTCTCTTCATTTCATTCATTTCATCTTCTATCAGCGATACCCTTTCTTCCAGTTGATCGCATCTGCTACTGAGGCTTCTGCATTCTTCGCGTAGTTCTCGAAACTTGGCTTTCAGCTCCATCATCTCCTTTAAGCCCTTCTCTCCATTGGTTATTCTAGTTATCCATTCTTCTAATTTTTTTTCAAAGTTTTTAACTTCTTTGCTATTGTTTTGAATTTCCTCTCGTAGCTCAGAGTATTTTGATCGTCTCAAGCCTTCTTCTCTCAACTCTTCAAAGTCATCCTCCATCCAGCTTTGTTCCGTTGCTGGTGAGGAACTGCATTCCTTTGGAGGAGGAGAGGTGCTCTGTTTTTTAGAGTTTCCAGTTTTTTTGGTCTGTTTTTTCCCCATCTTTGTGGTTTTGTCTACTTTTTGTCTTCGATGATGGTGATGTACAGATGGGTTTTTGGTGTGGATGTCCTTTCTGTTTGTTAATTTTCCTTCTACCAGACAAGACCCTCAGCTGCAGATCTGTTGGAGTTTACTAGAGGTCCACTCCAGACCCTGTTTGGCTGGGTGTCAGCACCGGTGGCTGCAGAACAGCGGATTTTCGTGAGACCACAAATTCAGCTGTCTGATAGTTCCTCTGAAAGTTTCGTCTCAGAGGAGTAACCGGTTGAATGAGGTGTCAGTTTGTCCTTACTAGGGGGGTGCCTCCCAGTTAGGCTGCTCAGGGGTGAGGGACCCACTTTAGGAGGCAGTCTGTCCGTTCTCAGATCTCCAGCTGCGTGCTGGAAGAACCACTACTCTCTTCAAAGCTGTCAGTCAGACAGGGACATTTAAGGCTGTGGAGGTTCTCACTGAGTTTTTGGTTGTCTGTGCCCTGCCCCCAGAGGTGGAGCCTACAGAGGCAGACAGGACTCCTTGAGCTGTGGTGGGCTCCACCCAGTTCGAGCTTCCTGGCTGCTTTGTTTACCTAAGCAAGCCTGGGCAATGGCGGGCGCCCCTCCCCCAGCCTCGTTGCCGCCTTGCAGCGTGATCTCAGACTGCTGTGCTAGCAATCAGCAAGACTCTGTGGGCATAGGACCCTCCGAGCCAGGTGCGGGACACAATCTCCTAGTGTGCCGTTTTCCAGGCCCGTTGGAAAAGCGCAGTATTAGGACGGGACTGACCCGATATTCCAGGTGCCGTCTGTTTCCCCTTTCTTTGACTAGGAAAGGGAACTCCCTGACCCCTTGCGCTTCCCGAGTGAGGCAATGCCTCGCCCTGCTTCAGCTCGTGCACAGTGCGCTTCACCGACTGTCCTGCACCCACTGTTAGGCACTCCCTAGTGAGATGAAACCGGTACCTCAAGCAGAAATGCAGAAATCACCCGTCTTCTGTGTTGCTGGGGCTGGGAGCTGGAGACTGGAGCCGAAACACTCTTTCTGTAGAATCTGCAAGTTGACATTTGGAGCCCTTTAAGGCCTATCTTGGAAAAGGAAATATCTTCTCATAAAACCTAGACAAAAGCATTTTGACAAACATCTTGGTGATGTGTGCATTAATCTCACTGACTTGAACCTTAATTTTGATTGAGAAGTTTTGAAACACTCTTTTTGTAGAATCTGCAAGTGGACATTTGGAGCACATTGTGGCCTGTGGTGGAAAACGCAATATCTTCCCATAAAAACTAGACAGAAGCATTCTGAAAAACTTCTTTGCGATGTGTGCATTCATCTCACAGAGTTGAACCTTACTTTTCATAGAGCAGTTTTGAAACACTCTTTTTGTAGAATCTACAAGTGGATATTTGGAGTGCTTTGAGGCCTATGGTGGAAAAGGAAACATCTTCACATAAAAATTAGGGAGAATCATTCTGACAAACTTCTTTGTGATGTGTGCATTCATCTCACAGAGTTCAACTTTGCCTTTGATAGAGCAGCTTTGAACCTCTCTTTTTGTAGAATCTGCAAGTGGACATTTGGAGCGCTTTGAGGCCTATGGTGGAAAAGGAAACATCTTCACATAAAAACTAGACAGAAGCATTTTGACAAACTTCTTTGTAAAGTGAGCATTTGTCTCACAGAGTTGAAGCTTACTTTGAGCAGCTTTGAAACACTCTTTCTTTGTAGAATCTGCAAGTGGACATTTGGAGCGCTTTGAGGCCTACGTTGGAAAAGGTAATATCTTCACATAAAAATTTAACAGAAACATTCAGAAAAACAATTTTGTGATGCGTGCATTCACCTCACAGAGTTGAACCTTACTTTTGATAGAGCAGTTTTGAAACCCTCTTTTTATAGAATCTGCACGTGGACATTTGGAGAGCTTTGAGGTCTTTGGTGGAAAAGGAAATAACTTCATATGAAAACTAGACAGAAACATTCACACAAACTTCTTTGTGATGCCTGCATTCATCTCACAGAGATTAACCTTACTTCTGATAGAGCAGTTTTGAACCTCTCTCTTTGTAGTATCTGCAAGGGGACATTTGGAGCAATTTGAGGTCTATCCTGGACAAGGAAATGTCTTTATACAAAAACTAGAAAGGATCATTGTGACAAACGTCTTTGTGATGTGTGCATGCATCTCACAGAGTTGAACCATATTTTTGATTGAGCAGCTTTGAAACACTCTTTTTATACAATCTACAAGTGGATATTTTGAGCGCTTTGAGGCCTATCTTGGAAAAGGAAATATCTTCACATAAAAACTAGACAGAAACAATCTGACCAACTTCTTTGTGAAATGTGCATTCATCTCACAGAGTTGAAACTTAGTTTTGATAGAGCAGTTTGAAGCACTGATTTTTGTACAATCTGGCAGGGGACATTTGGAGTGCTTTGAGGCCTGTGGTGGAAAAAGAAATATCTTCATATAAAAACAAGAGAGAAACATTCTGACAAACTTCTTTGTGATGCATGTATTCATCTCACAGAAATTAAGCTTACTGTTAACAGAGCAGTTTTGAAACTGTCTTTTTGTAGTATCTGCAAGGGGACATTTCCAGCACTTTGAGGCATATCTTGGAAAAGGAAATAACTTCAAATAAAAACTAGACAGAAGCATTCTGACAAACTTCTTTGTGATGTGTGCATTCATCTCACAGAGTTGAACCTTACATTTGATTGAGCTGTTTTGAAACACTCCGTTTGTAGAATTTACAAATAGATATTTGGAGCGCTGTGAGGCCTATGGTGGAAAAGGCAATATCTTCACATAAAAGCTAGGCAGAAACATTCTGACAAACTTCTTTGTGATGTGTGCATTCATCTCACAGAGATAAACCTTACTTTTGACTGTGCAGATTTGAAACACTATTTTGTAGAATCTGCAAGTGGAAAATTGGAGTGTTTTGAGGCCTATCTTTGAAAAGGAAATATCTTCACATAAAAACTACACAGAAGCATTCTGACAAACTTCTTTTTGATGTGTGCATTCATCTCACATACTTGAACCTTACTTTTGATAGAGAAGTTTTGAAACACTCTTTTTGTAGAATCTGCAAGTGGACATTTTGAGGGCTTTGAGGCCTATGGTGATAAAGGAAATATCTTCACATAAAAACTAGATAGAAGCATTCTGACAAACTTCTTTGTGATGTGTGCATTCATCTTACAGAGTCGAACCTTGCTTTTGATAGAGCAGTTTTGAAACACTCTTTTTGTAGAATCTGAAAGTGGACATTTGGAGTGCTTTGTGGCCTATGGTGTAAAAGGAAACATCTTCACATAAAAACTAGACAGAAGCATTGTGACAAATTTGTTTGTGATGCACGCATTCTTCTCACAGAGTTGAACCTTACTTTTGAAAGAGCAGTTTTGAAACTCTCTTTTTGTAGTATCTGCAAGGGGACATTTCGAGTGCTTTGAGGTCTTTCTTGGAAAAAGAATTATTTTCAAATGAAAACTAGAGAGAAACATTCCGACAAACTTCTTTCTAATGTGTGCATTCATCTCAGAGTTGTACCTTAGTTTTGATAGAGCAGATTTGAAGTACTCTTTTTGTAGAATCTGCAAGTGGACATTTGGAGCACTTGAGGCCTTTGGTTTAAAAGGAAATACCTTCAAATTAAAATTAGACAGAAGCATTCTGACAAACTTCTTTGTTATGTCTGCCTACATCTCAGAGAGTTGAATCCTACTTTTGATTGAGCAGTTTTGAAACACTCTTTTTGTAAAATCTGCCTGTGGACATTTGGAGCCTTTTGAGGCCTATCTATCTTGGAAAAGGAAATATCTTCACATAAAAACTAGACAAAAGCATTTTGACAGACTTGTTTATAATGTGTGCATTAATCTCAGTGAGTTAAATCTTACTTTTGATTGAGAAGTTTTGAAACACTCTTTTTGTAGAATCTGGAAGTGGACATTTAGAGCTCATTGAGGCCTGTGGTTCAAAAGGCAATGTCTTCCCATAAAAACTAGATAGAAGCATTCTGAAAAACTTCTTTTTGACGTGTGCATTCATCTCACAGAATTGAACCTTACTTTTGACTGAGAAGTTTTGAAACATATTTTGTAGAATCTGCAACTGGACATTTGGAGTGCTTTGTGGACTATGGTGTAAAAGGAAACATCTTCACATAAAAACTAGACAGAAGCATTGTGACAAACTTGTTTGCGATGTGTGCATTCATCTCACAGAGTTGAACATTACTTTTGATATAGCAGTATTGAAAAACTCTTTTTTTAGAATCTGCAAGTGGACATTTGGAGCGCTTTGAGGCCTATTTTGGAAAAGGAAATATCTTCAGATAAAAATTAGACAGAAGCATTCTGACAAACTTCTTTGTGATGTGTCCATTCATCTCACAGAGTTGAAACTTACTTTTGATAGAGCAGGTTTGAAACACTCCTTTTGTAGAATCTGCAATTGGACATTTGGAGTGCTTTGTGGCCTATGGTGGAAAAGGAAATATCTTCACATAAAAACGAGACAGAAGCATTCTGACAAACATTTTTTGTGATGTGTGCATTCATCTCACAGATTTGAACCTTACTTTTGGTAAGCAGTTTTGAAACACTATTTGTAGAATCTGAAAGTGGACATTTGGAGTGCTTTAAGGCCAATGATGGAAAAGGAAATATCTTCACATAAAAACTAGACAGAAGCATTATGTCAAACTTCTTTGTGATGTGAGAATTCATCTCACAGAGTTGAACCTTACTTTTGAATGAGCACTTTTGAAACGCTCTTTTTGCAGAATCTACAAGTGGACATTTGGAGTGCTTTGTGGCCAATGTTGGAAAATGAAATATCTTCACATAAAAACTAGACAGAATCATGCTGACAAGCTACTTTGTGACGCCTGCATTCATCTCACAGAGTTGAAATTTACTTTTTATTGAGCAGTTTTGAAGTGCTCTTTTTGTAGTATCTGCAGTTGGACATTTAGAATGCTTTGAGGTCTATGATGAAAAAAGAAATATCTTCACATAAAAATGAGACAGAACCATTCTGACAAACTTCTTTGTGAGGTGTTCATCCATCTCACAGATTTGAGCATTACTTTTGGTAGAGCAGTTTTGAAACCGTCTATTTGTAGAATCTGCAAGTGCACAATTAGAGTGATTTGAGGCCAATGATGGAAAAGGAAATATCTTCACATAAAAACTAGACAGAAGCATTATGTCAAACTTCTTTGTGATGTGCGAATTCATCTAACAAAGTTGAACCTTACTTTTGAATGAGCACTTTTGAAACACTCTTTTTGTAGAATCTGCAAGTGGACATTTGGAACGCTTTGTGGCCAATGTTGGAAAACGACATATCTTCACATAAAAACTAGACAGAAGCGTTCTGACAAACATCTTTGTGATGTGTGCAGTCATCTCACAGAGTTGAACTTTACTTTTCATAAAGCAGTTTTGACATACTGTTTTTGTAGAATCTGCAAGTGCACATTTTGAGGACTTTGAGGCCTATGTTGGAAAAGGAAATATGTTCACTTAAAAGCTAGAAAGAAGCATTCTGACAAACTTCTTTGTAATGTGAGCATTCATCTCATAGGGTTGAACCGTACTTTTGATTGAGCAGTTTTGAAACACTTTTTGTAGTATCTGTAGTTTGGAGTGCTTTGAGGCCTATCTTGGAAAAGGAAATATCTTCAAATAAGAACTAGGCACAAGCATTCTTACAAACTTCTTTGTGATGTGTGCATTCATCTCACAGATTTGAACTTTACTTTCGATTGAGCAGTTTTGAGGCACTCTTTTTGTAGAATCTGCAACTGGACATTTGGAGTGCTTTGAGGCCTATTGTGGAAAAGGAAATATCTTCACATAAAAACTAGACAGAAGCATTCTTGGAAACTTCTTTGTGATGTGTGCATTCATCTCACAGATTTGAACCTTACTATTGATAGAGCCACTTTGAAACACACTTTTTGTAGAATCTGAAGTGGACATTTGGAGCACTTTGAGGACCATCATGGAAAAGGAAATAGCTTCACATAAAAACTAGACAGAAGCACACTGAAAAACTTCTTTGTGATGTGTGCATTCATCTCACAGAGTTGAAACTCACTTTTGATTGAGCATTTTTGAAACACTCGTTTTGTAGAATCTGCAAGTGGACTTTTGGAGTGCTTTGAGGCCTTCGGTGGAAAAGGAAATATCTTCAGATAAAAACTAGTGGGAAGCATTCTGAAAAACTGCATTGTTATGTCACCATTCATCCCACAGAGTTGAACCTTACTTTTGATTGAGCAGTTTTGAAACACTGTTTTTGTTGGATCTGGAAGTGGATGTTAGAAGCATATGAGGCCTGTGGTTGAAAAGGAAATATCTTCTCATAAAAACTAGATAGAAGCATTCTGACAAACTTCTTTGTGATGTGTACATTCATCTCACAGGGTTAAAACTTAATTTTGATATAGCAGTTTTGAAACACTGTTTTTGTAGAGTCTGCAAGTGGACATTTGGAGTGCTTTGAGGCCCATGGTGGAAAAGGAAATAACTTCACATAAAAACTAGACGGAAGCATTCAGAAAAAATTCTTTGTGATGTGTCCGTTCATCTCACAGAGTTGAACCTTACTTTTGATAGAGTAGTTTTGAAACTCCCTTTTTGTACTATCTGCGTGGGGACATTTGGAGTGATTTGAGGCCTATCTTGGAAAAGGAAATATCTTCACATAAAAACTAGACAGAAGCATTCTGAAAAACTTATTTGTGATGTGTGCATTCATCTCACAAAGTTGAACCTTACTTTTTTTGAGCAGTTTGGAAACATTCTTTTTGTGGAATCTGCAAGTGGATATTCGGAGCAGTCTGTAGCCTATGGTGGAAAAGGAAATATCTTCATATAAAAATTAGATGGAAGCATTCTGACAAACTTATTTTTGATGTGTGCATTCATCTCACACAGTTGAACCTCACTTTTGATAGATGAGTATTGAAACTCCCTTTTTGTGGTATATATAAGGGAACATTAGGAGGGCTCTGAGGCCTATCTTGGAAAAGGAAATATCTTCACATAAAAACGAGACAGACGCATTCTGATAAACTTCTTTGTGATGTGTACATTCATCTCACAGATTTAAACCTTACTTTTCACTTAGCAATTTTGAAACAGTCTTTTTGTAGAATCTTGGAGGGGATATTTGCAGCGCTTTGAGGCCTGTGGTAGAAATGGAAAAGGAAATATCTTCATATAAAAACTAGACAGAAGCATTCTGACAAACTGCTTTGTGATGTGTGCATTCATCTCACAGAGTTGAACCTTACTTTTTACATAGCAGTTTGAAACACTCTTTTTGTAGAATCTGCAAATGTACATTCGCAGTGCTTTGAGGCCTATGGTGGGGAAGGAAACATTTTCATATAAACATTAGACAGAAGCATTCTGACAAACTTCTTTCTCATGTGTGCATTCATCTCACAGAGCGGAACGTTACTTTTGATAGGGCAGTTTTGAAACACTCTTTTTGAAGAATCTGCCAGTGGACATTTGGAGCTCTTTGAGGCCTACGGTGGAAAAAGAAATATCATCACATAAAAACTAGACAGTAGCACTTGGACAAACTACTTTGTGATGCGTGCATTCATCTCACAGAGTTGAAACTTACTTTTAATAGAGTAGTTTTGAAACTCTGTTTTTGTAGTATCTGCAAGGGGACATTTGGAGCGCTTTGAGGCCTAGCTAGGAAAAAGAAATAACTTCACATAAAAACTAGACAGAAGCATTGCGACAAACTACTTTGTGATGTGTGCATTCATCTCACAGAGTTGAACCTTACTTTTGATTGAGCAGCTTTGAAAAACTATTTTTGCAGAACATGCAAGTGGACATTTCGAGTGCTTTCAGGACTATCTTAGAAAAGGAAATATCTTCACATAAAAACTAGACTGAAGAATTCTGTGAAACTCCTTTGTTATGTGTGAATTCATCTCATAGAGTTGAACCATACTTTCGTAAAGGCAGGTTTGAAGCACTCTTTTTGTAGAATCTGCAAGTGGACATTTGGTGCACTTTGAGGTCTATGGTGGAAAAGGAAGTATGTTCACATAAAAACTGTACAGAAGCATTCTGACAAACTTCTCTGTGATGTGTGCATTCATCTAACAGAGTGAAACCTTTCTTTTGATTGAGCAATTTTGAAACTCTCTTTCTGTAGAATCTGCAAGTGGACACTTGGCATGGTTTGAGGCCAATGGTGGAAAAGTAAATATCTTCACATAAAATCTAGACAGAAGCAATCAGAGAAACTTCTTAGTGATGTGGGCATTCATCTCACAGAGTTCAACCTTACTTTTGATAGAGCAGTTTTGAAACTCTCTTTTCATAGTATCTGCAAGGGAACATCTGGGGAGCTTTGTGGCCTATCTTGGAAAAGGTCATATCTTCACATTAAACCTAGACAGAAGCATTCTGAAAAACTTCTTTGTGCTGTGTGCATTCATCTCACAGTGATGAACCTTACTTTTGATAGAGCACTTTTGAAACTCTCTTTTTCTAGTACCTGCAAGGGGACATTTGGAGATCTTTGAGGCCTATGTTAGAAAAGGAAATATCTTCACATAAAATCTAGACAGAAGCAATCAGAAAAACTTCTTTGTGATGTGTGCACTCATCTCACAGGGTCCAAACTTACTTTTGATGGAGCAGTTTTGAAACTCTCTTTTTGTAGTATCTGCAAGGGGACAATTGGGGTATTTTGAGGCCAATATGGAAAACGAAATATGTTCACATGAAAACTAGGCAGAAGCATTCTGACAAACTTCTTTTTGATGTGTGCATTCATCTCACAGAGTTGAACCTTAATTTTGATAGAGGAGTTTTGAAACTCTTTTTGTAGTATATGCAAGTGGACATTTGGAGCTCTTCGAGGCCAATCTTGGAAAAGGAAATATCTTCACATAAAAATTATACAGAAGTATTCTGACAAACTACCTTGGCTGCGTGCATTCATCTCACAGAGTTGAACCTTAATTTTGATAGTGCACTATTGAAACTTTATTTTTGTAGTATCTGCAAGGGGACATTTAGAGAGCAATGAGGCTTATCTTGGAAAAGGAAATATCTTCACATAAAAACTAGACAGAAGCATTCTGACATACTTCTTTTTGATGTGTGCATTCATCTCACAGAGCTGATCCTTACCTTTGATAGAGCAGCATTGAAACACTCTATTTGTAGAATCTGCAAGTGGTCATCTGGAATGCTTTGCGACCTATGGTAGAAAAGGAAATATCTTCATATAAAATATAGACAGAAGAATTCTGAGAAACTTATTTGTGATGTGTGCATTCATCTCACAGAGTGAAACCTTTCTTTAAATTGTGGAGTTTTGAAACTCTCTTTTTGAAGAATCTGCAAGTGGACATTTGGAGCACATTGAGGCCTATGATGGAAAAGGAGATATCTTCACATGAAATCTAGACAGAAGCAATCTGAGGAACTTCCTTGGGATATGTGCATTCATATCAACAAGTGAAAACTTTCCTCTGATTGAGTAGTTTGGAAACTCTCTTTTTGCAGAATCTGCAAGTGGACATTTGGAGCGGTTTTAGGTCTATGGTGGAAAAGGAAATATCTTCACATAAAACTAGACAGAAAAATTCTGAGAAACTTCTCTGTGATGCATTCGTTCATCTCACAGAGTTGGACCTTACTTTTGGTTGAGCAGTTTGGAAACACTCTTTTTGTATAATCTGCAAAGGGACATTTGGAGTGCTTTGCGGCCTATGCTTGAAAAGGAAATAGCTAAACATAAAATCGAGACAGAAGCAATCTGGGAAACTTCTTTGGGATATGTGCATTCATCACAATGAGTGAAACCTTTCCTTTGATGGAGCAGTTTGGAAACTCTCTTCTTGCAGAATCTGCAAGTGGACAAATGGAGCACTTTGATGCCTATGGTGGAAAAGGTAATATCTTCACATAAATACTAGATAGAAGAATTCTGAGAAACCTCTTTGTGATGTGTGCATTTATCTCACAGAATTGAAACTTTTTTTGATTGAGCAGTTTGGAAATACTCATTTTGTTGAATATGCAAGTGGACATTTGGAGCGCTTTGCGACCTATGGTAGAAAAGGAAATATCTTCACACAAAATATAGACAGAAGCAATCTGAGAAACTATTTTGTGATGTGTGCATTCATCTCACAGAGCGAAACCATTCTTTTGATTTAGCAGTTTTGAAACTCTCTTTTTGTAGAATCTGTGAGAGGACACTTGGAACGTTTGAGGCATATAGTGGAAAGGGAAATATCTTCACATAAAAACTCGACAGAATTCTGAGTAACTTTGCGACATGTGCATTCATCTCACAGAGTTTAACATTTCATTTGATTGAGCAGTTTGGAAACACTCTTTCTGTTGATTCTGCAAGTGGACATTTGGAGCGCTTTGTGGCCTGTGGTAGAAAAAGAAATATCTTCACATAAAATCTAGACAGAAGAAATCTCAGAAACTTCTCAGTGATGTTTGCATTCATCTCACAGAGTGAAACTTTTCTTTTGATTGAGCAGTTTTTAAATTCTCTTTTTGTAGAATCTGCAAGTGGACATTTGGAGTGCTCTGAGGCCTATGGTGGAAAAGGAAATATCTTCACCTAAAAACTAGACAGAAGGAATCTGAGAAACTTCTTTGTGATGTGTGCATTCATTTCATGGAGTTGAACATTTCTTTTGATTCAGCAGTTTGGAAATAGTCTATTTGTAAGATCTGGAACTGGACATTTGGAGCTCTTTGTGGCCTATGGTAGAAAAAGAAATATATTCACATAAAATCTAGAAAGAAGCAATCTCAGAAAATTCCTTGTGATATGTGCATTTATCTCACAGAGTGAAACCTTTCTTTTGATTGAACAGTTTTGAAACTTTTTGTAGCATCTGCACTTGGACATTTGGAATGCTTTGAGGCCCATGGTGGAAATTGAAACATCTTCACATAAAAACTAGACAGAAGAATTCTGAGAAACTTCTTTGTGATGTGTGTGTTCATCTCACAGAGTTGAATATTTGTTTTGATTGAGCAGTTTGGAAACACGCTTTTTGTAGAATCTGCAAGTGGACATTGGGAGCACTTTGCAGCCTATGGTAGAAAAGGAAATATCTTCACGTAAAATCTAGAAAGAAGCAATCTGAAAAACTTCTTTGTGATGTGTGCATTCATGTCACAGGGTGAAACATTTCTTTTGATTGAGCAGTTTTCAAAATCTCTTTTTGATGAATCTGCAAGTGGACATTTGGAGCTCTTTGAGGCCTATGGTGGAAAAGGAAATATCTTCACATAAAACTAGACAGAAGAATTCTGAGAAACTCCTTTGTGATGTGTCCATTCATCTCACAGAGTGGAAACATTTTTTTGATTGAGCAGTTTGGAAATCCTCTTTTTGTAGAATCAGCAAGTGGATATTTGGAAACAACAGGTGCTGGAGAGGATATGGAGAAATAGGAACACTTTTACACTGTTGGTGGGACTGTAAACTAGTTCAACCATTGTGGAAGTCAGTGTGGCAATTCCTCAGGGATCTAGAACTAGAAATACCATTTGACCCAGCCATCCCATTACTGGGTATATACCCAAAGGACTATAAATCATGCTGCTATAAAGACACATGGACACGTATGTTTGTTGCGGCACTATTCACAACAGCAAAGACTTGGAACCAACCCAAATGTCCAACAACGATAGACTGGACTAAGAAAATATGGCACATAAACACCATGGGATACTATGCAGCCATAAAAAATGATGAGTTCATGTCCTTTGTAAGGACATGGATGAAACTGGAAAACATCATTCTCAGTAAACTATTGCAAGGACAAAAAACCAAGCATCGCATGTTCTCACTCATAGGTGGGAATTGAACAATGAGAACTCATGGACAGAGGAAGGGGATCATCACAATCTGGGAACTGTTGTGGGTTTGGAGGAGGAGGGAGGGACAGCATTAGGAGATATACCTATTGCTAAATGATGAGTTAATGGGTGTAGCAAACCACTACAGCACATGGATACATATGTAACAAACCTGCACATTGTGCACATGTACCCTAAAACCTAAAGTATAATAATAAAAAAATAAAAAAAAGAACTTGACAGAAGAATTCTGAGAAACTTCTTGGTGATGTGTGTGTTCTTCTCACACAGTTGAAACTTTGTTTTGATTGAGCAGTGTGGAAACATTCTTTTTGCAGAATCTGCAAGTGGAACTTTGGAGGGCTTTCAAGCCTATGGTAGAAAAGGAAATATCTTACATAAAATCTAGACAGAAGCAGTCTTAGATACCTCTTTGTGATGTGTGCATTCATCTCACAATGAAACCTTTGCTTTGATTGAACAGTTTTGAAACTGTCTTTTCATAGAATCTGCAAGTGGACTTTAGGAGTGCTTTGAGGCCTGTGGTGGAAAAGAAAATATCTTCACATAAAATCTAGACAGAAGCACTCTGAGAAACTTCTTTGTGATGTGTGCTTTGATCTCAAAGAATGAAACCTTTCCTTTGATTGAACAGTTTTGAAACTCTCTTTTTGTAGAAACTGCAAGTGGTCATTTAGAACACTTTGAGGCATACGTTGGAAAAGGAAATATCTGCACATAAAAACTAGACAGAGGAATCTTGAGAAACTTCTTTGTGATGTGTGCATTCACCTCAAATAAATGAATCATTCTTTTGATTGAACAGTTTGGAAACAGTTTTTGTAGAATCTGCAAGTGGACAGTTGGAGTGCTTTGCATCCAGTGGTAGAAAACGAATTATCTTCACATAAAATCTAGCAGAAGAATTATGAGAAATTGCTTTGTGATGTGTGCATTCAACTCAAAGAGTGAAACCTTTCTTTTGATAGGGAGTTTTGAAACTCTCTTTTTGTAGAATCTACAAGCAGACATTTGGAGCGCGTTGAGTCCTATAGTGGAAAGGGATATATCTTCACATAAAAACTAGACAGAAGAATTCTGAGAAACCTCTTTGTGATGTGTACATTCATCTCACAGAGCTGAACCATTCTTTTGATTGATCAGTTTGGGAAAACTGTTTTTGTAGAATCTGCAAGTGGACATTTTGATGGCTTTGAGGCCTATGGAGGAAAAGGAAATAACTTCATGTAAAAACTAGACAGAAGAATTATGAGAAGCTTCTTTGTGGTGTGTGCATTCATCTCACAGAGCTGGACCTTTCTTTTGATTGAGGAATTTGGAAACACTCTTTTTGTAGAATTTGCAAGGGGACATTTGGAGCACTTTGCAGCCTATGGTTGAAAAGGAAATATCTAAACATAAAATCTAGACAGAAGCAATCTGAGAAACTACTTTGGGATACGTGCATTCATCACAAAGAGTGAAACCTTTCCTTAGATGGAGCAGTTTGGAAACTCTCTTTTTGCAGAATCTGTAAGCAGACATATAGAGCACTTTGATGCCTATGGTGGAAAAGGAAATATTTTCACATAAATATTAGATAGAAGAATTCTGAGAAACTTCTTTGTGATGTGTGCATTTATCTCACAGAATTGAGCCTTTCTTTTCATTGAGCAGTTTGGAAATACTCATTTTGTTGAATCTGCAAGTGGACATTTGTAGCGCTTTGTGGCCTATGGTAGAAAAGGAAATATCTTCACATAAAATATAGACAGAAGCAATCTGAGAAACTACTTTGTGATGTGTGCATTCATCTCACAGAGTGAAACCTTTCTTTTGATTTAGCAGTTTTGAAACTCTCTTTTTGTAAAATCTGCAAGTTGATATTTGGAGCATTTGAGGTATATGGTGGAAAAGGAATTATCTTCACATAAAAACTCGACAGAAGAATTCTGAGTAACTTCTTTGTGACATGTACATTCATCTCACAGAGTTTAACATTTTATTTGATTGAGCAGTTTGGAAACATTCTTTCTGTTGATTCCACAAGTGGACATTTGGAGCGCTTTGTGGCCTATGGTAGAAAAAGAAATATCTTCACATAAAATCTAGACAGAAGCAACATTAGAAACTCCTTTTTGATGTGTGCATTCATCTCACAGAGTGAAACATTTCTTTTGATTGAGCAGATTTGAAACCCTCTTTTTGTAGAATCTGCAAGTGGACATTTGGAGCGCTTTGGTGCCTATGGTGGAAAAGGAAATATCTTCACTAAAAAATAGACCGAATCATTCTGAAACATTATTTGTGGTGTGTGCATTCATCTCACACAGTTGAACCATTCTTTTGATTGACCTGCTTTAATCACTCTTTTTGTAGAATCTGCAAGTAGACATTTGGAGCGCTCTGAGGCCTATGCTGGAAAAGGAAATATCTTCACATAACAACTAGACAGAAGATTTCTGAGATACTACTTTCAAATGTGTGTGTTCATCTCACAGAGTTGAATCTTTCTTTTTGTTGAGCAGTTTGGAAATACTCTTTTTGAAGGACCTGCAAGTGGATCTTTGGAGAACTTTGTGTCCAATGGTGGAAAAGGAAACAACTTCACAAAAATCAAGACAGAAGCAATCTGAGAAACTGCTTTGTGATGTGTGCATTCCTCTCACAGAGTAAAAAC
Organism: Symphalangus syndactylus; assembly: GCF_028878055.3. Classification (NCBI taxonomy): domain Eukaryota; kingdom Metazoa; phylum Chordata; class Mammalia; order Primates; family Hylobatidae; genus Symphalangus; species Symphalangus syndactylus. Next base: position 44,755,585 of record NC_072434.2, on the reverse strand, counting down.
TTTCTTCTGATTAAGCAGTTTTGAAACTCTCTTTTTGTAGAATCAGCAAGTGGACATTTGGAGTGCTTTGTGGTCTATGGTGGAAAAGGAAATATATTCATATAAAAACTACACAGAAAAATTATGAGAAACTTCTTTGTGATGTGTGTGTTCATGTCACAGTGTTGAAACTTTCTTTTGAATGAGCTGTTTGGAAACATTCTTTTTGTAGAATCTGCAAGTGCTCATTTGGAGCACTTTGCTTCTTATGGTGGAAATGTAAATATCTTCACATAAAATCTAGACAGAAGCAATCTGAGAAACTTCTTTCTGATGTGTGTATTCATCTCACAAAGTGAAACATTTGTTTTGATTTGAACAGTTTTGAAACTCTTTTTTTGTAGAATCTGTAAGTTTACATTTGGAGAGCTTTGAGGCCTATTGTGGAAATGGAAATATCTTCACATAAAAACTAGACTGAAGAATTCTGAGAAACTTCTTTGTTATGTGTGCGTTCATCTCACAGAGTTGAACCTTTCTTTTGATTGAGCTGTTTGGAAACACTCTTTTTCTAGAATCTGAATGTGGACATTTGGAGGGCTTTGCAGCCTATGGTAGAAAAGGAAATACCCTCACATAAAATCTAGACAGAAGCAAACTGAGAAACTACTTTGTGATGTGTGCATTCATCTCACAGAGTGAAACTTTATTTTGATTGAGCAGTTTTGAGACTCTCTTTTTGTAGTATCTGCAAGTAGACATTTGGAGCACTTTGATTCCTAAGGTGGAAAAGGAAATATCTTCAAATAAAAACTAGACAGAAGAATTCCAAGAACCTCCTTTGTGATGTGTGGGTTCATCTCACAGAGTTGAACCTTTCTTTTGACTGAGCAGTTTAGAAACACTCTTTTTGTAGAATCTGCAAGTGGACATTTGGAGCGCTTCATGGCATATGGTAGGAAAGGAAATTTCTTCACACAAAATCTAGACAGAAGCAACTTGGGAAACTTCTTTGTGATGTGTACATTCATCTCAAAGAGTGATAATTTTCTTTTGATTGATGTGTTTGTAATCACTCTTTTTGTAGAATCTGCAAGTGACATTTGGAGTGCTTTCAGGCCTATGGTGGAAAAGGAAATATCTTCACATAAAAACTAGACAGAAGAATTCTGAGTAACTTCTTTTTGATGTTTGCCTTCAACTCACAGAGTGAAACCTTTCTTTTGATTGAGCAGTTTGGAAACACACCTTTGTTAGAATCTGCAAGAGGACATTTGGAACACTTTACAGCCTCTGGCAAAAAACGAAATAACTTCACATACAATCTATACAGAAGCAACCAGAGAAACTTCTTTGTGATGTGTACATTCATCTCACAGAGTGAACATTTTCTTTTCATCGAGCAGTTTGGAAACTCTTTTATTGTAGAATCTGCAAGTGCACATTTGGAGCGCATTGAGGCCTATGTTGGAAAAGGAAATACTTTCACATAAAAACTAGACAGAACAATTCTGAGAAACTTCTTTGTGATGTGTGAGTGCACCTCACAGAGTTGAACCTTTCTTTTGATTCAGCAGTTTGGAAACTCTCTTTTTGTGGAATCTGCAAGTGGACAATTGGCATGCTTTGCATCTTATGGCAGAAAGGGAAATATCTTCACATAAAATCTAGACAGAAGCAATCTGAGAAACTTCTTTGTGATGTATGCGTTCATCTCACAGAGTGAAAAGTGTCTTTTGATTGAGCAGTTTTGAAACTCTCTTTTTGTAGAATCTGCAAGTGGACATTTGGAATGCTTTGAGGATTATGGTGGAAAGGAAATATCTTCACATAAATACTAGACAGAAGAATTCTGAGAAACTTATTTTTGATGTGTGCATTCATCTCAGAGTTGAACCTTTACTTTGCTTGTGAAGTTTGGAAACAATCTTTTTGAGGAATCTGTAAGTGGACATTTGGAGCACTTTGTGATCTATGGTAGGAAAGGAAATATCTTCAAATAAAATCTAGACAGAAGCAATCTGAGAAACTTCTTTGTGATGCATGCATTCATCTCATAGAGTGAAACCTTTCTTTCAATTGAGCAGTTTTGAAACTCTCTTTTTGAATAATCTGCAAGTGGACATTTTGAGCACTTTGAGGCCTATGCTGGGAAAGGAAAGATCTTCACATAACAACTAGACAGAAGAATTCTGAGATACTACTTTGTGATGTGTGCATACATCTCACAGAGTTGAATCTTTCTTTTGTTTGAGCAGTTTTTAAATACTCTTTTTGAAGTACCTGCAAGTGGAAATTTGGAGCACTTTGCGGCCTATGGTAGGAAAGGAAACATCTTCAAATAAAATGTAGACAGAAGCAATCTGAGAAACTTCTGTGTGATGTGTGCATTCATCTCACAGAGTGAAACCTTTCTTTTGATTGAGCAGTTTAGAAACTCTCTTTTTGAAGAATCTGCAAGTGGACAATTTGAGAACTTTGAGGCCTATGGTGGGAAAGGAAATATCTTCACATAACAACTAGACAGAAGAATTCTGAGATACTACTTTGTGACGTGTGTGTACATCTCACAGAGTTGAACCTTTCTTTTGTTTGAGAAGTTTTTAAACACTCTTTTTGAAGTGCCTGCAAGTGGACATTTGGAGTGCTTTGCATCCTATATTGGAAAAGGAAATATCTTCACAAAAACTCTAGAAAGAAGCAAACTGAGAAACTTCTATGTGATGTGCGCATTCATCTCACAGAGTAAAACCTTTCTGTAGATTTAGCAGTTTTGAAACTCTCTTTGTGTTGAATCTGCAAGTCGACAATTGGAGTGCTTTGAGGCCTATGGTGGAAAAGGAAACATCTTCACATAAAAACTACACAGAAGAATTCTGTGAAACTTCTTCATGATTTATTTGTTCATCTCACAGAGTTGAAACTGTCTTTTGATTTTGCCATTTGGAAACACTCTTTTTGTATAATATACAAGTGGACATTTCTAGCGATTTGCATCCTATGGTGGAAAAGGAAATCTCTTCATAGAAAATATAGAAAGAAGCAATCTGAGAAAAATCGTTGTGATGTGTGCATTCATCTCACAGAGTGATACCTTTCTTTTGATTGAGCAGTTTTGAAACTGTTTTTGTAGAATCTGCAAGTGGACATTTGGAGCTCTTTGAGGCCTATGGTGGAAAAGGCAATATCTTCACATAAAACCTTTTTGGAAGAATTATGTGAAACATCTTTGTGATGTGTGCATTCATCTCAAAGAGTTGAACATTTCTTTAGATTGAGCGGTTTGGAAACACTCTTTTTGTACAATCTGCTGGTTCGACATTTGTAGCGCTTTGCTGCCTATGGTGGAAAAGGAAATATCTTCACATAAACTCTATACAGAAAAAATCTGAGAAACTTCTTTGTGATGTGTGCAATCATTTCACAGAGTAAAGCTTTCTTTTGATAGAGCAGTTTTGAAACTCTCTTTTTTAGAATCTGCAGGTGGATATTTTTAGTGCTTTGAGGCCAATGGTGGAAAAGGAAATATCTTCACATAAAAACTAGACAGAAGAATTCTGAGACACTTCTTTGTGATATTTGCTTTCATCTCACAGATTAGAACCTTTCTTTTGATTGAGAAGTTTGGAAATACTCTTTTTGTAGGATCTGCAAGGTGACATTTTTAGATCTTTGTGGCCTAGGTTGGAAAAGAAAATATCTTCATGTAAAATCTAAAGAGAAGCAATTCAAGAAACTTCTTTGTGATGTGTGCATTCATCTTGTGGAGTGAAACCTTTTTTTTGATTGAGCAGTTTTGAAACTAGACAGAGCGTTCTGACAAACTTCTTTCTGATTGTGCATTCAACTCACAGAGTGAAGGCTTTCTTTTCATTGAGCAGTTTTGAAACTCTCCTTTTATAGAATCTGAATGGGGACTTTTGGAGCCCTTTGAGGCCTATGGTGGAAAAGGAAATATCTGCACATAAAGACTAGACAGAAAAATTCTAAGACACTTCTTTGTGATAATTTCATTCATCTGACAGAATTGAACCCTTCTTTTGATAGAGCAGTTTTGAAACTATATTTTTGTAGAATCTGCAAGTGGACATTTGGAGCACTTTGGAGCCTTTGGAGGAAAAGGAAATATCTTCACATACAATCTAGACAGAAGCTATCTGAGAAACTCGTTTGTGATGTGTGCATTCATCTCACAGAGTTAAACATTTGTTTTGATTGAGCAGTTTTGAAACTCTCTTTTTGTAGCATCTGCTAGTGGACATTTGGAGCACTTTGAGGCCTGTGATGGAAAAGGAAATGTCTTCACATAAAAACTAGACAGAAGCAATCTGAGAAACTTCTTTGTGATGTGCGCATTCATCTCACAGAGTGAAATCTTTCTTTTGATTGAGCAATTTGGAACTCTCTTTTTGTAGAATTTGCAAGTGGACATTCGGAGGATTTTGTGGCCTATGGTGGAAATGGAAATATCTTCACATAAAATCTAGAAAGTAGCAATCTGAGAAACTTCTTTGTGAAGTGTGCACATATCTCACCGTGAAAACTTTCTCTTGATTGAGCAGTTTGGAAACATTCTTTTTGTAGAATCTGCAAGTAGACTTTTGGAGGTCTTTGTGGCATATGGTAGAAAAGGAAATATCTTCACATAAAATCTAGACAGAAGAATTCTGAGAAACATCTTTGTGATGTGTTTATTCACCTCACTGTGTTGAAACTTTGTTTTGATTCAGCAGTTTGGAAACACTCTTTTTGTAGAATCTGCAAGTGGATATTTGGAGGGCTTTTTGGTCTATGATGGAGAAGGAAATATCTTCCCATAAATCTACACAGAAGCAATTGGAGAAACTTCTTTGTGATGTGTGTGTTCATCTCACAGAGTTGAACTTTTCCTTTGATTGAGCAGTTTGGAAACAGTCTTTTTGTAGAATCTGCAAGTGGACATTTGGAGCACTTTGTGGACTGTGGTAGAAAAGGAAATATCTTCATATAAAATATTGACAGAAGCAATCTGAGAAACTTCTTTGTGATGTGTGCATTCATCTCACAGAGTGAAACCTTTATTTGATTTAGCAGTTTGGAAACTCTCTTTTTGTAGAATCTGCAATTGTACATTTGGAGCACTTTGAGGACTATGGTGGAAAAGGAAACATCTTCACATAAAAAGTAGACAGAAGAATTCAGGGAAACTTTGTAATGTGTGCATTCATCTCACAGAGTTGAAACTTTCTTTTAATTGAGCAGGTTGTAAACACTCTTTCTTTTCGTGGAATCTGCAAATGGACATTTTTAGAGTTTGTGACTTATTGTAGAAAAGGAAATATCTTCACATAAAATCTAGACAGAAGCAATTTGATAAACTTTTTTGTGATGTGTGTGTTCATCTCACAGAGTTGAACATTTCTTTTGATTGAGCAGTTTGGAAACACTCTTTTTGTACAATCTGCAAGGGGACATTTGGAGCGCTTTGCACCCTATGGAGGAAAGGGAAATATCTTCACTTAAAATATAGACTGAAGCAATCTGAGAAACTTATTTGTGATGTGTGCATTCATTCCATGGAATGAAAACTTTCTTTTGATTGAGCAGTTTTGAAACTCTCTTTTTGTAGAGTCTGTGAGTGTACCTCAGGAGCACTTTGGGGTCTTTGGTGGAAAAAGAAATATGAAATATCTTCACATTAAAAACTAGACAGAATAATTCTGATAAACTTCTTTGTGATGTGTGCATTCATCTGACAGAGTTGAACCTTTCTTTTGATTGAGCAGTTGAGAAACTCTCTTATTGTAGAATCTTCAAGTGGACAATTCTTCTGTCCACTTTTTATGTGAAGATATTTCCTTTTCCAAAATAAGCCTCAAAGCGCTGCAAATGCCCAATTGCAGATTCTACAAAAGGATAGCTTTAAAAATGCAGAATCAAAAGAAAGGTTTCAATCTTTGAGATAAATGCACACGTCACAAAGAGTTTCCCAGATTGTTTCTGTGTAGATTTTATGTGAAGAAATTTCCTTTTCTTCCATAGGCTGCAAAGCACTCCAAATGTCCACTTGCAGAACCTACAAAAAGGGTGTTTCCAAACTGCTCACTCAAAAGAAATTTTCAACTCTGTGAGATGAATGCACACATCACAAAGGAGTTTCTCATAATACTTCTGTCTAATTTTCATCTTTTCCACCCTAGGCCTCAAAGTGCTCCAAATGTCCAATTGCAGATTCTAAAAAAAGACAGTTTCAAAAATGCTCAATCAAAAGAAATGTTTCACTCTGTGAGATGAATGCACACATCATAAAGAAGTTTCTCAGATTGCTTCCATCTAGCTTTTATGTGAAGATATTACCTTTTCTACCATATTCCGCAAAGCCCTCCAAATGTCCACTTGCAGATTCTACAAAAAGAGTATTTCCAAACTGCTCAATCAAAAGAAAGCTTCAGCTCTGTGAAATGAATGCACACATCACAAAGCCGTTTCTCAGATTGCTGCTGCCTAGATTTTATGTGAAGATATTTCCTTTTCTACCATAGGCCACAAAGCGCTCCAAATGTCAAGTTGCAGATTCTACAAAAAGAGTGTTTCCAAACTGCTCAATCAAAAGAAAGGTTCAACTGTATCAGACGAATGCAGACATCACAAAGAAGTAAGTTTCTCAGATTGCTTCTGTCTAGGTTTTATGCGAAGATGTTTCCTTTTCTTCCACAGCTTCAAAATGCTCCAAATGTCTACTTCCCGATTCCACCAACAGTGAGTTTCAAAACTGCTAAATCAAAAGAAATGTTTCACTGCGTGAGTTCAATATACACATCTCAAACATGTTTCTCAGAATGCTTCTCTCTGTATTTTATGTGAAGACATTTTCCTTTTCAACCATAGGATGCAAAGAGCTCCAAATGTCCACTTGCAGATTCTACGAAAAGTGTTTTTCAAAACTGCTCAAGCAAAAGAAAGGTTCCACTCTGTAAGATGAATGCACACATCACAAAGAAGTTTCTCAGATTTCTTCTGTCTTGTTTTTATGTGAAGATATTTCCTTTTCCACATATGCCTCAAAGCACTCCAAAAGTCCACTTGCAGATTCCAAAAAAGAGAGTTTCAAAACTGTTCAACCAAAAGAAAGTTTTCAGACTGTGAGGTGAATGCAAACATCACCAAGAAGTTTCTCAGATTTCTTCTGTCTATATTTCATGTGAAGATATTTCCTTTTCTACCATAGGCCAGAAAGCACTCCAAATCTCCACCTGCAGATTCTACAAAAAGATTGTTTCCAAACTTCTAAATCAAAAGAAAATTTCAACTCAGTGAGACGAATGCACACATCACAAAGTAGTTTCTCAGAATTCTTCTGTCTAGTTTTTATGTGAAGATATTTCCTTTTCTACAGTAGGACTCAAAGCTCTCCAAATGTCCACTTGCAGATTCTACAAATGAGAGTTTCAAAACTGCTCAATCAAAAGAAAGATTTCACTCTGTGAGATGAATGCCCACATCACAAAAACTTTCACAGATTGCTTCTGTTCAGATTTTATGTGAAGATATTTTGATTTCCACTATAGGCCAGAAAGCGCTCCAAATGTCCACTTGCAGATTCTCAAAAAAGAGTTTTTCCATACTGCTCAATCAAAAATAATGTGCAATTCTGTGACATGAACTCACACATCACAAAGCAGTTTCTGAGAATTCTTCGCTCTAGTTTTTAAGTGAATATATTTCCTTTTCCACCATGGGCCTCAAGGTGATCCAAATGTCCAATTACAGATTCTACAAAAAGGGTGTTTCCTAGCTGCTCAATCAAAAGAAAGTTTCAACTCAGTGAGATGAATGTTCACGTCACAAAGAAGTTTCTCAGAATGCTTCCGTCTAGTTTTTATGTGAAGATATTTCCTTTTCCACCATAGGCCTCAAAGCGCCCCTAATGTCCACTTAAGATTCTACAAAAAGAGCGTTTGAAAACTGCTCTATGAAAAGAAAAGTTTCACTCTGTGAGATGAATGCACACATCACAAAATCTTTCAAAGATTGCTTCTGTCTAGATTTTATGTGAAGATATTTCCCTTTCTACCATAGGCCGCAAAGCGCACCAAATGTCTACTTGCAGATTGTACAAAAAGAGTGTTTCCATACTTCTCAATCAAAAGAAATTTGCAACTCTGTTAGATGAACTCACACACGACAAAGCAATTTCTCAGAATATTTCTGTCTAGTTTTTAAGTGAAGATCTTTCCTTTTCCACTATTGACCCCAAAGCACTCAAATGTCAAATTGCAGATTCTACAGAAGAGAGTTTCCAAACTGCTCAATCAAAAGGAAGGTTTCACTCTGTGAGATGAATGCACTCATCACAAAGACGTTTTTCCGATTGCTTCTGTCTAGATTTTATGTGAAGATATTTCCTTTTCTACCATAGGCCGCAAAGCACTCCAAACGTCCAGTTGCAGATTCTACAACAAGAGTATTTCCAGGCTGCTCAATCAAAAGAAAAGTTAAAGTCTGTGACATTAACACACACATCACAAAGTAGTTTCTCGGAATTCTTCTGTCTAGTTTTTATGTGAAGATACTTCCTTTTCCACCCTAGGCCTCAAAGTGTTCCAAGTGTCCATTTGCAGATTCCAGAAAAAGAGAGTTTCAAAACTGCTGAATCAAAAGAAAGGTTTCACTCTATGAGATCATTGCACACATCAAAAAGAAGTTTGTCAGATTACTTCTTTCTAGATTTAATGTTAAGATGTTTCCTTTTCTACCATAGGCCACAAAGTGCTCCAAATTTCCACTTGCAGATTCTACAAAAAGAGTATTTCCAAACTGCTCAATCAAAAGAATGGTTCAACTCTGTGAGATGAATGCACACATGACAAAGAAGTTTCTCAAAATTCTTCTGTCTAGTTTTTCTGTGAAGATATTTCCTTTTCCACCACAGACTTCAAAGAGCTCCAAATGTCACCTTGCAGATTCTACAAAAAGAGAGTTTCAAAACTTCTCAATCAAAAGAAAGATTTCTCTCTGTGAGATGAAGGAACACATCACAAAGAAGTTTCTCAGATTTCTTCTGCCTAGATTTTGTGAAGATATTTCATTTTCTACCATGGGCCGGGAAGCGCACCAAATGTCCACTTGCAGATTCTTCAAAGGGTGTGTTTCCAAATTGCTCAGTCAAAGGAAAGGTTCAACTCTGTGAGATGAATGCCAACATCACAAAGAAGTTTCTCAGAATTCTTCAGTCTAGTTTTTACGTGAAGATATTTCCTTTTCCGCCATAGGCCTCAAGGTGCTCCAAATATCCACTTGCAGATTCCACAAAAAGAGAGTTTCAAAACTTCTCAATCAAAAGAAAGGCTTCACTATGTAAGATGAATGCATACATCACAAAGAAGTTTCTCAGATTGCTTCTGTCTAGGTTTTATGTGAAGATATTTGCTTTTCTAACATAGGATGCAAAGCGCTCTAAAGTCCACTTTCCGATTCTACAAAAAGAGTGTTTCCAAACTGCTCAACCAAAAGAAAGTTTCAAGTCTCTGAGATAAATGCACACATCTCAAAGACGTTTCTCAGATTGCTTCTGTGTAGATTTTATTCAAAGATATTGCCTTTCCTACCATAGACTGCAAAGTGCTCCAAATGTCCACTTGCCAATTTTACAAAAAGAATGTTTCCAAACTGCTACATCAAAAAAAAGGTTCAAATCTGTTAGATGAATGCACACATCAAAAAGAAGTTTCTCAAAATTATTCTGTCTAGTTTCTATGTGAAGATATTTCCTTTTCCACCATAGGCCTCAAAGCCCTCCAAACGTCCACTTGCAGAGTCTACAAAAAGAGTGTTTCAAAACTGCTCAAACCAAAGAAAGTTTTAACTTTGTGAGATGAATGCACACATCACAAAGAAGTTTATCAGATTGCTTTGGTCTAGTTTCTATTTGAAGATATTTCCTTTTCCACGATAGGCCTCAAGTTGCTACATATATCCACTTGCAGATTCTACAAAAATAGAGTTTCTAAACTGCTCTATCAAAATAAAGGTTTCACTCTGTGAGATGAATGCACACATCACAAAGAAGTTTCTCAGACTGCTTCTGTCTAGATTTTATGTGAACATATAACCTTTTCTACCACAGGCCACAATGTACTCCAAATGTACACTTGCAGATTCTACAAAAGGAGTGTATCCGAACTTCTCAATGAAAAGCAACGTTCAGCTCTGTGAGATGAATGCACACATCACAAAGAAGTTTCTCAGATTGCTTCCATCTAGATTTTATGTGAAGATGTTTCCTTTTCTACCATAGCCCACAAAGTGCTCCGAATTTCCACTTGCAGATTCTACAAAAAGAGTATTTCCAAACTGCTCAATCAAAAGAAAGGTTCAACTCTGTGAGATGAATGAACACATGACAAAGAAGTTTCTCAGAATTCTTCTGTCTAGTTTTTCTGTGAAGATATTTCCTTTTCCACCACAGACCTCAAACAGCTCTAAATGTCACCTTGCAGATTCTACAAAAAGAGAGTTTCAAAACTGCTCAATCAAAAGAAAGATTTCTCTCTGTGAGATTAAGGAACACTTCACAAAGAAGTTTTGCACATTGCCTCTGTTTAGATTTTATGTGAAGATATTTCCTTTTCTACCATAGGTCAGAAAGCACACCAAATGTCCACTTGCAGATTCTACAAATGGTGTTTTTCCAAATTACTCAATCAAAGGAAAGGTTCAACACTGTGAGATGAATGCGCACATCACAAAATGTTTCTCAGAATTCTTCAGTCTAGTTTTTATGTGAAGATATTTCCTTTTCCACCTTAGGCCTCAAGGCACTCCAAATGTCCAATTGCAGATTCTACAAAAAGACAGTCTCAAAACTGCTCATTCAAAAGAGGGGTTTCACTCCATGAGATGAATGCACACATCACAAAGAAGTTTCTGACGTTTCTTCTGTCTAGGTTTTATGTGAAGGTATTTCCTTATCTACCATAGTCTGCAAAGCCCTCCTAATGTCCACTTGCACATTCTGCAAAAAGAGTGTTTCAAAACTGCTCAATCAAAAGAAAGGTTCAACTCTGTGAAATGAATGCAAACATCACAAATAAATTTCTCAGGAGGCTTCTTTCTAGTTTTATGTGAAGATATTTTCATTTCCACCATAGGCCACAAAGTGCTCCAAATGTCCAATTGCACATTATTCAAAAAGAGGGTTTCAAAACTGCTCAATCAAAAGAAAGGTTTGTCTCTGGGAGAGGAATGCACACATCACAAAGTAGTTTCTCAGATTGCTTCTCTCTAGATTTTATTCGAAGCTATTTTCTTTTACACCATAGGCCACAAAGCACTCCAAATTTCACCTTGCAATTTCTACAAAAAGAGTGTTTCCAAACTGCTGCTTAAAAACAAATGTTCAACTCTGTGCGATGAATGCACACATCACAAAGAAGTTTGTCAGAATTCTTCTGTCTAGTTTTTATGTGAAGATATTTCATTTTCCACAATAGGCCTCAAAGCGTTCCAAATGTCCACTTGCAGATTCTACAAAAAGAGAGTTTCATAAATTCTCAATGAAAAGAAAGTTTTAACTCTGTGAGATGAATGCACACATCATGAAACAATTTCTCAGATGGCTTCTGCCTTGAATTGATGTGAAGATATTTCCTTTTCTACCATAGGCCACAAAGTGCTCCAAATATCCAATTGCAGATACTACAAAAAGTATGTTTACAAACTGCTCCACCAAAAGAAAGTTCCAACTCTGTGAGATGAATGTACACATCACAAAGAAGTTTCTCAGATTGCTTCTGTCAAGATTTTATGTGAAGATATTTCCTTTTCCACCGTAGGCCACAAAGAGCTCCAAAAGTCCACTTGCAGATTCTACAAAGGAGAGTTTCAAAACTGCTCCATCAAAAGAAAGGTTTTACTCCATGGGATGAATCCACACATCACAAAGAAGTTTCTCAGATTTCTTCTCTGTAGATTTTATGTGAAGATATTTCCATTTCTACCATAGGCCACAAAGCGCTCCAAATGTCCATTTGCAGACCCTACAAAAAGAGTGTTTCCAAACTGCTCAATCAAAAGGAATGTTCAACTCTGTGAGAAGAATGAACACATCACAAAGAAGTTTCTCAGAATTCTTCTGTCTGGTTTTTAATGTGAAGATATTTCCTGTTCCACCATAGGCCTCATAACACTCCAAATGTCAACTTGCAGATTCTACAAAAAGAGAGATTCAAAACTGCTCAATCAAAAGAAATTTTTAACTCTCAGTGTTGAATGCACACATCACAAGGAAGTTCCTCTCAATGCTTCTGTCAAGTTTTTATGTGAAGAAATTTCCTTTTGTAACAAATGCCTCAAAGATCTTGAAATGTGCACTTGCAGATTTTACAAAAAGAGTGTTTCCCAACTGCTCAATCAAAAGAAAGGTTCAATGCTGTTAGATGAATGCACACACCACAAACAATTTTCTCAGATTGCTTCTGTCTATATTTTCTTCGAAGATATTTCCTTTTCTATGGTAGGCTGCAAACCGCTGCAAATGTCCACTTGCAGATTCTACAGAATGTTTCCAAACTCCTACATCAAAAGAAAGGTTCAAATCTGTGAGATGAATGCACATAACTTGAAGAAGTTTATAAGAATTCTTCTGTCTAGTTGCTATGTGATGATATTTCCTTTTCCACCTTTGGCTTCAAAGCATTCCAAATGTTCACCTGCAGATTGTACAGAAAGAGAGTTTCAAAATTGCTTAAAGAAAAGAAAAGTTTAACTTTGTGAGATGAATGCCCACATCACAAAGAAGTTTCTCAGATTGCTTCTGTCAAGATTTTATGTGAAGATATTTCCTTTTCTACCATAGGCCACAAAGTGCTCCAAATGTCCGCTTGCAGATTCTACAAAAAGAGTGTTTCCAAACTGCTGCATAAAAACAAATGTTCAACTCTGTGAGATGAACACACACATCACAAAGTAGTTTCTCGGAATGCTTCTGTCTACTTTTTACATGAAGAGATTTCCATTTCCACCATAAGCATCAAAGCGCTGCAAATGTCCACTTCCAGATTCTACAAAATGAGAGTTTCAAACCTGCTCAATCAATAGAAATGTTTAACTCTGTGTGAGGAATGCACACATCACAAAGAAGTTTCTCAGATTTCTTCTGTCTAGATTTTATGTGAAGATATTTCCTTTTCTACCATAGGCCACAAAGCACTCCAAATGTCCATTTGCAGACCCTACAAAAAGAGTGTTTCCAAACTGCTCAATCAAAAGGAAGGTTCAACTCTGTGAGAAGAACGAACACATCACAAGGAAGTTTCTCAGTATTCTTTTGTCTAGTTTCCATGTGAAGATATTTCCTTTTCCACCAATCGCTTCAAAGTGCTCAAAATGTCCACCAGCAGATTCTACAAAAAGAGAGTTTCAAAACTGCTCAATCAAAAGAAATGTTTAACTCTGTGAGATGAATGCACACATCACAAAGAAGTTTCTCAGAGTGCTTCTGTCTAGATTTAGTGCAAAGATATTTCCTTTTTCACCATTGGACAAAAAACACTCCAAATTTCCACTTCCAGATTGTACAAAAAGAGACTTTCAAAAACGCTCAATCAAAAGGAAGGCTTAACTCCGTGAGGTGAATGCACACATCACAAAGATGTTTCTCGGATTGCTTCTGTGTACATTTTATGTGAAGATATTTCCTTTTCTACCAGAGGCCACAATGCGCTCTAAATGTCCACTTTCAGATACTAAAAAAGAGTGTTTCCAAACTGCTCCATCAAAAGAAAGATTCAACTCTGTGAGTTGAACACACACATCACAAAGAAATTTCTCAGATTTCTTCTGTCTAGTGTTTATGTGAATATATTTCCTTTTCCACCATAGGTCTCAAAGCGCTCCAAATGTGCCATTGCAGATTCCACAAAAAGACAGTTTCAAAACTTCTCACTCAAAAGAAAAGTTTAACTCTGTGAGGTGAATGCACACATCACAAAAGTTTCTCAGAATACTTCTGTCTAGATTTCATGTGAAGATACTGCCTATTCTACCATGGGCTGCAAAGCACTCCAAATGTCCACGTGCAGATTCTACAAAGAGAGTGTTTGCAAACTGCTCCATCAAAAGAGAGGTTTAACCCTGTGAGATGAACGCATACATCACAAAGAAATTTCTCAGACTTCTGTGTAATTTTTATGTGAAGATATTTAATTCTCCACATGGACCTCATAGTGCTCCAAATGTCCACTTGCAGATACTACAAAAAGAGAGTTTCAAAGCTTCTCAATCAAAAGAAAGGTTAAACTCTGTGAGATGAATGCACACATCACAAAGAAGTCTCTCAGATTTCTTCTGTCTAGATTTTATTTGAAAATATTTGCTTTTCCACCATAGGACTCAAAGTGCTCCAAATGTCCACTTGCGGTTTGTACAAAAAGAGTGTTTTCAAACTGCTCCATCAAAAGTAACATTCTGCTCTGTGAGATGAATGCACACATCACAATGAAGTTTCTCAAAATTCTTCTATCTAGTTTTTATATGAAAATATTTCCTTTTTCACCATTGGACTCAAAGCATTCCAAATGTCCACTTGCAGATTTTACAAAAAGATTGTTTAGAAGAGCCTCCACCAAAAGAAAGGTTAAACTCTGTGAGATGAATGGACACATCATAAAAAGTTTATCAGAATTCTTCTAATTTTTATCTGAAGATATATCCTTTTCCACCATAGGTCTCATAGCGCTGCAAATGCAAACTTGCAGGTAATACCAAAAGAGAGTTTCAAAACTGCTCAATGAAAAGAAAGGTTTAACTCTGTGACATGAATGCACACATCACAAAGTAGTTTCTCAGACTTATTCTGTCTAGATACCATGTGAAGATATTTCCTTTTCTACCATAGACCACAAAGTGCTCCAAATGTCCACTTGCAGATTGTACAAAAAAATTGTTTCCAAATGGCTACTTCAAAAGAAAAGTTCAACTCTGTGAGATGAATGCACACATCAGAAAGAAGTTTCTCAGAATTCTTCTGTCTACTTTTTATGTGAAGATATTTCCTTTTCCACCATAGGTCTCAAAGCACTCCAAATGTCCACTTGCAGATTCTACAAAGAGAGTTTCAAAACTGCTCAAAGAAAAGGAAGGTTTAACACTGTGAGAAGAATGCACAGATCCCAAAAATTTTCTCAGATTGCTTCTGTCTAGATTTTATTTGAAAATATTTCCATTTCTACCATAGGCTGCAAAGAGCTGCAAATGTCCACTTGCAGATTCTACAAAAAGAGTGTTTCATTATTCTGTCTAGTTTTTATGTGAAGACATTTCCTTTTCCACCACAGGCCTCAAAGCACTCCAAATGTCCACTTGTAGATTCTATAAAAAGTGTGTTTCAAAACTGTTCAATAAAAAGAAAGGTGTAACTCAGTGAGATGAAGTCACACATCATAAAGTAGTTTCACAGATTGCTTCTGTCTAGATTTTATGTGAAGACACTACCTTTTATACTTTTGACCACAATGTGCTCTAAATGTCCACCTGCAGATTCTACTAAAAGAGTATTTCCAGCTTGCTGAATCAAAATAAAGGGTGAACTCTGTGATATGAATGCACACATCACAAAGGAGTTTCTCAGAATTCTTCTATCTGGTTTTTATATGAAGATATTTCCCTCTCCATCTTAGGCATCAAAGCACTACAGATGTCCTCTTGCAGATTTATCAAAAACAGAGTTTCAGAACTGCTCTATCATAAGAAAGTTTTAACTCTGTGAGATGAATGCACACATCATAAAAACTTTCTCAGATTTCTTCTGTCTAGGTTTTATGTGAATATATTTTCTTTTCTACAATGTGCCACAAACCACTCCAAATGTCCACTTGCTGGTTCTAAAAGAAGATTGCTTCCAAACTGCTCAAACAAAAGAAAGTTTCAACTCTGTTAGCTGAACACACACATCAAAAGGGTTACTGAGAATTCTTCTGTCTGTCTACTTTTTTGTGAAGATATTTCCTTTTCCACCATGGGCCTCAATGCGCTCCAAATGTCCACTTCCAGATTCTACAGAAAAAGAGTTTCAAAACTGCTCCATCAAAAGAAATGTTGCACTCTGTGAGATGAATGCACACATCAAAAAGAAGTTTCTCAGATAGCTTCTGTCTAGACTTTATGTGAAGATATTTCCTTTTCTTCCATAGGCCTCAAAGTGCTCCAAATATCCACTTGTAGATTCTACAAAGGAGAATTTCAAATATGCTCTATCAAAAGAAACGTTTAACTCTGTGAGATGAATGCACACATCACAAAGAAGTTCATCAGATTGCTTCTGTCTAGATTTTATGTGAAGATATTTCCTTTTCTACCATTGGCTGCAAAGCACACCAAATGTCCACTTTCAGATTCTACAAAAAGAGTGTTTCCAAACTGCTCAATTAAAAGAAAGGTTCAACTCTGTGGGATGAATGCACACACCACTCAGAAGTTTCTCAGAATTCTTTCTAGTTTTAATGTGAAGATATTTCCTTTTCCACCATAGGCCTCAAAGTGCTCCAAAATTCCACTTGCAGATTTTACAAAAAGAGAGCTTCAGTACTGCTCAATGAAAAGAAAATTTTAACACCATGAGATGAACGCACACACCACAAAGTAGTTTCTCATATTGCTTCTTTCTATATTTTATGAGAAGATATTTGCTTTTCCACCATAGGCCTCACAGAACTCCAAATTTCCACATGCAGAATCTACAGAAAGAGAGTGTCAAAACTGGTCAATCAAAAGAAAATTTTAACGCTGTGGGTTGAATGCACACATCACAAAATGTTTCTCAGATTGCTTTTGTATAGATTTTATGAGAAGATATTTCCTTTTCTACCATAGGCCTCAAAGCACTATAAATGTGCACTTGCAGATTGTAAAAAAAAGAGTGTTTCCAGACCGCTGAATCAAAAGAAAGGTTCAACTCTGTGGCATGAACTCACACATCACAAAGAAGTTTCTCCAAATTATTCTGTCTAGTTTTTATGTGAAGATATTTCCTTTTCCACCACAGGCCTCAAAGCACTCCAAATGTCCACTTGTAGATTCTATAAAAAGTGTGTTTCAAAAATGCTCATTCAAAAGAAAGTTTCAACTCTGTGAGATGAATGCACAGATCAGAAAGAAGTTTCACAGAATGCTTCTGTGTAGTTTTTATTTGAGGATATTTCGTTTTTCACCCTAGGCCTCAAAGTGCTCAAAATGTCCACTTGCAGATTCCTCAAAAAGAGTGTTTCAAAACTGCTCAATCCAAAGAAAGTTTTAATTCTGTCAGATGAATGCACACATCACAAAGAAGTTTCTCACAATTCTTCTGTCTAGTTTTTATGTGAAGGTATTTCGTTTTCTACCATAGGCCTCAAAGCGCTCCAAATGTCTGCTTGCAGATTCTGCAAAAAGAGAGTTTCAAAACTGCTCAATCAAAAGAAAGGTTTAACTCTCTCAGATGAATGCACACATCATTAAGAAGTTTCTCAGATTACTTCTGTCTAGGTTTTATGTGGAGATATTTCCTTTTCTACCATAAGCTGCAAAGCACTCCAAATATCCAATTGCAGATTCTGAAAAAGGAGTGTTTCAAAACTGCTGCATCAAAAGAATGGTTCAACTCTGTGAGATAAATGCACACATCACAAAGAAGGCTCTCAGAATTCTTTTGTCTTGTTTTTATGTGATGATAGTCCCTTTTTAACATAGGCCTAAAAGCAATCCAAATATCCAATTGCAGACTCCACAAAAAGAAAATTTGAAAAGTGTTCCATCAAAAGAAAGCTTTAACTCTTGGAGATGAATGCACACCTCACAAAGAAGTTTCTCAGAATGTTTCTGTCTAGTTTTTATGTGAAGATATTTTCTTTTCTGCCATAGGCCTCAAATATCTGCAAATCTGAACTTGCAGATTCTATAAAAAGAGTGTTTCAAAACTGCTTAATCAAAAGAAAGGTTAACCCCTGGGATATGAATGCACTCATGAAAAAGAGGTTTCCCAGAATCCTTCCATCTAGTTTCTATGTGAACATATTTCCTTTTCCACCATTGGCCTAAAAGCAATCCAAATATCCACTTGCGGAAACTATAAAAAGAGTGTTTCCCAAATGCTCAATCAAAAGAAATGTTCACCTCTGTGAGATGAACACATAAATCACAAAGAAGTTTCTCAGAATTCTTCTGTCTAGTTTTTATGTGAAGATATTTCCTTTTCCAACATTGGCCTCAAAGTGCTCTAAATGTCCAATTTCAGATTCTACCAAAAGGGAGTTTCAAAACTGCTCAATCAAAAGAAAGTTTTCACTGTGTGAGATGAATGCACACATCAAAAAGTAGTTTCTGAGATTGCTTCTGTCTGTATTTTTGTGAAGATGTTTCCTTTTCTACCAAAGTCCGCAAAGTGCTCCAAATTTCCTCTTCCAGATTCTGAAAAAAGAGTGTTTCAAAACTGCTCAATCAAAAGAAAGTTTCAAATCTGGGTGATGAATACACACATCACAAAGAAGTTTCTCAGAATGCTTGAGTCAAGTTTTTATGTGAAGATGTTTCCTTTTCCATCATAGACCTAAAATCTCTGCAAACGTGCACTTGCAGATTCTACAGAAAGAGTGTTTCAAAACTACTCAATCAAAAGAAAGGTTCAACTCTGGGACATGAATGCACTCATCACAACGAAGTTTCTCAAAATGCTTCTGTCCAGTTTTTATATGAGGATATTTCCTTTTCCACCACAGGCCCGAAAGCACTACAAATGCCCACTTGCAGATTCTACAAAAAGAGTGTTTCAAAACTGCTCAATCAATAGAAAGCTTCAACTCTGGGAGATGAAGCACACATCACAAAGAAGTTTCTCAGAATGCTTCTGTCTAGTTTTTATTTGAAGATATTTTCTTTTCCACCATAGGCCTCAAAGCATTCCAAATGTCCACTTTCAGATTCTACAAAAAGAGAGTTTCAAAACTGCTTAATCAAAAGAAAGTTTTCACTCTGTGAGATGAATGTATACATCACAAAGAAGTTTCTCAGATTGCTTCTATCTAGATTTTATGTGAAGATATTTCCTTTTCTAGCATACACTGCAAAGCCTTCCAAATGTCCATTTGCAGAATCTAAAAAAAAAGAGTTTTTCAAAGCTGCTCAATCAAAAGAAAGGTTCAACTCTGGGACATGAATGCACTCATCACAAAGTAGTTTCTCAAAATGCTTCTGTCTAGCTTTTATATGAGGATATTTCCTTTTCCACCATAGGCCTAAAAGCACTGCAAATATCCACCTGCAGATTCTACAAAAGGAGTGTTTCCTAACTGCTGAATCAAAAGAACTGTTCAACTCTGTGAGATGAATGCACACATCACAAAGAAGTTTTTCAGAATACTTCTGTCCAATTTTTATGTGAAAATGTTTCCTTTTCTATCATAGGCCACAAAGCTATGCAAATGTGCACTTACAAATTCTACAAAAAGTGTATTTCACAACTGCTCAACCAAAAGAAAAGTTCAGCTCTGGGAGATGAATGTACGCATTACAATGAAGTGTATCAGAAGTCTTCTGTTTAGTTTTTATATGAAGATATTTCCTATTCCAGCATAGGCCTAAAAGCACTCCAAATATCCACCTGCAGATTCTACAAAAAGAGTGTTTCCAAACTGTTCAGTCAAAAGAAATGTTTAAATCCATGAGACTAATGCACACAACACAAAGAAGATTCTCATAATTCTTCTGTCTAGTTTTTATGAGAAGATATTTCCTTTTCCACCATAGGCCTCAAAGCGCTCCAATTGTCCCATTGCAGATTCCACAAAAAGAGAGTTTCAAAACTGCTCAATCAAAAGAAAGTTTTAACTCAGTGAGATAAATGCACACATCGCAATGAAGTTTCTCAGATTGCTTCTGTTTAGATTCTATGTGAAGATATTTCCTTTTCTACCACAGGCTGAAAAGCACTTCAAATGTCCACTTGCAGATTCTACAAAAAGACGGTTTGCAAAATTCTCAATAAAAGGAAAATTTCAACTCCATGAGATAAATGCACACATTGCAAAGAAGTTTCTCAGATTGCTTCTGTCTAGATTATATGTGAAGATATTTCCTTTTCTACCACAGGACACAAAGCGCTTCAAATGTCCACATGCAGATTCTACAAAAAGAGTGTTTCAAAACTTCTCAATAAAAGGAAAGTTTCAACTCTGTGAGATGTACACACACATCACAAAGAAGTTTCTCAGAATATTTCTGTCTACTTTTTGTGTGAAGATATTTCCTTTTCCTCCATAGTCCAAAAAGCACTCCAAATGTCCACATGAAGATTCTACAAAAAGAGTGTTTCCAAATTGCTCAATCAAAAGAAAAGTTCAACTCTGGGAGATGAATGGACATATTATAAGGAAGTTTCTCCGAGTGCTTCTGTCTAGTTTTCATGTGAAGATATTTCCTTTTCCACCATAGGCCTCAAAGCTCTGGACATGTGCAATTGCAGATTCTACAAAAGGGTATTTCAAAACTGCTCAATCAAAAGAAACATTCACCTCTGGGACATGACTGCATTCATCACTCAGAAGTTTCTGACAAAGCTTCTGTATAGTTTTTATGTGAAGACATTTCCTTTTCCATCATAGGCCCCAAAGCACACCAAATGTCTACTTACTACTGAGATGAATGCGCACATAATGATGAAGGTTTTCAGATTGCTTTTGTCTAGATTTTATGTGGAGATATTTCCTTTTCTACCATAGGACACAAAGCACTGCAAATGTCCACTTGCAGATTCTAAAAAAAGAGGGTTCCAAAACTGCTCGTTCCAAAGAAATGTTCAAATCTGTGAGATAAATGCACACATCACAAAGAACTTTCTCACAATTCTTCTGTCTAGTTTTTATGTGAAGATATTTCTTTTTCCACCATAGGCATAAAAGCACTCCAAATGTCCACTTGAAAGTTCTACAAAAAGAGTGTTTCCAAACTGCTCAATCAAAAGAAAGCTTCAACCCTCTGAGATGAACGCACACATCACAAAGAAGTTTCTCACAATTCTTCTCTCAAGTTTTTATGTGAAGATATTTCCTTTTCCATTGTAGGCCTCAAATCGTCCCAAATGTCCACTTGCAAAATCTACAAAAAGAGAATTTCAGAACTCTATCATCAAAAGAAAGGTTCAACACTGAGAGATGAATGCACATATCACAAAGAAGTTTCTCAGAATGCTTCTGTCTAGTTTTTACATGAAGATATTTCCTTTAACAGCATAAGCCTCAGCGCTCTGCAAATGTGCACTTGCAGATTCTACAAAGGAGAGTTTCAAAACTGTTCAATGAAAAGAAAGATTTCACTCTGCAAGATAAATGCACACATCAAAATGAAGATTCTCAGATTGCTTCTGTCTGGATTTTAGGTGAAGATATTTCCTTTTCTAGCATAGGCCCCAAAGCGCTCCAAATGTCCACTTGCAAACACTAAAAAAAGAGTGTTTCAAAACTGATCAATCAAAAGGAAGATTCAACTCTGGTAGATGAATGCACACATCACAAATAACTTTCTCAGAATGCTTATGTCTAGTTATTAGGTGAAGATATTTCCTTTTCCACCAAAGGCCTCAATGCTCTGGGAAAGTGCACTGGCAGATTCTAGAAAAATAATGTTTCAAAACTGCTCAATCTAAAGAAAAATTCAACACTGGGACATGAATGCTTTCATCACAAAGAAGTTTCTCAGAATGTTTCTGTCTAGATTTTATGTGAAGATATATCCTTTTCCACCATAGGCCTAAAAGAACTCCAAATGTCCACTTGCAGATTCCACAAAAATAGTGTTTCCAAACTGCTAAATCAAAAGAAATTTTCAACTCTATGAGATGAACTCACAGATCACACAGAAGTTTCTCAGAATTCTTATGTCTAGTTTTTATGTGATGATATTTTGTTTTCTACCATAGGCCTCAAAGCACTCCAAATGACCACTTGCAGATTCTACAAAAAGTGAATTTCTAAACTGCTCAATCAAAAGACATATTTAACTCTCTGTGAATGCAAAATCATGAAGAAGTTTCTGAGATTGCTACTGTCTAGATTTTATTTGGAGATATTTACTTTTCTACCATAGGACACAAAGCACTGCAAATGTCCACTTGCAGATTCTAAAAAAAGAGGGTTCCAAAACTGCTCGTTCCAAAGAAATGTTCAACTCTGTGAGATAAATGCACACATCACAAAGAAGTTTCTCAGAATTCTTCTGTCTAGTTTTTATGAAGATATTTCCTTTTCCACCATAGACCTAAAAGCACTCCAAATGTCCACTTGCAGATTCTACAAAAAGAGAGTATTCAAACTGCTCAATCAAAACAAATGTTCAACTCTTTGACATGAATGCACACATCACAAAGAAGTTTCTCAGAATTCTTCTGTCTAGTTTTTATGTGAAGATATTTCCTTTTCCACAAGATGCTTTCAAGCGCTCCAAATGTCCAATTGCAGATTCCACGAAAAGAGAATTTGAAAAGCGTTCCATCAAAAGAAATATTTAACTCTGGAAGATGAATGCACACATCATAAAGAAGTTTCTCAGAATGTTTCTGTCTAATTTTTATGTGAAGATATATCCTTTTCCACCATAGGCCTCAAAGCACTCTAAATGTCCACTTTCAGATTCTACAAAAAGAGAGTTTCAAAACTGCTCAATGCAGCACTCCAAATGTCCATTGGCAGATACTAAAAAGAGTATCTTTCAAAACTGCTCAATCAAAAGAAAGGTTCAACTCTGGGAGATGAATGCATACATCACAAAGAAGTTTCTAAGAAGGCTTGTGTCTAGTTTTTATGTGAATATATTTCCTTTTCCACCATAGGCCTCAAATATCTGCAAATGTGCACTTGCAGATTCTACAAAATGATAGTTTCAAAACTGCTCAATCAAAAGAAAGGTTTCGCTGTGTGAGATGAATGCTGACAACAAAAAGAAGTTTCTGAGATTGCTTCTGTCTAGATTTTTTGTGAATATATTTCCTTTTCTAGCAAAGTCTGCAAAGCACTCCAAATGTCCACCTGCAGATTCTAAAACAAAGAGTGTTCCAAAACTGCTCAATCAAAAGAAAGTTTCAAATCTGGCAGATGAATGCACTCATCACAACAAAGTTTCTCAAAATGCTTCTGTCTAGTTTTTATATGAAGATATTTCCTTTCCCTCCACAGGCCTAAAATGTCCTCCACAAGCCTAAAAGTAGACTACAAATGTCTACTTGCTGATTCCGCAAAAGGAGTGTTTTCAAACTCCTCAATCAAAAGAAATGTTCAACTCTGTGAGATGAATGCACGCATCACAGAGAACTTTATCAGAATTCTTATGTCTAGTTTTTTTTAAGATATTTCCTTTTCCACCATATTCCTCAAAGCACTCCAAATGTCCACTTTCAGATACTAGAAAAAGAGAGTTTCAAAACTGCTCTATCAATAGAAAGATTTAATTCTATAAGATGAATGCACACATCATGAAGAAGTTTCTCAGATTGCTTCTGTCTAGATTTTATGTGGAGTTATTTCCTTTTCTACCATAGGCCGCAAAGCACTAGAAATGTCCAGTCACAGATTCTAAAAATAAAAGTGTTTCAAACCTGCTCAATCAAAAGAAAGGTTGAACTCTGTGAGATGAATGCACACATAACAAAGCAGTTTCTCAGAATGTTTTTGTCTAGTTTTCATTTGAAGATGTTTCCTTTTCCACCATAGGCCTAAAAGCGCTCCAATGTCCACTTGTAGATTCTACAAAAAGAGTGTTTCCAAACTACTCAAACAAAAAAATATTTCAACTCTGGGAGATGAATGCACACATCACAAAGGAGATTCTCAGAAGGCTTCTGTCTAGTGTTTATATGAAGATATATCCTTTTCCACCATAGGCCTCATAGCTCTGCAAATGTGCGCTTGCAGATTCTACAAAAAGAGTGTTTGGAAACTGCTCAATGAAAAGAAAGTTTCAACACTGGTAGATGAATGCACTCATCACAAAGATGTTTCCTGGAATGCTTCTGTCTTGTTTTTATGTGAAGATATTTCCTTTTCAACAGTAGGCCTAAAAGCACTCCAAATTTCCACTTGCACGTATACAAAGAGTTTTTCTCAATGGCTCAATCAGAAGAAATGTTCAACTCTGTGAGCTGAATGCACACATCACAAAGATGTTCCTCAGAATTCTTCTGTCTAGTTTTTATGTGAAGATATTTTCTTTTCCACAATAGGCCTCAAAGAGCTCTAAATGTCCACTTTCAGATTCTACAATTTGATTGAGCAGTTTCAAAACTGCTCAATCAAAAGTAATGTTTCACTGAGTGAGATGAATGCACACATCACAAAGAAGTTTCTCAGATAGCTACTGTCTAGATTTTATGTGAAGATATTTCCTTCTCTACCATAGTCCACAAAGCGCTCCAAATGTCTACTTGCAGATAATAAAAAATGTGTTTCAAAAGTGCTCAATCAAAAGACACATTCAAGTCTGGGAGATGAATGCACACATCTCAGAGAAGTTTCTTGGTATGCTTGTGCCTAGTTTTTATGTGAAGCTATTTCCTTTTCCACCATAGGTCTCAATGCTCTGCAAATGTGCAAATGCAGATTCTACAAAAAGAGTGTTTCAAAACTGCTCAATCAAAAGAATGACTCAACTCTGGGACATGTATGCACTCATCACAAAGAAGTTTCTCAGAATGCTTCTGTCTAGTTTTTATGTGAAGATATTTTCTTTTTTACCATAGGCCTCAAATTGCTCCAAATGTCCACTTGCAGATTCTGCAAAAAGTGAGTTTCAAAACTGCTCAATCAAAAGAAACGTTTAACTCTCTGAGGTGAATGCACACATCATTAAGAAGTTTGTCAGATTGCTTCTGCCTAGATTTTATGTGGAGATATTTCCTTTTCTACCCTAGGCTGCAAAGCACTCCAAATGTCCACTTGCAGATTCTGAAAAAGGAGTGTTTCAAAACTGCTGAATCAAAATAAAGGTTCAACTCTGTGAGATGAATGCACACATCACTAGGAAGTTTCTCAGAATTTTTCTTTTTCTAGTTTTCATGTGAAGATGTTCCTTTTTCCACCACAGGCCTAAAAGCGCTCAAAATGTCCACTTGCAGAATCTACAAAAGAGTGTTTCCAAACTACTCAGTCAAAAAACTATTTCAACTCTGGGATATGAATGCATACATAATGAAGAAGTTTCTCAGAAGGCTTCTGTCTAGTGTTTATATGAAGATATATCCTTTTCCACCATAGGCCTCATAGCTCTGCAAATGTGCACTTGCAGATTCTACAAAAAGAGTGTTTCAAAACTGCTCAATCAAAAGAAACTTTCAACACTGGTAGATGAGTGCACTCATAACAAAGATGTTTCCTAGAATGCTTCTGTCTTGTTTTTATGTTAAGATATTTACTTTTCAACCATAGGCCTAAAAGCACTCCAAATTTCCACTAGCACATATACAAAAAGGGTTTTTCTCAATGGCTCAATCAGAAAAAATGTTCAACTCTGTGAGCTGAATGCACACATCACAAAGAAGTCCCTCAGAATTCTTCTGTCTAGTTTTTATGTGAAGATATTTCCTTTTCCACTATAGGCCTCAAAGTGCTCTAAATGTCCACTTTCAGATTCTACAAAAAGAGAATTTCAAAACTGCTCAATCAAAAGTAATGTTTCACTGTGTGAGATGAATGCACACATCACAAATAAATTTCTCAGATAGCTACTGGCTAGATTTTATGTGAAGATATTTCCTTCTCTACCATAGTCCACAAAGAGCTCCAAATGTCCACTTGCAGATAATAAGAAATGAATAAAAACTGTGTTTCAAAAGTCCTCAATCAAAAGAAACGTTCAACACTGGGAGATGAATGCACTCATGGCATAGAGGTTTCCTAGAATGCTTCTGTCTATTTTCTATGTGAAGATATTTCCTTTTGCACAATTGGCCTAAAAGCACTCCAAGTGTCCACTTGCAGAAACTACTAAAAGAGTTTTTCACAACTGCTCAATCAAAAGAAAATTTCAACTCTGTGAGATGAACGCACAAATCACAAAGAAGTTTCTCAGAATTCTTCTGTCTAGTTTTTCTGGGAAGATATTTCCTTTTCCATCATTGGCTTCAAAACACTCTAAATGTCCAATTTCAGATCCTACAAAAAGCGAGTTTCAAAACTGCTCAATCAAAAGAAAGGTTTCACTGCGTGAGAAGAATGCACACATCACAAATTAGTTTCTGAGATTGCTTCTGTCTAGATTTTTTGTGAAGATGCTTCCTTTTCTACCAAAGTCCACAAAGTGCTCCAAAAGTCCACTTGCAGATTCTAAAAAAGAGTGTTGCAAAACTGTTCAATTGAAAGAAAGTTTCAAATCTGGGAGATGAATTCACAGATCACAAAGAAGTTTCTCAGAATGCTTGTGTCTAATTTTTATTTGAAGATATTTTCTTTTCCACCACAGGCCTCAAAGGGTTCCAAATGTCCACTTGCAGATTCTACAAATAGTTTCAAAACTGCTCAATCAAAAGAAAGGTTCAACTCTGTAAGATGAATGCGCAGATCACAAAGAAGTTTCTCAGAATGCTTCTGTCTAGATTTTATGTGAAGATATTTCCTTTTCTGCCATATGCTGCAATGAGTTCCAAATGTCCACTCGTGGATTCTAAAAAAAGAGTTTTTCAAATCTGCTCAGTCAAAAGAAATTTTCAACACTGGACATGAATGCAATCATTACAAAGTAGTTTCTCAAAATGATTCTGACTAGTTTTTATATGAAGATATTTCCTTTTCCACCATAGGCCAAAAACCACTACAAATTTCCACTTATAGATTGTACAACAAAGGTGTTTCCAAACTGCTCAATCAAAAGAATGTTTTAACTCAGTGAGATAAATGCAAACATCACAAAGATGTTTCACAGATTCCTTCTGTCTAGATTATATGTGAAGATATTTCCTTTTCTACCACAGGCCAGAAAGCGCTTCAAATGTCCACATGAAGATTCTACAAAAAGAGTGTTTCAAAGCTTCTCAATAAAAGGAAAGGTTCAACTCTGTGAGATGAATGCACACATCACAAAGAAGTTTCTCAGAATATTTCTGTCTAATTTTTGTGTGAAGATATTTACTTTTCCACCATAGTCCTAAAATCACGCCAAATGTCCACGTGAAGATTCTACAAAAAAATTGTTTCCAAATTGTTCAATCAAAAGAAAAGTTCAACTCTGGGAGATGAATGGACACATCACAAAGAAGTTTCTCAGAATGCTTCTCTCTAGTTTTTATGTGAAGATACTTCCTTTTCCACCATAGGCCTCAAAGCTCTGGATATGTGCAATTGCAGATTCTACAACAGGGTATTTCAAAACTGCTCAATCAAAAGAAAGGTTTAACCCTGTGAGATGAATGCACACATCATGATGAAGGTTTTCAGATTGCTTCTGTCTAGATTTTATGTGGAGATATTTCCTTTTCTACCATAGGCCACAAAGCACTACAAACGTCCACTTGCAGATTCTAAAAAAAGAGTGTTCCGAAACTGCTCATTCCAAAAAATGTTCAACTCTGTGAGATAAATGCACACATCACAAAGAACTTTCTGGCAATTCTTCTGTCTTTTATGTGAAGATATTTCTTTTTCCACCATAGGTATAAAAGCACTTCAAATGTACACGTGAAGATTCTACAAAAGAGTGTTTCCAAATTGCTCAATCAAAAGAAAAGTTCAACTCTGGGAGATGAATGCCCACATCACAAAGAAGTTTCTCAGAATGCTTCTCTCTAGTTTTTATGTGAAGATATTTCCTTTTCCACCATAGGCCTCAAAGCTCTGGATATGTGCAATTGCAGATTCTACAAAAGGGTATTTCAAAACTGCTCAATCAAAAGAAAGGTTTAAACCTGTGAGATGAATGCACACATCATGATGAAGGTTTTCAGATTGCTTCTGTCAAGATTTTATGTGGAGATATTTCCTTTTCTACCATAGGCCACAAAGCACTACAAACGTCCACTTGCAGATTCTAAAAAAAGAGTGTTCCAAAAGTGCTCATTCCAAAAGATGTTCAACTCTGTGAGATAAATACACACATCACAAAGAACTTTCTGGCAATTCTTCTGTCTATTTTTTATGTGAAGATATTTCTTTTTCCATCATAGGCATAAAAGCACTCCAAATGTCCACTTGAAAATTCTACAAAAAGAGTGTTTCCAAACTGCTCAATCAAAAGAAAGCTTCAACCCTGTAAGATGAATGCACACATCACAAAGAAGTTTCTAACAATTCTTCTGTCTAGTTTTTATGTGAAGATATTTCCTTTTCCACTGCAGGCCTCAAACCTTGCCAAATGTCCACTTGCAGAATCCACAAAAATAGAATTTCAAAACTCTATCAGCAAAGAAAGGTTCAACACTGGGAGATGAATGCACATATCACAAAGAAGTTTCTCAGAATGCTTCTGTCTAGTTTTTATGTGAAGATATTTCCATTAACAGCATAAGCCTCAACACACTGCAAATGTGCACTTGTGGATTCTACAAAGGAGAGTTTCAAAACTGTTCAATCAAAAGAAAGGTTTCACTCTATAAGACAACTGCACACATCAAAATGAAGTTTCTCAGATTGATTCTGTCTGGATTTCATGTGAAGCTATTTCCTTTTCTACCATAGGCCGCAAAGCACTCGAAGTGTCCACTTGCAGATACTAAAAAAAGAGTGTTTCAAAACTGCTCAATCAAAAGAAAAGTTCAACTCTGGTAGATGAATGCAGACATCACAAATAACTTTCTCAGAATGCTTTTGTCTACTTTTTATGTAAAGATATTTCCTTTTCAACCACAGGCCTCAATGCTCTGGAAAAGTGCAATTGCAGGTTCTTCAAAAATAATGTTTCAAAACTGCTCAATCTAAAGAAAGGTTCAATTCTGGGACATGAATGCATTCATCACAATGAAGTATCTCAGAATTCCTCTGTCTAATTTTTATGTGAACATATTTCCTTTTCCACCATAGACCTCAAAGTGTTCCAAATGTCCACTTGCAGATGCTACAGAAAGAGTGTTTCCAAACTGCTCAATCAAAACAACAGTTCAACTCCGTGATAAGAATGCAAACATCACATAGTAGTTTCTCAGAATGCTTCTGTCTACTTTCTATGTGAAGATATTTCCTTTTCCTTCACAGGACTCAAAGTGCTCCAAATGTAGACTTGCAGATTCTACAAAAAGAGAGTTTCAAAACTGCTCAATCAAAAGAAAGGCTTAACTCTGTGAGATGAATGGACACATAACAAAGAAGTTTTTCAGATTGCTTGTGTCTAGATTTTGTGTGAAGATATTTCCTTTTCTACCATAGGCCACAAAGTGCTGCAAATGTCCACTTGCAGATTCTACAAAAAGAGTGTTTCCAAACTTCTCCATCAAAACAAAGATTCAACTCTGTCAGGTGAACGCACACGTCACAAAGGGGTTTCTTAGAATGCTTCTGTCTAGTGTTTATGTGAAAACATTTCTTTTTACACCATAGGCCTCAAAGCACTCCAAATGTCCACTTGCAGATTATACAAAAAGAGTGTTTCAAAACTGCTCAATCAAAAGAAAGGTTCAGCTCTGTGAGATGAACACACACATCACAAAGAAGTTTCTCAGATTGCTTCTGACTAGAATTTATGTGAGGATATTTTGTCTTCCACCATAGGCCACAAAGCACTCCAAATGTCCACTTGCAGATTCTACAAAAAGAGAGTTTTAATACTGCTTAATCAAAAGAAAAGTTTAACTCTGTGAGATGAATGCACACATCACAAAGAAGTTTCTCAGATTGCTTCTGTCTAGATTTTATATGAAGATATTCCCTTTTCTACCATAGGCTGCAAAGTGCTCCAAATGTCCACTTGCAGATTCTACAAAGGAATGTCTCCAAACTGATCCATCAAAAGAAAGGTTCAACTCTGTGAGATGAATGCACACATCACAAAGAACTGTCTCAGAATGCTTCTGTCTAGTTCTTATATGAAGACATTTCCTTTTCCACAATAGGACTCAAAGCACAACAAATGTCCACTTGCAAATTCCACAAAAAGAGAATTTCATAACTGCTCAAAGAAAAGAAAGTTTTAACTCTGTGAGATGAATGCACACATACAAATTTCTCAGATTACTTCTGTCTAGAATTTATCTGAAGATATTTCCTTTTCTACCATAGGCCGCAAAGTGGTCCAAATGTCCACTTGCAGATTCTACAAAAAGAGTGTTTCCAAACTCTTCAATCAAAATACATTTTCAACAATGTGAGATGAACGCAAACATTACAAAGAAGTTTCTAAGAATGCTTCTGTCTATTTTCTATGTGAAGATATTTCCCTTTCCAACATAGGTCTCATAGCGCTCCAAATATCCAACTGCAGATCCTAGGAAAAGAGAGTTTCAAAAGTGCTCAACCAAAAGAAAGGTTTCACTCTGTCAGATGAATGAACACATCACAAAGAAGTTTCTCAAACTGCTTCTGTCTACATTTTATGTGAAGATATTTCCGTTTCTACCATAGGCCACAAAGCACTCCATAAGTCCACTGCAGATTCTACAAAAAGAGTGTTTCCAAACTGCTCAATCAAAAGAACGGTTCAACTCTGTGTGATGAACACACACATCACATAGTCGTTTCTCAGAATGCATCTGTCTAGTTTGTAAGTGAAGATATTTCCTTTTCCATCATAGGACTCAAAGCTTTACAAATATCCACTTGAAGATTCTTCAAAAGAGAGTTTCAAAACTGCTCATTCAAAAGAAAGTTTTAAATCTGAGAGATGAATGCAAACATCACAAATAAGTTTTTCAGATTACTTTTGTCTAGATTTTATGTGAAGATATTTAATTTTCTACCAAAGGTGACAAAGTGCTGCAAATGTCCACTTGCAGATTCTACCAAAAGAGTGTTTCCAAACTGCTCCATCAAAAGAAAGGTTCAACTCTGTGAGGTGAACGCACATGTCACAAAGAAGTTTCTCAGAATGCTTCTTTCTAGTGTTTATGTGAAGGTATTTCCTTTGACATCATAGACCTCAAAGTGCTCCAAATGTCCACTTGCAGATTATACAAAAAGAGTGTTTCCAAACTGCTCAATCAAAAGAAATGTTCAACTCTGTGAAATGAATGCATAGATCAGAAAGAAGTTTTGCAGAATTCTTCTGTGTACTTTTTTGTGAAGATATTTCCTTTTTCAGCCACAGGCCTCAAAACACTCTAAATGTCCACTTGCAGATTCTACAAAAAGAGAGTTTCAAAGCTACTCAGTCAAAAGAATGGTTTCACTCTGTGAGATGAATGCTCACATCACAAAGAAGCTTCTCAGATTGCTTCCGTCTAGATTGTATGTGAAGATATTCCATTTTATACCATTGGGCGCAAAGCCCTACAAATGTCCACTTGCAGATACTACAAAAAGAATGTTTCCAAAAGGCTCCAACAAAAGAAAGTTTCAGCTCTGTGAGATGAACACACATATCACAAAGGAGTTTCTCACAATTCTTCTGTCTAGTTTTTATTTGAAGATATTTCCTTTTACACCATAGGCCTCAAAGCACTCTAAATGTCCTCTTGCAGATTCTACAAATAGAGAGTTTCAAAGCTGTTCAATCAAAAGAAAGTTTTCACTCTGTGAGATGAATGCACACATCACAAAGGCGTTTCTCAGATTGCTTCTGTCTAGTTTTTATGTGAAGGTATTTCCTTTTCTATCACAGGCTGCAATGCGCTCCAAATGTTCACTTGTAGATTCTACAAAAAGAGTGTTTTAAAAGTGCTCCATCAAAAAAAAGTTTCAACTCTGTAAGATGAACGCACACATCACAAAGAGGTTTCTGAGAAATCTTCTGTCTAGTTTTAATGTGAAGGTATTTCCTTTTTTACCATAGGCCTGAAAGTGCTCCAAATGTCCACTTCCAGATTCTACAAAAAGATAGTTTCAAAACAACTCAATCAAAATAAAGTTTTCACTCTGTGAAATGAAGGCACACATCACAAAGCAGTTTCACAGATTGCTTCTGTCTAGATTTTCTGTTAAGACATTTCCTTTTCTAACATAGGCCACAAAGCGTGCCAAATGTCCACTTGCAGATTCTACAAAAAGAAAGTTTCCAAATTGCTTAATCAAAAGTAAGATTTAACTCTGTGAGCTGAATGTGCACATTCAAAGAAGTTTCTCAGATTGCTTCGGTCTAGATTTTATGTGAAGATATTTCGTTTTCTACCATAGGCCACAAAGCACTCCAAATGTACACTTGTGGAGTCTACAGTAAGAGTGTTTCCAAACTGCTCTATCAAAAGAAACGTTCAACTCCGTGAGATCAATGCACACATCACAAATAAGTTTCTCAAAATTTTTCTGTCTAGTTTCTATGTGAAGATATTTCCTATTCCACCATGGGCCTCAATGCACCCCAAATTTCCACTTGCAGATCCTAGAAAAAGAGAGTTTCCAAACTGCCTAATAAAAAGAAAGCTTTCAATCTGTGAGATGAACACAGACATCACGAAGAAGTTTCTCAGAATTCTTCTGTTTAGTTTTCATGTGAAGATATATCCTTTTCCACCATAGTCCTAAAAGTGCTCCAAATGTACACTTGCAGATTCTACAAAAAGAGAGTTTCAAAACTGCTCAATCAAAAGAAAGTCTTCACTCTGGAAATGAGTGCACACATCACAAATAAGTTTCTTAGATTGTTTCTGTCTAGTTTTAATGTGATGATACTTTCTTTTCAACCATAAGCCTCAAAGCTCTCCAAAAGTCCACTTGCAGATTCTACAAAAAGAGAGATTGAAAGCTTCTCAATAGAAAGAATGTTTTCACTCTGTGAGATAAAGGCACACATTACAAAGAAGTTTCTCTGATTGCTTCTGTCTAGATTTTATGTGAAGATGTTTCCTTTCCTACAATAGGTCACATAGTGCACCAAATGTTCTCTTGCAGATTCTAGAAAAAGAGTGTTTCCAAACTGCTCAATCAAAAAAAAAATGGTTCAACTCTGTGAGATGAACACACACATCACAAAGAAGTTTCTGAGAATTCTTCTGTCTAGTTTTATGTGAAGATATTTCCTTTTCCACTATAGGCCTCAAAGCTCACCAAATGTCCACTTGCAGATTCTATAAAAACAAAGTTTCAAAACAGCTAAATCAAAAGAAAGGATTCACTCTGTGTAATGAAGTCACACATGACAAAGAAGTTTCACAGATTGCTTCTGTCTAGATTTTATGTGAAGATATTTCCTTTTCTAACATAGGCCACAAAGCACTCCAAATGTCCGCTTGCAGATTCTACAAAATGAGTGTTTCCAAACGGCTCAATAAAAGAAAGGTTCAGCTCTGTGAGCTGAATGCACACATCACAAAGAGGTTTCTCAGATTGATTCTGTCTAGATTTTATGTGAAGATATTTGCTTTTCTACTGTAGGCCGCAAAGCGCTCCATATGTCCAATTGCAGAGTCTACAAGAAGAGTGTTTCCAAACCGTTCCACCAAAAGAAAGTTTCAACTCTGTGAGATGAACGCACACATCACAAGGAAGTTTCTCAGAATTTTTCTGTCTAGTTTTTATGTGAAGATATTTCCTGTTACACCATGGGCCTCAAACCGCTCCAAATGTCCACATGCAGATTCTACAAAAAGAGAGTTTCCAAACTGCTGAATCAAAAGAAAGGTTCAACTCTGTGAGATGAACTCACACATCAAAAAGAAGTTTCCCAGAATTCTTCTGCCTCGTTTTCATGTGAAGATATTTCCTTTTCCACCATAGGCCTCAAAGCACTCCAAATGTTGACTTGCAGATACTACAAAAAGAGAGTTTCCAAACTGCTTAATCAAAGGAAAAGTTTCATTCTGTGAGATGAGTGCACACATCACAAAGTAGTTTCTCAGATGATTTCTGTCTAGATTTTTTGTGAAGATATTTCCTTTTCTAACATAGGCTGCAAAGCTCACCAAATGTCCACTTGCATATTCTACAAAAAGCGTGACTAGAAACTGATCAATCAAAAGAAAGTATCAACTATGTTAGATGAGTGCACACATCACAAAGAAGTTTGGCAGAATGCTTCTGTCTTGTTTCTATGTGAAGATATTTCCTTTTCCACCGTAGGCCTCGAAGCACTACAAATGTCCACTTGCATATTCTACAAAAAGAGAGTTTCAAAATTGCTCCATCAAAAGAAATGTTTAACTCTGTGACATTAATGCACACATCACAAAGTAGTTTCTCAGATTTTTTCTGCCTAGATTTTATGTGAAAATGTTTCCTTTTCTACAAAACTATGCAAAGCGCAAAAAATGTCCACTTGCAGATTCTAAAAAAGAGTGTTTCAAAACTGCTCAATCAAAAGAAAGGTTCAACTCTGTGAGATGAATGCACAGAAAAGAAGGAAGTTTCACAGAATGCTTCTGTGTAGTTTCTATGTTAAGATATTTTGTTTTTCACCATAGGCCTCAAAGCACTCCAACAGTCCACATGCAGATTCTACAAAAAGATTGTTTCAAAACTGCTCAATCAAAAAGTTTCAACTGTGTGAGATGAATGCACAGATCAGAAAGAAGTTTCACAGAATGCTTCTGTGTAGTTTTTATGTTAAGATATTTCATTTTCCACCATAAGCCTCAAAGCACTCCAAATGTCCACTTGCAGATTCTACAAAAAGAGTGTTTCAAAACTGCTCAATCAAAAGAAAGGTTCAACTCTGTGAGACGAATGCACAGATCAGAAAGTAGTTTCACAGAATGCTTCTGTGTAGTTTTTTTGGGATGATATTTCATTTTTCACCACAGGCCTCAAAGCGCTCCAAATGTCCCCTTGCAGATTCTACAAAAAGAGTATTTCCAGACTGCTCAATCAAAAGAAATGTTCAACTTTGTGAGATGAATGCACACATCACAAAGAAGTTTCTCTCATTGCTTGTGTCTAGTTTTTATGGGAAGATATTTCCTTTTCTAACATAGGCCTCAAAGCACTCCAAATGTCTACTTGTAGATTCTAAGTAAAGAGAGTTTCAAAACTGCTCAATCAAAAGAAAGGTTCAACTATGTGAGATAAATGAACATATCACAAAGTGGTTTCTCAGATTGCTTCTGTCTGGATTTTATGTGAAGATATTTCCTTTTTAACCATAGGCCACAAAGCACACCAAATGTCCATATTCAGATTCTAAAACAAGAGTATTTATAAACTGCTCCATCAGAAGAAAAGTTCAACTCTGTGAGATGAGTTCACAAATCACAAAGAAGTTTCTCAGATTGCTTCTATATAGATTTCATATGAAGATATTCCCTTTTCTACCATAGGTCGCAAAGCGCTCCAAAGGTCCACCTGCAGATTCTAAAAAAAAAGTTGTTTAAAACTGCTCATTCAAACAAAGTTTCAATTCTGTGATATAAGTGCACACATCACTGAGACCTTTCTCAGAATCCTTCACTGCAGTTTTTCTGTGAAAATATTTCATTTTCCACCTTAGGTCTCAAAGCGCACCAAATGACCCCTTGCAGATTCTACATGAAGAGTATTTTAAACTGCTAAATACAAAGAAAGGTTTAACTCTGTGAGATGAATGCACACATCACTAAGAAGTTTCTCAGATTCCTTCTTTATAAATTTTATGTGAAGATATTTCCTGTCTACTGTAGGCTGCAAAGTGCTCCAAATGTCCACTTGCAGATTCTAAAAAAAGAGTGTTTCAAAACTACTCAATCAGAAGAAAGTTTTATCTCTGTGAGATGAAAGCACACATCAGAAAGTATTTTCTCAGATTGCTTCTGTCTGGATTTTATGTGAAGATATTTTCTTTTCTACCATAGGCCACAAAGCCCAAGTGTCCACTTGCAGATTCTAAAAAATGAGTGTTTCCAAACTGCTCAATCAAAAGAAAGGTTAACTCTGTGAGAAAAGTGCACACATCACAAAGAAGTTTTGCAGAATTGTTCTGTCTAGTTTTTATGTGAATATATTTCATTTTCCACCATAGGCCTCAAAGCGCTCCAAATGTCCACTTGCAGATTCTACAAAGACAGTATTTCAAAACTGCTAGATCAAAAGAAAGTTTCATCTCTGGGAGATGAACGCACACATCACAAAGAGGTTTCTCAGAAATCTTCTGTCTAGTTTTTATGTGAAGTTATTTCCTTTTCCACCATAAACCTAAAATCACTCCAAATGTCCACTTGCATATTCTGCAAAAAGAGAGTTTCAAAACTGCTCAATCAAAAGAAAGTTTTAACTCTGTTAACTGAATGAACACATCACAAAGAAGTTTCTCAGATTGCTTGTGTCTAGATTTTATCTGAAGATATTTCCTTTTCGACCATAGGCCACAAATCCCTCCAAATGTCCACTTCCAGATTCTAAAAAAATAGTGTTTCAAAACTGCTAAATCAAAAGAAAGTTTCAACTCTGTTAGATGAATGCACACATCACAAAGAAGTTTCTCAGAATTCTTCTAATTTTTATGTGAATATATTATTTTTTCCACCATATGCCTCAAAGCGCTCCAAATGTCCACCTGCAGATTCTATAAAAAGAGTATTTCAAAACTGCTTCATCAAAAGAAAGGTTTAACTCTGGGAGATGAATGCACACATCACAAAGAAGTTTCTCAGAATGTTTCTGTCTAGTTTTTATTTGAAGATATTTCCTTTTCCACCATATACCTCAAAGCTCTGCAAATGTGCACTTGCAGATTCTACAAAAAGATTGTTTCGAAAATGGTCAATCAAAAGAAAGGTTCAACTTGCAGAGATAAATGCACTCATCACACAGAAGTTTCTCAGAATGCTTCTGTCTAGTTTTTATATGAAGATATTTCCTTTTCCAGCATAGGCCTAAAAGCACTTGAAATGTACGTACACTTGCTGATTCTATAAAAGAGTGTTTCCAAAATGCTCAATCAAAATAATTCTTCAACTCTTTGAGGTGAACACACACATCACAAAGAAGTTTCCCACATTGCTTCTGTTTACTTTTTATTTGAAGATATTTCCTTTTCTACCATAGACCTCAAAGCGCTCCAAATGTCCACTTGTAGATTCTAAGTAAATAGAGTTTCAAAACTGCTCCATCAAAAGAAAGGCTTGTCTCTGTGAGATAAATGAACATATCATAAAGTGGTTACTCAGATTGCTTCTTTCTAGATTTTATGAGAAGATGTTTCCTTTTGTACTATAGGCCATAAAATGCTACAAATAACCACTTGCAGATTCTAAAAAACAGTGTTGCATAACTGCTCAATCAAAAGAAAGTTTCATCTCTGGGAGATGAATGCACGCATCACAAAGAGGTTTCTGAGAAATCTTCTCTCTAGTTTTTATCTGAAGATATTTCCTTTTCCACCATAGACCTCAAAGTGCTCCAAATGTCCACTTGCAGATTCTGCAAAAAGAGAGTTTCAAAACTGCTTAATCAAAAGAAAGGTTTAACCCTGTGAGATGAATGAACACATCACAAAAAGTTTCTCAGATTGCTTCTGTCTAGATTTTATGTGACGTTATTTCCTTTTCTATCATAGGCCACAAATCACTCCAAATATCCACTTGCATATTCTAAAAACAGAGTGTTTCAAAACTTCTCAAAGAAAAGAAAGTTTCAACTCTTTGAGATAAGTGCACAGATCACAAAACAGTTTCTCAGAATCCCTCTGTCTATTATTTATGTGATGATATTTCCTTTTCCAACATAGGCCCCAAAGTGCTCCAAAGATCCACTTACAGATTCTACAACAAGAGTATTTCAAAACTGCTCCATCGAAAGAAAGGTTTAACTCTGTGAGATGAAAACGCACATCACAAAGAAGTTTCTCAGGTTCCTTCTGTCTAGATTTTATGTGAAGTTATTTCCTTCTGTAAGTTAGGCTGCAGAGCGCTCAAAATATCCACTTGTAGATTCTAAAAAAAGAGCGTATCAAAACTGCTCAATCAAAAGAAAGGTTCAACTCTGTGAGATAAATGCACACATCACAAAGAAGTTTCTTAAAATCCTTCTGTCTAGTTTTTATGTGATGATATTTCATTTTCCACCATAGGCCTCAAAGCACTCAAAATATTCACTTGCAGATTGTATAAAAAGAGAGTTTCAAAACTGCTTCATCAAAAGAAAGATTTAACTCTGTGAGATGAAAGCAAACATCACAATGTAGTTTCTCAGATTGCTTCTGTCAACTTTTTATGTGAAGATATTTCCTTTTCTAACATAGGCCTCAATGTGCTCCAAATGTCCACTTACAGATTCTAAAAAGAGAGAATTTCAAAACTGCTCAATCAAAAGAAAGGTCTACCTCTGTGAGTTAAATGTACATATCACAAATGGTTTCACAGATTGCTTCTGTCTAGATTTTATGAGAAGATATTTCCTTTTCTACCATAGGCCCCAAAGCTCTCAAAATATCCACTTGCAGATTCTAAAAAAAGAGTGTTTCAAAACTGCACAATCAAAAGAAAGTTTCATCTCTGGGAGGTGAATGCATACATCACAGAGAAATTTCTCAGAATTCTTCTGTCTAGTTTTTATGTGAAGATATTTCCTTTTCCACCACGGGCCTCAAAGCGCTCCAAATGTCCACTTGCAGATTATACAAAAAGAGAGTTTCAAAGCTGCTCAGTCAAAAGAAAGGTACTACTCTGTGAGAAGAATGCACACATCACAATGAGGTTTCTCACATTGCTTCTGTCTAGATTTTATGTTAGGATATTTCGTTTTCTACCATAGACCACAAAGCACTCCAAATGTCTACTTGCATATTCTAAAAAAAGAGTGTTTCAAAACTTCTCAATCAAAAGAAAGATTCAACTCTGTGAGATAAGTGCACACATCAAAAAGAAGTTTCTCACAATCCTTCTGTCTAGCTTGATATTTACCTTCCCCCAGAGGCCTAAAAGCACTCAAAATGTCCACTTGCAGATTTCCCAAAAAGAGTGTTTCCAAACTGCTCAATCAAAAGAAACGTTCAAATCTGTGTCATGAATGCACACATCACAAAGACGTTTCTCAGATTGCATCTGTCTAGATTTTATGTGAAGATATTTCTTTTTCTACCATAGGCCACAAAGTGCTCCAAATGTCCACTTGCAGATTCTAAAAAAGGAGTTTTTCAAAATTGCTCATTCAAAAGTTTCAACTCTGTGAGAAAGGTGTGCACATCACACAGTCATTTCTCAGAATCTTTCTGTGCAGTTTTTATGTGAAGATATTTCCTTTTCTACCATAGGCCACAAAGCTTTCCAAAAATCCACTTGCAGATTCTAAAAAAAGAGTGTTTCAAAACTGCTCCATCAAAAGAAATGTTCAACTCTGGGAGATGAATGCACTCTTCCCAAAGAAGTTTCTCAGAATGCTTCAGTCTAGTTTTTCTGTGAAGATATTTCCTTTTCCACCATAGGCCTCAAAGAGCTGAAAATGTGCACTTGTAGATTCTACAAAAAGAGTGTTTCAATACTGCTCAATCAAAAGAAAGGTTTAATTCTGGGAGATGAATTCACTCATCACAAAGTAGTTGCTCAGAATGCTTCTATCTAGTTTTTATATGAAGATATTTCCTTTTCTACAATAGGCTGCAGATCGCTCCAAATGTCCACTTGCAGATTCTACAAAAGAGTGTTTCAGAACTGCTCAATCAAAAGAAAGATTCAACTCTCTGAGATGAATGCACTCATCACAAGGAAGTTTCTAAGAATGCTTCTGTCTAGTTTTTATGTGAAGATATTACCTTTTCCACCACAGGCCTCAAAGTGCTCCAAATATCCACTTGCGAATTCTACAAAAAGAGTGTTTCAAAACTGCTCGATCAACAGAAAGTTTTAATCCTGTGAGATGAATGCACACATCACAAAGAAGTTTCCAGAATACTGCTGTTTAGTTTTTATGTGAAGATAATTCCTTTTCCACAACAGGGCCTCAAAGCACTCCAAATGTACACTTACAGATACTACAAAAACAGTGTTTCAAAACTGCCCAATCAAAAGAAAGTTTCAACTCTGTGAGATGAATGCACTCATCACAAAGAAGTTTTTCAGAATGCATCTGTCTAATATTTATGTGAAAATATTTCCTTTTCCACCACAGGCCTCAAAACGCTCCAAATGTCCCTTTGAAGATTCTACAAAAGGAGAGTTTCAAAACTGCTCAATCAAAAGAAAGGTTTAACTCTGTGAGATGAATGCCCACATCACAAATAAATTTCCCAGATTGCTTCTGTTTAGATTTTATGTGAAGATATTTCCTTTCCTTCCATAGGCCACAAAGCACTCAAAATGTCCACTTGTAGATTCTAAAAAAAGAGTATTTCAAATCTGCTCCATCAAAATAAAGCTTCAGCTCTGTGAGATGAATGCACATATCACAAAGAAGTTTCTCAGAATCCTTCTGCTTAGTTTTTATGGGAGGATATTTCCTTTTCCACAATAGGCTTCAAAGCGCTCCAAATGTCCACTTGCAGATTCTACAAAAAGAGTATTTCAAATCTGCTCAATCAACAGCAAGGTTTAACTCTGGGAAATGAATTCACACAGCACAAAGTAGTTTCTCAGAATGTTTCTGTCTAGTTTTTATGTGAATATATTTCCTTTTCCACCATATTCTTCAAGCTCTGCAAATATGCACTTGCAGATTATACAAAAAGAGAGTTTCAAAACTGCACAATCTAAAGAAAGGTTGAACTCTCAGAGATGAATGCACTCATTACAAAGATGTTTCTCAAAATGCTTCTGTCTAGTTTTTTTATGAAGGTATTTCCTTTTCCACCATTGGCCTAAAAGCACTCCAAATGTCCACTTGTGGATTCCACAAAAAGAGTGTTTCTAAATTGCTCAATCA
Organism: Symphalangus syndactylus; assembly: GCF_028878055.3. Lineage (NCBI taxonomy): Eukaryota > Metazoa > Chordata > Mammalia > Primates > Hylobatidae > Symphalangus > Symphalangus syndactylus. Next base: position 44,714,780 of record NC_072434.2, on the reverse strand, counting down.
AAATAAATGTTCAACCATGTGAGATGAATGGACACATCACAAAGTACTTTCTCAGAATTCTTCCTTCTAGTTTTTATGTGAAGAGATTTCCTTTTCCACCATAGGACACAAAGCGCTCCAAATGTCCCCTTGCAGATTCTACAAAAAGAGAGTTTCAAAACTGTTTAATTAAAAGAAATTTTTAACTCTGTGAGATGAATGCATGCATCACAAAGATGTTTCTCAGATTGCTTCTGTCTAGATTTTATGTGAAGCTATTTCCTTTTCTACCATAGGCCGCAAAGTACATGAAATGTCCACATTCAAATTCTAAAAAAAGAGTATTTTAAAACTGCTCCATCAAAAGAAATGTTCAACTCTGTGAAATGAATTCACACATCATGAAGAAGTTTCTGAGATTGCTTTTGTCTAGGTTTCATGTGAAGATATTTCTTTTTCTACCATAGGCTTCAAAGCATTCCAAATATCCAATTGTAGATTCTACAAAAAGAGTATTTCCAAACTGCTAAATCAAAAGAAAGGTTTAACTCAGTGAGATGAATGCACACATCACAAAGAAGTTTCTCAGATTCCTTCTGTCTTGATTTTATGTGAAGATATTTCCCATTCCACCATAGCCCTCACAGCACTCCAAATTTCCCCTTTCAGATTCTACAAAAAGAGAGTTTGAAAATTTCTCAATCTAAAGAAAGATTTAACTATGTGAGATGAACGCACACATCACAAAGAAGTTTCTCAGATTGCTTCTGTCTAGCTTTTACTTGAAGATATTTCCTTTTCTACCATAGGCCAGAAAGCGCTCCAAATGTCCACCTACAGATACTTAAAAAAGAGTGTTTCAAAGCTGCTCAATCAAAAGAAAGGTTCAACTCGGTGATATAAATGCACACATCACAAAGAATTTTCTCAGAATTCTTCTGTCTAGTTTTTATGTGAAGATATTTCATTTTCCACCATAGGCCTCAAAGCGCTCTAAATATCCACTTGCAGATTTTGCAAGAGAGTTTCAAATCTGCTCCATCAAAAGAAAGGTTTAACTCTGTGAGATGAATGCCACATCTGAAAGAAGTTTCTTAGATTGCTTCTGTCTATATTTTATGTGAAGATATTTCCTTTTCTACCGTAGGCTGCAAAGCACTCCAGATGCCAATGTCCACTTGCAGATTCTAAAAAAAGAGTATTTCAAAACTGCTCAACCAAAAAAAAGGGTGAACTCTGTGAGATAAGTCTACACATCTCAAAGAAGTTTCTCAGAATTCTTCTGTCTAGGTTTCATGTGAACATATTTCATTTTCCACCACAGGCTTCAAAGAGCTCAAAATGCCAGATGCAGATTCTACAAAAAGTGAATTTACAAACAGCGCCATCAAAAGAATTGTTCAACTCTGGGATATGAATGCACACATCACAAAGTAGTTTCTCAGAATGCTTCTGTCTTGTTTTTATGTGAGGGTATTTCCTTTTCCACCATAGGCTTCAAAGCTCTGCAAGTGTGCACTTGCAGATTCTACAAAAAGAATGTTTCAAAACTGCTCAATTAAAAGAAAATTTCAACTCTGGGAGATGAATGCACTCATCCCAAAGAGGTTTCCCAGAATGCTTCTGTCTAGTTTTTATATGAAGATATTTCCTTTTCCACCCTAGGCTAAAAAGCACTCCAAATATCCATTTGCACATTCTACCAAAAGAATGTTTCCAAACTGTTCAATCAAAAGAAATGTTCAACTCTGGGAGATGAACCCACACATCACTAAGAAGTTTCTCAGAATTCTTCTGTGTAGTTTTCATGTGAAGATATTTCCTTTTCCACCATAGGCCTCAGACCGCTCCAAATGTCCACTTGCAGATTCTACAAAAAGAGAGTTTCAGAACTGCTCAATCAAAGGAAAGGTTTAAGGTGTATGTCCCATTCTGTTTAGTTTTTATATGAAGACATTTTCTTTTCCACTCTTCTTTTGACATGATGTCACTGTGTCACCCAGGCTGTAATGCAGAGGCACTATCTCAGCTCAAATTTCATTTCACCATTCCATTCCATTCCTTTCTTTCTGTCTTGTGGGTCATTGCTGAATACATCATAAGGTGGCCATTATGAATCCGGTGGGCAGTGGAGTCTGGGAATAAATAAGCAAGAATGATGTTGCCCAAATTTGCTCATCTTAGAAAGGCTTCTCAACCATTCTGTGTGAAGTGATTTTTCCAGGGTAATTGTGCCCTGACTGTGCTGCATCTCAGTCTGACTTGTCTTTTTGAAAATCACTGGATTGCTGTCATGAACAGCGTATTTCTGTTTCTATTTGAAAATGACCATCTGTCCTCTGCAGGTGTCCTGATTTGGTTTGCTAGGTTAGCCCCTGAGGGTAGCGGTGAGAAAATATTTTGGCCACATCAGAATACCTATTCTCAGCTGGAGGAGACATAGAAATTACTTAATAATATCTAACCATTTTCTCAATAACCATTATATTTAACAGTGATAACCGGAGGGCAGAGAGGGACACAGATGACACAATCTTTGAAGTTTAATTTGGTTATAAGGTTTTTTTTCTTGTTTTGTTTTGCTTTGTTTCTGGATACAAGGTCTTGCTCTGGTGCCCAGGCTGGAGGGCAGTGGTGCAATCATAACTCATAATTTGGTTGTAACTGTTCTTTAAAAAGTATTTTTGGCTGAATTTGCTAGCTCACACCTGTAATGTAAAGAATTTGGGATGCCAAGGTGGGATGATCACTGAATCCTATGAGTTCAAGACCAGTTTGGGCAACATAAGTAGGCTTAGCCTCTACAACAAAATTTTAAAATTGGCTGGGTATAGCGTTGCATGCCTGTAGTCCTAGCTATTTGAGAGGCTGATGTGAAAGGATCACTCAAGCCTTAGAGTTTGAGGCAGCACTGGCCCATGATTCAGCCACTGCACTGACAGACTGAGATGTGCGTGTGTACGTGTGTGTCTGTGTGTAAAAATAATGTGAAAGTGAAAAAAATTCAAGCACGGGAGAAAAGTGAAAGCCCATGGTGGGGGATGTGGAGAAAGGTGAGTGCGGCTCCAGCAACTCAGTGAAACTTGGTTTTCCGTCTTGAAGAATTGCCCATCCACACTGAAACCACAGCCTAGCACATGCCAGTTATCACACTACACCTGCTGGGAAACCACTATGTACCCTTTTTTTTTCTGCCATTAGAATTGGTAGTTTTATTTAGTTATCAAGATTAGAGGTGAGGCCGGGCGCGGTGGCTCACGCTTGTAATCCCAGCACTTTGGGAGGCCGAGGCGGGCGGATCACGAGGTCAAGAGATCGAGACCACAGTGAAACCCCGTCTCTACTAAAAATACAAAAAATTAGCCGGGCGTGGTGGTGGGCGCCTGTAGTCTCAGCTACTCAGAGAGGCTGAGGCAGGAGAATGGCATGAACCTGGGAGGTGGAGCTTGCAGTGAGCCGAGATTGCGCCACTGCACTCCAGCCTGGGTGACAGAGTGAGACTCCGTCTCAAAAAATAAAAAATAAAATAATTAAAAAAAAAAAGATTAGAGGTGATACCTATTTCTCTTTTTTTTATTATACTTTATGTTTTAGGGTACATGTGCACAATGTGCAGGTTTGTTACATATGTATCCATGTGCCATGTTGTTTTGCTGCACCCATTAACTCATCATTTAGCATTAGGTATATCTCCTAATGCTGGCCCTTCCCCCCCCACCCCACAACAGTCCCCGGAGTGTGATGTTCCCCTTCCTGTGTCCATGAGTTCTCATTGTTCAGTTCCCACCTATGAGTGAGAACATGCAGTGTTTGGTTTTTTGTCCTGGTGATAGTTTACTGAGAATGATGGTTTCCAGCTTCATCCATATCCCTACAAAGGACATGAACTCATCATTTTTTATGACTGCATAGTATTCCATGGTGTATATGTGTCACATTTTCTTAATCCAGTCTATCGTTGTTGGACATTTGGGTTGGTTCCAAGTCTCTGCTATTGTGAATAGTGCCGCAATAAACATACGAGTGCATGTATCTTTATAGCAGCATGATTTATAGTCCTTTGGGTATATACCTAGTAATGGGATGGCTGGGTCAAATGGTATTTCTAGTTCTAGATCCCTGAGGAATCGCCACACTGACTTCCACAATGGTTGACCTAGTTTACAGTCCCACCAACAGTGTAAAAGTGTTCCTATTTCTCCACATCCTCTCCAGCACCTGTTGTTTCCTGACTTTTTAATGATGGCCATTCTAACTGGTGTGAGATGGTATCTCACTGTGGTTTTGATTTGCATTTCTCTGATGGCCAGTAATGATGAGCATTTTTTCATATATTTTTTGGCTGCATAAATGTCTTCTACAATGAACCCAAACAAATTTACAAGAAAAAAACAAACAGCCCCATCAAAAAGTGGGCAAAGGACATGAAAAGACACTTCTCAAAAGAAGATATTTATGCAGCTATGTACTCTTTTTTTAAAAATAAAATCTTTCACCTAAGAGAAGCAGAAGAGAAAAGGAGGGTTTCACATCTAAAGCCTTTATTTTCTTTATGAAACAACAGCCACTTGTCATTTGAGTTGTCCAAATGCGACTGACAGCACTAATACACTTAATAAATCAACTAGGAAAAATGGCCCTCTCGGGTGAGGAGGAGGAACAATAGTAACAAACCCAATCCATTCTCAGCTTTATGTGGTGCCCGTATCTCAAGAAGTGGTGTTAGCCCATGTGAACTGTTTTCACTGGACAAGGCCAGAAGAAAGAATATTTAGTACAACATAACCGTGAGGGTGCAAATCAAACTGGTAGTGGGAGCATGCACAAGGCTTCAGTGGCCGAGACACTGGTGGCTACCCTTGGGTGTCACTTAAAACTTCGAGGTGAAGGACTTTTTTTTTTCCAACTGGGTCAGGGAAGCTAATAAACATTAGAATTGAAATTTGTTTTTCTTTTCAAAATTTCTAGGACATAGAGGACTGTGTAAACACTCCAAAAGACATTCAGATATACATGCAGCTGAGGACCTGCCTGCTATGCAGAGGGACGGCTGAGCAGCAGCCACCAGCTGTAATAGCTTTAAATTTCTCCTTTCACAGGGACAGGCCACTCCCACACACACCAGTTACTTCATAGGCTCTGGCCCTCAGGTGTACCTGGGGGACTGCCTTCCTCCCATCTCATTAGCTCTCCAAGAGAGCCCACCTCACACTAAAACCTAACCTAGGATGGTGAGTTGTAGACTCTCCTCCATTCTCCCAATGCAGTGTGACTTCCAGAGAGTGCTCACCCATCCTCTTACCTCAACTGATGTGGAAAGGGCCGGTGCCTGGGCAGTTAGATATTCAGTGACCTCACAGGTCCAGCATGCCCAGGGCCTGGCCCCACAGCCTGGCACCTCTCTCCTACCTGGCCTTCATGCTAGCCTTTTCTCTTCTGTGACCAACATCAGGTGATGGTCATCTGTGCCACACTTTCCTGAGCCTGGTAAGTGATGGGTGGGTAAACCCCAGCTGAGTGCCTGTGACTCTACCCTCTTACCTTGCACTCAAGTGACATTATAAGCATAATTTTACATTTGATTTAATTTATGCATAATCTTTTCTTATAACATTTCTGACAACAGCCCTCACAACCAAAGGAGACTGGGTTACAGAACACACGGGCGAGGCTGGGGCAGCAGGTTTCACTTACTTTATTCCAAGGTGAAATGAAGATGTGATGGTTTAAAACCAAGACAAAGTTGTTTATCAGCTGTGGGGTTGCTACACTTGCTAGCTCATGCTCACTTCCTTTGAAACAAGGTATCTGGAGAGACTATATTTTTAAGTAGCTCTTTGCAAAACCCCAGGCAGAAGCCCAAGTCAGACACAGCTCCCTCAGGCTTACAGGGAGGCACCCTCCTCCTCCATGTTAGGCTCTGACAGCAGGCAAGGGAAGAGCTCCCTCAGGCTTACAGGGCAGCAACCTCCTCTTCCATGTTGGGCTCTGCCAAGAGCTCTCTCAGGCTCACAGGGCGGCAACCTCCTCCTTCATGTTGGGCTCTGACAGCAGGCAAGAGAAGAGCTCCCTCAGGCTCCCAGGGCAGCAACCCCCTCCTCCATGTTGGGCTCTGCCAGCAGGTAAGGGAAGGAGCACAGTCAAGGGGGACAGGAAGCCATAGGGATCCCCAAAAGCCCCAGTGCTATTCTCTGTAGAAAGGGCTGTGTGTCAAGGACCAGGTATGGAGCTGGGTTCCACAGAGAGGTGACAACCACTTCTGTATCTCTAAATTTCCCCCAGAATCCATGATCCAGCCCTCCATCCCCCCAGGCTCTTCACTCACCCCACCCCCACTGAGTGTTAGGCAGCTCGGTTTAAAATGGGAGAAAAATATATTCAGATTGTAGGCTCCGAGTATTCCCGTCTGGGCTGCAGAGAGTAGGGAAGGAAGTCAGGGCCTTTGGCGTGCCTTTTGCTCTGCCTGAGGGCATGAAGGCCAGGGCTGGGCACATGGATGTCTCTGGGACCACTACTGCTGACTCCCTCCCCCTCACCCAGAGCCACAACCAGGCCAGGCTATCACGATTAATAAAACCACTGCAGCTCTCATCCTGTCACAAAACTAATGTGCACCCAACCCCAGCCCTGCACAGATCCCTGACTTCCTATCCCAGAACACAGAAAAGCCTCTTACCTTTTTTACGTAAAACCTGGACTTTAAGCCAGATTGGGCCTGGGGATAGTGGCAGCAAAAGCAACAGCCAGATGTATACACTCCAGATGTATACGCTCAAGGGCATGGGCACGTTCCACACTTGCTGGAGAATGAAAGGCCTGAGAGGCACCTGTTTCCCAGCTGCTAACTGATGTCCACACACCCCATTCATGTGTCTTCATTTAGGCCTCTGCATCCTGTATTTGTTCAGCCAGTGCAAACACATCTTCTGGGGGGCATCATTAATTGCAGCACCAGCCCCACTTGTTCTGGGAGGGAGTCAGGAGGAATCTGGTCAGCTCCTAATCCCCCAGGACAAAGGTGCTGCCCCCTTTTCAGCACTCACATCCAGCAGCGCCATCTCGGGATGTTTTTCAAACACTAGTAGCATGAGGTAGCAAGCATGGTGTGACAGGCTCACGGCCATAGGCAGCCGGCTGCTGGAGAAGCAACACAGGGCAGGCCCATCTGTGGGTGGTGCCATGACAAGCCAAGGCAGCCACAGCCCCTACCCCCAACAGCCCCAGCCCAGATGGCACTCAAATCTTCCCGGATAGTATTGGGGTTCCTGATGCCCATCACTCCCCCACTCATTAGCACTGCCTTGTTTTGGTTACTCAGGGACTAAGGAGAGGGAGTGGGGGATGTAGATCCGGGGTGGGCACCACCTCACAGCCAGAGTCCACCTGACTGCAGGCCAGCAAGCAAGCCCAAGCAGCTCAGCTCTAGACACTTAGCCTCACCACCTCTGGCTACACTTTCTATGTATACTTTATACAAAGGTAGTAAAAGAGGTCAATATTAGCTGTTGTGACACAAAAGTCTATGCCCCATTAAGACCTTCTTAAAATGCCATTGTCTTAAGCCCTCTTTCTTCTAATAAAATTTATACAAATACATACATACAAGCTGAAACTACTATAAATGAAATATTAGGATTTTTTAAACCCATAAACAAAACCTAAAACAGTCAGTGTTTGAATGCAGAGAAAGTGGGAGGCTTAAGCGACTCACTCCAAAACAGCCTCACCAAGCCTGAGGCCAGGCCAGGGAGTCTGAACACTACAAGGTCACGTGATCGTCACAGAGGATGACAGCTCCCATGTGTATTCTCAAGCACTGTGTTAGCTTCTCACTCACAGAGTCTCAGAATGCTTCCTCGCCAACACCCTATGAGGAGAGCCCCCACCTCAATAGAGCACAAGAGTTTCCTGAGCTCTTCCCAGAAAATGGTTATCAGAGAGTGGAGCTGGGGGAAGCCCAGACAGAACAAGTGAGTCCTGAGGGTCTTCCTCCCTCAGCTCCTCCACATGGGGCCCTGAGGGAAAGTGAGCAGCCTCCTAACCCCTTTGGTAGGATTCCAGTCCTGCAGTTCTGGACTCCCTCATTTTCTGGAAACATAGAAGGTGACAATGCAACCCCAAGCCCCTTATTTGCCATCCCTCAATGCCAGACCAGGCCCAGAGCCCTGTGCTGACACAGCCCGGGGGATGCTCGAGGCCCACCTCAGCACAGTCACCAATAGGGTAGTGAGATGAGCAAGGAGGTGCAAGTAGGCACCAATCCCCATGGGCGTGGCCTCAGGCATGTTCCACAGGCTAAGGGTCTCCCTGATGAGCTCATGGCCCTCCTTCAGGCAGCGTGCAGAGCACACCCCCAGTGAGCAGTGCTCAGATGAGCAGGCAGGCCTAAGAGCCCCCACCTCAGGATGCTCTGTTCCACTTTACAGGGCTTCTGCATTGGCCAGTCCCCACTGCTTTCTAGTGAGATGTCTGAGTTGAAGTGAATGTTGAAGGCCATAGAGCTGATGGAGCTGACTGCCTTGCAGATGTTGTAAATCACCTCCTGGCTCCATAGGTCAGCTGTGTAGACACAGCTTGATGAGAGGTAGCCCCACTCTACCATCAGTGGTGCTGGGCTGCCCTGATCTGCACCTTCCAGCTCCTTGCTGAGATGTCTGCATGCTTCTCTAAGGGACTGGGTCACGAGACACCCCTGGCAGGGCCCAGCTGGTAGAACAGGCTGGACACTCTCCCTCAGCCTCCCCAGCAGCCCTGGCTGTGCTGTCACCTGTGCTGACGATCTCACTTCTCTATCTTAATAACAGAACTGATAACTTTCAAGCCCTAGCAAGCGGAAACTGCAAGATAAATGATCCTCTGCCTTAGAAGGGCCATGGTTGGGCAGTGTGTGCCCAGGTGAGAGACCTATGGTTGTTAGTGGAAGTAGGGAGATGGATGGGCCTGGCCCCATAGCCTAGTGAAAAGTAGGACCCTCTCCTTCCAGAGCATCGAAGTCTTAGAGGCCCAGAAAAAGGTGCTTGGGTGGGCTGCCAAGAAGCAGAAGGCTAGAAGGATTTGCAAGCAACCCCAAGAGGCTTCAAGGTGCCTGAGAGGGCTGGGCTTATTCCAGCTTTCTTTGCTTTCATCCTGTTAGCAAGAAAACCTGCTCACAGATGGCAGGTGGGCCTGAGGCTGCCAGTCACTCACCAGGGGCTATAGGTGCCTTAATTGTGGCTGTTTCTTGAAGCATCTGCTCAGGCCACTTATCTCAGAGCAGTTCCCTCATTATCCACAGGTCCTTGTTCCAGCCCCGGCTCTGCAAAGGGACTAGGGAGGGACTAGGCAAGGGCTCAGCCTCTGCACCACAACCTGCTCTGAGATATCTCTTTTGTTACTTCCTCACGGACAGCCCCAAACTTCCAAATGAACAGACCAGCATGGAGCCTCCAGGAAAGTGCATAGAATTCTGTCTGGTGTCCAGAGGGAAGGGGTTCCCAGTGAGGGCAGGACCAGGCTGCATGCACCTCTTTAGGAATGTTCTCCTCATAGTCCAGCCTCAAGGTGTGCATCCTCTGTGTGCATGGAGTCCATGGCAGGCTCTGCCTGGTGAGCCGTCCAGCTGTACACCTGCAATGTGGTGGTGACCCTTTTGAATGGGTGGTTCTGGGCACCATGGTGGCAGCAGAGAGGGAGATGCTCAGCCATCAAGCCCAGAGCCCTGCCACAGGCTTCTGTGAGGCCTCCATCTGCTCTGTGTTCTTGCCCTGAGAGGCTTCCCTGAAGTGAAACAGAAGCAAGTGGGCCTCTCTTCCAGGGCTGCTCTCTCCCAGACTGACAGCTCCCTAGAGGGGGACTCAGACAGCGGGGACAGATTCTTCAGGCAGAAGCACTGGAGTTTAGGCTGGCCAGTTCATCCCATATCCCCACATGACATGACACAAGGCAGAGGCTGTGGGAAAAAGGCATTGCCTTTTCTTCTGGCATGAGGAATGGCTTAGGAAGCAGGGGATGGTGGGCTGGGGTTGAGTGATGGGCTGTGGGCCACAAGGAGTGCATGGGCACTGGGCAAGTGTCCTGGTTGTCTATCCATGGACCCAGAACGAGTGGCATCCCAGGAGCCTGTGAGGGGCTGGCAGAGACTTACTGGTTCCAGTAAAAAACCCCATGTGGGCTTTTACTCTTTGTGCACTAGTGTCTTGGGTAGGCATAGCCTTCAGAGCTTTGGGGCCTCCACAACCTTGCCCTGCTGTCCAGGGGCAGCCCTCATGCAGGGGTGTCCTAAGAACTTTTCAGGACCCCCACGTTCAGCACTGTCTTCCAACGTGTGCTTCACGATATTTTAATGGTGGTTCTTTTGGGATAAAGGAAAGGTTCTGTAATCAATTATGGGACACATTGAGCTACAGATCTTTTTACAATTGCTCTTAACAAGCAGGTAGGCCCTGAGAACATGAGTAGCTTCCCCGCAGGTAACTTGAGTGCATGAGAAGTTTTGCTTTACAACAATGCCAATTTCACCTCAGCAGTTGGCAGTGCTGCACTGGGCAGACTTCCCTACTCAAAGGCTGTGGAGCTTTCCTTTCTTTTTTTAATACATTATTTTTCTTTATAGAATTTGATTGGGCTGATATCAAGCCTGGCTTGGTACTGCCTGAGTTTTTTTTAGAATCAGAACCCTGTTCTTTAACTTATGGATTGTGAAGTTAGAAGGTGCCGGTGTGACAGCCTGAGAAGCAGAGCTGCGCTCCAATCTCACCTTCATGTACTCATCTGTGATGCGGAGCCCTCAGAGTGCCCTACAGCCCCACCTTCATGTGCTCATCTGTGATGTGGATCCCTCAGAGTGCACTCTAGTCCCACATTCATGTGCTAATCTGTGACGCGGAGCCCTCAGTGTGTGCTGCACTCCCACCTTCATGTGCTCATCTGTGACGCAGAGCCCTCAGAGGAGTAGGGAAGTGCTTCCTGGTCCTGCTTCCGGGGACCCTCCCCAAGGCAGCCCACCCAACTTCCAAACCAGCCTTCCCTCAAGCACAGCCCTGTGCCCACCTCCAGCTCAACATTGCACATCTCTGAGAAGTGGTCCAGCATGTTGCTTTCCAGGGGCAGTGAGAAGCAGGTGCAGTGACACATGTCTTCATGGACCATGAGCACTGGGTAAATCTCCTGCACCATCTCCTTGGGGGACACCTTCAGGGAGAAAGCCCCAACAACTGATGGCATGCCACATGGCAGAAAGCAGAGTTACCCTTTCTCCAGCCCAAAGTCCTGAGAATCATGACAAAAATTCTTGGTTTCCCACTTTTCGAAAATTTAAAAATTAAAATCCCAGGTTCTGTATATACATGCTGTGCCCACCCGCACCTGTGCGTGTGTGCGTGTGTGTGTGTGTGTGTGTGTGTGCATGCACGACAGAGCCTGGCCCATTGACTATTCCAGTAGACCAAGAAAAATCCCCATGCAGACTAAGGGCAGATGGAAGAAACAAGAGAGAGAAAGTGGCAGCCTTGCTTCCTCCCTTGCCCAGAGCTAAGGTCCCCAGGGCAAATTGCTTTTGCCTTCAACTTCACCTTAACAGCATACAAAATATGTTCATTTTTACTTCCCTCACTTTCGTAACATTACGAACTGTATCTTCATGTATGATGTGAATTTTCACAGAGATTTAAGAATTTAATGCACCATTATAGTAGAAAATTGTATATCTGTGTATATATTTACATTTACCAGAGAGATTCATATTTTCATGTGGTTTTATGATGTCCAGCATCATTTAATTTTTCGACATAATTAACTCTCTTTAGCATTTTTTTTTCTAGGGTTATTCAATTAGTTAACAAACTTAGCTTTTTAATTTTAATCTTTGAAAGTCTTTATTTTTTCTAATTTTTGAAATACAATATTTCCCAGATCAATTATTCTTGGTTGCTAGTATTTTTTGTTTCATTGCTTTGAAATGCAGAAAGTTCTTAGCATCCCCTCTTTCTCTCTGAAATAATGTTTATGCCATTTTCTCCCCCTGTTCTTTTTAAAAGACTCTGTCTCTGAATGTGTTGGTCTACTTGATGGTGTCCAGTAAGTCTTACATTTCACCTGTATTTTTCAAATTCTTTAAAATATTAGTTTCCAGGACTCAGTATTTGTGAATAATGTATGTTCCATTTTCTTTTTTCTGCTCCATTGTTTGCTGTTGTGTCTCTGTAGTGAATTTATAAAACTCAGTTATTATATTCTTCAACTCTATGATTTCTTTTGGGTTTTGTGAAATAGTTTTTATCTCTTTGTTGATATCTTATTTTGCTCATTCAATATTTTTAAATTTCACTCAGTTATCTCTTTTTGTTATATTTTTTTTCATTGAGAATGCTTAAGATGATTATTTTAAGTTCTCTATCAGATATGCAAAAATATTTATTTGTTAAGATTCAATTTCTGGATATTTATATTTTTCTTCCAATGGGGAATATTTCCTGCCTTTTCTGTGTGCCTTGTGATTTTATAGATCTGGGGATCTATACAGCAGCCATAAAATCTAGCATTTAGAGACTGGCTCAGTAAAGAGGGATACTGACAGCAATAGTCCAGGCTATAGATTCTAGGTGCCTCAAAAACACATTCCCAAATACATTTTCTCTGGACTTGGGTGTGTTTCCAAGTTAAAGAGAATTTTTTCTCAATGTTTTTTAGATTCTATTGTCTATGTTCTTCCCCAGTTGACTGTCTGTGTTATTGCAGTTTCTCTAGTGCTGTAACAACACTCATCTTTCTTCTCAGTGACACAAACTGTCATCCACATTACTCCGTCATGTTCTTGAACACTCCATGTCAGGAGAGACAGAATCGAGTCATCAGACAATCTCTCAAAAAGCCAAACATTTCAACACATATTCTACAGTTCTAATTCCCTCCTGAGGGGGATGCTGGGAGTTGGCCATTTTCTGATTCACCTAATTACTGTTCTGGGTAAAAAAAGAAACTGTAGTGGACAGTCTGTAAGCCAGACTTGATCACCTTTCTGCAGCAATGAAAAAAATGTACAAGAGAAAAACAAAAAAATGCTCCTAAACGTCACGGACAATGCCAGAATTTGAACATGGATTGGTCATCTCTGCTCCAATGGAAATTGTTTAGGAAAAGCCTACTTTTATTTTTCTTGCTGTTACAGAGGAATATTTCATGTCTTACGTTTATTCTACTCTGCAATCTTCTAAGGCTTTTTCTCTCCCTCCCAGAATCTTCCAGTGCATTCACACTGACAGTCAATGTCCTCCCAGTATCTCGTGAGAACCTAAATGATCTGACTAGTTTGCCATTGCTTTTGGGGATCTGGGAAAATCTGTGCACACTCTGGAGACTCTTTTTATGCCATTTTTTATAAATCTGTTGTGCCTGAAGTCAGAAGTGTGTGAGGGGAGTTGAGTTGTGGAGGCATTGGGATTTGTTTTAGAAATTCCAGGAACACCAGAGACAGATTACACCTGCTTCCTGCTTTATACTATCAAGTCCTATGAAGGCTAAGACATAATTCTACAAAAAAATTAGACTGAAAAACTTTACAGGCAAAAAGTATCTTATTAAATAGGAATATCTAATTATTTTATTTTAAAATTTTCTTTATCTTAGTGGGATCTAATCATAGAAACTTAAACGCTATATGCCAACAGCCTCTACCATAGGGTGGTTTATTGTATGTACTCATTTTACAGTTTTCTTACAAAAACTTTTTCTGTAAGGGAAATTAGAATGTTGTTCAACATATATTGAATTCCCAATTGTTACCTTATTTCTCACTTATTATTTTATGGTTCTGTCTTCCTTAATATGAAGATTACTATGACTGTGCTTTTACTTTCTGAATTGTCATATGTCACACTTGTCTGTAATTTCAGTTTCAGAAGTTCTAAAATAGCATGCTTCAATGTAGATATTATGTATAAATTATATAATTAATAATTTATTAAAATAGTTGTCTTGTATGTTTAATTGACTGTAGGCACAGTGTTACTATTAGCATTTTCTTTCAGTTTCCTCAACTTTTACTTGAATAATAGTACAACTTATTCCTGATTTTTATTTTATAAGTCAATGTTTTATACTGTATTTACAATATTTATATTGTTACTGTATTTAGAAATGTAAAACTTTTCTCCTGAAGGCTAGATTACAGCCTTACCATTTTGTGTAAGAAAAGCAGCAATGCATCAGTAGCATAATTTAAAAGTTTTGGCCAGGCGTGGTGGTTCACGTCTGTAATCCCAGCACTTTGGGAGGCCAAGACGGGTGGATCACGAGGTCGGGAGATCGAGACCATCCTGGCTAACAAGGTGAAACCCCATCTCTACTAAAAATACAAAAAATTAGCTGGGTGTGGTGGTGGGCACCTGTAGTCCCAGCTACTCTGGAGTCTGAGGCTGGAGAATGGCGTGAACCCAGGAGGTGGAGCTTGCAGTGAGCCAAGATCATGCCACTGCACTTCAGCCTGGGTGACAGTGCGAGACTTCATCTCAAAAATAAATAAATAAATAAATAAAAATAAAAAGTTTCTTTAGTATTACTTAAGTGCTTATTCCTTCAAACTTTCTCATCACAGCTCTTTATAATAATTATAATGTGTTTTCTCTAAAATATCATTGCCCTAACTGTATCCAAATGATTGAAAACTTATACTTTTCATGGATTCACAGGAAGAGTTGAAAATTGTAGTTACCTAGGATTCTTTCTCAGTAGGAGACTATGTTTATTCAGGATTTTATGGATTAAATTTTCTCTTAATTATGTTTTAAAATTTTATGTTTCTGCATTTTTTTAGAGTAGGCTGTCCCACATCAGTCAATTGTGCTTTTACTTTCTACCTATTATGACTTTGAATTACATTATTCTAATCAGAATTCTGGGGGTTAATGTTTCCTTTAACTTTGTTTTGCAATTTTATATTTCTGTGTTTCATTTTTTAGGGTAGGGCACCTTACATCAGTTTATTGTTTTTAGTTTTAATTTATGTAATATAATTTTGTATGACAATATTCAACTCTGTACACCTTAAGACAGTGTAAGGCAAAAAAATATGAACAAGCCCTTTGTCTTTTGTCAATATAATGATCTGTTTTTTTGCTTGTATAAATATTGCCCCTACTTTGTTTATGACTTGTATATTTTCTTCTTGGTTGATGGCCAGTAATTGATTCTAAGTGAGTAGTTATGGAAATGGTCTTAATTTCAAGATCTCTTGTTTACATTATCTTCGTGTGAAAGAAAGACTTATGTGATTTGGAGGCAATTTTTCAAAACTTTCTAATTCTATCATTTTCAGGTGTCTTATTTTTTTGACATAATCTCACTGTGTCTCCCAAAGTGCAGTGGCACAATCTTGGATCACTGCACCCCCCCACCACCCAGGTTAAAGCAATTCTCCTGCTGCTGCCCCCTGAGTAGCTAGCATTAAAGGTGTGCACCACCACACCTGGCTAATTTTTGTAATTTTCATAGAGTTGGGGTTTCCCCATGTTGGCCAGTTGGGTCGTGAACTCATGGCCTCAGTTGACCAGCATGCCTCAGCTTTCCAGAGTGCTGGGATTACAGGCATGAGCCATCGTTCTTGGCCCTTGGGTGTCATTTTAAATTTTGATTGTGGTAAAAATACATAACATAAAATTTAGAATCTTTAATGTTTTTCCTTATAAAATTCAATCATGGTAAGTGTATTTACATTGTTATGCAACATATTTGAAAAACATTTTTCTCTTGCAAAAGTAAAACTCAATACACACGAAATGACAACTACCCGTTCTTCTTACCACCTGGCTCCTGATAAAAATCATTCTTTTTTCTGTTTCTAAACGTTTCAATACTTTAGATATTACATATAAGTAGAACTATAGAGTATCAATTTATTGTGACTAATTGTACAGAGCATGAGGTTTTCAAGATTGACCTTTATTGTGGATGTTAACAAGATTTTCTGCCTTAAACACAGCTGAGTAATATTCCATTACTTTTGTATTACAAATGGTATTAATTTATTCATTTTCTGAGGAAAGTTGTGCTTTCACCTATTGGCTTTGGGAATAAAGCTGCAATGAATCTTGGTGGGTAAATAACTATTTGCTCATCTGTGAAAGGTATATATCTGGGCTAACTTCTGTTTTTTTGGGAGAAAATTGTCTGTCTTTATTGCCAGAAACAAACTGTTTTCATTACTGTTGCCTTGTAATGTGATTTGAAATCAGAAAAGGAGAGGTCATTAACGTTCATTTTGGAAACATTTCTGGGCTAGGATGGAATGGAGTGGAGTGGAGTGGAATGGAAAGGGATGGAGTGGAAAGGAACGAAGTGGAGTGCAGTGGAGTGGTGTGGAGTGGAGTGGAGTGGGGTGGAATGAAGAGGAATGGAATAGGATGGAATGGAATGGAGTGGAATGGAATGGAATGACATGGAATGGAGTGAAGTGGAGTGGAGAGACCTGGCATGGAATGGAGAGGAATGGAATGGACTGGAGTGGAGTGGAATACAGTGGAATGGAATGGAGTGGAGTGGACTGGATTGGAGTGGAGTGAAGTGGAGTGGAATGGAATGGAGTGGAATGCAATGGAATGGAATGGAGTGGAATGCAATGGAATGGAATGGAGTGGAATGCAATGGAATGCAATGGAATGGAATGGAATGGAACGGAATGGAATGCAATGGAATAGAACGGTGAAATGAAATGTGAGCTGAGATTGTGCCACTGCACTCCAGCCTGGGTAACAAAAAGAGACCCTATTGAAAGAAAGGAATGGAATGGAATGGAGTGGAATGGAATGAAATTGAATGGAGTGGAGTGGAGTGGGATAGAGTGGAATGGAAGGAAATGGAATGGGATGGAATGGAGTAGAGTGCAGGGGACTGGAATGGAGTGGAATGGAACAGAATCGAATGGAGTGGAGTGGAGTGGAGTGGAGTGGAGTGGAATGGAATGGAATGGAATAGAATGGAAGAGAATGGTGAAATGAAATGTGAGCTGAGATTGTGACACTGCACTCCAGCCTGGGAGACATGGTGAGATGCTGTCAAAAGAAAGGAATGGAAAGGAGTGGAATGGAATGGAATGGAGTGGAGTGGAGTGGTGTGAAATGAAGTAGAGTGCAACAGAGTGGAATAGAATGGGATGGAGTGGAATGGAGAGGAATGGAACAGAGTGGAGTGCAGTGGAGTGGAGTGGAATGGAGTGGAATGGAATGGAATGGCATGGAATGGAGTGGAATGAAAGGAGTGGAGTGGAGTGGAAAGCAATCGAATGGAATGGAATGGAATGAAATGGAATGGAATGGAATGGAATGGAATGGAATGGAATGGAATGGAATGGAATGGAATGGAATGAAATGAAATGGTTAAATCACATGTAAGCTGAGATTGTGCCACTGCACTCCAGCATGGGTGACAGAGTGGCATCCTGTCGAAGGAAAACAATGGAATGGAATGGAGAGGAATGGAATGGAATGCAATAGAGTGGAGTGAAGAGGATTGTAGTGGAGTGGAAATGGAATGCCATGTAAAGGAATGGATTGGAGTGGAGTGGAGTGGAGAGGAATGGAATGGAATAGATTGGAATGGAATGGAATAGAATGGAATGGAAAGGAATGGAATGGAATGGAATGGAATGGTGAAATGAAACGTGAGCTGAGATTGTGCCACTGCACTCCAGCCTGGGTGACAGAGTGACAACATTTCAAAAGAAATGAATGCAATGGAAAGTAGTGGAATGAAATGGAATGGAATGTACTGGAATGCAGTGCTGTGCAGTGGAGTGGAATGGAGTGGACTGTAGTGGAATGGAGTCGAATGTAATGGGGTGGAATGGAATGGAGAGGAGTGGAATGGAGTAGAATAGAACAGACAGGAAAGGAATGGGATGGAATGGAATGGAGTGGTGTGGAGTGGAGTGGAGTAGAGTGGAATGGAGTAGAGTGGAAAGGACTTGAGTGCAGTGGAGTTGACTGGAGTGGAGAAGATTGGAGAGGAGTGGAATGGAATGGAATGGAATGGAGGGGAGTGCAGTAGAGTGGAGTGGAATAGAGTGGAATGGAATGGAGTGGAGTGGAGTGAAGTGGAATGGAATGGAATGGATGGGAATGGAATGGAATGAAATGGACTGATGAAATGAAATGTCAGCTGATATTGTGCCACTGCACTCCAGGCTGTGTGAGAGAGTGAGATCTTCTCAAAAGAAAGGAATGGAATGGAATCGAGTGGAGTGGAGTGGAATGGAATGGAGTGCAGTGGAGTGGATTGGAGAGGACTGGAATGGGATGGAATGCAATGGAATGGAGTGGAATGGAATTGAATGGAATTAAACAGAGTGGAGTGGAGTGGAATAGAGTGGAATGGAACGGGATGGAATGGGATGGAGTGGAGTGGAGGAGACTGGAGTGGAGCGAAACGGAGTGGAATGGAATGGAATGGAGTTGAATGGAGTGGAATGGAATGGAATGGAATGGAAGAGAATGGTGAAATGAAATGTGAGCTGAGATTGTGACACTGCAATCCAATCGGGAAGACAGAGTGAGATCCTGTTGAAAGAAAGTAATGAAATTGAATGGAGTGGAAGGGAATGGAATGGAATGCAATGGAATGGAGTGGAATGGAGTGGAGTGGTGTGGAGCGGAGTGGTGTGGAGTGGAGTAGGGTGGAATGGAGTGGAATAGAATGGGATGGAGTGGAATGGAGAGGAATGGAATGGAGTGGAGAGGAGTGGAGTCGGGTGGAGTGGAATGGAGTGGAATGGAATAGGATGTAATGGAATGGAGTGGAGTGCATTGGAGTGGAGTGGAATGGAGTGGAATGGAATGGAATGTCATGGAATGGAGTGAAGTGAAAAGGAGTGGAATGGATTGGAAAACAATGGAATGGAATGGAACGGAATGGAATGGAATGGAATGCAATGGAATGGTGAAATGACATGTGAGCTGAGATTCTGCCACTGCACTCCAGCCTGGGTGACAGAGTGAGATCCTGTCGAAGGCAAGGAACGGAATGGAATGGAGTGGAATAGAGTGGAATGGAATCGAGTGGAGTGAAGAGAAGTGGAGTGGAGTGGAATTAAGTGGAATGGAGTGGAGTGCAGTAGAGTAGAGTGGAATGGAATGGATTGGAGTGGAGTGCAGTGGAATGGAGTGGAATACAGTGGAATGGAATAGAGTGGAATGGAATGGAATGGAATGGAATGATGAAGTGAAATGTGGGCTGAGATTGCGCCATTTCACTCCAGCCTGGGTGACAGAGTGAGATCCTGTCGAAAGAAACAATGGAAAGGAATCGAGTGGAGTGGAGTGGGGTGGAAAGGAGTGGAGTGGATTGGAGTGGACAGGAGGGGAATGGAGTCGAATGTAATGGGATGGAATGGAATGGAGAGGAGTGTACTGGATTGGAATAGAGAGGAGTAGAGTGGAGAGGAAAGGAATGAGATGGAATGGAATGGAGTGGTGTGGAGAGGAGAGGATTGGAGCGGAATGGAAAGGAGTGGAGTGCAGTGGAGTTGAATGGAGTGGAGTGAATTGGAGAGGAATGGAATGGACTGGAGTGGAATGGAGGGGAGTGGAGTGGAGAGGAGTGGAATAGAGAGGAATGGAATGGAGTGTAGTGGAGTGGAGTGCAGTGGAAGGGAATGGAATGCATGGGAATGGAATGGAATGGAATGAAATGGTGTGATGAAATGAAATGTCAGCTGAGATTGTGCCACTGCACTCAAGCCTGGGTGACAGAGTGAGATCTTGTCAAAAGAAAGAAATGGAATGGAGTCCAGTCGAGTAAAGTGGAGTGGACAGGAATGGGATGGAATGGAATGGAATGGAGTTGAATGGAATGGAATGAAATGAAACGGAGAAGAGTGGAGTGGAGTGGACTGGACTGTAGTGGAATGGAACGGGATGGAATGGTATGGTGTGGAGTGGAGTGGAGGGGACTGGAGTGGAGTGGAATGGAGTGGAATGGAATGGAATGGAGTCGAGTGGATTGGAGAGGAATGGAATGGAATGGAATGAAATGGAATGGAATAGAATGGAATGGAATGGAATGGAATGGAATGGAATGGAATGGAATGGAATGGAATGGAATGGAATGGAATAGAATGGTGAAATGAAATGTGAGCAGCTGAGATTGTGACACTGCACTCTGGTCTGGGAGACAGAGTGAGATCCTGCAGAAAGAACGGAACACAATGGAGTGGAGAGGAACTGAATGGAATGGAATGGAATGGAATGGAATGGAATGGAATGCAATGGAATGCAATGGAATGGAATGGTGAAATGAAACATGAGCTGAGATTGTGCCACTACACTCCAGCCTGGCTGACAGAGTGATATCCTGTCGAAAGAAATGAATGCAACGGAATGAAGTGGAAAGGAAATGAATGGCATGGAATGGAATGGAATGGAATGGAATGGAATGGAATGGAATGGAATGGAATGGAACGGAGTGTAGTAGAGTGGAGTGGAATGGAGTGGAATGGAATGGAATGGAAAGGAATGGAATGGAATGGAATGGAGTGTAGTGGAGTCGAGTGGGATGGAGTGAAGTGGAGTGGAATGGATTGGACTGGAGTGGAATGGAGTCGAATGTAATGGGATGGAATTGAATGAAGTGGAGTGTACTGAAGTGGAATAGTGTGGAGTAGAATAGAGAAGAAAGGAATGGGATGGAATGGAATGGAGTGTTGTGGAATGGAGTGGAGTGGGGTGGAATGGAGTGGAGTGGAAAGGACTGGAGTGCAGTGGAGTTGATTGGAGTGGAGTGGATTGGAGAAGAATGGAATGGAATGGAATGGAGGGGAGTGGAGTGGAGTGGAATAGAGAGGAATGGAATGGAGTGTAGTGGAGTGGAGTGCAGTGGAAGGGAATGGAATGCATGGGAATGGAATGGAATGGAATGAAATGGTGTGATGAAATGAAATGTCAGCTGAGATTGTGCCACTGCACTCAAGCCTGGGTGACAGAGTGAGATCCTGTCAAAAGAAAGAAATGGAATGGAGTCCAGTCGAGTAAAGTGGAGTGGACAGGAATGGGATGGAATGGAATGGAATGGAGTTGAATGGAATGGAATGAAATGAAACGGAGAAGAGTGGAGTGGAGTGGACTGGACTGTAGTGGAATAGAGTGGAATGGAATGGGATGGAATGGTATGGTATGGAGTGGAGTAGAGGGGACTGGAGTGGAGTGGAATGGAGTGGAATGGAATGGAATGGAGTCGAGTGGATTGGAGAGGAATGGAATGGAATGGAATGGAATGAAATGGAATGGAATAGAATGGAATGGAATGGAATGAAATGGAATGGAATGGAATGGAATGATGAAATGAAATGTCAGCTGAGATTGTGCCACTGCACTCCAGCCTGGGTGACAGAGTGAGATCCTGTCGAAAGAACAGAAAGGAATGGAGTTGAGTGGAGTGCAGTGGAGTGTAATGGATAGAGTGCAGTGTAGCGTAGTGGAGTGGAGTGGTTTGGAGTGGACTGGAATGGGACGGAATGGAATGGAATGGAGTGGAGTGGAGAGAAATGTAGTGGAGTGGAGTGGACTGGAGTGGAACACAATTGAATGGAATGGAATGGAATGGTGAAATGAAATGTGAGCTGAGATTGTGCCATTGAGCTCCAGCCAGGATGAAAGAGTGAGATCATGTCGAAATAAAGAAACGGAATGGATTGGGGTGGAATGGAATGGAATGGAATGGAATGGAGAGAAGTGGAGTAGAGTGGAGTGGAGTGGAAAGTAGTGTAGTGGAGTTTAGTGGAATGGAATGCAACGGAATGGAATGGAGAGAAGTGGAGTAGAGTGGAGTGGAGTGGAATGGCGTGGAATGGAATGGTATTGAGAGGAATGGAGTGAGGTTGAGTGCAGTGGAATGGAAAGGAGTGGAGTGGAGTGGAATGGAATGGAGAGGTGTGGAATGGAGTGGAGTGAAATGGAGTGGAATGGAGTGGAGTGAAATGGAGTGGAATGGAATGGGATGGAATGGAATGAAAGAGAATGCATTAGAATGGAATGGAATGGAATGGAATGGAAGAAAATGGAATGGCATAGAATGGTATGGAAGGGAATGGAATGGAGTAGAATGCAATGGAAAGGAATGGAATGAAAGGGAATGCATTAGAATGGAATGGAATGGAAGGAAATGGAATGGCATAGAATGGTATGGAAGGGAATGGAATGGAATAGAATGCAATGGAAAGGAATGGAATAAAATGGAATGGAATGCAATGGAATGCAATGAAATGCAGCGATGAAAGATAATGTGAGTTGAGAGTAGGCCATTGTATTCCAGCCTCGGTGACACAGTGAGATTCTTTCAAAAGAAAGGAATGGAAGGGAATGGAGTGGAATGGAATGGAATGGAATGGAATGGAAGGGAATGGAGTGGCATGGAATGGAATGGAATGGAATGGAAGGGAATGGAGTGGCATGGAATGGAATGGAATGGAATGGAATGGAATGGAATGGAATGGAATGGAATGAAGTGGAGTAGAGTGGAGTGAAATGGAGTGGAGTCAAATGGAGTGGAATGGAATGGGATGGAATGGAATGGAATGGAGTAGAGTGGAGTGGAGCTGAGTGGATTAGAATGGAGTAGAGTAGAGAGGAAGGGAGTAAAATGGAATGAAATTGAATGGAGAGGATTGGAGTGGAGTGTAGTGGAATCGAATGGAATGGAATGGAGAGAAATGGAATGGAATGGTGAAATGAAATGTGAGCTGCGATTGTGCCAGTGCACTGCAGCCTGGGTGACAGAGGGAGACTATTTTGAAAGAGAGGAATGGAATGGAATGGAGTAGAGTGGAATGGAATAGAATTGAGTGGGGTGCAGTGGAGTGGAGTGGAGAGGAATGGAGTGCAGTGGAATGGAGTGGAATGGAATGGAATGGAATGGAATGGAGTGGAGGGGAGTTGAGTGGAGTGGAGTGGAATACAGTGGAATGGAAGAGAGTGGAATGGAATGGAGAGGTGTAGAGTGGAATGGAATGGAGAGGTGTGGAGTGGAATGGAATGGAATGAAATGAAATGTGAGCTGAAACTGTGACACTGCAGTCCAGCCTGGGTGACAAAGTGAAATCCTGTAGAAAGAAAGGAACGGAATGGATTGGAGGTGAATGGAATGGAATGGAATCAAGTGGAGTGGAGTGGAATGCAGTCAAATGCAGTAGAGAGGAATGGAAAGTAATGGAATGGAGAGGAGTGCAGTGGAGTGGAGTGGAGTGGAATATAGTGCAATGGAATAGAGTGGAATGGAACAGAGTGGAGAGGAGTGGAATGGAATGCAACATAATGGAATGGAATGGAATGGAATGGAATGGAATGGAATGCAATGGAATGGAATGGAATGGAATGATGAAATGAAATGTGAGCTGAGATTGTGCCACTGCACTCAAGCCTGGGTGACAAAGTAAGATCCTGTCAAAAGAAAGGAAGGGAATGGAATGGAGAGGAAGGGAATGGAATGGAATCGAGTGGAGTGGAGTGGAGAGGAGTGGAGTGGAGTGAAGTGGAGAGGAGTGGAGTGGAGTGCAGTGCAATAGAATGGAATGGAATAGAATGGAATGGAATGGAAAGAAAAGGAAACGAAAAGGAATGGAATGGAATGATGAAATGTGAGCTCAGATTGTGCCACTCCACACCAGCCTGGGTGAAAGAGTGAGATCCTGTCGAAAGAAAGGAAAGGAATGCAATTGATTGGAGTGGAGTGGTGTGGAGTGGAGTGGAGTGGAGTGGATTGGAGTGGATTGGAATGGAGTGGAAAGGAATGGGATGGAATGGAATGGGGTGGAATGTAGTGGATGGAGTGGATTGGAGTGGAATGCAGTGGAATGGACTGGGATGGAATGGGACGGAATGGAGTGGAGTGGAGTGAAGTGTAGTGGAATGGATTGGAATGGAATGGAGTGGAGTGGAGTGGAATGGAATGGAATGGAATGGAATGCAACGAAAAGGAATGGAATGATGTAATGGAATGTGAACTTAGTTTGTGCCACTGCATGCCAGACTGGGTGACAGACTGAGATCCTGTCGAAAGAAAGAAATGGAATGGAATGGAGTGGAATGGAATGAAATGGAGTGGAGTGGAATGGAGTGGAATGCAGTGGAATGGAATTGGATGGCATGAACTGGAAGGGAGTGGAGTGGAGTGGGGTGGAGTGTAGTGGAGTGGAATGACGTGGAATGGAATGGGATTGAATGGAGTGGAGTGGAGTGGAGTGAGAATGAGCGCATTGGAGTGGAGTGGAATGGAATGGGATGGAATGGAATGGAATGGGATGGAATGGGATGCATTGGAATGGAATGGAAAGAATGGAATGGAATGGAAAGAATGGACTGGAATGGAATGGAATGCAATCAAATGGAAAGCAATGGAATGCAATGGAATGGAACGGTGAAAGCAAATGTGAGTTGAGATTATGCCACTGCACCCCAGCATGGGTGACAGCGTGAGATCCTGTCGAAAGACAGGAATAGAATGGAATGGATTGGAATGGATTGGAATGGAATGGAGTGGAGTGGAGTGGAGTGGAGTGGAATGCAGTGGAATGGAATGGGATGGAATGGGATGCAGTGGAATGGAGTGGAGTGGAGTGGAGTAGATTGGAGTTGAATAGAATGGAAAGGAGTGGAGTGGAGTGGTGTGGAATGGAATGGAATGGAAAAAAGTGGAATGGAATGGTGAAAGGAAATGTGAGCTGTGATTGTACCAGTGCACTTCAGTCTGGGTGACAGAGTGAGATTCTGTCGTAAGAAAGCCGTGGAATGACATGGAGTGGAATGCAATGGAATGGAATGGAGTGTAGTGCAGTGGAGTGGCCTGGAGTGGAATGGAGAGGAATCGAATTTGATTGAGTGGAATGTAATGGAGTGGAGTATATTGGAGACTAGTGGATTTGAGAGGAATGGAGAAGAATGGATTAGGATGGAATGGAATGGAGTGCAGTGCATTGGAGTCGAATGTAATGGAGTGTAATGGAATGGAATGCAATGGAATGGAGTGGAGTGGAGTGGAATGTAGTTTAGTGGGGTGGAGTGGAATGGATTGGAGTTGAGTGGAGTGGAGTGGAGTGCACTGGAATGGAATGGAATGGAATGGAATGGAATGGAATGGAATGGAATGGAATGGTGAAATGAAAACAGAACTGAGATTGTGCCACCGCATTCCAGCCTGGGTGACAGAGTGAGATCCATTTGAAATAAAGCAGTGGTATGGTATGGAGTGGAATGCAATGGAAGGGAAAGGAATAGAATGCAGTGGAGTGGAGTTGAGTGGAGTGGAGTGGAATTGGATGGAAGACAATGGAAGGGAGTAAAGTGGAGTGGAGTTTGGTGGAGAGGAGTGGAATGGAATAGAATGGAATGGAATGGAATGGAGCATAGTGTGGTGGAGTGGAGCAGAGTGGAATGGAGTGGAATGGAATGCACTGGAGTGGAGTGGACTAGAATGGAGTGAGTGGATTGAAGTGGAGTGGAGTGCAGTAGAATGGAAAGGATTTGAATGCAATGGTGAATGGTATTAGGAGCTGTGATTGTTTCACTGTACTCCAGCCTGGGTGACAGAGTGAAATACTGTGGAAAGAAAGGAATGGAATGGAATGGAATGGAATGGAATTTAATGCAATGGGAAGGAATGGAATGGAGGGGAGTGGAATTTAAGGGAATGGAATGGAATGGAATGGAATGGAATGGAATGGAATGGAATGGAATGGAATGGAACGGAAAGGAATGGAAAGGAACGGGATGGAATGGAATGGAATGGAATGGAATGGAATGGGATGGAATGGGATGGAATAGAATGGAATGTAATGGATAGGGATGGAAAGGAATGGAATGGAATGGTGAAATGAAATGTGAGCAGAGATTGTGCCACTGCACTCCAGCTTGCATGACAGAGTGAGATCCCATCAAAAGAAAGGAATGGGATGGAATGGTGTGGAGTGGCGTGGAGTGCAGTTATGTGGAGTGGAGTGCAGTGGAGTTGTGTGTAGTGGAATTCATTGAAATGGAATGGGATGGAATGGAATGTAGTGGAGTGGAGTGGAACGAGATGGAGTGGAATGGTCTGGAATGGAATGGAGTGAAATGTAGTGGAGTGGAATGAAGTGGAACAGAATGGAATGGAGTGGAGTGGATTGGTGTGGAGTAGAGTGGAGTCGAATGGAGTGGACTGGAATGTAGTGGAATGGAATAGGATGAAAGGGAATGGAGTGGAGTGGAGTAGCATGTAGTGGAGTGGAATGGAATGGAGCACCTTGAAATGGAGTGGAGTGGGGTGGAGTGACGAGGAGTGGAATGGAGTGGAATGGAATGGAGTGGTGTGGAGCAGGGTGGAATGAACTTAAATGGAATGGAGTGGAGTTTCGTGGATTGGAGTGGATTGGAGTGGAGTACAGTGGAGGGGAATGGAATTGGGTGTAATGTAATGAAATGAAATAGAATGGAACAGAATGGAATGGAAAGGAATGTAACGTAACGGAACAGAATGGAATCGAATGGAATGGAATGGTGACAGGAAATCTGAGCTGAGACTGTGACACTGACCTCCAGCCTGGGTAACAAGGTGAGATCGTGTCAAAAGAAAGGAATGGAATGGAATGGAGTGGAATGGAATGGAATGGAATGGAATGGAGTGGAGTGGAGTGGAGTGGAGTGGAGTGGAGTGGAGTGGAGTGGAGTGGAATGGAATGGAATGGAATGGAATGCAGTGTATTGGTGTGGATTGGAAAGCAAAGGAATGAATGGAATGGAATGGAATGGAATAAAATGGAATGGTGAAATGAAATGTGAGTTGAGATTGTGCCACTGCATTCTAGCCACAGTGACAGAGTGAGATCCTGTCGAAAGAAAGGAATGCATTGGAATGGAGTCGAATGGAATGGAATGGAAGGGAAAGGAATGGAATGGAATGGAAAAGAATGGAATGGAATGGAAAGGAATGGAAAGCAAGGGATTGGAGTGGAAAGGAATGGAGTGGAATAGAACGGAATGGAGTGGAACAGAATTGGACGAAGTAGAATGGACAGGAATGGAATGGAGTAGAGTGGAGTGGTATGGAGTGGAGTTGAGTGGAGTGGATTGGAGTGGAATGGAATAGGATGGAATGGAAAGGAGTGGAATGCAGTGGAGTGGAGTGGAATGTAGTGGAATGAAATGGAATGGCATGGAATGGAGTGGAGTGGAGTCGAGTGGAATGGAATCGTATCGAATGAAATGCAATGGAATGGAATGCAATGCAATGGAAGGGAATGGAGTGGAATGGAACAGAACAGAACGGTACGGAACGGAACAGAATGGAACGGAACGGAACGGAATGGAATGGAATGGAATAATTGTGAAATGACATGTGAGCTGAGATTGTGCCACTTCACTCCAGCTTGGGTGACAGAGTGAGATCCTGACAAAGGAAAGGAAAGGAATGGAATGGAATGGAATGGAATGGAATGGAATGGAATGGAATGGAATGGAGAGGAATGGAATGGAATGGAAAGGAATGGAGTGGAGTCAAGTGGAGTGGAGTGGAATGTAATAGGATAGAATGGAATGGAGTGGATTGGAGTGGAGTGGATTGTGATGGAGTGGAGTGGAATGGGACGGAATCGAATGGAGTTGAGTGGAGGGGTGTGGAGATGAGTGGAAAGGAGCGGAGTGGAATGGATTGGAAAGGAATGGGATGCAGCGGACTGGAGAGGAGAGGAGTGGAGGGGAGTGGAGAAGAGTGGAATGGATTGGAAAGGAACAGTATGGTATGGAATGGAATGGAGTGAAGTGGAGAGGAGTGGAGAGTGGAGTGGAATAGAGTGAAATGGAAAGCGATGGAATGGGAAGGAGTGGAGTGGAGTGTATTGGAATTGAGGGGACTGTAGTGGAGCAGAATGGAGTGGAATGGAATGGAATAAAGTGCAGCGTACTGTAGTGGAGTGGAGTGGAGTAGAATAGAAGGAAATCGAATGGATTGGAATGGAAAGGAATGGAATGGAATGGAATGCTGAAAAGAAATATGAGCTGAGATTGTGGAACTGCACTCCAGCATGGGTGACAGAGTGAGATCCCTCAGAAAGAAAGGAATGGAATGGAATGGGTTGGAATGGAATGGAATGGAATGGAATGGAATGGAATGGAATGGAATGGCATTGAATGGAGTCGAGTGGAGTGGAATGGAGTGGAATTGAATGGGACGGAATGGGATGGAGTGGAGTGGAGTGGAATGGAGTGGAATGGAATGGAATAGAGTGGAGTGCAGTGCATTGGAGTAAAATGGAATGGAATGGAATGGAATGGAATGGAATGGAATGGAATGGAATGGAATGGAATGGAATGAAATGTAATGGTGAAATGAAATATGAGTTGTGATTGTGCCAGTGCAATCCAGCCTGAGTGACAGAGTGAGATTCTTTCAAAAGAAAGGGATGGGATGGAATGGAGTGTAATTGGATGGAATGGATTGTAATGGAATGGAATGGAATCAAGTGGAGGGGAGAGAAGTGGAATGGAATGGAGTGGACTGCAATGGAGTGCAATAGAATGGAATGGAATTAAGTGGAGTAGATTGGACTGGAGTGGAGTGGAATGGAGGGGAAAGGAATAGAGTGGAATGGAATGGAGTGGAGTGGAATAGAATGGAATTCAGTGGAGTGGAATCGAATGGAATTCAATGGAATGGAATGGAATGGAATGGAATGGAATGGAATGGAATGATGAAATGAAATGTGAGCTGAGATTGTTCCACTGCACTCCAGCATGGGTGACAAAGTGAGATCCCATCGAAAGAAAGGAAGGGAATGGAATGGAGTGGAATGGAATGGAATGGAATGGAATGGAATGGAATGGAATGGAATGGAATGGAATGGAGTGGAGTGGAGTGAAGTTGAGTGGAGTGGAGTGGCATGAAGTGGAGTAGAGTGGATTGCAATAGAATGGAATGGAATGGAGTGGAATGGAATGGACTGGAATGGAATGGAACGGAATGATGAAATGAAATGTGAGCTGAGATTGTGAAATTTCACACCAGCCTGGGTGACTCAGTGAGATCCTGTTGAAAGACACAAATGGAATGCAATCGAGTGGACTGGAGTGGTGTGGAGTGTAGTGTAGTGGAGTAGATTTGAGTTGACTGGAATGGAATGGAGAGGAATGGGATGGAACAGAATGGGGCGGAATGTAATGGATAGAGTGGAGTGGAATGGAGTGGAACGGATCAGGATGGAATGGAACGGAATGGAGGGGAGTGGAGTGGTATGGAGTGGAGTTGAGTGGAGTGGATTGGAGTGGAATGGAATAGGATGGAATGGAAAGGAGTGGAATGCAGTGGAGTGGAGTGGAATGTAGTGGAATGAAATGGAATGGCATGGAATGGAGTGGAGTGGAGTCGAGTGGAATGGAATCGTATCAAATGAAATGCAATGGAATGGAATGCAATGCAATGGAAGGGAATGGAGTGGAATGGAACAGAACGGAACGGTACGGAACGGAACAGAACGGAACGGAATGGAATGGAATGGAATAATTGTGAAATGACATGTGAGCTGAGATTGTGCCACTTCACTCCAGCTTGGGTGACAGAGTGAGATCCTGACAAAGGAAAGGAAAGGAATGGAATGGAATGGAATGGAATGGAGAGGAATGGAATGGAATGGAAAGGAATGGAGTGGAGTCAAGTGGAGTGGAGTGGAATGTAATAGGATAGAATGGAATGGAGTGGATTGGAGTGGAGTGGATTGTGATGGAGTGGAGTGGAATGGGACGGAATCGAATGGAGTTGAGTGGAGGGGTGTGGAGATGAGTGGAAAGGAGTGGAGTGGAATGGATTGGAAAGGAATGGGATGCAGCGGACTGGAGAGGAGAGGAGTGGAGGGGAGTGGAGAAGAGTGGAATGGATTGGAAAGGAACAGTATGGTATGGAATGGAATGGAGTGAAGTGGAGAGGAGTGGAGAGTGGAATGGAATAGAGTGAAATGGAAAGCGATGGAATGGGAAGGAGTGGAATGGAATGGAATGGAATAGAAGGGAATCAAATGGGGAAATGAAATAGGAGCTGAGATTGTGCCAGTGCACCCCAGACTGGCTGAGAGAGTGAGATACTGTTGAAAGAATGAAATGGAGTGGAATGGAGAGGAATAGAATGGAATGGAATGGAATGGAGTGGGGTGGAGTGGAATCGAATGGGATGGAGTGGAATGTAATGGAGTGGAGTGGAATGTAATGAAGTGGAGTGGAATCGAGTGGAGTTGATTGGACTGGAGTGGAAAGGAATGCGATGAAATGGAATGGAGTGGAATAGAGTGGAGTGGAAGGGAGTGGAAGGGAATGGAATGCAATGGAAAAGAGTTGAGTGGAGTGGAATGGAGTGCAGTGAATTGCAGTGGAATGGAGTGGAGTGGAATGGATTGGAGTGGAGTAGAGTGGAATGGAGTAGACTGCAGTGGAATGGAATGGAATGGAACGGAATGGAATGGAGTGGAATGGTGAAATGTAATGTGAGCTGAGATTGTGCCACTGCACTGCAGCCAGTGTGACAGAGAGAGATCCTGTCAAAATAAACTAATGGAATGCAATGGAGAGAATGGAATTAAATGGAATGGCGTGGAGTGGAGTGGAGTGGCGTGGAGTAGAGTGGCATGGAGTGGACTGGAGTGAAGTCGAGTGGAGTGGATTGGAATGGAGTGGAATGTAATTGTATGGAATGGAATGGACTGGTGTGGAATGGAACGGAATGGAAAGGAATAGAGTGTAGTGCAGTGGAGTGGAGTGGAGTGGAATGGAGTGGAATGGAATGGAGTGAAGTGGAGTGGACTGGAGTGGAGTGTAGTGGCTTGGATTGCAGTGGAGTGGATTGGAATGGAAAGGAATGGAATGGAATGGTAAAATGTTATATGTGTTGAGATTGTGCCACTGCACTCCAGACTGGGTGACAGAGTGCAAACATGTGGAAAGAAACGAATGGAATGGAAGGGAATGGAATGGAATGGAATGGGATGGAATGGAATGGAATGGAATGGAATGGAATGGAATGGAATGGAATGGAATGGTGAAATGAAATGTGAGCTGAGATTGTGCCAGTGCACTCCAGCCTGGGCGCCACGTGGAGATCCTGTCACAAGAAAGGAATGTAATGGAATGGAGTGGAGTGGCATAGATGGAGTGATATGGAGAGGAGTGGAGTGGAGTGGACTGGAGTGGAGTTGAGTGGAGTGGAATGGAGTAGGATGAAATGGAATGGAGTGGAGTGTAGTGGAGTCAGATGGAATGGAATGCAGAGGAGTGGAATGGAATGGAATGGAGTGCAATGGAATGGAGTGGAGTGGAGTTTATTGCTGTGGAGTGGAGGGGTTTGGAGGGGAATGGAGTGGACAAGAATAGAGAAATGGAATGGAATGGAGTGCAGTGGAGTGGAGTGGAATGCAATGGAGTGAAATGGAGTGGAATGGAATGGAATGGTGAAATGAAGTGTGAGCTGAGATTGTGCCAATGCACTCCAGCATGGGTAATGGAGTGAGATCCTGTCGAAAGAAAGGAATGGAATGGAGTGGAGTGGAATGGATTGGAATGGAATGGAGTGGAGTGCAGTGGTGTGGAGTGGAGCAGAGTTCATTGGAGTGGAATGGAATTGGATGGAATGGAATGGAATTGAATGGAGTGGAATGAAAATGAAGGGAATGGAGTGGAGTATACTCCAGCCTGGGTGACAGAGTGAGATCCTGTCAAAAGAAACAAATGGAATGGAATTGAGCGGAGTGGAGTGGAATGGAGTGGATTGGAGTGGACTGGAGTGGAATGGAATGGGATGGAATGGAATGGAATGGAGTGGACCGAAGTGGAGTGAAGTGCAGTGGAATGGAGTGGAATGTAATGGAATGGAAAGAAGTGGAGTGGACAGGAATGGAATGGAATGGAATGGAAATTTAAATGAAATGTGAGCCCAGATTGTGCCACTGCACTCCAGTCTTGTTGATAGAGTGAGATCCTGTCGTAAGTAAGGAATGGAATGGACAGGAGAGGAGTTGAGTGGAGTGGAGTGGAATGGAGTGGAAGAGAATGCAGTGGAGTGCAGTGGAGTGGAATGGAGTGGATTGGATTGGATTGGATTGGAGTGGATTTGAGGGGAGTGGAGTGGAATGGAAAGGAGTGGAATGCAATGAAATGGAAGGGAATTGAATGGAATGCATGGAAAGGAATGATGAAATGAAATGTCAGCAGAGATTGTGCCACTGCACTCCAGCCTGGGTGACATAGATCGAAAGAAAGGAATGCAATGGAATCGAGTGGAGTGGAGGGGAGTGGAGTGGATAGGAGTGGAATTTAATGGGATGGAATGGAATCAAATGGAGTGGATTGGAGTGTAGAGAAGTGTAAAGGAATGTACTGGAATGGGATGGGGAAGAGTGGAGTTTAGAGGAGGGAAATGGAAGGGAAAGGAATAGAATGGTGAAATGAAATGTGAGCTGAGTTCGTGCCACTGCACTCCAGCCTGGATGACAGACCCAGATCCTCTTGAAAGAAAGAAATGGAATGGAATGGGGTGGAAGGGTAAGTGGAGTGGAGTGGAGTGGAATGGAGTGGAATTGAATGGGATGGCATGGAATGGAATGGACTGGAGTGGAGTGGAGTGGAAAGACATGGAATGGAATGGGATTGAATAGATTAGAGTGGAGTGCAGTGGACTGGAATAGATGGAATGGAGTGATGTGAAAAGGAGAGGATTGGAGTGGAGTGGAATGTAATGTAATGTAATGTAATTGAATGGAATGGAATGCATTGGAATGGAATGGAATGGAATGGAATGGAATGGAATGGAATGCAATGGAAAGCAATGAAATGGAATGGTGAAAGGAAATGTGAAATGAGATTATGCCAATGCACTCCAGCCTGGGCGGTAGAGTGAGATCCTGTCAAAGGAAAGGAATGGAATGCAATGGATTGGAATGGAATGGAATGGAATGGAATAGAATGGAATGGAATGGAATGGAGTGCAATGGAGTGGAGTATAATGGACTGGAGTGGATTGGCGAGGAATATAGTGGAATGGAACGAAATGGAATGGAATGGAGTAGAGTGGAGCATAGTGCAGTGGAGTGGAGTGAAGAGGAGTGTAGTGGAGTGGAATTGAATGGAGTAGAATGGAATGGAATGGGATGGAATGGGATGCAGTGGAGAGGAGTGGAGTGGAATGGAGTGGAATCGAATGGAATGGAATGGAATGGTGAAATGAAATGTGAGCTGAGATTGTGCCAGTGAACTCCTGCCTTGGTGACAGTGTGAGATCCTGTCGAAAAAATGGAATGGAATAGAATGGAAAGGAGTGGAGTGGAGTGGAGTGCACTGGAATGGAGTGGAATGGAATGGGATGGAATTGAATGAAGTAGAGTGGAGTGGAGTGGAGTGCAGTGGAGAGCAAAAATATGGGAGAGAATGGGATGGAATGGGATGGGGTGGAGTGGAGTGCAGTGGAATTGAATGGAATGGTGAAAGGAAATGAGAGCTGAGTTTATGCCACTGCACTCCAGCCTGGGCTACAGAGTGAGATCCTGTTGAAAGAAAGCAGTGGAATGGAATGGAGAGGAATTGAATGAAATGAAATCGAGTGGAGTGGAGTGGAGAGGAGTGGAAAAGAGTGGAATGGAATAGCGTGGAATGGAATGGAGTGGAGTGGAATGGAATGGAATGGAAAGGAATGGAATGGAATGGAATAGAATGGAATGATGAAATGAAATGTGAGCTGAGATTGTGCCACTGCACTCCAGCCTGTGTGACAGAGTGAGATAATGTCGAAAGAAAGGAATGGAATGGAATCAACTGGAGTGGAGTGGAGTGGATTGGAGTGGACAGGAATGGAGTGGAAAGGAATGGGATGGAATGAAATGGGGTGGATCAGAGTGGAGAGGAGAGGAGCAGAGGGGAATGGAGTCAAATGGAATCAGATGGAATGGAATGGAATGGAGTGGAGTGCAGGAGAGTGAAGGGAAGAAGAATGGAGTGGAATGGAACGGAGTAAAGTGGAGTGGAGTTGAATGGAATGAAATGGAAAGGAATGGATAGGAATGGAATGGTGAAACGAAAGGTGAGCTGTTTCTGAAACTGAACTCCACACTGGGTGACATACAGAGATCCTGTCAAAAGAAAGAAATGGAAGTGAATGGAGTGGAATGAAATGGAATGGAGTGGAGAGGAGTGGAGCGGATTGGAGTCGAGTGGAGCAGAGTGGAGTGATGTGCAGTGGAATGGGATGGAATGGAATTTGATGGCATGGAATGGAATGGAGTGGAATGGAGTGCATGGGAGAGGAGTGGAGTAGAATGACGTAGAATGGAATGGGATTGAACGGAATGGACCTGTATCAAGTAGAGCTGAGAGGATTGGAATGGAGTGGAGTGAAATGTAGTGGATTGGAGTGGAGTAGGGTGGAGTGGAATGGAATGGAAATTAATGGAATGGAAAGGAATGGAATGGAATGCATTGGAATGGAATGGAATAGAACGGAATGGAATGGAATGGAATAGAACGGAATGGAATGGAATGGAATGGAATGGAATGGAATGGAATGGAATGAAATGTAATGTAATGGAATTCAGTGGAATGGAAGGCAATGAAATGGAATGGTGAAAGGAAATGTTAGCTGAGATTATGCCACTGCACTCCAGCCAGGATGACAGAATGAGATCTTGTCGAAAGAAAGGAATTGAATGGAATTGATTGGAATGGAATGGAATGGAATGGAGTGGGGTGGAGTTGAATGGAGTGGAATGGAATAGGAAGGAACGGAGTGGAATACATGAGTGGAATGGAGTGGAATGGAATGGGAAGGACTGGTATGGAGTGGCGTGGAGAGGAGTGGAGTGGAATGGAGTGAAATGGAATTGAATGGAATGGAGTGGAGTGGAATGAAATGGTGAAATCAAATGTGAGCTGAGATTGTGGCAGTGCACTCCAGCCTGGGTGAAAGAGTGAAATTCTGTTTAAAGAAAGGAATGTTAAGGAATGGAGTGGAATAGAATGGAATGGAAAGGAATGGAGTGGAGTGGAGTGGAGTGGAGTAGAGAGGATTGGAGTGGAATCAAATGGGATGGAGTGGAATGTAATGGAGTGGAGTGGAGTCGAGTGAAGTTGAGTGGAATGGAGTGGAATGGAATGGAATGGAAAGGAGTGGAGTGCAGTAGAGTGGAATGGAATGGAATGCAATGGAATGGAGGGGATTGGAGTGGAGGAATTGGAGAGGAATAGAGTGGAGTGGAGTGCAATGGAATGGAGTGTAAAGGAGTGTAGTGCAGTGGAGTGCAGTGGAACGGAATGGAATGGTGAAATCTAATGTGAGCTGAGATTGTGCCACAGCACTCCAGCCTGGGTGACAGAGTGAGATCCTGTCGAAATAAAGGAATTGAATGGAATGGAGTGGAATGAAATGGAATGGAATGGAATGGAATGGAATGGAATGGAATGGAATGGAATGGAGTGGAATGAAATGGAATGGAATGGAATGGAATGGAATGGAATGGAATGGAATGGAATGGAATGGAATGGAGTGGAGTGGAATGAAATGGAATGGAATGGAATGGAGTGGAATGGAATGGAATGGAATGGAATGGAGTATAGTGGAAAGAAATGGAGTTTAGTGCAGTGGAGTTGGGAGCAGTGGAGTGGAGTGGAGTGCAGTGCAGTGGAATGGAGTGGAATGTATTTGGACGGAATGAAATGGAATGGAGTGGAATGGAATGGAATGGAATGGAACGGAATGGAATGGAATGGAATGGAATGGAATGGAATGGAATGGAATAGAGGGGAGTGGAGTGGAGTGGAGTGGAATGGAGTGGAATGGAACTGGATGGAATGGAAAGGAAAGGAGAGGAGAGGATTGGAGTTGAGGGTAGTGGAGTGGAATTGGATGGAAGGTAACAGAAGGGAGTTGAGTGGAGTGGAGTTTAGTGGAGTGGAGTGGAATGGTGAGGAATGTGGTGTCATGGAAACTGATGGAGTGAGGAGCTGTGGAGTGGAGCAGAGTTGAAAGGAGTGGAATGGAATGCAGTGGTGTGGAGTGTACTGGACCGGAGTGGAGTGGACTGCAGTGGAGTGGAGTCAAGGGCAATGAAAGGGAATAGAATGAAATGGTGAAAGGTAATATGAGCTGAAATTGTGCCATTGCACTCCAGTCTGGTTGACAGAGTGAGATCCTGTGGAAAGAAAGGAATGGAATGGAATGGAATGGAATGGAATGGAATGGCATAGAATGGAATGGAATGCATTCGAATAGAATGGAATAGAATGGAATGGAATGGAATGGAAAAGAATGGAATGAAATGCAATGGAACGGAATGGAAGGGAATGGAATGGAATGGAATGGAGTGGCGTGGAATAAAGTGGGTTCGAGGGGAATGGAATGGAAAGGAATGCAGTGGATTGTAGAGGAGTGGAGTGGAGTGGAATGGAGTGGAATAGAATGGAGCAGAGAGGAATGGAATGGTGTGGAGTGGAATGGGTTGGAATGGAGTGGAGTGGAGTGGAATTAAATGCTATGGAATTGAAGGAAAAGGAATGCAACAGTTTACTGAAATGTGAGCTGTGATTCTCCCACTGCAATATAGCCAGGGTAACAGAGTGAGAACATTTCGACAGAAAGGAAGGGAATAGAATGGAATGGAATGGAATTCAATGCAATGCAATGCAATGTAATGCAATGGAATGGAATAAAACATAAGAAAGTGGACTAGAGTAGAGTGGAGTGGCATGGAATGGAATGGAATGAAAGGGAATGGACTGCAATGGAATGGAATGGAATGGAATGTTTTGGAATGGAATGGAGTGGAGTGGAATGGAGAGGAGTGCAATGCAGTGCAATGACGTTGAAAGGAATGGAGTGGAGTGGAGTGGAGTGGGATGGAAATGAATGGAATAGAATGGAGTGGAATGGAATGGAATGCAGTGGATTTGAGTGGAGTAGAGTGAAGTGGAATGGAGTGGAGTGGATGGGAATGGAATGGAATACA
The DNA here is from genome assembly GCF_028878055.3 of Symphalangus syndactylus. Classification (NCBI taxonomy): domain Eukaryota; kingdom Metazoa; phylum Chordata; class Mammalia; order Primates; family Hylobatidae; genus Symphalangus; species Symphalangus syndactylus. The sequence goes on along the minus strand of NC_072434.2, from coordinate 44,677,849 downwards.
ATAGAAGGGAATGGAAAGGAATACAATTGAGTGGAGTGGAGTGCAGTAAATTGGATTCGAGTGTAATGGAATTGAATGGAATGGAACGGAATGCAGTAGATTGGAGGGGAGTGGGATGGAATTGAATGGAAGGGAATGGAATGGAATGGAATGCAATGGAATGGCATGGATGCAAAGGAATGGAATGGAGTGGAGTGCAAGCTACTCGAATGGAGTAGAAAGGAATAGAGTGGAGTGCAGTGGAGAGGAGTGGAGTGGAATGGAATGGAGTGGAGTGAAATGGACTGGTGTGTAGTGGAGTGGAGAGGAGTGGAATGGAGTAGAACGGAATGGAATGGAATGGAAAAGAATGGAATACAGTGGACAAGACTGGAGTGCAGTACTGTGGAAAGGAAAAGAATGCAAGGGAAAGGAATGGAATGGACTGGAATGGAATGCAAGGGAAAGGAATGAAAAGGAATGGAATGGAATGGAATGCAAAAGAAGGCAATGGAGTGGAGAGGAATGCACTGTAGTGGAATGGAGTAGAAAGGAATGGAGTGGAGAGAAGTGGGATGCAATGTAATTTAATGGAATGGATTGGAAAGCAGTGGATTGGCTTGGAGTGGATTAGACTGGAATGGAAAGGAATAGAAGGGAATGAAAAGGAAAGGAATACAATGGAATGTAATGGAATGAAAACGAATGGAATGGAGTGGAGTGGAGTGCAGTGAATAGGAATGGAGTAGAAACGAATGAAGTGCAGTTAAGTGGAGTGCAATGGAATGGACTGGAGTGGAGTGGAGGGTAATGGGAAGGGATGGAATAGATTGGAGTGGATTGGAGTGAAGTAGGGTGGAATCGGGTGGAAACGATTGGAATGGAACAGAAAGGAATGGAATGGAATGCAGTGGATGGGAGTGGAGTGGAGTGGAACGGAATGGAATGGAAGGGAACAGAATGGTATGCAGTGCAATGGAACCGAATGGAATGGAATGGAATGGATTGGAGGGGAGTGGAGTGAAATGGGAAGCAATGGAAAAGAGTGGAGAGGTGCGGAGTGGAGTGGAGTAGAGTGGATTCGAGTTGAATGGAAGATACAGGAATGGAATGGAATGCAGTGGATTGGAGTGAAGTGGAGTTGAGTGGAATGGAAAGGAAAGGAAGTGAATGGAATGGAATGCAATGCAATGGAATGGAATGCAATGCAATGGAATGGAATGGAATAGAATGGAATGGAGTGGAGTGGAGTGCAGGGAAATGGAATGGAGTTAGAAAGGAATGGAGTGGAGTGGAGTGGAGTGGAGTGGAATGGAAAGGGGTGGAATGGAATGGAAAGGAATGGAAAGGAATGGAGAGGCATGGAGTGGAGTGGAGTGGAATGGGAAGGAATGTAATGGAGTGGAGTGGAGTGGAGAAGAGTGGATTTGAGTTGAAAAGAATGAACAGGAATTGAATGGAAGGGAACGAAATGGAGTGGACTGGAGTGGAGAGGAGTGTGGTGAAATGGACTAGAAAGGAAGGGAGTGGAGTGGAGTAGAGATGAATTGAATGGAAAGGAATGGAAATGAATGGACTGGAGTGGAGTGGAAAGGGAAAGAATGGAATGCAGGGGAGTGGAGTGGAGTAGAGTGGATTCGAGTCGAATGGAATGGAATGGAACAGAAGAGAATGGAATGGAATGTAATGGTCTTGAATGGGATGGAATGGAGTGGATTCGAATGGAGTGGAGTGGAGTGGAATGGAATGAAAGGAACGGAATGCATGGAATGCAATGGAAGGGAATGGAATTGAATGGGTGGAGTGGAGAGCAGTGTAGTTGAATGGAGTAGAAAGGAATGGATTGGCGTGGAGTGGAGTGGAATGGGGTGGAATGGAATGGAGTGGAGTGGAGTGGACTGCACTGGAGAGGAATGGAGTTGCATGGAGTAGAGTGGAATGAAATGCAAAGGAATGGAATGCAATGGAATGGAGTGGAATTGAATGTAATGGATTGGAATGGAGTGGAGTGGAATGCAAAAGAATGCAATGGAATTGAATGAAATGGAACAAAATGTAATGGAATCAAATGCAATGGAACAAAGTGGAATGGAATGGATTGGAATGGAGTGCAGCAGAGTGGAGTGTAGTTGAATGGAGTAGAAAGAAATGGAGTGCAGAGGAGTGGGGTGGAATCGAATGGAATGGAATGGAATGGAATGGACTAGGGTAGAATGGTGTGGAATGGGAAGGAATGGAATGGAGTGGAGTGGAATGGAGTGTAGTGGAGTAGAGTTGACTCGAGTGGAATGGAATAGAATGGAATGGAATGGAATGGAATGGAATGGAATGGAATGGAATGGAATGGAAAGGAATGGAAAGGAATGGAATGGAATGCAGTGGATTGGAGTGCAGTGAAGTAGAGAGGAATGGAATGGAATGGAAGGGAATGGAATGGAATGCAATGGAATGGAATGGAATGGAATGGGAAGAAATGGAATGGAATGGAATGGAGTGGAGTGGAGTTCAGTATAGTGGAATGGAGTAGAAAGGAATGTAGTAGAGTGGACTGGAGTGGAACTGAATGGCATAGAATGGAGTGGAGTGGAGTGGAATGGCAAGGAATGGAGTGGATTGGCGTAGATTGGAGTGGTGTGGAGTAGAGTGGATTCGAGCAGAATGTAAGGGAATAGAATGGAGTGGAGTGGAATGGCAAGGATGGAGTGGATTGGCATAGATTGGAGTTGAGTGGAGTAGAGTGGATTCGAGCAGAATGGAATGGAATGGAATGGAATGGAATGGAATGGAATGGAATGGAACGTAATCGAATGGAATGTATTGGAGTGGATTGCAATGGAAGGGAATGGAATGGAATGGAATGGAGTGCAATGGAGCGATATCGAATGGAATATAATCGAATGGAGTGGAATGCAGTGCAGTGTATTGGAATGGAGTAGAATGGAATGAAGTGGAGGGGAGTGGAGTGGATTGGAATGGAATGGAATTGAATGGAACGGAATGGAATGGAATGGAGTGGAGTGGAGAGGAGTGGAATAGGAAGGAACGGAATGGAGTGGAGTGGAGTGGAGTGGAGTGTATTTCAGTGGAAAGGAATGGATGGGAATGGAATGTAATGGAATGGAATGTGATGTAGCACATTGCCATGGAGTGGAGTGGAGTGGACTGTAATGGAATGGAAGGGAGTGGAAGGAATGGAGTGCAATGGAATGAAATGGAATGGAATGGAATGGAATGGAATGGAATTGAGTGGAGAGGAGTGTAGTGTATTGGAATGGACTGGAATGAAATGGAATGGAGTGGAGTGGAGTGATGTGGAATGTAGTAGAAAGGAAGGCAGTGTAGTGGAGTAGAGTGTCGTAGAACGGAATGGAAAAGAATGGAAGGGAGGGGAAAGGAATGGCATGCAATGGAGTGGAATGGAGTGGACTGGAATTGCAAAGAATGGAATGGATTGGAGTGGAATGGAGTGGCGTGAAGTAGAGTAGAGTGGAATTGAGTGTGATGGAATGGAATAGAATGTACTGGAATGTACTGGAATGGAATGGAATGCAGTGGATTTGAGTGAAGTGGAATGGAATGGAATGGAGTGCAATGGAAAGGAATGGAATGCAATGGAAGGGAATGGAGTGTAATGTAGTGCAGTGTTTTGGAAGGGATTGAAAGGAATGGAGTGGAGTTGAGTGTGATGGAATGGAATGAAGTGGAATGGAATGCACTGTTGTAGAATGGAGTGGAATGGGAAGGAATGGAATGGAGTGGAGTGGAGAGGAGTGTAGTGGAGTAGAGTGGATTGGAGTGGAATGGAATGGAATGGAATGGAATGCAGTGTATTGGAGTGGTTTGAAACAGAGAGGAAAGGAATTTAATGGAAGGGAATGGAATGGAATGTAATGCCATGGAAAGGAAAGGAATGGAAAGGAATGGAGTGGAATGGAATGGAAAGGAATGGAATGGAATGGAGTGGACTGCAGAGCAGCGTAGTGTAATGGAGTAGAAAGGAATGAAGTGGAGTGGAGTGGAATGGAATAGCATGGAATGTACTTGAGTAGAATGGAGTGGAATGGGAAGGGATGGAGTAGAGTGGAGTGGAGTACAGTGGATTCGAGTGGAATGGAATGGAAAGGAATAAAAGGAAATGGAATGGAATGAAATGGAATGGAAAAGAATGGAAAGGAATGCAGTGGATTGGAGTGGAGTGAAGTAGAGTGGAATGGATCGGAATGGAAGGTAATGGAGTGGAATGGAATGCAATCGAACGGAATGGAATGGAACAGATTGCAGTGGAGTGCACTGTAGTGGAATGGAGTAGAAAGGAATGGAGTGGAGTGGAGTGGAATGGAATCTCATGGAATGGAGTGTAGTGTAGTGTAGAGGAATGGAAAGGAATTGAATGGATAGAAGTGGATTGGAGTTGATTGAAGTGGAATAGAGAGGATTCGAGTGGACTGGAATGGAATACAATGGAGTGGAATGGAAAGGATTGGAATGGAATGGAACGGAATGCAGTGGACTGGAGTGGAGTGAATTGGAATGAAACGGAATAGAATGGAAGGGAATGGAATGGAGTGGAATGGAACAGTATGGAAAGAAATGGAATGGAATGGAGTGGAATGTAGTGCAGTGTATTGGAAAGAAGAAGAATGAAACGGAGTGGAGTGGAGTAGAGTGGAATGGAGTGGAATGGAATAGAATGGAATGGAGTGTAGTGGAGGGGAGTAGATTGGGAATGAATAGGAGGTAGTGGAGTGGAGTAGAGTGGATTCGAGTGGAATGGATTGGAATGGAAAGAATGCTGTGGATGGAAGTGGAGTACAGTGGAGTGGAATGGAATGGAATGGTAGGGAACGCCATGGACTGAAATGCAATGGAAAGGAATGGAATGGAATGGAATGGAGTGTAGTGCAGTGTAGTGGAATGGTGTAGTAAGGAATGGAGTGGAGTGAAGTGCACTGGAGTGGAATGGAATGGATTGGAATGGAATGGAGTGGAGTGAAGTTGAGTGGAATAGGAAGGAATGGAATGCAGTGCAGTGGAGTTTAGTAGAGAGGATACGAGTGGAATGAAATGGAATGGAATTGAATGGAATGCAATGCAGTGGATTGGAGTGGAGTGGAGTGGAGTGGAATGGAATTGAATGGAAGGGAATGGAAGGGAATGGAATGCGATGCAATGGAATGGAATGCAACGGAATGGAATGCAATGGAATGGAATGGATTGGAGTGGAGTGCAGTGTAGTGGAACAGAGTAGAAAGGAATGGAGTGGATTGCAGTGGAGTGGAATGGAGAGGAATGGAGGGGAATGGAATGGAGTGGAGTGGAGTGCAGTGTAGTGGAATGGCGGTGAATGGAGTGGAATGGAATGGATTGGAATGGAATGCAATGGAATGGAATGGAATGGAAAGGATTGGAATGGAATGGAATGGAATGGAATGGAATGGAATGGAATGGAATGGAATGGAATGGAATGGAGTGGAGTGGAGTGGAGTGGAGTAAAGTGGATTAGAGTGGAGTGGAATTGAATGGAATGGAATGGGAAGTAGTGGATAGGAGAGGAGTCTAGTAGAGTGGAATGGAATTGAATGAAAAGGAATGGAATGGAATGGAATGCAATGGAACGGAATGGAGTGGAATGGAATGAAATGGAATGGAATGGAGTGGAGTGCAGTGTAGTGGAATGGAGTAGAAAGGAATGCAATGCAATGGAATGGAGTAGTGGATAGGAGAGGAGTCTAGTAGAGTGGAATGGAATTGAATGAAAAGGAATGGAATGGAATGGAATGCAATGGAACGGAATGGAGTGGAATGGAATGAAATGGAATGGAATGGAGTGGAGTGCAGTGTAGTGGAATGGAGTAGAAAGGAATGCAGTGGAGTGCAGTGGAGTGGAGAGGAGTGAAATCGAGTGGAATGGAATAGAGTGGGGTGGAATGGAGTGACGTGGAATGGTATGGAGTGGAGTATAGTGGAGGGCAGTGAAATAGAACTGGATGGAATGGAAGGGAAAGGAATGCAATGGTTAAATGAAATCTGTGCTGTGATCCTGCCGCTGCAATATAGTCAGGGTGACAGAGTGAGATCACGTCAAAAGAAAGGAATAGAATGGAATGGAAAGGAAGAGAATAGAATTCAGTGGATTGGATTGGGGTGGAGTGGTGTGAAATGGAATGGAATGCAATGGAATGGAATGGAATGGAATTGATTCGAATGCAATGGAGTGGAGAAGAATGTAGTGTATTGGAATGGAGTAGAAAGGAATGGGGTGGAGTGGAAAGCAATGGAGTGGAGTGGAATGGAATGCAAAGGTATGGAATGGAGTGGAGTGGAGTGGAAGGGAAAATAATGGAATAGAGTTGAGTGGAATGGAGATGAGTGGAGTAGAGTGGATTCGAGTGGAATAGAATGGAATGGAATGCAGTGGATTGGAGTGGAGGAGAGTCAAGTGGAATGGAATGGAATAGAAGGAATGGAATCGAATGGAATGCAATTCAACGTAGTGGAATGGAAAGAAATGAAATGGAGTACAGTACAGTGCAGTGAATTTGAATGAGGTAGAAAGGAATGAATTGGAGTGGAGAGGAGTGGAATGGAAAACAATGGAATGGTGTGGAGTGGAGTGGAATGGGAAGCAATGGAATGGAGTGGAGTGGAGTAGAGTGGATTCGAGTGGAATGGAAAGAATAGAATGAAGTGGAATGGAATGGAATGGAACAGAAGGGAACGGAATGGAATTGAATACAGTGAATTGGAGTACAGTGGAGTGGAATGGAAGGGAAAGGAATGGAAAGGAATGGAAAGGAATGGAATGGAGTACAATGGAATGGTATGGAGTGGAGTGCAATGGAACGGTATGGAATGGAATGGAATGGAATGGAGTGGAATGCAGTGGAGTGTATTGGAAAGGAGTAGAAAAGAATGGAGTGGAATGGAGTGTAATGGAAGGGAAAGTAATGGAATGGATTGGAGTGGAGTGGAGTGGAATGGGAAGGAATGGAATGGAGTGGAGTGTATTGGAGGGGAGTAGAGTGTATTGGAGTGGAGTAGAGTGTATTTGAGTGGAAAGGAATGGATTGAAATGGAACGGAATGGAATGGAATGGGAAGCAGTACATTGCAAGGGAGTGGAGTGGAGTGGAATGGAATGGAATGGAAGGGAGTGGGATGTAATGGAATGCAATGGAACGGAATGGAATGGAATGGAAAGGAATGGAGTGTAGTGTAGTGTAGTGGAATGGAATGGAATGGAACGGATTGGAGTGTAGTGTAGTGTAGTGGAATGGAGTAGAAATAAAGGTAGTGCAGTGGGGTGTCATGGAATGGAATAGAAAGGAATGGAAAAGAATGGAATGGAGTGGAGTGGAATTGGAACGAATGGATTGCAGTGGAGTGGAGTAGATGGAATTCGTGTGGAATAGAATGGAATGGAGAGGATTGGAGTTGAGTGGAGTGGAGAGGAGTGGAACGGAAAGGAATGGAATAGAATAGAACATAAAGGAAAGGAATGGCGAGGAGATGACGGCAGTGTAGTAGAAAGGAGTAGAAAGGAATGGAGTGGAGTGGATTGGAGTAGAATGGAGTGGAATAAAATGGAAAGGAATAGGATGGAATTAATGCTGTGGATTGGAGTGGAATGGAGTGGAGTGGAATGGAAAGGAATGGAATGGAATACAATGCAATGCAATGGAATGGAATGGAGTGGAGTGCATTGTAGTGGAATGGAGTAGAAAGGAATGGAGTGGATTGGAGTGTAGTGGACTGGAATGGAATGGATGGGAATGGAACGGAGTGGAGTGGATTTGAATGGGAAGCAAAAGAATGGAGCGGGGTAGAATGTAATGTAATGGAAAGGAATGGAATGGAATGGAATGGAATGGAGTGGAGAGGAGTTGAACGGGAAGGAAAGGAATGGAGTGCGGTGGAGTGGTGTTGAGTGGATTCCAGTGGAAAATAATGGAATGGAATGGAGAGGAAAAGAATGCAGTGGACTGAAGTGGGGTGGAGTGGAGTGGAATAGAATCGAATGGAAAGCAATGGAAAGGAATGGAATGGAATGCAATGGAGCAGACTGGGATTGAATGGAATGGAGTGAAGTGCAGGGTAGTGTAGAGGATTGAAGTAGATAGGAATGGAGTGGTGAGGAGTGGAGTGGATTGGAATGGAATGGAATGGTATGGAATGGAATGAAATGGAATGGAGTGGATTGCAGTTGAGTGGAAGGGGAAGTGATGGAATAGAGTGGAGTGGAGCGGAGTCAAGTTGATTAAACTTGGATGGAATGGAATGGAATAGAATGGAATGGAATGGAATGGAATGGAATGGAATGGAATGGAATGGAATGGAATGGAATGGAATGCAGTGGATTTGAATGGAGACGAGTGGAGTAGAATGGAATGGAATGGAAGGGAAGGGAATGGAATTGAATGAAATGCAATAGAAGGGAATGGAATGGAATGGAATGGAGTGGAGTGGAGTGGAGTAAAGTGGATTCGAGTGGAATGGAAAGGAATGGAATGGAAGTGAATGCAGTGGATAGGAGTGAAGTGGAGTGGAATGGGATTGAATGGAAGGGAATGGAATGGAATGGAATGGAATGGAATGGAATGGAATGGAAAGCAATGGAACGGAATGCAATGAAATAGAATGGAATGGGGTGGAGTGCAGTGTAGTGGAATGGAGTAGAAAGGAATGGAGTGGAATGGAGTGGAGTGGAGGGGAGTGGAATGGAGTTGAAAGGAATAGTGTGGAGTGCAATGGAGTGGTGTGTAATTGAATGGAGTGGAGTGGAGTGGAGTGGAGTGCAGTGAAATGGAATGGAATGGAAGGGAAAGGAATGGAATTGTTAAATAAAATGTGAGCTGCGATGCTGCGACAGCATTATAGCCAGGGTGAAACAGTGAGATCATTTCAAAAGAAAGGAATGGAATGAAATGGAATGGAATAGAATGGAATGGATTGGAGTGGAATGGAGTGGAATGGAATGGAATGGAATGGAATGCAATGGAATGCAATGCAATTGGGTGGATTGGAGTGGAGTGGAGTGGTGTGGAATGGAATGGAATACAAAGGAAAGGAATAGAAGGGAATGCAATGGAAAGGAATGGAAAGGAATGGAATGGACTGGAATTCAATGGAGTTGAGAGGAATGCAGTGTAGTGGAATGGAATATAAAGGAATGGAGTGGAGTGGAGTGGACTGGTGTGGAATAGAATGGAACAGATTGGAGTGGAGTGGCGTGGAAAGGGAAGTAAGGGAAGGGAGTGGAGTGGAGTAGAGTGCATTCGAGTGGAATGGAATGGAATGGAATGGAATGGAATGAAAAGGATGGGAGTGGAGTGGAATTGAGTGGAATGGAATGGAACAGAAGGGAATGGAATGGAATGGAATGGAATGGAATGGAATGGAATGGAATGGAATGGAATGGAATGGAATTCAACGTAATGGAATGCAAAGGAATGGAAGGGAGTGGAGTGTACTACAGTGCATTAGAATGGAGGAAACAGGAATGGAGTGTAGTGGAGTGGAGTGGAATTGAATGGAATGGAGTGGAGAGGAAGGGAAAGTAAAGGAATGGATTGGAATGGAATTAAGGGGAGTGGAGTAGAGTGGATTCGAGTGGAACTGAATGACATGGAATGGAATGCAGTGGATTGAAGTGGAGTGGAGTGGAATAGGATGGATTGTAAGGGAATGGAATGCAATGAAATGCAATGGAAAGGAATGTAATAGAATGAAATGGAATGGAATGGAGTGGAGGGCAAGGAAGTGGAATGAAGAAGACAGTAAAGGAGTGGAGTTTAGTGGATTGGAGTGAATGGAATGGAATGGAAAGGAACAGAAAGTAATGGAGTGGAGTGGAATGGAGTGGAATGTGAAGGAATGGAACGGAATGGAATCGATTGGAGTGGAGTCGAGTGGTATTGAATGGAAAAGGATGCAATGGAATGGCATGGAATGGAATGGGATGCAGTACATTGCGGTGGAGTGGAGTGGAATGGAATGGAATACAAGGGAGTGGAATATAATGGAAATCAATGGAATGGAATGGAATGGAAAGGAATGGAATGGAATGGAGTGCAGTGGAGGGCAGTTTAGTGGAATGGAATAGAAAAGAAGGGAGAGGAGTGGAGTGGAGTGGAATTGAACAGAATGGAAAGGAAAGGAATGGAGTGGAGTGGGAAGGAATGGAAGAAGGTGGAGTGGAGTGGAGTAAAGTGGATTCCAGTGGAAGAGAAATGTATGGAATGGAATCGAATGGAGTGGATTGCAGTGGAGTAGTTTGGTATGGACTTTAAACGAATAGAATGGAGTGGAATGCAACAGAACAGAACGGAATGGATAGGAATGGAAAGGAATGGAATGGAATGGAATGGAATGGAATGGAATGGAATGGACTGCAGTGGAGTGGATTGGAGAGGAATGAGAAAGAATAAATGGAGTGGAGTGCAGTGGACTGGAGTAGAGTGGATTTGAGTGGAGTGCAATGGAATGGAATGCAATGGTATGCAGTATATTGCAGTGGAGTGGAGTTTAGTGGAATGCATTGGAATGCAAGGGAGTGTAATGGAATGCAATGCAATGGAATGGAATGGAATAGAATGGAAAGGAATGGAATGGAATGGAGTGTAGTGGAGCGCAATTTAGTGGAATGTAGTAGAAAGGAAGTGTGTGTAATGCAGTGGAGAGGAGTGAAATGGAACGGAATGGAATGGAATGGAAATGAATGAAGTGGAGTGGAGTGGAATGGGAAGGAATGGAATGTAGTGGAGTGAAGTGTAGTAGAGTGGATTCGAGTGTAAGGCAATGTAATGTAATGGAATGGAATGGAGTGGAGTGGACAGGAATGGAGTGGATTGGACTGGAGTAGAGAGGAGTGGAATGGAATGAAAAGGAATGGAGATGGAAAGCAATGGAATGGAAAGGAAAGGAATTCAGTGGAGTGGGGAGCAATGTAGGGGAATTAAGTATAAAAGAATGGAGGGGAGAGAAATGGAGTGGAATGTGGTTGAGTGGATTAGAGAGGAGAGGAGTGGAGTGCAATGGAGTGGAATGGAATGGAAGGGAACGGAACAAAGTGGAACGGAACGGAACGGAATGAAAAGGAATGGAATGGAATGGAATGCAGTGGATTGGAGTGGAGTGGAATGGAAAGGAAAGGAATGGAATGGAGTGGAGTGGAGTGGAATGGGAAGGAACACAGAAGAGTTGAGTGGAGTAGAATGAATTCAAGTGGAATGGAATGGAATGCAGTGGATTGGAGTGAAGTGGAGTAGAGTGGTATTGAATGGAAAGGGAGTGAATGGAATGGAATGGAATGGAATGGAATGGAATGGAATGGAATGGAATGGAATGGAATAGAATGCAGTGGATTGGAGTGGAGTGGAGTGGAGTGGAATGGAAAGGAAAGGAATGGAATGGAGTGGAGTGGAGTGGAATGGGAAGGAACTCAGTGGAGTGGAGAGGAGTAGAATGAATTCAAGTGGAATGTAATGTAATGTAATGTAATGTAATGGAATGGAATGGAATGGAATGGAATGGAATGAAATGGAATGAGGTGGATTGGAGTGCAATGGAGTAGAGTGGTATTGACTGGAAAGGGAGTGAATGGAATGGAATGGAATGGAATGGAATGGAATGGAGTGGTGTGTACTGCAATTTAATAGAATGGAGTAGAAGAAAATGGAGTGCACTGGAGAGGAGTGGAATGGGATGGAATGGAATGGAGTGGAGTGGAATGGAGTGGAGTGGATTGGAGTGGAGTGGAGTGGAGGAGAGTGAAATCTAGTAGAATGGAACGGAATGAAATGGAATGGAATGGAAAGGAATGCTGTGAATTGGAGTGGAGTCGAGTGCAGTGGAATAGAATGGAATGGAAGGGAATGGAATGGAATGGAGTTGATTTCAGAAGAGAAGAGTGGAGTAGAGTGGAATGGAGTTGAATGGAATGGAATGGAATGGAGTGGAGTGGAATGGGAAGGAATGCAATGGAGTGGAGTGGAGCAGAGTGGAATGGAGAAGAGTGGATTTGAGTGGAATGGAAAGATATGGAATGGAAGGGAGTGAAATGGAATGCTGTGCATGGACTGGAGTGGAGTGGAGTGGAACGGAATGTAATTGAAGGGAAGGTAATTGAATGGAATGCAATGGAAGAGAATGCATTGGAATGGAATGGAGTGGACTGCAGTGTATTGCAATGGAGGAGAAAGGAATGGAGTGTAGTGGAGTGGAGTGGAATTGAACGGAATGGAATGGAGTGGAATGGAGTAGAAGGGGAAGTAATGGAATGGAATGCAGTGGAATTTAATAGAGTGGAGTAGAGTGGATTAGAGTGGAATTCAATGGCATGGAATGGAATGAAGTGGATTGTAGTGTTGTGGAGTGGAGTGGAATAGGATGGAATGGAAGGGAATAGAATGGAATGAAATGCAATGGAGCGGAATGGAATAGAATGAAATGCAATGGAGTGTTGTGGAGGGCAGGGAAGTGGAATGCAGAAGACAGTAAATGGAATGCAGTGGAGTGGAGTGAATGAAATGGAACGGAAAGGAAAGGAATACAATGCAGTGGAGTGGAGTGGAGTGGAATGTGAAGGAATGGAATGGAATGGAGTTGATTGGAGTCTAGTCGAGTGGATTTGAGTGGAAAAGAATGGAATGGAATGGCATGGAATGGAATGGGATGCAGTACTATGCAGTGGAGTGGAGTGGAGTGGAATGGAATGGAATACAAGGGAATGGAATGGAATGGATTTCAAAGGAATGGAATGGAATGGAAAGGAAAGGAATAGAATGGAGTGCAGTGGAGAGCAGTTTTGTGGAATTGAATAGAAAGGCAGGGAGTGGAGGTGAGTGGAGTGGAGTGGAATTGAAAGGAATGCAATGGAAAGGAATGGAGTGGAGATCAATGGAACGGAAAGGAATAGAATTCAGTGGAGTGGGCGGCAGTGTAGTGGAAAGGGGTATTAAAGAATGCAGTGGAGAGGAGTTTAGTGGAATGGGGTTGAGTGGATTGGAGTGGAGTGGAGTGGGCTGAAGTGGAGTGGAATGGAATTGAATGGAATGGAATGGAGTGGAATGGAATGGAATGGAACAGAATGTAATGGAATGGAATGCTGTGGATTTGTGTGGAGTGGAGTGGAATAGAAAGGAAATGAATGGACTGGAGTGCAGTGGAGTTGAATGGGAAGGAATGGAGTGGAGTGGAGTGGAGTAGAATGAATTCGAGTGGAATTTAATGGAATGGAATGGAATGGAATGCAGTGGATTGGAGTGCAGAGGATTAGAGTGGTATTGAATGGAAAGGGAGTGAATGGAATGGAGTGGAGTAGAGTGCAATGTAATAGAATGGAGTAGAAAGAAATGGAGTGGAGAGGAGTAGATTGGAGTGGAACAGAATGGATGGAATTGAACAGAGTGGAGTGGAGTGGAATGGGATGTAATGGAATGGAGTGGAGTGGAGTGGAGGAGAGTGGAATCTAGTAGAATGGAATGGGATGGAATGGAATGGAATGGAATGCTGTGGATTGGAGTGGATTCGAATGCAGTGGAACGGAATGGATTGGAAGGAAATGGAATGGAATGGAGTAGGTTTCCGAAGAGAGGAGTGGACTGGAGTGGAATGGAGTTGAATGGAATGGAATGGAATGGAATGGAGTGGATTGGAGTGGAAAGGGAAAGAATGGAATGGAGTGGAGTGCAGTGGAATGGAGTACAGTGGATTCGAGTGGAATGGAAAGACATGGAATGGAAGGGAATGAAATGGAATGCTGTGGATGTGAGTGGATTGGAGTGGAATGGAATGGAATGGAATTGAAGGGAAAGTAATTGAATGGAATACAATGGAAGAGAATGCACTGGAATGGAATGGAGTGGAGTGGAGTGGACTGCAGTGTATTGCAATGGAGGAGAAAGGAATGGAGTGTAGTGGAGTGGAGTGGAATTGAATGGAATGGAAAGGAGTGGAGTGCAGTAGAAGGGGAAGTAATGGAATGGAATGCAGTGGAATTTAATAGAGTGGAGTAGAGTGGATTAGAGTGGAATTCAATGGCATGGAATGGAATGAAGTGGATTGTAGTGTTGTGGAGTGGAGTGGAATAGGATGGAATGGAAGGGAATAGAATGGAATGAAATGCAATGGAGCGGAATGGAATAGAATGAAATGCAATGGAGTGTTGTGGAGGGCAGGGAAGTGGAATGCAGAAGACAGTAAATGGAATGCAGTGGAGTGGAGTGAATGAAATGGAACGGAAAGGAAAGGAATACAATGCAGTGGAGTGGAGTGGAGTGGAATGTGAAGGAATGGAATGGAATGGAGTTGATTGGAGTCTAGTCGAGTGGATTTGAGTGGAAAAGAATGGAATGGAATGGCATGGAATGGAATGGGATGCAGTACAATGCAGTGGAGTGGAGTGGAGTGGAATGGAATGGAATACAAGGGAATGGAATGGAATGGATTTCAAAGGAATGGAATGGAATGGAAAGGAAAGGAATGGAATGGAGTGCAGTGGAGAGCAGTTTTGTGGAATTGAATAGAAAGGCAGGGAGTGGAGGTGAGTGGAGTGGAGTGGAATTGAAAGGAATGCAATGGAAAGGAATGGAGTGGAGTGGAGAGGGAGGGAATGGAAGGCAGTGGAGTGGAGTGGAGTGGAGTAGAGTGGATTCGAGTGGAATGGAACGGTATGGAATGGAATTGAATGGAGTAGATTGCAGTGGAGTGGTTTGGAATGGAATTTAAATGAATAGAACGGAATGGAAAGCAACAGAACAGAACGGAATGGGTAGGAATGGAATGGAATGGCATGGAATGGGATGTAACGGAATGGAGTGCAGTGGAGTGGAGAGGAGAGGAATGGGAAAGAATGGAACCGATTGGAGTGCAGTGGAGTGAAGTAGAGTGGATTTCAATGGAGTGGGATGGAATGGAATGGAAAGGCATGCAGTATAATGCAGTGGAGTGGAGTTTAGTGGAATGGGACGGAATGGAAGGGATTGTAATGGAATGGAATGCAATAGAAAGGAATGGAATGGAGTGGAGTGGAGTGAAATTTAGTGGAATGTACTAGAAAGGAAGTGTGTGGAATGGAGTGGAGTGGAGTGAAATGGCATGGAATGGACAAGAATGGAATGGAGTGGAGTGGAGTGGAATGGGAAGGAATGGACTGGGGTGGAGTGGAGTGGAGTGTAGTAGAGTCGATTCCATTCTAAGGCAATGGAATGGAATGGAATGGAATGGAAGGGAGTGGAGTGGAGTGAAATTTAGTGGAATGTACTAGAAAGGAAGTGTGTGGAATGGAGTGGAGTGGAGTGGAATGGCATGTAATGGACAAGAATGGAATGGAGTGGAGTGGAGTGGAATGGGAAGGAATGGAATGGGGTGGAGTGGAGTGGAGTGTAGTAGAGTCGATTCCATTGTAAGGCAATGGAATGGAATGGAATGGAATGGAATGGAATGGAATGGAATGGAATGGAATGGAATGGATAGGAATGAAGTGGATTGGACTGGAGTAGAGTGGAGTGGAATTGAATGGAAAGGAATGGAATGGAGAACAATGGAACGGAAAGGAATAGAATTCAGTGGAGTGGGCGGCAGTGTAGTGGAAAGGGGTATTAAAGAATGCAGTGGAGAGGAGTTTAGTGGAATGGGGTTGAGTGGATTGGAGTGGAGTGGAGTGGACTGAAGTGGAGTGGAATGGAATGGAATGGAATGGAATGGAATGGAATGGAACAGAATGTAATGGAATGGAATGCTGTGGATTGGTGTGGAGTGGAGTGGAATAGAAAGGAAATGAATGGAATGGAGTGCAGTGGAGTTGAATGGGAAGGAATGAAGTGGAGTGGAGTGGAGTAGAATGAATTCGAGTGGAATTTAATGGAATGGAATGGAATGGAATGCAGTGGATTGGAGTGCAGAGGATTAGAGTGGTATTGAACGGAAAGGGAGTGAATGGAATGGAGTGGAGTAGAGTGCAATGTAATAGAATGGAGTAGAAAGAAATGGAGTGGAGAGGAGTAGATTGGAGTGGAACAGAATGGATGGAATTGAACAGAGTGGAGTGGAGTGGAGTGGAATGGGATGGAATGGAATGGAGTGGAGTGGAGTGGAGGAGAGTGGAATCTAGTAGAATGGAATGGGATGGAATGGAATGGAATGGAATGCTGTGGATTGGAGTGGATTCGAATGCAGTGGAACGGAATGGATTGGAAGGAAATGGAATGGAATGGAGTAGGTTTCCGAAGAGAGGAGTGGACTGGAGTGGAATGGAGTTGAATGGAAAGGAATGGAATGGAGTGGATTGGAGTGGAAAGGGAAAGAATGGAATGGAGTGGAGTGCAGTGGAATGGAGTACGGTGGATTCGAGTGGAATGGAAAGACATGGAATGGAAGGGAATGAAATGGAATGCTGTGGATGTGAGTGGATTGGAGTGGAATGGAATGGAATGGAATTGAAGGGAAAGTAATTGAATGGAATGCAATGGAACCGAATGCAATGGAATGGAATGGAGTGGAGTGGAGTGGAGTGGAAAGGAAAGGAACGGAATGGAAAGGAGTGGCGTGGAGTGGAATGGGAAGGAACAGAATGCAGTGCAGTGGAAAAGAGTGGAGGGGAGTAGAATGGATTTGAGTGCAATGGAAAAGAATGGAATGGAATGCTGTAGACAGCAGTGGAGAGGAGTCGAGTGTAATGGAACACAATAGAATGGGATGGAATGGAATGGAGCAGATAGGAGTGGAGTGGAGTGGACTGGAAGGGAATGGAATGGAATGGAAAAGAATGGAAGGCAATGGAATGCAATGGATTGGTATAGAAGGGAATGGAAAGGAATGGTGTGGAGTGGTGTGCAGTGTAGTGAAATTGAGGAGAAATGAATGCATTGGAGTGGAGTGGAGTAGAGTGGAGTGGATTGGAATGGAATGCAATGGAATGGAATGGAATGGAATGGAATGGAATGGAATGGAATGGAATGGAATGGAGTGGAGTGGAGTGGAGTGGAGTGGAATGGAATGGAGTGGAGTGGAGTGGAATGGAATGGAATGGAATGGAATGGAATGGAATGGAATGGAATGGAGTGGAATGGAATGGAATGGAGTGGAATGGAACGGAACGGAATGGAAAGGAAGGGAGTGGAATGCATTTTAGTGTAAAGGAGTAGAAAGGAATGGAGTGGAGTGGAGTGCAGAAGAGTGGAACGGAATGGAATGGAATGGAACATAATGCAGTGGATTGGAGTGGAGTGGAGTGGACTGGAAAGGAGTGGATGGGAATGGAATGGAATAGAATGCAATGGAACGGAGTGGAACAGAACGGAATGGAATGGAATGGAGTGGAGTGGAATGCAGTGTAGTACAATGGAGAAGAAAGGAATGCTGTGGATTGTAGTGGAGTGGAGTGGAATAGAATGGAATTGAATGGAGTGGAGAGGAGTGGAGCGGAATGGGAAGAAATAGAATGGAATAAAGTGGAGTGGAGTGGAGTGCATTCGAGTGGAAAGGAATGGAAAGAAATGTAGTGGAATAGAATGGAATGCAGTGGATTGGAGTGGAGTGGATTGGAGTGGAATGGAAATGAATGGAAGGGAATGGAACGGAATGGAATGCAATGGAACGGAATGGAATGGAATGGAAGGAAATGCAATGGAATGGAATGAAATGGAATGTTGTAGAGATTCATGCATTGTAGTGCAATGGAGTAGAAAGAAAGGGAGTGGAGTGGAGTGGAGTGGCATGGAATAGAAAGGAAAGGAATGGGATGGAGAGAAGTGTAATGGGAGTAATGGAAAGTAGGGGAGAGGAGTGGAGTGGATTGGAGTGGAGTGGATTCGAGTGGAAATGAATGGAATAAAATGTAATGTAATGGAAGGGAAGGCAATGCAGTGGCTTGGAGTGGAGTGGAATGGAATGGAAAGGAAGGGAATGGAATGGAATGAAACGCAATGGAACGCAATGGAATGGATTGGAATGGAATGGAATGGATTGGAGTGCAGTGGACTGGAGTGGAGTAAAGTGGATTCGAAAGGAATGGAAATGATTGGAATTCAGTGGAGTGGAGTGGAGTGGTCTGGAAAGGAATGGAAATCAAAGGAAAGGAATGGAATGGAAAGCAATCGAATGGAATGCAATGGATTGCAATGTAGTGGAGAGGAATGCAGTGTAGTGGAATGGAGTAGAAAGGAATGGAGTGGAGTGGAGGGGAATGGAGTGGAGTTGAAAGGAATGGAAGGGAATGGATTGGAGTGGAGTGGAGCAAAAGGGGAAGTAATGGAATGGAGTGGAGTGGAATGGAGTAGATTGGAGTAGAGTGGATTTGAGTGGAATGGAATGGAGTTGAATGCATTGGATTTGAGTGAAGTGGAGTCGAGTGGAATGGAATGGAATAGAAGGCAATGGAATGGAATGGAAAATAGTGAAATGGAAAGGAATGGAATGGAGTGGAGTGGAATTCAGTGTATTGGAATGGAGCAGAAAGGAATGGAGTGTAGTGCAGTAGAGTGGAATGGAATGGAATGGATTGGAGTGGAGTGGAATGAAAAGGATTGGAATGGACTGGAGTGGAGTGGAGTGGAGTTGTTTCTAGTGAAATGGAAAGGAATGGAAAGGAATTGAATGCAGTGGATTGGAGTGAAGTGGCGTGGAGTGGAATGGGATGTAATGGAAGGGGATGGAATAGAATGAAACTCAATAGGATGGAATAGAATGGAATGGAATGGAATAGAATGGAATGGAACGGAGTGGAGTGGTGTGCACGGAAGTGGAATGCAGTAGAAAGGAATGGAATGGAGTGGAGTGGAGTGAATGGAATGGAATGGAAAAAATGGAATGCAATGGAGTGGAGTGGAGTGTAATGTGATGGAATGCAACGGAGTAGAGTCGAGTGCAGTGGAGTTGAGTGGATTTGAGTATAAAAGAATGGAATACAATGGAATGGGATGCAGTACATTGCAGTGGAGTGCAGTGGAGTGGAATGGAATGGAATGGAAGGGAGTGGAATGGAATGGAATGCAATGGAACTCAATGGAATGGAATGGAATGGAGTGGAGTGGCGTGGAGTGCAGTTTATTGGAATGGAGTAGAAAGGAAAGGAGTGGAATGGAGTGGAATGGAATATAATGGAATGGAATGGAATGGAGTGGAATGGAATGGAATGGAATGGAATGGAGTGGAATGGAATGGAATTGAATGGAATGGAATGGAAAGGAATGGAGAGGAGTGGAGTGGAATGGGAAGGAAAGGAAGGAAGTGGGGTGGAGAGGAGTGGAATAGAGTGGATGCGAGTGGAATGGAATGAAATGGAATGGTATGGAGGGGATTGGAGTCTTGTGGAGTGGAGTGGAACTGGATGGAATTTAAAGGAATGGAGTGGAATGGAATGGTTTGGAGTGGAGTGGAGGGGAGTGGAGTGAAACTGGATGGAATGGACAGGAGTAGAGTGGAGTGGATTAGAGTGGATTTGAGTGGAGTGGAATGGAATGGAATGGAATGGTATGCAGTATATTGCAGTGGAGTTGAGTTAGTGGAGTGGAATGGAATGGAAGGGAGAGGAATGGAATGGAACGTAATGGAAAGGAATGGAATGGAATGCAATAGAAGGTAAAGGAATGGAATGGAAGGTAGTGGAATAGAATGGAATGCAATGGAAAGGAATGGATTGGAATGCAATGGAATGGAATGGAATGGAAAGGAATGGAGAGGAGGGCAATTTAGTGAAATGGAGTAGAAATTAAGGTTGAGGAGTGGAGTGGAATGGAATGGAAAGGAATGCTAATCAATGGAGTGGTGTGTAGTGGAATGGGTAGGAATGGAATGCAGTAGAGTGGAGTAGAATGGATTTGAGTGGAATGAAATCGAATGGAAAGCAAAGGAAAGCAATGGATAAGAATAGGGTGGTTTGGAATGGAGTAGAGTGGAGTGGAATGGAATGGAAAGGAATGTAATGGAAAGCAATGGAAGGGAATGGAATGGAATGCCGTGGAATGAAGAATAGTATAGTGGAATGGAGAATAAAGGAATGGAGTGGAGTGGAGTGGAGTGTATTGGAGTGGAGTGGATAGGAGTGGAGTGGATTGGAGTTGAGTGGAGTGGAATGCAGAGGAATGGAATGGAATGGAATGGAATGGAGTGGGGTGGAGTGCAGTGTAGTGGAATGGAATAGAAAAAAATGTACTGCAGTGGAATGCGGGGGAATGGAATAGTATGGAATGGAAAAGACTGGAGTAGAGTGGAGTGGAATGGGAAGGAAAGGAATGGAGTGGAGAGGAGTGGAGTGGAGTTGAGTAGCGTGGATTCGAGTGGAATGGGAGGGAAAGGAATGGAGTGGAGTGGAGAGGAGTGGAATGGAGTTGAGTAGACTGGATTCGAGTGGAATGGAATGGAATAGAATGGAATTGAATGAAAGCAGTGGATTGGAGTGGAGTGGAGAAGAGAGGAAGCTAATGGAATGGAAGGGATTGGAATGGAAGGAATGGAATGAAATGGAATGGAATGCAGTGGAGTGGAGATCTGTATAGTGGAATGGAGTAGAAATGAATGGAGTGGAGGGGAGTGGAATGGAGTGGATGGGAGTGGACTGGAATGGGAAAGAATGTAAACGAATGGAGTGGAGTGGAGTGCAGGGGAGACAAGCGCATTCGAGTGTGATGGTACTGAATGGAATGGAATGCAGTGGATTGGAGTGGAGTGGAATGGAATGGAATGGAAGGTAAGAGAATAGAATGAATTGCAATGAAAAGGATTGCAAGGGAATGGAATGGAATGGAATGCAGTGGATTGGAGTCGAGTGGAGTGGAATGGAATGGAATGGAAGGGAATAGAATGGTATGAAATACAATGGAAAGGATTGCAATGGAAAGGATTGCAATGGAATGGAAGGGAATTGAATGGAATTGAATGTAGTGGAGTGCAGTGGAGTAAAGTGGAATTGAATGTGACGGAATTGAATGGAGTGAAATGGAATGCAGTGGATTGGAGAGGATTGGAGTGGAATGGAATTGAATGGAAGGGAATGGAATGGAAGGGAAAGGAACGGAATGGAATGGAATGGAGTGTAGTGCACTTTAGTGGAATGGAGTTGAAAGGAATGGAGTGGAGTGCAGTGGAGTGGAGTGGAGTGGAAAAGAGTGGAAAGGATTGTAGTGCACTGTAGTGGAATGGAGTTGAAAGGAATGCAGTGGAGTGGAGTGGAGTGGAGTGGAATATAGCAGAATGGATTAGTGTTTGGTGGAATGGAGTGGTGTGGAATGGAATGGACTGGAGTGGAGTGAAGTGGAGTGAAATGGAATGGAATGGAATGGAATGGAAAGGAATGGAATGGTTAAATGAAATGTGAGCTGTGATTCTGGCACTGAAATATGGCGAGGATGACGGAGTGAGATCATCTCAACAGAATGGAATGGAATGGAAAGGAATAGAATGGAATGGAAATCAGTGGATTGGACAGGAGTGTAGTGGCGTGGAATGGAATGGAATGCAATGGAATGGAATGGAATGGAATCGAATGCAATGGAGTGGAGAGGAATATAGTGTAGTGGAATGGAGTAGAAAGGAATGGATTGGAGTGGAATGGAGTGGAATGGACTGGAGTGGAGTGAAGTGGAGTGAAATTGAATGGAATGGAATGGAAAGGAATGGAATGGTTAAATGAAATGTGAGCTGTGATTCTGGCACTGAAATATGGCGAGGATGACGGAGTGAGATCATCTCAACAGAATGGAATGGAATGGAAAGGAATAGAATGGAACGGAAATCAGTGGATTGGACAGGAGTGTAGTGGCGTGGAATGGAATGGAATGCAATGGAATGGAATGGAATGGAATCGAATGCAATGGAGTGGAGAGGAATACAGTGTAGTGGAATGGAGTAGAAAGGAATGGATTGGAGTGGAATGGAGTGGAATGGAATGGAATGGAGTGGAGTGGAGTGGAAGCAGCAGTAAAGGAATGGAGTAGAGTGGAATGGAGTGGAGTGGAGTACAGTGGATTCGAGTGGAATGAAATGGAATGGTAGGCAGTGGACTGGAGTGGAGAGGAGTCGAGTGGAATGGAATGGAATAGAACGAAATGTAATGTAATGGAATACAATTAAACGTAATGGCATGGAAAAAAATGAAATGGAGTGGACTGCAGTGATTGGAATGGAGTAGAAGGTAATGGAGTGGATTGGAGTGGAATGGAATGTGAAGCAATGGAATACAGTGGAGGGGAGTGTAGAAGAGTGGATTCTAGTGAAATGGAAAGGAATGGAACGAAGTAGAAAGCAGTGGATTGGATTGGAGTGGAGTGGAGTTGAATAAGATGGATTGTAAGGGAATAGAATGGAATGAAATACAATGGAAAGGAATGGAATAGAATGGAATGGAATGGAGTGCAGCGTATTGCAGGGAAGTGGAATGCAGTAGAAAGGAATGGAGTGGAGTGGATTGGAGTGGAGTGGAGTGGATTAAATGGAATGGAATGGAAATAATGGAATGGAATGGAATGGAATGGAGTGGAGAGGATTGGAATGGAATGTGAAGCAATGGAATGGATTGTAGTCAGTGGATTGGAGTAGAGAGGATTAGAGTGGAAGAGAAAGGAATGGAGTGGAATGGGAGGCAGTACATTTCAGTGGAATGGAGTGGATTGGAAATGAATAGAATGTAAGGGAGTGGAATGGAATGGAATGAAATGGAAGGGAATGGAATGGAAGAGAATGGAATGGAATACAATGGAGTGCAGAGGAGTGCAGTTTAATGGAATGGAGTAGAAAGGATAGGAGAGGAGTAGAGTGGAGTGGAATCAACAGTAAGGAATGGAGTGGAGTGGAGTGGAGTGGAAAGGGAAGGAATGGAAGGCAATGGAGATGCGTGGAGTGGAATGCAGAAGAGTGGATTCGAGTGGAATAAAATGCAATGGAATGGAACAGAATGCAGTGGATTAGAGTGTAATGGAATGGAATTTAAAGGAATGGAATGGAATTGAAGGCAATATAACAGAACGAAATGGATGGGAATGGAATGGAATGGAGTGGATTGGAGGAGAGTGGAGTGGATTGGGAAGGAATGGAAGGGAGTGGAGTGGAGTGGAGTGGATTAGAGTGGATTTGAGTGGAGTTGAATGGAATGGAATGACATGATATGCAGAACATTGCAGGGGAGTGGAGTTTAGTGGAATGGAATGGAATGGAAGGGAGAGGAATGGAATGGAATGCAGCGGAAAGAATGGAATGGAATGGAATGGAAAGGAATGGAATGGAATGGAATGGAATGGAATATAATGGAAGGGAATGGAATGGGATGGAATGGAATGGAATGGAATGGAGTGGAGTGGAGTGCAATTTGTGGAATGGAGTACAAGGAAGGTTGTAGAATGGAGTGGACTGGAGTGGAATGGAATGGAATGGAATGGAAAGCAATGCAGTGGTCTGGAGTGGAATGGGTAGGAATGGAATGCAGTAGAATGGAGTGCAGTGGACTAGAGTGGATTTGAGTACAATGCAATGGAATGGAATGGAAAGCAACGGAATGGAATCAATATGAATGTAACGGATTGGACTGGTGTAGAGTGGAGCAGAAATGAATGGAAAGGAATGGAATGGAGAGCAATGGAATGGAATGGAATGCCGTGGAGTGAAGTGTAGGGTAGCAGAATGCAGTATAAATTAATGGAGTGGAGTGGAATGGAGTGGATTGCAGTGGAGTGGATTGGAGTGGAGTGGAGTGGATTGGAGTGGAATGGAATGGAGTGGAGTGGAATGGAATGGAATGGAATGGAATGGAATGGAATGGAATGGAATGGAATGGAATAGAATGGAATGCAGTGGATGGGAGTGGAGTGGAGTGGAATGGAAAGGAATGGAAGGGAATGGAATGGCATGGAATGCAATGGAACGGAATGGAAAGGAATGAAATGGAATGGAATGGAGTGGAGTGCAGTGAAGTGGAATGGAGTAGAAAAAAAATGTAGTGTAGTGGAGTGGGCTGCAATGGAATGGTATGGAATGGAAAAGACTGGAGTAGAGTGCAGTGCAATGTGAAGGGATGGAATGGAGTGGAATGGAGAGGATTGAAGTGGAGTGGAATAGAGTGGATTCGAGTGGAATGGAATGGAATGAAATAGAATGGAATTGAATGGAATACAGTGGATTGGTGTGGAGTGGAGAAGAAAAGAATGGAATGGAATGTAAGGGATTGGAAAGGAAGGGAATGCAATGGAATGGAATGGAATGGAATGCAGTGGAGTGAAGTGCAGTGTAGTGGAATGGAGTAGAAATGAATGGAGTGGAATGGAGTGGATGGGAGTGGAGTGGAATGGGAAGGAATGGAATGTAGTGGAGTGGAGTGGAGACGAGTGGATTTGAGAAGGATGGAACTGAATGGAATGGAATGGAATGGAATGGAATGGAATGGAATGGAATGGAATGGAATGCAGTGGATTGGAGTGGAGTGGAATGGAATGGAATGGAAAGGAAGGAAATGGAATGGAATTAAATGCGAGGAGTAGGATTGCAAGGGAATGGAAGGGAATAGAATGGAATGGAATGGAATGTAGTAGAGTGGAGTGGAGTAAAGTGGATTTGAGTGGAATACAATTGAATGGATTGGAATGGAATGCAGCAGACTGGAGAGGAGTGGAGTGGAGTGGAATGGAATTGAATGGAAGGGAATGGAATGAAATGGAATGCAATGGAACGGAATGGAATGTCATGGAGTGGAGTGTAGTGCAGTGTAGTGGAATGGAGTAGATAGGAATGGAGTGGAGTGCAGTGGAGTGGAGTGTAATAGAGTGGAATGGAATAGAGTGCGGTGGAATGGGGTGGTGTGGAATGGAAAGGGGTGGAGTGGGGTGGAGTGGAGTGGAGTGAAATGGAATGGAATGGAATGGAATGGAAAAGAAAGGAAGAGAATGGTTAAATGAAATGTGAGCTGTGATTCTGCCACTGAAATATAGCCAGCGTGACAGAGTGAGATCATGTCGACAGAAAGGAATGGAATGGAATGGAATGGAATGGAATGGAAAGGAATGGAATGGAATGGAATTCAGTGGATTCGATTGGAGTGGAATGATGTGGAATGGAATGGAATGCAAAGGAACGGAATGGAATGGAAAGCAATGGAATCGGATCGAATTGAATGCAATGGAGTGGAGAGGAATGCAGTGCAGTAGAATGGGGAAGACAGAAATGGAGTGGAGTGGAGTGGAATGGAGTGGAGGGGAATGGAATGGAAAGTAATGGAATGGAAAGCAATGAAACGGAATGGAATGGACTGTCATGGAGTAGAGTGCACTGTAGTGGAATGGAGTATAAATGAATGGAGTGGAGTGGAATGGAGTGGATTGCAGTGGAGTGGACTGGAGTGGAGAGGAGTGGATTGGAGTCGAGAGGAATGGAGTGGAATGGAGTGGAGTGGAATGGAATGGAATGGAATGGAATGGAATGCAGTGGATGAGAGTGGAGTGGTGTGGATTGGAATGGAAAGGAAAGGAAGGGATTACAATGGAATGCAATACAATGGAACGGAATGGAAAGGAATGGAATGTAGTGGAGTGGAGTGCAGAGTAGTGGAATGGAGAAGAAAAAAGTATAGTGTAGTGTGGAGTGGAATGGAATGGAATGGAAAGGAATGGAGCAGAGTGGAGTGAAATGGAAAGGAATGGAGCAGAGTGGAGTGGAATGGGAAGGAATGGGAAGGAGTGCTGTTGGGGAGTAGTGGAGCAGATTAGAGGGGATTCGAGTGGAATGGAATGGAAAGGAATAGAATGGAATGGGATGGAATGGAATGGACTGCAGTGTATTGGAATGGAGTGGAGTAGAGAGGAATGGAAGGGAATGGAAGGGAGTGGAATGGAAGGGAATTCAATGGAATGGAATGGAATGGAATGCAGTGGAGTGGAGTGCAATGTAGTGGAATGGAGTAGAAAGGAATACAATGAAGTGGAGTGGAAAGGAGACGAATGGCATGGCATGGAATTGAGTTGAATGGAGTGTATGGAATGGCGAGGAATGGAAAGGAGTTGAGTGGATTGGAGTGGAGTGGAGTAGAGTGGATTTTAGTAGAATGGAATGGAATGGAATGGAATGCAGTGGATTGGAGTGGAGTGGAATGGAATGGAATGGAGTGTAATGCAGTGCGGTGTAGTGGAATGGAGAAGAAAAGATTGGAATGGAGTGAAGGGGAGTGGAGTGGAATAGAGTGGAATGGAAAGCAATGGAGAGGAGTGGAGTGCAGTGGAATGGGAAGGAAAGGAATGGAGTAAGTGGAGTGGTGTGGATTACAGTGGAATAAAGTGGAATGGAATGGAAGGGAATGGAATGGAATGAATGCTGTGGATTGGAGTGGAGTGGAGAGGAGTGGAATAGACTCGAATGGAAGGGAATGGAATGGAATGGAATGCAATGGAACAGAAAGGAATGGAATGGAATGTAGTGGAGGGGAGTGTAGTGTAGTGGAATGGAGTAGAAAGGAATGGAGTGGAATTTAGTGGAGTGGGGTGGAAAGGAAGACGTTGGAATGGAATGGATTGGAGTGCAGTGCAGTTGAATGGGGAGGAATGGAATGGAGTGGAGTGCAGCTGAGTGGAGTTGAGTGGATTCGAGGGGAAAAGAATGGAATGGAATGGAATGGAATGGAATGGAATGGAATGGAATGGAATGGAATGCCTTGGATAGGAGTGGAGTGGAGTGGAGTGGAGTGGAATGGAATGGAATGGAATGCAATGGAACAGAGTGGAATGTAATGTAATGGAGAGGAGTGGAGTGCAGTGTAGTGGAATGAACTAGAAAGGAATAGAGTTGATAGGAGTGGAGTGGATTGGAATGGAATGGAATGGAATGGATTGGATGGGAATGTAGTGGAATGGGAAGGAATGGAATGGAATGGAGTGGAGTGGAATGGAGACTAGTGGATTCGAGTGGGATGGTACGGAATGGAATGGAATGGAATGGAATGCAGTGGAGTGGATTTGAGTGGAATGGAATGGAATGGAATGGAAGGGAATGGAATGGAATGAAATGCAATGGAAAGGAATGCAAGGGAATGGAAGGGAATAGACTGGAATGGAATCGAGTGGTGTGGAGTGGAGTAAAGTGGATTCGAGTGGAATAGAATGGAATGCAGTGGATTGGAGAGGAGTCGAATGGAGTGGAATGGAACTGAATGGAAGGGAATGGAATGTAATGCAAAGGAATGGAACGGAATGGAATGGAATGCAGTGGAATTGAATGGAGTGCATTGTAGGGGAATGGAGTAGAAAGGAATGGAATACATTCCAGTGGAGTGTAGTGGAGTGGAATAGAGTGGAATGGAATAGAGTGGGGTGGAATGGAGTGGTGTGTAATGCAATGGAGTGGAGTGAAGTGGAGTGAAACGGAATGGAATGGAATGGAAAGAAATGGAATGGATGAATGAAATGTGAGCTGTGATTCTGCCACTGCAATATAGCCAGAGTGACAGAGTGAGATCATGTCTACAGAAAGAAATGGAAAGGAAAGGACTGGAAAGGAATGGAATGGAATGGAATGGAATGGAATGGAATTTAGTGGATTGGATTGCAGTGGAGTGGTGTGGAATGGAATGGAATGCAATGGAGGGGAGAGGAATGCAGTGTACAGGAATGGAGTAGAAAGGAATGGAGTGGATTGGAGTGGAATGGAGTGGAGTGGAGTGGAATGGGATGGAATGGAAGGGAATGGAATTAAATGGAATGGAATAGACTGCAGTGGAGTGGAGTGGAAGGGGAAGTAATGGAAAGCAGTGGAGTGGAATTGAGTGGAGTGGAGTACAGTGGATTCGAGTGGAATGTAATGGAATGAAATACAGTGGATTGGAGTAGAGTGGAGTCGAGGGGAATTGAATGGAATTGACGGGAATGGAATGGAATGTAATGCAATTAAACATAATGAAATGGAAAAGAATGGAGTGGAGTGGAGTGCAGTGTATTGGAATGGAGTAGAAAGGAATGGAATGTAGTGGAGTAGAGTGGAATGGAAAGGAATGGAATGATATGGAGTGGAGAGGAATGGGAGGCAATGGAATGGAGTGGAGTGGAGTAGAGTGGATTCGAGTGGAATGTAAAGGAATGGAAGGGAATAGAATGCAGTGGATTGGATTGGAGTGGAGAGTAGTTGAATAGGATGGAATGGAAGGGAATAGAATGGAATGAAACGCAATGGAATGGAATGTAATAGAATGGAATTGAATAGAATGCAGGGGAGTGCAGGGAACTGGAATGCAGTAGAAAGGAATGGAGTGGAGTCGAGTGGAGTGGAGTCAATGGAATGGAATGGAAAGGAATGGAATGGAGTGGAGTGGAAAGTGAAGGAATTGAATGGAGTGGAGTCTAATGGTTTGGAGGAGAGTGGATTTGATTAGAAAAGTATGGAATGGAATGGAATGGGATGCAGTACATTGCAGTGGATTGGAGAGGAGTGGAAAGGAATGGAATGGAAGGGAGTGGAATGGAATGGAATGAAATCGAATGGAATGGAATGGAATGGAATGGAAAGGAATGGAATGGAATGGAGTGGAGTGGAGTGCAGTTTAGTGGAATGTAGTAGAAAGGAAGGGAATGGAGTGGAGTGGAATGGAATGGAAAGGAAAGGAAAGGAATGGAGTGGAGTGGAGAGGAATGGAAAGGAATGGAAGGCAGTGGAGTTGAATGGAGTGGAGTAGAGTGGATTCGAGTGGAATGAAATGGAACGGAATGGAATGGCACGGAGTGAATTGGAGTGGAACGGAGTGGAAGGGAATGGAATTTAAAGGAATGGAATGGAATGGAAAGCAATGGAGCAGTACGGAATGGAATGGAATTGAAAGGAGTGGAGTGGAGTGGAATGGTAAGGAATGGAATGCAGTGAAGTGGAGAGGAGTGGAGTGGAGTGGATATGAGTGGAGGGGAATGGAACGGAATGGAATGGTAGGCAGTAAATTGCAGAGGAGTGGAGGTTAGTGGAATGGAATGAAATGGAATGGAAAGGAGTGGAATGGAATGGAAAGCCATGGAAAGGAATGGAATGGAATGGAATGGAATGGAATGGAATGGAATGGAATGGAATGGAGTGCAATTTAGTTGAATGGAGTAGAAAGGAATGGTGGGAAAGGAGTAGAGAGGAGTGGAATGGAATGGAATGGAATGGAATGGAAAGGAATGGAGTGGAATGGGAAGGAATGGAATGGAATGGACTGAAGTGGAGTGTAGTGGAGTAGAGTGCATTCCAGTGGAATGGAATGGAATTCACTGGATTGGAGGGGATTGAAGCAGAGAGGATTGGAAAGGAATGGAAGGGAATGGAATGGAAAGGAATGAAAAATAATAGAATGGAATGGAATGAAGTGCAGACTAGTAGAATGGAGGAGAAAGGAATGGATTGAAATGTAGTGGAGTGGAATGGAATGGCATGGAATGGAATTGAGTAGAATGGAGTGGAATGGGAAGGAATGGAATGGAGTGGAGTGGAGTGCGGTGGAATGGAATGGAATGGAAAGGAGAGGAGTGGAGGGGAGTGGAATGGGTATGAATGGAATAGAGTGGAGTTGAGTGGAGTAGAGCGTATTCCAGTGGAATGGAATGGAATGGAATGGAAAGAATGCTGTGGATTGAAGTGGAGTAGAGTCGAGTGTAAAGGAATGGAATTGAATTGATTGGAATGGAATGGAATGGAATGGAATGGAATGGAATGGAATGGAATGGAATGAAATGGAATGGAATGCACTGGAATGGAACGCAATGGAGTGGAGTGGAGAGCAGTGTAGTGCAATGGTGTAGAAAGGAATACAATGGAGTGGGGTGGAGTTGAATGGGAAGGAATGGAATGCAATGGAGGGGAGTGGAGTTGAGTGGAGTTGACTGAAATCGAGTGCAAAAGAATGGAATGGAACGGAATGGAATGCAATGGAATGGAATGGAATGGAATGGAATGCAATGGAATGCAATGTAGTGGATTGGAATGGAGTGGATTGAATGGAATGGAATGGAATGCAATGGAATGGAGTGGAGTGGAGTGCACTGTAGTGGAAGGAAATAGAAAGGAATTGAGTGGAGAGGAGTGGAGTAGATTGCAATGGAACAGAATGGAATGCAGGGGATGGGAGTGGAGTGGGCTGGGAAGGGATGAAATGGAGTGGAGAGGAGTGGAGACGAGTGGATATGAGTGGGATGGTAATGAATTGAATGGAATGCAATGGAATAGAATGGAATGGAATGCAGTGGATTGGAGTGGATTGGAGTGGAATGCAATGGAATGGAAAGGAAAGGAATGGAAGAAAATGGAATGGGAGGGAATGGAACGGAATGGAATAGAATGGAATGGAGTGGAGTGGAGTCTAGTAAGGAGCATTCGAGTGGAATGGAATTCAATGTAATGGAAATTAATGCAGTGGATTGGAGAGGAGAGGAATGGAGTGGAATGGAAATAAATGGAAGGGAATGGAATGGAATGGAATGAAATGCAATTTAATGGGATGGAATGGAATGGAATGGAATGGAATGGAATGGAATGGAATGGAATGGAATGGAATGGAGTGGTGTGCACTGTAGTGGAATGGAGTAGAAAGGAATGGACTGGAGTGCAGTGGAATGGAGGGGAGTGGAATTAAGTTGAATGGAAGAGAGTGGAGAGGAATGGAGCGGTGTGAAGTGGAGTGGAATGGAGTGGAATGGAACAGAATGGAGACGAATGGAGTGATGTGTAGTGGAATGGCGTGGAATGGAGGGGAGTGGAGTAGAATTAAATGGAATGGAATGGAAGGGGAAGGAATGGGATGGTTTAATGAAATGTAAGCTGTGATTCTCCCACTGCAATATAGCCAGGGTGACAGAGTGAGAACATTTGGAAAGAAAGGAATGGAATGGAATGGAATGGAATGGAATGGAATGGAATGGAATGCATTGGAATGGAATGGAATGGAATGTAATAGAACGTAACAAAGTGGACTAGAGTGGAGTAGAGTGGCATGGAATGGAATGGAATGAAAGGGAATGGACTGCAATGGAACGGAATGGAATGGAATGCAATGGCATGAAATGGAAAGGAATAGAAATTAATGGAATGGAATGGAATAGCATGGAATGGAATGGAGTGGAATGGAATGGAGTGGAGTGGTGTGCAGTGTAGTGGAATGGTGTAGAAATGAATGGAGTGGAGTGGAGTGGGGTGGAATGGAATGCATTCGAATGTAATCGAGTGTAGTGGAGTTGAATGAGAAGGAATGGAATGGAGTGGAGTTGAGTGGAGTAGAGTGGATTCGAGTGGAAAGAATGGAATGGAATGCAATAGAATGGAATGCAGTGGATTGGAGTAGAGTGGAATAGAATGGAATGGAACAGAATGCAATGGAATGGAATGGAATGGAATTGAATGGAATGGAATGGAATGGCGTGGAGGGCAGTGAAGTGGAATGAACTAGAAAGTAATGGAGTGGAGAGGAGTGGAGTGGATTGGAATGCAACGGAATAGAATGGAGTGGATGGGAGTGGAGAGGAATGGGAAGGAATGTAATGGAGTAGAGTGGAGTGGAGTGCAGTGGAGACGAGTTTATTCGAGAGGGATGGTAGTGAATGGAATGGAATGCAATGGAATGGAATGGAACGGAATTCAGTGGATTGGAATGGAGTGGAGTGGAATGGAAAGGAATGAAAAGGAATGGAATGTAATGAAATGGATAGGAAGAGAATGGAAGGTAATGGAATGGAATGGAATGGGGTGGAGTGGAGGGGAGTAAATGGGATACGAGTGGAATGGAATTCAACGGAATTGAATGGAATGCAGAGGTTTGGAGAGAAGTAGAGTGGGGTGTAATGGAATGGAATGAAAGGGAATGGATTGGAATGGAATACAATGGAATGGAATGGAATGGAATGGAATATAATGGAATGGAGTGGAGTGCAGTGTAGTGGAGAGGAGTGTGGGGGAAAAGACTAGAAAGGAAGGGAGTGGAGTGGAGCGGAGTATAGCGGAATTCAATGGAATGGAATGGAAAGGAATGGAATGGAGTGGAGTGGAATGGGAAGGTTTGGAATCCAGTGGAGTGGAGTGGATTAGAGTGGATTCGAGTGGAATGGAATGGAATGGAATGGATTGGAATGGAATGGCATGGCATGGCATGGCATGGCGTGGCATGGAATGGAATGGTATGGAATGTAGTGGATTGGACAGAAGTGTAGTGCAGTGGAATGGAATGGAAAGGATAAGAATGGAATGGAATGGAATGGAATGGAATGGAATGAAATGGTGTGGAGTGAAATGAAATGTAGTGTAATGGAGTAGAAAAGAATGAAGTGGAGTGGAGGGGAGTGGAGTGGAGTGAAATGGAGTGGAATGGAATGGAGTGGAGTGGAGAGTAGTGGAGAGGAATGGACTGGAGTGGAATGAAATGGAAAGGAATGGAATGGAGTGGAATGCAATTCAGTGCATTGGACTGGAGAGGAATGCAAAAGAATGCAAGTGAAAGGAATGGAATCGAATGTAATGGAACAAAATGGAATGGAATGGAAAGGAATGGATTGGCATGGAGTGGAGTTGAGTGCAGTGAAGTGGAAGGGAGAAGAAACAAATGGAGTACAATGGAGTGGGGTGGGAAGGAATGGAATGGAAGAGACTGGGGTATAATGGAGTGGAATGGGAAGGAATGGAATGGAATGGAGTGGAGTGGAGTTGCGTAGAGTGGATTCGAGTGGAATGAAATGAAATAGAAAGGAATGGGGTGGAATGGAATGGAATGAAGTGGATTGGAGTGGAGAGGAGTGGAATCGAATGAATGGGAAAGGAGTGAAATGAAATGCAATGGAACGGTATGGAAGAGAATGGAAGGGAAGGGAATGGAAGAGAATTGAGTGGAGTGGATGGTAGTAAAGTGGATTCGAGTGGAAAGGAATTAAATGGAATGGAATGGAATGCAGTAGATTGGAGTGGAGTGGAGTGGAGTGGAATGAAATTGAATGGAAGGGAATGGAATGGAATGCAGTGGAAAGGCACGGAATGGAATGGAGTGGAGTGCAGTGTAATGGAATGGAGTAGAAAGGGGTGGAGTGGAGTGGAGTGCAGTGTAATGGAATGGAGTAGAAAGGAGTGGAGTGGAGTGGAGTGGAGTGGAGTGGAATGGAGTGGAATGGAATGGAGTGGGGTGGAGTGGAGTAGAGTGGATTTGAGTTGAAAGGAATGCAATGGAATAGAATGGAAGTGAATGGAAAGGAATGGAAAGGAATGGAATGGAGTGTAGGGGAGTGGAGAGGAGTGTGGTGGAATGGACTAGATAGGAAGGGAGAGGAGTTGATTGGAGTGGAGTGGAATTCAATGGAATGGAATGGGAAGGAATGCAGTGGAGTGGAGTGTAATGGGAATGATTGGAATGCAGTGGAATGGAGTGGAGTGGATTAGAGTGGATTCGAGTGGAATGGAAAGGAATGAAGCGTAATGGGATGGCATGGAGTGGATTGGAATGAAGTGGCGTGGATTGGAAGGGAATGGAAAGGATAAGAATGGAATGGAATGGAATGCAATGGAATAGAATGGAATGGAATGGAATGGTGTGCAGTGGAGTACAGTCTAGTGCAATGGAGTAGAAAGAATGGAGTGGAGTGGAGTGGAGAGGAATGGAGTGGAATGGAATGGATTACAGTGGAGTGGACAGGAGTGGAGAGGAATGGAGTGGTATTGAGTGGAGTGGAATGATATGGAATGGAATGGAGTGGAATGGAAGTCATTGGATTGGAGTGGAGTAGAATGCAAAAGAATGAAAGGGAATGGAATGGAATCGAATGTAATGGAACAAAAAGGAATAGAATGGAAAGGAATGGATTGGAATGGAGTGGAGAGGGATGCAGTGTAGTTGAATGGAGAAGAAAGAAATGGAGTGTACTGGATGGGGTGGAATGGAATAAAATGGAAGGGACTGGGGTATAATTGAGTGGAATGGGAAGGAATAGAATGGAATGGAGCAGAGTGCAGTTTTGTAGAGTAGATTCGAGCGGAATGAAAAGATATAGAATGGAATGCAGTGGAATGGATTGGAATGCAGTGGATTGGAGTGGAGTGGAGTGGAATGGAATGGATGAGAATGGAGTGGAATGAAACGCAAAGGAAAGATATGGAAAAGAAGCGAAGGGAAGGGAATGGAAGAGAATTGAGTGGAGTGGCGTGCAGTAAAGTGGATTCGAGTGGAATGGAATTAAATGGAATGGAATGGAATGCAGTACTTTGGAGTGGAGTGGAGTGGAGTGCAATGGAATTGAATGGAAGGGAATGGAATGGAATGCATGGGAATGGCATGGAAAGGAATGGAATGGAATGGAGTGGAGTGCAGTGTAGTGGAATGGAGTAGAAAGGAATGGAGTGGAATGCAGTGGAGTGGAGTGGAATGGAGAGGAGTGGAATGGAGTGGAGTGGAATGGAGTGGTGTGCAGTGGAGTGCAGTGGAGTAGAATGGAAAGGAATGGAATGTAATTGAAAGGAATACAGTGAACTAGAGTGGAGTGGAGTCATGTGGAATCGAATGGAATGCAAAGGAAAGGAATGGAATGGAAAGGAATGGAATGGAATGGAATGAATGCAATGCAATGGAGTGGAGAGGAAAGGAGTGTAGTGGAATGGAGTAGAAAGGAATGGAGTGTAGTAGAGTGGGGTGGAAAGGAATGGAATGGAAAGCACTGGATTTGCGTGCAGTGGTGGACTACAGTGAAATGGAAAGGAATAGAAGGGAATGAAATGGAATGGAATGCAATGGAATGTAATGGAATGGAATCGAATGGAATGGAGTGGAGTGGAGTGCAGGGTATTAGAATGGAGTAGAAAGGAATGTAGTGTAGTGAAGCAGAGTGGAATGGAATGGAATGGAATGGAGTGGAGTGGAGTGGAATGTGACGAATGGAATGGACTGGAGTGGATTGGAGTGGAGTGGAGTGGAATAGGTTGGATTCGAGTGGAATGGAACGGA
Organism: Symphalangus syndactylus; assembly: GCF_028878055.3. Lineage (NCBI taxonomy): Eukaryota > Metazoa > Chordata > Mammalia > Primates > Hylobatidae > Symphalangus > Symphalangus syndactylus. The sequence goes on along the minus strand of NC_072434.2, from coordinate 44,642,980 downwards.
ATGGAATAGAATGGAATGGAATGGAATGCAAAGCAGTGGATTGAAGTGGAGTGGAGTGGAGTGGAACGGAATGGAATGGATGGGAGTGGAATGGAATGCAAAGCAGTGGATTGAAGTGGAGTGGAGTGGAGTGGAACGGAATGGAATGGATGGGAATGGAATGGAATGCAATGCAATGGAACAGAATGGAATGGAATGGAATAGGGTTGAGTAGAGTGAAATGGGAAGTAATGGAATTGAGTGGAGAGGTGTGCAGTACAGTGCAGTAGAGTGAATTCGAGTTGAATGGAATGGAATGGAATGCAGTGTATTGGAGTGTAGTGTAGTGGAGTGGAATGGAATGGAATGGAAGGGAATGGAAAAGAATGGAATGCAATGGATTGGAATGGAACGGAATGCAATGGAATGGAGTGAAGTGGAATGGAATGGAAAGAAATGCAATGGAATGGAGTGGAGTGGAGTGGAATGTGACGGAATGGAATGAAGTGGAGTGTACTGGAGTGTAGTAGAGTGTATTTGAGTTGAAAGGAATGAAATGGAATGGAATGGGAGGGAATGGAATGAAATGGAAAGGAATGGAATGGAGTGTAGGGGAGTGGAGAGGAGTGTGGTGGAATGAACTAGAAAAGGGAGTGGAGCGGATTGGAGTGGAGTGGAATTCAATGGAATGGAATGGAAAGGAATGGTGGAGTGGAGTGGAATGGGAAGGACTGGAATGAAGTGGAGTGGAGTGGATTAGAGTGGATTCTAGTGGAATGGAAAGGAATGAAATGGAATGGGATGGAATGAAGTGGATTGGAGTGACCTGGAGTGGAGTGGAATGGAATGGAATGGATAAGAATGAAATTGAATGGAATGGATAAGAATGGAATGGAATGGAATGCAATGGATCAGAATGGAATAGAATGGCGTGCACTGGAGAGCAGTGTAGTGCAATGTAGTAGAAAGGAATGGAGTGGAGTGCAGTGGAGTGGAGAGGAACGGAGTGGAATGGAGTGGAAAGGAATGGATTGGAGTGGAGTGGACAGTAGTGGAGATGAATGGTGTGCTATGGAGTGGAGTGGAATGCAATGGAATGGAATGGAGTGGAATGGAATTCAGTGGATTGGAGTGGAGTAGAATGCAAAAGAATTGAAGGGAATGGAATGGAATCAAATGTAATGGAACAAAATGGAATGGAATGGAAACGAATGGATTGGAATGGAGTAGAGTGGAGTGCAGTGTAGTGGAACGGAGAAGAAAGAAATGGAGTGCAGTGGAATGCGGTGGAATGGAATGGAATGGAATGGAAAGGAATGGGGTAGAATGGAGTGGAATGGGAAGGAATGGAATGGAATGCAGTGGATTGCATTGGAGTGGAGTGGAATGGAATCAAATGTAATGGAAGGGAATGGAATGCAGTGGAGTGGAGTGCAGTGTAGTGGAATGAACTAGAAAGGAATGGAGTAGAGAGGAGTGGAGTGGATTGGAATGGAAGGGAATGGAATGGAGTCGATGGGAGTGGAGGAGAATGGGAAGGAATGGAATGCAGTGGAGTGGAGTGGTGTGGAGACGAGTGTATTCGAGAGGGATGGTACTGAATGGAATGGAATAGAATGGAATGGAATGGAATGCAGTGGATTGGAGTGGAGAGGAATGGAGTAGAATGGAATGGAAGGGAAGAGAATGGAATGCAATGAAATGAAATGGAAAGGAAGGCAAGGGAATTGAAGGGAATAGCAAGGAATGGAATGGAGTGGAGTGGAGTAAGGTGCATTCGAGAGGAAAGGAACTGAATGGAATTGAATGCAATGCAGTGGATATGAGAGGAGTGGAGAGGAGTGGAATGGAATTGAATGGAAGGGAATGGAATGCAAGGGAATGGAACAGAATGGAATGGAATGCAATGGAATGGAACAGAATGGAATGGAATGGAAAGGAATGGAACGGAACGGAACGGAATGGAACGGAATGGAATGGAATGGAATGGAGTGGAGTGCAGTGTAGTGGAATGGAGTAGAAAGGAATCTACTGGAGTGCAGTGGAGTGGAGTGGATTGGAATAGAGTGGGAAGGATTAGAGTGGGATGGAATGGAGGGGTATGGAATGGAATGGTCTGGAGTGGAGTGGAGTGAAATGGAATGGAGGGGTGTGGAATGGAATGGTCTGGAGTGGAGTGGAGTGAAATGGAATGGAAAGGAATGGAAGGGAAAGGAATGGAATGGTTAAAAGAAATCTGAGCTGTGATTCTGCCACTGCAATATAGCCAGGGTGACAGAGAAAGATCATTTCGACAGAAAGGAATGGAATGGAATGGAATTCATAGGAATGGAAAGGAATGGAATGCAATAGAATAGAATGGAATGGAATTCAGTGGATTGGATTGGAGTGGAGTGGTGTGTAATGGAATCTAATGCAAAGGAATGGAATGGAATGGAATCAAATGCAATGGAGTGGAGAGGAATGCAGTATAGTGGAATGGAGTAGAAAGGAATGCAGTCTAGAGGAGTGGAAAGGAGTAAAGTGGAATGGAATGGAATGGAATTTAATGGAATTTAATGGAGTGGAGTGGAATGGAATGGAGTGGAGTGGAATGGAATGGAAAGTATTGGAATGGAGTGGAGTGGAATGGATTGGAGTGGATTAGAGGGGATTCGAGTGTAAAGTAATGAAATGGAATGCAGTGGATTGGAGTGGAGAGCAGTCGAGTGGAATGGAATGGAATAGAAGGGAATGGAATGGAATGGAATGCAATTAAAGGTAATGGAATGGAAGGGAATGGAATGGAGTGGAGTGGAGTGCAGTGAATTGGAAAGGAGTAGAAAGGAATGGGGTGTAGTGGAGTTGAGTGGAATGGAAAGCAATGGAACGGAATGGAATAGAAAGGAATGGAATGGAATGGAGTGGAATGGATTGGAGTGAAATGGGAAGGAATGGAACGGAGTGGAGTGGAGTGGAGTACAGAGGAATAGAGTGGAGTGGAATGGAATAGAATGGAATAGTAAGTAGTAAATTTCAGTGGAGTGGAGTTTAGTGGAATGGAAAGGAATGGAATGGAGTGGAATGGAATGGAATGGAATGCAATGGAATGGAAGGGAAGGGAATGGAGTGGAGAGCAATTTAATGGAACGGAGTAGAAAGGAAGGGTGTGGAAAGAAGTGGAGTGGAGTAGAATGGAATGGAATGAAATAGAAAGGAATGAAGTGGAGCGGAGTGGAATGGGAAGGAATGGAATGCAGTGGAGTTGAGGGGAGTGGATTAGAGGGGATAGGAGGGGAATGGAATGGAATGGATAACAATGGAGTGGATTGGACTGGAGTAGAGTGGAGTGGAGTGGAATGGAAAGGAATGGAATGGAAAGTAATGGAATGGAATGGAAAAGAATGCAGTGGAGTGGAGTGAAGTGTTGTGGAATGGGGTAGAAAGAATGGAGAAGGGTGGAGGGGAGTGGAATGGAGTGGAATGGAATGGAGTGGAATGGAATGGAATAGAATGGAATGGAATGAAATGCAGGGGATGGGAGTGAAGTGGAGTGGATTGGAATGGAAAGGAATGGTAGGGAATGGAATGGAATGGAATGGAATGGAATGGAATGGAATGGAATGGAATGGAATGGAATGTAAATGAATTCAACAGAATGGAATGGAATGGAGTGGAGTGGAGTGCAGTGGAGTGGCAGGGAATAGAAAGGAATGGAGTGGAGGAGAGTGAAGTGGAGAAGAAGGGAATGGAATGGAATGCAATGGAATGTAGTAGCGTGGAGTGGAATGGAAGGAATGGAATTTAGTGGAGTGGAGAGGAGTGGAGTGGAGTGCAGTAGAGTGGATTCCAGTGTCATGGAATGGAATGGAAAAGAATGCAATGGAATGGAGTGGAATGCAGTTGATTGGAGTGGAGTGGATTAGAGAGGAATGGAATGAAACGGAAGGAAGTTGAATGGAAAGGAATTCAATGGAATGGAATGGAAAGGAGTGGAGTGGAGTGCAGTGTAGTGGAATGAATTAGAAAGGAATGGAACGGAGTGGAATGGAGTCCAAAGGAATGGCATGGAATGGAGTTGAGTGGAGTGCATGGAATGCAGAGGAATGGGAAGGAGTGAAGTGCTTTGGAGTGGAGTGGAGTAGAGTGGATTCGATTGGAATGGAAAATAATGGAATGCAGCAGAATGGAAAGAAATGGAGTGGAATGGAATGCAGTGGATTGGAGTGGAGTGGAAATGGAATGGAAAGCAGTGGAAGGTAATGGAATGGAATTAAATGAAATGCAACGGAATGGAACGGAATGGAATGGAACGGAATGGAATGGAATGGAATGGAATGGAATGGAATGGAATGGAACAGAATGGAATGGAAAGGAATAGAATGGAATGGAATGGAATGAAATGGAATGGAATGGAATGGAGTGGAATGCAGTGCAGTGTAATGGAATTGAGAAGAAATTATTGGAGTGGAGTGGAGTGGAGTGGATAGGAGTGGAAGAGAGTGAAATGGAATGGAATGGAATGGAATGGATTGGAATGGAGTGGAGTGGACTGCAGTGGAATGGGAAGAAATGGAATGGAGTGGAATGTAGTGGAGTGGATGAGAGTGGAGTCAAGTGGAGTGGAATGGAATGGAATGGAATGGAATGAATGCTGTGGCTTGTAGTGAAGTGGAGAGGAGTGGAATGGACTGGAATGGAAGGGAATGGAATGGAATGCAATGGAATGGAATGGAATGGAATGGAACAGAATCAAATGGAATGGAACGAAATGGAATGGAATGGAATGGAATGGAATGGAATGGAATGGAATGGAAGGGAGTTGAAAGGAATGTAATGTAATGTAATGTAATGGAATGGAATGGAATGGAATGGAATGGAATGGAATGGAATGGAAAGGAATGGAATGGAATGGAATTTAGTGTAGTGTTGTGTAGTGCAGTTGAATGAAATATAAAGGAATGGAGTGGATAGGAGTGGAGTGAATTAAAATGGAACGGAATGTAATGGAGTGGATGGGAGTGGAGTGGAATGGGAAAGAATTGAATGGAGTGGAGAGGAGTGCAGGGGATTGAAATGGAATGGAATGGAATGGAGTGTATGGGAGTGGAGTGGAATGGGAAGGAATTGAATGGAGTGGAGTGGAGTGGAGACGAGGGGATTTGAGTGGGATGGTACTGAAAAAATGGAATGGAATGGAATGGAATGGAATGGAATGCAGTGGATTGGAGTGCAGTGGAGTGGAGTGGAGTGGAATGGAATGGAATGGAAGGGAATGGAATAGAATGGAAGGGAGTGGAGTGGAATAAGGTCGATTCGAGTGGAATGGAATTTAATGGAATGGAATGGAATGCAGTCGATTGGAGAGGAGTGGAGTGGAGTGGAATGGAATTGAATGGAATGGAATGGAATGCCATGGAATGGAATGGAGTGGAGTGCAGTGTAGTCTAATGGAGGAGAAGTTAATGGAGCAGAGTGCAGTGGAGTGAAGTGGAGTGAAATTGAGTGGAATGGAATAGAGTGGAGTGGACTGGAGTGGTCTGCAGTGGGGTGGAATAGAATGGAATGGATTGCAATGGAATGGAGTGGAGAGGAACGGAGTGTGGAGTGGAATTCAGTGGAGTGGAATTCAGTGGAGTGGAGTGGAATGGAATTAAGTGGAATGGAATGGAAGGGAAAGGAATGAAATGGTTTAATGCAATGTGTGCTGTGATTCGGCCACTGCAATATAGCCAGCGTGACAGAGTGAGAACATTTCGAAAGAAAGGAAAGGAATGGAATGGAAAGCAAAGGAATACAATAGAAGATAACACAGTTGACAAGAGTGGCGTGGGGTGGCGTGGAACGGAATGGAATGCAAGGGAATGGAATGGAATGTACTGAAGTAGAATGGAATGGAATGGAATGGCATGGAATGGAATGGAATGGCATGGAATGGAATGGAATGGAAAGGAATGGAGTGGAGTGGAGAGGAATGAAGTGTAGTGGAATGGAATGGAAAGGAATGGAGTGGAGTGGACTGGAGTGGAGTGGAGTTGATTAGAGTGGAATCGAATGGAATGGAATGGAATAGAATGGAGGGGAATATAAGGGAATGGAATGGAATGAAATGGAATGGAACGTAATGGAATGGAATGCAGTGGATTGGAGTGGATTGGAATGGAATAGAATAGAATGGAAGGGAATGGAATGCAGTGGATGAGAGTGGAGTGGAATGGAAGCAAATGGAATGTAGTGCATGGGATTAGAGGGGAGTGGAACAGAACGGAGTGGATTAGAAGTGAATGGAGTGGACTGGAATGGAGTGCAATGTAATGTAATGGAATGGAATGGAATCAAATACAAAGGAATGCAGTGGAGTGGAGCAGAGTGGAATGGGAAGGAATGGAATGCATTGGAGTGGAGTGGAGTAAAGTGGATTTAGTTGAATGGAATGGAATGGAATGAATGATGAGAATTGGAGTGGAGTGGAATGGAATGGTAAGGAATGGAATGGAATGCAATGGACAGGAATGGAATTGAATGGAATGGAATGGAGTGCAATGCAGTGTAGTGGAATGGAGTAGAAAGGAATGGAGTGCATCTCAGTGGAGTGGAATGGAATGTTTTGGAATGGAATGGAGTTCAGTGGAGTGGAGTGTAATGGGAGGGAATGGAATGGAGAGAAGTGGCGTGCGGTAGAGTGGAATGGAATGGAATGCAACGGAATGCTATGGATTGGAGAGGAGTGGAGAGTAGTGGAATTGAATGGAATGAAAGGAAATGGAATGGAATGGAATGCAATGGAATGGAATGGAATAGAATTCAATGGAAATGAATGGACTGAAAAGGAAGGCAGTGTGGTAGAAATGGAGTAGAAAGAATGGAGTGGAGTGGAGTGTAGAAGGGAATGCAATGAAATAGAATGGAGTGGAGGGGATTGGAGTGGAGTGGAATACGAAGGAAGGGAATGGAATGGAGTGAAGAGGAGTGGCATAGAGGGGATTCGAGTGGAATGGAATGGAATGGAATGGAATGGAGTGGAGTGGAGTGCAGCTTAGTGGAATATATTAGAAATCAATGGAGTAGAGTGGAGTGGAATGTAATGGTATGGATGGGAGAGGAGTAGAGGAGAATGGAATGGAACAGCATGGAGTGGAGTGAAGTGGAGTGAAAGGGGAATGAATGGAATGGAGTGCAGTGGAGTAGAGTAGAGTGGATTCGAGTGGAATGGAATGGAATGGAATGAGTGCAGTGACTAGGAGTGGAGAAGAGTGGAATGGAATGGAAAGGAAAGGAATGGAATGGAATGAAATGGAAGTGAACAGAATGGAATGGTGTGCAGTGGAGTGGAGTGGAATGGTTTAGAAAGAAATGCAGTGGGGTGCAGTGGATTGGAATGGATTGGAATGGAATGGAGTTCAGTGGAGTGGAATGTGAAGGAATGGAATGAAGTGGAGTGGAATGGAGTAGAGTGGAGTCGTGTGCAATGAAATGGGATGGAATGCAATGGAATGGAATGAATGCAGGGAATTGGGGTGGAGAAGAGTGGAGTGGAATGGAAGGGAATGGAATGGAATGCAATCGAATGGAAGGGAATGGTGTGCAGTGGAGTGGAGTGTAGTGGAATGGTTTAGAAAGGAATGCAGTGGAGTGGAGTGGAATGGAATGGATAGGAAAGGAATGGAGTGGAGTGGAGTGGAATGTGAAGGAATGGAAAGCAGTGGAGTGGAATGGAGTATAGTGGATTCGTGTGGAATGGAATGGAATGGAATGGAATGCAGTCGATTGCAGTGGAGTACAGTGGAGTGGAATGTAATGCACAGAAAGGAAAGGAATGGACAGGAATGGAATGGAACAGAATGGAATGGAAAGGAATGGATTGGAGTTGAGTGCAGTGTAGTGGAATGGAGTAGAAAGGAATGGAGTGGAGTGGAATGGAATGGAGTGGAGTGGAGTGTAATCAGAAGGAATGGAATGGAGTGGAGTTGACTCGGGTGGAGTGGAGTGGATTAGATTGGATTCGAGTGGAGTGGAATGGAATGGATTAGAGTTTAATGGAAAGGAGTGGAACAGAATTTAGTGGATTGGAGTGGAGTGGAGTGGAATGGATTGGAATGGAATGGAAGGGAATGGAATGGATTGCAATGGAATGGAATGGAATGGATAGGAATGGAATGTAGTGGAATGCAGTACAGTGCTGTGGAATGTAGTAGAAAGGAACGGAGTGAGGTGGAGTGAAGTGAAGTGGAATGGAGTGGAATGGAATGGAATGGAAAGGAATGGAGTTGAGTGGAGAGGAGTGGAATGGGAAGGAATTGAACGGAGTGGAGTGGAGCATACAAGAGTGGAATCAAGTGGAATGGAATGGCATGGAAAGAATACTGAGGATTGGAGTGGAGCAGAGTGGAATGGAATGGAATGGAAGGGAATGGAATGGAATGCAATGGACTGGACTGGAATGGAATGGAATGGAGTGGAGTGGAATGTAATACGAAGCATTGGAATGGAGTGGAGTGGAATGGATTGGAGTGGATTAGATTGGATTCGAGTGTAACATAATGAAATGGAATGCCGTGGATTTGAGTGGAGAGCAGTCGAGTGGAATGGAATAGAATAGAAGGAAATGGAATGGAATGCAATTAAACGTAATGGAATGTAAAAAATGGAATGGAGTGGAGTGGAGTGGAATGGGAAGCAATGGAATAGAGAGGAGTGGAGTAGGGTGGATTTGAGTGGACTGGAAAGGAGTGGAACGGAATTGAATGCAGTGGATTACGGTGGAGTGGAGCCGAGATGAAACGGATGGACTGGAAGGGAACAGATTGGAATGAAATGCAATGGAACGGAATGGAATAGAATGGAATGGGATGGAATGGAGGGCAGTGGAGTGCAGGGAAGTGGAATGCAGTAGAAAGGAATGGAGTGGAGTGGAGTGGAGTGAACGGAAAGGAACGGAAATGAATGGAATGGAATACAGAGGAGTGGATTTAGAGTGGAATATGAAGGAATGGAATGGAGTGGAGTCGAGTGGATTGGATTAGAGGGGACTGGAGTGGAAAAGAATGGAATGGAATGGAATGGGATGCAGTATATTGCAGTGTAAGGGAGTGGAGTGGAATGGAATGGAACGGAAGGGTGGAATGGAATGGAATGGAACGGAATGGAATGGAATGGAATGGAGGGGAGTTCAGTGCAGTTTATTTGAATGGAGTAGAAAGGAAGGGAGTTGACTGGAGTGGAATAGAGTGGAGTGGAATGGAATGGAAAGGAAAGGAATGGAGTGGAGTGGAGTGGAATGGGAAGGAATGGAAAGCAGTGGAGTTGAGTGGAGTGGAGGGGATTCGAGTGGAATGAAATAGAACGGAATGGAAAGGAATGGAGTGGATAGAATGGAATGGACTCTAGTGGAATGGAATTTAAAGGATTGAAATGGAATGGAATGCAATGCAACAGAACGGAATGGAATGGTTTGGAAAGGAATGGAAAGGAATGGAGTGGAATGGATTGGAGTGAAATGGGAAGAATGGAACGGAGTGGAGTGGGGTGGAAAAGAGTGGAATAGAGTTGAGTGGAATGGAATGGTATGCAGTGAACTTCAGTGGAGTGGATTTTAGTGGAATGGAAAGGAATGGAAAGTAGTGGAATGGAATGGAATGCAATGGAATGGAGTGGAGAGCAATTTAGTGGAAAGGAGTAGAAAGGAAGGGTGTAGAAAGAAGTGGAGTGGAGTGGAATGGAATGAAATGCAGTGGAGTTGAGGGGAATGGATTAGAGTGGAATGGAGGGGGATGCAATGGAATGGAATGGAAAGGATAGGAATGGAGTGGATTGGACTGGAGTAGAGTGGAGTGGAGTGGAATGGAAAGGAATGGAATGGAAAGCAATGGAATGGCATGGAAAGGAATGCAGTGGAGTGGAGTGAAGTGTGGTGGAATGGGGTATAAAGGAATGGAGAGGGGTGGAGGGGAGTGGAATGGAGTGAAGTGGATAGGAGTGTGGTGGAGGGGAGTGGAATGGAGTGAAGTGGATAGGAGTGGAGTGGAGTGGAATGGAGTGGAATGGAACGGAATGGAATAGAATGGAATGGAATGCAGGGGATGGGAGTGGAGTGGAGTGGAGTGGAATGGAAAGGAATGGCAGGGAATGCAATGGAATGGAATGGAATGTAAGGCAATTCAACAGAATGGAATGGAATGGAATGGAGAGGAGTGTAGTGTAGTGGAGTGTCAGGGAAGAGAAAGGAATGGAGTGGAGGCGAGTGAAGTGGAGAAGAAGGGAATGGAATAGAATGGAATGTAGTAGAGTGGAGTGGAGTGGAAGGAATGGAATTTATTGGAGTGGAGACGAGTGGAGTGGAGTGCAGTAGCCTGGAGAGGAGTGCAGTGGAGTGCAGTAGAGTGGATTCAAGTGGCAAGGAATGGAATGGAATAGAATGCAATGGAATGGAATGGAATGGAATGCAGTTGATTGGAGTGGAGTGGATTAGAGAGGAATGGAATGGAAAGGAAGGGAGTCGAATGGAAAGGAATTCAATGGAATTTAATGGAATGGAGTGGAGTGGAGTGCAGTGTAGTGGAATGGAGTAGAAAGGAATGGAATGGAGTGGAATGGAGTCGAATGGAATGGCATGGAATGGAGTTGAGTGGAGTGTATGGAATGGAGAGGAATGGGAAGCAGTGAAGTGCATTGGAGTGGAGTGGTGTAGAGTGGATTCAATTGGAATGGAATATAATGGAATGCAGCAGAATTGAAAGCAATGGAATGGAATGGAGTGCAGTGGATTGGAGTGGAGTGGAAATGGAATGGAATGGAGTGGAAGGTAACGGAATGGAATGAAATGCAATGGAATGGAATGGAAAGGAGTGGAATGCAGTGCAGTGTAATGGAATTGAGAAGAAATTATTGGAGTGGAGTGGAGTGGATAGGAGTGGGATAGAGTGAAATGGAATGGAGGGGAGTTGAGTGCAGTGGAATGGGAAGAAATGGAATGGAGTGGAATGGAGTGGAGTGGATGAGAGTGGTTTTAAGTGGAGTGGAATGGAATGGAATAGAATGGAATGAATGCTGTGGCTTGGAGTGGAGTGGAGAGGAGTGGAATGGACTGGAATGGAAGGGAATGGAACGGAATGGAATGGAATGGAACGGAAAGGAATGGAACAGAATCAAATGTAATGCAATGGAAAGGAATGGAAAGGAATGGACTGGAATGGAATGGAATGGAATGGAATGGAATGGAAAGCAATGGAGTGGAATGGAATGGAATGGAAAGGAATGGAATGGAATGGAACGGAATGGAGCAGAGTTGAGAGCAATGTAGTGGAATGGAGTAGAAAGGAATGCAGTGGAGTTTAGTGGAGTGTTGGGGAATTGGATGCACTGGAGTGGAATAAATTGGAGTGTAGAAGAGTTGACTGGGAAGGAATGGAATTGTGTGTAGTGGAGTGGATTTGAGTGTAGTTGAGTGGATTTGGGTGGAAAAGAACGGAGTGGAAAGGAATGCAGTAGATTGCAGTGGAGTGGAGTGGAGTGGAAAGGAATGGAAAGGAATGAAATGGAATGGAATGGGATGGAGTGGAAATGAGTGTAGTGCAGTGGAATGAACTATAAAGGAATGGAGTGGAGAGTAGTGGAGTGGATTGGGATGGAACGAAATGGTATGGCGTGGATGGGAGTGGAGTGGAATGGGAAAGAATTGAATGGAGTGGAGAGCAGTGGAGTGGATTGAAATGGAACGGAATAGAATGGAGTGTATGGGAGTGGAGGAGAATGGGAAGGAATTGAATGGAGTGGAGTGGGGATGAGGGGATTTGAATGAGATGGTACTGAATGGAATGCAATGCAATGGAATGGAATGGAATGGAATGCAGTGGATTGGAGTGGAGTGGAGTGGAGTGGAATGGAATGTAATGGAAAGGAATGTAATGGAAAGTAATGGAATGGAATGAAATGCAATGGAATGGAACGGAATAGAATGGAAGGGAGTGGAGTGAAATAAAGTCGATTGGAGTGGAATGGAATTCAATGGAATGGAATGGAATGCAGTTGATTGGAGAGGAGTTGAGTGGAGTGGAATGGACTTGAATGGAAGGGAATGGAATGCCATGGAATGGAATGGAATAGAATGGAATGGAATGCCATGGAATGGAATGGAATGGAATGGAATGGAATGGATTGGAGTGCAGTGTAGTCTAATGGAGGAGAAAGGAATGGAGTAGAGTGCAGTGGAGTGAAAAGGAGGGAAATTGAGTAGAATGGAATAGAGTGGAGTGGACTGGAGTGGTCTGCAGTGGGCTGGAGTAGAATGGAATGGATTGCAATGGAATGGAGTGGAGACGAATGGAGTGTGGAGTGGAATTCAGTGGAGTGGAGTGGAATGGAATTAAGTGGAATGGAATGGAAGGGAAAGGAATGGAATGGTTTAACGCAATGTGAGCTGTGATTCTGCCACTGCAATATAGCCAGGGTAACAGAGTGAGAACATTTCTACAGAATGGAATGGAATGGAATGGAATGGAATGGAATGGAATGCAAAGGAATACAATAGAAGGTAACAGAGTTGACAAGAGTGGCATGGAGTGGGGTGGAATGGAATGTAATGCAAGGGAATGGAATGGAATGCACTGCAGTAGAATGGAATAGAATGGAATGGAATGGAATAGAATAGAATGGAATGGAATAGAATGGAATGGAATGGAAGGGAATGGAGTGGAGTGGAGAGGAATGCAGGGTAGTGGAATGGAGTAGAAAGGAATGGAGTGGAGTGGACTGGAGTGGAGTCGAGTTGATTAGAGGAGATTTGAGTGGAATGGAATCGAATAAAATGGAATGGATTGTAAGGGAATGGAATGGAATGAAATGGAATGGAATGCAGTGGATTGGAGTGGATTGGAATGGAATGGAATAGAATGGAAGGGAATGGAATGCAGTGGATGAGAGGGGAGTGGAGTGGAAGCGAATGGATTGTAGTGGATAGGAGTAGACAGGAGTGGAACAGAATGGAATGGATTGGAGGGGAAAGGAGTGGAATGGAATGGAGTCCAATGGAATGGAATGGAATGGAATCACATAAAATGGAAAGCAGTGGAGTGCAGCAGAGTGGAAGGGGAAGGAATAGAATGCAGTGGAGTGGAGTGGAGTAAAGTGGATTTAGTTGAATGGAAAGGAATGGAATGGAATGAATGATGAGAATTGGAGTGGAGTGGAGTGGAAAGGAATGGTAGGGAAAGGAATGGAATGGAATGCAATGGACAGGAATGGAATTGAATGGAATGAAATGGAATGCACTGCAGTGTAGTGGAATGGAGTAGAAAGGAATGGAGAGCATCTCAGTGGGGTCGAATGGAATGTTTTGGAATGAAATGGAGTTTAGTGGAGTGGAGTGTAATGGGATGGAATGGAATGGAGAGAAGTGGCGTGCAGTAGAGTGGAATGGAATGGAATGCAACGGAATGCTATGGACTGGAGAAGAGTGGAGAGGAGTGGAATGGAATGGAATGAAAGGAAATGGAATGGAATGGAATGCAATGGAATGGAATGGAATGGAATGGAATGGAATGGAATGGAATGGAATGGAATGGAATTCAATGGAAAGGAATGGACTGAAAAGGAAGGCAGTGTGGTGGAAATGGAGTAGAAAGAATGGAGTGGAGTGGAAAGGAGAGTGGTGGAATGGAACGGAATGAAATGGAATGGAGTGCAGTGGATTCGAGTGGAGTGGAATGGGAAAGAAGGGAATGGAGTGGAGTGAAGTGGAGTGGCATAAATGGACTCGAGTGGAATAGAATGGAATGGAATAGAGTGGAGTGGATTGCAGCTTAGTGGAATATATTAGAAAACAATGGAGTAGAGTTTAGTGGAATGTAATGGTATGGATGGGAGAGGAGTGGAGGAGAATGGAATGGAACAGCATGGAGTGGAGTGAAGTGGAGTGGAATGGGAATGAATGGAACGGAGTGCAGTGGAGTAGAGTAGAGTGGATTAGAATGGAATGGAATGGAATGAATGCAGTGACTAGGAGTGGAGAAGGGTGGAGTGGAATGGAAGGGAAAGGAATGGAATGGAATGAAATGGAAATGAATGGAATGGAATGGTGTGCAGTGGAGTGGAGTGGAGTGGAATGGTTTAGAAAGGAATGCAGTGCAGTGCAGTGGATTGGAATGGATTGGAATGGAATGGAGTTCAGTGGAGTGGAATGTGAAGGAATCGAATGGAGTGGACTGGAATGGACTAGAGTGGATTCATGTGCAATGAAATGGAATGGAATGGAATGGAATGGAATGGAATGGAATGGAATGGAATGGAATGGAATGGAATGGAGTGGAGTGGACTGAAATGGATGTGAATGGGAAGGAATGGAATGCAGTGGAGTGGAGAGGAGTGGAGGGGAGAAGGATGGATTTGAATTGAAAGGAATGGAATGCAATAAAACGGACTGGAATGGAATGCATTGGATTGGAGTGGAGTGGATGGGAATAGATTGGAAAGGAATGGAAAGTAAAGGAATGGAATGGAATACAATGGAATGGAATAAAAAGCAATGAAATGGAATAGAATGCAGTGGAGTGGAGTGCAGTGGAGTAGAAATGAATGGAATGGAGTGGAGTGGAGTTGAATGGAGTGGAATAGGAAGGAATGGAATGGAGTGGCGAGGAGTAGATTGGAATGGAGGGGAGTAGAGAGCATTCACGTGGAATGGAATGGAATGGAAAGCAATGGATTGTAGTGGAGTTGCATGGAAGGGAATGAAATGGAATGGAACGAATGGAAAAACGTGCAATGTAGAGCAGTGGAGTGGAATGGAGATGAAAGGAAGGAGTGGAGAGGAGGGAAAGGAGTGGAATGAAATGCAACGGAATGGAATGCAATGTAATGGAAAGGAATGGAATGGAATGAAATGGAATGGAATGAAAATTAATGCACTGGAATGGAAAGGAATGGAAAGGAATGGAATGGAATTGAATGGAATTTTAATGGAATAGAATGGAAAAAGAAGTGCAGTGGAATGCAGTGAAGTGGGATGGAGAAGAAAGGAAGAGAGTCGAGTGGAGAGGAATGGAGTGGAATTTAGTGGAATGGAATGGAATGGAATAGAATGGAATGGAATGGATTGGAATGGAGGCTAATGGGAAGGAATGGAATGCACTGGAGTAGAGAGCAGTGGAGTGCAGAAGAGTGGATTTGAATACAGTGGAATGGAATGGAATGGAATGGAATGGAGGGGGGTCGAGTGGATTCTAGTGGAAAAGAATGGAATGGAACGGAATGGAATGAAATGTCAAGGAATGGAATGAAATGGGAAAAACTGCAGTGGAGGGTAATGGAGGGTAATGGACAAGAAAGGAACGGAGTGGAGTGGAGTAGAATGGAAAGGAATGGAATGGAATGGAATGGATTGGAATGCAATGGAATGGAATGGAGGAGAATGGGAAGGAATGGATTGCAGTGAAGTGGAGAGGAGTGGAGTGGAGAAGAATGTATTTGAATGGAATGGAATGGAATGGAGGCGAATGGGAAGGAACAGAAGGCAGTGGGGAGGAGAGGAGTGGAGTGAAGAGTGTATTTGAATTGAATGGAATGGAATGGAGTGGAATGGAATGGAATGCAGTAGATTGGAGTGGAGTGGATAGGAGTAGAATGGAATGGAATGGAAAGAAATGGAAGAGAATGGAATGCAATGGAAGGGAAAGAAAAGGAATGAAATGGAATGGAATGGAGAGGAGTCGAGTGCAGTGTAATGGAAATGAATGGAATGGAGAGGAATGTAGTGTGGTGGAGTGAAATGGGAAGGAATTGATTGCAGTGTAAAGGTGTGTAGTGGAATGGAGGGGATTAGGGTGGATTCAAGTGCAATTGAATGCAATGGAATGGAATGGAATGGAAAGCAGTGGATTGGAGTGGAGTTGCGTGGAGGGGAATGGAATGGAATAGAATGGAATGGAATGGAATGGAATGGAATGGAATGGAATGGAATGGAATGGAATGGAGTGGAATAGAATGGGGTTAAATAGAATGGAATGGAATGGAATCGAATGGAATGGAATGGAATGGAATGGAATGGAAAAAAGTGCAGCGGAGTGTAGTGGAGTGGAGTGGAGTAGAATGGAGTAGAAAGAAAGGGACAGCAGTGGAGTGGAATGGCATGGAATGGAATGGAATGGAATGGCATGGAATGGAATAGAATGGAATGGAAAATAGTGCAGAGGAGTGCAGTGGAGTGGAATGGATAATAAAGGGAGCGGAGCAGAGTGGAATGCAGATGAATTGAATGGATTGGAATGGAATGGAATGCAATGGAATGGAATGGAATGGAGTGGACGCTAATGGAGGTGAATGGGAAGTAATTGAATGCATTCGAGTGGAGAGGAGTGGAGTGTAGAAGAGTGGAGTTGAACTGAATGAAATGGAATGGAATGGAGTGGAGTGGAGAGGATTTTACAGGAAAAGAATGGAATAAAATTGAATGGAGTCTAATGAAATGGAAAGGAATGGAATGCAATGGAATGGAATGGAATGGAAGGGAATTTAATGGAAAAAATGCAGTGGAGTGCAGTGGAGTGGAATGGAGGTGAAAGGAAGGGAGTGGAGTGGAGTGGAATGAAATCTAATGGAATGGAATGGAATGCAATGGAATGGATGGAATGGAATGGAATGGAATGGACTGGAATGGAATGGACTGGAATGCAATGCAAAAAAATGGAATGCAATACACTGTAATGGAATGTAATGAAAAAAAGTGCAGTAGAGTGCAGTGGAGTGTAATGGAGAAGAAAGGAATGGAGTGGAGTGGAGTGGAATGGAATGGAATGGAATGGAATTAAATGGATTGGAATGGAATGGAGGTGAATGGGAACTAATGGAATGCAGGGGAGTGGATAGAAGGGGGGTGGAGAAGGGTGGATTTGAATGGAATGGAATGGAATGGAATGGATTGCAGTGACGTGGAGTGGATTCTAGTGGAAAAGAATGAAATGGAATGGAATGTTATGGAATGAAATGGAATGGAAAGGCATGCAATGGAATGAAATGGAATGGAATGGAAAAAAGTGTAGTGGAGTGCAGTTTAGTGTGATGGAGAAGAAAGGAAGGGAGTGGAGTGGAGGGGAATGGAGTGGAATTTAATGGAATGGAATGGAATGGATTGGAATGGAATGCAGTGGACTGGAATGCTGGTGAATGGGAAGGAATGGAATGCAGTGGATTGGAGAGGAGCGGAGTGCAAAAGCGTGGATTTGAATGCAATGGAATGGAATGGAATGGATTGGAGTGGAGTAGAGTGGATTCCATTGGAAAAGAATGGAGTGGAAAGGATTGCAATGGGGTAGAATGGAATGGAAAGGGATGGCATGGAATGGAGAGGACTGGAATGGAAGCGAATGGAGCGTAGTGGAGAGGAGTGGAGTGGAGAAGAGTGGATTTGAATTGAATAGAATGGAAAGGAATAGAGTGGAATGTTGTGCATTCTACTGGAAAAGAATTGAATGTAATGGAATGCAATGGAAAGGACTTGAATTGATTGGAATGGAATGGAATGGAATGGAATGGAATGGAATGGAATGGAATGGAAAAAAATGCACTGTAGTGCAGTGGAATGGAATGGAGTAGAAATGAAGGCAGTGGAGTGGAGAGGAGTGGAATGGACTAGAATAGACTGGAATGGACTGGAATGGAATGGAGTGGACTGGAAAGGCAGCGAATGTTCCCATTCAGAATGTTCCCTTCCAGAAAGGAATGCAGTGGAGTGGAGAGGAGTGGAGTCAAGAAGAGTGGATTTGAATTGAATTGAATGGAATAGAATGGATTGGAGTGTAGTGTAGTGGGTTCTAGTAGAAAAGAATGGAGTGGAATTAAATGGAATGGAATGGAATGAAATGCAATGGAATGGAATGGAATGGAATGGAATGGAGTGGAAAAAAATTGCAGTGGAGTGCAATGCATTGGAATGGAAAAGAAAGGAAGGGAGTGGATTGGAATGGAGTGGAATTGAATGAAATGGAATGGAATCGAATTGAATAGAGTGGACTGGAGTGGAGGCTAATGGGAAGGATTGGAATGCAGTGGAGTGGAGAGGAGTGGAGTGGATAACAGTGGCTTTGAATTGAATGTAATGTAATGGAATGGGTTGGAGTGGAGTGGACTGGATTCTAGTGGAACAGAATGGAATGGAACAGAATGGAATGGAATGCAATGGAATGGAATGGAATGGAATGGAAAGAAAAAAATTGCAGTGGAGTGTAGTGCAGTTTAATGGAGAAGAAAGGAAGGGAGTGGAGTTGAGTGGAATGGAGTGAAATGGAATGGAATGGGCTGGAATGGAGTGGCACGGACTGGAATAGAAAAACGTGCAGTGGAGTGTAGTGGAGTGGAATGGAGAAGAAAGGAAAGGAGAGCAGTGGAGTTAAACGGAGCGGAATGGAATGGATTGGAAAGTAATGGAATAGAATGGAATGGAATGGAATGGAATGGAATGGAATGGAATGGAATGGAATGGAATGCAGTGGACTGGAATGGAGACGAATGGTAAGGAATGGAATACAGTGGAGTGGAGAGGAGTGGAGGGGAGAAGAGTGGATTTGAATAGAATGGAATGGAGTGGAATGGATTGGAGTGCAGTGGAGGGGATTCTAATTGAAAAGAATGGAATGGAATGGAATGGAATAGATTGGAATGGAACAGAATGGAATGGCATGGAATAGAATGGAATGGAATGGCATGGAATGGAATGGCATGGAATGGAATGGAATGGAATGGAATGGAATGGAATGGAATGGAATACATTGGAATGGAACAGAATGGAATGGCATGGAATAGAATGGAATGGAATGGCATGGAATGTAATATAATGGAATGGAAAAATGCAGTGGAGTGTGGTGGAGTGGAATGGAGAAGAAAGGAAGGGACTGGAGTGGAGTGAAATGCAGTGGAATGGAATGGAATTGCATGGAATGTAATGGAGTGGACAGGAATGGAGGCGAATGAGAAGGAATGGAATGCAGTGTAGTGGAGAGGAGTGGAGAGGAGTAGAGTGGATTTGAATTTAATGGAATGAAACGTAATAGAGTGGAGTGGAGTGGAGTGGATTCTAGTGCAAATAATGGAATGGAATGGAATGACATGGAAGGGAATGGAAGGCAGTGGAATGGAAAGAATTGAATGGAAGGCAGTGGAATGGATTGGAATGGAATTGAATAGAATGGAGTGGTATGGAACAAAGTTCAATGGAGTGCAGTGGAGTGGAATGGAGAAGAAACTAATGGAATGTTGTGGAATGAAGTGGAATGGAATGGAATGGAATGGAAAGGAATGGAATGGAAAGGAATGGAATGCAATGGAATGGAAAAAAGTGCTGTGTAGTGCAGTGGAGTGGAATAGAGAAGAAAGGAAGGTAGTTGTGTGGAGTAGAATGGAGTGTAATGGAAAGGAACGGAATGGAATTAAATGGAATGGAAAGGAATGGAATGGAATGAAATGGAATGGAATGAAATGGAATGGAATGGAAAGGAATGGAATGGAATGGAATGCAATTGAATGGAATGGCATGGAATGGAATGGAATGGACTGTAAAGGAATGGAATGGAAAAAATTGCAGTGGAGTGCAGTGAAGTGGAATGAAGAAGAAAGGAAGAGAGTGCAGTGGAGTGGGATGCAGTGGAACGGAATGGAATGGAATGGAATGGAATGGAACGGAGTGGACTCTCCATTCCATTAATTTAAAATACACTGCACTCCACTCCATTCCATTCCATTGCATTCCTTTTCATTCCTTTCCATTTTATTCCATACCATTCCATTACTTTCCATTCCATTCCATTCTACTAAAGTCCACTCCACTCCAATCCATTTCATTCCATTCCATTCGATTCAAATCCACTCTTCTTCACCCCTCTCCTCTCCTCTCCACTGCAATCCATTCCTTCCCATTCGCCTCCATTCCAATGCACTACATTCCATTCCATTCCATTCCATTCCATTCCATTCCATTCCATTCCATTCCATTCCATTCCATTCCTTCCAACTCCATTCCACTCCACTCCACTCCCTTTCTTTCTTCTCCATTGCACTCCCCTGCACTCCACGGCACTATTTTCCATTCCATTCCATTCCATTCCATTGAATTCCATTGCATTCCATCCCATTCCTTTCCTTTCCATTCTATTCCACTAGAATCCACTACACTCCACTCCAATCCATTCCATTCCGTTCCATTCCATTCCATTCCATTCAAATCCAGTCTTTTCCACTCAGCTGCATTCCATTCCTTCCCATTCACCTCCATTCCAGTCCACTAAATTCCATTCCATTCCATGCCTTTCCATTCCATTCCATTCCAACCCATTCCATTCCACTACGTTCGGTTCGGTTTCGTTCTGTTCCATTCCATTCCGTTCCATTCCATTCTATTCCATTCCATTCCCCTCCACACAACTGCACTCCAATCCACTGCATTCCATTCCATTTCCTTCTATTCCATTCCACCTGAATCCATTGTACTACTCTCCATCCCACTCCACTCCACTATGTTACATTCCTTCTAATTCCACTCCACTCCACCACAGTCCTCTCCATTCCATTCTATTACAATACAATGCAGTCGACTCCACTCCATTCCATTCCATTCCATTCATTTTCATTCCATTCCATTGTATTCCATTCCTTTCAAAAACTTTTCATTCCATTCCATTCTTCTCCAATCCACTCCACTCCAATCCACTGCATTCCATTCCATTCCATTACATTGCCTTGCATTACATTCAATTCAAATCCACAGTTCTCCACTCCACTCCTCTCAACTCCACTGCATTCCATTGCTTCCGATTCGCCTCCATTCCAGTCCACTCCACTCCATTCCATTCCATTACGTTGTATTCCATTCTATACCATTCCATTCCATTCCTCTCCGTTTAACTCCACTCCACTCCATTCCTTTCTTCTCCATTCCACTCCATTGCACTCCAGTGCACTTTTTTACATTCTATTCTATTCCATTCCATTCCATTCCATTCCATTCCATTCCATTCCATTCCATTCTGTTCCGTTCCATTCCATTCCATTCCATTCTTTCCCCTTAGAATCCACTCCATTCCACTCCAATCAATTCCATTCCATTCCATTAACTTCAAATCCACTTTTAATCTCTCCACTCCTTTCCACTGCACTGCATTCCATTCCTTCACCTTTCGCCTCCATTCCAGTCCACTTGAATCCATTCCATTCCATTCCATTCCATTCCATTCCATTCCAATCCATTCCATTCCACTCCATTCCACTCCACTGCATTCCTTCTTTCTCCATTCCACTCCACTGCAATCCACTGCACTTTTTTCCATGCCATTCCATTCCGTTGCATTCCATTCAATTCCATTCCATTCCACGCCATTCCATTCCATTCTATTCCATTCCATTCCATTCCATTCCATTTCATTCTTTTCCCCTAGAATCCAGTCCATTCCACTCTAATCAATTCCATTCCATTCCATTCACTTCAAATCCACTCTTCACCACTCCACTCCTCTCCACTCCACTGCATTCCATTCCTTCCCTTTTGCCTCCATTCCAGTCCACTTGAATCCATTCCATTCCTTTCCATTCCATTCCATTCCAATCCATTCCATTCCACTCCATTCCACTCCACTCCATTCCTTCCTTCTCCATTCCACTCCACTGCACTTTTTTGCATAACATTCCATTGCATTGTATTAAATTCCATTCCATTCCATTCCATTCCAAGCCATTCCATTCCATTCCATTCCTTTCCATTGCATTCCATTCCATACCATTCCATTCCATTCCATTATTTCCCAAGTGAATGCACTGCACTCCACACCAATCCATTCAATTCCAATTCATTCTATTCAAATCCACTCTTCTCCACTCCACTCCTCTCAACTTCACTGAATTCCATTCCTTCCCATTCGCCTCCATTCCAGTCCTCTCCATGCCATTCCATTCCATTCCATTCCATGCCATTCCATGACATTCCATGACATTCCATGCCATTCCTTTCTCTTCCATTCCATGCCGTTCCATTCCATTCCGCTCCATTCCATTGAATTCCATTGCATTCCATTCTTTTCCACTAGAATCCACTCCACCCCACTCCAATCCATTCCATTCCGTTCCATTAAATTCAATTCCACTCTTGTCTAATCCACTCCTTTCCACTCCACTGCATTCCTTTCTTTCCCATTCGCCTCCATTCCATTCAAATCCGTTCCATTCCATTCCATTGCACTCCACTCCATTCCATTCCATTCCACTCCTTTCCAATGCACTCCACTCCCTTCCTTTCTTATCCATTCCACTCCGCTCCACTCCACTGAACCTTTTTCCATTCCATTCCATTCTATTCCATTCCATTCCATTCCTTTCCATTCCATTCTTTTCCACTAGAATGCACTCCACTCCACTCCAATCAATTTCATTCCATTACATTGAAATCCACTTTTCTGCAGTCCCCTCCTCTCCACTCCACTACATTCCCTTCCTTCCCATTCAGCTCCATTCGAGTCCACTCCATTCCATTCCATTCCATTCCATTCCATTCCATTCCATTCCATTCCATTCCGTTCCACTATTTTCCACTCCACTCCACTCCCTTCCTTTCTTCTCTGTTCCACTCCACTACACTCCACTGCTCTTTTTCCCTTTCCATTCCATTCCATTCCATTCAATTGCATTCCACTGCACTCCACTCCCTTCCTTTCTTCTCCCTTCCAATCCTCTGCACTCCACTGAACCTTTTTCCATTACATTCTGTTCCATCCCACTTTATTCCATTCCACTCCACTCCCTTCCTTTCTTCTCCATTCAACTCCACTGCACTCCATTGCAGTTTTTTCCATTGCATTGCATTCCATTCCATTCCATTGCATACCATTCCATTCCATTCTTTTCCACTGGAATCGTCTCCACCCCTCTCCAATCCATTGCATTCCATTCCATTCAAATGCACTCTTCTCCACTCCACTCCTCTCCACTCAACTGCATTCCATTCCTTCCCATTTGCCTCCATTCCAGTCCACTCTATTCCTTTCCTTTCCATTTAATTCCATTCCTCCTTTCCACTCCACCCCACTCCATTCCTTTGTTCTCCATTCCACACCACTACACTCCACTGCACTTTTTTCATTCCATTTCATTCCATTCCTTTCCATTCCACTGCACTCCACTACCTTCTTTCCTTCTCCATTCCACTAGTCTGCAATCCACTGCACTTTTTCCAATCCTTTCCATTCCATTGCATTCTCTTCCATTGTATTCCCTTCCATTCCATCCCCTTCGATTCCCTTCCATTCCGTTCCCTTCCATTCCCTTCCATTCCATTTCATTCCATTCCATTCCATCACATTTCTTTCCATTCCATTCCATTTCATTCCTTTCCGTTCCATTCCCCTGCATGCAACTCCACTCTAATCCACTGCATTCCATTCCATTCCATTCCTCCTGAATCCACTCTACTGTCCTCTATTCCACTCCACTCACTCCATTCCATTCCATTCTTTCCCATTCCACTCCACTCCAATTCTCTCCAATCCATTCATTTCCAATACAATGCACTCCACTCCACTTCATTCCTTTCCTTTCCATTCCTTTTCATTCCTTTCCATTGTATTAAATTCCATTCCATTACTTTTCATTCCATTTCATTCTACTCTAATCCACTAAACTCCAGTCCACTGCATTGCATTCTATTCCAATTCATTCCATTTTATTTCATTCTATTTAATTAATGTCGACTCTTCTCCATTCCACTCCTCTCCACTCCACTGCATTCCATTGATTCCCATTCGCCTCCATTCCAGTCCACTCCATTCCATTCCATTCCATTCCATTCCATTCCATTCCATTCCATTCCATTCCATTCCTTTCCTTTCCATTCCTTACCCCTCCATTCTGCTCCACTCCACTCAATTCCTTTCTTCTACATTCCACTCAACTACACTCCGCTTCTCATTTTTCCCTTCCATTCCTTTCCATTCCTTTTCATTCCTTTCCATTGCATTCCATTTCATTCCATTCCATTCCATTCCATTCCATTCCATTCCATTCCATTCCACTCCACTCCACTCCACTCCATTCCATTCCATTCCATTCCATTCCATTCCACTCCACTCCATTCCATTCCATTCTTTTTCACTAGAATCCACTTCACTCCAATCCATTCCATTCCATTCTTTTTCACTAGAATCCACTTCACTCCAATCCATTCCATTCCATTCCATTCAAATTCCCTCTCCTATACTCCAATCCTCTCCTCTCCTCTGCATTCCATTCCTTGCCATTCACCTCCATTCCAGTCCACTCCATTACATTCCATTCCATTCCATTTCATTCCATTCCATTCCACACCATTCCCTTCCTTTCTTATCCTTTCCACTACACTGCACTCCCCTCCACTTTTTTCCATTCCATTCCATTCCATTCCATTCCATTCCACTCCATTCCATTCCATTCCATTCCACTCCATTCCATTCCATTCCATTCCACTCCATTCCATTCCATTCCATTCCACTCCATTCCATTCCATTCCATTCCACTCCATTCCATTCCATTCCATTCCATTGAATTCCAATCCATTCCATTCCATTCCATTCCATTCCATTCCATTCCATTCCATTCCATTCCATTCCTTTCCATGCCATCCCTCTCCATTCCATTCCATTCCATTCCACTGCATTCCATTATACTCTTTTCCACTAGAACCCACTCCATTCCATTCGATTCCTTTGCATTCCACTCCATTCCATTATGATAAATTCTTTTCCAATATAATCCACTCTACTCCACTCAATTCCATTCCATTCCATTCCATTCAATTGAAATCCACTTTTCTCCACTCTACTCCTCTCCACTCCACTGCATTCCATTCCTTCCTATTCGCTTCCATTCCAGTCCACTCCATTCCATTAGATTCCATTCCATTCCATTCGATTACACTCCATTCCTCTTTATTCCACTCATCTCCACTCCCTTCCTTTCTTCTGCATTCCACTCCACTACACTCCAATGAAATTTTTTCCATTCCATTCCATTCCATTCCATTCCATTCCATTCCATTCCATTCCATTCCACTCCTTTACATTCCATTCCTTTCCTTTCCATTCCATTCCATTCCTTTCCATTCCTTTCCATTCCATTCCAATCCATTCCATTGCATTCTAATTTTTTCCACTAGAATCAATTCCACTCCACTCCAATCCATTCCATTCCATTCACTTCAAATCCACCCCTCTACATTCCACTCCTCTCCACTCCACTGCATTCCATTCCATCCCATTCGCCTCCATTCCAGTCCATTCCATTCCATTCCATTCCTTTCAATTCAAATCCACTCTTCTCCAGTCCACTCCACTGCATTCCATTCCTTCCCATATGCCTCCATTCCAGTGCATTCCATTCCATTCCATTGCATTCCATTCCATTCCATTCCATTCCATTCCATTCCATTCCATTCCGTTCCATTCCTTTCCACTCCATTCCACCGCGCTACAATCCCTTCCTTTCTTCTCAATTCAACTCCAGTGCACTCCACTGCACTTTTTTCCATTCCGTTCCATTCCATTCCATTCCACTCCATTCCATTCCACTCCATTCTGTTCCATTCCATTCCCTTCCATGCAACTCCACTCGAATCTACTGCATTCCATTCCATTCTATTCATTTCTATTCCAACTGAATCCACTCTACTCCCTACATTCCACTCCACTCCCTTCCACTCCATTACATTCCTTCCCATTCCACTCCATTTCCCTACAATCCTCTCCATTGCATTCATTTCATGTACGCTGCAATCCACTCCACTCCATTCCATTCCATTCCTTTTCATTCCGTTCCATTGTATTGAATTCCATTCCCTTTCTTTCCGTTACATTCCATTCTACTCCAATCCACTTCACTCCAATCCACTTTATTCCATTCCATTGCATTCAATTCAAATCCATTCTTCTCCACTCCACTCTTCTCCACTCCAATGCATTCCATTCCATCCCATTCTCCTCCATTCCTGTCCATTCCATTCCATTTAGTTGCATTCCATTCCATTCCACTCCATTCCACTGCACTCCACTCCCTTTCTTCTCCATTCCATTCCACTACACTCCACTGCACTTTTTCCTTTCCATTCCATTTAGTTGCATTCCATTCCATTCCACTCCATTCCACTCCACTCCATTCCCTTCCTTTCTTCTCCATTCCATTCCACTACACTCCACTGCAATTTTTCCATTCCATTCCATTCCATTCCATTCCATTCCATTCCATGCCATGCCATTCCATTCCACTCCACTCTCTTTATTTCTTCTCCATTCTACTTCACTGCACTCCACTGCACTTTTTTTCCATCCTATTCCTTTCCATTCCATTCCATTACATTGCATTACATTCCTTTCCATTCTATTCCATTCCATTCCATTCCATTCCATTCCATTCCATTCCATTCCACACCATTCTATTCCACTCCACTCTCTTCCTTTCTTCTCCATTCCACTCCACTGCATTCCACTGTACTTTTTTCCATTCCATTCCTTTCTATTCCATTCCATTCCTTTTCATTCCATTCCATTTCCCTCCACGCAACTCCCCTCCAATCCACTGCTTTCCATTCCATTCCATTCCATTCCATCTTTATCTACTCTACTCCCCTCCATTCCACTCCACGCCACTACACTCCATTCCATTCCTTCCCTCTCCACTCCACTCCAATTTTCTCCATTCAATTCACTTCCAATACACTGCCCTCCACTCCATTCTATTCCATTCCATTCCATTCCATTTCCTTCCATTCCATTCCATTGCATTCCATTCCATTCCATTACTTTCCATTCCATTCCTTTCTACTCCAATCCGCTCCCCTCCAATCTAATGCTTTCCATTCCATTCTATTCCGTTCCATTGCATTCCACTCCTTTCACTTCAGATGCACTCTTCTCCACTCCACTCCTGTTCACTGCACTGCATTCAATTCTTTCACTTACCCCTCCATTCCAGTCCACTGTATTCCATTCCATTCCATTCCGTTCAACTCCATTCCCCTCCACTCCACCCCCTTCCTTTCTTATCCATTCCACTCCTCTCCACTGCACTTTTTTCCAGTCCATTCCATTCCATTAAATTCGAATCTATTTCATTCCATTCTTTCCCCCTCGAATCCACTCCATTCAGTCCAATCCATTCCATTCCATTCCATCCCATTCAAATCCACTGTTCTCCACTCCAATCCTCTCCACTCCACTGCAATCCAATCCATCCCTTTCGCCTCTCTTCCACTCCACTCCTTTTCGTTCCATTCCATTCCATTCCATTCCATTCGATTTCATTAAACTCCAATCCACACCATTCCTTTCTTCTCCATTCCAATCTACTGCACTCCACTGCACTTTTATACATTGCATTCCCTTCCATTTCATTCCATTATATTGAATTCCATTCCATTCCATTCCATTCCATTCCATTCCATTCTTTTCCAGTAGAATTCACTCTACTCCACTACATTCCATTTTACTTTATTCCATTCAATTCAAATCCATTCGTCTCCACTCCACTCCACTCCATTCTACTGCATTCCACTCCTTCCCATTTGCCTCCATTCTCGTCCTCTCCATTAAATTCTGTTCAATTCCATTCCATTGAATTCCATTCCTTTCCATTCCCTTCCATTCCATTCACGTTCACTCCACTCAGCTACACTCCAATCTACTGCATTCCATTTTATTCTATTCCATTCAATTCAAATCCATTCTTCTCCACTCCACTCCACTCTATTCTACTGCATTCCACTCCTTCCCATTTGCCTCCATTCCAGTCCTCTCCATTAAATTCCGTTCAATTCCGTTCCAGTGAATTCCATTCCATTCCCTTCCCTTCCATTCCATTCACTTTCACTCCACCCAGCTACACTCCAATCTACTGAATTCCATTCCATTCCATTCCATTCCATTCCATTCCATTCCATTCCATTCCATTCCATTCCATTCCATTCCATTCCATTCCTTTTCATTCCACTCGAATCTACTCTGTTTCTCTCCACTCCACTCCAATCCACTCCATTCCATTGCATTCCTTCTCTTACCACTCAACTCTTTTCCACTCCTCTCCATTCCATTCCATTGCTTCTCATTTGGTTACATTGCACTGCTTTCCATTCCATACCCTTCAATTCAGATCCATTCCAGTCCACTGCTGTCCAATCCAATTCAATGCATTCCGTTCCATTCCGTTCCATTCCATTCGACTCCATTCCATTCGATTCCATTCCATTCCTTTCAATGCCATTCAATTCCACTCCATTCCATTCCATTGCATTCCATTGCATTGCATTCCATTCCATTCAATTCCATTCCATTCCATTCCATTCCTTTCCATTCCATTCCTTTCCATTCCGTTCAATTCCATTATGTTACATTCCTTTCTTTTGCACTGGAATCCACTCCACTCCACTCCAATCCCCTTTGTTCCATTCCATTCCATTAAATTCAAATCCACTCTTCTCCACTCCACGTGTCTCCACTCCACTGCATTCAATTCCTTACCATTCGCGTCCGTTCCATTCCCCTACTTTCCATTGCATTCCATTGCATTCCATTCCATTCCATTCCATTCCATTCCATTCCATTCCATTCCATTCTATTCCTTTCCAGTACATTGCACTCCACTCCACTCCCTTCCTTTCTTCTCCATTCCACTCCACTGCACTTTTTTCCATTCCATTCCATTCCATTCTATTCCATTCCATTCCATTCCATTCCATTCCATTCCATTCCTTTCCATTCTATTCTGTTCCATTCCATTCCATTCCTCTCCTTTCCAGTGCAATACACTCCCTTCCTTTCTTCTCCATTCCACTCCACTGCACTCCACTGCACTTTTATCCATTCCTTTCTATTCCATTCCATTCCACTCCATTCCTCCTCAGTACACTCCATTCCTTTCTTCTCCATTCCACACCACAGCCGTACACTGCACTTTTTCCATTCCATTCCATTCTATTCTTTTGCGTTCCATTCTATTCCATTCCATTCCCCTCCAAGAAACTCCACTGCAAACCACTGAATTCCATTCCATTCCATTCCATTCCACTCCACCTGAAATCACTCTACTCCTCTCCATTCCACTTCACTCCACTCCACTCCATTCCGTTCCTTCCCATTCCACTACACTCCACTACACTGGTCTCCATTCCATTCATTTCCAATACACTGCCCTTCACTCCACTGCATTCCATTCCATTCCATTATATTTCATTCCGTTGCATTCTATTTCATTCCGTTGCATTTTATTCCGTTCCATTACATTACTTTCCATTCTATTCCATTCTACTACAATCCACTCCACTCCAATCCACTGCATTCCATTCCATTCCATTCCATTCCATTCCATTCCATTCCATTCCATTGCCTTCCATTCCATTCAATTCAAATCCACTCTTCTCCACTCCACTCCTCTCCACTCTGGTGCATTCAATTCCTTCCCATTCACCTCCATTCCAGATCAGTTCATTCCATTCCATTCCATTCCATTCCATCGCATTCCATTCCATTCCTCTCCATTCCACTCCACTCCACTCCATTCCTTTGTACTCCCTTCCCCTCCAATACACTCCACTGCACTTTTTTCAATTCCTTTCCATTCCATTCCAATGCATTTCATTCCATTCCATTTAATTCCATTCCATTCCATTCCCTTCCATTCCATTTCATTCCATTCCATTCAACTCCATTCTATTCCATTTCATTCCATTCCATTTCATTCCATTCCATTGCATTCCATTCCACTAGAATCCACTCTACTCCTCTCCAATCCATTTCATTCCATTCTATTCAAATCCACTCTTCACCACTCCTCTCCTCTCCACTGAACTGCATTCCATTCCTTCCCATTCGCCTCAATTCCAGTCCACCCCATTCCATTCCATTCCACTCCATCCCACTCCACTCCTTTCGCTTCCTTTCTTCTACAGTATACTCCACTACACTCCATTGCACTTTTTTTCATTCCATTCATTCCATTCCATTCCATTCCATTCCATTCTGTTCCACTAGAATCCCCTCCACACCACTACAATCCATTCCTTTCCATTCCATTCAACTCAAATCCACTACTCTCCACTCCACTCCTCTCCAGTACACTGCATTCCATTCCTTCCCATTCGACTCCTTTCCAGTCTAATCCATTCCATTTCATTCAATTCCATTCCATTCCATTCCATTTCACTCCATTACACCCCACTCAACTCCCTTCTTTTCTTCTCCATTCCCCTCCTTGCACTCTATAGCACTTTTTTGCATTCCATTCCATTCCATTCTATTACATTACATTTTATTCCATACCATTCCATTCCATTTTATTCCATTCTTTTCCACTAGAATCCACTATACTAAACTCTAGTCCATTCCATTCAATTGAAATCCACTCTCCTCTTCTCCACTCCTCTCCACTCCACTGCATTCCATTCCTACCCATTTCCCTCCATCTGAGTCCACTCTATTCCATTCCATTCCTTTCCACTCCTTTAGACTCCACTCCACTCCTTTTTTCTCCATTCCACTCCACTGCACTCCACTGTACTTTTTTCATTCCATTCCCTTCTCTTCAATTCCATTCCCTTCCATTCAATTCCGTTACTCTCCAATACAATGCTCTCCACTCTTCTTTTCTTCTCCATTCCACTCCACTGCACTCCAGTGCACTTTTTTCCATTCCATTGCATTCCATTCCATTCCATTCTATTCCATTCCATTCCATTCCATTCCATTCCATTCCATTCCATTCCATTCCATTCCATCTTAATCCATTCCATTCCATTCCATTCCGTTGCATTCCTTTCCATTACATTCCATTCCATTTCTTTCCATTCCTTTCCATTCCATTCCATTCCATTCTTTTCCCCTAGAATCCACTCCACTCCTCTATAATCCATTCCATTCCATTCCATTCCATTCCATTCCTTTCATATCCACTCTTCTGCACTCAACTCTTCTCTACTCCACTGCATTGCGTTCTTTCCCATTCACCTCCATTTCAGCCCACTCCTTTCCATTCCATTCCACTCCAATCGACTCCACTCCACTCCTTTCCTTTCTTCTCCAATGCACTGCTCTGCACTCCACTTCACTTTCATCCATTCCGTTCCATTCTGTTCCATTCCATTCCATTCCATTCTTTTCCGCTAGAATCCACTCCACTCCACTCCTCTCCATTCCATTTCATTCCATTCCATATCAATAACCTCTTCTCTACTCCAGACCTCTCCTCTCCACTGCATTCTATTCCTGCCCATTTGACTTCTTTTCACTCCACTCCATTCCATTTCATCCCATTCCATTCCATTCAACTCCATTCCACTCCTCTCCACTCCCTTACTTTCTTCTCCATTCCACTCCACTGCACTCCGCTTCATTTTTTCCATTCCATTCCATTCCATTCCATTCCATTCCATTCCATTGCATTCCATTACGTTCCATTCTTCTCTGTTTCATTCCGTTCCATTCTGTTCAGTATCATTCCACCCCATTCCATTCCCATCCATGCAACTTCACTCCAATTCACTTCATTCCATTCCATTCTGTTCCATTCCATTCCATCCCATTCCACTTGAATCCACACTACTCACCTCCATTCCACTCCACTCCACTCCATTCCATTATTTCTCATTCCACTTGACTCCAGTACACTGCTCTCAATTTCAGTAAATTCCAATACACTGCAATCCACTCCATTCCTTTCCATTCCATTCCATTCCATTCCATTCCATTCCATTCCATTCCATTCCATTCCATTCCATTCTATTCCCTTCCATTCCATTCCATTCTTTTCCATTCCATTCCTTTTTGCTCCATTCCATTGTATTCCATTCCATTGTATTCCATTTCATTCCATTACTTTCCATTCCATTCCATTACTTTCCATTCCATTCCATTCTACTCCACAGTACTCCACTCCAATCCACTGCACTCTATTCCAATCCATTCCATTCCATTCCATTCCATTCCATTCGATTCCCTTCCGTTGCTTTCCCCTACACCTAAATCCACTCCAATCCACTGCATTTCATTGCATTCCATTCAATTCCATTCCACCTGAATCCACTCTACTCCCTCCATTCCACTGCACTCCTTTCCACTCCATTACATTCCTTCCCATTCCACTCCACTCCAATACAATCCCCTCAATTCCATTCATTTCCAATAAACTGAAATCCACTCCACTCCATTCCATTCCATTTAATTCCTTTTTATTCTATTCCATTGTATTCCATTCCATTCCATTACTTTCCATTCCATTCCATTCTTCTCCAATCCACTCCACTCCAATACTCTGCATTGCATTCCATTCCATTCCATTCAAATCCACTCTTCTCCACTCCACTCCACTCCTCTCCACTGCACTGCATTCCGTTCCTTCCCATTCGCCTCCATTCCTGTCCATTCCATTCTCTTCCATTCCATTGTATTCCATTCCATTCCATTCCATTCCATTCCATTCCATTCCATTCCATTCCACTCCTTTCCACTCCACACCAGTCCCTTCCTTTTTTCTCCATTCCACTCCACTACAGTCCACTGCGCTTTTCTCCATTACATTGCATTCCATTCCATTCCATTCCAATCCATTCTATTCCATTCCATTCCCTTCCATTCCAATCCATTCTATTCCATTCCATTCCCTTCCATTCCATTCCATTACATTCTTTTACACTAGAATCCACTCCACTCCATTCCAATCCATTCCATTCCATTCCATTCCTTTCAACTCATATCCACTCTTCTGAGCTCCACTCCTTTCCACTCCACTGCATTGCATTCCTACCCATTCACCTCCGTTCCAATCCACTCCATTCCATTCTATTCCTTTCCATTGCACTTCATTCCATTCCACTCCATTGCACTCCATTCCACTCCACTACCCTCTCTTCCTTTCTTCTCCATTCCACTTCACTGCACTCCCCTGCACTTTTTTCCATCCCATTCCTTTCCATTCAATTCCATGTCATTGCATTCCATTCCATTCCGTTCCATTCCATTCCATTCCATTCCATTACATTCAATTCCCCTCCACGCAACTCCCCTCCAATCCACTGCTTTCCTTTCCATTCCATTCCATTCCATTCCAGCTGAATCAACTCTACTCCCCTCCATTTTACCCCACTCCTCTACACTCCATTCCATTCCTTCCCATTCCACTCCATTCCAGTCCAATCCTCTCCATTCAACTCATTTCCAATACACTGCACTCCATTCCACTCCATTCCATTTAAGTCCATTCCATTCCTTTTCAGTTACTTCCATTGTTTTCTCTTCCATTTCATTACTTTCCATTCCATTCCATTCTACTCCAATCCATCCAACTCCAATCCAATGCATTCCATTCCATTCAATTCCGTTCCTTTGCATTCCATTCCATTCACTTCAAATCCACTCTTCTCCACTCCACTCCTGTCCACTCCACTGCCTTCCATTCCTTCTCATTCGCCACCATTCCAGTCCACTCCATTCCATTCCATTTCTTTCCATTCCATTCCATTTTATTCCATTCCATTCCAATCCACTGCACTTCAATCCAATGCATTCAATTATATTCCATTCCGTTCCATTGCGTTCCTTTCCATTCACTTCAAATCCACACTTCTGCATTGCATTCCTCTCCACTGCACTGCATTCCATTCCTTCCCATTCGCCTCCATTCCAGTCCACTCCATTCCAAGGCATTCCACTCCACTCCACTCCCTTCATTTCTTCTCCATTCCTCTCCACTACACTCCACTGTACTTTCTTCCATTTCGTTCCATTACATTCCATTAAATTCCA
This sequence comes from Symphalangus syndactylus, assembly GCF_028878055.3. Taxonomy (NCBI): domain Eukaryota; kingdom Metazoa; phylum Chordata; class Mammalia; order Primates; family Hylobatidae; genus Symphalangus; species Symphalangus syndactylus. The sequence continues at coordinate 44,609,243 of NC_072434.2, read as the reverse complement.
TTCCATTTCATTCCATTCCATTCCATTCCAACTGAATCCCCTCTTCTCCCCTCCATTCCACTCCACTCCACTCCTTTCCTTTCCTTCCCATTCCACTCCACTCCAACACACTCCACTCCATTCCATTCAATTCCATTTCATTTCACTCCAATCCACTCCATTCCATTCCATTACTTTTTGTTCTATTGCATGGTATTCCATTCCTCTCCATTACTTTCCGTGCCATTCCACTCTACTCCAAACCACTCCACTCCAATCGGCCGCAATGCATTCTTTTCTATTCTACTCCATTGCATTTCATTCTATTCAATTCAAATCCTCTCTTCTCCATTGCACTACCCTTCATTCCATTGCATTCCATTCCTTCCCATTCGCCTCCATTCCAGTCCATTCCATTCCATTTTATTCCATTCCATTCCATTCCATTGTATTGCATTCCATTCCATTTCATTTTTTCCACCAGACACCACTCCACTCCAAACCATTCGATTCCATTCGAATCCACTCTTCTCCACTCCACTGCTCTCCACTCCACTGCATTCCGTTCCTTCCCATTCGCCTCCATTCCATTCTATTCTATTCCATTCCATTCCATTCCATTGCTTTCCACTCCATTGCACCCCATTCCACTCCCTTCCTTTCTTCTCCTTTCAAACTCCACTGTACTCCACTGCAGATTTTTATTCCATTTTATTTCATTCCATTCCATTGCCCTGCATTCCACTTAACTCCACTTTCTTCCTTTCTTCTAGATTCCACTCCACTGCACTATTATCCATTTCATTGCATCCCATTCCATCCATGCCAATCAATTCCATTCCATTCCATACCATTTCATACCATTCCATTCCATTCCATTCCACCTGAATCCACTCTACTCCCCTCCATTTCCCTCCACTCCACTCCACTCCATTCCATTGCTTCCCATTCCACTCCACTCCAACACACGCCTCTCCATTCCATTCATTTCCAATTCACTTCACTCCAATCCACTCATTTCCTTTCCATTCCTTTATTTTTACTGTGTTCCATGGTGTTCCATTCCACTCCATTCCTTTCCATGCCATTGCTCTCTACTCCAATCCACTCCACTCCAATCGACTGCAATCCATTCTATTCCATTCCAACTCATTGCATTCCATTCCATTCAATTCAAATCCACTCTTCTCTGTTTCACTCCCCTCCACTTCACTGCATTCCATTACTTCCCATTCGCCTCCTTTCCATTCCACTCCATTCCATTCCATTACATTCCATAACATTCCATTCCATTCCATTTCTTTTTTTCCACCAGAAAGGACTCCACTCCAAACCATTCCGTTTCATTCAAATTCACTCTTCTCCACTCCACTGCTCTCCACTCTACTGCATTGCATTCCTTCCCATTCACCTCCAGTCCAGTTCACCCCCTTCCTTTCCATTCCATTCCATTCCATTCCATTCCATTCCATTCCACTCCATTCCACTCCACTAGACTCCCTTCCATTCTACTCCTTTCAATTCCACTGCACTCCACTGAACATTTTCCCATTCATTGCCATTCCATTCCATTCCATGCCATTCCATTCCATTCCATTCCATTCCATTCCATTCCATTCCATACCATTCCATTCCATTCCATTCCATTCCATTCCATTCCATTCCATTCCATTCCAATGCACTCCATTCTACTCTGTTCCATTCGGTTCCATTACTTTTCATTCTGTTCCTTTGTATTCCATTCCATTCCATTACTTTCCTTTCCATTCCATTCTACTCCAATCCACTCCACGCCAATCCAATGCTTTCCATTCCATTACATTCCATTACATTCCATTCCATTATTTTCATTCCATTCCATTAAATTCCGTTCCATTCCATTCAATTCCATTCCATTCTTCTCAAGTACAATCCACTCCACTGGACTCCAAACCATTCCATTCCATTCAATTCAATTCATATCCACTCCTCTCCACTCCACAGCATTCCATTCCTTCCCATTGACGTCCATTTCTGTCCACTCCATTCCATTACATTCAACTCCATTTCACTCCACTACACTATCTTCCTTTCTTCTTCATTCCACTCCTCTGCACTCCACTGCACTTTTTTCCATTCCATTCTGTTCCATTCCATTCCATTCCGTTCTGTTCCATTCCATTCCATTCTATTCCATTCCTATCCCCTCCATGCAGCTCCACTCCAGTCCACTGCATTCCATTCCATTCCATTCCATTAAATTCCATTCCATTCCATTCCATTCCATTCCATTCAATTCCATTCTGTTCTTTTCCACTATAATCCACTCCGCTCCACTGCAATCCATTCCATGGTATTCCATTCGATTCCATTCAAATCCACTCTTCTGCACTCCACTCCTCTCCACTCTAATGCATTCAATTTCTTCCCACTTGCCTCCATTACTATCCACTCCTTTCCATTCCAGTCCATTCCACTCTTTCTGTTCCACTGCAGTATATTGCATTCCACTCCACTCGACTCGCTTCCTTTCTTCTCTGTTCTGCTTCACTGCACTCCACTGTACTTTTTTCAATTCCATTCCATTCCATTCTACTCAGTTCCGTTCCATTCCATTCCATTGCTTTCCATTCCATTCCATTCCATTCCATTCCATTCCAATCCATTCCATTCTACTCCATTACATTCTATTCCATTCCATTCCGTTTCTTTCCATTCCATTCCATTTCATTCTATTCCATACCACTCCATTCCATTCTATTCCATGACTTTTCATTCCATTCCACTGCATTCCACTTCACTCCACTCAATTCCTTTCTTCTCCATTCCACTCCACTGCACTACATTGAACTTTCTTCGATTCATTCCATTCCATTTCATTTCATTCCATTCCATTCCATTCCATTTCATTTCATTCCATTCCATTCCATTCCATTCCATTCCATTCCATTCCATTCCATTCCATTCCATTTCATTCCATTCCATTTCATTTCATTCCATTCCATTCCATTCCATTCCATTCCATTCCATTCCATTGCATTCCCCTCTGCGCAACTCCACTCCAATGCACTGCTTTCCATTCCATTCCATTCCATTCCATTCCATTCCATTTATTTCCATTTCATTCCATTCCACCTGAATCCACTCTAATCCACTCCATTTCACTCTACTCCACTCCACTCCTCTCCATTTCATTCATTTCCAATACACTGCCCTCCACTCCTCTCCATTCAATTACTTTTCATTCATTCCATTCTATTCCATTCCATTCCATTCCATTGGTTTCCATTCCATTCAATTCTACTCCAATCCTCTCTACTCCAATCCACTCCATTCCGATCTATTCCATTCCGTTGCATTGCGTTCCATTCCATTCAATTCAAATACACTCTTTCCTCTCCACTCTTCACCACTACACTGCATTCCATTCCTTCCCATTCACCTCCATTACAGTCGACTCCGTTCCATTCCTTTCCATTCCATTCCACTCCATTCCACTCTACACTCCACTCCTGTCTTCGTCTTTCCACTCCCCTACACTCTACTGCAATTTTTTCCATTCCAATCCATTCCATTCCATTCCATTCCATTCCATTCCATTCCATTCCGTTCCATTCCACTGCATTCCATTCCATTCCATTCCTTTACATTCCTTTACATTGTAATATATTCCATTCCAGTACTTTCCATTCCATTCCATTCTACTCCTATCCACTCCATTCCAATCCACTGCATTCCATTCCTTTTCAGTCCATTCCATTGCATTCCATTCCATTCATTTCAAATCCACTCTTCTCCACTCCACTTGTCTCCAGTCCACTGCATTCCATTCATTCCCATTCATCTCCATTCCAGTATACTCCATTCCGTTCCGTTCCATTCCATTCGACTCCATTCCAATCTACTCCACTCCCTTCCTTTCTACTCCATTCCACTCCACTGCACTCCACTGCCCTTTTCTTACATTGCATTCCTTTCCATTCCTTTGCATTCTTTTCTAATCCATTCCAGTCCACTACACTCTTTTCCTGTCTTCTCTATTCCACTCCACTGAACTCCACTGCCCTTTTTTTCAGTCCATTGCATTCCATTCCATTCCCTTCCATTTCGTTACGTTACGTTCCATTCCGTTCCTTTCCTTTTCATTCCGTTTCATTGTATTCCATTCCATTCCATTACTTTCTATTCCATTCCATTCTAATCCAATCCGCTCCACTCTAATCCAATGCATTCCATTCCATGCCATTCCTTTGCATTGCATTCAATTCTTTTCAATTCAATTCCGCTTTTCACTCCACTCCTCTCCACTCCACTGCATTCCATTCCATTCCATTCCATTCCATTCCATTCCATTCCATTCCATTCCATTCCTTTCTACTCCATTCCACTCCACTCCACTCCTTTCCAATCTTCTCCATTACAGTCCACTGCATTCCACTGCACTTTATTCCATTCCATTCCATTCGTTCCTCTAGAATACACTCCACTCCACTCCATTCCACTCCAATCCATTCAACTCAAATCCACTCCTCCACTCCTCTCCTCTCCACTTCATTCTGCTCCTTACCATTCAACTACATTCCAGTCCCTTCCTTTCCATTCCATTCCATTCCATTCCATTCCATTCCATTCCATTCCATTCCATTTCATTCCATTCCATTCCATTCCATTACCCTCCATTCCACTGCACTCCACTCTCTTCATTTCTTCTCCATTCCACTCCACTACTCTACCCTGAAATTTTTTTCATTCCAGTTCTTTCCATTCCGTTCCATTTCATTCCATTCTTTTCCACTACAATCCACTCCACTGCCCTCCAATCCATTCCATACCATTCTATTCCATTCAAATCCACTATTAACCCCACTCCTCTCAACTCCACTGCATTTTATTCCTTCCCATTCGCCTACATTGCATTCCACTCCATTCCATTCCATTCCATTCCATTCCATTCCATTCCATTCCATTCCATTCCATTCCATTCCATTCCAATTGCACTCTATTCTACTCTGTTCCATTCGGTTCCATTACTTTTCATTCTGTTCCTTTGTATTCCATTCCATTCCATTACTTTCCTTTCCATTCCATTCTACTCCAAACCACTCCACGCCAATCCAATGCTTTCCATTCCATTCCATTCCATTACATTCCATTACATTCCATTCCATTTTTTTCATTCCATTCCATTAAATTCCGTTCCATTCCATTCAATTCCATTCCATTCTTTTCAAGTACAATCCACTCCACTGGACTCCAAACCATTCCATTCCATTCCATTCCATTCATATCCACTCCTCTCCACTCCACAGCATTCCATTACTTCCCATTTACCTCCATTTCTGTCCACTCCATTCCATTACATTCAACTCCATTTCACTCCACTACACTATCTTCCTTTCTTCTTCATTCCACTCCTCTGCACTCCACTGCACTTTTTTCCATTCCATTCTGTTCCATTCCATTCCATTCCGTTCTGTTCCATTCCATTCCATTCTATTCCATTCCTATCCCCTCCATGCAGCTCCACCCCAGTACACTGCATTCCATTCCATTCCATTCCATTCCATTCCATTCCATTCCACCTGAATCTACTGTAGTCCTCGCCATTCCACTCCACTCCATTACACTCCATTCCATTCCTTCCCATTCCACTGCACTCCACTACACTCCTCTCCATTCCATTCATTGCAAGGACACTGCACATGACTGCACTCCATCACATTCCATTCCATTCCATTCCTTTTCATTCCCTTCCATTGTATTCCTTTAAATTCCACTACTATCCATTCCATTCCATTCTACTCCAATCCACTCCACTCCAATCCACTGAATTGCATTCCATTCCATTGCATTCCATTCCATTGCTTTCCTATCCATTCAATTCGAATCCACTCTTCTCCACTCCAATCCCCTCCACTCCACTGCATTCCATTTTTCCCATTCGCCTCCATTGCATTCCATTAAATTCCATTCCATTCCAATCCATTCCTTTCAATTCTACTACATTCCACTCCCCTCCTCTCCCTTCGTTTAGTCTCCATTCCACTGCTTTACACACCACTGCACTTTTTTCCATTCCATCCAATTCCTTTCCTTTCCTTTCCATTCCATTCCATTCAATTCCATTCTGTTCTTTTCCACTATAATCCACTCCACTCCACTGCAATCCATTCCATTGTATTCCATTCGATTCCATTCAAATCCACTCTTCTGCACTCCACTCCTCTGCACTCCAATGCATTCAATTTCTTCCCACTTGCCTCCATTACTATCCACTCCTTTCCATTCCAGTACATTCCTCTCTTTCCGTTCCACTGCAGTATATTGCATTCCACTCCACTCGACTCGCTTCCTTTCTTCTCTGTTCTGCTTCACTGCACTCCACTGTACTTTTTTCAATTCCATTCCATTCCATTCTACTCAGTTCCGTTCCATTCCATTCCATTGCTTTCCATTCCATTCCATTCCATTCCATTCCATTCCATTCCATTCCATTCCATTCCATTCCATTCCATTCTATTCCATTACATTCTATTCCATTCCATTCCGTTTCTTTCCATTCCATTCCATTTCATTCTATTCCATACCACTCCATTCCATTATATTCCATGACTTTTCATTCCATTCCACTGCATTCCACTTCACTCCACTCAATTCCTTTCTTCTCCATTCCACGCCACTGCACTATATTGAACTTTCTTCGATTCATTCCATTCCATTTCATTTCATTCCATTCCATTCCATTCCATTTCACTTCATTCCATTCCATTCCATTCCATTTCATTTCATTCCATTCCATTTCATTTCATTCCATTCCATTCCATTCCATTCCATTGCATTCCCCTCTGCGCAACTCCACTCCAATGCACTGCTTTCCATTCCATTCCATTCCATTCCATTCCATTTATTTCCATTTCATTCCATTCCACCTGAATCCACTCTAATCCACTCCATTTCACTCTACTCCACTCCACTCCTCTCCATTTCATTCATTTCCAATAAACTGCCCTCCACTCCTCTCCATTCAATTACTTTTCATTCATTCCATTCTATTCCATTCCATTCCATTCCATTGGTTTCCATTCCATTCAATTCTACTCCAATCCTCTCTACTCCAATCCAGTGCATTCCGATCTATTCCATTCCGTTGCATTGCGTTCCATTCCATTCAATTCAAATACACTCTTTCCTCTCCACTCTTCACCACTACACTGCATTCCATTCCTTCCCATTCACCTCCATTACAGTCGACTCCGTTCCATTCCTTTCCATTCCATTCCACTCCATTCCACTCTACACTCCACTCCTGTCTTCGTCTTTCCACTCCCCTACACTCTACTGCAATTTTTTCCATTCCAATCCATTCCATTCCATTCCATTCCATTCCGTTCCATTCCACTGCATTCCATTCCATTCCATTCCTTTACATTCCTTTACATTGTAATATATTCCATTCCAGTACTTTCCATTCCATTCCATTCTACTCCTATCCACTCCATTCCAATCCACTGCATTCCATTCCTTTTCAGTCCATTCCATTGCATTCCATTCCATTCATTTCAAATCCACTCTTCTCCTCTCCACTTGTCTCCAGTCCACTGCATTCCATTCATTCCCATTCATCTCCATTCCAGTATACTCCATTCCGTTCCGTTCCATTCCATTCGACTCCATTGCAATCTACTCCACTCCCTTCCTTTCTACTCCATTCCACTCCACTGCACTCCACTGCCCTTTTCTTACATTGCATTCCTTTCCATTCCTTTGCATTCTTTTCTAATCCATTCCAGTCCACTACACTCTTTTCCTGTCTTCTCTATTCCACTCCACTGAACTCCACTGCCCTTTTTTTCAGTCCATTGCATTCCATTCCATTCCCTTCCATTTCGTTACGTTACGTTCCATTCCGTTCCTTTCCTTTTCATTCCGTTTCATTGTATTCCATTCCATTCCATTACTTTCTATTCCATTCCATTCTAATCCAATCCGCTCCACTCTAATCCAATGCATTCCATTCCATGCCATTCCTTTGCATTGCATTCAATTCTTTTCAATTCAATTCCGCTTTTCACTCCACTCCTCTCCACTCCACTGCATTCCATTCCATTCCATTCCATTCCATTCCATTCCATTCCATTCCATTCCATTCCATTCCATTCCTTTCTACTCCATGCCACTCCACTCCACTCCTTTCCAATCTTCTCCATTACAGTCCACTGCATTCCACTGCACTTTATTCCATTCCATTCCATTCGTTCCTCTAGAATACACTCCACTCCACTCCATTCCACTCCAATCCATTCAACTCAAATCCACTCCTCCACTCCACTCCTCTCCTCTCCACTTCATTCTGCTCCTTACCATTCAACTACATTCCAGTCCCTTCCTTTCCATTCCATTCCATTCCATTCCATTCCATTCCATTCCATTCCATTCCATTTCATTCCATTCCATTCCATTACCCTCCATTCCACTGCACTCCACTCTCTTCATTTCTTCTCCATTCCACTCCACTACTCTACCCTGAAATTTTTTTCATTCCAGTTCTTTCCATTCCGTTCCATTTCATTCCATTCTTTTCCAATACAATCCACTCCACTGCCCTCCAATCCATTCCATACCATTCTATTCCATTCAAATCCACTATTAACCCCACTCCTCTCAACTCCACTGCATTTTATTCCTTCCCATTCGCCTACATTGCATTCCACTCCATTCCATTCCATTCCATTCCATTCCATTCCATTCCATTCCATTCCATTCCATTCCATTCCATTCCAATTGCACTCTATTCTACTCTGTTCCATTCGGTTCAATTACTTTTCATTCTGTTCCTTTGTATTCCATTCCATTCCATTACTTTCCTTTCCATTCCATTCTACTCCAATCCACTCCACGCCAATCCAATGCTTTCCATTCCATTCCATTCCATTACATTCCATTCCATTTTTTTCATTCCATTCCATTAAATTCCGTTCCATTCCATTCAATTCCATTCCATTCTTTTCAAGTACAATCCACTCCACTGGACTCCAAACCATTCCATTCCATTCCATTCAATTCATATCCACTCCTCTCCACTCCACAGCATTCCATTCCTTCCAATTGACGTCCATTTCTGTCCACTCCATTCCATTACATTCAACTCCATTTCACTCCACTACACTATTTTCCTTTCTTCTTCATTCCACTCCTCTGCACTCCACTGCACTTTTTTCCATTCCATTCTGTTCCATTCCATTCCATTCCGTTCTGTTCCATTGCATTCCATTCTATTCCATTCCTATCCCCTCCATGCAGCTCCACTCCAGTCCACTGCATTCCATTCCATTCCATTCCACTTCATTCCATTCCATTCCATTCCATTCCACCTGAATCTACTGTACTCCCCGCCATTCCACTCCACTCCATTACACTCCATTCCATTCCTTCCCATTCCACTGCACTCCACTACACTCCTCTCCATTCCATTCATTGCAAGGACACTGCACATGACTGCACTCCATCACATTCCATTCCATTCCATTCCTTTTCATTCCCTTCCATTGTATTCCTTTAAATTCCACTACTATCCATTGCATTCCATTCTACTCCAATCCACTCCACTCCAATCCACTGAATTGCATTCCATTCCATTGCATTCCATTCCATTGCTTTCCTATCCATTCAATTCGAATCCACTCTTCTCCACTCCAATCCCCTCCACTCCACTGCATTCCACTTTTCCCATTCGCCTCCATTGCATTCCATTAAATTCCATTCCATTCCAATCCATTCCTTTCAATTCTACTACATTCCACTCCCCTCCTCTCCCTTCGTTTAGTCTCCATTCCACTGCTTTACACACCACTGCACTTTTTTCCATTCCATCCAATTCCTTTCCTTTCCTTTCCATTCCATTCCATTCAATTCCATTCTGTTCTTTTCCACTATAATCCACTCCACTCCACTGCAATCCATTCCATTGTATTCCATTCGATTCCATTCAAATCCACTCTTCTGCACTCCACTCTTCTCCACTCCAATGCATTCCACTTTTCCCATTCGCCTCCATTGCATTCCATTAAATTCCATTCCATTCCAATCCATTCCTTTCAATTCTACTACATTCCACTCCCCTCCTCTCCCTTCGTTTAGTCTCCATTCCACTGCTTTACACACCACTGCACTTTTTTCAATTCCATCCAATTCCTTTCCTTTCCTTTCCATTCCATTCCATTCAATTCCATTCTGTTCTTTTCCACTATAATCCACTCCACTCCACTGCAATCCATTCCATTGTATTCCATTCGATTCCATTCAAATCCACTCTTCTGCACTCCACTCTTCTCCACTCCAATGCATTCAAATTCTTCCCACTTGCTTCCATTAATATCCACTCCTTTCCATTCAATTCCATTCCACTCTTTCCGTTCCACTGTAGTATATTGCATTCCACTCCACTCGACTCTCTTCCTTTCTTCTCTGTTCTGCTTCACTGCACTCCACTGTACTTTTTTCAATTCCATTCCATTCCATTCAATTCCATTCCATTCCATTCCATTCCATTCCATTCCATTCCATTCTCTTCAGTTCCGTTCCATTCCATTCCATTGCTTTCCATTCCATTCCATTCCATTCCATTCCATTCCATTCCATTCTATTCCATTGCATTCTATTCCATTCCATTCCGTTTCTTTCCATTCCATTCCATTTCATTCTATTCCATTCCACTCCATTCCATTCTATTCCATGAATTTTCATTCCATTCCACTGCATTCCACTTCACTCCACTCAATTCCTTTCTTCTCCATTCCACTCCACTGCACTATATTGAACTTTTTTCCATTCATTCCATTCCATTTCATTTCATTCCATTCCATTCCATTCCATTCCATTCCATTGCATTCCATTCCATTCCATTGCATTCCCCTCTGCGCAACTCCACTCCAATGCACTGCTTTCCATTAAATTCCATTCCATTCCATTCCATTCCATTCCATTCCATTCCATTCCATTCCATTTATTTCCATTTCATTCCATTCAACCTGAATCAACTCTAATCCCCTCCATTTCACTCTACTCCACTCCACTCCTCTCCATTTCATTCATTTCCAATACACTGCACTCCACTCCTCTCCATTCAATTACTTTTCATTCGTTCCATTCTATTCCATTCCATTCCATTGGTTTCCATTCCATTCAATTCTACTCCAATCCTCTCTACTCCAATCCAGTGCATTCCGATCTATTCCATTCCGTTGCATTGCGTTCCATTCCATTCAATTCATATACACTCTTTCCTCTCCACTCCTCACCACTACACTGCATTCCATTCCTTCCCATTCACCTCCATTACAGTCGACTCCGTTCCATTCCTTTCCATTCCATTCCACTCCATTCCACTCTACACTCCACTCCTGTCTTCGTCTTTCCACTCCCCTACACTCTACTGCACTTTTTTCCATTACACTCCATTCCATTCCATTCCGTTCCATTCCATTCCATTCCATTGCATTCCATTCCATTCCATTCCTTTACATTCCTTTACATTGTAATATATTCCATTCCAGTACTTTCCATTCCATTCCATTCTACTCCTATCCACTCCATTCCAATCCACTGCATTCCATTCCTTTTCAGTCCATTCCATTGCATTCCATTCCATTCATTTTAAATCCACTCTTCTCCTCTCCACTTGTCTCCAGTCCACTGCATTCCATTCATTCCCATTCATCTCCATTCCAGTATACTCCATTCCGTTCCATTCCATTCCATTCGACTCCATTCCAATCTACTCCACTCCCTTCCTTTCTACTCCATTCCACTCCACTGCACTCCACTGCCCTTTTTTTACATTGCATTCCTTTCCATTCCTTTGCATTCTTTTCTAATCCATTCCAGTCCACTACACTCTTTTCCTTTCTTCTCTATTCCACTCCACTGAACTCCACTGCCCTTTTTTTCAGTCCATTGCATTCCATTCCATTCCCTTCCATTTCGTTACGTTACGTTCCATTCCGTTCCGTTCCTTTTCATTGCGTTCCATTGTATTCCATTCCATTCCATTACTTTCTAATCCATTCCATTCTAATCCAATCCGCTCCACTCTAATCCAATGCATTCCATTCCATGCCATTCCTTTGCATTGCATTCAATTCTATTCAATTCAATTCCGCTTTTCACTCCACTCCTCTCCACTCCACTGCATTCCATTCCATTACATTCCTTTCTACTCCATTCCACTCCACTCCACTCCTTTCCAATCTTCTCCATTACACTCCACTGCATTCCACTGCACTTTATTCCATTCCATTCCATTCCGTTCTTTTCCATTCCATTCCATTCGTTCCTCTAGAATACACTCCACTCCACTCCATTCCACTCCAATCCATTCAACTCAAATCCACTCCTCCACTCCACTCCTCTCCTCTCCACTTCATTCTGCTCCTTACCATTCAACTACATTCCAGTCCCTTCCTTTCCATTCCATTCCATTCCAATCCATTCCATTCCTTTCCATTCCATTCCATTCCATTCCTTTCCATTCCATTTCATTCCATTCCATTCCATTACCCTCCATTCCACTGCACTCCACTCTCTTCATTTCTTCTCCATTCCACTCCACTACTCTCCCCTGAACTTTTTTTCATTCCAGTTCTTTCCATTCCGTTCCATTTCATTCCATTCTTTTCCACTACAATCCACTCCACTGCCCTCCAATCCATTCCATTCCATTCTATTCCATTCAAATCCGCTATTCACCCCACTCCTCTCAACTCCACTGCATTTTATTCCTTCCCCTTCGCCTACATTGCATTCCACTCCATTCCATTCCATTCCATTCCAATTGCACTCTATTCTACTCTGTTCCATTCGGTTCCATTACTTTTCATTCTGTTCCTTTGTATTACATTCCATTCCATTATTTTCCTTTCCATTCCATTCTACTCCAATCCACTCCACGAGAATCCAATGCTTTCCATTCCATTCCATTCCATTCCTTTACATTACATTACATTACATTACATTACATTACATTATATTACATTACATTTTTTTTCATTCCATTCCATTAAATTCCGTTCCTTTCCATTCAATTCCATTCCATTCTTTTCAAGTACAATCCACTCCCCTGGACTCCAAACCATTCCATTCCATTCCATTCAATTCATATCCACTCTTCTGCACTCCACAGCATTCCATTCCTTCCCATTGACGTCCATTTCTGTCCACTCCATTCCATCACATTCAACTCCATTTCACTCCACTACACTATCTTCCTTTCTTCTTCATTCCACTCCTCTGCACTCCACTGCACTTTTTTCCATTCCATTCTGTTCCATTCCATTCCATTCCGTTCTGTTCCTTTCCATTCCATTCTATTCCATTCCTATCCCCTCCATGCAGCTCCACCCCAGTCCACTGCATTCCATTCCATTCCACTCCATTCCATTCCATTCCATTCCATTCCATTCCATTCCATTCCATTCCATTCAATTCCATTCCACCTGAATCTACTGTACTCCCCACCATTCCACTCCACTCCATTACACTCCATTCCATTCCTTCCCATTTCACTGCACTCCACGACACTCCTCTCCATTCCATTCATTGCAAGGACACTGCACATGACTGCACTCCATCACATTCCATTCCATTCCATTCCTTTTCATTCCCTTCCATTGTATTCCTTTAAATTCCACTACTATCCATTCCATTCCATTCTACTCCAATCCACTCCACTCCAATCCACTGAATTGCATTCCATTCCATTGCATTCCATTCCATTGCTTTCCTATCCATTCAATTCGAATCCACTCTTCTCCACTCCAATCCCCACCACTCCACTGCATTCCATTTTTCCCATTCGCCTCCATTGCATTCCATTAAATTCCATTCCATTCCAATCCATTCCTTTCAATTCTACTACATTCTACTCCCCTCCTCTCCCTTCGTTTAGTCTCCATTCCACTGCTTTACACACCACTGCACTTTTTTCCATTCCATCCAATTCCTTTCCTTTCCTTTCCATTCCTTTCCATTCAATTCCATTCTGTTCTTTTCCACTATAATCCACTACACTCCACTGCAATCCATTCCATTGTATTCCATTCGATTCCATTCAAATCCACTCTTCTGCACTCCACTCCTGTCCACTCCAATGCATTCAATTTCTTCCCACTTGCCTCCATTAATATCCACTCCTATCCATTCCATTCCATTCCACTCTTTCCGTTCCACTGCAGTATATTGCATTCCACTCCAATCGACTCTCCTCCTTTCTTCTCTGTTCTGCTTCACTGCACTCCACTGTACTTTTTTCAATTCCATTCCATTCCATTCCATTCCATTCTATTCAGTTCCGTTCCATTCCATTTCATTGCTTTCCTTTCCATTCCATTCCATTCCATTCCATTCCATTCCATTCCATTCCATTCCATTCCATTCCATTCCATTCTATTCCATTGCATTCTATTCCATTCCATTCCGTTTCTTTCCATTCCATTCCATTTCATTCTATTCCATTCCTCTCCATTCCATTCTGTTCCATGACTTTTCATTCCATTCCACTGCATTCCACTTCACTCCACTCTATTCCTTTCTTCTCCATTCCACTCCACTGCACTACATTGAACTTTTTTCCATTCATTCCATTCCATTTCATTCCATTCCATTCCATTCCATTCCATTCCATTCCATTCCATTTCATTCCATTCCATTCCATTGCATTCCCCTCTGCGCAACTCCACTCCAATGCACTGCTTTCCATTCCATTCCATTCCATTCCATTCCATTCCATTCCTTTCCATTCCATTTATTTCTATTTCATTCCATTCCACCTGAATCCACTCTAATCCCCGCCATTTCACTCTACTCCACTCCACTCCTCTCCATTTCATTCATTTCCAATACACTGCACTCCACTCCTCTCCATTCAATTACTTTTCATTCATTCCATTCTATTCCATTACATTCCATTCCGTTGGTTTCCATTCCATTCAATTCTAATCCAATCCTCTCTACTCCAATCCACTGCATTCCGATCTATTCCATTCCGTTGCATTGCGTTCCATTCCATTCAATTCAAATACACTCTTTCCTCTCCACTCTTCAAAACTACACTGCATTCCATTCCTTCCCTTTCACCTCCATTACAGTCGACTCCGTTCCATTCCTTTCCAATCCTTTCCACTCCATTCCACTCTACACTCCACTCCTGTCTTCGTCTTTCCACTCCCCTACACTCTACTGCACTTTTTTCCATTCCACTCCATTCCATTCCATTCCATTCCGTTCCATTCCATTCCATTACATTCCATTTCATTCCTTTACATTCCTTTACATTGTAATATATTCCATTCCAGTACTTTCCATTCCATTCCATTCTACTCCTATCCACTCCATTCCAATCCACTGCATTCCATTCCTTTTCAGTCCATTCCATTGCATTCCATTCCATTCATTTCAAATCCACTCTTCTCCTCTCCACTTGTCTCCAATCCACTGCATTCCATTCATTCCCATTCATCTCCATTCCAGTATACTCCATTCCATTCCGTTCCATTCCATTCGACTCCATTCCAATCTACTCCACTCCCTTCCTTTCTACTCCATTCCACTCCACTGCACTCCACTGCCCTTTTATTACATTGCATTCCTTTCCATTCCTTTGCATTCTTTTCTAATCCATTCCAGTCCACTACACTCTTTTCCTTTCTTCTCTATTCTACTCCACTGAACTCCACTGCCCTTTTTTTCAGTCCATTGCATTCCATTCCATTCCCTTTCATTTCGTTACGTTACGTTCCATTCCGTTCCTTTCCTTTTCATTCCGTTCCATTCCATTCCATTCAATTCCATTCTGTTCTTTTCCACTATAATCCACTCCACTCCACTGCAATCCATTCCATTGTATTCCATTCGATTCCATTCAAATCCACTCTTCTGCACTCCACTCCTCTCCACTCCAATGCATTCAATTTCTTCCCACTTGCCTCCATTAATATCCACTCCTTTCCATTCCATTCCATTCCACTCTTTCCGTTCCACTGCAGTATATTGCATTCCACTCCACTCGACTCTCTTCGTTTCTTCTCTGTTCTGCTTCACTGCACTCCACTGTACTTTTTTCAATTCCATCCCACTCCATTCCATTCCATTCCATTCCATTCCATTCCATTCCATTCCATTCCATTCCATTCCATTCTATTCAGTTCCGTTCCATTCCATTCCATTGCTTTCCATTCCATTCCATTCCATTCCATTCCATTCCATTCCATTCCATTCCATTCTATTCCATTGCATTCTATTCCATTCCATTCCGTTTCTTTCCATTCCATTCCATTTCATTCTATTCCATTCCACTCCATTCCATTCTATTCCATGACTTTTCATTCCATTCCACTGCATTCCACTTCACTCCACTCAATTCCTTTCTTCTCCATTCCACTCCACTGCACTATATTGAACTTTTTTCCATTCATTCCATTCCATTTCATTTCATTCCATTCCATTGAATTCCATTCCATTCCATTGCATTCCATTCCATTCCATTGCATTCCCCTCTGTGCAACTCCACTCCAATGCACTGCTTTCCATTAAATTCCATTCCATTCCATTCCATTCCATTCCATTCCATTCCATTTATTTCCATTTCATTCCATTCAACCTGAATCAACTCTAATCCCCTCCATTTCACTCTACTCCACTCCACTCCTCTCCATTTCATTCATTTCCAATACACTGCACTCCACTCCTCTCCATTCAATTACTTTTCATTCGTTCCATTCTATTCCATTCCATTCCATTGGTTTCCATTCCATTCAATTCTACTCCAATCCTCTCTACTCCAATCCAGTGCATTCCGATCTATTCCATTCCGTTGCATTGCGTTCCATTCCATTCAATTCATATACACTCTTTCCTCTCCACTCCTCACCACTACACTGCATTCCATTCCTTCCCATTCACCTCCATTACAGTCGACTCCGTTCCATTCCTTTCCATTCCATTCCACTCCATTCCACTCTACACTCCACTCCTGTCTTCGTCTTTCCACTCCCCTACACTCTACTGCACTTTTTTCCATTACACTCCATTCCATTCCATTCCATTCCATTCCGTTCCATTCCATTGCATTCCATTCCATTCCATTCCTTTACATTCCTTTACATTGTAATATATTCCATTCCAGTACTTTCCATTCCATTCCATTCTACTCCTATCCACTCCATTCCAATCCACTGCATTCCATTCCTTTTCAGTCCATTCCATTGCATTCCATTCCATTCATTTTAAATCCACTCTTCTCCTCTCCACTTGTCTCCAGTCCACTGCATTCCATTCATTCCCATTCATCTCCATTCCAGTATACTCCATTCCGTTCCATTCCATTCCATTCGACTCCATTCCAATCTACTCCACTCCCTTCCTTTCTACTCCATTCCACTCCACTGCACTCCACTGCCCTTTTTTTACATTGCATTCCTTTCCATTCCTTTGCATTCTTTTCTAATCCATTCCAGTCCACTACACTCTTTTCCTTTCTTCTCTATTCCACTCCACTGAACTCCACTGCCCTTTTTTTCAGTCCATTGCATTCCATTCCATTCCCTTCCATTTCGTTACGTTACGTTCCATTCCGTTCCGTTCCTTTTCATTGCGTTCCATTGTATTCCATTCCATTCCATTACTTTCTAATCCATTCCATTCTAATCCAATCCGCTCCACTCTAATCCAATGCATTCCATTCCATGCCATTCCTTTGCATTGCATTCAATTCTATTCAATTCAATTCCGCTTTTCACTCCACTCCTCTCCACTCCACTGCATTCCATTCCATTACATTCCTTTCTACTCCATTCCACTCCACTCCACTCCTTTCCAATCTTCTCCATTACACTCCACTGCATTCCACTGCACTTTATTCCATTCCATTCCATTCCGTTCTTTTCCATTCCATTCCATTCGTTCCTCTAGAATACACTCCACTCCACTCCATTCCACTCCAATCCATTCAACTCAAATCCACTCCTCCACTCCACTCCTCTCCTCTCCACTTCATTCTGCTCCTTACCATTCAACTACATTCCAGTCCCTTCCTTTCCATTCCATTCCATTCCAATCCATTCCATTCCTTTCCATTCCATTCCATTCCATTCCTTTCCATTCCATTTCATTCCATTCCATTCCATTACCCTCCATTCCACTGCACTCCACTCTCTTCATTTCTTCTCCATTCCACTCCACTACTCTCCCCTGAACTTTTTTTCATTCCAGTTCTTTCCATTCCGTTCCATTTCATTCCATTCTTTTCCACTACAATCCACTCCACTGCCCTCCAATCCATTCCATTCCATTCTATTCCATTCAAATCCGCTATTCACCCCACTCCTCTCAACTCCACTGCATTTTCTTCCTTCCCCTTCGCCTACATTGCATTCCACTCCATTCCATTCCATTCCATTCCAATTGCACTCTATTCTACTCTGTTCCATTCGGTTCCATTACTTTTCATTCTGTTCCTTTGTATTACATTCCATTCCATTATTTTCCTTTCCATTCCATTCTACTCCAATCCACTCCACGAGAATCCAATGCTTTCCATTCCATTCCATTCCATTCCTTTACATTACATTACATTACATTACATTACATTACATTATATTACATTACATTTTTTTTCATTCCATTCCATTAAATTCCGTTCCTTTCCATTCAATTCCATTCCATTCTTTTCAAGTACAATCCACTCCCCTGGACTCCAAACCATTCCATTCCATTCCATTCAATTCATATCCACTCTTCTGCACTCCACAGCATTCCATTCCTTCCCATTGACGTCCATTTCTGTCCACTCCATTCCATCACATTCAACTCCATTTCACTCCACTACACTATCTTCCTTTCTTCTTCATTCCACTCCTCTGCACTCCACTGCACTTTTTTCCATTCCATTCTGTTCCATTCCATTCCATTCCGTTCTGTTCCTTTCCATTCCATTCTATTCCATTCCTATCCCCTCCATGCAGCTCCACCCCAGTCCACTGCATTCCATTCCATTCCACTCCATTCCATTCCATTCCATTCCATTCCATTCCATTCCATTCCATTCCATTCCATTCAATTCCATTCCACCTGAATCTACTGTACTCCCCACCATTCCACTCCACTCCATTACACTCCATTCCATTCCTTCCCATTTCACTGCACTCCACGACACTCCTCTCCATTCCATTCATTGCAAGGACACTGCACATGACTGCACTCCATCACATTCCATTCCATTCCATTCCTTTTCATTCCCTTCCATTGTATTCCTTTAAATTCCACTACTATCCATTCCATTCCATTCTACTCCAATCCACTCCACTCCAATCCACTGAATTGCATTCCATTCCATTGCATTCCATTCCATTGCTTTCCTATCCATTCAATTCGAATCCACTCTTCTCCACTCCAATCCCCACCACTCCACTGCATTCCATTTTTCCCATTCGCCTCCATTGCATTCCATTAAATTCCATTCCATTCCAATCCATTCCTTTCAATTCTACTACATTCTACTCCCCTCCTCTCCCTTCGTTTAGTCTCCATTCCACTGCTTTACACACCACTGCACTTTTTTCCATTCCATCCAATTCCTTTCCTTTCCTTTCCATTCCTTTCCATTCAATTCCATTCTGTTCTTTTCCACTATAATCCACTACACTCCACTGCAATCCATTCCATTGTATTCCATTCGATTCCATTCAAATCCACTCTTCTGCACTCCACTCCTGTCCACTCCAATGCATTCAATTTCTTCCCACTTGCCTCCATTAATATCCACTCCTATCCATTCCATTCCATTCCACTCTTTCCGTTCCACTGCAGTATATTGCATTCCACTCCAATCGACTCTCCTCCTTTCTTCTCTGTTCTGCTTCACTGCACTCCACTGTACTTTTTTCAATTCCATTCCATTCCATTCCATTCCATTCTATTCAGTTCCGTTCCATTCCATTTCATTGCTTTCCTTTCCATTCCATTCCATTCCATTCCATTCCATTCCATTCCATTCCATTCCATTCCATTCTATTCCATTGCATTCTATTCCATTCCATTCCGTTTCTTTCCATTCCATTCCATTTCATTCTATTCCATTCCTCTCCATTCCATTCTGTTCCATGACTTTTCATTCCATTCCACTGCATTCCACTTCACTCCACTCAATTCCTTTCTTCTCCATTCCACTCCACTGCACTACATTGAACTTTTTTCCATTCATTCCATTCCATTTCATTCCATTCCATTCCATTCCATTCCATTCCATTCCATTCCATTCCATTTCATTCCATTCCATTCCATTGCATTCCCCTCTGCGCAACTCCACTCCAATGCACTGCTTTCCATTCCATTCCATTCCATTCCATTCCATTCCATTCCATTCCTTTCCATTCCATTTATTTCTATTTCATTCCATTCCACCTGAATCCACTCTAATCCCCGCCATTTCACTCTACTCCACTCCACTCCTCTCCATTTCATTCATTTCCAATACACTGCACTCCACTCCTCTCCATTCAATTACTTTTCATTCATTCCATTCTATTCCATTACATTCCATTCCGTTGGTTTCCATTCCATTCAATTCTAATCCAATCCTCTCTACTCCAATCCACTGCATTCCGATCTATTCCATTCCGTTGCATTGCGTTCCATTCCATTCAATTCAAATACACTCTTTCCTCTCCACTCTTCAAAACTACACTGCATTCCATTCCTTCCCTTTCACCTCCATTACAGTCGACTCCGTTCCATTCCTTTCCAATCCTTTCCACTCCATTCCACTCTACACTCCACTCCTGTCTTCGTCTTTCCACTCCCCTACACTCTACTGCACTTTTTTCCATTCCACTCCATTCCATTCCATTCCATTCCGTTCCATTCCATTCCATTACATTCCATTTCATTCCTTTACATTCCTTTACATTGTAATATATTCCATTCCAGTACTTTCCATTCCATTCCATTCTACTCCTAACCACTCCATTCCAATCCACTGCATTCCATTCCTTTTCAGTCCATTCCATTGCATTCCATTCCATTCATTTTAAATCCACTCTTCTCCTCTCCACTTGTCTCCAGTCCACTGCATTCCATTCATTCCCATTCATCTCCATTCCAGTATACTCCATTCCGTTCCCTTCCATTCCATTCGACTCCATTCCAATCTACTCCACTCCCTTCCTTTCTACTCCATTCCACTCCACTGCGCTCCACTGCCCTTTTTTTACATTGCATTCCTTTCCATTCCTTTGCATTCTTTTCTAATCCATTCCAGTCCACTACACTCTTTTCCTTTCTTCTCTATTCTAATCCACTGAACTCCACTGCCCTTTTTTTCAGTCCATTGCATTCCATTCCATTCTCTTCCATTTCGTTACTTTACGTTCCATTCCGTTCCGTTCCTTTTCATTCCGTTCCATTGTATTCCATTCCATTCCATTACTTTCTATTCCATTCCATTCTAATCCAATCCGCTCCACTCTAATCCAAAGCATTCCATTCCATGCCATTCCTTTGCATTGCATTCAATTCTATTCAATTCCGCTTTTCACTCCACTCCTCTCCACTCCACTGCATTCCATTCCATTTCATTCCTTTCTACTCCATTCCACTCCACTCCACTCCTTTCCAATCTTCTCCGTTACACTCCACTGCATTCCACTGCACTTTATTCCATTCCATTACATTCCGTTCCTTTCAATTCCATTCCATTCGTTCCTCTAGTATACACTCCACTCCACTCCATTCCACTCCAATCCATTCAACTCAAATCCACTCCTCCACTCCTCTCCTCTCCTCTCCACTTCATTCTGCTCCTTACGATTCAACTACATTCCAGTCCCTTCCTTTCCATTCCATTCCATTCCATTCCATTCCATTCCATTCCATTCCATTCCATTCCTTTCCATTCCATTTCATTCCATTCCATTCCATTATCCTCCATTCCACTACACTCCACTCTCTTCATTTCTTCTCCATTCCACTCCAATACTCTCCCCTGAACTTTTTTTCATTCCAGTTCTTTCCATTCCGTTCCATTTCATTCCATTCTTTTCCACTACAATCCACTCCACTGCCCTCCAATCCATTCCATTCCATTCTATTCCATTCAAATCCACTCTTCACCCCACTCCTCTCAACTCCACTGCATTTTATTCCTTCCCATTCGCCTACATTGCATTCCACTCCATTCCATTCCATTCCATTCCAATTGCACTCTATTCTACTCTGTTCCATTCGGTTCCATTACTTTTCATTCTGTTCCTTTGTATTCCATTAGATTCCATTACTTTCCTTTCCATTCCATTCTACTCCAATCCACTCCACGCCAATCCAATGCTTTCCATTCCATTCCATTCCATTCCATTCCATTACATTCCATTACATTCCATTCCATTTTTTTTCATTCCATTCCATTAAATTCCGTTCCATTCCATTCAATTCCATTGCATTCTTTTCAAGTACAATCCACTCCACTGGACTCCAAACCATTCCATTCCATTCCATTCAATTCATATCCACTCCTCTCCATTCCAGAGAATTCCATTCCTTCCTATTGACGTCCATTTCTCTCCACTCCATTCCATTACATTCAACTCCATTTCACTCCTCTACACTATATTCCTTTCTTCTTCATTCCACTCCTCTGCACTCCACTGCACTTTTTTCCATTCCATTCTGTTCCATTCCATTCCATTCCGTTCTGTTCCATTCCATTCCATTCTATTCCATTCCTATCCCCTCCATGCAGCTCCACTCCAGTCCACTGCATTCCATTCCATTCCATTCAATTCCATTCCATTCCATTCCATTCCACCTGAATCTACTGTACTCCCCGCCATTCCACTCCACTCCATTACACTCCATTCCATTCCTTCCCATTCCACTGCACTCCACTACACTCCTCTCCATTCCATTCATTGCAAGGACACTGCACATGACTGCACTCCATCACATTCCATTCCATTCCATTCCTTTTCATTCCCTTCCATTGTATTCCTTTAAATTCCACTACTATCCATTCCATTCCATTCTACTCCAATCCACTCCACACCAATCCACTGAATTGCATTCCATTCCATTGCATTCCATTCCATTGCTTTCCTATCCATTCAATTCGAATCCACTCTTCTCCACTCCAATCCCCTCCACTCCACTGCATTCCATTTCTCCCATTCGCCTCCATTGCATTCCACTAAATTCCATTCCATTCCAATCCATTCCTTTCAATTCTACTACATTCCACTCCCATCCTCTCCCTTCGTTTAGTCTCCATTCCACTGCTTTACACACCACTGCACTTTTTTCCATTCCATCCAATTCCTTTCCTTTCCTTTCCATTCCATTCCATTCAATTGCATTCTGTTCTTCTCCACTATAATCCACTCCACTCCACTGCAATCCATTCCATTGTATTCCATTCGATTCCATTCAAATCCACTCTTGTGCACTCCACTCCTCTCCACTCCAATGCATTCAATTTCTTCCCACTTGCCTCCATTAGTATCCACTCCTTTCCATTCCATTCCATTCCACTCTTTCCGTTCCACTGCAGTATATTGCATTCCACTCCACTCGACTCTCTTCCTTTCTTCTCTGTTCTGCTTCACTGCACTCCACTGTACTTTTTTCAATTCCATTCCATTCCATTCCATTCCATTCCATTCCATTCCATTCCATTCCATTCTATTCAGTTCCGTTCCATTCCATTCCATTGCTTTCCATTCCATTCCATTCCATTCCATTCCATTCCATTCCATTCAATTCCATTCCATTCCATTCCATTCCACCTGAGTCTACTGTACTCCCCGACATTCCACTCCACTCCATTACACTCCATTCCATTCCTTCCCATTCCACTACACTCCACTACACTCCTCTCCATTCCATTCATTGCAAGGACACTGCACATGACTGCACTCCATCACATTCCATTCCATTCCATTCCTTTTCATTCCCTTCCACTGTATTCCTTTAAATTCCACTACTCTCCATTCCATTCCATTCTACTCCAATCCACTCCACTCCAATCCACTGAATTGCATTCCATTCCACTGCATTCCATTCCATTGCTTTCCTATCCATTCAATTCGAATCCACACTTCTGCACTCCAATCCCCTCCACTCCACTGCATTCCATTTTTCCCATTCGCCTCCATTGCATTCCATTAAATTCCATTCCATTCCAATCCATTCCTTTCAATTCTACTACATTCCACTCCCCTCCTCTCCCTTCGTTTAGTCTCCATTCCACTGCTTTACACAGCACTGCACTTTTTTCCATTCCATCCAATTCCTTTCCTTTCCTTTCCATTCCATTCCATTCAATTACATTCTGTTCTTCTCCACTATAATCCACTCCACTCCACTGCAATCCATTCCATTGTATTCCATTCGATTCCATTCATATCCACTCTTCTGAACTCTACTCCTCTCCACTCCAATGCATTCAATTTCTTCCCACTTGCCTCCATTACTATCCACTCTTTCCATTCCATTCCATTCCACTCTTTCCGTTCCACTGCAGTATATTGCATTCCACTCCACTCGACTCTCTTCCTTTCTTCTCTGTTCTGCTTCACTGCACTCCACTGTACTTTTTTCAATTCCATTCCATTCCATTCCATTCCATTCCATTCCATTCCATTCCATTCTATTCAGTTCCGTTCCATTCCATTCCATTGCTTTCCATTCCATTCCATTCCATTCCATTCCATTCCATTCCATTCTATTCCATTGCATTCTATTCCATTCCATTCCGTTTCTTTCCATTCCATTCCATTTCATTCTATTCCATTCCACTCCATTCCATTCTATTCCATGACTTTTCATTCCATTCCACTGCATTCTACTTCACTCCACTCAATTCCTTTCTTCTCCATTCCACTCCACTGCATTATATTGAACTTTTTTCCATTCATTCCATTCCATTTCATTCCATTCCATTCCATTCCATTCCACTCCATTCCATTCCATTCCATTCCATTCCATTCCACCTGAATCTACTGTACTCCCCGCCATTCCACTCCACTCCATTACACTCCATTCCATTCCTTCCCATTCCACTGCACTCCACTACACTCCTCTCCATTCCATTCATTGCAAGGACACTGCACATGACTGCATTCCATCACATTCCATTCCATTCCATTCCTTTTCATTCCCTTCCATTGTATTCCTTTACATTCCACTACTATCCATTCCATTCCATTCTACTCCAATCCACTCAACTCCAATCCACTGAATTGCATTCCACTCCATTGCATTCCATTCCATTGCTTTCCTATCCATTCAATTCGAATCCACTCTTCTCCACTCCAATCCCCTCCACTCCACTGCATTCCATTTTTCCCATTCGCCTCCATTGCATTCCATTAAATTCCATTCCATTCCAATCCATTCCTTTCAATTCTACTACATTCCACTCCCCTCCTCTCCCTTCGTTTAGTCTCCATTCCACTGCTTTACACAGCACTGCACTTTTTTCCATTCCATCCAATTCCTTTCCTTTCCTTTCCATTCCATTCCATTCAATTCCATTCTGTTCTTTTCCACTATAATCCACTCCACTCCACTGCAATCCATTCCATTGTATTCCATTCGATTCCATTCAAATCCACTCTTCTGCACTCCACTCTTCTCCACTCCAATGCATTCAAATTCTTCCCACTTGCCTCCATTAATATCCACTCCTTTCCATTCCATTCCATTCCACTCTTTCCGTTCCACTGCAGTATATTGCATTCTACTCCACTCGACTCTCTTCCTTTCTTCTCTGTTCTGCTTCACTGCACTCCACCGTACTTTTTTCAATTCCATTCCATTCCATTCCATTCCATTCCATTCCATTCCATTCCATTCTATTCAGTTCCGTTCCATTCCATTCCATTGCTCTCCATTCCATTCCATTCCATTCCATTCCATTCCATTCCATTCCATTCCATTCTATTCCATTGCATTCTATTCCATTCCATTCCGTTTCTTTCCATTCCATTCCATTTTATTCTATTCAATTCCACTCCATTCCATTCTATTCCATGACTTTTCATTCCATTCCACTGCATTCCACTTCACTCCACTCAATTCCTTTCTTCTCCATTCCACTCCACTGCACTATATTGAACTTTTTTCCATTCATTCCATTCCATTTCATTTCATTCCATTCCATTCCATTCCATTCCATTCAATTCCATTCCATTCCATTCCATTCCACCTGAATCTACTGTACTCCCCGCCACTCCACTCCACTCCATTACACTCCATTCCATTCCTTCCCATTCCACTGCACTCCACTACACTCCTCTCCATTCCATTCATTGCAAGGACACTGCACATGACTGCACTCCATCACATTCCATTCCATTCCATTCCTTTTCATTCCCTTCCATTGTATTCCTTTAAATTCCACTACTATCCATTCCATTCCATTCTACTCCAATCCACTCCACTCCAATCCACTGAATTGCATTCCATTCCATTGCATTCCATTCCATTGCTTTCCTATCCATTCAATTCGAATCCACTCTTCTCCACTCCAATCCCCTCCACTCCACTGCATTCCATTTTTCCCATTCGCCTCCATTGCATTCCATTGAATTCCATTCCATTCCAATCCATTCCTTTCAATTCTACTACATTCCACTCCCCTCCTCTCCCTTCGTTTAGTCTCCATTCCACTGCTTTACACACCACTGCACTTTTTTCCATTCCATCCAATTCCTTTCCTTTCCTTTCCATTCCATTCCATTCAATTCCATTCTGTTCTTTTCCACTATAATCCACTCCACTCCACTGCAATCCATTCCATTGTATTCCATTCGATTCCATTCAAATCCACTCTTCTGCACTCCACTCCTCTCCACTCCAATGCATTCAATTTCTTCCCACTTGCCTCCATTAATATCCACTCCTTTCCATTCCATTCCATTCCACTCTTTCCGTTCCACTGCAGTATATTGCATTCCACTCCACTCGACTCTCTTCGTTTCTTCTCTGTTCTGCTTCACTGCACTCCACTGTACTTTTTTCAATTCCATCCCACTCCATTCCATTCCATTCCATTCCATTCCATTCCATTCCATTCCATTCCATTCCATTCTATTCAGTTCCGTTCCATTCCATTCCATTGCTTTCCATTCCATTCCATTCCATTCCATTCCATTCCATTCTATTCCATTGCATTCTATTCCATTCCATTCCGTTTCTTTCCATTCCTTTCCATTTCATTCTATTCCATTCCACTCCATTCCATTCTATTCCATGACTTTTCATTCCATTCCACTGCATTCCACTTCACTCCACTCAATTCCTTTCTTCTCCATTCCACTCCACTGCACTATATTGAACTTTTTTCCATTCATTCCATTCCATTTCATTTCATTCCATTCCATTCCATTCCATTCCATTCCATTCCATTCAATTCCATTCCATTCCATTCCACCTGAATCTACTGTACTCCCCGCCATTCCACTCAACTCCATTACACTCCATTCCATTCCTTCCCATTCCACTGCACTCCACTACACTCCTCTCCATTCCATTCATTGCAAGGACACTGCACATGACTGCACTCCATCACATTCCATTCCATTCCATTCCTTTTCATTCCCTTCCATTGTATTCCTTTAAATTCCACTACTATCCATTCCATTCCATTCTACTCCAATCCACTCCACTCCAATCCACTGAATTGCATTCCATTCCATTGCATTCCATTCCATTGCTTTCCTATCCATTCAATTCGAATCCAATCTTCTCCACTCCAATCCGCTCCACTCCACTGCATTCCATTTTTCCCATTCGCCTCCATTGCATTCCATTAAATTCCATTCCATTCCAATCCATTCCTTTCAATTCTACTACATTCCACTCCCCTCCTCTCCCTTCGTTTAGTCTCCATTCCACTGCTTTACACACCACTGCACTTTTTTCCATTCCATCCAATTCCTTTCCTTTCCTTTCCATTCCATTCCATTCAATTCCATTCTGTTCTTTTCCACTATAATCCACTCCACTCCACTGCAATCCATTCCATTGTATTCCATTCGATTCCATTCAAATCCACTCTTCTGCACTCCACTCCTCTCCACTCCAATGCATTCAATTTCTTCCCACTTGCCTCCATTAATATCCACTCCTTTCTATTCCATTCCATTCCACTCTTTCCGTTCCACTGCAGTATATTGCATTCCACTCCACTCGACTCTCTTCGTTTCTTCTCTGTTCTGCTTCACTGCACTCCACTGTACTTTTTTCAATTCCATCCCACTCCATTCCATTCCATTCCATTCCATTCCATTCCATTCCATTCTATTCAGTTCCGTTCCATTCCATTCCATTGCTTTCCATTCCATTCCATTCCATTCCATTCCATTCCATTCTATTCCATTGCATTCTATTCCATTCCATTCCGTTTCTTTCCATTCCATTCCATTTCATTCTATTCCATTCCACTCCATTCCATTCTATTCCATGACTTTTCATTCCATTCCACTGCATTCCACTTCACTCCACTCAATTCCTTTCTTCTCCATTCCACTCCACTGCACTATATTGAACTTTTTTCCATTCATTAAATTCCATTTCATTTCATTCCATTCCATTCCATTCCATTCCATTCAATTCCATTCCATTCCATTCCACCTGAATCTACTGTACTCCCCGCCATTCCACTCAACTCCATTACACTCCATTCCATTCCTTCCCATTCCACTGCACTCCACTACACTCCTCTCCATTCCATTCATTGCAAGGACACTGCACATGACTGCACTCCATCACATTCCATTCCATTCCATTCCTTTTCATTCCCTTCCATTGTATTCCTTTAAATTCCACTACTATCCATTCCATTCCATTCTACTCCAATCCACTCCACTCCAATCCACTGAATTGCATTCCATTCCATTGCATTCCATTCCATTGCTTTCCTATCCATTCAATTCGAATCCAATCTTCTCCACTCCAATCCACTCCACTCCACTGCATTCCATTTTTCCCATTCGCCTCCATTGCATTCCATTAAATTCCATTCCATTCCAATCCATTCCTTTCAATTCTACTACATTCCACTCCCCTCCTCTCCCTTCGTTTAGTCTCCATTCCACTGCTTTACACACCACTGCACTTTTTTCCATTCCATCCAATTCCTTTCCTTTCCTTTCCATTCCATTCCATTCAATTCCATTCTGTTCTTTTCCACTATAATCCACTCCACTCCACTGCAATCCATTCCATTGTATTCCATTCGATTCCATTCAAATCCACTCTTCTGCACTCCACTCCTCTCCACTCCAATGCATTCAATTTCTTCCCACTTGCCTCCATTAATATCCACTCCTTTCCATTCCATTCCATTCCACTCTTTCCGTTCCACTGCAGTATATTGCATTCCACTCCACTCGACTCTCTTCCTTTCTCCTCTGTTCTGCTTCACTGCACTCCACTGTACTTTTTTCAATTCCATTCCACTCCATTCCATTCCATTCCATTCCATTCCATTCCATTCCATTCCATTCCATTCCATTCTATTCAGTTCCGTTCCATTCCATTCCATTGCTTTCCATTCCATTCCATTCCATTCCATTCCATTCCATTCGATTCCATTCCATTCCATTCTATTCCATTGCATTCTATTCCATTCCATTCCGTTTCTTTCCATTCCATTCCATTTCATTCTATTCAATTCCACTCCATTCCATTCTATTCCATGACTTTTCATTCCATTCCACTGCATTCCACTTCACTCCACTCAATTCCTTTCTTCTCCATTCCACTCCACTGCACTATATTGAACTTTTTTCCATTCATTCCATTCCATTTCATTTCATTCCATTCCATTCCATTCCATTCCATTCCATTCAATTCCATTCCATTCCATTCCATTCCACCTGAATCTACTGTACTCTCCGCCATTCCACTCAACTCCATTACACTCCATTCCATTCCTTCCCATTCCACTGCACTCCACTACACTCCTCTCCATTCCATTCATTGCAAGGACACTGCACATGACTGCACTCCATCACATTCCATTCCATTCCATTCCTTTTCATTCCCTTCCATTGTATTCCTTTAAATTCCACTACTATCCATTCCATTCCATTCTACTCCAATCCACTCCACTCCAATCCACTGAATTGCATTCCATTCCATTGCATTCCATTCCATTGCTTTCCTATCCATTCAATTCGAATCCACTCTTCTCCAATCCAATCCGCTCCACTCCACTGCATTCCATTTTTCCCATTCGCCTCCATTGCATTCCATTAAATTCCATTCCATTCCAATCCATTCCTTTCAATTCTACTACATTCCACTCCCCTCCTCTCCCTTCGTTTAGTCTCCATTCCACTGCTTTACACACCACTGCACTTTTTTCCATTCCATCCAATTCCTTTCCTTTCCTTTCCATTCCATTCCATTCAATTCCATTCTGTTCTTTTCCACTATAATCCACTCCACTCCACTGCAATCCATTCCATTGTATTCCATTCGATTCCATTCAAATCCACTCTTCTGCACTCCACTCCTCTCCACTCCAATGCATTCAATTTCTTCCCACTTGCCTCCATTAATATCCACTCCTTTCCATTCCATTCCATTCCACTCTTTCCGTTCCACTGCAGTATATTGCATTCCACTCCACTCGACTCTCTTCGTTTCTTCTCTGTTCTGCTTCACTGCACTCCACTGTACTTTTTTCAATTCCATTCCATTCCATTCCATTCCATTCCATTCCATTCAATTCCATTCCATTCCATTCTATTCAGTTCCGTTCCACTCCATTCCATTGCTTTCCATTCCATTCCATTCCATTCCATTCCATTCCATTCCATTCCATTCCATTCCATTCTATTCCATTGCATTCTATTCCATTCCATTCCGTTTGTTTCCATTCCATTCCATTTCATTCTATTCCATTCCACTCCATTCCATTCTATTCCATGACTTTTCATTCTATTCCACTGCATTCCACCTCACTCCACTCAATTCCTTTCTTCTCCATTCCACTCCACTGCACTATATTGAACTTTTTTCCATTCATTCCATTCCATTTCATTCCATTCCATTCCATTCCATTCCATTCCATTCCATTCCACTCCGTTCCATTCCATTCCATTCCATTCCACCTGAATCTACTGTACTCCCCGCCATTCCACTCCACTCCATTACACTCCATTCCATTCCTTCCCATTCCACTGCACTCCACTACACTCCTCTCCATTCCATTCATTGCAAGGACACTGCACATGACTGCACTCCATCACATTCCATTCCATTCCATTCCTTTTCATTCCCTTCCATTGTATTCCTTTAAATTCCACTACTATCCATTCCATTCCATTCTACTTCAATCCACTCCACTCCAATCCACTGAATTGCATTCCATTCCACTGCATTCCATTCCATTGCTTTCCTATCCATTCAATTCGAATCCACTCTTCTCCACTCCAATCCCCTCCACTCCACTGCATTCCATTTTTCCCATTCGCCTCCATTGCATTCCATTAAATTCCATTCCATTCCAATCCATTCCTTTCAATTCTACTACATTCCACTCCCCTCCTCTCCCTTCGTTTAGTCTCCATTCCACTGCTTTACACACCACTGCACTTTTTTCCATTCCATCCAATTCCTTTCCTTTCCTTTCCATTCCATTCCATTCAATTCCATTCTGTTCTTTTCCACTATAATCCACTCCATTCCACTGCAATCCATTCCATTGTATTCCATTCGATTCCATTCAAATCCACTCTTGTGCACTCCACTCCTCTCCACTCCAATGCATTCAATTTCTTCCCACTTGCCTCCATTAGTATCCACTCCTTTCCATTCCATTCCATTCCACTCTTTCCGTTCCACTGCAGTATATTGCATTCCACTCCACTCGACTCTCTTCCTTTCTTCTCTGTTCTGCTTCACTGCACTCCACTGTACTTTTTTCAATTCCATTCCATTCCATTCCATTCCATTCCATTCCATTCCATTCCATTCCATTCTATTCAGTTCCGTTCCATTCCATTCCATTGCTTTCCATTCCATTCCATTCCATTCCATTCCATTCCATTCCATTCAATTCCATTCCATTCCATTCCATTCCACCTGAGTCTACTGTACTCCCCGACATTCCACTCCACTCCATTACACTCCATTCCATTCCTTCCCATTCCACTACACTCCACTACACTCCTCTCCATTCCATTCATTGCAAGGACACTGCACATGACTGCACTCCATCACATTCCATTCCATTCCATTCCTTTTCATTCCCTTCCACTGTATTCCTTTAAATTCCACTACTCTCCATTCCATTCCATTCTACTCCAATCCACTCCACTCCAATCCACTGAATTGCATTCCATTCCACTGCATTCCATTCCATTGCTTTCCTATCCATTCAATTCGAATCCACACTTCTGCACTCCAATCCCCTCCACTCCACTGCATTCCATTTTTCCCATTCGCCTCCATTGCATTCCATTAAATTCCATTCCATTCCAATCCATTCCTTTCAATTCTACTACATTCCACTCCCCTCCTCTCCCTTCGTTTAGTCTCCATTCCACTGCTTTACACAGCACTGCACTTTTTTCCATTCCATCCAATTCCTTTCCTTTCCTTTCCATTCCATTCCATTCAATTACATTCTGTTCTTCTCCACTATAATCCACTCCACTCCACTGCAATCCATTCCATTGTATTCCATTCGATTCCATTCATATCCACTCTTCTGAACTCTACTCCTCTCCACTCCAATGCATTCAATTTCTTCCCACTTGCCTCCATTACTATCCACTCTTTCCATTCCATTCCATTCCACTCTTTCCGTTCCACTGCAGTATATTGCATTCCACTCCACTCGACTCTCTTCCTTTCTTCTCTGTTCTGCTTCACTGCACTCCACTGTACTTTTTTCAATTCCATTCCATTCCATTCCATTCCATTCCATTCCATTCTATTCAGTTCCGTTCCATTCCATTCCATTGCTTTCCATTCCATTCCATTCCATTCCATTCCATTCCATTCCATTCTATTCCATTGCATTCTATTCCATTCCATTCCGTTTCTTTCCATTCCATTCCATTTCATTCTATTCCATTCCACTCCATTCCATTCTATTCCATGACTTTTCATTCCATTCCACTGCATTCTACTTCACTCCACTCAATTCCTTTCTTCTCCATTCCACTCCACTGCATTATATTGAACTTTTTTCCATTCATTCCATTCCATTTCATTCCATTCCATTCCATTCCATTCCACTCCATTCCATTCCATTCCATTCCATTCCATTCCACCTGAATCTACTGTACTCCCCGCCATTCCACTCCACTCCATTACACTCCATTCCATTCCTTCCCATTCCACTGCACTCCACTACACTCCTCTCCATTCCATTCATTGCAAGGACACTGCACATGACTGCATTCCATCACATTCCATTCCATTCCATTCCTTTTCATTCCCTTCCATTGTATTCCTTTACATTCCACTACTATCCATTCCATTCCATTCTACTCCAATCCACTCAACTCCAATCCACTGAATTGCATTCCACTCCATTGCATTCCATTCCATTGCTTTCCTATCCATTCAATTCGAATCCACTCTTCTCCACTCCAATCCCCTCCACTCCACTGCATTCCATTTTTCCCATTCGCCTCCATTGCATTCCATTAAATTCCATTCCATTCCAATCCATTCCTTTCAATTCTACTACATTCCACTCCCCTCCTCTCCCTTCGTTTAGTCTCCATTCCACTGCTTTACACAGCACTGCACTTTTTTCCATTCCATCCAATTCCTTTCCTTTCCTTTCCATTCCATTCCATTCAATTCCATTCTGTTCTTTTCCACTATAATCCACTCCACTCCACTGCAATCCATTCCATTGTATTCCATTCGATTCCATTCAAATCCACTCTTCTGCACTCCACTCTTCTCCACTCCAATGCATTCAAATTCTTCCCACTTGCCTCCATTAATATCCACTCCTTTCCATTCCATTCCATTCCACTCTTTCCGTTCCACTGCAGTATATTGCATTCTACTCCACTCGACTCTCTTCCTTTCTTCTCTGTTCTGCTTCACTGCACTCCACCGTACTTTTTTCAATTCCATTCCATTCCATTCCATTCCATTCCATTCCATTCCATTCCATTCTATTCAGTTCCGTTCCATTCCATTCCATTGCTCTCCATTCCATTCCATTCCATTCCATTCCATTCCATTCCATTCCATTCCATTCTATTCCATTGCATTCTATTCCATTCCATTCCGTTTCTTTCCATTCCATTCCATTTTATTCTATTCAATTCCACTCCATTCCATTCTATTCCATGACTTTTCATTCCATTCCACTGCATTCCACTTCACTCCACTCAATTCCTTTCTTCTCCATTCCACTCCACTGCACTATATTGAACTTTTTTCCATTCATTCCATTCCATTTCATTTCATTCCATTCCATTCCATTCCATTCCATTCAATTCCATTCCATTCCATTCCATTCCACCTGAATCTACTGTACTCCCCGCCACTCCACTCCACTCCATTACACTCCATTCCATTCCTTCCCATTCCACTGCACTCCACTACACTCCTCTCCATTCCATTCATTGCAAGGACACTGCACATGACTGCACTCCATCACATTCCATTCCATTCCATTCCTTTTCATTCCCTTCCATTGTATTCCTTTAAATTCCACTACTATCCATTCCATTCCATTCTACTCCAATCCACTCCACTCCAATCCACTGAATTGCATTCCATTCCATTGCATTCCATTCCATTGCTTTCCTATCCATTCAATTCGAATCCACTCTTCTCCACTCCAATCCCCTCCACTCCACTGCATTCCATTTTTCCCATTCGCCTCCATTGCATTCCATTGAATTCCATTCCATTCCAATCCATTCCTTTCAATTCTACTACATTCCACTCCCCTCCTCTCCCTTCGTTTAGTCTCCATTCCACTGCTTTACACACCACTGCACTTTTTTCCATTCCATCCAATTCCTTTCCTTTCCTTTCCATTCCATTCCTTTCAATTCCATTCTGTTCTTTTCCACTATAATCCACTCCACTCCACTGCAATCCATTCCATTGTATTCCATTCGATTCCATTCAAATCCACTCTTCTGCACTCCACTCCTCTCCACTCCAATGCATTCAATTTCTTCCCACTTGCCTCCATTAATATCCACTCCTTTCCATTCCATTCCATTCCACTCTTTCCGTTCCACTGCAGTATATTGCATTCCACTCCACTCGACTCTCTTCGTTTCTTCTCTGTTCTGCTTCACTGCACTCCACTGTACTTTTTTCAATTCCATCCCACTCCATTCCATTCCATTCCATTCCATTCCATTCCATTCCATTCCATTCCATTCCATTCCATTCTATTCAGTTCCGTTCCATTCCATTCCATTGCTTTCCATTCCATTCCATTCCATTCCATTCCATTCCATTCCATTCCATTCTATTCCATTGCATTCTATTCCATTCCATTCCGTTTCTTTCCATTCCTTTCCATTTCATTCTATTCCATTCCACTCCATTCCATTCTATTCCATGACTTTTCATTCCATTCCACTGCATTCCACTTCACTCCACTCAATTCCTTTCTTCTCCATTCCACTCCACTGCACTATATTGAACTTTTTTCCATTCATTCCATTCCATTTCATTTCATTCCATTCCATTCCATTCCATTCCATTCCATTCCATTCAATTCCATTCCATTCCATTCCACCTGAATCTACTGTACTCCCCGCCATTCCACTCAACTCCATTACACTCCATTCCATTCCTTCCCATTCCACTGCACTCCACTACACTCCTCTCCATTCCATTCATTGCAAGGACACTGCACATGACTGCACTCCATCACATTCCATTCCATTCCATTCCTTTTCATTCCCTTCCATTGTATTCCTTTAAATTCCACTACTATCCATTCCATTCCATTCTACTCCAATCCACTCCACTCCAATCCACTGAATTGCATTCCATTCCATTGCATTCCATTCCATTGCTTTCCTATCCATTCAATTCGAATCCAATCTTCTCCACTCCAATCCGCTCCACTCCACTGCATTCCATTTTTCCCATTCGCCTCCATTGCATTCCATTAAATTCCATTCCATTCCAATCCATTCCTTTCAATTCTACTACATTCCACTCCCCTCCTCTCCCTTCGTTTAGTCTCCATTCCACTGCTTTACACACCACTGCACTTTTTTCCATTCCATCCAATTCCTTTCCTTTCCTTTCCATTCCATTCCATTCAATTCCATTCTGTTCTTTTCCACTATAATCCACTCCACTCCACTGCAATCCATTCCATTGTATTCCATTCGATTCCATTCAAATCCACTCTTCTGCACTCCACTCCTCTCCACTCCAATGCATTCAATTTCTTCCCACTTGCCTCCATTAATATCCACTCCTTTCTATTCCATTCCATTCCACTCTTTCCGTTCCACTGCAGTATATTGCATTCCACTCCACTCGACTCTCTTCGTTTCTTCTCTGTTCTGCTTCACTGCACTCCACTGTACTTTTTTCAATTCCATCCCACTCCATTCCATTCCATTCCATTCCATTCCATTCCATTCCATTCCATTCTATTCAGTTCCGTTCCATTCCATTCCATTGCTTTCCATTCCATTCCATTCCATTCCATTCCATTCCATTCTATTCCATTGCATTCTATTCCATTCCATTCCGTTTCTTTCCATTCCATTCCATTTCATTCTATTCCATTCCACTCCATTCCATTCTATTCCATGACTTTTCATTCCATTCCACTGCATTCCACTTCACTCCACTCAATTCCTTTCTTCTCCATTCCACTCCACTGCACTATATTGAACTTTTTTCCATTCATTAAATTCCATTTCATTTCATTCCATTCCATTCCATTCCATTCCATTCAATTCCATTCCATTCCATTCCACCTGAATCTACTGTACTCCCCGCCATTCCACTCAACTCCATTACACTCCATTCCATTCCTTCCCATTCCACTGCACTCCACTACACTCCTCTCCATTCCATTCATTGCAAGGACACTGCACATGACTGCACTCCATCACATTCCATTCCATTCCATTCCTTTTCATTCCCTTCCATTGTATTCCTTTAAATTCCACTACTATCCATTCCATTCCATTCTACTCCAATCCACTCCACTCCAATCCACTGAATTGCATTCCATTCCATTGCATTCCATTCCATTGCTTTCCTATCCATTCAATTCGAATCCAATCTTCTCCACTCCAATCCACTCCACTCCACTGCATTCCATTTTTCCCATTCGCCTCCATTGCATTCCATTAAATTCCATTCCATTCCAATCCATTCCTTTCAATTCTACTACATTCCACTCCCCTCCTCTCCCTTCGTTTAGTCTCCATTCCACTGCTTTACACACCACTGCACTTTTTTCCATTCCATCCAATTCCTTTCCTTTCCTTTCCATTCCATTCCATTCAATTCCATTCTGTTCTTTTCCACTATAATCCACTCCACTCCACTGCAATCCATTCCATTGTATTCCATTCGATTCCATTCAAATCCACTCTTCTGCACTCCACTCCTCTCCACTCCAATGCATTCAATTTCTTCCCACTTGCCTCCATTAATATCCACTCCTTTCCATTCCATTCCATTCCACTCTTTCCGTTCCACTGCAGTATATTGCATTCCACTCCACTCGACTCTCTTCCTTTCTCCTCTGTTCTGCTTCACTGCACTCCACTGTACTTTTTTCAATTCCATTCCACTCCATTCCATTCCATTCCATTCCATTCCATTCCATTCCATTCCATTCCATTCCATTCTATTCAGTTCCGTTCCATTCCATTCCATTGCTTTCCATTCCATTCCATTCCATTCCATTCCATTCCATTCGATTCCATTCCATTCCATTCTATTCCATTGCATTCTATTCCATTCCATTCCGTTTCTTTCCATTCCATTCCATTTCATTCTATTCAATTCCACTCCATTCCATTCTATTCCATGACTTTTCATTCCATTCCACTGCATTCCACTTCACTCCACTCAATTCCTTTCTTCTCCATTCCACTCCACTGCACTATATTGAACTTTTTTCCATTCATTCCATTCCATTTCATTTCATTCCATTCCATTCCATTCCATTCCATTCCATTCAATTCCATTCCATTCCATTCCATTCCACCTGAATCTACTGTACTCTCCGCCATTCCACTCAACTCCATTACACTCCATTCCATTCCTTCCCATTCCACTGCACTCCACTACACTCCTCTCCATTCCATTCATTGCAAGGACACTGCACATGACTGCACTCCATCACATTCCATTCCATTCCATTCCTTTTCATTCCCTTCCATTGTATTCCTTTAAATTCCACTACTATCCATTCCATTCCATTCTACTCCAATCCACTCCACTCCAATCCACTGAATTGCATTCCATTCCATTGCATTCCATTCCATTGCTTTCCTATCCATTCAATTCGAATCCACTCTTCTCCAATCCAATCCGCTCCACTCCACTGCATTCCATTTTTCCCATTCGCCTCCATTGCATTCCATTAAATTCCATTCCATTCCAATCCATTCCTTTCAATTCTACTACATTCCACTCCCCTCCTCTCCCTTCGTTTAGTCTCCATTCCACTGCTTTACACACCACTGCACTTTTTTCCATTCCATCCAATTCCTTTCCTTTCCTTTCCATTCCATTCCATTCAATTCCATTCTGTTCTTTTCCACTATAATCCACTCCACTCCACTGCAATCCATTCCATTGTATTCCATTCGATTCCATTCAAATCCACTCTTCTGCACTCCACTCCTCTCCACTCCAATGCATTCAATTTCTTCCCACTTGCCTCCATTAATATCCACTCCTTTCCATTCCATTCCATTCCACTCTTTCCGTTCCACTGCAGTATATTGCATTCCACTCCACTCGACTCTCTTCGTTTCTTCTCTGTTCTGCTTCACTGCACTCCACTGTACTTTTTTCAATTCCATTCCATTCCATTCCATTCCATTCCATTCCATTCAATTCCATTCCATTCCATTCTATTCAGTTCCGTTCCACTCCATTCCATTGCTTTCCATTCCATTCCATTCCATTCCATTCCATTCCATTCCATTCCATTCCATTCTATTCCATTGCATTCTATTCCATTCCATTCCGTTTGTTTCCATTCCATTCCATTTCATTCTATTCCATTCCACTCCATTCCATTCTATTCCATGACTTTTCATTCTATTCCACTGCATTCCACCTCACTCCACTCAATTCCTTTCTTCTCCATTCCACTCCACTGCACTATATTGAACTTTTTTCCATTCATTCCATTCCATTTCATTCCATTCCATTCCATTCCATTCCATTCCATTCCATTCCACTCCGTTCCATTCCATTCCATTCCATTCCACCTGAATCTACTGTACTCCCCGCCATTCCACTCCACTCCATTACACTCCATTCCATTCCTTCCCATTCCACTGCACTCCACTACACTCCTCTCCATTCCATTCATTGCAAGGACACTGCACATGACTGCACTCCATCACATTCCATTCCATTCCATTCCTTTTCATTCCCTTCCATTGTATTCCTTTAACTTCCTCTACTATCCATTCCATTCCATTCTACTCCAATCCACTCCACTCCAATCCACTGAATTGCATTCCATTCCATTGCATTCCATTCCATTGCTTTCCTATCCATTCAATTCGAATCCAATCTTCTCCACTCCAATCCGCTCCACTCCACTGCATTCCATTTTTCCCATTCGCCTCCATTGCATTCCATTAAATTCCATTCCATTCCAATCCATTCCTTTCAATTCTACTACATTCCACTCCCCTCCTCTCCCTTCGTTTAGTCTCCATTCCACTGCTTTACACACCACTGCACTTTTTTCCATTCCATCCAATTCCTTTCCTTTCCTTTCCATTCCATTCCATTCAATTCCATTCTGTTCTTTTCCACTATAATCCACTCCACTCCACTGCAATCCATTCCATTGTATTCCATTCGATTCCATTCAAATCCACTCTTCTGCACTCCACTCCTCTCCACTCCAATGCATTCAATTTCTTCCCACTTGCCTCCATTAATATCCACTCCTTTCCATTCCATTCCACTCCACTCTTTCCGTTCCACTGCAGTATATTGCATTCCACTCCACTCGACTCTCTTCCTTTCTTCTCTGTTCTGCTTCACTGCACTCCACTGTACTTTTTTCAATTCCATTCCATTCCATTCCATTCCATTCCATTCCATTCCATTCCATTCCATTCCATTCCATTCTATTCAGTTCCGTTCCACTCCATTCCATTGCTTTCCATTCCATTCCATTCCATTCCATTCCATTCCATTCTATTCCATTGCATTCTATTCCATTCCATTCCGTTTGTTTCCATTCCATTCCAATTCATTCTATTCCATTCCACTCCATTCCATTCTATTCCATGACTTTTCATTCCATTCCACTGCATTCCACCTCACTCCACTCAATTCCTTTCTTCTCCATTCCACTCCACTGCACTATATTGAACTTTTTTCCATTCATTCCATTCCATTTCATTCCATTCCATTCCATTCCATTCCATTCCATTCCATTCCATTCCACTCCATTCCATTCCATTCCATTCCATTCCACCTGAATCTACTGTACTCCCCGCCATTCCACTCCACTCCATTACACTCCATTCCATTCCTTCCCATTCCACTGCACTCCACTACACTCCTCTCCATTCCATTCATTGCAAGGACACTGCACATGACTGCACTCCATCACATTCCATTCCATTCCATTCCTTTTCATTCCCTTCCATTGTATTCCTTTAAATTCCACTACTATCCATTGCATTCCATTCTACTCCAATCCACTCCACTCCAATCCACTGAATTGCATTCCATTCCATTGCATTCCATTCCATTGCTTTCCTATCCATTCAATTCGAATCCACTCTTCTCCACTCCAATCCCCTCCACTCCACTGCATTCCACTTTTCCCATTCGCCTCCATTGCATTCCATTAAATTCCATTCCATTCCAATCCATTCCTTTCAATTCTACTACATTCCACTCCCCTCCTCTCCCTTCGTTTAGTCTCCATTCCACTGCTTTACACACCACTGCACTTTTTTCCATTCCATCCAATTCCTTTCCTTTCCTTTCCATTCCATTCCATTCAATTCCATTCTGTTCTTTTCCACTATAATCCACTCCACTCCACTGCAATCCATTCCATTGTATTCCATTCGATTCCATTCAAATACACTCTTCTGCACTCCACTCTTCTCCACTCCAATGCATTCAATTTCTTCCCACTTGCTTCCATTAATATCCACTCCTTTCCATTCAATTCCATTCCACTCTTTCCGTTCCACTGTAGTATATTGCATTCCACTCCACTCGACTCTCTTCCTTTCTTCTCTGTTCTGCTTCACTGCACTCCACTGTACTTTTTTCAATTCCATTCCATTCCATTCCATTCCATTCCATTCCATTCCATTCCATTCCATTCCGTTCTTTTCCATTCCATTCCATTCGTTCCTCTAGAATACACTCCACTCCACTCCATTCCACTCCAATCCATTCAACTCAAATCCACTCCTCCAATCCACTCCTCTCCTCTCCACTTCATTCTGCTCCTTACCATTCAACTACATTCCAGTCCCTTCCTTTCCATTCCATTCCATTCCAATCCATTCCATTCCTTTCCATTCCATTCCATTCAATTCCAATCCATTCAATTCCTTTCCATTCCATTCCATTCCATTCCTTTCCATTCCATTTCATTCCATTCCATTCCATTACCCTCCATTCCACTGCACTCCACTCTCTTCATTTCTTCTCCATTCCACTCCACTACTCTCCCCTGAACTTTTTTTCATTCCAGTTCTTTCCATTCCGTTCCATTTCATTCCATTCTTTTCCACTACAATCCACTCCACTGCCCTCCAATCCATTCCATTCCATTCTATTCCATTCAAATCCGCTATTCACCCCACTCCTCTCAACTCCACTGCATTTTATTCCTTCCCCTTCGCCTACATTGCATTCCACTCCATTCCATTCCATTCCATTCCAATTGCACTCTATTCTACTCTGTTCCATTCGGTTCCATTACTTTTCATTCTGTTCCTTTGTATTACATTCCATTCCATTACTTTCCTTTCCATTCCATTCTACTCCAATCCACTCCACGAGAATCCAATGCTTTCCATTCCATTCCATTCCATTCCTTTACATTACATTACATTACATTACATTACATTACATTACATTATATTACATTACATTTTTTTTCATTCCATTCCATTAAATTCCGTTCCTTTCCATTCAATTCCATTCCATTCTTTTCAAGTACAATCCACTCCCCTGGACTCCAAACCATTCCATTCCATTCCATTCAATTCATATCCACTCTTCTGCACTCCACAGCATTCCATTCCTTCCCATTGACGTCCATTTCTGTCCACTCCATTCCATCACATTCAACTCCATTTCACTCCACTACACTATCTTCCTTTCTTCTTCATTCCACTCCTCTGCACTCCACTGCACTTTTTTCCATTTCATTCTGTTCCATTCCATTCCATTCCGTTCTGTTCCTTTCCATTCCATTCTATTCCATTCCTATCCCCTCCATGCAGCTCCACCCCAGTCCACTGCATTCCATTCCATTCCACTCCATTCCATTCCATTCCAATCCATTCCATACCATTCCATTCAATTCCATTCCACCTGAATCTACTGTACTCCCCACCATTCCACTCCACTCCATTACACTCCATTC
Organism: Symphalangus syndactylus; assembly: GCF_028878055.3. NCBI lineage: Eukaryota > Metazoa > Chordata > Mammalia > Primates > Hylobatidae > Symphalangus > Symphalangus syndactylus. The sequence goes on along the minus strand of NC_072434.2, from coordinate 44,566,426 downwards.
CATTCCTTCCCATTTCACTGCACTCCAAGACACTCCTCTCCATTCCATTCATTGCAAGGACACTGCACATGACTGCACTCCATCACATTCCATTCCATTCCATTCCTTTTCATTCCCTTCCATTGTATTCCTTTAAATTCCACTACTATCCATTCCATTCCATTCTACTCCAATCCACTCCACTCCAATCCACTGAATTGCATTCCATTCCATTGCATTCCATTCCATTGCTTTCCTATCCATTCAATTCGAATCCACTCTTCTCCACTCCAATCCCCACCACTCCACTGCATTCCATTTTTCCCATTCGCCTCCATTGCATTCCATTAAATTCCATTCCATTCCAATCCATTCCTTTCAATTCTACTACATTCTACTCCCCTCCTCTCCCTTCGTTTAGTCTCCATTCCACTGCTTTACACACCACTGCACTTTTTTCCATTCCATCCAATTCCTTTCCTTTCCTTTCCATTCCTTTCCATTCAATTCCATTCTGTTCTTTTCCACTATAATCCACTCCACTCCACTGCAATCCATTCCATTGTATTCCATTCGATTCCATTCAAATCCACTCTTCTGCACTCCACTCCTGTCCACTCCAATGCATTCAATTTCTTCCCACTTGCCTCCATTAATATCCACTCCTATCCATTCCATTCCATTCCACTCTTTCCGTTCCACTGCAGTATATTGCATTCCACTCCAATCGACTCTCCTCCTTTCTTCTCTGTTCTGCTTCACTGCACTCCACTGTACTTTTTTCAATTCCATTCCATTCCATTCCATTCCTTTCTATTCAGTTCCGTTCCATTCCATTTCATTGCTTTCCTTTCCATTCCATTCCATTCCATTCCATTCCATTCCATTCCATTCCATTCTATTCCATTGCATTCTATTCCATTCCATTCCGTTTCTTTCCATTCCATTCCATTTCATTCTATTCCATTCCTCTCCATTCCATTCTGTTCCATGACTTTTCATTCCATTCCACTGCATTCCACTTCACTCCACTCAATTCCTTTCTTCTCCATTCCACTCCACTGCACTACATTGAACTTTTTTCCATTCATTCCATTCCATTTCATTCCATTCCATTCCATTCCATTCCATTCCATTCCATTCCATTCCATTTCATTTCATTCCATTCCATTCCATTGCATTCCCCTCTGCGCAACTCCACTCCAATGCACTGCTTTCCATTCCATACCATTCCATTCCATTCCATTCCATTCCATTCCTTTCCATTCCATTTATTTCCATTTCATTCCATTCCACCTGAATCCACTCTAATCCCCGCCATTTCACTCTACTCCACTCCACTCCTCTCCATTTCATTCATTTCCAATACACTGCACTCCACTCCTCTCCATTCAATTACTTTTCATTCATTCCATTCTATTCCATTACATTCCATTCCGTTGGTTTCCATTCCATTCAATTCTAATCCAATCCTCTCTACTCCAATCCACTGCATTCCGATCTATTCCATTCCGTTGCATTGCGTTCCATTCCATTCAATTCAAATACACTCTTTCCTCTCCACTCTTCAAAACTACACTGCATTCCATTCCTTCCCATTCACCTCCATTACAGTCGACTCCGTTCCATTCCTTTCCAATCCTTTCCACTCCATTCCACTCTACACTCCACTCCTGTCTTCGTCTTTCCACTCCCCTACACTCTACTGCACTTTTTTCCATTCCACTCCATTCCATTCCATTCCATTCCGTTCCATTCCATTCCATTACATTCCATTTCATTCCTTTACATTCCTTTACATTGTAATATATTCCTTTCCAGTACTTTCCATTCCATTCCATTCTACTCCAATCCACTCCATTCCAATCCACTGCATTCCATTCCTTTTCAGTCCATTCCATTGCATTCCATTCCATTCATTTCAAATCCACTCTTCTCCTCTCCACTTGTCTCCAGTCCACTGCATTCCATTCATTCCCATTCATCTCCATTCCAGTATACTCCATTCCGTTCCATTCCATTCCATTCGACTCCATTCCAATCTACTCCACTCCCTTCCTTTCTACTCCATTCCACTCCACTGCACTCCACTGCCCGTTTTTTACATTGCATTCCTTTCCATTCCTTTGCATTCTTTTCTAATCCATTCCAGTCCACTACACTCTTTTCCTTTCTTCTCTATTCTAATCCACTGAACTCCACTGCCCTTTTTTTCAGTCCATTGCATTCCATTCCATTCTCTTCCATTTCGTTACGTTACGTTCCATTCCGTTCCGTTCCTTTTCATTCCGTTCCATTGTATTCCATTCCATTCCATTACTTTCTATTCCATTCCATTCTAATCCAATCCGCTCCACTCTAATCCAAAGCATTCCATTCCATGCCATTCCTTTGCATTGCATTCAATTCTATTCAATTCCGCTTTTCACTCCACTCCTCTCCACTCCACTGCATTCCATTCCATTCCATTCCTTTCTACTCCATTCCACTCCACTCCACTCCTTTCCAATCTTCTCCGTTACACTCCACTGCATTCCACTGCACTTTATTCCATTCCATTACATTCCGTTCCTTTCAATTCCATTCCATTCGTTCCTCTAGTATACACTCCACTCCACTCCATTCCACTCCAATCCATTCAACTCAAATCCACTCCTCCACTCCTCTCCTCTCCTCTCCATTTCATTCTGCTCCTTACGATTCAACTACATTCCAGTCCCTTCCTTTCCATTCCATTCCATTCCATTCCATTCCATTCCATTCCATTCCATTCCATTCCTTTCCATTCCATTTCATTCCATTCCATTCCATTATCCTCCATTCCACTACACTCCACTCTCTTCATTTCTTCTCCATTCCACTCCAATACTCTCCCCTGAACTTTTTTTCATTCCAGTTCTTTCCATTCCGTTCCATTTCATTCCATTCTTTTCCACTACAATCCACTCCACTGCCCTCCAATCCATTCCATTCCATTCTATTCCATTCAAATCCACTCTTCACCCCACTCCTCTCAACTCCACTGCATTTTATTCCTTCCCATTCGCCTACATTGCATTCCACTCCATTCCATTCCATTCCATTCCAATTGCACTCTATTCTACTCTGTTCCATTCGGTTCCATTACTTTTCATTCTGTTCCTTTGTATTCCATTAGATTCCATTACTTTCCTTTCCATTCCATTCTACTCCAATCCACTCCACGCCAATCCAATGCTTTCCATTCCATTCCATTCCATTACATTACATTACATTACATTACATTACATTACATTACATTTTTTTTCATTCCATTCCATTAAATTCCGTTCCATTCCATTCAATTCCATTGCATTCTTTTCAAGTACAATCCACTCCACTGGACTCCAAACCATTCCATTCCATTCCATTCAATTCATATCCACTCCTCTCCATTCCAGAGAATTCCATTCCTTCCTATTGACGTCCATTTCTCTCCACTCCATTCCATTACATTCAACTCCATTTCACTCCTCTACACTATATTCCTTTCTTCTTCATTCCACTCCTCTGCACTCCACTGCACTTTTTTCCATTCCATTCTGTTCCATTCCATTCCATTCCGTTCTGTTCCATTCCATTCCATTCTATTCCATTCCTATCCCCTCCATGCAGCTCCACTCCTGTCCACTGCATTCCATTCCATTCCATTCAATTCCATTCCATTCCATTCCATTCCACCTGAATCTACTGTACTCCCCGCCATTCCACTCCACTCCATTACACTCCATTCCATTCCTTCCCATTCCACTGCACTCCACTACACTCCTCTCCATTCCATTCATTGCAAGGACACTGCACATGACTGCACTCCATCACATTCCATTCCATTCCATTCCTTTTCATTCCCTTCCATTGTATTCCTTTAAATTCCACTACTATCCATTCCATTCCATTCTACTCCAATCCACTCCACACCAATCCACTGAATTGCATTCCATTCCATTGCATTCCATTCCATTGCTTTCCTATCCATTCAATTCGAATCCACTCTTCTCCACTCCAATCTCCTCCACTCCACTGCATTCCATTTCTCCCATTCGCCTCCATTGCATTCCACTAAATTCCATTCCATTCCAATCCATTCCTTTCAATTCTACTACATTCCACTCCCCTCCTCTCCCTTCGTTTAGTCTCCATTCCACTGCTTTACACACCACTGCACTTTTTTCCATTCCATCCAATTCCTTTCCTTTCCTTTCCATTCCATTCCATTCAATTGCATTCTGTTCTTCTCCACTATAATCCACTCCACTCCACTGCAATCCATTCCATTGTATTCCATTCGATTCCATTCAAATCCACTCTTCTGCACTCTACTCCTCTCCACTCCAATGCATTCAATTTCTTCCCACTTGCCTCCATTACTATCCACTCCTTTCCATTCCATTCCATTCCACTCTTTCCGTTCCACTGCAGTATATTGCATTCCACTCCACTCGACTCTCTTCCTTTCTTCTCTGTTATGCTTCACTGCACTCCACTCTACTTTTTTCAATTCCATTCCATTCCATTCCATTCCATTCCATTCCATTCCATTCTATTCAGTTCCGTTCCATTCCATTCCATTGCTTTCCATTCCATTCCATTCCATTCCATTCCATTCCATTCCATTCCATTCCATTCTATTCCATTGCATTCTATTCCATTCCATTCCGTTTCTTTCCATTCCATTCCATTTCATTCTGTTCCATTCCACTCCATTCCATTCTATTCCATGACTTTTCATTCCATTCCACTGCATTCCACTTCAATCCACTCAATTCCTTTCTTCTCCATTCCACTCCACTGCCCTATATTGAACTTTTTTCCATTCATTCCATTCCATTTCATTTCATTCCATTCCATTCCATTCCATTCCATTCAATTCCATTCCATTCCATTCCATTCCACTGAGTCTACTGTACTCCCCGCCATTCCACTCCACTCCATTACACTCCATTCCATTCCTTCCCATTCCACTACACTCCACTACACTCCTCTCCATTCCATTCATTGCAAGGACACTGCACATGACTGCACTCCATCACATTCCATTCCATTCCATTCCTTTTCATTCCCTTCCACTGTATTCCTTTAAATTCCACTACTATCCATTCCATTCCATTCTACTCCAATCCACTCCACTCCAATCCACTGAATTGCATTCCATTCCACTGCATTCCATTCCATTGCTTTCCTATCCATTCAATTCGAATCCACTCTTCTGCACTCCAATCCCCTCCACTCCACTGCATTCCATTTTTCCCATTCGCCTCCATTGCATTCCATTAAATTCCATTCCATTCCAATCCATTCCTTTCAATTCTACTACATTCCACTCCCCTCCTCTCCCTTCGTTTAGTCTCCATTCCACTGCTTTACACACCACTGCACTTTTTTCCATTCCATCCAATTCCTTTCCTTTCCTTTCCATTCCATTCCATTCAATTACATTCTCTTCTCCTCCACTATAATCCACTCCACTCCACTGCAATCCATTCCATTGTATTCCATTCGATTCCATTCAAATCCACTCTTCTGAACTCTACTCCTCTCCACTCCAATGCATTCAATTTCTTCCCACTTGCCTCCATTACTATCCACTCTTTCCATTCCATTCCATTCCACTCTTTCCGTTCCACTGCAGTATATTGCATTCCACTCCACTCGACTCTCTTCCTTTCTTCTCTGTTATGCTTCACTGCACTCCACTGTACTTTTTTCAATTCCATTCCATTCCATTCCATTCCATTCCATTCCATTCCATTCCATTCCATTCTATTCAGTTCCGTTCCATTCCATTCCATTGCTTTCCATTCCATTCCATTCCATTCCATTCCATTCCATTCCATTCCATTCTATTCCATTGCATTCTATTCCATTCCATTCCGTTTCTTTCCATTCCATTCCATTTCATTCTACTCCATTCCACTCCATTCCATTCTATTCCATGACTTTTCATTCCATTCCACTGCATTCCACTTCACTCCACTCAATTCCTTTCTTCTCCATTCCACTCCACTGCACTATATTGAACTTTTTTCCATTCATTCCATTCCATTTCATTTCATTCCATTCCATTCCATTCCATTCCATTCCACCTGAATCTACTGTACTCCCCGCCATTCCACTCCACTCCATTACACTCCATTCCATTCCTTCCCATTCCACTGCACTCCACTACACTCCTCTCCATTCCATTCATTGCAAGGACACTGCACATGACTGCACTCCATCACATTCCATTCCATTCCATTCCTTTTCATTCCCTTCCATTGTATTCCTTTAACTTCCTCTACTATCCATTCCATTCCATTCTACTCCAATCCACTCCACTCCAATCCACTGAATTGCATTCCATTCCATTGCATTCCATTCCATTGCTTTCCTATCCATTCAATTCGAATCCAATCTTCTCCACTCCAATCCGCTCCACTCCACTGCATTCCATTTTTCCCATTCGCCTCCATTGCATTCCATTAAATTCCATTCCATTCCAATCCATTCCTTTCAATTCTACTACATTCCACTCCCCTCCTCTCCCTTCGTTTAGTCTCCATTCCACTGCTTTACACACCACTGCACTTTTTTCCATTCCATCCAATTCCTTTCCTTTCCTTTCCATTCCATTCCATTCAATTCCATTCTGTTCTTTTCCACTATAATCCACTCCACTCCACTGCAATCCATTCCATTGTATTCCATTCGATTCCATTCAAATCCACTCTTCTGCACTCCACTCCTCTCCACTCCAATGCATTCAATTTCTTCCCACTTGCCTCCATTAATATCCACTCCTTTCCATTCCATTCCACTCCACTCTTTCCGTTCCACTGCAGTATATTGCATTCCACTCCACTCGACTCTCTTCCTTTCTTCTCTGTTCTGCTTCACTGCACTCCACTGTACTTTTTTCAATTCCATTCCATTCCATTCCATTCCATTCCATTCCATTCCATTCCATTCCATTCCATTCTATTCAGTTCCGTTCCACTCCATTCCATTGCTTTCCATTCCATTCCATTCCATTCCATTCCATTCCATTCTATTCCATTGCATTCTATTCCATTCCATTCCGTTTGTTTCCATTCCATTCCAATTCATTCTATTCCATTCCACTCCATTCCATTCTATTCCATGACTTTTCATTCCATTCCACTGCATTCCACCTCACTCCACTCAATTCCTTTCTTCTCCATTCCACTCCACTGCACTATATTGAACTTTTTTCCATTCATTCCATTCCATTTCATTCCATTCCATTCCATTCCATTCCATTCCATTCCATTCCATTCCACTCCATTCCATTCCATTCCATTCCATTCCACCTGAATCTACTGTACTCCCCGCCATTCCACTCCACTCCATTACACTCCATTCCATTCCTTCCCATTCCACTGCACTCCACTACACTCCTCTCCATTCCATTCATTGCAAGGACACTGCACATGACTGCACTCCATCACATTCCATTCCATTCCATTCCTTTTCATTCCCTTCCATTGTATTCCTTTAAATTCCACTACTATCCATTGCATTCCATTCTACTCCAATCCACTCCACTCCAATCCACTGAATTGCATTCCATTCCATTGCATTCCATTCCATTGCTTTCCTATCCATTCAATTCGAATCCACTCTTCTCCACTCCAATCCCCTCCACTCCACTGCATTCCACTTTTCCCATTCGCCTCCATTGCATTCCATTAAATTCCATTCCATTCCAATCCATTCCTTTCAATTCTACTACATTCCACTCCCCTCCTCTCCCTTCGTTTAGTCTCCATTCCACTGCTTTACACACCACTGCACTTTTTTCCATTCCATCCAATTCCTTTCCTTTCCTTTCCATTCCATTCCATTCAATTCCATTCTGTTCTTTTCCACTATAATCCACTCCACTCCACTGCAATCCATTCCATTGTATTCCATTCGATTCCATTCAAATACACTCTTCTGCACTCCACTCTTCTCCACTCCAATGCATTCAATTTCTTCCCACTTGCTTCCATTAATATCCACTCCTTTCCATTCAATTCCATTCCACTCTTTCCGTTCCACTGTAGTATATTGCATTCCACTCCACTCGACTCTCTTCCTTTCTTCTCTGTTCTGCTTCACTGCACTCCACTGTACTTTTTTCAATTCCATTCCATTCCATTCCATTCCATTCCATTCCATTCCATTCCATTCCGTTCTTTTCCATTCCATTCCATTCGTTCCTCTAGAATACACTCCACTCCACTCCATTCCACTCCAATCCATTCAACTCAAATCCACTCCTCCAATCCACTCCTCTCCTCTCCACTTCATTCTGCTCCTTACCATTCAACTACATTCCAGTCCCTTCCTTTCCATTCCATTCCATTCCAATCCATTCCATTCCTTTCCATTCCATTCCATTCCATTCCTTTCCATTCCATTTCATTCCATTCCATTCCATTACCCTCCATTCCACTGCACTCCACTCTCTTCATTTCTTCTCCATTCCACTCCACTACTCTCCCCTGAACTTTTTTTCATTCCAGTTCTTTCCATTCCGTTCCATTTCATTCCATTCTTTTCCACTACAATCCACTCCACTGCCCTCCAATCCATTCCATTCCATTCTATTCCATTCAAATCCGCTATTCACCCCACTCCTCTCAACTCCACTGCATTTTATTCCTTCCCCTTCGCCTACATTGCATTCCACTCCATTCCATTCCATTCCATTCCAATTGCACTCTATTCTACTCTGTTCCATTCGGTTCCATTACTTTTCATTCTGTTCCTTTGTATTACATTCCATTCCATTACTTTCCTTTCCATTCCATTCTACTCCAATCCACTCCACGAGAATCCAATGCTTTCCATTCCATTCCATTCCATTCCTTTACATTACATTACATTACATTACATTACATTACATTACATTACATTATATTACATTACATTTTTTTTCATTCCATTCCATTAAATTCCGTTCCTTTCCATTCAATTCCATTCCATTCTTTTCAAGTACAATCCACTCCCCTGGACTCCAAACCATTCCATTCCATTCCATTCAATTCATATCCACTCTTCTGCACTCCACAGCATTCCATTCCTTCCCATTGACGTCCATTTCTGTCCACTCCATTCCATCACATTCAACTCCATTTCACTCCACTACACTATCTTCCTTTCTTCTTCATTCCACTCCTCTGCACTCCACTGCACTTTTTTCCATTCCATTCTGTTCCATTCCATTCCATTCCGTTCTGTTCCTTTCCATTCCATTCTATTCCATTCCTATCCCCTCCATGCAGCTCCACCCCAGTCCACTGCATTCCATTCCATTCCACTCCATTCCATTCCATTCCATTCCATTCCATTCCATTCCATTCAATTCCATTCCACCTGAATCTACTGTACTCCCCACCATTCCACTCCACTCCATTACACTCCATTCCATTCCTTCCCATTTCACTGCACTCCACGACACTCCTCTCCATTCCATTCATTGCAAGGACACTGCACATGACTGCACTCCATCACATTCCATTCCATTCCATTCCTTTTCATTCCCTTCCATTGTATTCCTTTAAATTCCACTACTATCCATTCCATTCCATTCTACTCCAATCCACTCCACTCCAATCCACTGAATTGCATTCCATTCCATTGCATTCCATTCCATTGCTTTCCTATCCATTCAATTCGAATCCACTCTTCTCCACTCCAATCCCCACCACTCCACTGCATTCCATTTTTCCCATTCGCCTCCATTGCATTCCATTAAATTCCATTCCATTCCAATCCATTCCTTTCAATTCTACTACATTCTACTCCCCTCCTCTCCCTTCGTTTAGTCTCCATTCCACTGCTTTACACACCACTGCACTTTTTTCCATTCCATCCAATTCCTTTCCTTTCCTTTCCATTCCTTTCCATTCAATTCCATTCTGTTCTTTTCCACTATAATCCACTCCACTCCACTGCAATCCATTCCATTGTATTCCATTCGATTCCATTCAAATCCACTCTTCTGCACTCCACTCCTGTCCACTCCAATGCATTCAATTTCTTCCCACTTGCCTCCATTAATATCCACTCCTATCCATTCCATTCCATTCCACTCTTTCCGTTCCACTGCAGTATATTGCATTCCACTCCAATCGACTCTCCTCCTTTCTTCTCTGTTCTGCTTCACTGCACTCCACTGTACTTTTTTCAATTCCATTCCATTCCATTCCATTCCATTCTATTCAGTTCCGTTCCATTCCATTTCATTGCTTTCCTTTCCATTCCATTCCATTCCATTCCATTCCATTCCATTCCATTCCATTCTATTCCATTGCATTCTATTCCATTCCATTCCGTTTCTTTCCATTCCATTCCATTTCATTCTATTCCATTCCTCTCCATTCCATTCTGTTCCATGACTTTTCATTCCATTCCACTGCATTCCACTTCACTCCACTCAATTCCTTTCTTCTCCATTCCACTCCACTGCACTACATTGAACTTTTTTCCATTCATTCCATTCCATTTCATTCCATTCCATTCCATTCCATTCCATTCCATTCCATTCCATTTCATTTCATTCCATTTCATTCCATTGCATTCCCCTCTGCGCAACTCCACTCCAATGCACTGCTTTCCATTCCATTCCATTCCATTCCATTCCATTCCATTCCTTTCCATTCCATTTATTTCCATTTCATTCCATTCCACCTGAATCCACTCTAATCCCCGCCATTTCACTCTACTCCACTCCACTCCTCTCCATTTCATTCATTTCCAATACACTGCACTCCACTCCTCTCCATTCAATTACTTTTCATTCATTCCATTCTATTCCATTACATTCTATTCCGTTGGTTTCCATTCCATTCAATTCTAATCCAATCCTCTCTACTCCAATCCACTGCATTCCGATCTATTCCATTCCGTTGCATTGCGTTCCATTCCATTCAATTCAAATACACTCTTTCCTCTCCACTCTTCAAAACTACACTGCATTCCATTCCTTCCCATTCACCTCCATTACAGTCGACTCCGTTCCATTCCTTTCCAATCCTTTCCACTCCATTCCACTCTACACTCCACTCCTGTCTTCGTCTTTCCACTCCCCTACACTCTACTGCACTTTTTTCCATTCCACTCCATTCCATTCCATTCCATTCCGTTCCATTCCATTCCATTACATTCCATTTCATTAATTTACATTCCTTTACATTGTAATATATTCCATTCCAGTACTTTCCATTCCATTCCATTCTACTCCTATCCACTCCATTCCAATCCACTGCATTCCATTCCTTTTCAGTCCATTCCATTGCATTCCATTCCATTCATTTCAAATCCACTCTTCTCCTCTCCACTTGTCTCCAGTCCACTGCATTCCATTCATTCCCATTCATCTCCATTCCAGTATACTCCATTCCGTTCCCTTCCATTCCATTCGACTCCATTCCAATCTACTCCACTCCCTTCCTTTCTACTCCATTCCACTCCACTGCACTCCACTGCCCGTTTTTTACATTGCATTCCTTTCCATTCCTTTGCATTCTTTTCTAATCCATTCCAGTCCACTATACTCTTTTCCTTTCTTCTCTATTCTAATCCACTGAACTCCACTGCCCTTTTTTTCAGTCCATTGCATTCCATTCCATTCTCTTCCATTTCGTTACGTTACGTTCCATTCCGTTCCGTTCCTTTTCATTCCGTTCCATTGTATTCCATTCCATTCCATTACTTTCTATTCCATTCCATTCTAATCCAATCCGCTCCACTCTAATCCAAAGCATTCCATTCCATGCCATTCCTTTGCATTGCATTCAATTCTATTCAATTCCGCTTTTCACTCCACTCCTCTCCACTCCACTGCATTCCATTCCATTCCATTCCTTTCTACTCCATTCCACTCCACTCCACTCCTTTCCAATCTTCTCCGTTACACTCCACTGCATTCCACTGCACTTTATTCCATTCCATTACATTCCGTTCCTTTCAATTCCATTCCATTCGTTCCTCTAGTATACACTCCACTCCACTCCATTCCACTCCAATCCATTCAACTCAAATCCACTCCTCCACTCCTCTCCTCTCCTCTCCACTTCATTCTGCTCCTTACTATTCAACTACATTCCAGTCCCTTCCTTTCCATTCCATTCCATTCCATTCCATTCCATTCCATTCCATTCCTTTCCATTCCATTTCATTCCATTCCATTCCATTATCCTCCATTCCACTACACTCCACTCTCTTCATTTCTTCTCCATTCCACTCCACTACTCTCCCCTGAACTTTTTTTCATTCCAGTTCTTTCCATTCCGTTCCATTTCATTCCATTCTTTTCCACTACAATCCACTCCACTGCCCTCCAATCCATTCCATTCCATTCTATTCCATTCAAATCCACTCTTCACCCCACTCCTCTCAACTCCACTGCATTTTATTCCTTCCCATTCGCCTACATTGCATTCCACTCCATTCCATTCCATTCCATTCCAATTGCACTCTATTCTACTCTGTTCCATTCGGTTCCATTACTTTTCATTCTGTTCCTTTGTATTCCATTACATTCCATTACTTTCCTTTCCATTCCATTCTACTCCAATCCACTCCACGCCAATCCAATGCTTTCCATTCCATTCCATTCCATTACATTACATTACATTCCATTACATTCCATTCCATTTTTTTTCATTCCATTCCATTAAATTCCGTTCCATTCCATTCAATTCCATTGCATTCTTTTCAAGTACAATCCACTCCACTGGACTCCAAACCATTCCATTCCATTCCATTCAATTCATATCCACTCCTCTCCATTCCAGAGAATTCCATTCCTTCCTATTGACGTCCATTTCTCCCCACTCCATTCCAATACATTCAACTCCATTTCACTCCTCTACACTATATTCCTTTCTTCTTCATTCCACTCCTCTGCACTCCACTGCACTTTTTTCCATTCCATTCTGTTCCATTCCATTCCATTCCGTTCTGTTCCATTCCATTCCATTCTATTCCATTCCTATCCCCTCCATGCAGCTCCACTCCTGTCCACTGCATTCCATTCCATTCCATTCAATTCCATTCCATTCCATTCCATTCCACCTGAATCTACTGTACTCCCCGCCATTCCACTCCACTCCATTACACTCCATTCCATTCCTTCCCATTCCACTGCACTCCACTACACTCCTCTCCATTCCATTCATTGCAAGGACACTGCACATGACTGCACTCCATCACATTCCATTCCATTCCATTCCTTTTCATTCCCTTCCATTGTATTCCTTTAAATTCCACTACTATCCATTCCATTCCATTCTACTCCAATCCACTCCACACCAATCCACTGAATTGCATTCCATTCCATTGCATTCCATTCCATTGCTTTCCTATCCATTCAATTCGAATCCACTCTTCTCCACTCCAATCCCCACCACTCCACTGCATTCCATTTCTCCCATTCGCCTCCATTGCATTCCACTAAATTCCATTCCATTCCAATCCATTCCTTTCAATTCTACTACATTCCACTCCCCTCCTCTCCCTTCGTTTAGTCTCCATTCCACTGCTTTACACACCACTGCACTTTTTTCCATTCCATCCAATTCCTTTCCTTTCCTTTCCATTCCATTCCATTCAATTGCATTCTGTTCTTCTCCACTATAATCCACTCCACTCCACTGCAATCCATTCCATTGTATTCCATTCGATTCCATTCAAATCCACTCTTCTGCACTCCACTCCTGTCCACTCCAATGCATTCAATTTCTTCCCACTTGCCTCCATTAATATCCACTCCTATCCATTCCATTCCATTCCACTCTTTCCGTTCCACTGCAGTATATTGCATTCCACTCCAATCGACTCTCCTCCTTTCTTCTCTGTTCTGCTTCACTGCACTCCACTGTACTTTTTTCAATTCCATTCCATTCCATTCCATTCCATTCTATTCAGTTCCGTTCCATTCCATTTCATTGCTTTCCTTTCCATTCCATTCCATTCCATTCCATTCCATTCCATTCCATTCCATTCCATTCTATTCCATTGCATTCTATTCCATTCCATTCCGTTTCTTTCCATTCCATTCCATTTCATTCTATTCCATTCCTCTCCATTCCATTCTGTTCCATGACTTTTCATTCCATTCCACTGCATTCCACTTCACTCCACTCAATTCCTTTCTTCTCCATTCCACTCCACTGCACTACATTGAACTTTTTTCCATTCATTCCATTCCATTTCATTCCATTCCATTCCATTCCATTCCATTCCATTCCATTCCATTTCATTTCATTCCATTTCATTCCATTGCATTCCCCTCTGCGCAACTCCACTCCAATGCACTGCTTTCCATTCCATTCCATTCCATTCCATTCCATTCCATTCCTTTCCATTCCATTTATTTCCATTTCATTCCATTCCACCTGAATCCACTCTAATCCCCGCCATTTCACTCTACTCCACTCCACTCCTCTCCATTTCATTCATTTCCAATACACTGCACTCCACTCCTCTCCATTCAATTACTTTTCATTCATTCCATTCTATTCCATTACATTCCATTCCGTTGGTTTCCATTCCATTCAATTCTAATCCAATCCTCTCTACTCCAATCCACTGCATTCCGATCTATTCCATTCCGTTGCATTGCGTTCCATTCCATTCAATTCAAATACACTCTTTCCTCTCCACTCTTCAAAACTACACTGCATTCCATTCCTTCCCATTCACCTCCATTACAGTCGACTCCGTTCCATTCCTTTCCAATCCTTTCCACTCCATTCCACTCTACACTCCACTCCTGTCTTCGTCTTTCCACTCCCCTACACTCTACTGCACTTTTTTCCATTCCACTCCATTCCATTCCATTCCATTCCGTTCCATTCCATTCCATTACATTCCATTTCATTAATTTACATTCCTTTACATTGTAATATATTCCATTCCAGTACTTTCCATTCCATTCCATTCTACTCCTATCCACTCCATTCCAATCCACTGCATTCCATTCCTTTTCAGTCCATTCCATTGCATTCCATTCCATTCATTTCAAATCCACTCTTCTCCTCTCCACTTGTCTCCAGTCCACTGCATTCCATTCATTCCCATTCATCTCCATTCCAGTATACTCCATTCCGTTCCCTTCCATTCCATTCGACTCCATTCCAATCTACTCCACTCCCTTCCTTTCTACTCCATTCCACTCCACTGCACTCCACTGCCCGTTTTTTACATTGCATTCCTTTCCATTCCTTTGCATTCTTTTCTAATCCATTCCAGTCCACTACACTCTTTTCCTTTCTTCTCTATTCTAATCCACTGAACTCCACTGCCCTTTTTTTCAGTCCATTGCATTCCATTCCATTCTCTTCCATTTCGTTACGTTACGTTCCATTCCGTTCCGTTCCTTTTCATTCCGTTCCATTGTATTCCATTCCATTCCATTACTTTCTATTCCATTCCATTCTAATCCAATCCGCTCCACTCTAATCCAAAGCATTCCATTCCATGCCATTCCTTTGCATTGCATTCAATTCTATTCAATTCCGCTTTTCACTCCACTCCTCTCCACTCCACTGCATTCCATTCCATTCCATTCCTTTCTACTCCATTCCACTCCACTCCACTCCTTTCCAATCTTCTCCGTTACACTCCACTGCATTCCACTGCACTTTATTCCATTCCATTACATTCCGTTCCTTTCAATTCCATTCCATTCGTTCCTCTAGTATACACTCCACTCCACTCCATTCCACTCCAATCCATTCAACTCAAATCCACTCCTCCACTCCTCTCCTCTCCTCTCCACTTCATTCTGCTCCTTACTATTCAACTACATTCCAGTCCCTTCCTTTCCATTCCATTCCATTCCATTCCATTCCATTCCATTCCATTCCTTTCCATTCCATTTCATTCCATTCCATTCCATTATCCTCCATTCCACTACACTCCACTCTCTTCATTTCTTCTCCATTCCACTCCACTACTCTCCCCTGAACTTTTTTTCATTCCAGTTCTTTCCATTCCGTTCCATTTCATTCCATTCTTTTCCACTACAATCCACTCCACTGCCCTCCAATCCATTCCATTCCATTCTATTCCATTCAAATCCACTCTTCACCCCACTCCTCTCAACTCCACTGCATTTTATTCCTTCCCATTCGCCTACATTGCATTCCACTCCATTCCATTCCATTCCATTCCAATTGCACTCTATTCTACTCTGTTCCATTCGGTTCCATTACTTTTCATTCTGTTCCTTTGTATTCCATTACATTCCATTACTTTCCTTTCCATTCCATTCTACTCCAATCCACTCCACGCCAATCCAATGCTTTCCATTCCATTCCATTCCATTACATTACATTACATTCCATTACATTCCATTCCATTTTTTTTCATTCCATTCCATTAAATTCCGTTCCATTCCATTCAATTCCATTGCATTCTTTTCAAGTACAATCCACTCCACTGGACTCCAAACCATTCCATTCCATTCCATTCAATTCATATCCACTCCTCTCCATTCCAGAGAATTCCATTCCTTCCTATTGACGTCCATTTCTCCCCACTCCATTCCAATACATTCAACTCCATTTCACTCCTCTACACTATATTCCTTTCTTCTTCATTCCACTCCTCTGCACTCCACTGCACTTTTTTCCATTCCATTCTGTTCCATTCCATTCCATTCCGTTCTGTTCCATTCCATTCCATTCTATTCCATTCCTATCCCCTCCATGCAGCTCCACTCCTGTCCACTGCATTCCATTCCATTCCATTCAATTCCATTCCATTCCATTCCATTCCACCTGAATCTACTGTACTCCCCGCCATTCCACTCCACTCCATTACACTCCATTCCATTCCTTCCCATTCCACTGCACTCCACTACACTCCTCTCCATTCCATTCATTGCAAGGACACTGCACATGACTGCACTCCATCACATTCCATTCCATTCCATTCCTTTTCATTCCCTTCCATTGTATTCCTTTAAATTCCACTACTATCCATTCCATTCCATTCTACTCCAATCCACTCCACACCAATCCACTGAATTGCATTCCATTCCATTGCATTCCATTCCATTGCTTTCCTATCCATTCAATTCGAATCCACTCTTCTCCACTCCAATCCCCACCACTCCACTGCATTCCATTTCTCCCATTCGCCTCCATTGCATTCCACTAAATTCCATTCCATTCCAATCCATTCCTTTCAATTCTACTACATTCCACTCCCCTCCTCTCCCTTCGTTTAGTCTCCATTCCACTGCTTTACACACCACTGCACTTTTTTCCATTCCATCCAATTCCTTTCCTTTCCTTTCCATTCCATTCCATTCAATTGCATTCTGTTCTTCTCCACTATAATCCACTCCACTCCACTGCAATCCATTCCATTGTATTCCATTCGATTCCATTCAAATCCACTCTTCTGCACTCTACTCCTCTCCACTCCAATGCATTCAATTTCTTCCCACTTGCCTCCATTACTATCCACTCCTTTCCATTCCATTCCATTCCACTCTTTCCGTTCCACTGCAGTATATTGCATTCCACTCCACTCGACTCTCTTCCTTTCTTCTCTGTTATGCTTCACTGCACTCCACTGTACTTTTTTCAATTCCATTCCATTCCATTCCATTCCATTCCATTCCATTCCATTCCATTCTATTCAGTTCCGTTCCATTCCATTCCATTGCTTTCCATTCCATTCCATTCCATTCCATTCCATTCCATTCCATTCCATTCTATTCCATTGCATTCTATTCCATTCCATTCCGTTTCTTTCCATTCCATTCCATTTCATTCTATTCCATTCCACTCCATTCCATTCTATTCCATGACTTTTCATTCCATTCCACTGCATTCCACTTCAATCCACTCAATTCCTTTCTTCTCCATTCCACTCCACTGCCCTATATTGAACTTTTTTCCATTCATTCCATTCCATTTCATTTCATTCCATTCCATTCCATTCCATTCCATTCAATTCCATTCCATTCCATTCCATTCCACCTGAGTCTACTGTACTCCCCGCCATTCCACTCCACTCCATTACACTCCATTCCATTCCTTCCCATTCCACTACACTCCACTACACTCCTCTCCATTCCATTCATTGCAAGGACACTGCACATGACTGCACTCCATCACATTCCATTCCATTCCATTCCTTTTCATTCCCTTCCACTGTATTCCTTTAAATTCCACTACTATCCATTCCATTCCATTCTACTCCAATCCACTCCACTCCAATCCACTGAATTGCATCCCATTCCACTGCATTCCATTCCATTGCTTTCCTATCCATTCAATTCGAATCCACTCTTCTGCACTCCAATCCCCTCCACTCCACTGCATTCCATTTTTCCCATTCGCCTCCATTGCATTCCATTAAATTCCATTCCATTCCAATCCATTCCTTTCAATTCTACTACATTCCACTCCCCTCCTCTCCCTTCGTTTAGTCTCCATTCCACTGCTTTACACACCACTGCACTTTTTTCCATTCCATCCAATTCCTTTCCTTTCCTTTCCATTCCATTCCATTCAATTACATTCTGTTCTTCTCCACTATAATCCATTCCACTCCACTGCAATCCATTCCATTGTATTCCATTCGATTCCATTCAAATCCACTCTTCTGAACTCTACTCCTCTCCACTCCAATGCATTCAATTTCTTCCCACTTGCCTCCATTACTATCCACTCTTTCCATTCCATTCCATTCCACTCTTTCCATTCCACTGCAGTATATTGCATTCCACTCCACTCGACTCTCTTCCTTTCTTCTCTGTTATGCTTCACTGCACTCCACTGTACTTTTTTCAATTCCATTCCATTCCATTCCATTCCATTCCATTCCATTCCATTCTATTCAGTTCCGTTCCATTCCATTCCATTGCTTTCCATTCCATTCCATTCCATTCCATTCCATTCCATTCCATTCCATTCCATTCCATTCCATTCTATTCCATTGCATTCTATTCCATTCCATTCCGTTTCTTTCCATTCCATTCCATTTCATTCTATTCCATTCCACTCCATTCCATTCTATTCCATGACTTTTCATTCCATTCCACTGCATTCCACTTCACTCCACTCAATTCCTTTCTTCTCCATTCCACTCCACTGCACTATATTGAACTTTTTTCCATTCATTCCATTCCATTTCATTTCATTCCATTCCATTCCATTCCATTCCATTCCATTCCATTCCATTCCATTCCACCTGAATCTACTGTACTCCCCGCCATTCCACTCCACTCCATTACACTCCATTCCATTCCTTCCCATTCCACTGCACTCCACTACACTCCTCTCCATTCCATTCATTGCAAGGACACTGCACATGACTGCACTCCATCACATTCCATTCCATTCCATTCCTTTTCATTCCCTTCCATTGTATTCCTTTAACTTCCTCTACTATCCATTCCATTCCATTCTACTCGAATCCACTCCACTCCAATCCACTGAATTGCATTCCATTCCATTGCATTCCATTCCATTGCTTTCCTATCCATTCAATTCGAATCCAATCTTCTCCACTCCAATCCGCTCCACTCCACTGCATTCCATTTTTCCCATTCGCCTCCATTGCATTCCATTAAATTCCATTCCATTCCAATCCATTCCTTTCAATTCTACTACATTCCACTCCCCTCCTCTCCCTTCGTTTAGTCTCCATTCCACTGCTTTACACACCACTGCACTTTTTTCCATTCCATCCAATTCCTTTCCTTTCCTTTCCATTCCATTCCATTCAATTCCATTCTGTTCTTCTCCACTATAATCCACTCCACTCCACTGCAATCCATTCCATTGTATTCCATTCGATTCCATTCAAATCCACTCTTCTGCACTCCACTCCTCTCCACTCCAATGCATTCAATTTCTTCCCACTTGCCTCCATTAATATCCACTCCTTTCCATTCAATTCCATTCCACTCTTTCCGTTCCACTGCAGTATATTGCATTCCACTCCACTCGACTCTCTTCCTTTCTTCTCTGTTCTGCTTCACTGCACTCCACTGTACTTTTTTCAATTCCATTCCATTCCATTCCATTCCATTCCATTCCATTCCATTCCATTCCATTCCATTCCATTCCATTCCATTCTATTCAGTTCCGTTCCATTCCATTCCATTGCTTTCCATTCCATTCCATTCCATTCCATTCCATTCCATTCCATTCCATTCCATTCTATTCCATTGCATTCTATTCCATTCCATTCCGTTTCTTTCCATTCCATTCCATTTCATTCTATTCCATTCCACTCCATTCCATTCTATTCCATGACTTTTCATTAAATTCCACTGCATTCTACTTCACTCCACTCAGTTCCTTTCTTCTCCATTCCACTCCACTGCCCTATATTGAACTTTTTTCCATTCATTCCATTCCATTTCATTTCATTCCATTCCATTCCATTCCATTCAATTCCATTCCATTCCATTCCATTCCACCTGAGTCTACTGTACTCCCCGCCATTCCACTCCACTCCATTACACTCCATGCCATTCCTTCCCATTCCACTACACTCCACTACACTCCTCTCCATTCCATTCATTGCAAGGACACTGCACATGACTGCACTCCATCACATTCCATTCCATTCCATTCCTTTTCATTCCCTTCCACTGTATTCCTTTAAATTCCACTACTATCCATTCCATTCCATTCTACTCCAATCCACTCCACTCCAATCCACTGAATTGCATTCCATTCCACTGCATTCCATTCCATTGCTTTCCTATCCATTCAATTCGAATCCACTCTTCTGCACTCCAATCCCCTCCACTCCACTGCATTCCATTTTTCCCATTCGCCTCCATTGCATTCCATTAAATTCCATTCCATTCCAATCCATTCCTTTCAATTCTACTACATTCCACTCCCCTCCTCTCCCTTCGTTTAGTCTCCATTCCACTGCTTTACACACCACTGCACTTTTTTCCATTCCATCCAATTCCTTTCCTTTCCTTTCCCTTCCATTCCATTCAATTACATTCTGTTCTTCTCCACTATAATCCACTCCACTCCACTGCAATCCATTCCATTGTATTCCATTCGATTCCATTCAAATCCACTCTTCTGAACTCTACTCCTCTCCACTCCAATGCATTCAATTTCTTCCCACTTGCCTCCATTACTATCCACTCTTTCCATTCCATTCCATTCCACTCTTTCCGTTCCACTGCAGTATATTGCATTCCACTCCACTCGACTCTATTCCTTTCTCCTCTGTTATGCTTCACTGCACTCCACTGTACTTTTTTCAATTCCATTCCATTCCATTCCATTCCATTCCATTCCATTCCATTCTATTCAGTTCCGTTCCATTCCATTCCATTGCTTTCCATTCCATTCCATTCCATTCCATTCCATTCCATTCCATTCCATTCCATTCTATTCCATTGCATTCTATTCCATTCCATTCCGTTTCTTTCCATTCCATTCCATTTCATTCTATTCCATTCCACTCCATTCCATTCTATTCCATGACTTTTCATTCCATTCCACAGCATTCCACTTCACTCCACTCATTTCCTTTCTTCTCCATTCCACTCCACTGCACTATATTGAACTTTTTTCCATTCATTCCATTCCATTTCATTTCATTCCATTCCATTCCATTCCATTCCATTCCACCTGAATCTAATTTACTCCCCGCCATTACACTCCACTCCATTACACTCCATTCCATTCCTTCCCATTCCACTGCACTCCACTACACTCCTCTCCATTCCATTCATTGCAAGGACACTGCACATGACTGCACTCCATCACATTCCATTCCATTCCATTCCTTTTCATTCCCTTCCATTGTATTCCTTTAAATTCCTCTACTATCCATTCCATTCCATTCTACTCCAATCCACTCCACTCCAATCCACTGAATTGCATTCCATTCCATTGCATTCCATTCCATTGCTTTCCTATCCATTCAATTCGAATCCACTCTTCTCCACTCCAATCCCCACCACTCCACTGCATTCCATTTTTCCCATTCGCCTCCATTGCATTCCATTAAATTCCATTCCATTCCAATCCATTCCTTTCAATTCTACTACATTCCACTCCCCTCCTCTCCCTTGGTTTAGTCTCCATTCCACTGCTTTACACACCACTGCACTTTTTTCCATTCCATCCAATTCCTTTCCTTTCCTTTCCATTCCATTCCATTCAATTCCATTCTGTTCTTTTCCACTATAATCCACTCCACTCCACTGCAATCCATTCCATTGTATTCCATTCGATTCCATTCAAATCCACTCTTCTGCACTCCACTCCTCTCCACTCCAATGCATTCAATTTCTTCCCACTTGCCTCCATTAATATCCAATCCTTTCCATTCCATTCCATTCCACTCTTTCCGTTCCACTGCAGTATATTGCATTCCACTCCACTCGACTCTCTTCCTTTCTTCTCTGTTCTGCTTCACTGCACTCCACTGTACTTTTTTCAATTCCATTCCATTCCATTCCATTCCATTCCATTCCATTCCATTCCATTCTATTCAGTTCCGTTCCATTCCATTCCATTGCTTTCCATTCCATTCCATTCCATTCCATTCCATTCCATTCCATTCCATTCTATTCCATTGCATTCTATTCCATTCCATTCCGTTTCTTTCCATTCCATTCCATTTCATTCTATTCCATTCCACTCCATTCCATTCTATTCCATGACTTTTCATTCCATTCCACTGCATTCTACTTCACTCCACTCAATTCCTTTCTTCTCCATTCCACTCCACAGCACTATATTAAACTTTTTTCCATTCATTCCATTCCATTTCATTTCATTCCATTCCATTCCATTCCATTCCATTCCATTCCATTCCATTCAATTCCATTCCATTCCATTCCATTCCACCTGAATCTACTGAATCCCCGACATTCCACTCCACTCCATTACACTCCATTCCATTCCTTCCCATTCCACTGCACTCCACTACACTCCTCTCCATTCCATTCATTGCAAGGACACTGCACATGACTGCACTCCATCACATTCCATTCCATTCCATTCCTTTTCATTCCCTTCCATTGTATTCCTTTACATTCCACTACTATCCATTCCATTCCATTCTACTCCAATCCACTCCACTCCAATCCACTGAATTGCATTCCACTCCATTGCATTCCATTCCATTGCTTTCCTATCCATTGAATTCGAATCCACTCTTCTCCACTCCAATCCCCTCCACTCCACTGCATTCCATTTTTCCCATTCGCCTCCATTGCATTCCATTAAATTCCATTCCATTCCAATCCATTCCTTTCAATTCTACTACATTCCACTCCCCTCCTCTCCCTTCGTTTAGTCTCCATTCCACTGCTTTACACAGCACTGCACTTTTTTCCATTCCATCCAATTCCTTTCCTTTCCTTTCCATTCCATTCCATTCAATTCCATTCTGTTCTTTTCCACTATAATACACTCCACTCCACTGCAATCCATTCCATTGTATTCCATTCGATTCCATTCAAATCCACTCTTCTGCACTCCACTCCTCTCCACTCCAATGCATTCAATTTCTTCCCACTTGCCTCCATTAATATCCACTCCTTTCCATTCCATTCCATTCCACTCTTTCCGTTCCACTGCAGTATATTGCATTCCACTCCACTCGACTCTCTTCCTTTCTTCTCTGTTCTGCTTCACTGCACTCCACTGTACTTTTTTCAATTCCATTCCATTCCATTCCATTCCATTCCATTCCATTCCATTCCATTCCATTCTATTCAGTTCCGTTCCATTCCATTCCATTGCTTTCCATTCCATTCCATTCCATTCCATTCCATTCCATTCCATTCTATTCCATTGCATTCTATTCCATTCCATTCCGTTTCTTTCCATTCCATTCCATTTCATTCTATTCCATTCCACTCCATTCCATTCTATTCCATGATTTTTCATTCCATTCCACTGCATTCTACTTCACTCCACTCAATTCCTTTCTTCTCCATTCCACTCCACTGCACTATATTAAACTTTTTTCCATTCATTCCATTCCATTTCATTTCATTCCATTCCATTCCATTCCATTCCATTCCATTCCATTCCATTCCATTCCACCTGAATCTACTGAATCCCCGACATTCCACTCCACTCCATTACACTCCATTCCATTCCTTCCCATTCCACTGCACTCCACTACACTCCTCTCCATTCCATTCATTGCAAGGACACTGCACATGACTGCACTCCATCACATTCCATTCCATTCCATTCCTTTTCATTCCCTTCCATTGTATTCCTTTACATTCCACTACTATCCATTCCATTCCATTCTACTCCAATCCACTCCACTCCAATCCACTGAATTGCATTCCACTCCATTGCATTCCATTCCATTGCTTTCCTATCCATTCAATTCGAATCCACTCTTCTCCACTCCAATCCCCTCCACTCCACTGCATTCCATTTTTCCCATTCGCCTCCATTGCATTCCATTAAATTCCATTCCATTCCAATCCATTCCTTTCAATTCTACTACATTCCACTCCCCTCCTCTCCCTTCGTTTAGTCTCCATTCCACTGCTTTACACAGCACTGCACTTTTTTCCATTCCATCCAATTCCTTTCCTTTCCTTTCCATTCCATTCCATTCAATTCCATTCTGTTCTTTTCCACTATAATCCACTCCACTCCACTGCAATCCATTCCATTGTATTCCATTCGATTCCATTCAAATCCACTCTTCTGCACTCCACTCCTCTCCACTCCAATGCATTCAATTTCTTCCCACTTGCCTCCATTAATATCCACTCCTTTCCATTCCATTCCATTCCACTCTTTCCGTTCCACTGCAGTATATTGCATTCTACTCCACTCGACTCTCTTCCTTTCTTCTCTGTTCTGCTTCACTGCACTCCACTGTACTTTTTTCAATTCCATTCCATCCCATTCCATTCCATTCCATTCCATTCCATTCCATTCCATTCCATTCCATTCCATTCCATTCTATTCAGTTCCGCTCCATTCCATTCCATTGCTCTCCATTCCATTCCATTCCATTCCATTCCATTCCATTCCATTCTATTCCATTGCATTCTATTCCATTCCATTCCGTTTCTTTCCATTCCATTCCATTTCATTCTATTCCATTCCACTCCATTCCATTCTATTCCATGACTTTTCATTCCATTCCACTGCATTCCACTTCACTCCACTCAATTCCTTTCTTCTCCATTCCACTCCACTGCACTATATTGAACTTTTTTCCATTCATTCCATTCCATTTCATTTCATTCCATTCCATTCCATTCCATTCCATTCCATTCAATTCCATTCCATTCCATTCCACCTGAATCTACTGTACTCCCCGCCATTCCACTCAACTCCATTACACTCCATTCCATTCCTTCCCATTCCACTGCACTCCACTACACTCCTCTCCATTCCATTCATTGCAAGGACACTGCACATGACTGCACTCCATCACATTCCATTCCATTCCATTCCTTTTCATTCCCTTCCACTGTATTCCTTTACATTCCACTACTATCCATTCCATTCCATTCTACTCCAATCCACTCCACTCCAATCCACTGAATTGCATTCCACTCCATTGCATTCCATTCCATTGCTTTCCTATCCATTCAATTCGAATCCACTCTTCTCCACTCCAATCCCCTCCACTCCACTGCATTCCATTTTTCCCATTCGCCTCCATTGCATTCCATTAAATTCCATTCCATTCCAATCCATTCCTTTCAATTCTACTACATTCCACTCCCCTCCTCTCCCTTCGTTTAGTCTCCATTCCACTGCTTTACACAGCACTGCACTTTTTTCCATTCCATCCAATTCCTTTCCTTTCCTTTCCATTCCATTCCATTCAATTCCATTCTGTTCTTTTCCACTATAATCCACTCCACTCCACTGCAATCCATTCCATTGTATTCCATTCGATTCCATTCAAATCCACTCTTCTGCACTCCACTCCTCTCCACTCCAATGCATTCAATTTCTTCCCACTTGCCTCCATTAGTATCCACTCCTTTCCATTCCATTTCATTCCACTCTTTCCGTTCCACTGCAGTATATTGCATTCCACTCCACTCGACTCTCTTCCTTTCTTCTCTGTTCTGCTTCACTGCACTCCACCGTACTTTTTTCAATTCCATTCCATTCCATTCCATTCCATTCCATTCCATTCCATTCCATTCCATTCTATTCAGTTCCGTTCCATTCCATTCCATTGCTCTCCATTCCATTCCATTCCATTCCATTCCATTCCATTCCATTCCATTCTATTCCATTGCATTCTATTCCATTCCATTCCGTTTCTTTCCATTCCATTCCATTTCATTCTATTCCATTCCACTCCATTCCATTCTATTCCCTGACTTTTCATTCCATTCCACTGCATTCCACTTCACTCCACTCAATTCCTTTCTTCTCCATTCCACTCCACTGCACTATATTGAACTTTTTTCCATTCATTCCATTCCATTTCATTTCATTCCATTCCATTCCATTCCATTCCATTCAATTCCATTCCATTCCATTCCATTCCACCGGAATCTACTGTACTCCCCGCCATTCCACTCCACTCCATTACACTCCATTCCATTCCTTCCCATTCCACTGCACTCCACTACACTCCTCTCCATTCCATTCATTGCAAGGACACTGCACATGACTGCACTCCATCACATTCCATTCCATTCCATTCCTTTTCATTCCCTTCCATTGTATTCCTTTAAATTCCACTACTATCCATTCCATTCCATTCTACTCCAATCCACTCCACTCCAATCCACTGAATTGCATTCCATTCCATTGCATTCCATTCCATTGCTTTCCTATCCATTCAATTCGAATCCACTCTTCTCCACTCCAATCCCCTCCACTCCACTGCATTCCATTTTTCCCATTCGCCTCCATTGCATTCCATTGAATTCCATTCCATTCCAATCCATTCCTTTCAATTCTACTACATTCCACTCCCCTCCTCTCCCTTCGTTTAGTCTCCATTCCACTGCTTTACACACCACTGCACTTTTTTCCATTCCATCCAATTCCTTTCCTTTCCTTTCCATTCCATTCCATTCAATTCCATTCTGTTCTTTTCTACTATAATCCACTCCACTGCACTGCAATCCATTCCATTGTATTCCATTCGATTCCATTCAAATCCACTCTTCTGCACTCCACTCCTCTCCACTCCAATGCATTCAATTTCTTCCCACTTGCCTCCATTAATATCCAATCCTTTCCATTCCATTCCATTCCACTCTTTCCGTTCCACTGCAGTATATTGCATTCCACTCCACTCGACTCTCTTCCTTTCTTCTCTGTTCTGCTTCACTGCACTCCACTGTACTTTTTTCAATTCCATTCCATTCCATTCCATTCCATTCCATTCCATTCCATTCCATTCCATTCCATTCCATTCCATTCTATTCAGTTCCGTTCCATTCCATTCCATTGCTTTCCATTCCATTCCATTCCATTCCATTCCATTCCATTCCATTCCATTCCATTCCATTCCATTCTATTCCATTGCATTCTATTCCATTCCATTCCGTTTCTTTCCATTCCATTCCATTTCATTCTATTCCATTCCACTCCATTCCATTCTATTCCATGACTTTTCATTCCATTCCACTGCATTCTACTTCACTCCACTCAATTCCTTTCTTCTCCATTCCACTCCACAGCACTATATTAAACTTTTTTCCATTCATTCCATTCCATTTCATTTCATTCCATTCCATTCCATTCCATTCCATTCCATTCCATTCAATTCCATTCCATTCCATTCCATTCCACCTGAATCTACTGAATCCCCGACATTCCACTCCACTCCATTACACTCCATTCCATTCCTTCCCATTCCACTGCACTCCACTACACTCCTCTCCATTCCATTCATTGCAAGGACACTGCACATGACTGCACTCCATCACATTCCATTCCATTCCATTCCTTTTCATTCCCTTCCATTGTATTCCTTTACATTCCACTACTATCCATTCCATTCCATTCTACTCCAATCCACTCCACTCCAATCCACTGAATTGCATTCCACTCCATTGCATTCCATTCCATTGCTTTCCTATCCATTCTATTCGAATCCACTCTTCTCCACTCCAATCCCCTCCACTCCACTGCATTCCATTTTTCCCATTCGCCTCCATTGCATTCCATTAAATTCCATTCCATTCCAATCCATTCCTTTCAATTCTACTACATTCCACTCCCCTCCTCTCCCTTCGTTTAGTCTCCATTCCACTGCTTTACACAGCACTGCACTTTTTTCCATTCCATCCAATTCCTTTCCTTTCCTTTCCATTCCATTCCATTCAATTCCATTCTGTTCTTTTCCACTATAATCCACTCCACTCCACTGCAATCCATTCCATTGTATTCCATTCGATTCCATTCAAATCCACTCTTCTGCACTCCACTCCTCTCCACTCCAATGCATTCAATTTCTTCCCACTTGCCTCCATTAGTATCCACTCCTTTCCATTCCATTTCATTCCACTCTTTCCGTTCCACTGCAGTATATTGCATTCCACTCCACTCGACTCTCTTCCTTTCTTCTCTGTTCTGCTTCACTGCACTCCACCGTACTTTTTTCAATTCCATTCCATTCCATTCCATTCCATTCCATTCCATTCCATTCCATTCCATTCTATTCAGTTCCGTTCCATTCCATTCCATTGCTCTCCATTCCATTCCATTCCATTCCATTCCATTCCATTCCATTCCATTCCATTCTATTCCATTGCATTCTATTCCATTCCATTCCGTTTCTTTCCATTCCATTCCATTTCATTCTATTCCATTCCACTCCATTCCATTCTATTCCCTGACTTTTCATTCCATTCCACTGCATTCCACTTCACTCCACTCAATTCCTTTCTTCTCCATTCCACTCCACTGCACTATATTGAACTTTTTTCCATTCATTCCATTCCATTTCATTTCATTCCATTCCATTCCATTCCATTCCATTCAATTCCATTCCATTCCATTCCATTCCACCGGAATCTACTGTACTCCCCGCCATTCCACTCCACTCCATTACACTCCATTCCATTCCTTCCCATTCCACTGCACTCCACTACTCTCCTCTCCATTCCATTCATTGCAAGGACACTGCACATGACTGCACTCCATCACATTCCATTCCATTCCATTCCTTTTCATTCCCTTCCATTGTATTCCTTTAAATTCCACTACTATCCATTCCATTCCATTCTACTCCAATCCACTCCACTCCAATCCACTGAATTGCATTCCATTCCATTGCATTCCATTCCATTGCTTTCCTATCCATTCAATTCGAATCCACTCTTCTCCACTCCAATCCCCTCCACTCCACTGCATTCCATTTTTCCCATTCGCCTCCATTGCATTCCATTGAATTCCATTCCATTCCAATCCATTCCTTTCAATTCTACTACATTCCACTCCCCTCCTCTCCCTTCGTTTAGTCTCCATTCCACTGCTTTACACACCACTGCACTTTTTTCCATTCCATCCAATTCCTTTCCTTTCCTTTCCATTCCATTCCATTCAATTCCATTCTGTTCTTTTCCACTATAATCCACTCCACTGCACTGCAATCCATTCCATTGTATTCCATTCGATTCCATTCAAATCCACTCTTCTGCACTCCACTCCTCTCCACTCCAATGCATTCAATTTCTTCCCACTTGCCTCCATTAATATCCACTCCTTTCCATTCCATTCCATTCCACTCTTTCCGTTCCACTGCAGTATATTGCATTCCACTCCACTCAACTCTCTTCCTTTCTTCTCTGTTCTGCTTCACTGCACTCCACTGTACTTTTTTCAATTCCATTCCACTCCATTCCATTCCATTCCATTCCATTCCATTCCATTCGATTCCATTCCATTCTATTCAGTTCCGTTCCATTCCATTCCATTGCTTTCCATTCCATTCCATTCCATTCCATTCCATTCCATTCCATTCCATTCTATTCCATTGCATTCTATTCCATTCCATTCCGTTTCTTTCCATTCCATTCCATTTCATTCTATTCCATTCCACTCCATTCCATTCTATTCCATGACTTTTCATTCCATTCCACTGCATTCCACTTCACTCCACTCAATTCCTTTCTTCTCCATTCCACTCCACTGCACTATATTGAACTTTTTTCCATTCATTCCATTCCATTTCATTTCATTCCATTCCATTCCATTCCATTCCATTCAATTCCATTCCATTCCATTCCACCTGAATCTACTGTACTCCCCGCCATTCCACTCAACTCCATTACACTCCATTCCATTCCTTCCCATTCCACTGCACTCCACTACACTCCTCTCCATTCCATTCATTGCAAGGACACTGCACATGTCTGCACTCCATCACATTCCATTCCATTCCATTCCTTTTCATTCCCTTCCATTGTATTCCTTTAAATTCCACTACTATCCATTCCATTCCATTCTACTCCAATCCACTCCACTCCAATCCACTGAATTGCATTCCATTCCATTGCATTCCATTTAAATGCTTTCCTATCCATTCAATTCGAATCCACTCTTCTCCACTCCAATCCCCACCACTCCACTTCATTCCATTTTTCCCATGCGCCTCCATTGCATTCCATTAAATTCCATTCCATTCCAATCCATTCCTTTCAATTCTACTACATTCCACTCCCCTCCTCTCCCTTCGTTTAGTCTCCATTCCACTGCTTTACACACCACTGCACTTTTTTCCATTCCATCCAATTCCTTTCCTTTCCTTTCCATTCCATTCCATTCAATTACATTCTGTTCTTTTCCACTATAATCCACTCCACTCCACTGCAATCCATTCCATTGTATTCCATTCGATTCCATTCAAATCCACTCTTCTGCACTCCACTCCACTCCACTCCAATGCATTCAATTTCTTCCCACTTGCCTCCATTAATATCCACTCCTTTCCATTCCATTCCATTCCACTCTTTCCGTTCCACTGCACTATATTGCACTCCACTCCACTCGACTCGCTTCCTTTCTTCTCTGTTCTGCTTCACTGCACTCCAGTGTACTTTTTTCAATTCCATTCCATTCCATTCCATTCCATTCCATTCCATTCCATTACATTCCATTACATTCCATTCTATTCATTTCCGTTCCATTCCATTCCATTGCATTCCATTCCATTCCATTCCATTCCATTCCATTCCATTCCATTCCATTCCATTCCATTCCATTCCGTTCCATTCTATTCCATTGCATTCTATTCCATTCCATTCCGTTTCTTTCCATTCGATTCCATTTCATTCTATTCCATTCCACTCCATTCCATTCTATTCCATGACTTTTCATTCCATTCCACTGCATTCCACTTCACTCCACTCAATTCCTTTCTTCTCCATTCCACTCCACTGCACTATATTGAACTTTTTTCCATTCATTCCGTTCCATTTCATTCCATTCCATTCCATTCCATTCCATTACATTCAATTCCATTCCATTCCACTCCATTTCATTCCATTCCATTCCATTCCATTCCATTCCATTCCATTCCATTCCATTGCATTCCCCTCTGCGCAACTCCACTCCAATGCACTGCTTTCCATTCCATTCCATTCCATTCCATTCCATTCCATTCCATTCCATTCCATTTATTTCCATTTCATTCCATTCCACCTGAATCCACACTAATCCCCGCCATTTCACTCTACTCCACTCCACTCCTCTCCATTTCATTCATTTCCAATACACTGCACTCCACTCCTCTCCATTCATTTACTTTTCATTCATTCCATTCTATTCCATTACATTCCATTCCCTTGGTTTCCATTCCATTCAATTCTACTCCAATCCTCTCTACTCCAATCCACTTCATTCCGATCTATTCCATTCCGTTGCATTGCGTTCCATTCCATTCAATTCAAATACACTCTTTCCTCTCCACTCTTCACCACTACACTGCATTCCATTCCTTCCCATTCACCTCCATTACAGTCGACTCCGTTCCATTCCTTTCCATTCCTTTCCACTCCATTCCACTCTACACTCCACTCCTGTCTTCGTCTTTCCACTCCCCTACACTCTACTGCACTTTTTTCCATTACACTCCATTCCATTCCATTCCATTCCATTCCGTTCCATTCCATTCCATTCCATTCCATTTCATTCCTTTACATTCCTTTACATTGTAATATATTCCTTTCCAGTACTTTCCATTCCATTCCATTCTACTCCTATCCACTCCATTACTATCCACTGCATTCCATTCCTTTTCAGTCCATTCCATTGCATTCCATTCCATTCATTTCAAATCCACTCTTCTCCTCTCCACTTGTCTCCAGTCCACTGCATTCCATTCATTCCCATTCATCTCCATTCCAGTATACTCCATTCCGTTCCATTCCATTCCATTCGACTCCATTCCAGTCTACTCCACTCCCTTCCTTTCTACTCCATTCCACTCCACTGCACTCCACTGCCCTTTTTTTACATTGCATTCCTTTCCATTCCTTTGCATTCTTTTCTAATCCATTCCAGTCCACTACACTCTTTTCCTTTCTTCTCTATTCCACTCCACTGAACTCCACTGCCCTTTTTTTCAGTCCATTGCATTCCATTCCATTCCCTTCCATTTCGTTACCTTACGTTCCATTCCGTTCCGTTCCTTTTCATTCCGTTCCATTGTATTCCATTCCATTCCGTTACTTTCTATTCCATTCCATTCTAATCCAATCCGCTCCACTCTAATCCAATGCATACCATTCCATGCCATTCCTTTGCATTGCATTCAATTCTATTCAATTCAATTCCGCTTTTCACTCCACTCCTCTCCACTCCACTGCATTCCATTCAATTCCATTCCTTTCTACTCCATTCCACTCCAGTCCAATCCCTTCCAATCTTCTCCATTACACTCCCCTGCATTCCACTGCACTTTGTTCCATTCCATTCCACTCCGTTCCTTTCCATTCCATTCCATTCGTTCCTCTAGTATACACTCCACTCCACTGCATTCCATTCCAATCCATTCAACTCAAATCCATTCCTCCACTCCTCTCCTCTCCTCTCCACTTCATTCTGCTCCTTACCATTCAACTACATTCCAGTCCCTTCCTTTCCATTCCATTCCATTCCATTCCATTCCATTCCATTCCATTCCGTTCCATTCCATTGCATTCCATTCCATTCCATTCCTTTACATTCCTTTACATTGTAATATATTCCATTCCAGTACTTTCCATTCCATTCCATTATACTCCTATCCACTCCATTCCAATCCACTGCATTCCATTCCTTTTCAGTCCATTCCATTGCATTCCATTCCATTCATTTCAAATCCACTCTTCTCCTCTCCACTTGTCTCCAGTCCACTGCATTCCATTCATTCCCATTCATCTCCATTCCAGTATACTCCATTCCGTTCCGTTCCATTCCATTCGACTCCATTCCAATCTACTCCACTCCCTTCCTTTCTACTCCATTCCAATCCACTGCACTCCACTGCCCTTTTTTTACATTGCATTCCTTTCCATTCCTTTGCATTCTTTTCTAATCCATTCCAGTCCACTACACTCTTTTCCTTTCTTCTCTATTCCACTCCACTGAACTCCACTGCCCTTTTTTTCAGTCCATTGCATTCCATTCCATTCCCTTCCATTTCGTTACGTTACGTTCCATTCAGTTCCTTTCCTTTTCATTCCGTTCCATTGTATTCCATTCCATTCCATTACTTTATATTCCACTCCATTCTAATCCAATCCGCTCCACTCTAATCCAATGCATTCCATTCCATGCCATTCCTTTGCATTGCATTCAATTCTATTCAATTCAATTCCGCTTTTCACTCCACTCCTCTCCACTCCACTGCATTCCATTCCATTCCATTCCATTCCATTCCATTCCTTTCTACTCCATTCCACTCCACTCCACTCCTTTCCAATCTTCTCCATTACACTCCACTGCATTCCACTGCACTTTATTCCATTCCATTCCATTCCGTTCCTTTCCATTCCATTCGTTCCTCTAGAATACACTCCACTCCACTCCATTCCACTCCAATCCATTCAACTCAAATCCACTCCTCCACTCCACTCCTCTCCTCTCCACTTCATTCTGCTTCTTACCATTCAACTACATTCCAGTCCCTTCCTTTCCATTCCATTCCATTCCATTCCATTCCATTCCATTCCATTCCCTTCCATTCCATTCCATTCCATTCCATTCCATTCCATTCCATTCCCTTCCATTCCATTCCATTCCATTCCTTTCCATTCCATTTCATTCCACTCCATTCCATTACCCTCCATTCCACTGCACTCCACTCTCTTCATTTCTTCTCCATTCCACTCCACTACTCTCCCCTGAACTTTTTTTCATTCCAGTTCTTTCCATTCCGTTCCATTTCATTCCATTCTTTTCCACTACAATCCACACCACTGCCCTCCAATCCATTCCATTCCATTCTATTCCATTCAAATCCACTATTCACGCCACTCCTCTCAACTCCACTGCATTTTATTCCTTCCCTTTCGCCTACCTTGCATTCCACTCCATTCCATTCCATTCCATTCCAATTGCACTCTATTCTACTCTGTTCCATTCGGTTCCATTACTTTTCATTCTGTTCCTTTGTATTCCATTCCATTCCATTACTTTCCTTTCCATTCCATTCTACTCCAATCCACTCCACGCCAATCCAATGCTTTCCATTCCATTCCATTCCATTCCAGTCCATTACATTACATTACATTACATTACATTACATTACACTACAATTTTTTTCATTCCATTCCATTAAATTCCGTTCCATTCCATTCAATTCCATTCCATTCTTTTCAAGTACAATCCACTCCACTGGACTCCAAACCATTCCATTCCATTCAATTCAATTCATATCCACTCCTCTCCACTCCACAGCATTCCATTCCTTCCCATTGACGTCCATTTCTGTCCACTCCATTCCATTACATTCAACTCCATTTCACTCCACTACACTATCTTCCTTTCTTCTTCATTCCACTCCTCTACACTCCACTGCACTTTTTTCCATTCCATTCTGTTCCATTCCATTCCATTCCGTTCTGTTCCATTCCATTCCATTCTATTCCATTCCTATCCCCTCCATGCAGCTCCACTCCAGTCCACTGCATTCCATTCCATTCCATTAAATTCCATTCCATTCCATTCCATTCCATTCCATTCCATTCCATTCCATTCTATTCAGTTCCGTCCCATTCCATTCCATTGCTTTCCATTCCATTCCATTCCATTCCATTAAATTCCATTCCATTCCATTCCATTCTATTCTATTGCATTGCATTCTATTCCATTCCATTCCTTTTCTTTCCATTCCATTCCATTTCATTCTATTCCATTCCACTCCATTCCATTCTATTCCATGACTTTTCATTCCATTCCACTGCATTCCACTTCACTCCACTCAATTCCTTTCTTCTCCATTCCACTCCACTGCACTATATTGAACTTTTTTCCATTCATTCCATTCCATTTCATTTCATTCCATTCCATTCCATTCCATTCCATTGCATTCAATTCCATTCCATTGCATTCCACTCCATTCCTTTGCATTGCCCTCTGCGCAACTCCACTCCAATGCACTGCTTTCCATTAAATTCCATTCCATTCCATTCCATTCCATTCCATTCCATTCCATTCCATTCCATTCCATTTATTTCCATTTCATTCCATTCAACCTGAATCCACTCTAATCCCCTCCATTTCACTCTACTCCACTCCAATCCTCTCCGTTTCATTCATTTCCAATACACTGCACTCCACTCCTCTCCATTCAATTACTTTTCATTCATTCCATTCTATTCCATTCCATTCCATTGGTTTCCATTCCATTCAATTCTACTCCAATCCTCTCTACTCCAATCCAGTGCATTCCGATCTATTCCATTCCGTTGCATTGCGTTCCATTCCATTCAATTCAAATACACTCTTTCCTCTCCACTCTTCACCACTACACTGCTTTCCATTCCTTCCCATTCACCTCCATTACAGTCGACTCCGTTCCATTCCTTTCCATTCCATTCCACTCCATTCCACTCTACACTCCACTCCTGTCTTCGTCTTTCCACTCCCCTACACTCTACTGCACTTTTTTCCATTCCACTCCATTCCATTCCATTCCATTCCATTCCGTTCCATTCCATTGCATTCCATTCCATTCCATTCCTTTTCATTCCTTTACATTGTAATATATTCCATTCCAGTACTTTCCATTCCATTCCATTCTACTCCTATCCACTCCATTCCAATCCACTGCATTCCATTCCTTTTCAGTCCATTCGATTGCATTCCCTTCCATTCATTTCAAATCCACACTTCTCCTCTCCACTTGTCTCCAGTACACTGCATTCCTTTCATTCCCATTCATCTCCATTCCAGTATACTCCATTCCGTTCCATTCCATTCCATTCGACTCCATTCCAATCTACTCCACTCCCTTCCTTTCTACTCCATTCCACTCCACTGAAATCCACTGCCCTTTTTTTACATTGCATTCCTTTCCATTCCTTTGCATTCTTTTCTAATCCATTCCAGTCCACTACACTCTTTTCCTTTCTTCTCTATTCCACTCCACTGAACTCCACTGCCCTTTTTTTCAGTCCATTGCATTCCATTCCATTCCCTTCCATTTCGTTACGTTACATTCCATTCCGTTCCGTTCCTTTTCATTCCGTTCCATTGTATTCCATTCCATTCCATTACTTTCTATTCCATTCCATTCTAATCCAATCCGCTCCACTCTAATCCAATGCATTCCATTCCATGCCATTCCTTTGCATTGCATTCAATTCTATTCAATTCAATTCCGCTTTTCACTCCACTCCTCTCCACTCCACTACATTCCATTCCATTCCATTCCTTTCTACTCCATTCCACTCCACTCCACTCCTTTCCAATCATCTCCATTACACTCCACTGCATTCCACTGCACTTTATTCCATTCCATTCCATTCCGTTCCTTTCCATTCCATTCCATTCGTTCCTCTAGAATACACTCCACTCCACTCCATTCCACTCCAATCCATTCAACTCAAATCCACTTCTCCACTCCATTCCTCTCCTCTCCACTTCATTCTGCTCCTCACCATTCAACTACATTCCAGTCCCTTCCTTTCCATTCAATTCCATTCCATTCCATTCCATTCCATTCCATTCCATTCCATTCCATTCCATTCCATTCCATTCCATTCCATTCCTTTCCATTCCATTCCTTTCCATTCCATTCCATTCCATTCCTTTCAATTCCATTTCATTCCATTCCATTCCATTCCATTACCCTCCATTCCACTGCACTCCACTCTCTTCATTTCTTCTCCATTCCACTCCACTACTCTCCCCTGAACTTTTTTTCATTCCAGTTCTTTCCATTCCGTTCCATTTCATTCCATTCTTTTCCACTACAATCCAATCCACTGCCCTTCAATCCATTCCATTCCATTCTATTCCATTCAAATCCACTATTCTCCCCACTCCTCTCAACTCTACTGCATTTTATTCCTTCCCATTCGCCTACATTGCATTCCACTCCATTCAATTCCATTCCATTCCAATTGCACTCTATTCTACTCTGTTCCATTCGGTTCCATTTCTTTTCATTCTGTTCCTTTGTATTCCATTCCATTCCATTACTTTCCTTTCCATTCCATTATACTCCAATCCACTCCACGCCAATCCAATGCTTTCCATTCCATTCCATTCCATTCCTTTACATTACATTACCTTACATTACATTACATTACATTACATTTTTTTTCATTCCATTCCATTAAATTCCGTTCCATTCCATTCAATTCCATTCCATTCTTTTCAAGTACAATCCACTCCACTGGACTCCAAACCATTCCATTCCATTCCATTCAATTCATATCCACTCCTCTCCACTCCACAGCATTCCATTCCTTCCCAATGACGTCCATTTCTGTCCACTCCATTCCATTACATTCAACTCAATTTCACTCCACTACACTATCTTCCTTTCTTCTTCATTCCACTCCTCTGCACTCCACTGCACTTTTTTCCATTCCATTCTGTTCCATTCCATTCCATTCCGTTCTGTTCCATTCCATTCCATTCTATTCCATTCCTATCCCCTCCATGCAGCTCCACTCCAGTCCACTGCATTCCATTCCATTCCATTCCATTCCATTCCATTCCATTCAATTCCATTCCATTCCACCTGAATCTACTGTACTCCCCGCCATTCCACTCCACTCCATTACACTCCATTCCATTCCTTCCCATTCCACTGCACTCCACTACACTCCTCTCCATTCCATTCATTGCAAGGACACTGCACATGACTGCACTCCATCACATTCCATTCCATTCCATTCCTTTTCATTCCCTTCCATTGTATTCCTTTAAATTCCTCTACTATCCATTCCATTCCATTCTACTGCAATCCACTCCACTCCAATCCACTGAATTGCATTCCATTCCATTGCATTCCATTCCATTGCTTTCCTATCCATTCAATTCGAATCCACTCTTCTCCACTCCAATCCCCACCACTCCACTGCATTCCATTTTTCCCATTCGCCTCCATTGCATTCCATTAAATTCCATTCCATTCCAATCCATTCCTTTCAATTCTACTACATTCCACTCCCCTCCTCTCCCTTCGTTTAGTCTCCATTCCACTGCTTTACACACCACTGCACTTTTTTCCATTCCATCCAATTCCTTTCCTTTCCTTTCCATTCCATTCCATTCAATTCCATTCTGTTCTTTTCCACTATAATCCACTCCACTCCACTGCAATCCATTCCATTGTATTCCATTCGATTCCATTCAAATCCACTCTTCTGCACTCCACTCCTCTCCACTCCAAAGCATTCCATTTCTTCCCACTTGCCTCCATTACTATCCACTCCTTTCCATTCCCTTCCATTCCACTCTTTCCGTTCCACTGCAGTATATTGCATTCCACTCCAATCGACTCTCCTCCTTTCTTCTCTGTTCTGCTTCACTGCAGTCCACTGTACTTTTTTCAATTCCATTCAATTCCATTCCATTCCATTCCGTTCTATTCAGTTCCGTTCCATTCCATTCCATTGCTTTCCATTCCATTCCATTCCATTCCATTCCATTCCATTCCATTCCATTCCATTCCATTCTATTCCATTGCATTCTATTCCATTCCATTCCGTTTCTTTCCATTCCATTCCATTTCATTCTATTCCATTCCACTCTATTCCATTCTATTCCATGACTTTTCATTCCATTCCACTGCATTCCACTTCACTCCACTCAATTCCTTTCTTCTCCATTCCACTCCACTGCACTACATTGAACTTTTTTCCATTCATTCCATTCCATTTCATTCCATTCCATTCCATTCCATTCCATTCCATTCCATTCCATTCCACTCCATTTCATTTCATTCCATTCCATTCCATTGCATTCCCCTCGGCGCAACTCCACTCCAATGCACTGCTTTCCATTCCATTCCATTCCATTCCATTCCATTCCATTCCATTCCGTTTATTTCCG
Organism: Symphalangus syndactylus; assembly: GCF_028878055.3. Lineage (NCBI taxonomy): Eukaryota > Metazoa > Chordata > Mammalia > Primates > Hylobatidae > Symphalangus > Symphalangus syndactylus. The sequence continues at coordinate 44,526,956 of NC_072434.2, read as the reverse complement.
TTTCATTCCATTCCACCTGAATCCACTCTCATCCCCTCCATTTCACTCTACTCCACTCCACTCCTCTCCATTTCATTCATTTCCAATACACTGCACTCCACTCCTCTCCATTCAATTATTTTTCATTCATTCCATTCTATTCCATTACATTCCATTCCGTTGGTTTCCATTCCATTCAATTCTACTCCAATCCTCTCTACTCCAATCCACTGCATTCTGATCTATTCCAATGCTTTGCATTGCGTTCCATTCCTTTCAATTCAAATACACTCTTTCCTCTCCACTCTTCACCACTACACTGCATTCCATTCCTTCCCATTCACCTCCATTACAGTCGACTCCATTCCATTCCTTTCCATTCCTTTCCACTCCATTCCACTCTACACTCCACTCCTGACTTCGTCTTTCCACTCCCCTACACTCTACTGCACTTTTTTCCATTCCACTCCATTCCATTCCATTCCATTCCATTCCATTCCGTTCCGTTCCATTCCATTCCATTACATTCCATTTCATTCCTTTACATTCCTTTACATTGTAATATATTCCATTCCAGTACTTTCCATTCCATTCCATTCTACTCCTATCCACTCCATTCCAATCCACTGCATTCCATTCCTTTTCAGTCCATTCCATTGCATTGCATTCCATTCATTTCAAATCCACTCTTCTCCTCTCCACTTGTCTCCAGTCCACTGTATTCCATTCATTCCCATTCATCTCCATTCCAGTATACTCCATTCCGTTCCGTTCCATTCCATTCAACTCCATTCCAATCTACTCCACTCCCTTCCTTTTTACTCCATTCCACTCCACTGCACTCCGCTGCCCTTTTTTTACATTGCATTCCTTTCCATTTCTTTGCATTCTTTTCTAATCCATTCCAGTCCACTACACTCTTTTCCTTTCTTCTCTATTCCACTCCACTGAACTCCACTGCCCTTTTTTTCAGTCCATTGCATTCCATTCCATTCCCTTCCATTTCGTTACGTTACGTTCCATTCCGTTCCTTTCCTTTTCATTCCCTTCCATTGTATTCCATTCCATTCCATTACTTTCTATTCCATTCCATTCTAATCCAATCCGCTCCACTCTAATCCAATGCATTCCATTCCATGCCATTCCTTTGCATTGCATTCAATTCTATTCAATTCAATTCCGCTTTTCACTCCACTCCTCTCCACTCCACTGCATTCCATTCCATTCCATTCCATTCCATTCCATTCCATTCCTTTCTACTCCATTCCACTCCTCTCCACTCCTTTCCAATCTTCTCCATTACACTCCACTGCATTCCACTGCACTTTATTCCATTCCATTCCATTCCGTTCCTTTAAATTCCATTCGTTCCTCTAGAATACACTCCACTCCACTCCATTCCACTCCAATCCATTCAACTCAAATCCACTCCTCCACTCCTCTCCTCTCCTCTCCACTTCATTCTGCTCCTTACCATTCAACTACATTCCAGTCCCTTCCTTTCCATTCCATTCCACTCCATCCAATTCCTTTCCTTTCCTTTCCATTCCATTCCATTCAATTCCATTCTGTTCTTTTCCACTATAATCCACTCCACTCCACTGCAATCCATTCCATTGTATTCCATTCGATTCCATACAAATCCACTCTTCTGCACTCCACTCCTCTCCACTCCAATGCATTCAATTTCTTCCCACTTGCCTCCATTAATATCCACTCCTTTCCATTCCATTCCATTCCACTCTTTCCGTTCCACTGCAGATAATTGCATTACACTCCACTCGACTCTCTTCCTTTCTTCTCTGTTCTGCTTCACTGCACTCCACTGTACTTTTTTCAATTCCATTCCACTCCATTCCATTCCATTCCATTCCATTCCATTCCATTCCATTCCATTCTATTCAGTTCCGTTCCATTCCATTCCATTGCTTTCCATTCCATTCCATTCCATTCCATTCCATTCCATTCTATTCCATGACTTTTCATTCCATTCCACTGCATTCCACTTCACTCCACTCAATTCCTTTCTTCTCCATTCCACTCCACTGCACTATATTGAACTTTTTTCCATTCATTCCATTCCATTTCATTTCATTCCATTCCATTCCATTCCATTCCATTACATTCCGTTCAATTCCATTCCATTCCATTCCACCTGAATCTACTGTACTCCCCGCCATTCCACTCCACTCCATTACACTCCATTCCATTCCTTCCCATTCCACTGCACTCCACTACACTCCTCTCCATTCCATTCATTGCAAGGACACTGCACATGACTGCACTCCATCACATTCCATTCCATTCCATTCCTTTTCATTCCCTTCCATTGTATTCTTTAAATTCCACTACTATCCATTCCATTCCATTCTACTCCAATCCACTCCACTCCAATCCACTGAATTGCATTCCATTCCATTGCATTCCATTCCATTGCTTTCCTATCCATTCAATTCGAATCCACTCTTCTCCACTCCAATCCCCTCCACTCCACTGCATTCCATTTTTCCCATTCGCATCCATTGCATTCCATTGAATTCCATTCCATTCCAATCCATTCCTTTCAATTCTACTACATTCCACTCCCCTCCTCTCCCTTCGTTTAGTCTCCATTCCACTGCTTTACACACCACTGCACTTTTTTCCATTCCATCCAATTCCTTTCCTTTCCTTTCCATTCCATTCCATTCAATTCCATTCTGTTCTTTTCCACTATAATCCACTCCACTCCACTGCAATCCATTCCATTGTATTCCATTCGATTCCATTCAAATCCACTCTTCTGCACTCCACTCCTCTCCACTCCAATGCATTCAATTTCTTCCCACTTGCCTCCATTACTATCCACTCCTTTCCATTCCATTCCATTCCACTCTTTCCGTTCCACTGCAGTATATTGCATTCCACTCCACTTGACTCTCTTCCTTTCTTCTCTGTTCTGCTTCACTGCACTCCACTGTACTTTTTTCAATTCCATTCCATTCCATTCTATTCATTTCCGTTCCATTCCATTCCAACGCTTTCCATTCCATTCCATTCCATTGCTTTCCATTCAATTCCATTCCATTCCATTCCAATCCATTCCATTCCATTCCATTCCATTACATTCTATTCAATTCCATTCCGTTTCTTTCCATTCCATTCCATTTCATTCTATTCCATTCCACTCCATTCCATTCTGTTCCATGACTTTTCATTCCATTCCACTGCATTCCACTTCACTCCACTCAATTCCTTTCTTCTCCATTCAACTCCACTGCACTACATTGAACATTCTTCGATTCATTCCATTCCATTTCATTTCATTCCATTCCATTCCATTCCATTTCATTTCATTCCATTCCATTTCATTCCATTCCATTCCATTCCATTCCATTCCATTGCATTCCCCTCTGCGCAACTCCACTCCAATGCACTGCTTTCCATTCCATTCCATTCCATTCCATTCCATTTATTTACATTTCATTCCATTCCACCTGAATCCACTCTATTCCACTCCATTTCACTCTACTCCAATCCACTCCTCTCCATTTCATTCCTTTCCAATACACTGCACTCCACTCCTCTCCATTCAATTACTTTTCATTCATTCCTTTCTATTCCATTCCATTCCATTCCATTCGTTTCCATTCCATTCAATTCTACTCCAGTCCTCTCTACTCCAATCCAGTGCATTCTGATCTATTCCATTCCTTTGCATTGCGTTCCATTCCATTCAATTCAAATACACTCTTTCCTCTCCACTCTTCACCACTACACTGCATTCCATTCCTTCCCATTCACCTCCATTACAGTCGACTCCGTTCCATTCCTTTCCATTCCATTCCACTCCATTCCACTCTACACTCCACTCCTGTCTTCGTCTTTCCACTCCCCTACACTCTACTGCACTTTTTTCCATTCCAATCCATTCCATTCCATTCCAATCCATTCCGTTCCATTCCACTGCATTCCATTCCATTCCATTCCTTTACATTCCTTTACATTGTAATATATTCCATTCCAGTACTTTCCATTCCATTCCATTCTACTCCTATCCACTCCATTCCAATCCACTGCATTCCATTCCATTTCAGTCCATTCCATTGCATTCCATTCCATTCATTTCAAATCCACTCTTCTCCTCTCCACTTGTCTCCAGTCCACTGCATTCCATTCATTCCCATTCATCTCCATTCCAGTATAATCCATTCCGTTCCGTTCCATTCCATTCGACTCCATTCCAATCTACTCCACTCCCTTCCTTTCTACTCCATTCCACTCCACTGCACTCCACTGCCCTTTTTTTACATTGCATTCCTTTCCATTCCTTTGCATTCTTTTCTAATCCATTCCAGTCCACTACACTCTTTTCCTTTCTTCTCTATTCCACTCCACTGAACTCCACTGCCCTTTTTTTCAGTCCATTGCATTCCATTCCATTCCCTTCCATTTCGTTACGTTACGTTCCATTCCGTTCCTTTCCTTTTCATTCCGTTCCATTGTATTCCATTCCATTCCATTACTCTCTATTCCATTCCATTCTAATCCAATCCGCTCCACTCTAATCAAATGCATTCCATTCCATGCCATTCCTTTGCATTGAATTCAATTCTATTCCATTCAATTCCGCTTTTCACTCCACTCCTCTCCACTCCACTGCATTCCATTCCATTCCATTCCATTCCATTCCTTTCTACTCCATTCCACTCCACTCCACTCCTTTCCAATCTTCTCCATTACACTCCACTGCATTCCACTGCACTTTATTCCATTCCATTCCATTCCGTTCCTTTCCATTCCATTCGTTCCTCTAGAATACACTCCACTCCACTCCATTCCACTCCAATCCATTCAACTCAAATCCACTCCTCCACTCCACTCCTCTCCTCTCCACTTCATTCTGCTCCTTACCATTCAACTACATTCCAGTCCCTTCCTTTCCATTCCATTCCATTCCATTCCATTCCATTCCATTCCATTCCAATCCATTCCTTTACAATCCATTCCATTCCATTCCTTTCCATTCCATTTCATTCCACTCCATTCCATTACCCTCCATTCCACTGCACTCCACTCTCTTCATTTCTTCTCCATTCCACTCCACTACTCTCCCCTGAACTTATTTTCATTCCAGTTATTTCCATTCCGTTCCATTTCATTCCATTCTTTTCCACTACAATCCACACCACTGCCTTCCAATCCATTCCATACCATTCTATTCCATTCAAATCCACTATTCACCCCACTCCTCTCAACTCCACTGCATTTTATTCCTTCCCATTCGCCTACATTGCATTCCACTCCATTCCATTCCATTCCATTCCATTCCATTCCATTCCATTCCATTCCATTCCTTTCCATTCCATTTCATTCCATTCCATTCCATTACCCTCCATTCCACTGCACTCCACTCTCTTCATTTCTTCTCCATTCCACTCCACTACTCTCCCCTGAACTTTTTTTCATTCCACTCCTTTCCATTCCGTTCCATTTCATTCCATTATTTTCCACTACAATCCACTCCACTGCACTCCAATCCATTCCACACCATTCTATTCCATTCAAATCCAGTATTCACCCCACTCCTCTCAACTCCACTGCATTTTGTTCCTTCCCATTCGCCTACATTGCATTCCACTCCATTCCACTCCATTCCATTCCAGTCCATTCCATTCCATTACATTCCATTATAATTGCACTCTATTCTACTCTGTTCCATTCGGTTCCATTACTTTTCATTCTGTTCCTTTGTATTCCATTCCATTCCATTACTTTCCCTTTCCATTCCATTCTACTCCAATCCACTCCACGCCAATCCAATGCTTTCCATTCCATTCCATTCCCTTACATTCCATTACATTCCATTCCATTTTTTTCATTCCATTCCATTAAATTCCGTGCCATTCCATTCAATTCCATTCCATTCTTTTCAAGTACAATCCACTCCACTGGACTCCAAACCATTCCATTCCATTCCATTCAATTCATATCCACTCCTCTCCACTCCACAGCATTCCATTCCTTCCCATTTACCTCCATTTCTGTCCACTCCATTCCATTACATTCAACTCAATTTCACTCCTCTACACTATCTTCCTTTCTTCTTCATTCCACTCCTCTGCACTCCACTGCACTTTTTTCCATTCCATTCTGTTCCATTCCATTCCATTCCGTTCTGTTCCATTCCATTCCATTCTATTCCATTCCTATCCCCTCCATGCAGCTCCACCCCAGTACACTGCATTCCATTCCATTCCATTCCATTCCATTCCATTCCATTCCACCTGAATCTACTGTACTCGCCGCCATTCCACTCCACTCCATTACACTCCATTCCATTCCTTCCCATTCCACTGCACTCCACTACACTCCTCTCCATTCCATTCATTGCAAGGACACTGCACATGACTGCACTCCATCACATTCCATTCCATTCCATTCCTTTTCATTCCCTTCCATTGTATTCCTTTAAATTCCACTACTATCCATTCCATTCCATTCTACTCCAATCCACTCCACTCCAATCCACTGAATTGCATTCCATTCCATTGCATTCCATTCCATTGCTTTCCTTTCCATTCAATTCGAATCCACTCTTCTCCACTCCAATCCCCTCCACTCCACTGCATTCCATTTTTCCCATTCGCCTCCATTGCATTCCATTAAATTCGATTCCATTCCAATCCATTCCTTTCAATTCTACTACATTCCACTCCCCTCCTCTCCCTTCGTTTAGTCTCCATTCCACTGCTTTACACACCACTGCACTTTTTTCCATTCCATCCAATTCCTTTCCTTTCCTTTCCATTCCATTCCATTCAATTACATTCTGTTCTTTTCCACTATAATCCACTCCACTCCACTGCAATCCATTCCATTGTATTCCATTCGATTCCATTCAAATCCACTGTTCTGCACTCCACTCCTCTCCAATCCAATGCATTCAATTTCTTCCCACTTGCCTCCATTACTATCCACTCCTTTCCATTCCATTCCATTCCACTCTTTCCGTTCCACTGCAGTATATTGCATTCCACTCCACTCGACTCTCTTCATTTCTTCTCTGTTCTGCTTCACTGCACTCCACTGTACTTTTTTCAATTCCATTCCATTCCATTCTATTCAGTTCCGTTCCATTCCATTCCATTGCTTTCCATTCCATTCCATTCCATTGCTTTCCATTCATTTCCATTCCATTCCATTCCATTCCATTCCATTCCATTCCATTCCTTTCTATTCCATTGCATTGTATTCCATTCCATTCCGTTTCTTTCCATTCCATTCCATTTCATTCTATTCCATTCCACTCCATTCCATTCTATTCCATGACTTTTCATTTCATTCCACTGCATTCCACTTCACTCCACTCAATTCCTTTCTTCTCCATTCCACTCCACTGCACTACATTGAACTTTTTTCCATTCATTCCATTCCATTTCATTCCATTCCATTCCATTCCATTCCATTCCATTCCATTCCATTCCACTCCATTTCATTTCATTCCATTCCATTCCATTCCATTGCATTCTCCTCTGCGCAACTCCACTCCAATGCACTGCTTTCCATTCCATTCCATTCCATTCCATTCCATTCCATTCCATTCCATTCCATTTATTTCCGTTTCATTCCATTCCACCTGAATCCACTCTCATCCCCTCCATTTCACTCTACTCCACTCCACTCCTCTCCATTTCATTCATTTCCAATACACTGCACTCCACTCCTTTCCATTCAACTATTTTTCATTCATTCCATTCTATTCCATTACATTCCATTCCGTTGGTTTCCATTCCATTCAATTCTACTCCAATCCTCTCTACTCCAATCCACTGCATTCCGATCTATTCCATTCCGTTGCATTGCGTTCCATTCCTTTCAATTCAAATACACTCTTTCCTCTCCACACTTCACCACTACACTGCATTCCATTCCTTCCCATTCACCTCCATTACAGTCGACTCCGTTCCATTCGTTTCCATTTCATTCCACTCCATTCCACTCTACACTCCACTCCTGTCTTCGTCTTTCCACTCCCCTACACTCTACTGCCCTTTTTTCCATTCCACTCCATTCCATTCCATTCCATTCCATTCCATTCCGTTCCATTCCATTCCATTACATTCCATTTCATTCCTTTACATTCCTTTACATTGTAATATATTCCATTCCAGTACTTTCCATTCCATTCCATTCTACTCCTATCCACTCCATTCCAATCCACTGCATTCCATTCCTTTTCAGTCCATTCCATTGCATTCCATTCCATTCATTTCAAATCCACTCTTCTCCTCTCCACTTGTCTCCAGTCCACTGCATTCCATTCATTCCCATTCATCTCCATTCCAGTATACTCCATTCCGTTCCGTTCCATTCCATTCGACTCCATTCCAATCTACTCCACTCCCTTCCTTTCTACTCCATTCCACTCCACTGCACTCCGCTGCCCTTTTTTTACATTGCATTCCTTTCCATTTCTTTGCATTCTTTTCTAATCCATTCCAGTCCACTACACTCTTTTCCTTTCTTCTCTATTCCACTCCACTGAACTCCACTGCCCTTTTTTTCAGTCCATTGCATTCCATTCCATTCCCTTCCATTTCGTTACGTTACGTTAAATTCCGTTCCTTTCCTTTTCATTCCCTTCCATTGTATTCCATTCCATTCCATTACTTTCTATTCCATTCCATTCTAATCCAATCCGCTCCACTCTAATCCAATGCATTCCATTCCATGCCATTCCTTTGCATTGCATTCAATTCTATTCAATTCAATTCTGCTTTTCACTCCACTCCCCTCCACTCCACTGCATTCCATTCCATTCCATTCCATTCCATTCCATTCCATTCCATTCCTTTCTACTCCATTCCACTCCTCTCCACTCCTTTCCAATCTTCTCCATTACACTCCACTGCATTCCACTGCACTTTATTCCATTCCATTCCATTCCGTTCCTTTAAATTCCATTCGTTCCTCTAGAATACACTCCACTCCACTCCATTCCACTCCAATCCATTCAACTCAAATCCACTCCTCCACTCCACTCCTCTCCTCTCCACTTCATTCTGCTCCCTACCATTCAACTACATTCCAGTCCCTTCCTTTCCATTCCATTCCATTCCATTCAATTCCATTCCATTCCATTCCTTTCCATTCCATTTCATTCCATTCCATTCCATTACCCTCCATTCCACTGCACTCCACTCTCTTCATTTCTTTTCCATTCCACTCCACTACTCTCCCCTGAACTTTTTTTCATTCCAGTTCTTTCCATTCCGTTCCATTTCATTCCATTCTTTTCCACTACAATCCACTCCACTGCCCTCCAATCCATTCCATACCATTCTATTCAATTCAAACCCAGTATTCACCCCACTCCTCTCAACTCCACTGCATTTTATTCCTTCCCATTCGCCTACATTGCATTCCACTCCATTCCATTCCATTCCATTCCATTCCATTCCATTCCATTCCATTCCATTCCATTCCAATTGCACTCTATTCTACTCTGTTCCATTCGGTTCCATTACTTTTCATTCTGTTCCTTTGTATTGCATTCCATTCCATTACTTTCCTTTCCATTCCATTCTACTCCAATCCACTCCACGCCAATCCAATGCTTTCCATTCCATTCCATTACATTACATTCCAATACATTCCATTCCATTTTTTTCATTCCATTCCATTAAATTCCGTTCCATTCCATTCAATTCCATTCCATTCTTTTCAAGTACAATCCACTCCACTGGACTCCAAACCATTCCATTCCATTCCATTCAATTCATATCCACTCCTCTCCACTCCACAGCATTCCATTCCTTCCCATTTACCTCCATTTCTGTCCACTCCATTCCATTACATTCAACTCCATTTCACTCCACTACACTATCTTCCTGTCTTCTTCATTCCACTCCTCAGCACTCCACTGCACTTTTTTCCATTCCATTCTGTTCCATTCCATTCCATTCCGTTCTGTTCCATTCCATTCCATTCTATTCCATTCCTATCCCCTCCATGCAGCTCCACTCCCGTCCACTGCATTCCATTCCATTCCATTCCATTCCATTCCATTCCATTCCACTCCATTCCATTCCATTCCACCTGAATTTACTGTACTCCCCGCCATTCCACTCCACTCCATTACACTCCATTCCATTCCTTCCCATTCCACTGCACTCCACTACACTCCTCTCCATTCCATTCATTGCAAGGACACTGCACATGACTGCACTCCATCACATTCCATTCCATTCCATTCCTTTTCATTCCCTTCCATTGTATTCCTTTAAATTCCACTACTATCCATTCCATTCCATTCTACTCCAATCCACTCCACTCCAATCCACTGAATTGCATTCCATTCCATTGCATTCCATTCCATTGCTTTCCTATCCATTCAATTCGAATCCACTCTTCTCCACTCCAATCCCCTCCACTCCACTGCATTCCATTTTTCCCATTCGCCTCCATTGCATTCCATTAAATTCCATTCCATTCCAATCCATTCCTTTCAATTCTACTACATTCCACTCCCATCCTCTCCCTTCGTTTAGTCTCCATTCCACTGCTTTACACACCACTGCACTTTTTTCCATTCCATCCAATTCCTTTCCTTTCCTTTCCATTCCATTCCATTCAATTCCATTCTGTTCTTTTCCACTATAATCCACTCCACTGCATTCCATTCCATTTTATTACATTCGCTTCCATTCAAATCCACTCTTCTGCACTCCACTCCTCTCCACTCCAATGCATTCAATTTCTTCCCACTTGCCTCCATTACTATCCACTCCTTTCCATTCCATTCCATGCCACTCTTTCCGTTCCACTGCAGTATATTGCATTCCACTCCACTCGACTCTCTTCCTTTCTTCTCTCTTCGGCTTCACCGAACTCCACTGTACTTTTTTCAATTCCATTCCATTCCATTCTATTCAGTTCCGTTCCATTCCATTCCATTGCTTTCCATTGCATTCCATTCCATTCCATTGCATTCCATTCCATTCCATTCCATTCCATTCCATTCCATTCCATTCCATTCCATTCCATTACATTCTATTCCATTCCATTCCGTTTCTTTCCATTCCATTCCATTTCATTCTATTCCATTCCACTCCATTCCATTTTGTTCCATGACTTTTCATTCCATTCCACTGCATTCCACTTCACTCCACTCAATTCCTTTCTTCTCCATTCCACTCCACTGCACTACATTGAACTTTCTTCGATTCATTCCATTCCATTTCATTTCATTCCATTCCATTCCATTCCATTTCATTTCATTCCATTCCATTTCATTTCATTCCATTCCATTTCATTTCATTTCATTTCATTCCATTCCATTTCATTTCATTCCATTCCATTCCATTCAATTCCATTGAATTCCCCTCTGCGCAACTCCACTCCAATGCACTGCTTTCCATTCCATTCCATTCCATTCCATTCCATTTATTTCCATTTCATTCCATTCCACCTGAATCCACTCTAATCCACTCCATTTCACTCTACTCCACTCCACTCCTCTCCATTTCATTCATTTCCAATACACTGCACTCCACTCCTCTCCATTCAATTACTTTTCATTCATTCCATTCTATTCCATTCCATTCCATTCCATTGGTTTCCAGTCCATTCAATTCTACTCCAATCCTCTCTATTCCAATCCACTGCATTCCGATCCATTCCATTCCGTTGCATTGCGTTCCATTCCATTCAATTCAAATACACTCTTTCCTCTCCACTCTTCACCACTACACTGCATTCCATTCCTTCCCATTCACCTCCATTACGGTCGACTCCATTCCATTCCTTTCCATTCCATTCCACTCCATTCCACTCTACACTCCACTCCTGTCTTCGTCTTTCCACTCCCCTACACTCTACTGCACTTTTTTCCATTCCACTCCATTCCATTCCATTCCATTTCATTCCGTTAAATTCCATTGCATTCCATTCCATTCCATTCCTTTACATTCCTTTACATTGTAATATATTACATTCCAGTACTTTCCATTCCATTCCATTCTACTCCTATCCACTCCATTCCAATCCACTGCATTCCATTCCTTTTCAGTCCATTCCATTGCATTCCATTCCATTCATTTCAAATCCACGCTTCTCCTCTCCACTTGTCTCCCGTCCACTGCATTCCATTCATTCCCATTCATCTCCATTCCAGTATACTCCATTCCGTTCCGTTCCATTCCATTCGACTCCATTCCAATCTACTCCACACCCTTCCTTTCTACTCCATTCCACTCCACTGCACTCCACTGCCCTTTTTTTACATTGCATTCCTTTCCATTCCTTTGCATTCTATTCTAATCCATTCCAGTCCACTACACTCTTTTCCTTTCTTCTCTATTCTACTCCACTGAACTCCACTGCCCTTTTTTTCAGTCCATTGCATTCCATTCCATTCCTTTCCATTTCGTTACGTTACGTTCCATTCCGTTCCTTTCCTTTTCATTCCGTTCCATTGTATTCCATTCCATTCCATTACTTTCTATTCCATTCCATTCTAATCCAATCCGCTCCACTCTAATCCAATGCATTCCATTCCATGCCATTCCTTTGCATTGAATTCAATGCTATTCCATTCAATTCCGCTTTTCACTCCACTCCTCTCCACTCCACTGCATTCCATTCCATTCCATTCCATTCCTTTCTACTCCATTCCACTCCACTCCACTCCTTTCCAATCTTCTCCATTACACTCCACTGCATTCCACTGCACTTTATTCCATTCCATTCCATTCCGTTCCTTTCCATTCCATTCGTTCCTCTAGAATACACTCCACTCCACTCCATTCCACTCCAATCCATTCAACTCAAATCCACTCCTCCACTCCACTCCTCTCCTCTCCACTTCATTCTGCTCCTTACCATTCAACTACATTCCAGTCCCTTCCTTTCCATTCCATTCCATTCCATTCCATTCCATTCCATTCCATTCCAATCCATTCCTTTCCATTCCATTCCATTCCATTCCTTTCCATTCCATTTCATTCCACTCCATTCCATTACCCTCCATTCCACTGCACTCCACTCTCTTCATTTCTTCTCCATTCCACTCCACTACTCTCCCCTGAACTTATTTTCATTCCAGTTCTTTCCATTCCGTTCCATTTCATTCCATTCTTTTCCACTACAATCCACACCACTGCCCTCCAATCCATTCCATTCCATTCTATTCCATTCAAATCCACTATTCACCCCACTCCTCTCAACTCCACTGCATTTTATTCCTTCCCATTCGCCTACATTGCATTCCACTCCATTCCATTCCAATCCTTCCAATTGCAATCTATTCTACTCTGTTCCATTCGGTTCCATTACTTTTCATTCTGTTCCTTTGTATTCCATTCCATTCCATTACTTTCCTTTCCATTCCATTCTACTCCAATCCACTCCACGCCAATCCAATTCTTTCCATTCCATTCCATTACATTACATTACATTATATTACATTACAATTTTTTTCATTCCATTCCATTAAATTCCGTTCCATTCCATTCAATTCCATTCCATTCTTTTCAAGTACAATCCACTCCACTGGACTCCAAACCATTCCATTCCATTCCTTTCAATTCATATCCACTCCTCTCCACTCCACAGCATTCCATTCCTTCCCATTGACGTCCATTTCTGTCCACTCCATTCCATTACATTCAACTCCATTTCACTCCACTACACTATCTTCCTTTCTTCTTCATTCCACTCCTCTACACTCCACTGCACTTTTTTCCATTCCATTCTGTTCCACTCCATTTCATTCCGTTCTGTTCCATTCCATTCCATTCTATTCCATTCCTATCCCCTCCATGCAGCTCCACTCCAGTCCACTGCATTCCATTCCATTCCATTCCATTCCATTCCATTCCATTCCATTCCATTCTATTCAGTTCCATTCCATTCCATTCCATTGCTTTCCATTCCATTCCATTCCATTCCATTCCATTCCATTCCATTCCATTCCATTCCATTCCATTCTATTCCATTGCATTCTATTCCATTCCATTCCGTTTCTTTCCATTCCTTTCCATTTCATTCTATTCCATTCCACTCCATTCCATTCTATTCCATGACTTTTCATTCCATTCCACTGCATTCCACTTCACTCCACTCAATTCCTTTCTTCTCCATTCCACTCCACTGCACTATATTGAACTTTTTTCCATTCATTCCATTCCATTTCATTTCATTCCATTCCATTCCATTCCATTCCATTCCATTGCATTCCATTCCATTCCATTGCATTCCCCTCTGCGCAACTCCACTCCAATGCACTGCTTTCCATTAAATTCCATTCCATTCCATTCCATTCCATTTATTTCCATTTCATTCCATTCAACCTGAATCCACTCTAATCCCCTCCATTTCACTCTACTCCACTCCACTCCTCTCCATTTCATTCATTTCCAATACACTGAACTCCACTCCTCTCCATTCAATTACTTTTCATTCATTCCATTCTATTCCATTCCATTCCATTGGTTTCCATTCCATTCAATTCTACTCCAATCCTCTCTACTCCAATCCAGTGCATTCCGATCTATTCCATTCCGTTGCATTGCGTTCCATTCCATTCAATTCAAATACACTCTTTCCTCTCCACTCTTCACCACTACACTGCTTTCCATTCCTTCCCATTCACCTCCATTACAGTCGACTCCGTTCCAGTCCTTTCCATTCCATTCCACTCCATTCCACTCTACACTCCACTCCTGTCTTCGTCTTTCCACTACCCTACACTCTACTGCACTTTTTTCCATTCCACTCAATTCCATTCCATTCCATTCCATTCCGTTCCATTCCATTGCATTCCATTCCATTCCATTCCTTTTCATTCCTTTACATTGTAATATATTCCATTCCAGTACTTTCCATTCCATTCCATTCTACTCCTATCCACTCCATTCCAATCCACTGCATTCCATTCCTTTTCAGTCCATTCCATTGCATTCCATTCCATTCATTTCAAATCCATTCTTCTCCTCTCCACTTGTCTCCAATCCACTGCATTCCATTCATTCCCATTCATCTCCATTCCAGTATACTCCATTCCATTCCGTTCCATTCCATTCGACTCCATTCCAATCTACTCCACTCCCTTCCTTTCTACTCCATTCCACTCCACTGCACTCCACTGCCCTTTTATTACATTGCATTCCTTTCCATTCCTTTGCATTCTTTTCCAATCCATTCCAGTCCACTACACTCTTTTCCTTTCTTCTCTATTCTACTCCACTGAACTCCACTGCCCTTTTTTTCAGTCCATTGCATTCCATTCCATTCCCTTTCATTTCGTTACGTTACGTTCCATTCCGTTCCTTTCCTTTTCATTCCGTTCCATTGTATTCCATTCCATTCCATTACTTTCTATTCCATTCCATTCTAATCCAATCCGCTCCACTCTAATCCAATGCATTCCATTCCATGCCATTCCTTTGCCTTGCATTCAATTCTATTCAATTCAATTCCGCTTTTCACTCCACTCCTCTCCACTCCACTGCATTCCATTCCATTCCATTCCATTCCATTTCTTTCTACTCCATTCCACTCCACTCCACTCCTTTCCAATCTTCTCCATTACACTCCACTGCATTCCACTGCACTTTATTCCATTCCATTCCATTCCGTTCCTTTCCATTCCATTCGTTCCTCTAGAATACACTCCACTCCACTCCATTCCACTCCAATCCATTCAACTCAAATCCACTTCTCCACTCCACTCCTCTCCTCTCCACTTCATTCTGCTCCTTACCATTCAACTACATTCCAGTCCCTTCCTTTCCATTCCATTCCATTCCATTCCATTCCATTCCATTCCATTCCATTCCATTCCTTTCCATTCCATTTCATTCCATTCCATTCCATTACCCTCCATTCCACTGCACTCCACTCTCTTCATTTCTTCTCCATTCCACTCCACTACTCTCCCCTGAACTTTTCTCATTCCAGTTCTTTCCATTCCGTTCCATTTCATTAAATTCTTTTCCACTACAATCCACTCCACTGCCCTCCAATCCATTGTACACCATTCTATTCCATTCAAATCCAGTATTCACCCCACTCCTCCCAACTCCACTGCATTTTGTTTCTTCCCATTCGCCTACATTGCATTCCACTCCATTCCATTCCATTCCATTCCAGTCCATTCCATTCCATTCCATTCCATTCCAATTGCACTCTATTCTACTCTATTCCATTCGGTTCCATTACTTTTCATTCTGTTCCTTTGTATTCCATTCCATTCCATTACTTTCCTTTCCATTCCATTCTACTGCAATCCACTCCACGCCAATCCAATGCTTTCCATTCCATTCCATTCCCTTACATTACATTACATTACATTCCATTTTTTTCATTCCATTCCATTAAATTCCGTTCCATTCCATTCAATTCCATTCCATTCTTTTCAAGTACAATCCACTCCACTGGACTCCAAACCATTCCATTCCATTCCATTCAATTCATATCCACTCCTCTCCACTCCACAGCATTCCATTCCTTCCCATTTACCTCCATTTCTGTCCACTCCATTCCATTACATTCAACTCAATTTCACTCCACTACACTATCTTCCTTTCTTCTTCATTCCACTCCTCTGCACTCCACTGCACTTTTTTCCATTCCATTCTGTTCCATTCCATTCCATTCCGTTCTGTTCCATTCCATTCCATTCTATTCCATTCCTATCCCCTCCATGCAGCTCCACCCCAGTCCACTGCATTCCATTCCATTCCATTCCATTCCATTCCATTCCATTCCATTCCATTCCATTCCACCTGAATCTACTGTACTCCCCGCCATTCCACTCCACTCCATTACACTCCATTCCATTCCTTCCCATTCCACTGCACTCCACTACACTCCTCTCCATTCCATTCATTGCAAGGACACTGCACATGACTGCACTCCATCACATTCCATTCCATTCCATTCCTTTTCATTCCCTTCCATTGTATTCCTTTAAATTCCACTACTATCCATTCCATTCCATTCTACTCCAATCCACTCCACTCCAATCCACTGAATTGCATTCCATTCCATTGCATTCCATTCCATTGCTTTCCTATCCATTCAATTCGAATCCACTCTTCTCCACTCCAATCCCCTCCACTCCACTGCATTCCATTTTTCCCATTCGCCTCCATTGCATTCCATTAAATTCCATTCCATTCCAATCCATTCCTTTCAATTCTACTACATTCCACTCCCATCCTCTCCCTTCGTTTAGTCTCCATTCCACTGCTTTACACACCACTGCACTTTTTTCCATTCCATCCAATTGCTTTCCTTTCCTTTCCATTCCATTCCATTCAATTACATTCTGTTCTTTTCCACTATAATCCACTCCACTCCACTGCAATCCATTCCATTGTATTCCATTCGATTCCATTCAAATCCACTGTTCTGCACTCCAATCCTCTCCACTCCAATGCATTCAATTTCTTCCCACTTGCCTCCATTACTATCCACTCCTTTCCATTCAATTCCATTCCACTCTTTCCGTTCCACTGCAGTATATTGCATTCCACTCCACTCGACTCTCTTCCTTTCTTCTCTGTTCTGCTTCACTGCACTCCACTGTACTTTTTTCAATTCCATTCCATTCCATTCTATTCAGTTCCGTTCCATTCCATTCCATTGCTTTAAATTCCATTCCATTCCATTGCTTTCCATTCAATTCCATTCCATTCCATTCCATTCCATTCCATTCCATTCCATTCCTTTCTATTCCATTGCATTGTATTCCATTCCATTCCGTTTCTTTCCATTCCATTCCATTTCATTCTATTCCATTCCACTCCATTCCATTCTATTCCATGAGTTTTCATTCCATTCCACTGCATTCCACTTCACTCCACTCAATTCCTTTCTTCTTCATTCCACTCCACTGCACTACATTGAACTTTTTTCCATTCATTCCATTCCATTTCATTCCATCCCATTCCATTCCATTCCATTCCATTCCATTCCACTCCATTTCATTTCATTCCATTCCATTCCATTCCATTGCATTCCCCTCTGCGCAACTCCACTACAATGCACTGCATTCCATTCCATTCCATTCCATTCCATTCCATTCCATTCCATTCCATTCCATTCCATTCCATTCATTTCCGTTTCATTCCATTCCACCTGAATCCACTCTCATCCCCTCCATTTCACTCTACTCCACTCCACTCCTCTCCATTTCATTCATTTCCAATACACTGCACTCCACTCCTTTCCATTCAATTATTTTTCATTCATTCCATTCTATTCCATTACATTCCATTCCGTTGGTTTCCATTCCATTCAATTCTACTCCAATCCTCTCTACTCCAATCCACTGCATTCCGATCTATTCCATTCCGTTGCATTGCGTTCCATTCCTTTCAATTCAAATACACTCTTTCCTCTCCACACTTCACCACTACACTGCATTCCATTCCTTCCCATTCACCTCCATTACAGTCGACTCCGTTCCATTCGTTTCCATTTCATTCCACTCCATTCCACTCTACACTCCACTCCTGTCTTCGTCTTTCCACTCCCCTACACTCTACTGCCCTTTTTTCCATTCCACTCCATTCCATTCCATTCCATTCCATTCCATTCCGTTCCATTCCATTCCATTACATTCCATTTCATTCCTTTACATTCCTTTACATTGTAATATATTCCATTCCAGTACTTTCCATTCCATTCCATTCTACTCCTATCCACTCCATTCCAATCCACTGCATTCCATTCCTTTTCAGTCCATTCCATTGCATTCCATTCCATTCATTTCAAATCCACTCTTCTCCTCTCCACTTGTCTCCAGTCCACTGCATTCCATTCATTCCCATTCATCTCCATTCCGGTATACTCCATTCCGTTCCGTTCCATTCCATTCGACTCCATTCCAATCTACTCCACTCCCTTCCTTTCTACTCCATTCCACTCCACTGAACTCCGCTGCCCTTTTTTTACATTGCATTCCTTTCCATTTCTTTGCATTCTTTTCTAATCCATTCCAGTCCACTACACTCTTTTCCTTTCTTCTCTATTCCACTCCACTGAACTCCACTGCCCTTTTTTTCAGTCCATTGCCTTCCATTCCATTCCCTTCCATTTCGTTACGTTACGTTCCATTCCGTTCCTTTCCTTTTCATTCCGTTCCATTGTATTCCATTCCATTCCATTACTTTCTATTCCATTCCATTCTAATCCAATCCGCTCCACTCTAATCCAATGCATTCCATTCCATGCCATTCCTTTGCATTGCATTCAATTCTATTCAATTCAATTCTGCTTTTCACTCCACTCCTCTCCACTCCACTGCATTCCATTCCATTCCATTCCATTCCATTCCATTCCATTCCTTTCTACTCCATTCCACTCCTCTCCACTCCTTTCCAATCTTCTCCATTACACTCCACTGCATTCCACTGCACTTTATTCCATTCCATTCCATTCCGTTCCTTTCCATTCCATTCGTTCCTCTAGAATACACTCCACTCTACTCGATTCCACTCCAATCCATTCAACTCAAATCCACTCTTCCACTCCACTCCTCTCCTCTCCACTTCATTCTGCTCCCTACCATTCAACTACATTCCAGTCCCTTCCTTTCCATTCCATTCCATTCCATTCAATTCCATTCCATTCCATTCCTTTCCATTCCATTTCATTCCATTCCATTCCATTACCCTCCATTCCACTGCACTCCACTCTCTTCATTTCTTTTCCATTCCACTCCACTACTCTCCCCTGAACTTTTTTCATTCCAGTTCTTTCCATTCCGTTCCATTTCATTCCATTCTTTTCCACTACAATCCACTCCACTGCCCTCCAATCCATTCCATACCATTCTATTCAATTCAAACCCAGTATTCACCCCCCTCCTCTCAACTCCACTGCATTTTATTCCTTCCCATTCGCCTACATTGCATTCCACTCCATTCCATTCCATTCCATTCCATTCCATTCCATTCCATTCCATTCCATTCCATTCCATTCCAATTGCACTCTATTCTACTCTGTTCCATTCGGTTCCATTACTTTTCATTATGTTCCTTTGTATTCCATTCCATTCCATTACGTTCCTTTCCATTCCATTCTACTCCAAACCACTCCACGCCAATCCAATGCTTTCCATTCCATTCCATTACATTACATTCCATTCCATTCCATTCCATTTTTTTCATTCCATTCCATTAAATTCCGTTCCATTCCATTCAATTCCATTCCATTCTTTTCAAGTACAATCCACTCCACTGGACTCCAAACCATTCCATTCCATTCCATTCAATTCATATCCACTCCTCTCCACTCCACAGCATTCCATTCCTTCCCATTGACGTCCATTTCTGTCCACTCCATTCCATTACATTCAACTCCATTTCACTCCACTACACTATCTTCCTTTCTTCTTCATTCCACTCCTCTACACTCCACTGCACTTTTTTCCATTCCATTCTGTTCCATTCCATTTCATTCCGTTCTGTTCCATTCCATTCCATTCTATTCCATTCCTATCCCCTCCATGCAGCTCCACTCCAGTCCACTGCATTCCATTCCATTCCATTCCATTCCATTCCATTCCATTCCATTCCATTCCATTCCATTCCATTCTATTCAGTTCCGTTCCATTCCATTCCATTGCTTTCCATTCCATTCCATTCCATTCCATTCCATTCCATTCCATTCCATTCTATTCCATTGCATTCTATTCCATTCCATTCCGTTTCTTTCCATTCCTTTCCATTTCATTCTATTCCATTCCACTCCATTCCATTCTATTCCATGACTTTTCATTCCATTCCACTGCATTCCACTTCACTCCACTCAATTCCTTTCTTCTCCATTCCACTCCACTGCACTATATTGAACTTTTTTCCATTCATTCCATTCCATTTCATTTCATTCCATTCCATTCCATTCCATTCCATTCCATTGCATTCCATTCCATTCCATTGCATTCCCCTCTGCGCAACTCCACTCCAATGCACTGCTTTCCATTAAATTCCATTCCATTCCATTCCATTCCATTTATTTCCATTTCATTCCATTCAACCTGAATCCACTCTAATCCCCTCCATTTCACTCTACTCCACTCCACTCCTCTCCATTTCATTCATTTCCAATACACTGAACTCCACTCCTCTCCATTCAATTACTTTTCATTCATTCCATTCTATTCCATTCCATTCCATTGGTTTCCATTCCATTCAATTCTACTCCAATCCTCTCTACTCCAATCCAGTGCATTCCGATCTATTCCATTCCGTTGCATTGCGTTCCATTCCATTCAATTCAAATACACTCTTTCCTCTCCACTCTTCAACACTACACTGCTTTCCATTCCTTCCCATTCACCTCCATTACAGTCGACTCCGTTCCATTCCTTTCCATTCCATTCCACTCCATTCCACTCTACACTCCATTCCTGTCTTCGTCTTTCCACTCCCCTACACTCTACTGCACTTTTTTCCATTCCACTCAATTCCATTCCATTCCATTCCATTCCGTTCCATTCCATTGCATTCCATTCCATTCCATTCCTTTTCATTCCTTTACATTGTAATATATTCCATTCCAGTACTTTCCATTCCATTCCATTCTACTCCTATCCACTCCATTCCAATCCACTGCATTCCATTCCTTTTCAGTCCATTCCATTGCATTCCATTCCATTCATTTCAAATCCACTCTTCTCCTCTCCACTTGTCTCCAATCCACTGCATTCCATTCATTCCCATTCATCTCCATTCCAGTATACTCCATTCCATTCCGTTCCATTCCATTCGACTCCATTCCAATCTACTCCACTCCCTTCCTTTCTACTCCATTCCACTCCACTGCACTCCACTGCCCTTTTATTACATTGCATTCCTTTCCATTCCTTTGCATTCTTTTCTAATCCATTCCAGTCCACTACACTCTTTTCCTTTCTTCTCTATTCTACTCCACTGAACTCCACTGCCCTTTTTTTCAGTCCATTGCATTCCATTCCATTCCCTTTCATTTCGTTACGTTACGTTCCATTCCGTTCCTTTCCTTTTCATTCCGTTCCATTGTATTCCATTCCATTCCATTACTTTCTATTCCATTCCATTCTAATCCAATCCGCTCCACTCTAATCCAATGCATTCCATTCCATGCCATTCCTTTGCCTTGCATTCAATTCTATTCAATTCAATTCCGCTTTTCACTCCACTCCTCTCCACTCCACTGCATTCCATTCCATTCCATTCCATTCCATTCCATTTATTTCTACTCCATTCCACTCCACTCCACTCCTTTCCAATCTTCTCCATTACACTCCACTGCATTCCACTGCACTTTATTCCATTCCATTCCATTCCGTTCCTTTCCATTCCATTCGTTCCTCTAGAATACACTCCACTCCACTCCATTCCACTCCAATCCATTCAATTCAAATCCACTTCTCCACTCCACTCCTCTCCTCTCCACTTCATTCTGCTCCTTACCATTCAACTACATTCCAGTCCCTTCCTTTCCATTCCATTCCATTCCATTCCATTCCATTCCATTCCATTCCATTCCATTCCATTCCTTTCCATTCCATTTCATTCCATTCCATTCCATTACCCTCCATTCCACTGCACTCCACTCTCTTCATTTCTTCTCCATTCCACTCCACTACTCTCCCCTGAACTTTTTTCATTCCAGTTCTTTCCATTCCGTTCCATTTCATTCCATTCTTTTCCACTACAATCCACTCCACTGCCCTCCAATCCATTCCACACCATTCTATTCCATTCAAATCCAGTATTCACCCCACTCCTCCCAACTCCACTGCATTTTGTTCCTTCCCATTCGCCTACATTGCATTCCACTACATTCCATTCCATTCCATTCCAGTCCATTCCATTCCATTCCATTCCATTCCAATTGCACTCTATTCTACTCTGTTCCATTCGGTTCCATTACTTTTCATTCTGTTCCTTTGTATTCCATTCCATTCCATTACTTTCCTTTCCATTCCATTCTACTGCAATCCACTCCACGCCAATCCAATGCTTTCCATTCCATTCCATTCCCTTACATTCCATTACATTCCATTCCATTTTTTTCATTCCATTCCATTAAATTCCGTTCCATTCCATTCAATTCCATTCCATTCTTTTCAAGTACAATCCACTCCACTGGACTCCAAACCATTCCATTCCATTCCATTCCATTCATATCCACTCCTCTCCACTCCACAGCATTCCATTCCTTCCCATTTACCTCCATTTCTGTCCACTCCATTCCATTACATTCAACTCAATTTCACTCCACTACACTATCTTCCTTTCTTCTTCATTCCACTCCTCTGCACTCCACTGCACTTTTTTCCATTCCATTCTGTTCCATTAAATTCCATTCCGTTCTGTTCCATTCCATTCCATTCTATTCCATTCCTATCCCCTCCATGCAGCTCCACCCCAGTCCACTGCATTCCATTCCATTCCATTCCATTCCATTCCACCTGAATCTACTGTACTCCCCGCCATTCCACTCCACTCCATTACACTCCATTCCATTCCTTCCCATTCCACTGCACTCCACTACACTCCTCTCCATTCCATTCATTGCAAGGACACTGCACATGACTGCACTCCATCACATTCCATTCCATTCCATTCCTTTTCATTCCCTTCCATTGTATTCCTTTAAATTCCACTACTATCCATTCTATTCCATTCTACTCCAATCCACTCCACTCCAATCCACTGAATTGCATTCCATTCCATTGCATTCCATTCCATTGCTTTCCTATCCATTCAATTCGAATCCACTCTTCTCCACTCCAATCCCCTCCACTCCACTGCATTCCATTTTTCCCATTCGCCTCCATTGCATTCCATTAAATTCCATTCCATTCCAATCCATTCCTTTCAATTCTACTACATTCCACTCCCATCCTCTCCCTTCGTTTAGTCTCAATTCCACTGCTTTACACACCACTGCACTTTTATCCATTCCATCCAATTGCTTTCCTTTCCTTTCCATTCCATTCCATTCAATTACATTCTGTTCTTTTCCACTATAATCCACTCCACTCCACTGCAATCCATTCCATTGTATTCCATTCGATTCCATTCAAATCCACTGTTCTGCACTCCACTCCTCTCCACTCCAATGCATTCAATTTCTTCCCACTTGCCTCCATTACTATCCACTCCTTTCCATTCAATTCCATTCCACTCTTTCCGTTCCACTGCAGTATATTGCATTCCACTCCACTCGACTCTCTTCCTTTCTTCTCTGTTCTGCTTCACTGCACTCCACTGTACTTTTTTCAATTCCATTCCATTCCATTCTATTCAGTTCCGTTCCATTCCATTCCATTGCTTTAAATTCCATTCCATTCCATTGCTTTCCATTCAATTACATTCCATTCCATTCCATTCCATTCCATTCCATTGCATTCCATTCCATTCCATTCCTTTCTATTCCATTGCATTGTATTCCATTCCATTCCGTTTCTTTCCATTCCATTCCATTTCATTCTATTCCATTCCACCCCATTCCATTCTATTCCATGACTTTTCATTCCATTCCACTGCATTCCACTTCACTCCACTCAATTCCTTTCTTCTCCATTCCACTCCACTGCACTACATTGAACATTTTTCCATTCATTCCATTCCATTTCATTCCATTCCATTCCATTCCATTCCATTGCATTCCCCTCTGCGCAACTCCACTCCAATGCACTGCTTTCCATTCCATTCCATTCCATTCCATTCCATTTATTTCCGTTTCATTCCATTCCACCTGAATCCACTCTCATCCCCTCCATTTCACTCTACTCCACTCCACTCCTCTCCATTTCATTCATTTCCAATACACTGCACTCCACTCCTTTCCATTCAATTATTTTTCATTCATTCCATTCTATTCCATTACATTCCATTCCGTTGGTTTCCATTCCATTCAATTCTACTCCAATCCTCTCTACTCCAATCCACTGCATTCCGGTCTATTCCATTCCGTTGCATTGCGTTCCATTCCTTTCAATTCAAATACACTCTTTCCTCTCCACACTTCACCACTACACTGCTTTCCATTCCTTCCCATTCACCTCCATTACAGTCGACTCCGTTCCATTCGTTTCCATTTCATTCCACTCCATTCCACTCTACACTCCACTCCTGTCTTCGTCTTTCCACTCCCCTACACTCTACTGCCCTTTTTTCCATTCCACTCCATTCCATTCCATTCCATTCCATTCCATTCCGTTCCATTCCATTCCATTACATTCCATTTCATTCCTTTACATTCCTTTTCATTGTAATATATTCCATTCCAGTACTTTCCATTCCATTCCATTCTACTCCTATCCACTCCATTCCAATCCACTGCATTCCATTCCTTTTCAGTCCATTCCACTGCATTCCATTCCATTCATTTCAAATCCACTCTTCTCCTCTCCACTTGTCTCCAGTCCACTGCATTCCATTCATTCCCATTCATCTCCATTCCAGTATACTCCATTCTGTTCCGTTCCATTCCATTCGACTCCATTCCAATCTACTCCACTCCCTTCCTTTCTACTCCATTCCACTCCACTGCACTCCGCTGCCCTTTTTTTACATTGCATTCCTTTCCATTTCTTTGCATTCTTTTCTAATCCATTCCAGTCCACTACACTCTTTTCCTTTCTTCTCTATTCCACTCCACTGAACTCCACTGCCCTTTTTTTCAGTCCATTGCCTTCCATTCCATTCCCTTCCATTTCGTTACGTTACGTTCCATTCCGTTCCTTTCCTTTTCATTCAGTTCCATTGTATTCCATTCCATTCCATTACTTTCTATTCCATTCCATTCTAATCCAATCCGCTCCACTCTAATCCAATGCATTCCATTCCATGCCATTCCTTTGCATTGCATTCAATTCTATTCAATTCAATTCTGCTTTTCACTCCACTCCTCTCCACTCCACTGCATTCCATTCCATTCCATTCCATTCCATTCCATTCCTTTCTACTCCATTCCACTCCTCTCCCTTCCTTTCCAATCTTCTCCATTACACTCCATTGCATTCCACTGCACTTTATTCCATTCCATTCCATTCCGTTCCTTTCCATTCCATTCGTTCCTCTAGAATACACTCCACTCTACTCCATTCCACTCCAATCCATTCAACTCAAATCCACTCCTCCACTCCACTCCTCTCCTCTCCACTTCATTCTGCTCCCTACCATTCAACTACATTCCAGTCCCTTCCTTTCCATTTCATTCCATTCCATTCAATTCCATTCCATTCCATTCCTTTCCATTCCATTTCATTCCATTCCATTCCATTCCTTTCCATTCCATTTCATTCCATTCCATTCCATTACCCTCCATTCCACTGCACTCCACTCTCTTCATTTCTTTTCCATTCCACTCCACTACTCTCCCCTGAACTTTTTTCATTCCAGTTCTTTCCATTCCGTTCCATTTCATTCCATTCTTTTCCACTACAATCCACTCCACTGCCCTCCAATCCATTCCATACCATTCTATTCAATTCAAACCCAGTATTCACCCCACTCCTCTCAACTCCACTGCATTTTATTCCTTCCCATTCGCCTATATTGCATTCCACTCCATTCCATTCCATTCCATTCCATTCCATTCCATTCCATTCCATTCCATTCCATTCCAATTGCACTCTATTCTACTCTGTTCCATTCGGTTCCATTACTTTTCATTATGTTCCTTTGTATTCCATTCCATTCCATTACTTTCCTTTCCATTCCATTCTACTCCAATCCACTCCACGCCAATCCAATGCTTTCCATTCCATTCCATTACATTACATTCCATTACATTCCATTCCATTTTTTTCATTCCATTCCATTAAATTCCGTTCCATTCCATTCAATTCCATTCCATTCTTTTCAAGTACAATCCACTCCACTGGACTCCAAACCATTCCATTCCATTCCATTCAATTCATATCCACTCCTCTCCACTCCACAGCATTCCATTCCTTCCCATTGACGTCCATTTCTGTCCACTCCATTCCATTACATTCAACTCCATTTCACTCCACTACACTATCTTCCTTTCTTCTTCATTCCACTCCTCTACACTCAACTGCACTTTTTTCCATTCCATTCTGTTCCATTCCATTTCATACCGTTCTGTTCCATTCCATTCCATTCTATTCCATTCCTATCCCCTCCATGCAGCTCCACTCCAGTCCACTGCATTCCATTCCATTCCATTCCATTCCATTCCATTCCATTCCATTCTATTCAGTCCCGTTCCATTCCATTCCATTGCTTTCCATTCCATTCCATTCCATTCCATTCCATTCCATTCCATTCCATTCTATTCCATTGCATTCTATTCCATTCCATTCCGTTTCTTTCCATTCCTTTCCATTTCATTCTATTCCATTCCACTCCATTCCATTCTATTCCATGACTTTTCATTCCATTCCACTGCATTCCACTTCACTCCACTCAATTCCTTTCTTCTCCATTCCACTCCACTGCACTATATTGAACTTTTTTCCATTCATTCCATTCCATTTCATTTCATTCCATTCCATTCCATTCCATTCCATTCCATTGCATTCCATTCCATTCCATTGCATTCCCCTCTGCGCAACTCCACTCCAATGCACTGCTTTCCATTAAATTCCATTCCATTCCATTTATTTCCATTTCATTCCATTCAACCTGAATCCACTCTAATCCCCTCCATTTCACTCTACTCCACTCCACTCCTCTCCATTTCATTCATTTCCAATACACTGAACTCCACTCCTCTCCATTCAATTACTTTTCATTCATTCCATTCTATTCCATTCCATTCCATTGGTTTCCATTCCATTCAATTCTACTCCAATCCTCTCTATTCCAATCCAGTGCATTCCGATCTATTCCATTCCGTTGCATTGCGTTCCATTCCATTCAATTCAAATACACTCTTTCCTCTCCACTCTTCAACACTACACTGCTTTCCATTCCTTCCCATTCACCTCCATTACAGTCGACTCCGTTCCATTCCTTTCCATTCCATTCCACTCCATTCCACTCTACACTCCACTCCTGTCTTCGTCTTTCCACTCCCCTACACTCTACTGCACTTTTTTCCATTCCACTCAATTCCATTCCATTCCATTCCATTCCGTTCCATTCCATTGCATTCCATTCCATTCCATGCCTTTTCATTCCTTTACATTGTAATATATTCCATTCCAGTACTTTCCATTCCATTCCATTCTACTCCTATCCACTCCATTCCAATCCACTGCATTCCATTCCTTTTCAGTCCATTCCATTGCATTCCATTCCATTCATTTCAAATCCATTCTTCTCCTCTCCACTTGTCTCCAATCCACTGCATTCCATTCATTCCCATTCATCTCCATTCCAGTATACTCCATTCCATTCCGTTCCATTCCATTCGACTCCATTCCAATCTACTCCACTCCCTTCCTTTCTACTCCATTCCACTCCACTGCACTCCACTGCCCTTTTATTACATTGCATTCCCTTCCATTCCTTTGCATTCTTTTCCAATCCATTCCAGTCCACTACACTCTTTTCCTTTCTTCTCTATTCTACTCCACTGAACTCCACTGCCCTTTTTTTCAGTCCATTGCATTCCATTCCATTCCCTTTCATTTCGTTACGTTACGTTCCATTCCGTTCCTTTCCTTTTCATTCCGTTCCATTGTATTCCATTCCATTCCATTACTTTCTATTCCATTCCATTCTAATCCAATCCGCTCCACTCTAATCCAATGCATTCCATTCCATGCCATTCCTTTGCCTTGCATTCAATTCTATTCAATTCAATTCCGCTTTTCACTCCACTCCTCTCCACTCCACTGCATTCCATTCCATTCCATTCCATTCCATTTCTTTCTACTCCATTCCACTCCACTCCACTCCTTTCCAATCTTCTCCATTACACTCCACTGCATTCCACTGCACTTTATTCCATTCCATTCCATTCCGTTCCTTTCCATTCCATTCGTTCCTCTAGAATACACTCCACTCCACTCCATTCCACTCCAATCCATTCAACTCAAATCCACTTCTCCACTCCACTCCTCTCCTCTCCACTTCATTCTGCTCCTTACCATTCAACTACATTCCAGTCCCTTCCTTTCCATTCCATTCCATTCCATTCCATTCCATTCCATTCCATTCCATTCCATTCCATTCCATTCCATTTCATTCCATTCCATTCCATTACCCTCCATTCCACTGCACTCCACTCTCTTCATTTCTTCTCCATTCCACTCCACTACTCTCCCCTGAACTTTTTTTCATTCCAGTTCTTTCCATTCCGTTCCATTTCATTCCATTCTTTTCCACTACAATCCACTCCACTGCCCTCCAATCCATTCCACACCATTCTATTCCATTCAAATCCAGTATTCACCACACTCCTCCCAACTCCACTGCATTTTGTTCCTTCCCATTCGCCTACATTGCATTCCACTCAATTCCATTCCATTCCATTCCAGTCCATTCCATTCCTTTCCATTCCATTCCAATTGCACTCTATTCTACTCTGTTCCATTCGGTTCCATTACTTTTCATTCTGTTCCTTTGTATTCCATTCCATTCCATTACTTTCCTTTCCATTCCATTCTACTGCAATCCACTCCACGCCAATCCAATGCTTTCCATTCCATTCCATTCCCTTACATTCCATTACATTCCATTCCATTTTTTTCATTCCATTCCATTAAATTCCGTTCCATTCCATTCAATTCCATTCCATTCTTTTCAAATACAATCCACTCCACTGGACTCCAAACCATTCCATTCCATTCCATTCAATTCATATCCACTCCTCTCCACTCCACAGCATTCCATTCCTTCCCATTTACCTCCATTTCTGTCCACTCCATTCCATTACATTCAACTCAATTTCACTCCACTACACTATCTTCCTTTCTTCTTCATTCCACTCCTCTGCACTCCACTGCACTTTTTTCCATTCCATTCTGTTCCATTCCATTCCATTCCGTTCTGTTCCATTCCATTCCATTCTATTCCATTCCTATCCCCTCCATGCAGCTCCACTCCAGTCCACTGCATTCCATTCCATTCCATTCCATTCCATTCCATTCCATTCCATTCCATTCCATTCCATTCCATTCCACCTGAATCTACTGTACTCCCCGCCATTCCACTCCACTCCATTACACTCCATCCCATTCCTTCCCATTCCACTGCACTCCACTACACTCCTCTCCATTCCATTCATTGCAAGGACACTGCACATGACTGCACTCCATCACATTCCATTCCATTCCATTCCTTTTCATTCCCTTCCATTGTATTCCTTTAAATTCCACTACTATCCATTCCATTCCATTCTACTCCAATCCACTCCACTCCAATCCACTGAATTGCATTCCATTCCATTGCATTCCATTCCATTGCTTTCCTATCCATTCAATTCGAATCCACTCTTCTCCACTCCAATCCCCTCCACTCCACTGCATTCCATTTTTCCCATTCGCCTCCATTGCATTCTATTAAATTCCATTCCATTCCAATCCATTCCTTTCAATTCTACTACATTCCACTCCCATCCTCTCCCTTCGTTTAGTCTCCATTCCACTGCTTTACACACCACTGCACTTTTTTCCATTCCATCCAATTGCTTTCCTTTCCTTTCCATTCCATTCCATTCAATTACATTCTGTTCTTTTCCACTATAATCCACTCGACTCCACTGCAATCCATTCCATTGTATTCCATTCGATTCCATTCAAATCCACTGTTCTGCACTCCACTCCTCTCCACTCCAATGCATTCAATTTCTTCCCACTTGCCTCCATTACTATCCACTCCTTTCCATTCCATTCCATTCCACTCTTTCCGTTCCACTGCAGTATATTGCATTCCACTCCACTCGACTCTCTTCCTTTCTTCTCTGTTCTGCTTCACTGCACTCCACTGTACTTTTTTCAATTCCATTCCATTCCATTCCATTCAGTTCCGTTCCATTCCATTCCATTGCTTTCCATTCCATTCCATTCCATTGCTTTCCATTCAATTCCATTCCATTCCATTCCATTCCATTCCATTCCATTCCATTCCATTCCTTTCTATTCCATTGCATTGTATTCCATTCCATTCCGTTTCTTTCCATTCCATTCCATTTCATTCTATTCCATTCCACTCCATTCCATTCTATTCCATGACTTTTCATTCCATTCCACTGCATTCCACTTCACTCCACTCAATTCCTTTCTTCTCCATTCCACTCCACTGCACTACATTGAACTTTTTTCCATTCATTCCATTCCATTTCATTTCATTCCATTCCATTCCATTCCATTCCATTCCACTCCATTTCATTTCATTCCATTCCATTCCATTCCATTGCATTCCCCTCTGCGCAACTCCACTCCAATGCACTGCTTTCCATTCCATTCCATTCCATTCCATTCCATTCCATTCCATTCCATTCCACTTATTTCCGTTTCATTCCATTCCACCTGAATCCACTCTCATCCCCTCCATTTCACTCTACTCCACTCCACTCCTCTCCATTTCATTCATTTCCAATACACTGCACTCCACTCCTTTCCATTCAATTATTTTTCATTCATTCCATTCTATTCCATTACATTCCATTCCGTTGGTTTCCATTCCATTCAATTCTACTCCAATCCTCTCTACTCCAATCCACTGCATTCCGATCTATTCCATTCCGTTGCATTGCGTTCCATTCCTTTCAATTCAAATACACTCTTTCCTCTCCACACTTCACCACTACACTGCATTCCATTCCTTCCCATTCACCTCCATTACAGTCGACTCCGTTCCATTCGTTTCCATTCCTTTCCACTCCATTCCACTCTACACTCCACTCCTGTCTTCGTCTTTCCACTCCCCTACACTCTACTGCCCTTTTTTCCATTCCACTCCATTCCATTCCATTCCATTCCATTCCATTCCGTTCCGTTCCATTCCATTCCATTACATTCCATTTCATTCCTTTACATTCCTTTACATTGTAATATATTCCATTCCAGTACTTTCCATTCCATTCCATTCTACTACTATCCACTCCATTCCAACCCACTGCATTCCATTCCTTTTCAGTCCATTCCATTGCATTCCATTCCATTCATTTCAAATCCACTCTTCTCCTCTCCACTTGTCTCCAGTCCACTGCATTCCATTCATTCCCATTCATCTCCATTCCAGTATACTCCATTCCGTTCCATTCCATTCCATTCGACTCCATTCCAATCTACTCCACTCCCTTCCTTTCTACTCCATTCCACTCCACTGCACTCCGCTGCCCTTTTTTTACATTGCATTCCTTTCCATTTCTTTGCATTCTTTTCTAATCCATTCCAGTCCACTACACTCTTTTCCTTTCTTCTCTATTCCACTCCACTGAACTCCACTGCCCTTTTTTTCAGTCCATTGCATTCCATTCCATTCCCTTCCATTTCGTTACGTTACGTTCCATTCCGTTCCTTTCCTTTTCATTCCGTTCCATTGTATTCCATTCCATTCCATTACTTTCTATTCCATTCCATTCTAATCCAATCCGCTCCACTCTAATCCAATGCATTCCATTCCATGCCATTCCTTTGCATTGCATTCAATTCTATTCAATTCAATTCTGCTTTTCACTCCACTCCTCTCCACTCCACTGCATTCCATTCCATTCTATTCCATTCCATTCCATTCCATTCCTTTCTACTCCATTCCACTCCTCTCCACTCCTTTCCAATCTTCTCCATTACACTCCACTGCATTCCACTGCACTTTATTCCATTCCATTCCATTCCGTTCCTTTCCATTCCATTCGTTCCTCTAGAATACACTCCACTCTACTCCATTCCACTCCAATCCATTCAACTCAAATCCACTCCTCCACTCCACTCCTCTCCTCTCCACTTCATTCTGCTCCCTACCATTCAACTACATTCCATTCCCTTCCTTTCCATTCCATTCCATTCCATTCAATTCCATTCCATTCCATTCCTTTCCATTCCATTTCATTCCATTCCATTCCATTACCCTCCATTCCACTGCACTCCACTCTCTTCATTTCTTTTCCATTCCACTCCACTACTCTCCCCTGAACTTTTTTCATTCCAGTTCTTTCCATTCCGTTCCACTTCATTCCATTCTTTTCCACTACAATCCACTCCACTGCCCTCCAATCCATTCCATACCATTCTATTCAATTCAAACCCAGTATTCACCCCACTCCTCTCAACTCCACTGCATTTTATTCCTTCCCATTCGCCTACATTGCATTCCACTCCATTCCATTCCATTCCATTCCATTCCATTCCATTCCATTCCAATTGCAATCTATTCTACTCTGTTCCATTCGGTTCCATTACATTTCATTATGTTCCTTTGTATTCCATTCCATTCCATTACTTTCCTTTCCATTCCATTCTACTCCAATCCACTCCACGCCAATCCAATGCTTTCCATTCCATTCCATTACATTACATTCCATTACATTCCATTCCATTTTTTTCATTCCATTCCATTAAATTCCGTTCCATTCCATTCAATTCCATTCCATTCTTTTCAAGTACAATCCACTCCACTGGACTCCAAACCATTCCATTCCATTCCATTCAATTCATATCCACTCCTCTCCACTCCACAGCATTCCATTCCTTCCCATTTACCTCCATTTCTGTCTACTCCATTCCATTACATTCAACTCCATTTCACTCCACTACACTATCTTCCTGTCTTCTTCATTCCACTCCTCAGCACTCCACTGCACTTTTTTCCATTCCATTCTGTTCCATTCCATTCCATTCCGTTCTGTTCCATTCCATTCCATTCTATTCCATTCCTATCCCCTCCATGCAGCTCCACTCCAGTCCACTGCATTCCATTCCATTCCATTCCATTCCATTCCATTCCATTCCATTCCACTCCATTCCATTCCATTCCACCTGAATCTACTGTACTCCCCGCCATTCCACTCCACTCCATTACACTCCATTCCATTCCTTCCCATTCCACTGCACTCCACTACACTCCTCTCCATTCCATTCATTGCAAGGACACTGCACATGACTGCACTCCATCACATTCCATTCCATTCCATTCCTTTTCATTCCCTTCCATTGTATTCCTTTAAATTCCACTACTATCCATTCCATTCCATTCTACTCCAATCCACTCCACTCCAATCCACTGAATTGCAATCCATTCCATTGCATTCCATTCCATTGCTTTCCTATCCATTCAATTCGAATCCACTCTTCTCCACTCCAATCCCCTCCACTCCACTGCATTCCATTTTTCCCATTCGCCTCCATTGCATTCCATTAAATTCCATTCCATTCCAATCCATTCCTTTCAATTCTACTACATTCCACTCCCATCCTCTCCCTTCGTTTAGTCTCCATTCCACTGCTTTACACACCACTGCACTTTTTTCCATTCCATCGAATTCCTTTCCTTTCCTTTCCATTCCATTCCATTCAATTCCATTCTGTTCTTTTCCACTATAATCCACTCCACTGCATTCCATTTCATTTTATTCCATTCGCTTCCATTCAAATCCACTCTTCTGCACTCCACTCCTCTCCACTCCAATGCATTCAATTTCTTCCCACCTGCCTCCATTACTATCCACTCCTTTCCATTCCATTCCATTCCACTCTTTCCGTTCCACTGCATTATATTGCATTCCACTGCACTCGACTCTCTTCCTTTCTTCTCTGTTCTGCTTCACTGCACTCCACTGTACTTTTTTCAATTCCATTCCATTCCATTCCATTGCTTTCCATTCCATTCCATTCCATTGCTTTCCATTCCATTCCATTCCATTCCATTCCATTCCATTCCATTCCATTCCATTCCATTCCATTCCATTCTTTTCCATTACATTCTATTCCATTAAATTCCGTTTCTTTCCATTCCATTCCATTTCATTCTATTCCATTCCACTCCATTCCATTCTGTTCCATGAGTTTTCATTCCATTCCACTGCATTCCACTTCACTCCACTCAATTCCTTTCTTCTCCATTCAACTCCACTGCACTACATTGAACTTTCTTCGATTCATTCCATTCCATTTCATTTCATTCCATTCCATTCCATTCCATTTCATTTCATTCCATTCCATTTCATTTCATTCCATTCCATTCCATTCCATTCCATTGCATTCCCCTCTGCGCAACTCCACTCCAATGCACTGCTTTCCATTCCATTCCATTCCATTCCATTCCATTTAATTCCATTTCATTCCATTCCACCTGAATCCACTCTAATCCCCTCCATTTCACTCTACTCCAATACACTCCTCTCCATTTCATTCATTTCCAATACACTGCACTCCACTCCTCTCCATTCAATTACTTTTCATTCATTCCATTCTATTCCATTCCATTCCATTCCATTGGTTTCCATTCCATTCAATTCTACTCCAGTCCTCTCTATTCCAATCCAGTGCATTCTGATCTATTCCATTCCGTTGCATTGCGTTCCATTCCATTCAATTCAAATACACTCTTTCCTCTCCACTCTTCACCACTACACTGCATTCCATTCCTTCCCATTCACCTCCATTACAGTCGACTCCGTTCCATTCCTTTCCATTCCATTCCACTCCATTCCACTCTACACTCCACTCCTGTCTTCGTCTTTCCACTCCCCTACACTCTACTGCACTTTTTTCCATTCCAATCCATTCCATTCCATTCCATTCCATTCCGTTCCATTCCACTGCATTCCATTCCATTCCATTCATTTACATTCCTTTACATTGTAATATATTCCATTCCAGTACTTTCCATTCCATTCTATTCTATTCCTATCCATTCCATTCCAATCCACTGCATTCCATTCCATTTCAGTCCATTCCATTGCATTCCATTCCATTCATTTCAAATCCACTCTTCTCCTCTCCACTTGTCTCCAGTCCACTGCATTCCATTCATTCCCATTCATCTCCATTCCAGTATACTCCATTCCGTTCCGTTCCATTCCATTCGACTCCATTCCAATCTACTCCACTCCCTTCCTTTCTACTCCATTCCACTCCACTGCACTGCACTGCCCTTTTATTACATTGCATTCCTTTCCATTCCTTTGCATTCTTTTCTAATCCATTCCAGTCCACTACACTCTTTTCCTTTCTTCTCTATTCTACTCCACTGAACTCCACTGCCCTTTTTTTCAGTCCATTGCATTCCATTCCATTCCCTTTCATTTCGTTACGTTACGTTCCATTCCGTTCCTTTCCTTTTCATTCCGTTCCATTGTATTCCATTCCATTCCATTTCTTTCTATTCCATTCCATTCTAATCCAATCCGCTCCACTCTAATCCAATGCATTCCATTCCATGCCATTCCTTTGCCTTGCATTCAATTCTATTCAATTCAATTCCGCTTTTCACTCCACTCCTCTCCACTCCTCTGCATTCCATTCCATTCCATT
This sequence comes from Symphalangus syndactylus, assembly GCF_028878055.3. NCBI lineage: Eukaryota > Metazoa > Chordata > Mammalia > Primates > Hylobatidae > Symphalangus > Symphalangus syndactylus. The sequence continues at coordinate 44,490,592 of NC_072434.2, read as the reverse complement.
CCATTCCATTCCATTCCATTCCATTCCATTCCTTTCTACTCCATTCCACTCCACTCCACTCCTTTCCAATCTTCTCCATTACACTCCACTGCATTCCACTGCACTTTATTCCATTCCATTCCATTCCGTTCCTTTCCATTCCATTCGTTCCTCTAGAATACACTCCACTCCACTCCATTCCACTCCAATCCATTCAACTCAAATCCACTCCTCCACTCCACTCCTCTCCTCTCCACTTCATTCTCCTCCTTACCATTCAACTACATTCCATTCCCTTCCATTCCATTCCATTCCATTCCATTCCATTCCATTCCATTCCATTCCATTCCTTTCCGTTCCATTTCATTCCATTCCATTCCATTACCCTCCATTCCACTGCACTCCACTCTCTTCATTTCTTCTCCATTCCACTCCACTACTCTCCCCTGAACTTTTTTTCATTCCAGTTCTTTCCATTCCGTTCCATTTCATTCCATTCTTTTCCACTACAATCCACTCCACTGCCCTCCAATCCATTCCACACCATTCTATTCCACTCAAATCCAGTATTCACCCCACTCCTCTCAACTCCACTGCATTTTATTCCTTCCCATTCGCCTACATTGCATTCCACTCCATTCCATTCCATTCCATTCCATTCCATTCCATTCCAGTCCATTCCATTCCATTCCATTCCATTCCAATTGCACTCTATTCTACTCTGTTCCATTCGGTTCCATTACTTTTCATTCTGTTCCTTTGTATTCCATTCCATTCCATTACTTTCCTTTCCATTCCATTCTACTCCAATCCACTCCACGCCAATCCAATGCTTTCCATTCCATTCCATTCCCTTACATTCCATTACATTCCATTCCATTTTTTTCATTCCATTCCATTAAATTCCGTTCCATTCCATTCAATTCCATTCCATTCTTTTCAAGTACAATCCACTCCACTGGACTCCAAACCATTCCATTCCATTCCATTCAATTCATATCCACTCCTCTCCACTCCACAGCATTCCATTCCTTCCCATTTACCTCCATTTCTGTCCACTCCATTCCATTACATTCAACTCAATTTCACTCCACTACACTATCTTCCTTTCTTCTTCATTACACTCCTCTGCACTCCACTGCACTTTTTTCCATTCCATTCTGTTCCATTCCATTCCATTCCGTTCTGTTCCATTCCATTCCATTCTATTCCATTCCTATCCCCTCCATGCAGCTCCACTCCAGTCCACTGCATTCCATTCCATTCCATTCCATTCCATTCCATTCCATTCCATTCCATTCCACCTGAATCTACTGTACTCCCCGCCATTCCACTCCACTCCATTACACTCCATTCCATTCCTTCTCATTCCACTGCACTCCCATACACTCCTCTCCATTCCATTCATTGCAAGGACACTGCACATGACTGCACAACATCACATTCCATTCCATTCCATTGCTTTTCATTCCTTTCCATTGTATTCCTTTAAATTCCACTACTATCCATTCCATTCCATTCTACTCCAATCCACTCCACTCCAATCCACTGAATTGCATTCAATTCCATTGCATTCCATTCCAATGCTTTCCTATCCATTCATTTCGAATCCACTCTTCTCCACTCCAATCCCCTCCACTCCACTGCATTCCATTTTTCCCATTCGCCTCCATTGCATTCCATTAAATTCCATTCCATTCCAATCCATTCCTTTCAATTCTACTACATTCCACTCCCCTCCTCTCCCTTCGTTTAGTCTCCATTCCACTGCTTTACACACCACTGCATTTTTTCCATTCCATCCAATTCCTTTCCTTTCCTTTCCATTCCATTCCATTCAATTACATTCTGTCCTTTTCCACTATAATCCACTACACTCCACTGCAATCCATTCCATTGTATTCCATTCGATTCCATTCAAATCCACTCTTCTGCACTCCACTCCTCTCCACTCCAATGCATTGAATTTGTTCCCACTTGCCTCCATTACTATCCACTCCTTTCCATTCCATTAAATTCCACTCTTTCCTTTCCACTGCAGTTTATTGCATTCCACTCCACTCGACTCTCTTCCTTTCTTCTCTCTTCTGCTTCACCGCACTCCACTGTACTTTTTTCAATTCCATTCCATTCCATTCTATTCAGTTCCGTTCCATTCCATTCCATTGATTTCCATTCCATTCCATTCCATTCCGTTCCTTTCCATTCCATTCGTTCCTCTAGAATACACTCCACTCCACTCCATTCCACTCCAATCCATTCAACTCAAATCCACTTCTCCACTCCACTCCTCTCCTCTCCACTTCATTCTGCTCCTTACCATTCAACTACATTCCAGTCCCTTCCTTTCCATTCCATTCCATTCCATTCAATTCCATTCCATTCCATTCCAATCCATTCCTTTCCATTCCATTCCATTCCATTCCTTTCCATTCCATTTCATTCCACTCCATTCCATTACCCTCCATTCCACTGCACTCCACTCTCTTCATTTCTTCTCCATTCCACTCCACTACTCTCCCCTGAACTTATTTTCATTCCAGTTCTTTCCATTCCGTTCCATTTCATTCCATTCTTTTCCACTACAATCCACACCACTGCCCTCCAATCCATTCCATTCCATTCTATTCCATTCAAATCCACTATTCACCCCACTCCTCTCAACTCCACTGCATTTTATTCCTTCCCATTCGCCTACATTGCATTCCACTCCATTCCATTCCATTCCATTCCAATTGCACTCTATTCTACTCTGTTCCATTCAGTTCCATTACTTTTCATTCTGTTCCTTTGTATTCCATTCCATTCCATTACTTTCCTTTCCATTCCATTCTACTCCAATCCACTCCACGCCAATCCAATGCTTTCCATTCCATTCCATTCCATTCCATTACATTACATTACATTACAATTTTTTTCATTCCATTCCATTAAATTCCGTTCCATTCCATTCAATTCCATTCCTTTCTTTTCAAGTACAATCCACTCCACTGGACTCCAAACCATTCCATTCCATTCCATTCAATTCATATCCACTCCTCTCCACTCCACAGCATTCCATTCCTTCCCATTGACGTCCATTTCTGTCCACTCCATTCCATTACATTCAACTCCATTTCACTCCACTACACTATTTTCCTTTCTTCTTCATTCCACTCCTCTACACTCCACTGCAGTTTTTTCCATTCCATTCTGTTCCATTCCATTGCATTCCGTTCTGTTCCATTCCATTCCATTCTATTCCATTCCTATCCCCTCCATGCAGCTCCACTCCAGTCCACTGCATTCCATTCCATTCCATTCCATTCCATTCCATTCCATTCCATTCCATTCCATTCCATTCTATTCAGTTCCGTTCCATTCCATTCCATTGCTTTCCATTCCATTCCATTCCATTCCATTCCATTCCATTCCATTCCATTCCATTCTATTCCATTGCATTCTATTCCATTCCATTCCGTTTCTTTCCATTCCATTCCATTTCATTCTATTCCATTCCACTCCATTCCATTCTATTCCATGAATTTTCATTCCATTCCACTGCATTCCACTTCACTCCACTCAATTCCTTTCTTCTCCATTCCACTCCACTGCACTATATTGAACTTTTTTCCATTCATTCCATTCCATTTCATTTCATTCCATTCCATTCCATTCCATTCCATTCCATTGCATTCCATTCCATTCCATTGCATTCCCCTCTGCGCAACTCCACTCCAATGCACTGCTTTCCATTAAATTCCATTCCATTCCATTTATTTCCATTTCATTCCATTCAACCTGAATCCACTCTAATCCCCTCCATTTCACTCTACTCCACTCCACTCCTCTCCATTTCATTCATTTCCTATACACTGAACTCCACTCCTCTCCATTCAATTACTTTTCATTCATTCCATTCTATTCCATTCCATTCCATTGGTTTCCATTCCATTCAATTCTACTCCAATCCTCTCTACTCCAATCCAGTGCATTCCAATCTATTCCATTCCGTTGCATTGCGTTCCATTCCATTCAATTCAAATACACTCTTTCCTCTCCACTCTTCAACACTACACTGCTTTCCATTCCTTCCCATTCACCTCCATTACAGTCGACTCCGTTCCATTCCTTTCCATTCCATTCCACTCCATTCCACTCTACACTCCACTCCTGTCTTCGTCTTTCCACTCCCCTACACTCTACTGCACTTTTTTCCATTCCACTCAATTCCATTCCATTCCATTCCATTCCGTTCCATTCCATTGCATTCCATTCCATTCCATTCCATTTCATTCCTTTATATTGTAATATATTCCATTCCAGTACTTTCCATTCCATTCCATTCTACTCCTATCCACTCCATTCCAATCCACTGCATTCCATTCCTTTTCAGTCCATTCCATTGCATTCCATTCCATTCATTTCAAATCCACTCTTCTCCTCTCCACTTGTCTCCAATCCACTGCATTCCATTCATTCCCATTCATCTCCATTCCAGTATACTCCATTCCGTTCCGTTCCATTCCTTTCGACTCCATTCCAATCTACTGCACTCCCTTCCTTTCTACTCCATTCCACTCCACTGCACTCCACTGCCCTTTTATTACATTGCATTCCTTTCCATTCCTTTGCATTCTTTTCTAATCCATTCCAGTCCACTACACTCTTTTCCTTTCTTCTCTATTCTAATCCACTGAACTCCACTGCCCTTTTTTTCAGTCCATTGCAATCCATTCCATTCCCTTTCATTTCGTTACGTTACGTTCCATTCCGTTCCTTTCCTTTTCATTCCGTTCCATTGTATTCCATTCCATTCCATTACTTTCTATTCCATTCCATTCTAATCCAATCCGCTCCACTCTAATCCAATGCATTCCATTCCATGCCATTCCTTTGCCTTGCATTCAATTCTATTCAATTCAATTCCGCTTTTCACTCCACTCCTCTCCACTCCACTGCATTCCATTCCATTCCATTCCATTCCATTCCATTTCTTTCTACTCCATTCCACTCCACTCCACTCCTTTCCAATCTTCTCCATTACACTCCACTGCATTCCACTGCACTTTATTCCATTCCATTCCATTCCGTTCCTTTCCATTCCATTCGTTCCTCTAGAATACACTCCACTCCACTCCATTCCACTCCAATCCATTCAACTCAAATCCACTTCTCCACTCCACTCCTCTCCTCTCCACTTCATTCTGCTCCTTACCATTCAACTACATTCCAGTCCCTTCCTTTCCATTCCATTCCATTCCATTCCATTCCATTCCATTCCATTCCATTCCTTTCCATTCCATTTCATTCCATTCCATTCCATTACCCTCCATTCCACTGCACTCCACTCTCTTCATTTCTTCTCCATTCCACTCCACTACTCTCCCCTGAATTTTTTTCATTCAAGTTCTTTCCATTCCGTTCCATTTCATTCCATTCTTTTCCACTACAATCCACTCCACTGCCCTCCAATCCATTCCACACCATTCTATTCCATTCAAATCCAGTATTCACCCCACTCCTCTCAACTCCACTGCATTTTGTTCCTTCCCATTCGCCTACATTGCATTCCACTCCATTCCATTCCATTCCATTCCAGTCCATTCCATTCCATTCCATTCCATTCCAATTGCACTCTATTCTACTCTGTTCCATTCGGTTCCATTACTTTTCATTCTGTTCCTTTGTATTCCATTCCATTCCATTACTTTCCTTTCCATTCCATTCTACTCCAATCCACTCCACGCCAATCCAATGCTTTCCATTCCATTCCATTCCCTTACATTCCATTACATTCCATTCCATTTTTTTCATTCCATTCCATTAAATTCCGTTCCATTCCATTCAATTCCATTCCATTCTTTTCAAGTACAATCCACTCCACTGGACTCCAAACCATTCCATTCCATTCCATTCAATTCATATCCACTCCTCTCCACTCCACAGCATTCCATTCCTTCCCATTTACCTCCATTTCTGTCCACTCCATTCCATTACATTCAACTCAATTTCACTCCACTACACTATCTTCCTTTCTTCTTCATTCCACTCCTCTGCACTCCACTGCACTTTTTTCCATTCCATTCTGTTCCATTCCATTCCATTCCGTTCTGTTCCATTCCATTCCATTCTATTCCATTCCTATCCCCTCCATGCAGCTCCACCCCGGTCCACTGCATTCCATTCCATTCCATTCCATTCCATTCCATTCCATTCCACCTGAATCTACTGTACTCCCCGCCATTCCACTCCACTCCATTACACTCCATTCCATTCCTTCCCATTCCACTGCACTCCACTACACTCCTCTCCATTCCATTCATTGCAAGGACACTGCACATGACTGCACTCCATCACATTCCATTCCATTCCATTCCTTTTCATTCCCTTCCATTGTATTCCTTTAAATTCCACTACTATCCATTCCATTCCATTCTACTCCAATCCACTCCACTCCAATCCACTGAATTGCACTCCATTCCATTGCATTCCATTCCATTGCTTTCCTATCCATTCAATTCGAATCCACTCTTCTCCACTCCAATCCCCTCCACTCCACTGCATTCCATTTTTCCCATTCGCCTCCATTGCATTCCATTAAATTCCATTCCATTCCAATCCATTCCTTTCAATTCTACTACATTCCACTCCCATCCTCTCCCTTCGTTTAGTCTCCATTCCACTGCTTTACACACCACTGCACTTTTTTCCATTCCATCCAATTCCTTTCCTTTCCTTTCCATTCCATTCCATTCAATTCCATTCTGTTCTTTTCCACTATAATCCACTCCACTGCATTCCATTCCATTTTATTCCATTCGCTTCCATTCAAATCCACTCTTCTGCACTCCACTCCTCTCCACTCCAATGCATTCAATTTCTTCCCACTTGCCTCCATTACTATCCACTCCTTTCCATTCCATTCCATTCCACTCTTTCCGTTCCACTGCAGTATATTGCATTCCACTCCACTCGACTCTCTTCCTTTCTTCTCTGTTCTGCTTCACTGCACTCCACTGTACTTTTTTCAATTCCATTCCATTTCATTCTATTCAGTTCCGTTCCATTCCATTCCATTGCTTTCCATTCCATTCCATTCCATTGCTTTCCATTCCATTCCATTCCATTCCATTCCATTCCATTCTATTCCATTACATTCTATTCCATTAAATTCCGTTTCTTTCCATTCCATTCCATTTCATTCTATTCCATTCCACTCCATTCCATTGTGTTCCATGAGTTTTCATTCCATTCCACTGCATTCCACTTCACTCCACTCAATTCCTTTCTTCTCCATTCAACTCCACTGCACTACATTGAACTTTCTTCGATTCATTCCATTCCATTTCATTTCATTCCATTCCATTCCATTCCATTTCATTTCATTCCATTCCATTTCATTTCATTCCATTCCATTCCATTCCATTCCATTGCATTCCCCTCTGCGCAACTCCACTCCAATGCACTGCTTTCCATTCCATTCCATTCCATTCCATTCCATTTATTTCCATTTCATTCCATTCCACATGAATCCACTCTAATCCCCTCCATTTCACTCTACTCCAATCCACTCCTCTCCATTTCATTCATTTCCAATACACTGCACTCCACTCCTCTCCATTCAATTACTTTTCATTCATTCCATTCTATTCCATTCCATTCCATTCCATTGGTTTCCATTCCATTCAATTCTACTCCAGTCCTCTCTATTCCAATCCAGTGCATTCTGATCTATTCCATTCCGTTGCATTGCGTTCCATTCCATTCAATTCAAATACACTCTTTCCTCTCCACTCTTCACCACTACACTGCATTCCATTCCTTCCCATTCACCTCCATTACAGTCGACTCCGTTCCATTCCTATCCACTCCATTCCACTCCATTCCACTCTACACTCCACTCCTGTCTTCGTCTTTCCACTCCCCTACACTCTACTGCACTTTTTTCCATTCCAATCCATTCCATTCCATTCCATTCCATTCCGTTCCATTCAACTGCATTCCATTCCATTCCATTCCTTTACATTCCTTTACATTGTAATATATTCCATTCCAGTATTTTCCATTCCATTCTATTCTACTCCTATCCATTCCATTCCAATCCACTGCATTCCATTCCATTTCAGTCCATTCCATTGCATTCCATTCCATTCATTTCAAATCCACTCTTCTCCTCTCCGCTTGTCTCCAGTCCACTGCATTCCATTCATTCCCATTCATCTCCATTCCAGTATACTCCATTCCGTTCCGTTCCATTCCATTCGACTCCATTCCAATCTACTCCACTCCCTTCCTTTCTACTCCATTCCACTCCACTGCACTCCACTGCCCTTTTATTACATTGCCTTCCTTTCCATTCCTTTGCATTCTTTTCTAATCCATTCCAGTCCACTACACTCTTTTCCTTTCTTCTCTATTCTACTCCACTGAACTCCACTGCCCTTTTTTTCAGTCCATTGCATTCCATTCCATTCCCTTTCATTTCGTTACGTTTCGTTCCATTCCGTTCCTTTCCTTTTCATTCCGTTCCATTGTATTCCATTCCATTCCATTACTTTCTATTCCATTCCATTCTAATCCAATCTGCTCCACAATAATCCAATGCATTCCATTCCATGCCATTCCTTTGCCTTGCATTCAATTCTATTCAATTCAATTCCGCTTTTCACTCCACTCCTCTCCACTCCACTGCATTCCATTCCATTCCATTCCATTCCTTTCTACTCCATTCCACTCCACTCCACTCCTTTCCAATCTTCTCCATTACACTCCACTGCATTCCACTGCACTTTATTCCATTCCATTCCATTCCGTTCCTTTCCATTCCATTCGTTCCTCTAGAATACACTCCACTCCACTCCATTCCACTCCAATCCATTCAACTCAAATCCACTCCTCCACTCCACTCCTTTCCTCTCCACTTCATTCTGCTCCTTACCATTCAACTACATTCCAGTCCCTTCCTTTCCATTCCATTCCATTCCATTCCATTCCATTCCATTCCATTCCATTCCAATCCATTCCTTTCCATTCCATTCCATTCCATTCCTTTCCATTCCATTTCATTCCACTCCATTCCATTACCCTCCATTCCACTGCACTCCACTCTCTTCATTTCTTCTCCATTCCACTCCACTACTCTCCCCTGAACTTATTTTCATTCCAGTTCTTTCCATTCCGTTCAATTTCATTCCATTCTTTTCCACTACAATCCACACCACTGCCCTCCAATCCATTCCATTCCATTCTATTCCGTTCAAATCCACTATTCACCCCACTCCTCTCAACTCCACTGCATTTTATTCCTTCCCATTCGCCTACATTGCATTCCACTCCATTCCATTCCATTCCATTCCAATTGCACTCTATTCTACTCTGTTCCATTCGGTTCCATTACTTTTCATTCTGTTCCTTTGTATTCCATTCCATTCCATTACTTTCCTTTCCATTCCATTCTACTCCAATCCACTCCACGCCAATCCAATGCTTTCCATTCCATTCCATTCCATTCCAGTCCATTACATTACATTACATTACATTACAATTTTTTTCATTCCATTCCATTAAATTCCGTTCCATTCCATTCAATTCCATTCCATTCTTTTCAAGTACAATCCACTCCACTGGACTCCAAACCATTATATTCCATTCCATTCAATTCATATCCACTCCTCTCCACTCCACAGCATTCCATTCCTTCCCATTGACGTCCATTTCTGTCCACTCCATTCCATTACATTCAACTCCATTTCACTCCACTACACTATCTTCCTTTCTTCTTCATTCCACTCCTCTACACTCCACTGCACTTTTTTCCATTCCATTCTGTTCCATTCCATTGCATTCCGTTCTGTTCCATTCCATTCCATTCTATTCCATTCCTATCCCCTCCATGCTGCTCCACTCCAGTCCACTGCATTCCATTCCATTCCATTCCATTCCATTCCATTCCATTCCATTCCATTCCATTCAGTTCCGTTCCATTCCATTGCTTTCCTTTCCATTCCATTCCATTCCATTCCATTCCATTCCATTCCATTCCATTCCATTCTATTCCATTGCATTCTATTCCATTCCATTCCGTTTCTTTCCATTCCATTCCATTTCATTCTATTCCATTCCACTCCATTCCATTCTATTCCATGACTTTTCATTCCATTCCACTGCATTCCACTTCACTCCACTCAATTCCTTTCTTCTCCATTCCACTCCACTGCACTATATTGAACTTTTTTCCATTCATTCCATTCCATTTCATTTCATTCCATTCCATTCCATTCCATTCCATTCCATTGCATTCCATTCCATTCCATTGCATTCCCCTCTGCGCAACTCCACTCCAATGCACTGCTTTCCATTAAATTCCATTCCATTCCATTCCATTCCATTTATTTCCATTTCATTCCATTCAACCTGAATCCACTCTAATCCCCTCCATTTCACTCTACTCCACTCCACTCCTCTCCATTTCATTCATTTCCAATACACTGAACTCCACTCCTCTCCATTCAATTACTTTTCATTCATTCCATTCTATTCCATTCCATTCCATTGGTTTCCATTCCATTCAATTCTACTCCAATCCTCTCTACTCCAATCCAGTGCATTCCAATCTATTCCATTCCGTTGCATTGCGTTCCATTCCATTCAATTCAAATACACTCTTTCCTCTCCACTCTTCAACACCACACTGCTTTCCATTCCTTCTCATTCACCTCCATTACAGTCGACTCTGTTCCATTCCTTTCCATTCCATTCCACTCCATTCCACTCTACACTCCACTCCTGTCTTCTTCTTTCCACTCCCCTACACTCTACTGCACTTTTTTCCATTCCACTCAATTCCATTCCATTCCATTCCATTCCGTTCCATTCCATTGCATTCCATTCCATTCCATTCCTTTTCATTCCTTTACATTGTAATATATTACATTCCAGTACTTTCCATTCCATTCCATTCTACTCCTATCTACTAAATTCCAATCCACTGCATTCCATTCCTTTTCAGTCCATTCCATTGCATTCCATTCCATTCATTTCAAATCCACTCTTCTCCTCTCCACTTGTCTCCAATCCACTGCATTCCATTCATTCCCATTCATCTCCATTCCAGTATACTCCATTCCGTTCCATTCCATTCGACTCCATTCCAATCTACTCCACTCCCGTCCTTTCTACTCCATTCCACTCCACTGCACTCCACTGCCCTTTTATTACATTGCATTCCTTTCCATTCCTTTGCATTCTTTTCTAATCCATTCCAGTCCACTACACTCTTTTCCTTTCTTCTCTATTCTACTCCACTGAACTCCACTGCCCTTTTTTTCAGTCCATTGCATTCCATTCCATTCCCTTTCATTTCGTTACGTTACGTTCCATTCCGTTCCTTTCCTTTTCATTCCGTTCCATTGTATTCCATTCCATTCCATTACTTTCTATTCCATTCCATTCTAATCCAATCCGCTCCACTCTAATCCAATGCATTCCATTCCATGCCATTCCTTTGCCTTGCATTCAATTCTATTCAATTCAATTCCGCTTTTCACTCCACTCCTCTCCACTCCACTGCATTCCATTCCATTCCATTCCATTCCATTCCATTTCTTTCTACTCCATTCCACTCCACTCCACTCCTTTCCAATCTTCTCCATTACACTCCACTGCATTCCACTGCACTTTATTCCATTCCATTCCATTCCGTTCCTTTCCATTCCATTCGTTCCTCTAGAACACACTCCACTCCACTCCATTCCACTCCAATCCATTCAACTCAAATCCACTTCTCCACTCCACTCCTCTCCTCTCCACTTCATTCTGCTCCTTACCATTCAACTACATTCCAGTCCCTTCCTTTCCATTCCATTCCATTCCATTCCATTCCATTCCATTCCTTTCCATTCCATTTCATTCCATTCCATTACCCTCCATTCCACTGCACTCCACTCTCTTCATTTCTTCTCCATTCCACTCCACTACTCTCCCCTGAACTTTTTTTCATTCCAGTTCTTTCCATTCCGTTCCATTTCATTCCATTCTTTTCCACTACAATCCACTCCACTGCCCTCCAATCCATTCCACACCATTCTATTCCATTCAAATCCAGTATTCACCCCACTCCTCTCAACTCCACTGCATTTTGTTCCTTCCCATTCGCCTACATTGCATTCCACTCCATTCCATTCCATTCCATTCCAGTCCATTCCATTCCATTCCATTCCATTCCAATTGCACTCTATTCTACTCTGTTCCATTCGGTTCCATTACTTTTCATTCTGTTCCTTTGTATTCCATTCCATTCCATTACTTTCCTTTCCATTCCATTCTACTCCAATCCACTCAACGCCAATCCAATGCTTTCCATTCCATTCCATTCCCTTACATTCCATTACATTCCATTCAATTGTTTTCATTCCATTCCATTAAATTCCGTTCCATTCCATTCAATTCCATTCCATTCTTTTCAAGTACAATCCACTCCACTGGACTCCAAACCATTCCATTCCATTCCATTCAATTCATATCCACTCCTCTCCACTCCACAGCATTCCATTCCTTCCCATTTACCTCCATTTCTGTCCACTCCATTCCATTACATTCAACTCAATTTCACTCCACTACACTATCTTCCTTTCTTCTTCATTCCACTCCTCTGCACTCCACTGTACTTTTTTCCATTCCATTCTGTTCCATTCCATTCCATTCCGTTCTGTTCCATTCCATTCCATTCTATTCCATTCCTATCCCCTCCATGCAGCTCCACCCCAGTCCACTGCATTCCATTCCATTCCATTCCATTCCATTCCATTCCATTCCATTCCATTCCATTCCACCTGAATCTACTGTACTCCCCGCCATTCCACTCCACTCCATTACACTCCATTCCATTCCTTCCCCTTCCACTGCACTCCACTACACTCCTCTCCATTCCATTCATTGCAAGGACACTGCACATGACTGCACTCCATCACATTCCATTCCATTCCATTCCTTTTCATTCCCTCCCATTGTATTCCTTTAAATTCCACTACTATCCATTCCATTCCATTCTACTCCAATCCACTCCACTCCAATCCACTGAATTGCATTCCATTCCATTGCATTCCATTCCATTGCTTTCCTGTCCATTCAATTCGAATCCACTCTTCTCCACTCCAATCCCCTCCACTCCACTGCATTCCATTTTTCCCATTCACCTCCATTGCATTCCATTAAATTCCATTCCATTCCAATCCATTCCTTTCAATTCTACTACATTCCACTCCCATCCTCTCCCTTCGTTTAGTCTCCATTCCACTGCTTTACACACCACTGCACTTTTTTCCATTCCATCCAATTCCTTTCCTTTCCTTTCCATTCCATTCCATTCAATTACATTCTGTTCTTTTCCACTATAATCCACTCCACTCCACTGCAATCCATTCCATTGTATTCCATTCGATTCCATTCAAATCCACTGTTCTGCACTCCACTCCTCTCCACTCCAATGCATTCAATTTCTTCCCACTTGCCTCTATTACTATCCACTCCTTTCCATTCCATTCCATTCCACTCTTTCCGTTCCACTGCAGTATATTGCATTCCACTCCACTCAACTCTCTTCCTTTCTTCTCTGTTCTGCTTCACTGCACTCCACTGTACTTTTTTCAATTCCATTCCATTCCATTCTATTCAGTTCCGTTCCATTCCATTCCATTGCTTTCCATTCCATTCCATTCCATTGCTTTCCATTCCATTCCATTCCATTCCATTCCATTCCATTCCATTCCATTCCATTACATTCTATTCAATTCCATTCCGTTTCTTTCCATTCTATTCCATTTCATTCTATTCCATTCCACTCCATTCCATTCTGTTCCATGACTTTTCATTCCATTCCACTGCATTCCACTTCACTCCACTCAATTCCTTTCTTCTCCATTCAACTCCACTGCACTACATTGAACATTCTTCGATTCATTCCATTCCACTTCATTTCATTCCATTCCATTCCATTCGATTTCATTTCATTCCATTCCATTTCATTCCATTCCATTCCATTCCATTCCATTCCATTCCATTCCATTGCATTCCCCTCTGCGCAACTCCACTCCAATGCACTGCTTTCCATTCCATTCCATTCCATTCCATTTATTTACATTTCATTCCATTCCACCTGAATCCACTCTAATCCACTCCATTTCACTCTACTCCAATCCACTCCTCTCCATTTCATTCATTTCCAATACACTGCACTCCACTCCTCTCCATTCAATTACTTTTCATTCATTCCATTCTATTCCATTCCATTCCATTCCATTGGTTTCCATTCCATTCAATTCTACTCCAGTCCTCTCTACTCCAATCCAGTGCATTCCGATCTATTCCATTCCGTTGCATTGCGTTCCATTCCATTCAATTCAAATACACTCTTTCCTCTCCACTCTTCACCACTACACTGCATTCCATTCCTTCCCATTCACCTCCATTACAGTCGACTCCGTTCCATTCCTTTCCATTCCATTCCACTCCATTCCACTCTACACTCCACTCCTGTCTTCGTCTTTCCACTCCCCTACACTCTACTGCACTTTTTTCCATTCCAATCCATTCCATTCCATTCCAATCCATTCCGTTCCGTTCCACTGCATTCCATTCCATTCCATTCCTTTACATTCCTTTACATTGTAATATATTCCATTCCAGTACTTTCCATTCCATTCCATTCTACTCCTATCCATTCCATTCCAATCCACTGCATTCCATTCCATTTCAGTCCATTCCATTGCATTCCATTCCATTCATTTCAAATCCAATCTTCTCCTCTCCACTTGTCTCCAGTCCACTGCATTCCATTCATTCCCATTCATCTCCATTCCAGTATACTCCATTCCGTTCCGTTCCATTCCATTCGACTCCATTCCAATCTACTCCACTCCCTTCCTTTCTACTCCATTCCACTCCACTGCACTCCACTGCCCTTTTTTTACATTGCATTCCTTTCCATTCCTTTGCATTCTTTTCTAATCCATTCCAGTCCACTACACTCTTTTCCTTTCTTCTCTATTCCACTCCACTGAAGTCCACTGCCCTTTTTTTCAGTCCATTGCATTCCATTCCATTCCCTTCCATTTCGTTACGTTACGTTCCATTCCTTTCCTTTCCTTTTCATTCCGTTCCATTGTATTCCAATCCATTCCATTACTTTCTATTCCATTCCATTCTAATCCAATCCGCTCCACTCTAATCCAATGCATTCCATTCCCTGCCATTCCTTTGCATTGCATTCAATTCTATTCCATTCAATTCCGCTTTTCACTCCACTCCTCTCTACTCCACTGCATTCCATTCCATTCCATTCCATTCCATTCCATTCCTTTCTACTCCATTCCACTCCACTCCACTCCTTTCCAATCTTCTCCATTACACTCCACTGCATTCCACTGCACTTTATTCCATTCCATTCCATTCCATTCCGTTCCTTTCCATTCCATTCGTTCCTCTAGAATACACTCCACTCCACTCCATTCCACTCCAATCCATTCAACTCAAATCCACTCCTCCACTCCACTCCTCTCCTCTCCACTTCATTCTGCTCCTTACCATTCAACTACATTCCAGTCCCTTCCTTTCCATTCCATTCCATTCCATTCCATTCCATTCCATTCCATTCCAATCCATTCCTTTCCATTCCATTCCATTCCATTCCTTTCCATTCCATTTCATTCCATTCCATTCCATTACCCTCCATTCCACTGCACTCCACTCTCTTCATTTCTTCTCCATTCCACTCCACTACTCTCCCCTGAACTTATTTTCATTCCAGTTCTTTCCATTCCGTTCCATTTCATTCCATTCTTTTCCACTACAATCCACACCACTGCCCTCCAATCCATTCCATTCCATTCTATTCCATTCAAATCCACTATTCACCCCACTCCTCTCAACTCCACTGCATTTTATTCCTTCCCATTCGCCTACATTGCATTCCACTCCATTCCATTCCATTCCATTCCAATTGGACTCTATTCTACTCTGTTCCATTCGGTTCCATTACTTTTCATTCTGTTCCTTTGTATTCCATTCCATTCCATTACTTTCCTTTCCATTCCATTCTACTCCAATCCACTCCACGCCAATCCAATTCTTTCCATTACATTACATTACATTACATTACATTACATTACATTACATTACAATTTTTTTCATTCCATTCCATTAAATTCCGTTCCATTCCATTCAATTCCATTCCATTCTTTTCAAGTACAATCCACTCCACTGGACTCCAAACAATTCCATTCCATTCCATTCCATTCATATCCACTCCTCTCTACTCCACAGCATTCCATTCCTTCCCATTGACGTCCATTTCTCTCCACTCCATTCCATTACATTCAACTCCATTTCACTCCACTACACTATCTTCCTTTCTTCTTCATTCCACTCCTCTACACTCCACTGCACTTTTTTCCATTCCATTCTGTTCCATTCCATTGCATTCCGTTCTGTTCCATTCCATTCCATTCTATTCCATTCCTATCCCCTCCATGCAGCTCCACTCCAGTCCACTGCATTCCGTTCCATTCCATTCCATTCCATTCCATTCCATTCCATTCCATTCTATTCAGTTCCGTTCCATTCCATTCCATTGCTTTCCATTCCATTCCATTCCATTCCATTCCATTCCATTCCATTCCATTCCATTCTATTCCATTGCATTCTATTCCATTCCATTCCGTTTCTTTCCATTCCATTCCATTTCATTCTATTCCATTCCACTCCATTCCATTCTATTCCATGACTTTTCATTCCATTCCACTGCATTCCACTTCACTCCACTCAATTCCTTTCTTTTCCATTCCACTCCACTGCACTATATTGAACTTTTTTCCATTCATTCCATTCCATTTCATTTCATTCCATTCCATTCCATTCCATTCCATTCCATTCCATTCCATTCCATTGCATTCCATTCCATTCCATTGCATTCCCCTCTGCGCAACTCCACTCCAATGCACTGCTTTCCATTAAATTCCATTCCATTCCATTCCATTCCATTTATTTCCATTTCATTCCATTCAACCTGAATCCACTCTAATCCCCTCCATTTCACTCTACTCCACTCCACTCCTCTCCATTTCATTCATTTCCAATACACTGAACTCCACTCCTCTCCATTCAATTACTTTTCATTCATTCCATTCTATTCCATTCCATTCCATTGGTTTCCATTCCATTCAATTCTACTCCAATCCTCTCTACTCCAATCCAGTGTATTCCAATCTATTCCATTCCGTTGCATTGCGTTCCATTCCATTCAATTCAAATACACTCTTTCCTCTCCACTCTTTAACACTACACTGCTTTCCATTCCTTCCCATTCACCTCCATTACAGTCGACTCCGTTCCATTCCTTTCCATTCCATTCCACTCCATTCCACTCTACACTCCACTCCTGTCTTCGTCTTTCCACTCCCCTACACTCTACTGCACTTTTTTCCATTCCACTCAATTCCATTCCATTCCATTCCATTCCATTCCGTTCCATTCCATTGCATTCCATTCCATTCCATTCCTTTTCATTCCTTTACATGGTAATATATTCCATTCCAGTACTTTCCATTCCATTCCATTCTACTCCTATCCACTCCATTCCAATCCACTGCATTCCATTCCTTTTCAGTCCATTCCATTGCATTCCATTCCATTCATTTCAAATCCACTCTTCTCCTCTCCACTTGTCTCCAATCCACTGCATTCCATTCATTCCCATTCATCTCCATTCCAGTATACTCCATTCCGTTCCGTTCCATTCCATTCGACTCCATTCCAATCTACTCCACTCCCTTCCTTTCTACTCCATTCCACTCCACTGCACTCCACTGCCCTTTTATTACATTGCATTCCTTTCCATTCCTTTGCATTCTTTTCTAATCCATTCCAGTCCACTACACTCTTTTCCTTTCTTCTCTATTCTACTCCACTGAACTCCACTGACCTTTTTTTCAGTCCATTGCATTCCATTCCATTCCCTTTCATTTCGTTACGTTACGTTCCATTCCGTTCCTTTCCTTTTCATTCCGTTCCATTGTATTCCATTCCATTCCATTACTTTCTATTCCATTCCATTCTAATCCAATCCGCTCCACTCTAATCCAATGCATTCCATTCCATGCCATTCCTTTGCCTTGCATTCAATTCTATTCAATTCAATTCCGCTTTTCATTCCACTCCGCTCCACTCCACTGCATTCCATTCCATTCCATTCCATTCCATTCCATTCCATTCCTTTCTACTCCATTCCACTCCACTCCACTCCTTTCCAATCTTCTCCATTACACTCCACTGCATTCCACTGCACTTTATTCCATTCCATTCCATTCCGTTCCTTTCCATTCCATTCGCTCCTCTAGAATACACTCCACTACACTCCATTCCACTCCAATCCATTCAACTCAAATCCACTTCTCCACTCCACTCCTCTCCTCTCCACTTCATTCTGCTCCTTACCATTCAACTACATTCCAGTCCCTTCCTTTCCATTCCATTCCATTCCATTCCATTCCATTCCATTCCATTCCTTTCCATTCCATTTCATTCCATTCCATTCCATTACCCTCCATTCCACTGCACTCCACTCTCTTCATTTCTTCTCCATTCCACTCCACTACTCTCCCCTGAACTTTTTTTCATTCCAGTTCTTTCCATTCCGTTCCATTTCATTCCATTCTTTTCCACTACAATCCACTCCACTGCCCTCCAATCCATTCCACACCATTCTATTCCATTCAAATCCAGTATTCACCCAACTCCTCTCAACTCCACTGCATTTTTTTCCTTCCCATTCGCCTACATTGCATTCCACTCCATTCCATTCCATTCCATTCCATTCCATTCCATTCCATTCCATTCCATTCCAGTCCATTCCATTCCATTCCATTCCATTCCAATTGTACTCTATTCTACTCTGTTCCATTCGGTTCCATTACTTTTCATTCTGTTCCTTTGTATTCCATTCCATTCCATTACTTTCCTTTCCATTCCATTCTACTACAATCCACTCCACGCCAATCCAATGCTTTCCATTCCATTCCATTCCCTTACATTCCATTACATTCCATTCCATTTTTTTCATTCCATTCCATTAAATTCCGTTCCATTCCATTCAATTCCATTCCATTCTTTTCAAGTACAATCCACTCCACTGGACTCCAAACCATTCCATTCCATTCCATTCAATTCATATCCACTCCTCTCCACTCCACAGCATTCCATTCCTTCCCATTTACCTCCAATTCTGTCCACTCCATTCCATTACATTCAACTCAATTTCACTCCACTACACTATCTTCCTTTCTTCTTCATTCCACTCCTCTGCACTCCACTGCACTTTTTTCCATTCCATTCTGTTCCATTCCATTCCATTCCGTTCTGTTCCATTCCATTCCATTCTATTCCATTCCTATCCCCTCCATGCAGCTCCACCCCAGTCCACTGCATTCCATTCCATTCCATTCCATTCCATTCCATTCCATTCCATTCCATTCCATTCCATTCCATTCCACCTGAATCTACTGTACTCCCCGCCATTCCACTCCACTCCATTACACTCCATTCCATTCCTTCCCATTCCACTGCACTCCACTACACTCCTCTCCATTCCATTCATTGCAAGGACACTGCACATGACTGCACTCCATCACATTCCATTCCATTCCATTCCTTTTCATTCCCTTCCATTGTATTCCTTTAAATTCCACTACTATCCATTCCATTCCATTCTACTCCAATCCACTCCACTCCAATCCACTGAATTGCATTCCATTCCATTGCATTCCATTCCATTGCTTTCCTATCCATTCAATTCGAATCCACTCTTCTCCACTCCAATCCCCTCCACTCCACGGCATTCCATTTTTCCCATTCGCCTCCATTGCATTCCATTAAATTCCATTCCATTCCAATCCATTCCTTTCAATTCTACTACATTCCACTCCCATCCTCTCCCTTCGTTTAGTCTCCATTCCACTGCTTTACACACCACTGCACTTTTTTCCATTCCATCCAATTCCTTTCCTTTCCTTTCCATTCCATTCCATTCAATTACATTCTGTTCTTTTCCACTATAATCCACTCCACTCCACTGCAATCCATTCCATTGTATTCCATTCGATTCCATTCAAATCCACTGTTCTGCACTCCACTCCTCTCCACTCCAATGCATTCAATTTCTTCCCACTTGCCTCCATTACTATCCACTCCTTTCCATTCCATTCCATTCCACTCTTTCCATTCCACTGCAGTATATTGCATTCCACTCCACTCGACTCTCTTCCTTTCTTCTCTGTTCTGCTTCACTGCACTCCACTGTACTTTTTTCAATTCCATTCCATTCCATTCTATTCAGTTCCGTTCCATTCCATTCCATTGCTTTCCATTCCATTCCATTCCATTGCTTTCCATTCCATTCCATTCCATTCCATTCCATTCCATTCCATTCCATTACATTCTATTCAATTCCATTCCGTTTCTTTCCATTCTATTCCATTTCATTCTATTCCATTCCACTCCATTCCATTCTGTTCCATGACTTTTCATTCCATTCCACTGCATTCCACTTCACTCCACTCAATTCCTTTCTTCTCCATTCAACTCCACTGCACTACATTGAACATTCTTCGTTTCATTCCATTCCAATTCATTTCATTCCATTCCAATCCATTCCATTTCATTTCATTCCATTCCATTTCATTCCATTCCATTCCATTCCATTCCATTCCATTCCATTCCCCTCTGCGCAACTCCACTCCAATGCACTGCTTTCCATTCCATTCCATTCCATTCCATTTATTTCCATTTCATTCCATTCCACCTGAATCCCCTCTAATCCACTCCATTTCACTCTACTCCACTCCACTCCTCTCCATTTCATTCATTTCCAATACACTGCACTCCACTCCTCTCCATTCAATTACTTTTCATTCATTCCATTCTATTCCATTCCATTCCATTCCATTGGTTTCCATTCCATTCAATTCTACTCCAATCCTGTCTACTCCAATCCACTGCATTCCGATCTATTCCATTCCGTTGCATTGCGTTCCATTCCATTCAATTCAAATACACTCTTTCCTCTCCACTCTTCACCACTACACTGCATTCCATTCCTTCCCATTCACCTCCATTACAGTCGACTCCGTTCCATTCCTTTCCATTCCATTCCACTCCATTCCACTCTACACTCCACTCCTGTCTTCGTCTTTCCACTCCCCTACACTCTACTGCACTTTTTTCCATTCCACTCCATTCCATTCCATTCCATTCCATTCCGTTCCATTCCATTGCATTCCATTCCATTCCATTCCTTTACATTCCTTTACATTGTAATATATTCCATTCCAGTACTTTCCATTCCATTCCATTCTACTCCTATCCACTCCATTCCAATCCACTGCATTCCATTCCTTTTCAGTCCATTCCATTGCTTTCCATTCCATTCATTTCAAATCCACTCTTCTCCTCTCCACTTGTCTCCAGTCCACTGCATTCCATTCATTCCCATTCATCTCCATTCCAGTATACTCCATTCCGTTCCGTTCCATTCCATTCGACTCCATTCCAATCTACTCCACTCCCTTCCTTTCTACTCCATTCCACTCCACTGCACTCCACTGCCCTTTTTTTACATTGCATTCCTTTCCATTCCTTGGCATTCTTTTCTAATCCATTCCAGTCCACTACACTCTTTTCCTTTCTTCTCTATTCCACTCCACTGAACTCCACTGCCCTTTTTTTCAGTCCATTGCATTCCATTCCATTCCCTTCCATTTCGTTACGTTATGTTCCATTCCGTTCCTTTCCTTTTCATTCCGTTCCATTGTATTCCATTCCATTCCATTACTTTCTATTCCATTCCATTCTAATCCAATCCGCTCCACTCTAATCCAATGCATTCCATTCCATGCCATTCCTTTGCATTGCATTCAATTCTATTCAATTCAATTCCGCTTTTCACTCCACTCCTCTCCACTCCACTGCATTCCATTCCATTCCATTCCATTCCATTCCATTCCTTTCTACTCCATTCCACTCCAATCCACTCCTTTCCAATCTTCTCCATTACACTCCACTGCATTCCACTGCACTTTATTCCATTCCATTCCATTCCGTTAATTTCCATTCCATTCGTTCCTCTAGAATACACTCCACTCCACTCCATTCCACTCCAATCCATTCAACTCAAATCCACTCCTCCACTCCACTCCTCTCCTCTCCACTTCATTCTGCTCCTTACCATTCAACTACATTCCAGTCCCTTCCTTTCCATTCCATTCCATTCCATTCCATTCCATTCCATTCCATTCCTTTCCATTCCACTTCATTCCATTCCATTCCATTACCCTCCATTCCACTGCACTCCACTCTCTTCATTTCTTCTCCATTCCACTCCACTACTCTCCCCTGAACTTTTTTTCATTCCAGTTCTTTCCATTCCGTTCCATTTCATTCCATTCTTTTCCACTACAATCCACTCCACTGCCCTCCAATCCATTCCACACCATTCTATTCCATTCAAATCCAGTATTCACCCCACTCCTCTCAACTCCACTGCATTTTATTCCTTCCCATTCGCCTACATTGCATTCCACTCCATTCCATTCCATTCCATTCCATTCCATTCCAGTTGCACTCTATTCTACTCTGTTCCATTCGGTTCCATTACTTTTCATTCTGTTCCTTTGTATTCCATTCCATTCCATTACTTTCCTTTCCATTCCATTCTACTCCAATCCACTCCACGCCAATCCAATGCTTTCCATTCCATTCCATTCCATTACATTCAATTACATTCCATTCCATTTTTTTCATTCCATTCCATTAAATTCCGTTCCATTCCATTCAATTCCATTCCATTCTTTTCAAGTACAATCCACTCCACTGGACTCTAAACCATTCCATTAAATTCCATTCAATTCATATCCACTCCTCTCCACTCCACAGCATTCCATTCCTTCCCCTTTACCTCCATTTCTGTCCACTCCATTCCATTACATTCAACTCAATTTCACTCCACTACACTATCTTCCTTTCTTCTTCATTCCACTCCTCTGCACTCCACTGCACTTTTTTCCATTCCATTCTGTTCCATTCCATTCCATTCCGTTCTGTTCCGTTCCATTCCATTCTATTCCATTCCTATCCCCTCCATGCAGCTCCACTCCTGTCCACTGCATACCATTCCATTCCATTCCACTCCATTCCATTCCACCTGAATCTACTGTACTCCCCGCCATTCCACTCCACTCCATAACACTCCATTCCATTCCTTCCCATTCCACTGCACTCCACTACACTCCTCTCCATTCCATTCATTGCAAGGACACTGCACATGACTGCACTCCATCACATTCCATTCCATTCCATTCCTTTTCATTCCTTTCCATTGTATTCCTTTAAATTCCACTACTATCCATTCCATTCCATTCTACTCCAATCCACTCCACTCCAATCCACTGAATTGCATTCCATTCCATTGCATTCCATTCCATTGCTTTCCTATCCATTCAATTCGAATCCACTCTTCTCCACTCCAATCCCCTCCACTCCACTGCATTCCATTTTTCCCATTCGCCTCCATTGCATTCCATTAAATTCCATTCCATTCCAATCCATTCCTTTCAATTCTACTACATTCCACTCCCTTCCTCTCCCTTCGTTTATTCTCCATTCCACTGCTTTACACACCACTGCACTTTTTTCCATTCCATCCAATTCCTTTCCTTTCCTTTCAATTCCATTCCATTCAATTACATTCTTTTCTTTTCCACTATAATCTACTCCACTCCACTGCAATCCATTCCATTGTATTCCATTCGATTCCATTCAAATCCACTCTTCTGCACTCCACTCCTCTCCACTCCAATGCATTCAATTTCTTCCCACTTGCCTCCAATACTATCCACTCCTTTCCATTCCATTCCATTCCACTCTTTCCGTTCCACTGCAATATATTGCATTCCACTCCCCTCGACTCTCTTCCTTTCTTCTCTGTTCTGCTTCACCGCACTCCACTGTACTTTTTTCAATTCCATTCCATTCCATTCTATTCAGTTCCGTTCCATTCCATTCCATTCCATTCCATTCCATTCCATTCCATTCCATTCCATTCTATTCCATTACATTCTATTCCATTCCATTCCGTTTCTTTCCATTCCATTCCATTTCATTCTATTCCGTTCCACTCCATTCCATTCTGTTCCATGACTTTTCATTCCATTCCACTGCATTCCACTTCACTCCACTCAATTCCTTTCTTCTCCATTCCACTCCACTGCACTACATTGAACTTTCTTCGATTCATTCCATTCCATTTCATTTCATTCCATTCCATTCCATTCCATTTCATTTCATTCCATTCCATTTCATTTCAATCCATTCCATTCCATTCCATTCCATTCCATTGAATTCCCCTCTGCGCAACTCCACTCCAATGCACTGCTTTCCATTCCATTCCATTCCATTCCATTTATTTCCATTTCATTCCATTCCACCTGAATCCACTCTAATCCACTCCATTTCACTCTACTCCACTCCACTCCTCTCCATTTCATTCATTTCCAATACACTGCACTCCACTCCTCTCCATTCAATTACTTTTCATTCATTCCATTCTATTCCATTCCATTCCATTCCATTGGTTTCCATTCCATTCAATTCTACTCCAATCCTGTCTACTCCAAACCACTGCGTTCCGATCTATTCCATTCCGTTGCATTGCGTTCCATTCCATTCAATTCAAATACACTCTTTCCTCTCCACTCTTCACCACTACACTGCATTCCATTCCTTCCCATTCACCTCCATTACAGTCGACTCCGTTCCATTCCTTTCCATTCCATTCCACTCCATTCCACTCTACACTCCACTCCTCCCTTCGTCTTTCCACTCCCCTACACTCTACTGCACTTTTTTCCATTCCACTCCATTCCATTCCATTCCATTCCATTCCGTTCCATTCCATTGCATTCCATTCCATTCCATTCCTTTACATTCCTTTACATTGTAATATATTCCATTCCAGTACTTTCCATTCCATTCCATTCTACTCCTATCCACTCCATTCCAATCCACTGCATTCCATTCCATTTCAGTCCATTCCATTGCATTCCATTCCATTCATTTCAAATCCACTCTTCTCCTCTCCACTTGTCTCCAGTCCACTGCATTCCATTCATTCCCATTCATCTCCATTCCAGTATACTCCATTCCGTTCCATTCCATTCCATTCGACTCCATTCCAATCTACTCCACTCCCTTCCTTTCCACTCCATTCCACTCCAATCCATTCAACTCAAATCCACTCCTCCACTCCACTCCTCTCCTCTCCACTTCATTCTGCTCCTTACCATTCAACTACATTCCAGTCCCTTCCTTTCCATTCCATTCCATTCCATTCCATTCCATTCCATTCCATTCCATTCCTTTCCATTCCATTCCATTCCATTCCTTTCCATTCCATTTCATTCCACTCCATTCCATTACCCTCCATTCCACTGCACTCCACTCTCTTCATTTCTTCTCCATTCCACTCCACTACTCTCCCCTGAACTTTTTTTCATTCCAGTTCTATCCATTCCGTTCCATTTCATTCCATTCTTTTCCACTACAATCCACACCACTGCCCTCCAATCCATTCCATTCCATTCTATTCCATTCAAATCCACTATTCACGCCACTCCTCTCAACTCCACTGCATTTTATTCCTTCCCTTTCGCCTACATTGCATTCCACTCCATTCCATTCCATTCCATTCCAATTGCACTCTATTATACTCTGTTCCATTCGGTTCCATTACTTTTCATTCTGTTCCTTTGTATTCCATTCCATTCCATAACTTTCCTTTCCATTCCATTCTACTCCAATCCACTCCACGCCAATCCAATGCTTTCCATTCCATTCCATTCCATTCCAGTCCATTCCATTCCATTCCATTACATTACATTACATTACATTACATTACAATTTTTTTCATTCCATTCCATTAAATTCCGTTCCATTCCATTCAATTCCATTCCATTCTTTTCAAGTACAATCCACTCCACTGGACTCCAAACCATTCCATTCCATTCAATTCAATTCATATCCACTCCTCTCCACTCCACAGCATTCCATTCCTTCCCATTGACGTCCATTTCTGTCCACTCCATTCCATTACATTCAACTCCATTTCACTCCACTACACTATCTTCCTTTCTCCTTCATTCCACTCCTCTACACTCCACTGCAGTTTTTTCCTTTCCATTCTGTTCCATTCCATTCCATTCCGTACTGTTCCATTCCATTCCATTCTATTCCATTCCTATCCCCTCCATGCAGCTCCACTCCAGTCCACTGCATTCCATTCCATTCCATTCCATTCCATTCCATTCCATTCCATTCCATTCCATTCCATTCCATTCCATTCTATTCAGTTCCGTTCCATTCCATTCCATTGCTTTCCATTCCATTCCATTCCATTCCATTCCATTCCATTCCATTCCATTCCATTCCATTCTATTCCATTGCATTCTATTCCATTCCATTCCGTTTCTTTCCATTCCATTCCATTTCATTCTATTCCATTCCACTCCATTCCATTCTATTCCATGACTTTTCATTCCATTCCACTGCATTCCACTTCACTCCACTCAATTCCTTTCTCCTCCATTCCACTCCACTGCACTATATTGAACTTTTTTCCATTCATTCCATTCCATTTCATTTCATTCCATTCCATTCCATTCCATTTCATTCCATTCCATTCCATTGCATTCCATTCCATTCCATTGCATTCCACTCCATTCCATTGCATTCCCCTCTGCGCAACTCCACTCCTATGCACTGCTTTCCATTAAATTCCATTCCATTAAATTCCATTCCATTCCATTCCTTTCCATTCCATTCCATTCCATTCCATTTATTTCCATTTCATTCCATTCAACCTGAATCCACTCTAATCCCCTCCTTTTCACTCTACTCCACTCCAATCCTCTCCGTTTCATTCATTTCCAATACACTGCACTCCACTCCTCTCCATTCAATTACTTTTCATTCATTCCATTCTATTCCATTCCATTCCATTGGTTTCCATTCCATTCAATTCTACTCCAATCCTCTCTACTCCAATCCAGTGCATTCCGATCTATTACATTCCTTTGCATTGCGTTCCATTCCATTCAATTCAAATACACTCTTTCCTCTCCACTCTTCACCACTACACTGCTTTCCATTCCTTCCCATTCACCTCCATTACAGTCGACTCCGTTCCATTCCTTTCCATTCCATTCCACTCCATTCCACTCTACACTCCACTCCTGTCTTCGTCTTTCCACTCCCCTACACTGTACTGCAATTTTTCCATTCCACTCCATTCCATTCCATTCCATTCCATTCCGTTCCATTCCATTGCATTCCATTCCATTCCATTCCTTTTCATTCCTTTACATTGTAATATATTCCATTCCAGTACTTTCCATTCCATTCCATTCTACTCCTATCCCCTCCATTCCAATCCACTGCATTCCATTCCTTTTCAGTCCATTCGATTGCATTACATTCCATTCATTTCAAATCCACTCTTCTCCTCTCCACTTGTCTCCAATCCACTGCATTCCATTCATTCCCATTCATCTCCATTCCAGTATACTCCATTCCGTTCCATTCCATTCCATTCGACTCCATTCCAATCTACTCCACTCCCTTCCTTTCTACTCCATTCCACTCCACTGCACTCCACTGCCCTTTTTTTACATTGCATTCCTTTCCATTCCTTTGCATTCTTTTGTAATCCATTCCAGTCCACTACACTCTTTTCCTTTCTTCTCTATTCCACTCCACTGAACTCCACTGCCCTTTTTTTCAGTCCGTTGCATTCCATTCCATTCCCTTCCATTTCGTTACGTTACGTTCCATTCCGTTCCGTTCCTTTTCATTCCGTTCCATTGTATTCCATTCCATTCCATTACTTTTTATTCCATTCCATTCTAATCCAATCCGCTCCACTCTAATCCAATGCATTCCATTCCATGCCATTCCTTTGCATTGCATTCAATTCTATTAATACAATTCCGCTTTTCACTCCACTCCTCTCCACTCCACTACATTCCATTCCATTCCATTCCTTTCTACTCCATTCCACTCCACTCCACTCCTTTCCAATCTTCTCCATTACACTCCACTGCATTCCACTGCACTTTATTCCATTCCATTCCATTCCGTTCCTTTCCATTCCATTCCATTCGTTCCTCTAGAATACACTCCACTCCACTCCATTCCATTCCAATCCATTCAACTCAAATCCACTTCTCCACTCCACTCCTCTCCTCTCCACTTCATTCTGCTCCTCACCATTCAACTTCATTCCAGTCCCTTCCTTTCCATTCAATTCCATTCCATTCCATTCCATTCCATTCCATTCCTTTCCATTCCATTCCTTTCCATTCCATTCCATTCCATTCCTTTCCATTCCATTTCATTCCATTCCATTCCATTCCATTACCCTCCATTCCACTGCACTCCACTCTCTTCATTTCTTCTCCATTCCACTCCACTACTCTCCCCTGAACTTTTTTCATTCCAGTTCTTTCCATTCCGTTCCATTTCATTCCATTGTTTTCCACTACATTCCACTCAACTGCCCTTCAATCCATTCCATTCCATTCTATTCCATTCAAATCCACTATTCTCCCCACTCCTCTCAACTCCACTGCATTTTATTCCTTCCCATTCGCCTACATTGCATTCCACTCCATTCCATTCCATTCCATTCCAATTGCATTCTATTCTACTCTGTTCCATTCGGTTCCATTACTTTTCATTCTGTTCCTTTGTATTCCATTCCATTCCATTACTTTCCTTTCCATTCCACTCTAATCCAATCCACTCCACGCCAATCCAATGCTTTCCATTCCATTCCATTCCATTCCTTTACATTACATTACCTTACATTACATTACATTACATTACATTTTTTTTCATTCCATTCCATTAAATTCCGTTCCATTCCATTCAATTCCATTTCATTCTTTTCAAGTACAATCCACTCCACTGGACTCCAAACCATTCCATTCCATTCCATTCAATTCATATCCACTCCTCTCCACTCCACAGCATTCCATTCCTTCCCATTGACGTCCATTTCTGTCCACTCCATTCCATTACATTCAACTCCATTTCACTCCACTACACTATCTTCCTTTCTTCTTCATTCCACTCCTCTGCACTCCACTGCACTTTTCTCCATTCCATTCTGTTCCATTCCATTCCATTCCGTTCTGTTCCATTCCATTCCATTCTATTCCATTCCTATCCCCTCCATGCAGCTCCACTCCAGTCCACTGCATTCCATTCCATTCCATTCCATTCCATTCCATTCCATTCCACCTGAATCTACTGTACACCCCGCCATTCCACTCCACTCCATTACACTCCATTCCATTCCTTCCCATTCCACTGCACTCCACTACACTCCTCTCCATTCCATTCATTGCAAGGACACTGCACATGACTGCACTCCATCACATTCCATTCCATTCCATTCCTTTTCATTCCCTTCCATTGTATTCCTTTAAATTCCACTACTATCCATTCCATTGCATTCTACTCAAATCCACTCCACTCCCATCCACTGAATTGCATTCCATTCCATTGCATTCCATTCCATTGCTTT
Source organism: Symphalangus syndactylus (assembly GCF_028878055.3). Taxonomy (NCBI): domain Eukaryota; kingdom Metazoa; phylum Chordata; class Mammalia; order Primates; family Hylobatidae; genus Symphalangus; species Symphalangus syndactylus. The sequence continues at coordinate 44,460,948 of NC_072434.2, read as the reverse complement.
CCTATCCATTCAATTCGAATCCACTCTTCCCCACTCCAATCCCCACCACTCCACTGCATTCCATTTTTCCCATTCGCCTCCATTGCATTCCATTAAATTCCATTCCATTCCAATCCATTCCTTTCAATTCTACTACATTCCACTCCCCTCCTCTCCCTTCGTTTAGTCTCCATTCCACTGCTTTACACACCACTGCACTTTTTTCCATTCCATCCAATTCCTTTCCTTTCCTTTCCATTCCATTCCATTCAATTCCATTCTGTTCTTTTCCACTATAATCCACTCCACTCCACTGCAATCCATTCCATTGTATTCCATTCGATTCCATTCAAATCCACTCTTCTGCACTCTACTCCTCTCCACTCCAGTGCATTCAATTTCTTCCCACTTGCCTCCATTACTATCCACTCCTTTCCATTCCATTCCATTCCACTCTTTCCGTTCCACTGCAGTATATTGCATTCCACTCCAATCGACTCTACTCCTTTCTTCTCTGTTCTGCTTCACTGCAGTCCACTGTACTTTTTTCAATTCCATTCCATTCCATTCCATTCCATTCCGTTCTATTCAGTTCCGTTCCATTCCATTCCATTGCTTTCCATTCCATTCCATTCCATTCCATTCCATTCCATTCCATTCCATTCCATTCCATTCTATTCCATTGCATTCTATTCCATTCCATTCCGTTTCTTTCCATTCCATTCCATTTCATTCTATTCCATTCCACTCCATTCCATTCTATTCCATGACTTTTCATTCCATTCCACTGCATTCCACTTCACTCCACTCAATTCCTTTCTTCTCCATTCCACTCCACTGCACTACATTGAACTTTTTTCCATTCATTCCATTCCATTTCATTTCATTCCATTCCATTCCATTCCATACCATTCCATTCCATTCCATTGCATTCCATTCCATTCCATTGCATTCCACTCCATTCCATTGCATTCCCCTCTGCGCAACTCCACTCCAATGCACTGCTCTCCATTAAATTCCATTCCATTCCATTCCATTCCATTCCATTCCATTCCATTCCATTCCATTCCATTCCATTTATTTCCATTTCATTCCATTCAACCTGAATCCACTCTAATCCCCTCCATTTCACTCTACTCCACTCCAATCCTCTCCGTTTCATTTATTTCCAATACACTGCACTCCACTCCTCTCCATTCAATTACTTTTCATTCATTCCATTCTATTCCATTCCATTCCATTGGTTTCCATTCCATTCAATTCTACTCCAATCCTCTCTACTACAATCCAGTGCATTCCGATCTATTACATTCCGTTGCATTGCGTTCCATTCCATTCAATTCAAATACACTCTTTCCTCTCCACTCTTCACCACTACACTGCTTTCCATTCCTTCCCATTCACCTCCATTACAGTCGACTCCGTTCCATTCCTTTCCATTCCATTCCACTCCATTCCACTCTACACTCCACTCCTGTCTTCGTCTTTCCACTCACCTACACTCTACTGCACTTTTTTCCATTCCACTCCATTCCATTCCATTCCATTCCATTCCGTTCCATTCCATTGCATTCCATTCCATTCCATTCCTTTTCATTCCTTTACATTGTAATATATTCCATTCCAGTACTTTCCATTCCATTCCATTCTACTCCTATCCACTCCATTCCAATCCACTGCATTCCATTCCTTTTCAGTCCATTCCATTGCATTCCATTCCATTCATTTCAAATCCACTCTTCTCCTCTCCACTTGTCTCCAATCCACTGCATTCCATTCATTCCCATTCATCTCCATTCCAGTATACTCCATTCCGTTCCATTCCATTCCATTCGACTCCATTCCAATCTACTCCACTCCCTTCCTTTCTACTCCATTCCACTCCACTGCACTCCACTGCCCTTTTTTTACATTGCATTCCTTTCCATTCCTTTGCATTCTTTTCTAATCCATTCCAGTCCACTACACTCTTTTCCTTTCTTCTCTATTCCACTCCACTGAACTCCACTGCCCTTTTTTTCAGTCCATTGCATTCCATTGCATTCCCTTCCATTTCGTTACGTTACGTTCCATTCCGTTCCGTTCCTTTCATTCCGTTCCATTGTATTCCATTCCATTCCATTACTTTCTATTCCATTCCATTCTAATCCAATCCGCTCCACTCTAATCCAATGCATTCCATTCCATGCCATTCCTTTGCATTGCATTCAATTCTATTCAATTCAATTCCGCTTTTCACTCCACTCCTCTCCACTCCACTACATTCCATTCCATTCCATTCCTTTCTACTCCATTCCACTCCACTCCACTCCTTTCCAATCTTCTCCATTACACTCCACTGCATTCCACTGCACTTTATTCCATTCCATTCCATTCCGTTCCTTTCCATTCCATTCCATTCGTACCTCTAGAATACACTCCACTCCACTCCATTCCACTCCAATCCATTCAACTCAAATCCACTTCTCCACTCCACTCCTCTCCTCTCCACTTCATTCTGCTCCTCACCATTCAACTACATTCCAGTCCCTTCCTTTCCATTCCATTCCATTCCATTCCATTCCATTCCATTCCATTCCATTCCATTCCATTCCATTCCATTCCATTCCTTTCCATTCCATTCCATTCCATTCCATTCCTTTCCATTCCATTTCATTCCATTCCATTCCATTCCATTACCCTCCATTCCACTGCACTCCACTCTCTTCATTTCTTCTCCATTCCACTCCACTACTCTCCCCTGAACTTTTTTCATTCCAGTTCTATCCATTCCGTTCCATTTCATTCCATTGTTTTCCACTACAATCCACTCAACTGCCCTTCAATCCATTCCATTCCATTCTATTCCATTCAACTCCACTATTCTCCCCACTCCTCTCAACTCCACTGCATTTTATTCCTTCCCATTCGCCTACATTGCATTCCACTCCATTCCATTCCATTCCATTCCAATTGCACTCTATTCTACTCTGTTCCATTCGGTTCCATTACTTTTCATTCTGTTCCTTTGTATTCCATTCCATTCCATTACTTTCCTTTCCATTCCATTCTACTCCAATCCACTCCACGCCAATCCAATGCTTTCCATTCCATTCCATTCCATTCCTTTACATTACATTACCTTACATCACATTACATTACATTACATTTTTTTCATTCCATTCCATTAAATTCCGTTCCATTCCATTCAATTCCATTTCATTCTTTTCAAACACAATCCACTCCACTGGACTCCAAACCATTCCATTCCATTCCATTCAATTCATATCCACTCCTCTCCACTCCACAGCATTCCATTCCTTCCAATTGACGTCCATTTCTGTCCACTCCATTCCATTACATTCAACTCAATTTCACTCCACTACACTATCTTCCTTTCTTCTTCATTCCACTCCTCTGCACTCCACTGCACTTTTCTCCATTCCATTCTGTTCCATTCCATTCCATTCCGTTCTGTTCCATTCCATTCCATTCTATTCCATTCCTATCCCCTCCATGCAGCTCCACTCCAGTCCACTGCATTCCATTCCATTCCATTCCATTCCATTCCATTCCATTCCATTCCATTCCACCTGAATCTACTGTACTCCCCGCCATTCCACTCCACTCCATTACACTCCATTCCATTCCTTCCCATTCCACTGCACTCCACTACACTCCTCTCCATTCCATTCATTGCAAGGACACTGCACATGACTGCACTCCATCACATTCCATTCCATTCCATTCCTTTTAATTCCCTTCCATTGTATTCCTTTAAATTCCTCTACTATCCATTCCATTCCATTCTACTCCAATCCACTCCACTCCAATCCACTGAATTGCATTCCATTCCATTGCATTCCATTCCATTGCTTTCCTATCCATTCAATTCGATTCCACTCTTCTCCACTCCAATCCCCACCACTCCACTGCATTCCATTTTTCCCATTCGCCTCCATTGCATTCCATTAAATTCCATTCCATTCCAATCCATTCCTTTCAATTCTACTACATTCCACTCCCCTCCTCTCCCTTCGTTTAGTCTCCATTCCACTGCTTTACACACCACTGCACTTTTTTCCATTCCATCCAATTCCTTTCCTTTCCTTTCCATTCCATTCCATTCAATTCCATTCTGTTCTTTTCCACTATAATCCACTCCACTCCACTGCAATCCATTCCATTGTATTCCATTCGATTCCATTCAAATCAACTGTTCTGCACTCCACTCCTCTCCACTCCAATGCATTCAATTTCTTCCCACTTGCCTCCATTACTATCCACTCCTTTCCATTCCATTCCAATCCACTCTTTCCGTTCCACTGCAGTATATTGCATTCCACTCCAATCGACTCTCCTCCTTTCTTCTCTGTTCTGCTTCACTGCAGTCCACTGTACTTTTCTCAATTCCATTCCATTCCATTCCATTCGATTCCGTTCTACTCAGTTCCGTTCCATTCCATTCCATTGCTTTCCATTCCATTCCATTCCATTCCATTCCATTCCATTCCATTCTATTCCATTGCATTCTATTCCATTCCATTGTGTTTCTTTCCATTCCATTCCATTTCATTCTATTCCATTCCACTCCATTCCATTCTATTCCATGACTTTTCATTCCATTCCACTGCATTCCACTTCACTCCACTCAATTCCTTTCTTCTCCATTCCACTCCACTGCACTACATTGAACTTTTTTCCATTCATTCCATTCCATTTCATTCCATTCCATTCCATTCCATTCCATTCCATTCCATTCCATTCCATTCCACTCCATTTCATTTCATTCCATTCCATTGCATTCCATTGCATTCCCCTCTGCGCAACTCCACTCCAAGGCACTGCATTCCATTCCATTCCATTCCATTCCATTCCATTCCATTCCATTCCATTCCATTCCATTTATTTCCGTTTCATTCCATTCCACCTGAATCCACTCTCATCCCCTCCATTTCACTCTACTCCACTCCACTCCTCTCCATTTCATTCATTTCCAATACACTGCACTCCACTCCTCTCCATTCAATTATTTTTCATTCATTCCATTCTATTCCATTACATTCCATTCCCTTGGTTTCCATTCCATTCAATTCTACTCCAATCCTCTCTACTCCAATCCACTGCATTCCGATCTATTCCAATCCTTTGCATTGCGTTCCATTCCTTTCAATTCAAATACACTCTTTCCTCTCCACTCTTCACCACTACACTGCATTCCATTCCTTCCCATTCAACTCCATTACAGTCGACTCCGTTCCATTCCTTTCCATTCCTTTCCACTCCATTCCACTCTACACTCCACTCCTGTCTTCGTCTTTCCACTCCCCTACACTCTACTGCACTTTTTTCCATTCCACTCCATTCCATTCCATTCCATTCCATTCCATTCCATTCCGTTCCATTCCATTCCATTACATTCCATTTCATTCCTTTACATTCCTTTCCATTGTAATATATTCCATTCCAGTACTTTCCATTCCATTCCATTCTACTCTTATCCACTCCATTCCAATCCACTGCATTCCATTCCCTTTCAGTCCATTACATTGCATTCCATTCCATTCATTTCAAATCCACTCTTCTCCTCTCCACTTGTCTCCAGTCCACTGCAGTCCATTCATTCCCATTCATCTCCATTCCAGTATACTCCATTCCGTTCCGTTCCATTCCATTCGACTCCATTCCAATCTACTCCACTACATTCCTTTCTACTCCATTCCACTCCACTGCACTCCGCTGCCCTTTTTTTACATTGCATTCCTTTCCATTTCTTTGCATTCTTTTCTAATCCATTCCAGTCCACTACACTCTTTTCCTTTCTTCTCTATTCCACTCCACTGAACTCCACTGCCTTTTTTTTCAGTCCATTGCATTCCATTCCATTCCCTTCCATTTCGTTACGTTACGTTCCATTCCGTTCCTTTCCTTTTCATTCCGTTCCATTGTATTCCATTCCATTCCATTACTTTCTATTCCATTCCATTCTAATCCAATCCGCTCCACTCTAATCCAATGCATTCCATTCCATGCCATTCCTTTGCATTGCATTCAATTCTATTCAATTCAATTCCACTTTTCACTCCACTCCTCTCCACTCCACTGCATTCCATTCCATTCCATTCCTTTCTACTCCATTCCACTCCACTCCACTCCTTTCCAATCTTCTCCATTACACTCCACTGCATTCCACTGCACTTTATTCCATTCCATTCCATTCCGTTCCTTTCCATTCCATTCCATTCGTTCCTCTAGAATACACTCCACTCCACTCCATTCCACTCCAATCCATTCAACTCAAATCCACTCCTCCACTCCACTCCTCTCCTCTCCAATTCATTCTGCTCCTTACCATTCAACTACATTCCAGTCCCTTCCTTTCCATTCCATTCCATTCCATTCCATTCCATTCCATTCCGTTCCTTTCCATTCCATTCCATTCCATTCCTTTCCATTCCATTTCATTCCATTCCATTCCATTACCCTCCATGCCACTGCACTCCACTCTCTTCATTTCTTCTCCATTCCACTCCACTACTCTCCCCTGAAGTTTTTTTCATTCCAGTTCTTTCCATTCCATTCCATTTTATTCCATTCTTTTCCACTATAATCCACTCCACTGCACTCCAATCCATTCCATTCCATTCTATTCCATTCAAATCCAATACTCACCCCACTCCTCTCAACTCCACTGCATTTTATTCCTTCCCATTCGCCTCCATTGCATTCCACTCCATTCCATTCCATTCCATTCCAATTGCACTCTATTCTACTCTGTTCCATTCGGTTCCATTACTTTTCATTCTGTTCCTTTGTATTCCATTCCATTCCATTACTTTCCTTTCCATTCCATTCTACTCCAATCCACTCCACGCCAATCCAATGCTTTCCATTCCATTCCATTCCATTACATTACATTACATTACATTACATTACATTACATTACATTTTTTTTCATTCCATTCCATTAAATTCCGTTCCATTCCATTCAATTCCATTCCATTCTTTTCAAGTACAATCCACTCCACTGGACTCCAAACCATTCCATTCCATTCCATTCAATTCATATCCACTCCTCTCCACTCCACAGCATTCCATTCCTTCCCATTGACGTCCATTTCTGTCCACTCCATTCCATTACATTCAACTCCATTTCACTCCACTACACTATCTTCCTTTCTTCTTCATTCCACTCCTCTGCACTCCACTGCACTTTTTTCCATTCCATTCTGTTCCATTCCATTCCATTCCGTTCTGTTCCATTCCATTCCATTCTATTCCATTCCTATCCCCTCCATGCAGCTCCACTCCAGTACACTGCATTTCATTCCATTCCATTCCATTCCATTCCATTCCATTCCATTCCATTCCATTCCATTCCACCTGAATCTACTGTACTCCCCGCCATTCCACTCCACTCCATTACACTCCATTCCATTCCTTCCCATTCCACTGCACTCCACTACACTCCTCTCCATTCCATTCATTGCAAGGACACTGCACATGACTGCACTCCATCACATTCCATTCCATTCCATTCCTTTTCATTCCCTTCCATTGTATTCCTTTAAATTCCACTACTATCCATTCCATTCCATTCTACTCCAATCCACTCCACTCCAATCCACTGAATTGCATTCCATTCCATTGCATTCCATTCCATTGCTTTCCTATCCATTCAATTCGAATCCACTCTTCTCCACTCCAATTCCCACCACTCCACTGCATTCCATTTTTCCCATTCGCCTCCATTGCATTCCATTAAATTCCATTCAATTCCAATCCATTCCTTTCAATTCTACTACATTCCACTCCCCTCCTCTCCCTTCGTTTAGTCTCCATTCCACTGCTTTACACACCACTGCACTTTTTTCCATTCCATCCAATTCCTTTCCTTTCCTTTCCATTCCATTCCATTCAATTACATTCTGTTCTTTTCCACTATAATCCACTCCACTCCACTGCAATCCATTCCATTGTATTCCATTCGATTCCATTCAAATCCACTCTTCTGCACTCCACTCCTCTCCATTCCAATGCATTCAATTTCTTCCCACTTGCCTCCATTACTATCCACTCCTTTCCATTCCATTCCATTCCATTCCACTCTTTCCGTTCCACTGCAGTATATTGCATTCCTCTCCAATCGACTCTCCTCCTTTCTTCTCTGTTCTGCTTCACTGCACTCCACTGTACTTTTTTCAATTCCATTCCATTCCATTCCATTCCATTCCATTCCATTCTATTCATTTCCGTTCCATTCAATTCCATTGCTTTCCATTCCATTCCATTCCATTCCTTTCCATTCCATTCCATTCCATTCCATTCCATTCCATTCCATTCCATTCCTTTCTATTCCATTGCATTCTATTCCATTCCATTCCGTATCTTTCCATTCCATTCCATTTCATTCTATTCCATTCCACTCCATTCCATTCTATTCCATGACTTTTCATTCCATTCCACTGCATTCCACTTCACTCCACTCAATTCCTTTCTTCTCCATTCCACTCCACTGCACTACATTGAACTTTTTTCCATTCATTCCATTCTATTTCATTCCATTCCATTGCATTCCATTCCATTCCATTCCATTCAATTCCATTCCATTCCACTCCATTTCATTTCATTCCATTCCATTCCATTCCATTGCATTCCCCTCTGCCCAACTCCACTCCAATGCACTGCTTTCCATTCCATTCCATTCCATTCCATTCCATTTATCTCCGTTTCATTCCATTCCACCTGAATCCACTCTAATCCCCACCATTTCACTCTACTCCACTCCACTCCTCTCCATTTCATTCGTTTCCAATACACTGCACTCCACTCCTCTCCATTCAATTATTTTTCATTCATTCCATTCTATTCCATTCCATTCCATTCCGTTGGATTCCATTCCATTCAATTCTACTCCAATCCTCTCTACTCCAATCCACTGCTTTCCGATCTATTCCATTCCGTTGCATTGCGTTCCATTCCATTCAATTCAAATACACTCTTTCCTCTCCACTCTTCACCACTACACTGCATTCCATTCCTTCCCATTCACCTCCATTACAGTCGACTCTGTTCCATTCCTTTCCATTCTATTCCACTCCATTCCACTCTACACTCCACTCCTGTCTTCGTCTTTCCACTCCCCTACACTCTACTGCACTTTTTTTCATTCCACTCCATTCCATTCCATTCCATTCCGTTCCATTCCTTTGCATTCCATTCCAATCCATTACGTTACCTTCCTTTACATTGTAATATATTCCATTCCAGTACTTTCCATTCCATTCCATTCTACTCCTATCCACTCCGTTCCAATCCACTGCATTCCATTCCTTTTCAGTCCATTCCATTGCATTCCATTCCATTCATTTCAAATCCACTCTTCTCCTCTCCACTTGTCTCCAGTCCACTGCATTCCATTCATTCCCATTCATCTCCATTCCAGCATACTCCATTCCGTTCCATTCCATTCCATTTGACTCCATTCCAATCTACTCCACTCCCTTCCTTTCTACTCCATTACACTCTACTGCACTCCACTGCCCTTTTTTTACATTGCATTCCTTTCCATTCTTTTGCATTCTTTTCTACTCCATTCCAGTCCACTACACTCTTTTCCTTTCTTCTCTATTCCACTCCACTGAACTCCACTGCCCTTTTTTCAGTCCATTGCATTCCATTCCATTCCCTTCCATTTCGTTACGTTACGTTCCATTCCGTTCCGTTCCTTTTCATTCCGTTCCATTGTATTCCATTCCATTCCATTACTTTCTATTCCATTCCATTCTAATCCAATCCGCTCCACTCTAATCCAATGCATTCCATTCCATGCCATTCCTTTGCATTGCATTCAATTCTATTCAATTCAATTCCGCTTTTCACTCCACTCCTCTCCACTCCACTGCATTCCATTCCATTCCATTCATTTCTACTCCATTCCACTCCACTCCACTCCTTTCCAATCTTCTCCATTCCACTCCACTGCATTCCACTGCACTTTATTCCATTCCATTCCATTCCGTTCCTTTCCATTCCATTCCATTCGTTCCTCTAGAATACACTCCACTCCACTCCATTCCACTCCAATCCATTCAACTCAAATCCACTCCTCCACTCCACTCCTCTCCTCTCCACTTCATTCTGCTCCTTACCATTCAACTACATTCCAGACCCTTCCTTTCCATTCCATTGCATTCCATTCCATTCCATTCCATTCCATTCCATTCCTTTCCATTCCATTCCATTCCATTCCATTCCATTCCATTCCATTCCTTTCCATTCCATTTCATTCCATTCCATTCCATTACCCTCCATTCCACTGCACTCCATTCTCTTCATTTCTTCTCCATTCCACTCCACTACTCTCCCCTGAACTTTTTTTCATTCCAGTTCTTTCCATTCCGTTCCATTTCATTCCATTCTTTTCCACTACAATCCACTCCACTGCCCTCCAATCCACTCCATTCCATTCTATTCCATTCAAATCCACTATTCACCCCACTCCTCTCAACTCCACTGCATTTTATTCCTTCCCATTCGCCTACATTGCATTCCACTCCATTCCATTCCAATTGCACTCTATTCTACTCTGTTCCATTCGGTTCCATTACTTTTCATTCTGTTCCTTTGTATTCCATTCCATTCCATTACTTTGCTTTCCATTCCATTCTACTCCAATCCACTCCACGCCAATCCAATGCTTTCCATTCCATTCCATTCCATTCCTTTACATTACATTACATTACATTACAATACATTACATTACATTACATTTTTTTTCATTCCATTCCATTAAATTCCGTTCCATTCCATTCAATTCCATTCCATTCTTTTCAAGTACAATCCACTCCACTGGACTCCAAACCATTCCATTCCATTCCATTCCATTCATACACACTCCTCTCTACTCCACAGCATTCCATTCCTTTCCATTGACGTCCATTTCTGTCCACTCCATTCCATTACATTCAACTCCATTTCACTCCACTACACTATCTTCCTTTCTTCTTCATTCCACTCCTCTGCACTCCACTGCACTTTTTTCCATTCCATTCTTTTCCATTCCATTCCATTCCGTTCTGTTCCATTCCATTCCATTCTATTCCATTCCTATCCCCTCCATGCAGCTCCACTCCAGTACACTGCATTCCATTCCATTCCATTCCATTCCATTCCATTCCATTCCATTCCATTCCATTCCTCCTGAATCTACTGTACTCCCCGCCATTCCACTCCACTCCATTACACTCCATTCCATTCCTTCCCATTTCACTGCACTCCACTACACTCCTCTCCATTCCATTCATTGCAAGGACACTGCACATGACTGCACTCCATCACATTCCATTCCATTCCATTCCTTTTCATTCCCTTCCATTGTATTACTTTAAATTCCACTACTATCCATTCCATTCCATTCTACTCCAATCCACTCCACTCCAATCCACTGAATTGCATTCCATTCCATTGCATTCCATTCCATTGATTTCCTATCCATTCAATTCGAATCCACTGTTCTCCACTCCAATCCCCACCACTCCACTGCATTCCATTTTTCCCATTCGCCTCCATTGCATTCCATTAAATTCCATTCCATTCCAATCCATTCCTTTCAATTCTACGACATTCCACTCCCCTCCTCTCCCTTCGTTTAGTCTCCATTCCACTGCTTTACACACCACTGCACTTTTTTCCATTCCATCCAATTCCTTTCCTTTCCTTTCCATTCCATTCCATTCAATTACATTCTGTTCTTTTCCACTATAATCCACTCCACTCCACTGCAATCCATTCCATTGTATTTCATTCGATTCCATTCAAATCCACTCTTCTGCACTCCACTCCTCTCCACTCCAATGCATTCAATTTCTTCCCACTTGCCTCCATTACTATCCACTCCTTTCCATTCCATTCCATTCCGTTCCACTCTTTCCGTTCCACTGCAGTATATTGCATTCCACTCCAATCGACTCTCCTCCTTTCTTCTCTGTTCTGCTTCACTGCACTCCACTGTACTTTTTTCAATTCCATTCCATTCCATTCCATTCCATTCCATTCCATTCCATTCTATTCAGTTCCGTTCCATTCCATTCCATTGCTTTCCATTCCATTCCATTCCATTCCATTCAATTCCATTCCATTCCATTCCATTCCATTCTATTCCATTGCATTCTATTCCATTCCATTCCGTATCTTTCCATTCTATTCCATTTCATTCTATTCCATTCCACTCCATTCCATTCTATTCCATGACTTTTCATTCCATTCCACTGCATTCCACTTCACTCCACTCAATTCCTTTCTTCTCCATTCCACTCCACTGCACTACATTGAACTTTTTTCCATTCATTCCATTCCATTTCATTCCATTCCATTGCATTCCATTCCATTCCATTCCATTCCATTCCATTCCACTCCGTTTCATTTCATTCCATTCCATTCCATTCCTTTGCATTCAGCTCTGCGCAACTCCACTCCAATGCCCTGCTTTCCATTCCATTCCATTCCATTCCATTCAATTCCATTCCATTTATTTCCGTTTCATTCCATTCCACCTGAATCCAATCTAATCCCCGCCATTTCACTCTTCTCCACTCCACTCCTCTCCATTTCATTCATTTCCAATACACTGCACTCCACTCCTCTCCATTCAATTATTTTTCATTCATTCCATTCTATTCCATTACATTCCATTCCGTTGGTTTCCATTCCATTCAATTCTACTCCAATCTTCTCTACTCCAATCCACTGCTTTCCGATCTATTCCATTCCGTTGCATTGCGTTCCATTCCATTCAATTCAAATACACTCTTCCCTCTCCACTCTTCACCACTACACTGCATTCCATTCCTTCCCATTCACCTCAATTACAGTCGACTCCGTTCCAATCCTTTCCAATCCTTTCCACTCCATTCCACTCTACACTCCACTCCTGTCTTCGTCTTTCCACTCCCCTACACTATACTGCAATTTTTTCCATTCCACTCCATTCCATTCCATTCCATTCCATTCCATTCCATTCCGTTCCGTTCCGTTCCGTTCCATTCCATTACATTACATTACATTTCATTCCTTTATATTCCTTTACATTGTAATATATTCCATTCCAGTACTTTCCATTCCATTCCATTCTACTCCTATCCACTGCATTCCAATCCAATGCATTCCATTCCTTTTCAGTCCATTCCATTGCATTCCATTCCATTCATTTCAAATCCACTCTTCTCCTCGCCACTTGTCTCCAGTCCACTGCATTCCATTCATTCCCATTCATCTCCATTCCAGTATACTCCATTCCGTTCCATTCCATTCCATTCGACTCCATTCCAATCTACTCCACTCCCTTCCTTTCTACTCCATTCCACTCCACTGCACTCCACTGCCCTTTTTTTACATTGCATTCCTTTCCATTCCTTTGCATTCTTTTCTAATCCATTCCAGTCCACTACACTCTTTTCCTTTCTTCTCTATTCCACTCCATTGAACTCCACTGCCCTTTTTTTCAGTCCATTGCATTCCATTCCATTCCCTTCCATTTCGTTACGTTACGTTCCATTCCGTTCCGTTCCTTTTCATTCCGTTCCATTGTTTTCCTTTCCATTCCATTACTTTCTATTCCATTCCATTCTAATCCAATCCGCTCCACTCTAATCCAATGCATTCCATTCCATGCCATTCCTTTGCATTGCATTCAATTCTATTCAATTCAATTCCGCTTTTCACTCCACTCCTCTCCACTCCACTGCATTCCATTCCATTCCATTCCTTTCTACTCCATTCCACTCTACTCCACACCTTTCCAATCTTCTCCATTACACTCCTCTGCATTCCACTGCACTTTATTCCATTCCATTCCATTCCGTTCCTTTCAATTCCATTCCATTCGTTCCTCTAGTATACACTCCACTCTGCTCCATTCCACTCCAATCCATTCAACTCAAATCCACTCCTCCACTCCACGCCTCTCCTCTCCACTTCATTCTGCTCCTTACCATTCAACTACATTCCAGTCCCTTCCTTTCCATTCCATTCCATTCCATTCCATTCCATTCCATTCCATTCCATTCCATTCCTTTCCATTCCTTTTCATTCCATTCCAATCCATTATCCTCCATTCCACTGCACTCCACTCTCTTCATTTCTTCTCCATTCCACTCCACTACTCTCCCCTGAACTTTTTTTCATTCCAGTTCTTTCCATTCCGTTCCATTTCATTCCATTCTTTTCCACTACAATCCACTCCACTGCCCTCCAATCCATTCCATACCTTTCTATTCCATTCAAATCCACTATTCACCCCACTCCTCTCAACTCCACTGCATTTTATTCCTTCCCATTCGCCTACATTGCATTCCACTCCATTCCATTCCATTCCATTCCATTCCATTCCATTCCATTCCATTCCATTCCATTCCATTCCAATTGCACTCTATTATACTCTGTTCTGTTCGGTTCCATTACTTTTCATTCTGTTCCTTTGTATTCCATTCCATTCCATTACTTTCCTTTCCATTCCATTCTACTCCAATCCACTCCACGCCAATCCAATGCTTTCCATTCCATTCCATTCCATTCCATTACATTACATTACATTACATTACATTTTTTTCATTCCATTCCATTAAATTCCGTTCCATTCCATTCAATTCCATTCCATTCTTTTTAAGTACAATCCACTCCACTGGACTCCAAACCATTCCATTCCATTCCATTCAATTCATATCCACTCCTCTCCACTCCACAGCATTCCATTCCTTCCCATTGACGTCCATTTCTGTCCACTCCATTCCATTACATTCAACTCCATTTCACTCCTCTACACTATCTGCCTTTCTTCTTCATTCCACTCCTCTGCACTCCACTGCAGTTTTTTCCATTCCGTTCTGTTCCATTCCATTCCATTCCGTTCTGTTCCATTCCATTCCATTCTATTCCATTCCTATCCCCTCCATGCAGCTCCACTCCTTTACACTGCATTCCATTCCATTCCATTCCATTCCATTCCATTCCATTCCATTCCACCTGAATCTACTGTACTCCCCGCCATTCCACTCCACTCCATTACACTCCATTCCATTCCTTCACATTCCACTGCACTCCACTACACTCCTCTATATTCCATTCATTGCAAGGACACTGCACATGACTGCACTCCACTACATTCCATTCCATTCCATTCCTTTTCATTCCCTTCCATTGTATTCCTTTAAATTCCACTACTATCCATTCCATTCCATTCTACTCCAATCCACTCCACTCCAATCCACTGAATTGCATTCCATTCCATTGCTTTCCTATCCATTCAATTCGAATCCACTCTTCTCCACTCCAATCCCCTCCACTCCACTGCATTCCATTTTTCCCATTCGCCTCCATTGCATTCCATTAAATTCCATTCCATTCCAATCCATTCCTTTCAATTCTACTACATTCCACTCCCCTCCTCTCCCTTCGTTTAGTCTCCATTCCACTGCTTTACACACCACTGCACTTTTTTCCATTCCATCCAATTCCTTTCCTTTCCTTTCCATTCCATTCCATTCAATTACATTCTGTTCTTTTCCACTATAATCCACTCCACTCCACTGCAATCCATTCCATTGTATTCCATTCGATTCCATTCAAATCCACTCTTCTGCACTCCACTCCTCTCCACTCCAATGCATTCAATTTCTTCCCAATTGCCTCCATTACTATCCACTCCTTTCCATTCCATTCCATTCCACTCTTTCCGTTCCACTGCAGTATATTGCATTCCACTCCACTTGACTCTCTTCCTTTCTTCTCTGTTCTGCTTCACTACACTCCACTGTACTTTTTTCAATTCCATTCCATTCCATTCCATTCCATTCCATTCCATTCCATTCCATTCCATTCCATTCTATTCAGTTCCGTTCCATTCCATTCCATTGCTTTCCATTCCATTCCATTTCATTCGATTCCATTCCACTCCATTCCATTCTATTCCATGACTTTTCATTCCATTCCACTGCATTCCACTTCACTCCACAAAATTCCTTTCTTCTCCATTCCACTCCAATGCACTACATTGAACTTTTTTCCATTCATTCCATTCCATTTCATTTCGTTCCATTCCATTCCATTCCATTCCATTCCATTGCATTCCATTCCATTTCATTGCATTCCCCTCTGCCCAACTCCTCTCCAATGCACTGTTTTCCATTCCATTCCATTCCATTCCATTCCATTCCATTCCATTCCATTCCATTCCATTCCATTCCATTCCATTTATTTCCATTTCATTCCATTCCACCTGAATCCACTCTAATCCCCGCCATTTCACTCTACTCCACTCCACTCCTCTCCATTTCATTCATTTCCTATACACTGCACTCCACTCCTCTCCATTCAATTACTTTTCATTCATTCCATTCTATTCCATTCCATTCCATTCCGTTGGATTCCATTCCATTTAATTCTACTCCAATCCTCTCTACTCCAATCCACTGCTTTCTGATCTATTCCATTCCGTTGCATTGCGTTCCATTCTATTCAATTCAAATACACTCTTTCCTCTCCACTCTTCACCACTACACTGCATTCCATTCCTTACCATTCACCTCCATTACAGTCGACTCTGTTCCATTCCTTTCCATTCCATTCCACTCCATTCCACTCTACACTCCACTCCTGTCTTCGTCTTTCCACTTCCCTACACTCTACTGCACTTTTTTCCATTCCACTCCATTCCATTCCATTCCATTCCATTCCATTCCATCCGTTCCATTCCATTGCATTCCATTAAATTGCATTATATTCCATTCCATTCCTTTACATTCCTTTACATTGTAATATATTCCATTCCAGTACTTTCCATTCCATTCCATTCTACTCCTATCCACTCCATTCCAATCCACTGCATTCCATTCCTTTTCAGTCCATTCCATTGCATTCCATTCCATTCATTTCAAATCTACTCTTCTCCTCTCCACTTGTCTCCAGTCCACTGCATTCCATTCATTCCCATTCATCTCCATTCCAGTATACTCCATTCCCTTCCATTCCATTCCATTCGACTCCATTCCAATCTACTCCACTCCCTTCCTTTCTACTCCATTCCACTCTACTGCACTCCACTGCCCTTTTTTTACATTGCATTCCTTTCCATTCCTTTGCATTCTTTTCTACTCCATTCCTGTCCACTACACTCTTTTCCTTTCTTCTCTATTCCACTCCACTGAACTCCACTGCCCTTTTTTTCAGTCCATTGCATTCCATTCCATTCCCTTCCATTTCGTTATGTTATGTTACATTCCATTCCGTTCCTTTTCATTCCGTTCCATTGTATTCCATTCCATTCCATTACTTTCTATTCCATTCCATTCTAATCCAATCCGCTCCACTCTAATCCAATGCATTCCATTCCATGCCATTCCTTTGCATTGCATTCAATTCTATTCAATTCAATTCCGCTTTTCACTCCACTCCTCTCCACTCCACTGCATTCCATTCCATTCCATTCCTTTCTACTCCATTACACTCCAATCCACTCCTTTCCAATCTTCTCCATTACACTCCACTGCATTCCACTGCACTTAATTCCATTCCATTCCATTCCGTTCCTTTCCATTCCATTCCATTCGTTCCTCTAGAATACACTCCACTACACTCCATTCCACTCCAATCCATTCAACTCAAATCCACCCCCCTCTCTCCAATCCTCTCCTCTCCACTTCATTCTGCTCCTTACCATTCAACTACATTCCAGTCCCTTCCTTTCCATTCCATTCCATTCCATTCCATTCCATTCCATTCCACTTCATTCCATTCCATTCCATTTCATTCCATTCCTTTCCATTCCTTTCCATTCCATTTCATTCCATTCCATTCCATTACCCTCCATTCCACTGCACTCCACTCCCTTCATTTCTTCTCCATTCCACTCCACTACTCTCCCCTGAACTTTTTTTCATTCCAGTTCTTTCCATTCCGTTCCATTTCATTCCATTCTTTTCCACTACAATCCATTCCAATGCCCTCCAATCCATTCCATTCCATTCTATTCCATTCAAATCCACTATTCGCCCCACTCCTCTCAACTCCACTGAATTTTATTCCTTCCCATTCGCCTACGTTGCATTCCACTCCATTCCATTCCATTCCATTCCATTCCATTCCATTCCATTCCATTCCATTCCAATTTCACTCTCTTCTACTCTGTTCCATTCGGTTCCATTACTTTTCATTCTGTTCCTTTGTATTCCATTCCATTCCATTATTTCCTTTCCATTCCTTTCTACTCCAATCCACTCCACGCCAATCCAATGCTTTCCATTCCATTCCATTCCATTACATTCCATTCCATTTTTTTCATTCCATTCCTTTAAATTCCGTTCCATTCCATTCAATTCCATTCCATTCTTTTCAAGTACAATCCACTCCACTGGACTCCAAACCATTCCATTCCATTCCATTCAATTCATATCCACTCCTCTCCACTCCACAGCATTCCATTCCTTCCCATTGACGTCCATTTCTGTCCACTCCATTCCATTACATTCAACTCCATTTCACTCCTCTACACTATCTGCCTTTCTTCTTCATTCCACTCCTCTGCACTCCACTGCAGTTTTTTCCATTCCGTTCTGTTCCATTCCATTCCATTCCGTTCTGTTCCATTCCATTCCATTCTATTCCATTCCTATCCCCTCCATGCAGCTCCACTCCTTTACACTGCATTCCATTCCATTCCATTCCATTCCATTCCATTCCATTCCATTCCACCTGAATCTACTGTACTCCCCGCCATTCCACTCCACTCCATTACACTCCATTCCATTCCTTCACATTCCACTGCACTCCACTACACTCCTCTATATTCCATTCATTGCAAGGACACTGCACATGACTGCACTCCACTACATTCCATTCCATTCCATTCCTTTTCATTCCCTTCCATTGTATTCCTTTAAATTCCACTACTATCCATTCCATTCCATTCTACTCCAATCCACTCCACTCCAATCCACTGAATTGCATTCCATTCCATTGCTTTCCTATCCATTCAATTCGAATCCACTCTTCTCCACTCCAATCCCCTCCACTCCACTGCATTCCATTTTTCCCATTCGCCTCCATTGCATTCCATTAAATTCCATTCCATTCCAATCCATTCCTTTCAATTCTACTACATTCCACTCCCCTCCTCTCCCTTCGTTTAGTCTCCATTCCACTGCTTTACACACCACTGCACTTTTTTCCATTCCATCCAATTCCTTTCCTTTCCTTTCCATTCCATTCCATTCAATTACATTCTGTTCTTTTCCACTATAATCCACTCCACTCCACTGCAATCCATTCCATTGTATTCCATTCGATTCCATTCAAATCCACTCTTCTGCACTCCACTCCTCTCCACTCCAATGCATTCAATTTCTTCCCAATTGCCTCCATTACTATCCACTCCTTTCCATTCCATTCCATTCCACTCTTTCCGTTCCACTGCAGTATATTGCATTCCACTCCACTTGACTCTCTTCCTTTCTTCTCTGTTCTGCTTCACTACACTCCACTGTACTTTTTTCAATTCCATTCCATTCCATTCCATTCCATTCCATTCCATTCCATTCCATTCCATTCCATTCCATTCTATTCAGTTCCGTTCCATTCCATTCCATTGCTTTCCATTCCATTCCATTTCATTCGATTCCATTCCACTCCATTCCATTCTATTCCATGACTTTTCATTCCATTCCACTGCATTCCACTTCACTCCACACAATTCCTTTCTTCTCCATTCCACTCCAATGCACTACATTGAACTTTTTTCCATTCATTCCATTCCATTTCATTTCGTTCCATTCCATTCCATTCCATTCCATTCCATTGCATTCCATTCCATTTCATTGCATTCCCCTCTGCCCAACTCCTCTCCAATGCACTGTTTTCCATTCCATTCCATTCCATTCCATTCCATTCCATTCCATTCCATTCCATTCCATTTATTTCCATTTCATTCCATTCCACCTGAATCCACTCTAATCCCCGCCATTTCACTCTACTCCACTCCACTCCTCTCCATTTCATTCATTTCCTATACACTGCACTCCACTCCTCTCCATTCAATTACTTTTCATTCATTCCATTCTATTCCATTCCATTCCATTCCGTTGGATTCCATTCCATTTAATTCTACTCCAATCCTCTCTACTCCAATCCACTGCTTTCTGATCTATTCCATTCCGTTGCATTGCGTTCCATTCTATTCAATTCAAATACACTCTTTCCTCTCCACTCTTCACCACTACACTGCATTCCATTCCTTACCATTCACCTCCATTACAGTCGACTCTGTTCCATTCCTTTCCATTCCATTCCACTCCATTCCACTCTACACTCCACTCCTGTCTTCGTCTTTCCACTTCCCTACACTCTACTGCACTTTTTTCCATTCCACTCCATTCCATTCCATTCCATTCCATTCCATTCCATCCGTTCCATTCCATTGCATTCCATTAAATTGCATTATATTCCATTCCATTCCTTTACATTCCTTTACATTGTAATATATTCCATTCCAGTACTTTCCATTCCATTCCATTCTACTCCTATCCACTCCATTCCAATCCACTGCATTCCATTCCTTTTCAGTCCATTCCATTGCATTCCATTCCATTCATTTCAAATCTACTCTTCTCCTCTCCACTTGTCTCCAGTCCACTGCATTCCATTCATTCCCATTCATCTCCATTCCAGTATACTCCATTCCCTTCCATTCCATTCCATTCGACTCCATTCCAATCTACTCCACTCCCTTCCTTTCTACTCCATTCCACTCTACTGCACTCCACTGCCCTTTTTTTACATTGCATTCCTTTCCATTCCTTTGCATTCTTTTCTACTCCATTCCTGTCCACTACACTCTTTTCCTTTCTTCTCTATTCCACTCCACTGAACTCCACTGCCCTTTTTTTCAGTCCATTGCATTCCATTCCATTCCCTTCCATTTCGTTATGTTATGTTACATTCCATTCCGTTCCTTTTCATTCCGTTCCATTGTATTCCATTCCATTCCATTACTTTCTATTCCATTCCATTCTAATCCAATCCGCTCCACTCTAATCCAATGCATTCCATTCCATGCCATTCCTTTGCATTGCATTCAATTCTATTCAATTCAATTCCGCTTTTCACTCCACTCCTCTCCACTCCACTGCATTCCATTCCATTCCATTCCTTTCTACTCCATTACACTCCAATCCACTCCTTTCCAATCTTCTCCATTACACTCCACTGCATTCCACTGCACTTAATTCCATTCCATTCCATTCCGTTCCTTTCCATTCCATTCCATTCGTTCCTCTAGAATACACTCCACTACACTCCATTCCACTCCAATCCATTCAACTCAAATCCACCCCCCTCTCTCCAATCCTCTCCTCTCCACTTCATTCTGCTCCTTACCATTCAACTACATTCCAGTCCCTTCCTTTCCATTCCATTCCATTCCATTCCATTCCATTCCATTCCACTTCATTCCATTCCATTCCATTTCATTCCATTCCTTTCCATTCCTTTCCATTCCATTTCATTCCATTCCATTCCATTACCCTCCATTCCACTGCACTCCACTCCCTTCATTTCTTCTCCATTCCACTCCACTACTCTCCCCTGAACTTTTTTTCATTCCAGTTCTTTCCATTCCGTTCCATTTCATTCCATTCTTTTCCACTACAATCCATTCCAATGCCCTCCAATCCATTCCATTCCATTCTATTCCATTCAAATCCACTATTCGCCCCACTCCTCTCAACTCCACTGAATTTTATTCCTTCCCATTCGCCTACGTTGCATTCCACTCCATTCCATTCCATTCCATTCCATTCCATTCCATTCCATTCCATTCCATTCCAATTTCACTCTCTTCTACTCTGTTCCATTCGGTTCCATTACTTTTCATTCTGTTCCTTTGTATTCCATTCCATTCCATTATTTCCTTTCCATTCCTTTCTACTCCAATCCACTCCACGCCAATCCAATGCTTTCCATTCCATTCCATTCCATTACATTCCATTCCATTTTTTTCATTCCATTCCTTTAAATTCCGTTCCATTCCATTCAATTCCATTCCATTCTTTTCAAGTACAATCCACTCCACTGGACTCCAAACCATTCCATTCCATTCCATTCAATTCATATCCACTCCTCTCCACTCCACAGCATTCCATTCCTTCCCATTGACGTCCATTTCTGTCCACTCCATTCCATTACATTCAACTCCATTTCACTCCACTACACTATCTTCCTTTCTTCTTCATTCCACTCCTCTGCACTCCACTGCACTTTTTTCCATTCCATTCTGTTCCATTCCATTCCATTCCGTTCTGTTCCATTCCATTCCATTTTATTCCATTCCTATCCCCTCCATGCAGCTCCACTCCAGTCCACTGCATTTCATTCCATTCCATTCCATTCCATTCCATTCCATTCCATTCCATTCCATTCCACCTGAATCTACTGTACTCCCCGCCATTCCACTCCACTCCATTACACTCCATTCCATTCCTTCCCATTCCACTGCACTCCACTACACTCCTCTCCATTCCATTCATTGCAAGGACACTGCACATGACTGCACTCCATCACATTCCATTCCATTCCATTCCTTTTCATTCCCTTCCATTGTATTCCTTTAAATTCCACTACTATCCATTCCATTCCATTCTACTTCAATCCACTCCACTCCAATCCACTGAATTGCATTCCATTCCATTGCATTCCATTCCATTGCTTTCCTATCCATTCAATTCGAATCCACTCTTCTCCACTCCAATCCCCTCCACTCCACTGCATTCCATTTTTCCCATTCGCCTCCATTGCATTCCATTAAATTCCATTCCATTCCAATCCATTCCTTTCAATTCTACTACATTCCACTCCCCTCCTCTCCCTTCGTTTAGTCTCCATTCCACTGCTTTACACACCACTGCACTTTTTTCCATTCCATCCAATTCCTTTCCTTTCCTTTCCTTTCCATTCCATTCCATTCAATTCAATTCTGTTCTTTTCCACTATAATCCACTCCACTCCACTGCAATCCATTCCATTGTATTCCATTCGATTCCATTCAAATCCACTCTTCTGCACTCCACTCCTCTCCACTCCAATGCATTCAATTTCTTCCCACCTGCCTCCATTAATATCCACTCCTTTCCATACCATTCCATTCCACTCTTTCGGTTCCACTGCACTATATTGCATTCCACTCCACTCGACTCTCTTCCTTTCTTCTCTGTTCTGTCTCACTGAACTCCACTGTACTTTTTTCAATTCCATTCCATTCCATTCCATTCCATTCCATTCCATTCCATTCCATTGCATTCCATTCCATTCTATTCAGTTCTGTTCCATTCCATTCCATTGCTTTCCATTCCATTCCATTCCATTCCATTCCATTCCATTCCATTCCGTTCCATTCTATTCCATTGCATTCTATTCCATTCCATTCCGTTTCTTTCCATTCCATTCCATTTCATTCTATTCCATTGCACTCCATTCCATTCTATTCCATGACTTTTCATTCCATTCCACTGCATTCCACTTCACTCCACTCAATTCCTTTCTTCTCCATTCCACTCCACTGCACTACATTGAACTTTTTTCCATTCATTCCATTCCATTTCATTTCATTCCATTCCATTGCATTCCATTCCATTCCATTGCATTCCATTCCATTCAATTGCATTCCCCTCTGCGCAACTCCACTCCAATGCAGTGCTTTCCATTCCATTCCATTCCCTTCCATTCCATTCCATTCCATTCCATTTATTTCCGTTTCATTTCATTCCACCTGAATCCACTCTAATCCCCGCCATTTCACTCTACTCCACTCCACTCCTCTCCATTTCATTCATTTCCAATACACTGCACTCCACTCCTCTCCATTCAATTATTTTTCATTCATTCCATGCTATTCTATTACATTCCATTCCGTTGGTTCCATTCCATTCAATTCTACTCCAATCCTCTCTACTCCAATCCACTGCATTCCGATCTATTCCATTCCGTTGCATTGTGTTCCATTCCATTCAATTCAAATACACTCTTTCCTCTCCACTCTTCACCACTACACTGCATTCCATTCCTTCCCATTCACCTCCATTACAGTCGACTCCGTTCCATTCCTTTCCATTCCTTTCCACTCCATTCCACTCTACACTCCACTCCTGTCTTCGTCTTTCCACTCCCCTACACTCTACTGCACTTTTTTCCATTCCACTCCATTCCATTCCATTCCATTCCATTCCGTTCCATTCCATTCCATAACATTCCATTTCATTCCTTTACATTCCTTTACATTGTAATATATTCCATTCCAGTACTTTCCATTCCATTCCATTCTACTCCTATCCACTGCATTCCAATCCAATGCATTCCATTCCTTTTCAGTCCATTCCATTGCATTCCATTCCATTCATTTCAAATCCACACTTCTCCTCTCCACTTGTCTCCCGTCCACTGCATTCCATTCATTCCCATTCATCTCCATTCCAGTATACTCCATTCCGTTCCGTTCCATTCCATTTGACTCCATTCCAATCTACTCCACTCCCTTCCTTTCTACTCCATTACACTCTACTGCACTCCACTGCCCTTTTTTTACATTGCATTCCTTTCCATTCCTTTGCATTCTTTTCTACTCCATTCCAGTCCACTACACTCTTTTCCTTTCTTCTCTATTCCACTCCACTGAACTCCACTGCCCTTTTTTCAGTCCATTGCATTCCATTCCATTCCCTTCCATTTCATTACGTTACGTTCCATTCCGTTCCGTTCCTTTTCATTCCGTTCCATTGTATTCCATTCCATTCCATTACTTTCTATTCCATTCCATTCTAATCCAATCCGCTCCACTCTAATCCAATGCATTCCATACCATGCCATTCCTTTGCATTGCATTCAATTCTATTCAATTCAATTCCGCTTTTCACTCCACTCCTCTCCACTCCACTGCATTCCATTCCATTCCATTCCTTTCTACTCCATTCCACTCCACTCCACTCCTTTCCAATCTTCTCCATTACACTCCACTGCATTCCACTGCACTTTATTCCATTCCATTCCATTCCGTTCCTTTCCATTCCATTCCATTCATTCCTCTAGAATACACTCCACTCCACTCCATTCCACTCCAATCCATTCAACTCAAATCCACTCCTCCACTCCACTCCTCTCCTCTCCACTTCATTCTGCTCCTTACCATTCAACTACATTCCAGTCCCTTCCTTTCCATTCCATTGCATTCCATTCCATTCCATTCCATTCCCTTCCATTCCATTCCATTCCATTCCTTTCCATTCCATTCCATTCCATTCCTTTCCATTCCATTTCATTCCATTCCATTCCATTACCCTCCATTCCACTGCACTCCACTCTCTTCATTTCTATTCCATTCCACTCCACTACTCTCCCCTGAACTTTTTTTCATTCCAGTTCTTTCCATTCAGTTCCATTTCATTCCATTCTTTTCCACTACAATCCACTCCACTGCCCGCCAATCCATTCCATTCCATTCTATTCCATTCAAATCCACTATTCACCCCACTCCTCTCAACTCCACTGCATTTTATTCCTTCCCATTCGCCTACATTGCATTCCACTCCATTCCATTCCAATTGCACTCTATTCTACTCTGTTCCATTCGGTTCCATTACTTTTCATTCTGTTCCTTTGTATTCCATTCCATTCCATTACTTTCCTTTCCATTCCATTCTACTCCAATCCACTCCACGCCAATCCAATGCTTTCCATTCCATTCCATTACATTCCTTTACATTACATTACATTACATTACATTACATTACAATACATTACATTACATTTTTTTTCATTCCATTCCATTAAATTCCGTTCCATTCCATTCAATTCCATTCCATTCTTTTCAAGTACAATCCACTCCACTGGACTCCAAACCATTCCATTCCATTCCATTCCATTCCATTCATACACACTCCTCTCTACTCCACAGCATTCCATTCCTTTCCATTGACGTCCATTTCTGTCCACTCCATTCCATTACATTCAACTCCATTTCACTCCACTACACTATCTTCCTTTCTTCTTCATTCCACTCCTCTGCACTCCACTGCACTTTTTTCCATTCCATTCTTTTCCATTCCATTCCATTCCGTTCTGTTCCATTCCATTCCATTCTATTCCATTCCTATCCCCTCCATGCAGCTCCACTCCAGTACACTGCATTCCATTCCATTCCATTCCATTCCATTCCATTCCATTCCATTCCATTCCATTCCATTCCATTCCACCTGAATCTACTGTACTCCCCGCCATTCCACTCCACTCCATTACACTCCATTCCATTCCTTCCCATTTCACTGCACTCCACTACACTCCTCTCCATTCCATTCATTGCAAGGACACTGCACATGACTGCACTCCATCACATTCCATTCCATTCCATTACTTTTCATTCCCTTCCATTGTATTACTTTAAATTCCACTACTATCCATTCCATTCCATTCTACTCCAATCCACTCCACTCCAATCCACTGAATTGCATTCCATTCCATTGCATTCCATTCCATTGATTTCCTATCCATTCAATTCGAATCCACTGTTCTCCACTCCAATCCCCACCACTCCACTGCATTCCATTTTTCCCATTCGCCTCCATTGCATTCCATTAAATTCCATTCCATTCCAATCCATTCCTTTCAATTCTACGACATTCCACTCCCCTCCTCTCCCTTCGTTTAGTCTCCATTCCACTGCTTTACACACCACTGCACTTTTTTCCATTCCATCCAATTCCTTTCCTTTCCTTTCCATTCCATTCCATTCAATTCCATTCTGTTCTTTTCCACTATAATCCACTCCACTCCACTGCAATCCATTCCATTGTATTTCATTCGATTCCATTCAAATCCACTCTTCTGCACTCCACTCCTCTCCACTCCAATGCATTCAATTTCTTCCCACTTGCCTCCATTACTATCCACTCCTTTCCATTCCATTCCATTCCGTTCCACTCTTTCCGTTCCACTGCAGTATATTGCATTCCACTCCAATCGACTCTCCTCCTTTCTTCTCTGTTCTGCTTCACTGCACTCCACTGTACTTTTTTCAATTCCATTCCATTCCATTCCATTCCATTCCATTCCATTCCATTCCATTCCATTCTATTCAGTTCCGTTCCATTCCATTCCATTGCATTCCATTCCATTCCATTCCATTCCATTCCATTCAATTCCATTCCATTCCATTCCATTCCATTCTATTCCATTGCATTCTATTCCATTCCATTCCGTATCTTTCCATTCTATTCCATTTCATTCTATTCCATTCCACTCCATTCCATTCTATTCCATGACTTTTCATTCCATTCCACTGCATTCCACTTCACTCCACTCAATTCCTTTCTTCTCCATTCCACTCCACTGCACTACATTGAACTTTTTTCCATTCATTCCATTCCATTTCATTCCATTCCATTGCATTCCATTCCATTCCATTCCATTCCATTCCATTCCACTCCATTTCATTTCATTCCATTCCATTCCATTCCTTTGCATTCCCCTCTGCGCAACTCCACTCCAATGCCCTGCTTTCCATTCCATTCCTTTCCATTCCATTCAATTCCATTCCATTTATTTCCGTTTCATTCCATTCCACCTGAATCCCCTCTAATCCCCGCCATTTCACTCTTCTCCACTCCACTCCTCTCCATTTCATTCATTTCCAATACACTGCACTCCACTCCTCTCCATTCAATTATTTTTCATTCATTCCATTCTATTCCATTACATTCCATTCCGTTGGTTTCCATTCCATTCAATTCTACTCCAATCCTCTCTACTCCAATCCACTGCTTTCCGATCTATTCCATTTCGTTGCATTGCGTTCCATTCCATTCAATTCAAATACACTCTTTCCTCTCCACTCTTCACCACTACACTGCATTCCATTCCTTCCCATTCACCTCCATTACAGTCGACTCCGTTCCAATCCTTTCCATTCCTTTCCACTCCATTCCACTCTACACTCCACTCCTGTCTTCGTCTTTCCACTCCCCTACACTCTACTGCAATTTTTTCCATTCCACTCCATTCCATTCCATTCCATTCCATTCCATTCCATTCCGTTCCGTTCCGTTCCGTTCCATTCCACTACATTACATTCCATTTCATTCCTTTACATTCCTTTACATTGTAATATATTCCATTCCAGTAGTTTCCATTCCATTCCATTCTACTCCTATCCACTGCATTCCAATCCAACGCATTCCACTCCTTTTCACTCCATTCCATTGCATTCCATTCCATTCATTTCAAATCCACTCTTCTCCTCTCCACTTGTCTCCAGTCCCCTGCATTCCATTCATTCCCATTCATCTCCATTCCAGTATACTCCATTCCGTTCCATTCCATTCCATTCGACTCCATTCCAATCTACTCCACTCCCTTCCTTTCTACTCCATTCCACTCCACTGCACTCCACTGCCCTTTTTTTACATTGCATTCCTTTCCATTCCTTTGCATTCTTTTCTAATCCATTCCAGTCCACTACACTCTTTTCCTTTCTTCTCTATTCCACTCCATTGAACTCCACTGCCCTTTTTTTCAGTCCATTGCATTCCATTCCATTCCCTTCCATTTCGTTACGTTACGTTCCATTCCGTTCCGTTCCTTTTCATTCCGTTCCATTGTTTTCCTTTCCATTCCATTACTTTCTATTCCATTCCATTCTAATCCAATCCGCTCCACTCTAATCCAATGCATTCCATTCCATGCCATTCCTTTGCTTTGCATTCAATTCTATTCAATTCAATTCCGCTTTTCACTCCACTCCTCTCCACTCCACTGCATTCCATTCCATTCCATTCATTTCTACTCCATTCCACTCTACTCCACACCTTTCCAATTTTCTCCATTACAGTCCTCTGCATTCCACTGCACTTTATTCCATTCCATTCCATTCCGTTCCTTTCAATTCCATTCCATTCGTTCCTCTAGTATACACTCCACTCCGCTCCATTCCACTCCAATCCATTCAACTCAAATCCACTCCTCCACTCCACGCCTCTCCTCTCCACTTCATTCTGCTCCTTACCATTCAACTACATTCCAGTCCCTTCCTTTCCATTCCATTCCATTCCATTCCATTCCATTCCATTCCTTTCCATTCCATTTCATTCCATTCCAATCCATTATCCTCCATTCCACTGCACTCCACTCTCTTCATTTCTTCTCCATTCCACTCCACTACTCTCCCCTGAACTTTTTTTCATTCCAGTTCTTTCCATTCCGTTCCATTTCATTCCATTCTTTTTCACTACAATCCACTCCACTGCCCTCCAATCCATTCCATACCATTCTATTCCATTCAAATCCACTATTCACCCCACTCCTCTCAACTCCACTGCATTTTATTCCTTTCCATTCGCCTACATTGCATTCCACTCCATTCCATTCCATTCCATTCCATTCCATTCCATTCCATTCCATTCCATTCCATTCCATTCCATTCCAATTGCACTCTATTATACTCTGTTCCGTTCGGTTCCATTACTTTTCATTCTGTTCCTTTGTATTCCATTCCATTCCATTACTTTCCTTTCCATTCCATTCTACTCCAATCCACTCCACGCCAATCCAATGCTTTCCATTCCATTCCATTCCATTCCATTCCATTACATTACATTACATTACATTACATTTTTTTCATTCCATTCCATTAAATTCCGTTCCATTCCATTCAATTCCATTCCATTCTTTTCAAGTACAATCCACTCCACTGGACTCCAAACCATTCCATTCCATTCCATTCAATTCATATCCACTCCTCTCCACTCCACAGCATTCCATTCCTTCCCATTGACGTCCATTTCTGTCCACTCCATTCCATTACATTCAACTCCATTTCACTCCTCTACACTATCTGCCTTTCTTCTTCATTCCACTCCTCTGCACTCCACTGCAGTTTTTTCCATTCCGTTCTGTTCCATTCCATTCCATTCCGTTCTGTTCCATTCCATTCCATTCTATTCCATTCCTATCCCCTCCATGCAGCTCCACTCCTTTACACTGCATTCCATTCCATTCCATTCCATTCCATTCAATTCCATTCCATTCCATTCCATTCCATTCCATTCCATTCCACCTGAATCTACTGTACTCCCCGCCATTCCACTCCACTCCATTACACTCCATTCCATTCCTTCACATTCCACTGCACTCCACTACACTCCTCTCCATTCCATTCATTGCAAGGACACTGCACATGACTGCACTCCACTACATTCCATTCCATTCCATTCCTTTTCATTCCCTTCCATTGTATTCCTTTAAATTCCACTACTATCCATTCCATTCCATTCAACTCCAATCCACTCCACTCCAATCCACTGAATTGCATTCCATTCCATTGCTTTCCTATCCATTCAATTCGAATCCACTCTTCTCCACTCCAATCCCCTCCACTCCACTGCATTCCATTTTTCCCATTCGCCTCCATCGCATTCCATTAAATTCCATTCCATTCCAATCCATTCCTTTCAATTCTACTACATTCCACTCCCCTCCTCTCCCTTCGTTTAGTCTCCATTCCACTGCTTTACACACCACTGCACTTTTTTCCATTCCATCCAATTCCTTTCCTTTCCTTTCCATTCCATTCCATTCAATTCCATTCTGTTCTTTTCCACTATAATCCACTCCACTCCACTGCAATCCATTCCATTGTATTCCATTCGATTCCATTCAAATCCACTCTTCTGCACTCCACTCCTCTCCACTCCAATGCATTCAATTTCTTCCCAATTGCCTCCATTACTATCCACTCCTTTCCATTCCATTCCATTCCACTCTTTCCGTTCCACTGCAGTATATTGCATTCCACTCCACTTGACTCTCTTCCTTTCTTCTCTGTTCTGCTTCACTACACTCCACTGTACTTTTTTCAATTCCATTCCATTCCATTCCATTCCATTCCATTCCATTCCATTCTATTCAGTTCCGTTCCATTCCATTCCATTGCTTTCCATTCCATTCCATTTCATTCGATTCCATTCCACTCCATTCCATTCTATTCCATGACTTTTCATTCCATTCCACTGCATTCCACTTCACTCCACACAATTCCTTTCTTCTCCATTCCACTCCAATGCACTACATTGAACTTTTTTCCATTCATTCCATTCCATTTCATTTCGTTCCATTCCATTCCATTCCATTCCATTCCATTGCATTCCATTCCATTTCATTGCATTCCCCTCTGCCCAACTCCTCTCCAATGCACTGTTTTCCATTCCATTCCATTCCATTCCATTCCATTCCATTCCATTCCATTCCATTCCATTCCATTTATTTCCATTTCATTCCATTCAACCTGAATCCACTCTAATCCCCGCCATTTCACTCTACTCCACTCCACTCCTCTCCATTTCATTCATTTCCTATACACTGCACTCCATTCCTCTCCATTCAATTACTTTTCATTCATTCCATTCTATTCCATTCCATTCCATTCCGTTGGATTCCATTCCATTCAATTCTACTCCAATCCTCTCTACTCCAATCCACTGCTTTCTGATCTATTCCATTCCGTTGCATTGCGTTCCATTCTATTCAATTCAAATACACTCTTTCCTCTCCACTCTTCACCACTACACTGCATTCCATTCCTTACCATTCACCTCCATTACAGTCGACTCTGTTCCATTCCTTTCCATTCCATTCCACTCCATTCCACTCTACACTCCACTCCTGTCTTCGTCTTTCCAATTCCCTACACTCTACTGCACTTTTTTCCATTCCACTCCATTCCATTCCATTCCATTCCGTTCCATTCCATTGCATTCCATTAAATTGCATTCCATTCCATTCCATTCCTTTACATTCCTTTACATTGTAATATATTCCATTCCAGTACTTTCCATTCCATTCCATTCTACTCCTATCCACTCCATTCCAATCCACTGCATTCCATTCCTTTTCAGTCCATTCCATTGCATTCCATTCCATTCATTTCAAATCCACTCTTCACCTCTCCACTTGTCTCCAGTCCACTGCATTCCATTCATTCCCATTCATCTCCATTCCAGTATACTCCATTCCCTTCCATTCCATTCCATTCGACTCCATTCCAATCTACTCCACTCCCTTCCTTTCTACTCCATTCCACTCTACTGCACTCCACTGCCCTTTTTTTACATTGCATTCCTTTCCATTCCTTTGCATTCTTTTCTACTCCATTCCTGTCCACTACACTCTTTTCCTTTCTTCTCTATTCCACTCCACTGAACTCCACTGCCCTTTTTTTCAGTCCATTGCATTCCATTCCATTCCCTTCCATTTCGTTATGTTATGTTACATTCCATTCCGTTCCTTTTCATTCCGTTCCATTGTATTCCATTCCATTCCATTACTTTCTATTCCATTCCATTCTAATCCAATCCGCTCCACTCTAATCCAATGCGTTCCATTCCATGCCATTCCTTTGCATTGCATTCAATTCTATTCAATTCAATTCCGCTTTTCACTCCACTCCTCTCCACTCCACTGCATTCCATTCCATTCCATTCCTTTCTACTCCATTCCACTCCAATCCACTCCTTTCCAATCTTCTCCATTACACTCCACTGCATTCCACTGCACTTAATTCCATTCCATTCCATTCCGTTCCTTTCCATTCCATTCCATTCGTTCCTCTAGAATACACTCCACTACACTCCATTCTACTCCAATCCATTCAACTCAAATCCACCCCCCTCTCTCCAATCCTCTCCTCTCCACTTCATTCTGCTCCTTACCATTCAACTACATTCAAGTCCCTTCCTTTCCATTCCATTCCATTCCATTCCATTCCATTCCATTCCATTCCATTCCATTTCATTCCATTCCATTCCATTTCATTCCATTCCTTTCCATTCCTTTCCATTCCATTTCATTCCATTCCATTCCATTACCCTCCATTCCACTGCACTCCACTCTCTTCATTTCTTCTCCATTCCACTCCACTACTCTCCCCTGAACTTTTTTTCATTCCAGTTCTTTCCATTCCGTTCCATTTCATTCCTCTCTTTTCCACTACAATCCATTCCACTGCCCTCCAATCCATTCCATTCCATTCTATTCCATTCAAATCCACTATTCGCCCCACTCCTCTCAACTCTACTGAATTTTATTCCTTCCCATTGGCCTACATTGCATTCCACTCCATTCCATTCCATTCCATTCCATTCCATTCCATTCCATTCCAATTTCACTCTATTCTACTCTGTTCCATTCGGTTCCATTACTTTTCATTCTGTTCCTTTGTATTCCATTCCATTCCATTATTTCCTTTCCATTCCTTTCTACTCCAATCCACTCCACGCCAATCCAATGCTTTCCATTCCATTCCATTCCATTACATTCCATTCCATTTTTTTCATTCCATTCCTTTAAATTCCGTTCCATTCCATTCAATTCCATTCCATTCTTTTCAAGTACAATCCACTCCACTGGACTCCAAACCATTCCATTCCATTCCATTCAATTCATATCCACTCCTCTCCACTCCACAGCATTCCATTCCTTCCCATTGACGTCCATTTCTGTCCACTCCATTCCATTACATTCAACTCCATTTCACTCCACTACACTATCTTCCTTTCTTCTTCATTCCACTCCTCTGCACTCCACTGCACTTTTTTCCATTCCATTCTGTTCCATTCCATTCCATTCCGTTCTGTTCCATTCCATTCCATTTTATTCCATTCCTATCCCCTCCATGCAGCTCCACTCCAGTCCACTGCATTTTTCCATTCCATTCCATTCCATTCCATTCCATTCCATTCCATTCCACCTGAATCTACTGTACTCCCCGCCATTCCACTCCACTCCATTACACTCCATTCCATTCCTTCCCATTCCACTGCACTCCACTACACTCCTCTCCATTCCATTCATTGCAAGGACACTGCACATGACTGCACTCCATCAAATTCCATTCCATTCCATTCCTTTTCATTCCCTTCCATTGTATTCCTTTAAATTCCACTACTATCCATTCCATTCCATTCTACTCCAATCCACTCCACTCCAATCCACTGAATTGCATTCCATTCCATTGCATTCCATTCCATTGCTTTCCTATCCATTCAATTCGAATCCACTCTTCTCCACTCCAATCCCCTCCACTCCACTGCATTCCATTTTTCCCATTCGCCTCCATTGCATTCCATTAAATTCCATTCCATTCCAATCCATTCCTTTCAATTCTACTACATTCCACTCCCCTCCTCTCCCTTCGTTTAGTCTCCATTCCACTGCTTTACACACCACTGCACTTTTTTCCATTCCATCCAATTCCTTTCCTTTCCTTTCCTTTCCATTCCATTCCATTCAATTCCATTCTGTTCTTTTCCACTATAATCCACTCCACTCCACTGCAATCCATTCCATTGTATTCCATTTGATTCCATTCAAATCCACTCTTCTGCACTCCACTCCTCTCCACTCCAATGCATTCAATTTCTTCCCACCTGCCTCCATTAATATCCACTCCTTTCCATACAATTCCATTCCACTCTTTCGGTTCCACTGCACTATATTGCATTCCACTCCACTCGACTCTCTTCCTTTCTTCTCTGTTCTGCCTCACTGAACTCCACTGTACTTTTTTCAATTCCATTCCATTCCATTCCATTCCATTCCATTCCATTCCATTCTATTCAGTTCCGTTCCATTCCATTCCATTCCATTCCATTCCATTCCATTCCATTCCATTCCATTCTATTCCATTGCATTCTATTCCATTCCATTCCGTATCTTTCCATTCCATTCCATTTCATTCTATTCCATTCCACTCCATTCCATTCTATTCCATGACTTTTCATTCCATTCCACTGCATTCCACTTCACTCCACTCAATTCCTTTCTTCTCCATTCCACTCCACTGCACTACATTGAACTTTTTTCCATTCTTTCCATTCCATTTCATTCCATTCCATTGCATTCCATTCCATTCCATTCAATTCCATTCCATTCCATTCCACTCCATTTCATTTCATTCCATTCCATTCCATTCCATTGCATTCCCCTCTGTGCAACTCCACTCCAATGCACTGCTTTCCATTCCATTCCATTCCATTCTATTCCATTCCATTCCATTCCATTCCATTCCATTTATTTCCGTTTCATTCCATTCCACCTGAATCCACTCTAATCCCCGCCATTTCACTCTACTCCACTCCACTCCTCTCCATTTCATTCATTTCCAATACACTGCACTCCACTCCTCTCCATTCAATTATTTTTCATTCATTCCATTCTATTCCATTCCATTCCATTCCATTGGTTTCCATTCCATTCAAATCTACTCCAATCCTCTTTACTCCAATCCACTGCGTTCCGATCTATTCCATTCCTTTGCATTGCGTTCAATTCCATTCAATTCAAATACACTCTTTCCTCTCCACTCTTCACCACTACACTGCATTCCATTCCTTCCCATTCACCTCCATTACAGTCGACTCCGTTCCATTCCTTTCCATTCCTTTCCACTCCATTCCACTCTACACTCCACTCCTGTCTTCGTCTTTCCACTCCCCTACACTCTACTGCACTTTTTTCCATTCCACTCCATTCCATTCCATTCCATTCCATTCCATTTCATTCCATTCCACCTGAATCTACTGTACTCCCCGCCATTCCACTCCACTCCATTACACTCCATTCCATTCCTTCACATTCCACTGCACTCCACTACACTCCTCTCCATTCCATTCATTGCAAGGACACTGCAAATGACTGCACTCCACTCCTATCCATTCAATTACTTTTCATTCATTCCATTCTATTCCATTACACTCCATTCCGTTGGTTTCCATTCCATTCAATTCTACTCCAATCCTCTCTACTCCAATCCACTGCATTCCGATCTATTCCATTCCGTTGCATTGCGTTCCATTACATTCAATTCAAATACACACTTTCTTCTCCACTCTTCACCACTACACTGCATTGCATTCCTTCCCATTCACCTCAATTACAGTCGACTCTGTTCCATTCCTTTCCATTCCATTCCACTCCATTCCACTCTAAACTCCGCTCCTGTCTTCGTCTTTCCACTCCCCTACACTCTACTGCACTTTTTTCCATTCCACTCCATTCCATTCCATTCCATTCCATTCCATTCCATTCCATTCCATTCCGTTCCATTCCATTCCATTACATTCCATTTCATTCCTTTACATTCCTTTACATTGTAATATATTCCATTCCAGTACTTTCCATTCCATTCCATTCTACTCCTATCCACTGCATTCCAATCCACTGCATTCCATTCCATTCCTTTCCATTCCATTCCATTCCATTCCTTTCCATTTCATTTCATTCCATTCCATTCCATTATCCTCCATTCCACTGCACTCCACTCTCTTCATTTCTTCTCCATTCCACTCCACTACTCTCCCCTGAACTTTTTTTGATTCCAGTTCTTTCCATTCCGTTCCATTTCATTCCATTCTTTTCCACTAAAATCCACTCCACTGCCCTCCAATCCATTCCATTCCATTCTATTCCATTCAAATCCACTATTCACCCCACTCCTCTCAACTCCACTGCATTTTATTCCTTCCCATTCGCCTACATTGCATTCCACTCCATTCCATTCCATTCCATTCCAATTGCACTCTGTTCTACTCTTTTCCATTCGGTTCCATTACTTTTCATTCTGTTCCTTTGTATTCCATTCCATTCCCTTACTTTCCTTTCCATTCCATTCTACTCCAATCCACTCCACGCCAAACCAATGCTTTCCATTACATTACATTACATTACATTACATTACATTACATTTTTTTTCATTCCATTCCATTAAATTCCGTTCCATTCCATTCAATTCCATTCCATTCTTTTCAAGTACAATCCACTCCACTGGACTCCAAACCATTCCATTCCATTCCATTCAATTCATATCCACTCCTCTCCACTCCACAGCATTCCATTCCTTCCCATTGACGTCCATTTCTCTCCACTCCATTCCATTACATTCAACTCCATTTCACTCCACTACACTATCTTCCTTTCTTCTTCATTCCACTCCTCTGCACTCCACTGCACTTTTTTCCATTCCATTCTGTTCCATTCCATTCCCTTCCGTTCTGTTCCATTCCATTCCATTCTATTCCTTTCCTATCCCCTCCATGCAGCTCCAGTCCAGTCCACTGCATTCCATTCCATTCCATTCCATTCCATTCCATTCCATTCCATTCCATTCCATTCCATTCCATTCCATTCCACCTGAATCTACTGTACTCCCCGCCATTCCACTCCACTCCATTACACTCCATTCCATTCCTTCCCATTCCACTGCACTCCACTACACTCCTCTCCATTCCATTCATTGCAAGGACACTGCACATGACTGCACTCCATCACATTCCATTCCATTCCATTCCTTTTCATTCCCTTCCATTGTATTCCTTTAAATTCCACTACTATCCATTCCATTCCATTCTACTCCAATCCACTCCACTCCAATCCACTGAATTGCATTCCATTCCATTGCATTCCATTCCATTGCTTTCCTATCCATTCAATTCGAATCCACTCTTCTCCACTCCAATCCCCTCCACTCCACTGCATTCCATTTTTCCCATTCGCCTCCATTGCATTCCATTAAATTCCATTCCATTCCAATCCATTCCTTTCCATTCTACTACATTCCACTCCCCTCCTCTCCCTTCGTTTAGTCTCCATTCCACTGCTTTACACACCACTGCACTTTTTTCCATTCCATCCAATTCCTTTCCTTTCCTTTCCTTTCCATTCCATTCCATTCAATTCCATTCTGTTCTTTTCCACTATAATCCACTCCACTCCACTGCAATCCATTCCATTGTATTCCATTAGATTCCATTCAAATCCACTCTTCTGCACTCCACTCCTCTCCACTCCAATGCATTCAATTTCTTCCCACTTGCCTCCATTAATATCCACTCCTTTCCATTCCATTCCATTCCACTCTTTCCGTTCCACTGCAGTATATTGCATTCCACTCCACTCGACTCTCTTCCTTTCTTCTCTGTTCTGCTTCACTGCACTCCACTGTACTTTTTTCAATTCCATTCCATTCCATTCCATTCCATTCCATTCCATTCCATTCTATTCAGTTCCGTTCCATTCCATTCCATTGCTTTCCATTCCATTCCATTCCATTCCATTCCATTCCATTCCATTCCGTTCTATTCCATTGCATTCTATTCCATTCCATTCCGTTTCTTTCCATTCCATTCCATTTCATTCTATTCCATTCCACTCCATTCCATTCTATTCCATGACTTTTCATTCCATTCCACTGCATTCCACTTCACTCCACTCAATTCCTTTCTTCTCCATTCCACTCCACTGCACTACACTGAACTTTTTTCCATTCATTCCATTCCATTTCATTCCATTCCATTCCATTCCATTCCATTCCATTCCATTCCATTCCACTCCATTTCATTTCATTCCATTCCATTCCATTCCATTCCATTCCATTCCATTCCATTCCGTTTATTTCCGTTTCATTCCATTCCACCGGAAATCACTCTAATCCCCGCCATTTCACTCTACTCCACTCCACTCCTCTCCATTTCATTCATTTCCAATACACTGCACTCCACTCCTCTCCATTCAATTATTTTTCATTCATTCCATTCTATTCCATTCCATTCCATTCCATTGGTTTCCATTCCATTCAATTCTACTCCAATCCTCTCTACTCCAATCCACTGCGTTCCGATCTATTCCATTCCGTTGCATTGCGTTCCATTCCATTCAAGTCAAATACATTCTTTCCTCTCCACTCTTCACCACTACACTGCATTCCATCCCTTCCCATTCACCTCCATTACAGTCGACTCCGTTCCATTCCTTTCCATTCCTTTCCACTCCATTCCACTCTACACTCCACTCCTGTCTTCGTCTTTCCACTCCCCAACACTCTACTGCACTTTTTTCCATTCCACTCCATTCCATTCCATTCCATTCCATTCCATTCCATTCCATTCCGTTCCTTTCCATTCCATTACATTCCATTTCATTCCTTTACATTCCTTTACATTGTAATATATTCCATTCCAGTACTTTCCATTCCATTCCATTCTACTCCTATCCACTGCATTCCAATCCAATGCATTCCATTCCTTTTCAGTCCATTCCATTGCATTCCATTCCATTCATTTCAAATCCACTCTTCTCCTCTCCACTTGTCTCCAGTCCACTGCATTCCATTCATTCCCATTCATCTCCATTCCAGTATACTCCATTCCGTTCCATTCCATTCCATTCGACTCCATTCCAATCTACTCCACTCCCTTCCTTTCTACTCCATTCCACTCCACTGCACTCCACTGCCCTTTTTTTACATTGCATTCCTTTCCATTCCTTTGCATTCTTTTCTAATCCATTCCAGTCCACTACACTCTGTTCCTTTCTTCTCTATTCCACTCCACTGAACTCCACTGCCCTTTTATTCAGTCCATTGCATTCCATTGCATTCCCTTCCATTTCGTTACGTTACGTTCCATTCCGTTCCGTTCCTTTTCCTTCCGTTCCATTGTATTCCATTCCATTCCATTACTTTCTATTCCATTCCATTCTAATCCAATCCGCTCCACTCTAATCCAATGCATTCCATTCCATGCCATTCCTTTGCATTGCATTCAATTCTATTCAATTCAATTCCGCTTTTCACTCCACTCCTCTCCACTCCACTGCATTCCATTCCATTCCATTCCATTCCATTCCATTCCTTTCTACTCCTTTCCACTCCATTCCACTCCTTTCCAGTCTTCTCCATTACACTCCACTGCATTCCACTGCACTTTATTCCATTCCATTCCATTCCGTTCCTTTCCATTCCATTCCATTCGTTCCTCTAGAATACACTCCACTCCACTCCATTCCACTCCAATCCATTCAACTCAAAGCCACTCCTCCACTCCACTCCTCTCCTCTCCACTTCATTCTGCTCCTTACCATTCAAGTACATTCCAGTCCCTTCCATTCCATTCCATTCCATTCCATTCCATTCCATTCCATTCCATTCCATTCCATTCCTTTCCATTCCATTTCATTCCATTCCATTCCATTACCCTCCATTCCACTGCACTCCACTCTCTTCATTTCTTCTCCATTCCACTCCACTACTCTCCCCTGAACTTTTTTTCATTCCAGTTCTTTTCATTCCGTTCCATTTCATTCCATTCTTTTCCACTACAATCCACTCCACTGCCTTCCAATCCATTCCATACCATTCTATTCCATTCATATCCACTATTCACCCCACTCCTCTCAACTCCACTGCATTTTATTCCTTCCCATTCGCCTACATTGCATTCCACTCCATTCCATTCCATTCCATTCCATTCCATTCCATTCCATTCCATTCCAATTGCACTCTATTCTACACTGTTCCATTCGGTTCCATTACTTTTCATTCTATTCCTTTTTATTCCATTCCATTCCATTACTTTCCTTTCCATTCCATTCTACTCCAATCCACTCCACGCCAATCCAATGCTTTCATTCCATTCCATTCCATTCCTTTACATTACATTACATTACATTACATTACATTTTTTTTCATTCCATTCCATTAAATTCCGTTCCATTCCATTCAATTCCATTCCATTCTTTTCAAGTACAATCCACTCCACTGGACTCCAAACCATTCCATTCCATTCCATTCAATTCATATCCACTCCTCTCCACTCCACAGCATTCCATTCCTTCCCATTGACGTCCATTTCTGTCCACTCCATTCCATTACATTCAACTCCATTTCACTCCACTACACTATCTTCCTTTCTTCTTCATTCCACTCCTCTGCACTCCACTGCACTTTTTTCCATTCCATTCTGTTCCATTCCATTCCCTTCCGTTCTGTTCCATTCCATTCCATTCTATTCCATTCCTATCCCCTCCATGCAGCTCCAGTCCAGTCCACTGCATTCCATTCCATTCCATTCAATTCCATTCCATTCCACCTGAATCTACTGTACTCCCCGCCATTCCACTCCACTCCATTACACTCCATTCCCTTCCTTCCCATTCCACTGCACTCCACTACACTCCTCTCCATTCCATTCATTGCAAGGACACTGCACATGACTGCACTCCATCACATTCCATTCCATTCCATTCCTTTTCATTCCCTTCCATTGTATTCCTTTAAATTCCACTACTATCCATTCCATTCCATTCTACTCCAATCCACTCCACTCCAATCCACTGAATTGCATTCCATTCCATTGCATTCCATTCCATTGCTTTCCTATCCATTCAATTCGAATCCACTCTTCTCCACTCCAATCCCCTCCACTCCACTGCATTCCATTTTTCCCATTCGCCTCCATTGCATTCCATTAAATTCCATTCCATTCCAATCCATTCCTTTCAATTCTACTACATTCCACTCCCCTCCTCTCCCTTCGTTTAGTCTCCATTCCACTGCTTTACACACCACTGCACTTTTTTCCATTCCATCCAATTCCTTTCCTTTCCTTTCCATTCCATTCCATTCAATTCCATTCTGTTCTTTTCCACTATAATCCACTCCACTCCACTGCAATCCATTCCATTGTATTCCATTCGATTCCATTCAAATCCACTCTTCTGCACTCCACTCCTCTCCACTCCAATGCATTCAATTTCTTCCCACTTGCCTCCATTACTATCCACTCCTTTCCATTCCATTCCATTCCACTCTTTCCGTTCCACTGCAGTATATTGCATTCCACTCCACTCGACTCTCTTCCTTTCTTCTCTGTTCTGCTTCACTGCACTCCACTGTAATTTTTTCAATTCCATTCCATTCCATTCCATTCTATTCAGTTCCGTTCCATTCCATTCCATTGCTTTCCATTCCATTCCATTCCATTCCATTCCATTCCATTCTATTCCATTGCATTCTATTCCATTCCATTCCGTTTCTTTCCATTCCATTCCATTTCATTCTATTCCATTCCACTCCATTCCATTCTATTCCATGACTTTTCATTCCATTTCACTGCATTCCACTTCACTCCACTCAATTCCTTTCTTCTACATTCCACTCCACTGCACTACATTGAACTTTTTTCCATTCATTCCATTCCATTTCATTTCATTCCATTCCATTCCATTCCATTGCATTCCATTCCATTCCATTGCATTCCCCTCTGCGCAACTCCCCTCCAATGCACTGCTTTCCATTCCATTCCATTCCATTCCCTTCCATTCCATTCCATTCCATTCCATTTATTTCCATTTCATTCCATTCCACCTGAATCCACTCTAATCCCCTACATTTCACTCTACTCCACTCCACTCCTCTCCATTTCATTCATTTCCTATACACTGCACTCT
The DNA here is from genome assembly GCF_028878055.3 of Symphalangus syndactylus. Lineage (NCBI taxonomy): Eukaryota > Metazoa > Chordata > Mammalia > Primates > Hylobatidae > Symphalangus > Symphalangus syndactylus. The sequence continues at coordinate 44,418,630 of NC_072434.2, read as the reverse complement.
ACTCCTCTCCATTCAATTACTTTTCATTCATTCCATTCTATTCCATTCCATTCCATTCCGTTGGTTTCCATTCCATTCAATTGTACTCCAATCCTCTCTACTCCAATCCACTGCATTCCGATCTATTCCATTCCGTTGCATTGCGTTCCAAACCATTCAATTCAAATACATTCTTTCCTCTCCACTCTTCACCACTACACTGCATTCCATTCCTTCCCATTCACCTCCATTACAGTCGACTCTGTTCCATTCCTTTCAATTCCATTCCAATCGATTCCACTCTACACTCCACACCTGTCTTCGTCTTTCCACTCCCCTACACTCTACTGCACTTTTTTCCATTCCACTCCATTCCATTCCATTCCATTCCGTTCCATTCCATTGCATTCCATTCCATTCCATTCCTTTACATTCCTTTACATTGTAATATATTCCATTCCAGTACTTTCCATTCCATTCCATTCTACTCCTATCCACTCCGTTCCAATCCACTGCATTCCATTCCTTTTCAGTCCATTCCATTGCATTCCATTCCATTCATTTCAAATCCACTCTCCCCCTCTCCACTTTTCTCCAGTCCACTGCATTCCATTCATTCCCATTCATCTCCATTCCAGTATACTCCATTCCGTTCCATTCCATTCCATTCGACTCCATTCCAATCTACTCCACTCCCTTCCTTTCTACTCCATTCCACTCTACTGCACTCCACTGCCCTTTTTTTACATTGCATTCCTTTCCATTCCTTTGCATTCTTTTCTACTCCATTCCAGTCCACTGCACTCTTTTCCTTTCTTCTCTATTCCACTCCACTGAACTCCACTGCCCTTTTTTTCAGTCCATTGCATTCCATTCCATTCCCTTCCATTTCGTTATGTTATGTTACATTCCATTCCGTTCCTTTTCATTCCGTTCCATTGTATTCCATTCCATTCCATTACTTTCTATTCCATTCCATTCTAATCCAATCCGCTCCACTCTATTCCAATGCATTCCATTCCATGCCATTCCTTTGCATTGCATTCAATTCTATTCAATTCAATTCCGCTTTTCACTCCACTCCTCTCCACTCCACTGCATTCCATTCCATTCCATTCCTTTCTACTCCATTCCACTCCACTCCACTCCTTTCCAATCTTCTCCATTACACTCCACTGCATTCCACTGCACTTTATTCCATTCCATGCCATTCCGTTCCTTTCCATTCCATTCCATTCCTTCCTCTAGAATACACTCCACTCCACTCCATTCCACTACAATCCATTCAACTCAAATCCACTCCTCCACTCCACTCCTCTCCTCTCCACTTCATTCTGCTCCTTACCATTCAACTACATTCCAGTCCCTTCCTTTCCATTCCATTCCATTCCATTCCATTCCATTCCACTCCATTCCATTTCATTCCATTCCATTCCATTACCCTCCATTCCACTGCACTCCACTCTCTTCATTTCTTCTCCATTCCACTCCACTACACTCCCCTGAACTTTTTTTCATTCCAGTTCTTTCCATTCCTTTCCATTTCATTCCATTCTTTTCCACTACAATCCACTCCACTGCCCTCCAATCCATTCCATTCCATTCTATTCCATTCAAATCCACTATTCACCCCACTCCTCTCAACTCCACTGCATTTTATTCCTTCCCATTCGCCTACATTGCATTCCACTCCATTCCATTCCATTCCATTCCATTCCATTCCATTCCATTCCAATTGCACTCTATTCTACTCTGTTCCATTCGGTTCCATTACTTTTCATTCTGTTCCTTTGTATTCCATTCCATTCCATTACTTTCCTTTCCATTCCATTCTACTCCAATCCACTCCACGCCAATCCAATGCTTTCCATTCCATTCCATTCCATTCCATTCCATTCCATTCCTTTCCATTCCACCTGAATCAACTGTACTCCCCGCCATTCCACTCCACTCCATTACACTCCATTCCACTCCTTCCCATTCCACTGCACTCCACTACACTCCTCTCCATTCCATTCATTGCAAGGACACTGCACATGACTGCACTCCATCACATTCCATTCCATTCCATTCCTTTTCATTCCCTTCCATTGTATTCCTTTAAATTCCACTACTATCCATTCCATTCCATTCTACTCCAATCCACTCCACTCAAATCCACTGAATTGCATTCCATTCCATTGCTTTCCTATCCATTCAATTCGAATCCACTCTTCTCCACTCCAATCCCCTCCACTCCATTGCATTCCATTTTTCCCGTTCGCCTCCATTGCATTCCATTAAATTCCATTCCATTCCAATCCATTCCTTTCAATTCTACTACATTCCACTCCCCTCCTCTCCCTTCGTTTAGTCTCCATTCCACTGCTTTACACACCACTGCACTTTTTTCCATTCCATCCAATTCCTTTCCTTTCTTTTCCATTCTATTCCATTCAATTCCATTCTGTTCTTTTCCACTATAATCCACTCCAATCCACTGCAATCCATTCCATTGTATTCCATTCGATTCCATTCAAATCCACTCTTGTGCACTCCACTCCTCTCCAATCCAATGCATTCAATTTCTTCCCACTTGCCTCCATTACTTTCCACTCCTTTCCATTCAATTCCATTCCACTCTTTCAGTTCCACTGCAGTATATTGCATTCCACTCCACTCGACTCTCTTCCTTTCTTCTCTGTTCTGCTTCACTGCACTCCACTGTACTTTTTTCAATTCCATTCCATTCCATTCCATTCCATTCCATTAAATTCCATTCCATTCTATTCAGTTCCGTTCCATTCCATTCCATTGCTTTCCATTCCATTCCATTCCATTCCATTCCATTCCATTCCATTCCATTCCATTCCATTCTATTCCATTGCATTCTATTCCATTCCATTTCCTTTCTTTCCATTCCATTCCATTTCATTCTATTCCATTCCACTCCATTCCATTCTATTCCATGACTTTTCATTCCATTCCACTGCATTCCACTTCACTCCACTCAATTCCTTTCTTCTCCATTCCACTCCACTGCACTACATTGAGTTTTTTCCATTCATTCCACTCCATTTCATCTCATTCCATTCCATTCCATTCCATTCCATTGCATTCCATTCCATTCCATTGCATTCCCCTCTGCGCAACTCCACTCCAATGCACTGCTTTCCATTCCATTCCATTCCATTCCATTCCATTCCATTCCATTTATTTCCATTTCATTCCATTCCACCTGAATCCACTCTAATCCCCTCCATTTCACTCTACTCCACTCCACTCCTCTCCATTTCATTCATTTCCAATACACTGCACTCCACTCCTCTCCATTCAATTACTTTTCATTCGTTCCATTCTATTCCATTCCATTCCATTGGTTTCCATTCCATTCAATTGTACTCCAATCCTCTCTACTCCAATCCACTGCATTCCGATCTATTCCATTCCGTTGCATTGCGTTCCATTCCCTTCAATTCAAATACACTCTTTCCTCTCCACTCTTCACCACTTCACTGCATTCCATTCCTTCCCATTCACCTCCACTACAGTCGACTCCGTTCCATTCCTTTCCATTCCATTCCACTCCATTCCACTCTACACTCCACTCCTGTCTTCGTCTTTCCACTCCCCTACACTCTACTGCACTTTTTTCCATTCCACTCCATTCCATTCCATTCCATTCCATTCCATTCCGTTCCATTCCATTGCATTCCATTCCATTCCATTACATTCCATTTCATTCCTTTACATTGTAATATATTCCATTCCAGTACTTTCCATTCCATTCCATTCTACTCCTATCCACTCCATTCCAATCCACTGCATTCCATTCCTTTTCAGTCCATTCCATTGCATTCCATTCCATTCATTTCAAATCTACTCTTCTCCTCTCCACTTGTCTCCAGTCCACTGCATTCCATTCATTCCCATTCATCTCCATTCCAGTATACTCCATTCCGTTCCATTCCATTCCATTCGACTCCATTCAAATCTACTCCACTCCCTTCCTTTCTACTTCATTCCACTCTACTGCACTCCACTGCCCTTTTTTTACATTGCATTCATTTCCATTCGTTTGCATCCTTTTCTAATCCATTCTAGTCCACTACACTCTTTTCCTTTCTTCTCTATTCCACTCCACTGAACTCCACTGCCCTTTTTTTCAGTCCATTGCATTCCATTCCATTCCCTTCCATTTCGTTACGTTACGTTCCATTCCATTCCGTTCCTTTTCATTCCGTTCCATTGTATTCCATTCCATTCCATTACATTCTATTCCATTCCATTCTAATCCAATCCGCTCCACTCTAATCCAATGCATTCCATTCCATGCCATTCCTTTGCATTGCATTCAATTCTCTTCAATTCAATTCCGCTTTTCACTCCACTCCTCTCCACTCCACTGCATTCCATTCCATTCCATTCCTTTCTACTCCATTCCACTCCACTCCACTCCTTTCCAATCTTCTCCATTACACTCCACTGCATTCCACTGCACGTTATTCCATTCCATTCCATTCCGTTCCTTTCCATTCCATTCCATTAGTTCCTCTAGTATACACTCCACTCCACTCCATTCCACTCCAATCCATTCAACTCAAATCCACTCCTCCACTCCACTCCTCTCCTCTCCACTTCATTCTGCTCCTTACCATTCAACTACATTCCAGTCCCTTCCTTTCCATTCCATTCCATTCCATTCCATTCCATTCCATTTCATTCCATTCCATTACCCTCCATTCCACTGCACTCCACTCTCTTCATTTCTTCTCCATTCCACTCCACTACACTCCCCTGAACTTTTTTTCATTCCAGTTCTTTCCATTCCGTTCCATTTCATTCCATTCTTTTCCACTACAATCCACTCTACTGCCCTCCAATCCACTCCATTCCATTCTATTCCATTCAAATCCACTATTCACCCCACTCCTCTCAACTCCACTGCATTTTATTCCTTCCCATTCGCCTACATTGCATTCCACTCCATTCCACTCCATTCCATTCCATTCCATTCCATTCCATTCCATTCCATTCCATTCCATTCCATTCCATCCCATTCCATTCCAATTGCACTCTATTCTACTCTGTTCCATTCGGTTCCATTACTCTTCATTCTGTTCCTTTGTATTCCATTCCATTCCATTACTTTCCTTTCCATTCCATTCTACTCCAATCCACTCCACGCCAATCCAATGCTTTAAATTCCATTCCATTCCATTCCATTCCATTCCATTCCATTGCATTCCACCTGAATCTACTGTACTCCCCGCCATTCCACTCCACTCCATTACACTCCATTCCATTCCTTCCCATTCCACTGCACTCCACTACACTCCTCTCCATTCCATTCATTGCAAGGACACTGCACATGACTGCACTCCATCACATTCCATTCCATTCCATTCCTTTTCATTCCCTTCCATTGTATTCCTTTAAATTCCACTACTATCCATTCCATTCCATTCTACTCCAATCCACTCCACTCCAATCCACTGAATTGCATTCCATTCCATTGCTTTCCTATCCATTCAATTCGAATCCACTGTTCTCCACTCCAATCCCCTCCACTCCACTGCATTCCATTTTTCCCATTCGCCTCCATTGTATTCCATTAAATTCCATTCCATTCCAATCCATTCCTTTCAATTCTACTACATTCCACTCCCCTCCTCTCCCTTCGTTTAGTCTCCATTCCACTGCTTTACACCACTGCACTTTTTTCCATTCCATCCAATTCCTTTCCTTTCCTTTCCATTCCATTCCATTCAATTCCATTCTGTTCTTTTCCACTGTAATCCACTCCACTCCACTGAAATCCATTCCATTGTATTCCATTCGATTCCATTCAAATCCACTCTTCTGCACTCCACTCCTCTCCACTCCAATGCATTCAATTTCTTCCCACTTGCCTCCATTACTATCCACTCCTTTCCATTCCATTCCATTCCACTCTTTCCGTTCCACTGCAGTATATTGCATTCCACTCCACTCGACTCTCTTCTTTCTTCTCTGTTCTGCTTCACTGCACTCCACTCTACTTTTTTCAATTCCATTCCATTCCATTCCATTCCATTCCATTCCATTCTATTCAGTTCCGTTCCATTCCATTCCATTGCTTTCCATTCCATTCCATTCCATTCCATTCCATTCCATTCCATTCCATTCTATTCCATTGCATTCTATTCCATTCCATTTCCTTTCTTTCCATTCCATTCCATTTCATTCTATTCCATTCCACTCCATTCCATTCTATTCCATGACTTTTCATTCCATTCCACTGCATTCCACTTCACTCCACTCAATTCCTTTCTTCTCCATTCCACTCCACTGCACTACATTGAACTTTTTTCCATTCATTCCATTCCATTTCTTTTCATTCCATTCCATTCCATTCCATTCCATTCCATTCCATTGCATTCCATTCCATTCCATTGCATTCCCCTCTGCGCAACTCCACTCCAATGCACTGCTTTCCATTCCATTCCATTCCATTCCATTCCATTCCATTCCATTTATTTCCATTTCATTCCTTTCCACCTGAATCCACTCTAATCCCCTCCATTTCACTCTACTCCACTCCACTCCACTCCATTTCATTCATTTCCAATACTCTGCACTCCACTCCTCTCCATTCAATTACTTTTCATTCATTCCATTCTATTCCATTCCATTCCATTCCGTTGGTTTCCATTCCATTCAAATCTACTCCAATCCTCTCTACTCCAATCCACTGCATTCCGATCTATTCCATTCCGTTGCATTGCGTTCCATTCCATTCATTTCAAATACACTCTTTCCTCTCCACTCTTCACCACTACACTGCATTCCATTCCTTCCCATTCACCTCCATTACAGTCGACTCCGTTCCATTCCTTTCCATTCCATTCCACTCCATTCCACTCTACACTCCACTGCTGTCTTCGTCTTTCCACTCCCCTACACTCTACTGCACTTTTTTCCATTCCAATCCATTCCATTCCATTCCAATCCATTCCGTTCCATTCCATTCCATTCCATTCCATTCCATTCCATTCCATTCCTTTACATTCCTTTACATTGTAATATATTCCATTCCAGTACTTTCCATTCCATTCCATTCTACTCCTATCCACTCCATTCCAATCCACTGCATTCCATTCCTTTTCAGTCCATTCCATTGCATTCCATTCCATTCATTTCAAATCCACTCTTCTCCTCTCCACTTGTCTCCAGTCCACTGCATTCCATTCATTCCCATTCATCTCCATTCCAGTATACTCCATTCCGTTCCATTCCATTCCATTCGACTCCATTCCAATCTACTCCACTCTCTTCCTTTCTACTCCATTCCACTCTACTGCCCTCCACTGCCCTTTTTTACATTGCATTCCTTTACATTCCTTTGCATTCTTTTCTACTCCATTCCAGTCCACTACACTCTTTTCCTTTCTTCTCTATTCCACTCCACTGAACTCCACTGCCCTTTTTTTCAGTCCATTGCATTCCATTCCCTTCCCTTCCATTTCGTTATGTTATGTTACATTCCATTCCGTTCCTTTTCATTCTGTTCCATTGTATTCCATTCCATTCCATTACTTTCTATTCCATTCCATTCTAATCCAATCCGCTCCACTCTAATCCAATGCATTCCATTCCATGCCATTCCCTTGCATTGCCTTCAATTCTATTCAATTCAATTCCGCCTTTCACTCCACTCCTTTCCACTCCACTGCATTCCATTCCATTACATTCCTTTCTACTCCTTTCCACTCCATTCCACTCCTTTCCAGTCTTCTCCATTACACTCCACTGCATTCCACTGCACTTTATTCCATTCCATTCCATTCCGTTCCTTTCCATTCCATTCCATTCGTTCCTCTAGAATACACTCCACTCCACTCCATTCCACTCCAATCCATTCAACTCAAATCCACCCCCCTCTCTTCAATCCTCTCCTCTCCACTTCATTCTGCTCCTTACCATTCAACTACATTCCAGTCCCTTCCTTTCCATTCCATTCCTTTCCATTCCATTCCATTCCATTCCATTCCATTCCATTCCATTCCATTCCATTTCATTCCATTCCATTCCATTCCATTCCTTTCCATTCCTTTCCATTCCATTTCATTCCATTCCATTCCATTACCCTCCATTCCACTGCACTCCACTCTCTTCATTTCTTTTCCATTCCACTCCACTACTCTCCCCTGAACTTTTTTTCATTCCAGTTCTTTCCATTCCGTTCCATTTCATTCCATTCTTTTCCACTACAATCCACTCCTCTGCCCTCCAATCCATTCCATTCCATTCTATTCCATTCAAATCCACTATTCGCCCCACTCCTCTCAACTCCACTGAATTTTATTCCTTCCCATTCGCCTACATTGCATTCCACTCCATTCCATTCCATTCCATTCCATTCCATTCCATTCCATTCCATTCCATTAAATTCCATTCCTTTCCAATTTCACTCTATTCTACTCTGTTCCATTCGGTTCCATTACTTTTCATTCTGTTCCTTTGTATTCCATTCCATTCCATTACTTTCCTTTCCATTCCTTTCTACTCCAATCCACTCCACGACAATCCAATGCTTTCCATTCCATTCCATTCCATTACATTCCATTACATTCCAATTTTTCATTCCATTCCATTAACTTCCGTTCCATTCCATTCAATTCCATTCCATTCTTTTCAAGTACAATCCACTCCACTGGACTCCAAACCATTCCATTCCATTCCATTCAATTCATATCCACTCCTCTCCACTCCACAGCATTCCATTCCTTCCCATTGACGTCCATTTCTGTCCACTCCATTCCATTACACTCAACTCCATTTCACTCCACTACACTATCTTCCTTTCTTCTTCATTCCACTCCTCTGCACTCCACTGCACTTTTTTCCATTCCATTCTGTTCCATTCCATTCCATTCCGTTCTGTTCCATTCCATTCCATTCTATTCCATTCCTATCCCCTCCATGTAGCTCCAGTCCAGTCCACTGCATTTCATTCCATTCCATTCCATTCCATTCCATTCCATTCCATTCCATTCCATTCCACCTGAATCTACTGTACTCCCCACCATTCCACTGCACTCCATTACACTCCATTCCATTCCTTCCCATTCCACTGCACTCCACTACACTCCTCTCCATTCCATTCATTGCAAGGACACTGCACATGACTGCACTCCATCACATTCCATTGCATTCCATTCCTTTTCATTCCCTTCCATTGTATTCCTTTAAATTCCACTACTATCCATTCCATTCCATTCTACTCCAATCCACTCCACTCCAATCCACTGAATTGCATTCCATTCCATTGCATTCCATTCCATTGCTTTACTATCCATTCAATTCGAATCCACTCTTCTCCACTCCAATCCCCTCCACTCCACTGCATTCCATTTTTCCCATTCGCCTCCATTGCATTCCATTAAATTCCATTCCATTCCAATCCATTCCTTTCAATTCTACTACATTCCACTCCCCTCCTCTCCCTTCGTTTAGTCTCCATTCCACTGCTTTACACACCACTGCACTTTTTTCCTTTCCTTTCCATTCCATTCCAATCAATTCCATTCTGTTCTTTTCCACTATAATCCACTCCACTCCACTGCAATCCATTCCATTGTATTCCATTCGATTCCATTCAAATCCACTCTTCTGCACTCCACTCCTCTCCACTCCAATGCATTCAATGTCTTCCCTCTTGCCTCAATTACTATCCACTCCTTTCCATTCCATTCCATTCCACTCTTTCCGTTCCACTGCAGTATATTGCATTCCACTCCACTCGACTCTCTTCCTTTCTTCTCTGTTCTGCTTCACTGCACTCCACTGTACTTTTTTCAATTCCATTCCATTCCATTCCATTCCATTCCATTCCATTCCATTCTATTCAGTTCCGTTCCATTCCATTCCATTGCTTTCCATTCCATTCCATTCCATTCTATTCCATTGCATTCTATTCCATTCCATTCCGTTTCTTTCCATTCCATTCCATTTCATTCTATTATATTCCACTCCATTCCATTCTATTCCATGACTTTTCATTCCATTCCACTGCATTCCACTTCACTCCACTCAATTCCTTTCTTCTCCATTCCACTCCACTGCACTATATTGAACTTTTTTCCATTCATTCCATTCCATTTCATTCCATTCCATTCCATTCCATTCCATTCCATTGCATTCCATTCCACTGCATTGCAATCCCCTCTGCGCAACTCCACTCCAATGCACTGCTTTCCATTAAATTCCATTCCATTCCATTCCATTCCATTCCATTCCATTCCGTTCCATTCCATTCCATTCCGTTTATTTCCATTTCATTCCATTCAACCTGAATCCACTCTAATCCCCTCCATTTCACTCTACTCCACTCCACTCCTCTCCATTTCATTCATTTCCTGTACACTGCACTCCACTCCTCTCCATTCAATTACTTTTCATTCATTCCATTCTATTCCATTCCATTCCATTGGTTTCCATTCCATTCAATTCTACTCCAATCCTCTCTACTCCAATCCAGTGCATTCCGATCTATTCCATTCTGTTGCATTGCGTTCCATTCCATTCATTTCAAATACACTCTTTCCTCTCCACTCTTCACCACTACACTGCTTTCCATTCCTTCCCATTCACCTCCATTACAGTCGACTCCGTTCCATTCCTTTCCATTCCATTCCACTCCATTCCACTCTACACTCCACTCCTGTCTTCGTCTTTCCACTCCCCTACACTCTACTGCAATTTTTTCCATTCCACTCCATTCCATTCCATTCCATTCCATTCCGTTCCATTCCATTGCATTCCATTCCATTCCATTCCTTTACATTCCTTTACATTGTAATATATTCCATTCCAGTACTTTCCATTCCATTCCATTCTACTCCTATCCCCTCCATTCCAATCCACTGCATTCCATTCCTTTTCAGTCCATTCCATTGCATTCCATTCCATTCATTTCAAATCCACTCTTCTCCTCTCCACTTGTCTCCAGTCCACTGCATTCCATTCATTCCCATTCATCTCCATTCCAGTATACTCCATTCCGTTCCATTCCATTCCATTCGACTCCATTCCAATCTACTCCACTCCCTTCCTTTCTACTCCATTCCACTCTACTGCACTCCACTGCCATTTTTTTACATTGCATTCCTTTCCATTCCTTTGCATTCTTTTCTAATCCATTCCAGTCCACTACACTCTTTTCCTTTCTTCTCTATTCCACTCCACTGAACTCCACTGCCCTTTTTTTCAGTCCATTGCATTCCATTCCATTCCCTTCCATTTCGTTTCGTTACGTTCCATTCCGTTCCGTTCCTTTTCATTCCGTTCCATTGTATTCCATTCCCTTCCATTACTTTCTATTCCATTCCATTCTAATCCAATCCGCTCCACTCTAATCCAATGCATTCCATTCCATTCCATTCCTTTGCATTGCATTCAATTCTATTCAATTCAATTCCGCTTTTCACTCCACTCCTCTCCACTCCACTGCATTCCATTCCATTCCATTCCTTTCTACTCCATTCCACTCCACTCCACTCCTTTCCAATCTTCTCCATTACACTCCACTGCATTCCACTGCACTTTATTCCATTCCATTCCATTCCGTTCCTTTCCATTCCATTCCATTCGTTCCTCTAGAATACACTCCACTCCACTCCATTCCACTCCAATCCATTCAACTCAAATCCACTCCTCCCCTCCACTCCTCTCCTCTCCACTTCATTCTGCTCCTTACCATTCAACTACATTCCAGTCCCTTCCATTCCATTCCATTCCATTCCATTCCATTCCATTCCATTCCATTCCTTTCCATTCCATTCCATTCCATTCCTTTCCATTTCATTTCATTCCATTCCATTCCATTGTCCTCCATTCCACTGCACTCCACTCTCTTCATTTCTTCTCCATTCCACTCCACTACTCTCCCCTGAACTTTTTTTCATTCCAGTTCTTTCCATTCCGTTCCATTTCATTCCATTCTTTTCCACTAAAATCCACTCCACTGCACTCCAATCCATTCCATTCCATTCTATTCCATTCAAATCCACTATTCACCCCACTCCTCTCAACTCCACTGCATTTTATTCCTTCCCATTCGCCTACATTGCATTCCACTCCATTCCATTCCATTCCATTCCAATTGCACTCTATTCTACTCTGTTCCATTCGGTTCCATTACTTTTCATTCTGTTCCTTTGTATTCCATTCCATTCCATTACTTTCCTTTCCATTCCATTCTACTCCAATCCACTTCACGCCAATCCAATGCTTTCCATTCCATTCCATTCCATTCCATTACATTACATTACATTACATTTTTTTCATTCCATTCCATTAAATTCCGTTCCATTCCATTCAATTCCATTCCATTCTTTTCAAGTACAATCCACTCCACTGGACTCCAAACCATTCCATTCCATTCCATTCAATTCATATCCACTCCTCTCCACTCCACAGCATTCCATTCCTTCCCATTGACGTCCATTTCTGTCCACTCCATTCCATTACATTCAACTCCATTTCACTCCACTACACTATCTTCCTTTCTTCTTCATTCCACTCCTCTGCACTCCACTGCACTTTTTTCCATTCCATTCTGTTCCATTCCATTCCCTTCCGTCCTGTTCCATTCCATTCCATTCTATTCCATTCCTATCCCCTCCATGCTGCTCCACTCCAGTCCACTGCATTCCATTCCATTCCATTCAATTCCATTCCATTCCATTCCATTCCACCTGAATCTACTGTACTCCCCGCCATTCCACTCCACTCCATTACACTCCATTCCATTCCTTCCCATTCCACTGCACTCCACTACACTCCTCTCCATTCCATTCATTGCAAGGACACTGCACATGACTGCACTCCATCACATTCCATTCCATTCCATTCCTTTTCATTCCCTTCCATTGTATTCCTTTAAATTCCACTACTATCCATTCCATTCCATTCTACTTCAATCCACTCCACTCCAATCCACTGAATTGCATTCCATTCCACTGCATTCCATTCCATTGCTTTCCTATCCATTCAATTCGAATCCACTCTTCTCCACTCCAATCCCCTCCACTCCACTGCATTCCATTTTTCCCATTCGCCTCCATTGCATTCCATTAAATTCCATTCCATTCCAATCCATTCCTTTCAATTCTACTACATTCCACTCCCCTCCTCTCCCTTCGTTTAGTCTCCATTCCACTGCTTTACACACCACTGCACTTTTTTCCATTCCATCCAATTCCTTTCCTTTCCTTTCCATTCCATTCCATTCAATTCCATTCTGTTCTTTTCCACTATAATCCACTCCATTCCACTGCAATCCATTCCATTGTATTCCATTCGATTCCATTCAAATCCACTCTTGTGCACTCCACTCCTCTCCACTCCAATGCATTCAATTTCTTCCCACTTGCCTCCATTAGTATCCACTCCTTTCCATTCCATTCCATTCCACTCTTTCCGTTCCACTGCAGTATATTGCATTCCACTCCACTCGACTCTCTTCCTTTCTTCTCTGTTCTGCTTCACTGCACTCCACTGTACTTTTTTCAATTCCATTCCATTCCATTCCATTCCATTCCATTCCATTCCATTCCATTCCATTCTATTCAGTTCCGTTCCATTCCATTCCATTGCTTTCCATTCCATTCCATTCCATTCCATTCCATTCCATTCCATTCCATTCCGTTCTATTCCATTGCATTCTATTCCAATCCATTCCGTTTCTTTCCATTCCATTCCATTTCATTCTATTCCATTCCACTCCATTCCATTCTATTCCATGACTTTTCATTCCATTCCACTGCATTCCACTTCACTCCAATCAATTCCTTTCTTCTCCATTCCACTCCACTGCACTACATTGAACTTTTTTCCATTCATTCCATTCCATTTCATTCCATTCCATTCCATTCCATTCCATTCCATTCCATTCCATTCCACTCCATTTCATTTCATTCCATTCCATTCCATTCCATTGCATTCCCCTCTGCGCAACTCCACTCCAATGCACTGCTTTCCATTCCATTCCATTCCATTCCATTCCATTCCATTCCATTTATTTCCGTTTCATTCCATTACACCGGAATCCACTCTAATCCCCGCCATTTCACTCTACTCCACTCCACTCCTCTCCATTTCATTCATTTCCAATACACTGCACTCCACTCCTCTCCATTCAATTATTTTTCATTCATTCCATTCTATTCCATTACATTCCATTCCATTGGTTTCCATTCCATTCAATTCTACTCCAATCCTCTCTACTCCAATCCACTGCGTTCCGATCTATTCCATTCCGTTGCATTGCCTTCCATTCCATTCAATTCAATTACATTCATTCCTCTCCACTCTTCACCACTACACTTCATTCCATCCCTTCCCATTCACCTCCATTACAGTCGACTCCGTTCCATTCCTTTCCATTCCTTTCCACTCCATTCCACTCTACACTCCACTCCTGTCTTCGTCTTTCCACTCCCCTACACTCTACTGCACTTTTTACCATTCCACTCCATTCCATTCCATTCCATTCCGTTCCTTTCCATTCCATTACATTCCATTTCATTCCTTTACATTCCTTTACATTGTAATATATTCCATTCCAGTACTTTCCATTCCATTACATTCTACTCCTATCCACTGCATTCCAATCCAATGCATTCCATTCCTTTTCAGTCCATTCCATTGCATTCCATTCCATTCAATTCAAATCCACTCTTCTCCTCTCCACTTGTCTCCAGTCCACTGCATTCCATTCATTCCCATTCATCTCCATTCCAGTATACTCCATTCCGTTCCATTCCATTCCATTCGACTCCATTCCAATCTACTCCACTCCCTTCCTTTCTACTCCATTCCACTCCACTGCACTCCACTGCCCTTTTTTTACATTGCATTCCTTTCCATTCCTTTGCATTCTTTTCTAATCCATTCCAGTCCACTACACTCTGTTCCTTTCTTCTCTATTCCACTCCACTGAACTCCACTGCCCTTTTTTTCAGTCCATTGCATTCCATTCCATTCCCTTCCATTTCGTTACGTTACGTTCCATTCCGTTCCGTTCCTTTTCATTCCGTTCCATTGTATTCCATTCCATTCCATTACTTTCTATTCCATTCCATTCTAATCCAATCCGCTCCACTCTAATCCAATGCATTCCATTCCATGCCATTCCTTTGCATTGCATTCAATTCTATTCAATTCAATTCCGCTTTTCACTCCACTCCTCTCCACTCCACTGCATTCCATTCCATTCCATTCCATTCCATTCCTTTCGACTCCATTCCACTCCACTCCACTCCTTTCCAATCTGCTCCATTACACTTCACTGCATTCCACTGCACTTTATTCCATTCCATTCCATTCCGTTCCTTTCCATTCCATTCGTTCCTCTAGAATACACTCCACTCCACTCCATTCCACTCCAATCCATTCAACTCAATGCCACTCCTCCACTCCACTCCTCTCCTCTACACTTCATTCTGCTCCTTACCATTCAACTACATTCCATTCCATTCCATTCCATTCCATTCCATTCCATTCCATTCCATTCCATTCCATTCCATTCCTTTCCATTCCATTTCATTCCATTCCATTCCATTACCCTCCATTCCACTGCACTCCACTCTCTTCATTTCTTCTCCATTCCACTCCACTACTCTCCCCTGAACTTTTTTTCATTCCAGTTCTTTCCATTCCGTTCCATTTCATTCCATTCTTTTCCACTACAATCCACTCCACTGCCTTCCAATCCATTCCATACCATTCTATTCCATTCAAATCCACTATTCACCCCACTCCTCTCAACTCCACTGCATTTTATTCCTTCCCATTCGCCTACATTGCATTCCACTCCATTCCATTCCATTCCATTCCATTCCATTCCATTCCATTCCAATTGCACTCTATTCTACTCTGTTCCATTCGGTTCCATTACTTTTCATTCTGTTCCTTTGTATTCCATTCCATTCCATTACTTTCCTTTCCATTCCATTCTACTCCAATCCACTCCACGCCAATCCAATGCTTTCCATTCCATTCCATTCCATTACATTCCATTACATTCCATTACATTACATTTTTTTCATTCCATTCCATTAAATTCCGTTCCATTCCATTCAATTCCATTCCATTCTTTTCAAGTACAATCCACTCCACTGGACTCCAAACCATTCCATTCCATTCCATTCAATTCATATCCACTCCTCTCCACTCCACAGCATTCCATTCCTTCCCATTGACGTCCATTTCTGTCCACTCCATTCCATTACATTCAACTCCATTTCACTCCACTACACTATCTTCCTTTCTTCTTCATTCCACTCCTCTGCACTCCACTGCACTTTTTTCCATTCCATTCTGTTCCATTCCATTCCCTTCCGTCCTGTTCCATTCCATTCCATTCTATTCCATTCCTATCCCCTCCATGCAGCTCCACTCCAGTCCACTGCATTCCATTCCATTCCATTCAATTCCATTCCATTCCATTCCATTCCATTCCATTCCATTCCACCTGAATCTACTGTACTCCCCGCCATTCCACTCCACTCCATTACACTCCATTCCATTCCTTCCCATTCCACTGTACTCCACTACCCTCCTCTCCATTCCATTCATTGCAAGGACACTGCACATGACTGCACTCCATCACATTCCATTCCATTCCATTCATTTTCATTCCCTTCCATTGTATTCCTTTAAATTCCAGTACTATCCATTCCATTCCATTCTACTCCAATCCACTCCACTCCAATCCACTGAATTGCATTCCATTCCATTGCATTCCATTCCATTGCTTTCCTATCCATTCAATTCGAATCCACTCTTCTCCACTCCAATCCCCTCCACTCCACTGCATTCCATTTTTCCCATTCGCCTCCATTGCATTCCATTAAATTCCATTCCATTCCAATCCATTCCTTTCAATTCTACTACATTCCACTCCCCTCCTCTCCCTTCGTTTAGTCTCCATTCCACTGCTTTACACACCACTGCACTTTTTTCCATTCCATCCAATTCCTTTCCTTTCTTTTCCATTCCATTCCATTCAATTCCATTCTGTTCTTTTCCACTATAATCCACTCCACTCCACTGCAATCCATTCCATTGTATTCCATTCGATTCCATTCAAATCCACTCTTCTGCACTCCACTCCTCTCCACTCCAATGCATTCAATTTCTTCCCACTTGCCTCCATTTATATCCACTCCTTTCCATTCCATTCCATTCCACTCTTTCCGTTCCACTGCAGTATATTGCATTCCACTCCACTCGACTCTTTTCCTTTCTTCTCTGTTCTGCTTCACTGCACTCCACTGTACTTTTTTCAATTCCATTCCATTCCATTCCATTCCATTCCATTCCATTCCTTTCCATTC
The DNA here is from genome assembly GCF_028878055.3 of Symphalangus syndactylus. Lineage (NCBI taxonomy): Eukaryota > Metazoa > Chordata > Mammalia > Primates > Hylobatidae > Symphalangus > Symphalangus syndactylus. The sequence goes on along the minus strand of NC_072434.2, from coordinate 44,401,288 downwards.
CATTCCATTCCATTCTATTCAGTTCCGTTCCATTCCATTCCATTGCTTTCCATTCCATTCCATTCCATTCCATTCCATTCCATTCCATTCTATTCCATTGCATTCTATTCCATTCCATTCCGTTTCTTTCCATTCCATTCCATTTCATTCTATTCCATTCCACTCCATTCCATTCTATTCCATGACTTTTCATTCCATTCCACTGCATTCCACTTCACTCCACTCAATTCCTTTCTTCTCCATTCCACTCCACTGCACTATATTGAACTTTTTTCCATTCATTCCATTCCATTTCATTTCATTCCATTCCATTCCATTCCATTCCATTGCATTCCATTCCATTCCATTGCATTCCCCTCTGCGCAACTCCACTCCAATGCACTGCTTTCCATTAAATTCCATTCCATTCCATTCCATTCCATTCCATTCCATTTATTTCCATTTCATTCCATTCAACCTGAATCCACTCTAATGCCCTCCATTTCACTCTACTCCACTCCACTCCTCTCCATTTCATTCATTTCCAATACACTGCACTCCACTCCTCTCCATTCAATTACTTTTCATTCATTCCATTCTATTCCATTCCATTCCGTTGGTTTCCATTCCATTCAATTCTACTCCAATCCTCCCTACTCCAATCCAGTGCATTCCGATCTATTCCATTCCGTTGCATTGCGTTCCATTCCATTCAATTCAAATACACTCTTTCCTCTCCACTCTTCACCACTACACTGCATTCCATTCCTTCCCATTCACCTCCACTACAGTCGACTCCGTTCCATTCCTTTCCATTCCATTCCACTCCATTCCACTCTACACTCCACTCCTGTCTTCGTCTTTCAACTCCCCTACACTCTACTGCACGTTTTACCATTCCACTCCATTCCATTCCATTCCATTCCATTCCGTTCCATTCCATTGCATTCCATTCCATTCCATTCCTTTACATTCCTTTACATTGTAATATATTCCATTCCAGTACTTTCCATTCCATTCCATTCTACTCCTATCCACTCCATTCCAATCCACTGCATTCCATTCCTTTTCAGTCCATTCCATTGCATTCCATTCCATTCATTTCAAATCCACTCTTCTCCTCTCCACTTGTCTCCAGTCCACTGCATTCCATTCATTCCCATTCATCTCCATTCCAGTATACTCCATTCCGTTCCATTCCATTCCATTCGACTCCATTCCAATCTACTCCACTCCCTTCCTTTCTACTCCATTCCACTCCACTGCACTCCACTGCCCTTTTTTTACATTGCATTCCTTTCCATTCCTTTGCATTCTTTTCTAATCCATTCCAGTCCACTACACTCTTTTCCTTTCTTCTCTATTCCACTCCACTGAACTCCACTGCCCTTTTTTTAGTCCATTGCATTCCATTCCATTCCCTTCCATTTTGTTATCTTACGTTCCATTCCGTTCCGTTCCTTTTGATTCCGTTCCATTGTATTCCATTCCATTCCATTACTTTCTATTCCATTCCATTCTAATCCAATCCGCTCCACTCTAATCCAATGCATTCCATTCCATGCCATTCCTTTGCATTGCATTCAATTCTATACAATTCAATTCCGCATTTCACTCCACTCCTCTCCACTCCACTGCATTCCATTCCATTCCATTCCTTTCTACTCCATTCCACTCCACTCCACTCCTTTCCAATCTTCTCCATTACACTCCACTGCATTCCACTGCACTTTATTCCATTCCATTCCATTCCGTTCATTTCCATTCCATTCCATTCGTTCCTCTAGAATACACTCCACTCTACTCCATTCCTCTCCAATCCATTCAACTCAAATCCACTCCTCCACTCCACTCCTCTCCTCTCCACTTCATTCTGCTCCTTACCATTCAACTACATTCCAGTCCCTTCCTTTCCATTCCATTCCATTCCATTCCATTCCATTCCATTCCATTCCATTCCATTCCTTTCCATTCCATTCCATTCCATTCCTTTCTATTCCATTCCATTCCATTCCATTCCATTCTATTCAGTTCCGTTCCATTCCATTCCATTGCTTTCCATTCCATTCCATTACATTCCATTCCAATCCATTCCATTCCATTCTATTCCATTGCATTCTATTCCATTCCATTCCGTTTTTTTCCATTCCATTCCATTTCATTCTATTCCATTCCACTCCATTCTATTCTATTCCATGACTTTTCATTCCATTCCACTGCATTCCACTTCACTCCACTTATTCCTTTCTTCTCCATTCCACTCCACTGCACTATATTGAACTTTTTTCCATTCATTCCATTCCATTTCATTTCATTCCATTCCATTCCATTCCATTCCATTCCATTCCATTCCATTGCATTCCATTCCATTCCATTGCATTCCCCTCTGCGCAACTCCACTCCAATGCACTGCTTTCCATTAAATTCCATTCCATTCCATTCCATTCCATTCCATTCCATTTATTTCCATTTCATTCCATTCAACCTGAATCCAATCTAATCCCCTCCATTTCACTCTACTCCACTCCACTCCTCTCCATTTCATTGATTTCCAATACACTGCACTCCACTCCTCTCCATTCAATTACTTTTCATTCATTCCATTCTATTCCATTCCATTCCATTGGTTTCCATTCCATTCAATTCTACTCCAATCCTCTCTACTCCAATCCAGTGCATTCCGATCTATTCCATTCCGTTGCATTGCGTTCCATTCCATTCAATTCAAATACACTCTTTCCTCTCCACTCTTCACCACTACACTGCATTCCATTCCTTCCCATTCACCTCCATTACAGTCGACTCCGTTCCATTCCTTTCCATTCCATTCCACTCCATTCCACTCTACACTCCACTCCTGTCTTCGTCTTTCCACTCCCCTACACTCTACTGCACTTTTTTCCATTCCACTCCATTCCATTCCATTCCATTCCATTCCGTTCCATTCCATTGCATTCCATTCCATTCCATTCCTTTACATTCCTTTACATTGTAATATATTCCATTCCAGTACTTTCCATTCCATTCCATTCTACTCCTATCCCCTCCATTCCAATCCACTGCATTCCATTCCTTTTCAGTCCATTCCATTGCATTCCATTCCATTCATTTCAAATCCACTCTTCTCCTCTCCACTTGTCTCCAGTCCACTGCATTCCATTCATTCCCATTCATCTCCATTCCAGTATACTCCATTCCGTTCCATTCCATTCCATTCGACTCCATTCCAATCTACTCCACTCCCTTCCTTTCTACTCCATTCCACTCTACTGCACTCCACTGCCATTTTTTTACATTGCATTCCTTTCCATTCCTTTGCATTCTTTTCTAATCCATTCCAGTCCACTACACTCTTTTCCTTTCTTCTCTATTCCACTCCACTGAACTCCACTGCCCTTTTTTTCACTCCATTGCATTCCATTCCATTCCCTTCCATTTCGTTACTTTACGTTCCATTCCGTTCCGTTCCTTTTCATTCCGTTCCATTGTATTCCATTCCATTCCATTACTTTCTATTCCATTCCATTCTAATCCAATCCGCTCCACTCTAATCCAATGCATTCCATTCCATGCCATTCCTTTGCATTGCATTCAATTCTATTCAATTCAATTCCGCTTTTCACTCCACTCCTCTCCACTCCACTGCATTCCATTCCATTCCATTCCTTTCTACTCCATTCCACTCCACTCCACTCCTTTCCAATCTTCTCCATTACACTCCACTGCATTCCACTGCACTTTATTCCATTCCATTCCATTCCGTTCCTTTCCATTCCATTCCATTCGTTCCTCTAGAATACACTCCATTCCACTCCATTCCACTCCAATCCATTCAACTCAAATCCACTCCTCCACTCCACTCCTCTCCTCTCCACTTCATTCTGCTCCTTACCATTCAACTACATTCCAGTCCCTTCCATTCCATTCCATTCCATTCCATTCCATTCCATTCCATTCCATTCCATTCCATTCCATTCCTTTCCATTCCATTCCATTCCATTTCTTTCCATTTCATTTCATTCCATTCCATTCCATTATCCTCCATTCCACTGCACTCCACTCTCTTCATTTCTTCTCCATTCCACTCCACTACTCTCCCCTGAACTTTTTTCCATTCCAGTTCTTTCCATTCCGTTCCATTTCATTCCATTCTTTTCCACTAAAATCCACTCCACTGCCCTCCAATACATTCCATTCCATTCTATTCCATTCAAATCCACTATTCACCCCACTCCTCTCAACTCCACTGCATTTTATTCCTTCCCATTCGCCTACATTGCATTCCACTCCATTCCATTCCATTCCATTCCAATTGCACTCTATTCTACTCTGTTCCATTCGGTTCCATTACTTTTCATTCTGTTCCTTTGTATTCCATTCCATTCCATTACTTTCCTTTCCATTCCATTCTACTCCAATCCACTCCACGCCAATCCAATGCTTTCATTCCATTCCATTCCATTCCTTTACATTACATTACATTACATTACATTACATTACATTTTTTTCATTGCATTCCATTAAATTCCGTTCCATTCCATTCAATTCCATTCCAATCTTTTCAAGTACAATCCACTCCACTGGACTCCAAACCATTCCATTCCATTCCATTCATTTCATATCCACTCCTCTCCACTCCACAGCATTCCATTCCTTCCCATTGAAGTCCATTTCTGTCCACTCCATTCCATTACATTCAACTCCATTTCACTCCACTACACTATCTTCCTTTCTTCTTCATTCCACTCCTCTGCACTCCACTGCACTTTTTTCCATTCCATTCTGTTCCATTCCATTCCCTTCCGTCCTGTTCCATTCCATTCCATTCTATTCCATTCCTATCCCCTCCATGCAGCTCCACTCCAGTCCACTGCATTCCATTCCATTCCATTCCATTCCATTCCATTCCATTCCATTCCATTCCATTCCATTCCACCTGAATCTACTGTACTCCCCGCCATTCCACTCCACTCCATTACACTCCATTCCATTCCTTCCCATTCCACTGCACTCCACTACACTCCTCTCCATTCCATTCATTGCAAGGACACTGCACATGACTGCACTCCATCACATTCCATTCCATTCCATTCCTTTTCATTCCCTTCCATTGTATTCCTTTAAATTCCACTACTATCCATTCCATTCCATTCTACTTCAATCCACTCCACTCCAATCCACTGAATTGCATTCCATTCCATTGCATTCCATTCCATTGCTTTCCTATCCATTCAATTCGAATCCACTCTTCTCCACTCCAATCCCCTCCACTCCACTGCATTCCATTTTTCCCATTCGCCTCCATTGCATTCCATTAAATTCCATTCCATTCCAATCCATTCCTTTCAATTCTACTACATTCCACTCCCCTCCTCTCCCTTCGTGTAGTCTCCATTCCACTGCTTTACACACCACTGCACTTTTTTCCATTCCATCCAATTCCTTTCCTTTCCTTTCCATTCCATTCTATTCAATTCCATTCTGTTCTTTTCCACTATAATCCACTCCACTCCACTGCAATCCATTCCATTGTATTCCATTCGATTCCATTCAAATCCACTCTTCTGCACTCCACTCCTCTTCACTCCAATGCATTCAATTTCTTCCCACTTGCCTCCATTAATATCCACTCCTTTCCATTCCATTCCATTCCACTCTTTCCGTTCCACTGTAGTATATTGCATTCCACTCCACTCGACTATCTTCCTTTCTTCTCTGTTCTGCTTCATGGCACTCCACTGTACTTTTTTCAATTCCATTCCATTCCATTCCATTCCATTCCATTCCATTCCATTCCATTCCATTCCATTCCATTCTATTCAGTTCCGTTCCATTCCATTCTATTCAGTTCCGTTCCATTCCATTCCATTGCTTTCCATTCCATTCCATTCCATTCCATTCCATTCCATTCCATTCCATTCCGTTCTATTCCATTGCATTCTATTCCATTCCATTCCGTTTCTTTCCATTCCATTCCATTTCATTCTATTCCATTCCACTCCATTCCATTCTATTCCATGACTTTTCATTCCATTCCACTGCATTCCACTTCACTCCACTCAATTCCTTTCTTCTCCATTCCACTCCACTGCACTACATTGAACTTTTTTCCATTCATTCCATTCCATTTCATTCCATTCCATTCCATTCCATTCCATTCCACTCCATTTCATTTCATTCCATTGCATTCCATTCCATTGCATTCCCCTCTGCGCAACTCCACTCCAATGCACTGCTTTCCATTCCATTCCATTCCATTCCATTCCATTCCATTCCATTCCATTTATTTCCGTGTCATTCCATTCCACCGGAATCCACTCTAATCCCCGCCATTTCACTCTACTCCACTCCACTCCTCTCCATTTCATTCATTTCCAATACACTGCACTCCACTCCTCTCCATTCAATTATTTTTCATTCATTCCATTCTATTCCATTCCATTCCATTCCGTTGGATTCCATTCCATTCAATTCTACTCCAATCCTCTCTACTCCAATCCACTGCGTTCCGATCTATTCCATTCCGTTGCATTGCGTTCCATTCCATTCAATTCAAATACATTCTTTCCTCTCCACTCTTCACCACTACACTTCATTCCATCGCTTCCCATTTACCTCCATTACAGTCGACTCCGTTCCATTCCTTTCCATTCCTTTCCACTCCATTCCACTCTACACTCCACTCATGTCTTCGTCTTTCCACTCCCCTACACTCTACTGCACTTTTTTCCATTCCACTCCATTCCATTCCATTCCATTCCATTCCATTCCGTTCCTTTCCATTCCATTACATTCCATTTCATTCCTTTACATTCCTTTACATTGTAATATATTCCATTCCAGTACTTTCCATTCCATTACATTCTACTCCTATCCACTGCATTGCAATCCAATGCATTCCATTCCTTTTCAGTCCATTCCATTGCATTCCATTCCATTCATTTCAAATCCACTCTTCTCCTCTCCACTTGTCTCCAGTCCACTGCATTCCATTCATTCCCATTCATCTCCATTCCAGTATACTCCATTCCGTTCCCTTCCATTCCATTCGACTCCATTCCAATCTACTCCACTCCTTCCTTTCTACTCCATTCCACTCCACTGCACTCCACTGCCCGTTTTTTACATTGCATTCCTTTCCATTCCTTTGCATTCTTTTCTAATCCATTCCAGTCCACTACACTCTGTTCCTTTCTTCTCTATTCCACTCCACTGAACTCCACTGCCCTTTTTTTCAGTCCATTGCATTCCATTGCATTCCCTTCCATTTCGTTACATTACGTTCCATTCCGTTCCTTTCCTTTTCATTCCGTTCCATTGTATTCCATTCCATTCCATTACTTTCTATTCCATTCCATTCTAATCCAATCCGCTCCACTCTAATCCAATGCATTCCATTCCATGCCATTCCTTTGCATTGCATTCAATTCTATTCAATTCAATTCCGCTTTTCACTCCACTCCTCTCCACTCCACTGCATTCCATTCAATTCCATTCCATTCCATTCCATTCCTTTCTACTCCATTCCACTCCACTCCACTCCTTTCCAATCTGCTCCATTACACTTCACTGCATTCCACTGCACTTTATTCCATTCCATTCCATTCCGTTCCTTTCCATTCCATTCGTTCCTCTAGAATACACTCCACTCCACTCCATTCCACTCCAATCGATTCAACTCAAAGCCACTCCTCCACTCCACTCCTCTCCTCTCCACTTCATTCTGCTCCTTACCATTCAACTACATTCCAGTCCCTTCCATTCCATTCCATTCCATTCCATTCCATTCCATTCCATTCCTTTCCATTCCATTTCATTCCATTCCATTCCATTACCCTCCATTCCACTGCACTCCACTCTCTTCATTTATTCTCCATTCCACTCCACTACTCTCCCCTGAACTTTTTTTCATTCCAGTTCTTTCCATTCCGTTCCATTTCATTCCATTGTTTTCCACTACAATCAACTCCACTGCCTTCCAATCCATTCCATACCATTCTATTCCATTCAAATCCACTATTCACCCCACTCCTCTCAACTCCACTGCATTTTATTCCTTCCCATTCGCCTACATTGCATTCCACTCCATTCCATTCCATTCCATTCCATTCCATTCCATTCCATTCCATTCCATTCCATTCCATTCCAATTGCACTCTATTCTACTCTGTTCCATTCGGTTCCATTACTTTTCATTCTGTTCCTTTGTATTCCATTCCATTCCATTACTTTCCTTTCCATTCCATTCTACTCCAATCCACTTCACGCCAATCCAATGCTTTCCATTCCATTCCATTCCATTCCATTCCATTCCATTCCATTACATTACATTTTTTTCATTCCATTCCATTAAATTCCGTTCCATTCCATTCAATTCCATTCCATTCTTTTCAAGTACAATCCACTCCACTGGACTCCAAACCATTCCATTCCATTCCATTCAATTCATATCCACTCCTCTCCACTCCACAGCATTCCATTCCTTCCCATTGACGTCCATTTCTGTCCACTCCATTCCATTACATTCAACTCCATTTCACTCCACTACACTATCTTCCTTTCTTCTTCATTCCACTCCTCTGCACTCCACTGCACTTTTTTCCATTCCATTCTGTTCCATTCCATTCCCTTCCGTCCTGTTCCATTCCATTCCATTCTATTCCATTCCTATCCCCTCCATGCTGCTCCACTCCAGTCCACTGCATTCCATTCCATTCTATTCAATTCCATTCCATTCCATTCCATTCCATTCCACCTGAATCTACTGTACTCCCCGCCATTCCACTCCACTCCATTACACTCCATTCCATTCCTTCCCATTCCACTGCACTCCACTACACTCCTCTCCATTCCATTCATTGCAAGGACACTGCACATGACTGCACTCCATCACATTCCATTCCATTCCATTCCTTTTCATTCCCTTCCATTGTATTCCTTTAAATTCCACTACTATCCATTCCATTCCATTCTACTTCAATCCACTCCACTCCAATCCACTGAATTGCATTCCATTCCATTGCATTCCATTCCATTGCTTTCCTATCCATTCAATTCGAATCCACTCTTCTCCACTCCAATCCCCTCCACTCCACTGCATTCCATTTTTCCCATTCGCCTCCATTGCATTCCATTAAATTCCATTCCATTCCAATCCATTCCTTTCAATTCTACTACATTCCACTCCCCTCCTCTCCCTTCGTGTAGTCTCCATTCCACTGCTTTACACACCACTGCACTTTTTTCCATTCCATCCAATTCCTTTCCTTTCCTTTCCATTCCATTCCATTCCATTCAATTCCATTCTGTTCTTTTCCACTATAATCCACTCCACTCCACTGCAATCCATTCCATTGTATTCCATTCGATTCCATTCAAATCCACTCTTCTGCACTCCACTCCTCTTCACTCCAATGCATTCAATTTCTTCCCACTTGCCTCCATTAATATCCACTCCTTTCCATTCCATTCCATTCCACTCTTTCCGTTCCACTGTAGTATATTGCATTCCACTCCACTCGACTATCTTCCTTTCTTCTCTGTTCTGCTTCACGGCACTCCACTGTACTTTTTTCAATTCCATTCCATTCCATTCCATTCCATTCCATTCCATTCCATTCCATTCCATTCCATTCTATTCAGTTCCGTTCCATTCCATTCCATTGCTTTCCATTCCATTCCATTCCATTCCATTCCATTCCATTCCATTCCATTCCGTTCTATTCCATTGCATTCTATTCCATTCCATTCCGTTTCTTTCCATTCAATTCCATTTCATTCTATTCCATTCCACTCCATTCCATTCTATTCCATGACTTTTCATTCCATTCCACTGCATTCCACTTCACTCCACTCAATTCCTTTCTTCTCCATTCCACTCCACTGCACTACATTGAACTTTTTTCCATTCATTCCATTCCATTTCATTCCATTCCATTCCATTCCATTCCATTCCATTCCATTCCATTCCACTCCATTTCATTTCATTCCATTCCATTCCATTCCATTGCATTCCCCTCTGCGCAACTCCACTCCAATGCACTGCTTTCCATTCCATTCCATTCCATTCCATTCCATTCCATTCCATTCCATTCCATTTATTTCCCTGTCATTCCATTCCACCGGAATCCACTCTAATCCCCGCCATTTCACTCTACTCCACTCCACTCCTCTCCATTTCATTCATTTCCAATACACTGCACTCCACTCCTCTCCATTCAATTATTTTTCATTCATTCCATTCTATTCCATTACATTCCATTCCATTGGTTTCCATTCCATTCAATTCTACTCCAATCCTCTCTACTCCAATCCACTGCGTTCCGATCTATTCCATTCCGTTGCATTGCGTTCCATTCCATTCAATTCAAATACATTCTTTCCTCTCCACTCTTCACCACTACACTGCATTCCATCCCTTCCCATTTACCTCCATTACAGTCGACTCCGTTCCATTCCTTTCCATTCCTTTCCACTCCATTCCACTCTACACTCCACTCCTGTCTTCGTCTTTCCACTCCCCTACACTCTACTGCACTTTTTTCCATTCCACTCCATTCCATTCCATTCCATTCCATTCCATGCCGTTCCTTTCCATTCCATTACAATCCATTTCATTCCTTTACATTCCTTTACATTGTAATATATTCCATTCCAGTACTTTCCATTCCATTACATTCTACTCCTATCCACTGCATTGCAATCCAATGCATTCCATTCCTTTTCAGTCCATTCCATTGCATTCCATTCCATTCATTTCAAATCCACTCTTCTCCTCTCCACTTGTCTCCAGTCCACTGCATTCCATTCATTCCCATTCATCTCCATTCCAGTATACTCCATTCCGTTCCATTCCATTCCATTCGACTCCATTCCAATCTACTCCACTCCCTTCCTTTCTACTCCATTCCACTCCACTGCACTCCACTGCCCTTTTTTTACATTGCATTCCTTTCCATTCCTTTGCATTCTTTTCTAATCCATTCCAGTCCACTACACTCTGTTCCTTTCTTCTCTATTCCACTCCACTGAACTCCACTGCCCTTTTTTTCAGTCCATTGCATTCCATTGCATTCCCTTCCATTTCGTTACGTTACGTTCCATTCCGTTCCGTTCCTTTTCATTCCGTTCCATTGTATTCCATTCCATTCCATTACTTTCTATTCCATTCCATTCTAATCCAATCCGCTCCACTCTAATCCAATGCATTCCATTCCATGCCATTCCTTTGCATTGCATTCAATTCTATTCAATTCAATTCCGCTTTTCACTCCACTCCTCTCCACTCCACTGCATTCCATTCCATTCCATTCCATTCCATTCCATTCCTTTCTACTCCATTCCACTCCACTCCACTCCTTTCCAATCAGCTCCATTACACTTCACTGCATTCCACTGCACTTTATTCCATTCCATTCCATTCCGTTCCTTTCCATTCCATTCGTTCCTCTAGAATACACTCCACTCCACTCCATTCCACTCCAATCGATTCAACTCAAAGCCACTCCTCCACTCCACTCCTCTCCTCTCCACTTCATTCTGCTCCTTACCATTCAACTACATTCCAGTCCCTTCCATTCCATTCCATTCCATTCCATTCCATTCCATTCCATTCCTTTCCATTCCATTTCATTCCATTCCATTCCATTACCCTCCATTCCACTGCACTCCACTCTCTTCATTTCTTCTCCATTCCACTCCACTACTCTCCCCTGAACTTTTTTTCATTCCAGTTCTTTCCATTCCGTTCCATTTCATTCCATTCTTTTCCACTACAATCCACTCCACTGCCTTCCAATCCATTCCATACCATTCTATTCCATTCAAATCCACTATTCACCCCACTCCTCTCAACTCCACTGCATTTTATTCCTTCCCATTCGCCTACATTGCATTCCACTCCATTCCATTCCATTCCATTCCATTCCATTCCATTCCATTCCATTCCATTCCATTCCATTCCATTCCATTCCAATTGCACTCTATTCTACTCTGTTCCATTCGGTTCCATTACTTTTCATTCTGTTCCTTTGTATTCCATTCCATTCCATTACTTTCCTTTCCATTCCATTCTACTCCAATCCACTTCACGCCAATCCAATGCTTTCCATTCCATTCCATTACATTACATTACATTTTTTTCATTCCATTCCATTAAATTCCGTTCCATTCCATTCAATTCCATTCCATTCTTTTCAAGTACAATCCTCTCCACTGGACTCCAAACCATTCCATTCCATTCCATTCAATTCATATCCACTCCTCTCCACTCCACAGCATTCCATTCCTTCCCATTGACGTCCATTTCTGTCCACTCCATTCCATTACATTCAACTCCATTTCACTCCACTACACTATCTTCCTTTCTTCTTCATTCCACTCCTCTGCACTCCACTGCACTTTTTTCCTTTCCATTCTGTTCCATTCCATTCCCTTCCGTCCTGTTCCATTCCATTCCATTCTATTCCATTCCTATCCCCTCCATGCTGCTCCACTCCAGTCCACTGCATTCCATTCCATTCCATTCAATTCCATTCCATTCCATTCCATTCCATTCCATTCCATTCCATTCCATTCCACCTGAATCTACTGTACTCCCCGCCATTCCACTCCACTCCATTACACTCCATTCCATTCCTTCCCATTCCACTGCACTCCACTACACTCCTCTCCATTCCATTCATTGCAAGGACACTGCACATGACTGCACTCCATCACATTCCATTCCATTCCATTCCTTTTCATTCCCTTCCATTGTATTCCTTTAAATTCCACTACTATCCATTCCATTCCATTCTACTCCAATCCACTCCACTCCAATCCACTGAATTGCATTCCATTCCATTGCATTCCATTCCATTGCTTTCCTATCCATTCAATTCGAATCCACTCTTCTCCACTCCAATCCCCTCCACTCCACTGCATTCCATTTTTCCCATTCGCCTCCATTGCATTCCATTAAATTCCATTCCATTCCAATCCATTCCTTTCAATTCTACTACATTCCACTCCCCTCCTCTCCCTTCGTTTAGTCTCCATTGCACTGCTTTACACACCACTGCACTTTTTTCCATTCCATCCAATTCCTTTCCTTTCCTTTCCATTCCATTCCATTCAATTCCATTCTGTTCTTTTCCACTATAATCCACTCCACTCCACTGCAATCCATTCCATTGTATTCCATTCGATTCCATTCAAATCCACTCTTCTGCACTCCACTCCTCTCCACTCCAATGCATTCAATTTCTTCCCACTTGCCTCCATTAATATCCACTCCTTTCCATTCCATTCCATTCCACTCTTTCCGTTCCACTGCAGTATATTGCTTTCCACTCCACTCGACTCTCTTCCTTTCTTCTCTGTTCTGCTTCACTGCACTCCACTGTACTTTTTTCAATTCCATTCCATTCCATTCCATTCCATTCCATTCCATTCCATTCCATTCCATTCCATTCCATTCCATTCTATTCAGTTCCGTTCCATTCCATTCCATTGCTTTCCATTCCATTCCATTCCATTCCATTCCATTCCATTCCATTCTATTCCATTGCATTCTATTCCATTCCATTCCGTTTCTTTCCATTCCATTCCATTTCATTCTATTCCATTCCACTCCATTCCATTCTATTCCATGACTTTTCATTCCATTCCACTGCATTCCACTTCACTCCACTCAATTCCTTTCTTCTCCATTCCACTCCACTGCACTATATTGAACTTTTTTCCATTCATTCCATTCCATTTCATTTCATTCCATTCCATTCCATTCCATTCCATTCCATTCCATTCCATTCCATTGCATTCCATTCCATTCCATTGCATTCCCCTCTGCGCAACTCCACTCCAATGCACTGCTTTCCATTAAATTCCATTCCATTCCATTCCATTCCATTCCATTCCATTCCATTCCATTCCATTTATTTCCATTTCATTCCATTCAACCTGAATCCACTCTAATCCCCTCCATTTCACTCTACTCCACTCCACTCCTCTCCATTTCATTCATTTCCAATACACTGCACTCCACTCCTCTCCATTCAATTACTTTTCATTCATTCCATTCTATTCCATTCCATTCCATTGGTTTCCATTCCATTCAATTCTACTCCAATCCTCTCTACTCCAATCCAGTGCATTCCGATCTATTCCATTCCGTTGCATTGCGTTCCATTCCCTTCAATTCAAATACACTCTTTCCTCTCCACTCTTCACCACTTCACTGCATTCCATTCCTTCCCATTCACCTCCATTACAGTCGACTCCGTTCCATTCCTTTCCATTCCATTCCACTCCATTCCACTCTACACTCCACTCCTGTCTTCGTCTTTCCACTCCCCTACACTCTACTGCACTTTTTTCCATTCCACTCCATTCCATTCCATTCCATTCCATTCCGTTCCATTCCATTGCATTCCATTCCATTCCATTCCTTTACATTCCTTTACATTGTAATATATTCCATTCCAGTACTTTCCATTCCATTCCATTCTACTCCTATCCCCTCCATTCCAATCCACTGCATTCCATTCCTTTTCAGTCCATTCCATTGCATTCCATTTCATTCATTTCAAATCCACTCTTCTCCTCTCCACTTGTCTCCAGTCCACTGCATTCCATTCATTCCCATTCATCTCCATTCCAGTATAATCCATTCCGTTCCATTCCATTCCATTCGACTCCATTCCAATCTACTCCACTCCCTTCCTTTCTACTCCATTCCACTCTACTGCACTCCACTGCCATTTTTTTACATTGCATTCCTTTCCATTCCTTTGCATTCTTTTCTAATCCATTCCAGTCCACTACACTCTTTTCCTTTCTTCTCTATTCCACTCCACTGAACTCCATTGCCCTTTTTTTCAGTCCATTGCATTCCATTCCATTCCCTTCCATTTCGTTACTTTACGTTCCATTCCGTTCCGTTCCTTTTCATTCCGTTCCATTGTATTCCATTCCATTCCATTACTTTCTATTCCATTCCATTCTAATCCAATCCGCTCCACTCTAATCCAATGCATTCCATTCCATGCCATTCCTTTGCATTGCATTCATTTCTACTCAATTCAATTCCGCTTTTCACTCCACTCCTCTCCACTCCACTGCATTCCATTCCATTCCATTCCTTTCTACTCCATTCCACTCCACTCCACTCCTTTCCAATCTTCTCCATTACACTCCACTGCATTCCACTGCACTTTATTCCATTCCATTCCATTCCGTTCCTTTCCATTCCATTCCATTCGTTCCTCTAGAATACACTCCATTCCACTCCATTCCACTCCAATCCATTCAACTCAAATCCACTCCTCCACTCCACT
Organism: Symphalangus syndactylus; assembly: GCF_028878055.3. NCBI lineage: Eukaryota > Metazoa > Chordata > Mammalia > Primates > Hylobatidae > Symphalangus > Symphalangus syndactylus. The sequence goes on along the minus strand of NC_072434.2, from coordinate 44,385,993 downwards.
CCTCTCCTCTCCACTTCATTCTGCTCCTTACCATTCAACTACATTCCAGTCCCTTCCATTCCATTCCATTCCATTCCATTCCATTCCATTCCATTCCATTCCATTCCATTCCATTCCTTTCCATTCCATTTCGTTTCTTTCCATTTCATTTCATTCCATTCCATTCCATTATCCTCCATTCCACTGCACTCCACTCTCTTCATTTCTTCTCCATTCCACTCCACTACTCTCCCCTGAACTTTTTTTCATTCCACTTCTTTCCATTCCGTTCCATTTCATTCCATTCTTTTCCGCTAAAATCCACTCCACTGCCCTCCAATACATTCCATTCCATTCTATTCCATTCAAATCCACTATTCACCCCACCCCTCTCAACTCCACTGCATTTTATTCCTTCCCATTCGCCTACATTGCATTCCACTCCATTCCATTCCATTCCATTCCAATTGCACTCTATTCTACTCTGTTCCATTCGGTTCCATTACTTTTCATTCTGTTCCTTTGTATTCCATTCCATTCCATTACTTTCCTTTCCATTCCATTCTACTCCAATCCACTCCACGCCAATCCAATGCTTTCATTCCATTCCATTCCATTCCTTTACATTACATTACATTACATTATATTATATTACATTACATTTTTTTCATTCCATTCCATTAAATTCCGTTCCATTCCATTCAATTCCATTCCATTCTTTTCAAGTACAATCCACTCCACTGGACTCCAAACCATTCCATTCCATTCCATTCATTTCATATCCACTCCTCTCCACTCCACAGCATTCCATTCCTTCCCATTGAAGTCCATTTCTGTCCACTCCATTCCATTACATTCAACTCCATTTCACTCCACTACACTATCTTCCTTTCTTCTTCATTCCACTCCTCTGCACTCCACTGCACTTTTTTCCATTCCATTCTGTTCCATTCCATTCCCTTCCGTCCTGTTCCATTCCATTCCATTCTATTCCATTCCTATCCCCTCCATGCAGCTCCACTCCAGTCCACTGAATTCAATTCCATTCCATTCCATTCCATTCCATTCCATTCCATTCCATTCCATTCCATTCCATTCCATTCCACCTGAATCTACTGTACTCCCCGCCATTCCACTCCACTCCATTACACTCCATTCCATTCCTTCCCATTCCACTGCACTCCACTACACTCCTCTCCATTCCATTCATTGCAAGGACACTGCGCATGACTGCACTCCATCACATTCCATTCCATTCCATTCCTTTTCATTCCCTTCCATTGTATTCCTTTAAATTCCACTACTATCCATTCCATTCCATTCTACTTCAATCCACTCCACTCCAATCCACTGAATTGCATTCCATTCCATTGCATTCCATTCCATTGCTTTCCTATCCATTCAATTCGAATCCACTCTTCTCCACTCCAATCCCCTCCACTCCACTGCATTCCATTTTTCCCATTCGCCTCCATTGCATTCCATTAAATTCCATTCCATTCCAATCCATTCCTTTCAATTCTACTACATTCCACTCCCCTCCTCTCCCTTCGTGTAGTCTCCATCCCACTGCTTTACACACCACTGCACTTTTTTCCATTCCATCCAATTCCTTTCCTTTCCTTTCCATTCCATTCCATTCAATTCCATTCTGTTCTTTTCCACTATAATCCACTCCACTCCACTGCAATCCATTCCATTGTATTCCATTCGATTTCATTCAAATCCACTCTTCTGCACTCCACTCCTCTTCACTCCAATGCATTCAATTTCTTCCCACTTGCCTCCATTAATATCCACTCCTTTCCATTCCATTCCATTCCACTCTTTCCGTTCCACTGTAGTATATTGCATTCCACTCCACTCGACTATCTTCCTTTCTTCTCTGTTCTGCTTCATGGCACTCCACTGTACTTTTTTCAAATCCATTCCATTCCATTCCATTCCATTCCATTCCATTCCATTCCATTCCATTCCATTCTATTCAGTTCCGTTCCATTCCATTCCATTGCTTTCCATTCCATTCCATTCCATTCCATTCCATTCCATTCCGTTCTATTCCATTGCATTCTATTCCATTCCATTCCGTTTCTTTCCATTCCATTCCATTTCATTCTATTCCATTCCACTCCATTCCATTCTATTCCATGACTTTTCATTCCATTCCACTGCATTCCACTTCACTCCACTCAATTCCTTTCTTCTCCATTCCACTCCACTGCACTGCACTGAACTTTTTTCCATTCATTCCATTCCATTTCATTCCATTCCATTCCATTCCATTCCACTCCATTTCATTTCATTCCATTCCATTCCATTCCATTGCATTCCCCTCTGCGCAACTCCACTCCAATGCACTGCTTTCCATTCCATTCCATTCCATTCCATTCCATTCCATTCCATTCCATTTATTTCCGTGTCATTCCATTCCACCGGAATCCACTCTAATCCCCGCCATTTCACTCTACTCCACTCCACTCCTCTCCATTTCATTCATTTCCAATACACTGCACTCCACTCCTCTCCATTCAATTATTTTTCATTCATTCCATTCTATTCCATTACATTCCATTCCATTGGTTTCCATTCCATTCAATTCTACTCCAATCCTCTCTACTCCAATCCACTGCGTTCCGATCTATTCCATTCCGTTGCATTGCGTTCCATTCCATTCAATTCAAATACATTCTTTCCTCTCCACTCTTCACCACTACACTGCATTCCATCCCTTCCCATTTACCTCCATTACAGTCGACTCCGTTCCATTCCTTTCCATTCCTTTCCACTCCATTCCACTCTACACTCCACTCCTGTCTTCGTCTTTCCACTCCCCTACACTCTACTGCACTTTTTTCCATTCCACTCCATTCCATTCCATTCCATTCCATTCCATTCCATGCCGTTCCTTTCCATTCCATTACATTCCATTTCATTCCTTTACATTCCTTTACATTGTAATATATTCCATTCCAGTACTTTCCATTCCATTACATTCTACTCCTATCCACTGCATTGCAATCCAATGCATTCCATTCCTTTTCAGTCCATTCCATTGCATTCCATTCCATTCATTTCAAATCCACTCTTCTCCTCTCCACTTGTCTCCAGTCCACTGCATTCCATTCATTCCCATTCATCTCCATTCCAGTATACTCCATTCCGTTCCATTCCATTCCATTCGACTCCATTCCAATCTACTCCACTCCCTTCCTTTCTACTCCATTCCACTCCACTGCACTCCACTGCCCTTTTTTTACATTGCATTCCTTTCCATTCCTTTGCATTCTTTTCTAATCCATTCCAGTCCACTACACTCTGTTCCTTTCTTCTCTATTCCACTCCACTGAACTCCACTGCCCTTTTTTTCAGTCCATTGCATTCCATTGCATTCCCTTCCATTTCGTTACATTACGTTCCATTCCGTTCCTTTCCTTTTCATTCCGTTCCATTGTATTCCATTCCATTCCATTACTTTCTATTCCATTCCATTCTAATCCAATCCGCTCCACTCTAATCCAATGCATTCCATTCCATGCCATTCCTTTGCATTGCATTCAATTCTATTCAATTCAATTCCGCTTTTCACTCCACTCCTCTCCACTCCACTGCATTCCATTCAATTCCATTCCATTCCATTCCATTCCTTTCTACTCCATTCCACTCCACTCCACTCCTTTCCACTCTGCTCCATTACACTTCACTGCATTCCACTGCACTTTATTCCATTCCATTCCATTCCGTTCCTTTCCATTCCATTCGTTCCTCTAGAATACACTCCACTCCACTCCATTCCACTCCAATCGATTCAACTCAAAGCCACTCCTCCACTCCACTCCTCTCCTCTCCACTTCATTCTGCTCCTTACCATTCAACTACATTCCAGTCCCTTCCATTCCATTCCATTCCATTCCATTCCATTCCATTCCATTCCATTCCATTCCTTTCCATTCCATTTCATTCCATTCCATTCCATTACCCTCCATTCCACTGCACTCCACTCTCTTCATTTCTTCTCCATTCCACTCCACTACTCTCCCCTGAACTTTTTTTCATTCCAGTTCTTTCCATTCCGTTCCATTTCATTCCATTCTTTTCCACTACAATCCACTCCACTGCCTTCCAATCCATTCCATACCATTCTATTCCATTCAAATCCACTATTCACCCTACTCCTCTCAACTCCACTGCATTTTATTCCTTCCCATTCGCCTACATTGCATTCCACTCCATTCCATTCCATTCCATTCCATTCCATTCCATTCCATTCCAATTGCACTCTATTCTACACTGTTCCATTCGGTTCCATTACTTTTCATTCTGTTCCTTTGTATTCCATTCCATTCCATTACTTTCCTTTCCATTCCATTCTACTCCAATCCACTTCACGCCAATCCAATGCTTTCCATTCCATTCCATTCCATTCCATTCCATTCCATTACATTACATTTTTTTCATTCCATTCCATTAAATTCCGTTCCATTCCATTCAATTCCATTCCATTCTTTTCAAGTACAATCCACTCCACTGGACTCCAAACCATTCCATTCCATTCCATTCAATTCATATCCACTCCTCTCCACTCCACAGCATTCCATTCCTTCCCATTGACGTCCATTTCTGTCCACTCCATTCCATTACATTCAACTCCATTTCACTCCACTACACTATCTTCCTTTCTTCTTCATTCCACTCCTCTGCACTCCACTGCACTTTTTTCCATTCCATTCTGTTCCATTCCATTCCCTTCCGTCCTGTTCCATTCCATTCCATTCTATTCCATTCCTATCCCCTCCATGCTGCTCCACTCCAGTCCACTGCATTCCATTCCATTCCATTCCATTCCATTCCATTCCATTCCATTCCATTCCACCTGAATCTACTGTACTCCCCGCCATTCCACTCCACTCCATTACACTCCATTCCATTCCTTCCCATTCCACTGCACTCCACTACACTCCTCTCCATTCCATTCATTGCAAGGACACTGCGCATGACTGCACTCCATCACATTCCATTCCATTCCATTCCTTTTCATTCCCTTCCATTGTATTCCTTTAAATTCCACTACTATCCATTCCATTCCATTCTACTTCAATCCACTCCACTCCAATCCACTGAATTGCATTCCATTCCATTGCATTCCATTCCATTGCTTTCCTATCCATTCAATTCGAATCCACTCTTCTCCACTCCAATCCCCTCCACTCCACTGCATTCCATTTTTCCCATTCGCCTCCATTGCATTCCATTAAATTCCATTCCATTCCAATCCATTCCTTTCAATTCTACTACATTCCACTCCCCTCCTCTCCCTTCGTGTAGTCTCCATTCCACTGCTTTACACACCACTGCACTTTTTTCCATTCCATCCAATTCCTTTCCTTTCCTTTCCATTCCATTCCATTCAATTCCATTCTGTTCTTTTCCACTATAATCCACTCCACTCCACTGCAATCCATTCCATTGTATTCCATTCGATTCCATTCAAATCCACTCTTCTGCACTCCACTCCTCTCCACTCCAATGCATTCAATTTCTTCCCACTTGCCTCCATTAATATCCACTCCTTTCCATTCCATTCCATTCCACTCTTTCCGTTCCACTGTAGTATATTGCATTCCACTCCACTCGACTATCTTACTTTCTTCTCTGTTCTGCTTCATGGCACTCCACTGTACTTTTTTCAATTCCATTCCATTCCATTCCATTCCATTCCATTCCATTCCATTCCATTCCATTCCATTCCATTCCATTCTATTCAGTTCCGTTCCATTCCATTCCATTGCTTTCCATTCCATTCCATTCCATTCCATTCCATTCCATTCCATTCCATTCCATTCCGTTCTATTCCATTGCATTCTATTCCATTCCATTCCGTTTCTTTCCATTCCATTCCATTTCATTCTATTCCATTCCACTCCATTCCATTCTATTCCATGACTTTTCATTCCATTCCACTCCATTCCACTTCACTCCACTCAATTCCTTTCTTCTCCATTCCACTCCACTGCACTACATTGAACTTTTTTCCATTCATTCCATTCCATTTCATTCCATTCCATTCCATTCCATTCCACTCCATTTCATTTCATTCCATTCCATTCCATTCCATTGCATTCCCCTCTGCGCAACTCCACTCCAATGCACTGCTTTCCATTCCATTCCATTCCATTCCATTCCATTCCATTCCATTCCATTCCATTCCATTTATTTCCGTGTCATTCCATTCCACCGGAATCCACTCTAATCCCCGCCATTTCACTCTACTCCACTCCACTCCTCTCCATTTCATTCATTTCCAATACACTGCACTCCACTCCTCTCCATTCAATTATTTTTCATTCATTCCATTCTATTCCATTACATTCCATTCCATTGGTTTCCATTCCATTCAATTCTACTCCAATCCTCTCTACTCCAATCCACTGCGTTCCGATCTATTCCATTCCGTTGCATTGCGTTCCATTCCATTCAATTCAAATACATTCTTTCCTCTCCACTCTTCACCACTACACTGCATTCCATCCCTTCCCATTTACCTCCATTACAGTCGACTCCGTTCCATTCCTTTCCATTCCTTTCCACTCCATTCCACTCTACACTCCACTCCTGTCTTCGTCTTTCCACTCCCCTACACTCTACTGCACTTTTTTCCATTCCACTCCATTCCATTCCATTCCATTCCATTCCATTCCATTCCATTCCATTCCATTCCATTCCGTTCCTTTCCATTCCATTACATTCCATTTCATTCCTTTACATTCCTTTACATTGTAATATATTCCATTCCAGTACTTTCCATTCCATTACATTCTACTCCTATCCACTGCATTGCAATCCAATGCATTCCATTCCTTTTCAGTCCATTCCATTGCATTCCATTCCATTCATTTCAAATCCACTCTTCTCCTCTCCACTTGTCTCCAGTCCACTGCATTCCATTCATTCCCATTCATCTCCATTCCAGTATACTCCATTCCGTTCCATTCCATTCCATTCGACTCCATTCCAATCTACTCCACTCACTTCCTTTCTACTCCATTCCACTCCACTGCACTCCACTGCCCTTTTTTTACATTGCATTCCTTTCCATTCCTTTGCATTCTTTTCTAATCCATTCCAGTCCACTACACTCTGTTCCTTTCTTCTCTATTCCACTCCACTGAACTCCACTGCCCTTTTTTTCAGTCCATTGCATTCCATTGCATTCCCTTCCATTTCGTTACGTTACGTTCCATTCCGTTCCGTTCCTTTTCATTCCGTTCCATTGTATTCCATTCCATTCCATTACTTTCTATTCCATTCCATTCTAATCCAATCCGCTCCACTCTAATCCAATGCATTCCATTCCATGCCATTCCTTTGCATTGCATTCAATTCTATTCAATTCAATTCCGCTTTTCACTCCACTCCTCTCCACTCCACTGCATTCCATTCCATTCCATTCCATTCCATTCCATTCCATTCCTTTCTACTCCATTCCACTCCACTCCACTCCTTTCCAATCAGCTCCATTACACTTCACTGCATTCCACTGCACTTTATTCCATTCCATTCCATTCCGTTCCTTTCCATTCCATTCGTTCCTCTAGAATACACTCCACTCCACTCCATTCCACTCCAATCGATTCAACTCAAAGCCACTCCTCCACTCCACTCCTCTCCTCTCCACTTCATTCTGCTCCTTACCATTCAACTACATTCCAGTCCCTTCCATTCCATTCCATTCCATTCCATTCCATTCCATTCCTTTCCATTCCATTTCATTCCATTCCATTCCATTACCCTCCATTCCACTGCACTCCACTCTCTTCATTTCTTCTCCATTCCACTCCACTACTCTCCCCTGAACTTTTTTTCATTCCAGTTCTTTCCATTCCGTTCCATTTCATTCCATTCTTTTCCACTACAATCCACTCCACTGCCTTCCAATCAATTCCATACCATTCTATTCCATTCAAATCCACTATTCACCCCACTCCTCTCAACTCCACTGCATTTTATTCCTTCCCATTCGCCTACATTGCATTCCACTCCATTCCATTCCATTCCATTCCATTCCATTCCATTCCATTCCATTCCATTCCATTCCATTCCAATTGCACTCTATTCTACTCTGTTCCATTCGGTTCCATTACTTTTCATTCTGTTCCTTTGTATTCCATTCCATTCCATTACTTTCCTTTCCATTCCATTCTACTCCAATCCACTTCACGCCAATCCAATGCTTTCCATTCCATTCCATTCCATTCCATTACATTACATTACATTACATTTTTTTCATTCCATTCCATTAAATTCCGTTCCATTCCATTCAATTCCATTCCATTCTTTTCAAGTACAATCCACTCCACTGGACTCCAAACCATTCCATTCTATTCCATTCCATTCAATTCATATCCACTCCTCTCCACTCCACAGCATTCCATTCCTTCCCATTGACGTCCATTTCTGTCCACTCCATTCCATTACATTCAACTCCATTTCACTCCACTACACTATCTTCCTTTCTTCTTCATTCCACTCCTCTGCACTCCACTGCACTTTTTTCCATTCCATTCTGTTCCATTCCATTCCCTTCCGTCCTGTTCCATTCCATTCCATTCTATTCCATTCCTATCCCCTCCATGCTGCTCCACTCCAGTCCACTGCATTCCATTCCATTCCATTCAATTCCATTCCATTCCATTCCATTCCATTCCATTCCATTCCATTCCATTCCACCTGAATCTACTGTACTCCCCGCCATTCCACTCCACTCCATTACACTCCATTCCATTCCTTCCCATTCCACTGCACTCCACTACACTCCTCTCCATTCCATTCATTGCAAGGACACTGCACATGACTGCACTCCATCACATTCCATTCCATTCCATTCCTTTTCATTCCCTTCCATTGTATTCCTTTAAATTCCACTACTATCCATTCCATTCCATTCTACTCCAATCCACTCCACTCCAAATCCACTGAATTGCATTCCATTCCATTGCATTCCATTCCATTGCTTTCCTATCCATTCAATTCGAATCCACTCTTCTCCACTCCAATCCCCTCCACTCCACTGCATTCCATTTTTCCCATTCGCCTCCATTGCATTCCATTAAATTCCATTCCATTCAAATCCATTCCTTTCAATTCTACTACATTCCACTCCCCTCCTCTCCCTTCGTTTAGTCTCCATTCCACTGCTTTACACACCACTGCACTTTTTTCCATTCCATCCAATTCCTTTCCTTTCCTTTCCATTCCATTCCATTCAATTCCATTCTGTTCTTTTCCACTATAATCCACTCCACTCCACTGCAATCCATTCCATTGTATTCCATTCGATTCCATTCAAATCCACTCTTCTGCACTCCACTCCTCTCCACTCCAATGCATTCAATTTCTTCCCACTTGCCTCCATTAATATCCACTCCTTTCCATTCCATTCCATTCCACTCTTTCCGTTCCACTGCAGTATATTGCATTCCACTCCACTCGACTCTCTTCCTTTCTTCTCTGTTCTGCTTCACTGCACTCCACTGTACTTTTTTCAATTCCATTCCATTCCATTCCATTCCATTCCATTCCATTCCATTCCATTCTATTCAGTTCCGTTCCATTCCATTCCATTGCTTTCCATTCCATTCCATTCCATTCCATTCCATTCCATTCCATTCCATTCCATTCCATTCCATTCTATTCCATTGCATTCTATTCCATTCCCTTCCGTTTCTTTCCATTCCATTCCATTTCATTCTATTCCATTCCACTCCATTCCATTCTATTCCATGACTTTTCATTCCATTCCACGGCATTCCACTTCACTCCACTCAATTCCTTTCTTCTCCATTCCACTCCACTGCACTATATTGAACTTTTTTCCATTCATTCCATTCCATTTCATTTCATTCCATTCCATTCCATTCCATTCCATTCCATTCCATTCCATTGCATTCCATTCCATTCCATTGCATTCCCCTCTGCGCAACTCCACTCCAATGCACTGCTTTCCAATAAATTCCATTCCATTCCATTCCATTCCATTCCATTCCATTCCATTCCATTCCATTTATTTCCATTTCATTCCATTCAACCTGAATCCACTCTAATCCCCTCCATTTCACTCTACTCCACTCCACTCCTCTCCATTTCATTCATTTCCAATACACTGCACTCCACTCCTCTCCATTCAATTACTTTTCATTCATTCCATTCTATTCCATTCCATTCCATTGGTTTCCATTCCATTCAATTCTACTCCAATCCTCTCTACTCCAATCCAGTGCATTCCGATCTATTCCATTCCGTTGCATTGCGTTCCATTCCCTTCAATTCAAATACACTCTTTCCTCTCCACTCTTCACCACTTCACTGCATTCCATTCCTTCCCATTCACCTCCATTACAGTCGACTCCGTTCCATTCCTTTCCATTCCAGTCCACTCCATTCCACTCTACACTCCACTCCTGTCTTCGTGTTTCCACTCCCCTACACTCTACTGCACTTTTTTCCATTCCACTCCATTCCATTCCATTCCATTCCATTCCGTTCCTTTCCATTCCATTACATTCCATTCCATTCCTTTACATTCCTTTACATTGTAATATATTCCATTCCAGTACTTTCCATTCCATTCCATTCTACTCCTATCCCCTCCATTCTAATCCACTGCATTCCATTCCTTTTCAGTCCATTCCATTGCATTCCATTTCATTCATTTCAAATCCACTCTTCTCCTCTCCACTTGTCTCCAGTCCACTCCATTCCATTCATTCCCATTCATCTCCATTCCAGTATACTCCATTCCGTTCCATTCCATTCCATTCGACTCCATTCCAATCTACTCCACTCCCTTCCTTTCTACTCCATTCCACTCTACTGCACTCCACTGCCATTTTTTTACATTGCATTCCTTTCCATTCCTTTGCATTCTTTTCTAATCCATTCCAGTCCACTACACTCTTTTCCTTTCTTCTCTATTCCACTCCACTGAACTCCACTGCCCTTTTTTTCAGTCCATTGCATTCCATTCCATTCCCTTCCATTTCGTTACTTTACGTTCCATTCCGTTCCGTTCCTTTTCATTCCGTTCCATTGTATTCCATTCCATTCCATTACTTTCTATTCCATTCCATTCTAATCCAATCCGCTCCACTCTAATCCAATGCATTCCATTCCATGCCATTCCTTTGCATTGCATTCAATTCTATTCAATTCAATTCCGCTTTTCACTCCACTCCTCTCCACTCCACTGCATTCCATTCCATTCCATTCCATTCCATTCCATTCCATTCCTTTCTACTCCATTCCACTCCACTCCACTCCTTTCCAATCTGCTCCATTACACTTCACTGCATTCCACTGCACTTTATTCCATTCCATTCCATTCCGTTCCTTTCCATTCCATTCGTTCCTCTAGAATACACTCCACTCCACTCCATTCCACTCCAATCGATTCAACTCAAAGCCACTCCTCCACTCCACTCCTCTCGTCTCCACTTCATTCTGCTCCTTACCATTGAACTACATTCCAGTCCCTTCCATTCCATTCCATTCCATTCCATTCCATTCCATTCCATTCCATTCCTTTCCATTCCATTTCATTCCATTCCATTCCATTACCCTCCATTCCACTGCACTCCACTCTCTTCATTTCTTCTCCATTCCACTCCACTACTCTCCCCTGAACTTTTTTTCATTCCAGTTCTTTCCATTCCGTTCCATTTCATTCCATTCTTTTCCACTACAATCCACTCCACTGCCTTCCAATCCATTCCATACCATTCTATTCCATTCAAATCCACTATTCACCCCACTCCTCTCAACTCCACTGCATTTTATTCCTTCCCATTCGCCTACATTGCATTCCACTCCATTCCATTCCATTCCATTCCATTCCATTCCATTCCATTCCATTCCATTCCATTCCATTCCATTCCAATTGCACTCTATTCTACTCTGTTCCATTCGGTTCCATTAGTTTTCATTCTGTTCCTTTGTATTCCATTCCATTCCATTACTTTCCTTTCCATTCCATTCTACTCCAATCCACTTCACGCCAATCCAATGCTTTCCATTCCATTCCATTCCATTCCATTACATTACATTACATTTTTTTCATTCCATTCCATTAAATTCCGTTCCATTCCATTCAATTCCATTCCATTCTTTTCAAGTACAATCCACTCCACTGGACTCCAAACCATTCCATTCCATTCCATTCAATTCATATCCACTCCTCTCCACTCCACAGCATTCCATTCCTTCCCATTGACGTCCATTTCTGTCCACTCCATTCCATTACATTCAACTCCATTTCACTCCACTACACTATCTTCCTTTCTTCTTCATTCCACTCCTCTGCACTCCACTGCACTTTTTTCCATTCCATTCTGTTCCATTCCATTCCCTTCCGTCCTGTTCCATTCCATTCCATTCTATTCCATTCCTATCCCCTCCATGCTGCTCCACTCCAGTCCACTGCATTCCATTCCATTCCATTCAATTCCATTCCATTCCATTCCATTCCATTCCACCTGAATCTACTGTACTCCCCGCCATTCCACTCCACTCCATTACACTCCATTCCATTCCTTCCCATTCCACTGCACTCCACTACACTCCTCTCCATTCCATTCATTGCAAGGACACTGCACATGACTGCACTCCATCACATTCCATTCCATTCCATTCCTTTTCATTCCCTTCCATTGTATTCCTTTAAATTCCACTACTATCCATTCCATTCCATTCTACTTCAATCCACTCCACTCCAATCCACTGAATTGCATTCCATTACATTGCATTCCATTCCATTGCTTTCCTATCCATTCAATTCGAATCCACTCTTCTCCACTCCAATCCCCTCCACTCCACTGCATTCCATTTTTCCCATTCGCCTCCATTGCATTCCATTAAATTCCATTCCATTCCAATCCATTCCTTTCAATTCTACTACATTCCACTCCCCTCCTCTCCCTTCGTGTAGTCTCCATTCCACTGCTTTACACACCACTGCACTTTTTTCCATTCCATCCAATTCCTTTCCTTTCCTTTCCATTCCATTCCATTCAATTCCATTCTGTTCTTTTCCACTATAATCCACTCCACTCCACTGCAATCCATTCCATTGTATTCCATTCGATTCCATTCAAATCCACTCTTCTGCACTCCACTCCTCTCCACTCCAATGCATTCAATTTCTTCCCACTTGCCTCCATTAATATCCACTCCTTTCCATTCCATTCCATTCCACTCTTTCCGTTCCACTGTAGTATATTGCATTCCACTCCACTCGACTATCTTCCTTTCTTCTCTGTTCTGCTTCACGGCACTCCACTGTACTTTTTTCAATTCCATTCCATTCCATTCCCTTCCATTCCATTCCATTCCATTCCATTCTATTCAGTTCCGTTCCATTCCATTCCATTGCTTTCCATTCCATTCCATTCCATTCCATTCCATTCCATTCCATTCCATTCCATTCCGTTCTATTCCATTGCATTCTATTCCATTCCATTCCGTTTCTTTCCATTCCATTCCATTTCATTCTATTCCATTCCACTCCATTCCATTCTATTCCATGACTTTTCATTCCATTCCACTGCATTCCACTTCACTCCACTCAATTCCTTTCTTCTCCATTCCACTCCACTGCACTACATTGAACTTTTTTCCATTCATTCCATTCCATTTCATTCCATTCCATTCCATTCCATTCCATTCCATTCCATTCCATTCCACTCCATTTCATTTCATTCCATTCCATTCCATTCCATTGCATTCCCCTCTGCGCAACTCCACTCCAATGCACTGCTTTCCATTCCATTCCATTCCATTCCATTCCATTCCATTCCATTCCATTCCATTTATTTCCGTGTCATTCCATTCCACCGGAATCCACTCTAATCCCCGCCATTTCACTCTACTCCACTCCACTCCTCTCCATTTCATTCATTTCCGATACACTGCACTCCACTCCTCTCCATTCAATTATTTTTCATTCATTCCATTCTATTCCATTACATTCCATTCCATTGGTTTCCATTCCATTCAATTCTACTCCAATCCTCTCTACTCCAATCCACTGCGTTCCGATCTATTCCATTCCGTTGCATTGCGTTCCATTCCATTCAATTCAAATACATTCTTTCCTCTCCACTCTTCACCACTACACTGCATTCCATCCCTTCCCATTTACCTCCATTACAGTCGACTCCGTTCCATTCCTTTCCATTCCTTTCCACTCCATTCCACTCTACACTCCACTCCTGTCTTCGTCTTTCCACTCCCCTACACTCTACTGCACTTTTTTCCATTCCACTCCATTCCATTCCATTCCATTCCATTCCATTCCATGCCGTTCCTTTCCATTCCATTACATTCCATTTCATTCCTTTACATTCCTTTACATTGTAATATATTCCATTCCAGTACTTTCCATTCCATTACATTCTACTCCTATCCACTGCATTGCAATCCAATGCATTCCATTCCTTTTCAGTCCATTCCATTGCATTCCATTCCATTCATTTCAAATCCACTCTTCTCCTCTCCACTTGTCTCCAGTCCACTGCATTCCATTCATTCCCATTCATCTCCATTCCAGTATACTCCATTCCGTTCCATTCCATTCCATTCGACTCCATTCCAATCTACTCCACTCCCTTCCTTTCTACTCCATTCCACTCCACTGCACTCCACTGCCCTTTTTTTACATTGCATTCCTTTCCATTCCTTTGCATTCTTTTCTAATCCATTCCAGTCCACTACACTCTGTTCCTTTCTTCTCTATTCCACTCCACTGAACTCCACTGCCCTTTTTTTCAGTCCATTGCATTCCATTGCATTCCCTTCCATTTCGTTACGTTACGTTCCATTCCGTTCCGTTCCTTTTCATTCCGTTCCATTGTATTCCATTCCATTCCATTACTTTCTATTCCATTCCATTCTAATCCAATCCGCTCCACTCTAATCCAATGCATTCCATTCCATGCCATTCCTTTGCATTGCATTCAATTCTATTCAATTCAATTCCGCTTTTCACTCCACTCCTCTCCACTCCACTGCATTCCATTCAATTCCATTCCATTCCATTCCATTCCTTTCTACTCCATTCCACTCCACTCCACTCCTTTCCAATCTGCTCCATTACACTTCACTGCATTCCACTGCACTTTATTCCATTCCATTCCATTCCGTTCCTTTCCATTCCATTCGTTCCTCTAGAATACACTCCACTCCACTCCATTCCACTCCAATCGATTCAACTCAAAGCCACTCCTCCACTCCACTCCTCTCCTCTCCACTTCATTCTGCTCCTTACCATTCAACTACATTCCAGTCCCTTCCATTCCATTCCATTCCATTCCATTCCATTCCATTCCATTCCTTTCCATTCCATTTCATTCCATTCCATTCCATTACCCTCCATTCCACTGCACTCCACTCTCTTCATTTCTTCTCCATTCCACTCCACTACTCTCCCCTGAACTTTTTTTCATTCCAGTTCTTTCCATTCCGTTCCATTTCATTCCATTCTTTTCCACTACAATCCACTCCACTGCCTTCCAATCCATTCCATACCATTCTATTCCATTCAAATCCACTATTCACCCCACTCCTCTCAACTCCACTGCATTTTATTCCTTCCCATTCGCCTACATTGCATTCCACTCCATTCCATTCCATTCCATTCCATTCCATTCCATTCCATTCCATTCCATTCCATTCCAATTGCACTCTATTCTACTCTGTTCCATTCGGTTCCATTACTTTTCATTCTGTTCCTTTGTATTCCATTCCATTCCATTACTTTCCTTTCCATTCCATTCTACTCCAATCCACTTCACGCCAATCCAATGCTTTCCATTCCATTCCATTCCATTCCATTCCATTACATTACATTACATTTTTTTCATTCCATTCCATTAAATTCCGTTCCATTCCATTCAATTCCATTCCATTCTTTTCAAGTACAATCCACTCCACTGGACTCCAAACCATTCCATTCCATTCCATTCAATTCATATCCACTCCTCTCCACTCCACAGCATTCCATTCCTTCCCATTGACGTCCATTTCTGTCCACTCCATTCCATTACATTCAACTCCATTTCACTCCACTACACTATCTTCCTTTCTTCTTCATTCCACTCCTCTGCACTCCACTGCACTTTTTTCCATTCCATTCTGTTCCATTCCATTCCCTTCCGTCCTGTTCCATTCCATTCCATTCTATTCCATTCCTATCCCCTCCATGCTGCTCCACTCCAGTCCACTGCATTCCATTCCATTCCATTCAATTCCATTCCATTCCATTCCATTCCATTCCATTCCATTCCATTCCACCTGAATCTACTGTACTCCCCGCCATTCCACTCCACTCCATTACACTCCATTCCATTCCTTCCCATTCCACTGCACTCCACTACACTCCTCTCCATTCCATTCATTGCAAGGACACTGCACATGACTGCACTCCATCACATTCCATTCCATTCCATTCCTTTTCATTCCCTTCCATTGTATTCCTTTAAATTCCACTACTATCCATTCCATTCCATTCTACTTCAATCCACTCCACTCCAATCCACTGAATTGCATTCCATTCCATTGCATTCCATTCCATTGCTTTCCTATCCATTCAATTCGAATCCACTCTTCTCCACTCCAATCCCCTCCACTCCACTGCATTCCATTTTTCCCATTCGCCTCCATTGCATTCCATTAAATTCCATTCCATTCCAATCCATTCCTTTCAATTCTACTACATTCCACTCCCCTCCTCTCCCTTCGTGTAGTCTCCATTCCACTGCTTTACACACCACTGCACTTTTTTCCATTCCATCCAATTCCTTTCCTTTCCTTTCCATTCCATTCCATTCAATTCCATTCTGTTCTTTTCCACTATAATCCACTCCACTCCACTGCAATCCATTCCATTGTATTCCATTCGATTCCATTCAAATCCACTCTTCTGCACTCCACTCCTCTCCACTCCAATGCATTCAATTTCTTCCCACTTGCCTCCATTAATATCCACTCCTTTCCATACCATTCCATTCCACTCTTTCCGTTCCACTGTACTATATTGCATTCCACTCCACTCGACTATCTTCCTTTCTTCTCTGTTCTGCTTCACGGCACTCCACTGTACTTTTTTCAATTCCATTCCATTCCATTCCATTCCATTCCATTCCATTCCATTCCATTCCATTCTATTCAGTTCCGTTCCATTCCATTCCATTGCTTTCCATTCCATTCCATTCCATTCCATTCCATTCCGTTCTATTCCATTGCATTCTATTCCATTCCATTCCGTTTCTTTCCATTCCATTCCATTTCATTCTATTCCATTCCACTCCATTCCATTCTATTCCATGACTTTTCATTCCATTCCACTGCATTCCACTTCACTCCACTCAATTCCTTTCTTCTCCATTCCACTCCACTGCACTACATTGAACTTTTTTCCATTCATTCCATTCCATTTCATTCCATTCCATTCCATTCCATTCCATTCCATTCCATTCCATTCCACTCCATTTCATTTCATTCCATTCCATTCCATTCCATTGCATTCCCCTCTGCGCAACTCCACTCCAATGCACTGCTTTGCATTCCATTCCATTCCATTCCATTCCATTCCATTCCATTCCATTTATTTCCGTGTCATTCCATTCCACCGGAATCCACTCTAATCCCCGCCATTTCACTCTACTCCACTCCACTCCTCTCCATTTCATTCATTTCCAATACACTGCACTCCACTCCTCTCCATTCAATTATTTTTCATTCATTCCATTCTATTCCATTACATTCCATTCCATTGGTTTCCATTCCATTCAATTCTACTCCAATCCTCTCTACTCCAATCCACTGCGTTCCGATCTATTCCATTCCGTTGCATTGCGTTCCATTCCATTCAATTCAAATACATTCTTTCCTCTCCACTCTTCACCACTACACTGCATTCCATCCCTTCCCATTTACCTCCATTACAGTCGACTCCGTTCCATTCCTTTCCATTCCTTTCCACTCCATTCCACTCTACACTCCACTCCTGTCTTCGTCTTTCCACTCCCCTACACTCTACTGCACTTTTTTCCATTCCACTCCATTCCATTCCATTCCATTCCATTCCATTCCATGCCGTTCCTTTCCATTCCATTACATTCCATTTCATTCCTTTACATTCCTTTACATTGTAATATATTCCATTCCAGTACTTTCCATTCCATTACATTCTACTCCTATCCACTGCATTGCAATCCAATGCATTCCATTCCTTTTCAGTCCATTCCATTGCATTCCATTCCATTCATTTCAAATCCACTCTTCTCCTCTCCACTTGTCTCCAGTCCACTGCATTCCATTCATTCCCATTCATCTCCATTCCAGTATACTCCATTCCGTTCCATTCCATTCCATTCGACTCCATTCCAATCTACTCCACTCCCTTCCTTTCTACTCCATTCCACTCCACTGCACTCCACTGCCCTTTTTTTACATTGCATTCCTTTCCATTCCTTTGCATTCTTTTCTAATCCATTCCAGTCCACTACACTCTGTTCCTTTCTTCTCTATTCCACTCCACTGAACTCCACTGCCCTTTTTTTCAGTCCATTGCATTCCATTGCATTCCCTTCCATTTCGTTACGTTACGTTCCATTCCGTTCCGTTCCTTTTCATTCCGTTCCATTGTATTCCATTCCATTCCATTACTTTCTATTCCATTCCATTCTAATCCAATCCGCTCCACTCTAATCCAATGCATTCCATTCCATGCCATTCCTTTGCATTGCATTCAATTCTATTCAATTCAATTCCGCTTTTCACTCCACTCCTCTCCACTCCACTGCATTCCATTCCATTCCATTCCATTCCATTCCATTCCATTCCTTTCTACTCCATTCCACTCCACTCCACTCCTTTCCAATCTGCTCCATTACACTTCACTGCATTCCACTGCACTTTATTCCATTCCATTCCATTCCGTTCCTTTCCATTCCATTCGTTCCTCTAGAATACACTCCACTCCACTCCATTCCACTCCAATCGATTCAACTCAAAGCCACTCCTCCACTCCACTCCTCTCGTCTCCACTTCATTCTGCTCCTTACCATTGAACTACATTCCAGTCCCTTCCATTCCATTCCATTCCATTCCATTCCATTCCATTCCATTCCTTTCCATTCCATTTCATTCCATTCCATTCCATTACCCTCCATTCCACTGCACTCCACTCTCTTCATTTCTTCTCCATTCCACTCCACTACTCTCCCCTGAACTTTTTTTCATTCCAGTTCTTTCCATTCCGTTCCATTTCATTCCATTCTTTTCCACTACAATCCACTCCACTGCCTTCCAATCCATTCCATACCATTCTATTCCATTCAAATCCACTATTCACCCCACTCCTCTCAACTCCACTGCATTTTATTCCTTCCCATTCGCCTACATTGCATTCCACTCCATTCCATTCCATTCCATTCCATTCCATTCCATTCCATTCCATTCCATTCCAATTGCACTCTATTCTACTCTGTTCCATTCGGTTCCATTACTTTTCATTCTGTTCCTTTGTATTCCATTCCATTCCATTACTTTCCTTTCCATTCCATTCTACTCCAATCCACTTCACGCCAATCCAATGCTTTCCATTCCATTCCATTCCATTCCATTACATTACATTACATTACATTTTTTTCATTCCATTCCATTAAATTCCGTTCCATTCCATTCAATTCCATTCCATTCTTTTCAAGTACAATCCACTCCACTGGACTCCAAATCATTCCATTCCATTCCATTCAATTCATATCCACTCCTCTCCACTCCACAGCATTCCATTCCTTCCCATTGACGTCCATTTCTGTCCACTCCATTCCATTACATTCAACTCCATTTCACTCCACTACACTATCTTCCTTTCTTCTTCATTCCACTCCTCTGCACTCCACTGCACTTTTTTCCATTCCATTCTGTTCCATTCCATTCCCTTCCGTCCTGTTCCATTCCATTCCATTCTATTCCATTCCTATCCCCTCCATGCTGCTCCACTCCAGTCCACTGCATTCCATTCCATTCCATTCAATTCCATTCCATTCCATTCCATTCCATTCCATTCCATTCCATTCCACCTGAATCTACTGTACTCCCCGCCATTCCACTCCACTCCATTACACTCCATTCCATTCCTTCCCATTCCACTGCACTCCACTACACTCCTCTCCATTCCATTCATTGCAAGGACACTGCACATGACTGCACTCCATCACATTCCATTCCATTCCATTCCTTTTCATTCCCTTCCATTGTATTCCTTTAAGTTCCACTACTATCCATTCCATTCCATTCTACTTCAATCCACTCCACTCCAATCCACTGAATTGCATTCCATTCCATTGCATTCCATTCCATTGCTTTCCTATCCATTCAATTCGAATCCACTCTTCTCCACTCCAATCCCCTCCACTCCACTGCATTCCATTTTTCCCATTCGCCTCCATTGCATTCCATTAAATTCCATTCCATTCCAATCCATTCCTTTCAATTCTACTACATTCCACTCCCCTCCTCTCCCTTCGTGTAGTCTCCATTCCACTGCTTTACACACCACTGCACTTTTTTCCATTCCATCCAATTCCTTTCCTTTCCTTTCCATTCCATTCCATTCAATTCCATTCTGTTCTTTTCCACTATAATCCACTCCACTCCACTGCAATCCATTCCATTGTATTCCATTCGATTCCATTCAAATCCACTCTTCTGCACTCCACTCCTCTCCACTCCAATGCATTCAATTTCTTCCCACTTGCCTCCATTAATATCCACTCCTTTCCATACCATTCCATTCCACTCTTTCCGTTCCACTGTACTATATTGCATTCCACTCCACTCGACTATCTTCCTTTCTTCTCTGTTCTGCTTCACGGCACTCCACTGTACTTTTTTCAATTCCATTCCATTCCATTCCATTCCATTCCATTCCATTCCATTCCATTCTATTCAGTTCCGTTCCATTCCATTCCATTGCTTTCCATTCCATTCCATTCCATTCCATTCCATTCCATTCCATTCCGTTCTATTCCATTGCATTCTATTCCATTCCATTCCGTTTCTTTCCATTCCATTCCATTTCATTCTATTCCATTCCACTCCATTCCATTCTATTCCATGACTTTTCATTCCATTCCACTGCATTCCACTTCACTCCACTCAATTCCTTTCTTCTCCATTCCACTCCACTGCACTACATTGAACTTTTTTCCATTCATTCCATTCCATTTCATTCCATTCCATTCCATTCCATTCCATTCCATTCCATTCCATTCCACTCCATTTCATTTCATTCCATTCCATTCCATTCCATTGCATTCCCCTCTGCGCAACTCCACTCCAATGCACTGCTTTGCATTCCATTCCATTCCATTCCATTCCATTCCATTCCATTCCATTCCATTTATTTCCGTGTCATTCCATTCCACCGGAATCCACTCTAATCCCCGCCATTTCACTCTACTCCACTCCACTCCTCTCCATTTCATTCATTTCCAATACACTGCACTCCACTCCTCTCCATTCAATTATTTTTCATTCATTCCATTCTATTCCATTACATTCCATTCCATTGGTTTCCATTCCATTCAATTCTACTCCAATCCTCTCTACTCCAATCCACTGCGTTCCGATCTATTCCATTCCGTTGCATTGCGTTCCATTCCATTCAATTCAAATACATTCTTTCCTCTCCACTCTTCACCACTACACTGCATTCCATCCCTTCCCATTTACCTCCATTACAGTCGACTCCGTTCCATTCCTTTCCATTCCTTTCCACTCCATTCCACTCTACACTCCACTCCTGTCTTCGTCTTTCCACTCCCCTACACTCTACTGCACTTTTTTCCATTCCACTCCATTCCATTCCATTCCATTCCATTCCATTCCATGCCGTTCCTTTCCATTCCATTACATTCCATTTCATTCCTTTACATTCCTTTACATTGTAATATATTCCATTCCAGTACTTTCCATTCCATTACATTCTACTCCTATCCACTGCATTGCAATCCAATGCATTCCATTCCTTTTCAGTCCATTCCATTGCATTCCATTCCATTCATTTCAAATCCACTCTTCTCCTCTCCACTTGTCTCCAGTCCACTGCATTCCATTCATTCCCATTCATCTCCATTCCAGTATACTCCATTCCGTTCCATTCCATTCCATTCGACTCCATTCCAATCTACTCCACTCCCTTCCTTTCTACTCCATTCCACTCCACTGCACTCCACTGCCCTTTTTTTACATTGCATTCCTTTCCATTCCTTTGCATTCTTTTCTAATCCATTCCAGTCCACTACACTCTGTTCCTTTCTTCTCTATTCCACTCCACTGAACTCCACTGCCCTTTTTTTCAGTCCATGGCATTCCATTGCATTCCCTTCCATTTCGTTACGTTACGTTCCATTCCGTTCCGTTCCTTTTCATTCCGTTCCATTGTATTCCATTCCATTCCATTACTTTCTATTCCATTCCATTCTAATCCAATCCGCTCCACTCTAATCCAATGCATTCCATTCCATGCCATTCCTTTGCATTGCATTCAATTCTATTCAATTCAATTCCGCTTTTCACTCCACTCCTCTCCACTCCACTGCATTCCATTCCATTCCATTCCATTCCATTCCATTCCATTCCATTCCTTTCTACTCCATTCCACTCCACTCCACTCCTTTCCAATCTGCTCCATTACACTTCACTGCATTCCACTGCACTTTATTCCATTCCATTCCATTCCGTTCCTTTCCATTCCATTCGTTCCTCTAGAATACACTCCACTCCACTCCATTCCACTCCAATCGATTCAACTCAAAGCCACTCCTCCACTCCACTCCTCTCGTCTCCACTTCATTCTGCTCCTTACCATTCAACTACATTCCAGTCCCTTCCATTCCATTCCATTCCATTCCATTCCATTCCATTCCATTCCATTCCTTTCCATTCCATTTCATTCCATTCCATTCCATTACCCTCCATTCCACTGCACTCCACTCTCTTCATTTCTTCTCCATTCCACTCCACTACTCTCCCCTGAACTTTTTTTCATTCCAGTTCTTTCCATTCCGTTCCATTTCATTCCATTCTTTTCCACTACAATCCACTCCACTGCCTTCCAATCCATTCCATACCATTCTATTCCATTCAAATCCACTATTCACCCCACTCCTCTCAACTCCACTGCATTTTATTCCTTCCCATTCGCCTACATTGCATTCCACTCCATTCCATTCCATTCCATTCCATTCCATTCCATTCCATTCCATTCCATTCCATTCCATTCCATTCCATTCCAATTGCACTCTATTCTACTCTGTTCCATTCGGTTCCATTACTTTTCATTCTGTTCCTTTGTATTCCATTCCATTCCATTACTTTCCTTTCCATTCCATTCTACTCCAATCCACTTCACGCCAATCCAATGCTTTCCATTCCATTCCATTCCATTCCATTCCATTACATTACATTACATTTTTTTCATTCCATTCCATTAAATTCCGTTCCATTCCATTCAATTCCATTCCATTCTTTTCAAGTACAATCCACTCCACTGGACTCCAAACCATTCCATTCCATTCCATTCAATTCATATCCACTCCTCTCCACTCCACAGCATTCCATTCCTTCCCATTGACGTCCATTTCTGTCCACTCCATTCCATTACATTCAACTCCATTTCACTCCACTACACTATCTTCCTTTCTTCTTCATTCCACTCCTCTGCACTCCACTGCACTTTTTTCCATTCCATTCTGTTCCATTCCATTCCCTTCCGTCCTGTTCCATTCCATTCCATTCTATTCCATTCCTATCCCCTCCATGCTGCTCCACTCCAGTCCACTGCATTCCATTCCATTCCATTCAATTCCATTCCATTCCATTCCATTCCATTCCATTCCATTCCATTCCACCTGAATCTACTGTACTCCCCGCCATTCCACTCCACTCCATTACACTCCATTCCATTCCTTCCCATTCCACTGCACTCCACTACACTCCTCTCCATTCCATTCATTGCAAGGACACTGCACATGACTGCACTCCATCACATTCCATTCCATTCCATTCCTTTTCATTCCCTTCCATTGTATTCCTTTAAATTCCACTACTATCCATTCCATTCCATTCTACTTCAATCCACTCCACTCCAATCCACTGAATTGCATTCCATTCCATTGCATTCCATTCCATTGCTTTCCTATCCATTCAATTCGAATCCACTCTTCTCCACTCCAATCCCCTCCACTCCACTGCATTCCATTTTTCCCATTCGCCTCCATTGCATTCCATTAAATTCCATTCCATTCCAATCCATTCCTTTCAATTCTACTACATTCCACTCCCCTCCTCTCCCTTCGTGTAGTCTCCATTCCACTGCTTTACACACCACTGCACTTTTTTCCATTCCATCCAATTCCTTTCCTTTCCTTTCCATTCCATTCCATTCAATTCCATTCTGTTCTTTTCCACTATAATCCACTCCACTCCACTGCAATCCATTCCATTGTATTCCATTCGATTCCATTCAAATCCACTCTTCTGCACTCCACTCCTCTCCACTCCAATGCATTCAATTTCTTCCCACTTGCCTCCATTAATATCCACTCCTTTCCATACCATTCCATTCCACTCTTTCCGTTCCACTGTACTATATTGCATTCCACTCCACTCGACTATCTTCCTTTCTTCTCTGTTCTGCTTCACGGCACTCCACTGTACTTTTTTCAATTCCATTCCATTCCATTCCATTCCATTCCATTCCATTCCATTCCATTCTATTCAGTTCCGTTCCATTCCATTCCATTGCTTTCCATTCCATTCCATTCCATTCCATTCCATTCCATTCCATTCCATTCCATTCCATTCCGTTCTATTCCATTGCATTCTATTCCATTCCATTCCGTTTCTTTCCATTCCATTGCATTTCATTCTATTCCATTCCACTCCATTCCATTCTATTCCATGACTTTTCATTCCATTCCACTGCATTCCACTTCACTCCACTCAATTCCTTTCTTCTCCATTCCACTCAACTGCACTACATTGAACTTTTTTCCATTCATTCCATTCCATTTCATTCCATTCCATTCCATTCCATTCCATTCCATTCCATTCCAGTCCATTTCATTTCATTCCATTCCATTCCATTCCATTGCATTCCCCTCTGCGCAACTCCACTCCAATGCACTGCTTTCCATTCCATTCCATTCCATTCCATTCCATTCCATTCCATTCCATTCCATTTATTTCCGTGTCATTCCATTCCACCGGAATCCACTCTAATCCCCGCCATTTCACTCTACTCCACTCCACTCCTCTCCATTTCATTCATTTCCAATACACTGCACTCCACTCTTCTCCATTCAATTATTTTTCATTCATTCCATTCTATTCCATTACATTCCATTCCATTGGTTTCCATTCCATTCAATTCTACTCCAATCCTCTCTACTCCAATCCACTGCGTTCCGATCTATTCCATTCCGTTGCATGGCGTTCCATTCCATTCAATTCAAATACATTCTTTCCTCTCCACTCTTCACCACTACACTGCATTCCATCCCTTCCCATTTACCTCCATTACAGTCGACTCCGTTCCATTCCTTTCCATTCCTTTCCACTCCATTCCACTCTACACTCCACTCCTGTCTTCGTCTTTCCACTCCCCTACACTCTACTGCACTTTTTTCCATTCCACTCCATTCCATTCCATTCCATTCCATTCCATTCCATTCCATTCCATTCCGTTCCTTTCCATTCCATTACATTCCATTTCATTCCTTTACATTCCTTTACATTGTAATATATTCCATTCCAGTACTTTCCATTCCATTACATTCTACTCCTATCCACTGCATTGCAATCCAATGCATTCCATTCCTTTTCAGTCCATTCCATTGCATTCCATTCCATTCATTTCAAATCCACTCTTCTCCTCTCCACTTGTCTCCAGTCCACTGCATTCCATTCATTCCCATTCATCTCCATTCCAGTATACTCCATTCCGTTCCATTCCATTCCATTCGACTCCATTCCAATCTACTCCACTCCCTTCCTTTCTACTCCATTCCACTCCACTGCACTCCACTGCCCTTTTTTTACATTGCATTCCTTTCCATTCCTTTGCATTCTTTTCTAATCCATTCCAGTCCACTACACTCTGTTCCTTTCTTCTCTATTCCACTCCACTGAACTCCACTGCCCTTTTTTTCAGTCCATTGCATTCCATTGCATTCCCTTCCATTTCGTTACGTTACGTTCCATTCCGTTCTGTTCCTTTTCATTCCGTTCCATTGTATTCCATTCCATTCCATTACTTTCTATTCCATTCCATTCTAATCCAATCCGCTCCACTCTAATCCAATGCATTCCATTCCATGCCATTCCTTTGCATTGCATTCAATTCTATTCAATTCAATTCCGCTTTTCACTCCACTCCTCTCCACTCCACTGCATTCCATTCCATTCCATTCCATTCCGTTCCATTCCATTCCATTCCTTTCTACTCCATTCCACTCCACTCCACTCCTTTCCAATCTGCTCCATTACACTTCACTGCATTCCACTGCACTTTATTCCATTCCATTCCATTCCGTTCCTTTCCATTCCATTCGTTCCTCTAGAATACACTCCACTCCACTCCATTCCACTCCAATCGATTCAACTCAAAGCCACTCCTCCACTCCACTCCTCTCCTCTCCACTTCATTCTGCTCCTTACCATTCAACTACATTCCAGTCCCTTCCATTCCATTCCATTCCATTCCATTCCATTCCATTCCATTCCTTTCCATTCCATTTCATTCCATTCCATTCCATTACCCTCCATTCCACTGCACTCCACTCTCTTCATTTCTTCTCCATTCCACTCCACTACTCTCCCCTGAACTTTTTTTCATTCCAGTTCTTTCCATTCCGTTCCATTTCATTCCATTCTTTTCCACTACAATCCACTCCACTGCCTTCCAATCCATTCCATACCATTCTATTCCATTCAAATCCACTATTCACCCCACTCCTCTCAACTCCACTGCATTTTATTCCTTCCCATTCGCCTACATTGCATTCCACTCCATTCCATTCCATTCCATTCCATTCCATTCCATTCCATTCCATTCCATTCCATTCCATTCCATTCCAATTGCACTCTATTCTACTCTGTTCCATTCGGTTCCATTACTTTTCATTCTGTTCCTTTGTATTCCATTCCATTCCATTACTTTCCTTTCCATTCCATTCTACTCCAATCCACTTCACGCCAATCCAATGCTTTCCATTCCATTCCATTCCATTCCATTCCATTACATTACATTACATTTTTTTCATTCCATTCCATTAAATTCCGTTCCATTCCATTCAATTCCATTCCATTCTTTTCAAGTACAATCCACTCCACTGGACTCCAAACCATTCCATTCCATTCCATTCAATTCATATCCACTCCTCTCCACTCCACAGCATTCCATTCCTTCCCATTGACGTCCATTTCTGTCCACTCCATTCCATTACATTCAACTCCATTTCACTCCACTACACTATCTTCCTTTCTTCTTCATTCCACTCCTCTGCACTCCACTGCACTTTTTTCCATTCCATTCTGTTCCATTCCATTCCCTTCCGTCCTGTTCCATTCCATTCCATTCTATTCCATTCCTATCCCCTCCATGCTGCTCCACTCCAGTCCACTGCATTCCATTCCATTCCATTCAATTCCATTCCATTCCATTCCATTCCATTCCACCTGAATCTACTGTACTCCCCGCCATTCCACTCCACTCCATTACACTCCATTCCATTCCTTCCCATTCCACTGCACTCCACTACACTCCTCTCCATTCCATTCATTGCAAGGACACTGCACATGACTGCACTCCATCACATTCCATTCCATTCCATTCCTTTTCATTCCCTTCCATTGTATTCCTTTAAATTCCACTACTATCCATTCCATTCCATTCTACTTCAATCCACTCCACTCCAATCCACTGAATTGCATTCCATTACATTGCATTCCATTCCATTGCTTTCCTATCCATTCAATTCGAATCCACTCTTCTCCACTCCAATCCCCTCCACTCCACTGCATTCCATTTTTCCCATTCGCCTCCATTGCATTCCATTAAATTCCATTCCATTCCAATCCATTCCTTTCAATTCTACTACATTCCACTCCCCTCCTCTCCCTTCGTGTAGTCTCCATTCCACTGCTTTACACACCACTGCACTTTTTTCCATTCCATCCAATTCCTTTCCTTTCCTTTCCATTCCATTCCATTCAATTCCATTCTGTTCTTTTCCACTATAATCCACTCCACTCCACTGCAATCCATTCCATTGTATTCCATTCGATTCCATTCAAATCCACTCTTCTGCACTCCACTCCTCTCCACTCCAATGCATTCAATTTCTTCCCACTTGCCTCCATTAATATCCACTCCTTTCCATTCCATTCCATTCCACTCTTTCCGTTCCACTGTAGTATATTGCATTCCACTCCACTCGACTATCTTCCTTTCTTCTCTGTTCTGCTTCACGGCACTCCACTGTACTTTTTTCAATTCCATTCCATTCCATTCCATTCCATTCCATTCCATTCCATTCCATTCCATTCCATTCCATTCTATTCAGTTCCGTTCCATTCCATTCCATTGCTTTCCATTCCATTCCATTCCATTCCATTCCATTCCATTCCATTCCATTCCGTTCTATTCCATTGCATTCTATTCCATTCCATTCCGTTTCTTTCCATTCCATTCCATTTCATTCTATTCCATTCCACTCCATTCCATTCTATTCCATGACTTTTCATTCCATTCCACTGCATTCCACTTCACTCCACTCAATTCCTTTCTTCTCCATTCCACTCCACTGCACTACATTGAACTTTTTTCCATTCATTCCATTCCATTTCATTCCATTCCATTCCATTCCATTCCATTCCATTCCATTCCATTCCATTTATTTCCGTGTCATTCCATTCCACCGGAATCCACTCTAATCCCCGCCATTTCACTCTACTCCACTCCACTCCTCTCCATTTCATTCATTTCCGATACACTGCACTCCACTCCTCTCCATTCAATTATTTTTCATTCATTCCATTCTATTCCATTACATTCCATTCCATTGGTTTCCATTCCATTCAATTCTACTCCAATCCTCTCTACTCCAATCCACTGCGTTCCGATCTATTCCATTCCGTTGCATTGCGTTCCATTCCATTCAATTCAAATACATTCTTTCCTCTCCACTCTTCACCACTACACTGCATTCCATCCCTTCCCATTTACCTCCATTACAGTCGACTCCATTCCATTCCTTTCCATTCCTTTCCACTCCATTCCACTCTACACTCCACTCCTGTCTTCGTCTTTCCACTCCCCTACACTCTACTGCACTTTTTTCCATTCCACTCCATTCCATTCCATTCCATTCCATTCCATTCCATGCCGTTCCTTTCCATTCCATTACATTCCATTTCATTCCTTTACATTCCTTTACATTGTAATATATTCCATTCCAGTACTTTCCATTCCATTACATTCTACTCCTATCCACTGCATTGCAATCCAATGCATTCCATTCCTTTTCAGTCCATTCCATTGCATTCCATTCCATTCATTTCAAATCCACTCTTCTCCTCTCCACTTGTCTCCAGTCCACTGCATTCCATTCATTCCCATTCATCTCCATTCCAGTATACTCCATTCCGTTCCATTCCATTCCATTCGACTCCATTCCAATCTACTCCACTCCCTTCCTTTCTACTCCATTCCACTCCACTGCACTCCACTGCCCTTTTTTTACATTGCATTCCTTTCCATTCCTTTGCATTCTTTTCTAATCCATTCCAGTCCACTACACTCTGTTCCTTTCTTCTCTATTCCACTCCACTGAACTCCACTGCCCTTTTTTTCAGTCCATTGCATTCCATTGCATTCCCTTCCATTTCGTTACGTTACGTTCCATTCCGTTCCGTTCCTTTTCATTCCGTTCCATTGTATTCCATTCCATTCCATTACTTTCTATTCCATTCCATTCTAATCCAATCCGCTCCACTCTAATCCAATGCATTCCATTCCATGCCATTCCTTTGCATTGCATTCAATTCTATTCAATTCAATTCCGCTTTTCACTCCACTCCTCTCCACTCCACTGCATTCCATTCCATTCCATTCCATTCCATTCCATTCCATTCCTTTCTACTCCATTCCACTCCACTCCACTCCTTTCCAATCAGCTCCATTACACTTCACTGCATTCCACTGCACTTTATTCCATTCCATTCCATTCCGTTCCTTTCCATTCCATTCGTTCCTCTAGAATACACTCCACTCCACTCCATTCCACTCCAATCGATTCAACTCAAAGCCACTCCTCCACTCCACTCCTCTCCTCTCCACTTCATTCTGCTCCTTACCATTCAACTACATTCCAGTCCCTTCCATTCCATTCCATTCCATTCCATTCCATTCCATTCCTTTCCATTCCATTTCATTCCATTCCATTCCATTACCCTCCATTCCACTGCACTCCACTCTCTTCATTTCTTCTCCATTCCACTCCACTACTCTCCCCTGAACTTTTTTTCATTCCAGTTCTTTCCATTCCGTTCCATTTCATTCCATTCTTTTCCACTACAATCCACTCCACTGCCTTCCAATCCATTCCATACCATTCTATTCCATTCAAATCCACTATTCACCCCACTCCTCTCAACTCCACTGCATTTTATTCCTTCCCATTCGCCTACATTGCATTCCACTCCATTCCATTCCATTCCATTCCATTCCATTCCTCTCCATTCCATTCCATTCCATTCTACTCAGTTCCGTTCCATTCCATTCCATTGCTTTCCATTCCATTCCATTCCATTCCATTCCATTCCATTCCATTCCATTCCATTCTATTCCATTGCATTTTATTCCATTCCATTCCGTTTCTTTCCATTCCATTCCATTTCATTCTATTCCATTCCACTCCATTCCATTCTATTCCATGACTTTTCATTCCATTCCACTGCATTCCACTTCACTCCACTCAATTCCTTTCTTCTCCATTCCACTCCACTGCACTATATTGAACTTTTTTCCATTCATTCCATTCCATTTTATTTCATTCCATTCCATTCCATTCCATTTTATTCCATTCCATTCCATTCCATTGCATTCCATTCCATTCCATTGCATTCCTCTCTGCGCAACTCCACTCCAATGCACTGCTTTCCATTAAATTCCATTCCATTCCATTCCATTCCTTTCCATTTATTTCCATTTCATTCCATTCCACCTGAATCCACTCTAATCCCCTCCATTTCACTCTACTCCACTCCACTCCTCTCCATTTCATTCATTTCCAATACACTGCACTCCACTCCTCTCCATTCAATTACTTTTCATTCATTCCATTCTATTCCATTCCATTCCATTGGTTTCCATTCCATTCAATTCTACTCCAATCCTCTCTACTCCAATCCAGTGCATTCCGATCTATTCCATTCCTTTGCATTGCGTTCCATTCCATTCAATTCAAATACAATTTTTCCTCTCCACTCTTCACCACTACACTGCATTCCATTCCTTCCATTTCACCTCCATTACACTCGACTCCGTTCCATTCCTTTCCATTCCATTCCACTCCATTCCACTCTACACTCCACTCCTGTCTTCGTCTTTCCACTCCCCTACACTCTACTGCACTTTTTTCCATTCCACTCCATTCCATTCCATTCCATTCCATTCCGTTCCATTCCATTGCATTCCATTCCATTCCATTCCTTTACATTCCTTTACATTGTAATATATTCCATTCCAGTACTTTCCATTCCATTCCATTCTACTCCTATCCCCTCCATTCCAATCCACTGCATTCCATTTCTTTTCAGTCCATTCCATTGCATTCCATTCCATTCATTTCAAATCCACTCTTCTCCTCTCCACTTGTCTCCAGTCCACTGCATTCCATTCATTCCCATTCATCTCCATTCCAGTATACTCCATTCCGTTCCATTCCATTCCATTCGACTCCATTCCAATCTACTCCACTCCCTTCCTTTCTACTCCATTCCACTCTACTGCACTCCACTGCCATTTTTTTACATTGCATTACTTTCCATTCCTTTGCATTCTTTTCTAATCCATTCCAGTCCACTACACTCTTTTCCTTTCTTCTCTATTCCACTCCACTGTACTCCACTGCCCTTTTTTTCAGTCCATTGCATTCCATTCCATTCCCTTCCATTTCGTTACGTTACGTTCCATTCCGTTCCGTTCCTTTTCATTCCGTTCCATTGTATTCCATTCCATTCCATTACTTTCTATTCCATTCCATTCTAATCCAATCCGCTCCACTCTAATCCAATGCATTCCATTCCATGCCATTCCTTTGCATTGCATTCAATTCTATTCAATTCAATTCCGCATTTCACTCCACTCCTCTCCACTCCACTGCATTCCATTCCATTCCATTCCTTTCTACTCCATTCCACTCCACTCCACTCCTTTCCAATCTTCTCCATTACACTCCACTGCATTCCACTGCACTTTATTCCATTCAATTCCATTCCGTTCCTTTCCATTCCATTCCATTCGTTCCTCTAGAATACACTCCACTCCACTCCATTCCACTCCAATCCATTCAACTCAAATCCACTCCTCCACTCCACTCCTCTCCTCTCCACTTCATTCTGCTCCTTACCATTCAACTACATTCCAGTCCCTTCCATTCCATTCCATTCCATTCCATTCCATTCCATTCCATTCCATTCCATTCCATTCCATTCCATTCCTTTCCATTCCATTCCATTCCATTTCTTTCCATTTCATTTCATTCCATTCCATTCCATTATCCTCCATTCCACTGCACTCCACTCTCTTCATTTCTTCTCCATTCCACTCCACTACTCTCCCCTGAACTTTTTTTCATTCCAGTTCTTTCCATTCCGTTCAATTTCATTCCATTCTTTTCCACTACAATCCACTCCACTGCCCTCCAATCCATTCCATTCCATTCTATTCCATTCAAATCCAATATTCACCCCACTCCTCTCAACTCCACTGTATTTTATTCCTTCCCATTCGCCTACATTGCATTCCACTCCATTAAATTCCATTCCATTCCAATTGCACTCTATTCTACACTGTTCCATTCGGTTCCATTACTTTTCATTCTGTTCCTTTGTATTCCATTCCATTCCATTACTTTCCTTTCCATTCCATTCTACTCCAATCCACTCCACGCCAATCCAATGCTTTCATTCCATTCCATTCCATTCCTTTACATTACATTACATTACATTACATTACATTTTTTTTCATTCCATTCCATTAAATTCCGTTCCATTCCATTCAATTCCAT
The DNA here is from genome assembly GCF_028878055.3 of Symphalangus syndactylus. Taxonomy (NCBI): domain Eukaryota; kingdom Metazoa; phylum Chordata; class Mammalia; order Primates; family Hylobatidae; genus Symphalangus; species Symphalangus syndactylus. The sequence continues at coordinate 44,352,604 of NC_072434.2, read as the reverse complement.
TCCATTCTTTTCAAGTACAATCCACTCCACTGGACTCCAAACCATTCCATTCCATTCCATTCAATTCATATCCACTCCTCTCCACTCCACAGCATTCCATTCCTTCCCATTGACGTCCATTTCTGTCCACTCCATTCCATTACATTCAACTCCATTTCACTCCACTACACTATCTTCCTTTCTTCTTCATTCCACTCCTCTGCACTCCACTGCACTTTTTTCCATTCCATTCTGTTCCATTCCATTCCCTTCCGTTCTGTTCCATTCCATTCCATTCTATTCCATTCCTATCCCCTCCATGCAGCTCCACTCCAGTCCACTGCATTCCATTCCATTCCATTCCATTCCATTCCATTCCATTCCATTCCATTCCACCTGAATCTACTGTACTCCCCGCCATTCCACTCCACTCCATTACACTCCATTCCATTCCTTCCCATTCCACTGCACTCCACTACACTCCTCTCCATTCCATTCATTGCAAGGACACTACACATGACTGCACTCCATCACATTCCATTACATTCCTTTCCTTTTCATTCCCTTCCATTGTATTCCTTTAAATTCCACTACTATCCATTCCATTCCATTCTACTCCAATCCACTCCACTCCAATCCACTGAATTGCATTCCATTCCATTGCATTCTATTCCATTGCTTTCCTATCCATTCAATTCGAATCCACTCTTCTCCACTCCAATCCCCTCCACTCCACTGCATTCCATTTTTCCCATTCGCCTCCATTGCATTCCATTAAATTCCATTCCATTCCAATCCATTCCTTTCAATTCTACTACATTCCACTCCCCTCCTCTCCCTTCGTTTAGTCTCCATTCCACTGCTTTACACACCACTGCACTTTTTTCCATTCCATCCAATTCCTTTCCTTTCCTTTCCTTTCCTTTCCATTCCATTCAATTCCATTCTGTTCTTTTCCACTATAATCCACCCCACTCCACTGCAATCCATTCCATTGTATTCCATTCGATTCCATTCAAATCCACTCTTCTGCACTCCACTCCTCTCCACTCCAATGCATTCAATTTCTTCCCACTTGCCTCCATTACTATCCACTCCTTTTCATTCCATTCCATTCCATTCCACTCTTTCCGTTCCACTGCAGTATATTGCATTCCACTCCAATCGACTCTCTTCCTTTCTTCTCTGTTCTGCTTCACTGCACTCCACTGTACTTTTTTCAATTCCATTCCATTCCATTCCATTCCATTCCATTCCATTCCATTCCATTCCATTCCATTCCATTCCATTCCATTCCTCTCCATTCCATTCCATACCATTCTATTCAGTTCCGTTCCATTCCATTCCATTGGTTTCCATTCCATTCCATTCCATTCCATTCCATTCCATTCCATTCCATTCCATTCTATTCCATTGCATTCTATTCCATTCCATTCCGTTTCTTTCCATTCCATTCCATTTCATTCTATTCCATTCCACTCCATTCCATTCTATTCCATGACTTTTCATTCCATTCCACTGCATTCCACTTCACTCCACTCAATTCCTTTCTTCTCCATTCCACTCCACTGCACTATATTGAACTTTTTTCCATTCATTCCATTCCATTTCATTTCATTCCATTCCATTCCATTCCATTCCATTCCATTGCATTCCATTCCATTCCATTGCATTCCCCTCTGCGCAACTCCACTCCAATGCACTGCTTTCCATTAAATTCCATTCCATTCCATTCCATTCCTTTCCATTTATTTCCATTTCATTCCATTCCACCTGAATCCACTCTAATCCCCTCCATTTCATTCTACTCCACTCCACTCCTCTCCATTTCATTCATTTCCAATACACTGCACTCCACTCCTCTCCATTCAATTACTTTTCATTCATTCCATTCTATTCCATTCCATTCCACTGGTTTCCATTCCATTCAATTCTACTCCAATCCTCTCTACTCCAATTCAGTACATTCCGATCTATTCCATTCCGTTGCATTGCGTTCCATTCCATTCAATTCAAATACACTTTTTCCTCTCCACTCTTCACCACTACACTGCATTCCATTCCTTCCATTTCACCTCCATTACAGTCGACTCCGTTCCATTCCTTTCCATTCCATTCCACTCCATTCCACTCTACACTCCACTCCTGTCTTCGTCTTTCCACTCCCCTACACTCTACTGCACTTTTTTCCATTCCACTCCATTCCATTCCATTCCATTCCATTCCGTTCCATTCCATTGCATTCCATTCCATTCCATTCCTTTACATTCCTTTACATTGTAATATATTCCATTCCAGTACTTTCCATTCCATTCCATTCTACTCCTATCCCCTCCATTCCAATCCACTGCATTCCATTCCTTTTCAGTCCATTCCATTGCATTCCATTCCATTCATTTCAAATCCACTCTTCTCCTCTCCACTTGTCTCCAGTCCACTGCATTCCATTCATTCCCATTCATCTCCATTCCAGTATACTCCATTCCGTTCCATTCCATTCCATTCGACTCCATTCCAATCTACTCCACTCCCTTCCTTTCTACTCCATTCCACTCTACTGCACTCCACTGCCATTTTTATACATTGCATTCCTTTCCATTCCTTTGCATTCTTTTCTAATCCATTCCAGTCCACTACACTCTTTTCCTTTCTTCTCTATTCCACTCCACTGAACTCCACTGCCCTTTTTTTCAGTCCATTGCATTCCATTCCATTCCCTTCCATTTCGTTACGTTACGTTCCATTCCATTCCGTTCCTTTTCATTCCGTTCCCTTGTATTCCATTCCATTCCATTACTTTCTATTCCATTCCATTCTAATCCAATCCGCTCCACTCTAATCCAATGCATTCCATTCCATGCCATTCCTTTGCATTGCATTCAATTCTATTCAATTCAATTCCGCTTTTCACTCCACTCCTCTCCACTCCACTGCATTCCATTCCATTCCATTCCTTTCTACTCCATTCCACTCCACTCCACTCCTTTCCAATCTTCTCCATTACACTCCACTGCATTCCACTGCACTTTATTCCATTCAATTCCATTCCGTTCCTTTCCATTCCATTCCATTCGTTCCTCTAGAATACACTCCACTCCACTCCATTCCACTCCAAACCATTCAACTCAAATCCACTCCTCCACTCCACTCCTCTCCTCTCCACTTCATTCTGCTCCTTACCATTCAACTACATTCCAGTCCCTTCCATTCCATTCCATTCCATTCCATTCCATTCCATTCCATTCCATTCCATTCCATTCCATTCCTTTCCATTCCATTCCATTCCATTTCTTTCCATTTCATTTCATTCCATTCCATTCCATTATCCTCCATTCCACTGCACTCCACTCTCTTCATTTCTTCTCCATTCCACTCCACTACTCTCCCCTGAACTTTTTTTCGTTCCAGTTCTTTCCATTCCGTTCAATTTCATTCCATTCTTTTCCACTACAATCCACTCCACTGCCCTCCAATCCATTCCATTCCATTCTATTCCATTCAAATCCAATATTCACCCCACTCCTCTCAACTCCACTGTATTTTATTCCTTCCCATTCGCCTACATTGCATTCCACTCCATTCCATTCCATTCCATTCCAATTGCACTCTATTCTACACTGTTCCATTCGGTTCCATTACTTTTCATTCTGTTCCTTTGTATCCCATTCCATTCCATTACTTTCCTTTCCATTCCATTCTACTCCAATCCACTCCACGCCAATCCAATGCTTTCATTCCATTCCATTCCATTCCTTTACATTACATTACATTACATTACATTTTTTTTCATTCCATTCCATTAAATTCCGTTCCATTCCATTCAATTCCATTCCATTCTTTTCAAGTACAATCCACTCCACTGGACTCCAAACCATTCCATTCCATTCCATTCAATTCATATCCACTCCTCTCCACTCCACAGCATTCCATTCCTTCCCATTGACGTCCATTTCTGTCTACTCCATTCCATTACATTCAACTACATTTCACTTCACTACACTATCTTCCTTTCTTCTTCATTCCACTCCTCTGCACTCCACTGCACTTTTTTCCATTCCATTCTGTTCCATTCCATTCCCTTCCGTTCTGTTCCATTCCATTCCATTCTATTCCATTCCTATCCCCTCCATGCAGCTCCAGTCCAGTCCACTGCATTCCATTCCATTCCATTCAATTCCATTCCATTCCATTCCATTCCACCTGAATCTACTGTACTCCCCGCCATTCCACTCCACTCCATTACACTCCATTCCATTCCTTCCCATTCCACTGCACTCCACTACACTCCTCTCCATTCCATTCATTGCAAGGACACTGCACATGACTGCACTCCATCACATTCCATTCCATTCCATTCCTTTTCATTCCCTTCCATTGTATTCCTTTAAATTCCACTACTATCCATTCCATTCCATTCTACTCCAATCCACTCCACTCCAATCCACTGAATTGCATTCCATTCCATTGCTTTCCTATCCATTCAATTCGAATCCACTCTTCTCCACTCCAATCCCCTCCACTCCACTGCATTCCATTTTTCCCATTCGCCTCCATTGCATTCCATTAAATTCCATTCCATTCCAATCCATTCCTTTCAATTCTACTACATTCCACTCCCCTCCTCTCCCTTCGTTTAGTCTCCATTCCACTGCTTTACACACCACTGCACTTTTTTCCATTCCATCCAATTCCTTTCCTTTCCTTTCCATTCCATTCCATTCAATTCCATTCTGTTCTTTTCCACTATAATCCACTCCACTCCACTGCAATCCATTCCATTTTATTCCATTCGATTCCATTCAAATCCACTCTTCTGCACTCCACTCCTCTCCACTCCAATGCATTCAATTTCTTCCCACTTGCCTCCATTAATATCCACTCCTTTCCATTCCATTCCATTCCACTCTTTCCGTTCCACTGCAGTATATTGCATTCCACTCCACTCGACTCTCTTCCTTTCTTCTCTGTTCTGCTTCACTGCACTCCACTGTACTTTTTTCAATTCCATTCCATTCCATTCCATTCCATTCCATTCCATTCCATTCCATTCCATTCCATTCTATTCAGTTCCGTTCCATTCCATTCCATTGCTTTCCATTCCATTCCATTCCATTCCATTCCATTCCATTCTATTCCATTGCATTCTATTCCATTCCATTCCGTTTCTTTCCATTCCATTCCATTTCATTCTATTCCATTCCACTCCATTCCATTCTATTCCATGACTTTTCATTCCATTCCACTGCATTCCACTTCACTCCACTCAATTCCTTTCTTCTCCATTCCACTCCACTGCACTATATTGAACTTTTTTCCATTCATTCCATTCCATTTCATTTCATTCCATTCCATTCCATTCCATTCCATTCCATTCCATTCTATTGCATTCCATTCCATTCCATTGCATTCCCCTCTGCGCAACTCCAATCCAATGCACTGCTTTCCATTAAATTCCATTCCATTCCATTCCATTCCATTCCATTTATTTCCATTTCATTCCATTCCACCTGAATCCACTATAATCCCCTCCATTTCACTCTACTCCACTCCACTCCTCTCCATTTCATTCATTTCCAATACACTGCACTCCACTCCTCTCCATTCAATTACTTTTCATTCATTCCATTCTATTCCATTTCATTCCATTGGTTTCCATTCCATTCAATTCTACTCCAATCCTCTCTACTCCAATCCAGTGCATTCCGATCTATTCCATTCCGTTGCATTGCGTTCCATTCCATTCAATTCAAATACACTCTTTCATCTCCACTCTTCACCACTTCACTGCATTCCATTCCTTCCCATTCACCTCCATTACAGTCGACTCCGTTCCATTCCTTTCCATTCCATTCCACTCCATTCCACTCTACACTCCACTCCTGTCTTCGTCTTTCCACTCCCCTACACTCTACTGCACTTTTTACCATTCCACTCCATTCCATTCCATTCCATTCCATTCCATTCCATTCCGTTCCATTCCATTGCATTCCATTCCATTCCATTCCTTTACATTCCTTTACATTGTAATATATTCCATTCCAGTACTTTCCATTCCATTCCATTCTACTCCTATCCACTGCATTCCAATCCAATGCATTCCATTCCTTTTCAGTCCATTCCATTGCATTCCATTCCATTCATTTCAAATCCACTCTTCTCCTCTCCACTTGTCTCCAATCCACTGCATTCCATTCATTCCCATTCATCTCCATTCCAGTATACTCCATTCCGTTCCATTCCATTCCATTCGACTCCATTCCAATCTACTCCACTCCCTTCCTTTCTACTCCATTCCACTCCACTGCACTCCACTGCCCTTTTTTTACATTCTTTTCCATTCCTTTGCATTCTTTCCTAATCCATTCCAGTCCACTACACTCTTTTCCTTTCTTCTCTATTCCACTCCACTGAACTCCACTGCCCTTTTTTTCCGTCCATTGCATTCCATTCCATTCCCTTCCATTTCGTTACCTTACGTTCCATTCCGTTCCGTTCCTTTTCATTCCGTTCCATTGTATTCCATTCCATTCCATTACTTTCTATTCCATTCCATTCTAATCCAATCCGCTCCACTCTAATCCAATGCATTCCATTCCATGCCATTCCTTTGCATTGCATTCAATTCTATTCAATTCAATTCCGCTTTTCACTCCACTCATCTCCACTCCACTGCATTCCATTCCATTCCTTTCCTTTCTACTCCATTCCACTCCACTCCACTCCTTTCCAATCTTCTCCATTACAATCCACAGCATTCCACTGCACTTTATTCCATTCCATTCCATTCCGTTCCTTTCCATTCCATTCCATTCGTTCCTCTAGAATACACTCCACTCTACTCCATTCCACTCCAATCCATTCAACTCAAATCCACTCCTCCACTCCACTCCTCTCCTCTCCACTTCATTCTGCTCCTTAACATTCAACTACATTCCAGTCCCTTCCTTTCCATTCCATTCCATTCCATTCCATTCCATTCCATTCCTTTCCATTCCATTCCATTCCATTCCATTCCATTCCATTCCATTCCATTCCATTCTATTCAGTTCCGTTCCATTCCATTCCATTGCTTTCCATTCCATTCCATTCCATTCCATTCCATTCCATTCCATTCCATTCCATTCTATTCCATTGCATTCTATTCCATTCCATTCCGTTTCTTTCCATTCCATTCCATTTCATTCTATTCCATTCCACTCCATTCCATTCTATTCCATGACTTTTCATTCCATTCCACTGCATTCCACTTCACTCCACTCAATTCCTTTCTTCTCCATTCCACTCCACTGCACTATATTGAACTTTTTTCCATTCATTCCATTCCATTTCATTTCATTCCATTCCATTCCATTCCATTCCATTCCATTCCATTGCATTCCATTCCATTCCATTGCATTCCCCTCTGCGCAACTCCACTCCAATGCACTGCTTTCCCTTAAATTCCATTGCATTCCATTCCATTCCATTGCATTCCCCTCTGAGCAACTCCACTCCAATGCACTGCTTTCCATTCCATTCCATTCCATTCCCTTCCATTCCATTCCATTCCATTCCATTTATTTCCATTTCATTCCATTCCACCTGAATCCACTCTAATCCCCTCCATTTCACTCTACTCCACTCCACTCCTCTCCATTTCATTCATTTCCTATACACTGCACTCCACTCCTCTCCATTCAATTACTTTTCATTCATTCCATTCTATTCCATTCCATTCCATTCCGTTGGTTTCCATTCCATTCAATTCTAATACAGTCCTCTCTACTCCAATCGACTGCATTCCGATCTATTCCATTCCGTTGCATTGCGTTCCAAACCATTCAATTCAAATACACTCTTTCCTCTCCACTCTTCACCACTACACTGCATTCCATTCCTTCCCATTCACCTCCATTACAGTCGACTCTGTTCCATTCCTTTCCATTCCATTCCACTCCATTCCACTCTACACTCCACTCCTGTCTTCGTCTTTCCACTCCCCTACACTCTACTGCACTTTTTTCCATTCCACTCCATTCCATTCCATTCCATTCCGTTCCATTCCATTGCATTCCATTCCATTCCATTCCTTTACATTCCTTTACATTGTAATATATTCCATTCCAGTACTTTCCATTCCATTCCATTCTACTCCTATCCACTCCGTTCCAATCCACTGCATTCCATTCCTTTTCAGTCCATTCCATTGCATTCCATTCCATTCATTTCAAATCTACTCTTCTCCTCTCCACTTGTCTCCAGTCCACTGCATTCCATTCATTCCCATTCATCTCCATTCCAGTATACTCCATTCCGTTCCATTCCATTCCATTCGACTCCATTCCAATCTACTCCACTCCCTTCCTTTCTACTCCATTCCACTCTACTGCACTCCACTGCCCTTTTTTTACATTGCATTCCTTTACATTCCTTTGCATTCTTTTCTAATCCATTCCAGTCCACTACACTCTTTTCCTTTCTTCTCTATTCCACTCCACTGAACTCCACTGCCCTTTTTTTCAGTCCATTGCATTCCATTCCATTCCCTTCCATTTCGTTATGTTATGTTACATTCCATTCCGTTCCTTTTCATTCCGTTCCATTGTATTCCTTTCCATTCCATTACTTTCTATTCCATTCCATTCTAATCCAATCCGCTCCACTCTAATCCAATGCATTCCATTCCATGCCATTCCTTTGCATTGCATTCAATTCTATTCAATTCAATTCCGCTTTTCACTCCACTCCTCTCCACTCCACTGCATTCCATTCCATTCCATTCCTTTCTACTCCATTCCCCTCCACTCCACTCCTTTCCAATCTTCTCCATTACACTCCACTGCATTCCACTGCACTTTATTCCATTCCATTCCATTCCGTTCCTTTCCATTCCATTCCATTCGTTCCTCTAGAATACACTCCACTCCACTTCATTCCACTCCAATCCATTCAACTCAAATCCACTCCTACACTCCACTCCTCTCCTCTCCACTTCATTCTGCTCCTTACCATTCAACTACATTCCAGTCCCTTCCTTTCCATTCCATTCCATTCCATTCCATTCCATTCCATTCCATTCCATTCCATTCCATTTCATTCCATTCCATTCCATTCCATTCCATACCTTTCCATTCCTTTCCATTCCATTTCATTCCATTCAATTCCATTACCCTCCATTCCACTGCACTCCACTCTCTTCATTTCTTCTCCATTCCACTCCACTACTCTCCCCTGAACTTTTTTTCATTCCAGTTCTTTCCATTCTGTTCCATTTCATTCCATTCTTTTCCACTACAATCCACTCCACTGCCCTCCAATCCATTCCATTCCATTCTATTCCATTCAAATCCACTATTCGCCCCACTCCTCTCAACTCCACTGAATTTTATTCCTTCCCATTCGCCTACATTGCATTCCACTCCATTCCATTCCATTCCATTCCATTCCATTCCATTCCATTCCATTCCATTCCATTCCAATTTCACTCTATTCTACTCTGTTCCATTCGGTTCCATTACTTTTCATTCTGTTACTTTGTATTCCATTCCATTCCATTACTTTCCTTTCCATTCCTTTCTACTCCAATCCACTCCACGCCAATCCAATGCTTTCCATTCCATTCCATTCCATTCCATTCCATTCCATTCCATTTTTTTTTCATTCCATTCCATTAAATTCCGTTCCATTCCATTCAATTCCATTCCATTCTTTTCAAGTACAATCCACTCCACTGGACTCCAAACCATTCCATTCCATTCCATTCAATTCATATCCACTCCTCTCCACTCCACAGCATTCCATTCCTTCCCATTGACGTCCATGTCTGTCCACTCCATTCCATTACATTCAACTCCATTTCCCTCCACTACACTATCTTCCTTTCTTCTTCATTCCACTCCTCTGCACTCCACTGCACTTTTTTCCATTGCATTCTGTTCCATTCCATTCCATTCCGTTCTGTTCCATTCCATTCCATTCTATTCCATTCCTATCCCCTCCATGCAGCTCCACTCCAGTCCACTGCATTTCATTCCATTCCATTCCATTCCATTCCATTCCATTCCATTCCATTCCATTCCACCTGAATCTACTGTACTCCCCGCCATTCCACTCCACTCCATTACATTCCATTCCATTCCTTCCCATTCCACTGCACTCCACTACACTCCTCTCCATTCCATTCATTGCAAGGACACTGCACATGACTGCACTCCATCATATTCCATTCCATTCCATTCCTTTTCATTCCCTTCCATTGTATTCCTTTAAATTCCACTACTATCCATTCCATTCCATTCTACTCCAATCCACTCCACTCCAATCCACTGAATTGCATTCCATTCCATTTCTTTCCTATCCATTCAATTCGAATCCACTCTTCTCCACTCCAATCCCCTCCACTCCACTGCATTCCATTTTTCCCATTCGCCTCCATTGCATTCCATTAAATTCCATTCCATTCCAATCCATTCCTTTCAATTCTACTACATTCCACTCCCCTCCTCTCCCTTCGTTTAGTCTCCATTCCACTGCTTTACACACCACTGCACTTTTTTCCATTCCATCCAATTCCTTTCCTTTCCTTTCCATTGCTTTCCATTCAATTCCATTCTGTTCTTTTCCACTTTAATCCACTCCACTCCACTGCAATCCATTCCATTGTATTCCATTCGATACCATTCAAATCCACTCTTCTGCACTCCACTCTTCTCCACTCCAATGCATTCAATTTCTTCCCACTTGCCTCCATTACTATCCACTCTTTTCCATTCCATTCCATTCCAATCTTTCCGTTCCACTGCAGTATATTGCATTCCACTCCACTCGAGTCTCTTCCTTTCTTCTCTGTTCTGCTTCACTGCACTCCACTGTACTTTTTTCAATTCCATTCCATTCCATTCCATTCCATTCCATTCCATTCCATTCCATTCCATTCTATTCAGTTCCGTTCCATTCCATTCCATTGCTTTCCATTCCATTCCATTCCATTCCATTCCATTCCATTCCATTCCATTCCATTCTATTCCATTGCATTCTATTCCATTCCATTCCTTTTCTTTCCATTCCATTCCAATTCATTCTATTCCATTCCACTCCATTCCATTCTATTCCATGACTTTTCATTCCATTCCACTGCATTCCACTTCACTCCACTCAATTCCTTTCTTCTCCACTCCACTCCACTGCACTACATTGAACTTTTTTCCATTCATTCCATTCCATTCCATTCCATTCCATTCCATTCCATTCCATTCCATTCCACTCCATTTCATTTCATTCCATTCCATTCCATTCCATTGCATTCCCCTCTGCGCAACTCCACTCCAATGCACTGCTTTCCATTAAATTCCATTCCATTCCATTCCATTCCATTCCATTTACTTCCATTTCATTCCATTCAACCTGAATCCACTCTAATCACCGCCATTTCACTCTACTCCACTCCACTCCTCTCCATTTCATTCATTTCCAATACACTGCACTCCACTCCTCTCCATTCAATTACTTTTCATTCATTCCATTCTATTCCATTACATTCCATTCCGTTGGTTTCCATTCCATTCAATTCTACTCCAATCCTCTCTACTCCAATCCACTGCATTCCGATCTATTCCATTCCGTTGCATTGCGTTCCATTCCATTCAATCCAAATACACTCTTTCCTCTCCACTCTTCACCACTACACTGCATTCCATTCCTTCCCATTCACCTCCATTTCAGTCGACTCTGTTCCATTCCTTTCCATTCCATTCCACTCCATTCCACTCTACACTCCACTCCTGTCTTCGTCTTTCCACTCCCCTACACTCTGCTGCACTTTTTTCCATTCCACTCCATTCCATTCCATTCCATTCCATTCCATTCCGTTAGATTCCATTGCATTCCATTCCATTCCATTCCTTTACATTCCTTTACATTGTAATATATTCCATTCCAGTACTTTCCATTCCATTCCATTCTACTCCTATCCAATCCATTCCAATCCACTGCATTCCATTCCTTTTCAGTCCATTCCATTGCATTCCATTCCATTCATTTCAAATCCACTCTTCTCCTCTCCATTGTCTCTTGTCCACTGCATTCCCTTCATTCCCATTCATCTCCATTCCAGTACACTCCATTCCGTTCCATTCCATTCCATTCGACTCCATTCCAATCTACTCCACTCCCTTCCTTTCTACTCCATTCCACTCTACTGCACTCCACTGCCCTTTTTTTTACATTGCATTCCTTTCCATTCCTTTGCATTCTTTTCTACTCCATTCCAGTCCACTACACTCTTTTCCTTTCTTCTCTATTCCACTCCACTGAACTCCACTGCCCTTTTTTTCAGTCCATTGCATTCCATTCCATTCCCTTCCATTTCGTTATGTTATGTTACATTCCATTCCGTTCCTTTTCATTCCGTTCCATTGTATTCTATTCCATTAAATTAATTTCTATTCCATTCCATTCTAATCCAATCCGCTCCACTCTAATCCAATGCATTCCATTCCATGCCATTCCTTTGCATTGCATTCAATTCTATTCAATTCAATTCCGCTTTTCACTTCACTCCTCTCCACTCCACTGCATTCCATTCCATTCCATTCCTTTCTACTCCATTCCACTCCACTCCAGTCCTTTCCAATCTTCTCCATTACACTCCACTGCATTCCACTGCACTTTATTCCATTCCATTCCATTCCGTTCATTTCCATTCCATTCCATTCGTTCCTCTAGAATACACTCCACTCCACTCCATTCCACTCCAATCCATTCAACTCAAATCCACTCCTCCACTCCACTCCTCTCCTCTCCACTTCATTGTGCTCCTTACCATTCAACTACATTCCAGTCCCTTCCTTTCCATTCCATTCCATTCCATTCCATTCCATTCCATTCCTTTCCATTCCATTCCATTCCATTCCTTTCCATTCCATTTCATTCCATTCCATTCCATTACCCTCCATTCCACTGCACTCCACTCTCTTCATTTCTTCTCCATTCCACTCCACTACTCTCCCCTGAACTTTTTTTCATTCCAGTTTTTTCCATTCCGTTCCATTTCATTCCATTCTTTTCCACTACAATCCACTCCACTGCCCTCCAATCCATTCCATTCCATTCTATTCCATTCAAATCCACTTTTCACCCCACTCCTCTCAACTCTACTGCATTTTATTCCTTCCCATTCGCCTACATTGCATTCCATTCCATTCCATTCCATTCCAATTGCACTCTATTCTACTCTGTTCCATTCGGTTCCATTACTTTTCATTCTGTTCCTTTGTATTCCATTCCATTCCATTACTTTCCTTTCCATTCCATTCTACTCCAATCCACTCCACGCCAATCCAATGCTTTCCATTCCATTACATTCCATTACATTCCATTACGTTACATTACATTACATTACATTTTTTTTCATTCCATTCCATTAAATTCCGTTCCATTCCATTCAATTCCATTCCATTCTTTTCAAGTACAATCCACTCCACTGGACTCCAATCCATTCCATTACATTCCATTCAATTCATATCCACTCCTCTCCGCTCAACAGCATTCCATTCCTTCCCATTGACGTCCATTTCTGTCCACTCCATTCCATTACATTCAACTCCATTTCACTCCACTACACTATCTTCCTTTCTTCTTCATTCCACTCCTCTGCACTCCACTGCACTTTTTTCCATTCCATTCTGTTCCATTCCATTCCATTCCGTTCTTTTCCATTCCATTCCATTCTATTCCATTCCTATCCCCTCCATGCAGCTCCACTCCAGTACACTGCATTCCATTCCATTCCATTCCATTCCATTCCAATCCATTCCATTCCATTCCACCTGAATCTACTGTACTCCCCGGCATTCCACTCCACTCCATTACACTCCATTCCATTCCTTCCCATTCCACTGCACTCCACTACACTCCTCTCCATTCCATTCATTGCAAAGACACTGCACATGACTGCACTCCATCACATTCCATTCCATTCCATTCCTTTTCATTCCCTTCCATTGTATTCCTTTAAATTCCACTACTATCCATTCCATTCCATTCTACTCCAATCCACTCCATTCCAATCCACTGAATTGCATTCCATTCCATTGCATTCCATTCCATTGCTTTCCTATCCATTCAATTCGAATCCACTCTTCTCCACTCCAATCCCCTCCACTCCACTGCATTCCATTTTTCCCATTCGCCTCCATTGCATTCCATTAAATTCCATTCCATTCAAATCCATTCCTTTCAATTCTACTACATTCCACTCCCCTCCTCTCCCTTCGTTTAGTCTCCATTCCACTGCTTTACACACCACGGCACTTTTTTCCATTCCATCCAATTCCTTTCCTTTCCTTTCCATTCCATTCCATTCAATTCCATTCTGTTCTTTTCCACTATAATCCACTCCACTCCACTGCAATCCATTCCATTGTATTCCATTCGATTCCATTCAAATCCACTCTTCTGCACTCCACTCCTCTCCACTCCAATGCATTCAATTTCTTCCCACTTGCCTCCATTAATATCCACTCCTTTCCATTCCATTCCATTCCACTCTTTCCATTCCACTGCAGTATATTGTATTCCACTCCACTCGACTCTCTTCCTTTCTTCTCTGTTCTGCTTCACTGCACTCCACTGTACTTTTTTCAATTCCATTCCATTCCATTCCATTCCATTCCATTCCATTCTATTCAGTTCCGTTCCATTCCATTCCATTGCTTTCCATTCCATTCCATTCCATTCCATTCCATTCCATTCCATTCCACCTGAATCTACTGTACTCCCCGGCATTCCACTCCACTCCATTACACTCCATTCCATTCCTTCCCATTCCACTGCACTCCACTACACTCCTCTCCATTCCATTCATTGCAAAGACACTGCACATGACTGCACTCCATCACATTCCATTCCATTCCATTCCTTTTCATTCCCTTCCATTGTATTCCTTTAAATTCCACTACTATCCATTCCATTCCATTCTACTCCAATCCACTCCACTCCAATCCACTGAATTGCATTCCATTCCATTGCATTCCATTCCATTGCTTTCCTATCCATTCAATTCGAATCCACTCTTCTCCACTCCAATCCCCTCCACTCCACGGCATTCCATTTTTCCCATTCGCCTCCATTGCATTCCATTAAATTCCATTCCATTCCAATCCATTCCTTTCAATTCTACTACATTCCACTCCCATCCTCTCCCTTCGTTTAGTCTCCATTCCACTGCTTTACACACCACTGCACTTTTTTCCATTCCATCCAATTCCTTTCCTTTCCTTTCCATTCCATTCCATTCAATTCCATTCTGTTCTTTTCCACTATAATCCACTCCACTCCACTGCAATCCATTCCATTGTATTCCATTCGATTCCATTCAAATCCACTCTTCTGCACTCCACTCCTCTCCACTCAAATGCATTCAATTTCTTCCCACTTGCCTCCATTACTATCCACTCCTTTCCATTCCATTCCATTACATTCCACTCTTTCCGTTCCACTGCAGTATATTGCATTCCACTCCAGTCGACTCTCCTTTCTTCTCTGTTATGCTTCACTGCACTCCACTGTACTTTTTTCAATTCCATTCCATTCCATTCCATTCCATTCCATTCCATTCTATTCAGTTCCGTTCCATTCCATTCCATTGCTTTCCATTCCATTCCATTCCATTCCATTTCATTCCATTTATCTCCGTTTCATTCCATTCCACCTGAATCCACTCTAATCCCCGCCATTTCACTCTACTCCACTCCATTCCGCTCCATTTCATTCATTTCCAATACACTGCACTCCACTCCTCTCCATTCAATTACTTTTCATTCATTCAATTCTATTCCATTACATTCCATTCCGTTGGTTTCCATTCCATTCAATTCTACTCCAATCCACTCTACTCCAATCCACTGCATTCCGATCTATTCCATTCCGTTGCATTGCGTTCCATTCCATTCAATTCAAATACACTCTTTCCTCACCACTCTTCACCACTACACTGCATTCCATTCCTTCCCATTCACCTCCATTACAGTCGACTCCGTTCCATTCCTTTCCATTCCTTTCCACTCCATTCCACTCTACACTCCACTCCTGTCTTCGTCTTTCCACTCCCCTACACTCTACTGCACTTTTTTCCATTCCACTCCATTCCATTCCATTCCATTCCATTCCGTTCCATTCCATTCCATTACATTCCATTTCATTCCTTTACATTCCTTTACATTGTAATATATTCCATTCCAGTACTTTCCATTCCATTCCATTCTACTCCTATCCACTCCATTCCAATCCAATGCATTCCATTCGTTTTCAGTCCATTCCATTGCATTCCATTCCATTCATTTCAAATCCACTCTTCTCCTCTCCACTTGTCTCCAGTCCACTGCATTCCATTCATTCCCATTCATCTCCATTCCAGTATACTCCATTCCGTTCCATTTCATTCCATTCTTTTCCACTACAATCCACTCCACTGCCCTCCAATACATTACATACCATTCTATTCCATTCAAATCCACTATTCACCCCACTCCTCTCAACTCCACTTCATTTTATTCCTTCCCATTCGCCTACATTGCATTCCACTCCATTCCATTCCATTCTATTCCATTCCATTCCATTCCATTTCATTCTATTCCATTCCATTCCATTCCATTCCAATTGCACTCTATTCTACTCTGTTCCGTTCGGTTCCATTACTTTTCATTCTGTTCCTTTGTATTCCATTCCATTCCATTACTTTCCTTTCCATTCCATTCTACTCCAATCCACTCCACGCCAATCCAATGCTTTCTATTCCATTCCATTCCATTCCATTACACTACATTACATTACCTTACATTACATTACATTTTTTTTCATTCCATTCCATTAAATTCCGTTCCATTCCATTCAATTCCATTCCATTCTTTTCAAGTACAATCCACTCCACTGGACTCCAAACCATTCCATTCCATTCCATTCAATTCATATCCACTCCTCTCCACTCCACAGCATTCCATTCCTTCCCAATGACGTCCATTTCTGTCCACTCCATTCCATTACATTCAACTCCAATTCACTCCTCTACACTATCTTCCTTTCTTCTTCATTCCACTCCTCTGCACTCCACTGCACTTTTTTCCATTCCATTCTGTTCCATTCCATTCCATTCCGTTCTGTTCCGTTCCATTCCATTCTATTCCATTCCTATCCCCTCCATGCAGCTCCACTCCAGTCCACTGCATTCCATTCCATTCCATTCCATTCCATTCCATTCCATTCCATTCCACCTGAATCTACTGTACTCGCCGCCATTCCACTCCACTCCATTACACTCCATTCCATTCCTTCACATTCCACTGCACTCCACTACACTCCTCTCCATTCCATTCATTGCAAGGACACTGCACATGTCTGCACTCCACTACATTCCATTGCATTCCATTCCTTTTCATTCCCTTCCATTGTATTCCTTTAAATTCCACTACTATCCATTCCATTCCATTCTACTCCAATCCACTCCACTCCAATCCACTGAATTGCATTCCATTCCATTGCATTCCATTCCATTGCTTTCCTATCCATTCAATTCAAATCCTCTCTTCTCCACTCCAATCCCCACCACTCCACTGCATTCCATTTTTCCCATTCGCCTCCATTGCATTCCATTAAATTCCATTCCATTCCAATCCATTCCTTTCAATTCTACTACATTCCACTCCCCTCTTTTCCCTTCGTTTAGTCTCCATTCCACTGCTTTACACACCACGGCACTTTTTTCCATTCCATCCAATTCCTTTCCTTTCCTTTCCATTCCATTCCATTCAATTCCATTCTGTTCTTTTCCACTATAATCCACTCCACTCCACTGCAATCCATTCCATTGTATTCCATTCGATTCCATTCAAATCCACTCTTCTACACTCCACTCCTCTCCACTCCAATGCATTCA
Organism: Symphalangus syndactylus; assembly: GCF_028878055.3. Taxonomy (NCBI): domain Eukaryota; kingdom Metazoa; phylum Chordata; class Mammalia; order Primates; family Hylobatidae; genus Symphalangus; species Symphalangus syndactylus. The sequence goes on along the minus strand of NC_072434.2, from coordinate 44,334,717 downwards.
ATTTCTTCCCACTTGCCTCCATTAGTATCCACCCCTTTCCATTCCATTCCATTGAACTCTTTCCGTTCCACTGCAGTATATTGCATTACACTCCTCTCATCTCTCTTCCTTTCTTCTCTGTTCTGCTTCACTGCACTCCACTGTAATTTTTTCAATTCCATTCCATTCCATTCCATTCTATTCAGTTCCGTTCCATTCCATTCCATTGCTTTCCATTCCATTCCATTCCATTCCATTCCATTCCATTCCATTCCATTCCATTGCATTCTATTCCATTCCATTCCGTTTCTTTCCATTCCGTTCCATTTCATTCTATTCCATTCCACTCCATTCCATTCTATTCCATGACTTTTCATTCCATTCCACTGCATTCCACTTCACTCCACTCAATTCCTTTCTTCTACATTCCACTCCACTGCACTACATTGAACTTTTTTCCATTCATTCCATTCCATTTCATTTCATTCCATTCCATTCCATTCCATTCCATTCCATTCCATTCCATTCCATTCCATTGCATTCCATTCCATTCCATTGCATTCCCCTCTGCGCAACTCCACTCCAATGCACTGCTTTCCATTCCATTCCATTCCATTCCCTTCCATTCCATTCCATTCCATTCCATTTATTTCCATTTCATTCCATTCCACCTGAATCCACTCTAATCCCCTCCATTTCACTCTACTCCACTCCACTCCTCTCCATTTCATTCATTTCCTATACACTGCACTTCACTCCTCTCCATTCAATTACTTTTCATTCATTCCATTCTATTCCATTCCATTCCATTCCGTTGGTTTCCATTCCCTTCAATTCTAATCCAATCCTCTCTACTCCAATCGACTGCATTCCGATCTATTCCATTCCGTTGCATTGCGTTCCAAACCATTCAATTCAAATACACTCTTTCCTCTCCACTCTTCACCACTACACTGCATTCCATTCCTTCCCATTCACCTCCATTACAGTCGACTCTGTTCCATTCCTTTCCATTCCATTCCACTCCATTCCACTCTACACTCCACTCCTGTCTTCGTCTTTCCACTCCCCTACACTCTACTGCACTTTTTTCCATTCCACTCCATTCCATTCCATTCCATTCCGTTCCATTCCATTGCATTCCATTCCATTCCATTCCTTTACATTCCTTTATATTGTAATATATTCCATTCCAGTACTTTCCATTCCATTCCATTCTACTCCTATCCACTCCGTTCCAATCCACTGCATTCCATTCCTTTTCAGTCCATTCCATTGCATTCCATTCCATTCATTTCAAATCTACTCTTCTCCTCTCCACTTGTCTCCAGTCCACTGCATTCCATTCATTCCCATTCATCTCCATTCCAGTATACTCCATTCCGTTCCATTCCATTCCATTCGACTCCATTCCAATCTACTCCACTCCCTTCCTTTCTACTCCATTCCACTCTACTGCACTCCACTGCCCTTTTTTTACATTGCATTCCTTTACATTCCTTTGCATTCTTTTCTAATCCATTCCAGTCCACTACACTCTTTTCCTTTCTTCTCTATTCCACTCCACTGAACTCCACTGCCCTTTTTTTCAGTCCATTGCATTCCATTCCATTCCCTTCCATTTCGTTATGTTATGTTACATTCCATTCCGTTCCTTTTCATTCCGTTCCATTGTATTCCTTTCCATTCCATTACTTTCTATTCCATTCCATTCTAATCCAATCCGCTCCACTCTAATCCAATGCATTCCATTCCATGCCATTCCTTTGCATTGCATTCAATTCTATTCAATTCAATTCCGATTTTCACTCCACTCCTCTCCACTCCACTGCATTCCATTCCATTCCATTCCTTTCTACTCCATTCCACTCCACTCCACTCCTTTCCAATCTTCTCCATTACACTCCACTGCATTCCACTGCACTTTATTCCATTCCATTCCATTCCGTTCCTTTCCATTCCATTCCATTCGTTCCTCTAGAATACACTCCACTCTACTCCATTCCACTCCAATCCATTCAACTCAAATCCACTCCTCCACTCCACTCCTCTCCTCTCCACTTCATTCTGCTCCTTACCATTCAACTACATTCCAGTCCCTTCCTTTCCATTCCATTCCATTGCATTCCATTCCATTCCATTCCTTTCCATTCCATTCCATTCCATTCCTTTCCATTCCATTTCATTCCATTCCATTCCATTACCCTCCATTCCACTGCACTCCACTCTCTTCATTTCTTCTCCATTCCACTCCACTACTCTCCCCTGAACTTTTTTTCATTCCAGTTTTTTCCATTCCGTTCCATTTCATTCCATTCTTTTCCACTACAATCCACTCCACTGCCCTCCAATCCATTCCATTCCATTCTATTCCATTCAAATCCACTTTTCACCCCACTCTTCTCAACTCTACTGCATTTTATTCCTTCCCATTCGCCTACATTGCATTCCATTCCATTCCATTCCATTCCATTCCAATTGCACTCTATTCTACTCTGTTCCATTCGGTTCCATTACTTTTCATTCTGTTCCTTTGTATTCCATTCCATTCCATTACTTTCCTTTCCATTCCATTCTACTCCAATCCACTCCACGCCAATCCAATGCTTTCCATTCCATTACATTCCATTACATTCCATTACGTTACATTACATTACATTACATTTTTTTTCATTCCATTCCATTAAATTCCGTTCCATTCCATTCAATTCCATTCCATTCTTTTCAAGTACAATCCACTCCACTGGACTCCAATCCATTCCATTCCATTCCATTCAATTCATATCCACTCCTCTCCGCTCCACAGCATTCCATTCCTTCCCATTGACGTCCATTTCTGTCCACTCCATTCCATTACATTCAACTCCATTTCACTCCACTACACTATCTTCCTTTCTTCTTCATTCCACTCCTCTGCACTCCACTGCACTTTTTTCCATTCCATTCTGTTCCATTCCATTCCATTCCGTTCTTTTCCATTCCATTCCATTCTATTCCATTCCTATCCCCTCCATGCAGCTCCACTCCAGTACACTGCATTCCATTCCATTCCATTCCATTCCATTCCATTCCATTCCATTCCATTCCATTCCATTCCATTCCACCTGAATCTACTGTACTCCCCGCCATTCCACTCCACTCCATTACACTCCATTCCATTCCTTCCCATTCCACTGCACTCCACTACACTCCTCTCCATTCCATTCATTGCAAGGACACTGCACATGACTGCACTCCATCACATTCCATTCCATTCCATTCCTTTTCATTCCCTTCCATTGTATTCCTTTAAGTTCCACTACTATCCATTCCATTCCATTCTACTCCAATCCACTCCATTCCAATCCACTGAATTGCATTCCATTCCATTGCATTCCATTCCATTGCTTTCCTATCCATTCAATTCGAATCCACTCTTCTCCACTCCAATCCCCTCCACTCCACTGCATTCCATTTTTCCCATTCGCCTCCATTGCATTCCATTAAATTCCATTCCATTCAAATCCATTCCTTTCAATTCTACTACATTCCACTCCCCTCCTCTCCCTTCGTTTAGTCTCCATTCCACTGCTTTACACACCACGGCACTTTTTTCCATTCCATCCAATTCCTTTCCTTTCCTTTCCATTCCATTCCATTCAATTCCATTCTGTTCTTTTCCACTATAATCCACTCCACTCCACTGCAATCCATTCCATTGTATTCCATTCGATTCCATTCAAATCCACTCTTCTGCACTCCACTCCTCTCCACTCCAATGCATTCAATTTCTTCCCACTTGCCTCCATTAATATCCACTCCTTTCCATTCCATTCCATTCCACTCTTTCCATTCCACTGCAGTATATTGCATTCCACTCCACTCGACTCTCTTCCTTTCTTCTCTGTTCTCCTTCACTGCACTCCACTCTACTTTTTTCAATTCCATTCCATTCCATTCCATTCCATTCCATTCCATTCCATTCTATTCAGTTCCGTTCCATTCCATTCCATTGCTTTCCATTCCATTCCATTCCATTCCATTCCATTCCATTCCATTCCATTCCACCTGAATCTACTGTACTCCCCGGCATTCCACTCCACTCCATTACACTCCATTCCATTCCTTCCCATTCCACTGCACTCCACTACACTCCTCTCCATTCCATTCATTGCAAAGACACTGCACATGACTGCACTCCATCACATTCCATTCCATTCCATTCCTTTTCATTCCCTTCCATTGTATTCCTTTAAATTCCACTACTATCCATTCCATTCCATTCTACTCCAATCCACTCCACTCCAATCCACTGAATTGCATTCCATTCCATTGCATTCCATTCCATTGCTTTCCTATCCATTCAATTCGAATCCACTCTTCTCCACTCCAATCCCCTCCACTCCACTGCATTCCATTTTTCCCATTCGCCTCCATTGCATTCCATTAAATTCCATTCCATTCCAATCCATTCCTTTCAATTCTACTACATTCCACTCCCCTCCTCTCCCTTCGTTTAGTCTCCATTCCACTGCTTTACACACCACTGCACTTTTTTCCATTCCATCCAATTCCTTTCCTTTCCTTTCCATTCCATTCCATTCAATTCCATTCTGTTCTTTTCCACTATAATCCACTCCACTCCACTGCAATCCATTCCATTGTATTCCATTCGATTCCATTCAAATCCACTCTTCTGCACTCCACTCCTCTCCACTCCAATGCATTCAATTTCTTCCCACTTGCCTCCATTACTATCCACTCCTTTCCATTCCATTCCATTACATTCCACTCTTTCCGTTCCACTGCAGTATATTGCATTCCACTCCAGTCGACTCTCCTTTCTTCTCTGTTATGCTTCACTGCACTCCAGTGTACTTTTTTCAATTCCATTCCATTCCATTCCATTCCATTCCATTCCATTCCATTCCATTCCATTCTATTCAGTTCCGTTCCATTCCATTCCATTGCTTTCCATTCCATTCCATTCCATTCCATTCCATTCCATTCCATTCTATTCCATTGCATTCTATTCCATTCCATTCCGTATCTTTCCATTCCATTCCATTTCATTCTATTCCATTCCACTCCATTCCATTCTCTTCCATGACTTTTCATTCCATTCCACTGCATTCCACTTTACTCCACTCAATTCCTTTCTTCTCCATTCCACTCCACTGCACTACATTGAACTTTTTTCCATTCATTCCATTCCATTTCATTCCATTCCATGGCATTCCATTCCATTCCATTCCATTCCATTCCATTCCACTCCATTTAATTTCATTCCATTCCATTCCATTCCATTGCATTCACCTCGGCGCAACTCCACTCCAATGCACTGCTTTTCATTCCATTCCATTCCATTCCATTCCATTCCATTCCATTCCATTTCATTCCATTTATCTCCGTTTCATTCCATTCCACCTGAATCCACTCTAATCCCCGCCATTTCACTCTACTCCACTCCATTCCGCTCCATTTCATTCATTTCCAATACACTGCACTCCACTCCTCTCCATTCAATTACTTTTCATTCATTCAATTCTATTCCATTACATTCCATTCCGTTGGTTTCCATTCCATTCAATTCTACTCCAATCCACTCTACTCCAATCCACTGCATTCCGATCTATTCCATTCCGTTGCATTGCGTTCCATTCCATTCAATTCAAATACACTCTTTCCTCACCACTCTTCACCACTACACTGCATTCCATTCCTTCCCATTCACCTCCATTACAGTCGACTCCGTTCCATTCCTTTCCATTCCTTTCCACTCCATTCCACTCTACACTCCACTCCTGTCTTCGTCTTTCCACTCCCCTACACTCTACTGCACATTTTTCCATTCCACTCCATTCCATTCCATTCCATTCCATTCCGTTCCATTCCATTCCATTACATTCCATTTCATTCCTTTACATTCCTTTACATTGTAATATATTCCATTCCAGTACTTTCCATTCCATTCCATTCTACTCCTATCCACTCCATTCCAATCCAATGCATTCCATTCGTTTTCAGTCCATTCCATTGCATTCCATTCCATTCATTTCAAATCCACTCTTCTCCTCTCCACTTGTCTCCAGTCCACTGCATTCCATTCATTCCCATTCATCTCCATTCCAGTATACTCCATTCCGTTCCATTTCATTCCATTCTTTTCCACTACAATCCACTCCACTGCCCTCCAATACATTACATACCATTCTATTCCATTCAAATCCACTATTCACCCCACTCCTCTCAACTCCACTTCATTTTATTCCTTCCCATTCGCCTACATTGCATTCCACTCCATTCCATTCCATTCCATTCCATTCCATTCCATTCCATTTCATTCTATTCCATTCCATTCCATTCCATTCCAATTGCACTCTATTCTACTCTGTTCCGTTCGGTTCCATTACTTTTCATTCTGTTCCTTTGTATTCCATTCCATTCCATTACTTTCCTTTCCATTCCATTCTACTCCAATCCACTCCACGCCAATCCAATGCTTTCTATTCCATTCCATTCCATTCCATTACACTACATTACATTACCTTACATTACATTACATTTTTTTTCATTCCATTCCATTAAATTCCGTTCCATTCCATTCAATTCCATTCCATTCTTTTCAAGTACAATCCACTCCACTGGACTCCAAACCATTCCATTCCATTCCATTCAATTCATATCCACTCCTCTCCACTCCACAGCATTCCATTCCTTCCCATTGACGTCCATTTCTGTCCACTCCATTCCATTACATTCAACTCCAATTCACTCCTCTACACTATCTTCCTTTCTTCTTCATTCCACTCCTCTGCACTCCACTGCACTTTTTTCCATTCCATTCTGTTCCATTCCATTCCATTCCGTTCTGTTCCGTTCCATTCCATTCTATTCCATTCCTATCCCCTCCATGCAGCTCCACTCCAGTCCACTGCATTCCATTCCATTCCATTCCATTCCATTCCATTCCACCTGAATCTACTGTACTCGCCGCCATTCCACTCCACTCCATTACACTCCATTCCATTCCTTCACATTCCACTGCACTCCACTACACTCCTCTCCATTCCATTCATTGCAAGGACACTGCACATGTCTGCACTCCACTACATTCCATTGCATTCCATTCCTTTTCATTCCCTTCCATTGTATTCCTTTAAATTCCACTACTATCCATTCCATTCCATTCTACTCCAATCCACTCCACTCCAATCCACTGAATTGCATTCCATTCCATTGCATTCCATTCCATTGCTTTCCTATCCATTCAATTCAAATCCTCTCTTCTCCACTCCAATCCCCACCACTCCACTGCATTCCATTTTTCCCATTCGCCTCCATTGCATTCCATTAAATTCCATTCCATTCCAATCCATTCCTTTCAATTCTACTACATTCCACTCCCCTCTTTTCCCTTCGTTTAGTCTCCATTCCACTGCTTTACACACCACGGCACTTTTTTCCATTCCATCCAATTCCTTTCCTTTCCTTTCCATTCCATTCCATTCAATTCCATTCTGTTCTTTTCCACTATAATCCACTCCACTCCACTGCAATCCATTCCATTGTATTCCATTCGATTCCATTCAAATCCACTCTTCTACACTCCACTCCTCTCCACTCCAATGCATTCAATTTCTTCCCACTTGCCTCCATTAATATCCACCCCTTTCCATTCCATTCCATTGAACTCTTTCCGTTCCACTGCAGTATATTGCATTACACTCCTCTCAACTCTCTTCCTTTCTTCTCTGTTCTGCTTCACTGCACTCCACTGTAATTTTTTCAATTCCATTCCATTCCATTCCATTCTATTCAGTTCCGTTCCATTCCATTCCATTGCTTTCCATTCCATTCCATTCCATTCCATTCCATTCCATTCCATTCCATTCCATTGCATTCTATTCCATTCCATTCCGTTTCTTTCCATTCCATTCCATTTCATTCTATTCCATTCCACTCCATTCCATTCTATTCCATGACTTTTCATTCCATTCCACTGCATTCCACTTCACTCCACTCAATTCCTTTCTTCTACATTCCACTCCACTGCACTACATTGAACTTTTTTCCATTCATTCCATTCCATTTCATTTCATTCCATTCCATTCCATTCCATTCCATTCCATTCAATTCCATTCCATTGCATTCCATTCCATTCCATTGCATTCCCCTCTGAGCAACTCCACTCCAATGCACTGCTTTCCATTCCATTCCATTCCATTCCCTTCCATTCCATTCCATTCCATTCCATTTATTTCCATTTCATTCCATTCCACCTGAATCCACTCTAATCCCCTCCATTTCACTCTACTCCACTCCACTCCTCTCCATTTCATTCATTTCCTATACACTGCACTCCACTCCTCTCCATTCAATTACTTTTCATTCATTCCATTCTATTCCATTCCATTCCATTCCGTAGGTTTCCATTCCATTCAATTCTAATCCAATGCTCTCTACTCCAATCGACTGCATTCCGATCTATTCCATTCCGTTGCATTGCGTTCCAAACCATTCAATTCAAATACACTCTTTCCTCTCCACTCTTCACCACTACACTGCATTCCATTCCTTCCCATTCACCTCCATTACAGTCGACTCTGTTCCATTCCTTTCCATTCCATTCCACTCCATTCCACTCTACACTCCACTCCTGTCTTCGTCTTTCCACTCCCCTACACTCTACTGCACTTTTTTCCATTCCACTCCATTCCATTCCATTCCATTCCGTTCCATTCCATTGCATTCCATTCCATTCCATTCCTTTACATTCCTTTACATTGTAATATATTCCATTCCAGTACTTTCCATTCCATTCCATTCTACTCCTATCCACTCCGTTCCAATCCACTGCATTCCATTCCTTTTCAGTCCATTCCATTGCATTCCATTCCATTCATTTCAAATCTACTCTTCTCCTCTCCACTTGTCTCCAGTCCACTGCATTCCATTCATTCCCATTCATCTCCATTCCAGTATACTCCATTCCGTTCCATTCCATTCCATTCGACTCCATTCCAATCTACTCCACTCCCTTCCTTTCTACTCCATTCCACTCTACTGCACTCCACTGCCCTTTTTTTACATTGCATTCCTTTACATTCCTTTGCATTCTTTTCTAATCCATTCCAGTCCACTACACTCTTTTCCTTTCTTCTCTATTCCACTCCACTGAACTCCACTGCCCTTTTTTTCAGTCCATTGCATTCCATTCCATTCCCTTCCATTTCGTTATGTTATGTTACATTCCATTCCGTTCCTTTTCATTCCGTTCCATTGTATTCCTTTCCATTCCATTACTTTCTATTCCATTCCATTCTAATCCAATCCGCTCCACTCTAATCCAATGCATTCCATTCCATGCCATTCCTTTGCATTGCATTCAATTCTATTCAATTCAATTCCGCTTTTCACTCCACTCCTCTCCACTCCACTGCATTCCATTCCATTCCATTCCTTTCTACTCCATTCCCCTCCACTCCACTCCTTTCCAATCTTCTCCATTACACTCCACTGCATTCCACTGCACTTTATTCCATTCCATTCCATTCCGTTCCTTTCCATTCCATTCCATTCGTTCCTCTAGAATACACTCCACTCCACTTCATTCCACTCCAATCCATTCAACTCAAATCCACTCCTCCACTCCACTCCTCTCCTCTCCACTTCATTCTGCTCCTTACCATTCAACTACATTCCAGTCCCTTCCTTTCCATTCCATTCCATTCCATTCCATTACATTCCATTCCATTCCATTCCATTCCATTTCATTCCATTCCATTCCATTCCATTCCATACCTTTCCATTCCTTTCCATTCCATTTCATTCCATTCAATTCCATTACCCTCCATTCCACTGCACTCCACTCTCTTCATTTCTTCTCCATTCCACTCCACTACTCTCCCCTGAACTTTTTTTCATTCCAGTTCTTTCCATTCTTTTCCATTTCATTCCATTCTTTTCCACTACAATCCACTCCACTGCCCTCCAATCCATTCCATTCCATTCTACTCCATTCAAATCCACTATTCGCCCCACTCCTCTCAACTCCACTGAATTTTATTCCTTCCCATTCGCCTACATTGCATTCCACTCCATTCCATTCCATTCCATTCCATTCCATTCCATTCCATTCCATTCCATTCCATTCCATTCCAATTTCACTCTATTCTACTCTGTTCCATTCGGTTCCATTACTTTTCATTCTGTTCCTTTGTATTCCATTCCATTCCATTACTTTCCTTTCCATTCCTTTCTACTCCAATCCACTCCACGCCAATCCAATGCTTTCCATTCCATTCCATTCCATTCCATTCCATTCCATTTTTTTTTCATTCCATTCCATTAAATTCCGTTCCATTCCATTCAATTCCATTCCATTCTTTTCAAGTACAATCCACTCCACTGGACTCCAAACCATTCCATTCCATTCCATTCAATTCATATCCACTCCTCTCCACTCCACAGCATTCCATTCCTTCCCATTGACGTCCATGTCTGTCCACTCCATTCCATTACATTCAACTCCATTTCACTCCACTACACTATCTTCCTTTCTTCTTCATTCCACTCCTCTGCACTCCACTGCACTTTTTTCCATTGCATTCTGTTCCATTCCATTCCATTCCGTTCTGTTCCATTCCATTCCATTCTATTCCATTCCTATCCCCTCCATGCAGCTCCACTCCAGTCCACTGCATTTCATTCCATTCCATTCCATTCCATTCCATTCCATTCCATTCCATTCCATTCCACCTGAATCTACTGTACTCCCCGCCATTCCACTCCACTCCATTACATTCCATTCCATTCCTTCCCATTCCACTGCACTCCACTACACTCCTCTCCATTCCATTCATTGCAAGGACACTGCACATGACTGCACTCCATCATATTCCATTCCATTCCATTCCTTTTCATTCCCTTCCATTGTATTCCTTTAAATTCCACTACTATCCATTCCATTCCATTCTACTCCAATCCACTCCACTCCAATCCACTGAATTGCATTCCATTCCATTTCTTTCCTATCCATTCAATTCGAATCCACTCTTCTCCACTCCAATCCCCTCCACTCCACTGCATTCCATTTTTCCCATTCGCCTCCATTGCATTCCATTAAATTCCATTCCATTCCAATCCATTCCTTTCAATTCTACTACATTCCACTCCCCTCCTCTCCCTTCGTTTAGTCTCCATTCCACTGCTTTACACACCACTGCACTTTTTTCCATTCCATCCAATTCCTTTCCTTTCCTTTCCATTGCTTTCCATTCAATTCCATTCTGTTCTTTTCCACTTTAATCCACTCCACTCCACTGCAATCCATTCCATTGTATTCCATTCGATACCATTCAAATCCACTCTTCTGCACTCCACTCTTCTCCACTCCAATGCATTCAATTTCTTCCCACTTGCCTCCATTACTATCCACTCTTTTCCATTCCATTCCATTCCAATCTTTCCGTTCCACTGCAGTATATTGCATTCCACTCCACTCGACTCTCTTCCTTTCTTCTCTGTTCTGCTTCACTGCACTCCACTGTACTTTTTTCAATTCCATTCCATTCCATTCCATTCCATTCCATTAGATTCTATTCAGTTCCGTTCCATTCCATTCCATTGCTTTCCATTCCATTCCATTCCATTCCATTCCATTCCATTCCGTTCTATTCCATTGCATTCTATTCCATTCCATTCCTTTTCTTTCCATTCCATTCCAATTCATTCTATTCCATTCCACTCCATTCCATTCTATTCCATGACTTTTCATTCCATTCCACTGCATTCCACTTCACTCCACTCAATTCCTTTCTTCTCCACTCCACTCCACTGCACTACATTGAACTTTTTTCCATTCATTCCATTCCATTCCATTCCATTACATTCCATTCCATTCCATTCCATTCCATTCCATTCCATTCCATTCCATTCCATTCCATTCCATTCCATTCCACTCCATTTCATTTCATTCCATTCCATTCCATTCCATTGCATTCCCCTCTGCGCAACTCCACTCCAATGCACTGCTTTCCATTAAATTCCATTCCATTCCATTCCATTCCATTCCATTTACTTCCATTTCATTCCATTCCACCTGAATCCACTCTAATCCCCGCCATTTCACTCTACTCCACTCCACTCCTCTCCATTTCATTCATTTCCAATACACTGCACTCCACTCCTCTCCATTCAATTACTTTTCATTCATTCCATTCTATTCCATTACATTCCATTCCGTTGGTTTCCATTCCATTCAATTCTACTCCAATCCTCTCTACTCCAATCCACTGCATTCCGATCTATTCCATTCCGTTGCATTGCGTTCCATTCCATTCAATCCAAATACACTCTTTCCTCTCCACTCTTCACCACTACACTGCATTCCATTCCTTCCCATTCACCTCCATTTCAGTCGACTCTGTTCCATTCCTTTCCATTCCATTCCACTCCATTCCACTCTACACTCCACTCCTGTCTTCGTCTTTCCACTCCCCTACACTCTACTGCACTTTTTTCCATTCCACTCCATTCCATTCCATTCCATTCCATTCCATTCCGTTAAATTCCATTGCATTCCATTCCATTCCATTCCTTTACATTCCTTTACATTGTAATATATTCCATTCCAGTACTTTCCATTCCATTCCATTCTACTCCTATCCAATCCATTCCAATCCACTGCATTCCATTCCTTTTCAGTCCATTCCATTGCATTCCATTCCATTCATTTCAAATCCACTCTTCTCCTCTCCATTGTCTCTTGTCCACTGCATTCCCTTCATTCCCATTCATCTCCATTCCAGTACACTCCATTCCGTTCCATTCCATTCCATTCGACTCCATTCCAATCTACTCCACTCCCTTCCTTTCTACTCCATTCCACTCTACTGCACTCCACTGCCCTTTTTTTTACATTGCATTCCTTTCCATTCCTTTGCATTCTTTTCTACTCCATTCCAGTCCACTACACTCTTTTCCTTTCTTCTCTATTCCACTCCACTGAACTCCACTGCCCTTTTTTTCAGTCCATTGCATTCCATTCCATTCCCTTCCATTTCGTTATGTTATGTTACATTCCATTCCGTTCCTTTTCATTCCGTTCCATTGTATTCTATTCCATTAAATTAATTTCTATTCCATTCCATTCTAATCCAATCCGCTCCACTCTAATCCAATGCATTCCATTCCATGCCATTCCTTTGCATTGCATTCAATTCTATTCAATTCAATTCCGCTTTTCACTTCACTCCTCTCCACTCCACTGCATTCCATTCCATTCCATTCCTTTCTACTCCATTCCACTCCACTCCAGTCCTTTCCAATCTTCTCCATTACACTCCACTGCATTCCACTGCACTTTATTCCATTCCATTCCATTCCGTTCATTTCCATTCCATTCCATTCGTTCCTCTAGAATACACTCCACTCCACTGCATTCCACTCCAATCCATTCAACTCAAATCCACTCCTCCACTCCACTCCTCTCCTCTCCACTTCATTGTGCTCCTTACCATTCAACTACATTCCAGTCCCTTCCTTTCCATTCCATTCCATTCCATTCCATTCCATTCCATTTCATTCCATTCCATTCCATTCCATTCCATTCCATTCCATTCCTTTCCATTCCTTTCCATTCCATTTCATTCCATTCCATTCCATTACCCTCCATTCCACTGCACTCCACTCTCTTCATTTCTTCTCCATTCCACTCCACTACTCTCCCCTGAACTTTTTTCATTCCAGTTCTTTCCATTCCGTTCCATTTCATTCCATTCTTTTCCACTACAATCCACTCCACTGCCCTCCAATCCATTCCTTTCCATTCTATTCTATTCAAATCCACTATTCACCCCACTCCTCTCAACTCCACTGCATTTTATTCCTTCCCATTCGCCTACATTGCATTCCACTCCATTCCATTCCATTCCATTCCATTCCATTCCATTCCATTCCATTCCATTCCATTCCATTCCATTCCAATTGCACTCTATTCTACTCTGTTCCATTCGGTTCCATTCCTTTTCATTCTGTTCCTTTGTATTCCATTCCATTCCATTACTTTCCTTTCCATTCCATTCTACTCCAATCCACTCCACGCCAATCCAATTCTTTCTATTCCATTCCATTCCATTCCATTCCATTCCATTCCATTTTTTTTCATTCCATTCCATTAAATTCCGTTCCATTCCATTCAATTCCATTCCATTCTTTGCAAGTACAATCCACTCCACTGGACTCCAAACCATTCATTCCATTCCATTCAATTCATATCCACTCCTCTCCACTCCACAGCATTCCCTTCCTTCCCATTGACGTCCATTTCTTTCAACTCCATCCCATTACATTCAACTCAATTTCACTCCACTACACTATCTTCCTTTCTTCTTCATTCCACTCCTCTGCACTCTACTGCACTTTTTTCCATTCCATTCTGTTCCATTCCATTCCATTCCATTCTTTTCCATTCCATTCCATTCTATTCCATTCCTATCCCCTCCATGCAGCTCCTCTCCAGTCCACTGCATTCCATTCCATTCCATTCCATTCCATTCCATTCCATTCCACCTGAATCGACTGTACTCCCCGCCATTCCACTCCACTCCATTACACTCCATTCCATTCCTTCCCATTCCACTGCACTCCACAACTCTCCTCTCCATTCCATTCATTGCAAGGACACTACACATGACTGCACTCCATCATATTCCATTCCATTCCATTCCTTTTCATTCCCTTCCATTGTATTCCTTTAAATTCCACTACTATCCATTCCATTCCATTCTACTCCAATTCACTCCACTCCAATCCACTGAATTGCATTCCATTCCATTGCTTTCCTATCCATTCAATTCGAATCCACTCTTCTCCACTCCAATCCCCTCCACTCCACTGCATTCCATTTTTCCCATTCGCCTCCATTGCATTCCATTAAATTCCATTCCATTCCAATCCATTCCTTTCAATTCTACTACATTCCACTCCCCTCCTCTCCCTTCGTTTAGTCTCCATTCCACTGCTTTACACACCACTGCACTTTTTTCCATTCCATCCAATTCCTTTCCTTTCCTTTCCATTGCTTTCCATTCAATTCCATTCTGTTCTTTTCCACTATAATCCACTCCACTCCACTGCAATCCATTCCATGGTATTCTATTCGATTCCATTCAAATCCACTCTTCTGCACTCCACTCCTCTCCACTCCAATGCATTCAATTTCTTCCCACTTGCCGCCATTATTATCCACTCTTTTCCATTCGATTCCATTCCAATCTTTCCGTTCCCCTGCAGTATATTGCATTCCACTCCACTCGACTCTCTTCCTTTCTTCTCTGTTCTGCTTCACGGCACTCCACTGTACTTTTTTCAATTCCATTCCATTCCATTCCATTCCATTCCATTCCATTCTATTCAGTTCCGTTCCATTCCATTCCATTGCTTTCCATTCCATTCCATTCCATTCCATTCCATTCTATTCCATTGCATTCTATTCCATTCCATTCCTTTTCTTTCCATTCCATTCCAATTCATTCTATTCCATTCCACTCCATTCCATTCTATTCCATGACTTTTCATTCTATTCCACTGCATTCCACTTCACTCCACTCAATTCCTTTCTTCTCCATTCCACTCCACTGCACTACATTGAACTTTTTTCCATTCATTCCATTCCATTTCATTCCATTCCATTCCATTCCATTCCATTCCATTCCTTTCCATTCCACTCCATTTCACTTCATTCCATTCCATTCCATTCCATTGCATTCCCCTCTGCGCAACTCCACTCCAATGCACTGCTTTCCATTCCATTCCATTCCATTCCATTCCATTCCATTCCATTCCATTTATTTCGATTTCATTCCATTCCACCTGAATCCACTCTAATCACCGTCATTTCACTCTACTCCACTCCACTCCTTTCCATTTCATTCATTTCCAATACACTGCACTCCACTCCTCTCCATTCAATTATTTTTCATTCATTCCATTCTATTCCATTACATTCCATTCCGTTGGTTTCCATTCCATTCAATTCTACTCCAATCCTCTCTACTCCAATCCACTGCATTCCGATCTATTCCATTCCGTTGCATTGCGTTCCATTCCATTCAATCCAAATACACTCTTTCCTCTCCACTCTTCACCACTACACTGCATTCCATTCCTTCCCATTCACCTCCAATACAGTCGACTCTGTTCCATTCCTTTCCATTCCATTCCACTCCAATCCACTCTACACTCCACTCCTGTCTTCGTCTTTCCACTCCCCTACACTCTACTGCACTTTTTTCCATTCCACTCCATTCCATTCCATTCCATTCCATTCCGTTCCATTCCATTGCATTCAATTCCATTCCATTCCTTTACATTCCTTTACATTGTAATATATTCCATTCCAGTACTTTCCATTCCATTCCATTCTACTCCTATCCCCTCCATTCCAATCCACTGCATTCCATTCCTTTTCAGTCCATTCCATTGCATTCCATTCCATTCATTTCAAATCCACTCTTCTCCTCTCAACTTGTCTCTTGTCCACTGCATTCCATTCATTCCCATTCATCTCCATTCCAGTATACTCCATTCCGTTCCATTCCATTCCATTCGACTCCATTCCAATCTACTCCACTCCCTTCCTTTCTACTCCATTCCACTCCACTGCACTCCACTGCCCTTTTTTTACATTGCATTCCTTTCCATTCCTTTGCATTCTTTTCTATTCCATTCCAGTCCACTACACTCTTTTCCTTTCTTCTCTATTCCACTCCACTGAACTCCACTGCCCTTTTTTTCAGTCCATTGCATTCCATTCCATTCCCTTCCGTTTCGTTATGTTATGTTACATTCCACTCCGTTCCTTTTCATTCCGTTCCATTGTATTCCATTCCATTCCATTACTTTCTATTCCATTCCATTCTAATCCAATCCACTCCACTCTAATCCAATGCATTCCATTCCATGCCATTCCTTTGCATTGCATTCAATTCTATTCAATTCAATTCCGCTTTTCACTCCACTCCTCTCCACTCCACTGCATTCCATTCCATTCCATTCCTTTCTACCCCATTCCACTCCACTCCACTGCTTTCCAATCTTCTCCATTACACTCCACTGCATTCCACTGCACTTTATTCCATTCCATTACATTCCGTTCCTTTCCATTCCATTCCAGTCGTTCCTCTAGAATACACTCCACTCCACTCCATTCCACTCCAATCCATTCAACTCAAATCCACTCCTCCACTCCACTCCTCTCCTCTCCACGTCATTCTGCTCCTTACCATTCAACTACATTCCAGTCCCTTCCTTTCCATTCCATTCCATTCCATTCCATTCCATTCCATTTCATTCCATTCCATTCCTTTCCATTCCTTTCCATTCCATTTCATTCCATTCCATTCCATTACCCTCCATTCCACTGCACTCCACTGTCTTCATTTCTTCTCCATTCCACTCCACTACTCTCCTCTGAACTTTTTTTCATTCCAGTTCTTTCCATTCCGTTCCATTTCATTCCATTCTTTTCCACTACAATCCACTCCACTGCCCTCCAATCCATTCCATTGCATTCTATTCCATTCAAATCCACTATTCACCCCATTCCTCTCAACTCCACTGCATTTTATTCCTTCCCATTCGCCTACATTGCATTCCACTCCATTCCATTCCATTCCATTCCATTCCATTCCATTCCATTCCATTCCATTCCATTCCAATTGCACTCTATTCTACGCTGTTCCATTCGGTTCCATTACTTTTCATTCTGTTCCTTTGTATTCCATTCCATTCCATTACTTTCCTTTCCATTCCATTCTACTCCAATCCACTCCACGCCAATCCAATGCTTTCCATTCCATTCCATTCCATTCCATTCCATTCCATTCCATTCCATTTTTTTCATTCCATTCCTTTAAATTCCGTTCCATTCCATTCAATTCCATTCCATTCTTTTCAAGTACAATCCACTCCACTGGACTCCAAACCATTCCATTCCATTCCATTCAATTCATATCCACCCCTCTCCACTCCACAGCATTCCATTCCTTCCCATTGACGTCCATTTCTGTCCACACCATTCCATTTCATTCAACTCCATTTCACTCAACTACACTATCTTCCTTTCTTCTTCATTCCACTCCTCTGCACTCCACTGCACTTTTTTCCATTCCATTCTATTCCATTCCATTCCATTCCTTTCTGTTCCATTCCATTCCATTCTATTCCATTCCTATCCCCTCCATGCAGCTCCACTCCAGTCAACTGCATTTCGTTCCATTCCATTCCATTCCATTCCACCTGAATCTACTGTACTCCCCGCCATTCCACTCCACTCCATTACACTCCATTCCATTCCTTCCCATTCCACTGCACTCCACTACACTCCTCTCCATTCCATTCATTGCAAGGACACTGCACATGACTGCACTCCATCATATTCCATTCCTTTCCATTCCTTTTCATTCCCTTCCATTGTATTCCTTTAAATTCCACTACTATCCATTCCATTCCATTCTACTCCAATCCACTCCACTCCAATCCACTGAATTGCATTCCATTCCATTGCTTTCCTATCCATTCAATTCGAATCCACTCTTCTCCACTCCAATCCCCTCCACTCCACTGCATTCCATTTTTCCCATTCGCCTCCATTGCATTCCATTAAATTCCATTCCATTCCAATCCATTCCTTTCAATTCTACTACATTCCACTCCCCTCCTATCCCTTCGTTTAGTCTCCATTCCACTGCTTTACACACCACTGCACTTTTTTCCATTCCATCCAATTCCTTTCCTTTCCTTTCCATTGCTTTCCATTCAATTCCATTCTGTTCTTTTCCACTATAATCCACTCCACTCCACTGCAATCCATTCCATTGTATTCCATTCGATTCCATTCAAATCCACTCTTCTGCACTCCACTCCTCTCCACTCCAATGCATTCAATTTCTTCCCACTTGCCTCCATTACTATCCACTCCTTTCCATTCCATTCCATTCCACACTTTCCGTTCCACTGCAGTATATTGCATTCCACTCCACTCGACTCTCCTCCTTTCTTCTCTGTTATGCTTCACTGCACTCCACTGTACTTTTTTCAATTCCATTCCATTCCATTCCATTCCATTCCATTCCATTCTATTGAGTTCCGTTCCATTCCATTCCTTTGCTTTCCATTCCATTCCATTCCATTCCATTCCATTCCATTCCATTCCATTCTATTCCATTGCATTCTATTCCATTCCATTCCGTTTCTTTCCATTCCATTCCAATTCATTCTATTCCATTCCACTCCATTCCATTCTATTCCATGACTTTTCATTCCATTCCACTGGATTCCACTTCACTCCACTCAATTCCTTTCTTCTCCATTCCACTCCACTGCACTACATGGAACTTTTTTCCATTCATTCCATTCCATTTCATTCCATTCCATTCCATTCCATTCCATTCCATTCCATTCCACTCCATTTCATTTCATTCCATTCCATTCCATTCCATTGCATTCCCCTCTGCGCAACTCCACTCCAATGCACTGCTTTCCATTCCATTCCATTCCATTCCATTCCATTCCATTCCATTCAATTCCATTCCATTTATTTCCATTTCATTCCATTCCACCTGAATCCACTCTAATCCCCGCCATTTCACTCTACTCCACTCCACTCCTCTCCATTTCATTCATTTCCAATACACTGCACTCCACTCCTCTTCATTCAATTATTTTTCATTCATTCCATTCTATTCCATTCCATTCCATTCCGTTGGTTTCCATTCCATTCAATTCTACTCCAATCCTCTCTACTCCAATCCACTGCATTCCGATCTATTCCATTCCGTTGCATTGCGTTCCATTCCATTCAATCCAAATACACTCTTTCCTCTCCACTCTTCACCACTACACTGCATTCCATTCCTTCCCATTCACCTCCATTACAGTCGACTCTGTTCCATTCCTTTCCATTCCATTCCACTCCATTCCACGCTACACTCCACTCCTGTCTTCGTCTTTCCACTCCCCTACACTCTACTGCACTTTTTTCCATTCCACTCCATTCCATTCCATTCCATTCCATTCCGTTCCATTCCATTGCATTCCATTCCATTCCATTCCTTTACATTCCTTTACATTCCTTTACATTGTAATATATTCCATTCCAGTACTTTCCATTCCATTCCATTCTACTCCTATCCACTCGATTCAAATCCACTGCATTCCATTCCTTTTCAGTCCATTCCATTGCATTCCATTCCATTCATTTCAAATCCACTCTTCTCCTCTCCACTTTTCTCCAATCCACTGCATTACATTCATTCCCATTCATCTCCATTCCAGTATACTCCATTCCTTTCCATTCCATTCCATTCGACTCCATTCCAATCTACTCCACTCCCTTCCTTTCTACTCCATTCCACTCTACTGCACTCCACTGCCCTTTTTTTACATTGCATTCCTTTCCATTCCTTTGCATTCTTTTCTACTCCATTCCAGTCCACTCCAGTCCTTTCCAATCTTCTCCATTACACTCAAATGCATTCCACCGCACTTTATTCCATTCCATTCCATTCCATTCCATTCCATTCCATTCCATTCCATTCCATTCCATTCCAATTGCACTCTATTCTACTCTGTTCCATTCGGTTCCATTACTTTTCCTTCTGTTCCTTTGTATTCCATTCCATTCCATTACTTACCTTTCCATTCCATTCTACTCCAATCCACTCCACGCCAATCCAATGCTTTCCATTCCATTCCATTCCATTCCATTCCATTCCATTCCATTCCATTTTTTTTCATTCCATTCCATTAAATTCCGTTCCATTCCATTCAATTCCATTCCATTCTTTTCAAGTACAATCCACTCCACTGGACTCCAAACCATTCATTCCATTCCATTCAATTCATATCCACTCCTCTCCACTCCACAGCATTCCATTCCTTCCCATTGACGTCCATTTCTGTCCACTCCATTCCATTACATTCAACTCCATTTCACTCCACTACACTCTCTTCCTTTCTTCTTCATTCCACTCCTCTGCACTCCACTGCACTTTTTTCCATTCCATTCTGTTCCATTCCATTTCATTCCGTTCTGTTCCATTCCATTCCATTCTATTCCATTCCTATCCCCTCCATGCAGCTCCACTCCAGTCCACTGCATTCCATTCCATTCCATTCCATTCCATTCCATTCCATTCCACCTGAATCGACTGTACTCCACGCCATTCCACTCCACTCCATTACACTCCATTCCATTCCTTCCCATTGCACTGCACTCCACTACACTCCTCTCCATTTCATTCATTGCAAGGACACTGCACATGACTGCACTCCATCATATTCCATTCCATTCCATTCCTTTTCATTCCCTTCCATTGTATTCCTTTAAATTCCACTACTATCCATTCCATTCCATTCTACTCCAATTCACTCCACTCCAATCCACTGAATTGCATTCCATTCCATTGCTTTCCTATCCATTCAATTCGAATCCACTCTTCTCCACTCCAATCCCCTCCACTCCACTGCATTCCATTTTTCCCATTCGCCTCCATTGCATTCCATTAAATTCCATTCCATTCCAATCCATTCCTTTCAATTCTACTACATTCCACTCCCCTCCTCTCCCTTCGTTTAGTCTCCATTCCACTGCTTTACACACCACTGCACTTTTTTCCATTCCATCCAATTCCTTTCCTTTCCTTTCCATTGCTTTCCATTCAATTCCATTCTGTTCTTTTCCACTATAATCCACTCCACTCCACTGCAATCCATTCCATGGTATTCTATTCGATTCCATTCAAATCCACTCTTCTGCACTCCACTCCTCTCCACTCCAATGCATTCAATTTCTTCCCACTTGCCGCCATTATTATCCACTCTTTTCCATTCGATTCCATTCCAATCTTTCCGTTCCCCTGCAGTATATTGCATTCCACTCCACTCGACTCTCTTCCTTTCTTCTCTGTTCTGCTTCACGGCACTCCACTGTACTTTTTTCAATTCCATTCCATTCCATTCCATTCCATTCCATTCCATTCTATTCAGTTCCGTTCCATTCCATTCCATTGCTTTCCATTCCATTCCATTCCATTCCATTCCATTCTATTCCATTGCATTCTATTCCATTCCATTCCTTTTCTTTCCATTCCATTCCAATTCATTCTATTCCATTCCACTCAATTCCATTCTATTCCATGACTTTTCATTCTATTCCACTGCATTCCACTTCACTCCACTCAATTCCTTTCTTCTCCATTCCACTCCACTGCACTACATTGAACTTTTTTCCATTCATTCCATTCCATTTCATTCCATTCCATTCCATTCCATTCCATTCCATTCCTTTCCATTCCACTCCATTTCACTTCATTCCATTCCATTCCATTCCATTGCATTCCCCTCTGCGCAACTCCACTCCAATGCACTGCTTTCCATTCCATTCCATTCCATTCCATTCCATTCCATTCCATTCCATTTATTTCGATTTCATTCCATTCCACCTGAATCCACTCTAATCACCGTCATTTCACTCTACTCCACTCCACTCCTTTCCATTTCATTCATTTCCAATACACTGCACTCCACTCCTCTCCATTCAATTATTTTTCATTCATTCCATTCTATTCCATTACATTCCATTCCGTTGGTTTCCATTCCATTCAATTCTACTCCAATCCTCTCTACTCCAATCCACTGCATTCCGATCTATTCCATTCCGTTGCATTGCGTTCCATTCCATTCAATCCAAATACACTCTTTCCTCTCCACTCTTCACCACTACACTGCATTCCATTCCTTCCCATTCACCTCCAATACAGTCGACTCTGTTCCATTCCTTTCCATTCCATTCCACTCCAATCCACTCTACACTCCACTCCTGTCTTCGTCTTTCCACTCCCCTACACTCTACTGCACTTTTTTCCATTCCACTCCATTCCATTCCATTCCATTCCATTCCGTTCCATTCCATTGCATTCAATTCCATTCCATTCCTTTACATTCCTTTACATTGTAATATATTCCATTCCAGTACTTTCCATTCCATTCCATTCTACTCCTATCCCCTCCATTCCAATCCACTGCATTCCATTCCTTTTCAGTCCATTCCATTGCATTCCATTCCATTCATTTCAAATCCACTCTTCTCCTCTCAACTTGTCTCTTGTCCACTGCATTCCATTCATTCCCATTCATCTCCATTCCAGTATACTCCATTCCGTTCCATTCCATTCCATTCGACTCCATTCCAATCTACTCCACTCCCTTCCTTTCTACTCCATTCCACTCCACTGCACTCCACTGCCCTTTTTTTACATTGCATTCCTTTCCATTCCTTTGCATTCTTTTCTATTCCATTCCAGTCCACTACACTCTTTTCCTTTCTTCTCTATTCCACTCCACTGAACTCCACTGCCCTTTTTTTCAGTCCATTGCATTCCATTCCATTCCCTTCCGTTTCGTTATGTTATGTTACATTCCACTCCGTTCCTTTTCATTCCATTCCATTGTATTCCATTCCATTCCATTACTTTCTATTCCATTCCATTCTAATCCAATCCACTCCACTCTAATCCAATGCATTCCATTCCATGCCATTCCTTTGCATTGCATTCAATTCTATTCAATTCAATTCCGCTTTTCACTCCACTCCTCTCCACTCCACTGCATTCCATTCCATTCCATTCCTTTCTACCCCATTCCACTCCACTCCACTGCTTTCCAATCTTCTCCATTACACTCCACTGCATTCCACTGCACTTTATTCCATTCCATTACATTCCGTTCCTTTCCATTCCATTCCATTCGTTCCTCTAGAATACACTCCACTCCACTCCATTCCACTCCAATCCATTCAACTCAAATCCACTCCTCCACTCCACTCCTCTCCTCTCCACGTCATTCTGCTCCTTACCATTCAACTACATTCCAGTCCCTTCCTTTCCATTCCATTCCATTCCATTCCATTCCATTCCATTTCATTCCATTCCATTCCTTTCCATTCCTTTCCATTCCATTTCATTCCATTCCATTCCATTACACTCCATTCCACTGCACTCCACTGTCTTCATTTCTTCTCCATTCCACTCCACTACTCTCCTCTGAACTTTTTTTCATTCCAGTTCTTTCCATTCCGTTCCATTTCATTCCATTCTTTTCCACTACAATCCACTCCACTGCCCTCCAATCCATTCCATTGCATTCTATTCCATTCAAATCCACTATTCACCCCATTCCTCTCAACTCCACTGCATTTTATTCCTTCCCATTCGCCTACATTGCATTCCACTCCATTCCATTCCATTCCATTCCATTCCATTCCATTCCATTCCATTCCATTCCATTCCATTCCAATTGCACTCTATTCTACGCTGTTCCATTCGGTTCCATTACTTTTCATTCTGTTCCTTTGTATTCCATTCCATTCCATTACTTTCCTTTCCATTCCATTCTACTCCAATCCACTCCACGCCAATCCAATGCTTTCCATTCCATTCCATTCCATTCCATTCCATTCCATTCCATTCCATTTTTTTCATTCCATTCCTTTAAATTCCGTTCCATTCCATTCAATTCCATTCCATTCTTTTCAAGTACAATCCACTCCACTGGACTCCAAACCATTCCATTCCATTCCATTCAATTCATATCCACCCCTCTCCACTCCACAGCATTCCATTCCTTCCCATTGACGTCCATTTCTGTCCACACCATTCCATTTCATTCAACTCCATTTCACTCAACTACACTATCTTCCTTTCTTCTTCATTCCACTCCTCTGCACTCCACTGCACTTTTTTCCATTCCATTCTATTCCATTCCATTCCATTCCTTTCTGTTCCATTCCATTCCATTCTATTCCATTCCTATCCCCTCCATGCAGCTCCACTCCAGTCAACTGCATTTCGTTCCATTCCATTCCATTCCATTCCACCTGAATCTACTGTACTCCCCGCCATTCCACTCCACTCCATTACACTCCATTCCATTCCTTCCCATTCCACTGCACTCCACTACACTCCTCTCCATTCCATTCATTGCAAGGACACTGCACATGACTGCACTCCATCATATTCCATTCCTTTCCATTCCTTTTCATTCCCTTCCATTGTATTCCTTTAAATTCCACTACTATCCATTCCATTCCATTCTACTCCAATCCACTCCACTCCAATCCACTGAATTGCATTCCATTCCATTGCTTTCCTATCCATTCAATTCGAATCCACTCTTCTCCACTCCAATCCCCTCCACTCCACTGCATTCCATTTTTCCCATTCGCCTCCATTGCATTCCATTAAATTCCATTCCATTCCAATCCATTCCTTTCAATTCTACTACATTCCACTCCCCTCCTATCCCTTCGTTTAGTCTCCATTCCACTGCTTTACACACCACTGCACTTTTTTCCATTCCATCCAATTCCTTTCCTTTCCTTTCCATTGCTTTCCATTCAATTCCATTCTGTTCTTTTCCACTATAATCCACTCCACTCCACTGCAATCCATTCCATTGTATTCCATTCGATTCCATTCAAATCCACTCTTCTGCACTCCACTCCTCTCCACTCCAATGCATTCAATTTCTTCCCACTTGCCTCCATTACTATCCACTCCTTTCCATTCCATTCCATTCCACACTTTCCGTTCCACTGCAGTATATTGCATTCCACTCCACTCGACTCTCCTCCTTTCTTCTCTGTTATGCTTCACTGCACTCCACTGTACTTTTTTCAATTCCATTCCATTCCATTCCATTCCATTCCATTCCATTCTATTGAGTTCCGTTCCATTCCATTCCTTTGCTTTCCATTCCATTCCATTCCATTCCATTCCATTCCATTCCATTCCATTCTATTCCATTGCATTCTATTCCATTCCATTCCGTTTCTTTCCATTCCATTCCAATTCATTCTATTCCATTCCACTCCATTCCATTCTATTCCATGACTTTTCATTCCATTCCACTGGATTCCACTTCACTCCACTCAATTCCTTTCTTCTCCATTCCACTCCACTGCACTACATGGAACTTTTTTCCATTCATTCCATTCCATTTCATTCCATTCCATTCCATTCCATTCCATTCCATTCCATTCCACTCCATTTCATTTCATTCCATTCCATTCCATTCCATTGCATTCCCCTCTGCGCAACTCCACTCCAATGCACTGCTTTCCATTCCATTCCATTCCATTCCATTCCATTCCATTCCATTCCATTCCATTTATTTCCATTTCATTCCATTCCACCTGAATCCACTCTAATCCCCGCCATTTCACTCTACTCCACTCCACTCCTCTCCATTTCATTCATTTCCAATACACTGCACTCCACTCCTCTTCATTCAATTATTTTTCATTCATTCCATTCTATTCCATTCCATTCCATTCCGTTGGTTTCCATTCCATTCAATTCTACTCCAATCCTCTCTACTCCAATCCACTGCATTCCGATCTATTCCATTCCGTTGCATTGCGTTCCATTCCATTCAATCCAAATACACTCTTTCCTCTCCACTCTTCACCACTACACTGCATTCCATTCCTTCCCATTCACCTCCATTACAGTCGACTCTGTTCCATTCCTTTCCATTCCATTCCACTCCATTCCACGCTACACTCCACTCCTGTCTTCGTCTTTCCACTCCCCTACACTCTACTGCACTTTTTTCCATTCCACTCCATTCCATTCCATTCCATTCCATTCCGTTCCATTCCATTGCATTCCATTCCATTCCATTCCTTTACATTCCTTTACATTCCTTTACATTGTAATATATTCCATTCCAGTACTTTCCATTCCATTCCATTCTACTCCTATCCACTCGATTCCAATCCACTGCATTCCATTCCTTTTCAGTCCATTCCATTGCATTCCATTCCATTCATTTCAAATCCACTCTTCTCCTCTCCACTTTTCTCCAATCCACTGCATTACATTCATTCCCATTCATCTCCATTCCAGTATACTCCATTCCTTTCCATTCCATTCCATTCGACTCCATTCCAATCTACTCCACTCCCTTCCTTTCTACTCCATTCCACTCTACTGCACTCCACTGCCCTTTTTTTACATTGCATTCCTTTCCATTCCTTTGCATTCTTTTCTACTCCATTCCAGTCCACTCCAGTCCTTTCCAATCTTCTCCATTACACTCAAATGCATTCCACCGCACTTTATTCCATTCCATTCCATTCCATTCCATTCCATTCCATTCCATTCCATTCCATTCCAATTGCACTCTATTCTACTCTGTTCCATTCGGTTCCATTACTTTTCCTTCTGTTCCTTTGTATTCCATTCCATTCCATTACTTACCTTTCCATTCCATTCTACTCCAATCCACTCCACGCCAATCCAATGCTTTCCATTCCATTCCATTCCATTCCATTCCATTCCATTCCATTCCATTTTTTTTCATTCCATTCCATTAAATTCCGTTCCATTCCATTCAATTCCATTCCATTCTTTTCAAGTACAATCCACTCCACTGGACTCCAAACCATTCATTCCATTCCATTCAATTCATATCCACTCCTCTCCACTCCACAGCATTCCATTCCTTCCCATTGACGTCCATTTCTGTCCACTCCATTCCATTACATTCAACTCCATTTCACTCCACTACACTCTCTTCCTTTCTTCTTCATTCCACTCCTCTGCACTCCACTGCACTTTTTTCCATTCCATTCTGTTCCATTCCATTTCATTCCGTTCTGTTCCATTCCATTCCATTCTATTCCATTCCTATCCCCTCCATGCAGCTCCACTCCAGTCCACTGCATTCCATTCCATTCCATTCCATTCCATTCCATTCCATTCCACCTGAATCGACTGTACTCCCCGCCATTCCACTCCACTCCATTACACTCCATTCCATTCCTTCCCATTGCACTGCACTCCACTACACTCCTCTCCATTTCATTCATTGCAAGGACACTGCACATGACTGCACTCCATCATATTCCATTCCATTCCATTCCTTTTCATTCCCTTCCATTGTATTCCTTTAAATTCCACTACTATCCATTCCATTCCATTCTACTCCAATCCACTCCACTCCAATCCACTGAATTGCATTCCATTCCATTGCTTTCCTATCCATTCAATTCGAATCCACTCTTCTCCACTCCAATCCCCTCCACTCCACTGCATTCCATTTTTCCCATTCGCCTCCATTGCATTCCATTAAATTCCATTCCATTCCAATCCATTCCTTTCAATTCCACTACATTCCACTCCCCCCTCTCTCTTCGTTTAGTCTCCATTCCACTGCTTTACACACCACTGCACTTTTTTCCATTCCATCCAATTCCTTTCCTTTCCTTTCCATTGCTTTCCATTCAATTCCATTCTGTTCTTTTCCACTATAATCCCCTCCACTCCACTGCAATCCAGTCCATTGTATTCCATTCGATTCCATTCAAATCCACTCTTCTGCACTCCACTCCTCTCCACTCCAATGCATTCAATTTCTTCCCACTTGCCTCCATTACTATCCACTCTTTTGCATTCCATTCCATTCCACTCTTTCCGTTCCACTGCAGTATATTGCATTCCACTCCACTCGACTCTCTTCCTTTCTTCTCTGTTCTGCTTCACTGCACTCAACTGTACTTTTTTCAATTCCATTCCATTCCATTCCTTTCCATTCTATTCTATTCAGTTCGGTTCCATTCCATTCCATTGCTTTCCATTCCATTCCATTCCATTCCATTCCATTCCATTCCATTCCATTCTATTCCATTGCATTCTATTCCATTCCATTCCGTTTCTTTCCATTCCATTCCATTTCATTCTATTCCATTCCACTCCATTCCATTCTATTCCATGGCTTTTCATTCCATTCCACTGCATTCCACTTCACTCCACTCAATTCCTTTCTTCTCCATTCCACTCCACTGCACTACATTGAACTTTTTTCCGTTCATTCCATTCCATTTCATTTCATTCCATTCCATTCCATTCCATTCCATTCCATTCCATTGCATTCCATTCCATTCCATTGCATTCCCCTCTGCGCAACTCCACTCCAATGCACTGCATTCCATTCCATTCCATTCCGTTCCATTCCATTCCATTAAATTCCATTTATTTCCATTTCATTCCATTCCACCTGAATCCACTCTAATCCCCGCCATTTCACTCTACTCCACTCCACTCCTCTCCATTTCATTCATTTCCTATACACTGCACTCCACTCCTCTCCATTCAATTACTTTTCATTCATTCCATTCTATTCCATTACATTCCATTCCGTTGGTTTCCATTCCATTCAATTCTACTCCAATTCTCTCTACTCCAATCCACTGCATTCCGATCTATTCCATTCCGTTGCATTGCGTTCCAAACCATTCAATTCAAATACACTCTTTCCTCTCCACTCTTCACCACTACACTGCATTCCATTCCTTCCCATTCACCTCCATTACAGTCGACTCTGTTCCATTCCTTTCCATTCCATTCCACTCCATTCCACTCTACACTCCACTCCTGTCTTCGTCTTTCCACTCCCCTACACTTTACTGCTCTTTTTTCCATTCCACTCCATTCCATTCCATTCCATTTCATTCCGTTCAATTCCTTTGCATTCCATTCCATTCCATTCCTTTACATTCCTTTACATTGTAATATATTAAATTCCAGTACTTTCCATTCCATTCCATTCTACTCCTATCCATTCCATTCCAATCCACTGCATTCCATTCCTTTTCAGTCCATTCCATTGCATTCCATTCCATTCATTTCAAATCCACTCTTCTCCTCTCCACTTGTCTCCAGTCCACTGCATTCCATTCATTCCCATTCATCTCCATTCCAGTATACTCCATTCCGTTCCATTCCATTCCATTCGACTCCATTCCAATCTACTCCACTCCCTTCCTTTCTACTCCATTCCACTCTACTGCACTCCACTGCCCTTTTTTTACATTGCATTCCTTTCCATTCCTTTGCATTCTTTTCTACTCCATTCCAGTCCACTACACTCTTTTCCTTTCTTCTCTATTCCACTCCACTGAACTCCACTGCCCTTTTTTTCAGTCCATTGCATTCCATTCCATTCCCTTCCAT
This sequence comes from Symphalangus syndactylus, assembly GCF_028878055.3. Taxonomy (NCBI): domain Eukaryota; kingdom Metazoa; phylum Chordata; class Mammalia; order Primates; family Hylobatidae; genus Symphalangus; species Symphalangus syndactylus. Next base: position 44,304,679 of record NC_072434.2, on the reverse strand, counting down.
TTCGTTATGTTGTGTTACATTCCATTCCGTTCCTTTTCATTCTGTTCCATTGTATTCCATTCCGTTCCATTACTTTCTATTCCATTCCATTCTAATCCAATCCGCTCCACTCTATTCCAATGCATTCCATTCCATGCCTTTCCTTTGCATTGCATTCAATTCTATTCAATTCAATTCCGCTTTTCACTCCACTCCTCTCCACTCCACTGCATTCCATTCCATTCCATTCCTTTCTACTCCATTCCACTCCACTCCACTCTTTTCCAATCTTCTCCATTACACTCCACTGCATTCCACTGCACTTTATTCCATTCCATTCCATGCCATTCCTTTCCATTCCATTCCATTCCATTCCATTCCATTCCATTCCATTCCATTTCATTCCATTCCATTCCTTTCCATTCCTTTCCATTCCATTTCATTCCATTCCATTCCATTACCCTCCATTCCACTGCACTCCACTGTCTTCATTTCTTCTCCATTCCACTCCACTACTCTCCCCTGAACTTTTTTTCATTCCAGTTCTTTCCATTCCGTTCCATTTCATTCCATTCTTTTCCACTACAATCCACTCCACTGCCCTCCAATCCATTCCATTGCATTCTATTCCATTCAAATCCACTATTCACCCCATTCCTCTCAACTCCACTGAATTTTATTCCTTCCCATTCGCCTACATTGCATTCCACTCCATTCCATTCCATTCCATTCCATTCCATTCCATTCCATTCCATTCCATTCCATTCCAATTGCACTCTATTCTACTCTGTTTCGTTCGGTTCCATTACTTTTCATTCTGTTCCTTTGTATTCCATTCCATTCCATTACTTTCGTTTCCATTCCATTCTACTCCAATCCACTCCACGCCAATCCAATGCTTTCCATTCCATTCCATTCCATTCCATTCCATTCCATTCCATTCCATTTTTTTCATTCCATTCCATTAAATTCCGTTCCATTCCATTCAATTCCATTCCATTCTTTGCAAGTACAATCCACTCCACTGGACTCCAAACCATTCATTCCATTCCATTCAATTCATATCCACTCCTCTCCACTCCACAGCATTCCATTCCTTCCCATTGACGTCCATTTCTTTCCACTCCATTCCATTACATTCAACTCCATTTCACTCCACTACCCTATCTTCCTTTCTTCTTCATTCCACTCCTCTGCACTCTACTGCACTTTTTTCCATTCCATTCTGTTCCATTCCATTCCATTCCGTTCTGTTCCATTCCATTCCATTCTATTCCATTCCTATCCCCTCCATGCAGCTCCACTCCAGTCCACTGCATTCCATTCCATTCCGTTCCATTCCATTCCATTCCATTCCACCTGAATCGACTGTACTCCCCGCCATTCCACTCCACTCCATTACACTCCATTCCATTCCTTCCCATTCCACTGCACTCCACTACACTCCTCTCCATTCCATTCATTGCAAGGACACTACACATGACTGCACTCCATCATATTCCATTCCATTCCATTCATTTCATTCCCTTCCATTGTATTCCTTTAAATTCCACTACTATCCATTCCATTCCATTCTACTCCAATCCACTCCACTCCAATCCACTGAATTGCATTCCATTCCATTGCTTTCCTATCCATTCAATTCGAATCCACTCTTCTCCACTCCAATCCCCTCCACTCCACTGCATTCCATTTTTCCCATTCGCCTCCATTGCATTCCATTAAATTCCATTCCATTCCAATCCATTCCTTTCAATGCTACTACATTCCACTCCCCTCGTCTCCCTTCGTGTAGTCTCCATTCCACTGCTTTACACACCACTGCACTTTTTTCCATTCCATCCAATTCCTTTCCTTTCCTTTCCATTGCTTTCCATTCAATTCCATTCTGTTCTTTTCCACTATAATCCACTCCACTCCACTGCAATCTATTCCATTGTATTCTATTCGATTCCATTCAAATCCACTCTTCTGCACTCCACTCCTCTCCACTCCAATCCATTCAATTTCTTCCCATTTGCCTCCATTACTATCCACTCTTTTCCATTCGATTCCATTCCAATCTTTCCGTTCCACTGCAGTATATTGCATTCCACTCCACTCGACTCTCTTCCTTTCTTCTCTGTTCTGCTTCACGGCAATCCACTGTACTTTTTTCAATTCCATTCCATTCCATTCCATTCCATTCCATTCCATTCCATTCCATTCCATTCCATTCCATTCTATTCAGTTCCGTTCCATTCCATTCCATTGCTTTCCATTCCATTCCATTCCATTCCATTCCATTCCATTCCATTCTATTCCATTGCATTCTATTCCATTCCATTCCTTTTCTTTCCATTCCATTCCAATTCATTCTATTCCATTCCACTCCATTCCATTCTATTCCGTGACTTTTCATTCCATTCCACTGCATTCCACTTCACTCCACTCAATTCCTTTCTTCTCCATTCCACTGCACTGCACTACATTGAACTTTTTTCCATTCATTCCATTCCATTTCATTCCATTCCATTCCATTCCATTCCATTCCATTCCTTTCCATTCCACTCCATTTCACTTCATTCCATTCCATTCCATTCCATTGCATTCCCCTCTGCGCAACTCCACTCCAATGCACTGCTTTCCATTCCATTCCATTCCATTCCATTCCATTCCATTTATTTCGATTTCATTCCGTTCCACCTGAATCCACTCTAATCACCGTCATTTCACTCTACTCCACTCCACTCCTTTCCATTTCATTCATTTCCAATACACTGCACTCCACTCCTCTCCATTCAATTATTTTTCATTCATTCGATTCTATTCCATTACATTCCATTCCGTTGGTTTCCATTCCATTCAATTCTACTCCAATCCTCTCTACTCCAATCCACTGCATTCCGATCTATTCCATTCCGTTGCATTGCGTTCCATTCCATTCAATCCAAATACACTCTTTCCTCTCCACTCTTCACCACTACACTGCATTCCATTCCTTCCCATTCACCTCCAATACAGTCGACTCTGTTCCATTCCTTTCCATTCCATTCCACTCCATTCCACTCTACACTCCACTCCTGTCTTCGTCTTTCCACTGCCCTACAATCTACTGCACTTTTTTCCATTCCACTCCATTCCATTCCATTCCATTCCATTCCGTTCCATTCCATTGCATTCAATTCCATTCCATTCCTTTACATTCCTTTACATTGTAATATATTCCATTCCAGTACTTTCCATTCCATTCCATTCTACTCCTATCCCCTCCATTCCAATCCACTGCATTCCATTCCTTTTCAGTCCATTCCATTGCATTCCATTCCATTCATTTCAAATCCACTCTTCTCCTCTCAACTTGTCTCTTGTCCACTGCATTCCATTCATTCCCATTCATCTCCATTCCAGTATACTCCATTCCGTTCCATTCCATTCCATTCGACTCCATTCCAATCTACTCCACTCCCTTCCTTTCTACTCCATTCCACTCCACTGCACTCCACTGCCCTTTTTTTACATTGCATTCCTTTCCATTCCTTTGCATTCTTTTCTATTCCATTCCAGTCCACTACACTCTTTTCCTTTCTTCTCTATTCCACTCCACTGAACTCCACTGCCCTTTTTTTCAGTCCATTGCATTCCATTCCATTCCCTTCCGTTTCGTTATGTTATGTTACATTCCACTCCGTTCCTTTTCATTCCGTTCCATTGTATTCCATTCCATTCCATTACTTTCTATTCCATTCCATTCTAATCCAATCCACTCCACTCTAATCCAATGCATTCCATTCCATGCCATTCCTTTGCATTGCATTCAATTCTATTCAATTAAATTCCGATTTTCACTCCACTCCTCTCCACTCCACTGCATTCCATTCCATTCCATTCCATTCCTTTCTACCCCATTCCACTCCACTCCACTCCTTTCCAATCTTCTCCATTACACTCCACTGCATTCCACTGCACTTTATTCCATTCCATTACATTCCGTTCCTTTCCATTCCATTCCATTCGTTCCTCTAGAATACACTCCACTCCACTCCATTCCACTCCAATCCATTCAACTCAAATCCACTCCTCCACTCCACTCCTCTCCTCTCCACGTCATTCTGCTCATTACCATTCAACTACATTCCAGTCCCTTCCTTTCCATTCCATTCCATTCCATTCCATTCCATTCCATTCCATTTCATTCCATTCCATTCCTTTCCATTCCTTTCCATTCCATTTCATTCCATTCCTTTCCATTACCCTCCATTCCACTGCACTCCAACCTCTTCATTTCTTCTCCATTCCACTCCACTACTCTCCCCTGAACTTTTTTCTTTCCAGTTCTTTCCATTCCGTTCCATTTCATTCCATTCTTTTCCACTACAATCCACTCCACTGCCCTCCAATCCATTCCATTGCATTCTATTCCATTCAAATCCACTATTCACCCCATTCCTCTCAACTCCACTGCATTTTATTCCTTCCCATTCGCCTACATGGCATTCCACTCCATTCCATTCCATTCCATTCCATTCCATTCCATTCCATTCCATTCCATTCCATTCCAATTGCACTCTATTCTACTCTGTTCCATTCGGTTCCATTACTTTTCATTCTGTTCCTTTGTATTCCATTCCATTCCATTACTTTCCTTTCCATTCCATTCTACTCCAATCCACTCCACGCCAATCCAATGCTTTCCATTCCATTCCATTCCATTCCATTCCATTCCATTCCATTCCATTTTTTTCATTCCATTCCTTTAAATTCCGTTCCATTCCATTCAATTCCATTCCATTCTTTTCAAGTACAATCCACTCCACTGGACTCCAAACCATTCCATTCCATTCCATTCAATTCATATCCACCCCTCTCCACTCCACAGCATTCCATTCCTTCCCATTGACGTCCATTTCTGTCCACACCATTCCATTTCATTCAACTCCATTTCACTCCACTACACTATCTTCCTTTCTTCTTCATTCCACTCCTCTGCACTCCACTGCACTTTTTTCCATTCCATTCTATTCCATTCCATTCCATTCCGTTCTGTTCCATTCCATTCCATTCTATTCCATTCCTATCCCCTCCATGCAGCTCCACTCCAGTCAACTGCATTTCATTCCATTCCATTCCATTCCATTCCACCTGAATCGACTGTACTCCCCGCCATTCCACTCCACTCCATTACACTCCATTCCATTCCTTCCCATTCCACTGCACTCCACTACACTCCTCTCCATTCCATTCATTGCAAGGACACTGCACATGACTGCACTCCATCCCATTCCATTCCATTCCATTCCTTTTCATTTCCTTCCATTGTATTCCTTTAAATTCCTCTACTATCCATTCCATTCCATTCTACTCCAATCCACTCCACTCCAATCCACTGAATTGCATTCCATTCCATTGCTTTCCTATCCATTCAATTCGAATCCACTCTTCTCCACTCCAATCCCCTCCACTCCACTGCATTCCATTTTTCCCATTCGCCTCCATTGCATTCCATTAAATTCCATTCCATTCCAATCCATTCCTTTCAATTCTAGTACATTCCACTCCCCTCCTATCCCTTCGTTTAGTCTCCATTCCACTGCTTTACACACCACTGCACTTTTTTCCATTCCATCCAATTCCTTTCCTTTCCTTTCCATTCCATTCCATTCAATTCCATTCTGTTCTTTTCCACTATAATCCACTCCACTCCACTGCAATCCATTCCATTGTATTCCATTCGATTCCATTCAAATCCACTCTTCTGCACTCCACTCCTCTCCACTCCAATGCATTCAATTTCTTCCCACTTGCCTCCATTACTATCCACTCCTTTCCATTCCATTCCATTCCACACTTTCCGTTACACTGCAGTATATTGCATTCCACTCCACTCGACCCTCCTCCTTTCTTCTCTGTTATGCTTCACTGCACTCCACTGTACTTTTTTCAATTCCATTCCATTCCATTCCATTCCATTCCATTCCATTCCATTCCATTCCATTCTATTCAGTTCCGTTCCATTCCATTCCTTTGCTTTCCATTCCATTCCATTCCATTCCATTCCATTCCATTCCATTCCATTCCATTCTATTCCATTGCATTCTATTCCCTTCCATTCCGTTTCTTTCCATTCCATTCCAATTCATTCTATTCCATTCCACTCCATTCCATTCTATTCCATGACTTTTCATTCCATTCCACTGGATTCCACTTCACTCCACTCAATTCCTTTCTTCTCCATTCCACTCCACTGCACTACATGGAACTTTTTTCCATTCATTCCATTCCATTTCATTCCATTCCATTCCATTCCATTCCATTCCATTCCATTCCATTCCATTCCACTCCATTTCATTTCATTCCATTCCATTCCATTCCATTGCATTCCCCTCTGCGCAACTCCACTCCAATGCACTGCTTTCCATTCCATTCCATTCCATTCCATTCCATTCCATTCCATTCCATTCCATTTATTTCCATTTCATTCCATTCCACCTGAATCCACTCTAATCCCCGCCATTTCACTCTACTCCACTCCACTCCTCTCCATTTCATTCATTTCCAATACACTGCACTCCACTCCTCTTCATTAAATTATTTTTCATTCATTCCATTCTATTCCATTCCATTCCATTCCGTTGGTTTCCATTCCATTCAATTCTACTCCAATCCTCTCTACTCCAATCCACTGCATTCCGATCTATTCCATTCCGTTGCATTGCGTTCCATTCCATTCAATCCAAATACACTCTTTCCTCTCCACTCTTCACCACTACACTGCATTCCATTCCTTCCCATTCACCTCCATTACAGTCGACTCTGTTCCATTCCTTTCCATTCCATTCCACTCCATTCCACTCTACACTCCACTCCTGTCTTCGTCTTTCCACTCCCCTACACTCTACTGCACTTTTTTCCATTCCACTCCATTCCATTCCATTCCATTCCATTCCGTTCCATTCCATTGCATTCCATTCCATTCCATTCCTTTACATTCCTTTACATTGTAATATATTCCATTCCAGTACTTTCCATTCCATTCCATTCTACTCCTATCCACTCCATTCCAATCCACTGCATTCCATTCCTTTTCAGTCCATTCCATTGCATTCCATTCCATTCATTTCAAATCCACTCTTCTCCTCTCCACTTGTCTCCAGTCCACTGCATTCCATTCATTCCCATTCATCTCCATTCCAGTATACTCCATTCCGTTCCATTCCATTCCATTCGACTCCATTCCAATCTACTCCACTCCCTTCCTTTCTACTCCATTCCACTCCACTGCACTCCACTGCCCTTTTTTTACATTGCATTCCTTTCCATTCCTTTGCATTCTTTTCTAATCCATTCCAGTCCACTACACTCTTTTCCTTTCTTCTCTATTCCACTCCACTGAACTCCACTGCCCTTTTTTTCAGTCCATCACATTCCATTCCATTCCCTTCCTTTTCATTCCCTTCCATTGTATTCCTTTAAATTCCACTACTATCCATTCCATTCCATTCTACTCCAATCCACTCCACTCCAATCCACTGAATTGCATTCCATTCCATTTCTTTCCTATCCATTCAATTCGAATCCACTCTTCTCCACTCCAATCCCCTCCACTCCACTGCATTCCATTTTTCCCATTCGCCTCCATTGCATTCCATTAAATTCCATTCCATTCCAATCCATTCCTTTCAATTCCACTACATTCCACTCCCCCCTCTCTCTTCGTTTAGTCTCCATTCCACTGCTTTACACACCACTGCACTTTTTTCCATTCCATCCAATTCCTTTCCTTTCCTTTCCATTGCTTTCCATTCAATTCCATTCGGTTCTTTTCCACTATAATCCACTCCACTCCACTGCAATCCAGTCCATTGTATTCCTTTCGATTCCATTCAAATCCACTCTTCTGCACTCCACTCCTCTCCACTCCAATGCATTCAATTTCTTCCCACTTGCCTCCATTACTATCCACTCTTTTGCATTCCATTCCATTCCACTCTTTCCGTTCCACTGCAGTATATTGCATTCCACTCCACTCGACTCTCTTCCTTTCTTCTCTGTTCTGCTTCACTGCACTCCACTGTACTTTTTTCAATTCCAATCCATTCCATTCCTTTCCATTCCATTCTATTCAGTTCGGTTCCATTCCATTCCATTGCTTTCCATTCCATTCCATTCCATTCCATTCCATTCCATTCCATTCCATTCCATTCTATTCCATTGCATTCTATTCCATTCCATTCCGTTTCTTTCCATTCCATTCCATTTCATTCTATTCCATTCCACTCCATTCCATTCTATTCCATGACTTTTCATTCCATTCCACTGCATTCCACTTCACTCCACTCAATTCCTTTCTTCTCCATTCCACTCCACTGCACTACATTGAACTTTTTTCCGTTCATTCCATTCCATTTCATTTCATTCCATTCCATTCCATTCCATTCCATTGCATTCCATTCCATTCCATTGCATTCCCCTCTGCGCAACTCCACTCCAATGCACTGCATTCCATTCCATTCCATTCCATTCCATTCCATTCCATTCCATTCCATTTATTTCCATTTCATTCCATTCCACCTGAATCCACTCTAATCCCCGCCATTTCACTCTACTCCACTCCACTCCTCTCCATTTCATTCATTTCCTATACACTGCACTCCACTCCTCTCCATTCAATTACTTTTCATTCATTCCATTCTATTCCATTACATTCCATTCCGTTGGTTTGCATTCCATTCAATTCTACTCCAATTCTCTCTACTCCAATCCACTGCATTGCGATCTATTCCATTCCGTTGCATTGCGTTCCAAACCATTCAATTCAAATACACTCTTTCCTCTCCACTCTTCACCACTACACTGCATTCCATTCCTTCCCATTCACCTCCATTACAGTCGACTCTGTTCCATTCCTTTCCATTCCATTCCACTCCATTCCACTCTACACTCCACTCCTGTCTTCGTCTTTCCAGTCCCCTACACTCTACTGCACTTTTTTCCATTCCACTCCATTCCATTCCATTCCATTTCATTCCGTTCAATTCCTTTGCATTCCATTCCATTCCATTCCTTTACATTCCTTTACATTGTAATATATTAAATTCCAGTACTTTCCATTCCATTCCATTCTACTCCTATCCACTCCATTCCAATCCACTGCATTCCATTCCTTTTCAGTCCATTCCATTGCATTCCATTCCATTCATTTCAAATCCACTCTTCTCCTCTCCACTTGTCTCCAGTCCACTGCATTCCATTCATTCCCATTCATCTCCATTCCAGTATACTCCATTCCGTTCCATTCCATTCCATTCGACTCCATTCCAATCTACTCCACTCCCTTCCTTTCTACTCCATTCCACTCTACTGCACTCCACTGCCCTTTTTTTACATTGCATTCCTTTCCATTCCTTTGCATTCTTTTCTACTCCATTCCAGTCCACTCCAGTCCTTTCCGTTCTTCTCCATTACACTCAACTGCATTCCACTGCACTTTATTCCATTCCATTCCATTCCATTCCATTCCATTCCATTCCAATTGCACTCTATTCTACTCTGTTCCATTCGGTTCCATTACTTTTCATTCTGTTCCTTTGTATTCCATTCCATTCCATTACTTACCTTTCCATTCCATTCTACTCCAATCCACTCCACGCCAATCCTATGCTTTCCATTCCAATCCATTCCATTCCATTCCATTCCATTCCATTCCATTTTTTTTCATTCCATTCCATTAAATTCCGTTCCATTCCACTCAATTCCATTCCATTCTTTTCAAGTACAATCCACTCCACTGGACTCCAAACCATTCATTCCATTCCATTCAATTCATATCCACTCCTCTCCACTCCACAGCATTCCATTCCTTCCCATTGACGTAAATTTCTGTCCACTCCATTCCATTACATTCAACTCCATTTCACTCCACTACACTATCTTCCTTTCTTCTTCATTCCACTCCTCTGCACTCCACTGCACTTTTTTCCATTCCATTCTGTTCCATTCCATTTCATTCCGTTCTGTTCCATTCCATTCCGTTCTATTCCATTCCTATCCCCTCCATGCAGCTCCACTCCAGTCCACTGCATTCCATTCCATTCCATTCCATTCCATTCCATTCCATTCCATTCCATTCCATTCCACCTGAATCGACTGTACTCCCCGCCATTCCACTCCACTCCATTACACTCCATTCCATTCCTTCCCATTGCACTGCACTCCACTACACTCCTCTCCATTTCATTCATTGCAAGGACACTGCACATGACTGCACTCCATCATATTCCATTCCATTCCATTCCTTTTCATTCCCTTCCATTGTATTCCTTTAAATTCCACTACTATCCATTCCATTCCATTCTACTCCAATCCACTCCACTCCAATCCACTGAATTGCATTCCATTCCATTGCTTTCCTATCCATTCAATTCGAATCCACTCTTCTCCACTCCAATCCCTTCCACTCCACTGCATTCCATTTTTCCCATTCGCCTCCATTGCATTCCAATAAATTCCATTCCATTCCAATCCATTCCTTTCAATTCCACTACATTCCACTCCCCCCTCTCTCTTCGTTTAGTCTCCATTCCACTGCTTTACACACCACTGCACTTTTTTCCATTCCATCCAATTCCTTTCCTTTCCTTTCCATTGCTTTCCATTCAATTCCATTCGGTTCTTTTCCACTATAATCCACTCCACTCCACTGCAATCCAGTCCATTGTATTCCATTCGATTCCATTCAAATCCACTCTTCTGCACTCCACTCCTCTCCACTCCAATGCATTCAATTTCTTCCCACTTGCCTCCATTACTATCCACTCTTTTGCATTCCATTCCATTCCACTCTTTCCGTTCCACTGCAGTATATTGCATTCCACTCCACTCGACTCTCTTCCTTTCTTCTCTGTTCTGCTTCACTGCACTCCACTGTACTTTTTTCAATTCCAATCCATTCCATTCCTTTCCATTCCATTCTATTCAGTTCGGTTCCATTCCATTCCATTGCTTTCCATTCCATTCCATTCCATTCCATTCCATTCCATTCCATTCCATTCCATTCCATTCTATTCCATTGCATTCTATTCCATTCCATTCCGTTTCTTTCCATTCCATTCCATTTCATTCTATTCCATTCCACTCCATTCCATTCTATTCCATGACTTTTCATTCCATTCCACTGCATTCCACTTCACTCCACTCAATTCCTTTCTTCTCCATTCCACTCCACTGCACTACATTGAACTTTTTTCCGTTCATTCCATTCCATTTCATTTCATTCCATTCCATTCCATTCCATTCCATTCCATTCCATTCCATTGCATTCCATTCCATTCCATTGCATTCCCCTCTGCGCAACTCCACTCCAATGCACTGCATTCCATTCCATTCCATTCCATTCCATTCCATTCCATTCCATTCCATTCCATTTATTTCCATTTCATTCCATTCCACCTGATTCCACTCTAATCCCCGCCATTTCACTCTACTCCACTCCACTCCTCTCCATTTCATTCATTTCCTATACACTGCACTCCACTCCTCTCCATTCAATTACTTTTCATTCATTCCATTCTATTCCATTACATTCCATTCCGTTGGTTTCCATTCCATTCAATTCTACTCCAATTCTCTCTACTCCAATCCACTGCATTGCGATCTATTCCATTCCGTTGCATTGCGTTCCAAACCATTCAATTCAAATACACTCTTTCCTCTCCACTATTCACCACTACACTGCATTCCATTCCTTCCCATTCACCTCCATTACAGTCGACTCTGTTCCATTCCTTTCCATTCCATTCCACTCCATTCCACTCTACACTCCACTCCTGTCTTCGTCTTTCCACTCCCCTACACTCTACTGCTCTTTTTTCCATTCCACTCCATTCCATTCCATTCCATTTAATTCCGTTCAATTCCTTTGCATTCCATTCCATTCCATTCCTTTACATTCCTTTACATTGTAATATATTAAATTCCAGTACTTTCCATTCCATTCCATTCTACTCCTATCCACTCCATTCCAATCCACTGCATTCCATTCCTTTTCAGTCCATTCCATTGCATTCCATTCCATTCATTTCAAATCCACTCTTCTCCTCTCCACTTGTCTCCAGTCCACTGCATTCCATTCATTCCCATTCATCTCCATTCCAGTATACTCCATTCCGTTCCATTCCATTCCATTCGACTCCATTCCAATCTACTCCACTCCCTTCCTTTCTACTCCATTCCACTCTACTGCACTCCACTGCCCTTTTTTTACATTGCATTCCTTTCCATTCCTTTGCATTCTTTTCTACTCCATTCCAGTCCACTACACTCTTCTCCTTTCTTCTCTATTCCACTCCACTGAACTCCACTGCCCTTTTTTTCAGTCAATTGCATTCCATTCCATTCCCTTCCATTTCGTTATGTTATGTTACATTCCATTCCGTTCCTTTTCATTCTGTTCCATTGTATTCCATTCCGTTCCATTACTTTCTATTCCATTCCATTCTAATCCAATCCGCTCCACTCTATTCCAATGCATTCCATTCCATGCCTTTCCTTTGCATTGCATTCAATTCTATTCAATTCAATTCCGCTTTTCACTCCACTCCTCTCCACTCCACTGCATTCCATTCCATTCCATTCCTTTCTACTCCATTCCACTCCACTCCACTCTTTTCCAATCTTCTCCATTACACTCCACTGCATTCCACTGCACTTTATTCCATTCCATTCCACGCCATTCCTTTCCATTCCATTCCATTCCATTCCATTCCATTCCATTCCATTCCATTCCATTCCATTCCATTCCATTTCATTCCATTCCATTCCTTTCCATTCCTTTCCATTCCATTTCATTCCATTCCATTCCATTACCCTCCATTCCACTGCACTCCACTGTCTTCATTTCTTCTCCATTCCACTCCACTACTCTCCCCTGAACTTTTTTTCATACCAGTTCTTTCCATTCCGTTCCATTTCATTCCATTCTTTTCCACTACAATCCACTCCACTGCCCTCCAATCCATTCCATTGCATTCTATTCCATTCAAATCCACTATTCACCCCATTCCTCTCAACTCCACTGAATTTTATTCCTTCCCATTCGCCTACATTGCATTCCACTCCATTCCATTCCATTCCATTCCATTCCATTCCATTCCATTCCATTCCATTCCATTCCATTCCATTCCAATTGCACTCTATTCTACTCTGTTTCGTTCGGTTCCATTACTTTTCATTCTGTTCCTTTGTATTCCATTCCATTCCATTACTTTCGTTTCCATTCCATTCTACTCCAATCCACTCCACGCCAATCCAATGCTTTCCAATCCATTCCATTCCATTGCATTCCATTCCATTTTTTTTCATTCCATTCCATTAAATTCCGTTCCATTCCATTCAATTCCATTCCATTCTTTTCAAGTACAATCCACTCCACTGGACTCCAAACCATTCCATTCCATTCCATTCAATTCATATCCACTCCTGTCCACTCCACAGCATTCCATTCCTTCCCATTGACGTCCATTTCTGTCCACTCCATTCCATTTCATTCAACTCCATTTCACTCCACTACACTATCTTCCTTTCTTCTTCATTCCACTCCTCTGCACTCCACTGCACTTTTTTCCATTCCATTCTGTTCCATTCCATTCCATTCCGTTCTGTTCCATTCCATTCCATTCTATTCCATTCCTATCCCCTCCATGCACCTCCACTCCAGTCCACTGCATTCCATTCCATTCCATTCCATTCCATTCCACCTGAATCTACTGTACTCCCCGCCATTCCACTCCACTCCATTACACTCCATTCCATTCCTTCCCATTCCACTGCACTCCACTACACTCCTCTCCATTCCATTCATTGCAAGGACACTGCACATGACTGCACTCCATCACATTCCATTCCATTCCATTCCTTTTCATTCCCTTCCATTGTATTCCTTTAAATTCCACTACTATCCATTCCATTCCATTCTACTCCAATCCACTCCACTCCAATCCACTGAATTGCATTCCATTCCATTGCTTTCCTATCCATTCAATTCGAATCCACTCTTCTCCACTCCAATCCCCTCCAATCCACTGCATTCCATTTTTCCCATTCGCCTCCATTGCATTCCATTAAATTCCATTCCATTCCAATCCATTCCTTTCAATTCTACTACATTCCACTCCCCCCCTATCCCTTCATTTAGTCTCCATTCCACTGCTTTACACACCACTGCACTTTTTTCCATTCCATCCAATTCCTTTCCTTTCCTTTCCATTCCATTCCATTCAATTCCATTCTGTTCTTTTCCACTATAATCCACTCCACTCCACTGCAATGCATTCCATTGTATTCCATTCGATTCCATTGAAATCCACTCTTCTGCACTCCAATCCTCTCCACTTCAATGCATTCAATTTCTTCCCACTTGCCTCCATTACTATCCACTCCTTTCCATTCCATTCCATTCCACTCTTTCCGTTACACTGCAGTATATTGCATTCCACTCCACTCGACTCTCTTCCTTTCTTCTCTGTTCTGCTTCACTGCACTCCACTGTACTTTTTTCAATTCCATTCCATTCCATTCCATTCCATTCCATTCCATTCCATTCCATTCTATTCAGTTCCGTTCCATTCCATTCCTTTGCTTTCCATTCCATTCCATTCCATTCCATTCCATTCCATTCCACTCCATTCCATTCTATTCCATGACTTTTCATTCCATTCCACTGCATTCCACTTCACTCCACTCAATTCCTTTCTTCTCCATTCCACTCCACTGCACTACATTGAACTTATTTCCATTCATTCCATTCCATTTCATTCCATTCCATTCCATTCCATTCCATTCCATTCCACTCCATTTCATTTCATTCCATTCCATTCCATTCCATTGCATTCCCCTCTGCGCAACTCCACTCCAATGCACTGCTTTCCATTCCATTCCATTCCATTCCATTCCATTCCATTTATTTCCATTTCATTCCATTCCACCTGAATCCACTCTAATCCCCGCCATTTCACTCTACTCCACTCCACTCCTCTCCATTTCATTCATTTCCAATACACTGCACTCCACTCCTCTCCATTCAATTACTTTTCATTCATTCCATTCTATTCCATTACATTCCATTCCGTTGGTTTCCATTCCATTCAATTCTACTCCAATCCTCTCTACTCCAATCCACTGCATTCCGATCTATTCCATTCCGTTGCATTGCGTTTCTTTCCATTCAATCCAAATACACTCTTTCCTCTCCACTCTTCACCACTACACTGCATTCCATTCCTTCCCATTCACCTCCATTACAGTCGACTCTGTTCCATTCCTTTCCATTCCAATCCACTCCATTCCACTCTACACTCCACTCCTGTCTTCGTCTTTCCACTCCCCTACACTCTACTGCACTTTTTTCCATTCCACTCCATTCCATTCCATTCCATTCCATTCCGTTCCATTCCATTGCATTCCATTCCATTCCATTCCTTTACATTCCTTTACATTGTAATATATGCCATTCCAGTACTTTCCATTCCATTCCATTCTACTCCTAACCACTCCATTCCAATCCACTGCATTCCATTCCTTTTCAGTCCATTTCATTGCATTACATTCCATTCATTTCTAATCCACACTTCTCCTCACCATTGTCTCTTGTCCACTTCATTCCCTTCATTCCCATTCATCTCCATTCCAGTATACTCCATTCCGTTCCATTCCATTCCATTCGACTCCATTCCAATCTACTCCACTCCCTTCCTTTCTACTCCATTCCACTCTACTGCACTCCACTGCCCTTTTTTTACATTGCATTACTTTCCATTCCTTTGCATTCTTTTCTACTCCATTCTAGTCCACTACACTCTTTTCCTTTCTTCTCTATTCCACTCCACTGAACTCCACTGCCCTTTTTTTCAGTCCATTGCATTCCATTCCATTCCCTTCCATTTCGTTATGTTATGTTACATTCCATTCCGTTCCTTTTCATTTCATTCCATTGTATTCCATTCCATTCCATTACTTTCTATTCCATTCCATTCTAATCCAATCCGCTCCACTCTAATCCAATGCATTCTATTCCATGCCATTCCTTTGCATTGCATTCAATTCTATTCAATTCAATTCCGCTTTTCACTCCACTCCTCTCCACTCCACTGCATTCCATTCCATTCCATTCCTTTCTACTCCATTCCACTCCACTCCACTCCTTTCCAATCTTCTCCATTACACTCCACTGCATTCCACTGCACTTTATTCCATTCCATTCCATTCCGTTCCTTTCCATTCCATTCCATTCGTTCCTCTAGAATACACTCCACTCCACTCCATTCCACTCCAATCCATTCAACTGAAATCCACTCCTCCATTCCACTCCTCTCCTCTCCACTTCATTCTGCTCCTTACCATTCAACTACATTCCAGTCCCTTCCTTTCCATTCCATTCCATTCCATTCCATTCCATTCCATTCCATTCCATTCCATTTCATTTCATTCCATTCCATTACTTTCCATTCCTTTCCATTCCATTTCATTCCATTCCATTCCATTACCCTCCATTCCACTGCACTCCACTCTTTTCATTTCTTCTCCATTCCACTCCACTACTCTCCCCTGAACTTTTTTTCATTCCAGTTCTTTCCATTCCGTTCCATTTCATTCCATTCTTTTCCAGTACAATCCACTCCACTGCCCTCCAATCCATTCCATTCCATTCTATTCCATTCAAATCCACTATTCACCCCACTCCTCTCAACTCCACTGCATTTTATTCCTTCCCATTCGCCTACATTGCATTCCACTCCATTCCATTCCATTCCATTCCATTCCATTCCATTCCATTCCATTCCATTCCATTCCAATTGCACTCTATTCTACTCTGTTCCATTCGGTTCCATTACTTTTCCTTCTGTTCCTTTGTATTCCATTCCATTCCATTCTACTCCTATCCACTCCATTCCAATCCACTGCATTCCATTCCTTTTCAGTCCATTCCATTGCATTCCATTCCATTCAATTCAAATCCACTCTTCTCCTCTCCACTTGTCTCCAGTCCACAGCATTCCATTTATTCCCATTCATCTCCATTCCAGTATACTCCATTCCGTTCCATTCCATTCCATTCGACTCCATTCCAATCTACTCCACTCCCTTCCTTTCTACTCCATTCCACTCTACTGCACTCCACTGCCCTTTTTTTACATTGCATTCCATTCCATTCTTTGCATTCTTTTCTACTCCATTCCAGTCCACTACACTCTGTTCCTTTCTTCTCTATTCCACTCCACTGAACTCCACTGCCCTTTTTTTCAGTCCATTGCATTCCATTCCATTCCCTTCCATTTCGTTATGTTATGTTACATTCCATTCCGTTCCTTTTCTTTCCGTTCCATTCTATTCCATTCCATTCCATTACTTTCTATTCTATTCCATTCTAATCCAATCCGCTCCACTCTAATCCAATGCATTCCATTCCATGCCATTCCTTTGCATTGCATTCAATTCTATTCAATTCAATTCCGCTTTTCACTCCACTCCTCTCCACTCCACTGCATTCCATTCCATTCCATTCCTTTCTACTCCATTCCCCTCCACTCCACTCCTTTCCACTCTTCTCCATTACACTCCACTGCATTCCACTGCACTTTATTCCATTCCATTCCATTCCGTTCCTTTCCATTCCATTCCATTCGTTCCTCTAGAATACACTCCACTCCACTCCATTCCACTCCAATCCATTCAACTCAAATCCACTCCTCCACTCCACTCCTCTCCTCTCCACTTCATTCTGCTCCTTACCATTCAACTACATTCCAGTCCCTTCCTTTCCATTCCATTCCATTCCATTCCATTCCCTTTCATTCCATTCCATTCCATTCCTTTCCATTCCTTTCCATTCCATTTCATTCCATTCCATTCCATTACACTCCATTCCACTGCACTCCACTCTCTTCATTTCTTCTCCATTCCACTCCACTACTCTCCCCTGAACTTTTTTTCATTCCAGTTCTTTCCATTCCGTTCCATTTCATTCCATTCTTTTCCAGTACAATCCACTCCACTGCCCTCCAATCCATTCCATTCCATTCTATTCCATTCAAATCCACTATTCACCCCGCTCCTCTCAACTCCACTGCATTTTATTCCTTCCCATTCGCCTACATTGCATTCCACTCCATTCCATTCCATTCCATTCCATTCCATTCCATTCCATTCCATTCCATTCCAATTGCACTCTATTCTACTCTGTTCCATTCGGTTCCATTACTTTTCATTCTGTTCCTTTGGATTCCATTCCATTCCATTACTTTCCTTTCCATTCCATTCTTCTCCAATCCACTCGACGCCAATCCAATGCTTTCCATTCCATTCCATTCCATTCCATTCCATTCTATTCAGTTCCGTTCCATTCCATTCCATTGCTTTACATTCCATTCCGTTCCATTCCATTCCATTCCATTCCATTCCATTCCATTCCATTCCATTCTATTCCATTGCATTCTATTCCATTCCATTCCGTTTCTTTCCATTCCATTCCATTTCATTCTATTCCATTCCACTCCATTCCATTCTATTCCATGACTTTACTTTCCATTCCACTGCATTCCACTTCACTCCACTCAATTCCTTTCTTCTCCATTCCACTCCAATGCACTACATTGAGCTTTTTTCCATTCATTCCATTCCATTTCATTTCATTCCATTCCATTCCATTCCATTTAATTTCATTCCATTCCATTCCATTCCCTTCCATTGCATTCCATTCCATTCCATTGCATTCCCCTCTGCGGAACTCCACTCCAATGCACTGCATTCCATTCCATTCCATTCCATTCCATTCCATTCCATTCCATTCCATTCTATTCCATTCCTATCCCCTCCATGCAGCTCCACTCCAGTCCACTGCATTTCATTCCATTCCATTCCATTCCATTCCATTCCATTCCATTCCATTCCATTCTATTCAGTTCCGTTCCATTCCATTCCATTGCTTTCCATTCCATTCCATTCCATTCCATTCCATTCCATTCCATTCCATTCCATTCCATTCCATTCTATTCCATTGCATTCTATTCCATTGCATTCTATTCCATTCCATTCCCTTTTTTCCATTCCATTCCATTTCATTCTATTCCATTCCACTCCATTCCATTCTATTCCATGACTTTTCATTCTATTCCACTGCATTCCACTTCACTCCACTCAATTCCTTTCTTCTCCATTCCACTCCACTGCACTACATTGAACTTTTTTCCATTCATTCCATTCCATTTCATTTCGTTCCATTCCATTCCATTCCATTCCATTCCATTGCATTCCATTCCATTCCATTGCATTCCCCTCTGCCCAACTCCACTCCAATGCACTGCTTTCCATTCCATTCCTTTCCATTCCATTCCATTCCATTCCCTTTATTTCCATTTCATTCCATTCCACCTGAATCCACTCTAATCCCCGCCATTTCACTCTACTCCACTCCACTCCTCTCCATTTCATTCATTTCCTATACACTGCACTCCACTCCTCTCCATTAAATTACTTTTCATTCATTCCATTCTATTCCATTCCATTCCATTCCGTTGGATTCCATTTCATTCAATTCTACTCCAATCCTCTCTACTCCAATCCACTGCTTTCCGATCTATTCCATTCCGTTGCATTGCGTTCCATTCCATTCAATTCAAATACACTCTTTCCTCTCCACTCTTCACCACTACACTGCATTCCATTCCTTACCATTCACCTCCATTACAGTCGACTCTGTTCCATACCTTTCCATTCCATTCCACTCCATTCCACTCTACACTCCACTCCTGTCTTCGTCTTTCCACTTCCCTACACTCTACTGCACTTTTTTCCATTCCACTCCATTCCATTCCATTCCATTCCATTCCATTCCGTTCCATTCCATTGGATTCCATTCCATTCCATTCCTTTACATTCCTTTACATTGTAATATATTCCATTCCAGTACTTTCCATTCCATTCCATTCTACTCCTATCCACTCCATTCCAATCCACTGCATTCCATTCCTTTTCAGTCCATTCCATTGCATTCCATTCCATTCATTTCAAATCCACTCTTCTCCTCTCCACTTGTCTCCAGTCCACTGCATTCCATTCATTCCCATTCATCTCCATTACAGTATATTCCATTCCCTTCCATTCCATTCCATTCGACTCCATTCCAATCTACTCCACTCCCTTCCTTTCTACTCCATTCCACTCTACTGCACTCCAATGCCCTTTTTTTACATTACATTCCTTTCCATTCCTTTACATTCTTTTCTAATCCATTCCAGTCCACTACACTCTTTTCCTTTCTTCTCTATTCCACTCCACTGAACTCCACTGCCCTTTTTTTCAGTCCATTGCATTCCATTCCATTCCCTTCCATTTCGTTATGTTATGTTACATTCCATTCCGTTCCTTTTCATTCTGTTCCATTGTATTCCATTCCATTCCATTACTTTCTATTCCATTCCATTCTAATCCAATCCTCTCCACTCTAATCCAATGCATTCCATTCCATGCCATTCCTTTGCATTGCATTCAATTCTATTCAATTCAATTTCGCTTTTCACTCCACTCCTCTCCACTCCACTGCATTCCATTCCATTCCATTCCTTTCTACTCCATTCCACTCCACTCCACTCCTTTCCAATCTTCTCCATTACACTCCACTGCATTCCACTGCACTTTATTCCATTCCATTCCATTCCGTTCCTTCCCATTCCATTCCATTCGTTCCTCTAGAATACACTCCACTCCACTCCATTCCACTCCAATCCATTCAACTCAAATCCACTCCTCCACTCCACTCCTCTCCTCTCCACTTCATTCTGCTCCTTACCATTCAACTACATTCCAGTCCCTTCCTTTCCATTCCATTCCATTCCATTCCATTCCATTCCATTCCATTCCTTTCCATTTCTTTCCATTCCATTTCATTCCATTCTATTACATTACCCTGCATCCCACTGCACTCCACTCTCTTCATTTCTTCTCCATTCCACTCCACTACTCTCCCCTGAACTTTTTTTCATTCCAGTTCTTTCCATTCCGTTCCATTTCATTCCATTCTTTTCCACTACAATCCACTCCACTGCCCTCCAATCCATTCCATTCCATTCTATTCCATTCAAATCCACTATTCACCCCACTCCTCTCAACTCCACTGCATTTTATTCCTTCCCATTCGCCTACAATGCACTCCACTCCATTCCATTCCATTCCATTCCATTCCATTCCATTCCATTCCATTCCATTCCATTCCATTCCATTCCATTACAATTGCACTCTATTCTACTCTGTTCCATTCGGTTCCATTACTTTTCATTCTGTTCCTTTGTATTCCATTCCAATCCATTACTTGCCTTTCCATTCCATTCTACTCCAATCCACTCCACGCCAATCCAATGCTTTCCATTCCATTCCATTCCATTCCATTCCATTACATTCCATTCCATTACATTCCATTCCATTTTTTTTCATTCCATTCCATTAAATTCCGTTCCATTCCATTCAATTCCATTCCATTCTTTTCAAGTACAATCCACTCCACTGGACTCCAAACCATTCCATTCCATTCCATTCAATTCATATCCACTCCTCTCCACTCCACAGCATTCCATTCCTTCCCATTGACGTCCGTTTCTGTCCACTCCATTCCATTACATTCAACTCCATTTCACTCCACTACACTATATTCCTTTCTTCTTCATTCCACTCCTCTGCACTCCACTGCACTTTTTTCCATTCCATTCTGTTCCATTCCATTCCATTCCGTTCTGTTCCATTCCATTCCATTCTATTCCATTCCTATCCCCTCCATGCAGCTCCACTCCTGTCCACTGCATTCCATTCCATTCCATTCCATTCCATTCCATTACATTCCATTTCATTACATTAAATTCCACCTGAATCTACTGTACTCCCCGCCATTCCACTCCACTCCATTACACTCCATTCCATTCCTTCCCATTCCACTGCACTCCACTACAATCCTCTCCATTCCATTCATTGCAAGGACACTGCACATGACTGCACTCCATCACATTCCATTCCATTCCATTCCTTTTCATTCCCTTCCATTGTATTCCTTTAAATTCCACTACTATCCATTCCATTCCATTCTACTCCAATCCACTCCACTCCAATCCACTGAATTGCATTCCATTCCATTGCATTCCATTCCATTGCTTTCCTATCCATTCAATTCGAATCCACTCTTCTCCACTCCAATCCCCTCCACTCCACTGCATTCCATTTTTCCCATTCGCCTCCATTGCATTCCATTAAATTCCATTCCATTCCAATCCATTCCTTTCAATTCTACTACATTCCACTCCCCTCCTCTCCCTTCGTTTAGCCTCCATTCCACTGCTTTACACACCACTGCACTTTTTTCCATTCCATCCAATTCCTTTCCTTTCCTTTCCATTCCATTCCATTCAATTCCATTCTGTTCTTTTCCACTATAATCCACTCCACTCCACTGCAATCCATTCCATTGTATTCCATTCGATTCCATTCAAATCCACTCTTCTGCACTCCACTCCTCTCCACTCCAATGCATTCAATTTCTTCCCACTTGCCTCCATTACTATCCACTTCTTTCCATTCCATTCCATTCCACTCTTTCCGTTCCACTGCAGTATATTGCATTCCACTCCACTCGACTCTCTTCCTTTCTTCTCTGTTCTGCTTCACTGCACTCCACTGTACTTTTTCAATTCCATTCCATTCCATTCCATTCCATTCCATTCTATTCAGTTCCGTTCCATTCCATTCCATTGCTTTCCATTCCATTCCATTCCATTCCAGTGCATTCCATTCCATTCCATTTCATTCTATTCCATTGCACTCCATTCCATTCTATTCCATGACTTTTCATTCCATTCCACTGCATTCCACTTCACTCCACTCAATTCTTTTCTTCTCCATTCCACTCCACTTCACTACATTGAACTTTTTTCCATTCATTCCATTCCATTTCATTTCATTCCGTTCCATTCCATTCCATTCCATTCCATTCCATTTCATTTCATTTCATTCCATTCCGTTCCATTGAATTCCCCTCTGTGCAACTCCACTCCAATGCACTGCTTTCCATTCCATTCCATTCCATTCCATTCCATTCCATTTATTTCCATTTCATTCCATTCCACCTGAATCCACTCTAATCCCCTCCATTTCACTCTACTCCACTCCACTCCTCTCCATTTCATTCATTTCCTATACACTGCACTCCACTCCTCTCCATTCAATTACTTTTCATTCATTCCATTCTATTCCATTCCATTCCATTCCGTTGGTTTCCTTTCCATTCAATTCTACTCCAATCCTCTCTACTCCAATCCATTGCATTCCGATCTATTCCATTCCGTTGCATTGCGTTCCATTCCACTCAATTCAAATACACTCTTTCCTCTCCACTCTTCACCACTACACTGCATTCCATTCCTACCCTTTCACCTCCATTACAGTCGACTCTGTTCCATTCCTTTCCATTCCATTCCACTCCATTCCACTCTACACTCCACTCCTGTCTTCGTCTTTCCACTCCCCTACACTCTACTGCACTTTTTTCCATTCCACTCCATTCAATTCCATTCCATTCCATTCAATTCCGTTCCATTCCATTGCATTCCATTCCATTCCATTCTTTTACATTCCTTTACATTATAATATATTCCATTCCAGTACTTTCCATTTCATTCCATTCTACTCCTATCCACTCCATTCCAATCCACTGCATTCCATTCCTTTTCAGTCCATTCCATGGCATTCCATTCCATTCATTTCAAATCCACTCTTCTCCTCTCCACTTGTCTCCAGTCCACTGCATTCCATTCATTCCCATTCATCTCCATTCCAGTATACTCCCTTCCGTTCCATTCCATTCCATTCGACTCCATTCCAATCTACTCCACTCCCTTCCTTTCTACTCCATTCCACTCCACTGCACTCCACTGCCCTTTTTTTACATTGTATTCCTTTCCATTCCTTTGCATTCTTTTCTACTCCATTCCAGTCCACTACACTCTTTTCCTTTCTTCTGTATTCCACTCCACTGATCTCCACTGCCCTTTTTTTCAGTCCATTGCATTCCATTCCATTCCCTTCCATTTCGTTACGTTACGTTCCATTCCTTTCCGTTCCTTTTCATTCCGTTCCATTGTATTCCATTCCATTCCATTACTTTCTATTCCATTCCATTCTAATCCAATCCGCTCCACTCTAATCCAGTGCATTCCATAACATGCCATTCCTTTGCATTGCATTCAATTCTATTCAATTCAATTCCGCTTTTCACTCCACTCCTCTCCACTCCACTGCATTCCATTCCATTCCATTCCTTTCTACTCCATTCCACTCCACTCCACTCCTTTCCAATCTTCTCCATTACACTCCACTGCATTCCACTGCACTTTATTCCGTTCCATTCCATTCCGTTCCTTTCCATTCCATTCCATTCGTTCCTCTAGAATACACTCCACTCCACTCCATTCCACTCAAATCCATTCAACTCAAATACACTCCTCCACTCCACTACTCTCCTCTCCACTTCATTCTGCTCCTTACCATTCAACTACATTCCAGTCCCTTCCTTTCCATTCCATTCCATTCCATTAAATTCTATTCCTTTCCATTCCTTTCCATTCCATTTCATTCCATTCCATTCCATTACGCTCCATTCCACTGCACTCCACTCTCTCCATTTCTTCTCCATTCCACTCCACTACTCTTCCCTGAACTGTTTTTCATTCCAGTTCTTTCCATTCCGTTCCATCTCATTCCATTCTTTTCCACTACAATCCACTCCACTGCCCTCCAATCCATTCCATTCCATTCCATTCCATTCCACTCCATTCCATTCCATTCCATTCCAATTGCACTCTATTCTACTCTGTTCCTTTCGGTTCCATTACTTTTCATTCTGTTCCTTTGTATTCCATTCCATTCCATTACTTTTCTTTCCATTCCATTCTACTCCAATCCACTCCACGCCAAACCAATGCTATCCATTCCGTTCCATTCCATTACATTCCATTACATTCCATTCCATTTTTTTTTCATTCCATTCCATTAAATTCTGTTCCTTTCCATTCAATTCCATTCCATTCTTTTCAAGTACAATCCACTCCACTGGACTCCAAACCATTCCATTCCATTCCATTCAATTCATATCCACTCCTCTCCACTCCACAGCATTCCATTCCTTCCCATTGACGTCCATTTCTGTCCACTCCATTCCATTACATTCAACTCCATTTCACTCCACTACACTATCTTCCTTTCTTCTTCATTCCACTCCTCTGCACTCCACTGTACTTTTTTCCAATCCATTCTGTTCCATTCTATTCTTTCCGTTCTGTTCCATTCCATTCCGTTCTATTCCATTCCTATCCCCTCCATGCAGCTCCACTCCAGTCCACTGCATTCCATTCCATTCCATTCCATTCCATTCCACCTGAATCTACTGTACTCCCCGCCATTCCACTCCACTCCATTACACTCCATTCCATTCCTTCCCATTCCACTGCACTCCACTACACTCCTCTCCATTCCATTCATTGCAAGGACACTGCACATGACTGCACTCCATCACATTCCATTCCATTCCATTCCTTTTCATTCCCTTCCATTGTATTCCTTTAAATTCCACTACTATCCATTCCATTCCATTCTACTCCAATCCACTCCACTCCAATCCACTGAATTGCATTCCATTCCATTGCTTTCCTATCCATTCAATTCGAATCCACTCTTCTCCACTCCAATCCCCTCCACTCCACTGCATTCCATTTTTCCCATTCGCCTCCATTGCATTCCATTAAATTCCATTCCATTCCAATCCATTCCTTTCAATTCTACTACATTCCACTCCCCTCCTCTCCCTTCGTTTAGTCTCCATTCCACTGCTTTACACACCACTGCACTTTTTTCCATTCCGTCCAATTCCTTTCCTTTCCTTTCCATTCCATTCCATTCAATTCCATTCTGTTCTTTTCCACTATAATCCACTCCACTCCACTGAAATCCATTCCATTGTATTCCATTCGATTCCATTCAAATCCACTCTTCTGCACTCCACTCCTCTCCACACCAATGCATTCAATTTCTTCCCACTTGCCTCCATTACTATCCACTCCTTTCCATTCCATTCCATTCCACTCTTTCCGTTCCACTGCAGTATATTGCATTCCACTCCACTCGACTCTCTTCCTTTCTTCTCTGTTCTGCTTCACTGCACTCCACTGTACTTTTTTCAATTCCATTCCATTCCATTCCATTCCGTTCCATTCAATTCCATTCCATTCCATTTCATTCCATTCCATTCCATTCCATTCCTTTCCATTCCTTTCCATTCCATTTCATTCCATTCCATTCCAATACCCTCCATTCCACTGCACTCCACTCTCTTCATTTCTTCTCCATTCCACTCCACTACTCTCCCCTGAACTTTTTTTCATTCCAGTTCTTTCCATTCGGTTCCATTTCATTCCAATCTTTTCCACTACAATCCACTCCACTGGCCTCCAATCCATTCCATTTCATTCTATTCCATTCAAATTAACTATTCACCCCACTCCTCTCAACCCCACTGCATTTTATTCCTTCCCATTCGCCTACATTGCATTCCATTCCATTCCATTCCATTCCATTCCATTCCATTCCATTCCATTCCATTCCATTACAATTGCACTCTATTCTTCTCTGTTCCATTCGGTTCGATTTCTTTTCATTCTGTTCCTTTGTATTCCATTCCATTACTTTCCTTTCCATTCCATTCTACTCCAATCCACTCCACGCCAATCCAATGCTTTCCATTCCATTCCATTCCGTTCCATTCCATTCCATTCCATTCCATTATATTACATTCCATTCCATTTTTTTTCATTCCATTCCATTAAATTCCGTTCCATTCCATTCAATTCCATTCCATTCTTTTCAAGTACAATCCACTCCACTGGACTCCAAACCATTCCATTCCATTCCATTCAATTCATATCCACTCATCTCCACTCCACAGGATTCCATTCCTTCCCATTGACGTCCATTTCTGTCCACTCCATTCCATTACATTCAACTCCGTTTCAATCCACTACACTATCTTCCTTTCTTCTTCATTCCACTCCTCTGCACTCCACTGCACTTTTTTCCATTCCATTCTGTTCCATTCCATTCCATTCCGTTCTGTTCCATTCCATTCCATTCTATTCCATTCCTATCCCCTCCATGCAGCTCCACTCCAGTCCACTGCATTCCATTCCACTCCATTCCATTCCATTCCATTCCACCTGAATCTACTGTACTCCCCGCCATTCCACTCCACTCCATTACACTCCATTCCATTCCTTCCCATTCCACTGCACTCCACTACACTCCTCTCCATTCCATTCATTGCAAGGACACTGCACATGACTGCACTCCATCACATTCCATTCCATTCCATTCCTTTTCATTCCCTTCCATTGTATTCCTTTAAATTCCACTACTATCCATTCCATTCCATTCTACTCCAATCCACTCCACTCCAATCCACTGAATTGCATTCCATTGCATTGCATTCCATTCCATTTCTTTCCTATCCATTCAATTCGAATCCACTCTTCTCCACTCCAATCCCCTCCACTCCACTGCATTCCATTTTTCCCATTCGCCTCCATTGCATTCCATTAAATTCCATTCCATTCCAATCCATTCCTTTCTATTCTACTACATTCCACTCCCCTCCTCTCCCTTCGTTTAGTCTCCATTCCACTGCTTTACACACCACTGCACTTTTTTCCATTACATCCAATTCCTTTCCTTTCCTTTCCATTCCATTCCATTCAATTCCATTCTGTTCTTTTCCACTATAATCCACTCCACTCCACTGAAATCTATTCCATTGTATTCCATTCGATTCCATTCAAATCCACTCTTCTGCACTCCACTCCTCTCCACACCAATGTATTCAATTTCTTCCCACTTGCCTCCGTTAGTATCCACTCCTTTCCATTCCATTCCATTCCACCCTTTCCATTCCACTGCAGTATATTGCATTCCACTCCACTCGACTCTCTTCCTTTCTTCTCTGTTCTGCTTCACTGCACTCCACTGTACTTTTTTCAATTCCATTCCATTCCATTCCATTCCATTCTATTCAGTTCCGTTCCATTCCATTCCATTGCTTTCCATTCCATTCCATTCCATTCCATTCCATTCCATTCCATTCCATTCTATTCCATTGCATTCTATTCCATTCCATTCCGTTTCTTTCCATTCCATTCCATTTCATTCTATTGCATTCCACTCCATTCCATTCTATTCCATGACTTTTCATTTTATTCCTCTTCATTCCACTTCACCCCAATCAATTCCTTTCTTCTCCATTCCACTCCACTGCACTACATTGAACTTTTTTCCATTCATTCCATTCCATTTCATTTCATTCCATTCCATTCCATTCCATTCCATTCCATTGCATTCCATTCCATTCCATTGCATTCCCCTCTGCGCAACCCCACTCCAATGCACTGCTTTCCTTTCCATTCAGTTCCATTCCATTCCATTCCATTCCAATCCATTCCATTCCATTCCGTTTATTTCCATTTCATTCCATTACACCTGAATCCACTCTAATCCCCTCCATTTCACTCTACTCCACTCCACTCCTCTCCATTTCATTCATTTCCTATACACTGCACTCCACTCCTCTCCATTCAATTACTTTTCATTCATTCCATTCTATTCCATTACATTCCATTCCGTTGGTTTGCATTCCATTCAATTCTACTCCAATCCTCTCTACTACAATCCAGTGCATTCCGATCTATTCCATTCCGTTGCATTGCGTTCCATTCCATTCAATTCAAATACACTCTTTCCTCTCCACTCTTCACCACTACACTGCATTCCATTCCTTCCCATTCACCTCCATTACAGTCGACTCTGTTCCATTCCTTTCCATTCCATTCCACTCCATTCCACTCTACACTCCACTCCTGTCTTCGTCTTTCCACTCCCCTACACTCTACTGCACTTTTTTCCATTCCATTCCACTCCATTCCATTCCATTCCATTCCATTCCGTTCCATTCCATTGCATTCCATTCCATTCCATTCCTTTACATTCCTTTACATTGTAATATATTCCATTCCAGTACTTTCCATTCCATTCCATTCTACTCCTATCCACTCCATTCCAATCCACTGCATTCCATTCCTTTTCAGTCCATTCCATTGCATTGCATTCCATTCATTTCAAATCCACTCTTCTCCTCTCCACTTGTCTCCAGTCCACTGCATTCCATTCATTCCCATTCATCTCCATTCCAGTGTACTCCATTCCGTTCCATTCCATTCCATTCGACTCCATTCCAATCTACTCCACTCCCTTCCTTTCTACTCCATTCCACTCCACTGCACTCCACTGCCCTTTTTTTACATTGCATTCCTTTCCATTCCTTTGCATTCTTTTCTAATCCATTCCAGTCCACTACACTCTTTTCCTTTCTTCTCTATTCCACTCCACTGAACTCCACTGCCCTTTTTTTCAGTCCATTGCATTCCATTCCATTCCCTTCCATTTCGTTACGTTACGTTCCATTCCTTTCCGTTCCTTTTCATTCCGTTCCATTGTATTCCTTTCCATTCCATTACTTTCTATTCCATTCCATTCTAATCCAATCCGCTCCACTCTAATCCAATGCATTCCATTCCATGCCATTCCTTTGCATTGCATTCAATTCTATTCAATTCAATTCCGCTTTTCACTCCACTCCTCTCCACTCCACTGCATTCCATTCCATTCCATTCCTTTCTACTCCATTCCACTCCACTCCACTCCTTTCCAATCTTCTCCATTACACTCCACTGCATTCCACTGCACTTTATTCCATTCCATTCCATTCCATTCCTTTCCATTCCATTCCATTCGTTCCTCTAGAATACACTCCACTCCACTCCATTCCACTCCAATCCATTCAACTCAAATCCACTCCTCCACTCCACTCCTCTCCTCTCTACTTCATTCTGCTCCTTACCATTCAACTACATTCCAGTCCCTTCCTTTCCATTCCATTCCATTCCATTCCATTCCATTCCATTCCATCCCATTCCTTTCCATTCCATTCCATTCCATTCCTTTCCATTCCATTTCATTCCATTCCATTCCATTACCCTCCATTCCACTGCACTCCACTCTCTTCATTTCTTCTCCTTTCCACTCCACTACTCTCCCCTGAACTTTTTTTCATTCCAGTTCTTTCCATTCCGTTCCATTTCATTCCATTCTTTTCCACTACAATCCACTCCACTGCCCTCCAATCCATTCCATTCCATTCTATTCCATTCAAATCCTCTATTCACCCCACTCCTATCAACTCCACTGCATTTTATTCCTTCCCATTCGCCTACATTGCATTCCACTCCATTCCATTCCATTCCATTCCAATTGCACTCTATTCTACTCTGTTCCATTCGGTTCCATTAGTTTTCATTCTGTTCCTTTGTATTCCATTCCATTCCATTACTTTCCTTTCCATTCCATTACTTTCCTTTCCATTCCATTCTACTCCAATCCACTCCACGCCAATCCAATGCTTTCCATTCCATTCCATTCCATTCCTTTACATTACATTACATTACATTACATTACATTACATTACATTACATTACATTTTTTTTCATTCCATTCCATTAAATTCTGTTCCATTCCATTCAATTCCATTCCATTCTTTTCAAGTACAATCCACTCCACTGGACTCCAAACCATTCCATTCCATTCCATTCAATTCATAACCACTCCTCTCCACTCCACAGCATTCTATTCCTTCCCATTGACGTCCATTTCTGTCCACTCCATTCCATTACATTCAACTCCATTTCACTCCACTACACTATCTTCCTTTCTTCTTCATTCCACTCCTCTGCACTCCACTGTACTTTTTTCCAATCCATTCTGTTCCATTCTATTCTTTCCGTTCTGTTCCATTCCATTCCGTTCTATTCCATTCCTATCCCCTCCATGCAGCTCCACTCCATTCCACTGCATTCCATTACATTCCATTACATTAAATTCCACCTGAATCTACTGTACTCCCCGCCATTCCACTCCACTCCATTACACTCCATTCCATTCCTTCCCATTCCACTGCACTCCACTACACTCCTCTCCATTCCATTCATTGCAAGGACACTGCACATGACTGCACTCCATCACATTCCATTCCATTCCATTCCTTTTCATTCCCTTCCATTGTATTCCTTTAAATTCCACTACTATCCATTCCATTCCATTCTACTCCAATCCACTCCACTCCAATCCACTGAATTTCATTCCATTCCATTGCATTCCATTCCATTGCTTTCCTATCCATTCAATTCGAATCCACTCTTCTCCACTCCAATCCCCTCCACTCCACTGCATTCCATTTTTCCCATTCGCCTCCATTGCATTCCATTAAATTCCATTCCATTCCAATCCATTCCTTTCAATTCTACTACATTCCACTCCCCTCCTCTCCCTTCGTTTAGTCTCCATTCCACTGCTTTACACACCACTGCACTTTTTTCCATTCCATCCAATTCCTTTCCTTTCCTTTCCATTCCATTCCATTCAATTCCATTCTGTTCTTTTCCACTATAATCCACTCCACTCCACTGCAATCCATTCCATTGTATTCCATTCGATTCCATTCAAATCCACTCTTCTGCACTCCACTCCTCTCCACTCCAATGCATTCAATTTCTTCCCACTTGCCTCCATTACTATCCACTCCTTTCCATTCCATTCCATTCCTCTCTTTCCGTTCCACTGCAGTATACTGCATTCCACTCCACTCGACTCTCTTCCTTTCTTCTCTGTTCTGCTTCACTGCACTCCACTGTACCTTTTTCAATTCCATTCCATTCCATTCCATTCCATTCCATTCCATTCCGTTCTATTCAGTTCCGTTCCATTCCATTCCACTGCTTTCCATTCCATTCCATTCCATTCCATTCCATTCCATTCTATTCCATTGCATTCTATTCCACTCCATTCCGTTTCTTTCCATTCCATTCCATTTCATTCTATTCCATTCCACTCCATTCCATTCTATTCCATGACTTTTCATTCCATTCCACTCCATTCCACTTCACTCCACTCAATTCCTTTCTTCTCCATTCCACTCCACTGCACTACATTGAACTTTTTTCCATTAATTCCATTCCATTTCATTTCATTCCATTCCATTCCATTCCATTCCATTCCATTTCATTTCATTCCATTCCATTACATTCCATTCCATTGCATTCCCCTCTGCGCAACTCCACTCCAATGCACTGCTTTCCATTCCATTCCATTCCATTCCATTCCAATCCATTTATTTGCATTTCATTCCATTCCACCTGAATCCACTCTAATCCACTCCATTTAACTCTACTCCACTCCACTCCTCTCCATTTCATTCATTTCCAATACACGGCACTCCACTCCTCTCCATTCAATTACTTTTCATTCACTCCATTCTATTCCATTCCATTACATTCCATTGGTTTCCATTCCATTCAATTCTACTCCAATCCTTTCTACTCCAATCCAGTGCATTCTGATCTATTCCATTCCGTTGCATTGCGTTCCATTCCATTCAATTCAAATACACTCTTTCCTCTCCACTCTTCACCACTACACTGCATTCCATTCCTTCCCATTCACCTCCATTACAGTCGACTCCGTTCCATTCCTTTCCATTCCATTCCACTCCATTCCACTCTACACTCCACTCCTGTCTCCGTCTTTCAACTCCCCTACACTCTACTGCACTTTTTTCCATTCCACTCCATTCCATTCCATTCCATTCCATTCCATTCCGTTCCGTTCCGTTCCGTTGCGTTCCATTCCATTGCATTCCATTCCATTCCATTCTTTACATTCCTTTACATTGTAATATATTCCATTCCAGTACTTTCCATTCCATTCCATTCTACTCCTATCCACTCCATTCCAATCCACTGCATTCCATTCCTTTTCAGTCCATTCCATTGCATTCCATTCCATTCATTTCAAATCCACTCTTCTCCTCTCCACTTGTCTCCAGTCCACTGCATTCCATTCATTCCCATTCATCTCCATTCCAGTATACTCCATTCCATTCCATTCCATTCCATTCGACTCCATTCCAATCTACTCCACTCCCTTCCTTTCTACTCCATTCCACTCCACTGCACTCCACTGCCCTTTTTTTCCATTGCGTTCCTTTCCATTCCTTTGCATTCTTTTCTACTCCATTCCAGTCCACTACACTCTTTTCCTTTCTTCTGTATTCCACTCCACTGATCTCCACTGCCCTTTTTTTCAGTCCATTGCATTTCATTCCATTCCCTTCCATTTCGTTACGTTACGTTCCATTCCGTTCCGTTCCTTTTCATTCAGTTCCATTGTATTCCATTCCATTCCATTACTTTCTATTCCATTCCATTCTAATCCAGTCCGCTCCACTCTAATCCAATGCATTCCATTCCATGCCATTCCTTTGCATTGCATTCAATTCTATTCAATTCAATTCCGCTTTTCACTCCACTCCTCTCCACTCCACTGCATTCCATTCCATTCCATTCCTTTCTACTCCATTCCACTCCACTCCACTCCTTTCCAATCTTCTCCATTATACTCCACTGCATTCCACTGCACTTTATTCCGTTCCATTCCATTCCGTTCCTTTCCATTCCATTCCATTCGTTCCTCTAGAATACACTCCACTCCACTCCATTCCACTCCAATTCATTCAACTCAAATCCACTCCTCCACTCCACTCCTCTCCTCTCCACTTCATTCTGCTCCTTACCATTCAACTACATTCCAGTCCCTTCCTTTCCATTCCATTCCATTCCATTCCATTCCATTCCATTCCATTCTATTCCTTTCTATTCCTTTCCATTCCATTTCATTCCATTCCATTCCATTACCCTCCAATCCACTGCACTCCACTCTCTTCATTTCTTCTCCATTCCACTCCACTACTCTCCCCTGAACTTTTTTCCATTCCAGTTCTTTCCATTCCGTTCCATTTCATTCCATTCTTTTCCACTACAATCCACTCCACTGCCCTCCAATCCATTCCATTCCATTCTATTCCATTCAAATCCATTATTCACCCCACTCCTCTCAACTCCACTGCATTTTATTCCTTCCCATTCGTCTACATTGCATTCCACTCCATTCCATTCCATTCCATTCCAATTGCACTCTATTCTACTCTGTTCCATTCGGTTCCATTACTTTTCATTTCGTTCCTTTGTATTCCATTCCATTCCATTACTTTCCTTTCCATTCCATTCTACTCCAATCCACTCCACGCCAATCCAATGCTTTCCATTCCATTCCATTCCATTGCATTGCATTCCATTCCATTCAATTCAAATCCACTCTTCACTCCATTCCTCTCCACTCTGCTGCATTCCATTCCTTCCCATTCATCTCCTTTCCAATTCACTCCATTCCATTCCATTTCATTCTGCTCCATTCCACTCCACTCCACTGCCTTCCTTTCTTCTCCATTTTACTCCACTACACTCCCCTGCACTTTTTTCCATTCCATTCCATTCTATTCCTTTCCATTCCTTTCCATTCCATTTCATTCCATTCCATTCCATTACCCTCCATTCCACTGCACTCCACTCTCTTCATTTCTTCTCCATTCCACTCCACTACTCTCCCCTGCACTTTTTTCCATTCCAGTTCTTTCCATTCCGTTCCATTTCATTCCATTCTTTTCCACTACAATCCACTCCACTGCCCTCCAGTCCATTCCATTCCATTCTATTCCATTCCAATCCACTATTCATCCCACTCCTCTCAACTCCACTGCATTTTATTCCTTCCCGTTCACCTACATTGCATTCCACTCCATTCCATTCCATTCCATTCCATTCCATTCCATTCCATTCCATTCCAATGCACTCTATTCTACTCTGTTCCATTCGGTTCCATTACTTTTCATTCTGTTCCTTTGTATTCCATTCCATTCCACTACTTTCCTTTCCATTCCATTCTACTCCAATCCACTCCACGCCAATCCAATGCTTTCCATTCCGTTCCATTCCATTGCATTGCATTCCATTCCATTCAATTCAAATCCACTCTTCACTCCATTCCTCTCCACTCTGCTGCATTCCATTCCTTCCCATTCATCTCCTTTACAATTCACTCCATTCCATTCCATTTCGTTCTGCTCCATTCCACTCCACTCCACTGCCTTCCTTTCTTCACCATTTTACTCCACTACACTCCACTGCACTTTTTTCCATTCCATTCCATTCCATTCTATTCCTTTCCATTCTTTTCCAATATAATCCACTCCACTCCACTCCAGTCCATTCCTTTCCACTCCATTCCATTCCATTCCGTTTAATTAAAATCCACTCTTCTCCACTTCCCTCTTTTCCACTTCACTGAATTCCATTCCTTCCCATTCGCCTCCATTCCAGTCCACTGCATTCCGTTCCATTCAATTCCATTTCATTCCTTTCCACTCCATTCAATTCCACTCCACTCCCTTCCTTTCTTCTCCTTTCCACTCTACTGCACTCCACTGCAGTTTTTTCCTTTGAATTCCATTCCTTTCCAATCCATTCCACTCAGTTCCATTACCCTCCATTCCACTACACTCCACTCTCTTCCTTTCATTGCCATTCAACTCCACTGCACTTCCCTGCACTTTTTTCCTTTCAATTGCATATCATTCCATTCCCTTCCATTCCCTTCCAATCCATTCCATTGCATTCCATTCCATGCCATTCCATTCCTTATCATTCCTTTCCATTCCATTCGATTCCACCTGAATCCACTGTATTCCCCTCCATTCCATTCCACTCCTCTCCACTCCATTCCATTCCTTCCCTTTCCTCTCCTCCCCAATGCACTCCTCTCCATTCCATTCAATTCCAATTCACTGCACTATACTCCACTCCATTTCTTTGCAGTCTATTTTCTTTCTATTCCATTATTTTCCACTAGAATGCCCTCCACTCCATCCCAATCCATTCCTTTCCATTTCATTCAATTCAAATCCACTCTTCTCCACTACACTCCTCTCCACTACACTCCTCTCCACTACACTGCATTTCATTTCTTCTCATTCGTCTCCATTCCAGTCCACTCCATTCCACTCCATTCTTTTCACTCCATTCTACTCCACTGCGTTCCCTTCCTATTTTCTCCATTCCACTCCACTCCACTGCACTTTTTTCCATTCCAGTCCATTTCATTCTTTTCCATTCCATTTCATTCCAATCTTTTCCAGTACAGTCCACTCCACTTCACTCCATTCCATTCCATTCCATTCATATCCATTAATCTCCAGTCCACTCCTTTCCACTCCACTGCATTCCATTCCTTCCCATTCGCCTCCATTAAAGTCCATTCCATTCCATTCCAATCCATTCCATTCCATTCCACTACATTCCCCTCCTCTCTTCTCCCTTCCTGTCTTCTCTGTTCCACTCCATTACACTTCACTGCAATTTTTTCCATTCCATTTCATTCCTTTCCATTGCATTCCTTTCCATTCCAATACATTCCATTCATTTCGAATACAATCCACTCCACGACACTCCAATTGATTCCATTCCATTCCATTCCATTCCATTCCATTCAAGTCTACTATTCTGCACTCCAATCCTCTCCACTCCAATGCATTCAATTCTTTCCAATCTCCTCCATTCCCTTCTATTCCTTTCCATTGCACTTCATTCCATTCCACTCCACTCCACTCTGTTCCTTTCTTCTCCATTTGGCTTCACTGCATTCCACTGCAATTTTTTTCATTCCAATCCTTTCCATTGCTTTCCATTCCATTCCATTTTATTCCATTCAATTCCATTTAATTCCATTCAATTCCTCTTCATTGCATTCTATTCCAATTTATTCCTTTTCATTCCGTTCCATTCCATTCAATTCTATTCTATTCCACATCATTCCGTTCCATTTAATTCCGTTTCATTCCATTCCACTGCATTCCACTGCAATTTTTTTCATTCCAATCCATTCCATTCCTTTCCATTCCATTCCATTTAATTCCATTCAATTCCATTTAATTCCATTCAATTCCTCTTCATTGCATTCTATTCCATTTTATTCCATTTCATTCCATTATATTCCATTCTATTCCATTTCATTCCATTACATTCCATTCTATTCTATTCCATTCCACACCATTCCATTCCATTTAATTCCGTTTCATTCAATTCCACTGCATTCCACTCCACTCCACTTCCTTCCTTTCTCCTCCATTCCACTCCACTGCACTACATTAAGCTTTTACATTCATTCCATTCCATTCGTTTCCATTCCCTTAAACGCAACTCCACTCCAATACACTGCTTTCCATTCCATTCCATTCCATTCGATTCCACTCCATTCCAATACATTCCACCTGAATCCACTCTAGTCCCCTACATTTCACTCCAACCCATTCCTCTCCCTTCCGTTCATTTCCAATACACTGCACTCCACTCAACTCCTTTCCGTTCAATTCCATTCCTTTTTAATCCATTCCATTGTATTCCATTCCATTCCATTACTTTCCTTTCCGTTCCATTACTTTCCTTTCCGTTCCATTCTACTTCAATCCATTCGACTCCAATCCAATGCATTGCATTCCATTCCACTCAATTCTAATACATTCTTTCCACCCCACTCATCTCCACTCCACTGCATTCCATTCCTTTCTATTTGCTTCTATTCCACTCCACTCCTTTCCATTCCATTCCATTCCATTCCATTCCGTTCCATTCCACTCTTCTCCACTCCCCTCCTTTCTTCTCCATTCCACTCCCCTACACTCTACTGCACTTTTATTCATTTCATTCCGTTCCATTCAATTCCATTCCATTCCTTTCCATTCCATTCTTTTCCACCAGGATGAACTCCACTGAACTCCAATCCATTTCATTCAATTCAAATCCACTCTTCTCCACTCCACTTCTCTCAATTCAACTGCATTCGATTTATTCCAATTCGCCTCCATTCCAGTCCCGTCCATTCCATTCCATTTCATTCCATTGCATTCCATTCCACTCCATTCCACTCCACTGCACTCCCTTCCTTTTTACTCCAATGCACTCCAATACACTCCATTGCAATTTTTTCCATTGCATTTCATTCAATTCCATTCCATTCCAATCTTTTCCACTAGAATCCACTCCACTCCACTCCAATCCATTCCATTACTTTCCATTCGACTCAAGTCCATTCTTCTCCACTCCACTCCTCTCCACTGCACTGCATTCCATTCCTCCCCATTTGCCTCCATTCCAGGCCAATCCATTCTATTCCATTCCATTCCATTCCATTCCATTCCATTCCATTCCATTCCATTCCATTCCATTCCGGGGCATTCCATTCCATTCCATTCCCCTCTAATCCGCTGCACTCCACTACTTTCCTTTCTTCTCCATTAAACTCCACTACACTCCACTGCAGTTTTTCCATTCCATGCCATTCCATTCCATTCCATTCCATTGTATTCCATTCCATTCCATTCCATTGCATTGTATTCCATTCCATTCCATTCCATTGCATTGCATTCCATTCCATTCCATTCCATTCTGCTCCAATGGAATCCACTCCACTCCACTCCCATCCATTCCATTAATTTCAAATCCACTCTTCTCCACTCCACTCCGCTCCTCTCCACTGCATTACATTCCTTCCAATTCGACTACATTCCATTCCAATCCCTTCCATTGCATTCCATTCCATTTCATTCCACTCCATTCCACTCCACTCCAGTCAGTTCCTTTCTTCTCCATTCCCTTCCACTGTACTCCACTCCACTTTGTTCCCTTCCATTCCATTCCATTGCATTGCATTCCATTCCTTTCATCTCCATTCCATTCCAATCCATTTCATTCCACTCCATTCGATTCCATTCTTGTCCCCTCCATGGAACTCCAACTCCATCCACTTCATTGCATTCTATTCCATTCTGTTCCGTTTCTTTGTATTGCATTCCAATCAATTCAAATCCACTCTTCTCCACTCCACTCCTCTCCACTCCACTGCATTCTATGCCTTCCCATTCGCCTCCATTCCAGTCCACTCCACTCCATTCCGTTCAATTCCACTCCATTCGATTCCATTCAATTCCATTCCATTCCATTCCATTCCATTCCATTCAAATGCATTCCTGTCCATCCCATTGCATTCCATTCCATTTCATTCCGTTCCATTCCATACCACAACATTCCATTCCATTCCTTTCAACTGCATTCCCGTCAATTCCATTCCATTCCATTACATTCTATTCCATTCCATTCCTTTCCATTACTTTCTTTTCCAATAGAATCCACTGCACTCCACTCCAATCCATTGCATTCCATTCCATTCAAATCAAATCCACAATTATCCACTCCACTCCTCTCCACTCCACTGAATTCCATTCCTTCCCATTCGTCTGCATTTCTGTCCACTCCGTTCCATTCTATTCCATTCCATTCCATTTCATTCCATTCCATTCCATTCCATTCCATACCATTCATCTACATTGCATAGCATTCCATTCCATTCCATACCATTCATCTACATTCCATACTATTCCATTCCATTCCCTGCCATTCCATTCCATTCCATTCCATTCCACTCCATTCCATTCCACTCCATTCCATTCCATTCGGTTCCACTCCATTCCATTCCACTCCATTCCATTCCATTCCACTGCATTCGCGTCATTTCCATTCCATTCCATTCCATTTCTTTCTTTTCCAATAGAATCCACTCCAATCCATTCCATTCCATTCCATTCAAATCAAATCCACACTTCTCCACTCCACTCCTCTCCACTCCACTACATTCCATTCTTTCGCATTCGTCTGCATTTCTGTCCACTCCATTCCATTCTATTCCGTTCCATTCCATTCCATTCCATTCCATTCCATTCCATTCCATTCCATTCCATTTCATTCAGTTCCGTTTCATTCCATTCCATTTCGTTCCATTCTATTCCGTTCCGTTCCGTTCCCTTCAATTCCATTCCATTCCATTCCATACCATTCCATTCCATACCATACCATTCCATTCCATTGAATTCCGTACCATTCCATTCCATTCCACTCCATTCCATTCCACTCCATTCCATTCCATTCCATTCCAATCCATTCCATCCCACTACATTCCTCTCCACTCCTGTGCCTTCCTTTCTTCTCCGTTCCACTTCAATGCACTCCACTGCACTTTTTTGCGTTCCATTCCATTCCATTCCAATCTTTTCCCATACACTCCACACCACTCCTCTCCAATCCATTCCATTCCATGCCATTCAATTCCATTCAAATCTTCTCTTCTCCTCTACACTCCTCTCCACTCCATTGCATTGCATTACTTCCCATTCACCTCCATTCTATTTCCCTCCATTCCATCCCATTCCATTCCATTCCAATCTAGTCCATTCTACTCCATTCCACTCCACTCCACTCAGTTCCTTTTATCTCCATTCCTCTCCAATGCACTCCACTGCACCTTTTTCCATTCCATTCCATTCCATTCCATTCCTTTCCATTCCATTCCATTCCATTCTGTTCCTTTCCATTCCCTTACATTGCATTCTATTCTATTCTTTTCCACTAGAATCCACTAAACTCCACTCCAATCCATTCCACTCTTTTCCATTCAATTAAAATCCACTCTTCTCCATTAAATTCCTCTCCACTCCACTGCATTCCATTCCGTCCCATTCGCCTCCACTTCAGTCCACTCCATTTGATTCCATTCCATTCCATTCCATTCCATTCCATTCCATTCCATTAATCTCCTTTCCATTCCACTCCATTCCACACCACTCCACTCCAATCCTTTATTCTCCATTCCACTCCACTGCACTCCACTGCACATTTTTGTATTCCATTCTTTTCAATTACATTGCATTCCATTCCATTCCATTACCCTCGATGAAACTCCACTACAATCCTCTGCATTCCATTCCATTCCATTCTACTTCAATCCACTCCCTTCCATTCCATTCCAATCCATTCCATTCTTTTCCTTTCAATTGAAATTCATGCTTCTCCACTCCAATACTCTCCACTCCACTGTATTCCATTCCTACCCATTCGCCGCCATTGCACACCACTCTATTACAATCCATTCCATTCCATTCCATTCCATTTTTTTTCACTTGAATCCACTCCACTAAACTCCAATCCATTCGCTTCCATTCCATTCCATTCCATTCCATTCCATTCAAATCCATTGTTCTCCACTCTACTCCTTTTCACTCCAGTGCGTTACATTCCTTGCGATTCTCCTTAATTCCAACCCATTCCATTCCATTCCATTCCATTCCATTCCATTCCATTCCATTCCATTCCATTCCATTCCATTCCTTTCCACTCCGTTACACTCCACTTCACACTTTTCCTTTCTTCTCCATTCCTCTTCACTGCACTACAGTTCAATTTTTCCATTCCATTCCATTCCTTTCCATTCCATTCCACTCCACTGCATTCCATTCCGTTCCGTTCCATTCTATTCCGTTCCATTCCATTCCATTCCATTCCTTTCCATTCCTTTCTATTCCATTCCATTCCATTCCATTCCATTCCATTCCATTCCATTGCATTCCATTCTGTTCCGTTCCATTCCATTCCGTTCCTTTCCACTGCATTCCATTCCATTCCGTTCCATTCCATTCCATTCCATTCCATTCCATTCCTTTCCATTCCTTTCTATTCCATTCCATTCCATTCCATTCCATTCCTTTCCATTGCATTCCATTGCATTCTATTCCCTTCCATTCCATTTCACTCTATTCCATTCCATTGCACACCTTTCTTTTCTTCTCGAATCCACTCCATTACACTCCAATCCATTGCATTCCATTCCATTCAACTCAAATCCACCCTTCTCCACTCCACTGCTCTCCAATTTACTTCATACCATTCCTTCTTATTTGCCTCCATTTCAGTCAAATTGATTCAATTCCATTCCTTTCCATTCCAGTCCATTCCACTCTAGTAAACTCCCTTCATTTCTTCTCCATTCCCCTCTACTGGACACCGCTGCGCTTTTTTCCATTCCATTCCATTCCATTCTATTCCTTTCCGTTCCATTCCACTCCCCTCCATGCAACTCCAGTCCAATCCACTGCTTTGCATTCCATTCCATTCCATTCCATTCCATTCCATTCCATTCCATTCCATTCCAATGCATTCCACTCCATTCCACCTGAATCCACTCGACTCCCTTCCATTCCACTCACTCCATTCCAAACCTTTCTTTTCATTCTGATTCCACTCCACTCCACTCCTCTCCATTCTATTCATTTCCATTACACTGCATTCCACTCCTCTCCATTCCATTCCATTCCTTTTCATTCTGTTCCATTGTATTCCAATCAAATCCAGTACTTTCCACTCCATTGCATTGTACTCCAATCCACTCCATTCCAAACCACTGCATTCCATTAGATTCCATTCCATTTCTTTGCTTTTCAATCAATACAAATCCACTCTTTTCCACTCTACTCCTCTCCACTCCACTGCATTCCATTGCCCCCATTCGCCTACATTCCCATCCACTCAATTATATTCCATTCCATTCCACTCTATTCCACTCCACTCCACTCCTTTCCTTTCTTCTATATGTCAGTCCACTACACCCCGCTTCAATTTTTTCCATTCCGTTCGATTCGATTCCATTCCATTCCATTCCATTCCATTCCATTACATTACATTACATTACATTTCTTTCCAATCCATTCCATTCCATTCTATTCCATTTCATTATATTCCCTTCGTTTCCACTGGAATCCACTCCACTCCACTCCAATCCATTCCATTCCATTCCATTCCATTCAATTGAAATCCACTGTTCTCCACTACAGTCCTCTCCACTCCAATCTATTACATTCCATTCCATTCAATTGAAATCCACTTTTCTCCACTACACTCCTCTCCACTCCACTGCATTCCACTCCTTCCCATTCGCCTCCATTCCAGTCCACTCTACTCCATTCCACTCCATTCCACTCCACTCCACTCCCTTCCTTTCTTCTCCATTGCAGTCCTCTACACTCTGCTCTGCTTTTTTCCATTCCATTCCATTCCATTCCATTCCATTCCATTCCATTCCATTCTTTTCCACTAGAATCCACTCCACTACACACGAATCCATTCCATTCCATTCCATTCAAAACAAATACACTGTTCTCCACTCTACTACCCTCCACTTCATTGCATTATATTCCTTACCATTCACCTCAATTCCAACCCACTGCATTCTATTCCATTCCATTCCATTCGATTCCTTTCCACTTCTTTCCATTCCACTCCACACTGTTCCTTTCTTCTCCATTCCACTTCACTGCACTCCACTGCAGTTTTTTCCATTCCATTCCATTCCATTCCATTCCATTCCATTCCGTTCCATTCCGTTCCGTTCCGTTCCGTTCTGTTCCATTCCATTCCATTGCATTCCATTCCATTTCATTCCATTCCATTTCATTGCACTCCATGCTTTTCCATTAGAATCAATGGCACTTGACTCCGTTCCATTCCATTCAAATCCAAACTTCTCCACTCAACTCCTTTGCAATTTGCTGCATACCATTCCTTCCCATTCGCCTGCATTCCTGTCCACTCTATTCTATTCCATTCCATTCCTTTCCATTCAATTCCTCTCCATTCCACTCCATGAAACTCCCTTCATTTCTTCTGCTTTTCACTCCACTGCACACCACTGCACTTTTTTCCATTCCATTCCATTCCATTCCATTCCATTCCATTCCATTCCATTCCATTTCATTCCCTTCCTTTCCCTTCCACACAAATCTCCTCCAATCCACTGCTTTCCATTCCATTCCATTCCATTCCACCTGGATCCACTCTACTATCCTGCTTTCCTCCCCACTCCTCTCCACTCCATTCCATTCCTTCCCATTCCATGCCACTCCCCTACACTCCTGTCCATTTCATTCATTTCCAAAACACTGCACTCCACTGCATTCCACTCCATTCCATTCTTTTTCAGTCCGTTCCATTGTATTCCATTCCAATCCATTTATTTCCATCCCGTTCCATTCTACTCCAATCCACTCCATTCCAATTCAATGTATTATATTCCATTCCACTCCGTTCCTTTGCATTCCATTCCATTCAATTGAAATCCACTCTTCTCCACTGTACTCCTCTAAAGCCACTGCATTCCTTTCCTTTCCATTCTCCTCCATTCCAATCCACTCCAATCCATTCTATTCCTTTCCATTTCACTTCATTCCACTCCATTTCACTCCATTCCTTTCTTTTCCATTCCACTCCTCAACACTCCACTTCACTTTTTTCCATTCCATTCCACTCTTCTCCACTCCAATCCTCTCCACTCCACTGCTTTCCATTCCTTCCATTCGCCTCCATTCCAGTCCACTCCATTCCATTCCATTAAATCCTTTACATTCCATTCCACTCCATTCCACTCCACTCCACTCCCATCCTTTCTTCTCTATTCCACTCCACTACACTCCAATGAACTTTTTTCCTTGCCATTCCATTCCATTCCATTCATTTCAATCCATTCCTTTCCAATCCACTCCATTCCCTTTCTTTCTTTGCACTAGAATCCACTTCACTCCACTCCAATGCATTCCAGTCCATTCCATTCAATTCAAACCCACTCTTCCTCACTCCACTCCTCTCCATTCCTCTTCATTCCATTCCTTCCCATTCGCCTCCATTACAGTTCATTCCATTCAATTCCTTTCCATTCCATTCAATTCAAATCCACTCTTCTCCTCACCACTCCACAGCATTCCATTCCTTCCCATTCGCCTCCATTCCTGTCGACTCCATTCCATTCCATTCCAATCCAGTCCATTCCAGTCCACTCCACTCCACTCCAGTCTATTCCCTTCTTCTCCATTCCACTCCACTACACTCCATTGCAATTTTTTCCATTCCATTCCATTGCATTCCATTCCATTCCATTCTTTTCCACTGGAATCCACTCCACTGCACTCCAATCCATTCCATTCAATTCAAATCCACTATTTTCCACGCCAATCCTC
This sequence comes from Symphalangus syndactylus, assembly GCF_028878055.3. NCBI lineage: Eukaryota > Metazoa > Chordata > Mammalia > Primates > Hylobatidae > Symphalangus > Symphalangus syndactylus. Next base: position 44,259,708 of record NC_072434.2, on the reverse strand, counting down.
TCCCTCCACAGCATTCCATTCCTTCCCATTTGCCTCCATTACAGTTCACTCTTTTCCATTCAATTCCATTCCATTAAATTCCATTCCATTCCATTCCTTTCCCTTCCATTCCATTCCATTCCACTCGATTCCATTCCATTCCATTCCATTGCATTCCATTCCATTCCATTCCATTCCATTCCATTCCATTCCATTCCAATCCATTCCTTTCCATTTCATTCCATTCCATTTCGGTCTTTTCACTAGAATACACTCCACTCCACTCAATTGCATTCCAATCCATTCCATTCAATTCAAATCCACTCTTCTCCACTGCACTCCTCTCCACTCCACTGCATTCCATTCCTTCCCATTCACCACCATTACAGTTCTGTCCATTCCATTCCTTTCTATTCCATTCAATTGAAATCCACTTTTCTCTGCTCCACTCCTCTCCACTCCACATACTTCCATTGCTTCCCTTTCGCCTCCATTCCATTCCACTCCATTCCATTCCATTCCATTCCGTCTGAATCCACTCTACTCCCCTCATTCCACTCCACTCAATTCCACTCCAGTCCATTCCTTCCCATTCCACTCCACTCCACTACACTCCTCTTTATTCCCCTCAATTCCTATACACTGCACTCCACTCCACTCCATTCCATTCCATTCCTTTTCATTCCGTTTCATTTTATTCCATTCAATTCCCTTAGTTTCCTTTCCATTCCATTCTTCTCTAATCCACTCTACTCCTATGCACAGAATTCCATTCCATTTCATTCCATTCCATTCAGTTCAAATCCACTCTTCTCCACTTCACTCCTCTCCACTCCACTTCATTCCATTCCTCCCATTCGCCTGCATTCCAGTCCACTCCATTCCATTCCATTCTATTCCACTCTATTCGTCTCCACTCCACTCCGTTCCTTTCTTCTACATTTCACTAAACTACACTCCAATGCCCTTTTTTCATTCCATTCCGTTCCATTCCATTCTATTACAATCCTTTTCATTCCATTCCATTCCAATCAATTCCATTGCATTCCATTTCATTGCATTTCATTCCATTCCATTCAGTTCAAATCCACTCTTCTCCACTTCCCTCCTCTCCACTCCAATGCATTCAATTCCTTCCTATTCGCCTCCATTCCAGTCCACTCCATTCCATTCCATTCCATTCCATTGCATTCCACTCCTTTACAATCTAATCCTCTCCTTTCCTTTCTTTTCGATTCCACTCCACTTCACTCCACTGCACTTTTTTCCATTCCATTCCATTCCATTCCATTCCATTCCATTCCAATGCATTCCACTCCATTCCACCTGAATCCACTCGACTCCCTTCCATTCCACTCACTCCATTCCAAACCTTTCTTTTCATTCTGATTCCACTCCACTCCACTCCTCTCCATTCTATTCATTTCCATTACACTGCATTCCACTCCTCTCCATTCCATTCCATTCCTTTTCATTCTGTTCCATTGTATTCCAATCAAATCCAGTACTTTCCACTCCATTGCATTGTACTCCAATCCACTCCATTCCAAACCACTGCATTCCATTAGATTCCATTCCATTTCTTTGCTTTTCAATCAATACAAATCCACTCTTTTCCACTCTACTCCTCTCCACTCCACTGCATTCCATTGCCCCCATTCGCCTACATTCCCATCCACTCAATTATATTCCATTCCATTCCACTCTATTCCACTCCACTCCACTCCTTTCCTTTCTTCTATATGTCAGTCCACTACACCCCGCTTCAATTTTTTCCATTCCGTTCGATTCGATTCCATTCCATTCCATTCCATTCCATTCCATTACATTACATTACATTACATTTCTTTCCAATCCATTCCATTCCATTCTATTCCATTTCATTATATTCCCTTCGTTTCCACTGGAATCCACTCCACTCCACTCCAATCCATTCCATTCCATTCCATTCCATTCAATTGAAATCCACTGTTCTCCACTACAGTCCTCTCCACTCCAATCTATTACATTCCATTCCATTCAATTGAAATCCACTTTTCTCCACTACACTCCTCTCCACTCCACTGCATTCCACTCCTTCCCATTCGCCTCCATTCCAGTCCACTCTACTCCATTCCACTCCATTCCACTCCACTCCACTCCCTTCCTTTCTTCTCCATTGCAGTCCTCTACACTCTGCTCTGCTTTTTTCCATTCCATTCCATTCCATTCCATTCCATTCCATTCCATTCCATTCTTTTCCACTAGAATCCACTTCACTACACACGAATCCATTCCATTCCATTCCATTCAAAACAAATACACTGTTCTCCACTCTACTACCCTCCACTTCATTGCATTATATTCCTTACCATTCACCTCAATTCCAACCCACTGCATTCTATTCCATTCCATTCCATTCGATTCCTTTCCACTTCTTTCCATTCCACTCCACACTGTTCCTTTCTTCTCCATTCCACTTCACTGCACTCCACTGCAGTTTTTTCCATTCCATTCCATTCCATTCCATTCCATTCCATTCCGTTCCATTCCGTTCCGTTCCGTTCCGTTCTGTTCCATTCCATTCCATTGCATTCCATTCCATTTCATTCCATTCCATTTCATTGCACTCCATGCTTTTCCATTAGAATCAATGGCACTTGACTCCGTTCCATTCCATTCAAATCCAAACTTCTCCACTCAACTCCTTTGCAATTTGCTGCATACCATTCCTTCCCATTCGCCTGCATTCCTGTCCACTCTATTCTATTCCATTCCATTCCTTTCCATTCAATTCCTCTCCATTCCACTCCATGAAACTCCCTTCATTTCTTCTGCTTTTCACTCCACTGCACACCACTGCACTTTTTTCCATTCCATTCCATTCCATTCCATTCCATTCCATTCCATTCCATTTCATTCCCTTCCTTTCCCTTCCACACAAATCTCCTCCAATCCACTGCTTTCCATTCCATTCCATTCCATTCCACCTGGATCCACTCTACTATCCTGCTTTCCTCCCCACTCCTCTCCACTCCATTCCATTCCTTCCCATTCCATGCCACTCCCCTACACTCCTGTCCATTTCATTCATTTCCAAAACACTGCACTCCACTGCATTCCACTCCATTCCATTCTTTTTCAGTCCGTTCCATTGTATTCCATTCCAATCCATTTATTTCCATCCCGTTCCATTCTACTCCAATCCACTCCATTCCAATTCAATGTATTATATTCCATTCCACTCCGTTCCTTTGCATTCCATTCCATTCAATTGAAATCCACTCTTCTCCACTGTACTCCTCTAAAGCCACTGCATTCCTTTCCTTTCCATTCTCCTCCATTCCAATCCACTCCAATCCATTCTATTCCTTTCCATTTCACTTCATTCCACTCCATTTCACTCCATTCCTTTCTTTTCCATTCCACTCCTCAACACTCCACTTCACTTTTTTCCATTCCATTCCACTCTTCTCCACTCCAATCCTCTCCACTCCACTGCTTTCCATTCCTTCCATTCGCCTCCATTCCAGTCCACTCCATTCCATTCCATTAAATCCTTTACATTCCATTCCACTCCATTCCACTCCACTCCACTCCCATCCTTTCTTCTCTATTCCACTCCACTACACTCCAATGAACTTTTTTCCTTGCCATTCCATTCCATTCCATTCATTTCAATCCATTCCTTTCCAATCCACTCCATTCCCTTTCTTTCTTTGCACTAGAATCCACTTCACTCCACTCCAATGCATTCCAGTCCATTCCATTCAATTCAAACCCACTCTTCCTCACTCCACTCCTCTCCATTCCTCTTCATTCCATTCCTTCCCATTCGCCTCCATTACAGTTCATTCCATTCAATTCCTTTCCATTCCATTCAATTCAAATCCACTCTTCTCCTCACCACTCCACAGCATTCCATTCCTTCCCATTCGCCTCCATTCCTGTCGACTCCATTCCATTCCATTCCAATCCAGTCCATTCCAGTCCACTCCACTCCACTCCAGTCTATTCCCTTCTTCTCCATTCCACTCCACTACACTCCATTGCAATTTTTTCCATTCCATTCCATTGCATTCCATTCCATTCCATTCTTTTCCACTGGAATCCACTCCACTGCACTCCAATCCATTCCATTCAATTCAAATCCACTATTTTCCACGCCAATCCTCTCCCTCCACAGCATTCCATTCCTTCCCATTTGCCTCCATTACAGTTCACTCTTTTCCATTCAATTCCATTCCATTAAATTCCATTCCATTCCATTCCTTTCCCTTCCATTCCATTCCATTCCACTCGATTCCATTCCATTCCATTCCATTGCATTCCATTCCATTCCATTCCATTCCATTCCATTCCATTCCATTCCATTCCAATCCATTCCTTTCCATTTCATTCCATTCCATTTCGGTCTTTTCACTAGAATACACTCCACTCCACTCAATTGCATTCCAATCCATTCCATTCAATTCAAATCCACTCTTCTCCACTGCACTCCTCTCCACTCCACTGCATTCCATTCCTTCCCATTCACCACCATTACAGTTCTGTCCATTCCATTCCTTTCTATTCCATTCAATTGAAATCCACTTTTCTCTGCTCCACTCCTCTCCACTCCACATACTTCCATTGCTTCCCTTTCGCCTCCATTCCATTCCACTCCATTCCATTCCATTCCATTCCGTCTGAATCCACTCTACTCCCCTCATTCCACTCCACTCAATTCCACTCCAGTCCATTCCTTCCCATTCCACTCCACTCCACTACACTCCTCTTTATTCCCCTCAATTCCTATACACTGCACTCCACTCCACTCCATTCCATTCCATTCCTTTTCATTCCGTTTCATTTTATTCCATTCAATTCCCTTAGTTTCCTTTCCATTCCATTCTTCTCTAATCCACTCTACTCCTATGCACAGAATTCCATTCCATTTCATTCCATTCCATTCAGTTCAAATCCACTCTTCTCCACTTCACTCCTCTCCACTCCACTTCATTCCATTCCTCCCATTCGCCTGCATTCCAGTCCACTCCATTCCATTCCATTCTATTCCACTCTATTCGTCTCCACTCCACTCCGTTCCTTTCTTCTACATTTCACTAAACTACACTCCAATGCCCTTTTTTCATTCCATTCCGTTCCATTCCATTCTATTACAATCCTTTTCATTCCATTCCATTCCAATCAATTCCATTGCATTCCATTTCATTGCATTTCATTCCATTCCATTCAGTTCAAATCCACTCTTCTCCACTTCCCTCCTCTCCACTCCAATGCATTCAATTCCTTCCTATTCGCCTCCATTCCAGTCCACTCCATTCCATTCCATTCCATTCCATTCCATTGCATTCCACTCCTTTACAATCTACTCCTCTCCTTTCCTTTCTTTTCGATTCCACTCCACTTCACTCCACTGCACTTTTTTCCATTCCATTCCATTCCATTCCTTTCCATTCCATTCCATTCCAATTCTTTTCCACTAGAATTCGTTCCACTCCACTCCAATCCATTCTAGTCCACTCCATTCAATAGCAATCCACACTTCTCCACTACACTGTTCTCCACTGCACTGCGTTATATTCCTTTGCATTTGCCTCATTTACAACCCACTCCATTCCATTCCTTTCCATTCCATTCCATTCTATTCAACTCCATTACACTCCAATCCACTCTTTCATTTCTTCTCCATTCCACTTCATTGAACTCTGCTGCATTTTTTTCCATTCCATTCCATTCCATTCCATTCCATTGCATTCCATTCTTTTCCACTAGAATCCACTCCACTTCAATCATATCCATTTCATACCATTCCCTTCAATTCAAATCCACACTTCGCCACTTCACTCCTCTCCACTCCACTGCATTCCATTCCTTCCAGTTTACCTCCGTTCCAGTCCACTGCATTTCATTCCATTCCATTCCACTCCATTCTATTCCATTCCACTCCATTCCACTCCACTCGACTCCCTTCCTTTCGTCTCCATTCCAGTCCACTGCACTCCACTTCACTTTTTTCCATTCCGTTCCATTCCATTGCATTGTATTGCATTCTTTTGCATTGCATTGCATTCCATTCCATTCCATTCCATTCGAATCCATTCCATTCCATTCCATGCCACTCCATTCCACTCCAGTCCACTCCCTTCCTTTCTTCTCCACACCACTACACTACAGTCCTCTGCACTTTTTTCCATTCCATTGCATTTAATTGCATTCCACTCCATTCCAATCCATTCCATTCCTTTCCTTTCTATTCCATTCCATTCCCTTCTTATCCACTAAAATCCACTTCACTTCCCCTCAATCCATTCCATTCCATTCATTTGAATTCAAATCCACTCTTCTCCAATCCACTCCTCTCCACTCCACTTAATTCCATTCCTTCCCGTTCATCTCCATTCTTATCCACTAGATTCCATTCCATTGCTTTCCATTCCATTTCATTCCATTCCTCTCCATTGCAATCCACTCCATTCCCTTCCTTTCTTCTCTATTCCTCTCCACTGCACTCCACTTCACTTTTTTTCCTTTCCATTATATTCCATTCCATTCCATTTCGTTCCATTGCATACCATTCCATCCCATTCCTTTCCATTCCATTCCACTCCATTCCATTCCATTCCATTCCATTCAATTCTTTCCTTAAGACCCCACTCCACTACACTCCAATCCATTCTATTCTATTCCATTCAATTGAAATCCACTCTTCTCCACTCCACTACTCTCCAATCCCCTGCATTCCATTATTACCCATTCACCTGCATTCCACTCTGCTCCATTCCATTCCATTCCATTACATTCCAGTGCCTTCCACTACACTACACTCCATTCCTTTCTTCTCCATTACAATCCACTACACTCCGCTGAACTTTTTTCCATTCCATTTTTTTCCTTTGCATTCTTTTCCAATAGAATCCACTCCACTCGATTCCACTCCATTCCATTGCATTCCATTCAATACTAATCCACTCTTCTCTGCTCCACTCCACTCCACTCCACTGCATTCCATTCCTTCCCATTCACTGCCTTTCCCGTCCACTCCATTCCATTTCATTCCATTCCGTTCCTCTCCATTACATTCCAGTCCATCCCACTAAACTTCATTCCCTTCCTTTCTTCTGCATTCCATGCCACCACACTCCATTGCACATTTTTTGATTCCATTCCATTCCATTGCATTCCATTCCATTCCATGACATTCCATGCCATTCCAATCCATTTCATTAGATTCCATATCATTCCTTTCCATTCCATTCCATTCCATTCCATACCATTACATTCCATTCCATTCCATTTCATACCATACCATTCCATTCCATTCCGTTTTTTCCCACTAGAATCCACTCCACTCCACTCTTATCCATTCCATTCTATTACATTCAATTCAAATGCAGTCTTCTCCACTCCACTCCTCTCCACTCCACTGCATTCCATTGCATTCCATTCCATTCCATTCCACTCCATTCCATTCTACTCCATTCCATTGCCCTCCACTCCCTTCCTTTCTTCTCCATTCCACTACACTACACTGTACTGCACATTTCTCAGTCCATTCTATTCCATTCCAATCCATTCCATTCCATTCTTTTCCATTCCATTCCATTTCATTCCATGCCAATATATTCCATTTCTTTCCGTACCAATCCATTCCATTGTATTCTTTTCCACTAAAATCCAATCCACTCCACTCCAATCCATTACATTCCATTCAAATCCACTCTTCTCCACTCCTCTCCTCTCCACTCCACAGCATTCCATTCCTTTGTATTCACCTCCAGTCCATTCCAATACATTCCATTCCATTTCATTCCATTTTTTCCACTAGAATCCACTCCACTCCAATCCTATCCATTTCATACCATTCCCTTCAATTCAAATCCACACTTCACCACTTCACTCCTCTCCACTCCACTGCATTCCATTCCTTCCAATTTACCTCCGTTCCAGTCCACTGCATTTCATTCCATTCCATTCCACTCCATACCATTCCATTCCACTCCATTCCACTCCACTTGACTCCCTTCATTTCGTCTCCATTCCAGTCCACTGCACTCCACTTCTCTTTTTTCCATTCCATTCCATTGCATTGCATTGCATTATATTGCATTGCATTGCATTCCATTCCATTCCAATCCATTCCATTCCAATCCATTCCATTCCATTCCATTCCATTCCATTCCATTCCATTCCAATCCATTCCATTCCATTCCATTCCATTCCATTGCATTCCATTCCATTGCATTCCATTCCATTGCATTCCATTCCATTCCATTCCGTTCTATTCCTTTCCATTCCCCTCCATGCAACTCCACTCCCATCCACTGCATTCCATTCCTTTCCATTCCATTGGTTTGCCTTCCAGTCTATTAAAATCTCTTCTCCACTCCACTCCCCTCCACTCCCCTGCATTCCATTCCCTCCCATTCGCCTCCATTCCATTCTATTCCATTCCATTCCAGTTGATTGCTTTCCACTTGAATCCACTCCACTGCATACAATGCCTTCCACTCCATTGCATTCCAATCAAATCCACACTTGGCCACTCCACTCCTCTCAACTCCACTCCATGGCATTCCTTCCCATTCCTTTCAGTTTCTTTCCATGCAATTCCATTCGTCTCCATTCCATTCCATTCCATTCCATTCCTCTCCATTCCACTCCACTCCTCTCCCTTCCTTTATTCTCCAATCCATTCCACTGCACTCCACAGAACTTTTCCATTCCATTCCATTCCATTCTATTCCATTCCATTAAATTCCATTCCATTCCATTAAATTCCATTCCTTTCCATTCCATTCCATTCCCTCCTCTTCAGTTCCATTCCATTCCATTCCATTCCATCCCATTCCATTCCATTCCATTCCATTCCCTTCCATTCCATTCCATCCCATTCCATTCCATTCCCTTCCATTCCATTCCACTCCATTCCATTCTATTCCATTCCATTATTTTCCACTAGAATCCACTCCACTCTACTCCATCCGTTCCATTAAAATTCACTCTTCTCCACTCGACTCCCCTCCACTCATGTGAATTCCTTCACATTTGCCTCCATTCCATTCCATTCCATTCCATTCCTTTCCTTTCCACTCCATTGCATTCCTTTCCATTCCCTTCCATTCCACTCCAATCCATTCTACTCCATTCCATTGCCCTCCATTCCCTTCCTTTCCTCTCCATTCCACTCCAATACATTCCACTGCACTGTTTTCTAGTCCAGTAAATTCCATTCCAGTCCATTCCATTCCATTTTCCCATTAGAATCCATTCCACTAGATTCCACTGCATTCCATTCCTTCCCATTCCCATCCATTCCAGTGCACTCCATTCCATTCCATTCCATTCCATTCCATTCCATTCCATTTCATTTCATTACATTCCACTTCATTCCACTCCATTACATTACATTCCACTTCATTCCACTCCATTACACTCCATTCCAATCCACTCCACTCCTTTCCTTTCTTTTCCATTCCACTCCACTTCACTGCACTACTCTTTTTTTCTATTCACTTCCCTTCCACTCCATTCCATTCCATTCCATTCTATTCCATTTCATTCCTTTCCATTCCATTCCATTCTTTTCCACTAGAATCCACTCCACTCCACTCCAATCCATTCTATTCCATTCCATTAAATTTAAATCCACTCTTTTTCACTCCATTCCTCTCCACTAAAGTGCGTTCCATTCCTTCCCATTCGCCTCCATTCCAGTCTACTCCATTCCATTTAATTTCATTCCAATCCATTCCATTCCATTACATTCTACTCCATTCCACTCCATTCCTTTCGTGTCCCTTCCACTCCACTGCACTCCACTGCAATTTTTTCAATCCCATTCCATTTCATTCCATTCCTTTCCATTCCATTCCATTTCATTCCATGAAAATATATTCCATTTTTTTCCATACCAATCCATTCCATTGTATTCTTTTCCACTAAAATCCACTCCACTCTACTCCACTCCAATCCATTCCATTCCATTCAAATCCACTCTTCTCCACTCCACTCCTATCCACTCCACTGCATTCCATTCCTTTGTATTCACCTCCAGTCCATTCCATTCCATTCCATTAAATTCCATTCCATTCCATTCCATTCCATTCCATTCCATTCCATTCCATTGCATTCCATTCAATTCCATTCCATTCCATTCCTTTATTTTCCACTAGAATCCACTCCACTCTACTCCAATCCATTCCATTCAAATTCATTCTTCTCCGCTCTCCTCCTATGCACTCAACTGAATTCCTTTCCTTCATATTTGCCTCTATTCCTATCCACTTCATTCCATTCCATTCCCTTACATTCTATTCCACTCCATTCCACTCCATTCCCATCCGTTCTTCTAAATGCTAGTCCGCTACACTCCACTGCAATTTATTCCATTCCATTCCATTCCATTCCATTCAATTCCATTCCTTTGTGTTCTGTTCTGTTCCTTTCAATTGCATTCCATTCCATTGCATTCCATTGCATTCCATTCCATTCCGTTCTATTCTTTTCCACTGGAATCCACTCCACTCCACTCCAATCCTTTCCATTCCATTCCATTAAATTTAAATCCACTCATTTTCACTCCACTTCTCTCCACTCTACTGCGTTCCATTCCTTCCCATTCCCCTCCATTCCTGTCTACTCCATTCCATTTAATTCCATTCCAATCCATTCCATTACATTCCATTCCTCTCCATTCCACTCCATTCTTTTCCTGTCCATTCCACTCCGCTGCACTCCACTGCACTTTTTCAATTCCCTTCCATTCGATTACATTGCATTCCATTCCATTCCATTGTATTCCATTCCATTCCATTCCTTTCCATTCCATTCCATTTCATTCCATGCCAATACATTCCATTTCTTTCCATACTAATCCATTCCATTGTATTCTTTTCCACTAAAATCCACTCCACTCCTCTCCAATCCATTCCATTCCATTCAAATCCACTCTTCTCCACTCCACTCCTCTCCACTCCACTGCATTCCATTCCTTTGTATTCACCTCCAGTGCATTCCAATAGATTCCATTCCATTCCATTCCATTCAATTCCATTCTTTTCCACTAGAATCCACTCCACTCCAATCCTATCCATTTCATACCATTCCCTTCAATTCAAATCCACACTTCTCTACTTCAATCCTCTCCACTCCGCTGCATTCCATTCCTTCCAATTTACCTCCGTTCCAGTCCACTGCATTTCATTCCATTCCATTACACTCCATACCATTCCATTCCACTCCATTCCACTCCACTCGAGTCCCTTCCTTTCATCTCCATTTCAGTCCACTGCACTCCACTTCACTTTTTTCCATTCCATTCCATTGCATTGCATTGCATTCTATTGCATTGCATTGCATCCCATTACTTTCCAATCCATTCCATTCCATTCCATTCCATTCCATTCCATTCCTTTCCATTCCATTCCATTCCCCTCCATGCAACTCCAGTCCAATCCACTGCTTTCCATTCCTTTCCATTCCATTGCTTTGCATTCCAATCAATTAAAATCTCTTCTCCACTCCACTCCTCTCCACTCCACTGCATTGCATTCCCTCCCATTCGCCTCCATTCCAGTCTATTCCATTCCATTCCATTCCATTCCATTCCAGTCCAGTCCAGTCCATTCCTTTCCACTTGAATCCACTCCACTCCACACCAATGCCTTCTACTCCATTGCAATCCATTCAAATCCACACTTCTCCACTCCACTCCTCTCAACTCTACTCCATTCCATTCCTTTCCATTCCTCTCAATTCCTTTCCATGCGATTCCATTCGTCTCCATTCCATTCCATTCCAATCCTCTCCATTCCACTCCACTCCTCTCCCTTCCTCTATACTCATATACATTCCACTGCACTCCACTGAACTTTATTCCATTCCATTCCATTCCATTTCATCCTATATCATTCCATTCCATTCCATTCCATTATTATTTTCCACTAGAATCCTCTCCACTCTACTCCAATCCATTCCATTCAAATTCACTCTTCTCCACTCGACTCCTCTCCACTCAAGTGAGTTCCTTTCCTTCACATTTGCCTCCATTCCAATCCACTTCATTCCATTCCATTCCTTTCCATTCCACTCCATTGCATTCCTTTCCATTCCCTTCCATTCCATTCCATTCCATCCTATATCATTCCGTTCCATTCCATTGCATTCCATTCCATTCCATTCCATTATTTTCCACTAGAATCCACTCCACTCTACTCCAATCCATTCCGTTCAAATTCACTCTTCTCCACTCGACTCCTCTCCACTCAAGTGAATTCCTTTCCTTCACATTTGCCTCCTTTCTAATCCACTTCATTCCATTCCATTCTCTTCCATTCCACTCCAATCCATTCTTCTCCATTCCATTGCACTCCACTACCTTCCTTTCTTCTCCATTCCACTCCAATACACTCCACTGCACTGTTTTCTAGTCCATTAAATTCCATTCCATTCCATTCCATTCCATTCTTTTCCATTAGAATCCACTCCACTAGACTCCACTGCATTCCATTCCTTCCCATTCCCATCCATTCCAGTGCATTCCATTCCATTCCATTCCTTTCCATTCCATTCCATTTCATTCCATGCCAATACATTCCATTTCTTTCCATACCAATCCATTCCACTTTATTCTTTTCCACTAAAATGCACTCCACTCCACTCCAATCCATTCCATTCCATTCAAATCCACTCTTCTCCACTCCACTCCTCTCCACTCCACTGCATTCCATTCCTTTGTATTCACCTCCAGTCCATTCCAATACATTCCATTCCATTCCATTCCATTCCATTCCATTCCATTCCATTCCTTTCCATTACTTTCCACTCCATTCAACTCCACTCCACTCCCTTCCATTCTTCTCCATTCCCCTCCACTGCACTCCAGTGCACTTTTTTCCATTCCATTCCATTCCATTCCATTTCTTTGCATTTCATTCCATTCCATTCCATTTGATTCCATTCCATTCCAATCCATTCCATTCCATTCCATTCCATTCCATTCCATTCCATTCCAATCCATTCCATTCCATTCCATTCCATTCCCCTCCATGCAACTCCAATCCAATCCACTGTGTTCCATTATATTCTATTATGTTCCATTCCATTGCATTGCATTCCAGTCATTTCAAATCCACTCTTCTCCACTCCACTCCTGTCCACTACACAGGATTTCATTCCTTCCCATTCATCACCACTGCTGTCCACTCCATTCCATTCCATTTCATTACATTCCTTTGCATTCCAGGCCATTCTATTCCAATCTTTTCCCCTAGAATGCACTTCAGTCACCTCCAATCCATTCCATACCATTTCTTTCAATTCAAATCCACACTTGTCCACCTCAATCCTCTCCACTCCACTGCCTTCCTTTTCTTCCCATTCGACTCCATTCCATTCCATTCCATTCCATTCCTTTCCATTCCACTCCATTCCATTTTACTCCATTCCATTGAACTCCCCTCCCTTCCTTTCTTTTCCATTCCACTCCTATACACTCCACTTCACTGTTTTCCAGTACATTAAATTCCATTCCATTCCATTCCATTCCATTCCATTCCATTCCATTCCATTCCATTCTTTTCCATTTGAATTCACTCCACTCCATTCCATTGCATTCCATTCCTTCCCTTTCGCATCCATTCCAGTGCACTTCGTTCCATTCCATTCCATTCCATTTTATTTCATTCCACTCCGTTCCAATCCACTGCAGTCCCTTCCTTTCCTCTCCATTCCACTCCACTACACTCCTCTGCTCTTTTTTCTATTCCATTCCCTTCCACTCAATTCCAATTAATTCCATTCCATTACATTCCATTCCTTTCTTTTCCACTAGAATCCACGCCACTCCACTCCAATCCATTCTATTCCATTCCATTAAATTTAAATCCACTCTTTTTCACTCTACTCCTCTCCACTCCACTGCATTCCATTCCTTCCCATTCGCCTCCATTCCAGTCTACTCCATTCCATTTAATTTCATTCCATTCCATTCCATTCCATTCCATTACATTACATTACATTACATTACACTCCATTCCATTCCATTCCTTTCCTGTCCATTCCACTCCACTGCGCTCCACTGCACTTTTTTCAATCCCTTTCCATTGCATTCCATTCCATTCCAATCCATTCCATTCCATTCAATTCCATTCCATTCCATTCCATTCCGTTCCATTGCATTCCATTCCATTGCATTCCATTCCTTTCCATTGCATTCCATTCCATTGCATTCCATTCCTTTCCATTCCAAGCCATTCCAGTCCATTCATTTCCTTTCCATTCCATTCCGTACCATTCCATTCCATGCCAATACATTCCATTTCACTCCATATCATTACTTTCCATTTCATTCCATACCATTCCATTCCATTGCATTCTTTTCCACTAAAATCCACTCCACTCCACTGCAATCCATTCCATTCCATTCAAATCCACTCTTCTCCAATCCAGTCTTCCCCACTCCACTTCATTCCATTCCTTCCCATTCGCCTCCATTCCATTCCAATCCATTCCATTCCATTCCATTCCGTTTCATTCCATTACATTTCCCTGCATTCCACTCAACTCCACTCCCTTCATTTCTTCTTCTTTCCTCTCCTCTGCACTCCACTGCACCTTTTTTTCCATTCCATTCTATTCCATTCCATTCCTTTCCATTCCAATCCATTCCGTTCCATTCCATTCCATTCCATTCCATTCAATTCCATTCCATTCCATTCCATTCCAATTTCATTCCATTCCATTCCATTCCATTCCATTCCATTCCATTCCATTCCCCTCCACGCAACTCCAATCCAATCCACTGCCTTCTATTTTATTCTCTTATATTCCATTACATTACATTGCATTCCAGTCAACTCAAATCCACTCTTCTCCACTCCACTCCTCTCCACTCCACAGGATTTCATTCCTTCCGATTCACCACCATTGCTGTCCACTCTATTCCATTCCATTTCGTTCTTTTCCATTGCGTTTAGGCCATTCCATTTCATTCAATTCCATTCCATTCCATTCAGTTCTTTTCCACTAGAATCCACTACACTCCCCTTCAGTCCATTCCATTCCATTCCATTCCATTCCATTCCATTCCATTCCATTCTATTCCATTCCATTCCATTCCATTCATATCCACACTTCTCCACTTCACTCCTCTCCACTCCACTGCGTTCCATTCCTTCCCATTCGACTGCATTCAAGTCCATTCCATTCCATTCCATTGCAGTCCATTCCATTCCCCTCCATTCCGTTCTACTCCATTCCATTGCACTCCACTCCCTTCGTTTTTTCTCCATTCCACTCCGCTACACTCCACTGCACTTTTTTTAGTCCATTCTATTCCATTCCATTCCATTGCATTGCATTCCATTCCATTCCATTCCATTCCATTCATTTCCATTCCATTATTTTCCACTAGAATCCACTCCACTCCAATCCTAGCCATTCTATTCCATTCCCTTCAATTCAAATCCACACTTCTCCAGTTCACTCCTCTTCAGTTCACTCCTCTCCACTCCACTGCATTCCATTCCTTCCAATTCACCTCCATTCACGTCCACTCCATTCCATTCCATTCCATTCCACTCCATTCCACTCCACTCGACTCCCTTCCTTTTGTCTCGATTCCACTCCACTGTACTCCACTGCACTTTTTTCCATTCCATTGCACTCCATTGCATTCCATTCCATTCCATTCCATTCCATTCAATTCCATTCCATTCCATTCCTTTCCATTCCATTCCATTCCTTTCCATTCCCTTCCATTCCATTCCTTTCCATTCCCCTCCATGCAACTCCACTTCTTTCCACTGCATTCCATTCCTTTCCATTCCATTGCGTTGCATTCCAATCAATTCAAATCTAATCTTCTCTACTCCACTCCTCTCCACTCCACTGCATTTCATTCCCTCCCATTCGCCTCCATTCCAGTCAATTCCATTCCAATCCATTCCATTCCATTCCATTCCATCCCATTCCATTCCATTCCATTCCATTCCATTCCATTTGAATGCACTCCACTCCTCTCCAATCCCTTCCACTCCATTGCATTCTTTTCAAATCCACACTTCTCCAGTCCACTCCTCTCAGCTCCACTGCATTCCATTCCTTCTCATTCGCCTTGATTCCAGTCCACTCCATTCCATTCCTTTCCATTCCTTTCAATTCCTTTCCATGCGCTTCCATTCGCCTCCCTTCCATTCCATTCCATTCCATTCCTCTCCATTCCACTCCACTCCTTTCCCTTCCTTTATTCTCCAATCCATTCCACTGCACTCCACTGAACTTTATTCCATTCCATTACATTCCATCCCATTCCATTCCATTCCATCCCATCCCATTCCATTCCATTCCATTCCATTCCATTCCATTCCATTCCATTCCATTGCATTCCATTATTTTCCACTAAAATCCACTCCACTCTACTCCAATCCATTCCATTCCATTCCAATTCACTGTTCTCCACTTGACACCCCTCCACTCAAATGAATTCCTTTCCTTCACGTTTGCCTCCATTGCAATCCACTTCATTCCTTTCCATTCCCTTCCATTCCATTCCAGTCTATTCCACTCCATTCCACTCCACTCCCTTCCGTTCTCCTACATGCTGGTCCACTGCACTCCACTGCACTTTATTCCATTCCATTCCATTCCATTCCATTCCATTCCATTCCATTCCATTCCAATATCATTCCATTCCATTCCATTCCATTGCATTCTGTTCTGTTCCTTTCCACTGCATTCCGTTCCATTCCATTCCATTCCATTCCACTCCATTCCAGCTGAATCCATTCTATCCCCTGAATTACACTCCACTGAATTCCACTACAATTCACTCCTTCCCATTCCTCTCAACTCCATGACACTCCACTCCACTCCATTCAATTTGAATACAGTGTATTCTACTCCACTACGTTCCATTCCGTTCCATTCTTTATCATTGCGTTGCATTGTTTTCCATTTCATTCCATTACTTTCCATTCCATTCCATTCTACTCCAATCCACTCCACTCCAATCCACTGCATTCCTTTCCATTCCATTCCATTTCCTTGCATTCCATTCAATTTAATTCAAATCCACTCTTCTCAACTCCACTCCTCTCCACTCCACTGCATTTCATTCCTTCCCATTCGCCTCAATTGCAGTCCTTTCCATTCCCTTACTTTCCATTCCACTCCATTCCTTTACACTAGAATCCACTCCACTCCTTTCCACTAGAATCCACTCCACTCCACTCCAATCCATTCCATTACATTCCATTCCGTTCCCTTCCATTCCAATCCACTCTGCTCCACTCCACTCCTCTCTACTCCCTTGCATTCCAGTCCTTCACATTCGCCTCCATTCCAATCCACTCCTTTCCTTTCCATTTCATTCCATTCCATTCCATTCCATTCCATTCCATTCCATTCCATTCCATTCCATGCCACTCCATTCCACTCCAGTCCACTCCCTTCCTTTCTTCTCCACACCACTACACTACACTCCTCTGCACTTTTTTCCATTCCTTTGCATTCCATTGTATTCCACTCCATTCCAATCCATTCTATTCCTTTCCTTTCTATTCCATTCCATTCCCTTCTTATCCAGTAAAATCCACTTCACTCCACCTCAATCCATTCCATTCCATTCCTTTGAATTCAAAACCACCCTTCTCCACTCCACTCCTCTCCACTCCACCGCTTTCCATTCCTTCCCGTTCATCTAAATTCTAATCCACTAGATTCCATTCCATTGCTTTCCATTCCATTCCATTCCATTCCTCTCCATTTCACTCCAGTCCACTCCCTTCCTTTCTTCTCCATTCCTCTCCACTGCACTCCACTTCACTTTCTTCCTTTCCATTATATTCCATTCCATTCCACTCCATTTCACTCCTTTCCATTCCCTTCCTTTCCACTTCATTAAACTCCACTACACTCCACTGACCTTTTTTCATTCCATTCCACTCCATTCCATTCCATTCCATTCCATTCCATTCCCCTCTGTTGCGCAAGCATCAACTCCACTCCACACCAATCCATTTCATTCAATTAAAATCTGCTTTTCTCCACTCCACTCCTCTCCACTCCACTGCATTACATTCCTTCCCGTTCAACCCCAATCCAGTCCACTCCTTTCCATTCCATTCCATTCCATTCCACTGCACTGAACGCCCTTCCTTTCTTCCCCATTCCACTCCATTGCACTCCACTGCACTTTATTCCATTCCATTCCATTCCATTCCATTCCATTCCATTCCATTCTATTCAATTCCACTCCATTCTTTTCCACTAGAATCCACTCCACTCCACTCCAATCCATTCCATTCCATTCCATTCCATCCCATTCAAATCCACTCTTCTCCACTCCACTCCGCTCCACTCCAATCCATTCCATTCCATTCAAATCCCCTCTTCTCCACTCACTCCTCTCAACTCCACTGCATTCCATTCCTTCCCCATTGCCTCCATTCCGTTCCAATCCGTTCCATTCCATTCCATTCCACTCCATTCCATTCCATTCCATTCCATCCCTCTCCACTCCACTTCGTTCCATTCTTCTCCATTCCACTCCACTGCACTGCACTGCACTGCACTTTTTTCCATTCCATTCCATTGCATTGCGTTGCATTCCATTCCATTCCATTCCATTCCATTCCATTCCATTCCATTTCAGTACATTCCATTGCATTCCATTCCCCTCATCGCAACTGCACTCCAATCCACTGCATTTGATTACATTCCATTCTATTCCTTTCCATTCCATTCCAAATGAAACCATTCTATTCCTCTACATTCCACTCGACTCCACTCCACGCCATTCCATTCCTTCCCATTCCACTCCACTCCACTCCACTCCTCACTATTCCATTCATTTCAAATGCATTGCAATCCACTCCATTCCATTCCATTGCAATCCATTCCTTTTCATTCCATTCCATTGCATTCCATTACTTTCCATTCTATTGCATTCTACTCCAATCCACTCCACTCTCCATTACATCCCATTGCAATCCATTCCTTTTCATTCCATTCCATTGCATTCCATTACTTTCCATTCTATTGCTTTCTAGTCCTATCCACTCCACTCCAATCCACTGGATTGCATTCCATTCCATTCCATTCCATTCCATTCCATTCCATTTCATTGTATTCCAATCAATAATATCCACTCTTCTACACTCCACTCCTCTCCACTCCACTGCATTCCATTCGTTCCCATTTGCCCCTTTCCATTCCACTCCATTCCATTCCATTCCATTCCATTGCATTCCACTCAATTCCATTCCACTCAGCACTCTTCCTTTATTCTCCATTCCACTCCACTACACTCCACTGCATTTTTTTCATTCCATTCCATTCCGTTCCCTTGTATTCCTCTAGAATACAATCCACTCCACTCCAATACATTCCATTCCGTTCCATTCCATTGCATTCCAATCCAGTCTTCTCCATTCCACTCCTCTCTACTCCCCTGCATTCCAAACCTTCCCATTCATCTCCTTTCCTTTCCATTTCATTCCATTCTATTCCATTCCGTTCCATTCCATTCCATTCCATTCCATTCCATGCCACTCCATTCCATTCCATGCCACTCCATTCCACTCCAGTCCACTCCCTTCCTTTCTTCTCCACACCACTACACTACACTCCTCTGCACTTTTTTCCATTCCATTGCATTCCACTCCTTTCCAATCCATTCCACTCCTTTCCTTTCTATTCCATTCCATTCCCTTCTTGTCCACTAAAATCCACTTCACTCCACCTCAATCCATTCCATTCCTTTTCTTTGAATTCAAATCCACTCTTCTCCACTCCACTGCATTCAATTCCTTCCCGTTCATCTCCATTCTTATCCACTAGATTCCATTCCATTGCTTTCCATTCCATTCCATTCCATTCCACTCCATTGCACTCCAGTCCACTCCCTTCCTTTCTTCTCCATTCCTCTCCACTTCATTCCACTTCACATTTTTTCCTTTCCATTATATTCCAGTCCATTCCATTGTGTACCATTCCATTCCATTCTTTTCCATTCCATTCCACTCCATTCCATTCCATTCCATTCAATTCTTTCCTTAAGACTCCGCTCCATTACACTCCAATCCATTCCATTCTGTTCCATTCAATTCAAATCCACTCTTCTCCACTCAACTTCTCTCCAATCCCCTGCATTCCATTATTACCCATTTGCCTGCATTCCACTCCTCTCCATTCAATTCCATTCCATTCCAGTGCCTTCCACTACAATACTCTCCATTCCTTTCTTCTCCATTACACTCCACTACACTCGGCTGAACCTTTTTCTGTTCCATTTTTTTCCATTCCATTCTTTTCCAATAGAATCCACTCCACTCAATTCCACTCCATTCCATTGCATTCCATTCAATATGAATCCACTCTTCTCCGCTCCACTACTCTCCACTCCACTGCATTCCATTCCTTCCCATTCACTGCCTTTCCCGTCCACTCCATTCCATTCCATTCCATTTCATTCCCTTCCATTCCTCTCCATTATATTCCAGTCCATCCCACTGAACTCCATTCCCTTCCTTTCTTCTCCATTCCATACCACCGCACTCCACTCCACTTTTTTTCATTCCATTCCATTCGGTTGTATTCCATTCCATTCCATGCCATTCCATGCCATTCCAATCCATTTCATTCCTTTCCATACCATTCCATTCCATTCCATTCCATTCCATTCCATTCCATACAATTGCATTCCATTCCATTTCATACAATTCCATTCCATTCCATTTCATTCCATACCATTCCTTTCCATTCCTTTTTTTCCCACTAGAGTCCACTCCACTCCACTCCAATCCATTCCATTCTATTACATTCATTTCAAATGCAGTCTTCTCCACTCCACTCCTCTCCACTCCATTGCATTCTATTCCTTCTTATTCACCTCCAGTCCACTCCATTCCTTTCCATTCCACTCCAATCCATTCCGTTCCATTCCATTTCTCCCCTTTCCACTACATCCAATCCCTTCCTTTTTTCTCCATTCCACTCCAAAGCCCTTCACTGCTCTTTTTTCCATTCCATTCCATTTCATTTCATTCCATTCAATTCCCTCCCATTCCATTCCACTCTTTTCCACTAGAATCCACTCCACTGTAGTCCACTCAACTCCAATCCATTCCATTGGATTCAAATCCACTCTTCTGTACTCCACTCCTCTCCACTCCACTGCATTTCATTCTTTCCCTTTCGAATCCATTCCAGTCCACTCTATTAGATTCCATTCCATTCCATTCCACTCAATTCCACTCCACTCCTTTCCCTTCCTTCCTTCTCCATTCCATTCCTCTGCACTCCACTGCACTTTTTAATATTCCATTCCATTCCATTCCATTCCATTCCATTCCACCTGAATCCACTCTACTCTCTTCCATTCCATGCCACTCCAATCCACTCCATTGCGTTTCTTCCCATGCCACTCCACTGCACTCCACTCCTCTCCACTCCGTTCATTTCCAATACACTGCACTCCACTTCACTCCTCTCCATTCCATTCCGTTCCTTCTCATTCCATTCCACTTTATTGCATAACATTCCATTACTTTCCATCCCATTCCATTCTACTCGAATCCACTCCATTCCAATCCACTGCCTTCCATTTCATTCTTTTCCATTCTAATCCATTGTATTCCATTCAATTCTATTCAAATCCACTCTTCTCCACCCCACTCCTCTCCATTCCCCTGCATTCCATTCCTTCCCGTTCGCCTCCATTCCAGTCCAAACCATTCCATTCCATTCCATTCCATTAAATTCCATTCCATTCCTCTCCATTCCTCTCTACTCCACTCCCTTCCTTTCTTCTCTATTCCTTTCCACTGCAGTCCGCCGCACTTTTTTCCATTCCATTGCATTCGATTCCGTTCCATTCCATTCCATTCCATTCCATTCCATTCCATTCCATTGCATTCCATGTCTTTCCATTCGCTTTCATTCCATACCTTTCCATTCCATTGCATTCTTTTGCTCAAGGATCCACTCAACTCCATTCCATTCCATTCCATTCCATTCTATTCCATTCCATTCAAATGCGCTCTTCACTCCACTGCTCTCCACTCCACTGCATTCCATTCCTTCCCAGTCACTTCCAATCCTTTCCAATCCATTCCATTCCATTCCAGTCCATTCCATTCCTTTCCATTCCACTCCACTCCATTCCACTCTGCTCCAATCCCTTCCTTTCTTCTCCATTCCACTCTACTGCACTCCACTGCAGTTTTTTCCATTCCATTCCATTGCATTGCACTGCATTCTATTTCATTCAATTCCATTCCATTCCATTCTATTCGATTCCATTCCAGCCCAATACATTCCATTCCATTCCATTCCATTCCATTGCATTCTCCCCAAAGCAACTCCACTCGAATCCACTGCTCCCGATTCTATTCCATTCTATTCCATTCCATTCCACATGAAGCCACTCTACTCCCCTCCATTCCACTGCACTCCACTGCACTCCATTCCATTCCTTCCCATTCCACTCCACTCCACTACACTCCTCACCATTCCATTCATTTCAAATACACAGCACTCCTCTCCACTCCATTCCATTCAATTCCATTCCTTTTCATTCAGTTCCATTGTATTCTATTCCGTTCCATTACTTTCCATTTCATTGCATTCTACTCCAATCCACTCCACTCCAATCCACTGGATTCCATTCCATTCCATTTCATTGCATTCTAATCAATACAAATCCACTCTTCCCCACTCCAGTCTCTCTAGTTCACTGTATTCCCTTCTTTCCCATTCATCTCCATTCCAGTCCACTCCATTCAATTCCATTCCATTCCATTGCATTCCAGTCATTTCCATTCCACTTTTCCATTCCATTCCATTCCATTCTATGCCATTCCATTCCATTCTTTTCCACTATAATCTAGTCCACACCACTCCAATCCTTTCCATTCCATTCCATTCCATTCAAATCCACTATACTTCACTCCACTCCTCTCCTCTTCACTGCATTCCATTCCTTCCCATTCGTCTCCATTCCACTACACTCCATTTCATTCCATTCCATTCCATTCCACTACATTCCATTCCATTCCAATATATTCCATTCCATTACATTCCGTTCCACTCCAATATATTCCATTCCACTACATTCCATTCCACTATATTCCGTTCCACTCCATTCCACTACTCTCCACTCCCTTCCTTTCTTCCTCATTCCTCTCCACTGCACTCCACTACACCTTTTTCCATTCCATTCCATTCCAATCCTTTCCATTCCATTCCCTTCCATTCCATTCCATTCCATTACACTCTTTTCGCCTAGAATCAACTCCACTGCTCTCCAATCCATTCCATTCCATTCCATTCCATTCCATTCCATTACACTCTTTTCGCCTAGAATCTACTCCACTGCTCTCCAATCCATTCCATTCCATTCTCTTCCATTCCATTCCATTCCATTTTTTTCCATTCCATTCAATTCAGTACCACTCTTCTCCACTCCACTCCTATTTACTCCACTGCATTCCATTCCTTCCCATTTGCCTCCATTCCAGTCCACTTCAATGCATTCCATTCCATTGCATTCCATTCCATTCCATTCAACTCAATTCCACTCCACTCCACATGCTTCCTTTCTTCTCCATTCCACTACACTACACTCCACTGCACTTTTTCCCATTCCATTCCATTCCATTCCCATCTTTTCCGCTAGAATCCTCTAGACTCCACTCCAATCAATTCCATTCCATTCAAATCCACTCTTCTCCACTCCTCTCCACTCCTCTCCTCTAAACTCCACTGCATTCCAGTCCTTCCCATTAGCCTCGATTCCAATCCACTCCATTCATTTCCATTCCATTCCATTCCATTCCATTCCATTCCATTCCATTCCATTCCATTCCATTCCATTGTGTTCCATGCCACTGGACTCCACTCCACTCCCTTCCATTCTTCGCCTTTCCACTTCACTACACCCCCCTGCATTTTTGTCCATCCGATTCCATTCCATTGCATTCCATTCCATTGCATTCCGTTCCATTCCATTCTTTCCATTTCATTCCATTCCCTTCTTATCCTCTGAAATCCATTCCAATCCACCTCAATCCATTCCATTCCTTTCCATTCCATTCAAGTCCAGTCTTCTACACTCTACTCTGCTCTACTCCACTGCATTCAAATTTTTTACATTCTCCTCCTTTCTAATCCACTAGATTCCATTCCATTCCATTTGATTCCACTCCATTCCACTTCACTGCACTCCCTTCCTTTCTCCCTCATTCCACTCCACTGCACTCCAGTGCACTTTTATCCATTCCATTCCTTTCCTTTCCATTCCATTCCATTCCATTCCATTCCATTCCATTCCATAACATTCCATTCCACTACATTTAACTGCAGTCCACTCCCTCCCTTTCTTCTCCATTCCACTCCACTTCACTCCACTGCAATTTTATCCATTCCATTTTGTAACATTTCATTCTTTTCCACTAGAATCCACTCCACTCCACTCCCATCCATGCCATTGCATTCCATTCAGTTTTGCAACACCCTTTTTGTACAATCTGCAAGTGGACATTTGGAGCAATTTGAGGCCTATCTTGGAAAAAGGAATATCTTCAAATATAAACTACACAGAAGTGTTTTTTGAAACTTCTTTATTATCTGTGCATTCACCTCTGAGAGTGGAAATTTTCTTTTGATTCAGCAGTTTTGAAACACTCTTTTTCGATAATCTGCTAGCGGACATTTGGAGCACATTGAGGCCTATCTTTGAAAAAGGAATGTCTTCACATAAAAACTACACAGAAGTATTCTATGAAACTTCTTTATGATCTGTGCATTCATCTCAGAGAGTGGAACATTTCTTTTGATTGTGCAGTTCTAAAACAGTCTTTTGGACAATCGGCTATTTGACATTTGGAGAGCATTGAGGCTTATCGTGAAAAAAGAAATAACTTCTCATGAAAACTACACAGAAGCATTCTGTGAAACTTCTTTCTGTTCTGTGCATTCATCTTACAGAGATGAACTTATCTTTCATTTGAGCAGTATTGAATCTCTGTTTTTGTAGAATCTGCAAGAGTACATTTTGAGTGCTTTGAGGTGTATGGTGAGAAACGATGTATCTTCAAATAAGAACTACACAGAAGCATTCTGTGAAACTTCTTTCTGGTCTGTGCATTCATCTGACAGAGTTGAACCTTTCCTATGATTGAGCAGTTTTGAAACACTCTTTTTGTAGAGTCTGCATGTGGAAGTTTGGAGATTGAGGCCTATGGGGAAAAATGAAATATCTTCCCATAAAAACTACACAGAAGCATTTCTTGAAAGTTTTTTCTGTTCTGTGCATTCAACTCAGAGAGTAGAACCTTTCTTTTGATGGAGCAGTTTTGAAACACACTTTTTGTAGGACCTGCAAGGAGACATTTTGAGCACTTTGAGGCGGATGGTGAGTAATGAAAAAACTTCAAATAAAAACTACACAGTAGCATACTCTGAAACTTCATTCTGATCTGTTCATTTATCTAACAGAGTTGAACCTTTTTTTCGATAGAGTAGTTTTGAAACACTCTTTTTGTAGAATCTGCAAGGGGACATTTGAGAACACTGAGGCCTATGGTGAAAGACGAAATATCCCCCCATAAAAGCTACGCAGAAGCATTCTGTGAAACTTCTTTGTGATCTGTGTATTCATCTCACAGAGATTCATCTTACTTTTGATTGAGCAGTTTTGAAACACTCCTTTTGTAGAATCTGCAAGAGGACATTTAGAGTGCTTTCAGGCCTATGGGGAAAAAGGAAGTATCTACCCATAAAAACTACAGAGAAGCATTCTGTGAAAATTCTTTCTGATCTGTGCATTCATCTCATGGGGTTGAACCTTTCATTTGATTGAGCAATTTGGAAACGAACTTTTTGTCGAATCTGCACGGGGACATTTGGAGCGCATTCAGGCATATGGGGAAAAACGAAATATCTTCAAATAAAAACTACAGAGAAGCATTCTGTGAAACTTCTTTCTTATCTGTGCATTCATCAACCAGAGTTGAACCTTTCTATTGATTGAACGGTTTTGAAACACCCTTTTTGTAGAATCTGCAAGTGGACATTTGGAGAACATAGAGTCCTACTGTGAAAATCAAAATATCTTCCCAAAAAAACTACACAGAAGCATTCTGTGAAACGTCTTTCTATTGTGGGCTTTCATCTCACAGAGTAGAAACTATCTTTTGATTGAGCAGTTTTGAAACACTCTTTTTGTAGAATCCTCAAGTGGACATTTGGAGATCTTTGAGGCCTATGGAGAAAAGCGAAATATCTTCAAGTAAAAACTACACAGAATCATTCTGTGAAACTTCTTTCTATTCTTTGCATTTATCTCACAGAGTTGAACCATTCTTTTGTTAGAGCAGTTTTGAAACACTGTTTTTGTATAATCTGCAAGTGGACATTTGGAGCACTTTGAGGCCGATCGTGGAATAAGTTATATCTTCAAATAAAAACTACACAGAAATATTCTGTGATACTTCATTATGATCTCTGCATTCATCTCAGACTGTGGAATCTTTCTTTTATTGTGCGGTTTTGAAAAAGTCTTTTTGTAGAATCTGCTGTTTGACATTTTGAGAGCATTGAGCCCTATGCTGAAAAAAGAAATATCTTCACATAAAAATTGGACAGAAGAATTCTGTGAAACTCCTTTCTGTTCTTTGCATTCATCTCACAGAGATGAACTTATCTTTTGACTGAGCAATTTTGAATCAGTATTTCTGTAGAAACTGCAATTAGAGACTTGGAGCGCTTTGAGGCCTTTGGTGAGAAACGAAATATCTTTAAATGAAAACTACACAGAAGCATTCTATGAATCTTCTTTCTGATCTGTGCATTCATACAACAGATTTGATACTTTCCTATGATTAATCAGTTTTTAAATACTCTTTTTGTAGTATCTGCAAGTGGACATTTGGAGATAATTGAGGCCTACAGTGAAAAACGAAATATCTTCCCATAAAAACTACACAGAAGCATTCTGTGAAACTTCTTTCTATTCTGTGCATTCATCTCACAAAGTAGAACATTTCTTTTGATTAAGCAGTTTTGAAACAGTCTTTTTGTAGAATCTGCAAGTGGACATTTGGAGCTCTTTGAGGCCTATCGTGGAAAAAGGAATATCTTAAAATAAAAACTACACAGAAGCATTCTGTGAAACTTTTCCCTTTTCCGTGCATTCATCTCACAGAGATGAACCTATCTTTTTATGGAGCACTTATGAAACACACTTTTTGTAGAACCCGCAAATGGACATTTGGAGCACTTTGAGGCCTACAGTGAGAAACGAAATATTTTCAAATTAAAACTACACAGAAGCATTCTGTGAAACTTGTTTCTGATCTGTGCATTCATCTCACAGACTTGTACCTTACTTTTGATTGAGCAGTTTTGAAAAAGCTTTTTGTAGTATCTGTAAGTGGACATTTGGAGTGCTTTGAGGCCTATGGGGAAAAAGGAAGTATACACCAATAAAAACTACAGAGAAACTTTCTGTGAAACTTCTTTCTGATCTGTGCTTTCATCTTAAAGGGTTGAAACTTTCTTTTGTTTCGGCAATTTCGAAACACACTTTTTGTAGAATCGGCAAGTGGACATTTGGAGCGATTTGAGGCCTATGGTGAAAAATGAAATATCTTCTAATAAAAAGTACACAGTAGCATTCTGTGAAACATCTTTCTGATCTGTGCATTCATGTAACAGAGATGAACCTTACATTTGATTGAGCAGTTTTGGAACACTCTTTTTATAGAATCTGTAAGTGTACATTTGGAGTGCTTTGAGTCCTTTGCAGAAAGAGGAAATATACACCCAGAAAAACTACAGAGAAACATTCTGTGAAATTCCTCGCTGATCTGTGCTTTCATCTCACAGAGTTGAACTTTTCTTTTGATTGAGCAGTTTTGAAACAATCTTTTAGTAGAATCTGCAAGGGGACATTTGGAGCCTTTGAAGCCTATCATGGAAAAAGGTATATATTCAAATAAAAATTACACAGAAGCATTCAGTGAAACTGCTTTCTGATCTGTGCATTCATCTAACAGAGTTGAAACTTTCTTTTGATTGAGCTCTTTTGAAACCCTCTTTTTTTTGAATCTGCAAGTTGACATTTGGAGAATATTGAGGCCTAAGGTGAAAAACGAAATATCTTCCCATAAAAAGTACACAGAAGCATTCTCTGAAACTTCTTTCTATTCTGTGCATTCGTCTCACAGAGTAGAACCTTTCTTTTGAATGAGCAGTTTTTAAACAATCTTTTTGTAGAATCTGTAAGTGGACATTTGGAGAGCTTTGAGGCCTATGGTGATAAGCGACGTATCTTCAAGCAAAAACTACACAGAATACTTCTGTGACACTACTTTCTATTCTGTGCATTCA
Organism: Symphalangus syndactylus; assembly: GCF_028878055.3. Classification (NCBI taxonomy): domain Eukaryota; kingdom Metazoa; phylum Chordata; class Mammalia; order Primates; family Hylobatidae; genus Symphalangus; species Symphalangus syndactylus. The sequence goes on along the minus strand of NC_072434.2, from coordinate 44,231,352 downwards.
TCTCAAAGAGTTGAAATTTTGTTTTGATTTAGCAGTTTTGAAACTCTCTTTTTGTAGAATCTGGAAGTGGGCATTTGGAGCGCTTTGAGGCCTATCATGGAAATAGGAATATCTTCAAACAAATACTACACAGAAGTAATCTGTGAAACTTCTTTATGAACTGTGCATTCAACTCAGATAGTGGAATATTTCTTTTGATTGTGCAGCTTTGAAACAAGCTTTTTGTAGAATCTGCAATTGGACATTTCGAGACTATTGAGGCCTATGGTGAAAAAACAAATATCTTCCCACAAAAACTACACAGAATCATTCTGTGAAACTTCTTTCACATCTGTGCATTCATCTCACAGAGTTGAACCTTACTTTTGATTGACTAGTTTTTTTTTTTTCTTGAGATGGAGTCTGGCTTTCTCACCCATTCTGGAGGGCAGTGGCACAATCTCGGCTCACTACAAACTCCGCCTCCCAGGTTCATGCATTTCTCCTGCCTCAGCCTCTCTGAGTAGCTGGGACTAAAGTGCCTGCCATCGCGCATGGCTAATTTATTTGTATTTTTTATTAGAGACGAGGTTTCACCATGGTCTCGATCTCCTGACCTCATGATCCACCCACATTGGCCTCCCAAAGTGTGTGATTACAAGCGTGAGTGACCACGTCCAGTGATTGAGAAGTTTTTAAACACTCTTTTTGTAGAATCTGCAATTGGACATTTGGGAACATTGAGGCCTACAGCAAAAAATGAAATATCGTCCCATAAAAACTACACAGAAGCATTCTGTGAAACTTCATTCTGATCTGTGCATTCATCTAACAGAGTTGAATCTTTCTTTTGATTGAGCAGTTTTGAAACACTGTTTTTGTAGAATCTGCAACTGGACATTTGGAGAACATTGAGGCCTACGGTGAAAAATGAAATATCTTCCACTTAAAACTACACAGATGCATTCTGTGAAACTTCTCTCTGATCTGTGCATTCATCTCATGCAGATGAACCTTACTTTTGTTTGAGCAATTTTGAAACACTCTTTTTGTAGAATCTGTAAGTGGACATTTGGAGTGTTTGAGGCCTATGTGGAAAAAGGAAGTATACACCAATAAAAACTACAGAGAAGCATTCTGTGAAACTTCTTTCTCATCTGTGCTTTCATCTCACAGAGTTGAACCTTTCTCTTGATTCAGTAATTTCGACACACTCTTTTTGTAGAATCTGCAAGTCGATATTTGGAGCCTTTAAAGTCCTATGGTGAGAAACAAAATATCTTCAATTTAAAACTACACAGAAGCATTCTCTAAAACGTCATTCTGATCTGTGCATTCATCTAACAGAGTTGAACATTTCTTTTGATTGAGCAGATTTGAAACACGGTTTTTGTAGAATCTGCAATTGGACATTTGGATAACATTGAGGACTATGGTGAAAAACGAAATATCTTCCCCTTAAAACTACAGAGAAGCATGCTGTGAAACTCCTTTCTATTCTATGCATTCATCTCACAGAGTCAAACTTTTTTTTGATTCAGCAGTTTTGAAACACTCTTTTTGTAGATTCGGCAAGTGTACATTTGGAGCGCTTTGAAGTCTATTGTGGAAAAAGGAATATCTTCAATTAAAAAGTACACAGAAGTGGCCAGGCGCGGTGGCTTACACTTGTAATCCCAGCACTTTGGGAGGCCGAGGCGGGCGGATCACGAGGTCAGGAGATCGAGACCACGGTGAAACCCCGTCTCTACTAAAAAATACAAAAAATTAGCCGGGCGTGGTCGTGGGTGCCTGTAGTCCCAGCTACTTGGAGAGGCTGAGGCAGGAGAATGGCGTGAACTCGGGAGGCGGAGCTTGCAGTGAGCCGAGATTGCGCCACTGCACTCCAGCCTGGGCGACAGAGCAAGACTCCGTCTCAAAAAAAAAAAAGTACACAGAAGCATTCTGTGAAACTTCTTTCTGATCTGTGCATTCATCTAACAGAGTGAAAGCTTTTTTTGATTGAGCTGTTTTGAAACACTTTTTTTGTAAAATCTGCAACTGGATATTTGGAGAGCAATGAGGCCTTTGAAAAAAATAGAAATATCTTGCCATAAAAACTACACAGAAATATTCTGTGAAACTTCTTTCTATTCTGCTCATTGAACTCACAGACTAGAACCTTTCTTTTGATAGAGCAGTTTTGAAACAGAATGCTTCCACGTAGTTTTTATGGGAAGATAGTTCTTTTTTCACCATAGGCATCAATACTCTAGAAATGTCCAATTGCAGATTCTACAAATAGCCTGTTTCAAAGCTGCACAATCAAAAGAAAGGTTCCACTCTCTGAGATGAATGCACAGTTCATAAAGGAGTTTCACAGAAAACTTCTGTTTAGTTTTTATTTGAATATATTCCTTTTTCCAAGATGGGCCTCAAAGCTCTCCAAATGTCCACTTGCAGTTTATATAAAAGAGTGTTTCAAAACTGCTCGGCTGGGCGCGGTGGCTCACGCTTGTAATCCCAGCACTTTGGGAGGCCGAGGCGGGTGGATCACGAGGTCAGGAGATCGAGACCACGGTGAAACCCCGTCTCTACTAAAAATACAAAAAATTAGCCGGGCGCGGTGGCAGGTGCCTGTAGTCCCAGCAACTTGGAGAGGCTGAGGCAGGAGAATGGCGTGAACCCGAGAGGCGGAACTTGCAGTGAGCCGAGATTGCACCACCGCACTCTCTCTAGCCTGGGCGACAGAGCGAGACTCCGTCTCAAAAAAAAAAAAAAAAAGAATCAAAACTGCTCAATCAAAAGAAAAGTTCAAATCTTTGAGATGAATATACAGAATAGAAAGAATTTGCACAGAAATATTCTGTGTAGTTTTTATGGGAAGATATTTCGTTTTTCACAATAGGCCTCTAAGATCTCCAAATTTTCTCCTGCAGATTCAACAAAAAGAGTCTTTCAAAACTGCTCCATCAAAAGAAAGGGTCTACTCTGTGAGATGAATGCACAGATCACAAATAGGTTTCAAAGAATGCTTCTGTGTAGTTTTAATGGGAAGATATTTCGTTTTTCACTGTAGGCCTCAATATTCTCCAAATATCCACTTGCAGATTCTACAAAAAGAGTGTTTCAAAACAACTCAATCAAAATAAAGCTTCAACTCGGTTAGATGAATGCACAGATCAGAAAGAAATTTCACAGAATGCTTCTGTGTAGTTTTTATTTGAAGATACTCCTTTTTCTACGATAGGCCTCAAAGCGCTCCAAATGTCAACTTGCAGATTCCACAAAAAGAGTGTTTCAAAACTGCTCAATCAAAAGAAAGGTTCTACTCTGTGAGATGAATGAACAGAATAGAAAGAAGTTTCATGTAATGCCTCTGTGTAGTTTTTATGGGAAGATATTTCGTTTTTCACTGTAGGATTCAGTGTTCTCCAAATGTCCACTTACAGATTCTACAAAAAGAGTCTTTCAAAACTGCTCAATCAAAAGTAAGGTTCACTTCTGTTAGATGAACGCACAGATCAGAAAGCAGTTTCACAGAATGCTTCCATTTAGTTTTTATGAGAAGATATTTCTTTTTTCACCATAGGCCTCAATGCTCTAGAAATGTCCAATTGCAGATTCTACGAAAAGACTGTTTCAAAACTGCACAATCAAAAGAAAGTTTCCACTCTCTGAGATGAATGCACAGTTCTTAAAGAAGTTTCACAGATTACTTCTGTGAAGTTTTCATTTAAAGATATTCCTTCTTCCACGATAGGCCTCAAAGTGCTTCGAATATCCACTTGCAGTTTATACAAAAAGAGTGTTTCAAAACTGCTGAATCAAAAGAAAGGTTCAACTCTGTGAGATGAATGCAGAGAATAGAAATAATTTTCACAGAAGTATTCTGGTTTTTTTTACTTTAAGATATTTCGTTTTACACCATAGGCCTCAAAAATCTCCAAATGTCGGTGGCAGGGAGCCAAGATGGCCAAATAGGAACATCTCTGGTCTAGAGCTCCCAGCCTGGTTGACACAGAAGATGGGTGATTTCTGCATTTCTGTTTGAGGTACCAGTTTCATCTCACTAAGGAGTGCCAAACAGTGGGTGCATGGCAGTTGGTGAAGCATACTGTTCACGAGCCGAAGCAGGGAGAGGGATTGCCTCACTCAGTAAGTGCAAAGGGTCAGGGACTTCCCTTTCCTGGTCAAAGAAAGGGGTAACAGACGGCACCTGGAATATCGGCTCATTCCCAACCTAATACTGCGCTTTTCCAATGGGCCTGGAAAATGGCACACTAGGAGATTGTGTCCTGCACCTGGCTCAGAGGGTCCTATGCCCACGGAGTCTCACTGATTGCTAGCACAGCAGTCTGAGTTCAAGCTGCAAGACGGCAGCAAGGCTGGGGGAGGGGTGCCCACCATTGCCCAGGCTTGCTTAGGTAAACAAAACAGCCAGGAAGCTCGAACAGGGTGGAGCCCACCACAGCTCAAGGATGCCTGCCTGCCTCTGTAGGCTCAACCTCTGGGGGCAGGGCACAGACAAAGAAAAACTCAGCAGGAACCTCCACAGACTTAAATGTCCCTGTCTGACTGACAGCTTTGAAGAGAGTAGTGGTTCTCCCAGCACGCAGCTGGAGATCTGAGAACAGACAGACTGCCTCTTAAGGTGGGTCCCTCAACCCTGAGCAACATAACTGGGAGGAAACCCGCAAGTAGGGACAGACTGACACCTCACTCAGCCGGATACTCCTCTGAGACAAAACTTCCAGAGGAATTCTCAGACAGCTGAATTTGTGGTCTCACGAAAATCCGCTGTTCTGCAGCCACTGCTGCTGACACCCAGCAAAACAGGGTCTGGAGTGGACCTCTAGTAAACTCCAACAGACCTGCAGCTGAGGGTACTGTCTGGTAGAAGGAAAACTAACAAACAGAAATGACATCCACACCAAAAACCTATCTGTACATCACCATCATCAAAGACCAAAAGCAGATAAAACCACTAAGATGAGGAAAAAACAGAGCAGAAAAACTGGAAACTCTAAAAAGTAGAGTGCCTCTCCTCCTCCAAAGGAAAGCAGTTCCTCACCAGCAATGGAACAAAGCTGGATGGAGGATGACTTTCATGAGTTGCGAGAAGAAGGCCTCAGATGATCAAACTACACTGAGCTATGGGAGGAAATTCAAAACACTAGCAAGGAAGTTAAAAACTTTGTAAAGAAATTAGAAGAATGGGTAACTAGAATAACCAATGGAGAGAAGGGCTTAAAGGAGCTGATGGAGCAGAAAGCCAAGTCTCGAGAACTACGTGAAGATTGCAGAAGCCTCAGTAGCAGATGTGATCAACTGGAAAAAAGGGTACTGCTGATGGAAGATCAAATGAATGAAATGAAGCGAGAAAGGAAGTTTAGAGAAAAAAAGAATAAAAAAATGAATTAGCCGGGCGAGGTGGCGGGCGCCTGTAGTCCCAGCTACTCTGGAGGCTGAGGCAGGAGAATGGCGTGAACCCCGGGAGGCGGAGCCTGCAGTGAGCCGAGATTGCGCCACTGCACTCCAGCCTGGGCAACAGCGAGACTCTGCCTCAAAAAAAAAAAAAAAAATGAAGAAAGCCTCCAAGAAATTTGGTACTATGTGAAAAGACCAAACCTACGTCTGATTGGTGTACCTGAAAATGATGAAGAGAATGGAACCAAGTTGGAAAACACTCTGCAAGATATTATCCAGGAGAACTTCCCCAATCTAGCAAGGCAGGCCAACATTCAGATTCAGGAAAGACAGAGAACGCCACAAAGATACTCCTCAAGAAGAGGAACTCCAAGACACATAATTGTCAGATTCACCAAAGTTGAAATGAAGGAAAAAATGTTAAGGGCAGCCAGAGAGAAAGGTCGGGTTACCCACAAAGGGAAGCCCATCAGGCTAACAGCTGATCTCTTGGCAGAAACTGCACAAGCCAGAAGAGAGTGGGGGCCGATATTCAACATTCTTAAAGAAAAGAATTTTCAACCCAGAATTTCATAACAAGCCAAACTAAGCTTCATAAGTGAAGGAGAAATAAAATACTTTACAGACAAGCAAACGCTGAGTGATTTCGTCACCACCAGGACTGCCTTACAAGAGCTCCTGATGGAAGCACTAAACATGGAAAGGAACAACCGGTACCAGCCACTGCAAAAACACGCCAAATTGTAAAGACCATCGAGGCTAGGAAGAAACTGCATCAACTAACGAGGAAAATAACCAACTAACATCATAATGATAGGATCAGATTCATGCATAACAATATTAATGTTAAATGTAAATGGGCTAAATGCTCCAATTAAAAGATACAGACAAGCAAACTGGATAAGGAGTCAGGACCCATCAGTGTGCTGTATTCAGGAAACCCATCTCACGTGCAGAGACACACATAGACTCAAAATAAAGGGATGGAGGAAGATCTATGAAGCAAATGGAAAACAAAAAAAGGCAGGGGTTGCAATCCTAGTCTCTGATAAAATAGACTTTAAACCAACAAAGATCAAAAGAGACAAAGAAAGCCATTACATAATGGTAAAGGGATAAATTCAACAAGAAGAGCTAACTATCCTAAATATATATGCACCTAACACAGGAGCACCCAGATTCATAAAGCAAGTCCTGAGTGACCTACAAAGCGACTTAAGCTCCCACACAATAATAATGGGCGATTTCAACACCCCACTGTCAACATTAAACAGATCAATGAGATAGAAAGTTAACAAGGATATCCAGGAATTGAACTCAGCTCTGCACAAAGTGGACCTAATAGACATCTAAAGAACTCTCCACCCCAAATCCACAGAATATACATTTTTTTCAGCACCACAACACACCTATTCCAAAATTGACCACTTAGTTGGAAGTAAAGCTCTCCTCAGCAAATGTAAAGCAACAGAAATTATAACAAACTCTCTCTCAGACCACAGTGCAATCAAACTACAACTCAGGATTAAGAAACTCACTCAAAACCGCTCAACTACATGGAAACTGATCAACCTGCTCCTGAATGACTATTGGGTACATAATGAAATGAAGGCAGAAATAAAGACATTCTTTGAAATCAATGAGAACAAAGACACAACATACCAGAATCTCTGGGACACGTTAAAAGCAGTATGTACAGGGAAATTTATAGCACTAAATGCCCACAAGAGAAAGCAGGAAAGATCCAAAATTGACATCCTAACATCACAACTAAAAGAACTAGAAAAACAAGAGCAAACACATTTTAAAGCTAGCAGAAGGCTAGAAATAACTAAAAGCAGAGCAGAACTGAAGGAAATAGAGACACAAAAAAGCCTTCAAAAAATTAATGAATCCAAGAGCTGGCTTTTTGAAAAGATCAACACAATTGATAGACCGCTAGCAAGACTAATAGAGAAGAAAAGAGAGAAGAATCAAATAGATGCAATAATAAATGAAAAAGGGGATATCACCACCGATCCCACAGAAATACAATCTACCATCAGAGAATACTACAAACACCTCTATGCAAATAAACTAGAAAATCTAGAAGAAATGGATAAATTCCTTGACGAATACACCCTCCCAAGACTAAATCAGGAAGAAGTTGAATCTCTGAATAGACCAATAGCAGGTTCTGAAATTGTGGCAATAATCAATAGCTTTCCAACCAAAAAGAGTCCAGGACCTGATGGATTCACAGCCGAATTCTACCAGAGGTACAAGGAGGAACAGGTACCATTCCTTCTGAAACTATTCCAATCAATAGAAAAAGAGTGAATCCTCTCTAACAAATTTTATGAGGCCAGCATGGTCCTGATACCAAAGCCTGGCAGAGACATAACCAAAAAAGAGAATTTGAGACCAATATCCTTGATGAACATTGATGCAAAAATCCTCAATAAAATACTGGCAAACAGAATCCAGCAGCACATCAAAAAGCTTATCCACCATAATCAAGTGGGCTTCATCCCTGGGATGCAAGGCTGGTTCAACATACGCAAATCAATAAATGTAATCCAGCATATAAACAGAACAAAGACAAAAACCACATGATTATCTCAAAAGATGCAGAAAAGGCCTTTGACAAAAATCAAAAACGCTTCATGCTAAAAACTCTCAATAAATTAGGTATTGAAGGGACGTATCTCAAAATAATGTGACCTATCTATGACAAACCCACAGCCAATATCATACTGAATGGGCAAAAACTGGAAGCATTCCTTTTGAAAACGGGCACAAGACAGGGATGCCCTCTCTCACCACTCCTATTCAACATAGTGCTGGAAGTTCTTGCCAGAGCAATCAGGCAGGAGAAGGAAATAAATGGTATTCAACTAGGAAAAGAGGAAGTCAAATTGTCCCTGTTTGCAGATGACATGATTGTATATCTAGAAAACCCCATCGTCTCAGCCCAAAATCTCCTTAAGCTGATTAGGAACTTCAGCAAAGTCTCAGGATACAAAAATCAATGTACAAAAATCACAAGCATTCTTGTACACCAATCACAGACAAACAGAGAGCCAAATCATGAGTGAACTCCCATTCACAATTGCTTCAAAGAGAATAAAATACCTAGGAATCCAACTTACAAAGGATGTGAAGGACCTCTTCAAGGAGAATGATAAACCACTGCTCAATGAAATAAAAGAGGATACAAACAAATGGAGGAACATTCCATGCTCACAGGTTGGAAGAATCAATATGGAGAAAATGGCCATACTGCCCAAGGTAATTTACAGATTCAATGCCATTCCCATCAAGCTACCAATGACTTTCTTCACAGAATTGGAAAAAACTACTTTAAAGTTCATATGGAAGCAAAAAAGAGCCCGCATAGCCAAGTCAATCCTAAGCCAAAGAGCAAAGCTGGAGGCATCACACTACCTGACTTCAAACTATACTACAAGGCTACAGTAACCAAAACAGCATGGTACTGGTACCACAACAGAGACATAGATCAATGGAACAGAACAGAGCCCTCAGAAATGATGCCGCATATCTACAACTATCTGATCTTTGACAAACCTGACAAAAATAAGAAATGGGGAAAGGATTCCCTATTTAATAAATGCTGCTGGGAAAACTGGCTAGCCATATGTAGAAAGCTGAATTTGGATCCCTTCCTTACACCTTATACGAAAATTAATTCAAGATGGATTAAAGACTTAAATGTTAGACCTAAAACCATTAAAATCCTACAAGAAAACCTAGGCAATACCATTCAGGACATAGGCGTGGGCAAGGACTTCATGTCTAAAACAACAAAAGCAATGGCAATGAAAGCCAAAACTGACAAATGGGATCTAATTAAACTAAAGAGCTTCAGCACAGCAAAAGAAACTACCATCAGAGTGAAAAGGCAACCTACAGAATGGGAGAAAATGTTTGCAACCTACTCATCTGACAAAGGGCTAATATCAAGAATCTACCATGAACTCAAACAAATTTACAAGAAAAAAACAAACAACCCCATCAAAAAGTGGGCAAAGGACATGAACAGACACTTCTCAAAAGAAGACATTTATGCAGCCAAAAAACACATGAAGAAATGCTCATCATCACTGGCCAACAGAGAAATGCAAATCAAAACCACAGTGAGATACCATCTCACACCAGTTAGAATGGCCATCATTAAGAAATCGGAAACAACAGGTGCTAGAGAGGATGTGGAGAAATAGGAACATTTTTACACTGTTGGTGGGATCGTAAACTAGTTCAACCATTGTGGAAGTCAGTGTAGCGATTCCTCAGGGATTTAGAACTAGAAATACCATTTGACCCAGCCATCCCATTACTGGGTATAGACCCAAAGGACTATAAATCATGCTGCTATAAAGACACATGCACACGTATGTATATTGTGGCTCTCTGAGATGAATGCACAGTTCATAAAGAAGGTTCACAGATTATTTCTGTGTGGTTTTTATTAGAATATATTACTTTTTCCACGATAGGCCACAAAGCCCTCCAAATGTCCTCTTACAGTTTATACAAAAAGAGTGTTTCAAAACTGCTCAATCAAAAGAAAGGTTCAACTCTGTGAGATGAATGCAGAGAATAGAATTTTCACAGAAGTATTCTGTGTAGTTTTTACTTGAAGATATTTCATTTTTCACCATAGGCCACAAAGATCTCCAAATGTCCACTTGCAGATTCTGCAAAAACAGTGTTTCAAAACTGCTCAATCAAAAGAAATGTTCTACTCTGTTAGATGAATGCACACATCAGAAGTTTCACAGAATGTTTCTGCGTAGTTTTTATTTGAAGATATTCCTTTTTCCACGATAGTCCTCAAAGCACTCCAAATGTCCACTTGCAGATTCTAGAAAAAGAGTGTTTCAAAACTGCTCAATCAAAAGAAACTTTCTACTCTGTGAGATGAATGAAGAGAAAAGCAAGAGGTTTCACAGAATGCTTCTGTGTAGTTTTCATAGGAAGATATTTCGTTTTTCACCGTTGGCCTCAATGTTCTCCAAATATCCACTTGCAGATTCTACAAAAAGTGTGTTTGAAAAATGCTCAATCTAAAGTAAGGTTCAACTCTGTGAGATGAATGCACAGATCAGAAAGTAATTTCACAGAATGCTTCCGTGTAGTTTTTACGGGAAGATATTTCTTTTTTCACTGTAGGCCTCAAATCTCTAGAAATATCCAATTGCAGATTCCACAAAAACCCTGTTTCAAAGCTGCGCAATCAAAAGAAAGCTTAAACCCTCTGAGATGAATGCACACTTCATAAACAAGTTTCACAGATTACCTCTGTGTATTTTTTATGTGAAGATATTACTTTTTCTACGATAGGACTCAAAGTGCTGTAATTGTCCCCTTGCAGTTTATAGAAAAACAGTATTCCAAACTGCTGAATCTAAGGAAAGGTTCAAGTCTGTGAGATGAATGCAGAGAATAGAAAGAATTTTCACAGAAGTATTCTGTGTAGTTTTTACTTGAAGATATTTCGTTTTCCACCATAGGCCTCCAAGATTCAAAAATGTCCACTTGGAGATTCTGCAAAAACATTGTTTCAAAGCTGCTTCATCAAAATAAATGTCCTAATCTGTTAGATGAATGCAAACATCAAAAAGAAGTTTCACAGTATGCTTCTGTGTAGTTTTAATGGCAATACATTTCATTTTTCACCGTAGGCCTCAATGATCTCCAAATATCCACTTGCAGATTCTACAAAAAGAGTGATTCAAAACTGCTCAATCAAAAGTAAGGTTCAACTCAGTTACATGAATGCAGAGATCAGAAAGAAGTTTTACAGAATGCTTCTGTGTAGTTTTTATTTGAAGATATTCCTTCTTCCACGATAGGCCTCAAAGCGCTCCAATTGTCCACTTGCAGATTGTACAAAAACAGTGTTTCAAAACTGCTCAATCAAAAGAAAGGTTCTACTCTGTTAGATGATTGTACAGAAAAGAAAGAAGTTTCACAGAATGCTTCTGTGTAGTTTTTATGGGAAGATATTTCGTTTTTCACGATAGAACTCTATAATCGCGAATTACCACTTGCATATTCTACAAAAAGAGTGTTTCAAAACTGGTCAATGAAAAGTAAGGTTCAATTCTGTTAGATGAATGCACAGATCAGAAAGAAGTTTCACAGAATGCTTCTGTGTAGTTTTTATGGGAAGATACTACATTTTCACCAGAGACCTCAAAACTCTAGAAATATCCAATTGCAGATTCTACAAAAATCCTGTTTCAAGGCTGCAGAATCAATAGAAAGGTTAAACACTCTGAGATGAATTCACAGTTCATAAAGAAGTATCACAAATTACTTCCATTTAGTTTTTATTTGAAGATATTCCTTTTTCCACGATAGGCAACAAAGCGCTCCAAATGTCCACTGGCAGACTCTACAAAAAGAGTGTTTCAAAACTGCTCCATCAAAAGAAAGGTTCTACTTTGTGAGATGAAGGAGTAGAAAACAAAGAAGTTTCACAGAATGCTTCTGTGTAGTTTTTATGGGAAGATGTTTCGTTTTTGACCATAGGCCTCAATATTCTCCAAAGATCCAGTTGTAGATTCTACAAAAAGAGTATTTCAAAACTGCTCAATCAAAAGTCATGTACAAATGTGTTAGATGAATGCACAGATCAGAAAGAAGTTTCACATAATGCTTCTGTGTAGTTTTTTTGAGAAGATATTGTTTTTTTCACCATAGGCCTCAAAGCTTTAGAAATATCCAATTGCAGATTTTACAAAAAGACTGTTTCAAAGCTGCTTAATCAAAAGAAAGGTTAAAATCTCTGAGTTGAATGCACAGTTCATAAAGAAGATTAACAGATTAATTCTGTGTAGTTTTTATTTGAAGATACACCTTCTTCCACGATAGGACTCAAAGCGCTCCATTTGTACACTTGCAGTCTCTACAGAAAGAGTGTTTCAAAACTCCGCAATCAAAAGTAATTTTCAACTCTGATAGTTGAACGCACGGATCAGAAAGAAGGTTCGCAGAATGCTTCTGTGTAGTTTTTATTTGAAGATATTCCTTTTTCGGCGAAAGGCCTCGTAGCGCTCCAAATGACCAATTGCAGTTTCTAGAGAAAGAGTGTTTCAAATCTCCTCAATCAGAAGTAAGTTTCAACTCTCTTAGTTGAACACAGAGATCAGAAATAAGTTTCACAGAATGCTTCTGTGTAGTTTTTATTTGAAGATATTGCTATTTCGGCGAAAGCCTCATAGCACTCCAAATATCCACTTTCAGTTACCTCAGAAAGAGTGTTTCAAAACACCTCAATAAAAAGTAATGTTCAACTCTGTTAGTTGATCTCACCGATCAGAAAGAAGATTCACTGAATGCTTCTGGGTAGTTTTTATTTGAATATATTCCTTTTTCTGCCATAGGCCTCGTAGAACTCCAAATGTCCAGTTGCAGTTTCTATAGAAAGAATGTTTCAAAACTCTTCAATCAAAAGTAAGTTTCAACTCTGTTGGCTGAATGCACAGAACAGAAAAAAGTTTCACAGAATGCTTCTCTGTAGTTTTTATTTGAATATATTCCTTTTTCCACGATAGGCCTCATAGTGCTCCAAATGTCCACTTGCAGCTTCTACAATAAGAGGGATTCAAAACTTCTCAATCAGAAGTAAGGCTCAACTCTATTAGTTGAACGCACAGCTCAGAAAGAAGTTTCACTGAATGCTTCTGTGTAGTTTTTATTTGAAGATATTCCTTTTTCCGCGATAGGCCTCATTGTGCTACAAATGTCCACTTGCAGTTTCTACAGATAGAGTGTTTCAAAACTCCTCCATCAAAAGTAAGGTTCAACACACTTAGTTGAACGTACAGATCAGAAAGAAGTTTCACAGAATTCTTCTGTGTAGTTTTTATTTGAAGATATGCCTTTTTCCGCAATAGGCCTCGTAGCGCTCCAGATGTCCACTTTCAGTTAAAACACAAAGAGTGTTTCAAAACTCCTCAATCAAAAGTAAGGTTCAACTCTGATAGTAGAACGCACAGATCAGAAACAAGTTTCACAGAATGCTTCTGTGTAGTCTTTATTTGAAGATATGCCTTTTTAAGCGATAGGTCTCATAACGCTCCAAATGTCCTCTTGCAGTTTCTACAGAAAGAGTGTTTCAAAACTCCTTAATCCAAAGTAAGGTCCAATTCTGTTAACTGAACGCACAGATCAGAAGGAAGTTTCACAGGATCCTTCTGTATACTTTTTATTTGAAGATATTCCTTTTTCTGAGATAGGCCACATTGCACTCCAAATGTCCAATTGCAGTATATACAGAAAGAGTGTTTCCAATCTCCTCAATCAAAAGTGAGGTTCAACTCTCTTATTTGAACGTGCAGATCAGAAAAAAGTTTCACAGAATGCTTCTGTGTAGTTTTTATTTGAAGATATTCCTTTTTGCACGATAGGCCACATAGCGCTCAAAATTTCCACTTGCACTTTCTACAGAAAGACTGTTTAAAAACTCCTCAATCAAAAGTAGTTTTCAACTCTGTTATTTCAACGGACATATCAGAGAGAAGTTTCACAGAATGCTTCCGTGTAGTTTTTATTTGAAGATATTACTATTTCCGCTACAGGCCTAATAGCGCTGCAAATATTCATTTGCAGTTTCTACAGAAAGAGTGTTTCAAAACTCCTCAATCAAAAGTAAAGTTCAACTCTGTTAGGTGAATGCACAGATCAGAAAGAAGTTTCACAGAATGCCTCTGTGTAGTTTTTATTTCAGGAGATTCCTTTTTCCACGATAGGCCTCCTAGCCCTCCAAATTTCCACTTTCAGTTTCTACAGAAAGAGTGTTTCAAAACTCCGCAATCAAAAGTAATTTTCAACTCTGATAGTTGAACGCAAGGATCAGAAAGGAGGTTCGCAGAATGCTTCTGTTTAGTTTTTATTTGAAGATATTCCTTTTTCGGCGAAAGGCCTCTTAGCGCTCCAAATGACCAATTGCAGTTCCTAGAGAAAGAGTGTTTCAAATCTCCTCAATCAGAAGTAAGTTTCAACTCTCTTAGTTCAACACAGAGATCAGAAATAAGATTCACAGAATGCTTCTGTGTAGTTTTTATTTGAAGATGTTGCTATTTCTGCGAAAGCCTCATAGCACTCCAAATATCCAATTTCAGTTACCTCAGAAGGAGTGTTTCAAAACACCTCAATAAAAAAGTAATGTTCAACTCTGTTAGTTGATCTCAACGATCAGAAAGAAGATTCACTGAATGCTTCCGGGTAGTTTTTATTTGAATATATTCCTTTCTCTGCCGTAGGCCTCATAGCACTCCAAATGTCCAGTAGCAGTTCCTACAGAATGAGTGTTTCAAAACTCCTCAATCAAAAGTAAAGTTCAATTCTGTTAGTTGAATGCACAGATCAGAAAGTAGTTTCACAGAATGCTTCTATGTAGTTTTTATTTGAAGATATTCCTTTTTCCGCAATAGGCCTCATAGAGCTCAAAATGTCTACTTTCATTTTCTACAGAAAGAGTGTTTCAAGACTCCTCAATCAAAAGTAATTTTCATCTCAGATCGTTGAACTCTCAGATCAGAAAGAAGATTCACAGAATGCTTCTGTGTAGTTTTTATTTGAAGATATTCATTTTTCCGCGAGAGGCCTCATTGCGCTCCAAATGTCCACTTGCAGTTCCTACAGAATGAGTGTTTCAAAACTCCTCAATCAAACGTAAGGTTCAACACTGTTAGTTGAATGCACAGATCAGAAAGTAGTTTCACAGACTGTTCCTGTGTAGTTTTTAATTGTAGATATTTCTTTTTCACGACGGGCCTCATAGAGCTCCAAATGTCCACTTGCAGTTTTTACAGAAAGAGCGTTTCAAAACAACGCAATCAAAAGTACGGTTCAACTCTGTTAGTTGAACTCACAGATCAGAAACAAGTTACACAGAATGCTTCTGTGTCGTTTTCATTTGAAAGTATTTGTTTTTCCACGATAGGCCTCGTAGAGCTCCAAATGTTCACTTGCAGTTTCTACAGAAAGAATGTTTCAAAAACTCCTGCATCAATAGTAAGATTCAACTCTGTTAGTTGGACGCACAGATGAGAAAGAAGTTTCACAGAATGCTTCTGTGTAGTTTTTATTTGAAGATATCCCTTTTTCCACGATACTCCTCATAGCACTCCAAATGTCCACTTGCAGTTACTACAGAAAGAGTGTTTCAAAACTCCTCAATCAAAAGTAAAGTTCAACTCTATTTGTTGAATGCCCAGATCATAAAGAAGTTTCACAGAATGCTTCTGTGTAGTTTTTATTTCAGGAGATTCCTTTTTCCACGATAGGCCTCATAGCGCTCCAAATGTCCACTTTCAGTTTCTACAGAAAGAGTGTTTCAAAACTCCGCAATCAAAAGTAATTTTCAACTCTGATAGTTGAACGCACGGATCAGAAAGGAGGTTCGCACAATGCTTCCTTGTAGTTTTTATTTGAAGATATTCCTTTTTCGGCGAAAGGCCTCGTAGCGCTCCAAATGACCAATTGCAGTTTCTAGAGAAAGAGTGTTTCAAATCTCCTCAATCAGAAGTAAGATTCAACACTCTTAGTTGAACACACAGATCAGAAATAAGTTTCACAGAATGCTTCTGTGTAGTTTTTATTTGAAGATATTGCTATTTCTGCGAAAGCCTCATAGCACTCCAAATATCCACTTTCAGTTACCTCAGAAAGAGTGTTTCAAAACACCTCAATAAAAAAGTAATGTTCAACTCTGTTAGTTGATCTCACCGATCAGAAAGAAGATTCACTGAATGCTTCTGGGTAGTTTTTATTTGAATATATTCCTTGCTCTGCCGTAGGCCTCATAGCACTCCAAATGTCCAGTTGCAGTTTCTATAGAAAGAATGTTTCAAAACTCTTCAATCAAAAGTAAGTTTCAACTCTGTTTGCTCAATGCACAGAATAGAAAAAGTTTCACAGAATGCTTCTTTGTAGTTTTTATCTGAATATATTCCTTTTTCCACGATTGGCCTCATAGTGCTACAAATGTCCACTTGCAGCTTCTACAATAAGAGGGATTCAAAACTTCTCAATCAGAAGTAAGGCTCAACTCTATTAGTTGAACGCACAGCTCAGAAAGAAGTTTCACTGAATGCTTCTGTGTAGTTTTTATTTGAAGGTATTCCTTTTTCCGCGATAGGCCTCATTGTGCTACAAATGTCCACTTGCAGTTTCTACAGATAGAGTGTTTCAAAACTCCTCCATCAATAGTAAGGTTCAACACACTTAGTTGAACGTACAGATCAGAAAGAAGTTTCACAGAATTCTTCTGTGTAGTTTTTATTTGAAGATATGCCTTTTTCCGCAATAGGCCTCATAGCGCTCCAGATGTCCACTTTCAGTTAAAACACAAAGAGTGTTTCAAAGCTCCTCAATCAAAAGTAAGGTTCAACTCTGATAGTAGAACGCACAGATCAGAAATAAGTTTCACAGAATGCTTCTGTGTAGTCTTTATTTGAAGATATGCCTTTTTAAGCGATAGGTCTCATAACGCTCCAAATGTCCTCTTGCAGTTTCTACAGAAAGAGTGTTTCAAAACTCCTTAATCCAAAGTAAGGTCCAATTCTGTTAACTGAACGCACAGATCAGAAGGAAGTTTCACAGGATCCTTCTGTATACTTTTTATGTGAAGATATTCCTTTTTCTGAGATAGGCCACATTGCACTCCAAATGTCCACTTGCAGTATATACAGAAAGAGTGTTTCCAATCTCCTCAATCAAAAGTGAGGTTCAACTCTCTTATTTGAACGCGCAGATCAGAAAAAAGTTTCACAGAATGCTTCTGTGTAGTTTTTATTTGAAGATATTCCTTTTTGCACAATAGGCCTCATAGCACTCAAAATTTCCACTTGCACTTTCTACAGAAAGACTGTTTCAAAACTCCTCAATCAAAAGTAGTTTTCAACTCTGTTATTTCAACGGACATATCAGAGAGAAGTTTCACAGAATGCTTCTGTGTAGTTTTTATTTGAAGATATTACTTTTTCCGCTACAGGCCTAATAGCGCTGCAAATATTCATTTGCAGTTTCTACAGAAAGAGTGTTTCAAAACTCCTCAATCAAAAGTAAAGTTCAACTCTGTTAGTTGAATGCACAGATCAGAAAGAAGTTTCACAGAATGCTTCTATGTAGTTTTTATTTGAAGATATTCCTTTTTCCGCAATAGGCCTCATAGAGCTCAAAATGTCTACTTTCATTTTCTACAGAAAGAGTGTTTCAAGACTCCTCAATCAAAAGTAATTTTCATCTCAGATCGTTGAACTCTCAGATCAGAAAGAAGATTCACAGAATGCTTCTGTGTAGTTTTTATTTGAAGATATTCATTTTTCCGCGAGAGGCCTCATTGCGCTCCAAATGTCCACTTGCAGTTCCTACAGAATGAGTGTTTCAAAACTCCTCAATCAAACGTAAGGTTCAACTCTGTTATTTGAATGCACAGATAAGAAAGTAGCTTCACAGAATGTTCCTGTGTAGCTTTTATTTGTAGATATTTCTTTTTCACGATGGGCCTCATAGAGCTCAAATGTCCACTTGCAGTTTTTACAGAAAGAGCGTTTCAAAACAACGCAATCAAAAGTACGGTTCAAATCTGTTAGTTGAACTCACAGATCAGAAACAAGTTACACAGAATACTTCTGTGTCGTTTTCATTTGAAAGTATTTGTTTTTCCACGATAGGCCTCGTAGAGCTCCAAATGTCCACTTGCAGTTCCTACATAAAGAATGTTTCAAAAGTCCTCAATCAATAGTAAGTTTCAACTCTGTTAGTTGGACGCACAGATGAGAAAGAAGTTTCACAGAATGCTTCTGTGTAGTTTTTATTTGAAGATATCACTTTTTCCACGATACTCTTCATTACACTCCAAATGTCCACTTGCAGTTACTGCAGAAATAGTGTTTCAAATCTCCTCAATCAAAAGTAAGGTTCAACTCTATTTGTTGAATGCCCAGATCAGAAAGAAGATTAACAGAATGCTTCTGTGTAGTTTTTATTTCAGGAGACTCCTTTTTCCGCGATAGGCCTCATAGCGCTCCAAATGTCCACTTTCAGTTTCTACAGAAAGAGTGTTTCAAAACTCCGCAATCAAAAGAAATTTTCAACTCTGATAGTTGAACGCACGGATCAGAAAGTAGTTTTGCAGAATGCTTCTGTGTAGTTTTTATTTGAAGATATTCCTTTTTCGGCGAAAGGCCTCGTAGCGCTCCAAATGACCAATTGCAGTTTCTAGAGAAAGAATGTTTCAAATCTCCTCAATCAGAAGTAAGTTTCAACTCTCTTAGTGGAACACACAGATCAGAAATAAGTTTCACAGAATGCTTCTGTGTAGTTTTTATTTGAAGATATTGCTATTTCTGCGAAAGCCTCATAGCACTCCAAATATCCACTTTCAGTTACCTCAGAAGGAGTGTTTCAAAACACCTCAATAAAAAAGTAATGTTCAACTCTGTTAGTTGATCTCACCGATCAGAAAGAAGATTCACTGAATGCTTCTGGGTAGTTTTTATTTGAATATATTCCTTTCTCTGCCATAGGCCTCATAGCACTCCAAATGTCCAGTTGCAGTTTCTATAGAAAGAATGTTTCAAAACTCTTCAATCAAAAGTAAGTTTCAACTCTGTTTGCTCAATGCACAGAACAGAAAAAGTTTCACAGAATGCTTCTTTGTAGTTTTTATTTGAATATATTCCTTTTTCCACGATAGGCCTCATAGTGCTCCAAATGTCTGCTTGCAGCTTCTACAATAAGAGGGATTCAAAACTTCTCAATCAGAAGAAAGGCTCAACTCTATTAGTTGAACGCACAGCTCAGAAAGAAGTTTCACTGAATGCTTCTGTGTAGTGTTTATTTGAAGATATTCCTTTTTCCGCGATAGGCCTCATTGTGCTGCAAATGTCCACTTGCAGTTTCTACAGATAGAGTGTTTCAAAACTCCTCCATCAAAAGTAAGGTTCAACACACTTAGTTGAACGTACAGATCAGAAAGAAGTTTCCCAGAATTCTTCTGTGTAGTTTTTATTTGAAGATATGCCTTTTTCCGCAATAGGCCTCATAGCGCTCCAGATGTCCACTTTCAGTTAAAACACAAAGAGTGTTTCAAAACTCCTCAATCAAAAGTAAGGTTCAACTCTGATAGTAGAACGCACAGATCAGAAATAAGTTTCACAGAATGCTTCTGTGTAGTCTTTATTTGAAGATATGCCTTTTTAAGCGATAGGTCTCATAACGCTCCAAATGTCCTCTTGCAGTTTCTACAGAAAGAGTGTTTCAAAACTCCTTAATCCAAAGTAAGGTCCAATTCTGTTAACTGAACGCACAGATCAGAAGGAAGTTTCACAGGATCCTTCTGTATACTTTTTATTTGAAGATATTCCTTTTTCTGAGATAGGCCACATTGCACTCCAAATGTCCAATTGCAGTATATACAGAAAGAGTGTTTCCAATCTCCTCAATCAAAAGTGAGGTTCAACTCTCTTATTTGAACGTGCAGATCAGAAAAAAGTTTCACAGAATGCTTCTGTGTAGTTTTTATTTGAAGATATTCCTTTTTGCACGATAGGCCACATAGCGCTCAAAATTTCCACTTGCACTTTCTACAGAAAGACTGTTTCAAAACTCCGCAATCAAAAGTAGTTTTCAACTCTGTTATTTCAAAGGACATATCAGAGAGAAGTTTCACAGAATGCTTCCGTGTAGTTTTTATTTGAAGATATTACTATTTCCGCTACAGGCCTAATAGCGCTGCAAATATTCATTTGCAGTTTCTACAGAAAGAGTGTTTCAAAACTCCTCAATCAAAAGTAAAGTTCAACTCTGTTAGTTGAATGCACAGATCAGAAAGAAGTTTCACAGAATGCCTCTGTGTAGTTTTTATTTCAGGAGATTCCTTTTTCCACGATAGGCCTCCTAGCCCTCCAAATTTCCACTTTCAGTTTCTACAGAAAGAATGTTTCAAAACTCCGCAATCAAAAGTAATTTTCAACTCTGATAGTTGAACGCAAGGATCAGAAAGGAGGTTCGCAGAATGCTTCTGTTTAGTTTTTATTTGAAGATATTCCTTTTTCGGCGAAAGGCCTCTTAGCGCTCCAAATGACCAATTGCAGTTCCTAGAGAAAGAGTGTTTCAAATCTCCTCAATCAGAAGTAAGTTTCAACTCTCTTAGTTCAACACAGAGATCAGAAATAAGATTCACAGAATGCTTCTGTGTAGTTTTTATTTGAAGATGTTGCTATTTCTGCGAAAGCCTCATAGCACTCCAAATATCCAATTTCAGTTACCTCAGAAGGAGTGTTTCAAAACACCTCAATAAAAAAGTAATGTTCAACTCTGTTAGTTGATCTCAACGATCAGAAAGAAGATTCACTGAATGCTTCCGGGTAGTTTTTATTTGAATATATTCCTTTCTCTGCCGTAGGCCTCATAGCACTCCAAATGTCCAGTAGCAGTTCCTACAGAATGAGTGTTTCAAAACTCCTCAATCAAAAGTAAAGTTCAATTCTGTTAGTTGAATGCACAGATCAGAAAGTAGTTTCACAGAATGCTTCTATGTAGTTTTTATTTGAAGATATTCCTTTTTCCGCAATAGGCCTCATAGAGCTCAAAATGTCTACTTTCATTTTCTACAGAAAGAGTGTTTCAAGACTCCTCAATCAAAAGTAATTTTCATCTCAGATCGTTGAACTCTCAGATCAGAAAGAAGATTCACAGAATGCTTCTGTGTAGTTTTTATTTGAAGATATTCATTTTTCCGCGAGAGGCCTCATTGCGCTCCAAATGTCCACTTGCAGTTCCTACAGAATGAGTGTTTCAAAACTCCTCAATCAAACGTAAGGTTCAACACTGTTAGTTGAATGCACAGATCAGAAAGTAGTTTCACAGACTGTTCCTGTGTAGTTTTTAATTGTAGATATTTCTTTTTCACGACGGGCCTCATAGAGCTCCAAATGTCCACTTGCAGTTTTTACAGAAAGAGCGTTTCAAAACAACGCAATCAAAAGTACGGTTCAACTCTGTTAGTTGAACTCACAGATCAGAAACAAGTTACACAGAATGCTTCTGTGTCGTTTTCATTTGAAAGTATTTGTTTTTCCACGATAGGCCTCGTAGAGCTCCAAATGTTCACTTGCAGTTTCTACAGAAAGAATGTTTCAAAAACTCCTGCATCAATAGTAAGATTCAACTCTGTTAGTTGGACGCACAGATGAGAAAGAAGTTTCACAGAATGCTTCTGTGTAGTTTTTATTTGAAGATATCCCTTTTTCCACGATACTCCTCATAGCACTCCAAATGTCCACTTGCAGTTACTACAGAAAGAGTGTTTCAAAACTCCTCAATCAAAAGTAAAGTTCAACTCTATTTGTTGAATGCCCAGATCATAAAGAAGTTTCACAGAATGCTTCTGTGTAGTTTTCATTTCAGGAGATTCCTTTTTCCACGATAGGCCTCATAGCGCTCCAAATGTCCACTTTCAGTTTCTACAGAAAGAGTGTTTCAAAACTCCGCAATCAAAAGTAATTTTCAACTCTGATAGTTGAACGCACGGATCAGAAAGGAGGTTCGCACAATGCTTCCTTGTAGTTTTTATTTGAAGATATTCCTTTTTCGGCGAAAGGCCTCGTAGCGCTCCAAATGACCAATTGCAGTTTCTAGAGAAAGAGTGTTTCAAATCTCCTCAATCAGAAGTAAGATTCAACACTCTTAGTTGAACACACAGATCAGAAATAAGTTTCACAGAATGCTTCTGTGTAGTTTTTATTTGAAGATATTGCTATTTCTGCGAAAGCCTCATAGCACTCCAAATATCCACTTTCAGTTACCTCAGAAAGAGTGTTTCAAAACACCTCAATAAAAAAGTAATGTTCAACTCTGTTAGTTGATCTCACCGATCAGAAAGAAGATTCACTGAATGCTTCTGGGTAGTTTTTATTTGAATATATTCCTTTCTCTGCCGTAGGCCTCATAGCACTCCAAATGTCCAGTTGCAGTTTCTATAGAAAGAATGTTTCAAAACTCTTCAATCAAAAGTAAGTTTCAACTCTGTTTGCTCAATGCACAGAACAGAAAAAGTTTCACAGAATGCTTCTTTGTAGTTTTTATCTGAATATATTCCTTTTTCCACGATTGGCCTCATAGTGCTACAAATGTCCACTTGCAGCTTCTACAATAAGAGGGATTCAAAACTTCTCAATCAGAAGTAAGACTCAACTCTATTAGTTGAACGCACAGCTCAGAAAGAAGTTTCACTGAATGCTTCTGTGTAGTTTTTATTTGAAGGTATTCCTTTTTCCGCGATAGGCCTCATTGTGCTACAAATGTCCACTTGCAGTTTCTACAGATAGAGTGTTTCAAAACTCCTCCACCAATAATAAGGTTCAACACACTTAGTTGAACGTACAGATCAGAAAGAAGTTTCACAGAATTCTTCTGTGTAGTTTTTATTTGAAGATATGCCTTTTTCCGCAATAGGCCTCATAGCGCTCCAGATGTCCACTTTCAGTTAAAACACAAAGAGTGTTTCAAAGCTCCTCAATCAAAAGTAAGGTTCAACTCTGATAGTAGAACGCACAGATCAGAAATAAGTTTCACAGGATGCTTCTGTGTAGTCTTTATTTGAAGATATGCCTTTTTAAGCGATAGGTCTCATAACGCTCCAAATGTCCTCTTGCAGTTTCTACAGAAAGAGTGTTTCAAAACTCCTTAATCCAAAGTAAGGTCCAATTCTGTTAACTGAACGCACAGATCAGAAGGAAGTTTCACAGGATCCTTCTGTATACTTTTTATGTGAAGATATTCCTTTTTCTGAGATAGGCCACATTGCACTCCAAATGTCCACTTGCAGTATATACAGAAAGAGTGTTTCCAATCTCCTCAATCAAAAGTGAGGTTCAACTCTCTTATTTGAACGCGCAGATCAGAAAAAAGTTTCACAGAATGCTTCTGTGTAGTTTTTATTTGAAGATATTCCTTTTTGCACAATAGGCCTCATAGCACTCAAAATTTCCACTTGCACTTTCTACAGAAAGACTGTTTCAAAACTCCTCAATCAAAAGTAGTTTTCAACTCTGTTATTTCAACGGACATATCAGAGAGAAGTTTCACAGAATGCTTCTGTGTAGTTTTTATTTGAAGATATTACTTTTTCCGCTACAGGCCTAATAGCGCTGCAAATATTCATTTGCAGTTTCTACAGAAAGAGTGTTTCAAAACTCCTCAATCAAAAGTAAAGTTCAACTCTGTTAGTTGAATGCACAGATCAGAAAGAAGTTTCACAGAATGCTTCTATGTAGTTTTTATTTGAAGATATTCCTTTTTCCGCAATAGGCCTCATAGAGCTCAAAATGTCTACTTTCATTTTCTACAGAAAGAGTGTTTCAAGACTCCTCAATCAAAAGTAATTTTCATCTCAGATCGTTGAACTCTCAGATCAGAAAGAAGATTCACAGAATGCTTCTGTGTAGTTTTTATTTGAAGATATTCATTTTTCCGCGAGAGGCCTCATTGCGCTCCAAATGTCCACTTGCAGTTCCTACAGAATGAGTGTTTCAAAACTCCTCAATCAAACGTAAGGTTCAACTCTGTTATTTGAATGCACAGATAAGAAAGTAGCTTCACAGAATGTTCCTGTGTAGCTTTTATTTGTAGATATTTCTTTTTCACGATGGGCCTCATAGAGCTCAAATGTCCACTTGCAGTTTTTACAGAAAGAGCGTTTCAAAACAACGCAATCAAAAGTACGGTTCAAATCTGTTAGTTGAACTCACAGATCAGAAACAAGTTACACAGAATACTTCTGTGTCGTTTTCATTTGAAAGTATTTGTTTTTCCACGATAGGCCTCGTAGAGCTCCAAATGTCCACTTGCAGTTCCTACATAAAGAATGTTTCAAAAGTCCTCAATCAATAGTAAGTTTCAACTCTGTTAGTTGGACGCACAGATGAGAAAGAAGTTTCACAGAATGCTTCTGTGTAGTTTTTATTTGAAGATATCACTTTTTCCACGATACTCTTCATTACACTCCAAATGTCCACTTGCAGTTACTGCAGAAATAGTGTTTCAAATCTCCTCAATCAAAAGTAAGGTTCAACTCTATTTGTTGAATGCCCAGATCAGAAAGAAGATTAACAGAATGCTTCTGTGTAGTTTTTATTTCAGGAGACTCCTTTTTCCGCGATAGGCCTCATAGCGCTCCAAATGTCCACTTTCAGTTTCTACAGAAAGAGTGTTTCAAAACTCCGCAATCAAAAGAAATTTTCAACTCTGATAGTTGAACGCACGGATCAGAAAGTAGTTTTGCAGAATGCTTCTGTGTAGTTTTTATTTGAAGATATTCCTTTTTCGGCGAAAGGCCTCGTAGCGCTCCAAATGACCAATTGCAGTTTCTAGAGAAAGAATGTTTCAAATCTCCTCAATCAGAAGTAAGTTTCAACTCTCTTAGTGGAACACACAGATCAGAAATAAGTTTCACAGAATGCTTCTGTGTAGTTTTTATTTGAAGATATTGCTATTTCTGCGAAAGCCTCATAGCACTCCAAATATCCACTTTCAGTTACCTCAGAAGGAGTGTTTCAAAACACCTCAATAAAAAAGTAATGTTCAACTCTGTTAGTTGATCTCACCGATCAGAAAGAAGATTCACTGAATGCTTCTGGGTAGTTTTTATTTGAATATATTCCTTTCTCTGCCATAGGCCTCATAGCACTCCAAATGTCCAGTTGCAGTTTCTATAGAAAGAATGTTTCAAAACTCTTCAATCAAAAGTAAGTTTCAACTCTGTTTGCTCAATGCACAGAACAGAAAAAGTTTCACAGAATGCTTCTTTGTAGTTTTTATTTGAATATATTCCTTTTTCCACGATAGGCCTCATAGTGCTCCAAATGTCTGCTTGCAGCTTCTACAATAAGAGGGATTCAAAACTTCTCAATCAGAAGAAAGGCTCAACTCTATTAGTTGAACGCACAGCTCAGAAAGAAGTTTCACTGAATGCTTCTGTGTAGTGTTTATTTGAAGATATTCCTTTTTCCGCGATAGGCCTCATTGTGCTGCAAATGTCCACTTGCAGTTTCTACAGATAGAGTGTTTCAAAACTCCTCCATCAAAAGTAAGGTTCAACACACTTAGTTGAACGTACAGATCAGAAAGAAGTTTCCCAGAATTCTTCTGTGTAGTTTTTATTTGAAGATATGCCTTTTTCCGCAATAGGCCTCATAGCGCTCCAGATGTCCACTTTCAGTTAAAACACAAAGAGTGTTTCAAAACTCCTCAATCAAAAGTAAGGTTCAACTCTGATAGTAGAACGCACAGATCAGAAATAAGTTTCACAGAATGCTTCTGTGTAGTCTTTATTTGAAGATATGCCTTTTTAAGCGATAGGTCTCATAACGCTCCAAATGTCCTCTTGCAGTTTCTACAGAAAGAGTGTTTCAAAACTCCTTAATCCAAAGTAAGGTCCAATTCTGTTAACTGAACGCACAGATCAGAAGGAAGTTTCACAGGATCCTTCTGTATACTTTTTATTTGAAGATATTCCTTTTTCTGAGATAGGCCACATTGCACTCCAAATGTCCAATTGCAGTATATACAGAAAGAGTGTTTCCAATCTCCTCAATCAAAAGTGAGGTTCAACTCTCTTATTTGAACGTGCAGATCAGAAAAAAGTTTCACAGAATGCTTCTGTGTAGTTTTTATTTGAAGATATTCCTTTTTGCACGATAGGCCACATAGCGCTCAAAATTTCCACTTGCACTTTCTACAGAAAGACTGTTTCAAAACTCCGCAATCAAAAGTAGTTTTCAACTCTGTTATTTCAACGGACATATCAGAGAGAAGTTTCACAGAATGCTTCCGTGTAGTTTTTATTTGAAGATATTACTATTTCCGCTACAGGCCTAATAGCGCTGCAAATATTCATTTGCAGTTTCTACAGAAAGAGTGTTTCAAAACTCCTCAATCAAAAGTAAAGTTCAACTCTGTTAGTTGAATGCACAGATCAGAAAGAAGTTTCACAGAATGCCTCTGTGTAGTTTTTATTTCAGGAGATTCCTTTTTCCACGATAGGCCTCCTAGCCCTCCAAATTTCCACTTTCAGTTTCTACAGAAAGAATGTTTCAAAACTCCGCAATCAAAAGTAATTTTCAACTCTGATAGTTGAACGCAAGGATCAGAAAGGAGGTTCGCAGAATGCTTCTGTTTAGTTTTTATTTGAAGATATTCCTTTTTCGGCGAAAGGCCTCTTAGCGCTCCAAATGACCAATTGCAGTTCCTAGAGAAAGAGTGTTTCAAATCTCCTCAATCAGAAGTAAGTTTCAACTCTCTTAGTTCAACACAGAGATCAGAAATAAGATTCACAGAATGCTTCTGTGTAGTTTTTATTTGAAGATGTTGCTATTTCTGCGAAAGCCTCATAGCACTCCAAATATCCAATTTCAGTTACCTCAGAAGGAGTGTTTCAAAACACCTCAATAAAAAAGTAATGTTCAACTCTGTTAGTTGATCTCAACGATCAGAAAGAAGATTCACTGAATGCTTCCGGGTAGTTTTTATTTGAATATATTCCTTTCTCTGCCGTAGGCCTCATAGCACTCCAAATGTCCAGTAGCAGTTCCTACAGAATGAGTGTTTCAAAACTCCTCAATCAAAAGTAAAGTTCAATTCTGTTAGTTGAATGCACAGATCAGAAAGTAGTTTCACAGAATGCTTCTATGTAGTTTTTATTTGAAGATATTCCTTTTTCCGCAATAGGCCTCATAGAGCTCAAAATGTCTACTTTCATTTTCTACAGAAAGAGTGTTTCAAGACTCCTCAATCAAAAGTAATTTTCATCTCAGATCGTTGAACTCTCAGATCAGAAAGAAGATTCACAGAATGCTTCTGTGTAGTTTTTATTTGAAGATATTCATTTTTCCGCGAGAGGCCTCATTGCGCTCCAAATGTCCACTTGCAGTTCCTACAGAATGAGTGTTTCAAAACTCCTCAATCAAACGTAAGGTTCAACACTGTTAGTTGAATGCACAGATCAGAAAGTAGTTTCACAGACTGTTCCTGTGTAGTTTTTAATTGTAGATATTTCTTTTTCACGACGGGCCTCATAGAGCTCCAAATGTCCACTTGCAGTTTTTACAGAAAGAGCGTTTCAAAACAACGCAATCAAAAGTACGGTTCAACTCTGTTAGTTGAACTCACAGATCAGAAACAAGTTACACAGAATGCTTCTGTGTCGTTTTCATTTGAAAGTATTTGTTTTTCCACGATAGGCCTCGTAGAGCTCCAAATGTTCACTTGCAGTTTCTACAGAAAGAATGTTTCAAAAACTCCTGCATCAATAGTAAGATTCAACTCTGTTAGTTGGACGCACAGATGAGAAAGAAGTTTCACAGAATGCTTCTGTGTAGTTTTTATTTGAAGATATCCCTTTTTCCACGATACTCCTCATAGCACTCCAAATGTCCACTTGCAGTTACTACAGAAAGAGTGTTTCAAAACTCCTCAATCAAAAGTAAAGTTCAACTCTATTTGTTGAATGCCCAGATCATAAAGAAGTTTCACAGAATGCTTCTGTGTAGTTTTCATTTCAGGAGATTCCTTTTTCCACGATAGGCCTCATAGCGCTCCAAATGTCCACTTTCAGTTTCTACAGAAAGAGTGTTTCAAAACTCCGCAATCAAAAGTAATTTTCAACTCTGATAGTTGAACGCACGGATCAGAAAGGAGGTTCGCACAATGCTTCCTTGTAGTTTTTATTTGAAGATATTCCTTTTTCGGCGAAAGGCCTCGTAGCGCTCCAAATGACCAATTGCAGTTTCTAGAGAAAGAGTGTTTCAAATCTCCTCAATCAGAAGTAAGATTCAACACTCTTAGTTGAACACACAGATCAGAAATAAGTTTCACAGAATGCTTCTGTGTAGTTTTTATTTGAAGATATTGCTATTTCTGCGAAAGCCTCATAGCACTCCAAATATCCACTTTCAGTTACCTCAGAAAGAGTGTTTCAAAACACCTCAATAAAAAAGTAATGTTCAACTCTGTTAGTTGATCTCACCGATCAGAAAGAAGATTCACTGAATGCTTCTGGGTAGTTTTTATTTGAATATATTCCTTTCTCTGCCGTAGGCCTCATAGCACTCCAAATGTCCAGTTGCAGTTTCTATAGAAAGAATGTTTCAAAACTCTTCAATCAAAAGTAAGTTTCAACTCTGTTTGCTCAATGCACAGAACAGAAAAAGTTTCACAGAATGCTTCTTTGTAGTTTTTATCTGAATATATTCCTTTTTCCACGATTGGCCTCATAGTGCTACAAATGTCCACTCTCAGCTTCTACAATAAGAGGGATTCAAAACTTCTCAATCAGAAGTAAGACTCAACTCTATTAGTTGAACGCACAGCTCAGAAAGAAGTTTCACTGAATGCTTCTGTGTAGTTTTTATTTGAAGGTATTCCTTTTTCCGCGATAAGCCTCATTGTGCTAC
This sequence comes from Symphalangus syndactylus, assembly GCF_028878055.3. Taxonomy (NCBI): domain Eukaryota; kingdom Metazoa; phylum Chordata; class Mammalia; order Primates; family Hylobatidae; genus Symphalangus; species Symphalangus syndactylus. Next base: position 44,202,493 of record NC_072434.2, on the reverse strand, counting down.
AAATGTCCACTTGCAGTTTCTACAGATAGAGTGTTTCAAAACTCCTCCATCAATAGTAAGGTTCAACACACTTAGTTGAACGTACAGATCAGAAAGAAGTTTCACAGAATTCTTCTGTGTAGTTTTTATTTGAAGATATGCCTTTTTCCGCAATAGGCCTCATAGCGCTCCAGATGTCCACTTTCAGTTAAAACACAAAGAGTGTTTCAAAGCTCCTCAATCAAAAGTAAGGTTCAACTCTGATAGTAGAACGCACAGATCAGAAATAAGTTTCACAGAATGCTTCTGTGTAGTCTTTATTTGAAGATATGCCTTTTTAAGCGATAGGTCTCATAACGCTCCAAATGTCCTCTTGCAGTTTCTACAGAAAGAGTGTTTCAAAACTCCTTAATCCAAAGTAAGGTCCAATTCTGTTAACTGAACGCACAGATCAGAAGGAAGTTTCACAGGATCCTTCTGTATACTTTTTATGTGAAGATATTCCTTTTTCTGAGATAGGCCACATTGCACTCCAAATGTCCACTTGCAGTATATACAGAAAGAGTGTTTCCAATCTCCTCAATCAAAAGTGAGGTTCAACTCTCTTATTTGAACGCGCAGATCAGAAAAAAGTTTCACAGAATGCTTCTGTGTAGTTTTTATTTGAAGATATTCCTTTTTGCACAATAGGCCTCATAGCACTCAAAATTTCCACTTGCACTTTCTACAGAAAGACTGTTTCAAAACTCCTCAATCAAAAGTAGTTTTCAACTCTGTTATTTCAACGGACATATCAGAGAGAAGTTTCACAGAATGCTTCTGTGTAGTTTTTATTTGAAGATATTACTTTTTCCGCTACAGGCCTAATAGCGCTGCAAATATTCATTTGCAGTTTCTACAGAAAGAGTGTTTCAAAACTCCTCAATCAAAAGTAAAGTTCAACTCTGTTAGTTGAATGCACAGATCAGAAAGAAGTTTCACAGAATGCTTCTATGTAGTTTTTATTTGAAGATATTCCTTTTTCCGCAATAGGCCTCATAGAGCTCAAAATGTCTACTTTCATTTTCTACAGAAAGAGTGTTTCAAGACTCCTCAATCAAAAGTAATTTTCATCTCAGATCGTTGAACTCTCAGATCAGAAAGAAGATTCACAGAATGCTTCTGTGTAGTTTTTATTTGAAGATATTCATTTTTCCGCGAGAGGCCTCATTGCGCTCCAAATGTCCACTTGCAGTTCCTACAGAATGAGTGTTTCAAAACTCCTCAATCAAACGTAAGGTTCAACTCTGTTATTTGAATGCACAGATAAGAAAGTAGCTTCACAGAATGTTCCTGTGTAGCTTTTATTTGTAGATATTTCTTTTTCACGATGGGCCTCATAGAGCTCAAATGTCCACTTGCAGTTTTTACAGAAAGAGCGTTTCAAAACAACGCAATCAAAAGTACGGTTCAAATCTGTTAGTTGAACTCACAGATCAGAAACAAGTTACACAGAATACTTCTGTGTCGTTTTCATTTGAAAGTATTTGTTTTTCCACGATAGGCCTCGTAGAGCTCCAAATGTCCACTTGCAGTTCCTACATAAAGAATGTTTCAAAAGTCCTCAATCAATAGTAAGTTTCAACTCTGTTAGTTGGACGCACAGATGAGAAAGAAGTTTCACAGAATGCTTCTGTGTAGTTTTTATTTGAAGATATCACTTTTTCCACGATACTCTTCATTACACTCCAAATGTCCACTTGCAGTTACTGCAGAAATAGTGTTTCAAATCTCCTCAATCAAAAGTAAGGTTCAACTCTATTTGTTGAATGCCCAGATCAGAAAGAAGATTAACAGAATGCTTCTGTGTAGTTTTTATTTCAGGAGACTCCTTTTTCCGCGATAGGCCTCATAGCGCTCCAAATGTCCACTTTCAGTTTCTACAGAAAGAGTGTTTCAAAACTCCGCAATCAAAAGAAATTTTCAACTCTGATAGTTGAACGCACGGATCAGAAAGTAGTTTTGCAGAATGCTTCTGTGTAGTTTTTATTTGAAGATATTCCTTTTTCGGCGAAAGGCCTCGTAGCGCTCCAAATGACCAATTGCAGTTTCTAGAGAAAGAATGTTTCAAATCTCCTCAATCAGAAGTAAGTTTCAACTCTCTTAGTGGAACACACAGATCAGAAATAAGTTTCACAGAATGCTTCTGTGTAGTTTTTATTTGAAGATATTGCTATTTCTGCGAAAGCCTCATAGCACTCCAAATATCCACTTTCAGTTACCTCAGAAGGAGTGTTTCAAAACACCTCAATAAAAAAGTAATGTTCAACTCTGTTAGTTGATCTCACCGATCAGAAAGAAGATTCACTGAATGCTTCTGGGTAGTTTTTATTTGAATATATTCCTTTCTCTGCCATAGGCCTCATAGCACTCCAAATGTCCAGTTGCAGTTTCTATAGAAAGAATGTTTCAAAACTCTTCAATCAAAAGTAAGTTTCAACTCTGTTTGCTCAATGCACAGAACAGAAAAAGTTTCACAGAATGCTTCTTTGTAGTTTTTATTTGAATATATTCCTTTTTCCACGATAGGCCTCATAGTGCTCCAAATGTCTGCTTGCAGCTTCTACAATAAGAGGGATTCAAAACTTCTCAATCAGAAGAAAGGCTCAACTCTATTAGTTGAACGCACAGCTCAGAAAGAAGTTTCACTGAATGCTTCTGTGTAGTGTTTATTTGAAGATATTCCTTTTTCCGCGATAGGCCTCATTGTGCTGCAAATGTCCACTTGCAGTTTCTACAGATAGAGTGTTTCAAAACTCCTCCATCAAAAGTAAGGTTCAACACACTTAGTTGAACGTACAGATCAGAAAGAAGTTTCCCAGAATTCTTCTGTGTAGTTTTTATTTGAAGATATGCCTTTTTCCGCAATAGGCCTCATAGCGCTCCAGATGTCCACTTTCAGTTAAAACACAAAGAGTGTTTCAAAACTCCTCAATCAAAAGTAAGGTTCAACTCTGATAGTAGAACGCACAGATCAGAAATAAGTTTCACAGAATGCTTCTGTGTAGTCTTTATTTGAAGATATGCCTTTTTAAGCGATAGGTCTCATAACGCTCCAAATGTCCTCTTGCAGTTTCTACAGAAAGAGTGTTTCAAAACTCCTTAATCCAAAGTAAGGTCCAATTCTGTTAACTGAACGCACAGATCAGAAGGAAGTTTCACAGGATCCTTCTGTATACTTTTTATTTGAAGATATTCCTTTTTCTGAGATAGGCCACATTGCACTCCAAATGTCCAATTGCAGTATATACAGAAAGAGTGTTTCCAATCTCCTCAATCAAAAGTGAGGTTCAACTCTCTTATTTGAACGTGCAGATCAGAAAAAAGTTTCACAGAATGCTTCTGTGTAGTTTTTATTTGAAGATATTCCTTTTTGCACGATAGGCCACATAGCGCTCAAAATTTCCACTTGCACTTTCTACAGAAAGACTGTTTCAAAACTCCGCAATCAAAAGTAGTTTTCAACTCTGTTATTTCAACGGACATATCAGAGAGAAGTTTCACAGAATGCTTCCGTGTAGTTTTTATTTGAAGATATTACTATTTCCGCTACAGGCCTAATAGCGCTGCAAATATTCATTTGCAGTTTCTACAGAAAGAGTGTTTCAAAACTCCTCAATCAAAAGTAAAGTTCAACTCTGTTAGTTGAATGCACAGATCAGAAAGAAGTTTCACAGAATGCCTCTGTGTAGTTTTTATTTCAGGAGATTCCTTTTTCCACGATAGGCCTCCTAGCCCTCCAAATTTCCACTTTCAGTTTCTACAGAAAGAATGTTTCAAAACTCCGCAATCAAAAGTAATTTTCAACTCTGATAGTTGAACGCAAGGATCAGAAAGGAGGTTCGCAGAATGCTTCTGTTTAGTTTTTATTTGAAGATATTCCTTTTTCGGCGAAAGGCCTCTTAGCGCTCCAAATGACCAATTGCAGTTCCTAGAGAAAGAGTGTTTCAAATCTCCTCAATCAGAAGTAAGTTTCAACTCTCTTAGTTCAACACAGAGATCAGAAATAAGATTCACAGAATGCTTCTGTGTAGTTTTTATTTGAAGATGTTGCTATTTCTGCGAAAGCCTCATAGCACTCCAAATATCCAATTTCAGTTACCTCAGAAGGAGTGTTTCAAAACACCTCAATAAAAAAGTAATGTTCAACTCTGTTAGTTGATCTCAACGATCAGAAAGAAGATTCACTGAATGCTTCCGGGTAGTTTTTATTTGAATATATTCCTTTCTCTGCCGTAGGCCTCATAGCACTCCAAATGTCCAGTAGCAGTTCCTACAGAATGAGTGTTTCAAAACTCCTCAATCAAAAGTAAAGTTCAATTCTGTTAGTTGAATGCACAGATCAGAAAGTAGTTTCACAGAATGCTTCTATGTAGTTTTTATTTGAAGATATTCCTTTTTCCGCAATAGGCCTCATAGAGCTCAAAATGTCTACTTTCATTTTCTACAGAAAGAGTGTTTCAAGACTCCTCAATCAAAAGTAATTTTCATCTCAGATCGTTGAACTCTCAGATCAGAAAGAAGATTCACAGAATGCTTCTGTGTAGTTTTTATTTGAAGATATTCATTTTTCCGCGAGAGGCCTCATTGCGCTCCAAATGTCCACTTGCAGTTCCTACAGAATGAGTGTTTCAAAACTCCTCAATCAAACGTAAGGTTCAACACTGTTAGTTGAATGCACAGATCAGAAAGTAGTTTCACAGACTGTTCCTGTGTAGTTTTTAATTGTAGATATTTCTTTTTCACGACGGGCCTCATAGAGCTCCAAATGTCCACTTGCAGTTTTTACAGAAAGAGCGTTTCAAAACAACGCAATCAAAAGTACGGTTCAACTCTGTTAGTTGAACTCACAGATCAGAAACAAGTTACACAGAATGCTTCTGTGTCGTTTTCATTTGAAAGTATTTGTTTTTCCACGATAGGCCTCGTAGAGCTCCAAATGTTCACTTGCAGTTTCTACAGAAAGAATGTTTCAAAAACTCCTGCATCAATAGTAAGATTCAACTCTGTTAGTTGGACGCACAGATGAGAAAGAAGTTTCACAGAATGCTTCTGTGTAGTTTTTATTTGAAGATATCCCTTTTTCCACGATACTCCTCATAGCACTCCAAATGTCCACTTGCAGTTACTACAGAAAGAGTGTTTCAAAACTCCTCAATCAAAAGTAAAGTTCAACTCTATTTGTTGAATGCCCAGATCATAAAGAAGTTTCACAGAATGCTTCTGTGTAGTTTTCATTTCAGGAGATTCCTTTTTCCACGATAGGCCTCATAGCGCTCCAAATGTCCACTTTCAGTTTCTACAGAAAGAGTGTTTCAAAACTCCGCAATCAAAAGTAATTTTCAACTCTGATAGTTGAACGCACGGATCAGAAAGGAGGTTCGCACAATGCTTCCTTGTAGTTTTTATTTGAAGATATTCCTTTTTCGGCGAAAGGCCTCGTAGCGCTCCAAATGACCAATTGCAGTTTCTAGAGAAAGAGTGTTTCAAATCTCCTCAATCAGAAGTAAGATTCAACACTCTTAGTTGAACACACAGATCAGAAATAAGTTTCACAGAATGCTTCTGTGTAGTTTTTATTTGAAGATATTGCTATTTCTGCGAAAGCCTCATAGCACTCCAAATATCCACTTTCAGTTACCTCAGAAAGAGTGTTTCAAAACACCTCAATAAAAAAGTAATGTTCAACTCTGTTAGTTGATCTCACCGATCAGAAAGAAGATTCACTGAATGCTTCTGGGTAGTTTTTATTTGAATATATTCCTTTCTCTGCCGTAGGCCTCATAGCACTCCAAATGTCCAGTTGCAGTTTCTATAGAAAGAATGTTTCAAAACTCTTCAATCAAAAGTAAGTTTCAACTCTGTTTGCTCAATGCACAGAACAGAAAAAGTTTCACAGAATGCTTCTTTGTAGTTTTTATCTGAATATATTCCTTTTTCCACGATTGGCCTCATAGTGCTACAAATGTCCACTTGCAGCTTCTACAATAAGAGGGATTCAAAACTTCTCAATCAGAAGTAAGACTCAACTCTATTAGTTGAACGCACAGCTCAGAAAGAAGTTTCACTGAATGCTTCTGTGTAGTTTTTATTTGAAGGTATTCCTTTTTCCGCGATAGGCCTCATTGTGCTACAAATGTCCACTTGCAGTTTCTACAGATAGAGTGTTTCAAAACTCCTCCATCAATAGTAAGGTTCAACACACTTAGTTGAACGTACAGATCAGAAAGAAGTTTCACAGAATTCTTCTGTGTAGTTTTTATTTGAAGATATGCCTTTTTCCGCAATAGGCCTCATAGCGCTCCAGATGTCCACTTTCAGTTAAAACACAAAGAGTGTTTCAAAGCTCCTCAATCAAAAGTAAGGTTCAACTCTGATAGTAGAACGCACAGATCAGAAATAAGTTTCACAGAATGCTTCTGTGTAGTCTTTATTTGAAGATATGCCTTTTTAAGCGATAGGTCTCATAACGCTCCAAATGTCCTCTTGCAGTTTCTACAGAAAGAGTGTTTCAAAACTCCTTAATCCAAAGTAAGGTCCAATTCTGTTAACTGAACGCACAGATCAGAAGGAAGTTTCACAGGATCCTTCTGTATACTTTTTATGTGAAGATATTCCTTTTTCTGAGATAGGCCACATTGCACTCCAAATGTCCACTTGCAGTATATACAGAAAGAGTGTTTCCAATCTCCTCAATCAAAAGTGAGGTTCAACTCTCTTATTTGAACGCGCAGATCAGAAAAAAGTTTCACAGAATGCTTCTGTGTAGTTTTTATTTGAAGATATTCCTTTTTGCACAATAGGCCTCATAGCACTCAAAATTTCCACTTGCACTTTCTACAGAAAGACTGTTTCAAAACTCCTCAATCAAAAGTAGTTTTCAACTCTGTTATTTCAACGGACATATCAGAGAGAAGTTTCACAGAATGCTTCTGTGTAGTTTTTATTTGAAGATATTACTTTTTCCGCTACAGGCCTAATAGCGCTGCAAATATTCATTTGCAGTTTCTACAGAAAGAGTGTTTCAAAACTCCTCAATCAAAAGTAAAGTTCAACTCTGTTAGTTGAATGCACAGATCAGAAAGAAGTTTCACAGAATGCTTCTATGTAGTTTTTATTTGAAGATATTCCTTTTTCCGCAATAGGCCTCATAGAGCTCAAAATGTCTACTTTCATTTTCTACAGAAAGAGTGTTTCAAGACTCCTCAATCAAAAGTAATTTTCATCTCAGATCGTTGAACTCTCAGATCAGAAAGAAGATTCACAGAATGCTTCTGTGTAGTTTTTATTTGAAGATATTCATTTTTCCGCGAGAGGCCTCATTGCGCTCCAAATGTCCACTTGCAGTTCCTACAGAATGAGTGTTTCAAAACTCCTCAATCAAACGTAAGGTTCAACTCTGTTATTTGAATGCACAGATAAGAAAGTAGCTTCACAGAATGTTCCTGTGTAGCTTTTATTTGTAGATATTTCTTTTTCACGATGGGCCTCATAGAGCTCAAATGTCCACTTGCAGTTTTTACAGAAAGAGCGTTTCAAAACAACGCAATCAAAAGTACGGTTCAAATCTGTTAGTTGAACTCACAGATCAGAAACAAGTTACACAGAATACTTCTGTGTCGTTTTCATTTGAAAGTATTTGTTTTTCCACGATAGGCCTCGTAGAGCTCCAAATGTCCACTTGCAGTTCCTACATAAAGAATGTTTCAAAAGTCCTCAATCAATAGTAAGTTTCAACTCTGTTAGTTGGACGCACAGATGAGAAAGAAGTTTCACAGAATGCTTCTGTGTAGTTTTTATTTGAAGATATCACTTTTTCCACGATACTCTTCATTACACTCCAAATGTCCACTTGCAGTTACTGCAGAAATAGTGTTTCAAATCTCCTCAATCAAAAGTAAGGTTCAACTCTATTTGTTGAATGCCCAGATCAGAAAGAAGATTAACAGAATGCTTCTGTGTAGTTTTTATTTCAGGAGACTCCTTTTTCCGCGATAGGCCTCATAGCGCTCCAAATGTCCACTTTCAGTTTCTACAGAAAGAGTGTTTCAAAACTCCGCAATCAAAAGAAATTTTCAACTCTGATAGTTGAACGCACGGATCAGAAAGTAGTTTTGCAGAATGCTTCTGTGTAGTTTTTATTTGAAGATATTCCTTTTTCGGCGAAAGGCCTCGTAGCGCTCCAAATGACCAATTGCAGTTTCTAGAGAAAGAATGTTTCAAATCTCCTCAATCAGAAGTAAGTTTCAACTCTCTTAGTGGAACACACAGATCAGAAATAAGTTTCACAGAATGCTTCTGTGTAGTTTTTATTTGAAGATATTGCTATTTCTGCGAAAGCCTCATAGCACTCCAAATATCCACTTTCAGTTACCTCAGAAGGAGTGTTTCAAAACACCTCAATAAAAAAGTAATGTTCAACTCTGTTAGTTGATCTCACCGATCAGAAAGAAGATTCACTGAATGCTTCTGGGTAGTTTTTATTTGAATATATTCCTTTCTCTGCCATAGGCCTCATAGCACTCCAAATGTCCAGTTGCAGTTTCTATAGAAAGAATGTTTCAAAACTCTTCAATCAAAAGTAAGTTTCAACTCTGTTTGCTCAATGCACAGAACAGAAAAAGTTTCACAGAATGCTTCTTTGTAGTTTTTATTTGAATATATTCCTTTTTCCACGATAGGCCTCATAGTGCTCCAAATGTCTGCTTGCAGCTTCTACAATAAGAGGGATTCAAAACTTCTCAATCAGAAGAAAGGCTCAACTCTATTAGTTGAACGCACAGCTCAGAAAGAAGTTTCACTGAATGCTTCTGTGTAGTGTTTATTTGAAGATATTCCTTTTTCCGCGATAGGCCTCATTGTGCTGCAAATGTCCACTTGCAGTTTCTACAGATAGAGTGTTTCAAAACTCCTCCATCAAAAGTAAGGTTCAACACACTTAGTTGAACGTACAGATCAGAAAGAAGTTTCCCAGAATTCTTCTGTGTAGTTTTTATTTGAAGATATGCCTTTTTCCGCAATAGGCCTCATAGCGCTCCAGATGTCCACTTTCAGTTAAAACACAAAGAGTGTTTCAAAACTCCTCAATCAAAAGTAAGGTTCAACTCTGATAGTAGAACGCACAGATCAGAAATAAGTTTCACAGAATGCTTCTGTGTAGTCTTTATTTGAAGATATGCCTTTTTAAGCGATAGGTCTCATAACGCTCCAAATGTCCTCTTGCAGTTTCTACAGAAAGAGTGTTTCAAAACTCCTTAATCCAAAGTAAGGTCCAATTCTGTTAACTGAACGCACAGATCAGAAGGAAGTTTCACAGGATCCTTCTGTATACTTTTTATTTGAAGATATTCCTTTTTCTGAGATAGGCCACATTGCACTCCAAATGTCCAATTGCAGTATATACAGAAAGAGTGTTTCCAATCTCCTCAATCAAAAGTGAGGTTCAACTCTCTTATTTGAACGTGCAGATCAGAAAAAAGTTTCACAGAATGCTTCTGTGTAGTTTTTATTTGAAGATATTCCTTTTTGCACGATAGGCCACATAGCGCTCAAAATTTCCACTTGCACTTTCTACAGAAAGACTGTTTCAAAACTCCGCAATCAAAAGTAGTTTTCAACTCTGTTATTTCAACGGACATATCAGAGAGAAGTTTCACAGAATGCTTCCGTGTAGTTTTTATTTGAAGATATTACTATTTCCGCTACAGGCCTAATAGCGCTGCAAATATTCATTTGCAGTTTCTACAGAAAGAGTGTTTCAAAACTCCTCAATCAAAAGTAAAGTTCAACTCTGTTAGTTGAATGCACAGATCAGAAAGAAGTTTCACAGAATGCCTCTGTGTAGTTTTTATTTCAGGAGATTCCTTTTTCCACGATAGGCCTCCTAGCCCTCCAAATTTCCACTTTCAGTTTCTACAGAAAGAGTGTTTCAAAACTCCGCAATCAAAAGTAATTTTCAACTCTGATAGTTGAACGCAAGGATCAGAAAGGAGGTTCGCAGAATGCTTCTGTTTAGTTTTTATTTGAAGATATTCCTTTTTCGGCGAAAGGCCTCTTAGCGCTCCAAATGACCAATTGCAGTTCCTAGAGAAAGAGTGTTTCAAATCTCCTCAATCAGAAGTAAGTTTCAACTCTCTTAGTTCAACACAGAGATCAGAAATAAGATTCACAGAATGCTTCTGTGTAGTTTTTATTTGAAGATGTTGCTATTTCTGCGAAAGCCTCATAGCACTCCAAATATCCAATTTCAGTTACCTCAGAAGGAGTGTTTCAAAACACCTCAATAAAAAAGTAATGTTCAACTCTGTTAGTTGATCTCAACGATCAGAAAGAAGATTCACTGAATGCTTCCGGGTAGTTTTTATTTGAATATATTCCTTTCTCTGCCGTAGGCCTCATAGCACTCCAAATGTCCAGTAGCAGTTCCTACAGAATGAGTGTTTCAAAACTCCTCAATCAAAAGTAAAGTTCAATTCTGTTAGTTGAATGCACAGATCAGAAAGTAGTTTCACAGAATGCTTCTATGTAGTTTTTATTTGAAGATATTCCTTTTTCCGCAATAGGCCTCATAGAGCTCAAAATGTCTACTTTCATTTTCTACAGAAAGAGTGTTTCAAGACTCCTCAATCAAAAGTAATTTTCATCTCAGATCGTTGAACTCTCAGATCAGAAAGAAGATTCACAGAATGCTTCTGTGTAGTTTTTATTTGAAGATATTCATTTTTCCGCGAGAGGCCTCATTGCGCTCCAAATGTCCACTTGCAGTTCCTACAGAATGAGTGTTTCAAAACTCCTCAATCAAACGTAAGGTTCAACACTGTTAGTTGAATGCACAGATCAGAAAGTAGTTTCACAGACTGTTCCTGTGTAGTTTTTAATTGTAGATATTTCTTTTTCACGACGGGCCTCATAGAGCTCCAAATGTCCACTTGCAGTTTTTACAGAAAGAGCGTTTCAAAACAACGCAATCAAAAGTACGGTTCAACTCTGTTAGTTGAACTCACAGATCAGAAACAAGTTACACAGAATGCTTCTGTGTCGTTTTCATTTGAAAGTATTTGTTTTTCCACGATAGGCCTCGTAGAGCTCCAAATGTTCACTTGCAGTTTCTACAGAAAGAATGTTTCAAAAACTCCTGCATCAATAGTAAGATTCAACTCTGTTAGTTGGACGCACAGATGAGAAAGAAGTTTCACAGAATGCTTCTGTGTAGTTTTTATTTGAAGATATCCCTTTTTCCACGATACTCCTCATAGCACTCCAAATGTCCACTTGCAGTTACTACAGAAAGAGTGTTTCAAAACTCCTCAATCAAAAGTAAAGTTCAACTCTATTTGTTGAATGCCCAGATCATAAAGAAGTTTCACAGAATGCTTCTGTGTAGTTTTCATTTCAGGAGATTCCTTTTTCCACGATAGGCCTCATAGCGCTCCAAATGTCCACTTTCAGTTTCTACAGAAAGAGTGTTTCAAAACTCCGCAATCAAAAGAAATTTTCAACTCTGATAGTTGAACGCACGGATCAGAAAGGAGGTTCGCACAATGCTTCCTTGTAGTTTTTATTTGAAGATATTCCTTTTTCGGCGAAAGGCCTCGTAGCGCTCCAAATGACCAATTGCAGTTTCTAGAGAAAGAGTGTTTCAAATCTCCTCAATCAGAAGTAAGATTCAACACTCTTAGTTGAACACACAGATCAGAAATAAGTTTCACAGAATGCTTCTGTGTAGTTTTTATTTGAAGATATTGCTATTTCTGCGAAAGCCTCATAGCACTCCAAATATCCACTTTCAGTTACCTCAGAAAGAGTGTTTCAAAACACCTCAATAAAAAAGTAATGTTCAACTCTGTTAGTTGATCTCACCGATCAGAAAGAAGATTCACTGAATGCTTCTGGGTAGTTTTTATTTGAATATATTCCTTTCTCTGCCGTAGGCCTCATAGCACTCCAAATGTCCAGTTGCAGTTTCTATAGAAAGAATGTTTCAAAACTCTTCAATCAAAAGTAAGTTTCAACTCTGTTTGCTCAATGCACAGAACAGAAAAAGTTTCACAGAATGCTTCTTTGTAGTTTTTATCTGAATATATTCCTTTTTCCACGATTGGCCTCATAGTGCTACAAATGTCCACTTGCAGCTTCTACAATAAGAGGGATTCAAAACTTCTCAATCAGAAGTAAGACTCAACTCTATTAGTTGAACGCACAGCTCAGAAAGAAGTTTCACTGAATGCTTCTGTGTAGTTTTTATTTGAAGGTATTCCTTTTTCCGCGATAGGCCTCATTGTGCTACAAATGTCCACTTGCAGTTTCTACAGATAGAGTGTTTCAAAACTCCTCCATCAATAGTAAGGTTCAACACACTTAGTTGAACGTACAGATCAGAAAGAAGTTTCACAGAATTCTTCTGTGTAGTTTTTATTTGAAGATATGCCTTTTTCCGCAATAGGCCTCATAGCGCTCCAGATGTCCACTTTCAGTTAAAACACAAAGAGTGTTTCAAAGCTCCTCAATCAAAAGTAAGCTTCAACTCTGATAGTAGAACGCACAGATCAGAAATAAGTTTCACAGAATGCTTCTGTGTAGTCTTTATTTGAAGATATGCCTTTTTAAGCGATAGGTCTCATAACGCTCCAAATGTCCTCTTGCAGTTTCTACAGAAAGAGTGTTTCAAAACTCCTTAATCCAAAGTAAGGTCCAATTCTGTTAACTGAACGCACAGATCAGAAGGAAGTTTCACAGGATCCTTCTGTATACTTTTTATGTGAAGATATTCCTTTTTCTGAGATAGGCCACATTGCACTCCAAATGTCCACTTGCAGTATATACAGAAAGAGTGTTTCCAATCTCCTCAATCAAAAGTGAGGTTCAACTCTCTTATTTGAACGCGCAGATCAGAAAAAAGTTTCACAGAATGCTTCTGTGTAGTTTTTATTTGAAGATATTCCTTTTTGCACAATAGGCCTCATAGCGCTCAAAATTTCCACTTGCACTTTCTACAGAAAGACTGTTTCAAAACTCCTCAATCAAAAGTAGTTTTCAACTCTGTTATTTCAACGGACATATCAGAGAGAAGTTTCACAGAATGCTTCTGTGTAGTTTTTATTTGAAGATATTACTTTTTCCGCTACAGGCCTAATAGCGCTGCAAATATTCATTTGCAGTTTCTACAGAAAGAGTGTTTCAAAACTCCTCAATCAAAAGTAAAGTTCAACTCTGTTAGTTGAATGCACAGATCAGAAAGAAGTTTCACAGAATGCTTCTATGTAGTTTTTATTTGAAGATATTCCTTTTTCCGCAATAGGCCTCATAGAGCTCAAAATGTCTACTTTCATTTTCTACAGAAAGAGTGTTTCAAGACTCCTCAATCAAAAGTAATTTTCATCTCAGATCGTTGAACTCTCAGATCAGAAAGAAGATTCACAGAATGCTTCTGTGTAGTTTTTATTTGAAGATATTCATTTTTCCGCGAGAGGCCTCATTGCGCTCCAAATGTCCACTTGCAGTTCCTACAGAATGAGTGTTTCAAAACTCCTCAATCAAACGTAAGGTTCAACTCTGTTATTTGAATGCACAGATAAGAAAGTAGCTTCACAGAATGTTCCTGTGTAGCTTTTATTTGTAGATATTTCTTTTTCACGATGGGCCTCATAGAGCTCAAATGTCCACTTGCAGTTTTTACAGAAAGAGCGTTTCAAAACAACACAATCAAAAGTACGGTTCAAATCTGTTAGTTGAACTCACAGATCAGAAACAAGTTACACAGAATACTTCTGTGTCGTTTTCATTTGAAAGTATTTGTTTTTCCACGATAGGCCTCGTAGAGCTCCAAATGTCCACTTGCAGTTCCTACATAAAGAATGTTTCAAAAGTCCTCAATCAATAGTAAGTTTCAACTCTGTTAGTTGGACGCACAGATGAGAAAGAAGTTTCACAGAATGCTTATGTGTAGTTTTTATTTGAAGATATCACTTTTTCCACGATACTCTTCATTACACTCCAAATGTCCACTTGCAGTTACTACAGAAATAGTGTTTCAAATCTCCTCAATCAAAAGTAAGGTTCAACTCTATTTGTTGAATGCCCAGATCAGAAAGCAGATTCACAGAATGCTTCTGTGTAGTTTTTATTTCAGGAGACTCCTTTTTCCGCGATAGGCCTCATAGCGCTCCAAATGTCCACTTTCAGTTTCTACAGAAAGAGTGTTTCAAAACTCCGCAATCAAAAGAAATTTTCAACTCTGATAGTTGAACGCAAGGATCAGAAAGTAGTTTTGCAGAATGCTTCTGTGTAGTTTTTATTTGAAGTTATTCCTTTTTCGGCGAAAGGCCTCGTAGCGCTCCAAATGACCAATTGCAGTTTCTAGAGAAAGAATGTTTCAAATCTCCTCAATCAGAAGTAAGTTTAAACTCTCTTAGTGGAACACACAGATCAGAAATAAGTTTCACACAATGCTTCTGTGTAGTTTTTATTTGAAGATATTGCTATTTCTGCGAAAGCCTCATAGCACTCCAAATATCCACTTTCAGTTACCTCAGAAGGAGTGTTTCAAAACACCTCAATAAAAAAGTAATGTTCAACTCTGTTAGTTGATCTCACCGATCAGAAAGAAGATTCACTGAATGCTTCTGGGTAGTTTTTATTTGAATATATTCCTTTCTCTGCCATAGGCCTCATAGCACTCCAAATGTCCAGTTGCAGTTTCTATAGAAAGAATGTTGCAAAACTCTTCAATCAAAAGTAAGTTTCAACTCTGTTTGCTCAATGCACAGAACAGAAAAAAGTTTCACAGAATGCTTCTTTGTAGTTTTTATTTGAATATATTCCTTTTTCCACGATTGTTCTCATAGTGCTCCAAATGTCTGCTTGCAGCTTCTACAATAAGAGGGATTCAAAACTTCTCAATCAGAAGAAAGGCTCAACTCTATTAGTTGAACGCACAGCTCAGAAAGAAGTTTCACTGAATGCTTCTGTGTAGTGTTTATTTGAAGATATTCCTTTTTCCGCGATAGGCCTCATTGTGCTGCAAATGTCCACTTGCAGTTTCTACAGATAGTGTTTCAAAACTCCTCCATCAAAAGTAAGGTTCAACACACTTAGTTGAACGTACAGATCAGAAAGAAGTTTCCCAGAATTCTTCTGTGTAGTTTTTATTTGAAGATATGCCTTTTTCCGCAATAGGCCTCATAGCGCTCCAGATGTCCACTTTCAGTTAAAACACAAAGAGTGTTTCAAAACTCCTCAATCAAAAGTAAGGTTCAACTCTGATAGTAGAATGCACAGATCAGAAATAAGTTTCACAGAATGCTTCTGTGTAGTCTTTATTTGAAGATATGCCTTTTTAAGCGATAGGTCTCATAACGCTCCAAATGTCCTCTTGCAGTTTCTACAGAAAGAGTGTTTCAAAACTCCTTAATCCAAAGTAAGGTCCAATTCTGTTAACTGAACGCACAGATCAGAAGGAAGTTTCACAGGATCCTTCTGTATACTTTTTATTTGAAGATATTCCTTTTTCTGAGATAGGCCACATTGCACTCCAAATGTCCAATTGCAGTATATACAGAAAGAGTGTTTCCAATCTCCTCAATCAAAAGTGAGGTTCAACTCTCTTATTTGAACGTGCAGATCAGAAAAAAGTTTCACAGAATGCTTCTGTGTAGTTTTTATTTGAAGATATTCCTTTTTGCACGATAGGCCACATAGCGCTCAAAATTTCCACTTGCACTTTCTACAGAAAGACTGTTTCAAAACTCCGCAATCAAAAGTAGTTTTCAACTCTGTTATTTCAACGGACATATCAGAGAGAAGTTTCACAGAATGCTTCCGTGTAGTTTTTATTTGAAGATATTTCTATTTCCGCTACAGGCCTAATAGCGCTGCAAATATTCATTTGCAGTTTCTACAGAAAGAGTGTTTCAAAACTCCTCAATCAAAAGTAAAGTTCAACTCTGTTAGTTGAATGCACAGATCAGAAAGAAGTTTCACAGAATGCCTCTGTGTAGTTTTTATTTCAGGAGATTCCTTTTTCCACGATAGGCCTCCTAGCCCTCCAAATTTCCACTTTCAGTTTCTACAGAAAGAATGTTTCAAAACTCCGCAATCAAAAGTAATTTTCAACTCTGATAGTTGAACACAAGGATCAGAAAGGAGGTTCGCAGAATGCTTCTGTTTAGTTTTTATTTGAAGATATTCCTTTTTCGGCGAAAGGCCTCTTAGCGCTCCAAATGACCAATTGCAGTTCCTAGAGAAAGAGTGTTTCAAATCTCCTCAATCAGAAGTAAGTTTCAACTCTCTTAGTTCAACACAGAGATCAGAAATAAGATTCACAGAATGCTTCTGTGTAGTTTTTATTTGAAGATGTTGCTATTTCTGCGAAAGCCTCATAGCACTCCAAATATCCAATTTCAGTTACCTCAGAAGGAGTGTTTCAAAACACCTCAATAAAAAAGTAATGTTCAACTCTGTTAGTTGATCTCAACGATCAGAAAGAAGATTCACTGAATGCTTCCGGGTAGTTTTTATTTGAATATATTCCTTTCTCTGCCGTAGGCCTCATAGCACTCCAAATGTCCAGTAGCAGTTCCTACAGAATGAGTGTTTCAAAACTCCTCAATCAAAAGTAAAGTTCAATTCTGTTAGTTGAATGCACAGATCAGAAAGTAGTTTCACAGAATGCTTCTATGTAGTTTTTATTTGAAGATATTCCTTTTTCCGCAATAGGCCTCATAGAGCTCAAAATGTCTACTTTCATTTTCTACAGAAAGAGTGTTTCAAGACTCCTCAATCAAAAGTAATTTTCATCTCAGATCGTTGAACTCTCAGATCAGAAAGAAGATTCACAGAATGCTTCTGTGTAGTTTTTATTTGAAGATATTCATTTTTCCGCGAGAGGCCTCATTGCGCTCCAAATGTCCACTTGCAGTTCCTACAGAATGAGTGTTTCAAAACTCCTCAATCAAACGTAAGGTTCAACACTGTTAGTTGAATGCACAGATCAGAAAGTAGTTTCACAGACTGTTCCTGTGTAGTTTTTAATTGTAGATATTTCTTTTTCACGACGGGCCTCATAGAGCTCCAAATGTCCACTTGCAGTTTTTACAGAAAGAGCGTTTCAAAACAACGCAATCAAAAGTACGGTTCAACTCTGTTAGTTGAACTCACAGATCAGAAACAAGTTACACAGAATGCTTCTGTGTCGTTTTCATTTGAAAGTATTTGTTTTTCCACGATAGGCCTCGTAGAGCTCCAAATGTTCACTTGCAGTTTCTACAGAAAGAATGTTTCAAAAACTCCTGCATCAATAGTAAGATTCAACTCTGTTAGTTGGACGCACAGATGAGAAAGAAGTTTCACAGAATGCTTCTGTGTAGTTTTTATTTGAAGATATCCCTTTTTCCACGATACTCCTCATAGCACTCCAAATGTCCACTTGCAGTTACTACAGAAAGAGTGTTTCAAAACTCCTCAATCAAAAGTAAAGTTCAACTCCGTTTGTTGAATGCCCAGATCAGAAAGAAGTTTCACAGAATGCTTCTGTGTAGTTTTTATTTCAGGAGATTCCTTTTTCCACGATAGGCCTCATAGCGCTCCAAATGTCCACTTTCAGTTTCTACAGAAAGAGTGTTTCAAAACTCCGCAATCAAAAGTAATTTTCAACTCTGATAGTTGAACGCATGGATCAGAAAGGAGGTTCGCACAATGCTTCCTTGTAGTTTTTATTTGAAGATATTCCTTTTTCGGCGAAAGGCCTCGTAGCGCTCCAAATGACCAATTGCAGTTTCTAGAGAAAGAGTGTTTCAAATCTCCTCAATCAGAAGTAAGTTTCAACACTCTTAGTTGAACACACAGATCAGAAATAAGTTTCACAGAATGCTTCTGTGTAGTTTTTATTTGAAGATATTGCTATTTCTGCGAAAGCCTCATAGCACTCCAAATATCCACTTTCAGTTACCTCAGAAGCAGTGTTTCAAAACACCTCAATAAAAAAGTAATGTTCAACTCTGTTAGTTGATCTCACCGATCAGAAAGAAGATTCACTGAATGCTTCTGGGTAGTTTTTATTTGAATATATTCCTTTCTCTGCCATAGGCCTCATAGCACTCCAAATGTCCAGTTGCAGTTTCTATAGAAAGAATGTTTCAAATCTCTTCAATCAAAAGTAAGTTTCAACTCTGTTTGCTCAATGCACAGAACAGAAAAAGTTTCACAGAATGCTTCTTTGTAGTTTTTATTTGAATATATCCCTTTTTCCACGATTGGCCTCATAGTGCTACAAATGTCCACTTGCAGCTTCTACAATAAGAGGGATTCAAAACTTCTCAATCAGAAGTAAGACTCAACTCTATTAGTTGAACGCACAGCTCAGAAAGAAGTTTCACTGAATGCTTCTGTGTAGTTTTTATTTGAAGATATTCCTTTTTCCGCGATAGGCCTCATTGTGCTACAAATGTCCACTTGCAGTTTCTACAGATAGAGTGTTTCAAAACTCCTCCATCAATAGTAAGGTTCAACACACTTAGTTGAACGTACAGATCAGAAAGAAGTTTCACAGAATTCTTCTGTGTAGTTTTTATTTGAAGATATGCCTTTTTCCGCAATAGGCCTCATAGCGCTCCAGATGTCCACTTTCAGTTAAAACACAAAGAGTGTTTCAAAGCTCCTCAATCAAAAGTAAGGTTCAACTCTGATAGTAGAACGCACAGATCAGAAATAAGTTTCACAGAATGCTTCTGTGTAGTCTTTATTTGAAGATATGCCTTTTTAAGCGATAGGTCTCATAACGCTCCAAATGTCCTCTTGCAGTTTCTACAGAAAGAGTGTTTCAAAACTCCTTAATCCAAAGTAAGGTCCAATTCTGTTAACTGAACGCACAGATCAGAAGGAAGTTTCACAGGATCCTTCTGTATACTTTTTATGTGAAGATATTACTTTTTCTGAGATAGGCCACATTGCACTCCAAATGTCCACTTGCAGTATATACAGAAAGAGTGTTTCCAATCTCCTCAATCAAAAGTGAAGTTCAACTCTCTTATTTGAACGCGCAGATCAGAAAAAAGTTTCACAGAATGCTTCTGTGTAGTTTTTATTTGAAGATATTCCTTTTTGCACGATAGGCCTCATAGCGCTCAAAATTTCCACTTGCACTTTCTACAGAAAGACTGTTTCAAAACTCCTCAATCAAAAGTAGTTTTCAACTCTGTTATTTCAACGGACATATCAGAGAGAAGTTTCACAGAATGCTTCTGTGTAGTTTTCATTTGAAGATATTACTTTTTCCACTACAGGCCTAATAGTGCTGCAAATATTCATTTGCAGTTTCTACAGAAAGAGTGTTTCAAAACTCCTCAATCAAAAGTAAAGTTCAACTCTGTTAGTTGAATGCACAGATCAGAAAGAAGTTTCACAGAATGCTTCTATGTAGTTTTTATTTGAAGATATTCCTTTTTCCGCAATAGGCCTCATAGAGCTCAAAATGTCTACTTTCATTTTCTACAGAAAGAGTGTTTCAAGACTCCTCAATCAAAAGTAATTTTCATCTCAGATCGTTGAACTCTCAGATCAGAAAGAAGATTCACAGAATGCTTCTGTGTAGTTTTTATTTGAAGATATTCATTTTTCCGCGAGAGGCCTCATTGCGCTCCAAATGTCCACTTGCAGTTCCTACAGAATGAGTGTTTCAAAACTCCTCAATCAAACGTAAGGTTCAACTCTGTTATTTGAATGCACAGATAAGAAAGTAGCTTCACAGAATGTTCCTGTGTAGCTTTTATTGTAGATATTTCTTTTTCACGATGGGCCTCATAGAGCTCAAATGTCCACTTGCAGTTTTTACAGAAAGAGCGTTTCAAAACGCAATCAAAAGTACGGTTCAAATCTGTTAGTTGAACTCACAGATCAGAAAGCAGTTACACAGAATACTTCTGTGTCGTTTTCATTTGAACGTATTTGTTTTTCCACGATAGGCCTCGTAGAGCTCCAAATGTCCACTTGTAGTTTCTAAAGAAAGAGTGTTTCAAAACTCCTCAATCAATAGTAAGATTCAACTCTGTTAGTTGGACGCACAGATGAGAAAGAAGTTTCACAGAATGCTTCTGTGTAGTTTTTATTTGAAGATATCCCTTTTTCCACGATACTCCTCATAGCACTCCAAATGTCCACTTGCAGTTACTACAGAAAGAGTGTTTCAAAACTCCTCAATCAAAAGTAAGGTTCAACTCCATTTGTTGAATGCCCAGATCAGAAAGAAGTTTCACAGAATGCTTCTGTGTAGTTTTTATTTCAGGAGATTCCTTTTTCCACGATAGGCCTCATAGCGCTCCAAATGTCCACTTTCAGTTTCTACAGAAAGAGTGTTTCAAAACTCCGCAATCAAAAGTAATTTTCAACTCTGATAGTTGAACGCACGGATCAGAAAGGAGGTTCGCAGAATGCTTCTGTGTATTTTTTATTTGAAGTTATTCCTTTTTCGGCGAAAGGCCTCGTAGCGCTCCAAATGACCAATTGCAGTTTCTAGAGAAAGAGTGTTTCAAATCTCCTCAATCAGAAGTAAGTTTCAACTCTCTTAGTTGAACACACAGATCAGAAATAAGTTTCACAGAATGCTTCTGTGTAGTTTTTATTTGAAGATATTGCTATTTCTGCGAAAGCCTCATAGCACTCCAAATATCCACTTTCAGTTACCTCAGAAGAAGTGTTTCAAAGCACCTCAATAAAAAAGTAATGTTCAACTCTGTTGGTTGATCTCACCGATCAGAAAGAAGATTCACTGAATGCTTCTGGCTAGTTTTTATTTGAATATATTCCTTTTTCTGCCGTAGGCCTCATAGCACTCCAAATGTCCAGTTGCAGTTTCTATAGAAAGAATGTTTCAAAACTCTTCAATCAAAAGTAAGTTTCAACTCTGTTGGCTGAATGCACAGAACAGAAAAAAGTTTCACAGAATGCTTCTTTGTAGTTTTTATTTGAATATATTCCTTTTTCCACGATAGGCCTCATAGTGCTCCAAATGTCCACTTGCAGCTTCTACAATAAGAGGGATTCAAAACTTCTCAATCAGAAGTAAGGCTCAACTCTATTAGTTGAACGCACAGCTCAGAAAGAAGTTTCACTGAATGCTTCTGTGTAGTTTTTATTTGAAGATATTCCTTTTTCCGCGATAGGCCTCATTGTGCTACAAATGTCCACTTGCAGTTTCTACAGATAGAGTGTTTCAAAACTCCTCCATCAAAAGTAAGGTTCAACACACTTAGTTGAACGTACAGATAAGAAAGAAGTTTCACAGAATTCTTCTGTGTAGTTTTTATTTGAAGATATTCCTTTTTCCGCAATAGGCCTCACAGCGCTCCAGATATCCACTTTCATTTAAAACACAGAGAGTGTTTCAAAATTCCTCAATCAAAAATAAGGTTCAACTCTGATAGTAGAATGCACAGATCAGAAATAAGTTTCACAGAATGCTTCTGTGTAGTCTTTATTTGAAGATATGCCTTTTTAAGCGATAGGTCTCATAACACTCCAAATGTCCTCTTGCAGTTTCTACAGAAAGAGTGTTTCAAAACTCCTTAATCCAAAGTAAGGTCCAATTCTGTTAACTGAACGCACAGATCAGAAGGAAGTTTCACAGGATCCTTCTGTATACTTTTTATTTGAAGATATTCCTTTTTCTGAGATAGGCCACATTGCTCTCCAAATGTCCACTTGCAGTATATACAGAAAGAGTGTTTCCAATCTCCTCAATCAAAAGTGAGGTTCAACTCTCTTATTTCAACGCGCAGATCAGAAAAAAGTTTCACAGAATGCTTCTGTGTAGTTTTTATTTGAAGATATTCCTTTTTGCACGATAGGCCTCATAGCGCTCAAAATTTCCACTTGCACTTTCTACAGAAAGACTGTTTCAAAACTCCTCAATCAAAAGTAGTTTTCAACTCTGTTATTTCCACGGACATATCA
This sequence comes from Symphalangus syndactylus, assembly GCF_028878055.3. Classification (NCBI taxonomy): domain Eukaryota; kingdom Metazoa; phylum Chordata; class Mammalia; order Primates; family Hylobatidae; genus Symphalangus; species Symphalangus syndactylus. The sequence continues at coordinate 44,180,533 of NC_072434.2, read as the reverse complement.
GAGAGAAGTTTCACAGAATGCTTCTGTGTAGTTTTTATTTGAAGATATTACTTTTTCCGCTACAGGCCTAATAGCGCTGCAAATATTCATTTGCAGTCTCTACAGAAAGAGTGTTTCAAAACTCCTCAATCAAAAGTAAAGTTCAACCTTGTTAGTTGAATGCACAGATCAGAAAGAAGTTTCACAGAATGCTTCTATGTAGTTTTTATTTGAAGGTATTCCTTTTTCCGCAATAGGCCTCATAGAGCTCAAAATGTCTACTTTCATTTTCTACAGAAAGAGTATTTCAAGAATCCTCAATCAAAAATAATTTTCATCTGAGATCGTTGAACTCTCAGATCAGAAAGAAGATTCACAGAATGCTTCTGTGTAGTTTTTATTTGAAGATATTCATTTTTCCACGAGAGGCCTCATTGCGCTACAAATGTCCACTTGCAATTCCTACAGAATGAGTGTTTCAAAACGCCTCAATCAAACGTAAGGTTCAACTCTGTTAGTTGAATACACAGATCAGAAAGTAGTTTCACAGACTGTTCCTGTGTAGTTTTTATTTGTAGATATTTCTTTTTCACGACGGGCCTCATAGCGCTCCAAATGTCCACTTGCAGTTTTTACAGAAAGAGCGTTTCAAAACAACGCAATCAAAAGTACGGTTCAAATCTGTTAGTTGAACTCACAGATCAGAAACAAGTTACGCAGAATGCTTTTGTGTCGTTTTCATTTGAAAGTATTTGTTTTTCCACGATAGGCCTCGTAGAGCTCCAAATGTCCACTTGTAGTTTCTAAAGAAAGAGTGTTTCAAAACTCCTCAATCAATAGTAAGATTCAACTCTGTTAGTTGGACGCACAGATGAGAAAGGAGTTTCACAGAATGCTTCTGTGTAGTTTTTATTTGAAGATATCCCTTTTTCCACGATACTCCTCATAGCACTCCAAATGTCCACTTGCAGTTACTACAGAAAGAGTGTTTCAAAACTCCTCAATCAAAAGTAAGGTTCAACTCTATTTGTTGAGTGCCCAGATCAGAAAGAAGTTTCACAGAATGCTTCTGTGTAGTTTTTATTTCAGGAGATTCCTTTTTCCACGATAGGCCTCATAGCGCTCCAAATGTCCACTTTCAGTTTGTACAGAAAGAGTGTTTCAAAACTCCGCAATCAAAAGTAATTTTCAACTCTGATAGTTGAACGCACAGATCAGAAAGGAGGTTCGCAGAATGCTTCTGTGTAGTTTTTATTTGAAGTTATTCCTTTTTCGGCGAAAGGCCTCGTAGCGCTCCAAATGACCAATTGCAGTTTCTAGAGAAAGAGTGTTTCAAATCTCCTCAATCAGAAGTAAGTTTCAACTCTCTTAGTTGAACACACAGATCAGAAATAAGTTTCACAGAATGCTTCTGTGTAGTTTTTATTTGAAGATATTGCTATTTCTGCGAAAGCCTCATAGCACTCCAAATATCCACTTTCAGTTACCTCAGAAGAAGTGTTTCAAAACACCTCAGTAAAAAAGTAATGTTCAACTCTGTTAGTTGATCTCACCGATCAGAAAGAAGATTCACTGAATGCTTCTGGCTAGTTTTCATTTGAATATATTCCTTTTTCTGCCGTAGGCCTCATAGCACTCCAAATGTCCAGTTGCAGTTTCTATAGAAAGAATGTTTCAAAACTCTTCAATCAAAAGTAAGTTTCAACTCTGTTGGCTGAATGCACAGAACAGAAAAAAGTTTCACAGAATGCTTCTTTGTAGTTTTTATTTGAATATATTCCTTTTTCCACGATAGGCCTCATAGTGCTCCAAATGTCCACTTGCAGCTTCTACAATAAGAGGGATTCAAAACTTCTCAATCAGAAGTAAGGCTCAACTCTATTAGTTGAACGCACAGCTCAGAAAGAAGTTTCACTGAATGCTTCTGTGTAGTTTTTATTTGAAGATATTCCTTTTTCTGCGATAGGCCTCATTGTGCTACAAATGTCCACTTGCAGTTTCTACAGATAGAGTGTTTCAAAACTCCTCCATCAAAAGTAAGGTTCAACACACTTAGTTGAACGTACAGATCAGAAAGAAGTTTCACAGGATTCTTCTGTGTAGTTTTTATTTGAAGATATTCCTTTTTCCGCAATAGGCCTCACAGCGCTCCAGATGTCCACTTTCAGTTAAAACACAAAGAGTGTTTCAAAACTCCGCAATCAAAAGTAAGGTTCAACTCTGATAGTGGAATGCACAGATCAGAAATAAGTTTCACAGAATGCTTCTGTGTAGTCTTTATTTGAAGATATGCCTTTTTAAGCGATATGTCTCATAACGCTCCAAATGTCCTCTTGCAGTTTCTACAGAAAGAGTGTTTCAAAACTCCTTAATCCAAAGTAAGGTCCAATTCTGTTAACTGAACGCACAGATCAGAAGGAAGTTTCACAGGATCCTTCTGTATAGTTTTTATGTGAAGATATTCCTTTTTCTGAGATAGGCCACATTGCACTCCAAATGTCCACTTGCAGTATATACAGAAAGAGGGTTTCCAATCTCCTCAATCAAAAGTGAGGTTCAACTCTCTTATTTGAACGCGCAGATCAGAAAAAAGTTTCACAGAATGCTTCTGTGTAGTTTTTATTTGAAGATATTCCTTTTTGCACGATAGGCCTCATAGCGCTCAAAATTTCCACTTGCACTTTCTACAGAAAGACTGTTTCAAAACTCCTCAATCAAAAGTAGTTTTCAACTCTGTTATTTCAACGGACATATCAGAGAGAAGTTTCACAGAATGCTTCTGTGTAGTTTTTATTTGAAGATATTACTTTTTCCGCTACAGGCCTAATAGCGCTGCAAATATTCATTTGCAGTTTCTACAGATAGAGTGTTTCAAAACTGCTCAATCAAAAGTAAAGTTCAACTCTGTTAGTTGAATGCACAGATCAGAAAGAAGTTTCACAGAATGCTTCTATGTAGTTTTTATTTGAAGGTATTCCTTTTTCCGCAATAGGCCTCATAGAGCTCAAAATGTCTACATTCATTTTCTACAGAAAGAGTATTTCAAGACTCCTCAATCAAAAATAATTTTCATATGAGATCGTTGAACTCTCAGATCAGAAAGAAGATTCACAGAATGCTTCTGTGTAGTTTTTATTTGAAGATATTCATTTTTCCGCGAGAGGCCTCATTGCGCTCCAAATGTCCACTTGCAATTCCTACAGAATGAGTGTTTCAAAACGCCTCAATCAAACGTAAGGTTCAACTCTGTTAGTTGAATGCACAGATCAGAAAGTAGTTTCACAGACTGTTCCTGTGTAGTTTTTATTTGTAGATATTTCTTTTTCACGACGGGCCTCATAGAGCTCAAATGTCCACTTGCAGTTTTTACAGAAAGAGCGTTTCAAAACAACGCAATCAAAAGTACGGTTCAACTCTGTTAGTTGAACTCACAGATCAGAAACAAGTTACGCAGAATGCTTCTGTGTCGTTTTCATTTGAAAGTATTTGTTTTTCCATGATAGGCCTCGTAGAGCTCCAAATGTCCACTTGTAGTTTCTAAAGAAAGAGTGTTTCAAAACTCCTCAATCAATAGTAAGATTCAACTCTGTTAGTTGGACGCACAGATGAGAAAGAAGTTTCACAGAATGCTTCTGTGTAGTTTTTATTTGAAGATATCCCTTTTTCCACGATACTCCTCATAGCACTCCAAATGTCCACTTGCAGTTACTACAGAAAGAGTGTTTCAAAACTCCTCAATCAAAAGTAAGGTTCAACTCCATTTGTTGAATGCCCAGATCAGAAAGAAGTTTCACAGAATGCTTCTGTGTAGTTTTTATTTCAGGAGATTCCTTTTTCCACGATAGGCCTCATAGCGCTCCAAATGTCCACTTTCAGTTTCTACAGAAAGAGTGTTTCAAAACTCCGCAATCAAAAGTAATTTTCAACTCTGATAGTTGAACGCACGGATCAGAAAGGAGGTTCGCAGAATGCTTCTGTGTAGTTTTTATTTGAAGTTATTCCTTTTTCGGCGAAAGGCCTCGTAGCGCTCCAAATGACCAATTGCAGTTTCTAGAGAAAGAGTGTTTCAAATCTCCTCAATCAGAAGTAAGTTTCAACTCTCTTAGTTGAACACACAGATCAGAAATAAGTTTCACAGAATGCTTCTGTGTAGTTTTTATTTGAAGATATTGCTATTTCTGCGAAAGCCTCATAGCACTCCAAATATCCACTTTCAGTTACCTCAGAAGAAGTGTTTCAAAGCACCTCAATAAAAAAGTAATGTTCAACTCTGTTAGTTGATCTCACCGATCAGAAAGAATATTCACTGAATGCTTCTGGCTAGTTTTTATTTGAATATATTCCTTTTTCTGCCGTAGGCCTCATAGCACTCCAAATGTCCAGTTGCAGTTTCTATAGAAAGAATGTTTCAAAACTCTTCAATCAAAAGTAAGTTTCAACTCTGTTGGCTGAATGCACAGAACAGAAAAAAGTTTCACAGAATGCTTCTTTGTAGTTTTTATTTGAATATATTCCTTTTTCCACGATAGGCCTCATAGTGCTCCAAATGTCCACTTGCAGCTTCTACAATAAGAGGGATTCAAAACTTCTCAATCAGAAGTAAGGCTCAACTCTATTAGTTGAACGCACAGCTCAGAAAGAAGTTTCACTGAATGCTTCTGTGTAGTTTTTATTTGAAGATATTCCTTTTTCCGCGATAGGCCTCATTGTGCTACAAATGTCCACTTGCAGTTTCTACAGATAGAGTGTTTCAAAACTCCTCCATCAAAAGTAAGGTTCAACACACTTAGTTGAACGTACAGATAAGAAAGAAGTTTCACAGAATTCTTCTGTGTAGTTTTTATTTGAAGATATTCCTTTTTCCGCAATAGGCCTCACAGCGCTCCAGATATCCACTTTCATTTAAAACACAGAGAGTGTTTCAAAATTCCTCAATCAAAAATAAGGTTCAACTCTGATAGTAGAATGCACAGATCAGAAATAAGTTTCACAGAATGCTTCTGTGTAGTCTTTATTTGAAGATATGCCTTTTTAAGCGATAGGTCTCATAACACTCCAAATGTCCTCTTGCAGTTTCTACAGAAAGAGTGTTTCAAAACTCCTTAATCCAAAGTAAGGTCCAATTCTGTTAACTGAACGCACAGATCAGAAGGAAGTTTCACAGGATCCTTCTGTATACTTTTTATTTGAAGATATTCCTTTTTCTGAGATAGGCCACATTGCACTCCAAATGTCCACTTGCAGTATATACAGAAAGAGGGTTTCCAATCTCCTCAATCAAAAGTGAGGTTCAACTCTCTTATTTCAACGCGCAGATCAGAAAAAAGTTTCACAGAATGCTTCTGTGTAGTTTTTATTTGAAGATATTCCTTTTTGCACGATAGGCCTCATAGCGCTCAAAATTTCCACTTGCACTTTCTACAGAAAGACTGTTTCAAAACTCCTCAATCAAAAGTAGTTTTCAACTCTGTTATTTCCACGGACATATCAGAGAGAAGTTTCACAGAATGCTTCTGTGTTGTTTTTATTTGAAGATATTACTTTTTCCGCTACAGGCCTAATAGCGCTGCAAATATTCATTTGCAGTCTCTACAGAAAGAGTGTTTCAAAACTCCTCAATCAAAAGTAAAGTTCAACCTTGTTAGTTGAATGCACAGATCAGAAAGAAGTTTCACAGAATGCTTCTATGTAGTTTTTATTTGAAGGTATTCCTTTTTCCGCAATAGGCCTCATAGAGCTCAAAATGTCTACTTTCATTTTCTACAGAAAGAGTATTTCAAGACTCCTCAATCAAAAATAATTTTCATCTGAGATCGTTGAACTCTCAGATCAGAAAGAAGATTCACAGAATGCTTTTGTGTAGTTTTTATTTGAAGATATTCATTTTTCCGCGAGAGGCCTCATTGCGCTCCAAATGTCCACTTGCAATTCCTACAGAATGAGTGTTTCAAAACGCCTCAATCAAACGTAAGGTTCAACTCTGTTAGTTGAATACACAGATCAGAAAGTAGTTTCACAGACTGTTCCTGTGTAGTTTTTATTTGTAGATATTTCTTTTTCACGACGGGCCTCATAGCGCTCCAAATGTCCACTTGCAGTTTTTACAGAAAGAGCGTTTCAAAACAACGCAATCAAAAGTACGGTTCAAATCTGTTAGTTGAACTCACAGATCAGAAACAAGTTACGCAGAATGCTTTTGTGTCGTTTTCATTTGAAAGTATTTGTTTTTCCACGATAGGCCTCGTAGAGCTCCAAATGTCCACTTGTAGTTTCTAAAGAAAGAGTGTTTCAAAACTCCTCAATCAATAGTAAGGTTCAACTCTGTTAGTTGGACGCACAGATGAGAAAGGAGTTTCACAGAATGCTTCTGTGTAGTTTTTATTTGAAGATATCCCTTTTTCCACGATACTCCTCATAGCACTCCAAATGTCCACTTGCAGTTACTACAGAAAGAGTGTTTCAAAACTCCTCAATCAAAAGTAAGGTTCAACTCTATTTGTTGAGTGCCCAGATCAGAAAGAAGTTTCACAGAATGCTTCTGTGTAGTTTTTATTTCAGGAGATTCCTTTTTCCACGATAGGCCTCATAGCGCTCCAAATGTCCACTTTCAGTTTGTACAGAAAGAGTGTTTCAAAACTCCGCAATCAAAAGTAATTTTCAACTCTGATAGTTGAACGCACAGATCAGAAAGGAGGTTCGCAGAATGCTTCTGTGTAGTTTTTATTTGAAGTTATTCCTTTTTCGGCGAAAGGCCTCGTAACGCTCCAAATGACCAATTGCAGTTTCTAGAGAAAGAGTGTTTCAAATCTCCTCAATCAGAAGTAAGTTTCAACTCTCTTAGTTGAACACACAGATCAGAAATAAGTTTCACAGAATGCTTCTGTGTAGTTTTTATTTGAAGATATTGCTATTTCTGCGAAAGCCTCATAGCACTCCAAATATCCACTTTCAGTTACCTCAGAAGAAGTGTTTCAAAACACCTCAATAAAAAAGTAATGTTCAACTCTGTTAGTTGATCTCACCGATCAGAAAGAAGATTCACTGAATGCTTCTGGGTAGTTTTTATTTGAATATATTCCTTTTTCTGCCGTAGGCCTCATAGCACTCCAAATGTCCAGTTGCAGTTTCTATAGAAAGAATGTTTCAAAACTCTTCAATCAAAAGTAAGTTTCAACTCTGTTGGCTGAATGCACAGAACAGAAAACGTTTCACAGAATGCTTCTTTGTAGTTTTTATTTGAATATATTCCTTTTTCCACGATAGGCCTCATAGTGCTCCAAATGTCCACTTGCAGCTTCTACAATAAGAGGGATTCAAAACTTCTCAATCAGAAGTAAGGCTCAACTCTATTAGTTGAACGCACAGCTCAGAAAGAAGTTTCACTGAATGCTTCTGTGTAGTTTTTATTTGAAGATATTCCTTTTTCCGCGATAGGCCTCATTGTGCTACAAATGTCCACTTGCAGTTTCTACAGATAGAGTGTTTCAAAACTCCTCCATCAAAAGTAAGGTTCAACACACTTAGTTGAACGTACAGATCAGAAAGAAGTTTCACAGAATTCTTCTGTGTAGTTTTTATTTGAAGATATTCCTTTTTCCGCAATAGGCCTCACAGCGCTCCAGATATCCACTTTCATTTAAAACACAGAGAGTGTTTCAAAATTCCTCAATCAAAACTAAGGTTCAACTCTGATAGTAGAATGCACAGATCAGAAATAAGTTTCACAGAATGCTTCTGTGTAGTCTTTATTTGAAGATATGCCTTTTTAAGCGATAGGTCTCATAACGCTCCAAATGTCCTCTTGCAGTTTCTACAGAAAGAGTGTTTCAAAACTCCTTAATCCAAAGTAAGGTCCAATTCTGTTAACTGAACGCACAGATCAGAAGGAAGTTTCACAGGATCCTTCTGTATACTTTTTATTTGAAGGTATTCCTTTTTCGGAGATAGGCCACATTGCACTCCAAATGTCCACTTGCAGTATATACAGAAAGAGTGTTTCCAATCTCCTCAATCAAAAGTGAGGTTCAACTCTCTTATTTGAACGCGCAGATCAGAAAAAAGTTTCACAGAATGCTTCTGTGTAGTTTTTATTTGAAGATATTCCTTTTTGCACGATAGGCCTCATAGCGCTCAAAATTTCCACTTGCACTTTCTACAGAAAGACTGTTTCAAAACTCCTCAATCAAAAGTAGTTTTCAACTCTGTTATTTCCACGGACATATCAGAGAGAAGTTTCACAGAATGCTTCTGTGTAGTTTTTATTGAAGATATTACTTTTTCCACTACAGGCCTAATAGCGCTGCAAATATTCATTTGCAGTCTCTACAGAAAGAGTGTTTCAAAACTCCTCAATCAAAAGTAAAGTTCAACTCTGTTAGTTGAATGCACAGATCAGAAAGAAGTTTCACAGAATGCTTCTATGTAGTTTTTATTTGAAGGTATTCCTTTTTCCGCAATAGGCTTCATAGAGCTCAAAATGTCTACTTTCATTTTCTACAGGAAGAGTATTTCAAGTCTCCTCAATCAAAAATAATTTTCATCTGAGATCGTTGAACTCTCAGATCAGAAAGAAGATTCACAGAATGCTTCTGTGTAGTTTTTATTTGAAGATATTCATTTTTCCGCGAGAGGCCTCATTGCGCTCCAAATGTCCACTTGCAATTCCTACAGAATGAGTGTTTCAAAACGCCTCATTCAAACGTAAGGTTCAACTCTGTTAGTTGAATGCACAGATCAGAAAGTAGTTTCACAGAATGTTCCTGTGTAGTTTTTATTTGTAGATATTTCTTTTTCACGACGGGCCTCATAGCGCTCCAAATGTCCACTTGCAGTTTTTACAGAAAGAGCGTTTCAAAACAACGCAATCAAAAGTACGGTTCAACTCTGTTAGTTGAACTCACAGATCAGAAGCAAGTTACGCAGAATGCTTTTGTGTCGTTTTCATTTGAAAGTATTTGTTTTTCCACGATAGGCCTCGTAGAGCTCCAAATGTCCACTTGTAGTTTATAAAGAAAGAGTGTTTCAAAACTCCTCAATCAATAGTAAGATTCAACTCTGTTAGTTGGACGCACAGATGAGAAAGGAGTTTCACAGAATGCTTCTGTGTAGTTTTTATTTGAAGATATCCCTTTTTCCACGATACTCCTCATAGCACTCCAAATGTCCACTTGCAGTTACTACAGAAAGAGTGTTTCAAAACTCCTCAATCAAAAGTAAGGTTCAACTCTATTTGTTGAATGCCCAGATCAGAAAGAAGTTTCACAGAATGCTTCTGTGTAGTTTTTATTTCAGGAGATTCCTTTTTCCACGATAGGCCTCATAGCGCTCCAAATGTCCACTTTCAGTTTTTACAGAAAGAGTGTTTCAAAACTCCGCAATCAAAAGTAATTTTCAACTCTGATAGTTGAACGCACGGATCAGAAAGGAGGTTCGCAGAATGCTTCTGTGTAGTTTTTATTTGAAGTTATTCCTTTTTCGGCGAAAGGCCTCGTAGCGCTCCAAATGACCAATTGCAGTTTCTAGAGAAAGAGTCTTTCAAATCTCCTCAATCAGAAGTAAGTTTCAACTCTCTTAGTTGAACACACAGATCGGAAATAAGTTTCACAGAATGCTTCTGTGTAGTTTTTATTTGAAGATATTGCTATTTCTGCGAAAGCCTCATAGCACTCCAAATATCCACTTTCAGTTACCTCAGAAGAAGTGTTTCAAAACAGCTCAATAAAAAAGTAATGTTCAACTCTGTTAGTTGATCTCACCGATCAGAAAGAAGATTCACTGAATGCTTCTTGGTAGATTTTATTTGAATATATTCCTTTTTCTGCCGTAGGCCTCATAGCACTCCAAATGTCCAGTTGCAGTTTCTATAGAAAGAATGTTTGAAAACTCTTCAATCAAAAGTAAGTTTCAACTCTGTTGGCTGAATGCACAGAACAGAAAAAAGTTTCACAGAATGCTTCTTTGTAGTTTTTATTTGAATATATTCCTTTTTCCACGATAGGCCTCATAGTGCTCCAAATGTCCACTTGCAGCTTCTACAATAAGAGGGATTCAAAACTTCTCAATCAGAAATAAGGCTCAAATCTATTAGTTGAACGCACAGCTCAGAAAGAAGTTTCACTGAATGCTTCTGTGTAGTTTTTATTTGAAGATATTCCTTTTTCCGCCATAGGCCTCATTGTGCTACAAATGTCCACTTGCAGTTTCTACAGATAGAGTGTTTCAAAACTCCTCCATCAAAAGTAAGATTCAACACACTTAGTTGAACGTACAGATCAGAAAGAAGTTTCACAGAATTCTTCTGTGTAGTTTTTATTTGAAGATATTCCTTTTTCCGCAATAGGCCTCACAGCGCTCCAGATATCCACTTTCATTTAAAACACAGAGAGTGTTTCAAAATTCCTCAATCAAAAATAAGGTTCAACTCTGATAGTAGAATGCACAGATCAGAAATAAGTTTCACAGAATGCTTCTGTGTAGTCTTTATTTGAAGATATGCCTTTTTAAGCGATAGGTCTCATAACGCTCCAAATGTCCTCTTGCAGTTTCTACAGAAAGAGTGTTTCAAAACTCCTTAATCCAAAGTAAGGTCCAATTCTGTTAACTGAACGCACAGATCAGAAGGAAGTTTCACAGGATCCTTCTGTATAGTTTTTATTTGAAGATATTCCTTTTTCTGAGATAGGCCACATTGCACTCCAAATGTCCACTTGCAGTATATACAGAAAGAGTGTTTCCAATCTCCTCAATCAAAAGTGAGGTTCAACTCTCTTATTTGAACGCGCAGATCAGAAAAAAGTTTCACAGAATGCTTCTGTGTAGTTTTTATTTGAAGATATTCCTTTTTGCACGATAGGCCTCATAGCGCTCAAAATTTCCACTTGCACTTTCTACAGAAAGACTGTTTCAAAACTCCTCAATCAAAAGTAGTTTTCAACTCTGTTATTTCAACGGACATATCAGAGAGAAGTTTCACAGAATGCTTCTGTGTAGTTTTTATTTGAAGATATTACTTTTTCCAGTATAGGCCTAATAGCGCTGCAAATATTCATTTGCAGTCTCTACAGAAAGAGTGTTTCAAAACTCCTCAATCAAAAGTAAAGTTCAACTCTGTTAGTTGAATGCACAGATCAGAAAGAAGTTTCACAGAATGCTTCTATGTAGTTTTTATTTGAAGGTATTCCTTTTTCCGCAATAGGCCTCATAGAGCTCAAAATGTCTACATTCATTTTCTACAGAAAGAGTATTTCAAGACTCCTCAATCAAAAATAATTTTCATCTGAGATCGTTGAACTCTCAGATCAGAAAGAAGATTCACAGAATGCTTCTGTGTAGTTTTTATTTGAAGATATTCATTTTTCCGCGAGAGGCCTCATTGCGCTCCAAATGTCCACTTGCAATTCCCACAGAATGAGTGTTTCAAAACGCCTCAATCAAACGTAAGGTTCAACTCTGTTAGTTGAATGCACAGATCAGAAAGTAGTTTCACAGACTGTTCCTGTGTAGTTTTTATTTGTAGATATTTCTTTTTCACGACGGGCCTCATAGAGCTCAAATGTCCACTTGCAGTTTTTACAGAAAGAGCGTTTCAAAACAACGCAATCAAAAGTACGGTTCAAATCTGTTAGTTGAACTCACAGATCAGAAACAAGTTACGCAGAATGCTTCTGTGTCGTTTTCATTTGAAAGTATTTGTTTTTCCACGATAGGCCTCGTAGAGCTCCAAATGTCCACTTGTAGTTTCTAAAGAAAGAGTGTTTCAAAACTCCTCAATCAATAGTAAGATTCAACTCTGTTAGTTGGACGCACAGATGAGAAAGAAGTTTCACAGAATGCTTCTGTGTAGTTTTTATTTGAAGATATCCCTTTTTCCACGATACTCCTCATAGCACTCCAAATGTCCACTTGCAGTTACTACAGAAAGAGTGTTTCAAAACTCCTCAATCAAAAGTAAGGTTCAACTCCATTTGTTGAATGCCCAGATCAGAAAGAAGTTTCACAGAATGCTTCTGTGTAGTTTTTATTTCAGGAGATTCCTTTTTCCACGATAGGCCTCATAGCGCTCCAAATGTCCACTTTCAGTTTCTACAGAAAGAGTGTTTCAAACTCCGCAATCAAAAGTAATTTTCAACTCTGATAGTTGAACGCACGGATCAGAAAGGAGGTTCGCAGAATGCTTCTGTGAAGTTTTTATTTGAAGTTATTCCTTTTTCGGCGAAAGGCCTCGTAGCGCTCCAAATGACCAATTGCAGTTTCTAGAGAAAGAGTGTTTCAAATCTCCTCAATCAGAAGTAAGTTTCAACTCTCTTAGTTGAACACACAGATCAGAAATAAGTTTCACAGAATGCTTCTGTGTAGTTTTTATTTGAAGATATTGCTATTTCTGCGAAAGCCTCATAGCACTCCAAATATCCACTTTCAGTTACCTCAGAAGAAGTGTTTCAAAACACCTCAATAAAAAAGTAATGTTCAACTCTGTTAGTTGATCTCACCAATCAGAAAGAAGATTCACTGAATGCTTCTGGCTAGTTTTTATTTGAATATATTCCTTTTTCTGCCGTAGGCCTCATAGCACTCCAAATGTCCAGTTGCAGTTTCTATAGAAAGAATGTTTCAAAACTCTTCAATCAAAAGTAAGTTTCAACTCTGTTGGCTGAATGCACAGAACAGAAAAAAGTTTCACAGAATGCTTCTTTGTAGTTTTTATTTGAATATATTCCTTTTTCCACGATAGGCCTCATAGTGCTCCAAATGTCCACTTGCAGCTTCTACAATAAGAGGGATTCAAAACTTCTCAATCAGAAGTAAGGCTCAACTCTATTAGTTGAACGCACAGCTCAGAAAGAAGTTTCACTGAATGCTTCTGTGTAGTTTTTATTTGAAGATATTCCTTTTTCCGCGATAGGCCTCATTGTGCTACAAATGTCCACTTGCAGTTTCTACAGATAGAGTGTTTCAAAACTCCTCCATCAAAAGTAAGGTTCAACACACTTAGTTGAACGTACAGATCAGAAAGAAGTTTCACAGAATTCTTCTGTGTAGTTTTTATTTGAAGATATTCCTTTTTCCGCAATAGGCCTCACAGCGCTCCAGATGTCCACTTTCAGTTAAAACACAAAGAGTGTTTCAAAACTCCTCAAAAGTAAGGTTCAACTCTGATAGTAGAATGCACAGATCAGAAATAAGTTTCACAGAATGCTTCTGTGTAGTCTTTATTTGAAGATATGCCTTTTTAAGCGATAGGTCTCATAACGCTCCAAATGTCCTCTTGCAGTTTCTACAGAAAGAGTGTTTCAAAACTCCTTAATCCAAAGTAAGGTCCAATTCTGTTAACTGAACGCACAGATCAGAAGGAAGTTTCACAGGATCCTTCTGTATAGTTTTTATTTGAAGATATTCCTTTTTCCGCGATAGGCCTCATTGTGCTACAAATGTCCACTTGCAGTTTCTACAGATAGAGTGTTTCAAAACTCCTCCATCAAAAGTAAGGTTCAACACACTTAGTTGAACGTACAGATCAGAAAGAAGTTTCACAGAATTCTTCTGTGTAGTTTTTATTTGAAGATATTCCTTTTTCCGCAATAGGCCTCACAGCGCTCCAGATATCCACTTTCATTTAAAACACAGAGAGTGTTTCAAAATTCCTCAATCAAAACTAAGGTTCAACTCTGATAGTAGAATGCACAGATCAGAAATAAGTTTCACAGAATGCTTCTGTGTAGTCTTTATTTGAAGATATGCCTTTTTAAGCGATAGGTCTCATAACGCTCCAAATGTCCTCTTGCAGTTTCTACAGAAAGAGTGTTTCAAAACTCCTTAATCCAAAGTAAGGTCCAATTCTGTTAACTGAACGCACAGATCAGAAGGAAGTTTCACAGGATCCTTCTGTATACTTTTTATTTGAAGGTATTCCTTTTTCGGAGATAGGCCACATTGCACTCCAAATGTCCACTTGCAGTATATACAGAAAGAGTGTTTCCAATCTCCTCAATCAAAAGTGAGGTTCAACTCTCTTATTTGAACGCGCAGATCAGAAAAAAGTTTCACAGAATGCTTCTGTGTAGTTTTTATTTGAAGATATTCCTTTTTGCACGATAGGCCTCATAGCGCTCAAAATTTCCACTTGCACTTTCTACAGAAAGACTGTTTCAAAACTCCTCAATCAAAAGTAGTTTTCAACTCTGTTATTTCCACGGACATATCAGAGAGAAGTTTCACAGAATGCTTCTGTGTAGTTTTTATTGAAGATATTACTTTTTCCACTACAGGCCTAATAGCGCTGCAAATATTCATTTGCAGTCTCTACAGAAAGAGTGTTTCAAAACTCCTCAATCAAAAGTAAAGTTCAACTCTGTTAGTTGAATGCACAGATCAGAAAGAAGTTTCACAGAATGCTTCTATGTAGTTTTTATTTGAAGGTATTCCTTTTTCCGCAATAGGCTTCATAGAGCTCAAAATGTCTACTTTCATTTTCTACAGGAAGAGTATTTCAAGTCTCCTCAATCAAAAATAATTTTCATCTGAGATCGTTGAACTCTCAGATCAGAAAGAAGATTCACAGAATGCTTCTGTGTAGTTTTTATTTGAAGATATTCATTTTTCCGCGAGAGGCCTCATTGCGCTCCAAATGTCCACTTGCAATTCCTACAGAATGAATGTTTCAAAACGCCTCAATCAAACGTAAGGTTCAACTCTGTTAGTTGAATGCACAGATCAGAAAGTAGTTTCACAGAATGTTCCTGTGTAGTTTTTATTTGTAGATATTTCTTTTTCACGACGGGCCTCATAGCGCTCCAAATGTCCACTTGCAGTTTTTACAGAAAGAGCGTTTCAAAACAACGCAATCAAAAGTACGGTTCAACTCTGTTAGTTGAACTCACAGATCAGAAACAAGTTACGCAGAATGCTTTTGTGTCGTTTTCATTTGAAAGTATTTGTTTTTCCACGATAGGCCTCGTAGAGCTCCAAATGTCCACTTGTAGTTTATAAAGAAAGAGTGTTTCAAAACTCCTCAATCAATAGTAAGATTCAACTCTGTTAGTTGGACGCACAGATGAGAAAGGAGTTTCACAGAATGCTTCTGTGTAGTTTTTATTTGAAGATATCCCTTTTTCCACGATACTCCTCATAGCACTCCAAATGTCCACTTGCAGTTACTACAGAAAGAGTGTTTCAAAACTCCTCAATCAAAAGTAAGGTTCAACTCTATTTGTTGAATGCCCAGATCAGAAAGAAGTTTCACAGAATGCTTCTGTGTAGTTTTTATTTCAGGAGATTCCTTTTTCCACGATAGGCCTCATAGCGCTCCAAATGTCCACTTTCAGTTTTTACAGAAAGAGTGTTTCAAAACTCCGCAATCAAAAGTAATTTTCAACTCTGATAGTTGAACGCACGGATCAGAAAGGAGGTTCGCAGAATGCTTCTGTGTAGTTTTTATTTGAAGTTATTCCTTTTTCGGCGAAAGGCCTCGTAGCGCTCCAAATGACCAATTGCAGTTTCTAGAGAAAGAGTCTTTCAAATCTCCTCAATCAGAAGTAAGTTTCAACTCTCTTAGTTGAACACACAGATCGGAAATAAGTTTCACAGAATGCTTCTGTGTAGTTTTTATTTGAAGATATTGCTATTTCTGCGAAAGCCTCATAGCACTCCAAATATCCACTTTCAGTTACCTCAGAAGAAGTGTTTCAAAACAGCTCAATAAAAAAGTAATGTTCAACTCTGTTAGTTGATCTCACCGATCAGAAAGAAGATTCACTGAATGCTTCTTGGTAGATTTTATTTGAATATATTCCTTTTTCTGCCGTAGGCCTCATAGCACTCCAAATGTCCAGTTGCAGTTTCTATAGAAAGAATGTTTGAAAACTCTTCAATCAAAAGTAAGTTTCAACTCTGTTGGCTGAATGCACAGAACAGAAAAAAGTTTCACAGAATGCTTCTTTGTAGTTTTTATTTGAATATATTCCTTTTTCCACGATAGGCCTCATAGTGCTCCAAATGTCCACTTGCAGCTTCTACAATAAGAGGGATTCAAAACTTCTCAATCAGAAATAAGGCTCAAATCTATTAGTTGAACGCACAGCTCAGAAAGAAGTTTCACTGAATGCTTCTGTGTAGTTTTTATTTGAAGATATTCCTTTTTCCGCCATAGGCCTCATTGTGCTACAAATGTCCACTTGCAGTTTCTACAGATAGAGTGTTTCAAAACTCCTCCATCAAAAGTAAGATTCAACACACTTAGTTGAACGTACAGATCAGAAAGAAGTTTCACAGAATTCTTCTGTGTAGTTTTTATTTGAAGATATTCCTTTTTCCGCAATAGGCCTCACAGCGCTCCAGATATCCACTTTCATTTAAAACACAGAGAGTGTTTCAAAATTCCTCAATCAAAAATAAGGTTCAACTCTGATAGTAGAATGCACAGATCAGAAATAAGTTTCACAGAATGCTTCTGTGTAGTCTTTATTTGAAGATATGCCTTTTTAAGCGATAGGTCTCATAACGCTCCAAATGTCCTCTTGCAGTTTCTACAGAAAGAGTGTTTCAAAACTCCTTAATCCAAAGTAAGGTCCAATTCTGTTAACTGAACGCACAGATCAGAAGGAAGTTTCACAGGATCCTTCTGTATAGTTTTTATTTGAAGATATTCCTTTTTCTGAGATAGGCCACATTGCACTCCAAATGTCCACTTGCAGTATATACAGAAAGAGTGTTTCCAATCTCCTCAATCAAAAGTGAGGTTCAACTCTCTTATTTGAACGCGCAGATCAGAAAAAAGTTTCACAGAATGCTTCTGTGTAGTTTTTATTTGAAGATATTCCTTTTTGCACGATAGGCCTCATAGCGCTCAAAATTTCCACTTGCACTTTCTACAGAAAGACTGTTTCAAAACTCCTCAATCAAAAGTAGTTTTCAACTCTGTTATTTCAACGGACATATCAGAGAGAAGTTTCACAGAATGCTTCTGTGTAGTTTTTATTTGAAGATATTACTTTTTCCAGTATAGGCCTAATAGCGCTGCAAATATTCATTTGCAGTCTCTACAGAAAGAGTGTTTCAAAACTCCTCAATCAAAAGTAAAGTTCAACTCTGTTAGTTGAATGCACAGATCAGAAAGAAGTTTCACAGAATGCTTCTATGTAGTTTTTATTTGAAGGTATTCCTTTTTCCGCAATAGGCCTCATAGAGCTCAAAATGTCTACATTCATTTTCTACAGAAAGAGTATTTCAAGACTCCTCAATCAAAAATAATTTTCATCTGAGATCGTTGAACTCTCAGATCAGAAAGAAGATTCACAGAATGCTTCTGTGTAGTTTTTATTTGAAGATATTCATTTTTCCGCGAGAGGCCTCATTGCGCTCCAAATGTCCACTTGCAATTCCCACAGAATGAGTGTTTCAAAACGCCTCAATCAAACGTAAGGTTCAACTCTGTTAGTTGAATGCACAGATCAGAAAGTAGTTTCACAGACTGTTCCTGTGTAGTTTTTATTTGTAGATATTTCTTTTTCACGACGGGCCTCATAGAGCTCAAATGTCCACTTGCAGTTTTTACAGAAAGAGCGTTTCAAAACAACGCAATCAAAAGTACGGTTCAAATCTGTTAGTTGAACTCACAGATCAGAAACAAGTTACGCAGAATGCTTCTGTGTCGTTTTCATTTGAAAGTATTTGTTTTTCCACGATAGGCCTCGTAGAGCTCCAAATGTCCACTTGTAGTTTCTAAAGAAAGAGTGTTTCAAAACTCCTCAATCAATAGTAAGATTCAACTCTGTTAGTTGGACGCACAGATGAGAAAGAAGTTTCACAGAATGCTTCTGTGTAGTTTTTATTTGAAGATATCCCTTTTTCCACGATACTCCTCATAGCACTCCAAATGTCCACTTGCAGTTACTACAGAAAGAGTGTTTCAAAACTCCTCAATCAAAAGTAAGGTTCAACTCCATTTGTTGAATGCCCAGATCAGAAAGAAGTTTCACAGAATGCTTCTGTGTAGTTTTTATTTCAGGAGATTCCTTTTTCCACGATAGGCCTCATAGCGCTCCAAATGTCCACTTTCAGTTTCTACAGAAAGAGTGTTTCAAACTCCGCAATCAAAAGTAATTTTCAACTCTGATAGTTGAACGCACGGATCAGAAAGGAGGTTCGCAGAATGCTTCTGTGAAGTTTTTATTTGAAGTTATTCCTTTTTCGGCGAAAGGCCTCGTAGCGCTCCAAATGACCAATTGCAGTTTCTAGAGAAAGAGTGTTTCAAATCTCCTCAATCAGAAGTAAGTTTCAACTCTCTTAGTTGAACACACAGATCAGAAATAAGTTTCACAGAATGCTTCTGTGTAGTTTTTATTTGAAGATATTGCTATTTCTGCGAAAGCCTCATAGCACTCCAAATATCCACTTTCAGTTACCTCAGAAGAAGTGTTTCAAAACACCTCAATAAAAAAGTAATGTTCAACTCTGTTAGTTGATCTCACCAATCAGAAAGAAGATTCACTGAATGCTTCTGGCTAGTTTTTATTTGAATATATTCCTTTTTCTGCCGTAGGCCTCATAGCACTCCAAATGTCCAGTTGCAGTTTCTATAGAAAGAATGTTTCAAAACTCTTCAATCAAAAGTAAGTTTCAACTCTGTTGGCTGAATGCACAGAACAGAAAAAAGTTTCACAGAATGCTTCTTTGTAGTTTTTATTTGAATATATTCCTTTTTCCACGATAGGCCTCATAGTGCTCCAAATGTCCACTTGCAGCTTCTACAATAAGAGGGATTCAAAACTTCTCAATCAGAAGTAAGGCTCAACTCTATTAGTTGAACGCACAGCTCAGAAATAAGTTTCACTGAATGCTTCTGTGTAGTTTTTATTTGAAGATATTCCTTTTTCCGCGATAGGCCTCATTGTGCTACAAATGTCCACTTGCAGTTTCTACAGATAGAGTGTTTCAAAACTCCTCCATCAAAAGTAAGGTTCAACACACTTAGTTGAACGTACAGATCAGAAAGAAGTTTCACAGAATTCTTCTGTGTAGTTTTTATTTGAAGATATTCCTTTTTCCGCAATAGGCCTCACAGCGCTCCAGATGTCCACTTTCAGTTAAAACACAAAGAGTGTTTCAAAACTCCTCAAAAGTAAGGTTCAACTCTGATAGTAGAATGCACAGATCAGAAATAAGTTTCACAGAATGCTTCTGTGTAGTCTTTATTTGAAGATATGCCTTTTTAAGCGATAGGTCTCATAACGCTCCAAATGTCCTCTTGCAGTTTCTACAGAAAGAGTGTTTCAAAACTCCTTAATCCAAAGTAAGGTCCAATTCTGTTAACTGAACGCACAGATCAGAAGGAAGTTTCACAGGATCCTTCTGTATAGTTTTTATTTGAAGATATTCCTTTTTCTGAGATAGGCCACATTGCACTCCAAATGTCCACTTGCAGTATATACAGAAAGAGTGTTTCCAATCTCCTCAATCAAAAGTGAGGTTCAACTCTCTTATTTGAACGCGCAGATCAGAAAAAAGTTTCACAGAATGCTTCTGTGTAGTTTTTATTTGAAGATATTCCTTTTTGCACGATAGGCCTCATAGCGCTCAAAATTTCCACTTGCACTTTCTACAGAAAGACTGTTTCAAAACTCCTCAATCAAAAGTAGTTTTCAACTCTGTTATTTCAACGGACATATCAGAGAGAAGTTTCACAGAATGCTTCTGTGTAGTTTTTATTTGAAGATATTACTTTTTCCAGTATAGGCCTAATAGCGCTGCAAATATTCATTTGCAGTCTCTACAGAAAGAGTGTTTCAAAACTCCTCAATCAAAAGTAAAGTTCAACTCTGTTAGTTGAATGCACAGATCAGAAAGAAGTTTCACAGAATGCTTCTATGTAGTTTTTATTTGAAGGTATTCCTTTTTCCGCAATAGGCTTCATAGAGCTCAAAATGTCTACTTTCATTTTCTACAGGAAGAGTATTTCAAGTCTCCTCAATCAAAAATAATTTTCATCTGAGATCGTTGAACTCTCAGATCAGAAAGAAGATTCACAGAATGCTTCTGTGTAGTTTTTATTTGAAGATATTCATTTTTCCGCGAGAGGCCTCATTGCGCTCCAAATGTCCACTTGCAATTCCTACAGAATGAGTGTTTCAAAACGCCTCAATCAAACGTAAGGTTCAACTCTGTTAGTTGAATGCACAGATCAGAAAGTAGTTTCACAGAATGTTCCTGTGTAGTTTTTATTTGTAGATATTTCTTTTTCACGACGGGCCTCATAGCGCTCCAAATGTCCACTTGCAGTTTTTACAGAAAGAGCGTTTCAAAACAACGCAATCAAAAGTACGGTTCAACTCTGTTAGTTGAACTCACAGATCAGAAACAAGTTACGCAGAATGCTTTTGTGTCGTTTTCATTTGAAAGTATTTGTTTTTCCACGATAGGCCTCGTAGAGCTCCAAATGTCCACTTGTAGTTTATAAAGAAAGAGTGTTTCAAAACTCCTCAATCAATAGTAAGATTCAACTCTGTTAGTTGGACGCACAGATGAGAAAGGAGTTTCACAGAATGCTTCTGTGTAGTTTTTATTTGAAGATATCCCTTTTTCCACGATACTCCTCATAGCACTCCAAATGTCCACTTGCAGTTACTACAGAAAGAGTGTTTCAAAACTCCTCAATCAAAAGTAAGGTTCAACTCTATTTGTTGAATGCCCAGATCAGAAAGAAGTTTCACAGAATGCTTCTGTGTAGTTTTTATTTCAGGAGATTCCTTTTTCCACGATAGGCCTCATAGCGCTCCAAATGTCCACTTTCAGTTTTTACAGAAAGAGTGTTTCAAAACTCCGCAATCAAAAGTAATTTTCAACTCTGATAGTTGAACGCACGGATCAGAAAGGAGGTTCGCAGAATGCTTCTGTGTAGTTTTTATTTGAAGTTATTCCTTTTTCGGCGAAAGGCCTCGTAGCGCTCCAAATGACCAATTGCAGTTTCTAGAGAAAGAGTCTTTCAAATCTCCTCAATCAGAAGTAAGTTTCAACTCTCTTAGTTGAACACACAGATCGGAAATAAGTTTCACAGAATGCTTCTGTGTAGTTTTTATTTGAAGATATTGCTATTTCTGCGAAAGCCTCATAGCACTCCAAATATCCACTTTCAGTTACCTCAGAAGAAGTGTTTCAAAACAGCTCAATAAAAAAGTAATGTTCAACTCTGTTAGTTGATCTCACCGATCAGAAAGAAGATTCACTGAATGCTTCTTGGTAGATTTTATTTGAATATATTCCTTTTTCTGCCGTAGGCCTCATAGCACTCCAAATGTCCAGTTGCAGTTTCTATAGAAAGAATGTTTGAAAACTCTTCAATCAAAAGTAAGTTTCAACTCTGTTGGCTGAATGCACAGAACAGAAAAAAGTTTCACAGAATGCTTCTTTGTAGTTTTTATTTGAATATATTCCTTTTTCCACGATAGGCCTCATAGTGCTCCAAATGTCCACTTGCAGCTTCTACAATAAGAGGGATTCAAAACTTCTCAATCAGAAATAAGGCTCAAATCTATTAGTTGAACGCACAGCTCAGAAAGAAGTTTCACTGAATGCTTCTGTGTAGTTTTTATTTGAAGATATTCCTTTTTCCGCCATAGGCCTCATTGTGCTACAAATGTCCACTTGCAGTTTCTACAGATAGAGTGTTTCAAAACTCCTCCATCAAAAGTAAGATTCAACACACTTAGTTGAACGTACAGATCAGAAAGAAGTTTCACAGAATTCTTCTGTGTAGTTTTTATTTGAAGATATTCCTTTTTCCGCAATAGGCCTCACAGCGCTCCAGATATCCACTTTCATTTAAAACACAGAGAGTGTTTCAAAATTCCTCAATCAAAAATAAGGTTCAACTCTGATAGTAGAATGCACAGATCAGAAATAAGTTTCACAGAATGCTTCTGTGTAGTCTTTATTTGAAGATATGCCTTTTTAAGCGATAGGTCTCATAACGCTCCAAATGTCCTCTTGCAGTTTCTACAGAAAGAGTGTTTCAAAACTCCTTAATCCAAAGTAAGGTCCAATTCTGTTAACTGAACGCACAGATCAGAAGGAAGTTTCACAGGATCCTTCTGTATAGTTTTTATTTGAAGATATTCCTTTTTCTGAGATAGGCCACATTGCACTCCAAATGTCCACTTGCAGTATATACAGAAAGAGTGTTTCCAATCTCCTCAATCAAAAGTGAGGTTCAACTCTCTTATTTGAACGCGCAGATCAGAAAAAAGTTTCACAGAATGCTTCTGTGTAGTTTTTATTTGAAGATATTCCTTTTTGCACGATAGGCCTCATAGCGCTCAAAATTTCCACTTGCACTTTCTACAGAAAGACTGTTTCAAAACTCCTCAATCAAAAGTAGTTTTCAACTCTGTTATTTCAACGGACATATCAGAGAGAAGTTTCACAGAATGCTTCTGTGTAGTTTTTATTTGAAGATATTACTTTTTCCAGTATAGGCCTAATAGCGCTGCAAATATTCATTTGCAGTCTCTACAGAAAGAGTGTTTCAAAACTCCTCAATCAAAAGTAAAGTTCAACTCTGTTAGTTGAATGCACAGATCAGAAAGAAGTTTCACAGAATGCTTCTATGTAGTTTTTATTTGAAGGTATTCCTTTTTCCGCAATAGGCCTCATAGAGCTCAAAATGTCTACATTCATTTTCTACAGAAAGAGTATTTCAAGACTCCTCAATCAAAAATAATTTTCATCTGAGATCGTTGAACTCTCAGATCAGAAAGAAGATTCACAGAATGCTTCTGTGTAGTTTTTATTTGAAGATATTCATTTTTCCGCGAGAGGCCTCATTGCGCTCCAAATGTCCACTTGCAATTCCCACAGAATGAGTGTTTCAAAACGCCTCAATCAAACGTAAGGTTCAACTCTGTTAGTTGAATGCACAGATCAGAAAGTAGTTTCACAGACTGTTCCTGTGTAGTTTTTATTTGTAGATATTTCTTTTTCACGACGGGCCTCATAGAGCTCAAATGTCCACTTGCAGTTTTTACAGAAAGAGCGTTTCAAAACAACGCAATCAAAAGTACGGTTCAAATCTGTTAGTTGAACTCACAGATCAGAAACAAGTTACGCAGAATGCTTCTGTGTCGTTTTCATTTGAAAGTATTTGTTTTTCCACGATAGGCCTCGTAGAGCTCCAAATGTCCACTTGTAGTTTCTAAAGAAAGAGTGTTTCAAAACTCCTCAATCAATAGTAAGATTCAACTCTGTTAGTTGGACGCACAGATGAGAAAGAAGTTTCACAGAATGCTTCTGTGTAGTTTTTATTTGAAGATATCCCTTTTTCCACGATACTCCTCATAGCACTCCAAATGTCCACTTGCAGTTACTACAGAAAGAGTGTTTCAAAACTCCTCAATCAAAAGTAAGGTTCAACTCCATTTGTTGAATGCCCAGATCAGAAAGAAGTTTCACAGAATGCTTCTGTGTAGTTTTTATTTCAGGAGATTCCTTTTTCCACGATAGGCCTCATAGCGCTCCAAATGTCCACTTTCAGTTTCTACAGAAAGAGTGTTTCAAACTCCGCAATCAAAAGTAATTTTCAACTCTGATAGT
Source organism: Symphalangus syndactylus (assembly GCF_028878055.3). NCBI lineage: Eukaryota > Metazoa > Chordata > Mammalia > Primates > Hylobatidae > Symphalangus > Symphalangus syndactylus. The sequence goes on along the minus strand of NC_072434.2, from coordinate 44,156,977 downwards.
TGAACGCACGGATCAGAAAGGAGGTTCGCAGAATGCTTCTGTGAAGTTTTTATTTGAAGTTATTCCTTTTTCGGCGAAAGGCCTCGTAGCGCTCCAAATGACCAATTGCAGTTACTAGAGAAAGAGTGTTTCAAATCTCCTCAATCAGAAGTAAGTTTCAACTCTCTTAGTTGAACACACAGATCAGAAATAAGTTTCACAGAATGCTTCTGTGTAGTTTTTATTTGAAGATATTGCTATTTCTGCGAAAGCCTCATAGCACTCCAAATATCCACTTTCAGTTACCTCAGAAGAAGTGTTTCAAAACACCTCAATAAAAAAGTAATGTTCAACTCTGTTAGTTGATCTCACCAATCAGAAAGAAGATTCACTGAATGCTTCTGGCTAGTTTTTATTTGAATATATTCCTTTTTCTGCCGTAGGCCTCATAGCACTCCAAATGTCCAGTTGCAGTTTCTATAGAAAGAATGTTTCAAAACTCTTCAATCAAAAGTAAGTTTCAACTCTGTTGGCTGAATGCACAGAACAGAAAAAAGTTTCACAGAATGCTTCTTTGTAGTTTTTATTTGAATATATTCCTTTTTCCACGATAGGCCTCATAGTGCTCCAAATGTCCACTTGCAGCTTCTACAATAAGAGGGATTCAAAACTTCTCAATCAGAAGTAAGGCTCAACTCTATTAGTTGAACGCACAGCTCAGAAATAAGTTTCACTGAATGCTTCTGTGTAGTTTTTATTTGAAGATATTCCTTTTTCCGCGATAGGCCTCATTGTGCTACAAATGTCCACTTGCAGTTTCTACAGATAGAGTGTTTCAAAACTCCTCCATCAAAAGTAAGGTTCAACACACTTAGTTGAACGTACAGATCAGAAAGAAGTTTCACAGAATTCTTCTGTGTAGTTTTTATTTGAAGATATTCCTTTTTCCGCAATAGGCCTCACAGCGCTCCAGATGTCCACTTTCAGTTAAAACACAAAGAGTGTTTCAAAACTCCTCAAAAGTAAGGTTCAACTCTGATAGTAGAATGCACAGATCAGAAATAAGTTTCACAGAATGCTTCTGTGTAGTCTTTATTTGAAGATATGCCTTTTTAAGCGATAGGTCTCATAACGCTCCAAATGTCCTCTTGCAGTTTCTACAGAAAGAGTGTTTCAAAACTCCTTAATCCAAAGTAAGGTCCAATTCTGTTAACTGAACGCACAGATCAGAAGGAAGTTTCACAGGATCCTTCTGTATAGTTTTTATTTGAAGATATTCCTTTTTCTGAGATAGGCCACATTGCACTCCAAATGTCCACTTGCAGTATATACAGAAAGAGTGTTTCCAATCTCCTCAATCAAAAGTGAGGTTCAACTCTCTTATTTGAACGCGCAGATCAGAAAAAAGTTTCACAGAATGCTTCTGTGTAGTTTTTATTTGAAGATATTCCTTTTTGCACGATAGGCCTCATAGCGCTCAAAATTTCCACTTGCACTTTCTACAGAAAGACTGTTTCAAAACTCCTCAATCAAAAGTAGTTTTCAACTCTGTTATTTCAACGGACATATCAGAGAGAAGTTTCACAGAATGCTTCTGTGTAGTTTTTATTTGAAGATATTACTTTTTCCGCTACAGGCCTAATAGCGCTGCAAATATTCATTTTCAGTCTCTACAGAAAGAGTGTTTCAAAACTCCTCAATCAAAAGTAAAGTTCAACTCTGTTAGTTGAATGCACATATCAGAAAGAAGTTTCACAGAATGCTTCTATGTAGTTTTTATTTGAAGGTATTCCTTTTTCTGCAATAGGCCTCATAGAGCTCAAAATATCTACTTTCATTTTCTACAGAAAGAGTATTTCAAGACTCCTCAATCAAAAATAATTTTTATCTGAGATCGTTGAACTCTCAGATCAGAAAGAAGATTCACAGAATGCTTCTGTGTAGTTTTTATTTGAAGATATTCATTTTTCCGCGAGAGGCCTCATTGCGCTCCAAATGTCCACTTGCAATTCCTACAGAATGAGTGTTTGAAAACGCCTCAATCAAACGTAAGGTTCAACTCTGTTAGTTGAATGCACAGATCAGAAAGTAGTTTCACAGACTGTTCCTGTGTAGTTTTTATTTGTAGATATTTCTTTTTCACGACGGGCCTCATAGCGCTCCAAATGTCCACTTGCAGTTTTTACAGAAAGAGCGTTTCAAAACAACGCAATCAAAAGTACGGTTCAACTCTGTTAGTTGAACTCACAGATCAGAAACAAGTTACGCAGAATGCTTCTGTGTCGTTTTCATTTGAAAGTATTTGTTTTTCCACGATAGGCCTCGTAGAGCTCCAAATGTCCACTTGTAGTTTCTAAAGAAAGAGTGTTTCAAAACTCCTCAATCAATAGTAAGATTCAACTCTGTTAGTTGGACGCACAGATGAGAAAGAAGTTTCACAGAATGCTTCTGTGTAGTTTTTATTTGAAGATATCCCTTTTTCCACGATACTCCTCATAGCACTCCAAATGTCCACTTGCAGTTACTACAGAAAGAGTGTTTCAAAACTCCTCAATCAAAAGTAAGGTTAAACTCCATTTGTTGAATGCCCAGATCAGAAAGAAGTTTCACAGAATGCTTCTGTGTAGTTTTTATTTCAGGAGATTCCTTTTTCCACGATAGGCCTCATAGCGCTCCAAATGTCCACTTTCAGTTTCTACAGAAAGAGTGTTTCAAACTCCGCAATCAAAAGTAATTTTCAACTCTGATAGTTGAACGCACGGATCAGAAAGGAGGTTCTCAGAATGCTTCTGTGTAGTTTTTATTTGAAGTTATTCCTTTTTCGGCGAAAAGCCTCGTAGCGCTCCAAATGACCAATTGCAGTTTCTAGAGAAAGAGTGTTTCAAATCTCCTCAATCAGAAGTAAGTTTCAACTCTCTTAGTTGAACACACAGATCAGAAATAAGTTTCACAGAATGCTTCTGTGTAGTTTTTATTTGAAGATATTGCTATTTCTGCGAAAGCCTCATAGCACTCCAAATATCCACTTTCAGTTACCTCAGAAGGAGTGTTTCAAAACACCTCAATAAAAAAGTAATGTTCAACTCTGTTAGTTGATCTCACCGATCAGAAAGAAGATTCACTGAATGCTTCTGGGTAGTTTTTATTTGAATATATTCCTTTTTCTGCCGTAGGCCTCATAGCACTCCAAATGTCCAGTTGCAGTTTCTATAGAAAGAATGTTTCAAAACTCTTCAATCAAAAGTAAGTTTCAACTCTGTTGGCTGAATGCACAGAACAGAAAAAGTTTCACAGAATGCTTCTTTGTAGTTTTTATTTGAATATATTCCTTTTTCCACGATAGGCCTCATAGTGCTCCAAATGTCCACTTGCAGCTTCTACAATAAGAGGGATTCAAAACTTCTCAATCAGAAGTAAGGCTCAACTCTATTAGTTGAACGCACAGCTCAGAAAGAAGTTTCACTGAATGCTTCTGTGTAGTTTTTATTTGAAGATATTCCTTTTTCCGCGATAGGCCTCATTGTGCTACAAATGTCCACTTGCAGTTTCTACAGATAGAGTGTTTCAAAACTCCTCCATCAAAAGTAAGGTTCAACACACTTACTTGAACGTACAGATCAGAAAGAAGTTTCACAGAATTCTTCTGTGTAGTTTTTATTTGAAGATATTCCTTTTTCCGCAATAGGCCTCACAGCGCTCCAGATGTCCACTTTCAGTTAAAACACAAAGAGTGTTTCAAAACTCCTCAATCAAAAGTAAGGTTCAACTCTGATAGTAGAATGCACAGATCAGAAATAAGTTTCACAGAATGCTTCTGTGTAGTCTTTATTTGAAGATATGCCTTTTTAAGCGATAGGTCTCATAACGCTCCAAATGTCCTCTTGCAGTTTCTACAGAAAGAGTGTTTCAAAACTCCTTAATCCAAAGTAAGGTCCAATTCTGTTAACTGAACGCACAGATCAGAAGGAAGTTTCACAGGATCCTTCTGTATACTTTTTATTTGAAGATATTCCTTTTTCTGAGATAGGCCACATTGCACTCCAAATGTCCACTTGCAGTATATACAGAAAGAGTGTTTCCAATCTCCTCAATCAAAAGTGAGGTTCAACTCTCTTATTTGAACGCGCAGATCAGAAAAAAGTTTCACAGAATGCTTCTGTGTAGTTTTTATTTGAAGATATTCCTTTTTGCACGATAGGCCTCATAGCGCTCAAAATTTCCACTTGCACTTTCTACAGAAAGACTGTTTCAAAACTCCTCAATCAAAAGTAGTTTTCAACTCTGTTATTTCAACGGACATATCAGAGAGAAGTTTCACAGAATGCTTCTGTGTAGTTTTTATTTGAAGATATTACTTTTTCCGCTACAGGCCTAATAGCGCTGCAAATATTCATTTGCAGTCTCTACAGAAAGAGTGTTTCAAAACTCCTCAATCAAAAGTAAAGTTCAACTCTGTTAGTTGAATGCACAGATCAGAAAGAAGTTTCACAGAATGCTTCTATGTAGTTTTAATTTGAAGGTATTCCTTTTTCCACAATAGGCCTCATAGAGCTCAAAATATCTACTTTCATTTTCTACAGAAAGAGTATTTCAAGACTCCTCAATCAAAAATAATTTTCATCTGAGATCGTTGAACTCTCAGATCAGAAAGAAGATTCACAGAGTGCTTCTGTGTAGTTTTTATTTGAAGATATTCATTTTTCTGCGAGAGGCCTCATTGCGCTCCAAATGTCCACTTGCAATTCCTACAGAATGAGTGTTTCAAAACGCCTCAATCAAACGTAAGGTTCAACTCTGTTAGTTGAATGCACAGATCAGAAAGTAGTTTCACAGACTGTTCCTGTGTAGTTTTTATTTGTAGATATTTATTTTTCACGACGGGCCTCATAGCGCTCCAAATGTCCACTTGCAGTTTTTACAGAAAGAGCGTTTCAAAACAACGCAATCAAAAGTACGGTTCAACTCTGTTAGTTGAACTCACAGATCAGAAACAAGTTACGCAGAATGCTTCTGTGTCGTTTTCATTTGAAAGTATTTGTTTTTCCACGATAGGCCTCGTAGAGCTCCAAATGTCCACTTGTAGTTTCTAAAGAAAGAGTGTTTCAAAACTCCTCAATCAATAGTAAGATTCAACTCTGTTAGTTGGACGCACAGATGAGAAAGAAGTTTCACAGAATGCTTCTGTGTAGTTTTTATTTGAAGATATCACTTTTTCCATGATACTCCTCATAGCACTCCAAATGTCCACTTGCAGTTACTACAGAAAGAGTGTTTCAAAACTCCTCAATCAAAAGTAAGGTTCAACTCCATTTGTTGAATGCCCAGATCAGAAAGAAGTTTCACAGAATGCTTCTGTGTAGTTTTTATTTCAGGAGATTCCTTTTTCCACGATAGGCCTCATAGCGCTCCAAATGTCCACTTTCAGTTTCTACAGAAAGAGTGTTTCAAACTTCGCAATCAAAAGTAATTTTCAACTCTGATAGTTGAACGCACGGATCAGAAAGGAGGTTCGCAGAATGCTTCTGTGTAGTTTTTATTGTAAGTTATTCCTTTTTCGGCGAAAGGCCTCGTAGCGCTCCAAATGACCAATTGCAGTTTCTAGAGAAAGAGTGTTTCAAATCTCCTCAATCAGAAGTAAGTTTCAACTCTCTTAGTTGAACACACAGATCAGAAATAAGTTTCACAGAATGCTTCTGTGTAGTTTTTATTTGAAGATATTGCTATTTCTGCGAAAGCCTCATAGCACTCCAAATATCCACTTTCAGTTACCTCAGAAGAAGTGTTTCAAAACACCTCAATAAAAAAGTAATGTTCAACTCTGTTAGTTGATCTCACCGATCAGAAAGAAGATTCACTGAATGCTTCTGGGTAGTTTTTATTTGAATATATTCCTTTTTCTGCCGTAGGCCTCATAGCACTCCAAATGTCCAGTTGCAGTTTCTATAGAAAGAATGTTTCAAAACTCTTCAATCAAAAGTAAGTTTCAACTCTGTTGGCTGAATGCACAGAACAGAAAAAAGTTTCACAGAATGCTTCTTTGTAGTTTTTATTTGAATATATTCCTTTTTCCACGATAGGCCTCATAGTGCTCCAAATGTCCACTTGCAGCTTCTACAATAAGAGGGATTCAAAACTTCTCAATCAGAAGTAAGGCTCAACTCTATTAGTTGAACGCACAGCTCAGAAAGAAGTTTCACTGAATGCTTCTGTGTAGTTTTTATTTGAAGATATTCCTTTTTCCGCGATAGGCCTCATTGTGCTACAAATGTCCACTTGCAGTTTCTACAGATAGAGTGTTTCAAAACTCCTCCATCAAAAGTAAGGTTCAACACACTTAGTTGAACGTACAGATCAGAAAGAAGTTTCACAGAATTCTTCTGTGTAGTTTTTATTTGAAGATATTCCTTTTTCCGCAATAGGCCTCACAGCGCTCCAGATGTCCACTTTCAGTTAAAACACAAAGAGTGTTTCAAAACTCCTCAATCAAAAGTAAGGTTCAACTCTGATAGTAGAATGCACAGATCAGAAATAAGTTTCACAGAATGCTTCTGTGTAGTCTTTATTTGAAGATATGCCTTTTTAAGCGATAGGTCTCATAACGCTCCAAATGTCCTCTTGCAGTTTCTACAGAAAGAGTGTTTCAAAACTCCTTAATCCAAAGTAAGGTCCAATTCTGTTAACTGAACGCACAGATCAGAAGGAAGTTTCACAGGATCCTTCTGTATAGCTTTTATTTGAAGATATTCCTTTTTCTGAGATAGGCCACATTGCACTCCAAATGTCCACTTGCAGTATATACAGAAAGAGTGTTTCCAATCTCCTCAATCAAAAGTGAGGTTCAACTCTCTTATTTGAACGCGCAGATCAGAAAAAAGTTTCACAGAATGCTTCTGTGTAGTTTTTATTTGAAGATATTCCTTTTTGCACGATAGGCCTCATAGCGCTCAAAATTTCCACTTGCACTTTCTACAGAAAGACTGTTTCAAAACTCCTCAATCAAAAGTAGTTTTCAACTCTGTTATTTCAACGGACATATCAGAGAGAAGTTTCACAGAATGCTTCTGTGTAGTTTTTATTTGAAGATATTACTTTTTCCGCTACAGGCCTAATAGCGCTGCAAATATTCATTTTCAGTCTCTACAGAAAGAGTGTTTCAAAACTCCTCAATCAAAAGTAAAGTTCAACTCTGTTTGTTGAATGCACAGATCAGAAAGAAGTTTCACAGAATGCTTCTATGTAGTTTTTATTTGAAGATATTCCTTTTTCCACAATAGGCCTCATAGAGCTCAAAATGTCTACATTCATTTTCTACAGAAAGAGTGTTTCAAGGCTCCTCAATCAAAAGTAACTTTCATCTCAGATCGTTGAACTCTCAGATCAGAAAGAAGATTCACAGAATGCTTCTGTGTAGTTTTTATTTGAAGATATTCATTTTTCCGCGAGAGGCCTCATTGCGCTCCAAATGTCCACATGCAGTTCCTACAGAATGAGTGTTTCAAAACTCCTCAATCAAACGTAAGTTTCAACTCTGTTCGTTGAATGCACAGATATGAAAGTAGTTTCACAGAATGTTCCTGTGTAGTTTTTAATTGTAGATATTTCTTTTTCACGACGGGCCTCATAGAGATCCAAATGTCTACTTGCAGTTTTTACAGAAAGAGCGTTTCAAAACAACGCAATCAAAAGTACAGTTCAACTCTGTTAGTTGAACTCACAGATCAGAAACATGTTACACAGAATGCTTCTGTGTCGTTTTCATTTGAAAGTATTTGTTTTTCCACGATAGGCCTCGTAGAGCTCCAAATGTCCACTTGCAGTTTCTACAGAAAGAATGTTTCAAAACTCCTCAATCAATAGTAAGATTCAACTCTGTTAGTTGGACGCACAGATGAGAAAGAAATTTCCCAGAATGCTTCTGTATAGTTTTTATTTGAAGATATCCCTTTTTCCACGATACTCTTCATTGCACTCCAAATGTCCACTTGCAGTTACTACGGAAAGAGTGTTTCAAAACTCCTCAAACAAAAGTAAGGTTCAACTCTATTTGTTGAATGCCCAGATCAGAAAGAAGTTTCACAGAATGCTTCTGTGTAGTTTTTATTTCAGGAGACTCCTTTTTCCACGATATGCCTCATAGCGCTCCAAATGTCCACTTTCAGATTCTACAGAAAGAATGTTTCAAAACTCCGCAATCAAAAGTAATTTTCAACTCTGACACTTGAACGCACGGATCAGAAAGAAGGTTCGCAGAATGTTTCAGTGTAGTTTTTATTTGAAGATATTGTTTTTTCTGCGAAAGGCCTCGTAGCACTCCAAATGACCAATTGCAGTTTCTAGAGAAAGAGAATTTCAAATCTCCTCAATCAGAAGTAAGTTTCAACTCTCTTAGTTGAAGACACAGATCAGAAATAAGTTTCACAGACTGCTTCTTTGTAGTTTTTATTTGAAGATATCCCTTTTTCCACGATACTCCTCATAGCACTCCAAATGTCCACTTGCAGTTACTACAGAAAGAGTGTTTCAAAACTCCTCAATCAAAAGTAAGGTTCAACTCCGTTTGTTGAATGCCCAGATCAGAAAGAAGTTTCACAGAATGCTTCTGTGTAGTTTTTATTTCAGGAGATTCCTTTTTCCACGATAGGCCTCATAGCGCTCCAAATGTCCACTTTCAGTTTCTACAGAAAGAGTGTTTCAAAACTCCGCAATCAAAAGTAATTTTCAACTCTGATAGTTTAACGCACGGATCAGAAAGGAGGTTCGCAGAATGCTTCTGTGTAGTTTTTATTTGAAGTTATTCCTTTTTCGGCGAAAGGCCTCGTAGCGCTCCAAATGACCAATTGCAGTTTCTAGAGAAAGAGTGTTTCAAATCTCCTCAATCAGAAGTAAGTTTCAACTCTCTTAGTTGAACACACAGATCAGAAATAAGTTTCACAGAATGCTTCTGTGTAGTTTTTATTTGAAGATATTGCTATTTCTGCGAAAGCCTCATAGCACTCCAAATATCCACTTTCAGTTACCTCAGAAGAAGTGTTTCAAAACACCTCAATAAAAAAGTAATATTCACCTCTGTTAGTTGATCTCACCGATCAGAAAGAAGATTCACTGAATGCTTCTGGCTAGTTTTTATTTGAATATATTCCTTTTTCTGCCGTAGGCCTCATAGCACTCCAAATGTCCAGTTGCAGTTTCTATAGAAAGAATGTTTCAAAACTCTTCAATCAAAAGTAAGTTTCAACTCTGTTGGCTGAATGCACAGAACAGAAAAAAGTTTCACAGAATGCTTCTTTGTAGTTTTTATTTGAATATATTCCTTTTTCCACGATAGGCCTCATAGTGCTCCAAATGTCCACTTGCAGCTTCTACAATAAGAGGGATTCAAAACTTCTCAATCAGAAGTAAGGCTCAACTCTATTAGTTGAACGCACAGCTCAGAAAGAAGTTTCACTGAATGCTTCTGTGTAGTTTTTATTTGAAGATATTCCTTTTTCCGCGATAGGCCTCATTGTGCTACAAATGTCCACTTGCAGTTTCTACAGATAGAGTGTTTCAAAACTCCTCCATCAAAAGTAAGGTTCAACACACTTAGTTGAACGTACAGATCAGAAAGAAGTTTCACAGAATTCTTCTGTGTAGTTTTTATTTGAAGATATTCCTTTTTCCACAATAGGCCTCACAGCGCTCCAGATGTCCACTTTCACTTAAAACACAAAGAGTGTTTCAAAACTCCTCAATCAAAAGTAAGGTTCAACTCTGATAGTAGAATGCACAGATCAGAAATAAGTTTCACAGAATGCTTCTGTGTAGTCTTTATTTGAAGATATGCCTTTTTAAGCGATAGGTCTCATAACGCTCCAAATGTCCTCTTGCAGTTTCTACAGAAAGAGTGTTTCAAAACTCCTTAATCCAAAGTAAGGTCCAATTCTGTTAACTGAACGCACAGATCAGAAGGAAGTTTCACAGGATCCTTCTGTATAGCTTTTATTTGAAGATATTCCTTTTTCTGAGATAGGCCACATTGCACTCCAAATGTCCACTTGCAGTATATACAGAAAGAGTGTTTCCAATCTCCTCAATCAAAAGTGAGGTTCAACTCTCTTATTTGAACGCGCAGATCAGAAAAAAGTTTCACAGAATGCTTCTGTGTAGTTTTTATTTGAAGATATTCCTTTTTGCACGATAGGCCTCATAGCGCTCAAAATTTCCACTTGCACTTTCTACAGAAAGACTGTTTCAAAACTCCTCAATCAAAAGTAGTTTTCAACTCTGTTATTTCAACGGACATATCAGAGAGAAGTTTCACAGAATGCTTCTGTGTAGTTTTTATTTGAAGATATTACTTTTTCCGCTACAGGCCTAATAGCGCTGCAAATATTCATTTTCAGTCTCTACAGAAAGAGTGTTTCAAAACTCCTCAATCAAAAGTAAAGTTCAACTCTGTTTGTTGAATGCACAGATCAGAAAGAAGTTTCACAGAATGCTTCTATGTAGTTTTTATTTGAAGATATTCCTTTTTCCACAATAGGCCTCATAGAGCTCAAAATGTCTACATTCATTTTCTACAGAAAGAGTGTTTCAAGGCTCCTCAATCAAAAGTAACTTTCATCTCAGATCGTTGAACTCTCAGATCAGAAAGAAGATTCACAGAATGCTTCTGTGTAGTTTTTATTTGAAGATATTCATTTTTCCGCGAGAGGCCTCATTGCGCTCCAAATGTCCACATGCAGTTCCTACAGAATGAGTGTTTCAAAACTCCTCAATCAAACGTAAGGTTCAACTCTGTTCGTTGAATGCACAGATATGAAAGTAGTTTCACAGAATGTTCCTGTGTAGTTTTTAATTGTAGATATTTCTTTTTCAGGACGGGCCTCATAGAGATCCAAATGTCTACTTGCAGTTTTTACAGAAAGAGCGTTTCAAAACAACGCAATCAAAAGTACGGTTCAACTCTGTTAGTTGAACTCACAGATCAGAAACATGTTACACAGAATGCTTCTGTGTCGTTTTCATTTGAAAGTATTTGTTTTTCCACAATAGGCCTCGTAGAGCTCCAAATGTCCACTTGCAGTTTCTACAGAAAGAATGTTTCAAAACTCCTCAATCAATAGTAAGATTCAACTCTGTTAGTTGGACGCACAGATGAGAAAGAAATTTCCCAGAATGATTCTGTATAGTTTTTATTTGAAGATATCCCTTTTTCCACGATACTCTTCATTGCACTCCAAATGTCCACTTGCAGTTACTACGGAAAGAGTGTTTCAAAACTCCTCAATCAAAAGTAAGGTTCAACTCTATTTGTTGAATGCCCAGATCAGAAAGAAGTTTCACAGAATGCTTCTGTGTAGTTTTTATTTCAGGAGACTCCTTTTTCCACGATATGCCTCATAGCGCTCCAAATGTCCACTTTCAGTTTCTACAGAAAGAGTGTTTCAAAACTCCGCAATCAAAAGTAATTTTCAACTCTGACACTTGAACGCACGGATCAGAAAGAAGGTTCGCAGAATGTTTCAGTGTAGTTTTTATTTGAAGATATTGTTTTTTCTGCGAAAGGCCTCGTAGCACTCCAAATGACCAATTGCAGTTTCTAGAGAAAGAGAATTTCAAATCTCCTCAAACAGAAGTAAGTTTCAACTCTCTTAGTTGAAGACACAGATCAGAAATAAGTTTCACAGAATGCTTCTGTGTAGTTTTTATTTGAAGATATTATTATTTCTGCGAAAGCCTCATAGCACTCCAAATATCCACTTTCAGTTACCTCAGAAGGAGTGTTTCAAAACACCTCAATAAAAAAGTAATGTTCAACTCTGTTAGTTGATCTCACCGATCAGAAAGAAGATTCACTGAATGCTTCTGGGTAGTTTTTATTTGAATATATTCCTTTTTCTGCCGTAGGCCTCATAGCACTCCAAATGTCCAGTTGCAGTTTCTATAGAAAGAATGTTTCAAAACTCTTCAATCAAAAGTAAGTTTCAACTCTGTTGGCTGAATGCACAGAACAGAAAAAAGTTTCACAGAATGCTTCTTTGTAGTTTTTATTTGAATATATTCCTTTTTCCACGATAGGCCTCATAGTGCTCCAAATGTCCACTTGCAGCTTCTACAATAAGAGGGATTCAAAACTTCTCAATCAGAAGTAAGGCTCAACTCTATTAGTTGAACGCACAGCTCAGAAAGAAGTTTCACTGAATGCTTCTGTGTAGTTTTTATTTGAAGATATTCCTTTTTCCGCGATAGGCCTCATTGTGCTACAAATGTCCACTTGCAGTTTCTACAGATAGAGTGTTTCAAAACTCCTCCATCAAAAGTAAGGTTCAACACACTTAGTTGAACGTACAGATCAGAAAGAAGTTTCACAGAATTCTTCTGTGTAGTTTTTATTTGAAGATATTCCTTTTTCCGCAATAGGCCTCACAGCGCTCCAGATGTCCACTTTCAGTTAAAACACAAAGAGTGTTTCAAAACTCCTCAATCAAAAGTAAGGTTCAACTCTGATAGTAGAATGCACAGATCAGAAATAAGTTTCACAGAATGCTTCTGTGTAGTCTTTATTTGAAGATATGCCTTTTTAAGCGATAGGTCTCATAACGCTCCAAATGTCCTCTTGCAGTTTCTACAGAAAGAGTGTTTCAAAACTCCTTAATCCAAAGTAAGGTCCAATTCTGTTAACTGAACGCACAGATCAGAAGGAAGTTTCACAGGATCCTTCTGTATACTTTTTATTTGAAGATATTCCTTTTTCTGAGATAGGCCACATTGCACTCCAAATGTCCACTTGCAGTATATACAGAAAGAGTGTTTCCAATCTCCTCAATCAAAAGTGAGGTTCAACTCTCTTATTTGAACGCGCAGATCAGAAAAAAGTTTCACAGAATGCTTCTGTGTAGTTTTTATTTGAAGATATTCCTTTTTGCACGATAGGCCTCATAGCGCTCAAAATTTCCACTTGCACTTTCTACAGAAAGACTGTTTCAAAACTCCTCAATCAAAAGTAGTTTTCAACTCTGTTATTTCAACGGACATATCAGAGAGAAGTTTCACAGAATGCTTCTGTGTAGTTTTTATTTGAAGATATTACTTTTTCTGCTACAGGCCTAATAGCGCTGCAAATATTCATTTGCAGTCTCTACAGAAAGAGTGTTTCAAAACTCCTCAATCAAAAGTAAAGTTCAACTCTGTTAGTTGAATGCACAGATCAGAAAGAAGTTTCACAGAATGCTTCTATGTAGTTTTTATTTGAAGGTATTCCTTTTTCCGCAATAGGCCTCATAGAGCTCAAAATGTCTACTTTCATTTTCTACAGAAAGAGTATTTCAAGACTCCCCAATCAAAAATAATTTTCATCTGAGATTGTTGAACTCTCAGACCAGAAAGAAGATTCACAGAATGCTTCTGTGTAGTTTTTATTTGAAGATAATTATTTTTCCGTGAGAGGCCTCATTGCGCTCCAAATGTCCACTTGCAATTCCTACAGAATGAGTGTTTCAAAACGCCTCAATCAAACGTAAGGTTCAACTCTGTTAGTTGAATGCACAGATAAGAAAGTAGTTTCACAGACTGTTCCTGTGTAGTTTTTATTTGTAGATATTTCTTTTTCACGACGGGCCTCATAGCGCTCCAAATGTCCACTTGCAGTTTTTACAGAAAGAGCGTTTCAAAACAACGCAATCAAAAGTACAGTTCAACTCTGTTAGTTGAACTCACAGATCAGAAACAAGTTACGCAGAATGCTTCTGTGTCGTTTTCATTTGAAAGTATTTGTTTTTCCACGATAGGCCTCGTAGAGCTCCAAATGTCCACTTGTAGTTTCTAAAGAAAGAGTGTTTCAAAACTCCTCAATCAATAGTAAGATTCAACTCTGTTAGTTGGACGCACAGATGAGAAAGAAATTTCCCAGAATGCTTCTGTATAGTTTTTATTTGAAGATATCCCTTTTTCCACGATACTCTTCAGTGCACTCCAAATGTCCACGTGCAGTTACTACGGAAAGAGTGTTTCAAAACTCCTCAATCAAAAGTAAGGTTCAACTCTATTTGTTGAATGCCCAGATCAGAAAGAAGTTTCACAGAATGCTTCTGTGTAGTTTTTATTTCAGGAGACTCCTTTTTCCACGATAGGCCTCATAGCGCTCCAAATGTCCACTTTCAGATTCTACAGAAAGAATGTTTCAAAACTCCGCAATCAAAAGTAATTTTCAACTCTGACACTTGAACGCACGTATCAGAAAGGAGGTTCGCAGAATGTTTCAGTGTAGTTTTTATTTGAAGATATTTTTTTTTCTGTGAAAGGCCTCGTAGCACTCCAAATGACCAATTGCAGTTTCTAGAGAAAGAGAATTTCAAATCTCCTCAATCAGAAGTAAGTTTCAACTCTCTTAGTTGAAGACACAGATCAGAAATAAGTTTCACAGACTGCTTCTTTGTAGTTTTTATTTGAAGATATCCCTTTTTCCACGATACTCCTCATAGCACTCCAAATGTCCACTTGCAGTTACTACAGAAAGAGTGTTTCAAAACTCCTCAATCAAAAGTAAGGTTCAACTCCGTTTGTTGAATGCCCAGATCAGAAAGAAGTTTCACAGAATGCTTCTGTGTAGTTTTTATTTCAGGAGATTCCTTTTTCCACGATAGGCCTCATAGCGCTCCAAATGTCCACTTTCAGTTTCTACAGAAAGAGTGTTTCAAAACTCCGCAATCAAAAGTAATTTTCAACTCTGATAGTTGAACGCACGGATCAGAAAGGAGGTTCGCAGAATGCTTCTGTGTAGTTTTTATTTGAAGTTATTCCTTTTTCGGCGAAAGGCCTCGTAGCGCTCCAAATGACCAATTGCAGTTTCTAGAGAAAGAGTGTTTCAAATCTCCTCAATCAGAAGTAAGTTTCAACTCTCTTAGTTGAACACACAGATCAGAAATAAGTTTCACAGAATGCTTCTGTGTAGTTTTTATTTGAAGATATTGCTATTTCTGCGAAAGCCTCATAGCACTCCAAATATCCACTTTCAGTTACCTCAGAAGAAGTGTTTCAAAACACCTCAATAAAAAAGTAATATTCAACTCTGTTAGTTGATCTCACCGATCAGAAAGAAGATTCACTGAATGCTTCTGGGTAGTTTTTATTTGAATATATTCCTTTTTCTGCCGTAGGCCTCATAGCACTCCAAATGTCCAGTTGCAGTTTCTATAGAAAGAATGTTTCAAAACTCTTCAATCAAAAGTAAGTTTCAACTCTGTTGGCTGAATGCACAGAACAGAAAAAAGTTTCACAGAATGCTTCTTTGTAGTTTTTATTTGAATATATTCCTTTTTCCACGATAGGCCTCATAGTGCTCCAAATGTCCACTTGCAGCTTCTACAATAAGAGGGATTCAAAACTTCTCAATCAGAAGTAAGGCTCAACTCTATTAGTTGAACGCACAGCTCAGAAAGAAGTTTCACTGAATGCTTCTGTGTAGTTTTTATTTGAAGATATTCCTTTTTCCGCGATAGGCCTCATTGTGCTACAAATGTCCACTTGCAGTTTCTACAGATAGAGTGTTTCAAAACTCCTCCATCAAAAGTAAGGTTCAACACACTTAGTTGAACGTACAGATCAGAAAGAAGTTTCACAGAATTCTTCTGTGTAGTTTTTATTTGAAGATATTCCTTTTTCCACAATAGGCCTCACAGCGCTCCAGATGTCCACTTTCAGTTAAAACACAAAGAGTGTTTCAAAACTCCTCAATCAAAAGTAAGGTTCAACTCTGATAGTAGAATGCACAGATCAGAAATAAGTTTCACAGAATGCTTCTGTGTAGTCTTTATTTGAAGATATGCCTTTTTAAGCGATAGGTCTCATAACGCTCCAAATGTCCTCTTGCAGTTTCTACAGAAAGAGTGTTTCAAAACTCCTTAATCCAAAGTAAGGTCCAATTCTGTTAACTGAACGCACAGATCAGAAGGAAGTTTCACAGGATCCTTCTGTATAGCTTTTATTTGAAGATATTCCTTTTTCTGAGATAGGCCACATTGCACTCCAAATGTCCACTTGCAGTATATACAGAAAGAGTGTTTCCAATCTCCTCAATCAAAAGTGAGGTTCAACTCTCTTATTTGAACGCGCAGATCAGAAAAAAGTTTCACAGAATGCTTCTGTGTAGTTTTTATTTGAAGATATTCCTTTTTGCACGATAGGCCTCATAGCGCTCAAAATTTCCACTTGCACTTTCTACAGAAAGACTGTTTCAAAACTCCTCAATCAAAAGTAGTTTTCAACTCTGTTATTTCAACGGACATATCAGAGAGAAGTTTCACAGAATGCTTCTGTGTAGTTTTTATTTGAAGATATTACTTTTTCCGCTACAGGCCTAATAGCGCTGCAAATATTCATTTTCAGTCTCTACAGAAAGAGTGTTTCAAAACTCCTCAATCAAAAGTAAAGTTCAACTCTGTTTGTTGAATGCACAGATCAGAAAGAAGTTTCACAGAATGCTTCTATATAGTTTTTATTTGAAGATATTCCTTTTTCCACAATAGGCCTCATAGAGCTCAAAATGTCTACATTCATTTTCTACAGAAAGAGTGTTTCAAGGCTCCTCAATCAAAAGTAACTTTCATCTCAGATCGTTGAACTCTCAGATCAGAAAGAAGATTCACAGAATGCTTCTGTGTAGTTTTTATTTGAAGATATTCATTTTTCCGCGAGAGGCCTCATTGCGCTCCAAATGTCCACATGCAGTTCCTACAGAATGAGTGTTTCAAAACTCCTCAATCAAACGTAAGTTTCAACTCTGTTCGTTGAATGCACAGATATGAATGTAGTTTCACAGAATGTTCCTGTGTAGTTTTTAATTGTAGATATTTCTTTTTCACGACGGGCCTCATAGAGATCCAAATGTCTACTTGCAGTTTTTACAGAAAGAGCGTTTCAAAACAACGCAATCAAAAGTACAGTTCAACTCTGTTAGTTGAACTCACAGATCAGAAACATGTTACACAGAATGCTTCTGTGTCGTTTTCATTTGAAAGTATTTGTTTTTCCACGATAGGCCTCGTAGAGCTCCAAATGTCCACTTGCAGTTTCTACAGAAAGAATGTTTCAAAACTCCTCAATCAATAGTAAGATTCAACTCTGTTAGTTGGACGCACAGATGAGAAAGAAATTTCCCAGAATGCTTCTGTATAGTTTTTATTTGAAGATATCCCTTTTTCCACGATACTCTTCATTGCACTCCAAATGTCCACTTGCAGTTACTACGGAAAGAGTGTTTCAAAACTCCTCAATCAAAAGTAAGGTTCAACTCTATTTGTTGAATGCCCAGATCAGAAAGAAGTTTCACAGAATGCTTCTGTGTAGTTTTTATTTCAGGAGACTCCTTTTTCCACGATATGCCTCATAGCGCTCCAAATGTCCACTTTCAGTTTCTACAGAAAGAGTGTTTCAAAACTCCGCAATCAAAAGTAATTTTCAACTCTGACACTTGAACGCACGGATCAGAAAGAAGGTTCGCAGAATGTTTCAGTGTAGTTTTTATTTGAAGATATTGTTTTTTCTGCGAAAGGCCTCGTAGCATTCCAAATGACCAATTGCAGTTTCTAGAGAAAGAGAATTTCAAATCTCCTCAAACAGAAGTAAGTTTCAACTCTCTTAGTTGAAGACACAGATCAGAAATAAGTTTCACAGAATGCTTCTGTGTAGTTTTTATTTGAAGATATTATTATTTCTGCGAAAGCCTCATAGCACTCCAAATATCCACTTTCAGTTACCTCAGAAGGAGTGTTTCAAAACACCTCAATAAAAAAGTAATATTCAACTCTGTTAGTTGATCTCACCGATCAGAAAGAAGATTCACTGAATGCTTCTGGGTAGTTTTTATTTGAATATATTCCTTTTTCTGCCGTAGGCCTCATAGCACTCCAAATGTCCAGTTGCAGTTTCTATAGAAAGAATGTTTCAAAACTCTTCAATCAAAAGTAAGTTTCAACTCTGTTGGCTGAATGCACAGAACAGAAAAAAGTTTCACAGAATGCTTCTTTGTAGTTTTTATTTGAATATATTCCTTTTTTCACGATAGGCCTCATAGTGCTCCAAATGTCCACTTGCAGCTTCTACAATAAGAGGGATTCAAAACTTCTCAATCAGAAGTAAGGCTCAACTCTATTAGTTGAA
Organism: Symphalangus syndactylus; assembly: GCF_028878055.3. Lineage (NCBI taxonomy): Eukaryota > Metazoa > Chordata > Mammalia > Primates > Hylobatidae > Symphalangus > Symphalangus syndactylus. Next base: position 44,138,860 of record NC_072434.2, on the reverse strand, counting down.
CGCACAGCTCAGAAATAAGTTTCACTGAATGCTTCTGTGTAGTTTTTATTTGAAGATATTCCTTTTTCCGCGATAGGCCTCATTGTGCTACAAATGTCCACTTGCAGTTTCTACAGATAGAGTGTTTCAAAACTCCTCCATCAAAAGTAAGGTTCAACACACTTAGTTGAACGTACAGATCAGAAAGAAGTTTCACAGAATTCTTCTGTGTAGTTTTTATTTGAAGATATTCCTTTTTCCACAATAGGCCTCACAGCGCTCCAGATGTCCACTTTCAGTTAAAACACAAAGAGTGTTTCAAAACTCCTCAATCAAAAGTAAGGTTCAACTCTGATAGTAGAATGCACAGATCAGAAATAAGTTTCACAGAATGCTTCTGTGTAGTCTTTATTTGAAGATATGCCTTTTTAAGCGATAGGTCTCATAACGCTCCAAATGTCCTCTTGCAGTTTCTACAGAAAGAGTGTTTCAAAACTCCTTAATCCAAAGTAAGGTCCAATTCTGTTAACTGAACGCACAGATCAGAAGGAAGTTTCACAGGATCCTTCTGTATAGCTTTTATTTGAAGATATTCCTTTTTCTGAGATAGGCCACATTGCACTCCAAATGTCCACTTGCAGTATATACAGAAAGAGTGTTTCCAATCTCCTCAATCAAAAGTGAGGTTCAACTCTCTTATTTGAACGCGCAGATCAGAAAAAAGTTTCACAGAATGCTTCTGTGTAGTTTTTATTTGAAGATATTCCTTTTTGCACGATAGGCCTCATAGCGCTCAAAATTTCCACTTGCACTTTCTACAGAAAGACTGTTTCAAAACTCCTCAATCAAAAGTAGTTTTCAACTCTGTTATTTCAACGGACATATCAGAGAGAAGTTTCACAGAATGCTTCTGTGTAGTTTTTATTTGAAGATATTACTTTTTCCGCTACAGGCCTAATAGCGCTGCAAATATTCATTTTCAGTCTCTACAGAAAGAGTGTTTCAAAACTCCTCAATCAAAAGTAAAGTTCAACTCTGTTTGTTGAATGCACAGATCAGAAAGAAGTTTCACAGAATGCTTCTATGTAGTTTTTATTTGAAGATATTCCTTTTTCCACAATAGGCCTCATAGAGCTCAAAATGTCTACATTCATTTTCTACAGAAAGAGTGTTTCAAGGCTCCTCAATCAAAAGTAACTTTCATCTCAGATCGTTGAACTCTCAGATCAGAAAGAAGATTCACAGAATGCTTCTGTGTAGTTTTTATTTGAAGATATTCATTTTTCCGCGAGAGGCCTCATTGCGCTCCAAATGTCCACATGCAGTTCCTACAGAATGAGTGTTTCAAAACTCCTCAATCAAACGTAAGGTTCAACTCTGTTCGTTGAATGCACAGATATGAAAGTAGTTTCACAGAATGTTCCTGTGTAGTTTTTAATTGTAGATATTTCTTTTTCAGGACGGGCCTCATAGAGATCCAAATGTCTACTTGCAGTTTTTACAGAAAGAGCGTTTCAAAACAACGCAATCAAAAGTACGGTTCAACTCTGTTAGTTGAACTCACAGATCAGAAACATGTTACACAGAATGCTTCTGTGTCGTTTTCATTTGAAAGTATTTGTTTTTCCACAATAGGCCTCGTAGAGCTCCAAATGTCCACTTGCAGTTTCTACAGAAAGAATGTTTCAAAACTCCTCAATCAATAGTAAGATTCAACTCTGTTAGTTGGACGCACAGATGAGAAAGAAATTTCCCAGAATGATTCTGTATAGTTTTTATTTGAAGATATCCCTTTTTCCACGATACTCTTCATTGCACTCCAAATGTCCACTTGCAGTTACTACGGAAAGAGTGTTTCAAAACTCCTCAATCAAAAGTAAGGTTCAACTCTATTTGTTGAATGCCCAGATCAGAAAGAAGTTTCACAGAATGCTTCTGTGTAGTTTTTATTTCAGGAGACTCCTTTTTCCACGATATGCCTCATAGCGCTCCAAATGTCCACTTTCAGTTTCTACAGAAAGAGTGTTTCAAAACTCCGCAATCAAAAGTAATTTTCAACTCTGACACTTGAACGCACGGATCAGAAAGAAGGTTCGCAGAATGTTTCAGTGTAGTTTTTATTTGAAGATATTGTTTTTTCTGCGAAAGGCCTCGTAGCACTCCAAATGACCAATTGCAGTTTCTAGAGAAAGAGAATTTCAAATCTCCTCAAACAGAAGTAAGTTTCAACTCTCTTAGTTGAAGACACAGATCAGAAATAAGTTTCACAGAATGCTTCTGTGTAGTTTTTATTTGAAGATATTATTATTTCTGCGAAAGCCTCATAGCACTCCAAATATCCACTTTCAGTTACCTCAGAAGGAGTGTTTCAAAACACCTCAATAAAAAAGTAATGTTCAACTCTGTTAGTTGATCTCACCGATCAGAAAGAAGATTCACTGAATGCTTCTGGGTAGTTTTTATTTGAATATATTCCTTTTTCTGCCGTAGGCCTCATAGCACTCCAAATGTCCAGTTGCAGTTTCTATAGAAAGAATGTTTCAAAACTCTTCAATCAAAAGTAAGTTTCAACTCTGTTGGCTGAATGCACAGAACAGAAAAAAGTTTCACAGAATGCTTCTTTGTAGTTTTTATTTGAATATATTCCTTTTTCCACGATAGGCCTCATAGTGCTCCAAATGTCCACTTGCAGCTTCTACAATAAGAGGGATTCAAAACTTCTCAATCAGAAGTAAGGCTCAACTCTATTAGTTGAACGCACAGCTCAGAAAGAAGTTTCACTGAATGCTTCTGTGTAGTTTTTATTTGAAGATATTCCTTTTTCCGCGATAGGCCTCATTGTGCTACAAATGTCCACTTGCAGTTTCTACAGATAGAGTGTTTCAAAACTCCTCCATCAAAAGTAAGGTTCAACACACTTAGTTGAACGTACAGATCAGAAAGAAGTTTCACAGAATTCTTCTGTGTAGTTTTTATTTGAAGATATTCCTTTTTCCGCAATAGGCCTCACAGCGCTCCAGATGTCCACTTTCAGTTAAAACACAAAGAGTGTTTCAAAACTCCTCAATCAAAAGTAAGGTTCAACTCTGATAGTAGAATGCACAGATCAGAAATAAGTTTCACAGAATGCTTCTGTGTAGTCTTTATTTGAAGATATGCCTTTTTAAGCGATAGGTCTCATAACGCTCCAAATGTCCTCTTGCAGTTTCTACAGAAAGAGTGTTTCAAAACTCCTTAATCCAAAGTAAGGTCCAATTCTGTTAACTGAACGCACAGATCAGAAGGAAGTTTCACAGGATCCTTCTGTATACTTTTTATTTGAAGATATTCCTTTTTCTGAGATAGGCCACATTGCACTCCAAATGTCCACTTGCAGTATATACAGAAAGAGTGTTTCCAATCTCCTCAATCAAAAGTGAGGTTCAACTCTCTTATTTGAACGCGCAGATCAGAAAAAAGTTTCACAGAATGCTTCTGTGTAGTTTTTATTTGAAGATATTCCTTTTTGCACGATAGGCCTCATAGCGCTCAAAATTTCCACTTGCACTTTCTACAGAAAGACTGTTTCAAAACTCCTCAATCAAAAGTAGTTTTCAACTCTGTTATTTCAACGGACATATCAGAGAGAAGTTTCACAGAATGCTTCTGTGTAGTTTTTATTTGAAGATATTACTTTTTCTGCTACAGGCCTAATAGCGCTGCAAATATTCATTTGCAGTCTCTACAGAAAGAGTGTTTCAAAACTCCTCAATCAAAAGTAAAGTTCAACTCTGTTAGTTGAATGCACAGATCAGAAAGAAGTTTCACAGAATGCTTCTATGTAGTTTTTATTTGAAGGTATTCCTTTTTCCGCAATAGGCCTCATAGAGCTCAAAATGTCTACTTTCATTTTCTACAGAAAGAGTATTTCAAGACTCCCCAATCAAAAATAATTTTCATCTGAGATTGTTGAACTCTCAGATCAGAAAGAAGATTCACAGAATGCTTCTGTGTAGTTTTTATTTGAAGATATTTATTTTTCCGTGAGAGGCCTCATTGCGCTCCAAATGTCCACTTGCAATTCCTACAGAATGAGTGTTTCAAAACGCCTCAATCAAACGTAAGGTTCAACTCTGTTAGTTGAATGCACAGATAAGAAAGTAGTTTCACAGACTGTTCCTGTGTAGTTTTTATTTGTAGATATTTCTTTTTCACGACGGGCCTCATAGCGCTCCAAATGTCCACTTGCAGTTTTTACAGAAAGAGCGTTTCAAAACAACGCAATCAAAAGTACAGTTCAACTCTGTTAGTTGAACTCACAGATCAGAAACAAGTTACGCAGAATGCTTCTGTGTCGTTTTCATTTGAAAGTATTTGTTTTTCCACGATAGGCCTCGTAGAGCTCCAAATGTCCACTTGTAGTTTCTAAAGAAAGAGTGTTTCAAAACTCCTCAATCAATAGTAAGATTCAACTCTGTTAGTTGGACGCACAGATGAGAAAGAAATTTCCCAGAATGCTTCTGTATAGTTTTTATTTGAAGATATCCCTTTTTCCACGATACTCTTCAGTGCACTCCAAATGTCAACTTGCAGTTACTACGGAAAGAGTGTTTCAAAACTCCTCAATCAAAAGTAAGGTTCAACTCTATTTGTTGAATGCCCAGATCAGAAAGCAGATTCACAGAATGCTTCTGTGTAGTTTTTATTTCAGGAGACTCCTTTTTCCACGATAGGCCTCATAGCGCTCCAAATGTCCACTTTCAGATTCTACAGAAAGAATGTTTCAAAACTCCGCAATCAAAAGTAATTTTCAACTCTGACACTTGAACGCACGGATCAGAAAGAAGGTTCGCAGAATGTTTCAGTGTAGTTTTTATTTGAAGATATTGTTTTTTCTGCGAAAGGCCTCGTAGCACTCCAAATGACCAATTGCAGTTTCTAGAGAAAGAGAATTTCAAATCTCCTCAATCAGAAGTAAGTTTCAACTCTCTTAGTTGAAGACACAGATCAGAAATAAGTTTCACAGACTGCTTCTTTGTAGTTTTTATTTGAAGATATCCCTTTTTCCACGATACTCCTCATAGCACTCCAAATGTCCACTTGCAGTTACTACAGAAAGAGTGTTTCAAAACTCCTCAATCAAAAGTAAGGTTCAACTCCGTTTGTTGAATGCCCAGATCAGAAAGAAGTTTCACAGAATGCTTCTGTGTAGTTTTTATTTCAGGAGATTCCTTTTTCCACGATAGGCCTCATAGCGCTCCAAATGTCCACTTTCAGTTTCTACAGAAAGAGTGTTTCAAAACTCCGCAATCAAAAGTAATTTTCAACTCTGATAGTTGAACGCACGGATCAGAAAGGAGGTTCGCAGAATGCTTCTGTGTAGTTTTTATTTGAAGTTATTCCTTTTTCGGCGAAAGGCCTCGTAGCGCTCCAAATGACCAATTGCAGTTTCTAGAGAAAGAGTGTTTCAAATCTCCTCAATCAGAAGTAAGTTTCAACTCTCTTAGTTGAACACACAGATCAGAAATAAGTTTCACAGAATGCTTCTGTGTAGTTTTTATTTGAAGATATTGCTATTTCTGCGAAAGCCTCATAGCACTCCAAATATCCACTTTCAGTTACCTCAGAAGAAGTGTTTCAAAACACCTCAATAAAAAAGTAATATTCAACTCTGTTAGTTGATCTCACCGATCAGAAAGAAGATTCACTGAATGCTTCTGGGTAGTTTTTATTTGAATATATTCCTTTTTCTGCCGTAGGCCTCATAGCACTCCAAATGTCCAGTTGCAGTTTCTATAGAAAGAATGTTTCAAAACTCTTCAATCAAAAGTAAGTTTCAACTCTGTTGGCTGAATGCACAGAACAGAAAAAAGTTTCACAGAATGCTTCTTTGTAGTTTTTATTTGAATATATTCCTTTTTCCACGATAGGCCTCATAGTGCTCCAAATGTCCACTTGCAGCTTCTACAATAAGAGGGATTCAAAACTTCTCAATCAGAAGTAAGGCTCAACTCTATTAGTTGAACGCACAGCTCAGAAAGAAGTTTCACTGAATGCTTCTGTGTAGTTTTTATTTGAAGATATTCCTTTTTCCGCGATAGGCCTCATTGTGCTACAAATGTCCACTTGCAGTTTCTACAGATAGAGTGTTTCAAAACTCCTCCATCAAAAGTAAGGTTCAACACACTTAGTTGAACGTACAGATCAGAAAGAAGTTTCACAGAATTCTTCTGTGTAGTTTTTATTTGAAGATATTCCTTTTTCCACAATAGGCCTCACAGCGCTCCAGATGTCCACTTTCAGTTAAAACACAAAGAGTGTTTCAAAACTCCTCAATCAAAAGTAAGGTTCAACTCTGATAGTAGAATGCACAGATCAGAAATAAGTTTCACAGAATGCTTCTGTGTAGTCTTTATTTGAAGATATGCCTTTTTAAGCGATAGGTCTCATAACGCTCCAAATGTCCTCTTGCAGTTTCTACAGAAAGAGTGTTTCAAAACTCCTTAATCCAAAGTAAGGTCCAATTCTGTTAACTGAACGCACAGATCAGAAGGAAGTTTCACAGGATCCTTCTGTATAGCTTTTATTTGAAGATATTCCTTTTTCTGAGATAGGCCACATTGCACTCCAAATGTCCACTTGCAGTATATACAGAAAGAGTGTTTCCAATCTCCTCAATCAAAAGTGAGGTTCAACTCTCTTATTTGAACGCACAGATCAGAAAAAAGTTTCACAGAATGCTTCTGTGTAGTTTTTATTTGAAGATATTCCTTTTTGCACGATAGGCCTCATAGCGCTCAAAATTTCCACTTGCACTTTCTACAGAAAGACTGTTTCAAAACTCCTCAATCAAAAGTAGTTTTCAACTCTGTTATTTCAACGGACATATCAGAGAGAAGTTTCACAGAATGCTTCTGTGTAGTTTTTATTTGAAGATATTACTTTTTCCGCTACAGGCCTAATAGCGCTGCAAATATTCATTTTCAGTCTCTACAGAAAGAGTGTTTCAAAACTCCTCAATCAAAAGTAAAGTTCAACTCTGTTTGTTGAATGCACAGATCAGAAAGAAGTTTCACAGAATGCTTCTATGTAGTTTTTATTTGAAGATATTCCTTTTTCCACAATAGGCCTCATAGAGCTCAAAATGTCTACATTCATTTTCTACAGAAAGAGTGTTTCAAGGCTCCTCAATCAAAAGTAACTTTCATCTCAGATCGTTGAACTCTCAGATCAGAAAGAAGATTCACAGAATGCTTCTGTGTAGTTTTTATTTGAAGATATTCATTTTTCCGCGAGAGGCCTCATTGCGCTCCAAATGTCCACATGCAGTTCCTACAGAATGAGTGTTTCAAAACTCCTCAATCAAACGTAAGGTTCAACTCTGTTCGTTGAATGCACAGATATGAAAGTAGTTTCACAGAATGTTCCTGTGTAGTTTTTAATTGTAGATATTTCTTTTTCAGGACGGGCCTCATAGAGATCCAAATGTCTACTTGCAGTTTTTACAGAAAGAGCGTTTCAAAACAACGCAATCAAAAGTACGGTTCAACTCTGTTAGTTGAACTCACAGATCAGAAACATGTTACACAGAATGCTTCTGTGTCGTTTTCATTTGAAAGTATTTGTTTTTCCACAATAGGCCTCGTAGAGCTCCAAATGTCCACTTGCAGTTTCTACAGAAAGAATGTTTCAAAACTCCTCAATCAATAGTAAGATTCAACTCTGTTAGTTGGACGCACAGATGAGAAAGAAATTTCCCAGAATGCTTCTGTATAGTTTTTATTTGAAGATATCCCTTTTTCCACGATACTCTTCATTGCACTCCAAATGTCCACTTGCAGTTACTACGGAAAGAGTGTTTCAAAACTCCTCAATCAAAAGTAAGGTTCAACTCTATTTGTTGAATGCCCAGATCAGAAAGAAGTTTCACAGAATGCTTCTGTGTAGTTTTTATTTCAGGAGACTCCTTTTTCCACGATATGCCTCATAGCGCTCCAAATGTCCACTTTCAGTTTCTACAGAAAGAGTGTTTCAAAACTCCGCAATCAAAAGTAATTTTCAACTCTGACACTTGAACGCACGGATCAGAAAGAAGGTTCGCAGAATGTTTCAGTGTAGTTTTTATTTGAAGATATTGTTTTTTCTGCGAAAGGCCTCGTAGCACTCCAAATGACCAATTGCAGTTTCTAGAGAAAGAGAATTTCAAATCTCCTCAAACAGAAGTAAGTTTCAACTCTCTTAGTTGAAGACACAGATCAGAAATAAGTTTCACAGAATGCTTCTGTGTAGTTTTTATTTGAAGATATTATTATTTCTGCGAAAGCCTCATAGCACTCCAAATATCCACTTTCAGTTACCTCAGAAGGAGTGTTTCAAAACACCTCAATAAAAAAGTAATGTTCAACTCTGTTAGTTGATCTCACCGATCAGAAAGAAGATTCACTGAATGCTTCTGGGTAGTTTTTATTTGAATATATTCCTTTTTCTGCCGTAGGCCTCATAGCACTCCAAATGTCCAGTTGCAGTTTCTATAGAAAGAATGTTTCAAAACTCTTCAATCAAAAGTAAGTTTCAACTCTGTTGGCTGAATGCACAGAACAGAAAAAAGTTTCACAGAATGCTTCTTTGTAGTTTTTATTTGAATATATTCCTTTTTCCACGATAGGCCTCATAGTGCTCCAAATGTCCACTTGCAGCTTCTACAATAAGAGGGATTCAAAACTTCTCAATCAGAAGTAAGGCTCAACTCTATTAGTTGAACGCACAGCTCAGAAAGAAGTTTCACTGAATGCTTCTGTGTAGTTTTTATTTGAAGATATTCCTTTTTCCGCGATAGGCCTCATTGTGCTACAAATGTCCACTTGCAGTTTCTACAGATAGAGTGTTTCAAAACTCCTCCATCAAAAGTAAGGTTCAACACACTTAGTTGAACGTACAGATCAGAAAGAAGTTTCACAGAATTCTTCTGTGTAGTTTTTATTTGAAGATATTCCTTTTTCCGCAATAGGCCTCACAGCGCTCCAGATGTCCACTTTCAGTTAAAACACAAAGAGTGTTTCAAAACTCCTCAATCAAAAGTAAGGTTCAACTCTGATAGTAGAATGCACAGATCAGAAATAAGTTTCACAGAATGCTTCTGTGTAGTCTTTATTTGAAGATATGCCTTTTTAAGCGATAGGTCTCATAACGCTCCAAATGTCCTCTTGCAGTTTCTACAGAAAGAGTGTTTCAAAACTCCTTAATCCAAAGTAAGGTCCAATTCTGTTAACTGAACGCACAGATCAGAAGGAAGTTTCACAGGATCCTTCTGTATAGCTTTTATTTGAAGATATTCCTTTTTCTGAGATAGGCCACATTGCACTCCAAATGTCCACTTGCAGTATATACAGAAAGAGTGTTTCCAATCTCCTCAATCAAAAGTGAGGTTCAACTCTCTTATTTGAACGCGCAGATCAGAAAAAAGTTTCACAGAATGCTTCTGTGTAGTTTTTATTTGAAGATATTCCTTTTTGCACGATAGGCCTCATAGCGCTCAAAATTTCCACTTGCACTTTCTACAGAAAGACTGTTTCAAAACTCCTCAATCAAAAGTAGTTTTCAACTCTGTTATTTCAACGGACATATCAGAGAGAAGTTTCACAGAATGCTTCTGTGTAGTTTTTATTTGAAGATATTACTTTTTCCGCTACAGGCCTAATAGCGCTGCAAATATTCATTTTCAGTCTCTACAGAAAGAGTGTTTCAAAACTCCTCAATCAAAAGTAAAGTTCAACTCTGTTTGTTGAATGCACAGATCAGAAAGAAGTTTCACAGAATGCTTCTATGTAGTTTTTATTTGAAGATATTCCTTTTTCCACAATAGGCCTCATAGAGCTCAAAATGTCTACATTCATTTTCTACAGAAAGAGTGTTTCAAGGCTCCTCAATCAAAAGTAACTTTCATCTCAGATCGTTGAACTCTCAGATCAGAAAGAAGATTCACAGAATGCTTCTGTGTAGTTTTTATTTGAAGATATTCATTTTTCCGCGAGAGGCCTCATTGCGCTCCAAATGTCCACATGCAGTTCCTACAGAATGAGTGTTTCAAAACGCCTCAATCAAACGTAAGGTTCAACTCTGTTAGTTGAATGCACAGATAAGAAAGTAGTTTCACAGACTGTTCCTGTGTAGTTTTTATTTGTAGATATTTCTTTTTCACGACGGGCCTCATAGCGCTCCAAATGTCCACTTGCAGTTTTTACAGAAAGAGCGTTTCAAAACAACGCAATCAAAAGTACGGTTCAACTCTGTTAGTTGAACTCACAGATCAGAAACAAGTTACGCAGAATGCTTCTGTGTCGTTTTCATTTGAAAGTATTTGTTTTTCCACGATAGGCCTCGTAGAGCTCCAAATGTCCACTTGTAGTTTCTAAAGAAAGAGTGTTTCAAAACTCCTCAATCAATAGTAAGATTCAACTCTGTTAGTTGGACGCACAGATGAGAAAGAAGTTTCACAGAATGCTTCTGTGTAGTTTTTATTTGAAGATATCCCTTTTTCCACGATACTCCTCATAGCACTCCAAATGTCCACTTGCAGTTACTACAGAAAGAGTGTTTCAAAACTCCTCAATCAAAAGTAAGGTTCAACTCCGTTTGTTGAATGCCCAGATCAGAAAGAAGTTTCACAGAATGCTTCCGTGTAGTTTTTATTTCAGGAGATTCCTTTTTCCACGATAGGCCTCATAGCGCTCCAAATGTCCACTTTCAGTTTCTACAGAAAGAGTGTTTCAAAACTCCGCAATCAAAAGTAATTTTCAACTCTGATAGTTGAACGCACGGATCAGAAAGGAGGTTCACAGAATGCTTCTGTGTAGTTTTTATTTGAAGTTATTCCTTTTTCTGCCGTAGGCCTCATAGCACTCCAAATGTCCAGTTGCAGTTTCTATAGAAAGAATGTTTCAAAACTCTTCAATCAAAAGTAAGTTTCAACTCTGTTGGCTGAATGCACAGAACAGAAAAAAGTTTCACAGAATGCTTCTTTGTAGTTTTTATTTGAATATATTCCTTTTTCCACGATAGGCCTCATAGTGCTCCAAATGTCCACTTGCAGCTTCTACAATAAGAGGGATTCAAAACTTCTCAATCAGAAGTAAGGCTCAACTCTATTAGTTGAACGCACAGCTCAGAAAGAAGTTTCACTGAATGCTTCTGTGTAGTTTTTATTTGAAGATATTCCTTTTTCCGCGATAGGCCTCATTGTGCTACAAATGTCCACTTGCAGTTTCTACAGATAGAGTGTTTCAAAACTCCTCCATCAAAAGTAAGGTTCAACACACTTAGTTGAACGTACAGATCAGAAAGAAGTTTCACAGAATTCTTCTGTGTAGTTTTTATTTGAAGATATTCCTTTTTCCACAATAGGCCTCACAGCGCTCCAGATGTCCACATTCAGTTAAAACACAGAGAGTGTTTCAAAACTCCTCAATCAAAAGTAAGGTTCAACTCTGATAGTAGAATGCACAGATCAGAAATAAGTTTCACAGAATGCTTCTGTGTAGTCTTTATTTGAAGATATGTCTTTTTAATCGATAGGTCTCATAACGCTCCAAATGCCCTCTTGCAGTTTCTACAGAAAGAGTGTTTCAAAACTCCTTAATCCAAAGTAAGGTCCAATTCTGTTAACTGAACGCACAGATCAGAAGGAAGTTTCACAGGATCCTTCTGTATAGTTTTTATTTGAAGATATTCCTTTTTCTGAGATAGGCCACATTGCACTCCAAATGTCCACTTGCAGTATATACAGAAAGAGTGTTTCCAATCTCCTCAATCAAAAGTGAGGTTCAACTCTCTTATTTGAACGCGCAGATCAGAAAAATGTTTCACAGAATGCTTCTGTGTAGTTTTTATTTGAAGATATTCCTTTTTGCACGATAGGCCTCATAGCGCTCAAAATTTCCACTTGCACTTTCTACAGAAAGACTGTTTCAAAACTCCTCAATCAAAAGCAGTTTTCCACTCTGTTATTTCAACGGACATATCAGAGAGAAGTTTCACAGAATGCTTCTGTGTAGTTTTTATTTGAAGATATTACTTTTTCCGCTACAGGCCTAATAGCGCTGCAAATATTAATTTGCAGTTTCTACAGATAGAGTGTTTCAAAACTCATCAATCAAAAGTAAAGTTCAAGTCTGTTAGTTGAATACACAGATCAGAAAGAAGTTTCACAGAATGCTTCTATGTAGTTTTTATTTGAAGGTATTCCTTTTTCCGCAATAGGCCTCATAGAGCTCAAAATGTCTACTTTCATTTTCTACAGAAAGAGTATTTCAAGACTCCTCAATCAAAAATAATTTTCATCTCAGATCGTTGAACTCTCAGATCAGAAAGAAGATTCACAGAATGCTTCTGTGTAGTTTTTATTTGAAGATATTCATTTTTCCGCGAGAGGCCTCATTGCGCTCCAAATGTCCACTTGCAATTACTACAGAATGAGTGTTTCAAAACGCCTCAATCAAACGTAAGGTTCAACTCTGTTAGTTGAATGCACAGATAAGAAAGTAGTTTCACAGACTGTTCCTGTGTAGTTTTTATTTGTAGATATTTCTTTTTCACGACGGGCCTCATAGCGCTCCAAATGTCCACTTGCAGTTTTTACAGAAAGAGCGTTTCAAAACAACGCAATCAAAAGTACGGTTCAACTCTGTTAGTTGAACTCACAGATCAGAAACAAGTTACGCAGAATGCTTCTGTGTCGTTTTCATTTGAAAGTATTTGTTTTTCCACGATAGGCCTCGTAGAGCTCCAAATGTCCACTTGTAGTTTCTAAAGAAAGAGTGTTTCAAAACTCCTCAATCAATAGTAAGATTCAACTCTGTTAGTTGGACGCACAGATGAGAAAGAAGTTTCACAGAATGCTTCTGTGTAGTTTTTATTTGAAGATATCCCTTTTTCCACGATACTCCTCATAGCACTCCAAATGTCCACTTGCAGTTACTACAGAAAGAGTGTTTCAAAACTCCTCAATCAAAAGTAAGGTTCAACCCTATTTGTTGAATGCCCAGATCAGAAAGAAGTTTCACAGAATGCTTCTGTGTAGTTTTTATTCCAGGAGATTCCTTTTTCCACGATAGGCCTCATAGCGCTCCAAATGTCCACTTTCAGTTTCTACAGAAAGTGTGTTTCAAAACTCCGCAATCAAAAGTAATTTTCAACTCTGATAGTTGAACGCACGGATCAGAAAGGAGTTTCGCAGAATGCTTCTGTGTAGTTTTTATATGAAGTTATTCCTTTTTCGGCGAAAGGCTTCGTAGCGCTCCAAATGACCAATTGCAGTTTCTAGAGAAAGAGTGTTTCAAATCTCCTCAATCAGAAGTAAGTTTCAACTCTCTTAGTTGAACACACAGATCAGAAATAAGTTTCACAGAATGCTTCTGTGTAGTTTTTATTTGAAGATATTGCTATTTCTGCGAAAGCCTCATAGCACTCCAAATATCCACTTTCAGTTACCTCAGAAGAAGTGTTTCAAAACACCTCAATAAAAAAGTAATGTTCAACTCTGTTAGTTGATCTCACCGATCAGAAAGAAGATTCACTGAATACTTCTGGGTAGTTTTTATTTGAATATATTCCTTTTTCTGCCGTAGGCCTCATAGCACTCCAAATGTCCAGTTGCAGTTTCTATAGAAAGAATGTTTCAAAACTCTTCAATCAAAAGTAAGTTTCAACTCTGTTGGCTGAATGCACAGAACAGAAAAAAGTTTCACAGAATGCTTCTTTGTAGTTTTTATTTGAATATATTCCTTTTTCCACGATAGGCCTCATAGTGCTCCAAATGTCCACTTGCAGCTTCTACAATAAGAGGGATTCAAAACTTCTCAATCAGAAGTAAGGCTCAACTCTATTAGTTGAACGCACAGCTCAGAAAGAAGTTTCACTGAATGCTTCTGTGTAGTTTTTATTTGAAGATATTCCTTTTTCCGCGATAGGCCTCATTGTGCTACAAATGTCCACTTGCAGTTTCTACAGATAGAGTTTTTCAAAACTCCTCCATCAAAAGTAAGGTTCAACACACTTAGTTGAACGTACAGATCAGAAAGAAGTTTCACAGAATTCTTCTGTGTAGTTTTTATTTGAAGATATTCCTTTTTCCGCAATAGGCCTCACAGCGCTCCAGATGTCCACTTTCAGTTAAAACACAAAGAGTGTTTCAAAACTCCTCAATCAAAAGTAAGGTTCAACTGATAGTAGAATGCACAGATCAGAAATAAGTTTCACAGAATGCTTCTGTGTAGTCTTTATTTGAAGATATGCCTTTTTAAGCGATAGGTCTCATAACGCTCCAAATGTCCTCTTGCAGTTTCTACAGAAAGAGTGTTTCAAAACTCCTTAATCCAAAGTAAGGTCCAATTCTGTTAACTGAACGCACAGATCAGAAGGAAGTTTCACAGGATCCTTCTGTATACTTTTTATTTGAAGATATTCCTTTTTCTGAGATAGGCCACATTGCACTCCAAATGTCCACTTGCAGTATATACAGAAAGAGTGTTTCCAATCTCCTCAATCAAAAGTGAGGTTCAACTCTCTTATTTGAACGCGCAGATCAGAAAAAAGTTTCACAGAATGCTTCTGTGTAGTTTTTATTTGAAGATATTCCTTTTTGCACGATAGGCCTCATAGCGCTCAAAATTTCCACTTGCACTTTCTACAGAAAGACTGTTTCAAAACTCCTCAATCAAAAGTAGTTTTCAACTCTGTTATTTCAACGGACATATCAGAGAGAAGTTTCACAGAATGCTTCTGTGTAGTTTTTATTTGAAGATATTACTTTTTCCGCTACAGGCCTAATAGCGCTGCAAATATTCATTTGCAGTTTCTACAGATAGAGTGTTTCAAAACTCCTCAATCAAAAGTAAAGTTCAACTCTGTTAGTTGAATGCACAGATCAGAAAGAAGTTTCACAGAATGCTTCTATGTAGTTTTTATTTGAAGGTATTCCTTTTTCCGCAATAGGCCTCATAGAGCTCAAAATGTCTACTTTCATTTTCTACAGAAAGAGTATTTCAAGACTTCTCAATTAAAATAATTTTCATCTCAGATCGTTGAACTCTCAGATCAGAAAGAAGATTCACAGAATGCTTCTGTGTAGTTTTTATTTGAAGATATTCATTTTTCCGCGAGAGGCCTCATTGCGCTCCAAATGTCCACTTGCAATTCCTACAGAATGAGTGTTTCAAAACGCCTCAATCAAACGTAAGGTTCAACTCTGTTAGTTGAATGCACAGATAAGAAAGTAGTTTCACAGACTGTTCCTGTGTAGTTTTTATTTGTAGATATTTCTTTTTCACGACGGGCCTCATAGCGCTCCAAATGTCCACTTGCAGTTTTTACAGAAAGATCGTTTCAAAACAACGCAATCAAAAGTACGGTTCAACTCTGTTAGTTGAACTCACAGATCAGAAACAAGTTACGCAGAATGCTTCTGTGTCGTTTTCATTTGAAAGTATTTGTTTTTCCACGATAGGCCTCGTAGAGCTCCAAATGTCCACTTGTAGTTTCTAAAGAAAGAGTGTTTCAAAACTCCTCAATCAATAGTAAGATTCAACTCTGTTAGTTGGACGCACAGATGAGAAAGAAGTTTCACAGAATGCTTCTGTGTAGTTTTTATTTGAAGATATCCCTTTTTCCACAATACTCCTCATAGCACTCCAAATGTCCACTTGCAGTTACTACAGAAAGAGTGTTTCAAAACTCCTCAATCAAAAGTAAGGTTCAACTCCGTTTGTTGAATGCCCAGATCAGAAAGAAGTTTCACAGAATGCTTCTGTGTAGTTTTTATTTCAGGAGATTCCTTTTTCCACGATAGGCCTCATAGCGCTCCAAATGTCCACTTTCAGTTTCTACAGAAAGAGTGTTTCAAAACTCCGCAATGAAAAGTAATTTTCAACTCTGATAGCTGAACGCACGGATCAGAAAGGAGGTTCGCAGAATGCTTCTGTGTAGTTTTTATTTGAAGTTATTCCTTTTTCGGCGAAACGCTTCGTAGCGCTCCAAATGACCAATTGCAGTTTCTAGAGAAAGAGTGTTTCAAATCTCCTCAATCAGAAGTAAGTTTCAACTCTCTTAGTTGAACACACAGATCAGAAATAAGTTTCACAGAATGCTTCTGTGTAGTTTTTATTTGAAGATATTGCTATTTCTGCGAAAGCCTCATAGCACTCCAAATATCCACTTTCAATTACCTCAGAAGAAGTGTTTCAAAACACCTCAATAAAAAAGTAATATTCAACTCTGTTAGTTGATCTCACCGATCAGAAAGAAGATTCACTGAATGCTTCTGGGTAGTTTTTATTTGAATATATTCCTTTTTCTGCCGTAGGCCTCATAGCACTCCAAATGTCCAGTTGCAGTTTCTATAGAAAGAATGTTTCAAAACTCTTCAATCAAAAGTAAGTTTCAACTCTGTTGGCTGAATGCACAGAACAGAAAAAAGTTTCACAGAATGCTTCTTTTTAGTTTTTATTTGAATATATTCCTTTTTCCACGATAGGCCTCATAGTGCTCCAAATGTCCACTTGCAGCTTCTACAATAAGAGGGATTCAAAACTTCTCAATCAGAAGTAAGGCTCAACTCTATTAGTTGAACGCACAGCTCAGAAAGAAGTTTCACTGAATGCTTCTGTGTAGTTTTTATTTGAAGATATTCCTTTTTCCGCGATAGGCCTCATTGTGCTACAAATGTCCACTTGCAGTTTCTACAGATAGAGTGTTTCAAAACTCCTCCATCAAAAGTAAGGTTCAACACACTTAGTTGAACGTACAGATCAGAAAGAAGTTTCACAGAATTCTTCTGTGTAGTTTTTATTTGAAGATATTCCTTTTTCCGCAATAGGCCTCACAGCGCTCCAGATGTCCACTTTCAGTTAAAACACAAAGAGTGTTTCAAAACTCCTCAATCAAAAGTAAGGTTCAACTCTGATAGTAGAATGCACAGATCAGAAATAAGTTTCACAGAATGCTTCTGTGTAGTCTTTATTTGAAGATATGCCTTTTTAAGCGATAGGTCTCATAACGCTCCAAATGTCCTCTTGCAGTTTCTACAGAAAGAGTGTTTCAAAAC
This sequence comes from Symphalangus syndactylus, assembly GCF_028878055.3. NCBI lineage: Eukaryota > Metazoa > Chordata > Mammalia > Primates > Hylobatidae > Symphalangus > Symphalangus syndactylus. The sequence goes on along the minus strand of NC_072434.2, from coordinate 44,121,807 downwards.
TCCTTAATCCAAAGTAAGGTCCAATTCTGTTAACTGAACGCACAGATCAGAAGGAAGTTTCACAGGATCCTTCTGTATACTTTTTATTTGAAGATATTCCTTTTTCTGAGATAGGCCACATTGCACTCCAAATGTCCACTTGCAGTATATACAGAAAGAGTGTTTCCAATCTCCTCAATCAAAAGTGAGGTTCAACTCTCTTATTTGAACGCGCAGATCAGAAAAAAGTTTCACAGAATGCTTCTGTGTAGTTTTTATTTGAAGATATTCCTTTTTGCACGATAGGCCTCATAGCGCTCAAAATTTCCACTTGCACTTTCTACAGAAAGACTGTTTCAAAACTCCTCAATCAAAAGTAGTTTTCAACTCTGTTATTTCAACGGACATATCAGAGTGAAGTTTCACAGAATGCTTCTGTGTAGTTTTTATTTGAAGATATTACTTTTTCCGCTACAGGCCTAATAGCGCTGCAAATATTCATTTGCAGTCTCTACAGAAAGAGTGTTTCAAAACTCCTCAATCAAAAGTAAAGTTCAACTCTGTTAGTTGAATGCACAGATCAGAAAGAAGTTTCACAGAATGCTTCTATGTAGTTTTTATTTGAAGGTATTCCTTTTTCCGCAATAGGCCTCATAGAGCTCAAAATGTCTACTTTCATTTTCTACAGAAAGAGTATTTCAAGACTCCTCTATCAAAAATAATTTTCATCTGAGATCGTTGAACTCTCAGATCAGAAAGAAGATTCACAGAATGCTTCTGTGTAGTTTTTATTTGAAGATATTCATTTTTCCGCGAGAGGCCTCATTGCGCTCCAAATGTCCACTTGCAATTCCTACAGAATGAGTGTTTCAAAACGCCTCAATCAAACGTACGGTTCAACTCTGTTAGTTGAATGCACAGATCAGAAAGTAGTTTCACAGACTGTTCCTGTGTAGTTTTTAATTGTAGATGTTTCTTTTTCACGACGGGCCTCATAGAGCTCCAACTGTCTACTTGCAGTTTTTTCAGAAAGAGCGTTTCAAAACAACGCAATCAAAAGTACGGTTCAACTCTGTTAGTTGAACTCACAGATCAGAAACATGTTACACAGAATGCTTCTGTGTCGTTTTCATTTGAACGTATTTGTTTTTCCATGATAGGCCTCGTAGAGCTCCAAATGTCCACTTGCAGTTCCTACAGAAAGAATGTTTCAAAACTCCTCAATCAATAGTAAGATTGAACTCTGTTAGTTGGACGCACAGATGAGAAAGAAATTTCACAGAATGCTTCTGTGTAGTTTTTATTTGAAGATATCCCTTTTTCCACGATACTCCTCATAGCACTCCAAATGTCCACTTGCAGTTACTACAGAAATAGTGTTTCAAATCTCCTCAATCAAAAGTAAGGTTCAACTCTATTTGTTGAATGCCCAGATCAGAAAGCAGATTCACAGAATGCTTCTGTGTAGTTTTTATTTCAGGAGATTCCTTTTTCCGCGATAGGCCTCATAGCGCTCCAAATGTCCACTTTCAGTTTCTACAGAAAGAGTGTTTCAAACTCCGCAATGAAAAGTAATTTTCAACTCTGATAGTTGAACGCACGGATCAGAAAGTAGGTTCGCAGAATGCTTCTGTGTAGTTTTTATTTGAAGATATTCCTTTTTCGGCGAAAGGCCTCGTAGCGCTCCAAATGACCAATTGCAGTTTCTAGAGAAAGAGTGTTTCAAATCTCCTCAATCAGAAGTAAGTTTCAACTCTCTTAGTTGAACACACAGATCAGAAATAAGTCTCACAGAATGCTTCTGTGTAGTTTTTATTTGAAGATATTGTTATTTCTGCGAAAGCCTCATAGCACTCCTAATATCCACTTTCAGTTACTTCAGAAGGAGTGTTTCAAAACACCTCAATAAAAAAGTAATGTTCAACTCTGTTAGTTGATCTCACCGATCAGAAAGAAGATTCACTGAACGCTTCTGGGTAGTTTTTATTTGAATATATTCCTTTATCTGCCATAGGCCTCATAGCACTCCAAATGTCCAGTTGCAGTTTCTATAGAAAGAATGTTTCAAAACTCTTCAATCAAAAGTAAGTTTCAACTCGGTTGGCTGAATGCAGAGAACAGAAAAATGTTTCAAAGAATGCTTCTTTGTAGTTTTTATTTGAATATATTACTTTTTCCGCGATATGCATCGTAGCACTGCAAATGTCCACTTGCTGTTTCTACAGAAAGAGTGTTTCAGAACACCTCAATAAAAGGTGAGGTTCAACACTTTAGTTGAACTCACAGCTCAGAAAGAAGTTTCACAGAATGCTTCTGTGTAGTTTTTATTTGAATATATTCCTTTTTCCGCGATAGGCCTCATAGCGCTCCAAATGTCCTCTTGTGGTTTCTACAGAATGAGTGTTTCAAAACTCCTCAATGAAACGTCAGTTTCAACTTGGTTAGTTGAACGCACAGATCAGAAAGAAGTTTCACAGACTGCTTCTTTGTAGTTTTTATTTGAATATATTCCTTTTTCCGCGATTGGCCTCGTAGCGCTCCAATTGTCCACTTGCTGTTTCTACAGAAAGAGTGTTTGAAAAATCCTCAATCAAAAGTAAGCTTCTACACTGTTAGTAGAATGCACAAATCAGAAATATGTTTCACAGAATGCTTCTGTGTAGTTTTTATTTGAAGATATTCCTTTTTCCGCGATAGACCTCATAGGGCTCCAAATGTCCACTTCCAGTTTCTACAGAAAGTGTGTTTCAAAACTCCGCAATCAAAAGTAATTTTCAACTCTGATAGTTGAACGCACAGATCAGAAATAAGTTTCACAGAATGCTTCTGTGTAGTTTTTATTTCAGGAGATTCCTTTTTCCACCATAGGCCTCATAGCGCTCCAAATGTCCACTTTCACTTTCTACAGAAAGAGTGTTTCAAAACTCCGCAAGCAAAAGTAATTTTCAACTCTGATAGTTGAATGCACGGATCAGAAAGAAGGTTCGCAGAATGCTTCTGTGTAGTTTTTATTTGAAGATATTCCTTTTTCGGCGAAAGGCCTCGTAGCGCTCCAAATGACCAACTGCAGTTTCTAGGGAAAGAATGTTTCAAATCTCCTCAATCAGAAGTAAGTTTCAACCCTCTTAGTTGAACACACAGATCAGAAATAAGTTTCACACAATGCTTCTGTGTAGTTTTTATTTGAAGATATTTCTATTTCTGTGAAAGCCTCATAGAACTCCAAATATCCACTTTCAGTTACCTCAGAAGGAGTGTTTCAAAACACCTCAATAAAAAAGTAATGTTCAACTCTGTTAGTTGATCTCACCGATCAGAAAGAAGATTCACTGAATGCTTCTGGGTAGTTTTTATTTGAATATATTCCTTTTTCTGCCGTAGGCCTCATAGCACTCCAAATGTCCAGTTGCAGTTTCTATAGAAAGAATGTTTCAAAACTCTTCAATCAAAAGTAAGTTTCAACTCTGTTCCCTGAATGCACAGAACAGAAAAAAGTTTCACAGAATGCTTCTTTGTAGTTTTTATTTGAATATATTCCTTTTTCCACGATAGGCCTCATAGTGCTCCAAATGTCCACTTGCACCTTCTACAATAAGAGGGATTCAAAACTTCTCAATCAGAAGAAAGGCTCAACTCTATTAGTTGAACGCACAGCTCAGAAAGAAGTTTCACTGAATGCTTCTGTGTAGTTTTTATTTGAAGATATTCCTTTTTCCGCGATAGGCCTCATTGTGCTACAAATGTCCACTTGCAGTTTCTACAGATAGAGTGTTTCAAAACTCCTCCATCAAAAGTAAGGTTCAACACACTTAGTTGAACGTACAGATCAGAAAGAAGTTTCACAGAATTCTTCTGTGTAGTTTTTATTTGAAGATATTCCTTTTTCCGCAATAGGCCTCAAAGCGCTCCAGATGCCCACTTTCAGTTAAAACACAAAGAGTGTTTCAAAACTCCTCAATCAAAAGTAAGGTTCAACTCTGATAGTAGAATGCACAGATCAGAAATAAGTTTCACAGAATGCTTCTGTGTAGTCTTTATTTGAAGATATGCCTTTTTAAGCGATAGGTCTCATAACGCTCCAAATGTCCTCTTGCAGTTTCTACAGAAAGAGTGTTTCAAAACTCCTTAATCCAAAGTAAGGTCCAATTCTGTTAACTGAACGCACAGATCAGAAGGAAGTTTCACAGGATTCTTCTGTATACTTTTTATTTGAAGATATTCCTTTTTCTGAGATAGGCCACATTGCACTCCAAATGTCCACTTGCAGTATATACAGAAAGAGTGTTTCCAATCTCCTCAATCAAAAGTGAGGTTCAACTCTCTTATTTGAACGCGCAGATCAGAAAAAAGTTTCACAGAATCCTTCTGTGTAGTTTTTATTTGAAGATATTCCTTTTGGCACGATAGGCCTCATAGCGCTCAAAATTTCCACTTGCACTTTCTACAGAAAGACTGTTTCAAAACTCCCCAATCAAAAGTAGTTTTCAACTCTGTTATTTCAACGGACATATCAGAGAGAAGTTTCACAGAATGCTTCTGTGTTGTTTTTATTTGAAGATATTACTTTTTCCGCTACAGGCCTAATAGCGCTGCAAATATTCATTTTCAGTCTCTACAGAAAGAGAGTTTCAAAACTCCTCAATCAAAAGTAAAGTTCAACTCTGTTTGTTGAATGCACAGATCAGAAAGAAGTTTCACAGAATGCTTCTATGTAGTTTTTATTTGAAGATATTCCTTTTTCCACAATAGTCCTCATACAGCTCAAAATGTCTACATTCATTTTCTACAGAAAGAGTGTTTCAAGGCTCCTCAATCAAAAGTAATTTTCATCTCAGATCGTCGAACTCTCAGATCAGAAAGAAGATTCACAGAATGCTTCTGTGTAGTTTTTATTTGAAGATATTCATTTTTCCGCAAGAGGCCTCATTGCGCTCCAAATGTCCTCTTGCAGTTCCTACAGAATGAGTGTTTCAAAACTCCTCTATCAAACGTAAGGTTCAACTCTGTTCGTTGAATGCACAGATATGAAAGTAGTTTCACAGAATGTTCCTGTGTAGTTTTTAATTGTAGATATTTCTTTTTCACGACGGGCCTCATAGAGCTCCAACTGTCTACTTGCAGTTTTTTCAGAAAGAGCGTTTCAAAACAACGCAATCAAAAGTACGGTTCAACTCTGTTAGTTGAACTCACAGATCAGAAACATGTTACACAGAATGCTTCTGTGTCGTTTTCATTTGAACGTATTTGTTTTTCCATGATAGGCCTCGTAGAGCTCCAAATGTCCACTTGCAGTTCCTACAGAAAGAATGTTTCAAAACTCCTCAATCAATAGTAAGATTCAACTCTGTTAGTTGGACGCACAGATGAGAAAGAAATTTCACAGAATGCTTCTGTGTAGTTTTTATTTGAAGATATCCCTTTTTCCACGATACTCCTCATAGCACTCCAAATGTCCACTTGCAGTTACTACAGAAATAGTGTTTCAAATCTCCTCAATCAAAAGTAAGGTTCAACTCTATTTGTTGAATGCCCAGATCAGAAAGCAGATTCACAGAATGCTTCTGTGTAGTTTTTATTTCAGGAGATTCCTTTTTCCGCGATAGGCCTCATAGCGCTCCAAATGTCCACTTTCAGTTTCTACAGAAAGAGTGTTTCAAACTCCGCAATGAAAAGTAATTTTCAACTCTGATAGTTGAACGCACGGATCAGAAAGTAGGTTCGCAGAATGCTTCTGTGTAGTTTTTATTTGAAGATATTCCTTTTTCGGCGAAAGGCCTCGTAGCGCTCCAAATGACCAATTGCAGTTTCTAGAGAAAGAGTGTTTCAAATCTCCTCAATCAGAAGTAAGTTTCAACTCTCTTAGTTGAACACACAGATCAGAAATAAGTCTCACAGAATGCTTCTGTGTAGTTTTTATTTGAAGATATTGTTATTTCTGCGAAAGCCTCATAGCACTCCTAATATCCACTTTCAGTTACTTCAGAAGGAGTGTTTCAAAACACCTCAATAAAAAAGTAATGTTCAACTCTGTTAGTTGATCTCACCGATCAGAAAGAAGATTCACTGAACGCTTCTGGGTAGTTTTTATTTGAATATATTCCTTTATCTGCCATAGGCCTCATAGCACTCCAAATGTCCAGTTGCAGTTTCTATAGAAAGAATGTTTCAAAACTCTTCAATCAAAAGTAAGTTTCAACTCGGTTGGCTGAATGCAGAGAACAGAAAAATGTTTCAAAGAATGCTTCTTTGTAGTTTTTATTTGAATATATTACTTTTTCCGCGATATGCATCGTAGCACTGCAAATGTCCACTTGCTGTTTCTACAGAAAGAGTGTTTCAGAACACCTCAATAAAAGGTGAGGTTCAACACTTTAGTTGAACTCACAGCTCAGAAAGAAGTTTCACAGAATGCTTCTGTGTAGTTTTTATTTGAATATATTCCTTTTTCCGCGATAGGCCTCATAGCGCTCCAAATGTCCTCTTGTGGTTTCTACAGAATGAGTGTTTCAAAACTCCTCAATGAAACGTCAGTTTCAACTTGGTTAGTTGAACGCACAGATCAGAAAGAAGTTTCACAGACTGCTTCTTTGTAGTTTTTATTTGAATATATTCCTTTTTCCGCGATTGGCCTCGTAGCGCTCCAATTGTCCACTTGCTGTTTCTACAGAAAGAGTGTTTGAAAAATCCTCAATCAAAAGTAAGCTTCTACACTGTTAGTAGAATGCACAAATCAGAAATATGTTTCACAGAATGCTTCTGTGTAGTTTTTATTTGAAGATATTCCTTTTTCCGCGATAGACCTCATAGGGCTCCAAATGTCCACTTCCAGTTTCTACAGAAAGTGTGTTTCAAAACTCCGCAATCAAAAGTAATTTTCAACTCTGATAGTTGAACGCACAGATCAGAAATAAGTTTCACAGAATGCTTCTGTGTAGTTTTTATTTCAGGAGATTCCTTTTTCCACCATAGGCCTCATAGCGCTCCAAATGTCCACTTTCACTTTCTACAGAAAGAGTGTTTCAAAACTCCGCAAGCAAAAGTAATTTTCAACTCTGATAGTTGAATGCACGGATCAGAAAGAAGGTTCGCAGAATGCTTCTGTGTAGTTTTTATTTGAAGATATTCCTTTTTCGGCGAAAGGCCTCGTAGCGCTCCAAATGACCAACTGCAGTTTCTAGGGAAAGAATGTTTCAAATCTCCTCAATCAGAAGTAAGTTTCAACCCTCTTAGTTGAACACACAGATCAGAAATAAGTTTCACACAATGCTTCTGTGTAGTTTTTATTTGAAGATATTTCTATTTCTGTGAAAGCCTCATAGAACTCCAAATATCCACTTTCAGTTACCTCAGAAGGAGTGTTTCAAAACACCTCAATAAAAAAGTAATGTTCAACTCTGTTAGTTGATCTCACCGATCAGAAAGAAGATTCACTGAATGCTTCTGGGTAGTTTTTATTTGAATATATTCCCTTTTCTGCCGTAGGCCTCATAGCACTCCAAATGTCCAGTTGCAGTTTCTATAGAAAGAATGTTTCAAAACTCTTCAATCAAAAGTAAGTTTCAACTCTGTTCCCTGAATGCACAGAACAGAAAAAAGTTTCACAGAATGCTTCTTTGTAGTTTTTATTTGAATATATTCCTTTTTCCACGATAGGCCTCATAGTGCTCCAAATGTCCACTTGCACCTTCTACAATAAGAGGGATTCAAAACTTCTCAATCAGAAGAAAGGCTCAACTCTATTAGTTGAACGCACAGCTCAGAAAGAAGTTTCACTGAATGCTTCTGTGTAGTTTTTATTTGAAGATATTCCTTTTTCCGCGATAGGCCTCATTGTGCTACAAATGTCCACTTGCAGTTTCTACAGATAGAGTGTTTCAAAACTCCTCCATCAAAAGAAAGGTTCAACACACTTAGTTGAACGTACAGATCAGAAAGAAGTTTCACAGAATTCTTCTGTGTAGTTTTTATTTGAAGATATTCCTTTTTCCGCAATAGGCCTCAAAGCGCTCCAGATGCCCACTTTCAGTTAAAACACAAAGAGTGTTTCAAAACTCCTCAATCAAAAGTAAGGTTCAACTCTGATAGTAGAATGCACAGATCAGAAATAAGTTTCACAGAATGCTTCTGTGTAGTCTTTATTTGAAGATATGCCTTTTTAAGCGATAGGTCTCATAACGCTCCAAATGTCCTCTTGCAGTTTCTACAGAAAGAGTGTTTCAAAACTCCTTAATCCAAAGTAAGGTCCAATTCTGTTAACTGAACGCACAGATCAGAAGGAAGTTTCACAGGATTCTTCTGTATACTTTTTATTTGAAGATATTCCTTTTTCTGAGATAGGCCACATTGCACTCCAAATGTCCACTTGCAGTATATACAGAAAGAGTGTTTCCAATCTCCTCAATCAAAAGTGAGGTTCAACTCTCTTATTTGAACGCGCAGATCAGAAAAAAGTTTCACAGAATCCTTCTGTGTAGTTTTTATTTGAAGATATTCCTTTTGGCACGATAGGCCTCATAGCGCTCAAAATTTCCACTTGCACTTTCTACAGAAAGACTGTTTCAAAACTCCCCAATCAAAAGTAGTTTTCAACTCTGTTATTTCAACGGACATATCAGAGAGAAGTTTCACAGAATGCTTCTGTGTTGTTTTTATTTGAAGATATTACTTTTTCCGCTACAGGCCTAATAGCGCTGCAAATATTCATTTTCAGTCTCTACAGAAAGAGAGTTTCAAAACTCCTCAATCAAAAGTAAAGTTCAACTCTGTTTGTTGAATGCACAGATCAGAAAGAAGTTTCACAGAATGCTTCTATGTAGTTTTTATTTGAAGATATTCCTTTTTCCACAATAGTCCTCATAAAGCTCAAAATGTCTACATTCATTTTCTACAGAAAGAGTGTTTCAAGGCTCCTCAATCAAAAGTAATTTTCATCTCAGATCGTCGAACTCTCAGATCAGAAAGAAGATTCACAGAATGCTTCTGTGTAGTTTTTATTTGAAGATATTCATTTTTCCGCAAGAGGCCTCATTGCGCTCCAAATGTCCTCTTGCAGTTCCTACAGAATGAGTGTTTCAAAACTCCTCTATCAAACGTAAGGTTCAACTCTGTTCGTTGAATGCACAGATATGAAAGTAGTTTCACAGAATGTTCCTGTGTAGTTTTTAATTGTAGATATTTCTTTTTCACGACGGGCCTCATAGAGCTCCAACTGTCTACTTGCAGTTTTTTCAGAAAGAGCGTTTCAAAACAACGCAATCAAAAGTACGGTTCAACTCTGTTAGTTGAACTCACAGATCAGAAACATGTTACACAGAATGCTTCTGTGTCGTTTTCATTTGAACGTATTTGTTTTTCCATGATAGGCCTCGTAGAGCTCCAAATGTCCACTTGCAGTTCCTACAGAAAGAATGTTTCAAAACTCCTCAATCAATAGTAAGATTCAACTCTGTTAGTTGGACGCACAGATGAGAAAGAAATTTCACAGAATGCTTCTGTGTAGTTTTTATTTGAAGATATCCCTTTTTCCACGATACTCCTCATAGCACTCCAAATGTCCACTTGCAGTTACTACAGAAATAGTGTTTCAAATCTCCTCAATCAAAAGTAAGGTTCAACTCTATTTGTTGAATGCCCAGATCAGAAAGCAGATTCACAGAATGCTTCTGTGTAGTTTTTATTTCAGGAGATTCCTTTTTCCGCGATAGGCCTCATAGCGCTCCAAATGTCCACTTTCAGTTTCTACAGAAAGAGTGTTTCAAACTCCGCAATGAAAAGTAATTTTCAACTCTGATAGTTGAACGCACGGATCAGAAAGTAGGTTCGCAGAATGCTTCTGTGTAGTTTTTATTTGAAGATATTCCTTTTTCGGCGAAAGGCCTCGTAGCGCTCCAAATGACCAATTGCAGTTTCTAGAGAAAGAGTGTTTCAAATCTCCTCAATCAGAAGTAAGTTTCAACTCTCTTAGTTGAACACACAGATCAGAAATAAGTCTCACAGAATGCTTCTGTGTAGTTTTTATTTGAAGATATTGCTATTTCTGCGAAAGCCTCATAGCACTCCTAATATCCACTTTCAGTTACTTCAGAAGGAGTGTTTCAAAACACCTCAATAAAAAAGTAATGTTCAACTCTGTTAGTTGATCTCACCGATCAGAAAGAAGATTCACTGAACGCTTCTGGGTAGTTTTTATTTGAATATATTCCTTTATCTGCCATAGGCCTCATAGCACTCCAAATGTCCAGTTGCAGTTTCTATAGAAAGAATGTTTCAAAACTCTTCAATCAAAAGTAAGTTTCAACTCGGTTGGCTGAATGCAGAGAACAGAAAAATGTTTCAAAGAATGCTTCTTTGTAGTTTTTATTTGAATATATTACTTTTTCCGCGATATGCATCGTAGCACTACAAATGTCCACTTGCTGTTTCTACAGAAAGAGTGTTTCAGAACACCTCAATAAAAGGTGAGGTTCAACACTTTAGTTGAACTCACAGCTCAGAAAGAAGTTTCACAGAATGCTTCTGTGTAGTTTTTATTTGAATATATTCCTTTTTCCGCGATAGGCCTCATAGCGCTCCAAATGTCCTCTTGTGGTTTCTACAGAATGAGTGTTTCAAAACTCCTCAATGAAACGTCAGTTTCAACTTGGTTAGTTGAACGCACAGATCAGAAAGAAGTTTCACAGACTGCTTCTTTGTAGTTTTTATTTGAATATATTCCTTTTTCCGCGATTGGCCTCGTAGCGCTCCAATTGTCCACTTGCTGTTTCTACAGAAAGAGTGTTTGAAAAATCCTCAATCAAAAGTAAGCTTCTACACTGTTAGTAGAATGCACAAATCAGAAATATGTTTCACAGAATGCTTCTGTGTAGTTTTTATTTGAAGATATTCCTTTTTCCGCGATAGACCTCATAGGGCTCCAAATGTCCACTTCCAGTTTCTACAGAAAGTGTGTTTCAAAACTCCGCAATCAAAAGTAATTTTCAACTCTGATAGTTGAACGCACAGATCAGAAATAAGTTTCACAGAATGCTTCTGTGTAGTTTTTATTTCAGGAGATTCCTTTTTCCACCATAGGCCTCATAGCGCTCCAAATGTCCACTTTCACTTTCTACAGAAAGAGTGTTTCAAAACTCCGCAAGCAAAAGTAATTTTCAACTCTGATAGTTGAATGCACGGATCAGAAAGGAGGTTCGCAGAATGCTTCTGTGTAGTTTTTATTTGAAGATATTCCTTTTTCGGCGAAAGGCCTCGTAGCGCTCCAAATGACCAACTGCAGTTTCTAGGGAAAGAATGTTTCAAATCTCCTCAATCAGAAGTAAGTTTCAACCCTCTTAGTTGAACACACAGATCAGAAATAAGTTTCACACAATGCTTCTGTGTAGTTTTTATTTGAAGATATTTCTATTTCTGTGAAAGCCTCATAGAACTCCAAATATCCACTTTCAGTTACCTCAGAAGGAGTGTTTCAAAACACCTCAATAAAAAAGTAATGTTCAACTCTGTTAGTTGATCTCACCGATCAGAAAGAAGATTCACTGAATGCTTCTGGGTAGTTTTTATTTGAATATATTCCTTTTTCTGCAATAGGTCTCATAGCACTCCAAATGTCCAGTTGCAGTTTCTATAGAAAGAATGTTTCAAAACTCTTCAATCAAAAGTATGTTTCAACTCTGTTCCCTGAATGCACAGAACAGAAAAAAGTTTCACAGAATGCTTCTTTGTAGTTTTTATTTGAATATATTCCTTTTTCCACGATAGGCCTCATCGTGCTCCAAATGTCCACTTGCAGCTTCTACAATAAGAGGGATTCAAAACTTCTCAATCAGAAGTAAGGCTCAACTCTATTAGTTGAACGCACAGCTCAGAAAGAAGTTTCACTGAATGCTTCTGTGTAGTTTTTATTTGAAGATATTCCTTTTTCCGCGATAGGCCTCATTGTGCTACAAATGTCCACTTGCAGTTTCTACAGATAGGGTGTTTCAAAACTCCTCCATCAAAAGTAAGGTTCAACACACTTAGTTGAACGTACAGATCAGAAAGAAGTTTCACAGAATTCTTCTGTGTAGTTTTTATTTGAAGATATTCCTTTTTCCGCAATAGGCCTCATAGCGCTCCAGATGTCCACTTTCAGTTAAAACACAAAGAGTGTTTCAAAACTCCTCAATCAAAAGTAAGGTTCAACTCTGATAGTAGAACGCACAGATCAGAAATAAGTTTCACAGAATGCTTCTGTCTAGCCTTTATTTGAAGATATGCCTTTTTAAGCGATAGGTCTCATAACGCTCCAAATGTCCTCTTGCAGTTTCTACAGAAAGAGTGTTTCAAAACTCCTTAATCCAAAGTAAGGTCCAATTCTGTTAACTGAACGCACAGATCAGAAGGAAGTTTCACAGGATCCTTCTGTATAGTTTTTATTTGAAGATATTCCTTTTTCTGAGATAGGCCACATTGCACTCCAAATGTCCACTTGCAGTATATACAGAAAGAGTGTTTCCAATCTCCTCAATCAAAAGTGAGGTTCAACTCTCTTATGTGAACACGCAGATCAGAAAAAAGTTTCACAGAATGCTTCTGTGTAGTTTTTATTTGAAGATATTCCTTTTTGCACGATAGGCCTCATAGCGCTCAAAATTTCCACTTGCACTGTCTACAGAAAGACTCTTTCAAATCTCCTCAATCAAAAGTAGTTTTCAACTCTGTTATTTCAACGGACATATCAGAGAGAAGTTTCACAGAATGCTTCTGTGTAGTTTTTATTAGAAGATATTCCTTTTTCCGCTATAGGCCTAATAGCGCTGCAAATATTCATTTGCAGTTTCTACAGAAAGAGTGTTTCAAAACTCCTCAATCAAAAGTAAAGTTCAACTCTGTTAGTTGAATGCACAGATCAGAAAGAAGTTTCACAGAATGCTTCTATGTAGTTTTTATTTGAAGATATTCCTTTTTCCGCAATAGGCCTCATAGAGCTCAAAATGTCTACATTCATTTTCTACAGAAAGAGTGTTTCAAGACTCCTCAATCAAAAGTAATTTTCATCTCAGATAGTTGAACTCTCAGATCAGAAAGAAGAATCACAGAATGCTTCTGTGTAGTTTTTATTTGAAGATATTTATTTTTCCGCGAGAGGCCTCATTGCGCTCCAAATGTCCACTTGCAGTTCCTACAGAATGAGTGTTTCAAAACTCCTCAATCAAACGTAAGGTTCAACTCTGTTAGTTGAATGCACAGATAAGAAAGTAGTTTCACAGAATGTTCCTGTGTAGCTTTTATTTGTAGATATTTCTTTTTCACGACGGGCCTCATAGAGCTCCAAATGTCCACTTGCAGTTTTTACAGAAAGAGCGTTTCAAAACAACGCAATCAAAAGTACAGTTCAAATCTGTTAGTTGAACTCACAGATCAGAAACAAGTTACACAGAATGCTTCTGTGTCGTTTTCATTTGAAAGTATTTGTTTTTCCACGATAGGCCTCGTAGAGCTCCAAATGTCCACTTGCAGTTCCTACAGAAAGAATGTTTCAAAAGTCCTCAATCAATAGTAAGATTCAACTCTGTTTTTTAGACGCACAGATGAGAAAGAAGTTTCACAGAATGCTTCTGTGTAGTTTTTATTTGAAGATATCCCTTTTTCCACGATACTCCTCATAGCACTCCAAATGTCCACTTGCAGTTACTACAGAAATAGTGTTTCAAATCTCCTCAATCAAAAGTAAGGTTCAACTCTATTTGTTGAATGCCCAGATCAGAAAGCAGATTCACAGAATGCTTCTGTGTAGTTTTTATTTCAGGAGATTCCTTTTTCCGCGATAGGCCTCACAGCGCTCCAAATGTCCACTTTCAGTTTCTACAGAAAGAGTGTTTCAAAACTCCGCAATGAAAAGTAATTTTCAACTCTGATAGTTGAACGCACGGATCAGAAAGTAGGTTCGCAGAATGCTTCTGTGTAGTTTTTATTTGAAGATATTCCTTTTTCGGCGAAAGGCCTCGTAGCGCTCCAAATGACCAATTGCAGTTTCTAGAGAAAGAGTGTTTCAAATCTCCTCAATCAGAAGTAAGTTTCAACTCTCTTAGTTGAACACACAGATCAGAAATAAGTCTCACAGAATGCTTCTGTGTAGTTTTTATTTGAAGATATTGCTATTTCTGCGAAAGCCTCATAGCACTCCTAATATCCACTTTCAGTTACTTCAGAAGGAGTGTTTCAAAACACCTCAATAAAAAAGTAATGTTCAACTCTGTTAGTTGATCTCACCGATCAGAAAGAAGATTCACTGAACGCTTCTGGGTAGTTTTTATTTGAATATATTCCTTTATCTGCCATAGGCCTCATAGCACTCCAAATGTCCAGTTGCAGTTTCTATAGAAAGAATGTTTCAAAACTCTTCAATCAAAAGTAAGTTTCAACTCGGTTGGCTGAATGCAGAGAACAGAAAAATGTTTCAAAGAATGCTTCTTTGTAGTTTTTATTTGAATATATTACTTTTTCCGCGATATGCATCGTAGCACTACAAATGTCCACTTGCTGTTTCTACAGAAAGAGTGTTTCAGAACACCTCAATAAAAGGTGAGGTTCAACACTTTAGTTGAACTCACAGCTCAGAAAGAAGTTTCACAGAATGCTTCTGTGTAGTTTTTATTTGAATATATTCCTTTTTCCGCGATAGGCCTCATAGCGCTCCAAATGTCCTCTTGTGGTTTCTACAGAATGAGTGTTTCAAAACTCCTCAATGAAACGTCAGTTTCAACTTGGTTAGTTGAACGCACAGATCAGAAAGAAGTTTCACAGACTGCTTCTTTGTAGTTTTTATTTGAATATATTCCTTTTTCCGCGATTGGCCTCGTAGCGCTCCAATTGTCCACTTGCTGTTTCTACAGAAAGAGTGTTTGAAAAATCCTCAATCAAAAGTAAGCTTCTACACTGTTAGTAGAATGCACAAATCAGAAATATGTTTCACAGAATGCTTCTGTGTAGTTTTTATTTGAAGATATTCCTTTTTCCGCGATAGACCTCATAGGGCTCCAAATGTCCACTTCCAGTTTCTACAGAAAGTGTGTTTCAAAACTCCGCAATCAAAAGTAATTTTCAACTCTGATAGTTGAACGCACAGATCAGAAATAAGTTTCACAGAATGCTTCTGTGTAGTTTTTATTTCAGGAGATTCCTTTTTCCACCATAGGCCTCATAGCGCTCCAAATGTCCACTTTCACTTTCTACAGAAAGAGTGTTTCAAAACTCCGCAAGCAAAAGTAATTTTCAACTCTGATAGTTGAATGCACGGATCAGAAAGGAGGTTCGCAGAATGCTTCTGTGTAGTTTTTATTTGAAGATATTCCTTTTTCGGCGAAAGGCCTCGTAGCGCTCCAAATGACCAACTGCAGTTTCTAGGGAAAGAATGTTTCAAATCTCCTCAATCAGAAGTAAGTTTCAACCCTCTTAGTTGAACACACAGATCAGAAATAAGTTTCACACAATGCTTCTGTGTAGTTTTTATTTGAAGATATTTCTATTTCTGTGAAAGCCTCATAGAACTCCAAATATCCACTTTCAGTTACCTCAGAAGGAGTGTTTCAAAACACCTCAATAAAAAAGTAATGTTCAACTCTGTTAGTTGATCTCACCGATCAGAAAGAAGATTCACTGAATGCTTCTGGGTAGTTTTTATTTGAATATATTCCTTTTTCTGCAATAGGTCTCATAGCACTCCAAATGTCCAGTTGCAGTTTCTATAGAAAGAATGTTTCAAAACTCTTCAATCAAAAGTATGTTTCAACTCTGTTCCCTGAATGCACAGAACAGAAAAAAGTTTCACAGAATGCTTCTTTGTAGTTTTTATTTGAATATATTCCTTTTTCCACGATAGGCCTCATCGTGCTCCAAATGTCCACTTGCAGCTTCTACAATAAGAGGGATTCAAAACTTCTCAATCAGAAGTAAGGCTCAACTCTATTAGTTGAACGCACAGCTCAGAAAGAAGTTTCACTGAATGCTTCTGTGTAGTTTTTATTTGAAGATATTCCTTTTTCCGCGATAGGCCTCATTGTGCTACAAATGTCCACTTGCAGTTTCTACAGATAGGGTGTTTCAAAACTCCTCCATCAAAAGTAAGGTTCAACACACTTAGTTGAACGTACAGATCAGAAAGAAGTTTCACAGAATTCTTCTGTGTAGTTTTTATTTGAAGATATTCCTTTTTCCGCAATAGGCCTCATAGCGCTCCAGATGTCCACTTTCAGTTAAAACACAAAGAGTGTTTCAAAACTCCTCAATCAAAAGTAAGGTTCAACTCTGATAGTAGAACGCACAGATCAGAAATAAGTTTCACAGAATGCTTCTGTCTAGCCTTTATTTGAAGATATGCCTTTTTAAGCGATAGGTCTCATAACGCTCCAAATGTCCTCTTGCAGTTTCTACAGAAAGAGTGTTTCAAAACTCCTTAATCCAAAGTAAGGTCCAATTCTGTTAACTGAACGCACAGATCAGAAGGAAGTTTCACAGGATCCTTCTGTATAGTTTTTATTTGAAGATATTCCTTTTTCTGAGATAGGCCACATTGCACTCCAAATGTCCACTTGCAGTATATACAGAAAGAGTGTTTCCAATCTCCTCAATCAAAAGTGAGGTTCAACTCTCTTATGTGAACACGCAGATCAGAAAAAAGTTTCACAGAATGCTTCTGTGTAGTTTTTATTTGAAGATATTCCTTTTTGCACGATAGGCCTCATAGCGCTCAAAATTTCCACTTGCACTGTCTACAGAAAGACTCTTTCAAATCTCCTCAATCAAAAGTAGTTTTCAACTCTGTTATTTCAACGGACATATCAGAGAGAAGTTTCACAGAATGCTTCTGTGTAGTTTTTATTAGAAGATATTCCTTTTTCCGCTATAGGCCTAATAGCGCTGCAAATATTCATTTGCAGTTTCTACAGAAAGAGTGTTTCAAAACTCCTCAATCAAAAGTAAAGTTCAACTCTGTTAGTTGAATGCACAGATCAGAAAGAAGTTTCACAGAATGCTTCTATGTAGTTTTTATTTGAAGATATTCCTTTTTCCGCAATAGGCCTCATAGAGCTCAAAATGTCTACATTCATTTTCTACAGAAAGAGTGTTTCAAGACTCCTCAATCAAAAGTAATTTTCATCTCAGATAGTTGAACTCTCAGATCAGAAAGAAGAATCACAGAATGCTTCTGTGTAGTTTTTATTTGAAGATATTTATTTTTCCGCGAGAGGCCTCATTGCGCTCCAAATGTCCACTTGCAGTTCCTACAGAATGAGTGTTTCAAAACTCCTCAATCAAACGTAAGGTTCAACTCTGTTAGTTGAATGCACAGATAAGAAAGTAGTTTCACAGAATGTTCCTGTGTAGCTTTTATTTGTAGATATTTCTTTTTCACGACGGGCCTCATAGAGCTCCAAATGTCCACTTGCAGTTTTTACAGAAAGAGCGTTTCAAAACAACGCAATCAAAAGTACAGTTCAAATCTGTTAGTTGAACTCACAGATCAGAAACAAGTTACACAGAATGCTTCTGTGTCGTTTTCATTTGAAAGTATTTGTTTTTCCACGATAGGCCTCGTAGAGCTCCAAATGTCCACTTGCAGTTCCTACAGAAAGAATGTTTCAAAAGTCCTCAATCAATAGTAAGATTCAACTCTGTTTTTTAGACGCACAGATGAGAAAGAAGTTTCACAGAATGCTTCTGTGTAGTTTTTATTTGAAGATATCCCTTTTTCCACGATACTCCTCATAGCACTCCAAATGTCCACTTGCAGTTACTACAGAAAGAGTGTTTCAAATCTCCTCAATCAAAAGTAAGGTTCAACTCTATTTGTTGAATGCCCAGATCAGAAAGCAGATTCACAGAATGCTTCTGTGTAGTTTTTATTTCAGGAGATTCCTTTTTCCGCGATAGGCCTCACAGCGCTCCAAATGTCCACTTTCAGTTTCTACAGAAAGAGTGTTTCAAAACTCCGCAATGAAAAGTAATTTTCAACTCTGATAGTTGAACGCACGGATCAGAAAGTAGGTTCGCAGAATGCTTCTGTGTAGTTTTTATTTGAAGATATTCCTTTTTCGGCGAAAGGCCTCGTAGCGCTCCAAATGACCAATTGCAGTTTCTAGAGAAAGAGTGTTTCAAATCTCCTCAATCAGAAGTAAGTTTCAACTCTCTTAGTTGAACACACAGATCAGAAATAAGTCTCACAGAATGCTTCTGTGTAGTTTTTATTTGAAGATATTGCTATTTCTGCGAAAGCCTCATAGCACTCCTAATATCCACTTTCAGTTACTTCAGAAGGAGTGTTTCAAAACACCTCAATAAAAAAGTAATGTTCAACTCTGTTAGTTGATCTCACCGATCAGAAAGAAGATTCACTGAACGCTTCTGGGTAGTTTTTATTTGAATATATTCCTTTATCTGCCATAGGCCTCATAGCACTCCAAATGTCCAGTTGCAGTTTCTATAGAAAGAATGTTTCAAAACTCTTCAATCAAAAGTAAGTTTCAACTCGGTTGGCTGAATGCAGAGAACAGAAAAATGTTTCAAAGAATGCTTCTTTGTAGTTTTTATTTGAATATATTACTTTTTCCGCGATATGCATCGTAGCACTACAAATGTCCACTTGCTGTTTCTACAGAAAGAGTGTTTCAGAACACCTCAATAAAAGGTGAGGTTCAACACTTTAGTTGAACTCACAGCTCAGAAAGAAGTTTCACAGAATGCTTCTGTGTAGTTTTTATTTGAATATATTCCTTTTTCCGCGATAGGCCTCATAGCGCTCCAAATGTCCTCTTGTGGTTTCTACAGAATGAGTGTTTCAAAACTCCTCAATGAAACGTCAGTTTCAACTTGGTTAGTTGAACGCACAGATCAGAAAGAAGTTTCACAGACTGCTTCTTTGTAGTTTTTATTTGAATATATTCCTTTTTCCGCGATTGGCCTCGTAGCGCTCCAATTGTCCACTTGCTGTTTCTACAGAAAGAGTGTTTGAAAAATCCTCAATCAAAAGTAAGCTTCTACACTGTTAGTAGAATGCACAAATCAGAAATATGTTTCACAGAATGCTTCTGTGTAGTTTTTATTTGAAGATATTCCTTTTTCCGCGATAGACCTCATAGGGCTCCAAATGTCCACTTCCAGTTTCTACAGAAAGTGTGTTTCAAAACTCCGCAATCAAAAGTAATTTTGAACTCTGATAGTTGAACGCACAGATCAGAAATAAGTTTCACAGAATGCTTCTGTGTAGTTTTTATTTCAGGAGATTCCTTTTTCCACCATAGGCCTCATAGCGCTCCAAATGTCCACTTTCACTTTCTACAGAAAGAGTGTTTCAAAACTCCGCAAGCAAAAGTAATTTTCAACTCTGATAGTTGAATGCACGGATCAGAAAGGAGGTTCGCAGAATGCTTCTGTGTAGTTTTTATTTGAAGATATTCCTTTTTCGGCGAAAGGCCTCGTAGCGCTCCAAATGACCAACTGCAGTTTCTAGGGAAAGAATGTTTCAAATCTCCTCAATCAGAAGTAAGTTTCAACCCTCTTAGTTGAACACACAGATCAGAAATAAGTTTCACACAATGCTTCTGTGTAGTTTTTATTTGAAGATATTTCTATTTCTGTGAAAGCCTCATAGAACTCCAAATATCCACTTTCAGTTACCTCAGAAGGAGTGTTTCAAAACACCTCAATAAAAAAGTAATGTTCAACTCTGTTAGTTGATCTCACCGATCAGAAAGAAGATTCACTGAATGCTTCTGGGTAGTTTTTATTTGAATATATTCCTTTTTCTGCAATAGGTCTCATAGCACTCCAAATGTCCAGTTGCAGTTTCTATAGAAAGAATGTTTCAAAACTCTTCAATCAAAAGTATGTTTCCACTCTGTTCCCTGAATGCACAGAACAGAAAAAAGTTTCACAGAATGCTTCTTTGTAGTTTTTATTTGAATATATTCCTTTTTCCACGATAGGCCTCATCGTGCTCCAAATGTCCACTTGCAGCTTCTACAATAAGAGGGATTCAAAACTTCTCAATCAGAAGTAAGGCTCAACTCTATTAGTTGAACGCACAGCTCAGAAAGAAGTTTCACTGAATGCTTCTGTGTAGTTTTTATTTGAAGATATTCCTTTTTCCGCGATAGGCCTCATTGTGCTACAAATGTCCACTTGCAGTTTCTACAGATAGGGTGTTTCAAAACTCCTCCATCAAAAGTAAGGTTCAACACACTTAGTTGAACGTACAGATCAGAAAGAAGTTTCACAGAATTCTTCTGTGTAGTTTTTATTTGAAGATATTCCTTTTTCCGCAATAGGCCTCATAGCGCTCCAGATGTCCACTTTCAGTTAAAACACAAAGAGTGTTTCAAAACTCCTCAATCAAAAGTAAGGTTCAACTCTGATAGTAGAACGCACAGATCAGAAATAAGTTTCACAGAATGCTTCTGTCTAGCCTTTATTTGAAGATATGCCTTTTTAAGCGATAGGTCTCATAACGCTCCAAATGTCCTCTTGCAGTTTCTACAGAAAGAGTGTTTCAAAACTCCTTAATCCAAAGTAAGGTCCAATTCTGTTAACTGAACGCACAGATCAGAAGGAAGTTTCACAGGATCCTTCTGTATAGTTTTTATTTGAAGATATTCCTTTTTCTGAGATAGGCCACATTGCACTCCAAATGTCCACTTGCAGTATATACAGAAAGAGTGTTTCCAATCTCCTCAATCAAAAGTGAGGTTCAACTCTCTTATGTGAACACGCAGATCAGAAAAAAGTTTCACAGAATGCTTCTGTGTAGTTTTTATTTGAAGATATTCCTTTTTGCACGATAGGCCTCATAGCGCTCAAAATTTCCACTTGCACTGTCTACAGAAAGACTCTTTCAAATCTCCTCAATCAAAAGTAGTTTTCAACTCTGTTATTTCAACGGACATATCAGAGAGAAGTTTCACAGAATGCTTCTGTGTAGTTTTTATTAGAAGATATTCCTTTTTCCGCTATAGGCCTAATAGCGCTGCAAATATTCATTTGCAGTTTCTACAGAAAGAGTGTTTCAAAACTCCTCAATCAAAAGTAAAGTTCAACTCTGTTAGTTGAATGCACAGATCAGAAAGAAGTTTCACAGAATGCTTCTATGTAGTTTTTATTTGAAGATATTCCTTTTTCCGCAATAGGCCTCATAGAGCTCAAAATGTCTACATTCATTTTCTACAGAAAGAGTGTTTCAAGACTCCTCAATCAAAAGTAATTTTCATCTCAGATAGTTGAACTCTCAGATCAGAAAGAAGAATCACAGAATGCTTCTGTGTAGTTTTTATTTGAAGATATTTATTTTTCCGCGAGAGGCCTCATTGCGCTCCAAATGTCCACTTGCAGTTCCTACAGAATGAGTGTTTCAAAACTCCTCAATCAAACGTAAGGTTCAACTCTGTTAGTTGAATGCACAGATAAGAAAGTAGTTTCACAGAATGTTCCTGTGTAGCTTTTATTTGTAGATATTTCTTTTTCACGACGGGCCTCATAGAGCTCCAAATGTCCACTTGCAGTTTTTACAGAAAGAGCGTTTCAAAACAACGCAATCAAAAGTACAGTTCAAATCTGTTAGTTGAACTCACAGATCAGAAACAAGTTACACAGAATGCTTCTGTGTCGTTTTCATTTGAAAGTATTTGTTTTTCCACGATAGGCCTCGTAGAGCTCCAAATGTCCACTTGCAGTTCCTACAGAAAGAATGTTTCAAAAGTCCTCAATCAATAGTAAGATTCAACTCTGTTTTTTAGACGCACAGATGAGAAAGAAGTTTCACAGAATGCTTCTGTGTAGTTTTTATTTGAAGATATCCCTTTTTCCACGATACTCCTCATAGCACTCCAAATGTCCACTTGCAGTTACTACAGAAATAGTGTTTCAAATCTCCTCAATCAAAAGTAAGGTTCAACTCTATTTGTTGAATGCCCAGATCAGAAAGCAGATTCACAGAATGCTTCTGTGTAGTTTTTATTTCAGGAGATTCCTTTTTCCGCGATAGGCCTCACAGCGCTCCAAATGTCCACTTTCAGTTTCTACAGAAAGAGTGTTTCAAAACTCCGCAATGAAAAGTAATTTTCAACTCTGATAGTTGAACGCACGGATCAGAAAGTAGGTTCGCAGAATGCTTCTGTGTAGTTTTTATTTGAAGATATTCCTTTTTCGGCGAAAGGCCTCGTAGCGCTCCAAATGACCAATTGCAGTTTCTAGAGAAAGAGTGTTTCAAATCTCCTCAATCAGAAGTAAGTTTCAACTCTCTTAGTTGAACACACAGATCAGAAATAAGTCTCACAGAATGCTTCTGTGTAGTTTTTATTTGAAGATATTGCTATTTCTGCGAAAGCCTCATAGCACTCCTAATATCCACTTTCAGTTACTTCAGAAGGAGTGTTTCAAAACACCTCAATAAAAAAGTAATGTTCAACTCTGTTAGTTGATCTCACCGATCAGAAAGAAGATTCACTGAACGCTTCTGGGTAGTTTTTATTTGAATATATTCCTTTATCTGCCATAGGCCTCATAGCACTCCAAATGTCCAGTTGCAGTTTCTATAGAAAGAATGTTTCAAAACTCTTCAATCAAAAGTAAGTTTCAACTCGGTTGGCTGAATGCAGAGAACAGAAAAATGTTTCAAAGAATGCTTCTTTGTAGTTTTTATTTGAATATATTACTTTTTCCGCGATATGCATCGTAGCACTACAAATGTCCACTTGCTGTTTCTACAGAAAGAGTGTTTCAGAACACCTCAATAAAAGGTGAGGTTCAACACTTTAGTTGAACTCACAGCTCAGAAAGAAGTTTCACAGAATGCTTCTGTGTAGTTTTTATTTGAATATATTCCTTTTTCCGCGATAGGCCTCATAGCGCTCCAAATGTCCTCTTGTGGTTTCTACAGAATGAGTGTTTCAAAACTCCTCAATGAAACGTCAGTTTCAACTTGGTTAGTTGAACGCACAGATCAGAAAGAAGTTTCACAGACTGCTTCTTTGTAGTTTTTATTTGAATATATTCCTTTTTCCGCGATTGGCCTCGTAGCGCTCCAATTGTCCACTTGCTGTTTCTACAGAAAGAGTGTTTGAAAAATCCTCAATCAAAAGTAAGCTTCTACACTGTTAGTAGAATGCACAAATCAGAAATATGTTTCACAGAATGCTTCTGTGTAGTTTTTATTTGAAGATATTCCTTTTTCCGCGATAGACCTCATAGGGCTCCAAATGTCCACTTCCAGTTTCTACAGAAAGTGTGTTTCAAAACTCCGCAATCAAAAGTAATTTTCAACTCTGATAGTTGAACGCACAGATCAGAAATAAGTTTCACAGAATGCTTCTGTGTAGTTTTTATTTCAGGAGATTCCTTTTTCCACCATAGGCCTCATAGCGCTCCAAATGTCCACTTTCACTTTCTACAGAAAGAGTGTTTCAAAACTCCGCAAGCAAAAGTAATTTTCAACTCTGATAGTTGAATGCACGGATCAGAAAGGAGGTTCGCAGAATGCTTCTGTGTAGTTTTTATTTGAAGATATTCCTTTTTCGGCGAAAGGCCTCGTAGCGCTCCAAATGACCAACTGCAGTTTCTAGGGAAAGAATGTTTCAAATCTCCTCAATCAGAAGTAAGTTTCAACCCTCTTAGTTGAACACACAGATCAGAAATAAGTTTCACACAATGCTTCTGTGTAGTTTTTATTTGAAGATATTTCTATTTCTGTGAAAGCCTCATAGAACTCCAAATATCCACTTTCAGTTACCTCAGAAGGAGTGTTTCAAAACACCTCAATAAAAAAGTAATGTTCAACTCTGTTAGTTGATCTCACCGATCAGAAAGAAGATTCACTGAATGCTTCTGGGTAGTTTTTATTTGAATATATTCCTTTTTCTGCAATAGGTCTCATAGCACTCCAAATGTCCAGTTGCAGTTTCTATAGAAAGAATGTTTCAAAACTCTTCAATCAAAAGTATGTTTCAACTCTGTTCCCTGAATGCACAGAACAGAAAAAAGTTTCACAGAATGCTTCTTTGTAGTTTTTATTTGAATATATTCCTTTTTCCACGATAGGCCTCATCGTGCTCCAAATGTCCACTTGCAGCTTCTACAATAAGAGGGATTCAAAACTTCTCAATCAGAAGTAAGGCTCAACTCTATTAGTTGAACGCACAGCTCAGAAAGAAGTTTCACTGAATGCTTCTGTGTAGTTTTTATTTGAAGATATTCCTTTTTCCGCGATAGGCCTCATTGTGCTACAAATGTCCACTTGCAGTTTCTACAGATAGGGTGTTTCAAAACTCCTCCATCAAAAGTAAGGTTCAACACACTTAGTTGAACGTACAGATCAGAAAGAAGTTTCACAGAATTCTTCTGTGTAGTTTTTATTTGAAGATATTCCTTTTTCCGCAATAGGCCTCATAGCGCTCCAGATGTCCACTTTCAGTTAAAACACAAAGAGTGTTTCAAAACTCCTCAATCAAAAGTAAGGTTCAACTCTGATAGTAGAACGCACAGATCAGAAATAAGTTTCACAGAATGCTTCTGTCTAGCCTTTATTTGAAGATATGCCTTTTTAAGCGATAGGTCTCATAACGCTCCAAATGTCCTCTTGCAGTTTCTACAGAAAGAGTGTTTCAAAACTCCTTAATCCAAAGTAAGGTCCAATTCTGTTAACTGAACGCACAGATCAGAAGGAAGTTTCACAGGATCCTTCTGTATAGTTTTTATTTGAAGATATTCCTTTTTCTGAGATAGGCCACATTGCACTCCAAATGTCCACTTGCAGTATATACAGAAAGAGTGTTTCCAATCTCCTCAATCAAAAGTGAGGTTCAACTCTCTTATGTGAACACGCAGATCAGAAAAAAGTTTCACAGAATGCTTCTGTGTAGTTTTTATTTGAAGATATTCCTTTTTGCACGATAGGCCTCATAGCGCTCAAAATTTCCACTTGCACTGTCTACAGAAAGACTCTTTCAAATCTCCTCAATCAAAAGTAGTTTTCAACTCTGTTATTTCAACGGACATATCAGAGAGAAGTTTCACAGAATGCTTCTGTGTAGTTTTTATTAGAAGATATTCCTTTTTCCGCTATAGGCCTAATAGCGCTGCAAATATTCATTTGCAGTTTCTACAGAAAGAGTGTTTCAAAACTCCTCAATCAAAAGTAAAGTTCAACTCTGTTAGTTGAATGCACAGATCAGAAAGAAGTTTCACAGAATGTTCCTGTGTAGCTTTTATTTGTAGATATTTCTTTTTCACGACGGGCCTCATAGAGCTCCAAATGTCCACTTGCAGTTTTTACAGAAAGAGCGTTTCAAAACAACGCAATCAAAAGTACAGTTCAAATCTGTTAGTTGAACTCACAGATCAGAAACAAGTTACACAGAATGCTTCTGTGTCGTTTTCATTTGAAAGTATTTGTTTTTCCACGATAGGCCTCGTAGAGCTCCAAATGTCCACTTGCAGTTCCTACAGAAAGAATGTTTCAAAAGTCCTCAATCAATAGTAAGATTCAACTCTGTTTTTTAGACGCACAGATGAGAAAGAAGTTTCACAGAATGCTTCTGTGTAGTTTTTATTTGAAGATATCCCTTTTTCCACGATACTCCTCATAGCACTCCAAATGTCCACTTGCAGTTACTACAGAAATAGTGTTTCAAATCTCCTCAATCAAAAGTAAGGTTCAACTCTATTTGTTGAATGCCCAGATCAGAAAGCAGATTCACAGAATGCTTCTGTGTAGTTTTTATTTCAGGAGATTCCTTTTTCCGCGATAGGCCTCACAGCGCTCCAAATGTCCACTTTCAGTTTCTACAGAAAGAGTGTTTCAAAACTCCGCAATGAAAAGTAATTTTCAACTCTGATAGTTGAACGCACGGATCAGAAAGTAGGTTCGCAGAATGCTTCTGTGTAGTTTTTATTTGAAGATATTCCTTTTTCGGCGAAAGGCCTCGTAGCGCTCCAAATGACCAATTGCAGTTTCTAGAGAAAGAGTGTTTCAAATCTCCTCAATCAGAAGTAAGTTTCAACTCTCTTAGTTGAACACACAGATCAGAAATAAGTCTCACAGAATGCTTCTGTGTAGTTTTTATTTGAAGATATTGCTATTTCTGCGAAAGCCTCATAGCACTCCTAATATCCACTTTCAGTTACTTCAGAAGGAGTGTTTCAAAACACCTCAATAAAAAAGTAATGTTCAACTCTGTTAGTTGATCTCACCGATCAGAAAGAAGATTCACTGAACGCTTCTGGGTAGTTTTTATTTGAATATATTCCTTTATCTGCCATAGGCCTCATAGCACTCCAAATGTCCAGTTGCAGTTTCTATAGAAAGAATGTTTCAAAACTCTTCAATCAAAAGTAAGTTTCAACTCGGTTGGCTGAATGCAGAGAACAGAAAAATGTTTCAAAGAATGCTTCTTTGTAGTTTTTATTTGAATATATTACTTTTTCCGCGATATGCATCGTAGCACTACAAATGTCCACTTGCTGTTTCTACAGAAAGAGTGTTTCAGAACACCTCAATAAAAGGTGAGGTTCAACACTTTAGTTGAACTCACAGCTCAGAAAGAAGTTTCACAGAATGCTTCTGTGTAGTTTTTATTTGAATATATTCCTTTTTCCGCGATAGGCCTCATAGCGCTCCAAATGTCCTCTTGTGGTTTCTACAGAATGAGTGTTTCAAAACTCCTCAATGAAACGTCAGTTTCAACTTGGTTAGTTGAACGCACAGATCAGAAAGAAGTTTCACAGACTGCTTCTTTGTAGTTTTTATTTGAATATATTCCTTTTTCCGCGATTGGCCTCGTAGCGCTCCAATTGTCCACTTGCTGTTTCTACAGAAAGAGTGTTTGAAAAATCCTCAATCAAAAGTAAGCTTCTACACTGTTAGTAGAATGCACAAATCAGAAATATGTTTCACAGAATGCTTCTGTGTAGTTTTTATTTGAAGATATTCCTTTTTCCGCGATAGACCTCATAGGGCTCCAAATGTCCACTTCCAGTTTCTACAGAAAGTGTGTTTCAAAACTCCGCAATCAAAAGTAATTTTGAACTCTGATAGTTGAACGCACAGATCAGAAATAAGTTTCACAGAATGCTTCTGTGTAGTTTTTATTTCAGGAGATTCCTTTTTCCACCATAGGCCTCATAGCGCTCCAAATGTCCACTTTCACTTTCTACAGAAAGAGTGTTTCAAAACTCCGCAAGCAAAAGTAATTTTCAACTCTGATAGTTGAATGCACGGATCAGAAAGGAGGTTCACAGAATGCTTCTGTGTAGTTTTTATTTGAAGATATTCCTTTTTCGGCGAAAGGCCTCGTAGCGCTCCAAATGACCAACTGCAGTTTCTAGGGAAAGAATGTTTCAAATCTCCTCAATCAGAAGTAAGTTTCAACCCTCTTAGTTGAACACACAGATCAGAAATAAGTTTCACACAATGCTTCTGTGTAGTTTTTATTTGAAGATATTTCTATTTCTGTGAAAGCCTCATAGAACTCCAAATATCCACTTTCAGTTACCTCAGAAGGAGTGTTTCAAAACACCTCAATAAAAAAGTAATGTTCAACTCTGTTAGTTGATCTCACCGATCAGAAAGAAGATTCACTGAATGCTTCTGGGTAGTTTTTATTTGAATATATTCCTTTTTCTGCAATAGGTCTCATAGCACTCCAAATGTCCAGTTGCAGTTTCTATAGAAAGAATGTTTCAAAACTCTTCAATCAAAAGTATGTTTCCACTCTGTTCCCTGAATGCACAGAACAGAAAAAAGTTTCACATAATGCTTCTTTGTAGTTTTTATTTGAATATATTCCTTTTTCCACGATAGGCCTCATCGTGCTCCAAATGTCCACTTGCAGCTTCTACAATAAGAGGGATTCAAAACTTCTCAATCAGAAGTAAGGCTCAACTCTCTTAGTTGAACGCACAGCTCAGAAAGAAGTTTCACTGAATGCTTCTGTGTAGTTTTTATTTGAAGATATTCCTTTTTCCGCGATAGGCCTCATTGTGCTACAAATGTCCACTTGCAGTTTCTACAGATAGGGTGTTTCAAAACTCCTCCATCAAAAGTAAGGTTCAACACACTTAGT
Organism: Symphalangus syndactylus; assembly: GCF_028878055.3. Taxonomy (NCBI): domain Eukaryota; kingdom Metazoa; phylum Chordata; class Mammalia; order Primates; family Hylobatidae; genus Symphalangus; species Symphalangus syndactylus. The sequence goes on along the minus strand of NC_072434.2, from coordinate 44,093,746 downwards.
TGAACGTACAGATCAGAAAGAAGTTTCACAGAATTCTTCTGTGTAGTTTTTATTTGAAGATATTCCTTTTTCCGCAATAGGCCTCATAGCGCTCCAGATGTCCACTTTCAGTTAAAACACAAAGAGTGTTTCAAAACTCCTCAATCAAAAGTAAGGTTCAACTCTGATAGTAGAACGCACAGATCAGAAATAAGTTTCACAGAATGCTTCTGTCTAGCCTTTATTTGAAGATATGCCTTTTTAAGCGATAGGTCTCATAACGCTCCAAATGTCCTCTTGCAGTTTCTACAGAAAGAGTGCTTCAAAACTCCTTAATCCAAAGTAAGGTCCAATTCTGTTAACTGAACGCACAGATCAGAAGGAAGTTTCACAGGATCCTTCTGTATAGTTTTTATTTGAAGATATTCCTTTTTCTGAGATAGGCCACATTGCACTCCAAATGTCCACTTGCAGTATATACAGAAAGAGTGTTTCCAATCTCCTCAATCAAAAGTGAGGTTCAACTCTCTTATGTGAACACGCAGATCAGAAAAAAGTTTCACAGAATGCTTCTGTGTAGTTTTTATTTGAAGATATTCCTTTTTGCACGATAGGCCTCATAGCGCTCAAAATTTCCACTTGCACTGTCTACAGAAAGACTCTTTCAAATCTCCTCAATCAAAAGTAGTTTTCAACTCTGTTATTTCAACGGACATATCAGAGAGAAGTTTCACAGAATGCTTCTGTGTAGTTTTTATTAGAAGTTATTCCTTTTTCCGCTATAGGCCTAATAGCGCTGCAAATATTCATTTGCAGTTTCTACAGAAAGAGTGTTTCAAAACTCCTCAATCAAAAGTAAAGTTCAACTCTGTTAGTTGAATGCACAGATCAGAAAGAAGTTTCACAGAATGCTTCTATGTAGTTTTTATTTGAAGATATTCCTTTTTCCGCAATAGGCCTCATAGAGCTCAAAATGTCTACATTCATTTTCTACAGAAAGAGTGTTTCAAGACTCCTCAATCAAAAGTAATTTTCATCTCAGATAGTGGAACTCTCAGATCAGAAAGAAGAATCACAGAATGCTTCTGTGTAGTTTTTATTTGAAGATATTTATTTTTCCGCGAGAGGCCTCATTGCGCTCCAAATGTCCACTTGCAGTTCCTACAGAATGAGTGTTTCAAAACTCCTCAATCAAACGTAAGGTTCAACTCTGTTAGTTGAATGCACAGATAAGAAAGTAGTTTCACAGAATGTTCCTGTGTAGCTTTTATTTGTAGATATTTCTTTTTCACGACGGGCCTCATAGAGCTCCAAATGTCCACTTGCAGTTTTTACAGAAAGAGCGTTTCAAAACAACGCAATCAAAAGTACAGTTCAAATCTGTTAGTTGAACTCACAGATCAGAAACAAGTTACACAGAATGCTTCTGTGTCGTTTTCATTTGAAAGTATTTGTTTTTCCACGATAGGCCTCGTAGAGCTCCAAATGTCCACTTGCAGTTCCTACAGAAAGAATGTTTCAAAAGTCCTCAATCAATAGTAAGATTCAACTCTGTTTTGTAGACGCACAGATGAGAAAGAAGTTTCACAGAATGCTTCTGTGTAGTTTTTATTTGAAGATATCCCTTTTTCCACGATACTCCTCATAGCACTCCAAATGTCCACTTGCAGTTACTACAGAAATAGTGTTTCAAATCTCCTCAATCAAAAGTAAGGTTCAACTCTATTTGTTGAATGCCCAGATCAGAAAGCAGATTCACAGAATGCTTCTGTGTAGTTTTTATTTCAGGAGATTCCTTTTTCCGCGATAGGCCTCACAGCGCTCCAAATGTCCACTTTCAGTTTCTACAGAAAGAGTGTTTCAAAACTCCGCAATGAAAAGTAATTTTCAACTCTGATAGTTGAACGCACGGATCAGAAAGTAGGTTCGCAGAATGCTTCTGTGTAGTTTTTATTTGAAGATATTCCTTTTTCGGCGAAAGGCCTCGTAGCGCTCCAAATGACCAATTGCAGTTTCTAGAGAAAGAGTGTTTCAAATCTCCTCAATCAGAAGTAAGTTTCAACTCTCTTAGTTGAACACACAGATCAGAAATAAGTCTCACAGAATGCTTCTGTGTAGTTTTTATTTGAAGATATTGCTATTTCTGCGAAAGCCTCATAGCACTCCTAATATCCACTTTCAGTTACTTCAGAAGGAGTGTTTCAAAACACCTCAATAAAAAAGTAATGTTCAACTCTGTTAGTTGATCTCACCGATCAGAAAGAAGATTCACTGAACGCTTCTGGGTAGTTTTTATTTGAATATATTCCTTTATCTGCCATAGGCCTCATAGCACTCCAAATGTCCAGTTGCAGTTTCTATAGAAAGAATGTTTCAAAACTCTTCAATCAAAAGTAAGTTTCAACTCGGTTGGCTGAATGCAGAGAACAGAAAAATGTTTCAAAGAATGCTTCTTTGTAGTTTTTATTTGAATATATTACTTTTTCCGCGATATGCATCGTAGCACTACAAATGTCCACTTGCTGTTTCTACAGAAAGAGTGTTTCAGAACACCTCAATAAAAGGTGAGGTTCAACACTTTAGTTGAACTCACAGCTCAGAAAGAAGTTTCACAGAATGCTTCTGTGTAGTTTTTATTTGAATATATTCCTTTTTCCGCGATAGGCCTCATAGCGCTCCAAATGTCCTCTTGTGGTTTCTACAGAATGAGTGTTTCAAAACTCCTCAATGAAACGTCAGTTTCAACTTGGTTAGTTGAACGCACAGATCAGAAAGAAGTTTCACAGACTGCTTCTTTGTAGTTTTTATTTGAATATATTCCTTTTTCCGCGATTGGCCTCGTAGCGCTCCAATTGTCCACTTGCTGTTTCTACAGAAAGAGTGTTTGAAAAATCCTCAATCAAAAGTAAGCTTCTACACTGTTAGTAGAATGCACAAATCAGAAATATGTTTCACAGAATGCTTCTGTGTAGTTTTTATTTGAAGATATTCCTTTTTCCGCGATAGACCTCATAGGGCTCCAAATGTCCACTTCCAGTTTCTACAGAAAGTGTGTTTCAAAACTCCGCAATCAAAAGTAATTTTCAACTCTGATAGTTGAACGCACAGATCAGAAATAAGTTTCACAGAATGCTTCTGTGTAGTTTTTATTTCAGGAGATTCCTTTTTCCACCATAGGCCTCATAGCGCTCCAAATGTCCACTTTCACTTTCTACAGAAAGAGTGTTTCAAAACTCCGCAAGCAAAAGTAATTTTCAACTCTGATAGTTGAATGCACGGATCAGAAAGGAGGTTCGCAGAATGCTTCTGTGTAGTTTTTATTTGAAGATATTCCTTTTTCGGCGAAAGGCCTCGTAGCGCTCCAAATGACCAACTGCAGTTTCTAGGGAAAGAATGTTTCAAATCTCCTCAATCAGAAGTAAGTTTCAACCCTCTTAGTTGAACACACAGATCAGAAATAAGTTTCACACAATGCTTCTGTGTAGTTTTTATTTGAAGATATTTCTATTTCTGTGAAAGCCTCATAGAACTCCAAATATCCACTTTCAGTTACCTCAGAAGGAGTGTTTCAAAACACCTCAATAAAAAAGTAATGTTCAACTCTGTTAGTTGATCTCACCGATCAGAAAGAAGATTCACTGAATGCTTCTGGGTAGTTTTTATTTGAATATATTCCTTTTTCTGCAATAGGTCTCATAGCACTCCAAATGTCCAGTTGCAGTTTCTATAGAAAGAATGTTTCAAAACTCTTCAATCAAAAGTATGTTTCCACTCTGTTCCCTGAATGCACAGAACAGAAAAAAGTTTCACATAATGCTTCTTTGTAGTTTTTATTTGAATATATTCCTTTTTCCACGATAGGCCTCATCGTGCTCCAAATGTCCACTTGCAGCTTCTACAATAAGAGGGATTCAAAACTTCTCAATCAGAAGTAAGGCTCAACTCTCTTAGTTGAACGCACAGCTCAGAAAGAAGTTTCACTGAATGCTTCTGTGTAGTTTTTATTTGAAGATATTCCTTTTTCCGCGATAGGCCTCATTGTGCTACAAATGTCCACTTGCAGTTTCTACAGATAGGGTGTTTCAAAACTCCTCCATCAAAAGTAAGGTTCAACACACTTAGTTGAACGTACAGATCAGAAAGAAGTTTCACAGAATTCTTCTGTGTAGTTTTTATTTGAAGATATTCCTTTTTCCGCAATAGGCCTCATAGCGCTCCAGATGTCCACTTTCAGTTAAAACACAAAGAGTGTTTCAAAACTCCTCAATCAAAAGTAAGGTTCAACTCTGATAGTAGAACGCACAGATCAGAAATAAGTTTCACAGAATGCTTCTGTCTAGCCTTTATTTGAAGATATGCCTTTTTAACCGATAGGTCTCATAACGCTCCAAATGTCCTCTTGCAGTTTCTACAGAAAGAGTGCTTCAAAACTCCTTAATCCAAAGTAAGGTCCAATTCTGTTAACTGAACGCACAGATCAGAAGGAAGTTTCACAGGATCCTTCTGTATAGTTTTTATTTGAAGATATTCCTTTTTCTGAGATAGGCCACATTGCACTCCAAATGTCCACTTGCAGTATATACAGAAAGAGTGTTTCCAATCTCCTCAATCAAAAGTGAGGTTCAACTCTCTTATGTGAACACGCAGATCAGAAAAAAGTTTCACAGAATGCTTCTGTGTAGTTTTTATTTGAAGATATTCCTTTTTGCACGATAGGCCTCATAGCGCTCAAAATTTCCACTTGCACTGTCTACAGAAAGACTCTTTCAAATCTCCTCAATCAAAAGTAGTTTTCAACTCTGTTATTTCAACGGACATATCAGAGAGAAGTTTCACAGAATGCTTCTGTGTAGTTTTTATTAGAAGTTATTCCTTTTTCCGCTATAGGCCTAATAGCGCTGCAAATATTCATTTGCAGTTTCTACAGAAAGAGTGTTTCAAAACTCCTCAATCAAAAGTAAAGTTCAACTCTGTTAGTTGAATGCACAGATCAGAAAGAAGTTTCACAGAATGCTTCTATGTAGTTTTTATTTGAAGATATTCCTTTTTCCGCAATAGGCCTCATAGAGCTCAAAATGTCTACATTCATTTTCTACAGAAAGAGTGTTTCAAGACTCCTCAATCAAAAGTAATTTTCATCTCAGATAGTGGAACTCTCAGATCAGAAAGAAGAATCACAGAATGCTTCTGTGTAGTTTTTATTTGAAGATATTTATTTTTCCGCGAGAGGCCTCATTGCGCTCCAAATGTCCACTTGCAGTTCCTACAGAATGAGTGTTTCAAAACTCCTCAATCAAACGTAAGGTTCAACTCTGTTAGTTGAATGCACAGATAAGAAAGTAGTTTCACAGAATGTTCCTGTGTAGCTTTTATTTGTAGATATTTCTTTTTCACGACGGGCCTCATAGAGCTCCAAATGTCCACTTGCAGTTTTTACAGAAAGAGCGTTTCAAAACAACGCAATCAAAAGTACAGTTCAAATCTGTTAGTTGAACTCACAGATCAGAAACAAGTTACACAGAATGCTTCTGTGTCGTTTTCATTTGAAAGTATTTGTTTTTCCACGATAGGCCTCGTAGAGCTCCAAATGTCCACTTGCAGTTCCTACAGAAAGAATGTTTCAAAAGTCCTCAATCAATAGTAAGATTCAACTCTGTTTTGTAGACGCACAGATGAGAAAGAAGTTTCACAGAATGCTTCTGTGTAGTTTTTATTTGAAGATATCCCTTTTTCCACGATACTCCTCATAGCACTCCAAATGTCCACTTGCAGTTACTACAGAAATAGTGTTTCAAATCTCCTCAATCAAAAGTAAGGTTCAACTCTATTTGTTGAATGCCCAGATCAGAAAGCAGATTCACAGAATGCTTCTGTGTAGTTTTTATTTCAGGAGATTCCTTTTTCCGCGATAGGCCTCACAGCGCTCCAAATGTCCACTTTCAGTTTCTACAGAAAGAGTGTTTCAAAACTCCGCAATGAAAAGTAATTTTCAACTCTGATAGTTGAACGCACGGATCAGAAAGTAGGTTCGCAGAATGCTTCTGTGTAGTTTTTATTTGAAGATATTCCTTTTTCGGCGAAAGGCCTCGTAGCGCTCCAAATGACCAATTGCAGTTTCTAGAGAAAGAGTGTTTCAAATCTCCTCAATCAGAAGTAAGTTTCAACTCTCTTAGTTGAACACACAGATCAGAAATAAGTCTCACAGAATGCTTCTGTGTAGTTTTTATTTGAAGATATTGCTATTTCTGCGAAAGCCTCATAGCACTCCTAATATCCACTTTCAGTTACTTCAGAAGGAGTGTTTCAAAACACCTCAATAAAAAAGTAATGTTCAACTCTGTTAGTTGATCTCACCGATCAGAAAGAAGATTCACTGAACGCTTCTGGGTAGTTTTTATTTGAATATATTCCTTTATCTGCCATAGGCCTCATAGCACTCCAAATGTCCAGTTGCAGTTTCTATAGAAAGAATGTTTCAAAACTCTTCAATCAAAAGTAAGTTTCAACTCGGTTGGCTGAATGCAGAGAACAGAAAAATGTTTCAAAGAATGCTTCTTTGTAGTTTTTATTTGAATATATTACTTTTTCCGCGATATGCATCGTAGCACTACAAATGTCCACTTGCTGTTTCTACAGAAAGAGTGTTTCAGAACACCTCAATAAAAGGTGAGGTTCAACACTTTAGTTGAACTCACAGCTCAGAAAGAAGTTTCACAGAATGCTTCTGTGTAGTTTTTATTTGAATATATTCCTTTTTCCGCGATAGGCCTCATAGCGCTCCAAATGTCCTCTTGTGGTTTCTACAGAATGAGTGTTTCAAAACTCCTCAATGAAACGTCAGTTTCAACTTGGTTAGTTGAACGCACAGATCAGAAAGAAGTTTCACAGACTGCTTCTTTGTAGTTTTTATTTGAATATATTCCTTTTTCCGCGATTGGCCTCGTAGCGCTCCAATTGTCCACTTGCTGTTTCTACAGAAAGAGTGTTTGAAAAATCCTCAATCAAAAGTAAGCTTCTACACTGTTAGTAGAATGCACAAATCAGAAATATGTTTCACAGAATGCTTCTGTGTAGTTTTTATTTGAAGATATTCCTTTTTCCGCGATAGACCTCATAGGGCTCCAAATGTCCACTTCCAGTTTCTACAGAAAGTGTGTTTCAAAACTCCGCAATCAAAAGTAATTTTCAACTCTGATAGTTGAACGCACAGATCAGAAATAAGTTTCACAGAATGCTTCTGTGTAGTTTTTATTTCAGGAGATTCCTTTTTCCACCATAGGCCTCATAGCGCTCCAAATGTCCACTTTCACTTTCTACAGAAAGAGTGTTTCAAAACTCCGCAAGCAAAAGTAATTTTCAACTCTGATAGTTGAATGCACGGATCAGAAAGGAGGTTCGCAGAATGCTTCTGTGTAGTTTTTATTTGAAGATATTCCTTTTTCGGCGAAAGGCCTCGTAGCGCTCCAAATGACCAACTGCAGTTTCTAGGGAAAGAATGTTTCAAATCTCCTCAATCAGAAGTAAGTTTCAACCCTCTTAGTTGAACACACAGATCAGAAATAAGTTTCACACAATGCTTCTGTGTAGTTTTTATTTGAAGATATTTCTATTTCTGTGAAAGCCTCATAGAACTCCAAATATCCACTTTCAGTTACCTCAGAAGGAGTGTTTCAAAACACCTCAATAAAAAAGTAATGTTCAACTTTGTTAGTTGATCTCACCGATCAGAAAGAAGATTCACTGAATGCTTCTGGGTAGTTTTTATTTGAATATATTCCTTTTTCTGCAATAGGTCTCATAGCACTCCAAATGTCCAGTTGCAGTTTCTATAGAAAGAATGTTTCAAAACTCTTCAATCAAAAGTATGTTTCCACTCTGTTCCCTGAATGCACAGAACAGAAAAAAGTTTCACAGAATGCTTCTTTGTAGTTTTTATTTGAATATATTCCTTTTTCCACGATAGGCCTCATCGTGCTCCAAATGTCCACTTGCAGCTTCTACAATAAGAGGGATTCAAAACTTCTCAATCAGAAGTAAGGCTCAACTCTATTAGTTGAACGCACAGCTCAGAAAGAAGTTTCACTGAATGCTTCTGTGTAGTTTTTATTTGAAGATATTCCTTTTTCCGCGATAGGCCTCATTGTGCTACAAATGTCCACTTGCAGTTTCTACAGATAGGGTGTTTCAAAACTCCTCCATCAAAAGTAAGGTTCAACACACTTAGTTGAACAGACAGATCAGAAAGAAGTTTCACAGAATTCTTCTGTGTAGTTTTTATTTGAAGATATTCCTTTTTCCGCAATAGGCCTCATAGCGCTCCAGATGTCCACTTTCAGTTAAAACACAAAGAGTGTTTCAAAACTCCTCAATCAAAAGTAAGGTTCAACTCTGATAGTAGAACGCACAGATCAGAAATAAGTTTCACAGAATGCTTCTGTCTAGCCTTTATTTGAAGATATGCCTTTTTAAGCGATAGGTCTCATAACGCTCCAAATGTCCTCTTGCAGTTTCTACAGAAAGAGTGTTTCAAAACTCCTTAATCCAAAGTAAGGTCCAATTCTGTTAACTGAACGCACAGATCAGAAGGAAGTTTCACAGGATCCTTCTGTATAGTTTTTATTTGAAGATATTCCTTTTTCTGAGATAGGCCACATTGCACTCCAAATGTCCACTTGCAGTATATACAGAAAGAGTGTTTCCAATCTCCTCAATCAAAAGTGAGGTTCAACTCTCTTATGTGAACACGCAGATCAGAAAAAAGTTTCACAGAATGCTTCTGTGTAGTTTTTATTTGAAGATATTCCTTTTTGCACGATAGGCCTCATAGCGCTCAAAATTTCCACTTGCACTGTCTACAGAAAGACTCTTTCAAATCTCCTCAATCAAAAGTAGTTTTCAACTCTGTTATTTCAACGGACATATCAGAGAGAAGTTTCACTGAATGCTTCTGTGTAGTTTTTATTAGAAGTTATTCCTTTTTCCGCTATAGGCCTAATAGTGCTGCAAATATTCATTTGCAGTTTCTACAGAAAGAGTGTTTCAAAACTCCTCAATCAAAAGTAAAGTTCAACTCTGTTAGTTGAATGCACAGATCAGAAAGAAGTTTCACAGAATGCTTCTATGTAGTTTTTATTTGAAGATATTCCTTTTTCCGCAATAGGCCTCATAGAGCTCAAAATGTCTACATTCATTTTCTACAGAAAGAGTGTTTCAAGACTCCTCAATCAAAAGTAATTTTCATCTCAGATAGTTGAACTCTCAGATCAGAAAGAAGAATCACAGAATGCTTCTGTGTAGTTTTTATTTGAAGATATTTATTTTTCCGCGAGAGGCCTCATTGCGCTCCAAATGTCCACTTGCAGTTCCTACAGAATGAGTGTTTCAAAACTCCTCAATCAAACGTAAGGTTCAATTCTGTTAGTTGAATGCACAGATAAGAAAGTAGTTTCACAGAATGTTCCTGTGTAGCTTTTATTTGTAGATATTTCTTTTTCACGACGGGCCTCATAGAGCTCCAAATGTCCACTTGCAGTTTTTACAGAAAGAGCGTTTCAAAACAACGCAATCAAAAGTACAGTTCAAATCTGTTAGTTGAACTCACAGATCAGAAACAAGTTACACAGAATGCTTCTGTGTCGTTTTCATTTGAAAGTATTTGTTTTTCCACGATAGGCCTCGTAGAGCTCCAAATGTCCACTTGCAGTTCCTACAGAAAGAATGTTTCAAAAGTCCTCAATCAATAGTAAGATTCAACTCTGTTTTGTAGACGCACAGATGAGAAAGAAGTTTCACAGAATGCTTCTGTGTAGTTTTTATTTGAAGATATCCCTTTTTCCACGATACTCCTCATAGCACTCCAAATGTCCACTTGCAGTTACTACAGAAATAGTGTTTCAAATCTCCTCAATCAAAAGTAAGGTTCAACTCTATTTGTTGAATGCCCAGATCAGAAAGCAGATTCACAGAATGCTTCTGTGTAGTTTTTATTTCAGGAGATTCCTTTTTCCGCGATAGGCCTCACAGCGCTCCAAATGTCCACTTTCAGTTTCTACAGAAAGAGTGTTTCAAAACTCCGCAATGAAAAGTAATTTTCAACTCTGATAGTTGAACGCACGGATCAGAAAGTAGGTTCGCAGAATGCTTCTGTGTAGTTTTTATTTGAAGATATTCCTTTTTCGGCGAAAGGCCTCGTAGCGCTCCAAATGACCAATTGCAGTTTCTAGAGAAAGAGTGTTTCAAATCTCCTCAATCAGAAGTAAGTTTCAACTCTCTTAGTTGAACACACAGATCAGAAATAAGTCTCACAGAATGCTTCTGTGTAGTTTTTATTTGAAGATATTGCTATTTCTGCGAAAGCCTCATAGCACTCCTAATATCCACTTTCAGTTACTTCAGAAGGAGTGTTTCAAAACACCTCAATAAAAAAGTAATGTTCAACTCTGTTAGTTGATCTCACCGATCAGAAAGAAGATTCACTGAACGCTTCTGGGTAGTTTTTATTTGAATATATTCCTTTATCTGCCATAGGCCTCATAGCACTCCAAATGTCCAGTTGCAGTTTCTATAGAAAGAATGTTTCAAAACTCTTCAATCAAAAGTAAGTTTCAACTCGGTTGGCTGAATGCAGAGAACAGAAAAATGTTTCAAAGAATGCTTCTTTGTAGTTTTTATTTGAATATATTACTTTTTCCGCGATATGCATCGTAGCACTACAAATGTCCACTTGCTGTTTCTACAGAAAGAGTGTTTCAGAACACCTCAATAAAAGGTGAGGTTCAACACTTTAGTTGAACTCACAGCTCAGAAAGAAGTTTCACAGAATGCTTCTGTGTAGTTTTTATTTGAATATATTCCTTTTTCCGCGATAGGCCTCATAGCGCTCCAAATGTCCTCTTGTGGTTTCTACAGAATGAGTGTTTCAAAACTCCTCAATGAAACGTCAGTTTCAACTTGGTTAGTTGAACGCACAGATCAGAAAGAAGTTTCACAGACTGCTTCTTTGTAGTTTTTATTTGAATATATTCCTTTTTCCGCGATTGGCCTCGTAGTGCTCCAATTGTCCACTTGCTGTTTCTACAGAAAGAGTGTTTGAAAAATCCTCAATCAAAAGTAAGCTTCTACACTGTTAGTAGAATGCACAAATCAGAAATATGTTTCACAGAATGCTTCTGTGTAGTTTTTATTTGAAGATATTCCTTTTTCCGCGATAGACCTCATAGGGCTCCAAATGTCCACTTCCAGTTTCTACAGAAAGTGTGTTTCAAAACTCCGCAATCAAAAGTAATTTTCAACTCTGATAGTTGAACGCACAGATCAGAAATAAGTTTCACAGAATGCTTCTGTGTAGTTTTTAGTTCAGGAGATTCCTTTTTCCACCATAGGCCTCATAGCGCTCCAAATGTCCACTTTCACTTTCTACAGAAAGAGTGTTTCAAAACTCCGCAAGCAAAAGTAATTTTCAACTCTGATAGTTGAATGCACGGATCAGAAAGGAGGTTCGCAGAATGCTTCTGTGTAGTTTTTATTTGAAGATATTCCTTTTTCGGCGAAAGGCCTCGTAGCGCTCCAAATGACCAACTGCAGTTTCTAGGGAAAGAATGTTTCAAATCTCCTCAATCAGAAGTAAGTTTCAACCCTCTTAGTTGAACACACAGATCAGAAATAAGTTTCACACAATGCTTCTGTGTAGTTTTTATTTGAAGATATTTCTATTTCTGTGAAAGCCTCATAGAACTCCAAATATCCACTTTCAGTTACCTCAGAAGGAGTGTTTCAAAACACCTCAATAAAAAAGTAATGTTCAACTCTGTTAGTTGATCTCACCGATCAGAAAGAAGATTCACTGAATGCTTCTGGGTAGTTTTTATTTGAATATATTCCTTTTTCTGCAATAGGTCTCATAGCACTCCAAATGTCCAGTTGCAGTTTCTATAGAAAGAATGTTTCAAAACTCTTCAATCAAAAGTATGTTTCAACTCTGTTCCCTGAATGCACAGAACAGAAAAAAGTTTCACAGAATGCTTCTTTGTAGTTTTTATTTGAATATATTCCTTTTTCCACGATAGGCCTCATCGTGCTCCAAATGTCCACTTGCAGCTTCTACAATAAGAGGGATTCAAAACTTCTCAATCAGAAGTAAGGCTCAACTCTATTAGTTGAACGCACAGCTCAGAAAGAAGTTTCACTGAATGCTTCTGTGTAGTTTTTATTTGAAGATATTCCTTTTTCCGCGATAGGCCTCATTGTGCTACAAATGTCCACTTGCAGTTTCTACAGATAGGGTGTTTCAAAACTCCTCCATCAAAAGTAAGGTTCAACACACTTAGTTGAACGTACAGATCAGAAAGAAGTTTCACAGAATTCTTCTGTGTAGTTTTTATTTGAAGATATTCCTTTTTCCGCAATAGGCCTCATAGCGCTCCAGATGTCCACTTTCAGTTAAAACACAAAGAGTGTTTCAAAACTCCTCAATCAAAAGTAAGGTTCAACTCTGATAGTAGAACGCACAGATCAGAAATAAGTTTCACAGAATGCTTCTGTCTAGCCTTTATTTGAAGATATGCCTTTTTAAGCGATAGGTCTCATAACGCTCCAAATGTCCTCTTGCAGTTTCTACAGAAAGAGTGTTTCAAAACTCCTTAATCCAAAGTAAGGTCCAATTCTGTTAACTGAACGCACAGATCAGAAGGAAGTTTCACAGGATCCTTCTGTATAGTTTTTATTTGAAGATATTCCTTTTTCTGAGATAGGCCACATTGCACTCCAAATGTCCACTTGCAGTATATACAGAAAGAGTGTTTCCAATCTCCTCAATCAAAAGTGAGGTTCAACTCTCTTATGTGAACACGCAGATCAGAAAAAAGTTTCACAGAATGCTTCTGTGTAGTTTTTATTTGAAGATATTCCTTTTTGCACGATAGGCCTAATAGCGCTGCAAATATTCATTTGCAGTTTCTACAGAAAGAGTGTTTCAAAACTCCTCAATCAAAAGTAAAGTTCAACTCTGTTAGTTGAATGCACAGATCAGAAAGAAGTTTCACAGAATGCTTCTATGTAGTTTTTATTTGAAGATATTCCTTTTTCCGCAATAGGCCTCATAGAGCTCAAAATGTCTACATTCAGTTTCTACAGAAAGAGTGTTTCAAGACTCCTCAATCAAAAGTAATTTTCATCTCAGATAGTTGAACTCTCAGATCAGAAAGAAGAATCACGGAATGCTTCTGTGTAGTTTTTATTTGAAGATATTTATTTTTCCGCGAGAGGCCTCATTGCGCTCCAAATGTCCACTTGCAGTTCCTACAGAATGAATGTTTCAAAACTCCTCAATCAAACGTAAGGTTCAACTCTGTTAGTTGAATGCACAGATAAGAAAGTAGTTTCACAGAATGTTCCTGTGTAGCTTTTATTTGTAGATATTTCTTTTTCACGACGGGCCTCATAGAGCTCCAAATGTCCACTTGCAGTTTTTACAGAAAGAGCGTTTCAAAACAACGCAATCAAAAGTACAGTTCAAATCTGTTAGTTGAACTCACAGATCAGAAACAAGTTACACAGAATGCTTCTGTGTCGTTTTCATTTGAAAGTATTTGTTTTTCCACGATAGGCCTCGTAGAGCTCCAAATGTCCACTTGCAGTTCCTACAGAAAGAATGTTTCAAAAGTCCTCAATCAATAGTAAGATTCAACTCTGTTTTTTAGACGCACAGATGAGAAAGAAGTTTCACAGAATGCTTCTGTGTAGTTTTTATTTGAAGATATCCCTTTTTCCACGATACTCCTCATAGCACTCCAAATGTCCACTTGCAGTTACTACAGAAAGAGTGTTTCAAAACTCCTCAATCAAAAGTAAGGTTCAACTCCGTTTGTTGAATGCCCAGATCAGAAAGAAGTTTCACAGAATGCTTCTGTGTAGTTTTTATTTCAGGAGATTCCTTTTTCCACGATAGGCCTCATAGCGCTCCAAATGTCCACTTTCAGTTTCTACAGAAAGAGTGTTTCAAAACTCCGCAATGAAAAGTAATTTTCAACTCTGATAGTTGAACGCACGGATCAGAAAGGAGGTTCGCAGAATGCTTCTGTGTAGTTTTTATTTGAAGTTATTCCTTTTTCGGCGAAAGGCCTCGTAGCGCTCCAAATGACCAATTGCAGTTTCTAGAGAAAGAGTGTTTCAAATCTCCTCAATCAGAAGTAAGTTTCAACTCTCTTAGTTGAACACACAGATCAGAAATAAGTTTCACAGAATGCTTCTGTGTAGTTTTTATTTGAAGATATTGCTATTTCTGCGAAAGCCTCATAGCACTCCAAATATCCACTTTCAATTACCTCAGAAGAAGTGTTTCAAAACACCTCAATAAAAAAGTAATATTCAACTCTGTTAGTTGATCTCACCGATCAGAAAGAAGATTCACTGAATGCTTCTGGGTAGTTTTTATTTGAATATATTCCTTTTTCTGCCGTAGGCCTCATAGCACTCCAAATGTCCAGTTGCAGTTTCTATAGAAAGAATGTTTCAAAACTCTTCAATCAAAAGTAAGTTTCAACTCTGTTGGCTGAATGCACAGAACAGAAAAAAGTTTCACAGAATGCTTCTTTGTAATTTTTATTTGAATATATTCCTTTTTCCACGATAGGCCTCATAGTGCTCCAAATGTCCACTTGCAGCTTCTACAATAAGAGGGATTCAAAACTTCTCAATCAGAAGTAAGGCTCAACTCTATTAGTTGAACGCACAGCTCAGAAAGAAGTTTCACTGAATGCTTCTGTGTAGTTTTTATTTGAAGATATTCCTTTTTCCGCGATAGGCCTCATTGTGCTACAAATGTCCACTTGCAGTTTCTACAGATAGAGTGTTTCAAAACTCCTCCATCAAAAGTAAGGTTCAACACACTTAGTTGAACGTACAGATCAGAAAGAAGTTTCACAGAATTCTTCTGTGTAGTTTTTATTTGAAGATATTCCTTTTTCCGCAATAGGCCTCACAGCGCTCCAGATGTCCACTTTCAGTTAAAACACAAAGAGTGTTTCAAAACTCCTCAATCAAAAGTAAGGTTCAACTCTGATAGTAGAATGCACAGATCAGAAATAAGTTTCACAGAATGCTTCTGTGTAGTCTTTATTTGAAGATATGCCTTTTTAAGCGATAGGTCTCATAACGCTCCAAATGTCCTCTTGCAGTTTCTACAGAAAGAGTGTTTCAAAACTCCTTAATCCAAAGTAAGGTCCAATTCTGTTAACTGAACGCACAGATCAGAAGGAAGTTTCACAGGATCCTTCTGTATACTTTTTATTTGAAGATATTCCTTTTTCTGAGATAGGCCACATTGCACTCCAAATGTCCACTTGCAGTATATACAGAAAGAGTGTTTCCAATCTCCTCAATCAAAAGTGAGGTTCAACTCTCTTATTTGAACGCGCAGATCAGAAAAAAGTTTCACAGAATGCTTCTGTGTAGTTTTTATTTGAAGATATTCCTTTTTGCACGATAGGCCTCATAGCGCTCAAAATTTCCACTTGCACTTTCTACAGAAAGACTGTTTCAAAACTCCTCAATCAAAAGTAGTTTTCAACTCTGTTATTTCAACGGACATATCAGAGAGAAGTTTCACAGAATGCTTCTGTGTAGTTTTTATTTGAAGATATTACTTTTTCCGCTACAGGCCTAATAGCGCTGCAAATATTCATTTGCAGTCTCTACAGAAAGAGTGTTTCAAAACTCCTCAATCAAAAGTAAAGTTCAACTCTGTTAGTTGAATGCACAGATCAGAAAGAAGTTTCACAGAATGCTTCTATGTAGTTTTTATTTGAAGGTATTCCTTTTTCCGCAATAGGCCTCATAGAGCTCAAAATGTCTACTTTCATTTTCTACAGAAAGAGTATTTCAAGACTCCTCAATCAAAAATAATTTTCATCTGAGATCGTTGAACTCTCAGATCAGAAAGAAGATTCACAGAATGCTTCTGTGTAGTTTTTATTTGAAGATATTCATTTTTCCGCGAGAGGCCTCATTGCGCTCCAAATGTCCACTTGCAATTCCTACAGAATGAGTGTTTCAAAACGCCTCAATCAAACGTAAGGTTCAACTCTGTTAGTTGAATGCACAGATCAGAAAGTAGTTTCACAGACTGTTCCTGTGTAGTTTTTATTTGTAGATATTTATTTTTCACGACGGGCCTCATACCGCTCCAAATGTCCACTTACAGTTTTTACAGAAAGAGCGTTTCAAAACAACGCAATCAAAAGTACGGTTCAACTCTGTTAGTTGAACTCACAGATCAGAAACAAGTTACGCAGAATGCTTCTGTGTCGTTTTCATTTGAAAGTATTTGTTTTTCCACAATAGGCCTCGTAGAGCTCCAAATGTCCACTTGTAGTTTCTAAAGAAAGAGTGTTTCAAAACTCCTCAATCAATAGTAAGATTCAACTCTGTTAGTTGGACGCACAGATGAGAAGGAAGTTTCACAGAATGCTTCTGTGTAGTTTTTATTTGAAGATATCCCTTTTTCCACGATACTCCTCATAGCACTCCAAATGTCCACTTGCAGTTACTACAGAAAGAGTGTTTCAAAACTCCTCAATCAAAAGTAAGGTTCAACTCCATTTGTTGAATGCCCAGATCAGAAAGAAGTTTCACAGAATGCTTCTGTGTAGTTTTTATTTCAGGAGATTCCTTTTTCCACGATAGGCCTCATAGCGCTCCAAATGTCCACTTTCAGTTTCTACAGAAAGAGTGTTTCAAACTCCGCAATCAAAAGTAATTTTCAACTCTGATAGTTGAATGCACGGATCAGAAAGAAGGTTCGCAGAATGCTTCTGTGTAGTTTTTATTTGAAGTTATTCCTTTTTCGGCGAAAGGCCTCGTAGCGCTCCAAATGACCAATTGCAGTTTCTAGAGAAAGAGTGTTTCAAATCTCCTCAATCAGAGGTAAGTTTCAACTCTCTTAGTTGAACACACAGATCAGAAATAAGTTTCACAGAATGCTTCTGTGTAGTTTTTATTTGAAGATATTGCTATTTCTGCGAAAGCCTCATAGCACTCCAAATATCCACTTTCAGTTACCTCAGAAGAAGTGTTTCAAAACACCTCAATAAAAAAGTAATGTTCAACTCTGTTAGTTGATCTCACCGATCAGAAAGAAGATTCACTGAATGCTTCTGGGTAGTTTTTATTTGAATATATTCCTTTTTCTGCCGTAGGCCTCATAGCACTCCAAATGTCCAGTTGCAGTTTCTATAGAAAGAATGTTTCAAAACTCTTCAATCAAAAGTAAGTTTCAACTCTGTTCCCTGAATGCACAGAACAGAAAAAAGTTTCACAGAATGCTTCTTTGTAGTTTTTATTTGAATATATTCCTTTTTCCACGATAGGCCTCATAGTGCTCCAAATGTCCACTTGCAGCTTCTACAATAAGAGGGATTCAAAACTTCTCAATCAGAAGTAAGGCTCAACTCTATTAGTTGAACGCACAGCTCAGAAAGAAGTTTCACTGAATGCTTCTGTGTAGTTTTTATTTGAAGATATTCCTTTTTCCGCGATAGGCCTCATTGTGCTACAAATGTCCACTTGCAGTTTCTACAGATAGAGTGTTTCAAAACTCCTCCATCAAAAGTAAGGTTCAACACACTTAGTTGAACGTACAGATCAGAAAGAAGTTTCACAGAATTCTTCTGTGTAGTTTTTATTTGAAGATATTCCTTTTTCTGCAATAGGCCTCAAAGCGCTCCAGATGCCCACTTTCAGTTAAAACACAAAGAGTGTTTCAAAACTCCTCAATCAAAAGTAAGGTTCAACTCTGATAGTAGAATGCACAGATCAGAAATAAGTTTCACAGAATGCTTCTGTGTAGTCTTTATTTGAAGATATGCCTTTTTAAGCGATAGGTCTCATAACGCTCCAAATGTCCTCTTGCAGTTTCTACAGAAAGAGTGTTTCAAAACTCCTTAATCCAAAGTAAGGTCCAATTCTGTTAACTGAACGCACAGATCAGAAGGAAGTTTCACAGGATCCTTCTGTATACTTTTTATTTGAAGATATTCCTTTTTCTGAGATAGGCCACATTGCACTCCAAATGTCCACTTGCAGTATATACAGAAAGAGTGTTTCCAATCTCCTCAATCAAAAGTGAGGTTCAACTCTCTTATTTGAACGCGCAGATCAGAAAAAAGTTTCACAGAATGCTTCTGTGTAGTTTTTATTTGAAGATATTCCTTTTTGCACGATAGGCCTCATAGCGCTCAAAATTTCCACTTGCACTTTCTACAGAAAGACTGTTTCAAAACTCCCCAATCAAAAGTAGTTTTCAACTCTGTTATTTCAACGGACATATCAGAGAGAAGTTTCACAGAATGCTTCTGTGTTGTTTTTATTTGAAGATATTACTTTTTCCGCTACAGGCCTAATAGCGCTGCAAATATTCATTTTCAGTCTCTACAGAAAGAGAGTTTCAAAACTCCTCAATCAAAAGTAAAGTTCAACTCTGTTTGTTGAATGCACAGATCAGAAAGAAGTTTCACAGAATGCTTCTATGTAGTTTTTATTTGAAGATATTCCTTTTTCCACAATAGGCCTCATACAGCTCAAAATGTCTACATTCATTTTCTACAGAAAGAGTGTTTCAAGGCTCCTCAATCAAAAGTAATTTTCATCTCAGATCGTCGAACTCTCAGATCAGAAAGAAGATTCACAGAATGCTTCTGTGTAGTTTTTATTTGAAGATATTCATTTTTCCGCAAGAGGCCTCATTGCGCTCCAAATGTCCTCTTGCAGTTCCTACAGAATGAGTGTTTCAAAACTCCTCTATCAAACGTAAGGTTCAACTCTGTTCGTTGAATGCACAGATATGAAAGTAGTTTCACAGAATGTTCCTGTGTAGTTTTTAATTGTAGATATTTCTTTTTCACGACGGGCCTCATAGAGCTCCAACTGTCTACTTGCAGTTTTTTCAGAAAGAGCGTTTCAAAACAACGCAATCAAAAGTACGGTTCAACTCTGTTAGTTGAACTCACAGATCAGAAACATGTTACACAGAATGCTTCTGTGTCGTTTTCATTTGAACGTATTTGTTTTTCCATGATAGGCCTCGTAGAGCTCCAAATGTCCACTTGCAGTTCCTACAGAAAGAATGTTTCAAAACTCCTCAATCAATAGTAAGATTCAACTCTGTTAGTTGGACGCACAGATGAGAAAGAAATTTCACAGAATGCTTCTGTGTAGTTTTTATTTGAAGATATCCCTTTTTCCACGATACTCCTCATAGCACTCCAAATGTCCACTTGCAGTTACTACAGAAAGAGTGTTTCAAATCTCCTCAATCAAAAGTAAGGTTCAACTCTATTTGTTGAATGCCCAGATCAGAAAGCAGATTCACAGAATGCTTCTGTGTAGTTTTTATTTCAGGAGATTCCTTTTTCCACGATAGGCCTCATAGCGCTCCAAATGTCCACTTTCAGTTTCTACAGAAAGAGTGTTTCAAACTCCGCAATGAAAAGTAATTTTCAACTCTGATAGTTGAACGCACGGATCAGAAAGTAGGTTCGCAGAATGCTTCTGTGTAGTTTTTATTTGAAGATATTCCTTTTTCGGCGAAAGGCCTCGTAGCGCTCCAAATGACCAATTGCAGTTTCTAGAGAAAGAGTGTTTCAAATCTCCTCAATCAGAAGTAAGTTTCAACTCTCTTAGTTGAACACACAGATCAGAAATAAGTCTCACAGAATGCTTCTGTGTAGTTTTTATTTGAAGATATTGCTATTTCTGCGAAAGCCTCATAGCACTCCTAATATCCACTTTCAGTTACTTCAGAAGGAGTGTTTCAAAACACCTCAATAAAAAAGTAATGTTCAACTCTGTTAGTTGATCTCACCGATCAGAAAGAAGATTCACTGAACGCTTCTGGGTAGTTTTTATTTGAATATATTCCTTTATCTGCCATAGGCCTCATAGCACTCCAAATGTCCAGTTGCAGTTTCTATAGAAAGAATGTTTCAAAACTCTTCAATCAAAAGTAAGTTTCAACTCGGTTGGCTGAATGCAGAGAACAGAAAAATGTTTCAAAGAATGCTTCTTTGTAGTTTTTATTTGAATATATTACTTTTTCCGCGATATGCATCGTAGCACTACAAATGTCCACTTGCTGTTTCTACAGAAAGAGTGTTTCAGAACACCTCAATAAAAGGTGAGGTTCAACACTTTAGTTGAACTCACAGCTCAGAAAGAAGTTTCACAGAATGCTTCTGTGTAGTTTTTATTTGAATATATTCCTTTTTCCGCGATAGGCCTCATAGCGCTCCAAATGTCCTCTTGTGGTTTCTACAGAATGAGTGTTTCAAAACTCCTCAATGAAACGTCAGTTTCAACTTGGTTAGTTGAACGCACAGATCAGAAAGAAGTTTCACAGACTGCTTCTTTGTAGTTTTTATTTGAATATATTCCTTTTTCCGCGATTGGCCTCGTAGCGCTCCAATTGTCCACTTGCTGTTTCTACAGAAAGAGTGTTTGAAAAATCCTCAATCAAAAGTAAGCTTCTACACTGTTAGTAGAATGCACAAATCAGAAATATGTTTCACAGAATGCTTCTGTGTAGTTTTTATTTGAAGATATTCCTTTTTCCGCGATAGACCTCATAGGGCTCCAAATGTCCACTTCCAGTTTCTACAGAAAGTGTGTTTCAAAACTCCGCAATCAAAAGTAATTTTCAACTCTGATAGTTGAACGCACAGATCAGAAATAAGTTTCACAGAATGCTTCTGTGTAGTTTTTATTTCAGGAGATTCCTTTTTCCACCATAGGCCTCATAGCGCTCCAAATGTCCACTTTCACTTTCTACAGAAAGAGTGTTTCAAAACTCCGCAAGCAAAAGTAATTTTCAACTCTGATAGTTGAATGCACGGATCAGAAAGGAGGTTCGCAGAATGCTTCTGTGTAGTTTTTATTTGAAGATATTCCTTTTTCGGCGAAAGGCCTCGTAGCGCTCCAAATGACCAACTGCAGTTTCTAGGGAAAGAATGTTTCAAATCTCCTCAATCAGAAGTAAGTTTCAACCCTCTTAGTTGAACACACAGATCAGAAATAAGTTTCACACAATGCTTCTGTGTAGTTTTTATTTGAAGATATTTCTATTTCTGTGAAAGCCTCATAGAACTCCAAATATCCACTTTCAGTTACCTCAGAAGGAGTGTTTCAAAACACCTCAATAAAAAAGTAATGTTCAACTCTGTTAGTTGATCTCACCGATCAGAAAGAAGATTCACTGAATGCTTCTGGGTAGTTTTTATTTGAATATATTCCTTTTTCTGCAATAGGTCTCATAGCACTCCAAATGTCCAGTTGCAGTTTCTATAGAAAGAATGTTTCAAAACTCTTCAATCAAAAGTATGTTTCCACTCTGTTCCCTGAATGCACAGAACAGAAAAAAGTTTCACAGAATGCTTCTTTGTAGTTTTTATTTGAATATATTCCTTTTTCCACGATAGGCCTCATCGTGCTCCAAATGTCCACTTGCAGCTTCTACAATAAGAGGGATTCAAAACTTCTCAATCAGAAGTAAGGCTCAACTCTATTAGTTGAGCGCACAGCTCAGAAAGAAGTTTCACTGAATGCTTCTGTGTAGTTTTTATTTGAAGATATTCCTTTTTCCGCGATAGGCCTCATTGTGCTACAAATGTCCACTTGCAGTTTCTACAGATAGGGTGTTTCAAAACTCCTCCATCAAAAGTAAGGTTCAACACACTTAGTTGAACGTACAGATCAGAAAGAAGTTTCACAGAATTCTTCTGTGTAGTTTTTATTTGAAGATATTCCTTTTTCCGCAATAGGCCTCATAGCGCTCCAGATGTCCACTTTCAGTTAAAACACAAAGAGTGTTTCAAAACTCCTCAATCAAAAGTAAGGTTCAACTCTGATAGTAGAACGCACAGATCAGAAATAAGTTTCACAGAATGCTTCTGTCTAGCCTTTATTTGAAGATATGCCTTTTTAAGCGATAGGTCTCATAACGCTCCAAATGTCCTCTTGCAGTTTCTACAGAAAGAGTGTTTCAAAACTCCTTAATCCAAAGTAAGGTCCAATTCTGTTAACTGAACGCACAGATCAGAAGGAAGTTTCACAGGATCCTTCTGTATAGTTTTTATTTGAAGATATTCCTTTTTCTGAGATAGGCCACATTGCACTCCAAATGTCCACTTGCAGTATATACAGAAAGAGTGTTTCCAATCTCCTCAATCAAAAGTGAGGTTCAACTCTCTTATGTGAACACGCAGATCAGAAAAAAGTTTCACAGAATGCTTCTGTGTAGTTTTTATTTGAAGATATTCCTTTTTGCACGATAGGCCTAATAGCGCTGCAAATATTCATTTGCAGTTTCTACAGAAAGAGTGTTTCAAAACTCCTCAATCAAAAGTAAAGTTCAACTCTGTTAGTTGAATGCACAGATCAGAAAGAAGTTTCACAGAATGCTTCTATGTAGTTTTTATTTGAAGATATTCCTTTTTCCGCAATAGGCCTCATAGAGCTCAAAATGTCTACATTCATTTTCTACAGAAAGAGTGTTTCAAGACTCCTCAATCAAAAGTAATTTTCATCTCAGATAGTTGAACTCTCAGATCAGAAAGAAGAATCACGGAATGCTTCTGTGTAGTTTTTATTTGAAGATATTTATTTTTCCGCGAGAGGCCTCATTGCGCTCCAAATGTCCACTTGCAGTTCCTACAGAATGAATGTTTCAAAACTCCTCAATCAAACGTAAGGTTCAACTCTGTTAGTTGAATGCACAGATAAGAAAGTAGTTTCACAGAATGTTCCTGTGTAGCTTTTATTTGTAGATATTTCTTTTTCACGACGGGCCTCATAGAGCTCCAAATGTCCACTTGCAGTTTTTACAGAAAGAGCGTTTCAAAACAACGCAATCAAAAGTACAGTTCAAATCTGTTAGTTGAACTCACAGATCAGAAACAAGTTACACAGAATGCTTCTGTGTCGTTTTCATTTGAAAGTATTTGTTTTTCCACGATAGGCCTCGTAGAGCTCCAAATGTCCACTTGCAGTTCCTACAGAAAGAATGTTTCAAAAGTCCTCAATCAATAGTAAGATTCAACTCTGTTTTTTAGACGCACAGATGAGAAAGAAGTTTCACAGAATGCTTCTGTGTAGTTTTTATTTGAAGATATCCCTTTTTCCACGATACTCCTCATAGCACTCCAAATGTCCACTTGCAGTTACTACAGAAAGAGTGTTTCAAAACTCCTCAATCAAAAGTAAGGTTCAACTCCGTT
Organism: Symphalangus syndactylus; assembly: GCF_028878055.3. Lineage (NCBI taxonomy): Eukaryota > Metazoa > Chordata > Mammalia > Primates > Hylobatidae > Symphalangus > Symphalangus syndactylus. The sequence goes on along the minus strand of NC_072434.2, from coordinate 44,070,506 downwards.
TGTTGAATGCCCAGATCAGAAAGAAGTTTCACAGAATGCTTCTGTGTAGTTTTTATTTCAGGAGATTCCTTTTTCCACGATAGGCCTCATAGCGCTCCAAATGTCCACTTTCAGTTTCTACAGAAAGAGTGTTTCAAAACTCCGCAATGAAAAGTAATTTTCAACTCTGATAGTTGAACGCACGGATCAGAAAGGAGGTTCGCAGAATGCTTCTGTGTAGTTTTTATTTGAAGTTATTCCTTTTTCGGCGAAAGGCTTCGTAGCGCTCCAAATGACCAATTGCAGTTTCTAGAGAAAGAGTGTTTCAAATCTCCTCAATCAGAAGTAAGTTTCAACTCTCTTAGTTGAACACACAGATCAGAAATAAGTTTCACAGAATGCTTCTGTGTAGTTTTTATTTGAAGATATTGCTATTTCTGCGAAAGCCTCATAGCACTCCAAATATCCACTTTCAATTACCTCAGAAGAAGTGTTTCAAAACACCTCAATAAAAAAGTAATATTCAACTCTGTTAGTTGATCTCACCGATCAGAAAGAAGATTCACTGAATGCTTCTGGCTAGTTTTTATTTGAATATATTCCTTTTTCTGCCGTAGGCCTCATAGCACTCCAAATGTCCAGTTGCAGTTTCTATAGAAAGAATGTTTCAAAACTCTTCAATCAAAAGTAAGTTTCAACTCTGTTGGCTGAATGCACAGAACAGAAAAAAGTTTCACAGAATGCTTCTTTGTAATTTTTATTTGAATATATTCCTTTTTCCACGATAGGCCTCATAGTGCTCCAAATGTCCACTTGCAGCTTCTACAATAAGAGGGATTCAAAACTTCTCAATCAGAAGTAAGGCTCAACTCTATTAGTTGAACGCACAGCTCAGAAAGAAGTTTCACTGAATGCTTCTGTGTAGTTTTTATTTGAAGATATTCCTTTTTCCGCGATAGGCCTCATTGTGCTACAAATGTCCACTTGCAGTTTCTACAGATAGAGTGTTTCAAAACTCCTCCATCAAAAGTAAGGTTCAACACACTTAGTTGAACGTACAGATCAGAAAGAAGTTTCACAGAATTCTTCTGTGTAGTTTTTATTTGAAGATATTCCTTTTTCCGCAATAGGCCTCACAGCGCTCCAGATGTCCACTTTCAGTTAAAACACAAAGAGTGTTTCAAAACTCCTCAATCAAAAGTAAGGTTCAACTCTGATAGTAGAATGCACAGATCAGAAATAAGTTTCACAGAATGCTTCTGTGTAGTCTTTATTTGAAGATATGCCTTTTTAAGCGATAGGTCTCATAACGCTCCAAATGTCCTCTTGCAGTTTCTACAGAAAGAGTGTTTCAAAACTCCTTAATCCAAAGTAAGGTCCAATTCTGTTAACTGAACGCACAGATCAGAAGGAAGTTTCACAGGATCCTTCTGTATACTTTTTATTTGAAGATATTCCTTTTTCTGAGATAGGCCACATTGCACTCCAAATGTCCACTTGCAGTATATACAGAAAGAGTGTTTCCAATCTCCTCAATCAAAAGTGAGGTTCAACTCTCTTATTTGAACGCGCAGATCAGAAAAAAGTTTCACAGAATGCTTCTGTGTAGTTTTTATTTGAAGATATTCCTTTTTGCACGATAGGCCTCATAGCGCTCAAAATTTCCACTTGCACTTTCTACAGAAAGACTGTTTCAAAACTCCTCAATCAAAAGTAGTTTTCAACTCTGTTATTTCAACGGACATATCAGAGAGAAGTTTCACAGAATGCTTCTGTGTAGTTTTTATTTGAAGATATTACTTTTTCCGCTACAGGCCTAATAGCGCTGCAAATATTCATTTGCAGTCTCTACAGAAAGAGTGTTTCAAAACTCCTCAATCAAAAGTAAAGTTCAACTCTGTTAGTTGAATGCACAGATCAGAAAGAAGTTTCACAGAATGCTTCTATGTAGTTTTTATTTGAAGGTATTCCTTTTTCCGCAATAGGCCTCATAGAGCTCAAAATGTCTACTTTCATTTTCTACAGAAAGAGTATTTCAAGACTCCTCAATCAAAAATAATTTTCATCTGAGATCGTTGAACTCTCAGATCAGAAAGAAGATTCACAGAATGCTTCTGTGTAGTTTTTATTTGAAGATATTCATTTTTCCGCGAGAGGCCTCATTGCGCTCCAAATGTCCACTTGCAATTCCTACAGAATGAGTGTTTCAAAACGCCTCAATCAAACGTAAGGTTCAACTCTGTTAGTTGAATGCACAGATCAGAAAGTAGTTTCACAGACTGTTCCTGTGTAGTTTTTATTTGTAGATATTTATTTTTCACGACGGGCCTCATACCGCTCCAAATGTCCACTTACAGTTTTTACAGAAAGAGCGTTTCAAAACAACGCAATCAAAAGTACGGTTCAACTCTGTTAGTTGAACTCACAGATCAGAAACAAGTTACGCAGAATGCTTCTGTGTCGTTTTCATTTGAAAGTATTTGTTTTTCCACAATAGGCCTCGTAGAGCTCCAAATGTCCACTTGTAGTTTCTAAAGAAAGAGTGTTTCAAAACTCCTCAATCAATAGTAAGATTCAACTCTGTTAGTTGGACGCACAGATGAGAAGGAAGTTTCACAGAATGCTTCTGTGTAGTTTTTATTTGAAGATATCCCTTTTTCCACGATACTCCTCATAGCACTCCAAATGTCCACTTGCAGTTACTACAGAAAGAGTGTTTCAAAACTCCTCAATCAAAAGTAAGGTTCAACTCCATTTGTTGAATGCCCAGATCAGAAAGAAGTTTCACAGAATGCTTCTGTGTAGTTTTTATTTCAGGAGATTCCTTTTTCCACGATAGGCCTCATAGCGCTCCAAATGTCCACTTTCAGTTTCTACAGAAAGAGTGTTTCAAACTCCGCAATCAAAAGTAATTTTCAACTCTGATAGTTGAATGCACGGATCAGAAAGAAGGTTCGCAGAATGCTTCTGTGTAGTTTTTATTTGAAGTTATTCCTTTTTCGGCGAAAGGCCTCGTAGCGCTCCAAATGACCAATTGCAGTTTCTAGAGAAAGAGTGTTTCAAATCTCCTCAATCAGAGGTAAGTTTCAACTCTCTTAGTTGAACACACAGATCAGAAATAAGTTTCACAGAATGCTTCTGTGTAGTTTTTATTTGAAGATATTGCTATTTCTGCGAAAGCCTCATAGCACTCCAAATATCCACTTTCAGTTACCTCAGAAGAAGTGTTTCAAAACACCTCAATAAAAAAGTAATGTTCAACTCTGTTAGTTGATCTCACCGATCAGAAAGAAGATTCACTGAATGCTTCTGGGTAGTTTTTATTTGAATATATTCCTTTTTCTGCCGTAGGCCTCATAGCACTCCAAATGTCCAGTTGCAGTTTCTATAGAAAGAATGTTTCAAAACTCTTCAATCAAAAGTAAGTTTCAACTCTGTTCCCTGAATGCACAGAACAGAAAAAAGTTTCACAGAATGCTTCTTTGTAGTTTTTATTTGAATATATTCCTTTTTCCACGATAGGCCTCATAGTGCTCCAAATGTCCACTTGCAGCTTCTACAATAAGAGGGATTCAAAACTTCTCAATCAGAAGTAAGGCTCAACTCTATTAGTTGAACGCACAGCTCAGAAAGAAGTTTCACTGAATGCTTCTGTGTAGTTTTTATTTGAAGATATTCCTTTTTCCGCGATAGGCCTCATTGTGCTACAAATGTCCACTTGCAGTTTCTACAGATAGAGTGTTTCAAAACTCCTCCATCAAAAGTAAGGTTCAACACACTTAGTTGAACGTACAGATCAGAAAGAAGTTTCACAGAATTCTTCTGTGTAGTTTTTATTTGAAGATATTCCTTTTTCCGCAATAGGCCTCAAAGCGCTCCAGATGCCCACTTTCAGTTAAAACACAAAGAGTGTTTCAAAACTCCTCAATCAAAAGTAAGGTTCAACTCTGATAGTAGAATGCACAGATCAGAAATAAGTTTCACAGAATGCTTCTGTGTAGTCTTTATTTGAAGATATGCCTTTTTAAGCGATAGGTCTCATAACGCTCCAAATGTCCTCTTGCAGTTTCTACAGAAAGAGTGTTTCAAAACTCCTTAATCCAAAGTAAGGTCCAATTCTGTTAACTGAACGCACAGATCAGAAGGAAGTTTCACAGGATCCTTCTGTATACTTTTTATTTGAAGATATTCCTTTTTCTGAGATAGGCCACATTGCACTCCAAATGTCCACTTGCAGTATATACAGAAAGAGTGTTTCCAATCTCCTCAATCAAAAGTGAGGTTCAACTCTCTTATTTGAACGCGCAGATCAGAAAAAAGTTTCACAGAATGCTTCTGTGTAGTTTTTATTTGAAGATATTCCTTTTTGCACGATAGGCCTCATAGCGCTCAAAATTTCCACTTGCACTTTCTACAGAAAGACTGTTTCAAAACTCCCCAATCAAAAGTAGTTTTCAACTCTGTTATTTCAACGGACATATCAGAGAGAAGTTTCACAGAATGCTTCTGTGTTGTTTTTATTTGAAGATATTACTTTTTCCGCTACAGGCCTAATAGCGCTGCAAATATTCATTTTCAGTCTCTACAGAAAGAGAGTTTCAAAACTCCTCAATCAAAAGTAAAGTTCAACTCTGTTTGTTGAATGCACAGATCAGAAAGAAGTTTCACAGAATGCTTCTATGTAGTTTTTATTTGAAGATATTCCTTTTTCCACAATGGGCCTCATACAGCTCAAAATGTCTACATTCATTTTCTACAGAAAGAGTGTTTCAAGGCTCCTCAATCAAAAGTAATTTTCATCTCAGATCGTCGAACTCTCAGATCAGAAAGAAGATTCACAGAATGCTTCTGTGTAGTTTTTATTTGAAGATATTCATTTTTCCGCAAGAGGCCTCATTGCGCTCCAAATGTCCTCTTGCAGTTCCTACAGAATGAGTGTTTCAAAACTCCTCTATCAAACGTAAGGTTCAACTCTGTTCGTTGAATGCACAGATATGAAAGTAGTTTCACAGAATGTTCCTGTGTAGTTTTTAATTGTAGATATTTCTTTTTCACGACGGGCCTCATAGAGCTCCAACTGTCTACTTGCAGTTTTTTCAGAAAGAGCGTTTCAAAACAACGCAATCAAAAGTACGGTTCAACTCTGTTAGTTGAACTCACAGATCAGAAACATGTTACACAGAATGCTTCTGTGTCGTTTTCATTTGAACGTATTTGTTTTTCCATGATAGGCCTCGTAGAGCTCCAAATGTCCACTTGCAGTTCCTACAGAAAGAATGTTTCAAAACTCCTCAATCAATAGTAAGATTCAACTCTGTTAGTTGGACGCACAGATGAGAAAGAAATTTCACAGAATGCTTCTGTGTAGTTTTTATTTGAAGATATCCCTTTTTCCACGATACTCCTCATAGCACTCCAAATGTCCACTTGCAGTTACTACAGAAAGAGTGTTTCAAATCTCCTCAATCAAAAGTAAGGTTCAACTCTATTTGTTGAATGCCCAGATCAGAAAGCAGATTCACAGAATGCTTCTGTGTAGTTTTTATTTCAGGAGATTCCTTTTTCCGCGATAGGCCTCATAGCGCTCCAAATGTCCACTTTCAGTTTCTACAGAAAGAGTGTTTCAAACTCCGCAATGAAAAGTAATTTTCAACTCTGATAGTTGAACGCACGGATCAGAAAGTAGGTTCGCAGAATGCTTCTGTGTAGTTTTTATTTGAAGATATTCCTTTTTCGGCGAAAGGCCTCGTAGCGCTCCAAATGACCAATTGCAGTTTCTAGAGAAAGAGTGTTTCAAATCTCCTCAATCAGAAGTAAGTTTCAACTCTCTTAGTTGAACACACAGATCAGAAATAAGTCTCACAGAATGCTTCTGTGTAGTTTTTATTTGAAGATATTGCTATTTCTGCGAAAGCCTCATAGCACTCCTAATATCCACTTTCAGTTACTTCAGAAGGAGTGTTTCAAAACACCTCAATAAAAAAGTAATGTTCAACTCTGTTAGTTGATCTCACCGATCAGAAAGAAGATTCACTGAACGCTTCTGGGTAGTTTTTATTTGAATATATTCCTTTATCTGCCATAGGCCTCATAGCACTCCAAATGTCCAGTTGCAGTTTCTATAGAAAGAATGTTTCAAAACTCTTCAATCAAAAGTAAGTTTCAACTCGGTTGGCTGAATGCAGAGAACAGAAAAATGTTTCAAAGAATGCTTCTTTGTAGTTTTTATTTGAATATATTACTTTTTCCGCGATATGCATCGTAGCACTACAAATGTCCACTTGCTGTTTCTACAGAAAGAGTGTTTCAGAACACCTCAATAAAAGGTGAGGTTCAACACTTTAGTTGAACTCACAGCTCAGAAAGAAGTTTCACAGAATGCTTCTGTGTAGTTTTTATTTGAATATATTCCTTTTTCTGCCGTAGGCCTCATAGCACTCCAAATGTCCAGTTGCAGTTTCTATAGAAAGAATGTTTCAAAACTCTTCAATCAAAAGTAAGTTTCAACTCTGTTCCCTGAATGCACAGAACAGAAAAAAGTTTCACAGAATGCTTCTTTGTAGTTTTTATTTGAATATATTCCTTTTTCCACGATAGGCCTCATAGTGCTCCAAATGTCCACTTGCAGCTTCTACAATAAGAGGGATTCAAAACTTCTCAATCAGAAGTAAGGCTCAACTCTATTAGTTGAACGCACAGCTCAGAAAGAAGTTTCACTGAATGCTTCTGTGTAGTTTTTATTTGAAGATATTCCTTTTTCCGCGATAGGCCTCATTGTGCTACAAATGTCCACTTGCAGTTTCTACAGATAGAGTGTTTCAAAACTCCTCCATCAAAAGTAAGGTTCAACACACTTAGTTGAACGTACAGATCAGAAAGAAGTTTCACAGAATTCTTCTGTGTAGTTTTTATTTGAAGATATTCCTTTTTCCGCAATAGGCCTCAAAGCGCTCCAGATGCCCACTTTCAGTTAAAACACAAAGAGTGTTTCAAAACTCCTCAATCAAAAGTAAGGTTCAACTCTGATAGTAGAATGCACAGATCAGAAATAAGTTTCACAGAATGCTTCTGTGTAGTCTTTATTTGAAGATATGCCTTTTTAAGCGATAGGTCTCATAACGCTCCAAATGTCCTCTTGCAGTTTCTACAGAAAGAGTGTTTCAAAACTCCTTAATCCAAAGTAAGGTCCAATTCTGTTAACTGAACGCACAGATCAGAAGGAAGTTTCACAGGATCCTTCTGTATACTTTTTATTTGAAGATATTCCTTTTTCTGAGATAGGCCACATTGCACTCCAAATGTCCACTTGCAGTATATACAGAAAGAGTGTTTCCAATCTCCTCAATCAAAAGTGAGGTTCAACTCTCTTATTTGAACGCGCAGATCAGAAAAAAGTTTCACAGAATGCTTCTGTGTAGTTTTTATTTGAAGATATTCCTTTTTGCACGATAGGCCTCATAGCGCTCAAAATTTCCACTTGCACTTTCTACAGAAAGACTGTTTCAAAACTCCCCAATCAAAAGTAGTTTTCAACTCTGTTATTTCAACGGACATATCAGAGAGAAGTTTCACAGAATGCTTCTGTGTTGTTTTTATTTGAAGATATTACTTTTTCCGCTACAGGCCTAATAGCGCTGCAAATATTCATTTTCAGTCTCTACAGAAAGAGAGTTTCAAAACTCCTCAATCAAAAGTAAAGTTCAACTCTGTTTGTTGAATGCACAGATCAGAAAGAAGTTTCACAGAATGCTTCTATGTAGTTTTTATTTGAAGATATTCCTTTTTCCACAATGGGCCTCATACAGCTCAAAATGTCTACATTCATTTTCTACAGAAAGAGTGTTTCAAGGCTCCTCAATCAAAAGTAATTTTCATCTCAGATCGTCGAACTCTCAGATCAGAAAGAAGATTCACAGAATGCTTCTGTGTAGTTTTTATTTGAAGATATTCATTTTTCCGCAAGAGGCCTCATTGCGCTCCAAATGTCCTCTTGCAGTTCCTACAGAATGAGTGTTTCAAAACTCCTCTATCAAACGTAAGGTTCAACTCTGTTCGTTGAATGCACAGATATGAAAGTAGTTTCACAGAATGTTCCTGTGTAGTTTTTAATTGTAGATATTTCTTTTTCACGACGGGCCTCATAGAGCTCCAACTGTCTACTTGCAGTTTTTTCAGAAAGAGCGTTTCAAAACAACGCAATCAAAAGTACGGTTCAACTCTGTTAGTTGAACTCACAGATCAGAAACATGTTACACAGAATGCTTCTGTGTCGTTTTCATTTGAACGTATTTGTTTTTCCATGATAGGCCTCGTAGAGCTCCAAATGTCCACTTGCAGTTCCTACAGAAAGAATGTTTCAAAACTCCTCAATCAATAGTAAGATTCAACTCTGTTAGTTGGACGCACAGATGAGAAAGAAATTTCACAGAATGCTTCTGTGTAGTTTTTATTTGAAGATATCCCTTTTTCCACGATACTCCTCATAGCACTCCAAATGTCCACTTGCAGTTACTACAGAAAGAGTGTTTCAAATCTCCTCAATCAAAAGTAAGGTTCAACTCTATTTGTTGAATGCCCAGATCAGAAAGCAGATTCACAGAATGCTTCTGTGTAGTTTTTATTTCAGGAGATTCCTTTTTCCGCGATAGGCCTCATAGCGCTCCAAATGTCCACTTTCAGTTTCTACAGAAAGAGTGTTTCAAACTCCGCAATGAAAAGTAATTTTCAACTCTGATAGTTGAACGCACGGATCAGAAAGTAGGTTCGCAGAATGCTTCTGTGTAGTTTTTATTTGAAGATATTCCTTTTTCGGCGAAAGGCCTCGTAGCGCTCCAAATGACCAATTGCAGTTTCTAGAGAAAGAGTGTTTCAAATCTCCTCAATCAGAAGTAAGTTTCAACTCTCTTAGTTGAACACACAGATCAGAAATAAGTCTCACAGAATGCTTCTGTGTAGTTTTTATTTGAAGATATTGCTATTTCTGCGAAAGCCTCATAGCACTCCTAATATCCACTTTCAGTTACTTCAGAAGGAGTGTTTCAAAACACCTCAATAAAAAAGTAATGTTCAACTCTGTTAGTTGATCTCACCGATCAGAAAGAAGATTCACTGAACGCTTCTGGGTAGTTTTTATTTGAATATATTCCTTTATCTGCCATAGGCCTCATAGCACTCCAAATGTCCAGTTGCAGTTTCTATAGAAAGAATGTTTCAAAACTCTTCAATCAAAAGTAAGTTTCAACTCGGTTGGCTGAATGCAGAGAACAGAAAAATGTTTCAAAGAATGCTTCTTTGTAGTTTTTATTTGAATATATTACTTTTTCCGCGATATGCATCGTAGCACTACAAATGTCCACTTGCTGTTTCTACAGAAAGAGTGTTTCAGAACACCTCAATAAAAGGTGAGGTTCAACACTTTAGTTGAACTCACAGCTCAGAAAGAAGTTTCACAGAATGCTTCTGTGTAGTTTTTATTTGAATATATTCCTTTTTCCGCGATAGGCCTCATAGCGCTCCAAATGTCCTCTTGTGGTTTCTACAGAATGAGTGTTTCAAAACTCCTCAATGAAACGTCAGTTTAAACTTGGTTAGTTGAACGCACAGATCAGAAAGAAGTTTCACAGACTGCTTCTTTGTAGTTTTTATTTGAATATATTCCTTTTTCCGCGATTGGCCTCGTAGCGCTCCAATTGTCCACTTGCTGTTTCTACAGAAAGAGTGTTTGAAAAATCCTCAATCAAAAGTAAGCTTCTACACTGTTAGTAGAATGCACAAATCAGAAATATGTTTCACAGAATGCTTCTGTGTAGTTTTTATTTGAAGATATTCCTTTTTCCGCGATAGACCTCATAGGGCTCCAAATGTCCACTTCCAGTTTCTACAGAAAGTGTGTTTCAAAACTCCGCAATCAAAAGTAATTTTCAACTCTGATAGTTGAACGCACAGATCAGAAATAAGTTTCACAGAATGCTTCTGTGTAGTTTTTATTTCAGGAGATTCCTTTTTCCACCATAGGCCTCATAGCGCTCCAAATGTCCACTTTCACTTTCTACAGAAAGAGTGTTTCAAAACTCCGCAAGCAAAAGTAATTTTCAACTCTGATAGTTGAATGCACGGATCAGAAAGGAGGTTCGCAGAATGCTTCTGTGTAGTTTTTATTTGAAGATATTCCTTTTTCGGCGAAAGGCCTCGTAGCGCTCCAAATGACCAACTGCAGTTTCTAGGGAAAGAATGTTTCAAATCTCCTCAATCAGAAGTAAGTTTCAACCCTCTTAGTTGAACACACAGATCAGAAATAAGTTTCACACAATGCTTCTGTGTAGTTTTTATTTGAAGATATTTCTATTTCTGTGAAAGCCTCATAGAACTCCAAATATCCACTTTCAGTTACCTCAGAAGGAGTGTTTCAAAACACCTCAATAAAAAAGTAATGTTCAACTCTGTTAGTTGATCTCACCGATCAGAAAGAAGATTCACTGAATGCTTCTGGGTAGTTTTTATTTGAATATATTCCTTTTTCTGCAATAGGTCTCATAGCACTCCAAATGTCCAGTTGCAGTTTCTATAGAAAGAATGTTTCAAAACTCTTCAATCAAAAGTATGTTTCAACTCTGTTCCCTGAATGCACAGAACAGAAAAAAGTTTCACAGAATGCTTCTTTGTAGTTTTTATTTGAATATATTCCTTTTTCCACGATAGGCCTCATCGTGCTCCAAATGTCCACTTGCAGCTTCTACAATAAGAGGGATTCAAAACTTCTCAATCAGAAGTAAGGCTCAACTCTATTAGTTGAACGCACAGCTCAGAAAGAAGTTTCACTGAATGCTTCTGTGTAGTTTTTATTTGAAGATATTCCTTTTTCCGCGATAGGCCTCATTGTGCTACAAATGTCCACTTGCAGTTTCTACAGATAGGGTGTTTCAAAACTCCTCCATCAAAAGTAAGGTTCAACACACTTAGTTGAACGTACAGATCAGAAAGAAGTTTCACAGAATTCTTCTGTGTAGTTTTTATTTGAAGATATTCCTTTTTCCGCAATAGGCCTCATAGCGCTCCAGATGTCCACTTTCAGTTAAAACACAAAGAGTGTTTCAAAACTCCTCAATCAAAAGTAAGGTTCAACTCTGATAGTAGAACGCACAGATCAGAAATAAGTTTCACAGAATGCTTCTGTCTAGCCTTTATTTGAAGATATGCCTTTTTAAGCGATAGGTCTCATAACGCTCCAAATGTCCTCTTGCAGTTTCTACAGAAAGAGTGTTTCAAAACTCCTTAATCCAAAGTAAGGTCCAATTCTGTTAACTGAACGCACAGATCAGAAGGAAGTTTCACAGGATCCTTCTGTATAGTTTTTATTTGAAGATATTCCTTTTTCTGAGATAGGCCACATTGCACTCCAAATGTCCACTTGCAGTATATACAGAAAGAGTGTTTCCAATCTCCTCAATCAAAAGTGAGGTTCAACTCTCTTATGTGAACACGCAGATCAGAAAAAAGTTTCACAGAATGCTTCTGTGTAGTTTTTATTTGAAGATATTCCTTTTTGCACGATAGGCCTCATAGCGCTCAAAATTTCCACTTGCACTGTCTACAGAAAGACTCTTTCAAATCTCCTCAATCAAAAGTAGTTTTCAACTCTGTTATTTCAACGGACATATCAGAGAGAAGTTTCACAGAATGCTTCTGTGTAGTTTTTATTAGAAGATATTCCTTTTTCCGCTATAGGCCTAATAGCGCTGCAAATATTCATTTGCAGTTTCTACAGAAAGAGTGTTTCAAAACTCCTCAATCAAAAGTAAAGTTCAACTCTGTTAGTTGAATGCACAGATCAGAAAGAAGTTTCACAGAATGCTTCTATGTAGTTTTTATTTGAAGATATTCCTTTTTCCGCAATAGGCCTCATAGAGCTCAAAATGTCTACATTCATTTTCTACAGAAAGAGTGTTTCAAGACTCCTCAATCAAAAGTAATTTTCATCTCAGATAGTTGAACTCTCAGATCAGAAAGAAGAATCACAGAATGCTTCTGTGTAGTTTTTATTTGAAGATATTTATTTTTCCGCGAGAGGCCTCATTGCGCTCCAAATGTCCACTTGCAGTTCCTACAGAATGAATGTTTCAAAACTCCTCAATCAAACGTAAGGTTCAACTCTGTTAGTTGAATGCACAGATAAGAAAGTAGTTTCACAGAATGTTCCTGTGTAGCTTTTATTTGTAGATATTTCTTTTTCACGACGGGCCTCATAGAGCTCCAAATGTCCACTTGCAGTTTTTACAGAAAGAGCGTTTCAAAACAACGCAATCAAAAGTACAGTTCAAATCTGTTAGTTGAACTCACAGATCAGAAACAAGTTACACAGAATGCTTCTGTGTCGTTTTCATTTGAAAGTATTTGTTTTTCCACGATAGGCCTCGTAGAGCTCCAAATGTCCACTTGCAGTTCCTACAGAAAGAATGTTTCAAAAGTCCTCAATCAATAGTAAGATTCAACTCTGTTTTTTAGACGCACAGATGAGAAAGAAGTTTCACAGAATGCTTCTGTGTAGTTTTTATTTGAAGATATCCCTTTTTCCACGATACTCCTCATAGCACTCCAAATGTCCACTTGCAGTTACTACAGAAATAGTGTTTCAAATCTCCTCAATCAAAAGTAAGGTTCAACTCTATTTGTTGAATGCCCAGATCAGAAAGCAGATTCACAGAATGCTTCTGTGTAGTTTTTATTTCAGGAGATTCCTTTTTCCGCGATAGGCCCCATAGCGCTCCAAATGTCCACTTTCAGTTACTACAGAAAGAGTGTTTCAAAACTCCGCAATGAAAAGTAATTTTCAACTCTGATAGTTGAACGCACGGATCAGAAAGTAGGTTCGCAGAATGCTTCTGTGTAGTTTTTATTTGAAGATATTCCTTTTTCGGCGAAAGGCCTCGTAGCGCTCCAAATGACCAATTGCAGTTTCTAGAGAAAGAGTGTTTCAAATCTCCTCAATCAGAAGTAAGTTTCAACTCTCTTAGTTGAACACACAGATCAGAAATAAGTCTCACAGAATGCTTCTGTGTAGTTTTTATTTGAAGATATTGCTATTTCTGCGAAAGCCTCATAGCACTCCTAATATCCACTTTCAGTTACTTCAGAAGGAGTGTTTCAAAACACCTCAATAAAAAAGTAATGTTCAACTCTGTTAGTTGATCTCAGCGATCAGAAAGAAGATTCACTGAACGCTTCTGGGTAGTTTTTATTTGAATATATTCCTTTATCTGCCATAGGCCTTATAGCACTCCAAATGTCCAGTTGCAGTTTCTATAGAAAGAATGTTTCAAAACTCTTCAATCAAAAGTAAGTTTCAACTCGGTTGGCTGAATGCAGAGAACAGAAAAATGTTTCAAAGAATGCTTCTTTGTAGTTTTTATTTGAATATATTACTTTTTCCGCGATATGCATCGTAGCACTACAAATGTCCACTTGCTGTTTCTACAGAAAGAGTGTTTCAGAACACCTCAATAAAAGGTGAGGTTCAACACTTTAGTTGAACTCACAGCTCAGAAAGAAGTTTCACAGAATGCTTCTGTGTAGTTTTTATTTGAATATATTCCTTTTTCCGCGATAGGCCTCATAGCGCTCCAAATGTCCTCTTGTGGTTTCTACAGAATGAGTGTTTCAAAACTCCTCAATGAAACGTCAGTTTCAACTTGGTTAGTTGAACGCACAGATCAGAAAGAAGTTTCACAGACTGCTTCTTTGTAGTTTTTATTTGAATATATTCCTTTTTCCGCGATTGGCCTCGTAGCGCTCCAATTGTCCACTTGCAGTTTCTACAGAAAGACTGTTTGAAAAATCCTCAATCAAAAGTAAGCTTCTACACTGTTAGTAGAATGCACAAATCAGAAATATGTTTCACAGAATGTTTCTGTGTAGTTTTTATTTGAAGATATTCCTTTTTCCGCGATAGACCTCATAGGGCTCCAAATGTCCACTTCCAGTTTCTACAGAAAGTGTGTTTCAAAACTCCGCAATCAAAAGTAATTTTCAACTCTGATAGTTGAACGCACAGATCAGAAATAAGTTTCACAGAATGCTTCTGTGTAGTTTTTATTTCAGGAGATTCCTTTTTCCACCATAGGCCTCATAGCGCTCCAAATGTCCACTTTCAGTTTCTACAGAAAGAGTGTTTCAAAACTCCGCAATCAAAAGTAATTTTCAACTCTGATAGTTGAACGCACGGATCAGAAAGGAGGTTGGCAGAATGCTTCTGTGTAGTTTTTATTTGAAGATATTCCTTTTTCGGCGAAAGGCCTCGTAGCGCTCCAAATGACCAATTGCAGTTTCTAGGGAATGAGTGTTTCAAATCTCCACAATCAGAAGTAAGTTTCAACCTTCTAAGTTGAACACACAGATCAGAAATAAGTTTCACACAATGCTTCTGTGTAGTTTTTATTTGAAGATATTTCTATTTCTGTGAAAGCCTCATAGCACTCCAAATATCCACTTTCAGTTACCTCAGAATGAGTGTTTCAAAACACCTCAATAAAAAAGTAATGTTCAACTCTGTTAGTTGATCTCACCGATCAGAAAGAAGATTCACTGAATGCTTCTGGGTAGTTTTTATTTGAATATATTCCTTTTTCTGCAATAGGTCTCATAGCACTCCAAATGTCCAGTTGCAGTTTCTATAGAAAGAATGTTTCAAAACTCTTCAATCAAAAGTAAGTTTCAACTCTGTTCCCTGAATGCACAGAACAGAAAAAAGTTTCACAGAATGCTTCTTTGTAGTTTTTATTTGAATATATTCCTTTTTCCACGATAGGCCTCATAGTGCTCCAAATGTCCACTTGCAGCTTCTACAATAAGAGGGATTCAAAACTTCTCAATCAGAAGTAAGGCTCAACTCTATTAGTTGAACGCACAGCTCAGAAAGAAGTTTCACTGAATGCTTCTGTGTAGTTTTTATTTGAAGATATTCCTTTTTCCGCGATAGGCCTCATTGTGCTACAAATGTCCACTTGCAGTTTCTACAGATAGGGTGTTTCAAAACTCCTCCATCAAAAGTAAGGTTCAACACACTTTGTTGAACGTACAGATCAGAAAGAAGTTTCACAGAATTCTTCTGTGTAGTTTTTATTTGAAGATATTCTTTTTTCGGCAATAGGCCTCATAGCGCTCAAGATGTCCACTTTCAGTTAAAACACAAAGAGTGTTTCAAAACTCCTCAATCAAAAGTAAGGTTCAACTCTGATAGTAGAACGCACAGATCAGAGATAATTTTCACAGAATGATTCTGTCTAGCCTTTATTTGAAGATATGACTTTTTAAGCGATAGGTCTCATAACGCTCCAAATGTCCTCTTGCAGTTTCTACAGAAAGAGTGTTTCAAAACTCCTTAATCCAAAGTAAGGTCCAATTCGGTTAACTGAACGCACAGATCAGAAGAAAGTTTCACAGGATCCTTCTGTATAGTTTTTATTTGAAGATATTCCTTTTTCTGAGATAGGCCACATTGCACTCCAAATGTCCACTTGCAGTATGTACAGAAAGAGTGTTTCCAATCTCCTCAATCAAAACTGAGGTTCACCTCTCTTGTTTGAACGCGCAGGTCAGAAAAAAGTTTCACAGAATGCTTCTGTGTAGTTTTTATTTGAAGATATTCCTTTTTGCACGATAGGCCTCATAGCGCTCAAAATTTCCACTTGCACTTTCTACAGAAAGACTGTTTCAAAACTCCTCAATCAAAAGTAGTTTTCAACTCTGTTATTTCAACGGACATATCAGAGAGAAGTTTCACAGAATGATTCTGTGTAGTTTTTATTTGAAGATATTACTTTTTCCGCTACAGGCCTAATAGCGCTGCAAATATTCATTTGCAGTTTCTACAGAAAGAGTGTTTCAAAACTCCTCAATCAAAAGTAAAGTTCAAGCCTGTTAGTTGAATTCACAGATCAGAAAGAAGTTTCACAGAATGCTTCTACGTAGTTTTTATTTGAAGATATTACTTTTTCCGCAATAGGCTTCATAGAGCTCAAAATGTCTACTTTCATTTTCTACAGAAAGAGTGTTTCAAGACTCCTCAATCAAAAGTAATTTTCATCTCAGATCGTTGAACTCTCAGATCAGAAAAAAGATTCACAGAATGCTTCTGTGTAGTTTTTATTTGAAGATATTCATTTTTCGGCGAGAGGCCTCATTGCACTCCAAATGTCCACTTGCAGTTCCTACAGAATGAGTGTTTCAAAACTCCTCAATCAAACGTAAGGTTCAACTCTGTTCGTTGAATGCACAGATATGAAAGTAGTTTCAAAGAATGTTCCTGTGTAGTTTTTAATTGTAGATATTTCTTTTTCACGATGGGCCTCATAGAGCTCCAAATGTCTACTTGCAGTTTTTACAGAAAGAGGGTTTCAAAACAACGCAATCAAAAGTACGGTTCAACTCTGTTAGTTGAACTCACAGATCAGAAACATGTTACACAGAATGCTTCTGTGTCGTTTTCATTTGAAAGTATTTGTTTTTCCACGATAGGCCTCGTAGAGCTCCAAATGTAAACTTGCAATTTCTAAAGAAAGAATGTTTCAAAACTCCTCAATCAATAGTAAGATTCAACTCTGTTAGTTGGACGCACAGATGAGAAAGAAGTTTCACAGAATGCTTCTTTATAGTTTTTATTTGAAGATATCCCTTTTTCCACGATACTCCTCATTGCACTCCAAATGTCCACTTGCAGTTACTACGGAAAGAGTGTTTCAAAACTCCTCAATCAAAAGTAAGGTTCAACTCTATTTGTTGAATGCCCAGATAAGAAAGAACTTTCACAGAATGCTTCTGTGTAGTTTTTATTTCAGGAGATTCCTTTTTCCGCGATAGGCCTCATAGCGCTCCAAATGTCCACTTTCAGTTTCTACAGAAAGAGTGTTTCAAAACTCCGCAATGAAAAGTAATTTTCAACTCTGATAGCTGAACGCATGGATCAGAAAATAGGTTCGCAGAATGCTTCTGTGTAGTTTTTATTTGAAGATATTCCTTTTTCGGCGAAAGGCCTCATAGCGCTCCAAATGACCAATTGCAGTTTCTAGAGAAAGAGTGTTTCAAATCTCCTCAATCAGAAGTAAGTTTCAACTCTCTTAGTTGAACACACAGATCAGAAATAAGTCTCACAGAATGCTTCTGTGTGGTTTTTATTTGAAGATATTGCTATTTCTGCGAAAGCCTCATAGCACTGCTAATATCCACTTTCAGTTACTTCAGAAGGACTGTTTCAAAACACCTCAAAAAAAAGTAATGTTCAACTCTGTTAGTTGATCTCACCGATCAGAAAGAAGATTCACTGAACGCTTCTGGGTACTTTTTATTTGAATATATTCCTTTATCTGCCATAGGCCTCATAGCACTCCAAATGTCCAGTTGCAGTTTCTATAGAAAGAATGTTTCAAAACTCTTCAATCAAAAGTAAGTTTCAACTCGGTTGGCTCAATGCAGAGAACAGAAAAATGTTTCAAAGAATGCTTCTTTGTAGTTTTTATTTGAATATATTACTTTTTCCGCGATATGCATCGTAGCACTACAAATGTCCACTTGCTGTTTCTACAGAAAGAGTGTTTCAGAACACCTCAATAAAAGGTGAGGTTCAACACTTTATTTGAACTCACAGCTCAGAAAGAAGTTTCACAGAATGCTTCTGTGTAGTTTTTATTTGAATATATTCCTTTTTCCGCGATAGGCCTCATAGCGCTCCAAATGTCCTCTTGTGATTTCTACAGAATGAGTGTTTCAAAACTCCTCAATGAAATGTCAGTTTCAACTTGGTTAGTTGAACGCACAGATCAGAAAGAAGTTTCACAGACTGCTTCTTTGTAGTTTTTATTTGAATATATTCCTTTTTCCGCGATTGGCCTCGTAGCGCTCCAATTGTCCACTTGCAGTTTCTACAGAAAGAGTGTTTGAAAAATCCACAATCAAAAGTACGCTTCTACACTGTTAGTAGAATGCACAAATCAGAAATATGTTTCACAGAATGCTTCTGTGTAGTTTTTATTTGAAGATATTCCTTTTTCCTCGATAGACCTCATAGGGCTCCAAATGTCCACTTCCAGTTTCTACAGAAAGTGTGTTTCAAAACTCCGCAATCAAAAGTAATTTTGAACTCTGATAGTTGAACGCGCAGATCAGAAATAAGTTTCACAGAATGCTTCTGTGTAGTTTTTATTTCAGGAGATTCCTTTTTCCACCATAGGCCTCATAGCGCTCCAAATGTCCACTTTCAGTTTCTACAGAAAGAGTGTTTCAAAACTCCGCAATCAAAAGTAATTTTCAACTCTGATAGTTGAACGCACGGATAAGAAAGGAGGTTGGCAGAATGCTTCTGTGTAGTTTTTATTTGAAGATATTCCTTTTTCGGCGAAAGGCCTCGTAGCGCTCCAAATGACCAATTGCAGTTTCTAGGGAATGAGTGTTTCAAATCTCCACAATCAGAAGTAAGTTTCAACCTTCTAAGTTGAACACACAGATCAGAAATAAGTTTCACACAATGCTTCTGTGTAGTTTTTATTTGAAGATATTTCTATTTCTGTGAAAGCCTCATAGCACTCCAAATATCCACTTTCAGTTACCTCAGAATGAGTGTTTCAAAACACCTCAATAAAAAAGTAATGTTCAACTCTGTTAGTTGATCTCACCGATCAGAAAGAAGATTCACTGAATGCTTCTGGGTAGTTTTTATTTGAATATATTCCTTTTTCTGCAATAGGTCTCATAGCACTCCAAATGTCCAGTTGCAGTTTCTATAGAAAGAATGTTTCAAAACTCTTCAATCAAAAGTAAGTTTCAACTCTGTTCCCTGAATGCACAGAACAGAAAAAAGTTTCACAGAATGCTTCTTTGTAGTTTTTATTTGAATATATTCCTTTTTCCACGATAGGCCTCATAGTGCTCCAAATGTCCACTTGCAGCTTCTACAATAAGAGGGATTCAAAACTTCTCAATCAGAAGTAAGGCTCAACTCTATTAGTTGAACGCACAGCTCAGAAAGAAGTTTCACTGAATGCTTCTGTGTAGTTTTTATTTGAAGATATTCCTTTTTCCGCGATAGGCCTCATTGTGCTACAAATGTCCACTTGCAGTTTCTACAGATAGGGTGTTTCAAAACTCCTCCATCAAAAGTAAGGTTCAACACACTTTGTTGAACGTACAGATCAGAAAGAAGTTTCACAGAATTCTTCTGTGTAGTTTTTATTTGAAGATATTCTTTTTTCGGCAATAGGCCTCATAGCGCTCAAGATGTCCACTTTCAGTTAAAACACAAAGAGTGTTTCAAAACTCCTCAATCAAAAGTAAGGTTCAACTCTGATAGTAGAACGCACAGATCAGAGATAATTTTCACAGAATGATTCTGTCTAGCCTTTATTTGAAGATATGACTTTTTAAGCGATAGGTCTCATAACGCTCCAAATGTCCTCTTGCAGTTTCTACAGAAAGAGTGTTTCAAAACTCCTTAATCCAAAGTAAGGTCCAATTCTGTTAACTGAACGCACAGATCAGAAGAAAGTTTCACAGGATCCTTCTGTATAGTTTTTATTTGAAGATATTCCTTTTTCTGAGATAGGCCACATTGCACTCCAAATGTCCACTTGCAGTATGTACAGAAAGAGTGTTTCCAATCTCCTCAATCAAAACTGAGGTTCACCTCTCTTGTTTGAACGCGCAGATCAGAAAAAAGTTTCACAGAATGCTTCTGTGTAGTTTTTATTTGAAGATATTCCTTTTTGCACGATAGGCCTCATAGCGCTCAAAATTTCCACTTGCACTTTCTACAGAAAGACTGTTTCAAAACTCCTCAATCAAAAGTAGTTTTCAACTCTGTTATTTCAACGGACATATCAGAGAGAAGTTTCACAGAATGATTCTGTGTAGTTTTTATTTGAAGATATTACTTTTTCCGCTACAGGCCTAATAGCGCTGCAAATATTCATTTGCAGTTTCTACAGAAAGAGTGTTTCAAAACTCCTCAATCAAAAGTAAAGTTCAAGCCTGTTAGTTGAATTCACAGATCAGAAAGAAGTTTCACAGAATGCTTCTACGTAGTTTTTATTTGAAGATATTACTTTTTCCGCAATAGGCTTCATAGAGCTCAAAATGTCTACTTTCATTTTCTACAGAAAGAGTGTTTCAAGACTCCTCAATCAAAAGTAATTTTCATCTCAGATCGTTGAACTCTCAGATCAGAAAAAAGATTCACAGAATGCTTCTGTGTAGTTTTTATTTGAAGATATTCATTTTTCGGCGAGAGGCCTCATTGCACTCCAAATGTCCACTTGCAGTTCCTACAGAATGAGTGTTTCAAAACTCCTCAATCAAACGTAAGGTTCAACTCTGTTCGTTGAATGCACAGATATGAAAGTAGTTTCAAAGAATGTTCCTGTGTAGTTTTTAATTGTAGATATTTCTTTTTCACGATGGGCCTCATAGAGCTCCAAATGTCTACTTGCAGTTTTTACAGAAAGAGGGTTTCAAAACAACGCAATCAAAAGTACGGTTCAACTCTGTTAGTTGAACTCACAGATCAGAAACATGTTACACAGAATGCTTCTGTGTCGTTTTCATTTGAAAGTATTTGTTTTTCCACGATAGGCCTCGTAGAGCTCCAAATGTAAACTTGCAATTTCTAAAGAAAGAATGTTTCAAAACTCCTCAATCAATAGTAAGATTCAACTCTGTTAGTTGGACGCACAGATGAGAAAGAAGTTTCACAGAATGCTTCTTTATAGTTTTTATTTGAAGATATCCCTTTTTCCACGATACTCCTCATTGCACTCCAAATGTCCACTTGCAGTTACTACAGAAAGAGTGTTTCAAAACTCCTCAATCAAAAGTAAGGTTCAACTCTATTTGTTGAATGCCCAGATAAGAAAGAACTTTCACAGAATGCTTCTGTGTAGTTTTTATTTCAGGAGATTCCTTTTTCCGCGATAGGCCTCATAGCGCTCCAAATGTCCACTTTCAGTTTCTACAGAAAGAGTGTTTCAAAACTCCGCAATGAAAAGTAATTTTCAACTCTGATAGTTGAACGCATGGATCAGAAAATAGGTTCGCAGAATGCTTCTGTGTAGTTTTTATTTGAAGATATTCCTTTTTCGGCGAAAGGCCTCATAGCGATCAAAATTTCCACTTGCGCTTTCTACAGAAAGACTTTCAAAACTCCTGAATCAAAAATAGTTTTCAACTCTGTTATTTCAACGGATTTATCAGAGAGAAGTTTCATAGAATGCTTCTGTGTAGTTTTTATTTGAAGATATTACTTTTTTCGCTATAGGCCTAATAGCGCTGCAAATATTCATTTGCAGTTTCTACAGAAAGAGTGTTTCAAAACTCCTCAATCAAAAGTAAAGTTCAACTCTGTTAGTTGAATGCACAGATCAGAAAAAAGTTTCACAGAATGCTTCTATGTAGTTTTTATTTGAAGATATTCCTTTTTCGGCGAAAGGCCTCGTAGCGCTCCAAATGACCAATTGCAGTTTCTAGAGAAAGAGTGTTTCAAATCTCCTCAATCAGAAGTAAGTTTCAACTCTCTTAGTTGAACACACAGATCAGAAATAAGTTTCACAGAATGCTTCTGTGTAGTTTTTATTTGAAGATATTGCTATTTCTGCGAAAGCCTCATAGCACTCCAAATATCCACTTTCAGTTACCTCAGAAAGAGTGTTTCAAAACACCTCAATAAAAAGTAATGTTCAACTCTGTTAGTTGATCTCACCGATCAGAAAGAAGATTCACTGAATGCTTCTGGGTAGTTTTTATTTGAATATATTCCTTTTTCTGCCATGGGCCTCATAGCACTCCAAATGTCCAGTTGCAGTTTCTATAGAAAGAATGTTTCAAAACTCTTCAATCAAAAGTAAGTTTCAACTCTGTTGGCTGAATGCAGAGAACAGAAAAATGTTTGAAAGAATGCTTCTTTGTAGTTTTTATTTGAATATATTAATTTTTCCGCGATATGCATCGTAGCACTACAAATGTCCACTTGCTGTTTCTACAGAAAGGGTGTTTCAGAACACCTCAATAAAAGGTGAGGTTCAACACTTTAGTTGAACTCACAGCTCAGAAAGAAGTTTCACAGAATGCTTCTGTGTAGTTTTTATTTGAATATATTCCTTTTTCCGCGATAGGCCTCATAGCGCTCCAAATGTCCTCTTGTGGTTTCTACAGAATGAGTGTTTCAAAACTCCTCAATGAAATATCAGTTTCAACTTGGTTAGTTGAACGCACAGATCAGAAAGATGTTTCACAGACTGCTTCTTTGTAGTTTTTATTTGAATATATTCCTTTTTCCGCGATTGGCCTCGTAGCGCTCCAATTGTCCACTTGCAGTTTCTACAGAAAGAGTGTTTGAAAAATCCCCAATCAAAAGTAAGCTTCTACACTGTTAGTAGAATGCACAAATCAGAAATATGTTTCACAGAATGCTTCTGTGTAGTTTTTATTTGAAGATATTCCTTTTTCCGCGATAGACCTCATAGGGCTCCAAATGTCCACTTCCAGTTTCTACAGAAAGTGTGTTTCAAAACTCCGCAATCAAAAGTAATTTTGAACTCTGATAGTTGAACGCACAGATCAGAAATAAGTTTCACAGAATGCTTCTCTGTAGTTTTTATTACAGGAGATTCCTTTTTCCACCATAGGCCTCATAGCGCTCCAAATGTCCACTTTCAGTTTCTACAGAAAGAGTGTTTCAAAACTCCGCAATCAAAAGTAATTTTCAACTCTGATAGTTGAACGCACGGATCAGAAAGGAGGTTCGCAGAATGCTTCTGTGTAGTTTTTATTTGAAGATATTCCTTTTTCGGCGAAAGGCCTCGTAGCGCTCCAAATGACCAATTGCAGTTTCTAGGGAAAGAGTGTTTCAAATCTCCTCAATCAGAAGTAAGTTTCAACCCTCTTAGTTGAACACACAGATCAGAAATAAGTTTCACACAATGCTTCTGTGTAGTTTTTATTTGAAGGTATTTCTATTTCTGTGAAAGCCTCATAGCACTCCAAATATCCACTTTCAGTTACCTCAGAAGGAGTGTTTCAAAACACCTCAATAAAAAAGTAATGTTCAACTGTGTTAGTTGATCTCACCGTTCAGAAAGAAGATTCACTGAATGCTTCTGGGTAGTTTTTATTTGAATATATTCCTTTTTCTGCAATAGGTCTCATAGCACTGCAAATGTCCAGTTGCAGTTTCTATAGAAAGAATGTTTCAAAACTCTTCAATCAAAAGTATGTTTCAACTCTGTTCCCTGAATGCACAGAACAGAAAATAGTTTCACAGAATGCTTCTTTGTAGTTTTTATTTGAATATATTCCTTTTTCCACGATAGGCCTCATAGTGCTCCAAATGTCCACTTGCAGCTTCTACAATAAGAGGGATTCAAAACTTCTCAATCAGAAGTAAGGCTCAACTCTATTAGTTGAACGCACAGCTCAGAAAGAAGTTTCACTGAATGCTTCTGTGTAGTTTTTATTTGAAGATATTCCTTTTTCCGCGATAGGCCTCATTGTGCTACAAATCTCCACTTGCAGTTTCTACAGATAGGGTGTTTCAAAATTCCTCCATCAAAAGTAAGGTTCAACACACTTAGTTGAACGTACAGATCAGAAAGAAGTTCCACAGAATTCTTCTGTGTAGTTTTTATTTGAAGATATTCCTTTTTCCGCAATAGGCCTCATAGCGCTCAAGATGTCCACTTTCAGTTAAAACACAAAGAGTGTTTCAAAACTCCTCAATCAAAAGTAAGGTTCAACTCTGATAGTAGAACGCACAGATCAAAAATAAGTTTCACAGAATGTTTCTGTCTAGCCTTTATTTGAAGATATGTCTTTTTAAGCGATAGGTCTCATAACGCTCCAAATGTCCTCTTGCAGTTTCTACAGAAAGAGTGTTTCAAAACTCCTTAATCCAAAGTAAGGTCCAATTCTGTTAACTGAACGCACAGATCAGAAGGAAGTTTCACAGGATCCTTCTGTATACTTTTTATTTGAAGATATTCCTTTTTCTGAGATAGGCCACATTGCACTCCAAATGTCCACTTGCAGTATATACAGAAAGAGTGTTTCCAATCTCCTCAATCAAAAGTGAGGTTCAACTCTCTTATTTGAACGCGCAGATCAGAAAAAAGTTTCACAGAATGCTTCTGTGTAGTTTTTATTTGAAGATATTCCTTTTTGCACGATAGGCCTCATAGCGCTCAAAATTTCCACTTGCACTTTCTACAGAAAGACTGTTTCAAAACTCCGCAATCAAAAGTAGTTTTCAACTCTGTTATTTCAACGGACATATCAGAGAGAGGTTTCACAGAATGCTTCTGTGTAGTTTCTATTTGAAGATATTACTTTTTCCGCTACAGGCCTAGTAGCGCTGCAAATATTCATTTGCAGTTTCTACAGAAAGAGTGTTTCAAAGCTCCTCAATCAAAAGTAAAGTTCAACCCTGTTAGTTGAATTCACAGATCAGAAAGAAGTTTCACAGAATGCTTCTATGTAGTTTTTATTTGAAGATATTCCTTTTTCCGCAATATTCTTCATAGAGCTCAAAATGTCTACATTCATTTTCTACAGAAAGAGTGTTTCAAGACTCCTCAATCAAATGTAATTTTCATCTCAGATGGTTGAACTCTCAGATCAGAAAGAAGATTCACAGAATGCTTCTGTGTAGTTTTTATTTGAAGATATTTATTTTTCCGCGAGAGGCCTCATTGCGCTCCAAATGTCCACTTGCAGTTCCTACAGAATGAGTGTTTCAAAACTCCTCAATCAAACGTAAGGTTCAACTCTGTTAGTTGAATGCACAGATAAGAAAGTAGTTTCACAGAATGTTCCTGTGTAGCTTTTATTTGTAGATATTTCTTTTTCACGACGGGCCTCATAGAGCTCCAAATGTCCACTTGCAGTTTTTACAGAAAGAGCGTTTCAAAACAACGCAATCAAAAGTACAGTTCAAATCTGTTAGTTGAACTCACAGATCAGAAACAAGTTACACAGAATGCTTCTGTGTCGTTTTCATTTGAAAGTATTTGTTTTTCCACGATAGGCCTCGTAGAGCTCCAAATGTCCACTTGCAGTTCCTACAGAAAGAATGTTTCAAAAATCCTCAATCAATAGTAAGATTCAACTCTGTTTTTTAGACGCACAGATGAGAAAGAAGTTTCACAGAATGCTTCTGTGTAGTTTTTATTTGAAGATATCCCTTTTTCCACGATACTCCTCATAGCACTCCAAATGTCCACTTGCAGTTACTACAGAAATAGAGTTTCAAATCTCCTCAATCAAAAGTAAGGTTCAACTCTATTTGTTGAATGCCCAGATCAGAAAGCAGATTCACAGAATGCTTCTGTGTAGTTTTTATTTCAGGAGATTCCTTTTTCCACGATAGGCCTCAAAGCGCTCCAAATGTCCACTTTCAGTTTCTACAGAAAGAGTGTTTCAAAACTCCGCAATGAAAAGTAATTTTCAAATCTGACAGTTGAACGCACGGATCAGAAAGTAGGTTCGCAGAATGCTTCTGTGTAGTTTTTATTTGAAGATATTCCTTTTTCGGCGAAAGGCCTCATAGCGCTCCAAATGACCATTTGCAGTTTCTAGAGAAAGAGTGTTTCAAATCTCCTCAATCAGAAGTAACTTTCAACTCTCATAGTTGAACACACAGATCAGAAATAAGTCTCACAGAATGCTTCTGTGTAGTTTTTATTTGAAGATATTGCTATTTCTGCGAAAGCCTCATAGCACTCCTAATATCCACTTTCAGTTACTTCAGAAGGAGTGTTTCAAAACACCTCAATAAAAAAGTAATGTTCAACTCTGTTTGTTGATCTCACCGATCAGAAAGAATATTCACTGAACGCTTCTGGGTAGTTTTTATTTGAATATATTCCTTTATCTGCCATAGGCCTCATAGCACTCCAAATGTCCAGTTGCAGTTTCTATAGAAAGAATGTTTCAAAACTCTTCAATCAAAAGTAAGTTTCAACTCGGTTGGCTCAATGCAGAGAACAGAAAAATGTTTCAAAGAATGCTTCTTTGTAGTTTTTATTTGAATATATTACTTTTTCCGCGATATGCATCGTAGCACTACAAATGTCCACTTGCTGTTTCTACAGAAAGAGTGTTTCAGAACACCTCAATAAAAGGTGAGGTTCAACACTTTAGTTGAACTCACAGCTCAGAAAAAAGTTTCACAGAATGCTTCTGTGTAGTTTTTATTTGAATATATTCCTTTTTCCGCGATTGGCCTCGTAGCGCTCCAATGGTCCACCTGCAGTTTCTACAGAAAGAGTGTTTGAAAAATCCTCAATCAAAAGTAAGCTTCTACACTTTTAGTAGAATGCACAAATCAGAAATATGTTTCACAGAATGCTTCTGTGTAGTTTTTATTTGAAGATATTCCTTTTCCCGCGATAGACCTCATAGTTCTCCAAATGTCCACTTCCAGTTTCTACAGAAAGTGTGTTTCAATACTCCGCAATCAAAAGTAATTTTCAACTCTGATAGTTGAACGCACAGATCAGAAATAAGTTTCACAGAATGCTTCTGTGTAGTTTTTATTTCAGGAGATTCCTTTTTCCACCATAGGCCTCATAGCGCTCCAAATGTCCACTTTCAGTTTCTACAGAAAGAGTGTTTCAAAACTCCGCAATCAAAAGTAATTTTCAACTCTGATAGTTGAACGCACGGATCAGAAAGGAGGTTCGCAGAATGCTTCTGTGTAGTTTTTATTTGAAGATATTCCTTTTTCAGCGAAAGGCCTCGTAGCGCTCCAAATGACCAATTGCAGTTTCTAGGGAAAGAGTGTTTCAAATCTCCTCAATCAGAAGTAAGTTTCAACCCTATTAGTGGAACACACTGATCAGAAATAAGTTTCACACAATGCTTCTGTGTAGTTTTTATTTGAAGGTATTTCTATTTCTGTGAAAGCCTCATAGCACTCCAAATATCCACTTTCAGTTACCTCAGAAGGAGTGTTTCAAAACACCTCAATAAAAAAGTAATGTTCAACTCTGTTAGTTGATCTCACCGTTCAGAAAGAAGATTCACTGAATGTTTCTGGGTAGTTTTTATTTGAATATATTCCTTTTTCTGCAATAGGTCTCATAGCACTCCAAATGTCCAGTTGCAGTTTCTATAGAAAGAATGTTTCAAAACTCTTCAATCAAAAGTATGTTTAAACTCTGTTCCCTGAATGCACAGAACAGAAAAAAGTTTCACAGAATGCTTCTTTGTAGTTTTTATTTGAATATATTCCTTTTTCCACGATAGGCCTCATAGTGCTCCAAATGTCCACTTGCAGCTTCTACAATAAGAGGGATTCAAAACTTCTCAATCAGAAGTAAGGCTCAACTCTATTAGTTGAACGCACAGCTCAGAAAGAAGTTTCACTGAATGCTTCTGTGTAGTTTTTATTTGAAGATATTCCTTTTTCCGCGATAGGCCTCATTGTGCTACAAATGTCCACTTGCAGTTTCTACAGATAGGGTGTTTCAAAACTCCTCCATCAAAAGTAAGGTTCAACACACTTAGTTGAACGTACAGATCAGAAAGAAGTTCCACAGAATTCTTCTGTGTAGTTTTTATTTGAAGATATTCCTTTTTCCGCAATAGGCCTCATAGCGCTCCAGATGTCCACTTTCAGTTAAAACACAAAGAGTGTTTCAAAACTCCTCAATCAAAAGTAAGGTTCAACTCTGATAGTAGAATGCACAGATCAAAAATAAGTTTCACAGAATGTTTCTGTCTAGCCTTTATTTGAAGATATGACTTTTTAAGCGATAGGTCTCATAACGCTCCAAATGTCCTCTTGCAGTTTCTACAGAAAGAGTGTTTCAAAACTCCTTAATCCAAAGTAAGGTCCAATTCTGTTAACTGAACGCACAGATCAGAAGGAAGTTTCACAGGATCCTTCTGTATACTTTTTATTTGAAGATATTCCTTTTTCTGAGATAGGCCACATTGCACTCCAAATGTCCACTTGCAGTATATACAGAAAGAGTGTTTCCAATCTCCTCAATCAAAAGTGAGGTTCAACTCTCTTATTTGAACGCGCAGATCAGAAAAAAGTTTCACAGAATGCTTCTGTGTAGTTTTTATTTGAAGATATTCCTTTTTGCACGATAGGCCTCATAGCGCTCAAAATTTCCACTTGCACTTTCTACAGAAAGACTGTTTCAAAACTCCGCAATCAAAAGTAGTTTTCAACTCTGTTATTTCAACGGACATATCAGAGAGAAGTTTCACAGAATGCTTCTGTGTAGTTTCTATTTGAAGATATTACTTTTTCCGCTACAGGCCTAGTAGCGCTGCAAATATTCATTTGCAGTTTCTACAGGAAGAGTGTTTCAAAGCTCCTCAATCAAAAGTAAAGTTCAACCCTGTTAGTTGAATTCACAGATCAGAAAGAAGTTTCACAGAATGCTTCTATGTAGTTTTTATTTGAAGATATTCCTTTTTCCGCAATATTCTTCATAGAGCTCAAAATGTCTACATTCATTTTCTACAGAAAGAGTGTTTCAAGACTCCTCAATCAAATGTAATTTTCATCTCAGATGGTTGAACTCTCAGATCAGAAAGAAGATTCACAGAATGCTTCTGTGTAGTTTTTATTTGAAGATATTCATTTTTCCGCGAGAGGCCTCATTGCGCTCCAAATGTCCACTTGCAGTTCCTACAGAATGAGTGTTTCAAAACTCCTCAATCAAACGTAAGTTTCAACTCTGTTAGTTGAATGCGCAGATAAGAAAGTAGTTTCACAGAATGTTCCTGTGTAGCTTTTATTTGTAGATATTTCTTTTTCACGACGGGCCTCATAGAGCTCCAAATGTCCACTTGCAGTTTTTACAGAAAGAGCGTTTCAAAACAACGCAATCAAAAGTACAGTTCAAATCTGTTAGTTGAACTCACAGATCAGAAACAAGTTACACAGAATGCTTCTGTGTCGTTTTCATTTGAAAGTATTTGTTTTTCCACGATAGGCCTCGTAGAGCTCCAAATGTCCACTTGCAGTTCCTACAGAAAGAATGTTTCAAAAATCCTCAATCAATAGTAAGATTCAACTCTGTTTTTTAGACGCACAGATGAGAAAGAAGTTTCACAGAATGCTTCTGTGTAGTTTTTATTTGAAGATATCCCTTTTTCCACGATACTCCTCATAGCACTCCAAATGTCCACTTTCAGTTACTACAGAAATAGTGTTTCAAATCTCCTCAATCACAAGTAAGGTTCAACTCTATTTGTTGAATGCCCAGATCAGAAAGCAGATTCACAGAATGCTTCTGTGTAGTTTTTATTTCAGGAGATTCCTTTTTCCACGATAGGCCTCATAGCGCTCCAAATGTCCACTTTCAGTTTCTACAGAAAGAGTGTTTCAAAACTCCGCAATGAAAAGTAATTTTCAACTCTGATAGTTGAACGCACGGATCAGAAAGTAGGTTCGCAGAATGCTTCTGTGTAGTTTTTATTTGAAGATATTCCTTTTTCGGCGAAAGGCCTCATAGCGCTCCAAATGACCATTTGCAGTTTCCAGAGAAAGAGTGTTTCAAATCTCCTCAATCAGAAGTAACTTTCAACTCTCATAGTTGAACACACAGATCAGAAATAAGTCTCACAGAATGCTTCTGTGTAGTTTTTATTTGAAGATATTGCTATTTCTGCGAAAGCCTCATAGCACTCCTAATATCCACTTTCAGTTACTTCAGAAGGAGTGTTTCAAAACACCTCAATAAAAAAGTAATGTTCAACTCTGTTTGTTGATCTCACCGATCAGAAAGAAGATTCACTGAACGCTTCTGGGTAGTTTTTATTTGAATATATTCCTTTATCTGCCATAGGCCTCATAGCACTCCAAATGTCCAGTTGCAGTTTCTATAGAAAGAATGTTTCAAAACTCTTCAATCAAAAGTAAGTTTCAACTCGGTTGGCTCAATGCAGAGAACAGAAAAATGTTTCAAAGAATGCTTCTTTGTAGTTTTTATTTGAATATATTACTTTTTCCGCGATATGCATCGTAGCACTACAAATGTCCACTTGCTGTTTCTACAGAAAGAGTGTTTCAGAACACCTCAATAAAAGGTGAGGTTCAACTCTTTAGTTGAACTCACAGCTCAGAAAGAAGTTTCACAGAATGCTTCTGTGTAGTTTTTATTTGAATATATTCCTTTTTCCGCGATAGGCCTCATAGCGCTCCAAATGTCCTCTTGTGGTTTCTACAGAATGAGTGTTTCAAAACTCCTCAATGAAATGTCAGTTTCAACTTGGTTAGTTGAACGCACAGATCAGAAATAAGTTTCACAGAATGCTTCTGTGTAGTTTTTATTTCAGGAGATTCCTTTTTCCACCATAGGCCTCATAGCGCTCCAAATGTCCACTTTCAGTTTCTACAGAAGGAGTGTTTCAAAACTCCGCAATCAAAAGTAATTTTCAACTCTGATAGTTGAACGCACGGATCAGAAAGGAGGTTCGCAGAATGCTTCTGTGTAGTTTTTATTTGAAGATATTCCTTTTTCGGCGAAAGGCCTCGTAGCGCTCCAAATGACCAATTGCAGTTTCTAGGGAAAGAGTGTTTCAAATCTCCTCAATCAGAAGTAAGTTTCAACCCTCTTAGTTGAACACACAGATCAGAAATAAGTTTCACACAATGCTTCTGTGTAGTTTTTATTTGAAGATATTTCTATTTCTGTGAAAGCCTCATAGCACTCCAAATATCCACTTTCAGTTACCTCAGAAGGAGTGATTCAAAACACCTCAATAAAAAAGTAATGTTCAACTCTGTTAGTTGATCTCACCGATCAGAAAGAAGATTCACTGAATGCTTCTGGGTAGTTTTTATTTGAATATATTCCTTTTTCTGCAATAGGTCTCATAGCACTCCAAATGTCCAGTTGCAGTCTCTATAGAAAGAATGTTTCAAAACTCTTCAATCAAAAGTAAGTTTCAACTCTGTTCCCTGAATGCACAGAACAGAAAAAAGTTTCACAGAATGCTTCTTTGTAGTTTTTATTTGAATATATTCCTTTTTCCACGATAGGCCTCATAGTGCTAAAATGTCCACTTGCAGCTTCTACAATAAGAGGGATTCAAAACTTCTCAAACAGAAGTAAGGCTCAACTCTATTAGTTGAACGCACAGCTCAGAAAGAAGTTTCACTGAATGCTTCTGTGTAGTTTTTATTTGAAGATATTCCTTTTTCCGCGATAGGCCTCATTGTGCTACAAATGTCCACTTGCAGTTTCTACAGATAGGGTGTTTCAAAACTCCTCCATCAAAAGTAAGGTTCAACACACTTAGTTGAACGTACAGATCAGAAAGAAGTTCCACAGAATTCTTCTGTGTAGTTTTTATTTGAAGATATTCCTTTTTCCGCAATAGGCCTCATAGCGCTCCAGATGTCCACTTTCAGTTAAAACACAAAGAGTGTTTCAAAACTCCTCAATCAAAAGTAAGGTTCAACTCTGATAGTAGAATGCACAGATCAAAAATAAGTTTCACAGAATGTTTCTGTCTAGCCTTTATTTGAAGATATGACTTTTTAAGCGATAGGTCTCATAACGCTCCAAATGTCCTCTTGCAGTTTCTACAGAAAGAGTGTTTCAAAACTCCTTAATCCAAAGTAAGGTCCAATTCTGTTAACTGAACGCACAGATCAGAAGGAAGTTTCACAGGATCCTTCTGTATACTTTTTATTTGAAGATATTCCTTTTTCTGAGATAGGCCACATTGCACTCCAAATGTCCACTTGCAGTATATACAGAAAGAGTGTTTCCAATCTCCTCAATCAAAAGTGAGGTTCAACTCTCTTATTTGAACGCGCAGATCAGAAAAAAGTTTCACAGAATGCTTCTGTGTAGTTTTTATTTGAAGATATTCCTTTTTGCACGATAGGCCTCATAGCGCTCAAAATTTCCACTTGCACTTTCTACAGAAAGACTGTTTCAAAACTCCGCAATCAAAAGTAGTTTTCAACTCTGTTATTTCAACGGACATATCAGAGAGAAGTTTCACAGAATGCTTCTGTGTAGTTTCTATTTGAAGATATTACTTTTTCCGCTACAGGCCTAGTAGCGCTGCAAATATTCATTTGCAGTTTCTACAGGAAGAGTGTTTCAAAGCTCCTCAATCAAAAGTAAAGTTCAACCCTGTTAGTTGAATTCACAGATCAGAAAGAAGTTTCACAGAATGCTTCTATGTAGTTTTTATTTGAAGATATTCCTTTTTCCGCAATATTCTTCATAGAGCTCAAAATGTCTACATTCATTTTCTACAGAAAGAGTGTTTCAAGACTCCTCAATCAAATGTAATTTTCATCTCAGATGGTTGAACTCTCAGATCAGAAAGAAGATTCACAGAATGCTTCTGTGTAGTTTTTATTTGAAGATATTCATTTTTCCGCGAGAGGCCTCATTGCGCTCCAAATGTCCACTTGCAGTTCCTACAGAATGAGTGTTTCAAAACTCCTCAATCAAACGTAAGTTTCAACTCTGTTAGTTGAATGCGCAGATAAGAAAGTAGTTTCACAGAATGTTCCTGTGTAGCTTTTATTTGTAGATATTTCTTTTTCACGACGGGCCTCATAGAGCTCCAAATGTCCACTTGCAGTTTTTACAGAAAGAGCGTTTCAAAACAACGCAATCAAAAGTACAGTTCAAATCTGTTAGTTGAACTCACAGATCAGAAACAAGTTACACAGAATGCTTCTGTGTCGTTTTCATTTGAAAGTATTTGTTTTTCCACGATAGGCCTCGTAGAGCTCCAAATGTCCACTTGCAGTTCCTACAGAAAGAATGTTTCAAAAATCCTCAATCAATAGTAAGATTCAACTCTGTTTTTTAGACGCACAGATGAGAAAGAAGTTTCACAGAATGCTTCTGTGTAGTTTTTATTTGAAGATATCCCTTTTTCCACGATACTCCTCATAGCACTCCAAATGTCCACTTTCAGTTACTACAGAAATAGTGTTTCAAATCTCCTCAATCACAAGTAAGGTTCAACTCTATTTGTTGAATGCCCAGATCAGAAAGCAGATTCACAGAATGCTTCTGTGTAGTTTTTATTTCAGGAGATTCCTTTTTCCACGATAGGCCTCATAGCGCTCCAAATGTCCACTTTCAGTTTCTACAGAAAGAGTGTTTCAAAACTCCGCAATCAAAAGTAATTTTCAACTCTGATAGTTGAACGCACGGATCAGAAAGGAGGTTCGCAGAATGCTTCTGTGTAGTTTTTATTTGAAGATATTCCTTTTTCGGCGAAAGGCCTCGTAGCGCTCCAAATGACCAATTGCAGTTTCTAGGGAAAGAGTGTTTCAAATCTCCTCAATCAGAAGTAAGTTTCAACCCTCTTAGTTGAACACACAGATCAGAAATAAGTTTCACACAATGCTTCTGTGTAGTTTTTATTTGAAGATATTTCTATTTCTGTGAAAGCCTCATAGCACTCCAAATATCCACTTTCAGTTACCTCAGAAGGAGTGATTCAAAACACCTCAATAAAAAAGTAATGTTCAACTCTGTTAGTTGATCTCACCGATCAGAAAGAAGATTCACTGAATGCTTCTGGGTAGTTTTTATTTGAATATGTTCCTTTTTCTGCAATAGGTCTCATAGCACTCCAAATGTCCAGTTGCAGTCTCTATAGAAAGAATGTTTCAAAACTCTTCAATCAAAAGTAAGTTTCAACTCTGTTCCCTGAATGCACAGAACAGAAAAAAGTTTCACAGAATGCTTCTTTGTAGTTTTTATTTGAATATATTCCTTTTTCCACGATAGGCCTCATAGTGCTAAAATGTCCACTTGCAGCTTCTACAATAAGAGGGATTCAAAACTTCTCAAACAGAAGTAAGGCTCAACTCTATTAGTTGAACGCACAGCTCAGAAAGAAGTTTCACTGAATGCTTCTGTGTAGTTTTTATTTGAAGATATTCCTTTTTCCGCGATAGGCCTCGTTGTGCTACAAATGTCCACTTGCAGTTTCTACAGATAGGGTGTTTCAAAACTCCTCCATCAAAAGTAAGGTTCAACACACTTAGTTGAACGTACAGATCAGAAAGAAGTTTCACAGAATTCTTCTGTGTAGTTTTTATTTGAAGATATTCCTTTTTCCGCAATAGGCTTCATAGCGCTCCAGATGTCCACTTTCAGTTAAAACACAAAGAGTGTTTCAAAGCTCCTCAATCAAAAGTAAGGTTCAACTCTGATAGTAGAACGCACAGATCAGAAATAAGTTTCACAGAATGGTTCTGTGTAGTCTTTATTTGAAGATATCTCTTTTTAAGCGATAGGTCTCATAACGCTCCAAATGTCCTCTTGCAGTTTCTACAGAAAGAGTGTTTCAAAACTCCTTAATCCAAAGTAAGGTCCAATTCTGTTAACTGAACGCACAGATCAGAAGGAAGTTTCACAGGATCCTTCTGTATACTTTTTATTTGAAGATATTCCTTTTTCTGAGATAGGCCACATTGCACTCCAAATGTCCACTTGCAGTATATACAGAAAGAGTGTTTCCAATCTCCTCAATCAAAAGTGAGGTTCAACTCTCTTATGTGAACACGCAGATCAGAAAAAAGTTTCACAGAATGCTTCTGTGTAGTTTTTATTTGAAGATATTCCTTTTTGCATGATAGGCCTCATAGCGCTCAAAATTTCCACTTGCACTGTCTACAGAAAGACTGTTTCAAATCTCCTCAATCAAAAGTAGTTTTCAACTCTGTTATTTCAACGGACATATCAGAGAGAAGTTTCACAGAATGCTTCTGTGTAGTTTTTATTAGAAGATATTCCTTTTTCCGCTATAGGCCTAATAGCGCTGCAAATATTCATTTGCAGTTTCTACAGAAAGAGTGTTTCAAAACTCCTCAATCAAAAGTAAAGTTCAACTCTGTTAGTTGAATGCACAGATCAGAAAGAAGTTTCACAGAATGCTTCTATGTAGTTTTTATTTGAAGATATTCCTTTTTCCGCAATAGGCCTCGTAGAGCTCAAAATGTCTACATTCATTTTCTACAGAAAGAGTGTTTCAAGACTCCTCAATCAAAAGTAATTTTCATCTCAGATAGTTGAACTCTCAGATCAGAAAGAAGAATCACAGAATGCTTCTGTGTAGTTTTTATTTGAAGATATTTATTTTTCCGCGAGAGGCCTCATTGCGCTCCAAATGTCCACTTGCATTTCCTACAGAATGAGTGTTTCAAAACTCCTCAATCAAACGTAAGGTTCAACTCTGTTAGTTGAATGCACAGATAAGAAAGTAGTTTCACAGAATGTTCCTGTGTAGCTTTTATTTGTAGATATTTCTTTTTCACGACGTGCCTCATAGAGCTCCAAATGTCCACTTGCAGTTTTTACAGAAAGAGCGTTTCAAAACAACGCAATCAAAAGTACGGTTCAAATCTGTTAGTTGAACTCACAGATCAGAAACAAGTTACACAGAATGCTTCTGTGTCGTTTTCATTTGAAAGTATTTGTTTTTCCAAGATAGGCCTCGTAGAGCTCCAAATGTCCACTTGCAGTTTCTACAGAATGAATGTTTCAAAACTCCTCAATCAATAGTAAGATTGAACTCTGTTAGTTGGACGCGCAGATGAGAAAGAAGTTTCACAGAATGCTTCTGTGTAGTTTTTATTTGAAGATATCCCTTTTTCCACGATACTCCTCATAGCACTCCAAATGTCCACTTGCAGTTACTACAGAAAGAGTGTTTCAAAACTCCTCAATCAAAAGTAAGGTTCAACCCTATTTGTTGAATGCCCAGATCAGAAAGAAGTTTCACAGAATGCTTCTGTGTAGTTTTTATTTCAGGAGATTCCTTTTTCCAAGATAGGCCTCATTGCGCTCCAAATGTCCACTTTCAGTTTCTACAGAAAGAATGTTTCAAAACTCCGCAATCAAAAGTAATTTTCAACTCTGATAGTTGAACGCACAGATCAGAAAGAAGGTTCGCAGAATGCTTCTGTGTAGTTTTTATTTGAAGATATTCCTTTTTCGGCGAAAGGCCTCGTAGCGCTCCAAATGACCAATTGCAGTTTCTAGAGAAAGAGTGTTTCAAATCTCCTCAATCAGAAGTAAGTTTCAACTCTCTTAGTTGAACACACAGATCAGAAATAAGTTTCACAGAATGCTTCTGTGTAGTTTTTATTTGAAGATATTGCTATCTCTGCGAAAACCTCATAGCACTCCAAATGTCCACTTTCAGTTACCTCAGAAGGAGTGTTTCAAAACACCTCAATAAAAAGTAATGTTCAACTCTGTTAGTTGATCTCACCGATCAGAAAGGAGATTCACTGAATGCTTCTGGGTAGTTTTTATTTGAATATTTTCCTTTTTCTGCCATGGGCCTCAGAGCACTCCAAATGTCCAGTTGCAGTTTCTATAGAAAGAATGTTTCAAAACTCTTCAATCAAAAGTAAGTTTCAACTCTGTTGGCTGAATGCACAGAACAGAAAAAAGTTTCACAGAATGCTTCTTTGTAGTTTTTATTTGAATATATTACTTTTTCCGTGATATGCATCGTAGCACTACAAATGTCCACTTGCTGTTTCTACAGAAAGAGTGTTTCAGAACACCTCAATAAAAGGTGAGGTTCAACTCTTTAGTTGAACTCACAGCTCAGAAAGAAGTTTCACAGAATGCTTCTGTGTAGTTTTTATTTGAATATATTCCTTTTTCCGCGATAGGCCTCATAGCGCTCCAAATGTCCTCTTGTGGTTTCTACAGAATGAGTGTTTCAAAACTCATCAATGAAATGTCAGTTTCAACTTGGTTAGTTGAACGCACAGATCAGAAAGAAGTTTCACAGACTGCTTCTTTGTAGTTTTTATTTGAATATATTCCTTTTTCCGCGATTGGCCTCGTAGCGCTCCAATTGTCCACTTGCAGTTTCTACAGAAAGAGTGTTTGAAAAATCCTCAATCAAAAGTAAGCTTCTACACTGTTAGTAGAATTCACAAATCAGAAATATGTTTCACAGAATGCTTCTGTGTAGTTTTTATTTGAAGATATTCCTTTTTCCGCGATAGACCTCATAGGGCTCCAAATGTCCACTTCCAGTTTCTACAGAAAGTGTGTTTCAAAACTCCGCAATCAAAAGTAATTTTGAACTCTGATAGTTGAACGCACAGATCAGAAATAAGTTTCACAGAATGCTTCTGTGTAGTTTTTATTTCAGGAGATTCCTTTTTCCACCATAGGCCTCATAGCGCTCCAAATGTCCACTTTCAGTTTCTACAGAAAGAGTGTTTCAAAACTCCGCAATCAAAAGTAATTTTCAACTCTGATAGTTGAACGCACGGATCAGAAAGGAGGTTCGCAGAATGCTTCTGTGTAGTTTTTATTTGAAGATATTCCTTTTTCGGCGAAAGGCCTCGTAGCACTCCAAATGACCAATTGCAGTTTCTAGGGAAAGAGTGTTTCAAATCTCCTCAATCAGAAGTAAGTTTCAACCCTCTTAGTTGAACACACAGATCAGAAATAAGTTTCACACAATGCTTCTGTGTAGTTTTTATTTGAAGATATTTCTATTTCTGTGAAAGCCTCATAGCACTCCAAATATCCAGTTTCAGTTACCTCAGAAGGAGTGTTTCAAAACACCTCAATAAAAAAGTAATGTTCAACTCTGTTAGTTGATCTCACCGATCAGAAAGAAGATTCACTGAATGCTTCTGGGTAGTTTTTATTTGAATATATTCCTTTTTCTGCAATAGGTCTCATAGCACTCCAAATGTCCAGTTGCAGTCTCTATAGAAAGAATGTTTCAAAACTCTTCAATCAAAAGTAAGTTTCAACTCTGTTCCCTGAATGCACAGAACAGAAAAAAGTTTCACAGAATGCTTCTTTGTAGTTTTTATTTGAATATATTCCTTTTTCCACGATAGGCCTCATAGTGCTCCAAATGTCCACTTGCAGCTTCTACAATAAGAGGGATTCAAAACTTCTCAAACAGAGGTAAGGCTCAACTCTATTAGTTGAACGCACAGCTCAGAAAGAAGTTTCACTGAATGCTTCTGTGTAGTTTTTATTTGAAGATATACCTTTTTCCGCGATAGGCCTCATTGTGCTACAAATGTCCACTTGCAGTTTCTACAGATAGGGTGTTTCAAAACTCCTCCATCAAAAGTAAGGTTCAACACACTTAGTTGAACGTACAGATCAGAAAGAAGTTTCACAGAATTCTTCTGTGTAGTTTTTATTTGAAGATATTCCTTTTTCCGCAATAGGCTTCATAGCGCTCCAGATGTCCACTTTCAGTTAAAACACAAAGAGTGTTTCAAAGCTCCTCAATCAAAAGTAAGGTTCAACTCTGATAGTAGAACGCACAGATCAGAAATAAGTTTCACAGAATGGTTCTGTGTAGTCTTTATTTGAAGATATCTCTTTTTAAGCGATAGGTCTCATAACGCTCCAAATGTCCTCTTGCAGTTTCTACAGAAAGAGTGTTTCAAAACTCCTTAATCCAAAGTAAGGTCCAATTCTGTTAACTGAACGCACAGATCAGAAGGAA
Organism: Symphalangus syndactylus; assembly: GCF_028878055.3. NCBI lineage: Eukaryota > Metazoa > Chordata > Mammalia > Primates > Hylobatidae > Symphalangus > Symphalangus syndactylus. Next base: position 44,032,034 of record NC_072434.2, on the reverse strand, counting down.
GTTTCACAGGATCCTTCTGTATACTTTTTATTTGAAGATATTCCTTTTTCTGAGATAGGCCACATTGCACTCCAAATGTCCACTTGCAGTATATACAGAAAGAGTGTTTCCAATCTCCTCAATCAAAAGTGAGGTTCAACTCTCTTATGTGAACACGCAGATCAGAAAAAAGTTTCACAGAATGCTTCTGTGTAGTTTTTATTTGAAGATATTCCTTTTTGCATGATAGGCCTCATAGCGCTCAAAATTTCCACTTGCACTGTCTACAGAAAGACTGTTTCAAATCTCCTCAATCAAAAGTAGTTTTCAACTCTGTTATTTCAACGGACATATCAGAGAGAAGTTTCACAGAGTGCTTCTGTGTAGTTTTTATTAGAAGATATTCCTTTTTCCGCTATAGGCCTAATAGCGCTGCAAATATTCATTTGCAGTTTCTACAGAAAGAGTGTTTCAAAACTCCTCAATCAAAAGTAAAGTTCAACTCTGTTAGTTGAATGCACAGATCAGAAAGAAGTTTCACAGAATGCTTCTATGTAGTTTTTATTTGAAGATATTCCTTTTTCCGCAATAGGCCTCGTAGAGCTCAAAATGTCTACATTCATTTTCTACAGAAAGAGTGTTTCAAGACTCCTCAATCAAAAGTAATTTTCATCTCAGATAGTTGAACTCTCAGATCAGAAAGAAGAATCACAGAATGCTTCTGTGTAGTTTTTATTTGAAGATATTTATTTTTCCGCGAGAGGCCTCATTGCGCTCCAAATGTCCACTTGCATTTCCTACAGAATGAGTGTTTCAAAACTCCTCAATCAAACGTAAGGTTCAACTCTGTTAGTTGAATGCACAGATAAGAAAGTAGTTTCACAGAATGTTCCTGTGTAGCTTTTATTTGTAGATATTTCTTTTTCACGACGTGCCTCATAGAGCTCCAAATGTCCACTTGCAGTTTTTACAGAAAGAGCGTTTCAAAACAACGCAATCAAAAGTACGGTTCAAATCTGTTAGTTGAACTCACAGATCAGAAACAAGTTACACAGAATGCTTCTGTGTCGTTTTCATTTGAAAGTATTTGTTTTTCCAAGATAGGCCTCGTAGAGCTCCAAATGTCCACTTGCAGTTTCTACAGAATGAATGTTTCAAAACTCCTCAATCAATAGTAAGATTGAACTCTGTTAGTTGGACGCGCAGATGAGAAAGAAGTTTCACAGAATGCTTCTGTGTAGTTTTTATTTGAAGATATCCCTTTTTCCACGATACTCCTCATAGCACTCCAAATGTCCACTTGCAGTTACTACAGAAAGAGTGTTTCAAAACTCCTCAATCAAAAGTAAGGTTCAACCCTATTTGTTGAATGCCCAGATCAGAAAGAAGTTTCACAGAATGCTTCTGTGTAGTTTTTATTTCAGGAGATTCCTTTTTCCAAGATAGGCCTCATTGCGCTCCAAATGTCCACTTTCAGTTTCTACAGAAAGAATGTTTCAAAACTCCGCAATCAAAAGTAATTTTCAACTCTGATAGTTGAACGCACAGATCAGAAAGAAGGTTCGCAGAATGCTTCTGTGTAGTTTTTATTTGAAGATATTCCTTTTTCGGCGAAAGGCCTCGTAGCGCTCCAAATGACCAATTGCAGTTTCTAGAGAAAGAGTGTTTCAAATCTCCTCAATCAGAAGTAAGTTTCAACTCTCTTAGTTGAACACACAGATCAGAAATAAGTTTCACAGAATGCTTCTGTGTAGTTTTTATTTGAAGATATTGCTATCTCTGCGAAAACCTCATAGCACTCCAAATGTCCACTTTCAGTTACCTCAGAAAGAGTGTTTCAAAACACCTCAATAAAAAGTAATGTTCAACTCTGTTAGTTGATCTCACCGATCAGAAAGGAGATTCACTGAATGCTTCTGGGTAGTTTTTATTTGAATATTTTCCTTTTTCTGCCATGGGCCTCAGAGCACTCCAAATGTCCAGTTGCAGTTTCTATAGAAAGAATGTTTCAAAACTCTTCAATCAAAAGTAAGTTTCAACTCTGTTGGCTGAATGCACAGAACAGAAAAAAGTTTCACAGAATGCTTCTTTGTAGTTTTTATTTGAATATATTACTTTTTCCGTGATATGCATCGTAGCACTACAAATGTCCACTTGCTGTTTCTACAGAAAGAGTGTTTCAGAACACCTCAATAAAAGGTGAGGTTCAACTCTTTAGTTGAACTCACAGCTCAGAAAGAAGTTTCACAGAATGCTTCTGTGTAGTTTTTATTTGAATATATTCCTTTTTCCGCGATAGGCCTCATAGCGCTCCAAGTGTCCTCTTGTGGTTTCTACAGAATGAGTGTTTCAAAACTCATCAATGAAATGTCAGTTTCAACTTGGTTAGTTGAACGCACAGATCAGAAAGAAGTTTCACAGACTGCTTCTTTGTAGTTTTTATTTGAATATATTCCTTTTTCCGCGATTGGCCTCGTAGCGCTCCAATTGTCCACTTGCAGTTTCTACAGAAAGAGTGTTTGAAAAATCCTCAATCAAAAGTAAGCTTCTACACTGTTAGTAGAATTCACAAATCAGAAATATGTTTCACAGAATGCTTCTGTGTAGTTTTTATTTGAAGATATTCCTTTTTCCGCGATAGACCTCATAGGGCTCCAAATGTCCACTTCCAGTTTCTACAGAAAGTGTGTTTCAAAACTCCGCAATCAAAAGTAATTTTGAACTCTGATAGTTGAACGCACAGATCAGAAATAAGTTTCACAGAATGCTTCTGTGTAGTTTTTATTTCAGGAGATTCCTTTTTCCACCATAGGCCTCATAGCGCTCCAAATGTCCACTTTCAGTTTCTACAGAAAGAGTGTTTCAAAACTCCGCAATCAAAAGTAATTTTCAACTCTGATAGTTGAACGCACGGATCAGAAAGGAGGTTCGCAGAATGCTTCTGTGTAGTTTTTATTTGAAGATATTCCTTTTTCGGCGAAAGGCCTCGTAGCACTCCAAATGACCAATTGCAGTTTCTAGGGAAAGAGTGTTTCAAATCTCCTCAATCAGAAGTAAGTTTCAACCCTCTTAGTTGAACACACAGATCAGAAATAAGTTTCACACAATGCTTCTGTGTAGTTTTTATTTGAAGATATTTCTATTTCTGTGAAAGCCTCATAGCACTCCAAATATCCAGTTTCAGTTACCTCAGAAGGAGTGTTTCAAAACACCTCAATAAAAAAGTAATGTTCAACTCTGTTAGTTGATCTCACCGATCAGAAAGAAGATTCACTGAATGCTTCTGGGTAGTTTTTATTTGAATATATTCCTTTTTCTGCAATAGGTCTCATAGCACTCCAAATGTCCAGTTGCAGTCTCTATAGAAAGAATGTTTCAAAACTCTTCAATCAAAAGTAAGTTTCAACTCTGTTCCCTGAATGCACAGAACAGAAAAAAGTTTCACAGAATGCTTCTTTGTAGTTTTTATTTGAATATATTCCTTTTTCCACGATAGGCCTCATAGTGCTCCAAATGTCCACTTGCAGCTTCTACAATAAGAGGGATTCAAAACTTCTCAAACAGAGGTAAGGCTCAACTCTATTAGTTGAACGCACAGCTCAGAAAGAAGTTTCACTGAATGCTTCTGTGTAGTTTTTATTTGAAGATATTCCTTTTTCCGCGATAGGCCTCATTGTGCTACAAATGTCCACTTGCAGTTTCTACAGATAGGGTGTTTCAAAACTCCTCCATCAAAAGTAAGGTTCAACACACTTAGTTGAACGTACAGATCAGAAAGAAGTTTCACAGAATTCTTCTGTGTAGTTTTTATTTGAAGATATTCCTTTTTCCGCAATAGGCTTCATAGCGCTCCAGATGTCCACTTTCAGTTAAAACACAAAGAGTGTTTCAAAGCTCCTCAATCAAAAGTAAGGTTCAACTCTGATAGTAGAACGCACAGATCAGAAATAAGTTTCACAGAATGGTTCTGTGTAGTCTTTATTTGAAGATATCTCTTTTTAAGCGATAGGTCTCATAACGCTCCAAATGTCCTCTTGCAGTTTCTACAGAAAGAGTGTTTCAAAACTCCTTAATCCAAAGTAAGGTCCAATTCTGTTAACTGAACGCACAGATCAGAAGGAAGTTTCACAGGATCCTTCTGTATACTTTTTATTTGAAGATATTCCTTTTTCTGAGATAGGCCACATTGCACTCCAAATGTCCACTTGCAGTATATACAGAAAGAGTGTTTCCAATCTCCTCAATCAAAAGTGAGGTTCAACTCTCTTATGTGAACACGCAGATCAGAAAAAAGTTTCACAGAATGCTTCTGTGTAGTTTTTATTTGAAGATATTCCTTTTTGCATGATAGGCCTCATAGCGCTCAAAATTTCCACTTGCACTGTCTACAGAAAGACTGTTTCAAATCTCCTCAATCAAAAGTAGTTTTCAACTCTGTTATTTCAACGGACATATCAGAGAGAAGTTTCACAGAATGCTTCTGTGTAGTTTTTATTAGAAGATATTCCTTTTTCCGCTATAGGCCTAATAGCGCTGCAAATATTCATTTGCAGTTTCTACAGAAAGAGTGTTTCAAAACTCCTCAATCAAAAGTAAAGTTCAACTCTGTTAGTTGAATGCACAGATCAGAAAGAAGTTTCACAGAATGCTTCTATGTAGTTTTTATTTGAAGATATTCCTTTTTCCGCAATAGGCCTCGTAGAGCTCAAAATGTCTACATTCATTTTCTACAGAAAGAGTGTTTCAAGACTCCTCAATCAAAAGTAATTTTCATCTCAGATAGTTGAACTCTCAGATCAGAAAGAAGAATCACAGAATGCTTCTGTGTAGTTTTTATTTTTAGATATTTATTTTTCCGCGAGAGGCCTCATTGCGCTCCAAATGTCCACTTGCATTTCCTACAGAATGAGTGTTTCAAAACTCCTCAATCAAACGTAAGGTTCAACTCTGTTAGTTGAATGCACAGATAAGAAAGTAGTTTCACAGAATGTTCCTGTGTAGCTTTTATTTGTAGATATTTCTTTTTCACGACGTGCCTCATAGAGCTCCAAATATCCACTTGCAGTTTTTACAGAAAGAGCGTTTCAAAACAACGCAATCAAAAGTACGGTTCAAATCTGTTAGTTGAACTCACAGATCAGAAACAAGTTACACAGAATGCTTCTGTGTCGTTTTCATTTGAAAGTATTTGTTTTTCCAAGATAGGCCTCGTAGAGCTCCAAATGTCCACTTGCAGTTTCTACAGAATGAATGTTTCAAAACTCCTCAATCAATAGTAAGATTGAACTCTGTTAGTTGGACGCGCAGATGAGAAAGAAGTTTCACAGAATGCTTCTGTGTAGTTTTTATTTGAAGATATCCCTTTTTCCACGATACTCCTCATAGCACTCCAAATGTCCACTTGCAGTTACTACAGAAAGAGTGTTTCAAAACTCCTCAATCAAAAGTAAGGTTCAACCCTATTTGTTGAATGCCCAGATCAGAAAGAAGTTTCACAGAATGCTTCTGTGTAGTTTTTATTTCAGGAGATTCCTTTTTCCAAGATAGGCCTCATTGCGCTCCAAATGTCCACTTTCAGTTTCTACAGAAAGAATGTTTCAAAACTCCGCAATCAAAAGTAATTTTCAACTCTGATAGTTGAACGCACAGATCAGAAAGAAGGTTCGCAGAATGCTTCTGTGTAGTTTTTATTTGAAGATATTCCTTTTTCGGCGAAAGGCCTCGTAGCGCTCCAAATGACCAATTGCAGTTTCTAGAGAAAGAGTGTTTCAAATCTCCTCAATCAGAAGTAAGTTTCAACTCTCTTAGTTGAACACACAGATCAGAAATAAGTTTCACAGAATGCTTCTGTGTAGTTTTTATTTGAAGATATTGCTATCTCTGCGAAAACCTCATAGCACTCCAAATGTCCACTTTCAGTTACCTCAGAAAGAGTGTTTCAAAACACCTCAATAAAAAGTAATGTTCAACTCTGTTAGTTGATCTCACCGATCAGAAAGGAGATTCACTGAATGCTTCTGGGTAGTTTTTATTTGAATATTTTCCTTTTTCTGCCATGGGCCTCAGAGCACTCCAAATGTCCAGTTGCAGTTTCTATAGAAAGAATGTTTCAAAACTCTTCAATCAAAAGTAAGTTTCAACTCTGTTGGCTGAATGCACAGAACAGAAAAAAGTTTCACAGAATGCTTCTTTGTAGTTTTTATTTGAATATATTACTTTTTCCGTGATATGCATCGTAGCACTACAAATGTCCACTTGCTGTTTCTACAGAAAGAGTGTTTCAGAACACCTCAATAAAAGGTGAGGTTCAACTCTTTAGTTGAACTCACAGCTCAGAAAGAAGTTTCACAGAATGCTTCTGTGTAGTTTTTATTTGAATATATTCCTTTTTCCGCGATAGGCCTCATAGCGCTCCAAATGTCCTCTTGTGGTTTCTACAGAATGAGTGTTTCAAAACTCATCAATGAAATGTCAGTTTCAACTTGGTTAGTTGAACGCACAGATCAGAAAGAAGTTTCACAGACTGCTTCTTTGTAGTTTTTATTTGAATATATTCCTTTTTCCGCGATTGGCCTCGTAGCGCTCCAATTGTCCACTTGCAGTTTCTACAGAAAGAGTGTTTGAAAAATCCTCAATCAAAAGTAAGCTTCTACACTGTTAGTAGAATTCACAAATCAGAAATATGTTTCACAGAATGCTTCTGTGTAGTTTTTATTTGAAGATATTCCTTTTTCCGCGATAGACCTCATAGGGCTCCAAATGTCCACTTCCAGTTTCTACAGAAAGTGTGTTTCAAAACTCCGCAATCAAAAGTAATTTTGAACTCTGATAGTTGAACGCACAGATCAGAAATAAGTTTCACAGAATGCTTCTGTGTAGTTTTTATTTCAGGAGATTCCTTTTTCCACCATAGGCCTCATAGCGCTCCAAATGTCCACTTTCAGTTTCTACAGAAAGAGTGTTTCAAAACTCCGCAATCAAAAGTAATTTTCAACTCTGATAGTTGAACGCACGGATCAGAAAGGAGGTTCGCAGAATGCTTCTGTGTAGTTTTTATTTGAAGATATTCCTTTTTCGGCGAAAGGCCTCGTAGCACTCCAAATGACCAATTGCAGTTTCTAGGGAAAGAGTGTTTCAAATCTCCTCAATCAGAAGTAAGTTTCAACCCTCTTAGTTGAACACACAGATCAGAAATAAGTTTCACACAATGCTTCTGTGTAGTTTTTATTTGAAGATATTTCTATTTCTGTGAAAGCCTCATAGCACTCCAAATATCCAGTTTCAGTTACCTCAGAAGGAGTGTTTCAAAACACCTCAATAAAAAAGTAATGTTCAACTCTGTTAGTTGATCTCACCGATCAGAAAGAAGATTCACTGAATGCTTCTGGGTAGTTTTTATTTGAATATATTCCTTTTTCTGCAATAGGTCTCATAGCACTCCAAATGTCCAGTTGCAGTCTCTATAGAAAGAATGTTTCAAAACTCTTCAATCAAAAGTAAGTTTCAACTCTGTTCCCTGAATGCACAGAACAGAAAAAAGTTTCACAGAATGCTTCTTTGTAGTTTTTATTTGAATATATTCCTTTTTCCACGATAGGCCTCATAGTGCTCCAAATGTCCACTTGCAGCTTCTACAATAAGAGGGATTCAAAACTTCTCAAACAGAGGTAAGGCTCAACTCTATTAGTTGGACGCACAGCTCAGAAAGAAGTTTCACTGAATGCTTCTGTGTAGTTTTTATTTGAAGATATTTATTTTTCCGCGAGAGGCCTCATTGCGCTCCAAATGTCCACTTGCATTTCCTACAGAATGAGTGTTTCAAAACTCCTCAATCAAACGTAAGGTTCAACTCTGTTAGTTGAATGCACAGATAAGAAAGTAGTTTCACAGAATGTTCCTGTGTAGCTTTTATTTGTAGATATTTCTTTTTCACGACGTGCCTCATAGAGCTCCAAATGTCCACTTGCAGTTTTTACAGAAAGAGCGTTTCAAAACAACGCAATCAAAAGTACGGTTCAAATCTGTTAGTTGAACTCACAGATCAGAAACAAGTTACACAGAATGCTTCTGTGTCGTTTACATTTGAAAGTATTTGTTTTTCCATGATAGGCCTCGTAGAGCTCCAAATGTCCACTTGCAGTTTCTACAGAATGAATGTTTCAAAACTCCTCAATCAATAGTAAGATTGAACTCTGTTAGTTGGACGCGCAGATGAGAAAGAAGTTTCACAGAATGCTTCTGTGTAGTTTTTATTTGAAGATATCCCTTTTTCCACGATACTCCTCATAGCACTCCAAATGTCCACTTGCAGTTACTACAGAAAGAGTGTTTCAAAACTCCTCAATCAAAAGTAAGGTTCAACCCTATTTGTTGAATGCCCAGATCAGAAAGAAGTTTCACAGAATGCTTCTGTGTAGTTTTTATTTCAGGAGATTCCTTTTTCCAAGATAGGCCTCATTGCGCTCCAAATGTCCACTTTCAGTTTCTACAGAAAGAATGTTTCAAAACTCCGCAATCAAAAGTAATTTTCAACTCTGATAGTTGAACGCACAGATCAGAAAGAAGGTTCGCAGAATGCTTCTGTGTAGTTTTTATTTGAAGATATTCCTTTTTCGGCGAAAGGCCTCGTAGCGCTCCAAATGACCAATTGCAGTTTCTAGAGAAAGAGTGTTTCAAATCTCCTCAATCAGAAGTAAGTTTCAACTCTCTTAGTTGAACACACAGATCAGAAATAAGTTTCACAGAATGCTTCTGTGTAGTTTTTATTTGAAGATATTGCTATCTCTGCGAAAACCTCATAGCACTCCAAATGTCCACTTTCAGTTACCTCAGAAAGAGTGTTTCAAAACACCTCAATAAAAAGTAATGTTCAACTCTGTTAGTTGATCTCACCGATCAGAAAGGAGATTCACTGAATGCTTCTGGGTAGTTTTTATTTGAATATTTTCCTTTTTCTGCCATGGGCCTCAGAGCACTCCAAATGTCCAGTTGCAGTTTCTATAGAAAGAATGTTTCAAAACTCTTCAATCAAAAGTAAGTTTCAACTCTGTTGGCTGAATGCACAGAACAGAAAAAAGTTTCACAGAATGCTTCTTTGTAGTTTTTATTTGAATATATTACTTTTTCCGTGATATGCATCGTAGCACTACAAATGTCCACTTGCTGTTTCTACAGAAAGAGTGTTTCAGAACACCTCAATAAAAGGTGAGGTTCAACTCTTTAGTTGAACTCACAGCTCAGAAAGAAGTTTCACAGAATGCTTCTGTGTAGTTTTTATTTGAATATATTCCTTTTTCCGCGATAGGCCTCATAGCGCTCCAAATGTCCTCTTGTGGTTTCTACAGAATGAGTGTTTCAAAACTCATCAATGAAATGTCAGTTTCAACTTGGTTAGTTGAACGCACAGATCAGAAAGAAGTTTCACAGACTGCTTCTTTGTAGTTTTTATTTGAATATATTCCTTTTTCCGCGATTGGCCTCGTAGCGCTCCAATTGTCCACTTGCAGTTTCTACAGAAAGAGTGTTTGAAAAATCCTCAATCAAAAGTAAGCTTCTACACTGTTAGTAGAATTCACAAATCAGAAATATGTTTCACAGAATGCTTCTGTGTAGTTTTTATTTGAAGATATTCCTTTTTCCGCGATAGACCTCATAGGGCTCCAAATGTCCACTTCCAGTTTCTACAGAAAGTGTGTTTCAAAACTCCGCAATCAAAAGTAATTTTGAACTCTGATAGTTGAACGCACAGATCAGAAATAAGTTTCACAGAATGCTTCTGTGTAGTTTTTATTTCAGGAGATTCCTTTTTCCACCATAGGCCTCATAGCGCTCCAAATGTCCACTTTCAGTTTCTACAGAAAGAGTGTTTCAAAACTCCGCAATCAAAAGTAATTTTCAACTCTGATAGTTGAACGCACGGATCAGAAAGGAGGTTCGCAGAATGCTTCTGTGTAGTTTTTATTTGAAGATATTCCTTTTTCGGCGAAAGGCCTCGTAGCACTCCAAATGACCAATTGCAGTTTCTAGGGAAAGAGTGTTTCAAATCTCCTCAATCAGAAGTAAGTTTCAACCCTCTTAGTTGAACACACAGATCAGAAATAAGTTTCACACAATGCTTCTGTGTAGTTTTTATTTGAAGATATTTCTATTTCTGTGAAAGCCTCATAGCACTCCAAATATCCAGTTTCAGTTACCTCAGAAGGAGTGTTTCAAAACACCTCAATAAAAAAGTAATGTTCAACTCTGTTAGTTGATCTCACCGATCAGAAAGAAGATTCACTGAATGCTTCTGGGTAGTTTTTATTTGAATATATTCCTTTTTCTGCAATAGGTCTCATAGCACTCCAAATGTCCAGTTGCAGTCTCTATAGAAAGAATGTTTCAAAACTCTTCAATCAAAAGTAAGTTTCAACTCTGTTCCCTGAATGCACAGAACAGAAAAAAGTTTCACAGAATGCTTCTTTGTAGTTTTTATTTGAATATATTCCTTTTTCCACGATAGGCCTCATAGTGCTCCAAATGTCCACTTGCAGCTTCTACAATAAGAGGGATTCAAAACTTCTCAAACAGAGGTAAGGCTCAACTCTATTAGTTGAACGCACAGCTCAGAAAGAAGTTTCACTGAATGCTTCTGTGTAGTTTTTATTTGAAGATATTCCTTTTTCCGCGATAGGCCTCATTGTGCTACAAATGTCCACTTGCAGTTTCTACAGATAGGGTGTTTCAAAACTCCTCCATCAAAAGTAAGGTTCAACACACTTAGTTGAACGTACAGATCAGAAAGAAGTTTCACAGAATTCTTCTGTGTAGTTTTTATTTGAAGATATTCCTTTTTCCGCAATAGGCTTCATAGCGCTCCAGATGTCCACTTTCAGTTAAAACACAAAGAGTGTTTCAAAGCTCCTCAATCAAAAGTAAGGTTCAACTCTGATAGTAGAACGCACAGATCAGAAATAAGTTTCACAGAATGGTTCTGTGTAGTCTTTATTTGAAGATATCTCTTTTTAAGCGATAGGTCTCATAACGCTCCAAATGTCCTCTTGCAGTTTCTACAGAAAGAGTGTTTCAAAACTCCTTAATCCAAAGTAAGGTCCAATTCTGTTAACTGAACGCACAGATCAGAAGGAAGTTTCACAGGATCCTTCTGTATACTTTTTATTTGAAGATATTCCTTTTTCTGAGATAGGCCACATTGCACTCCAAATGTCCACTTGCAGTATATACAGAAAGAGTGTTTCCAATCTCCTCAATCAAAAGTGAGGTTCAACTCTCTTATGTGAACACGCAGATCAGAAAAAAGTTTCACAGAATGCTTCTGTGTAGTTTTTATTTGAAGATATTCCTTTTTGCATGATAGGCCTCATAGCGCTCAAAATTTCCACTTGCACTGTCTACAGAAAGACTGTTTCAAATCTCCTCAATCAAAAGTAGTTTTCAACTCTGTTATTTCAACGGACATATCAGAGAGAAGTTTCACAGAATGCTTCTGTGTAGTTTTTATTAGAAGATATTCCTTTTTCCGCTATAGGCCTAATAGCGCTGCAAATATTCATTTGCAGTTTCTACAGAAAGAGTGTTTCAAAACTCCTCAATCAAAAGTAAAGTTCAACTCTGTTAGTTGAATGCACAGATCAGAAAGAAGTTTCACAGAATGCTTCTATGTAGTTTTTATTTGAAGATATTCCTTTTTCCGCAATAGGCCTCGTAGAGCTCAAAATGTCTACATTCATTTTCTACAGAAAGAGTGTTTCAAGACTCCTCAATCAAAAGTAATTTTCATCTCAGATAGTTGAACTCTCAGATCAGAAAGAAGAATCACAGAATGCTTCTGTGTAGTTTTTATTTGAAGATATTTATTTTTCCGCGAGAGGCCTCATTGCGCTCCAAATGTCCACTTGCATTTCCTACAGAATGAGTGTTTCAAAACTCCTCAATCAAACGTAAGGTTCAACTCTGTTAGTTGAATGCACAGATAAGAAAGTAGTTTCACAGAATGTTCCTGTGTAGCTTTTATTTGTAGATATTTCTTTTTCACGACGTGCCTCATAGAGCTCCAAATGTCCACTTGCAGTTTTTACAGAAAGAGCGTTTCAAAACAACGCAATCAAAAGTACGGTTCAAATCTGTTAGTTGAACTCACAGATCAGAAACAAGTTACACAGAATGCTTCTGTGTCGTTTTCATTTGAAAGTATTTGTTTTTCCAAGATAGGCCTCGTAGAGCTCCAAATGTCCACTTGCAGTTTCTACAGAATGAATGTTTCAAAACTCCTCAATCAATAGTAAGATTGAACTCTGTTAGTTGGACGCGCAGATGAGAAAGAAGTTTCACAGAATGCTTCTGTGTAGTTTTTATTTGAAGATATCCCTTTTTCCACGATACTCCTCATAGCACTCCAAATGTCCACTTGCAGTTACTACAGAAAGAGTGTTTCAAAACTCCTCAATCAAAAGTAAGGTTCAACCCTATTTGTTGAATGCCCAGATCAGAAAGAAGTTTCACAGAATGCTTCTGTGTAGTTTTTATTTCAGGAGATTCCTTTTTCCAAGATAGGCCTCATTGCGCTCCAAATGTCCACTTTCAGTTTCTACAGAAAGAATGTTTCAAAACTCCGCAATCAAAAGTAATTTTCAACTCTGATAGTTGAACGCACAGATCAGAAAGAAGGTTCGCAGAATGCTTCTGTGTAGTTTTTATTTGAAGATATTCCTTTTTCGGCGAAAGGCCTCGTAGCGCTCCAAATGACCAATTGCAGTTTCTAGAGAAAGAGTGTTTCAAATCTCCTCAATCAGAAGTAAGTTTCAACTCTCTTAGTTGAACACACAGATCAGAAATAAGTTTCACAGAATGCTTCTGTGTAGTTTTTATTTGAAGATATTGCTATCTCTGCGAAAACCTCATAGCACTCCAAATGTCCACTTTCAGTTACCTCAGAAAGAGTGTTTCAAAACACCTCAATAAAAAGTAATGTTCAACTCTGTTAGTTGATCTCACCGATCAGAAAGGAGATTCACTGAATGCTTCTGGGTAGTTTTTATTTGAATATTTTCCTTTTTCTGCCATGGGCCTCAGAGCACTCCAAATGTCCAGTTGCAGTTTCTATAGAAAGAATGTTTCAAAACTCTTCAATCAAAAGTAAGTTTCAACTCTGTTGGCTGAATGCACAGAACAGAAAAAAGTTTCACAGAATGCTTCTTTGTAGTTTTTATTTGAATATATTACTTTTTCCGTGATATGCATCGTAGCACTACAAATGTCCACTTGCTGTTTCTACAGAAAGAGTGTTTCAGAACACCTCAATAAAAGGTGAGGTTCAACTCTTTAGTTGAACTCACAGCTCAGAAAGAAGTTTCACAGAATGCTTCTGTGTAGTTTTTATTTGAATATATTCCTTTTTCCGCGATAGGCCTCATAGCGCTCCAAGTGTCCTCTTGTGGTTTCTACAGAATGAGTGTTTCAAAACTCATCAATGAAATGTCAGTTTCAACTTGGTTAGTTGAACGCACAGATCAGAAAGAAGTTTCACAGACTGCTTCTTTGTAGTTTTTATTTGAATATATTCCTTTTTCCGCGATTGGCCTCGTAGCGCTCCAATTGTCCACTTGCAGTTTCTACAGAAAGAGTGTTTGAAAAATCCTCAATCAAAAGTAAGCTTCTACACTGTTAGTAGAATTCACAAATCAGAAATATGTTTCACAGAATGCTTCTGTGTAGTTTTTATTTGAAGATATTCCTTTTTCCGCGATAGACCTCATAGGGCTCCAAATGTCCACTTCCAGTTTCTACAGAAAGTGTGTTTCAAAACTCCGCAATCAAAAGTAATTTTGAACTCTGATAGTTGAACGCACAGATCAGAAATAAGTTTCACAGAATGCTTCTGTGTAGTTTTTATTTCAGGAGATTCCTTTTTCCACCATAGGCCTCATAGCGCTCCAAATGTCCACTTTCAGTTTCTACAGAAAGAGTGTTTCAAAACTCCGCAATCAAAAGTAATTTTCAACTCTGATAGTTGAACGCACGGATCAGAAAGGAGGTTCGCAGAATGCTTCTGTGTAGTTTTTATTTGAAGATATTCCTTTTTCGGCGAAAGGCCTCGTAGCACTCCAAATGACCAATTGCAGTTTCTAGGGAAAGAGTGTTTCAAATCTCCTCAATCAGAAGTAAGTTTCAACCCTCTTAGTTGAACACACAGATCAGAAATAAGTTTCACACAATGCTTCTGTGTAGTTTTTATTTGAAGATATTTCTATTTCTGTGAAAGCCTCATAGCACTCCAAATATCCAGTTTCAGTTACCTCAGAAGGAGTGTTTCAAAACACCTCAATAAAAAAGTAATGTTCAACTCTGTTAGTTGATCTCACCGATCAGAAAGAAGATTCACTGAATGCTTCTGGGTAGTTTTTATTTGAATATATTCCTTTTTCTGCAATAGGTCTCATAGCACTCCAAATGTCCAGTTGCAGTCTCTATAGAAAGAATGTTTCAAAACTCTTCAATCAAAAGTAAGTTTCAACTCTGTTCCCTGAATGCACAGAACAGAAAAAAGTTTCACAGAATGCTTCTTTGTAGTTTTTATTTGAATATATTCCTTTTTCCACGATAGGCCTCATAGTGCTCCAAATGTCCACTTGCAGCTTCTACAATAAGAGGGATTCAAAACTTCTCAAACAGAGGTAAGGCTCAACTCTATTAGTTGAACGCACAGCTCAGAAAGAAGTTTCACTGAATGCTTCTGTGTAGTTTTTATTTGAAGATATTCCTTTTTCCGCGATAGGCCTCATTGTGCTACAAATGTCCACTTGCAGTTTCTACAGATAGGGTGTTTCAAAACTCCTCCATCAAAAGTAAGGTTCAACACACTTAGTTGAACGTACAGATCAGAAAGAAGTTTCACAGAATTCTTCTGTGTAGTTTTTATTTGAAGATATTCCTTTTTCCGCAATAGGCTTCATAGCGCTCCAGATGTCCACTTTCAGTTAAAACACAAAGAGTGTTTCAAAGCTCCTCAATCAAAAGTAAGGTTCAACTCTGATAGTAGAACGCACAGATCAGAAATAAGTTTCACAGAATGGTTCTGTGTAGTCTTTATTTGAAGATATCTCTTTTTAAGCGATAGGTCTCATAACGCTCCAAATGTCCTCTTGCAGTTTCTACAGAAAGAGTGTTTCAAAACTCCTTAATCCAAAGTAAGGTCCAATTCTGTTAACTGAACGCACAGATCAGAAGGAAGTTTCACAGGATCCTTCTGTATACTTTTTATTTGAAGATATTCCTTTTTCTGAGATAGGCCACATTGCACTCCAAATGTCCACTTGCAGTATATACAGAAAGAGTGTTTCCAATCTCCTCAATCAAAAGTGAGGTTCAACTCTCTTATGTGAACACGCAGATCAGAAAAAAGTTTCACAGAATGCTTCTGTGTAGTTTTTATTTGAAGATATTCCTTTTTGCATGATAGGCCTCATAGCGCTCAAAATTTCCACTTGCACTGTCTACAGAAAGACTGTTTCAAATCTCCTCAATCAAAAGTAGTTTTCAACTCTGTTATTTCAACGGACATATCAGAGAGAAGTTTCACAGAATGCTTCTGTGTAGTTTTTATTAGAAGATATTCCTTTTTCCGCTATAGGCCTAATAGCGCTGCAAATATTCATTTGCAGTTTCTACAGAAAGAGTGTTTCAAAACTCCTCAATCAAAAGTAAAGTTCAACTCTGTTAGTTGAATGCACAGATCAGAAAGAAGTTTCACAGAATGCTTCTATGTAGTTTTTATTTGAAGATATTCCTTTTTCCGCAATAGGCCTCGTAGAGCTCAAAATGTCTACATTCATTTTCTACAGAAAGAGTGTTTCAAGACTCCTCAATCAAAAGTAATTTTCATCTCAGATAGTTGAACTCTCAGATCAGAAAGAAGAATCACAGAATGCTTCTGTGTAGTTTTTATTTTTAGATATTTATTTTTCCGCGAGAGGCCTCATTGCGCTCCAAATGTCCACTTGCATTTCCTACAGAATGAGTGTTTCAAAACTCCTCAATCAAACGTAAGGTTCAACTCTGTTAGTTGAATGCACAGATAAGAAAGTAGTTTCACAGAATGTTCCTGTGTAGCTTTTATTTGTAGATATTTCTTTTTCACGACGTGCCTCATAGAGCTCCAAATATCCACTTGCAGTTTTTACAGAAAGAGCGTTTCAAAACAACGCAATCAAAAGTACGGTTCAAATCTGTTAGTTGAACTCACAGATCAGAAACAAGTTACACAGAATGCTTCTGTGTCGTTTTCATTTGAAAGTATTTGTTTTTCCAAGATAGGCCTCGTAGAGCTCCAAATGTCCACTTGCAGTTTCTACAGAATGAATGTTTCAAAACTCCTCAATCAATAGTAAGATTGAACTCTGTTAGTTGGACGCGCAGATGAGAAAGAAGTTTCACAGAATGCTTCTGTGTAGTTTTTATTTGAAGATATCCCTTTTTCCACGATACTCCTCATAGCACTCCAAATGTCCACTTGCAGTTACTACAGAAAGAGTGTTTCAAAACTCCTCAATCAAAAGTAAGGTTCAACCCTATTTGTTGAATGCCCAGATCAGAAAGAAGTTTCACAGAATGCTTCTGTGTAGTTTTTATTTCAGGAGATTCCTTTTTCCAAGATAGGCCTCATTGCGCTCCAAATGTCCACTTTCAGTTTCTACAGAAAGAATGTTTCAAAACTCCGCAATCAAAAGTAATTTTCAACTCTGATAGTTGAACGCACAGATCAGAAAGAAGGTTCGCAGAATGCTTCTGTGTAGTTTTTATTTGAAGATATTCCTTTTTCGGCGAAAGGCCTCGTAGCGCTCCAAATGACCAATTGCAGTTTCTAGAGAAAGAGTGTTTCAAATCTCCTCAATCAGAAGTAAGTTTCAACTCTCTTAGTTGAACACACAGATCAGAAATAAGTTTCACAGAATGCTTCTGTGTAGTTTTTATTTGAAGATATTGCTATCTCTGCGAAAACCTCATAGCACTCCAAATGTCCACTTTCAGTTACCTCAGAAAGAGTGTTTCAAAACACCTCAATAAAAAGTAATGTTCAACTCTGTTAGTTGATCTCACCGATCAGAAAGGAGATTCACTGAATGCTTCTGGGTAGTTTTTATTTGAATATTTTCCTTTTTCTGCCATGGGCCTCAGAGCACTCCAAATGTCCAGTTGCAGTTTCTATAGAAAGAATGTTTCAAAACTCTTCAATCAAAAGTAAGTTTCAACTCTGTTGGCTGAATGCACAGAACAGAAAAAAGTTTCACAGAATGCTTCTTTGTAGTTTTTATTTGAATATATTACTTTTTCCGTGATATGCATCGTAGCACTACAAATGTCCACTTGCTGTTTCTACAGAAAGAGTGTTTCAGAACACCTCAATAAAAGGTGAGGTTCAACTCTTTAGTTGAACTCACAGCTCAGAAAGAAGTTTCACAGAATGCTTCTGTGTAGTTTTTATTTGAATATATTCCTTTTTCCGCGATAGGCCTCATAGCGCTCCAAATGTCCTCTTGTGGTTTCTACAGAATGAGTGTTTCAAAACTCATCAATGAAATGTCAGTTTCAACTTGGTTAGTTGAACGCACAGATCAGAAAGAAGTTTCACAGACTGCTTCTTTGTAGTTTTTATTTGAATATATTCCTTTTTCCGCGATTGGCCTCGTAGCGCTCCAATTGTCCACTTGCAGTTTCTACAGAAAGAGTGTTTGAAAAATCCTCAATCAAAAGTAAGCTTCTACACTGTTAGTAGAATTCACAAATCAGAAATATGTTTCACAGAATGCTTCTGTGTAGTTTTTATTTGAAGATATTCCTTTTTCCGCGATAGACCTCATAGGGCTCCAAATGTCCACTTCCAGTTTCTACAGAAAGTGTGTTTCAAAACTCCGCAATCAAAAGTAATTTTGAACTCTGATAGTTGAACGCACAGATCAGAAATAAGTTTCACAGAATGCTTCTGTGTAGTTTTTATTTCAGGAGATTCCTTTTTCCACCATAGGCCTCATAGCGCTCCAAATGTCCACTTTCAGTTTCTACAGAAAGAGTGTTTCAAAACTCCGCAATCAAAAGTAATTTTCAACTCTGATAGTTGAACGCACGGATCAGAAAGGAGGTTCGCAGAATGCTTCTGTGTAGTTTTTATTTGAAGATATTCCTTTTTCGGCGAAAGGCCTCGTAGCACTCCAAATGACCAATTGCAGTTTCTAGGGAAAGAGTGTTTCAAATCTCCTCAATCAGAAGTAAGTTTCAACCCTCTTAGTTGAACACACAGATCAGAAATAAGTTTCACACAATGCTTCTGTGTAGTTTTTATTTGAAGATATTTCTATTTCTGTGAAAGCCTCATAGCACTCCAAATATCCAGTTTCAGTTACCTCAGAAGGAGTGTTTCAAAACACCTCAATAAAAAAGTAATGTTCAACTCTGTTAGTTGATCTCACCGATCAGAAAGAAGATTCACTGAATGCTTCTGGGTAGTTTTTATTTGAATATATTCCTTTTTCTGCAATAGGTCTCATAGCACTCCAAATGTCCAGTTGCAGTCTCTATAGAAAGAATGTTTCAAAACTCTTCAATCAAAAGTAAGTTTCAACTCTGTTCCCTGAATGCACAGAACAGAAAAAAGTTTCACAGAATGCTTCTTTGTAGTTTTTATTTGAATATATTCCTTTTTCCACGATAGGCCTCATAGTGCTCCAAATGTCCACTTGCAGCTTCTACAATAAGAGGGATTCAAAACTTCTCAAACAGAGGTAAGGCTCAACTCTATTAGTTGGACGCACAGCTCAGAAAGAAGTTTCACTGAATGCTTCTGTGTAGTTTTTATTTGAAGATATTTATTTTTCCGCGAGAGGCCTCATTGCGCTCCAAATGTCCACTTGCATTTCCTACAGAATGAGTGTTTCAAAACTCCTCAATCAAACGTAAGGTTCAACTCTGTTAGTTGAATGCACAGATAAGAAAGTAGTTTCACAGAATGTTCCTGTGTAGCTTTTATTTGTAGATATTTCTTTTTCACGACGTGCCTCATAGAGCTCCAAATGTCCACTTGCAGTTTTTACAGAAAGAGCGTTTCAAAACAACGCAATCAAAAGTACGGTTCAAATCTGTTAGTTGAACTCACAGATCAGAAACAAGTTACACAGAATGCTTCTGTGTCGTTTACATTTGAAAGTATTTGTTTTTCCATGATAGGCCTCGTAGAGCTCCAAATGTCCACTTGCAGTTTCTACAGAATGAATGTTTCAAAACTCCTCAATCAATAGTAAGATTGAACTCTGTTAGTTGGACGCGCAGATGAGAAAGAAGTTTCACAGAATGCTTCTGTGTAGTTTTTATTTGAAGATATCCCTTTTTCCACGATACTCCTCATAGCACTCCAAATGTCCACTTGCAGTTACTACAGAAAGAGTGTTTCAAAACTCCTCAATCAAAAGTAAGGTTCAACCCTATTTGTTGAATGCCCAGATCAGAAAGAAGTTTCACAGAATGCTTCTGTGTAGTTTTTATTTCAGGAGATTCCTTTTTCCAAGATAGGCCTCATTGCGCTCCAAATGTCCACTTTCAGTTTCTACAGAAAGAATGTTTCAAAACTCCGCAATCAAAAGTAATTTTCAACTCTGATAGTTGAACGCACAGATCAGAAAGAAGGTTCGCAGAATGCTTCTGTGTAGTTTTTATTTGAAGATATTCCTTTTTCGGCGAAAGGCCTCGTAGCGCTCCAAATGACCAATTGCAGTTTCTAGAGAAAGAGTGTTTCAAATCTCCTCAATCAGAAGTAAGTTTCAACTCTCTTAGTTGAACACACAGATCAGAAATAAGTTTCACAGAATGCTTCTGTGTAGTTTTTATTTGAAGATATTGCTATCTCTGCGAAAACCTCATAGCACTCCAAATGTCCACTTTCAGTTACCTCAGAAAGAGTGTTTCAAAACACCTCAATAAAAAGTAATGTTCAACTCTGTTAGTTGATCTCACCGATCAGAAAGGAGATTCACTGAATGCTTCTGGGTAGTTTTTATTTGAATATTTTCCTTTTTCTGCCATGGGCCTCAGAGCACTCCAAATGTCCAGTTGCAGTTTCTATAGAAAGAATGTTTCAAAACTCTTCAATCAAAAGTAAGTTTCAACTCTGTTGGCTGAATGCACAGAACAGAAAAAAGTTTCACAGAATGCTTCTTTGTAGTTTTTATTTGAATATATTACTTTTTCCGTGATATGCATCGTAGCACTACAAATGTCCACTTGCTGTTTCTACAGAAAGAGTGTTTCAGAACACCTCAATAAAAGGTGAGGTTCAACTCTTTAGTTGAACTCACAGCTCAGAAAGAAGTTTCACAGAATGCTTCTGTGTAGTTTTTATTTGAATATATTCCTTTTTCCGCGATAGGCCTCATAGCGCTCCAAATGTCCTCTTGTGGTTTCTACAGAATGAGTGTTTCAAAACTCATCAATGAAATGTCAGTTTCAACTTGGTTAGTTGAACGCACAGATCAGAAAGAAGTTTCACAGACTGCTTCTTTGTAGTTTTTATTTGAATATATTCCTTTTTCCGCGATTGGCCTCGTAGCGCTCCAATTGTCCACTTGCAGTTTCTACAGAAAGAGTGTTTGAAAAATCCTCAATCAAAAGTAAGCTTCTACACTGTTAGTAGAATTCACAAATCAGAAATATGTTTCACAGAATGCTTCTGTGTAGTTTTTATTTGAAGATATTCCTTTTTCCGCGATAGACCTCATAGGGCTCCAAATGTCCACTTCCAGTTTCTACAGAAAGTGTGTTTCAAAACTCCGCAATCAAAAGTAATTTTGAACTCTGATAGTTGAACGCACAGATCAGAAATAAGTTTCACAGAATGCTTCTGTGTAGTTTTTATTTCAGGAGATTCCTTTTTCCACCATAGGCCTCATAGCGCTCCAAATGTCCACTTTCAGTTTCTACAGAAAGAGTGTTTCAAAACTCCGCAATCAAAAGTAATTTTCAACTCTGATAGTTGAACGCACGGATCAGAAAGGAGGTTCGCAGAATGCTTCTGTGTAGTTTTTATTTGAAGATATTCCTTTTTCGGCGAAAGGCCTCGTAGCACTCCAAATGACCAATTGCAGTTTCTAGGGAAAGAGTGTTTCAAATCTCCTCAATCAGAAGTAAGTTTCAACCCTCTTAGTTGAACACACAGATCAGAAATAAGTTTCACACAATGCTTCTGTGTAGTTTTTATTTGAAGATATTTCTATTTCTGTGAAAGCCTCATAGCACTCCAAATATCCAGTTTCAGTTACCTCAGAAGGAGTGTTTCAAAACACCTCAATAAAAAAGTAATGTTCAACTCTGTTAGTTGATCTCACCGATCAGAAAGAAGATTCACTGAATGCTTCTGGGTAGTTTTTATTTGAATATATTCCTTTTTCTGCAATAGGTCTCATAGCACTCCAAATGTCCAGTTGCAGTCTCTATAGAAAGAATGTTTCAAAACTCTTCAATCAAAAGTAAGTTTCAACTCTGTTCCCTGAATGCACAGAACAGAAAAAAGTTTCACAGAATGCTTCTTTGTAGTTTTTATTTGAATATATTCCTTTTTCCACGATAGGCCTCATAGTGCTCCAAATGTCCACTTGCAGCTTCTACAATAAGAGGGATTCAAAACTTCTCAAACAGAGGTAAGGCTCAACTCTATTAGTTGAACGCACAGCTCAGAAAGAAGTTTCACTGAATGCTTCTGTGTAGTTTTTATTTGAAGATATTCCTTTTTCCGCGATAGGCCTCATTGTGCTACAAATGTCCACTTGCAGTTTCTACAGATAGGGTGTTTCAAAACTCCTCCATCAAAAGTAAGGTTCAACACACTTAGTTGAACGTACAGATCAGAAAGAAGTTTCACAGAATTCTTCTGTGTAGTTTTTATTTGAAGATATTCCTTTTTCCGCAATAGGCTTCATAGCGCTCCAGATGTCCACTTTCAGTTAAAACACAAAGAGTGTTTCAAAGCTCCTCAATCAAAAGTAAGGTTCAACTCTGATAGTAGAACGCACAGATCAGAAATAAGTTTCACAGAATGGTTCTGTGTAGTCTTTATTTGAAGATATCTCTTTTTAAGCGATAGGTCTCATAACGCTCCAAATGTCCTCTTGCAGTTTCTACAGAAAGAGTGTTTCAAAACTCCTTAATCCAAAGTAAGGTCCAATTCTGTTAACTGAACGCACAGATCAGAAGGAAGTTTCACAGGATCCTTCTGTATACTTTTTATTTGAAGATATTCCTTTTTCTGAGATAGGCCACATTGCACTCCAAATGTCCACTTGCAGTATATACAGAAAGAGTGTTTCCAATCTCCTCAATCAAAAGTGAGGTTCAACTCTCTTATGTGAACACGCAGATCAGAAAAAAGTTTCACAGAATGCTTCTGTGTAGTTTTTATTTGAAGATATTCCTTTTTGCATGATAGGCCTCATAGCGCTCAAAATTTCCACTTGCACTGTCTACAGAAAGACTGTTTCAAATCTCCTCAATCAAAAGTAGTTTTCAACTCTGTTATTTCAACGGACATATCAGAGAGAAGTTTCACAGAATGCTTCTGTGTAGTTTTTATTAGAAGATATTCCTTTTTCCGCTATAGGCCTAATAGCGCTGCAAATATTCATTTGCAGTTTCTACAGAAAGAGTGTTTCAAAACTCCTCAATCAAAAGTAAAGTTCAACTCTGTTAGTTGAATGCACAGATCAGAAAGAAGTTTCACAGAATGCTTCTATGTAGTTTTTATTTGAAGATATTCCTTTTTCCGCAATAGGCCTCGTAGAGCTCAAAATGTCTACATTCATTTTCTACAGAAAGAGTGTTTCAAGACTCCTCAATCAAAAGTAATTTTCATCTCAGATAGTTGAACTCTCAGATCAGAAAGAAGAATCACAGAATGCTTCTGTGTAGTTTTTATTTGAAGATATTTATTTTTCCGCGAGAGGCCTCATTGCGCTCCAAATGTCCACTTGCATTTCCTACAGAATGAGTGTTTCAAAACTCCTCAATCAAACGTAAGGTTCAACTCTGTTAGTTGAATGCACAGATAAGAAAGTAGTTTCACAGAATGTTCCTGTGTAGCTTTTATTTGTAGATATTTCTTTTTCACGACGTGCCTCATAGAGCTCCAAATGTCCACTTGCAGTTTTTACAGAAAGAGCGTTTCAAAACAACGCAATCAAAAGTACGGTTCAAATCTGTTAGTTGAACTCACAGATCAGAAACAAGTTACACAGAATGCTTCTGTGTCGTTTTCATTTGAAAGTATTTGTTTTTCCAAGATAGGCCTCGTAGAGCTCCAAATGTCCACTTGCAGTTTCTACAGAATGAATGTTTCAAAACTCCTCAATCAATAGTAAGATTGAACTCTGTTAGTTGGACGCGCAGATGAGAAAGAAGTTTCACAGAATGCTTCTGTGTAGTTTTTATTTGAAGATATCCCTTTTTCCACGATACTCCTCATAGCACTCCAAATGTCCACTTGCAGTTACTACAGAAAGAGTGTTTCAAAACTCCTCAATCAAAAGTAAGGTTCAACCCTATTTGTTGAATGCCCAGATCAGAAAGAAGTTTCACAGAATGCTTCTGTGTAGTTTTTATTTCAGGAGATTCCTTTTTCCAAGATAGGCCTCATTGCGCTCCAAATGTCCACTTTCAGTTTCTACAGAAAGAATGTTTCAAAACTCCGCAATCAAAAGTAATTTTCAACTCTGATAGTTGAACGCACAGATCAGAAAGAAGGTTCGCAGAATGCTTCTGTGTAGTTTTTATTTGAAGATATTCCTTTTTCGGCGAAAGGCCTCGTAGCGCTCCAAATGACCAATTGCAGTTTCTAGAGAAAGAGTGTTTCAAATCTCCTCAATCAGAAGTAAGTTTCAACTCTCTTAGTTGAACACACAGATCAGAAATAAGTTTCACAGAATGCTTCTGTGTAGTTTTTATTTGAAGATATTGCTATCTCTGCGAAAACCTCATAGCACTCCAAATGTCCACTTTCAGTTACCTCAGAAAGAGTGTTTCAAAACACCTCAATAAAAAGTAATGTTCAACTCTGTTAGTTGATCTCACCGATCAGAAAGGAGATTCACTGAATGCTTCTGGGTAGTTTTTATTTGAATATTTTCCTTTTTCTGCCATGGGCCTCAGAGCACTCCAAATGTCCAGTTGCAGTTTCTATAGAAAGAATGTTTCAAAACTCTTCAATCAAAAGTAAGTTTCAACTCTGTTGGCTGAATGCACAGAACAGAAAAAAGTTTCACAGAATGCTTCTTTGTAGTTTTTATTTGAATATATTACTTTTTCCGTGATATGCATCGTAGCACTACAAATGTCCACTTGCTGTTTCTACAGAAAGAGTGTTTCAGAACACCTCAATAAAAGGTGAGGTTCAACTCTTTAGTTGAACTCACAGCTCAGAAAGAAGTTTCACAGAATGCTTCTGTGTAGTTTTTATTTGAATATATTCCTTTTTCCGCGATAGGCCTCATAGCGCTCCAAATGTCCTCTTGTGGTTTCTACAGAATGAGTGTTTCAAAACTCATCAATGAAATGTCAGTTTCAACTTGGTTAGTTGAACGCACAGATCAGAAAGAAGTTTCACAGACTGCTTCTTTGTAGTTTTTATTTGAATATATTCCTTTTTCCGCGATTGGCCTCGTAGCGCTCCAATTGTCCACTTGCAGTTTCTACAGAAAGAGTGTTTGAAAAATCCTCAATCAAAAGTAAGCTTCTACACTGTTAGTAGAATTCACAAATCAGAAATATGTTTCACAGAATGATTCTGTGTAGTTTTTATTTGAAGATATTCCTTTTTCCGCGATAGACCTCATAGGGCTCCAAATGTCCACTTCCAGTTTCTACAGAAAGTGTGTTTCAAAACTCCGCAATCAAAAGTAATTTTGAACTCTGATAGTTGAACGCACAGATCAGAAATAAGTTTCACAGAATGCTTCTGTGTAGTTTTTATTTCAGGAGATTCCTTTTTCCACCATAGGCCTCATAGCGCTCCAAATGTCCACTTTCAGTTTCTACAGAAAGAGTGTTTCAAAACTCCGCAATCAAAAGTAATTTTCAACTCTGATAGTTGAACGCACGGATCAGAAAGGAGGTTCGCAGAATGCTTCTGTGTAGTTTTTATTTGAAGATATTCCTTTTTCGGCGAAAGGCCTCGTAGCACTCCAAATGACCAATTGCAGTTTCTAGGGAAAGAGTGTTTCAAATCTCCTCAATCAGAAGTAAGTTTCAACCCTCTTAGTTGAACACACAGATCAGAAATAAGTTTCACACAATGCTTCTGTGTAGTTTTTATTTGAAGATATTTCTATTTCTGTGAAAGCCTCATAGCACTCCAAATATCCAGTTTCAGTTACCTCAGAAGGAGTGTTTCAAAACACCTCAATAAAAAAGTAATGTTCAACTCTGTTAGTTGATCTCACCGATCAGAAAGAAGATTCACTGAATGCTTCTGGGTAGTTTTTATTTGAATATATTCCTTTTTCTGCAATAGGTCTCATAGCACTCCAAATGTCCAGTTGCAGTCTCTATAGAAAGAATGTTTCAAAACTCTTCAATCAAAAGTAAGTTTCAACTCTGTTCCCTGAATGCACAGAACAGAAAAAAGTTTCACAGAATGCTTCTTTGTAGTTTTTATTTGAATATATTCCTTTTTCCACGATAGGCCTCATAGTGCTCCAAATGTCCACTTGCAGCTTCTACAATAAGAGGGATTCAAAACTTCTCAAACAGAGGTAAGGCTCAACTCTATTAGTTGGACGCACAGCTCAGAAAGAAGTTTCACTGAATGCTTCTGTGTAGTTTTTATTTGAAGATATTTATTTTTCCGCGAGAGGCCTCATTGCGCTCCAAATGTCCACTTGCATTTCCTACAGAATGAGTGTTTCAAAACTCCTCAATCAAACGTAAGGTTCAACTCTGTTAGTTGAATGCACAGATAAGAAAGTAGTTTCACAGAATGTTCCTGTGTAGCTTTTATTTGTAGATATTTCTTTTTCACGACGTGCCTCATAGAGCTCCAAATGTCCACTTGCAGTTTTTACAGAAAGAGCGTTTCAAAACAACGCAATCAAAAGTACGGTTCAAATCTGTTAGTTGAACTCACAGATCAGAAACAAGTTACACAGAATGCTTCTGTGTCGTTTTCATTTGAAAGTATTTGTTTTTCCAAGATAGGCCTCGTAGAGCTCCAAATGTCCACTTGCAGTTTCTACAGAATGAATGTTTCAAAACTCCTCAATCAATAGTAAGATTGAACTCTGTTAGTTGGACGCGCAGATGAGAAAGAAGTTTCACAGAATGCTTCTGTGTAGTTTTTATTTGAAGATATCCCTTTTTCCACGATACTCCTCATAGCACTCCAAATGTCCACTTGCAGTTACTACAGAAAGAGTGTTTCAAAACTCCTCAATCAAAAGTAAGGTTCAACCCTATTTGTTGAATGCCCAGATCAGAAAGAAGTTTCACAGAATGCTTCTGTGTAGTTTTAATTTCAGGAGATTCCTTTTTCCAAGATAGGCCTCATTGCGCTCCAAATGTCCACTTTCAGTTTCTACAGAAAGAATGTTTCAAAACTCCGCAATCAAAAGTAATTTTCAACTCTGATAGTTGAACGCACAGATCAGAAAGAAGGTTCGCAGAATGCTTCTGTGTAGTTTTTATTTGAAGATATTCCTTTTTCGGCGAAAGGCCTCGTAGCGCTCCAAATGACCAATTGCAGTTTCTAGAGAAAGAGTGTTTCAAATCTCCTCAATCAGAAGTAAGTTTCAACTCTCTTAGTTGAACACACAGATCAGAAATAAGTTTCACAGAATGCTTCTGTGTAGTT
The DNA here is from genome assembly GCF_028878055.3 of Symphalangus syndactylus. Classification (NCBI taxonomy): domain Eukaryota; kingdom Metazoa; phylum Chordata; class Mammalia; order Primates; family Hylobatidae; genus Symphalangus; species Symphalangus syndactylus. The sequence goes on along the minus strand of NC_072434.2, from coordinate 44,005,183 downwards.
TTTATTTGAAGATATTGCTATCTCTGCGAAAACCTCATAGCACTCCAAATGTCCACTTTCAGTTACCTCAGAAAGAGTGTTTCAAAACACCTCAATAAAAAGTAATGTTCAACTCTGTTAGTTGATCTCACCGATCAGAAAGGAGATTCACTGAATGCTTCTGGGTAGTTTTTATTTGAATATTTTCCTTTTTCTGCCATGGGCCTCAGAGCACTCCAAATGTCCAGTTGCAGTTTCTATAGAAAGAATGTTTCAAAACTCTTCAATCAAAAGTAAGTTTCAACTCTGTTGGCTGAATGCACAGAACAGAAAAAAGTTTCACAGAATGCTTCTTTGTAGTTTTTATTTGAATATATTACTTTTTCCGTGATATGCATCGTAGCACTACAAATGTCCACTTGCTGTTTCTACAGAAAGAGTGTTTCAGAACACCTCAATAAAAGGTGAGGTTCAACTCTTTAGTTGAACTCACAGCTCAGAAAGAAGTTTCACAGAATGCTTCTGTGTAGTTTTTATTTGAATATATTCCTTTTTCCGCGATAGGCCTCATAGCGCTCCAAATGTCCTCTTGTGGTTTCTACAGAATGAGTGTTTCAAAACTCATCAATGAAATGTCAGTTTCAACTTGGTTAGTTGAACGCACAGATCAGAAAGAAGTTTCACAGACTGCTTCTTTGTAGTTTTTATTTGAATATATTCCTTTTTCCGCGATTGGCCTCGTAGCGCTCCAATTGTCCACTTGCAGTTTCTACAGAAAGAGTGTTTGAAAAATCCTCAATCAAAAGTAAGCTTCTACACTGTTAGTAGAATTCACAAATCAGAAATATGTTTCACAGAATGCTTCTGTGTAGTTTTTATTTGAAGATATTCCTTTTTCCGCGATAGACCTCATAGGGCTCCAAATGTCCACTTCCAGTTTCTACAGAAAGTGTGTTTCAAAACTCCGCAATCAAAAGTAATTTTGAACTCTGATAGTTGAACGCACAGATCAGAAATAAGTTTCACAGAATGCTTCTGTGTAGTTTTTATTTCAGGAGATTCCTTTTTCCACCATAGGCCTCATAGCGCTCCAAATGTCCACTTTCAGTTTCTACAGAAAGAGTGTTTCAAAACTCCGCAATCAAAAGTAATTTTCAACTCTGATAGTTGAACGCACGGATCAGAAAGGAGGTTCGCAGAATGCTTCTGTGTAGTTTTTATTTGAAGATATTCCTTTTTCGGCGAAAGGCCTCGTAGCACTCCAAATGACCAATTGCAGTTTCTAGGGAAAGAGTGTTTCAAATCTCCTCAATCAGAAGTAAGTTTCAACCCTCTTAGTTGAACACACAGATCAGAAATAAGTTTCACACAATGCTTCTGTGTAGTTTTTATTTGAAGATATTTCTATTTCTGTGAAAGCCTCATAGCACTCCAAATATCCAGTTTCAGTTACCTCAGAAGGAGTGTTTCAAAACACCTCAATAAAAAAGTAATGTTCAACTCTGTTAGTTGATCTCACCGATCAGAAAGAAGATTCACTGAATGCTTCTGGGTAGTTTTTATTTGAATATATTCCTTTTTCTGCAATAGGTCTCATAGCACTCCAAATGTCCAGTTGCAGTCTCTATAGAAAGAATGTTTCAAAACTCTTCAATCAAAAGTAAGTTTCAACTCTGTTCCCTGAATGCACAGAACAGAAAAAAGTTTCACAGAATGCTTCTTTGTAGTTTTTATTTGAATATATTCCTTTTTCCACGATAGGCCTCATAGTGCTCCAAATGTCCACTTGCAGCTTCTACAATAAGAGGGATTCAAAACTTCTCAAACAGAGGTAAGGCTCAACTCTATTAGTTGAATGCACAGCTCAGAAAGAAGTTTCACTGAATGCTTCTGTGTAGTTTTTATTTGAAGATATTCCTTTTTCCGCGATAGGCCTCATTGTGCTACAAATGTCCACTTGCAGTTTCTACAGATAGGGTGTTTCAAAACTCCTCCATCAAAAGTAAGGTTCAACACACTTAGTTGAACGTACAGATCAGAAAGAAGTTTCACAGAATTCTTCTGTGTAGTTTTTATTTGAAGATATTCCTTTTTCCGCAATAGGCTTCATAGCGCTCCAGATGTCCACTTTCAGTTAAAACACAAAGAGTGTTTCAAAGCTCCTCAATCAAAAGTAAGGTTCAACTCTGATAGTAGAACGCACAGATCAGAAATAAGTTTCACAGAATGGTTCTGTGTAGTCTTTATTTGAAGATATCTCTTTTTAAGCGATAGGTCTCATAACGCTCCAAATGTCCTCTTGCAGTTTCTACAGAAAGAGTGTTTCAAAACTCCTTAATCCAAAGTAAGGTCCAATTCTGTTAACTGAACGCACAGATCAGAAGGAAGTTTCACAGGATCCTTCTGTATACTTTTTATTTGAAGATATTCCTTTTTCTGAGATAGGCCACATTGCACTCCAAATGTCCACTTGCAGTATATACAGAAAGAGTGTTTCCAATCTCCTCAATCAAAAGTGAGGTTCAACTCTCTTATGTGAACACGCAGATCAGAAAAAAGTTTCACAGAATGCTTCTGTGTAGTTTTTATTTGAAGATATTCCTTTTTGCATGATAGGCCTCATAGCGCTCAAAATTTCCACTTGCACTGTCTACAGAAAGACTGTTTCAAATCTCCTCAATCAAAAGTAGTTTTCAACTCTGTTATTTCAACGGACATATCAGAGAGAAGTTTCACAGAATGCTTCTGTGTAGTTTTTATTAGAAGATATTCCTTTTTCCGCTATAGGCCTAATAGCGCTGCAAATATTCATTTGCAGTTTCTACAGAAAGAGTGTTTCAAAACTCCTCAATCAAAAGTAAAGTTCAACTCTGTTAGTTGAATGCACAGATCAGAAAGAAGTTTCACAGAATGCTTCTATGTAGTTTTTATTTGAAGATATTCCTTTTTCCGCAATAGGCCTCGTAGAGCTCAAAATGTCTACATTCATTTTCTACAGAAAGAGTGTTTCAAGACTCCTCAATCAAAAGTAATTTTCATCTCAGATAGTTGAACTCTCAGATCAGAAAGAAGAATCACAGAATGCTTCTGTGTAGTTTTTATTTGAAGATATTTATTTTTCCGCGAGAGGCCTCATTGCGCTCCAAATGTCCACTTGCATTTCCTACAGAATGAGTGTTTCAAAACTCCTCAATCAAACGTAAGGTTCAACTCTGTTAGTTGAATGCACAGATAAGAAAGTAGTTTCACAGAATGTTCCTGTGTAGCTTTTATTTGTAGATATTTCTTTTTCACGACGTGCCTCATAGAGCTCCAAATGTCCACTTGCAGTTTTTACAGAAAGAGCGTTTCAAAACAACGCAATCAAAAGTACGGTTCAAATCTGTTAGTTGAACTCACAGATCAGAAACAAGTTACACAGAATGCTTCTGTGTCGTTTTCATTTGAAAGTATTTGTTTTTCCAAGATAGGCCTCGTAGAGCTCCAAATGTCCACTTGCAGTTTCTACAGAATGAATGTTTCAAAACTCCTCAATCAATAGTAAGATTGAACTCTGTTAGTTGGACGCGCAGATGAGAAAGAAGTTTCACAGAATGCTTCTGTGTAGTTTTTATTTGAAGATATCCCTTTTTCCACGATACTCCTCATAGCACTCCAAATGTCCACTTGCAGTTACTACAGAAAGAGTGTTTCAAAACTCCTCAATCAAAAGTAAGGTTCAACCCTATTTGTTGAATGCCCAGATCAGAAAGAAGTTTCACAGAATGCTTCTGTGTAGTTTTTATTTCAGGAGATTCCTTTTTCCAAGATAGGCCTCATTGCGCTCCAAATGTCCACTTTCAGTTTCTACAGAAAGAATGTTTCAAAACTCCGCAATCAAAAGTAATTTTCAACTCTGATAGTTGAACGCACAGATCAGAAAGAAGGTTCGCAGAATGCTTCTGTGTAGTTTTTATTTGAAGATATTCCTTTTTCGGCGAAAGGCCTCGTAGCGCTCCAAATGACCAATTGCAGTTTCTAGAGAAAGAGTGTTTCAAATCTCCTCAATCAGAAGTAAGTTTCAACTCTCTTAGTTGAACACACAGATCAGAAATAAGTTTCACAGAATGCTTCTGTGTAGTTTTTATTTGAAGATATTGCTATCTCTGCGAAAACCTCATAGCACTCCAAATGTCCACTTTCAGTTACCTCAGAAAGAGTGTTTCAAAACACCTCAATAAAAAGTAATGTTCAACTCTGTTAGTTGATCTCACCGATCAGAAAGGAGATTCACTGAATGCTTCTGGGTAGTTTTTATTTGAATATTTTCCTTTTTCTGCCATGGGCCTCAGAGCACTCCAAATGTCCAGTTGCAGTTTCTATAGAAAGAATGTTTCAAAACTCTTCAATCAAAAGTAAGTTTCAACTCTGTTGGCTGAATGCACAGAACAGAAAAAAGTTTCACAGAATGCTTCTTTGTAGTTTTTATTTGAATATATTACTTTTTCCGTGATATGCATCGTAGCACTACAAATGTCCACTTGCTGTTTCTACAGAAAGAGTGTTTCAGAACACCTCAATAAAAGGTGAGGTTCAACTCTTTAGTTGAACTCACAGCTCAGAAAGAAGTTTCACAGAATGCTTCTGTGTAGTTTTTATTTGAATATATTCCTTTTTCCGCGATAGGCCTCATAGCGCTCCAAATGTCCTCTTGTGGTTTCTACAGAATGAGTGTTTCAAAACTCATCAATGAAATGTCAGTTTCAACTTGGTTAGTTGAACGCACAGATCAGAAAGAAGTTTCACAGACTGCTTCTTTGTAGTTTTTATTTGAATATATTCCTTTTTCCGCGATTGGCCTTGTAGCGCTCCAATTGTCCACTTGCAGTTTCTACAGAAAGAGTGTTTGAAAAATCCTCAATCAAAAGTAAGCTTCTACACTGTTAGTAGAATTCACAAATCAGAAATATGTTTCACAGAATGCTTCTGTGTAGTTTTTATTTGAAGATATTCCTTTTTCCGCGATAGACCTCATAGGGCTCCAAATGTCCACTTCCAGTTTCTACAGAAAGTGTGTTTCAAAACTCCGCAATCAAAAGTAATTTTGAACTCTGATAGTTGAACGCACAGATCAGAAATAAGTTTCACAGAATGCTTCTGTGTAGTTTTTATTTCAGGAGATTCCTTTTTCCACCATAGGCCTCATAGCGCTCCAAATGTCCACTTTCAGTTTCTACAGAAAGAGTGTTTCAAAACTCCGCAATCAAAAGTAATTTTCAACTCTGATAGTTGAACGCACGGATCAGAAAGGAGGTTCGCAGAATGCTTCTGTGTAGTTTTTATTTGAAGATATTCCTTTTTCGGCGAAAGGCCTCGTAGCACTCCAAATGACCAATTGCAGTTTCTAGGGAAAGAGTGTTTCAAATCTCCTCAATCAGAAGTAAGTTTCAACCCTCTTAGTTGAACACACAGATCAGAAATAAGTTTCACACAATGCTTCTGTGTAGTTTTTATTTGAAGATATTTCTATTTCTGTGAAAGCCTCATAGCACTCCAAATATCCAGTTTCAGTTACCTCAGAAGGAGTGTTTCAAAACACCTCAATAAAAAAGTAATGTTCAACTCTGTTAGTTGATCTCACCGATCAGAAAGAAGATTCACTGAATGCTTCTGGGTAGTTTTTATTTTAATATATTCCTTTTTCTGCAATAGGTCTCATAGCACTCCAAATGTCCAGTTGCAGTCTCTATAGAAAGAATGTTTCAAAACTCTTCAATCAAAAGTAAGTTTCAACTCTGTTCCCTGAATGCACAGAACAGAAAAAAGTTTCACAGAATGCTTCTTTGTAGTTTTTATTTGAATATATTCCTTTTTCCACGATAGGCCTCATAGTGCTCCAAATGTCCACTTGCAGCTTCTACAATAAGAGGGATTCAAAACTTCTCAAACAGAGGTAAGGCTCAACTCTATTAGTTGAACGCACAGCTCAGAAAGAAGTTTCACTGAATGCTTCTGTGTAGTTTTTATTTGAAGATATTCCTTTTTCCGCGATAGGCCTCATTGTGCTACAAATGTCCACTTGCAGTTTCTACAGATAGGGTGTTTCAAAACTCCTCCATCAAAAGTAAGGTTCAACACACTTAGTTGAACGTACAGATCAGAAAGAAGTTTCACAGAATTCTTCTGTGTAGTTTTTATTTGAAGATATTCCTTTTTCCGCAATAGGCTTCATAGCGCTCCAGATGTCCACTTTCAGTTAAAACACAAAGAGTGTTTCAAAGCTCCTCAATCAAAAGTAAGGTTCAACTCTGATAGTAGAACGCACAGATCAGAAATAAGTTTCACAGAATGGTTCTGTGTAGTCTTTATTTGAAGATATCTCTTTTTAAGCGATAGGTCTCATAACGCTCCAAATGTCCTCTTGCAGTTTCTACAGAAAGAGTGTTTCAAAACTCCTTAATCCAAAGTAAGGTCCAATTCTGTTAACTGAACGCACAGATCAGAAGGAAGTTTCACAGGATCCTTCTGTATACTTTTTATTTGAAGATATTCCTTTTTCTGAGATAGGCCACATTGCACTCCAAATGTCCACTTGCAGTATATACAGAAAGAGTGTTTCCAATCTCCTCAATCAAAAGTGAGGTTCAACTCTCTTATGTGAACACGCAGATCAGAAAAAAGTTTCACAGAATGCTTCTGTGTAGTTTTTATTTGAAGATATTCCTTTTTGCATGATAGGCCTCATAGCGCTCAAAATTTCCACTTGCACTGTCTACAGAAAGACTGTTTCAAATCTCCTCAATCAAAAGTAGTTTTCAACTCTGTTATTTCAACGGACATATCAGAGAGAAGTTTCACAGAATGCTTCTGTGTAGTTTTTATTAGAAGATATTCCTTTTTCCGCTATAGGCCTAATAGCGCTGCAAATATTCATTTGCAGTTTCTACAGAAAGAGTGTTTCAAAACTCCTCAATCAAAAGTAAAGTTCAACTCTGTTAGTTGAATGCACAGATCAGAAAGAAGTTTCACAGAATGCTTCTATGTAGTTTTTATTTGAAGATATTCCTTTTTCCGCAATAGGCCTCGTAGAGCTCAAAATGTCTACATTCATTTTCTACAGAAAGAGTGTTTCAAGACTCCTCAATCAAAAGTAATTTTCATCTCAGATAGTTGAACTCTCAGATCAGAAAGAAGAATCACAGAATGCTTCTGTGTAGTTTTTATTTGAAGATATTTATTTTTCCGCGAGAGGCCTCATTGCGCTCCAAATGTCCACTTGCATTTCCTACAGAATGAGTGTTTCAAAACTCCTCAATCAAACGTAAGGTTCAACTCTGTTAGTTGAATGCACAGATAAGAAAGTAGTTTCACAGAATGTTCCTGTGTAGCTTTTATTTGTAGATATTTCTTTTTCACGACGTGCCTCATAGAGCTCCAAATGTCCACTTGCAGTTTTTACAGAAAGAGCGTTTCAAAACAACGCAATCAAAAGTACGGTTCAAATCTGTTAGTTGAACTCACAGATCAGAAACAAGTTACACAGAATGCTTCTGTGTCGTTTTCATTTGAAAGTATTTGTTTTTCCAAGATAGGCCTCGTAGAGCTCCAAATGTCCACTTGCAGTTTCTACAGAATGAATGTTTCAAAACTCCTCAATCAATAGTAAGATTGAACTCTGTTAGTTGGACGCGCAGATGAGAAAGAAGTTTCACAGAATGCTTCTGTGTAGTTTTTATTTGAAGATATCCCTTTTTCCACGATACTCCTCATAGCACTCCAAATGTCCACTTGCAGTTACTACAGAAAGAGTGTTTCAAAACTCCTCAATCAAAAGTAAGGTTCAACCCTATTTGTTGAATGCCCAGATCAGAAAGAAGTTTCACAGAATGCTTCTGTGTAGTTTTTATTTCAGGAGATTCCTTTTTCCAAGATAGGCCTCATTGCGCTCCAAATGTCCACTTTCAGTTTCTACAGAAAGAATGTTTCAAAACTCCGCAATCAAAAGTAATTTTCAACTCTGATAGTTGAACGCACAGATCAGAAAGAAGGTTCGCAGAATGCTTCTGTGTAGTTTTTATTTGAAGATATTCCTTTTTCGGCGAAAGGCCTCGTAGCGCTCCAAATGACCAATTGCAGTTTCTAGAGAAAGAGTGTTTCAAATCTCCTCAATCAGAAGTAAGTTTCAACTCTCTTAGTTGAACACACAGATCAGAAATAAGTTTCACAGAATGCTTCTGTGTAGTTTTTATTTGAAGATATTGCTATCTCTGCGAAAACCTCATAGCACTCCAAATGTCCACTTTCAGTTACCTCAGAAAGAGTGTTTCAAAACACCTCAATAAAAAGTAATGTTCAACTCTGTTAGTTGATCTCACCGATCAGAAAGGAGATTCACTGAATGCTTCTGGGTAGTTTTTATTTGAATATTTTCCTTTTTCTGCCATGGGCCTCAGAGCACTCCAAATGTCCAGTTGCAGTTTCTATAGAAAGAATGTTTCAAAACTCTTCAATCAAAAGTAAGTTTCAACTCTGTTGGCTGAATGCACAGAACAGAAAAAAGTTTCACAGAATGCTTCTTTGTAGTTTTTATTTGAATATATTACTTTTTCCGTGATATGCATCGTAGCACTACAAATGTCCACTTGCTGTTTCTACAGAAAGAGTGTTTCAGAACACCTCAATAAAAGGTGAGGTTCAACTCTTTAGTTGAACTCACAGCTCAGAAAGAAGTTTCACAGAATGCTTCTGTGTAGTTTTTATTTGAATATATTCCTTTTTCCGCGATAGGCCTCATAGCGCTCCAAATGTCCTCTTGTGGTTTCTACAGAATGAGTGTTTCAAAACTCATCAATGAAATGTCAGTTTCAACTTGGTTAGTTGAACGCACAGATCAGAAAGAAGTTTCACAGACTGCTTCTTTGTAGTTTTTATTTGAATATATTCCTTTTTCCGCGATTGGCCTTGTAGCGCTCCAATTGTCCACTTGCAGTTTCTACAGAAAGAGTGTTTGAAAAATCCTCAATCAAAAGTAAGCTTCTACACTGTTAGTAGAATTCACAAATCAGAAATATGTTTCACAGAATGCTTCTGTGTAGTTTTTATTTGAAGATATTCCTTTTTCCGCGATAGACCTCATAGGGCTCCAAATGTCCACTTCCAGTTTCTACAGAAAGTGTGTTTCAAAACTCCGCAATCAAAAGTAATTTTGAACTCTGATAGTTGAACGCACAGATCAGAAATAAGTTTCACAGAATGCTTCTGTGTAGTTTTTATTTCAGGAGATTCCTTTTTCCACCATAGGCCTCATAGCGCTCCAAATGTCCACTTTCAGTTTCTACAGAAAGAGTGTTTCAAAACTCCGCAATCAAAAGTAATTTTCAACTCTGATAGTTGAACGCACGGATCAGAAAGGAGGTTCGCAGAATGCTTCTGTGTAGTTTTTATTTGAAGATATTCCTTTTTCGGCGAAAGGCCTCGTAGCACTCCAAATGACCAATTGCAGTTTCTAGGGAAAGAGTGTTTCAAATCTCCTCAATCAGAAGTAAGTTTCAACCCTCTTAGTTGAACACACAGATCAGAAATAAGTTTCACACAATGCTTCTGTGTAGTTTTTATTTGAAGATATTTCTATTTCTGTGAAAGCCTCATAGCACTCCAAATATCCAGTTTCAGTTACCTCAGAAGGAGTGTTTCAAAACACCTCAATAAAAAAGTAATGTTCAACTCTGTTAGTTGATCTCACCGATCAGAAAGAAGATTCACTGAATGCTTCTGGGTAGTTTTTATTTGAATATATTCCTTTTTCTGCAATAGGTCTCATAGCACTCCAAATGTCCAGTTGCAGTCTCTATAGAAAGAATGTTTCAAAACTCTTCAATCAAAAGTAAGTTTCAACTCTGTTCCCTGAATGCACAGAACAGAAAAAAGTTTCACAGAATGCTTCTTTGTAGTTTTTATTTGAATATATTCCTTTTTCCACGATAGGCCTCATAGTGCTCCAAATGTCCACTTGCAGCTTCTACAATAAGAGGGATTCAAAACTTCTCAAACAGAGGTAAGGCTCAACTCTATTAGTTGAACGCACAGCTCAGAAAGAAGTTTCACTGAATGCTTCTGTGTAGTTTTTATTTGAAGATATTCCTTTTTCCGCGATAGGCCTCATTGTGCTACAAATGTCCACTTGCAGTTTCTACAGATAGGGTGTTTCAAAACTCCTCCATCAAAAGTAAGGTTCAACACACTTAGTTGAACGTACAGATCAGAAAGAAGTTTCACAGAATTCTTCTGTGTAGTTTTTATTTGAAGATATTCCTTTTTCCGCAATAGGCTTCATAGCGCTCCAGATGTCCACTTTCAGTTAAAACACAAAGAGTGTTTCAAAGCTCCTCAATCAAAAGTAAGGTTCAACTCTGATAGTAGAACGCACAGATCAGAAATAAGTTTCACAGAATGGTTCTGTGTAGTCTTTATTTGAAGATATCTCTTTTTAAGCGATAGGTCTCATAACGCTCCAAATGTCCTCTTGCAGTTTCTACAGAAAGAGTGTTTCAAAACTCCTTAATCCAAAGTAAGGTCCAATTCTGTTAACTGAACGCACAGATCAGAAGGAAGTTTCACAGGATCCTTCTGTATACTTTTTATTTGAAGATATTCCTTTTTCTGAGATAGGCCACATTGCACTCCAAATGTCCACTTGCAGTATATACAGAAAGAGTGTTTCCAATCTCCTCAATCAAAAGTGAGGTTCAACTCTCTTATGTGAACACGCAGATCAGAAAAAAGTTTCACAGAATGCTTCTGTGTAGTTTTTATTTGAAGATATTCCTTTTTGCATGATAGGCCTCATAGCGCTCAAAATTTCCACTTGCACTGTCTACAGAAAGACTGTTTCAAATCTCCTCAATCAAAAGTAGTTTTCAACTCTGTTATTTCAACGGACATATCAGAGAGAAGTTTCACAGAATGCTTCTGTGTAGTTTTTATTAGAAGATATTCCTTTTTCCGCTATAGGCCTAATAGCGCTGCAAATATTCATTTGCAGTTTCTACAGAAAGAGTGTTTCAAAACTCCTCAATCAAAAGTAAAGTTCAACTCTGTTAGTTGAATGCACAGATCAGAAAGAAGTTTCACAGAATGCTTCTATGTAGTTTTTATTTGAAGATATTCCTTTTTCCGCAATAGGCCTCGTAGAGCTCAAAATGTCTACATTCATTTTCTACAGAAAGAGTGTTTCAAGACTCCTCAATCAAAAGTAATTTTCATCTCAGATAGTTGAACTCTCAGATCAGAAAGAAGAATCACAGAATGCTTCTGTGTAGTTTTTATTTGAAGATATTTATTTTTCCGCGAGAGGCCTCATTGCGCTCCAAATGTCCACTTGCATTTCCTACAGAATGAGTGTTTCAAAACTCCTCAATCAAACGTAAGGTTCAACTCTGTTAGTTGAATGCACAGATAAGAAAGTAGTTTCACAGAATGTTCCTGTGTAGCTTTTATTTGTAGATATTTCTTTTTCACGACGTGCCTCATAGAGCTCCAAATGTCCACTTGCAGTTTTTACAGAAAGAGCGTTTCAAAACAACGCAATCAAAAGTACGGTTCAAATCTGTTAGTTGAACTCACAGATCAGAAACAAGTTACACAGAATGCTTCTGTGTCGTTTTCATTTGAAAGTATTTGTTTTTCCAAGATAGGCCTCGTAGAGCTCCAAATGTCCACTTGCAGTTTCTACAGAATGAATGTTTCAAAACTCCTCAATCAATAGTAAGATTCAACTCTGTTAGTTGGACGCGCAGATGAGAAAGAAGTTTCACAGAATGCTTCTGTGTAGTTTTTATTTGAAGATATCCCTTTTTCCACGATACTCCTCATAGCACTCCAAATGTCCACTTGCAGTTACTACAGAAAGAGTGTTTCAAAACTCCTCAATCAAAAGTAAGGTTCAACCCTATTTGTTGAATGCCCAGATCAGAAAGAAGTTTCACAGAATGCTTCTGTGTAGTTTTTATTTCAGGAGATTCCTTTTTCCAAGATAGGCCTCATTGCGCTCCAAATGTCCACTTTCAGTTTCTACAGAAAGAATGTTTCAAAACTCCGCAATCAAAAGTAATTTTCAACTCTGATAGTTGAACGCACAGATCAGAAAGAAGGTTCGCAGAATGCTTCTGTGTAGTTTTTATTTGAAGATATTCCTTTTTCGGCGAAAGGCCTCGTAGCGCTCCAAATGACCAATTGCAGTTTCTAGAGAAAGAGTGTTTCAAATCTCCTCAATCAGAAGTAAGTTTCAACTCTCTTAGTTGAACACACAGATCAGAAATAAGTTTCACAGAATGCTTCTGTGTAGTTTTTATTTGAAGATATTGCTATCTCTGCGAAAACCTCATAGCACTCCAAATGTCCACTTTCAGTTACCTCAGAAAGAGTGTTTCAAAACACCTCAATAAAAAGTAATGTTCAACTCTGTTAGTTGATCTCACCGATCAGAAAGGAGATTCACTGAATGCTTCTGGGTAGTTTTTATTTGAATATTTTCCTTTTTCTGCCATGGGCCTCAGAGCACTCCAAATGTCCAGTTGCAGTTTCTATAGAAAGAATGTTTCAAAACTCTTCAATCAAAAGTAAGTTTCAACTCTGTTGGCTGAATGCACAGAACAGAAAAAAGTTTCACAGAATGCTTCTTTGTAGTTTTTATTTGAATATATTACTTTTTCCGTGATATGCATCGTAGCACTACAAATGTCCACTTGCTGTTTCTACAGAAAGAGTGTTTCAGAACACCTCAATAAAAGGTGAGGTTCAACTCTTTAGTTGAACTCACAGCTCAGAAAGAAGTTTCACAGAATGCTTCTGTGTAGTTTTTATTTGAATATATTCCTTTTTCCGCGATAGGCCTCATAGCGCTCCAAATGTCCTCTTGTGGTTTCTACAGAATGAGTGTTTCAAAACTCATCAATGAAATGTCAGTTTCAACTTGGTTAGTTGAACGCACAGATCAGAAAGAAGTTTCACAGACTGCTTCTTTGTAGTTTTTATTTGAATATATTCCTTTTTCCGCGATTGGCCTTGTAGCGCTCCAATTGTCCACTTGCAGTTTCTACAGAAAGAGTGTTTGAAAAATCCTCAATCAAAAGTAAGCTTCTACACTGTTAGTAGAATTCACAAATCAGAAATATGTTTCACAGAATGCTTCTGTGTAGTTTTTATTTGAAGATATTCCTTTTTCCGCGATAGACCTCATAGGGCTCCAAATGTCCACTTCCAGTTTCTACAGAAAGTGTGTTTCAAAACTCCGCAATCAAAAGTAATTTTGAACTCTGATAGTTGAACGCACAGATCAGAAATAAGTTTCACAGAATGCTTCTGTGTAGTTTTTATTTCAGGAGATTCCTTTTTCCACCATAGGCCTCATAGCGCTCCAAATGTCCACTTTCAGTTTCTACAGAAAGAGTGTTTCAAAACTCCGCAATCAAAAGTAATTTTCAACTCTGATAGTTGAACGCACGGATCAGAAAGGAGGTTCGCAGAATGCTTCTGTGTAGTTTTTATTTGAAGATATTCCTTTTTCGGCGAAAGGCCTCGTAGCACTCCAAATGACCAATTGCAGTTTCTAGGGAAAGAGTGTTTCAAATCTCCTCAATCAGAAGTAAGTTTCAACCCTCTTAGTTGAACACACAGATCAGAAATAAGTTTCACACAATGCTTCTGTGTAGTTTTTATTTGAAGATATTTCTATTTCTGTGAAAGCCTCATAGCACTCCAAATATCCAGTTTCAGTTACCTCAGAAGGAGTGTTTCAAAACACCTCAATAAAAAAGTAATGTTCAACTCTGTTAGTTGATCTCACCGATCAGAAAGAAGATTCACTGAATGCTTCTGGGTAGTTTTTATTTGAATATATTCCTTTTTCTGCAATAGGTCTCATAGCACTCCAAATGTCCAGTTGCAGTCTCTATAGAAAGAATGTTTCAAAACTCTTCAATCAAAAGTAAGTTTCAACTCTGTTCCCTGAATGCACAGAACAGAAAAAAGTTTCACAGAATGCTTCTTTGTAGTTTTTATTTGAATATATTCCTTTTTCCACGATAGGCCTCATAGTGCTCCAAATGTCCACTTGCAGCTTCTACAATAAGAGGGATTCAAAACTTCTCAAACAGAGGTAAGGCTCAACTCTATTAGTTGAACGCACAGCTCAGAAAGAAGTTTCACTGAATGCTTCTGTGTAGTTTTTATTTGAAGATATTCCTTTTTCCGCGATAGGCCTCATTGTGCTACAAATGTCCACTTGCAGTTTCTACAGATAGGGTGTTTCAAAACTCCTCCATCAAAAGTAAGGTTCAACACACTTAGTTGAACGTACAGATCAGAAAGAAGTTTCACAGAATTCTTCTGTGTAGTTTTTATTTGAAGATATTCCTTTTTCCGCAATAGGCTTCATAGCGCTCCAGATGTCCACTTTCAGTTAAAACACAAAGAGTGTTTCAAAGCTCCTCAATCAAAAGTAAGGTTCAACTCTGATAGTAGAACGCACAGATCAGAAATAAGTTTCACAGAATGGTTCTGTGTAGTCTTTATTTGAAGATATCTCTTTTTAAGCGATAGGTCTCATAACGCTCCAAATGTCCTCTTGCAGTTTCTACAGAAAGAGTGTTTCAAAACTCCTTAATCCAAAGTAAGGTCCAATTCTGTTAACTGAACGCACAGATCAGAAGGAAGTTTCACAGGATCCTTCTGTATACTTTTTATTTGAAGATATTCCTTTTTCTGAGATAGGCCACATTGCACTCCAAATGTCCACTTGCAGTATATACAGAAAGAGTGTTTCCAATCTCCTCAATCAAAAGTGAGGTTCAACTCTCTTATGTGAACACGCAGATCAGAAAAAAGTTTCACAGAATGCTTCTGTGTAGTTTTTATTTGAAGATATTCCTTTTTGCATGATAGGCCTCATAGCGCTCAAAATTTCCACTTGCACTGTCTACAGAAAGACTGTTTCAAATCTCCTCAATCAAAAGTAGTTTTCAACTCTGTTATTTCAACGGACATATCAGAGAGAAGTTTCACAGAATGCTTCTGTGTAGTTTTTATTAGAAGATATTCCTTTTTCCGCTATAGGCCTAATAGCGCTGCAAATATTCATTTGCAGTTTCTACAGAAAGAGTGTTTCAAAACTCCTCAATCAAAAGTTCAACTCTGTTAGTTGAATGCACAGATCAGAAAGAAGTTTCACAGAATGCTTCTATGTAGTTTTTATTTGAAGATATTCCTTTTTCCGCAATAGGCCTCGTAGAGCTCAAAATGTCTACATTCATTTTCTACAGAAAGAGTGTTTCAAGACTCCTCAATCAAAAGTAATTTTCATCTCAGATAGTTGAACTCTCAGATCAGAAAGAAGAATCACAGAATGCTTCTGTGTAGTTTTTATTTGAAGATATTTATTTTTCCGCGAGAGGCCTCATTGCGCTCCAAATGTCCACTTGCATTTCCTACAGAATGAGTGTTTCAAAACTCCTCAATCAAACGTAAGGTTCAACTCTGTTAGTTGAATGCACAGATAAGAAAGTAGTTTCACAGAATGTTCCTGTGTAGCTTTTATTTGTAGATATTTCTTTTTCACGACGTGCCTCATAGAGCTCCAAATGTCCACTTGCAGTTTTTACAGAAAGAGCGTTTCAAAACAACGCAATCAAAAGTACGGTTCAAATCTGTTAGTTGAACTCACAGATCAGAAACAAGTTACACAGAATGCTTCTGTGTCGTTTTCATTTGAAAGTATTTGTTTTTCCAAGATAGGCCTCGTAGAGCTCCAAATGTCCACTTGCAGTTTCTACAGAATGAATGTTTCAAAACTCCTCAATCAATAGTAAGATTGAACTCTGTTAGTTGGACGCGCAGATGAGAAAGAAGTTTCACAGAATGCTTCTGTGTAGTTTTTATTTGAAGATATCCCTTTTTCCACGATACTCCTCATAGCACTCCAAATGTCCACTTGCAGTTACTACAGAAAGAGTGTTTCAAAACTCCTCAATCAAAAGTAAGGTTCAACCCTATTTGTTGAATGCCCAGATCAGAAAGAAGTTTCACAGAATGCTTCTGTGTAGTTTTTATTTCAGGAGATTCCTTTTTCCAAGATAGGCCTCATTGCGCTCCAAATGTCCACTTTCAGTTTCTACAGAAAGAATGTTTCAAAACTCCGCAATCAAAAGTAATTTTCAACTCTGATAGTTGAACGCACAGATCAGAAAGAAGGTTCGCAGAATGCTTCTGTGTAGTTTTTATTTGAAGATATTCCTTTTTCGGCGAAAGGCCTCGTAGCGCTCCAAATGACCAATTGCAGTTTCTAGAGAAAGAGTGTTTCAAATCTCCTCAATCAGAAGTAAGTTTCAACTCTCTTAGTTGAACACACAGATCAGAAATAAGTTTCACAGAATGCTTCTGTGTAGTTTTTATTTGAAGATATTGCTATCTCTGCGAAAACCTCATAGCACTCCAAATGTCCACTTTCAGTTACCTCAGAAAGAGTGTTTCAAAACACCTCAATAAAAAGTAATGTTCAACTCTGTTAGTTGATCTCACCGATCAGAAAGGAGATTCACTGAATGCTTCTGGGTAGTTTTTATTTGAATATTTTCCTTTTTCTGCCATGGGCCTCAGAGCACTCCAAATGTCCAGTTGCAGTTTCTATAGAAAGAATGTTTCAAAACTCTTCAATCAAAAGTAAGTTTCAACTCTGTTGGCTGAATGCACAGAACAGAAAAAAGTTTCACAGAATGCTTCTTTGTAGTTTTTATTTGAATATATTACTTTTTCCGTGATATGCATCGTAGCACTACAAATGTCCACTTGCTGTTTCTACAGAAAGAGTGTTTCAGAACACCTCAATAAAAGGTGAGGTTCAACTCTTTAGTTGAACTCACAGCTCAGAAAGAAGTTTCACAGAATGCTTCTGTGTAGTTTTTATTTGAATATATTCCTTTTTCCGCGATAGGCCTCATAGCGCTCCAAATGTCCTCTTGTGGTTTCTACAGAATGAGTGTTTCAAAACTCATCAATGAAATGTCAGTTTCAACTTGGTTAGTTGAACGCACAGATCAGAAAGAAGTTTCACAGACTGCTTCTTTGTAGTTTTTATTTGAATATATTCCTTTTTCCGCGATTGGCCTTGTAGCGCTCCAATTGTCCACTTGCAGTTTCTACAGAAAGAGTGTTTGAAAAATCCTCAATCAAAAGTAAGCTTCTACACTGTTAGTAGAATTCACAAATCAGAAATATGTTTCACAGAATGCTTCTGTGTAGTTTTTATTTGAAGATATTCCTTTTTCCGCGATAGACCTCATAGGGCTCCAAATGTCCACTTCCAGTTTCTACAGAAAGTGTGTTTCAAAACTCCGCAATCAAAAGTAATTTTGAACTCTGATAGTTGAACGCACAGATCAGAAATAAGTTTCACAGAATGCTTCTGTGTAGTTTTTATTTCAGGAGATTCCTTTTTCCACCATAGGCCTCATAGCGCTCCAAATGTCCACTTTCAGTTTCTACAGAAAGAGTGTTTCAAAACTCCGCAATCAAAAGTAATTTTCAACTCTGATAGTTGAACGCACGGATCAGAAAGGAGGTTCGCAGAATGCTTCTGTGTAGTTTTTATTTGAAGATATTCCTTTTTCGGCGAAAGGCCTCGTAGCACTCCAAATGACCAATTGCAGTTTCTAGGGAAAGAGTGTTTCAAATCTCCTCAATCAGAAGTAAGTTTCAACCCTCTTAGTTGAACACACAGATCAGAAATAAGTTTCACACAATGCTTCTGTGTAGTTTTTATTTGAAGATATTTCTATTTCTGTGAAAGCCTCATAGCACTCCAAATATCCAGTTTCAGTTACCTCAGAAGGAGTGTTTCAAAACACCTCAATAAAAAAGTAATGTTCAACTCTGTTAGTTGATCTCACCGATCAGAAAGAAGATTCACTGAATGCTTCTGGGTAGTTTTTATTTGAATATATTCCTTTTTCTGCAATAGGTCTCATAGCACTCCAAATGTCCAGTTGCAGTCTCTATAGAAAGAATGTTTCAAAACTCTTCAATCAAAAGTAAGTTTCAACTCTGTTCCCTGAATGCACAGAACAGAAAAAAGTTTCACAGAATGCTTCTTTGTAGTTTTTATTTGAATATATTCCTTTTTCCACGATAGGCCTCATAGTGCTCCAAATGTCCACTTGCAGCTTCTACAATAAGAGGGATTCAAAACTTCTCAAACAGAGGTAAGGCTCAACTCTATTAGTTGAACGCACAGCTCAGAAAGAAGTTTCACTGAATGCTTCTGTGTAGTTTTTATTTGAAGATATTCCTTTTTCCGCGATAGGCCTCATTGTGCTACAAATGTCCACTTGCAGTTTCTACAGATAGGGTGTTTCAAAACTCCTCCATCAAAAGTAAGGTTCAACACACTTAGTTGAACGTACAGATCAGAAAGAAGTTTCACAGAATTCTTCTGTGTAGTTTTTATTTGAAGATATTCCTTTTTCCGCAATAGGCTTCATAGCGCTCCAGATGTCCACTTTCAGTTAAAACACAAAGAGTGTTTCAAAGCTCCTCAATCAAAAGTAAGGTTCAACTCTGATAGTAGAACGCACAGATCAGAAATAAGTTTCACAGAATGGTTCTGTGTAGTCTTTATTTGAAGATATCTCTTTTTAAGCGATAGGTCTCATAACGCTCCAAATGTCCTCTTGCAGTTTCTACAGAAAGAGTGTTTCAAAACTCCTTAATCCAAAGTAAGGTCCAATTCTGTTAACTGAACGCACAGATCAGAAGGAAGTTTCACAGGATCCTTCTGTATACTTTTTATTTGAAGATATTCCTTTTTCTGAGATAGGCCACATTGCACTCCAAATGTCCACTTGCAGTATATACAGAAAGAGTGTTTCCAATCTCCTCAATCAAAAGTGAGGTTCAACTCTCTTATGTGAACACGCAGATCAGAAAAAAGTTTCACAGAATGCTTCTGTGTAGTTTTTATTTGAAGATATTCCTTTTTGCATGATAGGCCTCATAGCGCTCAAAATTTCCACTTGCACTGTCTACAGAAAGACTGTTTCAAATCTCCTCAATCAAAAGTAGTTTTCAACTCTGTTATTTCAACGGACATATCAGAGAGAAGTTTCACAGAATGCTTCTGTGTAGTTTTTATTAGAAGATATTCCTTTTTCCGCTATAGGCCTAATAGCGCTGCAAATATTCATTTGCAGTTTCTACAGAAAGAGTGTTTCAAAACTCCTCAATCAAAAGTAAAGTTCAACTCTGTTAGTTGAATGCACAGATCAGAAAGAAGTTTCACAGAATGCTTCTATGTAGTTTTTATTTGAAGATATTCCTTTTTCCGCAATAGGCCTCGTAGAGCTCAAAATGTCTACATTCATTTTCTACAGAAAGAGTGTTTCAAGACTCCTCAATCAAAAGTAATTTTCATCTCAGATAGTTGAACTCTCAGATCAGAAAGAAGAATCACAGAATGCTTCTGTGTAGTTTTTATTTGAAGATATTTATTTTTCCGCGAGAGGCCTCATTGCGCTCCAAATGTCCACTTGCATTTCCTACAGAATGAGTGTTTCAAAACTCCTCAATCAAACGTAAGGTTCAACTCTGTTAGTTGAATGCACAGATAAGAAAGTAGTTTCACAGAATGTTCCTGTGTAGCTTTTATTTGTAGATATTTCTTTTTCACGACGTGCCTCATAGAGCTCCAAATGTCCACTTGCAGTTTTTACAGAAAGAGCGTTTCAAAACAACGCAATCAAAAGTACGGTTCAAATCTGTTAGTTGAACTCACAGATCAGAAACAAGTTACACAGAATGCTTCTGTGTCGTTTTCATTTGAAAGTATTTGTTTTTCCAAGATAGGCCTCGTAGAGCTCCAAATGTCCACTTGCAGTTTCTACAGAATGAATGTTTCAAAACTCCTCAATCAATAGTAAGATTCAACTCTGTTAGTTGGACGCGCAGATGAGAAAGAAGTTTCACAGAATGCTTCTGTGTAGTTTTTATTTGAAGATATCCCTTTTTCCACGATACTCCTCATAGCACTCCAAATGTCCACTTGCAGTTACTACAGAAAGAGTGTTTCAAAACTCCTCAATCAAAAGTAAGGTTCAACCCTATTTGTTGAATGCCCAGATCAGAAAGAAGTTTCACAGAATGCTTCTGTGTAGTTTTTATTTCAGGAGATTCCTTTTTCCAAGATAGGCCTCATTGCGCTCCAAATGTCCACTTTCAGTTTCTACAGAAAGAATGTTTCAAAACTCCGCAATCAAAAGTAATTTTCAACTCTGATAGTTGAACGCACAGATCAGAAAGAAGGTTCGCAGAATGCTTCTGTGTAGTTTTTATTTGAAGATATTCCTTTTTCGGCGAAAGGCCTCGTAGCGCTCCAAATGACCAATTGCAGTTTCTAGAGAAAGAGTGTTTCAAATCTCCTCAATCAGAAGTAAGTTTCAACTCTCTTAGTTGAACACACAGATCAGAAATAAGTTTCACAGAATGCTTCTGTGTAGTTTTTATTTGAAGATATTGCTATCTCTGCGAAAACCTCATAGCACTCCAAATGTCCACTTTCAGTTACCTCAGAAAGAGTGTTTCAAAACACCTCAATAAAAAGTAATGTTCAACTCTGTTAGTTGATCTCACCGATCAGAAAGGAGATTCACTGAATGCTTCTGGGTAGTTTTTATTTGAATATTTTCCTTTTTCTGCCATGGGCCTCAGAGCACTCCAAATGTCCAGTTGCAGTTTCTATAGAAAGAATGTTTCAAAACTCTTCAATCAAAAGTAAGTTTCAACTCTGTTGGCTGAATGCACAGAACAGAAAAAAGTTTCACAGAATGCTTCTTTGTAGTTTTTATTTGAATATATTACTTTTTCCGTGATATGCATCGTAGCACTACAAATGTCCACTTGCTGTTTCTACAGAAAGAGTGTTTCAGAACACCTCAATAAAAGGTGAGGTTCAACTCTTTAGTTGAACTCACAGCTCAGAAAGAAGTTTCACAGAATGCTTCTGTGTAGTTTTTATTTGAATATATTCCTTTTTCCGCGATAGGCCTCATAGCGCTCCAAATGTCCTCTTGTGGTTTCTACAGAATGAGTGTTTCAAAACTCATCAATGAAATGTCAGTTTCAACTTGGTTAGTTGAACGCACAGATCAGAAAGAAGTTTCACAGACTGCTTCTTTGTAGTTTTTATTTGAATATATTCCTTTTTCCGCGATTGGCCTTGTAGCGCTCCAATTGTCCACTTGCAGTTTCTACAGAAAGAGTGTTTGAAAAATCCTCAATCAAAAGTAAGCTTCTACACTGTTAGTAGAATTCACAAATCAGAAATATGTTTCACAGAATGCTTCTGTGTAGTTTTTATTTGAAGATATTCCTTTTTCCGCGATAGACCTCATAGGGCTCCAAATGTCCACTTCCAGTTTCTACAGAAAGTGTGTTTCAAAACTCCGCAATCAAAAGTAATTTTGAACTCTGATAGTTGAACGCACAGATCAGAAATAAGTTTCACAGAATGCTTCTGTGTAGTTTTTATTTCAGGAGATTCCTTTTTCCACCATAGGCCTCATAGCGCTCCAAATGTCCACTTTCAGTTTCTACAGAAAGAGTGTTTCAAAACTCCGCAATCAAAAGTAATTTTCAACTCTGATAGTTGAACGCACGGATCAGAAAGGAGGTTCGCAGAATGCTTCTGTGTAGTTTTTATTTGAAGATATTCCTTTTTCGGCGAAAGGCCTCGTAGCACTCCAAATGACCAATTGCAGTTTCTAGGGAAAGAGTGTTTCAAATCTCCTCAATCAGAAGTAAGTTTCAACCCTCTTAGTTGAACACACAGATCAGAAATAAGTTTCACACAATGCTTCTGTGTAGTTTTTATTTGAAGATATTTCTATTTCTGTGAAAGCCTCATAGCACTCCAAATATCCAGTTTCAGTTACCTCAGAAGGAGTGTTTCAAAACACCTCAATAAAAAAGTAATGTTCAACTCTGTTAGTTGATCTCACCGATCAGAAAGAAGATTCACTGAATGCTTCTGGGTAGTTTTTATTTGAATATATTCCTTTTTCTGCAATAGGTCTCATAGCACTCCAAATGTCCAGTTGCAGTCTCTATAGAAAGAATGTTTCAAAACTCTTCAATCAAAAGTAAGTTTCAACTCTGTTCCCTGAATGCACAGAACAGAAAAAAGTTTCACAGAATGCTTCTTTGTAGTTTTTATTTGAATATATTCCTTTTTCCACGATAGGCCTCATAGTGCTCCAAATGTCCACTTGCAGCTTCTACAATAAGAGGGATTCAAAACTTCTCAAACAGAGGTAAGGCTCAACTCTATTAGTTGAACGCACAGCTCAGAAAGAAGTTTCACTGAATGCTTCTGTGTAGTTTTTATTTGAAGATATTCCTTTTTCCGCGATAGGCCTCATTGTGCTACAAATGTCCACTTGCAGTTTCTACAGATAGGGTGTTTCAAAACTCCTCCATCAAAAGTAAGGTTCAACACACTTAGTTGAACGTACAGATCAGAAAGAAGTTTCACAGAATTCTTCTGTGTAGTTTTTATTTGAAGATATTCCTTTTTCCGCAATAGGCTTCATAGCGCTCCAGATGTCCACTTTCAGTTAAAACACAAAGAGTGTTTCAAAGCTCCTCAATCAAAAGTAAGGTTCAACTCTGATAGTAGAACGCACAGATCAGAAATAAGTTTCACAGAATGGTTCTGTGTAGTCTTTATTTGAAGATATCTCTTTTTAAGCGATAGGTCTCATAACGCTCCAAATGTCCTCTTGCAGTTTCTACAGAAAGAGTGTTTCAAAACTCCTTAATCCAAAGTAAGGTCCAATTCTGTTAACTGAACGCACAGATCAGAAGGAAGTTTCACAGGATCCTTCTGTATACTTTTTATTTGAAGATATTCCTTTTTCTGAGATAGGCCACATTGCACTCCAAATGTCCACTTGCAGTATATACAGAAAGAGTGTTTCCAATCTCCTCAATCAAAAGTGAGGTTCAACTCTCTTATGTGAACACGCAGATCAGAAAAAAGTTTCACAGAATGCTTCTGTGTAGTTTTTATTTGAAGATATTCCTTTTTGCATGATAGGCCTCATAGCGCTCAAAATTTCCACTTGCACTGTCTACAGAAAGACTGTTTCAAATCTCCTCAATCAAAAGTAGTTTTCAACTCTGTTATTTCAACGGACATATCAGAGAGAAGTTTCACAGAATGCTTCTGTGTAGTTTTTATTAGAAGATATTCCTTTTTCCGCTATAGGCCTAATAGCGCTGCAAATATTCATTTGCAGTTTCTACAGAAAGAGTGTTTCAAAACTCCTCAATCAAAAGTAAAGTTCAACTCTGTTAGTTGAATGCACAGATCAGAAAGAAGTTTCACAGAATGCTTCTATGTAGTTTTTATTTGAAGATATTCCTTTTTCCGCAATAGGCCTCGTAGAGCTCAAAATGTCTACATTCATTTTCTACAGAAAGAGTGTTTCAAGACTCCTCAATCAAAAGTAATTTTCATCTCAGATAGTTGAACTCTCAGATCAGAAAGAAGAATCACAGAATGCTTCTGTGTAGTTTTTATTTGAAGATATTTATTTTTCCGCGAGAGGCCTCATTGCGCTCCAAATGTCCACTTGCATTTCCTACAGAATGAGTGTTTCAAAACTCCTCAATCAAACGTAAGGTTCAACTCTGTTAGTTGAATGCACAGATAAGAAAGTAGTTTCACAGAATGTTCCTGTGTAGCTTTTATTTGTAGATATTTCTTTTTCACGACGTGCCTCATAGAGCTCCAAATGTCCACTTGCAGTTTTTACAGAAAGAGCGTTTCAAAACAACGCAATCAAAAGTACGGTTCAAATCTGTTAGTTGAACTCACAGATCAGAAACAAGTTACACAGAATGCTTCTGTGTCGTTTTCATTTGAAAGTATTTGTTTTTCCAAGATAGGCCTCGTAGAGCTCCAAATGTCCACTTGCAGTTTCTACAGAATGAATGTTTCAAAACTCCTCAATCAATAGTAAGATTCAACTCTGTTAGTTGGACGCGCAGATGAGAAAGAAGTTTCACAGAATGCTTCTGTGTAGTTTTTATTTGAAGATATCCCTTTTTCCACGATACTCCTCATAGCACTCCAAATGTCCACTTGCAGTTACTACAGAAAGAGTGTTTCAAAACTCCTCAATCAAAAGTAAGGTTCAACCCTATTTGTTGAATGCCCAGATCAGAAAGAAGTTTCACAGAATGCTTCTGTGTAGTTTTTATTTCAGGAGATTCCTTTTTCCAAGATAGGCCTCATTGCGCTCCAAATGTCCACTTTCAGTTTCTACAGAAAGAATGTTTCAAAACTCCGCAATCAAAAGTAATTTTCAACTCTGATAGTTGAACGCACAGATCAGAAAGAAGGTTCGCAGAATGCTTCTGTGTAGTTTTTATTTGAAGATATTCCTTTTTCGGCGAAAGGCCTCGTAGCGCTCCAAATGACCAATTGCAGTTTCTAGAGAAAGAGTGTTTCAAATCTCCTCAATCAGAAGTAAGTTTCAACTCTCTTAGTTGAACACACAGATCAGAAATAAGTTTCACAGAATGCTTCTGTGTAGTTTTTATTTGAAGATATTGCTATCTCTGCGAAAACCTCATAGCACTCCAAATGTCCACTTTCAGTTACCTCAGAAAGAGTGTTTCAAAACACCTCAATAAAAAGTAATGTTCAACTCTGTTAGTTGATCTCACCGATCAGAAAGGAGATTCACTGAATGCTTCTGGGTAGTTTTTATTTGAATATTTTCCTTTTTCTGCCATGGGCCTCAGAGCACTCCAAATGTCCAGTTGCAGTTTCTATAGAAAGAATGTTTCAAAACTCTTCAATCAAAAGTAAGTTTCAACTCTGTTGGCTGAATGCACAGAACAGAAAAAAGTTTCACAGAATGCTTCTTTGTAGTTTTTATTTGAATATATTACTTTTTCCGTGATATGCATCGTAGCACTACAAATGTCCACTTGCTGTTTCTACAGAAAGAGTGTTTCAGAACACCTCAATAAAAGGTGAGGTTCAACTCTTTAGTTGAACACACAGCTCAGAAAGAAGTTTCACAGAATGCTTCTGTGTAGTTTTTATTTGAATATATTCCTTTTTCCGCGATAGGCCTCATAGCGCTCCAAATGTCCTCTTGTGGTTTCTACAGAATGAGTGTTTCAAAACTCATCAATGAAATGTCAGTTTCAACTTGGTTAGTTGAACGCACAGATCAGAAAGAAGTTTCACAGACTGCTTCTTTGTAGTTTTTATTTGAATATATTCCTTTTTCCGCGATTGGCCTTGTAGCGCTCCAATTGTCCACTTGCAGTTTCTACAGAAAGAGTGTTTGAAAAATCCTCAATCAAAAGTAAGCTTCTACACTGTTAGTAGAATTCACAAATCAGAAATATGTTTCACAGAATGCTTCTGTGTAGTTTTTATTTGAAGATATTCCTTTTTCCGCGATAGACCTCATAGGGCTCCAAATGTCCACTTCCAGTTTCTACAGAAAGTGTGTTTCAAAACTCCGCAATCAAAAGTAATTTTGAACTCTGATAGTTGAACGCACAGATCAGAAATAAGTTTCACAGAATGCTTCTGTGTAGTTTTTATTTCAGGAGATTCCTTTTTCCACCATAGGCCTCATAGCGCTCCAAATGTCCACTTTCAGTTTCTACAGAAAGAGTGTTTCAAAACTCCGCAATCAAAAGTAATTTTCAACTCTGATAGTTGAACGCACGGATCAGAAAGGAGGTTCGCAGAATGCTTCTGTGTAGTTTTTATTTGAAGATATTCCTTTTTCGGCGAAAGGCCTCGTAGCACTCCAAATGACCAATTGCAGTTTCTAGGGAAAGAGTGTTTCAAATCTCCTCAATCAGAAGTAAGTTTCAACCCTCTTAGTTGAACACACAGATCAGAAATAAGTTTCACACAATGCTTCTGTGTAGTTTTTATTTGAAGATATTTCTATTTCTGTGAAAGCCTCATAGCACTCCAAATATCCAGTTTCAGTTACCTCAGAAGGAGTGTTTCAAAACACCTCAATAAAAAAGTAATGTTCAACTCTGTTAGTTGATCTCACCGATCAGAAAGAAGATTCACTGAATGCTTCTGGGTAGTTTTTATTTGAATATATTCCTTTTTCTGCAATAGGTCTCATAGCACTCCAAATGTCCAGTTGCAGTCTCTATAGAAAGAATGTTTCAAAACTCTTCAATCAAAAGTAAGTTTCAACTCTGTTCCCTGAATGCACAGAACAGAAAAAAGTTTCACAGAATGCTTCTTTGTAGTTTTTATTTGAATATATTCCTTTTTCCACGATAGGCCTCATAGTGCTCCAAATGTCCACTTGCAGCTTCTACAATAAGAGGGATTCAAAACTTCTCAAACAGAGGTAAGGCTCAACTCTATTAGTTGAACGCACAGCTCAGAAAGAAGTTTCACTGAATGCTTCTGTGTAGTTTTTATTTGAAGATATTCCTTTTTCCGCGATAGGCCTCATTGTGCTACAAATGTCCACTTGCAGTTTCTACAGATAGGGTGTTTCAAAACTCCTCCATCAAAAGTAAGGTTCAACACACTTAGTTGAACGTACAGATCAGAAAGAAGTTTCACAGAATTCTTCTGTGTAGTTTTTATTTGAAGATATTCCTTTTTCCGCAATAGGCTTCATAGCGCTCCAGATGTCCACTTTCAGTTAAAACACAAAGAGTGTTTCAAAGCTCCTCAATCAAAAGTAAGGTTCAACTCTGATAGTAGAACGCACAGATCAGAAATAAGTTTCACAGAATGGTTCTGTGTAGTCTTTATTTGAAGATATCTCTTTTTAAGCGATAGGTCTCATAACGCTCCAAATGTCCTCTTGCAGTTTCTACAGAAAGAGTGTTTCAAAACTCCTTAATCCAAAGTAAGGTCCAATTCTGTTAACTGAACGCACAGATCAGAAGGAAGTTTCACAGGATCCTTCTGTATACTTTTTATTTGAAGATATTCCTTTTTCTGAGATAGGCCACATTGCACTCCAAATGTCCACTTGCAGTATATACAGAAAGAGTGTTTCCAATCTCCTCAATCAAAAGTGAGGTTCAACTCTCTTATGTGAACACGCAGATCAGAAAAAAGTTTCACAGAATGCTTCTGTGTAGTTTTTATTTGAAGATATTCCTTTTTGCATGATAGGCCTCATAGCGCTCAAAATTTCCACTTGCACTGTCTACAGAAAGACTGTTTCAAATCTCCTCAATCAAAAGTAGTTTTCAACTCTGTTATTTCAACGGACATATCAGAGAGAAGTTTCACAGAATGCTTCTGTGTAGTTTTTATTAGAAGATATTCCTTTTTCCGCTATAGGCCTAATAGCGCTGCAAATATTCATTTGCAGTTTCTACAGAAAGAGTGTTTCAAAACTCCTCAATCAAAAGTAAAGTTCAACTCTGTTAGTTGAATGCACAGATCAGAAAGAAGTTTCACAGAATGCTTCTATGTAGTTTTTATTTGAAGATATTCCTTTTTCCGCAATAGGCCTCGTAGAGCTCAAAATGTCTACATTCATTTTCTACAGAAAGAGTGTTTCAAGACTCCTCAATCAAAAGTAATTTTCATCTCAGATAGTTGAACTCTCAGATCAGAAAGAAGAATCACAGAATGCTTCTGTGTAGTTTTTATTTGAAGATATTTATTTTTCCGCGAGAGGCCTCATTGCGCTCCAAATGTCCACTTGCATTTCCTACAGAATGAGTGTTTCAAAACTCCTCAATCAAACGTAAGGTTCAACTCTGTTAGTTGAATGCACAGATAAGAAAGTAGTTTCACAGAATGTTCCTGTGTAGCTTTTATTTGTAGATATTTCTTTTTCACGACGTGCCTCATAGAGCTCCAAATGTCCACTTGCAGTTTTTACAGAAAGAGCGTTTCAAAACAACGCAATCAAAAGTACGGTTCAAATCTGTTAGTTGAACTCACAGATCAGAAACAAGTTACACAGAATGCTTCTGTGTCGTTTTCATTTGAAAGTATTTGTTTTTCCAAGATAGGCCTCGTAGAGCTCCAAATGTCCACTTGCAGTTTCTACAGAATGAATGTTTCAAAACTCCTCAATCAATAGTAAGATTGAACTCTGTTAGTTGGACGCGCAGATGAGAAAGAAGTTTCACAGAATGCTTCTGTGTAGTTTTTATTTGAAGATATCCCTTTTTCCACGATACTCCTCATAGCACTCCAAATGTCCACTTGCAGTTACTACAGAAAGAGTGTTTCAAAACTCCTCAATCAAAAGTAAGGTTCAACCCTATTTGTTGAATGCCCAGATCAGAAAGAAGTTTCACAGAATGCTTCTGTGTAGTTTTTATTTCAGGAGATTCCTTTTTCCAAGATAGGCCTCATTGCGCTCCAAATGTCCACTTTCAGTTTCTACAGAAAGAATGTTTCAAAACTCCGCAATCAAAAGTAATTTTCAACTCTGATAGTTGAACGCACAGATCAGAAAGAAGGTTCGCAGAATGCTTCTGTGTAGTTTTTATTTGAAGATATTCCTTTTTCGGCGAAAGGCCTCGTAGCGCTCCAAATGACCAATTGCAGTTTCTAGAGAAAGAGTGTTTCAAATCTCCTCAATCAGAAGTAAGTTTCAACTCTCTTAGTTGAACACACAGATCAGAAATAAGTTTCACAGAATGCTTCTGTGTAGTTTTTATTTGAAGATATTGCTATCTCTGCGAAAACCTCATAGCACTCCAAATGTCCACTTTCAGTTACCTCAGAAAGAGTGTTTCAAAACACCTCAATAAAAAGTAATGTTCAACTCTGTTAGTTGATCTCACCGATCAGAAAGGAGATTCACTGAATGCTTCTGGGTAGTTTTTATTTGAATATTTTCCTTTTTCTGCCATGGGCCTCAGAGCACTCCAAATGTCCAGTTGCAGTTTCTATAGAAAGAATGTTTCAAAACTCTTCAATCAAAAGTAAGTTTCAACTCTGTTGGCTGAATGCACAGAACAGAAAAAAGTTTCACAGAATGCTTCTTTGTAGTTTTTATTTGAATATATTACTTTTTCCGTGATATGCATCGTAGCACTACAAATGTCCACTTGCTGTTTCTACAGAAAGAGTGTTTCAGAACACCTCAATAAAAGGTGAGGTTCAACTCTTTAGTTGAACACACAGCTCAGAAAGAAGTTTCACAGAATGCTTCTGTGTAGTTTTTATTTGAATATATTCCTTTTTCCGCGATAGGCCTCATAGCGCTCCAAATGTCCTCTTGTGGTTTCTACAGAATGAGTGTTTCAAAACTCATCAATGAAATGTCAGTTTCAACTTGGTTAGTTGAACGCACAGATCAGAAAGAAGTTTCACAGACTGCTTCTTTGTAGTTTTTATTTGAATATATTCCTTTTTCCGCGATTGGCCTTGTAGCGCTCCAATTGTCCACTTGCAGTTTCTACAGAAAGAGTGTTTGAAAAATCCTCAATCAAAAGTAAGCTTCTACACTGTTAGTAGAATTCACAAATCAGAAATATGTTTCACAGAATGCTTCTGTGTAGTTTTTATTTGAAGATATTCCTTTTTCCGCGATAGACCTCATAGGGCTCCAAATGTCCACTTCCAGTTTCTACAGAAAGTGTGTTTCAAAACTCCGCAATCAAAAGTAATTTTGAACTCTGATAGTTGAACGCACAGATCAGAAATAAGTTTCACAGAATGCTTCTGTGTAGTTTTTATTTCAGGAGATTCCTTTTTCCACCATAGGCCTCATAGCGCTCCAAATGTCCACTTTCAGTTTCTACAGAAAGAGTGTTTCAAAACTCCGCAATCAAAAGTAATTTTCAACTCTGATAGTTGAACGCACGGATCAGAAAGGAGGTTCGCAGAATGCTTCTGTGTAGTTTTTATTTGAAGATATTCCTTTTTCGGCGAAAGGCCTCGTAGCACTCCAAATGACCAATTGCAGTTTCTAGGGAAAGAGTGTTTCAAATCTCCTCAATCAGAAGTAAGTTTCAACCCTCTTAGTTGAACACACAGATCAGAAATAAGTTTCACACAATGCTTCTGTGTAGTTTTTATTTGAAGATATTTCTATTTCTGTGAAAGCCTCATAGCACTCCAAATATCCAGTTTCAGTTACCTCAGAAGGAGTGTTTCAAAACACCTCAATAAAAAAGTAATGTTCAACTCTGTTAGTTGATCTCACCGATCAGAAAGAAGATTCACTGAATGCTTCTGGGTAGTTTTTATTTGAATATATTCCTTTTTCTGCAATAGGTCTCATAGCACTCCAAATGTCCAGTTGCAGTCTCTATAGAAAGAATGTTTCAAAACTCTTCAATCAAAAGTAAGTTTCAACTCTGTTCCCTGAATGCACAGAACAGAAAAAAGTTTCACAGAATGCTTCTTTGTAGTTTTTATTTGAATATATTCCTTTTTCCACGATAGGCCTCATAGTGCTCCAAATGTCCACTTGCAGCTTCTACAATAAGAGGGATTCAAAACTTCTCAAACAGAGGTAAGGCTCAACTCTATTAGTTGAACGCACAGCTCAGAAAGAAGTTTCACTGAATGCTTCTGTGTAGTTTTTATTTGAAGATATTCCTTTTTCCGCGATAGGCCTCATTGTGCTACAAATGTCCACTTGCAGTTTCTACAGATAGGGTGTTTCAAAACTCCTCCATCAAAAGTAAGGTTCAACACACTTAGTTGAACGTACAGATCAGAAAGAAGTTTCACAGAATTCTTCTGTGTAGTTTTTATTTGAAGATATTCCTTTTTCCGCAATAGGCTTCATAGCGCTCCAGATGTCCACTTTCAGTTAAAACACAAAGAGTGTTTCAAAGCTCCTCAATCAAAAGTAAGGTTCAACTCTGATAGTAGAACGCACAGATCAGAAATAAGTTTCACAGAATGGTTCTGTGTAGTCTTTATTTGAAGATATCTCTTTTTAAGCGATAGGTCTCATAACGCTCCAAATGTCCTCTTGCAGTTTCTACAGAAAGAGTGTTTCAAAACTCCTTAATCCAAAGTAAGGTCCAATTCTGTTAACTGAACGCACAGATCAGAAGGAAGTTTCACAGGATCCTTCTGTATACTTTTTATTTGAAGATATTCCTTTTTCTGAGATAGGCCACATTGCACTCCAAATGTCCACTTGCAGTATATACAGAAAGAGTGTTTCCAATCTCCTCAATCAAAAGTGAGGTTCAACTCTCTTATGTGAACACGCAGATCAGAAAAAAGTTTCACAGAATGCTTCTGTGTAGTTTTTATTTGAAGATATTCCTTTTTGCATGATAGGCCTCATAGCGCTCAAAATTTCCACTTGCACTGTCTACAGAAAGACTGTTTCAAATCTCCTCAATCAAAAGTAGTTTTCAACTCTGTTATTTCAACGGACATATCAGAGAGAAGTTTCACAGAATGCTTCTGTGTAGTTTTTATTAGAAGATATTCCTTTTTCCGCTATAGGCCTAATAGCGCTGCAAATATTCATTTGCAGTTTCTACAGAAAGAGTGTTTCAAAACTCCTCAATCAAAAGTAAAGTTCAACTCTGTTAGTTGAATGCACAGATCAGAAAGAAGTTTCACAGAATGCTTCTATGTAGTTTTTATTTGAAGATATTCCTTTTTCCGCAATAGGCCTCGTAGAGCTCAAAATGTCTACATTCATTTTCTACAGAAAGAGTGTTTCAAGACTCCTCAATCAAAAGTAATTTTCATCTCAGATAGTTGAACTCTCAGATCAGAAAGAAGAATCACAGAATGCTTCTGTGTAGTTTTTATTTGAAGATATTTATTTTTCCGCGAGAGGCCTCATTGCGCTCCAAATGTCCACTTGCATTTCCTAGAGAATGAGTGTTTCAAAACTCCTCAATCAAACGTAAGGTTCAACTCTGTTAGTTGAATGCACAGATAAGAAAGTAGTTTCACAGAATGTTCCTGTGTAGCTTTTATTTGTAGATATTTCTTTTTCACGACGGGCCTCATAGAGCTCCAAATGTCCACTTGCAGTTTTTACAGAAAGAGCGTTTCAAAACAACGCAATCAAAAGTACGGTTCAAATCTGTTAGTTGAACTCACAGATCAGAAACAAGTTACACAGAATGCTTCTGTGTCGTTTTCATTTGAAAGTATTTGTTTTTCCAAGATAGGCCTCGTAGAGCTCCAAATGTCCACTTGCAGTTTTTACAGAAAGAGCGTTTCAAAACAACGCAATCAAAAGTACGGTTCAAATCTGTTAGTTGAACTCACAGATCAGAAACAAGTTACACAGAATGCTTCTGTGTCGTTTTCATTTGAAAGTATTTGTTTTTCTAAGATAGGCCTCGTAGAGCTCCAAATGTCCACTTGCAGTTTCTACAGAATGAATGTTTCAAAACTCCTCAATCAATAGTAAGATTGAACTCTGTTAGTTGGACGCGCAGATGAGAAAGAAGTTTCACAGAATGCTTCTGTGTAGTTTTTATTTGAAGATATCCCTTTTTCCACGATACTCCTCATAGCACTCCAAATATCCACTTGCAGTTACTACAGAAAGAGTGTTTCAAAACTCCTCAATCAAAAGTAAGGTTCAACCCTATTTGTTGAATGCCCAGATCAGAAAGAAGTTTCACAGAATGCTTCTGTGTAGTTTTTATTTCAGGAGATTCCTTTTTCCAAGATAGGCCTCATTGCGCTCCAAATGTCCACTTTCAGTTTCTACAGAAAGAATGTTTCAAAACTCCGCAATCAAAAGTAATTTTCAACTCTGATAGTTGAACGCACAGATCAGAAAGAAGGTTCGCAGAATGCTTCTGTGTAGTTTTTATTTGAAGATATTCCTTTTTCGGCGAAAGGCCTCGTAGCGCTCCAAATGACCAATTGCAGTTTCTAGAGAAAGAGTGTTTCAAATCTCCTCAATCAGAAGTAAGTTTCAACTCTCTTAGTTGAACACACAGATCAGAAATAAGTTTCACAGAATGCTTCTGTGTAGTTTTTATTTGAAGATATTGCTATCTCTGCGAAAACCTCATAGCACTCCAAATGTCCACTTTCAGTTACCTCAGAAAGAGTGTTTCAAAACACCTCAATAAAAAGTAATGTTCAACTCTGTTAGTTGATCTCACCGATCAGAAAGGAGATTCACTGAATGCTTCTGGGTAGTTTTTATTTGAATATTTTCCTTTTTCTGCCATGGGCCTCAGAGCACTCCAAATGTCCAGTTGCAGTTTCTATAGAAAGAATGTTTCAAAACTCTTCAATCAAAAGTAAGTTTCAACTCTGTTGGCTGAATGCACAGAACAGAAAAAAGTTTCACAGAATGCTTCTTTGTAGTTTTTATTTGAATATATTACTTTTTCCGTGATATGCATCGTAGCACTACAAATGTCCACTTGCTGTTTCTACAGAAAGAGTGTTTCAGAACACCTCAATAAAAGGTGAGGTTCAACTCTTTAGTTGAACTCACAGCTCAGAAAGAAGTTTCACAGAATGCTTCTGTGTAGTTTTTATTTGAATATATTCCTTTTTCCGCGATAGGCCTCATAGCGCTCCAAATGTCCTCTTGTGGTCTCTACAGAATGAGTGTTTCAAAACTCCTCAATGAAATGTCAGTTTCAACTTGGTTAGTTGAACGCACAGATCAGAAAGAAGTTTCACAGACTGCTTCTTTGTAGTTTTTATTTGAATATATTCCTTTTTCCGCGATTGGCCTCGTAGCGCTCCAATTGTCCACTTGCAGTTTCTACAGAAAGAGTGTTTGAAAAATCCTCAATCAAAAGTAAGCTTCTACACTGTTAGTAGAATGCACAAATCAGAAATATGTTTCACAGAATGCTTCTGTGTAGTTTTTATTTGAAGATATTCCTTTTTCCGCAATAGACCTCATAGGGCTCCAAATGTCCACTTCCAGTTTCTACAGAAAGTGTGTTTCAAAACTCCGCAATCAAAAGTAATTTTCAACTCTGATAGTTGAACGCAAAGATCAGAAATAAGTTTCACAGAATGCTTCTGTGTAGTTTTTATTTGAAGATATTCCTTTTTCGGCGAAAGGCCTCGTAGCGCTCCAAATGACCAATTGCAGTTTCTAGGGAAAGAATGTTTCAAATCTCCTCAATCAGAAGTAAGCTTCAACCCTCTTAGTTGAACACACAGATCAGAAATAAGTTCCACACAATGCTTCTGTGTAGTTTTTATTTGAAGATATTTCTATTTCTGTGAAAGCCTCATAGCACTCCAAATATCCACTTTCAGTTACCTCAGAAGGAGTGTTTCAAAACACCTCAATAAAAAAGTAATATTCAACTCTGTTAGTTGATCTCACCAATCAGAAAGAAGATTCACTGAATGCTTCTGGGTAGTTTTTATTTGAATATATTCCTTTTTCTGCAATAGGCCTCATAGCACTCCAAATGTCCAGTTGCAGTTTCTATAGAAAGAATGTTTCAAAACTCTTCAATCAAAAGTAAGTTTCAAGTCTGTTGGCTGAATGCACAGAACAGAAAATGTTTCACAGAATGCTTCTTTGTAGTTTTTATTTGAATATATTCCTTTTTCCACGATAGGCCTCATAGTGCTCCAAATGTCCACTTGCAGCTTCTACAATAAGAGGGATTCAAAACTTCTCAATCAGAAGTAAGGCTCAACTCTATTAGTTGAACGCACAGCTCAGAAAGAAGTTTCACTGAATGCTTCTGTGTAGTTTTTATTTGAAGATATTCCTTTTTCCGCGATAGGCCTCATTGTGCTACAAATGTCCACTTGCAGTTTCTACAGATAGAGTGTTTCAAAACTCCTCCATCAAAAGTAAGGTTCAACACACTTAGTTGAACGTACAGATCAGAAAGAAGTTTCACAGAATTCTTCTGTGTAGTTTTTATTTGAAGATATTCCTTTTTCCGCAATAGGCCTCATAGCGCTCCAGATGTCCACTTTCAGTTAAAACACAAAGAGTGTTTCAAAACTCCTCAATCAAAAGTAAGGTTCAACTCTGATAGTAGAACACACAGATCAGAAATAAGTTTCACAGAATGTTTCTGTGTAGTCTTTATTTGAAGATATGCCTTTTTAAGCGATAGGTCTCATAACGCTCCAAATGTCCTCTTGCAGTTTCTACAGAAAGAGTGTTTCAAAACTCCTTAATCCAAAGTAAGGTCCAATTCTGTTAACTGAACTCGCAGATGAGAAAATAGTTTCACAGGATCCTTCTGTATAGTTTTTATTTGAAGATATTCCTTTTTGCACGATAGGCCTCATAGCGCTCAAAATTTCCACTTGCACTTTCTACAGAAAGACTGTTTCAAAACTCCTCAATCAAAAGTAGTTTTCAACTCTGTTATTTCCACGGACATATCAGAGAGAAGTTTCACAGAATGCTTCTGTGTAGTTTTTATTTGAAGATATTACTTTTTCCAGTATAGGCCTAATAGCGCTGCAAATATTCATTTGCAGTTTCTACAGAAAGAGTGTTTCAAAACTCCTCAAACAAAAGTAAAGTTCAACTCTGTTAGTTGAATGCACAGATCAGAAAGAAGTTTCACAGAATGCTTCTATGTAGTTTTTATTTGAAGATATTCCTTTTTCCGCAATAGGCCTCATAGAGCTCAAAATGTCTACATTCATTTTCTACAGAAAGAGTGTTTCAAGACTCCTCAATCAAAAGTAATTTTCATCTCAGATCGTTGAACTCTCAGATCAGAAAGAAGATTCACAGAATGCTTCTGTGTAGTTTTTATTTGAAGATATTCATTTTTCCACGAGAGGTCTCATTGCGCTCCAAATGTCCACTTGCAGTTCCTACAGAATGAATGTTTCAAAACTCCTCAATCAAACGTAAGGTTCAACTCTGTTAGTTGAATGCACAGATAAGAAAGTAGTTTCACAGAATGTTCCTGTGTAGCTTTTATTTGTAGATGTTTCTTTTTCACGACGGGCCACATAGAGCTCCAAATGTCCACTTGCAGTTTTCACAGAAAGAGCGTTTCAAAACAACGCAATCAAAAGTACGGTTCAAATCTGTTAGTTGAACTCACAGATCAGAAACAAGTTACACAGAATGCTTCTGTGTCGTTTTCATTTGAAAGTATTTGATTTTCCACGATAGGCCTCGTAGAGCTCCAAATGTCCACTTGCAGTTTCTACAGAAAGAATGTTTCAAAACTCCTCAATCAATAGTAAGATTCAACTCTGTTAGTTGGACGCACAGATGAGAAAGAAGTTTCACAGAATGCTTCTGTGTAGTTTTTATTTGAAGATATCCCTTTTTCCACGATACTCCTCATAGCACTCCAAATGTCCACTTGCAGTTACTACAGAAAGAGTGTTTCAAAACTCCTCAATCAAAAGTAAGGTTCAACTCTATTTGTTGAATGCCCAGATCAGAAAGAAGTTTCACAGAATGCTTCTGTGTAGTTTTTATTTCAAGAGATTCCTTTTTCCACGATAGGCCTCATAGCGCTCCAAATGTCTA
Organism: Symphalangus syndactylus; assembly: GCF_028878055.3. Classification (NCBI taxonomy): domain Eukaryota; kingdom Metazoa; phylum Chordata; class Mammalia; order Primates; family Hylobatidae; genus Symphalangus; species Symphalangus syndactylus. The sequence goes on along the minus strand of NC_072434.2, from coordinate 43,968,737 downwards.
CTTTCAGTTTCTACAGAAAGAGTGTTTCAAAACTCCGCAATCAAAAGTAATTTTCAACTCTGATAGTTGAACGCACGGATCAGAAAGAAGGTTCGCAGAATGCTTCTGTGTAGTTTTTATTTGAAGATATTCCTTTTTCGGCGAAAGGCCTCGTAGCGCTCCAAATGACCAATTGCAGTTTCTAGAGAAAGAGTGTTTCAAATCTCCTCAATCAGAAGTAAGTTTCAACTCTCTTAGTTGAACACACAGATCAGAAATAAGTTTCACAGAATGCTTCTGTGTAGTTTTTATTTGAAGATATTGCTATTTCTGAGAAAGCCTCATAGCACTCCACATATCCACTTTCAGTTACCTCAGAAAGAGTGTTTCAAAACACCTCAATAAAAAGTAATGTTCAACTCTGTTAGTTGATCTCACCGATCAGAAAGAAGATTCACTGAATGCTTCTGGGTAGTTTTTATTTGAATATATTCCTTTTTCTGCCATGGGCCTCATAGCACTCCAAATGTCCAGTTGCAGTTTCTATAGAAAGAATGTTTCAAAACTCTTCAATCAAAAGTAAGTTTCAACACTGTTGGCTGAATGCACAGAACAGAGAAAAGTTTCACAGAATGCTTCTTTGTAGTTTTTATTTGAATATATTCCTTTTTCCATGATAGGCCTCATAGTGCTCCAAATGTCCACTTGCAGCTTCTGCAATAAGAGGGATTCAAAACTTCTCAATCAGAAGTAAGGCTCAACTCTATTAGTTGAACGCACAGCTCAGAAAGAAGTTTCATTGAATGCTTCTGTGTAGTTTTTATTTGAAGATATTACTTTTTCCGCGATAGGCCTTATTGTGCTACAAATGTCCACTTGCAGTTTCTACAGATAGAGTGTTTCAAAACTCCTCCATCAAAAGTAAGGTTCAACACACTTAGTTGAACGTACAGATCAGAAAGAAGTTTCGCAGAATTCTTCTGTGTAGTTTTTATTTGAAGATATTCCTTTTTCCGCAATAGGCCTCATAGCGCTCCAGATGTCCACTTTCAGTTAAAACACAAAGAGTGTTTCAAAACTCCTCAATCAAAAGTAAGGTTCAACTCTGATAGTAGAACGCACAGATCAGAAATAAGTTTCACAGAATGCTTCTGTGTAGTCTTTATTTGAAGATATGCCTTTTTAAGCGATAGGTCTCATAACGCTCCAAATGTCCTCTTGCAGTTTCTACAGAAAGAGTGTTTCAAAACTCCTTAATCCAAAGTAAGGTCCAATTCTGTTAACTGAACGCACAGATTAGAAGTAAGTTTCACAGGATCCTTCTGTATAGTTTTTATTTGAAGATATTCCTTTTTCTGAGATACGCCACATTGCACTCCAAATGTCCACTTGCAGTATATACAGAAAAAGTGTTTCCAATCTCCTCAATCAAAAGTGAGGTTCAACACTCTTATTTGAACGCGCAGATCAGAAAAAAGTTTCACAGAATGCTTTGTGTAGATTTTATTTGAAGATATTCCTTTTTGCATGATAGGCCTCATAGCGATCAAAATTTCCACTTGCGCTTTCTACAGAAAGACTTTCAAAACTCCTGAATCAAAAGTAGTTTGCAACTCTGTTATTTCAACGGACATATCAGAGAGAAGTTTCACAGAATGCTTCTGTGTAGTTTTTATTTGAAGATATTACTTTTTCCGCTATAGGCCTAATAGCGCTGCAAATATTCATTTGCAGTTTCTACAGAAAGAGTGTTTCAAAACTCCTCAATCAAAAGTAAAGTTCAACTCTGTTAGTTGAATGCACAGATCAGAAAGAAGTTTCACAGAATGCTTCTGTGTAGTTTTTATTTGAAGATATTCCTTTTTTGGCGAAAGGCCTCGTAGCGCTCCAAATGACCAATTGCAGTTTCTAGAGAAAGGGTGTTTCAAATCTCCTCAATCAGAAGTAAGTTTCAACTCTCTTAGTTGAACACACCGATCAGAAATAAGTTTCACAGAATGCTTCTGTGTAGTTTTTATTTGAAGATATTGCTATTTCTGCGAAAGCCTCATAGCACTCCAAATATCCACTTTCAGTTACCTCAGAAAGAGTGTTTCAAAACACCTCAATAAAAAGTAATGTTCAACTCTGTTAGTTGATCTCACCGATCAGAAAGAAGATTCACTGAATGCTTCTGGGTAGTTTTTATTTGAATATATTCCTTTTTCTGCCATGGGCCTCATAGCACTCCAAATGTCCAGTTGCAGTTTCTATAGAAAGAATGTTTCAAAACTCTTCAATCAAAAGTAAGTTTCAAGTCTGTTGGCTGAATGCACAGAACAGAAAATGTTTCACAGAATGCTTCTTTGTAGTTTTTATTTGAATATATTCCTTTTTCCACGATAGGCCTCATAGTGCTCCAAATGTCCACTTGCAGCTTCTACAATAAGAGGGATTCAAAACTTCTCAATCAGAAGTAAGGCTCAACTCTATTAGTTGAACGCACAGCTCAGAAAGAAGTTTCACTGAATGCTTCTGTGTAGTTTTTATTTGAAGATATTCCTTTTTCCGCGATAGGCCTCATTGTGCTACAAATGTCCACTTGCAGTTTCTACAGATAGAGTGTTTCAAAACTCCTCCATCAAAAGTAAGGTTCAACACACTTAGTTGAACGTACAGATCAGAAAGAAGTTTCACAGAATTCTTCTGTGTAGTTTTTATTTGAAGATATTCCTTTTTCCGCAATAGGCCTCATAGCGCTCCAGATGTCCACTTTCAGTTAAAACACAAAGAGTGTTTCAAAACTCCTCAATCAAAAGTAAGGTTCAACTCTGATAGTAGAACGCACAGATCAGAAATAAGTTTCACAGAATGTTTCTGTGTAGTCTTTATTTGAAGATATGCCTTTTTAAGCGATAGGTCTCATAACGCTCCAAATGTCCTCTTGCAGTTTCTACAGAAAGAGTGTTTCAAAACTCCTTAATCCAAAGTAAGGTCCAATTCTGTTAACTGAACTCGCAGATGAGAAAATAGTTTCACAGGATCCTTCTGTATAGTTTTTATTTGAAGATATTCCTTTTTGCACGATAGGCCTCATAGCGCTCAAAATTTCCACTTGCACTTTCTACAGAAAGACTGTTTCAAAACTCCTCAATCAAAAGTAGTTTTCAACTCTGTTATTTCCACGGACATATCAGAGAGAAGTTTCACAGAATGCTTCTGTGTAGTTTTTATTTGAAGATATTACTTTTTCCAGTATAGGCCTAATAGCGCTGCAAATATTCATTTGCAGTTTCTACAGAAAGAGTGTTTCAAAACTCCTCAAACAAAAGTAAAGTTCAACTCTGTTAGTTGAATGCACAGATCAGAAAGAAGTTTCACAGAATGCTTCTATGTAGTTTTTATTTGAAGATGTTCCTTTTTCCGCAATAGGCCTCATAGAGCTCAAAATGTCTACATTCATTTTCTACAGAAAGAGTGTTTCAAGACTCCTCAATCAAAAGTAATTTTCATCTCAGATCGTTGAACTCTCAGATCAGAAAGAAGATTCACAGAATGCTTCTGTGTAGTTTTTATTTGAAGATATTCATTTTTCCACGAGAGGTCTCATTGCGCTCCAAATGTCCACTTGCAGTTCCTACAGAATGAATGTTTCAAAACTCCTCAATCAAACGTAAGGTTCAACTCTGTTAGTTGAATGCACAGATAAGAAAGTATTTTCACAGAATGTTCCTGTGTAGCTTTTATTTGTAGATGTTTCTTTTTCACGACGGGCCACATAGAGCTCCAAATGTCCACTTGCAGTTTTCACAGAAAGAGCGTTTCAAAACAACGCAATCAAAAGTACGGTTCAAATCTGTTAGTTGAACTCACAGATCAGAAACAAGTTACACAGAATGCTTCTGTGTCGTTTTCATTTGAAAGTATTTGATTTTCCACGATAGGCCTCGTAGAGCTCCAAATGTCCACTTGCAGTTTCTACAGAAAGAATGTTTCAAAACTCCTCAATCAATAGTAAGATTCAACTCTGTTAGTTGGACGCACAGATGAGAAAGAAGTTTCACAGAATGCTTCTGTGTAGTTTTTATTTGAAGATATCCCTTTTTCCACGATACTCCTCATAGCACTCCAAATGTCCACTTGCAGTTACTACAGAAAGAGTGTTTCAAAACTCCTCAATCAAAAGTAAGGTTCAACTCTATTTGTTGAATGCCCAGATCAGAAAGAAGTTTCACAGAATGCTTCTGTGTAGTTTTTATTTCAAGAGATTCCTTTTTCCACGATAGGCCTCATAGCGCTCCAAATGTCTACTTTCAGTTTCTACAGAAAGAGTGTTTCAAAACTCCGCAATCAAAAGTAATTTTCAACTCTGATAGTTGAACGCACGGATCAGAAAGAAGGTTCGCAGAATGCTTCTGTGTAGTTTTTATTTGAAGATATTCCTTTTTCGGCGAAAGGCCTCGTAGCGCTCCAAATGACCAATTGCAGTTTCTAGAGAAAGAGTGTTTCAAATCTCCTCAATCAGAAGTAAGTTTCAACTCTCTTAGTTGAACACACAGATCAGAAATAAGTTTCACAGAATGCTTCTGTGTAGTTTTTATTTGAAGATATTGCTATTTCTGAGAAAGCCTCATAGCACTCCACATATCCACTTTCAGTTACCTCAGAAAGAGTGTTTCAAAACACCTCAATAAAAAGTAATGTTCAACTCTGTTAGTTGATCTCACCGATCAGAAAGAAGATTCACTGAATGCTTCTGGGTAGTTTTTATTTGAATATATTCCTTTTTCTGCCATGGGCCTCATAGCACTCCAAATGTCCAGTTGCAGTTTCTATAGAAAGAATGTTTCAAAACTCTTCAATCAAAAGTAAGTTTCAACACTGTTGGCTGAATGCACAGAACAGAGAAAAGTTTCACAGAATGCTTCTTTGTAGTTTTTATTTGAATATATTCCTTTTTCCATGATAGGCCTCATAGTGCTCCAAATGTCCACTTGCAGCTTCTGCAATAAGAGGGATTCAAAACTTCTCAATCAGAAGTAAGGCTCAACTCTATTAGTTGAACGCACAGCTCAGAAAGAAGTTTCATTGAATGCTTCTGTGTAGTTTTTATTTGAAGATATTACTTTTTCCGCGATAGGCCTTATTGTGCTACAAATGTCCACTTGCAGTTTCTACAGATAGAGTGTTTCAAAACTCCTCCATCAAAAGTAAGGTTCAACACACTTAGTTGAACGTACAGATCAGAAAGAAGTTTCACAGAATTCTTCTGTGTAGTTTTTATTTGAAGATATTCCTTTTTCCGCAATAGGCCTCATAGCGCTCCAGATGTCCACTTTCAGTTAAAACACAAAGAGTGTTTCAAAACTCCTCAATCAAAAGTAAGGTTCAACTCTGATAGTAGAACGCACAGATCAGAAATAAGTTTCACAGAATGCTTCTGTGTAGTCTTTATTTGAAGATATGCCTTTTTAAGCGATAGGTCTCATAACGCTCCAAATGTCCTCTTGCAGTTTCTACAGAAAGAGTGTTTCAAAACTCCTTAATCCAAAGTAAGGTCCAATTCTGTTAACTGAACGCACAGATTAGAAGTAAGTTTCACAGGATCCTTCTGTATAGTTTTTATTTGAAGATATTCCTTTTTCTGAGATACGCCACATTGCACTCCAAATGTCCACTTGCAGTATATACAGAAAAAGTGTTTCCAATCTCCTCAATCAAAAGTGAGGTTCAACACTCTTATTTGAACACGCAGATCAGAAAAAAGTTTCACAGAATGCTTTGTGTAGATTTTATTTGAAGATATTCCTTTTTGCATGATAGGCCTCATAGCGATCAAAATTTCCACTTGCGCTTTCTACAGAAAGACTTTCAAAACTCCTCAATCAAAAGTAGTTTGCAACTCTGTTATTTCAACGGACATATCAGAGAGAAGTTTCACAGAATGCTTCTGTGTAGTTTTTATTTGAAGATATTACTTTTTCCGCTATAGGCCTAATAGCGCTGCAAATATTCATTTGCAGTTTCTACAGAAAGAGTGTTTCAAAACTCCTCAATCAAAAGTAAAGTTCAACTCTGTTAGTTGAATGCACAGATCAGAAAGAAGTTTCACAGAATGCTTCTGTGTAGTTTTTATTTGAAGATATTCCTTTTTTGGCGAAAGGCCTCGTAGCGCTCCAAATGACCAATTGCAGTTTCTAGAGAAAGGGTGTTTCAAATCTCCTCAATCAGAAGTAAGTTTCAACTCTCTTAGTTGAACACACCGATCAGAAATAAGTTTCACAGAATGCTTCTGTGTAGTTTTTATTTGAAGATATTGCTATTTCTGCGAAAGCCTCATAGCACTCCAAATATCCACTTTCAGTTACCTCAGAAAGAGTGTTTCAAAACACCTCAATAAAAAGTAATGTTCAACTCTGTTAGTTGATCTCACCGATCAGAAAGAAGATTCACTGAATGCTTCTGGGTAGTTTTTATTTGAATATATTCCTTTTTCTGCCATGGGCCTCATAGCACTCCAAATGTCCAGTTGCAGTTTCTATAGAAAGAATGTTTCAAAACTCTTCAATCAAAAGTAAGTTTCAAGTCTGTTGGCTGAATGCACAGAACAGAAAATGTTTCACAGAATGCTTCTTTGTAGTTTTTATTTGAATATATTCCTTTTTCCACGATAGGCCTCATAGTGCTCCAAATGTCCACTTGCAGCTTCTACAATAAGAGGGATTCAAAACTTCTCAATCAGAAGTAAGGCTCAACTCTATTAGTTGAACGCACAGCTCAGAAAGAAGTTTCACTGAATGCTTCTGTGTAGTTTTTATTTGAAGATATTCCTTTTTCCGCGATAGGCCTCATTGTGCTACAAATGTCCACTTGCAGTTTCTACAGATAGAGTGTTTCAAAACTCCTCCATCAAAAGTAAGGTTCAACACACTTAGTTGAACGTACAGATCAGAAAGAAGTTTCACAGAATTCTTCTGTGTAGTTTTTATTTGAAGATATTCCTTTTTCCGCAATAGGCCTCATAGCGCTCCAGATGTCCACTTTCAGTTAAAACACAAAGAGTGTTTCAAAACTCCTCAATCAAAAGTAAGGTTCAACTCTGATAGTAGAACGCACAGATCAGAAATAAGTTTCACAGAATGTTTCTGTGTAGTCTTTATTTGAAGATATGCCTTTTTAAGCGATAGGTCTCATAACGCTCCAAATGTCCTCTTGCAGTTTCTACAGAAAGAGTGTTTCAAAACTCCTTAATCCAAAGTAAGGTCCAATTCTGTTAACTGAACTCGCAGATGAGAAAATAGTTTCACAGGATCCTTCTGTATAGTTTTTATTTGAAGATATTCCTTTTTGCACGATAGGCCTCATAGCGCTCAAAATTTCCACTTGCACTTTCTACAGAAAGACTGTTTCAAAACTCCTCAATCAAAAGTAGTTTTCAACTCTGTTATTTCCACGGACATATCAGAGAGAAGTTTCACAGAATGCTTCTGTGTAGTTTTTATTTGAAGATATTACTTTTTCCAGTATAGGCCTAATAGCGCTGCAAATATTCATTTGCAGTTTCTACAGAAAGAGTGTTTCAAAACTCCTCAAACAAAAGTAAAGTTCAACTCTGTTAGTTGAATGCACAGATCAGAAAGAAGTTTCACAGAATGCTTCTATGTAGTTTTTATTTGAAGATATTCCTTTTTCCGCAATAGGCCTCATAGAGCTCAAAATGTCTACATTCATTTTCTACAGAAAGAGTGTTTCAAGACTCCTCAATCAAAAGTAATTTTCATCTCAGATCGTTGAACTCTCAGATCAGAAAGAAGATTCACAGAATGCTTCTGTGTAGTTTTTATTTGAAGATATTCATTTTTCCACGAGAGGTCTCATTGCGCTCCAAATGTCCACTTGCAGTTCCTACAGAATGAATGTTTCAAAACTCCTCAATCAAACGTAAGGTTCAACTCTGTTAGTTGAATGCACAGATAAGAAAGTATTTTCACAGAATGTTCCTGTGTAGCTTTTATTTGTAGATGTTTCTTTTTCACGACGGGCCACATAGAGCTCCAAATGTCCACTTGCAGTTTTCACAGAAAGAGCGTTTCAAAACAACGCAATCAAAAGTACGGTTCAAATCTGTTAGTTGAACTCACAGATCAGAAACAAGTTACACAGAATGCTTCTGTGTCGTTTTCATTTGAAAGTATTTGATTTTCCACGATAGGCCTCGTAGAGCTCCAAATGTCCACTTGCAGTTTCTACAGAAAGAATGTTTCAAAACTCCTCAATCAATAGTAAGATTCAACTCTGTTAGTTGGACGCACAGATGAGAAAGAAGTTTCACAGAATGCTTCTGTGTAGTTTTTATTTGAAGATATCCCTTTTTCCACGATACTCCTCATAGCACTCCAAATGTCCACTTGCAGTTACTACAGAAAGAGTGTTTCAAAACTCCTCAATCAAAAGTAAGGTTCAACTCTATTTGTTGAATGCCCAGATCAGAAAGAAGTTTCACAGAATGCTTCTGTGTAGTTTTTATTTCAAGAGATTCCTTTTTCCACGATAGGCCTCATAGCGCTCCAAATGTCTACTTTCAGTTTCTACAGAAAGAGTGTTTCAAAACTCCGCAATCAAAAGTAATTTTCAACTCTGATAGTTGAACGCACGGATCAGAAAGAAGGTTCGCAGAATGCTTCTGTGTAGTTTTTATTTGAAGATATTCCTTTTTCGGCGAAAGGCCTCGTAGCGCTCCAAATGACCAATTGCAGTTTCTAGAGAAAGAGTGTTTCAAATCTCCTCAATCAGAAGTAAGTTTCAACTCTCTTAGTTGAACACACAGATCAGAAATAAGTTTCACAGAATGCTTCTGTGTAGTTTTTATTTGAAGATATTGCTATTTCTGAGAAAGCCTCATAGCACTCCACATATCCACTTTCAGTTACCTCAGAAAGAGTGTTTCAAAACACCTCAATAAAAAGTAATGTTCAACTCTGTTAGTTGATCTCACCGATCAGAAAGAAGATTCACTGAATGCTTCTGGGTAGTTTTTATTTGAATATATTCCTTTTTCTGCCATGGGCCTCATAGCACTCCAAATGTCCAGTTGCAGTTTCTATAGAAAGAATGTTTCAAAACTCTTCAATCAAAAGTAAGTTTCAACACTGTTGGCTGAATGCACAGAACAGAGAAAAGTTTCACAGAATGCTTCTTTGTAGTTTTTATTTGAATATATTCCTTTTTCCATGATAGGCCTCATAGTGCTCCAAATGTCCACTTGCAGCTTCTGCAATAAGAGGGATTCAAAACTTCTCAATCAGAAGTAAGGCTCAACTCTATTAGTTGAACGCACAGCTCAGAAAGAAGTTTCATTGAATGCTTCTGTGTAGTTTTTATTTGAAGATATTACTTTTTCCGCGATAGGCCTCATTGTGCTACAAATGTCCACTTGCAGTTTCTACAGATAGAGTGTTTCAAAACTCCTCCATCAAAAGTAAGGTTCAACACACTTAGTTGAACGTACAGATCAGAAAGAAGTTTCACAGAATTCTTCTGTGTAGTTTTTATTTGAAGATATTCCTTTTTCCGGAATAGGCCTCATAGCGCTCCAGATGTCCACTTTCAGTTAAAACACAAAGAGTGTTTCAAAACTCCTCAATCAAAAGTAAGGTTCAACTCTGATAGTAGAACGCACAGATCAGAAATAAGTTTCACAGAATGTTTCTGTGTAGTCTTTATTTGAAGATATGCCTTTTTAAGCGATAGGTCTCATAACGCTCCAAATGTCCTCTTGCAGTTTCTACAGAAAGAGTGTTTCAAAACTCCTTAATCCAAAGTAAGGTCCAATTCTGTTAACTGAACGCACAGATTAGAAGTAAGTTTCACAGGATCCTTCTGTATAGTTTTTATTTGAAGATATTCCTTTTTCTGAGATACGCCACATTGCACTCCAAATGTCCACTTGCAGTATATACAGAAAAAGTGTTTCCAATCTCCTCAATCAAAAGTGAGGTTCAACACTCTTATTTGAACGCGCAGATCAGAAAAAAGTTTCACAGAATGCTTTGTGTAGATTTTATTTGAAGATATTCCTTTTTGCATGATAGGCCTCATAGCGATCAAAATTTCCACTTGCGCTTTCTACAGAAAGACTTTCAAAACTCCTGAATCAAAAGTAGTTTGCAACTCTGTTATTTCAACGGACATATCAGAGAGAAGTTTCACAGAATGCTTCTGTGTAGTTTTTATTTGAAGATATTACTTTTTCCGCTATAGGCCTAATAGCGCTGCAAATATTCATTTGCAGTTTCTACAGAAAGAGTGTTTCAAAACTCCTCAATCAAAAGTAAAGTTCAACTCTGTTAGTTGAATGCACAGATCAGAAAGAAGTTTCACAGAATGCTTCTGTGTAGTTTTTATTTGAAGATATTCCTTTTTTGGCGAAAGGCCTCGTAGCGCTCCAAATGACCAATTGCAGTTTCTAGAGAAAGGGTGTTTCAAATCTCCTCAATCAGAAGTAAGTTTCAACTCTCTTAGTTGAACACACCGATCAGAAATAAGTTTCACAGAATGCTTCTGTGTAGTTTTTATTTGAAGATATTGCTATTTCTGCGAAAGCCTCATAGCACTCCAAATATCCACTTTCAGTTACCTCAGAAAGAGTGTTTCAAAACACCTCAATAAAAAGTAATGTTCAACTCTGTTAGTTGATCTCACCGATCAGAAAGAAGATTCACTGAATGCTTCTGGGTAGTTTTTATTTGAATATATTCCTTTTTCTGCCATGGGCCTCATAGCACTCCAAATGTCCAGTTGCAGTTTCTATAGAAAGAATGTTTCAAAACTCTTCAATCAAAAGTAAGTTTCAACTCTGTTGGCTGAATGCAGAGAACAGAAAAATGTTTCAAAGAATGCTTCTTTGTAGTTTTTATTTGAATATATTACTTTTTCCGCGATATGCATCGTAGCACTACAAATGTCCACTTGCTGTTTCTACAGAAAGAGTGTTTCAGAACACCTCAATAAAAGGTGAGGTTCAACACTTTAGTTGAACTCACAGCTCAGAAAGAAGTTTCACAGAATGCTTCTGTGTAGTTTTTATTTGAATATATTCCTTTTTCCGCGATAGTCCTCATAGCGCTCCAAATGTCCTCTTGTGGTTTCTACAGAATGAGTGTTTCAAACCTCCTCAATGAAATGTCAGTTTCAACTTGGTTAGTTGAACGCACAGATCAGAAAGAAGTTTCACAGACTGCTTCTTTGTAGTTTTTATTTGAATATATTCCTTTTTCCGCGATTGGCCTCGTAGCGCTCCAATTGTCCACTTGCAGTTTCTACAGAAAGAGTGTTTGAAAAATCCTCAATCAAAAGTAAGCTTCTACACTGTTAGTAGAATGCACAAATCAGAAATATGTTTCACAGAATGCTTCTGTGTAGTTTTTATTTGAAGATATTCCTTTTTCCGCAATAGACCTCATAGGGCTCCAAATGACGACTTCCAGTTTCTACAGAAAGTGTGTTTCAAAACTCCGCAATCAAAAGTAATTTTCAACTCTGATAGTTGAACGCACAGATCAGAAATAAGTTTCACAGAATGCTTCTGTGTAGTTTTTATTTCAGGAGATTCCTTTTTCCACCATAGGCCTCATAGCGCTCCAAATGTCCACTTTCAGTTTCTACAGAAAGAGTGTTTCAAAACTACGCAATCAAAAGTAATTTTCAACTCTGATAGTTGAACGCACGGATCAGAAAGGAGGTTCGCAGAATGCTTCTGTGTAGTTTTTATTTGAAGATATTCCTTTTTCGGCGAAAGGCCTCGTAGCGCTCCAAATGACCAATTGCAGTTTCTAGGGAAAGAGTGTTTCAAATCTCCTCAATCAGAAGTAAGTTTCAACCCTCTTAGTTGAACACACAGATCAGAAATAAGTTTCACACAATGCTTCTGTGTAGTTTTTATTTGAAGATATTTCTATTTCTGTGAAAGCCTCATAGCACTCCATATATCCACTTTCAGTTACCTCAGAAGGAGTGTTTCAAAACACCTCAATAAAAAAGTAATGTTCAACTCTGTTAGTTGATCTCACCGATCAGAAAGAAGATTCACTGAATGCTTCTGGGTAGTTTTTATTTGAATATATTCCTTTTTCTGCAATAGGCCTCATAGCACTCCAAATGTCCAGTTGCAGTTTCTATAGAAAGAATGTTTCAAAACTCTTCAATCAAAAGTATGTTTCAAGTCTGTTGGCTGAATGCACAGAACAGAAAATGTTTCACAGAATGCTTCTTTGTAGTTTTTATTTGAATATATTCCTTTTTCCACGATAGGCCTCATAGTGCTCCAAATGTCCACTTGCAGCTTCTACAATAAGAGGGATTCAAAACTTCTCAATCAGAAGTAAGGCTCAACCCTATTAGTTGAACGCACAGCTCAGAAAGAAGTTTCACTGAATGCTTCTGTGTAGTTTTTATTTGAAGATATTCCTTTTTCCGCGATAGGCCTCATTGTGCTACAAATATCCACTTGCAGTTTCTACAGATAGAGTGTTTCAAAACTCCTCCATCAAAAGTAAGGTTCAACACACTTAGTTGAACGTACAGATCAGAAAGAAGTTTCACAGAATTCTTCTGTGTAGTTTTTATTTGAAGATATTCCTTTTTCCGCAATAGGCCTCATAGCGCTCCAGATGTCCACTTTCAGTTAAAACACAAAGAGTGTTTCAAAACTCCTCAATCAAAAGTAAGGTTCAACTCTGATAGTGGAACGCACAGATCAGAAATAAGTTTCACAGAATGCTTCTGTGTAGTCTTTATTTGAAGATATGCCTTTTTAAGCGATAGGTCTCATAACGCTCCAAATGTCCTCTTGCAGTTTCTACAGAAAGAGTGTTTCAAAACTCCTTAATCCAAAGTAAGGTCCAATTCTGTTAACTGAACTCGCAGATGAGAAAAAAGTTTCACAGGATCCTTCTGTATAGTTTTTATTTGAAGATATTCCTTTTTCTGAGATACGCCACATTGCACTCCAAATGTCCACTTGCAGTATATACAGAAAAATGTTTCCAATCTCCTCAATCAAAAGTGAGGTTCAACACTCTTATTTGAACGCGCAGATCAGAAAAAAGTTTCACAGAATGCTTTGTGTAGATTTTATTTGAAGATATTCCTTTTTGCATGATAGGCCTCATAGCGATCAAAATTTCCACTTGCGCTTTCTACAGAAAGACTTTCAAAACTCCTCAATCAAAAGTAGTTTGCAACTCTGTTATTTCAACGGACATATCAGAGAGAAGTTTCACAGAATGCTTCTGTGTAGTTTTTATTTGAAGATATTCCTATTTCTGCGAAAGCCTCATAGCACTCCAAATATCCACTTTCAGTTACCTCAGAAAGAGTGTTTCAAAACACCTCAATAAAAAGTAATGTTCAACTCTGTTAGTTGATCTCACCGATCAGAAAGAAGATTCACTGAATGCTTCTGGGTAGTTTTTATTTGAATATATTCCTTTTTCTGCCATGGGCCTCATAGCACTCCAAATGTCCAGTTGCAGTTTCTATAGAAAGAATGTTTCAAAACTCTTCAATCAAAAGTAAGTTTCAAGTCTGTTGGCTGAATGCACAGAACAGAAAATGTTTCACAGAATGCTTCTTTGTAGTTTTTATTTGAATATATTCCTTTTTCCACGATAGGCCTCATAGTGCTCTAAATGTCCACTTGCAGCTTCTACAATAAGAGGGATTCAAAACTTCTCAATCAGAAGTAAGGCTCAACTCTATTAGTTGAACGCACAGCTCAGAAAGAAGTTTCACTGAATGCTTCTGTGTAGTTTTTATTTGAAGATATTCCTTTTTCCGCGATAGGCCTCATTGTGCTACAAATGTCCACTTGCAGTTTCTACAGATAGAGTGTTTCAAAACTCCTCCATCAAAAGTAAGGTTCAACACACTTAGTTGAACGTACAGATCAGAAAGAAGTTTCACAGAATTCTTCTGTGTAGTTTTTATTTGAAGATATTCCTTTTTCCGCAATAGGCCTCATAGCGCTCCAGATGTCCACTTTCAGTTAAAACACAAAGAGTGTTTCAAAACTCCTCAATCAAAAGTAAGGTTCAACTCTGATAGTAGAACGCACAGATCAGAAATAAGTTTCACAGAATGTTTCTGTGTAGTCTTTATTTGAAGATATGCCTTTTTAAGCGATAGGTCTCATAACGCTCCAAATGTCCTCTTGCAGTTTCTACAGAAAGAGTGTTTCAAAACTCCTTAATCCAAAGTAAGGTCCAATTCTGTTAACTGAACTCGCAGATGAGAAAATAGTTTCACAGGATCCTTCTGTATAGTTTTTATTTGAAGATATTCCTTTTTGCACGATAGGCCTCATAGCGCTCAAAATTTCCACTTGCACTTTCTACAGAAAGACTGTTTCAAAACTCCTCAATCAAAAGTAGTTTTCAACTCTGTTATTTCCACGGACATATCAGAGAGAAGTTTCACAGAATGCTTCTGTGTAGTTTTTATTTGAAGATATTACTTTTTCCAGTATAGGCCTAATAGCGCTGCAAATATTCATTTGCAGTTTCTACAGAAAGAGTGTTTCAAAACTCCTCAAACAAAAGTAAAGTTCAACTCTGTTAGTTGAATGCACAGATCAGAAAGAAGTTTCACAGAATGCTTCTATGTAGTTTTTATTTGAAGATATTCCTTTTTCCGCAATAGGCCTCATAGAGCTCAAAATGTCTACATTCATTTTCTACAGAAAGAGTGTTTCAAGACTCCTCAATCAAAAGTAATTTTCATCTCAGATCGTTGAACTCTCAGATCAGAAAGAAGATTCACAGAATGCTTCTGTGTAGTTTTTATTTGAAGATATTCATTTTTCCACGAGAGGTCTCATTGCGCTCCAAATGTCCACTTGCAGTTCCTACAGAGTGAATGTTTCAAAACTCCTCAATCAAACGTAAGGTTCAACTCTGTTAGTTGAATGCACAGATAAGAAAGTATTTTCACAGAATGTTCCTGTGTAGCTTTTATTTGTAGATGTTTTTTTTCACGACGGGCCACATAGAGCTCCAAATGTCCACTTGCAGTTTTCACAGAAAGAGCGTTTCAAAACAACGCAATCAAAAGTACGGTTCAAATCTGTTAGTTGAACTCACAGATCAGAAACAAGTTACACAGAATGCTTCTGTGTCGTTTTCATTTGAAAGTATTTGATTTTCCACGATAGGCCTCGTAGAGCTCCAAATGTCCACTTGCAGTTTCTACAGAAAGAATGTTTCAAAACTCCTCAATCAATAGTAAGATTCAACTCTGTTAGTTGGACGCACAGATGAGAAAGTAGTTTCACAGAATGCTTCTGTGTAGTTTTTATTTGAAGATATCCCTTTTTCCACGATACTCCTCATAGCACTCCAAATGTCCACTTGCAGTTACTACAGAAAGAGTGTTTCAAAACTCCTCAATCAAAAGTAAGGTTCAACTCTATTTGTTGAATGCCCAGATCAGAAAGAAGTTTCACAGAATGCTTCTGTGTAGTTTTTATTTCAAGAGATTCCTTTTTCCACGATAGGCCTCATAGCGCTCCAAATGTCTACTTTCAGTTTCTACAGAAAGAGTGTTTCAAAACTCCGCAATCAAAAGTAATTTTCAACTCTGATAGTTGAACGCACGGATCAGAAAGAAGGTTCGCAGAATGCTTCTGTGTAGTTTTTATTTGAAGATATTCCTTTTTCGGCGAAAGGCCTCGTAGCGCTCCAAATGACCAATTGCAGTTTCTAGAGAAAGAGTGTTTCAAATCTCCTCAATCAGAAGTAAGTTTCAACTCTCTTAGTTGAACACACAGATCAGAAATAAGTTTCACAGAATGCTTCTGTGTAGTTTTTATTTGAAGATATTGCTATTTCTGAGAAAGCCTCATAGCACTCCACATATCCACTTTCAGTTACCTCAGAAAGAGTGTTTCAAAACACCTCAATAAAAAGTAATGTTCAACTCTGTTAGTTGATCTCACCGATCAGAAAGAAGATTCACTGAATGCTTCTGGGTAGTTTTTATTTGAATATATTCCTTTTTCTGCCATGGGCCTCATAGCACTCCAAATGTCCAGTTGCAGTTTCTATAGAAAGAATGTTTCAAAACTCTTCAATCAAAAGTAAGTTTCAACACTGTTGGCTGAATGCACAGAACAGAGAAAAGTTTCACAGAATGCTTCTTTGTAGTTTTTATTTGAATATATTCCTTTTTCCATGATAGGCCTCATAGTGCTCCAAATGTCCACTTGCAGCTTCTGCAATAAGAGGGATTCAAAACTTCTCAATCAGAAGTAAGGCTCAACTCTATTAGTTGAACGCACAGCTCAGAAAGAAGTTTCATTGAATGCTTCTGTGTAGTTTTTATTTGAAGATACTACTTTTTCCGCGATAGGCCTCATTGTGCTACAAATGTCCACTTGCAGTTTCTACAGATAGAGTGTTTCAAAACTCCTCCATCAAAAGTAAGGTTCAACACACTTAGTTGAACGTACAGATCAGAAAGAAGTTTCACAGAATTCTTCTGTGTAGTTTTTATTTGAAGATATTCCTTTTTCCGCAATAGGCCTCATAGCGCTCCAGATGTCCACTTTCAGTTAAAACACAAAGAGTGTTTCAAAACTCCTCAATCAAAAGTAAGGTTCAACTCTGATAGTAGAACGCACAGATCAGAAATAAGTTTCACAGAATGCTTCTGTGTAGTCTTTATTTGAAGATATGCCTTTTTAAGCGATAGGTCTCATAACGCTCCAAATGTCCTCTTGCAGTTTCTACAGAAAGAGTGTTTCAAAACTCCTTAATCCAAAGTAAGGTCCAATTCTGTTAACTGAACGCACAGATTAGAAGTAAGTTTCACAGGATCCTTCTGTATAGTTTTTATTTGTAGATATTCCTTTTTCTGAGATACGCCACATTGCACTCCAAATGTCCACTTGCAGTATATACAGAAAAAGTGTTTCCAATCTCCTCAATCAAAAGTGAGGTTCAACACTCTTATTTGAACGCGCAGATCAGAAAAAAGTTTCACAGAATGCTTTGTGTAGATTTTATTTGAAGATATTCCTTTTTGCATGATAGGCCTCATAGCGATCAAAATTTCCACTTGCGCTTTCTACAGAAAGACTTTCAAAACTCCTGAATCAAAAGTAGTTTGCAACTCTGTTATTTCAACGGACATATCAGAGAGAAGTTTCACAGAATGCTTCTGTGTAGTTTTTATTTGAAGATATTACTTTTTCCGCTATAGGCCTAATAGCGCTGCAAATATTCATTTGCAGTTTCTACAGAAAGAGTGTTTCAAAACTCCTCAATCAAAAGTAAAGTTCAACTCTGTTAGTTGAATGCACAGATCAGAAAGAAGTTTCACAGAATGCTTCTGTGTAGTTTTTATTTGAAGATATTCCTTTTTTGGCGAAAGGCCTCGTAGCGCTCCAAATGACCAATTGCAGTTTCTAGAGAAAGGGTGTTTCAAATCTCCTCAATCAGAAGTAAGTTTCAACTCTCTTAGTTGAACACACCGATCAGAAATAAGTTTCACAGAATGCTTCTGTGTAGTTTTTATTTGAAGATATTGCTATTTCTGCGAAAGCCTCATAGCACTCCAAATATCCACTTTCAGTTACCTCAGAAAGAGTGTTTCAAAACACCTCAATAAAAAGTAATGTTCAACTCTGTTAGTTGATCTCACCGATCAGAAAGAAGATTCACTGAATGCTTCTGGGTAGTTTTTATTTGAATATATTCCTTTTTCTGCCATGGGCCTCATAGCACTCCAAATGTCCAGTTGCAGTTTCT
This sequence comes from Symphalangus syndactylus, assembly GCF_028878055.3. Lineage (NCBI taxonomy): Eukaryota > Metazoa > Chordata > Mammalia > Primates > Hylobatidae > Symphalangus > Symphalangus syndactylus. The sequence continues at coordinate 43,950,975 of NC_072434.2, read as the reverse complement.
ATAGAAAGAATGTTTCAAAACTCTTCAATCAAAAGTAAGTTTCAAGTCTGTTGGCTGAATGCAGAGAACAGAAAAATGTTTCAACGAATGCTTCTTTGTAGTTTTTATTTGAATATATTACTTTTTCCGCGATATGCATCGTAGCACTACAAATGTCCACTTGCTGTTTCTACAGAAAGAGTGTTTCAGAACACCTCAATAAAAGGTGAGGTTCAACACTTTAGTTGAACTCACAGCTCAGAAAGAAGTTTCACAGAATGCTTCTGTGTAGTTTTTATTTGAATATATTCCTTTTTCCGCGATAGTCCTCATAGCGCTCCAAATGTCCTCTTGTGGTTTCTACAGAATGAGTGTTTCAAACCTCCTCAATGAAATGTCAGTTTCAACTTGGTTAGTTGAACGCACAGATCAGAAAGAAGTTTCACAGACTGCTTCTTTGTAGTTTTTATTTGAATATATTCCTTTTTCCGCGATTGGCCTCGTAGCGCTCCAATTGTCCACTTGCAGTTTCTACAGAAAGAGTGTTTGAAAAATCCTCAATCAAAAGTAAGCTTCTACACTGTTAGTAGAATGCACAAATCAGAAATATGTTTCACAGAATGCTTCTGTGTAGTTTTTATTTGAAGATATTCCTTTTTCCGCAATAGACCTCATAGGGCTCCAAATGACGACTTCCAGTTTCTACAGAAAGTGTGTTTCAAAACTCCGCAATCAAAAGTAATTTTCAACTCTGATAGTTGAACGCACAGATCAGAAATAAGTTTCACAGAATGCTTCTGTGTAGTTTTTATTTCAGGAGATTCCTTTTTCCACCATAGGCCTCATAGCGCTCCAAATGTCCACTTTCAGTTTCTACAGAAACAGTGTTTCAAAACTCCGCAATCAAAAGTAATTTTCAACTCTGATAGTTGAACGCACGGATCAGAAAGGAGGTTCGCAGAATGCTTCTGTGTAGTTTTTATTTGAAGATATTCCTTTTTCGGCGAAAGGCCTCGTAGCGCTCCAAATGACCAATTGCAGTTTCTAGGGAAAGAGTGTTTCAAATCTCCTCAATCAGAAGTAAGTTTCAACCCTCTTAGTTGAACACACAGATCAGAAATAAGTTTCACACAATGCTTCTGTGTAGTTTTTATTTGAAGATATTTCTATTTCTGTGAAAGCCTCATAGCACTCCATATATCCACTTTCAGTTACCTCAGAAGGAGTGTTTCAAAACACCTCAATAAAAAAGTAATGTTCAACTCTGTTAGTTGATCTCACCGATCAGAAAGAAGATTCACTGAATGCTTCTGGGTAGTTTTTATTTGAATATATTCCTTTTTCTGCAATAGGCCTCATAGCACTCCAAATGTCCAGTTGCAGTTTCTATAGAAAGAATGTTTCAAAACTCTTCAATCAAAAGTATGTTTCAAGTCTGTTGGCTGAATGCACAGAACAGAAAATGTTTCACAGAATGCTTCTTTGTAGTTTTTATTTGATATATTCCTTTTTCCACGATAGGCCTCATAGTGCTCCAAATGTCCACTTGCAGCTTCTACAGTAAGAGGGATTCAAAACTTCTCAATCAGAAGTAAGGCTCAACCCTATTAGTTGAACGCACAGCTCAGAAAGAAGTTTCACTGAATGCTTCTGTGTAGTTTTTATTTGAAGATATTCCTTTTTCCGCGATAGGCCTCATTGTGCTACAAATATCCACTTGCAGTTTCTACAGATAGAGTGTTTCAAAACTCCTCCATCAAAAGTAAGGTTCAACACACTTAGTTGAACGTACAGATCAGAAAGAAGTTTCACAGAATTCTTCTGTGTAGTTTTTATTTGAAGATATTCCTTTTTCCGCAATAGGCCTCATAGCGCTCCAGATGTCCACTTTCAGTTAAAACACAAAGAGTGTTTCAAAACTCCTCAATCAAAAGTAAGGTTCAACTCTGATAGTAGAACGCACAGATCAGAAATAAGTTTCACAGAATGTTTCTGTGTAGTCTTTATTTGAAGATATGCCTTTTTAAGCGATAGGTCTCATAACGCTCCAAATGTCCTCTTGCAGTTTCTACAGAAAGAGTGTTTCAAAACTCCTTAATCCAAAGTAAGGTCCAATTCTGTTAACTGAACTCGCAGATGAGAAAAAAGTTTCACAGAATCCTTCTGTATAGTTTTTATTTGAAGATATTCCTTTTTGCACGATAGGCCTCATAGCGCTCAAAATTTCCACTTGCACTTTCTACAGAAAGACTGTTTCAAAACTCCTCAATCAAAAGTAGTTTTCAACTCTGTTATTTCCACGGACATATCAGAGAGAAGTTTCACAGAATGCTTCTGTGTAGTTTTTATTTGAAGATATTACTTTTTCCAGTATAGGCCTAATAGCGCTGCAAATATTCATTTGCAGTTTCTACAGAAAGAGTGTTTCAAAACTCCTCAATCAAAAGTAAAGTTCAACTCTGTTAGTTGAATGCACAGATCAGAAAGAAGTTTCACAGAATGCTTCTATGTAGTTTTTATTTGAAGATATTCCTTTTTCCGCAATAGGCCTCATAGAGCTCAAAATGTCTACATTCATTTTCTACAGAAAGAGTGTTTCAAGACTCCTCAATCAAAAGTAATTTTCATCTCAGATCGTTGAACTCTCAGATCAGAAAGAAGATTCACAGAATGCTTCTGTGTAGTTTTTATTTGAAGATATTCATTTTTCCACGAGAGGTCTCATTGCGCTCCAAATGTCAACTTGCAGTTCCTACAGAATGAGTGTTTCAAAACTCCTCAATCAAACGTAAGGTTCAACTCTGTTAGTTGAATGCACAGATAAGAAAGTAGTTTCACAGAATGTTCCTGTGTAGCTTTTATTTGTAGATGTTTCTTTTTCACGACGGGCCACATAGAGCTCCAAATGTCCACTTGCAGTTTTTACAGAAAGAGCGTTTCAAAACAACGCAATCAAAAGTACGGTTCAAATCTGTTAGTTGAACTCACAGATCAGAAACAAGTTACACAGAATGCTTCTGTGTCGTTTTCATTTGAAAGTATTTGATTTTCCACGATAGGCCTCGTAGAGCTCCAAATGTCCACTTACAGTTTCTACAGAAAGAATGTTTCAAAACTCCTCAATCAATAGTAAGATTCAACTCTGTTAGTTGGACGCACAGATGAGAAAGAAGTTTCACAGAATGCTTCTGTGTAGTTTTTATTTGAAGATATCCCTTTTTCCACGATACTCATCATAGCACTCCAAATGTCCACTTGCAGTTACTACAGAAAGAGTGTTTCAAAACTCCTCAATCAAAAGTAAGGTTCAACACTATTTGTTGAATGCCCAGATCAGAAATAAGTTTCAAAGAATGCTTCTGTGTAGTTTTTATTTCAAGAGATTCCTTTTTCCACGATAGGCCTCATAGCGCTCCAAATGTCTACTTTCAGTTTCTACAGAAAGAGTTTTTCAAAACTCCGCAATCAAAAGCAATTTTCAATTCTGATAGTTGAACGCACGGATCAGAAAGAAGGTTCGCAGAATGCTTCTGTGTAGTTTTTATTTGAAGATATTCCTTTTTCGGCGAAAGGCCTCGTAGCGCTCCAAATGACCAATTGCAGTTTCTAGAGAAAGAGTGTTTCAAATCTCCTCAATCAGAAGTAAGTTTCAACTCTCTTAGTTGAACACACCGATCAGAAATAAGTTTCACAGAATGCTTCTGTGTAGTTTTTATTTGAAGATATTGCTATTTCTGAGAAAGCCTCATAGCACTCCACATATCCACTTTCAGTTACCTCAGAAAGAGTGTTTCAAAACACCTCAATAAAAAGTAATGTTCAACTCTGTTAGTTGATCTCACCGATCAGAAAGAAGATTCACTGAATGCTTCTGGGTAGTTTTTATTTGAATATATTCCTTTTTCTGCCATGGGCCTCATAGCACTCCAAATGTCCAGTTGCAGTTTCTATAGAAAGAATGTTTCAAAACTCTTCAATCAAAAGTAAGTTTCAACACTGTTGGCTGAATGCACAGAACAGAGAAAAGTTTCACAGAATGCTTCTTTGTAGTTTTTATTTGAATATATTCCTTTTTCCATGAGAGGCCTCATAGTGCTCCAAATGTCCACTTGCAGCTTCTGCAATAAGAGGGATTCAAAACTTCTCAATCAGAAGTAAGGCTCAACTCTATTAGTTGAACGCACAGCTCAGAAAGAAGTTTCACTGAATGCTTCTGTGTAGTTTTTATTTGAAGATATTACTTTTTCCGCGATAGGCCTCATTGTGCTACAAATGTCCACTTGCAGTTTCTACAGATAGAGTGTTTCAAAACTCCTCCATCAAAAGTAAGGTTCAACACACTTAGTTGAACGTACAGATCAGAAAGAAGTTTCACAGAATTCTTCTGTGTAGTTTTTATTTGAAGATATTCCTTTTTCCGCAATAGGCCTCATAGCGCTCCAGATGTCCACTTTCAGTTAAAACACAAAGAGTGTTTCAAAACTCCTCAATCAAAAGTAAGGTTCAACTCTGATAGTAGAACGCACAGATCAGAAATAAGTTTCACAGAATGCTTCTGTGTAGTCTTTATTTGAAGATATGCCTTTTTAAGCGATAGGTCTCATAACGCTCCAAATGTCCTCTTGCAGTTTCTACAGAAAGAGTGTTTCAAAACTCCTTAATCCAAAGTAAGGTCCAATTCTGTTAACTGAACGCACAGATTAGAAGTAAGTTTCACAGGATCCTTCTGTATAGTTTTTATTTGAAGATATTCCTTTTTCTGAGATACGCCACATTGCACTCCAAATGTCCACTTGCAGTATATACAGAAAAAGTGTTTCCAATCTCCTCAATCAAAAGTGAGGTTCAACACTCTTATTTGAACGCGCAGATCAGAAAAAAGTTTCACAGAATGCTTTGTGTAGATTTTATTTGAAGATATTCCTTTTTGCATGATAGGCCTCATAGCGATCAAAATTTCCACTTGCGCTTTCTACAGAAAGACTTTCAAAACTCCTCAATCAAAAGTAGTTTGCAACTCTGTTATTTCAACGGACATATCAGAGAGAAGTTTCACAGAATGCTTCTGTGTAGTTTTTATTTGAAGATATTACTTTTTCCGCTATAGGCCTAATAGCGCTGCAAATATTCATTTGCAGTTTCTACAGAAAGAGTGTTTCAAAACTCCTCAATCAAAAGTAAAGTTCAACTCTGTTAGTTGAATGCACAGATCAGAAAGAAGTTTCACAGAATGCTTCTGTGTAGTTTTTATTTGAAGATATTCCTTTTTTGGCGAAAGGCCTCGTAGCGCTCCAAATGACCAATTGCAGTTTCTAGAGAAAGGGTGTTTCAAATCTCCTCAATCAGAAGTAAGTTTCAACTCTCTTAGTTGAACACACCGATCAGAAATAAGTTTCACAGAATGCTTCTGTGTAGTTTTTATTTGAAGATATTGCTATTTCTGCGAAAGCCTCATAGCACTCCAAATATCCACTTTCAGTTACCTCAGAAAGAGTGTTTCAAAACACCTCAATAAAAAGTAATGTTCAACTCTGTTAGTTGATCTCAACGATCAGAAAGAAGATTCACTGAATGCTTCTGGGTAGTTTTTATTTGAATATATTCCTTTTTCTGCCATGGGCCTCATAGCACTCCAAATGTCCAGTTGCAGTTTCTATAGAAAGAATGTTTCAAAACTCTTCAATCAAAAGTAAGTTTCAAGTCTGTTGGCTGAATGCACAGAACAGAAAATGTTTCACAGAATGCTTCTTTGTAGTTTTTATTTGAATATATTCCTTTTTCCACGATAGGCCTCATAGTGCTCCAAATGTCCACTTGCAGCTTCTACAATAAGAGGGATTCAAAACTTCTCAATCAGAAGTAAGGCTCAACTCTATTAGTTGAACGCACAGCTCAGAAAGAAGTTTCACTGAATGCTTCTGTGTAGTTTTTATTTGAAGATATTCCTTTTTCCGCGATAGGCCTCATTGTGCTACAAATGTCCACTTGCAGTTTCTACAGATAGAGTGTTTCAAAACTCCTCCATCAAAAGTAAGGTTCAACACACTTAGTTGAACGTACAGATCAGAAAGAAGTTTCACAGAATTCTTCTGTGTAGTTTTTATTTGAAGATATTCCTTTTTCCGCAATAGGCCTCATAGCGCTCCAGATGTCCACTTTCAGTTAAAACACAAAGAGTGTTTCAAAACTCCTCAATCAAAAGTAAGGTTCAACTCTGATAGTAGAACGCACAGATCAGAAATAAGTTTCACAGAATGCTTCTGTGTAGTCTTTATTTGAAGATATGCCTTTTTAAGCGATAGGTCTCATAACGCTCCAAATGTCCTCTTGCAGTTTCTACAGAAAGAGTGTTTCAAAACTCCTTAATCCAAAGTAAGGTCCAATTCTGTTAACTGAACTCGCAGATGAGAAAATAGTTTCACAGGATCCTTCTGTATAGTTTTTATTTGAAGATATTCCTTTTTGCACGATAGGCCTCATAGCGCTCAAAATTTCCACTTGCACTTTCTACAGAAAGACTGTTTCAAAACTCCTCAATCAAAAGTAGTTTTCAACTCTGTTATTTCCACGGACATATCAGAGAGAAGTTTCACAGAATGCTTCTGTGTAGTTTTTATTTGAAGATATTACTTTTTCCAGTATAGGCCTAATAGCGCTGCAAATATTCATTTGCAGTTTCTACAGAAAGAGTGTTTCAAAACTCGTCAAACAAAAGTAAAGTTCAACTCTGTTAGTTGAATGCACAGATCAGAAAGAAGTTTCACAGAATGCTTCTATGTAGTTTTTATTTGAAGATATTCCTTTTTCTGCAATAGGCCTCATAGAGCTCAAAATGTCTACATTCATTTTCTACAGAAAGAGTGTTTCAAGACTCCTCAATCAAAAGTAATTTTCATCTCAGATCGTTGAACTCTCAGATCAGAAAGAAGATTCACAGAATGCTTCTGTGTAGTTTTTATTTGAAGATATTCATTTTTCCACGAGAGGTCTCATTGCGCTCCAAATGTCCACTTGCAGTTCCTACAGAATGAATGTTTCAAAACTCCTCAATCAAACGTAAGGTTCAACTCTGTTAGTTGAATGCACAGATAAGAAAGTATTTTCACAGAATGTTCCTGTGTAGCTTTTATTTGTAGATGTTTCTTTTTCACGACGGGCCACATAGAGCTCCAAATGTCCACTTGCAGTTCTCACAGAAAGAGCGTTTCAAAACAACGCAATCAAAAGTACGGTTCAAATCTGTTAGTTGAACTCACAGATCAGAAACAAGTTACACAGAATGCTTCTGTGTCGTTTTCATTTGAAAGTATTTGATTTTCCACGATAGGCCTCGTAGAGCTCCAAATGTCCACTTGCAGTTTCTACAGAAAGAATGTTTCAAAACTCCTCAATCAATAGTAAGATTCAACTCTGTTAGTTGGACGCACAGATGAGAAAGAAGTTTCACAGAATGCTTCTGTGTAGTTTTTATTTGAAGATATCCCTTTTTCCACGATACTCCTCATAGCACTCCAAATGTCCACTTGCAGTTACTACAGAAAGAGTGTTTCAAAACTCCTCAATCAAAAGTAAGGGTCAACTCTATTTGTTGAATGCCCAGATCAGAAAGAAGTTTCACAGAATGCTTCTGTGTAGTTTTTATTTCAAGAGATTCCTTTTTCCACGATAGGCCTCATAGCGCTCCAAATGTCTACTTTCAGTTTCTACAGAAAGAGTGTTTCAAAACTCCGCAATCAAAAGTAATTTTCAACTCTGATAGTTGAACGCACGGATCAGAAAGAAGTTTCGCAGAATGCTTCTGTGTAGTTTTTATTTGAAGATATTCATTTTTCGGCGAAAGGCCTCGTAGCGCTCCAAATGACCAATTGCAGTTTCTAGAGAAAGAGTGTTTCAAATCTCCTCAATCAGAAGTAAGTTTCAACTCTCTTAGTTGAACACACAGATCAGAAATAAGTTTCACAGAATGCTTCTGTGTAGTTTTTATTTGAAGATATTGCTATTTCTGAGAAAGCCTCATAGCACTCCACATATCCACTTTCAGTTACCTCAGAAAGAGTGTTTCAAAACACCTCAATAAAAAGTAATGTTCAACTCTGTTAGTTGATCTCACCGATCAGAAAGAAGATTCACTGAATGCTTCTGGGTAGTTTTTATTTGAATATATTCCTTTTTCTGCCATGGGCCTCATAGCACTCCAAATGTCCAGTTGCAGTTTCTATAGAAAGAATGTTTCAAAACTCTTCAATCAAAAGTAAGTTTCAACACTGTTGGCTGAATGCACAGAACAGAGAAAAGTTTCACAGAATGCTTCTTTGTAGTTTTTATTTGAATATATTCCTTTTTCCATGATAGGCCTCATAGTGCTCCAAATGTCCACTTGCAGCTTCTGCAATAAGAGGGATTCAAAACTTCTCAATCAGAAGTAAGGCTCAACTCTATTAGTTGAACGCACAGCTCAGAAAGAAGTTTCATTGAATGCTTCTGTGTAGTTTTTATTTGAAGATATTCCTTTTTCCGCAATAGGCCTCATAGCGCTCCAGATGTCCACTTTCAGTTAAAACACAAAGAGTGTTTCAAAACTCCTCAATCAAAAGTAAGGTTCAAGTCTGATAGTAGAACGCACACATCAGAAATAAGTTTCACAGAATGCTTCTGTGTAGTCTTTATTTGAAGATATGCCTTTTTAAGCGATAGGTCTCATAACGCTCCAAATGTCCTCTTGCAGTTTCTACAGAAAGAGTGTTTCAAAACTCCTTAATCCAAAGTAAGGTCCAATTCTGTTAACTGAACGCACAGATTAGAAGTAAGTTTCACAGGATCCTTCTGTATAGTTTTTATTTGAAGATATTCCTTTTTCTGAGATACGCCACATTGCACTCCAAATGTCCACTTGCAGTATATACAGAAAAAGTGTTTCCAATCTCCTCAATCAAAAGTGAGGTTCAACACTCTTATTTGAACGCGCAGATCAGAAAAAAGTTTCACAGAATGCTTTGTGTAGATTTTATTTGAAGATATTCCTTTTTGCATGATAGGCCTCATAGCGATCAAAATTTCCACTTGCGCTTTCTACAGAAAGACTTTCAAAACTCCTGAATCAAAAGTAGCTTGCAACTCTGTTATTTCAACGGACATATCAGAGAGAAGTTTCACAGAATGCTTCTGTGTAGTTTTTATTTGAAGATATTACTTTTTCCGCTATAGGCCTAATAGCGCTGCAAATATTCATTTGCAGTTTCTACAGAAAGAGTGTTTCAAAACTCCTCAATCAAAAGTAAAGTTCAACTCTGTTAGTTGAATGCACAGATCAGAAAGAAGTTTCACAGAATGCTTCTGTGTAGTTTTTATTTGAAGATATTCCTTTTTTGGCGAAAGGCCTCGTAGCGCTCCAAATGACCAATTGCAGTTTCTAGAGAAAGGGTGTTTCAAATCTCCTCAATCAGAAGTAAGTTTCAACTCTCTTAGTTGAACACACAGATCAGAAATAAGTTTCACAGAATGCTTCTGTGTAGTTTTTATTTGAAGATATTGCTATTTCTGCGAAAGCCTCATAGCACTCCAAATATCCACTTTCAGTTACCTCAGAAAGAGTGTTTCAAAACACCTCAATAAAAAGTAATGTTCAACTCTGTTAGTTGATCTCACCGATCAGAAAGAAGATTCACTGAATGCTTCTGGGTAGTTTTTATTTGAATATATTCCTTTTTCTGCCATGGGCCTCATAGCACTCCAAATGTCCAGTTGCAGTTTCTATAGAAAGAATGTTTCAAAACTCTTCAATCAAAAGTAAGTTTCAAGTCTGTTGGCTGAATGCAGAGAACAGAAAAATGTTTCAAAGAATGCTTCTTTGTAGTTTTTATTTGAATATATTACTTTTTCCGCGATATGCATCGTAGCACTACAAATGTCCACTTGCTGTTTCTACAGAAAGAGTGTTTCAGAACACCTCAATAAAAGGTGAGGTTCAACACTTTAGTTGAACTCACAGCTCAGAAAGAAGTTTCACAGAATGCTTCTGTGTAGTTTTTATTTGAATATATTCCTTTTTCCGCGATAGTCCTCATAGCGCTCCAAATGTCCTCTTGTGGTTTCTACAGAATGAGTGTTTCAAAACTCCTCAATGAAATGTCAGTTTCAACTTGGTTAGTTGAACGCACAGATCAGAAAGAAGTTTCACAGACTGCTTCTTTGTAGTTTTTATTTGAATATATTCCTTTTTCCGCGATTGGCCTCGTAGCGCTCCAATTGTCCACTTGCTGTTTCTACAGAAAGAGTGTTTGAAAAATCCTCAATCAAAAGTAAGCTTCTACACTGTTAGTAGAATGCACAAATCAGAAATATGTTTCACAGAATGCTTCTGTGTAGTTTTTATTTGAAGATATTCCTTTTTCCGCAATAGACCTCATAGGGCTCCAAATGACGACTTCCAGTTTCTACAGAAAGTGTGTTTCAAAACTCCGCAATCAAAAGTAATTTTCAACTCTGATAGTTGAACGCACAGATCAGAAATAAGTTTCACAGAATGCTTCTGTGTAGTTTTTATTTCAGGAGATTCCTTTTTCCACCATAGGCCTCATAGCGCTCCAAATGTCCACTTTCAGTTTCTACAGAAAGAGTGTTTCAAAACTCCGCAATCAAAAGTAATTTTCAACTCTGATAGTTGAACGCACGGATCAGAAAGGAGGTTCGCAGAATGCTTCTGTGTAGTTTTTATTTGAAGATATTCCTTTTTCGGCGAAAGGCCTCGTAGCGCTCCAAATGACCAATTGCAGTTTCTAGGGAAAGAGTGTTTCAAATCTCCTCAATCAGAAGTAAGATTCAACACTCTTAGTTGAACACACAGATCAGAAATAAGTTTCACACAATGCTTCTGTGTAGTTTTTATTTGAAGATATTTCTATTTCTGTGAAAGCCTCATAGCACTCCAAATATCCACTTTCAGTTACCTCAGAAGGAGTGTTCCAAACACCTCAATAAAAAAGTAATGTTCAACTCTGTTAGTTGATCTCACCGATCAGAAAGAAGATTCACTGAATGCTTCTGGGTAGTTTTTATTTGAATATATTCCTTTTTCTGCAATAGGCCTCATAGCACTCCAAATGTCCAGTTGCAGTTTCTATAGAAAGAATGTTTCAAAACTCTTCAATCAAAAGTATGTTTCAAGCCTGTTGGCTGAATGCACAGAACAGAAAATGTTTCACAGAATGCTTCTTTGTAGTTTTTATTTGAATATATTCCTTTTTCCACGATAGGCCTCATAGTGCTCCAAATGTCCACTTGCAGCTTCTACAATAAGAGGGATTCAAAACTTCTCAATCAGAAGTAAGGCTCAACCCTATTAGTTGAACGCACAGCTCAGAAAGAAGTTTCACTGAATGCTTCTGTGTAGTTTTTATTTGAAGATATTCCTTTTTCCGCGATAGGCCTCATTGTGCTACAAATATCCACTTGCAGTTTCTACAGATAGAGTGTTTCAAAACTCCTCCATCAAAAGTAAGGTTCAACACACTTAGTTGAACGTACAGATCAGAAAGAAGTTTCACAGAATTCTTCTGTTTAGTTTTTATTTGAAGATATTCCTTTTTCCGCAATAGGCCTCATAGCGCTCCAGATGTCCACTTTCAGTTAAAACACAAAGAGTGTTTCAAAACTCCTCAATCAAAAGTAAGGTTCAACTCTGATAGTAGAACGCACAGATCAGAAATAAGTTTCACAGAATGTTTCTGTGTAGTCTTTATTTGAAGATATGCCTTTTTAAGCGATAGGTCTCATAACGCTCCAAATGTCCTCTTGCAGTTTCTACAGAAAGAGTGTTTCAAAACTCCTTAATCCAAAGTAAGGTCCAATTCTGTTAACTGAACTCGCAGATGAGAAAAAAGTTTCACAGAATCCTTCTGTATAGTTTTTATTTGAAGATATTCCTTTTTGCACGATAGGCCTCATAGCGCTCAAAATTTCCACTTGCACTTTCTACAGAAAGACTGTTTCAAAACTCCTCAATCAAAAGTAGTTTTCAACTCTGTTATTTCCACGGACATATCAGAGAGAAGTTTCACAGAATGCTTCTGTGTAGTTTTTATTTGAAGATATTACTTTTTCCAGTATAGGCCTAATAGCGCTGCAAATATTCATTTGCAGTTTCTACAGAAAGAGTGTTTCAAAACTCCTCAATCAAAAGTAAAGTTCAACTCTGTTAGTTGAATGCACAGATCGGAAAGAAGTTTCACAGAATGCTTCTATGTAGTTTTTATTTGAAGATATTCCTTTTTCCGCAATAGGCCTCATAGAGCTCAAAATGTCTACATTCATTTTCTACAGAAAGAGTGTTTCAAGACTCCTCAATCAAAAGTAATTTTCATCTCAGATCGTTGAACTCTCAGATCAGAAAGAAGATTCACAGAATGCTTCTGTGTAGTTTTTATTTGAAGATATTTATTTTTCCACGAGAGGTCTCATTGCGCTCCAAATGTCCACTTGCAGTTCCTACAGAATGAGTGTTTCAAAACTCCTCAATCAAACGTAAGGTTCAACTCTGTTAGTTGAATGCACAGATAAGAAAGTAGTTTCACAGAATGTTCCTGTGTAGCTTTTATTTGTAGATGTTTCTTTTTCACGACGGGCCACATAGAGCTCCAAATGTCCACTTGCAGTTTTTACAGAAAGAGCGTTTCAAAACAACGCAATCAAAAGTACGGTTCAAATCTGTTAGTTGAACTCACAGATCAGAAACAAGTTACACAGAATGCTTCTGTGTCGTTTTCATTTGAAAGTATTTGATTTTCCACGATAGGCCTCGTAGAGCTCCAAATGTCCACTTACAGTTTCTACAGAAAGAATGTTTCAAAACTCCTCAATCAATAGTAAGATTCAACTCTGTTAGTTGGACGCACAGATGAGAAAGAAGTTTCACAGAATGCTTCTGTGTAGTTTTTATTTGAAGATATCCCTTTTTCCACGATACTCCTCATAGCACTCCAAATGTCCACTTGCAGTTACTACGGAAAGAGTGTTTCAAAACTCCTCAATCAAAAGTAAGGTTCAACTCTATTTGTTGAATGCCCAGATCAGAAAGAAGTTTCACAGAATGCTTCTGTGTAGTTTTTATTTCAAGAGATTCCTTTTTCCACGATAGGCCTCATAGCGCTCCAAATGTCTACTTTCAGTTTCTACAGAAAGAGTGTTTCAAAACTCCGCAATCAAAAGTAATTTTCAACTCTGATAGTTGAACGCACGGATCAGAAAGAAGGTTCGCAGAATGCTTCTGTGTAGTTTTTATTTGAAGATATTCCTTTTTCGGCGAAAGGCCTCGTAGCGCTCCAAATGACCAATTGCAGTTTCTAGAGAAAGAGTGTTTCAAATCTCCTCAATCAGAAGTAAGTTTCAACTCTCTTAGTTGAACACACAGATCAGAAATAAGTTTCACAGAATGCTTCTGTGTAGTTTTTATTTGAAGATATTGCTATTTCTGAGAAAGCCTCATAGCACTCCACATATCCACTTTCAGTTACCTCAGAAAGAGTGTTTCAAAACACCTCAATAAAAAGTAATGTTCAACTCTGTTAGTTGATCTCACTGATCAGAAAGAAGATTCACTGAATGCTTCTGGGTAGTTTTTATTTGAATATATTCCTTTTTCTGCCATGGGCCTCATAGCACTCCAAATGTCCAGTTGCAGTTTCTATAGAAAGAATGTTTCAAAACTCTTCAATCAAAAGTAAGTTTCAACACTGTTGGCTGAATGCACAGAACAGAGAAAAGTTTCACAGAATGCTTCTTTGTAGTTTTTATTTGAATATATTCCTTTTTCCATGATAGGCCTCATAGTGCTCCAAATGTCCACTTGCAGCTTCTACAATAAGAGGGATTCAAAACTTCTCAATCAGAAGTAAGGCTCAACTCTATTAGTTGAACGCACAGCTTAGAAAGAAGTTTCATTGAATGTTTCTGTGTAGTTTTTATTTGAAGATATTCCTTTTTCCGCGATAGGCCTCATTGTGCTACAAATGTCCACTTGCAGTTTCTACAGATAGAGTGTTTCAAAACTCCTCCATCAAAAGTAAGGTTCAACACACTTAGTTGAACGTACAGATCAGAAAGAAGTTTCACAGAATTCTTCTGTGTAGTTTTTATTTGAAAATATTCCTTTTTCCGCAATAGGCCTCATAGCGCTCCAGATGTCCACTTTCAGTTAAAACACAAAGAGTGTTTCAAAACTCCTCAATCAAAAGTAAGGTTCAACTCTGATAGTAGAACGCACAGATCAGAAATAAGTTTCACAGAATGCTTCTGTGTAGTCTTTATTTGAAGATATGCCTTTTTAAGCGATAGGTCTCATAACGCTCCAAATGTCCTCTTGCAGTTTCTACAGAAAGAGTGTTTCAAAACTCCTTAATCCAAAGTAAGGTCCAATTCTGTTAACTGAACGCACAGATTAGAAGTAAGTTTCACAGGATCCTTCTGTATAGTTTTTATTTGAAGATATTCCTTTTTCTGAGATACGCCACATTGCACTCCAAATGTCCACTTGCAGTATATACAGAAAAATGTTTCCAATCTCCTCAATCAAAAGTGAGGTTCAACACTCTTATTTGAACGCGCAGATCAGAAAAAAGTTTCACAGAATGCTTTGTGTAGATTTTATTTGAAGATATTCCTTTTTGCATGATAGGCCTCATAGCGATCAAAATTTCCACTTGCGCTTTCTACAGAAAGACTTTCAAAACTCCTCAATCAAAAGTAGTTTGCAACTCTGTTATTTCAACGGACATATCAGAGAGAAGTTTCACAGAATGCTTCTGTGTAGTTTTTATTTGAAGATATTCCTATTTCTGCGAAAGCCTCATAGCACTCCAAATATCCACTTTCAGTTACCTCAGAAAGAGTGTTTCAAAACACCTCAATAAAAAGTAATGTTCAACTCTGTTAGTTGATCTCACCGATCAGAAAGAAGATTCACTGAATGCTTCTGGGTAGTTTTTATTTGAATATATTCCTTTTTCTGCCATGGGCCTCATAGCACTCCAAATGTCCAGTTGCAGTTTCTATAGAAAGAATGTTTCAAAACTCTTCAATCAAAAGTAAGTTTCAACTCTGTTGGCTGAATGCAGAGAACAGAAAAATGTTTCAAAGAATGCTTCTTTGTAGTTTTTATTTGAATATATTACTTTTTCCGCGATATGCATCGTAGCACTACAAATGTCCACTTGCTGTTTCTACAGAAAGAGTGTTTCAGAACACCTCAATAAAAGGTGAGGTTCAACACTTTAGTTGAACTCACAGCTCAGAAAGAAGTTTCACAGAATGCTTCTGTGTAGTTTTTATTTGAATATATTCCTTTTTCCGCGATAGTCCTCATAGCGCTCCAAATGTCCTCTTGTGGTTTCTACAGAATGAGTGTTTCAAAACTCCTCAATGAAATGTCAGTTTCAACTTGGTTAGTTGAACGCACAGATCAGAAAGAAGTTTCACAGACTGCTTCTTTGTAGTTTTTATTTGAATATATTCCTTTTTCCGCGATTGGCCTCGTAGCGCTCCAATTGTCCACTTGCAGTTTCTACAGAAAGAGTGTTTGAAAAATCCTCAATCAAAAGTAAGCTTCTACACTGTTAGTAGAATGCACAAATCAGAAATATGTTTCACAGAATGCTTCTGTGTAGTTTTTATTTGAAGATATTCCTTTTTCCGCAATAGACCTCATAGGGCTCCAAATGTCCACTTCCAGTTTCTACAGAAAGTGTGTTTCAAAACTCCGCAATCAAAAGTAATTTTCAACTCTGATAGTTGAATGCACAGATCAGAAATAAGTTTCACAGAATGCTTCTGTGTAGTTTTTATTTCAGGAGATTCCTTTTTCCACCATAGGCCTCATAGCGCTCCAAATGTCCACTTTCAGTTTCTACAGAAAGAGTGTTTCAAAACTCCGCAATCAAAAGTAATTTTCAACTCTGATAGTTGAACGCACGGATCAGAAAGGAGGTTCGCAGAATGCTTCTGTGTAGTTTTTATTTGAAGATATTCCTTTTTCGGCGAAAGGCCTCGTAGCGCTCCAAATGACCAATTGCAGTTTCTAGGGAAAGAGTGTTTCAAATCTCCTCAATCAGAAGTAAGTTTCAACCCTCTTAGTTGAACACACAGATCAGAAATAAGTTTCACACAATGCTTCTGTGTAGTTTTTATTTGAAGATATTTCTATTTCTGTGAAAGCCTCATAGCACTCCAAATATCCACTTTCAGTTACCTCAGAAGGAGTGTTTCAAAACACCTCAATAAAAAAGTAATGTTCAACTCTGTTAGTTGATCTCACCGATCAGAAAGAAGATTCACTGAATGCTTCTGGGTAGTTTTTATTTGAATATATTCCTTTTTCTGCAATAGGCCTCATAGCACTCCAAATGTCCAGTTGCAGTTTCTATAGAAAGAATGTTTCAAAACTCTTCAATCAAAAGTATGTTTCAAGTCTGTTGGCTGAATGCACAGAACAGAAAATGTTTCACAGAATGCTTCTTTGTAGTTTTTATTTGAATATATTCCTTTTTCCACGATAGGCCTCATAGTGCTCCAAATGTCCACTTGCAGCTTCTACAATAAGAGGGATTCAAAACTTCTCAATCAGAAGTAAGGCTCAACCCTATTAGTTGAACGCACAGCTCAGAAAGAAGTTTCACTGAATGCTTCTGTGTAGTTTTTATTTGAAGATATTCCTTTTTCCGCGATAGGCCTCATTGTGCTACAAATATCCACTTGCAGTTTCTACAGATAGAGTGTTTCAAAACTCCTCCATCAAAAGTAAGGTTCAACACACTTAGTTGAACGTACAGATCAGAAAGAAGTTTCACAGAATTCTTCTGTGTAGTTTTTATTTGAAGATATTCCTTTTTCCGCAATAGGCCTCATAGCGCTCCAGATGTCCACTTTCAGTTAAAACACAAAGAGTGTTTCAAAACTCCTCAATCAAAAGTAAGGTTCAACTCTCATAGTAGAACGCACAGATCAGAAATAAGTTTCACAGAATGTTTCTGTGTAGTCTTTATTTGAAGATATGCCTTTTTAAGCGATAGGTCTCATAACGCTCCAAATGTCCTCTTGCAGTTTCTACAGAAAGAGTGTTTCAAAACTCCTTAATCCAAAGTAAGGTCCAATTCTGTTAACTGAACTCGCAGATGAGAAAAAAGTTTCACAGAATCCTTCTGTATAGTTTTTATTTGAAGATATTCCTTTTTGCACGATAGACCTCATAGCGCTCAAAATTTCCACTTGCACTTTCTACAGAAAGACTGTTTCAAAACTCCTCAATCAAAAGTAGTTTTCAACTCTGTTATTTCCACGGACATATCAGAGAGAAGTTTCACAGAATGCTTCTGTGTAGTTTTTATTTGAAGATATTACTTTTTCCAGTATAGGCCTAATAGCGCTGCAAATATTCATTTGCAGTTTCTACAGAAAGAGTGTTTCAAAACTCCTCAATCAAAAGTAAAGTTCAACTCTGTTAGTTGAATGCACAGATCAGAAAGAAGTTTCACAGAATGCTTCTATGTAGTTTTTATTTGAAGATATTCCTTTTTCCGCAATAGGCCTCATAGAGCTCAAAATGTCTACATTCATTTTCTACAGAAAGAGTGTTTCAAGACTCCTCAATCAAAAGTAATTTTCATCTCAGATCGTTGAACTCTCAGATCAGAAAGAAGATTCACAGAATGCTTCTGTGTAGTTTTTATTTGAAGATATTCATTTTTCCACGAGAGGTCTCATTGCGCTCCAAATGTCCACTTGCAGTTCCTACAGAATGAGTGTTTCAAAACTCCTCAATCAAACGTAAGGTTCAACTCTGTTAGTTGAATGCACAGATAAGAAAGTAGTTTCACAGAATGTTCCTGTGTAGCTTTTATTTGTAGATGTTTCTTTTTCACGACGGGCCACATAGAGCTCCAAATGTCCACTTGCAGTTTTTACAGAAAGAGCGTTTCAAAACAACGCAATCAAAAGTACGGTTCAAATCTGTTAGTTGAACTCACAGATCAGAAACAAGTTACACAGAATGCTTCTGTGTCGTTTTCATTTGAAAGTATTTGATTTTCCACGATAGGCCTCGTAGAGCTCCAAATGTCCACTTACAGTTTCTACAGAAAGAATGTTTCAAAACTCCTCAATCAATAGTAAGATTCAACTCTGTTAGTTGGACGCACAGATGAGAAAGAAGTTTCACAGAATGCTTCTGTGTAGTTTTTATTTGAAGATATCCCTTTTTCCACGATACTCCTCATAGCACTCCAAATGTCCACTTGCAGTTACTACAGAAAGAGTGTTTCAAAACTCCTCAATCAAAAGTAAGGTTCAACACTATTTGTTGAATGCCCAGATCAGAAATAAGTTTCAAAGAATGCTTCTGTGTAGTTTTTATTTCAAGAGATTCCTTTTTCCACGATAGGCCTCATAGCGCTCCAAATGTCTACTTTCAGTTTCTACAGAAAGAGTGTTTCAAAACTCCGCAATCAAAAGCAATTTTCAACTCTGATAGTTGAACGCACGGATCAGAAAGAAGGTTCGCAGAATGCTTCTGTGTAGTTTTTATTTGAAGATATTCCTTTTTCGGCGAAAGGCCTCGTAGCGCTCCAAATGACCAATTGCAGTTTCTAGAGAAAGAGTGTTTCAAATCTCCTCAATCAGAAGTAAGTTTCAACTCTCTTAGTTGAACACACCGATCAGAAATAAGTTTCACAGAATGCTTCTGTGTAGTTTTTATTTGAAGATATTGCTATTTCTGAGAAAGCCTCATAGCACTCCACATATCCACTTTCAGTTACCTCAGAAAGAGTGTTTCAAAACACCTCAATAAAAAGTAATGTTCAACTCTGTTAGTTGATCTCACCGATCAGAAAGAAGATTCACTGAATGCTTCTGGGTAGTTTTTATTTGAATATATTCCTTTTTCTGCCATGGGCCTCATAGCACTCCAAATGTCCAGTTGCAGTTTCTATAGAAAGAATGTTTCAAAACTCTTCAATCAAAAGTAAGTTTCAACACTGTTGGCTGAATGCACAGAACAGAGAAAAGTTTCACAGAATGCTTCTTTGTAGTTTTTATTTGAATATATTCCTTTTTCCATGATAGGCCTCATAGTGCTCCAAATGTCCACTTGCAGCTTCTGCAATAAGAGGGATTCAAAACTTCTCAATCAGAAGTAAGGCTCAACTCTATTAGTTGAACGCACAGCTCAGAAAGAAGTTTCACTGAATGCTTCTGTGTAGTTTTTATTTGAAGATATTACTTTTTCCGCGATAGGCCTCATTGTGCTACAAATGTCCACTTGCAGTTTCTACAGATAGAGTGTTTCAAAACTCCTCCATCAAAAGTAAGGTTCAACACACTTAGTTGAACGTACAGATCAGAAAGAAGTTTCATTGAATGCTTCTGTGTAGTTTTTATTTGAAGATATTCCTTTTTCCGCAATAGGCCTCATAGCGCTCCAGATGTCCACTTTCAGTTAAAACACAAAGAGTGTTTCAAAACTCCTCAATCAAAAGTAAGGTTCAACTCTGATAGTAGAACGCACAGATCAGAAATAAGTTTCACAGAATGCTTCTGTGTAGTCTTTATTTGAAGATATGCCTTTTTAAGCGATAGGTCTCATAACGCTCCAAATGTCCTCTTGCAGTTTCTACAGAAAGAGTGTTTCAAAACTCCTTAATCCAAAGTAAGGTCCAATTCTGTTAACTGAACGCACAGATTAGAAGTAAGTTTCACAGGATCCTTCTGTATAGTTTTTATTTGAAGATATTCCTTTTTCTGAGATACGCCACATTGCACTCCAAATGTCCACTTGCAGTATATACAGAAAAAGTGTTTCCAATCTCCTCAATCAAAAGTGAGGTTCAACACTCTTATTTGAACGCGCAGATCAGAAAAAAGTTTCACAGAATGCTTTGTGTAGATTTTATTTGAAGATATTCCTTTTTGCATGATAGGCTTCATAGCGATCAAAATTTCCACTTGCGCTTTCTACAGAAAGACTTTCAAAACTCCTGAATCAAAAGTAGTTTGCAACTCTGTTATTTCAACGGACATATCAGAGAGAAGTTTCACAGAATGCTTCTGTGTAGTTTTTATTTGAAGATATTACTTTTTCCGCTATAGGCCTAATAGCGCTGCAAATATTCATTTGCAGTTTCTACAGAAAGAGTGTTTCAAAACTCCTCAATCAAAAGTAAAGTTCAACTCTGTTAGTTGAATGCACAGATCAGAAAGAAGTTTCACAGAATGCTTCTGTGTAGTTTTTATTTGAAGATATTCCTTTTTTGGCGAAAGGCCTCGTAGCGCTCCAAATGACCAATTGCAGTTTCTAGAGAAAGGGTGTTTCAAATCTCCTCAATCAGAAGTAAGTTTCAACTCTCTTAGTTGAACACACCGATCAGAAATAAGTTTCACAGAATGCTTCTGTGTAGTTTTTATTTGAAGATATTGCTATTTCTGCGAAAGCCTCATAGCACTCCAAATATCCACTTTCAGTTACCTCAGAAAGAGTGTTTCAAAACACCTCAATAAAAAGTAATGTTCAACTCTGTTAGTTGATCTCAACGATCAGAAAGAAGTTTCACAGAATGCTTCTGTGTAGTTTTTATTTGAATATATTCCTTTTTCCGCGATAGTCCTCATAGCGCTCCAAATGTCCTCTTGTGGTTTCTACAGAATGAGTGTTTCAAAACTCCTCAATGAAATGTCAGTTTCAACTTGGTTAGTTGAACGCACAGATCAGAAAGAAGTTTCACAGACTGCTTCTTTGTAGTTTTTATTTGAATATATTCCTTTTTCCGCGATTGGCCTCGTAGCGCTCCAATTGTCCACTTGCTGTTTCTACAGAAAGAGTGTTTGAAAAATCCTCAATCAAAAGTAAGCTTCTACACTGTTAGTAGAATGCACAAATCAGAAATATGTTTCACAGAATGCTTCTGTGTAGTTTTTATTTGAAGATATTCCTTTTTCCGCAATAGACCTCATAGGGCTCCAAATGACGACTTCCAGTTTCTACAGAAAGTGTGTTTCAAAACTCCGCAATCAAAAGTAATTTTCAACTCTGATAGTTGAACGCACAGATCAGAAATAAGTTTCACAGAATGCTTCTGTGTAGTTTTTATTTCAGGAGATTCCTTTTTCCACCATAGGCCTCATAGCGCTCCAAATGTCCACTTTCAGTTTCTACAGAAAGAGTGTTTCAAAACTCCGCAATCAAAAGTAATTTTCAACTCTGATAGTTGAACGCACGGATCAGAAAGGAGGTTCGCAGAATGCTTCTGTGTAGTTTTTATTTGAAGATATTCCTTTTTCGGCGAAAGGCCTCGTAGCGCTCCAAATGACCAATTGCAGTTTCTAGGGAAAGAGTGTTTCAAATCTCCTCAATCAGAAGTAAGATTCAACACTCTTAGTTGAACACACAGATCAGAAATAAGTTTCACACAATGCTTCTGTGTAGTTTTTATTTGAAGATATTTCTATTTCTGTGAAAGCCTCATAGCACTCCAAATATCCACTTTCAGTTACCTCAGAAGGAGTGTTTCAAAACACCTCAATAAAAAAGTAATGTTCAACTCTGTTAGTTGATCTCACCGATCAGAAAGAAGATTCACTGAATGCTTCTGGGTAGTTTTTATTTGAATATATTCCTTTTTCTGCAATAGGCCTCATAGCACTCCAAATGTCCAGTTGCAGTTTCTATAGAAAGAATGTTTCAAAACTCTTCAATCAAAAGTATGTTTCAAGCCTGTTGGCTGAATGCACAGAACAGAAAATGTTTCACAGAATGCTTCTTTGTAGTTTTTATTTGAATATATTCCTTTTTCCACGATAGGCCTCATAGTGCTCCAAATGTCCACTTGCAGCTTCTACAATAAGAGGGATTCAAAACTTCTCAATCAGAAGTAAGGCTCAACCCTATTAGTTGAACGCACAGCTCAGAAAGAAGTTTCACTGAATGCTTCTGTGTAGTTTTTATTTGAAGATATTCCTTTTTCCGCGATAGGCCTCATTGTGCTACAAATATCCACTTGCAGTTTCTACAGATAGAGTGTTTCAAAACTCCTCCATCAAAAGTAAGGTTCAACACACTTAGTTGAACGTACAGATCAGAAAGAAGTTTCACAGAATTCTTCTGTTTAGTTTTTATTTGAAGATATTCCTTTTTCCGCAATAGGCCTCATAGCGCTCCAGATGTCCACTTTCAGTTAAAACACAAAGAGTGTTTCAAAACTCCTCAATCAAAAGTAAGGTTCAACTCTGATAGTAGAACGCACAGATCAGAAATAAGTTTCACAGAATGTTTCTGTGTAGTCTTTATTTGAAGATATGCCTTTTTAAGCGATAGGTCTCATAACGCTCCAAATGTCCTCTTGCAGTTTCTACAGAAAGAGTGTTTCAAAACTCCTTAATCCAAAGTAAGGTCCAATTCTGTTAACTGAACTCGCAGATGAGAAAAAAGTTTCACAGAATCCTTCTGTATAGTTTTTATTTGAAGATATTCCTTTTTGCACGATAGGCCTCATAGCGCTCAAAATTTCCACTTGCACTTTCTACAGAAAGACTGTTTCAAAACTCCTCAATCAAAAGTAGTTTTCAACTCTGTTATTTCCACGGACATATCAGAGAGAAGTTTCACAGAATGCTTCTGTGTAGTTTTTATTTGAAGATATTACTTTTTCCAGTATAGGCCTAATAGCGCTGCAAATATTCATTTGCAGTTTCTACAGAAAGAGTGTTTCAAAACTCCTCAATCAAAAGTAAAGTTCAACTCTGTTAGTTGAATGCACAGATCGGAAAGAAGTTTCACAGAATGCTTCTATGTAGTTTTTATTTGAAGATATTCCTTTTTCCGCAATAGGCCTCATAGAGCTCAAAATGTCTACATTCATTTTCTACAGAAAGAGTGTTTCAAGACTCCTCAATCAAAAGTAATTTTCATCTCAGATCGTTGAACTCTCAGATCAGAAAGAAGATTCACAGAATGCTTCTGTGTAGTTTTTATTTGAAGATATTCATTTTTCCACGAGAGGTCTCATTGCGCTCCAAATGTCCACTTGCAGTTCCTACAGAATGAGTGTTTCAAAACTCCTCAATCAAACGTAAGGTTCAACTCTGTTAGTTGAATGCACAGATAAGAAAGTAGTTTCACAGAATGTTCCTGTGTAGCTTTTATTTGTAGATGTTTCTTTTTCACGACGGGCCACATAGAGCTCCAAATGTCCACTTGCAGTTTTTACAGAAAGAGCGTTTCAAAACAACGCAATCAAAAGTACGGTTCAAATCTGTTAGTTGAACTCACAGATCAGAAACAAGTTACACAGAATGCTTCTGTGTCGTTTTCATTTGAAAGTATTTGATTTTCCACGATAGGCCTCGTAGAGCTCCAAATGTCCACTTACAGTTTCTACAGAAAGAATGTTTCAAAACTCCTCAATCAATAGTAAGATTCAACTCTGTTAGTTGGACGCACAGATGAGAAAGAAGTTTCACAGAATGCTTCTGTGTAGTTTTTATTTGAAGATATCCCTTTTTCCACGATACTCCTCATAGCACTCCAAATGTCCACTTGCAGTTACTACAGAAAGAGTGTTTCAAAACTCCTCAATCAAAAGTAAGGTTCAACTCTATTTGTTGAATGCCCAGATCAGAAAGAAGTTTCACAGAATGCTTCTGTGTAGTTTTTATTTCAAGAGATTCCTTTTTCCACGATAGGCCTCATAGCGCTCCAAATGTCTACTTTCAGTTTCTACAGAAAGAGTGTTTCAAAACTCCGCAATCAAAAGTAATTTTCAACTCTGATAGTTGAACGCACGGATCAGAAAGAAGGTTCGCAGAATGCTTCTGTGTAGTTTTTATTTGAAGATATTCCTTTTTCGGCGAAAGGCCTCGTAGCGCTCCAAATGACCAATTGCAGTTTCTAGAGAAAGAGTGTTTCAAATCTCCTCAATCAGAAGTAAGTTTCAACTCTCTTAGTTGAACACACAGATCAGAAATAAGTTTCACAGAATGCTTCTGTGTAGTTTTTATTTGAAGATATTGCTATTTCTGAGAAAGCCTCATAGCACTCCACATATCCACTTTCAGTTACCTCAGAAAGAGTGTTTCAAAACACCTCAATAAAAAGTAATGTTCAACTCTGTTAGTTGATCTCACTGATCAGAAAGAAGATTCACTGAATGCTTCTGGGTAGTTTTTATTTGAATATATTCCTTTTTCTGCCATGGGCCTCATAGCACTCCAAATGTCCAGTTGCAGTTTCTATAGAAAGAATGTTTCAAAACTCTTCAATCAAAAGTAAGTTTCAACACTGTTGGCTGAATGCACAGAACAGAGAAAAGTTTCACAGAATGCTTCTTTGTAGTTTTTATTTGAATATATTCCTTTTTCCATGATAGGCCTCATAGTGCTCCAAATGTCCACTTGCAGCTTCTACAATAAGAGGGATTCAAAACTTCTCAATCAGAAGTAAGGCTCAACTCTATTAGTTGAACGCACAGCTTAGAAAGAAGTTTCATTGAATGTTTCTGTGTAGTTTTTATTTGAAGATATTCCTTTTTCCGCGATAGGCCTCATTGTGCTACAAATGTCCACTTGCAGTTTCTACAGATAGAGTGTTTCAAAACTCCTCCATCAAAAGTAAGGTTCAACACACTTAGTTGAACGTACAGATCAGAAAGAAGTTTCACAGAATTCTTCTGTGTAGTTTTTATTTGAAAATATTCCTTTTTCCGCAATAGGCCTCATAGCGCTCCAGATGTCCACTTTCAGTTAAAACACAAAGAGTGTTTCAAAACTCCTCAATCAAAAGTAAGGTTCAACTCTGATAGTAGAACGCACAGATCAGAAATAAGTTTCACAGAATGCTTCTGTGTAGTCTTTATTTGAAGATATGCCTTTTTAAGCGATAGGTCTCATAACGCTCCAAATGTCCTCTTGCAGTTTCTACAGAAAGAGTGTTTCAAAACTCCTTAATCCAAAGTAAGGTCCAATTCTGTTAACTGAACGCACAGATTAGAAGTAAGTTTCACAGGATCCTTCTGTATAGTTTTTATTTGAAGATATTCCTTTTTCTGAGATACGCCACATTGCACTCCAAATGTCCACTTGCAGTATATACAGAAAAATGTTTCCAATCTCCTCAATCAAAAGTGAGGTTCAACACTCTTATTTGAACGCGCAGATCAGAAAAAAGTTTCACAGAATGCTTTGTGTAGATTTTATTTGAAGATATTCCTTTTTGCATGATAGGCCTCATAGCGATCAAAATTTCCACTTGCGCTTTCTACAGAAAGACTTTCAAAACTCCTCAATCAAAAGTAGTTTGCAACTCTGTTATTTCAACGGACATATCAGAGAGAAGTTTCACAGAATGCTTCTGTGTAGTTTTTATTTGAAGATATTCCTATTTCTGCGAAAGCCTCATAGCACTCCAAATATCCACTTTCAGTTACCTCAGAAAGAGTGTTTCAAAACACCTCAATAAAAAGTAATGTTCAACTCTGTTAGTTGATCTCACCGATCAGAAAGAAGATTCACTGAATGCTTCTGGGTAGTTTTTATTTGAATATATTCCTTTTTCTGCCATGGGCCTCATAGCACTCCAAATGTCCAGTTGCAGTTTCTATAGAAAGAATGTTTCAAAACTCTTCAATCAAAAGTAAGTTTCAACTCTGTTGGCTGAATGCAGAGAACAGAAAAATGTTTCAAAGAATGCTTCTTTGTAGTTTTTATTTGAATATATTACTTTTTCCGCGATATGCATCGTAGCACTACAAATGTCCACTTGCTGTTTCTACAGAAAGAGTGTTTCAGAACACCTCAATAAAAGGTGAGGTTCAACACTTTAGTTGAACTCACAGCTCAGAAAGAAGTTTCACAGAATGCTTCTGTGTAGTTTTTATTTGAATATATTCCTTTTTCCGCGATAGTCCTCATAGCGCTCCAAATGTCCTCTTGTGGTTTCTACAGAATGAGTGTTTCAAAACTCCTCAATGAAATGTCAGTTTCAACTTGGTTAGTTGAACGCACAGATCAGAAAGAAGTTTCACAGACTGCTTCTTTGTAGTTTTTATTTGAATATATTCCTTTTTCCGCGATTGGCCTCGTAGCGCTCCAATTGTCCACTTGCAGTTTCTACAGAAAGAGTGTTTGAAAAATCCTCAATCAAAAGTAAGCTTCTACACTGTTAGTAGAATGCACAAATCAGAAATATGTTTCACAGAATGCTTCTGTGTAGTTTTTATTTGAAGATATTCCTTTTTCCGCAATAGACCTCATAGGGCTCCAAATGTCCACTTCCAGTTTCTACAGAAAGTGTGTTTCAAAACTCCGCAATCAAAAGTAATTTTCAACTCTGATAGTTGAATGCACAGATCAGAAATAAGTTTCACAGAATGCTTCTGTGTAGTTTTTATTTCAGGAGATTCCTTTTTCCACCATAGGCCTCATAGCGCTCCAAATGTCCACTTTCAGTTTCTACAGAAAGAGTGTTTCAAAACTCCGCAATCAAAAGTAATTTTCAACTCTGATAGTTGAACGCACGGATCAGAAAGGAGGTTCGCAGAATGCTTCTGTGTAGTTTTTATTTGAAGATATTCCTTTTTCGGCGAAAGGCCTCGTAGCGCTCCAAATGACCAATTGCAGTTTCTAGGGAAAGAGTGTTTCAAATCTCCTCAATCAGAAGTAAGTTTCAACCCTCTTAGTTGAACACACAGATCAGAAATAAGTTTCACAGAATGCTTCTGTGTAGTTTTTATTTGAAGATATTTCTATTTCTGTGAAAGCCTCATAGCACTCCAAATATCCACTTTCAGTTACCTCAGAAGGAGTGTTTCAAAACACCTCAATAAAAAAGTAATGTTCAACTCTGTTAGTTGATCTCACCGATCAGAAAGAAGATTCACTGAATGCTTCTGGGTAGTTTTTATTTGAATATATTCCTTTTTCTGCAATAGGCCTCATAGCACTCCAAATGTCCAGTTGCAGTTTCTATAGAAAGAATGTTTCAAAACTCTTCAATCAAAAGTATGTTTCAAGTCTGTTGGCTGAATGCACAGAACAGAAAATGTTTCACAGAATGCTTCTTTGTAGTTTTTATTTGAATATATTCCTTTTTCCACGATAGGCCTCATAGTGCTCCAAATGTCCACTTGCAGCTTCTACAATAAGAGGGATTCAAAACTTCTCAATCAGAAGTAAGGCTCAACCCTATTAGTTGAACGCACAGCTCAGAAAGAAGTTTCACTGAATGCTTCTGTGTAGTTTTTATTTGAAGATATTCCTTTTTCCGCGATAGGCCTCATTGTGCTACAAATATCCACTTGCAGTTTCTACAGATAGAGTGTTTCAAAACTCCTCCATCAAAAGTAAGGTTCAACACACTTAGTTGAACGTACAGATCAGAAAGAAGTTTCACAGAATTCTTCTGTGTAGTTTTTATTTGAAGATATTCCTTTTTCCGCAATAGGCCTCATAGCGCTCCAGATGTCCACTTTCAGTTAAAACACAAAGAGTGTTTCAAAACTCCTCAATCAAAAGTAAGGTTCAACTCTCATAGTAGAACGCACAGATCAGAAATAAGTTTCACAGAATGTTTCTGTGTAGTCTTTATTTGAAGATATGCCTTTTTAAGCGATAGGTCTCATAACGCTCCAAATGTCCTCTTGCAGTTTCTACAGAAAGAGTGTTTCAAAACTCCTTAATCCAAAGTAAGGTCCAATTCTGTTAACTGAACTCGCAGATGAGAAAAAAGTTTCACAGAATCCTTCTGTATAGTTTTTATTTGAAGATATTCCTTTTTGCACGATAGACCTCATAGCGCTCAAAATTTCCACTTGCACTTTCTACAGAAAGACTGTTTCAAAACTCCTCAATCAAAAGTAGTTTTCAACTCTGTTATTTCCACGGACATATCAGAGAGAAGTTTCACAGAATGCTTCTGTGTAGTTTTTATTTGAAGATATTACTTTTTCCAGTATAGGCCTAATAGCGCTGCCAATATTCATTTGCAGTTTCTACAGAAAGAGTGTTTCAAAACTCCTCAATCAAAAGTAAAGTTCAACTCTGTTAGTTGAATGCACAGATCAGAAAGAAGTTTCACAGAATGCTTCTATGTAGTTTTTATTTGAAGATATTCCTTTTTCCGCAATAGGCCTCATAGAGCTCAAAATGTCTACATTCATTTTCTACAGAAAGAGTGTTTCAAGACTCCTCAATCAAAAGTAATTTTCATCTCAGATCGTTGAACTCTCAGATCAGAAAGAAGATTCACAGAATGCTTCTGTGTAGTTTTTATTTGAAGATATTCATTTTTCCACGAGAGGTCTCATTGCGCTCCAAATGTCCACTTGCAGTTCCTACAGAATGAGTGTTTCAAAACTCCTCAATCAAACGTAAGGTTCAACTCTGTTAGTTGAATGCACAGATAAGAAAGTAGTTTCACAGAATGTTCCTGTGTAGCTTTTATTTGTAGATGTTTCTTTTTCACGACGGGCCACATAGAGCTCCAAATGTCCACTTGCAGTTTTTACAGAAAGAGCGTTTCAAAACAACGCAATCAAAAGTACGGTTCAAATCTGTTAGTTGAACTCACAGATCAGAAACAAGTTACACAGAATGCTTCTGTGTCGTTTTCATTTGAAAGTATTTGATTTTCCACGATAGGCCTCGTAGAGCTCCAAATGTCCACTTACAGTTTCTACAGAAAGAATGTTTCAAAACTCCTCAATCAATAGTAAGATTCAACTCTGTTAGTTGGACGCACAGATGAGAAAGAAGTTTCACAGAATGCTTCTGTGTAGTTTTTATTTGAAGATATCCCTTTTTCCACGATACTCCTCATAGCACTCCAAATGTCCACTTGCAGTTACTACAGAAAGAGTGTTTCAAAACTCCTCAATCAAAAGTAAGGTTCAACACTATTTGTTGAATGCCCAGATCAGAAATAAGTTTCAAAGAATGCTTCTGTGTAGTTTTTATTTCAAGAGATTCCTTTTTCCACGATAGGCCTCATAGCGCTCCAAATGTCTACTTTCAGTTTCTACAGAAAGAGTGTTTCAAAACTCCGCAATCAAAAGCAATTTTCAACTCTGATAGTTGAACGCACGGATCAGAAAGAAGGTTCGCAGAATGCTTCTGTGTAGTTTTTATTTGAAGATATTCCTTTTTCGGCGAAAGGCCTCGTAGCGCTCCAAATGACCAATTGCAGTTTCTAGAGAAAGAGTGTTTCAAATCTCCTCAATCAGAAGTAAGTTTCAACTCTCTTAGTTGAACACACCGATCAGAAATAAGTTTCACAGAATGCTTCTGTGTAGTTTTTATTTGAAGATATTGCTATTTCTGAGAAAGCCTCATAGCACTCCACATATCCACTTTCAGTTACCTCAGAAAGAGTGTTTCAAAACACCTCAATAAAAAGTAATGTTCAACTCTGTTAGTTGATCTCACCGATCAGAAAGAAGATTCACTGAATGCTTCTGGGTAGTTTTTATTTGAATATATTCCTTTTTCTGCCATGGGCCTCATAGCACTCCAAATGTCCAGTTGCAGTTTCTATAGAAAGAATGTTTCAAAACTCTTCAATCAAAAGTAAGTTTCAACACTGTTGGCTGAATGCACAGAACAGAGAAAAGTTTCACAGAATGCTTCTTTGTAGTTTTTATTTGAATATATTCCTTTTTCCATGATAGGCCTCATAGTGCTCCAAATGTCCACTTGCAGCTTCTGCAATAAGAGGGATTCAAAACTTCTCAATCAGAAGTAAGGCTCAACTCTATTAGTTGAACGCACAGCTCAGAAAGAAGTTTCACTGAATGCTTCTGTGTAGTTTTTATTTGAAGATATTACTTTTTCCGCGATAGGCCTCATTGTGCTACAAATGTCCACTTGCAGTTTCTACAGATAGAGTGTTTCAAAACTCCTCCATCAAAAGTAAGGTTCAACACACTTAGTTGAACGTACAGATCAGAAAGAAGTTTCATTGAATGCTTCTGTGTAGTTTTTATTTGAAGATATTCCTTTTTCCGCAATAGGCCTCATAGCGCTCCAGATGTCCACTTTCAGTTAAAACACAAAGAGTGTTTCAAAACTCCTCAATCAAAAGTAAGGTTCAACTCTGATAGTAGAACGCACAGATCAGAAATAAGTTTCACAGAATGCTTCTGTGTAGTCTTTATTTGAAGATATGCCTTTTTAAGCGATAGGTCTCATAACGCTCCAAATGTCCTCTTGCAGTTTCTACAGAAAGAGTGTTTCAAAACTCCTTAATCCAAAGTAAGGTCCAATTCTGTTAACTGAACGCACAGATTAGAAGTAAGTTTCACAGGATCCTTCTGTATAGTTTTTATTTGAAGATATTCCTTTTTCTGAGATACGCCACATTGCACTCCAAATGTCCACTTGCAGTATATACAGAAAAAGTGTTTCCAATCTCCTCAATCAAAAGTGAGGTTCAACACTCTTATTTGAACGCGCAGATCAGAAAAAAGTTTCACAGAATGCTTTGTGTAGATTTTATTTGAAGATATTCCTTTTTGCATGATAGGCTTCATAGCGATCAAAATTTCCACTTGCGCTTTCTACAGAAAGACTTTCAAAACTCCTGAATCAAAAGTAGTTTGCAACTCTGTTATTTCAACGGACATATCAGAGAGAAGTTTCACAGAATGCTTCTGTGTAGTTTTTATTTGAAGATATTACTTTTTCCGCTATAGGCCTAATAGCGCTGCAAATATTCATTTGCAGTTTCTACAGAAAGAGTGTTTCAAAACTCCTCAATCAAAAGTAAAGTTCAACTCTGTTAGTTGAATGCACAGATCAGAAAGAAGTTTCACAGAATGCTTCTGTGTAGTTTTTATTTGAAGATATTCCTTTTTTGGCGAAAGGCCTCGTAGCGCTCCAAATGACCAATTGCAGTTTCTAGAGAAAGGGTGTTTCAAATCTCCTCAATCAGAAGTAAGTTTCAACTCTCTTAGTTGAACACACCGATCAGAAATAAGTTTCACAGAATGCTTCTGTGTAGTTTTTATTTGAAGATATTGCTATTTCTGCGAAAGCCTCATAGCACTCCAAATATCCACTTTCAGTTACCTCAGAAAGAGTGTTTCAAAACACCTCAATAAAAAGTAATGTTCAACTCTGTTAGTTGATCTCAACGATCAGAAAGAAGATTCACTGAATGCTTCTGGGTAGTTTTTATTTGAATATATTCCTTTTTCTGCCATGGGCCTCATAGCACTCCAAATGTCCAGTTGCAGTTTCTATAGAAAGAATGTTTCAAAACTCTTCAATCAAAAGTAAGTTTCAAGTCTGTTGGCTGAATGCACAGAACAGAAAATGTTTCACAGAATGCTTCTTTGTAGTTTTTATTTGAATATATTCCTTTTTCCACGATAGGCCTCATAGTGCTCCAAATGTCCACTTGCAGCTTCTACAATAAGAGGGATTCAAAACTTCTCAATCAGAAGTAAGGCTCAACTCTATTAGTTGAACGCACAGCTCAGAAAGAAGTTTCACTGAATGCTTCTGTGTAGTTTTTATTTGAAGATATTCCTTTTTCCGCGATAGGCCTCATTGTGCTACAAATGTCCACTTGCAGTTTCTACAGATAGAGTGTTTCAAAACTCCTCCATCAAAAGTAAGGTTCAACACACTTAGTTGAACGTACAGATCAGAAAGAAGTTTCACAGAATTCTTCTGTGTAGTTTTTATTTGAAGATATTCCTTTTTCCGCAATAGGCCTCATAGCGCTCCAGATGTCCACTTTCAGTTAAAACACAAAGAGTGTTTCAAAACTCCTCAATCAAAAGTAAGGTTCAACTCTGATAGTAGAACGCACAGATCAGAAATAAGTTTCACAGAATGCTTCTGTGTAGTCTTTATTTGAAGATATGCCTTTTTAAGCGATAGGTCTCATAACGCTCCAAATGTCCTCTTGCAGTTTCTACAGAAAGAGTGTTTCAAAACTCCTTAATCCAAAGTAAGGTCCAATTCTGTTAACTGAACTCGCAGATGAGAAAATAGTTTCACAGGATCCTTCTGTATAGTTTTTATTTGAAGATATTCCTTTTTGCACGATAGGCCTCATAGCGCTCAAAATTTCCACTTGCACTTTCTACAGAAAGACTGTTTCAAAACTCCTCAATCAAAAGTAGTTTTCAACTCTGTTATTTCCACGGACATATCAGAGAGAAGTTTCACAGAATGCTTCTGTGTAGTTTTTATTTGAAGATATTACTTTTTCCAGTATAGGCCTAATAGCGCTGCAAATATTCATTTGCAGTTTCTACAGAAAGAGTGTTTCAAAACTCCTCAAACAAAAGTAAAGTTCAACTCCGTTAGTTGAATGCACAGATCAGAAAGAAGTTTCACAGAATGCTTCTATGTAGTTTTTATTTGAAGATATTCCTTTTTCCGCAATAGGCCTCATAGAGCTCAAAATGTCTACATTCATTTTCTACAGAAAGAGTGTTTCAAGACTCCTCAATCAAAAGTAATTTTCATCTCAGATCGTTGAACTCTCAGATCAGAAAGAAGATTCACAGAATGCTTCTGTGTAGTTTTTATTTGAAGATATTCATTTTTCCACGAGAGGTCTCATTGCGCTCCAAATGTCCACTTGCAGTTCCTACAGAATGAATGTTTCAAAACTCCTCAATCAAACGTAAGGTTCAACTCTGTTAGTTGAATGCACAGATAAGAAAGTATTTTCACAGAATGTTCCTGTGTAGCTTTTATTTGTAGATGTTTCTTTTTCACGACGGGCCACATAGAGCTCCAAATGTCCACTTGCAGTTTTCACAGAAAGAGCGTTTCAAAACAACGCAATCAAAAGTACGGTTCAAATCTGTTAGTTGAACTCACAGATCAGAAACAAGTTACACAGAATGCTTCTGTGTCGTTTTCATTTGAAAGTATTTGATTTTCCACGATAGGCCTCGTAGAGCTCCAAATGTCCACTTGCAGTTTCTACAGAAAGAATGTTTCAAAACTCCTCAATCAATAGTAAGATTCAACTCTGTTAGTTGGACGCACAGATGAGAAAGAAGTTTCACAGAATGCTTCTGTGTAGTTTTTATTTGAAGATATCCCTTTTTCCACGATACTCCTCATAGCACTCCAAATGTCCACTTGCAGTTACTACAGAAAGAGTGTTTCAAAACTCCTCAATCAAAAGTAAGGTTCAACTCTATTTGTTGAATGCCCAGATCAGAAAGAAGTTTCACAGAATGCTTCTGTGTAGTTTTTATTTCAAGAGATTCCTTTTTCCACGATAGGCCTCATAGCGCTCCAAATGTCTACTTTCAGTTTCTACAGAAAGAGTGTTTCAAAACTCCGCAATCAAAAGTAATTTTCAACTCTGATAGTTGAACGCACGGATCAGAAAGAAGGTTCGCAGAATGCTTCTGTGTAGTTTTTATTTGAAGATATTCCTTTTTCGGCGAAAGGCCTCGTAGCGCTCCAAATGACCAATTGCAGTTTCTAGAGAAAGAGTGTTTCAAATCTCCTCAATCAGAAGTAAGTTTCAACTCTCTTAGTTGAACACACAGATCAGAAATAAGTTTCACAGAATGCTTCTGTGTAGTTTTTATTTGAAGATATTGCTATTTCTGAGAAAGCCTCATAGCACTCCACATATCCACTTTCAGTTACCTCAGAAAGAGTGTTTCAAAACACCTCAATAAAAAGTAATGTTCAACTCTGTTAGTTGATCTCACCGATCAGAAAGAAGATTCACTGAATGCTTCTGGGTAGTTTTTATTTGAATATATTCCTTTTTCTGCCATGGGCCTCATAGCACTCCAAATGTCCAGTTGCAGTTTCTATAGAAAGAATGTTTCAAAACTCTTCAATCAAAAGTAAGTTTCAACACTGTTGGCTGAATGCACAGAACAGAGAAAAGTTTCACAGAATGCTTCTTTGTAGTTTTTATTTGAATATATTCCTTTTTCCATGATAGGCCTCATAGTGCTCCAAATGTCCACTTGCAGCTTCTGCAATAAGAGGGATTCAAAACTTCTCAATCAGAAGTAAGGCTCAACTCTATTAGTTGAACGCACAGCTCAGAAAGAAGTTTCATTGAATGCTTCTGTGTAGTTTTTATTTGAAGATATTACTTTTTCCGCGATAGGCCACATTGTGCTACAAATGTCCACTTGCAGTTTCTACAGATAGAGTGTTTCAAAACTCCTCCATCAAAAGTAAGGTTCAACACACTTAGTTGAACGTACAGATCAGAAAGAAGTTTCACAGAATTCTTCTGTGTAGTTTTTATTTGAAGATATTCCTTTTTCCGCAATAGGCCTCATAGCGCTCCAGATGTCCACTTTCAGTTAAAACACAAAGAGTGTTTCAAAACTCCTCAATCAAAAGTAAGGTTCAACTCTGATAGTAGAACGCACACATCAGAAATAAGTTTCACAGAATGCTTCTGTGTAGTCTTTATTTGAAGATATGCCTTTTTAAGCGATAGGTCTCATAACGCTCCAAATGTCCTCTTGCAGTTTCTACAGAAAGAGTGTTTCAAAACTCCTTAATCCAAAGTAAGGTCCAATTCTGTTAACTGAACGCACAGATTAGAAGTAAGTTTCACAGGATCCTTCTGTATAGTTTTTATTTGAAGATATTCCTTTTTCTGAGATACGCCACATTGCACTCCAAATGTCCACTTGCAGTATATACAGAAAAAGTGTTTCCAATCTCCTCAATCAAAAGTGAGGTTCAACACTCTTATTTGAACGCGCAGATCAGAAAAAAGTTTCACAGAATGCTTTGTGTAGATTTTATTTGAAGATATTCCTTTTTGCATGATAGGCCTCATAGCGATCAAAATTTCCACTTGCGCTTTCTACAGAAAGACTTTCAAAACTCCTGAATCAAAAGTAGCTTGCAACTCTGTTATTTCAACGGACATATCAGAGAGAAGTTTCACAGAATGCTTCTGTGTAGTTTTTATTTGAAGATATTACTTTTTCCGCTATAGGCCTAATAGCGCTGCAAATATTCATTTGCAGTTTCTACAGAAAGAGTGTTTCAAAACTCCTCAATCAAAAGTAAAGTTCAACTCTGTTAGTTGAATGCACAGATCAGAAAGAAGTTTCACAGAATGCTTCTGTGTAGTTTTTATTTGAAGATATTCCTTTTTTGGCGAAAGGCCTCGTAGCGCTCCAAATGACCAATTGCAGTTTCTAGAGAAAGGGTGTTTCAAATCTCCTCAATCAGAAGTAAGTTTCAACTCTCTTAGTTGAACACACCGATCAGAAATAAGTTTCACAGAATGCTTCTGTGTAGTTTTTATTTGAAGATATTGCTATTTCTGCGAAAGCCTCATAGCACTCCAAATATCCACTTTCAGTTACCTCAGAAAGAGTGTTTCAAAACACCTCAATAAAAAGTAATGTTCAACTCTGTTAGTTGATCTCACCGATCAGAAAGAAGATTCACTGAATGCTTCTGGGTAGTTTTTATTTGAATATATTCCTTTTTCTGCCATGGGCCTCATAGCACTCCAAATGTCCAGTTGCAGTTTCTATAGAAAGAATGTTTCAAAACTCTTCAATCAAAAGTAAGTTTCAACTCTGTTGGCTGAATGCAGAGAACAGAAAAATGTTTCAAAGAATGCTTCTTTGTAGTTTTTATTTGAATATATTACTTTTTCCGCGATATGCATCGTAGCACTACAAATGTCCACTTGCTGTTTCTACAGAAAGAGTGTTTCAGAACACCTCAATAAAAGGTGAGGTTCAACACTTTAGTTGAACTCACAGCTCAGAAAGAAGTTTCACAGAATGCTTCTGTGTAGTTTTTATTTGAATATATTCCTTTTTCCGCGATAGTCCTCATAGCGCTCCAAATGTCCTCTTGTGGTTTCTACAGAATGAGTGTTTCAAAACTCCTCAATGAAATGTCAGTTTCAACTTGGTTAGTTGAACGCACAGATCAGAAAGAAGTTTCACAGACTGCTTCTTTGTAGTTTTTATTTGAATATATTCCTTTTTCCGCGATTGGCCTCGTAGCGCTCCAATTGTCCACTTGCAGTTTCTACAGAAAGAGTGTTTGAAAAATCCTCAATCAAAAGTAAGCTTCTACACTGTTAGTAGAATGCACAAATCAGAAATATGTTTCACAGAATGCTTCTGTGTAGTTTTTATTTGAAGATATTCCTTTTTCCGCAATAGACCTCATAGGGCTCCAAATGTCCACTTCCAGTTTCTACAGAAAGTGTGTTTCAAAAATCCGCAATCAAAAGTAATTTTCAACTCTGATAGTTGAATGCACAGATCAGAAAGAAGTTTCACAGAATGCTTCTGTGTAGTTTTTATTTCAGGAGATTCCTTTTTCCACCATAGGCCTCATAGCGCTCCAAATGTCCACTTTCAGTTTCTACAGAAAGAGTGTTTCAAAACTCCGCAATCAAAAGTAATTTTCAACTCTGATAGTTGAACGCACGGATCAGAAAGGAGGTTCGCAGAATGCTTCTGTGTAGTTTTTATTTGAAGATCTTCCTTTTTCGGCGAAAGGCCTCGTAGCGCTCCAAATGACCAATTGCAGTTTCTAGGGAAAGAGTGTTTCAAATCTCCTCAATCAGAAGTAAGTTTCAACCCTCTTAGTTGAACACACAGATCAGAAATAAGTTTCACACAATGCTTCTGTGTAGTTTTTATTTGAAGATATTTCTATTTCTGTGAAAGCCTCATAGCACTCCAAATATCCACTTTCAGTTACCTCAGAAGGAGTGTTTCAAAACACCTCAATAAAAAAGTAATGTTCAACTCTGTTAGTTGATCTCACCGATCAGAAAGAAGATTCACTGAATGCTTCTGGGTAGTTTTTATTTGAATATATTCCTTTTTCTGCAATAGGCCTCATAGCACTCCAAATGTCCAGTTGCAGTTTCTATAGAAAGAATGTTTCAAAACTCTTCAATCAAAAGTAAGTTTCAAGTCTGTTGGCTGAATGCACAGAACAGAAAATGTTTCACAGAATGCTTCTTTGTAGTTTTTATTTGAATATATTCCTTTTTCCACGATAGGCCTCATAGTGCTCCAAATGTCCACTTGCAGCTTCTACAATAAGTGGGATTCAAAACTTCTCAATCAGAA
Source organism: Symphalangus syndactylus (assembly GCF_028878055.3). NCBI lineage: Eukaryota > Metazoa > Chordata > Mammalia > Primates > Hylobatidae > Symphalangus > Symphalangus syndactylus. The sequence continues at coordinate 43,913,893 of NC_072434.2, read as the reverse complement.
GTAAGGCTCAACTCTATTAGTTGAACGCACAGCTCAGAAAGAAGTTTCACTGAATGCTTCTGTGTAGTTTTTATTTGAAGATATTCCTTTTTCCGCGATAGGCCTCATTGCGCTACAAATGTCCACTTGCAGTTTCTACAGATAGAGTGTTTCAAAACTCCTCCATCAAAAGTAAGGTTCAACACACTTAGTTGAACGTACAGATCAGAAAGAAGTTGCACAGAATTCTTCTGTGTAGTTTTTATTTGAAGATATTCCTTTTTCCGCAATAGGCCTCATAGCGCTCCAGATGTCCACTTTCTGTTAAAACACAAAGAGTGTTTCAAAACTCCTCAATCAAAAGTAAGGTTCAACTCTGATAGTAGAACGCACAGATCAGAAATAAGTTTCACAGAATGTTTCTGTGTAGTCTTTATTTGAAGATATGCCTTTTTAAGCGATAGGTCTCATAACGCTCCAAATGTCCTCTTGCAGTTTCTACAGAAAGAGTGTTTCAAAACTCCTTAATCCAAAGTAAGGTCCAATTCTGTTAACTGAACTCGCAGATGAGAAAAAAGTTTCACAGGATCCTTCTGTATAGTTTTTATTTGAAGATATTCCTTTTTGCACGATTGGCCTCATAGCGCTCAAAATTTCCACTTGCACTTTCTACAGAAAGACTGTTTCAAAACTCCTCAATCAAAAGTAGTTTTCAACTCTGTTATTTCCACGGACATATCAGAGAGAAGTTTCACAGAATGCTTCTGTGTAGTTTTTATTTGAAGATATTACTTTTTCCAGTATAGGCCTAATAGCGCTGCAAATATTCATTTGCAGTTTCTACAGAAAGAGTGTTTCAAAACTCCTCAATCAAAAGTAAAGTTCAACTCTGTTAGTTGAATGCACAGATCAGAAAGAAGTTTCACAGAATGCTTCTATGTAGTTTTTATTTGAAGATATTCCTTTTTCCGCAATAGGCCTCATAGAGCTCAAAATGTCTACATTCATTTTCTACAGAAAGAGTGTTTCAAGACTCCTCAATCAAAAGTAATTTTCATCTCAGATCGTTGAACTCTCAGATCAGAAAGAAGATTCACAGAATGCTTCTGTGTAGTTTTTATTTGAAGATATTCATTTTTCCACGAGAGGTCTCATTGCGCTCCAAATGTCCACTTGCAGTTCCTACAGAATGAGTGTTTCAAAACTCCTCAATCAAACGTAAGGTTCAACTCTGTTAGTTGAATGCACAGATAAGAAAGTAGTTTCACAGAATGTTCCTGTGTAGCTTTTATTTGTAGATGTTTCTTTTTCACGACGGGCCACATAGAGCTCCAAATGTCCACTTGCAGTTTTTACAGAAAGAGCGTTTCAAAACAACGCAATCAAAAGTACGGTTCAAATCTGTTAGTTGAACTCACAGATCAGAAACAAGTTACACAGAATGCTTCTGTGTCGTTTTCATTTGAAAGTATTTGATTTTCCACGATAGGCCTCGTAGAGCTCCAAATGTCCACTTGCAGTTTCTACAGAAAGAATGTTTCAAAACTCCTCAATCAATAGTAAGATTCAACTCTGTTAGTTGGACGCACAGATGAGAAAGAAGTTTCACAGAATGCTTCTGTGTAGTTTTTATTTGAAGATATCCCTTTTTCCACGATACTCCTCATAGCACTCCAAATGTCCACTTGCAGTTACTACAGAAAGAGTGTTTCAAAACTCCTCAATCAAAAGTAAGGTTCAACTCTATTTGTTGAATGCCCAGATCAGAAAGAAGTTTCACAGAATGCTTTTGTGTAGTTTTTATTTCAAGAGATTCCTTTTTCCACGATAGGCCTCATAGCGCTCCAAATGTCTACTTTCAGTTTCTACAGAAAGAGTGTTTCAAAACTCCGCAATCAAAAGTAATTTTCAACTCTGATAGTTGAACGCACGGATCAGAAAGAAGGTTCGCAGAATGCTTCTGTGTAGTTTTTATTTGAAGATATTCCTTTTTCGGCGAAAGGCCTCGTAGCGCTCCAAATGACCAATTGCAGTTTCTAGAGAAAGAGTGTTTCAAATCTCCTCAATCAGAAGTAAGTTTCAACTCTCTTAGTTGAACACACAGATCAGAAATAAGTTTCACAGAATGCTTCTGTGTAGTTTTTATTTGAAGATATTGCTATTTCTGAGAAAGCCTCATAGCACTCCACATATCCACTTTCAGTTACCTCAGAAAGAGTGTTTCAAAACACCTCAATAAAAAGTAATGTTCAACTCTGTTAGTTGATCTCACCGATCAGAAAGAAGATTCACTGAATGCTTCTGGGTAGTTTTTATTTGAATATATTCCTTTTTCTGCCATGGGCCTCATAGCACTCCAAATGTCCAGTTGCAGTTTCTATAGAAAGAATGTTTCAAAACTCTTCAATCAAAAGTAAGTTTCAACACTGTTGGCTGAATGCACAGAACAGAGAAAAGTTTCACAGAATGCTTCTTTGTAGTTTTTATTTGAATATATTCCTTTTTCCATGATAGGCCTCATAGTGCTCCAAATGTCCACTTGCAGCTTCTGCAATAAGAGGGATTCAAAACTTCTCAATCAGAAGTAAGGCTCAACTCTATTAGTTGAACGCACAGCTCAGAAAGAAGTTTCATTGAATGCTTCTGTGTAGTTTTTATTTGAAGATATTACTTTTTCCGCGATAGGCCTCATTGTGCTACAAATGTCCACTTGCAGTTTCTACAGATAGAGTGTTTCAAAACTCCTCCATCAAAAGTAAGGTTCAACACACTTAGTTGAACGTACAGATCAGAAAGAAGTTTCACAGAATTCTTCTGTGTAGTTTTTATTTGAAGATATTCCTTTTTCCGCAATAGGCCTCATAGCGCTCCAGATGTCCACTTTCAGTTAAAACACAAAGAGTGTTTCAAAACTCCTCAATCAAAAGTAAGGTTCAACTCTGATAGTAGAACGCACACATCAGAAATAAGTTTCACAGAATGCTTCTGTGTAGTCTTTATTTGAAGATATGCCTTTTTAAGCGATAGGTCTCATAACGCTCCAAATGTCCTCTTGCAGTTTCTACAGAAAGAGTGTTTCAAAACTCCTTAATCCAAAGTAAGGTCCAATTCTGTTAACTGAACGCACAGATTAGAAGTAAGTTTCACAGGATCCTTCTGTATAGTTTTTATTTGAAGATATTCCTTTTTCTGAGATACGCCACATTGCACTCCAAATGTCCACTTGCAGTATATACAGAAAAAGTGTTTCCAATCTCCTCAATCAAAAGTGAGGTTCAACACTCTTATTTGAACGCGCAGATCAGAAAAAAGTTTCACAGAATGCTTTGTGTAGATTTTATTTGAAGATATTCCTTTTTGCATGATAGGCCTCATAGCGATCAAAATTTCCACTTGCGCTTTCTACAGAAAGACTTTCAAAACTCCTGAATCAAAAGTAGCTTGCAACTCTGTTATTTCAACGGACATATCAGAGAGAAGTTTCACAGAATGCTTCTGTGTAGTTTTTATTTGAAGATATTACTTTTTCCGCTATAGGCCTAATAGCGCTGCAAATATTCATTTGCAGTTTCTACAGAAAGAGTGTTTCAAAACTCCTCAATCAAAAGTAAAGTTCAACTCTGTTAGTTGAATGCACAGATCAGAAAGAAGTTTCACAGAATGCTTCTGTGTAGTTTTTATTTGAAGATATTCCTTTTTTGGCGAAAGGCCTCGTAGCGCTCCAAATGACCAATTGCAGTTTCTAGAGAAAGGGTGTTTCAAATCTCCTCAATCAGAAGTAAGTTTCAACTCTCTTAGTTGAACACACCGATCAGAAATAAGTTTCACAGAATGCTTCTGTGTAGTTTTTATTTGAAGATATTGCTATTTCTGCGAAAGCCTCATAGCACTCCAAATATCCACTTTCAGTTACCTCAGAAAGAGTGTTTCAAAACACCTCAATAAAAAGTAATGTTCAACTCTGTTAGTTGATCTCACCGATCAGAAAGAAGATTCACTGAATGCTTCTGGGTAGTTTTTATTTGAATATATTCCTTTTTCTGCCATGGGCCTCATAGCACTCCAAATGTCCAGTTGCAGTTTCTATAGAAAGAATGTTTCAAAACTCTTCAATCAAAAGTAAGTTTCAACTCTGTTGGCTGAATGCAGAGAACAGAAAAATGTTTCAAAGAATGCTTCTTTGTAGTTTTTATTTGAATATATTACTTTTTCCGCGATATGCATCGTAGCACTACAAATGTCCACTTGCTGTTTCTACAGAAAGAGTGTTTCAGAACACCTCAATAAAAGGTGAGGTTCAACACTTTAGTTGAACTCACAGCTCAGAAAGAAGTTTCACAGAATGCTTCTGTGTAGTTTTTATTTGAATATATTCCTTTTTCCGCGATAGTCCTCATAGCGCTCCAAATGTCCTCTTGTGGTTTCTACAGAATGAGTGTTTCAAAACTCCTCAATGAAATGTCAGTTTCAACTTGGTTAGTTGAACGCACAGATCAGAAAGAAGTTTCACAGACTGCTTCTTTGTAGTTTTTATTTGAATATATTCCTTTTTCCGCGATTGGCCTCGTAGCGCTCCAATTGTCCACTTGCAGTTTCTACAGAAAGAGTGTTTGAAAAATCCTCAATCAAAAGTAGGCTTCTACACTGTTAGTAGAATGCACAAATCAGAAATATGTTTCACAGAATGCTTCTGTGTAGTTTTTATTTGAAGATATTCCTTTTTCCGCAATAGACCTCATAGGGCTCCAAATGTCCACTTCCAGTTTCTACAGAAAGTGTGTTTCAAAAATCCGCAATCAAAAGTAATTTTCAACTCTGATAGTTGAATGCACAGATCAGAAAGAAGTTTCACAGAATGCTTCTGTGTAGTTTTTATTTCAGGAGATTCCTTTTTCCACCATAGGCCTCATAGCGCTCCAAATGTCCACTTTCAGTTTCTACAGAAAGAGTGTTTCAAAACTCCGCAATCAAAAGTAATTTTCAACTCTGATAGTTGAACGCACGGATCAGAAAGGAGGTTCGCAGAATGCTTCTGTGTAGTTTTTATTTGAAGATCTTCCTTTTTCGGCGAAAGGCCTCGTAGCGCTCCAAATGACCAATTGCAGTTTCTAGGGAAAGAGTGTTTCAAATCTCCTCAATCAGAAGTAAGTTTCAACCCTCTTAGTTGAACACACAGATCAGAAATAAGTTTCACACAATGCTTCTGTGTAGTTTTTATTTGAAGATATTTCTATTTCTGTGAAAGCCTCATAGCACTCCAAATATCCACTTTCAGTTACCTCAGAAGGAGTGTTTCAAAACACCTCAATAAAAAAGTAATGTTCAACTCTGTTAGTTGATCTCACCGATCAGAAAGAAGATTCACTGAATGCTTCTGGGTAGTTTTTATTTGAATATATTCCTTTTTCTGCAATAGGCCTCATAGCACTCCAAATGTCCAGTTGCAGTTTCTATAGAAAGAATGTTTCAAAACTCTTCAATCAAAAGTAAGTTTCAAGTCTGTTGGCTGAATGCACAGAACAGAAAATGTTTCACAGAATGCTTCTTTGTAGTTTTTATTTGAATATATTCCTTTTTCCACGATAGGCCTCATAGTGCTCCAAATGTCCACTTGCAGCTTCTACAATAAGTGGGATTCAAAACTTCTCAATCAGAAGTAAGGCTCAACTCTATTAGTTGAACGCACAGCTCAGAAAGAAGTTTCACTGAATGCTTCTGTGTAGTTTTTATTTGAAGATATTCCTTTTTCCGCGATAGGCCTCATTGCGCTACAAATGTCCACTTGCAGTTTCTACAGATAGAGTGTTTCAAAACTCCTCCATCAAAAGTAAGGTTCAACACACTTAGTTGAACGTACAGATCAGAAAGAAGTTGCACAGAATTCTTCTGTGTAGTTTTTATTTGAAGATATTCCTTTTTCCGCAATAGGCCTCATAGCGCTCCAGATGTCCACTTTCTGTTAAAACACAAAGAGTGTTTCAAAACTCCTCAATCAAAAGTAAGGTTCAACTCTGATAGTAGAACGCACAGATCAGAAATAAGTTTCACAGAATGTTTCTGTGTAGTCTTTATTTGAAGATATGCCTTTTTAAGCGATAGGTCTCATAACGCTCCAAATGTCCTCTTGCAGTTTCTACAGAAAGAGTGTTTCAAAACTCCTTAATCCAAAGTAAGGTCCAATTCTGTTAACTGAACTCGCAGATGAGAAAAAAGTTTCACAGGATCCTTCTGTATAGTTTTTATTTGAAGATATTCCTTTTTGCACGATTGGCCTCATAGCGCTCAAAATTTCCACTTGCACTTTCTACAGAAAGACTGTTTCAAAACTCCTCAATCAAAAGTAGTTTTCAACTCTGTTATTTCCACGGACATATCAGAGAGAAGTTTCACAGAATGCTTCTGTGTAGTTTTTATTTGAAGATATTACTTTTTCCAGTATAGGCCTAATAGCGCTGCAAATATTCATTTGCAGTTTCTACAGAAAGAGTGTTTCAAAACTCCTCAATCAAAAGTAAAGTTCAACTCTGTTAGTTGAATGCACAGATCAGAAAGAAGTTTCACAGAATGCTTCTATGTAGTTTTTATTTGAAGATATTCCTTTTTCCGCAATAGGCCTCATAGAGCTCAAAATGTCTACATTCATTTTCTACAGAAAGAGTGTTTCAAGACTCCTCAATCAAAAGTAATTTTCATCTCAGATCGTTGAACTCTCAGATCAGAAAGAAGATTCACAGAATGCTTCTGTGTAGTTTTTATTTGAAGATATTCATTTTTCCACGAGAGGTCTCATTGCGCTCCAAATGTCCACTTGCAGTTCCTACAGAATGAGTGTTTCAAAACTCCTCAATCAAACGTAAGGTTCAACTCTGTTAGTTGAATGCACAGATAAGAAAGTAGTTTCACAGAATGTTCCTGTGTAGCTTTTATTTGTAGATGTTTCTTTTTCACGACGGGCCACATAGAGCTCCAAATGTCCACTTGCAGTTTTTACAGAAAGAGCGTTTCAAAACAACGCAATCAAAAGTACGGTTCAAATCTGTTAGTTGAACTCACAGATCAGAAACAAGTTACACAGAATGCTTCTGTGTCGTTTTCATTTGAAAGTATTTGATTTTCCACGATAGGCCTCGTAGAGCTCCAAATGTCCACTTGCAGTTTCTACAGAAAGAATGTTTCAAAACTCCTCAATCAATAGTAAGATTCAACTCTGTTAGTTGGACGCACAGATGAGAAAGAAGTTTCACAGAATGCTTCTGTGTAGTTTTTATTTGAAGATATCCCTTTTTCCACGATACTCCTCATAGCACTCCAAATGTCCACTTGCAGTTACTACAGAAAGAGTGTTTCAAAACTCCTCAATCAAAAGTAAGGTTCAACTCTATTTGTTGAATGCCCAGATCAGAAAGAAGTTTCACAGAATGCTTTTGTGTAGTTTTTATTTCAAGAGATTCCTTTTTCCACGATAGGCCTCATAGCGCTCCAAATGTCTACTTTCAGTTTCTACAGAAAGAGTGTTTCAAAACTCCGCAATCAAAAGTAATTTTCAACTCTGATAGTTGAACGCACGGATCAGAAAGAAGGTTCGCAGAATGCTTCTGTGTAGTTTTTATTTGAAGATATTCCTTTTTCGGCGAAAGGCCTCGTAGCGCTCCAAATGACCAATTGCAGTTTCTAGAGAAAGAGTGTTTCAAATCTCCTCAATCAGAAGTAAGTTTCAACTCTCTTAGTTGAACACACAGATCAGAAATAAGTTTCACAGAATGCTTCTGTGTAGTTTTTATTTGAAGATATTGCTATTTCTGAGAAAGCCTCATAGCACTCCACATATCCACTTTCAGTTACCTCAGAAAGAGTGTTTCAAAACACCTCAATAAAAAGTAATGTTCAACTCTGTTAGTTGATCTCACCGATCAGAAAGAAGATTCACTGAATGCTTCTGGGTAGTTTTTATTTGAATATATTCCTTTTTCTGCCATGGGCCTCATAGCACTCCAAATGTCCAGTTGCAGTTTCTATAGAAAGAATGTTTCAAAACTCTTCAATCAAAAGTAAGTTTCAACACTGTTGGCTGAATGCACAGAACAGAGAAAAGTTTCACAGAATGCTTCTTTGTAGTTTTTATTTGAATATATTCCTTTTTCCATGATAGGCCTCATAGTGCTCCAAATGTCCACTTGCAGCTTCTGCAATAAGAGGGATTCAAAACTTCTGAATCAGAAGTAAGGCTCAACTCTATTAGTTGAACGCACAGCTCAGAAAGAAGTTTCATTGAATGCTTCTGTGTAGTTTTTATTTGAAGATATTACTTTTTCCGCGATAGGCCTCATTGTGCTACAAATGTCCACTTGCAGTTTCTACAGATAGAGTGTTTCAAAACTCCTCCATCAAAAGTAAGGTTCAACACACTTAGTTGAACGTACAGATCAGAAAGAAGTTTCACAGAATTCTTCTGTGTAGTTTTTATTTGAAGATATTCCTTTTTCCGCAATAGGCCTCATAGCGCTCCAGATGTCCACTTTCAGTTAAAACACAAAGAGTGTTTCAAAACTCCTCAATCAAAAGTAAGGTTCAACTCTGATAGTAGAACGCACAGATCAGAAATAAGTTTCACAGAATGCTTCTGTGTAGTCTTTATTTGAAGATATGCCTTTTTAAGCGATAGGTCTCATAACGCTCCAAATGTCCTCTTGCAGTTTCTACAGAAAGAGTGTTTCAAAACTCCTTAATCCAAAGTAAGGTCCAATTCTGTTAACTGAACGCACAGATTAGAAGTAAGTTTCACAGGATCCTTCTGTATAGTTTTTATTTGAAGATATTCCTTTTTCTGAGATACGCCACATTGCACTCCAAATGTCCACTTGCAGTATATACAGAAAAATGTTTCCAATCTCCTCAATCAAAAGTGAGGTTCAACACTCTTATTTGAACGCGCAGATCAGAAAAAAGTTTCACAGAATGCTTTGTGTAGATTTTATTTGAAGATATTCCTTTTTGCATGATAGGCCTCATAGCGATCAAAATTTCCACTTGCGCTTTCTACAGAAAGACTTTCAAAACTCCTCAATCAAAAGTAGTTTGCAACTCTGTTATTTCAACGGACATATCAGAGAGAAGTTTCACAGAATGCTTCTGTGTAGTTTTTATTTGAAGATATTACTTTTTCCGCTATAGGCCTAATAGCGCTGCAAATATTCATTTGCAGTTTCTACAGAAAGAGTGTTTCAAAACTCCTCAATCAAAAGTAAAGTTCAACTCTGTTAGTTGAATGCACAGATCAGAAAGAAGTTTCACAGAATGCTTCTGTGTAGTTTTTATTTGAAGATATTCCTTTTTTGGCGAAAGGCCTCGTAGCGCTCCAAATGACCAATTGCAGTTTCTAGAGAAAGGGTGTTTCAAATCTCCTCAATCAGAAGTAAGTTTCAACTCTCTTAGTTGAACACACCGATCAGAAATAAGTTTCACAGAATGCTTCTGTGTAGTTTTTATTTGAAGATATTGCTATTTCTGCGAAAGCCTCATAGCACTCCAAATATCCACTTTCAGTTACCTCAGAAAGAGTGTTTCAAAACACCTCAATAAAAAGTAATGTTCAACTCTGTTAGTTGATCTCAACGATCAGAAAGAAGATTCACTGAATGCTTCTGGGTAGTTTTTATTTGAATATATTCCTTTTTCTGCCATGGGCCTCATAGCACTCCAAATGTCCAGTTGCAGTTTCTATAGAAAGAATGTTTCAAAACTCTTCAATCAAAAGTAAGTTTCAAGTCTGTTGGCTGAATGCACAGAACAGAAAATGTTTCACAGAATGCTTCTTTGTAGTTTTTATTTGAATATATTCCTTTTTCCACGATAGGCCTCATAGTGCTCCAAATGTCCACTTGCAGCTTCTACAATAAGAGGGATTCAAAACTTCTCAATCAGAAGTAACGCTCAACTCTATTAGTTGAACGCACAGCTCAGAAAGAAGTTTCACTGAATGCTTCTGTGTAGTTTTTATTTGAAGATATTCCTTTTTCCGCGATAGGCCTCATTGTGCTACAAATGTCCACTTGCAGTTTCTACAGATAGAGTGTTTCAAAACTCCTCCATCAAAAGTAAGGTTCAACACACTTAGTTGAACGTACAGATCAGAAAGAAGTTTCACAGAATTCTTCTGTGTAGTTTTTATTTGAAGATATTCCTTTTTCCGCAATAGGCCTCATAGCGCTCCAGATGTCCACTTTCAGTTAAAACACAAAGAGTGTTTCAAAACTCCTCAATCAAAAGTAAGGTTCAACTCTGATAGTAGAACGCACAGATCAGAAATAAGTTTCACAGAATGCTTCTGTGTAGTCTTTATTTGAAGATATGCCTTTTTAAGCGATAGGTCTCATAACGCTCCAAATGTCCTCTTGCAGTTTCTACAGAAAGAGTGTTTCAAAACTCCTTAATCCAAAGTAAGGTCCAATTCTGTTAACTGAACTCGCAGATGAGAAAATAGTTTCACAGGATCCTTCTGTATAGTTTTTATTTGAAGATATTCCTTTTTGCACGATAGGCCTCATAGCGCTCAAAATTTCCACTTGCACTTTCTACAGAAAGACTGTTTCAAAACTCCTCAATCAAAAGTAGTTTTCAACTCTGTTATTTCCACGGACATATCAGAGAGAAGTTTCACAGAATGCTTCTGTGTAGTTTTTATTTGAAGATATTACTTTTTCCAGTATAGGCCTAATAGCGCTGCAAATATTCATTTGCAGTTTCTACAGAAAGAGTGTTTCAAAACTCCTCAAACAAAAGTAAAGTTCAACTCTGTTAGTTGAATGCACAGATCAGAAAGAAGTTTCACAGAATGCTTCTATGTAGTTTTTATTTGAAGATATTCCTTTTTCCGCAATAGGCCTCATAGAGCTCAAAATGTCTACATTCATTTTCTACAGAAAGAGTGTTTCAAGACTCCTCAATCAAAAGTAATTTTCATCTCAGATCGTTGAACTCTCAGATCAGAAAGAAGATTCACAGAATGCTTCTGTGTAGTTTTTATTTGAAGATATTCATTTTTCCACGAGAGGTCTCATTGCGCTCCAAATGTCCACTTGCAGTTCCTACAGAATGAATGTTTCAAAACTCCTCAATCAAACGTAAGGTTCAACTCTGTTAGTTGAATGCACAGATAAGAAAGTATTTTCACAGAATGTTCCTGTGTAGCTTTTATTTGTAGATGTTTCTTTTTCACGACGGGCCACATAGAGCTCCAAATGTCCACTTGCAGTTTTCACAGAAAGAGCGTTTCAAAACAACGCAATCAAAAGTACGGTTCAAATCTGTTAGTTGAACTCACAGATCAGAAACAAGTTACACAGAATGCTTCTGTGTCGTTTTCATTTGAAAGTATTTGATTTTCCACGATAGGCCTCGTAGAGCTCCAAATGTCCACTTGCAGTTTCTACAGAAAGAATGTTTCAAAACTCCTCAATCAATAGTAAGATTCAACTCTGTTAGTTGGACGCACAGATGAGAAAGAAGTTTCACAGAATGCTTCTGTGTAGTTTTTATTTGAAGATATCCCTTTTTCCACGATACTCCTCATAGCACTCCAAATGTCCACTTGCAGTTACTACAGAAAGAGTGTTTCAAAACTCCTCAATCAAAAGTAAGGTTCAACTCTATTTGTTGAATGCCCAGATCAGAAAGAAGTTTCACAGAATGCTTTTGTGTAGTTTTTATTTCAAGAGATTCCTTTTTCCACGATAGGCCTCATAGCGCTCCAAATGTCTACTTTCAGTTTCTACAGAAAGAGTGTTTCAAAACTCCGCAATCAAAAGTAATTTTCAACTCTGATAGTTGAACGCACGGATCAGAAAGAAGGTTCGCAGAATGCTTCTGTGTAGTTTTTATTTGAAGATATTCCTTTTTCGGCGAAAGGCCTCGTAGCGCTCCAAATGACCAATTGCAGTTTCTAGAGAAAGAGTGTTTCAAATCTCCTCAATCAGAAGTAAGTTTCAACTCTCTTAGTTGAACACACAGATCAGAAATAAGTTTCACAGAATGCTTCTGTGTAGTTTTTATTTGAAGATATTGCTATTTCTGAGAAAGCCTCATAGCACTCCACATATCCACTTTCAGTTACCTCAGAAAGAGTGTTTCAAAACACCTCAATAAAAAGTAATGTTCAACTCTGTTAGTTGATCTCACCGATCAGAAAGAAGATTCACTGAATGCTTCTGGGTAGTTTTTATTTGAATATATTCCTTTTTCTGCCATGGGCCTCATAGCACTCCAAATGTCCAGTTGCAGTTTCTATAGAAAGAATGTTTCAAAACTCTTCAATCAAAAGTAAGTTTCAACACTGTTGGCTGAATGCACAGAACAGAGAAAAGTTTCACAGAATGCTTCTTTGTAGTTTTTATTTGAATATATTCCTTTTTCCATGATAGGCCTCATAGTGCTCCAAATGTCCACTTGCAGCTTCTGCAATAAGAGGGATTCAAAACTTCTCAATCAGAAGTAAGGCTCAACTCTATTAGTTGAACGCACAGCTCAGAAAGAAGTTTCATTGAATGCTTCTGTGTAGTTTTTATTTGAAGATATTACTTTTTCCGCGATAGGCCTCATTGTGCTACAAATGTCCACTTGCAGTTTCTACAGATAGAGTGTTTCAAAACTCCTCCATCAAAAGTAAGGTTCAACACACTTAGTTGAACGTACAGATCAGAAAGAAGTTTCACAGAATTCTTCTGTGTAGTTTTTATTTGAAGATATTCCTTTTTCCGCAATAGGCCTCATAGCGCTCCAGATGTCCACTTTCAGTTAAAACACAAAGAGTGTTTCAAAACTCCTCAATCAAAAGTAAGGTTCAACTCTGATAGTAGAACGCACAGATCAGAAATAAGTTTCACAGAATGCTTCTGTGTAGTCTTTATTTGAAGATATGCCTTTTTAAGCGATAGGTCTCATAACGCTCCAAATGTCCTCTTGCAGTTTCTACAGAAAGAGTGTTTCAAAACTCCTTAATCCAAAGTAAGGTCCAATTCTGTTAACTGAACTCGCAGATGAGAAAATAGTTTCACAGGATCCTTCTGTATAGTTTTTATTTGAAGATATTCCTTTTTGCACGATAGGCCTCATAGCGCTCAAAATTTCCACTTGCACTTTCTACAGAAAGACTGTTTCAAAACTCCTCAATCAAAAGTAGTTTTCAACTCTGTTATTTCCACGGACATATCAGAGAGAAGTTTCACAGAATGCTTCTGTGTAGTTTTTATTTGAAGATATTACTTTTTCCAGTATAGGCCTAATAGCGCTGCAAATATTCATTTGCAGTTTCTACAGAAAGAGTGTTTCAAAACTCCTCAAACAAAAGTAAAGTTCAACTCTGTTAGTTGAATGCACAGATCAGAAAGAAGTTTCACAGAATGCTTCTATGTAGTTTTTATTTGAAGATATTCCTTTTTCCGCAATAGGCCTCATAGAGCTCAAAATGTCTACATTCATTTTCTACAGAAAGAGTGTTTCAAGACTCCTCAATCAAAAGTAATTTTCATCTCAGATCGTTGAACTCTCAGATCAGAAAGAAGATTCACAGAATGCTTCTGTGTAGTTTTTATTTGAAGATATTCATTTTTCCACGAGAGGTCTCATTGCGCTCCAAATGTCCACTTGCAGTTCCTACAGAATGAATGTTTCAAAACTCCTCAATCAAACGTAAGGTTCAACTCTGTTAGTTGAATGCACAGATAAGAAAGTATTTTCACAGAATGTTCCTGTGTAGCTTTTATTTGTAGATGTTTCTTTTTCACGACGGGCCACATAGAGCTCCAAATGTCCACTTGCAGTTTTCACAGAAAGAGCGTTTCAAAACAACGCAATCAAAAGTACGGTTCAAATCTGTTAGTTGAACTCACAGATCAGAAACAAGTTACACAGAATGCTTCTGTGTCGTTTTCATTTGAAAGTATTTGATTTTCCACGATAGGCCTCGTAGAGCTCCAAATGTCCACTTGCAGTTTCTACAGAAAGAATGTTTCAAAACTCCTCAATCAATAGTAAGATTCAACTCTGTTAGTTGGACGCACAGATGAGAAAGAAGTTTCACAGAATGCTTCTGTGTAGTTTTTATTTGAAGATATCCCTTTTTCCACGATACTCCTCATAGCACTCCAAATGTCCACTTGCAGTTACTACAGAAAGAGTGTTTCAAAACTCCTCAATCAAAAGTAAGGTTCAACTCTATTTGTTGAATGCCCAGATCAGAAAGAAGTTTCACAGAATGCTTTTGTGTAGTTTTTATTTCAAGAGATTCCTTTTTCCACGATAGGCCTCATAGCGCTCCAAATGTCTACTTTCAGTTTCTACAGAAAGAGTGTTTCAAAACTCCGCAATCAAAAGTAATTTTCAACTCTGATAGTTGAACGCACGGATCAGAAAGAAGGTTCGCAGAATGCTTCTGTGTAGTTTTTATTTGAAGATATTCCTTTTTCGGCGAAAGGCCTCGTAGCGCTCCAAATGACCAATTGCAGTTTCTAGAGAAAGAGTGTTTCAAATCTCCTCAATCAGAAGTAAGTTTCAACTCTCTTAGTTGAACACACAGATCAGAAATAAGTTTCACAGAATGCTTCTGTGTAGTTTTTATTTGAAGATATTGCTATTTCTGAGAAAGCCTCATAGCACTCCACATATCCACTTTCAGTTACCTCAGAAAGAGTGTTTCAAAACACCTCAATAAAAAGTAATGTTCAACTCTGTTAGTTGATCTCACCGATCAGAAAGAAGATTCACTGAATGCTTCTGGGTAGTTTTTATTTGAATATATTCCTTTTTCTGCCATGGGCCTCATAGCACTCCAAATGTCCAGTTGCAGTTTCTATAGAAAGAATGTTTCAAAACTCTTCAATCAAAAGTAAGTTTCAACACTGTTGGCTGAATGCACAGAACAGAGAAAAGTTTCACAGAATGCTTCTTTGTAGTTTTTATTTGAATATATTCCTTTTTCCATGATAGGCCTCATAGTGCTCCAAATGTCCACTTGCAGCTTCTGCAATAAGAGGGATTCAAAACTTCTCAATCAGAAGTAAGGCTCAACTCTATTAGTTGAACGCACAGCTCAGAAAGAAGTTTCATTGAATGCTTCTGTGTAGTTTTTATTTGAAGATATTACTTTTTCCGCGATAGGCCTCATTGTGCTACAAATGTCCACTTGCAGTTTCTACAGATAGAGTGTTTCAAAACTCCTCCATCAAAAGTAAGGTTCAACACACTTAGTTGAACGTACAGATCAGAAAGAAGTTTCACAGAATTCTTCTGTGTAGTTTTTATTTGAAGATATTCCTTTTTCCGCAATAGGCCTCATAGCGCTCCAGATGTCCACTTTCAGTTAAAACACAAAGAGTGTTTCAAAACTCCTCAATCAAAAGTAAGGTTCAACTCTGATAGTAGAACGCACACATCAGAAATAAGTTTCACAGAATGCTTCTGTGTAGTCTTTATTTGAAGATATGCCTTTTTAAGCGATAGGTCTCATAACGCTCCAAATGTCCTCTTGCAGTTTCTACAGAAAGAGTGTTTCAAAACTCCTTAATCCAAAGTAAGGTCCAATTCTGTTAACTGAACGCACAGATTAGAAGTAAGTTTCACAGGATCCTTCTGTATAGTTTTTATTTGAAGATATTCCTTTTTCTGAGATACGCCACATTGCACTCCAAATGTCCACTTGCAGTATATACAGAAAAAGTGTTTCCAATCTCCTCAATCAAAAGTGAGGTTCAACACTCTTATTTGAACGCGCAGATCAGAAAAAAGTTTCACAGAATGCTTTGTGTAGATTTTATTTGAAGATATTCCTTTTTGCATGATAGGCCTCATAGCGATCAAAATTTCCACTTGCGCTTTCTACAGAAAGACTTTCAAAACTCCTGAATCAAAAGTAGCTTGCAACTCTGTTATTTCAACGGACATATCAGAGAGAAGTTTCACAGAATGCTTCTGTGTAGTTTTTATTTGAAGATATTACTTTTTCCGCTATAGGCCTAATAGCGCTGCAAATATTCATTTGCAGTTTCTACAGAAAGAGTGTTTCAAAACTCCTCAATCAAAAGTAAAGTTCAACTCTGTTAGTTGAATGCACAGATCAGAAAGAAGTTTCACAGAATGCTTCTGTGTAGTTTTTATTTGAAGATATTCCTTTTTTGGCGAAAGGCCTCGTAGCGCTCCAAATGACCAATTGCAGTTTCTAGAGAAAGGGTGTTTCAAATCTCCTCAATCAGAAGTAAGTTTCAACTCTCTTAGTTGAACACACCGATCAGAAATAAGTTTCACAGAATGCTTCTGTGTAGTTTTTATTTGAAGATATTGCTATTTCTGCGAAAGCCTCATAGCACTCCAAATATCCACTTTCAGTTACCTCAGAAAGAGTGTTTCAAAACACCTCAATAAAAAGTAATGTTCAACTCTGTTAGTTGATCTCACCGATCAGAAAGAAGATTCACTGAATGCTTCTGGGTAGTTTTTATTTGAATATATTCCTTTTTCTGCCATGGGCCTCATAGCACTCCAAATGTCCAGTTGCAGTTTCTATAGAAAGAATGTTTCAAAACTCTTCAATCAAAAGTAAGTTTCAACTCTGTTGGCTGAATGCAGAGAAAAGAAAAATGTTTCAAAGAATGCTTCTTTGTAGTTTTTATTTGAATATATTACTTTTTCCGCGATATGCATCGTAGCACTACAAATGTCCACTTGCTGTTTCTACAGAAAGAGTGTTTCAGAACACCTCAATAAAAGGTGAGGTTCAACACTTTAGTTGAACTCACAGCTCAGAAAGAAGTTTCACAGAATGCTTCTGTGTAGTTTTTATTTGAATATATTCCTTTTTCCGCGATAGTCCTCATAGCGCTCCAAATGTCCTCTTGTGGTTTCTACAGAATGAGTGTTTCAAAACTCCTCAATGAAATGTCAGTTTCAACTTGGTTAGTTGAACGCACAGATCAGAAAGAAGTTTCACAGACTGCTTCTTTGTAGTTTTTATTTGAATATATTCCTTTTTCCGCGATTGGCCTCGTAGCGCTCCAATTGTCCACTTGCAGTTTCTACAGAAAGAGTGTTTGAAAAATCCTCAATCAAAAGTAAGCTTCTACACTGTTAGTAGAATGCACAAATCAGAAATATGTTTCACAGAATGCTTCTGTGTAGTTTTTATTTGAAGATATTCCTTTTTCCGCAATAGACCTCATAGGGCTCCAAATGTCCACTTCCAGTTTCTACAGAAAGTGTGTTTCAAAAATCCGCAATCAAAAGTAATTTTCAACTCTGATAGTTGAATGCACAGATCAGAAAGAAGTTTCACAGAATGCTTCTGTGTAGTTTTTATTTCAGGAGATTCCTTTTTCCACCATAGGCCTCATAGCGCTCCAAATGTCCACTTTCAGTTTCTACAGAAAGAGTGTTTCAAAACTCCGCAATCAAAAGTAATTTTCAACTCTGATAGTTGAACGCACGGATCAGAAAGGAGGTTCGCAGAATGCTTCTGTGTAGTTTTTATTTGAAGATCTTCCTTTTTCGGCGAAAGGCCTCGTAGCGCTCCAAATGACCAATTGCAGTTTCTAGGGAAAGAGTGTTTCAAATCTCCTCAATCAGAAGTAAGTTTCAACCCTCTTAGTTGAACACACAGATCAGAAATAAGTTTCACACAATGCTTCTGTGTAGTTTTTATTTGAAGATATTTCTATTTCTGTGAAAGCCTCATAGCACTCCAAATATCCACTTTCAGTTACCTCAGAAGGAGTGTTTCAAAACACCTCAATAAAAAAGTAATGTTCAACTCTGTTAGTTGATCTCACCGATCAGAAAGAAGATTCACTGAATGCTTCTGGGTAGTTTTTATTTGAATATATTCCTTTTTCTGCAATAGGCCTCATAGCACTCCAAATGTCCAGTTGCAGTTTCTATAGAAAGAATGTTTCAAAACTCTTCAATCAAAAGTAAGTTTCAAGTCTGTTGGCTGAATGCACAGAACAGAAAATGTTTCACAGAATGCTTCTTTGTAGTTTTTATTTGAATATATTCCTTTTTCCACGATAGGCCTCATAGTGCTCCAAATGTCCACTTGCAGCTTCTACAATAAGAGGGATTCAAAACTTCTCAATCAGAAGTAAGGCTCAACTCTATTAGTTGAACGCACAGCTCAGAAAGAAGTTTCACTGAATGCTTCTGTGTAGTTTTTATTTGAAGATATTCCTTTTTCCGCGATAGGCCTCATTGTGCTACAAATGTCCACTTGCAGTTTCTACAGATAGAGTGTTTCAAAACTCCTCCATCAAAAGAAAGGTTCAACACACTTAGTTGAACGTACAGATCAGAAAGAAGTTTCACAGAATTCTTCTGTGTAGTTTTTATTTGAAGATATTCCTTTTTCCGCAATAGGCCTCATAGCGCTCCAGATGTCCACTTTCAGTTAAAACACAAAGAGTGTTTCAAAACTCCTCAATCAAAAGTAAGGTTCAACTCTGATAGTAGAACGCACAGATCAGAAATAAGTTTCACAGAATGTTTCTGTGTAGTCTTTATTTGAAGATATGCCTTTTTAAGCGATAGGTCTCATAACACTCCAAATGTCCTCTTGCAGTTTCTACAGAAAGAGTGTTTCAAAACTCCTTAATCCAAAGTAAGGTCCAATTCTGTTAACTGAACTCGCAGATGAGAAAAAAGTTTCACAGGATCCTTCTGTATAGTTTTTATTTGAAGATATTCCTTTTTGCACGATAGGCCTCATAGCGCTCAAAATTTCCACTTGCACTTTCTACAGAAAGACTGTTTCAAAACTCCTCAATCAAAAGTAGTTTTCAACTCTGTTATTTCCACGGACATATCAGAGAGAAGTTTCACAGAATGCTTCTGTGTAGTTTTTATTTGAAGATATTCCTTTTTCCAGTATAGGCCAAATAGCGCTGCAAATATTCATTTGCAGTTTCTACAGAAAGAGTGTTTCAAAACTCCTCAATCAAAAGTAAAGTTCAACTCTGTTAGTTGAATGCACAGATCAGAAAGAAGTTTCACAGAATGCTTCTATGTAGTTTTTATTTGAAGATATTCCTTTTTCCGCAATAGGCCTCATAGAGCTCAAAATGTCTACATTCATTTTCTACAGAAAGAGTGTTTCAAGACTCCTCAATCAAAAGTAATTTTCATCTCAGATCGTTGAACTCTCAGATCAGAAAGAAGATTCACAGAATTCTTCTGTGTAGTTTTTATTTGAAGATATTCATTTTTCCACGAGAGGTCTCATTGCGCTCCAAATGTCCACTTGCAGTTCCTACAGAATGAGTGTTTCAAAACTCCTCAATCAAACGTAAGGTTCAACTCTGTTAGTTGAATGCACAGATAAGAAAGTAGTTTCACAGAATGTTCCTGTGTAGCTTTTATTTGTAGATATTTCTTTTTCACGATGGGCCTCATAGAGCTCAAATGTCCACTTGCAGTTTTTACAGAAAGAGCGTTTCAAAACAACGCAATCAAAAGTACGGTTCAAATCTGTTAGTTGAACTCACAGATCAGAAACAAGTTACACAGAATACTTCTGTGTCGTTTTCATTTGAAAGTATTTGTTTTTCCACGATAGGCCTCGTAGAGCTCCAAATGTCCACTTGCAGTTTCTACAGAAAGAATGTTTCAAAACTCCTCAATCAATAGTAAGATTCAACTCCGTTAGTTGGACGCACAGATGAGAAAGAAGTTTCACAGAATGCTTCTGTGTAGTTTTTATTTGAAGATATCCCTTTTTCCACGATACTCCTCATAGCACTCCAAATGTCCACTTGCAGTTACTACAGAAAGAGTGTTTCAAAACTCCTCAATCAAAAGTAAGGTTCAACTCTATTTGTTGAATGCCCAGATAAGAAAGAAGTTTCAAAGAATGCTTCTGTGTAGTTTTTATTTCAAGAGATTCCTTTTTCCACGATAGGCCTCATAGCACTCCAAATGTCTACTTTCAGTTTCTAGAGAAAGAGTGTTTCAAAACTCCGCAATCAAAAGTAATTTTCAACTCTGATAGTTGAACGCACGGATCAGAAAGAAGGTTCGCAGAATGCTTCTGTGTAGTTTTTATTTGAAGATATTCCTTTTTCGGCGAAAGGCCTCGTAGCGCTCCAAATGACCAATTGCAGTTTCTAGAGAAAGAGTGTTTCAAATCTCCTCAATCAGAAGTAAGTTTCAACTCTCTTAGTTGAACACACAGATCAGAAATAAGTTTCACAGAATGCTTCTGTGTAGTTTTTATTTGAAGATATTGCAATTTCTGAGAAAGCCTCATAGCACTCCACATATCCACTTTCAGTTACCTCAGAAAGAGTGTTTCAAAACACCTCAATAAAAAGTAATGTTCAACTCTGTTAGTTGATCTCACCGATCAGAAAGAAGATTCACTGAATGCTTCTGGGTAGTTTTTATTTGAATATATTCCTTTTTCTGCCATGGGCCTCATAGCACTCCAAATGTCCAGTTGCAGTTTCTATAGAAAGAATGTTTCAAAACTCTTCAATCAAAAGTAAGTTTCAACACTGTTGGCTGAATGCACAGAACAGAGAAATGTTTCACAGAATGCTTCTTTGTAGTTTTTATTTGAATATATTCCTTCTTCCATGATAGGCCTCATAGTGCTCCAAATGTCCACTTGCAGCTTCTGCCATAAGAGGGATTCAAAACTTCTCAATCAGAAGTAAGGCTCAACTCTATTAGTTGAACGCACAGCTCAGAAATAAGTTTCATTGAATGCTTCTGTGTAGTTTTTATTTGAAGACATTACTTTTTCCGCGATAGGCCTCATTGTGCTACAAATGTCCACTTGCAGTTTCTACAGATAGAGTGTTTCAAAACTCCTCCATCAAAAGTAAGGTTCAACACACTTAGTTGAACGTACAGATCAGAAAGAAGTTTCACAGAATTCTTCTGTGTAGTTTTTATTTGAAGATATTCCTTTTTCCGCAATAGGCCTCATAGCGCTCCAGATGTCCACTTTCAGTTAAAACACAAAGAGTGTTTCAAAACTCCTCAATCAAAAGTAAGGTTCAACTCTGATAGTAGAACGCACAGATCAGAAATAAGTTTCACAGAATGCTTCTGTGTAGTCTTTATTTGAAGATATGCCTTTTTAAGCGATAGGTCTCATAACGCTCCAAATGTCCTCTTGCAGTTTCTACAGAAAGAGTGTTTCAAATCTCCTCAATCAAAAGTAGTTTTCAACTCTGTTATTTCAACGGACATATCAGAGAGAAGTTTCACAGAATGCTTCTGTGTAGTTTTTATTAGAAGATATTCCTTTTTCCGCTATAGGCCTAATAGCGCTGCAAATATTCATTTGCAGTTTCTACAGAAAGAGTGTTTCAAAACTCCTCAATCAAAAGTAAAGTTCAACTCTGTTAGTTGAATGCACAGATCAGAAAGAAGTTTCACAGAATGCTTCTATGTAGTTTTTATTTGAAGATATTCCTTTTTCCGCAATAGGCCTCGTAGAGCTCAAAATGTCTACATTCATTTTCTACAGAAAGAGTGTTTCAAGACTCCTCAATCAAAAGTAATTTTCATCTCAGATAGTTGAACTCTCACATCAGAAAGAAGAATCACAGAATGCTTCTGTGTAGTTTTTATTTGAAGATATTTATTTTTCCGCGAGAGGCCTCATTGCGCTCCAAATGTCCACTTGCATTTCCTACAGAATGAGTGTTTCAAAACTCCTCAATCAAACGTAAGGTTCAACTCTGTTAGTTGAATGCACAGATAAGAAAGTAGTTTCACAGAATGTTCCTGTGTAGCTTTTATTTGTAGATATTTCTTTTTCACGACGGGCCTCATAGAGCTCCAAATGTCCACTTGCAGTTTTTACAGAAAGAGCGTTTCAAAACAACGCAATCAAAAGTACGGTTCAAATCTGTTAGTTGAACTCACAGATCAGAAACAAGTTACACAGAATGCTTCTGTGTCGTTTTCATTTGAAAGTATTTGTTTTTCCAAGATAGGCCTCGTAGAGCTCCAAATGTCCACTTGCAGTTTCTACAGAATGAATGTTTCAAAACTCCTCAATCAATAGTAAGATTGAACTCTGTTAGTTGGACGCGCAGATGAGAAAGAAGTTTCACAGAATGCTTCTGTGTAGTTTTTATTTGAAGATATCCCTTTTTCCACGATACTCCTCATAGCACTCCAAATGTCCACTTGCAGTTACTACAGAAAGAGTGTTTCAAAACTCCTCAATCAAAAGTAAGGTTCAACCCTATTTGTTGAATGCCCAGATCAGAAAGAAGTTTCACAGAATGCTTCTGTGTAGTTTTTATTTCAGGAGATTCCTTTTTCCAAGATAGGCCTCATTGCGCTCCAAATGTCCACTTTCAGTTTCTACAGAAAGAATGTTTCAAAACTCCGCAATCAAAAGTAATTTTCAACTCTGATAGTTGAACGCACAGATCAGAAAGAAGGTTCGCAGAATGCTTCTGTGTAGTTTTTATTTGAAGATATTCCTTTTTCGGCGAAAGGCCTCGTAGCGCTCCAAATGACCAATTGCAGTTTCTAGAGAAAGAGTGTTTCAAATCTCCTCAATCAGAAGTAAGTTTCAACTCTCTTAGTTGAACACACAGATCAGAAATAAGTTTCACAGAATGCTTCTGTGTAGTTTTTATTTGAAGATATTGCTATCTCTGCGAAAACCTCATAGCACTCCACATATCCACTTTCAGTTACCTCAGAAAGAGTGTTTCAAAACACCTCAATAAAAAGTAATGTTCAACTCTGTTAGTTGATCTCACCGATCAGAAAGGAGATTCACTGAATGCTTCTGGGTAGTTTTTATTTGAATATTTTCCTTTTTCTGCCATGGGCCTCAGAGCACTCCAAATGTCCAGTTGCAGTTTCTATAGAAAGAATGTTTCAAAACTCTTCAATCAAAAGTAAGTTTCAACTCTGTTGGCTGAATGCACAGAACAGAAAAAAGTTTCACAGAATGCTTCTTTGTAGTTTTTATTTGAATATATTACTTTTTCCGTGATATGCATCGTAGCACTACAAATGTCCACTTGCTGTTTCTACAGAAAGAGTGTTTCAGAACACCTCAATAAAAGGTGAGGTTCAACTCTTTAGTTGAACTCACAGCTCAGAAAGAAGTTTCACAGAATGCTTCTGTGTAGTTTTTATTTGAATATATTCCTTTTTCCGCGATAGGCCTCATAGCGCTCCAAATGTCCTCTTGTGGTCTCTACAGAATGAGTGTTTCAAAACTCCTCAATGAAATGTCAGTTTCAACTTGGTTAGTTGAACGCACAGATCAGAAAGAAGTTTCACAGACTGCTTCTTTGTAGTTTTTATTTGAATATATTCCTTTTTCCGCGATTGGCCTCGTAGCGCTCCAATTGTCCACTTGCAGTTTCTACAGAAAGAGTGTTTGAAAAATCCTCAATCAAAAGTAAGCTTCTACACTGTTAGTAGAATGCACAAATCAGAAATATGTTTCACAGAATGCTTCTGTGTAGTTTTTATTTGAAGATATTCCTTTTTCCGCAATAGACCTCATAGGGCTCCAAATGTCCACTTCCAGTTTCTACAGAAAGTGTGTTTCAAAACTCCGCAATCAAAAGTAATTTTCAACTCTGATAGTTGAACGCAAAGATCAGAAATAAGTTTCACAGAATGCTTCTGTGTAGTTTTTATTTGAAGATATTCCTTTTTCGGCGAAAGGCCTCGTAGCGCTCCAAATGACCAATTGCAGTTTCTAGGGAAAGAATGTTTCAAATCTCCTCAATCAGAAGTAAGCTTCAACCCTCTTAGTTGAACACACAGATCAGAAATAAGTTCCACACAATGCTTCTGTGTAGTTTTTATTTGAAGATATTTCTATTTCTGTGAAAGCCTCATAGCACTCCAAATATCCACTTTCAGTTACCTCAGAAGGAGTGTTTCAAAACACCTCAATAAAAAAGTAATATTCAACTCTGTTAGTTGATCTCACCAATCAGAAAGAAGATTCACTGAATGCTTCTGGGTAGTTTTTATTTGAATATATTCCTTTTTCTGCAATAGGCCTCATAGCACTCCAAATGTCCAGTTGCAGTTTCTATAGAAAGAATGTTTCAAAACTCTTCAATCAAAAGTAAGTTTCAAGTCTGTTGGCTGAATGCACAGAACAGAAAATGTTTCACAGAATGCTTCTTTGTAGTTTTTATTTGAATATATTCCTTTTTCCACGATAGGCCTCATAGTGCTCCAAATGTCCACTTGCAGCTTCTACAATAAGAGGGATTCAAAACTTCTCAATCAGAAGTAAGGCTCAACTCTATTAGTTGAACGCACAGCTCAGAAAGAAGTTTCACTGAATGCTTCTGTGTAGTTTTTATTTGAAGATATTCCTTTTTCCGCGATAGGCCTCATTGTGCTACAAATGTCCACTTGCAGTTTCTACAGATAGAGTGTTTCAAAACTCCTCCATCAAAAGTAAGGTTCAACACACTTAGTTGAACGTACAGATCAGAAAGAAGTTTCACAGAATTCTTCTGTGTAGTTTTTATTTGAAGATATTCCTTTTTCCGCAATAGGCCTCATAGCGCTCCAGATGTCCACTTTCAGTTAAAACACAAAGAGTGTTTCAAAACTCCTCAATCAAAAGTAAGGTTCAACTCTGATAGTAGAACACACAGATCAGAAATAAGTTTCACAGAATGTTTCTGTGTAGTCTTTATTTGAAGATATGCCTTTTTAAGCGATAGGTCTCATAACGCTCCAAATGTCCTCTTGCAGTTTCTACAGAAAGAGTGTTTCAAAACTCCTTAATCCAAAGTAAGGTCCAATTCTGTTAACTGAACTCGCAGATGAGAAAATAGTTTCACAGGATCCTTCTGTATAGTTTTTATTTGAAGATATTCCTTTTTGCACGATAGGCCTCATAGCGCTCAAAATTTCCACTTGCACTTTCTACAGAAAGACTGTTTCAAAACTCCTCAATCAAAAGTAGTTTTCAACTCTGTTATTTCCACGGACATATCAGAGAGAAGTTTCACAGAATGCTTCTGTGTAGTTTTTATTTGAAGATATTACTTTTTCCAGTATAGGCCTAATAGCGCTGCAAATATTCATTTGCAGTTTCTACAGAAAGAGTGTTTCAAAACTCCTCAAACAAAAGTAAAGTTCAACTCTGTTAGTTGAATGCACAGATCAGAAAGAAGTTTCACAGAATGCTTCTATGTAGTTTTTATTTGAAGATATTCCTTTTTCCGCAATAGGCCTCATAGAGCTCAAAATGTCTACATTCATTTTCTACAGAAAGAGTGTTTCAAGACTCCTCAATCAAAAGTAATTTTCATCTCAGATCGTTGAACTCTCAGATCAGAAAGAAGATTCACAGAATGCTTCTGTGTAGTTTTTATTTGAAGATATTCATTTTTCCACGAGAGGTCTCATTGCGCTCCAAATGTCCACTTGCAGTTCCTACAGAATGAATGTTTCAAAACTCCTCAATCAAACGTAAGGTTCAACTCTGTTAGTTGAATGCACAGATAAGAAAGTATTTTCACAGAATGTTCCTGTGTAGCTTTTATTTGTAGATGTTTCTTTTTCACGACGGGCCACATAGAGCTCCAAATGTTCACTTGCAGTTTTCACAGAAAGAGCGTTTCAAAACAACGCAATCAAAAGTACGGTTCAAATCTGTTAGTTGAACTCACAGATCAGAAACAAGTTACACAGAATGCTTCTGTGTCGTTTTCATTTGAAAGTATTTGATTTTCCACGATAGGCCTCGTAGAGCTCCAAATGTCCACTTGCAGTTTCTACAGAAAGAATGTTTCAAAACTCCTCAATCAATAGTAAGATTCAACTCTGTTAGTTGGACGCACAGATGAGAAAGAAGTTTCACAGAATGCTTCTGTGTAGTTTTTATTTGAAGATATCCCTTTTTCCACGATACTCCTCATAGCACTCCAAATGTCCACTTGCAGTTACTACAGAAAGAGTGTTTCAAAACTCCTCAATCAAAAGTAAGGTTCAACTCTATTTGTTGAATGCCCAGATCAGAAAGAAGTTTCACAGAATGCTTCTGTGTAGTTTTTATTTCAAGAGATTCCTTTTTCCACGATAGGCCTCATAGCGCTCCAAATGTCTACTTTCAGTTTCTACAGAAAGAGTGTTTCAAAACTCCGCAATCAAAAGTAATTTTCAACTCTGATAGTTGAACGCACGGATCAGAAAGAAGGTTCGCAGAATGCTTCTGTGTAGTTTTTATTTGAAGATATTCCTTTTTCGGCGAAAGGCCTCGTAGCGCTCCAAATGACCAATTGCAGTTTCTAGAGAAAGAGTGTTTCAAATCTCCTCAATCAGAAGTAAGTTTCAACTCTCTTAGTTGAACACACAGATCAGAAATAAGTTTCACAGAATGCTTCTGTGTAGTTTTTATTTGAAGATATTGCTATTTCTGAGAAAGCCTCATAGCACTCCACATATCCACTTTCAGTTACCTCAGAAAGAGTGTTTCAAAACACCTCAATAAAAAGTAATGTTCAACTCTGTTAGTTGATCTCACCGATCAGAAAGAAGATTCACTGAATGCTTCTGGGTAGTTTTTATTTGAATATATTCCTTTTTCTGCCATGGGCCTCATAGCACTCCAAATGTCCAGTTGCAGTTTCTATAGAAAGAATGTTTCAAAACTCTTCAATCAAAAGTAAGTTTCAACACTGTTGGCTGAATGCACAGAACAGAGAAAAGTTTCACAGAATGCTTCTTTGTAGTTTTTATTTGAATATATTCCTTTTTCCATGATAGGCCTCATAGTGCTCCAAATGTCCACTTGCAGCTTCTGCAATAAGAGGGATTCAAAACTTCTCAATCAGAAGTAAGGCTCAACTCTATTAGTTGAACGCACAGCTCAGAAAGAAGTTTCATTGAATGCTTCTGTGTAGTTTTTATTTGAAGATATTACTTTTTCCGCGATAGGCCTTATTGTGCTACAAATGTCCACTTGCAGTTTCTACAGATAGAGTGTTTCAAAACTCCTCCATCAAAAGTAAGGTTCAACACACTTAGTTGAACGTACAGATCAGAAAGAAGTTTCACAGAATTCTTCTGTGTAGTTTTTATTTGAAGATATTCCTTTTTCCGCAATAGGCCTCATAGCGCTCCAGATGTCCACTTTCAGTTAAAACACAAAGAGTGTTTCAAAACTCCTCAATCAAAAGTAAGGTTCAACTCTGATAGTAGAACGCACAGATCAGAAATAAGTTTCACAGAATGCTTCTGTGTAGTCTTTATTTGAAGATATGCCTTTTTAAGCGATAGGTCTCATAACGCTCCAAATGTCCTCTTGCAGTTTCTACAGAAAGAGTGTTTCAAAACTCCTTAATCCAAAGTAAGGTCCAATTCTGTTAACTGAACGCACAGATTAGAAGTAAGTTTCACAGGATCCTTCTGTATAGTTTTTATTTGAAGATATTCCTTTTTCTGAGATACGCCACATTGCACTCCAAATGTCCACTTGCAGTATATACAGAAAAAGTGTTTCCAATCTCCTCAATCAAAAGTGAGGTTCAACACTCTTATTTGAACGCGCAGATCAGAAAAAAGTTTCACAGAATGCTTTGTGTAGATTTTATTTGAAGATATTCCTTTTTGCATGATAGGCCTCATAGCGATCAAAATTTCCACTTGCGCTTTCTACAGAAAGACTTTCAAAACTCCTGAATCAAAAGTAGCTTGCAACTCTGTTATTTCAACGGACATATCAGAGAGAAGTTTCACAGAATGCTTCTGTGTAGTTTTTATTTGAAGATATTACTTTTTCCGCTATAGGCCTAATAGCGCTGCAAATATTCATTTGCAGTTTCTACAGAAAGAGTGTTTCAAAACTCCTCAATCAAAAGTAAAGTTCAACTCTGTTAGTTGAATGCACAGATCAGAAAGAAGTTTCACAGAATGCTTCTGTGTAGTTTTTATTTGAAGATATTCCTTTTTTGGCGAAAGGCCTCGTAGCGCTCCAAATGACCAATTGCAGTTTCTAGAGAAAGGGTGTTTCAAATCTCCTCAATCAGAAGTAAGTTTCAACTCTCTTAGTTGAACACACCGATCAGAAATAAGTTTCACAGAATGCTTCTGTGTAGTTTTTATTTGAAGATATTGCTATTTCTGCGAAAGCCTCATAGCACTCCAAATATCCACTTTCAGTTACCTCAGAAAGAGTGTTTCAAAACACCTCAATAAAAAGTAATGTTCAACTCTGTTAGTTGATCTCACCGATCAGAAAGAAGATTCACTGAATGCTTCTGGGTAGTTTTTATTTGAATATATTCCTTTTTCTGCCATGGGCCTCATAGCACTCCAAATGTCCAGTTGCAGTTTCTATAGAAAGAATGTTTCAAAACTCTTCAATCAAAAGTAAGTTTCAAGTCTGTTGGCTGAATGCACAGAACAGAAAATGTTTCACAGAATGCTTCTTTGTAGTTTTTATTTGAATATATTCCTTTTTCCACGATAGGCCTCATAGTGCTCCAAATGTCCACTTGCAGCTTCTACAATAAGAGGGATTCAAAACTTCTCAATCAGAAGTAAGGCTCAACTCTATTAGTTGAACGCACAGCTCAGAAAGAAGTTTCACTGAATGCTTCTGTGTAGTTTTTATTTGAAGATATTCCTTTTTCCGCGATAGGCCTCATTGTGCTACAAATGTCCACTTGCAGTTTCTACAGATAGAGTGTTTCAAAACTCCTCCATCAAAAGTAAGGTTCAACACACTTAGTTGAACGTACAGATCAGAAAGAAGTTTCACAGAATTCTTCTGTGTAGTTTTTATTTGAAGATATTCCTTTTTCCGCAATAGGCCTCATAGCGCTCCAGATGTCCACTTTCAGTTAAAACACAAAGAGTGTTTCAAAACTCCTCAATCAAAAGTAAGGTTCAACTCTGATAGTAGAACGCACAGATCAGAAATAAGTTTCACAGAATGTTTCTGTGTAGTCTTTATTTGAAGATATGCCTTTTTAAGCGATAGGTCTCATAACGCTCCAAATGTCCTCTTGCAGTTTCTACAGAAAGAGTGTTTCAAAACTCCTTAATCCAAAGTAAGGTCCAATTCTGTTAACTGAACTCGCAGATGAGAAAATAGTTTCACAGGATCCTTCTGTATAGTTTTTATTTGAAGATATTCCTTTTTGCACGATAGGCCTCATAGCGCTCAAAATTTCCACTTGCACTTTCTACAGAAAGACTGTTTCAAAACTCCTCAATCAAAAGTAGTTTTCAACTCTGTTATTTCCACGGACATATCAGAGAGAAGTTTCACAGAATGCTTCTGTGTAGTTTTTATTTGAAGATATTACTTTTTCCAGTATAGGCCTAATAGCGCTGCAAATATTCATTTGCAGTTTCTACAGAAAGAGTGTTTCAAAACTCCTCAAACAAAAGTAAAGTTCAACTCTGTTAGTTGAATGCACAGATCAGAAAGAAGTTTCACAGAATGCTTCTATGTAGTTTTTATTTGAAGATGTTCCTTTTTCCGCAATAGGCCTCATAGAGCTCAAAATGTCTACATTCATTTTCTACAGAAAGAGTGTTTCAAGACTCCTCAATCAAAAGTAATTTTCATCTCAGATCGTTGAACTCTCAGATCAGAAAGAAGATTCACAGAATGCTTCTGTGTAGTTTTTATTTGAAGATATTCATTTTTCCACGAGAGGTCTCATTGCGCTCCAAATGTCCACTTGCAGTTCCTACAGAATGAATGTTTCAAAACTCCTCAATCAAACGTAACGTTCAACTCTGTTA
The DNA here is from genome assembly GCF_028878055.3 of Symphalangus syndactylus. NCBI lineage: Eukaryota > Metazoa > Chordata > Mammalia > Primates > Hylobatidae > Symphalangus > Symphalangus syndactylus. The sequence goes on along the minus strand of NC_072434.2, from coordinate 43,884,160 downwards.
GTTGAATGCACAGATAAGAAAGTATTTTCACAGAATGTTCCTGTGTAGCTTTTATTTGTAGATGTTTCTTTTTCACGACGGGCCACATAGAGCTCCAAATGTCCACTTGCAGTTTTCACAGAAAGAGCGTTTCAAAACAACGCAATCAAAAGTACGGTTCAAATCTGTTAGTTGAACTCACAGATCAGAAACAAGTTACACAGAATGCTTCTGTGTCGTTTTCATTTGAAAGTATTTGATTTTCCACGATAGGCCTCGTAGAGCTCCAAATGTCCACTTGCAGTTTCTACAGAAAGAATGTTTCAAAACTCCTCAATCAATAGTAAGATTCAACTCTGTTAGTTGGACGCACAGATGAGAAAGAAGTTTCACAGAATGCTTCTGTGTAGTTTTTATTTGAAGATATCCCTTTTTCCACGATACTCCTCATAGCACTCCAAATGTCCACTTGCAGTTACTACAGAAAGAGTGTTTCAAAACTCCTCAATCAAAAGTAAGGTTCAACTCTATTTGTTGAATGCCCAGATCAGAAAGAAGTTTCACAGAATGCTTCTGTGTAGTTTTTATTTCAAGAGATTCCTTTTTCCACGATAGGCCTCATAGCGCTCCAAATGTCTACTTTCAGTTTCTACAGAAAGAGTGTTTCAAAACTCCGCAATCAAAAGTAATTTTCAACTCTGATAGTTGAACGCACGGATCAGAAAGAAGGTTCGCAGAATGCTTCTGTGTAGTTTTTATTTGAAGATATTCCTTTTTCGGCGAAAGGCCTCGTAGCGCTCCAAATGACCAATTGCAGTTTCTAGAGAAAGAGTGTTTCAAATCTCCTCAATCAGAAGTAAGTTTCAACTCTCTTAGTTGAACACACAGATCAGAAATAAGTTTCACAGAATGCTTCTGTGTAGTTTTTATTTGAAGATATTGCTATTTCTGAGAAAGCCTCATAGCACTCCACATATCCACTTTCAGTTACCTCAGAAAGAGTGTTTCAAAACACCTCAATAAAAAGTAATGTTCAACTCTGTTAGTTGATCTCACCGATCAGAAAGAAGATTCACTGAATGCTTCTGGGTAGTTTTTATTTGAATATATTCCTTTTTCTGCCATGGGCCTCATAGCACTCCAAATGTCCAGTTGCAGTTTCTATAGAAAGAATGTTTCAAAACTCTTCAATCAAAAGTAAGTTTCAACACTGTTGGCTGAATGCACAGAACAGAGAAAAGTTTCACAGAATGCTTCTTTGTAGTTTTTATTTGAATATATTCCTTTTTCCATGATAGGCCTCATAGTGCTCCAAATGTCCACTTGCAGCTTCTGCAATAAGAGGGATTCAAAACTTCTCAATCAGAAGTAAGGCTCAACTCTATTAGTTGAACGCACAGCTCAGAAAGAAGTTTCATTGAATGCTTCTGTGTAGTTTTTATTTGAAGATATTACTTTTTCCGCGATAGGCCTTATTGTGCTACAAATGTCCACTTGCAGTTTCTACAGATAGAGTGTTTCAAAACTCCTCCATCAAAAGTAAGGTTCAACACACTTAGTTGAACGTACAGATCAGAAAGAAGTTTCACAGAATTCTTCTGTGTAGTTTTTATTTGAAGATATTCCTTTTTCCGCAATAGGCCTCATAGCGCTCCAGATGTCCACTTTCAGTTAAAACACAAAGAGTGTTTCAAAACTCCTCAATCAAAAGTAAGGTTCAACTCTGATAGTAGAACGCACAGATCAGAAATAAGTTTCACAGAATGCTTCTGTGTAGTCTTTATTTGAAGATATGCCTTTTTAAGCGATAGGTCTCATAACGCTCCAAATGTCCTCTTGCAGTTTCTACAGAAAGAGTGTTTCAAAACTCCTTAATCCAAAGTAAGGTCCAATTCTGTTAACTGAACGCACAGATTAGAAGTAAGTTTCACAGGATCCTTCTGTATAGTTTTTATTTGAAGATATTCCTTTTTCTGAGATACGCCACATTGCACTCCAAATGTCCACTTGCAGTATATACAGAAAAAGTGTTTCCAATCTCCTCAATCAAAAGTGAGGTTCAACACTCTTATTTGAACACGCAGATCAGAAAAAAGTTTCACAGAATGCTTTGTGTAGATTTTATTTGAAGATATTCCTTTTTGCATGATAGGCCTCATAGCGATCAAAATTTCCACTTGCGCTTTCTACAGAAAGACTTTCAAAACTCCTCAATCAAAAGTAGTTTGCAACTCTGTTATTTCAACGGACATATCAGAGAGAAGTTTCACAGAATGCTTCTGTGTAGTTTTTATTTGAAGATATTACTTTTTCCGCTATAGGCCTAATAGCGCTGCAAATATTCATTTGCAGTTTCTACAGAAAGAGTGTTTCAAAACTCCTCAATCAAAAGTAAAGTTCAACTCTGTTAGTTGAATGCACAGATCAGAAAGAAGTTTCACAGAATGCTTCTGTGTAGTTTTTATTTGAAGATATTCCTTTTTTGGCGAAAGGCCTCGTAGCGCTCCAAATGACCAATTGCAGTTTCTAGAGAAAGGGTGTTTCAAATCTCCTCAATCAGAAGTAAGTTTCAACTCTCTTAGTTGAACACACCGATCAGAAATAAGTTTCACAGAATGCTTCTGTGTAGTTTTTATTTGAAGATATTGCTATTTCTGCGAAAGCCTCATAGCACTCCAAATATCCACTTTCAGTTACCTCAGAAAGAGTGTTTCAAAACACCTCAATAAAAAGTAATGTTCAACTCTGTTAGTTGATCTCACCGATCAGAAAGAAGATTCACTGAATGCTTCTGGGTAGTTTTTATTTGAATATATTCCTTTTTCTGCCATGGGCCTCATAGCACTCCAAATGTCCAGTTGCAGTTTCTATAGAAAGAATGTTTCAAAACTCTTCAATCAAAAGTAAGTTTCAAGTCTGTTGGCTGAATGCACAGAACAGAAAATGTTTCACAGAATGCTTCTTTGTAGTTTTTATTTGAATATATTCCTTTTTCCACGATAGGCCTCATAGTGCTCCAAATGTCCACTTGCAGCTTCTACAATAAGAGGGATTCAAAACTTCTCAATCAGAAGTAAGGCTCAACTCTATTAGTTGAACGCACAGCTCAGAAAGAAGTTTCACTGAATGCTTCTGTGTAGTTTTTATTTGAAGATATTCCTTTTTCCGCGATAGGCCTCATTGTGCTACAAATGTCCACTTGCAGTTTCTACAGATAGAGTGTTTCAAAACTCCTCCATCAAAAGTAAGGTTCAACACACTTAGTTGAACGTACAGATCAGAAAGAAGTTTCACAGAATTCTTCTGTGTAGTTTTTATTTGAAGATATTCCTTTTACCGCAATAGGCCTCATAGCGCTCCAGATGTCCACTTTCAGTTAAAACACAAAGAGTGTTTCAAAACTCCTCAATCAAAAGTAAGGTTCAACTCTGATAGTAGAACGCACAGATCAGAAATAAGTTTCACAGAATGTTTCTGTGTAGTCTTTATTTGAAGATATGCCTTTTTAAGCGATAGGTCTCATAACGCTCCAAATGTCCTCTTGCAGTTTCTACAGAAAGAGTGTTTCAAAACTCCTTAATCCAAAGTAAGGTCCAATTCTGTTAACTGAACTCGCAGATGAGAAAATAGTTTCACAGGATCCTTCTGTATAGTTTTTATTTGAAGATATTCCTTTTTGCACGATAGGCCTCATAGCGCTCAAAATTTCCACTTGCACTTTCTACAGAAAGACTGTTTCAAAACTCCTCAATCAAAAGTAGTTTTCAACTCTGTTATTTCCACGGACATATCAGAGAGAAGTTTCACAGAATGCTTCTGTGTAGTTTTTATTTGAAGATATTACTTTTTCCAGTATAGGCCTAATAGCGCTGCAAATATTCATTTGCAGTTTCTACAGAAAGAGTGTTTCAAAACTCCTCAAACAAAAGTAAAGTTCAACTCTGTTAGTTGAATGCACAGATCAAAAGAAGTTTCACAGAATGCTTCTATGTAGTTTTTATTTGAAGATATTCCTTTTTCCGCAATAGGCCTCATAGAGCTCAAAATGTCTACATTCATTTTCTACAGAAAGAGTGTTTCAAGACTCCTCAATCAAAAGTAATTTTCATCTCAGATCGTTGAACTCTCAGATCAGAAAGAAGATTCACAGAATGCTTCTGTGTAGTTTTTATTTGAAGATATTCATTTTTCCACGAGAGGTCTCATTGCGCTCCAAATGTCCACTTGCAGTTCCTACAGAATGAATGTTTCAAAACTCCTCAATCAAACGTAAGGTTCAACTCTGTTAGTTGAATGCACAGATAAGAAAGTATTTTCACAGAATGTTCCTGTGTAGCTTTTATTTGTAGATGTTTCTTTTTCACGACGGGCCACATAGAGCTCCAAATGTCCACTTGCAGTTTTCACAGAAAGAGCGTTTCAAAACAACGCAATCAAAAGTACGGTTCAAATCTGTTAGTTGAACTCACAGATCAGAAACAAGTTACACAGAATGCTTCTGTGTCGTTTTCATTTGAAAGTATTTGATTTTCCACGATAGGCCTCGTAGAGCTCCAAATGTCCACTTGCAGTTTCTACAGAAAGAATGTTTCAAAACTCCTCAATCAATAGTAAGATTCAACTCTGTTAGTTGGACGCACAGATGAGAAAGAAGTTTCACAGAATGCTTCTGTGTAGTTTTTATTTGAAGATATCCCTTTTTCCACGATACTCCTCATAGCACTCCAAATGTCCACTTGCAGTTACTACAGAAAGAGTGTTTCAAAACTCCTCAATCAAAAGTAAGGTTCAACTCTATTTGTTGAATGCCCAGATCAGAAAGAAGTTTCACAGAATGCTTCTGTGTAGTTTTTATTTCAAGAGATTCCTTTTTCCACGATAGGCCTCATAGCGCTCCAAATGTCTACTTTCAGTTTCTACAGAAAGAGTGTTTCAAAACTCCGCAATCAAAAGTAATTTTCAACTCTGATAGTTGAACGCACGGATCAGAAAGAAGGTTCGCAGAATGCTTCTGTGTAGTTTTTATTTGAAGATATTCCTTTTTCGGCGAAAGGCCTCGTAGCGCTCCAAATGACCAATTGCAGTTTCTAGAGAAAGAGTGTTTCAAATCTCCTCAATCAGAAGTAAGTTTCAACTCTCTTAGTTGAACACACAGATCAGAAATAAGTTTCACAGAATGCTTCTGTGTAGTTTTTATTTGAAGATATTGCTATTTCTGAGAAAGCCTCATAGCACTCCACATATCCACTTTCAGTTACCTCAGAAAGAGTGTTTCAAAACACCTCAATAAAAAGTAATGTTCAACTCTGTTAGTTGATCTCACCGATCAGAAAGAAGATTCACTGAATGCTTCTGGGTAGTTTTTATTTGAATATATTCCTTTTTCTGCCATGGGCCTCATAGCACTCCAAATGTCCAGTTGCAGTTTCTATAGAAAGAATGTTTCAAAACTCTTCAATCAAAAGTAAGTTTCAACACTGTTGGCTGAATGCACAGAACAGAGAAAAGTTTCACAGAATGCTTCTTTGTAGTTTTTATTTGAATATATTCCTTTTTCCATGATAGGCCTCATAGTGCTCCAAATGTCCACTTGCAGCTTCTGCAATAAGAGGGATTCAAAACTTCTCAATCAGAAGTAAGGCTCAACTCTATTAGTTGAACGCACAGCTCAGAAAGAAGTTTCATTGAATGCTTCTGTGTAGTTTTTATTTGAAGATATTACTTTTTCCGCGATAGGCCTCATTGTGCTACAAATGTCCACTTGCAGTTTCTACAGATAGAGTGTTTCAAAACTCCTCCATCAAAAGTAAGGTTCAACACACTTAGTTGAACGTACAGATCAGAAAGAAGTTTCACAGAATTCTTCTGTGTAGTTTTTATTTGAAGATATTCCTTTTTCCGGAATAGGCCTCATAGCGCTCCAGATGTCCACTTTCAGTTAAAACACAAAGAGTGTTTCAAAACTCCTCAATCAAAAGTAAGGTTCAACTCTGATAGTAGAACGCACAGATCAGAAATAAGTTTCACAGAATGTTTCTGTGTAGTCTTTATTTGAAGATATGCCTTTTTAAGCGATAGGTCTCATAACGCTCCAAATGTCCTCTTGCAGTTTCTACAGAAAGAGTGTTTCAAAACTCCTTAATCCAAAGTAAGGTCCAATTCTGTTAACTGAACGCACAGATTAGAAGTAAGTTTCACAGGATCCTTCTGTATAGTTTTTATTTGAAGATATTCCTTTTTCTGAGATACGCCACATTGCACTCCAAATGTCCACTTGCAGTATATACAGAAAAAGTGTTTCCAATCTCCTCAATCAAAAGTGAGGTTCAACACTCTTATTTGAACGCGCAGATCAGAAAAAAGTTTCACAGAATGCTTTGTGTAGATTTTATTTGAAGATATTCCTTTTTGCATGATAGGCCTCATAGCGATCAAAATTTCCACTTGCGCTTTCTACAGAAAGACTTTCAAAACTCCTGAATCAAAAGTAGTTTGCAACTCTGTTATTTCAACGGACATATCAGAGAGAAGTTTCACAGAATGCTTCTGTGTAGTTTTTATTTGAAGATATTACTTTTTCCGCTATAGGCCTAATAGCGCTGCAAATATTCATTTGCAGTTTCTACAGAAAGAGTGTTTCAAAACTCCTCAATCAAAAGTAAAGTTCAACTCTGTTAGTTGAATGAACAGATCAGAAAGAAGTTTCACAGAATGCTTCTGTGTAGTTTTTATTTGAAGATATTCCTTTTTTGGCGAAAGGCCTCGTAGCGCTCCAAATGACCAATTGCAGTTTCTAGAGAAAGGGTGTTTCAAATCTCCTCAATCAGAAGTAAGTTTCAACTCTCTTAGTTGAACACACCGATCAGAAATAAGTTTCACAGAATGCTTCTGTGTAGTTTTTATTTGAAGATATTGCTATTTCTGCGAAAGCCTCATAGCACTCCAAATATCCACTTTCAGTTACCTCAGAAAGAGTGTTTCAAAACACCTCAATAAAAAGTAATGTTCAACTCTGTTAGTTGATCTCACCGATCAGAAAGAAGATTCACTGAATGCTTCTGGGTAGTTTTTATTTGAATATATTCCTTTTTCTGCCATGGGCCTCATAGCACTCCAAATGTCCAGTTGCAGTTTCTATAGAAAGAATGTTTCAAAACTCTTCAATCAAAAGTAAGTTTCAACTCTGTTGGCTGAATGCAGAGAACAGAAAAATGTTTCAAAGAATGCTTCTTTGTAGTTTTTATTTGAATATATTACTTTTTCCGCGATATGCATCGTAGCACTACAAATGTCCACTTGCTGTTTCTACAGAAAGAGTGTTTCAGAACACCTCAATAAAAGGTGAGGTTCAACACTTTAGTTGAACTCACAGCTCAGAAAGAAGTTTCACAGAATGCTTCTGTGTAGTTTTTATTTGAATATATTCCTTTTTCCGCGATAGTCCTCATAGCGCTCCAAATGTCCTCTTGTGGTTTCTACAGAATGAGTGTTTCAAACCTCCTCAATGAAATGTCAGTTTCAACTTGGTTAGTTGAACGCACAGATCAGAAAGAAGTTTCACAGACTGCTTCTTTGTAGTTTTTATTTGAATATATTCCTTTTTCCGCGATTGGCCTCGTAGCGCTCCAATTGTCCACTTGCAGTTTCTACAGAAAGAGTGTTTGAAAAATCCTCAATCAAAAGTAAGCTTCTACACTGTTAGTAGAATGCACAAATCAGAAATATGTTTCACAGAATGCTTCTGTGTAGTTTTTATTTGAAGATATTCCTTTTTCCGCAATAGACCTCATAGGGCTCCAAATGACGACTTCCAGTTTCTACAGAAAGTGTGTTTCAAAACTCCGCAATCAAAAGTAATTTTCAACTCTGATAGTTGAACGCACAGATCAGAAATAAGTTTCACAGAATGCTTCTGTGTAGTTTTTATTTCAGGAGATTCCTTTTTCCACCATAGGCCTCATAGCGCTCCAAATGTCCACTTTCAGTTTCTACAGAAAGAGTGTTTCAAAACTACGCAATCAAAAGTAATTTTCAACTCTGATAGTTGAACGCACGGATCAGAAAGGAGGTTCGCAGAATGCTTCTGTGTAGTTTTTATTTGAAGATATTCCTTTTTTGGCGAAAGGCCTCGTAGCGCTCCAAATGACCAATTGCAGTTTCTAGGGAAAGAGTGTTTCAAATCTCCTCAATCAGAAGTAAGTTTCAACCCTCTTAGTTGAACACACAGATCAGAAATAAGTTTCACACAATGCTTCTGTGTAGTTTTTATTTGAAGATATTTCTATTTCTGTGAAAGCCTCATAGCACTCCATATATCCACTTTCAGTTACCTCAGAAGGAGTGTTTCAAAACACCTCAATAAAAAAGTAATGTTCAACTCTGTTAGTTGATCTCACCGATCAGAAAGAAGATTCACTGAATGCTTCTGGGTAGTTTTTATTTGAATATATTCCTTTTTCTGCAATAGGCCTCATAGCACTCCAAATGTCCAGTTGCAGTTTCTATAGAAAGAATGTTTCAAAACTCTTCAATCAAAAGTATGTTTCAAGTCTGTTGGCTGAATGCACAGAACAGAAAATGTTTCACAGAATGCTTCTTTGTAGTTTTTATTTGAATATATTCCTTTTTCCACGATAGGCCTCATAGTGCTCCAAATGTCCACTTGCAGCTTCTACAATAAGAGGGATTCAAAACTTCTCAATCAGAAGTAAGGCTCAACCCTATTAGTTGAACGCACAGCTCAGAAAGAAGTTTCACTGAATGCTTCTGTGTAGTTTTTATTTGAAGATATTCCTTTTTCCGCGATAGGCCTCATTGTGCTACAAATATCCACTTGCAGTTTCTACAGATAGAGTGTTTCAAAACTCCTCCATCAAAAGTAAGGTTCAACACACTTAGTTGAACGTACAGATCAGAAAGAAGTTTCACAGAATTCTTCTGTGTAGTTTTTATTTGAAGATATTCCTTTTTCCGCAATAGGCCTCATAGCGCTCCAGATGTCCACTTTCAGTTAAAACACAAAGAGTGTTTCAAAACTCCTCAATCAAAAGTAAGGTTCAACTCTGATAGTGGAACGCACAGATCAGAAATAAGTTTCACAGAATGCTTCTGTGTAGTCTTTATTTGAAGATATGCCTTTTTAAGCGATAGGTCTCATAACGCTCCAAATGTCCTCTTGCAGTTTCTACAGAAAGAGTGTTTCAAAACTCCTTAATCCAAAGTAAGGTCCAATTCTGTTAACTGAACTCGCAGATGAGAAAAAAGTTTCACAGGATCCTTCTGTATAGTTTTTATTTGAAGATATTCCTTTTTCTGAGATACGCCACATTGCACTCCAAATGTCCACTTGCAGTATATACAGAAAAATGTTTCCAATCTCCTCAATCAAAAGTGAGGTTCAACACTCTTATTTGAACGCGCAGATCAGAAAAAAGTTTCACAGAATGCTTTGTGTAGATTTTATTTGAAGATATTCCTTTTTGCATGATAGGCCTCATAGCGATCAAAATTTCCACTTGCGCTTTCTACAGAAAGACTTTCAAAACTCCTCAATCAAAAGTAGTTTGCAACTCTGTTATTTCAACGGACATATCAGAGAGAAGTTTCACAGAATGCTTCTGTGTAGTTTTTATTTGAAGATATTCCTATTTCTGCGAAAGCCTCATAGCACTCCAAATATCCACTTTCAGTTACCTCAGAAAGAGTGTTTCAAAACACCTCAATAAAAAGTAATGTTCAACTCTGTTAGTTGATCTCACCGATCAGAAAGAAGATTCACTGAATGCTTCTGGGTAGTTTTTATTTGAATATATTCCTTTTTCTGCCATGGGCCTCATAGCACTCCAAATGTCCAGTTGCAGTTTCTATAGAAAGAATGTTTCAAAACTCTTCAATCAAAAGTAAGTTTCAACTCTGTTGGCTGAATCCAGAGAACAGAAAAATGTTTCAAAGAATGCTTCTTTGTAGTTTTTATTTGAATATATTACTTTTTCCGTGATATGCATCGTAGCACTACAAATGTCCACTTGCTGTTTCTACAGAAAGAGTGTTTCAGAACACCTCAATAAAAGGTGAGGTTCAACACTTTAGTTGAACTCACAGCTCAGAAAGAAGTTTCACAGAATGCTTCTGTGTAGTTTTTATTTGAATATATTCCTTTTTCCGCGATAGTCCTCATAGCGCTCCAAATGTCCTCTTGTGGTTTCTACAGAATGAGTGTTTCAAAACTCCTCAATGAAATGTCAGTTTCAACTTGGTTAGTTGAACGCACAGATCAGAAAGAAGTTTCACAGACTGCTTCTTTGTAGTTTTTATTTGAATATATTCCTTTTTCCGCGATTGGCCTCGTAGCGCTCCAATTGTCCACTTGCAGTTTCTACAGAAAGAGTGTTTGAAAAATCCTCAATCAAAAGTAAGCTTCTACACTGTTAGTAGAATGCACAAATCAGAAATATGTTTCACAGAATGCTTCTCTGTAGTTTTTATTTGAAGATATTCCTTTTTCCGCAATAGACCTCATAGGGCTCCAAATGTCCACTTCCAGTTTCTACAGAAAGTGTGTTTCAAAAATCCGCAATCAAAAGTAATTTTCAACTCTGATAGTTGAATGCACAGATCAGAAAGAAGTTTCACAGAATGCTTCTGTGTAGTTTTTATTTCAGGATATTCCTTTTTCCACCATAGGCCTCATAGCGCTCCAAATGTCCACTTTCAGTTTCTACAGAAAGAGTGTTTCAAAACTCCGCAATCAAAAGTAATTTTCAACTCTGATAGTTGAACGCACGGATCAGAAAGGAGGTTCGCAGAATGCTTCTGTGTAGTTTTTATTTGAAGATCTTCCTTTTTCGGCGAAAGGCCTCGTAGCGCTCCAAATGACCAATTGCAGTTTCTAGGGAAAGAGTGTTTCAAATCTCCTCAATCAGAAGTAAGTTTCAACCCTCTTAGTTGAACACACAGATCAGAAATAAGTTTCACACAATGCTTCTGTGTAGTTTTTATTTGAAGATATTTCTATTTCTGTGAAAGCCTCATAGCACTACAAATATCCACTTTCAGTTACCTCAGAAGGAGTGTTTCAAAACACCTCAATAAAAAAGTAATGTTCAACTCTGTTAGTTGATCTCACCGATCAGAAAGAAGATTCACTGAATGCTTCTGGGTAGTTTTTATTTGAATATATTCCTTTTTCTGCAATAGGCCTCATAGCATTCCAAATGTCCAGTTGCAGTTTCTATAGAAAGAATGTTTCAAAACTCTTCAATCAAAAGTAAGTTTCAAGTCTGTTGGCTGAATGCAGAGAACAGAAAAATGTTTCAAAGAATGCTTCTTTGTAGTTTTTATTTGAATATATTACTTTTTCCGCGATATGCATCGTAGCACTACAAATGTCCACTTGCTGTTTCTACAGAAAGAGTGTTTCAGAACACCTCAATAAAAGGTGAGGTTCAACACTTTAGTTGAACTCACAGCTCAGAAAGAAGTTTCACAGAATGCTTCTGTGTAGTTTTTATTTGAATATATTCCTTTTTCCGCGATAGTCCTCATAGCGCTCCAAATGTCCTCTTGTGGTTTCTACAGAATGAGTGTTTCAAAACTCCTCAATGAAATGTCAGTTTCAACTTGGTTAGTTGAACGCACAGATCAGAAAGAAGTTTCACAGACTGCTTCTTTGTAGTTTTTATTTGAATATATTCCTTTTTCCGCGATTGGCCTCGTAGCGCTCCAATTGTCCACTTGCAGTTTCTACAGAAAGAGTGTTTGAAAAATCCTCAATCAAAAGTAAGCTTCTACACTGTTAGTAGAATGCACAAATCAGAAATATGTTTCACAGAATGCTTCTGTGTAGTTTTTATTTGAAGATATTCCTTTTTCCGCAATAGACCTCATAGGGCTCCAAATGTCCACTTCCAGTTTCTACAGAAAGTGTGTTTCAAAACTCCGCAATCAAAAGTAATTTTCAACTCTGATAGTTGAACGCACAGATCAGAAATAAGTTTCACAGAATGCTTCTGTGTAGTTTTTATTTCAGGAGATTCCTTTTTCCACCATAGGCCTCATAGCGCTCCAAATGTCCACTTTCAGTTTCTACAGAAAGAGTGTTTCAAAACTCCGCAATCAAAAGTAATTTTCAACTCTGATAGTTGAACGCACGGATCAGAAAGGAGGTTCGCAGAATGCTTCTGTGTAGTTTTTATTTGAAGATCTTCCTTTTTCGGCGAAAGGCCTCGTAGCGCTCCAAATGACCAATTGCAGTTTCTAGGGAAAGAGTGTTTCAAATCTCCTCAATCAGAAGTAAGTTTCAACCCTCTTAGTTGAACACACAGATCAGAAATAAGTTTCACACAATGCTTCTGTGTAGTTTTTATTTGAAGATATTTCTATTTCTGTGAAAGCCTCATAGCACTCCAAATATCCACTTTCAGTTACCTCAGAAGGAGTGTTTCAAAACACCTCAATAAAAAAGTAATGTTCAACTCTGTTAATTGATCTCACCGATCAGAAAGAAGATTCACTGAATGCTTCTGGGTAGTTTTTATTTGAATATATTCCTTTTTCTGCAATAGGCCTCATAGCACTCCAAATGTCCAGTTGCAGTTTCTATAGAAAGAATGTTTCAAAACTCTTCAATCAAAAGTAAGTTTCAAGTCTGTTGGCTGAATGCACAGAACAGAAAATGTTTCACAGAATGCTTCTTTGTAGTTTTTATTTGAATATATTCCTTTTTCCACGATAGGCCTCATAGTGCTCTAAATGTCCACTTGCAGCTTCTACAATAAGAGGGATTCAAAACTTCTCAATCAGAAGTAAGGCTCAACTCTATTAGTTGAACGCACAGCTCAGAAAGAAGTTTCACTGAATGCTTCTGTGTAGTTTTTATTTGAAGATATTCCTTTTTCCGCGATAGGCCTCATTGTGCTACAAATGTCCACTTGCAGTTTCTACAGATAGAGTGTTTCAAAACTCCTCCATCAAAAGTAAGGTTCAACACACTTAGTTGAACGTACAGATCAGAAAGAAGTTTCACAGAATTCTTCTGTGTAGTTTTTATTTGAAGATATTCCTTTTTCCGCAATAGGCCTCATAGCGCTCCAGATGTCCACTTTCAGTTAAAACACAAAGAGTGTTTCAAAACTCCTCAATCAAAAGTAAGGTTCAACTCTGATAGTAGAACGCACAGATCAGAAATAAGTTTCACAGAATGTTTCTGTGTAGTCTTTATTTGAAGATATGCCTTTTTAAGCGATAGGTCTCATAACGCTCCAAATGTCCTCTTGCAATTTCTACAGAAAGAGTGTTTCAAAACTCCTTAATCCAAAGTAAGGTCCAATTCTGTTAACTGAACTCGCAGATGAGAAAATAGTTTCACAGGATCCTTCTGTATAGTTTTTATTTGAAGATATTCCTTTTTGCACGATAGGCCTCATAGCGCTCAAAATTTCCACTTGCACTTTCTACAGAAAGACTGTTTCAAAACTCCTCAATCAAAAGTAGTTTTCAACTCTGTTATTTCCACGGACATATCAGAGAGAAGTTTCACAGAATGCTTCTGTGTAGTTTTTATTTGAAGATATTACTTTTTCCAGTATAGGCCTAATAGCGCTGCAAATATTCATTTGCAGTTTCTACAGAAAGAGTGTTTCAAAACTCCTCAAACAAAAGTAAAGTTCAACTCTGTTAGTTGAATGCACAGATCAGAAAGAAGTTTCACAGAATGCTTCTATGTAGTTTTTATTTGAAGATATTCCTTTTTCCGCAATAGGCCTCATAGAGCTCAAAATGTCTACATTCATTTTCTACAGAAAGAGTGTTTCAAGACTCCTCAATCAAAAGTAATTTTCATCTCAGATCGTTGAACTCTCAGATCAGAAAGAAGATTCACAGAATGCTTCTGTGTAGTTTTTATTTGAAGATATTCATTTTTCCACGAGAGGTCTCATTGCGCTCCAAATGTCCACTTGCAGTTCCTACAGAATGAATGTTTCAAAACTCCTCAATCAAACGTAAGGTTCAACTCTGTTAGTTGAATGCACAGATAAGAAAGTATTTTCACAGAATGTTCCTGTGTAGCTTTTATTTGTAGATGTTTCTTTTTCACGACGGGCCACATAGAGCTCCAAATGTCCACTTGCAGTTTTCACAGAAAGAGCGTTTCAAAACAACGCAATCAAAAGTACGGTTCAAATCTGTTAGTTGAACTCACAGATCAGAAACAAGTTACACAGAATGCTTCTGTGTCGTTTTCATTTGAAAGTATTTGATTTTCCACGATAGGCCTCGTAGAGCTCCAAATGTCCACTTGCAGTTTCTACAGAAAGAATGTTTCAAAACTCCTCAATCAATAGTAAGATTCAACTCTGTTAGTTGGACGCACAGATGAGAAAGAAGTTTCACAGAATGCTTCTGTGTAGTTTTTATTTGAAGATATCCCTTTTTCCACGATACTCCTCATAGCACTCCAAATGTCCACTTGCAGTTACTACAGAAAGAGTGTTTCAAAACTCCTCAATCAAAAGTAAGGTTCAACTCTATTTGTTGAATGCCCAGATCAGAAAGAAGTTTCACAGAATGCTTCTGTGTAGTTTTTATTTCAAGAGATTCCTTTTTCCACGATAGGCCTCATAGCGCTCCAAATGTCTACTTTCAGTTTCTACAGAAAGAGTGTTTCAAAACTCCGCAATCAAAAGTAATTTTCAACTCTGATAGTTGAACGCACGGATCAGAAAGAAGGTTCGCAGAATGCTTCTGTGTAGTTTTTATTTGAAGATATTCCTTTTTCGGCGAAAGGCCTCGTAGCGCTCCAAATGACCAATTGCAGTTTCTAGAGAAAGAGTGTTTCAAATCTCCTCAATCAGAAGTAAGTTTCAACTCTCTTAGTTGAACACACAGATCAGAAATAAGTTTCACAGAATGCTTCTGTGTAGTTTTTATTTGAAGATATTGCTATTTCTGAGAAAGCCTCATAGCACTCCACATATCCACTTTCAGTTACCTCAGAAAGAGTGTTTCAAAACACCTCAATAAAAAGTAATGTTCAACTCTGTTAGTTGATCTCACCGATCAGAAAGAAGATTCACTGAATGCTTCTGGGTAGTTTTTATTTGAATATATTCCTTTTTCTGCCATGGGCCTCATAGCACTCCAAATGTCCAGTTGCAGTTTCTATAGAAAGAATGTTTCAAAACTCTTCAATCAAAAGTAAGTTTCAACACTGTTGGCTGAATGCACAGAACAGAGAAAAGTTTCACAGAATGCTTCTTTGTAGTTTTTATTTGAATATATTCCTTTTTCCATGATAGGCCTCATAGTGCTCCAAATGTCCACTTGCAGCTTCTGCAATAAGAGGGATTCAAAACTTCTCAATCAGAAGTAAGGCTCAACTCTATTAGTTGAACGCACAGCTCAGAAAGAAGTTTCATTGAATGCTTCTGTGTAGTTTTTATTTGAAGATACTACTTTTTCCGCGATAGGCCTCATTGTGCTACAAATGTCCACTTGCAGTTTCTACAGATAGAGTGTTTCAAAACTCCTCCATCAAAAGTAAGGTTCAACACACTTAGTTGAACGTACAGATCAGAAAGAAGTTTCACAGAATTCTTCTGTGTAGTTTTTATTTGAAGATATTCCTTTTTCCGCAATAGGCCTCATAGCGCTCCAGATGTCCACTTTCAGTTAAAACACAAAGAGTGTTTCAAAACTCCTCAATCAAAAGTAAGGTTCAACTCTGATAGTAGAACGCACAGATCAGAAATAAGTTTCACAGAATGCTTCTGTGTAGTCTTTATTTGAAGATATGCCTTTTTAAGCGATAGGTCTCATAACGCTCCAAATGTCCTCTTGCAGTTTCTACAGAAAGAGTGTTTCAAAACTCCTTAATCCAAAGTAAGGTCCAATTCTGTTAACTGAACGCACAGATTAGAAGTAAGTTTCACAGGATCCTTCTGTATAGTTTTTATTTGTAGATATTCCTTTTTCTGAGATACGCCACATTGCACTCCAAATGTCCACTTGCAGTATATACAGAAAAAGTGTTTCCAATCTCCTCAATCAAAAGTGAGGTTCAACACTCTTATTTGAACGCGCAGATCAGAAAAAAGTTTCACAGAATGCTTTGTGTAGATTTTATTTGAAGATATTCCTTTTTGCATGATAGGCCTCATAGCGATCAAAATTTCCACTTGCGCTTTCTACAGAAAGACTTTCAAAACTCCTGAATCAAAAGTAGTTTGCAACTCTGTTATTTCAACGGACATATCAGAGAGAAGTTTCACAGAATGCTTCTGTGTAGTTTTTATTTGAAGATATTACTTTTTCCGCTATAGGCCTAATAGCGCTGCAAATATTCATTTGCAGTTTCTACAGAAAGAGTGTTTCAAAACTCCTCAATCAAAAGTAAAGTTCAACTCTGTTAGTTGAATGCACAGATCAGAAAGAAGTTTCACAGAATGCTTCTGTGTAGTTTTTATTTGAAGATATTCCTTTTTTGGCGAAAGGCCTCGTAGCGCTCCAAATGACCAATTGCAGTTTCTAGAGAAAGGGTGTTTCAAATCTCCTCAATCAGAAGTAAGTTTCAACTCTCTTAGTTGAACACACCGATCAGAAATAAGTTTCACAGAATGCTTCTGTGTAGTTTTTATTTGAAGATATTGCTATTTCTGCGAAAGCCTCATAGCACTCCAAATATCCACTTTCAGTTACCTCAGAAAGAGTGTTTCAAAACACCTCAATAAAAAGTAATGTTCAACTCTGTTAGTTGATCTCACCGATCAGAAAGAAGATTCACTGAATGCTTCTGGGTAGTTTTTATTTGAATATATTCCTTTTTCTGCCATGGGCCTCATAGCACTCCAAATGTCCAGTTGCAGTTTCTATAGAAAGAATGTTTCAAAACTCTTCAATCAAAAGTAAGTTTCAAGTCTGTTGGCTGAATGCAGAGAACAGAAAAATGTTTCAACGAATGCTTCTTTGTAGTTTTTATTTGAATATATTACTTTTTCCGCGATATGCATCGTAGCACTACAAATGTCCACTTGCTGTTTCTACAGAAAGAGTGTTTCAGAACACCTCAATAAAAGGTGAGGTTCAACACTTTAGTTGAACTCACAGCTCAGAAAGAAGTTTCACAGAATGCTTCTGTGTAGTTTTTATTTGAATATATTCCTTTTTCCGCGATAGTCCTCATAGCGCTCCAAATGTCCTCTTGTGGTTTCTACAGAATGAGTGTTTCAAACCTCCTCAATGAAATGTCAGTTTCAACTTGGTTAGTTGAACGCACAGATCAGAAAGAAGTTTCACAGACTGCTTCTTTGTAGTTTTTATTTGAATATATTCCTTTTTCCGCGATTGGCCTCGTAGCGCTCCAATTGTCCACTTGCAGTTTCTACAGAAAGAGTGTTTGAAAAATCCTCAATCAAAAGTAAGCTTCTACACTGTTAGTAGAATGCACAAATCAGAAATATGTTTCACAGAATGCTTCTGTGTAGTTTTTATTTGAAGATATTCCTTTTTCCGCAATAGACCTCATAGGGCTCCAAATGACGACTTCCAGTTTCTACAGAAAGTGTGTTTCAAAACTCCGCAATCAAAAGTAATTTTCAACTCTGATAGTTGAACGCACAGATCAGAAATAAGTTTCACAGAATGCTTCTGTGTAGTTTTTATTTCAGGAGATTCCTTTTTCCACCATAGGCCTCATAGCGCTCCAAATGTCCACTTTCAGTTTCTACAGAAAGAGTGTTTCAAAACTCCGCAATCAAAAGTAATTTTCAACTCTGATAGTTGAACGCACGGATCAGAAAGGAGGTTCGCAGAATGCTTCTGTGTAGTTTTTATTTGAAGATATTCCTTTTTCGGCGAAAGGCCTCGTAGCGCTCCAAATGACCAATTGCAGTTTCTAGGGAAAGAGTGTTTCAAATCTCCTCAATCAGAAGTAAGTTTCAACCCTCTTAGTTGAACACACAGATCAGAAATAAGTTTCACACAATGCTTCTGTGTAGTTTTTATTTGAAGATATTTCTATTTCTGTGAAAGCCTCATAGCACTCCATATATCCACTTTCAGTTACCTCAGAAGGAGTGTTTCAAAACACCTCAATAAAAAAGTAATGTTCAACTCTGTTAGTTGATCTCACCGATCAGAAAGAAGATTCACTGAATGCTTCTGGGTAGTTTTTATTTGAATATATTCCTTTTTCTGCAATAGGCCTCATAGCACTCCAAATGTCCAGTTGCAGTTTCTATAGAAAGAATGTTTCAAAACTCTTCAATCAAAAGTATGTTTCAAGTCTGTTGGCTGAATGCACAGAACAGAAAATGTTTCACAGAATGCTTCTTTGTAGTTTTTATTTGAATATATTCCTTTTTCCACGATAGGCCTCATAGTGCTCCAAATGTCCACTTGCAGCTTCTACAGTAAGAGGGATTCAAAACTTCTCAATCAGAAGTAAGGCTCAACCCTATTAGTTGAACGCACAGCTCAGAAAGAAGTTTCACTGAATGCTTCTGTGTAGTTTTTATTTGAAGATATTCCTTTTTCCGCGATAGGCCTCATTGTGCTACAAATATCCACTTGCAGTTTCTACAGATAGAGTGTTTCAAAACTCCTCCATCAAAAGTAAGGTTCAACACACTTAGTTGAACGTACAGATCAGAAAGAAGTTTCACAGAATTCTTCTGTGTAGTTTTTATTTGAAGATATTCCTTTTTCCGCAATAGGCCTCATAGCGCTCCAGATGTCCACTTTCAGTTAAAACACAAAGAGTGTTTCAAAACTCCTCAATCAAAAGTAAGGTTCAACTCTGATAGTAGAACGCACAGATCAGAAATAAGTTTCACAGAATGTTTCTGTGTAGTCTTTATTTGAAGATATGCCTTTTTAAGCGATAGGTCTCATAACGCTCCAAATGTCCTCTTGCAGTTTCTACAGAAAGAGTGTTTCAAAACTCCTTAATCCAAAGTAAGGTCCAATTCTGTTAACTGAACTCGCAGATGAGAAAATAGTTTCACAGGATCCTTCTGTATAGTTTTTATTTGAAGATATTCCTTTTTGCACGATAGGCCTCATAGCGCTCAAAATTTCCACTTGCACTTTCTACAGAAAGACTGTTTCAAAACTCCTCAATCAAAAGTAGTTTTCAACTCTGTTATTTCCACGGACATATCAGAGAGAAGTTTCACAGAATGCTTCTGTGTAGTTTTTATTTGAAGATATTACTTTTTCCAGTATAGGCCTAATAGCGCTGCAAATATTCATTTGCAGTTTCTACAGAAAGAGTGTTTCAAAACTCCTCAATCAAAAGTAAAGTTCAACTCTGTTAGTTGAATGCACAGATCAGAAAGAAGTTTCACAGAATGCTTCTATGTAGTTTTTATTTGAAGATATTCCTTTTTCCGCAATAGGCCTCATAGAGCTCAAAATGTCTACATTCATTTTCTACAGAAAGAGTGTTTCAAGACTCCTCAATCAAAAGTAATTTTCATCTCAGATCGTTGAACTCTCAGATCAGAAAGAAGATTCACAGAATGCTTCTGTGTAGTTTTTATTTGAAGATATTCATTTTTCCACGAGAGGTCTCATTGCGCTCCAAATGTCAACTTGCAGTTCCTACAGAATGAGTGTTTCAAAACTCCTCAATCAAACGTAAGGTTCAACTCTGTTAGTTGAATGCACAGATAAGAAAGTAGTTTCACAGAATGTTCCTGTGTAGCTTTTATTTGTAGATGTTTCTTTTTCACGACGGGCCACATAGAGCTCCAAATGTCCACTTGCAGTTTTTACAGAAAGAGCGTTTCAAAACAACGCAATCAAAAGTACGGTTCAAATCTGTTAGTTGAACTCACAGATCAGAAACAAGTTACACAGAATGCTTCTGTGTCGTTTTCATTTGAAAGTATTTGATTTTCCACGATAGGCCTCGTAGAGCTCCAAATGTCCACTTACAGTTTCTACAGAAAGAATGTTTCAAAACTCCTCAATCAATAGTAAGATTCAACTCTGTTAGTTGGACGCACAGATGAGAAAGAAGTTTCACAGAATGCTTCTGTGTAGTTTTTATTTGAAGATATCCCTTTTTCCACGATACTCATCATAGCACTCCAAATGTCCACTTGCAGTTACTACAGAAAGAGTGTTTCAAAACTCCTCAATCAAAAGTAAGGTTCAACACTATTTGTTGAATGCCCAGATCAGAAATAAGTTTCAAAGAATGCTTCTGTGTAGTTTTTATTTCAAGAGATTCCTTTTTCCACGATAGGCCTCATAGCGCTCCAAATGTCTACTTTCAGTTTCTACAGAAAGAGTGTTTCAAAACTCCGCAATCAAAAGCAATTTTCAATTCTGATAGTTGAACGCACGGATCAGAAAGAAGGTTCGCAGAATGCTTCTGTGTAGTTTTTATTTGAAGATATTCCTTTTTCGGCGAAAGGCCTCGTAGCGCTCCAAATGACCAATTGCAGTTTCTAGAGAAAGAGTGTTTCAAATCTCCTCAATCAGAAGTAAGTTTCAACTCTCTTAGTTGAACACACCGATCAGAAATAAGTTTCACAGAATGCTTCTGTGTAGTTTTTATTTGAAGATATTGCTATTTCTGAGAAAGCCTCATAGCACTCCACATATCCACTTTCAGTTACCTCAGAAAGAGTGTTTCAAAACACCTCAATAAAAAGTAATGTTCAACTCTGTTAGTTGATCTCACCGATCAGAAAGAAGATTCACTGAATGCTTCTGGGTAGTTTTTATTTGAATATATTCCTTTTTCTGCCATGGGCCTCATAGCACTCCAAATGTCCAGTTGCAGTTTCTATAGAAAGAATGTTTCAAAACTCTTCAATCAAAAGTAAGTTTCAACACTGTTGGCTGAATGCACAGAACAGAGAAAAGTTTCACAGAATGCTTCTTTGTAGTTTTTATTTGAATATATTCCTTTTTCCATGATAGGCCTCATAGTGCTCCAAATGTCCACTTGCAGCTTCTGCAATAAGAGGGATTCAAAACTTCTCAATCAGAAGTAAGGCTCAACTCTATTAGTTGAACGCACAGCTCAGAAAGAAGTTTCACTGAATGCTTCTGTGTAGTTTTTATTTGAAGATATTACTTTTTCCGCGATAGGCCTCATTGTGCTACAAATGTCCACTTGCAGTTTCTACAGATAGAGTGTTTCAAAACTCCTCCATCAAAAGTAAGGTTCAACACACTTAGTTGAACGTACAGATCAGAAAGAAGTTTCACAGAATTCTTCTGTGTAGTTTTTATTTGAAGATATTCCTTTTTCCGCAATAGGCCTCATAGCGCTCCAGATGTCCACTTTCAGTTAAAACACAAAGTGTTTCAAAACTCCTCAATCAAAAGTAAGGTTCAACTCTGATAGTAGAACGCACAGATCAGAAATAAGTTTCACAGAATGCTTCTGTGTAGTCTTTATTTGAAGATATGCCTTTTTAAGCGATAGGTCTCATAACGCTCCAAATGTCCTCTTGCAGTTTCTACAGAAAGAGTGTTTCAAAACTCCTTAATCCAAAGTAAGGTCCAATTCTGTTAACTGAACGCACAGATTAGAAGTAAGTTTCACAGGATCCTTCTGTATAGTTTTTATTTGAAGATATTCCTTTTTCTGAGATACGCCACATTGCACTCCAAATGTCCACTTGCAGTATATACAGAAAAAGTGTTTCCAATCTCCTCAATCAAAAGTGAGG
The DNA here is from genome assembly GCF_028878055.3 of Symphalangus syndactylus. NCBI lineage: Eukaryota > Metazoa > Chordata > Mammalia > Primates > Hylobatidae > Symphalangus > Symphalangus syndactylus. The sequence goes on along the minus strand of NC_072434.2, from coordinate 43,862,492 downwards.
TTCAACACTCTTATTTGAACGCGCAGATCAGAAAAAAGTTTCACAGAATGCTTTGTGTAGATTTTATTTGAAGATATTCCTTTTTGCATGATAGGCCTCATAGCGATCAAAATTTCCACTTGCGCTTTCTACAGAAAGACTTTCAAAACTCCTCAATCAAAAGTAGTTTGCAACTCTGTTATTTCAACGGACATATCAGAGAGAAGTTTCACAGAATGCTTCTGTGTAGTTTTTATTTGAAGATATTACTTTTTCCGCTATAGGCCTAATAGCGCTGCAAATATTCATTTGCAGTTTCTACAGAAAGAGTGTTTCAAAACTCCTCAATCAAAAGTAAAGTTCAACTCTGTTAGTTGAATGCACAGATCAGAAAGAAGTTTCACAGAATGCTTCTGTGTAGTTTTTATTTGAAGATATTCCTTTTTTGGCGAAAGGCCTCGTAGCGCTCCAAATGACCAATTGCAGTTTCTAGAGAAAGGGTGTTTCAAATCTCCTCAATCAGAAGTAAGTTTCAACTCTCTTAGTTGAACACACCGATCAGAAATAAGTTTCACAGAATGCTTCTGTGTAGTTTTTATTTGAAGATATTGCTATTTCTGCGAAAGCCTCATAGCACTCCAAATATCCACTTTCAGTTACCTCAGAAAGAGTGTTTCAAAACACCTCAATAAAAAGTAATGTTCAACTCTGTTAGTTGATCTCAACGATCAGAAAGAAGATTCACTGAATGCTTCTGGGTAGTTTTTATTTGAATATATTCCTTTTTCTGCCATGGGCCTCATAGCACTCCAAATGTCCAGTTGCAGTTTCTATAGAAAGAATGTTTCAAAACTCTTCAATCAAAAGTAAGTTTCAAGTCTGTTGGCTGAATGCACAGAACAGAAAATGTTTCACAGAATGCTTCTTTGTAGTTTTTATTTGAATATATTCCTTTTTCCACGATAGGCCTCATAGTGCTCCAAATGTCCACTTGCAGCTTCTACAATAAGAGGGATTCAAAACTTCTCAATCAGAAGTAAGGCTCAACTCTATTAGTTGAACGCACAGCTCAGAAAGAAGTTTCACTGAATGCTTCTGTGTAGTTTTTATTTGAAGATATTCCTTTTTCCGCGATAGGCCTCATTGTGCTACAAATGTCCACTTGCAGTTTCTACAGATAGAGTGTTTCAAAACTCCTCCATCAAAAGTAAGGTTCAACACACTTAGTTGAACGTACAGATCAGAAAGAAGTTTCACAGAATTCTTCTGTGTAGTTTTTATTTGAAGATATTCCTTTTTCCGCAATAGGCCTCATAGCGCTCCAGATGTCCACTTTCAGTTAAAACACAAAGAGTGTTTCAAAACTCCTCAATCAAAAGTAAGGTTCAACTCTGATAGTAGAACGCACAGATCAGAAATAAGTTTCACAGAATGCTTCTGTGTAGTCTTTATTTGAAGATATGCCTTTTTAAGCGATAGGTCTCATAACGCTCCAAATGTCCTCTTGCAGTTTCTACAGAAAGAGTGTTTCAAAACTCCTTAATCCAAAGTAAGGTCCAATTCTGTTAACTGAACTCGCAGATGAGAAAATAGTTTCACAGGATCCTTCTGTATAGTTTTTATTTGAAGATATTCCTTTTTGCACGATAGGCCTCATAGCGCTCAAAATTTCCACTTGCACTTTCTACAGAAAGACTGTTTCAAAACTCCTCAATCAAAAGTAGTTTTCAACTCTGTTATTTCCACGGACATATCAGAGAGAAGTTTCACAGAATGCTTCTGTGTAGTTTTTATTTGAAGATATTACTTTTTCCAGTATAGGCCTAATAGCGCTGCAAATATTCATTTGCAGTTTCTACAGAAAGAGTGTTTCAAAACTCCTCAAACAAAAGTAAAGTTCAACTCTGTTAGTTGAATGCACAGATCAGAAAGAAGTTTCACAGAATGCTTCTATGTAGTTTTTATTTGAAGATATTCCTTTTTCCGCAATAGGCCTCATAGAGCTCAAAATGTCTACATTCATTTTCTACAGAAAGAGTGTTTCAAGACTCCTCAATCAAAAGTAATTTTCATCTCAGATCGTTGAACTCTCAGATCAGAAAGAAGATTCACAGAATGCTTCTGTGTAGTTTTTATTTGAAGATATTCATTTTTCCACGAGAGGTCTCATTGCGCTCCAAATGTCCACTTGCAGTTCCTACAGAATGAATGTTTCAAAACTCCTCAATCAAACGTAAGGTTCAACTCTGTTAGTTGAATGCACAGATAAGAAAGTATTTTCACAGAATGTTCCTGTGTAGCTTTTATTTGTAGATGTTTCTTTTTCACGACGGGCCACATAGAGCTCCAAATGTCCACTTGCAGTTTTCACAGAAAGAGCGTTTCAAAACAACGCAATCAAAAGTACGGTTCAAATCTGTTAGTTGAACTCACAGATCAGAAACAAGTTACACAGAATGCTTCTGTGTCGTTTTCATTTGAAAGTATTTGATTTTCCACGATAGGCCTCGTAGAGCTCCAAATGTCCACTTGCAGTTTCTACAGAAAGAATGTTTCAAAACTCCTCAATCAATAGTAAGATTCAACTCTGTTAGTTGGACGCACAGATGAGAAAGAAGTTTCACAGAATGCTTCTGTGTAGTTTTTATTTGAAGATATCCCTTTTTCCACGATACTCCTCATAGCACTCCAAATGTCCACTTGCAGTTACTACAGAAAGAGTGTTTCAAAACTCCTCAATCAAAAGTAAGGGTCAACTCTATTTGTTGAATGCCCAGATCAGAAAGAAGTTTCACAGAATGCTTCTGTGTAGTTTTTATTTCAAGAGATTCCTTTTTCCACGATAGGCCTCATAGCGCTCCAAATGTCTACTTTCAGTTTCTACAGAAAGAGTGTTTCAAAACTCCGCAATCAAAAGTAATTTTCAACTCTGATAGTTGAACGCACGGATCAGAAAGAAGTTTCGCAGAATGCTTCTGTGTAGTTTTTATTTGAAGATATTCCTTTTTCGGCGAAAGGCCTCGTAGCGCTCCAAATGACCAATTGCAGTTTCTAGAGAAAGAGTGTTTCAAATCTCCTCAATCAGAAGTAAGTTTCAACTCTCTTAGTTGAACACACAGATCAGAAATAAGTTTCACAGAATGCTTCTGTGTAGTTTTTATTTGAAGATATTGCTATTTCTGAGAAAGCCTCATAGCACTCCACATATCCACTTTCAGTTACCTCAGAAAGAGTGTTTCAAAACACCTCAATAAAAAGTAATGTTCAACTCTGTTAGTTGATCTCACCGATCAGAAAGAAGATTCACTGAATGCTTCTGGGTAGTTTTTATTTGAATATATTCCTTTTTCTGCCATGGGCCTCATAGCACTCCAAATGTCCAGTTGCAGTTTCTATAGAAAGAATGTTTCAAAACTCTTCAATCAAAAGTAAGTTTCAACACTGTTGGCTGAATGCACAGAACAGAGAAAAGTTTCACAGAATGCTTCTTTGTAGTTTTTATTTGAATATATTCCTTTTTCCATGATAGGCCTCATAGTGCTCCAAATGTCCACTTGCAGCTTCTGCAATAAGAGGGATTCAAAACTTCTCAATCAGAAGTAAGGCTCAACTCTATTAGTTGAATGCACAGCTCAGAAAGAAGTTTCATTGAATGCTTCTGTGTAGTTTTTATTTGAAGATATTCCTTTTTCCGCAATAGGCCTCATAGCGCTCCAGATGTCCACTTTCAGTTAAAACACAAAGAGTGTTTCAAAACTCCTCAATCAAAAGTAAGGTTCAACTCTGATAGTAGAACGCACAGATCAGAAATAAGTTTCACAGAATGTTTCTGTGTAGTCTTTATTTGAAGATATGCCTTTTTAAGCGATAGGTCTCATAACGCTCCAAATGTCCTCTTGCAGTTTCTACAGAAAGAGTGTTTCAAAACTCCTTAATCCAAAGTAAGGTCCAATTCTGTTAACTGAACTCGCAGATGAGAAAATAGTTTCACAGGATCCTTCTGTATAGTTTTTATTTGAAGATATTCCTTTTTGCACGATAGGCCTCATAGCGCTCAAAATTTCCACTTGCACTTTCTACAGAAAGACTGTTTCAAAACTCCTCAATCAAAAGTAGTTTTCAACTCTGTTATTTCCACGGACATATCAGAGAGAAGTTTCACAGAATGCTTCTGTGTAGTTTTTATTTGAAGATATTACTTTTTCCAGTATAGGCCTAATAGCGCTGCAAATATTCATTTGCAGTTTCTACAGAAAGAGTGTTTCAAAACTCCTCAATCAAAAGTAAAGTTCAACTCTGTTAGTTGAATGCACAGATCAGAAAGAAGTTTCACAGAATGCTTCTATGTAGTTTTTATTTGAAGATATTCCTTTTTCCGCAATAGGCCTCATAGAGCTCAAAATGTCTACATTCATTTTCTACAGAAAGAGTGTTTCAAGACTCCTCAATCAAAAGTAATTTTCATCTCAGATCGTTGAACTCTCAGATCAGAAAGAAGATTCACAGAATGCTTCTGTGTAGTTTTTATTTGAAGATATTCATTTTTCCACGAGAGGTCTCATTGCGCTCCAAATGTCAACTTGCAGTTCCTACAGAATGAGTGTTTCAAAACTCCTCAATCAAACGTAAGGTTCAACTCTGTTAGTTGAATGCACAGATAAGAAAGTAGTTTCACAGAATGTTCCTGTGTAGCTTTTATTTGTAGATGTTTCTTTTTCACGACGGGCCACATAGAGCTCCAAATGTCCACTTGCAGTTTTTACAGAAAGAGCGTTTCAAAACAACGCAATCAAAAGTACGGTTCAAATCTGTTAGTTGAACTCACAGATCAGAAACAAGTTACACAGAATGCTTCTGTGTCGTTTTCATTTGAAAGTATTTGATTTTCCACGATAGGCCTCGTAGAGCTCCAAATGTCCACTTACAGTTTCTACAGAAAGAATGTTTCAAAACTCCTCAATCAATAGTAAGATTCAACTCTGTTAGTTGGACGCACAGATGAGAAAGAAGTTTCACAGAATGCTTCTGTGTAGTTTTTATTTGAAGATATCCCTTTTTCCACGATACTCATCATAGCACTCCAAATGTCCACTTGCAGTTACTACAGAAAGAGTGTTTCAAAACTCCTCAATCAAAAGTAAGGTTCAACACTATTTGTTGAATGCCCAGATCAGAAATAAGTTTCAAAGAATGCTTCTGTGTAGTTTTTATTTCAAGAGATTCCTTTTTCCACGATAGGCCTCATAGCGCTCCAAATGTCTACTTTCAGTTTCTACAGAAAGAGTGTTTCAAAACTCCGCAATCAAAAGCAATTTTCAATTCTGATAGTTGAACGCACGGATCAGAAAGAAGGTTCGCAGAATGCTTCTGTGTAGTTTTTATTTGAAGATATTCCTTTTTCGGCGAAAGGCCTCGTAGCGCTCCAAATGACCAATTGCAGTTTCTAGAGAAAGAGTGTTTCAAATCTCCTCAATCAGAAGTAAGTTTCAACTCTCTTAGTTGAACACACCGATCAGAAATAAGTTTCACAGAATGCTTCTGTGTAGTTTTTATTTGAAGATATTGCTATTTCTGAGAAAGCCTCATAGCACTCCACATATCCACTTTCAGTTACCTCAGAAAGAGTGTTTCAAAACACCTCAATAAAAAGTAATGTTCAACTCTGTTAGTTGATCTCACCGATCAGAAAGAAGATTCACTGAATGCTTCTGGGTAGTTTTTATTTGAATATATTCCTTTTTCTGCCATGGGCCTCATAGCACTCCAAATGTCCAGTTGCAGTTTCTATAGAAAGAATGTTTCAAAACTCTTCAATCAAAAGTAAGTTTCAACACTGTTGGCTGAATGCACAGAACAGAGAAAAGTTTCACAGAATGCTTCTTTGTAGTTTTTATTTGAATATATTCCTTTTTCCATGATAGGCCTCATAGTGCTCCAAATGTCCACTTGCAGCTTCTGCAATAAGAGGGATTCAAAACTTCTCAATCAGAAGTAAGGCTCAACTCTATTAGTTGAACGCACAGCTCAGAAAGAAGTTTCACTGAATGCTTCTGTGTAGTTTTTATTTGAAGATATTACTTTTTCCGCGATAGGCCTCATTGTGCTACAAATGTCCACTTGCAGTTTCTACAGATAGAGTGTTTCAAAACTCCTCCATCAAAAGTAAGGTTCAACACACTTAGTTGAACGTACAGATCAGAAAGAAGTTTCACAGAATTCTTCTGTGTAGTTTTTATTTGAAGATATTCCTTTTTCCGCAATAGGCCTCATAGCGCTCCAGATGTCCACTTTCAGTTAAAACACAAAGTGTTTCAAAACTCCTCAATCAAAAGTAAGGTTCAACTCTGATAGTAGAACGCACAGATCAGAAATAAGTTTCACAGAATGCTTCTGTGTAGTCTTTATTTGAAGATATGCCTTTTTAAGCGATAGGTCTCATAACGCTCCAAATGTCCTCTTGCAGTTTCTACAGAAAGAGTGTTTCAAAACTCCTTAATCCAAAGTAAGGTCCAATTCTGTTAACTGAACGCACAGATTAGAAGTAAGTTTCACAGGATCCTTCTGTATAGTTTTTATTTGAAGATATTCCTTTTTCTGAGATACGCCACATTGCACTCCAAATGTCCACTTGCAGTATATACAGAAAAAGTGTTTCCAATCTCCTCAATCAAAAGTGAGGTTCAACACTCTTATTTGAACGCGCAGATCAGAAAAAAGTTTCACAGAATGCTTTGTGTAGATTTTATTTGAAGATATTCCTTTTTGCATGATAGGCCTCATAGCGATCAAAATTTCCACTTGCGCTTTCTACAGAAAGACTTTCAAAACTCCTCAATCAAAAGTAGTTTGCAACTCTGTTATTTCAACGGACATATCAGAGAGAAGTTTCACAGAATGCTTCTGTGTAGTTTTTATTTGAAGATATTACTTTTTCCGCTATAGGCCTAATAGCGCTGCAAATATTCATTTGCAGTTTCTACAGAAAGAGTGTTTCAAAACTCCTCAATCAAAAGTAAAGTTCAACTCTGTTAGTTGAATGCACAGATCAGAAAGAAGTTTCACAGAATGCTTCTGTGTAGTTTTTATTTGAAGATATTCCTTTTTTGGCGAAAGGCCTCGTAGCGCTCCAAATGACCAATTGCAGTTTCTAGAGAAAGGGTGTTTCAAATCTCCTCAATCAGAAGTAAGTTTCAACTCTCTTAGTTGAACACACCGATCAGAAATAAGTTTCACAGAATGCTTCTGTGTAGTTTTTATTTGAAGATATTGCTATTTCTGCGAAAGCCTCATAGCACTCCAAATATCCACTTTCAGTTACCTCAGAAAGAGTGTTTCAAAACACCTCAATAAAAAGTAATGTTCAACTCTGTTAGTTGATCTCAACGATCAGAAAGAAGATTCACTGAATGCTTCTGGGTAGTTTTTATTTGAATATATTCCTTTTTCTGCCATGGGCCTCATAGCACTCCAAATGTCCAGTTGCAGTTTCTATAGAAAGAATGTTTCAAAACTCTTCAATCAAAAGTAAGTTTCAAGTCTGTTGGCTGAATGCACAGAACAGAAAATGTTTCACAGAATGCTTCTTTGTAGTTTTTATTTGAATATATTCCTTTTTCCACGATAGGCCTCATAGTGCTCCAAATGTCCACTTGCAGCTTCTACAATAAGAGGGATTCAAAACTTCTCAATCAGAAGTAAGGCTCAACTCTATTAGTTGAACGCACAGCTCAGAAAGAAGTTTCACTGAATGCTTCTGTGTAGTTTTTATTTGAAGATATTCCTTTTTCCGCGATAGGCCTCATTGTGCTACAAATGTCCACTTGCAGTTTCTACAGATAGAGTGTTTCAAAACTCCTCCATCAAAAGTAAGGTTCAACACACTTAGTTGAACGTACAGATCAGAAAGAAGTTTCACAGAATTCTTCTGTGTAGTTTTTATTTGAAGATATTCCTTTTTCCGCAATAGGCCTCATAGCGCTCCAGATGTCCACTTTCAGTTAAAACACAAAGAGTGTTTCAAAACTCCTCAATCAAAAGTAAGGTTCAACTCTGATAGTAGAACGCACAGATCAGAAATAAGTTTCACAGAATGCTTCTGTGTAGTCTTTATTTGAAGATATGCCTTTTTAAGCGATAGGTCTCATAACGCTCCAAATGTCCTCTTGCAGTTTCTACAGAAAGAGTGTTTCAAAACTCCTTAATCCAAAGTAAGGTCCAATTCTGTTAACTGAACTCGCAGATGAGAAAATAGTTTCACAGGATCCTTCTGTATAGTTTTTATTTGAAGATATTCCTTTTTGCACGATAGGCCTCATAGCGCTCAAAATTTCCACTTGCACTTTCTACAGAAAGACTGTTTCAAAACTCCTCAATCAAAAGTAGTTTTCAACTCTGTTATTTCCACGGACATATCAGAGAGAAGTTTCACAGAATGCTTCTGTGTAGTTTTTATTTGAAGATATTACTTTTTCCAGTATAGGCCTAATAGCGCTGCAAATATTCATTTGCAGTTTCTACAGAAAGAGTGTTTCAAAACTCCTCAAACAAAAGTAAAGTTCAACTCTGTTAGTTGAATGCACAGATCAGAAAGAAGTTTCACAGAATGCTTCTATGTAGTTTTTATTTGAAGATATTCCTTTTTCCGCAATAGGCCTCATAGAGCTCAAAATGTCTACATTCATTTTCTACAGAAAGAGTGTTTCAAGACTCCTCAATCAAAAGTAATTTTCATCTCAGATCGTTGAACTCTCAGATCAGAAAGAAGATTCACAGAATGCTTCTGTGTAGTTTTTATTTGAAGATATTCATTTTTCCACGAGAGGTCTCATTGCGCTCCAAATGTCCACTTGCAGTTCCTACAGAATGAATGTTTCAAAACTCCTCAATCAAACGTAAGGTTCAACTCTGTTAGTTGAATGCACAGATAAGAAAGTATTTTCACAGAATGTTCCTGTGTAGCTTTTATTTGTAGATGTTTCTTTTTCACGACGGGCCACATAGAGCTCCAAATGTCCACTTGCAGTTTTCACAGAAAGAGCGTTTCAAAACAACGCAATCAAAAGTACGGTTCAAATCTGTTAGTTGAACTCACAGATCAGAAACAAGTTACACAGAATGCTTCTGTGTCGTTTTCATTTGAAAGTATTTGATTTTCCACGATAGGCCTCGTAGAGCTCCAAATGTCCACTTGCAGTTTCTACAGAAAGAATGTTTCAAAACTCCTCAATCAATAGTAAGATTCAACTCTGTTAGTTGGACGCACAGATGAGAAAGAAGTTTCACAGAATGCTTCTGTGTAGTTTTTATTTGAAGATATCCCTTTTTCCACGATACTCCTCATAGCACTCCAAATGTCCACTTGCAGTTACTACAGAAAGAGTGTTTCAAAACTCCTCAATCAAAAGTAAGGGTCAACTCTATTTGTTGAATGCCCAGATCAGAAAGAAGTTTCACAGAATGCTTCTGTGTAGTTTTTATTTCAAGAGATTCCTTTTTCCACGATAGGCCTCATAGCGCTCCAAATGTCTACTTTCAGTTTCTACAGAAAGAGTGTTTCAAAACTCCGCAATCAAAAGTAATTTTCAACTCTGATAGTTGAACGCACGGATCAGAAAGAAGTTTCGCAGAATGCTTCTGTGTAGTTTTTATTTGAAGATATTCCTTTTTCGGCGAAAGGCCTCGTAGCGCTCCAAATGACCAATTGCAGTTTCTAGAGAAAGAGTGTTTCAAATCTCCTCAATCAGAAGTAAGTTTCAACTCTCTTAGTTGAACACACAGATCAGAAATAAGTTTCACAGAATGCTTCTGTGTAGTTTTTATTTGAAGATATTGCTATTTCTGAGAAAGCCTCATAGCACTCCACATATCCACTTTCAGTTACCTCAGAAAGAGTGTTTCAAAACACCTCAATAAAAAGTAATGTTCAACTCTGTTAGTTGATCTCACCGATCAGAAAGAAGATTCACTGAATGCTTCTGGGTAGTTTTTATTTGAATATATTCCTTTTTCTGCCATGGGCCTCATAGCACTCCAAATGTCCAGTTGCAGTTTCTATAGAAAGAATGTTTCAAAACTCTTCAATCAAAAGTAAGTTTCAACACTGTTGGCTGAATGCACAGAACAGAGAAAAGTTTCACAGAATGCTTCTTTGTAGTTTTTATTTGAATATATTCCTTTTTCCATGATAGGCCTCATAGTGCTCCAAATGTCCACTTGCAGCTTCTGCAATAAGAGGGATTCAAAACTTCTCAATCAGAAGTAAGGCTCAACTCTATTAGTTGAATGCACAGCTCAGAAAGAAGTTTCATTGAATGCTTCTGTGTAGTTTTTATTTGAAGATATTCCTTTTTCCGCAATAGGCCTCATAGCGCTCCAGATGTCCACTTTCAGTTAAAACACAAAGAGTGTTTCAAAACTCCTCAATCAAAAGTAAGGTTCAACTCTGATAGTAGAACGCACAGATCAGAAATAAGTTTCACAGAATGCTTCTGTGTAGTCTTTATTTGAAGATATGCCTTTTTAAGCGATAGGTCTCATAACGCTCCAAATGTCCTCTTGCAGTTTCTACAGAAAGAGTGTTTCAAAACTCCTTAATCCAAAGTAAGGTCCAATTCTGTTAACTGAACGCACAGATTAGAAGTAAGTTTCACAGGATCCTTCTGTATAGTTTTTATTTGAAGATATTCCTTTTTCTGAGATACGCCACATTGCACTCCAAATGTCCACTTGCAGTATATACAGAAAAAGTGTTTCCAATCTCCTCAATCAAAAGTGAGGTTCAACACTCTTATTTGAACGCGCAGATCAGAAAAAAGTTTCACAGAATGCTTTGTGTAGATTTTATTTGAAGATATTCCTTTTTGCATGATAGGCCTCATAGCGATCAAAATTTCCACTTGCGCTTTCTACAGAAAGACTTTCAAAACTCCTGAATCAAAAGTAGCTTGCAACTCTGTTATTTCAACGGACATATCAGAGAGAAGTTTCACAGAATGCTTCTGTGTAGTTTTTATTTGAAGATATTACTTTTTCCGCTATAGGCCTAATAGCGCTGCAAATATTCATTTGCAGTTTCTACAGAAAGAGTGTTTCAAAACTCCTCAATCAAAAGTAAAGTTCAACTCTGTTAGTTGAATGCACAGATCAGAAAGAAGTTTCACAGAATGCTTCTGTGTAGTTTTTATTTGAAGATATTCCTTTTTTGGCGAAAGGCCTCATAGCGCTCCAAATGACCAATTGCAGTTTCTAGAGAAAGGGTGTTTCAAATCTCCTCAATCAGAAGTAAGTTTCAACTCTCTTAGTTGAACACACAGATCAGAAATAAGTTTCACAGAATGCTTCTGTGTAGTTTTTATTTGAAGATATTGCTATTTCTGCGAAAGCCTCATAGCACTCCAAATATCCACTTTCAGTTACCTCAGAAAGAGTGTTTCAAAACACCTCAATAAAAAGTAATGTTCAACTCTGTTAGTTGATCTCACCGATCAGAAAGAAGATTCACTGAATGCTTCTGGGTAGTTTTTATTTGAATATATTCCTTTTTCTGCCATGGGCCTCATAGCACTCCAAATGTCCAGTTGCAGTTTCTATAGAAAGAATGTTTCAAAACTCTTCAATCAAAAGTAAGTTTCAAGTCTGTTGGCTGAATGCAGAGAACAGAAAAATGTTTCAAAGAATGCTTCTTTGTAGTTTTTATTTGAATATATTACTTTTTCCGCGATATGCATCGTAGCACTACAAATGTCCACTTGCTGTTTCTACAGAAAGAGTGTTTCAGAACACCTCAATAAAAGGTGAGGTTCAACACTTTAGTTGAACTCACAGCTCAGAAAGAAGTTTCACAGAATGCTTCTGTGTAGTTTTTATTTGAATATATTCCTTTTTCCGCGATAGTCCTCATAGCGCTCCAAATGTCCTCTTGTGGTTTCTACAGAATGAGTGTTTCAAAACTCCTCAATGAAATGTCAGTTTCAACTTGGTTAGTTGAACGCACAGATCAGAAAGAAGTTTCACAGACTGCTTCTTTGTAGTTTTTATTTGAATATATTCCTTTTTCCGCGATTGGCCTCGTAGCGCTCCAATTGTCCACTTGCTGTTTCTACAGAAAGAGTGTTTGAAAAATCCTCAATCAAAAGTAAGCTTCTACACTGTTAGTAGAATGCACAAATCAGAAATATGTTTCACAGAATGCTTCTGTGTAGTTTTTATTTGAAGATATTCCTTTTTCCGCAATAGACCTCATAGGGCTCCAAATGACGACTTCCAGTTTCTACAGAAAGTGTGTTTCAAAACTCCGCAATCAAAAGTAATTTTCAACTCTGATAGTTGAACGCACAGATCAGAAATAAGTTTCACAGAATGCTTCTGTGTAGTTTTTATTTCAGGAGATTCCTTTTTCCACCATAGGCCTCATAGCGCTCCAAATGTCCACTTTCAGTTTCTACAGAAAGAGTGTTTCAAAACTCCGCAATCAAAAGTAATTTTCAACTCTGATAGTTGAACGCACGGATCAGAAAGGAGGTTCGCAGAATGCTTCTGTGTAGTTTTTATTTGAAGATATTCCTTTTTCGGCGAAAGGCCTCGTAGCGCTCCAAATGACCAATTGCAGTTTCTAGGGAAAGAGTGTTTCAAATCTCCTCAATCAGAAGTAAGATTCAACACTCTTAGTTGAACACACAGATCAGAAATAAGTTTCACACAATGCTTCTGTGTAGTTTTTATTTGAAGATATTTCTATTTCTGTGAAAGCCTCATAGCACTCCAAATATCCACTTTCAGTTACCTCAGAAGGAGTGTTTCAAAACACCTCAATAAAAAAGTAATGTTCAACTCTGTTAGTTGATCTCACCGATCAGAAAGAAGATTCACTGAATGCTTCTGGGTAGTTTTTATTTGAATATATTCCTTTTTCTGCAATAGGCCTCATAGCACTCCAAATGTCCAGTTGCAGTTTCTATAGAAAGAATGTTTCAAAACTCTTCAATCAAAAGTATGTTTCAAGCCTGTTGGCTGAATGCACAGAACAGAAAATGTTTCACAGAATGCTTCTTTGTAGTTTTTATTTGAATATATTCCTTTTTCCACGATAGGCCTCATAGTGCTCCAAATGTCCACTTGCAGCTTCTACAATAAGAGGGATTCAAAACTTCTCAATCAGAAGTAAGGCTCAACCCTATTAGTTGAACGCACAGCTCAGAAAGAAGTTTCACTGAATGCTTCTGTGTAGTTTTTATTTGAAGATATTCCTTTTTCCGCGATAGGCCTCATTGTGCTACAAATATCCACTTGCAGTTTCTACAGATAGAGTGTTTCAAAACTCCTCCATCAAAAGTAAGGTTCAACACACTTAGTTGAACGTACAGATCAGAAAGAAGTTTCACAGAATTCTTCTGTTTAGTTTTTATTTGAAGATATTCCTTTTTCCGCAATAGGCCTCATAGCGCTCCAGATGTCCACTTTCAGTTAAAACACAAAGAGTGTTTCAAAACTCCTCAATCAAAAGTAAGGTTCAACTCTGATAGTAGAACGCACAGATCAGAAATAAGTTTCACAGAATGTTTCTGTGTAGTCTTTATTTGAAGATATGCCTTTTTAAGCGATAGGTCTCATAACGCTCCAAATGTCCTCTTGCAGTTTCTACAGAAAGAGTGTTTCAAAACTCCTTAATCCAAAGTAAGGTCCAATTCTGTTAACTGAACTCGCAGATGAGAAAAAAGTTTCACAGAATCCTTCTGTATAGTTTTTATTTGAAGATATTCCTTTTTGCACGATAGGCCTCATAGCGCTCAAAATTTCCACTTGCACTTTCTACAGAAAGACTGTTTCAAAACTCCTCAATCAAAAGTAGTTTTCAACTCTGTTATTTCCACGGACATATCAGAGAGAAATTTCACAGAATGCTTCTGTGTAGTTTTTATTTGAAGATATTACTTTTTCCAGTATAGGCCTAATAGCGCTGCAAATATTCATTTGCAGTTTCTACAGAAAGAGTGTTTCAAAACTCCTCAATCAAAAGTAAAGTTCAACTCTGTTAGTTGAATGCACAGATCGGAAAGAAGTTTCACAGAATGCTTCTATGTAGTTTTTATTTGAAGATATTCCTTTTTCCGCAATAGGCCTCATAGAGCTCAAAATGTCTACATTCATTTTCTACAGAAAGAGTGTTTCAAGACTCCTCAATCAAAAGTAATTTTCATCTCAGATCGTTGAACTCTCAGATCAGAAAGAAGATTCACAGAATGCTTCTGTGTAGTTTTTATTTGAAGATATTCATTTTTCCACGAGAGGTCTCATTGCGCTCCAAATGTCCACTTGCAGTTCCTACAGAATGAGTGTTTCAAAACTCCTCAATCAAACGTAAGGTTCAACTCTGTTAGTTGAATGCACAGATAAGAAAGTAGTTTCACAGAATGTTCCTGTGTAGCTTTTATTTGTAGATGTTTCTTTTTCACGACGGGCCACATAGAGCTCCAAATGTCCACTTGCAGTTTTTACAGAAAGAGCGTTTCAAAACAACGCAATCAAAAGTACGGTTCAAATCTGTTAGTTGAACTCACAGATCAGAAACAAGTTACACAGAATGCTTCTGTGTCGTTTTCATTTGAAAGTATTTGATTTTCCACGATAGGCCTCGTAGAGCTCCAAATGTCCACTTACAGTTTCTACAGAAAGAATGTTTCAAAACTCCTCAATCAATAGTAAGATTCAACTCTGTTAGTTGGACGCACAGATGAGAAAGAAGTTTCACAGAATGCTTCTGTGTAGTTTTTATTTGAAGATATCCCTTTTTCCACGATACTCCTCATAGCACTCCAAATGTCCACTTGCAGTTACTACAGAAAGAGTGTTTCAAAACTCCTCAATCAAAAGTAAGGTTCAACTCTATTTGTTGAATGCCCAGATCAGAAAGAAGTTTCACAGAATGCTTCTGTGTAGTTTTTATTTCAAGAGATTCCTTTTTCCACGATAGGCCTCATAGCGCTCCAAATGTCTACTTTCAGTTTCTACAGAAAGAGTGTTTCAAAACTCCGCAATCAAAAGTAATTTTCAACTCTGATAGTTGAACGCACGGATCAGAAAGAAGGTTCGCAGAATGCTTCTGTGTAGTTTTTATTTGAAGATATTCCTTTTTCGGCGAAAGGCCTCGTAGCGCTCCAAATGACCAATTGCAGTTTCTAGAGAAAGAGTGTTTCAAATCTCCTCAATCAGAAGTAAGTTTCAACTCTCTTAGTTGAACACACAGATCAGAAATAAGTTTCACAGAATGCTTCTGTGTAGTTTTTATTTGAAGATATTGCTATTTCTGAGAAAGCCTCATAGCACTCCACATATCCACTTTCAGTTACCTCAGAAAGAGTGTTTCAAAACACCTCAATAAAAAGTAATGTTCAACTCTGTTAGTTGATCTCACTGATCAGAAAGAAGATTCACTGAATGCTTCTGGGTAGTTTTTATTTGAATATATTCCTTTTTCTGCCATGGGCCTCATAGCACTCCAAATGTCCAGTTGCAGTTTCTATAGAAAGAATGTTTCAAAACTCTTCAATCAAAAGTAAGTTTCAACACTGTTGGCTGAATGCACAGAACAGAGAAAAGTTTCACAGAATGCTTCTTTGTAGTTTTTATTTGAATATATTCCTTTTTCCATGATAGGCCTCATAGTGCTCCAAATGTCCACTTGCAGCTTCTACAATAAGAGGGATTCAAAACTTCTCAATCAGAAGTAAGGCTCAACTCTATTAGTTGAACGCACAGCTTAGAAAGAAGTTTCATTGAATGTTTCTGTGTAGTTTTTATTTGAAGATATTCCTTTTTCCGCGATAGGCCTCATTGTGCTACAAATGTCCACTTGCAGTTTCTACAGATAGAGTGTTTCAAAACTCCTCCATCAAAAGTAAGGTTCAACACACTTAGTTGAACGTACAGATCAGAAAGAAGTTTCACAGAATTCTTCTGTGTAGTTTTTATTTGAAAATATTCCTTTTTCCGCAATAGGCCTCATAGCGCTCCAGATGTCCACTTTCAGTTAAAACACAAAGAGTGTTTCAAAACTCCTCAATCAAAAGTAAGGTTCAACTCTGATAGTAGAACGCACAGATCAGAAATAAGTTTCACAGAATGCTTCTGTGTAGTCTTTATTTGAAGATATGCCTTTTTAAGCGATAGGTCTCATAACGCTCCAAATGTCCTCTTGCAGTTTCTACAGAAAGAGTGTTTCAAAACTCCTTAATCCAAAGTAAGGTCCAATTCTGTTAACTGAACGCACAGATTAGAAGTAAGTTTCACAGGATCCTTCTGTATAGTTTTTATTTGAAGATATTCCTTTTTCTGAGATACGCCACATTGCACTCCAAATGTCCACTTGCAGTATATACAGAAAAATGTTTCCAATCTCCTCAATCAAAAGTGAGGTTCAACACTCTTATTTGAACGCGCAGATCAGAAAAAAGTTTCACAGAATGCTTTGTGTAGATTTTATTTGAAGATATTCCTTTTTGCATGATAGGCCTCATAGCGATCAAAATTTCCACTTGCGCTTTCTACAGAAAGACTTTCAAAACTCCTCAATCAAAAGTAGTTTGCAACTCTGTTATTTCAACGGACATATCAGAGAGAAGTTTCACAGAATGCTTCTGTGTAGTTTTTATTTGAAGATATTCCTATTTCTGCGAAAGCCTCATAGCACTCCAAATATCCACTTTCAGTTACCTCAGAAAGAGTGTTTCAAAACACCTCAATAAAAAGTAATGTTCAACTCTGTTAGTTGATCTCACCGATCAGAAAGAAGATTCACTGAATGCTTCTGGGTAGTTTTTATTTGAATATATTCCTTTTTCTGCCATGGGCCTCATAGCACTCCAAATGTCCAGTTGCAGTTTCTATAGAAAGAATGTTTCAAAACTCTTCAATCAAAAGTAAGTTTCAACTCTGTTGGCTGAATGCAGAGAACAGAAAAATGTTTCAAAGAATGCTTCTTTGTAGTTTTTATTTGAATATATTACTTTTTCCGTGATATGCATCGTAGCACTACAAATGTCCACTTGCTGTTTCTACAGAAAGAGTGTTTCAGAACACCTCAATAAAAGGTGAGGTTCAACACTTTAGTTGAACTCACAGCTCAGAAAGAACTTTCACAGAATGCTTCTGTGTAGTTTTTATTTGAATATATTCCTTTTTCCGCGATAGTCCTCATAGCGCTCCAAATGTCCTCTTGTGGTTTCTACAGAATGAGTGTTTCAAAACTCCTCAATGAAATGTCAGTTTCAACTTGGTTAGTTGAACGCACAGATCAGAAAGAAGTTTCACAGACTGCTTCTTTGTAGTTTTTATTTGAATATATTCCTTTTTCCGCGATTGGCCTCGTAGCGCTCCAATTGTCCACTTGCAGTTTCTACAGAAAGAGTGTTTGAAAAATCCTCAATCAAAAGTAAGCTTCTACACTGTTAGTAGAATGCACAAATCAGAAATATGTTTCACAGAATGCTTCTGTGTAGTTTTTATTTGAAGATATTCCTTTTTCCGCAATAGACCTCATAGGGCTCCAAATGTCCACTTCCAGTTTCTACAGAAAGTGTGTTTCAAAACTCCGCAATCAAAAGTAATTTTCAACTCTGATAGTTGAATGCACAGATCAGAAATAAGTTTCACAGAATGCTTCTGTGTAGTTTTTATTTCAGGAGATTCCTTTTTCCACCATAGGCCTCATAGCGCTCCAAATGTCCACTTTCAGTTTCTACAGAAAGAGTGTTTCAAAACTCCGCAATCAAAAGTAATTTTCAACTCTGATAGTTGAACGCACGGATCAGAAAGGAGGTTCGCAGAATGCTTCTGTGTAGTTTTTATTTGAAGATATTCCTTTTTCGGCGAAAGGCCTCGTAGCGCTCCAAATGACCAATTGCAGTTTCTAGGGAAAGAGTGTTTCAAATCTCCTCAATCAGAAGTAAGTTTCAACCCTCTTAGTTGAACACACAGATCAGAAATAAGTTTCACACAATGCTTCTGTGTAGTTTTTATTTGAAGATATTTCTATTTCTGTGAAAGCCTCATAGCACTCCAAATATCCACTTTCAGTTACCTCAGAAGGAGTGTTTCAAAACACCTCAATAAAAAAGTAATGTTCAACTCTGTTAGTTGATCTCACCGATCAGAAAGAAGATTCACTGAATGCTTCTGGGTAGTTTTTATTTGAATATATTCCTTTTTCTGCAATAGGCCTCATAGCACTCCAAATGTCCAGTTGCAGTTTCTATAGAAAGAATGTTTCAAAACTCTTCAATCAAAAGTATGTTTCAAGTCTGTTGGCTGAATGCACAGAACAGAAAATGTTTCACAGAATGCTTCTTTGTAGTTTTTATTTGAATATATTCCTTTTTCCACGATAGGCCTCATAGTGCTCCAAATGTCCACTTGCAGCTTCTACAATAAGAGGGATTCAAAACTTCTCAATCAGAAGTAAGGCTCAACCCTATTAGTTGAACGCACAGCTCAGAAAGAAGTTTCACTGAATGCTTCTGTGTAGTTTTTATTTGAAGATATTCCTTTTTCCGCGATAGGCCTCATTGTGCTACAAATATCCACTTGCAGTTTCTACAGATAGAGTGTTTCAAAACTCCTCCATCAAAAGTAAGGTTCAACACACTTAGTTGAACGTACAGATCAGAAAGAAGTTTCACAGAATTCTTCTGTGTAGTTTTTATTTGAAGATATTCCTTTTTCCGCAATAGGCCTCATAGCGCTCCAGATGTCCACTTTCAGTTAAAACACAAAGAGTGTTTCAAAACTCCTCAATCAAAAGTAAGGTTCAACTCTGATAGTAGAACGCACAGATCAGAAATAAGTTTCACAGAATGTTTCTGTGTAGTCTTTATTTGAAGATATGCCTTTTTAAGCGATAGGTCTCATAACGCTCCAAATGTCCTCTTGCAGTTTCTACAGAAAGAGTGTTTCAAAACTCCTTAATCCAAAGTAAGGTCCAATTCTGTTAACTGAACTCGCAGATGAGAAAAAAGTTTCACAGAATCCTTCTGTATAGTTTTTATTTGAAGATATTCCTTTTTGCACGATAGGCCTCATAGCGCTCAAAATTTCCACTTGCACTTTCTACAGAAAGACTGTTTCAAAACTCCTCAATCAAAAGTAGTTTTCAACTCTGTTATTTCCACGGACATATCAGAGAGAAATTTCACAGAATGCTTCTGTGTAGTTTTTATTTGAAGATATTACTTTTTCCAGTATAGGCCTAATAGCGCTGCAAATATTCATTTGCAGTTTCTACAGAAAGAGTGTTTCAAAACTCCTCAATCAAAAGTAAAGTTCAACTCTGTTAGTTGAATGCACAGATCGGAAAGAAGTTTCACAGAATGCTTCTATGTAGTTTTTATTTGAAGATATTCCTTTTTCCGCAATAGGCCTCATAGAGCTCAAAATGTCTACATTCATTTTCTACAGAAAGAGTGTTTCAAGACTCCTCAATCAAAAGTAATTTTCATCTCAGATCGTTGAACTCTCAGATCAGAAAGAAGATTCACAGAATGCTTCTGTGTAGTTTTTATTTGAAGATATTCATTTTTCCACGAGAGGTCTCATTGCGCTCCAAATGTCCACTTGCAGTTCCTACAGAATGAGTGTTTCAAAACTCCTCAATCAAACGTAAGGTTCAACTCTGTTAGTTGAATGCACAGATAAGAAAGTAGTTTCACAGAATGTTCCTGTGTAGCTTTTATTTGTAGATGTTTCTTTTTCACGACGGGCCACATAGAGCTCCAAATGTCCACTTGCAGTTTTTACAGAAAGAGCGTTTCAAAACAACGCAATCAAAAGTACGGTTCAAATCTGTTAGTTGAACTCACAGATCAGAAACAAGTTACACAGAATGCTTCTGTGTCGTTTTCATTTGAAAGTATTTGATTTTCCACGATAGGCCTCGTAGAGCTCCAAATGTCCACTTACAGTTTCTACAGAAAGAATGTTTCAAAACTCCTCAATCAATAGTAAGATTCAACTCTGTTAGTTGGACGCACAGATGAGAAAGAAGTTTCACAGAATGCTTCTGTGTAGTTTTTATTTGAAGATATCCCTTTTTCCACGATACTCCTCATAGCACTCCAAATGTCCACTTGCAGTTACTACAGAAAGAGTGTTTCAAAACTCCTCAATCAAAAGTAAGGTTCAACTCTATTTGTTGAATGCCCAGATCAGAAAGAAGTTTCACAGAATGCTTCTGTGTAGTTTTTATTTCAAGAGATTCCTTTTTCCACGATAGGCCTCATAGCGCTCCAAATGTCTACTTTCAGTTTCTACAGAAAGAGTGTTTCAAAACTCCGCAATCAAAAGTAATTTTCAACTCTGATAGTTGAACGCACGGATCAGAAAGAAGGTTCGCAGAATGCTTCTGTGTAGTTTTTATTTGAAGATATTCCTTTTTCGGCGAAAGGCCTCGTAGCGCTCCAAATGACCAATTGCAGTTTCTAGAGAAAGAGTGTTTCAAATCTCCTCAATCAGAAGTAAGTTTCAACTCTCTTAGTTGAACACACAGATCAGAAATAAGTTTCACAGAATGCTTCTGTGTAGTTTTTATTTGAAGATATTGCTATTTCTGAGAAAGCCTCATAGCACTCCACATATCCACTTTCAGTTACCTCAGAAAGAGTGTTTCAAAACACCTCAATAAAAAGTAATGTTCAACTCTGTTAGTTGATCTCACTGATCAGAAAGAAGATTCACTGAATGCTTCTGGGTAGTTTTTATTTGAATATATTCCTTTTTCTGCCATGGGCCTCATAGCACTCCAAATGTCCAGTTGCAGTTTCTATAGAAAGAATGTTTCAAAACTCTTCAATCAAAAGTAAGTTTCAACACTGTTGGCTGAATGCACAGAACAGAGAAAAGTTTCACAGAATGCTTCTTTGTAGTTTTTATTTGAATATATTCCTTTTTCCATGATAGGCCTCATAGTGCTCCAAATGTCCACTTGCAGCTTCTACAATAAGAGGGATTCAAAACTTCTCAATCAGAAGTAAGGCTCAACTCTATTAGTTGAACGCACAGCTTAGAAAGAAGTTTCATTGAATGTTTCTGTGTAGTTTTTATTTGAAGATATTCCTTTTTCCGCGATAGGCCTCATTGTGCTACAAATGTCCACTTGCAGTTTCTACAGATAGAGTGTTTCAAAACTCCTCCATCAAAAGTAAGGTTCAACACACTTAGTTGAACGTACAGATCAGAAAGAAGTTTCACAGAATTCTTCTGTGTAGTTTTTATTTGAAAATATTCCTTTTTCCGCAATAGGCCTCATAGCGCTCCAGATGTCCACTTTCAGTTAAAACACAAAGAGTGTTTCAAAACTCCTCAATCAAAAGTAAGGTTCAACTCTGATAGTAGAACGCACAGATCAGAAATAAGTTTCACAGAATGCTTCTGTGTAGTCTTTATTTGAAGATATGCCTTTTTAAGCGATAGGTCTCATAACGCTCCAAATGTCCTCTTGCAGTTTCTACAGAAAGAGTGTTTCAAAACTCCTTAATCCAAAGTAAGGTCCAATTCTGTTAACTGAACGCACAGATTAGAAGTAAGTTTCACAGGATCCTTCTGTATAGTTTTTATTTGAAGATATTCCTTTTTCTGAGATACGCCACATTGCACTCCAAATGTCCACTTGCAGTATATACAGAAAAATGTTTCCAATCTCCTCAATCAAAAGTGAGGTTCAACACTCTTATTTGAACGCGCAGATCAGAAAAAAGTTTCACAGAATGCTTTGTGTAGATTTTATTTGAAGATATTCCTTTTTGCATGATAGGCCTCATAGCGATCAAAATTTCCACTTGCGCTTTCTACAGAAAGACTTTCAAAACTCCTCAATCAAAAGTAGTTTGCAACTCTGTTATTTCAACGGACATATCAGAGAGAAGTTTCACAGAATGCTTCTGTGTAGTTTTTATTTGAAGATATTCCTATTTCTGCGAAAGCCTCATAGCACTCCAAATATCCACTTTCAGTTACCTCAGAAAGAGTGTTTCAAAACACCTCAATAAAAAGTAATGTTCAACTCTGTTAGTTGATCTCACCGATCAGAAAGAAGATTCACTGAATGCTTCTGGGTAGTTTTTATTTGAATATATTCCTTTTTCTGCCATGGGCCTCATAGCACTCCAAATGTCCAGTTGCAGTTTCTATAGAAAGAATGTTTCAAAACTCTTCAATCAAAAGTAAGTTTCAACTCTGTTGGCTGAATGCAGAGAACAGAAAAATGTTTCAAAGAATGCTTCTTTGTAGTTTTTATTTGAATATATTACTTTTTCCGTGATATGCATCGTAGCACTACAAATGTCCACTTGCTGTTTCTACAGAAAGAGTGTTTCAGAACACCTCAATAAAAGGTGAGGTTCAACACTTTAGTTGAACTCACAGCTCAGAAAGAACTTTCACAGAATGCTTCTGTGTAGTTTTTATTTGAATATATTCCTTTTTCCGCGATAGTCCTCATAGCGCTCCAAATGTCCTCTTGTGGTTTCTACAGAATGAGTGTTTCAAAACTCCTCAATGAAATGTCAGTTTCAACTTGGTTAGTTGAACGCACAGATCAGAAAGAAGTTTCACAGACTGCTTCTTTGTAGTTTTTATTTGAATATATTCCTTTTTCCGCGATTGGCCTCGTAGCGCTCCAATTGTCCACTTGCAGTTTCTACAGAAAGAGTGTTTGAAAAATCCTCAATCAAAAGTAAGCTTCTACACTGTTAGTAGAATGCACAAATCAGAAATATGTTTCACAGAATGCTTCTGTGTAGTTTTTATTTGAAGATATTCCTTTTTCCGCAATAGACCTCATAGGGCTCCAAATGTCCACTTCCAGTTTCTACAGAAAGTGTGTTTCAAAACTCCGCAATCAAAAGTAATTTTCAACTCTGATAGTTGAATGCACAGATCAGAAATAAGTTTCACAGAATGCTTCTGTGTAGTTTTTATTTCAGGAGATTCCTTTTTCCACCATAGGCCTCATAGCGCTCCAAATGTCCACTTTCAGTTTCTACAGAAAGAGTGTTTCAAAACTCCGCAATCAAAAGTAATTTTCAACTCTGATAGTTGAACGCACGGATCAGAAAGGAGGTTCGCAGAATGCTTCTGTGTAGTTTTTATTTGAAGATATTCCTTTTTCGGCGAAAGGCCTCGTAGCGCTCCAAATGACCAATTGCAGTTTCTAGGGAAAGAGTGTTTCAAATCTCCTCAATCAGAAGTAAGTTTCAACCCTCTTAGTTGAACACACAGATCAGAAATAAGTTTCACACAATGCTTCTGTGTAGTTTTTATTTGAAGATATTTCTATTTCTGTGAAAGCCTCATAGCACTCCAAATATCCACTTTCAGTTACCTCAGAAGGAGTGTTTCAAAACACCTCAATAAAAAAGTAATGTTCAACTCTGTTAGTTGATCTCACCGATCAGAAAGAAGATTCACTGAATGCTTCTGGGTAGTTTTTATTTGAATATATTCCTTTTTCTGCAATAGGCCTCATAGCACTCCAAATGTCCAGTTGCAGTTTCTATAGAAAGAATGTTTCAAAACTCTTCAATCAAAAGTATGTTTCAAGTCTGTTGGCTGAATGCACAGAACAGAAAATGTTTCACAGAATGCTTCTTTGTAGTTTTTATTTGAATATATTCCTTTTTCCACGATAGGCCTCATAGTGCTCCAAATGTCCACTTGCAGCTTCTACAATAAGAGGGATTCAAAACTTCTCAATCAGAAGTAAGGCTCAACCCTATTAGTTGAACGCACAGCTCAGAAAGAAGTTTCACTGAATGCTTCTGTGTAGTTTTTATTTGAAGATATTCCTTTTTCCGCGATAGGCCTCATTGTGCTACAAATATCCACTTGCAGTTT
This sequence comes from Symphalangus syndactylus, assembly GCF_028878055.3. Lineage (NCBI taxonomy): Eukaryota > Metazoa > Chordata > Mammalia > Primates > Hylobatidae > Symphalangus > Symphalangus syndactylus. The sequence goes on along the minus strand of NC_072434.2, from coordinate 43,838,636 downwards.
CTACAGATAGAGTGTTTCAAAACTCCTCCATCAAAAGTAAGGTTCAACACACTTAGTTGAACGTACAGATCAGAAAGAAGTTTCACAGAATTCTTCTGTGTAGTTTTTATTTGAAGATATTCCTTTTTCCGCAATAGGCCTCATAGCGCTCCAGATGTCCACTTTCAGTTAAAACACAAAGAGTGTTTCAAAACTCCTCAATCAAAAGTAAGGTTCAACTCTCATAGTAGAACGCACAGATCAGAAATAAGTTTCACAGAATGTTTCTGTGTAGTCTTTATTTGAAGATATGCCTTTTTAAGCGATAGGTCTCATAACGCTCCAAATGTCCTCCTGCAGTTTCTACAGAAAGAGTGTTTCAAAACTCCTTAATCCAAAGTAAGGTCCAATTCTGTTAACTGAACTCGCAGATGAGAAAAAAGTTTCACAGAATCCTTCTGTATAGTTTTTATTTGAAGATATTCCTTTTTGCACGATAGGCCTCATAGCGCTCAAAATTTCCACTTGCACTTTCTACAGAAAGACTGTTTCAAAACTCCTCAATCAAAAGTAGTTTTCAACTCTGTTATTTCCACGGACATATCAGAGAGAAGTTTCACAGAATGCTTCTGTGTAGTTTTTATTTGAAGATATTACTTTTTCCAGTATAGGCCTAATAGCGCTGCAAATATTCATTTGCAGTTTCTACAGAAAGAGTGTTTCAAAACTCCTCAATCAAAAGTAAAGTTCAACTCTGTTAGTTGAATGCACAGATCAGAAAGAAGTTTCACAGAATGCTTCTATGTAGTTTTTATTTGAAGATATTCCTTTTTCCGCAATAGGCCTCATAGAGCTCAAAATGTCTACATTCATTTTCTACAGAAAGAGTGTTTCAAGACTCCTCAATCAAAAGTAATTTTCATCTCAGATCGTTGAACTCTCAGATCAGAAAGAAGATTCACAGAATGCTTCTGTGTAGTTTTTATTTGAAGATATTCATTTTTCCACGAGAGGTCTCATTGCGCTCCAAATGTCCACTTGCAGTTCCTACAGAATGAGTGTTTCAAAACTCCTCAATCAAACGTAAGGTTCAACTCTGTTAGTTGAATGCACAGATAAGAAAGTAGTTTCACAGAATGTTCCTGTGTAGCTTTTATTTGTAGATGTTTCTTTTTCACGACGGGCCACATAGAGCTCCAAATGTCCACTTGCAGTTTTTACAGAAAGAGCGTTTCAAAACAACGCAATCAAAAGTACGGTTCAAATCTGTTAGTTGAACTCACAGATCAGAAACAAGTTACACAGAATGCTTCTGTGTCGTTTTCATTTGAAAGTATTTGATTTTCCACGATAGGCCTCGTAGAGCTCCAAATGTCCACTTACAGTTTCTACAGAAAGAATGTTTCAAAACTCCTCAATCAATAGTAAGATTCAACTCTGTTAGTTGGACGCACAGATGAGAAAGAAGTTTCACAGAATGCTTCTGTGTAGTTTTTATTTGAAGATATCCCTTTTTCCACGATACTCCTCATAGCACTCCAAATGTCCACTTGCAGTTACTACAGAAAGAGTGTTTCAAAACTCCTCAATCAAAAGTAAGGTTCAACACTATTTGTTGAATGCCCAGATCAGAAATAAGTTTCAAAGAATGCTTCTGTGTAGTTTTTATTTCAAGAGATTCCTTTTTCCACGATAGGCCTCATAGCGCTCCAAATGTCTACTTTCAGTTTCTACAGAAAGAGTGTTTCAAAACTCCGCAATCAAAAGCAATTTTCAACTCTGATAGTTGAACGCACGGATCAGAAAGAAGGTTCGCAGAATGCTTCTGTGTAGTTTTTATTTGAAGATATTCCTTTTTCGGCGAAAGGCCTCGTAGCGCTCCAAATGACCAATTGCAGTTTCTAGAGAAAGAGTGTTTCAAATCTCCTCAATCAGAAGTAAGTTTCAACTCTCTTAGTTGAACACACCGATCAGAAATAAGTTTCACAGAATGCTTCTGTGTAGTTTTTATTTGAAGATATTGCTATTTCTGAGAAAGCCTCATAGCACTCCACATATCCACTTTCAGTTACCTCAGAAAGAGTGTTTCAAAACACCTCAATAAAAAGTAATGTTCAACTCTGTTAGTTGATCTCACCGATCAGAAAGAAGATTCACTGAATGCTTCTGGGTAGTTTTTATTTGAATATATTCCTTTTTCTGCCATGGGCCTCATAGCACTCCAAATGTCCAGTTGCAGTTTCTATAGAAAGAATGTTTCAAAACTCTTCAATCAAAAGTAAGTTTCAACACTGTTGGCTGAATGCACAGAACAGAGAAAAGTTTCACAGAATGCTTCTTTGTAGTTTTTATTTGAATATATTCCTTTTTCCATGATAGGCCTCATAGTGCTCCAAATGTCCACTTGCAGCTTCTGCAATAAGAGGGATTCAAAACTTCTCAATCAGAAGTAAGGCTCAACTCTATTAGTTGAACGCACAGCTCAGAAAGAAGTTTCACTGAATGCTTCTGTGTAGTTTTTATTTGAAGATATTACTTTTTCCGCGATAGGCCTCATTGTGCTACAAATGTCCACTTGCAGTTTCTACAGATAGAGTGTTTCAAAACTCCTCCATCAAAAGTAAGGTTCAACACACTTAGTTGAACGTACAGATCAGAAAGAAGTTTCATTGAATGCTTCTGTGTAGTTTTTATTTGAAGATATTCCTTTTTCCGCAATAGGCCTCATAGCGCTCCAGATGTCCACTTTCAGTTAAAACACAAAGAGTGTTTCAAAACTCCTCAATCAAAAGTAAGGTTCAACTCTGATAGTAGAACGCACAGATCAGAAATAAGTTTCACAGAATGCTTCTGTGTAGTCTTTATTTGAAGATATGCCTTTTTAAGCGATAGGTCTCATAACGCTCCAAATGTCCTCTTGCAGTTTCTACAGAAAGAGTGTTTCAAAACTCCTTAATCCAAAGTAAGGTCCAATTCTGTTAACTGAACGCACAGATTAGAAGTAAGTTTCACAGGATCCTTCTGTATAGTTTTTATTTGAAGATATTCCTTTTTCTGAGATACGCCACATTGCACTCCAAATGTCCACTTGCAGTATATACAGAAAAAGTGTTTCCAATCTCCTCAATCAAAAGTGAGGTTCAACACTCTTATTTGAACGCGCAGATCAGAAAAAAGTTTCACAGAATGCTTTGTGTAGATTTTATTTGAAGATATTCCTTTTTGCATGATAGGCTTCATAGCGATCAAAATTTCCACTTGCGCTTTCTACAGAAAGACTTTCAAAACTCCTGAATCAAAAGTAGTTTGCAACTCTGTTATTTCAACGGACATATCAGAGAGAAGTTTCACAGAATGCTTCTGTGTAGTTTTTATTTGAAGATATTACTTTTTCCGCTATAGGCCTAATAGCGCTGCAAATATTCATTTGCAGTTTCTACAGAAAGAGTGTTTCAAAACTCCTCAATCAAAAGTAAAGTTCAACTCTGTTAGTTGAATGCACAGATCAGAAAGAAGTTTCACAGAATGCTTCTGTGTAGTTTTTATTTGAAGATATTCCTTTTTTGGCGAAAGGCCTCGTAGCGCTCCAAATGACCAATTGCAGTTTCTAGAGAAAGGGTGTTTCAAATCTCCTCAATCAGAAGTAAGTTTCAACTCTCTTAGTTGAACACACCGATCAGAAATAAGTTTCACAGAATGCTTCTGTGTAGTTTTTATTTGAAGATATTGCTATTTCTGCGAAAGCCTCATAGCACTCCAAATATCCACTTTCAGTTACCTCAGAAAGAGTGTTTCAAAACACCTCAATAAAAAGTAATGTTCAACTCTGTTAGTTGATCTCAACGATCAGAAAGAAGATTCACTGAATGCTTCTGGGTAGTTTTTATTTGAATATATTCCTTTTTCTGCCATGGGCCTCATAGCACTCCAAATGTCCAGTTGCAGTTTCTATAGAAAGAATGTTTCAAAACTCTTCAATCAAAAGTAAGTTTCAAGTCTGTTGGCTGAATGCACAGAACAGAAAATGTTTCACAGAATGCTTCTTTGTAGTTTTTATTTGAATATATTCCTTTTTCCACGATAGGCCTCATAGTGCTCCAAATGTCCATTTGCAGCTTCTACAATAAGAGGGATTCAAACTTCTCAATCAGAAGTAAGGCTCAACTCTATTAGTTGAACGCACAGCTCAGAAAGAAGTTTCACTGAATGCTTCTGTGTAGTTTTTATTTGAAGATATTCCTTTTTCCGCGATAGGCCTCATTGTGCTACAAATGTCCACTTGCAGTTTCTACAGATAGAGTGTTTCAAAACTCCTCCATCAAAAGTAAGGTTCAACACACTTAGTTGAACGTACAGATCAGAAAGAAGTTTCACAGAATTCTTCTGTGTAGTTTTTATTTGAAGATATTCCTTTTTCCGCAATAGGCCTCATAGCGCTCCAGATGTCCACTTTCAGTTAAAACACAAAGAGTGTTTCAAAACTCCTCAATCAAAAGTAAGGTTCAACTCTGATAGTAGAACGCACAGATCAGAAATAAGTTTCACAGAATGCTTCTGTGTAGTCTTTATTTGAAGATATGCCTTTTTAAGCGATAGGTCTCATAACGCTCCAAATGTCCTCTTGCAGTTTCTACAGAAAGAGTGTTTCAAAACTCCTTAATCCAAAGTAAGGTCCAATTCTGTTAACTGAACTCGCAGATGAGAAAATAGTTTCACAGGATCCTTCTGTATAGTTTTTATTTGAAGATATTCCTTTTTGCACGATAGGCCTCATAGCGCTCAAAATTTCCACTTGCACTTTCTACAGAAAGACTGTTTCAAAACTCCTCAATCAAAAGTAGTTTTCAACTCTGTTATTTCCACGGACATATCAGAGAGAAGTTTCACAGAATGCTTCTGTGTAGTTTTTATTTGAAGATATTACTTTTTCCAGTATAGGCCTAATAGCGCTGCAAATATTCATTTGCAGTTTCTACAGAAAGAGTGTTTCAAAACTCCTCAAACAAAAGTAAAGTTCAACTCCGTTAGTTGAATGCACAGATCAGAAAGAAGTTTCACAGAATGCTTCTATGTAGTTTTTATTTGAAGATACTCCTTTTTCCGCAATAGGCCTCATAGAGCTCAAAATGTCTACATTCATTTTCTACAGAAAGAGTGTTTCAAGACTCCACAATCAAAAGTAATTTTCATCTCAGATCGTTGAACTCTCAGATCAGAAAGAAGATTCACAGAATGCTTCTGTGTAGTTTTTATTTGAAGATATTCATTTTTCCACGAGAGGTCTCATTGCGCTCCAAATGTCCACTTGCAGTTCCTACAGAATGAATGTTTCAAAACTCCTCAATCAAACGTAAGGTTCAACTCTGTTAGTTGAATGCACAGATAAGAAAGTATTTTCACAGAATGTTCCTGTGTAGCTTTTATTTGTAGATGTTTCTTTTTCACGACGGGCCACATAGAGCTCCAAATGTCCACTTGCAGTTTTCACAGAAAGAGCGTTTCAAAACAACGCAATCAAAAGTACGGTTCAAATCTGTTAGTTGAACTCACAGATCAGAAACAAGTTACACAGAATGCTTCTGTGTCGTTTTCATTTGAAAGTATTTGATTTTCCACGATAGGCCTCGTAGAGCTCCAAATGTCCACTTGCAGTTTCTACAGAAAGAATGTTTCAAAACTCCTCAATCAATAGTAAGATTCAACTCTGTTAGTTGGACGCACAGATGAGAAAGAAGTTTCACAGAATGCTTCTGTGTAGTTTTTATTTGAAGATATCCCTTTTTCCACGATACTCCTCATAGCACTCCAAATGTCCACTTGCAGTTACTACAGAAAGAGTGTTTCAAAACTCCTCAATCAAAAGTAAGGTTCAACTCTATTTGTTGAATGCCCAGATCAGAAAGAAGTTTCACAGAATGCTTCTGTGTAGTTTTTATTTCAAGAGATTCCTTTTTCCACGATAGGCCTCATAGCGCTCCAAATGTCTACTTTCAGTTTCTACAGAAAGAGTGTTTCAAAACTCCGCAATCAAAAGTAATTTTCAACTCTGATAGTTGAACGCACGGATCAGAAAGAAGGTTCGCAGAATGCTTCTGTGTAGTTTTTATTTGAAGATATTCCTTTTTCGGCGAAAGGCCTCGTAGCGCTCCAAATGACCAATTGCAGTTTCTAGAGAAAGAGTGTTTCAAATCTCCTCAATCAGAAGTAAGTTTCAACTCTCTTAGTTGAACACACAGATCAGAAATAAGTTTCACAGAATGCTTCTGTGTAGTTTTTATTTGAAGATATTGCTATTTCTGAGAAAGCCTCATAGCACTCCACATATCCACTTTCAGTTACCTCAGAAAGAGTGTTTCAAAACACCTCAATAAAAAGTAATGTTCAACTCTGTTAGTTGATCTCACCGATCAGAAAGAAGATTCACTGAATGCTTCTGGGTAGTTTTTATTTGAATATATTCCTTTTTCTGCCATGGGCCTCATAGCACTCCAAATGTCCAGTTGCAGTTTCTATAGAAAGAATGTTTCAAAACTCTTCAATCAAAAGTAAGTTTCAACACTGTTGGCTGAATGCACAGAACAGAGAAAAGTTTCACAGAATGCTTCTTTGTAGTTTTTATTTGAATATATTCCTTTTTCCATGATAGGCCTCATAGTGCTCCAAATGTCCACTTGCAGCTTCTGCAATAAGAGGGATTCAAAACTTCTCAATCAGAAGTAAGGCTCAACTCTATTAGTTGAACGCACAGCTCAGAAAGAAGTTTCATTGAATGCTTCTGTGTAGTTTTTATTTGAAGATATTACTTTTTCCGCGATAGGCCTCATTGTGCTACAAATGTCCACTTGCAGTTTCTACAGATAGAGTGTTTCAAAACTCCTCCATCAAAAGTAAGGTTCAACACACTTAGTTGAACGTACAGATCAGAAAGAAGTTTCACAGAATTCTTCTGTGTAGTTTTTATTTGAAGATATTCCTTTTTCCGCAATAGGCCTCATAGCGCTCCAGATGTCCACTTTCAGTTAAAACACAAAGAGTGTTTCAAAACTCCTCAATCAAAAGTAAGGTTCAACTCTGATAGTAGAACGCACACATCAGAAATAAGTTTCACAGAATGCTTCTGTGTAGTCTTTATTTGAAGATATGCCTTTTTAAGCGATAGGTCTCATAACGCTCCAAATGTCCTCTTGCAGTTTCTACAGAAAGAGTGTTTCAAAACTCCTTAATCCAAAGTAAGGTCCAATTCTGTTAACTGAACGCACAGATTAGAAGTAAGTTTCACAGGATCCTTCTGTATAGTTTTTATTTGAAGATATTCCTTTTTCTGAGATACGCCACATTGCACTCCAAATGTCCACTTGCAGTATATACAGAAAAAGTGTTTCCAATCTCCTCAATCAAAAGTGAGGTTCAACACTCTTATTTGAACGCGCAGATCAGAAAAAAGTTTCACAGAATGCTTTGTGTAGATTTTATTTGAAGATATTCCTTTTTGCATGATAGGCCTCATAGCGATCAAAATTTCCACTTGCGCTTTCTACAGAAAGACTTTCAAAACTCCTGAATCAAAAGTAGCTTGCAACTCTGTTATTTCAACGGACATATCAGAGAGAAGTTTCACAGAATGCTTCTGTGTAGTTTTTATTTGAAGATATTACTTTTTCCGCTATAGGCCTAATAGCGCTGCAAATATTCATTTGCAGTTTCTACAGAAAGAGTGTTTCAAAACTCCTCAATCAAAAGTAAAGTTCAACTCTGTTAGTTGAATGCACAGATCAGAAAGAAGTTTCACAGAATGCTTCTGTGTAGTTTTTATTTGAAGATATTCCTTTTTTGGCGAAAGGCCTCGTAGCGCTCCAAATGACCAATTGCAGTTTCTAGAGAAAGGGTGTTTCAAATCTCCTCAATCAGAAGTAAGTTTCAACTCTCTTAGTTGAACACACCGATCAGAAATAAGTTTCACAGAATGCTTCTGTGTAGTTTTTATTTGAAGATATTGCTATTTCTGCGAAAGCCTCATAGCACTCCAAATATCCACTTTCAGTTACCTCAGAAAGAGTGTTTCAAAACACCTCAATAAAAAGTAATGTTCAACTCTGTTAGTTGATCTCACCGATCAGAAAGAAGATTCACTGAATGCTTCTGGGTAGTTTTTATTTGAATATATTCCTTTTTCTGCCATGGGCCTCATAGCACTCCAAATGTCCAGTTGCAGTTTCTATAGAAAGAATGTTTCAAAACTCTTCAATCAAAAGTAAGTTTCAACTCTGTTGGCTGAATTCAGAGAACAGAAAAATGTTTCAAAGAATGCTTCTTTGTAGTTTTTATTTGAATATATTACTTTTTCCGCGATATGCATCGTAGCACTACAAATGTCCACTTGCTGTTTCTACAGAAAGAGTGTTTCAGAACACCTCAATAAAAGGTGAGGTTCAACACTTTAGTTGAACTCACAGCTCAGAAAGAAGTTTCACAGAATGCTTCTGTGTAGTTTTTATTTGAATATATTCCTTTTTCCGCGATAGTCCTCATAGCGCTCCAAATGTCCTCTTGTGGTTTCTACAGAATGAGTGTTTCAAAACTCCTCAATGAAATGTCAGTTTCAACTTGGTTAGTTGAACGCACAGATCAGAAAGAAGTTTCACAGACTGCTTCTTTGTAGTTTTTATTTGAATATATTCCTTTTTCCGCGATTGGCCTCGTAGCGCTCCAATTGTCCACTTGCAGTTTCTACAGAAAGAGTGTTTGAAAAATCCTCAATCAAAAGTAAGCTTCTACACTGTTAGTAGAATGCACAAATCAGAAATATGTTTCACAGAATGCTTCTGTGTAGTTTTTATTTGAAGATATTCCTTTTTCCGCAATAGACCTCATAGGGCTCCAAATGTCCACTTCCAGTTTCTACAGAAAGTGTGTTTCAAAAATCCGCAATCAAAAGTAATTTTCAACTCTGATAGTTGAATGCACAGATCAGAAAGAAGTTTCACAGAATGCTTCTGTGTAGTTTTTATTTCAGGAGATTCCTTTTTCCACCATAGGCCTCATAGCGCTCCAAATGTCCACTTTCAGTTTCTACAGAAAGAGTGTTTCAAAACTCCGCAATCAAAAGTAATTTTCAACTCTGATAGTTGAACGCACGGATCAGAAAGGAGGTTCGCAGAATGCTTCTGTGTAGTTTTTATTTGAAGATCTTCCTTTTTCGGCGAAAGGCCTCGTAGCGCTCCAAATGACCAATTGCAGTTTCTAGGGAAAGAGTGTTTCAAATCTCCTCAATCAGAAGTAAGTTTCAACCCTCTTAGTTGAACACACAGATCAGAAATAAGTTTCACACAATGCTTCTGTGTAGTTTTTATTTGAAGATATTTCTATTTCTGTGAAAGCCTCATAGCACTCCAAATATCCACTTTCAGTTACCTCAGAAGGAGTGTTTCAAAACACCTCAATAAAAAAGTAATGTTCAACTCTGTTAGTTGATCTCACCGATCAGAAAGAAGATTCACTGAATGCTTCTGGGTAGTTTTTATTTGAATATATTCCTTTTTCTGCAATAGGCCTCATAGCACTCCAAATGTCCAGTTGCAGTTTCTATAGAAAGAATGTTTCAAAACTCTTCAATCAAAAGTAAGTTTCAAGTCTGTTGGCTGAATGCACAGAACAGAAAATGTTTCACAGAATGCTTCTTTGTAGTTTTTATTTGAATATATTCCTTTTTCCACGATAGGCCTCATAGTGCTCCAAATGTCCACTTGCAGCTTCTACAATAAGTGGGATTCAAAACTTCTCAATCAGAAGTAAGGCTCAACTCTATTAGTTGAACGCACAGCTCAGAAAGAAGTTTCACTGAATGCTTCTGTGTAGTTTTTATTTGAAGATATTCCTTTTTCCGCGATAGGCCTCATTGTGCTACAAATGTCCACTTGCAGTTTCTACAGATAGAGTGTTTCAAAACTCCTCCATCAAAAGTAAGGTTCAACACACTTAGTTGAACGTACAGATCAGAAAGAAGTTGCACAGAATTCTTCTGTGTAGTTTTTATTTGAAGATATTCCTTTTTCCGCAATAGGCCTCATAGCGCTCCAGATGTCCACTTTCAGTTAAAACACAAAGAGTGTTTCAAAACTCCTCAATCAAAAGTAAGGTTCAACTCTGATAGTAGAACGCACAGATCAGAAATAAGTTTCACAGAATGTTTCTGTGTAGTCTTTATTTGAAGATATGCCTTTTTAAGCGATAGGTCTCATAACGCTCCAAATGTCCTCTTGCAGTTTCTACAGATAGAGTGTTTCAAAACTCCTTAATCCAAAGTAAGGTCCAATTCTGTTAACTGAACTCGCAGATGAGAAAAAAGTTTCACAGGATCCTTCTGTATAGTTTTTATTTGAAGATATTCCTTTTTGCACGATTGGCCTCATAGCGCTCAAAATTTCCACTTGCACTTTCTACAGAAAGACTGTTTCAAAACTCCTCAATCAAAAGTAGTTTTCAACTCTGTTATTTCCACGGACATATCAGAGAGAAGTTTCACAGAATGCTTCTGTGTAGTTTTTATTTGAAGATATTACTTTTTCCAGTATAGGCCTAATAGCGCTGCAAATATTCATTTGCAGTTTCTACAGAAAGAGTGTTTCAAAACTCCTCAATCAAAAGTAAAGTTCAACTCTGTTAGTTGAATGCACAGATCAGAAAGAAGTTTCACAGAATGCTTCTATGTAGTTTTTATTTGAAGATATTCCTTTTTCCGCAATAGGCCTCATAGAGCTCAAAATGTCTACATTCATTTTCTACAGAAAGAGTGTTTCAAGACTCCTCAATCAAAAGTAATTTTCATCTCAGATCGTTGAACTCTCAGATCAGAAAGAAGATTCACAGAATGCTTCTGTGTAGTTTTTATTTGAAGATATTCATTTTTCCACGAGAGGTCTCATTGCGCTCCAAATGTCCACTTGCAGTTCCTACAGAATGAGTGTTTCAAAACTCCTCAATCAAACGTAAGGTTCAACTCTGTTAGTTGAATGCACAGATAAGAAAGTAGTTTCACAGAATGTTCCTGTGTAGCTTTTATTTGTAGATGTTTCTTTTTCACGACGGGCCACATAGAGCTCCAAATGTCGACTTGCAGTTTTTACAGAAAGAGCGTTTCAAAACAACGCAATCAAAAGTACGGTTCAAATCTGTTAGTTGAACTCACAGATCAGAAACAAGTTACACAGAATGCTTCTGTGTCGTTTTCATTTGAAAGTATTTGATTTTCCACGATAGGCCTCGTAGAGCTCCAAATGTCCACTTGCAGTTTCTACAGAAAGAATGTTTCAAAACTCCTCAATCAATAGTAAGATTCAACTCTGTTAGTTGGACGCACAGATGAGAAAGAAGTTTCACAGAATGCTTCTGTGTAGTTTTTATTTGAAGATATCCCTTTTTCCACGATACTCCTCATAGCACTCCAAATGTCCACTTGCAGTTACTACAGAAAGAGTGTTTCAAAACTCCTCAATCAAAAGTAAGGTTCAACTCTATTTGTTGAATGCCCAGATCAGAAAGAAGTTTCACAGAATGCTTTTGTGTAGTTTTTATTTCAAGAGATTCCTTTTTCCACGATAGGCCTCATAGCGCTCCAAATGTCTACTTTCAGTTTCTACAGAAAGAGTGTTTCAAAACTCCGCAATCAAAAGTAATTTTCAACTCTGATAGTTGAACGCACGGATCAGAAAGAAGGTTCGCAGAATGCTTCTGTGTAGTTTTTATTTGAAGATATTCCTTTTTCGGCGAAAGGCCTCGTAGCGCTCCAAATGACCAATTGCAGTTTCTAGAGAAAGAGTGTTTCAAATCTCCTCAATCAGAAGTAAGTTTCAACTCTCTTAGTTGAACACACAGATCAGAAATAAGTTTCACAGAATGCTTCTGTGTAGTTTTTATTTGAAGATATTGCTATTTCTGAGAAAGCCTCATAGCACTCCACATATCCACTTTCAGTTACCTCAGAAAGAGTGTTTCAAAACACCTCAATAAAAAGTAATGTTCAACTCTGTTAGTTGATCTCACCGATCAGAAAGAAGATTCACTGAATGCTTCTGGGTAGTTTTTATTTGAATATATTCCTTTTTCTGCCATGGGCCTCATAGCACTCCAAATGTCCAGTTGCAGTTTCTATAGAAAGAATGTTTCAAAACTCTTCAATCAAAAGTAAGTTTCAACACTGTTGGCTGAATGCACAGAACAGAGAAAAGTTTCACAGAATGCTTCTTTGTAGTTTTTATTTGAATATATTCCTTTTTCCATGATAGGCCTCATAGTGCTCCAAATGTCCACTTGCAGCTTCTGCAATAAGAGGGATTCAAAACTTCTCAATCAGAAGTAAGGCTCAACTCTATTAGTTGAACGCACAGCTCAGAAAGAAGTTTCATTGAATGCTTCTGTGTAGTTTTTATTTGAAGATATTACTTTTTCCGCGATAGGCCTCATTGTGCTACAAATGTCCACTTGCAGTTTCTACAGATAGAGTGTTTCAAAACTCCTCCATCAAAAGTAAGGTTCAACACACTTAGTTGAACGTACAGATCAGAAAGAAGTTTCACAGAATTCTTCTGTGTAGTTTTTATTTGAAGATATTCCTTTTTCCGCAATAGGCCTCATAGCGCTCCAGATGTCCACTTTCAGTTAAAACACAAAGAGTGTTTCAAAACTCCTCAATCAAAAGTAAGGTTCAACTCTGATAGTAGAACGCACAGATCAGAAATAAGTTTCACAGAATGCTTCTGTGTAGTCTTTATTTGAAGATATGCCTTTTTAAGCGATAGGTCTCATAACGCTCCAAATGTCCTCTTGCAGTTTCTACAGAAAGAGTGTTTCAAAACTCCTTAATCCAAAGTAAGGTCCAATTCTGTTAACTGAACGCACAGATTAGAAGTAAGTTTCACAGGATCCTTCTGTATAGTTTTTATTTGAAGATATTCCTTTTTCTGAGATACGCCACATTGCACTCCAAATGTCCACTTGCAGTATATACAGAAAAATGTTTCCAATCTCCTCAATCAAAAGTGAGGTTCAACACTCTTATTTGAACGCGCAGATCAGAAAAAAGTTTCACAGAATGCTTTGTGTAGATTTTATTTGAAGATATTCCTTTTTGCATGATAGGCCTCATAGCGATCAAAATTTCCACTTGCGCTTTCTACAGAAAGACTTTCAAAACTCCTCAATCAAAAGTAGTTTGCAACTCTGTTATTTCAACGGACATATCAGAGAGAAGTTTCACAGAATGCTTCTGTGTAGTTTTTATTTGAAGATATTACTTTTTCCGCTATAGGCCTAATAGCGCTGCAAATATTCATTTGCAGTTTCTACAGAAAGAGTGTTTCAAAACTCCTCAATCAAAAGTAAAGTTCAACTCTGTTAGTTGAATGCACAGATCAGAAAGAAGTTTCACAGAATGCTTCTGTGTAGTTTTTATTTGAAGATATTCCTTTTTTGGCGAAAGGCCTCGTAGCGCTCCAAATGACCAATTGCAGTTTCTAGAGAAAGGGTGTTTCAAATCTCCTCAATCAGAAGTAAGTTTCAACTCTCTTAGTTGAACACACCGATCAGAAATAAGTTTCACAGAATGCTTCTGTGTAGTTTTTATTTGAAGATATTGCTATTTCTGCGAAAGCCTCATAGCACTCCAAATATCCACTTTCAGTTACCTCAGAAAGAGTGTTTCAAAACACCTCAATAAAAAGTAATGTTCAACTCTGTTAGTTGATCTCAACGATCAGAAAGAAGATTCACTGAATGCTTCTGGGTAGTTTTTATTTGAATATATTCCTTTTTCTGCCATGGGCCTCATAGCACTCCAAATGTCCAGTTGCAGTTTCTATAGAAAGAATGTTTCAAAACTCTTCAATCAAAAGTAAGTTTCAAGTCTGTTGGCTGAATGCACAGAACAGAAAATGTTTCACAGAATGCTTCTTTGTAGTTTTTATTTGAATATATTCCTTTTTCCACGATAGGCCTCATAGTGCTCCAAATGTCCACTTGCAGCTTCTACAATAAGAGGGATTCAAAACTTCTCAATCAGAAGTAACGCTCAACTCTATTAGTTGAACGCACAGCTCAGAAAGAAGTTTCACTGAATGCTTCTGTGTAGTTTTTATTTGAAGATATTCCTTTTTCCGCGATAGGCCTCATTGTGCTAAAAATGTCCACTTGCAGTTTCTACAGATAGAGTGTTTCAAAACTCCTCCATCAAAAGTAAGGTTCAACACACTTAGTTGAACGTACAGATCAGAAAGAAGTTTCACAGAATTCTTCTGTGTAGTTTTTATTTGAAGATATTCCTTTTTCCGCAATAGGCCTCATAGCGCTCCAGATGTCCACTTTCAGTTAAAACACAAAGAGTGTTTCAAAACTCCTCAATCAAAAGTAAGGTTCAACTCTGATAGTAGAACGCACAGATCAGAAATAAGTTTCACAGAATGCTTCTGTGTAGTCTTTATTTGAAGATATGCCTTTTTAAGCGATAGGTCTCATAACGCTCCAAATGTCCTCTTGCAGTTTCTACAGAAAGAGTGTTTCAAAACTCCTTAATCCAAAGTAAGGTCCAATTCTGTTAACTGAACTCGCAGATGAGAAAATAGTTTCACAGGATCCTTCTGTATAGTTTTTATTTGAAGATATTCCTTTTTGCACGATAGGCCTCATAGCGCTCAAAATTTCCACTTGCACTTTCTACAGAAAGACTGTTTCAAAACTCCTCAATCAAAAGTAGTTTTCAACTCTGTTATTTCCACGGACATATCAGAGAGAAGTTTCACAGAATGCTTCTGTGTAGTTTTTATTTGAAGATATTACTTTTTCCAGTATAGGCCTAATAGCGCTGCAAATATTCATTTGCAGTTTCTACAGAAAGAGTGTTTCAAAACTCCTCAAACAAAAGTAAAGTTCAACTCTGTTAGTTGAATGCACAGATCAGAAAGAAGTTTCACAGAATGCTTCTATGTAGTTTTTATTTGAAGATATTCCTTTTTCCGCAATAGGCCTCATAGAGCTCAAAATGTCTACATTCATTTTCTACAGAAAGAGTGTTTCAAGACTCCTCAATCAAAAGTAATTTTCATCTCAGATCGTTGAACTCTCAGATCAGAAAGAAGATTCACAGAATGCTTCTGTGTAGTTTTTATTTGAAGATATTCATTTTTCCACGAGAGGTCTCATTGCGCTCCAAATGTCCACTTGCAGTTCCTACAGAATGAGTGTTTCAAAACTCCTCAATCAAACGTAAGGTTCAACTCTGTTAGTTGAATGCACAGATAAGAAAGTAGTTTCACAGAATGTTCCTGTGTAGCTTTTATTTGTAGATGTTTCTTTTTCACGACGGGCCACATAGAGCTCCAAATGTCGACTTGCAGTTTTTACAGAAAGAGCGTTTCAAAACAACGCAATCAAAAGTACGGTTCAAATCTGTTAGTTGAACTCACAGATCAGAAACAAGTTACACAGAATGCTTCTGTGTCGTTTTCATTTGAAAGTATTTGATTTTCCACGATAGGCCTCGTAGAGCTCCAAATGTCCACTTGCAGTTTCTACAGAAAGAATGTTTCAAAACTCCTCAATCAATAGTAAGATTCAACTCTGTTAGTTGGACGCACAGATGAGAAAGAAGTTTCACAGAATGCTTCTGTGTAGTTTTTATTTGAAGATATCCCTTTTTCCACGATACTCCTCATAGCACTCCAAATGTCCACTTGCAGTTACTACAGAAAGAGTGTTTCAAAACTCCTCAATCAAAAGTAAGGTTCAACTCTATTTGTTGAATGCCCAGATCAGAAAGAAGTTTCACAGAATGCTTTTGTGTAGTTTTTATTTCAAGAGATTCCTTTTTCCACGATAGGCCTCATAGCGCTCCAAATGTCTACTTTCAGTTTCTACAGAAAGAGTGTTTCAAAACTCCGCAATCAAAAGTAATTTTCAACTCTGATAGTTGAACGCACGGATCAGAAAGAAGGTTCGCAGAATGCTTCTGTGTAGTTTTTATTTGAAGATATTCCTTTTTCGGCGAAAGGCCTCGTAGCGCTCCAAATGACCAATTGCAGTTTCTAGAGAAAGAGTGTTTCAAATCTCCTCAATCAGAAGTAAGTTTCAACTCTCTTAGTTGAACACACAGATCAGAAATAAGTTTCACAGAATGCTTCTGTGTAGTTTTTATTTGAAGATATTGCTATTTCTGAGAAAGCCTCATAGCACTCCACATATCCACTTTCAGTTACCTCAGAAAGAGTGTTTCAAAACACCTCAATAAAAAGTAATGTTCAACTCTGTTAGTTGATCTCACCGATCAGAAAGAAGATTCACTGAATGCTTCTGGGTAGTTTTTATTTGAATATATTCCTTTTTCTGCCATGGGCCTCATAGCACTCCAAATGTCCAGTTGCAGTTTCTATAGAAAGAATGTTTCAAAACTCTTCAATCAAAAGTAAGTTTCAACACTGTTGGCTGAATGCACAGAACAGAGAAAAGTTTCACAGAATGCTTCTTTGTAGTTTTTATTTGAATATATTCCTTTTTCCATGATAGGCCTCATAGTGCTCCAAATGTCCACTTGCAGCTTCTGCAATAAGAGGGATTCAAAACTTCTCAATCAGAAGTAAGGCTCAACTCTATTAGTTGAACGCACAGCTCAGAAAGAAGTTTCATTGAATGCTTCTGTGTAGTTTTTATTTGAAGATATTACTTTTTCCGCGATAGGCCTCATTGTGCTACAAATGTCCACTTGCAGTTTCTACAGATAGAGTGTTTCAAAACTCCTCCATCAAAAGTAAGGTTCAACACACTTAGTTGAACGTACAGATCAGAAAGAAGTTTCACAGAATTCTTCTGTGTAGTTTTTATTTGAAGATATTCCTTTTTCCGCAATAGGCCTCATAGCGCTCCAGATGTCCACTTTCAGTTAAAACACAAAGAGTGTTTCAAAACTCCTCAATCAAAAGTAAGGTTCAACTCTGATAGTAGAACGCACAGATCAGAAATAAGTTTCACAGAATGCTTCTGTGTAGTCTTTATTTGAAGATATGCCTTTTTAAGCGATAGGTCTCATAACGCTCCAAATGTCCTCTTGCAGTTTCTACAGAAAGAGTGTTTCAAAACTCCTTAATCCAAAGTAAGGTCCAATTCTGTTAACTGAACGCACAGATTAGAAGTAAGTTTCACAGGATCCTTCTGTATAGTTTTTATTTGAAGATATTCCTTTTTCTGAGATACGCCACATTGCACTCCAAATGTCCACTTGCAGTATATACAGAAAAATGTTTCCAATCTCCTCAATCAAAAGTGAGGTTCAACACTCTTATTTGAACGCGCAGATCAGAAAAAAGTTTCACAGAATGCTTTGTGTAGATTTTATTTGAAGATATTCCTTTTTGCATGATAGGCCTCATAGCGATCAAAATTTCCACTTGCGCTTTCTACAGAAAGACTTTCAAAACTCCTCAATCAAAAGTAGTTTGCAACTCTGTTATTTCAACGGACATATCAGAGAGAAGTTTCACAGAATGCTTCTGTGTAGTTTTTATTTGAAGATATTACTTTTTCCGCTATAGGCCTAATAGCGCTGCAAATATTCATTTGCAGTTTCTACAGAAAGAGTGTTTCAAAACTCCTCAATCAAAAGTAAAGTTCAACTCTGTTAGTTGAATGCACAGATCAGAAAGAAGTTTCACAGAATGCTTCTGTGTAGTTTTTATTTGAAGATATTCCTTTTTTGGCGAAAGGCCTCGTAGCGCTCCAAATGACCAATTGCAGTTTCTAGAGAAAGGGTGTTTCAAATCTCCTCAATCAGAAGTAAGTTTCAACTCTCTTAGTTGAACACACCGATCAGAAATAAGTTTCACAGAATGCTTCTGTGTAGTTTTTATTTGAAGATATTGCTATTTCTGCGAAAGCCTCATAGCACTCCAAATATCCACTTTCAGTTACCTCAGAAAGAGTGTTTCAAAACACCTCAATAAAAAGTAATGTTCAACTCTGTTAGTTGATCTCAACGATCAGAAAGAAGATTCACTGAATGCTTCTGGGTAGTTTTTATTTGAATATATTCCTTTTTCTGCCATGGGCCTCATAGCACTCCAAATGTCCAGTTGCAGTTTCTATAGAAAGAATGTTTCAAAACTCTTCAATCAAAAGTAAGTTTCAAGTCTGTTGGCTGAATGCACAGAACAGAAAATGTTTCACAGAATGCTTCTTTGTAGTTTTTATTTGAATATATTCCTTTTTCCACGATAGGCCTCATAGTGCTCCAAATGTCCACTTGCAGCTTCTACAATAAGAGGGATTCAAAACTTCTCAATCAGAAGTAACGCTCAACTCTATTAGTTGAACGCACAGCTCAGAAAGAAGTTTCACTGAATGCTTCTGTGTAGTTTTTATTTGAAGATATTCCTTTTTCCGCGATAGGCCTCATTGTGCTACAAATGTCCACTTGCAGTTTCTACAGATAGAGTGTTTCAAAACTCCTCCATCAAAAGTAAGGTTCAACACACTTAGTTGAACGTACAGATCAGAAAGAAGTTTCACAGAATTCTTCTGTGTAGTTTTTATTTGAAGATATTCCTTTTTCCGCAATAGGCCTCATAGCGCTCCAGATGTCCACTTTCAGTTAAAACACAAAGAGTGTTTCAAAACTCCTCAATCAAAAGTAAGGTTCAACTCTGATAGTAGAACGCACAGATCAGAAATAAGTTTCACAGAATGCTTCTGTGTAGTCTTTATTTGAAGATATGCCTTTTTAAGCGATAGGTCTCATAACGCTCCAAATGTCCTCTTGCAGTTTCTACAGAAAGAGTGTTTCAAAACTCCTTAATCCAAAGTAAGGTCCAATTCTGTTAACTGAACTCGCAGATGAGAAAATAGTTTCACAGGATCCTTCTGTATAGTTTTTATTTGAAGATATTCCTTTTTGCACGATAGGCCTCATAGCGCTCAAAATTTCCACTTGCACTTTCTACAGAAAGACTGTTTCAAAACTCCTCAATCAAAAGTAGTTTTCAACTCTGTTATTTCCACGGACATATCAGAGAGAAGTTTCACAGAATGCTTCTGTGTAGTTTTTATTTGAAGATATTACTTTTTCCAGTATAGGCCTAATAGCGCTGCAAATATTCATTTGCAGTTTCTACAGAAAGAGTGTTTCAAAACTCCTCAAACAAAAGTAAAGTTCAACTCTGTTAGTTGAATGCACAGATCAGAAAGAAGTTTCACAGAATGCTTCTATGTAGTTTTTATTTGAAGATATTCCTTTTTCCGCAATAGGCCTCATAGAGCTCAAAATGTCTACATTCATTTTCTACAGAAAGAGTGTTTCAAGACTCCTCAATCAAAAGTAATTTTCATCTCAGATCGTTGAACTCTCAGATCAGAAAGAAGATTCACAGAATGCTTCTGTGTAGTTTTTATTTGAAGATATTCATTTTTCCACGAGAGGTCTCATTGCGCTCCAAATGTCCACTTGCAGTTCCTACAGAATGAATGTTTCAAAACTCCTCAATCAAACGTAAGGTTCAACTCTGTTAGTTGAATGCACAGATAAGAAAGTATTTTCACAGAATGTTCCTGTGTAGCTTTTATTTGTAGATGTTTCTTTTTCACGACGGGCCACATAGAGCTCCAAATGTCCACTTGCAGTTTTCACAGAAAGAGCGTTTCAAAACAACGCAATCAAAAGTACGGTTCAAATCTGTTAGTTGAACTCACAGATCAGAAACAAGTTACACAGAATGCTTCTGTGTCGTTTTCATTTGAAAGTATTTGATTTTCCACGATAGGCCTCGTAGAGCTCCAAATGTCCACTTGCAGTTTCTACAGAAAGAATGTTTCAAAACTCCTCAATCAATAGTAAGATTCAACTCTGTTAGTTGGACGCACAGATGAGAAAGAAGTTTCACAGAATGCTTCTGTGTAGTTTTTATTTGAAGATATCCCTTTTTCCACGATACTCCTCATAGCACTCCAAATGTCCACTTGCAGTTACTACAGAAAGAGTGTTTCAAAACTCCTCAATCAAAAGTAAGGTTCAACTCTATTTGTTGAATGCCCAGATCAGAAAGAAGTTTCACAGAATGCTTCTGTGTAGTTTTTATTTCAAGAGATTCCTTTTTCCACGATAGGCCTCATAGCGCTCCAAATGTCTACTTTCAGTTTCTACAGAAAGAGTGTTTCAAAACTCCGCAATCAAAAGTAATTTTCAACTCTGATAGTTGAACGCACGGATCAGAAAGAAGTTTCGCAGAATGCTTCTGTGTAGTTTTTATTTGAAGATATTCCTTTTTCGGCGAAAGGCCTCGTAGCGCTCCAAATGACCAATTGCAGTTTCTAGAGAAAGAGTGTTTCAAATCTCCTCAATCAGAAGTAAGTTTCAACTCTCTTAGTTGAACACACAGATCAGAAATAAGTTTCACAGAATGCTTCTGTGTAGTTTTTATTTGAAGATATTGCTATTTCTGAGAAAGCCTCATAGCACTCCACATATCCACTTTCAGTTACCTCAGAAAGAGTGTTTCAAAACACCTCAATAAAAAGTAATGTTCAACTCTGTTAGTTGATCTCACCGATCAGAAAGAAGATTCACTGAATGCTTCTGGGTAGTTTTTATTTGAATATATTCCTTTTTCTGCCATGGGCCTCATAGCACTCCAAATGTCCAGTTGCAGTTTCTATAGAAAGAATGTTTCAAAACTCTTCAATCAAAAGTAAGTTTCAACACTGTTGGCTGAATGCACAGAACAGAGAAAAGTTTCACAGAATGCTTCTTTGTAGTTTTTATTTGAATATATTCCTTTTTCCATGATAGGCCTCATAGTGCTCCAAATGTCCACTTGCAGCTTCTGCAATAAGAGGGATTCAAAACTTCTCAATCAGAAGTAAGGCTCAACTCTATTAGTTGAACGCACAGCTCAGAAAGAAGTTTCATTGAATGCTTCTGTGTAGTTTTTATTTGAAGATATTACTTTTTCCGCGATAGGCCTCATTGTGCTACAAATGTCCACTTGCAGTTTCTACAGATAGAGTGTTTCAAAACTCCTCCATCAAAAGTAAGGTTCAACACACTTAGTTGAACGTACAGATCAGAAAGAAGTTTCACAGAATTCTTCTGTGTAGTTTTTATTTGAAGATATTCCTTTTTCCGCAATAGGCCTCATAGCGCTCCAGATGTCCACTTTCAGTTAAAACACAAAGAGTGTTTCAAAACTCCTCAATCAAAAGTAAGGTTCAACTCTGATAGTAGAACGCACACATCAGAAATAAGTTTCACAGAATGCTTCTGTGTAGTCTTTATTTGAAGATATGCCTTTTTAAGCGATAGGTCTCATAACGCTCCAAATGTCCTCTTGCAGTTTCTACAGAAAGAGTGTTTCAAAACTCCTTAATCCAAAGTAAGGTCCAATTCTGTTAACTGAACGCACAGATTAGAAGTAAGTTTCACAGGATCCTTCTGTATAGTTTTTATTTGAAGATATTCCTTTTTCTGAGATACGCCACATTGCACTCCAAATGTCCACTTGCAGTATATACAGAAAAAGTGTTTCCAATCTCCTCAATCAAAAGTGAGGTTCAACACTCTTATTTGAACGCGCAGATCAGAAAAAAGTTTCACAGAATGCTTTGTGTAGATTTTATTTGAAGATATTCCTTTTTGCATGATAGGCCTCATAGCGATCAAAATTTCCACTTGCGCTTTCTACAGAAAGACTTTCAAAACTCCTGAATCAAAAGTAGCTTGCAACTCTGTTATTTCAACGGACATATCAGAGAGAAGTTTCACAGAATGCTTCTGTGTAGTTTTTATTTGAAGATATTACTTTTTCCGCTATAGGCCTAATAGCGCTGCAAATATTCATTTGCAGTTTCTACAGAAAGAGTGTTTCAAAACTCCTCAATCAAAAGTAAAGTTCAACTCTGTTAGTTGAATGCACAGATCAGAAAGAAGTTTCACAGAATGCTTCTGTGTAGTTTTTATTTGAAGATATTCCTTTTTTGGCGAAAGGCCTCGTAGCGCTCCAAATGACCAATTGCAGTTTCTAGAGAAAGGGTGTTTCAAATCTCCTCAATCAGAAGTAAGTTTCAACTCTCTTAGTTGAACACACCGATCAGAAATAAGTTTCACAGAATGCTTCTGTGTAGTTTTTATTTGAAGATATTGCTATTTCTGCGAAAGCCTCATAGCACTCCAAATATCCACTTTCAGTTACCTCAGAAAGAGTGTTTCAAAACACCTCAATAAAAAGTAATGTTCAACTCTGTTAGTTGATCTCACCGATCAGAAAGAAGATTCACTGAATGCTTCTGGGTAGTTTTTATTTGAATATATTCCTTTTTCTGCCATGGGCCTCATAGCACTCCAAATGTCCAGTTGCAGTTTCTATAGAAAGAATGTTTCAAAACTCTTCAATCAAAAGTAAGTTTCAACTCTGTTGGCTGAATGCAGAGAACAGAAAAATGTTTCAAAGAATGCTTCTTTGTAGTTTTTATTTGAATATATTACTTTTTCCGCGATATGCATCGTAGCACTACAAATGTCCACTTGCTGTTTCTACAGAAAGAGTGTTTCAGAACACCTCAATAAAAGGTGAGGTTCAACACTTTAGTTGAACTCACAGCTCAGAAAGAACTTTCACAGAATGCTTCTGTGTAGTTTTTATTTGAATATATTCCTTTTTCCGCGATAGTCCTCATAGCGCTCCAAATGTCCTCTTGTGGTTTCTACAGAATGAGTGTTTCAAAACTCCTCAATGAAATGTCAGTTTCAACTTGGTTAGTTGAACGCACAGATCAGAAAGAAGTTTCACAGACTGCTTCTTTGTAGTTTTTATTTGAATATATTCCTTTTTCCGCGATTGGCCTCGTAGCGCTCCAATTGTCCACTTGCAGTTTCTACAGAAAGAGTGTTTGAAAAATCCTCAATCAAAAGTAAGCTTCTACACTGTTAGTAGAATGCACAAATCAGAAATATGTTTCACAGAATGCTTCTGTGTAGTTTTTATTTGAAGATATTCCTTTTTCCGCAATAGACCTCATAGGGCTCCAAATGTCCACTTCCAGTTTCTACAGAAAGTGTGTTTCAAAAATCCGCAATCAAAAGTAATTTTCAACTCTGATAGTTGAATGCACAGATCAGAAAGAAGTTTCACAGAATGCTTCTGTGTAGTTTTTATTTCAGGAGATTCCTTTTTCCACCATAGGCCTCATAGCGCTCCAAATGTCCACTTTCAGTTTCTACAGAAAGAGTGTTTCAAAACTCCGCAATCAAAAGTAATTTTCAACTCTGATAGTTGAACGCACGGATCAGAAAGGAGGTTCGCAGAATGCTTCTGTGTAGTTTTTATTTGAAGATCTTCCTTTTTCGGCGAAAGGCCTCGTAGCGCTCCAAATGACCAATTGCAGTTTCTAGGGAAAGAGTGTTTCAAATCTCCTCAATCAGAAGTAAGTTTCAACCCTCTTAGTTGAACACACAGATCAGAAATAAGTTTCACACAATGCTTCTGTGTAGTTTTTATTTGAAGATATTTCTATTTCTGTGAAAGCCTCATAGCACTCCAAATATCCACTTTCAGTTACCTCAGAAGGAGTGTTTCAAAACACCTCAATAAAAAAGTAATGTTCAACTCTGTTAGTTGATCTCACCGATCAGAAAGAAGATTCACTGAATGCTTCTGGGTAGTTTTTATTTGAATATATTCCTTTTTCTGCAATAGGCCTCATAGCACTCCAAATGTCCAGTTGCAGTTTCTATAGAAAGAATGTTTCAAAACTCTTCAATCAAAAGTAAGTTTCAAGTCTGTTGGCTGAATGCACAGAACAGAAAATGTTTCACAGAATGCTTCTTTGTAGTTTTTATTTGAATATATTCCTTTTTCCACGATAGGCCTCATAGTGCTCCAAATGTCCACTTGCAGCTTCTACAATAAGTGGGATTCAAAACTTCTCAATCAGAAGTAAGGCTCAACTCTATTAGTTGAACGCACAGCTCAGAAAGAAGTTTCACTGAATGCTTCTGTGTAGTTTTTATTTGAAGATATTCCTTTTTCCGCGATAGGCCTCATTGTGCTACAAATGTCCACTTGCAGTTTCTACAGATAGAGTGTTTCAAAACTCCTCCATCAAAAGTAAGGTTCAACACACTTAGTTGAACGTACAGATCAGAAAGAAGTTGCACAGAATTCTTCTGTGTAGTTTTTATTTGAAGATATTCCTTTTTCCGCAATAGGCCTCATAGCGCTCCAGATGTCCACTTTCAGTTAAAACACAAAGAGTGTTTCAAAACTCCTCAATCAAAAGTAAGGTTCAACTCTGATAGTAGAACGCACAGATCAGAAATAAGTTTCACAGAATGTTTCTGTGTAGTCTTTATTTGAAGATATGCCTTTTTAAGCGATATGTCTCATAACGCTCCAAATGTCCTCTTGCAGTTTCTACAGAAAGAGTGTTTCAAAACTCCTTAATCCAAAGTAAGGTCCAATTCTGTTAACTGAACTCGCAGATGAGAAAAAAGTTTCACAGGATCCTTCTGTATAGTTTTTATTTGAAGATATTCCTTTTTGCACGATTGGCCTCATAGCGCTCAAAATTTCCACTTGCACTTTCTACAGAAAGACTGTTTCAAAACTCCTCAATCAAAAGTAGTTTTCAACTCTGTTATTTCCACGGACATATCAGAGAGAAGTTTCACAGAATGCTTCTGTGTAGTTTTTATTTGAAGATATTACTTTTTCCAGTATAGGCCTAATAGCGCTGCAAATATTCATTTGCAGTTTCTACAGAAAGAGTGTTTCAAAACTCCTCAATCAAAAGTAAAGTTCAACTCTGTTAGTTGAATGCACAGATCAGAAAGAAGTTTCACAGAATGCTTCTATGTAGTTTTTATTTGAAGATATTCCTTTTTCCGCAATAGGCCTCATAGAGCTCAAAATGTCTACATTCATTTTCTACAGAAAGAGTGTTTCAAGACTCCTCAATCAAAAGTAATTTTCATCTCAGATCGTTGAACTCTCAGATCAGAAAGAAGATTCACAGAATGCTTCTGTGTAGTTTTTATTTGAAGATATTCATTTTTCCACGAGAGGTCTCATTGCGCTCCAAATGTCCACTTGCAGTTCCTACAGAATGAGTGTTTCAAAACTCCTCAATCAAACGTAAGGTTCAACTCTGTTAGTTGAATGCACAGATAAGAAAGTAGTTTCACAGAATGTTCCTGTGTAGCTTTTATTTGTAGATGTTTCTTTTTCACGACAGGCCACATAGAGCTCCAAATGTCCACTTGCAGTTTTTACAGAAAGAGCGTTTCAAAACAACGCAATCAAAAGTACGGTTCAAATCTGTTAGTTGAACTCACAGATCAGAAACAAGTTACACAGAATGCTTCTGTGTCGTTTTCATTTGAAAGTATTTGATTTTCCACGATAGGCCTCGTAGAGCTCCAAATGTCCACTTGCAGTTTCTACAGAAAGAATGTTTCAAAACTCCTCAATCAATAGTAAGATTCAACTCTGTTAGTTGGACGCACAGATGAGAAAGAAGTTTCACAGAATGCTTCTGTGTAGTTTTTATTTGAAGATATCCCTTTTTCCACGATACTCCTCATAGCACTCCAAATGTCCACTTGCAGTTACTACAGAAAGAGTGTTTCAAAACTCCTCAATCAAAAGTAAGGTTCAACTCTATTTGTTGAATGCCCAGATCAGAAAGAAGTTTCACAGAATGCTTTTGTGTAGTTTTTATTTCAAGAGATTCCTTTTTCCACGATAGGCCTCATAGCGCTCCAAATGTCTACTTTCAGTTTCTACAGAAAGAGTGTTTCAAAACTCCGCAATCAAAAGTAATTTTCAACTCTGATAGTTGAACGCACGGATCAGAAAGAAGGTTCGCAGAATGCTTCTGTGTAGTTTTTATTTGAAGATATTCCTTTTTCGGCGAAAGGCCTCGTAGCGCTCCAAATGACCAATTGCAGTTTCTAGAGAAAGAGTGTTTCAAATCTCCTCAATCAGAAGTAAGTTTCAACTCTCTTAGTTGAACACACAGATCAGAAATAAGTTTCACAGAATGCTTCTGTGTAGTTTTTATTTGAAGATATTGCTATTTCTGAGAAAGCCTCATAGCACTCCACATATCCACTTTCAGTTACCTCAGAAAGAGTGTTTCAAAACACCTCAATAAAAAGTAATGTTCAACTCTGTTAGTTGATCTCACCGATCAGAAAGAAGATTCACTGAATGCTTCTGGGTAGTTTTTATTTGAATATATTCCTTTTTCTGCCATGGGCCTCATAGCACTCCAAATGTCCAGTTGCAGTTTCTATAGAAAGAATGTTTCAAAACTCTTCAATCAAAAGTAAGTTTCAACACTGTTGGCTGAATGCACAGAACAGAGAAAAGTTTCACAGAATGCTTCTTTGTAGTTTTTATTTGAATATATTCCTTTTTCCATGATAGGCCTCATAGTGCTCCAAATGTCCACTTGCAGCTTCTGCAATAAGAGGGATTCAAAACTTCTCAATCAGAAGTAAGGCTCAACTCTATTAGTTGAACGCACAGCTCAGAAAGAAGTTTCATTGAATGCTTCTGTGTAGTTTTTATTTGAAGATATTACTTTTTCCGCGATAGGCCTCATTGTGCTACAAATGTCCACTTGCAGTTTCTACAGATAGAGTGTTTCAAAACTCCTCCATCAAAAGTAAGGTTCAACACACTTAGTTGAACGTACAGATCAGAAAGAAGTTTCACAGAATTCTTCTGTGTAGTTTTTATTTGAAGATATTCCTTTTTCCGCAATAGGCCTCATAGCGCTCCAGATGTCCACTTTCAGTTAAAACACAAAGAGTGTTTCAAAACTCCTCAATCAAAAGTAAGGTTCAACTCTGATAGTAGAACGCACAGATCAGAAATAAGTTTCACAGAATGCTTCTGTGTAGTCTTTATTTGAAGATATGCCTTTTTAAGCGATAGGTCTCATAACGCTCCAAATGTCCTCTTGCAGTTTCTACAGAAAGAGTGTTTCAAAACTCCTTAATCCAAAGTAAGGTCCAATTCTGTTAACTGAACGCACAGATTAGAAGTAAGTTTCACAGGATCCTTCTGTATAGTTTTTATTTGAAGATATTCCTTTTTCTGAGATACGCCACATTGCACTCCAAATGTCCACTTGCTGTATATACAGAAAAATGTTTCCAATCTCCTCAATCAAAAGTGAGGTTCAACACTCTTATTTGAACGCGCAGATCAGAAAAAAGTTTCACAGAATGCTTTGTGTAGATTTTATTTGAAGATATTCCTTTTTGCATGATAGGCCTCATAGCGATCAAAATTTCCACTTGCGCTTTCTACAGAAAGACTTTCAAAACTCCTCAATCAAAAGTAGTTTGCAACTCTGTTATTTCAACGGACATATCAGAGAGAAGTTTCACAGAATGCTTCTGTGTAGTTTTTATTTGAAGATATTCCTATTTCTGCGAAAGCCTCATAGCACTCCAAATATCCACTTTCAGTTACCTCAGAAAGAGTGTTTCAAAACACCTCAATAAAAACTAATGTTCAACTCTGTTAGTTGATCTCACCGATGAGAAAGAAGATTCACTGAATGCTTCTGGGTAGTTTTTATTTGAATATATTCCTTTTTCTGCCATGGGCCTCATAGCACTAAAAATGTCCAGTTGCAGTTTCTATAGAAAGAATGTTTTAAAGCTCTTCAATCAAAAGTAAGTTTCAACTCTGTTGGCTGAATGCAGAGAACAGAAAAATATTTCAAAGAATGCTTCTTTGTAGTTTTTATTTGAATATATTACTTTTTCCGCGATATGCATCGTAGCACTACAAATGTCCACTTGCTGTTTCTACAGAAAGAGTGTTTCAGAACACCTCAATAAAAGGTGAGGTTCAACACTTTAGTTGAACTCACAGCTCAGAAAGAAGTTTCACAGAATGCTTCTGTGTAGTTTTTGTTTGAATATATTCCTTTTTCCGCGATAGTCCTCATAGCGCTCCAAATGTCCTCTTGTGGTTTCTACAGAATGAGTGTTTCAAAACTCCTCAATGAAATGTCAGTTTCAACTTGGTTAGTTGAACGCACAGATCAGAAAGAAGTTTCACAGACTGCTTCTTTGTAGTTTTTATTTGAATATATTCCTTTTTCCGCGATTGGCCTCGTAGCGCTCCAATTGTCCACTTGCAGTTTCTACAGAAAGAGTGTTTGAAAAATCCTCAATCAAAAGTAAGCTTCTACACTGTTAGTAGAATGCACAAATCAGAAATATGTTTCACAGCATGCTTCTGTGTAGTTTTTATTTGAAGATATTCCTTTTTCCGCAATAGACCTCATAGGGCTCCAAATGTCCACTTCCAGTTTCTACAGAAAGTGTGTTTCAAAAATCCGCAATCAAAAGTAATTTTCAACTCTGATAGTTGAATGCACAGATCAGAAATAAGTTTCACAGAATGCTTCTGTGTAGTTTTTATTTCAGGAGATTCCTTTTTCCACCATAGGCCTCATAGCGCTCCAAATGTCCACTTTCAGTTTCTACAGAAAGAGTGTTTCAAAACTCCGCAATCAAAAGTAATTTTCAACTCTGATAGTTGAACGCACGGATCAGAAAGGAGGTTCGCAGAATGCTTCTGTGTAGTTTTTATTTGAAGATATTCCTTTTTCGGCGAAAGGCCTCGTAGCGCTCCAAATGACCAATTGCAGTTTCTAGGGAAAGAGTGTTTCAAATCTCCTCAATCAGAAGTAAGTTTCAACCCTCTTAGTTGAACACACAGATCAGAAATAAGTTTCACACAATGCTTCTGTGTAGTTTTTATTTGAAGATATTTCTATTTCTGTGAAAGCCTCATAGCACTACAAATATCCACTTTCAGTTACCTCAGAAGGAGTGTTTCAAAACACCTAAATAAAAAAGTAATGTTCAACTCTGTTAGTTGATCTCACCGATCAGAAAGAAGATTCACTGAATGCTTCTGGGTAGTTTTTATTTGAATATATTCCTTTTTCTGCAATAGGCCTCATAGCACTCCAAATGTCCAGTTGCAGTTTCTATAGAAAGAATGTTTCAAAACTCTTCAATCAAAAGTAAGTTTCAAGTCTGTTGGCTGAATGCACAGAACAGAAAATGTTTCACAGAATGCTTCTTTGTAGTTTTTATTTGAATATATTCCTTTTTCCACGATAGGCCTCATAGTGCTCCAAATGTCCACTTGCAGCTTCTACAATAAGAGGGATTCAAAACTTCTCAATCAGAAGTAAGGCTCAACTCTATTAGTTGAACGCACAGCTCAGAAAGAAGTTTCACTGAATGCTTCTGTGTAGTTTTTATTTGAAGATATTCCTTTTTCCGCGATAGGCCTCATTGTGCTACAAATGTCCACTTGCAGTTTCTACAGATAGAGTGTTTCAAAACTCCTCCATCAAAAGTAAGGTTCAACACACTTAGTTGAACGTACAGATCAGAAAGAAGTTGCACAGAATTCTTC
Organism: Symphalangus syndactylus; assembly: GCF_028878055.3. Classification (NCBI taxonomy): domain Eukaryota; kingdom Metazoa; phylum Chordata; class Mammalia; order Primates; family Hylobatidae; genus Symphalangus; species Symphalangus syndactylus. The sequence continues at coordinate 43,809,177 of NC_072434.2, read as the reverse complement.
TGTGTAGTTTTTATTTGAAGATATTCCTTTTTCCGCAATAGGCCTCATAGCGCTCCAGATGTCCACTTTCAGTTAAAACACAAAGAGTGTTTCAAAACTCCTCAATCAAAAGTAAGCTTCAACTCTGATAGTAGAACGCACAGATCAGAAATAAGTTTCACAGAATGTTTCTGTGTAGTCTTTATTTGAAGATATGCCTTTTTAAGCGATAGGTCTCATAACGCTCCAAATGTCCTCTTGCAGTTTCTACAGAAAGAGTGTTTCAAAACTCCTTAATCCAAAGTAAGGTCCAATTCTGTTAACTGAACTCGCAGATGAGAAAAAAGTTTCACAGGATCCTTCTGTATAGTTTTTATTTGAAGATATTCCTTTTTGCACGATAGGCCTCATAGCGCTCAAAATTTCCACTTGCACTTTCTACAGAAAGACTGTTTCAAAACTCCTCAATCAAAAGTAGTTTTCAACTCTGTTATTTCCACGGACATATCAGAGAGAAGTTTCACAGAATGCTTCTGTGTAGTTTTTATTTGAAGATATTACTTTTTCCAGTATAGGCCTAATAGCGCTGCAAATATTCATTTGCAGTTTCTACAGAAAGAGTGTTTCAAAACTCCTCAATCAAAAGTAAAGTTCAACTCTTTTAGTTGAATGCACAGATCAGAAAGAAGTTTCACAGAATGCTTCTATGTAGTTTTTATTTGAAGATATTCCTTTTTCCGCAATAGGCCTCATAGAGCTCAAAATATCTACATTCATTTTCTACAGAAAGAGTGTTTCAAGACTCCTCAATCAAAAGTAATTTTCATCTCAGATCGTTGAACTCTCAGATCAGAAAGAAGATTCACAGAATGCTTCTGTGTAGTTTTTATTTGAAGATATTCATTTTTCCACGAGAGGTCTCATTGCGCTCCAAATGTCCACTTGCAGTTCCTACAGAATGAGTGTTTCAAAACTCCTCAATCAAACGTAAGGTTCAACTCTGTTAGTTGAATGCACAGATAAGAAAGTAGTTTCACAGAATGTTCCTGTGTAGCTTTTATTTGTAGATGTTTCTTTTTCACGACGGGCCACATAGAGCTCCAAATGTCCACTTGCAGTTTTTACAGAAAGAGCGTTTCAAAACAACGCAATCAAAAGTACGGTTCAAATCTGTTAGTTGAACTCACAGATCAGAAACAAGTTACACAGAATGCTTCTGTGTCGTTTTCATTTGAAAGTATTTGATTTTCCACGATAGGCCTCGTAGAGCTCCAAATGTCCACTTGCAGTTTCTACAGAAAGAATGTTTCAAAACTCCTCAATCAATAGTAAGATTCAACTCTGTTAGTTGGACGCACAGATGAGAAAGAAGTTTCACAGAATGCTTCTGTGTAGTTTTTATTTGAAGATATCCCTTTTTCCACGATACTCCTCATAGCACTCCAAATGTCCACTTGCAGTTACTACAGAAAGAGTGTTTCAAAACTCCTCAATCAAAAGTAAGGTTCAACTCTATTTGTTGAATGCCCAGATCAGAAAGAAGTTTCACAGAATGCTTTTGTGTAGTTTTTATTTCAAGAGATTCCTTTTTCCACGATAGGCCTCATAGCGCTCCAAATGTCTACTTTCAGTTTCTACAGAAAGAGTGTTTCAAAACTCCGCAATCAAAAGTAATTTTCAACTCTGATAGTTGAACGCACGGATCAGAAAGAAGGTTCGCAGAATGCTTCTGTGTAGTTTTTATTTGAAGATATTCCTTTTTCGGCGAAAGGCCTCGTAGCGCTCCAAATGACCAATTGCAGTTTCTAGAGAAAGAGTGTTTCAAATCTCCTCAATCAGAAGTAAGTTTCAACTCTCTTAGTTGAACACACAGATCAGAAATAAGTTTCACAGAATGCTTCTGTGTAGTTTTTATTTGAAGATATTGCTATTTCTGAGAAAGCCTCATAGCACTCCACATATCCACTTTCAGTTACCTCAGAAAGAGTGTTTCAAAACACCTCAATAAAAAGTAATGTTCAACTCTGTTAGTTGATCTCACCGATCAGAAAGAAGATTCACTGAATGCTTCTGGGTAGTTTTTATTTGAATATATTCCTTTTTCTGCCATGGGCCTCATAGCACTCCAAATGTCCAGTTGCAGTTTCTATAGAAAGAATGTTTCAAAACTCTTCAATCAAAAGTAAGTTTCAACACTGTTGGCTGAATGCACAGAACAGAGAAAAGTTTCACAGAATGCTTCTTTGTAGTTTTTATTTGAATATATTCCTTTTTCCATGATAGGTCTCATAGTGCTCCAAATGTCCACTTGCAGCTTCTGCAATAAGAGGGATTCAAAACTTCTCAATCAGAAGTAAGGCTCAACTCTATTAGTTGAACGCACAGCTCAGAAAGAAGTTTCATTGAATGCTTCTGTGTAGTTTTTATTTGAAGATATTACTTTTTCCGCGATAGGCCTCATTGTGCTACAAATGTCCACTTGCAGTTTCTACAGATAGAGTGTTTCAAAACTCCTCCATCAAAAGTAAGGTTCAACACACTTAGTTGAACGTACAGATCAGAAAGAAGTTTCACAGAATTCTTCTGTGTAGTTTTTATTTGAAGATATTCCTTTTTCCGCAATAGGCCTCATAGCGCTCCAGATGTCCACTTTCAGTTAAAACACAAAGAGTGTTTCAAAACTCCTCAATCAAAAGTAAGGTTCAACTCTGATAGTAGAACGCACAGATCAGAAATAAGTTTCACAGAATGCTTCTGTGTAGTCTTTATTTGAAGATATGCCTTTTTAAGCGATAGGTCTCATAACGCTCCAAATGTCCTCTTGCAGTTTCTACAGAAAGAGTGTTTCAAAACTCCTTAATCCAAAGTAAGGTCCAATTCTGTTAACTGAACGCACAGATTAGAAGTAAGTTTCACAGGATCCTTCTGTATAGTTTTTATTTGAAGATATTCCTTTTTCTGAGATACGCCACATTGCACTCCAAATGTCCACTTGCAGTATATACAGAAAAATGTTTCCAATCTCCTCAATCAAAAGTGAGGTTCAACACTCTTATTTGAACGCGCAGATCAGAAAAAAGTTTCACAGAATGCTTTGTGTAGATTTTATTTGAAGATATTCCTTTTTGCATGATAGGCCTCATAGCGATCAAAATTTCCACTTGCGCTTTCTACAGAAAGACTTTCAAAACTCCTCAATCAAAAGTAGTTTGCAACTCTGTTATTTCAACGGACATATCAGAGAGAAGTTTCACAGAATGCTTCTGTGTAGTTTTTATTTGAAGATATTCCTATTTCTGCGAAAGCCTCATAGCACTTCAAATATCCACTTTCAGTTACCTCAGAAAGAGTGTTTCAAAACACCTCAATAAAAAGTAATGTTCAACTCTGTTAGTTGATCTCACCGATCAGAAAGAAGATTCACTGAATGCTTCTGGGTAGTTTTTATTTGAATATATTCCTTTTTCTGCCATGGGCCTCATAGCACTCCAAATGTCCAGTTGCAGTTTCTATAGAAAGAATGTTTCAAAACTCTTCAATCAAAAGTAAGTTTCAAGTCTGTTGGCTGAATGCAGAGAACAGAAAAATGTTTCAAAGAATGCTTCTTTGTAGTTTTTATTTGAATATATTACTTTTTCCGCGATATGCATCGTAGCACTACAAATGTCCACTTGCTGTTTCTACAGAAAGTGTTTCAGAACACCTCAATAAAAGGTGAGGTTCAACACTTTAGTTGAACTCACAGCTCAGAAAGAAGTTTCACAGAATGCTTCTGTGTAGTTTTTATTTGAATATATTCCTTTTTCCGCGATAGTCCTCATAGCGCTCCAAATGTCCTCTTGTGGTTTCTACAGAATGAGTGTTTCAAAACTCCTCAATGAAATGTCAGTTTCAACTTGGTTAGTTGAACGCACAGATCAGAAAGAAGTTTCACAGACTGCTTCTTTGTAGTTTTTATTTGAATATATTCCTTTTTCCGCGATTGGCCTCGTAGCGCTCCAATTGTCCACTTGCAGTTTCTACAGAAAGAGTGTTTGAAAAATCCTCAATCAAAAGTAAGCTTCTACACTGTTAGTAGAATGCACAAATCAGAAATATGTTTCACAGAATGCTTCTGTGTAGTTTTTATTTGAAGATATTCCTTTTTCCGCAATAGACCTCATAGGGCTCCAAATGTCCACTTCCAGTTTCTACAGAAAGTGTGTTTCAAAAATCCGCAATCAAAAGTAATTTTCAACTCTGATAGTTGAACGCACAGATCAGAAATAAGTTTCACAGAATGCTTCTGTGTAGTTTTTATTTCAGGAGATTCCTTTTTCCACCATAGGCCTCATAGCGCTCCAAATGTCCACTTTCAGTTTCTACAGAAAGAGTGTTTCAAAACTCCGCAATCAAAAGTAATTTTCAACTCTGATAGTTGAACGCACGGATCAGAAAGGAGGTTCGCAGAATGCTTCTGTGTAGTTTTTATTTGAAGATATTCCTTTTTAGGCGAAAGGCCTCGTAGCGCTCCAAATGACCAATTGCACTTTCTAGGGAAAGAGTGTTTCAAATCTTCTCAATCAGAAGTAAGTTTCAACCCTCTTAGTTGAACACACAGATCAGAAATAAGTTTCACACAATGCTTCTGTGTAGTTTTTATTTGAAGATATTTCTATTTCTGTGAAAGCCTCATAGCACTACAAATATCCACTTTCAGTTACCTCAGAAGGAGTGTTTCAAAACACCTAAATAAAAAAGTAATGTTCAACTCTGTTAGTTGATCTCACCGATCAGAAAGAAGATTCACTGAATGCTTCTGGGTAGTTTTTATTTGAATATATTCCTTTTTCTGCAATAGGCCTCATAGCACTCCAAATGTCCAGTTGCAGTTTCTATAGAAAGAATGTTTCAAAACTCTTCAATCAAAAGTATGTTTCAAGTCTGTTGGCTGAATGCACAGAACAGAAAATGTTTCACAGAATGCTTCTTTGTAGTTTTTATTTGAATATATTCCTTTTTCCACGATAGGCCTCATAGTGCTCCAAATGTCCACTTGCAGCTTCTACAATAAGAGGGATTCAAAACTTCTCAATCAGAAGTAAGGCTCAACCCTATTAGTTGAACGCACAGCTCAGAAAGAAGTTTCACTGAATGCTTCTGTGTAGTTTTTATTTGAAGATATTCCTTTTTCCGCGATAGGCCTCATTGTGCTACAAATATCCACTTGCAGTTTCTACAGATAGAGTGTTTCAAAACTCCTCCATCAAAAGTAAGGTTCAACACACTTAGTTGAACGTACAGATCAGAAAGAAGTTTCACAGAATTCTTCTGTGTAGTTTTTATTTGAAGATATTCCTTTTTCCGCAATAGGCCTCATAGCGCTCCAGATGTCCACTTTCAGTTAAAACACAAAGAGTGTTTCAAAACTCCTCAATCAAAAGTAAGATTCAACTCTGATAGTAGAACGCACAGATCAGAAATAAGTTTCACAGAATGTTTCTGTGTAGTCTTTATTTGAAGATATGCCTTTTTAAGCGATAGGTCTCATAACGCTCCAAATGTCCTCTTGCAGTTTCTACAGAAAGAGTGTTTCAAAATTCCTTAATCCAAAGTAAGGTCCAATTCTGTTAACTGAACTCGCAGATGAGAAAAAAGTTTCACAGAATCCTTCTGTATAGTTTTTATTTGAAGATATTCCTTTTTGCACGATAGGCCTCATAGCGCTCAAAATTTCCACTTGCACTTTCTACAGAAAGACTGTTTCAAAACTCCTCAATCAAAAGTAGTTTTCAACTCTGTTATTTCCACGGACATATCAGAGAGAAGTTTCACAGAATGCTTCTGTGTAGTTTTTATTTGAAGATATTACTTTTTCCAGTATAGGCCTAATAGCGCTGCAAATATTCATTTGCAGTTTCTACAGAAAGAGTGTTTCAAAACTCCTCAATCAAAAGTAAAGTTCAACTCTGTTAGTTGAATGCACAGATCAGAAAGAAGTTTCACAGAATGCTTCTATGTAGTTTTTATTTGAAGATATTCCTTTTTCCGCAATAGGCCTCATAGAGCTCAAAATGTCTACATTCATTTTCTACAGAAAGAGTGTTTCAAGACTCCTCAATCAAAAGTAATTTTCATCTCAGATCGTTGAACTCTCAGATCAGAAAGAAGATTCACAGAATGCTTCTGTGTAGTTTTTATTTGAAGATATTCATTTTTCCACGAGAGGTCTCATTGCGCTCCAAATGTCCACTTGCAGTTCCTACAGAATGAGTGTTTCAAAACTCCTCAATCAAACGTAAGGTTCAACTCTGTTAGTTGAATGCACAGATAAGAAAGTAGTTTCACAGAATGTTCCTGTGTAGCTTTTATTTGTAGATGTTTCTTTTTCACGACGGGCCACATAGAGCTCCAAATGTCCACTTGCAGTTTTTACAGAAAGAGCGTTTCAAAACAACGCAATCAAAAGTACGGTTCAAATCTGTTAGTTGAACTCACAGATCAGAAACAAGTTACACAGAATGCTTCTGTGTCGTTTTCATTTGAAAGTATTTGATTTTCCACGATAGGCCTCGTAGAGCTCCAAATGTCCACTTACAGTTTCTACAGAAAGAATGTTTCAAAACTCCTCAATCAATAGTAAGATTCAACTCTGTTAGTTGGACGCACAGATGAGAAAGAAGTTTCACAGAATGCTTCTGTGTAGTTTTTATTTGAAGATATCCCTTTTTCCACGATACTCCTCATAGCACTCCAAATGTCCACTTGCAGTTACTACAGAAAGAGTGTTTCAAAACTCCTCAATCAAAAGTAAGGTTCAACTCTATTTGTTGAATGCCCAGATCAGAAATAAGTTTCAAAGAATGCTTCTGTGTAGTTTTTATTTCAAGAGATTCCTTTTTCCACGATAGGCCTCATAGCGCTCCAAATGTCTACTTTCAGTTTCTACACAAAGAGTGTTTCAAAACTCCGCAATCAAAAGTAATTTTCAACTCTGATAGTTGAACGCACGGATCAGAAAGAAGGTTCGCAGAATGCTTCTGTGTAGTTTTTATTTGAAGATATTCCTTTTTCGGCGAAAGGCCTCGTAGCGCTCCAAATGACCAATTGCAGTTTCTAGAGAAAGAGTGTTTCAAATCTCCTCAATCAGAAGTAAGTTTCAACTCTCTTAGTTGAACACACCGATCAGAAATAAGTTTCACAGAATGCTTCTGTGTAGTTATTATTTGAAGATATTGCTATTTCTGAGAAAGCCTCATAGCACTCCACATATCCACTTTCAGTTACCTCAGAAAGAGTGTTTCAAAACACCTCAATAAAAAGTAATGTTCAACTCTGTTAGTTGATCTCACCGATCAGAAAGAAGATTCACTGAATGCTTCTGGGTAGTTTTTATTTGAATATATTCCTTTTTCTGCCATGGGCCTCATAGCACTCCAAATGTCCAGTTGCAGTTTCTATAGAAAGAATGTTTCAAAACTCTTCAATCAAAAGTAAGTTTCAAAACTGTTGGCTGAATGCACAGAACAGAGAAAAGTTTCACAGAATGCTTCTTTGTAGTTTTTATTTGAATATATTCCTTTTTCCATGATAGGCCTCATAGTGCTCCAAATGTCCACTTGCAGCTTCTGCAATAAGAGGGATTCAAAACTTCTCAATCAGAAGTAAGGCTCAACTCTATTAGTTGAACGCACAGCTTAGAAAGAAGTTTCATTGAATGCTTCTGTGTAGTTTTTATTTGAAGATATTCCTTTTTCCGCGATAGGCCTCATTGTGCTACAAATGTCCACTTGCAGTTTCTACAGATAGAGTGTTTCAAAACTCCTCCATCAAAAGTAAGGTTCAACACACTTAGTTGAACGTACAGATCAGAAAGAAGTTTCACAGAATTCTTCTGTGTAGTTTTTATTTGAAAATATTCCTTTTTCCGCAATAGGCCTCATAGCGCTCCAGATGTCCACTTTCAGTTAAAACACAAAGAGTGTTTCAAAACTCCTCAATCAAAAGTAAGGTTCAACTCTGATAGTAGAACGCACAGATCAGAAATAAGTTTCACAGAATGCTTCTGTGTAGTCTTTATTTGAAGATATGCCTTTTTAAGCGATAGGTCTCATAACGCTCCAAATGTCCTCTTGCAGTTTCTACAGAAAGAGTGTTTCAAAACTCCTTAATCCAAAGTAAGGTCCAATTCTGTTAACTGAACGCACAGATTAGAAGTAAGTTTCACAGGATCCTTCTGTATAGTTTTTATTTGAAGATATTCCTTTTTCTGAGATACGCCACATTGCACTCCAAATGTCCACTTGCAGTATATACAGAAAAATGTTTCCAATCTCCTCAATCAAAAGTGAGGTTCAACACTCTTATTTGAACGCGCAGATCAGAAAAAAGTTTCACAGAATGCTTTGTGTAGATTTTATTTGAAGATATTCCTTTTTGCATGATAGGCCTCATAGCGATCAAAATTTCCACTTGCGCTTTCTACAGAAAGACTTTCAAAACTCCTCAATCAAAAGTAGTTTGCAACTCTGTTATTTCAACGGACATATCAGAGAGAAGTTTCACAGAATGCTTCTGTGTAGTTTTTATTTGAAGATATTACTTTTTCCGCTGTAGGCCTAATAGCGCTGCAAATATTCATTTGCAGTTTCTACAGAAAGAGTGTTTCAAAACTCCTCAATCAAAAGTAAAGTTCAACTCTGTTAGTTGAATGCACAGATCAGAAAGAAGTTTCACAGAATGCTTCTGTGTAGTTTTTATTTGAAGATATTCCTTTTTCGGCGAAAGGCCTCGTAGCGCTCCAAATGACCAATTGCAGTTTCTAGAGAAAGGGTGTTTCAAATCTCCTCAATCAGAAGTAAGTTTCAACTCTCTTAGTTGAACACACCGATCAGAAATAAGTTTCACAGAATGCTTCTGTGTAGTTTTTATTTGAAGATATTGCTATTTCTGCGAAAGCCTCATAGCACTCCAAATATCCACTTTCAGTTACCTCAGAAAGAGTGTTTCAAAACACCTCAATAAAAAGTAATGTTCAACTCTATTAGTTGATCTCACCGATCAGAAAGAAGATTCACTGAATGCTTCTGGGTAGTTTTTATTTGAATATATTCCTTTTTCTGCCATGGGCCTCATAGCACTCCAAATGTCCAGTTGCAGTTTCTATAGAAAGAATGTTTCAAAACTCTTCAATCAAAAGTAAGTTTCAACTCTGTTGGCTGAATGCAGAGAACAGAAAAATGTTTCAAAGAATGCTTCTTTGTAGTTTTTATTTGAATATATTACTTTTTCCGCGATATGCATCGTAGCACTACAAATGTCCACTTGCTGTTTCTACAGAAAGAGTGTTTCAGAACACCTCAACAAAAGGTGAGGTTCAACACTTTAGTTGAACTCACAGCTCAGAAAGAAGTTTCACAGAATGCTTCTGTGTAGTTTTTATTTGAATATATTCCTTTTTCCGCGATAGTCCTCATAGCGCTCCAAATGTCCTCTTGTGGTTTCTACAGAATGAGTGTTTCAAAACTCCTCAATGAAATGTCAGTTTCAACTTGGTTAGTTGAACGCACAGATCAGAAAGTAGTTTCACAGACTGCTTCTTTGTAGTTTTTATTTGAATATATTCCTTTTTCCGCGATTGGCCTCGTAGCGCTCCAATTGTCCACTTGCAGTTTCTACAGAAAGAGTGTTTGAAAAATCCTCAATCAAAAGTAAGCTTCTACACTGTTAGTAGAATGCACAAATCAGAAATATGTTTCACAGAATGCTTCTGTGTAGTTTTTATTTGAAGATATTCCTTTTTCCGCAATAGACCTCATAGGGCTCCAAATGTCCACTTCCAGTTTCTACAGAAAGTGTGTTTCAAAACTCCGCAATCAAAAGTAATTTTCAAATCTGATAGTTGAACGCACAGATCAGAAATAAGTTTCACAGAATGCTTCTGTGTAGTTTTTATTTCAGGAGATTCCTTTTTCCACCATAGGCCTCATAGCGCTCCAAATGTCCACTTTCAGTTTCTACAGAAAGAGTGTTTCAAAACTCCGCAATCAAAAGTAATTTTCAACTCTGATAGTTGAACGCACGGATCAGAAAGGAGGTTCGCAGAATGCTTCTGTGTAGTTTTTATTTGAAGATCTTCCTTTTTCGGCGAAAGGCCTCGTAGCGCTCCAAATGACCAATTGCAGTTTCTAGGGAAAGAGTGTTTCAAATCTCCTCAATCAGAAGTAAGTTTCAACCCTCTTAGTTGAACACACAGATCAGAAATAAGTTTCACAGAATGCTTCTGTGTAGTTTTTATTTGAAGATATTTCTATTTCTGTGAAAGCCTCATAGCACTACAAATATCCACTTTCAGTTACCTCAGAAGGAGTGTTTCAAAACTCCTCAATCAAAAGTAAGGTTCAACTCTGATAGTAGAACGCACAGATCAGAAAGAAGATTCACAGAATGCTTCTGTGTAGTCTTTATTTGAAGATATGCCTTTTTAAGCGATAGGTCTCATAACGCTCCAAATGTCCTCTTGCAGTTTCTACAGAAAGAGTGTTTCAAAACTCCTTAATCCAAAGTAAGGTCCAATTCTGTTAACTGAACGCACAGATTAGAAGTAAGTTTCACAGGATCCTTCTGTATAGTTTTTGTTTGAAGATATTCCTTTTTCTGAGATACGCCACATTGCACTCAATATGTCCACTTGCAGTATATACAGAAAAAGTGTTTCCAATCTCCTCAATCAAAAGTGAGGTTCAACACTCTTATTTGAACGCGCAGATCAGAAAAAAGTTTCACAGAATGCTTTGTGTAGATTTTATTTGAAGATATTCCTTTTTGCACGATAGGCCTCATAGCGATCAAAATTTCCACTTGCGCTTTCTACAGAAAGACTTTCAAAACTCCTCAATCAAAAGTAGTTTGCAACTCTGTTATTTCAACGGACATATCAGAGAGAAGTTTCACAGAATGCTTCTGTGTAGTTTTTATTTGAAGATATTACTTTTTCCGCTATAGGCCTAATAGCGCTGCAAATATTCATTTGCAGTTTCTACAGAAAGAGTGTTTCAAAACTCCTCAATCAAAAGTAAAGTTCAACTCTGTTAGTTGAACGCACAGATCAGAAAGAAGTTTCACAGAATGCTTCTGTGTAGTTTTTATTTGAAGATATTCCTTTTTCGGCGAAAGGCCTCGTAGCGCTCCAAATGACCAATTGCAGTTTCTAGAGAAAGGGTGTTTCAAATCTCCTCAATCAGAAGTAAGTTTCAACTCTCTTAGTTGAACACACCGATCAGAAATAAGTTTCACAGAATGCTTCTGTGTAGTTTTTATTTGACGATATTGCTATTTCTGCGAAAGCCTCATAGCACTCCAAATATCCACTTTCAGTTACCTCAGAAAGAGTGTTTCAAAACACCTCAATAAAAAGTAATGTTCAACTCTGTTAGTTGATCTCACCGATCAGAAAGAAGATTCACTGAATGCTTCTGGGTAGTTTTTATTTGAATATATTCCTTTTTCTGCCATGGGCCTCATAGCACTCCAAATGTCCAGTTGCAGTTTCTATAGAAAGAATGTTTCAAAACTCTTCAATCAAAAGTAAGTTTCAACTCTGTTGGCTGAATGCAGAGAACAGAAAAATGTTTCAAATAATGCTTCTTTGTAGTTTTTATTTGAATATATTACTTTTTCCGCGATATGCATCGTAGCACTCCAAATGTCCACTTGCAGTTACTACAGAAAGAGTGTTTCAAAACTCCTCAATCAAAAGTAAGGTTCAACTCTATTTGTTGAATGCCCAGATCAGAAATAAGTTTCAAAGAATGCTTCTGTGTAGTTTTTATTTCAAGAGATTAATTTTTCCACGATAGGCCTCATAGCGCTCCAAATGTCTACTTTCAGTTTCTACAGAAAGAGTGTTTCAAAACTCCGCAATCAAAAGTAATTTTCAACTCTGATAGTTGAACGCACGGATCAGAAAGAAGGTTCGCAGAATGCTTCTGTGTAGTTTTTATTTGAAGATATTCCTTTTTCGGCGAAAGGCCTCGTAGCGCTCCAAATGACCAATTGCAGTTTCTAGGGAAAGAGTGTTTCAAATCTCCTCAATCAGAAGTAAGTTTCAACTCTCTTAGTTGAACACACAGATCAGAAATAAGTTTCACACAATGCTTCTGTGTAGTTTTTATTTGAAGATATTTCTATTTCTGTGAAAGCCTCATAGCACTACAAATATCCACTTTCAGTTACCTCAGAAAGAGTGTTTCAAAACGCCTCAATAAAAAAGTAATGTTCAACTCTGTTAGTTGATCTCACCGATCAGAAAGAAGATTCACTGAATGCTTCTGGGTAGTTTTTATTTGAATATATTCCTTTTTCTGCAATAGGCCTCATAGCACTCCAAATGTCCAGTTGCAGTTTCTATAGAAAGAATGTTTCAAAACTCTTCAATCAAAAGTAAGTTTCAAGTCTGTTGGCTGAATGCACAGAACAGAAAATGTTTCACAGAATGCTTCTTTGTAGTTTTTATTTGAATATATTCCTTTTTCCACGATAGGCCTCGTAGTGCTCCAAATGTCCACTTGCAGCTTCTACAATAAGAGGGATTCAAAACTTCTCAATCAGAAGTAAGGCTCAACTCTATTAGTTGAACGCACAGCTCAGAAAGAAGTTTCACTGAATGCTTCTGTGTAGTTTTTATTTGAAGATATTCCTTTTTCCGCGATAGGCCTCATTGTGCTACAAATGTCCACTTGCAGTTTCTACAGATAGAGTGTTTCAAAACTCCTCCATCAAAAGTAAGGTTCAACACACTTAGTTGAACGTACAGATCAGAAAGAAGTTTCACAGAATTCTTCTGTGTAGTTTTTATTTGAAGATATTCCTTTTTCCGCAATAGGCCTCATAGCGCTCCAGATGTCCACTTTCAGTTAAAACACAAAGAGTGTTTCAAAACTCCTCAATCAAAAGTAAGGTTCAACTCTGATAGTAGAACGCACAGATCAGAAATAAGTTTCACAGAATGCTTCTGTGTAGTCTTTATTTGAAGATATGCCTTTTTAAGCGATAGGTCTCATAACGCTCCAAATGTCCTCTTGCAGTTTCTACAGAAAGAGTGTTTCAAAACTCCTTAATCCAAAGTAAGGTCCAATTCTGTTAACTGAACGCACAGATTAGAAGTAAGTTTCACAGGATCCTTCTGTATAGTTTTTATTTGAAGATATTCCTTTTTCTGAGATACGCCACATTGCACTCCAAATGTCCACTTGCAGTATATACAGAAAAATGTTTCCAATCTCCTCAATCAAAAGTGAGGTTCAACACTCTTATTTGAACGCGCAGATCAGAAAAAAGTTTCACAGAATGCTTTGTGTAGATTTTATTTGAAGATATTCCTTTTTGCATGATAGGCCTCATAGCGATCAAAATTTCCACTTGCGCTTTCTACAGAAAGACTTTCAAAACTCCTCAATCAAAAGTAGTTTGCAACTCTGTTATTTCAACGGACATATCAGAGAGAAGTTTCACAGAATGCTTCTGTGTAGTTTTTATTTGAAGATATTACTTTTTCCGCTATAGGCCTAATAGCGCTGCAAATATTCATTTGCAGTTTCTACAGAAAGAGTGTTTCAAAACTCCTCAATCAAAAGTAAAGTTCAACTCTGTTAGTTGAATGCACAGATCAGAAAGAAGTTTCACAGAATGCTTCTGTGTAGTTTTTATTTGAAGATATTCCTTTTTCGGCGAAAGGCCTCGTAGCGCTCCAAATGACCAATTGCAGTTTCTAGAGAAAGGGTGTTTCAAATCTCCTCAATCAGAAGTAAGTTTCAACTCTCTTAGTTGAACACACCGATCAGAAATAAGTTTCACAGAATGCTTCTGTGTAGTTTTTATTTGAAGATATTGCTATTTCTGCGAAAGCCTCATAGCACTCCAAATATCCACTTTCAGTTACCTCAGAAAGAGTGTTTCAAAACACCTCAATAAAAAGTAATGTTCAACTCTGTTAGTTGATCTCACCGATCAGAAAGAAGATTCACTGAATGCTTCTGGGTAGTTTTTATTTGAATATATTCCTTTTTCTGCCATGGGCCTCATAGCACTCCAAATGTCCAGTTGCAGTTTCTATAGAAAGAATGTTTCAAAACTCTTCAATCAAAAGTAAGTTTCAACTCTGTTGGCTGAATGCAGAGAACAGAAAAATGTTTCAAAGAATGCTTCTTTGTAGTTTTTATTTGAATATATTACTTTTTCCGCGATATGCATCGTAGCACTACAAATGTCCACTTGCTGTTTCTACAGAAAGAGTGTTTCAGAACACCTCAACAAAAGGTGAGGTTCAACACTTTAGTTGAACTCACAGCTCAGAAAGAAGTTTCACAGAATGCTTCTGTGTAGTTTTTATTTGAATATATTCCTTTTTCCGCGATAGTCCTCATAGCGCTCCAAATGTCCTCTTGTGGTTTCTACAGAATGAGTGTTTCAAAACTCCTCAATGAAATGTCAGTTTCAACTTGGTTAGTTGAACGCACAGATCAGAAAGTAGTTTCACAGACTGCTTCTTTGTAGTTTTTATTTGAATATATTCCTTTTTCCGCGATTGGCCTCGTAGCGCTCCAATTGTCCACTTGCAGTTTCTACAGAAAGAGTGTTTGAAAAATCCTCAATCAAAAGTAAGCTTCTACACTGTTAGTAGAATGCACAAATCAGAAATATGTTTCACAGAATGCTTCTGTGTAGTTTTTATTTGAAGATATTCCTTTTTCCGCAATAGACCTCATAGGGCTCCAAATGTCCACTTCCAGTTTCTACAGAAAGTGTGTTTCAAAACTCCGCAATCAAAAGTAATTTTCAAATCTGATAGTTGAACGCACAGATCAGAAATAAGTTTCACAGAATGCTTCTGTGTAGTTTTTATTTCAGGAGATTCCTTTTTCCACCATAGGCCTCATAGCGCTCCAAATGTCCACTTTCAGTTTCTACAGAAAGAGTGTTTCAAAACTCCGCAATCAAAAGTAATTTTCAACTCTGATAGTTGAACGCACGGATCAGAAAGGAGGTTCGCAGAATGCTTCTGTGTAGTTTTTATTTGAAGATCTTCCTTTTTCGGCGAAAGGCCTCGTAGCGCTCCAAATGACCAATTGCAGTTTCTAGGGAAAGAGTGTTTCAAATCTCCTCAATCAGAAGTAAGTTTCAACCCTCTTAGTTGAACACACAGATCAGAAATAAGTTTCACAGAATGCTTCTGTGTAGTTTTTATTTGAAGATATTTCTATTTCTGTGAAAGCCTCATAGCACTACAAATATCCACTTTCAGTTACCTCAGAAGGAGTGTTTCAAAACTCCTCAATCAAAAGTAAGGTTCAACTCTGATAGTAGAACGCACAGATCAGAAAGAAGATTCACAGAATGCTTCTGTGTAGTCTTTATTTGAAGATATGCCTTTTTAAGCGATAGGTCTCATAACGCTCCAAATGTCCTCTTGCAGTTTCTACAGAAAGAGTGTTTCAAAACTCCTTAATCCAAAGTAAGGTCCAATTCTGTTAACTGAACGCACAGATTAGAAGTAAGTTTCACAGGATCCTTCTGTATAGTTTTTGTTTGAAGATATTCCTTTTTCTGAGATACGCCACATTGCACTCAATATGTCCACTTGCAGTATATACAGAAAAAGTGTTTCCAATCTCCTCAATCAAAAGTGAGGTTCAACACTCTTATTTGAACGCGCAGATCAGAAAAAAGTTTCACAGAATGCTTTGTGTAGATTTTATTTGAAGATATTCCTTTTTGCACGATAGGCCTCATAGCGATCAAAATTTCCACTTGCGCTTTCTACAGAAAGACTTTCAAAACTCCTCAATCAAAAGTAGTTTGCAACTCTGTTATTTCAACGGACATATCAGAGAGAAGTTTCACAGAATGCTTCTGTGTAGTTTTTATTTGAAGATATTACTTTTTCCGCTATAGGCCTAATAGCGCTGCAAATATTCATTTGCAGTTTCTACAGAAAGAGTGTTTCAAAACTCCTCAATCAAAAGTAAAGTTCAACTCTGTTAGTTGAACGCACAGATCAGAAAGAAGTTTCACAGAATGCTTCTGTGTAGTTTTTATTTGAAGATATTCCTTTTTCGGCGAAAGGCCTCGTAGCGCTCCAAATGACCAATTGCAGTTTCTAGAGAAAGGGTGTTTCAAATCTCCTCAATCAGAAGTAAGTTTCAACTCTCTTAGTTGAACACACCGATCAGAAATAAGTTTCACAGAATGCTTCTGTGTAGTTTTTATTTGACGATATTGCTATTTCTGCGAAAGCCTCATAGCACTCCAAATATCCACTTTCAGTTACCTCAGAAAGAGTGTTTCAAAACACCTCAATAAAAAGTAATGTTCAACTCTGTTAGTTGATCTCACCGATCAGAAAGAAGATTCACTGAATGCTTCTGGGTAGTTTTTATTTGAATATATTCCTTTTTCTGCCATGGGCCTCATAGCACTCCAAATGTCCAGTTGCAGTTTCTATAGAAAGAATGTTTCAAAACTCTTCAATCAAAAGTAAGTTTCAACTCTGTTGGCTGAATGCAGAGAACAGAAAAATGTTTCAAAGAATGCTTCTTTGTAGTTTTTATTTGAATATATTACTTTTTCCGCGATATGCATCGTAGCACTCCAAATGTCCACTTGCAGTTACTACAGAAAGAGTGTTTCAAAACTCCTCAATCAAAAGTAAGGTTCAACTCTATTTGTTGAATGCCCAGATCAGAAATAAGTTTCAAAGAATGCTTCTGTGTAGTTTTTATTTCAAGAGATTAATTTTTCCACGATAGGCCTCATAGCGCTCCAAATGTCTACTTTCAGTTTCTACAGAAAGAGTGTTTCAAAACTCCGCAATCAAAAGTAATTTTCAACTCTGATAGTTGAACGCACGGATCAGAAAGAAGGTTCGCAGAATGCTTCTGTGTAGTTTTTATTTGAAGATATTCCTTTTTCGGCGAAAGGCCTCGTAGCGCTCCAAATGAACAATTGCAGTTTCTAGGGAAAGAGTGTTTCAAATCTCCTCAATCAGAAGTAAGTTTCAACTCTCTTAGTTGAACACACAGATCAGAAATAAGTTTCACACAATGCTTCTGTGTAGTTTTTATTTGAAGATATTTCTATTTCTGTGAAAGCCTCATAGCACTACAAATATCCACTTTCAGTTACCTCAGAAGGAGTGTTTCAAAACGCCTCAATAAAAAAGTAATGTTCAACTCTGTTAGTTGATCTCACCGATCAGAAAGAAGATTCACTGAATGCTTCTGGGTAGTTTTTATTTGAATATATTCCTTTTTCTGCAATAGGCCTCATAGCACTCCAAATGTCCAGTTGCAGTTTCTATAGAAAGAATGTTTCAAAACTCTTCAATCAAAAGTAAGTTTCAAGTCTGTTGGCTGAATGCACAGAACAGAAAATGTTTCACAGAATGCTTCTTTGTAGTTTTTATTTGAATATATTCCTTTTTCCACGATAGGCCTCGTAGTGCTCCAAATGTCCACTTGCAGCTTCTACAATAAGAGGGATTCAAAACTTCTCAATCAGAAGTAAGGCTCAACTCTATTAGTTGAACGCACAGCTCAGAAAGAAGTTTCACTGAATGCTTCTGTGTAGTTTTTATTTGAAGATATTCCTTTTTCCGCGATAGGCCTCATTGTGCTACAAATGTCCACTTGCAGTTTCTACAGATAGAGTGTTTCAAAACTCCTCCATCAAAAGTAAGGTTCAACACACTTAGTTGAACGTACAGATCAGAAAGAAGTTTCACAGAATTCTTCTGTGTAGTTTTTATTTGAAGATATTCCTTTTTCCGCAATAGGCCTCATAGCGCTCCAGATGTCCACTTTCAGTTAAAACACAAAGAGTGTTTCAAAACTCCTCAATCAAAAGTAAGGTTCAACTCTGATAGTAGAACGCACAGATCAGAAATAAGTTTCACAGAATGCTTCTGTGTAGTCTTTATTTGAAGATATGCCTTTTTAAGCGATAGGTCTCATAACGCTCCAAATGTCCTCTTGCAGTTTCTACAGAAAGAGTGTTTCAAAACTCCTTAATCCAAAGTAAGGTCCAATTCTGTTAACTGAACGCACAGATTAGAAGTAAGTTTCACAGGATCCTTCTGTATAGTTTTTATTTGAAGATATTCCTTTTTCTGAGATACGCCACATTGCACTCCAAATGTCCACTTGCAGTATATACAGAAAAATGTTTCCAATCTCCTCAATCAAAAGTGAGGTTCAACACTCTTATTTGAACGCGCAGATCAGAAAAAAGTTTCACAGAATGCTTTGTGTAGATTTTATTTGAAGATATTCCTTTTTGCACGATAGGCCTCATAGCGATCAAAATTTCCACTTGCGCTTTCTACAGAAAGACTTTCAAAACTCCTCAATCAAAAGTAGTTTGCAACTCTGTTATTTCAACGGACATATCAGAGAGAAGTTTCACAGAATGCTTCTGTGTAGTTTTTATTTGAAGATATTACTTTTTCCGCTATAGGCCTAATAGCGCTGCAAATATTCATTTGCAGTTTCTACAGAAAGAGTGTTTCAAAACTCCTCAATCAAAAGTAAAGTTCAACTCTGTTAGTTGAACGCACAGATCAGAAAGAAGTTTCACAGAATGCTTCTGTGTAGTTTTTATTTGAAGATATTCCTTTTTCGGCGAAAGGCCTCGTAGCGCTCCAAATGACCAATTGCAGTTTCTAGAGAAAGGGTGTTTCAAATCTCCTCAATCAGAAGTAAGTTTCAACTCTCTTAGTTGAACACACCGATCAGAAATAAGTTTCACAGAATGCTTCTGTGTAGTTTTTATTTGAAGATATTGCTATTTCTGCGAAAGCCTCATAGCACTCCAAATATCCACTTTCAGTTACCTCAGAAAGAGTGTTTCAAAACACCTCAATAAAAAGTAATGTTCAACTCTGTTAGTTGATCTCACCGATCAGAAAGAAGATTCACTGAATGCTTCTGGGTAGTTTTTATTTGAATATATTCCTTTTTCTGCCATGGGCCTCATAGCACTCCAAATGTCCAGTTGCAGTTTCTATAGAAAGAATGTTTCAAAACTCTTCAATCAAAAGTAAGTTTCAACTCTGTTGGCTGAATGCAGAGAACAGAAAAATGTTTCAAAGAATGCTTCTTTGTAGTTTTTATTTGAATATATTACTTTTTCCGCGATATGCATCGTAGCACTACAAATGTCCACTTGCTGTTTCTACAGAAAGAGTGTTTCAGAACACCTCAACAAAAGGTGAGGTTCAACACTTTAGTTGAACTCACAGCTCAGAAAGAAGTTTCACAGAATGCTTCTGTGTAGTTTTTATTTGAATATATTCCTTTTTCCGCGATAGTCCTCATAGCGCTCCAAATGTCCTCTTGTGGTTTCTACAGAATGAGTGTTTCAAAACTCCTCAATGAAATGTCAGTTTCAACTTGGTTAGTTGAACGCACAGATCAGAAAGTAGTTTCACAGACTGCTTCTTTGTAGTTTTTATTTGAATATATTCCTTTTTCCGCGATTGGCCTCGTAGCGCTCCAATTGTCCACTTGCAGTTTCTACAGAAAGAGTGTTTGAAAAATCCTCAATCAAAAGTAAGCTTCTACACTGTTAGTAGAATGCACAAATCAGAAATATGTTTCACAGAATGCTTCTGTGTAGTTTTTATTTGAAGATATTCCTTTTTCCGCAATAGACCTCATAGGGCTCCAAATGTCCACTTCCAGTTTCTACAGAAAGTGTGTTTCAAAACTCCGCAATCAAAAGTAATTTTCAAATCTGATAGTTGAACGCACAGATCAGAAATAAGTTTCACAGAATGCTTCTGTGTAGTTTTTATTTCAGGAGATTCCTTTTTCCACCATAGGCCTCATAGCGCTCCAAATGTCCACTTTCAGTTTCTACAGAAAGAGTGTTTCAAAACTCCGCAATCAAAAGTAATTTTCAACTCTGATAGTTGAACGCACGGATCAGAAAGGAGGTTCGCAGAATGCTTCTGTGTAGTTTTTATTTGAAGATCTTCCTTTTTCGGCGAAAGGCCTCGTAGCGCTCCAAATGACCAATTGCAGTTTCTAGGGAAAGAGTGTTTCAAATCTCCTCAATCAGAAGTAAGTTTCAACCCTCTTAGTTGAACACACAGATCAGAAATAAGTTTCACAGAATGCTTCTGTGTAGTTTTTATTTGAAGATATTTCTATTTCTGTGAAAGCCTCATAGCACTACAAATATCCACTTTCAGTTACCTCAGAAGGAGTGTTTCAAAACTCCTCAATCAAAAGTAAGGTTCAACTCTGATAGTAGAACGCACAGATCAGAAAGAAGATTCACAGAATGCTTCTGTGTAGTCTTTATTTGAAGATATGCCTTTTTAAGCGATAGGTCTCATAACGCTCCAAATGTCCTCTTGCAGTTTCTACAGAAAGAGTGTTTCAAAACTCCTTAATCCAAAGTAAGGTCCAATTCTGTTAACTGAACGCACAGATTAGAAGTAAGTTTCACAGGATCCTTCTGTATAGTTTTTGTTTGAAGATATTCCTTTTTCTGAGATACGCCACATTGCACTCAATATGTCCACTTGCAGTATATACAGAAAAAGTGTTTCCAATCTCCTCAATCAAAAGTGAGGTTCAACACTCTTATTTGAACGCGCAGATCAGAAAAAAGTTTCACAGAATGCTTTGTGTAGATTTTATTTGAAGATATTCCTTTTTGCACGATAGGCCTCATAGCGATCAAAATTTCCACTTGCGCTTTCTACAGAAAGACTTTCAAAACTCCTCAATCAAAAGTAGTTTGCAACTCTGTTATTTCAACGGACATATCAGAGAGAAGTTTCACAGAATGCTTCTGTGTAGTTTTTATTTGAAGATATTACTTTTTCCGCTATAGGCCTAATAGCGCTGCAAATATTCATTTGCAGTTTCTACAGAAAGAGTGTTTCAAAACTCCTCAATCAAAAGTAAAGTTCAACTCTGTTAGTTGAACGCACAGATCAGAAAGAAGTTTCACAGAATGCTTCTGTGTAGTTTTTATTTGAAGATATTCCTTTTTCGGCGAAAGGCCTCGTAGCGCTCCAAATGACCAATTGCAGTTTCTAGAGAAAGGGTGTTTCAAATCTCCTCAATCAGAAGTAAGTTTCAACTCTCTTAGTTGAACACACCGATCAGAAATAAGTTTCACAGAATGCTTCTGTGTAGTTTTTATTTGACGATATTGCTATTTCTGCGAAAGCCTCATAGCACTCCAAATATCCACTTTCAGTTACCTCAGAAAGAGTGTTTCAAAACACCTCAATAAAAAGTAATGTTCAACTCTGTTAGTTGATCTCACCGATCAGAAAGAAGATTCACTGAATGCTTCTGGGTAGTTTTTATTTGAATATATTCCTTTTTCTGCCATGGGCCTCATAGCACTCCAAATGTCCAGTTGCAGTTTCTATAGAAAGAATGTTTCAAAACTCTTCAATCAAAAGTAAGTTTCAACTCTGTTGGCTGAATGCAGAGAACAGAAAAATGTTTCAAAGAATGCTTCTTTGTAGTTTTTATTTGAATATATTACTTTTTCCGCGATATGCATCGTAGCACTCCAAATGTCCACTTGCAGTTACTACAGAAAGAGTGTTTCAAAACTCCTCAATCAAAAGTAAGGTTCAACTCTATTTGTTGAATGCCCAGATCAGAAATAAGTTTCAAAGAATGCTTCTGTGTAGTTTTTATTTCAAGAGATTAATTTTTCCACGATAGGCCTCATAGCGCTCCAAATGTCTACTTTCAGTTTCTACAGAAAGAGTGTTTCAAAACTCCGCAATCAAAAGTAATTTTCAACTCTGATAGTTGAACGCACGGATCAGAAAGAAGGTTCGCAGAATGCTTCTGTGTAGTTTTTATTTGAAGATATTCCTTTTTCGGCGAAAGGCCTCGTAGCGCTCCAAATGAACAATTGCAGTTTCTAGGGAAAGAGTGTTTCAAATCTCCTCAATCAGAAGTAAGTTTCAACTCTCTTAGTTGAACACACAGATCAGAAATAAGTTTCACACAATGCTTCTGTGTAGTTTTTATTTGAAGATATTTCTATTTCTGTGAAAGCCTCATAGCACTACAAATATCCACTTTCAGTTACCTCAGAAGGAGTGTTTAAAAACGCCTCAATAAAAAAGTAATGTTCAACTCTGTTAGTTGATCTCACCGATCAGAAAGAAGATTCACTGAATGCTTCTGGGTAGTTTTTATTTGAATATATTCCTTTTTCTGCAATAGGCCTCATAGCACTCCAAATGTCCAGTTGCAGTTTCTATAGAAAGAATGTTTCAAAACTCTTCAATCAAAAGTAAGTTTCAAGTCTGTTGGCTGAATGCACAGAACAGAAAATGTTTCACAGAATGCTTCTTTGTAGTTTTTATTTGAATATATTCCTTTTTCCACGATAGGCCTCGTAGTGCTCCAAATGTCCACTTGCAGCTTCTACAATAAGAGGGATTCAAAACTTCTCAATCAGAAGTAAGGCTCAACTCTATTAGTTGAACGCACAGCTCAGAAAGAAGTTTCACTGAATGCTTCTGTGTAGTTTTTATTTGAAGATATTCCTTTTTCCGCGATAGGCCTCATTGTGCTACAAATGTCCACTTGCAGTTTCTACAGATAGAGTGTTTCAAAACTCCTCCATCAAAAGTAAGGTTCAACACACTTAGTTGAACGTACAGATCAGAAAGAAGTTTCACAGAATTCTTCTGTGTAGTTTTTATTTGAAGATATTCCTTTTTCCGCAATAGGCCTCATAGCGCTCCAGATGTCCACTTTCAGTTAAAACACAAAGAGTGTTTCAAAACTCCTCAATCAAAAGTAAGGTTCAACTCTGATAGTAGAACGCACAGATCAGAAATAAGTTTCACAGAATCCTTCTGTGTAGTCTTTATTTGAAGATATGCCTTTTTAAGCGATAGGTCTCATAACGCTCCAAATGTCCTCTTGCAGTTTCTACAGAAAGAGTGTTTCAAAACTCCTTAATCCAAAGTAAGGTCCAATTCTGTTAACTGAACGCACAGATTAGAAGTAAGTTTCACAGGATCCTTCTGTATAGTTTTTATTTGAAGATATTCCTTTTTCTGAGATACGCCACATTGCACTCCAAATGTCCACTTGCAGTATATACAGAAAAATGTTTCCAATCTCCTCAATCAAAAGTGAGGTTCAACACTCTTATTTGAACGCGCAGATCAGAAAAAAGTTTCACAGAATGCTTTGTGTAGATTTTATTTGAAGATATTCCTTTTTGCACGATAGGCCTCATAGCGATCAAAATTTCCACTTGCGCTTTCTACAGAAAGACTTTCAAAACTCCTCAATCAAAAGTAGTTTGCAACTCTGTTATTTCAACGGACATATCAGAGAGAAGTTTCACAGAATGCTTCTGTGTAGTTTTTATTTGAAGATATTACTTTTTCCGCTATAGGCCTAATAGCGCTGCAAATATTCATTTGCAGTTTCTACAGAAAGAGTGTTTCAAAACTCCTCAATCAAAAGTAAAGTTCAACTCTGTTAGTTGAACGCACAGATCAGAAAGAAGTTTCACAGAATGCTTCTGTGTAGTTTTTATTTGAAGATATTCCTTTTTCGGCGAAAGGCCTCGTAGCGCTCCAAATGACCAATTGCAGTTTCTAGAGAAAGGGTGTTTCAAATCTCCTCAATCAGAAGTAAGTTTCAACTCTCTTAGTTGAACACACCGATCAGAAATAAGTTTCACAGAATGCTTCTGTGTAGTTTTTATTTGAAGATATTGCTATTTCTGCGAAAGCCTCATAGCACTCCAAATATCCACTTTCAGTTACCTCAGAAAGAGTGTTTCAAAACACCTCAATAAAAAGTAATGTTCAACTCTGTTAGTTGATCTCACCGATCAGAAAGAAGATTCACTGAATGCTTCTGGGTAGTTTTTATTTGAATATATTCCTTTTTCTGCCATGGGCCTCATAGCACTCCAAATGTCCAGTTGCAGTTTCTATAGAAAGAATGTTTCAAAACTCTTCAATCAAAAGTAAGTTTCAACTCTGTTGGCTGAATGCAGAGAACAGAAAAATGTTTCAAAGAATGCTTCTTTGTAGTTTTTATTTGAATATATTACTTTTTCCGCGATATGCATCGTAGCACTACAAATGTCCACTTGCTGTTTCTACAGAAAGAGTGTTTCAGAACACCTCAACAAAAGGTGAGGTTCAACACTTTAGTTGAACTCACAGCTCAGAAAGAAGTTTCACAGAATGCTTCTGTGTAGTTTTTATTTGAATATATTCCTTTTTCCGCGATAGTCCTCATAGCGCTCCAAATGTCCTCTTGTGGTTTCTACAGAATGAGTGTTTCAAAACTCCTCAATGAAATGTCAGTTTCAACTTGGTTAGTTGAACGCACAGATCAGAAAGTAGTTTCACAGACTGCTTCTTTGTAGTTTTTATTTGAATATATTCCTTTTTCCGCGATTGGCCTCGTAGCGCTCCAATTGTCCACTTGCAGTTTCTACAGAAAGAGTGTTTGAAAAATCCTCAATCAAAAGTAAGCTTCTACACTGTTAGTAGAATGCACAAATCAGAAATATGTTTCACAGAATGCTTCTGTGTAGTTTTTATTTGAAGATATTCCTTTTTCCGCAATAGACCTCATAGGGCTCCAAATGTCCACTTCCAGTTTCTACAGAAAGTGTGTTTCAAAACTCCGCAATCAAAAGTAATTTTCAAATCTGATAGTTGAACGCACAGATCAGAAATAAGTTTCACAGAATGCTTCTGTGTAGTTTTTATTTCAGGAGATTCCTTTTTCCACCATAGGCCTCATAGCGCTCCAAATGTCCACTTTCAGTTTCTACAGAAAGAGTGTTTCAAAACTCCGCAATCAAAAGTAATTTTCAACTCTGATAGTTGAACGCACGGATCAGAAAGGAGGTTCGCAGAATGCTTCTGTGTAGTTTTTATTTGAAGATCTTCCTTTTTCGGCGAAAGGCCTCGTAGCGCTCCAAATGACCAATTGCAGTTTCTAGGGAAAGAGTGTTTCAAATCTCCTCAATCAGAAGTAAGTTTCAACCCTCTTAGTTGAACACACAGATCAGAAATAAGTTTCACAGAATGCTTCTGTGTAGTTTTTATTTGAAGATATTTCTATTTCTGTGAAAGCCTCATAGCACTACAAATATCCACTTTCAGTTACCTCAGAAGGAGTGTTTCAAAACTCCTCAATCAAAAGTAAGGTTCAACTCTGATAGTAGAACGCACAGATCAGAAAGAAGATTCACAGAATGCTTCTGTGTAGTCTTTATTTGAAGATATGCCTTTTTAAGCGATAGGTCTCATAACGCTCCAAATGTCCTCTTGCAGTTTCTACAGAAAGAGTGTTTCAAAACTCCTTAATCCAAAGTAAGGTCCAATTCTGTTAACTGAACGCACAGATTAGAAGTAAGTTTCACAGGATCCTTCTGTATAGTTTTTGTTTGAAGATATTCCTTTTTCTGAGATACGCCACATTGCACTCAATATGTCCACTTGCAGTATATACAGAAAAAGTGTTTCCAATCTCCTCAATCAAAAGTGAGGTTCAACACTCTTATTTGAACGCGCAGATCAGAAAAAAGTTTCACAGAATGCTTTGTGTAGATTTTATTTGAAGATATTCCTTTTTGCACGATAGGCCTCATAGCGATCAAAATTTCCACTTGCGCTTTCTACAGAAAGACTTTCAAAACTCCTCAATCAAAAGTAGTTTGCAACTCTGTTATTTCAACGGACATATCAGAGAGAAGTTTCACAGAATGCTTCTGTGTAGTTTTTATTTGAAGATATTACTTTTTCCGCTATAGGCCTAATAGCGCTGCAAATATTCATTTGCAGTTTCTACAGAAAGAGTGTTTCAAAACTCCTCAATCAAAAGTAAAGTTCAACTCTGTTAGTTGAACGCACAGATCAGAAAGAAGTTTCACAGAATGCTTCTGTGTAGTTTTTATTTGAAGATATTCCTTTTTCGGCGAAAGGCCTCGTAGCGCTCCAAATGACCAATTGCAGTTTCTAGAGAAAGGGTGTTTCAAATCTCCTCAATCAGAAGTAAGTTTCAACTCTCTTAGTTGAACACACCGATCAGAAATAAGTTTCACAGAATGCTTCTGTGTAGTTTTTATTTGACGATATTGCTATTTCTGCGAAAGCCTCATAGCACTCCAAATATCCACTTTCAGTTACCTCAGAAAGAGTGTTTCAAAACACCTCAATAAAAAGTAATGTTCAACTCTGTTAGTTGATCTCACCGATCAGAAAGAAGATTCACTGAATGCTTCTGGGTAGTTTTTATTTGAATATATTCCTTTTTCTGCCATGGGCCTCATAGCACTCCAAATGTCCAGTTGCAGTTTCTATAGAAAGAATGTTTCAAAACTCTTCAATCAAAAGTAAGTTTCAACTCTGTTGGCTGAATGCAGAGAACAGAAAAATGTTTCAAAGAATGCTTCTTTGTAGTTTTTATTTGAATATATTACTTTTTCCGCGATATGCATCGTAGCACTCCAAATGTCCACTTGCAGTTACTACAGAAAGAGTGTTTCAAAACTCCTCAATCAAAAGTAAGGTTCAACTCTATTTGTTGAATGCCCAGATCAGAAATAAGTTTCAAAGAATGCTTCTGTGTAGTTTTTATTTCAAGAGATTAATTTTTCCACGATAGGCCTCATAGCGCTCCAAATGTCTACTTTCAGTTTCTACAGAAAGAGTGTTTCAAAACTCCGCAATCAAAAGTAATTTTCAACTCTGATAGTTGAACGCACGGATCAGAAAGAAGGTTCGCAGAATGCTTCTGTGTAGTTTTTATTTGAAGATATTCCTTTTTCGGCGAAAGGCCTCGTAGCGCTCCAAATGACCAATTGCAGTTTCTAGGGAAAGAGTGTTTCAAATCTCCTCAATCAGAAGTAAGTTTCAACTCTCTTAGTTGAACACACAGATCAGAAATAAGTTTCACACAATGCTTCTGTGTAGTTTTTATTTGAAGATATTTCTATTTCTGTGAAAGCCTCATAGCACTACAAATATCCACTTTCAGTTACCTCAGAAGGAGTGTTTCAAAACGCCTCAATAAAAAAGTAATGTTCAACTCTGTTAGTTGATCTCACCGATCAGAAAGAAGATTCACTGAATGCTTCTGGGTAGTTTTTATTTGAATATATTCCTTTTTCTGCAATAGGCCTCATAGCACTCCAAATGTCCAGTTGCAGTTTCTATAGAAAGAATGTTTCAAAACTCTTCAATCAAAAGTAAGTTTCAAGTCTGTTGGCTGAATGCACAGAACAGAAAATGTTTCACAGAATGCTTCTTTGTAGTTTTTATTTGAATATATTCCTTTTTCCACGATAGGCCTCGTAGTGCTCCAAATGTCCACTTGCAGCTTCTACAATAAGAGGGATTCAAAACTTCTCAATCAGAAGTAAGGCTCAACTCTATTAGTTGAACGCACAGCTCAGAAAGAAGTTTCACTGAATGCTTCTGTGTAGTTTTTATTTGAAGATATTCCTTTTTCCGCGATAGGCCTCATTGTGCTACAAATGTCCACTTGCAGTTTCTACAGATAGAGTGTTTCAAAACTCCTCCATCAAAAGTAAGGTTCAACACACTTAGTTGAACGTACAGATCAGAAAGAAGTTTCACAGAATTCTTCTGTGTAGTTTTTATTTGAAGATATTCCTTTTTCCGCAATAGGCCTCATAGCGCTCCAGATGTCCACTTTCAGTTAAAACACAAAGAGTGTTTCAAAACTCCTCAATCAAAAGTAAGGTTCAACTCTGATAGTAGAACGCACAGATCAGAAATAAGTTTCACAGAATGCTTCTGTGTAGTCTTTATTTGAAGATATGCCTTTTTAAGCGATAGGTCTCATAACGCTCCAAATGTCCTCTTGCAGTTTCTACAGAAAGAGTGTTTCAAAACTCCTTAATCCAAAGTAAGGTCCAATTCTGTTAACTGAACGCACAGATTAGAAGTAAGTTTCACAGGATCCTTCTGTATAGTTTTTATTTGAAGATATTCCTTTTTCTGAGATACGCCACATTGCACTCCAAATGTCCACTTGCAGTATATACAGAAAAATGTTTCCAATCTCCTCAATCAAAAGTGAGGTTCAACACTCTTATTTGAACGCGCAGATCAGAAAAAAGTTTCACAGAATGCTTTGTGTAGATTTTATTTGAAGATATTCCTTTTTGCACGATAGGCCTCATAGCGATCAAAATTTCCACTTGCGCTTTCTACAGAAAGACTTTCAAAACTCCTCAATCAAAAGTAGTTTGCAACTCTGTTATTTCAACGGACATATCAGAGAGAAGTTTCACAGAATGCTTCTGTGTAGTTTTTATTTGAAGATATTACTTTTTCCGCTATAGGCCTAATAGCGCTGCAAATATTCATTTGCAGTTTCTACAGAAAGAGTGTTTCAAAACTCCTCAATCAAAAGTAAAGTTCAACTCTGTTAGTTGAACGCACAGATCAGAAAGAAGTTTCACAGAATGCTTCTGTGTAGTTTTTATTTGAAGATATTCCTTTTTCGGCGAAAGGCCTCGTAGCGCTCCAAATGACCAATTGCAGTTTCTAGAGAAAGGGTGTTTCAAATCTCCTCAATCAGAAGTAAGTTTCAACTCTCTTAGTTGAACACACCGATCAGAAATAAGTTTCACAGAATGCTTCTGTGTAGTTTTTATTTGAAGATATTGCTATTTCTGCGAAAGCCTCATAGCACTCCAAATATCCACTTTCAGTTACCTCAGAAAGAGTGTTTCAAAACACCTCAATAAAAAGTAATGTTCAACTCTGTTAGTTGATCTCACCGATCAGAAAGAAGATTCACTGAATGCTTCTGGGTAGTTTTTATTTGAATATATTCCTTTTTCTGCCATGGGCCTCATAGCACTCCAAATGTCCAGTTGCAGTTTCTATAGAAAGAATGTTTCAAAACTCTTCAATCAAAAGTAAGTTTCAACTCTGTTGGCTGAATGCAGAGAACAGAAAAATGTTTCAAAGAATGCTTCTTTGTAGTTTTTATTTGAATATATTACTTTTTCCGCGATATGCATCGTAGCACTACAAATGTCCACTTGCTGTTTCTACAGAAAGAGTGTTTCAGAACACCTCAATAAAAGGTGAGGTTCAACACTTTAGTTGAACTCACAGCTCAGAAAGAAGTTTCACAGAATGCTTCTGTGTAGTTTTTATTTGAATATATTCCTTTTTCCGCGATAGTCCTCATAGCGCTCCAAATGTCCTCTTGTGGTTTCTACAGAATGAGTGTTTCAAAACTCCTCAATGAAATGTCAGTTTCAACTTGGTTAGTTGAACGCACAGATCAGAAAGAAGTTTCACAGACTGCTTCTTTGTAGTTTTTATTTGAATATATTCCTTTTTCCGCGATTGGCCTCGTAGCGCTCCAATTGTCCACTTGCAGTTTCTACAGAAAGAGTGTTTGAAAAATCCTCAATCAAAAGTAAGCTTCTACACTGTTAGTAGAATGCACAAATCAGAAATATGTTTCACAGAATGCTTCTGTGTAGTTTTTATTTGAAGATATTCCTTTTTCCGCAATAGACCTCATAGGGCTCCAAATGTCCACTTCCAGTTTCTACAGAAAGTGTGTTTCAAAACTCCGCAATCAAAAGTAATTTTCAAATCTGATAGTTGAACGCACAGATCAGAAATAAGTTTCACAGAATGCTTCTGTGTAGTTTTTATTTCAGGAGATTCCTTTTTCCACCATAGGCCTCATAGCGCTCCAAATGTCCACTTTCAGTTTCTACAGAAAGAGTGTTTCAAAACTCCGCAATCAAAAGTAATTTTCAACTCTGATAGTTGAACGCACGGATCAGAAAGGAGGTTCGCAGAATGCTTCTGTGTAGTTTTTATTTGAAGATCTTCCTTTTTCGGCGAAAGGCCTCGTAGCGCTCCAAATGAACAATTGCAGTTTCTAGGGAAAGAGTGTTTCAAATCTCCTCAATCAGAAGTAAGTTTCAACCCTCTTAGTTGAACACACAGATCAGAAATAAGTTTCACAGAATGCTTCTGTGTAGTTTTTATTTGAAGATATTTCTATTTCTGTGAAAGCCTCATAGCACTACAAATATCCACTTTCAGTTACCTCAGAAGGAGTGTTTCAAAACTCCTCAATCAAAAGTAAGGTTCAACTCTGATAGTAGAACGCACAGATCAGAAAGAAGATTCACAGAATGCTTCTGTGTAGTCTTTATTTGAAGATATGCCTTTTTAAGCGATAGGTCTCATAACGCTCCAAATGTCCTCTTGCAGTTTCTACAGAAAGAGTGTTTCAAAACTCCTTAATCCAAAGTAAGGTCCAATTCTGTTAACTGAACGCACAGATTAGAAGTAAGTTTCACAGGATCCTTCTGTATAGTTTTTGTTTGAAGATATTCCTTTTTCTGAGATACGCCACATTGCACTCAATATGTCCACTTGCAGTATATACAGAAAAAGTGTTTCCAATCTCCTCAATCAAAAGTGAGGTTCAACACTCTTATTTGAACGCGCAGATCAGAAAAAAGTTTCACAGAATGCTTTGTGTAGATTTTATTTGAAGATATTCCTTTTTGCACGATAGGCCTCATAGCGATCAAAATTTCCACTTGCGCTTTCTACAGAAAGACTTTCAAAACTCCTCAATCAAAAGTAGTTTGCAACTCTGTTATTTCAACGGACATATCAGAGAGAAGTTTCACAGAATGCTTCTGTGTAGTTTTTATTTGAAGATATTACTTTTTCCGCTATAGGCCTAATAGCGCTGCAAATATTCATTTGCAGTTTCTACAGAAAGAGTGTTTCAAAACTCCTCAATCAAAAGTAAAGTTCAACTCTGTTAGTTGAACGCACAGATCAGAAAGAAGTTTCACAGAATGCTTCTGTGTAGTTTTTATTTGAAGATATTCCTTTTTCGGCGAAAGGCCTCGTAGCGCTCCAAATGACCAATTGCAGTTTCTAGAGAAAGGGTGTTTCAAATCTCCTCAATCAGAAGTAAGTTTCAACTCTCTTAGTTGAACACACCGATCAGAAATAAGTTTCACAGAATGCTTCTGTGTAGTTTTTATTTGACGATATTGCTATTTCTGCGAAAGCCTCATAGCACTCCAAATATCCACTTTCAGTTACCTCAGAAAGAGTGTTTCAAAACACCTCAATAAAAAGTAATGTTCAACTCTGTTAGTTGATCTCACCGATCAGAAAGAAGATTCACTGAATGCTTCTGGGTAGTTTTTATTTGAATATATTCCTTTTTCTGCCATGGGCCTCATAGCACTCCAAATGTCCAGTTGCAGTTTCTATAGAAAGAATGTTTCAAAACTCTTCAATCAAAAGTAAGTTTCAACTCTGTTGGCTGAATGCAGAGAACAGAAAAATGTTTCAAAGAATGCTTCTTTGTAGTTTTTATTTGAATATATTACTTTTTCCGCGATATGCATCGTAGCACTCCAAATGTCCACTTGCAGTTACTACAGAAAGAGTGTTTCAAAACTCCTCAATCAAAAGTAAGGTTCAACTCTATTTGTTGAATGCCCAGATCAGAAATAAGTTTCAAAGAATGCTTCTGTGTAGTTTTTATTTCAAGAGATTAATTTTTCCACGATAGGCCTCATAGCGCTCCAAATGTCTACTTTCAGTTTCTACAGAAAGAGTGTTTCAAAACTCCGCAATCAAAAGTAATTTTCAACTCTGATAGTTGAACGCACGGATCAGAAAGAAGGTTCGCAGAATGCTTCTGTGTAGTTTTTATTTGAAGATATTCCTTTTTCGGCGAAAGGCCTCGTAGCGCTCCAAATGACCAATTGCAGTTTCTAGGGAAAGAGTGTTTCAAATCTCCTCAATCAGAAGTAAGTTTCAACTCTCTTAGTTGAACACACAGATCAGAAATAAGTTTCACACAATGCTTCTGTGTAGTTTTTATTTGAAGATATTTCTATTTCTGTGAAAGCCTCATAGCACTACAAATATCCACTTTCAGTTACCTCAGAAGGAGTGTTTCAAAACGCCTCAATAAAAAAGTAATGTTCAACTCTGTTAGTTGATCTCACCGATCAGAAAGAAGATTCACTGAATGCTTCTGGGTAGTTTTTATTTGAATATATTCCTTTTTCTGCAATAGGCCTCATAGCACTCCAAATGTCCAGTTGCAGTTTCTATAGAAAGAATGTTTCAAAACTCTTCAATCAAAAGTAAGTTTCAAGTCTGTTGGCTGAATGCACAGAACAGAAAATGTTTCACAGAATGCTTCTTTGTAGTTTTTATTTGAATATATTCCTTTTTCCACGATAGGCCTCGTAGTGCTCCAAATGTCCACTTGCAGCTTCTACAATAAGAGGGATTCAAAACTTCTCAATCAGAAGTAAGGCTCAACTCTATTAGTTGAACGCACAGCTCAGAAAGAAGTTTCACTGAATGCTTCTGTGTAGTTTTTATTTGAAGATATTCCTTTTTCCGCGATAGGCCTCATTGTGCTACAAATGTCCACTTGCAGTTTCTACAGATAGAGTGTTTCAAAACTCCTCCATCAAAAGTAAGGTTCAACACACTTAGTTGAACGTACAGATCAGAAAGAAGTTTCACAGAATTCTTCTGTGTAGTTTTTATTTGAAGATATTCCTTTTTCCGCAATAGGCCTCATAGCGCTCCAGATGTCCACTTTCAGTTAAAACACAAAGAGTGTTTCAAAACTCCTCAATCAAAAGTAAGGTTCAACTCTGATAGTAGAACGCACAGATCAGAAATAAGTTTCACAGAATGCTTCTGTGTAGTCTTTATTTGAAGATATGCCTTTTTAAGCGATAGGTCTCATAACGCTCCAAATGTCCTCTTGCAGTTTCTACAGAAAGAGTGTTTCAAAACTCCTTAATCCAAAGTAAGGTCCAATTCTGTTAACTGAACGCACAGATTAGAAGTAAGTTTCACAGGATCCTTCTGTATAGTTTTTATTTGAAGATATTCCTTTTTCTGAGATACGCCACATTGCACTCCAAATGTCCACTTGCAGTATATACAGAAAAATGTTTCCAATCTCCTCAATCAAAAGTGAGGTTCAACACTCTTATTTGAACGCGCAGATCAGAAAAAAGTTTCACAGAATGCTTTGTGTAGATTTTATTTGAAGATATTCCTTTTTGCACGATAGGCCTCATAGCGATCAAAATTTCCACTTGCGCTTTCTACAGAAAGACTTTCAAAACTCCTCAATCAAAAGTAGTTTGCAACTCTGTTATTTCAACGGACATATCAGAGAGAAGTTTCACAGAATGCTTCTGTGTAGTTTTTATTTGAAGATATTACTTTTTCCGCTATAGGCCTAATAGCGCTGCAAATATTCATTTGCAGTTTCTACAGAAAGAGTGTTTCAAAACTCCTCAATCAAAAGTAAAGTTCAACTCTGTTAGTTGAACGCACAGATCAGAAAGAAGTTTCACAGAATGCTTCTGTGTAGTTTTTATTTGAAGATATTCCTTTTTCGGCGAAAGGCCTCGTAGCGCTCCAAATGACCAATTGCAGTTTCTAGAGAAAGGGTGTTTCAAATCTCCTCAATCAGAAGTAAGTTTCAACTCTCTTAGTTGAACACACCGATCAGAAATAAGTTTCACAGAATGCTTCTGTGTAGTTTTTATTTGAAGATATTGCTATTTCTGCGAAAGCCTCATAGCACTCCAAATATCCACTTTCAGTTACCTCAGAAAGAGTGTTTCAAAACACCTCAATAAAAAGTAATGTTCAACTCTGTTAGTTGATCTCACCGATCAGAAAGAAGATTCACTGAATGCTTCTGGGTAGTTTTTATTTGAATATATTCCTTTTTCTGCCATGGGCCTCGTAGCACTCCAAATGTCCAGTTGCAGTTTCTATAGAAAGAATGTTTCAAAACTCTTCAATCAAAAGTAAGTTTCAACTCTGTTGGCTGAATGCAGAGAACAGAAAAATGTTTCAAAGAATGCTTCTTTGTAGTTTTTATTTGAATATATTACTTTTTCCGCGATATGCATCGTAGCACTACAAATGTCCACTTGCTGTTTCTACAGAAAGAGTGTTTCAGAACACCTCAATAAAAGGTGAGGTTCAACACTTTAGTTGAACTCACAGCTCAGAAAGAAGTTTCACAGAATGCTTCTGTGTAGTTTTTATTTGAATATATTCCTTTTTCCGCGATAGTCCTCATAGCGCTCCAAATGTCCTCTTGTGGTTTCTACAGAATGAGTGTTTCAAAACTCCTCAATGAAATGTCAGTTTCAACTTGGTTAGTTGAACGCACAGATCAGAAAGAAGTTTCACAGACTGCTTCTTTGTAGTTTTTATTTGAATATATTCCTTTTTCCGCGATTGGCCTCGTAGCGCTCCAATTGTCCACTTGCAGTTTCTACAGAAAGAGTGTTTGAAAAATCCTCAATCAAAAGTAAGCTTCTACACTGTTAGTAGAATGCACAAATCAGAAATATGTTTCACAGAATGCTTCTGTGTAGTTTTTATTTGAAGATATTCCTTTTTCCGCAATAGACCTCATAGGGCTCCAAATGTCCACTTCCAGTTTCTACAGAAAGTGTGTTTCAAAACTCCGCAATCAAAAGTAATTTTCAAATCTGATAGTTGAACGCACAGATCAGAAATAAGTTTCACAGAATGCTTCTGTGTAGTTTTTATTTCAGGAGATTCCTTTTTCCACCATAGGCCTCATAGCGCTCCAAATGTCCACTTTCAGTTTCTACAGAAAGAGTGTTTCAAAACTCCGCAATCAAAAGTAATTTTCAACTCTGATAGTTGAACGCACGGATCAGAAAGGAGGTTCGCAGAATGCTTCTGTGTAGTTTTTATTTGAAGATCTTCCTTTTTCGGCGAAAGGCCTCGTAGCGCTCCAAATGACCAATTGCAGTTTCTAGGGAAAGAGTGTTTCAAATCTCCTCAATCAGAAGTAAGTTTCAACCCTCTTAGTTGAACACACAGATCAGAAATAAGTTTCACAGAATGCTTCTGTGTAGTTTTTATTTGAAGATATTTCTATTTCTGTGAAAGCCTCATAGCACTACAAATATCCACTTTCAGTTACCTCAGAAGGAGTGTTTCAAAACTCCTCAATCAAAAGTAAGGTTCAACTCTGATAGTAGAACGCACAGATCAGAAAGAAGATTCACAGAATGCTTCTGTGTAGTCTTTATTTGAAGATATGCCTTTTTAAGCGATAGGTCTCATAACGCTCCAAATGTCCTCTTGCAGTTTCTACAGAAAGAGTGTTTCAAAACTCCTTAATCCAAAGTAAGGTCCAATTCTGTTAACTGAACGCACAGATTAGAAGTAAGTTTCACAGGATCCTTCTGTATAGTTTTTGTTTGAAGATATTCCTTTTTCTGAGATACGCCACATTGCACTCAATATGTCCACTTGCAGTATATACAGAAAAAGTGTTTCCAATCTCCTCAATCAAAAGTGAGGTTCAACACTCTTATTTGAACGCGCAGATCAGAAAAAAGTTTCACAGAATGCTTTGTGTAGATTTTATTTGAAGATATTCCTTTTTGCACGATAGGCCTCATAGCGATCAAAATTTCCACTTGCGCTTTCTACAGAAAGACTTTCAAAACTCCTCAATCAAAAGTAGTTTGCAACTCTGTTATTTCAACGGACATATCAGAGAGAAGTTTCACAGAATGCTTCTGTGTAGTTTTTATTTGAAGATATTACTTTTTCCGCTATAGGCCTAATAGCGCTGCAAATATTCATTTGCAGTTTCTACAGAAAGAGTGTTTCAAAACTCCTCAATCAAAAGTAAAGTTCAACTCTGTTAGTTGAACGCACAGATCAGAAAGAAGTTTCACAGAATGCTTCTGTGTAGTTTTTATTTGAAGATATTCCTTTTTCGGCGAAAGGCCTCGTAGCGCTCCAAATGACCAATTGCAGTTTCTAGAGAAAGGGTGTTTCAAATCTCCTCAATCAGAAGTAAGTTTCAACTCTCTTAGTTGAACACAGCGATCAGAAATAAGTTTCACAGAATGCTTCTGTGTAGTTTTTATTTGACGATATTGCTATTTCTGCGAAAGCCTCATAGCACTCCAAATATCCACTTTCAGTTACCTCAGAAAGAGTGTTTCAAAACACCTCAATAAAAAGTAATGTTCAACTCTGTTAGTTGATCTCACCGATCAGAAAGAAGATTCACTGAATGCTTCTGGGTAGTTTTTATTTGAATATATTCCTTTTTCTGCCATGGGCCTCATAGCACTCCAAATGTCCAGTTGCAGTTTCTATAGAAAGAATGTTTCAAAACTCTTCAATCAAAAGTAAGTTTCAACTCTGTTGGCTGAATGCAGAGAACAGAAAAATGTTTCAAAGAATGCTTCTTTGTAGTTTTTATTTGAATATATTACTTTTTCCGCGATATGCATCGTAGCACTCCAAATGTCCACTTGCAGTTACTACAGAAAGAGTGTTTCAAAACTCCTCAATCAAAAGTAAGGTTCAACTCTATTTGTTGAATGCCCAGATCAGAAATAAGTTTCAAAGAATGCTTCTGTGTAGTTTTTATTTCAAGAGATTAATTTTTCCACGATAGGCCTCATAGCGCTCCAAATGTCTACTTTCAGTTTCTACAGAAAGAGTGTTTCAAAACTCCGCAATCAAAAGTAATTTTCAACTCTGATAGTTGAACGCACGGATCAGAAAGAAGGTTCGCAGAATGCTTCTGTGTAGTTTTTATTTGAAGATATTCCTTTTTCGGCGAAAGGCCTCGTAGCGCTCCAAATGACCAATTGCAGTTTCTAGGGAAAGAGTGTTTCAAATCTCCTCAATCAGAAGTAAGTTTCAACTCTCTTAGTTGAACACACAGATCAGAAATAAGTTTCACACAATGCTTCTGTGTAGTTTTTATTTGAAGATATTTCTATTTCTGTGAAAGCCTCATAGCACTACAAATATCCACTTTCAGTTACCTCAGAAGGAGTGTTTCAAAACGCCTCAATAAAAAAGTAATGTTCAACTCTGTTAGTTGATCTCACCGATCAGAAAGAAGATTCACTGAATGCTTCTGGGTAGTTTTTATTTGAATATATTCCTTTTTCTGCAGTAGGCCTCATAGCACTCCAAATGTCCAGTTGCAGTTTCTATAGAAAGAATGTTTCAAAACTCTTCAATCAAAAGTAAGTTTCAAGTCTGTTGGCTGAATGCACAGAACAGAAAATGTTTCACAGAATGCTTCTTTGTAGTTTTTATTTGAATATATTCCTTTTTCCACGATAGGCCTCGTAGTGCTCCAAATGTCCACTTGCAGCTTCTACAATAAGAGGGATTCAAAACTTCTCAATCAGAAGTAAGGCTCAACTCTATTAGTTGAACGCACAGCTCAGAAAGAAGTTTCACTGAATGCTTCTGTGTAGTTTTTATTTGAAGATATTCCTTTTTCCGCGATAGGCCTCATTGTGCTACAAATGTCCACTTGCAGTTTCTACAGATAGAGTGTTTCAAAACTCCTCCATCAAAAGTAAGGTTCAACACACTTAGTTGAACGTACAGATCAGAAAGAAGTTTCACAGAATTCTTCTGTGTAGTTTTTATTTGAAGATATTCCTTTTTCCGCAATAGGCCTCATAGCGCTCCAGATGTCCACTTTCAGTTAAAACACAAAGAGTGTTTCAAAACTCCTCAATCAAAAGTAAGGTTCAACTCTGATAGTAGAACGCACAGATCAGAAATAAGTTTCACAGAATGCTTCTGTGTAGTCTTTATTTGAAGATATGCCTTTTTAAGCGATAGGTCTCATAACGCTCCAAATGTCCTCTTGCAGTTTCTACAGAAAGAGTGTTTCAAAACTCCTTAATCCAAAGTAAGGTCCAATTCTGTTAACTGAACGCACAGATTAGAAGTAAGTTTCACAGGATCCTTCTGTATAGTTTTTATTTGAAGATATTCCTTTTTCTGAGATACGCCACATTGCACTCCAAATGTCCACTTGCAGTATATACAGAAAAATGTTTCCAATCTCCTCAATCAAAAGTGAGGTTCAACACTCTTATTTGAACGCGCAGATCAGAAAAAAGTTTCACAGAATGCTTTGTGTAGATTTTATTTGAAGATATTCCTTTTTGCACGATAGGCCTCATAGCGATCAAAATTTCCACTTGCGCTTTCTACAGAAAGACTTTCAAAACTCCTCAATCAAAAGTAGTTTGCAACTCTGTTATTTCAACGGACATATCAGAGAGAAGTTTCACAGAATGCTTCTGTGTAGTTTTTATTTGAAGATATTACTTTTTCCGCTATAGGCCTAATAGCGCTGCAAATATTCATTTGCAGTTTCTACAGAAAGAGTGTTTCAAAACTCCTCAATCAAAAGTAAAGTTCAACTCTGTTAGTTGAACGCACAGATCAGAAAGAAGTTTCACAGAATGCTTCTGTGTAGTTTTTATTTGAAGATATTCCTTTTTCGGCGAAAGGCCTCGTAGCGCTCCAAATGACCAATTGCAGTTTCTAGAGAAAGGGTGTTTCAAATCTCCTCAATCAGAAGTAAGTTTCAACTCTCTTAGTTGAACACACCGATCAGAAATAAGTTTCACAGAATGCTTCTGTGTAGTTTTTATTTGAAGATATTGCTATTTCTGCGAAAGCCTCATAGCACTCCAAATATCCACTTTCAGTTACCTCAGAAAGAGTGTTTCAAATCACCTCAATAAAAAGTAATGTTCAACTCTGTTAGTTGATCTCACCGATCAGAAAGAAGATTCACTGAATGCTTCTGGGTAGTTTTTATTTGAATATATTCCTTTTTCTGCCATGGGCCTCATAGCACTCCAAATGTCCAGTTGCAGTTTCTATAGAAAGAATGTTTCAAAACTCTTCAATCAAAAGTAAGTTTCAACTCTGTTGGCTGAATGCAGAGAACAGAAAAATGTTTCAAAGAATGCTTCTTTGTAGTTTTTATTTGAATATATTACTTTTTCCGCGATATGCATCGTAGCACTACAAATGTCCACTTGCTGTTTCTACAGAAAGAGTGTTTCAGAACACCTCAATAAAAGGTGAGGTTCAACACTTTAGTTGAACTCACAGCTCAGAAAGAAGTTTCACAGAATGCTTCTGTGTAGTTTTTATTTGAATATATTCCTTTTTCCGCGATAGTCCTCATAGCGCTCCAAATGTCCTCTTGTGGTTTCTACAGAATGAGTGTTTCAAAACTCCTCAATGAAATGTCAGTTTCAACTTGGTTAGTTGAACGCACAGATCAGAAAGAAGTTTCACAGACTGCTTCTTTGTAGTTTTTATTTGAATATATTCCTTTTTCCGCGATTGGCCTCGTAGCGCTCCAATTGTCCACTTGCAGTTTCTACAGAAAGAGTGTTTGAAAAATCCTCAATCAAAAGTAAGCTTCTACACTGTTAGTAGAATGCACAAATCAGAAATATGTTTCACAGAATGCTTCTGTGTAGTTTTTATTTGAAGATATTCCTTTTTCCGCAATAGACCTCATAGGGCTCCAAATGTCCACTTCCAGTTTCTACAGAAAGTGTGTTTCAAAACTCCGCAATCAAAAGTAATTTTCAAATCTGATAGTTGAACGCACAGATCAGAAATAAGTTTCACAGAATGCTTCTGTGTAGTTTTTATTTCAGGAGATTCCTTTTTCCACCATAGGCCTCATAGCGCTCCAAATGTCCACTTTCAGTTTCTACAGAAAGAGTGTTTCAAAACTCCGCAATCAAAAGTAATTTTCAACTCTGATAGTTGAACGCACGGATCAGAAAGGAGGTTCGCAGAATGCTTCTGTGTAGTTTTTATTTGAAGATCTTCCTTTTTCGGCGAAAGGCCTCGTAGCGCTCCAAATGACCAATTGCAGTTTCTAGGGAAAGAGTGTTTCAAATCTCCTCAATCAGAAGTAAGTTTCAACCCTCTTAGTTGAACACACAGATCAGAAATAAGTTTCACAGAATGCTTCTGTGTAGTTTTTATTTGAAGATATTTCTATTTCTGTGAAAGCCTCATAGCACTACAAATATCCACTTTCAGTTACCTCAGAAGGAGTGTTTCAAAACTCCTCAATCAAAAGTAAGGTTCAACTCTGATAGTAGAACGCACAGATCAGAAAGAAGATTCACAGAATGCTTCTGTGTAGTCTTTATTTGAAGATATGCCTTTTTAAGCGATAGGTCTCATAACGCTCCAAATGTCCTCTTGCAGTTTCTACAGAAAGAGTGTTTCAAAACTCCTTAATCCAAAGTAAGGTCCAATTCTGTTAACTGAACGCACAGATTAGAAGTAAGTTTCACAGGATCCTTCTGTATAGTTTTTGTTTGAAGATATTCCTTTTTCTGAGATACGCCACATTGCACTCAATATGTCCACTTGCAGTATATACAGAAAAAGTGTTTCCAATCTCCTCAATCAAAAGTGAGGTTCAACACTCTTATTTGAACGCGCAGATCAGAAAAAAGTTTCACAGAATGCTTTGTGTAGATTTTATTTGAAGATATTCCTTTTTGCACGATAGGCCTCATAGCGATCAAAATTTCCACTTGCGCTTTCTACAGAAAGACTTTCAAAACTCCTCAATCAAAAGTAGTTTGCAACTCTGTTATTTCAACGGACATATCAGAGAGAAGTTTCACAGAATGCTTCTGTGTAGTTTTTATTTGAAGATATTACTTTTTCCGCTATAGGCCTAATAGCGCTGCAAATATTCATTTGCAGTTTCTACAGAAAGAGTGTTTCAAAACTCCTCAATCAAAAGTAAAGTTCAACTCTGTTAGTTGAACGCACAGATCAGAAAGAAGTTTCACAGAATGCTTCTGTGTAGTTTTTATTTGAAGATATTCCTTTTTCGGCGAAAGGCCTCGTAGCGCTCCAAATGACCAATTGCAGTTTCTAGAGAAAGGGTGTTTCAAATCTCCTCAATCAGAAGTAAGTTTCAACTCTCTTAGTTGAACACACCGATCAGAAATAAGTTTCACAGAATGCTTCTGTGTAGTTTTTATTTGACGATATTGCTATTTCTGCGAAAGCCTCATAGCACTCCAAATATCCACTTTCAGTTACCTCAGAAAGAGTGTTTCAAAACACCTCAATAAAAAGTAATGTTCAACTCTGTTAGTTGATCTCACCGATCAGAAAGAAGATTCACTGAATGCTTCTGGGTAGTTTTTATTTGAATATATTCCTTTTTCTGCCATGGGCCTCATAGCACTCCAAATGTCCAGTTGCAGTTTCTATAGAAAGAATGTTTCAAAACTCTTCAATCAAAAGTAAGTTTCAACTCTGTTGGCTGAATGCAGAGAACAGAAAAATGTTTCAAAGAATGCTTCTTTGTAGTTTTTATTTGAATATATTACTTTTTCCGCGATATGCATCGTAGCACTCCAAATGTCCACTTGCAGTTACTACAGAAAGAGTGTTTCAAAACTCCTCAATCAAAAGTAAGGTTCAACTCTATTTGTTGAATGCCCAGATCAGAAATAAGTTTCAAAGAATGCTTCTGTGTAGTTTTTATTTCAAGAGATTAATTTTTCCACGATAGGCCTCATAGCGCTCCAAATGTCTACTTTCAGTTTCTACAGAAGGAGTGTTTCAAAACTCCGCAATCAAAAGTAATTTTCAACTCTGATAGTTGAACGCACGGATCAGAAAGAAGGTTCGCAGAATGCTTCTGTGTAGTTTTTATTTGAAGATATTCCTTTTTCGGCGAAAGGCCTCGTAGCGCTCCAAATGACCAATTGCAGTTTCTAGGGAAAGAGTGTTTCAAATCTCCTCAATCAGAAGTAAGTTTCAACTCTCTTAGTTGAACACACAGATCAGAAATAAGTTTCACACAATGCTTCTGTGTAGTTTTTATTTGAAGATATTTCTATTTCTGTGAAAGCCTCATAGCACTACAAATATCCACTTTCAGTTACCTCAGAAGGAGTGTTTCAAAACGCCTCAATAAAAAAGTAATGTTCAACTCTGTTAGTTGATCTCACCGATCAGAAAGAAGATTCACTGAATGCTTCTGGGTAGTTTTTATTTGAATATATTCCTTTTTCTGCAATAGGCCTCATAGCACTCCAAATGTCCAGTTGCAGTTTCTATAGAAAGAATGTTTCAAAACTCTTCAATCAAAAGTAAGTTTCAAGTCTGTTGGCTGAATGCACAGAACAGAAAATGTTTCACAGAATGCTTCTTTGTAGTTTTTATTTGAATATATTCCTTTTTCCACGATAGGCCTCGTAGTGCTCCAAATGTCCACTTGCAGCTTCTACAATAAGAGGGATTCAAAACTTCTCAATCAGAAGTAAGGCTCAACTCTATTAGTTGAACGCACAGCTCAGAAAGAAGTTTCACTGAATGCTTCTGTGTAGTTTTTATTTGAAGATATTCCTTTTTCCGCGATAGGCCTCATTGTGCTACAAATGTCCACTTGCAGTTTCTACAGATAGAGTGTTTCAAAACTCCTCCATCAAAAGTAAGGTTCAACACACTTAGTTGAACGTACAGATCAGAAAGAAGTTTCACAGAATTCTTCTGTGTAGTTTTTATTTGAAGATATTCCTTTTTCCGCAATAGGCCTCATAGCGCTCCAGATGTCCACTTTCAGTTAAAACACAAAGAGTGTTTCAAAACTCCTCAATCAAAAGTAAGGTTCAACTCTGATAGTAGAACGCACAGATCAGAAATAAGTTTCACAGAATGCTTCTGTGTAGTCTTTATTTGAAGATATGCCTTTTTAAGCGATAGGTCTCATAACGCTCCAAATGTCCTCTTGCAGTTTCTACAGAAAGAGTGTTTCAAAACTCCTTAATCCAAAGTAAGGTCCAATTCTGTTAACTGAACGCACAGATTAGAAGTAAGTTTCACAGGATCCTTCTGTATAGTTTTTATTTGAAGATATTCCTTTTTCTGAGATACGCCACATTGCACTCCAAATGTCCACTTGCAGTATATACAGAAAAATGTTTCCAATCTCCTCAATCAAAAGTGAGGTTCAACACTCTTATTTGAACGCGCAGATCAGAAAAAAGTTTCACAGAATGCTTTGTGTAGATTTTATTTGAAGATATTCCTTTTTGCACGATAGGCCTCATAGCGATCAAAATTTCCACTTGCGCTTTCTACAGAAAGACTTTCAAAACTCCTCAATCAAAAGTAGTTTGCAACTCTGTTATTTCAACGGACATATCAGAGAGAAGTTTCACAGAATGCTTCTGTGTAGTTTTTATTTGAAGATATTACTTTTTCCGCTATAGGCCTAATAGCGCTGCAAATATTCATTTGCAGTTTCTACAGAAAGAGTGTTTCAAAACTCCTCAATCAAAAGTAAAGTTCAACTCTGTTAGTTGAACGCACAGATCAGAAAGAAGTTTCACAGAATGCTTCTGTGTAGTTTTTATTTGAAGATATTCCTTTTTCGGCGAAAGGCCTCGTAGCGCTCCAAATGACCAATTGCAGTTTCTAGAGAAAGGGTGTTTCAAATCTCCTCAATCAGAAGTAAGTTTCAACTCTCTTAGTTGAACACACCGATCAGAAATAAGTTTCACAGAATGCTTCTGTGTAGTTTTTATTTGAAGATATTGCTATTTCTGCGAAAGCCTCATAGCACTCCAAATATCCACTTTCAGTTACCTCAGAAAGAGTGTTTCAAAACACCTCAATAAAAAGTAATGTTCAACTCTGTTAGTTGATCTCACCGATCAGAAAGAAGATTCACTGAATGCTTCTGGGTAGTTTTTATTTGAATATATTCCTTTTTCTGCCATGGGCCTCGTAGCACTCCAAATGTCCAGTTGCAGTTTCTATAGAAAGAATGTTTCAAAACTCTTCAATCAAAAGTAAGTTTCAACTCTGTTGGCTGAATGCAGAGAACAGAAAAATGTTTCAAAGAATGCTTCTTTGTAGTTTTTATTTGAATATATTACTTTTTCCGCGATATGCATCGTAGCACTACAAATGTCCACTTGCTGTTTCTACAGAAAGAGTGTTTCAGAACACCTCAATAAAAGGTGAGGTTCAACACTTTAGTTGAACTCACAGCTCAGAAAGAAGTTTCACAGAATGCTTCTGTGTAGTTTTTATTTGAATATATTCCTTTTTCCGCGATAGTCCTCATAGCGCTCCAAATGTCCTCTTGTGGTTTCTACAGAATGAGTGTTTCAAAACTCCTCAATGAAATGTCAGTTTCAACTTGGTTAGTTGAACGCACAGATCAGAAAGAAGTTTCACAGACTGCTTCTTTGTAGTTTTTATTTGAATATATTCCTTTTTCCGCGATTGGCCTCGTAGCGCTCCAATTGTCCACTTGCAGTTTCTACAGAAAGAGTGTTTGAAAAATCCTCAATCAAAAGTAAGCTTCTACACTGTTAGTAGAATGCACAAATCAGAAATATGTTTCACAGAATGCTTCTGTGTAGTTTTTATTTGAAGATATTCCTTTTTCCGCAATAGACCTCATAGGGCTCCAAATGTCCACTTCCAGTTTCTACAGAAAGTGTGTTTCAAAACTCCGCAATCAAAAGTAATTTTCAAATCTGATAGTTGAACGCACAGATCAGAAATAAGTTTCACAGAATGCTTCTGTGTAGTTTTTATTTCAGGAGATTCCTTTTTCCACCATAGGCCTCATAGCGCTCCAAATGTCCACTTTCAGTTTCTACAGAAAGAGTGTTTCAAAACTCCGCAATCAAAAGTAATTTTCAACTCTGATAGTTGAACGCACGGATCAGAAAGGAGGTTCGCAGAATGCTTCTGTGTAGTTTTTATTTGAAGATCTTCCTTTTTCGGCGAAAGGCCTCGTAGCGCTCCAAATGACCAATTGCAGTTTCTAGGGAAAG
The DNA here is from genome assembly GCF_028878055.3 of Symphalangus syndactylus. Classification (NCBI taxonomy): domain Eukaryota; kingdom Metazoa; phylum Chordata; class Mammalia; order Primates; family Hylobatidae; genus Symphalangus; species Symphalangus syndactylus. The sequence continues at coordinate 43,764,393 of NC_072434.2, read as the reverse complement.
AGTGTTTCAAATCTCCTCAATCAGAAGTAAGTTTCAACCCTCTTAGTTGAACACACAGATCAGAAATAAGTTTCACAGAATGCTTCTGTGTAGTTTTTATTTGAAGATATTTCTATTTCTGTGAAAGCCTCATAGCACTACAAATATCCACTTTCAGTTACCTCAGAAGGAGTGTTTCAAAACTCCTCAATCAAAAGTAAGGTTCAACTCTGATAGTAGAACGCACAGATCAGAAAGAAGATTCACAGAATGCTTCTGTGTAGTCTTTATTTGAAGATATGCCTTTTTAAGCGATAGGTCTCATAACGCTCCAAATGTCCTCTTGCAGTTTCTACAGAAAGAGTGTTTCAAAACTCCTTAATCCAAAGTAAGGTCCAATTCTGTTAACTGAACGCACAGATTAGAAGTAAGTTTCACAGGATCCTTCTGTATAGTTTTTGTTTGAAGATATTCCTTTTTCTGAGATACGCCACATTGCACTCAATATGTCCACTTGCAGTATATACAGAAAAAGTGTTTCCAATCTCCTCAATCAAAAGTGAGGTTCAACACTCTTATTTGAACGCGCAGATCAGAAAAAAGTTTCACAGAATGCTTTGTGTAGATTTTATTTGAAGATATTCCTTTTTGCACGATAGGCCTCATAGCGATCAAAATTTCCACTTGCGCTTTCTACAGAAAGACTTTCAAAACTCCTCAATCAAAAGTAGTTTGCAACTCTGTTATTTCAACGGACATATCAGAGAGAAGTTTCACAGAATGCTTCTGTGTAGTTTTTATTTGAAGATATTACTTTTTCCGCTATAGGCCTAATAGCGCTGCAAATATTCATTTGCAGTTTCTACAGAAAGAGTGTTTCAAAACTCCTCAATCAAAAGTAAAGTTCAACTCTGTTAGTTGAACGCACAGATCAGAAAGAAGTTTCACAGAATGCTTCTGTGTAGTTTTTATTTGAAGATATTCCTTTTTCGGCGAAAGGCCTCGTAGCGCTCCAAATGACCAATTGCAGTTTCTAGAGAAAGGGTGTTTCAAATCTCCTCAATCAGAAGTAAGTTTCAACTCTCTTAGTTGAACACACCGATCAGAAATAAGTTTCACAGAATGCTTCTGTGTAGTTTTTATTTGACGATATTGCTATTTCTGCGAAAGCCTCATAGCACTCCAAATATCCACTTTCAGTTACCTCAGAAAGAGTGTTTCAAAACACCTCAATAAAAAGTAATGTTCAACTCTGTTAGTTGATCTCACCGATCAGAAAGAAGATTCACTGAATGCTTCTGGGTAGTTTTTATTTGAATATATTCCTTTTTCTGCCATGGGCCTCATAGCACTCCAAATGTCCAGTTGCAGTTTCTATAGAAAGAATGTTTCAAAACTCTTCAATCAAAAGTAAGTTTCAACTCTGTTGGCTGAATGCAGAGAACAGAAAAATGTTTCAAAGAATGCTTCTTTGTAGTTTTTATTTGAATATATTACTTTTTCCGCGATATGCATCGTAGCACTCCAAATGTCCACTTGCAGTTACTACAGAAAGAGTGTTTCAAAACTCCTCAATCAAAAGTAAGGTTCAACTCTATTTGTTGAATGCCCAGATCAGAAATAAGTTTCAAAGAATGCTTCTGTGTAGTTTTTATTTCAAGAGATTAATTTTTCCACGATAGGCCTCATAGCGCTCCAAATGTCTACTTTCAGTTTCTACAGAAAGAGTGTTTCAAAACTCCGCAATCAAAAGTAATTTTCAACTCTGATAGTTGAACGCACGGATCAGAAAGAAGGTTCGCAGAATGCTTCTGTGTAGTTTTTATTTGAAGATATTCCTTTTTCGGCGAAAGGCCTCGTAGCGCTCCAAATGACCAATTGCAGTTTCTAGGGAAAGAGTGTTTCAAATCTCCTCAATCAGAAGTAAGTTTCAACTCTCTTAGTTGAACACACAGATCAGAAATAAGTTTCACACAATGCTTCTGTGTAGTTTTTATTTGAAGATATTTCTATTTCTGTGAAAGCCTCATAGCACTACAAATATCCACTTTCAGTTACCTCAGAAGGAGTGTTTCAAAACGCCTCAATAAAAAAGTAATGTTCAACTCTGTTAGTTGATCTCACCGATCAGAAAGAAGATTCACTGAATGCTTCTGGGTAGTTTTTATTTGAATATATTCCTTTTTCTGCAATAGGCCTCATAGCACTCCAAATGTCCAGTTGCAGTTTCTATAGAAAGAATGTTTCAAAACTCTTCAATCAAAAGTAAGTTTCAAGTCTGTTGGCTGAATGCACAGAACAGAAAATGTTTCACAGAATGCTTCTTTGTAGTTTTTATTTGAATATATTCCTTTTTCCACGATAGGCCTCGTAGTGCTCCAAATGTCCACTTGCAGCTTCTACAATAAGAGGGATTCAAAACTTCTCAATCAGAAGTAAGGCTCAACTCTATTAGTTGAACGCACAGCTCAGAAAGAAGTTTCACTGAATGCTTCTGTGTAGTTTTTATTTGAAGATATTCCTTTTTCCGCGATAGGCCTCATTGTGCTACAAATGTCCACTTGCAGTTTCTACAGATAGAGTGTTTCAAAACTCCTCCATCAAAAGTAAGGTTCAACACACTTAGTTGAACGTACAGATCAGAAAGAAGTTTCACAGAATTCTTCTGTGTAGTTTTTATTTGAAGATATTCCTTTTTCCGCAATAGGCCTCATAGCGCTCCAGATGTCCACTTTCAGTTAAAACACAAAGAGTGTTTCAAAACTCCTCAATCAAAAGTAAGGTTCAACTCTGATAGTAGAACGCACAGATCAGAAATAAGTTTCACAGAATGCTTCTGTGTAGTCTTTATTTGAAGATATGCCTTTTTAAGCGATAGGTCTCATAACGCTCCAAATGTCCTCTTGCAGTTTCTACAGAAAGAGTGTTTCAAAACTCCTTAATCCAAAGTAAGGTCCAATTCTGTTAACTGAACGCACAGATTAGAAGTAAGTTTCACAGGATCCTTCTGTATAGTTTTTATTTGAAGATATTCCTTTTTCTGAGATACGCCACATTGCACTCCAAATGTCCACTTGCAGTATATACAGAAAAATGTTTCCAATCTCCTCAATCAAAAGTGAGGTTCAACACTCTTATTTGAACGCGCAGATCAGAAAAAAGTTTCACAGAATGCTTTGTGTAGATTTTATTTGAAGATATTCCTTTTTGCACGATAGGCCTCATAGCGATCAAAATTTCCACTTGCGCTTTCTACAGAAAGACTTTCAAAACTCCTCAATCAAAAGTAGTTTGCAACTCTGTTATTTCAACGGACATATCAGAGAGAAGTTTCACAGAATGCTTCTGTGTAGTTTTTATTTGAAGATATTACTTTTTCCGCTATAGGCCTAATAGCGCTGCAAATATTCATTTGCAGTTTCTACAGAAAGAGTGTTTCAAAACTCCTCAATCAAAAGTAAAGTTCAACTCTGTTAGTTGAACGCACAGATCAGAAAGAAGTTTCACAGAATGCTTCTGTGTAGTTTTTATTTGAAGATATTCCTTTTTCGGCGAAAGGCCTCGTAGCGCTCCAAATGACCAATTGCAGTTTCTAGAGAAAGGGTGTTTCAAATCTCCTCAATCAGAAGTAAGTTTCAACTCTCTTAGTTGAACACACCGATCAGAAATAAGTTTCACAGAATGCTTCTGTGTAGTTTTTATTTGAAGATATTGCTATTTCTGCGAAAGCCTCATAGCACTCCAAATATCCACTTTCAGTTACCTCAGAAAGAGTGTTTCAAAACACCTCAATAAAAAGTAATGTTCAACTCTGTTAGTTGATCTCACCGATCAGAAAGAAGATTCACTGAATGCTTCTGGGTAGTTTTTATTTGAATATATTCCTTTTTCTGCCATGGGCCTCGTAGCACTCCAAATGTCCAGTTGCAGTTTCTATAGAAAGAATGTTTCAAAACTCTTCAATCAAAAGTAAGTTTCAACTCTGTTGGCTGAATGCAGAGAACAGAAAAATGTTTCAAAGAATGCTTCTTTGTAGTTTTTATTTGAATATATTACTTTTTCCGCGATATGCATCGTAGCACTACAAATGTCCACTTGCTGTTTCTACAGAAAGAGTGTTTCAGAACACCTCAATAAAAGGTGAGGTTCAACACTTTAGTTGAACTCACAGCTCAGAAAGAAGTTTCACAGAATGCTTCTGTGTAGTTTTTATTTGAATATATTCCTTTTTCCGCGATAGTCCTCATAGCGCTCCAAATGTCCTCTTGTGGTTTCTACAGAATGAGTGTTTCAAAACTCCTCAATGAAATGTCAGTTTCAACTTGGTTAGTTGAACGCACAGATCAGAAAGAAGTTTCACAGACTGCTTCTTTGTAGTTTTTATTTGAATATATTCCTTTTTCCGCGATTGGCCTCGTAGCGCTCCAATTGTCCACTTGCAGTTTCTACAGAAAGAGTGTTTGAAAAATCCTCAATCAAAAGTAAGCTTCTACACTGTTAGTAGAATGCACAAATCAGAAATATGTTTCACAGAATGCTTCTGTGTAGTTTTTATTTGAAGATATTCCTTTTTCCGCAATAGACCTCATAGGGCTCCAAATGTCCACTTCCAGTTTCTACAGAAAGTGTGTTTCAAAACTCCGCAATCAAAAGTAATTTTCAAATCTGATAGTTGAACGCACAGATCAGAAATAAGTTTCACAGAATGCTTCTGTGTAGTTTTTATTTCAGGAGATTCCTTTTTCCACCATAGGCCTCATAGCGCTCCAAATGTCCACTTTCAGTTTCTACAGAAAGAGTGTTTCAAAACTCCGCAATCAAAAGTAATTTTCAACTCTGATAGTTGAACGCACGGATCAGAAAGGAGGTTCGCAGAATGCTTCTGTGTAGTTTTTATTTGAAGATCTTCCTTTTTCGGCGAAAGGCCTCGTAGAGCTCCAAATGACCAATTGCAGTTTCTAGGGAAAGAGTGTTTCAAATCTCCTCAATCAGAAGTAAGTTTCAACCCTCTTAGTTGAACACACAGATCAGAAATAAGTTTCACAGAATGCTTCTGTGTAGTTTTTATTTGAAGATATTTCTATTTCTGTGAAAGCCTCATAGCACTACAAATATCCACTTTCAGTTACCTCAGAAGGAGTGTTTCAAAACTCCTCAATCAAAAGTAAGGTTCAACTCTGATAGTAGAACGCACAGATCAGAAAGAAGATTCACAGAATGCTTCTGTGTAGTCTTTATTTGAAGATATGCCTTTTTAAGCGATAGGTCTCATAACGCTCCAAATGTCCTCTTGCAGTTTCTACAGAAAGAGTGTTTCAAAACTCCTTAATCCAAAGTAAGGTCCAATTCTGTTAACTGAACGCACAGATTAGAAGTAAGTTTCACAGGATCCTTCTGTATAGTTTTTGTTTGAAGATATTCCTTTTTCTGAGATACGCCACATTGCACTCAATATGTCCACTTGCAGTATATACAGAAAAAGTGTTTCCAATCTCCTCAATCAAAAGTGAGGTTCAACACTCTTATTTGAACGCGCAGATCAGAAAAAAGTTTCACAGAATGCTTTGTGTAGATTTTATTTGAAGATATTCCTTTTTGCACGATAGGCCTCATAGCGATCAAAATTTCCACTTGCGCTTTCTACAGAAAGACTTTCAAAACTCCTCAATCAAAAGTAGTTTGCAACTCTGTTATTTCAACGGACATATCAGAGAGAAGTTTCACAGAATGCTTCTGTGTAGTTTTTATTTGAAGATATTACTTTTTCCGCTATAGGCCTAATAGCGCTGCAAATATTCATTTGCAGTTTCTACAGAAAGAGTGTTTCAAAACTCCTCAATCAAAAGTAAAGTTCAACTCTGTTAGTTGAACGCACAGATCAGAAAGAAGTTTCACAGAATGCTTCTGTGTAGTTTTTATTTGAAGATATTCCTTTTTCGGCGAAAGGCCTCGTAGCGCTCCAAATGACCAATTGCAGTTTCTAGAGAAAGGGTGTTTCAAATCTCCTCAATCAGAAGTAAGTTTCAACTCTCTTAGTTGAACACACCGATCAGAAATAAGTTTCACAGAATGCTTCTGTGTAGTTTTTATTTGACGATATTGCTATTTCTGCGAAAGCCTCATAGCACTCCAAATATCCACTTTCAGTTACCTCAGAAAGAGTGTTTCAAAACACCTCAATAAAAAGTAATGTTCAACTCTGTTAGTTGATCTCACCGATCAGAAAGAAGATTCACTGAATGCTTCTGGGTAGTTTTTATTTGAATATATTCCTTTTTCTGCCATGGGCCTCATAGCACTCCAAATGTCCAGTTGCAGTTTCTATAGAAAGAATGTTTCAAAACTCTTCAATCAAAAGTAAGTTTCAACTCTGTTGGCTGAATGCAGAGAACAGAAAAATGTTTCAAAGAATGCTTCTTTGTAGTTTTTATTTGAATATATTACTTTTTCCGCGATATGCATCGTAGCACTCCAAATGTCCACTTGCAGTTACTACAGAAAGAGTGTTTCAAAACTCCTCAATCAAAAGTAAGGTTCAACTCTATTTGTTGAATGCCCAGATCAGAAATAAGTTTCAAAGAATGCTTCTGTGTAGTTTTTATTTCAAGAGATTAATTTTTCCACGATAGGCCTCATAGCGCTCCAAATGTCTACTTTCAGTTTCTACAGAAGGAGTGTTTCAAAACTCCGCAATCAAAAGTAATTTTCAACTCTGATAGTTGAACGCACGGATCAGAAAGAAGGTTCGCAGAATGCTTCTGTGTAGTTTTTATTTGAAGATATTCCTTTTTCGGCGAAAGGCCTCGTAGCGCTCCAAATGACCAATTGCAGTTTCTAGGGAAAGAGTGTTTCAAATCTCCTCAATCAGAAGTAAGTTTCAACTCTCTTAGTTGAACACACAGATCAGAAATAAGTTTCACACAATGCTTCTGTGTAGTTTTTATTTGAAGATATTTCTATTTCTGTGAAAGCCTCATAGCACTACAAATATCCACTTTCAGTTACCTCAGAAGGAGTGTTTCAAAACGCCTCAATAAAAAAGTAATGTTCAACTCTGTTAGTTGATCTCACCGATCAGAAAGAAGATTCACTGAATGCTTCTGGGTAGTTTTTATTTGAATATATTCCTTTTTCTGCAATAGGCCTCATAGCACTCCAAATGTCCAGTTGCAGTTTCTATAGAAAGAATGTTTCAAAACTCTTCAATCAAAAGTAAGTTTCAAGTCTGTTGGCTGAATGCACAGAACAGAAAATGTTTCACAGAATGCTTCTTTGTAGTTTTTATTTGAATATATTCCTTTTTCCACGATAGGCCTCGTAGTGCTCCAAATGTCCACTTGCAGCTTCTACAATAAGAGGGATTCAAAACTTCTCAATCAGAAGTAAGGCTCAACTCTATTAGTTGAACGCACAGCTCAGAAAGTAGTTTCACTGAATGCTTCTGTGTAGTTTTTATTTGAAGATATTCCTTTTTCCGCGATAGGCCTCATTGTGCTACAAATGTCCACTTGCAGTTTCTACAGATAGAGTGTTTCAAAACTCCTCCATCAAAAGTAAGGTTCAACACACTTAGTTGAACGTACAGATCAGAAAGAAGTTTCACAGAATTCTTCTGTGTAGTTTTTATTTGAAGATATTCCTTTTTCCGCAGTAGGCCTCATAGCGCTCCAGATGTCCACTTTCAGTTAAAACACAAAGAGTGTTTCAAAACTCCTCAATCAAACGTAAGGTTCAACTCTGATAGTAGAACGCACAGATCAGAAATAAGTTTCACAGAATGCTTCTGTGTAGTCTTTATTTGAAGATATGCCTTTTTAAGCGATAGGTCTCATAACGCTCCAAATGTCCTCTTGCAGTTTCTACAGAAAGAGTGTTTCAAAACTCCTTAATCCAAAGTAAGGTCCAATTCTGTTAACTGAACGCACAGATTAGAAGTAAGTTTCACAGGATCCTTCTGTATAGTTTTTATTTGAAGATATTCCTTTTTCTGAGATACGCCACATTGCACTCCAAATGTCCACTTGCAGTATATACAGAAAAAGTGTTTCCAATCTCCTCAATCAAAAGTGAGGTTCAACACTCTTATTTGAACGCGCAGATCAGAAAAAAGTTTCACAGAATGCTTTGTGTAGATTTTATTTGAAGATATTCCTTTTTGCATGATAGGCCTCATAGCGATCAAAATTTCCACTTGCGCTTTCTACAGAAAGACTTTCAAAACTCCTCAATCAAAAGCAGTTTGCAACTCTGTTATTTCAACGGACATATCAGAGAGAAGTTTCACAGAATGCTTCTGTGTAGTTTTTATTTGAAGATATTCCTTTTTCGGCGAAAGGCCTCGTAGCGCTCCAAATGACCAATTGCAGTTTCTAGAGAAAGGGTGTTTCAAATCTCCTCAATCAGAAGTAAGTTTCAACTCTCTTAGTTGAACACACCGATCAGAAATAAGTTTCACAGAATGCTTCTGTGTAGTTTTTATTTGAAGATATTGCTATTTCTGCGAAAGCCTCATAGCACTCCAAATATCCACTTTCAGTTACCTCAGAAAGAGTGTTTCAAAACACCTCAATAAAAAGTAATGTTCAACTCTGTTAGTTGATCTCACCGATCAGATTCACTGAATGCTTCTGGGTAGTTTTTATTTGAATATATTCCTTTTTCTGCCATTGGCCTCATAGCACTCCAAATGTCCAGTTGCAGTTTCTATAGAAAGAATGTTTCAAAACTCTTCAATCAAAAGTAAGTTTCAACTCTGTTGGCTGAATGCAGAGAACAGACAAATGTTTCAAAGAATGCTTCTTTGTAGTTTTTATTTGAATATATTACTTTTTCCGCGATATGCATCGTAGCACTACAAATGTCCACTTGCTGTTTCTACAGAAAGAGTGTTTCAGAACACCTCAATAAAAGGTGAGGTTCAACACTTTAGTTGAACTCACAGCTCAGAAAGAAGTTTCACAGAATGCTTCTGTGTAGTTTTTATTTCAGGAGATTCCTTTTTCCACCATAGGCCTCATAGCGCTCCAAATGTCCACTTTCAGTTTCTACAGAAAGAGTGTTTCAAAACTCCGCAATCAAAAGTAATTTTCAACTCTGATAGTTGAACGCACGGATCAGAAAGGAGGTTCGCAGAATGCTTCTGTGTAGTTTTTATTTGAAGATCTTCCTTTTTCGGCGAAAGGCCTCGTAGCGCTCCAAATGACCAATTGCAGTTTCTAGGGAAAGAGTGTTTCAAATCTCCTCAATCAGAAGTAAGTTTCAACCCTCTTAGTTGAACACACAGATCAGAAATAAGTTTCACACAATGCTTCTGTGTAGTTTTTATTTGAAGATATTTCTATTTCTGTGAAAGCCTCATAGCACTACAAATATCCACTTTCAGTTACCTCAGAAGGAGTGTTTAAAAACGCCTCAATAAAAAAGTAATGTTCAACTCTGTTAGTTGATCTCACCGATCAGAAAAAAGATTCACTGAATGCTTCTGGGTAGTTTTTATTTGAATATATTCCTTTTTCTGCAATAGGCCTCATAGCACTCCAAATGTCCAGTTGCAGTTTCTATAGAAAGAATGTTTCAAAACTCTTCAATCAAAAGTAAGTTTCAAGTCTGTTGGCTGAATGCACAGAACAGAAAATGTTTCACAGAATGCTTCTTTGTAGTTTTTATTTGAATATATTCCTTTTTCCACGATAGGCCTCGTAGTGCTCCAAATGTCCACTTGCAGCTTCTGCAATAAGAGGGATTCAAAACTTCTCAATCAGAAGTAAGGCTCAACTCTATTAGTTGAACGCACAGCTCAGAAAGAAGTTTCACTGAATGCTTCTGTGTAGTTTTTATTTGAAGATATTCCTTTTTCCGCGATAGGCCTCATTGTGCTACAAATGTCCACTTGCAGTTTCTACAGATAGAGTGTTTCAAAACTCCTCCATCAAAAGTAAGGTTCAACACACTTAGTTGAACGTACAGATCAGAAAGAAGTTTCACAGAATTCTTCTGTGTAGTTTTTATTTGAAGATATTCCTTTTTCCGCAATAGGCCTGATAGCGCTCCAGATGTCCACTTTCAGTTAAAACACAAAGAGTGTTTCAAAACTCCTCAATCAAAAGTAAGGTTCAACTCTGATAGTAGAACGCACAGATCAGAAATAAGTTTCACAGAATGCTTCTGTGTAGTCTTTATTTGAAGATATGCCTTTTTAAGCGATAGGTCTCATAACGCTCCAAATGTCCTCTTGCAGTTTCTACAGAAAGAGTGTTTCAAAACTCCTTAATCCAAAGTAAGGTCCAATTCTGTTAACTGAACGCACAGATTAGAAGTAAGTTTCACAGGATCCTTCTGTATAGTTTTTATTTGAAGATATTCCTTTTTCTGAGATACGCCACATTGCACTCCAAATGTCCACTTGCAGTATATACAGAAAAAGTGTTTCCAATCTCCTCAATCAAAAGTGAGGTTCAACACTCTTATTTGAACGCGCAGATCAGAAAAAAGTTTCACAGAATGCTTTGTGTAGATTTTATTTGAAGATATTCCTTTTTGCATGATAGGCCTCATAGCAATCAAAATTTCCACTTGCGCTTTCTACAGAAAGACTTTCAAAACTCCTCAATCAAAAGTAGTTTGCAACTCTGTTATTTCAACGGACATATCAGAGAGAAGTTTCACAGAATGCTTCTGTGTAGTTTTTATTTGAAGATATTACTTTTTCCGCTATAGGCCTAATAGCGCTGCAAATATTCATTTGCAGTTTCTACAGAAAGAGTGTTTCAAAACTCCTCAATCAAAAGTAAAGTTCAACTCTGTTAGTTGAATGCACAGATCAGAAAGAAGTTTCACAGAATGCTTCTGTGTAGTTTTTATTTGAAGATATTCCTTTTTCGGCGAAAGGCCTCGTAGCGCTCCAAATGACCAATTGCAGTTTCTAGAGAAAGGGTGTTTCAAATCTCCTCAATCACAAGTAAGTTTCAACTCTCTTAGTTGAACACACCGATCAGAAATAAGTTTCACAGAATGCTTCTGTGTAGTTTTTATTTGAAGATATTGCTATTTCTGCGAAAGCCTCATAGCACTCCAAATATCCACTTTCAGTTACCTCAGAAAGAGTGTTTCAAAACACCTCAATAAAAAGTAATGTTCAACTCTGTTAGTTGATCTCACCGATCAGAAAGTAGATTCACTGAATGTTTCTGGGTAGTTTTTATTTGAATATATTCCTTTTTCTGCCATGGGCCTCATAGCACTCCAAATGTCCAGTTGCAGTTTCTATAGAAAGAATGTTTCAAAACTCTTCAATCAAAAGTAAGTTTCAACTCTGTTGGCTGAATGCAGAGAACAGACAAATGTTTCAAAGAATGCTTCTTTGTAGTTTTTATTTGAATATATTACTTTTTCCGCGATATGCATCGTAGCACTACAAATGTCCACTTGCTGTTTCTACAGAAAGAGTGTTTCAGAACACCTCAATAAAAGGTGAGGTTCAACACTTTAGTTGAACTCACAGCTCAGAAAGAAGTTTCACAGAATGCTTCTGTGTAGTTTTTATTTGAATATATTCCTTTTTCCGCGATAGGCCTCATAGCGCTCCAAATGTCCTCTTGTGGTTTCTACAGAATGAGTGTTTCAAAACTCCTCAATGAAATGTCAGTTTCAACTTGGTTAGTTGAACGCACAGATCAGAAAGAAGTTTCACAGACTGCTTCTTTGTAGTTTTTATTTGAATATATTCCTTTTTCCGCGATTGGCCTCGTAGCGCTCCAATTGTCCACTTGCAGTTTCTACAGAAAGAGTGTTTGAAAAATCCTCAATCAAAAGTAAGCTTCTACACTGTTAGTAGAATGCACAAATCAGAAATATGTTTCACAGAATGCTTCTGTGTAGTTTTTATTTGAAGATATTCCTTTTTCCGCAATAGACCTCATAGGGCTCCAAATGTCCACTTCCAGTTTCTACAGAAAGTGTGTTTCAAAACTCCGCAATAAAAGTAATTTTCAACTCTGGTAGTTGAATGCACAGATCAGAAATAAGTTTCACAGAATGCTTCTGTGTAGTTTTTATGTCAGGAGATTCCTTTTTCCACCATAGGCCTCATAGCGCTCCAAATGTCCACTTTCAGTTTCTACAGAAAGAGTGTTTCAAAACTCCGCAATCAAAAGTAATTTTCAACTCTGATAGTTGAACGCACGGATCAGAAAGGAGGTTCGCAGAATGCTTCTGTGTAGTTTTTATTTGAAGATCTTCCTTTTTCGGCGAAAGGCCTCGTAGCGCTCCAAATGACCAATTGCAGTTTCTAGGGAAAGAGTGTTTCAAATCTCCTCAATCAGAAGTAAGTTTCAACCCTCTTAGTTGAACACACAGATCAGAAATAAGTTTCACACAATGCTTCTGTGTAGTTTTTATTTGAAGATATTTCTATTTCTGTGAAAGCCTCATAGCACTACAAATATCCACTTTCAGTTACCTCAGAAGGAGTGTTTAAAAACGCCTCAATAAAAAAGTAATGTTCAACTCTGTTAGTTGATCTCACCGATCAGAAAGAAGATTCACTGAATGCTTCTGGGTAGTTTTTATTTGAATATATTCCTTTTTCTGCAATAGGCCTCATAGCACTCCAAATGTCCAGTTGCAGTTTCTATAGAAAGAATGTTTCAAAACTCTTCAATCAAAAGTAAGTTTCAAGTCTGTTGGCTGAATGCACAGAACAGAAAATGTTTCACAGAATGCTTCTTTGTAGTTTTTATTTGAATATATTCCTTTTTCCACGATAGGCCTCGTAGTGCTCCAAATGTCCACTTGCAGCTTCTGCAATAAGAGGGATTCAAAACTTCTCAATCAGAAGTAAGGCTCAACTCTATTAGTTGAACGCACAGCTCAGAAAGAAGTTTCACTGAATGCTTCTGTGTAGTTTTTATTTGAAGATATTCCTTTTTCCGCGATAGGCCTCATTGTGCTACAAATGTCCACTTGCAGTTTCTACAGATAGAGTGTTTCAAAACTCCTCCATCAAAAGTAAGGTTCAACACACTTAGTTGAACGTACAGATCAGAAAGAAGTTTCACAGAATTCTTCTGTGTAGTTTTTATTTGAAGATATTCCTTTTTCCGCAATAGGCCTGATAGCGCTCCAGATGTCCACTTTCAGTTAAAACACAAAGAGTGTTTCAAAACTCCTCAATCAAAAGTAAGGTTCAACTCTGATAGTAGAACGCACAGATCAGAAATAAGTTTCACAGAATGCTTCTGTGTAGTCTTTATTTGAAGATATGCCTTTTTAAGCGATAGGTCTCATAACGCTCCAAATGTCCTCTTGCAGTTTCTACAGAAAGAGTGTTTCAAAACTCCTTAATCCAAAGTAAGGTCCAATTCTGTTAACTGAACGCACAGATTAGAAGTAAGTTTCACAGGATCCTTCTGTATAGTTTTTATTTGAAGATATTCCTTTTTCTGAGATACGCCACATTGCACTCCAAATGTCCACTTGCAGTATATACAGAAAAAGTGTTTCCAATCTCCTCAATCAAAAGTGAGGTTCAACACTCTTATTTGAACGCGCAGATCAGAAAAAAGTTTCACAGAATGCTTTGTGTAGATTTTATTTGAAGATATTCCTTTTTGCATGATAGGCCTCATAGCAATCAAAATTTCCACTTGCGCTTTCTACAGAAAGACTTTCAAAACTCCTCAATCAAAAGTAGTTTGCAACTCTGTTATTTCAACGGACATATCAGAGAGAAGTTTCACAGAATGCTTCTGTGTAGTTTTTATTTGAAGATATTACTTTTTCCGCTATAGGCCTAATAGCGCTGCAAATATTCATTTGCAGTTTCTACAGAAAGAGTGTTTCAAAACTCCTCAATCAAAAGTAAAGTTCAACTCTGTTAGTTGAATGCACAGATCAGAAAGAAGTTTCACAGAATGCTTCTGTGTAGTTTTTATTTGAAGATATTCCTTTTTCGGCGAAAGGCCTCGTAGCGCTCCAAATGACCAATTGCAGTTTCTAGAGAAAGGGTGTTTCAAATCTCCTCAATCACAAGTAAGTTTCAACTCTCTTAGTTGAACACACCGATCAGAAATAAGTTTCACAGAATGCTTCTGTGTAGTTTTTATTTGAAGATATTGCTATTTCTGCGAAAGCCTCATAGCACTCCAAATATCCACTTTCAGTTACCTCAGAAAGAGTGTTTCAAAACACCTCAATAAAAAGTAATGTTCAACTCTGTTAGTTGATCTCACCGATCAGAAAGTAGATTCACTGAATGTTTCTGGGTAGTTTTTATTTGAATATATTCCTTTTTCTGCCATGGGCCTCATAGCACTCCAAATGTCCAGTTGCAGTTTCTATAGAAAGAATGTTTCAAAACTCTTCAATCAAAAGTAAGTTTCAACTCTGTTGGCTGAATGCAGAGAACAGACAAATGTTTCAAAGAATGCTTCTTTGTAGTTTTTATTTGAATATATTACTTTTTCCGCGATATGCATCGTAGCACTACAAATGTCCACTTGCTGTTTCTACAGAAAGAGTGTTTCAGAACACCTCAATAAAAGGTGAGGTTCAACACTTTAGTTGAACTCACAGCTCAGAAAGAAGTTTCACAGAATGCTTCTGTGTAGTTTTTATTTGAATATATTCCTTTTTCCGCGATAGGCCTCATAGCGCTCCAAATGTCCTCTTGTGGTTTCTACAGAATGAGTGTTTCAAAACTCCTCAATGAAATGTCAGTTTCAACTTGGTTAGTTGAACGCACAGATCAGAAAGAAGTTTCACAGACTGCTTCTTTGTAGTTTTTATTTGAATATATTCCTTTTTCCGCGATTGGCCTCGTAGCGCTCCAATTGTCCACTTGCAGTTTCTACAGAAAGAGTGTTTGAAAAATCCTCAATCAAAAGTAAGCTTCTACACTGTTAGTAGAATGCACAAATCAGAAATATGTTTCACAGAATGCTTCTGTGTAGTTTTTATTTGAAGATATTCCTTTTTCCGCAATAGACCTCATAGGGCTCCAAATGTCCACTTCCAGTTTCTACAGAAAGTGTGTTTCAAAACTCCGCAATAAAAGTAATTTTCAACTCTGGTAGTTGAATGCACAGATCAGAAATAAGTTTCACAGAATGCTTCTGTGTAGTTTTTATTTCAGGAGATTCCTTTTTCCACCATAGGCCTCATAGCGCTCCAAATGTCCACTTTCAGTTTCTACAGAAAGAGTGTTTCAAAACTCCGCAATCAAAAGTAATTTTCAACTCTGATAGTTGAACGCACGGATCAGAAAGGAGGTTCGCAGAATGCTTCTGTGTAGTTTTTATTTGAAGATATTCCTTTTTCGGCGAATGGCCTCGTAGCAATCAAAATGACCAATTGCAGTTTCTAGGGAAAGAGAGTTTCAAATCTCCTCAATCAGAAGTAAGTTTCAACCCTCTTAGTTGAACACACAGATCAGAAATAAGTTTCGCACAATGCTTCTGTGTAGTTTTTATTTGAAGATATTTCTATTTCTGTGAAAGCCTCATAGCACTACAAATATCCACTTTCAGTTACCTCAGAAGGAGTGTTTCAAAACACCTGAATAAAAAAGTAATGTTCAACTCTGTTAGTTGATCTCACCGATCAGAAAGAAGATTCACTGAATGCTTCTGGGTAGTTTTTATTTGAATATATTCCTTTTTCTGCAATAGGCCTCATAGCACTCCAAATGTCCAGTTGCAGTTTCTATAGAAAGAATGTTTCAAAACTCTTCAATCAAAAGTAAGTTTCAAGTCTGTTGGCTGAATGCACAGAACAGAAAATGTTTCACAGAATGCTTCTTTGTAGTTTTTATTTGAATATATTCCTTTTTCCACGATAGGCCTCATAGTGCTCCAAATGTCCACTTGCAGCTTCTACAATAAGAGGGATTCAAAACTTCTCAATCAGAAGTAAGGCTCAACTCTATTAGTTGAACGCACAGCTCAGAAAGAAGTTTCACTGAATGCTTCTGTGTAGTTTTTATTTGAAGATATTCCTTTTTCCGCGATAGGCCTCATTGTGCTACAAATGTCCACTTGCAGTTTCTACAGATGGAGTGTTTCAAAACTCCTCCATCAAAAGTAAGGTTCAACACACTTAGTTGAACGTACAGATCAGAAAGAAGTTTCACAGAATTCTTCTGTGTAGTTTTTATTTGAAGATATTCCTTTTTCCGCAATAGGCCTCATAGCGCTCCAGATGTCCACTTTCAGTTAAAACACAAAGAGTGTTTCAAAACTCCTCAATCAAAAGTAAGGTTCAACTCTGATAGTAGAACGCACAGATCAGAAATAAGTTTCACAGAATGTTTCTGTGTAGTCTTTATTTGAAGATATGCCTTTTTAAGCGATAGGTCTCATAACGCTCCAAATGTCCTCTTGCAGTTTCTACAGAAAGAGTGTTTCAAAACTCCTTAATCCAAAGTAAGGTCCAATTCTGTTAACTGAACTCGCAGATGAGAAAATAGTTTCACAGGATCCTTCTGTATAGTTTTTATTTGAAGATATTCCTTTTTGCACGATAGGCCTCATAGCGCTCAAAATTTCCACTTGCACTTTCTACAGAAAGACTGTTTCAAAACTCCTCAATCAAAAGTAGTTTTCAACTCTGTTATTTCCACGGACATATCAGAGAGAAGTTTCACAGAATGCTTCTGTGTAGTTTTTATTTGAACATATTACTTTTTCCAGTATAGGCCTAATAGCGCTGCAAATATTCATTTGCAGTTTCTACAGAAAGAGTGTTTCAAAACTCCTCAATCAAAAGTAAAGTTCAACTCTGTTAGTTGAATGCACAGATCAGAAAGAAGTTTCACAGAATGCTTCTATGTAGTTTTTATTTGAAGATATTCCTTTTTCCGCAATAGGCCTCATAGAGCTCAAAATGTCTACATTCATTTTCTACAGAAAGAGTGTTTCAAGACTCCTCAATCAAAAGTAATTTTCATCTCAGATCGTTGAACTCTCAGATCAGAAAGAAGATTCACAGAATGCTTCTGTGTAGTTTTTATTTGAAGATATTCATTTTTCCACGAGAGGTCTCATTGCGCTCCAAATGTCCACTTGCAGTTCCTACAGAATGAGTGTTTCAAAACTCCTCAATCAAACGTAAGGTTCAACTCTGTTAGTTGAATGCACAGATAGGAAAGCAGTTTCACAGAATGTTCCTGTGTAGCTTTTATTTGTAGATATTTCTTTTTCACGACGGGCCACATAGAGCTCCAAATGTCCACTTGCAGTTTTTACAGAAAGAGCGTTTCAAAACAACGCAATCAAAAGTACGGTTCAAATCTGTTAGTTGAACTCACAGATCAGAAACAGGTTACACAGAATGCTTCTGTGTCGTTTTCATTTGAAAGTATTTGATTTTCCACGATAGGCCTCGTAGAGCTCCAAATGTCCACTTGCAGTTTCTACAGAAAGAATGTTTCAAAACTCCTCAATCAATAGTAAGATTCAACTCTGTTAGTTGGACGCACAGATGAGAAAGAAGTTTCACAGAATGCTTCTGTGTAGTTTTTATTTGAAGATATCCCTTTTTCCACGATACTCCTCATAGCACTCCAAATGTCAACTTGCAGTTACTACAGAAAGAGTGTTTCAAAACTCCTCAATCAAAAGTAAGGTTCAACTCTATTTGTTGAATGCCCAGATCAGAAAGAAGTTTCACAGAATGCTTCTGTGTAGTTTTTATTTCAAGAGATTCCTTTTTCCACGATAGGCCTCATAGCGCTCCAAATGTCTACTTTCAGTTTCTACAGAAAGAGTGTTTCAAAACTCCGCAATCAAAAGTAATTTTCAACTCTGATAGTTGAACGCACGGATCAGAAAGAAGGTTCGCAGAATGCTTCTGTGTAGTTTTTATTTGAAGATATTCCTTTTTCGGCGAAAGGCCTCGTAGCGCTCCAAATGACCAATTGCAGTTTCTAGAGAAAGAGTGTTTCAAATCTCCTCAATCAGAAGTAAGTTTCAACTCTCTTAGTTGAACACACAGATCAGAAATAAGTTTCACAGAATGCTTCTGTGTAGTTTTTATTTGAAGATATTGCTATTTCTGAGAAAGCCTCATAGCACTCCACATATCCACTTTCAGTTACCTCAGAAAGAGTGTTTCAAAACACCTCAATAAAAAGTAATGTTCAACTCTGTTAGTTGATCTCACCGATCAGAAAGAAGATTCACTGAATGCTTCTGGGTAGTTTTTATTTGAATATATTCCTTTTTCTGCCATGGGCCTCATAGCACTCCAAATGTCCAGTTGCAGTTTCTATAGAAAGAATGTTTCAAAACTCTTCAATCAAAAGTAAGTTTCAACACTGTTGGCTGAATGCACAGAACAGAGAAAAGTTTCACAGAATGCTTCTTTGTAGTTTTTATTTGAATATATTCCTTTTTCCATGATAGGCCTCATAGTGCTCCAAATGTCCACTTGCAGCTTCTGCAATAAGAGGGATTCAAAACTTCTCAATCAGAAGTATGGCTCAACTCTATTAGTTGAACGCACAGCTCAGAAAGAAGTTTCATTGAATGCTTCTGTGTAGTTTTTATTTGAAGATATTACTTTTTCCGCGATAGGCCTCATTGTGCTACAAATGTCCACTTGCAGTTCCTACAGATAGAGTGTTTCAAAACTCCTCCATCAAAAGTAAGGTTCAACACACTTAGTTGAACGTACAGATCAGAAAGAAGTTTCACAGAATTCTTCTGTGTAGTTTTTATTTGAAGATATTCCTTTTTCCGCAATAGGCCTCATAGCGCTCCAGATGTCCACTTTCAGTTAAAACACAAAGAGTTTTTCAAAACTCCTCAATCAAAAGTAAGGTTCAACTCTGATAGTAGAACGCACAGATCAGAAATAAGTTTCACAGAATGCTTCTGTGTAGTCTTTATTTGAAGATATGCCTTTTTAAGCGATAGGTCTCATAACGCTCCAAATGTCCTCTTGCAGTTTCTACAGAAAGAGTGTTTCAAAACTCCTTAATCCAAAGTAAGGTCCAATTCTGGTAACTGAACGCACAGATTAGAAGTAAGTTTCACAGGATCCTTCTGTATAGTTTTTATTTGAAGATATTCCTTTTTCTGAGATACGCCACATTGCATTCCAATTGTCTACTTGCAGTATATACAGAAAAAGTGTTTCCAATCTCCTCAATCAAAAGTGAGGTTCAACACTCTTATTTGAATGCGCAGATCAGAAAAAAGTTTCACAGAATGCTTTGTGCAGATTTTATTTGAAGATATTCCTTTTTGCATGATAGGCCTCATAGCGATCAAAATTTCCACTTGCGCTTTCTACAGAAAGACTTTCAAAACTCCTCAATCAAAAGTAGTTTGCAACTCTGTTATTTCAACGGACATATCAGAGAGAAGTTTCACAGAATGCTTCTGTGTAGTTTTTATTTGAAGATATTACTTTTTCCGCTATAGGCCTAATAGCGCTGCAAATATTCATTTGCAGTTTCTACAGAAAGAGTGTTTCAAAACTCCTCAATCAAAAGTAAAGTTCAACTCTGTTAGTTGAATGCACAGATCAGAAAGAAGTTTCACAGAATGCTTCTGTGTAGTTTTTATTTGAAGATATTCCTTTTTCGGCGAAAGGCCTCGTAGCGCTCCAATTGACCAATTGCAGTTTCTAGAGAAAGGGTGTTTCAAATCTCCTCAATCACAAGTAAGTTTCAACTCTCTTAGTTGAACACACAGATCAGAAATAAGTCTCACAGAATGCTTCTGTGTAGTTTTTATTTGAAGATATTGCTATTTCTGCGAAAGCCTCATAGCACTCCAAATGTCCACTTTCAGTTACCTCAGAAAGAGTGTTTCAAAACACCTCAATAAAAAGTAATGTTCAACTCTGTTAGTTGATCTCACCGATCAGAAAGAAGATTCACTGAATGCTTCTGCGTAGTTTTTATTTGAATATATTCCTTTTTCTGCCATGGGCCTCATAGAACTCCAAAAGTCCAGTTGCAGTTGCTATAGAAAGAATGTTTCAAAACTCTTCAATCAAAAGTAAGTTTCAACTCTGTTGGCTGAATGCAGAGAACAGACAAATGTTTCAAAGAATGCTTCTTTGTAGTTTTTATTTGAATATATTACTTTTTCCGCGATATGCATCGTAGCACTACAAATGTCCACTTGCTGTTTCTACAGAAAGAGTGTTTCAGAACACCTCAATAAAAGGTGAGGTTCAACACCTTAGTTGAACTCACAGCTCAGAAAGAAGTTTGACAGAATGCTTCTGTGTAGTTTTTATTTGAATATAATTCCTTTTTCCGCGATAGGCCTCATAGCGCTCCAAATGTCCTCTTGTGGTTTCTACAGAAAGAGTGTTTCAAAACTCCTCAATGAAATGTCAGTTTCAACTTGGTTAGTTGAACGCACAGATCAGAAAGAAGTTTCACAGACTGCTTCTTTGTAGTTTTTATTTGAATATATTCCTTTTTCCGCGATTGGCCTCGTAGCGCTCCAATTGTCCACTTGCAGTTTCTACAGAAAGAGTGTTTCAAAAATCCTCAATCAAAAGTAAGCTTCTATACTGTTAGTAGAATGCACAAATCAGAATTATGTATCACAGAATGCTTCTGTGTAGTTTTTATTTGAAGATATTCCTTTTTCCGCAAATAGACCTCATAGGGCTCCAAATGTCCACTTCCAGTTTCTACAGAAAGTGTGTTTCAAAACTCCGCAATCAAAAGTAATTTTCAACTCTGATAGTTGAACGCACAGATCAGAAATAAGTTTCACAGAATGCCTCTGTGTAGTTTTTATTTCAGGAGATTCCTTTTTCCACGATAGGCCTCATAGCGCTCCAAATGTCCACTTTCAGTTTCTACAGAAAGAGTGTTTCAAAACTCCGCAATCAAAAGTAATTTTCAACTCTGATAGTTGAACGCACGGATCAGAAAGGAGGTTCGCAGAATGCTTCTGTGTAGTTTTTATTTGAAGATATTCCTTTTTCGGCGAAAGGCCTCGTAGCGCTCCAAATAACCAACTGCAGTTTCTAGGGAAAGAATGTTTCAAATCTCCTCAATCAGAAGTAAGTTTCAACCCTCTTAGTTGAACACACAGATCAGAAATAAGTTTCACAGAATGCTTCTGTGTAGTTTTTATTTGAAGATATTGCTATTTCTGTGAAAGCCTCATAGCACTCCAAATATCCACTTTCAGTTACCTCAGAAGGAGTGTTTCAAAACACCTAAATAAAAAAGTAATGTTCAACTCTGTTAGTTGATCTCACCGATCAGAAAGAAGATTCACTGAATGCTTCTGGGTAGTTTTTATTTGAATATATTCCTTTTTCTGCAATAGGCCTCATAGCACTCCAAATGTCCAGTTGCAGTTTCTATAGAAAGAATGTTTCAAAACTCTTCAATCAAAAGTATGTTTCAAGTCTGTTGGCTGAATGCACAGAACAGAAAATGTTTCACAGAATGCTTCTTTGTAGTTTTTATTTGAATATATTCCTTTTTCCACGATAGGCCTCATAGTGCTCCAAATGTCCACTTGCAGCTTCTACAATAAGAGGGATTCAAAACTTCTCAATCAGAAGTAAGGCTCAACTCTATTAGTTGAACGCACAGCTCAGAAAGAAGTTTCACTGAATGCTTCTGTGTAGTTTTTATTTGAAGATATTCCTTTTTCCGCGATAGGCCTCATTGTGCTACAAATGTCCACTTGCAGTTTCTACAGATAGAGTGTTTCAAAACTCCTCCATCAAAAGTAAGGTTCAACACACTTAGTTGAACGTACAGATCAGAAAGAAGTTTCACAGAATTCTTCTGTGTAGTTTTTATTTGAAGATATTCCTTTTTCCGCAATAGGCCTGATAGCGCTCCAGATGTCCACTTTCAGTTAAAACACAAAGAGTGTTTCAAAACTCCTCAATCAAAAGTAGGGTTCAACTCTGATAGTAGAACGCACAGATCAGAAATAAGTTTCACAGAATGCTTCTGTGTAGTCTTTATTTGAAGATATGTCTTTTTAAGCGATAGGTCTCATAACGCTCCAAATGTCCTCTTGCAGTTTTTACAGAAAGAGTGTTTCAAAACTCCTTAATCCAAAGTAAGGTCCAATTCTGTTAACTGAATTCGCAGATAAGAAAAAAGTTTCACAGGATCCTTCTTTGTAGTTTTTATTTGAAGATATTCCTTTTTGCACTATAGGCCTCATAGCGCTCAAAATTTCCACTTGCACTTTCTACAGAAAGACTGTTTCAAAACTCCTCAATCAAAAGTAGTTTTCAACTCTGTTATTTCAACGGAGATATCAGAGAGAAGTTTCACAGAATGCTTCTGTGTAGTTTTTATTTGAAGATATTTCTTTTTCCACTATAGGCCTAATAGCGCTGCAAATATTCATTTGCAGTTTCTACAGAAAGAGTGTTTCAAAACTCCTCAATCAAAAGTAAAGTTCAACTCTGTTAGTTGAATGCACAGATCAGAAAGAAGTTTCACAGAATGCTTCTATGTAGTTTTTATTTGAAGATATTCCTTTTTCCGCAATAGGCCTCATAGAGCTCAAAATGTCTACATTCATTTTCTACAGAAAGAGTGTTTCAAGACTCCTCAATCAAAAGTAATTTTCATCTCAGATCGTTGAACTCTCAGATCAGAAAGAAGATTCACAGAATGCTTCTGTGTAGTTTTTATTTGAAGATATTTATTTTTCCGTGAGAGGCCTCATTGCGCTCCAAATGTCCACTTGCAGTTCCTACAGAATGAATGTTTCAAAACTCCTCAATGAAACGTAAGGTTCAACTCTGTTAGTTGAATGCACAGATAAGAAAGTAGTTTCACAGAATGTTCCTGTGTAGCTTTTATTTGTAGATATTTCTTTTTCACGACGGGCCTCATAGAGCTCCAATGTCCACTTGCAGTTTTTACAGAAAGAGCGTTTCAAAACAACGCAATCAAAAGTACGGTTCAAATCTGTTAGTTGAACTCACAGATCAGAAACAAGTTACACAGAATGCTTCTGTGTCGTTTTCATTTGAAAGTATTTGTTTTTCCACGAT
Source organism: Symphalangus syndactylus (assembly GCF_028878055.3). NCBI lineage: Eukaryota > Metazoa > Chordata > Mammalia > Primates > Hylobatidae > Symphalangus > Symphalangus syndactylus. Next base: position 43,741,407 of record NC_072434.2, on the reverse strand, counting down.
AGGCCTCGTAGAGCTCCAAATGTCCACTTGCAGTTGCTACAGAAAGAATGTTTCAAAAGTCCTCAATCAATAGTAAGATTCAACTCTGTTAGTTGGACGCACAGATGAGAAAGAAGTTTCACAGAATGCTTCTGTGTAGTTTTTATTTGAAGATATCCCTTTTTCCACGATACTCCTCATAGCACTCCAAATGTCAACTTGCAGTTACTACAGAAAGAGTGTTTCAAAACTCCTCAATCAAAAGTAAGGTTCAACTCTATTTGTTGAATGCCCAGATCAGAAAGAAGTTTCACAGAATGCTTCTGTGTAGTTTTTATTTCAAGAGATTCCTTTTTCCACGATAGGCCTCATAGCGCTCCAAATGTCTACTTTCAGTTTCTACAGAAAGAGTGTTTCAAAACTCCGCAATCAAAAGTAATTTTCAACTCTGATAGTTGAACGCACGGATCAGAAAGAAGGTTCGCAGAATGCTTCTGTGTAGTTTTTATTTGAAGATATTCCTTTTTCGGCGAAAGGCCTCGTAGCGCTCCAAATGACCAATTGCAGTTTCTAGAGAAAGAGTGTTTCAAATCTCCTCAATCAGAAGTAAGTTTCAACTCTCTTAGTTGAACACACAGATCAGAAATAAGTTTCACAGAATGCTTCTGTGTAGTTTTTATTTGAAGATATTGCTATTTCTGAGAAAGCCTCATAGCACTCCACATATCCACTTTCAGTTACCTCAGAAAGAGTGTTTCAAAACACCTCAATAAAAAGTAATGTTCAACTCTGTTAGTTGATCTCACCGATCAGAAAGAAGATTCACTGAATGCTTCTGGGTAGTTTTTATTTGAATATATTCCTTTTTCTGCCATGGGCCTCATAGCACTCCAAATGTCCAGTTGCAGTTTCTATAGAAAGAATGTTTCAAAACTCTTCAATCAAAAGTAAGTTTCAACACTGTTGGCTGAATGCACAGAACAGAGAAAAGTTTCACAGAATGCTTCTTTGTAGTTTTTATTTGAATATATTCCTTTTTCCATGATAGGCCTCATAGTGCTCCAAATGTCCACTTGCAGCTTCTGCAATAAGAGGGATTCAAAACTTCTCAATCAGAAGTAAGGCTCAACTCTATTAGTTGAACGCACAGCTCAGAAAGAAGTTTCATTGAATGCTTCTGTGTAGTTTTTATTTGAAGATATTACTTTTTCCGCGATAGGCCTCATTGTGCTACAAATGTCCACTTGCAGTTCCTACAGATAGAGTGTTTCAAAACTCCTCCATCAAAAGTAAGGTTCAACACACTTAGTTGAACGTACAGATCAGAAAGAAGTTTCACAGAATTCTTCTGTGTAGTTTTTATTTGAAGATATTCCTTTTTCCGCAATAGGCCTCATAGCGCTCCAGATGTCCACTTTCAGTTAAAACACAAAGAGTTTTTCAAAACTCCTCAATCAAAAGTAAGGTTCAACTCTGATAGTAGAACGCACAGATCAGAAATAAGTTTCACAGAATGCTTCTGTGTAGTCTTTATTTGAAGATATGCCTTTTTAAGCGATAGGTCTCATAACGCTCCAAATGTCCTCTTGCAGTTTCTACAGAAAGAGTGTTTCAAAACTCCTTAATCCAAAGTAAGGTCCAATTCTGGTAACTGAACGCACAGATTAGAAGTAAGTTTCACAGGATCCTTCTGTATAGTTTTTATTTGAAGATATTCCTTTTTCTGAGATACGCCACATTGCACTCCAAATGTCTACTTGCAGTATATACAGAAAAAGTGTTTCCAATCTCCTCAATCAAAAGTGAGGTTCAACACTCTTATTTGAATGCGCAGATCAGAAAAAAGTTTCACAGAATGCTTTGTGTAGATTTTATTTGAAGATATTCCTTTTTGCATGATAGGCCTCATAGCGATCAAAATTTCCACTTGCGCTTTCTACAGAAAGACTTTCAAAACTCCTCAATCAAAAGTAGTTTGCAACTCTGTTATTTCAACGGACATATCAGAGAGAAGTTTCACAGAATGCTTCTGTGTAGTTTTTATTTGAAGATATTACTTTTTCCGCTATAGGCCTAATAGCGCTGCAAATATTCATTTGCAGTTTCTACAGAAAGAGTGTTTCAAAACTCCTCAATCAAAAGTAAAGTTCAACTCTGTTAGTTGAATGCACAGATCAGAAAGAAGTTTCACAGAATGCTTCTGTGTAGTTTTTATTTGAAGATATTCCTTTTTCGGCGAAAGGCCTTGTAGCGCTCCAATTGACCAATTGCAGTTTCTAGAGAAAGGGTGTTTCAAATCTCCTCAATCACAAGTAAGTTTCAACTCTCTTAGTTGAACACACAGATCAGAAATAAGTTTCACAGAATGCTTCTGTGTAGTTTTTATTTGAAGATATTGCTATTTCTGCGAAAGCCTCATAGCACTCCAAATATCCACTTTCAGTTACCTCAGAAAGAGTGTTTCAAAACACCTCAATAAAAAGTAATGTTCAACTCTGTTAGTTGATCTCACCGATCAGAAAGAAGATTCACTGAATGCTTCTGCGTAGTTTTTATTTGAATATATTCCTTTTTCTGCCATGGGCCTCATAGAACTCCAAAAGTCCAGTTGCAGTTGCTATAGAAAGAATGTTTCAAAACTCTTCAATCAAAAGTAAGTTTCAACTCTGTTGGCTGAATGCAGAGAACAGAAAAATGTTTCAAAGAATGCTTCTTTGTAGTTTTTATTTGAATATATTACTTTTTCCGCGATATGCATCGTAGCACTACAAATGTCCACTTGCTGTTTCTACAGAAAGAGTGTTTCAGAACACCTCAATAAAAGGTGAGGTTCAACACTTTAGTTGAACTCACAGCTCAGAAAGAAGTTTGACAGAATGCTTCTGTGTAGTTTTTATTTGAATATAATTCCTTTTTCCGCGATAGGCCTCATAGCGCTCCAAATGTCCTCTTGTGGTTTCTACAGAATGAGTGTTTCAAAACTCCTCAATGAAATGTCAGTTTCAACTTGGTTAGTTGAACGCACAGATCAGAAAGAAGTTTCACAGACTGCTTCTTTGTAGTTTTTATTTGAATATATTCCTTTTTCCGCGATTGGCCTCGTAGCGCTCCAATTGTCCACTTGCAGTTTCTACAGAAAGAGTGTTTCAAAAATCCTCAATCAAAAGTAAGCTTCTATACTGTTAGTAGAATGCACAAATCAGAAATATGTATCACAGAATGCTTCTGTGTAGTTTTTATTTGAAGATATTCCTTTTTCCGCAAATAGACCTCATAGGGCTCCAAATGTCCACTTCCAGTTACTACAGAAAGTGTGTTTCAAAACTCCGCAATCAAAAGTAATTTTCAACTCTGATAGTTGAACGCACAGATCAGAAATAAGTTTCACAGAATGCCTCTGTGTAGTTTTTATTTCAGGAGATTCCTTTTTCCACGATAGGCCTCATAGCGCTCCAAATGTCCACTTTCAGTTTCTACAGAAAGAGTGTTTCAAAACTCCGCAATCAAAAGTAATTTTCAACTCTGATAGTTGAACGCACGGATCAGAAAGGAGGTTCGCAGAATGCTTCTGTGTAGTTTTTATTTGAAGATATTCCTTTTTCGGCGAAAGGCCTCGTAGCGCTCCAAATGACCAACTGCAGTTTCTAGGGAAAGAATGTTTCAAATCTCCTCAATCAGAAGTAAGTTTCAACCCTCTTAGTTGAACACACAGATCAGAAATAAGTTTCACAGAATGCTTCTGTGTAGTTTTTATTTGAAGATATTGCTATTTCTGTGAAAGCCTCATAGCACTCCAAATATCCACTTTCAGTTACCTCAGAAGGAGTGTTTCAAAACACCTAAATAAAAAAGTAATGTTCAACTCTGTTAGTTGATCTCACCGATCAGAAAGAAGATTCACTGAATGCTTCTGGGTAGTTTTTATTTGAATATATTCCTTTTTCTGCAATAGGCCTCATAGCACTCCAAATGTCCAGTTGCAGTTTCTATAGAAAGAATGTTTCAAAACTCTTCAATCAAAAGTATGTTTCAAGTCTGTTGGCTGAATGCACAGAACAGAAAATGTTTCACAGAATGCTTCTTTGTAGTTTTTATTTGAATATATTCCTTTTTCCACGATAGGCCTCATAGTGCTCCAAATGTCCACTTGCAGCTTCTACAATAAGAGGGATTCAAAACTTCTCAATCAGAAGTAAGGCTCAACTCTATTAGTTGAACGCACAGCTCAGAAAGAAGTTTCACTGAATGCTTCTGTGTAGTTTTTATTTGAAGATATTCCTTTTTCCGCGATAGGCCTCATTGTGCTACAAATGTCCACTTGCAGTTTCTACAGATAGAGTGTTTCAAAACTCCTCCATCAAAAGTAAGGTTCAACACACTTAGTTGAACGTACAGATCAGAAAGAAGTTTCACAGAATTCTTCTGTGTAGTTTTTATTTGAAGATATTCCTTTTTCCGCAATAGGCCTGATAGCGCTCCAGATGTCCACTTTCAGTTAAAACACAAAGAGTGTTTCAAAACTCCTCAATCAAAAGTAGGGTTCAACTCTGATAGTAGAACGCACAGATCAGAAATAAGTTTCACAGAATGCTTCTGTGTAGTCTTTATTTGAAGATATGTCTTTTTAAGCGATAGGTCTCATAACGCTCCAAATGTCCTCTTGCAGTTTTTACAGAAAGAGTGTTTCAAAACTCCTTAATCCAAAGTAAGGTCCAATTCTGTTAACTGAATTCGCAGATAAGAAAAAAGTTTCACAGGATCCTTCTTTGTAGTTTTTATTTGAAGATATTCCTTTTTGCACTATAGGCCTCATAGCGCTCAAAATTTCCACTTGCACTTTCTACAGAAAGACTGTTTCAAAACTCCTCAATCAAAAGTAGTTTTCAACTCTGTTATTTCAACGGAGATATCAGAGAGAAGTTTCACAGAATGCTTCTGTGTAGTTTTTATTTGAAGATATTTCTTTTTCCACTATAGGCCTAATAGCGCTGCAAATATTCATTTGCAGTTTCTACAGAAAGAGTGTTTCAAAACTCCTCAATCAAAAGTAAAGTTCAACTCTGTTAGTTGAATGCACAGATCAGAAAGAAGTTTCACAGAATGCTTCTATGTAGTTTTTATTTGAAGATATTCCTTTTTCCGCAATAGGCCTCATAGAGCTCAAAATGTCTACATTCATTTTCTACAGAAAGAGTGTTTCAAGACTCCTCAATCAAAAGTAATTTTCATCTCAGATCGTTGAACTCTCAGATCAGAAAGAAGATTCACAGAATGCTTCTGTGTAGTTTTTATTTGAAGATATTTATTTTTCCGTGAGAGGCCTCATTGCGCTCCAAATGTCCACTTGCAGTTCCTACAGAATGAATGTTTCAAAACTCCTCAATGAAACGTAAGGTTCAACTCTGTTAGTTGAATGCACAGATAAGAAAGTAGTTTCACAGAATGTTCCTGTGTAGCTTTTATTTGTAGATATTTCTTTTTCACGACGGGCCTCATAGAGCTCCAATGTCCACTTGCAGTTTTTACAGAAAGAGCGTTTCAAAACAACGCAATCAAAAGTACGGTTCAAATCTGTTAGTTGAACTCACAGATCAGAAACAAGTTACACAGAATGCTTCTGTGTCGTTTTCATTTGAAAGTATTTGTTTTTCCACGATAGGCCTCGTAGAGCTCCAAATGTCCACTTGCAGTTGCTACAGAAAGAATGTTTCAAAAGTCCTCAATCAATAGTAAGATTCAACTCTGTTAGTTGGACGCACAGATGAGAAAGAAGTTTCACAGAATGCTTCTGTGTAGTTTTTATTTGAAGATATCCCTTTTTCCACGATACTCCTCATAGCACTCCAAATGTCAACTTGCAGTTACTACAGAAAGAGTGTTTCAAAACTCCTCAATCAAAAGTAAGGTTCAACTCTATTTGTTGAATGCCCAGATCAGAAAGAAGTTTCACAGAATGCTTCTGTGTAGTTTTTATTTCAAGAGATTCCTTTTTCCACGATAGGCCTCATAGCGCTCCAAATGTCTACTTTCAGTTTCTACAGAAAGAGTGTTTCAAAACTCCGCAATCAAAAGTAATTTTCAACTCTGATAGTTGAACGCACGGATCAGAAAGAAGGTTCGCAGAATGCTTCTGTGTAGTTTTTATTTGAAGATATTCCTTTTTCGGCGAAAGGCCTCGTAGCGCTCCAAATGACCAATTGCAGTTTCTAGAGAAAGAGTGTTTCAAATCTCCTCAATCAGAAGTAAGTTTCAACTCTCTTAGTTGAACACACAGATCAGAAATAAGTTTCACAGAATGCTTCTGTGTAGTTTTTATTTGAAGATATTGCTATTTCTGAGAAAGCCTCATAGCACTCCACATATCCACTTTCAGTTACCTCAGAAAGAGTGTTTCAAAACACCTCAATAAAAAGTAATGTTCAACTCTGTTAGTTGATCTCACCGATCAGAAAGAAGATTCACTGAATGCTTCTGGGTAGTTTTTATTTGAATATATTCCTTTTTCTGCCATGGGCCTCATAGAACTCCAAAAGTCCAGTTGCAGTTGCTATAGAAAGAATGTTTCAAAACTCTTCAATCAAAAGTAAGTTTCAACTCTGTTGGCTGAATGCAGAGAACAGAAAAATGTTTCAAAGAATGCTTCTTTGTAGTTTTTATTTGAATATATTACTTTTTCCGCGATATGCATCGTAGCACTACAAATGTCCACTTGCTGTTTCTACAGAAAGAGTGTTTCAGAACACCTCAATAAAAGGTGAGGTTCAACACTTTAGTTGAACTCACAGCTCAGAAAGAAGTTTGACAGAATGCTTCTGTGTAGTTTTTATTTGAATATAATTCCTTTTTCCGCGATAGGCCTCATAGCGCTCCAAATGTCCTCTTGTGGTTTCTACAGAATGAGTGTTTCAAAACTCCTCAATGAAATGTCAGTTTCAACTTGGTTAGTTGAACGCACAGATCAGAAAGAAGTTTCACAGACTGCTTCTTTGTAGTTTTTATTTGAATATATTCCTTTTTCCGCGATTGGCCTCGTAGCGCTCCAATTGTCCACTTGCAGTTTCTACAGAAAGAGTGTTTCAAAAATCCTCAATCAAAAGTAAGCTTCTATACTGTTAGTAGAATGCACAAATCAGAAATATGTATCACAGAATGCTTCTGTGTAGTTTTTATTTGAAGATATTCCTTTTTCCGCAAATAGACCTCATAGGGCTCCAAATGTCCACTTCCAGTTACTACAGAAAGTGTGTTTCAAAACTCCGCAATCAAAAGTAATTTTCAACTCTGATAGTTGAACGCACAGATCAGAAATAAGTTTCACAGAATGCCTCTGTGTAGTTTTTATTTCAGGAGATTCCTTTTTCCACGATAGGCCTCATAGCGCTCCAAATGTCCACTTTCAGTTTCTACAGAAAGAGTGTTTCAAAACTCCGCAATCAAAAGTAATTTTCAACTCTGATAGTTGAACGCACGGATCAGAAAGGAGGTTCGCAGAATGCTTCTGTGTAGTTTTTATTTGAAGATATTCCTTTTTCGGCGAAAGGCCTCGTAGCGCTCCAAATGACCAACTGCAGTTTCTAGGGAAAGAATGTTTCAAATCTCCTCAATCAGAAGTAAGTTTCAACCCTCTTAGTTGAACACACAGATCAGAAATAAGTTTCACAGAATGCTTCTGTGTAGTTTTTATTTGAAGATATTGCTATTTCTGTGAAAGCCTCATAGCACTCCAAATATCCACTTTCAGTTACCTCAGAAGGAGTGTTTCAAAACACCTAAATAAAAAAGTAATGTTCAACTCTGTTAGTTGATCTCACCGATCAGAAAGAAGATTCACTGAATGCTTCTGGGTAGTTTTTATTTGAATATATTCCTTTTTCTGCAATAGGCCTCATAGCACTCCAAATGTCCAGTTGCAGTTTCTATAGAAAGAATGTTTCAAAACTCTTCAATCAAAAGTATGTTTCAAGTCTGTTGGCTGAATGCACAGAACAGAAAATGTTTCACAGAATGCTTCTTTGTAGTTTTTATTTGAATATATTCCTTTTTCCACGATAGGCCTCATAGTGCTCCAAATGTCCACTTGCAGCTTCTACAATAAGAGGGATTCAAAACTTCTCAATCAGAAGTAAGGCTCAACTCTATTAGTTGAACGCACAGCTCAGAAAGAAGTTTCACTGAATGCTTCTGTGTAGTTTTTATTTGAAGATATTCCTTTTTCCGCGATAGGCCTCATTGTGCTACAAATGTCCACTTGCAGTTTCTACAGATAGAGTGTTTCAAAACTCCTCCATCAAAAGTAAGGTTCAACACACTTAGTTGAACGTACAGATCAGAAAGAAGTTTCACAGAATTCTTCTGTGTAGTTTTTATTTGAAGATATTCCTTTTTCCGCAATAGGCCTGATAGCGCTCCAGATGTCCACTTTCAGTTAAAACACAAAGAGTGTTTCAAAACTCCTCAATCAAAAGTAGGGTTCAACTCTGATAGTAGAACGCACAGATCAGAAATAAGTTTCACAGAATGCTTCTGTGTAGTCTTTATTTGAAGATATGTCTTTTTAAGCGATAGGTCTCATAACGCTCCAAATGTCCTCTTGCAGTTTTTACAGAAAGAGTGTTTCAAAACTCCTTAATCCAAAGTAAGGTCCAATTCTGTTAACTGAATTCGCAGATAAGAAAAAAGTTTCACAGGATCCTTCTTTGTAGTTTTTATTTGAAGATATTCCTTTTTGCACTATAGGCCTCATAGCGCTCAAAATTTCCACTTGCACTTTCTACAGAAAGACTGTTTCAAAACTCCTCAATCAAAAGTAGTTTTCAACTCTGTTATTTCAACGGAGATATCAGAGAGAAGTTTCACAGAATGCTTCTGTGTAGTTTTTATTTGAAGATATTTCTTTTTCCACTATAGGCCTAATAGCGCTGCAAATATTCATTTGCAGTTTCTACAGAAAGAGTGTTTCAAAACTCCTCAATCAAAAGTAAAGTTCAACTCTGTTAGTTGAATGCACAGATCAGAAAGAAGTTTCACAGAATGCTTCTATGTAGTTTTTATTTGAAGATATTCCTTTTTCCGCAATAGGCCTCATAGAGCTCAAAATGTCTACATTCATTTTCTACAGAAAGAGTGTTTCAAGACTCCTCAATCAAAAGTAATTTTCATCTCAGATCGTTGAACTCTCAGATCAGAAAGAAGATTCACAGAATGCTTCTGTGTAGTTTTTATTTGAAGATATTTATTTTTCCGTGAGAGGCCTCATTGCGCTCCAAATGTCCACTTGCAGTTCCTACAGAATGAATGTTTCAAAACTCCTCAATGAAACGTAAGGTTCAACTCTGTTAGTTGAATGCACAGATAAGAAAGTAGTTTCACAGAATGTTCCTGTGTAGCTTTTATTTGTAGATATTTCTTTTTCACGACGGGCCTCATAGAGCTCCAATGTCCACTTGCAGTTTTTACAGAAAGAGCGTTTCAAAACAACGCAATCAAAAGTACGGTTCAAATCTGTTAGTTGAACTCACAGATCAGAAACAAGTTACACAGAATGCTTCTGTGTCGTTTTCATTTGAAAGTATTTGTTTTTCCACGATAGGCCTCGTAGAGCTCCAAATGTCCACTTGCAGTTGCTACAGAAAGAATGTTTCAAAAGTCCTCAATCAATAGTAAGATTCAACTCTGTTAGTTGGACGCACAGATGAGAAAGAAGTTTCACAGAATGCTTCTGTGTAGTTTTTATTTGAAGATATCCCTTTTTCCACGATACTCCTCATAGCACTCCAAATGTCAACTTGCAGTTACTACAGAAAGAGTGTTTCAAAACTCCTCAATCAAAAGTAAGGTTCAACTCTATTTGTTGAATGCCCAGATCAGAAAGAAGTTTCACAGAATGCTTCTGTGTAGTTTTTATTTCAAGAGATTCCTTTTTCCACGATAGGCCTCATAGCGCTCCAAATGTCTACTTTCAGTTTCTACAGAAAGAGTGTTTCAAAACTCCGCAATCAAAAGTAATTTTCAACTCTGATAGTTGAACGCACGGATCAGAAAGAAGGTTCGCAGAATGCTTCTGTGTAGTTTTTATTTGAAGATATTCCTTTTTCGGCGAAAGGCCTCGTAGCGCTCCAAATGACCAATTGCAGTTTCTAGAGAAAGAGTGTTTCAAATCTCCTCAATCAGAAGTAAGTTTCAACTCTCTTAGTTGAACACACAGATCAGAAATAAGTTTCACAGAATGCTTCTGTGTAGTTTTTATTTGAAGATATTGCTATTTCTGAGAAAGCCTCATAGCACTCCACATATCCACTTTCAGTTACCTCAGAAAGAGTGTTTCAAAACACCTCAATAAAAAGTAATGTTCAACTCTGTTAGTTGATCTCACCGATCAGAAAGAAGATTCACTGAATGCTTCTGGGTAGTTTTTATTTGAATATATTCCTTTTTCTGCCATGGGCCTCATAGCACTCCAAATGTCCAGTTGCAGTTTCTATAGAAAGAATGTTTCAAAACTCTTCAATCAAAAGTAAGTTTCAACACTGTTGGCTGAATGCACAGAACAGAGAAAAGTTTCACAGAATGCTTCTTTGTAGTTTTTATTTGAATATATTCCTTTTTCCATGATAGGCCTCATAGTGCTCCAAATGTCCACTTGCAGCTTCTGCAATAAGAGGGATTCAAAACTTCTCAATCAGAAGTAAGGCTCAACTCTATTAGTTGAACGCACAGCTCAGAAAGAAGTTTCATTGAATGCTTCTGTGTAGTTTTTATTTGAAGATATTACTTTTTCCGCGATAGGCCTCATTGTGCTACAAATGTCCACTTGCAGTTCCTACAGATAGAGTGTTTCAAAACTCCTCCATCAAAAGTAAGGTTCAACACACTTAGCTGAACGTACAGATCAGAAAGAAGTTTCACAGAATTCTTCTGTGTAGTTTTTATTTGAAGATATTACTTTTTCCACTATAGGCCTAATAGCGCTGCAAATATTCATTTGCAGTTTCTACAGAAAGAGTGTTTCAAAACTCCTCAATCAAAAGTAAAGTTCAACTCTGTTAGTTGAATGCACAGATCAGAAATAAGTTTCACAGAATGCCTCTGTGTAGTTTTTATTTCAGGAGATTCCTTTTTCCACGATAGGCCTCATAGCGCTCCAAATGTCCACTTTCAGTTTCTACGGAAAGAGTGTTTCAAAACTCCGCAATCAAAAGTAATTTTCAACTCTGATAATTGAACGCACGGATCAGAAAGGAGGTTCCCAGAATGCTTCTGTGTAGTTTTTATTTGAAGATATTCCTTTTTCGGCGAAAGGCCTCGTAGCGCTCCAAATGACCAATTGCACTTTCTAGGGAAAGAGTGTTTCAAATCTCCTCAATCAGAAGTAAGTTTCAACTCTCTTAGTTGAACACACAGATCAGAAATAAGTTTCACAGAATGCCTCTGTGTAGTTTTTATTTGAAGATATTTCTATTTCTGTGAAAGCCTCATAGCACTCCAAATTTCCACTTTCAGTTACCTCAGAAGGAGTGTTTCAAAACACCTCAATAAAAAAGTAATGTTCAACTCTGTTAGTTGATCTCACCGATCAGAAAGAAGATTCACTGAATGCTTCTGGGTAGTTTTTATTTGAATATATTCCTTTTTCTGCAATAGGTCTCATAGCACTCCAAATGTCCAGTTGCAGTTTCTATAGAAAGAATGTTTCAAAACTCTTCAATCAAAAGTAAGTTTCAACTCTGTTGGCTGAATGCACAGAACAGAGAAAAGTTTCACAGAATGCTTCTTTGTAGTTTTTATTTGAATATATTCCTTTTTCCATGATAGGCCTCATAGTGCTCCAAATGTCCACCTGCAGCTTCTACAATAGGAGGGATTCAAAACTTCTCAATCAGAAGTAAGGCTCAACTCTATTAGTTGAACGCACAGCTCAGAAAGAAGTTTCGCTGAATGCTTCTGTGTAGTTTTTATTTGAAGATATTCCTTTTTCCACGATAGGCCTCATTGTGCTACAAATGTCCACTTGCAGTTTCTACAGATAGAGTGTTTCAAAACTCCTCCAGCAAAAGTAAGTTTCAAAACAGTTAGTTGAAAGTACAGATCAGAAAGAAGTTTCACAGAATTCTTCTGTGTAGTTTTTATTTGAAGATATTCCTTTTTCCGCAATAGGCCTCATAGCGCTCCAGATGTCCAATTTCAGTTAAAACACAAAGAGTGTTTCAAAACTCCTCAATCAAAAGTAAGGTTCAACTCTGATAGTAGAACGCACAGATCAGAAATAAGTTTCACAGAATGTTTCTGTGTAGTCTTTATTTGAAGATTTGCCTTTTTAAGCGATAGGTCTCATAACGCTCCAAATGTCCTCTTGCAGTTTCTACAGAAAGAGTGTTTCAAACCTCCTTAAACCAAAGTAAGGTCCAATTCTGTTAACTGAACGCACAGATCAGAAGGAAGTTTCACAGGATCCTTCTGTATACTTTTTATTTGAAGATATTCCTTTTTCTGAGATAGGCCACATTGCACTCCAAATGTCCACTTGCAGTATATACAGAAAAAGTGTTTCCAATCTCCTCAATCAAAAGTGAGGTTCAACTCTCTTATTTGAACGCGCAGATCAGAAAAAAGTTTCACAGAATGCTTTGTGTAGATTTTATTTGAAGATATTCCTTTTTGCATGATAGGCCTCATAGCGATCAAAATTTCCACTTGCACTTTCTACAGAAAGACTTTCAAAACTCCTCAATCAAAAGTAGTTTGCAACTCTGTTATTTCAACGGACATATCAGAGAGAAGTTTCACAGAATGCTTCTGTGTAGTTTTTATTTGAAGATATTACTTTTTCCGCTATAGGCGTAATAGCGCTGCAAATATTCATTTGCAGTTTCTACAGAAAGAGTGTTTCAAAACTCCTCAATCAAAAGTAAAGTTCAACTCTGTTAGTTGAATGCACAGATCAGTAAGCAGTTTCATAGAATGCTTCTGTGTAGTTTTTATTTGAAGATATTCCTTTTTCGGCGAAAGGCCTCGTAGCGCTCCAAATGACCAATTGCAGTTTCTAGAGAAAGAGTGTTTCAAATCTCCTCAATCAGAAGTAAGTTTCAACTCTCTTAGTTGAACACACAGATCAGAAATAAGTTTCACAGAATGCTTCTGTGTAGTTTTTATTTGAAGATATTTCTATTTCTGAGAAAGCCTCATAGCACTCCAAATATCCACTTTCAGTTACCTCAGAAAGACTGTTTCAAAACACCTCAATAAAAAGTAATGTTCAACTCTGTTAGTTGATCTCACCGATCAGAAAGAAGATTCACTGAATGCTTCTGGGTAGTTTTTATTTGAATATATTCCTTTTTCTGCCATGGGCCTCATAGCACTCCAAATGTCCAGTTGCAGTTTCTATAGAAAGAATGTTTCAAAACTCTTCAATCAAAAGTAAGTTTCAACTCTGTTGGCTGAATGCACAGAACAGAGAAAAGTTTCACAGAATGCTTCTTTGTAGTTTTTATTTGAATATATTCCTTTTTCCATGATAGGCCTCATAGTGCTCCGAATATCCACTTGCAGCTTCTACAAGAGGAGGGATTCAAAACTTCTCAATCAGAAGTAAGGCTCAACTCTATTAGTTGAACGCACAGCTCAGAAAGAAGTTTCACTGAATGATTCTGTGTAGTTTTTATTTGAAGATATTCCTTTTTCCGCGATAGGCCTCATTGTGCTACAAATGTCCACTTGCAGTTTCTACAGATAGAGTGTTTCAAAACTCCTCCATCAAAAGTAAGGTTCAACACACTTAGTTGAACGTACAGATCAGAAAGAAGTTTCACAGAATTCTTCTGTGTAGTTTTTATTTGAAGATATTCCTTTTTCCGCAATGGGCCTCATAGCGCTCCAGATGTCCACTTTCAGTTAAAACACAAAGAGTGTTTCAAAACTCCTCAATCAAAAGTAAGGTTCAACTCTGATAGTAGAACGCACACATCAGAAATAAGTTTCACAGAATGCTTCTGTGTAGTCTTTATTTGAAGATATGCCTTTTTAAGCGATAGGTCTCATAACGCTCCAAATGTCCTCTTGCAGTTTCTACAGAAAGAGTGTTTCAAAACTCCTTAATTCAAAGTAAGGTCCAATTCTGTTAACTGAACGCACAGATCAGAAGGAAGTTTCACAAGATCCTTCTGTATACTTTTTATTTGAAGATATTCCTTTTTCTGAGATAGGCCACATTGCACTCCAAATGTCCACTTGCAGTATATACAGAAAAAGTGTTTCCAATCTCCTCAATCAAAAGTGAGGTTCAACTCTCTTATTTGAACGCGCAGGTCAGAAAAAAGTTTCACAGAATGCTTTGTGTAGATTGTATTTGAAGATATTCCTTTTTGCATGATAGGCCTCATAGCGATCAAAATTTCCACTTGCGCTTTCTACAGAAAGACTTTCAAAACTCCTGAATCAAAAGTAGTTTGCAACTCTGTTATTTCAACGGACATATCAGAGAGAAGTTTCACAGAATGCTTCTGTGTAGTTTTTATTTGAAGATATTACTTTTTCCGCTATAGGCCTAATAGGGCTGCAAATATTCATTTGCAGTTTCTACAGAAAGAGTGTTTCAAAACTCCTCAATCAAAAGTAAAGTTCAACTCTGTTAGTTGAATGCACAGATCAGAAAGAAGTTTCACAGAATGCTTCTGTGTAGTTTTTATTTGAAGATATTCCTTTTTCGGCGAAAGGCCTCGTAGCGCTCCAAATGACCAATTGCAGTTTCTAGAGAAGGAGTGTTTCAAATCTCCTCAATCAGAAGTAAGTTTCAACTCTCTTAGTTGAACACACAGATCAGAAATACGTTTCACAGAATGCTTCTGTGTAGTTTTCATTTGAAGATATTGCTATTTCTGCGAAAGCCTCATAGCACTCCAAATATCCACTTTCAGTTACCTCAGAAAGAGTGTTTCAAAACACCTCAATAAAAAGTAATGTTCAACTCTGTTAGTTGATCTCACCGATCAGAAAGTAGATTCACTGAATGCTTCTGGGTAGTTTTTATTTGAATATATTCCTTTTTCTGCCATGGGCCTCATAGCACTACAAATGTCCAGTTGCAGTTTATATAGAAAGAATGTTTCAAAACTCTTCAATCAAAAGTAAGTTTCAACTCTGTTGGCTGAATGCAGAGAACAGAAAAATGTTTCAAAGAATGCTTCTTTGTAGTTTTTATTTCAATATATTACTTTTTCCGCGATATGCATCGTAGCACTACAAATGTCCACTTGCTGTTTCTACAGAAAGAGTGTTTCAGA
The DNA here is from genome assembly GCF_028878055.3 of Symphalangus syndactylus. NCBI lineage: Eukaryota > Metazoa > Chordata > Mammalia > Primates > Hylobatidae > Symphalangus > Symphalangus syndactylus. The sequence goes on along the minus strand of NC_072434.2, from coordinate 43,726,150 downwards.
ACACCTCAATAAAAGGTGAGGTTCAACACTTTAGTTGAACTCACAGCTCAGAAAGAAGTTTCACAGAATGCTTCTGTGTAGTTTTTATTTGAAGATATTCCTTTTTCGGCTAAAGGCCTCGTAGCGCTCCAAATGACCAATTGCAGTTTCTAGAGAAAGAGTGTTTCAAATCTCCTCAATCAGAAGTAAGTTTCAACCCTCTTAGTTGAACACACAGATCAGAAATAAGTTTCACACAATGCTTCTGTGTAGTTTTTATTTGAAGATATTGCTATTTCTGTGAAAGCCTCATAGCACTCCAAATATCCACTTTCAGTTACCTCAGAAGGAGTGTTTCAAAACACCTAAATAAAAAAGTAATGTTCAACTCTGTTAGTTGATCTCACCGATCATAAAGAAGATTCACTGAATGCTTCTGGGTAGTTTTTATTTGAATATATTCCTTTTTCTGCAATAGGCCTCATAGCACTCCAAATGTCCAGTTGCCGTTTCTATAGAAAGAATGTTTCAAAACTCTTCAATCAAAAGTAAGTTTCAAGTCTGTTGGCTGAATGCACAGAACAGAAAATGTTTCAGAGAATGCTTCTTTGTAGTTTTTATTTGAATATATTCCTTTTTCCACGATAGGCCTCATAGTGCTCCAAATGTCCACTTGCAGCTTCTACAATAAGAGGGATTCAAAACTTCTCAATCAGAAGTAACGCTCAACTCTTTTAGTTGAACTCACAGCTCAGAAAGAAGTTTCACTGAATGATTCTGTGTAGTTTTTATTTGAAGATATTCCTTTTTCCGCGATAGGCCTCATTGTGCTACAAATGTCCACTTGCAGTTTCTACAGATAGAGTGTTTCAAAACTCCTCCATCAAAAGTAAGGTTCAACACACTTAGTTGAACGTACAGATCAGAAAGAAGTTTCACAGAATTCTTCTGTGTAGTTTTTATTTGAAGATATTCCTTTTTCCGCAATAGGCCTCATAGCGCTACAGATGTCCACTTTCAGTTAAAACACAAAGAGTGTTTCAAAACTCCTCAATCAAAAGTAAGGTTCAACTCTGATAGTAGAACGCACAGATCAGAAATAAGTTTCACAGAATGCTTCTGTGTAGTCTTTATTTGAAGATATGCCTTTTTAAGCGATAGGTCTCATAACGCTCCAAATGTCCTCTTGCAGTTTCTACAGAAAGAGTGTTTCAAAACTCCTTAATTCAAAGTAAGGTCCAATTCTGTTAACTGAACGCACAGATCAGAAGGAAGTTTCACAAGATCCTTCTGTATACTTTTTATTTGAAGATATTACTTTTTCTGAGATAGGCCACATTGCACTCCAAATGTCCACTTGCAGTATATACAGAAAAAGTGTTTCCAATCTCCTCAATCAAAAGTGAGGTTCAACTCTCTTATTTGAACGCGCAGATCAGAAAAAAGTTTCACAGAATGCTTTGTGTAGATTGTATTTGAAGATATTCCTTTTTGCATGATAGGCCTCATAGCGATCAAAATTTCCACTTGTGCTTTCTACAGAAAGACTTTCAAAACTCCTGAATCAAAAGTAGTTTGCAACTCTGTTATTTCAACGGACATATCAGAGAGAAGTTTCACAGAATGCTTCTGTGTAGTTTTTATTTGAAGATATTACTTTTTCCACTATAGGCCTAATAGCGCTGCAAATATTCATTTGCAGTTTCTACAGAAAGAGTGTTTCAAAACTCCTCAATCAAAAGTAATGTTCAACTCTGTTAGTTGAATGCACAGATCAGAAAGAAGATTCACTGAATGCTTCTGCGTAGTTTTTATTTGAATATATTCCTTTTTCTGCCATGGGCCTCATAGAACTCCAAAAGTCCAGTTGCAGTTGCTATAGAAAGAATGTTTCAAAACTCTTCAATCAAAAGTAAGTTTCAACTCTGTTGGCTGAATGCAGAGAACAGAAAAATGTTTCAAAGAATGCTTCTTTGTAGTTTTTATTTGAATATATTACTTTTTCCGCGATATGCATCGTAGCACTACAAATGTCCACTTGCTGTTTCTACAGAAAGAGTGTTTCAGAACACCTCAATAAAAGGTGAGGTTCAACACTTTAGTTGAACTCACAGCTCAGAAAGAAGTTTGACAGAATGCTTCTGTGTAGTTTTTATTTGAATATAATTCCTTTTTCCGCGATAGGCCTCATAGCGCTCCAAATGTCCTCTTGTGGTTTCTACAGAATGAGTGTTTCAAAACTCCTCAATGAAATGTCAGTTTCAACTTGGTTAGTTGAACGCACAGATCAGAAAGAAGTTTCACAGACTGCTTCTTTGTAGTTTTTATTTGAATATATTCCTTTTTCCGCGATTGGCCTCGTAGCGCTCCAATTGTCCACTTGCAGTTTCTACAGAAAGAGTGTTTCAAAAATCCTCAATCAAAAGTAAGCTTCTATACTGTTAGTAGAATGCACAAATCAGAAATATGTATCACAGAATGCTTCTGTGTAGTTTTTATTTGAAGATATTCCTTTTTCCGCAAATAGACCTCATAGGGCTCCAAATGTCCACTTCCAGTTACTACAGAAAGTGTGTTTCAAAACTCCGCAATCAAAAGTAATTTTCAACTCTGATAGTTGAACGCACAGATCAGAAATAAGTTTCACAGAATGCCTCTGTGTAGTTTTTATTTCAGGAGATTCCTTTTTCCACGATAGGCCTCATAGCGCTCCAAATGTCCACTTTCAGTTTCTACAGAAAGAGTGTTTCAAAACTCCGCAATCAAAAGTAATTTTCAACTCTGATAGTTGAACGCACGGATCAGAAAGGAGGTTCGCAGAATGCTTCTGTGTAGTTTTTATTTGAAGATATTCCTTTTTCGGCGAAAGGCCTCGTAGCGCTCCAAATGACCAACTGCAGTTTCTAGGGAAAGAATGTTTCAAATCTCCTCAATCAGAAGTAAGTTTCAACCCTCTTAGTTGAACACACAGATCAGAAATAAGTTTCACAGAATGCTTCTGTGTAGTTTTTATTTGAAGATATTGCTATTTCTGTGAAAGCCTCATAGCACTCCAAATATCCACTTTCAGTTACCTCAGAAGGAGTGTTTCAAAACACCTAAATAAAAAAGTAATGTTCAACTCTGTTAGTTGATCTCACCGATCAGAAAGAAGATTCACTGAATGCTTCTGGGTAGTTTTTATTTGAATATATTCCTTTTTCTGCAATAGGCCTCATAGCACTCCAAATGTCCAGTTGCAGTTTCTATAGAAAGAATGTTTCAAAACTCTTCAATCAAAAGTATGTTTCAAGTCTGTTGGCTGAATGCACAGAACAGAAAATGTTTCACAGAATGCTTCTTTGTAGTTTTTATTTGAATATATTCCTTTTTCCACGATAGGCCTCATAGTGCTCCAAATGTCCACTTGCAGCTTCTACAATAAGAGGGATTCAAAACTTCTCAATCAGAAGTAAGGCTCAACTCTATTAGTTGAACGCACAGCTCAGAAAGAAGTTTCACTGAATGCTTCTGTGTAGTTTTTATTTGAAGATATTCCTTTTTCCGCGATAGGCCTCATTGTGCTACAAATGTCCACTTGCAGTTTCTACAGATAGAGTGTTTCAAAACTCCTCCATCAAAAGTAAGGTTCAACACACTTAGTTGAACGTACAGATCAGAAAGAAGTTTCACAGAATTCTTCTGTGTAGTTTTTATTTGAAGATATTCCTTTTTCCGCAATAGGCCTGATAGCGCTCCAGATGTCCACTTTCAGTTAAAACACAAAGAGTGTTTCAAAACTCCTCAATCAAAAGTAGGGTTCAACTCTGATAGTAGAACGCACAGATCAGAAATAAGTTTCACAGAATGCTTCTGTGTAGTCTTTATTTGAAGATATGTCTTTTTAAGCGATAGGTCTCATAACGCTCCAAATGTCCTCTTGCAGTTTTTACAGAAAGAGTGTTTCAAAACTCCTTAATCCAAAGTAAGGTCCAATTCTGTTAACTGAATTCGCAGATAAGAAAAAAGTTTCACAGGATCCTTCTTTGTAGTTTTTATTTGAAGATATTCCTTTTTGCACTATAGGCCTCATAGCGCTCAAAATTTCCACTTGCACTTTCTACAGAAAGACTGTTTCAAAACTCCTCAATCAAAAGTAGTTTTCAACTCTGTTATTTCAACGGAGATATCAGAGAGAAGTTTCACAGAATGCTTCTGTGTAGTTTTTATTTGAAGATATTTCTTTTTCCACTATAGGCCTAATAGCGCTGCAAATATTCATTTGCAGTTTCTACAGAAAGAGTGTTTCAAAACTCCTCAATCAAAAGTAAAGTTCAACTCTGTTAGTTGAATGCACAGATCAGAAAGAAGTTTCACAGAATGCTTCTATGTAGTTTTTATTTGAAGATATTCCTTTTTCCGCAATAGGCCTCATAGAGCTCAAAATGTCTACATTCATTTTCTACAGAAAGAGTGTTTCAAGACTCCTCAATCAAAAGTAGTTTTCATCTCAGATCGTTGAACTCTCAGATCAGAAAGAAGATTCACAGAATGCTTCTGTGTAGTTTTTATTTGAAGATATTTATTTTTCCGTGAGAGGCCTCATTGCGCTCCAAATGTCCACTTGCAGTTCCTACAGAATGAATGTTTCAAAACTCCTCAATGAAACGTAAGGTTCAACTCTGTTAGTTGAATGCACAGATAAGAAAGTAGTTTCACAGAATGTTCCTGTGTAGCTTTTATTTGTAGATATTTCTTTTTCACGACGGGCCTCATAGAGCTCCAATGTCCACTTGCAGTTTTTACAGAAAGAGCGTTTCAAAACAACGCAATCAAAAGTACGGTTCAAATCTGTTAGTTGAACTCACAGATCAGAAACAAGTTACACAGAATGCTTCTGTGTCGTTTTCATTTGAAAGTATTTGTTTTTCCACGATAGGCCTCGTAGAGCTCCAAATGTCCACTTGCAGTTGCTACAGAAAGAATGTTTCAAAAGTCCTCAATCAATAGTAAGATTCAACTCTGTTAGTTGGACGCACAGATGAGAAAGAAGTTTCACAGAATGCTTCTGTGTAGTTTTTATTTGAAGATATCCCTTTTTCCACGATACTCCTCATAGCACTCCAAATGTCAACTTGCAGTTACTACAGAAAGAGTGTTTCAAAACTCCTCAATCAAAAGTAAGGTTCAACTCTATTTGTTGAATGCCCAGATCAGAAAGAAGTTTCACAGAATGCTTCTGTGTAGTTTTTATTTCAAGAGATTCCTTTTTCCACGATAGGCCTCATAGCGCTCCAAATGTCTACTTTCAGTTTCTACAGAAAGAGTGTTTCAAAACTCCGCAATCAAAAGTAATTTTCAACTCTGATAGTTGAACGCACGGATCAGAAAGAAGGTTCGCAGAATGCTTCTGTGTAGTTTTTATTTGAAGATATTCCTTTTTCGGCGAAAGGCCTCGTAGCGCTCCAAATGACCAATTGCAGTTTCTAGAGAAAGAGTGTTTCAAATCTCCTCAATCAGAAGTAAGTTTCAACTCTCTTAGTTGAACACACAGATCAGAAATAAGTTTCACAGAATGCTTCTGTGTAGTTTTTATTTGAAGATATTGCTATTTCTGAGAAAGCCTCATAGCACTCCACATATCCACTTTCAGTTACCTCAGAAAGAGTGTTTCAAAACACCTCAATAAAAAGTAATGTTCAACTCTGTTAGTTGATCTCACCGATCAGAAAGAAGATTCACTGAATGCTTCTGGGTAGTTTTTATTTGAATATATTCCTTTTTCTGCCATGGGCCTCATAGCACTCCAAATGTCCAGTTGCAGTTTCTATAGAAAGAATGTTTCAAAACTCTTCAATCAAAAGTAAGTTTCAACACTGTTGGCTGAATGCACAGAACAGAGAAAAGTTTCACAGAATGCTTCTTTGTAGTTTTTATTTGAATATATTCCTTTTTCCATGATAGGCCTCATAGTGCTCCAAATGTCCACTTGCAGCTTCTGCAATAAGAGGGATTCAAAACTTCTCAATCAGAAGTAAGGCTCAACTCTATTAGTTGAACGCACAGCTCAGAAAGAAGTTTCATTGAATGCTTCTGTGTAGTTTTTATTTGAAGATATTACTTTTTCCGCGATAGGCCTCATTGTGCTACAAATGTCCACTTGCAGTTCCTACAGATAGAGTGTTTCAAAACTCCTCCATCAAAAGTAAGGTTCAACACACTTAGCTGAACGTACAGATCAGAAAGAAGTTTCACAGAATTCTTCTGTGTAGTTTTTATTTGAAGATATTACTTTTTCCACTATAGGCCTAATAGCGCTGCAAATATTCATTTGCAGTTTCTACAGAAAGAGTGTTTCAAAACTCCTCAATCAAAAGTAAAGTTCAACTCTGTTAGTTGAATGCACAGATCAGAAATAAGTTTCACAGAATGCCTCTGTGTAGTTTTTATTTCAGGAGATTCCTTTTTCCACGATAGGCCTCATAGCGCTCCAAATGTCCACTTTCAGTTTCTACGGAAAGAGTGTTTCAAAACTCCGCAATCAAAAGTAATTTTCAACTCTGATAATTGAACGCACGGATCAGAAAGGAGGTTCCCAGAATGCTTCTGTGTAGTTTTTATTTGAAGATATTCCTTTTTCGGCGAAAGGCCTCGTAGCGCTCCAAATGACCAATTGCACTTTCTAGGGAAAGAGTGTTTCAAATCTCCTCAATCAGAAGTAAGTTTCAACTCTCTTAGTTGAACACACAGATCAGAAATAAGTTTCACAGAATGCCTCTGTGTAGTTTTTATTTGAAGATATTTCTATTTCTGTGAAAGCCTCATAGCACTCCAAATTTCCACTTTCAGTTACCTCAGAAGGAGTGTTTCAAAACACCTCAATAAAAAAGTAATGTTCAACTCTGTTAGTTGATCTCACCGATCAGAAAGAAGATTCACTGAATGCTTCTGGGTAGTTTTTATTTGAATATATTCCTTTTTCTGCAATAGGTCTCATAGCACTCCAAATGTCCAGTTGCAGTTTCTATAGAAAGAATGTTTCAAAACTCTTCAATCAAAAGTAAGTTTCAACTCTGTTGGCTGAATGCACAGAACAGAGAAAAGTTTCACAGAATGCTTCTTTGTAGTTTTTATTTGAATATATTCCTTTTTCCATGATAGGCCTCATAGTGCTCCAAATGTCCACCTGCAGCTTCTACAATAGGAGGGATTCAAAACTTCTCAATCAGAAGTAAGGCTCAACTCTATTAGTTGAACGCACAGCTCAGAAAGAAGTTTCGCTGAATGCTTCTGTGTAGTTTTTATTTGAAGATATTCCTTTTTCCACGATAGGCCTCATTGTGCTACAAATGTCCACTTGCAGTTTCTACAGATAGAGTGTTTCAAAACTCCTCCAGCAAAAGTAAGTTTCAAAACAGTTAGTTGAAAGTACAGATCAGAAAGAAGTTTCACAGAATTCTTCTGTGTAGTTTTTATTTGAAGATATTCCTTTTTCCGCAATAGGCCTCATAGCGCTCCAGATGTCCAATTTCAGTTAAAACACAAAGAGTGTTTCAAAACTCCTCAATCAAAAGTAAGGTTCAACTCTGATAGTAGAACGCACAGATCAGAAATAAGTTTCACAGAATGTTTCTGTGTAGTCTTTATTTGAAGATTTGCCTTTTTAAGCGATAGGTCTCATAACGCTCCAAATGTCCTCTTGCAGTTTCTACAGAAAGAGTGTTTCAAACCTCCTTAAACCAAAGTAAGGTCCAATTCTGTTAACTGAACGCACAGATCAGAAGGAAGTTTCACAGGATCCTTCTGTATACTTTTTATTTGAAGATATTCCTTTTTCTGAGATAGGCCACATTGCACTCCAAATGTCCACTTGCAGTATATACAGAAAAAGTGTTTCCAATCTCCTCAATCAAAAGTGAGGTTCAACTCTCTTATTTGAACGCGCAGATCAGAAAAAAGTTTCACAGAATGCTTTGTGTAGATTTTATTTGAAGATATTCCTTTTTGCATGATAGGCCTCATAGCGATCAAAATTTCCACTTGCACTTTCTACAGAAAGACTTTCAAAACTCCTCAATCAAAAGTAGTTTGCAACTCTGTTATTTCAACGGACATATCAGAGAGAAGTTTCACAGAATGCTTCTGTGTAGTTTTTATTTGAAGATATTACTTTTTCCGCTATAGGCGTAATAGCGCTGCAAATATTCATTTGCAGTTTCTACAGAAAGTGTGTTTCAAAACTCCTCAATCAAAAGTAAAGTTCAACTCTGTTAGTTGAATGCACAGATCAGTAAGCAGTTTCATAGAATGCTTCTGTGTAGTTTTTATTTGAAGATATTCCTTTTTCGGCGAAAGGCCTCGTAGCGCTCCAAATGACCAATTGCAGTTTCTAGAGAAAGAGTGTTTCAAATCTCCTCAATCAGAAGTAAGTTTCAACTCTCTTAGTTGAACACACAGATCAGAAATAAGTTTCACAGAATGCTTCTGTGTAGTTTTTATTTGAAGATATTTCTATTTCTGAGAAAGCCTCATAGCACTCCAAATATCCACTTTCAGTTACCTCAGAAAGACTGTTTCAAAACACCTCAATAAAAAGTAATGTTCAACTCTGTTAGTTGATCTCACCGATCAGAAAGAAGATTCACTGAATGCTTCTGGGTAGTTTTTATTTGAATATATTCCTTTTTCTGCCATGGGCCTCATAGCACTCCAAATGTCCAGTTGCAGTTTCTATAGAAAGAATGTTTCAAAACTCTTCAATCAAAAGTAAGTTTCAACTCTGTTGGCTGAATGCACAGAACAGAGAAAAGTTTCACAGAATGCTTCTTTGTAGTTTTTATTTGAATATATTCCTTTTTCCATGATAGGCCTCATAGTGCTCCGAATATCCACTTGCAGCTTCTACAATAGGAGGGATTCAAAACTTCTCAATCAGAAGTAAGGCTCAACTCTATTAGTTGAACGCACAGCTCAGAAAGAAGTTTCACTGAATGATTCTGTGTAGTTTTTATTTGAAGATATTCCTTTTTCCGCGATAGGCCTCATTGTGCTACAAATGTCCACTTGCAGTTTCTACAGATAGAGTGTTTCAAAACTCCTCCATCAAAAGTAAGGTTCAACACACTTAGTTGAACGTACAGATCAGAAAGAAGTTTCACAGAATTCTTCTGTGTAGTTTTTATTTGAAGATATTCCTTTTTCCGCAATGGGCCTCATAGCGCTCCAGATGTCCACTTTCAGTTAAAACACAAAGAGTGTTTCAAAACTCCTCAATCAAAAGTAAGGTTCAACTCTGATAGTAGAACGCACACATCAGAAATAAGTTTCACAGAATGCTTCTGTGTAGTCTTTATTTGAAGATATGCCTTTTTAAGCGATAGGTCTCATAACGCTCCAAATGTCCTCTTGCAGTTTCTACAGAAAGAGTGTTTCAAAACTCCTTAATTCAAAGTAAGGTCCAATTCTGTTAACTGAACGCACAGATCAGAAGGAAGTTTCACAAGATCCTTCTGTATACTTTTTATTTGAAGATATTCCTTTTTCTGAGATAGGCCACATTGCACTCCAAATGTCCACTTGCAGTATATACAGAAAAAGTGTTTCCAATCTCCTCAATCAAAAGTGAGGTTCAACTCTCTTATTTGAACGCGCAGATCAGAAAAAAGTTTCACAGAATGCTTTGTGTAGATTGTATTTGAAGATATTCCTTTTTGCATGATAGGCCTCATAGCGATCAAAATTTCCACTTGCGCTTTCTACAGAAAGACTTTCAAAACTCCTGAATCAAAAGTAGTTTGCAACTCTGTTATTTCAACGGACATATCAGAGAGAAGTTTCACAGAATGCTTCTGTGTAGTTTTTATTTGAAGATATTACTTTTTCCGCTATAGGCCTAATAGGGCTGCAAATATTCATTTGCAGTTTCTACAGAAAGAGTGTTTCAAAACTCCTCAATCAAAAGTAAAGTTCAACTCTGTTAGTTGAATGCACAGATCAGAAAGAAGTTTCACAGAATGCTTCTGTGTAGTTTTTATTTGAAGATATTCCTTTTTCGGCGAAAGGCCTCGTAGCGCTCCAAATGACCAATTGCAGTTTCTAGAGAAGGAGTGTTTCAAATCTCCTCAATCAGAAGTAAGTTTCAACTCTCTTAGTTGAACACACAGATCAGAAATACGTTTCACAGAATGCTTCTGTGTAGTTTTCATTTGAAGATATTGCTATTTCTGCGAAAGCCTCATAGCACTCCAAATATCCACTTTCAGTTACCTCAGAAAGAGTGTTTCAAAACACCTCAATAAAAAGTAATGTTCAACTCTGTTAGTTGATCTCACCGATCAGAAAGTAGATTCACTGAATGCTTCTGGGTAGTTTTTATTTGAATATATTCCTTTTTCTGCCATGGGCCTCATAGCACTACAAATGTCCAGTTGCAGTTTATATAGAAAGAATGTTTCAAAACTCTTCAATCAAAAGTAAGTTTCAACTCTGTTGGCTGAATGCAGAGAACAGAAAAATGTTTCAAAGAATGCTTCTTTGTAGTTTTTATTTCAATATATTACTTTTTCCGCGATATGCATCGTAGCACTACAAATGTCCACTTGCTGTTTCTACAGAAAGAGTGTTTCAGAACACCTCAATAAAAGGTGAGGTTCAACACTTTAGTTGAACTCACAGCTCAGAAAGAAGTTTCACAGAATGCTTCTGTGTAGTTTTTATTTGAAGATATTCCTTTTTCGGCTAAAGGCCTCGTAGCGCTCCAAATGACCAATTGCAGTTTCTAGAGAAAGAGTGTTTCAAATCTCCTCAATCAGAAGTAAGTTTCAACCCTCTTAGTTGAACACACAGATCAGAAATAAGTTTCACACAATGCTTCTGTGTAGTTTTTATTTGAAGATATTGCTATTTCTGTGAAAGCCTCATAGCACTCCAAATATCCACTTTCAGTTACCTCAGAAGGAGTGTTTCAAAACACCTAAATAAAAAAGTAATGTTCAACTCTGTTAGTTGATCTCACCGATCATAAAGAAGATTCACTGAATGCTTCTGGGTAGTTTTTATTTGAATATATTCCTTTTTCTGCAATAGGCCTCATAGCACTCCAAATGTCCAGTTGCCGTTTCTATAGAAAGAATGTTTCAAAACTCTTCAATCAAAAGTAAGTTTCAAGTCTGTTGGCTGAATGCACAGAACAGAAAATGTTTCAGAGAATGCTTCTTTGTAGTTTTTATTTGAATATATTCCTTTTTCCACGATAGGCCTCATAGTGCTCCAAATGTCCACTTGCAGCTTCTACAATAAGAGGGATTCAAAACTTCTCAATCAGAAGTAACGCTCAACTCTTTTAGTTGAACTCACAGCTCAGAAAGAAGTTTCACTGAATGATTCTGTGTAGTTTTTATTTGAAGATATTCCTTTTTCCGCGATAGGCCTCATTGTGCTACAAATGTCCACTTGCAGTTTCTACAGATAGAGTGTTTCAAAACTCCTCCATCAAAAGTAAGGTTCAAAACACTTAGTTGAACGTACAGATCAGAAAGAAGTTTCACAGAATTCTTCTGTGTAGTTTTTATTTGAAGATATTCCTTTTTCCGCAATAGGCCTCATAGCGCTACAGATGTCCACTTTCAGTTAAAACACAAAGAGTGTTTCAAAACTCCTCAATCAAAAGTAAGGTTCAACTCTGATAGTAGAACGCACAGATCAGAAATAAGTTTCACAGAATGCTTCTGTGTAGTCTTTATTTGAAGATATGCCTTTTTAAGCGATAGGTCTCATAACGCTCCAAATGTCCTCTTGCAGTTTCTACAGAAAGAGTGTTTCAAAACTCCTTAATTCAAAGTAAGGTCCAATTCTGTTAACTGAACGCACAGATCAGAAGGAAGTTTCACAAGATCCTTCTGTATACTTTTTATTTGAAGATATTACTTTTTCTGAGATAGGCCACATTGCACTCCAAATGTCCACTTGCAGTATATACAGAAAAAGTGTTTCCAATCTCCTCAATCAAAAGTGAGGTTCAACTCTCTTATTTGAACGCGCAGATCAGAAAAAAGTTTCACAGAATGCTTTGTGTAGATTGTATTTGAAGATATTCCTTTTTGCATGATAGGCCTCATAGCGATCAAAATTTCCACTTGTGCTTTCTACAGAAAGACTTTCAAAACTCCTGAATCAAAAGTAGTTTGCAACTCTGTTATTTCAACGGACATATCAGAGAGAAGTTTCACAGAATGCTTCTGTGTAGTTTTTATTTGAAGATATTACTTTTTCCACTATAGGCCTAATAGCGCTGCAAATATTCATTTGCAGTTTCTACAGAAAGAGTGTTTCAAAACTCCTCAATCAAAAGTAATGTTCAACTCTGTTAGTTGAATGCACAGATCAGAAAGAAGTTTCACAGAATGCTTCTGTGTAGTTTTTATTTGAAGATATTCCTTTTTTGGCGAAAGGCCTCGTAGCGCTCCAAATGACCAATTGCAGTTTCTAGAGAAAGGGTGTTTCAAATCTCCTCAATCAGAAGTAAGTTTCAACTCTCTTAGTTGAACACACAGATCAGAAATAAGTTTCACAGAATGCTTCTGTGTAGTTTTTATTTGAAGATATTGCTATTTCTGCGAAAGCCTCATAGCACTCCAAATATCCACTTTCAGTTACCTCAGAAAGAGTGTTTCAAAACACCTCAATAAAAAGTAATGTTCAACTCTGTTAGTTGATCTCACCGATCAGAAAGTAGATTCACTGAATGCTTCTGGGTAGTTTTTATTTGAATATATTCCTTTTTCTGTCATGGGCCTCATAGCACTACAAATGTCCAGTTGCAGTTTATATAGAAAGAATGTTTCAAAACTCTTCAATCAAAAGTAAGTTTCAACTCTGTTGGCTGAATGCAGAGAACAGAAAAATGTTTCAAAGAATGCTTCTTTGTAGTTTTTATTTGAATATATTACTTTTTCCGCGATATGCACCGTAGCACTACAAATGTCCACTTGCTGTTTCTACAGAAAGAGTGTTTCAGAACACCTCAATAAAAGTTGAGGTTCAACACTTTAGTTGAACTCACAGCTCAGAAAGAAGTTTCACAGAATGCTTCTGTGTAGTTTTTATTTGAATATATTCCTTTTTCCGCGATAGGCCTCATAGCGCTCCAAATGTCCTCTTGTGGTTTCTACAGAATGAGTGTTTCAAAACTCCTCAATGAAATGTCAGTTTCAACTTGGTTAGTTGAACGCACAGATCAGAAAAAAGTTTCACAGACTGCTTCTTTGTAGTTTTTATTTGAATATATTCCTTTTTCTGCGATTGGCCTCGTAGCGCTAGAATTGTCCACTTGCAGTTTCTACAGAAAGTGTGTTTGAAAAATCCTCAATCAAAAGTAAGCTTCTACACTGTTAATAGAATGCACAAATCAGAAATATGTTTCACAGAATGCTTCTCTGTAGTTTTTATTTGAAGATATTCCTTTTTCCGCGATAGACCTCATAGGGCTCCAAATGTCCACTTCCAGTTTCTACAGAAAGTGTGTTTCAAAACTCCGCAATCAAAAGTAATTTTCAACTCTGATAGTTGAACGCACAGATCAGAAATAAGTTTCACAGAATGCCTCTGTGTAGTTTTTATTTCAGGAGATTCCTTTTTCCAACATAGGCCTCATAGCGCTCCAAATGTCCACTTTCAGTTTCTACAGAAAGAGTGTTTCAAAACTCCGCAATCAAAAGTAATTTTCAACTGTGATAGTTGAACGCACGGATCAGAAAGGAGGTTCGCAGAATGCTTCTGTGTAGTTTTTATTTGAAGATATTCCTTTTTCGGCGAAAGGCCTCGTAGCGCTCCAAATGACCAATTGCAGTTTCTAGGGAAAGAGTGTTTCAAATCTCCTCAATCAGAAGTAAGTTTCAACCCTCTTAGTTGAACACACAGATCAGAAATAAGTTTCACACAATGCTTCTGTGTAGTTTTTATTTGAAGATATTGCTATTTCTGTGAAAGCCTCATAGCACTCCAAATATCCACTTTCAGTTACCTCAGAAGGAGTGTTTCAAAACACCTAAATAAAAAAGTAATGTTCAACTCTGTTAGTTGATCTCACCGATCATAAAGAAGATTCACTGAATGCTTCTGGGTAGTTTTTATTTGAATATATTCCTTTTTCTGCAATAGGCCTCATAGCACTCCAAATGTCCAGTTGCCGTTTCTATAGAAAGAATGTTTCAAAACTCTTCAATCAAAAGTAAGTTTCAAGTCTGTTGGCTGAATGCACAGAACAGAAAATGTTTCAGAGAATGCTTCTTTGTAGTTTGTATTTGAATATATTCCTTTTTCCACGATAGGCCTCATAGTGCTCCAAATGTCCACTTGCAGCTTCTACAATAAGAGGGATTCAAAACTTCTCAATCAGAAGTAACGCTCAACTCTTTTAGTTGAACGCACAGCTCAGAAAGAAGTTTCACTGAATGATTCTGTGTAGTTTTTATTTGAAGATATTCCTTTTTCCGCGATAGGCCTCATTGTGCTACAAATGTCCACTTGCAGTTTCTACAGATAGAGTGTTTCAAAACTCCTCCATCAAAAGTAAGGTTCAACACACTTAGTTGAACGTACAGATCAGAAAGAAGTTTCACAGAATTCTTCTGTGTAGTTTTTATTTGAAGGTATTCCTTTTTCCGCAATAGGCCTCATAGCGCTCCAGATGTCCACTTTCAGTTAAAACACAAAGAGTGTTTCAAAACTCCTCAATCAAAAGTAAGGTTCAACTCTGATAGTAGAACGCACAGATCAGAAATAAGTTTCACAGAATGCTTCTGTGTAGTCTTTATTTGAAGATATGCCTTTTTAAGCGATAGGTCTCATAACGCTCCAAATGTCCTCTTGCAGTTTCTACAGAAAGAGTGTTTCAAAACTCCTTAATTCAAAGTAAGGTCCAATTCTGTTAACTGAACGCACAGATCAGAAGGAAGTTTCACAAGATCCTTCTGTATACTTTTTATTTGAAGATATTACTTTTTCTGAGATAGGCCACATTGCACTCCAAATGTCCACTTGCAGTATATACAGAAAAAGTGTTTCCAATCTCCTCAATCAAAAGTGAGGTTCAACTCTCTTATTTGAACGCGCAGATCAGAAAAAAGTTTCACAGAATGCTTTGTGTAGATTGTATTTGAAGATATTCCTTTTTGCATGATAGGCCTCATAGCGATCAAAATTTCCACTTGCGCTTTCTACAGAAAGACTTTCAAAACTCCTGAATCAAAAGTAGTTTGCAACTCTGTTATTTCAACGGACATATCAGAGAGAAGTTTCACAGAATGCTTCTGTGTAGTTTTTATTTGAAGATATTACTTTTTCCGCTATAGGCCTAATAGGGCTGCAAATATTCATTTGCAGTTTCTACAGAAAGAGTGTTTCAAAACTCCTCAATCAAAAGTAAAGTTCAACTCTGTTAGTTGAATGCACAGATCAGAAAGAAGTTTCACAGAATGCTTCTGTGTAGTTTTTATTTGAAGATATTCCTTTTTCGGCGAAAGGCCTCGTAGCGCTCCAAATGACCAATTGCAGTTTCTAGAGAAGGAGTGTTTCAAATCTCCTCAATCAGAAGTAAGTTTCAACTCTCTTAGTTGAACACACAGATCAGAAATAAGTTTCACAGAATGCTTCTGTGTAGTTTTCATTTGAAGATATTGCTATTTCTGCGAAAGCCTCATAGCACTCCAAATATCCACTTTCAGTTACCTCAGAAAGAGTGTTTCAAAACACCTCAATAAAAAGTAATGTTCAACTCTGTTAGTTGATCTCACCGATCAGAAAGTAGATTCACTGAATGCTTCTGGGTAGTTTTTATTTGAATATATTCCTTTTTCTGCCATGGGCCTCATAGCACTACAAATGTCCAGTTGCAGTTTATATAGAAAGAATGTTTCAAAACTCTTCAATCAAAAGTAAGTTTCAACTCTGTTGGCTGAATGCAGAGAACAGAAAAATGTTTCAAAGAATGCTTCTTTGTAGTTTTTATTTCAATATATTACTTTTTCCGCGATATGCATCGTAGCACTACAAATGTCCACTTGCTGTTTCTACAGAAAGAGTGTTTCAGAACACCTCAATAAAAGGTGAGGTTCAACACTTTAGTTGAACTCACAGCTCAGAAAGAAGTTTCACAGAATGCTTCTGTGTAGTTTTTATTTGAAGATATTCCTTTTTCGGCGAAAGGCCTCGTAGCGCTCCAAATGACCAATTGCAGTTTCTAGAGAACGAGTGTTTCAAATCTCCTCAATCAGAAGTAAGTTTCAACCCTCTTAGTTGAACACACAGATCAGAAATAAGTTTCACACAATGCTTCTGTGTAGTTTTTATTTGAAGATATTGCTATTTCTGTGAAAGCCTCATAGCACTCCAAATATCCACTTTCAGTTACCTCAGAAGGAGTGTTTCAAAACACCTCAATAAAAAAGTAATGTTCAACTCTGTTAGTTGATCTCACCGATCAGAAAGAAGATTCACTGAATGCTTCTGGGTAGTTTTTATTTGAATATATTCCTTTTTCTGCAATAGGCCTCATAGCACTCCAAATGTCCAGTTGCAGTTTCTATAGAAAGAATGTTTCAAAACTCTTCAATCAAAAGTAAGTTTCAAGTCTGTTGGCTGAATGCACAGAACAGAAAATGTTTCAGAGAATGCTTCTTTGTAGTTTTTATTTGAATATATTCCTTTTTCCACGATAGGCCTCATAGTGCTCCAAATGTCCACTTGCAGCTTCTACAATAAGAGGGATTCAAAACTTCTCAATCAGAAGTAACGCTCAACTCTTTTAGTTGAACTCACAGCTCAGAAAGAAGTTTCACTGAATGATTCTGTGTAGTTTTTATTTGAAGATATTCCTTTTTCCGCGATAGGCCTCATTGTGCTACAAATGTCCACTTGCAGTTTCTACAGATAGAGTGTTTCAAAACTCCTCCATCAAAAGTAAGGTTCAACACACTTAGTTGAACGTACAGATCAGAAAGAAGTTTCACAGAATTCTTCTGTGTAGTTTTTATTTGAAGATATTCCTTTTTCCGCAATAGGCCTCATAGCGCTCCAGATGTCCACTTTCAGTTAAAACACAAAGAGTGTTTCAAAACTCCTCAATCAAAAGTAAGGTTCAACTCTGATAGTAGAACGCACAGATCAGAAATAAGTTTCACAGAATGCTTCTGTGTAGTCTTTATTTGAAGATATGCCTTTTTAAGCGATAGGTCTCATAACGCTCCAAATGTCCTCTTGCAGTTTCTACAGAAAGAGTGTTTCAAAACTCCTTAATTCAAAGTAAGGTCCAATTCTGTTAACTGAACGCACAGATCAGAAGGAAGTTTCACAAGATCCTTCTGTATACTTTTTATTTGAAGATATTACTTTTTCTGAGATAGGCCACATTGCACTCCAAATGTCCACTTGCAGTATATACAGAAAAAGTGTTTCCAATCTCCTCAATCAAAAGTGAGGTTCAACTCTCTTATTTGAACGCGCAGATCAGAAAAAAGTTTCACAGAATGCTTTGTGTAGATTGTATTTGAAGATATTCCTTTTTGCATGATAGGCCTCATAGCGATCAAAATTTCCACTTGCGCTTTCTACAGAAAGACTTTCAAAACTCCTGAATCAAAAGTAGTTTGCAACTCTGTTATTTCAACGGACATATCAGAGAGAAGTTTCACAGAATGCTTCTGTGTAGTTTTTATTTGAAGATATTACTTTTTCCACTATAGGCCTAATAGCGCTGCAAATATTCATTTGCAGTTTCTACAGAAAGAGTGTTTCAAAACTCCTCAATCAAAAGTAATGTTCAACTCTGTTAGTTGAATGCACAGATCAGAAAGAAGTTTCACAGAATGCTTCTGTGTAGTTTTTATTTGAAGATATTCCTTTTTTGGCGAAAGGCCTCGTAGCGCTCCAAATGACCAATTGCAGTTTCTAGAGAAAGGGTGTTTCAAATCTCCTCAATCAGAAGTAAGTTTCAACTCTCTTAGTTGAACACACAGATCAGAAATAAGTTTCACAGAATGCTTCTGTGTAGTTTTTATTTGAAGATATTGCTATTTCTGCGAAAGCCTCATAGCACTCCAAATATCCACTTTCAGTTACCTCAGAAAGAGTGTTTCAAAACACCTCAATAAAAAGTAATGTTCAACTCTGTTAGTTGATCTCACCGATCAGAAAGTAGATTCACTGAATGCTTCTGGGTAGTTTTTATTTGAATATATTCCTTTTTCTGCCATGGGCCTCATAGCACTACAAATGTCCAGTTGCAGTTTATATAGAAAGAATGTTTCAAAACTCTTCAATCAAAAGTAAGTTTCAACTCTGTTGGCTGAATGCAGAGAACAGAAAAATGTTTCAAAGAATGCTTCTTTGTAGTTTTTATTTGAATATATTACTTTTTCCGCGATATGCACCGTAGCACTACAAATGTCCACTTGCTGTTTCTACAGAAAGAGTGTTTCAGAACACCTCAATAAAAGGTGAGGTTCAACACTTTAGTTGAACTCACAGCTCAGAAAGAAGTTTCACAGAATGCTTCTGTGTAGTTTTTATTTGAATATATTCCTTTTTCCGCGATAGGCCTCATAGCGCTCCAAATGTCCTCTTGTGGTTTGTACAGAATGAGTGTTTCAAAACTCCTCAATGAAATGTCAGTTTCAACTTGGTTAGTTGAACGCACAGATCAGAAAGAAGTTTCACAGACTGCTTCTTTGTAGTTTTTATTTGAATATATTCCTTTTTCTGCGATTGGCCTCGTAGCGCTAGAATTGTACACTTGCAGTTTCTACAGAAAGTGTGTTTGAAAAATCCTCAATCAAAAGTAAGCTTCTACACTGTTAGTAGAATGCACAAATCAGAAATATGTTTCACAGAATGCTTCTCTGTAGTTTTTATTTGAAGATATTCCTTTTTCCGCAATAGACCTCATAGGGCTCCAAATGTCCACTTCCAGTTTCTACAGAAAGTGTGTTTGAAAACTCCGCAATCAAAAGTAATTTTAAACTCTGATAGTTGAACGCACAGATCAGAAATAAGTTTCACAGAATGCCTCTGTGTAGTTTTTATTTCAGGAGATTCCTTTTTCCACCATAGGCCTCATAGCGCTCCAAATGTCCACTTTCAGTTTCTACAGAAAGAGTGTTTCAAAACTCCGCAATCAAAAGTAATTTTCAACTCTGATAGTTGAACGCACGGATCAGAAAGGAGGTTCGCAGAATGCTTCTGTGTAGTTTTTATTTGAAGATATTCCTTTTTCGGCGAAAGGCCTCGTAGCGCTCCAAATGACCAATTGCAGTTTCTAGGGAAAGAGTGTTTCAAATCTCCTCAATCAGAAGTAAGTTTCAACCCTCTTAGTTGAACACACAGATCAGAAATAAGTTTCACACAATGCTTCTGTGTAGTTTTTATTTGAAGATATTGCTATTTCTGTGAAAGCCTCATAGCACTCCAAATATCCACTTTCAGTTACCTCAGAAGGAGTGTTTCAAAACACCTAAATAAAAAAGTAATGTTCAACTCTGTTAGTTGATCTCACCGATCATAAAGAAGATTCACTGAATGCTTCTGGGTAGTTTTTATTTGAATATATTCCTTTTTCTGCAATAGGCCTCATAGCACTCCAAATGTCCAGTTGCCGTTTCTATAGAAAGAATGTTTCAAAACTCTTCAATCAAAAGTAAGTTTCAAGTCTGTTGGCTGAATGCACAGAACAGAAAATGTTTCAGAGAATGCTTCTTTGTAGTTTGTATTTGAATATATTCCTTTTTCCACGATAGGCCTCATAGTGCTCCAAATGTCCACTTGCAGCTTCTACAATAAGAGGGATTCAAAACTTCTCAATCAGAAGTAACGCTCAACTCTTTTAGTTGAACGCACAGCTCAGAAAGAAGTTTCACTGAATGATTCTGTGTAGTTTTTATTTGAAGATATTCCTTTTTCCGCGATAGGCCTCATTGTGCTACAAATGTCCACTTGCAGTTTCTACAGATAGAGTGTTTCAAAACTCCTCCATCAAAAGTAAGGTTCAACACACTTAGTTGAACGTACAGATCAGAAAGAAGTTTCACAGAATTCTTCTGTGTAGTTTTTATTTGAAGGTATTCCTTTTTCCGCAATAGGCCTCATAGCGCTCCAGATGTCCACTTTCAGTTAAAACACAAAGAGTGTTTCAAAACTCCTCAATCAAAAGTAAGGTTCAACTCTGATAGTAGAACGCACAGATCAGAAATAAGTTTCACAGAATGCTTCTGTGTAGTCTTTATTTGAAGATATGCCTTTTTAAGCGATAGGTCTCATAACGCTCCAAATGTCCTCTTGCAGTTTCTACAGAAAGAGTGTTTCAAAACTCCTTAATTCAAAGTAAGGTCCAATTCTGTTAACTGAACGCACAGATCAGAAGGAAGTTTCACAAGATCCTTCTGTATACTTTTTATTTGAAGATATTACTTTTTCTGAGATAGGCCACATTGCACTCCAAATGTCCACTTGCAGTATATACAGAAAAAGTGTTTCCAATCTCCTCAATCAAAAGTGAGGTTCAACTCTCTTATTTGAACGCGCAGATCAGAAAAAAGTTTCACAGAATGCTTTGTGTAGATTGTATTTGAAGATATTCCTTTTTGCATGATAGGCCTCATAGCGATCAAAATTTCCACTTGCGCTTTCTACAGAAAGACTTTCAAAACTCCTGAATCAAAAGTAGTTTGCAACTCTGTTATTTCAACGGACATATCAGAGAGAAGTTTCACAGAATGCTTCTGTGTAGTTTTTATTTGAAGATATTACTTTTTCCACTATAGGCCTAATAGCGCTGCAAATATTCATTTGCAGTTTCTACAGAAAGAGTGTTTCAAAACTCCTCAATCAAAAGTAAAGTTCAACTCTGTTAGTTGAATGCACAGATCAGAAAGAAGTTTCACAGAATGCTTCTGTGTAGTTTTTATTTGACGATATTCCTTTTTTGGCGAAAGGCCTCGTAGCGCTCCAAATGACCAATTGCAGTTTCTAGAGAAAGGGTGTTTCAAATCTCCTCAATCAGAAGTAAGTTTCAACTCTCTTAGTTGAACACACAGATCAGAAATAAGTTTCACAGAATGCTTCTGTGTAGTTTTTATTTGAAGATATTGCTATTTCTGCGAAAGCCTCATAGCACTCCAAATATCCACTTTCAGTTACCTCAGAAAGAGTGTTTCAAAACACCTCAATAAAAAGTAATGTTCAACTCTGTTAGTTGATCTCACCGATCAGAAAGTAGATTCACTGAATGCTTCTGGGTAGTTTTTATTTGAATATATTCCTTTTTCTGCCATGGGCCTCATAGCACTACAAATGTCCAGTTGCAGTTTATATAGAAAGAATGTTTCAAAACTCTTCAATCAAAAGTAAGTTTCAACTCTGTTGGCTGAATGCAGAGAACAGAAAAATGTTTCAAAGAATGCTTCTTTGTAGTTTTTATTTGAATATATTACTTTTTCCGCGATATGCATCGTAGCACTACAAATGTCCACTTGCTGTTTCTACAGAAAGAGTGTTTCAGAACACCTCAATAAAAGGTGAGGTTCAACACTTTAGTTGAACTCACAGCTCAGAAAGAAGTTTCACAGAATGCTTCTGTGTAGTTTTTATTTGAATATATTCCTTTTTCCGCGATAGGCCTCATAGCGCTCCAAATGTCCTCTTGTGGTTTGTACAGAATGAGTGTTTCAAAACTCCTCAATGAAATGTCAGTTTCAACTTGGTTAGTTGAACGCACAGATCAGAAAGAAGTTTCACAGACTGCTTCTTTGTAGTTTTTATTTGAATATATTCCTTTTTCTGCGATTGGCCTCGTAGCGCTAGAATTGTACACTTGCAGTTTCTACAGAAAGTGTGTTTGAAAAATCCTCAATCAAAAGTAAGCTTCTACACTGTTAGTAGAATGCACAAATCAGAAATATGTTTCACAGAATGCTTCTCTGTAGTTTTTATTTGAAGATATTCCTTTTTCCGCAATAGACCTCATAGGGCTCCAAATGTCCACTTCCAGTTTCTACAGAAAGTGTGTTTGAAAACTCCGCAATCAAAAGTAATTTTAAACTCTGATAGTTGAACGCACAGATCAGAAATAAGTTTCACAGAATGCCTCTGTGTAGTTTTTATTTCAGGAGATTCCTTTTTCCACCATAGGCCTCATAGCGCTCCAAATGTCCACTTTCAGTTTCTACAGAAAGAGTGTTTCAAAACTCCGCAATCAAAAGTAATTTTCAACTCTGATAGTTGAACGCACGGATCAGAAAGGAGGTTCGCAGAATGCTTCTGTGTAGTTTTTATTTGAAGATATTCCTTTTTCGGCGAAAGGCCTCGTAGCGCTCCAAATGACCAATTGCAGTTTCTAGGGAAAGAGTGTTTCAAATCTCCTCAATCAGAAGTAAGTTTCAACCCTCTTAGTTGAACACACAGATCAGAAATAAGTTTCACACAATGCTTCTGTGTAGTTTTTATTTGAAGATATTGCTATTTCTGTGAAAGCCTCATAGCACTCCAAATATCCACTTTCAGTTACCTCAGAAGGAGTGTTTCAAAACACCTAAATAAAAAAGTAATGTTCAACTCTGTTAGTTGATCTCACCGATCATAAAGAAGATTCACTGAATGCTTCTGGGTAGTTTTTATTTGAATATATTCCTTTTTCTGCAATAGGCCTCATAGCACTCCAAATGTCCAGTTGCCGTTTCTATAGAAAGAATGTTTCAAAACTCTTCAATCAAAAGTAAGTTTCAAGTCTGTTGGCTGAATGCACAGAACAGAAAATGTTTCAGAGAATGCTTCTTTGTAGTTTGTATTTGAATATATTCCTTTTTCCACGATAGGCCTCATAGTGCTCCAAATGTCCACTTGCAGCTTCTACAATAAGAGGGATTCAAAACTTCTCAATCAGAAGTAACGCTCAACTCTTTTAGTTGAACGCACAGCTCAGAAAGAAGTTTCACTGAATGATTCTGCGTAGTTTTTATTTGAAGATATTCCTTTTTCCGCGATAGGCCTCATTGTGCTACAAATGTCCACTTGCAGTTTCTACAGATAGAGTGTTTCAAAACTCCTCCATCAAAAGTAAGGTTCAACACACTTAGTTGAACGTACAGATCAGAAAGAAGTTTCACAGAATTCTTCTGTGTAGTTTTTATTTGAAGGTATTCCTTTTTCCGCAATAGGCCTCATAGCGCTCCAGATGTCCACTTTCAGTTAAAACACAAAGAGTGTTTCAAAACTCCTCAATCAAAAGTAAGGTTCAACTCTGATAGTAGAACGCACAGATCAGAAATAAGTTTCACAGAATGCTTCTGTGTAGTCTTTATTTGAAGATATGCCTTTTTAAGCGATAGGTCTCATAACGCTCCAAATGTCCTCTTGCAGTTTCTACAGAAAGAGTGTTTCAAAACTCCTTAATTCAAAGTAAGGTCCAATTCTGTTAACTGAACGCACAGATCAGAAGGAAGTTTCACAAGATCCTTCTGTATACTTTTTATTTGAAGATATTACTTTTTCTGGGATAGGCCACATTGCACTCCAAATGTCCACTTGCAGTATATACAGAAAAAGTGTTTCCAATCTCCTCAATCAAAAGTGAGGTTCAACTCTCTTATTTGAACGCGCAGATCAGAAAAAAGTTTCACAGAATGCTTTGTGTAGATTGTATTTGAAGATATTCCTTTTTGCATGATAGGCCTCATAGCGATCAAAATTTCCACTTGCGCTTTCTACAGAAAGACTTTCAAAACTCCTGAATCAAAAGTAGTTTGCAACTCTGTTATTTCAACGGACATATCAGAGAGAAGTTTCACAGAATGCTTCTGTGTAGTTTTTATTTGAAGATATTACTTTTTCCACTATAGGCCTAATAGCGCTGCAAATATTCATTTGCAGTTTCTACAGAAAGAGTGTTTCAAAACTCCTCAATCAAAAGTAAAGTTCAACTCTGTTAGTTGAATGCACAGATCAGAAAGAAGTTTCACAGAATGCTTCTGTGTAGTTTTTATTTGAAGATATTCCTTTTTTGGCGAAAGGCCTCGTAGCGCTCCAAATGACCAATTGCAGTTTCTAGAGAAAGGGTGTTTCAAATCTCCTCAATCAGAAGTAAGTTTCAACTCTCTTAGTTGAACACACAGATCAGAAATAAGTTTCACAGAATGCTTCTGTGTAGTTTTTATTTGAAGATATTGCTATTTCTGCGAAAGCCTCATAGCACTCCAAATATCCACTTTCAGTTACCTCAGAAAGAGTGTTTCAAAACACCTCAATAAAAAGTAATGTTCAACTCTGTTAGTTGATCTCACCGATCAGAAAGTAGATTCACTGAATGCTTCTGGGTAGTTTTTATTTGAATATATTCCTTTTTCTGCCATGGGCCTCATAGCACTACAAATGTCCAGTTGCAGTTTATATAGAAAGAATGTTTCAAAACTCTTCAATCAAAAGTAAGTTTCAACTCTGTTGGCTGAATGCAGAGAACAGAAAAATGTTTCAAAGAATGCTTCTTTGTAGTTTTTATTTGAATATATTACTTTTTCCGCGATATGCACCGTAGCACTACAAATGTCCACTTGCTGTTTCTACAGAAAGAGTGTTTCAGAACACCTCAATAAAAGGTGAGGTTCAACACTTTAGTTGAACTCACAGCTCAGAAAGAAGTTTCACAGAATGCTTCTGTGTAGTTTTTATTTGAATATATTCCTTTTTCCGCGATAGGCCTCATAGCGCTCCAAATGTCCTCTTGTGGTTTGTACAGAATGAGTGTTTCAAAACTCCTCAATGAAATGTCAGTTTCAACTTGGTTAGTTGAACGCACAGATCAGAAAGAAGTTTCACAGACTGCTTCTTTGTAGTTTTTATTTGAATATATTCCTTTTTCTGCGATTGGCCTCGTAGCGCTAGAATTGTACACTTGCAGTTTCTACAGAAAGTGTGTTTGAAAAATCCTCAATCAAAAGTAAGCTTCTACACTGTTAGTAGAATGCACAAATCAGAAATATGTTTCACAGAATGCTTCTCTGTAGTTTTTATTTGAAGATATTCCTTTTTCCGCAATAGACCTCATAGGGCTCCAAATGTCCACTTCCAGTTTCTACAGAAAGTGTGTTTGAAAACTCCGCAATCAAAAGTAATTTTAAACTCTGATAGTTGAACGCACAGATCAGAAATAAGTTTCACAGAATGCCTCTGTGTAGTTTTTATTTCAGGAGATTCCTTTTTCCACCATAGGCCTCATAGCGCTCCAAATGTCCACTTTCAGTTTCTACAGAAAGAGTGTTTCAAAACTCCGCAATCAAAAGTAATTTTCAACTCTGATAGTTGAACGCACGGATCAGAAAGGAGGTTCGCAGAATGCTTCTGTGTAGTTTTTATTTGAAGGTATTCCTTTTTCGGCGAAAGGCCTCGTAGCGCTCCAAATGACCAATTGCAGTTTCTAGGGAAAGAGTGTTTCAAATCTCCTCAATCAGAAGTAAGTTTCAACCCTCTTAGTTGAACACACAGATCAGAAATAAGTTTCACACAATGCTTCTGTGTAGTTTTTATTTGAAGATATTGCTATTTCTGTGAAAGCCTCATAGCACTCCAAATATCCACTTTCAGTTACCTCAGAAGGAGTGTTTCAAAACACCTAAATAAAAAAGTAATGTTCAACTCTGTTAGTTGATCTCACCGATCATAAAGAAGATTCACTGAATGCTTCTGGGTAGTTTTTATTTGAATATATTCCTTTTTCTGCAATAGGCCTCATAGCACTCCAAATGTCCAGTTGCCGTTTCTATAGAAAGAATGTATCAAAACTCTTCACTCAAAAGTAAGTTTCAAGTCTGTTGGCTGAATGCACAGAACAGAAAATGTTTCAGAGAATGCTTCTTTGTAGTTTGTATTTGAATATATTCCTTTTTCCACGATAGGCCTCATAGTGCTCCAAATGTCCACTTGCAGCTTCTACAATAAGAGGGATTCAAAACTTCTCAATCAGAAGTAACGCTCAACTCTTTTAGTTGAACGCACAGCTCAGAAAGAAGTTTCACTGAATGATTCTGTGTAGTTTTTATTTGAAGATATTCCTTTTTCCGCGATAGGCCTCATTGTGCTACAAATGTCCACTTGCAGTTTCTACAGATAGAGTGTTTCAAAACTCCTCCATCAAAAGTAAGGTTCAACACACTTAGTTGAACGTACAGATCAGAAAGAAGTTTCACAGAATTCTTCTGTGTAGTTTTTATTTGAAGGTATTCCTTTTTCCGCAATAGGCCTCATAGCGCTCCAGATGTCCACTTTCAGTTAAAACACAAAGAGTGTTTCAAAAGTCCTCAATCAAAAGTAAGGTTCAACTCTGATAGTAGAACGCACAGATCAGAAATAAGTTTCACAGAATGCTTCTGTGTAGTCTTTATTTGAAGATATGCCTTTTTAAGCGATAGGTCTCATAACGCTCCAAATGTCCTCTTGCAGTTTCTACAGAAAGAGTGTTTCAAAACTCCTTAATTCAAAGTAAGGTCCAATTCTGTTAACTGAACGCACAGATCAGAAGGAAGTTTCACAAGATCCTTCTGTATACTTTTTATTTGAAGATATTACTTTTTCTGGGATAGGCCACATTGCACTCCAAATGTCCACTTGCAGTATATACAGAAAAAGTGTTTCCAATCTCCTCAATCAAAAGTGAGGTTCAACTCTCTTATTTGAACGCGCAGATCAGAAAAAAGTTTCACAGAATGCTTTGTGTAGATTGTATTTGAAGATATTCCTTTTTGCATGATAGGCCTCATAGCGATCAAAATTTCCACTTGCGGTTTCTACAGAAAGACTTTCAAAACTCCTGAATCAAAAGTAGTTTGCAACTCTGTTATTTCAACGGACATATCAGAGAGAAGTTTCACAGAATGCTTCTGTGTAGTTTTTATTTGAAGATATTACTTTTTCCACTATAGGCCTAATAGCGCTGCAAATATTCATTTGCAGTTTCTACAGAAAGAGTGTTTCAAAACTCCTCAATCAAAAGTAAAGTTCAACTCTGTTAGTTGAATGCACAGATCAGAAAGAAGTTTCACAGAATGCTTCTGTGTAGTTTTTATTTGAAGATATTCCTTTTTTGGCGAAAGGCCTCGTAGCGCTCCAAATGACCAATTGCAGTTTCTAGAGAAAGGGTGTTTCAAATCTCCTCAATCAGAAGTAAGTTTCAACTCTCTTAGTTGAACACACAGATCAGAAATAAGTTTCACAGAATGCTTCTGTGTAGTTTTTATTTGAAGATATTGCTATTTCTGCGAAAGCCTCATAGCACTCCAAATATCCACTTTCAGTTACCTCAGAAAGAGTGTTTCAAAACACCTCAATAAAAAGTAATGTTCAACTCTGTTAGTTGATCTCACCGATCAGAAAGTAGATTCACTGAATGCTTCTGGGTAGTTTTTATTTGAATATATTCCTTTTTCTGCCATGGGCCTCATAGCACTACAAATGTCCAGTTGCAGTTTATATAGAAAGAATGTTTCAAAACTCTTCAATCAAAAGTAAGTTTCAACTCTGTTGGCTGAATGCAGAGAACAGAAAAATGTTTCAAAGAATGCTTCTTTGTAGTTTTTATTTGAATATATTACTTTTTCCGCGATATGCATCGTAGCACTACAAATGTCCACTTGCTGTTTCTACAGAAAGAGTGTTTCAGAACACCTCAATAAAAGGTGAGGTTCAACACTTTAGTTGAACTCACAGCTCAGAAAGAAGTTTCACAGAATGCTTCTGTGTAGTTTTTATTTGAATATATTCCTTTTTCCGCGATAGGCCTCATAGCGCTCCAAATGTCCTCTTGTGGTTTGTACAGAATGAGTGTTTCAAAACTCCTCAATGAAATGTCAGTTTCAACTTGGTTAGTTGAACGCACAGATCAGAAAGAAGTTTCACAGACTGCTTCTTTGTAGTTTTTATTTGAATATATTCCTTTTTCTGCGATTGGCCTCGTAGCGCTAGAATTGTACACTTGCAGTTTCTACAGAAAGTGTGTTTGAAAAATCCTCAATCAAAAGTAAGCTTCTACACTGTTAGTAGAATGCACAAATCAGAAATATGTTTCACAGAATGCTTCTCTGTAGTTTTTATTTGAAGATATTCCTTTTTCCGCAATAGACCTCATAGGGCTCCAAATGTCCACTTCCAGTTTCTACAGAAAGTGTGTTTGAAAACTCCGCAATCAAAAGTAATTTTAAACTCTGATAGTTGAACGCACAGATCAGAAATAAGTTTCACAGAATGCCTCTGTGTAGTTTTTATTTCAGGAGATTCCTTTTTCCACCATAGGCCTCATAGCGCTCCAAATGTCCACTTTCAGTTTCTACAGAAAGAGTGTTTCAAAACTCCGCAATCAAAAGTAATTTTCAACTCTGATAGTTGAACGCACGGATCAGAAAGGAGGTTCGCAGAATGCTTCTGTGTAGTTTTTATTTGAAGATATTCCTTTTTCGGCGAAAGGCCTCGTAGCGCTCCAAATGACCAATTGCAGTTTCTAGGGAAAGAGTGTTTCAAATCTCCTCAATCAGAAGTAAGTTTCAACCCTCTTAGTTGAACACACAGATCAGAAATAAGTTTCACACAATGCTTCTGTGTAGTTTTTATTTGAAGATATTGCTATTTCTGTGAAAGCCTCATAGCACTCCAAATATCCACTTTCAGTTACCTCAGAAGGAGTGTTTCAAAACACCTAAATAAAAAAGTAATGTTCAACTCTGTTAGTTGATCTCACCGATCATAAAGAAGATTCACTGAATGCTTCTGGGTAGTTTTTATTTGAATATATTCCTTTTTCTGCAATAGGCCTCATAGCACTCCAAATGTCCAGTTGCCGTTTCTATAGAAAGAATGTTTCAAAACTCTTCAATCAAAAGTAAGTTTCAAGTCTGTTGGCTGAATGCACAGAACAGAAAATGTTTCAGAGAATGCTTCTTTGTAGTTTGTATTTGAATATATTCCTTTTTCCACGATAGGCCTCATAGTGCTCCAAATGTCCACTTGCAGCTTCTACAATAAGAGGGATTCAAAACTTCTCAATCAGAAGTAACGCTCAACTCTTTTAGTTGAACGCACAGCTCAGAAAGAAGTTTCACTGAATGATTCTGCGTAGTTTTTATTTGAAGATATTCCTTTTTCCGCGATAGGCCTCATTGTGCTACAAATGTCCACTTGCAGTTTCTACAGATAGAGTGTTTCAAAACTCCTCCATCAAAAGTAAGGTTCAACACACTTAGTTGAACGTACAGATCAGAAAGAAGTTTCACAGAATTCTTCTGTGTAGTTTTTATTTGAAGGTATTCCTTTTTCCGCAATAGGCCTCATAGCGCTCCAGATGTCCACTTTCAGTTAAAACACAAAGAGTGTTTCAAAACTCCTCAATCAAAAGTAAGGTTCAACTCTGATAGTAGAACGCACAGATCAGAAATAAGTTTCACAGAATGCTTCTGTGTAGTCTTTATTTGAAGATATGCCTTTTTAAGCGATAGGTCTCATAACGCTCCAAATGTCCTCTTGCAGTTTCTACAGAAAGAGTGTTTCAAAACTCCTTAATTCAAAGTAAGGTCCAATTCTGTTAACTGAACGCACAGATCAGAAGGAAGTTTCACAAGATCCTTCTGTATACTTTTTATTTGAAGATATTACTTTTTCTGGGATAGGCCACATTGCACTCCAAATGTCCACTTGCAGTATATACAGAAAAAGTGTTTCCAATCTCCTCAATCAAAAGTGAGGTTCAACTCTCTTATTTGAACGCGCAGATCAGAAAAAAGTTTCACAGAATGCTTTGTGTAGATTGTATTTGAAGATATTCCTTTTTGCATGATAGGCCTCATAGCGATCAAAATTTCCACTTGCGCTTTCTACAGAAAGACTTTCAAAACTCCTGAATCAAAAGTAGTTTGCAACTCTGTTATTTCAACGGACATATCAGAGAGAAGTTTCACAGAATGCTTCTGTGTAGTTTTTATTTGAAGATATTACTTTTTCCACTATAGGCCTAATAGCGCTGCAAATATTCATTTGCAGTTTCTACAGAAAGAGTGTTTCAAAACTCCTCAATCAAAAGTAAAGTTCAACTCTGTTAGTTGAATGCACAGATCAGAAAGAAGTTTCACAGAATGCTTCTGTGTAGTTTTTATTTGAAGATATTCCTTTTTTGGCGAAAGGCCTCGTAGCGCTCCAAATGACCAATTGCAGTTTCTAGAGAAAGGGTGTTTCAAATCTCCTCAATCAGAAGTAAGTTTCAACTCTCTTAGTTGAACACACAGATCAGAAATAAGTTTCACAGAATGCTTCTGTGTAGTTTTTATTTGAAGATATTGCTATTTCTGCGAAAGCCTCATAGCACTCCAAATATCCACTTTCAGTTACCTCAGAAAGAGTGTTTCAAAACACCTCAATAAAAAGTAATGTTCAACTCTGTTAGTTGATCTCACCGATCAGAAAGTAGATTCACTGAATGCTTCTGGGTAGTTTTTATTTGAATATATTCCTTTTTCTGCCATGGGCCTCATAGCACTACAAATGTCCAGTTGCAGTTTATATAGAAAGAATGTTTCAAAACTCTTCAATCAAAAGTAAGTTTCAACTCTGTTGGCTGAATGCAGAGAACAGAAAAATGTTTCAAAGAATGCTTCTTTGTAGTTTTTATTTGAATATATTACTTTTTCCGCGATATGCACCGTAGCACTACAAATGTCCACTTGCTGTTTCTACAGAAAGAGTGTTTCAGAACACCTCAATAAAAGGTGAGGTTCAACACTTTAGTTGAACTCACAGCTCAGAAAGAAGTTTCACAGAATGCTTCTGTGTAGTTTTTATTTGAATATATTCCTTTTTCCGCGATAGGCCTCATAGCGCTCCAAATGTCCTCTTGTGGTTTGTACAGAATGAGTGTTTCAAAACTCCTCAATGAAATGTCAGTTTCAACTTGGTTAGTTGAACGCACAGATCAGAAAGAAGTTTCACAGACTGCTTCTTTGTAGTTTTTATTTGAATATATTCCTTTTTCTGCGATTGGCCTCGTAGCGCTAGAATTGTACACTTGCAGTTTCTACAGAAAGTGTGTTTGAAAAATCCTCAATCAAAAGTAAGCTTCTACACTGTTAGTAGAATGCACAAATCAGAAATATGTTTCACAGAATGCTTCTCTGTAGTTTTTATTTGAAGATATTCCTTTTTCCGCAATAGACCTCATAGGGCTCCAAATGTCCACTTCCAGTTTCTACAGAAAGTGTGTTTGAAAACTCCGCAATCAAAAGTAATTTTAAACTCTGATAGTTGAACGCACAGATCAGAAATAAGTTTCACAGAATGCCTCTGTGTAGTTTTTATTTCAGGAGATTCCTTTTTCCACCATAGGCCTCATAGCGCTCCAAATGTCCACTTTCAGTTTCTACAGAAAGAGTGTTTCAAAACTCCGCAATCAAAAGTAATTTTCAACTCTGATAGTTGAACGCACGGATCAGAAAGGAGGTTCGCAGAATGCTTCTGTGTAGTTTTTATTTGAAGATATTCCTTTTTCGGCGAAAGGCCTCGTAGCGCTCCAAATGACCAATTGCAGTTTCTAGGGAAAGAGTGTTTCAAATCTCCTCAATCAGAAGTAAGTTTCAACCCTCTTAGTTGAACACACAGATCAGAAATAAGTTTCACACAATGCTTCTGTGTAGTTTTTATTTGAAGATATTGCTATTTCTGTGAAAGCCTCATAGCACTCCAAATATCCACTTTCAGTTACCTCAGAAGGAGTGTTTCAAAACACCTAAATAAAAAAGTAATGTTCAACTCTGTTAGTTGATCTCACCGATCATAAAGAAGATTCACTGAATGCTTCTGGGTAGTTTTTATTTGAATATATTCCTTTTTCTGCAATAGGCCTCATAGCACTCCAAATGTCCAGTTGCCGTTTCTATAGAAAGAATGTTTCAAAACTCTTCAATCAAAAGTAAGTTTCAAGTCTGTTGGCTGAATGCACAGAACAGAAAATGTTTCAGAGAATGCTTCTTTGTAGTTTGTATTTGAATATATTCCTTTTTCCACGATAGGCCTCATAGTGCTCCAAATGTCCACTTGCAGCTTCTACAATAAGAGGGATTCAAAACTTCTCAATCAGAAGTAACGCTCAACTCTTTTAGTTGAACGCACAGCTCAGAAAGAAGTTTCACTGAATGATTCTGTGTAGTTTTTATTTGAAGATATTCCTTTTTCCGCGATAGGCCTCATTGTGCTACAAATGTCCACTTGCAGTTTCTACAGATAGAGTGTTTCAAAACTCCTCCATCAAAAGTAAGGTTCAACACACTTAGTTGAACGTACAGATCAGAAAGAAGTTTCACAGAATTCTTCTGTGTAGTTTTTATTTGAAGGTATTCCTTTTTCCGCAATAGGCCTCATAGCGCTCCAGATGTCCACTTTCAGTTAAAACACAAAGAGTGTTTCAAAACTCCTCAATCAAAAGTAAGGTTCAACTCTGATAGTAGAACGCACAGATCAGAAATAAGTTTCACAGAATGCTTCTGTGTAGTCTTTATTTGAAGATATGCCTTTTTAAGCGATAGGTCTCATAACGCTCCAAATGTCCTCTTGCAGTTTCTACAGAAAGAGTGTTTCAAAACTCCTTAATTCAAAGTAAGGTCCAATTCTGTTAACTGAACGCACAGATCAGAAGGAAGTTTCACAAGATCCTTCTGTATACTTTTTATTTGAAGATATTACTTTTTCTGAGATAGGCCACATTGCACTCCAAATGTCCACTTGCAGTATATACAGAAAAAGTGTTTCCAATCTCCTCAATCAAAAGTGAGGTTCAACTCTCTTATTTGAACGCGCAGATCAGAAAAAAGTTTCACAGAATGCTTTGTGTAGATTGTATTTGAAGATATTCCTTTTTGCATGATAGGCCTCATAGCGATCAAAATTTCCACTTGCGCTTTCTACAGAAAGACTTTCAAAACTCCTGAATCAAAAGTAGTTTGCAACTCTGTTATTTCAACGGACATATCAGAGAGAAGTTTCACAGAATGCTTCTGTGTAGTTTTTATTTGAAGATATTACTTTTTCCACTATAGGCCTAATAGCGCTGCAAATATTCATTTGCAGTTTCTACAGAAAGAGTGTTTCAAAACTCCTCAATCAAAAGTAAAGTTCAACTCTGTTAGTTGAATGCACAGATCAGAAAGAAGTTTCACAGAATGCTTCTGTGTAGTTTTTATTTGAAGATATTCCTTTTTTGGCGAAAGGCCTCGTAGCGCTCCAAATGACCAATTGCAGTTTCTAGAGAAAGGGTGTTTCAAATCTCCTCAATCAGAAGTAAGTTTCAACTCTCTTAGTTGAACACACAGATCAGAAATAAGTTTCACAGAATGCTTCTGTGTAGTTTTTATTTGAAGATATTGCTATTTCTGCGAAAGCCTCATAGCACTCCAAATATCCACTTTCAGTTACCTCAGAAAGAGTGTTTCAAAACACCTCAATAAAAAGTAATGTTCAACTCTGTTAGTTGATCTCACCGATCAGAAAGTAGATTCACTGAATGCTTCTGGGTAGTTTTTATTTGAATATATTCCTTTTTCTGCCATGGGCCTCATAGCACTACAAATGTCCAGTTGCAGTTTATATAGAAAGAATGTTTCAAAACTCTTCAATCAAAAGTAAGTTTCAACTCTGTTGGCTGAATGCAGAGAACAGAAAAATGTTTCAAAGAATGCTTCTTTGTAGTTTTTATTTGAATATATTACTTTTTCCGCGATATGCATCGTAGCACTACAAATGTCCACTTGCTGTTTCTACAGAAAGAGTGTTTCAGAACACCTCAATAAAAGGTGAGGTTCAACACTTTAGTTGAACTCACAGCTCAGAAAGAAGTTTCACAGAATGCTTCTGTGTAGTTTTTATTTGAATATATTCCTTTTTCCGCGATAGGCCTCATAGCGCTCCAAATGTCCTCTTGTGGTTTGTACAGAATGAGTGTTTCAAAACTCCTCAATGAAATGTCAGTTTCAACTTGGTTAGTTGAACGCACAGATCAGAAAGAAGTTTCACAGACTGCTTCTTTGTAGTTTTTATTTGAATATATTCCTTTTTCTGCGATTGGCCTCGTAGCGCTAGAATTGTACACTTGCAGTTTCTACAGAAAGTGTGTTTGAAAAATCCTCAATCAAAAGTAAGCTTCTACACTGTTAGTAGAATGCACAAATCAGAAATATGTTTCACAGAATGCTTCTCTGTAGTTTTTATTTGAAGATATTCCTTTTTCCGCAATAGACCTCATAGGGCTCCAAATGTCCACTTCCAGTTTCTACAGAAAGTGTGTTTGAAAACTCCGCAATCAAAAGTAATTTTAAACTCTGATAGTTGAACGCACAGATCAGAAATAAGTTTCACAGAATGCCTCTGTGTAGTTTTTATTTCAGGAGATTCCTTTTTCCACCATAGGCCTCATAGCGCTCCAAATGTCCACTTTCAGTTTCTACAGAAAGAGTGTTTCAAAACTCCGCAATCAAAAGTAATTTTCAACTCTGATAGTTGAACGCACGGATCAGAAAGGAGGTTCGCAGAATGCTTCTGTGTAGTTTTTATTTGAAGATATTCCTTTTTCGGCGAAAGGCCTCGTAGCGCTCCAAATGACCAATTGCAGTTTCTAGGGAAAGAGTGTTTCAAATCTCCTCAATCAGAAGTAAGTTTCAACCCTCTTAGTTGAACACACAGATCAGAAATAAGTTTCACACAATGCTTCTGTGTAGTTTTTATTTGAAGATATTGCTATTTCTGTGAAAGCCTCATAGCACTCCAAATATCCACTTTCAGTTACCTCAGAAGGAGTGTTTCAAAACACCTAAATAAAAAAGTAATGTTCAACTCTGTTAGTTGATCTCACCGATCATAAAGAAGATTCACTGAATGCTTCTGGGTAGTTTTTATTTGAATATATTCCTTTTTCTGCAATAGGCCTCATAGCACTCCAAATGTCCAGTTGCCGTTTCTATAGAAAGAATGTTTCAAAACTCTTCAATCAAAAGTAAGTTTCAAGTCTGTTGGCTGAATGCACAGAACAGAAAATGTTTCAGAGAATGCTTCTTTGTAGTTTGTATTTGAATATATTCCTTTTTCCACGATAGGCCTCATAGTGCTCCAAATGTCCACTTGCAGCTTCTACAATAAGAGGGATTCAAAACTTCTCAATCAGAAGTAACGCTCAACTCTTTTAGTTGAACGCACAGCTCAGAAAGAAGTTTCACTGAATGATTCTGCGTAGTTTTTATTTGAAGATATTCCTTTTTCCGCGATAGGCCTCATTGTGCTACAAATGTCCACTTGCAGTTTCTACAGATAGAGTGTTTCAAAACTCCTCCATCAAAAGTAAGGTTCAACACACTTAGTTGAACGTACAGATCAGAAAGAAGTTTCACAGAATTCTTCTGTGTAGTTTTTATTTGAAGGTATTCCTTTTTCCGCAATAGGCCTCATAGCGCTCCAGATGTCCACTTTCAGTTAAAACACAAAGAGTGTTTCAAAACTCCTCAATCAAAAGTAAGGTTCAACTCTGATAGTAGAACGCACAGATCAGAAATAAGTTTCACAGAATGCTTCTGTGTAGTCTTTATTTGAAGATATGCCTTTTTAAGCGATAGGTCTCATAACGCTCCAAATGTCCTCTTGCAGTTTCTACAGAAAGAGTGTTTCAAAACTCCTTAATTCAAAGTAAGGTCCAATTCTGTTAACTGAACGCACAGATCAGAAGGAAGTTTCACAAGATCCTTCTGTATACTTTTTATTTGAAGATATTACTTTTTCTGGGATAGGCCACATTGCACTCCAAATGTCCACTTGCAGTATATACAGAAAAAGTGTTTCCAATCTCCTCAATCAAAAGTGAGGTTCAACTCTCTTATTTGAACGCGCAGATCAGAAAAAAGTTTCACAGAATGCTTTGTGTAGATTGTATTTGAAGATATTCCTTTTTGCATGATAGGCCTCATAGCGATCAAAATTTCCACTTGCGCTTTCTACAGAAAGACTTTCAAAACTCCTGAATCAAAAGTAGTTTGCAACTCTGTTATTTCAACGGACATATCAGAGAGAAGTTTCACAGAATGCTTCTGTGTAGTTTTTATTTGAAGATATTACTTTTTCCACTATAGGCCTAATAGCGCTGCAAATATTCATTTGCAGTTTCTACAGAAAGAGTGTTTCAAAACTCCTCAATCAAAAGTAAAGTTCAACTCTGTTAGTTGAATGCACAGATCAGAAAGAAGTTTCACAGAATGCTTCTGTGTAGTTTTTATTTGAAGATATTCCTTTTTTGGCGAAAGGCCTCGTAGCGCTCCAAATGACCAATTGCAGTTTCTAGAGAAAGGGTGTTTCAAATCTCCTCAATCAGAAGTAAGTTTCAACTCTCTTAGTTGAACACACAGATCAGAAATAAGTTTCACAGAATGCTTCTGTGTAGTTTTTATTTGAAGATATTGCTATTTCTGCGAAAGCCTCATAGCACTCCAAATATCCACTTTCAGTTACCTCAGAAAGAGTGTTTCAAAACACCTCAATAAAAAGTAATGTTCAACTCTGTTAGTTGATCTCACCGATCAGAAAGTAGATTCACTGAATGCTTCTGGGTAGTTTTTATTTGAATATATTCCTTTTTCTGCCATGGGCCTCATAGCACTACAAATGTCCAGTTGCAGTTTATATAGAAAGAATGTTTCAAAACTCTTCAATCAAAAGTAAGTTTCAACTCTGTTGGCTGAATTCAGAGAACAGAAAAATGTTTCAAAGAATGCTTCTTTGTAGTTTTTATTTGAATATATTACTTTTTCCGCGATATGCACCGTAGCACTACAAATGTCCACTTGCTGTTTCTACAGAAAGAGTGTTTCAGAACACCTCAATAAAAGGTGAGGTTCAACACTTTAGTTGAACTCACAGCTCAGAAAGAAGTTTCACAGAATGCTTCTGTGTAGTTTTTATTTGAATATATTCCTTTTTCCGCGATAGGCCTCATAGCGCTCCAAATGTCCTCTTGTGGTTTGTACAGAATGAGTGTTTCAAAACTCCTCAATGAAATGTCAGTTTCAACTTGGTTAGTTGAACGCACAGATCAGAAAGAAGTTTCACAGACTGCTTCTTTGTAGTTTTTATTTGAATATATTCCTTTTTCTGCGATTGGCCTCGTAGCGCTAGAATTGTACACTTGCAGTTTCTACAGAAAGTGTGTTTGAAAAATCCTCAATCAAAAGTAAGCTTCTACACTGTTAGTAGAATGCACAAATCAGAAATATGTTTCACAGAATGCTTCTCTGTAGTTTTTATTTGAAGATATTCCTTTTTCCGCAATAGACCTCATAGGGCTCCAAATGTCCACTTCCAGTTTCTACAGAAAGTGTGTTTGAAAACTCCGCAATCAAAAGTAATTTTAAACTCTGATAGTTGAACGCACAGATCAGAAATAAGTTTCACAGAATGCCTCTGTGTAGTTTTTATTTCAGGAGATTCCTTTTTCCACCATAGGCCTCATAGCGCTCCAAATGTCCACTTTCAGTTTCTACAGAAAGAGTGTTTCAAAACTCCGCAATCAAAAGTAATTTTCAACTCTGATAGTTGAACGCACGGATCAGAAAGGAGGTTCGCAGAATGCTTCTGTGTAGTTTTTATTTGAAGGTATTCCTTTTTCGGCGAAAGGCCTCGTAGCGCTCCAAATGACCAATTGCAGTTTCTAGGGAAAGAGTGTTTCAAATCTCCTCAATCAGAAGTAAGTTTCAACCCTCTTAGTTGAACACACAGATCAGAAATAAGTTTCACACAATGCTTCTGTGTAGTTTTTATTTGAAGATATTGCTATTTCTGTGAAAGCCTCATAGCACTCCAAATATCCACTTTCAGTTACCTCAGAAGGAGTGTTTCAAAACACCTAAATAAAAAAGTAATGTTCAACTCTGTTAGTTGATCTCACCGATCATAAAGAAGATTCACTGAATGCTTCTGGGTAGTTTTTATTTGAATATATTCCTTTTTCTGCAATAGGCCTCATAGCACTCCAAATGTCCAGTTGCCGTTTCTATAGAAAGAATGTTTCAAAACTCTTCAATCAAAAGTAAGTTTCAAGTCTGTTGGCTGAATGCACAGAACAGAAAATGTTTCAGAGAATGCTTCTTTGTAGTTTGTATTTGAATATATTCCTTTTTCCACGATAGGCCTCATAGTGCTCCAAATGTCCACTTGCAGCTTCTACAATAAGAGGGATTCAAAACTTCTCAATCAGAAGTAACGCTCAACTCTTTTAGTTGAACGCACAGCTCAGAAAGAAGTTTCACTGAATGATTCTGTGTAGTTTTTATTTGAAGATATTCCTTTTTCCGCGATAGGCCTCATTGTGCTACAAATGTCCACTTGCAGTTTCTACAGATAGAGTGTTTCAAAACTCCTCCATCAAAAGTAAGGTTCAACACACTTAGTTGAACGTACAGATCAGAAAGAAGTTTCACAGAATTCTTCTGTGTAGTTTTTATTTGAAGGTATTCCTTTTTCCGCAATAGGCCTCATAGCGCTCCAGATGTCCACTTTCAGTTAAAACACAAAGAGTGTTTCAAAACTCCTCAATCAAAAGTAAGGTTCAACTCTGATAGTAGAACGCACAGATCAGAAATAAGTTTCACAGAATGCTTCTGTGTAGTCTTTATTTGAAGATATGCCTTTTTAAGCGATAGGTCTCATAACGCTCCAAATGTCCTCTTGCAGTTTCTACAGAAAGAGTGTTTCAAAACTCCTTAATTCAAAGTAAGGTCCAATTCTGTTAACTGAACGCACAGATCAGAAGGAAGTTTCACAAGATCCTTCTGTATACTTTTTATTTGAAGATATTACTTTTTCTGAGATAGGCCACATTGCACTCCAAATGTCCACTTGCAGTATATACAGAAAAAGTGTTTCCAATCTCCTCAATCAAAAGTGAGGTTCAACTCTCTTATTTGAACGCGCAGATCAGAAAAAAGTTTCACAGAATGCTTTGTGTAGATTGTATTTGAAGATATTCCTTTTTGCATGATAGGCCTCATAGCGATCAAAATTTCCACTTGCGCTTTCTACAGAAAGACTTTCAAAACTCCTGAATCAAAAGTAGTTTGCAACTCTGTTATTTCAACGGACATATCAGAGAGAAGTTTCACAGAATGCTTCTGTGTAGTTTTTATTTGAAGATATTACTTTTTCCACTATAGGCCTAATAGCGCTGCAAATATTCATTTGCAGTTTCTACAGAAAGAGTGTTTCAAAACTCCTCAATCAAAAGTAAAGTTCAACTCTGTTAGTTGAATGCACAGATCAGAAAGAAGTTTCACAGAATGCTTCTGTGTAGTTTTTATTTGAAGATATTCCTTTTTTGGCGAAAGGCCTCGTAGCGC
This sequence comes from Symphalangus syndactylus, assembly GCF_028878055.3. Taxonomy (NCBI): domain Eukaryota; kingdom Metazoa; phylum Chordata; class Mammalia; order Primates; family Hylobatidae; genus Symphalangus; species Symphalangus syndactylus. Next base: position 43,686,767 of record NC_072434.2, on the reverse strand, counting down.
TCCAAATGACCAATTGCAGTTTCTAGAGAAAGGGTGTTTCAAATCTCCTCAATCAGAAGTAAGTTTCAACTCTCTTAGTTGAACACACAGATCAGAAATAAGTTTCACAGAATGCTTCTGTGTAGTTTTTATTTGAAGATATTGCTATTTCTGCGAAAGCCTCATAGCACTCCAAATATCCACTTTCAGTTACCTCAGAAAGAGTGTTTCAAAACACCTCAATAAAAAGTAATGTTCAACTCTGTTAGTTGATCTCACCGATCAGAAAGTAGATTCACTGAATGCTTCTGGGTAGTTTTTATTTGAATATATTCCTTTTTCTGCCATGGGCCTCATAGCACTACAAATGTCCAGTTGCAGTTTATATAGAAAGAATGTTTCAAAACTCTTCAATCAAAAGTAAGTTTCAACTCTGTTGGCTGAATGCAGAGAACAGAAAAATGTTTCAAAGAATGCTTCTTTGTAGTTTTTATTTGAATATATTACTTTTTCCGCGATATGCATCGTAGCACTACAAATGTCCACTTGCTGTTTCTACAGAAAGAGTGTTTCAGAACACCTCAATAAAAGGTGAGGTTCAACACTTTAGTTGAACTCACAGCTCAGAAAGAAGTTTCACAGAATGCTTCTGTGTAGTTTTTATTTGAATATATTCCTTTTTCCGCGATAGGCCTCATAGCGCTCCAAATGTCCTCTTGTGGTTTGTACAGAATGAGTGTTTCAAAACTCCTCAATGAAATGTCAGTTTCAACTTGGTTAGTTGAACGCACAGATCAGAAAGAAGTTTCACAGACTGCTTCTTTGTAGTTTTTATTTGAATATATTCCTTTTTCTGCGATTGGCCTCGTAGCGCTAGAATTGTACACTTGCAGTTTCTACAGAAAGTGTGTTTGAAAAATCCTCAATCAAAAGTAAGCTTCTACACTGTTAGTAGAATGCACAAATCAGAAATATGTTTCACAGAATGCTTCTCTGTAGTTTTTATTTGAAGATATTCCTTTTTCCGCAATAGACCTCATAGGGCTCCAAATGTCCACTTCCAGTTTCTACAGAAAGTGTGTTTGAAAACTCCGCAATCAAAAGTAATTTTAAACTCTGATAGTTGAACGCACAGATCAGAAATAAGTTTCACAGAATGCCTCTGTGTAGTTTTTATTTCAGGAGATTCCTTTTTCCACCATAGGCCTCATAGCGCTCCAAATGTCCACTTTCAGTTTCTACAGAAAGAGTGTTTCAAAACTCCGCAATCAAAAGTAATTTTCAACTCTGATAGTTGAACGCACGGATCAGAAAGGAGGTTCGCAGAATGCTTCTGTGTAGTTTTTATTTGAAGATATTCCTTTTTCGGCGAAAGGCCTCGTAGCGCTCCAAATGACCAATTGCAGTTTCTAGGGAAAGAGTGTTTCAAATCTCCTCAATCAGAAGTAAGTTTCAACCCTCTTAGTTGAACACACAGATCAGAAATAAGTTTCACACAATGCTTCTGTGTAGTTTTTATTTGAAGATATTGCTATTTCTGTGAAAGCCTCATAGCACTCCAAATATCCACTTTCAGTTACCTCAGAAGGAGTGTTTCAAAACACCTAAATAAAAAAGTAATGTTCAACTCTGTTAGTTGATCTCACCGATCATAAAGAAGATTCACTGAATGCTTCTGGGTAGTTTTTATTTGAATATATTCCTTTTTCTGCAATAGGCCTCATAGCACTCCAAATGTCCAGTTGCCGTTTCTATAGAAAGAATGTTTCAAAACTCTTCAATCAAAAGTAAGTTTCAAGTCTGTTGGCTGAATGCACAGAACAGAAAATGTTTCAGAGAATGCTTCTTTGTAGTTTGTATTTGAATATATTCCTTTTTCCACGATAGGCCTCATAGTGCTCCAAATGTCCACTTGCAGCTTCTACAATAAGAGGGATTCAAAACTTCTCAATCAGAAGTAACGCTCAACTCTTTTAGTTGAACGCACAGCTCAGAAAGAAGTTTCACTGAATGATTCTGCGTAGTTTTTATTTGAAGATATTCCTTTTTCCGCGATAGGCCTCATTGTGCTACAAATGTCCACTTGCAGTTTCTACAGATAGAGTGTTTCAAAACTCCTCCATCAAAAGTAAGGTTCAACACACTTAGTTGAACGTACAGATCAGAAAGAAGTTTCACAGAATTCTTCTGTGTAGTTTTTATTTGAAGGTATTCCTTTTTCCGCAATAGGCCTCATAGCGCTCCAGATGTCCACTTTCAGTTAAAACACAAAGAGTGTTTCAAAACTCCTCAATCAAAAGTAAGGTTCAACTCTGATAGTAGAACGCACAGATCAGAAATAAGTTTCACAGAATGCTTCTGTGTAGTCTTTATTTGAAGATATGCCTTTTTAAGCGATAGGTCTCATAACGCTCCAAATGTCCTCTTGCAGTTTCTACAGAAAGAGTGTTTCAAAACTCCTTAATTCAAAGTAAGGTCCAATTCTGTTAACTGAACGCACAGATCAGAAGGAAGTTTCACAAGATCCTTCTGTATACTTTTTATTTGAAGATATTACTTTTTCTGAGATAGGCCACATTGCACTCCAAATGTCCACTTGCAGTATATACAGAAAAAGTGTTTCCAATCTCCTCAATCAAAAGTGAGGTTCAACTCTCTTATTTGAACGCGCAGATCAGAAAAAAGTTTCACAGAATGCTTTGTGTAGATTGTATTTGAAGATATTCCTTTTTGCATGATAGGCCTCATAGCGATCAAAATTTCCACTTGCGCTTTCTACAGAAAGACTTTCAAAACTCCTGAATCAAAAGTAGTTTGCAACTCTGTTATTTCAACGGACATATCAGAGAGAAGTTTCACAGAATGCTTCTGTGTAGTTTTTATTTGAAGATATTACTTTTTCCACTATAGGCCTAATAGCGCTGCAAATATTCATTTGCAGTTTCTACAGAAAGAGTGTTTCAAAACTCCTCAATCAAAAGTAAAGTTCAACTCTGTTAGTTGAATGCACAGATCAGAAAGAAGTTTCACAGAATGCTTCTGTGTAGTTTTTATTTGAAGATATTCCTTTTTTGGCGAAAGGCCTCGTAGCGCTCCAAATGACCAATTGCAGTTTCTAGAGAAAGGGTGTTTCAAATCTCCTCAATCAGAAGTAAGTTTCAACTCTCTTAGTTGAACACACAGATCAGAAATAAGTTTCACAGAATGCTTCTGTGTAGTTTTTATTTGAAGATATTGCTATTTCTGCGAAAGCCTCATAGCACTCCAAATATCCACTTTCAGTTACCTCAGAAAGAGTGTTTCAAAACACCTCAATAAAAAGTAATGTTCAACTCTGTTAGTTGATCTCACCGATCAGAAAGTAGATTCACTGAATGCTTCTGGGTAGTTTTTATTTGAATATATTCCTTTTTCTGCCATGGGCCTCATAGCACTACAAATGTCCAGTTGCAGTTTATATAGAAAGAATGTTTCAAAACTCTTCAATCAAAAGTAAGTTTCAACTCTGTTGGCTGAATGCAGAGAACAGAAAAATGTTTCAAAGAATGCTTCTTTGTAGTTTTTATTTGAATATATTACTTTTTCCGCGATATGCATCGTAGCACTACAAATGTCCACTTGCTGTTTCTACAGAAAGAGTGTTTCAGAACACCTCAATAAAAGGTGAGGTTCAACACTTTAGTTGAACTCACAGCTCAGAAAGAAGTTTCACAGAATGCTTCTGTGTAGTTTTTATTTGAATATATTCCTTTTTCCGCGATAGGCCTCATAGCGCTCCAAATGTCCTCTTGTGGTTTGTACAGAATGAGTGTTTCAAAACTCCTCAATGAAATGTCAGTTTCAACTTGGTTAGTTGAACGCACAGATCAGAAAGAAGTTTCACAGACTGCTTCTTTGTAGTTTTTATTTGAATATATTCCTTTTTCTGCGATTGGCCTCGTAGCGCTAGAATTGTACACTTGCAGTTTCTACAGAAAGTGTGTTTGAAAAATCCTCAATCAAAAGTAAGCTTCTACACTGTTAGTAGAATGCACAAATCAGAAATATGTTTCACAGAATGCTTCTCTGTAGTTTTTATTTGAAGATATTCCTTTTTCCGCAATAGACCTCATAGGGCTCCAAATGTCCACTTCCAGTTTCTACAGAAAGTGTGTTTGAAAACTCCGCAATCAAAAGTAATTTTAAACTCTGATAGTTGAACGCACAGATCAGAAATAAGTTTCACAGAATGCCTCTGTGTAGTTTTTATTTCAGGAGATTCCTTTTTCCACCATAGGCCTCATAGCGCTCCAAATGTCCACTTTCAGTTTCTACAGAAAGAGTGTTTCAAAACTCCGCAATCAAAAGTAATTTTCAACTCTGATAGTTGAACGCACGGATCAGAAAGGAGGTTCGCAGAATGCTTCTGTGTAGTTTTTATTTGAAGATATTCCTTTTTCGGCGAAAGGCCTCGTAGCGCTCCAAATGACCAATTGCAGTTTCTAGGGAAAGAGTGTTTCAAATCTCCTCAATCAGAAGTAAGTTTCAACCCTCTTAGTTGAACACACAGATCAGAAATAAGTTTCACACAATGCTTCTGTGTAGTTTTTATTTGAAGATATTGCTATTTCTGTGAAAGCCTCATAGCACTCCAAATATCCACTTTCAGTTACCTCAGAAGGAGTGTTTCAAAACACCTAAATAAAAAAGTAATGTTCAACTCTGTTAGTTGATCTCACCGATCATAAAGAAGATTCACTGAATGCTTCTGGGTAGTTTTTATTTGAATATATTCCTTTTTCTGCAATAGGCCTCATAGCACTCCAAATGTCCAGTTGCCGTTTCTATAGAAAGAATGTTTCAAAACTCTTCCATCAAAAGTAAGTTTCAAGTCTGTTGGCTGAATGCACAGAACAGAAAATGTTTCAGAGAATGCTTCTTTGTAGTTTTTATTTGAATATATTCCTTTTTCCACGATAGGCCTCATAGTGCTCCAAATGTCCACTTGCAGCTTCTACAATAAGAGGGATTCAAAACTTCTCAATCAGAAGTAACGCTCAACTCTTTTAGTTGAACGCACAGCTCAGAAAGAAGTTTCACTGAATGATTCTGCGTAGTTTTTATTTGAAGATATTCCTTTTTCCGCGATAGGCCTCATTGTGCTACAAATGTCCACTTGCAGTTTCTACAGATAGAGTGTTTCAAAACTCCTCCATCAAAAGTAAGGTTCAACACACTTAGTTGAACGTACAGATCAGAAAGAAGTTTCACAGAATTCTTCTGTGTAGTTTTTATTTGAAGGTATTCCTTTTTCCGCAATAGGCCTCATAGCGCTCCAGATGTCCACTTTCAGTTAAAACACAAAGAGTGTTTCAAAACTCCTCAATCAAAAGTATGGTTCAACTCTGATAGTAGAACGCACAGATCAGAAATAAGTTTCACAGAATGCTTCTGTGTAGTCTTTATTTGAAGATATGCCTTTTTAAGCGATAGGTCTCATAACGCTCCAAATGTCCTCTTGCAGTTTCTACAGAAAGAGTGTTTCAAAACTCCTTAATTCAAAGTAAGGTCCAATTCTGTTAACTGAACGCACAGATCAGAAGGAAGTTTCACAAGATCCTTCTGTATACTTTTTATTTGAAGATATTCCTTTTTCTGAGATAGGCCACATTGCACTCCAAATGTCCACTTGCAGTATATACAGAAAAAGTGTTTCCAATCTCCTCAATCAAAAGTGAGGTTCAACTCTCTTATTTGAACGCGCAGATCAGAAAAAAGTTTCACAGAATGCTTTGTGTAGATTGTATTTGAAGATATTCCTTTTTGCATGATAGGCCTCATAGCGATCAAAATTTCCACTTGCGCTTTCTACAGAAAGACTTTCAAAACTCCTGAATCAAAAGTAGTTTGCAACTCTGTTATTTCAACGGACATATCAGAGAGAAGTTTCACAGAATGCTTCTGTGTAGTTTTTATTTGAAGATATTACTTTTTCCACTATAGGCCTAATAGCGCTGCAAATATTCATTTGCAGTTTCTACAGAAAGAGTGTTTCAAAACTCCTCAATCAAAAGTAAAGTTCAACTCTGTTAGTTGAATGCACAGATCAGAAAGAAGTTTCACAGAATGCTTCTGTGTAGTTTTTATTTGAAGATATTCCTTTTTTGGCGAAAGGCCTCGTAGCGCTCCAAATGACCAATTGCAGTTTCTAGAGAAAGGGTGTTTCAAATCTCCTCAATCAGAAGTAAGTTTCAACTCTCTTAGTTGAACACACAGATCAGAAATAAGTTTCACAGAATGCTTCTGTGTAGTTTTTATTTGAAGATATTGCTATTTCTGCGAAAGCCTCATAGCACTCCAAATATCCACTTTCAGTTACCTCAGAAAGAGTGTTTCAAAACACCTCAATAAAAAGTAATGTTCAACTCTGTTAGTTGATCTCACCGATCAGAAAGTAGATTCACTGAATGCTTCTGGGTAGTTTTTATTTGAATATATTCCTTTTTCTGCCATGGGCCTCATAGCACTACAAATGTCCAGTTGCAGTTTATATAGAAAGAATGTTTCAAAACTCTTCAATCAAAAGTAAGTTTCAACTCTGTTGGCTGAATGCAGAGAACAGAAAAATGTTTCAAAGAATGCTTCTTTGTAGTTTTTATTTGAATATATTACTTTTTCCGCGATATGCATCGTAGCACTACAAATGTCCACTTGCTGTTTCTACAGAAAGAGTGTTTCAGAACACCTCAATAAAAGGTGAGGTTCAACACTTTAGTTGAACTCACAGCTCAGAAAGAAGTTTCACAGAATGCTTCTGTGTAGTTTTTATTTGAATATATTCCTTTTTCCGCGATAGGCCTCATAGCGCTCCAAATGTCCTCTTGTGGTTTCTACAGAATGAGTGTTTCAAAACTCCTCAATGAAATGTCAGTTTCAACTTGGTTAGTTGAACGCACAGATCAGAAAGAAGTTTCACAGACTGCTTCTTTGTAGTTTTTATTTGAATATATTCCTTTTTCTGCGATTGGCCTCGTAGCGCTAGAATTGTACACTTGCAGTTTCTACAGAAAGTGTGTTTGAAAAATCCTCAATCAAAAGTAAGCTTCTACACTGTTAGTAGAATGCACAAATCAGAAATATGTTTCACAGAATGCTTCTCTGTAGTTTTTATTTGAAGATATTCCTTTTTCCGCAATAGACCTCATAGGGCTCCAAATGTCCACTTCCAGTTTCTACAGAAAGTGTGTTTGAAAACTCCGCAATCAAAAGTAATTTTAAACTCTGATAGTTGAACGCACAGATCAGAAATAAGTTTCACAGAATGCCTCTGTGTAGTTTTTATTTCAGGAGATTCCTTTTTCCACCATAGGCCTCATAGCGCTCCAAATGTCCACTTTCAGTTTCTACAGAAAGAGTGTTTCAAAACTCCGCAATCAAAAGTAATTTTCAACTCTGATAGTTGAACGCACGGATCAGAAAGGAGGTTCGCAGAATGCTTCTGTGTAGTTTTTATTTGAAGATATTCCTTTTTCGGCGAAAGGCCTCGTAGCGCTCCAAATGACCAATTGCAGTTTCTAGGGAAAGAGTGTTTCAAATCTCCTCAATCAGAAGTAAGTTTCAACCCTCTTAGTTGAACACACAGATCAGAAATAAGTTTCACACAATGCTTCTGTGTAGTTTTTATTTGAAGATATTGCTATTTCTGTGAAAGCCTCATAGCACTCCAAATATCCACTTTCAGTTACCTCAGAAGGAGTGTTTCAAAACACCTAAATAAAAAAGTAATGTTCAACTCTGTTAGTTGATCTCACCGATCAGAAAGAAGATTCACTGAATGCTTCTGGGTAGTTTTTATTTGAATATATTCCTTTTTCTGCAATAGGCCTCATAGCACTCCAAATGTCCAGTTGCCGTTTCTATAGAAAGAATGTTTCAAAACTCTTCAATCAAAAGTAAGTTTCAAGTCTGTTGGCTGAATGCACAGAACAGAAAATGTTTCAGAGAATGCTTCTTTGTAGTTTGTATTTGAATATATTCCTTTTTCCACGATAGGCCTCATAGTGCTCCAAATGTCCACTTGCAGCTTCTACAATAAGAGGGATTCAAAACTTCTCAATCAGAAGTAACGCTCAACTCTTTTAGTTGAACGCACAGCTCAGAAAGAAGTTTCACTGAATGATTCTGCGTAGTTTTTATTTGAAGATATTCCTTTTTCCGCGATAGGCCTCATTGTGCTACAAATGTCCACTTGCAGTTTCTACAGATAGAGTGTTTCAAAACTCCTCCATCAAAAGTAAGGTTCAACACACTTAGTTGAACGTACAGATCAGAAAGAAGTTTCACAGAATTCTTCTGTGTAGTTTTTATTTGAAGGTATTCCTTTTTCCGCAATAGGCCTCATAGCGCTCCAGATGTCCACTTTCAGTTAAAACACAAAGAGTGTTTCAAAACTCCTCAATCAAAAGTAAGGTTCAACTCTGATAGTAGAACGCACAGATCAGAAATAAGTTTCACAGAATGCTTCGGTGTAGTCTTTATTTGAAGATATGCCTTTTTAAGCGATAGGTCTCATAACGCTCCAAATGTCCTCTTGCAGTTTCTACAGAAAGAGTGTTTCAAAACTCCTTAATTCAAAGTAAGGTCCAATTCTGTTAACTGAACGCACAGATCAGAAGGAAGTTTCACAAGATCCTTCTGTATACTTTTTATTTGAAGATATTACTTTTTCTGAGATAGGCCACATTGCACTCCAAATGTCCACTTGCAGTATATACAGAAAAAGTGTTTCCAATCTCCTCAATCAAAAGTGAGGTTCAACTCTCTTATTTGAACGCGCAGATCAGAAAAAAGTTTCACAGAATGCTTTGTGTAGATTGTATTTGAAGATATTCCTTTTTGCATGATAGGCCTCATAGCGATCAAAATTTCCACTTGCGCTTTCTACAGAAAGACTTTCAAAACTCCTGAATCAAAAGTAGTTTGCAACTCTGTTATTTCAACGGACATATCAGAGAGAAGTTTCACAGAATGCTTCTGTGTAGTTTTTATTTGAAGATATTACTTTTTCCACTATAGGCCTAATAGCGCTGCAAATATTAATTTGCAGTTTCTACAGAAAGAGTGTTTCAAAACTCCTCAATCAAAAGTAAAGTTCAACTCTGTTAGTTGAATGCACAGATCAGAAAGAAGTTTCACAGAATGCTTCTGTGTAGTTTTTATTTGAAGATATTCCTTTTTTGGCGAAAGGCCTCGTAGCGCTCCAAATGACCAATTGCAGTTTCTAGAGAAAGGGTGTTTCAAATCTCCTCAATCAGAAGTAAGTTTCAACTCTCTTAGTTGAACACACAGATCAGAAATAAGTTTCACAGAATGCTTCTGTGTAGTTTTTATTTGAAGATATTGCTATTTCTGCGAAAGCCTCATAGCACTCCAAATATCCACTTTCAGTTACCTCAGAAAGAGTGTTTCAAAACACCTCAATAAAAAGTAATGTTCAACTCTGTTAGTTGATCTCACCGATCAGAAAGTAGATTCACTGAATGCTTCTGGGTAGTTTTTATTTGAATATATTCCTTTTTCTGCCATGGGCCTCATAGCACTACAAATGTCCAGTTGCAGTTTATATAGAAAGAATGTTTCAAAACTCTTCAATCAAAAGTAAGTTTCAACTCTGTTGGCTGAATGCAGAGAACAGAAAAATGTTTCAAAGAATGCTTCTTTGTAGTTTTTATTTGAATATATTACTTTTTCCGCGATATGCACCGTAGCACTACAAATGTCCACTTGCTGTTTCTACAGAAAGAGTGTTTCAGAACACCTCAATAAAAGGTGAGGTTCAACACTTTAGTTGAACTCACAGCTCAGAAAGAAGTTTGACAGAATGCTTCTGTGTAGTTTTTATTTGAATATATTCCTTTTTCCGCGATAGGCCTCATAGCGCTCCAAATGTCCTCTTGTGGTTTGTACAGAATGAGTGTTTCAAAACTCCTCAATGAAATGTCAGTTTCAACTTGGTTAGTTGAACGCACAGATCAGAAAGAAGTTTCACAGACTGCTTCTTTGTAGTTTTTATTTGAATATATTCCTTTTTCTGCGATTGGCCTCGTAGCGCTAGAATTGTACACTTGCAGTTTCTACAGAAAGTGTGTTTGAAAAATCCTCAATCAAAAGTAAGCTTCTACACTGTTAGTAGAATGCACAAATCAGAAATATGTTTCACAGAATGCTTCTCTGTAGTTTTTATTTGAAGATATTCCTTTTTCCGCAATAGACCTCATAGGGCTCCAAATGTCCACTTCCAGTTTCTACAGAAAGTGTGTTTGAAAACTCCGCAATCAAAAGTAATTTTAAACTCTGATAGTTGAACGCACAGATCAGAAATAAGTTTCACAGAATGCCTCTGTGTAGTTTTTATTTCAGGAGATTCCTTTTTCCACCATAGGCCTCATAGCGCTCCAAATGTCCACTTTCAGTTTCTACAGAAAGAGTGTTTCAAAACTCCGCAATCAAAAGTAATTTTCAACTCTGATAGTTGAACGCACGGATCAGAAAGGAGGTTGGCAGAATGCTTCTGTGTAGTTTTTATTTGAAGATATTCCTTTTTCGGCGAAAGGCCTCGTAGCGCTCCAAATGACCAATTGCAGTTTCTAGGGAAAGAGTGTTTCAAATCTCCTCAATCAGAAGTAAGTTTCAACCCTCTTAGTTGAACACACAGATCAGAAATAAGTTTCACACAATGCTTCTGTGTAGTTTTTATTTGAAGATATTGCTATTTCTGTGAAAGCCTCATAGCACTCCAAATATCCACTTTCAGTTACCTCAGAAGGAGTGTTTCAAAACACCTAAATAAAAAAGTAATGTTCAACTCTGTTAGTTGATCTCACCGATCATAAAGAAGATTCACTGAATGCTTCTGGGTAGTTTTTATTTGAATATATTCCTTTTTCTGCAATAGGCCTCATAGCACTCCAAATGTCCAGTTGCCGTTTCTATAGAAAGAATGTTTCAAAACTCTTCAATCAAAAGTAAGTTTCAAGTCTGTTGGCTGAATGCACAGAACAGAAAATGTTTCAGAGAATGCTTCTTTGTAGTTTGTATTTGAATATATTCCTTTTTCCACGATAGGCCTCATAGTGCTCCAAATGTCCACTTGCAGCTTCTACAATAAGAGGGATTCAAAACTTCTCAATCAGAAGTAACGCTCAACTCTTTTAGTTGAACGCACAGCTCAGAAAGAAGTTTCACTGAATGATTCTGCGTAGTTTTTATTTGAAGATATTCCTTTTTCCGCGATAGGCCTCATTGTGCTACAAATGTCCACTTGCAGTTTCTACAGATAGAGTGTTTCAAAACTCCTCCATCAAAAGTAAGGTTCAACACACTTAGTTGAACGTACAGATCAGAAAGAAGTTTCACAGAATTCTTCTGTGTAGTTTTTATTTGAAGGTATTCCTTTTTCCGCAATAGGCCTCATAGCGCTCCAGATGTCCACTTTCAGTTAAAACACAAAGAGTGTTTCAAAACTCCTCAATCAAAAGTAAGGTTCAACTCTGATAGTAGAACGCACAGATCAGAAATAAGTTTCACAGAATGCTTCTGTGTAGTCTTTATTTGAAGATATGCCTTTTTAAGCGATAGGTCTCATAACGCTCCAAATGTCCTCTTGCAGTTTCTACAGAAAGAGTGTTTCAAAACTCCTTAATTCAAAGTAAGGTCCAATTCTGTTAACTGAACGCACAGATCAGAAGGAAGTTTCACAAGATCCTTCTGTATACTTTTTATTTGAAGATATTACTTTTTCTGAGATAGGCCACATTGCACTCCAAATGTCCACTTGCAGTATATACAGAAAAAGTGTTTCCAATCTCCTCAATCAAAAGTGAGGTTCAACTCTCTTATTTGAACGCGCAGATCAGAAAAAAGTTTCACAGAATGCTTTGTGTAGATTGTATTTGAAGATATTCCTTTTTGCATGATAGGCCTCATAGCGATCAAAATTTCCACTTGCGCTTTCTACAGAAAGACTTTCAAAACTCCTGAATCAAAAGTAGTTTGCAACTCTGTTATTTCAACGGACATATCAGAGAGAAGTTTCACAGAATGCTTCTGTGTAGTTTTTATTTGAAGATATTACTTTTTCCACTATAGGCCTAATAGCGCTGCAAATATTCATTTGCAGTTTCTACAGAAAGAGTGTTTCAAAACTCCTCAATCAAAAGTAAAGTTCAACTCTGTTAGTTGAATGCACAGATCAGAAAGAAGTTTCACAGAATGCTTCTGTGTAGTTTTTATTTGAAGATATTCCTTTTTTGGCGAAAGGCCTCGTAGCGCTCCAAATGACCAATTGCAGTTTCTAGAGAAAGGGTGTTTCAAATCTCCTCAATCAGAAGTAAGTTTCAACTCTCTTAGTTGAACACACAGATCAGAAATAAGTTTCACAGAATGCTTCTGTGTAGTTTTTATTTGAAGATATTGCTATTTCTGCGAAAGCCTCATAGCACTCCAAATATCCACTTTCAGTTACCTCAGAAAGAGTGTTTCAAAACACCTCAATAAAAAGTAATGTTCAACTCTGTTAGTTGATCTCACCGATCAGAAAGTAGATTCACTGAATGCTTCTGGGTAGTTTTTATTTGAATATATTCCTTTTTCTGCCATGGGCCTCATAGCACTACAAATGTCCAGTTGCAGTTTATATAGAAAGAATGTTTCAAAACTCTTCAATCAAAAGTAAGTTTCAACTCTGTTGGCTGAATGCAGAGAACAGAAAAATGTTTCAAAGAATGCTTCTTTGTAGTTTTTATTTGAATATATTACTTTTTCCGCGATATGCATCGTAGCACTACAAATGTCCACTTGCTGTTTCTACAGAAAGAGTGTTTCAGAACACCTCAATAAAAGGTGAGGTTCAACACTTTAGTTGAACTCACAGCTCAGAAAGAAGTTTCACAGAATGCTTCTGTGTAGTTTTTATTTGAATATATTCCTTTTTCCGCGATAGGCCTCATAGCGCTCCAAATGTCCTCTTGTGGTTTGTACAGAATGAGTGTTTCAAAACTCCTCAATGAAATGTCAGTTTCAACTTGGTTAGTTGAACGCACAGATCAGAAAGAAGTTTCACAGACTGCTTCTTTGTAGTTTTTATTTGAATATATTCCTTTTTCTGCGATTGGCCTCGTAGCGCTAGAATTGTACACTTGCAGTTTCTACAGAAAGTGTGTTTGAAAAATCCTCAATCAAAAGTAAGCTTCTACACTGTTAGTAGAATGCACAAATCAGAAATATGTTTCACAGAATGCTTCTCTGTAGTTTTTATTTGAAGATATTCCTTTTTCCGCAATAGACCTCATAGGGCTCCAAATGTCCACTTCCAGTTTCTACAGAAAGTGTGTTTGAAAACTCCGCAATCAAAAGTAATTTTAAACTCTGATAGTTGAACGCACAGATCAGAAATAAGTTTCACAGAATGCCTCTGTGTAGTTTTTATTTCAGGAGATTCCTTTTTCCACCATAGGCCTCATAGCGCTCCAAATGTCCACTTTCAGTTTCTACAGAAAGAGTGTTTCAAAACTCCGCAATCAAAAGTAATTTTCAACTCTGATAGTTGAACGCACGGATCAGAAAGGAGGTTCGCAGAATGCTTCTGTGTAGTTTTTATTTGAAGATATTCCTTTTTCGGCGAAAGGCCTCGTAGCGCTCCAAATGACCAATTGCAGTTTCTAGGGAAAGAGTGTTTCAAATCTCCTCAATCAGAAGTAAGTTTCAACCCTCTTAGTTGAACACACAGATCAGAAATAAGTTTCACACAATGCTTCTGTGTAGTTTTTATTTGAAGATATTGCTATTTCTGTGAAAGCCTCATAGCACTCCAAATATCCACTTTCAGTTACCTCAGAAGGAGTGTTTCAAAACACCTAAATAAAAAAGTAATGTTCAACTCTGTTAGTTGATCTCACCGATCATAAAGAAGATTCACTGAATGCTTCTGGGTAGTTTTTATTTGAATATATTCCTTTTTCTGCAATAGGCCTCATAGCACTCCAAATGTCCAGTTGCCGTTTCTATAGAAAGAATGTTTCAAAACTCTTCAATCAAAAGTAAGTTTCAAGTCTGTTGGCTGAATGCACAGAACAGAAAATGTTTCAGAGAATGCTTCTTTGTAGTTTGTATTTGAATATATTCCTTTTTCCACGATAGGCCTCATAGTGCTCCAAATGTCCACTTGCAGCTTCTACAATAAGAGGGATTCAAAACTTCTCAATCAGAAGTAACGCTCAACTCTTTTAGTTGAACGCACAGCTCAGAAAGAAGTTTCACTGAATGATTCTGCGTAGTTTTTATTTGAAGATATTCCTTTTTCCGCGATAGGCCTCATTGTGCTACAAATGTCCACTTGCAGTTTCTACAGATAGAGTGTTTCAAAACTCCTCCATCAAAAGTAAGGTTCAACACACTTAGTTGAACGTACAGATCAGAAAGAAGTTTCACAGAATTCTTCTGTGTAGTTTTTATTTGAAGGTATTCCTTTTTCCGCAATAGGCCTCATAGCGCTCCAGATGTCCACTTTCAGTTAAAACACAAAGAGTGTTTCAAAACTCCTCAATCAAAAGTAAGGTTCAACTCTGATAGTAGAACGCACAGATCAGAAATAAGTTTCACAGAATGCTTCTGTGTAGTCTTTATTTGAAGATATGCCTTTTTAAGCGATAGGTCTCATAACGCTCCAAATGTCCTCTTGCAGTTTGTACAGAAAGAGTGTTTCAAAACTCCTTAATTCAAAGTAAGGTCCAATTCTGTTAACTGAACGCACAGATCAGAAGGAAGTTTCACAAGATCCTTCTGTATACTTTTTATTTGAAGATATTACTTTTTCTGGGATAGGCCACATTGCACTCCAAATGTCCACTTGCAGTATATACAGAAAAAGTGTTTCCAATCTCCTCAATCAAAAGTGAGGTTCAACTCTCTTATTTGAACGCGCAGATCAGAAAAAAGTTTCACAGAATGCTTTGTGTAGATTGTATTTGAAGATATTCCTTTTTGCATGATAGGCCTCATAGCGATCAAAATTTCCACTTGCGCTTTCTACAGAAAGACTTTCAAAACTCCTGAATCAAAAGTAGTTTGCAACTCTGTTATTTCAACGGACATATCAGAGAGAAGTTTCACAGAATGCTTCTGTGTAGTTTTTATTTGAAGATATTACTTTTTCCACTATAGGCCTAATAGCGCTGCAAATATTCATTTGCAGTTTCTACAGAAAGAGTGTTTCAAAACTCCTCAATCAAAAGTAAAGTTCAACTCTGTTAGTTGAATGCACAGATCAGAAAGAAGTTTCACAGAATGCTTCTGTGTAGTTTTTATTTGAAGATATTCCTTTTTTGGCGAAAGGCCTCGTAGCGCTCCAAATGACCAATTGCAGTTTCTAGAGAAAGGGTGTTTCAAATCTCCTCAATCAGAAGTAAGTTTCAACTCTCTTAGTTGAACACACAGATCAGAAATAAGTTTCACAGAATGCTTCTGTGTAGTTTTTATTTGAAGATATTGCTATTTCTGCGAAAGCCTCATAGCACTCCAAATATCCACTTTCAGTTACCTCAGAAAGAGTGTTTCAAAACACCTCAATAAAAAGTAATGTTCAACTCTGTTAGTTGATCTCACCGATCAGAAAGTAGATTCACTGAATGCTTCTGGGTAGTTTTTATTTGAATATATTCCTTTTTCTGCCATGGGCCTCATAGCACTACAAATGTCCAGTTGCAGTTTATATAGAAAGAATGTTTCAAAACTCTTCAATCAAAAGTAAGTTTCAACTCTGTTGGCTGAATGCAGAGAACAGAAAAATGTTTCAAAGAATGCTTCTTTGTAGTTTTTATTTGAATATATTACTTTTTCCGCGATATGCACCGTAGCACTACAAATGTCCACTTGCTGTTTCTACAGAAAGAGTGTTTCAGAACACCTCAATAAAAGGTGAGGTTCAACACTTTAGTTGAACTCACAGCTCAGAAAGAAGTTTCACAGAATGCTTCTGTGTAGTTTTTATTTGAATATATTCCTTTTTCCGCGATAGGCCTCATAGCGCTCCAAATGTCCTCTTGTGGTTTGTACAGAATGAGTGTTTCAAAACTCCTCAATGAAATGTCAGTTTCAACTTGGTTAGTTGAACGCACAGATCAGAAAGAAGTTTCACAGACTGCTTCTTTGTAGTTTTTATTTGAATATATTCCTTTTTCTGCGATTGGCCTCGTAGCGCTAGAATTGTACACTTGCAGTTTCTACAGAAAGTGTGTTTGAAAAATCCTCAATCAAAAGTAAGCTTCTACACTGTTAGTAGAATGCACAAATCAGAAATATGTTTCACAGAATGCTTCTCTGTAGTTTTTATTTGAAGATATTCCTTTTTCCGCAATAGACCTCATAGGGCTCCAAATGTCCACTTCCAGTTTCTACAGAAAGTGTGTTTGAAAACTCCGCAATCAAAAGTAATTTTAAACTCTGATAGTTGAACGCACAGATCAGAAATAAGTTTCACAGAATGCCTCTGTGTAGTTTTTATTTCAGGAGATTCCTTTTTCCACCATAGGCCTCATAGCGCTCCAAATGTCCACTTTCAGTTTCTACAGAAAGAGTGTTTCAAAACTCCGCAATCAAAAGTAATTTTCAACTCTGATAGTTGAACGCACGGATCAGAAAGGAGGTTCGCAGAATGCTTCTGTGTAGTTTTTCTTTGAAGATATTCCTTTTTCGGCGAAAGGCCTCGTAGCGCTCCAAATGACCAATTGCAGTTTCTAGGGAAAGAGTGTTTCAAATCTCCTCAATCAGAAGTAAGTTTCAACCCTCTTAGTTGAACACACAGATCAGAAATAAGTTTCACACAATGCTTCTGTGTAGTTTTTATTTGAAGATATTGCTATTTCTGTGAAAGCCTCATAGCACTCCAAATATCCACTTTCAGTTACCTCAGAAGGAGTGTTTCAAAACACCTAAATAAAAAAGTAATGTTCAACTCTGTTAGTTGATCTCACCGATCAGAAAGAAGATTCACTGAATGCTTCTGGGTAGTTTTTATTTGAATATATTCCTTTTTCTGCAATAGGCCTCATAGCACTCCAAATGTCCAGTTGCCGTTTCTATAGAAAGAATGTTTCAAAACTCTTCAATCAAAAGTAAGTTTCAAGTCTGTTGGCTGAATGCACAGAACAGAAAATGTTTCAGAGAATGCTTCTTTGTAGTTTTTATTTGAATATATTCCTTTTTCCACGATAGGCCTCATAGTGCTCCAAATGTCCACTTGCAGCTTCTACAATAAGAGGGATTCAAAACTTCTCAATCAGAAGTAACGCTCAACTCTTTTAGTTGAACGCACAGCTCAGAAAGAAGTTTCACTGAATGATTCTGCGTAGTTTTTATTTGAAGATATTCCTTTTTCCGCGATAGGCCTCATTGTGCTACAAATGTCCACTTGCAGTTTCTACAGATAGAGTGTTTCAAAACTCCTCCATCAAAAGTAAGGTTCAACACACTTAGTTGAACGTACAGATCAGAAAGAAGTTTCACAGAATTCTTCTGTGTAGTTTTTATTTGAAGGTATTCCTTTTTCCGCAATAGGCCTCATAGCGCTCCAGATGTCCACTTTCAGTTAAAACACAAAGAGTGTTTCAAAACTCCTCAATCAAAAGTATGGTTCAACTCTGATAGTAGAACGCACAGATCAGAAATAAGTTTCACAGAATGCTTCTGTGTAGTCTTTATTTGAAGATATGCCTTTTTAAGCGATAGGTCTCATAACGCTCCAAATGTCCTCTTGCAGTTTCTACAGAAAGAGTGTTTCAAAACTACTTAATTCAAAGTAAGGTCCAATTCTGTTAACTGAACGCACAGATCAGAAGGAAGTTTCACAAGATCCTTCTGTATACTTTTTATTTGAAGATATTCCTTTTTCTGAGATAGGCCACATTGCACTCCAAATGTCCACTTGCAGTATATACAGAAAAAGTGTTTCCAATCTCCTCAATCAAAAGTGAGGTTCAACTCTCTTATTTGAACGCGCAGATCAGAAAAAAGTTTCACAGAATGCTTTGTGTAGATTGTATTTGAAGATATTCCTTTTTGCATGATAGGCCTCATAGCGATCAAAATTTCCACTTGCGCTTTCTACAGAAAGACTTTCAAAACTCCTGAATCAAAAGTAGTTTGCAACTCTGTTATTTCAACGGACATATCAGAGAGAAGTTTCACAGAATGCTTCTGTGTAGTTTTTATTTGAAGATATTACTTTTTCCACTATAGGCCTAATAGCGCTGCAAATATTCATTTGCAGTTTCTACAGAAAGAGTGTTTCAAAACTCCTCAATCAAAAGTAAAGTTCAACTCTGTTAGTTGAATGCACAGATCAGAAAGAAGTTTCACAGAATGCTTCTGTGTAGTTTTTATTTGAAGATATTCCTTTTTTGGCGAAAGGCCTCGTAGCGCTCCAAATGACCAATTGCAGTTTCTAGAGAAAGGGTGTTTCAAATCTCCTCAATCAGAAGTAAGTTTCAACTCTCTTAGTTGAACACACAGATCAGAAATAAGTTTCACAGAATGCTTCTGTGTAGTTTTTATTTGAAGATATTGCTATTTCTGCGAAAGCCTCATAGCACTCCAAATATCCACTTTCAGTTACCTCAGAAAGAGTGTTTCAAAACACCTCAATAAAAAGTAATGTTCAACTCTGTTAGTTGATCTCACCGATCAGAAAGTAGATTCACTGAATGCTTCTGGGTAGTTTTTATTTGAATATATTCCTTTTTCTGCCATGGGCCTCATAGCACTACAAATGTCCAGTTGCAGTTTATATAGAAAGAATGTTTCAAAACTCTTCAATCAAAAGTAAGTTTCAACTCTGTTGGCTGAATGCAGAGAACAGAAAAATGTTTCAAAGAATGCTTCTTTGTAGTTTTTATTTGAATATATTACTTTTTCCGCGATATGCATCGTAGCACTACAAATGTCCACTTGCTGTTTCTACAGAAAGAGTGTTTCAGAACACCTCAATAAAAGGTGAGGTTCAACACTTTAGTTGAACTCACAGCTCAGAAAGAAGTTTCACAGAATGCTTCTGTGTAGTTTTTATTTGAATATATTCCTTTTTCCGCGATAGGCCTCATAGCGCTCCAAATGTCCTCTTGTGGTTTCTACAGAATGAGTGTTTCAAAACTCCTCAATGAAATGTCAGTTTCAACTTGGTTAGTTGAACGCACAGATCAGAAAGAAGTTTCACAGACTGCTTCTTTGTAGTTTTTATTTGAATATATTCCTTTTTCTGCGATTGGCCTCGTAGCGCTAGAATTGTACACTTGCAGTTTCTACAGAAAGTGTGTTTGAAAAATCCTCAATCAAAAGTAAGCTTCTACACTGTTAGTAGAATGCACAAATCAGAAATATGTTTCACAGAATGCTTCTCTGTAGTTTTTATTTGAAGATATTCCTTTTTCCGCAATAGACCTCATAGGGCTCCAAATGTCCACTTCCAGTTTCTACAGAAAGTGTGTTTGAAAACTCCGCAATCAAAAGTAATTTTAAACTCTGATAGTTGAACGCACAGATCAGAAATAAGTTTCACAGAATGCCTCTGTGTAGTTTTTATTTCAGGAGATTCCTTTTTCCACCATAGGCCTCATAGCGCTCCAAATGTCCACTTTCAGTTTCTACAGAAAGAGTGTTTCAAAACTCCGCAATCAAAAGTAATTTTCAACTCTGATAGTTGAACGCACGGATCAGAAAGGAGGTTCGCAGAATGCTTCTGTGTAGTTTTTATTTGAAGATATTCCTTTTTCGGCGAAAGGCCTCGTAGCGCTCCAAATGACCAATTGCAGTTTCTAGGGAAAGAGTGTTTCAAATCTCCTCAATCAGAAGTAAGTTTCAACCCTCTTAGTTGAACACACAGATCAGAAATAAGTTTCACACAATGCTTCTGTGTAGTTTTTATTTGAAGATATTGCTATTTCTGTGAAAGCCTCATAGCACTCCAAATATCCACTTTCAGTTACCTCAGAAGGAGTGTTTCAAAACACCTAAATAAAAAAGTAATGTTCAACTCTGTTAGTTGATCTCACCGATCAGAAAGAAGATTCACTGAATGCTTCTGGGTAGTTTTTATTTGAATATATTCCTTTTTCTGCAATAGGCCTCATAGCACTCCAAATGTCCAGTTGCCGTTTCTATAGAAAGAATGTTTCAAAACTCTTCAATCAAAAGTAAGTTTCAAGTCTGTTGGCTGAATGCACAGAACAGAAAATGTTTCAGAGAATGCTTCTTTGTAGTTTGTATTTGAATATATTCCTTTTTCCACGATAGGCCTCATAGTGCTCCAAATGTCCACTTGCAGCTTCTACAATAAGAGGGATTCAAAACTTCTCAATCAGAAGTAACGCTCAACTCTTTTAGTTGAACGCACAGCTCAGAAAGAAGTTTCACTGAATGATTCTGCGTAGTTTTTATTTGAAGATATTCCTTTTTCCGCGATAGGCCTCATTGTGCTACAAATGTCCACTTGCAGTTTCTACAGATAGAGTGTTTCAAAACTCCTCCATCAAAAGTAAGGTTCAACACACTTAGTTGAACGTACAGATCAGAAAGAAGTTTCACAGAATTCTTCTGTGTAGTTTTTATTTGAAGGTATTCCTTTTTCCGCAATAGGCCTCATAGCGCTCCAGATGTCCACTTTCAGTTAAAACACAAAGAGTGTTTCAAAACTCCTCAATCAAAAGTAAGGTTCAACTCTGATAGTAGAACGCACAGATCAGAAATAAGTTTCACAGAATGCTTCTGTGTAGTCTTTATTTGAAGATATGCCTTTTTAAGCGATAGGTCTCATAACGCTCCAAATGTCCTCTTGCAGTTTCTACAGAAAGAGTGTTTCAAAACTCCTTAATTCAAAGTAAGGTCCAATTCTGTTAACTGAACGCACAGATCAGAAGGAAGTTTCACAAGATCCTTCTGTATACTTTTTATTTGAAGATATTACTTTTTCTGAGATAGGCCACATTGCACTCCAAATGTCCACTTGCAGTATATACAGAAAAAGTGTTTCCAATCTCCTCAATCAAAAGTGAGGTTCAACTCTCTTATTTGAACGCGCAGATCAGAAAAAAGTTTCACAGAATGCTTTGTGTAGATTGTATTTGAAGATATTCCTTTTTGCATGATAGGCCTCATAGCGATCAAAATTTCCACTTGCGCTTTCTACAGAAAGACTTTCAAAACTCCTGAATCAAAAGTAGTTTGCAACTCTGTTATTTCAACGGACATATCAGAGAGAAGTTTCACAGAATGCTTCTGTGTAGTTTTTATTTGAAGATATTACTTTTTCCACTATAGGCCTAATAGCGCTGCAAATATTCATTTGCAGTTTCTACAGAAAGAGTGTTTCAAAACTCCTCAATCAAAAGTAAAGTTCAACTCTGTTAGTTGAATGCACAGATCAGAAAGAAGTTTCACAGAATGCTTCTGTGTAGTTTTTATTTGAAGATATTCCTTTTTTGGCGAAAGGCCTCGTAGCGCTCCAAATGACCAATTGCAGTTTCTAGAGAAAGGGTGTTTCAAATCTCCTCAATCAGAAGTAAGTTTCAACTCTCTTAGTTGAACACACAGATCAGAAATAAGTTTCACAGAATGCTTCTGTGTAGTTTTTATTTGAAGATATTGCTATTTCTGCGAAAGCCTCATAGCACTCCAAATATCCACTTTCAGTTACCTCAGAAAGAGTGTTTCAAAACACCTCAATAAAAAGTAATGTTCAACTCTGTTAGTTGATCTCACCGATCAGAAAGTAGATTCACTGAATGCTTCTGGGTAGTTTTTATTTGAATATATTCCTTTTTCTGCCATGGGCCTCATAGCACTACAAATGTCCAGTTGCAGTTTATATAGAAAGAATGTTTCAAAACTCTTCAATCAAAAGTAAGTTTCAACTCTGTTGGCTGAATGCAGAGAACAGAAAAATGTTTCAAAGAATGCTTCTTTGTAGTTTTTATTTGAATATATTACTTTTTCCGCGATATGCATCGTAGCACTACAAATGTCCACTTGCTGTTTCTACAGAAAGAGTGTTTCAGAACACCTCAATAAAAGGTGAGGTTCAACACTTTAGTTGAACTCACAGCTCAGAAAGAAGTTTCACAGAATGCTTCTGTGTAGTTTTTATTTGAATATATTCCTTTTTCCGCGATAGGCCTCATAGCGCTCCAAATGTCCTCTTGTGGTTTGTACAGAATGAGTGTTTCAAAACTCCTCAATGAAATGTCAGTTTCAACTTGGTTAGTTGAACGCACAGATCAGAAAGAAGTTTCACAGACTGCTTCTTTGTAGTTTTTATTTGAATATATTCCTTTTTCTGCGATTGGCCTCGTAGCGCTAGAATTGTACACTTGCAGTTTCTACAGAAAGTGTGTTTGAAAAATCCTCAATCAAAAGTAAGCTTCTACACTGTTAGTAGAATGCACAAATCAGAAATATGTTTCACAGAATGCTTCTCTGTAGTTTTTATTTGAAGATATTCCTTTTTCCGCAATAGACCTCATAGGGCTCCAAATGTCCACTTCCAGTTTCTACAGAAAGTGTGTTTGAAAACTCCGCAATCAAAAGTAATTTTAAACTCTGATAGTTGAACGCACAGATCAGAAATAAGTTTCACAGAATGCCTCTGTGTAGTTTTTATTTCAGGAGATTCCTTTTTCCACCATAGGCCTCATAGCGCTCCAAATGTCCACTTTCAGTTTCTACAGAAAGAGTGTTTCAAAACTCCGCAATCAAAAGTAATTTTCAACTCTGATAGTTGAACGCACGGATCAGAAAGGAGGTTCGCAGAATGCTTCTGTGTAGTTTTTATTTGAAGATATTCCTTTTTCGGCGAAAGGCCTCGTAGCACTCCAAATGACCAATTGCAGTTTCTAGGGAAAGAGTGTTTCAAATCTCCTCAATCAGAAGTAAGTTTCAACCCTCTTAGTTGAACACACAGATCAGAAATAAGTTTCACACAATGCTTCTGTGTAGTTTTTATTTGAAGATATTGCTATTTCTGTGAAAGCCTCATAGCACTCCAAATATCCACTTTCAGTTACCTCAGAAGGAGTGTTTCAAAACACCTAAATAAAAAAGTAATGTTCAACTCTGTTAGTTGATCTCACCGATCATAAAGAAGATTCACTGAATGCTTCTGGGTAGTTTTTATTTGAATATATTCCTTTTTCTGCAATAGGCCTCATAGCACTCCAAATGTCCAGTTGCCGTTTCTATAGAAAGAATGTTTCAAAACTCTTCAATCAAAAGTAAGTTTCAAGTCTGTTGGCTGAATGCACAGAACAGAAAATGTTTCAGAGAATGCTTCTTTGTAGTTTGTATTTGAATATATTCCTTTTTCCACGATAGGCCTCATAGTGCTCCAAATGTCCACTTGCAGCTTCTACAATAAGAGGGATTCAAAACTTCTCAATCAGAAGTAACGCTCAACTCTTTTAGTTGAACGCACAGCTCAGAAAGAAGTTTCACTGAATGATTCTGCGTAGTTTTTATTTGAAGATATTCCTTTTTCCGCGATAGGCCTCATTGTGCTACAAATGTCCACTTGCAGTTTCTACAGATAGAGTGTTTCAAAACTCCTCCATCAAAAGTAAGGTTCAACACACTTAGTTGAACGTACAGATCAGAAAGAAGTTTCACAGAATTCTTCTGTGTAGTTTTTATTTGAAGGTATTCCTTTTTCCGCAATAGGCCTCATAGCGCTCCAGATGTCCACTTTCAGTTAAAACACAAAGAGTGTTTCAAAACTCCTCAATCAAAAGTAAGGTTCAACTCTGATAGTAGAACGCACAGATCAGAAATAAGTTTCACAGAATGCTTCTGTGTAGTCTTTATTTGAAGATATGCCTTTTTAAGCGATAGGTCTCATAACGCTCCAAATGTCCTCTTGCAGTTTCTACAGAAAGAGTGTTTCAAAACTCCTTAATTCAAAGTAAGGTCCAATTCTGTTAACTGAACGCACAGATCAGAAGGAAGTTTCACAAGATCCTTCTGTATACTTTTTATTTGAAGATATTACTTTTTCTGAGATAGGCCACATTGCACTCCAAATGTCCACTTGCAGTATATACAGAAAAAGTGTTTCCAATCTCCTCAATCAAAAGTGAGGTTCAACTCTCTTATTTGAACGCGCAGATCAGAAAAAAGTTTCACAGAATGCTTTGTGTAGATTGTATTTGAAGATATTCCTTTTTGCATGATAGGCCTCATAGCGATCAAAATTTCCACTTGCGCTTTCTACAGAAAGACTTTCAAAACTCCTGAATCAAAAGTAGTTTGCAACTCTGTTATTTCAACGGACATATCAGAGAGAAGTTTCACAGAATGCTTCTGTGTAGTTTTTATTTGAAGATATTACTTTTTCCACTATAGGCCTAATAGCGCTGCAAATATTCATTTGCAGTTTCTACAGAAAGAGTGTTTCAAAACTCCTCAATCAAAAGTAAAGTTCAACTCTGTTAGTTGAATGCACAGATCAGAAAGAAGTTTCACAGAATGCTTCTGTGTAGTTTTTATTTGAAGATATTCCTTTTTTGGCGAAAGGCCTCGTAGCGCTCCAAATGACCAATTGCAGTTTCTAGAGAAAGGGTGTTTCAAATCTCCTCAATCAGAAGTAAGTTTCAACTCTCTTAGTTGAACACACAGATCAGAAATAAGTTTCACAGAATGCTTCTGTGTAGTTTTTATTTGAAGATATTGCTATTTCTGCGAAAGCCTCATAGCACTCCAAATATCCACTTTCAGTTACCTCAGAAAGAGTGTTTCAAAACACCTCAATAAAAAGTAATGTTCAACTCTGTTAGTTGATCTCACCGATCAGAAAGTAGATTCACTGAATGCTTCTGGGTAGTTTTTATTTGAATATATTCCTTTTTCTGCCATGGGCCTCATAGCACTACAAATGTCCAGTTGCAGTTTATATAGAAAGAATGTTTCAAAACTCTTCAATCAAAAGTAAGTTTCAACTCTGTTGGCTGAATGCAGAGAACAGAAAAATGTTTCAAAGAATGCTTCTTTGTAGTTTTTATTTGAATATATTACTTTTTCCGCGATATGCATCGTAGCACTACAAATGTCCACTTGCTGTTTCTACAGAAAGAGTGTTTCAGAACACCTCAATAAAAGGTGAGGTTCAACACTTTAGTTGAACTCACAGCTCAGAAAGAAGTTTCACAGAATGCTTCTGTGTAGTTTTTATTTGAATATATTCCTTTTTCCGCGATAGGCCTCATAGCGCTCCAAATGTCCTCTTGTGGTTTGTACAGAATGAGTGTTTCAAAACTCCTCAATGAAATGTCAGTTTCAACTTGGTTAGTTGAACGCACAGATCAGAAAGAAGTTTCACAGACTGCTTCTTTGTAGTTTTTATTTGAATATATTCCTTTTTCTGCGATTGGCCTCGTAGCGCTAGAATTGTACACTTGCAGTTTCTACAGAAAGTGTGTTTGAAAAATCCTCAATCAAAAGTAAGCTTCTACACTGTTAGTAGAATGCACAAATCAGAAATATGTTTCACAGAATGCTTCTCTGTAGTTTTTATTTGAAGATATTCCTTTTTCCGCAATAGACCTCATAGGGCTCCAAATGTCCACTTCCAGTTTCTACAGAAAGTGTGTTTGAAAACTCCGCAATCAAAAGTAATTTTAAACTCTGATAGTTGAACGCACAGATCAGAAATAAGTTTCACAGAATGCCTCTGTGTAGTTTTTATTTCAGGAGATTCCTTTTTCCACCATAGGCCTCATAGCGCTCCAAATGTCCACTTTCAGTTTCTACAGAAAGAGTGTTTCAAAACTCCGCAATCAAAAGTAATTTTCAACTCTGATAGTTGAACGCACGGATCAGAAAGGAGGTTCGCAGAATGCTTCTGTGTAGTTTTTATTTGAAGATATTCCTTTTTCGGCGAAAGGCCTCGTAGCGCTCCAAATGACCAATTGCAGTTTCTAGGGAAAGAGTGTTTCAAATCTCCTCAATCAGAAGTAAGTTTCAACCCTCTTAGTTGAACACACAGATCAGAAATAAGTTTCACACAATGCTTCTGTGTAGTTTTTATTTGAAGATATTGCTATTTCTGTGAAAGCCTCATAGCACTCCAAATATCCACTTTCAGTTACCTCAGAAGGAGTGTTTCAAAACACCTAAATAAAAAAGTAATGTTCAACTCTGTTAGTTGATCTCACCGATCATAAAGAAGATTCACTGAATGCTTCTGGGTAGTTTTTATTTGAATATATTCCTTTTTCTGCAATAGGCCTCATAGCACTCCAAATGTCCAGTTGCCGTTTCTATAGAAAGAATGTTTCAAAACTCTTCAATCAAAAGTAAGTTTCAAGTCTGTTGGCTGAATGCACAGAACAGAAAATGTTTCAGAGAATGCTTCTTTGTAGTTTGTATTTGAATATATTCCTTTTTCCACGATAGGCCTCATAGTGCTCCAAATGTCCACTTGCAGCTTCTACAATAAGAGGGATTCAAAACTTCTCAATCAGAAGTAACGCTCAAGTCTTTTAGTTGAACGCACAGCTCAGAAAGAAGTTTCACTGAATGATTCTGCGTAGTTTTTATTTGAAGATATTCCTTTTTCCGCGATAGGCCTCATTGTGCTACAAATGTCCACTTGCAGTTTCTACAGATAGAGTGTTTCAAAACTCCTCCATCAAAAGTAAGGTTCAACACACTTAGTTGAACGTACAGATCAGAAAGAAGTTTCACAGAATTCTTCTGTGTAGTTTTTATTTGAAGGTATTCCTTTTTCCGCAATAGGCCTCATAGCGCTCCAGATGTCCACTTTCAGTTAAAACACAAAGAGTGTTTCAAAACTCCTCAATCAAAAGTAAGGTTCAACTCTGATAGTAGAACGCACAGATCAGAAATAAGTTTCACAGAATGCTTCTGTGTAGTCTTTATTTGAAGATATGCCTTTTTAAGCGATAGGTCTCATAACGCTCCAAATGTCCTCTTGCAGTTTCTACAGAAAGAGTGTTTCAAAACTCCTTAATTCAAAGTAAGGTCCAATTCTGTTAACTGAACGCACAGATCAGAAGGAAGTTTCACAAGATCCTTCTGTATACTTTTTATTTGAAGATATTACTTTTTCTGAGATAGGCCACATTGCACTCCAAATGTCCACTTGCAGTATATACAGAAAAAGTGTTTCCAATCTCCTCAATCAAAAGTGAGGTTCAACTCTCTTATTTGAACGCGCAGATCAGAAAAAAGTTTCACAGAATGCTTTGTGTAGATTGTATTTGAAGATATTCCTTTTTGCATGATAGGCCTCATAGCGATCAAAATTTCCACTTGCGCTTTCTACAGAAAGACTTTCAAAACTCCTGAATCAAAAGTAGTTTGCAACTCTGTTATTTCAACGGACATATCAGAGAGAAGTTTCACAGAATGCTTCTGTGTAGTTTTTATTTGAAGATATTACTTTTTCCACTATAGGCCTAATAGCGCTGCAAATATTCATTTGCAGTTTCTACAGAAAGAGTGTTTCAAAACTCCTCAATCAAAAGTAAAGTTCAACTCTGTTAGTTGAATGCACAGATCAGAAAGAAGTTTCACAGAATGCTTCTGTGTAGTTTTTATTTGAAGATATTCCTTTTTTGGCGAAAGGCCTCGTAGCGCTCCAAATGACCAATTGCAGTTTCTAGAGAAAGGGTGTTTCAAATCTCCTCAATCAGAAGTAAGTTTCAACTCTCTTAGTTGAACACACAGATCAGAAATAAGTTTCACAGAATGCTTCTGTGTAGTTTTTATTTGAAGATATTGCTATTTCTGCGAAAGCCTCATAGCACTCCAAATATCCACTTTCAGTTACCTCAGAAAGAGTGTTTCAAAACACCTCAATAAAAAGTAATGTTCAACTCTGTTAGTTGATCTCACCGATCAGAAAGTAGATTCACTGAATGCTTCTGGGTAGTTTTTATTTGAATATATTCCTTTTTCTGCCATGGGCCTCATAGCACTACAAATGTCCAGTTGCAGTTTATATAGAAAGAATGTTTCAAAACTCTTCAATCAAAAGTAAGTTTCAACTCTGTTGGCTGAATGCAGAGAACAGAAAAATGTTTCAAAGAATGCTTCTTTGTAGTTTTTATTTGAATATATTACTTTTTCCGCGATATGCACCGTAGCACTACAAATGTCCACTTGCTGTTTCTACAGAAAGAGTGTTTCAGAACACCTCAATAAAAGGTGAGGTTCAACACTTTAGTTGAACTCACAGCTCAGAAAGAAGTTTCACAGAATGCTTCTGTGTAGTTTTTATTTGAATATATTCCTTTTTCCGCGATAGGCCTCATAGCGCTCCAAATGTCCTCTTGTGGTTTGTACAGAATGAGTGTTTCAAAACTCCTCAATGAAATGTCAGTTTCAACTTGGTTAGTTGAACGCACAGATCAGAAAGAAGTTTCACAGACTGCTTCTTTGTAGTTTTTATTTGAATATATTCCTTTTTCTGCGATTGGCCTCGTAGCGCTAGAATTGTACACTTGCAGTTTCTACAGAAAGTGTGTTTGAAAAATCCTCAATCAAAAGTAAGCTTCTACACTGTTAGTAGAATGCACAAATCAGAAATATGTTTCACAGAATGCTTCTCTGTAGTTTTTATTTGAAGATATTCCTTTTTCCGCAATAGACCTCATAGGGCTCCAAATGTCCACTTCCAGTTTCTACAGAAAGTGTGTTTGAAAACTCCGCAATCAAAAGTAATTTTAAACTCTGATAGTTGAACGCACAGATCAGAAATAAGTTTCACAGAATGCCTCTGTGTAGTTTTTATTTCAGGAGATTCCTTTTTCCACCATAGGCCTCATAGCGCTCCAAATGTCCACTTTCAGTTTCTACAGAAAGAGTGTTTCAAAACTCCGCAATCAAAAGTAATTTTCAACTCTGATAGTTGAACGCACGGATCAGAAAGGAGGTTCGCAGAATGCTTCTGTGTAGTTTTTCTTTGAAGATATTCCTTTTTCGGCGAAAGGCCTCGTAGCGCTCCAAATGACCAATTGCAGTTTCTAGGGAAAGAGTGTTTCAAATCTCCTCAATCAGAAGTAAGTTTCAACCCTCTTAGTTGAACACACAGATCAGAAATAAGTTTCACACAATGCTTCTGTGTAGTTTTTATTTGAAGATATTGCTATTTCTGTGAAAGCCTCATAGCACTCCAAATATCCACTTTCAGTTACCTCAGAAGGAGTGTTTCAAAACACCTAAATAAAAAAGTAATGTTCAACTCTGTTAGTTGATCTCACCGATCAGAAAGAAGATTCACTGAATGCTTCTGGGTAGTTTTTATTTGAATATATTCCTTTTTCTGCAATAGGCCTCATAGCACTCCAAATGTCCAGTTGCCGTTTCTATAGAAAGAATGTTTCAAAACTCTTCAATCAAAAGTAAGTTTCAAGTCTGTTGGCTGAATGCACAGAACAGAAAATGTTTCAGAGAATGCTTCTTTGTAGTTTGTATTTGAATATATTCCTTTTTCCACGATAGGCCTCATAGTGCTCCAAATGTCCACTTGCAGCTTCTACAATAAGAGGGATTCAAAACTTCTCAATCAGAAGTAACGCTCAACTCTTTTAGTTGAACGCACAGCTCAGAAAGAAGTTTCACTGAATGATTCTGCGTAGTTTTTATTTGAAGATATTCCTTTTTCCGCGATAGGCCTCATTGTGCTACAAATGTCCACTTGCAGTTTCTACAGATAGAGTGTTTCAAAACTCCTCCATCAAAAGTAAGGTTCAACACACTTAGTTGAACGTACAGATCAGAAAGAAGTTTCACAGAATTCTTCTGTGTAGTTTTTATTTGAAGGTATTCCTTTTTCCGCAATAGGCCTCATAGCGCTCCAGATGTCCACTTTCAGTTAAAACACAAAGAGTGTTTCAAAACTCCTCAATCAAAAGTATGGTTCAACTCTGATAGTAGAACGCACAGATCAGAAATAAGTTTCACAGAATGCTTCTGTGTAGTCTTTATTTGAAGATATGCCTTTTTAAGCGATAGGTCTCATAACGCTCCAAATGTCCTCTTGCAGTTTCTACAGAAAGAGTGTTTCAAAACTCCTTAATTCAAAGTAAGGTCCAATTCTGTTAACTGAACGCACAGATCAGAAGGAAGTTTCACAAGATCCTTCTGTATACTTTTTATTTGAAGATATTACTTTTTCTGAGATAGGCCACATTGCACTCCAAATGTCCACTTGCAGTATATACAGAAAAAGTGTTTCCAATCTCCTCAATCAAAAGTGAGGTTCAACTCTCTTATTTGAACGCGCAGATCAGAAAAAAGTTTCACAGAATGCTTTGTGTAGATTGTATTTGAAGATATTCCTTTTTGCATGATAGGCCTCATAGCAATCAAAATTTCCACTTGCGCTTTCTACAGAAAGACTTTCAAAACTCCTGAATCAAAAGTAGTTTGCAACTCTGTTATTTCAACGGACATATCAGAGAGAAGTTTCACAGAATGCTTCTGTGTAGTTTTTATTTGAAGATATTACTTTTTCCACTATAGGCCTAATAGCGCTGCAAATATTCATTTGCAGTTTCTACAGAAAGAGTGTTTCAAAACTCCTCAATCAAAAGTAAAGTTCAACTCTGTTAGTTGAATGCACAGATCAGAAAGAAGTTTCACAGAATGCTTCTGTGTAGTTTTTATTTGAAGATATTCCTTTTTTGGCGAAAGGCCTCGTAGCGCTCCAAATGACCAATTGCAGTTTCTAGAGAAAGGGTGTTTCAAATCTCCTCAATCAGAAGTAAGTTTCAACTCTCTTAGTTGAACACACAGATCAGAAATAAGTTTCACAGAATGCTTCTGTGTAGTTTTTATTTGAAGATATTGCTATTTCTGCGAAAGCCTCATAGCACTCCAAATATCCACTTTCAGTTACCTCAGAAAGAGTGTTTCAAAACACCTCAATAAAAAGTAATGTTCAACTCTGTTAGTTGATCTCACCGATCAGAAAGTAGATTCACTGAATGCTTCTGGGTAGTTTTTATTTGAATATATTCCTTTTTCTGCCATGGGCCTCATAGCACTACAAATGTCCAGTTGCAGTTTATATAGAAAGAATGTTTCAAAACTCTTCAATCAAAAGTAAGTTTCAACTCTGTTGGCTGAATGCAGAGAACAGAAAAATGTTTCAAAGAATGCTTCTTTGTAGTTTTTATTTGAATATATTACTTTTTCCGCGATATGCATCGTAGCACTACAAATGTCCACTTGCTGTTTCTACAGAAAGAGTGTTTCAGAACACCTCAATAAAAGGTGAGGTTCAACACTTTAGTTGAACTCACAGCTCAGAAAGAAGTTTCACAGAATGCTTCTGTGTAGTTTTTATTTGAATATATTCCTTTTTCCGCGATAGGCCTCATAGCGCTCCAAATGTCCTCTTGTGGTTTGTACAGAATGAGTGTTTCAAAACTCCTCAATGAAATGTCAGTTTCAACTTGGTTAGTTGAACGCACAGATCAGAAAGAAGTTTCACAGACTGCTTCTTTGTAGTTTTTATTTGAATATATTCCTTTTTCTGCGATTGGCCTCGTAGCGCTAGAATTGTACACTTGCAGTTTCTACAGAAAGTGTGTTTGAAAAATCCTCAATCAAAAGTAAGCTTCTACACTGTTAGTAGAATGCACAAATCAGAAATATGTTTCACAGAATGCTTCTCTGTAGTTTTTATTTGAAGATATTCCTTTTTCCGCAATAGACCTCATAGGGCTCCAAATGTCCACTTCCAGTTTCTACAGAAAGTGTGTTTGAAAACTCCGCAATCAAAAGTAATTTTAAACTCTGATAGTTGAACGCACAGATCAGAAATAAGTTTCACAGAATGCCTCTGTGTAGTTTTTATTTCAGGAGATTCCTTTTTCCACCATAGGCCTCATAGCGCTCCAAATGTCCACTTTCAGTTTCTACAGAAAGAGTGTTTCAAAACTCCGCAATCAAAAGTAATTTTCAACTCTGATAGTTGAACGCACGGATCAGAAAGGAGGTTCGCAGAATGCTTCTGTGTAGTTTTTATTTGAAGATATTCCTTTTTCGGCGAAAGGCCTCGTAGCGCTCCAAATGACCAATTGCAGTTTCTAGGGAAAGAGTGTTTCAAATCTCCTCAATCAGAAGTAAGTTTCAACCCTCTTAGTTGAACACACAGATCAGAAATAAGTTTCACACAATGCTTCTGTGTAGTTTTTATTTGAAGATATTGCTATTTCTGTGAAAGCCTCATAGCACTCCAAATATCCACTTTCAGTTACCTCAGAAGGAGTGTTTCAAAACACCTCAATAAAAAAGTAATGTTCAACTCTGTTAGTTGATCTCACCGATCATAAAGAAGATTCACTGAATGCTTCTGGGTAGTTTTTATTTGAATATATTCCTTTTTCTGCAATAGGCCTCATAGCACTCCAAATGTCCAGTTGCCGTTTCTATAGAAAGAATGTTTCAAAACTCTTCAATCAAAAGTAAGTTTCAAGTCTGTTGGCTGAATGCACAGAACAGAAAATGTTTCAGAGAATGCTTCTTTGTAGTTTGTATTTGAATATATTCCTTTTTCCACGATAGGCCTCATAGTGCTCCAAATGTCCACTTGCAGCTTCTACAATAAGAGGGATTCAAAACTTCTCAATCAGAAGTAACGCTCAACTCTTTTAGTTGAACGCACAGCTCAGAAAGAAGTTTCACTGAATGATTCTGCGTAGTTTTTATTTGAAGATATTCCTTTTTCCGCGATAGGCCTCATTGTGCTACAAATGTCCACTTGCAGTTTCTACAGATAGAGTGTTTCAAAACTCCTCCATCAAAAGTAAGGTTCAACACACTTAGTTGAACGTACAGATCAGAAAGAAGTTTCACAGAATTCTTCTGTGTAGTTTTTATTTGAAGGTATTCCTTTTTCCGCAATAGGCCTCATAGCGCTCCAGATGTCCACTTTCAGTTAAAACACAAAGAGTGTTTCAAAACTCCTCAATCAAAAGTAAGGTTCAACTCTGATAGTAGAACGCACAGATCAGAAATAAGTTTCACAGAATGCTTCTGTGTAGTCTTTATTTGAAGATATGCCTTTTTAAGCGATAGGTCTCATAACGCTCCAAATGTCCTCTTGCAGTTTCTACAGAAAGAGTGTTTCAAAACTCCTTAATTCAAAGTAAGGTCCAATTCTGTTAACTGAACGCACAGATCAGAAGGAAGTTTCACAAGATCCTTCTGTATACTTTTTATTTGAAGATATTACTTTTTCTGAGATAGGCCACATTGCACTCCAAATGTCCACTTGCAGTATATACAGAAAAAGTGTTTCCAATCTCCTCAATCAAAAGTGAGGTTCAACTCTCTTATTTGAACGCGCAGATCAGAAAAAAGTTTCACAGAATGCTTTGTGTAGATTGTATTTGAAGATATTCCTTTTTGCATGATAGGCCTCATAGCGATCAAAATTTCCACTTGCGCTTTCTACAGAAAGACTTTCAAAACTCCTGAATCAAAAGTAGTTTGCAACTCTGTTATTTCAACGGACATATCAGAGAGAAGTTTCACAGAATGCTTCTGTGTAGTTTTTATTTGAAGATATTACTTTTTCCACTATAGGCCTAATAGCGCTGCAAATATTCATTTGCAGTTTCTACAGAAAGAGTGTTTCAAAACTCCTCAATCAAAAGTAAAGTTCAACTCTGTTAGTTGAATGCACAGATCAGAAAGAAGTTTCACAGAATGCTTCTGTGTAGTTTTTATTTGAAGATATTCCTTTTTTGGCGAAAGGCCTCGTAGCGCTCCAAATGACCAATTGCAGTTTCTAGAGAAAGGGTGTTTCAAATCTCCTCAATCAGAAGTAAGTTTCAACTCTCTTAGTTGAACACACAGATCAGAAATAAGTTTCACAGAATGCTTCTGTGTAGTTTTTATTTGAAGATATTGCTATTTCTGCGAAAGCCTCATAGCACTCCAAATATCCACTTTCAGTTACCTCAGAAAGAGTGTTTCAAAACACCTCAATAAAAAGTAATGTTCAACTCTGTTAGTTGATCTCACCGATCAGAAAGTAGATTCACTGAATGCTTCTGGGTAGTTTTTATTTGAATATATTCCTTTTTCTGCCATGGGCCTCATAGCACTACAAATGTCCAGTTGCAGTTTATATAGAAAGAATGTTTCAAAACTCTTCAATCAAAAGTAAGTTTCAACTCTGTTGGCTGAATGCAGAGAACAGAAAAATGTTTCAAAGAATGCTTCTTTGTAGTTTTTATTTGAATATATTACTTTTTCCGCGATATGCACCGTAGCACTACAAATGTCCACTTGCTGTTTCTACAGAAAGAGTGTTTCAGAACACCTCAATAAAAGGTGAGGTTCAACACTTTAGTTGAACTCACAGCTCAGAAAGAAGTTTCACAGAATGCTTCTGTGTAGTTTTTATTTGAATATATTCCTTTTTCCGCGATAGGCCTCATAGCGCTCCAAATGTCCTCTTGTGGTTTGTACAGAATGAGTGTTTCAAAACTCCTCAATGAAATGTCAGTTTCAACTTGGTTAGTTGAACGCACAGATCAGAAAGAAGTTTCACAGACTGCTTCTTTGTAGTTTTTATTTGAATATATTCCTTTTTCTGCGATTGGCCTCGTAGCGCTAGAATTGTACACTTGCAGTTTCTACAGAAAGTGTGTTTGAAAAATCCTCAATCAAAAGTAAGCTTCTACACTGTTAGTAGAATGCACAAATCAGAAATATGTTTCACAGAATGCTTCTCTGTAGTTTTTATTTGAAGATATTCCTTTTTCCGCAATAGACCTCATAGGGCTCCAAATGTCCACTTCCAGTTTCTACAGAAAGTGTGTTTGAAAACTCCGCAATCAAAAGTAATTTTAAACTCTGATAGTTGAACGCACAGATCAGAAATAAGTTTCACAGAATGCCTCTGTGTAGTTTTTATTTCAGGAGATTCCTTTTTCCACCATAGGCCTCATAGCGCTCCAAATGTCCACTTTCAGTTTCTACAGAAAGAGTGTTTCAAAACTCCGCAATCAAAAGTAATTTTCAACTCTGATAGTTGAACGCACGGATCAGAAAGGAGGTTCGCAGAATGCTTCTGTGTAGTTTTTCTTTGAAGATATTCCTTTTTCGGCGAAAGGCCTCGTAGCGCTCCAAATGACCAATTGCAGTTTCTAGGGAAAGAGTGTTTCAAATCTCCTCAATCAGAAGTAAGTTTCAACCCTCTTAGTTGAACACACAGATCAGAAATAAGTTTCACACAATGCTTCTGTGTAGTTTTTATTTGAAGATATTGCTATTTCTGTGAAAGCCTCATAGCACTCCAAATATCCACTTTCAGTTACCTCAGAAGGAGTGTTTCAAAACACCTAAATAAAAAAGTAATGTTCAACTCTGTTAGTTGATCTCACCGATCAGAAAGAAGATTCACTGAATGCTTCTGGGTAGTTTTTATTTGAATATATTCCTTTTTCTGCAATAGGCCTCATAGCACTCCAAATGTCCAGTTGCCGTTTCTATAGAAAGAATGTTTCAAAACTCTTCAATCAAAAGTAAGTTTCAAGTCTGTTGGCTGAATGCACAGAACAGAAAATGTTTCAGAGAATGCTTCTTTGTAGTTTTTATTTGAATATATTCCTTTTTCCACGATAGGCCTCATAGTGCTCCAAATGTCCACTTGCAGCTTCTACAATAAGAGGGATTCAAAACTTCTCAATCAGAAGTAACGCTCAACTCTTTTAGTTGAACGCACAGCTCAGAAAGAAGTTTCACTGAATGATTCTGCGTAGTTTTTATTTGAAGATATTCCTTTTTCCGCGATAGGCCTCATTGTGCTACAAATGTCCACTTGCAGTTTCTACAGATAGAGTGTTTCAAAACTCCTCCATCAAAAGTAAGGTTCAACACACTTAGTTGAACGTACAGATCAGAAAGAAGTTTCACAGAATTCTTCTGTGTAGTTTTTATTTGAAGGTATTCCTTTTTCCGCAATAGGCCTCATAGCGCTCCAGATGTCCACTTTCAGTTAAAACACAAAGAGTGTTTCAAAACTCCTCAATCAAAAGTATGGTTCAACTCTGATAGTAGAACGCACAGATCAGAAATAAGTTTCACAGAATGCTTCTGTGTAGTCTTTATTTGAAGATATGCCTTTTTAAGCGATAGGTCTCATAACGCTCCAAATGTCCTCTTGCAGTTTCTACAGAAAGAGTGTTTCAAAACTCCTTAATTCAAAGTAAGGTCCAATTCTGTTAACTGAACGCACAGATCAGAAGGAAGTTTCACAAGATCCTTCTGTATACTTTTTATTTGAAGATATTACTTTTTCTGAGATAGGCCACATTGCACTCCAAATGTCCACTTGCAGTATATACAGAAAAAGTGTTTCCAATCTCCTCAATCAAAAGTGAGGTTCAACTCTCTTATTTGAACGCGCAGATCAGAAAAAAGTTTCACAGAATGCTTTGTGTAGATTGTATTTGAAGATATTCCTTTTTGCATGATAGGCCTCATAGCGATCAAAATTTCCACTTGCGCTTTCTACAGAAAGACTTTCAAAACTCCTGAATCAAAAGTAGTTTGCAACTCTGTTATTTCAACGGACATATCAGAGAGAAGTTTCACAGAATGCTTCTGTGTAGTTTTTATTTGAAGATATTACTTTTTCCACTATAGGCCTAATAGCGCTGCAAATATTCATTTGCAGTTTCTACAGAAAGAGTGTTTCAAAACTCCTCAATCAAAAGTAAAGTTCAACTCTGTTAGTTGAATGCACAGATCAGAAAGAAGTTTCACAGAATGCTTCTGTGTAGTTTTTATTTGAAGATATTCCTTTTTTGGCGAAAGGCCTCGTAGCGCTCCAAATGACCAATTGCAGTTTCTAGAGAAAGGGTGTTTCAAATCTCCTCAATCAGAAGTAAGTTTCAACTCTCTTAGTTGAACACACAGATCAGAAATAAGTTTCACAGAATGCTTCTGTGTAGTTTTTATTTGAAGATATTGCTATTTCTGCGAAAGCCTCATAGCACTCCAAATATCCACTTTCAGTTACCTCAGAAAGAGTGTTTCAAAACACCTCAATAAAAAGTAATGTTCAACTCTGTTAGTTGATCTCACCGATCAGAAAGTAGATTCACTGAATGCTTCTGGGTAGTTTTTATTTGAATATATTCCTTTTTCTGCCATGGGCCTCATAGCACTACAAATGTCCAGTTGCAGTTTATATAGAAAGAATGTTTCAAAACTCTTCAATCAAAAGTAAGTTTCAACTCTGTTGGCTGAATGCAGAGAACAGAAAAATGTTTCAAAGAATGCTTCTTTGTAGTTTTTATTTGAATATATTACTTTTTCCGCGATATGCATCGTAGCACTACAAATGTCCACTTGCTGTTTCTACAGAAAGAGTGTTTCAGAACACCTCAATAAAAGGTGAGGTTCAACACTTTAGTTGAACTCACAGCTCAGAAAGAAGTTTCACAGAATGCTTCTGTGTAGTTTTTATTTGAATATATTCCTTTTTCCGCGATAGGCCTCATAGCGCTCCAAATGTCCTCTTGTGGTTTGTACAGAATGAGTGTTTCAAAACTCCTCAATGAAATGTCAGTTTCAACTTGGTTAGTTGAACGCACAGATCAGAAAGAAGTTTCACAGACTGCTTCTTTGTAGTTTTTATTTGAATATATTCCTTTTTCTGCGATTGGCCTCGTAGCGCTAGAATTGTACACTTGCAGTTTCTACAGAAAGTGTGTTTGAAAAATCCTCAATCAAAAGTAAGCTTCTACACTGTTAGTAGAATGCACAAATCAGAAATATGTTTCACAGAATGCTTCTCTCTAGTTTTTATTTGAAGATATTCCTTTTTCCGCAATAGACCTCATAGGGCTCCAAATGTCCACTTCCAGTTTCTACAGAAAGTGTGTTTGAAAACTCCGCAATCAAAAGTAATTTTAAACTCTGATAGTTGAACGCACAGATCAGAAATAAGTTTCACAGAATGCCTCTGTGTAGTTTTTATTTCAGGAGATTCCTTTTTCCACCATAGGCCTCATAGCGCTCCAAATGTCCACTTTCAGTTTCTACAGAAAGAGTGTTTCAAAACTCCGCAATCAAAAGTAATTTTCAACTCTGATAGTTGAACGCACGGATCAGAAAGGAGGTTCGCAGAATGCTTCTGTGTAGTTTTTATTTGAAGATATTCCTTTTTCGGCGAAAGGCCTCGTAGCGCTCCAAATGACCAATTGCAGTTTCTAGGGAAAGAGTGTTTCAAATCTCCTCAATCAGAAGTAAGTTTCAACCCTCTTAGTTGAACACACAGATCAGAAATAAGTTTCACACAATGCTTCTGTGTAGTTTTTATTTGAAGATATTGCTATTTCTGTGAAAGCCTCATAGCACTCCAAATATCCACTTTCAGTTACCTCAGAAGGAGTGTTTCAAAACACCTAAATAAAAAAGTAATGTTCAACTCTGTTAGTTGATCTCACCGATCATAAAGAAGATTCACTGAATGCTTCTGGGTAGTTTTTATTTGAATATATTCCTTTTTCTGCAATAGGCCTCATAGCACTCCAAATGTCCAGTTGCCGTTTCTATAGAAAGAATGTTTCAAAACTCTTCAATCAAAAGTAAGTTTCAAGTCTGTTGGCTGAATGCACAGAACAGAAAATGTTTCAGAGAATGCTTCTTTGTAGTTTGTATTTGAATATATTCCTTTTTCCACGATAGGCCTCATAGTGCTCCAAATGTCCACTTGCAGCTTCTACAATAAGAGGGATTCAAAACTTCTCAATCAGAAGTAACGCTCAACTCTTTTAGTTGAACGCACAGCTCAGAAAGAAGTTTCACTGAATGATTCTGCGTAGTTTTTATTTGAAGATATTCCTTTTTCCGCGATAGGCCTCATTGTGCTACAAATGTCCACTTGCAGTTTCTACAGATAGAGTGTTTCAAAACTCCTCCATCAAAAGTAAGGTTCAACACACTTAGTTGAACGTACAGATCAGAAAGAAGTTTCACAGAATTCTTCTGTGTAGTTTTTATTTGAAGGTATTCCTTTTTCCGCAATAGGCCTCATAGCGCTCCAGATGTCCACTTTCAGTTAAAACACAAAGAGTGTTTCAAAACTCCTCAATCAAAAGTAAGGTTCAACTCTGATAGTAGAACGCACAGATCAGAAATAAGTTTCACAGAATGCTTCTGTGTAGTCTTTATTTGAAGATATGCCTTTTTAAGCGATAGGTCTCATAACGCTCCAAATGTCCTCTTGCAGTTTCTACAGAAAGAGTGTTTCAAAACTCCTTAATTCAAAGTAAGGTCCAATTCTGTTAACTGAACGCACAGATCAGAAGGAAGTTTCACAAGATCCTTCTGTATACTTTTTATTTGAAGATATTACTTTTTCTGAGATAGGCCACATTGCACTCCAAATGTCCACTTGCAGTATATACAGAAAAAGTGTTTCCAATCTCCTCAATCAAAAGTGAGGTTCAACTCTCTTATTTGAACGCGCAGATCAGAAAAAAGTTTCACAGAATGCTTTGTGTAGATTGTATTTGAAGATATTCCTTTTTGCATGATAGGCCTCATAGCGATCAAAATTTCCACTTGCGCTTTCTACAGAAAGACTTTCAAAACTCCTGAATCAAAAGTAGTTTGCAACTCTGTTATTTCAACGGACATATCAGAGAGAAGTTTCACAGAATGCTTCTGTGTAGTTTTTATTTGAAGATATTACTTTTTCCACTATAGGCCTAATAGCGCTGCAAATATTCATTTGCAGTTTCTACAGAAAGAGTGTTTCAAAACTCCTCAATCAAAAGTAAAGTTCAACTCTGTTAGTTGAATGCACAGATCAGAAAGAAGTTTCACAGAATGCTTCTGTGTAGTTTTTATTTGAAGATATTCCTTTTTTGGCGAAAGGCCTCGTAGCGCTCCAAATGACCAATTGCAGTTTCTAGAGAAAGGGTGTTTCAAATCTCCTCAATCAGAAGTAAGTTTCAACTCTCTTAGTTGAACACACAGATCAGAAATAAGTTTCACAGAATGCTTCTGTGTAGTTTTTATTTGAAGATATTGCTATTTCTGCGAAAGCCTCATAGCACTCCAAATATCCACTTTCAGTTACCTCAGAAAGAGTGTTTCAAAACACCTCAATAAAAAGTAATGTTCAACTCTGTTAGTTGATCTCACCGATCAGAAAGTAGATTCACTGAATGCTTCTGGGTAGTTTTTATTTGAATATATTCCTTTTTCTGCCATGGGCCTCATAGCACTACAAATGTCCAGTTGCAGTTTATATAGAAAGAATGTTTCAAAACTCTTCAATCAAAAGTAAGTTTCAACTCTGTTGGCTGAATGCAGAGAACAGAAAAATGTTTCAAAGAATGCTTCTTTGTAGTTTTTATTTGAATATATTACTTTTTCCGCGATATGCATCGTAGCACTACAAATGTCCACTTGCTGTTTCTACAGAAAGAGTGTTTCAGAACACCTCAATAAAAGGTGAGGTTCAACACTTTAGTTGAACTCACAGCTCAGAAAGAAGTTTCACAGAATGCTTCTGTGTAGTTTTTATTTGAATATATTCCTTTTTCCGCGATAGGCCTCATAGCGCTCCAAATGTCCTCTTGTGGTTTGTACAGAATGAGTGTTTCAAAACTCCTCAATGAAATGTCAGTTTCAACTTGGTTAGTTGAACGCACAGATCAGAAAGAAGTTTCACAGACTGCTTCTTTGTAGTTTTTATTTGAATATATTCCTTTTTCTGCGATTGGCCTCGTAGCGCTAGAATTGTACACTTGCAGTTTCTACAGAAAGTGTGTTTGAAAAATCCTCAATCAAAAGTAAGCTTCTACACTGTTAGTAGAATGCACAAATCAGAAATATGTTTCACAGAATGCTTCTCTGTAGTTTTTATTTGAAGATATTCCTTTTTCCGCAATAGACCTCATAGGGCTCCAAATGTCCACTTCCAGTTTCTACAGAAAGTGTGTTTGAAAACTCCGCAATCAAAAGTAATTTTAAACTCTGATAGTTGAACGCACAGATCAGAAATAAGTTTCACAGAATGCCTCTGTGTAGTTTTTATTTCAGGAGATTCCTTTTTCCACCATAGGCCTCATAGCGCTCCAAATGTCCACTTTCAGTTTCTACAGAAAGAGTGTTTCAAAACTCCGCAATCAAAAGTAATTTTCAACTCTGATAGTTGAACGCACGGATCAGAAAGGAGGTTCGCAGAATGCTTCTGTGTAGTTTTTATTTGAAGATATTCCTTTTTCGGCGAAAGGCCTCGTAGCGCTCCAAATGACCAATTGCAGTTTCTAGGGAAAGAGTGTTTCAAATCTCCTCAATCAGAAGTAAGTTTCAACCCTCTTAGTTGAACACACAGATCAGAAATAAGTTTCACACAATGCTTCTGTGTAGTTTTTATTTGAAGATATTGCTATTTCTGTGAAAGCCTCATAGCACTCCAAATATCCACTTTCAGTTACCTCAGAAGGAGTGTTTCAAAACACCTAAATAAAAAAGTAATGTTCAACTCTGTTAGTTGATCTCACCGATCAGAAAGAAGATTCACTGAATGCTTCTGGGTAGTTTTTATTTGAATATATTCCTTTTTCTGCAATAGGCCTCATAGCACTCCAAATGTCCAGTTGCCGTTTCTATAGAAAGAATGTTTCAAAACTCTTCAATCAAAAGTAAGTTTCAAGTCTGTTGGCTGAATGCACAGAACAGAAAATGTTTCAGAGAATGCTTCTTTGTAGTTTGTATTTGAATATATTCCTTTTTCCACGATAGGCCTCATAGTGCTCCAAATGTCCACTTGCAGCTTCTACAATAAGAGGGATTCAAAACTTCTCAATCAGAAGTAACGCTCAACTCTTTTAGTTGAACGCACAGCTCAGAAAGAAGTTTCACTGAATGATTCTGCGTAGTTTTTATTTGAAGATATTCCTTTTTCCGCGATAGGCCTCATTGTGCTACAAATGTCCACTTGCAGTTTCTACAGATAGAGTGTTTCAAAACTCCTCCATCAAAAGTAAGGTTCAACACACTTAGTTGAACGTACAGATCAGAAAGAAGTTTCACAGAATTCTTCTGTGTAGTTTTTATTTGAAGGTATTCCTTTTTCCGCAATAGGCCTCATAGCGCTCCAGATGTCCACTTTCAGTTAAAACACAAAGAGTGTTTCAAAACTCCTCAATCAAAAGTAAGGTTCAACTCTGATAGTAGAACGCACAGATCAGAAATAAGTTTCACAGAATGCTTCTGTGTAGTCTTTATTTGAAGATATGCCTTTTTAAGCGATAGGTCTCATAACGCTCCAAATGTCCTCTTGCAGTTTCTACAGAAAGAGTGTTTCAAAACTCCTTAATTCAAAGTAAGGTCCAATTCTGTTAACTGAACGCACAGATCAGAAGGAAGTTTCACAAGATCCTTCTGTATACTTTTTATTTGAAGATATTACTTTTTCTGAGATAGGCCACATTGCACTCCAAATGTCCACTTGCAGTATATACAGAAAAAGTGTTTCCAATCTCCTCAATCAAAAGTGAGGTTCAACTCTCTTATTTGAACGCGCAGATCAGAAAAAAGTTTCACAGAATGCTTTGTGTAGATTGTATTTGAAGATATTCCTTTTTGCATGATAGGCCTCATAGCGATCAAAATTTCCACTTGCGCTTTCTACAGAAAGACTTTCAAAACTCCTGAATCAAAAGTAGTTTGCAACTCTGTTATTTCAACGGACATATCAGAGAGAAGTTTCACAGAATGCTTCTGTGTAGTTTTTATTTGAAGATATTACTTTTTCCACTATAGGCCTAATAGCGCTGCAAATATTCATTTGCAGTTTCTACAGAAAGAGTGTTTCAAAACTCCTCAATCAAAAGTAAAGTTCAACTCTGTTAGTTGAATGCACAGATCAGAAAGAAGTTTCACAGAATGCTTCTGTGTAGTTTTTATTTGAAGATATTCCTTTTTTGGCGAAAGGCCTCGTAGCGCTCCAAATGACCAATTGCAGTTTCTAGAGAAAGGGTGTTTCAAATCTCCTCAATCAGAAGTAAGTTTCAACTCTCTTAGTTGAACACACAGATCAGAAATAAGTTTCACAGAATGCTTCTGTGTAGTTTTTATTTGAAGATATTGCTATTTCTGCGAAAGCCTCATAGCACTCCAAATATCCACTTTCAGTTACCTCAGAAAGAGTGTTTCAAAACACCTCAATAAAAAGTAATGTTCAACTCTGTTAGTTGATCTCACCGATCAGAAAGTAGATTCACTGAATGCTTCTGGGTAGTTTTTATTTGAATATATTCCTTTTTCTGCCATGGGCCTCATAGCACTACAAATGTCCAGTTGCAGTTTATATAGAAAGAATGTTTCAAAACTCTTCAATCAAAAGTAAGTTTCAACTCTGTTGGCTGAATGCAGAGAACAGAAAAATGTTTCAAAGAATGCTTCTTTGTAGTTTTTATTTGAATATATTACTTTTTCCGCGATATGCACCGTAGCACTACAAATGTCCACTTGCTGTTTCTACAGAAAGAGTGTTTCAGAACACCTCAATAAAAGGTGAGGTTCAACACTTTAGTTGAACTCACAGCTCAGAAAGAAGTTTGACAGAATGCTTCTGTGTAGTTTTTATTTGAATATATTCCTTTTTCCGCGATAGGCCTCATAGCGCTCCAAATGTCCTCTTGTGGTTTGTACAGAATGAGTGTTTCAAAACTCCTCAATGAAATGTCAGTTTCAACTTGGTTAGTTGAACGCACAGATCAGAAAGAAGTTTCACAGACTGCTTCTTTGTAGTTTTTATTTGAATATATTCCTTTTTCTGCGATTGGCCTCGTAGCGCTAGAATTGTACACTTGCAGTTTCTACAGAAAGTGTGTTTGAAAAATCCTCAATCAAAAGTAAGCTTCTACACTGTTAGTAGAATGCACAAATCAGAAATATGTTTCACAGAATGCTTCTCTGTAGTTTTTATTTGAAGATATTCCTTTTTCCGCAATAGACCTCATAGGGCTCCAAATGTCCACTTCCAGTTTCTACAGAAAGTGTGTTTGAAAACTCCGCAATCAAAAGTAATTTTAAACTCTGATAGTTGAACGCACAGATCAGAAATAAGTTTCACAGAATGCCTCTGTGTAGTTTTTATTTCAGGAGATTCCTTTTTCCACCATAGGCCTCATAGCGCTCCAAATGTCCACTTTCAGTTTCTACAGAAAGAGTGTTTCAAAACTCCGCAATCAAAAGTAATTTTCAACTCTGATAGTTGAACGCACGGATCAGAAAGGAGGTTCGCAGAATGCTTCTGTGTAGTTTTTATTTGAAGAGATTCCTTTTTCGGCGAAAGGCCTCGTAGCGCTCCAAATGACCAATTGCAGTTTCTAGGGAAAGAGTGTTTCAAATCTCCTCAATCAGAAGTAAGTTTCAACCCTCTTAGTTGAACACACAGATCAGAAATAAGTTTCACACAATGCTTCTGTGTAGTTTTTATTTGAAGATATTGCTATTTCTGTGAAAGCCTCATAGCACTCCAAATATCCACTTTCAGTTACCTCAGAAGGAGTGTTTCAAAACACCTAAATAAAAAAGTAATGTTCAACTCTGTTAGTTGATCTCACCGATCAGAAAGAAGATTCACTGAATGCTTCTGGGTAGTTTTTATTTGAATATATTCCTTTTTCTGCAATAGGCCTCATAGCACTCCAAATGTCCAGTTGCCGTTTCTATAGAAAGAATGTTTCAAAACTCTTCAATCAAAAGTAAGTTTCAAGTCTGTTGGCTGAATGCACAGAACAGAAAATGTTTCAGAGAATGCTTCTTTGTAGTTTTTATTTGAATATATTCCTTTTTCCACGATAGGCCTCATAGTGCTCCAAATGTCCA
Organism: Symphalangus syndactylus; assembly: GCF_028878055.3. NCBI lineage: Eukaryota > Metazoa > Chordata > Mammalia > Primates > Hylobatidae > Symphalangus > Symphalangus syndactylus. The sequence continues at coordinate 43,641,869 of NC_072434.2, read as the reverse complement.
CTTGCAGCTTCTACAATAAGAGGGATTCAAAACTTCTCAATCAGAAGTAACGCTCAACTCTTTTAGTTGAACGCACAGCTCAGAAAGAAGTTTCACTGAATGATTCTGCGTAGTTTTTATTTGAAGATATTCCTTTTTCCGCGATAGGCCTCATTGTGCTACAAATGTCCACTTGCAGTTTCTACAGATAGAGTGTTTCAAAACTCCTCCATCAAAAGTAAGGTTCAACACACTTAGTTGAACGTACAGATCAGAAAGAAGTTTCACAGAATTCTTCTGTGTAGTTTTTATTTGAAGGTATTCCTTTTTCCGCAATAGGCCTCATAGCGCTCCAGATGTCCACTTTCAGTTAAAACACAAAGAGTGTTTCAAAACTCCTCAATCAAAAGTATGGTTCAACTCTGATAGTAGAACGCACAGATCAGAAATAAGTTTCACAGAATGCTTCTGTGTAGTCTTTATTTGAAGATATGCCTTTTTAAGCGATAGGTCTCATAACGCTCCAAATGTCCTCTTGCAGTTTCTACAGAAAGAGTGTTTCAAAACTCCTTAATTCAAAGTAAGGTCCAATTCTGTTAACTGAACGCACAGATCAGAAGGAAGTTTCACAAGGTCCTTCTGTATACTTTTTATTTGAAGATATTACTTTTTCTGAGATAGGCCACATTGCACTCCAAATGTCCACTTGCAGTATATACAGAAAAAGTGTTTCCAATCTCCTCAATCAAAAGTGAGGTTCAACTCTCTTATTTGAACGCGCAGATCAGAAAAAAGTTTCACAGAATGCTTTGTGTAGATTGTATTTGAAGATATTCCTTTTTGCATGATAGGCCTCATAGCGATCAAAATTTCCACTTGCGCTTTCTACAGAAAGACTTTCAAAACTCCTGAATCAAAAGTAGTTTGCAACTCTGTTATTTCAACGGACATATCAGAGAGAAGTTTCACAGAATGCTTCTGTGTAGTTTTTATTTGAAGATATTACTTTTTCCACTATAGGCCTAATAGCGCTGCAAATATTCATTTGCAGTTTCTACAGAAAGAGTGTTTCAAAACTCCTCAATCAAAAGTAAAGTTCAACTCTGTTAGTTGAATGCACAGATCAGAAAGAAGTTTCACAGAATGCTTCTGTGTAGTTTTTATTTGAAGATATTCCTTTTTTGGCGAAAGGCCTCGTAGCGCTCCAAATGACCAATTGCAGTTTCTAGAGAAAGGGTGTTTCAAATCTCCTCAATCAGAAGTAAGTTTCAACTCTCTTAGTTGAACACACAGATCAGAAATAAGTTTCACAGAATGCTTCTGTGTAGTTTTTATTTGAAGATATTGCTATTTCTGCGAAAGCCTCATAGCACTCCAAATATCCACTTTCAGTTACCTCAGAAAGAGTGTTTCAAAACACCTCAATAAAAAGTAATGTTCAACTCTGTTAGTTGATCTCACCGATCAGAAAGTAGATTCACTGAATGCTTCTGGGTAGTTTTTATTTGAATATATTCCTTTTTCTGCCATGGGCCTCATAGCACTACAAATGTCCAGTTGCAGTTTATATAGAAAGAATGTTTCAAAACTCTTCAATCAAAAGTAAGTTTCAACTCTGTTGGCTGAATGCAGAGAACAGAAAAATGTTTCAAAGAATGCTTCTTTGTAGTTTTTATTTGAATATATTACTTTTTCCGCGATATGCATCGTAGCACTACAAATGTCCACTTGCTGTTTCTACAGAAAGAGTGTTTCAGAACACCTCAATAAAAGGTGAGGTTCAACACTTTAGTTGAACTCACAGCTCAGAAAGAAGTTTCACAGAATGCTTCTGTGTAGTTTTTATTTGAATATATTCCTTTTTCCGCGATAGGCCTCATAGCGCTCCAAATGTCCTCTTGTGGTTTGTACAGAATGAGTGTTTCAAAACTCCTCAATGAAATGTCAGTTTCAACTTGGTTAGTTGAACGCACAGATCAGAAAGAAGTTTCACAGACTGCTTCTTTGTAGTTTTTATTTGAATATATTCCTTTTTCTGCGATTGGCCTCGTAGCGCTAGAATTGTACACTTGCAGTTTCTACAGAAAGTGTGTTTGAAAAATCCTCAATCAAAAGTAAGCTTCTACACTGTTAGTAGAATGCACAAATCAGAAATATGTTTCACAGAATGCTTCTCTGTAGTTTTTATTTGAAGATATTCCTTTTTCCGCAATAGACCTCATAGGGCTCCAAATGTCCACTTCCAGTTTCTACAGAAAGTGTGTTTGAAAACTCCGCAATCAAAAGTAATTTTAAACTCTGATAGTTGAACGCACAGATCAGAAATAAGTTTCACAGAATGCCTCTGTGTAGTTTTTATTTCAGGAGATTCCTTTTTCCACCATAGGCCTCATAGCGCTCCAAATGTCCACTTTCAGTTTCTACAGAAAGAGTGTTTCAAAACTCCGCAATCAAAAGTAATTTTCAACTCTGATAGTTGAACGCACGGATCAGAAAGGAGGTTCGCAGAATGCTTCTGTGTAGTTTTTATTTGAAGATATTCCTTTTTCGGCGAAAGGCCTCGTAGCGCTCCAAATGACCAATTGCAGTTTCTAGGGAAAGAGTGTTTCAAATCTCCTCAATCAGAAGTAAGTTTCAACCCTCTTAGTTGAACACACAGATCAGAAATAAGTTTCACACAATGCTTCTGTGTAGTTTTTATTTGAAGATATTGCTATTTCTGTGAAAGCCTCATAGCACTCCAAATATCCACTTTCAGTTACCTCAGAAGGAGTGTTTCAAAACACCTAAATAAAAAAGTAATGTTCAACTCTGTTAGTTGATCTCACCGATCAGAAAGAAGATTCACTGAATGCTTCTGGGTAGTTTTTATTTGAATATATTCCTTTTTCTGCAATAGGCCTCATAGCACTCCAAATGTCCAGTTGCCGTTTCTATAGAAAGAATGTTTCAAAACTCTTCAATCAAAAGTAAGTTTCAAGTCTGTTGGCTGAATGCACAGAACAGAAAATGTTTCAGAGAATGCTTCTTTGTAGTTTGTATTTGAATATATTCCTTTTTCCACGATAGGCCTCATAGTGCTCCAAATGTCCACTTGCAGCTTCTACAATAAGAGGGATTCAAAACTTCTCAATCAGAAGTAACGCTCAACTCTTTTAGTTGAACGCACAGCTCAGAAAGAAGTTTCACTGAATGATTCTGCGTAGTTTTTATTTGAAGATATTCCTTTTTCCGCGATAGGCCTCATTGTGCTACAAATGTCCACTTGCAGTTTCTACAGATAGAGTGTTTCAAAACTCCTCCATCAAAAGTAAGGTTCAACACACTTAGTTGAACGTACAGATCAGAAAGAAGTTTCACAGAATTCTTCTGTGTAGTTTTTATTTGAAGGTATTCCTTTTTCCGCAATAGGCCTCATAGCGCTCCAGATGTCCACTTTCAGTTAAAACACAAAGAGTGTTTCAAAACTCCTCAATCAAAAGTATGGTTCAACTCTGATAGTAGAACGCACAGATCAGAAATAAGTTTCACAGAATGCTTCTGTGTAGTCTTTATTTGAAGATATGCCTTTTTAAGCGATAGGTCTCATAACGCTCCAAATGTCCTCTTGCAGTTTCTACAGAAAGAGTGTTTCAAAACTCCTTAATTCAAAGTAAGGTCCAATTCTGTTAACTGAACGCACAGATCAGAAGGAAGTTTCACAAGGTCCTTCTGTATACTTTTTATTTGAAGATATTACTTTTTCTGAGATAGGCCACATTGCACTCCAAATGTCCACTTGCAGTATATACAGAAAAAGTGTTTCCAATCTCCTCAATCAAAAGTGAGGTTCAACTCTCTTATTTGAACGCGCAGATCAGAAAAAAGTTTCACAGAATGCTTTGTGTAGATTGTATTTGAAGATATTCCTTTTTGCATGATAGGCCTCATAGCGATCAAAATTTCCACTTGCGCTTTCTACAGAAAGACTTTCAAAACTCCTGAATCAAAAGTAGTTTGCAACTCTGTTATTTCAACGGACATATCAGAGAGAAGTTTCACAGAATGCTTCTGTGTAGTTTTTATTTGAAGATATTACTTTTTCCACTATAGGCCTAATAGCGCTGCAAATATTCATTTGCAGTTTCTACAGAAAGAGTGTTTCAAAACTCCTCAATCAAAAGTAAAGTTCAACTCTGTTAGTTGAATGCACAGATCAGAAAGAAGTTTCACAGAATGCTTCTGTGTAGTTTTTATTTGAAGATATTCCTTTTTTGGCGAAAGGCCTCGTAGCGCTCCAAATGACCAATTGCAGTTTCTAGAGAAAGGGTGTTTCAAATCTCCTCAATCAGAAGTAAGTTTCAACTCTCTTAGTTGAACACACAGATCAGAAATAAGTTTCACAGAATGCTTCTGTGTAGTTTTTATTTGAAGATATTGCTATTTCTGCGAAAGCCTCATAGCACTCCAAATATCCACTTTCAGTTACCTCAGAAAGAGTGTTTCAAAACACCTCAATAAAAAGTAATGTTCAACTCTGTTAGTTGATCTCACCGATCAGAAAGTAGATTCACTGAATGCTTCTGGGTAGTTTTTATTTGAATATATTCCTTTTTCTGCCATGGGCCTCATAGCACTACAAATGTCCAGTTGCAGTTTATATAGAAAGAATGTTTCAAAACTCTTCAATCAAAAGTAAGTTTCAACTCTGTTGGCTGAATGCAGAGAACAGAAAAATGTTTCAAAGAATGCTTCTTTGTAGTTTTTATTTGAATATATTACTTTTTCCGCGATATGCATCGTAGCACTACAAATGTCCACTTGCTGTTTCTACAGAAAGAGTGTTTCAGAACACCTCAATAAAAGGTGAGGTTCAACACTTTAGTTGAACTCACAGCTCAGAAAGAAGTTTCACAGAATGCTTCTGTGTAGTTTTTATTTGAATATATTCCTTTTTCCGCGATAGGCCTCATAGCGCTCCAAATGTCCTCTTGTGGTTTGTACAGAATGAGTGTTTCAAAACTCCTCAATGAAATGTCAGTTTCAACTTGGTTAGTTGAACGCACAGATCAGAAAGAAGTTTCACAGACTGCTTCTTTGTAGTTTTTATTTGAATATATTCCTTTTTCTGCGATTGGCCTCGTAGCGCTAGAATTGTACACTTGCAGTTTCTACAGAAAGTGTGTTTGAAAAATCCTCAATCAAAAGTAAGCTTCTACACTGTTAGTAGAATGCACAAATCAGAAATATGTTTCACAGAATGCTTCTCTGTAGTTTTTATTTGAAGATATTCCTTTTTCCGCAATAGACCTCATAGGGCTCCAAATGTCCACTTCCAGTTTCTACAGAAAGTGTGTTTGAAAACTCCGCAATCAAAAGTAATTTTAAACTCTGATAGTTGAACGCACAGATCAGAAATAAGTTTCACAGAATGCCTCTGTGTAGTTTTTATTTCAGGAGATTCCTTTTTCCACCATAGGCCTCATAGCGCTCCAAATGTCCACTTTCAGTTTCTACAGAAAGAGTGTTTCAAAACTCCGCAATCAAAAGTAATTTTCAACTCTGATAGTTGAACGCACGGATCAGAAAGGAGGTTCGCAGAATGCTTCTGTGTAGTTTTTATTTGAAGATATTCCTTTTTCGGCGAAAGGCCTCGTAGCGCTCCAAATGACCAATTGCAGTTTCTAGGGAAAGAGTGTTTCAAATCTCCTCAATCAGAAGTAAGTTTCAACCCTCTTAGTTGAACACACAGATCAGAAATAAGTTTCACACAATGCTTCTGTGTAGTTTTTATTTGAAGATATTGCTATTTCTGTGAAAGCCTCATAGCACTCCAAATATCCACTTTCAGTTACCTCAGAAGGAGTGTTTCAAAACACCTAAATAAAAAAGTAATGTTCAACTCTGTTAGTTGATCTCACCGATCAGAAAGAAGATTCACTGAATGCTTCTGGGTAGTTTTTATTTGAATATATTCCTTTTTCTGCAATAGGCCTCATAGCACTCCAAATGTCCAGTTGCCGTTTCTATAGAAAGAATGTTTCAAAACTCTTCAATCAAAAGTAAGTTTCAAGTCTGTTGGCTGAATGCACAGAACAGAAAATGTTTCAGAGAATGCTTCTTTGTAGTTTGTATTTGAATATATTCCTTTTTCCACGATAGGCCTCATAGTGCTCCAAATGTCCACTTGCAGCTTCTACAATAAGAGGGATTCAAAACTTCTCAATCAGAAGTAACGCTCAACTCTTTTAGTTGAACGCACAGCTCAGAAAGAAGTTTCACTGAATGATTCTGCGTAGTTTTTATTTGAAGATATTCCTTTTTCCGCGATAGGCCTCATTGTGCTACAAATGTCCACTTGCAGTTTCTACAGATAGAGTGTTTCAAAACTCCTCCATCAAAAGTAAGGTTCAACACACTTAGTTGAACGTACAGATCAGAAAGAAGTTTCACAGAATTCTTCTGTGTAGTTTTTATTTGAAGGTATTCCTTTTTCCGCAATAGGCCTCATAGCGCTCCAGATGTCCACTTTCAGTTAAAACACAAAGAGTGTTTCAAAACTCCTCAATCAAAAGTAAGGTTCAACTCTGATAGTAGAACGCACAGATCAGAAATAAGTTTCACAGAATGCTTCTGTGTAGTCTTTATTTGAAGATATGCCTTTTTAAGCGATAGGTCTCATAACGCTCCAAATGTCCTCTTGCAGTTTCTACAGAAAGAGTGTTTCAAAACTCCTTAATTCAAAGTAAGGTCCAATTCTGTTAACTGAACGCACAGATCAGAAGGAAGTTTCACAAGATCCTTCTGTATACTTTTTATTTGAAGATATTACTTTTTCTGAGATAGGCCACATTGCACTCCAAATGTCCACTTGCAGTATATACAGAAAAAGTGTTTCCAATCTCCTCAATCAAAAGTGAGGTTCAACTCTCTTATTTGAACGCGCAGATCAGAAAAAAGTTTCACAGAATGCTTTGTGTAGATTGTATTTGAAGATATTCCTTTTTGCATGATAGGCCTCATAGCGATCAAAATTTCCACTTGCGCTTTCTACAGAAAGACTTTCAAAACTCCTGAATCAAAAGTAGTTTGCAACTCTGTTATTTCAACGGACATATCAGAGAGAAGTTTCACAGAATGCTTCTGTGTAGTTTTTATTTGAAGATATTACTTTTTCCACTATAGGCCTAATAGCGCTGCAAATATTCATTTGCAGTTTCTACAGAAAGAGTGTTTCAAAACTCCTCAATCAAAAGTAAAGTTCAACTCTGTTAGTTGAATGCACAGATCAGAAAGAAGTTTCACAGAATGCTTCTGTGTAGTTTTTATTTGAAGATATTCCTTTTTTGGCGAAAGGCCTCGTAGCGCTCCAAATGACCAATTGCAGTTTCTAGAGAAAGGGTGTTTCAAATCTCCTCAATCAGAAGTAAGTTTCAACTCTCTTAGTTGAACACACAGATCAGAAATAAGTTTCACAGAATGCTTCTGTGTAGTTTTTATTTGAAGATATTGCTATTTCTGCGAAAGCCTCATAGCACTCCAAATATCCACTTTCAGTTACCTCAGAAAGAGTGTTTCAAAACACCTCAATAAAAAGTAATGTTCAACTCTGTTAGTTGATCTCACCGATCAGAAAGTAGATTCACTGAATGCTTCTGGGTAGTTTTTATTTGAATATATTCCTTTTTCTGCCATGGGCCTCATAGCACTACAAATGTCCAGTTGCAGTTTATATAGAAAGAATGTTTCAAAACTCTTCAATCAAAAGTAAGTTTCAACTCTGTTGGCTGAATGCAGAGAACAGAAAAATGTTTCAAAGAATGCTTCTTTGTAGTTTTTATTTGAATATATTACTTTTTCCGCGATATGCACCGTAGCACTACAAATGTCCACTTGCTGTTTCTACAGAAAGAGTGTTTCAGAACACCTCAATAAAAGGTGAGGTTCAACACTTTAGTTGAACTCACAGCTCAGAAAGAAGTTTCACAGAATGCTTCTGTGTAGTTTTTATTTGAATATATTCCTTTTTCCGCGATAGGCCTCATAGCGCTCCAAATGTCCTCTTGTGGTTTGTACAGAATGAGTGTTTCAAAACTCCTCAATGAAATGTCAGTTTCAACTTGGTTAGTTGAACGCACAGATCAGAAAGAAGTTTCACAGACTGCTTCTTTGTAGTTTTTATTTGAATATATTCCTTTTTCTGCGATTGGCCTCGTAGCGCTAGAATTGTACACTTGCAGTTTCTACAGAAAGTGTGTTTGAAAAATCCTCAATCAAAAGTAAGCTTCTACACTGTTAGTAGAATGCACAAATCAGAAATATGTTTCACAGAATGCTTCTCTGTAGTTTTTATTTGAAGATATTCCTTTTTCCGCAATAGACCTCATAGGGCTCCAAATGTCCACTTCCAGTTTCTACAGAAAGTGTGTTTGAAAACTCCGCAATCAAAAGTAATTTTAAACTCTGATAGTTGAACGCACAGATCAGAAATAAGTTTCACAGAATGCCTCTGTGTAGTTTTTATTTCAGGAGATTCCTTTTTCCACCATAGGCCTCATAGCGCTCCAAATGTCCACTTTCAGTTTCTACAGAAAGAGTGTTTCAAAACTCCGCAATCAAAAGTAATTTTCAACTCTGATAGTTGAACGCACGGATCAGAAAGGAGGTTCGCAGAATGCTTCTGTGTAGTTTTTATTTGAAGATATTCCTTTTTCGGCGAAAGGCCTCGTAGCGCTCCAAATGACCAATTGCAGTTTCTAGGGAAAGAGTGTTTCAAATCTCCTCAATCAGAAGTAAGTTTCAACCCTCTTAGTTGAACACACAGATCAGAAATAAGTTTCACACAATGCTTCTGTGTAGTTTTTATTTGAAGATATTGCTATTTCTGTGAAAGCCTCATAGCACTCCAAATATCCACTTTCAGTTACCTCAGAAGGAGTGTTTCAAAACACCTAAATAAAAAAGTAATGTTCAACTCTGTTAGTTGATCTCACCGATCAGAAAGAAGATTCACTGAATGCTTCTGGGTAGTTTTTATTTGAATATATTCCTTTTTCTGCAATAGGCCTCATAGCACTCCAAATGTCCAGTTGCCGTTTCTATAGAAAGAATGTTTCAAAACTCTTCAATCAAAAGTAAGTTTCAAGTCTGTTGGCTGAATGCACAGAACAGAAAATGTTTCAGAGAATGCTTCTTTGTAGTTTGTATTTGAATATATTCCTTTTTCCACGATAGGCCTCATAGTGCTCCAAATGTCCACTTGCAGCTTCTACAATAAGAGGGATTCAAAACTTCTCAATCAGAAGTAACGCTCAACTCTTTTAGTTGAACGCACAGCTCAGAAAGAAGTTTCACTGAATGATTCTGCGTAGTTTTTATTTGAAGATATTCCTTTTTCCGCGATAGGCCTCATTGTGCTACAAATGTCCACTTGCAGTTTCTACAGATAGAGTGTTTCAAAACTCCTCCATCAAAAGTAAGGTTCAACACACTTAGTTGAACGTACAGATCAGAAAGAAGTTTCACAGAATTCTTCTGTGTAGTTTTTATTTGAAGGTATTCCTTTTTCCGCAATAGGCCTCATAGCGCTCCAGATGTCCACTTTCAGTTAAAACACAAAGAGTGTTTCAAAACTCCTCAATCAAAAGTAAGGTTCAACTCTGATAGTAGAACGCACAGATCAGAAATAAGTTTCACAGAATGCTTCTGTGTAGTCTTTATTTGAAGATATGCCTTTTTAAGCGATAGGTCTCATAACGCTCCAAATGTCCTCTTGCAGTTTCTACAGAAAGAGTGTTTCAAAACTCCTTAATTCAAAGTAAGGTCCAATTCTGTTAACTGAACGCACAGATCAGAAGGAAGTTTCACAAGATCCTTCTGTATACTTTTTATTTGAAGATATTACTTTTTCTGAGATAGGCCACATTGCACTCCAAATGTCCACTTGCAGTATATACAGAAAAAGTGTTTCCAATCTCCTCAATCAAAAGTGAGGTTCAACTCTCTTATTTGAACGCGCAGATCAGAAAAAAGTTTCACAGAATGCTTTGTGTAGATTGTATTTGAAGATATTCCTTTTTGCATGATAGGCCTCATAGCGATCAAAATTTCCACTTGCGCTTTCTACAGAAAGACTTTCAAAACTCCTGAATCAAAAGTAGTTTGCAACTCTGTTATTTCAACGGACATATCAGAGAGAAGTTTCACAGAATGCTTCTGTGTAGTTTTTATTTGAAGATATTACTTTTTCCACTATAGGCCTAATAGCGCTGCAAATATTCATTTGCAGTTTCTACAGAAAGAGTGTTTCAAAACTCCTCAATCAAAAGTAAAGTTCAACTCTGTTAGTTGAATGCACAGATCAGAAAGAAGTTTCACAGAATGCTTCTGTGTAGTTTTTATTTGAAGATATTCCTTTTTTGGCGAAAGGCCTCGTAGCGCTCCAAATGACCAATTGCAGTTTCTAGAGAAAGGGTGTTTCAAATCTCCTCAATCAGAAGTAAGTTTCAACTCTCTTAGTTGAACACACAGATCAGAAATAAGTTTCACAGAATGCTTCTGTGTAGTTTTTATTTGAAGATATTGCTATTTCTGCGAAAGCCTCATAGCACTCCAAATATCCACTTTCAGTTACCTCAGAAAGAGTGTTTCAAAACACCTCAATAAAAAGTAATGTTCAACTCTGTTAGTTGATCTCACCGATCAGAAAGTAGATTCACTGAATGCTTCTGGGTAGTTTTTATTTGAATATATTCCTTTTTCTGCCATGGGCCTCATAGCACTACAAATGTCCAGTTGCAGTTTATATAGAAAGAATGTTTCAAAACTCTTCAATCAAAAGTAAGTTTCAACTCTGTTGGCTGAATGCAGAGAACAGAAAAATGTTTCAAAGAATGCTTCTTTGTAGTTTTTATTTGAATATATTACTTTTTCCGCGATATGCACCGTAGCACTACAAATGTCCACTTGCTGTTTCTACAGAAAGAGTGTTTCAGAACACCTCAATAAAAGGTGAGGTTCAACACTTTAGTTGAACTCACAGCTCAGAAAGAAGTTTCACAGAATGCTTCTGTGTAGTTTTTATTTGAATATATTCCTTTTTCCGCGATAGGCCTCATAGCGCTCCAAATGTCCTCTTGTGGTTTGTACAGAATGAGTGTTTCAAAACTCCTCAATGAAATGTCAGTTTCAACTTGGTTAGTTGAACGCACAGATCAGAAAGAAGTTTCACAGACTGCTTCTTTGTAGTTTTTATTTGAATATATTCCTTTTTCTGCGATTGGCCTCGTAGCGCTAGAATTGTACACTTGCAGTTTCTACAGAAAGTGTGTTTGAAAAATCCTCAATCAAAAGTAAGCTTCTACACTGTTAGTAGAATGCACAAATCAGAAATATGTTTCACAGAATGCTTCTCTGTAGTTTTTATTTGAAGATATTCCTTTTTCCGCAATAGACCTCATAGGGCTCCAAATGTCCACTTCCAGTTTCTACAGAAAGTGTGTTTGAAAACTCCGCAATCAAAAGTAATTTTAAACTCTGATAGTTGAACGCACAGATCAGAAATAAGTTTCACAGAATGCCTCTGTGTAGTTTTTATTTCAGGAGATTCCTTTTTCCACCATAGGCCTCATAGCGCTCCAAATGTCCACTTTCAGTTTCTACAGAAAGAGTGTTTCAAAACTCCGCAATCAAAAGTAATTTTCAACTCTGATAGTTGAACGCACGGATCAGAAAGGAGGTTCGCAGAATGCTTCTGTGTAGTTTTTATTTGAAGATATTCCTTTTTCGGCGAAAGGCCTCGTAGCGCTCCAAATGACCAATTGCAGTTTCTAGGGAAAGAGTGTTTCAAATCTCCTCAATCAGAAGTAAGTTTCAACCCTCTTAGTTGAACACACAGATCAGAAATAAGTTTCACACAATGCTTCTGTGTAGTTTTTATTTGAAGATATTGCTATTTCTGTGAAAGCCTCATAGCACTCCAAATATCCACTTTCAGTTACCTCAGAAGGAGTGTTTCAAAACACCTAAATAAAAAAGTAATGTTCAACTCTGTTAGTTGATCTCACCGATCAGAAAGAAGATTCACTGAATGCTTCTGGGTAGTTTTTATTTGAATATATTCCTTTTTCTGCAATAGGCCTCATAGCACTCCAAATGTCCAGTTGCCGTTTCTATAGAAAGAATGTTTCAAAACTCTTCAATCAAAAGTAAGTTTCAAGTCTGTTGGCTGAATGCACAGAACAGAAAATGTTTCAGAGAATGCTTCTTTGTAGTTTGTATTTGAATATATTCCTTTTTCCACGATAGGCCTCATAGTGCTCCAAATGTCCACTTGCAGCTTCTACAATAAGAGGGATTCAAAACTTCTCAATCAGAAGTAACGCTCAACTCTTTTAGTTGAACGCACAGCTCAGAAAGAAGTTTCACTGAATGATTCTGCGTAGTTTTTATTTGAAGATATTCCTTTTTCCGCGATAGGCCTCATTGTGCTACAAATGTCCACTTGCAGTTTCTACAGATAGAGTGTTTCAAAACTCCTCCATCAAAAGTAAGGTTCAACACACTTAGTTGAACGTACAGATCAGAAAGAAGTTTCACAGAATTCTTCTGTGTAGTTTTTATTTGAAGGTATTCCTTTTTCCGCAATAGGCCTCATAGCGCTCCAGATGTCCACTTTCAGTTAAAACACAAAGAGTGTTTCAAAACTCCTCAATCAAAAGTAAGGTTCAACTCTGATAGTAGAACGCACAGATCAGAAATAAGTTTCACAGAATACAGAAAGCGATAGGTCTCATAACGCTCCAAATGTCCTCTTGCAGTTTCTACAGAAAGAGTGTTTCAAAACTCCTTAATTCAAAGTAAGGTCCAATTCTGTTAACTGAACGCACAGATCAGAAGGAAGTTTCACAAGATCCTTCTGTATACTTTTTATTTGAAGATATTACTTTTTCTGAGATAGGCCACATTGCACTCCAAATGTCCACTTGCAGTATATACAGAAAAAGTGTTTCCAATCTCCTCAATCAAAAGTGAGGTTCAACTCTCTTATTTGAACGCGCAGATCAGAAAAAAGTTTCACAGAATGCTTTGTGTAGATTGTATTTGAAGATATTCCTTTTTGCATGATAGGCCTCATAGCGATCAAAATTTCCACTTGCGCTTTCTACAGAAAGACTTTCAAAACTCCTGAATCAAAAGTAGTTTGCAACTCTGTTATTTCAACGGACATATCAGAGAGAAGTTTCACAGAATGCTTCTGTGTAGTTTTTATTTGAAGATATTACTTTTTCCACTATAGGCCTAATAGCGCTGCAAATATTCATTTGCAGTTTCTACAGAAAGAGTGTTTCAAAACTCCTCAATCAAAAGTAAAGTTCAACTCTGTTAGTTGAATGCACAGATCAGAAAGAAGTTTCACAGAATGCTTCTGTGTAGTTTTTATTTGAAGATATTCCTTTTTTGGCGAAAGGCCTCGTAGCGCTCCAAATGACCAATTGCAGTTTCTAGAGAAAGGGTGTTTCAAATCTCCTCAATCAGAAGTAAGTTTCAACTCTCTTAGTTGAACACACAGATCAGAAATAAGTTTCACAGAATGCTTCTGTGTAGTTTTTATTTGAAGATATTGCTATTTCTGCGAAAGCCTCATAGCACTCCAAATATCCACTTTCAGTTACCTCAGAAAGAGTGTTTCAAAACACCTCAATAAAAAGTAATGTTCAACTCTGTTAGTTGATCTCACCGATCAGAAAGTAGATTCACTGAATGCTTCTGGGTAGTTTTTATTTGAATATATTCCTTTTTCTGCCATGGGCCTCATAGCACTACAAATGTCCAGTTGCAGTTTATATAGAAAGAATGTTTCAAAACTCTTCAATCAAAAGTAAGTTTCAACTCTGTTGGCTGAATGCAGAGAACAGAAAAATGTTTCAAAGAATGCTTCTTTGTAGTTTTTATTTGAATATATTACTTTTTCCGCGATATGCACCGTAGCACTACAAATGTCCACTTGCTGTTTCTACAGAAAGAGTGTTTCAGAACACCTCAATAAAAGGTGAGGTTCAACACTTTAGTTGAACTCACAGCTCAGAAAGAAGTTTCACAGAATGCTTCTGTGTAGTTTTTATTTGAATATATTCCTTTTTCCGCGATAGGCCTCATAGCGCTCCAAATGTCCTCTTGTGGTTTGTACAGAATGAGTGTTTCAAAACTCCTCAATGAAATGTCAGTTTCAACTTGGTTAGTTGAACGCACAGATCAGAAAGAAGTTTCACAGACTGCTTCTTTGTAGTTTTTATTTGAATATATTCCTTTTTCTGCGATTGGCCTCGTAGCGCTAGAATTGTACACTTGCAGTTTCTACAGAAAGTGTGTTTGAAAAATCCTCAATCAAAAGTAAGCTTCTACACTGTTAGTAGAATGCACAAATCAGAAATATGTTTCACAGAATGCTTCTCTGTAGTTTTTATTTGAAGATATTCCTTTTTCCGCAATAGACCTCATAGGGCTCCAAATGTCCACTTCCAGTTTCTACAGAAAGTGTGTTTGAAAACTCCGCAATCAAAAGTAATTTTAAACTCTGATAGTTGAACGCACAGATCAGAAATAAGTTTCACAGAATGCCTCTGTGTAGTTTTTATTTCAGGAGATTCCTTTTTCCACCATAGGCCTCATAGCGCTCCAAATGTCCACTTTCAGTTTCTACAGAAAGAGTGTTTCAAAACTCCGCAATCAAAAGTAATTTTCAACTCTGATAGTTGAACGCACGGATCAGAAAGGAGGTTCGCAGAATGCTTCTGTGTAGTTTTTATTTGAAGATATTCCTTTTTCGGCGAAAGGCCTCGTAGCGCTCCAAATGACCAATTGCAGTTTCTAGGGAAAGAGTGTTTCAAATCTCCTCAATCAGAAGTAAGTTTCAACCCTCTTAGTTGAACACACAGATCAGAAATAAGTTTCACACAATGCTTCTGTGTAGTTTTTATTTGAAGATATTGCTATTTCTGTGAAAGCCTCATAGCACTCCAAATATCCACTTTCAGTTACCTCAGAAGGAGTGTTTCAAAACACCTAAATAAAAAAGTAATGTTCAACTCTGTTAGTTGATCTCACCGATCAGAAAGAAGATTCACTGAATGCTTCTGGGTAGTTTTTATTTGAATATATTCCTTTTTCTGCAATAGGCCTCATAGCACTCCAAATGTCCAGTTGCCGTTTCTATAGAAAGAATGTTTCAAAACTCTTCAATCAAAAGTAAGTTTCAAGTCTGTTGGCTGAATGCACAGAACAGAAAATGTTTCAGAGAATGCTTCTTTGTAGTTTGTATTTGAATATATTCCTTTTTCCACGATAGGCCTCATAGTGCTCCAAATGTCCACTTGCAGCTTCTACAATAAGAGGGATTCAAAACTTCTCAATCAGAAGTAACGCTCAACTCTTTTAGTTGAACGCACAGCTCAGAAAGAAGTTTCACTGAATGATTCTGCGTAGTTTTTATTTGAAGATATTCCTTTTTCCGCGATAGGCCTCATTGTGCTACAAATGTCCACTTGCAGTTTCTACAGATAGAGTGTTTCAAAACTCCTCCATCAAAAGTAAGGTTCAACACACTTAGTTGAACGTACAGATCAGAAAGAAGTTTCACAGAATTCTTCTGTGTAGTTTTTATTTGAAGGTATTCCTTTTTCCGCAATAGGCCTCATAGCGCTCCAGATGTCCACTTTCAGTTAAAACACAAAGAGTGTTTCAAAACTCCTCAATCAAAAGTAAGGTTCAACTCTGATAGTAGAACGCACAGATCAGAAATAAGTTTCACAGAATGCTTCTGTGTAGTCTTTATTTGAAGATATGCCTTTTTAAGCGATAGGTCTCATAACGCTCCAAATGTCCTCTTGCAGTTTCTACAGAAAGAGTGTTTCAAAACTCCTTAATTCAAAGTAAGGTCCAATTCTGTTAACTGAACGCACAGATCAGAAGGAAGTTTCACAAGATCCTTCTGTATACTTTTTATTTGAAGATATTACTTTTTCTGAGATAGGCCACATTGCACTCCAAATGTCCACTTGCAGTATATACAGAAAAAGTGTTTCCAATCTCCTCAATCAAAAGTGAGGTTCAACTCTCTTATTTGAACGCGCAGATCAGAAAAAAGTTTCACAGAATGCTTTGTGTAGATTGTATTTGAAGATATTCCTTTTTGCATGATAGGCCTCATAGCGATCAAAATTTCCACTTGCGCTTTCTACAGAAAGACTTTCAAAACTCCTGAATCAAAAGTAGTTTGCAACTCTGTTATTTCAACGGACATATCAGAGAGAAGTTTCACAGAATGCTTCTGTGTAGTTTTTATTTGAAGATATTACTTTTTCCACTATAGGCCTAATAGCGCTGCAAATATTCATTTGCAGTTTCTACAGAAAGAGTGTTTCAAAACTCCTCAATCAAAAGTAAAGTTCAACTCTGTTAGTTGAATGCACAGATCAGAAAGAAGTTTCACAGAATGCTTCTGTGTAGTTTTTATTTGAAGATATTCCTTTTTTGGCGAAAGGCCTCGTAGCGCTCCAAATGACCAATTGCAGTTTCTAGAGAAAGGGTGTTTCAAATCTCCTCAATCAGAAGTAAGTTTCAACTCTCTTAGTTGAACACACAGATCAGAAATAAGTTTCACAGAATGCTTCTGTGTAGTTTTTATTTGAAGATATTGCTATTTCTGCGAAAGCCTCATAGCACTCCAAATATCCACTTTCAGTTACCTCAGAAAGAGTGTTTCAAAACACCTCAATAAAAAGTAATGTTCAACTCTGTTAGTTGATCTCACCGATCAGAAAGTAGATTCACTGAATGCTTCTGGGTAGTTTTTATTTGAATATATTCCTTTTTCTGCCATGGGCCTCATAGCACTACAAATGTCCAGTTGCAGTTTATATAGAAAGAATGTTTCAAAACTCTTCAATCAAAAGTAAGTTTCAACTCTGTTGGCTGAATGCAGAGAACAGAAAAATGTTTCAAAGAATGCTTCTTTGTAGTTTTTATTTGAATATATTACTTTTTCCGCGATATGCACCGTAGCACTACAAATGTCCACTTGCTGTTTCTACAGAAAGAGTGTTTCAGAACACCTCAATAAAAGGTGAGGTTCAACACTTTAGTTGAACTCACAGCTCAGAAAGAAGTTTCACAGAATGCTTCTGTGTAGTTTTTATTTGAATATATTCCTTTTTCCGCGATAGGCCTCATAGCGCTCCAAATGTCCTCTTGTGGTTTGTACAGAATGAGTGTTTCAAAACTCCTCAATGAAATGTCAGTTTCAACTTGGTTAGTTGAACGCACAGATCAGAAAGAAGTTTCACAGACTGCTTCTTTGTAGTTTTTATTTGAATATATTCCTTTTTCTGCGATTGGCCTCGTAGCGCTAGAATTGTACACTTGCAGTTTCTACAGAAAGTGTGTTTGAAAAATCCTCAATCAAAAGTAAGCTTCTACACTGTTAGTAGAATGCACAAATCAGAAATATGTTTCACAGAATGCTTCTCTGTAGTTTTTATTTGAAGATATTCCTTTTTCCGCAATAGACCTCATAGGGCTCCAAATGTCCACTTCCAGTTTCTACAGAAAGTGTGTTTGAAAACTCCGCAATCAAAAGTAATTTTAAACTCTGATAGTTGAACGCACAGATCAGAAATAAGTTTCACAGAATGCCTCTGTGTAGTTTTTATTTCAGGAGATTCCTTTTTCCACCATAGGCCTCATAGCGCTCCAAATGTCCACTTTCAGTTTCTACAGAAAGAGTGTTTCAAAACTCCGCAATCAAAAGTAATTTTCAACTCTGATAGTTGAACGCACGGATCAGAAAGGAGGTTCGCAGAATGCTTCTGTGTAGTTTTTATTTGAAGATATTCCTTTTTCGGCGAAAGGCCTCGTAGCGCTCCAAATGACCAATTGCAGTTTCTAGGGAAAGAGTGTTTCAAATCTCCTCAATCAGAAGTAAGTTTCAACCCTCTTAGTTGAACACACAGATCAGAAATAAGTTTCACACAATGCTTCTGTGTAGTTTTTATTTGAAGATATTGCTATTTCTGTGAAAGCCTCATAGCACTCCAAATATCCACTTTCAGTTACCTCAGAAGGAGTGTTTCAAAACACCTAAATAAAAAAGTAATGTTCAACTCTGTTAGTTGATCTCACCGATCAGAAAGAAGATTCACTGAATGCTTCTGGGTAGTTTTTATTTGAATATATTCCTTTTTCTGCAATAGGCCTCATAGCACTCCAAATGTCCAGTTGCCGTTTCTATAGAAAGAATGTTTCAAAACTCTTCAATCAAAAGTAAGTTTCAAGTCTGTTGGCTGAATGCACAGAACAGAAAATGTTTCAGAGAATGCTTCTTTGTAGTTTGTATTTGAATATATTCCTTTTTCCACGATAGGCCTCATAGTGCTCCAAATGTCCACTTGCAGCTTCTACAATAAGAGGGATTCAAAACTTCTCAATCAGAAGTAACGCTCAACTCTTTTAGTTGAACGCACAGCTCAGAAAGAAGTTTCACTGAATGATTCTGCGTAGTTTTTATTTGAAGATATTCCTTTTTCCGCGATAGGCCTCATTGTGCTACAAATGTCCACTTGCAGTTTCTACAGATAGAGTGTTTCAAAACTCCTCCATCAAAAGTAAGGTTCAACACACTTAGTTGAACGTACAGATCAGAAAGAAGTTTCACAGAATTCTTCTGTGTAGTTTTTATTTGAAGGTATTCCTTTTTCCGCAATAGGCCTCATAGCGCTCCAGATGTCCACTTTCAGTTAAAACACAAAGAGTGTTTCGAAACTCCTCAATCAAAAGTAAGGTTCAACTCTGATAGTAGAACGCACAGATCAGAAATAAGTTTCACAGAATGCTTCTGTGTAGTCTTTATTTGAAGATATGCCTTTTTAAGCGATAGGTCTCATAACGCTCCAAATGTCCTCTTGCAGTTTCTACAGAAAGAGTGTTTCAAAACTCCTTAATTCAAAGTAAGGTCCAATTCTGTTAACTGAACGCACAGATCAGAAGGAAGTTTCACAAGATCCTTCTGTATACTTTTTATTTGAAGATATTACTTTTTCTGAGATAGGCCACATTGCACTCCAAATGTCCACTTGCAGTATATACAGAAAAAGTGTTTCCAATCTCCTCAATCAAAAGTGAGGTTCAACTCTCTTATTTGAACGCGCAGATCAGAAAAAAGTTTCACAGAATGCTTTGTGTAGATTGTATTTGAAGATATTCCTTTTTGCATGATAGGCCTCATAGCGATCAAAATTTCCACTTGCGCTTTCTACAGAAAGACTTTCAAAACTCCTGAATCAAAAGTAGTTTGCAACTCTGTTATTTCAACGGACATATCAGAGAGAAGTTTCACAGAATGCTTCTGTGTAGTTTTTATTTGAAGATATTACTTTTTCCACTATAGGCCTAATAGCGCTGCAAATATTCATTTGCAGTTTCTACAGAAAGAGTGTTTCAAAACTCCTCAATCAAAAGTAAAGTTCAACTCTGTTAGTTGAATGCACAGATCAGAAAGAAGTTTCACAGAATGCTTCTGTGTAGTTTTTATTTGAAGATATTCCTTTTTTGGCGAAAGGCCTCGTAGCGCTCCAAATGACCAATTGCAGTTTCTAGAGAAAGGGTGTTTCAAATCTCCTCAATCAGAAGTAAGTTTCAACTCTCTTAGTTGAACACACAGATCAGAAATAAGTTTCACAGAATGCTTCTGTGTAGTTTTTATTTGAAGATATTGCTATTTCTGCGAAAGCCTCATAGCACTCCAAATATCCACTTTCAGTTACCTCAGAAAGAGTGTTTCAAAACACCTCAATAAAAAGTAATGTTCAACTCTGTTAGTTGATCTCACCGATCAGAAAGTAGATTCACTGAATGCTTCTGGGTAGTTTTTATTTGAATATATTCCTTTTTCTGCCATGGGCCTCATAGCACTACAAATGTCCAGTTGCAGTTTATATAGAAAGAATGTTTCAAAACTCTTCAATCAAAAGTAAGTTTCAACTCTGTTGGCTGAATGCAGAGAACAGAAAAATGTTTCAAAGAATGCTTCTTTGTAGTTTTTATTTGAATATATTACTTTTTCCGCGATATGCACCGTAGCACTACAAATGTCCACTTGCTGTTTCTACAGAAAGAGTGTTTCAGAACACCTCAATAAAAGGTGAGGTTCAACACTTTAGTTGAACTCACAGCTCAGAAAGAAGTTTCACAGAATGCTTCTGTGTAGTTTTTATTTGAATATATTCCTTTTTCCGCGATAGGCCTCATAGCGCTCCAAATGTCCTCTTGTGGTTTGTACAGAATGAGTGTTTCAAAACTCCTCAATGAAATGTCAGTTTCAACTTGGTTAGTTGAACGCACAGATCAGAAAGAAGTTTCACAGACTGCTTCTTTGTAGTTTTTATTTGAATATATTCCTTTTTCTGCGATTGGCCTCGTAGCGCTAGAATTGTACACTTGCAGTTTCTACAGAAAGTGTGTTTGAAAAATCCTCAATCAAAAGTAAGCTTCTACACTGTTAGTAGAATGCACAAATCAGAAATATGTTTCACAGAATGCTTCTCTGTAGTTTTTATTTGAAGATATTCCTTTTTCCGCAATAGACCTCATAGGGCTCCAAATGTCCACTTCCAGTTTCTACAGAAAGTGTGTTTGAAAACTCCGCAATCAAAAGTAATTTTAAACTCTGATAGTTGAACGCACAGATCAGAAATAAGTTTCACAGAATGCCTCTGTGTAGTTTTTATTTCAGGAGATTCCTTTTTCCACCATAGGCCTCATAGCGCTCCAAATGTCCACTTTCAGTTTCTACAGAAAGAGTGTTTCAAAACTCCGCAATCAAAAGTAATTTTCAACTCTGATAGTTGAACGCACGGATCAGAAAGGAGGTTCGCAGAATGCTTCTGTGTAGTTTTTATTTGAAGATATTCCTTTTTCGGCGAAAGGCCTCGTAGCGCTCCAAATGACCAATTGCAGTTTCTAGGGAAAGAGTGTTTCAAATCTCCTCAATCAGAAGTAAGTTTCAACCCTCTTAGTTGAACACACAGATCAGAAATAAGTTTCACACAATGCTTCTGTGTAGTTTTTATTTGAAGATATTGCTATTTCTGTGAAAGCCTCATAGCACTCCAAATATCCACTTTCAGTTACCTCAGAAGGAGTGTTTCAAAACACCTAAATAAAAAAGTAATGTTCAACTCTGTTAGTTGATCTCACCGATCAGAAAGAAGATTCACTGAATGCTTCTGGGTAGTTTTTATTTGAATATATTCCTTTTTCTGCAATAGGCCTCATAGCACTCCAAATGTCCAGTTGCCGTTTCTATAGAAAGAATGTTTCAAAACTCTTCAATCAAAAGTAAGTTTCAAGTCTGTTGGCTGAATGCACAGAACAGAAAATGTTTCAGAGAATGCTTCTTTGTAGTTTGTATTTGAATATATTCCTTTTTCCACGATAGGCCTCATAGTGCTCCAAATGTCCACTTGCAGCTTCTACAATAAGAGGGATTCAAAACTTCTCAATCAGAAGTAACGCTCAACTCTTTTAGTTGAACGCACAGCTCAGAAAGAAGTTTCACTGAATGATTCTGCGTAGTTTTTATTTGAAGATATTCCTTTTTCCGCGATAGGCCTCATTGTGCTACAAATGTCCACTTGCAGTTTCTACAGATAGAGTGTTTCAAAACTCCTCCATCAAAAGTAAGGTTCAACACACTTAGTTGAACGTACAGATCAGAAAGAAGTTTCACAGAATTCTTCTGTGTAGTTTTTATTTGAAGGTATTCCTTTTTCCGCAATAGGCCTCATAGCGCTCCAGATGTCCACTTTCAGTTAAAACACAAAGAGTGTTTCAAAACTCCTCAATCAAAAGTAAGGTTCAACTCTGATAGTAGAACGCACAGATCAGAAATAAGTTTCACAGAATGCTTCTGTGTAGTCTTTATTTGAAGATATGCCTTTTTAAGCGATAGGTCTCATAACGCTCCAAATGTCCTCTTGCAGTTTCTACAGAAAGAGTGTTTCAAAACTCCTTAATTCAAAGTAAGGTCCAATTCTGTTAACTGAACGCACAGATCAGAAGGAAGTTTCACAAGATCCTTCTGTATACTTTTTATTTGAAGATATTACTTTTTCTGAGATAGGCCACATTGCACTCCAAATGTCCACTTGCAGTATATACAGAAAAAGTGTTTCCAATCTCCTCAATCAAAAGTGAGGTTCAACTCTCTTATTTGAACGCGCAGATCAGAAAAAAGTTTCACAGAATGCTTTGTGTAGATTGTATTTGAAGATATTCCTTTTTGCATGATAGGCCTCATAGCGATCAAAATTTCCACTTGCGCTTTCTACAGAAAGACTTTCAAAACTCCTGAATCAAAAGTAGTTTGCAACTCTGTTATTTCAACGGACATATCAGAGAGAAGTTTCACAGAATGCTTCTGTGTAGTTTTTATTTGAAGATATTACTTTTTCCACTATAGGCCTAATAGCGCTGCAAATATTCATTTGCAGTTTCTACAGAAAGAGTGTTTCAAAACTCCTCAATCAAAAGTAAAGTTCAACTCTGTTAGTTGAATGCACAGATCAGAAAGAAGTTTCACAGAATGCTTCTGTGTAGTTTTTATTTGAAGATATTCCTTTTTTGGCGAAAGGCCTCGTAGCGCTCCAAATGACCAATTGCAGTTTCTAGAGAAAGGGTGTTTCAAATCTCCTCAATCAGAAGTAAGTTTCAACTCTCTTAGTTGAACACACAGATCAGAAATAAGTTTCACAGAATGCTTCTGTGTAGTTTTTATTTGAAGATATTGCTATTTCTGCGAAAGCCTCATAGCACTCCAAATATCCACTTTCAGTTACCTCAGAAAGAGTGTTTCAAAACACCTCAATAAAAAGTAATGTTCAACTCTGTTAGTTGATCTCACCGATCAGAAAGTAGATTCACTGAATGCTTCTGGGTAGTTTTTATTTGAATATATTCCTTTTTCTGCCATGGGCCTCATAGCACTACAAATGTCCAGTTGCAGTTTATATAGAAAGAATGTTTCAAAACTCTTCAATCAAAAGTAAGTTTCAACTCTGTTGGCTGAATGCAGAGAACAGAAAAATGTTTCAAAGAATGCTTCTTTGTAGTTTTTATTTGAATATATTACTTTTTCCGCGATATGCACCGTAGCACTACAAATGTCCACTTGCTGTTTCTACAGAAAGAGTGTTTCAGAACACCTCAATAAAAGGTGAGGTTCAACACTTTAGTTGAACTCACAGCTCAGAAAGAAGTTTCACAGAATGCTTCTGTGTAGTTTTTATTTGAATATATTCCTTTTTCCGCGATAGGCCTCATAGCGCTCCAAATGTCCTCTTGTGGTTTGTACAGAATGAGTGTTTCAAAACTCCTCAATGAAATGTCAGTTTCAACTTGGTTAGTTGAACGCACAGATCAGAAAGAAGTTTCACAGACTGCTTCTTTGTAGTTTTTATTTGAATATATTCCTTTTTCTGCGATTGGCCTCGTAGCGCTAGAATTGTACACTTGCAGTTTCTACAGAAAGTGTGTTTGAAAAATCCTCAATCAAAAGTAAGCTTCTACACTGTTAGTAGAATGCACAAATCAGAAATATGTTTCACAGAATGCTTCTCTGTAGTTTTTATTTGAAGATATTCCTTTTTCCGCAATAGACCTCATAGGGCTCCAAATGTCCACTTCCAGTTTCTACAGAAAGTGTGTTTGAAAACTCCGCAATCAAAAGTAATTTTAAACTCTGATAGTTGAACGCACAGATCAGAAATAAGTTTCACAGAATGCCTCTGTGTAGTTTTTATTTCAGGAGATTCCTTTTTCCACCATAGGCCTCATAGCGCTCCAAATGTCCACTTTCAGTTTCTACAGAAAGAGTGTTTCAAAACTCCGCAATCAAAAGTAATTTTCAACTCTGATAGTTGAACGCACGGATCAGAAAGGAGGTTCGCAGAATGCTTCTGTGTAGTTTTTATTTGAAGATATTCCTTTTTCGGCGAAAGGCCTCGTAGCGCTCCAAATGACCAATTGCAGTTTCTAGGGAAAGAGTGTTTCAAATCTCCTCAATCAGAAGTAAGTTTCAACCCTCTTAGTTGAACACACAGATCAGAAATAAGTTTCACACAATGCTTCTGTGTAGTTTTTATTTGAAGATATTGCTATTTCTGTGAAAGCCTCATAGCACTCCAAATATCCACTTTCAGTTACCTCAGAAGGAGTGTTTCAAAACACCTAAATAAAAAAGTAATGTTCAACTCTGTTAGTTGATCTCACCGATCAGAAAGAAGATTCACTGAATGCTTCTGGGTAGTTTTTATTTGAATATATTCCTTTTTCTGCAATAGGCCTCATAGCACTCCAAATGTCCAGTTGCCGTTTCTATAGAAAGAATGTTTCAAAACTCTTCAATCAAAAGTAAGTTTCAAGTCTGTTGGCTGAATGCACAGAACAGAAAATGTTTCAGAGAATGCTTCTTTGTAGTTTGTATTTGAATATATTCCTTTTTCCACGATAGGCCTCATAGTGCTCCAAATGTCCACTTGCAGCTTCTACAATAAGAGGGATTCAAAACTTCTCAATCAGAAGTAACGCTCAACTCTTTTAGTTGAACGCACAGCTCAGAAAGAAGTTTCACTGAATGATTCTGCGTAGTTTTTATTTGAAGATATTCCTTTTTCCGCGATAGGCCTCATTGTGCTACAAATGTCCACTTGCAGTTTCTACAGATAGAGTGTTTCAAAACTCCTCCATCAAAAGTAAGGTTCAACACACTTAGTTGAACGTACAGATCAGAAAGAAGTTTCACAGAATTCTTCTGTGTAGTTTTTATTTGAAGGTATTCCTTTTTCCGCAATAGGCCTCATAGCGCTCCAGATGTCCACTTTCAGTTAAAACACAAAGAGTGTTTCAAAACTCCTCAATCAAAAGTAAGGTTCAACTCTGATAGTAGAACGCACAGATCAGAAATAAGTTTCACAGAATGCTTCTGTGTAGTCTTTATTTGAAGATATGCCTTTTTAAGCGATAGGTCTCATAACGCTCCAAATGTCCTCTTGCAGTTTCTACAGAAAGAGTGTTTCAAAACTCCTTAATTCAAAGTAAGGTCCAATTCTGTTAACTGAACGCACAGATCAGAAGGAAGTTTCACAAGATCCTTCTGTATACTTTTTATTTGAAGATATTACTTTTTCTGAGATAGGCCACATTGCACTCCAAATGTCCACTTGCAGTATATACAGAAAAAGTGTTTCCAATCTCCTCAATCAAAAGTGAGGTTCAACTCTCTTATTTGAACGCGCAGATCAGAAAAAAGTTTCACAGAATGCTTTGTGTAGATTGTATTTGAAGATATTCCTTTTTGCATGATAGGCCTCATAGCGATCAAAATTTCCACTTGCGCTTTCTACAGAAAGACTTTCAAAACTCCTGAATCAAAAGTAGTTTGCAACTCTGTTATTTCAACGGACATATCAGAGAGAAGTTTCACAGAATGCTTCTGTGTAGTTTTTATTTGAAGATATTACTTTTTCCACTATAGGCCTAATAGCGCTGCAAATATTCATT
This sequence comes from Symphalangus syndactylus, assembly GCF_028878055.3. Classification (NCBI taxonomy): domain Eukaryota; kingdom Metazoa; phylum Chordata; class Mammalia; order Primates; family Hylobatidae; genus Symphalangus; species Symphalangus syndactylus. The sequence goes on along the minus strand of NC_072434.2, from coordinate 43,616,300 downwards.
TGCAGTTTCTACAGAAAGAGTGTTTCAAAACTCCTCAATCAAAAGTAAAGTTCAACTCTGTTAGTTGAATGCACAGATCAGAAAGAAGTTTCACAGAATGCTTCTGTGTAGTTTTTATTTGAAGATATTCCTTTTTTGGCGAAAGGCCTCGTAGCGCTCCAAATGACCAATTGCAGTTTCTAGAGAAAGGGTGTTTCAAATCTCCTCAATCAGAAGTAAGTTTCAACTCTCTTAGTTGAACACACAGATCAGAAATAAGTTTCACAGAATGCTTCTGTGTAGTTTTTATTTGAAGATATTGCTATTTCTGCGAAAGCCTCATAGCACTCCAAATATCCACTTTCAGTTACCTCAGAAAGAGTGTTTCAAAACACCTCAATAAAAAGTAATGTTCAACTCTGTTAGTTGATCTCACCGATCAGAAAGTAGATTCACTGAATGCTTCTGGGTAGTTTTTATTTGAATATATTCCTTTTTCTGCCATGGGCCTCATAGCACTACAAATGTCCAGTTGCAGTTTATATAGAAAGAATGTTTCAAAACTCTTCAATCAAAAGTAAGTTTCAACTCTGTTGGCTGAATGCAGAGAACAGAAAAATGTTTCAAAGAATGCTTCTTTGTAGTTTTTATTTGAATATATTACTTTTTCCGCGATATGCACCGTAGCACTACAAATGTCCACTTGCTGTTTCTACAGAAAGAGTGTTTCAGAACACCTCAATAAAAGGTGAGGTTCAACACTTTAGTTGAACTCACAGCTCAGAAAGAAGTTTCACAGAATGCTTCTGTGTAGTTTTTATTTGAATATATTCCTTTTTCCGCGATAGGCCTCATAGCGCTCCAAATGTCCTCTTGTGGTTTGTACAGAATGAGTGTTTCAAAACTCCTCAATGAAATGTCAGTTTCAACTTGGTTAGTTGAACGCACAGATCAGAAAGAAGTTTCACAGACTGCTTCTTTGTAGTTTTTATTTGAATATATTCCTTTTTCTGCGATTGGCCTCGTAGCGCTAGAATTGTACACTTGCAGTTTCTACAGAAAGTGTGTTTGAAAAATCCTCAATCAAAAGTAAGCTTCTACACTGTTAGTAGAATGCACAAATCAGAAATATGTTTCACAGAATGCTTCTCTGTAGTTTTTATTTGAAGATATTCCTTTTTCCGCAATAGACCTCATAGGGCTCCAAATGTCCACTTCCAGTTTCTACAGAAAGTGTGTTTGAAAACTCCGCAATCAAAAGTAATTTTAAACTCTGATAGTTGAACGCACAGATCAGAAATAAGTTTCACAGAATGCCTCTGTGTAGTTTTTATTTCAGGAGATTCCTTTTTCCACCATAGGCCTCATAGCGCTCCAAATGTCCACTTTCAGTTTCTACAGAAAGAGTGTTTCAAAACTCCGCAATCAAAAGTAATTTTCAACTCTGATAGTTGAACGCACGGATCAGAAAGGAGGTTCGCAGAATGCTTCTGTGTAGTTTTTATTTGAAGATATTCCTTTTTCGGCGAAAGGCCTCGTAGCGCTCCAAATGACCAATTGCAGTTTCTAGGGAAAGAGTGTTTCAAATCTCCTCAATCAGAAGTAAGTTTCAACCCTCTTAGTTGAACACACAGATCAGAAATAAGTTTCACACAATGCTTCTGTGTAGTTTTTATTTGAAGATATTGCTATTTCTGTGAAAGCCTCATAGCACTCCAAATATCCACTTTCAGTTACCTCAGAAGGAGTGTTTCAAAACACCTAAATAAAAAAGTAATGTTCAACTCTGTTAGTTGATCTCACCGATCAGAAAGAAGATTCACTGAATGCTTCTGGGTAGTTTTTATTTGAATATATTCCTTTTTCTGCAATAGGCCTCATAGCACTCCAAATGTCCAGTTGCCGTTTCTATAGAAAGAATGTTTCAAAACTCTTCAATCAAAAGTAAGTTTCAAGTCTGTTGGCTGAATGCACAGAACAGAAAATGTTTCAGAGAATGCTTCTTTGTAGTTTGTATTTGAATATATTCCTTTTTCCACGATAGGCCTCATAGTGCTCCAAATGTCCACTTGCAGCTTCTACAATAAGAGGGATTCAAAACTTCTCAATCAGAAGTAACGCTCAACTCTTTTAGTTGAACGCACAGCTCAGAAAGAAGTTTCACTGAATGATTCTGCGTAGTTTTTATTTGAAGATATTCCTTTTTCCGCGATAGGCCTCATTGTGCTACAAATGTCCACTTGCAGTTTCTACAGATAGAGTGTTTCAAAACTCCTCCATCAAAAGTAAGGTTCAACACACTTAGTTGAACGTACAGATCAGAAAGAAGTTTCACAGAATTCTTCTGTGTAGTTTTTATTTGAAGGTATTCCTTTTTCCGCAATAGGCCTCATAGCGCTCCAGATGTCCACTTTCAGTTAAAACACAAAGAGTGTTTCAAAACTCCTCAATCAAAAGTAAGGTTCAACTCTGATAGTAGAACGCACAGATCAGAAATAAGTTTCACAGAATGCTTCTGTGTAGTCTTTATTTGAAGATATGCCTTTTTAAGCGATAGGTCTCATAACGCTCCAAATGTCCTCTTGCAGTTTCTACAGAAAGAGTGTTTCAAAACTCCTTAATTCAAAGTAAGGTCCAATTCTGTTAACTGAACGCACAGATCAGAAGGAAGTTTCACAAGATCCTTCTGTATACTTTTTATTTGAAGATATTACTTTTTCTGAGATAGGCCACATTGCACTCCAAATGTCCACTTGCAGTATATACAGAAAAAGTGTTTCCAATCTCCTCAATCAAAAGTGAGGTTCAACTCTCTTATTTGAACGCGCAGATCAGAAAAAAGTTTCACAGAATGCTTTGTGTAGATTGTATTTGAAGATATTCCTTTTTGCATGATAGGCCTCATAGCGATCAAAATTTCCACTTGCGCTTTCTACAGAAAGACTTTCAAAACTCCTGAATCAAAAGTAGTTTGCAACTCTGTTATTTCAACGGACATATCAGAGAGAAGTTTCACAGAATGCTTCTGTGTAGTTTTTATTTGAAGATATTACTTTTTCCACTATAGGCCTAATAGCGCTGCAAATATTCATTTGCAGTTTCTACAGAAAGAGTGTTTCAAAACTCCTCAATCAAAAGTAAAGTTCAACTCTGTTAGTTGAATGCACAGATCAGAAAGAAGTTTCACAGAATGCTTCTGTGTAGTTTTTATTTGAAGATATTCCTTTTTTGGCGAAAGGCCTCGTAGCGCTCCAAATGACCAATTGCAGTTTCTAGAGAAAGGGTGTTTCAAATCTCCTCAATCAGAAGTAAGTTTCAACTCTCTTAGTTGAACACACAGATCAGAAATAAGTTTCACAGAATGCTTCTGTGTAGTTTTTATTTGAAGATATTGCTATTTCTGCGAAAGCCTCATAGCACTCCAAATATCCACTTTCAGTTACCTCAGAAAGAGTGTTTCAAAACACCTCAATAAAAAGTAATGTTCAACTCTGTTAGTTGATCTCACCGATCAGAAAGTAGATTCACTGAATGCTTCTGGGTAGTTTTTATTTGAATATATTCCTTTTTCTGCCATGGGCCTCATAGCACTACAAATGTCCAGTTGCAGTTTATATAGAAAGAATGTTTCAAAACTCTTCAATCAAAAGTAAGTTTCAACTCTGTTGGCTGAATGCAGAGAACAGAAAAATGTTTCAAAGAATGCTTCTTTGTAGTTTTTATTTGAATATATTACTTTTTCCGCGATATGCACCGTAGCACTACAAATGTCCACTTGCTGTTTCTACAGAAAGAGTGTTTCAGAACACCTCAATAAAAGGTGAGGTTCAACACTTTAGTTGAACTCACAGCTCAGAAAGAAGTTTCACAGAATGCTTCTGTGTAGTTTTTATTTGAATATATTCCTTTTTCCGCGATAGGCCTCATAGCGCTCCAAATGTCCTCTTGTGGTTTGTACAGAATGAGTGTTTCAAAACTCCTCAATGAAATGTCAGTTTCAACTTGGTTAGTTGAACGCACAGATCAGAAAGAAGTTTCACAGACTGCTTCTTTGTAGTTTTTATTTGAATATATTCCTTTTTCTGCGATTGGCCTCGTAGCGCTAGAATTGTACACTTGCAGTTTCTACAGAAAGTGTGTTTGAAAAATCCTCAATCAAAAGTAAGCTTCTACACTGTTAGTAGAATGCACAAATCAGAAATATGTTTCACAGAATGCTTCTCTGTAGTTTTTATTTGAAGATATTCCTTTTTCCGCAATAGACCTCATAGGGCTCCAAATGTCCACTTCCAGTTTCTACAGAAAGTGTGTTTGAAAACTCCGCAATCAAAAGTAATTTTAAACTCTGATAGTTGAACGCACAGATCAGAAATAAGTTTCACAGAATGCCTCTGTGTAGTTTTTATTTCAGGAGATTCCTTTTTCCACCATAGGCCTCATAGCGCTCCAAATGTCCACTTTCAGTTTCTACAGAAAGAGTGTTTCAAAACTCCGCAATCAAAAGTAATTTTCAACTCTGATAGTTGAACGCACGGATCAGAAAGGAGGTTCGCAGAATGCTTCTGTGTAGTTTTTATTTGAAGATATTCCTTTTTCGGCGAAAGGCCTCGTAGCGCTCCAAATGACCAATTGCAGTTTCTAGGGAAAGAGTGTTTCAAATCTCCTCAATCAGAAGTAAGTTTCAACCCTCTTAGTTGAACACACAGATCAGAAATAAGTTTCACACAATGCTTCTGTGTAGTTTTTATTTGAAGATATTGCTATTTCTGTGAAAGCCTCATAGCACTCCAAATATCCACTTTCAGTTACCTCAGAAGGAGTGTTTCAAAACACCTAAATAAAAAAGTAATGTTCAACTCTGTTAGTTGATCTCACCGATCAGAAAGAAGATTCACTGAATGCTTCTGGGTAGTTTTTATTTGAATATATTCCTTTTTCTGCAATAGGCCTCATAGCACTCCAAATGTCCAGTTGCCGTTTCTATAGAAAGAATGTTTCAAAACTCTTCAATCAAAAGTAAGTTTCAAGTCTGTTGGCTGAATGCACAGAACAGAAAATGTTTCAGAGAATGCTTCTTTGTAGTTTGTATTTGAATATATTCCTTTTTCCACGATAGGCCTCATAGTGCTCCAAATGTCCACTTGCAGCTTCTACAATAAGAGGGATTCAAAACTTCTCAATCAGAAGTAACGCTCAACTCTTTTAGTTGAACGCACAGCTCAGAAAGAAGTTTCACTGAATGATTCTGCGTAGTTTTTATTTGAAGATATTCCTTTTTCCGCGATAGGCCTCATTGTGCTACAAATGTCCACTTGCAGTTTCTACAGATAGAGTGTTTCAAAACTCCTCCATCAAAAGTAAGGTTCAACACACTTAGTTGAACGTACAGATCAGAAAGAAGTTTCACAGAATTCTTCTGTGTAGTTTTTATTTGAAGGTATTCCTTTTTCCGCAATAGGCCTCATAGCGCTCCAGATGTCCACTTTCAGTTAAAACACAAAGAGTGTTTCAAAACTCCTCAATCAAAAGTAAGGTTCAACTCTGATAGTAGAACGCACAGATCAGAAATAAGTTTCACAGAATGCTTCTGTGTAGTCTTTATTTGAAGATATGCCTTTTTAAGCGATAGGTCTCATAACGCTCCAAATGTCCTCTTGCAGTTTCTACAGAAAGAGTGTTTCAAAACTCCTTAATTCAAAGTAAGGTCCAATTCTGTTAACTGAACGCACAGATCAGAAGGAAGTTTCACAAGATCCTTCTGTATACTTTTTATTTGAAGATATTACTTTTTCTGAGATAGGCCACATTGCACTCCAAATGTCCACTTGCAGTATATACAGAAAAAGTGTTTCCAATCTCCTCAATCAAAAGTGAGGTTCAACTCTCTTATTTGAACGCGCAGATCAGAAAAAAGTTTCACAGAATGCTTTGTGTAGATTGTATTTGAAGATATTCCTTTTTGCATGATAGGCCTCATAGCGATCAAAATTTCCACTTGCGCTTTCTACAGAAAGACTTTCAAAACTCCTGAATCAAAAGTAGTTTGCAACTCTGTTATTTCAACGGACATATCAGAGAGAAGTTTCACAGAATGCTTCTGTGTAGTTTTTATTTGAAGATATTACTTTTTCCACTATAGGCCTAATAGCGCTGCAAATATTCATTTGCAGTTTCTACAGAAAGAGTGTTTCAAAACTCCTCAATCAAAAGTAAAGTTCAACTCTGTTAGTTGAATGCACAGATCAGAAAGAAGTTTCACAGAATGCTTCTGTGTAGTTTTTATTTGAAGATATTCCTTTTTTGGCGAAAGGCCTCGTAGCGCTCCAAATGACCAATTGCAGTTTCTAGAGAAAGGGTGTTTCAAATCTCCTCAATCAGAAGTAAGTTTCAACTCTCTTAGTTGAACACACAGATCAGAAATAAGTTTCACAGAATGCTTCTGTGTAGTTTTTATTTGAAGATATTGCTATTTCTGCGAAAGCCTCATAGCACTCCAAATATCCACTTTCAGTTACCTCAGAAAGAGTGTTTCAAAACACCTCAATAAAAAGTAATGTTCAACTCTGTTAGTTGATCTCACCGATCAGAAAGTAGATTCACTGAATGCTTCTGGGTAGTTTTTATTTGAATATATTCCTTTTTCTGCCATGGGCCTCATAGCACTACAAATGTCCAGTTGCAGTTTATATAGAAAGAATGTTTCAAAACTCTTCAATCAAAAGTAAGTTTCAACTCTGTTGGCTGAATGCAGAGAACAGAAAAATGTTTCAAAGAATGCTTCTTTGTAGTTTTTATTTGAATATATTACTTTTTCCGCGATATGCACCGTAGCACTACAAATGTCCACTTGCTGTTTCTACAGAAAGAGTGTTTCAGAACACCTCAATAAAAGGTGAGGTTCAACACTTTAGTTGAACTCACAGCTCAGAAAGAAGTTTCACAGAATGCTTCTGTGTAGTTTTTATTTGAATATATTCCTTTTTCCGCGATAGGCCTCATAGCGCTCCAAATGTCCTCTTGTGGTTTGTACAGAATGAGTGTTTCAAAACTCCTCAATGAAATGTCAGTTTCAACTTGGTTAGTTGAACGCACAGATCAGAAAGAAGTTTCACAGACTGCTTCTTTGTAGTTTTTATTTGAATATATTCCTTTTTCTGCGATTGGCCTCGTAGCGCTAGAATTGTACACTTGCAGTTTCTACAGAAAGTGTGTTTGAAAAATCCTCAATCAAAAGTAAGCTTCTACACTGTTAGTAGAATGCACAAATCAGAAATATGTTTCACAGAATGCTTCTCTGTAGTTTTTATTTGAAGATATTCCTTTTTCCGCAATAGACCTCATAGGGCTCCAAATGTCCACTTCCAGTTTCTACAGAAAGTGTGTTTGAAAACTCCGCAATCAAAAGTAATTTTAAACTCTGATAGTTGAACGCACAGATCAGAAATAAGTTTCACAGAATGCCTCTGTGTAGTTTTTATTTCAGGAGATTCCTTTTTCCACCATAGGCCTCATAGCGCTCCAAATGTCCACTTTCAGTTTCTACAGAAAGAGTGTTTCAAAACTCCGCAATCAAAAGTAATTTTCAACTCTGATAGTTGAACGCACGGATCAGAAAGGAGGTTCGCAGAATGCTTCTGTGTAGTTTTTATTTGAAGATATTCCTTTTTCGGCGAAAGGCCTCGTAGCGCTCCAAATGACCAATTGCAGTTTCTAGGGAAAGAGTGTTTCAAATCTCCTCAATCAGAAGTAAGTTTCAACCCTCTTAGTTGAACACACAGATCAGAAATAAGTTTCACACAATGCTTCTGTGTAGTTTTTATTTGAAGATATTGCTATTTCTGTGAAAGCCTCATAGCACTCCAAATATCCACTTTCAGTTACCTCAGAAGGAGTGTTTCAAAACACCTAAATAAAAAAGTAATGTTCAACTCTGTTAGTTGATCTCACCGATCAGAAAGAAGATTCACTGAATGCTTCTGGGTAGTTTTTATTTGAATATATTCCTTTTTCTGCAATAGGCCTCATAGCACTCCAAATGTCCAGTTGCCGTTTCTATAGAAAGAATGTTTCAAAACTCTTCAATCAAAAGTAAGTTTCAAGTCTGTTGGCTGAATGCACAGAACAGAAAATGTTTCAGAGAATGCTTCTTTGTAGTTTGTATTTGAATATATTCCTTTTTCCACGATAGGCCTCATAGTGCTCCAAATGTCCACTTGCAGCTTCTACAATAAGAGGGATTCAAAACTTCTCAATCAGAAGTAACGCTCAACTCTTTTAGTTGAACGCACAGCTCAGAAAGAAGTTTCACTGAATGATTCTGCGTAGTTTTTATTTGAAGATATTCCTTTTTCCGCGATAGGCCTCATTGTGCTACAAATGTCCACTTGCAGTTTCTACAGATAGAGTGTTTCAAAACTCCTCCATCAAAAGTAAGGTTCAACACACTTAGTTGAACGTACAGATCAGAAAGAAGTTTCACAGAATTCTTCTGTGTAGTTTTTATTTGAAGGTATTCCTTTTTCCGCAATAGGCCTCATAGCGCTCCAGATGTCCACTTTCAGTTAAAACACAAAGAGTGTTTCAAAACTCCTCAATCAAAAGTAAGGTTCAACTCTGATAGTAGAACGCACAGATCAGAAATAAGTTTCACAGAATGCTTCTGTGTAGTCTTTATTTGAAGATATGCCTTTTTAAGCGATAGGTCTCATAACGCTCCAAATGTCCTCTTGCAGTTTCTACAGAAAGAGTGTTTCAAAACTCCTTAATTCAAAGTAAGGTCCAATTCTGTTAACTGAACGCACAGATCAGAAGGAAGTTTCACAAGATCCTTCTGTATACTTTTTATTTGAAGATATTACTTTTTCTGGGATAGGCCACATTGCACTCCAAATGTCCACTTGCAGTATATACAGAAAAAGTGTTTCCAATCTCCTCAATCAAAAGTGAGGTTCAACTCTCTTATTTGAACGCGCAGATCAGAAAAAAGTTTCACAGAATGCTTTGTGTAGATTGTATTTGAAGATATTCCTTTTTGCATGATAGGCCTCATAGCGATCAAAATTTCCACTTGCGCTTTCTACAGAAAGACTTTCAAAACTCCTGAATCAAAAGTAGTTTGCAACTCTGTTATTTCAACGGACATATCAGAGAGAAGTTTCACAGAATGCTTCTGTGTAGTTTTTATTTGAAGATATTACTTTTTCCACTATAGGCCTAATAGCGCTGCAAATATTCATTTGCAGTTTCTACAGAAAGAGTGTTTCAAAACTCCTCAATCAAAAGTAAAGTTCAACTCTGTTAGTTGAATGCACAGATCAGAAAGAAGTTTCACAGAATGCTTCTGTGTAGTTTTTATTTGAAGATATTCCTTTTTTGGCGAAAGGCCTCGTAGCGCTCCAAATGACCAATTGCAGTTTCTAGAGAAAGGGTGTTTCAAATCTCCTCAATCAGAAGTAAGTTTCAACTCTCTTAGTTGAACACACCGATCAGAAATAAGTTTCACAGAATGCTTCTGTGTAGTTTTTATTTGAAGATATTGCTATTTCTGCGAAAGCCTCATAGCACTCCAAATATCCACTTTCAGTTACCTCAGAAAGAGTGTTTCAAAACACCTCAATAAAAAGTAATGTTCAACTCTGTTAGTTGATCTCACCGATCAGAAAGTAGATTCACTGAATGCTTCTGGGTAGTTTTTATTTGAATATATTCCTTTTTCTGCCATGGGCCTCATAGCACTACAAATGTCCAGTTGCAGTTTATATAGAAAGAATGTTTCAAAACTCTTCAATCAAAAGTAAGTTTCAACTCTGTTGGCTGAATGCAGAGAACAGAAAAATGTTTCAAAGAATGCTTCTTTGTAGTTTTTATTTGAATATATTACTTTTTCCGCGATATGCACCGTAGCACTACAAATGTCCACTTGCTGTTTCTACAGAAAGAGTGTTTCAGAACACCTCAATAAAAGGTGAGGTTCAACACTTTAGTTGAACTCACAGCTCAGAAAGAAGTTTCACAGAATGCTTCTGTGTAGTTTTTATTTGAATATATTCCTTTTTCCGCGATAGGCCTCATAGCGCTCCAAATGTCCTCTTGTGGTTTGTACAGAATGAGTGTTTCAAAACTCCTCAATGAAATGTCAGTTTCAACTTGGTTAGTTGAACGCACAGATCAGAAAGAAGTTTCACAGACTGCTTCTTTGTAGTTTTTATTTGAATATATTCCTTTTTCTGCGATTGGCCTCGTAGCGCTAGAATTGTACACTTGCAGTTTCTACAGAAAGTGTGTTTGAAAAATCCTCAATCAAAAGTAAGCTTCTACACTGTTAGTAGAATGCACAAATCAGAAATATGTTTCACAGAATGCTTCTCTGTAGTTTTTATTTGAAGATATTCCTTTTTCCGCAATAGACCTCATAGGGCTCCAAATGTCCACTTCCAGTTTCTACAGAAAGTGTGTTTGAAAACTCCGCAATCAAAAGTAATTTTAAACTCTGATAGTTGAACGCACAGATCAGAAATAAGTTTCACAGAATGCCTCTGTGTAGTTTTTATTTCAGGAGATTCCTTTTTCCACCATAGGCCTCATAGCGCTCCAAATGTCCACTTTCAGTTTCTACAGAAAGAGTGTTTCAAAACTCCGCAATCAAAAGTAATTTTCAACTCTGATAGTTGAACGCACGGATCAGAAAGGAGGTTCGCAGAATGCTTCTGTGTAGTTTTTATTTGAAGATATTCCTTTTTCGGCGAAAGGCCTCGTAGCGCTCCAAATGACCAATTGCAGTTTCTAGGGAAAGAGTGTTTCAAATCTCCTCAATCAGAAGTAAGTTTCAACCCTCTTAGTTGAACACACAGATCAGAAATAAGTTTCACACAATGCTTCTGTGTAGTTTTTATTTGAAGATATTGCTATTTCTGTGAAAGCCTCATAGCACTCCAAATATCCACTTTCAGTTACCTCAGAAGGAGTGTTTCAAAACACCTAAATAAAAAAGTAATGTTCAACTCTGTTAGTTGATCTCACCGATCAGAAAGAAGATTCACTGAATGCTTCTGGGTAGTTTTTATTTGAATATATTCCTTTTTCTGCAATAGGCCTCATAGCACTCCAAATGTCCAGTTGCCGTTTCTATAGAAAGAATGTTTCAAAACTCTTCAATCAAAAGTAAGTTTCAAGTCTGTTGGCTGAATGCACAGAACAGAAAATGTTTCAGAGAATGCTTCTTTGTAGTTTGTATTTGAATATATTCCTTTTTCCACGATAGGCCTCATAGTGCTCCAAATGTCCACTTGCAGCTTCTACAATAAGAGGGATTCAAAACTTCTCAATCAGAAGTAACGCTCAACTCTTTTAGTTGAACGCACAGCTCAGAAAGAAGTTTCACTGAATGATTCTGCGTAGTTTTTATTTGAAGATATTCCTTTTTCCGCGATAGGCCTCATTGTGCTACAAATGTCCACTTGCAGTTTCTACAGATAGAGTGTTTCAAAACTCCTCCATCAAAAGTAAGGTTCAACACACTTAGTTGAACGTACAGATCAGAAAGAAGTTTCACAGAATTCTTCTGTGTAGTTTTTATTTGAAGGTATTCCTTTTTCCGCAATAGGCCTCATAGCGCTCCAGATGTCCACTTTCAGTTAAAACACAAAGAGTGTTTCAAAACTCCTCAATCAAAAGTAAGGTTCAACTCTGATAGTAGAACGCACAGATCAGAAATAAGTTTCACAGAATGCTTCTGTGTAGTCTTTATTTGAAGATATGCCTTTTTAAGCGATAGGTCTCATAACGCTCCAAATGTCCTCTTGCAGTTTCTACAGAAAGAGTGTTTCAAAACTCCTTAATTCAAAGTAAGGTCCAATTCTGTTAACTGAACGCACAGATCAGAAGGAAGTTTCACAAGATCCTTCTGTATACTTTTTATTTGAAGATATTACTTTTTCTGAGATAGGCCACATTGCACTCCAAATGTCCACTTGCAGTATATACAGAAAAAGTGTTTCCAATCTCCTCAATCAAAAGTGAGGTTCAACTCTCTTATTTGAACGCGCAGATCAGAAAAAAGTTTCACAGAATGCTTTGTGTAGATTGTATTTGAAGATATTCCTTTTTGCATGATAGGCCTCATAGCGATCAAAATTTCCACTTGCGCTTTCTACAGAAAGACTTTCAAAACTCCTGAATCAAAAGTAGTTTGCAACTCTGTTATTTCAACGGACATATCAGAGAGAAGTTTCACAGAATGCTTCTGTGTAGTTTTTATTTGAAGATATTACTTTTTCCACTATAGGCCTAATAGCGCTGCAAATATTCATTTGCAGTTTCTACAGAAAGAGTGTTTCAAAACTCCTCAATCAAAAGTAAAGTTCAACTCTGTTAGTTGAATGCACAGATCAGAAAGAAGTTTCACAGAATGCTTCTGTGTAGTTTTTATTTGAAGATATTCCTTTTTTGGCGAAAGGCCTCGTAGCGCTCCAAATGACCAATTGCAGTTTCTAGAGAAAGGGTGTTTCAAATCTCCTCAATCAGAAGTAAGTTTCAACTCTCTTAGTTGAACACACAGATCAGAAATAAGTTTCACAGAATGCTTCTGTGTAGTTTTTATTTGAAGATATTGCTATTTCTGCGAAAGCCTCATAGCACTCCAAATATCCACTTTCAGTTACCTCAGAAAGAGTGTTTCAAAACACCTCAATAAAAAGTAATGTTCAACTCTGTTAGTTGATCTCACCGATCAGAAAGTAGATTCACTGAATGCTTCTGGGTAGTTTTTATTTTAATATATTCCTTTTTCTGCCATGGGCCTCATAGCACTACAAATGTCCAGTTGCAGTTTATATAGAAAGAATGTTTCAAAACTCTTCAATCAAAAGTAAGTTTCAACTCTGTTGGCTGAATGCAGAGAACAGAAAAATGTTTCAAAGAATGCTTCTTTGTAGTTTTTATTTGAATATATTACTTTTTCCGCGATATGCACCGTAGCACTACAAATGTCCACTTGCTGTTTCTACAGAAAGAGTGTTTCAGAACACCTCAATAAAAGGTGAGGTTCAACACTTTAGTTGAACTCACAGCTCAGAAAGAAGTTTCACAGAATGCTTCTGTGTAGTTTTTATTTGAATATATTCCTTTTTCCGCGATAGGCCTCATAGCGCTCCAAATGTCCTCTTGTGGTTTGTACAGAATGAGTGTTTCAAAACTCCTCAATGAAATGTCAGTTTCAACTTGGTTAGTTGAACGCACAGATCAGAAAGAAGTTTCACAGACTGCTTCTTTGTAGTTTTTATTTGAATATATTCCTTTTTCTGCGATTGGCCTCGTAGCGCTAGAATTGTACACTTGCAGTTTCTACAGAAAGTGTGTTTGAAAAATCCTCAATCAAAAGTAAGCTTCTACACTGTTAGTAGAATGCACAAATCAGAAATATGTTTCACAGAATGCTTCTCTGTAGTTTTTATTTGAAGATATTCCTTTTTCCGCAATAGACCTCATAGGGCTCCAAATGTCCACTTCCAGTTTCTACAGAAAGTGTGTTTGAAAACTCCGCAATCAAAAGTAATTTTAAACTCTGATAGTTGAACGCACAGATCAGAAATAAGTTTCACAGAATGCCTCTGTGTAGTTTTTATTTCAGGAGATTCCTTTTTCCACCATAGGCCTCATAGCGCTCCAAATGTCCACTTTCAGTTTCTACAGAAAGAGTGTTTCAAAACTCCGCAATCAAAAGTAATTTTCAACTCTGATAGTTGAACGCACGGATCAGAAAGGAGGTTCGCAGAATGCTTCTGTGTAGTTTTTATTTGAAGATATTCCTTTTTCGGCGAAAGGCCTCGTAGCGCTCCAAATGACCAATTGCAGTTTCTAGGGAAAGAGTGTTTCAAATCTCCTCAATCAGAAGTAAGTTTCAACCCTCTTAGTTGAACACACAGATCAGAAATAAGTTTCACACAATGCTTCTGTGTAGTTTTTATTTGAAGATATTGCTATTTCTGTGAAAGCCTCATAGCACTCCAAATATCCACTTTCAGTTACCTCAGAAGGAGTGTTTCAAAACACCTAAATAAAAAAGTAATGTTCAACTCTGTTAGTTGATCTCACCGATCAGAAAGAAGATTCACTGAATGCTTCTGGGTAGTTTTTATTTGAATATATTCCTTTTTCTGCAATAGGCCTCATAGCACTCCAAATGTCCAGTTGCCGTTTCTATAGAAAGAATGTTTCAAAACTCTTCAATCAAAAGTAAGTTTCAAGTCTGTTGGCTGAATGCACAGAACAGAAAATGTTTCAGAGAATGCTTCTTTGTAGTTTGTATTTGAATATATTCCTTTTTCCACGATAGGCCTCATAGTGCTCCAAATGTCCACTTGCAGCTTCTACAATAAGAGGGATTCAAAACTTCTCAATCAGAAGTAACGCTCAACTCTTTTAGTTGAACGCACAGCTCAGAAAGAAGTTTCACTGAATGATTCTGCGTAGTTTTTATTTGAAGATATTCCTTTTTCCGCGATAGGCCTCATTGTGCTACAAATGTCCACTTGCAGTTTCTACAGATAGAGTGTTTCAAAACTCCTCCATCAAAAGTAAGGTTCAACACACTTAGTTGAACGTACAGATCAGAAAGAAGTTTCACAGAATTCTTCTGTGTAGTTTTTATTTGAAGGTATTCCTTTTTCCGCAATAGGCCTCATAGCGCTCCAGATGTCCACTTTCAGTTAAAACACAAAGAGTGTTTCAAAACTCCTCAATCAAAAGTAAGGTTCAACTCTGATAGTAGAACGCACAGATCAGAAATAAGTTTCACAGAATGCTTCTGTGTAGTCTTTATTTGAAGATATGCCTTTTTAAGCGATAGGTCTCATAACGCTCCAAATGTCCTCTTGCAGTTTCTACAGAAAGAGTGTTTCAAAACTCCTTAATTCAAAGTAAGGTCCAATTCTGTTAACTGAACGCACAGATCAGAAGGAAGTTTCACAAGATCCTTCTGTATACTTTTTATTTGAAGATATTACTTTTTCTGAGATAGGCCACATTGCACTCCAAATGTCCACTTGCAGTATATACAGAAAAAGTGTTTCCAATCTCCTCAATCAAAAGTGAGGTTCAACTCTCTTATTTGAACGCGCAGATCAGAAAAAAGTTTCACAGAATGCTTTGTGTAGATTGTATTTGAAGATATTCCTTTTTGCATGATAGGCCTCATAGCGATCAAAATTTCCACTTGCGCTTTCTACAGAAAGACTTTCAAAACTCCTGAATCAAAAGTAGTTTGCAACTCTGTTATTTCAACGGACATATCAGAGAGAAGTTTCACAGAATGCTTCTGTGTAGTTTTTATTTGAAGATATTACTTTTTCCACTATAGGCCTAATAGCGCTGCAAATATTCATTTGCAGTTTCTACAGAAAGAGTGTTTCAAAACTCCTCAATCAAAAGTAAAGTTCAACTCTGTTAGTTGAATGCACAGATCAGAAAGAAGTTTCACAGAATGCTTCTGTGTAGTTTTTATTTGAAGATATTCCTTTTTTGGCGAAAGGCCTCGTAGCGCTCCAAATGACCAATTGCAGTTTCTAGAGAAAGGGTGTTTCAAATCTCCTCAATCAGAAGTAAGTTTCAACTCTCTTAGTTGAACACACAGATCAGAAATAAGTTTCACAGAATGCTTCTGTGTAGTTTTTATTTGAAGATATTGCTATTTCTGCGAAAGCCTCATAGCACTCCAAATATCCACTTTCAGTTACCTCAGAAAGAGTGTTTCAAAACACCTCAATAAAAAGTAATGTTCAACTCTGTTAGTTGATCTCACCGATCAGAAAGTAGATTCACTGAATGCTTCTGGGTAGTTTTTATTTGAATATATTCCTTTTTCTGCCATGGGCCTCATAGCACTACAAATGTCCAGTTGCAGTTTATATAGAAAGAATGTTTCAAAACTCTTCAATCAAAAGTAAGTTTCAACTCTGTTGGCTGAATGCAGAGAACAGAAAAATGTTTCAAAGAATGCTTCTTTGTAGTTTTTATTTGAATATATTACTTTTTCCGCGATATGCACCGTAGCACTACAAATGTCCACTTGCTGTTTCTACAGAAAGAGTGTTTCAGAACACCTCAATAAAAGGTGAGGTTCAACACTTTAGTTGAACTCACAGCTCAGAAAGAAGTTTCACAGAATGCTTCTGTGTAGTTTTTATTTGAATATATTCCTTTTTCCGCGATAGGCCTCATAGCGCTCCAAATGTCCTCTTGTGGTTTGTACAGAATGAGTGTTTCAAAACTCCTCAATGAAATGTCAGTTTCAACTTGGTTAGTTGAACGCACAGATCAGAAAGAAGTTTCACAGACTGCTTCTTTGTAGTTTTTATTTGAATATATTCCTTTTTCTGCGATTGGCCTCGTAGCGCTAGAATTGTACACTTGCAGTTTCTACAGAAAGTGTGTTTGAAAAATCCTCAATCAAAAGTAAGCTTCTACACTGTTAGTAGAATGCACAAATCAGAAATATGTTTCACAGAATGCTTCTCTGTAGTTTTTATTTGAAGATATTCCTTTTTCCGCAATAGACCTCATAGGGCTCCAAATGTCCACTTCCAGTTTCTACAGAAAGTGTGTTTGAAAACTCCGCAATCAAAAGTAATTTTAAACTCTGATAGTTGAACGCACAGATCAGAAATAAGTTTCACAGAATGCCTCTGTGTAGTTTTTATTTCAGGAGATTCCTTTTTCCACCATAGGCCTCATAGCGCTCCAAATGTCCACTTTCAGTTTCTACAGAAAGAGTGTTTCAAAACTCCGCAATCAAAAGTAATTTTCAACTCTGATAGTTGAACGCACGGATCAGAAAGGAGGTTCGCAGAATGCTTCTGTGTAGTTTTTATTTGAAGATATTCCTTTTTCGGCGAAAGGCCTCGTAGCGCTCCAAATGACCAATTGCAGTTTCTAGGGAAAGAGTGTTTCAAATCTCCTCAATCAGAAGTAAGTTTCAACCCTCTTAGTTGAACACACAGATCAGAAATAAGTTTCACACAATGCTTCTGTGTAGTTTTTATTTGAAGATATTGCTATTTCTGTGAAAGCCTCATAGCACTCCAAATATCCACTTTCAGTTACCTCAGAAGGAGTGTTTCAAAACACCTAAATAAAAAAGTAATGTTCAACTCTGTTAGTTGATCTCACCGATCAGAAAGAAGATTCACTGAATGCTTCTGGGTAGTTTTTATTTGAATATATTCCTTTTTCTGCAATAGGCCTCATAGCACTCCAAATGTCCAGTTGCCGTTTCTATAGAAAGAATGTTTCAAAACTCTTCAATCAAAAGTAAGTTTCAAGTCTGTTGGCTGAATGCACAGAACAGAAAATGTTTCAGAGAATGCTTCTTTGTAGTTTGTATTTGAATATATTCCTTTTTCCACGATAGGCCTCATAGTGCTCCAAATGTCCACTTGCAGCTTCTACAATAAGAGGGATTCAAAACTTCTCAATCAGAAGTAACGCTCAACTCTTTTAGTTGAACGCACAGCTCAGAAAGAAGTTTCACTGAATGATTCTGCGTAGTTTTTATTTGAAGATATTCCTTTTTCCGCGATAGGCCTCATTGTGCTACAAATGTCCACTTGCAGTTTCTACAGATAGAGTGTTTCAAAACTCCTCCATCAAAAGTAAGGTTCAACACACTTAGTTGAACGTACAGATCAGAAAGAAGTTTCACAGAATTCTTCTGTGTAGTTTTTATTTGAAGGTATTCCTTTTTCCGCAATAGGCCTCATAGCGCTCCAGATGTCCACTTTCAGTTAAAACACAAAGAGTGTTTCAAAACTCCTCAATCAAAAGTAAGGTTCAACTCTGATAGTAGAACGCACAGATCAGAAATAAGTTTCACAGAATGCTTCTGTGTAGTCTTTATTTGAAGATATGCCTTTTTAAGCGATAGGTCTCATAACGCTCCAAATGTCCTCTTGCAGTTTCTACAGAAAGAGTGTTTCAAAACTCCTTAATTCAAAGTAAGGTCCAATTCTGTTAACTGAACGCACAGATCAGAAGGAAGTTTCACAAGATCCTTCTGTATACTTTTTATTTGAAGATATTACTTTTTCTGAGATAGGCCACATTGCACTCCAAATGTCCACTTGCAGTATATACAGAAAAAGTGTTTCCAATCTCCTCAATCAAAAGTGAGGTTCAACTCTCTTATTTGAACGCGCAGATCAGAAAAAAGTTTCACAGAATGCTTTGTGTAGATTGTATTTGAAGATATTCCTTTTTGCATGATAGGCCTCATAGCGATCAAAATTTCCACTTGCGCTTTCTACAGAAAGACTTTCAAAACTCCTGAATCAAAAGTAGTTTGCAACTCTGTTATTTCAACGGACATATCAGAGAGAAGTTTCACAGAATGCTTCTGTGTAGTTTTTATTTGAAGATATTACTTTTTCCACTATAGGCCTAATAGCGCTGCAAATATTCATTTGCAGTTTCTACAGAAAGAGTGTTTCAAAACTCCTCAATCAAAAGTAAAGTTCAACTCTGTTAGTTGAATGCACAGATCAGAAAGAAGTTTCACAGAATGCTTCTGTGTAGTTTTTATTTGAAGATATTCCTTTTTTGGCGAAAGGCCTCGTAGCGCTCCAAATGACCAATTGCAGTTTCTAGAGAAAGGGTGTTTCAAATCTCCTCAATCAGAAGTAAGTTTCAACTCTCTTAGTTGAACACACAGATCAGAAATAAGTTTCACAGAATGCTTCTGTGTAGTTTTTATTTGAAGATATTGCTATTTCTGCGAAAGCCTCATAGCACTCCAAATATCCACTTTCAGTTACCTCAGAAAGAGTGTTTCAAAACACCTCAATAAAAAGTAATGTTCAACTCTGTTAGTTGATCTCACCGATCAGAAAGTAGATTCACTGAATGCTTCTGGGTAGTTTTTATTTGAATATATTCCTTTTTCTGCCATGGGCCTCATAGCACTACAAATGTCCAGTTGCAGTTTATATAGAAAGAATGTTTCAAAACTCTTCAATCAAAAGTAAGTTTCAACTCTGTTGGCTGAATGCAGAGAACAGAAAAATGTTTCAAAGAATGCTTCTTTGTAGTTTTTATTTGAATATATTACTTTTTCCGCGATATGCACCGTAGCACTACAAATGTCCACTTGCTGTTTCTACAGAAAGAGTGTTTCAGAACACCTCAATAAAAGGTGAGGTTCAACACTTTAGTTGAACTCACAGCTCAGAAAGAAGTTTCACAGAATGCTTCTGTGTAGTTTTTATTTGAATATATTCCTTTTTCCGCGATAGGCCTCATAGCGCTCCAAATGTCCTCTTGTGGTTTGTACAGAATGAGTGTTTCAAAACTCCTCAATGAAATGTCAGTTTCAACTTGGTTAGTTGAACGCACAGATCAGAAAGAAGTTTCACAGACTGCTTCTTTGTAGTTTTTATTTGAATATATTCCTTTTTCTGCGATTGGCCTCGTAGCGCTAGAATTGTACACTTGCAGTTTCTACAGAAAGTGTGTTTGAAAAATCCTCAATCAAAAGTAAGCTTCTACACTGTTAGTAGAATGCACAAATCAGAAATATGTTTCACAGAATGCTTCTCTGTAGTTTTTATTTGAAGATATTCCTTTTTCCGCAATAGACCTCATAGGGCTCCAAATGTCCACTTCCAGTTTCTACAGAAAGTGTGTTTGAAAACTCCGCAATCAAAAGTAATTTTAAACTCTGATAGTTGAACGCACAGATCAGAAATAAGTTTCACAGAATGCCTCTGTGTAGTTTTTATTTCAGGAGATTCCTTTTTCCACCATAGGCCTCATAGCGCTCCAAATGTCCACTTTCAGTTTCTACAGAAAGAGTGTTTCAAAACTCCGCAATCAAAAGTAATTTTCAACTCTGATAGTTGAACGCACGGATCAGAAAGGAGGTTCGCAGAATGCTTCTGTGTAGTTTTTATTTGAAGATATTCCTTTTTCGGCGAAAGGCCTCGTAGCGCTCCAAATGACCAATTGCAGTTTCTAGGGAAAGAGTGTTTCAAATCTCCTCAATCAGAAGTAAGTTTCAACCCTCTTAGTTGAACACACAGATCAGAAATAAGTTTCACACAATGCTTCTGTGTAGTTTTTATTTGAAGATATTGCTATTTCTGTGAAAGCCTCATAGCACTCCAAATATCCACTTTCAGTTACCTCAGAAGGAGTGTTTCAAAACACCTAAATAAAAAAGTAATGTTCAACTCTGTTAGTTGATCTCACCGATCAGAAAGAAGATTCACTGAATGCTTCTGGGTAGTTTTTATTTGAATATATTCCTTTTTCTGCAATAGGCCTCATAGCACTCCAAATGTCCAGTTGCCGTTTCTATAGAAAGAATGTTTCAAAACTCTTCAATCAAAAGTAAGTTTCAAGTCTGTTGGCTGAATGCACAGAACAGAAAATGTTTCAGAGAATGCTTCTTTGTAGTTTGTATTTGAATATATTCCTTTTTCCACGATAGGCCTCATAGTGCTCCAAATGTCCACTTGCAGCTTCTACAATAAGAGGGATTCAAAACTTCTCAATCAGAAGTAACGCTCAACTCTTTTAGTTGAACGCACAGCTCAGAAAGAAGTTTCACTGAATGATTCTGCGTAGTTTTTATTTGAAGATATTCCTTTTTCCGCGATAGGCCTCATTGTGCTACAAATGTCCACTTGCAGTTTCTACAGATAGAGTGTTTCAAAACTCCTCCATCAAAAGTAAGGTTCAACACACTTAGTTGAACGTACAGATCAGAAAGAAGTTTCACAGAATTCTTCTGTGTAGTTTTTATTTGAAGGTATTCCTTTTTCCGCAATAGGCCTCATAGCGCTCCAGATGTCCACTTTCAGTTAAAACACAAAGAGTGTTTCAAAACTCCTCAATCAAAAGTAAGGTTCAACTCTGATAGTAGAACGCACAGATCAGAAATAAGTTTCACAGAATGCTTCTGTGTAGTCTTTATTTGAAGATATGCCTTTTTAAGCGATAGGTCTCATAACGCTCCAAATGTCCTCTTGCAGTTTCTACAGAAAGAGTGTTTCAAAACTCCTTAATTCAAAGTAAGGTCCAATTCTGTTAACTGAACGCACAGATCAGAAGGAAGTTTCACAAGATCCTTCTGTATACTTTTTATTTGAAGATATTACTTTTTCTGAGATAGGCCACATTGCACTCCAAATGTCCACTTGCAGTATATACAGAAAAAGTGTTTCCAATCTCCTCAATCAAAAGTGAGGTTCAACTCTCTTATTTGAACGCGCAGATCAGAAAAAAGTTTCACAGAATGCTTTGTGTAGATTGTATTTGAAGATATTCCTTTTTGCATGATAGGCCTCATAGCGATCAAAATTTCCACTTGCGCTTTCTACAGAAAGACTTTCAAAACTCCTGAATCAAAAGTAGTTTGCAACTCTGTTATTTCAACGGACATATCAGAGAGAAGTTTCACAGAATGCTTCTGTGTAGTTTTTATTTGAAGATATTACTTTTTCCACTATAGGCCTAATAGCGCTGCAAATATTCATTTGCAGTTTCTACAGAAAGAGTGTTTCAAAACTCCTCAATCAAAAGTAAAGTTCAACTCTGTTAGTTGAATGCACAGATCAGAAAGAAGTTTCACAGAATGCTTCTGTGTAGTTTTTATTTGAAGATATTCCTTTTTTGGCGAAAGGCCTCGTAGCGCTCCAAATGACCAATTGCAGTTTCTAGAGAAAGGGTGTTTCAAATCTCCTCAATCAGAAGTAAGTTTCAACTCTCTTAGTTGAACACACAGATCAGAAATAAGTTTCACAGAATGCTTCTGTGTAGTTTTTATTTGAAGATATTGCTATTTCTGCGAAAGCCTCATAGCACTCCAAATATCCACTTTCAGTTACCTCAGAAAGAGTGTTTCAAAACACCTCAATAAAAAGTAATGTTCAACTCTGTTAGTTGATCTCACCGATCAGAAAGTAGATTCACTGAATGCTTCTGGGTAGTTTTTATTTGAATATATTCCTTTTTCTGCCATGGGCCTCATAGCACTACAAATGTCCAGTTGCAGTTTATATAGAAAGAATGTTTCAAAACTCTTCAATCAAAAGTAAGTTTCAACTCTGTTGGCTGAATGCAGAGAACAGAAAAATGTTTCAAAGAATGCTTCTTTGTAGTTTTTATTTGAATATATTACTTTTTCCGCGATATGCACCGTAGCACTACAAATGTCCACTTGCTGTTTCTACAGAAAGAGTGTTTCAGAACACCTCAATAAAAGGTGAGGTTCAACACTTTAGTTGAACTCACAGCTCAGAAAGAAGTTTCACAGAATGCTTCTGTGTAGTTTTTATTTGAATATATTCCTTTTTCCGCGATAGGCCTCATAGCGCTCCAAATGTCCTCTTGTGGTTTGTACAGAATGAGTGTTTCAAAACTCCTCAATGAAATGTCAGTTTCAACTTGGTTAGTTGAACGCACAGATCAGAAAGAAGTTTCACAGACTGCTTCTTTGTAGTTTTTATTTGAATATATTCCTTTTTCTGCGATTGGCCTCGTAGCGCTAGAATTGTACACTTGCAGTTTCTACAGAAAGTGTGTTTGAAAAATCCTCAATCAAAAGTAAGCTTCTACACTGTTAGTAGAATGCACAAATCAGAAATATGTTTCACAGAATGCTTCTCTGTAGTTTTTATTTGAAGATATTCCTTTTTCCGCAATAGACCTCATAGGGCTCCAAATGTCCACTTCCAGTTTCTACAGAAAGTGTGTTTGAAAACTCCGCAATCAAAAGTAATTTTAAACTCTGATAGTTGAACGCACAGATCAGAAATAAGTTTCACAGAATGCCTCTGTGTAGTTTTTATTTCAGGAGATTCCTTTTTCCACCATAGGCCTCATAGCGCTCCAAATGTCCACTTTCAGTTTCTACAGAAAGAGTGTTTCAAAACTCCGCAATCAAAAGTAATTTTCAACTCTGATAGTTGAACGCACGGATCAGAAAGGAGGTTCGCAGAATGCTTCTGTGTAGTTTTTATTTGAAGATATTCCTTTTTCGGCGAAAGGCCTCGTAGCGCTCCAAATGACCAATTGCAGTTTCTAGGGAAAGAGTGTTTCAAATCTCCTCAATCAGAAGTAAGTTTCAACCCTCTTAGTTGAACACACAGATCAGAAATAAGTTTCACACAATGCTTCTGTGTAGTTTTTATTTGAAGATATTGCTATTTCTGTGAAAGCCTCATAGCACTCCAAATATCCACTTTCAGTTACCTCAGAAGGAGTGTTTCAAAACACCTAAATAAAAAAGTAATGTTCAACTCTGTTAGTTGATCTCACCGATCAGAAAGAAGATTCACTGAATGCTTCTGGGTAGTTTTTATTTGAATATATTCCTTTTTCTGCAATAGGCCTCATAGCACTCCAAATGTCCAGTTGCCGTTTCTATAGAAAGAATGTTTCAAAACTCTTCAATCAAAAGTAAGTTTCAAGTCTGTTGGCTGAATGCACAGAACAGAAAATGTTTCAGAGAATGCTTCTTTGTAGTTTGTATTTGAATATATTCCTTTTTCCACGATAGGCCTCATAGTGCTCCAAATGTCCACTTGCAGCTTCTACAATAAGAGGGATTCAAAACTTCTCAATCAGAAGTAACGCTCAACTCTTTTAGTTGAACGCACAGCTCAGAAAGAAGTTTCACTGAATGATTCTGCGTAGTTTTTATTTGAAGATATTCCTTTTTCCGCGATAGGCCTCATTGTGCTACAAATGTCCACTTGCAGTTTCTACAGATAGAGTGTTTCAAAACTCCTCCATCAAAAGTAAGGTTCAACACACTTAGTTGAACGTACAGATCAGAAAGAAGTTTCACAGAATTCTTCTGTGTAGTTTTTATTTGAAGGTATTCCTTTTTCCGCAATAGGCCTCATAGCGCTCCAGATGTCCACTTTCAGTTAAAACACAAAGAGTGTTTCAAAACTCCTCAATCAAAAGTAAGGTTCAACTCTGATAGTAGAACGCACAGATCAGAAATAAGTTTCACAGAATGCTTCTGTGTAGTCTTTATTTGAAGATATGCCTTTTTAAGCGATAGGTCTCATAACGCTCCAAATGTCCTCTTGCAGTTTCTACAGAAAGAGTGTTTCAAAACTCCTTAATTCAAAGTAAGGTCCAATTCTGTTAACTGAACGCACAGATCAGAAGGAAGTTTCACAAGATCCTTCTGTATACTTTTTATTTGAAGATATTACTTTTTCTGAGATAGGCCACATTGCACTCCAAATGTCCACTTGCAGTATATACAGAAAAAGTGTTTCCAATCTCCTCAATCAAAAGTGAGGTTCAACTCTCTTATTTGAACGCGCAGATCAGAAAAAAGTTTCACAGAATGCTTTGTGTAGATTGTATTTGAAGATATTCCTTTTTGCATGATAGGCCTCATAGCGATCAAAATTTCCACTTGCGCTTTCTACAGAAAGACTTTCAAAACTCCTGAATCAAAAGTAGTTTGCAACTCTGTTATTTCAACGGACATATCAGAGAGAAGTTTCACAGAATGCTTCTGTGTAGTTTTTATTTGAAGATATTACTTTTTCCACTATAGGCCTAATAGCGCTGCAAATATTCATTTGCAGTTTCTACAGAAAGAGTGTTTCAAAACTCCTCAATCAAAAGTAAAGTTCAACTCTGTTAGTTGAATGCACAGATCAGAAAGAAGTTTCACAGAATGCTTCTGTGTAGTTTTTATTTGAAGATATTCCTTTTTTGGCGAAAGGCCTCGTAGCGCTCCAAATGACCAATTGCAGTTTCTAGAGAAAGGGTGTTTCAAATCTCCTCAATCAGAAGTAAGTTTCAACTCTCTTAGTTGAACACACAGATCAGAAATAAGTTTCACAGAATGCTTCTGTGTAGTTTTTATTTGAAGATATTGCTATTTCTGCGAAAGCCTCATAGCACTCCAAATATCCACTTTCAGTTACCTCAGAAAGAGTGTTTCAAAACACCTCAATAAAAAGTAATGTTCAACTCTGTTAGTTGATCTCACCGATCAGAAAGTAGATTCACTGAATGCTTCTGGGTAGTTTTTATTTGAATATATTCCTTTTTCTGCCATGGGCCTCATAGCACTACAAATGTCCAGTTGCAGTTTATATAGAAAGAATGTTTCAAAACTCTTCAATCAAAAGTAAGTTTCAACTCTGTTGGCTGAATGCAGAGAACAGAAAAATGTTTCAAAGAATGCTTCTTTGTAGTTTTTATTTGAATATATTACTTTTTCCGCGATATGCACCGTAGCACTACAAATGTCCACTTGCTGTTTCTACAGAAAGAGTGTTTCAGAACACCTCAATAAAAGGTGAGGTTCAACACTTTAGTTGAACTCACAGCTCAGAAAGAAGTTTCACAGAATGCTTCTGTGTAGTTTTTATTTGAATATATTCCTTTTTCCGCGATAGGCCTCATAGCGCTCCAAATGTCCTCTTGTGGTTTGTACAGAATGAGTGTTTCAAAACTCCTCAATGAAATGTCAGTTTCAACTTGGTTAGTTGAACGCACAGATCAGAAAGAAGTTTCACAGACTGCTTCTTTGTAGTTTTTATTTGAATATATTCCTTTTTCTGCGATTGGCCTCGTAGCGCTAGAATTGTACACTTGCAGTTTCTACAGAAAGTGTGTTTGAAAAATCCTCAATCAAAAGTAAGCTTCTACACTGTTAGTAGAATGCACAAATCAGAAATATGTTTCACAGAATGCTTCTCTGTAGTTTTTATTTGAAGATATTCCTTTTTCCGCAATAGACCTCATAGGGCTCCAAATGTCCACTTCCAGTTTCTACAGAAAGTGTGTTTGAAAACTCCGCAATCAAAAGTAATTTTAAACTCTGATAGTTGAACGCACAGATCAGAAATAAGTTTCACAGAATGCCTCTGTGTAGTTTTTATTTCAGGAGATTCCTTTTTCCACCATAGGCCTCATAGCGCTCCAAATGTCCACTTTCAGTTTCTACAGAAAGAGTGTTTCAAAACTCCGCAATCAAAAGTAATTTTCAACTCTGATAGTTGAACGCACGGATCAGAAAGGAGGTTCGCAGAATGCTTCTGTGTAGTTTTTATTTGAAGATATTCCTTTTTCGGCGAAAGGCCTCGTAGCGCTCCAAATGACCAATTGCAGTTTCTAGGGAAAGAGTGTTTCAAATCTCCTCAATCAGAAGTAAGTTTCAACCCTCTTAGTTGAACACACAGATCAGAAATAAGTTTCACACAATGCTTCTGTGTAGTTTTTATTTGAAGATATTGCTATTTCTGTGAAAGCCTCATAGCACTCCAAATATCCACTTTCAGTTACCTCAGAAGGAGTGTTTCAAAACACCTAAATAAAAAAGTAATGTTCAACTCTGTTAGTTGATCTCACCGATCAGAAAGAAGATTCACTGAATGCTTCTGGGTAGTTTTTATTTGAATATATTCCTTTTTCTGCAATAGGCCTCATAGCACTCCAAATGTCCAGTTGCCGTTTCTATAGAAAGAATGTTTCAAAACTCTTCAATCAAAAGTAAGTTTCAAGTCTGTTGGCTGAATGCACAGAACAGAAAATGTTTCAGAGAATGCTTCTTTGTAGTTTGTATTTGAATATATTCCTTTTTCCACGATAGGCCTCATAGTGCTCCAAATGTCCACTTGCAGCTTCTACAATAAGAGGGATTCAAAACTTCTCAATCAGAAGTAACGCTCAACTCTTTTAGTTGAACGCACAGCTCAGAAAGAAGTTTCACTGAATGATTCTGCGTAGTTTTTATTTGAAGATATTCCTTTTTCCGCGATAGGCCTCATTGTGCTACAAATGTCCACTTGCAGTTTCTACAGATAGAGTGTTTCAAAACTCCTCCATCAAAAGTAAGGTTCAACACACTTAGTTGAACGTACAGATCAGAAAGAAGTTTCACAGAATTCTTCTGTGTAGTTTTTATTTGAAGGTATTCCTTTTTCCGCAATAGGCCTCATAGCGCTCCAGATGTCCACTTTCAGTTAAAACACAAAGAGTGTTTCAAAACTCCTCAATCAAAAGTAAGGTTCAACTCTGATAGTAGAACGCACAGATCAGAAATAAGTTTCACAGAATGCTTCTGTGTAGTCTTTATTTGAAGATATGCCTTTTTAAGCGATAGGTCTCATAACGCTCCAAATGTCCTCTTGCAGTTTCTACAGAAAGAGTGTTTCAAAACTCCTTAATTCAAAGTAAGGTCCAATTCTGTTAACTGAACGCACAGATCAGAAGGAAGTTTCACAAGATCCTTCTGTATACTTTTTATTTGAAGATATTACTTTTTCTGAGATAGGCCACATTGCACTCCAAATGTCCACTTGCAGTATATACAGAAAAAGTGTTTCCAATCTCCTCAATCAAAAGTGAGGTTCAACTCTCTTATTTGAACGCGCAGATCAGAAAAAAGTTTCACAGAATGCTTTGTGTAGATTGTATTTGAAGATATTCCTTTTTGCATGATAGGCCTCATAGCGATCAAAATTTCCACTTGCGCTTTCTACAGAAAGACTTTCAAAACTCCTGAATCAAAAGTAGTTTGCAACTCTGTTATTTCAACGGACATATCAGAGAGAAGTTTCACAGAATGCTTCTGTGTAGTTTTTATTTGAAGATATTACTTTTTCCACTATAGGCCTAATAGCGCTGCAAATATTCATTTGCAGTTTCTACAGAAAGAGTGTTTCAAAACTCCTCAATCAAAAGTAAAGTTCAACTCTGTTAGTTGAATGCACAGATCAGAAAGAAGTTTCACAGAATGCTTCTGTGTAGTTTTTATTTGAAGATATTCCTTTTTTGGCGAAAGGCCTCGTAGCGCTCCAAATGACCAATTGCAGTTTCTAGAGAAAGGGTGTTTCAAATCTCCTCAATCAGAAGTAAGTTTCAACTCTCTTAGTTGAACACACAGATCAGAAATAAGTTTCACAGAATGCTTCTGTGTAGTTTTTATTTGAAGATATTGCTATTTCTGCGAAAGCCTCATAGCACTCCAAATATCCACTTTCAGTTACCTCAGAAAGAGTGTTTCAAAACACCTCAATAAAAAGTAATGTTCAACTCTGTTAGTTGATCTCACCGATCAGAAAGTAGATTCACTGAATGCTTCTGGGTAGTTTTTATTTGAATATATTCCTTTTTCTGCCATGGGCCTCATAGCACTACAAATGTCCAGTTGCAGTTTATATAGAAAGAATGTTTCAAAACTCTTCAATCAAAAGTAAGTTTCAACTCTGTTGGCTGAATGCAGAGAACAGAAAAATGTTTCAAAGAATGCTTCTTTGTAGTTTTTATTTGAATATATTACTTTTTCCGCGATATGCACCGTAGCACTACAAATGTCCACTTGCTGTTTCTACAGAAAGAGTGTTTCAGAACACCTCAATAAAAGGTGAGGTTCAACACTTTAGTTGAACTCACAGCTCAGAAAGAAGTTTCACAGAATGCTTCTGTGTAGTTTTTATTTGAATATATTCCTTTTTCCGCGATAGGCCTCATAGCGCTCCAAATGTCCTCTTGTGGTTTGTACAGAATGAGTGTTTCAAAACTCCTCAATGAAATGTCAGTTTCAACTTGGTTAGTTGAACGCACAGATCAGAAAGAAGTTTCACAGACTGCTTCTTTGTAGTTTTTATTTGAATATATTCCTTTTTCTGCGATTGGCCTCGTAGCGCTAGAATTGTACACTTGCAGTTTCTACAGAAAGTGTGTTTGAAAAATCCTCAATCAAAAGTAAGCTTCTACACTGTTAGTAGAATGCACAAATCAGAAATATGTTTCACAGAATGCTTCTCTGTAGTTTTTATTTGAAGATATTCCTTTTTCCGCAATAGACCTCATAGGGCTCCAAATGTCCACTTCCAGTTTCTACAGAAAGTGTGTTTGAAAACTCCGCAATCAAAAGTAATTTTAAACTCTGATAGTTGAACGCACAGATCAGAAATAAGTTTCACAGAATGCCTCTGTGTAGTTTTTATTTCAGGAGATTCCTTTTTCCACCATAGGCCTCATAGCGCTCCAAATGTCCACTTTCAGTTTCTACAGAAAGAGTGTTTCAAAACTCCGCAATCAAAAGTAATTTTCAACTCTGATAGTTGAACGCACGGATCAGAAAGGAGGTTCGCAGAATGCTTCTGTGTAGTTTTTATTTGAAGATATTCCTTTTTCGGCGAAAGGCCTCGTAGCGCTCCAAATGACCAATTGCAGTTTCTAGGGAAAGAGTGTTTCAAATCTCCTCAATCAGAAGTAAGTTTCAACCCTCTTAGTTGAACACACAGATCAGAAATAAGTTTCACACAATGCTTCTGTGTAGTTTTTATTTGAAGATATTGCTATTTCTGTGAAAGCCTCATAGCACTCCAAATATCCACTTTCAGTTACCTCAGAAGGAGTGTTTCAAAACACCTAAATAAAAAAGTAATGTTCAACTCTGTTAGTTGATCTCACCGATCAGAAAGAAGATTCACTGAATGCTTCTGGGTAGTTTTTATTTGAATATATTCCTTTTTCTGCAATAGGCCTCATAGCACTCCAAATGTCCAGTTGCCGTTTCTATAGAAAGAATGTTTCAAAACTCTTCAATCAAAAGTAAGTTTCAAGTCTGTTGGCTGAATGCACAGAACAGAAAATGTTTCAGAGAATGCTTCTTTGTAGTTTGTATTTGAATATATTCCTTTTTCCACGATAGGCCTCATAGTGCTCCAAATGTCCACTTGCAGCTTCTACAATAAGAGGGATTCAAAACTTCTCAATCAGAAGTAACGCTCAACTCTTTTAGTTGAACGCACAGCTCAGAAAGAAGTTTCACTGAATGATTCTGCGTAGTTTTTATTTGAAGATATTCCTTTTTCCGCGATAGGCCTCATTGTGCTACAAATGTCCACTTGCAGTTTCTACAGATAGAGTGTTTCAAAACTCCTCCATCAAAAGTAAGGTTCAACACACTTAGTTGAACGTACAGATCAGAAAGAAGTTTCACAGAATTCTTCTGTGTAGTTTTTATTTGAAGGTATTCCTTTTTCCGCAATAGGCCTCATAGCGCTCCAGATGTCCACTTTCAGTTAAAACACAAAGAGTGTTTCAAAACTCCTCAATCAAAAGTAAGGTTCAACTCTGATAGTAGAACGCACAGATCAGAAATAAGTTTCACAGAATGCTTCTGTGTAGTCTTTATTTGAAGATATGCCTTTTTAAGCGATAGGTCTCATAACGCTCCAAATGTCCTCTTGCAGTTTCTACAGAAAGAGTGTTTCAAAACTCCTTAATTCAAAGTAAGGTCCAATTCTGTTAACTGAACGCACAGATCAGAAGGAAGTTTCACAAGATCCTTCTGTATACTTTTTATTTGAAGATATTACTTTTTCTGAGATAGGCCACATTGCACTCCAAATGTCCACTTGCAGTATATACAGAAAAAGTGTTTCCAATCTCCTCAATCAAAAGTGAGGTTCAACTCTCTTATTTGAACGCGCAGATCAGAAAAAAGTTTCACAGAATGCTTTGTGTAGATTGTATTTGAAGATATTCCTTTTTGCATGATAGGCCTCATAGCGATCAAAATTTCCACTTGCGCTTTCTACAGAAAGACTTTCAAAACTCCTGAATCAAAAGTAGTTTGCAACTCTGTTATTTCAACGGACATATCAGAGAGAAGTTTCACAGAATGCTTCTGTGTAGTTTTTATTTGAAGATATTACTTTTTCCACTATAGGCCTAATAGCGCTGCAAATATTCATTTGCAGTTTCTACAGAAAGAGTGTTTCAAAACTCCTCAATCAAAAGTAAAGTTCAACTCTGTTAGTTGAATGCACAGATCAGAAAGAAGTTTCACAGAATGCTTCTGTGTAGTTTTTATTTGAAGATATTCCTTTTTTGGCGAAAGGCCTCGTAGCGCTCCAAATGACCAATTGCAGTTTCTAGAGAAAGGGTGTTTCAAATCTCCTCAATCAGAAGTAAGTTTCAACTCTCTTAGTTGAACACACAGATCAGAAATAAGTTTCACAGAATGCTTCTGTGTAGTTTTTATTTGAAGATATTGCTATTTCTGCGAAAGCCTCATAGCACTCCAAATATCCACTTTCAGTTACCTCAGAAAGAGTGTTTCAAAACACCTCAATAAAAAGTAATGTTCAACTCTGTTAGTTGATCTCACCGATCAGAAAGTAGATTCACTGAATGCTTCTGGGTAGTTTTTATTTGAATATATTCCTTTTTCTGCCATGGGCCTCATAGCACTACAAATGTCCAGTTGCAGTTTATATAGAAAGAATGTTTCAAAACTCTTCAATCAAAAGTAAGTTTCAACTCTGTTGGCTGAATGCAGAGAACAGAAAAATGTTTCAAAGAATGCTTCTTTGTAGTTTTTATTTGAATATATTACTTTTTCCGCGATATGCACCGTAGCACTACAAATGTCCACTTGCTGTTTCTACAGAAAGAGTGTTTCAGAACACCTCAATAAAAGGTGAGGTTCAACACTTTAGTTGAACTCACAGCTCAGAAAGAAGTTTCACAGAATGCTTCTGTGTAGTTTTTATTTGAATATATTCCTTTTTCCGCGATAGGCCTCATAGCGCTCCAAATGTCCTCTTGTGGTTTGTACAGAATGAGTGTTTCAAAACTCCTCAATGAAATGTCAGTTTCAACTTGGTTAGTTGAACGCACAGATCAGAAAGAAGTTTCACAGACTGCTTCTTTGTAGTTTTTATTTGAATATATTCCTTTTTCTGCGATTGGCCTCGTAGCGCTAGAATTGTACACTTGCAGTTTCTACAGAAAGTGTGTTTGAAAAATCCTCAATCAAAAGTAAGCTTCTACACTGTTAGTAGAATGCACAAATCAGAAATATGTTTCACAGAATGCTTCTCTGTAGTTTTTATTTGAAGATATTCCTTTTTCCGCAATAGACCTCATAGGGCTCCAAATGTCCACTTCCAGTTTCTACAGAAAGTGTGTTTGAAAACTCCGCAATCAAAAGTAATTTTAAACTCTGATAGTTGAACGCACAGATCAGAAATAAGTTTCACAGAATGCCTCTGTGTAGTTTTTATTTCAGGAGATTCCTTTTTCCACCATAGGCCTCATAGCGCTCCAAATGTCCACTTTCAGTTTCTACAGAAAGAGTGTTTCAAAACTCCGCAATCAAAAGTAATTTTCAACTCTGATAGTTGAACGCACGGATCAGAAAGGAGGTTCGCAGAATGCTTCTGTGTAGTTTTTATTTGAAGATATTCCTTTTTCGGCGAAAGGCCTCGTAGCGCTCCAAATGACCAATTGCAGTTTCTAGGGAAAGAGTGTTTCAAATCTCCTCAATCAGAAGTAAGTTTCAACCCTCTTAGTTGAACACACAGATCAGAAATAAGTTTCACACAATGCTTCTGTGTAGTTTTTATTTGAAGATATTGCTATTTCTGTGAAAGCCTCATAGCACTCCAAATATCCACTTTCAGTTACCTCAGAAGGAGTGTTTCAAAACACCTAAATAAAAAAGTAATGTTCAACTCTGTTAGTTGATCTCACCGATCAGAAAGAAGATTCACTGAATGCTTCTGGGTAGTTTTTATTTGAATATATTCCTTTTTCTGCAATAGGCCTCATAGCACTCCAAATGTCCAGTTGCCGTTTCTATAGAAAGAATGTTTCAAAACTCTTCAATCAAAAGTAAGTTTCAAGTCTGTTGGCTGAATGCACAGAACAGAAAATGTTTCAGAGAATGCTTCTTTGTAGTTTGTATTTGAATATATTCCTTTTTCCACGATAGGCCTCATAGTGCTCCAAATGTCCACTTGCAGCTTCTACAATAAGAGGGATTCAAAACTTCTCAATCAGAAGTAACGCTCAACTCTTTTAGTTGAACGCACAGCTCAGAAAGAAGTTTCACTGAATGATTCTGCGTAGTTTTTATTTGAAGATATTCCTTTTTCCGCGATAGGCCTCATTGTGCTACAAATGTCCACTTGCAGTTTCTACAGATAGAGTGTTTCAAAACTCCTCCATCAAAAGTAAGGTTCAACACACTTAGTTGAACGTACAGATCAGAAAGAAGTTTCACAGAATTCTTCTGTGTAGTTTTTATTTGAAGGTATTCCTTTTTCCGCAATAGGCCTCATAGCGCTCCAGATGTCCACTTTCAGTTAAAACACAAAGAGTGTTTCAAAACTCCTCAATCAAAAGTAAGGTTCAACTCTGATAGTAGAACGCACAGATCAGAAATAAGTTTCACAGAATGCTTCTGTGTAGTCTTTATTTGAAGATATGCCTTTTTAAGCGATAGGTCTCATAACGCTCCAAATGTCCTCTTGCAGTTTCTACAGAAAGAGTGTTTCA
This sequence comes from Symphalangus syndactylus, assembly GCF_028878055.3. Classification (NCBI taxonomy): domain Eukaryota; kingdom Metazoa; phylum Chordata; class Mammalia; order Primates; family Hylobatidae; genus Symphalangus; species Symphalangus syndactylus. The sequence goes on along the minus strand of NC_072434.2, from coordinate 43,582,991 downwards.
AAACTCCTTAATTCAAAGTAAGGTCCAATTCTGTTAACTGAACGCACAGATCAGAAGGAAGTTTCACAAGATCCTTCTGTATACTTTTTATTTGAAGATATTACTTTTTCTGAGATAGGCCACATTGCACTCCAAATGTCCACTTGCAGTATATACAGAAAAAGTGTTTCCAATCTCCTCAATCAAAAGTGAGGTTCAACTCTCTTATTTGAACGCGCAGATCAGAAAAAAGTTTCACAGAATGCTTTGTGTAGATTGTATTTGAAGATATTCCTTTTTGCATGATAGGCCTCATAGCGATCAAAATTTCCACTTGCGCTTTCTACAGAAAGACTTTCAAAACTCCTGAATCAAAAGTAGTTTGCAACTCTGTTATTTCAACGGACATATCAGAGAGAAGTTTCACAGAATGCTTCTGTGTAGTTTTTATTTGAAGATATTACTTTTTCCACTATAGGCCTAATAGCGCTGCAAATATTCATTTGCAGTTTCTACAGAAAGAGTGTTTCAAAACTCCTCAATCAAAAGTAAAGTTCAACTCTGTTAGTTGAATGCACAGATCAGAAAGAAGTTTCACAGAATGCTTCTGTGTAGTTTTTATTTGAAGATATTCCTTTTTTGGCGAAAGGCCTCGTAGCGCTCCAAATGACCAATTGCAGTTTCTAGAGAAAGGGTGTTTCAAATCTCCTCAATCAGAAGTAAGTTTCAACTCTCTTAGTTGAACACACAGATCAGAAATAAGTTTCACAGAATGCTTCTGTGTAGTTTTTATTTGAAGATATTGCTATTTCTGCGAAAGCCTCATAGCACTCCAAATATCCACTTTCAGTTACCTCAGAAAGAGTGTTTCAAAACACCTCAATAAAAAGTAATGTTCAACTCTGTTAGTTGATCTCACCGATCAGAAAGTAGATTCACTGAATGCTTCTGGGTAGTTTTTATTTGAATATATTCCTTTTTCTGCCATGGGCCTCATAGCACTACAAATGTCCAGTTGCAGTTTATATAGAAAGAATGTTTCAAAACTCTTCAATCAAAAGTAAGTTTCAACTCTGTTGGCTGAATGCAGAGAACAGAAAAATGTTTCAAAGAATGCTTCTTTGTAGTTTTTATTTGAATATATTACTTTTTCCGCGATATGCACCGTAGCACTACAAATGTCCACTTGCTGTTTCTACAGAAAGAGTGTTTCAGAACACCTCAATAAAAGGTGAGGTTCAACACTTTAGTTGAACTCACAGCTCAGAAAGAAGTTTCACAGAATGCTTCTGTGTAGTTTTTATTTGAATATATTCCTTTTTCCGCGATAGGCCTCATAGCGCTCCAAATGTCCTCTTGTGGTTTGTACAGAATGAGTGTTTCAAAACTCCTCAATGAAATGTCAGTTTCAACTTGGTTAGTTGAACGCACAGATCAGAAAGAAGTTTCACAGACTGCTTCTTTGTAGTTTTTATTTGAATATATTCCTTTTTCTGCGATTGGCCTCGTAGCGCTAGAATTGTACACTTGCAGTTTCTACAGAAAGTGTGTTTGAAAAATCCTCAATCAAAAGTAAGCTTCTACACTGTTAGTAGAATGCACAAATCAGAAATATGTTTCACAGAATGCTTCTCTGTAGTTTTTATTTGAAGATATTCCTTTTTCCGCAATAGACCTCATAGGGCTCCAAATGTCCACTTCCAGTTTCTACAGAAAGTGTGTTTGAAAACTCCGCAATCAAAAGTAATTTTAAACTCTGATAGTTGAACGCACAGATCAGAAATAAGTTTCACAGAATGCCTCTGTGTAGTTTTTATTTCAGGAGATTCCTTTTTCCACCATAGGCCTCATAGCGCTCCAAATGTCCACTTTCAGTTTCTACAGAAAGAGTGTTTCAAAACTCCGCAATCAAAAGTAATTTTCAACTCTGATAGTTGAACGCACGGATCAGAAAGGAGGTTCGCAGAATGCTTCTGTGTAGTTTTTATTTGAAGATATTCCTTTTTCGGCGAAAGGCCTCGTAGCGCTCCAAATGACCAATTGCAGTTTCTAGGGAAAGAGTGTTTCAAATCTCCTCAATCAGAAGTAAGTTTCAACCCTCTTAGTTGAACACACAGATCAGAAATAAGTTTCACACAATGCTTCTGTGTAGTTTTTATTTGAAGATATTGCTATTTCTGTGAAAGCCTCATAGCACTCCAAATATCCACTTTCAGTTACCTCAGAAGGAGTGTTTCAAAACACCTCAATAAAAAAGTAATGTTCAACTCTGTTAGTTGATCTCACCGATCATAAAGAAGATTCACTGAATGCTTCTGGGTAGTTTTTATTTGAATATATTCCTTTTTCTGCAATAGGCCTCATAGCACTCCAAATGTCCAGTTGCCGTTTCTATAGAAAGAATGTTTCAAAACTCTTCAATCAAAAGTAAGTTTCAAGTCTGTTGGCTGAATGCACAGAACAGAAAATGTTTCAGAGAATGCTTCTTTGTAGTTTGTATTTGAATATATTCCTTTTTCCACGATAGGCCTCATAGTGCTCCAAATGTCCACTTGCAGCTTCTACAATAAGAGGGATTCAAAACTTCTCAATCAGAAGTAACGCTCAACTCTTTTAGTTGAACGCACAGCTCAGAAAGAAGTTTCACTGAATGATTCTGCGTAGTTTTTATTTGAAGATATTCCTTTTTCCGCGATAGGCCTCATTGTGCTACAAATGTCCACTTGCAGTTTCTACAGATAGAGTGTTTCAAAACTCCTCCATCAAAAGTAAGGTTCAACACACTTAGTTGAACGTACAGATCAGAAAGAAGTTTCACAGAATTCTTCTGTGTAGTTTTTATTTGAAGGTATTCCTTTTTCCGCAATAGGCCTCATAGCGCTCCAGATGTCCACTTTCAGTTAAAACACAAAGAGTGTTTCAAAACTCCTCAATCAAAAGTAAGGTTCAACTCTGATAGTAGAACGCACAGATCAGAAATAAGTTTCACAGAATGCTTCTGTGTAGTCTTTATTTGAAGATATGCCTTTTTAAGCGATAGGTCTCATAACGCTCCAAATGTCCTCTTGCAGTTTCTACAGAAAGAGTGTTTCAAAACTCCTTAATTCAAAGTAAGGTCCAATTCTGTTAACTGAACGCACAGATCAGAAGGAAGTTTCACAAGATCCTTCTGTATACTTTTTATTTGAAGATATTACTTTTTCTGAGATAGGCCACATTGCACTCCAAATGTCCACTTGCAGTATATACAGAAAAAGTGTTTCCAATCTCCTCAATCAAAAGTGAGGTTCAACTCTCTTATTTGAACGCGCAGATCAGAAAAAAGTTTCACAGAATGCTTTGTGTAGATTGTATTTGAAGATATTCCTTTTTGCATGATAGGCCTCTTGGCGATCAAAATTTCCACTTGCGCTTTCTACAGAAAGACTTTCAAAACTCCTGAATCAAAAGTAGTTTGCAACTCTGTTATTTCAACGGACATATCAGAGAGAAGTTTCACAGAATGCTTCTGTGTAGTTTTTATTTGAAGATATTACTTTTTCCACTATAGGCCTAATAGCGCTGCAAATATTCATTTGCAGTTTCTACAGAAAGAGTGTTTCAAAACTCCTCAATCAAAAGTAAAGTTCAACTCTGTTAGTTGAATGCACAGATCAGAAAGAAGTTTCACAGAATGCTTCTGTGTAGTTTTTATTTGAAGATATTCCTTTTTTGGCGAAAGGCCTCGTAGCGCTCCAAATGACCAATTGCAGTTTCTAGAGAAAGGGTGTTTCAAATCTCCTCAATCAGAAGTAAGTTTCAACTCTCTTAGTTGAACACACAGATCAGAAATAAGTTTCACAGAATGCTTCTGTGTAGTTTTTATTTGAAGATATTGCTATTTCTGCGAAAGCCTCATAGCACTCCAAATATCCACTTTCAGTTACCTCAGAAAGAGTGTTTCAAAACACCTCAATAAAAAGTAATGTTCAACTCTGTTAGTTGATCTCACCGATCAGAAAGTAGATTCACTGAATGCTTCTGGGTAGTTTTTATTTGAATATATTCCTTTTTCTGCCATGGGCCTCATAGCACTACAAATGTCCAGTTGCAGTTTATATAGAAAGAATGTTTCAAAACTCTTCAATCAAAAGTAAGTTTCAACTCTGTTGGCTGAATGCAGAGAACAGAAAAATGTTTCAAAGAATGCTTCTTTGTAGTTTTTATTTGAATATATTACTTTTTCCGCGATATGCACCGTAGCACTACAAATGTCCACTTGCTGTTTCTACAGAAAGAGTGTTTCAGAACACCTCAATAAAAGGTGAGGTTCAACACTTTAGTTGAACTCACAGCTCAGAAAGAAGTTTCACAGAATGCTTCTGTGTAGTTTTTATTTGAATATATTCCTTTTTCCGCGATAGGCCTCATAGCGCTCCAAATGTCCTCTTGTGGTTTGTACAGAATGAGTGTTTCAAAACTCCTCAATGAAATGTCAGTTTCAACTTGGTTAGTTGAACGCACAGATCAGAAAGAAGTTTCACAGACTGCTTCTTTGTAGTTTTTATTTGAATATATTCCTTTTTCTGCGATTGGCCTCGTAGCGCTAGAATTGTACACTTGCAGTTTCTACAGAAAGTGTGTTTGAAAAATCCTCAATCAAAAGTAAGCTTCTACACTGTTAGTAGAATGCACAAATCAGAAATATGTTTCACAGAATGCTTCTCTGTAGTTTTTATTTGAAGATATTCCTTTTTCCGCAATAGACCTCATAGGGCTCCAAATGTCCACTTCCAGTTTCTACAGAAAGTGTGTTTGAAAACTCCGCAATCAAAAGTAATTTTAAACTCTGATAGTTGAACGCACAGATCAGAAATAAGTTTCACAGAATGCCTCTGTGTAGTTTTTATTTCAGGAGATTCCTTTTTCCACCATAGGCCTCATAGCGCTCCAAATGTCCACTTTCAGTTTCTACAGAAAGAGTGTTTCAAAACTCCGCAATCAAAAGTAATTTTCAACTCTGATAGTTGAACGCACGGATCAGAAAGGAGGTTCGCAGAATGCTTCTGTGTAGTTTTTATTTGAAGATATTCCTTTTTCGGCGAAAGGCCTCGTAGCGCTCCAAATGACCAATTGCAGTTTCTAGGGAAAGAGTGTTTCAAATCTCCTCAATCAGAAGTAAGTTTCAAACCTCTTAGTTGAACACACAGATCAGAAATAAGTTTCACACAATGCTTCTGTGTAGTTTTTATTTGAAGATATTGCTATTTCTGTGAAAGCCTCATAGCACTCCAAATATCCACTTTCAGTTACCTCAGAAGGAGTGTTTCAAAACACCTCAATAAAAAAGTAATGTTCAACTCTGTTAGTTGATCTCACCGATCATAAAGAAGATTCACTGAATGCTTCTGGGTAGTTTTTATTTGAATATATTCCTTTTTCTGCAATAGGCCTCATAGCACTCCAAATGTCCAGTTGCCGTTTCTATAGAAAGAATGTTTCAAAACTCTTCAATCAAAAGTAAGTTTCAAGTCTGTTGGCTGAATGCACAGAACAGAAAATGTTTCAGAGAATGCTTCTTTGTAGTTTGTATTTGAATATATTCCTTTTTCCACGATAGGCCTCATAGTGCTCCAAATGTCCACTTGCAGCTTCTACAATAAGAGGGATTCAAAACTTCTCAATCAGAAGTAACGCTCAACTCTTTTAGTTGAACGCACAGCTCAGAAAGAAGTTTCACTGAATGATTCTGCGTAGTTTTTATTTGAAGATATTCCTTTTTCCGCGATAGGCCTCATTGTGCTACAAATGTCCACTTGCAGTTTCTACAGATAGAGTGTTTCAAAACTCCTCCATCAAAAGTAAGGTTCAACACACTTAGTTGAACGTACAGATCAGAAAGAAGTTTCACAGAATTCTTCTGTGTAGTTTTTATTTGAAGGTATTCCTTTTTCCGCAATAGGCCTCATAGCGCTCCAGATGTCCACTTTCAGTTAAAACACAAAGAGTGTTTCAAAACTCCTCAATCAAAAGTAAGGTTCAACTCTGATAGTAGAACGCACAGATCAGAAATAAGTTTCACAGAATGCTTCTGTGTAGTCTTTATTTGAAGATATGCCTTTTTAAGCGATAGGTCTCATAACGCTCCAAATGTCCTCTTGCAGTTTCTACAGAAAGAGTGTTTCAAAACTCCTTAATTCAAAGTAAGGTCCAATTCTGTTAACTGAACGCACAGATCAGAAGGAAGTTTCACAAGATCCTTCTGTATACTTTTTATTTGAAGATATTACTTTTTCTGAGATAGGCCACATTGCACTCCAAATGTCCACTTGCAGTATATACAGAAAAAGTGTTTCCAATCTCCTCAATCAAAAGTGAGGTTCAACTCTCTTATTTGAACGCGCAGATCAGAAAAAAGTTTCACAGAATGCTTTGTGTAGATTGTATTTGAAGATATTCCTTTTTGCATGATAGGCCTCATAGCGATCAAAATTTCCACTTGCGCTTTCTACAGAAAGACTTTCAAAACTCCTGAATCAAAAGTAGTTTGCAACTCTGTTATTTCAACGGACATATCAGAGAGAAGTTTCACAGAATGCTTCTGTGTAGTTTTTATTTGAAGATATTACTTTTTCCACTATAGGCCTAATAGCGCTGCAAATATTCATTTGCAGTTTCTACAGAAAGAGTGTTTCAAAACTCCTCAATCAAAAGTAAAGTTCAACTCTGTTAGTTGAATGCACAGATCAGAAAGAAGTTTCACAGAATGCTTCTGTGTAGTTTTTATTTGAAGATATTCCTTTTTTGGCGAAAGGCCTCGTAGCGCTCCAAATGACCAATTGCAGTTTCTAGAGAAAGGGTGTTTCAAATCTCCTCAATCAGAAGTAAGTTTCAACTCTCTTAGTTGAACACACAGATCAGAAATAAGTTTCACAGAATGCTTCTGTGTAGTTTTTATTTGAAGATATTGCTATTTCTGCGAAAGCCTCATAGCACTCCAAATATCCACTTTCAGTTACCTCAGAAAGAGTGTTTCAAAACACCTCAATAAAAAGTAATGTTCAACTCTGTTAGTTGATCTCACCGATCAGAAAGTAGATTCACTGAATGCTTCTGGGTAGTTTTTATTTGAATATATTCCTTTTTCTGCCATGGGCCTCATAGCACTACAAATGTCCAGTTGCAGTTTATATAGAAAGAATGTTTCAAAACTCTTCAATCAAAAGTAAGTTTCAACTCTGTTGGCTGAATGCAGAGAACAGAAAAATGTTTCAAAGAATGCTTCTTTGTAGTTTTTATTTGAATATATTACTTTTTCCGCGATATGCACCGTAGCACTACAAATGTCCACTTGCTGTTTCTACAGAAAGAGTGTTTCAGAACACCTCAATAAAAGGTGAGGTTCAACACTTTAGTTGAACTCACAGCTCAGAAAGAAGTTTCACAGAATGCTTCTGTGTAGTTTTTATTTGAATATATTCCTTTTTCCGCGATAGGCCTCATAGCGCTCCAAATGTCCTCTTGTGGTTTGTACAGAATGAGTGTTTCAAAACTCCTCAATGAAATGTCAGTTTCAACTTGGTTAGTTGAACGCACAGATCAGAAAGAAGTTTCACAGACTGCTTCTTTGTAGTTTTTATTTGAATATATTCCTTTTTCTGCGATTGGCCTCGTAGCGCTAGAATTGTACACTTGCAGTTTCTACAGAAAGTGTGTTTGAAAAATCCTCAATCAAAAGTAAGCTTCTACACTGTTAGTAGAATGCACAAATCAGAAATATGTTTCACAGAATGCTTCTCTGTAGTTTTTATTTGAAGATATTCCTTTTTCCGCAATAGACCTCATAGGGCTCCAAATGTCCACTTCCAGTTTCTACAGAAAGTGTGTTTGAAAACTCCGCAATCAAAAGTAATTTTAAACTCTGATAGTTGAACGCACAGATCAGAAATAAGTTTCACAGAATGCCTCTGTGTAGTTTTTATTTCAGGAGATTCCTTTTTCCACCATAGGCCTCATAGCGCTCCAAATGTCCACTTTCAGTTTCTACAGAAAGAGTGTTTCAAAACTCCGCAATCAAAAGTAATTTTCAACTCTGATAGTTGAACGCACGGATCAGAAAGGAGGTTCGCAGAATGCTTCTGTGTAGTTTTTATTTGAAGATATTCCTTTTTCGGCGAAAGGCCTCGTAGCGCTCCAAATGACCAATTGCAGTTTCTAGGGAAAGAGTGTTTCAAATCTCCTCAATCAGAAGTAAGTTTCAACCCTCTTAGTTGAACACACAGATCAGAAATAAGTTTCACACAATGCTTCTGTGTAGTTTTTATTTGAAGATATTGCTATTTCTGTGAAAGCCTCATAGCACTCCAAATATCCACTTTCAGTTACCTCAGAAGGAGTGTTTCAAAACACCTCAATAAAAAAGTAATGTTCAACTCTGTTAGTTGATCTCACCGATCATAAAGAAGATTCACTGAATGCTTCTGGGTAGTTTTTATTTGAATATATTCCTTTTTCTGCAATAGGCCTCATAGCACTCCAAATGTCCAGTTGCCGTTTCTATAGAAAGAATGTTTCAAAACTCTTCAATCAAAAGTAAGTTTCAAGTCTGTTGGCTGAATGCACAGAACAGAAAATGTTTCAGAGAATGCTTCTTTGTAGTTTGTATTTGAATATATTCCTTTTTCCACGATAGGCCTCATAGTGCTCCAAATGTCCACTTGCAGCTTCTACAATAAGAGGGATTCAAAACTTCTCAATCAGAAGTAACGCTCAACTCTTTTAGTTGAACGCACAGCTCAGAAAGAAGTTTCACTGAATGATTCTGCGTAGTTTTTATTTGAAGATATTCCTTTTTCCGCGATAGGCCTCATTGTGCTACAAATGTCCACTTGCAGTTTCTACAGATAGAGTGTTTCAAAACTCCTCCATCAAAAGTAAGGTTCAACACACTTAGTTGAACGTACAGATCAGAAAGAAGTTTCACAGAATTCTTCTGTGTAGTTTTTATTTGAAGGTATTCCTTTTTCCGCAATAGGCCTCATAGCGCTCCAGATGTCCACTTTCAGTTAAAACACAAAGAGTGTTTCAAAACTCCTCAATCAAAAGTAAGGTTCAACTCTGATAGTAGAACGCACAGATCAGAAATAAGTTTCACAGAATGCTTCTGTGTAGTCTTTATTTGAAGATATGCCTTTTTAAGCGATAGGTCTCATAACGCTCCAAATGTCCTCTTGCAGTTTCTACAGAAAGAGTGTTTCAAAACTCCTTAATTCAAAGTAAGGTCCAATTCTGTTAACTGAACGCACAGATCAGAAGGAAGTTTCACAAGATCCTTCTGTATACTTTTTATTTGAAGATATTACTTTTTCTGAGATAGGCCACATTGCACTCCAAATGTCCACTTGCAGTATATACAGAAAAAGTGTTTCCAATCTCCTCAATCAAAAGTGAGGTTCAACTCTCTTATTTGAACGCGCAGATCAGAAAAAAGTTTCACAGAATGCTTTGTGTAGATTGTATTTGAAGATATTCCTTTTTGCATGATAGGCCTCATAGCGATCAAAATTTCCACTTGCGCTTTCTACAGAAAGACTTTCAAAACTCCTGAATCAAAAGTAGTTTGCAACTCTGTTATTTCAACGGACATATCAGAGAGAAGTTTCACAGAATGCTTCTGTGTAGTTTTTATTTGAAGATATTACTTTTTCCACTATAGGCCTAATAGCGCTGCAAATATTCATTTGCAGTTTCTACAGAAAGAGTGTTTCAAAACTCCTCAATCAAAAGTAAAGTTCAACTCTGTTAGTTGAATGCACAGATCAGAAAGAAGTTTCACAGAATGCTTCTGTGTAGTTTTTATTTGAAGATATTCCTTTTTTGGCGAAAGGCCTCGTAGCGCTCCAAATGACCAATTGCAGTTTCTAGAGAAAGGGTGTTTCAAATCTCCTCAATCAGAAGTAAGTTTCAACTCTCTTAGTTGAACACACAGATCAGAAATAAGTTTCACAGAATGCTTCTGTGTAGTTTTTATTTGAAGATATTGCTATTTCTGCGAAAGCCTCATAGCACTCCAAATATCCACTTTCAGTTACCTCAGAAAGAGTGTTTCAAAACACCTCAATAAAAAGTAATGTTCAACTCTGTTAGTTGATCTCACCGATCAGAAAGTAGATTCACTGAATGCTTCTGGGTAGTTTTTATTTGAATATATTCCTTTTTCTGCCATGGGCCTCATAGCACTACAAATGTCCAGTTGCAGTTTATATAGAAAGAATGTTTCAAAACTCTTCAATCAAAAGTAAGTTTCAACTCTGTTGGCTGAATGCAGAGAACAGAAAAATGTTTCAAAGAATGCTTCTTTGTAGTTTTTATTTGAATATATTACTTTTTCCGCGATATGCACCGTAGCACTACAAATGTCCACTTGCTGTTTCTACAGAAAGAGTGTTTCAGAACACCTCAATAAAAGGTGAGGTTCAACACTTTAGTTGAACTCACAGCTCAGAAAGAAGTTTCACAGAATGCTTCTGTGTAGTTTTTATTTGAATATATTCCTTTTTCCGCGATAGGCCTCATAGCGCTCCAAATGTCCTCTTGTGGTTTGTACAGAATGAGTGTTTCAAAACTCCTCAATGAAATGTCAGTTTCAACTTGGTTAGTTGAACGCACAGATCAGAAAGAAGTTTCACAGACTGCTTCTTTGTAGTTTTTATTTGAATATATTCCTTTTTCTGCGATTGGCCTCGTAGCGCTAGAATTGTACACTTGCAGTTTCTACAGAAAGTGTGTTTGAAAAATCCTCAATCAAAAGTAAGCTTCTACACTGTTAGTAGAATGCACAAATCAGAAATATGTTTCACAGAATGCTTCTCTGTAGTTTTTATTTGAAGATATTCCTTTTTCCGCAATAGACCTCATAGGGCTCCAAATGTCCACTTCCAGTTTCTACAGAAAGTGTGTTTGAAAACTCCGCAATCAAAAGTAATTTTAAACTCTGATAGTTGAACGCACAGATCAGAAATAAGTTTCACAGAATGCCTCTGTGTAGTTTTTATTTCAGGAGATTCCTTTTTCCACCATAGGCCTCATAGCGCTCCAAATGTCCACTTTCAGTTTCTACAGAAAGAGTGTTTCAAAACTCCGCAATCAAAAGTAATTTTCAACTCTGATAGTTGAACGCACGGATCAGAAAGGAGGTTCGCAGAATGCTTCTGTGTAGTTTTTATTTGAAGATATTCCTTTTTCGGCGAAAGGCCTCGTAGCGCTCCAAATGACCAATTGCAGTTTCTAGGGAAAGAGTGTTTCAAATCTCCTCAATCAGAAGTAAGTTTCAACCCTCTTAGTTGAACACACAGATCAGAAATAAGTTTCACACAATGCTTCTGTGTAGTTTTTATTTGAAGATATTGCTATTTCTGTGAAAGCCTCATAGCACTCCAAATATCCACTTTCAGTTACCTCAGAAGGAGTGTTTCAAAACACCTCAATAAAAAAGTAATGTTCAACTCTGTTAGTTGATCTCACCGATCATAAAGAAGATTCACTGAATGCTTCTGGGTAGTTTTTATTTGAATATATTCCTTTTTCTGCAATAGGCCTCATAGCACTCCAAATGTCCAGTTGCCGTTTCTATAGAAAGAATGTTTCAAAACTCTTCAATCAAAAGTAAGTTTCAAGTCTGTTGGCTGAATGCACAGAACAGAAAATGTTTCAGAGAATGCTTCTTTGTAGTTTGTATTTGAATATATTCCTTTTTCCACGATAGGCCTCATAGTGCTCCAAATGTCCACTTGCAGCTTCTACAATAAGAGGGATTCAAAACTTCTCAATCAGAAGTAACGCTCAACTCTTTTAGTTGAACGCACAGCTCAGAAAGAAGTTTCACTGAATGATTCTGCGTAGTTTTTATTTGAAGATATTCCTTTTTCCGCGATAGGCCTCATTGTGCTACAAATGTCCACTTGCAGTTTCTACAGATAGAGTGTTTCAAAACTCCTCCATCAAAAGTAAGGTTCAACACACTTAGTTGAACGTACAGATCAGAAAGAAGTTTCACAGAATTCTTCTGTGTAGTTTTTATTTGAAGGTATTCCTTTTTCCGCAATAGGCCTCATAGCGCTCCAGATGTCCACTTTCAGTTAAAACACAAAGAGTGTTTCAAAACTCCTCAATCAAAAGTAAGGTTCAACTCTGATAGTAGAACGCACAGATCAGAAATAAGTTTCACAGAATGCTTCTGTGTAGTCTTTATTTGAAGATATGCCTTTTTAAGCGATAGGTCTCATAACGCTCCAAATGTCCTCTTGCAGTTTCTACAGAAAGAGTGTTTCAAAACTCCTTAATTCAAAGTAAGGTCCAATTCTGTTAACTGAACGCACAGATCAGAAGGAAGTTTCACAAGATCCTTCTGTATACTTTTTATTTGAAGATATTACTTTTTCTGAGATAGGCCACATTGCACTCCAAATGTCCACTTGCAGTATATACAGAAAAAGTGTTTCCAATCTCCTCAATCAAAAGTGAGGTTCAACTCTCTTATTTGAACGCGCAGATCAGAAAAAAGTTTCACAGAATGCTTTGTGTAGATTGTATTTGAAGATATTCCTTTTTGCATGATAGGCCTCATAGCGATCAAAATTTCCACTTGCGCTTTCTACAGAAAGACTTTCAAAACTCCTGAATCAAAAGTAGTTTGCAACTCTGTTATTTCAACGGACATATCAGAGAGAAGTTTCACAGAATGCTTCTGTGTAGTTTTTATTTGAAGATATTACTTTTTCCACTATAGGCCTAATAGCGCTGCAAATATTCATTTGCAGTTTCTACAGAAAGAGTGTTTCAAAACTCCTCAATCAAAAGTAAAGTTCAACTCTGTTAGTTGAATGCACAGATCAGAAAGAAGTTTCACAGAATGCTTCTGTGTAGTTTTTATTTGAAGATATTCCTTTTTTGGCGAAAGGCCTCGTAGCGCTCCAAATGACCAATTGCAGTTTCTAGAGAAAGGGTGTTTCAAATCTCCTCAATCAGAAGTAAGTTTCAACTCTCTTAGTTGAACACACAGATCAGAAATAAGTTTCACAGAATGCTTCTGTGTAGTTTTTATTTGAAGATATTGCTATTTCTGCGAAAGCCTCATAGCACTCCAAATATCCACTTTCAGTTACCTCAGAAAGAGTGTTTCAAAACACCTCAATAAAAAGTAATGTTCAACTCTGTTAGTTGATCTCACCGATCAGAAAGTAGATTCACTGAATGCTTCTGGGTAGTTTTTATTTGAATATATTCCTTTTTCTGCCATGGGCCTCATAGCACTACAAATGTCCAGTTGCAGTTTATATAGAAAGAATGTTTCAAAACTCTTCAATCAAAAGTAAGTTTCAACTCTGTTGGCTGAATGCAGAGAACAGAAAAATGTTTCAAAGAATGCTTCTTTGTAGTTTTTATTTGAATATATTACTTTTTCCGCGATATGCACCGTAGCACTACAAATGTCCACTTGCTGTTTCTACAGAAAGAGTGTTTCAGAACACCTCAATAAAAGGTGAGGTTCAACACTTTAGTTGAACTCACAGCTCAGAAAGAAGTTTCACAGAATGCTTCTGTGTAGTTTTTATTTGAATATATTCCTTTTTCCGCGATAGGCCTCATAGCGCTCCAAATGTCCTCTTGTGGTTTGTACAGAATGAGTGTTTCAAAACTCCTCAATGAAATGTCAGTTTCAACTTGGTTAGTTGAACGCACAGATCAGAAAGAAGTTTCACAGACTGCTTCTTTGTAGTTTTTATTTGAATATATTCCTTTTTCTGCGATTGGCCTCGTAGCGCTAGAATTGTACACTTGCAGTTTCTACAGAAAGTGTGTTTGAAAAATCCTCAATCAAAAGTAAGCTTCTACACTGTTAGTAGAATGCACAAATCAGAAATATGTTTCACAGAATGCTTCTCTGTAGTTTTTATTTGAAGATATTCCTTTTTCCGCAATAGACCTCATAGGGCTCCAAATGTCCACTTCCAGTTTCTACAGAAAGTGTGTTTGAAAACTCCGCAATCAAAAGTAATTTTAAACTCTGATAGTTGAACGCACAGATCAGAAATAAGTTTCACAGAATGCCTCTGTGTAGTTTTTATTTCAGGAGATTCCTTTTTCCACCATAGGCCTCATAGCGCTCCAAATGTCCACTTTCAGTTTCTACAGAAAGAGTGTTTCAAAACTCCGCAATCAAAAGTAATTTTCAACTCTGATAGTTGAACGCACGGATCAGAAAGGAGGTTCGCAGAATGCTTCTGTGTAGTTTTTATTTGAAGATATTCCTTTTTCGGCGAAAGGCCTCGTAGCGCTCCAAATGACCAATTGCAGTTTCTAGGGAAAGAGTGTTTCAAATCTCCTCAATCAGAAGTAAGTTTCAACCCTCTTAGTTGAACACACAGATCAGAAATAAGTTTCACACAATGCTTCTGTGTAGTTTTTATTTGAAGATATTGCTATTTCTGTGAAAGCCTCATAGCACTCCAAATATCCACTTTCAGTTACCTCAGAAGGAGTGTTTCAAAACACCTCAATAAAAAAGTAATGTTCAACTCTGTTAGTTGATCTCACCGATCAGAAAGAAGATTCACTGAATGCTTCTGGGTAGTTTTTATTTGAATATATTCCTTTTTCTGCAATAGGCCTCATAGCACTCCAAATGTCCAGTTGCCGTTTCTATAGAAAGAATGTTTCAAAACTCTTCAATCAAAAGTAAGTTTCAAGTCTGTTGGCTGAATGCACAGAACAGAAAATGTTTCAGAGAATGCTTCTTTGTAGTTTGTATTTGAATATATTCCTTTTTCCACGATAGGCCTCATAGTGCTCCAAATGTCCACTTGCAGCTTCTACAATAAGAGGGATTCAAAACTTCTCAATCAGAAGTAACGCTCAACTCTTTTAGTTGAACGCACAGCTCAGAAAGAAGTTTCACTGAATGATTCTGCGTAGTTTTTATTTGAAGATATTCCTTTTTCCGCGATAGGCCTCATTGTGCTACAAATGTCCACTTGCAGTTTCTACAGATAGAGTGTTTCAAAACTCCTCCATCAAAAGTAAGGTTCAACACACTTAGTTGAACGTACAGATCAGAAAGAAGTTTCACAGAATTCTTCTGTGTAGTTTTTATTTGAAGGTATTCCTTTTTCCGCAATAGGCCTCATAGCGCTCCAGATGTCCACTTTCAGTTAAAACACAAAGAGTGTTTCAAAACTCCTCAATCAAAAGTAAGGTTCAACTCTGATAGTAGAACGCACAGATCAGAAATAAGTTTCACAGAATGCTTCTGTGTAGTCTTTATTTGAAGATATGCCTTTTTAAGCGATAGGTCTCATAACGCTCCAAATGTCCTCTTGCAGTTTCTACAGAAAGAGTGTTTCAAAACTCCTTAATTCAAAGTAAGGTCCAATTCTGTTAACTGAACGCACAGATCAGAAGGAAGTTTCACAAGATCCTTCTGTATACTTTTTATTTGAAGATATTACTTTTTCTGAGATAGGCCACATTGCACTCCAAATGTCCACTTGCAGTATATACAGAAAAAGTGTTTCCAATCTCCTCAATCAAAAGTGAGGTTCAACTCTCTTATTTGAACGCGCAGATCAGAAAAAAGTTTCACAGAATGCTTTGTGTAGATTGTATTTGAAGATATTCCTTTTTGCATGATAGGCCTCATAGCGATCAAAATTTCCACTTGCGCTTTCTACAGAAAGACTTTCAAAACTCCTGAATCAAAAGTAGTTTGCAACTCTGTTATTTCAACGGACATATCAGAGAGAAGTTTCACAGAATGCTTCTGTGTAGTTTTTATTTGAAGATATTACTTTTTCCACTATAGGCCTAATAGCGCTGCAAATATTCATTTGCAGTTTCTACAGAAAGAGTGTTTCAAAACTCCTCAATCAAAAGTAAAGTTCAACTCTGTTAGTTGAATGCACAGATCAGAAAGAAGTTTCACAGAATGCTTCTGTGTAGTTTTTATTTGAAGATATTCCTTTTTTGGCGAAAGGCCTCGTAGCGCTCCAAATGACCAATTGCAGTTTCTAGAGAAAGGGTGTTTCAAATCTCCTCAATCAGAAGTAAGTTTCAACTCTCTTAGTTGAACACACAGATCAGAAATAAGTTTCACAGAATGCTTCTGTGTAGTTTTTATTTGAAGATATTGCTATTTCTGCGAAAGCCTCATAGCACTCCAAATATCCACTTTCAGTTACCTCAGAAAGAGTGTTTCAAAACACCTCAATAAAAAGTAATGTTCAACTCTGTTAGTTGATCTCACCGATCAGAAAGTAGATTCACTGAATGCTTCTGGGTAGTTTTTATTTGAATATATTCCTTTTTCTGCCATGGGCCTCATAGCACTACAAATGTCCAGTTGCAGTTTATATAGAAAGAATGTTTCAAAACTCTTCAATCAAAAGTAAGTTTCAACTCTGTTGGCTGAATGCAGAGAACAGAAAAATGTTTCAAAGAATGCTTCTTTGTAGTTTTTATTTGAATATATTACTTTTTCCGCGATATGCACCGTAGCACTACAAATGTCCACTTGCTGTTTCTACAGAAAGAGTGTTTCAGAACACCTCAATAAAAGGTGAGGTTCAACACTTTAGTTGAACTCACAGCTCAGAAAGAAGTTTCACAGAATGCTTCTGTGTAGTTTTTATTTGAATATATTCCTTTTTCCGCGATAGGCCTCATAGCGCTCCAAATGTCCTCTTGTGGTTTGTACAGAATGAGTGTTTCAAAACTCCTCAATGAAATGTCAGTTTCAACTTGGTTAGTTGAACGCACAGATCAGAAAGAAGTTTCACAGACTGCTTCTTTGTAGTTTTTATTTGAATATATTCCTTTTTCTGCGATTGGCCTCGTAGCGCTAGAATTGTACACTTGCAGTTTCTACAGAAAGTGTGTTTGAAAAATCCTCAATCAAAAGTAAGCTTCTACACTGTTAGTAGAATGCACAAATCAGAAATATGTTTCACAGAATGCTTCTCTGTAGTTTTTATTTGAAGATATTCCTTTTTCCGCAATAGACCTCATAGGGCTCCAAATGTCCACTTCCAGTTTCTACAGAAAGTGTGTTTGAAAACTCCGCAATCAAAAGTAATTTTAAACTCTGATAGTTGAACGCACAGATCAGAAATAAGTTTCACAGAATGCCTCTGTGTAGTTTTTATTTCAGGAGATTCCTTTTTCCACCATAGGCCTCATAGCGCTCCAAATGTCCACTTTCAGTTTCTACAGAAAGAGTGTTTCAAAACTCCGCAATCAAAAGTAATTTTCAACTCTGATAGTTGAACGCACGGATCAGAAAGGAGGTTCGCAGAATGCTTCTGTGTAGTTTTTATTTGAAGATATTCCTTTTTCGGCGAAAGGCCTCGTAGCGCTCCAAATGACCAATTGCAGTTTCTAGGGAAAGAGTGTTTCAAATCTCCTCAATCAGAAGTAAGTTTCAACCCTCTTAGTTGAACACACAGATCAGAAATAAGTTTCACACAATGCTTCTGTGTAGTTTTTATTTGAAGATATTGCTATTTCTGTGAAAGCCTCATAGCACTCCAAATATCCACTTTCAGTTACCTCAGAAGGAGTGTTTCAAAACACCTCAATAAAAAAGTAATGTTCAACTCTGTTAGTTGATCTCACCGATCATAAAGAAGATTCACTGAATGCTTCTGGGTAGTTTTTATTTGAATATATTCCTTTTTCTGCAATAGGCCTCATAGCACTCCAAATGTCCAGTTGCCGTTTCTATAGAAAGAATGTTTCAAAACTCTTCAATCAAAAGTAAGTTTCAAGTCTGTTGGCTGAATGCACAGAACAGAAAATGTTTCAGAGAATGCTTCTTTGTAGTTTTTATTTGAATATATTCCTTTTTCCACGATAGGCCTCATAGTGCTCCAAATGTCCACTTGCAGCTTCTACAATAAGAGGGATTCAAAACTTCTCAATCAGAAGTAACGCTCAACTCTTTTAGTTGAACGCACAGCTCAGAAAGAAGTTTCACTGAATGATTCTGCGTAGTTTTTATTTGAAGATATTCCTTTTTCCGCGATAGGCCTCATTGTGCTACAAATGTCCACTTGCAGTTTCTACAGATAGAGTGTTTCAAAACTCCTCCATCAAAAGTAAGGTTCAACACACTTAGTTGAACGTACAGATCAGAAAGAAGTTTCACAGAATTCTTCTGTGTAGTTTTTATTTGAAGGTATTCCTTTTTCCGCAATAGGCCTCATAGCGCTCCAGATGTCCACTTTCAGTTAAAACACAAAGAGTGTTTCAAAACTCCTCAATCAAAAGTAAGGTTCAACTCTGATAGTAGAACGCACAGATCAGAAATAAGTTTCACAGAATGCTTCTGTGTAGTCTTTATTTGAAGATATGCCTTTTTAAGCGATAGGTCTCATAACGCTCCAAATGTCCTCTTGCAGTTTCTACAGAAAGAGTGTTTCAAAACTCCTTAATTCAAAGTAAGGTCCAATTCTGTTAACTGAACGCACAGATCAGAAGGAAGTTTCACAAGATCCTTCTGTATACTTTTTATTTGAAGATATTACTTTTTCTGAGATAGGCCACATTGCACTCCAAATGTCCACTTGCAGTATATACAGAAAAAGTGTTTCCAATCTCCTCAATCAAAAGTGAGGTTCAACTCTCTTATTTGAACGCGCAGATCAGAAAAAAGTTTCACAGAATGCTTTGTGTAGATTGTATTTGAAGATATTCCTTTTTGCATGATAGGCCTCATAGCGATCAAAATTTCCACTTGCGCTTTCTACAGAAAGACTTTCAAAACTCCTGAATCAAAAGTAGTTTGCAACTCTGTTATTTCAACGGACATATCAGAGAGAAGTTTCACAGAATGCTTCTGTGTAGTTTTTATTTGAAGATATTACTTTTTCCACTATAGGCCTAATAGCGCTGCAAATATTCATTTGCAGTTTCTACAGAAAGAGTGTTTCAAAACTCCTCAATCAAAAGTAAAGTTCAACTCTGTTAGTTGAATGCACAGATCAGAAAGAAGTTTCACAGAATGCTTCTGTGTAGTTTTTATTTGAAGATATTCCTTTTTTGGCGAAAGGCCTCGTAGCGCTCCAAATGACCAATTGCAGTTTCTAGAGAAAGGGTGTTTCAAATCTCCTCAATCAGAAGTAAGTTTCAACTCTCTTAGTTGAACACACAGATCAGAAATAAGTTTCACAGAATGCTTCTGTGTAGTTTTTATTTGAAGATATTGCTATTTCTGCGAAAGCCTCATAGCACTCCAAATATCCACTTTCAGTTACCTCAGAAAGAGTGTTTCAAAACACCTCAATAAAAAGTAATGTTCAACTCTGTTAGTTGATCTCACCGATCAGAAAGTAGATTCACTGAATGCTTCTGGGTAGTTTTTATTTGAATATATTCCTTTTTCTGCCATGGGCCTCATAGCACTACAAATGTCCAGTTGCAGTTTATATAGAAAGAATGTTTCAAAACTCTTCAATCAAAAGTAAGTTTCAACTCTGTTGGCTGAATGCAGAGAACAGAAAAATGTTTCAAAGAATGCTTCTTTGTAGTTTTTATTTGAATATATTACTTTTTCCGCGATATGCACCGTAGCACTACAAATGTCCACTTGCTGTTTCTACAGAAAGAGTGTTTCAGAACACCTCAATAAAAGGTGAGGTTCAACACTTTAGTTGAACTCACAGCTCAGAAAGAAGTTTCACAGAATGCTTCTGTGTAGTTTTTATTTGAATATATTCCTTTTTCCGCGATAGGCCTCATAGCGCTCCAAATGTCCTCTTGTGGTTTGTACAGAATGAGTGTTTCAAAACTCCTCAATGAAATGTCAGTTTCAACTTGGTTAGTTGAACGCACAGATCAGAAAGAAGTTTCACAGACTGCTTCTTTGTAGTTTTTATTTGAATATATTCCTTTTTCTGCGATTGGCCTCGTAGCGCTAGAATTGTACACTTGCAGTTTCTACAGAAAGTGTGTTTGAAAAATCCTCAATCAAAAGTAAGCTTCTACACTGTTAGTAGAATGCACAAATCAGAAATATGTTTCACAGAATGCTTCTCTGTAGTTTTTATTTGAAGATATTCCTTTTTCCGCAATAGACCTCATAGGGCTCCAAATGTCCACTTCCAGTTTCTACAGAAAGTGTGTTTGAAAACTCCGCAATCAAAAGTAATTTTAAACTCTGATAGTTGAACGCACAGATCAGAAATAAGTTTCACAGAATGCCTCTGTGTAGTTTTTATTTCAGGAGATTCCTTTTTCCACCATAGGCCTCATAGCGCTCCAAATGTCCACTTTCAGTTTCTACAGAAAGAGTGTTTCAAAACTCCGCAATCAAAAGTAATTTTCAACTCTGATAGTTGAACGCACGGATCAGAAAGGAGGTTCGCAGAATGCTTCTGTGTAGTTTTTATTTGAAGATATTCCTTTTTCGGCGAAAGGCCTCGTAGCGCTCCAAATGACCAATTGCAGTTTCTAGGGAAAGAGTGTTTCAAATCTCCTCAATCAGAAGTAAGTTTCAACCCTCTTAGTTGAACACACAGATCAGAAATAAGTTTCACACAATGCTTCTGTGTAGTTTTTATTTGAAGATATTGCTATTTCTGTGAAAGCCTCATAGCACTCCAAATATCCACTTTCAGTTACCTCAGAAGGAGTGTTTCAAAACACCTCAATAAAAAAGTAATGTTCAACTCTGTTAGTTGATCTCACCGATCATAAAGAAGATTCACTGAATGCTTCTGGGTAGTTTTTATTTGAATATATTCCTTTTTCTGCAATAGGCCTCATAGCACTCCAAATGTCCAGTTGCCGTTTCTATAGAAAGAATGTTTCAAAACTCTTCAATCAAAAGTAAGTTTCAAGTCTGTTGGCTGAATGCACAGAACAGAAAATGTTTCAGAGAATGCTTCTTTGTAGTTTTTATTTGAATATATTCCTTTTTCCACGATAGGCCTCATAGTGCTCCAAATGTCCACTTGCAGCTTCTACAATAAGAGGGATTCAAAACTTCTCAATCAGAAGTAACGCTCAACTCTTTTAGTTGAACGCACAGCTCAGAAAGAAGTTTCACTGAATGATTCTGCGTAGTTTTTATTTGAAGATATTCCTTTTTCCGCGATAGGCCTCATTGTGCTACAAATGTCCACTTGCAGTTTCTACAGATAGAGTGTTTCAAAACTCCTCCATCAAAAGTAAGGTTCAACACACTTAGTTGAACGTACAGATCAGAAAGAAGTTTCACAGAATTCTTCTGTGTAGTTTTTATTTGAAGGTATTCCTTTTTCCGCAATAGGCCTCATAGCGCTCCAGATGTCCACTTTCAGTTAAAACACAAAGAGTGTTTCAAAACTCCTCAATCAAAAGTAAGGTTCAACTCTGATAGTAGAACGCACAGATCAGAAATAAGTTTCACAGAATGCTTCTGTGTAGTCTTTATTTGAAGATATGCCTTTTTAAGCGATAGGTCTCATAACGCTCCAAATGTCCTCTTGCAGTTTCTACAGAAAGAGTGTTTCAAAACTCCTTAATTCAAAGTAAGGTCCAATTCTGTTAACTGAACGCACAGATCAGAAGGAAGTTTCACAAGATCCTTCTGTATACTTTTTATTTGAAGATATTACTTTTTCTGAGATAGGCCACATTGCACTCCAAATGTCCACTTGCAGTATATACAGAAAAAGTGTTTCCAATCTCCTCAATCAAAAGTGAGGTTCAACTCTCTTATTTGAACGCGCAGATCAGAAAAAAGTTTCACAGAATGCTTTGTGTAGATTGTATTTGAAGATATTCCTTTTTGCATGATAGGCCTCATAGCGATCAAAATTTCCACTTGCGCTTTCTACAGAAAGACTTTCAAAACTCCTGAATCAAAAGTAGTTTGCAACTCTGTTATTTCAACGGACATATCAGAGAGAAGTTTCACAGAATGCTTCTGTGTAGTTTTTATTTGAAGATATTACTTTTTCCACTATAGGCCTAATAGCGCTGCAAATATTCATTTGCAGTTTCTACAGAAAGAGTGTTTCAAAACTCCTCAATCAAAAGTAAAGTTCAACTCTGTTAGTTGAATGCACAGATCAGAAAGAAGTTTCACAGAATGCTTCTGTGTAGTTTTTATTTGAAGATATTCCTTTTTTGGCGAAAGGCCTCGTAGCGCTCCAAATGACCAATTGCAGTTTCTAGAGAAAGGGTGTTTCAAATCTCCTCAATCAGAAGTAAGTTTCAACTCTCTTAGTTGAACACACAGATCAGAAATAAGTTTCACAGAATGCTTCTGTGTAGTTTTTATTTGAAGATATTGCTATTTCTGCGAAAGCCTCATAGCACTCCAAATATCCACTTTCAGTTACCTCAGAAAGAGTGTTTCAAAACACCTCAATAAAAAGTAATGTTCAACTCTGTTAGTTGATCTCACCGATCAGAAAGTAGATTCACTGAATGCTTCTGGGTAGTTTTTATTTGAATATATTCCTTTTTCTGCCATGGGCCTCATAGCACTACAAATGTCCAGTTGCAGTTTATATAGAAAGAATGTTTCAAAACTCTTCAATCAAAAGTAAGTTTCAACTCTGTTGGCTGAATGCAGAGAACAGAAAAATGTTTCAAAGAATGCTTCTTTGTAGTTTTTATTTGAATATATTACTTTTTCCGCGATATGCACCGTAGCACTACAAATGTCCACTTGCTGTTTCTACAGAAAGAGTGTTTCAGAACACCTCAATAAAAGGTGAGGTTCAACACTTTAGTTGAACTCACAGCTCAGAAAGAAGTTTCACAGAATGCTTCTGTGTAGTTTTTATTTGAATATATTCCTTTTTCCGCGATAGGCCTCATAGCGCTCCAAATGTCCTCTTGTGGTTTGTACAGAATGAGTGTTTCAAAACTCCTCAATGAAATGTCAGTTTCAACTTGGTTAGTTGAACGCACAGATCAGAAAGAAGTTTCACAGACTGCTTCTTTGTAGTTTTTATTTGAATATATTCCTTTTTCTGCGATTGGCCTCGTAGCGCTAGAATTGTACACTTGCAGTTTCTACAGAAAGTGTGTTTGAAAAATCCTCAATCAAAAGTAAGCTTCTACACTGTTAGTAGAATGCACAAATCAGAAATATGTTTCACAGAATGCTTCTCTGTAGTTTTTATTTGAAGATATTCCTTTTTCCGCAATAGACCTCATAGGGCTCCAAATGTCCACTTCCAGTTTCTACAGAAAGTGTGTTTGAAAACTCCGCAATCAAAAGTAATTTTAAACTCTGATAGTTGAACGCACAGATCAGAAATAAGTTTCACAGAATGCCTCTGTGTAGTTTTTATTTCAGGAGATTCCTTTTTCCACCATAGGCCTCATAGCGCTCCAAATGTCCACTTTCAGTTTCTACAGAAAGAGTGTTTCAAAACTCCGCAATCAAAAGTAATTTTCAACTCTGATAGTTGAACGCACGGATCAGAAAGGAGGTTCGCAGAATGCTTCTGTGTAGTTTTTATTTGAAGATATTCCTTTTTCGGCGAAAGGCCTCGTAGCGCTCCAAATGACCAATTGCAGTTTCTAGGGAAAGAGTGTTTCAAATCTCCTCAATCAGAAGTAAGTTTCAACCCTCTTAGTTGAACACACAGATCAGAAATAAGTTTCACACAATGCTTCTGTGTAGTTTTTATTTGAAGATATTGCTATTTCTGTGAAAGCCTCATAGCACTCCAAATATCCACTTTCAGTTACCTCAGAAGGAGTGTTTCAAAACACCTCAATAAAAAAGTAATGTTCAACTCTGTTAGTTGATCTCACCGATCATAAAGAAGATTCACTGAATGCTTCTGGGTAGTTTTTATTTGAATATATTCCTTTTTCTGCAATAGGCCTCATAGCACTCCAAATGTCCAGTTGCCGTTTCTATAGAAAGAATGTTTCAAAACTCTTCAATCAAAAGTAAGTTTCAAGTCTGTTGGCTGAATGCACAGAACAGAAAATGTTTCAGAGAATGCTTCTTTGTAGTTTTTATTTGAATATATTCCTTTTTCCACGATAGGCCTCATAGTGCTCCAAATGTCCACTTGCAGCTTCTACAATAAGAGGGATTCAAAACTTCTCAATCAGAAGTAACGCTCAACTCTTTTAGTTGAACGCACAGCTCAGAAAGAAGTTTCACTGAATGATTCTGCGTAGTTTTTATTTGAAGATATTCCTTTTTCCGCGATAGGCCTCATTGTGCTACAAATGTCCACTTGCAGTTTCTACAGATAGAGTGTTTCAAAACTCCTCCATCAAAAGTAAGGTTCAACACACTTAGTTGAACGTACAGATCAGAAAGAAGTTTCACAGAATTCTTCTGTGTAGTTTTTATTTGAAGGTATTCCTTTTTCCGCAATAGGCCTCATAGCGCTCCAGATGTCCACTTTCAGTTAAAACACAAAGAGTGTTTCAAAACTCCTCAATCAAAAGTAAGGTTCAACTCTGATAGTAGAACGCACAGATCAGAAATAAGTTTCACAGAATGCTTCTGTGTAGTCTTTATTTGAAGATATGCCTTTTTAAGCGATAGGTCTCATAACGCTCCAAATGTCCTCTTGCAGTTTCTACAGAAAGAGTGTTTCAAAACTCCTTAATTCAAAGTAAGGTCCAATTCTGTTAACTGAACGCACAGATCAGAAGGAAGTTTCACAAGATCCTTCTGTATACTTTTTATTTGAAGATATTACTTTTTCTGAGATAGGCCACATTGCACTCCAAATGTCCACTTGCAGTATATACAGAAAAAGTGTTTCCAATCTCCTCAATCAAAAGTGAGGTTCAACTCTCTTATTTGAACGCGCAGATCAGAAAAAAGTTTCACAGAATGCTTTGTGTAGATTGTATTTGAAGATATTCCTTTTTGCATGATAGGCCTCATAGCGATCAAAATTTCCACTTGCGCTTTCTACAGAAAGACTTTCAAAACTCCTGAATCAAAAGTAGTTTGCAACTCTGTTATTTCAACGGACATATCAGAGAGAAGTTTCACAGAATGCTTCTGTGTAGTTTTTATTTGAAGATATTACTTTTTCCACTATAGGCCTAATAGCGCTGCAAATATTCATTTGCAGTTTCTACAGAAAGAGTGTTTCAAAACTCCTCAATCAAAAGTAAAGTTCAACTCTGTTAGTTGAATGCACAGATCAGAAAGAAGTTTCACAGAATGCTTCTGTGTAGTTTTTATTTGAAGATATTCCTTTTTTGGCGAAAGGCCTCGTAGCGCTCCAAATGACCAATTGCAGTTTCTAGAGAAAGGGTGTTTCAAATCTCCTCAATCAGAAGTAAGTTTCAACTCTCTTAGTTGAACACACAGATCAGAAATAAGTTTCACAGAATGCTTCTGTGTAGTTTTTATTTGAAGATATTGCTATTTCTGCGAAAGCCTCATAGCACTCCAAATATCCACTTTCAGTTACCTCAGAAAGAGTGTTTCAAAACACCTCAATAAAAAGTAATGTTCAACTCTGTTAGTTGATCTCACCGATCAGAAAGTAGATTCACTGAATGCTTCTGGGTAGTTTTTATTTGAATATATTCCTTTTTCTGCCATGGGCCTCATAGCACTACAAATGTCCAGTTGCAGTTTATATAGAAAGAATGTTTCAAAACTCTTCAATCAAAAGTAAGTTTCAACTCTGTTGGCTGAATGCAGAGAACAGAAAAATGTTTCAAAGAATGCTTCTTTGTAGTTTTTATTTGAATATATTACTTTTTCCGCGATATGCACCGTAGCACTACAAATGTCCACTTGCTGTTTCTACAGAAAGAGTGTTTCAGAACACCTCAATAAAAGGTGAGGTTCAACACTTTAGTTGAACTCACAGCTCAGAAAGAAGTTTCACAGAATGCTTCTGTGTAGTTTTTATTTGAATATATTCCTTTTTCCGCGATAGGCCTCATAGCGCTCCAAATGTCCTCTTGTGGTTTGTACAGAATGAGTGTTTCAAAACTCCTCAATGAAATGTCAGTTTCAACTTGGTTAGTTGAACGCACAGATCAGAAAGAAGTTTCACAGACTGCTTCTTTGTAGTTTTTATTTGAATATATTCCTTTTTCTGCGATTGGCCTCGTAGCGCTAGAATTGTACACTTGCAGTTTCTACAGAAAGTGTGTTTGAAAAATCCTCAATCAAAAGTAAGCTTCTACACTGTTAGTAGAATGCACAAATCAGAAATATGTTTCACAGAATGCTTCTCTGTAGTTTTTATTTGAAGATATTCCTTTTTCCGCAATAGACCTCATAGGGCTCCAAATGTCCACTTCCAGTTTCTACAGAAAGTGTGTTTGAAAACTCCGCAATCAAAAGTAATTTTAAACTCTGATAGTTGAACGCACAGATCAGAAATAAGTTTCACAGAATGCCTCTGTGTAGTTTTTATTTCAGGAGATTCCTTTTTCCACCATAGGCCTCATAGCGCTCCAAATGTCCACTTTCAGTTTCTACAGAAAGAGTGTTTCAAAACTCCGCAATCAAAAGTAATTTTCAACTCTGATAGTTGAACGCACGGATCAGAAAGGAGGTTGGCAGAATGCTTCTGTGTAGTTTTTATTTGAAGATATTCCTTTTTCGGCGAAAGGCCTCGTAGCGCTCCAAATGACCAATTGCAGTTTCTAGGGAAAGAGTGTTTCAAATCTCCTCAATCAGAAGTAAGTTTCAACCCTCTTAGTTGAACACACAGATCAGAAATAAGTTTCACACAATGCTTCTGTGTAGTTTTTATTTGAAGATATTGCTATTTCTGTGAAAGCCTCATAGCACTCCAAATATCCACTTTCAGTTACCTCAGAAGGAGTGTTTCAAAACACCTCAATAAAAAAGTAATGTTCAACTCTGTTAGTTGATCTCACCGATCATAAAGAAGATTCACTGAATGCTTCTGGGTAGTTTTTATTTGAATATATTCCTTTTTCTGCAATAGGCCTCATAGCACTCCAAATGTCCAGTTGCCGTTTCTATAGAAAGAATGTTTCAAAACTCTTCAATCAAAAGTAAGTTTCAAGTCTGTTGGCTGAATGCACAGAACAGAAAATGTTTCAGAGAATGCTTCTTTGTAGTTTGTATTTGAATATATTCCTTTTTCCACGATAGGCCTCATAGTGCTCCAAATGTCCACTTGCAGCTTCTACAATAAGAGGGATTCAAAACTTCTCAATCAGAAGTAACGCTCAACTCTTTTAGTTGAACGCACAGCTCAGAAAGAAGTTTCACTGAATGATTCTGCGTAGTTTTTATTTGAAGATATTCCTTTTTCCGCGATAGGCCTCATTGTGCTACAAATGTCCACTTGCAGTTTCTACAGATAGAGTGTTTCAAAACTCCTCCATCAAAAGTAAGGTTCAACACACTTAGTTGAACGTACAGATCAGAAAGAAGTTTCACAGAATTCTTCTGTGTAGTTTTTATTTGAAGGTATTCCTTTTTCCGCAATAGGCCTCATAGCGCTCCAGATGTCCACTTTCAGTTAAAACACAAAGAGTGTTTCAAAACTCCTCAATCAAAAGTAAGGTTCAACTCTGATAGTAGAACGCACAGATCAGAAATAAGTTTCACAGAATGCTTCTGTGTAGTCTTTATTTGAAGATATGCCTTTTTAAGCGATAGGTCTCATAACGCTCCAAATGTCCTCTTGCAGTTTCTACAGAAAGAGTGTTTCAAAACTCCTTAATTCAAAGTAAGGTCCAATTCTGTTAACTGAACGCACAGATCAGAAGGAAGTTTCACAAGATCCTTCTGTATACTTTTTATTTGAAGATATTACTTTTTCTGAGATAGGCCACATTGCACTCCAAATGTCCACTTGCAGTATATACAGAAAAAGTGTTTCCAATCTCCTCAATCAAAAGTGAGGTTCAACTCTCTTATTTGAACGCGCAGATCAGAAAAAAGTTTCACAGAATGCTTTGTGTAGATTGTATTTGAAGATATTCCTTTTTGCATGATAGGCCTCATAGCGATCAAAATTTCCACTTGCGCTTTCTACAGAAAGACTTTCAAAACTCCTGAATCAAAAGTAGTTTGCAACTCTGTTATTTCAACGGACATATCAGAGAGAAGTTTCACAGAATGCTTCTGTGTAGTTTTTATTTGAAGATATTACTTTTTCCACTATAGGCCTAATAGCGCTGCAAATATTCATTTGCAGTTTCTACAGAAAGAGTGTTTCAAAACTCCTCAATCAAAAGTAAAGTTCAACTCTGTTAGTTGAATGCACAGATCAGAAAGAAGTTTCACAGAATGCTTCTGTGTAGTTTTTATTTGAAGATATTCCTTTTTTGGCGAAAGGCCTCGTAGCGCTCCAAATGACCAATTGCAGTTTCTAGAGAAAGGGTGTTTCAAATCTCCTCAATCAGAAGTAAGTTTCAACTCTCTTAGTTGAACACACAGATCAGAAATAAGTTTCACAGAATGCTTCTGTGTAGTTTTTATTTGAAGATATTGCTATTTCTGCGAAAGCCTCATAGCACTCCAAATATCCACTTTCAGTTACCTCAGAAAGAGTGTTTCAAAACACCTCAATAAAAAGTAATGTTCAACTCTGTTAGTTGATCTCACCGATCAGAAAGTAGATTCACTGAATGCTTCTGGGTAGTTTTTATTTGAATATATTCCTTTTTCTGCCATGGGCCTCATAGCACTACAAATGTCCAGTTGCAGTTTATATAGAAAGAATGTTTCAAAACTCTTCAATCAAAAGTAAGTTTCAACTCTGTTGGCTGAATGCAGAGAACAGAAAAATGTTTCAAAGAATGCTTCTTTGTAGTTTTTATTTGAATATATTACTTTTTCCGCGATATGCACCGTAGCACTACAAATGTCCACTTGCTGTTTCTACAGAAAGAGTGTTTCAGAACACCTCAATAAAAGGTGAGGTTCAACACTTTAGTTGAACTCACAGCTCAGAAAGAAGTTTCACAGAATGCTTCTGTGTAGTTTTTATTTGAATATATTCCTTTTTCCACGATAGGCCTCATAGCGCTCCAAATGTCCTCTTGTGGTTTGTACAGAATGAGTGTTTCAAAACTCCTCAATGAAATGTCAGTTTCAACTTGGTTAGTTGAACGCACAGATCAGAAAGAAGTTTCACAGACTGCTTCTTTGTAGTTTTTATTTGAATATATTCCTTTTTCTGCGATTGGCCTCGTAGCGCTAGAATTGTACACTTGCAGTTTCTACAGAAAGTGTGTTTGAAAAATCCTCAATCAAAAGTAAGCTTCTACACTGTTAGTAGAATGCACAAATCAGAAATATGTTTCACAGAATGCTTCTCTGTAGTTTTTATTTGAAGATATTCCTTTTTCCGCAATAGACCTCATAGGGCTCCAAATGTCCACTTCCAGTTTCTACAGAAAGTGTGTTTGAAAACTCCGCAATCAAAAGTAATTTTAAACTCTGATAGTTGAACGCACAGATCAGAAATAAGTTTCACAGAATGCCTCTGTGTAGTTTTTATTTCAGGAGATTCCTTTTTCCACCATAGGCCTCATAGCGCTCCAAATGTCCACTTTCAGTTTCTACAGAAAGAGTGTTTCAAAACTCCGCAATCAAAAGTAATTTTCAACTCTGATAGTTGAACGCACGGATCAGAAAGGAGGTTGGCAGAATGCTTCTGTGTAGTTTTTATTTGAAGATATTCCTTTTTCGGCGAAAGGCCTCGTAGCGCTCCAAATGACCAATTGCAGTTTCTAGGGAAAGAGTGTTTCAAATCTCCTCAATCAGAAGTAAGTTTCAACCCTCTTAGTTGAACACACAGATCAGAAATAAGTTTCACACAATGCTTCTGTGTAGTTTTTATTTGAAGATATTGCTATTTCTGTGAAAGCCTCATAGCACTCCAAATATCCACTTTCAGTTACCTCAGAAGGAGTGTTTCAAAACACCTCAATAAAAAAGTAATGTTCAACTCTGTTAGTTGATCTCACCGATCATAAAGAAGATTCACTGAATGCTTCTGGGTAGTTTTTATTTGAATATATTCCTTTTTCTGCAATAGGCCTCATAGCACTCCAAATGTCCAGTTGCCGTTTCTATAGAAAGAATGTTTCAAAACTCTTCAATCAAAAGTAAGTTTCAAGTCTGTTGGCTGAATGCACAGAACAGAAAATGTTTCAGAGAATGCTTCTTTGTAGTTTGTATTTGAATATATTCCTTTTTCCACGATAGGCCTCATAGTGCTCCAAATGTCCACTTGCAGCTTCTACAATAAGAGGGATTCAAAACTTCTCAATCAGAAGTAACGCTCAACTCTTTTAGTTGAACGCACAGCTCAGAAAGAAGTTTCACTGAATGATTCTGCGTAGTTTTTATTTGAAGATATTCCTTTTTCCGCGATAGGCCTCATTGTGCTACAAATGTCCACTTGCAGTTTCTACAGATAGAGTGTTTCAAAACTCCTCCATCAAAAGTAAGGTTCAACACACTTAGTTGAACGTACAGATCAGAAAGAAGTTTCACAGAATTCTTCTGTGTAGTTTTTATTTGAAGGTATTCCTTTTTCCGCAATAGGCCTCATAGCGCTCCAGATGTCCACTTTCAGTTAAAACACAAAGAGTGTTTCAAAACTCCTCAATCAAAAGTAAGGTTCAACTCTGATAGTAGAACGCACAGATCAGAAATAAGTTTCACAGAATGCTTCTGTGTAGTCTTTATTTGAAGATATGCCTTTTTAAGCGATAGGTCTCATAACGCTCCAAATGTCCTCTTGCAGTTTCTACAGAAAGAGTGTTTCAAAACTCCTTAATTCAAAGTAAGGTCCAATTCTGTTAACTGAACGCACAGATCAGAAGGAAGTTTCACAAGATCCTTCTGTATACTTTTTATTTGAAGATATTACTTTTTCTGAGATAGGCCACATTGCACTCCAAATGTCCACTTGCAGTATATACAGAAAAAGTGTTTCCAATCTCCTCAATCAAAAGTGAGGTTCAACTCTCTTATTTGAACGCGCAGATCAGAAAAAAGTTTCACAGAATGCTTTGTGTAGATTGTATTTGAAGATATTCCTTTTTGCATGATAGGCCTCATAGCGATCAAAATTTCCACTTGCGCTTTCTACAGAAAGACTTTCAAAACTCCTGAATCAAAAGTAGTTTGCAACTCTGTTATTTCAACGGACATATCAGAGAGAAGTTTCACAGAATGCTTCTGTGTAGTTTTTATTTGAAGATATTACTTTTTCCACTATAGGCCTAATAGCGCTGCAAATATTCATTTGCAGTTTCTACAGAAAGAGTGTTTCAAAACTCCTCAATCAAAAGTAAAGTTCAACTCTGTTAGTTGAATGCACAGATCAGAAAGAAGTTTCACAGAATGCTTCTGTGTAGTTTTTATTTGAAGATATTCCTTTTTTGGCAAAAGGCCTCGTAGCGCTCCAAATGACCAATTGCAGTTTCTAGAGAAAGGGTGTTTCAAATCTCCTCAATCAGAAGTAAGTTTCAACTCTCTTAGTTGAACACACAGATCAGAAATAAGTTTCACAGAATGCTTCTGTGTAGTTTTTATTTGAAGATATTGCTATTTCTGCGAAAGCCTCATAGCACTCCAAATATCCACTTTCAGTTACCTCAGAAAGAGTGTTTCAAAACACCTCAATAAAAAGTAATGTTCAACTCTGTTAGTTGATCTCACCGATCAGAAAGTAGATTCACTGAATGCTTCTGGGTAGTTTTTATTTGAATATATTCCTTTTTCTGCCATGGGCCTCATAGCACTACAAATGTCCAGTTGCAGTTTATATAGAAAGAATGTTTCAAAACTCTTCAATCAAAAGTAAGTTTCAACTCTGTTGGCTGAATGCAGAGAACAGAAAAATGTTTCAAAGAATGCTTCTTTGTAGTTTTTATTTGAATATATTACTTTTTCCGCGATATGCACCGTAGCACTACAAATGTCCACTTGCTGTTTCTACAGAAAGAGTGTTTCAGAACACCTCAATAAAAGGTGAGGTTCAACACTTTAGTTGAACTCACAGCTCAGAAAGAAGTTTCACAGAATGCTTCTGTGTAGTTTTTATTTGAATAGATTCCTTTTTCCGCGATAGGCCTCATAGCGCTCCAAATGTCCTCTTGTGGTTTGTACAGAATGAGTGTTTCAAAACTCCTCAATGAAATGTCAGTTTCAACTTGGTTAGTTGAACGCACAGATCAGAAAGAAGTTTCACAGACTGCTTCTTTGTAGTTTTTATTTGAATATATTCCTTTTTCTGCGATTGGCCTCGTAGCGCTAGAATTGTACACTTGCAGTTTCTACAGAAAGTGTGTTTGAAAAATCCTCAATCAAAAGTAAGCTTCTACACTGTTAGTAGAATGCACAAATCAGAAATATGTTTCACAGAATGCTTCTCTGTAGTTTTTATTTGAAGATATTCCTTTTTCCGCAATAGACCTCATAGGGCTCCAAATGTCCACTTCCAGTTTCTACAGAAAGTGTGTTTGAAAACTCCGCAATCAAAAGTAATTTTAAACTCTGATAGTTGAACGCACAGATCAGAAATAAGTTTCACAGAATGCCTCTGTGTAGTTTTTATTTCAGGAGATTCCTTTTTCCACCATAGGCCTCATAGCGCTCCAAATGTCCACTTTCAGTTTCTACAGAAAGAGTGTTTCAAAACTCCGCAATCAAAAGTAATTTTCAACTCTGATAGTTGAACGCACGGATCAGAAAGGAGGTTCGCAGAATGCTTCTGTGTAGTTTTTATTTGAAGATATTCCTTTTTCGGCGAAAGGCCTCGTAGCGCTCCAAATGACCAATTGCAGTTTCTAGGGAAAGAGTGTTTCAAATCTCCTCAATCAGAAGTAAGTTTCAACCCTCTTAGTTGAACACACAGATCAGAAATAAGTTTCACACAATGCTTCTGTGTAGTTTTTATTTGAAGATATTGCTATTTCTGTGAAAGCCTCATAGCACTCCAAATATCCACTTTCAGTTACCTCAGAAGGAGTGTTTCAAAACACCTCAATAAAAAAGTAATGTTCAACTCTGTTAGTTGATCTCACCGATCATAAAGAAGATTCACTGAATGCTTCTGGGTAGTTTTTATTTGAATATATTCCTTTTTCTGCAATAGGCCTCATAGCACTCCAAATGTCCAGTTGCCGTTTCTATAGAAAGAATGTTTCAAAACTCTTCAATCAAAAGTAAGTTTCAAGTCTGTTGGCTGAATGCACAGAACAGAAAATGTTTCAGAGAATGCTTCTTTGTAGTTTTTATTTGAATATATTCCTTTTTCCACGATAGGCCTCATAGTGCTCCAAATGTCCACTTGCAGCTTCTACAATAAGAGGGATTCAAAACTTCTCAATCAGAAGTAACGCTCAACTCTTTTAGTTGAACGCACAGCTCAGAAAGAAGTTTCACTGAATGATTCTGCGTAGTTTTTATTTGAAGATATTCCTTTTTCCGCGATAGGCCTCATTGTGCTACAAATGTCCACTTGCAGTTTCTACAGATAGAGTGTTTCAAAACTCCTCCATCAAAAGTAAGGTTCAACACACTTAGTTGAACGTACAGATCAGAAAGAAGTTTCACAGAATTCTTCTGTGTAGTTTTTATTTGAAGGTATTCCTTTTTCCGCAATAGGCCTCATAGCGCTCCAGATGTCCACTTTCAGTTAAAACACAAAGAGTGTTTCAAAACTCCTCAATCAAAAGTAAGGTTCAACTCTGATAGTAGAACGCACAGATCAGAAATAAGTTTCACAGAATGCTTCTGTGTAGTCTTTATTTGAAGATATGCCTTTTTAAGCGATAGGTCTCATAACGCTCCAAATGTCCTCTTGCAGTTTCTACAGAAAGAGTGTTTCAAAACTCCTTAATTCAAAGTAAGGTCCAATTCTGTTAACTGAACGCACAGATCAGAAGGAAGTTTCACAAGATCCTTCTGTATACTTTTTATTTGAAGATATTACTTTTTCTGAGATAGGCCACATTGCACTCCAAATGTCCACTTGCAGTATATACAGAAAAAGTGTTTCCAATCTCCTCAATCAAAAGTGAGGTTCAACTCTCTTATTTGAACGCGCAGATCAGAAAAAAGTTTCACAGAATGCTTTGTGTAGATTGTATTTGAAGATATTCCTTTTTGCATGATAGGCCTCATAGCGATCAAAATTTCCACTTGCGCTTTCTACAGAAAGACTTTCAAAACTCCTGAATCAAAAGTAGTTTGCAACTCTGTTATTTCAACGGACATATCAGAGAGAAGTTTCACAGAATGCTTCTGTGTAGTTTTTATTTGAAGATATTACTTTTTCCACTATAGGCCTAATAGCGCTGCAAATATTCATTTGCAGTTTCTACAGAAAGAGTGTTTCAAAACTCCTCAATCAAAAGTAAAGTTCAACTCTGTTAGTTGAATGCACAGATCAGAAAGAAGTTTCACAGAATGCTTCTGTGTAGTTTTTATTTGAAGATATTCCTTTTTTGGCGAAAGGCCTCGTAGCGCTCCAAATGACCAATTGCAGTTTCTAGAGAAAGGGTGTTTCAAATCTCCTCAATCAGAAGTAAGTTTCAACTCTCTTAGTTGAACACACAGATCAGAAATAAGTTTCACAGAATGCTTCTGTGTAGTTTTTATTTGAAGATATTGCTATTTCTGCGAAAGCCTCATAGCACTCCAAATATCCACTTTCAGTTACCTCAGAAAGAGTGTTTCAAAACACCTCAATAAAAAGTAATGTTCAACTCTGTTAGTTGATCTCACCGATCAGAAAGTAGATTCACTGAATGCTTCTGGGTAGTTTTTATTTGAATATATTCCTTTTTCTGCCATGGGCCTCATAGCACTACAAATGTCCAGTTGCAGTTTATATAGAAAGAATGTTTCAAAACTCTTCAATCAAAAGTAAGTTTCAACTCTGTTGGCTGAATGCAGAGAACAGAAAAATGTTTCAAAGAATGCTTCTTTGTAGTTTTTATTTGAATATATTACTTTTTCCGCGATATGCACCGTAGCACTACAAATGTCCACTTGCTGTTTCTACAGAAAGAGTGTTTCAGAACACCTCAATAAAAGGTGAGGTTCAACACTTTAGTTGAACTCACAGCTCAGAAAGAAGTTTCACAGAATGCTTCTGTGTAGTTTTTATTTGAATATATTCCTTTTTCCGCGATAGGCCTCATAGCGCTCCAAATGTCCTCTTGTGGTTTGTACAGAATGAGTGTTTCAAAACTCCTCAATGAAATGTCAGTTTCAACTTGGTTAGTTGAACGCACAGATCAGAAAGAAGTTTCACAGACTGCTTCTTTGTAGTTTTTATTTGAATATATTCCTTTTTCTGCGATTGGCCTCGTAGCGCTAGAATTGTACACTTGCAGTTTCTACAGAAAGTGTGTTTGAAAAATCCTCAATCAAAAGTAAGCTTCTACACTGTTAGTAGAATGCACAAATCAGAAATATGTTTCACAGAATGCTTCTCTGTAGTTTTTATTTGAAGATATTCCTTTTTCCGCAATAGACCTCATAGGGCTCCAAATGTCCACTTCCAGTTTCTACAGAAAGTGTGTTTGAAAACTCCGCAATCAAAAGTAATTTTAAACTCTGATAGTTGAACGCACAGATCAGAAATAAGTTTCACAGAATGCCTCTGTGTAGTTTTTATTTCAGGAGATTCCTTTTTCCACCATAGGCCTCATAGCGCTCCAAATGTCCACTTTCAGTTTCTACAGAAAGAGTGTTTCAAAACTCCGCAATCAAAAGTAATTTTCAACTCTGATAGTTGAACGCACGGATCAGAAAGGAGGTTGGCAGAATGCTTCTGTGTAGTTTTTATTTGAAGATATTCCTTTTTCGGCGAAAGGCCTCGTAGCGCTCCAAATGACCAATTGCAGTTTCTAGGGAAAGAGTGTTTCAAATCTCCTCAATCAGAAGTAAGTTTCAACCCTCTTAGTTGAACACACAGATCAGAAATAAGTTTCACACAATGCTTCTGTGTAGTTTTTATTTGAAGATATTGCTATTTCTGTGAAAGCCTCATAGCACTCCAAATATCCACTTTCAGTTACCTCAGAAGGAGTGTTTCAAAACACCTCAATAAAAAAGTAATGTTCAACTCTGTTAGTTGATCTCACCGATCATAAAGAAGATTCACTGAATGCTTCTGGGTAGTTTTTATTTGAATATATTCCTTTTTCTGCAATAGGCCTCATAGCACTCCAAATGTCCAGTTGCCGTTTCTATAGAAAGAATGTTTCAAAACTCTTCAATCAAAAGTAAGTTTCAAGTCTGTTGGCTGAATGCACAGAACAGAAAATGTTTCAGAGAATGCTTCTTTGTAGTTTGTATTTGAATATATTCCTTTTTCCACGATAGGCCTCATAGTGCTCCAAATGTCCACTTGCAGCTTCTACAATAAGAGGGATTCAAAACTTCTCAATCAGAAGTAACGCTCAACTCTTTTAGTTGAACGCACAGCTCAGAAAGAAGTTTCACTGAATGATTCTGCGTAGTTTTTATTTGAAGATATTCCTTTTTCCGCGATAGGCCTCATTGTGCTACAAATGTCCACTTGCAGTTTCTACAGATAGAGTGTTTCAAAACTCCTCCATCAAAAGTAAGGTTCAACACACTTAGTTGAACGTACAGATCAGAAAGAAGTTTCACAGAATTCTTCTGTGTAGTTTTTATTTGAAGGTATTCCTTTTTCCGCAATAGGCCTCATAGCGCTCCAGATGTCCACTTTCAGTTAAAACACAAAGAGTGTTTCAAAACTCCTCAATCAAAAGTAAGGTTCAACTCTGATAGTAGAACGCACAGATCAGAAATAAGTTTCACAGAATGCTTCTGTGTAGTCTTTATTTGAAGATATGCCTTTTTAAGCGATAGGTCTCATAACGCTCCAAATGTCCTCTTGCAGTTTCTACAGAAAGAGTGTTTCAAAACTCCTTAATTCAAAGTAAGGTCCAATTCTGTTAACTGAACGCACAGATCAGAAGGAAGTTTCACAAGATCCTTCTGTATACTTTTTATTTGAAGATATTACTTTTTCTGAGATAGGCCACATTGCACTCCAAATGTCCACTTGCAGTATATACAGAAAAAGTGTTTCCAATCTCCTCAATCAAAAGTGAGGTTCAACTCTCTTATTTGAACGCGCAGATCAGAAAAAAGTTTCACAGAATGCTTTGTGTAGATTGTATTTGAAGATATTCCTTTTTGCATGATAGGCCTCATAGCGATCAAAATTTCCACTTGCGCTTTCTACAGAAAGACTTTCAAAACTCCTGAATCAAAAGTAGTTTGCAACTCTGTTATTTCAACGGACATATCAGAGAGAAGTTTCACAGAATGCTTCTGTGTAGTTTTTATTTGAAGATATTACTTTTTCCACTATAGGCCTAATAGCGCTGCAAATATTCATTTGCAGTTTCTACAGAAAGAGTGTTTCAAAACTCCTCAATCAAAAGTAAAGTTCAACTCTGTTAGTTGAATGCACAGATCAGAAAGAAGTTTCACAGAATGCTTCTGTGTAGTTTTTATTTGAAGATATTCCTTTTTTGGCGAAAGGCCTCGTAGCGCTCCAAATGACCAATTGCAGTTTCTAGAGAAAGGGTGTTTCAAATCTCCTCAATCAGAAGTAAGTTTCAACTCTCTTAGTTGAACACACAGATCAGAAATAAGTTTCACAGAATGCTTCTGTGTAGTTTTTATTTGAAGATATTGCTATTTCTGCGAAAGCCTCATAGCACTCCAAATATCCACTTTCAGTTACCTCAGAAAGAGTGTTTCAAAACACCTCAATAAAAAGTAATGTTCAACTCTGTTAGTTGATCTCACCGATCAGAAAGTAGATTCACTGAATGCTTCTGGGTAGTTTTTATTTGAATATATTCCTTTTTCTGCCATGGGCCTCATAGCACTACAAATGTCCAGTTGCAGTTTATATAGAAAGAATGTTTCAAAACTCTTCAATCAAAAGTAAGTTTCAACTCTGTTGGCTGAATGCAGAGAACAGAAAAATGTTTCAAAGAATGCTTCTTTGTAGTTTTTATTTGAATATATTACTTTTTCCGCGATATGCACCGTAGCACTACAAATGTCCACTTGCTGTTTCTACAGAAAGAGTGTTTCAGAACACCTCAATAAAAGGTGAGGTTCAACACTTTAGTTGAACTCACAGCTCAGAAAGAAGTTTCACAGAATGCTTCTGTGTAGTTTTTATTTGAATATATTCCTTTTTCCGCGATAGGCCTCATAGCGCTCCAAATGTCCTCTTGTGGTTTGTACAGAATGAGTGTTTCAAAACTCCTCAATGAAATGTCAGTTTCAACTTGGTTAGTTGAACGCACAGATCAGAAAGAAGTTTCACAGACTGCTTCTTTGTAGTTTTTATTTGAATATATTCCTTTTTCTGCGATTGGCCTCGTAGCGCTAGAATTGTACACTTGCAGTTTCTACAGAAAGTGTGTTTGAAAAATCCTCAATCAAAAGTAAGCTTCTACACTGTTAGTAGAATGCACAAATCAGAAATATGTTTCACAGAATGCTTCTCTGTAGTTTTTATTTGAAGATATTCCTTTTTCCGCAATAGACCTCATAGGGCTCCAAATGTCCACTTCCAGTTTCTACAGAAAGTGTGTTTGAAAACTCCGCAATCAAAAGTAATTTTAAACTCTGATAGTTGAACGCACAGATCAGAAATAAGTTTCACAGAATGCCTCTGTGTAGTTTTTATTTCAGGAGATTCCTTTTTCCACCATAGGCCTCATAGCGCTCCAAATGTCCACTTTCAGTTTCTACAGAAAGAGTGTTTCAAAACTCCGCAATCAAAAGTAATTTTCAACTCTGATAGTTGAACGCACGGATCAGAAAGGAGGTTGGCAGAATGCTTCTGTGTAGTTTTTATTTGAAGATATTCCTTTTTCGGCGAAAGGCCTCGTAGCGCTCCAAATGACCAATTGCAGTTTCTAGGGAAAGAGTGTTTCAAATCTCCTCAATCAGAAGTAAGTTTCAACCCTCTTAGTTGAACACACAGATCAGAAATAAGTTTCACACAATGCTTCTGTGTAGTTTTTATTTGAAGATATTGCTATTTCTGTGAAAGCCTCATAGCACTCCAAATATCCACTTTCAGTTACCTCAGAAGGAGTGTTTCAAAACACCTCAATAAAAAAGTAATGTTCAACTCTGTTAGTTGATCTCACCGATCATAAAGAAGATTCACTGAATGCTTCTGGGTAGTTTTTATTTGAATATATTCCTTTTTCTGCAATAGGCCTCATAGCACTCCAAATGTCCAGTTGCCGTTTCTATAGAAAGAATGTTTCAAAACTCTTCAATCAAAAGTAAGTTTCAAGTCTGTTGGCTGAATGCACAGAACAGAAAATGTTTCAGAGAATGCTTCTTTGTAGTTTGTATTTGAATATATTCCTTTTTCCACGATAGGCCTCATAGTGCTCCAAATGTCCACTTGCAGCTTCTACAATAAGAGGGATTCAAAACTTCTCAATCAGAAGTAACGCTCAACTCTTTTAGTTGAACGCACAGCTCAGAAAGAAGTTTCACTGAATGATTCTGCGTAGTTTTTATTTGAAGATATTCCTTTTTCCGCGATAGGCCTCATTGTGCTACAAATGTCCACTTGCAGTTTCTACAGATAGAGTGTTTCAAAACTCCTCCATCAAAAGTAAGGTTCAACACACTTAGTTGAACGTACAGATCAGAAAGAAGTTTCACAGAATTCTTCTGTGTAGTTTTTATTTGAAGGTATTCCTTTTTCCGCAATAGGCCTCATAGCGCTCCAGATGTCCACTTTCAGTTAAAACACAAAGAGTGTTTCAAAACTCCTCAATCAAAAGTAAGGTTCAACTCTGATAGTAGAACGCACAGATCAGAAATAAGTTTCACAGAATGCTTCTGTGTAGTCTTTATTTGAAGATATGCCTTTTTAAGCGATAGGTCTCATAACGCTCCAAATGTCCTCTTGCAGTTTCTACAGAAAGAGTGTTTCAAAACTCCTTAATTCAAAGTAAGGTCCAATTCTGTTAACTGAACGCACAGATCAGAAGGAAGTTTCACAAGATCCTTCTGTATACTTTTTATTTGAAGATATTACTTTTTCTGAGATAGGCCACATTGCACTCCAAATGTCCACTTGCAGTATATACAGAAAAAGTGTTTCCAATCTCCTCAATCAAAAGTGAGGTTCAACTCTCTTATTTGAACGCGCAGATCAGAAAAAAGTTTCACAGAATGCTTTGTGTAGATTGTATTTGAAGATATTCCTTTTTGCATGATAGGCCTCATAGCGATCAAAATTTCCACTTGCGCTTTCTACAGAAAGACTTTCAAAACTCCTGAATCAAAAGTAGTTTGCAACTCTGTTATTTCAACGGACATATCAGAGAGAAGTTTCACAGAATGCTTCTGTGTAGTTTTTATTTGAAGATATTACTTTTTCCACTATAGGCCTAATAGCGCTGCAAATATTCATTTGCAGTTTCTACAGAAAGAGTGTTTCAAAACTCCTCAATCAAAAGTAAAGTTCAACTCTGTTAGTTGAATGCACAGATCAGAAAGAAGTTTCACAGAATGCTTCTGTGTAGTTTTTATTTGAAGATATTCCTTTTTTGGCGAAAGGCCTCGTAGCGCTCCAAATGACCAATTGCAGTTTCTAGAGAAAGGGTGTTTCAAATCTCCTCAATCAGAAGTAAGTTTCAACTCTCTTAGTTGAACACACAGATCAGAAATAAGTTTCACAGAATGCTTCTGTGTAGTTTTTATTTGAAGATATTGCTATTTCTGCGAAAGCCTCATAGCACTCCAAATATCCACTTTCAGTTACCTCAGAAAGAGTGTTTCAAAACACCTCAATAAAAAGTAATGTTCAACTCTGTTAGTTGATCTCACCGATCAGAAAGTAGATTCACTGAATGCTTCTGGGTAGTTTTTATTTGAATATATTCCTTTTTCTGCCATGGGCCTCATAGCACTACAAATGTCCAGTTGCAGTTTATATAGAAAGAATGTTTCAAAACTCTTCAATCAAAAGTAAGTTTCAACTCTGTTGGCTGAATGCAGAGAACAGAAAAATGTTTCAAAGAATGCTTCTTTGTAGTTTTTATTTGAATATATTACTTTTTCCGCGATATGCACCGTAGCACTACAAATGTCCACTTGCTGTTTCTACAGAAAGAGTGTTTCAGAACACCTCAATAAAAGGTGAGGTTCAACACTTTAGTTGAACTCACAGCTCAGAAAGAAGTTTCACAGAATGCTTCTGTGTAGTTTTTATTTGAATATATTCCTTTTTCCGCGATAGGCCTCATAGCGCTCCAAATGTCCTCTTGTGGTTTGTACAGAATGAGTGTTTCAAAACTCCTCAATGAAATGTCAGTTTCAACTTGGTTAGTTGAACGCACAGATCAGAAAGAAGTTTCACAGACTGCTTCTTTGTAGTTTTTATTTGAATATATTCCTTTTTCTGCGATTGGCCTCGTAGCGCTAGAATTGTACACTTGCAGTTTCTACAGAAAGTGTGTTTGAAAAATCCTCAATCAAAAGTAAGCTTCTACACTGTTAGTAGAATGCACAAATCAGAAATATGTTTCACAGAATGCTTCTCTGTAGTTTTTATTTGAAGATATTCCTTTTTCCGCAATAGACCTCATAGGGCTCCAAATGTCCACTTCCAGTTTCTACAGAAAGTGTGTTTGAAAACTCCGCAATCAAAAGTAATTTTAAACTCTGATAGTTGAACGCACAGATCAGAAATAAGTTTCACAGAATGCCTCTGTGTAGTTTTTATTTCAGGAGATTCCTTTTTCCACCATAGGCCTCATAGCGCTCCAAATGTCCACTTTCAGTTTCTACAGAAAGAGTGTTTCAAAACTCCGCAATCAAAAGTAATTTTCAACTCTGATAGTTGAACGCACGGATCAGAAAGGAGGTTGGCAGAATGCTTCTGTGTAGTTTTTATTTGAAGATATTCCTTTTTCGGCGAAAGGCCTCGTAGCGCTCCAAATGACCAATTGCAGTTTCTAGGGAAAGAGTGTTTCAAATCTCCTCAATCAGAAGTAAGTTTCAACCCTCTTAGTTGAACACACAGATCAGAAATAAGTTTCACACAATGCTTCTGTGTAGTTTTTATTTGAAGATATTGCTATTTCTGTGAAAGCCTCATAGCACTCCAAATATCCACTTTCAGTTACCTCAGAAGGAGTGTTTCAAAACACCTCAATAAAAAAGTAATGTTCAACTCTGTTAGTTGATCTCACCGATCATAAAGAAGATTCACTGAATGCTTCTGGGTAGTTTTTATTTGAATATATTCCTTTTTCTGCAATAGGCCTCATAGCACTCCAAATGTCCAGTTGCCGTTTCTATAGAAAGAATGTTTCAAAACTCTTCAATCAAAAGTAAGTTTCAAGTCTGTTGGCTGAATGCACAGAACAGAAAATGTTTCAGAGAATGCTTCTTTGTAGTTTGTATTTGAATATATTCCTTTTTCCACGATAGGCCTCATAGTGCTCCAAATGTCCACTTGCAGCTTCTACAATAAGAGGGATTCAAAACTTCTCAATCAGAAGTAACGCTCAACTCTTTTAGTTGAACGCACAGCTCAGAAAGAAGTTTCACTGAATGATTCTGCGTAGTTTTTATTTGAAGATATTCCTTTTTCCGCGATAGGCCTCATTGTGCTACAAATGTCCACTTGCAGTTTCTACAGATAGAGTGTTTCAAAACTCCTCCATCAAAAGTAAGGTTCAACACACTTAGTTGAACGTACAGATCAGAAAGAAGTTTCACAGAATTCTTCTGTGTAGTTTTTATTTGAAGGTATTCCTTTTTCCGCAATAGGCCTCATAGCGCTCCAGATGTCCACTTTCAGTTAAAACACAAAGAGTGTTTCAAAACTCCTCAATCAAAAGTAAGGTTCAACTCTGATAGTAGAACGCACAGATCAGAAATAAGTTTCACAGAATGCTTCTGTGTAGTCTTTATTTGAAGATATGCCTTTTTAAGCGATAGGTCTCATAACGCTCCAAATGTCCTCTTGCAGTTTCTACAGAAAGAGTGTTTCAAAACTCCTTAATTCAAAGTAAGGTCCAATTCTGTTAACTGAACGCACAGATCAGAAGGAAGTTTCACAAGATCCTTCTGTATACTTTTTATTTGAAGATATTACTTTTTCTGAGATAGGCCACATTGCACTCCAAATGTCCACTTGCAGTATATACAGAAAAAGTGTTTCCAATCTCCTCAATCAAAAGTGAGGTTCAACTCTCTTATTTGAACGCGCAGATCAGAAAAAAGTTTCACAGAATGCTTTGTGTAGATTGTATTTGAAGATATTCCTTTTTGCATGATAGGCCTCATAGCGATCAAAATTTCCACTTGCGCTTTCTACAGAAAGACTTTCAAAACTCCTGAATCAAAAGTAGTTTGCAACTCTGTTATTTCAACGGACATATCAGAGAGAAGTTTCACAGAATGCTTCTGTGTAGTTTTTATTTGAAGATATTACTTTTTCCACTATAGGCCTAATAGCGCTGCAAATATTCATTTGCAGTTTCTACAGAAAGAGTGTTTCAAAACTCCTCAATCAAAAGTAAAGTTCAACTCTGTTAGTTGAATGCACAGATCAGAAAGAAGTTTCACAGAATGCTTCTGTGTAGTTTTTATTTGAAGATATTCCTTTTTTGGCGAAAGGCCTCGTAGCGCTCCAAATGACCAATTGCAGTTTCTAGAGAAAGGGTGTTTCAAATCTCCTCAATCAGAAGTAAGTTTCAACTCTCTTAGTTGAACACACAGATCAGAAATAAGTTTCACAGAATGCTTCTGTGTAGTTTTTATTTGAAGATATTGCTATTTCTGCGAAAGCCTCATAGCACTCCAAATATCCACTTTCAGTTACCTCAGAAAGAGTGTTTCAAAACACCTCAATAAAAAGTAATGTTCAACTCTGTTAGTTGATCTCACCGATCAGAAAGTAGATTCACTGAATGCTTCTGGGTAGTTTTTATTTGAATATATTCCTTTTTCTGCCATGGGCCTCATAGCACTACAAATGTCCAGTTGCAGTTTATATAGAAAGAATGTTTCAAAACTCTTCAATCAAAAGTAAGTTTCAACTCTGTTGGCTGAATGCAGAGAACAGAAAAATGTTTCAAAGAATGCTTCTTTGTAGTTTTTATTTGAATATATTACTTTTTCCGCGATATGCACCGTAGCACTACAAATGTCCACTTGCTGTTTCTACAGAAAGAGTGTTTCAGAACACCTCAATAAAAGGTGAGGTTCAAC
Organism: Symphalangus syndactylus; assembly: GCF_028878055.3. Lineage (NCBI taxonomy): Eukaryota > Metazoa > Chordata > Mammalia > Primates > Hylobatidae > Symphalangus > Symphalangus syndactylus. Next base: position 43,538,761 of record NC_072434.2, on the reverse strand, counting down.
ACTTTAGTTGAACTCACAGCTCAGAAAGAAGTTTCACAGAATGCTTCTGTGTAGTTTTTATTTGAATATATTCCTTTTTCCGCGATAGGCCTCATAGCGCTCCAAATGTCCTCTTGTGGTTTGTACAGAATGAGTGTTTCAAAACTCCTCAATGAAATGTCAGTTTCAACTTGGTTAGTTGAACGCACAGATCAGAAAGAAGTTTCACAGACTGCTTCTTTGTAGTTTTTATTTGAATATATTCCTTTTTCTGCGATTGGCCTCGTAGCGCTAGAATTGTACACTTGCAGTTTCTACAGAAAGTGTGTTTGAAAAATCCTCAATCAAAAGTAAGCTTCTACACTGTTAGTAGAATGCACAAATCAGAAATATGTTTCACAGAATGCTTCTCTGTAGTTTTTATTTGAAGATATTCCTTTTTCCGCAATAGACCTCATAGGGCTCCAAATGTCCACTTCCAGTTTCTACAGAAAGTGTGTTTGAAAACTCCGCAATCAAAAGTAATTTTAAACTCTGATAGTTGAACGCACAGATCAGAAATAAGTTTCACAGAATGCCTCTGTGTAGTTTTTATTTCAGGAGATTCCTTTTTCCACCATAGGCCTCATAGCGCTCCAAATGTCCACTTTCAGTTTCTACAGAAAGAGTGTTTCAAAACTCCGCAATCAAAAGTAATTTTCAACTCTGATAGTTGAACGCACGGATCAGAAAGGAGGTTCGCAGAATGCTTCTGTGTAGTTTTTATTTGAAGATATTCCTTTTTCGGCGAAAGGCCTCGTAGCGCTCCAAATGACCAATTGCAGTTTCTAGGGAAAGAGTGTTTCAAATCTCCTCAATCAGAAGTAAGTTTCAACCCTCTTAGTTGAACACACAGATCAGAAATAAGTTTCACACAATGCTTCTGTGTAGTTTTTATTTGAAGATATTGCTATTTCTGTGAAAGCCTCATAGCACTCCAAATATCCACTTTCAGTTACCTCAGAAGGAGTGTTTCAAAACACCTCAATAAAAAAGTAATGTTCAACTCTGTTAGTTGATCTCACCGATCATAAAGAAGATTCACTGAATGCTTCTGGGTAGTTTTTATTTGAATATATTCCTTTTTCTGCAATAGGCCTCATAGCACTCCAAATGTCCAGTTGCCGTTTCTATAGAAAGAATGTTTCAAAACTCTTCAATCAAAAGTAAGTTTCAAGTCTGTTGGCTGAATGCACAGAACAGAAAATGTTTCAGAGAATGCTTCTTTGTAGTTTGTATTTGAATATATTCCTTTTTCCACGATAGGCCTCATAGTGCTCCAAATGTCCACTTGCAGCTTCTACAATAAGAGGGATTCAAAACTTCTCAATCAGAAGTAACGCTCAACTCTTTTAGTTGAACGCACAGCTCAGAAAGAAGTTTCACTGAATGATTCTGCGTAGTTTTTATTTGAAGATATTCCTTTTTCCGCGATAGGCCTCATTGTGCTACAAATGTCCACTTGCAGTTTCTACAGATAGAGTGTTTCAAAACTCCTCCATCAAAAGTAAGGTTCAACACACTTAGTTGAACGTACAGATCAGAAAGAAGTTTCACAGAATTCTTCTGTGTAGTTTTTATTTGAAGGTATTCCTTTTTCCGCAATAGGCCTCATAGCGCTCCAGATGTCCACTTTCAGTTAAAACACAAAGAGTGTTTCAAAACTCCTCAATCAAAAGTAAGGTTCAACTCTGATAGTAGAACGCACAGATCAGAAATAAGTTTCACAGAATGCTTCTGTGTAGTCTTTATTTGAAGATATGCCTTTTTAAGCGATAGGTCTCATAACGCTCCAAATGTCCTCTTGCAGTTTCTACAGAAAGAGTGTTTCAAAACTCCTTAATTCAAAGTAAGGTCCAATTCTGTTAACTGAACGCACAGATCAGAAGGAAGTTTCACAAGATCCTTCTGTATACTTTTTATTTGAAGATATTACTTTTTCTGAGATAGGCCACATTGCACTCCAAATGTCCACTTGCAGTATATACAGAAAAAGTGTTTCCAATCTCCTCAATCAAAAGTGAGGTTCAACTCTCTTATTTGAACGCGCAGATCAGAAAAAAGTTTCACAGAATGCTTTGTGTAGATTGTATTTGAAGATATTCCTTTTTGCATGATAGGCCTCATAGCGATCAAAATTTCCACTTGCGCTTTCTACAGAAAGACTTTCAAAACTCCTGAATCAAAAGTAGTTTGCAACTCTGTTATTTCAACGGACATATCAGAGAGAAGTTTCACAGAATGCTTCTGTGTAGTTTTTATTTGAAGATATTACTTTTTCCACTATAGGCCTAATAGCGCTGCAAATATTCATTTGCAGTTTCTACAGAAAGAGTGTTTCAAAACTCCTCAATCAAAAGTAAAGTTCAACTCTGTTAGTTGAATGCACAGATCAGAAAGAAGTTTCACAGAATGCTTCTGTGTAGTTTTTATTTGAAGATATTCCTTTTTTGGCGAAAGGCCTCGTAGCGCTCCAAATGACCAATTGCAGTTTCTAGAGAAAGGGTGTTTCAAATCTCCTCAATCAGAAGTAAGTTTCAACTCTCTTAGTTGAACACACAGATCAGAAATAAGTTTCACAGAATGCTTCTGTGTAGTTTTTATTTGAAGATATTGCTATTTCTGCGAAAGCCTCATAGCACTCCAAATATCCACTTTCAGTTACCTCAGAAAGAGTGTTTCAAAACACCTCAATAAAAAGTAATGTTCAACTCTGTTAGTTGATCTCACCGATCAGAAAGTAGATTCACTGAATGCTTCTGGGTAGTTTTTATTTGAATATATTCCTTTTTCTGCCATGGGCCTCATAGCACTACAAATGTCCAGTTGCAGTTTATATAGAAAGAATGTTTCAAAACTCTTCAATCAAAAGTAAGTTTCAACTCTGTTGGCTGAATGCAGAGAACAGAAAAATGTTTCAAAGAATGCTTCTTTGTAGTTTTTATTGAATATATTACTTTTTCCGCGATATGCACCGTAGCACTACAAATGTCCACTTGCTGTTTCTACAGAAAGAGTGTTTCAGAACACCTCAATAAAAGGTGAGGTTCAACACTTTAGTTGAACTCACAGCTCAGAAAGAAGTTTCACAGAATGCTTCTGTGTAGTTTTTATTTGAATATATTCCTTTTTCCGCGATAGGCCTCATAGCGCTCCAAATGTCCTCTTGTGGTTTGTACAGAATGAGTGTTTCAAAACTCCTCAATGAAATGTCAGTTTCAACTTGGTTAGTTGAACGCACAGATCAGAAAGAAGTTTCACAGACTGCTTCTTTGTAGTTTTTATTTGAATATATTCCTTTTTCTGCGATTGGCCTCGTAGCGCTAGAATTGTACACTTGCAGTTTCTACAGAAAGTGTGTTTGAAAAATCCTCAATCAAAAGTAAGCTTCTACACTGTTAGTAGAATGCACAAATCAGAAATATGTTTCACAGAATGCTTCTCTGTAGTTTTTATTTGAAGATATTCCTTTTTCCGCAATAGACCTCATAGGGCTCCAAATGTCCACTTCCAGTTTCTACAGAAAGTGTGTTTGAAAACTCCGCAATCAAAAGTAATTTTAAACTCTGATAGTTGAACGCACAGATCAGAAATAAGTTTCACAGAATGCCTCTGTGTAGTTTTTATTTCAGGAGATTCCTTTTTCCACCATAGGCCTCATAGCGCTCCAAATGTCCACTTTCAGTTTCTACAGAAAGAGTGTTTCAAAACTCCGCAATCAAAAGTAATTTTCAACTCTGATAGTTGAACGCACGGATCAGAAAGGAGGTTGGCAGAATGCTTCTGTGTAGTTTTTATTTGAAGATATTCCTTTTTCGGCGAAAGGCCTCGTAGCGCTCCAAATGACCAATTGCAGTTTCTAGGGAAAGAGTGTTTCAAATCTCCTCAATCAGAAGTAAGTTTCAACCCTCTTAGTTGAACACACAGATCAGAAATAAGTTTCACACAATGCTTCTGTGTAGTTTTTATTTGAAGATATTGCTATTTCTGTGAAAGCCTCATAGCACTCCAAATATCCACTTTCAGTTACCTCAGAAGGAGTGTTTCAAAACACCTCAATAAAAAAGTAATGTTCAACTCTGTTAGTTGATCTCACCGATCATAAAGAAGATTCACTGAATGCTTCTGGGTAGTTTTTATTTGAATATATTCCTTTTTCTGCAATAGGCCTCATAGCACTCCAAATGTCCAGTTGCCGTTTCTATAGAAAGAATGTTTCAAAACTCTTCAATCAAAAGTAAGTTTCAAGTCTGTTGGCTGAATGCACAGAACAGAAAATGTTTCAGAGAATGCTTCTTTGTAGTTTGTATTTGAATATATTCCTTTTTCCACGATAGGCCTCATAGTGCTCCAAATGTCCACTTGCAGCTTCTACAATAAGAGGGATTCAAAACTTCTCAATCAGAAGTAACGCTCAACTCTTTTAGTTGAACGCACAGCTCAGAAAGAAGTTTCACTGAATGATTCTGCGTAGTTTTTATTTGAAGATATTCCTTTTTCCGCGATAGGCCTCATTGTGCTACAAATGTCCACTTGCAGTTTCTACAGATAGAGTGTTTCAAAACTCCTCCATCAAAAGTAAGGTTCAACACACTTAGTTGAACGTACAGATCAGAAAGAAGTTTCACAGAATTCTTCTGTGTAGTTTTTATTTGAAGGTATTCCTTTTTCCGCAATAGGCCTCATAGCGCTCCAGATGTCCACTTTCAGTTAAAACACAAAGAGTGTTTCAAAACTCCTCAATCAAAAGTAAGGTTCAACTCTGATAGTAGAACGCACAGATCAGAAATAAGTTTCACAGAATGCTTCTGTGTAGTCTTTATTTGAAGATATGCCTTTTTAAGCGATAGGTCTCATAACGCTCCAAATGTCCTCTTGCAGTTTCTACAGAAAGAGTGTTTCAAAACTCCTTAATTCAAAGTAAGGTCCAATTCTGTTAACTGAACGCACAGATCAGAAGGAAGTTTCACAAGATCCTTCTGTATACTTTTTATTTGAAGATATTACTTTTTCTGAGATAGGCCACATTGCACTCCAAATGTCCACTTGCAGTATATACAGAAAAAGTGTTTCCAATCTCCTCAATCAAAAGTGAGGTTCAACTCTCTTATTTGAACGCGCAGATCAGAAAAAAGTTTCACAGAATGCTTTGTGTAGATTGTATTTGAAGATATTCCTTTTTGCATGATAGGCCTCATAGCGATCAAAATTTCCACTTGCGCTTTCTACAGAAAGACTTTCAAAACTCCTGAATCAAAAGTAGTTTGCAACTCTGTTATTTCAACGGACATATCAGAGAGAAGTTTCACAGAATGCTTCTGTGTAGTTTTTATTTGAAGATATTACTTTTTCCACTATAGGCCTAATAGCGCTGCAAATATTCATTTGCAGTTTCTACAGAAAGAGTGTTTCAAAACTCCTCAATCAAAAGTAAAGTTCAACTCTGTTAGTTGAATGCACAGATCAGAAAGAAGTTTCACAGAATGCTTCTGTGTAGTTTTTATTTGAAGATATTCCTTTTTTGGCGAAAGGCCTCGTAGCGCTCCAAATGACCAATTGCAGTTTCTAGAGAAAGGGTGTTTCAAATCTCCTCAATCAGAAGTAAGTTTCAACTCTCTTAGTTGAACACACAGATCAGAAATAAGTTTCACAGAATGCTTCTGTGTAGTTTTTATTTGAAGATATTGCTATTTCTGCGAAAGCCTCATAGCACTCCAAATATCCACTTTCAGTTACCTCAGAAAGAGTGTTTCAAAACACCTCAATAAAAAGTAATGTTCAACTCTGTTAGTTGATCTCACCGATCAGAAAGTAGATTCACTGAATGCTTCTGGGTAGTTTTTATTTGAATATATTCCTTTTTCTGCCATGGGCCTCATAGCACTACAAATGTCCAGTTGCAGTTTATATAGAAAGAATGTTTCAAAACTCTTCAATCAAAAGTAAGTTTCAACTCTGTTGGCTGAATGCAGAGAACAGAAAAATGTTTCAAAGAATGCTTCTTTGTAGTTTTTATTTGAATATATTACTTTTTCCGCGATATGCACCGTAGCACTACAAATGTCCACTTGCTGTTTCTACAGAAAGAGTGTTTCAGAACACCTCAATAAAAGGTGAGGTTCAACACTTTAGTTGAACTCACAGCTCAGAAAGAAGTTTCACAGAATGCTTCTGTGTAGTTTTTATTTGAATATATTCCTTTTTCCGCGATAGGCCTCATAGCGCTCCAAATGTCCTCTTGTGGTTTGTACAGAATGAGTGTTTCAAAACTCCTCAATGAAATGTCAGTTTCAACTTGGTTAGTTGAACGCACAGATCAGAAAGAAGTTTCACAGACTGCTTCTTTGTAGTTTTTATTTGAATATATTCCTTTTTCTGCGATTGGCCTCGTAGCGCTAGAATTGTACACTTGCAGTTTCTACAGAAAGTGTGTTTGAAAAATCCTCAATCAAAAGTAAGCTTCTACACTGTTAGTAGAATGCACAAATCAGAAATATGTTTCACAGAATGCTTCTCTGTAGTTTTTATTTGAAGATATTCCTTTTTCCGCAATAGACCTCATAGGGCTCCAAATGTCCACTTCCAGTTTCTACAGAAAGTGTGTTTGAAAACTCCGCAATCAAAAGTAATTTTAAACTCTGATAGTTGAACGCACAGATCAGAAATAAGTTTCACAGAATGCCTCTGTGTAGTTTTTATTTCAGGAGATTCCTTTTTCCACCATAGGCCTCATAGCGCTCCAAATGTCCACTTTCAGTTTCTACAGAAAGAGTGTTTCAAAACTCCGCAATCAAAAGTAATTTTCAACTCTGATAGTTGAACGCACGGATCAGAAAGGAGGTTGGCAGAATGCTTCTGTGTAGTTTTTATTTGAAGATATTCCTTTTTCGGCGAAAGGCCTCGTAGCGCTCCAAATGACCAATTGCAGTTTCTAGGGAAAGAGTGTTTCAAATCTCCTCAATCAGAAGTAAGTTTCAACCCTCTTAGTTGAACACACAGATCAGAAATAAGTTTCACACAATGCTTCTGTGTAGTTTTTATTTGAAGATATTGCTATTTCTGTGAAAGCCTCATAGCACTCCAAATATCCACTTTCAGTTACCTCAGAAGGAGTGTTTCAAAACACCTCAATAAAAAAGTAATGTTCAACTCTGTTAGTTGATCTCACCGATCATAAAGAAGATTCACTGAATGCTTCTGGGTAGTTTTTATTTGAATATATTCCTTTTTCTGCAATAGGCCTCATAGCACTCCAAATGTCCAGTTGCCGTTTCTATAGAAAGAATGTTTCAAAACTCTTCAATCAAAAGTAAGTTTCAAGTCTGTTGGCTGAATGCACAGAACAGAAAATGTTTCAGAGAATGCTTCTTTGTAGTTTTTATTTGAATATATTCCTTTTTCCACGATAGGCCTCATAGTGCTCCAAATGTCCACTTGCAGCTTCTACAATAAGAGGGATTCAAAACTTCTCAATCAGAAGTAACGCTCAACTCTTTTAGTTGAACGCACAGCTCAGAAAGAAGTTTCACTGAATGATTCTGCGTAGTTTTTATTTGAAGATATTCCTTTTTCCGCGATAGGCCTCATTGTGCTACAAATGTCCACTTGCAGTTTCTACAGATAGAGTGTTTCAAAACTCCTCCATCAAAAGTAAGGTTCAACACACTTAGTTGAACGTACAGATCAGAAAGAAGTTTCACAGAATTCTTCTGTGTAGTTTTTATTTGAAGGTATTCCTTTTTCCGCAATAGGCCTCATAGCGCTCCAGATGTCCACTTTCAGTTAAAACACAAAGAGTGTTTCAAAACTCCTCAATCAAAAGTAAGGTTCAACTCTGATAGTAGAACGCACAGATCAGAAATAAGTTTCACAGAATGCTTCTGTGTAGTCTTTATTTGAAGATATGCCTTTTTAAGCGATAGGTCTCATAACGCTCCAAATGTCCTCTTGCAGTTTCTACAGAAAGAGTGTTTCAAAACTCCTTAATTCAAAGTAAGGTCCAATTCTGTTAACTGAACGCACAGATCAGAAGGAAGTTTCACAAGATCCTTCTGTATACTTTTTATTTGAAGATATTACTTTTTCTGAGATAGGCCACATTGCACTCCAAATGTCCACTTGCAGTATATACAGAAAAAGTGTTTCCAATCTCCTCAATCAAAAGTGAGGTTCAACTCTCTTATTTGAACGCGCAGATCAGAAAAAAGTTTCACAGAATGCTTTGTGTAGATTGTATTTGAAGATATTCCTTTTTGCATGATAGGCCTCATAGCGATCAAAATTTCCACTTGCGCTTTCTACAGAAAGACTTTCAAAACTCCTGAATCAAAAGTAGTTTGCAACTCTGTTATTTCAACGGACATATCAGAGAGAAGTTTCACAGAATGCTTCTGTGTAGTTTTTATTTGAAGATATTACTTTTTCCACTATAGGCCTAATAGCGCTGCAAATATTCATTTGCAGTTTCTACAGAAAGAGTGTTTCAAAACTCCTCAATCAAAAGTAAAGTTCAACTCTGTTAGTTGAATGCACAGATCAGAAAGAAGTTTCACAGAATGCTTCTGTGTAGTTTTTATTTGAAGATATTCCTTTTTTGGCGAAAGGCCTCGTAGCGCTCCAAATGACCAATTGCAGTTTCTAGAGAAAGGGTGTTTCAAATCTCCTCAATCAGAAGTAAGTTTCAACTCTCTTAGTTGAACACACAGATCAGAAATAAGTTTCACAGAATGCTTCTGTGTAGTTTTTATTTGAAGATATTGCTATTTCTGCGAAAGCCTCATAGCACTCCAAATATCCACTTTCAGTTACCTCAGAAAGAGTGTTTCAAAACACCTCAATAAAAAGTAATGTTCAACTCTGTTAGTTGATCTCACCGATCAGAAAGTAGATTCACTGAATGCTTCTGGGTAGTTTTTATTTGAATATATTCCTTTTTCTGCCATGGGCCTCATAGCACTACAAATGTCCAGTTGCAGTTTATATAGAAAGAATGTTTCAAAACTCTTCAATCAAAAGTAAGTTTCAACTCTGTTGGCTGAATGCAGAGAACAGAAAAATGTTTCAAAGAATGCTTCTTTGTAGTTTTTATTTGAATATATTACTTTTTCCGCGATATGCACCGTAGCACTACAAATGTCCACTTGCTGTTTCTACAGAAAGAGTGTTTCAGAACACCTCAATAAAAGGTGAGGTTCAACACTTTAGTTGAACTCACAGCTCAGAAAGAAGTTTCACAGAATGCTTCTGTGTAGTTTTTATTTGAATATATTCCTTTTTCCGCGATAGGCCTCATAGCGCTCCAAATGTCCTCTTGTGGTTTGTACAGAATGAGTGTTTCAAAACTCCTCAATGAAATGTCAGTTTCAACTTGGTTAGTTGAACGCACAGATCAGAAAGAAGTTTCACAGACTGCTTCTTTGTAGTTTTTATTTGAATATATTCCTTTTTCTGCGATTGGCCTCGTAGCGCTAGAATTGTACACTTGCAGTTTCTACAGAAAGTGTGTTTGAAAAATCCTCAATCAAAAGTAAGCTTCTACACTGTTAGTAGAATGCACAAATCAGAAATATGTTTCACAGAATGCTTCTCTGTAGTTTTTATTTGAAGATATTCCTTTTTCCGCAATAGACCTCATAGGGCTCCAAATGTCCACTTCCAGTTTCTACAGAAAGTGTGTTTGAAAACTCCGCAATCAAAAGTAATTTTAAACTCTGATAGTTGAACGCACAGATCAGAAATAAGTTTCACAGAATGCCTCTGTGTAGTTTTTATTTCAGGAGATTCCTTTTTCCACCATAGGCCTCATAGCGCTCCAAATGTCCACTTTCAGTTTCTACAGAAAGAGTGTTTCAAAACTCCGCAATCAAAAGTAATTTTCAACTCTGATAGTTGAACGCACGGATCAGAAAGGAGGTTGGCAGAATGCTTCTGTGTAGTTTTTATTTGAAGATATTCCTTTTTCGGCGAAAGGCCTCGTAGCGCTCCAAATGACCAATTGCAGTTTCTAGGGAAAGAGTGTTTCAAATCTCCTCAATCAGAAGTAAGTTTCAACCCTCTTAGTTGAACACACAGATCAGAAATAAGTTTCACACAATGCTTCTGTGTAGTTTTTATTTGAAGATATTGCTATTTCTGTGAAAGCCTCATAGCACTCCAAATATCCACTTTCAGTTACCTCAGAAGGAGTGTTTCAAAACACCTCAATAAAAAAGTAATGTTCAACTCTGTTAGTTGATCTCACCGATCATAAAGAAGATTCACTGAATGCTTCTGGGTAGTTTTTATTTGAATATATTCCTTTTTCTGCAATAGGCCTCATAGCACTCCAAATGTCCAGTTGCCGTTTCTATAGAAAGAATGTTTCAAAACTCTTCAATCAAAAGTAAGTTTCAAGTCTGTTGGCTGAATGCACAGAACAGAAAATGTTTCAGAGAATGCTTCTTTGTAGTTTGTATTTGAATATATTCCTTTTTCCACGATAGGCCTCATAGTGCTCCAAATGTCCACTTGCAGCTTCTACAATAAGAGGGATTCAAAACTTCTCAATCAGAAGTAACGCTCAACTCTTTTAGTTGAACGCACAGCTCAGAAAGAAGTTTCACTGAATGATTCTGCGTAGTTTTTATTTGAAGATATTCCTTTTTCCGCGATAGGCCTCATTGTGCTACAAATGTCCACTTGCAGTTTCTACAGATAGAGTGTTTCAAAACTCCTCCATCAAAAGTAAGGTTCAACACACTTAGTTGAACGTACAGATCAGAAAGAAGTTTCACAGAATTCTTCTGTGTAGTTTTTATTTGAAGGTATTCCTTTTTCCGCAATAGGCCTCATAGCGCTCCAGATGTCCACTTTCAGTTAAAACACAAAGAGTGTTTCAAAACTCCTCAATCAAAAGTAAGGTTCAACTCTGATAGTAGAACGCACAGATCAGAAATAAGTTTCACAGAATGCTTCTGTGTAGTCTTTATTTGAAGATATGCCTTTTTAAGCGATAGGTCTCATAACGCTCCAAATGTCCTCTTGCAGTTTCTACAGAAAGAGTGTTTCAAAACTCCTTAATTCAAAGTAAGGTCCAATTCTGTTAACTGAACGCACAGATCAGAAGGAAGTTTCACAAGATCCTTCTGTATACTTTTTATTTGAAGATATTACTTTTTCTGAGATAGGCCACATTGCACTCCAAATGTCCACTTGCAGTATATACAGAAAAAGTGTTTCCAATCTCCTCAATCAAAAGTGAGGTTCAACTCTCTTATTTGAACGCGCAGATCAGAAAAAAGTTTCACAGAATGCTTTGTGTAGATTGTATTTGAAGATATTCCTTTTTGCATGATAGGCCTCATAGCGATCAAAATTTCCACTTGCGCTTTCTACAGAAAGACTTTCAAAACTCCTGAATCAAAAGTAGTTTGCAACTCTGTTATTTCAACGGACATATCAGAGAGAAGTTTCACAGAATGCTTCTGTGTAGTTTTTATTTGAAGATATTACTTTTTCCACTATAGGCCTAATAGCGCTGCAAATATTCATTTGCAGTTTCTACAGAAAGAGTGTTTCAAAACTCCTCAATCAAAAGTAAAGTTCAACTCTGTTAGTTGAATGCACAGATCAGAAAGAAGTTTCACAGAATGCTTCTGTGTAGTTTTTATTTGAAGATATTCCTTTTTTGGCGAAAGGCCTCGTAGCGCTCCAAATGACCAATTGCAGTTTCTAGAGAAAGGGTGTTTCAAATCTCCTCAATCAGAAGTAAGTTTCAACTCTCTTAGTTGAACACACAGATCAGAAATAAGTTTCACAGAATGCTTCTGTGTAGTTTTTATTTGAAGATATTGCTATTTCTGCGAAAGCCTCATAGCACTCCAAATATCCACTTTCAGTTACCTCAGAAAGAGTGTTTCAAAACACCTCAATAAAAAGTAATGTTCAACTCTGTTAGTTGATCTCACCGATCAGAAAGTAGATTCACTGAATGCTTCTGGGTAGTTTTTATTTGAATATATTCCTTTTTCTGCCATGGGCCTCATAGCACTACAAATGTCCAGTTGCAGTTTATATAGAAAGAATGTTTCAAAACTCTTCAATCAAAAGTAAGTTTCAACTCTGTTGGCTGAATGCAGAGAACAGAAAAATGTTTCAAAGAATGCTTCTTTGTAGTTTTTATTTGAATATATTACTTTTTCCGCGATATGCACCGTAGCACTACAAATGTCCACTTGCTGTTTCTACAGAAAGAGTGTTTCAGAACACCTCAATAAAAGGTGAGGTTCAACACTTTAGTTGAACTCACAGCTCAGAAAGAAGTTTCACAGAATGCTTCTGTGTAGTTTTTATTTGAATATATTCCTTTTTCCGCGATAGGCCTCATAGCGCTCCAAATGTCCTCTTGTGGTTTGTACAGAATGAGTGTTTCAAAACTCCTCAATGAAATGTCAGTTTCAACTTGGTTAGTTGAACGCACAGATCAGAAAGAAGTTTCACAGACTGCTTCTTTGTAGTTTTTATTTGAATATATTCCTTTTTCTGCGATTGGCCTCGTAGCGCTAGAATTGTACACTTGCAGTTTCTACAGAAAGTGTGTTTGAAAAATCCTCAATCAAAAGTAAGCTTCTACACTGTTAGTAGAATGCACAAATCAGAAATATGTTTCACAGAATGCTTCTCTGTAGTTTTTATTTGAAGATATTCCTTTTTCCGCAATAGACCTCATAGGGCTCCAAATGTCCACTTCCAGTTTCTACAGAAAGTGTGTTTGAAAACTCCGCAATCAAAAGTAATTTTAAACTCTGATAGTTGAACGCACAGATCAGAAATAAGTTTCACAGAATGCCTCTGTGTAGTTTTTATTTCAGGAGATTCCTTTTTCCACCATAGGCCTCATAGCGCTCCAAATGTCCACTTTCACTTTCTACAGAAAGAGTGTTTCAAAACTCCGCAATCAAAAGTAATTTTCAAATCTGATAGTTGAACGCACGGATCAGAAAGGAGGTTGGCAGAATGCTTCTGTGTAGTTTTTATTTGAAGATATTCCTTTTTCGGCGAAAGGCCTCGTAGCGCTCCAAATGACCAATTGCAGTTTCTAGGGAAAGAGTGTTTCAAATCTCCTCAATCAGAAGTAAGTTTCAACCCTCTTAGTTGAACACACAGATCAGAAATAAGTTTCACACAATGCTTCTGTGTAGTTTTTATTTGAAGATATTGCTATTTCTGTGAAAGCCTCATAGCACTCCAAATATCCACTTTCAGTTACCTCAGAAGGAGTGTTTCAAAACACCTCAATAAAAAAGTAATGTTCAACTCTGTTAGTTGATCTCACCGATCATAAAGAAGATTCACTGAATGCTTCTGGGTAGTTTTTATTTGAATATATTCCTTTTTCTGCAATAGGCCTCATAGCACTCCAAATGTCCAGTTGCCGTTTCTATAGAAAGAATGTTTCAAAACTCTTCAATCAAAAGTAAGTTTCAAGTCTGTTGGCTGAATGCACAGAACAGAAAATGTTTCAGAGAATGCTTCTTTGTAGTTTGTATTTGAATATATTCCTTTTTCCACGATAGGCCTCATAGTGCTCCAAATGTCCACTTGCAGCTTCTACAATAAGAGGGATTCAAAACTTCTCAATCAGAAGTAACGCTCAACTCTTTTAGTTGAACGCACAGCTCAGAAAGAAGTTTCACTGAATGATTCTGCGTAGTTTTTATTTGAAGATATTCCTTTTTCCGCGATAGGCCTCATTGTGCTACAAATGTCCACTTGCAGTTTCTACAGATAGAGTGTTTCAAAACTCCTCCATCAAAAGTAAGGTTCAACACACTTAGTTGAACGTACAGATCAGAAAGAAGTTTCACAGAATTCTTCTGTGTAGTTTTTATTTGAAGGTATTCCTTTTTCCGCAATAGGCCTCATAGCGCTCCAGATGTCCACTTTCAGTTAAAACACAAAGAGTGTTTCAAAACTCCTCAATCAAAAGTAAGGTTCAACTCTGATAGTAGAACGCACAGATCAGAAATAAGTTTCACAGAATGCTTCTGTGTAGTCTTTATTTGAAGATATGCCTTTTTAAGCGATAGGTCTCATAACGCTCCAAATGTCCTCTTGCAGTTTCTACAGAAAGAGTGTTTCAAAACTCCTTAATTCAAAGTAAGGTCCAATTCTGTTAACTGAACGCACAGATCAGAAGGAAGTTTCACAAGATCCTTCTGTATACTTTTTATTTGAAGATATTACTTTTTCTGAGATAGGCCACATTGCACTCCAAATGTCCACTTGCAGTATATACAGAAAAAGTGTTTCCAATCTCCTCAATCAAAAGTGAGGTTCAACTCTCTTATTTGAACGCGCAGATCAGAAAAAAGTTTCACAGAATGCTTTGTGTAGATTGTATTTGAAGATATTCCTTTTTGCATGATAGGCCTCATAGCGATCAAAATTTCCACTTGCGCTTTCTACAGAAAGACTTTCAAAACTCCTGAATCAAAAGTAGTTTGCAACTCTGTTATTTCAACGGACATATCAGAGAGAAGTTTCACAGAATGCTTCTGTGTAGTTTTTATTTGAAGATATTACTTTTTCCACTATAGGCCTAATAGCGCTGCAAATATTCATTTGCAGTTTCTACAGAAAGAGTGTTTCAAAACTCCTCAATCAAAAGTAAAGTTCAACTCTGTTAGTTGAATGCACAGATCAGAAAGAAGTTTCACAGAATGCTTCTGTGTAGTTTTTATTTGAAGATATTCCTTTTTTGGCGAAAGGCCTCGTAGCGCTCCAAATGACCAATTGCAGTTTCTAGAGAAAGGGTGTTTCAAATCTCCTCAATCAGAAGTAAGTTTCAACTCTCTTAGTTGAACACACAGATCAGAAATAAGTTTCACAGAATGCTTCTGTGTAGTTTTTATTTGAAGATATTGCTATTTCTGCGAAAGCCTCATAGCACTCCAAATATCCACTTTCAGTTACCTCAGAAAGAGTGTTTCAAAACACCTCAATAAAAAGTAATGTTCAACTCTGTTAGTTGATCTCACCGATCAGAAAGTAGATTCACTGAATGCTTCTGGGTAGTTTTTATTTGAATATATTCCTTTTTCTGCCATGGGCCTCATAGCACTACAAATGTCCAGTTGCAGTTTATATAGAAAGAATGTTTCAAAACTCTTCAATCAAAAGTAAGTTTCAACTCTGTTGGCTGAATGCAGAGAACAGAAAAATGTTTCAAAGAATGCTTCTTTGTAGTTTTTATTTGAATATATTACTTTTTCCGCGATATGCACCGTAGCACTACAAATGTCCACTTGCTGTTTCTACAGAAAGAGTGTTTCAGAACACCTCAATAAAAGGTGAGGTTCAACACTTTAGTTGAACTCACAGCTCAGAAAGAAGTTTCACAGAATGCTTCTGTGTAGTTTTTATTTGAATATATTCCTTTTTCCGCGATAGGCCTCATAGCGCTCCAAATGTCCTCTTGTGGTTTGTACAGAATGAGTGTTTCAAAACTCCTCAATGAAATGTCAGTTTCAACTTGGTTAGTTGAACGCACAGATCAGAAAGAAGTTTCACAGACTGCTTCTTTGTAGTTTTTATTTGAATATATTCCTTTTTCTGCGATTGGCCTCGTAGCGCTAGAATTGTACACTTGCAGTTTCTACAGAAAGTGTGTTTGAAAAATCCTCAATCAAAAGTAAGCTTCTACACTGTTAGTAGAATGCACAAATCAGAAATATGTTTCACAGAATGCTTCTCTGTAGTTTTTATTTGAAGATATTCCTTTTTCCGCAATAGACCTCATAGGGCTCCAAATGTCCACTTCCAGTTTCTACAGAAAGTGTGTTTGAAAACTCCGCAATCAAAAGTAATTTTAAACTCTGATAGTTGAACGCACAGATCAGAAATAAGTTTCACAGAATGCCTCTGTGTAGTTTTTATTTCAGGAGATTCCTTTTTCCACCATAGGCCTCATAGCGCTCCAAATGTCCACTTTCAGTTTCTACAGAAAGAGTGTTTCAAAACTCCGCAATCAAAAGTAATTTTCAACTCTGATAGTTGAACGCACGGATCAGAAAGGAGGTTGGCAGAATGCTTCTGTGTAGTTTTTATTTGAAGATATTCCTTTTTCGGCGAAAGGCCTCGTAGCGCTCCAAATGACCAATTGCAGTTTCTAGGGAAAGAGTGTTTCAAATCTCCTCAATCAGAAGTAAGTTTCAACCCTCTTAGTTGAACACACAGATCAGAAATAAGTTTCACACAATGCTTCTGTGTAGTTTTTATTTGAAGATATTGCTATTTCTGTGAAAGCCTCATAGCACTCCAAATATCCACTTTCAGTTACCTCAGAAGGAGTGTTTCAAAACACCTAAATAAAAAAGTAATGTTCAACTCTGTTAGTTGATCTCACCGATCATAAAGAAGATTCACTGAATGCTTCTGGGTAGTTTTTATTTGAATATATTCCTTTTTCTGCAATAGGCCTCATAGCACTCCAAATGTCCAGTTGCCGTTTCTATAGAAAGAATGTTTCAAAACTCTTCAATCAAAAGTAAGTTTCAAGTCTGTTGGCTGAATGCACAGAACAGAAAATGTTTCAGAGAATGCTTCTTTGTAGTTTGTATTTGAATATATTCCTTTTTCCACGATAGGCCTCATAGTGCTCCAAATGTCCACTTGCAGCTTCTACAATAAGAGGGATTCAAAACTTCTCAATCAGAAGTAACGCTCAACTCTTTTAGTTGAACGCACAGCTCAGAAAGAAGTTTCACTGAATGATTCTGCGTAGTTTTTATTTGAAGATATTCCTTTTTCCGCGATAGGCCTCATTGTGCTACAAATGTCCACTTGCAGTTTCTACAGATAGAGTGTTTCAAAACTCCTCCATCAAAAGTAAGGTTCAACACACTTAGTTGAACGTACAGATCAGAAAGAAGTTTCACAGAATTCTTCTGTGTAGTTTTTATTTGAAGGTATTCCTTTTTCCGCAATAGGCCTCATAGCGCTCCAGATGTCCACTTTCAGTTAAAACACAAAGAGTGTTTCAAAACTCCTCAATCAAAAGTAAGGTTCAACTCTGATAGTAGAACGCACAGATCAGAAATAAGTTTCACAGAATGCTTCTGTGTAGTCTTTATTTGAAGATATGCCTTTTTAAGCGATAGGTCTCATAACGCTCCAAATGTCCTCTTGCAGTTTCTACAGAAAGAGTGTTTCAAAACTCCTTAATTCAAAGTAAGGTCCAATTCTGTTAACTGAACGCACAGATCAGAAGGAAGTTTCACAAGATCCTTCTGTATACTTTTTATTTGAAGATATTACTTTTTCTGAGATAGGCCACATTGCACTCCAAATGTCCACTTGCAGTATATACAGAAAAAGTGTTTCCAATCTCCTCAATCAAAAGTGAGGTTCAACTCTCTTATTTGAACGCGCAGATCAGAAAAAAGTTTCACAGAATGCTTTGTGTAGATTGTATTTGAAGATATTCCTTTTTGCATGATAGGCCTCATAGCGATCAAAATTTCCACTTGCGCTTTCTACAGAAAGACTTTCAAAACTCCTGAATCAAAAGTAGTTTGCAACTCTGTTATTTCAACGGACATATCAGAGAGAAGTTTCACAGAATACTTCTGTGTAGTTTTTATTTGAAGATATTACTTTTTCCACTATAGGCCTAATAGCGCTGCAAATATTCATTTGCAGTTTCTACAGAAAGAGTGTTTCAAAACTCCTCAATCAAAAGTAAAGTTCAACTCTGTTAGTTGAATGCACAGATCAGAAAGAAGTTTCACAGAATGCTTCTGTGTAGTTTTTATTTGAAGATATTCCTTTTTTGGCGAAAGGCCTCGTAGCGCTCCAAATGACCAATTGCAGTTTCTAGAGAAAGGGTGTTTCAAATCTCCTCAATCAGAAGTAAGTTTCAACTCTCTTAGTTGAACACACAGATCAGAAATAAGTTTCACAGAATGCTTCTGTGTAGTTTTTATTTGAAGATATTGCTATTTCTGCGAAAGCCTCATAGCACTCCAAATATCCACTTTCAGTTACCTCAGAAAGAGTGTTTCAAAACACCTCAATAAAAAGTAATGTTCAACTCTGTTAGTTGATCTCACCGATCAGAAAGTAGATTCACTGAATGCTTCTGGGTAGTTTTTATTTGAATATATTCCTTTTTCTGCCATGGGCCTCATAGCACTACAAATGTCCAGTTGCAGTTTATATAGAAAGAATGTTTCAAAACTCTTCAATCAAAAGTAAGTTTCAACTCTGTTGGCTGAATGCAGAGAACAGAAAAATGTTTCAAAGAATGCTTCTTTGTAGTTTTTATTTGAATATATTACTTTTTCCGCGATATGCACCGTAGCACTACAAATGTCCACTTGCTGTTTCTACAGAAAGAGTGTTTCAGAACACCTCAATAAAAGGTGAGGTTCAACACTTTAGTTGAACTCACAGCTCAGAAAGAAGTTTCACAGAATGCTTCTGTGTAGTTTTTATTTGAATATATTCCTTTTTCCGCGATAGGCCTCATAGCGCTCCAAATGTCCTCTTGTGGTTTGTACAGAATGAGTGTTTCAAAACTCCTCAATGAAATGTCAGTTTCAACTTGGTTAGTTGAACGCACAGATCAGAAAGAAGTTTCACAGACTGCTTCTTTGTAGTTTTTATTTGAATATATTCCTTTTTCTGCGATTGGCCTCGTAGCGCTAGAATTGTACACTTGCAGTTTCTACAGAAAGTGTGTTTGAAAAATCCTCAATCAAAAGTAAGCTTCTACACTGTTAGTAGAATGCACAAATCAGAAATATGTTTCACAGAATGCTTCTCTGTAGTTTTTATTTGAAGATATTCCTTTTTCCGCAATAGACCTCATAGGGCTCCAAATGTCCACTTCCAGTTTCTACAGAAAGTGTGTTTGAAAACTCCGCAATCAAAAGTAATTTTAAACTCTGATAGTTGAACGCACAGATCAGAAATAAGTTTCACAGAATGCCTCTGTGTAGTTTTTATTTCAGGAGATTCCTTTTTCCACCATAGGCCTCATAGCGCTCCAAATGTCCACTTTCAGTTTCTACAGAAAGAGTGTTTCAAAACTCCGCAATCAAAAGTAATTTTCAACTCTGATAGTTGAACGCACGGATCAGAAAGGAGGTTGGCAGAATGCTTCTGTGTAGTTTTTATTTGAAGATATTCCTTTTTCGGCGAAAGGCCTCGTAGCGCTCCAAATGACCAATTGCAGTTTCTAGGGAAAGAGTGTTTCAAATCTCCTCAATCAGAAGTAAGTTTCAACCCTCTTAGTTGAACACACAGATCAGAAATAAGTTTCACACAATGCTTCTGTGTAGTTTTTATTTGAAGATATTGCTATTTCTGTGAAAGCCTCATAGCACTCCAAATATCCACTTTCAGTTACCTCAGAAGGAGTGTTTCAAAACACCTCAATAAAAAAGTAATGTTCAACTCTGTTAGTTGATCTCACCGATCAGAAAGAAGATTCACTGAATGCTTCTGGGTAGTTTTTATTTGAATATATTCCTTTTTCTGCAATAGGCCTCATAGCACTCCAAATGTCCAGTTGCCGTTTCTATAGAAAGAATGTTTCAAAACTCTTCAATCAAAAGTAAGTTTCAAGTCTGTTGGCTGAATGCACAGAACAGAAAATGTTTCAGAGAATGCTTCTTTGTAGTTTGTATTTGAATATATTCCTTTTTCCACGATAGGCCTCATAGTGCTCCAAATGTCCACTTGCAGCTTCTACAATAAGAGGGATTCAAAACTTCTCAATCAGAAGTAACGCTCAACTCTTTTAGTTGAACGCACAGCTCAGAAAGAAGTTTCACTGAATGATTCTGCGTAGTTTTTATTTGAAGATATTCCTTTTTCCGCGATAGGCCTCATTGTGCTACAAATGTCCACTTGCAGTTTCTACAGATAGAGTGTTTCAAAACTCCTCCATCAAAAGTAAGGTTCAACACACTTAGTTGAACGTACAGATCAGAAAGAAGTTTCACAGAATTCTTCTGTGTAGTTTTTATTTGAAGATATTCCTTTTTCCGCAATAGGCCTCATAGCGCTCCAGATGTCCACTTTCAGTTAAAACACAAAGAGTGTTTCAAAACTCCTCAATCAAAAGTAAGGTTCAACTCTGATAGTAGAACGCACAGATCAGAAATAAGTTTCACAGAATGCTTCTGTGTAGTCTTTATTTGAAGATATGCCTTTTTAAGCGATAGGTCTCATAACGCTCCAAATGTCCTCTTGCAGTTTCTACAGAAAGAGTGTTTCAAAACTCCTTAATTCAAAGTAAGGTCCAATTCTGTTAACTGAACGCACAGATCAGAAGGAAGTTTCACAAGATCCTTC
This sequence comes from Symphalangus syndactylus, assembly GCF_028878055.3. NCBI lineage: Eukaryota > Metazoa > Chordata > Mammalia > Primates > Hylobatidae > Symphalangus > Symphalangus syndactylus. Next base: position 43,518,403 of record NC_072434.2, on the reverse strand, counting down.
TGTATACTTTTTATTTGAAGATATTACTTTTTCTGAGATAGGCCACATTGCACTCCAAATGTCCACTTGCAGTATATACAGAAAAAGTGTTTCCAATCTCCTCAATCAAAAGTGAGGTTCAACTCTCTTATTTGAACGCGCAGATCAGAAAAAAGTTTCACAGAATGCTTTGTGTAGATTGTATTTGAAGATATTCCTTTTTGCATGATAGGCCTCATCGCGATCAAAATTTCCACTTGCGCTTTCTACAGAAAGACTTTCAAAACTCCTGAATCAAAAGTAGTTTGCAACTCTGTTATTTCAACGGACATATCAGAGAGAAGTTTCACAGAATGCTTCTGTGTAGTTTTTATTTGAAGATATTACTTTTTCCACTATAGGCCTAATAGCGCTGCAAATATTCATTTGCAGTTTCTACAGAAAGAGTGTTTCAAAACTCCTCAATCAAAAGTAAAGTTCAACTCTGTTAGTTGAATGCACAGATCAGAAAGAAGTTTCACAGAATGCTTCTGTGTAGTTTTTATTTGAAGATATTCCTTTTTTGGCGAAAGGCCTCGTAGCGCTCCAAATGACCAATTGCAGTTTCTAGAGAAAGGGTGTTTCAAATCTCCTCAATCAGAAGTAAGTTTCAACTCTCTTAGTTGAACACACAGATCAGAAATAAGTTTCACAGAATGCTTCTGTGTAGTTTTTATTTGAAGATATTGCTATTTCTGCGAAAGCCTCATAGCACTCCAAATATCCACTTTCAGTTACCTCAGAAAGAGTGTTTCAAAACACCTCAATAAAAAGTAATGTTCAACTCTGTTAGTTGATCTCACCGATCAGAAAGTAGATTCACTGAATGCTTCTGGGTAGTTTTTATTTGAATATATTCCTTTTACTGCCATGGGCCTCATAGCACTACAAATGTCCAGTTGCAGTTTATATAGAAAGAATGTTTCAAAACTCTTCAATCAAAAGTAAGTTTCAACTCTGTTGGCTGAATGCAGAGAACAGAAAAATGTTTCAAAGAATGCTTCTTTGTAGTTTTTATTTGAATATATTACTTTTTCCGCGATATGCACCGTAGCACTACAAATGTCCACTTGCTGTTTCTACAGAAAGAGTGTTTCAGAACACCTCAATAAAAGGTGAGGTTCAACACTTTAGTTGAACTCACAGCTCAGAAAGAAGTTTCACAGAATGCTTCTGTGTAGTTTTTATTTGAATAGATTCCTTTTTCCGCGATAGGCCTCATAGCGCTCCAAATGTCCTCTTGTGGTTTGTACAGAATGAGTGTTTCAAAACTCCTCAATGAAATGTCAGTTTCAACTTGGTTAGTTGAACGCACAGATCAGAAAGAAGTTTCACAGACTGCTTCTTTGTAGTTTTTATTTGAATATATTCCTTTTTCTGCGATTGGCCTCGTAGCGCTAGAATTGTACACTTGCAGTTTCTACAGAAAGTGTGTTTGAAAAATCCTCAATCAAAAGTAAGCTTCTACACTGTTAGTAGAATGCACAAATCAGAAATATGTTTCACAGAATGCTTCTCTGTAGTTTTTATTTGAAGATATTCCTTTTTCCGCAATAGACCTCATAGGGCTCCAAATGTCCACTTCCAGTTTCTACAGAAAGTGTGTTTGAAAACTCCGCAATCAAAAGTAATTTTAAACTCTGATAGTTGAACGCACAGATCAGAAATAAGTTTCACAGAATGCCTCTGTGTAGTTTTTATTTCAGGAGATTCCTTTTTCCACCATAGGCCTCATAGCGCTCCAAATGTCCACTTTCAGTTTCTACAGAAAGAGTGTTTCAAAACTCCGCAATCAAAAGTAATTTTCAACTCTGATAGTTGAACGCACGGATCAGAAAGGAGGTTCGCAGAATGCTTCTGTGTAGTTTTTATTTGAAGATATTCCTTTTTCGGCGAAAGGCCTCGTAGCGCTCCAAATGACCAATTGCAGTTTCTAGGGAAAGAGTGTTTCAAATCTCCTCAATCAGAAGTAAGTTTCAACCCTCTTAGTTGAACACACAGATCAGAAATAAGTTTCACACAATGCTTCTGTGTAGTTTTTATTTGAAGATATTGCTATTTCTGTGAAAGCCTCATAGCACTCCAAATATCCACTTTCAGTTACCTCAGAAGGAGTGTTTCAAAACACCTCAATAAAAAAGTAATGTTCAACTCTGTTAGTTGATCTCACCGATCAGAAAGAAGATTCACTGAATGCTTCTGGGTAGTTTTTATTTGAATATATTCCTTTTTCTGCAATAGGCCTCATAGCACTCCAAATGTCCAGTTGCCGTTTCTATAGAAAGAATGTTTCAAAACTCTTCAATCAAAAGTAAGTTTCAAGTCTGTTGGCTGAATGCACAGAACAGAAAATGTTTCAGAGAATGCTTCTTTGTAGTTTTTATTTGAATATATTCCTTTTTCCACGATAGGCCTCATAGTGCTCCAAATGTCCACTTGCAGCTTCTACAATAAGAGGGATTCAAAACTTCTCAATCAGAAGTAACGCTCAACTCTTTTAGTTGAACGCACAGCTCAGAAAGAAGTTTCACTGAATGATTCTGCGTAGTTTTTATTTGAAGATATTCCTTTTTCCGCGATAGGCCTCATTGTGCTACAAATGTCCACTTGCAGTTTCTACAGATAGAGTGTTTCAAAACTCCTCCATCAAAAGTAAGGTTCAACACACTTAGTTGAACGTACAGATCAGAAAGAAGTTTCACAGAATTCTTCTGTGTAGTTTTTATTTGAAGGTATTCCTTTTTCCGCAATAGGCCTCATAGCGCTCCAGATGTCCACTTTCAGTTAAAACACAAAGAGTGTTTCAAAACTCCTCAATCAAAAGTAAGGTTCAACTCTGATAGTAGAACGCACAGATCAGAAATAAGTTTCACAGAATGCTTCTGTGTAGTCTTTATTTGAAGATATGCCTTTTTAAGCGATAGGTCTCATAACGCTCCAAATGTCCTCTTGCAGTTTCTACAGAAAGAGTGTTTCAAAACTCCTTAATTCAAAGTAAGGTCCAATTCTGTTAACTGAACGCACAGATCAGAAGGAAGTTTCACAAGATCCTTCTGTATACTTTTTATTTGAAGATATTACTTTTTCTGAGATAGGCCACATTGCACTCCAAATGTCCACTTGCAGTATATACAGAAAAAGTGTTTCCAATCTCCTCAATCAAAAGTGAGGTTCAACTCTCTTATTTGAACGCGCAGATCAGAAAAAAGTTTCACAGAATGCTTTGTGTAGATTGTATTTGAAGATATTCCTTTTTGCATGATAGGCCTCATCGCGATCAAAATTTCCACTTGCGCTTTCTACAGAAAGACTTTCAAAACTCCTGAATCAAAAGTAGTTTGCAACTCTGTTATTTCAACGGACATATCAGAGAGAAGTTTCACAGAATGCTTCTGTGTAGTTTTTATTTGAAGATATTACTTTTTCCACTATAGGCCTAATAGCGCTGCAAATATTCATTTGCAGTTTCTACAGAAAGAGTGTTTCAAAACTCCTCAATCAAAAGTAAAGTTCAACTCTGTTAGTTGAATGCACAGATCAGAAAGAAGTTTCACAGAATGCTTCTGTGTAGTTTTTATTTGAAGATATTCCTTTTTTGGCGAAAGGCCTCGTAGCGCTCCAAATGACCAATTGCAGTTTCTAGAGAAAGGGTGTTTCAAATCTCCTCAATCAGAAGTAAGTTTCAACTCTCTTAGTTGAACACACAGATCAGAAATAAGTTTCACAGAATGCTTCTGTGTAGTTTTTATTTGAAGATATTGCTATTTCTGCGAAAGCCTCATAGCACTCCAAATATCCACTTTCAGTTACCTCAGAAAGAGTGTTTCAAAACACCTCAATAAAAAGTAATGTTCAACTCTGTTAGTTGATCTCACCGATCAGAAAGTAGATTCACTGAATGCTTCTGGGTAGTTTTTATTTGAATATATTCCTTTTTCTGCCATGGGCCTCATAGCACTACAAATGTCCAGTTGCAGTTTATATAGAAAGAATGTTTCAAAACTCTTCAATCAAAAGTAAGTTTCAACTCTGTTGGCTGAATGCAGAGAACAGAAAAATGTTTCAAAGAATGCTTCTTTGTAGTTTTTATTTGAATATATTACTTTTTCCGCGATATGCACCGTAGCACTACAAATGTCCACTTGCTGTTTCTACAGAAAGAGTGTTTCAGAACACCTCAATAAAAGGTGAGGTTCAACACTTTAGTTGAACTCACAGCTCAGAAAGAAGTTTCACAGAATGCTTCTGTGTAGTTTTTATTTGAATATATTCCTTTTTCCGCGATAGGCCTCATAGCGCTCCAAATGTCCTCTTGTGGTTTGTACAGAATGAGTGTTTCAAAACTCCTCAATGAAATGTCAGTTTCAACTTGGTTAGTTGAACGCACAGATCAGAAAGAAGTTTCACAGACTGCTTCTTTGTAGTTTTTATTTGAATATATTCCTTTTTCTGCGATTGGCCTCGTAGCGCTAGAATTGTACACTTGCAGTTTCTACAGAAAGTGTGTTTGAAAAATCCTCAATCAAAAGTAAGCTTCTACACTGTTAGTAGAATGCACAAATCAGAAATATGTTTCACAGAATGCTTCTCTGTAGTTTTTATTTGAAGATATTCCTTTTTCCGCAATAGACCTCATAGGGCTCCAAATGTCCACTTCCAGTTTCTACAGAAAGTGTGTTTGAAAACTCCGCAATCAAAAGTAATTTTAAACTCTGATAGTTGAACGCACAGATCAGAAATAAGTTTCACAGAATGCCTCTGTGTAGTTTTTATTTCAGGAGATTCCTTTTTCCACCATAGGCCTCATAGCGCTCCAAATGTCCACTTTCAGTTTCTACAGAAAGAGTGTTTCAAAACTCCGCAATCAAAAGTAATTTTCAACTCTGATAGTTGAACGCACGGATCAGAAAGGAGGTTCGCAGAATGCTTCTGTGTAGTTTTTATTTGAAGATATTCCTTTTTCGGCGAAAGGCCTCGTAGCGCTCCAAATGACCAATTGCAGTTTCTAGGGAAAGAGTGTTTCAAATCTCCTCAATCAGAAGTAAGTTTCAACCCTCTTAGTTGAACACACAGATCAGAAATAAGTTTCACACAATGCTTCTGTGTAGTTTTTATTTGAAGATATTGCTATTTCTGTGAAAGCCTCATAGCACTCCAAATATCCACTTTCAGTTACCTCAGAAGGAGTGTTTCAAAACACCTCAATAAAAAAGTAATGTTCAACTCTGTTAGTTGATCTCACCGATCAGAAAGAAGATTCACTGAATGCTTCTGGGTAGTTTTTATTTGAATATATTCCTTTTTCTGCAATAGGCCTCATAGCACTCCAAATGTCCAGTTGCCGTTTCTATAGAAAGAATGTTTCAAAACTCTTCAATCAAAAGTAAGTTTCAAGTCTGTTGGCTGAATGCACAGAACAGAAAATGTTTCAGAGAATGCTTCTTTGTAGTTTGTATTTGAATATATTCCTTTTTCCACGATAGGCCTCATAGTGCTCCAAATGTCCACTTGCAGCTTCTACAATAAGAGGGATTCAAAACTTCTCAATCAGAAGTAACGCTCAACTCTTTTAGTTGAACGCACAGCTCAGAAAGAAGTTTCACTGAATGATTCTGCGTAGTTTTTATTTGAAGATATTCCTTTTTCCGCGATAGGCCTCATTGTGCTACAAATGTCCACTTGCAGTTTCTACAGATAGAGTGTTTCAAAACTCCTCCATCAAAAGTAAGGTTCAACACACTTAGTTGAACGTACAGATCAGAAAGAAGTTTCACAGAATTCTTCTGTGTAGTTTTTATTTGAAGATATTCCTTTTTCCGCAATAGGCCTCATAGCGCTCCAGATGTCCACTTTCAGTTAAAACACAAAGAGTGTTTCAAAACTCCTCAATCAAAAGTAAGGTTCAACTCTGATAGTAGAACGCACAGATCAGAAATAAGTTTCACAGAATGCTTCTGTGTAGTCTTTATTTGAAGATATGCCTTTTTAAGCGATAGGTCTCATAACGCTCCAAATGTCCTCTTGCAGTTTCTACAGAAAGAGTGTTTCAAAACTCCTTAATTCAAAGTAAGGTCCAATTCTGTTAACTGAACGCACAGATCAGAAGGAAGTTTCACAAGATCCTTCTGTATACTTTTTATTTGAAGATATTACTTTTTCTGAGATAGGCCACATTGCACTCCAAATGTCCACTTGCAGTATATACAGAAAAAGTGTTTCCAATCTCCTCAATCAAAAGTGAGGTTCAACTCTCTTATTTGAACGCGCAGATCAGAAAAAAGTTTCACAGAATGCTTTGTGTAGATTGTATTTGAAGATATTCCTTTTTGCATGATAGGCCTCATAGCGATCAAAATTTCCACTTGCGCTTTCTACAGAAAGACTTTCAAAACTCCTGAATCAAAAGTAGTTTGCAACTCTGTTATTTCAACGGACATATCAGAGAGAAGTTTCACAGAATGCTTCTGTGTAGTTTTTATTTGAAGATATTACTTTTTCCACTATAGGCCTAATAGCGCTGCAAATATTCATTTGCAGTTTCTACAGAAAGAGTGTTTCAAAACTCCTCAATCAAAAGTAAAGTTCAACTCTGTTAGTTGAATGCACAGATCAGAAAGAAGTTTCACAGAATGCTTCTGTGTAGTTTTTATTTGACGATATTCCTTTTTTGGCGAAAGGCCTCGTAGCGCTCCAAATGACCAATTGCAGTTTCTAGAGAAAGGGTGTTTCAAATCTCCTCAATCAGAAGTAAGTTTCAACTCTCTTAGTTGAACACACAGATCAGAAATAAGTTTCACAGAATGCTTCTGTGTAGTTTTTATTTGAAGATATTGCTATTTCTGCGAAAGCCTCATAGCACTCCAAATATCCACTTTCAGTTACCTCAGAAAGAGTGTTTCAAAACACCTCAATAAAAAGTAATGTTCAACTCTGTTAGTTGATCTCACCGATCAGAAAGTAGATTCACTGAATGCTTCTGGGTAGTTTTTATTTGAATATATTCCTTTTTCTGCCATGGGCCTCATAGCACTACAAATGTCCAGTTGCAGTTTATATAGAAAGAATGTTTCAAAACTCTTCAATCAAAAGTAAGTTTCAACTCTGTTGGCTGAATGCAGAGAACAGAAAAATGTTTCAAAGAATGCTTCTTTGTAGTTTTTATTTGAATATATTACTTTTTCCGCGATATGCACCGTAGCACTACAAATGTCCACTTGCTGTTTCTACAGAAAGAGTGTTTCAGAACACCTCAATAAAAGGTGAGGTTCAACACTTTAGTTGAACTCACAGCTCAGAAAGAAGTTTCACAGAATGCTTCTGTGTAGTTTTTATTTGAATAGATTCCTTTTTCCGCGATAGGCCTCATAGCGCTCCAAATGTCCTCTTGTGGTTTGTACAGAATGAGTGTTTCAAAACTCCTCAATGAAATGTCAGTTTCAACTTGGTTAGTTGAACGCACAGATCAGAAAGAAGTTTCACAGACTGCTTCTTTGTAGTTTTTATTTGAATATATTCCTTTTTCTGCGATTGGCCTCGTAGCGCTAGAATTGTACACTTGCAGTTTCTACAGAAAGTGTGTTTGAAAAATCCTCAATCAAAAGTAAGCTTCTACACTGTTAGTAGAATGCACAAATCAGAAATATGTTTCACAGAATGCTTCTCTGTAGTTTTTATTTGAAGATATTCCTTTTTCCGCAATAGACCTCGTAGGGCTCCAAATGTCCACTTCCAGTTTCTACAGAAAGTGTGTTTGAAAACTCCGCAATCAAAAGTAATTTTAAACTCTGATAGTTGAACGCACAGATCAGAAATAAGTTTCACAGAATGCCTCTGTGTAGTTTTTATTTCAGGAGATTCCTTTTTCCACCATAGGCCTCATAGCGCTCCAAATGTCCACTTTCAGTTTCTACAGAAAGAGTGTTTCAAAACTCCGCAATCAAAAGTAATTTTCAACTCTGATAGTTGAACGCACGGATCAGAAAGGAGGTTCGCAGAATGCTTCTGTGTAGTTTTTATTTGAAGATATTCCTTTTTCGGCGAAAGGCCTCGTAGCGCTCCAAATGACCAATTGCAGTTTCTAGGGAAAGAGTGTTTCAAATCTCCTCAATCAGAAGTAAGTTTCAACCCTCTTAGTTGAACACACAGATCAGAAATAAGTTTCACACAATGCTTCTGTGTAGTTTTTATTTGAAGATATTGCTATTTCTGTGAAAGCCTCATAGCACTCCAAATATCCACTTTCAGTTACCTCAGAAGGAGTGTTTCAAAACACCTCAATAAAAAAGTAATGTTCAACTCTGTTAGTTGATCTCACCGATCAGAAAGAAGATTCACTGAATGCTTCTGGGTAGTTTTTATTTGAATATATTCCTTTTTCTGCAATAGGCCTCATAGCACTCCAAATGTCCAGTTGCCGTTTCTATAGAAAGAATGTTTCAAAACTCTTCAATCAAAAGTAAGTTTCAAGTCTGTTGGCTGAATGCACAGAACAGAAAATGTTTCAGAGAATGCTTCTTTGTAGTTTGTATTTGAATATATTCCTTTTTCCACGATAGGCCTCATAGTGCTCCAAATGTCCACTTGCAGCTTCTACAATAAGAGGGATTCAAAACTTCTCAATCAGAAGTAACGCTCAACTCTTTTAGTTGAACGCACAGCTCAGAAAGAAGTTTCACTGAATGATTCTGCGTAGTTTTTATTTGAAGATATTCCTTTTTCCGCGATAGGCCTCATTGTGCTACAAATGTCCACTTGCAGTTTCTACAGATAGAGTGTTTCAAAACTCCTCCATCAAAAGTAAGGTTCAACACACTTAGTTGAACGTACAGATCAGAAAGAAGTTTCACAGAATTCTTCTGTGTAGTTTTTATTTGAAGATATTCCTTTTTCCGCAATAGGCCTCATAGCGCTCCAGATGTCCACTTTCAGTTAAAACACAAAGAGTGTTTCAAAACTCCTCAATCAAAAGTAAGGTTCAACTCTGATAGTAGAACGCACAGATCAGAAATAAGTTTCACAGAATGCTTCTGTGTAGTCTTTATTTGAAGATATGCCTTTTTAAGCGATAGGTCTCATAACGCTCCAAATGTCCTCTTGCAGTTTCTACAGAAAGAGTGTTTCAAAACTCCTTAATTCAAAGTAAGGTCCAATTCTGTTAACTGAACGCACAGATCAGAAGGAAGTTTCACAAGATCCTTCTGTATACTTTTTATTTGAAGATATTACTTTTTCTGAGATAGGCCACATTGCACTCCAAATGTCCACTTGCAGTATATACAGAAAAAGTGTTTCCAATCTCCTCAATCAAAAGTGAGGTTCAACTCTCTTATTTGAACGCGCAGATCAGAAAAAAGTTTCACAGAATGCTTTGTGTAGATTGTATTTGAAGATATTCCTTTTTGCATGATAGGCCTCATAGCGATCAAAATTTCCACTTGCGCTTTCTACAGAAAGACTTTCAAAACTCCTGAATCAAAAGTAGTTTGCAACTCTGTTATTTCAACGGACATATCAGAGAGAAGTTTCACAGAATGCTTCTGTGTAGTTTTTATTTGAAGATATTACTTTTTCCACTATAGGCCTAATAGCGCTGCAAATATTCATTTGCAGTTTCTACAGAAAGAGTGTTTCAAAACTCCTCAATCAAAAGTAAAGTTCAACTCTGTTAGTTGAATGCACAGATCAGAAAGAAGTTTCACAGAATGCTTCTGTGTAGTTTTTATTTGAAGATATTCCTTTTTTGGCGAAAGGCCTCGTAGCGCTCCAAATGACCAATTGCAGTTTCTAGAGAAAGGGTGTTTCAAATCTCCTCAATCAGAAGTAAGTTTCAACTCTCTTAGTTGAACACACAGATCAGAAATAAGTTTCACAGAATGCTTCTGTGTAGTTTTTATTTGAAGATATTGCTATTTCTGCGAAAGCCTCATAGCACTCCAAATATCCACTTTCAGTTACCTCAGAAAGAGTGTTTCAAAACACCTCAATAAAAAGTAATGTTCAACTCTGTTAGTTGATCTCACCGATCAGAAAGTAGATTCACTGAATGCTTCTGGGTAGTTTTTATTTGAATATATTCCTTTTTCTGCCATGGGCCTCATAGCACTACAAATGTCCAGTTGCAGTTTATATAGAAAGAATGTTTCAAAACTCTTCAATCAAAAGTAAGTTTCAACTCTGTTGGCTGAATGCAGAGAACAGAAAAATGTTTCAAAGAATGCTTCTTTGTAGTTTTTATTTGAATATATTACTTTTTCCGCGATATGCATCGTAGCACTACAAATGTCCACTTGCTGTTTCTACAGAAAGAGTGTTTCAGAACACCTCAATAAAAGGTGAGGTTCAACACTTTAGTTGAACTCACAGCTCAGAAAGAAGTTTCACAGAATGCTTCTGTGTAGTTTTTATTTGAATATATTCCTTTTTCCGCGATAGGCCTCATAGCGCTCCAAATGTCCTCTTGTGGTTTGTACAGAATGAGTGTTTCAAAACTCCTCAATGAAATGTCAGTTTCAACTTGGTTAGTTGAACGCACAGATCAGAAAGAAGTTTCACAGACTGCTTCTTTGTAGTTTTTATTTGAATATATTCCTTTTTCTGCGATTGGCCTCGTAGCGCTAGAATTGTACACTTGCAGTTTCTACAGAAAGTGTGTTTGAAAAATCCTCAATCAAAAGTAAGCTTCTACACTGTTAGTAGAATGCACAAATCAGAAATATGTTTCACAGAATGCTTCTCTGTAGTTTTTATTTGAAGATATTCCTTTTTCCGCAATAGACCTCATAGGGCTCCAAATGTCCACTTCCAGTTTCTACAGAAAGTGTGTTTGAAAACTCCGCAATCAAAAGTAATTTTAAACTCTGATAGTTGAACGCACAGATCAGAAATAAGTTTCACAGAATGCCTCTGTGTAGTTTTTATTTCAGGAGATTCCTTTTTCCACCATAGGCCTCATAGCGCTCCAAATGTCCACTTTCAGTTTCTACAGAAAGAGTGTTTCAAAACTCCGCAATCAAAAGTAATTTTCAACTCTGATAGTTGAACGCACGAATCAGAAAGGAGGTTCGCAGAATGCTTCTGTGTAGTTTTTATTTGAAGATATTCCTTTTTCGGCGAAAGGCCTCGTAGCGCTCCAAATGACCAATTGCAGTTTCTAGGGAAAGAGTGTTTCAAATCTCCTCAATCAGAAGTAAGTTTCAACCCTCTTAGTTGAACACACAGATCAGAAATAAGTTTCACACAATGCTTCTGTGTAGTTTTTATTTGAAGATATTGCTATTTCTGTGAAAGCCTCATAGCACTCCAAATATCCACTTTCAGTTACCTCAGAAGGAGTGTTTCAAAACACCTAAATAAAAAAGTAATGTTCAACTCTGTTAGTTGATCTCACCGATCATAAAGAAGATTCACTGAATGCTTCTGGGTAGTTTTTATTTGAATATATTCCTTTTTCTGCAATAGGCCTCATAGCACTCCAAATGTCCAGTTGCCGTTTCTATAGAAAGAATGTTTCAAAACTCTTCAATCAAAAGTAAGTTTCAAGTCTGTTGGCTGAATGCACAGAACAGAAAATGTTTCAGAGAATGCTTCTTTGTAGTTTGTATTTGAATATATTCCTTTTTCCACGATAGGCCTCATAGTGCTCCAAATGTCCACTTGCAGCTTCTACAATAAGAGGGATTCAAAACTTCTCAATCAGAAGTAACGCTCAACTCTTTTAGTTGAACGCACAGCTCAGAAAGAAGTTTCACTGAATGATTCTGCGTAGTTTTTATTTGAAGATATTCCTTTTTCCGCGATAGGCCTCATTGTGCTACAAATGTCCACTTGCAGTTTCTACAGATAGAGTGTTTCAAAACTCCTCCATCAAAAGTAAGGTTCAACACACTTAGTTGAACGTACAGATCAGAAAGAAGTTTCACAGAATTCTTCTGTGTAGTTTTTATTTGAAGGTATTCCTTTTTCCGCAATAGGCCTCATAGCGCTCCAGATGTCCACTTTCAGTTAAAACACAAAGAGTGTTTCAAAACTCCTCAATCAAAAGTAAGGTTCAACTCTGATAGTAGAACGCACAGATCAGAAATAAGTTTCACAGAATGCTTCTGTGTAGTCTTTATTTGAAGATATGCCTTTTTAAGCGATAGGTCTCATAACGCTCCAAATGTCCTCTTGCAGTTTCTACAGAAAGAGTGTTTCAAAACTCCTCAATCAAAAGTAAGGTTCAACTCTGATAGTAGAACGCACAGATCAGAAATAAGTTTCACAGAATGCTTCTGTGTAGTCTTTATTTGAAGATATGCCTTTTTAAGCGATAGGTCTCATAACGCTCCAAATGTCCTCTTGCAGTTTCTACAGAAAGAGTGTTTCAAAACTCCTTAATTCAAAGTAAGGTCCAATTCTGTTAACTGAACGCACAGATCAGAAGGAAGTTTCACAAGATCCTTCTGTATACTTTTTATTTGAAAATATTACTTTTTCTGAGATAGGCCACATTGCACTCCAAATGTCCACTTGCAGTATATACAGAAAAAGTGTTTCCAATCTCCTCAATCAAAAGTGAGGTTCAACTCTCTTATTTGAACGCGCAGATCAGAAAAAAGTTTCACAGAATGCTTTGTGTAGATTGTATTTGAAGATATTCCTTTTTGCATGATAGGCCTCATAGCGATCAAAATTTCCACTTGCGCTTTCTACAGAAAGACTTTCAAAACTCCTGAATCAAAAGTAGTTTGCAACTCTGTTATTTCAACGGACATATCAGAGAGAAGTTTCACAGAATGCTTCTGTGTAGTTTTTATTTGAAGATATTACTTTTTCCACTATAGGCCTAATAGCGCTGCAAATATTCATTTGCAGTTTCTACAGAAAGAGTGTTTCAAAACTCCTCAATCAAAAGTAAAGTTCAACTCTGTTAGTTGAATGCACAGATCAGAAAGAAGTTTCACAGAATGCTTCTGTGTAGTTTTTATTTGAAGATATTCCTTTTTTGGCGAAAGGCCTCGTAGCGCTCCAAATGACCAATTGCAGTTTCTAGAGAAAGGGTGTTTCAAATCTCCTCAATCAGAAGTAAGTTTCAACTCTCTTAGTTGAACACACAGATCAGAAATAAGTTTCACAGAATGCTTCTGTGTAGTTTTTATTTGAAGATATTGCTATTTCTGCGAAAGCCTCATAGCACTCCAAATATCCACTTTCAGTTACCTCAGAAAGAGTGTTTCAAAACACCTCAATAAAAAGTAATGTTCAACTCTGTTAGTTGATCTCACCGATCAGAAAGTAGATTCACTGAATGCTTCTGGGTAGTTTTTATTTGAATATATTCCTTTTTCTGCCATGGGCCTCATAGCACTACAAATGTCCAGTTGCAGTTTATATAGAAAGAATGTTTCAAAACTCTTCAATCAAAAGTAAGTTTCAACTCTGTTGGCTGAATGCAGAGAACAGAAAAATGTTTCAAAGAATGCTTCTTTGTAGTTTTTATTTGAATATATTACTTTTTCCGCGATATGCACCGTAGCACTACAAATGTCCACTTGCTGTTTCTACAGAAAGAGTGTTTCAGAACACCTCAATAAAAGGTGAGGTTCAACACTTTAGTTGAACTCACAGCTCAGAAAGAAGTTTCACAGAATGCTTCTGTGTAGTTTTTATTTGAATAGATTCCTTTTTCCGCGATAGGCCTCATAGCGCTCCAAATGTCCTCTTGTGGTTTGTACAGAATGAGTGTTTCAAAACTCCTCAATGAAATGTCAGTTTCAACTTGGTTAGTTGAACGCACAGATCAGAAAGAAGTTTCACAGACTGCTTCTTTGTAGTTTTTATTTGAATATATTCCTTTTTCTGCGATTGGCCTCGTAGCGCTAGAATTGTACACTTGCAGTTTCTACAGAAAGTGTGTTTGAAAAATCCTCAATCAAAAGTAAGCTTCTACACTGTTAGTAGAATGCACAAATCAGAAATATGTTTCACAGAATGCTTCTCTGTAGTTTTTATTTGAAGATATTCCTTTTTCCGCAATAGACCTCGTAGGGCTCCAAATGTCCACTTCCAGTTTCTACAGAAAGTGTGTTTGAAAACTCCGCAATCAAAAGTAATTTTAAACTCTGATAGTTGAACGCACAGATCAGAAATAAGTTTCACAGAATGCCTCTGTGTAGTTTTTATTTCAGGAGATTCCTTTTTCCACCATAGGCCTCATAGCGCTCCAAATGTCCACTTTCAGTTTCTACAGAAAGAGTGTTTCAAAACTCCGCAATCAAAAGTAATTTTCAACTCTGATAGTTGAACGCACGGATCAGAAAGGAGGTTCGCAGAATGCTTCTGTGTAGTTTTTATTTGAAGATATTCCTTTTTCGGCGAAAGGCCTCGTAGCGCTCCAAATGACCAATTGCAGTTTCTAGGGAAAGAGTGTTTCAAATCTCCTCAATCAGAAGTAAGTTTCAACCCTCTTAGTTGAACACACAGATCAGAAATAAGTTTCACACAATGCTTCTGTGTAGTTTTTATTTGAAGATATTGCTATTTCTGTGAAAGCCTCATAGCACTCCAAATATCCACTTTCAGTTACCTCAGAAGGAGTGTTTCAAAACACCTAAATAAAAAAGTAATGTTCAACTCTGTTAGTTGATCTCACCGATCATAAAGAAGATTCACTGAATGCTTCTGGGTAGTTTTTATTTGAATATATTCCTTTTTCTGCAATAGGCCTCATAGCACTCCAAATGTCCAGTTGCCGTTTCTATAGAAAGAATGTTTCAAAACTCTTCAATCAAAAGTAAGTTTCAAGTCTGTTGGCTGAATGCACAGAACAGAAAATGTTTCAGAGAATGCTTCTTTGTAGTTTTTATTTGAATATATTCCTTTTTCCACGATAGGCCTCATAGTGCTCCAAATGTCCACTTGCAGCTTCTACAATAAGAGGGATTCAAAACTTCTCAATCAGAAGTAACGCTCAACTCTTTTAGTTGAACGCACAGCTCAGAAAGAAGTTTCACTGAATGATTCTGCGTAGTTTTTATTTGAAGATATTCCTTTTTCCGCGATAGGCCTCATTGTGCTACAAATGTCCACTTGCAGTTTCTACAGATAGAGTGTTTCAAAACTCCTCCATCAAAAGTAAGGTTCAACACACTTAGTTGAACGTACAGATCAGAAAGAAGTTTCACAGAATTCTTCTGTGTAGTTTTTATTTGAAGGTATTCCTTTTTCCGCAATAGGCCTCATAGCGCTCCAGATGTCCACTTTCAGTTAAAACACAAAGAGTGTTTCAAAACTCCTCAATCAAAAGTAAGGTTCAACTCTGATAGTAGAACGCACAGATCAGAAATAAGTTTCACAGAATGCTTCTGTGTAGTCTTTATTTGAAGATATGCCTTTTTAAGCGATAGGTCTCATAACGCTCCAAATGTCCTCTTGCAGTTTCTACAGAAAGAGTGTTTCAAAACTCCTCAATCAAAAGTAAGGTTCAACTCTGATAGTAGAACGCACAGATCAGAAATAAGTTTCACAGAATGCTTCTGTGTAGTCTTTATTTGAAGATATGCCTTTTTAAGCGATAGGTCTCATAACGCTCCAAATGTCCTCTTGCAGTTTCTACAGAAAGAGTGTTTCAAAACTCCTTAATTCAAAGTAAGGTCCAATTCTGTTAACTGAACGCACAGATCAGAAGGAAGTTTCACAAGATCCTTCTGTATACTTTTTATTTGAAGATATTACTTTTTCTGAGATAGGCCACATTGCACTCCAAATGTCCACTTGCAGTATATACAGAAAAAGTGTTTCCAATCTCCTCAATCAAAAGTGAGGTTCAACTCTCTTATTTGAACGCGCAGATCAGAAAAAAGTTTCACAGAATGCTTTGTGTAGATTGTATTTGAAGATATTCCTTTTTGCATGATAGGCCTCATAGCGATCAAAATTTCCACTTGCGCTTTCTACAGAAAGACTTTCAAAACTCCTGAATCAAAAGTAGTTTGCAACTCTGTTATTTCAACGGACATATCAGAGAGAAGTTTCACAGAATGCTTCTGTGTAGTTTTTATTTGAAGATATTACTTTTTCCACTATAGGCCTAATAGCGCTGCAAATATTCATTTGCAGTTTCTACAGAAAGAGTGTTTCAAAACTCCTCAATCAAAAGTAAAGTTCAACTCTGTTAGTTGAATGCACAGATCAGAAAGAAGTTTCACAGAATGCTTCTGTGTAGTTTTTATTTGAAGATATTCCTTTTTTGGCGAAAGGCCTCGTAGCGCTCCAAATGACCAATTGCAGTTTCTAGAGAAAGGGTGTTTCAAATCTCCTCAATCAGAAGTAAGTTTCAACTCTCTTAGTTGAACACACAGATCAGAAATAAGTTTCACAGAATGCTTCTGTGTAGTTTTTATTTGAAGATATTGCTATTTCTGCGAAAGCCTCATAGCACTCCAAATATCCACTTTCAGTTACCTCAGAAAGAGTGTTTCAAAACACCTCAATAAAAAGTAATGTTCAACTCTGTTAGTTGATCTCACCGATCAGAAAGTAGATTCACTGAATGCTTCTGGGTAGTTTTTATTTGAATATATTCCTTTTTCTGCCATGGGCCTCATAGCACTACAAATGTCCAGTTGCAGTTTATATAGAAAGAATGTTTCAAAACTCTTCAATCAAAAGTAAGTTTCAACTCTGTTGGCTGAATGCAGAGAACAGAAAAATGTTTCAAAGAATGCTTCTTTGTAGTTTTTATTTGAATATATTACTTTTTCCGCGATATGCATCGTAGCACTACAAATGTCCACTTGCTGTTTCTACAGAAAGAGTGTTTCAGAACACCTCAATAAAAGGTGAGGTTCAACACTTTAGTTGAACTCACAGCTCAGAAAGAAGTTTCACAGAATGCTTCTGTGTAGTTTTTATTTGAATATATTCCTTTTTCCGCGATAGGCCTCATAGCGCTCCAAATGTCCTCTTGTGGTTTGTACAGAATGAGTGTTTCAAAACTCCTCAATGAAATGTCAGTTTCAACTTGGTTAGTTGAACGCACAGATCAGAAAGAAGTTTCACAGACTGCTTCTTTGTAGTTTTTATTTGAATATATTCCTTTTTCTGCGATTGGCCTCGTAGCGCTAGAATTGTACACTTGCAGTTTCTACAGAAAGTGTGTTTGAAAAATCCTCAATCAAAAGTAAGCTTCTACACTGTTAGTAGAATGCACAAATCAGAAATATGTTTCACAGAATGCTTCTCTGTAGTTTTTATTTGAAGATATTCCTTTTTCCGCAATAGACCTCATAGGGCTCCAAATGTCCACTTCCAGTTTCTACAGAAAGTGTGTTTGAAAACTCCGCAATCAAAAGTAATTTTAAACTCTGATAGTTGAACGCACAGATCAGAAATAAGTTTCACAGAATGCCTCTGTGTAGTTTTTATTTCAGGAGATTCCTTTTTCCACCATAGGCCTCATAGCGCTCCAAATGTCCACTTTCAGTTTCTACAGAAAGAGTGTTTCAAAACTCCGCAATCAAAAGTAATTTTCAACTCTGATAGTTGAACGCACGGATCAGAAAGGAGGTTCGCAGAATGCTTCTGTGTAGTTTTTATTTGAAGATATTCCTTTTTCGGCGAAAGGCCTCGTAGCGCTCCAAATGACCAATTGCAGTTTCTAGGGAAAGAGTGTTTCAAATCTCCTCAATCAGAAGTAAGTTTCAACCCTCTTAGTTGAACACACAGATCAGAAATAAGTTTCACACAATGCTTCTGTGTAGTTTTTATTTGAAGATATTGCTATTTCTGTGAAAGCCTCATAGCACTCCAAATATCCACTTTCAGTTACCTCAGAAGGAGTGTTTCAAAACACCTAAATAAAAAAGTAATGTTCAACTCTGTTAGTTGATCTCACCGATCATAAAGAAGATTCACTGAATGCTTCTGGGTAGTTTTTATTTGAATATATTCCTTTTTCTGCAATAGGCCTCATAGCACTCCAAATGTCCAGTTGCCGTTTCTATAGAAAGAATGTTTCAAAACTCTTCAATCAAAAGTAAGTTTCAAGTCTGTTGGCTGAATGCACAGAACAGAAAATGTTTCAGAGAATGCTTCTTTGTAGTTTGTATTTGAATATATTCCTTTTTCCACGATAGGCCTCATAGTGCTCCAAATGTCCACTTGCAGCTTCTACAATAAGAGGGATTCAAAACTTCTCAATCAGAAGTAACGCTCAACTCTTTTAGTTGAACGCACAGCTCAGAAAGAAGTTTCACTGAATGATTCTGCGTAGTTTTTATTTGAAGATATTCCTTTTTCCGCGATAGGCCTCATTGTGCTACAAATGTCCACTTGCAGTTTCTACAGATAGAGTGTTTCAAAACTCCTCCATCAAAAGTAAGGTTCAACACACTTAGTTGAACGTACAGATCAGAAAGAAGTTTCACAGAATTCTTCTGTGTAGTTTTTATTTGAAGGTATTCCTTTTTCCGCAATAGGCCTCATAGCGCTCCAGATGTCCACTTTCAGTTAAAACACAAAGAGTGTTTCAAAACTCCTCAATCAAAAGTAAGGTTCAACTCTGATAGTAGAACGCACAGATCAGAAATAAGTTTCACAGAATGCTTCTGTGTAGTCTTTATTTGAAGATATGCCTTTTTAAGCGATAGGTCTCATAACGCTCCAAATGTCCTCTTGCAGTTTCTACAGAAAGAGTGTTTCAAAACTCCTTAATTCAAAGTAAGGTCCAATTCTGTTAACTGAACGCACAGATCAGAAGGAAGTTTCACAAGATCCTTCTGTATACTTTTTATTTGAAGATATTACTTTTTCTGAGATAGGCCACATTGCACTCCAAATGTCCACTTGCAGTATATACAGAAAAAGTGTTTCCAATCTCCTCAATCAAAAGTGAGGTTCAACTCTCTTATTTGAACGCGCAGATCAGAAAAAAGTTTCACAGAATGCTTTGTGTAGATTGTATTTGAAGATATTCCTTTTTGCATGATAGGCCTCATAGCGATCAAAATTTCCACTTGCGCTTTCTACAGAAAGACTTTCAAAACTCCTGAATCAAAAGTAGTTTGCAACTCTGTTATTTCAACGGACATATCAGAGAGAAGTTTCACAGAATGCTTCTGTGTAGTTTTTATTTGAAGATATTACTTTTTCCACTATAGGCCTAATAGCGCTGCAAATATTCATTTGCAGTTTCTACAGAAAGAGTGTTTCAAAACTCCTCAATCAAAAGTAAAGTTCAACTCTGTTAGTTGAATGCACAGATCAGAAAGAAGTTTCACAGAATGCTTCTGTGTAGTTTTTATTTGACGATATTCCTTTTTTGGCGAAAGGCCTCGTAGCGCTCCAAATGACCAATTGCAGTTTCTAGAGAAAGGGTGTTTCAAATCTCCTCAATCAGAAGTAAGTTTCAACTCTCTTAGTTGAACACACAGATCAGAAATAAGTTTCACAGAATGCTTCTGTGTAGTTTTTATTTGAAGATATTGCTATTTCTGCGAAAGCCTCATAGCACTCCAAATATCCACTTTCAGTTACCTCAGAAAGAGTGTTTCAAAACACCTCAATAAAAAGTAATGTTCAACTCTGTTAGTTGATCTCACCGATCAGAAAGTAGATTCACTGAATGCTTCTGGGTAGTTTTTATTTGAATATATTCCTTTTTCTGCCATGGGCCTCATAGCACTACAAATGTCCAGTTGCAGTTTATATAGAAAGAATGTTTCAAAACTCTTCAATCAAAAGTAAGTTTCAACTCTGTTGGCTGAATGCAGAGAACAGAAAAATGTTTCAAAGAATGCTTCTTTGTAGTTTTTATTTGAATATATTACTTTTTCCGCGATATGCACCGTAGCACTACAAATGTCCACTTGCTGTTTCTACAGAAAGAGTGTTTCAGAACACCTCAATAAAAGGTGAGGTTCAACACTTTAGTTGAACTCACAGCTCAGAAAGAAGTTTCACAGAATGCTTCTGTGTAGTTTTTATTTGAATATATTCCTTTTTCCGCGATAGGCCTCATAGCGCTCCAAATGTCCTCTTGTGGTTTGTACAGAATGAGTGTTTCAAAACTCCTCAATGAAATGTCAGTTTCAACTTGGTTAGTTGAACGCACAGATCAGAAAGAAGTTTCACAGACTGCTTCTTTGTAGTTTTTATTTGAATATATTCCTTTTTCTGCGATTGGCCTCGTAGCGCTAGAATTGTACACTTGCAGTTTCTACAGAAAGTGTGTTTGAAAAATCCTCAATCAAAAGTAAGCTTCTACACTGTTAGTAGAATGCACAAATCAGAAATATGTTTCACAGAATGCTTCTCTGTAGTTTTTATTTGAAGATATTCCTTTTTCCGCAATAGACCTCATAGGGCTCCAAATGTCCACTTCCAGTTTCTACAGAAAGTGTGTTTGAAAACTCCGCAATCAAAAGTAATTTTAAACTCTGATAGTTGAACGCACAGATCAGAAATAAGTTTCACAGAATGCCTCTGTGTAGTTTTTATTTCAGGAGATTCCTTTTTCCACCATAGGCCTCATAGCGCTCCAAATGTCCACTTTCAGTTTCTACAGAAAGAGTGTTTCAAAACTCCGCAATCAAAAGTAATTTTCAACTCTGATAGTTGAACGCACGGATCAGAAAGGAGGTTCGCAGAATGCTTCTGTGTAGTTTTTATTTGAAGATATTCCTTTTTCGGCGAAAGGCCTCGTAGCGCTCCAAATGACCAATTGCAGTTTCTAGGGAAAGAGTGTTTCAAATCTCCTCAATCAGAAGTAAGTTTCAACCCTCTTAGTTGAACACACAGATCAGAAATAAGTTTCACACAATGCTTCTGTGTAGTTTTTATTTGAAGATATTGCTATTTCTGTGAAAGCCTCATAGCACTCCAAATATCCACTTTCAGTTACCTCAGAAGGAGTGTTTCAAAACACCTAAATAAAAAAGTAATGTTCAACTCTGTTAGTTGATCTCACCGATCAGAAAGAAGATTCACTGAATGCTTCTGGGTAGTTTTTATTTGAATATATTCCTTTTTCTGCAATAGGCCTCATAGCACTCCAAATGTCCAGTTGCCGTTTCTATAGAAAGAATGTTTCAAAACTCTTCAATCAAAAGTAAGTTTCAAGTCTGTTGGCTGAATGCACAGAACAGAAAATGTTTCAGAGAATGCTTCTTTGTAGTTTGTATTTGAATATATTCCTTTTTCCACGATAGGCCTCATAGTGCTCCAAATGTCCACTTGCAGCTTCTACAATAAGAGGGATTCAAAACTTCTCAATCAGAAGTAACGCTCAACTCTTTTAGTTGAACGCACAGCTCAGAAAGAAGTTTCACTGAATGATTCTGCGTAGTTTTTATTTGAAGATATTCCTTTTTCCGCGATAGGCCTCATTGTGCTACAAATGTCCACTTGCAGTTTCTACAGATAGAGTGTTTCAAAACTCCTCCATCAAAAGTAAGGTTCAACACACTTAGTTGAACGTACAGATCAGAAAGAAGTTTCACAGAATTCTTCTGTGTAGTTTTTATTTGAAGGTATTCCTTTTTCCGCAATAGGCCTCATAGCGCTCCAGATGTCCACTTTCAGTTAAAACACAAAGAGTGTTTCAAAACTCCTCAATCAAAAGTAAGGTTCAACTCTGATAGTAGAACGCACAGATCAGAAATAAGTTTCACAGAATGCTTCTGTGTAGTCTTTATTTGAAGATATGCCTTTTTAAGCGATAGGTCTCATAACGCTCCAAATGTCCTCTTGCAGTTTCTACAGAAAGAGTGTTTCAAAACTCCTTAATTCAAAGTAAGGTCCAATTCTGTTAACTGAACGCACAGATCAGAAGGAAGTTTCACAAGATCCTTCTGTATACTTTTTATTTGAAGATATTACTTTTTCTGAGATAGGCCACATTGCACTCCAAATGTCCACTTGCAGTATATACAGAAAAAGTGTTTCCAATCTCCTCAATCAAAAGTGAGGTTCAACTCTCTTATTTGAACGCACAGATCAGAAAAAAGTTTCACAGAATGCTTTGTGTAGATTGTATTTGAAGATATTCCTTTTTGCATGATAGGCCTCATAGCGATCAAAATTTCCACTTGCGCTTTCTACAGAAAGACTTTCAAAACTCCTGAATCAAAAGTAGTTTGCAACTCTGTTATTTCAACGGACATATCAGAGAGAAGTTTCACAGAATGCTTCTGTGTAGTTTTTATTTGAAGATATTACTTTTTCCACTATAGGCCTAATAGCGCTGCAAATATTCATTTGCAGTTTCTACAGAAAGAGTGTTTCAAAACTCCTCAATCAAAAGTAAAGTTCAACTCTGTTAGTTGAATGCACAGATCAGAAAGAAGTTTCACAGAATGCTTCTGTGTAGTTTTTATTTGACGATATTCCTTTTTTGGCGAAAGGCCTCGTAGCGCTCCAAATGACCAATTGCAGTTTCTAGAGAAAGGGTGTTTCAAATCTCCTCAATCAGAAGTAAGTTTCAACTCTCTTAGTTGAACACACAGATCAGAAATAAGTTTCACAGAATGCTTCTGTGTAGTTTTTATTTGAAGATATTGCTATTTCTGCGAAAGCCTCATAGCACTCCAAATATCCACTTTCAGTTACCTCAGAAAGAGTGTTTCAAAACACCTCAATAAAAAGTAATGTTCAACTCTGTTAGTTGATCTCACCGATCAGAAAGTAGATTCACTGAATGCTTCTGGGTAGTTTTTATTTGAATATATTCCTTTTTCTGCCATGGGCCTCATAGCACTACAAATGTCCAGTTGCAGTTTATATAGAAAGAATGTTTCAAAACTCTTCAATCAAAAGTAAGTTTCAACTCTGTTGGCTGAATGCAGAGAACAGAAAAATGTTTCAAAGAATGCTTCTTTGTAGTTTTTATTTGAATATATTACTTTTTCCGCGATATGCATCGTAGCACTACAAATGTCCACTTGCTGTTTCTACAGAAAGAGTGTTTCAGAACACCTCAATAAAAGGTGAGGTTCAACACTTTAGTTGAACTCACAGCTCAGAAAGAAGTTTCACAGAATGCTTCTGTGTAGTTTTTATTTGAATATATTCCTTTTTCCGCGATAGGCCTCATAGCGCTCCAAATGTCCTCTTGTGGTTTGTACAGAATGAGTGTTTCAAAACTCCTCAATGAAATGTCAGTTTCAACTTGGTTAGTTGAACGCACAGATCAGAAAGAAGTTTCACAGACTGCTTCTTTGTAGTTTTTATTTGAATATATTCCTTTTTCTGCGATTGGCCTCGTAGCGCTAGAATTGTACACTTGCAGTTTCTACAGAAAGTGTGTTTGAAAAATCCTCAATCAAAAGTAAGCTTCTACACTGTTAGTAGAATGCACAAATCAGAAATATGTTTCACAGAATGCTTCTCTGTAGTTTTTATTTGAAGATATTCCTTTTTCCGCAATAGACCTCATAGGGCTCCAAATGTCCACTTCCAGTTTCTACAGAAAGTGTGTTTGAAAACTCCGCAATCAAAAGTAATTTTAAACTCTGATAGTTGAACGCACAGATCAGAAATAAGTTTCACAGAATGCCTCTGTGTAGTTTTTATTTCAGGAGATTCCTTTTTCCACCATAGGCCTCATAGCGCTCCAAATGTCCACTTTCAGTTTCTACAGAAAGAGTGTTTCAAAACTCCGCAATCAAAAGTAATTTTCAACTCTGATAGTTGAACGCACGAATCAGAAAGGAGGTTCGCAGAATGCTTCTGTGTAGTTTTTATTTGAAGATATTCCTTTTTCGGCGAAAGGCCTCGTAGCGCTCCAAATGACCAATTGCAGTTTCTAGGGAAAGAGTGTTTCAAATCTCCTCAATCAGAAGTAAGTTTCAACCCTCTTAGTTGAACACACAGATCAGAAATAAGTTTCACACAATGCTTCTGTGTAGTTTTTATTTGAAGATATTGCTATTTCTGTGAAAGCCTCATAGCACTCCAAATATCCACTTTCAGTTACCTCAGAAGGAGTGTTTCAAAACACCTAAATAAAAAAGTAATGTTCAACTCTGTTAGTTGATCTCACCGATCATAAAGAAGATTCACTGAATGCTTCTGGGTAGTTTTTATTTGAATATATTCCTTTTTCTGCAATAGGCCTCATAGCACTCCAAATGTCCAGTTGCCGTTTCTATAGAAAGAATGTTTCAAAACTCTTCAATCAAAAGTAAGTTTCAAGTCTGTTGGCTGAATGCACAGAACAGAAAATGTTTCAGAGAATGCTTCTTTGTAGTTTGTATTTGAATATATTCCTTTTTCCACGATAGGCCTCATAGTGCT
This sequence comes from Symphalangus syndactylus, assembly GCF_028878055.3. Classification (NCBI taxonomy): domain Eukaryota; kingdom Metazoa; phylum Chordata; class Mammalia; order Primates; family Hylobatidae; genus Symphalangus; species Symphalangus syndactylus. Next base: position 43,494,115 of record NC_072434.2, on the reverse strand, counting down.
CCAAATGTCCACTTGCAGCTTCTACAATAAGAGGGATTCAAAACTTCTCAATCAGAAGTAACGCTCAACTCTTTTAGTTGAACGCACAGCTCAGAAAGAAGTTTCACTGAATGATTCTGCGTAGTTTTTATTTGAAGATATTCCTTTTTCCGCGATAGGCCTCATTGTGCTACAAATGTCCACTTGCAGTTTCTACAGATAGAGTGTTTCAAAACTCCTCCATCAAAAGTAAGGTTCAACACACTTAGTTGAACGTACAGATCAGAAAGAAGTTTCACAGAATTCTTCTGTGTAGTTTTTATTTGAAGGTATTCCTTTTTCCGCAATAGGCCTCATAGCGCTCCAGATGTCCACTTTCAGTTAAAACACAAAGAGTGTTTCAAAACTCCTCAATCAAAAGTAAGGTTCAACTCTGATAGTAGAACGCACAGATCAGAAATAAGTTTCACAGAATGCTTCTGTGTAGTCTTTATTTGAAGATATGCCTTTTTAAGCGATAGGTCTCATAACGCTCCAAATGTCCTCTTGCAGTTTCTACAGAAAGAGTGTTTCAAAACTCCTCAATCAAAAGTAAGGTTCAACTCTGATAGTAGAACGCACAGATCAGAAATAAGTTTCACAGAATGCTTCTGTGTAGTCTTTATTTGAAGATATGCCTTTTTAAGCGATAGGTCTCATAACGCTCCAAATGTCCTCTTGCAGTTTCTACAGAAAGAGTGTTTCAAAACTCCTTAATTCAAAGTAAGGTCCAATTCTGTTAACTGAACGCACAGATCAGAAGGAAGTTTCACAAGATCCTTCTGTATACTTTTTATTTGAAGATATTACTTTTTCTGAGATAGGCCACATTGCACTCCAAATGTCCACTTGCAGTATATACAGAAAAAGTGTTTCCAATCTCCTCAATCAAAAGTGAGGTTCAACTCTCTTATTTGAACGCGCAGATCAGAAAAAAGTTTCACAGAATGCTTTGTGTAGATTGTATTTGAAGATATTCCTTTTTGCATGATAGGCCTCATAGCGATCAAAATTTCCACTTGCGCTTTCTACAGAAAGACTTTCAAAACTCCTGAATCAAAAGTAGTTTGCAACTCTGTTATTTCAACGGACATATCAGAGAGAAGTTTCACAGAATGCTTCTGTGTAGTTTTTATTTGAAGATATTACTTTTTCCACTATAGGCCTAATAGCGCTGCAAATATTCATTTGCAGTTTCTACAGAAAGAGTGTTTCAAAACTCCTCAATCAAAAGTAAAGTTCAACTCTGTTAGTTGAATGCACAGATCAGAAAGAAGTTTCACAGAATGCTTCTGTGTAGTTTTTATTTGAAGATATTCCTTTTTTGGCGAAAGGCCTCGTAGCGCTCCAAATGACCAATTGCAGTTTCTAGAGAAAGGGTGTTTCAAATCTCCTCAATCAGAAGTAAGTTTCAACTCTCTTAGTTGAACACACAGATCAGAAATAAGTTTCACAGAATGCTTCTGTGTAGTTTTTATTTGAAGATATTGCTATTTCTGCGAAAGCCTCATAGCACTCCAAATATCCACTTTCAGTTACCTCAGAAAGAGTGTTTCAAAACACCTCAATAAAAAGTAATGTTCAACTCTGTTAGTTGATCTCACCGATCAGAAAGTAGATTCACTGAATGCTTCTGGGTAGTTTTTATTTGAATATATTCCTTTTTCTGCCATGGGCCTCATAGCACTACAAATGTCCAGTTGCAGTTTATATAGAAAGAATGTTTCAAAACTCTTCAATCAAAAGTAAGTTTCAACTCTGTTGGCTGAATGCAGAGAACAGAAAAATGTTTCAAAGAATGCTTCTTTGTAGTTTTTATTTGAATATATTACTTTTTCCGCGATATGCATCGTAGCACTACAAATGTCCACTTGCTGTTTCTACAGAAAGAGTGTTTCAGAACACCTCAATAAAAGGTGAGGTTCAACACTTTAGTTGAACTCACAGCTCAGAAAGAAGTTTCACAGAATGCTTCTGTGTAGTTTTTATTTGAATATATTCCTTTTTCCGCGATAGGCCTCATAGCGCTCCAAATGTCCTCTTGTGGTTTGTACAGAATGAGTGTTTCAAAACTCCTCAATGAAATGTCAGTTTCAACTTGGTTAGTTGAACGCACAGATCAGAAAGAAGTTTCACAGACTGCTTCTTTGTAGTTTTTATTTGAATATATTCCTTTTTCTGCGATTGGCCTCGTAGCGCTAGAATTGTACACTTGCAGTTTCTACAGAAAGTGTGTTTGAAAAATCCTCAATCAAAAGTAAGCTTCTACACTGTTAGTAGAATGCACAAATCAGAAATATGTTTCACAGAATGCTTCTCTGTAGTTTTTATTTGAAGATATTCCTTTTTCCGCAATAGACCTCATAGGGCTCCAAATGTCCACTTCCAGTTTCTACAGAAAGTGTGTTTGAAAACTCCGCAATCAAAAGTAATTTTAAACTCTGATAGTTGAACGCACAGATCAGAAATAAGTTTCACAGAATGCCTCTGTGTAGTTTTTATTTCAGGAGATTCCTTTTTCCACCATAGGCCTCATAGCGCTCCAAATGTCCACTTTCAGTTTCTACAGAAAGAGTGTTTCAAAACTCCGCAATCAAAAGTAATTTTCAACTCTGATAGTTGAACGCACGGATCAGAAAGGAGGTTCGCAGAATGCTTCTGTGTAGTTTTTATTTGAAGATATTCCTTTTTCGGCGAAAGGCCTCGTAGCGCTCCAAATGACCAATTGCAGTTTCTAGGGAAAGAGTGTTTCAAATCTCCTCAATCAGAAGTAAGTTTCAACCCTCTTAGTTGAACACACAGATCAGAAATAAGTTTCACACAATGCTTCTGTGTAGTTTTTATTTGAAGATATTGCTATTTCTGTGAAAGCCTCATAGCACTCCAAATATCCACTTTCAGTTACCTCAGAAGGAGTGTTTCAAAACACCTAAATAAAAAAGTAATGTTCAACTCTGTTAGTTGATCTCACCGATCATAAAGAAGATTCACTGAATGCTTCTGGGTAGTTTTTATTTGAATATATTCCTTTTTCTGCAATAGGCCTCATAGCACTCCAAATGTCCAGTTGCCGTTTCTATAGAAAGAATGTTTCAAAACTCTTCAATCAAAAGTAAGTTTCAAGTCTGTTGGCTGAATGCACAGAACAGAAAATGTTTCAGAGAATGCTTCTTTGTAGTTTGTATTTGAATATATTCCTTTTTCCACGATAGGCCTCATAGTGCTCCAAATGTCCACTTGCAGCTTCTACAATAAGAGGGATTCAAAACTTCTCAATCAGAAGTAACGCTCAACTCTTTTAGTTGAACGCACAGCTCAGAAAGAAGTTTCACTGAATGATTCTGCGTAGTTTTTATTTGAAGATATTCCTTTTTCCGCGATAGGCCTCATTGTGCTACAAATGTCCACTTGCAGTTTCTACAGATAGAGTGTTTCAAAACTCCTCCATCAAAAGTAAGGTTCAACACACTTAGTTGAACGTACAGATCAGAAAGAAGTTTCACAGAATTCTTCTGTGTAGTTTTTATTTGAAGGTATTCCTTTTTCCGCAATAGGCCTCATAGCGCTCCAGATGTCCACTTTCAGTTAAAACACAAAGAGTGTTTCAAAACTCCTCAATCAAAAGTAAGGTTCAACTCTGATAGTAGAACGCACAGATCAGAAATAAGTTTCACAGAATGCTTCTGTGTAGTCTTTATTTGAAGATATGCCTTTTTAAGCGATAGGTCTCATAACGCTCCAAATGTCCTCTTGCAGTTTCTACAGAAAGAGTGTTTCAAAACTCCTCAATCAAAAGTAAGGTTCAACTCTGATAGTAGAACGCACAGATCAGAAATAAGTTTCACAGAATGCTTCTGTGTAGTCTTTATTTGAAGATATGCCTTTTTAAGCGATAGGTCTCATAACGCTCCAAATGTCCTCTTGCAGTTTCTACAGAAAGAGTGTTTCAAAACTCCTTAATTCAAAGTAAGGTCCAATTCTGTTAACTGAACGCACAGATCAGAAGGAAGTTTCACAAGATCCTTCTGTATACTTTTTATTTGAAGATATTACTTTTTCTGAGATAGGCCACATTGCACTCCAAATGTCCACTTGCAGTATATACAGAAAAAGTGTTTCCAATCTCCTCAATCAAAAGTGAGGTTCAACTCTCTTATTTGAACGCGCAGATCAGAAAAAAGTTTCACAGAATGCTTTGTGTAGATTGTATTTGAAGATATTCCTTTTTGCATGATAGGCCTCATAGCGATCAAAATTTCCACTTGCGCTTTCTACAGAAAGACTTTCAAAACTCCTGAATCAAAAGTAGTTTGCAACTCTGTTATTTCAACGGACATATCAGAGAGAAGTTTCACAGAATGCTTCTGTGTAGTTTTTATTTGAAGATATTACTTTTTCCACTATAGGCCTAATAGCGCTGCAAATATTCATTTGCAGTTTCTACAGAAAGAGTGTTTCAAAACTCCTCAATCAAAAGTAAAGTTCAACTCTGTTAGTTGAATGCACAGATCAGAAAGAAGTTTCACAGAATGCTTCTGTGTAGTTTTTATTTGACGATATTCCTTTTTTGGCGAAAGGCCTCGTAGCGCTCCAAATGACCAATTGCAGTTTCTAGAGAAAGGGTGTTTCAAATCTCCTCAATCAGAAGTAAGTTTCAACTCTCTTAGTTGAACACACAGATCAGAAATAAGTTTCACAGAATGCTTCTGTGTAGTTTTTATTTGAAGATATTGCTATTTCTGCGAAAGCCTCATAGCACTCCAAATATCCACTTTCAGTTACCTCAGAAAGAGTGTTTCAAAACACCTCAATAAAAAGTAATGTTCAACTCTGTTAGTTGATCTCACCGATCAGAAAGTAGATTCACTGAATGCTTCTGGGTAGTTTTTATTTGAATATATTCCTTTTTCTGCCATGGGCCTCATAGCACTACAAATGTCCAGTTGCAGTTTATATAGAAAGAATGTTTCAAAACTCTTCAATCAAAAGTAAGTTTCAACTCTGTTGGCTGAATGCAGAGAACAGAAAAATGTTTCAAAGAATGCTTCTTTGTAGTTTTTATTTGAATATATTACTTTTTCCGCGATATGCATCGTAGCACTACAAATGTCCACTTGCTGTTTCTACAGAAAGAGTGTTTCAGAACACCTCAATAAAAGGTGAGGTTCAACACTTTAGTTGAACTCACAGCTCAGAAAGAAGTTTCACAGAATGCTTCTGTGTAGTTTTTATTTGAATATATTCCTTTTTCCGCGATAGGCCTCATAGCGCTCCAAATGTCCTCTTGTGGTTTGTACAGAATGAGTGTTTCAAAACTCCTCAATGAAATGTCAGTTTCAACTTGGTTAGTTGAACGCACAGATCAGAAAGAAGTTTCACAGACTGCTTCTTTGTAGTTTTTATTTGAATATATTCCTTTTTCTGCGATTGGCCTCGTAGCGCTAGAATTGTACACTTGCAGTTTCTACAGAAAGTGTGTTTGAAAAATCCTCAATCAAAAGTAAGCTTCTACACTGTTAGTAGAATGCACAAATCAGAAATATGTTTCACAGAATGCTTCTCTGTAGTTTTTATTTGAAGATATTCCTTTTTCCGCAATAGACCTCGTAGCTCTCCAAATGTCCACTTCCAGTTTCTACAGAAAGTGTGTTTGAAAACTCCGCAATCAAAAGTAATTTTAAACTCTGATAGTTGAACGCACAGATCAGAAATAAGTTTCACAGAATGCCTCTGTGTAGTTTTTATTTCAGGAGATTCCTTTTTCCACCATAGGCCTCATAGCGCTCCAAATGTCCACTTTCAGTTTCTACAGAAAGAGTGTTTCAAAACTCCGCAATCAAAAGTAATTTTCAACTCTGATAGTTGAACGCACGGATCAGAAAGGAGGTTCGCAGAATGCTTCTGTGTAGTTTTTATTTGAAGATATTCCTTTTTCGGCGAAAGGCCTCGTAGCGCTCCAAATGACCAATTGCAGTTTCTAGGGAAAGAGTGTTTCAAATCTCCTCAATCAGAAGTAAGTTTCAACCCTCTTAGTTGAACACACAGATCAGAAATAAGTTTCACACAATGCTTCTGTGTAGTTTTTATTTGAAGATATTGCTATTTCTGTGAAAGCCTCATAGCACTCCAAATATCCACTTTCAGTTACCTCAGAAGGAGTGTTTCAAAACACCTAAATAAAAAAGTAATGTTCAACTCTGTTAGTTGATCTCACCGATCATAAAGAAGATTCACTGAATGCTTCTGGGTAGTTTTTATTTGAATATATTCCTTTTTCTGCAATAGGCCTCATAGCACTCCAAATGTCCAGTTGCCGTTTCTATAGAAAGAATGTTTCAAAACTCTTCAATCAAAAGTAAGTTTCAAGTCTGTTGGCTGAATGCACAGAACAGAAAATGTTTCAGAGAATGCTTCTTTGTAGTTTTTATTTGAATATATTCCTTTTTCCACGATAGGCCTCATAGTGCTCCAAATGTCCACTTGCAGCTTCTACAATAAGAGGGATTCAAAACTTCTCAATCAGAAGTAACGCTCAACTCTTTTAGTTGAACGCACAGCTCAGAAAGAAGTTTCACTGAATGATTCTGCGTAGTTTTTATTTGAAGATATTCCTTTTTCCGCGATAGGCCTCATTGTGCTACAAATGTCCACTTGCAGTTTCTACAGATAGAGTGTTTCAAAACTCCTCCATCAAAAGTAAGGTTCAACACACTTAGTTGAACGTACAGATCAGAAAGAAGTTTCACAGAATTCTTCTGTGTAGTTTTTATTTGAAGGTATTCCTTTTTCCGCAATAGGCCTCATAGCGCTCCAGATGTCCACTTTCAGTTAAAACACAAAGAGTGTTTCAAAACTCCTCAATCAAAAGTAAGGTTCAACTCTGATAGTAGAACGCACAGATCAGAAATAAGTTTCACAGAATGCTTCTGTGTAGTCTTTATTTGAAGATATGCCTTTTTAAGCGATAGGTCTCATAACGCTCCAAATGTCCTCTTGCAGTTTCTACAGAAAGAGTGTTTCAAAACTCCTTAATTCAAAGTAAGGTCCAATTCTGTTAACTGAACGCACAGATCAGAAGGAAGTTTCACAAGATCCTTCTGTATACTTTTTATTTGAAGATATTACTTTTTCTGAGATAGGCCACATTGCACTCCAAATGTCCACTTGCAGTATATACAGAAAAAGTGTTTCCAATCTCCTCAATCAAAAGTGAGGTTCAACTCTCTTATTTGAACGCACAGATCAGAAAAAAGTTTCACAGAATGCTTTGTGTAGATTGTATTTGAAGATATTCCTTTTTGCATGATAGGCCTCATAGCGATCAAAATTTCCACTTGCGCTTTCTACAGAAAGACTTTCAAAACTCCTGAATCAAAAGTAGTTTGCAACTCTGTTATTTCAACGGACATATCAGAGAGAAGTTTCACAGAATGCTTCTGTGTAGTTTTTATTTGAAGATATTACTTTTTCCACTATAGGCCTAATAGCGCTGCAAATATTCATTTGCAGTTTCTACAGAAAGAGTGTTTCAAAACTCCTCAATCAAAAGTAAAGTTCAACTCTGTTAGTTGAATGCACAGATCAGAAAGAAGTTTCACAGAATGCTTCTGTGTAGTTTTTATTTGACGATATTCCTTTTTTGGCGAAAGGCCTCGTAGCGCTCCAAATGACCAATTGCAGTTTCTAGAGAAAGGGTGTTTCAAATCTCCTCAATCAGAAGTAAGTTTCAACTCTCTTAGTTGAACACACAGATCAGAAATAAGTTTCACAGAATGCTTCTGTGTAGTTTTTATTTGAAGATATTGCTATTTCTGCGAAAGCCTCATAGCACTCCAAATATCCACTTTCAGTTACCTCAGAAAGAGTGTTTCAAAACACCTCAATAAAAAGTAATGTTCAACTCTGTTAGTTGATCTCACCGATCAGAAAGTAGATTCACTGAATGCTTCTGGGTAGTTTTTATTTGAATATATTCCTTTTTCTGCCATGGGCCTCATAGCACTACAAATGTCCAGTTGCAGTTTATATAGAAAGAATGTTTCAAAACTCTTCAATCAAAAGTAAGTTTCAACTCTGTTGGCTGAATGCAGAGAACAGAAAAATGTTTCAAAGAATGCTTCTTTGTAGTTTTTATTTGAATATATTACTTTTTCCGCGATATGCATCGTAGCACTACAAATGTCCACTTGCTGTTTCTACAGAAAGAGTGTTTCAGAACACCTCAATAAAAGGTGAGGTTCAACACTTTAGTTGAACTCACAGCTCAGAAAGAAGTTTCACAGAATGCTTCTGTGTAGTTTTTATTTGAATATATTCCTTTTTCCGCGATAGGCCTCATAGCGCTCCAAATGTCCTCTTGTGGTTTGTACAGAATGAGTGTTTCAAAACTCCTCAATGAAATGTCAGTTTCAACTTGGTTAGTTGAACGCACAGATCAGAAAGAAGTTTCACAGACTGCTTCTTTGTAGTTTTTATTTGAATATATTCCTTTTCCTGCGATTGGCCTCGTAGCGCTAGAATTGTACACTTGCAGTTTCTACAGAAAGTGTGTTTGAAAAATCCTCAATCAAAAGTAAGCTTCTACACTGTTAGTAGAATGCACAAATCAGAAATATGTTTCACAGAATGCTTCTCTGTAGTTTTTATTTGAAGATATTCCTTTTTCCGCAATAGACCTCATAGGGCTCCAAATGTCCACTTCCAGTTTCTACAGAAAGTGTGTTTGAAAACTCCGCAATCAAAAGTAATTTTAAACTCTGATAGTTGAACGCAGAGATCAGAAATAAGTTTCACAGAATGCCTCTGTGTAGTTTTTATTTCAGGAGATTCCTTTTTCCACCATAGGCCTCATAGCGCTCCAAATGTCCACTTTCAGTTTCTACAGAAAGAGTGTTTCAAAACTCCGCAATCAAAAGTAATTTTCAACTCTGATAGTTGAACGCACGGATCAGAAAGGAGGTTCGCAGAATGCTTCTGTGTAGTTTTTATTTGAAGATATTCCTTTTTCGGCGAAAGGCCTCGTAGCGCTCCAAATGACCAATTGCAGTTTCTAGGGAAAGAGTGTTTCAAATCTCCTCAATCAGAAGTAAGTTTCAACCCTCTTAGTTGAACACACAGATCAGAAATAAGTTTCACACAATGCTTCTGTGTAGTTTTTATTTGAAGATATTGCTATTTCTGTGAAAGCCTCATAGCACTCCAAATATCCACTTTCAGTTACCTCAGAAGGAGTGTTTCAAAACACCTAAATAAAAAAGTAATGTTCAACTCTGTTAGTTGATCTCACCGATCATAAAGAAGATTCACTGAATGCTTCTGGGTAGTTTTTATTTGAATATATTCCTTTTTCTGCAATAGGCCTCATAGCACTCCAAATGTCCAGTTGCCGTTTCTATAGAAAGAATGTTTCAAAACTCTTCAATCAAAAGTAAGTTTCAAGTCTGTTGGCTGAATGCACAGAACAGAAAATGTTTCAGAGAATGCTTCTTTGTAGTTTGTATTTGAATATATTCCTTTTTCCACGATAGGCCTCATAGTGCTCCAAATGTCCACTTGCAGCTTCTACAATAAGAGGGATTCAAAACTTCTCAATCAGAAGTAACGCTCAACTCTTTTAGTTGAACGCACAGCTCAGAAAGAAGTTTCACTGAATGATTCTGCGTAGTTTTTATTTGAAGATATTCCTTTTTCCGCGATAGGCCTCATTGTGCTACAAATGTCCACTTGCAGTTTCTACAGATAGAGTGTTTCAAAACTCCTCCATCAAAAGTAAGGTTCAACACACTTAGTTGAACGTACAGATCAGAAAGAAGTTTCACAGAATTCTTCTGTGTAGTTTTTATTTGAAGGTATTCCTTTTTCCGCAATAGGCCTCATAGCGCTCCAGATGTCCACTTTCAGTTAAAACACAAAGAGTGTTTCAAAACTCCTCAATCAAAAGTAAGGTTCAACTCTGATAGTAGAACGCACAGATCAGAAATAAGTTTCACAGAATGCTTCTGTGTAGTCTTTATTTGAAGATATGCCTTTTTAAGCGATAGGTCTCATAACGCTCCAAATGTCCTCTTGCAGTTTCTACAGAAAGAGTGTTTCAAAACTCCTCAATCAAAAGTAAGGTTCAACTCTGATAGTAGAACGCACAGATCAGAAATAAGTTTCACAGAATGCTTCTGTGTAGTCTTTATTTGAAGATATGCCTTTTTAAGCGATAGGTCTCATAACGCTCCAAATGTCCTCTTGCAGTTTCTACAGAAAGAGTGTTTCAAAACTCCTTAATTCAAAGTAAGGTCCAATTCTGTTAACTGAACGCACAGATCAGAAGGAAGTTTCACAAGATCCTTCTGTATACTTTTTATTTGAAAATATTACTTTTTCTGAGATAGGCCACATTGCACTCCAAATGTCCACTTGCAGTATATACAGAAAAAGTGTTTCCAATCTCCTCAATCAAAAGTGAGGTTCAACTCTCTTATTTGAACGCGCAGATCAGAAAAAAGTTTCACAGAATGCTTTGTGTAGATTGTATTTGAAGATATTCCTTTTTGCATGATAGGCCTCATAGCGATCAAAATTTCCACTTGCGCTTTCTACAGAAAGACTTTCAAAACTCCTGAATCAAAAGTAGTTTGCAACTCTGTTATTTCAACGGACATATCAGAGAGAAGTTTCACAGAATGCTTCTGTGTAGTTTTTATTTGAAGATATTACTTTTTCCACTATAGGCCTAATAGCGCTGCAAATATTCATTTGCAGTTTCTACAGAAAGAGTGTTTCAAAACTCCTCAATCAAAAGTAAAGTTCAACTCTGTTAGTTGAATGCACAGATCAGAAAGAAGTTTCACAGAATGCTTCTGTGTAGTTTTTATTTGAAGATATTCCTTTTTTGGCGAAAGGCCTCGTAGCGCTCCAAATGACCAATTGCAGTTTCTAGAGAAAGGGTGTTTCAAATCTCCTCAATCAGAAGTAAGTTTCAACTCTCTTAGTTGAACACACAGATCAGAAATAAGTTTCACAGAATGCTTCTGTGTAGTTTTTATTTGAAGATATTGCTATTTCTGCGAAAGCCTCATAGCACTCCAAATATCCACTTTCAGTTACCTCAGAAAGAGTGTTTCAAAACACCTCAATAAAAAGTAATGTTCAACTCTGTTAGTTGATCTCACCGATCAGAAAGTAGATTCACTGAATGCTTCTGGGTAGTTTTTATTTGAATATATTCCTTTTTCTGCCATGGGCCTCATAGCACTACAAATGTCCAGTTGCAGTTTATATAGAAAGAATGTTTCAAAACTCTTCAATCAAAAGTAAGTTTCAACTCTGTTGGCTGAATGCAGAGAACAGAAAAATGTTTCAAAGAATGCTTCTTTGTAGTTTTTATTTGAATATATTACTTTTTCCGCGATATGCATCGTAGCACTACAAATGTCCACTTGCTGTTTCTACAGAAAGAGTGTTTCAGAACACCTCAATAAAAGGTGAGGTTCAACACTTTAGTTGAACTCACAGCTCAGAAAGAAGTTTCACAGAATGCTTCTGTGTAGTTTTTATTTGAATAGATTCCTTTTTCCGCGATAGGCCTCATAGCGCTCCAAATGTCCTCTTGTGGTTTGTACAGAATGAGTGTTTCAAAACTCCTCAATGAAATGTCAGTTTCAACTTGGTTAGTTGAACGCACAGATCAGAAAGAAGTTTCACAGACTGCTTCTTTGTAGTTTTTATTTGAATATATTCCTTTTTCTGCGATTGGCCTCGTAGCGCTAGAATTGTACACTTGCAGTTTCTACAGAAAGTGTGTTTGAAAAATCCTCAATCAAAAGTAAGCTTCTACACTGTTAGTAGAATGCACAAATCAGAAATATGTTTCACAGAATGCTTCTCTGTAGTTTTTATTTGAAGATATTCCTTTTTCCGCAATAGACCTCATAGGGCTCCAAATGTCCACTTCCAGTTTCTACAGAAAGTGTGTTTGAAAACTCCGCAATCAAAAGTAATTTTAAACTCTGATAGTTGAACGCACAGATCAGAAATAAGTTTCACAGAATGCCTCTGTGTAGTTTTTATTTCAGGAGATTCCTTTTTCCACCATAGGCCTCATAGCGCTCCAAATGTCCACTTTCAGTTTCTACAGAAAGAGTGTTTCAAAACTCCGCAATCAAAAGTAATTTTCAACTCTGATAGTTGAACGCACGGATCAGAAAGGAGGTTCGCAGAATGCTTCTGTGTAGTTTTTATTTGAAGATATTCCTTTTTCGGCGAAAGGCCTCGTAGCGCTCCAAATGACCAATTGCAGTTTCTAGGGAAAGAGTGTTTCAAATCTCCTCAATCAGAAGTAAGTTTCAACCCTCTTAGTTGAACACACAGATCAGAAATAAGTTTCACACAATGCTTCTGTGTAGTTTTTATTTGAAGATATTGCTATTTCTGTGAAAGCCTCATAGCACTCCAAATATCCACTTTCAGTTACCTCAGAAGGAGTGTTTCAAAACACCTAAATAAAAAAGTAATGTTCAACTCTGTTAGTTGATCTCACCGATCAGAAAGAAGATTCACTGAATGCTTCTGGGTAGTTTTTATTTGAATATATTCCTTTTTCTGCAATAGGCCTCATAGCACTCCAAATGTCCAGTTGCCGTTTCTATAGAAAGAATGTTTCAAAACTCTTCAATCAAAAGTAAGTTTCAAGTCTGTTGGCTGAATGCACAGAACAGAAAATGTTTCAGAGAATGCTTCTTTGTAGTTTGTATTTGAATATATTCCTTTTTCCACGATAGGCCTCATAGTGCTCCAAATGTCCACTTGCAGCTTCTACAATAAGAGGGATTCAAAACTTCTCAATCAGAAGTAACGCTCAACTCTTTTAGTTGAACGCACAGCTCAGAAAGAAGTTTCACTGAATGATTCTGCGTAGTTTTTATTTGAAGATATTCCTTTTTCCGCGATAGGCCTCATTGTGCTACAAATGTCCACTTGCAGTTTCTACAGATAGAGTGTTTCAAAACTCCTCCATCAAAAGTAAGGTTCAACACACTTAGTTGAACGTACAGATCAGAAAGAAGTTTCACAGAATTCTTCTGTGTAGTTTTTATTTGAAGGTATTCCTTTTTCCGCAATAGGCCTCATAGCGCTCCAGATGTCCACTTTCAGTTAAAACACAAAGAGTGTTTCAAAACTCCTCAATCAAAAGTAAGGTTCAACTCTGATAGTAGAACGCACAGATCAGAAATAAGTTTCACAGAATGCTTCTGTGTAGTCTTTATTTGAAGATATGCCTTTTTAAGCGATAGGTCTCATAACGCTCCAAATGTCCTCTTGCAGTTTCTACAGAAAGAGTGTTTCAAAACTCCTTAATTCAAAGTAAGGTCCAATTCTGTTAACTGAACGCACAGATCAGAAGGAAGTTTCACAAGATCCTTCTGTATACTTTTTATTTGAAGATATTACTTTTTCTGAGATAGGCCACATTGCACTCCAAATGTCCACTTGCAGTATATACAGAAAAAGTGTTTCCAATCTCCTCAATCAAAAGTGAGGTTCAACTCTCTTATTTGAACGCGCAGATCAGAAAAAAGTTTCACAGAATGCTTTGTGTAGATTGTATTTGAAGATATTCCTTTTTGCATGATAGGCCTCATAGCGATCAAAATTTCCACTTGCGCTTTCTACAGAAAGACTTTCAAAACTCCTGAATCAAAAGTAGTTTGCAACTCTTATTTCAACGGACATATCAGAGAGAAGTTTCACAGAATGCTTCTGTGTAGTTTTTATTTGAAGATATTACTTTTTCCACTATAGGCCTAATAGCGCTGCAAATATTCATTTGCAGTTTCTACAGAAAGAGTGTTTCAAAACTCCTCAATCAAAAGTAAAGTTCAACTCTGTTAGTTGAATGCACAGATCAGAAAGAAGTTTCACAGAATGCTTCTGTGTAGTTTTTATTTGAAGATATTCCTTTTTTGGCGAAAGGCCTCGTAGCGCTCCAAATGACCAATTGCAGTTTCTAGAGAAAGGGTGTTTCAAATCTCCTCAATCAGAAGTAAGTTTCAACTCTCTTAGTTGAACACACAGATCAGAAATAAGTTTCACAGAATGCTTCTGTGTAGTTTTTATTTGAAGATATTGCTATTTCTGCGAAAGCCTCATAGCACTCCAAATATCCACTTTCAGTTACCTCAGAAAGAGTGTTTCAAAACACCTCAATAAAAAGTAATGTTCAACTCTGTTAGTTGATCTCACCGATCAGAAAGTAGATTCACTGAATGCTTCTGGGTAGTTTTTATTTGAATATATTCCTTTTTCTGCCATGGGCCTCATAGCACTACAAATGTCCAGTTGCAGTTTATATAGAAAGAATGTTTCAAAACTCTTCAATCAAAAGTAAGTTTCAACTCTGTTGGCTGAATGCAGAGAACAGAAAAATGTTTCAAAGAATGCTTCTTTGTAGTTTTTATTTGAATATATTACTTTTTCCGCGATATGCACCGTAGCACTACAAATGTCCACTTGCTGTTTCTACAGAAAGAGTGTTTCAGAACACCTCAATAAAAGGTGAGGTTCAACACTTTAGTTGAACTCACAGCTCAGAAAGAAGTTTCACAGAATGCTTCTGTGTAGTTTTTATTTGAATATATTCCTTTTTCCGCGATAGGCCTCATAGCGCTCCAAATGTCCTCTTGTGGTTTGTACAGAATGAGTGTTTCAAAACTCCTCAATGAAATGTCAGTTTCAACTTGGTTAGTTGAACGCACAGATCAGAAAGAAGTTTCACAGACTGCTTCTTTGTAGTTTTTATTTGAATATATTCCTTTTTCTGCGATTGGCCTCGTAGCGCTAGAATTGTACACTTGCAGTTTCTACAGAAAGTGTGTTTGAAAAATCCTCAATCAAAAGTAAGCTTCTACACTGTTAGTAGAATGCACAAATCAGAAATATGTTTCACAGAATGCTTCTCTGTAGTTTTTATTTGAAGATATTCCTTTTTCCGCAATAGACCTCATAGGGCTCCAAATGTCCACTTCCAGTTTCTACAGAAAGTGTGTTTGAAAACTCCGCAATCAAAAGTAATTTTAAACTCTGATAGTTGAACGCACAGATCAGAAATAAGTTTCACAGAATGCCTCTGTGTAGTTTTTATTTCAGGAGATTCCTTTTTCCACCATAGGCCTCATAGCGCTCCAAATGTCCACTTTCAGTTTCTACAGAAAGAGTGTTTCAAAACTCCGCAATCAAAAGTAATTTTCAACTCTGATAGTTGAACGCACGGATCAGAAAGGAGGTTCGCAGAATGCTTCTGTGTAGTTTTTATTTGAAGATATTCCTTTTTCGGCGAAAGGCCTCGTAGCGCTCCAAATGACCAATTGCAGTTTCTAGGGAAAGAGTGTTTCAAATCTCCTCAATCAGAAGTAAGTTTCAACCCTCTTAGTTGAACACACAGATCAGAAATAAGTTTCACACAATGCTTCTGTGTAGTTTTTATTTGAAGATATTTCTATTTCTGTGAAAGCCTCATAGCACTCCAAATATCCACTTTCAGTTACCTCAGAAGGAGTGTTTCAAAACACCTAAATAAAAAAGTAATGTTCAACTCTGTTAGTTGATCTCACCGATCATAAAGAAGATTCACTGAATGCTTCTGGGTAGTTTTTATTTGAATATATTCCTTTTTCTGCAATAGGCCTCATAGCACTCCAAATGTCCAGTTGCCGTTTCTATAGAAAGAATGTTTCAAAACTCTTCAATCAAAAGTAAGTTTCAAGTCTGTTGGCTGAATGCACAGAACAGAAAATGTTTCAGAGAATGCTTCTTTGTAGTTTGTATTTGAATATATTCCTTTTTCCACGATAGGCCTCATAGTGCTCCAAATGTCCACTTGCAGCTTCTACAATAAGAGGGATTCAAAACTTCTCAATCAGAAGTAACGCTCAACTCTTTTAGTTGAACGCACAGCTCAGAAAGAAGTTTCACTGAATGATTCTGCGTAGTTTTTATTTGAAGATATTCCTTTTTCCGCGATAGGCCTCATTGTGCTACAAATGTCCACTTGCAGTTTCTACAGATAGAGTGTTTCAAAACTCCTCCATCAAAAGTAAGGTTCAACACACTTAGTTGAACGTACAGATCAGAAAGAAGTTTCACAGAATTCTTCTGTGTAGTTTTTATTTGAAGGTATTCCTTTTTCCGCAATAGGCCTCATAGCGCTCCAGATGTCCACTTTCAGTTAAAACACAAAGAGTGTTTCAAAACTCCTCAATCAAAAGTAAGGTTCAACTCTGATAGTAGAACGCACAGATCAGAAATAAGTTTCACAGAATGCTTCTGTGTAGTCTTTATTTGAAGATATGCCTTTTTAAGCGATAGGTCTCATAACGCTCCAAATGTCCTCTTGCAGTTTCTACAGAAAGAGTGTTTCAAAACTCCTTAATTCAAAGTAAGGTCCAATTCTGTTAACTGAACGCACAGATCAGAAGGAAGTTTCACAAGATCCTTCTGTATACTTTTTATTTGAAGATATTACTTTTTCTGAGATAGGCCACATTGCACTCCAAATGTCCACTTGCAGTATATACAGAAAAAGTGTTTCCAATCTCCTCAATCAAAAGTGAGGTTCAACTCTCTTATTTGAACGCGCAGATCAGAAAAAAGTTTCACAGAATGCTTTGTGTAGATTGTATTTGAAGATATTCCTTTTTGCATGATAGGCCTCATAGCGATCAAAATTTCCACTTGCGCTTTCTACAGAAAGACTTTCAAAACTCCTGAATCAAAAGTAGTTTGCAACTCTGTTATTTCAACGGACATATCAGAGAGAAGTTTCACAGAATGCTTCTGTGTAGTTTTTATTTGAAGATATTACTTTTTCCACTATAGGCCTAATAGCGCTGCAAATATTCATTTGCAGTTTCTACAGAAAGAGTGTTTCAAAACTCCTCAATCAAAAGTAAAGTTCAACTCTGTTAGTTGAATGCACAGATCAGAAAGAAGTTTCACAGAATGCT
Source organism: Symphalangus syndactylus (assembly GCF_028878055.3). Classification (NCBI taxonomy): domain Eukaryota; kingdom Metazoa; phylum Chordata; class Mammalia; order Primates; family Hylobatidae; genus Symphalangus; species Symphalangus syndactylus. Next base: position 43,477,106 of record NC_072434.2, on the reverse strand, counting down.
TCTGTGTAGTTTTTATTTGAAGATATTCCTTTTTTGGCGAAAGGCCTCGTAGCGCTCCAAATGACCAATTGCAGTTTCTAGAGAAAGGGTGTTTCAAATCTCCTCAATCAGAAGTAAGTTTCAACTCTCTTAGTTGAACACACAGATCAGAAATAAGTTTCACAGAATGCTTCTGTGTAGTTTTTATTTGAAGATATTGCTATTTCTGCGAAAGCCTCATAGCACTCCAAATATCCACTTTCAGTTACCTCAGAAAGAGTGTTTCAAAACACCTCAATAAAAAGTAATGTTCAACTCTGTTAGTTGATCTCACCGATCAGAAAGTAGATTCACTGAATGCTTCTGGGTAGTTTTTATTTGAATATATTCCTTTTTCTGCCATGGGCCTCATAGCACTACAAATGTCCAGTTGCAGTTTATATAGAAAGAATGTTTCAAAACTCTTCAATCAAAAGTAAGTTTCAACTCTGTTGGCTGAATGCAGAGAACAGAAAAATGTTTCAAAGAATGCTTCTTTGTAGTTTTTATTTGAATATATTACTTTTTCCGCGATATGCATCGTAGCACTACAAATGTCCACTTGCTGTTTCTACAGAAAGAGTGTTTCAGAACACCTCAATAAAAGGTGAGGTTCAACACTTTAGTTGAACTCACAGCTCAGAAAGAAGTTTCACAGAATGCTTCTGTGTAGTTTTTATTTGAATAGATTCCTTTTTCCGCGATAGGCCTCATAGCGCTCCAAATGTCCTCTTGTGGTTTGTACAGAATGAGTGTTTCAAAACTCCTCAATGAAATGTCAGTTTCAACTTGGTTAGTTGAACGCACAGATCAGAAAGAAGTTTCACAGACTGCTTCTTTGTAGTTTTTATTTGAATATATTCCTTTTTCTGCGATTGGCCTCGTAGCGCTAGAATTGTACACTTGCAGTTTCTACAGAAAGTGTGTTTGAAAAATCCTCAATCAAAAGTAAGCTTCTACACTGTTAGTAGAATGCACAAATCAGAAATATGTTTCACAGAATGCTTCTCTGTAGTTTTTATTTGAAGATATTCCTTTTTCCGCAATAGACCTCATAGGGCTCCAAATGTCCACTTCCAGTTTCTACAGAAAGTGTGTTTGAAAACTCCGCAATCAAAAGTAATTTTAAACTCTGATAGTTGAACGCACAGATCAGAAATAAGTTTCACAGAATGCCTCTGTGTAGTTTTTATTTCAGGAGATTCCTTTTTCCACCATAGGCCTCATAGCGCTCCAAATGTCCACTTTCAGTTTCTACAGAAAGAGTGTTTCAAAACTCCGCAATCAAAAGTAATTTTCAACTCTGATAGTTGAACGCACGGATCAGAAAGGAGGTTCGCAGAATGCTTCTGTGTAGTTTTTATTTGAAGATATTCCTTTTTCGGCGAAAGGCCTCGTAGCGCTCCAAATGACCAATTGCAGTTTCTAGGGAAAGAGTGTTTCAAATCTCCTCAATCAGAAGTAAGTTTCAACCCTCTTAGTTGAACACACAGATCAGAAATAAGTTTCACACAATGCTTCTGTGTAGTTTTTATTTGAAGATATTGCTATTTCTGTGAAAGCCTCATAGCACTCCAAATATCCACTTTCAGTTACCTCAGAAGGAGTGTTTCAAAACACCTAAATAAAAAAGTAATGTTCAACTCTGTTAGTTGATCTCACCGATCAGAAAGAAGATTCACTGAATGCTTCTGGGTAGTTTTTATTTGAATATATTCCTTTTTCTGCAATAGGCCTCATAGCACTCCAAATGTCCAGTTGCCGTTTCTATAGAAAGAATGTTTCAAAACTCTTCAATCAAAAGTAAGTTTCAAGTCTGTTGGCTGAATGCACAGAACAGAAAATGTTTCAGAGAATGCTTCTTTGTAGTTTGTATTTGAATATATTCCTTTTTCCACGATAGGCCTCATAGTGCTCCAAATGTCCACTTGCAGCTTCTACAATAAGAGGGATTCAAAACTTCTCAATCAGAAGTAACGCTCAACTCTTTTAGTTGAACGCACAGCTCAGAAAGAAGTTTCACTGAATGATTCTGCGTAGTTTTTATTTGAAGATATTCCTTTTTCCGCGATAGGCCTCATTGTGCTACAAATGTCCACTTGCAGTTTCTACAGATAGAGTGTTTCAAAACTCCTCCATCAAAAGTAAGGTTCAACACACTTAGTTGAACGTACAGATCAGAAAGAAGTTTCACAGAATTCTTCTGTGTAGTTTTTATTTGAAGGTATTCCTTTTTCCGCAATAGGCCTCATAGCGCTCCAGATGTCCACTTTCAGTTAAAACACAAAGAGTGTTTCAAAACTCCTCAATCAAAAGTAAGGTTCAACTCTGATAGTAGAACGCACAGATCAGAAATAAGTTTCACAGAATGCTTCTGTGTAGTCTTTATTTGAAGATATGCCTTTTTAAGCGATAGGTCTCATAACGCTCCAAATGTCCTCTTGCAGTTTCTACAGAAAGAGTGTTTCAAAACTCCTTAATTCAAAGTAAGGTCCAATTCTGTTAACTGAACGCACAGATCAGAAGGAAGTTTCACAAGATCCTTCTGTATACTTTTTATTTGAAGATATTACTTTTTCTGAGATAGGCCACATTGCACTCCAAATGTCCACTTGCAGTATATACAGAAAAAGTGTTTCCAATCTCCTCAATCAAAAGTGAGGTTCAACTCTCTTATTTGAACGCGCAGATCAGAAAAAAGTTTCACAGAATGCTTTGTGTAGATTGTATTTGAAGATATTCCTTTTTGCATGATAGGCCTCATAGCGATCAAAATTTCCACTTGCGCTTTCTACAGAAAGACTTTCAAAACTCCTGAATCAAAAGTAGTTTGCAACTCTTATTTCAACGGACATATCAGAGAGAAGTTTCACAGAATGCTTCTGTGTAGTTTTTATTTGAAGATATTACTTTTTCCACTATAGGCCTAATAGCGCTGCAAATATTCATTTGCAGTTTCTACAGAAAGAGTGTTTCAAAACTCCTCAATCAAAAGTAAAGTTCAACTCTGTTAGTTGAATGCACAGATCAGAAAGAAGTTTCACAGAATGCTTCTGTGTAGTTTTTATTTGAAGATATTCCTTTTTTGGCGAAAGGCCTCGTAGCGCTCCAAATGACCAATTGCAGTTTCTAGAGAAAGGGTGTTTCAAATCTCCTCAATCAGAAGTAAGTTTCAACTCTCTTAGTTGAACACACAGATCAGAAATAAGTTTCACAGAATGCTTCTGTGTAGTTTTTATTTGAAGATATTGCTATTTCTGCGAAAGCCTCATAGCACTCCAAATATCCACTTTCAGTTACCTCAGAAAGAGTGTTTCAAAACACCTCAATAAAAAGTAATGTTCAACTCTGTTAGTTGATCTCACCGATCAGAAAGTAGATTCACTGAATGCTTCTGGGTAGTTTTTATTTGAATATATTCCTTTTTCTGCCATGGGCCTCATAGCACTACAAATGTCCAGTTGCAGTTTATATAGAAAGAATGTTTCAAAACTCTTCAATCAAAAGTAAGTTTCAACTCTGTTGGCTGAATGCAGAGAACAGAAAAATGTTTCAAAGAATGCTTCTTTGTAGTTTTTATTTGAATATATTACTTTTTCCGCGATATGCACCGTAGCACTACAAATGTCCACTTGCTGTTTCTACAGAAAGAGTGTTTCAGAACACCTCAATAAAAGGTGAGGTTCAACACTTTAGTTGAACTCACAGCTCAGAAAGAAGTTTCACAGAATGCTTCTGTGTAGTTTTTATTTGAATATATTCCTTTTTCCGCGATAGGCCTCATAGCGCTCCAAATGTCCTCTTGTGGTTTGTACAGAATGAGTGTTTCAAAACTCCTCAATGAAATGTCAGTTTCAACTTGGTTAGTTGAACGCACAGATCAGAAAGAAGTTTCACAGACTGCTTCTTTGTAGTTTTTATTTGAATATATTCCTTTTTCTGCGATTGGCCTCGTAGCGCTAGAATTGTACACTTGCAGTTTCTACAGAAAGTGTGTTTGAAAAATCCTCAATCAAAAGTAAGCTTCTACACTGTTAGTAGAATGCACAAATCAGAAATATGTTTCACAGAATGCTTCTCTGTAGTTTTTATTTGAAGATATTCCTTTTTCCGCAATAGACCTCATAGGGCTCCAAATGTCCACTTCCAGTTTCTACAGAAAGTGTGTTTGAAAACTCCGCAATCAAAAGTAATTTTAAACTCTGATAGTTGAACGCACAGATCAGAAATAAGTTTCACAGAATGCCTCTGTGTAGTTTTTATTTCAGGAGATTCCTTTTTCCACCATAGGCCTCATAGCGCTCCAAATGTCCACTTTCAGTTTCTACAGAAAGAGTGTTTCAAAACTCCGCAATCAAAAGTAATTTTCAACTCTGATAGTTGAACGCACGGATCAGAAAGGAGGTTCGCAGAATGCTTCTGTGTAGTTTTTATTTGAAGATATTCCTTTTTCGGCGAAAGGCCTCGTAGCGCTCCAAATGACCAATTGCAGTTTCTAGGGAAAGAGTGTTTCAAATCTCCTCAATCAGAAGTAAGTTTCAACCCTCTTAGTTGAACACACAGATCAGAAATAAGTTTCACACAATGCTTCTGTGTAGTTTTTATTTGAAGATATTTCTATTTCTGTGAAAGCCTCATAGCACTCCAAATATCCACTTTCAGTTACCTCAGAAGGAGTGTTTCAAAACACCTAAATAAAAAAGTAATGTTCAACTCTGTTAGTTGATCTCACCGATCATAAAGAAGATTCACTGAATGCTTCTGGGTAGTTTTTATTTGAATATATTCCTTTTTCTGCAATAGGCCTCATAGCACTCCAAATGTCCAGTTGCCGTTTCTATAGAAAGAATGTTTCAAAACTCTTCAATCAAAAGTAAGTTTCAAGTCTGTTGGCTGAATGCACAGAACAGAAAATGTTTCAGAGAATGCTTCTTTGTAGTTTGTATTTGAATATATTCCTTTTTCCACGATAGGCCTCATAGTGCTCCAAATGTCCACTTGCAGCTTCTACAATAAGAGGGATTCAAAACTTCTCAATCAGAAGTAACGCTCAACTCTTTTAGTTGAACGCACAGCTCAGAAAGAAGTTTCACTGAATGATTCTGCGTAGTTTTTATTTGAAGATATTCCTTTTTCCGCGATAGGCCTCATTGTGCTACAAATGTCCACTTGCAGTTTCTACAGATAGAGTGTTTCAAAACTCCTCCATCAAAAGTAAGGTTCAACACACTTAGTTGAACGTACAGATCAGAAAGAAGTTTCACAGAATTCTTCTGTGTAGTTTTTATTTGAAGGTATTCCTTTTTCCGCAATAGGCCTCATAGCGCTCCAGATGTCCACTTTCAGTTAAAACACAAAGAGTGTTTCAAAACTCCTCAATCAAAAGTAAGGTTCAACTCTGATAGTAGAACGCACAGATCAGAAATAAGTTTCACAGAATGCTTCTGTGTAGTCTTTATTTGAAGATATGCCTTTTTAAGCGATAGGTCTCATAACGCTCCAAATGTCCTCTTGCAGTTTCTACAGAAAGAGTGTTTCAAAACTCCTTAATTCAAAGTAAGGTCCAATTCTGTTAACTGAACGCACAGATCAGAAGGAAGTTTCACAAGATCCTTCTGTATACTTTTTATTTGAAGATATTACTTTTTCTGAGATAGGCCACATTGCACTCCAAATGTCCACTTGCAGTATATACAGAAAAAGTGTTTCCAATCTCCTCAATCAAAAGTGAGGTTCAACTCTCTTATTTGAACGCGCAGATCAGAAAAAAGTTTCACAGAATGCTTTGTGTAGATTGTATTTGAAGATATTCCTTTTTGCATGATAGGCCTCATAGCGATCAAAATTTCCACTTGCGCTTTCTACAGAAAGACTTTCAAAACTCCTGAATCAAAAGTAGTTTGCAACTCTGTTATTTCAACGGACATATCAGAGAGAAGTTTCACAGAATGCTTCTGTGTAGTTTTTATTTGAAGATATTACTTTTTCCACTATAGGCCTAATAGCGCTGCAAATATTCATTTGCAGTTTCTACAGAAAGAGTGTTTCAAAACTCCTCAATCAAAAGTAAAGTTCAACTCTGTTAGTTGAATGCACAGATCAGAAAGAAGTTTCACAGAATGCTTCTGTGTAGTTTTTATTTGACGATATTCCTTTTTTGGCGAAAGGCCTCGTAGCGCTCCAAATGACCAATTGCAGTTTCTAGAGAAAGGGTGTTTCAAATCTCCTCAATCAGAAGTAAGTTTCAACTCTCTTAGTTGAACACACAGATCAGAAATAAGTTTCACAGAATGCTTCTGTGTAGTTTTTATTTGAAGATATTGCTATTTCTGCGAAAGCCTCATAGCACTCCAAATATCCACTTTCAGTTACCTCAGAAAGAGTGTTTCAAAACACCTCAATAAAAAGTAATGTTCAACTCTGTTAGTTGATCTCACCGATCAGAAAGTAGATTCACTGAATGCTTCTGGGTAGTTTTTATTTGAATATATTCCTTTTTCTGCCATGGGCCTCATAGCACTACAAATGTCCAGTTGCAGTTTATATAGAAAGAATGTTTCAAAACTCTTCAATCAAAAGTAAGTTTCAACTCTGTTGGCTGAATGCAGAGAACAGAAAAATGTTTCAAAGAATGCTTCTTTGTAGTTTTTATTTGAATATATTACTTTTTCCGCGATATGCACCGTAGCACTACAAATGTCCACTTGCTGTTTCTACAGAAAGAGTGTTTCAGAACACCTCAATAAAAGGTGAGGTTCAACACTTTAGTTGAACTCACAGCTCAGAAAGAAGTTTCACAGAATGCTTCTGTGTAGTTTTTATTTGAATATATTCCTTTTTCCGCGATAGGCCTCATAGCGCTCCAAATGTCCTCTTGTGGTTTGTACAGAATGAGTGTTTCAAAACTCCTCAATGAAATGTCAGTTTCAACTTGGTTAGTTGAACGCACAGATCAGAAAGAAGTTTCACAGACTGCTTCTTTGTAGTTTTTATTTGAATATATTCCTTTTTCTGCGATTGGCCTCGTAGCGCTAGAATTGTACACTTGCAGTTTCTACAGAAAGTGTGTTTGAAAAATCCTCAATCAAAAGTAAGCTTCTACACTGTTAGTAGAATGCACAAATCAGAAATATGTTTCACAGAATGCTTCTCTGTAGTTTTTATTTGAAGATATTCCTTTTTCCGCAATAGACCTCATAGGGCTCCAAATGTCCACTTCCAGTTTCTACAGAAAGTGTGTTTGAAAACTCCGCAATCAAAAGTAATTTTAAACTCTGATAGTTGAACGCACAGATCAGAAATAAGTTTCACAGAATGCCTCTGTGTAGTTTTTATTTCAGGAGATTCCTTTTTCCACCATAGGCCTCATAGCGCTCCAAATGTCCACTTTCAGTTTCTACAGAAAGAGTGTTTCAAAACTCCGCAATCAAAAGTAATTTTCAACTCTGATAGTTGAACGCACGGATCAGAAAGGAGGTTCGCAGAATGCTTCTGTGTAGTTTTTATTTGAAGATATTCCTTTTTCGGCGAAAGGCCTCGTAGCGCTCCAAATGACCAATTGCAGTTTCTAGGGAAAGAGTGTTTCAAATCTCCTCAATCAGAAGTAAGTTTCAACCCTCTTAGTTGAACACACAGATCAGAAATAAGTTTCACACAATGCTTCTGTGTAGTTTTTATTTGAAGATATTGCTATTTCTGTGAAAGCCTCATAGCACTCCAAATATCCACTTTCAGTTACCTCAGAAGGAGTGTTTCAAAACACCTAAATAAAAAAGTAATGTTCAACTCTGTTAGTTGATCTCACCGATCAGAAAGAAGATTCACTGAATGCTTCTGGGTAGTTTTTATTTGAATATATTCCTTTTTCTGCAATAGGCCTCATAGCACTCCAAATGTCCAGTTGCCGTTTCTATAGAAAGAATGTTTCAAAACTCTTCAATCAAAAGTAAGTTTCAAGTCTGTTGGCTGAATGCACAGAACAGAAAATGTTTCAGAGAATGCTTCTTTGTAGTTTGTATTTGAATATATTCCTTTTTCCACGATAGGCCTCATAGTGCTCCAAATGTCCACTTGCAGCTTCTACAATAAGAGGGATTCAAAACTTCTCAATCAGAAGTAACGCTCAACTCTTTTAGTTGAACGCACAGCTCAGAAAGAAGTTTCATTGAATGATTCTGCGTAGTTTTTATTTGAAGATATTCCTTTTTCAGCGATAGGCCTCATTGTACTACAAATGTCCACTTGCAGTTTCTACAGATAGAGTGTTTCAAAACTCCTCCATCAAAAGTAAGGTTCAACACACTTAGTTGAACGTACAGATCAGAAAGAAGTTTCACAGAATTCTTCTGTGTAGTTTTTATTTGAAGGTATTCCTTTTTCCGCAATAGGCCTCATAGCGCTCCAGATGTCCACTTTCAGTTAAAACACAAAGAGTGTTTCAAAACTCCTCAATCAAAAGTAAGGTTCAACTCTGATAGTAGAACGCACAGATCAGAAATAAGTTTCACAGAATGCTTCTGTGTAGTCTTTATTTGAAGATATGCCTTTTTAAGCGATAGGTCTCATAACGCTCCAAATGTCCTCTTGCAGTTTCTACAGAAAGAGTGTTTCAAAACTCCTTAATTCAAAGTAAGGTCCAATTCTGTTAACTGAACGCACAGATCAGAAGGAAGTTTCACAAGATCCTTCTGTATACTTTTTATTTGAAGATATTCCTTTTTCTGAGATAGGCCACATTGCACTCCAAATGTCCACTTGCAGTATATACAGAAAAAGTGTTTCCAATCTCCTCAATCAAAAGTGAGGTTCAACTCTCTTATTTGAACGCGCAGATCAGAAAAAAGTTTCACAGAATGCTTTGTGTAGATTGTATTTGAAGATATTCCTTTTTGCATGATAGGCCTCATAGCGATCAAAATTTCCACTTGCGCTTTCTACAGAAAGACTTTCAAAACTCCTGAATCAAAAGTAGTTTGCAACTCTGTTATTTCAACGGACATATCAGAGAGAAGTTTCACAGAATGCTTCTGTGTAGTTTTTATTTGAAGATATTACTTTTTCCACTATAGGCCTAATAGCGCTGCAAATATTCATTTGCAGTTTCTACAGAAAGAGTGTTTCAAAACTCCTCAATCAAAAGTAAAGTTCAACTCTGTTAGTTGAATGCACAGATCAGAAAGAAGTTTCACAGAATGCTTCTGTGTAGTTTTTATTTGACGATATTCCTTTTTTGGCGAAAGGCCTCGTAGCGCTCCAAATGACCAATTGCAGTTTCTAGAGAAAGGGTGTTTCAAATCTCCTCAATCAGAAGTAAGTTTCAACTCTCTTAGTTGAACACACAGATCAGAAATAAGTTTCACAGAATGCTTCTGTGTAGTTTTTATTTGAAGATATTGCTATTTCTGCGAAAGCCTCATAGCACTCCAAATATCCACTTTCAGTTACCTCAGAAAGAGTGTTTCAAAACACCTCAATAAAAAGTAATGTTCAACTCTGTTAGTTGATCTCACCGATCAGAAAGTAGATTCACTGAATGCTTCTGGGTAGTTTTTATTTGAATATATTCCTTTTTCTGCCATGGGCCTCATAGCACTACAAATGTCCAGTTGCAGTTTATATAGAAAGAATGTTTCAAAACTCTTCAATCAAAAGTAAGTTTCAACTCTGTTGGCTGAATGCAGAGAACAGAAAAATGTTTCAAAGAATGCTTCTTTGTAGTTTTTATTTGAATATATTACTTTTTCCGCGATATGCACCGTAGCACTACAAATGTCCACTTGCTGTTTCTACAGAAAGAGTGTTTCAGAACACCTCAATAAAAGGTGAGGTTCAACACTTTAGTTGAACTCACAGCTCAGAAAGAAGTTTCACAGAATGCTTCTGTGTAGTTTTTATTTGAATATATTCCTTTTTCCGCGATAGGCCTCATAGCGCTCCAAATGTCCTCTTGTGGTTTGTACAGAATGAGTGTTTCAAAACTCCTCAATGAAATGTCAGTTTCAACTTGGTTAGTTGAACGCACAGATCAGAAAGAAGTTTCACAGACTGCTTCTTTGTAGTTTTTATTTGAATATATTCCTTTTTCTGCGATTGGCCTCGTAGCGCTAGAATTGTACACTTGCAGTTTCTACAGAAAGTGTGTTTGAAAAATCCTCAATCAAAAGTAAGCTTCTACACTGTTAGTAGAATGCACAAATCAGAAATATGTTTCACAGAATGCTTCTCTGTAGTTTTTATTTGAAGATATTCCTTTTTCCGCAATAGACCTCATAGGGCTCCAAATGTCCACTTCCAGTTTCTACAGAAAGTGTGTTTGAAAACTCCGCAATCAAAAGTAATTTTAAACTCTGATAGTTGAACGCACAGATCAGAAATAAGTTTCACAGAATGCCTCTGTGTAGTTTTTATTTCAGGAGATTCCTTTTTCCACCATAGGCCTCATAGCGCTCCAAATGTCCACTTTCAGTTTCTACAGAAAGAGTGTTTCAAAACTCCGCAATCAAAAGTAATTTTCAACTCTGATAGTTGAACGCACGGATCAGAAAGGAGGTTCGCAGAATGCTTCTGTGTAGTTTTTATTTGAAGATATTCCTTTTTCGGCGAAAGGCCTCGTAGCGCTCCAAATGACCAATTGCAGTTTCTAGGGAAAGAGTGTTTCAAATCTCCTCAATCAGAAGTAAGTTTCAACCCTCTTAGTTGAACACACAGATCAGAAATAAGTTTCACACAATGCTTCTGTGTAGTTTTTATTTGAAGATATTGCTATTTCTGTGAAAGCCTCATAGCACTCCAAATATCCACTTTCAGTTACCTCAGAAGGAGTGTTTCAAAACACCTAAATAAAAAAGTAATGTTCAACTCTGTTAGTTGATCTCACCGATCAGAAAGAAGATTCACTGAATGCTTCTGGGTAGTTTTTATTTGAATATATTCCTTTTTCTGCAATAGGCCTCATAGCACTCCAAATGTCCAGTTGCCGTTTCTATAGAAAGAATGTTTCAAAACTCTTCAATCAAAAGTAAGTTTCAAGTCTGTTGGCTGAATGCACAGAACAGAAAATGTTTCAGAGAATGCTTCTTTGTAGTTTGTATTTGAATATATTCCTTTTTCCACGATAGGCCTCATAGTGCTCCAAATGTCCACTTGCAGCTTCTACAATAAGAGGGATTCAAAACTTCTCAATCAGAAGTAACGCTCAACTCTTTTAGTTGAACGCACAGCTCAGAAAGAAGTTTCACTGAATGATTCTGCGTAGTTTTTATTTGAAGATATTCCTTTTTCAGCGATAGGCCTCATTGTGCTACAAATGTCCACTTGCAGTTTCTACAGATAGAGTGTTTCAAAACTCCTCCATCAAAAGTAAGGTTCAACACACTTAGTTGAACGTACAGATCAGAAAGAAGTTTCACAGAATTCTTCTGTGTAGTTTTTATTTGAAGGTATTCCTTTTTCCGCAATAGGCCTCATAGCGCTCCAGATGTCCACTTTCAGTTAAAACACAAAGAGTGTTTCAAAACTCCTCAATCAAAAGTAAGGTTCAACTCTGATAGTAGAACGCACAGATCAGAAATAAGTTTCACAGAATGCTTCTGTGTAGTCTTTATTTGAAGATATGCCTTTTTAAGCGATAGGTCTCATAACGCTCCAAATGTCCTCTTGCAGTTTCTACAGAAAGAGTGTTTCAAAACTCCTTAATTCAAAGTAAGGTCCAATTCTGTTAACTGAACGCACAGATCAGAAGGAAGTTTCACAAGATCCTTCTGTATACTTTTTATTTGAAGATATTACTTTTTCTGAGATAGGCCACATTGCACTCCAAATGTCCACTTGCAGTATATACAGAAAAAGTGTTTCCAATCTCCTCAATCAAAAGTGAGGTTCAACTCTCTTATTTGAACGCGCAGATCAGAAAAAAGTTTCACAGAATGCTTTGTGTAGATTGTATTTGAAGATATTCCTTTTTGCATGATAGGCCTCATAGCGATCAAAATTTCCACTTGCGCTTTCTACAGAAAGACTTTCAAAACTCCTGAATCAAAAGTAGTTTGCAACTCTTATTTCAACGGACATATCAGAGAGAAGTTTCACAGAATGCTTCTGTGTAGTTTTTATTTGAAGATATTACTTTTTCCACTATAGGCCTAATAGCGCTGCAAATATTCATTTGCAGTTTCTACAGAAAGAGTGTTTCAAAACTCCTCAATCAAAAGTAAAGTTCAACTCTGTTAGTTGAATGCACAGATCAGAAAGAAGTTTCACAGAATGCTTCTGTGTAGTTTTTATTTGAAGATATTCCTTTTTTGGCGAAAGGCCTCGTAGCGCTCCAAATGACCAATTGCAGTTTCTAGAGAAAGGGTGTTTCAAATCTCCTCAATCAGAAGTAAGTTTCAACTCTCTTAGTTGAACACACAGATCAGAAATAAGTTTCACAGAATGCTTCTGTGTAGTTTTTATTTGAAGATATTGCTATTTCTGCGAAAGCCTCATAGCACTCCAAATATCCACTTTCAGTTACCTCAGAAAGAGTGTTTCAAAACACCTCAATAAAAAGTAATGTTCAACTCTGTTAGTTGATCTCACCGATCAGAAAGTAGATTCACTGAATGCTTCTGGGTAGTTTTTATTTGAATATATTCCTTTTTCTGCCATGGGCCTCATAGCACTACAAATGTCCAGTTGCAGTTTATATAGAAAGAATGTTTCAAAACTCTTCAATCAAAAGTAAGTTTCAACTCTGTTGGCTGAATGCAGAGAACAGAAAAATGTTTCAAAGAATGCTTCTTTGTAGTTTTTATTTGAATATATTACTTTTTCCGCGATATGCACCGTAGCACTACAAATGTCCACTTGCTGTTTCTACAGAAAGAGTGTTTCAGAACACCTCAATAAAAGGTGAGGTTCAACACTTTAGTTGAACTCACAGCTCAGAAAGAAGTTTCACAGAATGCTTCTGTGTAGTTTTTATTTGAATATATTCCTTTTTCCGCGATAGGCCTCATAGCGCTCCAAATGTCCTCTTGTGGTTTGTACAGAATGAGTGTTTCAAAACTCCTCAATGAAATGTCAGTTTCAACTTGGTTAGTTGAACGCACAGATCAGAAAGAAGTTTCACAGACTGCTTCTTTGTAGTTTTTATTTGAATATATTCCTTTTTCTGCGATTGGCCTCGTAGCGCTAGAATTGTACACTTGCAGTTTCTACAGAAAGTGTGTTTGAAAAATCCTCAATCAAAAGTAAGCTTCTACACTGTTAGTAGAATGCACAAATCAGAAATATGTTTCACAGAATGCTTCTCTGTAGTTTTTATTTGAAGATATTCCTTTTTCCGCAATAGACCTCATAGGGCTCCAAATGTCCACTTCCAGTTTCTACAGAAAGTGTGTTTGAAAACTCCGCAATCAAAAGTAATTTTAAACTCTGATAGTTGAACGCACAGATCAGAAATAAGTTTCACAGAATGCCTCTGTGTAGTTTTTATTTCAGGAGATTCCTTTTTCCACCATAGGCCTCATAGCGCTCCAAATGTCCACTTTCAGTTTCTACAGAAAGAGTGTTTCAAAACTCCGCAATCAAAAGTAATTTTCAACTCTGATAGTTGAACGCACGGATCAGAAAGGAGGTTCGCAGAATGCTTCTGTGTAGTTTTTATTTGAAGATATTCCTTTTTCGGCGAAAGGCCTCGTAGCGCTCCAAATGACCAATTGCAGTTTCTAGGGAAAGAGTGTTTCAAATCTCCTCAATCAGAAGTAAGTTTCAACCCTCTTAGTTGAACACACAGATCAGAAATAAGTTTCACACAATGCTTCTGTGTAGTTTTTATTTGAAGATATTGCTATTTCTGTGAAAGCCTCATAGCACTCCAAATATCCACTTTCAGTTACCTCAGAAGGAGTGTTTCAAAACACCTAAATAAAAAAGTAATGTTCAACTCTGTTAGTTGATCTCACCGATCAGAAAGAAGATTCACTGAATGCTTCTGGGTAGTTTTTATTTGAATATATTCCTTTTTCTGCAATAGGCCTCATAGCACTCCAAATGTCCAGTTGCCGTTTCTATAGAAAGAATGTTTCAAAACTCTTCAATCAAAAGTAAGTTTCCAGTCTGTTGGCTGAATGCACAGAACAGAAAATGTTTCAGAGAATGCTTCTTTGTAGTTTGTATTTGAATATATTCCTTTTTCCACGATAGGCCTCATAGTGCTCCAAATGTCCACTTGCAGCTTCTACAATAAGAGGGATTCAAAACTTCTCAATCAGAAGTAACGCTCAACTCTTTTAGTTGAACGCACAGCTCAGAAAGAAGTTTCACTGAATGATTCTGCGTAGTTTTTATTTGAAGATATTCCTTTTTCCGCGATAGGCCTCATTGTGCTACAAATGTCCACTTGCAGTTTCTACAGATAGAGTGTTTCAAAACTCCTCCATCAAAAGTAAGGTTCAACACACTTAGTTGAACGTACAGATCAGAAAGAAGTTTCACAGAATTCTTCTGTGTAGTTTTTATTTGAAGGTATTCCTTTTTCCGCAATAGGCCTCATAGCGCTCCAGATGTCCACTTTCAGTTAAAACACAAAGAGTGTTTCAAAACTCCTCAATCAAAAGTAAGGTTCAACTCTGATAGTAGAACGCACAGATCAGAAATAAGTTTCACAGAATGCTTCTGTGTAGTCTTTATTTGAAGATATGCCTTTTTAAGCGATAGGTCTCATAACGCTCCAAATGTCCTCTTGCAGTTTCTACAGAAAGAGTGTTTCAAAACTCCTTAATTCAAAGTAAGGTCCAATTCTGTTAACTGAACGCACAGATCAGAAGGAAGTTTCACAAGATCCTTCTGTATACTTTTTATTTGAAGATATTACTTTTTCTGAGATAGGCCACATTGCACTCCAAATGTCCACTTGCAGTATATACAGAAAAAGTGTTTCCAATCTCCTCAATCAAAAGTGAGGTTCAACTCTCTTATTTGAACGCGCAGATCAGAAAAAAGTTTCACAGAATGCTTTGTGTAGATTGTATTTGAAGATATTCCTTTTTGCATGATAGGCCTCTTGGCGATCAAAATTTCCACTTGCGCTTTCTACAGAAAGACTTTCAAAACTCCTGAATCAAAAGTAGTTTGCAACTCTGTTATTTCAACGGACATATCAGAGAGAAGTTTCACAGAATGCTTCTGTGTAGTTTTTATTTGAAGATATTACTTTTTCCACTATAGGCCTAATAGCGCTGCAAATATTCATTTGCAGTTTCTACAGAAAGAGTGTTTCAAAACTCCTCAATCAAAAGTAAAGTTCAACTCTGTTAGTTGAATGCACAGATCAGAAAGAAGTTTCACAGAATGCTTCTGTGTAGTTTTTATTTGAAGATATTCCTTTTTTGGCGAAAGGCCTCGTAGCGCTCCAAATGACCAATTGCAGTTTCTAGAGAAAGGGTGTTTCAAATCTCCTCAATCAGAAGTAAGTTTCAACTCTCTTAGTTGAACACACAGATCAGAAATAAGTTTCACAGAATGCTTCTGTGTAGTTTTTATTTGAAGATATTGCTATTTCTGCGAAAGCCTCATAGCACTCCAAATATCCACTTTCAGTTACCTCAGAAAGAGTGTTTCAAAACACCTCAATAAAAAGTAATGTTCAACTCTGTTAGTTGATCTCACCGATCAGAAAGTAGATTCACTGAATGCTTCTGGGTAGTTTTTATTTGAATATATTCCTTTTTCTGCCATGGGCCTCATAGCACTACAAATGTCCAGTTGCAGTTTATATAGAAAGAATGTTTCAAAACTCTTCAATCAAAAGTAAGTTTCAACTCTGTTGGCTGAATGCAGAGAACAGAAAAATGTTTCAAAGAATGCTTCTTTGTAGTTTTTATTTGAATATATTACTTTTTCCGCGATATGCACCGTAGCACTACAAATGTCCACTTGCTGTTTCTACAGAAAGAGTGTTTCAGAACACCTCAATAAAAGGTGAGGTTCAACACTTTAGTTGAACTCACAGCTCAGAAAGAAGTTTCACAGAATGCTTCTGTGTAGTTTTTATTTGAATATATTCCTTTTTCCGCGATAGGCCTCATAGCGCTCCAAATGTCCTCTTGTGGTTTGTACAGAATGAGTGTTTCAAAACTCCTCAATGAAATGTCAGTTTCAACTTGGTTAGTTGAACGCACAGATCAGAAAGAAGTTTCACAGACTGCTTCTTTGTAGTTTTTATTTGAATATATTCCTTTTTCTGCGATTGGCCTCGTAGCGCTAGAATTGTACACTTGCAGTTTCTACAGAAAGTGTGTTTGAAAAATCCTCAATCAAAAGTAAGCTTATACACTGTTAGTAGAATGCACAAATCAGAAATATGTTTCACAGAATGCTTCTCTGTAGTTTTTATTTGAAGATATTCCTTTTTCCGCAATAGACCTCATAGGGCTCCAAATGTCCACTTCCAGTTTCTACAGAAAGTGTGTTTGAAAACTCCGCAATCAAAAGTAATTTTAAACTCTGATAGTTGAACGCACAGATCAGAAATAAGTTTCACAGAATGCCTCTGTGTAGTTTTTATTTCAGGAGATTCCTTTTTCCACCATAGGCCTCATAGCGCTCCAAATGTCCACTTTCAGTTTCTACAGAAAGAGTGTTTCAAAACTCCGCAATCAAAAGTAATTTTCAACTCTGATAGTTGAACGCACGGATCAGAAAGGAGGTTCGCAGAATGCTTCTGTGTAGTTTTTATTTGAAGATATTCCTTTTTCGGCGAAAGGCCTCGTAGCGCTCCAAATGACCAATTGCAGTTTCTAGGGAAAGAGTGTTTCAAATCTCCTCAATCAGAAGTAAGTTTCAACCCTCTTAGTTGAACACACAGATCAGAAATAAGTTTCACACAATGCTTCTGTGTAGTTTTTATTTGAAGATATTGCTATTTCTGTGAAAGCCTCATAGCACTCCAAATATCCACTTTCAGTTACCTCAGAAGGAGTGTTTCAAAACACCTAAATAAAAAAGTAATGTTCAACTCTGTTAGTTGATCTCACCGATCAGAAAGAAGATTCACTGAATGCTTCTGGGTAGTTTTTATTTGAATATATTCCTTTTTCTGCAATAGGCCTCATAGCACTCCAAATGTCCAGTTGCCGTTTCTATAGAAAGAATGTTTCAAAACTCTTCAATCAAAAGTAAGTTTCAAGTCTGTTGGCTGAATGCACAGAACAGAAAATGTTTCAGAGAATGCTTCTTTGTAGTTTGTATTTGAATATATTCCTTTTTCCACGATAGGCCTCATAGTGCTCCAAATGTCCACTTGCAGCTTCTACAATAAGAGGGATTCAAAACTTCTCAATCAGAAGTAACGCTCAACTCTTTTAGTTGAACGCACAGCTCAGAAAGAAGTTTCACTGAATGATTCTGCGTAGTTTTTATTTGAAGATATTCCTTTTTCCGCGATAGGCCTCATTGTGCTACAAATGTCCACTTGCAGTTTCTACAGATAGAGTGTTTCAAAACTCCTCCATCAAAAGTAAGGTTCAACACACTTAGTTGAACGTACAGATCAGAAAGAAGTTTCACAGAATTCTTCTGTGTAGTTTTTATTTGAAGGTATTCCTTTTTCCGCAATAGGCCTCATAGCGCTCCAGATGTCCACTTTCAGTTAAAACACAAAGAGTGTTTCAAAACTCCTCAATCAAAAGTAAGGTTCAACTCTGATAGTAGAACGCACAGATCAGAAATAAGTTTCACAGAATGCTTCTGTGTAGTCTTTATTTGAAGATATGCCTTTTTAAGCGATAGGTCTCATAACGCTCCAAATGTCCTCTTGCAGTTTCTACAGAAAGAGTGTTTCAAAACTCCTTAATTCAAAGTAAGGTCCAATTCTGTTAACTGAACGCACAGATCAGAAGGAAGTTTCACAAGATCCTTCTGTATACTTTTTATTTGAAGATATTACTTTTTCTGAGATAGGCCACATTGCACTCCAAATGTCCACTTGCAGTATATACAGAAAAAGTGTTTCCAATCTCCTCAATCAAAAGTGAGGTTCAACTCTCTTATTTGAACGCGCAGATCAGAAAAAAGTTTCACAGAATGCTTTGTGTAGATTGTATTTGAAGATATTCCTTTTTGCATGATAGGCCTCATAGCGATCAAAATTTCCACTTGCGCTTTCTACAGAAAGACTTTCAAAACTCCTGAATCAAAAGTAGTTTGCAACTCTGTTATTTCAACGGACATATCAGAGAGAAGTTTCACAGAATGCTTCTGTGTAGTTTTTATTTGAAGATA
This sequence comes from Symphalangus syndactylus, assembly GCF_028878055.3. Lineage (NCBI taxonomy): Eukaryota > Metazoa > Chordata > Mammalia > Primates > Hylobatidae > Symphalangus > Symphalangus syndactylus. The sequence continues at coordinate 43,458,824 of NC_072434.2, read as the reverse complement.
TTACTTTTTCCACTATAGGCCTAATAGCGCTGCAAATATTCATTTGCAGTTTCTACAGAAAGAGTGTTTCAAAACTCCTCAATCAAAAGTAAAGTTCAACTCTGTTAGTTGAATGCACAGATCAGAAAGAAGTTTCACAGAATGCTTCTGTGTAGTTTTTATTTGAAGATATTCCTTTTTTGGCGAAAGGCCTCGTAGCGCTCCAAATGACCAATTGCAGTTTCTAGAGAAAGGGTGTTTCAAATCTCCTCAATCAGAAGTAAGTTTCAACTCTCTTAGTTGAACACACAGATCAGAAATAAGTTTCACAGAATGCTTCTGTGTAGTTTTTATTTGAAGATATTGCTATTTCTGCGAAAGCCTCATAGCACTCCAAATATCCACTTTCAGTTACCTCAGAAAGAGTGTTTCAAAACACCTCAATAAAAAGTAATGTTCAACTCTGTTAGTTGATCTCACCGATCAGAAAGTAGATTCACTGAATGCTTCTGGGTAGTTTTTATTTGAATATATTCCTTTTTCTGCCATGGGCCTCATAGCACTACAAATGTCCAGTTGCAGTTTATATAGAAAGAATGTTTCAAAACTCTTCAATCAAAAGTAAGTTTCAACTCTGTTGGCTGAATGCAGAGAACAGAAAAATGTTTCAAAGAATGCTTCTTTGTAGTTTTTATTTGAATATATTACTTTTTCCGCGATATGCACCGTAGCACTACAAATGTCCACTTGCTGTTTCTACAGAAAGAGTGTTTCAGAACACCTCAATAAAAGGTGAGGTTCAACACTTTAGTTGAACTCACAGCTCAGAAAGAAGTTTCACAGAATGCTTCTGTGTAGTTTTTATTTGAATATATTCCTTTTTCCGCGATAGGCCTCATAGCGCTCCAAATGTCCTCTTGTGGTTTGTACAGAATGAGTGTTTCAAAACTCCTCAATGAAATGTCAGTTTCAACTTGGTTAGTTGAACGCACAGATCAGAAAGAAGTTTCACAGACTGCTTCTTTGTAGTTTTTATTTGAATATATTCCTTTTTCTGCGATTGGCCTCGTAGCGCTAGAATTGTACACTTGCAGTTTCTACAGAAAGTGTGTTTGAAAAATCCTCAATCAAAAGTAAGCTTCTACACTGTTAGTAGAATGCACAAATCAGAAATATGTTTCACAGAATGCTTCTCTGTAGTTTTTATTTGAAGATATTCCTTTTTCCGCAAAAGACCTCATAGGGCTCCAAATGTCCACTTCCAGTTTCTACAGAAAGTGTGTTTGAAAACTCCGCAATCAAAAGTAATTTTAAACTCTGATAGTTGAACGCACAGATCAGAAATAAGTTTCACAGAATGCCTCTGTGTAGTTTTTATTTCAGGAGATTCCTTTTTCCACCATAGGCCTCATAGCGCTCCAAATGTCCACTTTCAGTTTCTACAGAAAGAGTGTTTCAAAACTCCGCAATCAAAAGTAATTTTCAACTCTGATAGTTGAACGCACGGATCAGAAAGGAGGTTCGCAGAATGCTTCTGTGTAGTTTTTATTTGAAGATATTCCTTTTTCGGCGAAAGGCCTCGTAGCGCTCCAAATGACCAATTGCAGTTTCTAGGGAAAGAGTGTTTCAAATCTCCTCAATCAGAAGTAAGTTTCAACCCTCTTAGTTGAACACACAGATCAGAAATAAGTTTCACACAATGCTTCTGTGTAGTTTTTATTTGAAGATATTGCTATTTCTGTGAAAGCCTCATAGCACTCCAAATATCCACTTTCAGTTACCTCAGAAGGAGTGTTTCAAAACACCTAAATAAAAAAGTAATGTTCAACTCTGTTAGTTGATCTCACCGATCATAAAGAAGATTCACTGAATGCTTCTGGGTAGTTTTTATTTGAATATATTCCTTTTTCTGCAATAGGCCTCATAGCACTCCAAATGTCCAGTTGCCGTTTCTATAGAAAGAATGTTTCAAAACTCTTCAATCAAAAGTAAGTTTCAAGTCTGTTGGCTGAATGCACAGAACAGAAAATGTTTCAGAGAATGCTTCTTTGTAGTTTGTATTTGAATATATTCCTTTTTCCACGATAGGCCTCATAGTGCTCCAAATGTCCACTTGCAGCTTCTACAATAAGAGGGATTCAAAACTTCTCAATCAGAAGTAACGCTCAACTCTTTTAGTTGAACGCACAGCTCAGAAAGAAGTTTCACTGAATGATTCTGCGTAGTTTTTATTTGAAGATATTCCTTTTTCCGCGATAGGCCTCATTGTGCTACAAATGTCCACTTGCAGTTTCTACAGATAGAGTGTTTCAAAACTCCTCCATCAAAAGTAAGGTTCAACACACTTAGTTGAACGTACAGATCAGAAAGAAGTTTCACAGAATTCTTCTGTGTAGTTTTTATTTGAAGGTATTCCTTTTTCCGCAATAGGCCTCATAGCGCTCCAGATGTCCACTTTCAGTTAAAACACAAAGAGTGTTTCAAAACTCCTCAATCAAAAGTAAGGTTCAACTCTGATAGTAGAACGCACAGATCAGAAATAAGTTTCACAGAATGCTTCTGTGTAGTCTTTATTTGAAGATATGCCTTTTTAAGCGATAGGTCTCATAACGCTCCAAATGTCCTCTTGCAGTTTCTACAGAAAGAGTGTTTCAAAACTCCTTAATTCAAAGTAAGGTCCAATTCTGTTAACTGAACGCACAGATCAGAAGGAAGTTTCACAAGATCCTTCTGTATACTTTTTATTTGAAGATATTACTTTTTCTGAGATAGGCCACATTGCACTCCAAATGTCCACTTGCAGTATATACAGAAAAAGTGTTTCCAATCTCCTCAATCAAAAGTGAGGTTCAACTCTCTTATTTGAACGCGCAGATCAGAAAAAAGTTTCACAGAATGCTTTGTGTAGATTGTATTTGAAGATATTCCTTTTTGCATGATAGGCCTCATAGCGATCAAAATTTCCACTTGCGCTTTCTACAGAAAGACTTTCAAAACTCCTGAATCAAAAGTAGTTTGCAACTCTGTTATTTCAACGGACATATCAGAGAGAAGTTTCACAGAATGCTTCTGTGTAGTTTTTATTTGAAGATATTACTTTTTCCACTATAGGCCTAATAGCGCTGCAAATATTCATTTGCAGTTTCTACAGAAAGAGTGTTTCAAAACTCCTCAATCAAAAGTAAAGTTCAACTCTGTTAGTTGAACGCACAGATCAGAAAGAAGTTTCACAGACTGCTTCTTTGTAGTTTTTATTTGAATATATTCCTTTTTCTGCGATTGGCCTCGTAGCGCTAGAATTGTACACTTGCAGTTTCTACAGAAAGTGTGTTTGAAAAATCCTCAATCAAAAGTAAGCTTCTACACTGTTAGTAGAATGCACAAATCAGAAATATGTTTCACAGAATGCTTCTCTGTAGTTTTTATTTGAAGATATTCCTTTTTCCGCAATAGACCTCATAGGGCTCCAAATGTCCACTTCCAGTTTCTACAGAAAGTGTGTTTGAAAACTCCGCAATCAAAAGTAATTTTAAACTCTGATAGTTGAACGCACAGATCAGAAATAAGTTTCACAGAATGCCTCTGTGTAGTTTTTATTTCAGGAGATTCCTTTTTCCACCATAGGCCTCATAGCGCTCCAAATGTCCACTTTCAGTTTCTACAGAAAGAGTGTTTCAAAACTCCGCAATCAAAAGTAATTTTCAACTCTGATAGTTGAACGCACGGATCAGAAAGGAGGTTCGCAGAATGCTTCTGTGTAGTTTTTATTTGAAGATATTCCTTTTTCGGCGAAAGGCCTCGTAGCGCTCCAAATGTCCAGTTGCCGTTTCTATAGAAAGAATGTTTCAAAACTCTTCAATCAAAAGTAAGTTTCAAGTCTGTTGGCTGAATGCACAGAACAGAAAATGTTTCAGAGAATGCTTCTTTGTAGTTTTTATTTGAATATATTCCTTTTTCCACGATAGGCCTCATAGTGCTCCAAATGTCCACTTGCAGCTTCTACAATAAGAGGGATTCAAAACTTCTCAATCAGAAGTAACGCTCAACTCTTTTAGTTGAACGCACAGCTCAGAAAGAAGTTTCACTGAATGATTCTGCGTAGTTTTTATTTGAAGATATTCCTTTTTCCGCGATAGGCCTCATTGTGCTACAAATGTCCACTTGCAGTTTCTACAGATAGAGTGTTTCAAAACTCCTCCATCAAAAGTAAGGTTCAACACACTTAGTTGAACGTACAGATCAGAAAGAAGTTTCACAGAATTCTTCTGTGTAGTTTTTATTTGAAGGTATTCCTTTTTCCGCAATAGGCCTCATAGCGCTCCAGATGTCCACTTTCAGTTAAAACACAAAGAGTGTTTCAAAACTCCTCAATCAAAAGTAAGGTTCAACTCTGATAGTAGAACGCACAGATCAGAAATAAGTTTCACAGAATGCTTCTGTGTAGTCTTTATTTGAAGATATGCCTTTTTAAGCGATAGGTCTCATAACGCTCCAAATGTCCTCTTGCAGTTTCTACAGAAAGAGTGTTTCAAAACTCCTTAATTCAAAGTAAGGTCCAATTCTGTTAACTGAACGCACAGATCAGAAGGAAGTTTCACAAGATCCTTCTGTATACTTTTTATTTGAAGATATTACTTTTTCTGAGATAGGCCACATTGCACTCCAAATGTCCACTTGCAGTATATACAGAAAAAGTGTTTCCAATCTCCTCAATCAAAAGTGAGGTTCAACTCTCTTATTTGAACGCGCAGATCAGAAAAAAGTTTCACAGAATGCTTTGTGTAGATTGTATTTGAAGATATTCCTTTTTGCATGATAGGCCTCATAGCGATCAAAATTTCCACTTGCGCTTTCTACAGAAAGACTTTCAAAACTCCTGAATCAAAAGTAGTTTGCAACTCTGTTATTTCAACGGACATATCAGAGAGAAGTTTCACAGAATGCTTCTGTGTAGTTTTTATTTGAAGATATTACTTTTTCCACTATAGGCCTAATAGCGCTGCAAATATTCATTTGCAGTTTCTACAGAAAGAGTGTTTCAAAACTCCTCAATCAAAAGTAAAGTTCAACTCTGTTAGTTGAATGCACAGATCAGAAAGAAGTTTCACAGAATGCTTCTGTGTAGTTTTTATTTGACGATATTCCTTTTTTGGCGAAAGGCCTCGTAGCGCTCCAAATGACCAATTGCAGTTTCTAGAGAAAGGGTGTTTCAAATCTCCTCAATCAGAAGTAAGTTTCAACTCTCTTAGTTGAACACACAGATCAGAAATAAGTTTCACAGAATGCTTCTGTGTAGTTTTTATTTGAAGATATTGCTATTTCTGCGAAAGCCTCATAGCACTCCAAATATCCACTTTCAGTTACCTCAGAAAGAGTGTTTCAAAACACCTCAATAAAAAGTAATGTTCAACTCTGTTAGTTGATCTCACCGATCAGAAAGTAGATTCACTGAATGCTTCTGGGTAGTTTTTATTTGAATATATTCCTTTTTCTGCCATGGGCCTCATAGCACTACAAATGTCCAGTTGCAGTTTATATAGAAAGAATGTTTCAAAACTCTTCAATCAAAAGTAAGTTTCAACTCTGTTGGCTGAATGCAGAGAACAGAAAAATGTTTCAAAGAATGCTTCTTTGTAGTTTTTATTTGAATATATTACTTTTTCCGCGATATGCATCGTAGCACTACAAATGTCCACTTGCTGTTTCTACAGAAAGAGTGTTTCAGAACACCTCAATAAAAGGTGAGGTTCAACACTTTAGTTGAACTCACAGCTCAGAAAGAAGTTTCACAGAATGCTTCTGTGTAGTTTTTATTTGAATAGATTCCTTTTTCCGCGATAGGCCTCATAGCGCTCCAAATGTCCTCTTGTGGTTTGTACAGAATGAGTGTTTCAAAACTCCTCAATGAAATGTCAGTTTCAACTTGGTTAGTTGAACGCACAGATCAGAAAGAAGTTTCACAGACTGCTTCTTTGTAGTTTTTATTTGAATATATTCCTTTTTCTGCGATTGGCCTCGTAGCGCTAGAATTGTACACTTGCAGTTTCTACAGAAAGTGTGTTTGAAAAATCCTCAATCAAAAGTAAGCTTCTACACTGTTAGTAGAATGCACAAATCAGAAATATGTTTCACAGAATGCTTCTCTGTAGTTTTTATTTGAAGATATTCCTTTTTCCGCAATAGACCTCATAGGGCTCCAAATGTCCACTTCCAGTTTCTACAGAAAGTGTGTTTGAAAACTCCGCAATCAAAAGTAATTTTAAACTCTGATAGTTGAACGCACAGATCAGAAATAAGTTTCACAGAATGCCTCTGTGTAGTTTTTATTTCAGGAGATTCCTTTTTCCACCATAGGCCTCATAGCGCTCCAAATGTCCACTTTCAGTTTCTACAGAAAGAGTGTTTCAAAACTCCGCAATCAAAAGTAATTTTCAACTCTGATAGTTGAACGCACGGATCAGAAAGGAGGTTCGCAGAATGCTTCTGTGTAGTTTTTATTTGAAGATATTCCTTTTTCGGCGAAAGGCCTCGTAGCGCTCCAAATGACCAATTGCAGTTTCTAGGGAAAGAGTGTTTCAAATCTCCTCAATCAGAAGTAAGTTTCAACCCTCTTAGTTGAACACACAGATCAGAAATAAGTTTCACACAATGCTTCTGTGTAGTTTTTATTTGAAGATATTGCTATTTCTGTGAAAGCCTCATAGCACTCCAAATATCCACTTTCAGTTACCTCAGAAGGAGTGTTTCAAAACACCTAAATAAAAAAGTAATGTTCAACTCTGTTAGTTGATCTCACCGATCATAAAGAAGATTCACTGAATGCTTCTGGGTAGTTTTTATTTGAATATATTCCTTTTTCTGCAATAGGCCTCATAGCACTCCAAATGTCCAGTTGCCGTTTCTATAGAAAGAATGTTTCAAAACTCTTCAATCAAAAGTAAGTTTCAAGTCTGTTGGCTGAATGCACAGAACAGAAAATGTTTCAGAGAATGCTTCTTTGTAGTTTGTATTTGAATATATTCCTTTTTCCACGATAGGCCTCATAGTGCTCCAAATGTCCACTTGCAGCTTCTACAATAAGAGGGATTCAAAACTTCTCAATCAGAAGTAACGCTCAACTCTTTTAGTTGAACGCACAGCTCAGAAAGAAGTTTCACTGAATGATTCTGCGTAGTTTTTATTTGAAGATATTCCTTTTTCCGCGATAGGCCTCATTGTGCTACAAATGTCCACTTGCAGTTTCTACAGATAGAGTGTTTCAAAACTCCTCCATCAAAAGTAAGGTTCAACACACTTAGTTGAACGTACAGATCAGAAAGAAGTTTCACAGAATTCTTCTGTGTAGTTTTTATTTGAAGGTATTCCTTTTTCCGCAATAGGCCTCATAGCGCTCCAGATGTCCACTTTCAGTTAAAACACAAAGAGTGTTTCAAAACTCCTCAATCAAAAGTAAGGTTCAACTCTGATAGTAGAACGCACAGATCAGAAATAAGTTTCACAGAATGCTTCTGTGTAGTCTTTATTTGAAGATATGCCTTTTTAAGCGATAGGTCTCATAACGCTCCAAATGTCCTCTTGCAGTTTCTACAGAAAGAGTGTTTCAAAACTCCTTAATTCAAAGTAAGGTCCAATTCTGTTAACTGAACGCACAGATCAGAAGGAAGTTTCACAAGATCCTTCTGTATACTTTTTATTTGAAGATATTACTTTTTCTGAGATAGGCCACATTGCACTCCAAATGTCCACTTGCAGTATATACAGAAAAAGTGTTTCCAATCTCCTCAATCAAAAGTGAGGTTCAACTCTCTTATTTGAACGCGCAGATCAGAAAAAAGTTTCACAGAATGCTTTGTGTAGATTGTATTTGAAGATATTCCTTTTTGCATGATAGGCCTCATAGCGATCAAAATTTCCACTTGCGCTTTCTACAGAAAGACTTTCAAAACTCCTGAATCAAAAGTAGTTTGCAACTCTGTTATTTCAACGGACATATCAGAGAGAAGTTTCACAGAATGCTTCTGTGTAGTTTTTATTTGAAGATATTACTTTTTCCACTATAGGCCTAATAGCGCTGCAAATATTCATTTGCAGTTTCTACAGAAAGAGTGTTTCAAAACTCCTCAATCAAAAGTAAAGTTCAACTCTGTTAGTTGAATGCACAGATCAGAAAGAAGTTTCACAGAATGCTTCTGTGTAGTTTTTATTTGAAGATATTCCTTTTTTGGCGAAAGGCCTCGTAGCGCTCCAAATGACCAATTGCAGTTTCTAGAGAAAGGGTGTTTCAAATCTCCTCAATCAGAAGTAAGTTTCAACTCTCTTAGTTGAACACACAGATCAGAAATAAGTTTCACAGAATGCTTCTGTGTAGTTTTTATTTGAAGATATTGCTATTTCTGCGAAAGCCTCATAGCACTCCAAATATCCACTTTCAGTTACCTCAGAAAGAGTGTTTCAAAACACCTCAATAAAAAGTAATGTTCAACTCTGTTAGTTGATCTCACCGATCAGAAAGTAGATTCACTGAATGCTTCTGGGTAGTTTTTATTTGAATATATTCCTTTTTCTGCAATAGGCCTCATAGCACTCCAAATGTCCAGTTGCCGTTTCTATAGAAAGAATGTTTCAAAACTCTTCAATCAAAAGTAAGTTTCAAGTCTGTTGGCTGAATGCACAGAACAGAAAATGTTTCAGAGAATGCTTCTTTGTAGTTTGTATTTGAATATATTCCTTTTTCCACGATAGGCCTCATAGTGCTCCAAATGTCCACTTGCAGCTTCTACAATAAGAGGGATTCAAAACTTCTCAATCAGAAGTAACGCTCAACTCTTTTAGTTGAACGCACAGCTCAGAAAGAAGTTTCACTGAATGATTCTGCGTAGTTTTTATTTGAAGATATTCCTTTTTCCGCGATAGGCCTCATTGTGCTACAAATGTCCACTTGCAGTTTCTACAGATAGAGTGTTTCAAAACTCCTCCATCAAAAGTAAGGTTCAACACACTTAGTTGAACGTACAGATCAGAAAGAAGTTTCACAGAATTCTTCTGTGTAGTTTTTATTTGAAGGTATTCCTTTTTCCGCAATAGGCCTCATAGCGCTCCAGATGTCCACTTTCAGTTAAAACACAAAGAGTGTTTCAAAACTCCTCAATCAAAAGTAAGGTTCAACTCTGATAGTAGAACGCACAGATCAGAAATAAGTTTCACAGAATGCTTCTGTGTAGTCTTTATTTGAAGATATGCCTTTTTAAGCGATAGGTCTCATAACGCTCCAAATGTCCTCTTGCAGTTTCTACAGAAAGAGTGTTTCAAAACTCCTTAATTCAAAGTAAGGTCCAATTCTGTTAACTGAACGCACAGATCAGAAGGAAGTTTCACAAGATCCTTCTGTATACTTTTTATTTGAAGATATTACTTTTTCTGAGATAGGCCACATTGCACTCCAAATGTCCACTTGCAGTATATACAGAAAAAGTGTTTCCAATCTCCTCAATCAAAAGTGAGGTTCAACTCTCTTATTTGAACGCGCAGATCAGAAAAAAGTTTCACAGAATGCTTTGTGTAGATTGTATTTGAAGATATTCCTTTTTGCATGATAGGCCTCATAGCGATCAAAATTTCCACTTGCGCTTTCTACAGAAAGACTTTCAAAACTCCTGAATCAAAAGTAGTTTGCAACTCTGTTATTTCAACGGACATATCAGAGAGAAGTTTCACAGAATGCTTCTGTGTAGTTTTTATTTGAAGATATTACTTTTTCCACTATAGGCCTAATAGCGCTGCAAATATTCATTTGCAGTTTCTACAGAAAGAGTGTTTCAAAACTCCTCAATCAAAAGTAAAGTTCAACTCTGTTAGTTGAATGCACAGATCAGAAAGAAGTTTCACAGAATGCTTCTGTGTAGTTTTTATTTGACGATATTCCTTTTTTGGCGAAAGGCCTCGTAGCGCTCCAAATGACCAATTGCAGTTTCTAGAGAAAGGGTGTTTCAAATCTCCTCAATCAGAAGTAAGTTTCAACTCTCTTAGTTGAACACACAGATCAGAAATAAGTTTCACAGAATGCTTCTGTGTAGTTTTTATTTGAAGATATTGCTATTTCTGCGAAAGCCTCATAGCACTCCAAATATCCACTTTCAGTTACCTCAGAAAGAGTGTTTCAAAACACCTCAATAAAAAGTAATGTTCAACTCTGTTAGTTGATCTCACCGATCAGAAAGTAGATTCACTGAATGCTTCTGGGTAGTTTTTATTTGAATATATTCCTTTTTCTGCCATGGGCCTCATAGCACTACAAATGTCCAGTTGCAGTTTATATAGAAAGAATGTTTCAAAACTCTTCAATCAAAAGTAAGTTTCAACTCTGTTGGCTGAATGCAGAGAACAGAAAAATGTTTCAAAGAATGCTTCTTTGTAGTTTTTATTTGAATATATTACTTTTTCCGCGATATGCACCGTAGCACTACAAATGTCCACTTGCTGTTTCTACAGAAAGAGTGTTTCAGAACACCTCAATAAAAGGTGAGGTTCAACACTTTAGTTGAACTCACAGCTCAGAAAGAAGTTTGACAGAATGCTTCTGTGTAGTTTTTATTTGAATAGATTCCTTTTTCCGCGATAGGCCTCATAGCGCTCCAAATGTCCTCTTGTGGTTTGTACAGAATGAGTGTTTCAAAACTCCTCAATGAAATGTCAGTTTCAACTTGGTTAGTTGAACGCACAGATCAGAAAGAAGTTTCACAGACTGCTTCTTTGTAGTTTTTATTTGAATATATTCCTTTTTCTGCGATTGGCCTCGTAGCGCTAGAATTGTACACTTGCAGTTTCTACAGAAAGTGTGTTTGAAAAATCCTCAATCAAAAGTAAGCTTCTACACTGTTAGTAGAATGCACAAATCAGAAATATGTTTCACAGAATGCTTCTCTGTAGTTTTTATTTGAAGATATTCCTTTTTCCGCAATAGACCTCATAGGGCTCCAAATGTCCACTTCCAGTTTCTACAGAAAGTGTGTTTGAAAACTCCGCAATCAAAAGTAATTTTAAACTCTGATAGTTGAACGCACAGATCAGAAATAAGTTTCACAGAATGCCTCTGTGTAGTTTTTATTTCAGGAGATTCCTTTTTCCACCATAGGCCTCATAGCGCTCCAAATGTCCACTTTCAGTTTCTACAGAAAGAGTGTTTCAAAACTCCGCAATCAAAAGTAATTTTCAACTCTGATAGTTGAACGCACGGATCAGAAAGGAGGTTCGCAGAATGCTTCTGTGTAGTTTTTATTTGAAGATATTCCTTTTTCGGCGAAAGGCCTCGTAGCGCTCCAAATGACCAATTGCAGTTTCTAGGGAAAGAGTGTTTCAAATCTCCTCAATCAGAAGTAAGTTTCAACCCTCTTAGTTGAACACACAGATCAGAAATAAGTTTCACACAATGCTTCTGTGTAGTTTTTATTTGAAGATATTGCTATTTCTGTGAAAGCCTCATAGCACTCCAAATATCCACTTTCAGTTACCTCAGAAGGAGTGTTTCAAAACACCTAAATAAAAAAGTAATGTTCAACTCTGTTAGTTGATCTCACCGATCATAAAGAAGATTCACTGAATGCTTCTGGGTAGTTTTTATTTGAATATATTCCTTTTTCTGCAATAGGCCTCATAGCACTCCAAATGTCCAGTTGCCGTTTCTATAGAAAGAATGTTTCAAAACTCTTCAATCAAAAGTAAGTTTCAAGTCTGTTGGCTGAATGCACAGAACAGAAAATGTTTCAGAGAATGCTTCTTTGTAGTTTGTATTTGAATATATTCCTTTTTCCACGATAGGCCTCATAGTGCTCCAAATGTCCACTTGCAGCTTCTACAATAAGAGGGATTCAAAACTTCTCAATCAGAAGTAACGCTCAACTCTTTTAGTTGAACGCACAGCTCAGAAAGAAGTTTCACTGAATGATTCTGCGTAGTTTTTATTTGAAGATATTCCTTTTTCCGCGATAGGCCTCATTGTGCTACAAATGTCCACTTGCAGTTTCTACAGATAGAGTGTTTCAAAACTCCTCCATCAAAAGTAAGGTTCAACACACTTAGTTGAACGTACAGATCAGAAAGAAGTTTCACAGAATTCTTCTGTGTAGTTTTTATTTGAAGGTATTCCTTTTTCCGCAATAGGCCTCATAGCGCTCCAGATGTCCACTTTCAGTTAAAACACAAAGAGTGTTTCAAAACTCCTCAATCAAAAGTAAGGTTCAACTCTGATAGTAGAACGCACAGATCAGAAATAAGTTTCACAGAATGCTTCTGTGTAGTCTTTATTTGAAGATATGCCTTTTTAAGCGATAGGTCTCATAACGCTCCAAATGTCCTCTTGCAGTTTCTACAGAAAGAGTGTTTCAAAACTCCTTAATTCAAAGTAAGGTCCAATTCTGTTAACTGAACGCACAGATCAGAAGGAAGTTTCACAAGATCCTTCTGTATACTTTTTATTTGAAGATATTACTTTTTCTGAGATAGGCCACATTGCACTCCAAATGTCCACTTGCAGTATATACAGAAAAAGTGTTTCCAATCTCCTCAATCAAAAGTGAGGTTCAACTCTCTTATTTGAACGCGCAGATCAGAAAAAAGTTTCACAGAATGCTTTGTGTAGATTGTATTTGAAGATATTCCTTTTTGCATGATAGGCCTCATAGCGATCAAAATTTCCACTTGCGCTTTCTACAGAAAGACTTTCAAAACTCCTGAATCAAAAGTAGTTTGCAACTCTGTTATTTCAACGGACATATCAGAGAGAAGTTTCACAGAATGCTTCTGTGTAGTTTTTATTTGAAGATATTACTTTTTCCACTATAGGCCTAATAGCGCTGCAAATATTCATTTGCAGTTTCTACAGAAAGAGTGTTTCAAAACTCCTCAATCAAAAGTAAAGTTCAACTCTGTTAGTTGAATGCACAGATCAGAAAGAAGTTTCACAGAATGCTTCTGTGTAGTTTTTATTTGAAGATATTCCTTTTTTGGCGAAAGGCCTCGTAGCGCTCCAAATGACCAATTGCAGTTTCTAGAGAAAGGGTGTTTCAAATCTCCTCAATCAGAAGTAAGTTTCAACTCTCTTAGTTGAACACACAGATCAGAAATAAGTTTCACAGAATGCTTCTGTGTAGTTTTTATTTGAAGATATTGCTATTTCTGCGAAAGCCTCATAGCACTCCAAATATCCACTTTCAGTTACCTCAGAAAGAGTGTTTCAAAACACCTCAATAAAAAGTAATGTTCAACTCTGTTAGTTGATCTCACCGATCAGAAAGTAGATTCACTGAATGCTTCTGGGTAGTTTTTATTTGAATATATTCCTTTTTCTGCCATGGGCCTCATAGCACTACAAATGTCCAGTTGCAGTTTATATAGAAAGAATGTTTCAAAACTCTTCAATCAAAAGTAAGTTTCAACTCTGTTGGCTGAATGCAGAGAACAGAAAAATGTTTCAAAGAATGCTTCTTTGTAGTTTTTATTTGAATATATTACTTTTTCCGCGATATGCACCGTAGCACTACAAATGTCCACTTGCTGTTTCTACAGAAAGAGTGTTTCAGAACACCTCAATAAAAGGTGAGGTTCAACACTTTAGTTGAACTCACAGCTCAGAAAGAAGTTTCACAGAATGCTTCTGTGTAGTTTTTATTTGAATATATTCCTTTTTCCGCGATAGGCCTCATAGCGCTCCAAATGTCCTCTTGTGGTTTGTACAGAATGAGTGTTTCAAAACTCCTCAATGAAATGTCAGTTTCAACTTGGTTAGTTGAACGCACAGATCAGAAAGAAGTTTCACAGACTGCTTCTTTGTAGTTTTTATTTGAATATATTCCTTTTTCTGCGATTGGCCTCGTAGCGCTAGAATTGTACACTTGCAGTTTCTACAGAAAGTGTGTTTGAAAAATCCTCAATCAAAAGTAAGCTTCTACACTGTTAGTAGAATGCACAAATCAGAAATATGTTTCACAGAATGCTTCTCTGTAGTTTTTATTTGAAGATATTCCTTTTTCCGCAATAGACCTCATAGGGCTCCAAATGTCCACTTCCAGTTTCTACAGAAAGTGTGTTTGAAAACTCCGCAATCAAAAGTAATTTTAAACTCTGATAGTTGAACGCACAGATCAGAAATAAGTTTCACAGAATGCCTCTGTGTAGTTTTTATTTCAGGAGATTCCTTTTTCCACCATAGGCCTCATAGCGCTCCAAATGTCCACTTTCAGTTTCTACAGAAAGAGTGTTTCAAAACTCCGCAATCAAAAGTAATTTTCAACTCTGATAGTTGAACGCACGGATCAGAAAGGAGGTTCGCAGAATGCTTCTGTGTAGTTTTTATTTGAAGATATTCCTTTTTCGGCGAAAGGCCTCGTAGCGCTCCAAATGACCAATTGCAGTTTCTAGGGAAAGAGTGTTTCAAATCTCCTCAATCAGAAGTAAGTTTCAACCCTCTTAGTTGAACACACAGATCAGAAATAAGTTTCACACAATGCTTCTGTGTAGTTTTTATTTGAAGATATTGCTATTTCTGTGAAAGCCTCATAGCACTCCAAATATCCACTTTCAGTTACCTCAGAAGGAGTGTTTCAAAACACCTAAATAAAAAAGTAATGTTCAACTCTGTTAGTTGATCTCACCGATCATAAAGAAGATTCACTGAATGCTTCTGGGTAGTTTTTATTTGAATATATTCCTTTTTCTGCAATAGGCCTCATAGCACTCCAAATGTCCAGTTGCCGTTTCTATAGAAAGAATGTTTCAAAACTCTTCAATCAAAAGTAAGTTTCAAGTCTGTTGGCTGAATGCACAGAACAGAAAATGTTTCAGAGAATGCTTCTTTGTAGTTTGTATTTGAATATATTCCTTTTTCCACGATAGGCCTCATAGTGCTCCAAATGTCCACTTGCAGCTTCTACAATAAGAGGGATTCAAAACTTCTCAATCAGAAGTAACGCTCAACTCTTTTAGTTGAACGCACAGCTCAGAAAGAAGTTTCACTGAATGATTCTGCGTAGTTTTTATTTGAAGATATTCCTTTTTCCGCGATAGGCCTCATTGTGCTACAAATGTCCACTTGCAGTTTCTACAGATAGAGTGTTTCAAAACTCCTCCATCAAAAGTAAGGTTCAACACACTTAGTTGAACGTACAGATCAGAAAGAAGTTTCACAGAATTCTTCTGTGTAGTTTTTATTTGAAGGTATTCCTTTTTCCGCAATAGGCCTCATAGCGCTCCAGATGTCCACTTTCAGTTAAAACACAAAGAGTGTTTCAAAACTCCTCAATCAAAAGTAAGGTTCAACTCTGATAGTAGAACGCACAGATCAGAAATAAGTTTCACAGAATGCTTCTGTGTAGTCTTTATTTGAAGATATGCCTTTTTAAGCGATAGGTCTCATAACGCTCCAAATGTCCTCTTGCAGTTTCTACAGAAAGAGTGTTTCAAAACTCCTTAATTCAAAGTAAGGTCCAATTCTGTTAACTGAACGCACAGATCAGAAGGAAGTTTCACAAGATCCTTCTGTATACTTTTTATTTGAAGATATTACTTTTTCTGAGATAGGCCACATTGCACTCCAAATGTCCACTTGCAGTATATACAGAAAAAGTGTTTCCAATCTCCTCAATCAAAAGTGAGGTTCAACTCTCTTATTTGAACGCGCAGATCAGAAAAAAGTTTCACAGAATGCTTTGTGTAGATTGTATTTGAAGATATTCCTTTTTGCATGATAGGCCTCATAGCGATCAAAATTTCCACTTGCGCTTTCTACAGAAAGACTTTCAAAACTCCTGAATCAAAAGTAGTTTGCAACTCTGTTATTTCAACGGACATATCAGAGAGAAGTTTCACAGAATGCTTCTGTGTAGTTTTTATTTGAAGATATTACTTTTTCCACTATAGGCCTAATAGCGCTGCAAATATTCATTTGCAGTTTCTACAGAAAGAGTGTTTCAAAACTCCTCAATCAAAAGTAAAGTTCAACTCTGTTAGTTGAATGCACAGATCAGAAAGAAGTTTCACAGAATGCTTCTGTGTAGTTTTTATTTGACGATATTCCTTTTTTGGCGAAAGGCCTCGTAGCGCTCCAAATGACCAATTGCAGTTTCTAGAGAAAGGGTGTTTCAAATCTCCTCAATCAGAAGTAAGTTTCAACTCTCTTAGTTGAACACACAGATCAGAAATAAGTTTCACAGAATGCTTCTGTGTAGTTTTTATTTGAAGATATTGCTATTTCTGCGAAAGCCTCATAGCACTCCAAATATCCACTTTCAGTTACCTCAGAAAGAGTGTTTCAAAACACCTCAATAAAAAGTAATGTTCAACTCTGTTAGTTGATCTCACCGATCAGAAAGTAGATTCACTGAATGCTTCTGGGTAGTTTTTATTTGAATATATTCCTTTTTCTGCCATGGGCCTCATAGCACTACAAATGTCCAGTTGCAGTTTATATAGAAAGAATGTTTCAAAACTCTTCAATCAAAAGTAAGTTTCAACTCTGTTGGCTGAATGCAGAGAACAGAAAAATGTTTCAAAGAATGCTTCTTTGTAGTTTTTATTTGAATATATTACTTTTTCCGCGATATGCACCGTAGCACTACAAATGTCCACTTGCTGTTTCTACAGAAAGAGTGTTTCAGAACACCTCAATAAAAGGTGAGGTTCAACACTTTAGTTGAACTCACAGCTCAGAAAGAAGTTTCACAGAATGCTTCTGTGTAGTTTTTATTTGAATAGATTCCTTTTTCCGCGATAGGCCTCATAGCGCTCCAAATGTCCTCTTGTGGTTTGTACAGAATGAGTGTTTCAAAACTCCTCAATGAAATGTCAGTTTCAACTTGGTTAGTTGAACGCACAGATCAGAAAGAAGTTTCACAGACTGCTTCTTTGTAGTTTTTATTTGAATATATTCCTTTTTCTGCGATTGGCCTCGTAGCGCTAGAATTGTACACTTGCAGTTTCTACAGAAAGTGTGTTTGAAAAATCCTCAATCAAAAGTAAGCTTCTACACTGTTAGTAGAATGCACAAATCAGAAATATGTTTCACAGAATGCTTCTCTGTAGTTTTTATTTGAAGATATTCCTTTTTCCGCAATAGACCTCATAGGGCTCCAAATGTCCACTTCCAGTTTCTACAGAAAGTGTGTTTGAAAACTCCGCAATCAAAAGTAATTTTAAACTCTGATAGTTGAACGCACAGATCAGAAATAAGTTTCACAGAATGCCTCTGTGTAGTTTTTATTTCAGGAGATTCCTTTTTCCACCATAGGCCTCATAGCGCTCCAAATGTCCACTTTCAGTTTCTACAGAAAGAGTGTTTCAAAACTCCGCAATCAAAAGTAATTTTCAACTCTGATAGTTGAACGCACGGATCAGAAAGGAGGTTCGCAGAATGCTTCTGTGTAGTTTTTATTTGAAGATATTCCTTTTTCGGCGAAAGGCCTCGTAGCGCTCCAAATGACCAATTGCAGTTTCTAGGGAAAGAGTGTTTCAAATCTCCTCAATCAGAAGTAAGTTTCAACCCTCTTAGTTGAACACACAGATCAGAAATAAGTTTCACACAATGCTTCTGTGTAGTTTTTATTTGAAGATATTGCTATTTCTGTGAAAGCCTCATAGCACTCCAAATATCCACTTTCAGTTACCTCAGAAGGAGTGTTTCAAAACACCTAAATAAAAAAGTAATGTTCAACTCTGTTAGTTGATCTCACCGATCATAAAGAAGATTCACTGAATGCTTCTGGGTAGTTTTTATTTGAATATATTCCTTTTTCTGCAATAGGCCTCATAGCACTCCAAATGTCCAGTTGCCGTTTCTATAGAAAGAATGTTTCAAAACTCTTCAATCAAAAGTAAGTTTCAAGTCTGTTGGCTGAATGCACAGAACAGAAAATGTTTCAGAGAATGCTTCTTTGTAGTTTGTATTTGAATATATTCCTTTTTCCACGATAGGCCTCATAGTGCTCCAAATGTCCACTTGCAGCTTCTACAATAAGAGGGATTCAAAACTTCTCAATCAGAAGTAACGCTCAACTCTTTTAGTTGAACGCACAGCTCAGAAAGAAGTTTCACTGAATGATTCTGCGTAGTTTTTATTTGAAGATATTCCTTTTTCCGCGATAGGCCTCATTGTGCTACAAATGTCCACTTGCAGTTTCTACAGATAGAGTGTTTCAAAACTCCTCCATCAAAAGTAAGGTTCAACACACTTAGTTGAACGTACAGATCAGAAAGAAGTTTCACAGAATTCTTCTGTGTAGTTTTTATTTGAAGGTATTCCTTTTTCCGCAATAGGCCTCATAGCGCTCCAGATGTCCACTTTCAGTTAAAACACAAAGAGTGTTTCAAAACTCCTCAATCAAAAGTAAGGTTCAACTCTGATAGTAGAACGCACAGATCAGAAATAAGTTTCACAGAATGCTTCTGTGTAGTCTTTATTTGAAGATATGCCTTTTTAAGCGATAGGTCTCATAACGCTCCAAATGTCCTCTTGCAGTTTCTACAGAAAGAGTGTTTCAAAACTCCTTAATTCAAAGTAAGGTCCAATTCTGTTAACTGAACGCACAGATCAGAAGGAAGTTTCACAAGATCCTTCTGTATACTTTTTATTTGAAGATATTACTTTTTCTGAGATAGGCCACATTGCACTCCAAATGTCCACTTGCAGTATATACAGAAAAAGTGTTTCCAATCTCCTCAATCAAAAGTGAGGTTCAACTCTCTTATTTGAACGCGCAGATCAGAAAAAAGTTTCACAGAATGCTTTGTGTAGATTGTATTTGAAGATATTCCTTTTTGCATGATAGGCCTCATAGCGATCAAAATTTCCACTTGCGCTTTCTACAGAAAGACTTTCAAAACTCCTGAATCAAAAGTAGTTTGCAACTCTGTTATTTCAACGGACATATCAGAGAGAAGTTTCACAGAATGCTTCTGTGTAGTTTTTATTTGAAGATATTACTTTTTCCACTATAGGCCTAATAGCGCTGCAAATATTCATTTGCAGTTTCTACAGAAAGAGTGTTTCAAAACTCCTCAATCAAAAGTAAAGTTCAACTCTGTTAGTTGAATGCACAGATCAGAAAGAAGTTTCACAGAATGCTTCTGTGTAGTTTTTATTTGAAGATATTCCTTTTTTGGCGAAAGGCCTCGTAGCGCTCCAAATGACCAATTGCAGTTTCTAGAGAAAGGGTGTTTCAAATCTCCTCAATCAGAAGTAAGTTTCAACTCTCTTAGTTGAACACACAGATCAGAAATAAGTTTCACAGAATGCTTCTGTGTAGTTTTTATTTGAAGATATTGCTATTTCTGCGAAAGCCTCATAGCACTCCAAATATCCACTTTCAGTTACCTCAGAAAGAGTGTTTCAAAACACCTCAATAAAAAGTAATGTTCAACTCTGTTAGTTGATCTCACCGATCAGAAAGTAGATTCACTGAATGCTTCTGGGTAGTTTTTATTTGAATATATTCCTTTTTCTGCAATAGGCCTCATAGCACTCCAAATGTCCAGTTGCCGTTTCTATAGAAAGAATGTTTCAAAACTCTTCAATCAAAAGTAAGTTTCAAGTCTGTTGGCTGAATGCACAGAACAGAAAATGTTTCAGAGAATGCTTCTTTGTAGTTTGTATTTGAATATATTCCTTTTTCCACGATAGGCCTCATAGTGCTCCAAATGTCCACTTGCAGCTTCTACA
The DNA here is from genome assembly GCF_028878055.3 of Symphalangus syndactylus. Lineage (NCBI taxonomy): Eukaryota > Metazoa > Chordata > Mammalia > Primates > Hylobatidae > Symphalangus > Symphalangus syndactylus. The sequence goes on along the minus strand of NC_072434.2, from coordinate 43,439,143 downwards.
ATAAGAGGGATTCAAAACTTCTCAATCAGAAGTAACGCTCAACTCTTTTAGTTGAACGCACAGCTCAGAAAGAAGTTTCACTGAATGATTCTGCGTAGTTTTTATTTGAAGATATTCCTTTTTCCGCGATAGGCCTCATTGTGCTACAAATGTCCACTTGCAGTTTCTACAGATAGAGTGTTTCAAAACTCCTCCATCAAAAGTAAGGTTCAACACACTTAGTTGAACGTACAGATCAGAAAGAAGTTTCACAGAATTCTTCTGTGTAGTTTTTATTTGAAGGTATTCCTTTTTCCGCAATAGGCCTCATAGCGCTCCAGATGTCCACTTTCAGTTAAAACACAAAGAGTGTTTCAAAACTCCTCAATCAAAAGTAAGGTTCAACTCTGATAGTAGAACGCACAGATCAGAAATAAGTTTCACAGAATGCTTCTGTGTAGTCTTTATTTGAAGATATGCCTTTTTAAGCGATAGGTCTCATAACGCTCCAAATGTCCTCTTGCAGTTTCTACAGAAAGAGTGTTTCAAAACTCCTTAATTCAAAGTAAGGTCCAATTCTGTTAACTGAACGCACAGATCAGAAGGAAGTTTCACAAGATCCTTCTGTATACTTTTTATTTGAAGATATTACTTTTTCTGAGATAGGCCACATTGCACTCCAAATGTCCACTTGCAGTATATACAGAAAAAGTGTTTCCAATCTCCTCAATCAAAAGTGAGGTTCAACTCTCTTATTTGAACGCGCAGATCAGAAAAAAGTTTCACAGAATGCTTTGTGTAGATTGTATTTGAAGATATTCCTTTTTGCATGATAGGCCTCATAGCGATCAAAATTTCCACTTGCGCTTTCTACAGAAAGACTTTCAAAACTCCTGAATCAAAAGTAGTTTGCAACTCTGTTATTTCAACGGACATATCAGAGAGAAGTTTCACAGAATGCTTCTGTGTAGTTTTTATTTGAAGATATTACTTTTTCCACTATAGGCCTAATAGCGCTGCAAATATTCATTTGCAGTTTCTACAGAAAGAGTGTTTCAAAACTCCTCAATCAAAAGTAAAGTTCAACTCTGTTAGTTGAATGCACAGATCAGAAAGAAGTTTCACAGAATGCTTCTGTGTAGTTTTTATTTGAAGATATTCCTTTTTTGGCGAAAGGCCTCGTAGCGCTCCAAATGACCAATTGCAGTTTCTAGAGAAAGGGTGTTTCAAATCTCCTCAATCAGAAGTAAGTTTCAACTCTCTTAGTTGAACACACAGATCAGAAATAAGTTTCACAGAATGCTTCTGTGTAGTTTTTATTTGAAGATATTGCTATTTCTGCGAAAGCCTCATAGCACTCCAAATATCCACTTTCAGTTACCTCAGAAAGAGTGTTTCAAAACACCTCAATAAAAAGTAATGTTCAACTCTGTTAGTTGATCTCACCGATCAGAAAGTAGATTCACTGAATGCTTCTGGGTAGTTTTTATTTGAATATATTCCTTTTTCTGCAATAGGCCTCATAGCACTCCAAATGTCCAGTTGCCGTTTCTATAGAAAGAATGTTTCAAAACTCTTCAATCAAAAGTAAGTTTCAAGTCTGTTGGCTGAATGCACAGAACAGAAAATGTTTCAGAGAATGCTTCTTTGTAGTTTTTATTTGAATATATTCCTTTTTCCACGATAGGCCTCATAGTGCTCCAAATGTCCACTTGCAGCTTCTACAATAAGAGGGATTCAAAACTTCTCAATCAGAAGTAACGCTCAACTCTTTTAGTTGAACGCACAGCTCAGAAAGAAGTTTCACTGAATGATTCTGCGTAGTTTTTATTTGAAGATATTCCTTTTTCCGCGATAGGCCTCATTGTGCTACAAATGTCCACTTGCAGTTTCTACAGATAGAGTGTTTCAAAACTCCTCCATCAAAAGTAAGGTTCAACACACTTAGTTGAACGTACAGATCAGAAAGAAGTTTCACAGAATTCTTCTGTGTAGTTTTTATTTGAAGGTATTCCTTTTTCCGCAATAGGCCTCATAGCGCTCCAGATGTCCACTTTCAGTTAAAACACAAAGAGTGTTTCAAAACTCCTCAATCAAAAGTAAGGTTCAACTCTGATAGTAGAACGCACAGATCAGAAATAAGTTTCACAGAATGCTTCTGTGTAGTCTTTATTTGAAGATATGCCTTTTTAAGCGATAGGTCTCATAACGCTCCAAATGTCCTCTTGCAGTTTCTACAGAAAGAGTGTTTCAAAACTCCTTAATTCAAAGTAAGGTCCAATTCTGTTAACTGAACGCACAGATCAGAAGGAAGTTTCACAAGATCCTTCTGTATACTTTTTATTTGAAGATATTACTTTTTCTGAGATAGGCCACATTGCACTCCAAATGTCCACTTGCAGTATATACAGAAAAAGTGTTTCCAATCTCCTCAATCAAAAGTGAGGTTCAACTCTCTTATTTGAACGCGCAGATCAGAAAAAAGTTTCACAGAATGCTTTGTGTAGATTGTATTTGAAGATATTCCTTTTTGCATGATAGGCCTCATAGCGATCAAAATTTCCACTTGCGCTTTCTACAGAAAGACTTTCAAAACTCCTGAATCAAAAGTAGTTTGCAACTCTGTTATTTCAACGGACATATCAGAGAGAAGTTTCACAGAATGCTTCTGTGTAGTTTTTATTTGAAGATATTACTTTTTCCACTATAGGCCTAATAGCGCTGCAAATATTCATTTGCAGTTTCTACAGAAAGAGTGTTTCAAAACTCCTCAATCAAAAGTAAAGTTCAACTCTGTTAGTTGAATGCACAGATCAGAAAGAAGTTTCACAGAATGCTTCTGTGTAGTTTTTATTTGACGATATTCCTTTTTTGGCGAAAGGCCTCGTAGCGCTCCAAATGACCAATTGCAGTTTCTAGAGAAAGGGTGTTTCAAATCTCCTCAATCAGAAGTAAGTTTCAACTCTCTTAGTTGAACACACAGATCAGAAATAAGTTTCACAGAATGCTTCTGTGTAGTTTTTATTTGAAGATATTGCTATTTCTGCGAAAGCCTCATAGCACTCCAAATATCCACTTTCAGTTACCTCAGAAAGAGTGTTTCAAAACACCTCAATAAAAAGTAATGTTCAACTCTGTTAGTTGATCTCACCGATCAGAAAGTAGATTCACTGAATGCTTCTGGGTAGTTTTTATTTGAATATATTCCTTTTTCTGCCATGGGCCTCATAGCACTACAAATGTCCAGTTGCAGTTTATATAGAAAGAATGTTTCAAAACTCTTCAATCAAAAGTAAGTTTCAACTCTGTTGGCTGAATGCAGAGAACAGAAAAATGTTTCAAAGAATGCTTCTTTGTAGTTTTTATTTGAATATATTACTTTTTCCGCGATATGCACCGTAGCACTACAAATGTCCACTTGCTGTTTCTACAGAAAGAGTGTTTCAGAACACCTCAATAAAAGGTGAGGTTCAACACTTTAGTTGAACTCACAGCTCAGAAAGAAGTTTCACAGAATGCTTCTGTGTAGTTTTTATTTGAATAGATTCCTTTTTCCGCGATAGGCCTCATAGCGCTCCAAATGTCCTCTTGTGGTTTGTACAGAATGAGTGTTTCAAAACTCCTCAATGAAATGTCAGTTTCAACTTGGTTAGTTGAACGCACAGATCAGAAAGAAGTTTCACAGACTGCTTCTTTGTAGTTTTTATTTGAATATATTCCTTTTTCTGCGATTGGCCTCGTAGCGCTAGAATTGTACACTTGCAGTTTCTACAGAAAGTGTGTTTGAAAAATCCTCAATCAAAAGTAAGCTTCTACACTGTTAGTAGAATGCACAAATCAGAAATATGTTTCACAGAATGCTTCTCTGTAGTTTTTATTTGAAGATATTCCTTTTTCCGCAATAGACCTCATAGGGCTCCAAATGTCCACTTCCAGTTTCTACAGAAAGTGTGTTTGAAAACTCCGCAATCAAAAGTAATTTTAAACTCTGATAGTTGAACGCACAGATCAGAAATAAGTTTCACAGAATGCCTCTGTGTAGTTTTTATTTCAGGAGATTCCTTTTTCCACCATAGGCCTCATAGCGCTCCAAATGTCCACTTTCAGTTTCTACAGAAAGAGTGTTTCAAAACTCCGCAATCAAAAGTAATTTTCAACTCTGATAGTTGAACGCACGGATCAGAAAGGAGGTTCGCAGAATGCTTCTGTGTAGTTTTTATTTGAAGATATTCCTTTTTCGGCGAAAGGCCTCGTAGCGCTCCAAATGACCAATTGCAGTTTCTAGGGAAAGAGTGTTTCAAATCTCCTCAATCAGAAGTAAGTTTCAACCCTCTTAGTTGAACACACAGATCAGAAATAAGTTTCACACAATGCTTCTGTGTAGTTTTTATTTGAAGATATTGCTATTTCTGTGAAAGCCTCATAGCACTCCAAATATCCACTTTCAGTTACCTCAGAAGGAGTGTTTCAAAACACCTAAATAAAAAAGTAATGTTCAACTCTGTTAGTTGATCTCACCGATCATAAAGAAGATTCACTGAATGCTTCTGGGTAGTTTTTATTTGAATATATTCCTTTTTCTGCAATAGGCCTCATAGCACTCCAAATGTCCAGTTGCCGTTTCTATAGAAAGAATGTTTCAAAACTCTTCAATCAAAAGTAAGTTTCAAGTCTGTTGGCTGAATGCACAGAACAGAAAATGTTTCAGAGAATGCTTCTTTGTAGTTTGTATTTGAATATATTCCTTTTTCCACGATAGGCCTCATAGTGCTCCAAATGTCCACTTGCAGCTTCTACAATAAGAGGGATTCAAAACTTCTCAATCAGAAGTAACGCTCAACTCTTTTAGTTGAACGCACAGCTCAGAAAGAAGTTTCACTGAATGATTCTGCGTAGTTTTTATTTGAAGATATTCCTTTTTCCGCGATAGGCCTCATTGTGCTACAAATGTCCACTTGCAGTTTCTACAGATAGAGTGTTTCAAAACTCCTCCATCAAAAGTAAGGTTCAACACACTTAGTTGAACGTACAGATCAGAAAGAAGTTTCACAGAATTCTTCTGTGTAGTTTTTATTTGAAGGTATTCCTTTTTCCGCAATAGGCCTCATAGCGCTCCAGATGTCCACTTTCAGTTAAAACACAAAGAGTGTTTCAAAACTCCTCAATCAAAAGTAAGGTTCAACTCTGATAGTAGAACGCACAGATCAGAAATAAGTTTCACAGAATGCTTCTGTGTAGTCTTTATTTGAAGATATGCCTTTTTAAGCGATAGGTCTCATAACGCTCCAAATGTCCTCTTGCAGTTTCTACAGAAAGAGTGTTTCAAAACTCCTTAATTCAAAGTAAGGTCCAATTCTGTTAACTGAACGCACAGATCAGAAGGAAGTTTCACAAGATCCTTCTGTATACTTTTTATTTGAAGATATTACTTTTTCTGAGATAGGCCACATTGCACTCCAAATGTCCACTTGCAGTATATACAGAAAAAGTGTTTCCAATCTCCTCAATCAAAAGTGAGGTTCAACTCTCTTATTTGAACGCGCAGATCAGAAAAAAGTTTCACAGAATGCTTTGTGTAGATTGTATTTGAAGATATTCCTTTTTGCATGATAGGCCTCATAGCGATCAAAATTTCCACTTGCGCTTTCTACAGAAAGACTTTCAAAACTCCTGAATCAAAAGTAGTTTGCAACTCTGTTATTTCAACGGACATATCAGAGAGAAGTTTCACAGAATGCTTCTGTGTAGTTTTTATTTGAAGATATTACTTTTTCCACTATAGGCCTAATAGCGCTGCAAATATTCATTTGCAGTTTCTACAGAAAGAGTGTTTCAAAACTCCTCAATCAAAAGTAAAGTTCAACTCTGTTAGTTGAATGCACAGATCAGAAAGAAGTTTCACAGAATGCTTCTGTGTAGTTTTTATTTGACGATATTCCTTTTTTGGCGAAAGGCCTCGTAGCGCTCCAAATGACCAATTGCAGTTTCTAGAGAAAGGGTGTTTCAAATCTCCTCAATCAGAAGTAAGTTTCAACTCTCTTAGTTGAACACACAGATCAGAAATAAGTTTCACAGAATGCTTCTGTGTAGTTTTTATTTGAAGATATTGCTATTTCTGCGAAAGCCTCATAGCACTCCAAATATCCACTTTCAGTTACCTCAGAAAGAGTGTTTCAAAACACCTCAATAAAAAGTAATGTTCAACTCTGTTAGTTGATCTCACCGATCAGAAAGTAGATTCACTGAATGCTTCTGGGTAGTTTTTATTTGAATATATTCCTTTTTCTGCCATGGGCCTCATAGCACTACAAATGTCCAGTTGCAGTTTATATAGAAAGAATGTTTCAAAACTCTTCAATCAAAAGTAAGTTTCAACTCTGTTGGCTGAATGCAGAGAACAGAAAAATGTTTCAAAGAATGCTTCTTTGTAGTTTTTATTTGAATATATTACTTTTTCCGCGATATGCATCGTAGCACTACAAATGTCCACTTGCTGTTTCTACAGAAAGAGTGTTTCAGAACACCTCAATAAAAGGTGAGGTTCAACACTTTAGTTGAACTCACAGCTCAGAAAGAAGTTTCACAGAATGCTTCTGTGTAGTTTTTATTTGAATAGATTCCTTTTTCTGCGATAGGCCTCATAGCGCTCCAAATGTCCTCTTGTGGTTTGTACAGAATGAGTGTTTCAAAACTCCTCAATGAAATGTCAGTTTCAACTTGGTTAGTTGAACGCACAGATCAGAAAGAAGTTTCACAGACTGCTTCTTTGTAGTTTTTATTTGAATATATTCCTTTTTCTGCGATTGGCCTCGTAGCGCTAGAATTGTACACTTGCAGTTTCTACAGAAAGTGTGTTTGAAAAATCCTCAATCAAAAGTAAGCTTCTACACTGTTAGTAGAATGCACAAATCAGAAATATGTTTCACAGAATGCTTCTCTGTAGTTTTTATTTGAAGATATTCCTTTTTCCGCAATAGACCTCATAGGGCTCCAAATGTCCACTTCCAGTTTCTACAGAAAGTGTGTTTGAAAACTCCGCAATCAAAAGTAATTTTAAACTCTGATAGTTGAACGCACAGATCAGAAATAAGTTTCACAGAATGCCTCTGTGTAGTTTTTATTTCAGGAGATTCCTTTTTCCACCATAGGCCTCATAGCGCTCCAAATGTCCACTTTCAGTTTCTACAGAAAGAGTGTTTCAAAACTCCGCAATCAAAAGTAATTTTCAACTCTGATAGTTGAACGCACGGATCAGAAAGGAGGTTCGCAGAATGCTTCTGTGTAGTTTTTATTTGAAGATATTCCTTTTTCGGCGAAAGGCCTCGTAGCGCTCCAAATGACCAATTGCAGTTTCTAGGGAAAGAGTGTTTCAAATCTCCTCAATCAGAAGTAAGTTTCAACCCTCTTAGTTGAACACACAGATCAGAAATAAGTTTCACACAATGCTTCTGTGTAGTTTTTATTTGAAGATATTGCTATTTCTGTGAAAGCCTCATAGCACTCCAAATATCCACTTTCAGTTACCTCAGAAGGAGTGTTTCAAAACACCTAAATAAAAAAGTAATGTTCAACTCTGTTAGTTGATCTCACCGATCAGAAAGAAGATTCACTGAATGCTTCTGGGTAGTTTTTATTTGAATATATTCCTTTTTCTGCAATAGGCCTCATAGCACTCCAAATGTCCAGTTGCCGTTTCTATAGAAAGAATGTTTCAAAACTCTTCAATCAAAAGTAAGTTTCAAGTCTGTTGGCTGAATGCACAGAACAGAAAATGTTTCAGAGAATGCTTCTTTGTAGTTTGTATTTGAATATATTCCTTTTTCCACGATAGGCCTCATAGTGCTCCAAATGTCCACTTGCAGCTTCTACAATAAGAGGGATTCAAAACTTCTCAATCAGAAGTAACGCTCAACTCTTTTAGTTGAACGCACAGCTCAGAAAGAAGTTTCACTGAATGATTCTGCGTAGTTTTTATTTGAAGATATTCCTTTTTCCGCGATAGGCCTCATTGTGCTACAAATGTCCACTTGCAGTTTCTACAGATAGAGTGTTTCAAAACTCCTCCATCAAAAGTAAGGTTCAACACACTTAGTTGAACGTACAGATCAGAAAGAAGTTTCACAGAATTCTTCTGTGTAGTTTTTATTTGAAGGTATTCCTTTTTCCGCAATAGGCCTCATAGCGCTCCAGATGTCCACTTTCAGTTAAAACACAAAGAGTGTTTCAAAACTCCTCAATCAAAAGTAAGGTTCAACTCTGATAGTAGAACGCACAGATCAGAAATAAGTTTCACAGAATGCTTCTGTGTAGTCTTTATTTGAAGATATGCCTTTTTAAGCGATAGGTCTCATAACGCTCCAAATGTCCTCTTGCAGTTTCTACAGAAAGAGTGTTTCAAAACTCCTTAATTCAAAGTAAGGTCCAATTCTGTTAACTGAACGCACAGATCAGAAGGAAGTTTCACAAGATCCTTCTGTATACTTTTTATTTGAAGATATTACTTTTTCTGAGATAGGCCACATTGCACTCCAAATGTCCACTTGCAGTATATACAGAAAAAGTGTTTCCAATCTCCTCAATCAAAAGTGAGGTTCAACTCTCTTATTTGAACGCGCAGATCAGAAAAAAGTTTCACAGAATGCTTTGTGTAGATTGTATTTGAAGATATTCCTTTTTGCATGATAGGCCTCATAGCGATCAAAATTTCCACTTGCGCTTTCTACAGAAAGACTTTCAAAACTCCTGAATCAAAAGTAGTTTGCAACTCTTATTTCAACGGACATATCAGAGAGAAGTTTCACAGAATGCTTCTGTGTAGTTTTTATTTGAAGATATTACTTTTTCCACTATAGGCCTAATAGCGCTGCAAATATTCATTTGCAGTTTCTACAGAAAGAGTGTTTCAAAACTCCTCAATCAAAAGTAAAGTTCAACTCTGTTAGTTGAATGCACAGATCAGAAAGAAGTTTCACAGAATGCTTCTGTGTAGTTTTTATTTGAAGATATTCCTTTTTTGGCGAAAGGCCTCGTAGCGCTCCAAATGACCAATTGCAGTTTCTAGAGAAAGGGTGTTTCAAATCTCCTCAATCAGAAGTAAGTTTCAACTCTCTTAGTTGAACACACAGATCAGAAATAAGTTTCACAGAATGCTTCTGTGTAGTTTTTATTTGAAGATATTGCTATTTCTGCGAAAGCCTCATAGCACTCCAAATATCCACTTTCAGTTACCTCAGAAAGAGTGTTTCAAAACACCTCAATAAAAAGTAATGTTCAACTCTGTTAGTTGATCTCACCGATCAGAAAGTAGATTCACTGAATGCTTCTGGGTAGTTTTTATTTGAATATATTCCTTTTTCTGCCATGGGCCTCATAGCACTACAAATGTCCAGTTGCAGTTTATATAGAAAGAATGTTTCAAAACTCTTCAATCAAAAGTAAGTTTCAACTCTGTTGGCTGAATGCAGAGAACAGAAAAATGTTTCAAAGAATGCTTCTTTGTAGTTTTTATTTGAATATATTACTTTTTCCGCGATATGCACCGTAGCACTACAAATGTCCACTTGCTGTTTCTACAGAAAGAGTGTTTCAGAACACCTCAATAAAAGGTGAGGTTCAACACTTTAGTTGAACTCACAGCTCAGAAAGAAGTTTGACAGAATGCTTCTGTGTAGTTTTTATTTGAATAGATTCCTTTTTCCGCGATAGGCCTCATAGCGCTCCAAATGTCCTCTTGTGGTTTGTACAGAATGAGTGTTTCAAAACTCCTCAATGAAATGTCAGTTTCAACTTGGTTAGTTGAACGCACAGATCAGAAAGAAGTTTCACAGACTGCTTCTTTGTAGTTTTTATTTGAATATATTCCTTTTTCTGCGATTGGCCTCGTAGCGCTAGAATTGTACACTTGCAGTTTCTACAGAAAGTGTGTTTGAAAAATCCTCAATCAAAAGTAAGCTTCTACACTGTTAGTAGAATGCACAAATCAGAAATATGTTTCACAGAATGCTTCTCTGTAGTTTTTATTTGAAGATATTCCTTTTTCCGCAATAGACCTCATAGGGCTCCAAATGTCCACTTCCAGTTTCTACAGAAAGTGTGTTTGAAAACTCCGCAATCAAAAGTAATTTTAAACTCTGATAGTTGAACGCACAGATCAGAAATAAGTTTCACAGAATGCCTCTGTGTAGTTTTTATTTCAGGAGATTCCTTTTTCCACCATAGGCCTCATAGCGCTCCAAATGTCCACTTTCAGTTTCTACAGAAAGAGTGTTTCAAAACTCCGCAATCAAAAGTAATTTTCAACTCTGATAGTTGAACGCACGGATCAGAAAGGAGGTTCGCAGAATGCTTCTGTGTAGTTTTTATTTGAAGATATTCCTTTTTCGGCGAAAGGCCTCGTAGCGCTCCAAATGACCAATTGCAGTTTCTAGGGAAAGAGTGTTTCAAATCTCCTCAATCAGAAGTAAGTTTCAACCCTCTTAGTTGAACACACAGATCAGAAATAAGTTTCACACAATGCTTCTGTGTAGTTTTTATTTGAAGATATTGCTATTTCTGTGAAAGCCTCATAGCACTCCAAATATCCACTTTCAGTTACCTCAGAAGGAGTGTTTCAAAACACCTAAATAAAAAAGTAATGTTCAACTCTGTTAGTTGATCTCACCGATCAGAAAGAAGATTCACTGAATGCTTCTGGGTAGTTTTTATTTGAATATATTCCTTTTTCTGCAATAGGCCTCATAGCACTCCAAATGTCCAGTTGCCGTTTCTATAGAAAGAATGTTTCAAAACTCTTCAATCAAAAGTAAGTTTCAAGTCTGTTGGCTGAATGCACAGAACAGAAAATGTTTCAGAGAATGCTTCTTTGTAGTTTGTATTTGAATATATTCCTTTTTCCACGATAGGCCTCATAGTGCTCCAAATGTCCACTTGCAGCTTCTACAATAAGAGGGATTCAAAACTTCTCAATCAGAAGTAACGCTCAACTCTTTTAGTTGAACGCACAGCTCAGAAAGAAGTTTCACTGAATGATTCTGCGTAGTTTTTATTTGAAGATATTCCTTTTTCCGCGATAGGCCTCATTGTGCTACAAATGTCCACTTGCAGTTTCTACAGATAGAGTGTTTCAAAACTCCTCCATCAAAAGTAAGGTTCAACACACTTAGTTGAACGTACAGATCAGAAAGAAGTTTCACAGAATTCTTCTGTGTAGTTTTTATTTGAAGGTATTCCTTTTTCCGCAATAGGCCTCATAGCGCTCCAGATGTCCACTTTCAGTTAAAACACAAAGAGTGTTTCAAAACTCCTCAATCAAAAGTAAGGTTCAACTCTGATAGTAGAACGCACAGATCAGAAATAAGTTTCACAGAATGCTTCTGTGTAGTCTTTATTTGAAGATATGCCTTTTTAAGCGATAGGTCTCATAACGCTCCAAATGTCCTCTTGCAGTTTCTACAGAAAGAGTGTTTCAAAACTCCTTAATTCAAAGTAAGGTCCAATTCTGTTAACTGAACGCACAGATCAGAAGGAAGTTTCACAAGATCCTTCTGTATACTTTTTATTTGAAGATATTACTTTTTCTGAGATAGGCCACATTGCACTCCAAATGTCCACTTGCAGTATATACAGAAAAAGTGTTTCCAATCTCCTCAATCAAAAGTGAGGTTCAACTCTCTTATTTGAACGCGCAGATCAGAAAAAAGTTTCACAGAATGCTTTGTGTAGATTGTATTTGAAGATATTCCTTTTTGCATGATAGGCCTCATAGCGATCAAAATTTCCACTTGCGCTTTCTACAGAAAGACTTTCAAAACTCCTGAATCAAAAGTAGTTTGCAACTCTGTTATTTCAACGGACATATCAGAGAGAAGTTTCACAGAATGCTTCTGTGTAGTTTTTATTTGAAGATATTACTTTTTCCACTATAGGCCTAATAGCGCTGCAAATATTCATTTGCAGTTTCTACAGAAAGAGTGTTTCAAAACTCCTCAATCAAAAGTAAAGTTCAACTCTGTTAGTTGAATGCACAGATCAGAAAGAAGTTTCACAGAATGCTTCTGTGTAGTTTTTATTTGACGATATTCCTTTTTTGGCGAAAGGCCTCGTAGCGCTCCAAATGACCAATTGCAGTTTCTAGAGAAAGGGTGTTTCAAATCTCCTCAATCAGAAGTAAGTTTCAACTCTCTTAGTTGAACACACAGATCAGAAATAAGTTTCACAGAATGCTTCTGTGTAGTTTTTATTTGAAGATATTGCTATTTCTGCGAAAGCCTCATAGCACTCCAAATATCCACTTTCAGTTACCTCAGAAAGAGTGTTTCAAAACACCTCAATAAAAAGTAATGTTCAACTCTGTTAGTTGATCTCACCGATCAGAAAGTAGATTCACTGAATGCTTCTGGGTAGTTTTTATTTGAATATATTCCTTTTTCTGCCATGGGCCTCATAGCACTACAAATGTCCAGTTGCAGTTTATATAGAAAGAATGTTTCAAAACTCTTCAATCAAAAGTAAGTTTCAACTCTGTTGGCTGAATGCAGAGAACAGAAAAATGTTTCAAAGAATGCTTCTTTGTAGTTTTTATTTGAATATATTACTTTTTCCGCGATATGCACCGTAGCACTACAAATGTCCACTTGCTGTTTCTACAGAAAGAGTGTTTCAGAACACCTCAATAAAAGGTGAGGTTCAACACTTTAGTTGAACTCACAGCTCAGAAAGAAGTTTCACAGAATGCTTCTGTGTAGTTTTTATTTGAATATATTCCTTTTTCCGCGATAGGCCTCATAGCGCTCCAAATGTCCTCTTGTGGTTTGTACAGAATGAGTGTTTCAAAACTCCTCAATGAAATGTCAGTTTCAACTTGGTTAGTTGAACGCACAGATCAGAAAGAAGTTTCACAGACTGCTTCTTTGTAGTTTTTATTTGAATATATTCCTTTTTCTGTGATTGGCCTCGTAGCGCTAGAATTGTACACTTGCAGTTTCTACAGAAAGTGTGTTTGAAAAATCCTCAATCAAAAGTAAGCTTCTACACTGTTAGTAGAATGCACAAATCAGAAATATGTTTCACAGAATGCTTCTCTGTAGTTTTTATTTGAAGATATTCCTTTTTCCGCAATAGACCTCATAGGGCTCCAAATGTCCACTTCCAGTTTCTACAGAAAGTGTGTTTGAAAACTCCGCAATCAAAAGTAATTTTAAACTCTGATAGTTGAACGCACAGATCAGAAATAAGTTTCACAGAATGCCTCTGTGTAGTTTTTATTTCAGGAGATTCCTTTTTCCACCATAGGCCTCATAGCGCTCCAAATGTCCACTTTCAGTTTCTACAGAAAGAGTGTTTCAAAACTCCGCAATCAAAAGTAATTTTCAACTCTGATAGTTGAACGCACGGATCAGAAAGGAGGTTCGCAGAATGCTTCTGTGTAGTTTTTATTTGAAGATATTCCTTTTCCGGCGAAAGGCCTCGTAGCGCTCCAAATGACCAATTGCAGTTTCTAGGGAAAGAGTGTTTCAAATCTCCTCAATCAGAAGTAAGTTTCAACCCTCTTAGTTGAACACACAGATCAGAAATAAGTTTCACACAATGCTTCTGTGTAGTTTTTATTTGAAGATATTGCTATTTCTGTGAAAGCCTCATAGCACTCCAAATATCCACTTTCAGTTACCTCAGAAGGAGTGTTTCAAAACACCTAAATAAAAAAGTAATGTTCAACTCTGTTAGTTGATCTCACCGATCAGAAAGAAGATTCACTGAATGCTTCTGGGTAGTTTTTATTTGAATATATTCCTTTTTCTGCAATAGGCCTCATAGCACTCCAAATGTCCAGTTGCCGTTTCTATAGAAAGAATGTTTCAAAACTCTTCAATCAAAAGTAAGTTTCCAGTCTGTTGGCTGAATGCACAGAACAGAAAATGTTTCAGAGAATGCTTCTTTGTAGTTTGTATTTGAATATATTCCTTTTTCCACGATAGGCCTCATAGTGCTCCAAATGTCCACTTGCAGCTTCTACAATAAGAGGGATTCAAAACTTCTCAATCAGAAGTAACGCTCAACTCTTTTAGTTGAACGCACAGCTCAGAAAGAAGTTTCACTGAATGATTCTGCGTAGTTTTTATTTGAAGATATTCCTTTTTCCGCGATAGGCCTCATTGTGCTACAAATGTCCACTTGCAGTTTCTACAGATAGAGTGTTTCAAAACTCCTCCATCAAAAGTAAGGTTCAACACACTTAGTTGAACGTACAGATCAGAAAGAAGTTTCACAGAATTCTTCTGTGTAGTTTTTATTTGAAGGTATTCCTTTTTCCGCAATAGGCCTCATAGCGCTCCAGATGTCCACTTTCAGTTAAAACACAAAGAGTGTTTCAAAACTCCTCAATCAAAAGTAAGGTTCAACTCTGATAGTAGAACGCACAGATCAGAAATAAGTTTCACAGAATGCTTCTGTGTAGTCTTTATTTGAAGATATGCCTTTTTAAGCGATAGGTCTCATAACGCTCCAAATGTCCTCTTGCAGTTTCTACAGAAAGAGTGTTTCAAAACTCCTTAATTCAAAGTAAGGTCCAATTCTGTTAACTGAACGCACAGATCAGAAGGAAGTTTCACAAGATCCTTCTGTATACTTTTTATTTGAAGATATTACTTTTTCTGAGATAGGCCACATTGCACTCCAAATGTCCACTTGCAGTATATACAGAAAAAGTGTTTCCAATCTCCTCAATCAAAAGTGAGGTTCAACTCTCTTATTTGAACGCGCAGATCAGAAAAAAGTTTCACAGAATGCTTTGTGTAGATTGTATTTGAAGATATTCCTTTTTGCATGATAGGCCTCATAGCGATCAAAATTTCCACTTGCGCTTTCTACAGAAAGACTTTCAAAACTCCTGAATCAAAAGTAGTTTGCAACTCTGTTATTTCAACGGACATATCAGAGAGAAGTTTCACAGAATGCTTCTGTGTAGTTTTTATTTGAAGATATTACTTTTTCCACTATAGGCCTAATAGCGCTGCAAATATTCATTTGCAGTTTCTACAGAAAGAGTGTTTCAAAACTCCTCAATCAAAAGTAAAGTTCAACTCTGTTAGTTGAATGCACAGATCAGAAAGAAGTTTCACAGAATGCTTCTGTGTAGTTTTTATTTGACGATATTCCTTTTTTGGCGAAAGGCCTCGTAGCGCTCCAAATGACCAATTGCAGTTTCTAGAGAAAGGGTGTTTCAAATCTCCTCAATCAGAAGTAAGTTTCAACTCTCTTAGTTGAACACACAGATCAGAAATAAGTTTCACAGAATGCTTCTGTGTAGTTTTTATTTGAAGATATTGCTATTTCTGCGAAAGCCTCATAGCACTCCAAATATCCACTTTCAGTTACCTCAGAAAGAGTGTTTCAAAACACCTCAATAAAAAGTAATGTTCAACTCTGTTAGTTGATCTCACCGATCAGAAAGTAGATTCACTGAATGCTTCTGGGTAGTTTTTATTTGAATATATTCCTTTTTCTGCCATGGGCCTCATAGCACTACAAATGTCCAGTTGCAGTTTATATAGAAAGAATGTTTCAAAACTCTTCAATCAAAAGTAAGTTTCAACTCTGTTGGCTGAATGCAGAGAACAGAAAAATGTTTCAAAGAATGCTTCTTTGTAGTTTTTATTTGAATATATTACTTTTTCCGCGATATGCACCGTAGCACTACAAATGTCCACTTGCTGTTTCTACAGAAAGAGTGTTTCAGAACACCTCAATAAAAGGTGAGGTTCAACACTTTAGTTGAACTCACAGCTCAGAAAGAAGTTTCACAGAATGCTTCTGTGTAGTTTTTATTTGAATATATTCCTTTTTCCGCGATAGGCCTCATAGCGCTCCAAATGTCCTCTTGTGGTTTGTACAGAATGAGTGTTTCAAAACTCCTCAATGAAATGTCAGTTTCAACTTGGTTAGTTGAACGCACAGATCAGAAAGAAGTTTCACAGACTGCTTCTTTGTAGTTTTTATTTGAATATATTCCTTTTTCTGTGATTGGCCTCGTAGCGCTAGAATTGTACACTTGCAGTTTCTACAGAAAGTGTGTTTGAAAAATCCTCAATCAAAAGTAAGCTTCTACACTGTTAGTAGAATGCACAAATCAGAAATATGTTTCACAGAATGCTTCTCTGTAGTTTTTATTTGAAGATATTCCTTTTTCCGCAATAGACCTCATAGGGCTCCAAATGTCCACTTCCAGTTTCTACAGAAAGTGTGTTTGAAAACTCCGCAATCAAAAGTAATTTTAAACTCTGATAGTTGAACGCACAGATCAGAAATAAGTTTCACAGAATGCCTCTGTGTAGTTTTTATTTCAGGAGATTCCTTTTTCCACCATAGGCCTCATAGCGCTCCAAATGTCCACTTTCAGTTTCTACAGAAAGAGTGTTTCAAAACTCCGCAATCAAAAGTAATTTTCAACTCTGATAGTTGAACGCACGGATCAGAAAGGAGGTTCGCAGAATGCTTCTGTGTAGTTTTTATTTGAAGATATTCCTTTTTCGGCGAAAGGCCTCGTAGCGCTCCAAATGACCAATTGCAGTTTCTAGGGAAAGAGTGTTTCAAATCTCCTCAATCAGAAGTAAGTTTCAACCCTCTTAGTTGAACACACAGATCAGAAATAAGTTTCACACAATGCTTCTGTGTAGTTTTTATTTGAAGATATTGCTATTTCTGTGAAAGCCTCATAGCACTCCAAATATCCACTTTCAGTTACCTCAGAAGGAGTGTTTCAAAACACCTAAATAAAAAAGTAATGTTCAACTCTGTTAGTTGATCTCACCGATCAGAAAGAAGATTCACTGAATGCTTCTGGGTAGTTTTTATTTGAATATATTCCTTTTTCTGCAATAGGCCTCATAGCACTCCAAATGTCCAGTTGCCGTTTCTATAGAAAGAATGTTTCAAAACTCTTCAATCAAAAGTAAGTTTCCAGTCTGTTGGCTGAATGCACAGAACAGAAAATGTTTCAGAGAATGCTTCTTTGTAGTTTGTATTTGAATATATTCCTTTTTCCACGATAGGCCTCATAGTGCTCCAAATGTCCACTTGCAGCTTCTACAATAAGAGGGATTCAAAACTTCTCAATCAGAAGTAACGCTCAACTCTTTTAGTTGAACGCACAGCTCAGAAAGAAGTTTCACTGAATGATTCTGCGTAGTTTTTATTTGAAGATATTCCTTTTTCCGCGATAGGCCTCATTGTGCTACAAATGTCCACTTGCAGTTTCTACAGATAGAGTGTTTCAAAACTCCTCCATCAAAAGTAAGGTTCAACACACTTAGTTGAACGTACAGATCAGAAAGAAGTTTCACAGAATTCTTCTGTGTAGTTTTTATTTGAAGGTATTCCTTTTTCCGCAATAGGCCTCATAGCGCTCCAGATGTCCACTTTCAGTTAAAACACAAAGAGTGTTTCAAAACTCCTCAATCAAAAGTAAGGTTCAACTCTGATAGTAGAACGCACAGATCAGAAATAAGTTTCACAGAATGCTTCTGTGTAGTCTTTATTTGAAGATATGCCTTTTTAAGCGATAGGTCTCATAACGCTCCAAATGTCCTCTTGCAGTTTCTACAGAAAGAGTGTTTCAAAACTCCTTAATTCAAAGTAAGGTCCAATTCTGTTAACTGAACGCACAGATCAGAAGGAAGTTTCACAAGATCCTTCTGTATACTTTTTATTTGAAGATATTACTTTTTCTGAGATAGGCCACATTGCACTCCAAATGTCCACTTGCAGTATATACAGAAAAAGTGTTTCCAATCTCCTCAATCAAAAGTGAGGTTCAACTCTCTTATTTGAACGCGCAGATCAGAAAAAAGTTTCACAGAATGCTTTGTGTAGATTGTATTTGAAGATATTCCTTTTTGCATGATAGGCCTCATAGCGATCAAAATTTCCACTTGCGCTTTCTACAGAAAGACTTTCAAAACTCCTGAATCAAAAGTAGTTTGCAACTCTGTTATTTCAACGGACATATCAGAGAGAAGTTTCACAGAATGCTTCTGTGTAGTTTTTATTTGAAGATATTACTTTTTCCACTATAGGCCTAATAGCGCTGCAAATATTCATTTGCAGTTTCTACAGAAAGAGTGTTTCAAAACTCCTCAATCAAAAGTAAAGTTCAACTCTGTTAGTTGAATGCACAGATCAGAAAGAAGTTTCACAGAATGCTTCTGTGTAGTTTTTATTTGACGATATTCCTTTTTTGGCGAAAGGCCTCGTAGCGCTCCAAATGACCAATTGCAGTTTCTAGAGAAAGGGTGTTTCAAATCTCCTCAATCAGAAGTAAGTTTCAACTCTCTTAGTTGAACACACAGATCAGAAATAAGTTTCACAGAATGCTTCTGTGTAGTTTTTATTTGAAGATATTGCTATTTCTGCGAAAGCCTCATAGCACTCCAAATATCCACTTTCAGTTACCTCAGAAAGAGTGTTTCAAAACACCTCAATAAAAAGTAATGTTCAACTCTGTTAGTTGATCTCACCGATCAGAAAGTAGATTCACTGAATGCTTCTGGGTAGTTTTTATTTGAATATATTCCTTTTTCTGCCATGGGCCTCATAGCACTACAAATGTCCAGTTGCAGTTTATATAGAAAGAATGTTTCAAAACTCTTCAATCAAAAGTAAGTTTCAACTCTGTTGGCTGAATGCAGAGAACAGAAAAATGTTTCAAAGAATGCTTCTTTGTAGTTTTTATTTGAATATATTACTTTTTCCGCGATATGCACCGTAGCACTACAAATGTCCACTTGCTGTTTCTACAGAAAGAGTGTTTCAGAACACCTCAATAAAAGGTGAGGTTCAACACTTTAGTTGAACTCACAGCTCAGAAAGAAGTTTCACAGAATGCTTCTGTGTAGTTTTTATTTGAATATATTCCTTTTTCCGCGATAGGCCTCATAGCGCTCCAAATGTCCTCTTGTGGTTTGTACAGAATGAGTGTTTCAAAACTCCTCAATGAAATGTCAGTTTCAACTTGGTTAGTTGAACGCACAGATCAGAAAGAAGTTTCACAGACTGCTTCTTTGTAGTTTTTATTTGAATATATTCCTTTTTCTGTGATTGGCCTCGTAGCGCTAGAATTGTACACTTGCAGTTTCTACAGAAAGTGTGTTTGAAAAATCCTCAATCAAAAGTAAGCTTCTACACTGTTAGTAGAATGCACAAATCAGAAATATGTTTCACAGAATGCTTCTCTGTAGTTTTTATTTGAAGATATTCCTTTTTCCGCAATAGACCTCATAGGGCTCCAAATGTCCACTTCCAGTTTCTACAGAAAGTGTGTTTGAAAACTCCGCAATCAAAAGTAATTTTAAACTCTGATAGTTGAACGCACAGATCAGAAATAAGTTTCACAGAATGCCTCTGTGTAGTTTTTATTTCAGGAGATTCCTTTTTCCACCATAGGCCTCATAGCGCTCCAAATGTCCACTTTCAGTTTCTACAGAAAGAGTGTTTCAAAACTCCGCAATCAAAAGTAATTTTCAACTCTGATAGTTGAACGCACGGATCAGAAAGGAGGTTCGCAGAATGCTTCTGTGTAGTTTTTATTTGAAGATATTCCTTTTCCGGCGAAAGGCCTCGTAGCGCTCCAAATGACCAATTGCAGTTTCTAGGGAAAGAGTGTTTCAAATCTCCTCAATCAGAAGTAAGTTTCAACCCTCTTAGTTGAACACACAGATCAGAAATAAGTTTCACACAATGCTTCTGTGTAGTTTTTATTTGAAGATATTGCTATTTCTGTGAAAGCCTCATAGCACTCCAAATATCCACTTTCAGTTACCTCAGAAGGAGTGTTTCAAAACACCTAAATAAAAAAGTAATGTTCAACTCTGTTAGTTGATCTCACCGATCAGAAAGAAGATTCACTGAATGCTTCTGGGTAGTTTTTATTTGAATATATTCCTTTTTCTGCAATAGGCCTCATAGCACTCCAAATGTCCAGTTGCCGTTTCTATAGAAAGAATGTTTCAAAACTCTTCAATCAAAAGTAAGTTTCCAGTCTGTTGGCTGAATGCACAGAACAGAAAATGTTTCAGAGAATGCTTCTTTGTAGTTTGTATTTGAATATATTCCTTTTTCCACGATAGGCCTCATAGTGCTCCAAATGTCCACTTGCAGCTTCTACAATAAGAGGGATTCAAAACTTCTCAATCAGAAGTAACGCTCAACTCTTTTAGTTGAACGCACAGCTCAGAAAGAAGTTTCACTGAATGATTCTGCGTAGTTTTTATTTGAAGATATTCCTTTTTCCGCGATAGGCCTCATTGTGCTACAAATGTCCACTTGCAGTTTCTACAGATAGAGTGTTTCAAAACTCCTCCATCAAAAGTAAGGTTCAACACACTTAGTTGAACGTACAGATCAGAAAGAAGTTTCACAGAATTCTTCTGTGTAGTTTTTATTTGAAGGTATTCCTTTTTCCGCAATAGGCCTCATAGCGCTCCAGATGTCCACTTTCAGTTAAAACACAAAGAGTGTTTCAAAACTCCTCAATCAAAAGTAAGGTTCAACTCTGATAGTAGAACGCACAGATCAGAAATAAGTTTCACAGAATGCTTCTGTGTAGTCTTTATTTGAAGATATGCCTTTTTAAGCGATAGGTCTCATAACGCTCCAAATGTCCTCTTGCAGTTTCTACAGAAAGAGTGTTTCAAAACTCCTTAATTCAAAGTAAGGTCCAATTCTGTTAACTGAACGCACAGATCAGAAGGAAGTTTCACAAGATCCTTCTGTATACTTTTTATTTGAAGATATTACTTTTTCTGAGATAGGCCACATTGCACTCCAAATGTCCACTTGCAGTATATACAGAAAAAGTGTTTCCAATCTCCTCAATCAAAAGTGAGGTTCAACTCTCTTATTTGAACGCGCAGATCAGAAAAAAGTTTCACAGAATGCTTTGTGTAGATTGTATTTGAAGATATTCCTTTTTGCATGATAGGCCTCATAGCGATCAAAATTTCCACTTGCGCTTTCTACAGAAAGACTTTCAAAACTCCTGAATCAAAAGTAGTTTGCAACTCTGTTATTTCAACGGACATATCAGAGAGAAGTTTCACAGAATGCTTCTGTGTAGTTTTTATTTGAAGATATTACTTTTTCCACTATAGGCCTAATAGCGCTGCAAATATTCATTTGCAGTTTCTACAGAAAGAGTGTTTCAAAACTCCTCAATCAAAAGTAAAGTTCAACTCTGTTAGTTGAATGCACAGATCAGAAAGAAGTTTCACAGAATGCTTCTGTGTAGTTTTTATTTGACGATATTCCTTTTTTGGCGAAAGGCCTCGTAGCGCTCCAAATGACCAATTGCAGTTTCTAGAGAAAGGGTGTTTCAAATCTCCTCAATCAGAAGTAAGTTTCAACTCTCTTAGTTGAACACACAGATCAGAAATAAGTTTCACAGAATGCTTCTGTGTAGTTTTTATTTGAAGATATTGCTATTTCTGCGAAAGCCTCATAGCACTCCAAATATCCACTTTCAGTTACCTCAGAAAGAGTGTTTCAAAACACCTCAATAAAAAGTAATGTTCAACTCTGTTAGTTGATCTCACCGATCAGAAAGTAGATTCACTGAATGCTTCTGGGTAGTTTTTATTTGAATATATTCCTTTTTCTGCCATGGGCCTCATAGCACTACAAATGTCCAGTTGCAGTTTATATAGAAAGAATGTTTCAAAACTCTTCAATCAAAAGTAAGTTTCAACTCTGTTGGCTGAATGCAGAGAACAGAAAAATGTTTCAAAGAA
This sequence comes from Symphalangus syndactylus, assembly GCF_028878055.3. Taxonomy (NCBI): domain Eukaryota; kingdom Metazoa; phylum Chordata; class Mammalia; order Primates; family Hylobatidae; genus Symphalangus; species Symphalangus syndactylus. Next base: position 43,417,388 of record NC_072434.2, on the reverse strand, counting down.
TGCTTCTTTGTAGTTTTTATTTGAATATATTACTTTTTCCGCGATATGCACCGTAGCACTACAAATGTCCACTTGCTGTTTCTACAGAAAGAGTGTTTCAGAACACCTCAATAAAAGGTGAGGTTCAACACTTTAGTTGAACTCACAGCTCAGAAAGAAGTTTCACAGAATGCTTCTGTGTAGTTTTTATTTGAATATATTCCTTTTTCCGCGATAGGCCTCATAGCGCTCCAAATGTCCTCTTGTGGTTTGTACAGAATGAGTGTTTCAAAACTCCTCAATGAAATGTCAGTTTCAACTTGGTTAGTTGAACGCACAGATCAGAAAGAAGTTTCACAGACTGCTTCTTTGTAGTTTTTATTTGAATATATTCCTTTTTCTGTGATTGGCCTCGTAGCGCTAGAATTGTACACTTGCAGTTTCTACAGAAAGTGTGTTTGAAAAATCCTCAATCAAAAGTAAGCTTCTACACTGTTAGTAGAATGCACAAATCAGAAATATGTTTCACAGAATGCTTCTCTGTAGTTTTTATTTGAAGATATTCCTTTTTCCGCAATAGACCTCATAGGGCTCCAAATGTCCACTTCCAGTTTCTACAGAAAGTGTGTTTGAAAACTCCGCAATCAAAAGTAATTTTAAACTCTGATAGTTGAACGCACAGATCAGAAATAAGTTTCACAGAATGCCTCTGTGTAGTTTTTATTTCAGGAGATTCCTTTTTCCACCATAGGCCTCATAGCGCTCCAAATGTCCACTTTCAGTTTCTACAGAAAGAGTGTTTCAAAACTCCGCAATCAAAAGTAATTTTCAACTCTGATAGTTGAACGCACGGATCAGAAAGGAGGTTCGCAGAATGCTTCTGTGTAGTTTTTATTTGAAGATATTCCTTTTTCGGCGAAAGGCCTCGTAGCGCTCCAAATGACCAATTGCAGTTTCTAGGGAAAGAGTGTTTCAAATCTCCTCAATCAGAAGTAAGTTTCAACCCTCTTAGTTGAACACACAGATCAGAAATAAGTTTCACACAATGCTTCTGTGTAGTTTTTATTTGAAGATATTGCTATTTCTGTGAAAGCCTCATAGCACTCCAAATATCCACTTTCAGTTACCTCAGAAGGAGTGTTTCAAAACACCTAAATAAAAAAGTAATGTTCAACTCTGTTAGTTGATCTCACCGATCAGAAAGAAGATTCACTGAATGCTTCTGGGTAGTTTTTATTTGAATATATTCCTTTTTCTGCAATAGGCCTCATAGCACTCCAAATGTCCAGTTGCCGTTTCTATAGAAAGAATGTTTCAAAACTCTTCAATCAAAAGTAAGTTTCCAGTCTGTTGGCTGAATGCACAGAACAGAAAATGTTTCAGAGAATGCTTCTTTGTAGTTTGTATTTGAATATATTCCTTTTTCCACGATAGGCCTCATAGTGCTCCAAATGTCCACTTGCAGCTTCTACAATAAGAGGGATTCAAAACTTCTCAATCAGAAGTAACGCTCAACTCTTTTAGTTGAACGCACAGCTCAGAAAGAAGTTTCACTGAATGATTCTGCGTAGTTTTTATTTGAAGATATTCCTTTTTCCGCGATAGGCCTCATTGTGCTACAAATGTCCACTTGCAGTTTCTACAGATAGAGTGTTTCAAAACTCCTCCATCAAAAGTAAGGTTCAACACACTTAGTTGAACGTACAGATCAGAAAGAAGTTTCACAGAATTCTTCTGTGTAGTTTTTATTTGAAGGTATTCCTTTTTCCGCAATAGGCCTCATAGCGCTCCAGATGTCCACTTTCAGTTAAAACACAAAGAGTGTTTCAAAACTCCTCAATCAAAAGTAAGGTTCAACTCTGATAGTAGAACGCACAGATCAGAAATAAGTTTCACAGAATGCTTCTGTGTAGTCTTTATTTGAAGATATGCCTTTTTAAGCGATAGGTCTCATAACGCTCCAAATGTCCTCTTGCAGTTTCTACAGAAAGAGTGTTTCAAAACTCCTTAATTCAAAGTAAGGTCCAATTCTGTTAACTGAACGCACAGATCAGAAGGAAGTTTCACAAGATCCTTCTGTATACTTTTTATTTGAAGATATTACTTTTTCTGAGATAGGCCACATTGCACTCCAAATGTCCACTTGCAGTATATACAGAAAAAGTGTTTCCAATCTCCTCAATCAAAAGTGAGGTTCAACTCTCTTATTTGAACGCGCAGATCAGAAAAAAGTTTCACAGAATGCTTTGTGTAGATTGTATTTGAAGATATTCCTTTTTGCATGATAGGCCTCATAGCGATCAAAATTTCCACTTGCGCTTTCTACAGAAAGACTTTCAAAACTCCTGAATCAAAAGTAGTTTGCAACTCTGTTATTTCAACGGACATATCAGAGAGAAGTTTCACAGAATGCTTCTGTGTAGTTTTTATTTGAAGATATTACTTTTTCCACTATAGGCCTAATAGCGCTGCAAATATTCATTTGCAGTTTCTACAGAAAGAGTGTTTCAAAACTCCTCAATCAAAAGTAAAGTTCAACTCTGTTAGTTGAATGCACAGATCAGAAAGAAGTTTCACAGAATGCTTCTGTGTAGTTTTTATTTGACGATATTCCTTTTTTGGCGAAAGGCCTCGTAGCGCTCCAAATGACCAATTGCAGTTTCTAGAGAAAGGGTGTTTCAAATCTCCTCAATCAGAAGTAAGTTTCAACTCTCTTAGTTGAACACACAGATCAGAAATAAGTTTCACAGAATGCTTCTGTGTAGTTTTTATTTGAAGATATTGCTATTTCTGCGAAAGCCTCATAGCACTCCAAATATCCACTTTCAGTTACCTCAGAAAGAGTGTTTCAAAACACCTCAATAAAAAGTAATGTTCAACTCTGTTAGTTGATCTCACCGATCAGAAAGTAGATTCACTGAATGCTTCTGGGTAGTTTTTATTTGAATATATTCCTTTTTCTGCCATGGGCCTCATAGCACTACAAATGTCCAGTTGCAGTTTATATAGAAAGAATGTTTCAAAACTCTTCAATCAAAAGTAAGTTTCAACTCTGTTGGCTGAATGCAGAGAACAGAAAAATGTTTCAAAGAATGCTTCTTTGTAGTTTTTATTTGAATATATTACTTTTTCCGCGATATGCACCGTAGCACTACAAATGTCCACTTGCTGTTTCTACAGAAAGAGTGTTTCAGAACACCTCAATAAAAGGTGAGGTTCAACACTTTAGTTGAACTCACAGCTCAGAAAGAAGTTTCACAGAATGCTTCTGTGTAGTTTTTATTTGAATAGATTCCTTTTTCCGCGATAGGCCTCATAGCGCTCCAAATGTCCTCTTGTGGTTTGTACAGAATGAGTGTTTCAAAACTCCTCAATGAAATGTCAGTTTCAACTTGGTTAGTTGAACGCACAGATCAGAAAGAAGTTTCACAGACTGCTTCTTTGTAGTTTTTATTTGAATATATTCCTTTTTCTGTGATTGGCCTCGTAGCGCTAGAATTGTACACTTGCAGTTTCTACAGAAAGTGTGTTTGAAAAATCCTCAATCAAAAGTAAGCTTCTACACTGTTAGTAGAATGCACAAATCAGAAATATGTTTCACAGAATGCTTCTCTGTAGTTTTTATTTGAAGATATTCCTTTTTCCGCAATAGACCTCATAGGGCTCCAAATGTCCACTTCCAGTTTCTACAGAAAGTGTGTTTGAAAACTCCGCAATCAAAAGTAATTTTAAACTCTGATAGTTGAACGCACAGATCAGAAATAAGTTTCACAGAATGCCTCTGTGTAGTTTTTATTTCAGGAGATTCCTTTTTCCACCATAGGCCTCATAGCGCTCCAAATGTCCACTTTCAGTTTCTACAGAAAGAGTGTTTCAAAACTCCGCAATCAAAAGTAATTTTCAACTCTGATAGTTGAACGCACGGATCAGAAAGGAGGTTCGCAGAATGCTTCTGTGTAGTTTTTATTTGAAGATATTCCTTTTTCGGCGAAAGGCCTCGTAGCGCTCCAAATGACCAATTGCAGTTTCTAGGGAAAGAGTGTTTCAAATCTCCTCAATCAGAAGTAAGTTTCAACCCTCTTAGTTGAACACACAGATCAGAAATAAGTTTCACACAATGCTTCTGTGTAGTTTTTATTTGAAGATATTGCTATTTCTGTGAAAGCCTCATAGCACTCCAAATATCCACTTTCAGTTACCTCAGAAGGAGTGTTTCAAAACACCTAAATAAAAAAGTAATGTTCAACTCTGTTAGTTGATCTCACCGATCAGAAAGAAGATTCACTGAATGCTTCTGGGTAGTTTTTATTTGAATATATTCCTTTTTCTGCAATAGGCCTCATAGCACTCCAAATGTCCAGTTGCCGTTTCTATAGAAAGAATGTTTCAAAACTCTTCAATCAAAAGTAAGTTTCCAGTCTGTTGGCTGAATGCACAGAACAGAAAATGTTTCAGAGAATGCTTCTTTGTAGTTTGTATTTGAATATATTCCTTTTTCCACGATAGGCCTCATAGTGCTCCAAATGTCCACTTGCAGCTTCTACAATAAGAGGGATTCAAAACTTCTCAATCAGAAGTAACGCTCAACTCTTTTAGTTGAACGCACAGCTCAGAAAGAAGTTTCACTGAATGATTCTGCGTAGTTTTTATTTGAAGATATTCCTTTTTCCGCGATAGGCCTCATTGTGCTACAAATGTCCACTTGCAGTTTCTACAGATAGAGTGTTTCAAAACTCCTCCATCAAAAGTAAGGTTCAACACACTTAGTTGAACGTACAGATCAGAAAGAAGTTTCACAGAATTCTTCTGTGTAGTTTTTATTTGAAGGTATTCCTTTTTCCGCAATAGGCCTCATAGCGCTCCAGATGTCCACTTTCAGTTAAAACACAAAGAGTGTTTCAAAACTCCTCAATCAAAAGTAAGGTTCAACTCTGATAGTAGAACGCACAGATCAGAAATAAGTTTCACAGAATGCTTCTGTGTAGTCTTTATTTGAAGATATGCCTTTTTAAGCGATAGGTCTCATAACGCTCCAAATGTCCTCTTGCAGTTTCTACAGAAAGAGTGTTTCAAAACTCCTTAATTCAAAGTAAGGTCCAATTCTGTTAACTGAACGCACAGATCAGAAGGAAGTTTCACAAGATCCTTCTGTATACTTTTTATTTGAAGATATTACTTTTTCTGAGATAGGCCACATTGCACTCCAAATGTCCACTTGCAGTATATACAGAAAAAGTGTTTCCAATCTCCTCAATCAAAAGTGAGGTTCAACTCTCTTATTTGAACGCGCAGATCAGAAAAAAGTTTCACAGAATGCTTTGTGTAGATTGTATTTGAAGATATTCCTTTTTGCATGATAGGCCTCATAGCGATCAAAATTTCCACTTGCGCTTTCTACAGAAAGACTTTCAAAACTCCTGAATCAAAAGTAGTTTGCAACTCTGTTATTTCAACGGACATATCAGAGAGAAGTTTCACAGAATGCTTCTGTGTAGTTTTTATTTGAAGATATTACTTTTTCCACTATAGGCCTAATAGCGCTGCAAATATTCATTTGCAGTTTCTACAGAAAGAGTGTTTCAAAACTCCTCAATCAAAAGTAAAGTTCAACTCTGTTAGTTGAATGCACAGATCAGAAAGAAGTTTCACAGAATGCTTCTGTGTAGTTTTTATTTGACGATATTCCTTTTTTGGCGAAAGGCCTCGTAGCGCTCCAAATGACCAATTGCAGTTTCTAGAGAAAGGGTGTTTCAAATCTCCTCAATCAGAAGTAAGTTTCAACTCTCTTAGTTGAACACACAGATCAGAAATAAGTTTCACAGAATGCTTCTGTGTAGTTTTTATTTGAAGATATTGCTATTTCTGCGAAAGCCTCATAGCACTCCAAATATCCACTTTCAGTTACCTCAGAAAGAGTGTTTCAAAACACCTCAATAAAAAGTAATGTTCAACTCTGTTAGTTGATCTCACCGATCAGAAAGTAGATTCACTGAATGCTTCTGGGTAGTTTTTATTTGAATATATTCCTTTTTCTGCCATGGGCCTCATAGCACTACAAATGTCCAGTTGCAGTTTATATAGAAAGAATGTTTCAAAACTCTTCAATCAAAAGTAAGTTTCAACTCTGTTGGCTGAATGCAGAGAACAGAAAAATGTTTCAAAGAATGCTTCTTTGTAGTTTTTATTTGAATATATTACTTTTTCCGCGATATGCACCGTAGCACTACAAATGTCCACTTGCTGTTTCTACAGAAAGAGTGTTTCAGAACACCTCAATAAAAGGTGAGGTTCAACACTTTAGTTGAACTCACAGCTCAGAAAGAAGTTTCACAGAATGCTTCTGTGTAGTTTTTATTTGAATAGATTCCTTTTTCCGCGATAGGCCTCATAGCGCTCCAAATGTCCTCTTGTGGTTTGTACAGAATGAGTGTTTCAAAACTCCTCAATGAAATGTCAGTTTCAACTTGGTTAGTTGAACGCACAGATCAGAAAGAAGTTTCACAGACTGCTTCTTTGTAGTTTTTATTTGAATATATTCCTTTTTCTGCGATTGGCCTCGTAGCGCTAGAATTGTACACTTGCAGTTTCTACAGAAAGTGTGTTTGAAAAATCCTCAATCAAAAGTAAGCTTCTACACTGTTAGTAGAATGCACAAATCAGAAATATGTTTCACAGAATGCTTCTCTGTAGTTTTTATTTGAAGATATTCCTTTTTCCGCAATAGACCTCATAGGGCTCCAAATGTCCACTTCCAGTTTCTACAGAAAGTGTGTTTGAAAACTCCGCAATCAAAAGTAATTTTAAACTCTGATAGTTGAACGCACAGATCAGAAATAAGTTTCACAGAATGCCTCTGTGTAGTTTTTATTTCAGGAGATTCCTTTTTCCACCATAGGCCTCATAGCGCTCCAAATGTCCACTTTCAGTTTCTACAGAAAGAGTGTTTCAAAACTCCGCAATCAAAAGTAATTTTCAACTCTGATAGTTGAACGCACGGATCAGAAAGGAGGTTCGCAGAATGCTTCTGTGTAGTTTTTATTTGAAGATATTCCTTTTTCGGCGAAAGGCCTCGTAGCGCTCCAAATGACCAATTGCAGTTTCTAGGGAAAGAGTGTTTCAAATCTCCTCAATCAGAAGTAAGTTTCAACCCTCTTAGTTGAACACACAGATCAGAAATAAGTTTCACACAATGCTTCTGTGTAGTTTTTATTTGAAGATATTGCTATTTCTGTGAAAGCCTCATAGCACTCCAAATATCCACTTTCAGTTACCTCAGAAGGAGTGTTTCAAAACACCTAAATAAAAAAGTAATGTTCAACTCTGTTAGTTGATCTCACCGATCAGAAAGAAGATTCACTGAATGCTTCTGGGTAGTTTTTATTTGAATATATTCCTTTTTCTGCAATAGGCCTCATAGCACTCCAAATGTCCAGTTGCCGTTTCTATAGAAAGAATGTTTCAAAACTCTTCAATCAAAAGTAAGTTTCCAGTCTGTTGGCTGAATGCACAGAACAGAAAATGTTTCAGAGAATGCTTCTTTGTAGTTTGTATTTGAATATATTCCTTTTTCCACGATAGGCCTCATAGTGCTCCAAATGTCCACTTGCAGCTTCTACAATAAGAGGGATTCAAAACTTCTCAATCAGAAGTAACGCTCAACTCTTTTAGTTGAACGCACAGCTCAGAAAGAAGTTTCACTGAATGATTCTGCGTAGTTTTTATTTGAAGATATTCCTTTTTCCGCGATAGGCCTCATTGTGCTACAAATGTCCACTTGCAGTTTCTACAGATAGAGTGTTTCAAAACTCCTCCATCAAAAGTAAGGTTCAACACACTTAGTTGAACGTACAGATCAGAAAGAAGTTTCACAGAATTCTTCTGTGTAGTTTTTATTTGAAGGTATTCCTTTTTCCGCAATAGGCCTCATAGCGCTCCAGATGTCCACTTTCAGTTAAAACACAAAGAGTGTTTCAAAACTCCTCAATCAAAAGTAAGGTTCAACTCTGATAGTAGAACGCACAGATCAGAAATAAGTTTCACAGAATGCTTCTGTGTAGTCTTTATTTGAAGATATGCCTTTTTAAGCGATAGGTCTCATAACGCTCCAAATGTCCTCTTGCAGTTTCTACAGAAAGAGTGTTTCAAAACTCCTTAATTCAAAGTAAGGTCCAATTCTGTTAACTGAACGCACAGATCAGAAGGAAGTTTCACAAGATCCTTCTGTATACTTTTTATTTGAAGATATTCCTTTTTCTGAGATAGGCCACATTGCACTCCAAATGTCCACTTGCAGTATATACAGAAAAAGTGTTTCCAATCTCCTCAATCAAAAGTGAGGTTCAACTCTCTTATTTGAACGCGCAGATCAGAAAAAAGTTTCACAGAATGCTTTGTGTAGATTGTATTTGAAGATATTCCTTTTTGCATGATAGGCCTCATAGCGATCAAAATTTCCACTTGCGCTTTCTACAGAAAGACTTTCAAAACTCCTGAATCAAAAGTAGTTTGCAACTCTGTTATTTCAACGGACATATCAGAGAGAAGTTTCACAGAATGCTTCTGTGTAGTTTTTATTTGAAGATATTACTTTTTCCACTATAGGCCTAATAGCGCTGCAAATATTCATTTGCAGTTTCTACAGAAAGAGTGTTTCAAAACTCCTCAATCAAAAGTAAAGTTCAACTCTGTTAGTTGAATGCACAGATCAGAAAGAAGTTTCACAGAATGCTTCTGTGTAGTTTTTATTTGACGATATTCCTTTTTTGGCGAAAGGCCTCGTAGCGCTCCAAATGACCAATTGCAGTTTCTAGAGAAAGGGTGTTTCAAATCTCCTCAATCAGAAGTAAGTTTCAACTCTCTTAGTTGAACACACAGATCAGAAATAAGTTTCACAGAATGCTTCTGTGTAGTTTTTATTTGAAGATATTGCTATTTCTGCGAAAGCCTCATAGCACTCCAAATATCCACTTTCAGTTACCTCAGAAAGAGTGTTTCAAAACACCTCAATAAAAAGTAATGTTCAACTCTGTTAGTTGATCTCACCGATCAGAAAGTAGATTCACTGAATGCTTCTGGGTAGTTTTTATTTGAATATATTCCTTTTTCTGCCATGGGCCTCATAGCACTACAAATGTCCAGTTGCAGTTTATATAGAAAGAATGTTTCAAAACTCTTCAATCAAAAGTAAGTTTCAACTCTGTTGGCTGAATGCAGAGAACAGAAAAATGTTTCAAAGAATGCTTCTTTGTAGTTTTTATTTGAATATATTACTTTTTCCGCGATATGCACCGTAGCACTACAAATGTCCACTTGCTGTTTCTACAGAAAGAGTGTTTCAGAACACCTCAATAAAAGGTGAGGTTCAACACTTTAGTTGAACTCACAGCTCAGAAAGAAGTTTCACAGAATGCTTCTGTGTAGTTTTTATTTGAATAGATTCCTTTTTCCGCGATAGGCCTCATAGCGCTCCAAATGTCCTCTTGTGGTTTGTACAGAATGAGTGTTTCAAAACTCCTCAATGAAATGTCAGTTTCAACTTGGTTAGTTGAACGCACAGATCAGAAAGAAGTTTCACAGACTGCTTCTTTGTAGTTTTTATTTGAATATATTCCTTTTTCTGCGATTGGCCTCGTAGCGCTAGAATTGTACACTTGCAGTTTCTACAGAAAGTGTGTTTGAAAAATCCTCAATCAAAAGTAAGCTTCTACACTGTTAGTAGAATGCACAAATCAGAAATATGTTTCACAGAATGCTTCTCTGTAGTTTTTATTTGAAGATATTCCTTTTTCCGCAATAGACCTCATAGGGCTCCAAATGTCCACTTCCAGTTTCTACAGAAAGTGTGTTTGAAAACTCCGCAATCAAAAGTAATTTTAAACTCTGATAGTTGAACGCACAGATCAGAAATAAGTTTCACAGAATGCCTCTGTGTAGTTTTTATTTCAGGAGATTCCTTTTTCCACCATAGGCCTCATAGCGCTCCAAATGTCCACTTTCAGTTTCTACAGAAAGAGTGTTTCAAAACTCCGCAATCAAAAGTAATTTTCAACTCTGATAGTTGAACGCACGGATCAGAAAGGAGGTTCGCAGAATGCTTCTGTGTAGTTTTTATTTGAAGATATTCCTTTTTCGGCGAAAGGCCTCGTAGCGCTCCAAATGACCAATTGCAGTTTCTAGGGAAAGAGTGTTTCAAATCTCCTCAATCAGAAGTAAGTTTCAACCCTCTTAGTTGAACACACAGATCAGAAATAAGTTTCACACAATGCTTCTGTGTAGTTTTTATTTGAAGATATTGCTATTTCTGTGAAAGCCTCATAGCACTCCAAATATCCACTTTCAGTTACCTCAGAAGGAGTGTTTCAAAACACCTAAATAAAAAAGTAATGTTCAACTCTGTTAGTTGATCTCACCGATCAGAAAGAAGATTCACTGAATGCTTCTGGGTAGTTTTTATTTGAATATATTCCTTTTTCTGCAATAGGCCTCATAGCACTCCAAATGTCCAGTTGCCGTTTCTATAGAAAGAATGTTTCAAAACTCTTCAATCAAAAGTAAGTTTCCAGTCTGTTGGCTGAATGCACAGAACAGAAAATGTTTCAGAGAATGCTTCTTTGTAGTTTGTATTTGAATATATTCCTTTTTCCACGATAGGCCTCATAGTGCTCCAAATGTCCACTTGCAGCTTCTACAATAAGAGGGATTCAAAACTTCTCAATCAGAAGTAACGCTCAACTCTTTTAGTTGAACGCACAGCTCAGAAAGAAGTTTCACTGAATGATTCTGCGTAGTTTTTATTTGAAGATATTCCTTTTTCCGCGATAGGCCTCATTGTGCTACAAATGTCCACTTGCAGTTTCTACAGATAGAGTGTTTCAAAACTCCTCCATCAAAAGTAAGGTTCAACACACTTAGTTGAACGTACAGATCAGAAAGAAGTTTCACAGAATTCTTCTGTGTAGTTTTTATTTGAAGGTATTCCTTTTTCCGCAATAGGCCTCATAGCGCTCCAGATGTCCACTTTCAGTTAAAACACAAAGAGTGTTTCAAAACTCCTCAATCAAAAGTAAGGTTCAACTCTGATAGTAGAACGCACAGATCAGAAATAAGTTTCACAGAATGCTTCTGTGTAGTCTTTATTTGAAGATATGCCTTTTTAAGCGATAGGTCTCATAACGCTCCAAATGTCCTCTTGCAGTTTCTACAGAAAGAGTGTTTCAAAACTCCTTAATTCAAAGTAAGGTCCAATTCTGTTAACTGAACGCACAGATCAGAAGGAAGTTTCACAAGATCCTTCTGTATACTTTTTATTTGAAGATATTACTTTTTCTGAGATAGGCCACATTGCACTCCAAATGTCCACTTGCAGTATATACAGAAAAAGTGTTTCCAATCTCCTCAATCAAAAGTGAGGTTCAACTCTCTTATTTGAACGCGCAGATCAGAAAAAAGTTTCACAGAATGCTTTGTGTAGATTGTATTTGAAGATATTCCTTTTTGCATGATAGGCCTCATAGCGATCAAAATTTCCACTTGCGCTTTCTACAGAAAGACTTTCAAAACTCCTGAATCAAAAGTAGTTTGCAACTCTGTTATTTCAACGGACATATCAGAGAGAAGTTTCACAGAATGCTTCTGTGTAGTTTTTATTTGAAGATATTACTTTTTCCACTATAGGCCTAATAGCGCTGCAAATATTCATTTGCAGTTTCTACAGAAAGAGTGTTTCAAAACTCCTCAATCAAAAGTAAAGTTCAACTCTGTTAGTTGAATGCACAGATCAGAAAGAAGTTTCACAGAATGCTTCTGTGTAGTTTTTATTTGACGATATTCCTTTTTTGGCGAAAGGCCTCGTAGCGCTCCAAATGACCAATTGCAGTTTCTAGAGAAAGGGTGTTTCAAATCTCCTCAATCAGAAGTAAGTTTCAACTCTCTTAGTTGAACACACAGATCAGAAATAAGTTTCACAGAATGCTTCTGTGTAGTTTTTATTTGAAGATATTGCTATTTCTGCGAAAGCCTCATAGCACTCCAAATATCCACTTTCAGTTACCTCAGAAAGAGTGTTTCAAAACACCTCAATAAAAAGTAATGTTCAACTCTGTTAGTTGATCTCACCGATCAGAAAGTAGATTCACTGAATGCTTCTGGGTAGTTTTTATTTGAATATATTCCTTTTTCTGCCATGGGCCTCATAGCACTACAAATGTCCAGTTGCAGTTTATATAGAAAGAATGTTTCAAAACTCTTCAATCAAAAGTAAGTTTCAACTCTGTTGGCTGAATGCAGAGAACAGAAAAATGTTTCAAAGAATGCTTCTTTGTAGTTTTTATTTGAATATATTACTTTTTCCGCGATATGCACCGTAGCACTACAAATGTCCACTTGCTGTTTCTACAGAAAGAGTGTTTCAGAACACCTCAATAAAAGGTGAGGTTCAACACTTTAGTTGAACTCACAGCTCAGAAAGAAGTTTCACAGAATGCTTCTGTGTAGTTTTTATTTGAATAGATTCCTTTTTCCGCGATAGGCCTCATAGCGCTCCAAATGTCCTCTTGTGGTTTGTACAGAATGAGTGTTTCAAAACTCCTCAATGAAATGTCAGTTTCAACTTGGTTAGTTGAACGCACAGATCAGAAAGAAGTTTCACAGACTGCTTCTTTGTAGTTTTTATTTGAATATATTCCTTTTTCTGCGATTGGCCTCGTAGCGCTAGAATTGTACACTTGCAGTTTCTACAGAAAGTGTGTTTGAAAAATCCTCAATCAAAAGTAAGCTTCTACACTGTTAGTAGAATGCACAAATCAGAAATATGTTTCACAGAATGCTTCTCTGTAGTTTTTATTTGAAGATATTCCTTTTTCCGCAATAGACCTCATAGGGCTCCAAATGTCCACTTCCAGTTTCTACAGAAAGTGTGTTTGAAAACTCCGCAATCAAAAGTAATTTTAAACTCTGATAGTTGAACGCACAGATCAGAAATAAGTTTCACAGAATGCCTCTGTGTAGTTTTTATTTCAGGAGATTCCTTTTTCCACCATAGGCCTCATAGCGCTCCAAATGTCCACTTTCAGTTTCTACAGAAAGAGTGTTTCAAAACTCCGCAATCAAAAGTAATTTTCAACTCTGATAGTTGAACGCACGGATCAGAAAGGAGGTTCGCAGAATGCTTCTGTGTAGTTTTTATTTGAAGATATTCCTTTTTCGGCGAAAGGCCTCGTAGCGCTCCAAATGACCAATTGCAGTTTCTAGGGAAAGAGTGTTTCAAATCTCCTCAATCAGAAGTAAGTTTCAACCCTCTTAGTTGAACACACAGATCAGAAATAAGTTTCACACAATGCTTCTGTGTAGTTTTTATTTGAAGATATTGCTATTTCTGTGAAAGCCTCATAGCACTCCAAATATCCACTTTCAGTTACCTCAGAAGGAGTGTTTCAAAACACCTAAATAAAAAAGTAATGTTCAACTCTGTTAGTTGATCTCACCGATCAGAAAGAAGATTCACTGAATGCTTCTGGGTAGTTTTTATTTGAATATATTCCTTTTTCTGCAATAGGCCTCATAGCACTCCAAATGTCCAGTTGCCGTTTCTATAGAAAGAATGTTTCAAAACTCTTCAATCAAAAGTAAGTTTCCAGTCTGTTGGCTGAATGCACAGAACAGAAAATGTTTCAGAGAATGCTTCTTTGTAGTTTGTATTTGAATATATTCCTTTTTCCACGATAGGCCTCATAGTGCTCCAAATGTCCACTTGCAGCTTCTACAATAAGAGGGATTCAAAACTTCTCAATCAGAAGTAACGCTCAACTCTTTTAGTTGAACGCACAGCTCAGAAAGAAGTTTCACTGAATGATTCTGCGTAGTTTTTATTTGAAGATATTCCTTTTTCCGCGATAGGCCTCATTGTGCTACAAATGTCCACTTGCAGTTTCTACAGATAGAGTGTTTCAAAACTCCTCCATCAAAAGTAAGGTTCAACACACTTAGTTGAACGTACAGATCAGAAAGAAGTTTCACAGAATTCTTCTGTGTAGTTTTTATTTGAAGGTATTCCTTTTTCCGCAATAGGCCTCATAGCGCTCCAGATGTCCACTTTCAGTTAAAACACAAAGAGTGTTTCAAAACTCCTCAATCAAAAGTAAGGTTCAACTCTGATAGTAGAACGCACAGATCAGAAATAAGTTTCACAGAATGCTTCTGTGTAGTCTTTATTTGAAGATATGCCTTTTTAAGCGATAGGTCTCATAACGCTCCAAATGTCCTCTTGCAGTTTCTACAGAAAGAGTGTTTCAAAACTCCTTAATTCAAAGTAAGGTCCAATTCTGTTAACTGAACGCACAGATCAGAAGGAAGTTTCACAAGATCCTTCTGTATACTTTTTATTTGAAGATATTCCTTTTTCTGAGATAGGCCACATTGCACTCCAAATGTCCACTTGCAGTATATACAGAAAAAGTGTTTCCAATCTCCTCAATCAAAAGTGAGGTTCAACTCTCTTATTTGAACGCGCAGATCAGAAAAAAGTTTCACAGAATGCTTTGTGTAGATTGTATTTGAAGATATTCCTTTTTGCATGATAGGCCTCATAGCGATCAAAATTTCCACTTGCGCTTTCTACAGAAAGACTTTCAAAACTCCTGAATCAAAAGTAGTTTGCAACTCTGTTATTTCAACGGACATATCAGAGAGAAGTTTCACAGAATGCTTCTGTGTAGTTTTTATTTGAAGATATTACTTTTTCCACTATAGGCCTAATAGCGCTGCAAATATTCATTTGCAGTTTCTACAGAAAGAGTGTTTCAAAACTCCTCAATCAAAAGTAAAGTTCAACTCTGTTAGTTGAATGCACAGATCAGAAAGAAGTTTCACAGAATGCTTCTGTGTAGTTTTTATTTGACGATATTCCTTTTTTGGCGAAAGGCCTCGTAGCGCTCCAAATGACCAATTGCAGTTTCTAGAGAAAGGGTGTTTCAAATCTCCTCAATCAGAAGTAAGTTTCAACTCTCTTAGTTGAACACACAGATCAGAAATAAGTTTCACAGAATGCTTCTGTGTAGTTTTTATTTGAAGATATTGCTATTTCTGCGAAAGCCTCATAGCACTCCAAATATCCACTTTCAGTTACCTCAGAAAGAGTGTTTCAAAACACCTCAATAAAAAGTAATGTTCAACTCTGTTAGTTGATCTCACCGATCAGAAAGTAGATTCACTGAATGCTTCTGGGTAGTTTTTATTTGAATATATTCCTTTTTCTGCCATGGGCCTCATAGCACTACAAATGTCCAGTTGCAGTTTATATAGAAAGAATGTTTCAAAACTCTTCAATCAAAAGTAAGTTTCAACTCTGTTGGCTGAATGCAGAGAACAGAAAAATGTTTCAAAGAATGCTTCTTTGTAGTTTTTATTTGAATATATTACTTTTTCCGCGATATGCACCGTAGCACTACAAATGTCCACTTGCTGTTTCTACAGAAAGAGTGTTTCAGAACACCTCAATAAAAGGTGAGGTTCAACACTTTAGTTGAACTCACAGCTCAGAAAGAAGTTTCACAGAATGCTTCTGTGTAGTTTTTATTTGAATATATTCCTTTTTCCGCGATAGGCCTCATAGCGCTCCAAATGTCCTCTTGTGGTTTGTACAGAATGAGTGTTTCAAAACTCCTCAATGAAATGTCAGTTTCAACTTGGTTAGTTGAACGCACAGATCAGAAAGAAGTTTCACAGACTGCTTCTTTGTAGTTTTTATTTGAATATATTCCTTTTTCTGCGATTGGCCTCGTAGCGCTAGAATTGTACACTTGCAGTTTCTACAGAAAGTGTGTTTGAAAAATCCTCAATCAAAAGTAAGCTTCTACACTGTTAGTAGAATGCACAAATCAGAAATATGTTTCACAGAATGCTTCTCTGTAGTTTTTATTTGAAGATATTCCTTTTTCCGCAATAGACCTCATAGGGCTCCAAATGTCCACTTCCAGTTTCTACAGAAAGTGTGTTTGAAAACTCCGCAATCAAAAGTAATTTTAAACTCTGATAGTTGAACGCACAGATCAGAAATAAGTTTCACAGAATGCCTCTGTGTAGTTTTTATTTCAGGAGATTCCTTTTTCCACCATAGGCCTCATAGCGCTCCAAATGTCCACTTTCAGTTTCTACAGAAAGAGTGTTTCAAAACTCCGCAATCAAAAGTAATTTTCAACTCTGATAGTTGAACGCACGGATCAGAAAGGAGGTTCGCAGAATGCTTCTGTGTAGTTTTTATTTGAAGATATTCCTTTTTCGGCGAAAGGCCTCGTAGCGCTCCAAATGACCAATTGCAGTTTCTAGGGAAAGAGTGTTTCAAATCTCCTCAATCAGAAGTAAGTTTCAACCCTCTTAGTTGAACACACAGATCAGAAATAAGTTTCACACAATGCTTCTGTGTAGTTTTTATTTGAAGATATTGCTATTTCTGTGAAAGCCTCATAGCACTCCAAATATCCACTTTCAGTTACCTCAGAAGGAGTGTTTCAAAACACCTAAATAAAAAAGTAATGTTCAACTCTGTTAGTTGATCTCACCGATCAGAAAGAAGATTCACTGAATGCTTCTGGGTAGTTTTTATTTGAATATATTCCTTTTTCTGCAATAGGCCTCATAGCACTCCAAATGTCCAGTTGCCGTTTCTATAGAAAGAATGTTTCAAAACTCTTCAATCAAAAGTAAGTTTCCAGTCTGTTGGCTGAATGCACAGAACAGAAAATGTTTCAGAGAATGCTTCTTTGTAGTTTGTATTTGAATATATTCCTTTTTCCACGATAGGCCTCATAGTGCTCCAAATGTCCACTTGCAGCTTCTACAATAAGAGGGATTCAAAACTTCTCAATCAGAAGTAACGCTCAACTCTTTTAGTTGAACGCACAGCTCAGAAAGAAGTTTCACTGAATGATTCTGCGTAGTTTTTATTTGAAGATATTCCTTTTTCCGCGATAGGCCTCATTGTGCTACAAATGTCCACTTGCAGTTTCTACAGATAGAGTGTTTCAAAACTCCTCCATCAAAAGTAAGGTTCAACACACTTAGTTGAACGTACAGATCAGAAAGAAGTTTCACAGAATTCTTCTGTGTAGTTTTTATTTGAAGGTATTCCTTTTTCCGCAATAGGCCTCATAGCGCTCCAGATGTCCACTTTCAGTTAAAACACAAAGAGTGTTTCAAAACTCCTCAATCAAAAGTAAGGTTCAACTCTGATAGTAGAACGCACAGATCAGAAATAAGTTTCACAGAATGCTTCTGTGTAGTCTTTATTTGAAGATATGCCTTTTTAAGCGATAGGTCTCATAACGCTCCAAATGTCCTCTTGCAGTTTCTACAGAAAGAGTGTTTCAAAACTCCTTAATTCAAAGTAAGGTCCAATTCTGTTAACTGAACGCACAGATCAGAAGGAAGTTTCACAAGATCCTTCTGTATACTTTTTATTTGAAGATATTACTTTTTCTGAGATAGGCCACATTGCACTCCAAATGTCCACTTGCAGTATATACAGAAAAAGTGTTTCCAATCTCCTCAATCAAAAGTGAGGTTCAACTCTCTTATTTGAACGCGCAGATCAGAAAAAAGTTTCACAGAATGCTTTGTGTAGATTGTATTTGAAGATATTCCTTTTTGCATGATAGGCCTCATAGCGATCAAAATTTCCACTTGCGCTTTCTACAGAAAGACTTTCAAAACTCCTGAATCAAAAGTAGTTTGCAACTCTGTTATTTCAACGGACATATCAGAGAGAAGTTTCACAGAATGCTTCTGTGTAGTTTTTATTTGAAGATATTACTTTTTCCACTATAGGCCTAATAGCGCTGCAAATATTCATTTGCAGTTTCTACAGAAAGAGTGTTTCAAAACTCCTCAATCAAAAGTAAAGTTCAACTCTGTTAGTTGAATGCACAGATCAGAAAGAAGTTTCACAGAATGCTTCTGTGTAGTTTTTATTTGACGATATTCCTTTTTTGGCGAAAGGCCTCGTAGCGCTCCAAATGACCAATTGCAGTTTCTAGAGAAAGGGTGTTTCAAATCTCCTCAATCAGAAGTAAGTTTCAACTCTCTTAGTTGAACACACAGATCAGAAATAAGTTTCACAGAATGCTTCTGTGTAGTTTTTATTTGAAGATATTGCTATTTCTGCGAAAGCCTCATAGCACTCCAAATATCCACTTTCAGTTACCTCAGAAAGAGTGTTTCAAAACACCTCAATAAAAAGTAATGTTCAACTCTGTTAGTTGATCTCACCGATCAGAAAGTAGATTCACTGAATGCTTCTGGGTAGTTTTTATTTGAATATATTCCTTTTTCTGCCATGGGCCTCATAGCACTACAAATGTCCAGTTGCAGTTTATATAGAAAGAATGTTTCAAAACTCTTCAATCAAAAGTAAGTTTCAACTCTGTTGGCTGAATGCAGAGAACAGAAAAATGTTTCAAAGAATGCTTCTTTGTAGTTTTTATTTGAATATATTACTTTTTCCGCGATATGCACCGTAGCACTACAAATGTCCACTTGCTGTTTCTACAGAAAGAGTGTTTCAGAACACCTCAATAAAAGGTGAGGTTCAACACTTTAGTTGAACTCACAGCTCAGAAAGAAGTTTCACAGAATGCTTCTGTGTAGTTTTTATTTGAATAGATTCCTTTTTCCGCGATAGGCCTCATAGCGCTCCAAATGTCCTCTTGTGGTTTGTACAGAATGAGTGTTTCAAAACTCCTCAATGAAATGTCAGTTTCAACTTGGTTAGTTGAACGCACAGATCAGAAAGAAGTTTCACAGACTGCTTCTTTGTAGTTTTTATTTGAATATATTCCTTTTTCTGCGATTGGCCTCGTAGCGCTAGAATTGTACACTTGCAGTTTCTACAGAAAGTGTGTTTGAAAAATCCTCAATCAAAAGTAAGCTTCTACACTGTTAGTAGAATGCACAAATCAGAAATATGTTTCACAGAATGCTTCTCTGTAGTTTTTATTTGAAGATATTCCTTTTTCCGCAATAGACCTCATAGGGCTCCAAATGTCCACTTCCAGTTTCTACAGAAAGTGTGTTTGAAAACTCCGCAATCAAAAGTAATTTTAAACTCTGATAGTTGAACGCACAGATCAGAAATAAGTTTCACAGAATGCCTCTGTGTAGTTTTTATTTCAGGAGATTCCTTTTTCCACCATAGGCCTCATAGCGCTCCAAATGTCCACTTTCAGTTTCTACAGAAAGAGTGTTTCAAAACTCCGCAATCAAAAGTAATTTTCAACTCTGATAGTTGAACGCACGGATCAGAAAGGAGGTTCGCAGAATGCTTCTGTGTAGTTTTTATTTGAAGATATTCCTTTTTCGGCGAAAGGCCTCGTAGCGCTCCAAATGACCAATTGCAGTTTCTAGGGAAAGAGTGTTTCAAATCTCCTCAATCAGAAGTAAGTTTCAACCCTCTTAGTTGAACACACAGATCAGAAATAAGTTTCACACAATGCTTCTGTGTAGTTTTTATTTGAAGATATTGCTATTTCTGTGAAAGCCTCATAGCACTCCAAATATCCACTTTCAGTTACCTCAGAAGGAGTGTTTCAAAACACCTAAATAAAAAAGTAATGTTCAACTCTGTTAGTTGATCTCACCGATCAGAAAGAAGATTCACTGAATGCTTCTGGGTAGTTTTTATTTGAATATATTCCTTTTTCTGCAATAGGCCTCATAGCACTCCAAATGTCCAGTTGCCGTTTCTATAGAAAGAATGTTTCAAAACTCTTCAATCAAAAGTAAGTTTCCAGTCTGTTGGCTGAATGCACAGAACAGAAAATGTTTCAGAGAATGCTTCTTTGTAGTTTGTATTTGAATATATTCCTTTTTCCACGATAGGCCTCATAGTGCTCCAAATGTCCACTTGCAGCTTCTACAATAAGAGGGATTCAAAACTTCTCAATCAGAAGTAACGCTCAACTCTTTTAGTTGAACGCACAGCTCAGAAAGAAGTTTCACTGAATGATTCTGCGTAGTTTTTATTTGAAGATATTCCTTTTTCCGCGATAGGCCTCATTGTGCTACAAATGTCCACTTGCAGTTTCTACAGATAGAGTGTTTCAAAACTCCTCCATCAAAAGTAAGGTTCAACACACTTAGTTGAACGTACAGATCAGAAAGAAGTTTCACAGAATTCTTCTGTGTAGTTTTTATTTGAAGGTATTCCTTTTTCCGCAATAGGCCTCATAGCGCTCCAGATGTCCACTTTCAGTTAAAACACAAAGAGTGTTTCAAAACTCCTCAATCAAAAGTAAGGTTCAACTCTGATAGTAGAACGCACAGATCAGAAATAAGTTTCACAGAATGCTTCTGTGTAGTCTTTATTTGAAGATATGCCTTTTTAAGCGATAGGTCTCATAACGCTCCAAATGTCCTCTTGCAGTTTCTACAGAAAGAGTGTTTCAAAACTCCTTAATTCAAAGTAAGGTCCAATTCTGTTAACTGAACGCACAGATCAGAAGGAAGTTTCACAAGATCCTTCTGTATACTTTTTATTTGAAGATATTACTTTTTCTGAGATAGGCCACATTGCACTCCAAATGTCCACTTGCAGTATATACAGAAAAAGTGTTTCCAATCTCCTCAATCAAAAGTGAGGTTCAACTCTCTTATTTGAACGCGCAGATCAGAAAAAAGTTTCACAGAATGCTTTGTGTAGATTGTATTTGAAGATATTCCTTTTTGCATGATAGGCCTCATAGCGATCAAAATTTCCACTTGCGCTTTCTACAGAAAGACTTTCAAAACTCCTGAATCAAAAGTAGTTTGCAACTCTGTTATTTCAACGGACATATCAGAGAGAAGTTTCACAGAATGCTTCTGTGTAGTTTTTATTTGAAGATATTACTTTTTCCACTATAGGCCTAATAGCGCTGCAAATATTCATTTGCAGTTTCTACAGAAAGAGTGTTTCAAAACTCCTCAATCAAAAGTAAAGTTCAACTCTGTTAGTTGAATGCACAGATCAGAAAGAAGTTTCACAGAATGCTTCTGTGTAGTTTTTATTTGACGATATTCCTTTTTTGGCGAAAGGCCTCGTAGCGCTCCAAATGACCAATTGCAGTTTCTAGAGAAAGGGTGTTTCAAATCTCCTCAATCAGAAGTAAGTTTCAACTCTCTTAGTTGAACACACAGATCAGAAATAAGTTTCACAGAATGCTTCTGTGTAGTTTTTATTTGAAGATATTGCTATTTCTGCGAAAGCCTCATAGCACTCCAAATATCCACTTTCAGTTACCTCAGAAAGAGTGTTTCAAAACACCTCAATAAAAAGTAATGTTCAACTCTGTTAGTTGATCTCACCGATCAGAAAGTAGATTCACTGAATGCTTCTGGGTAGTTTTTATTTGAATATATTCCTTTTTCTGCCATGGGCCTCATAGCACTACAAATGTCCAGTTGCAGTTTATATAGAAAGAATGTTTCAAAACTCTTCAATCAAAAGTAAGTTTCAACTCTGTTGGCTGAATGCAGAGAACAGAAAAATGTTTCAAAGAATGCTTCTTTGTAGTTTTTATTTGAATATATTACTTTTTCCGCGATATGCACCGTAGCACTACAAATGTCCACTTGCTGTTTCTACAGAAAGAGTGTTTCAGAACACCTCAATAAAAGGTGAGG
Source organism: Symphalangus syndactylus (assembly GCF_028878055.3). Lineage (NCBI taxonomy): Eukaryota > Metazoa > Chordata > Mammalia > Primates > Hylobatidae > Symphalangus > Symphalangus syndactylus. The sequence continues at coordinate 43,395,761 of NC_072434.2, read as the reverse complement.
TTCAACACTTTAGTTGAACTCACAGCTCAGAAAGAAGTTTCACAGAATGCTTCTGTGTAGTTTTTATTTGAATAGATTCCTTTTTCCGCGATAGGCCTCATAGCGCTCCAAATGTCCTCTTGTGGTTTGTACAGAATGAGTGTTTCAAAACTCCTCAATGAAATGTCAGTTTCAACTTGGTTAGTTGAACGCACAGATCAGAAAGAAGTTTCACAGACTGCTTCTTTGTAGTTTTTATTTGAATATATTCCTTTTTCTGCGATTGGCCTCGTAGCGCTAGAATTGTACACTTGCAGTTTCTACAGAAAGTGTGTTTGAAAAATCCTCAATCAAAAGTAAGCTTCTACACTGTTAGTAGAATGCACAAATCAGAAATATGTTTCACAGAATGCTTCTCTGTAGTTTTTATTTGAAGATATTCCTTTTTCCGCAATAGACCTCATAGGGCTCCAAATGTCCACTTCCAGTTTCTACAGAAAGTGTGTTTGAAAACTCCGCAATCAAAAGTAATTTTAAACTCTGATAGTTGAACGCACAGATCAGAAATAAGTTTCACAGAATGCCTCTGTGTAGTTTTTATTTCAGGAGATTCCTTTTTCCACCATAGGCCTCATAGCGCTCCAAATGTCCACTTTCAGTTTCTACAGAAAGAGTGTTTCAAAACTCCGCAATCAAAAGTAATTTTCAACTCTGATAGTTGAACGCACGGATCAGAAAGGAGGTTCGCAGAATGCTTCTGTGTAGTTTTTATTTGAAGATATTCCTTTTTCGGCGAAAGGCCTCGTAGCGCTCCAAATGACCAATTGCAGTTTCTAGGGAAAGAGTGTTTCAAATCTCCTCAATCAGAAGTAAGTTTCAACCCTCTTAGTTGAACACACAGATCAGAAATAAGTTTCACACAATGCTTCTGTGTAGTTTTTATTTGAAGATATTGCTATTTCTGTGAAAGCCTCATAGCACTCCAAATATCCACTTTCAGTTACCTCAGAAGGAGTGTTTCAAAACACCTAAATAAAAAAGTAATGTTCAACTCTGTTAGTTGATCTCACCGATCAGAAAGAAGATTCACTGAATGCTTCTGGGTAGTTTTTATTTGAATATATTCCTTTTTCTGCAATAGGCCTCATAGCACTCCAAATGTCCAGTTGCCGTTTCTATAGAAAGAATGTTTCAAAACTCTTCAATCAAAAGTAAGTTTCCAGTCTGTTGGCTGAATGCACAGAACAGAAAATGTTTCAGAGAATGCTTCTTTGTAGTTTGTATTTGAATATATTCCTTTTTCCACGATAGGCCTCATAGTGCTCCAAATGTCCACTTGCAGCTTCTACAATAAGAGGGATTCAAAACTTCTCAATCAGAAGTAACGCTCAACTCTTTTAGTTGAACGCACAGCTCAGAAAGAAGTTTCACTGAATGATTCTGCGTAGTTTTTATTTGAAGATATTCCTTTTTCCGCGATAGGCCTCATTGTGCTACAAATGTCCACTTGCAGTTTCTACAGATAGAGTGTTTCAAAACTCCTCCATCAAAAGTAAGGTTCAACACACTTAGTTGAACGTACAGATCAGAAAGAAGTTTCACAGAATTCTTCTGTGTAGTTTTTATTTGAAGGTATTCCTTTTTCCGCAATAGGCCTCATAGCGCTCCAGATGTCCACTTTCAGTTAAAACACAAAGAGTGTTTCAAAACTCCTCAATCAAAAGTAAGGTTCAACTCTGATAGTAGAACGCACAGATCAGAAATAAGTTTCACAGAATGCTTCTGTGTAGTCTTTATTTGAAGATATGCCTTTTTAAGCGATAGGTCTCATAACGCTCCAAATGTCCTCTTGCAGTTTCTACAGAAAGAGTGTTTCAAAACTCCTTAATTCAAAGTAAGGTCCAATTCTGTTAACTGAACGCACAGATCAGAAGGAAGTTTCACAAGATCCTTCTGTATACTTTTTATTTGAAGATATTACTTTTTCTGAGATAGGCCACATTGCACTCCAAATGTCCACTTGCAGTATATACAGAAAAAGTGTTTCCAATCTCCTCAATCAAAAGTGAGGTTCAACTCTCTTATTTGAACGCGCAGATCAGAAAAAAGTTTCACAGAATGCTTTGTGTAGATTGTATTTGAAGATATTCCTTTTTGCATGATAGGCCTCATAGCGATCAAAATTTCCACTTGCGCTTTCTACAGAAAGACTTTCAAAACTCCTGAATCAAAAGTAGTTTGCAACTCTGTTATTTCAACGGACATATCAGAGAGAAGTTTCACAGAATGCTTCTGTGTAGTTTTTATTTGAAGATATTACTTTTTCCACTATAGGCCTAATAGCGCTGCAAATATTCATTTGCAGTTTCTACAGAAAGAGTGTTTCAAAACTCCTCAATCAAAAGTAAAGTTCAACTCTGTTAGTTGAATGCACAGATCAGAAAGAAGTTTCACAGAATGCTTCTGTGTAGTTTTTATTTGACGATATTCCTTTTTTGGCGAAAGGCCTCGTAGCGCTCCAAATGACCAATTGCAGTTTCTAGAGAAAGGGTGTTTCAAATCTCCTCAATCAGAAGTAAGTTTCAACTCTCTTAGTTGAACACACAGATCAGAAATAAGTTTCACAGAATGCTTCTGTGTAGTTTTTATTTGAAGATATTGCTATTTCTGCGAAAGCCTCATAGCACTCCAAATATCCACTTTCAGTTACCTCAGAAAGAGTGTTTCAAAACACCTCAATAAAAAGTAATGTTCAACTCTGTTAGTTGATCTCACCGATCAGAAAGTAGATTCACTGAATGCTTCTGGGTAGTTTTTATTTGAATATATTCCTTTTTCTGCCATGGGCCTCATAGCACTACAAATGTCCAGTTGCAGTTTATATAGAAAGAATGTTTCAAAACTCTTCAATCAAAAGTAAGTTTCAACTCTGTTGGCTGAATGCAGAGAACAGAAAAATGTTTCAAAGAATGCTTCTTTGTAGTTTTTATTTGAATATATTACTTTTTCCGCGATATGCACCGTAGCACTACAAATGTCCACTTGCTGTTTCTACAGAAAGAGTGTTTCAGAACACCTCAATAAAAGGTGAGGTTCAACACTTTAGTTGAACTCACAGCTCAGAAAGAAGTTTCACAGAATGCTTCTGTGTAGTTTTTATTTGAATAGATTCCTTTTTCCGCGATAGGCCTCATAGCGCTCCAAATGTCCTCTTGTGGTTTGTACAGAATGAGTGTTTCAAAACTCCTCAATGAAATGTCAGTTTCAACTTGGTTAGTTGAACGCACAGATCAGAAAGAAGTTTCACAGACTGCTTCTTTGTAGTTTTTATTTGAATATATTCCTTTTTCTGCGATTGGCCTCGTAGCGCTAGAATTGTACACTTGCAGTTTCTACAGAAAGTGTGTTTGAAAAATCCTCAATCAAAAGTAAGCTTCTACACTGTTAGTAGAATGCACAAATCAGAAATATGTTTCACAGAATGCTTCTCTGTAGTTTTTATTTGAAGATATTCCTTTTTCCGCAATAGACCTCATAGGGCTCCAAATGTCCACTTCCAGTTTCTACAGAAAGTGTGTTTGAAAACTCCGCAATCAAAAGTAATTTTAAACTCTGATAGTTGAACGCACAGATCAGAAATAAGTTTCACAGAATGCCTCTGTGTAGTTTTTATTTCAGGAGATTCCTTTTTCCACCATAGGCCTCATAGCGCTCCAAATGTCCACTTTCAGTTTCTACAGAAAGAGTGTTTCAAAACTCCGCAATCAAAAGTAATTTTCAACTCTGATAGTTGAACGCACGGATCAGAAAGGAGGTTCGCAGAATGCTTCTGTGTAGTTTTTATTTGAAGATATTCCTTTTTCGGCGAAAGGCCTCGTAGCGCTCCAAATGACCAATTGCAGTTTCTAGGGAAAGAGTGTTTCAAATCTCCTCAATCAGAAGTAAGTTTCAACCCTCTTAGTTGAACACACAGATCAGAAATAAGTTTCACACAATGCTTCTGTGTAGTTTTTATTTGAAGATATTGCTATTTCTGTGAAAGCCTCATAGCACTCCAAATATCCACTTTCAGTTACCTCAGAAGGAGTGTTTCAAAACACCTAAATAAAAAAGTAATGTTCAACTCTGTTAGTTGATCTCACCGATCAGAAAGAAGATTCACTGAATGCTTCTGGGTAGTTTTTATTTGAATATATTCCTTTTTCTGCAATAGGCCTCATAGCACTCCAAATGTCCAGTTGCCGTTTCTATAGAAAGAATGTTTCAAAACTCTTCAATCAAAAGTAAGTTTCCAGTCTGTTGGCTGAATGCACAGAACAGAAAATGTTTCAGAGAATGCTTCTTTGTAGTTTGTATTTGAATATATTCCTTTTTCCACGATAGGCCTCATAGTGCTCCAAATGTCCACTTGCAGCTTCTACAATAAGAGGGATTCAAAACTTCTCAATCAGAAGTAACGCTCAACTCTTTTAGTTGAACGCACAGCTCAGAAAGAAGTTTCACTGAATGATTCTGCGTAGTTTTTATTTGAAGATATTCCTTTTTCCGCGATAGGCCTCATTGTGCTACAAATGTCCACTTGCAGTTTCTACAGATAGAGTGTTTCAAAACTCCTCCATCAAAAGTAAGGTTCAACACACTTAGTTGAACGTACAGATCAGAAAGAAGTTTCACAGAATTCTTCTGTGTAGTTTTTATTTGAAGGTATTCCTTTTTCCGCAATAGGCCTCATAGCGCTCCAGATGTCCACTTTCAGTTAAAACACAAAGAGTGTTTCAAAACTCCTCAATCAAAAGTAAGGTTCAACTCTGATAGTAGAACGCACAGATCAGAAATAAGTTTCACAGAATGCTTCTGTGTAGTCTTTATTTGAAGATATGCCTTTTTAAGCGATAGGTCTCATAACGCTCCAAATGTCCTCTTGCAGTTTCTACAGAAAGAGTGTTTCAAAACTCCTTAATTCAAAGTAAGGTCCAATTCTGTTAACTGAACGCACAGATCAGAAGGAAGTTTCACAAGATCCTTCTGTATACTTTTTATTTGAAGATATTCCTTTTTCTGAGATAGGCCACATTGCACTCCAAATGTCCACTTGCAGTATATACAGAAAAAGTGTTTCCAATCTCCTCAATCAAAAGTGAGGTTCAACTCTCTTATTTGAACGCGCAGATCAGAAAAAAGTTTCACAGAATGCTTTGTGTAGATTGTATTTGAAGATATTCCTTTTTGCATGATAGGCCTCATAGCGATCAAAATTTCCACTTGCGCTTTCTACAGAAAGACTTTCAAAACTCCTGAATCAAAAGTAGTTTGCAACTCTGTTATTTCAACGGACATATCAGAGAGAAGTTTCACAGAATGCTTCTGTGTAGTTTTTATTTGAAGATATTACTTTTTCCACTATAGGCCTAATAGCGCTGCAAATATTCATTTGCAGTTTCTACAGAAAGAGTGTTTCAAAACTCCTCAATCAAAAGTAAAGTTCAACTCTGTTAGTTGAATGCACAGATCAGAAAGAAGTTTCACAGAATGCTTCTGTGTAGTTTTTATTTGACGATATTCCTTTTTTGGCGAAAGGCCTCGTAGCGCTCCAAATGACCAATTGCAGTTTCTAGAGAAAGGGTGTTTCAAATCTCCTCAATCAGAAGTAAGTTTCAACTCTCTTAGTTGAACACACAGATCAGAAATAAGTTTCACAGAATGCTTCTGTGTAGTTTTTATTTGAAGATATTGCTATTTCTGCGAAAGCCTCATAGCACTCCAAATATCCACTTTCAGTTACCTCAGAAAGAGTGTTTCAAAACACCTCAATAAAAAGTAATGTTCAACTCTGTTAGTTGATCTCACCGATCAGAAAGTAGATTCACTGAATGCTTCTGGGTAGTTTTTATTTGAATATATTCCTTTTTCTGCCATGGGCCTCATAGCACTACAAATGTCCAGTTGCAGTTTATATAGAAAGAATGTTTCAAAACTCTTCAATCAAAAGTAAGTTTCAACTCTGTTGGCTGAATGCAGAGAACAGAAAAATGTTTCAAAGAATGCTTCTTTGTAGTTTTTATTTGAATATATTACTTTTTCCGCGATATGCACCGTAGCACTACAAATGTCCACTTGCTGTTTCTACAGAAAGAGTGTTTCAGAACACCTCAATAAAAGGTGAGGTTCAACACTTTAGTTGAACTCACAGCTCAGAAAGAAGTTTCACAGAATGCTTCTGTGTAGTTTTTATTTGAATAGATTCCTTTTTCCGCGATAGGCCTCATAGCGCTCCAAATGTCCTCTTGTGGTTTGTACAGAATGAGTGTTTCAAAACTCCTCAATGAAATGTCAGTTTCAACTTGGTTAGTTGAACGCACAGATCAGAAAGAAGTTTCACAGACTGCTTCTTTGTAGTTTTTATTTGAATATATTCCTTTTTCTGTGATTGGCCTCGTAGCGCTAGAATTGTACACTTGCAGTTTCTACAGAAAGTGTGTTTGAAAAATCCTCAATCAAAAGTAAGCTTCTACACTGTTAGTAGAATGCACAAATCAGAAATATGTTTCACAGAATGCTTCTCTGTAGTTTTTATTTGAAGATATTCCTTTTTCCGCAATAGACCTCATAGGGCTCCAAATGTCCACTTCCAGTTTCTACAGAAAGTGTGTTTGAAAACTCCGCAATCAAAAGTAATTTTAAACTCTGATAGTTGAACGCACAGATCAGAAATAAGTTTCACAGAATGCCTCTGTGTAGTTTTTATTTCAGGAGATTCCTTTTTCCACCATAGGCCTCATAGCGCTCCAAATGTCCACTTTCAGTTTCTACAGAAAGAGTGTTTCAAAACTCCGCAATCAAAAGTAATTTTCAACTCTGATAGTTGAACGCACGGATCAGAAAGGAGGTTCGCAGAATGCTTCTGTGTAGTTTTTATTTGAAGATATTCCTTTTTCGGCGAAAGGCCTCGTAGCGCTCCAAATGACCAATTGCAGTTTCTAGGGAAAGAGTGTTTCAAATCTCCTCAATCAGAAGTAAGTTTCAACCCTCTTAGTTGAACACACAGATCAGAAATAAGTTTCACACAATGCTTCTGTGTAGTTTTTATTTGAAGATATTGCTATTTCTGTGAAAGCCTCATAGCACTCCAAATATCCACTTTCAGTTACCTCAGAAGGAGTGTTTCAAAACACCTAAATAAAAAAGTAATGTTCAACTCTGTTAGTTGATCTCACCGATCAGAAAGAAGATTCACTGAATGCTTCTGGGTAGTTTTTATTTGAATATATTCCTTTTTCTGCAATAGGCCTCATAGCACTCCAAATGTCCAGTTGCCGTTTCTATAGAAAGAATGTTTCAAAACTCTTCAATCAAAAGTAAGTTTCCAGTCTGTTGGCTGAATGCACAGAACAGAAAATGTTTCAGAGAATGCTTCTTTGTAGTTTGTATTTGAATATATTCCTTTTTCCACGATAGGCCTCATAGTGCTCCAAATGTCCACTTGCAGCTTCTACAATAAGAGGGATTCAAAACTTCTCAATCAGAAGTAACGCTCAACTCTTTTAGTTGAACGCACAGCTCAGAAAGAAGTTTCACTGAATGATTCTGCGTAGTTTTTATTTGAAGATATTCCTTTTTCCGCGATAGGCCTCATTGTGCTACAAATGTCCACTTGCAGTTTCTACAGATAGAGTGTTTCAAAACTCCTCCATCAAAAGTAAGGTTCAACACACTTAGTTGAACGTACAGATCAGAAAGAAGTTTCACAGAATTCTTCTGTGTAGTTTTTATTTGAAGGTATTCCTTTTTCCGCAATAGGCCTCATAGCGCTCCAGATGTCCACTTTCAGTTAAAACACAAAGAGTGTTTCAAAACTCCTCAATCAAAAGTAAGGTTCAACTCTGATAGTAGAACGCACAGATCAGAAATAAGTTTCACAGAATGCTTCTGTGTAGTCTTTATTTGAAGATATGCCTTTTTAAGCGATAGGTCTCATAACGCTCCAAATGTCCTCTTGCAGTTTCTACAGAAAGAGTGTTTCAAAACTCCTTAATTCAAAGTAAGGTCCAATTCTGTTAACTGAACGCACAGATCAGAAGGAAGTTTCACAAGATCCTTCTGTATACTTTTTATTTGAAGATATTACTTTTTCTGAGATAGGCCACATTGCACTCCAAATGTCCACTTGCAGTATATACAGAAAAAGTGTTTCCAATCTCCTCAATCAAAAGTGAGGTTCAACTCTCTTATTTGAACGCGCAGATCAGAAAAAAGTTTCACAGAATGCTTTGTGTAGATTGTATTTGAAGATATTCCTTTTTGCATGATAGGCCTCATAGCGATCAAAATTTCCACTTGCGCTTTCTACAGAAAGACTTTCAAAACTCCTGAATCAAAAGTAGTTTGCAACTCTGTTATTTCAACGGACATATCAGAGAGAAGTTTCACAGAATGCTTCTGTGTAGTTTTTATTTGAAGATATTACTTTTTCCACTATAGGCCTAATAGCGCTGCAAATATTCATTTGCAGTTTCTACAGAAAGAGTGTTTCAAAACTCCTCAATCAAAAGTAAAGTTCAACTCTGTTAGTTGAATGCACAGATCAGAAAGAAGTTTCACAGAATGCTTCTGTGTAGTTTTTATTTGACGATATTCCTTTTTTGGCGAAAGGCCTCGTAGCGCTCCAAATGACCAATTGCAGTTTCTAGAGAAAGGGTGTTTCAAATCTCCTCAATCAGAAGTAAGTTTCAACTCTCTTAGTTGAACACACAGATCAGAAATAAGTTTCACAGAATGCTTCTGTGTAGTTTTTATTTGAAGATATTGCTATTTCTGCGAAAGCCTCATAGCACTCCAAATATCCACTTTCAGTTACCTCAGAAAGAGTGTTTCAAAACACCTCAATAAAAAGTAATGTTCAACTCTGTTAGTTGATCTCACCGATCAGAAAGTAGATTCACTGAATGCTTCTGGGTAGTTTTTATTTGAATATATTCCTTTTTCTGCCATGGGCCTCATAGCACTACAAATGTCCAGTTGCAGTTTATATAGAAAGAATGTTTCAAAACTCTTCAATCAAAAGTAAGTTTCAACTCTGTTGGCTGAATGCAGAGAACAGAAAAATGTTTCAAAGAATGCTTCTTTGTAGTTTTTATTTGAATATATTACTTTTTCCGCGATATGCACCGTAGCACTACAAATGTCCACTTGCTGTTTCTACAGAAAGAGTGTTTCAGAACACCTCAATAAAAGGTGAGGTTCAACACTTTAGTTGAACTCACAGCTCAGAAAGAAGTTTCACAGAATGCTTCTGTGTAGTTTTTATTTGAATATATTCCTTTTTCCGCGATAGGCCTCATAGCGCTCCAAATGTCCTCTTGTGGTTTGTACAGAATGAGTGTTTCAAAACTCCTCAATGAAATGTCAGTTTCAACTTGGTTAGTTGAACGCACAGATCAGAAAGAAGTTTCACAGACTGCTTCTTTGTAGTTTTTATTTGAATATATTCCTTTTTCTGCGATTGGCCTCGTAGCGCTAGAATTGTACACTTGCAGTTTCTACAGAAAGTGTGTTTGAAAAATCCTCAATCAAAAGTAAGCTTCTACACTGTTAGTAGAATGCACAAATCAGAAATATGTTTCACAGAATGCTTCTCTGTAGTTTTTATTTGAAGATATTCCTTTTTCCGCAATAGACCTCATAGGGCTCCAAATGTCCACTTCCAGTTTCTACAGAAAGTGTGTTTGAAAACTCCGCAATCAAAAGTAATTTTAAACTCTGATAGTTGAACGCACAGATCAGAAATAAGTTTCACAGAATGCCTCTGTGTAGTTTTTATTTCAGGAGATTCCTTTTTCCACCATAGGCCTCATAGCGCTCCAAATGTCCACTTTCAGTTTCTACAGAAAGAGTGTTTCAAAACTCCGCAATCAAAAGTAATTTTCAACTCTGATAGTTGAACGCACGGATCAGAAAGGAGGTTCGCAGAATGCTTCTGTGTAGTTTTTATTTGAAGATATTCCTTTTTCGGCGAAAGGCCTCGTAGCGCTCCAAATGTCCAGTTGCCGTTTCTATAGAAAGAATGTTTCAAAACTCTTCAATCAAAAGTAAGTTTCAAGTCTGTTGGCTGAATGCACAGAACAGAAAATGTTTCAGAGAATGCTTCTTTGTAGTTTTTATTTGAATATATTCCTTTTTCCACGATAGGCCTCATAGTGCTCCAAATGTCCACTTGCAGCTTCTACAATAAGAGGGATTCAAAACTTCTCAATCAGAAGTAACGCTCAACTCTTTTAGTTGAACGCACAGCTCAGAAAGAAGTTTCACTGAATGATTCTGCGTAGTTTTTATTTGAAGATATTCCTTTTTCCGCGATAGGCCTCATTGTGCTACAAATGTCCACTTGCAGTTTCTACAGATAGAGTGTTTCAAAACTCCTCCATCAAAAGTAAGGTTCAACACACTTAGTTGAACGTACAGATCAGAAAGAAGTTTCACAGAATTCTTCTGTGTAGTTTTTATTTGAAGGTATTCCTTTTTCCGCAATAGGCCTCATAGCGCTCCAGATGTCCACTTTCAGTTAAAACACAAAGAGTGTTTCAAAACTCCTCAATCAAAAGTAAGGTTCAACTCTGATAGTAGAACGCACAGATCAGAAATAAGTTTCACAGAATGCTTCTGTGTAGTCTTTATTTGAAGATATGCCTTTTTAAGCGATAGGTCTCATAACGCTCCAAATGTCCTCTTGCAGTTTCTACAGAAAGAGTGTTTCAAAACTCCTTAATTCAAAGTAAGGTCCAATTCTGTTAACTGAACGCACAGATCAGAAGGAAGTTTCACAAGATCCTTCTGTATACTTTTTATTTGAAGATATTCCTTTTTCTGAGATAGGCCACATTGCACTCCAAATGTCCACTTGCAGTATATACAGAAAAAGTGTTTCCAATCTCCTCAATCAAAAGTGAGGTTCAACTCTCTTATTTGAACGCGCAGATCAGAAAAAAGTTTCACAGAATGCTTTGTGTAGATTGTATTTGAAGATATTCCTTTTTGCATGATAGGCCTCATAGCGATCAAAATTTCCACTTGCGCTTTCTACAGAAAGACTTTCAAAACTCCTGAATCAAAAGTAGTTTGCAACTCTGTTATTTCAACGGACATATCAGAGAGAAGTTTCACAGAATGCTTCTGTGTAGTTTTTATTTGAAGATATTACTTTTTCCACTATAGGCCTAATAGCGCTGCAAATATTCATTTGCAGTTTCTACAGAAAGAGTGTTTCAAAACTCCTCAATCAAAAGTAAAGTTCAACTCTGTTAGTTGAATGCACAGATCAGAAAGAAGTTTCACAGAATGCTTCTGTGTAGTTTTTATTTGACGATATTCCTTTTTTGGCGAAAGGCCTCGTAGCGCTCCAAATGACCAATTGCAGTTTCTAGAGAAAGGGTGTTTCAAATCTCCTCAATCAGAAGTAAGTTTCAACTCTCTTAGTTGAACACACAGATCAGAAATAAGTTTCACAGAATGCTTCTGTGTAGTTTTTATTTGAAGATATTGCTATTTCTGCGAAAGCCTCATAGCACTCCAAATATCCACTTTCAGTTACCTCAGAAAGAGTGTTTCAAAACACCTCAATAAAAAGTAATGTTCAACTCTGTTAGTTGATCTCACCGATCAGAAAGTAGATTCACTGAATGCTTCTGGGTAGTTTTTATTTGAATATATTCCTTTTTCTGCCATGGGCCTCATAGCACTACAAATGTCCAGTTGCAGTTTATATAGAAAGAATGTTTCAAAACTCTTCAATCAAAAGTAAGTTTCAACTCTGTTGGCTGAATGCAGAGAACAGAAAAATGTTTCAAAGAATGCTTCTTTGTAGTTTTTATTTGAATATATTACTTTTTCCGCGATATGCACCGTAGCACTACAAATGTCCACTTGCTGTTTCTACAGAAAGAGTGTTTCAGAACACCTCAATAAAAGGTGAGGTTCAACACTTTAGTTGAACTCACAGCTCAGAAAGAAGTTTCACAGAATGCTTCTGTGTAGTTTTTATTTGAATATATTCCTTTTTCCGCGATAGGCCTCATAGCGCTCCAAATGTCCTCTTGTGGTTTGTACAGAATGAGTGTTTCAAAACTCCTCAATGAAATGTCAGTTTCAACTTGGTTAGTTGAACGCACAGATCAGAAAGAAGTTTCACAGACTGCTTCTTTGTAGTTTTTATTTGAATATATTCCTTTTTCTGCGATTGGCCTCGTAGCGCTAGAATTGTACACTTGCAGTTTCTACAGAAAGTGTGTTTGAAAAATCCTCAATCAAAAGTAAGCTTCTACACTGTTAGTAGAATGCACAAATCAGAAATATGTTTCACAGAATGCTTCTCTGTAGTTTTTATTTGAAGATATTCCTTTTTCCGCAATAGACCTCATAGGGCTCCAAATGTCCACTTCCAGTTTCTACAGAAAGTGTGTTTGAAAACTCCGCAATCAAAAGTAATTTTAAACTCTGATAGTTGAACGCACAGATCAGAAATAAGTTTCACAGAATGCCTCTGTGTAGTTTTTATTTCAGGAGATTCCTTTTTCCACCATAGGCCTCATAGCGCTCCAAATGTCCACTTTCAGTTTCTACAGAAAGAGTGTTTCAAAACTCCGCAATCAAAAGTAATTTTCAACTCTGATAGTTGAACGCACGGATCAGAAAGGAGGTTCGCAGAATGCTTCTGTGTAGTTTTTATTTGAAGATATTCCTTTTTCGGCGAAAGGCCTCGTAGCGCTCCAAATGACCAATTGCAGTTTCTAGGGAAAGAGTGTTTCAAATCTCCTCAATCAGAAGTAAGTTTCAACCCTCTTAGTTGAACACACAGATCAGAAATAAGTTTCACAGAATGCTTCTGTGTAGTTTTTATTTGAAGATATTGCTATTTCTGTGAAAGCCTCATAGCACTCCAAATATCCACTTTCAGTTACCTCAGAAGGAGTGTTTCAAAACACCTAAATAAAAAAGTAATGTTCAACTCTGTTAGTTGATCTCACCGATCAGAAAGAAGATTCACTGAATGCTTCTGGGTAGTTTTTATTTGAATATATTCCTTTTTCTGCAATAGGCCTCATAGCACTCCAAATGTCCAGTTGCCGTTTCTATAGAAAGAATGTTTCAAAACTCTTCAATCAAAAGTAAGTTTCAAGTCTGTTGGCTGAATGCACAGAACAGAAAATGTTTCAGAGAATGCTTCTTTGTAGTTTGTATTTGAATATATTCCTTTTTCCACGATAGGCCTCATAGTGCTCCAAATGTCCACTTGCAGCTTCTACAATAAGAGGGATTCAAAACTTCTCAATCAGAAGTAACGCTCAACTCTTTTAGTTGAACGCACAGCTCAGAAAGAAGTTTCACTGAATGATTCTGCGTAGTTTTTATTTGAAGATATTCCTTTTTCCGCGATAGGCCTCATTGTGCTACAAATGTCCACTTGCAGTTTCTACAGATAGAGTGTTTCAAAACTCCTCCATCAAAAGTAAGGTTCAACACACTTAGTTGAACGTACAGATCAGAAAGAAGTTTCACAGAATTCTTCTGTGTAGTTTTTATTTGAAGGTATTCCTTTTTCCGCAATAGGCCTCATAGCGCTCCAGATGTCCACTTTCAGTTAAAACACAAAGAGTGTTTCAAAACTCCTCAATCAAAAGTAAGGTTCAACTCTGATAGTAGAACGCACAGATCAGAAATAAGTTTCACAGAATGCTTCTGTGTAGTCTTTATTTGAAGATATGCCTTTTTAAGCGATAGGTCTCATAACGCTCCAAATGTCCTCTTGCAGTTTCTACAGAAAGAGTGTTTCAAAACTCCTTAATTCAAAGTAAGGTCCAATTCTGTTAACTGAACGCACAGATCAGAAGGAAGTTTCACAAGATCCTTCTGTATACTTTTTATTTGAAGATATTACTTTTTCTGAGATAGGCCACATTGCACTCCAAATGTCCACTTGCAGTATATACAGAAAAAGTGTTTCCAATCTCCTCAATCAAAAGTGAGGTTCAACTCTCTTATTTGAACGCGCAGATCAGAAAAAAGTTTCACAGAATGCTTTGTGTAGATTGTATTTGAAGATATTCCTTTTTGCATGATAGGCCTCATAGCGATCAAAATTTCCACTTGCGCTTTCTACAGAAAGACTTTCAAAACTCCTGAATCAAAAGTAGTTTGCAACTCTGTTATTTCAACGGACATATCAGAGAGAAGTTTCACAGAATGCTTCTGTGTAGTTTTTATTTGAAGATATTACTTTTTCCACTATAGGCCTAATAGCGCTGCAAATATTCATTTGCAGTTTCTACAGAAAGAGTGTTTCAAAACTCCTCAATCAAAAGTAAAGTTCAACTCTGTTAGTTGAATGCACAGATCAGAAAGAAGTTTCACAGAATGCTTCTGTGTAGTTTTTATTTGACGATATTCCTTTTTTGGCGAAAGGCCTCGTAGCGCTCCAAATGACCAATTGCAGTTTCTAGAGAAAGGGTGTTTCAAATCTCCTCAATCAGAAGTAAGTTTCAACTCTCTTAGTTGAACACACAGATCAGAAATAAGTTTCACAGAATGCTTCTGTGTAGTTTTTATTTGAAGATATTGCTATTTCTGCGAAAGCCTCATAGCACTCCAAATATCCACTTTCAGTTACCTCAGAAAGAGTGTTTCAAAACACCTCAATAAAAAGTAATGTTCAACTCTGTTAGTTGATCTCACCGATCAGAAAGTAGATTCACTGAATGCTTCTGGGTAGTTTTTATTTGAATATATTCCTTTTTCTGCCATGGGCCTCATAGCACTACAAATGTCCAGTTGCAGTTTATATAGAAAGAATGTTTCAAAACTCTTCAATCAAAAGTAAGTTTCAACTCTGTTGGCTGAATGCAGAGAACAGAAAAATGTTTCAAAGAATGCTTCTTTGTAGTTTTTATTTGAATATATTACTTTTTCCGCGATATGCACCGTAGCACTACAAATGTCCACTTGCTGTTTCTACAGAAAGAGTGTTTCAGAACACCTCAATAAAAGGTGAGGTTCAACACTTTAGTTGAACTCACAGCTCAGAAAGAAGTTTCACAGAATGCTTCTGTGTAGTTTTTATTTGAATAGATTCCTTTTTCCGCGATAGGCCTCATAGCGCTCCAAATGTCCTCTTGTGGTTTGTACAGAATGAGTGTTTCAAAACTCCTCAATGAAATGTCAGTTTCAACTTGGTTAGTTGAACGCACAGATCAGAAAGAAGTTTCACAGACTGCTTCTTTGTAGTTTTTATTTGAATATATTCCTTTTTCTGCGATTGGCCTCGTAGCGCTAGAATTGTACACTTGCAGTTTCTACAGAAAGTGTGTTTGAAAAATCCTCAATCAAAAGTAAGCTTCTACACTGTTAGTAGAATGCACAAATCAGAAATATGTTTCACAGAATGCTTCTCTGTAGTTTTTATTTGAAGATATTCCTTTTTCCGCAATAGACCTCATAGGGCTCCAAATGTCCACTTCCAGTTTCTACAGAAAGTGTGTTTGAAAACTCCGCAATCAAAAGTAATTTTAAACTCTGATAGTTGAACGCACAGATCAGAAATAAGTTTCACAGAATGCCTCTGTGTAGTTTTTATTTCAGGAGATTCCTTTTTCCACCATAGGCCTCATAGCGCTCCAAATGTCCACTTTCAGTTTCTACAGAAAGAGTGTTTCAAAACTCCGCAATCAAAAGTAATTTTCAACTCTGATAGTTGAACGCACGGATCAGAAAGGAGGTTCGCAGAATGCTTCTGTGTAGTTTTTATTTGAAGATATTCCTTTTTCGGCGAAAGGCCTCGTAGCGCTCCAAATGACCAATTGCAGTTTCTAGGGAAAGAGTGTTTCAAATCTCCTCAATCAGAAGTAAGTTTCAACCCTCTTAGTTGAACACACAGATCAGAAATAAGTTTCACACAATGCTTCTGTGTAGTTTTTATTTGAAGATATTGCTATTTCTGTGAAAGCCTCATAGCACTCCAAATATCCACTTTCAGTTACCTCAGAAGGAGTGTTTCAAAACACCTAAATAAAAAAGTAATGTTCAACTCTGTTAGTTGATCTCACCGATCAGAAAGAAGATTCACTGAATGCTTCTGGGTAGTTTTTATTTGAATATATTCCTTTTTCTGCAATAGGCCTCATAGCACTCCAAATGTCCAGTTGCCGTTTCTATAGAAAGAATGTTTCAAAACTCTTCAATCAAAAGTAAGTTTCAAGTCTGTTGGCTGAATGCACAGAACAGAAAATGTTTCAGAGAATGCTTCTTTGTAGTTTTTATTTGAATATATTCCTTTTTCCACGATAGGCCTCATAGTGCTCCAAATGTCCACTTGCAGCTTCTACAATAAGAGGGATTCAAAACTTCTCAATCAGAAGTAACGCTCAACTCTTTTAGTTGAACGCACAGCTCAGAAAGAAGTTTCACTGAATGATTCTGCGTAGTTTTTATTTGAAGATATTCCTTTTTCCGCGATAGGCCTCATTGTGCTACAAATGTCCACTTGCAGTTTCTACAGATAGAGTGTTTCAAAACTCCTCCATCAAAAGTAAGGTTCAACACACTTAGTTGAACGTACAGATCAGAAAGAAGTTTCACAGAATTCTTCTGTGTAGTTTTTATTTGAAGGTATTCCTTTTTCCGCAATAGGCCTCATAGCGCTCCAGATGTCCACTTTCAGTTAAAACACAAAGAGTGTTTCAAAACTCCTCAATCAAAAGTAAGGTTCAACTCTGATAGTAGAACGCACAGATCAGAAATAAGTTTCACAGAATGCTTCTGTGTAGTCTTTATTTGAAGATATGCCTTTTTAAGCGATAGGTCTCATAACGCTCCAAATGTCCTCTTGCAGTTTCTACAGAAAGAGTGTTTCAAAACTCCTTAATTCAAAGTAAGGTCCAATTCTGTTAACTGAACGCACAGATCAGAAGGAAGTTTCACAAGATCCTTCTGTATACTTTTTATTTGAAGATATTACTTTTTCTGAGATAGGCCACATTGCACTCCAAATGTCCACTTGCAGTATATACAGAAAAAGTGTTTCCAATCTCCTCAATCAAAAGTGAGGTTCAACTCTCTTATTTGAACGCGCAGATCAGAAAAAAGTTTCACAGAATGCTTTGTGTAGATTGTATTTGAAGATATTCCTTTTTGCATGATAGGCCTCATAGCGATCAAAATTTCCACTTGCGCTTTCTACAGAAAGACTTTCAAAACTCCTGAATCAAAAGTAGTTTGCAACTCTGTTATTTCAACGGACATATCAGAGAGAAGTTTCACAGAATGCTTCTGTGTAGTTTTTATTTGAAGATATTACTTTTTCCACTATAGGCCTAATAGCGCTGCAAATATTCATTTGCAGTTTCTACAGAAAGAGTGTTTCAAAACTCCTCAATCAAAAGTAAAGTTCAACTCTGTTAGTTGAATGCACAGATCAGAAAGAAGTTTCACAGAATGCTTCTGTGTAGTTTTTATTTGACGATATTCCTTTTTTGGCGAAAGGCCTCGTAGCGCTCCAAATGACCAATTGCAGTTTCTAGAGAAAGGGTGTTTCAAATCTCCTCAATCAGAAGTAAGTTTCAACTCTCTTAGTTGAACACACAGATCAGAAATAAGTTTCACAGAATGCTTCTGTGTAGTTTTTATTTGAAGATATTGCTATTTCTGCGAAAGCCTCATAGCACTCCAAATATCCACTTTCAGTTACCTCAGAAAGAGTGTTTCAAAACACCTCAATAAAAAGTAATGTTCAACTCTGTTAGTTGATCTCACCGATCAGAAAGTAGATTCACTGAATGCTTCTGGGTAGTTTTTATTTGAATATATTCCTTTTTCTGCCATGGGCCTCATAGCACTACAAATGTCCAGTTGCAGTTTATATAGAAAGAATGTTTCAAAACTCTTCAATCAAAAGTAAGTTTCAACTCTGTTGGCTGAATGCAGAGAACAGAAAAATGTTTCAAAGAATGCTTCTTTGTAGTTTTTATTTGAATATATTACTTTTTCCGCGATATGCACCGTAGCACTACAAATGTCCACTTGCTGTTTCTACAGAAAGAGTGTTTCAGAACACCTCAATAAAAGGTGAGGTTCAACACTTTAGTTGAACTCACAGCTCAGAAAGAAGTTTCACAGAATGCTTCTGTGTAGTTTTTATTTGAATATATTCCTTTTTCCGCGATAGGCCTCATAGCGCTCCAAATGTCCTCTTGTGGTTTGTACAGAATGAGTGTTTCAAAACTCCTCAATGAAATGTCAGTTTCAACTTGGTTAGTTGAACGCACAGATCAGAAAGAAGTTTCACAGACTGCTTCTTTGTAGTTTTTATTTGAATATATTCCTTTTTCTGCGATTGGCCTCGTAGCGCTAGAATTGTACACTTGCAGTTTCTACAGAAAGTGTGTTTGAAAAATCCTCAATCAAAAGTAAGCTTCTACACTGTTAGTAGAATGCACAAATCAGAAATATGTTTCACAGAATGCTTCTCTGTAGTTTTTATTTGAAGATATTCCTTTTTCCGCAATAGACCTCATAGGGCTCCAAATGTCCACTTCCAGTTTCTACAGAAAGTGTGTTTGAAAACTCCGCAATCAAAAGTAATTTTAAACTCTGATAGTTGAACGCACAGATCAGAAATAAGTTTCACAGAATGCCTCTGTGTAGTTTTTATTTCAGGAGATTCCTTTTTCCACCATAGGCCTCATAGCGCTCCAAATGTCCACTTTCAGTTTCTACAGAAAGAGTGTTTCAAAACTCCGCAATCAAAAGTAATTTTCAACTCTGATAGTTGAACGCACGGATCAGAAAGGAGGTTCGCAGAATGCTTCTGTGTAGTTTTTATTTGAAGATATTCCTTTTTCGGCGAAAGGCCTCGTAGCGCTCCAAATGACCAATTGCAGTTTCTAGGGAAAGAGTGTTTCAAATCTCCTCAATCAGAAGTAAGTTTCAACCCTCTTAGTTGAACACACAGATCAGAAATAAGTTTCACACAATGCTTCTGTGTAGTTTTTATTTGAAGATATTGCTATTTCTGTGAAAGCCTCATAGCACTCCAAATATCCACTTTCAGTTACCTCAGAAGGAGTGTTTCAAAACACCTAAATAAAAAAGTAATGTTCAACTCTGTTAGTTGATCTCACCGATCAGAAAGAAGATTCACTGAATGCTTCTGGGTAGTTTTTATTTGAATATATTCCTTTTTCTGCAATAGGCCTCATAGCACTCCAAATGTCCAGTTGCCGTTTCTATAGAAAGAATGTTTCAAAACTCTTCAATCAAAAGTAAGTTTCAAGTCTGTTGGCTGAATGCACAGAACAGAAAATGTTTCAGAGAATGCTTCTTTGTAGTTTTTATTTGAATATATTCCTTTTTCCACGATAGGCCTCATAGTGCTCCAAATGTCCACTTGCAGCTTCTACAATAAGAGGGATTCAAAACTTCTCAATCAGAAGTAACGCTCAACTCTTTTAGTTGAACGCACAGCTCAGAAAGAAGTTTCACTGAATGATTCTGCGTAGTTTTTATTTGAAGATATTCCTTTTTCCGCGATAGGCCTCATTGTGCTACAAATGTCCACTTGCAGTTTCTACAGATAGAGTGTTTCAAAACTCCTCCATCAAAAGTAAGGTTCAACACACTTAGTTGAACGTACAGATCAGAAAGAAGTTTCACAGAATTCTTCTGTGTAGTTTTTATTTGAAGGTATTCCTTTTTCCGCAATAGGCCTCATAGCGCTCCAGATGTCCACTTTCAGTTAAAACACAAAGAGTGTTTCAAAACTCCTCAATCAAAAGTAAGGTTCAACTCTGATAGTAGAACGCACAGATCAGAAATAAGTTTCACAGAATGCTTCTGTGTAGTCTTTATTTGAAGATATGCCTTTTTAAGCGATAGGTCTCATAACGCTCCAAATGTCCTCTTGCAGTTTCTACAGAAAGAGTGTTTCAAAACTCCTTAATTCAAAGTAAGGTCCAATTCTGTTAACTGAACGCACAGATCAGAAGGAAGTTTCACAAGATCCTTCTGTATACTTTTTATTTGAAGATATTACTTTTTCTGAGATAGGCCACATTGCACTCCAAATGTCCACTTGCAGTATATACAGAAAAAGTGTTTCCAATCTCCTCAATCAAAAGTGAGGTTCAACTCTCTTATTTGAACGCGCAGATCAGAAAAAAGTTTCACAGAATGCTTTGTGTAGATTGTATTTGAAGATATTCCTTTTTGCATGATAGGCCTCATAGCGATCAAAATTTCCACTTGCGCTTTCTACAGAAAGACTTTCAAAACTCCTGAATCAAAAGTAGTTTGCAACTCTGTTATTTCAACGGACATATCAGAGAGAAGTTTCACAGAATGCTTCTGTGTAGTTTTTATTTGAAGATATTACTTTTTCCACTATAGGCCTAATAGCGCTGCAAATATTCATTTGCAGTTTCTACAGAAAGAGTGTTTCAAAACTCCTCAATCAAAAGTAAAGTTCAACTCTGTTAGTTGAATGCACAGATCAGAAAGAAGTTTCACAGAATGCTTCTGTGTAGTTTTTATTTGACGATATTCCTTTTTTGGCGAAAGGCCTCGTAGCGCTCCAAATGACCAATTGCAGTTTCTAGAGAAAGGGTGTTTCAAATCTCCTCAATCAGAAGTAAGTTTCAACTCTCTTAGTTGAACACACAGATCAGAAATAAGTTTCACAGAATGCTTCTGTGTAGTTTTTATTTGAAGATATTGCTATTTCTGCGAAAGCCTCATAGCACTCCAAATATCCACTTTCAGTTACCTCAGAAAGAGTGTTTCAAAACACCTCAATAAAAAGTAATGTTCAACTCTGTTAGTTGATCTCACCGATCAGAAAGTAGATTCACTGAATGCTTCTGGGTAGTTTTTATTTGAATATATTCCTTTTTCTGCCATGGGCCTCATAGCACTACAAATGTCCAGTTGCAGTTTATATAGAAAGAATGTTTCAAAACTCTTCAATCAAAAGTAAGTTTCAACTCTGTTGGCTGAATGCAGAGAACAGAAAAATGTTTCAAAGAATGCTTCTTTGTAGTTTTTATTTGAATATATTACTTTTTCCGCGATATGCATCGTAGCACTACAAATGTCCACTTGCTGTTTCTACAGAAAGAGTGTTTCAGAACACCTCAATAAAAGGTGAGGTTCAACACTTTAGTTGAACTCACAGCTCAGAAAGAAGTTTCACAGAATGCTTCTGTGTAGTTTTTATTTGAATATATTCCTTTTTCCGCGATAGGCCTCATAGCGCTCCAAATGTCCTCTTGTGGTTTGTACAGAATGAGTGTTTCAAAACTCCTCAATGAAATGTCAGTTTCAACTTGGTTAGTTGAACGCACAGATCAGAAAGAAGTTTCACAGACTGCTTCTTTGTAGTTTTTATTTGAATATATTCCTTTTTCTGCGATTGGCCTCGTAGCGCTAGAATTGTACACTTGCAGTTTCTACAGAAAGTGTGTTTGAAAAATCCTCAATCAAAAGTAAGCTTCTACAATGTTAGTAGAATGCACAAATCAGAAATATGTTTCACAGAATGCTTCTCTGTAGTTTTTATTTGAAGATATTCCTTTTTCCGCAATAGACCTCATAGGGCTCCAAATGTCCACTTCCAGTTTCTACAGAAAGTGTGTTTGAAAACTCCGCAATCAAAAGTAATTTTAAACTCTGATAGTTGAACGCACAGATCAGAAATAAGTTTCACAGAATGCCTCTGTGTAGTTTTTATTTCAGGAGATTCCTTTTTCCACCATAGGCCTCATAGCGCTCCAAATGTCCACTTTCAGTTTCTACAGAAAGAGTGTTTCAAAACTCCGCAATCAAAAGTAATTTTCAACTCTGATAGTTGAACGCACGGATCAGAAAGGAGGTTCGCAGAATGCTTCTGTGTAGTTTTTATTTGAAGATATTCCTTTTTCGGCGAAAGGCCTCGTAGCGCTCCAAATGACCAATTGCAGTTTCTAGGGAAAGAGTGTTTCAAATCTCCTCAATCAGAAGTAAGTTTCAACCCTCTTAGTTGAACACACAGATCAGAAATAAGTTTCACACAATGCTTCTGTGTAGTTTTTATTTGAAGATATTGCTATTTCTGTGAAAGCCTCATAGCACTCCAAATATCCACTTTCAGTTACCTCAGAAGGAGTGTTTCAAAACACCTAAATAAAAAAGTAATGTTCAACTCTGTTAGTTGATCTCACCGATCAGAAAGAAGATTCACTGAATGCTTCTGGGTAGTTTTTATTTGAATATATTCCTTTTTCTGCAATAGGCCTCATAGCACTCCAAATGTCCAGTTGCCGTTTCTATAGAAAGAATGTTTCAAAACTCTTCAATCAAAAGTAAGTTTCAAGTCTGTTGGCTGAATGCACAGAACAGAAAATGTTTCAGAGAATGCTTCTTTGTAGTTTTTATTTGAATATATTCCTTTTTCCACGATAGGCCTCATAGTGCTCCAAATGTCCACTTGCAGCTTCTACAATAAGAGGGATTCAAAACTTCTCAATCAGAAGTAACGCTCAACTCTTTTAGTTGAACGCACAGCTCAGAAAGAAGTTTCACTGAATGATTCTGCGTAGTTTTTATTTGAAGATATTCCTTTTTCCGCGATAGGCCTCATTGTGCTACAAATGTCCACTTGCAGTTTCTACAGATAGAGTGTTTCAAAACTCCTCCATCAAAAGTAAGGTTCAACACACTTAGTTGAACGTACAGATCAGAAAGAAGTTTCACAGAATTCTTCTGTGTAGTTTTTATTTGAAGGTATTCCTTTTTCCGCAATAGGCCTCATAGCGCTCCAGATGTCCACTTTCAGTTAAAACACAAAGAGTGTTTCAAAACTCCTCAATCAAAAGTAAGGTTCAACTCTGATAGTAGAACGCACAGATCAGAAATAAGTTTCACAGAATGCTTCTGTGTAGTCTTTATTTGAAGATATGCCTTTTTAAGCGATAGGTCTCATAACGCTCCAAATGTCCTCTTGCAGTTTCTACAGAAAGAGTGTTTCAAAACTCCTTAATTCAAAGTAAGGTCCAATTCTGTTAACTGAACGCACAGATCAGAAGGAAGTTTCACAAGATCCTTCTGTATACTTTTTATTTGAAGATATTACTTTTTCTGAGATAGGCCACATTGCACTCCAAATGTCCACTTGCAGTATATACAGAAAAAGTGTTTCCAATCTCCTCAATCAAAAGTGAGGTTCAACTCTCTTATTTGAACGCGCAGATCAGAAAAAAGTTTCACAGAATGCTTTGTGTAGATTGTATTTGAAGATATTCCTTTTTGCATGATAGGCCTCATAGCGATCAAAATTTCCACTTGCGCTTTCTACAGAAAGACTTTCAAAACTCCTGAATCAAAAGTAGTTTGCAACTCTGTTATTTCAACGGACATATCAGAGAGAAGTTTCACAGAATGCTTCTGTGTAGTTTTTATTTGAAGATATTACTTTTTCCACTATAGGCCTAATAGCGCTGCAAATATTCATTTGCAGTTTCTACAGAAAGAGTGTTTCAAAACTCCTCAATCAAAAGTAAAGTTCAACTCTGTTAGTTGAATGCACAGATCAGAAAGAAGTTTCACAGAATGCTTCTGTGTAGTTTTTATTTGACGATATTCCTTTTTTGGCGAAAGGCCTCGTAGCGCTCCAAATGACCAATTGCAGTTTCTAGAGAAAGGGTGTTTCAAATCTCCTCAATCAGAAGTAAGTTTCAACTCTCTTAGTTGAACACACAGATCAGAAATAAGTTTCACAGAATGCTTCTGTGTAGTTTTTATTTGAAGATATTGCTATTTCTGCGAAAGCCTCATAGCACTCCAAATATCCACTTTCAGTTACCTCAGAAAGAGTGTTTCAAAACACCTCAATAAAAAGTAATGTTCAACTCTGTTAGTTGATCTCACCGATCAGAAAGTAGATTCACTGAATGCTTCTGGGTAGTTTTTATTTGAATATATTCCTTTTTCTGCCATGGGCCTCATAGCACTACAAATGTCCAGTTGCAGTTTATATAGAAAGAATGTTTCAAAACTCTTCAATCAAAAGTAAGTTTCAACTCTGTTGGCTGAATGCAGAGAACAGAAAAATGTTTCAAAGAATGCTTCTTTGTAGTTTTTATTTGAATATATTACTTTTTCCGCGATATGCATCGTAGCACTACAAATGTCCACTTGCTGTTTCTACAGAAAGAGTGTTTCAGAACACCTCAATAAAAGGTGAGGTTCAACACTTTAGTTGAACTCACAGCTCAGAAAGAAGTTTCACAGAATGCTTCTGTGTAGTTTTTATTTGAATATATTCCTTTTTCCGCGATAGGCCTCATAGCGCTCCAAATGTCCTCTTGTGGTTTGTACAGAATGAGTGTTTCAAAACTCCTCAATGAAATGTCAGTTTCAACTTGGTTAGTTGAACGCACAGATCAGAAAGAAGTTTCACAGACTGCTTCTTTGTAGTTTTTATTTGAATATATTCCTTTTTCTGCGATTGGCCTCGTAGCGCTAGAATTGTACACTTGCAGTTTCTACAGAAAGTGTGTTTGAAAAATCCTCAATCAAAAGTAAGCTTCTACACTGTTAGTAGAATGCACAAATCAGAAATATGTTTCACAGAATGCTTCTCTGTAGTTTTTATTTGAAGATATTCCTTTTTCCGCAATAGACCTCATAGGGCTCCAAATGTCCACTTCCAGTTTCTACAGAAAGTGTGTTTGAAAACTCCGCAATCAAAAGTAATTTTAAACTCTGATAGTTGAACGCACAGATCAGAAATAAGTTTCACAGAATGCCTCTGTGTAGTTTTTATTTCAGGAGATTCCTTTTTCCACCATAGGCCTCATAGCGCTCCAAATGTCCACTTTCAGTTTCTACAGAAAGAGTGTTTCAAAACTCCGCAATCAAAAGTAATTTTCAACTCTGATAGTTGAACGCACGGATCAGAAAGGAGGTTCGCAGAATGCTTCTGTGTAGTTTTTATTTGAAGATATTCCTTTTTCGGCGAAAGGCCTCGTAGCGCTCCAAATGACCAATTGCAGTTTCTAGGGAAAGAGTGTTTCAAATCTCCTCAATCAGAAGTAAGTTTCAACCCTCTTAGTTGAACACACAGATCAGAAATAAGTTTCACAAAATGCTTCTGTGTAGTTTTTATTTGAAGATATTGCTATTTCTGTGAAAGCCTCATAGCACTCCAAATATCCACTTTCAGTTACCTCAGAAGGAGTGTTTCAAAACACCTAAATAAAAAAGTAATGTTCAACTCTGTTAGTTGATCTCACCGATCATAAAGAAGATTCACTGAATGCTTCTGGGTAGTTTTTATTTGAATATATTCCTTTTTCTGCAATAGGCCTCATAGCACTCCAAATGTCCAGTTGCCGTTTCTATAGAAAGAATGTTTCAAAACTCTTCAATCAAAAGTAAGTTTCCAGTCTGTTGGCTGAATGCACAGAACAGAAAATGTTTCAGAGAATGCTTCTTTGTAGTTTGTATTTGAATATATTCCTTTTTCCACGATAGGCCTCATAGTGCTCCAAATGTCCACTTGCAGCTTCTACAATAAGAGGGATTCAAAACTTCTCAATCAGAAGTAACGCTCAACTCTTTTAGTTGAACGCACAGCTCAGAAAGAAGTTTCACTGAATGATTCTGCGTAGTTTTTATTTGAAGATATTCCTTTTTCCGCGATAGGCCTCATTGTGCTACAAATGTCCACTTGCAGTTTCTACAGATAGAGTGTTTCAAAACTCCTCCATCAAAAGTAAGGTTCAACACACTTAGTTGAACGTACAGATCAGAAAGAAGTTTCACAGAATTCTTCTGTGTAGTTTTTATTTGAAGGTATTCCTTTTTCCGCAATAGGCCTCATAGCGCTCCAGATGTCCACTTTCAGTTAAAACACAAAGAGTGTTTCAAAACTCCTCAATCAAAAGTAAGGTTCAACTCTGATAGTAGAACGCACAGATCAGAAATAAGTTTCACAGAATGCTTCTGTGTAGTCTTTATTTGAAGATATGCCTTTTTAAGCGATAGGTCTCATAACGCTCCAAATGTCCTCTTGCAGTTTCTACAGAAAGAGTGTTTCAAAACTCCTTAATTCAAAGTAAGGTCCAATTCTGTTAACTGAACGCACAGATCAGAAGGAAGTTTCACAAGATCCTTCTGTATACTTTTTATTTGAAGATATTACTTTTTCTGAGATAGGCCACATTGCACTCCAAATGTCCACTTGCAGTATATACAGAAAAAGTGTTTCCAATCTCCTCAATCAAAAGTGAGGTTCAACTCTCTTATTTGAACGCGCAGATCAGAAAAAAGTTTCACAGAATGCTTTGTGTAGATTGTATTTGAAGATATTCCTTTTTGCATGATAGGCCTCATAGCGATCAAAATTTCCACTTGCGCTTTCTACAGAAAGACTTTCAAAACTCCTGAATCAAAAGTAGTTTGCAACTCTGTTATTTCAACGGACATATCAGAGAGAAGTTTCACAGAATGCTTCTGTGTAGTTTTTATTTGAAGATATTACTTTTTCCACTATAGGCCTAATAGCGCTGCAAATATTCATTTGCAGTTTCTACAGAAAGAGTGTTTCAAAACTCCTCAATCAAAAGTAAAGTTCAACTCTGTTAGTTGAATGCACAGATCAGAAAGAAGTTTCACAGAATGCTTCTGTGTAGTTTTTATTTGACGATATTCCTTTTTTGGCGAAAGGCCTCGTAGCGCTCCAAATGACCAATTGCAGTTTCTAGAGAAAGGGTGTTTCAAATCTCCTCAATCAGAAGTAAGTTTCAACTCTCTTAGTTGAACACACAGATCAGAAATAAGTTTCACAGAATGCTTCTGTGTAGTTTTTATTTGAAGATATTGCTATTTCTGCGAAAGCCTCATAGCACTCCAAATATCCACTTTCAGTTACCTCAGAAAGAGTGTTTCAAAACACCTCAATAAAAAGTAATGTTCAACTCTGTTAGTTGATCTCACCGATCAGAAAGTAGATTCACTGAATGCTTCTGGGTAGTTTTTATTTGAATATATTCCTTTTTCTGCCATGGGCCTCATAGCACTACAAATGTCCAGTTGCAGTTTATATAGAAAGAATGTTTCAAAACTCTTCAATCAAAAGTAAGTTTCAACTCTGTTGGCTGAATGCAGAGAACAGAAAAATGTTTCAAAGAATGCTTCTTTGTAGTTTTTATTTGAATATATTACTTTTTCCGCGATATGCACCGTAGCACTACAAATGTCCACTTGCTGTTTCTACAGAAAGAGTGTTTCAGAACACCTCAATAAAAGGTGAGGTTCAACACTTTAGTTGAACTCACAGCTCAGAAAGAAGTTTCACAGAATGCTTCTGTGTAGTTTTTATTTGAATATATTCCTTTTTCCGCGATAGGCCTCATAGCGCTCCAAATGTCCTCTTGTGGTTTGTACAGAATGAGTGTTTCAAAACTCCTCAATGAAATGTCAGTTTCAACTTGGTTAGTTGAACGCACAGATCAGAAAGAAGTTTCACAGACTGCTTCTTTGTAGTTTTTATTTGAATATATTCCTTTTTCTGCGATTGGCCTCGTAGCGCTAGAATTGTACACTTGCAGTTTCTACAGAAAGTGTGTTTGAAAAATCCTCAATCAAAAGTAAGCTTCTACACTGTTAGTAGAATGCACAAATCAGAAATATGTTTCACAGAATGCTTCTCTGTAGTTTTTATTTGAAGATATTCCTTTTTCCGCAATAGACCTCATAGGGCTCCAAATGTCCACTTCCAGTTTCTACAGAAAGTGTGTTTGAAAACTCCGCAATCAAAAGTAATTTTAAACTCTGATAGTTGAACGCACAGATCAGAAATAAGTTTCACAGAATGCCTCTGTGTAGTTTTTATTTCAGGAGATTCCTTTTTCCACCATAGGCCTCATAGCGCTCCAAATGTCCACTTTCAGTTTCTACAGAAAGAGTGTTTCAAAACTCCGCAATCAAAAGTAATTTTCAACTCTGATAGTTGAACGCACGGATCAGAAAGGAGGTTCGCAGAATGCTTCTGTGTAGTTTTTATTTGAAGATATTCCTTTTTCGGCGAAAGGCCTCGTAGCGCTCCAAATGTCCAGTTGCCGTTTCTATAGAAAGAATGTTTCAAAACTCTTCAATCAAAAGTAAGTTTCAAGTCTGTTGGCTGAATGCACAGAACAGAAAATGTTTCAGAGAATGCTTCTTTGTAGTTTTTATTTGAATATATTCCTTTTTCCACGATAGGCCTCATAGTGCTCCAAATGTCCACTTGCAGCTTCTACAATAAGAGGGATTCAAAACTTCTCAATCAGAAGTAACGCTCAACTCTTTTAGTTGAACGCACAGCTCAGAAAGAAGTTTCACTGAATGATTCTGCGTAGTTTTTATTTGAAGATATTCCTTTTTCCGCGATAGGCCTCATTGTGCTACAAATGTCCACTTGCAGTTTCTACAGATAGAGTGTTTCAAAACTCCTCCATCAAAAGTAAGGTTCAACACACTTAGTTGAACGTACAGATCAGAAAGAAGTTTCACAGAATTCTTCTGTGTAGTTTTTATTTGAAGGTATTCCTTTTTCCGCAATAGGCCTCATAGCGCTCCAGATGTCCACTTTCAGTTAAAACACAAAGAGTGTTTCAAAACTCCTCAATCAAAAGTAAGGTTCAACTCTGATAGTAGAACGCACAGATCAGAAATAAGTTTCACAGAATGCTTCTGTGTAGTCTTTATTTGAAGATATGCCTTTTTAAGCGATAGGTCTCATAACGCTCCAAATGTCCTCTTGCAGTTTCTACAGAAAGAGTGTTTCAAAACTCCTTAATTCAAAGTAAGGTCCAATTCTGTTAACTGAACGCACAGATCAGAAGGAAGTTTCACAAGATCCTTCTGTATACTTTTTATTTGAAGATATTACTTTTTCTGAGATAGGCCACATTGCACTCCAAATGTCCACTTGCAGTATATACAGAAAAAGTGTTTCCAATCTCCTCAATCAAAAGTGAGGTTCAACTCTCTTATTTGAACGCGCAGATCAGAAAAAAGTTTCACAGAATGCTTTGTGTAGATTGTATTTGAAGATATTCCTTTTTGCATGATAGGCCTCATAGCGATCAAAATTTCCACTTGCGCTTTCTACAGAAAGACTTTCAAAACTCCTGAATCAAAAGTAGTTTGCAACTCTGTTATTTCAACGGACATATCAGAGAGAAGTTTCACAGAATGCTTCTGTGTAGTTTTTATTTGAAGATATTACTTTTTCCACTATAGGCCTAATAGCGCTGCAAATATTCATTTGCAGTTTCTACAGAAAGAGTGTTTCAAAACTCCTCAATCAAAAGTAAAGTTCAACTCTGTTAGTTGAATGCACAGATCAGAAAGAAGTTTCACAGAATGCTTCTGTGTAGTTTTTATTTGACGATATTCCTTTTTTGGCGAAAGGCCTCGTAGCGCTCCAAATGACCAATTGCAGTTTCTAGAGAAAGGGTGTTTCAAATCTCCTCAATCAGAAGTAAGTTTCAACTCTCTTAGTTGAACACACAGATCAGAAATAAGTTTCACAGAATGCTTCTGTGTAGTTTTTATTTGAAGATATTGCTATTTCTGCGAAAGCCTCATAGCACTCCAAATATCCACTTTCAGTTACCTCAGAAAGAGTGTTTCAAAACACCTCAATAAAAAGTAATGTTCAACTCTGTTAGTTGATCTCACCGATCAGAAAGTAGATTCACTGAATGCTTCTGGGTAGTTTTTATTTGAATATATTCCTTTTTCTGCCATGGGCCTCATAGCACTACAAATGTCCAGTTGCAGTTTATATAGAAAGAATGTTTCAAAACTCTTCAATCAAAAGTAAGTTTCAACTCTGTTGGCTGAATGCAGAGAACAGAAAAATGTTTCAAAGAATGCTTCTTTGTAGTTTTTATTTGAATATATTACTTTTTCCGCGATATGCATCGTAGCACTACAAATGTCCACTTGCTGTTTCTACAGAAAGAGTGTTTCAGAACACCTCAATAAAAGGTGAGGTTCAACACTTTAGTTGAACTCACAGCTCAGAAAGAAGTTTCACAGAATGCTTCTGTGTAGTTTTTATTTGAATATATTCCTTTTTCCGCGATAGGCCTCATAGCGCTCCAAATGTCCTCTTGTGGTTTGTACAGAATGAGTGTTTCAAAACTCCTCAATGAAATGTCAGTTTCAACTTGGTTAGTTGAACGCACAGATCAGAAAGAAGTTTCACAGACTGCTTCTTTGTAGTTTTTATTTGAATATATTCCTTTTTCTGCGATTGGCCTCGTAGCGCTAGAATTGTACACTTGCAGTTTCTACAGAAAGTGTGTTTGAAAAATCCTCAATCAAAAGTAAGCTTCTACACTGTTAGTAGAATGCACAAATCAGAAATATGTTTCACAGAATGCTTCTCTGTAGTTTTTATTTGAAGATATTCCTTTTTCCGCAATAGACCTCATAGGGCTCCAAATGTCCACTTCCAGTTTCTACAGAAAGTGTGTTTGAAAACTCCGCAATCAAAAGTAATTTTAAACTCTGATAGTTGAACGCACAGATCAGAAATAAGTTTCACAGAATGCCTCTGTGTAGTTTTTATTTCAGGAGATTCCTTTTTCCACCATAGGCCTCATAGCGCTCCAAATGTCCACTTTCAGTTTCTACAGAAAGAGTGTTTCAAAACTCCGCAATCAAAAGTAATTTTCAACTCTGATAGTTGAACGCACGGATCAGAAAGGAGGTTCGCAGAATGCTTCTGTGTAGTTTTTATTTGAAGATATTCCTTTTTCGGCGAAAGGCCTCGTAGCGCTCCAAATGACCAATTGCAGTTTCTAGGGAAAGAGTGTTTCAAATCTCCTCAATCAGAAGTAAGTTTCAACCCTCTTAGTTGAACACACAGATCAGAAATAAGTTTCACACAATGCTTCTGTGTAGTTTTTATTTGAAGATATTGCTATTTCTGTGAAAGCCTCATAGCACTCCAAATATCCACTTTCAGTTACCTCAGAAGGAGTGTTTCAAAACACCTAAATAAAAAAGTAATGTTCAACTCTGTTAGTTGATCTCACCGATCAGAAAGAAGATTCACTGAATGCTTCTGGGTAGTTTTTATTTGAATATATTCCTTTTTCTGCAATAGGCCTCATAGCACTCCAAATGTCCAGTTGCCGTTTCTATAGAAAGAATGTTTCAAAACTCTTCAATCAAAAGTAAGTTTCAAGTCTGTTGGCTGAATGCACAGAACAGAAAATGTTTCAGAGAATGCTTCTTTGTAGTTTGTATTTGAATATATTCCTTTTTCCACGATAGGCCTCATAGTGCTCCAAATGTCCACTTGCAGCTTCTACAATAAGAGGGATTCAAAACTTCTCAATCAGAAGTAACGCTCAACTCTTTTAGTTGAACGCACAGCTCAGAAAGAAGTTTCACTGAATGATTCTGCGTAGTTTTTATTTGAAGATATTCCTTTTTCCGCGATAGGCCTCATTGTGCTACAAATGTCCACTTGCAGTTTCTACAGATAGAGTGTTTCAAAACTCCTCCATCAAAAGTAAGGTTCAACACACTTAGTTGAACGTACAGATCAGAAAGAAGTTTCACAGAATTCTTCTGTGTAGTTTTTATTTGAAGGTATTCCTTTTTCCGCAATAGGCCTCATAGCGCTCCAGATGTCCACTTTCAGTTAAAACACAAAGAGTGTTTCAAAACTCCTCAATCAAAAGTAAGGTTCAACTCTGATAGTAGAACGCACAGATCAGAAATAAGTTTCACAGAATGCTTCTGTGTAGTCTTTATTTGAAGATATGCCTTTTTAAGCGATAGGTCTCATAACGCTCCAAATGTCCTCTTGCAGTTTCTACAGAAAGAGTGTTTCAAAACTCCTTAATTCAAAGTAAGGTCCAATTCTGTTAACTGAACGCACAGATCAGAAGGAAGTTTCACAAGATCCTTCTGTATACTTTTTATTTGAAGATATTACTTTTTCTGAGATAGGCCACATTGCACTCCAAATGTCCACTTGCAGTATATACAGAAAAAGTGTTTCCAATCTCCTCAATCAAAAGTGAGGTTCAACTCTCTTATTTGAACGCGCAGATCAGAAAAAAGTTTCACAGAATGCTTTGTGTAGATTGTATTTGAAGATATTCCTTTTTGCATGATAGGCCTCATAGCGATCAAAATTTCCACTTGCGCTTTCTACAGAAAGACTTTCAAAACTCCTGAATCAAAAGTAGTTTGCAACTCTGTTATTTCAACGGACATATCAGAGAGAAGTTTCACAGAATGCTTCTGTGTAGTTTTTATTTGAAGATATTACTTTTTCCACTATAGGCCTAATAGCGCTGCAAATATTCATTTGCAGTTTCTACAGAAAGAGTGTTTCAAAACTCCTCAATCAAAAGTAAAGTTCAACTCTGTTAGTTGAATGCACAGATCAGAAAGAAGTTTCACAGAATGCTTCTGTGTAGTTTTTATTTGACGATATTCCTTTTTTGGCGAAAGGCCTCGTAGCGCTCCAAATGACCAATTGCAGTTTCTAGAGAAAGGGTGTTTCAAATCTCCTCAATCAGAAGTAAGTTTCAACTCTCTTAGTTGAACACACAGATCAGAAATAAGTTTCACAGAATGCTTCTGTGTAGTTTTTATTTGAAGATATTGCTATTTCTGCGAAAGCCTCATAGCACTCCAAATATCCACTTTCAGTTACCTCAGAAAGAGTGTTTCAAAACACCTCAATAAAAAGTAATGTTCAACTCTGTTAGTTGATCTCACCGATCAGAAAGTAGATTCACTGAATGCTTCTGGGTAGTTTTTATTTGAATATATTCCTTTTTCTGCCATGGGCCTCATAGCACTACAAATGTCCAGTTGCAGTTTATATAGAAAGAATGTTTCAAAACTCTTCAATCAAAAGTAAGTTTCAACTCTGTTGGCTGAATGCAGAGAACAGAAAAATGTTTCAAAGAATGCTTCTTTGTAGTTTTTATTTGAATATATTACTTTTTCCGCGATATGCACCGTAGCACTACAAATGTCCACTTGCTGTTTCTACAGAAAGAGTGTTTCAGAACACCTCAATAAAAGGTGAGGTTCAACACTTTAGTTGAACTCACAGCTCAGAAAGAAGTTTCACAGAATGCTTCTGTGTAGTTTTTATTTGAATATATTCCTTTTTCCGCGATAGGCCTCATAGCGCTCCAAATGTCCTCTTGTGGTTTGTACAGAATGAGTGTTTCAAAACTCCTCAATGAAATGTCAGTTTCAACTTGGTTAGTTGAACGCACAGATCAGAAAGAAGTTTCACAGACTGCTTCTTTGTAGTTTTTATTTGAATATATTCCTTTTTCTGCGATTGGCCTCGTAGCGCTAGAATTGTACACTTGCAGTTTCTACAGAAAGTGTGTTTGAAAAATCCTCAATCAAAAGTAAGCTTCTACACTGTTAGTAGAATGCACAAATCAGAAATATGTTTCACAGAATGCTTCTCTGTAGTTTTTATTTGAAGATATTCCTTTTTCCGCAATAGACCTCATAGGGCTCCAAATGTCCACTTCCAGTTTCTACAGAAAGTGTGTTTGAAAACTCCGCAATCAAAAGTAATTTTAAACTCTGATAGTTGAACGCACAGATCAGAAATAAGTTTCACAGAATGCCTCTGTGTAGTTTTTATTTCAGGAGATTCCTTTTTCCACCATAGGCCTCATAGCGCTCCAAATGTCCACTTTCAGTTTCTACAGAAAGAGTGTTTCAAAACTCCGCAATCAAAAGTAATTTTCAACTCTGATAGTTGAACGCACGGATCAGAAAGGAGGTTCGCAGAATGCTTCTGTGTAGTTTTTATTTGAAGATATTCCTTTTTCGGCGAAAGGCCTCGTAGCGCTCCAAATGACCAATTGCAGTTTCTAGGGAAAGAGTGTTTCAAATCTCCTCAATCAGAAGTAAGTTTCAACCCTCTTAGTTGAACACACAGATCAGAAATAAGTTTCACACAATGCTTCTGTGTAGTTTTTATTTGAAGATATTGCTATTTCTGTGAAAGCCTCATAGCACTCCAAATATCCACTTTCAGTTACCTCAGAAGGAGTGTTTCAAAACACCTAAATAAAAAAGTAATGTTCAACTCTGTTAGTTGATCTCACCGATCAGAAAGAAGATTCACTGAATGCTTCTGGGTAGTTTTTATTTGAATATATTCCTTTTTCTGCAATAGGCCTCATAGCACTCCAAATGTCCAGTTGCCGTTTCTATAGAAAGAATGTTTCAAAACTCTTCAATCAAAAGTAAGTTTCAAGTCTGTTGGCTGAATGCACAGAACAGAAAATGTTTCAGAGAATGCTTCTTTGTAGTTTGTATTTGAATATATTCCTTTTTCCACGATAGGCCTCATAGTGCTCCAAATGTCCACTTGCAGCTTCTACAATAAGAGGGATTCAAAACTTCTCAATCAGAAGTAACGCTCAACTCTTTTAGTTGAACGCACAGCTCAGAAAGAAGTTTCACTGAATGATTCTGCGTAGTTTTTATTTGAAGATATTCCTTTTTCCGCGATAGGCCTCATTGTGCTACAAATGTCCACTTGCAGTTTCTACAGATAGAGTGTTTCAAAACTCCTCCATCAAAAGTAAGGTTCAACACACTTAGTTGAACGTACAGATCAGAAAGAAGTTTCACAGAATTCTTCTGTGTAGTTTTTATTTGAAGGTATTCCTTTTTCCGCAATAGGCCTCATAGCGCTCCAGATGTCCACTTTCAGTTAAAACACAAAGAGTGTTTCAAAACTCCTCAATCAAAAGTAAGGTTCAACTCTGATAGTAGAACGCACAGATCAGAAATAAGTTTCACAGAATGCTTCTGTGTAGTCTTTATTTGAAGATATGCCTTTTTAAGCGATAGGTCTCATAACGCTCCAAATGTCCTCTTGCAGTTTCTACAGAAAGAGTGTTTCAAAACTCCTTAATTCAAAGTAAGGTCCAATTCTGTTAACTGAACGCACAGATCAGAAGGAAGTTTCACAAGATCCTTCTGTATACTTTTTATTTGAAGATATTACTTTTTCTGAGATAGGCCACATTGCACTCCAAATGTCCACTTGCAGTATATACAGAAAAAGTGTTTCCAATCTCCTCAATCAAAAGTGAGGTTCAACTCTCTTATTTGAACGCGCAGATCAGAAAAAAGTTTCACAGAATGCTTTGTGTAGATTGTATTTGAAGATATTCCTTTTTGCATGATAGGCCTCATAGCGATCAAAATTTCCACTTGCGCTTTCTACAGAAAGACTTTCAAAACTCCTGAATCAAAAGTAGTTTGCAACTCTGTTATTTCAACGGACATATCAGAGAGAAGTTTCACAGAATGCTTCTGTGTAGTTTTTATTTGAAGATATTACTTTTTCCACTATAGGCCTAATAGCGCTGCAAATATTCATTTGCAGTTTCTACAGAAAGAGTGTTTCAAAACTCCTCAATCAAAAGTAAAGTTCAACTCTGTTAGTTGAATGCACAGATCAGAAAGAAGTTTCACAGAATGCTTCTGTGTAGTTTTTATTTGACGATATTCCTTTTTTGGCGAAAGGCCTCGTAGCGCTCCAAATGACCAATTGCAGTTTCTAGAGAAAGGGTGTTTCAAATCTCCTCAATCAGAAGTAAGTTTCAACTCTCTTAGTTGAACACACAGATCAGAAATAAGTTTCACAGAATGCTTCTGTGTAGTTTTTATTTGAAGATATTGCTATTTCTGCGAAAGCCTCATAGCACTCCAAATATCCACTTTCAGTTACCTCAGAAAGAGTGTTTCAAAACACCTCAATAAAAAGTAATGTTCAACTCTGTTAGTTGATCTCACCGATCAGAAAGTAGATTCACTGAATGCTTCTGGGTAGTTTTTATTTGAATATATTCCTTTTTCTGCCATGGGCCTCATAGCACTACAAATGTCCAGTTGCAGTTTATATAGAAAGAATGTTTCAAAACTCTTCAATCAAAAGTAAGTTTCAACTCTGTTGGCTGAATGCAGAGAACAGAAAAATGTTTCAAAGAATGCTTCTTTGTAGTTTTTATTTGAATATATTACTTTTTCCGCGATATGCACCGTAGCACTACAAATGTCCACTTGCTGTTTCTACAGAAAGAGTGTTTCAGAACACCTCAATAAAAGGTGAGGTTCAACACTTTAGTTGAACTCACAGCTCAGAAAGAAGTTTCACAGAATGCTTCTGTGTAGTTTTTATTTGAATATATTCCTTTTTCCGCGATAGGCCTCATAGCGCTCCAAATGTCCTCTTGTGGTTTGTACAGAATGAGTGTTTCAAAACTCCTCAATGAAATGTCAGTTTCAACTTGGTTAGTTGAACGCACAGATCAGAAAGAAGTTTCACAGACTGCTTCTTTGTAGTTTTTATTTGAATATATTCCTTTTTCTGCGATTGGCCTCGTAGCGCTAGAATTGTACACTTGCAGTTTCTACAGAAAGTGTGTTTGAAAAATCCTCAATCAAAAGTAAGCTTCTACACTGTTAGTAGAATGCACAAATCAGAAATATGTTTCACAGAATGCTTCTCTGTAGTTTTTATTTGAAGATATTCCTTTTTCCGCAATAGACCTCATAGGGCTCCAAATGTCCACTTCCAGTTTCTACAGAAAGTGTGTTTGAAAACTCCGCAATCAAAAGTAATTTTAAACTCTGATAGTTGAACGCACAGATCAGAAATAAGTTTCACAGAATGCCTCTGTGTAGTTTTTATTTCAGGAGATTCCTTTTTCCACCATAGGCCTCATAGCGCTCCAAATGTCCACTTTCAGTTTCTACAGAAAGAGTGTTTCAAAACTCCGCAATCAAAAGTAATTTTCAACTCTGATAGTTGAACGCACGGATCAGAAAGGAGGTTCGCAGAATGCTTCTGTGTAGTTTTTATTTGAAGATATTCCTTTTTCGGCGAAAGGCCTCGTAGCCCTCCAAATGTCCAGTTGCCGTTTCTATAGAAAGAATGTTTCAAAACTCTTCAATCAAAAGTAAGTTTCAAGTCTGTTGGCTGAATGCACAGAACAGAAAATGTTTCAGAGAATGCTTCTTTGTAGTTTGTATTTGAATATATTCCTTTTTCCACGATAGGCCTCATAGTGCTCCAAATGTCCACTTGCAGCTTCTACAATAAGAGGGATTCAAAACTTCTCAATCAGAAGTAACGCTCAACTCTTTTAGTTGAACGCACAGCTCAGAAAGAAGTTTCACTGAATGATTCTGCGTAGTTTTTATTTGAAGATATTCCTTTTTCCGCGATAGGCCTCATTGTGCTACAAATGTCCACTTGCAGTTTCTACAGATAGAGTGTTTCAAAACTCCTCCATCAAAAGTAAGGTTCAACACACTTAGTTGAACGTACAGATCAGAAAGAAGTTTCACAGAATTCTTCTGTGTAGTTTTTATTTGAAGGTATTCCTTTTTCCGCAATAGGCCTCATAGCGCTCCAGATGTCCACTTTCAGTTAAAACACAAAGAGTGTTTCAAAACTCCTCAATCAAAAGTAAGGTTCAACTCTGATAGTAGAACGCACAGATCAGAAATAAGTTTCACAGAATGCTTCTGTGTAGTCTTTATTTGAAGATATGCCTTTTTAAGCGATAGGTCTCATAACGCTCCAAATGTCCTCTTGCAGTTTCTACAGAAAGAGTGTTTCAAAACTCCTTAATTCAAAGTAAGGTCCAATTCTGTTAACTGAACGCACAGATCAGAAGGAAGTTTCACAAGATCCTTCTGTATACTTTTTATTTGAAGATATTACTTTTTCTGAGATAGGCCACATTGCACTCCAAATGTCCACTTGCAGTATATACAGAAAAAGTGTTTCCAATCTCCTCAATCAAAAGTGAGGTTCAACTCTCTTATTTGAACGCGCAGATCAGAAAAAAGTTTCACAGAATGCTTTGTGTAGATTGTATTTGAAGATATTCCTTTTTGCATGATAGGCCTCATAGCGATCAAAATTTCCACTTGCGCTTTCTACAGAAAGACTTTCAAAACTCCTGAATCAAAAGTAGTTTGCAACTCTGTTATTTCAACGGACATATCAGAGAGAAGTTTCACAGAATGCTTCTGTGTAGTTTTTATTTGAAGATATTACTTTTTCCACTATAGGCCTAATAGCGCTGCAAATATTCATTTGCAGTTTCTACAGAAAGAGTGTTTCAAAACTCCTCAATCAAA
The DNA here is from genome assembly GCF_028878055.3 of Symphalangus syndactylus. Lineage (NCBI taxonomy): Eukaryota > Metazoa > Chordata > Mammalia > Primates > Hylobatidae > Symphalangus > Symphalangus syndactylus. Next base: position 43,357,541 of record NC_072434.2, on the reverse strand, counting down.
AGTAAAGTTCAACTCTGTTAGTTGAATGCACAGATCAGAAAGAAGTTTCACAGAATGCTTCTGTGTAGTTTTTATTTGACGATATTCCTTTTTTGGCGAAAGGCCTCGTAGCGCTCCAAATGACCAATTGCAGTTTCTAGAGAAAGGGTGTTTCAAATCTCCTCAATCAGAAGTAAGTTTCAACTCTCTTAGTTGAACACACAGATCAGAAATAAGTTTCACAGAATGCTTCTGTGTAGTTTTTATTTGAAGATATTGCTATTTCTGCGAAAGCCTCATAGCACTCCAAATATCCACTTTCAGTTACCTCAGAAAGAGTGTTTCAAAACACCTCAATAAAAAGTAATGTTCAACTCTGTTAGTTGATCTCACCGATCAGAAAGTAGATTCACTGAATGCTTCTGGGTAGTTTTTATTTGAATATATTCCTTTTTCTGCCATGGGCCTCATAGCACTACAAATGTCCAGTTGCAGTTTATATAGAAAGAATGTTTCAAAACTCTTCAATCAAAAGTAAGTTTCAACTCTGTTGGCTGAATGCAGAGAACAGAAAAATGTTTCAAAGAATGCTTCTTTGTAGTTTTTATTTGAATATATTACTTTTTCCGCGATATGCACCGTAGCACTACAAATGTCCACTTGCTGTTTCTACAGAAAGAGTGTTTCAGAACACCTCAATAAAAGGTGAGGTTCAACACTTTAGTTGAACTCACAGCTCAGAAAGAAGTTTCACAGAATGCTTCTGTGTAGTTTTTATTTGAATATATTCCTTTTTCCGCGATAGGCCTCATAGCGCTCCAAATGTCCTCTTGTGGTTTGTACAGAATGAGTGTTTCAAAACTCCTCAATGAAATGTCAGTTTCAACTTGGTTAGTTGAACGCACAGATCAGAAAGAAGTTTCACAGACTGCTTCTTTGTAGTTTTTATTTGAATATATTCCTTTTTCTGCGATTGGCCTCGTAGCGCTAGAATTGTACACTTGCAGTTTCTACAGAAAGTGTGTTTGAAAAATCCTCAATCAAAAGTAAGCTTCTACACTGTTAGTAGAATGCACAAATCAGAAATATGTTTCACAGAATGCTTCTCTGTAGTTTTTATTTGAAGATATTCCTTTTTCCGCAATAGACCTCATAGGGCTCCAAATGTCCACTTCCAGTTTCTACAGAAAGTGTGTTTGAAAACTCCGCAATCAAAAGTAATTTTAAACTCTGATAGTTGAACGCACAGATCAGAAATAAGTTTCACAGAATGCCTCTGTGTAGTTTTTATTTCAGGAGATTCCTTTTTCCACCATAGGCCTCATAGCGCTCCAAATGTCCACTTTCAGTTTCTACAGAAAGAGTGTTTCAAAACTCCGCAATCAAAAGTAATTTTCAACTCTGATAGTTGAACGCACGGATCAGAAAGGAGGTTCGCAGAATGCTTCTGTGTAGTTTTTATTTGAAGATATTCCTTTTTCGGCGAAAGGCCTCGTAGCGCTCCAAATGACCAATTGCAGTTTCTAGGGAAAGAGTGTTTCAAATCTCCTCAATCAGAAGTAAGTTTCAACCCTCTTAGTTGAACACACAGATCAGAAATAAGTTTCACACAATGCTTCTGTGTAGTTTTTATTTGAAGATATTGCTATTTCTGTGAAAGCCTCATAGCACTCCAAATATCCACTTTCAGTTACCTCAGAAGGAGTGTTTCAAAACACCTAAATAAAAAAGTAATGTTCAACTCTGTTAGTTGATCTCACCGATCATAAAGAAGATTCACTGAATGCTTCTGGGTAGTTTTTATTTGAATATATTCCTTTTTCTGCAATAGGCCTCATAGCACTCCAAATGTCCAGTTGCCGTTTCTATAGAAAGAATGTTTCAAAACTCTTCAATCAAAAGTAAGTTTCAAGTCTGTTGGCTGAATGCACAGAACAGAAAATGTTTCAGAGAATGCTTCTTTGTAGTTTTTATTTGAATATATTCCTTTTTCCACGATAGGCCTCATAGTGCTCCAAATGTCCACTTGCAGCTTCTACAATAAGAGGGATTCAAAACTTCTCAATCAGAAGTAACGCTCAACTCTTTTAGTTGAACGCACAGCTCAGAAAGAAGTTTCACTGAATGATTCTGCGTAGTTTTTATTTGAAGATATTCCTTTTTCCGCGATAGGCCTCATTGTGCTACAAATGTCCACTTGCAGTTTCTACAGATAGAGTGTTTCAAAACTCCTCCATCAAAAGTAAGGTTCAACACACTTAGTTGAACGTACAGATCAGAAAGAAGTTTCACAGAATTCTTCTGTGTAGTTTTTATTTGAAGGTATTCCTTTTTCCGCAATAGGCCTCATAGCGCTCCAGATGTCCACTTTCAGTTAAAACACAAAGAGTGTTTCAAAACTCCTCAATCAAAAGTAAGGTTCAACTCTGATAGTAGAACGCACAGATCAGAAATAAGTTTCACAGAATGCTTCTGTGTAGTCTTTATTTGAAGATATGCCTTTTTAAGCGATAGGTCTCATAACGCTCCAAATGTCCTCTTGCAGTTTCTACAGAAAGAGTGTTTCAAAACTCCTTAATTCAAAGTAAGGTCCAATTCTGTTAACTGAACGCACAGATCAGAAGGAAGTTTCACAAGATCCTTCTGTATACTTTTTATTTGAAGATATTACTTTTTCTGAGATAGGCCACATTGCACTCCAAATGTCCACTTGCAGTATATACAGAAAAAGTGTTTCCAATCTCCTCAATCAAAAGTGAGGTTCAACTCTCTTATTTGAACGCGCAGATCAGAAAAAAGTTTCACAGAATGCTTTGTGTAGATTGTATTTGAAGATATTCCTTTTTGCATGATAGGCCTCATAGCGATCAAAATTTCCACTTGCGCTTTCTACAGAAAGACTTTCAAAACTCCTGAATCAAAAGTAGTTTGCAACTCTGTTATTTCAACGGACATATCAGAGAGAAGTTTCACAGAATGCTTCTGTGTAGTTTTTATTTGAAGATATTACTTTTTCCACTATAGGCCTAATAGCGCTGCAAATATTCATTTGCAGTTTCTACAGAAAGAGTGTTTCAAAACTCCTCAATCAAAAGTAAAGTTCAACTCTGTTAGTTGAACGCACAGATCAGAAAGAAGTTTCACAGACTGCTTCTTTGTAGTTTTTATTTGAATATATTCCTTTTTCTGCGATTGGCCTCGTAGCGCTAGAATTGTACACTTGCAGTTTCTACAGAAAGTGTGTTTGAAAAATCCTCAATCAAAAGTAAGCTTCTACACTGTTAGTAGAATGCACAAATCAGAAATATGTTTCACAGAATGCTTCTCTGTAGTTTTTATTTGAAGATATTCCTTTTTCCGCAATAGACCTCATAGGGCTCCAAATGTCCACTTCCAGTTTCTACAGAAAGTGTGTTTGAAAACTCCGCAATCAAAAGTAATTTTAAACTCTGATAGTTGAACGCACAGATCAGAAATAAGTTTCACAGAATGCCTCTGTGTAGTTTTTATTTCAGGAGATTCCTTTTTCCACCATAGGCCTCATAGCGCTCCAAATGTCCACTTTCAGTTTCTACAGAAAGAGTGTTTCAAAACTCCGCAATCAAAAGTAATTTTCAACTCTGATAGTTGAACGCACGGATCAGAAAGGAGGTTCGCAGAATGCTTCTGTGTAGTTTTTATTTGAAGATATTCCTTTTTCGGCGAAAGGCCTCGTAGCGCTCCAAATGTCCAGTTGCCGTTTCTATAGAAAGAATGTTTCAAAACTCTTCAATCAAAAGTAAGTTTCAAGTCTGTTGGCTGAATGCACAGAACAGAAAATGTTTCAGAGAATGCTTCTTTGTAGTTTTTATTTGAATATATTCCTTTTTCCACGATAGGCCTCATAGTGCTCCAAATGTCCACTTGCAGCTTCTACAATAAGAGGGATTCAAAACTTCTCAATCAGAAGTAACGCTCAACTCTTTTAGTTGAACGCACAGCTCAGAAAGAAGTTTCACTGAATGATTCTGCGTAGTTTTTATTTGAAGATATTCCTTTTTCCGCGATAGGCCTCATTGTGCTACAAATGTCCACTTGCAGTTTCTACAGATAGAGTGTTTCAAAACTCCTCCATCAAAAGTAAGGTTCAACACACTTAGTTGAACGTACAGATCAGAAAGAAGTTTCACAGAATTCTTCTGTGTAGTTTTTATTTGAAGGTATTCCTTTTTCCGCAATAGGCCTCATAGCGCTCCAGATGTCCACTTTCAGTTAAAACACAAAGAGTGTTTCAAAACTCCTCAATCAAAAGTAAGGTTCAACTCTGATAGTAGAACGCACAGATCAGAAATAAGTTTCACAGAATGCTTCTGTGTAGTCTTTATTTGAAGATATGCCTTTTTAAGCGATAGGTCTCATAACGCTCCAAATGTCCTCTTGCAGTTTCTACAGAAAGAGTGTTTCAAAACTCCTTAATTCAAAGTAAGGTCCAATTCTGTTAACTGAACGCACAGATCAGAAGGAAGTTTCACAAGATCCTTCTGTATACTTTTTATTTGAAGATATTACTTTTTCTGAGATAGGCCACATTGCACTCCAAATGTCCACTTGCAGTATATACAGAAAAAGTGTTTCCAATCTCCTCAATCAAAAGTGAGGTTCAACTCTCTTATTTGAACGCGCAGATCAGAAAAAAGTTTCACAGAATGCTTTGTGTAGATTGTATTTGAAGATATTCCTTTTTGCATGATAGGCCTCATAGCGATCAAAATTTCCACTTGCGCTTTCTACAGAAAGACTTTCAAAACTCCTGAATCAAAAGTAGTTTGCAACTCTGTTATTTCAACGGACATATCAGAGAGAAGTTTCACAGAATGCTTCTGTGTAGTTTTTATTTGAAGATATTACTTTTTCCACTATAGGCCTAATAGCGCTGCAAATATTCATTTGCAGTTTCTACAGAAAGAGTGTTTCAAAACTCCTCAATCAAAAGTAAAGTTCAACTCTGTTAGTTGAATGCACAGATCAGAAAGAAGTTTCACAGAATGCTTCTGTGTAGTTTTTATTTGACGATATTCCTTTTTTGGCGAAAGGCCTCGTAGCGCTCCAAATGACCAATTGCAGTTTCTAGAGAAAGGGTGTTTCAAATCTCCTCAATCAGAAGTAAGTTTCAACTCTCTTAGTTGAACACACAGATCAGAAATAAGTTTCACAGAATGCTTCTGTGTAGTTTTTATTTGAAGATATTGCTATTTCTGCGAAAGCCTCATAGCACTCCAAATATCCACTTTCAGTTACCTCAGAAAGAGTGTTTCAAAACACCTCAATAAAAAGTAATGTTCAACTCTGTTAGTTGATCTCACCGATCAGAAAGTAGATTCACTGAATGCTTCTGGGTAGTTTTTATTTGAATATATTCCTTTTTCTGCCATGGGCCTCATAGCACTACAAATGTCCAGTTGCAGTTTATATAGAAAGAATGTTTCAAAACTCTTCAATCAAAAGTAAGTTTCAACTCTGTTGGCTGAATGCAGAGAACAGAAAAATGTTTCAAAGAATGCTTCTTTGTAGTTTTTATTTGAATATATTACTTTTTCCGCGATATGCACCGTAGCACTACAAATGTCCACTTGCTGTTTCTACAGAAAGAGTGTTTCAGAACACCTCAATAAAAGGTGAGGTTCAACACTTTAGTTGAACTCACAGCTCAGAAAGAAGTTTCACAGAATGCTTCTGTGTAGTTTTTATTTGAATATATTCCTTTTTCCGCGATAGGCCTCATAGCGCTCCAAATGTCCTCTTGTGGTTTGTACAGAATGAGTGTTTCAAAACTCCTCAATGAAATGTCAGTTTCAACTTGGTTAGTTGAACGCACAGATCAGAAAGAAGTTTCACAGACTGCTTCTTTGTAGTTTTTATTTGAATATATTCCTTTTTCTGCGATTGGCCTCGTAGCGCTAGAATTGTACACTTGCAGTTTCTACAGAAAGTGTGTTTGAAAAATCCTCAATCAAAAGTAAGCTTCTACACTGTTAGTAGAATGCACAAATCAGAAATATGTTTCACAGAATGCTTCTCTGTAGTTTTTATTTGAAGATATTCCTTTTTCCGCAATAGACCTCATAGGGCTCCAAATGTCCACTTCCAGTTTCTACAGAAAGTGTGTTTGAAAACTCCGCAATCAAAAGTAATTTTAAACTCTGATAGTTGAACGCACAGATCAGAAATAAGTTTCACAGAATGCCTCTGTGTAGTTTTTATTTCAGGAGATTCCTTTTTCCACCATAGGCCTCATAGCGCTCCAAATGTCCACTTTCAGTTTCTACAGAAAGAGTGTTTCAAAACTCCGCAATCAAAAGTAATTTTCAACTCTGATAGTTGAACGCACGGATCAGAAAGGAGGTTCGCAGAATGCTTCTGTGTAGTTTTTATTTGAAGATATTCCTTTTTCGGCGAAAGGCCTCGTAGCCCTCCAAATGTCCAGTTGCCGTTTCTATAGAAAGAATGTTTCAAAACTCTTCAATCAAAAGTAAGTTTCAAGTCTGTTGGCTGAATGCACAGAACAGAAAATGTTTCAGAGAATGCTTCTTTGTAGTTTGTATTTGAATATATTCCTTTTTCCACGATAGGCCTCATAGTGCTCCAAATGTCCACTTGCAGCTTCTACAATAAGAGGGATTCAAAACTTCTCAATCAGAAGTAACGCTCAACTCTTTTAGTTGAACGCACAGCTCAGAAAGAAGTTTCACTGAATGATTCTGCGTAGTTTTTATTTGAAGATATTCCTTTTTCCGCGATAGGCCTCATTGTGCTACAAATGTCCACTTGCAGTTTCTACAGATAGAGTGTTTCAAAACTCCTCCATCAAAAGTAAGGTTCAACACACTTAGTTGAACGTACAGATCAGAAAGAAGTTTCACAGAATTCTTCTGTGTAGTTTTTATTTGAAGGTATTCCTTTTTCCGCAATAGGCCTCATAGCGCTCCAGATGTCCACTTTCAGTTAAAACACAAAGAGTGTTTCAAAACTCCTCAATCAAAAGTAAGGTTCAACTCTGATAGTAGAACGCACAGATCAGAAATAAGTTTCACAGAATGCTTCTGTGTAGTCTTTATTTGAAGATATGCCTTTTTAAGCGATAGGTCTCATAACGCTCCAAATGTCCTCTTGCAGTTTCTACAGAAAGAGTGTTTCAAAACTCCTTAATTCAAAGTAAGGTCCAATTCTGTTAACTGAACGCACAGATCAGAAGGAAGTTTCACAAGATCCTTCTGTATACTTTTTATTTGAAGATATTACTTTTTCTGAGATAGGCCACATTGCACTCCAAATGTCCACTTGCAGTATATACAGAAAAAGTGTTTCCAATCTCCTCAATCAAAAGTGAGGTTCAACTCTCTTATTTGAACGCGCAGATCAGAAAAAAGTTTCACAGAATGCTTTGTGTAGATTGTATTTGAAGATATTCCTTTTTGCATGATAGGCCTCATAGCGATCAAAATTTCCACTTGCGCTTTCTACAGAAAGACTTTCAAAACTCCTGAATCAAAAGTAGTTTGCAACTCTGTTATTTCAACGGACATATCAGAGAGAAGTTTCACAGAATGCTTCTGTGTAGTTTTTATTTGAAGATATTACTTTTTCCACTATAGGCCTAATAGCGCTGCAAATATTCATTTGCAGTTTCTACAGAAAGAGTGTTTCAAAACTCCTCAATCAAAAGTAAAGTTCAACTCTGTTAGTTGAATGCACAGATCAGAAAGAAGTTTCACAGAATGCTTCTGTGTAGTTTTTATTTGACGATATTCCTTTTTTGGCGAAAGGCCTCGTAGCGCTCCAAATGACCAATTGCAGTTTCTAGAGAAAGGGTGTTTCAAATCTCCTCAATCAGAAGTAAGTTTCAACTCTCTTAGTTGAACACACAGATCAGAAATAAGTTTCACAGAATGCTTCTGTGTAGTTTTTATTTGAAGATATTGCTATTTCTGCGAAAGCCTCATAGCACTCCAAATATCCACTTTCAGTTACCTCAGAAAGAGTGTTTCAAAACACCTCAATAAAAAGTAATGTTCAACTCTGTTAGTTGATCTCACCGATCAGAAAGTAGATTCACTGAATGCTTCTGGGTAGTTTTTATTTGAATATATTCCTTTTTCTGCCATGGGCCTCATAGCACTACAAATGTCCAGTTGCAGTTTATATAGAAAGAATGTTTCAAAACTCTTCAATCAAAAGTAAGTTTCAACTCTGTTGGCTGAATGCAGAGAACAGAAAAATGTTTCAAAGAATGCTTCTTTGTAGTTTTTATTTGAATATATTACTTTTTCCGCGATATGCACCGTAGCACTACAAATGTCCACTTGCTGTTTCTACAGAAAGAGTGTTTCAGAACACCTCAATAAAAGGTGAGGTTCAACACTTTAGTTGAACTCACAGCTCAGAAAGAAGTTTCACAGAATGCTTCTGTGTAGTTTTTATTTGAATATATTCCTTTTTCCGCGATAGGCCTCATAGCGCTCCAAATGTCCTCTTGTGGTTTGTACAGAATGAGTGTTTCAAAACTCCTCAATGAAATGTCAGTTTCAACTTGGTTAGTTGAACGCACAGATCAGAAAGAAGTTTCACAGACTGCTTCTTTGTAGTTTTTATTTGAATATATTCCTTTTTCTGCGATTGGCCTCGTAGCGCTAGAATTGTACACTTGCAGTTTCTACAGAAAGTGTGTTTGAAAAATCCTCAATCAAAAGTAAGCTTCTACACTGTTAGTAGAATGCACAAATCAGAAATATGTTTCACAGAATGCTTCTCTGTAGTTTTTATTTGAAGATATTCCTTTTTCCGCAATAGACCTCATAGGGCTCCAAATGTCCACTTCCAGTTTCTACAGAAAGTGTGTTTGAAAACTCCGCAATCAAAAGTAATTTTAAACTCTGATAGTTGAACGCACAGATCAGAAATAAGTTTCACAGAATGCCTCTGTGTAGTTTTTATTTCAGGAGATTCCTTTTTCCACCATAGGCCTCATAGCGCTCCAAATGTCCACTTTCAGTTTCTACAGAAAGAGTGTTTCAAAACTCCGCAATCAAAAGTAATTTTCAACTCTGATAGTTGAACGCACGGATCAGAAAGGAGGTTCGCAGAATGCTTCTGTGTAGTTTTTATTTGAAGATATTCCTTTTTCGGCGAAAGGCCTCGTAGCGCTCCAAATGACCAATTGCAGTTTCTAGGGAAAGAGTGTTTCAAATCTCCTCAATCAGAAGTAAGTTTCAACCCTCTTAGTTGAACACACAGATCAGAAATAAGTTTCACACAATGCTTCTGTGTAGTTTTTATTTGAAGATATTGCTATTTCTGTGAAAGCCTCATAGCACTCCAAATATCCACTTTCAGTTACCTCAGAAGGAGTGTTTCAAAACACCTAAATAAAAAAGTAATGTTCAACTCTGTTAGTTGATCTCACCGATCATAAAGAAGATTCACTGAATGCTTCTGGGTAGTTTTTATTTGAATATATTCCTTTTTCTGCAATAGGCCTCATAGCACTCCAAATGTCCAGTTGCCGTTTCTATAGAAAGAATGTTTCAAAACTCTTCAATCAAAAGTAAGTTTCAAGTCTGTTGGCTGAATGCACAGAACAGAAAATGTTTCAGAGAATGCTTCTTTGTAGTTTTTATTTGAATATATTCCTTTTTCCACGATAGGCCTCATAGTGCTCCAAATGTCCACTTGCAGCTTCTACAATAAGAGGGATTCAAAACTTCTCAATCAGAAGTAACGCTCAACTCTTTTAGTTGAACGCACAGCTCAGAAAGAAGTTTCACTGAATGATTCTGCGTAGTTTTTATTTGAAGATATTCCTTTTTCCGCGATAGGCCTCATTGTGCTACAAATGTCCACTTGCAGTTTCTACAGATAGAGTGTTTCAAAACTCCTCCATCAAAAGTAAGGTTCAACACACTTAGTTGAACGTACAGATCAGAAAGAAGTTTCACAGAATTCTTCTGTGTAGTTTTTATTTGAAGGTATTCCTTTTTCCGCAATAGGCCTCATAGCGCTCCAGATGTCCACTTTCAGTTAAAACACAAAGAGTGTTTCAAAACTCCTCAATCAAAAGTAAGGTTCAACTCTGATAGTAGAACGCACAGATCAGAAATAAGTTTCACAGAATGCTTCTGTGTAGTCTTTATTTGAAGATATGCCTTTTTAAGCGATAGGTCTCATAACGCTCCAAATGTCCTCTTGCAGTTTCTACAGAAAGAGTGTTTCAAAACTCCTTAATTCAAAGTAAGGTCCAATTCTGTTAACTGAACGCACAGATCAGAAGGAAGTTTCACAAGATCCTTCTGTATACTTTTTATTTGAAGATATTACTTTTTCTGAGATAGGCCACATTGCACTCCAAATGTCCACTTGCAGTATATACAGAAAAAGTGTTTCCAATCTCCTCAATCAAAAGTGAGGTTCAACTCTCTTATTTGAACGCGCAGATCAGAAAAAAGTTTCACAGAATGCTTTGTGTAGATTGTATTTGAAGATATTCCTTTTTGCATGATAGGCCTCATAGCGATCAAAATTTCCACTTGCGCTTTCTACAGAAAGACTTTCAAAACTCCTGAATCAAAAGTAGTTTGCAACTCTGTTATTTCAACGGACATATCAGAGAGAAGTTTCACAGAATGCTTCTGTGTAGTTTTTATTTGAAGATATTACTTTTTCCACTATAGGCCTAATAGCGCTGCAAATATTCATTTGCAGTTTCTACAGAAAGAGTGTTTCAAAACTCCTCAATCAAAAGTAAAGTTCAACTCTGTTAGTTGAACGCACAGATCAGAAAGAAGTTTCACAGACTGCTTCTTTGTAGTTTTTATTTGAATATATTCCTTTTTCTGCGATTGGCCTCGTAGCGCTAGAATTGTACACTTGCAGTTTCTACAGAAAGTGTGTTTGAAAAATCCTCAATCAAAAGTAAGCTTCTACACTGTTAGTAGAATGCACAAATCAGAAATATGTTTCACAGAATGCTTCTCTGTAGTTTTTATTTGAAGATATTCCTTTTTCCGCAATAGACCTCATAGGGCTCCAAATGTCCACTTCCAGTTTCTACAGAAAGTGTGTTTGAAAACTCCGCAATCAAAAGTAATTTTAAACTCTGATAGTTGAACGCACAGATCAGAAATAAGTTTCACAGAATGCCTCTGTGTAGTTTTTATTTCAGGAGATTCCTTTTTCCACCATAGGCCTCATAGCGCTCCAAATGTCCACTTTCAGTTTCTACAGAAAGAGTGTTTCAAAACTCCGCAATCAAAAGTAATTTTCAACTCTGATAGTTGAACGCACGGATCAGAAAGGAGGTTCGCAGAATGCTTCTGTGTAGTTTTTATTTGAAGATATTCCTTTTTCGGCGAAAGGCCTCGTAGCGCTCCAAATGTCCAGTTGCCGTTTCTATAGAAAGAATGTTTCAAAACTCTTCAATCAAAAGTAAGTTTCAAGTCTGTTGGCTGAATGCACAGAACAGAAAATGTTTCAGAGAATGCTTCTTTGTAGTTTTTATTTGAATATATTCCTTTTTCCACGATAGGCCTCATAGTGCTCCAAATGTCCACTTGCAGCTTCTACAATAAGAGGGATTCAAAACTTCTCAATCAGAAGTAACGCTCAACTCTTTTAGTTGAACGCACAGCTCAGAAAGAAGTTTCACTGAATGATTCTGCGTAGTTTTTATTTGAAGATATTCCTTTTTCCGCGATAGGCCTCATTGTGCTACAAATGTCCACTTGCAGTTTCTACAGATAGAGTGTTTCAAAACTCCTCCATCAAAAGTAAGGTTCAACACACTTAGTTGAACGTACAGATCAGAAAGAAGTTTCACAGAATTCTTCTGTGTAGTTTTTATTTGAAGGTATTCCTTTTTCCGCAATAGGCCTCATAGCGCTCCAGATGTCCACTTTCAGTTAAAACACAAAGAGTGTTTCAAAACTCCTCAATCAAAAGTAAGGTTCAACTCTGATAGTAGAACGCACAGATCAGAAATAAGTTTCACAGAATGCTTCTGTGTAGTCTTTATTTGAAGATATGCCTTTTTAAGCGATAGGTCTCATAACGCTCCAAATGTCCTCTTGCAGTTTCTACAGAAAGAGTGTTTCAAAACTCCTTAATTCAAAGTAAGGTCCAATTCTGTTAACTGAACGCACAGATCAGAAGGAAGTTTCACAAGATCCTTCTGTATACTTTTTATTTGAAGATATTACTTTTTCTGAGATAGGCCACATTGCACTCCAAATGTCCACTTGCAGTATATACAGAAAAAGTGTTTCCAATCTCCTCAATCAAAAGTGAGGTTCAACTCTCTTATTTGAACGCGCAGATCAGAAAAAAGTTTCACAGAATGCTTTGTGTAGATTGTATTTGAAGATATTCCTTTTTGCATGATAGGCCTCATAGCGATCAAAATTTCCACTTGCGCTTTCTACAGAAAGACTTTCAAAACTCCTGAATCAAAAGTAGTTTGCAACTCTGTTATTTCAACGGACATATCAGAGAGAAGTTTCACAGAATGCTTCTGTGTAGTTTTTATTTGAAGATATTACTTTTTCCACTATAGGCCTAATAGCGCTGCAAATATTCATTTGCAGTTTCTACAGAAAGAGTGTTTCAAAACTCCTCAATCAAAAGTAAAGTTCAACTCTGTTAGTTGAATGCACAGATCAGAAAGAAGTTTCACAGAATGCTTCTGTGTAGTTTTTATTTGACGATATTCCTTTTTTGGCGAAAGGCCTCGTAGCGCTCCAAATGACCAATTGCAGTTTCTAGAGAAAGGGTGTTTCAAATCTCCTCAATCAGAAGTAAGTTTCAACTCTCTTAGTTGAACACACAGATCAGAAATAAGTTTCACAGAATGCTTCTGTGTAGTTTTTATTTGAAGATATTGCTATTTCTGCGAAAGCCTCATAGCACTCCAAATATCCACTTTCAGTTACCTCAGAAAGAGTGTTTCAAAACACCTCAATAAAAAGTAATGTTCAACTCTGTTAGTTGATCTCACCGATCAGAAAGTAGATTCACTGAATGCTTCTGGGTAGTTTTTATTTGAATATATTCCTTTTTCTGCCATGGGCCTCATAGCACTACAAATGTCCAGTTGCAGTTTATATAGAAAGAATGTTTCAAAACTCTTCAATCAAAAGTAAGTTTCAACTCTGTTGGCTGAATGCAGAGAACAGAAAAATGTTTCAAAGAATGCTTCTTTGTAGTTTTTATTTGAATATATTACTTTTTCCGCGATATGCACCGTAGCACTACAAATGTCCACTTGCTGTTTCTACAGAAAGAGTGTTTCAGAACACCTCAATAAAAGGTGAGGTTCAACACTTTAGTTGAACTCACAGCTCAGAAAGAAGTTTCACAGAATGCTTCTGTGTAGTTTTTATTTGAATATATTCCTTTTTCCGCGATAGGCCTCATAGCGCTCCAAATGTCCTCTTGTGGTTTGTACAGAATGAGTGTTTCAAAACTCCTCAATGAAATGTCAGTTTCAACTTGGTTAGTTGAACGCACAGATCAGAAAGAAGTTTCACAGACTGCTTCTTTGTAGTTTTTATTTGAATATATTCCTTTTTCTGCGATTGGCCTCGTAGCGCTAGAATTGTACACTTGCAGTTTCTACAGAAAGTGTGTTTGAAAAATCCTCAATCAAAAGTAAGCTTCTACACTGTTAGTAGAATGCACAAATCAGAAATATGTTTCACAGAATGCTTCTCTGTAGTTTTTATTTGAAGATATTCCTTTTTCCGCAATAGACCTCATAGGGCTCCAAATGTCCACTTCCAGTTTCTACAGAAAGTGTGTTTGAAAACTCCGCAATCAAAAGTAATTTTAAACTCTGATAGTTGAACGCACAGATCAGAAATAAGTTTCACAGAATGCCTCTGTGTAGTTTTTATTTCAGGAGATTCCTTTTTCCACCATAGGCCTCATAGCGCTCCAAATGTCCACTTTCAGTTTCTACAGAAAGAGTGTTTCAAAACTCCGCAATCAAAAGTAATTTTCAACTCTGATAGTTGAACGCACGGATCAGAAAGGAGGTTCGCAGAATGCTTCTGTGTAGTTTTTATTTGAAGATATTCCTTTTTCGGCGAAAGGCCTCGTAGCGCTCCAAATGACCAATTGCAGTTTCTAGGGAAAGAGTGTTTCAAATCTCCTCAATCAGAAGTAAGTTTCAACCCTCTTAGTTGAACACACAGATCAGAAATAAGTTTCACACAATGCTTCTGTGTAGTTTTTATTTGAAGATATTGCTATTTCTGTGAAAGCCTCATAGCACTCCAAATATCCACTTTCAGTTACCTCAGAAGGAGTGTTTCAAAACACCTAAATAAAAAAGTAATGTTCAACTCTGTTAGTTGATCTCACCGATCATAAAGAAGATTCACTGAATGCTTCTGGGTAGTTTTTATTTGAATATATTCCTTTTTCTGCAATAGGCCTCATAGCACTCCAAATGTCCAGTTGCCGTTTCTATAGAAAGAATGTTTCAAAACTCTTCAATCAAAAGTAAGTTTCAAGTCTGTTGGCTGAATGCACAGAACAGAAAATGTTTCAGAGAATGCTTCTTTGTAGTTTTTATTTGAATATATTCCTTTTTCCACGATAGGCCTCATAGTGCTCCAAATGTCCACTTGCAGCTTCTACAATAAGAGGGATTCAAAACTTCTCAATCAGAAGTAACGCTCAACTCTTTTAGTTGAACGCACAGCTCAGAAAGAAGTTTCACTGAATGATTCTGCGTAGTTTTTATTTGAAGATATTCCTTTTTCCGCGATAGGCCTCATTGTGCTACAAATGTCCACTTGCAGTTTCTACAGATAGAGTGTTTCAAAACTCCTCCATCAAAAGTAAGGTTCAACACACTTAGTTGAACGTACAGATCAGAAAGAAGTTTCACAGAATTCTTCTGTGTAGTTTTTATTTGAAGGTATTCCTTTTTCCGCAATAGGCCTCATAGCGCTCCAGATGTCCACTTTCAGTTAAAACACAAAGAGTGTTTCAAAACTCCTCAATCAAAAGTAAGGTTCAACTCTGATAGTAGAACGCACAGATCAGAAATAAGTTTCACAGAATGCTTCTGTGTAGTCTTTATTTGAAGATATGCCTTTTTAAGCGATAGGTCTCATAACGCTCCAAATGTCCTCTTGCAGTTTCTACAGAAAGAGTGTTTCAAAACTCCTTAATTCAAAGTAAGGTCCAATTCTGTTAACTGAACGCACAGATCAGAAGGAAGTTTCACAAGATCCTTCTGTATACTTTTTATTTGAAGATATTACTTTTTCTGAGATAGGCCACATTGCACTCCAAATGTCCACTTGCAGTATATACAGAAAAAGTGTTTCCAATCTCCTCAATCAAAAGTGAGGTTCAACTCTCTTATTTGAACGCGCAGATCAGAAAAAAGTTTCACAGAATGCTTTGTGTAGATTGTATTTGAAGATATTCCTTTTTGCATGATAGGCCTCATAGCGATCAAAATTTCCACTTGCGCTTTCTACAGAAAGACTTTCAAAACTCCTGAATCAAAAGTAGTTTGCAACTCTGTTATTTCAACGGACATATCAGAGAGAAGTTTCACAGAATGCTTCTGTGTAGTTTTTATTTGAAGATATTACTTTTTCCACTATAGGCCTAATAGCGCTGCAAATATTCATTTGCAGTTTCTACAGAAAGAGTGTTTCAAAACTCCTCAATCAAAAGTAAAGTTCAACTCTGTTAGTTGAATGCACAGATCAGAAAGAAGTTTCACAGAATGCTTCTGTGTAGTTTTTATTTGACGATATTCCTTTTTTGGCGAAAGGCCTCGTAGCGCTCCAAATGACCAATTGCAGTTTCTAGAGAAAGGGTGTTTCAAATCTCCTCAATCAGAAGTAAGTTTCAACTCTCTTAGTTGAACACACAGATCAGAAATAAGTTTCACAGAATGCTTCTGTGTAGTTTTTATTTGAAGATATTGCTATTTCTGCGAAAGCCTCATAGCACTCCAAATATCCACTTTCAGTTACCTCAGAAAGAGTGTTTCAAAACACCTCAATAAAAAGTAATGTTCAACTCTGTTAGTTGATCTCACCGATCAGAAAGTAGATTCACTGAATGCTTCTGGGTAGTTTTTATTTGAATATATTCCTTTTTCTGCCATGGGCCTCATAGCACTACAAATGTCCAGTTGCAGTTTATATAGAAAGAATGTTTCAAAACTCTTCAATCAAAAGTAAGTTTCAACTCTGTTGGCTGAATGCAGAGAACAGAAAAATGTTTCAAAGAATGCTTCTTTGTAGTTTTTATTTGAATATATTACTTTTTCCGCGATATGCACCGTAGCACTACAAATGTCCACTTGCTGTTTCTACAGAAAGAGTGTTTCAGAACACCTCAATAAAAGGTGAGGTTCAACACTTTAGTTGAACTCACAGCTCAGAAAGAAGTTTCACAGAATGCTTCTGTGTAGTTTTTATTTGAATATATTCCTTTTTCCGCGATAGGCCTCATAGCGCTCCAAATGTCCTCTTGTGGTTTGTACAGAATGAGTGTTTCAAAACTCCTCAATGAAATGTCAGTTTCAACTTGGTTAGTTGAACGCACAGATCAGAAAGAAGTTTCACAGACTGCTTCTTTGTAGTTTTTATTTGAATATATTCCTTTTTCTGCGATTGGCCTCGTAGCGCTAGAATTGTACACTTGCAGTTTCTACAGAAAGTGTGTTTGAAAAATCCTCAATCAAAAGTAAGCTTCTACACTGTTAGTAGAATGCACAAATCAGAAATATGTTTCACAGAATGCTTCTCTGTAGTTTTTATTTGAAGATATTCCTTTTTCCGCAATAGACCTCATAGGGCTCCAAATGTCCACTTCCAGTTTCTACAGAAAGTGTGTTTGAAAACTCCGCAATCAAAAGTAATTTTAAACTCTGATAGTTGAACGCACAGATCAGAAATAAGTTTCACAGAATGCCTCTGTGTAGTTTTTATTTCAGGAGATTCCTTTTTCCACCATAGGCCTCATAGCGCTCCAAATGTCCACTTTCAGTTTCTACAGAAAGAGTGTTTCAAAACTCCGCAATCAAAAGTAATTTTCAACTCTGATAGTTGAACGCACGGATCAGAAAGGAGGTTCGCAGAATGCTTCTGTGTAGTTTTTATTTGAAGATATTCCTTTTTCGGCGAAAGGCCTCGTAGCGCTCCAAATGACCAATTGCAGTTTCTAGGGAAAGAGTGTTTCAAATCTCCTCAATCAGAAGTAAGTTTCAACCCTCTTAGTTGAACACACAGATCAGAAATAAGTTTCACACAATGCTTCTGTGTAGTTTTTATTTGAAGATATTGCTATTTCTGTGAAAGCCTCATAGCACTCCAAATATCCACTTTCAGTTACCTCAGAAGGAGTGTTTCAAAACACCTAAATAAAAAAGTAATGTTCAACTCTGTTAGTTGATCTCACCGATCATAAAGAAGATTCACTGAATGCTTCTGGGTAGTTTTTATTTGAATATATTCCTTTTTCTGCAATAGGCCTCATAGCACTCCAAATGTCCAGTTGCCGTTTCTATAGAAAGAATGTTTCAAAACTCTTCAATCAAAAGTAAGTTTCAAGTCTGTTGGCTGAATGCACAGAACAGAAAATGTTTCAGAGAATGCTTCTTTGTAGTTTTTATTTGAATATATTCCTTTTTCCACGATAGGCCTCATAGTGCTCCAAATGTCCACTTGCAGCTTCTACAATAAGAGGGATTCAAAACTTCTCAATCAGAAGTAACGCTCAACTCTTTTAGTTGAACGCACAGCTCAGAAAGAAGTTTCACTGAATGATTCTGCGTAGTTTTTATTTGAAGATATTCCTTTTTCCGCGATAGGCCTCATTGTGCTACAAATGTCCACTTGCAGTTTCTACAGATAGAGTGTTTCAAAACTCCTCCATCAAAAGTAAGGTTCAACACACTTAGTTGAACGTACAGATCAGAAAGAAGTTTCACAGAATTCTTCTGTGTAGTTTTTATTTGAAGGTATTCCTTTTTCCGCAATAGGCCTCATAGCGCTCCAGATGTCCACTTTCAGTTAAAACACAAAGAGTGTTTCAAAACTCCTCAATCAAAAGTAAGGTTCAACTCTGATAGTAGAACGCACAGATCAGAAATAAGTTTCACAGAATGCTTCTGTGTAGTCTTTATTTGAAGATATGCCTTTTTAAGCGATAGGTCTCATAACGCTCCAAATGTCCTCTTGCAGTTTCTACAGAAAGAGTGTTTCAAAACTCCTTAATTCAAAGTAAGGTCCAATTCTGTTAACTGAACGCACAGATCAGAAGGAAGTTTCACAAGATCCTTCTGTATACTTTTTATTTGAAGATATTACTTTTTCTGAGATAGGCCACATTGCACTCCAAATGTCCACTTGCAGTATATACAGAAAAAGTGTTTCCAATCTCCTCAATCAAAAGTGAGGTTCAACTCTCTTATTTGAACGCGCAGATCAGAAAAAAGTTTCACAGAATGCTTTGTGTAGATTGTATTTGAAGATATTCCTTTTTGCATGATAGGCCTCATAGCGATCAAAATTTCCACTTGCGCTTTCTACAGAAAGACTTTCAAAACTCCTGAATCAAAAGTAGTTTGCAACTCTGTTATTTCAACGGACATATCAGAGAGAAGTTTCACAGAATGCTTCTGTGTAGTTTTTATTTGAAGATATTACTTTTTCCACTATAGGCCTAATAGCGCTGCAAATATTCATTTGCAGTTTCTACAGAAAGAGTGTTTCAAAACTCCTCAATCAAAAGTAAAGTTCAACTCTGTTAGTTGAACGCACAGATCAGAAAGAAGTTTCACAGACTGCTTCTTTGTAGTTTTTATTTGAATATATTCCTTTTTCTGCGATTGGCCTCGTAGCGCTAGAATTGTACACTTGCAGTTTCTACAGAAAGTGTGTTTGAAAAATCCTCAATCAAAAGTAAGCTTCTACACTGTTAGTAGAATGCACAAATCAGAAATATGTTTCACAGAATGCTTCTCTGTAGTTTTTATTTGAAGATATTCCTTTTTCCGCAATAGACCTCATAGGGCTCCAAATGTCCACTTCCAGTTTCTACAGAAAGTGTGTTTGAAAACTCCGCAATCAAAAGTAATTTTAAACTCTGATAGTTGAACGCACAGATCAGAAATAAGTTTCACAGAATGCCTCTGTGTAGTTTTTATTTCAGGAGATTCCTTTTTCCACCATAGGCCTCATAGCGCTCCAAATGTCCACTTTCAGTTTCTACAGAAAGAGTGTTTCAAAACTCCGCAATCAAAAGTAATTTTCAACTCTGATAGTTGAACGCACGGATCAGAAAGGAGGTTCGCAGAATGCTTCTGTGTAGTTTTTATTTGAAGATATTCCTTTTTCGGCGAAAGGCCTCGTAGCGCTCCAAATGTCCAGTTGCCGTTTCTATAGAAAGAATGTTTCAAAACTCTTCAATCAAAAGTAAGTTTCAAGTCTGTTGGCTGAATGCACAGAACAGAAAATGTTTCAGAGAATGCTTCTTTGTAGTTTTTATTTGAATATATTCCTTTTTCCACGATAGGCCTCATAGTGCTCCAAATGTCCACTTGCAGCTTCTACAATAAGAGGGATTCAAAACTTCTCAATCAGAAGTAACGCTCAACTCTTTTAGTTGAACGCACAGCTCAGAAAGAAGTTTCACTGAATGATTCTGCGTAGTTTTTATTTGAAGATATTCCTTTTTCCGCGATAGGCCTCATTGTGCTACAAATGTCCACTTGCAGTTTCTACAGATAGAGTGTTTCAAAACTCCTCCATCAAAAGTAAGGTTCAACACACTTAGTTGAACGTACAGATCAGAAAGAAGTTTCACAGAATTCTTCTGTGTAGTTTTTATTTGAAGGTATTCCTTTTTCCGCAATAGGCCTCATAGCGCTCCAGATGTCCACTTTCAGTTAAAACACAAAGAGTGTTTCAAAACTCCTCAATCAAAAGTAAGGTTCAACTCTGATAGTAGAACGCACAGATCAGAAATAAGTTTCACAGAATGCTTCTGTGTAGTCTTTATTTGAAGATATGCCTTTTTAAGCGATAGGTCTCATAACGCTCCAAATGTCCTCTTGCAGTTTCTACAGAAAGAGTGTTTCAAAACTCCTTAATTCAAAGTAAGGTCCAATTCTGTTAACTGAACGCACAGATCAGAAGGAAGTTTCACAAGATCCTTCTGTATACTTTTTATTTGAAGATATTACTTTTTCTGAGATAGGCCACATTGCACTCCAAATGTCCACTTGCAGTATATACAGAAAAAGTGTTTCCAATCTCCTCAATCAAAAGTGAGGTTCAACTCTCTTATTTGAACGCGCAGATCAGAAAAAAGTTTCACAGAATGCTTTGTGTAGATTGTATTTGAAGATATTCCTTTTTGCATGATAGGCCTCATAGCGATCAAAATTTCCACTTGCGCTTTCTACAGAAAGACTTTCAAAACTCCTGAATCAAAAGTAGTTTGCAACTCTGTTATTTCAACGGACATATCAGAGAGAAGTTTCACAGAATGCTTCTGTGTAGTTTTTATTTGAAGATATTACTTTTTCCACTATAGGCCTAATAGCGCTGCAAATATTCATTTGCAGTTTCTACAGAAAGAGTGTTTCAAAACTCCTCAATCAAAAGTAAAGTTCAACTCTGTTAGTTGAATGCACAGATCAGAAAGAAGTTTCACAGAATGCTTCTGTGTAGTTTTTATTTGACGATATTCCTTTTTTGGCGAAAGGCCTCGTAGCGCTCCAAATGACCAATTGCAGTTTCTAGAGAAAGGGTGTTTCAAATCTCCTCAATCAGAAGTAAGTTTCAACTCTCTTAGTTGAACACACAGATCAGAAATAAGTTTCACAGAATGCTTCTGTGTAGTTTTTATTTGAAGATATTGCTATTTCTGCGAAAGCCTCATAGCACTCCAAATATCCACTTTCAGTTACCTCAGAAAGAGTGTTTCAAAACACCTCAATAAAAAGTAATGTTCAACTCTGTTAGTTGATCTCACCGATCAGAAAGTAGATTCACTGAATGCTTCTGGGTAGTTTTTATTTGAATATATTCCTTTTTCTGCCATGGGCCTCATAGCACTACAAATGTCCAGTTGCAGTTTATATAGAAAGAATGTTTCAAAACTCTTCAATCAAAAGTAAGTTTCAACTCTGTTGGCTGAATGCAGAGAACAGAAAAATGTTTCAAAGAATGCTTCTTTGTAGTTTTTATTTGAATATATTACTTTTTCCGCGATATGCACCGTAGCACTACAAATGTCCACTTGCTGTTTCTACAGAAAGAGTGTTTCAGAACACCTCAATAAAAGGTGAGGTTCAACACTTTAGTTGAACTCACAGCTCAGAAAGAAGTTTCACAGAATGCTTCTGTGTAGTTTTTATTTGAATATATTCCTTTTTCCGCGATAGGCCTCATAGCGCTCCAAATGTCCTCTTGTGGTTTGTACAGAATGAGTGTTTCAAAACTCCTCAATGAAATGTCAGTTTCAACTTGGTTAGTTGAACGCACAGATCAGAAAGAAGTTTCACAGACTGCTTCTTTGTAGTTTTTATTTGAATATATTCCTTTTTCTGCGATTGGCCTCGTAGCGCTAGAATTGTACACTTGCAGTTTCTACAGAAAGTGTGTTTGAAAAATCCTCAATCAAAAGTAAGCTTCTACACTGTTAGTAGAATGCACAAATCAGAAATATGTTTCACAGAATGCTTCTCTGTAGTTTTTATTTGAAGATATTCCTTTTTCCGCAATAGACCTCATAGGGCTCCAAATGTCCACTTCCAGTTTCTACAGAAAGTGTGTTTGAAAACTCCGCAATCAAAAGTAATTTTAAACTCTGATAGTTGAACGCACAGATCAGAAATAAGTTTCACAGAATGCCTCTGTGTAGTTTTTATTTCAGGAGATTCCTTTTTCCACCATAGGCCTCATAGCGCTCCAAATGTCCACTTTCAGTTTCTACAGAAAGAGTGTTTCAAAACTCCGCAATCAAAAGTAATTTTCAACTCTGATAGTTGAACGCACGGATCAGAAAGGAGGTTCGCAGAATGCTTCTGTGTAGTTTTTATTTGAAGATATTCCTTTTTCGGCGAAAGGCCTCGTAGCGCTCCAAATGACCAATTGCAGTTTCTAGGGAAAGAGTGTTTCAAATCTCGTCAATCAGAAGTAAGTTTCAACCCTCTTAGTTGAACACACAGATCAGAAATAAGTTTCACACAATGCTTCTGTGTAGTTTTTATTTGAAGATATTGCTATTTCTGTGAAAGCCTCATAGCACTCCAAATATCCACTTTCAGTTACCTCAGAAGGAGTGTTTCAAAACACCTAAATAAAAAAGTAATGTTCAACTCTGTTAGTTGATCTCACCGATCATAAAGAAGATTCACTGAATGCTTCTGGGTAGTTTTTATTTGAATATATTCCTTTTTCTGCAATAGGCCTCATAGCACTCCAAATGTCCAGTTGCCGTTTCTATAGAAAGAATGTTTCAAAACTCTTCAATCAAAAGTAAGTTTCAAGTCTGTTGGCTGAATGCACAGAACAGAAAATGTTTCAGAGAATGCTTCTTTGTAGTTTTTATTTGAATATATTCCTTTTTCCACGATAGGCCTCATAGTGCTCCAAATGTCCACTTGCAGCTTCTACAATAAGAGGGATTCAAAACTTCTCAATCAGAAGTAACGCTCAACTCTTTTAGTTGAACGCACAGCTCAGAAAGAAGTTTCACTGAATGATTCTGCGTAGTTTTTATTTGAAGATATTCCTTTTTCCGCGATAGGCCTCATTGTGCTACAAATGTCCACTTGCAGTTTCTACAGATAGAGTGTTTCAAAACTCCTCCATCAAAAGTAAGGTTCAACACACTTAGTTGAACGTACAGATCAGAAAGAAGTTTCACAGAATTCTTCTGTGTAGTTTTTATTTGAAGGTATTCCTTTTTCCGCAATAGGCCTCATAGCGCTCCAGATGTCCACTTTCAGTTAAAACACAAAGAGTGTTTCAAAACTCCTCAATCAAAAGTAAGGTTCAACTCTGATAGTAGAACGCACAGATCAGAAATAAGTTTCACAGAATGCTTCTGTGTAGTCTTTATTTGAAGATATGCCTTTTTAAGCGATAGGTCTCATAACGCTCCAAATGTCCTCTTGCAGTTTCTACAGAAAGAGTGTTTCAAAACTCCTTAATTCAAAGTAAGGTCCAATTCTGTTAACTGAACGCACAGATCAGAAGGAAGTTTCACAAGATCCTTCTGTATACTTTTTATTTGAAGATATTACTTTTTCTGAGATAGGCCACATTGCACTCCAAATGTCCACTTGCAGTATATACAGAAAAAGTGTTTCCAATCTCCTCAATCAAAAGTGAGGTTCAACTCTCTTATTTGAACGCGCAGATCAGAAAAAAGTTTCACAGAATGCTTTGTGTAGATTGTATTTGAAGATATTCCTTTTTGCATGATAGGCCTCATAGCGATCAAAATTTCCACTTGCGCTTTCTACAGAAAGACTTTCAAAACTCCTGAATCAAAAGTAGTTTGCAACTCTGTTATTTCAACGGACATATCAGAGAGAAGTTTCACAGAATGCTTCTGTGTAGTTTTTATTTGAAGATATTACTTTTTCCACTATAGGCCTAATAGCGCTGCAAATATTCATTTGCAGTTTCTACAGAAAGAGTGTTTCAAAACTCCTCAATCAAAAGTAAAGTTCAACTCTGTTAGTTGAACGCACAGATCAGAAAGAAGTTTCACAGACTGCTTCTTTGTAGTTTTTATTTGAATATATTCCTTTTTCTGCGATTGGCCTCGTAGCGCTAGAATTGTACACTTGCAGTTTCTACAGAAAGTGTGTTTGAAAAATCCTCAATCAAAAGTAAGCTTCTACACTGTTAGTAGAATGCACAAATCAGAAATATGTTTCACAGAATGCTTCTCTGTAGTTTTTATTTGAAGATATTCCTTTTTCCGCAATAGACCTCATAGGGCTCCAAATGTCCACTTCCAGTTTCTACAGAAAGTGTGTTTGAAAACTCCGCAATCAAAAGTAATTTTAAACTCTGATAGTTGAACGCACAGATCAGAAATAAGTTTCACAGAATGCCTCTGTGTAGTTTTTATTTCAGGAGATTCCTTTTTCCACCATAGGCCTCATAGCGCTCCAAATGTCCACTTTCAGTTTCTACAGAAAGAGTGTTTCAAAACTCCGCAATCAAAAGTAATTTTCAACTCTGATAGTTGAACGCACGGATCAGAAAGGAGGTTCGCAGAATGCTTCTGTGTAGTTTTTATTTGAAGATATTCCTTTTTCGGCGAAAGGCCTCGTAGCGCTCCAAATGTCCAGTTGCCGTTTCTATAGAAAGAATGTTTCAAAACTCTTCAATCAAAAGTAAGTTTCAAGTCTGTTGGCTGAATGCACAGAACAGAAAATGTTTCAGAGAATGCTTCTTTGTAGTTTTTATTTGAATATATTCCTTTTTCCACGATAGGCCTCATAGTGCTCCAAATGTCCACTTGCAGCTTCTACAATAAGAGGGATTCAAAACTTCTCAATCAGAAGTAACGCTCAACTCTTTTAGTTGAACGCACAGCTCAGAAAGAAGTTTCACTGAATGATTCTGCGTAGTTTTTATTTGAAGATATTCCTTTTTCCGCGATAGGCCTCATTGTGCTACAAATGTCCACTTGCAGTTTCTACAGATAGAGTGTTTCAAAACTCCTCCATCAAAAGTAAGGTTCAACACACTTAGTTGAACGTACAGATCAGAAAGAAGTTTCACAGAATTCTTCTGTGTAGTTTTTATTTGAAGGTATTCCTTTTTCCGCAATAGGCCTCATAGCGCTCCAGATGTCCACTTTCAGTTAAAACACAAAGAGTGTTTCAAAACTCCTCAATCAAAAGTAAGGTTCAACTCTGATAGTAGAACGCACAGATCAGAAATAAGTTTCACAGAATGCTTCTGTGTAGTCTTTATTTGAAGATATGCCTTTTTAAGCGATAGGTCTCATAACGCTCCAAATGTCCTCTTGCAGTTTCTACAGAAAGAGTGTTTCAAAACTCCTTAATTCAAAGTAAGGTCCAATTCTGTTAACTGAACGCACAGATCAGAAGGAAGTTTCACAAGATCCTTCTGTATACTTTTTATTTGAAGATATTCCTTTTTCTGAGATAGGCCACATTGCACTCCAAATGTCCACTTGCAGTATATACAGAAAAAGTGTTTCCAATCTCCTCAATCAAAAGTGAGGTTCAACTCTCTTATTTGAACGCGCAGATCAGAAAAAAGTTTCACAGAATGCTTTGTGTAGATTGTATTTGAAGATATTCCTTTTTGCATGATAGGCCTCATAGCGATCAAAATTTCCACTTGCGCTTTCTACAGAAAGACTTTCAAAACTCCTGAATCAAAAGTAGTTTGCAACTCTGTTATTTCAACGGACATATCAGAGAGAAGTTTCACAGAATGCTTCTGTGTAGTTTTTATTTGAAGATATTACTTTTTCCACTATAGGCCTAATAGCGCTGCAAATATTCATTTGCAGTTTCTACAGAAAGAGTGTTTCAAAACTCCTCAATCAAAAGTAAAGTTCAACTCTGTTAGTTGAATGCACAGATCAGAAAGAAGTTTCACAGAATGCTTCTGTGTAGTTTTTATTTGACGATATTCCTTTTTTGGCGAAAGGCCTCGTAGCGCTCCAAATGACCAATTGCAGTTTCTAGAGAAAGGGTGTTTCAAATCTCCTCAATCAGAAGTAAGTTTCAACTCTCTTAGTTGAACACACAGATCAGAAATAAGTTTCACAGAATGCTTCTGTGTAGTTTTTATTTGAAGATATTGCTATTTCTGCGAAAGCCTCATAGCACTCCAAATATCCACTTTCAGTTACCTCAGAAAGAGTGTTTCAAAACACCTCAATAAAAAGTAATGTTCAACTCTGTTAGTTGATCTCACCGATCAGAAAGTAGATTCACTGAATGCTTCTGGGTAGTTTTTATTTGAATATATTCCTTTTTCTGCCATGGGCCTCATAGCACTACAAATGTCCAGTTGCAGTTTATATAGAAAGAATGTTTCAAAACTCTTCAATCAAAAGTAAGTTTCAACTCTGTTGGCTGAATGCAGAGAACAGAAAAATGTTTCAAAGAATGCTTCTTTGTAGTTTTTATTTGAATATATTACTTTTTCCGCGATATGCACCGTAGCACTACAAATGTCCACTTGCTGTTTCTACAGAAAGAGTGTTTCAGAACACCTCAATAAAAGGTGAGGTTCAACACTTTAGTTGAACTCACAGCTCAGAAAGAAGTTTCACAGAATGCTTCTGTGTAGTTTTTATTTGAATATATTCCTTTTTCCGCGATAGGCCTCATAGCGCTCCAAATGTCCTCTTGTGGTTTGTACAGAATGAGTGTTTCAAAACTCCTCAATGAAATGTCAGTTTCAACTTGGTTAGTTGAACGCACAGATCAGAAAGAAGTTTCACAGACTGCTTCTTTGTAGTTTTTATTTGAATATATTCCTTTTTCTGCGATTGGCCTCGTAGCGCTAGAATTGTACACTTGCAGTTTCTACAGAAAGTGTGTTTGAAAAATCCTCAATCAAAAGTAAGCTTCTACACTGTTAGTAGAATGCACAAATCAGAAATATGTTTCACAGAATGCTTCTCTGTAGTTTTTATTTGAAGATATTCCTTTTTCCGCAATAGACCTCATAGGGCTCCAAATGTCCACTTCCAGTTTCTACAGAAAGTGTGTTTGAAAACTCCGCAATCAAAAGTAATTTTAAACTCTGATAGTTGAACGCACAGATCAGAAATAAGTTTCACAGAATGCCTCTGTGTAGTTTTTATTTCAGGAGATTCCTTTTTCCACCATAGGCCTCATAGCGCTCCAAATGTCCACTTTCAGTTTCTACAGAAAGAGTGTTTCAAAACTCCGCAATCAAAAGTAATTTTCAACTCTGATAGTTGAACGCACGGATCAGAAAGGAGGTTCGCAGAATGCTTCTGTGTAGTTTTTATTTGAAGATATTCCTTTTTCGGCGAAAGGCCTCGTAGCGCTCCAAATGACCAATTGCAGTTTCTAGGGAAAGAGTGTTTCAAATCTCCTCAATCAGAAGTAAGTTTCAACCCTCTTAGTTGAACACACAGATCAGAAATAAGTTTCACACAATGCTTCTGTGTAGTTTTTATTTGAAGATATTGCTATTTCTGTGAAAGCCTCATAGCACTCCAAATATCCACTTTCAGTTACCTCAGAAGGAGTGTTTCAAAACACCTAAATAAAAAAGTAATGTTCAACTCTGTTAGTTGATCTCACCGATCAGAAAGAAGATTCACTGAATGCTTCTGGGTAGTTTTTATTTGAATATATTCCTTTTTCTGCAATAGGCCTCATAGCACTCCAAATGTCCAGTTGCCGTTTCTATAGAAAGAATGTTTCAAAACTCTTCAATCAAAAGTAAGTTTCAAGTCTGTTGGCTGAATGCACAGAACAGAAAATGTTTCAGAGAATGCTTCTTTGTAGTTTGTATTTGAATATATTCCTTTTTCCACGATAGGCCTCATAGTGCTCCAAATGTCCACTTGCAGCTTCTACAATAAGAGGGATTCAAAACTTCTCAATCAGAAGTAACGCTCAACTCTTTTAGTTGAACGCACAGCTCAGAAAGAAGTTTCACTGAATGATTCTGCGTAGTTTTTATTTGAAGATATTCCTTTTTCAGCGATAGGCCTCATTGTGCTACAAATGTCCACTTGCAGTTTCTACAGATAGAGTGTTTCAAAACTCCTCCATCAAAAGTAAGGTTCAACACACTTAGTTGAACGTACAGATCAGAAAGAAGTTTCACAGAATTCTTCTGTGTAGTTTTTATTTGAAGGTATTCCTTTTTCCGCAATAGGCCTCATAGCGCTCCAGATGTCCACTTTCAGTTAAAACACAAAGAGTGTTTCAAAACTCCTCAATCAAAAGTAAGGTTCAACTCTGATAGTAGAACGCACAGATCAGAAATAAGTTTCACAGAATGCTTCTGTGTAGTCTTTATTTGAAGATATGCCTTTTTAAGCGATAGGTCTCATAACGCTCCAAATGTCCTCTTGCAGTTTCTACAGAAAGAGTGTTTCAAAACTCCTTAATTCAAAGTAAGGTCCAATTCTGTTAACTGAACGCACAGATCAGAAGGAAGTTTCACAAGATCCTTCTGTATACTTTTTATTTGAAGATATTACTTTTTCTGAGATAGGCCACATTGCACTCCAAATGTCCACTTGCAGTATATACAGAAAAAGTGTTTCCAATCTCCTCAATCAAAAGTGAGGTTCAACTCTCTTATTTGAACGCGCAGATCAGAAAAAAGTTTCACAGAATGCTTTGTGTAGATTGTATTTGAAGATATTCCTTTTTGCATGATAGGCCTCATAGCGATCAAAATTTCCACTTGCGCTTTCTACAGAAAGACTTTCAAAACTCCTGAATCAAAAGTAGTTTGCAACTCTGTTATTTCAACGGACATATCAGAGAGAAGTTTCACAGAATGCTTCTGTGTAGTTTTTATTTGAAGATATTACTTTTTCCACTATAGGCCTAATAGCGCTGCAAATATTCATTTGCAGTTTCTACAGAAAGAGTGTTTCAAAACTCCTCAATCAAAAGTAAAGTTCAACTCTGTTAGTTGAACGCACAGATCAGAAAGAAGTTTCACAGACTGCTTCTTTGTAGTTTTTATTTGAATATATTCCTTTTTCTGCGATTGGCCTCGTAGCGCTAGAATTGTACACTTGCAGTTTCTACAGAAAGTGTGTTTGAAAAATCCTCAATCAAAAGTAAGCTTCTACACTGTTAGTAGAATGCACAAATCAGAAATATGTTTCACAGAATGCTTCTCTGTAGTTTTTATTT
Organism: Symphalangus syndactylus; assembly: GCF_028878055.3. NCBI lineage: Eukaryota > Metazoa > Chordata > Mammalia > Primates > Hylobatidae > Symphalangus > Symphalangus syndactylus. The sequence continues at coordinate 43,328,623 of NC_072434.2, read as the reverse complement.
GAAGATATTCCTTTTTCCGCAATAGACCTCATAGGGCTCCAAATGTCCACTTCCAGTTTCTACAGAAAGTGTGTTTGAAAACTCCGCAATCAAAAGTAATTTTAAACTCTGATAGTTGAACGCACAGATCAGAAATAAGTTTCACAGAATGCCTCTGTGTAGTTTTTATTTCAGGAGATTCCTTTTTCCACCATAGGCCTCATAGCGCTCCAAATGTCCACTTTCAGTTTCTACAGAAAGAGTGTTTCAAAACTCCGCAATCAAAAGTAATTTTCAACTCTGATAGTTGAACGCACGGATCAGAAAGGAGGTTCGCAGAATGCTTCTGTGTAGTTTTTATTTGAAGATATTCCTTTTTCGGCGAAAGGCCTCGTAGCGCTCCAAATGTCCAGTTGCCGTTTCTATAGAAAGAATGTTTCAAAACTCTTCAATCAAAAGTAAGTTTCAAGTCTGTTGGCTGAATGCACAGAACAGAAAATGTTTCAGAGAATGCTTCTTTGTAGTTTTTATTTGAATATATTCCTTTTTCCACGATAGGCCTCATAGTGCTCCAAATGTCCACTTGCAGCTTCTACAATAAGAGGGATTCAAAACTTCTCAATCAGAAGTAACGCTCAACTCTTTTAGTTGAACGCACAGCTCAGAAAGAAGTTTCACTGAATGATTCTGCGTAGTTTTTATTTGAAGATATTCCTTTTTCCGCGATAGGCCTCATTGTGCTACAAATGTCCACTTGCAGTTTCTACAGATAGAGTGTTTCAAAACTCCTCCATCAAAAGTAAGGTTCAACACACTTAGTTGAACGTACAGATCAGAAAGAAGTTTCACAGAATTCTTCTGTGTAGTTTTTATTTGAAGGTATTCCTTTTTCCGCAATAGGCCTCATAGCGCTCCAGATGTCCACTTTCAGTTAAAACACAAAGAGTGTTTCAAAACTCCTCAATCAAAAGTAAGGTTCAACTCTGATAGTAGAACGCACAGATCAGAAATAAGTTTCACAGAATGCTTCTGTGTAGTCTTTATTTGAAGATATGCCTTTTTAAGCGATAGGTCTCATAACGCTCCAAATGTCCTCTTGCAGTTTCTACAGAAAGAGTGTTTCAAAACTCCTTAATTCAAAGTAAGGTCCAATTCTGTTAACTGAACGCACAGATCAGAAGGAAGTTTCACAAGATCCTTCTGTATACTTTTTATTTGAAGATATTACTTTTTCTGAGATAGGCCACATTGCACTCCAAATGTCCACTTGCAGTATATACAGAAAAAGTGTTTCCAATCTCCTCAATCAAAAGTGAGGTTCAACTCTCTTATTTGAACGCGCAGATCAGAAAAAAGTTTCACAGAATGCTTTGTGTAGATTGTATTTGAAGATATTCCTTTTTGCATGATAGGCCTCATAGCGATCAAAATTTCCACTTGCGCTTTCTACAGAAAGACTTTCAAAACTCCTGAATCAAAAGTAGTTTGCAACTCTGTTATTTCAACGGACATATCAGAGAGAAGTTTCACAGAATGCTTCTGTGTAGTTTTTATTTGAAGATATTACTTTTTCCACTATAGGCCTAATAGCGCTGCAAATATTCATTTGCAGTTTCTACAGAAAGAGTGTTTCAAAACTCCTCAATCAAAAGTAAAGTTCAACTCTGTTAGTTGAATGCACAGATCAGAAAGAAGTTTCACAGAATGCTTCTGTGTAGTTTTTATTTGACGATATTCCTTTTTTGGCGAAAGGCCTCGTAGCGCTCCAAATGACCAATTGCAGTTTCTAGAGAAAGGGTGTTTCAAATCTCCTCAATCAGAAGTAAGTTTCAACTCTCTTAGTTGAACACACAGATCAGAAATAAGTTTCACAGAATGCTTCTGTGTAGTTTTTATTTGAAGATATTGCTATTTCTGCGAAAGCCTCATAGCACTCCAAATATCCACTTTCAGTTACCTCAGAAAGAGTGTTTCAAAACACCTCAATAAAAAGTAATGTTCAACTCTGTTAGTTGATCTCACCGATCAGAAAGTAGATTCACTGAATGCTTCTGGGTAGTTTTTATTTGAATATATTCCTTTTTCTGCCATGGGCCTCATAGCACTACAAATGTCCAGTTGCAGTTTATATAGAAAGAATGTTTCAAAACTCTTCAATCAAAAGTAAGTTTCAACTCTGTTGGCTGAATGCAGAGAACAGAAAAATGTTTCAAAGAATGCTTCTTTGTAGTTTTTATTTGAATATATTACTTTTTCCGCGATATGCACCGTAGCACTACAAATGTCCACTTGCTGTTTCTACAGAAAGAGTGTTTCAGAACACCTCAATAAAAGGTGAGGTTCAACACTTTAGTTGAACTCACAGCTCAGAAAGAAGTTTCACAGAATGCTTCTGTGTAGTTTTTATTTGAATATATTCCTTTTTCCGCGATAGGCCTCATAGCGCTCCAAATGTCCTCTTGTGGTTTGTACAGAATGAGTGTTTCAAAACTCCTCAATGAAATGTCAGTTTCAACTTGGTTAGTTGAACGCACAGATCAGAAAGAAGTTTCACAGACTGCTTCTTTGTAGTTTTTATTTGAATATATTCCTTTTTCTGCGATTGGCCTCGTAGCGCTAGAATTGTACACTTGCAGTTTCTACAGAAAGTGTGTTTGAAAAATCCTCAATCAAAAGTAAGCTTCTACACTGTTAGTAGAATGCACAAATCAGAAATATGTTTCACAGAATGCTTCTCTGTAGTTTTTATTTGAAGATATTCCTTTTTCCGCAATAGACCTCATAGGGCTCCAAATGTCCACTTCCAGTTTCTACAGAAAGTGTGTTTGAAAACTCCGCAATCAAAAGTAATTTTAAACTCTGATAGTTGAACGCACAGATCAGAAATAAGTTTCACAGAATGCCTCTGTGTAGTTTTTATTTCAGGAGATTCCTTTTTCCACCATAGGCCTCATAGCGCTCCAAATGTCCACTTTCAGTTTCTACAGAAAGAGTGTTTCAAAACTCCGCAATCAAAAGTAATTTTCAACTCTGATAGTTGAACGCACGGATCAGAAAGGAGGTTCGCAGAATGCTTCTGTGTAGTTTTTATTTGAAGATATTCCTTTTTCGGCGAAAGGCCTCGTAGCGCTCCAAATGACCAATTGCAGTTTCTAGGGAAAGAGTGTTTCAAATCTCCTCAATCAGAAGTAAGTTTCAACCCTCTTAGTTGAACACACAGATCAGAAATAAGTTTCACACAATGCTTCTGTGTAGTTTTTATTTGAAGATATTGCTATTTCTGTGAAAGCCTCATAGCACTCCAAATATCCACTTTCAGTTACCTCAGAAGGAGTGTTTCAAAACACCTAAATAAAAAAGTAATGTTCAACTCTGTTAGTTGATCTCACCGATCAGAAAGAAGATTCACTGAATGCTTCTGGGTAGTTTTTATTTGAATATATTCCTTTTTCTGCAATAGGCCTCATAGCACTCCAAATGTCCAGTTGCCGTTTCTATAGAAAGAATGTTTCAAAACTCTTCAATCAAAAGTAAGTTTCAAGTCTGTTGGCTGAATGCACAGAACAGAAAATGTTTCAGAGAATGCTTCTTTGTAGTTTGTATTTGAATATATTCCTTTTTCCACGATAGGCCTCATAGTGCTCCAAATGTCCACTTGCAGCTTCTACAATAAGAGGGATTCAAAACTTCTCAATCAGAAGTAACGCTCAACTCTTTTAGTTGAACGCACAGCTCAGAAAGAAGTTTCACTGAATGATTCTGCGTAGTTTTTATTTGAAGATATTCCTTTTTCCGCGATAGGCCTCATTGTGCTACAAATGTCCACTTGCAGTTTCTACAGATAGAGTGTTTCAAAACTCCTCCATCAAAAGTAAGGTTCAACACACTTAGTTGAACGTACAGATCAGAAAGAAGTTTCACAGAATTCTTCTGTGTAGTTTTTATTTGAAGGTATTCCTTTTTCCGCAATAGGCCTCATAGCGCTCCAGATGTCCACTTTCAGTTAAAACACAAAGAGTGTTTCAAAACTCCTCAATCAAAAGTAAGGTTCAACTCTGATAGTAGAACGCACAGATCAGAAATAAGTTTCACAGAATGCTTCTGTGTAGTCTTTATTTGAAGATATGCCTTTTTAAGCGATAGGTCTCATAACGCTCCAAATGTCCTCTTGCAGTTTCTACAGAAAGAGTGTTTCAAAACTCCTTAATTCAAAGTAAGGTCCAATTCTGTTAACTGAACGCACAGATCAGAAGGAAGTTTCACAAGATCCTTCTGTATACTTTTTATTTGAAGATATTACTTTTTCTGAGATAGGCCACATTGCACTCCAAATGTCCACTTGCAGTATATACAGAAAAAGTGTTTCCAATCTCCTCAATCAAAAGTGAGGTTCAACTCTCTTATTTGAACGCGCAGATCAGAAAAAAGTTTCACAGAATGCTTTGTGTAGATTGTATTTGAAGATATTCCTTTTTGCATGATAGGCCTCATAGCGATCAAAATTTCCACTTGCGCTTTCTACAGAAAGACTTTCAAAACTCCTGAATCAAAAGTAGTTTGCAACTCTGTTATTTCAACGGACATATCAGAGAGAAGTTTCACAGAATGCTTCTGTGTAGTTTTTATTTGAAGATATTACTTTTTCCACTATAGGCCTAATAGCGCTGCAAATATTCATTTGCAGTTTCTACAGAAAGAGTGTTTCAAAACTCCTCAATCAAAAGTAAAGTTCAACTCTGTTAGTTGAATGCACAGATCAGAAAGAAGTTTCACAGAATGCTTCTGTGTAGTTTTTATTTGACGATATTCCTTTTTTGGCGAAAGGCCTCGTAGCGCTCCAAATGACCAATTGCAGTTTCTAGAGAAAGGGTGTTTCAAATCTCCTCAATCAGAAGTAAGTTTCAACTCTCTTAGTTGAACACACAGATCAGAAATAAGTTTCACAGAATGCTTCTGTGTAGTTTTTATTTGAAGATATTGCTATTTCTGCGAAAGCCTCATAGCACTCCAAATATCCACTTTCAGTTACCTCAGAAAGAGTGTTTCAAAACACCTCAATAAAAAGTAATGTTCAACTCTGTTAGTTGATCTCACCGATCAGAAAGTAGATTCACTGAATGCTTCTGGGTAGTTTTTATTTGAATATATTCCTTTTTCTGCCATGGGCCTCATAGCACTACAAATGTCCAGTTGCAGTTTATATAGAAAGAATGTTTCAAAACTCTTCAATCAAAAGTAAGTTTCAACTCTGTTGGCTGAATGCAGAGAACAGAAAAATGTTTCAAAGAATGCTTCTTTGTAGTTTTTATTTGAATATATTACTTTTTCCGCGATATGCACCGTAGCACTACAAATGTCCACTTGCTGTTTCTACAGAAAGAGTGTTTCAGAACACCTCAATAAAAGGTGAGGTTCAACACTTTAGTTGAACTCACAGCTCAGAAAGAAGTTTCACAGAATGCTTCTGTGTAGTTTTTATTTGAATATATTCCTTTTTCCGCGATAGGCCTCATAGCGCTCCAAATGTCCTCTTGTGGTTTGTACAGAATGAGTGTTTCAAAACTCCTCAATGAAATGTCAGTTTCAACTTGGTTAGTTGAACGCACAGATCAGAAAGAAGTTTCACAGACTGCTTCTTTGTAGTTTTTATTTGAATATATTCCTTTTTCTGCGATTGGCCTCGTAGCGCTAGAATTGTACACTTGCAGTTTCTACAGAAAGTGTGTTTGAAAAATCCTCAATCAAAAGTAAGCTTCTACACTGTTAGTAGAATGCACAAATCAGAAATATGTTTCACAGAATGCTTCTCTGTAGTTTTTATTTGAAGATATTCCTTTTTCCGCAATAGACCTCATAGGGCTCCAAATGTCCACTTCCAGTTTCTACAGAAAGTGTGTTTGAAAACTCCGCAATCAAAAGTAATTTTAAACTCTGATAGTTGAACGCACAGATCAGAAATAAGTTTCACAGAATGCCTCTGTGTAGTTTTTATTTCAGGAGATTCCTTTTTCCACCATAGGCCTCATAGCGCTCCAAATGTCCACTTTCAGTTTCTACAGAAAGAGTGTTTCAAAACTCCGCAATCAAAAGTAATTTTCAACTCTGATAGTTGAACGCACGGATCAGAAAGGAGGTTCGCAGAATGCTTCTGTGTAGTTTTTATTTGAAGATATTCCTTTTTCGGCGAAAGGCCTCGTAGCGCTCCAAATGACCAATTGCAGTTTCTAGGGAAAGAGTGTTTCAAATCTCCTCAATCAGAAGTAAGTTTCAACCCTCTTAGTTGAACACACAGATCAGAAATAAGTTTCACACAATGCTTCTGTGTAGTTTTTATTTGAAGATATTGCTATTTCTGTGAAAGCCTCATAGCACTCCAAATATCCACTTTCAGTTACCTCAGAAGGAGTGTTTCAAAACACCTAAATAAAAAAGTAATGTTCAACTCTGTTAGTTGATCTCACCGATCAGAAAGAAGATTCACTGAATGCTTCTGGGTAGTTTTTATTTGAATATATTCCTTTTTCTGCAATAGGCCTCATAGCACTCCAAATGTCCAGTTGCCGTTTCTATAGAAAGAATGTTTCAAAACTCTTCAATCAAAAGTAAGTTTCAAGTCTGTTGGCTGAATGCACAGAACAGAAAATGTTTCAGAGAATGCTTCTTTGTAGTTTGTATTTGAATATATTCCTTTTTCCACGATAGGCCTCATAGTGCTCCAAATGTCCACTTGCAGCTTCTACAATAAGAGGGATTCAAAACTTCTCAATCAGAAGTAACGCTCAACTCTTTTAGTTGAACGCACAGCTCAGAAAGAAGTTTCACTGAATGATTCTGCGTAGTTTTTATTTGAAGATATTCCTTTTTCCGCGATAGGCCTCATTGTGCTACAAATGTCCACTTGCAGTTTCTACAGATAGAGTGTTTCAAAACTCCTCCATCAAAAGTAAGGTTCAACACACTTAGTTGAACGTACAGATCAGAAAGAAGTTTCACAGAATTCTTCTGTGTAGTTTTTATTTGAAGGTATTCCTTTTTCCGCAATAGGCCTCATAGCGCTCCAGATGTCCACTTTCAGTTAAAACACAAAGAGTGTTTCAAAACTCCTCAATCAAAAGTAAGGTTCAACTCTGATAGTAGAACGCACAGATCAGAAATAAGTTTCACAGAATGCTTCTGTGTAGTCTTTATTTGAAGATATGCCTTTTTAAGCGATAGGTCTCATAACGCTCCAAATGTCCTCTTGCAGTTTCTACAGAAAGAGTGTTTCAAAACTCCTTAATTCAAAGTAAGGTCCAATTCTGTTAACTGAACGCACAGATCAGAAGGAAGTTTCACAAGATCCTTCTGTATACTTTTTATTTGAAGATATTACTTTTTCTGAGATAGGCCACATTGCACTCCAAATGTCCACTTGCAGTATATACAGAAAAAGTGTTTCCAATCTCCTCAATCAAAAGTGAGGTTCAACTCTCTTATTTGAACGCGCAGATCAGAAAAAAGTTTCACAGAATGCTTTGTGTAGATTGTATTTGAAGATATTCCTTTTTGCATGATAGGCCTCATAGCGATCAAAATTTCCACTTGCGCTTTCTACAGAAAGACTTTCAAAACTCCTGAATCAAAAGTAGTTTGCAACTCTGTTATTTCAACGGACATATCAGAGAGAAGTTTCACAGAATGCTTCTGTGTAGTTTTTATTTGAAGATATTACTTTTTCCACTATAGGCCTAATAGCGCTGCAAATATTCATTTGCAGTTTCTACAGAAAGAGTGTTTCAAAACTCCTCAATCAAAAGTAAAGTTCAACTCTGTTAGTTGAACGCACAGATCAGAAAGAAGTTTCACAGACTGCTTCTTTGTAGTTTTTATTTGAATATATTCCTTTTTCTGCGATTGGCCTCGTAGCGCTAGAATTGTACACTTGCAGTTTCTACAGAAAGTGTGTTTGAAAAATCCTCAATCAAAAGTAAGCTTCTACACTGTTAGTAGAATGCACAAATCAGAAATATGTTTCACAGAATGCTTCTCTGTAGTTTTTATTTGAAGATATTCCTTTTTCCGCAATAGACCTCATAGGGCTCCAAATGTCCACTTCCAGTTTCTACAGAAAGTGTGTTTGAAAACTCCGCAATCAAAAGTAATTTTAAACTCTGATAGTTGAACGCACAGATCAGAAATAAGTTTCACAGAATGCCTCTGTGTAGTTTTTATTTCAGGAGATTCCTTTTTCCACCATAGGCCTCATAGCGCTCCAAATGTCCACTTTCAGTTTCTACAGAAAGAGTGTTTCAAAACTCCGCAATCAAAAGTAATTTTCAACTCTGATAGTTGAACGCACGGATCAGAAAGGAGGTTCGCAGAATGCTTCTGTGTAGTTTTTATTTGAAGATATTCCTTTTTCGGCGAAAGGCCTCGTAGCGCTCCAAATGTCCAGTTGCCGTTTCTATAGAAAGAATGTTTCAAAACTCTTCAATCAAAAGTAAGTTTCAAGTCTGTTGGCTGAATGCACAGAACAGAAAATGTTTCAGAGAATGCTTCTTTGTAGTTTTTATTTGAATATATTCCTTTTTCCACGATAGGCCTCATAGTGCTCCAAATGTCCACTTGCAGCTTCTACAATAAGAGGGATTCAAAACTTCTCAATCAGAAGTAACGCTCAACTCTTTTAGTTGAACGCACAGCTCAGAAAGAAGTTTCACTGAATGATTCTGCGTAGTTTTTATTTGAAGATATTCCTTTTTCCGCGATAGGCCTCATTGTGCTACAAATGTCCACTTGCAGTTTCTACAGATAGAGTGTTTCAAAACTCCTCCATCAAAAGTAAGGTTCAACACACTTAGTTGAACGTACAGATCAGAAAGAAGTTTCACAGAATTCTTCTGTGTAGTTTTTATTTGAAGGTATTGCTTTTTCCGCAATAGGCCTCATAGCGCTCCAGATGTCCACTTTCAGTTAAAACACAAAGAGTGTTTCAAAACTCCTCAATCAAAAGTAAGGTTCAACTCTGATAGTAGAACGCACAGATCAGAAATAAGTTTCACAGAATGCTTCTGTGTAGTCTTTATTTGAAGATATGCCTTTTTAAGCGATAGGTCTCATAACGCTCCAAATGTCCTCTTGCAGTTTCTACAGAAAGAGTGTTTCAAAACTCCTTAATTCAAAGTAAGGTCCAATTCTGTTAACTGAACGCACAGATCAGAAGGAAGTTTCACAAGATCCTTCTGTATACTTTTTATTTGAAGATATTACTTTTTCTGAGATAGGCCACATTGCACTCCAAATGTCCACTTGCAGTATATACAGAAAAAGTGTTTCCAATCTCCTCAATCAAAAGTGAGGTTCAACTCTCTTATTTGAACGCGCAGATCAGAAAAAAGTTTCACAGAATGCTTTGTGTAGATTGTATTTGAAGATATTCCTTTTTGCATGATAGGCCTCATAGCGATCAAAATTTCCACTTGCGCTTTCTACAGAAAGACTTTCAAAACTCCTGAATCAAAAGTAGTTTGCAACTCTGTTATTTCAACGGACATATCAGAGAGAAGTTTCACAGAATGCTTCTGTGTAGTTTTTATTTGAAGATATTACTTTTTCCACTATAGGCCTAATAGCGCTGCAAATATTCATTTGCAGTTTCTACAGAAAGAGTGTTTCAAAACTCCTCAATCAAAAGTAAAGTTCAACTCTGTTAGTTGAATGCACAGATCAGAAAGAAGTTTCACAGAATGCTTCTGTGTAGTTTTTATTTGACGATATTCCTTTTTTGGCGAAAGGCCTCGTAGCGCTCCAAATGACCAATTGCAGTTTCTAGAGAAAGGGTGTTTCAAATCTCCTCAATCAGAAGTAAGTTTCAACTCTCTTAGTTGAACACACAGATCAGAAATAAGTTTCACAGAATGCTTCTGTGTAGTTTTTATTTGAAGATATTGCTATTTCTGCGAAAGCCTCATAGCACTCCAAATATCCACTTTCAGTTACCTCAGAAAGAGTGTTTCAAAACACCTCAATAAAAAGTAATGTTCAACTCTGTTAGTTGATCTCACCGATCAGAAAGTAGATTCACTGAATGCTTCTGGGTAGTTTTTATTTGAATATATTCCTTTTTCTGCCATGGGCCTCATAGCACTACAAATGTCCAGTTGCAGTTTATATAGAAAGAATGTTTCAAAACTCTTCAATCAAAAGTAAGTTTCAACTCTGTTGGCTGAATGCAGAGAACAGAAAAATGTTTCAAAGAATGCTTCTTTGTAGTTTTTATTTGAATATATTACTTTTTCCGCGATATGCACCGTAGCACTACAAATGTCCACTTGCTGTTTCTACAGAAAGAGTGTTTCAGAACACCTCAATAAAAGGTGAGGTTCAACACTTTAGTTGAACTCACAGCTCAGAAAGAAGTTTCACAGAATGCTTCTGTGTAGTTTTTATTTGAATATATTCCTTTTTCCGCGATAGGCCTCATAGCGCTCCAAATGTCCTCTTGTGGTTTGTACAGAATGAGTGTTTCAAAACTCCTCAATGAAATGTCAGTTTCAACTTGGTTAGTTGAACGCACAGATCAGAAAGAAGTTTCACAGACTGCTTCTTTGTAGTTTTTATTTGAATATATTCCTTTTTCTGCGATTGGCCTCGTAGCGCTAGAATTGTACACTTGCAGTTTCTACAGAAAGTGTGTTTGAAAAATCCTCAATCAAAAGTAAGCTTCTACACTGTTAGTAGAATGCACAAATCAGAAATATGTTTCACAGAATGCTTCTCTGTAGTTTTTATTTGAAGATATTCCTTTTTCCGCAATAGACCTCATAGGGCTCCAAATGTCCACTTCCAGTTTCTACAGAAAGTGTGTTTGAAAACTCCGCAATCAAAAGTAATTTTAAACTCTGATAGTTGAACGCACAGATCAGAAATAAGTTTCACAGAATGCCTCTGTGTAGTTTTTATTTCAGGAGATTCCTTTTTCCACCATAGGCCTCATAGCGCTCCAAATGTCCACTTTCAGTTTCTACAGAAAGAGTGTTTCAAAACTCCGCAATCAAAAGTAATTTTCAACTCTGATAGTTGAACGCACGGATCAGAAAGGAGGTTCGCAGAATGCTTCTGTGTAGTTTTTATTTGAAGATATTCCTTTTTCGGCGAAAGGCCTCGTAGCGCTCCAAATGACCAATTGCAGTTTCTAGGGAAAGAGTGTTTCAAATCTCCTCAATCAGAAGTAAGTTTCAACCCTCTTAGTTGAACACACAGATCAGAAATAAGTTTCACACAATGCTTCTGTGTAGTTTTTATTTGAAGATATTGCTATTTCTGTGAAAGCCTCATAGCACTCCAAATATCCACTTTCAGTTACCTCAGAAGGAGTGTTTCAAAACACCTAAATAAAAAAGTAATGTTCAACTCTGTTAGTTGATCTCACCGATCAGAAAGAAGATTCACTGAATGCTTCTGGGTAGTTTTTATTTGAATATATTCCTTTTTCTGCAATAGGCCTCATAGCACTCCAAATGTCCAGTTGCCGTTTCTATAGAAAGAATGTTTCAAAACTCTTCAATCAAAAGTAAGTTTCAAGTCTGTTGGCTGAATGCACAGAACAGAAAATGTTTCAGAGAATGCTTCTTTGTAGTTTGTATTTGAATATATTCCTTTTTCCACGATAGGCCTCATAGTGCTCCAAATGTCCACTTGCAGCTTCTACAATAAGAGGGATTCAAAACTTCTCAATCAGAAGTAACGCTCAACTCTTTTAGTTGAACGCACAGCTCAGAAAGAAGTTTCACTGAATGATTCTGCGTAGTTTTTATTTGAAGATATTCCTTTTTCCGCGATAGGCCTCATTGTGCTACAAATGTCCACTTGCAGTTTCTACAGATAGAGTGTTTCAAAACTCCTCCATCAAAAGTAAGGTTCAACACACTTAGTTGAACGTACAGATCAGAAAGAAGTTTCACAGAATTCTTCTGTGTAGTTTTTATTTGAAGGTATTCCTTTTTCCGCAATAGGCCTCATAGCGCTCCAGATGTCCACTTTCAGTTAAAACACAAAGAGTGTTTCAAAACTCCTCAATCAAAAGTAAGGTTCAACTCTGATAGTAGAACGCACAGATCAGAAATAAGTTTCACAGAATGCTTCTGTGTAGTCTTTATTTGAAGATATGCCTTTTTAAGCGATAGGTCTCATAACGCTCCAAATGTCCTCTTGCAGTTTCTACAGAAAGAGTGTTTCAAAACTCCTTAATTCAAAGTAAGGTCCAATTCTGTTAACTGAACGCACAGATCAGAAGGAAGTTTCACAAGATCCTTCTGTATACTTTTTATTTGAAGATATTACTTTTTCTGAGATAGGCCACATTGCACTCCAAATGTCCACTTGCAGTATATACAGAAAAAGTGTTTCCAATCTCCTCAATCAAAAGTGAGGTTCAACTCTCTTATTTGAACGCGCAGATCAGAAAAAAGTTTCACAGAATGCTTTGTGTAGATTGTATTTGAAGATATTCCTTTTTGCATGATAGGCCTCATAGCGATCAAAATTTCCACTTGCGCTTTCTACAGAAAGACTTTCAAAACTCCTGAATCAAAAGTAGTTTGCAACTCTGTTATTTCAACGGACATATCAGAGAGAAGTTTCACAGAATGCTTCTGTGTAGTTTTTATTTGAAGATATTACTTTTTCCACTATAGGCCTAATAGCGCTGCAAATATTCATTTGCAGTTTCTACAGAAAGAGTGTTTCAAAACTCCTCAATCAAAAGTAAAGTTCAACTCTGTTAGTTGAATGCACAGATCAGAAAGAAGTTTCACAGAATGCTTCTGTGTAGTTTTTATTTGACGATATTCCTTTTTTGGCGAAAGGCCTCGTAGCGCTCCAAATGACCAATTGCAGTTTCTAGAGAAAGGGTGTTTCAAATCTCCTCAATCAGAAGTAAGTTTCAACTCTCTTAGTTGAACACACAGATCAGAAATAAGTTTCACAGAATGCTTCTGTGTAGTTTTTATTTGAAGATATTGCTATTTCTGCGAAAGCCTCATAGCACTCCAAATATCCACTTTCAGTTACCTCAGAAAGAGTGTTTCAAAACACCTCAATAAAAAGTAATGTTCAACTCTGTTAGTTGATCTCACCGATCAGAAAGTAGATTCACTGAATGCTTCTGGGTAGTTTTTATTTGAATATATTCCTTTTTCTGCCATGGGCCTCATAGCACTACAAATGTCCAGTTGCAGTTTATATAGAAAGAATGTTTCAAAACTCTTCAATCAAAAGTAAGTTTCAACTCTGTTGGCTGAATGCAGAGAACAGAAAAATGTTTCAAAGAATGCTTCTTTGTAGTTTTTATTTGAATATATTACTTTTTCCGCGATATGCACCGTAGCACTACAAATGTCCACTTGCTGTTTCTACAGAAAGAGTGTTTCAGAACACCTCAATAAAAGGTGAGGTTCAACACTTTAGTTGAACTCACAGCTCAGAAAGAAGTTTCACAGAATGCTTCTGTGTAGTTTTTATTTGAATATATTCCTTTTTCCGCGATAGGCCTCATAGCGCTCCAAATGTCCTCTTGTGGTTTGTACAGAATGAGTGTTTCAAAACTCCTCAATGAAATGTCAGTTTCAACTTGGTTAGTTGAACGCACAGATCAGAAAGAAGTTTCACAGACTGCTTCTTTGTAGTTTTTATTTGAATATATTCCTTTTTCTGCGATTGGCCTCGTAGCGCTAGAATTGTACACTTGCAGTTTCTACAGAAAGTGTGTTTGAAAAATCCTCAATCAAAAGTAAGCTTCTACACTGTTAGTAGAATGCACAAATCAGAAATATGTTTCACAGAATGCTTCTCTGTAGTTTTTATTTGAAGATATTCCTTTTTCCGCAATAGACCTCATAGGGCTCCAAATGTCCACTTCCAGTTTCTACAGAAAGTGTGTTTGAAAACTCCGCAATCAAAAGTAATTTTAAACTCTGATAGTTGAACGCACAGATCAGAAATAAGTTTCACAGAATGCCTCTGTGTAGTTTTTATTTCAGGAGATTCCTTTTTCCACCATAGGCCTCATAGCGCTCCAAATGTCCACTTTCAGTTTCTACAGAAAGAGTGTTTCAAAACTCCGCAATCAAAAGTAATTTTCAACTCTGATAGTTGAACGCACGGATCAGAAAGGAGGTTCGCAGAATGCTTCTGTGTAGTTTTTATTTGAAGATATTCCTTTTTCGGCGAAAGGCCTCGTAGCGCTCCAAATGACCAATTGCAGTTTCTAGGGAAAGAGTGTTTCAAATCTCCTCAATCAGAAGTAAGTTTCAACCCTCTTAGTTGAACACACAGATCAGAAATAAGTTTCACACAATGCTTCTGTGTAGTTTTTATTTGAAGATATTGCTATTTCTGTGAAAGCCTCATAGCACTCCAAATATCCACTTTCAGTTACCTCAGAAGGAGTGTTTCAAAACACCTAAATAAAAAAGTAATGTTCAACTCTGTTAGTTGATCTCACCGATCATAAAGAAGATTCACTGAATGCTTCTGGGTAGTTTTTATTTGAATATATTCCTTTTTCTGCAATAGGCCTCATAGCACTCCAAATGTCCAGTTGCCGTTTCTATAGAAAGAATGTTTCAAAACTCTTCAATCAAAAGTAAGTTTCAAGTCTGTTGGCTGAATGCACAGAACAGAAAATGTTTCAGAGAATGCTTCTTTGTAGTTTGTATTTGAATATATTCCTTTTTCCACGATAGGCCTCATAGTGCTCCAAATGTCCACTTGCAGCTTCTACAATAAGAGGGATTCAAAACTTCTCAATCAGAAGTAACGCTCAACTCTTTTAGTTGAACGCACAGCTCAGAAAGAAGTTTCACTGAATGATTCTGCGTAGTTTTTATTTGAAGATATTCCTTTTTCCGCGATAGGCCTCATTGTGCTACAAATGTCCACTTGCAGTTTCTACAGATAGAGTGTTTCAAAACTCCTCCATCAAAAGTAAGGTTCAACACACTTAGTTGAACGTACAGATCAGAAAGAAGTTTCACAGAATTCTTCTGTGTAGTTTTTATTTGAAGGTATTCCTTTTTCCGCAATAGGCCTCATAGCGCTCCAGATGTCCACTTTCAGTTAAAACACAAAGAGTGTTTCAAAACTCCTCAATCAAAAGTAAGGTTCAACTCTGATAGTAGAACGCACAGATCAGAAATAAGTTTCACAGAATGCTTCTGTGTAGTCTTTATTTGAAGATATGCCTTTTTAAGCGATAGGTCTCATAACGCTCCAAATGTCCTCTTGCAGTTTCTACAGAAAGAGTGTTTCAAAACTCCTTAATTCAAAGTAAGGTCCAATTCTGTTAACTGAACGCACAGATCAGAAGGAAGTTTCACAAGATCCTTCTGTATACTT
Organism: Symphalangus syndactylus; assembly: GCF_028878055.3. NCBI lineage: Eukaryota > Metazoa > Chordata > Mammalia > Primates > Hylobatidae > Symphalangus > Symphalangus syndactylus. Next base: position 43,313,269 of record NC_072434.2, on the reverse strand, counting down.
TTTATTTGAAGATATTACTTTTTCTGAGATAGGCCACATTGCACTCCAAATGTCCACTTGCAGTATATACAGAAAAAGTGTTTCCAATCTCCTCAATCAAAAGTGAGGTTCAACTCTCTTATTTGAACGCGCAGATCAGAAAAAAGTTTCACAGAATGCTTTGTGTAGATTGTATTTGAAGATATTCCTTTTTGCATGATAGGCCTCATAGCGATCAAAATTTCCACTTGCGCTTTCTACAGAAAGACTTTCAAAACTCCTGAATCAAAAGTAGTTTGCAACTCTGTTATTTCAACGGACATATCAGAGAGAAGTTTCACAGAATGCTTCTGTGTAGTTTTTATTTGAAGATATTACTTTTTCCACTATAGGCCTAATAGCGCTGCAAATATTCATTTGCAGTTTCTACAGAAAGAGTGTTTCAAAACTCCTCAATCAAAAGTAAAGTTCAACTCTGTTAGTTGAACGCACAGATCAGAAAGAAGTTTCACAGACTGCTTCTTTGTAGTTTTTATTTGAATATATTCCTTTTTCTGCGATTGGCCTCGTAGCGCTAGAATTGTACACTTGCAGTTTCTACAGAAAGTGTGTTTGAAAAATCCTCAATCAAAAGTAAGCTTCTACACTGTTAGTAGAATGCACAAATCAGAAATATGTTTCACAGAATGCTTCTCTGTAGTTTTTATTTGAAGATATTCCTTTTTCCGCAATAGACCTCATAGGGCTCCAAATGTCCACTTCCAGTTTCTACAGAAAGTGTGTTTGAAAACTCCGCAATCAAAAGTAATTTTAAACTCTGATAGTTGAACGCACAGATCAGAAATAAGTTTCACAGAATGCCTCTGTGTAGTTTTTATTTCAGGAGATTCCTTTTTCCACCATAGGCCTCATAGCGCTCCAAATGTCCACTTTCAGTTTCTACAGAAAGAGTGTTTCAAAACTCCGCAATCAAAAGTAATTTTCAACTCTGATAGTTGAACGCACGGATCAGAAAGGAGGTTCGCAGAATGCTTCTGTGTAGTTTTTATTTGAAGATATTCCTTTTTCGGCGAAAGGCCTCGTAGCGCTCCAAATGTCCAGTTGCCGTTTCTATAGAAAGAATGTTTCAAAACTCTTCAATCAAAAGTAAGTTTCAAGTCTGTTGGCTGAATGCACAGAACAGAAAATGTTTCAGAGAATGCTTCTTTGTAGTTTTTATTTGAATATATTCCTTTTTCCACGATAGGCCTCATAGTGCTCCAAATGTCCACTTGCAGCTTCTACAATAAGAGGGATTCAAAACTTCTCAATCAGAAGTAACGCTCAACTCTTTTAGTTGAACGCACAGCTCAGAAAGAAGTTTCACTGAATGATTCTGCGTAGTTTTTATTTGAAGATATTCCTTTTTCCGCGATAGGCCTCATTGTGCTACAAATGTCCACTTGCAGTTTCTACAGATAGAGTGTTTCAAAACTCCTCCATCAAAAGTAAGGTTCAACACACTTAGTTGAACGTACAGATCAGAAAGAAGTTTCACAGAATTCTTCTGTGTAGTTTTTATTTGAAGGTATTGCTTTTTCCGCAATAGGCCTCATAGCGCTCCAGATGTCCACTTTCAGTTAAAACACAAAGAGTGTTTCAAAACTCCTCAATCAAAAGTAAGGTTCAACTCTGATAGTAGAACGCACAGATCAGAAATAAGTTTCACAGAATGCTTCTGTGTAGTCTTTATTTGAAGATATGCCTTTTTAAGCGATAGGTCTCATAACGCTCCAAATGTCCTCTTGCAGTTTCTACAGAAAGAGTGTTTCAAAACTCCTTAATTCAAAGTAAGGTCCAATTCTGTTAACTGAACGCACAGATCAGAAGGAAGTTTCACAAGATCCTTCTGTATACTTTTTATTTGAAGATATTACTTTTTCTGAGATAGGCCACATTGCACTCCAAATGTCCACTTGCAGTATATACAGAAAAAGTGTTTCCAATCTCCTCAATCAAAAGTGAGGTTCAACTCTCTTATTTGAACGCGCAGATCAGAAAAAAGTTTCACAGAATGCTTTGTGTAGATTGTATTTGAAGATATTCCTTTTTGCATGATAGGCCTCATAGCGATCAAAATTTCCACTTGCGCTTTCTACAGAAAGACTTTCAAAACTCCTGAATCAAAAGTAGTTTGCAACTCTGTTATTTCAACGGACATATCAGAGAGAAGTTTCACAGAATGCTTCTGTGTAGTTTTTATTTGAAGATATTACTTTTTCCACTATAGGCCTAATAGCGCTGCAAATATTCATTTGCAGTTTCTACAGAAAGAGTGTTTCAAAACTCCTCAATCAAAAGTAAAGTTCAACTCTGTTAGTTGAATGCACAGATCAGAAAGAAGTTTCACAGAATGCTTCTGTGTAGTTTTTATTTGACGATATTCCTTTTTTGGCGAAAGGCCTCGTAGCGCTCCAAATGACCAATTGCAGTTTCTAGAGAAAGGGTGTTTCAAATCTCCTCAATCAGAAGTAAGTTTCAACTCTCTTAGTTGAACACACAGATCAGAAATAAGTTTCACAGAATGCTTCTGTGTAGTTTTTATTTGAAGATATTGCTATTTCTGCGAAAGCCTCATAGCACTCCAAATATCCACTTTCAGTTACCTCAGAAAGAGTGTTTCAAAACACCTCAATAAAAAGTAATGTTCAACTCTGTTAGTTGATCTCACCGATCAGAAAGTAGATTCACTGAATGCTTCTGGGTAGTTTTTATTTGAATATATTCCTTTTTCTGCCATGGGCCTCATAGCACTACAAATGTCCAGTTGCAGTTTATATAGAAAGAATGTTTCAAAACTCTTCAATCAAAAGTAAGTTTCAACTCTGTTGGCTGAATGCAGAGAACAGAAAAATGTTTCAAAGAATGCTTCTTTGTAGTTTTTATTTGAATATATTACTTTTTCCGCGATATGCACCGTAGCACTACAAATGTCCACTTGCTGTTTCTACAGAAAGAGTGTTTCAGAACACCTCAATAAAAGGTGAGGTTCAACACTTTAGTTGAACTCACAGCTCAGAAAGAAGTTTCACAGAATGCTTCTGTGTAGTTTTTATTTGAATATATTCCTTTTTCCGCGATAGGCCTCATAGCGCTCCAAATGTCCTCTTGTGGTTTGTACAGAATGAGTGTTTCAAAACTCCTCAATGAAATGTCAGTTTCAACTTGGTTAGTTGAACGCACAGATCAGAAAGAAGTTTCACAGACTGCTTCTTTGTAGTTTTTATTTGAATATATTCCTTTTTCTGCGATTGGCCTCGTAGCGCTAGAATTGTACACTTGCAGTTTCTACAGAAAGTGTGTTTGAAAAATCCTCAATCAAAAGTAAGCTTCTACACTGTTAGTAGAATGCACAAATCAGAAATATGTTTCACAGAATGCTTCTCTGTAGTTTTTATTTGAAGATATTCCTTTTTCCGCAATAGACCTCATAGGGCTCCAAATGTCCACTTCCAGTTTCTACAGAAAGTGTGTTTGAAAACTCCGCAATCAAAAGTAATTTTAAACTCTGATAGTTGAACGCACAGATCAGAAATAAGTTTCACAGAATGCCTCTGTGTAGTTTTTATTTCAGGAGATTCCTTTTTCCACCATAGGCCTCATAGCGCTCCAAATGTCCACTTTCAGTTTCTACAGAAAGAGTGTTTCAAAACTCCGCAATCAAAAGTAATTTTCAACTCTGATAGTTGAACGCACGGATCAGAAAGGAGGTTCGCAGAATGCTTCTGTGTAGTTTTTATTTGAAGATATTCCTTTTTCGGCGAAAGGCCTCGTAGCGCTCCAAATGACCAATTGCAGTTTCTAGGGAAAGAGTGTTTCAAATCTCCTCAATCAGAAGTAAGTTTCAACCCTCTTAGTTGAACACACAGATCAGAAATAAGTTTCACACAATGCTTCTGTGTAGTTTTTATTTGAAGATATTGCTATTTCTGTGAAAGCCTCATAGCACTCCAAATATCCACTTTCAGTTACCTCAGAAGGAGTGTTTCAAAACACCTAAATAAAAAAGTAATGTTCAACTCTGTTAGTTGATCTCACCGATCATAAAGAAGATTCACTGAATGCTTCTGGGTAGTTTTTATTTGAATATATTCCTTTTTCTGCAATAGGCCTCATAGCACTCCAAATGTCCAGTTGCCGTTTCTATAGAAAGAATGTTTCAAAACTCTTCAATCAAAAGTAAGTTTCAAGTCTGTTGGCTGAATGCACAGAACAGAAAATGTTTCAGAGAATGCTTCTTTGTAGTTTGTATTTGAATATATTCCTTTTTCCACGATAGGCCTCATAGTGCTCCAAATGTCCACTTGCAGCTTCTACAATAAGAGGGATTCAAAACTTCTCAATCAGAAGTAACGCTCAACTCTTTTAGTTGAACGCACAGCTCAGAAAGAAGTTTCACTGAATGATTCTGCGTAGTTTTTATTTGAAGATATTCCTTTTTCCGCGATAGGCCTCATTGTGCTACAAATGTCCACTTGCAGTTTCTACAGATAGAGTGTTTCAAAACTCCTCCATCAAAAGTAAGGTTCAACACACTTAGTTGAACGTACAGATCAGAAAGAAGTTTCACAGAATTCTTCTGTGTAGTTTTTATTTGAAGGTATTCCTTTTTCCGCAATAGGCCTCATAGCGCTCCAGATGTCCACTTTCAGTTAAAACACAAAGAGTGTTTCAAAACTCCTCAATCAAAAGTAAGGTTCAACTCTGATAGTAGAACGCACAGATCAGAAATAAGTTTCACAGAATGCTTCTGTGTAGTCTTTATTTGAAGATATGCCTTTTTAAGCGATAGGTCTCATAACGCTCCAAATGTCCTCTTGCAGTTTCTACAGAAAGAGTGTTTCAAAACTCCTTAATTCAAAGTAAGGTCCAATTCTGTTAACTGAACGCACAGATCAGAAGGAAGTTTCACAAGATCCTTCTGTATACTTTTTATTTGAAGATATTACTTTTTCTGAGATAGGCCACATTGCACTCCAAATGTCCACTTGCAGTATATACAGAAAAAGTGTTTCCAATCTCCTCAATCAAAAGTGAGGTTCAACTCTCTTATTTGAACGCGCAGATCAGAAAAAAGTTTCACAGAATGCTTTGTGTAGATTGTATTTGAAGATATTCCTTTTTGCATGATAGGCCTCATAGCGATCAAAATTTCCACTTGCGCTTTCTACAGAAAGACTTTCAAAACTCCTGAATCAAAAGTAGTTTGCAACTCTGTTATTTCAACGGACATATCAGAGAGAAGTTTCACAGAATGCTTCTGTGTAGTTTTTATTTGAAGATATTACTTTTTCCACTATAGGCCTAATAGCGCTGCAAATATTCATTTGCAGTTTCTACAGAAAGAGTGTTTCAAAACTCCTCAATCAAAAGTAAAGTTCAACTCTGTTAGTTGAACGCACAGATCAGAAAGAAGTTTCACAGACTGCTTCTTTGTAGTTTTTATTTGAATATATTCCTTTTTCTGCGATTGGCCTCGTAGCGCTAGAATTGTACACTTGCAGTTTCTACAGAAAGTGTGTTTGAAAAATCCTCAATCAAAAGTAAGCTTCTACACTGTTAGTAGAATGCACAAATCAGAAATATGTTTCACAGAATGCTTCTCTGTAGTTTTTATTTGAAGATATTCCTTTTTCCGCAATAGACCTCATAGGGCTCCAAATGTCCACTTCCAGTTTCTACAGAAAGTGTGTTTGAAAACTCCGCAATCAAAAGTAATTTTAAACTCTGATAGTTGAACGCACAGATCAGAAATAAGTTTCACAGAATGCCTCTGTGTAGTTTTTATTTCAGGAGATTCCTTTTTCCACCATAGGCCTCATAGCGCTCCAAATGTCCACTTTCAGTTTCTACAGAAAGAGTGTTTCAAAACTCCGCAATCAAAAGTAATTTTCAACTCTGATAGTTGAACGCACGGATCAGAAAGGAGGTTCGCAGAATGCTTCTGTGTAGTTTTTATTTGAAGATATTCCTTTTTCGGCGAAAGGCCTCGTAGCGCTCCAAATGTCCAGTTGCCGTTTCTATAGAAAGAATGTTTCAAAACTCTTCAATCAAAAGTAAGTTTCAAGTCTGTTGGCTGAATGCACAGAACAGAAAATGTTTCAGAGAATGCTTCTTTGTAGTTTTTATTTGAATATATTCCTTTTTCCACGATAGGCCTCATAGTGCTCCAAATGTCCACTTGCAGCTTCTACAATAAGAGGGATTCAAAACTTCTCAATCAGAAGTAACGCTCAACTCTTTTAGTTGAACGCACAGCTCAGAAAGAAGTTTCACTGAATGATTCTGCGTAGTTTTTATTTGAAGATATTCCTTTTTCCGCGATAGGCCTCATTGTGCTACAAATGTCCACTTGCAGTTTCTACAGATAGAGTGTTTCAAAACTCCTCCATCAAAAGTAAGGTTCAACACACTTAGTTGAACGTACAGATCAGAAAGAAGTTTCACAGAATTCTTCTGTGTAGTTTTTATTTGAAGGTATTCCTTTTTCCGCAATAGGCCTCATAGCGCTCCAGATGTCCACTTTCAGTTAAAACACAAAGAGTGTTTCAAAACTCCTCAATCAAAAGTAAGGTTCAACTCTGATAGTAGAACGCACAGATCAGAAATAAGTTTCACAGAATGCTTCTGTGTAGTCTTTATTTGAAGATATGCCTTTTTAAGCGATAGGTCTCATAACGCTCCAAATGTCCTCTTGCAGTTTCTACAGAAAGAGTGTTTCAAAACTCCTTAATTCAAAGTAAGGTCCAATTCTGTTAACTGAACGCACAGATCAGAAGGAAGTTTCACAAGATCCTTCTGTATACTTTTTATTTGAAGATATTACTTTTTCTGAGATAGGCCACATTGCACTCCAAATGTCCACTTGCAGTATATACAGAAAAAGTGTTTCCAATCTCCTCAATCAAAAGTGAGGTTCAACTCTCTTATTTGAACGCGCAGATCAGAAAAAAGTTTCACAGAATGCTTTGTGTAGATTGTATTTGAAGATATTCCTTTTTGCATGATAGGCCTCATAGCGATCAAAATTTCCACTTGCGCTTTCTACAGAAAGACTTTCAAAACTCCTGAATCAAAAGTAGTTTGCAACTCTGTTATTTCAACGGACATATCAGAGAGAAGTTTCACAGAATGCTTCTGTGTAGTTTTTATTTGAAGATATTACTTTTTCCACTATAGGCCTAATAGCGCTGCAAATATTCATTTGCAGTTTCTACAGAAAGAGTGTTTCAAAACTCCTCAATCAAAAGTAAAGTTCAACTCTGTTAGTTGAATGCACAGATCAGAAAGAAGTTTCACAGAATGCTTCTGTGTAGTTTTTATTTGACGATATTCCTTTTTTGGCGAAAGGCCTCGTAGCGCTCCAAATGACCAATTGCAGTTTCTAGAGAAAGGGTGTTTCAAATCTCCTCAATCAGAAGTAAGTTTCAACTCTCTTAGTTGAACACACAGATCAGAAATAAGTTTCACAGAATGCTTCTGTGTAGTTTTTATTTGAAGATATTGCTATTTCTGCGAAAGCCTCATAGCACTCCAAATATCCACTTTCAGTTACCTCAGAAAGAGTGTTTCAAAACACCTCAATAAAAAGTAATGTTCAACTCTGTTAGTTGATCTCACCGATCAGAAAGTAGATTCACTGAATGCTTCTGGGTAGTTTTTATTTGAATATATTCCTTTTTCTGCCATGGGCCTCATAGCACTACAAATGTCCAGTTGCAGTTTATATAGAAAGAATGTTTCAAAACTCTTCAATCAAAAGTAAGTTTCAACTCTGTTGGCTGAATGCAGAGAACAGAAAAATGTTTCAAAGAATGCTTCTTTGTAGTTTTTATTTGAATATATTACTTTTTCCGCGATATGCATCGTAGCACTACAAATGTCCACTTGCTGTTTCTACAGAAAGAGTGTTTCAGAACACCTCAATAAAAGGTGAGGTTCAACACTTTAGTTGAACTCACAGCTCAGAAAGAAGTTTCACAGAATGCTTCTGTGTAGTTTTTATTTGAATAGATTCCTTTTTCCGCGATAGGCCTCATAGCGCTCCAAATGTCCTCTTGTGGTTTGTACAGAATGAGTGTTTCAAAACTCCTCAATGAAATGTCAGTTTCAACTTGGTTAGTTGAACGCACAGATCAGAAAGAAGTTTCACAGACTGCTTCTTTGTAGTTTTTATTTGAATATATTCCTTTTTCTGCGATTGGCCTCGTAGCGCTAGAATTGTACACTTGCAGTTTCTACAGAAAGTGTGTTTGAAAAATCCTCAATCAAAAGTAAGCTTCTACACTGTTAGTAGAATGCACAAATCAGAAATATGTTTCACAGAATGCTTCTCTGTAGTTTTTATTTGAAGATATTCCTTTTTCCGCAATAGACCTCATAGGGCTCCAAATGTCCACTTCCAGTTTCTACAGAAAGTGTGTTTGAAAACTCCGCAATCAAAAGTAATTTTAAACTCTGATAGTTGAACGCACAGATCAGAAATAAGTTTCACAGAATGCCTCTGTGTAGTTTTTATTTCAGGAGATTCCTTTTTCCACCATAGGCCTCATAGCGCTCCAAATGTCCACTTTCAGTTTCTACAGAAAGAGTGTTTCAAAACTCCGCAATCAAAAGTAATTTTCAACTCTGATAGTTGAACGCACGGATCAGAAAGGAGGTTCGCAGAATGCTTCTGTGTAGTTTTTATTTGAAGATATTCCTTTTTCGGCGAAAGGCCTCGTAGCGCTCCAAATGACCAATTGCAGTTTCTAGGGAAAGAGTGTTTCAAATCTCCTCAATCAGAAGTAAGTTTCAACCCTCTTAGTTGAACACACAGATCAGAAATAAGTTTCACACAATGCTTCTGTGTAGTTTTTATTTGAAGATATTGCTATTTCTGTGAAAGCCTCATAGCACTCCAAATATCCACTTTCAGTTACCTCAGAAGGAGTGTTTCAAAACACCTAAATAAAAAAGTAATGTTCAACTCTGTTAGTTGATCTCACCGATCATAAAGAAGATTCACTGAATGCTTCTGGGTAGTTTTTATTTGAATATATTCCTTTTTCTGCAATAGGCCTCATAGCACTCCAAATGTCCAGTTGCCGTTTCTATAGAAAGAATGTTTCAAAACTCTTCAATCAAAAGTAAGTTTCAAGTCTGTTGGCTGAATGCACAGAACAGAAAATGTTTCAGAGAATGCTTCTTTGTAGTTTGTATTTGAATATATTCCTTTTTCCACGATAGGCCTCATAGTGCTCCAAATGTCCACTTGCAGCTTCTACAATAAGAGGGATTCAAAACTTCTCAATCAGAAGTAACGCTCAACTCTTTTAGTTGAACGCACAGCTCAGAAAGAAGTTTCACTGAATGATTCTGCGTAGTTTTTATTTGAAGATATTCCTTTTTCCGCGATAGGCCTCATTGTGCTACAAATGTCCACTTGCAGTTTCTACAGATAGAGTGTTTCAAAACTCCTCCATCAAAAGTAAGGTTCAACACACTTAGTTGAACGTACAGATCAGAAAGAAGTTTCACAGAATTCTTCTGTGTAGTTTTTATTTGAAGGTATTCCTTTTTCCGCAATAGGCCTCATAGCGCTCCAGATGTCCACTTTCAGTTAAAACACAAAGAGTGTTTCAAAACTCCTCAATCAAAAGTAAGGTTCAACTCTGATAGTAGAACGCACAGATCAGAAATAAGTTTCACAGAATGCTTCTGTGTAGTCTTTATTTGAAGATATGCCTTTTTAAGCGATAGGTCTCATAACGCTCCAAATGTCCTCTTGCAGTTTCTACAGAAAGAGTGTTTCAAAACTCCTTAATTCAAAGTAAGGTCCAATTCTGTTAACTGAACGCACAGATCAGAAGGAAGTTTCACAAGATCCTTCTGTATACTTTTTATTTGAAGATATTACTTTTTCTGAGATAGGCCACATTGCACTCCAAATGTCCACTTGCAGTATATACAGAAAAAGTGTTTCCAATCTCCTCAATCAAAAGTGAGGTTCAACTCTCTTATTTGAACGCGCAGATCAGAAAAAAGTTTCACAGAATGCTTTGTGTAGATTGTATTTGAAGATATTCCTTTTTGCATGATAGGCCTCATAGCGATCAAAATTTCCACTTGCGCTTTCTACAGAAAGACTTTCAAAACTCCTGAATCAAAAGTAGTTTGCAACTCTGTTATTTCAACGGACATATCAGAGAGAAGTTTCACAGAATGCTTCTGTGTAGTTTTTATTTGAAGATATTACTTTTTCCACTATAGGCCTAATAGCGCTGCAAATATTCATTTGCAGTTTCTACAGAAAGAGTGTTTCAAAACTCCTCAATCAAAAGTAAAGTTCAACTCTGTTAGTTGAACGCACAGATCAGAAAGAAGTTTCACAGACTGCTTCTTTGTAGTTTTTATTTGAATATATTCCTTTTTCTGCGATTGGCCTCGTAGCGCTAGAATTGTACACTTGCAGTTTCTACAGAAAGTGTGTTTGAAAAATCCTCAATCAAAAGTAAGCTTCTACACTGTTAGTAGAATGCACAAATCAGAAATATGTTTCACAGAATGCTTCTCTGTAGTTTTTATTTGAAGATATTCCTTTTTCCGCAATAGACCTCATAGGGCTCCAAATGTCCACTTCCAGTTTCTACAGAAAGTGTGTTTGAAAACTCCGCAATCAAAAGTAATTTTAAAATCTGATAGTTGAACGCACAGATCAGAAATAAGTTTCACAGAATGCCTCTGTGTAGTTTTTATTTCAGGAGATTCCTTTTTCCACCATAGGCCTCATAGCGCTCCAAATGTCCACTTTCAGTTTCTACAGAAAGAGTGTTTCAAAACTCCGCAATCAAAAGTAATTTTCAACTCTGATAGTTGAACGCACGGATCAGAAAGGAGGTTCGCAGAATGCTTCTGGGTAGTTTTTATTTGAAGATATTCCTTTTTCGGCGAAAGGCCTCGTAGCGCTCCAAATGTCCAGTTGCCGTTTCTATAGAAAGAATGTTTCAAAACTCTTCAATCAAAAGTAAGTTTCAAGTCTGTTGGCTGAATGCACAGAACAGAAAATGTTTCAGAGAATGCTTCTTTGTAGTTTTTATTTGAATATATTCCTTTTTCCACGATAGGCCTCATAGTGCTCCAAATGTCCACTTGCAGCTTCTACAATAAGAGGGATTCAAAACTTCTCAATCAGAAGTAACGCTCAACTCTTTTAGTTGAACGCACAGCTCAGAAAGAAGTTTCACTGAATGATTCTGCGTAGTTTTTATTTGAAGATATTCCTTTTTCCGCGATAGGCCTCATTGTGCTACAAATGTCCACTTGCAGTTTCTACAGATAGAGTGTTTCAAAACTCCTCCATCAAAAGTAAGGTTCAACACACTTAGTTGAACGTACAGATCAGAAAGAAGTTTCACAGAATTCTTCTGTGTAGTTTTTATTTGAAGGTATTCCTTTTTCCGCAATAGGCCTCATAGCGCTCCAGATGTCCACTTTCAGTTAAAACACAAAGAGTGTTTCAAAACTCCTCAATCAAAAGTAAGGTTCAACTCTGATAGTAGAACGCACAGATCAGAAATAAGTTTCACAGAATGCTTCTGTGTAGTCTTTATTTGAAGATATGCCTTTTTAAGCGATAGGTCTCATAACGCTCCAAATGTCCTCTTGCAGTTTCTACAGAAAGAGTGTTTCAAAACTCCTTAATTCAAAGTAAGGTCCAATTCTGTTAACTGAACGCACAGATCAGAAGGAAGTTTCACAAGATCCTTCTGTATACTTTTTATTTGAAGATATTACTTTTTCTGAGATAGGCCACATTGCACTCCAAATGTCCACTTGCAGTATATACAGAAAAAGTGTTTCCAATCTCCTCAATCAAAAGTGAGGTTCAACTCTCTTATTTGAACGCGCAGATCAGAAAAAAGTTTCACAGAATGCTTTGTGTAGATTGTATTTGAAGATATTCCTTTTTGCATGATAGGCCTCATAGCGATCAAAATTTCCACTTGCGCTTTCTACAGAAAGACTTTCAAAACTCCTGAATCAAAAGTAGTTTGCAACTCTGTTATTTCAACGGACATATCAGAGAGAAGTTTCACAGAATGCTTCTGTGTAGTTTTTATTTGAAGATATTACTTTTTCCACTATAGGCCTAATAGCGCTGCAAATATTCATTTGCAGTTTCTACAGAAAGAGTGTTTCAAAACTCCTCAATCAAAAGTAAAGTTCAACTCTGTTAGTTGAATGCACAGATCAGAAAGAAGTTTCACAGAATGCTTCTGTGTAGTTTTTATTTGACGATATTCCTTTTTTGGCGAAAGGCCTCGTAGCGCTCCAAATGACCAATTGCAGTTTCTAGAGAAAGGGTGTTTCAAATCTCCTCAATCAGAAGTAAGTTTCAACTCTCTTAGTTGAACACACAGATCAGAAATAAGTTTCACAGAATGCTTCTGTGTAGTTTTTATTTGAAGATATTGCTATTTCTGCGAAAGCCTCATAGCACTCCAAATATCCACTTTCAGTTACCTCAGAAAGAGTGTTTCAAAACACCTCAATAAAAAGTAATGTTCAACTCTGTTAGTTGATCTCACCGATCAGAAAGTAGATTCACTGAATGCTTCTGGGTAGTTTTTATTTGAATATATTCCTTTTTCTGCCATGGGCCTCATAGCACTACAAATGTCCAGTTGCAGTTTATATAGAAAGAATGTTTCAAAACTCTTCAATCAAAAGTAAGTTTCAACTCTGTTGGCTGAATGCAGAGAACAGAAAAATGTTTCAAAGAATGCTTCTTTGTAGTTTTTATTTGAATATATTACTTTTTCCGCGATATGCACCGTAGCACTACAAATGTCCACTTGCTGTTTCTACAGAAAGAGTGTTTCAGAACACCTCAATAAAAGGTGAGGTTCAACACTTTAGTTGAACTCACAGCTCAGAAAGAAGTTTCACAGAATGCTTCTGTGTAGTTTTTATTTGAATATATTCCTTTTTCCGCGATAGGCCTCATAGCGCTCCAAATGTCCTCTTGTGGTTTGTACAGAATGAGTGTTTCAAAACTCCTCAATGAAATGTCAGTTTCAACTTGGTTAGTTGAACGCACAGATCAGAAAGAAGTTTCACAGACTGCTTCTTTGTAGTTTTTATTTGAATATATTCCTTTTTCTGCGATTGGCCTCGTAGCGCTAGAATTGTACACTTGCAGTTTCTACAGAAAGTGTGTTTGAAAAATCCTCAATCAAAAGTAAGCTTCTACACTGTTAGTAGAATGCACAAATCAGAAATATGTTTCACAGAATGCTTCTCTGTAGTTTTTATTTGAAGATATTCCTTTTTCCGCAATAGACCTCATAGGGCTCCAAATGTCCACTTCCAGTTTCTACAGAAAGTGTGTTTGAAAACTCCGCAATCAAAAGTAATTTTAAACTCTGATAGTTGAACGCACAGATCAGAAATAAGTTTCACAGAATGCCTCTGTGTAGTTTTTATTTCAGGAGATTCCTTTTTCCACCATAGGCCTCATAGCGCTCCAAATGTCCACTTTCAGTTTCTACAGAAAGAGTGTTTCAAAACTCCGCAATCAAAAGTAATTTTCAACTCTGATAGTTGAACGCACGGATCAGAAAGGAGGTTCGCAGAATGCTTCTGTGTAGTTTTTATTTGAAGATATTCCTTTTTCGGCGAAAGGCCTCGTAGCGCTCCAAATGACCAATTGCAGTTTCTAGGGAAAGAGTGTTTCAAATCTCCTCAATCAGAAGTAAGTTTCAACCCTCTTAGTTGAACACACAGATCAGAAATAAGTTTCACACAATGCTTCTGTGTAGTTTTTATTTGAAGATATTGCTATTTCTGTGAAAGCCTCATAGCACTCCAAATATCCACTTTCAGTTACCTCAGAAGGAGTGTTTCAAAACACCTAAATAAAAAAGTAATGTTCAACTCTGTTAGTTGATCTCACCGATCAGAAAGAAGATTCACTGAATGCTTCTGGGTAGTTTTTATTTGAATATATTCCTTTTTCTGCAATAGGCCTCATAGCACTCCAAATGTCCAGTTGCCGTTTCTATAGAAAGAATGTTTCAAAACTCTTCAATCAAAAGTAAGTTTCAAGTCTGTTGGCTGAATGCACAGAACAGAAAATGTTTCAGAGAATGCTTCTTTGTAGTTTTTATTTGAATATATTCCTTTTTCCACGATAGGCCTCATAGTGCTCCAAATGTCCACTTGCAGCTTCTACAATAAGAGGGATTCAAAACTTCTCAATCAGAAGTAACGCTCAACTCTTTTAGTTGAACGCACAGCTCAGAAAGAAGTTTCACTGAATGATTCTGCGTAGTTTTTATTTGAAGATATTCCTTTTTCCGCGATAGGCCTCATTGTGCTACAAATGTCCACTTGCAGTTTCTACAGATAGAGTGTTTCAAAACTCCTCCATCAAAAGTAAGGTTCAACACACTTAGTTGAACGTACAGATCAGAAAGAAGTTTCACAGAATTCTTCTGTGTAGTTTTTATTTGAAGGTATTCCTTTTTCCGCAATAGGCCTCATAGCGCTCCAGATGTCCACTTTCAGTTAAAACACAAAGAGTGTTTCAAAACTCCTCAATCAAAAGTAAGGTTCAACTCTGATAGTAGAACGCACAGATCAGAAATAAGTTTCACAGAATGCTTCTGTGTAGTCTTTATTTGAAGATATGCCTTTTTAAGCGATAGGTCTCATAACGCTCCAAATGTCCTCTTGCAGTTTCTACAGAAAGAGTGTTTCAAAACTCCTTAATTCAAAGTAAGGTCCAATTCTGTTAACTGAACGCACAGATCAGAAGGAAGTTTCACAAGATCCTTCTGTATACTTTTTATTTGAAGATATTACTTTTTCTGAGATAGGCCACATTGCACTCCAAATGTCCACTTGCAGTATATACAGAAAAAGTGTTTCCAATCTCCTCAATCAAAAGTGAGGTTCAACTCTCTTATTTGAACGCGCAGATCAGAAAAAAGTTTCACAGAATGCTTTGTGTAGATTGTATTTGAAGATATTCCTTTTTGCATGATAGGCCTCATAGCGATCAAAATTTCCACTTGCGCTTTCTACAGAAAGACTTTCAAAACTCCTGAATCAAAAGTAGTTTGCAACTCTGTTATTTCAACGGACATATCAGAGAGAAGTTTCACAGAATGCTTCTGTGTAGTTTTTATTTGAAGATATTACTTTTTCCACTATAGGCCTAATAGCGCTGCAAATATTCATTTGCAGTTTCTACAGAAAGAGTGTTTCAAAACTCCTCAATCAAAAGTAAAGTTCAACTCTGTTAGTTGAATGCACAGATCAGAAAGAAGTTTCACAGAATGCTTCTGTGTAGTTTTTATTTGACGATATTCCTTTTTTGGCGAAAGGCCTCGTAGCGCTCCAAATGACCAATTGCAGTTTCTAGAGAAAGGGTGTTTCAAATCTCCTCAATCAGAAGTAAGTTTCAACTCTCTTAGTTGAACACACAGATCAGAAATAAGTTTCACAGAATGCTTCTGTGTAGTTTTTATTTGAAGATATTGCTATTTCTGCGAAAGCCTCATAGCACTCCAAATATCCACTTTCAGTTACCTCAGAAAGAGTGTTTCAAAACACCTCAATAAAAAGTAATGTTCAACTCTGTTAGTTGATCTCACCGATCAGAAAGTAGATTCACTGAATGCTTCTGGGTAGTTTTTATTTGAATATATTCCTTTTTCTGCCATGGGCCTCATAGCACTACAAATGTCCAGTTGCAGTTTATATAGAAAGAATGTTTCAAAACTCTTCAATCAAAAGTAAGTTTCAACTCTGTTGGCTGAATGCAGAGAACAGAAAAATGTTTCAAAGAATGCTTCTTTGTAGTTTTTATTTGAATATATTACTTTTTCCGCGATATGCACCGTAGCACTACAAATGTCCACTTGCTGTTTCTACAGAAAGAGTGTTTCAGAACACCTCAATAAAAGGTGAGGTTCAACACTTTAGTTGAACTCACAGCTCAGAAAGAAGTTTCACAGAATGCTTCTGTGTAGTTTTTATTTGAATATATTCCTTTTTCCGCGATAGGCCTCATAGCGCTCCAAATGTCCTCTTGTGGTTTGTACAGAATGAGTGTTTCAAAACTCCTCAATGAAATGTCAGTTTCAACTTGGTTAGTTGAACGCACAGATCAGAAAGAAGTTTCACAGACTGCTTCTTTGTAGTTTTTATTTGAATATATTCCTTTTTCTGCGATTGGCCTCGTAGCGCTAGAATTGTACACTTGCAGTTTCTACAGAAAGTGTGTTTGAAAAATCCTCAATCAAAAGTAAGCTTCTACACTGTTAGTAGAATGCACAAATCAGAAATATGTTTCACAGAATGCTTCTCTGTAGTTTTTATTTGAAGATATTCCTTTTTCCGCAATAGACCTCATAGGGCTCCAAATGTCCACTTCCAGTTTCTACAGAAAGTGTGTTTGAAAACTCCGCAATCAAAAGTAATTTTAAACTCTGATAGTTGAACGCACAGATCAGAAATAAGTTTCACAGAATGCCTCTGTGTAGTTTTTATTTCAGGAGATTCCTTTTTCCACCATAGGCCTCATAGCGCTCCAAATGTCCACTTTCAGTTTCTACAGAAAGAGTGTTTCAAAACTCCGCAATCAAAAGTAATTTTCAACTCTGATAGTTGAACGCACGGATCAGAAAGGAGGTTCGCAGAATGCTTCTGTGTAGTTTTTATTTGAAGATATTCCTTTTTCGGCGAAAGGCCTCGTAGCGCTCCAAATGACCAATTGCAGTTTCTAGGGAAAGAGTGTTTCAAATCTCCTCAATCAGAAGTAAGTTTCAACCCTCTTAGTTGAACACACAGATCAGAAATAAGTTTCACACAATGCTTCTGTGTAGTTTTTATTTGAAGATATTGCTATTTCTGTGAAAGCCTCATAGCACTCCAAATATCCACTTTCAGTTACCTCAGAAGGAGTGTTTCAAAACACCTAAATAAAAAAGTAATGTTCAACTCTGTTAGTTGATCTCACCGATCAGAAAGAAGATTCACTGAATGCTTCTGGGTAGTTTTTATTTGAATATATTCCTTTTTCTGCAATAGGCCTCATAGCACTCCAAATGTCCAGTTGCCGTTTCTATAGAAAGAATGTTTCAAAACTCTTCAATCAAAAGTAAGTTTCAAGTCTGTTGGCTGAATGCACAGAACAGAAAATGTTTCAGAGAATGCTTCTTTGTAGTTTTTATTTGAATATATTCCTTTTTCCACGATAGGCCTCATAGTGCTCCAAATGTCCACTTGCAGCTTCTACAATAAGAGGGATTCAAAACTTCTCAATCAGAAGTAACGCTCAACTCTTTTAGTTGAACGCACAGCTCAGAAAGAAGTTTCACTGAATGATTCTGCGTAGTTTTTATTTGAAGATATTCCTTTTTCCGCGATAGGCCTCATTGTGCTACAAATGTCCACTTGCAGTTTCTACAGATAGAGTGTTTCAAAACTCCTCCATCAAAAGTAAGGTTCAACACACTTAGTTGAACGTACAGATCAGAAAGAAGTTTCACAGAATTCTTCTGTGTAGTTTTTATTTGAAGGTATTCCTTTTTCCGCAATAGGCCTCATAGCGCTCCAGATGTCCACTTTCAGTTAAAACACAAAGAGTGTTTCAAAACTCCTCAATCAAAAGTAAGGTTCAACTCTGATAGTAGAACGCACAGATCAGAAATAAGTTTCACAGAATGCTTCTGTGTAGTCTTTATTTGAAGATATGCCTTTTTAAGCGATAGGTCTCATAACGCTCCAAATGTCCTCTTGCAGTTTCTACAGAAAGAGTGTTTCAAAACTCCTTAATTCAAAGTAAGGTCCAATTCTGTTAACTGAACGCACAGATCAGAAGGAAGTTTCACAAGATCCTTCTGTATACTTTTTATTTGAAGATATTACTTTTTCTGAGATAGGCCACATTGCACTCCAAATGTCCACTTGCAGTATATACAGAAAAAGTGTTTCCAATCTCCTCAATCAAAAGTGAGGTTCAACTCTCTTATTTGAACGCGCAGATCAGAAAAAAGTTTCACAGAATGCTTTGTGTAGATTGTATTTGAAGATATTCCTTTTTGCATGATAGGCCTCATAGCGATCAAAATTTCCACTTGCGCTTTCTACAGAAAGACTTTCAAAACTCCTGAATCAAAAGTAGTTTGCAACTCTGTTATTTCAACGGACATATCAGAGAGAAGTTTCACAGAATGCTTCTGTGTAGTTTTTATTTGAAGATATTACTTTTTCCACTATAGGCCTAATAGCGCTGCAAATATTCATTTGCAGTTTCTACAGAAAGAGTGTTTCAAAACTCCTCAATCAAAAGTAAAGTTCAACTCTGTTAGTTGAACGCACAGATCAGAAAGAAGTTTCACAGACTGCTTCTTTGTAGTTTTTATTTGAATATATTCCTTTTTCTGCGATTGGCCTCGTAGCGCTAGAATTGTACACTTGCAGTTTCTACAGAAAGTGTGTTTGAAAAATCCTCAATCAAAAGTAAGCTTCTACACTGTTAGTAGAATGCACAAATCAGAAATATGTTTCACAGAATGCTTCTCTGTAGTTTTTATTTGAAGATATTCCTTTTTCCGCAATAGACCTCATAGGGCTCCAAATGTCCACTTCCAGTTTCTACAGAAAGTGTGTTTGAAAACTCCGCAATCAAAAGTAATTTTAAACTCTGATAGTTGAACGCACAGATCAGAAATAAGTTTCACAGAATGCCTCTGTGTAGTTTTTATTTCAGGAGATTCCTTTTTCCACCATAGGCCTCATAGCGCTCCAAATGTCCACTTTCAGTTTCTACAGAAAGAGTGTTTCAAAACTCCACAATCAAAAGTAATTTTCAACTCTGATAGTTGAACGCACGGATCAGAAAGGAGGTTCGCAGAATGCTTCTGTGTAGTTTTTATTTGAAGATATTCCTTTTTCGGCGAAAGGCCTCGTAGCGCTCCAAATGTCCAGTTGCCGTTTCTATAGAAAGAATGTTTCAAAACTCTTCAATCAAAAGTAAGTTTCAAGTCTGTTGGCTGAATGCACAGAACAGAAAATGTTTCAGAGAATGCTTCTTTGTAGTTTTTATTTGAATATATTCCTTTTTCCACGATAGGCCTCATAGTGCTCCAAATGTCCACTTGCAGCTTCTACAATAAGAGGGATTCAAAACTTCTCAATCAGAAGTAACGCTCAACTCTTTTAGTTGAACGCACAGCTCAGAAAGAAGTTTCACTGAATGATTCTGCGTAGTTTTTATTTGAAGATATTCCTTTTTCCGCGATAGGCCTCATTGTGCTACAAATGTCCACTTGCAGTTTCTACAGATAGAGTGTTTCAAAACTCCTCCATCAAAAGTAAGGTTCAACACACTTAGTTGAACGTACAGATCAGAAAGAAGTTTCACAGAATTCTTCTGTGTAGTTTTTATTTGAAGGTATTCCTTTTTCCGCAATAGGCCTCATAGCGCTCCAGATGTCCACTTTCAGTTAAAACACAAAGAGTGTTTCAAAACTCCTCAATCAAAAGTAAGGTTCAACTCTGATAGTAGAACGCACAGATCAGAAATAAGTTTCACAGAATGCTTCTGTGTAGTCTTTATTTGAAGATATGCCTTTTTAAGCGATAGGTCTCATAACGCTCCAAATGTCCTCTTGCAGTTTCTACAGAAAGAGTGTTTCAAAACTCCTTAATTCAAAGTAAGGTCCAATTCTGTTAACTGAACGCACAGATCAGAAGGAAGTTTCACAAGATCCTTCTGTATACTTTTTATTTGAAGATATTACTTTTTCTGAGATAGGCCACATTGCACTCCAAATGTCCACTTGCAGTATATACAGAAAAAGTGTTTCCAATCTCCTCAATCAAAAGTGAGGTTCAACTCTCTTATTTGAACGCGCAGATCAGAAAAAAGTTTCACAGAATGCTTTGTGTAGATTGTATTTGAAGATATTCCTTTTTGCATGATAGGCCTCATAGCGATCAAAATTTCCACTTGCGCTTTCTACAGAAAGACTTTCAAAACTCCTGAATCAAAAGTAGTTTGCAACTCTGTTATTTCAACGGACATATCAGAGAGAAGTTTCACAGAATGCTTCTGTGTAGTTTTTATTTGAAGATATTACTTTTTCCACTATAGGCCTAATAGCGCTGCAAATATTCATTTGCAGTTTCTACAGAAAGAGTGTTTCAAAACTCCTCAATCAAAAGTAAAGTTCAACTCTGTTAGTTGAATGCACAGATCAGAAAGAAGTTTCACAGAATGCTTCTGTGTAGTTTTTATTTGACGATATTCCTTTTTTGGCGAAAGGCCTCGTAGCGCTCCAAATGACCAATTGCAGTTTCTAGAGAAAGGGTGTTTCAAATCTCCTCAATCAGAAGTAAGTTTCAACTCTCTTAGTTGAACACACAGATCAGAAATAAGTTTCACAGAATGCTTCTGTGTAGTTTTTATTTGAAGATATTGCTATTTCTGCGAAAGCCTCATAGCACTCCAAATATCCACTTTCAGTTACCTCAGAAAGAGTGTTTCAAAACACCTCAATAAAAAGTAATGTTCAACTCTGTTAGTTGATCTCACCGATCAGAAAGTAGATTCACTGAATGCTTCTGGGTAGTTTTTATTTGAATATATTCCTTTTTCTGCCATGGGCCTCATAGCACTACAAATGTCCAGTTGCAGTTTATATAGAAAGAATGTTTCAAAACTCTTCAATCAAAAGTAAGTTTCAACTCTGTTGGCTGAATGCAGAGAACAGAAAAATGTTTCAAAGAATGCTTCTTTGTAGTTTTTATTTGAATATATTACTTTTTCCGCGATATGCACCGTAGCACTACAAATGTCCACTTGCTGTTTCTACAGAAAGAGTGTTTCAGAACACCTCAATAAAAGGTGAGGTTCAACACTTTAGTTGAACTCACAGCTCAGAAAGAAGTTTCACAGAATGCTTCTGTGTAGTTTTTATTTGAATATATTCCTTTTTCCGCGATAGGCCTCATAGCGCTCCAAATGTCCTCTTGTGGTTTGTACAGAATGAGTGTTTCAAAACTCCTCAATGAAATGTCAGTTTCAACTTGGTTAGTTGAACGCACAGATCAGAAAGAAGTTTCACAGACTGCTTCTTTGTAGTTTTTATTTGAATATATTCCTTTTTCTGCGATTGGCCTCGTAGCGCTAGAATTGTACACTTGCAGTTTCTACAGAAAGTGTGTTTGAAAAATCCTCAATCAAAAGTAAGCTTCTACACTGTTAGTAGAATGCACAAATCAGAAATATGTTTCACAGAATGCTTCTCTGTAGTTTTTATTTGAAGATATTCCTTTTTCCGCAATAGACCTCATAGGGCTCCAAATGTCCACTTCCAGTTTCTACAGAAAGTGTGTTTGAAAACTCCGCAATCAAAAGTAATTTTAAACTCTGATAGTTGAACGCACAGATCAGAAATAAGTTTCACAGAATGCCTCTGTGTAGTTTTTATTTCAGGAGATTCCTTTTTCCACCATAGGCCTCATAGCGCTCCAAATGTCCACTTTCAGTTTCTACAGAAAGAGTGTTTCAAAACTCCGCAATCAAAAGTAATTTTCAACTCTGATAGTTGAACGCACGGATCAGAAAGGAGGTTCGCAGAATGCTTCTGTGTAGTTTTTATTTGAAGATATTCCTTTTTCGGCGAAAGGCCTCGTAGCGCTCCAAATGACCAATTGCAGTTTCTAGGGAAAGAGTGTTTCAAATCTCCTCAATCAGAAGTAAGTTTCAACCCTCTTAGTTGAACACACAGATCAGAAATAAGTTTCACACAATGCTTCTGTGTAGTTTTTATTTGAAGATATTGCTATTTCTGTGAAAGCCTCATAGCACTCCAAATATCCACTTTCAGTTACCTCAGAAGGAGTGTTTCAAAACACCTAAATAAAAAAGTAATGTTCAACTCTGTTAGTTGATCTCACCGATCAGAAAGAAGATTCACTGAATGCTTCTGGGTAGTTTTTATTTGAATATATTCCTTTTTCTGCAATAGGCCTCATAGCACTCCAAATGTCCAGTTGCCGTTTCTATAGAAAGAATGTTTCAAAACTCTTCAATCAAAAGTAAGTTTCAAGTCTGTTGGCTGAATGCACAGAACAGAAAATGTTTCAGAGAATGCTTCTTTGTAGTTTTTATTTGAATATATTCCTTTTTCCACGATAGGCCTCATAGTGCTCCAAATGTCCACTTGCAGCTTCTACAATAAGAGGGATTCAAAACTTCTCAATCAGAAGTAACGCTCAACTCTTTTAGTTGAACGCACAGCTCAGAAAGAAGTTTCACTGAATGATTCTGCGTAGTTTTTATTTGAAGATATTCCTTTTTCCGCGATAGGCCTCATTGTGCTACAAATGTCCACTTGCAGTTTCTACAGATAGAGTGTTTCAAAACTCCTCCATCAAAAGTAAGGTTCAACACACTTAGTTGAACGTACAGATCAGAAAGAAGTTTCACAGAATTCTTCTGTGTAGTTTTTATTTGAAGGTATTCCTTTTTCCGCAATAGGCCTCATAGCGCTCCAGATGTCCACTTTCAGTTAAAACACAAAGAGTGTTTCAAAACTCCTCAATCAAAAGTAAGGTTCAACTCTGATAGTAGAACGCACAGATCAGAAATAAGTTTCACAGAATGCTTCTGTGTAGTCTTTATTTGAAGATATGCCTTTTTAAGCGATAGGTCTCATAACGCTCCAAATGTCCTCTTGCAGTTTCTACAGAAAGAGTGTTTCAAAACTCCTTAATTCAAAGTAAGGTCCAATTCTGTTAACTGAACGCACAGATCAGAAGGAAGTTTCACAAGATCCTTCTGTATACTTTTTATTTGAAGATATTACTTTTTCTGAGATAGGCCACATTGCACTCCAAATGTCCACTTGCAGTATATACAGAAAAAGTGTTTCCAATCTCCTCAATCAAAAGTGAGGTTCAACTCTCTTATTTGAACGCGCAGATCAGAAAAAAGTTTCACAGAATGCTTTGTGTAGATTGTATTTGAAGATATTCCTTTTTGCATGATAGGCCTCATAGCGATCAAAATTTCCACTTGCGCTTTCTACAGAAAGACTTTCAAAACTCCTGAATCAAAAGTAGTTTGCAACTCTGTTATTTCAACGGACATATCAGAGAGAAGTTTCACAGAATGCTTCTGTGTAGTTTTTATTTGAAGATATTACTTTTTCCACTATAGGCCTAATAGCGCTGCAAATATTCATTTGCAGTTTCTACAGAAAGAGTGTTTCAAAACTCCTCAATCAAAAGTAAAGTTCAACTCTGTTAGTTGAATGCACAGATCAGAAAGAAGTTTCACAGAATGCTTCTGTGTAGTTTTTATTTGACGATATTCCTTTTTTGGCGAAAGGCCTCGTAGCGCTCCAAATGACCAATTGCAGTTTCTAGAGAAAGGGTGTTTCAAATCTCCTCAATCAGAAGTAAGTTTCAACTCTCTTAGTTGAACACACAGATCAGAAATAAGTTTCACAGAATGCTTCTGTGTAGTTTTTATTTGAAGATATTGCTATTTCTGCGAAAGCCTCATAGCACTCCAAATATCCACTTTCAGTTACCTCAGAAAGAGTGTTTCAAAACACCTCAATAAAAAGTAATGTTCAACTCTGTTAGTTGATCTCACCGATCAGAAAGTAGATTCACTGAATGCTTCTGGGTAGTTTTTATTTGAATATATTCCTTTTTCTGCCATGGGCCTCATAGCACTACAAATGTCCAGTTGCAGTTTATATAGAAAGAATGTTTCAAAACTCTTCAATCAAAAGTAAGTTTCAACTCTGTTGGCTGAATGCAGAGAACAGAAAAATGTTTCAAAGAATGCTTCTTTGTAGTTTTTATTTGAATATATTACTTTTTCCGCGATATGCATCGTAGCACTACAAATGTCCACTTGCTGTTTCTACAGAAAGAGTGTTTCAGAACACCTCAATAAAAGGTGAGGTTCAACACTTTAGTTGAACTCACAGCTCAGAAAGAAGTTTCACAGAATGCTTCTGTGTAGTTTTTATTTGAATAGATTCCTTTTTCCGCGATAGGCCTCATAGCGCTCCAAATGTCCTCTTGTGGTTTGTACAGAATGAGTGTTTCAAAACTCCTCAATGAAATGTCAGTTTCAACTTGGTTAGTTGAACGCACAGATCAGAAAGAAGTTTCACAGACTGCTTCTTTGTAGTTTTTATTTGAATATATTCCTTTTTCTGCGATTGGCCTCGTAGCGCTAGAATTGTACACTTGCAGTTTCTACAGAAAGTGTGTTTGAAAAATCCTCAATCAAAAGTAAGCTTCTACACTGTTAGTAGAATGCACAAATCAGAAATATGTTTCACAGAATGCTTCTCTGTAGTTTTTATTTGAAGATATTCCTTTTTCCGCAATAGACCTCATAGGGCTCCAAATGTCCACTTCCAGTTTCTACAGAAAGTGTGTTTGAAAACTCCGCAATCAAAAGTAATTTTAAACTCTGATAGTTGAACGCACAGATCAGAAATAAGTTTCACAGAATGCCTCTGTGTAGTTTTTATTTCAGGAGATTCCTTTTTCCACCATAGGCCTCATAGCGCTCCAAATGTCCACTTTCAGTTTCTACAGAAAGAGTGTTTCAAAACTCCGCAATCAAAAGTAATTTTCAACTCTGATAGTTGAACGCACGGATCAGAAAGGAGGTTCGCAGAATGCTTCTGTGTAGTTTTTATTTGAAGATATTCCTTTTTCGGCGAAAGGCCTCGTAGCGCTCCAAATGACCAATTGCAGTTTCTAGGGAAAGAGTGTTTCAAATCTCCTCAATCAGAAGTAAGTTTCAACCCTCTTAGTTGAACACACAGATCAGAAATAAGTTTCACACAATGCTTCTGTGTAGTTTTTATTTGAAGATATTGCTATTTCTGTGAAAGCCTCATAGCACTCCAAATATCCACTTTCAGTTACCTCAGAAGGAGTGTTTCAAAACACCTAAATAAAAAAGTAATGTTCAACTCTGTTAGTTGATCTCACCGATCATAAAGAAGATTCACTGAATGCTTCTGGGTAGTTTTTATTTGAATATATTCCTTTTTCTGCAATAGGCCTCATAGCACTCCAAATGTCCAGTTGCCGTTTCTATAGAAAGAATGTTTCAAAACTCTTCAATCAAAAGTAAGTTTCAAGTCTGTTGGCTGAATGCACAGAACAGAAAATGTTTCAGAGAATGCTTCTTTGTAGTTTGTATTTGAATATATTCCTTTTTCCACGATAGGCCTCATAGTGCTCCAAATGTCCACTTGCAGCTTCTACAATAAGAGGGATTCAAAACTTCTCAATCAGAAGTAACGCTCAACTCTTTTAGTTGAACGCACAGCTCAGAAAGAAGTTTCACTGAATGATTCTGCGTAGTTTTTATTTGAAGATATTCCTTTTTCCGCGATAGGCCTCATTGTGCTACAAATGTCCACTTGCAGTTTCTACAGATAGAGTGTTTCAAAACTCCTCCATCAAAAGTAAGGTTCAACACACTTAGTTGAACGTACAGATCAGAAAGAAGTTTCACAGAATTCTTCTGTGTAGTTTTTATTTGAAGGTATTCCTTTTTCCGCAATAGGCCTCATAGCGCTCCAGATGTCCACTTTCAGTTAAAACACAAAGAGTGTTTCAAAACTCCTCAATCAAAAGTAAGGTTCAACTCTGATAGTAGAACGCACAGATCAGAAATAAGTTTCACAGAATGCTTCTGTGTAGTCTTTATTTGAAGATATGCCTTTTTAAGCGATAGGTCTCATAACGCTCCAAATGTCCTCTTGCAGTTTCTACAGAAAGAGTGTTTCAAAACTCCTTAATTCAAAGTAAGGTCCAATTCTGTTAACTGAACGCACAGATCAGAAGGAAGTTTCACAAGATCCTTCTGTATACTTTTTATTTGAAGATATTACTTTTTCTGAGATAGGCCACATTGCACTCCAAATGTCCACTTGCAGTATATACAGAAAAAGTGTTTCCAATCTCCTCAATCAAAAGTGAGGTTCAACTCTCTTATTTGAACGCGCAGATCAGAAAAAAGTTTCACAGAATGCTTTGTGTAGATTGTATTTGAAGATATTCCTTTTTGCATGATAGGCCTCATAGCGATCAAAATTTCCACTTGCGCTTTCTACAGAAAGACTTTCAAAACTCCTGAATCAAAAGTAGTTTGCAACTCTGTTATTTCAACGGACATATCAGAGAGAAGTTTCACAGAATGCTTCTGTGTAGTTTTTATTTGAAGATATTACTTTTTCCACTATAGGCCTAATAGCGCTGCAAATATTCATTTGCAGTTTCTACAGAAAGAGTGTTTCAAAACTCCTCAATCAAAAGTAAAGTTCAACTCTGTTAGTTGAATGCACAGATCAGAAAGAAGTTTCACAGAATGCTTCTGTGTAGTTTTTATTTGACGATATTCCTTTTTTGGCGAAAGGCCTCGTAGCGCTCCAAATGACCAATTGCAGTTTCTAGAGAAAGGGTGTTTCAAATCTCCTCAATCAGAAGTAAGTTTCAACTCTCTTAGTTGAACACACAGATCAGAAATAAGTTTCACAGAATGCTTCTGTGTAGTTTTTATTTGAAGATATTGCTATTTCTGCGAAAGCCTCATAGCACTCCAAATATCCACTTTCAGTTACCTCAGAAAGAGTGTTTCAAAACACCTCAATAAAAAGTAATGTTCAACTCTGTTAGTTGATCTCACCGATCAGAAAGTAGATTCACTGAATGCTTCTGGGTAGTTTTTATTTGAATATATTCCTTTTTCTGCCATGGGCCTCATAGCACTACAAATGTCCAGTTGCAGTTTATATAGAAAGAATGTTTCAAAACTCTTCAATCAAAAGTAAGTTTCAACTCTGTTGGCTGAATGCAGAGAACAGAAAAATGTTTCAAAGAATGCTTCTTTGTAGTTTTTATTTGAATATATTACTTTTTCCGCGATATGCACCGTAGCACTACAAATGTCCACTTGCTGTTTCTACAGAAAGAGTGTTTCAGAACACCTCAATAAAAGGTGAGGTTCAACACTTTAGTTGAACTCACAGCTCAGAAAGAAGTTTCACAGAATGCTTCTGTGTAGTTTTTATTTGAATATATTCCTTTTTCCGCGATAGGCCTCATAGCGCTCCAAATGTCCTCTTGTGGTTTGTACAGAATGAGTGTTTCAAAACTCCTCAATGAAATGTCAGTTTCAACTTGGTTAGTTGAACGCACAGATCAGAAAGAAGTTTCACAGACTGCTTCTTTGTAGTTTTTATTTGAATATATTCCTTTTTCTGCGATTGGCCTCGTAGCGCTAGAATTGTACACTTGCAGTTTCTACAGAAAGTGTGTTTGAAAAATCCTCAATCAAAAGTAAGCTTCTACACTGTTAGTAGAATGCACAAATCAGAAATATGTTTCACAGAATGCTTCTCTGTAGTTTTTATTTGAAGATATTCCTTTTTCCGCAATAGACCTCATAGGGCTCCAAATGTCCACTTCCAGTTTCTACAGAAAGTGTGTTTGAAAACTCCGCAATCAAAAGTAATTTTAAACTCTGATAGTTGAACGCACAGATCAGAAATAAGTTTCACAGAATGCCTCTGTGTAGTTTTTATTTCAGGAGATTCCTTTTTCCACCATAGGCCTCATAGCGCTCCAAATGTCCACTTTCAGTTTCTACAGAAAGAGTGTTTCAAAACTCCGCAATCAAAAGTAATTTTCAACTCTGATAGTTGAACGCACGGATCAGAAAGGAGGTTCGCAGAATGCTTCTGTGTAGTTTTTATTTGAAGATATTCCTTTTTCGGCGAAAGGCCTCGTAGCGCTCCAAATGACCAATTGCAGTTTCTAGGGAAAGAGTGTTTCAAATCTCCTCAATCAGAAGTAAGTTTCAACCCTCTTAGTTGAACACACAGATCAGAAATAAGTTTCACACAATGCTTCTGTGTAGTTTTTATTTGAAGATATTGCTATTTCTGTGAAAGCCTCATAGCACTCCAAATATCCACTTTCAGTTACCTCAGAAGGAGTGTTTCAAAACACCTAAATAAAAAAGTAATGTTCAACTCTGTTAGTTGATCTCACCGATCAGAAAGAAGATTCACTGAATGCTTCTGGGTAGTTTTTATTTGAATATATTCCTTTTTCTGCAATAGGCCTCATAGCACTCCAAATGTCCAGTTGCCGTTTCTATAGAAAGAATGTTTCAAAACTCTTCAATCAAAAGTAAGTTTCAAGTCTGTTGGCTGAATGCACAGAACAGAAAATGTTTCAGAGAATGCTTCTTTGTAGTTTTTATTTGAATATATTCCTTTTTCCACGATAGGCCTCATAGTGCTCCAAATGTCCACTTGCAGCTTCTACAATAAGAGGGATTCAAAACTTCTCAATCAGAAGTAACGCTCAACTCTTTTAGTTGAACGCACAGCTCAGAAAGAAGTTTCACTGAATGATTCTGCGTAGTTTTTATTTGAAGATATTCCTTTTTCCGCGATAGGCCTCATTGTGCTACAAATGTCCACTTGCAGTTTCTACAGATAGAGTGTTTCAAAACTCCTCCATCAAAAGTAAGGTTCAACACACTTAGTTGAACGTACAGATCAGAAAGAAGTTTCACAGAATTCTTCTGTGTAGTTTTTATTTGAAGGTATTCCTTTTTCCGCAATAGGCCTCATAGCGCTCCAGATGTCCACTTTCAGTTAAAACACAAAGAGTGTTTCAAAACTCCTCAATCAAAAGTAAGGTTCAACTCTGATAGTAGAACGCACAGATCAGAAATAAGTTTCACAGAATGCTTCTGTGTAGTCTTTATTTGAAGATATGCCTTTTTAAGCGATAGGTCTCATAACGCTCCAAATGTCCTCTTGCAGTTTCTACAGAAAGAGTGTTTCAAAACTCCTTAATTCAAAGTAAGGTCCAATTCTGTTAACTGAACGCACAGATCAGAAGGAAGTTTCACAAGATCCTTCTGTATACTTTTTATTTGAAGATATTACTTTTTCTGAGATAGGCCACATTGCACTCCAAATGTCCACTTGCAGTATATACAGAAAAAGTGTTTCCAATCTCCTCAATCAAAAGTGAGGTTCAACTCTCTTATTTGAACGCGCAGATCAGAAAAAAGTTTCACAGAATGCTTTGTGTAGATTGTATTTGAAGATATTCCTTTTTGCATGATAGGCCTCATAGCGATCAAAATTTCCACTTGCGCTTTCTACAGAAAGACTTTCAAAACTCCTGAATCAAAAGTAGTTTGCAACTCTGTTATTTCAACGGACATATCAGAGAGAAGTTTCACAGAATGCTTCTGTGTAGTTTTTATTTGAAGATATTACTTTTTCCACTATAGGCCTAATAGCGCTGCAAATATTCATTTGCAGTTTCTACAGAAAGAGTGTTTCAAAACTCCTCAATCAAAAGTAAAGTTCAACTCTGTTAGTTGAATGCACAGATCAGAAAGAAGTTTCACAGAATGCTTCTGTGTAGTTTTTATTTGACGATATTCCTTTTTTGGCGAAAGGCCTCGTAGCGCTCCAAATGACCAATTGCAGTTTCTAGAGAAAGGGTGTTTCAAATCTCCTCAATCAGAAGTAAGTTTCAACTCTCTTAGTTGAACACACAGATCAGAAATAAGTTTCACAGAATGCTTCTGTGTAGTTTTTATTTGAAGATATTGCTATTTCTGCGAAAGCCTCATAGCACTCCAAATATCCACTTTCAGTTACCTCAGAAAGAGTGTTTCAAAACACCTCAATAAAAAGTAATGTTCAACTCTGTTAGTTGATCTCACCGATCAGAAAGTAGATTCACTGAATGCTTCTGGGTAGTTTTTATTTGAATATATTCCTTTTTCTGCCATGGGCCTCATAGCACTACAAATGTCCAGTTGCAGTTTATATAGAAAGAATGTTTCAAAACTCTTCAATCAAAAGTAAGTTTCAACTCTGTTGGCTGAATGCAGAGAACAGAAAAATGTTTCAAAGAATGCTTCTTTGTAGTTTTTATTTGAATATATTACTTTTTCCGCGATATGCACCGTAGCACTACAAATGTCCACTTGCTGTTTCTACAGAAAGAGTGTTTCAGAACACCTCAATAAAAGGTGAGGTTCAACACTTTAGTTGAACTCACAGCTCAGAAAGAAGTTTCACAGAATGCTTCTGTGTAGTTTTTATTTGAATATATTCCTTTTTCCGCGATAGGCCTCATAGCGCTCCAAATGTCCTCTTGTGGTTTGTACAGAATGAGTGTTTCAAAACTCCTCAATGAAATGTCAGTTTCAACTTGGTTAGTTGAACGCACAGATCAGAAAGAAGTTTCACAGACTGCTTCTTTGTAGTTTTTATTTGAATATATTCCTTTTTCTGCGATTGGCCTCGTAGCGCTAGAATTGTACACTTGCAGTTTCTACAGAAAGTGTGTTTGAAAAATCCTCAATCAAAAGTAAGCTTCTACACTGTTAGTAGAATGCACAAATCAGAAATATGTTTCACAGAATGCTTCTCTGTAGTTTTTATTTGAAGATATTCCTTTTTCCGCAATAGACCTCATAGGGCTCCAAATGTCCACTTCCAGTTTCTACAGAAAGTGTGTTTGAAAACTCCGCAATCAAAAGTAATTTTAAACTCTGATAGTTGAACGCACAGATCAGAAATAAGTTTCACAGAATGCCTCTGTGTAGTTTTTATTTCAGGAGATTCCTTTTTCCACCATAGGCCTCATAGCGCTCCAAATGTCCACTTTCAGTTTCTACAGAAAGAGTGTTTCAAAACTCCGCAATCAAAAGTAATTTTCAACTCTGATAGTTGAACGCACGGATCAGAAAGGAGGTTCGCAGAATGCTTCTGTGTAGTTTTTATTTGAAGATATTCCTTTTTCGGCGAAAGGCCTCGTAGCGCTCCAAATGACCAATTGCAGTTTCTAGGGAAAGAGTGTTTCAAATCTCCTCAATCAGAAGTAAGTTTCAACCCTCTTAGTTGAACACACAGATCAGAAATAAGTTTCACACAATGCTTCTGTGTAGTTTTTATTTGAAGATATTGCTATTTCTGTGAAAGCCTCATAGCACTCCAAATATCCACTTTCAGTTACCTCAGAAGGAGTGTTTCAAAACACCTAAATAAAAAAGTAATGTTCAACTCTGTTAGTTGATCTCACCGATCATAAAGAAGATTCACTGAATGCTTCTGGGTAGTTTTTATTTGAATATATTCCTTTTTCTGCAATAGGCCTCATAGCACTCCAAATGTCCAGTTGCCGTTTCTATAGAAAGAATGTTTCAAAACTCTTCAATCAAAAGTAAGTTTCAAGTCTGTTGGCTGAATGCACAGAACAGAAAATGTTTCAGAGAATGCTTCTTTGTAGTTTGTATTTGAATATATTCCTTTTTCCACGATAGGCCTCATAGTGCTCCAAATGTCCACTTGCAGCTTCTACAATAAGAGGGATTCAAAACTTCTCAATCAGAAGTAACGCTCAACTCTTTTAGTTGAACGCACAGCTCAGAAAGAAGTTTCACTGAATGATTCTGCGTAGTTTTTATTTGAAGATATTCCTTTTTCCGCGATAGGCCTCATTGTGCTACAAATGTCCACTTGCAGTTTCTACAGATAGAGTGTTTCAAAACTCCTCCATCAAAAGTAAGGTTCAACACACTTAGTTGAACGTACAGATCAGAAAGAAGTTTCACAGAATTCTTCTGTGTAGTTTTTATTTGAAGGTATTCCTTTTTCCGCAATAGGCCTCATAGCGCTCCAGATGTCCACTTTCAGTTAAAACACAAAGAGTGTTTCAAAACTCCTCAATCAAAAGTAAGGTTCAACTCTGATAGTAGAACGCACAGATCAGAAATAAGTTTCACAGAATGCTTCTGTGTAGTCTTTATTTGAAGATATGCCTTTTTAAGCGATAGGTCTCATAACGCTCCAAATGTCCTCTTGCAGTTTCTACAGAAAGAGTGTTTCAAAACTCCTTAATTCAAAGTAAGGTCCAATTCTGTTAACTGAACGCACAGATCAGAAGGAAGTTTCACAAGATCCTTCTGTATACTTTTTATTTGAAGATATTACTTTTTCTGAGATAGGCCACATTGCACTCCAAATGTCCACTTGCAGTATATACAGAAAAAGTGTTTCCAATCTCCTCAATCAAAAGTGAGGTTCAACTCTCTTATTTGAACGCGCAGATCAGAAAAAAGTTTCACAGAATGCTTTGTGTAGATTGTATTTGAAGATATTCCTTTTTGCATGATAGGCCTCATAGCGATCAAAATTTCCACTTGCGCTTTCTACAGAAAGACTTTCAAAACTCCTGAATCAAAAGTAGTTTGCAACTCTGTTATTTCAACGGACATATCAGAGAGAAGTTTCACAGAATGCTTCTGTGTAGTTTTTATTTGAAGATATTACTTTTTCCACTATAGGCCTAATAGCGCTGCAAATATTCATTTGCAGTTTCTACAGAAAGAGTGTTTCAAAACTCCTCAATCAAAAGTAAAGTTCAACTCTGTTAGTTGAACGCACAGATCAGAAAGAAGTTTCACAGACTGCTTCTTTGTAGTTTTTATTTGAATATATTCCTTTTTCTGCGATTGGCCTCGTAGCGCTAGAATTGTACACTTGCAGTTTCTACAGAAAGTGTGTTTGAAAAATCCTCAATCAAAAGTAAGCTTCTACACTGTTAGTAGAATGCACAAATCAGAAATATGTTTCACAGAATGCTTCTCTGTAGTTTTTATTTGAAGATATTCCTTTTTCCGCAATAGACCTCATAGGGCTCCAAATGTCCACTTCCAGTTTCTACAGAAAGTGTGTTTGAAAACTCCGCAATCAAAAGTAATTTTAAACTCTGATAGTTGAACGCACAGATCAGAAATAAGTTTCACAGAATGCCTCTGTGTAGTTTTTATTTCAGGAGATTCCTTTTTCCACCATAGGCCTCATAGCGCTCCAAATGTCCACTTTCAGTTTCTACAGAAAGAGTGTTTCAAAACTCCGCAATCAAAAGTAATTTTCAACTCTGATAGTTGAACGCACGGATCAGAAAGGAGGTTCGCAGAATGCTTCTGGGTAGTTTTTATTTGAAGATATTCCTTTTTCGGCGAAAGGCCTCGTAGCGCTCCAAATGTCCAGTTGCCGTTTCTATAGAAAGAATGTTTCAAAACTCTTCAATCAAAAGTAAGTTTCAAGTCTGTTGGCTGAATGCACAGAACAGAAAATGTTTCAGAGAATGCTTCTTTGTAGTTTTTATTTGAATATATTCCTTTTTCCACGATAGGCCTCATAGTGCTCCAAATGTCCACTTGCAGCTTCTACAATAAGAGGGATTCAAAACTTCTCAATCAGAAGTAACGCTCAACTCTTTTAGTTGAACGCACAGCTCAGAAAGAAGTTTCACTGAATGATTCTGCGTAGTTTTTATTTGAAGATATTCCTTTTTCCGCGATAGGCCTCATTGTGCTACAAATGTCCACTTGCAGTTTCTACAGATAGAGTGTTTCAAAACTCCTCCATCAAAAGTAAGGTTCAACACACTTAGTTGAACGTACAGATCAGAAAGAAGTTTCACAGAATTCTTCTGTGTAGTTTTTATTTGAAGGTATTCCTTTTTCCGCAATAGGCCTCATAGCGCTCCAGATGTCCACTTTCAGTTAAAACACAAAGAGTGTTTCAAAACTCCTCAATCAAAAGTAAGGTTCAACTCTGATAGTAGAACGCACAGATCAGAAATAAGTTTCACAGAATGCTTCTGTGTAGTCTTTATTTGAAGATATGCCTTTTTAAGCGATAGGTCTCATAACGCTCCAAATGTCCTCTTGCAGTTTCTACAGAAAGAGTGTTTCAAAACTCCTTAATTCAAAGTAAGGTCCAATTCTGTTAACTGAACGCACAGATCAGAAGGAAGTTTCACAAGATCCTTCTGTATACTTTTTATTTGAAGATATTACTTTTTCTGAGATAGGCCACATTGCACTCCAAATGTCCACTTGCAGTATATACAGAAAAAGTGTTTCCAATCTCCTCAATCAAAAGTGAGGTTCAACTCTCTTATTTGAACGCGCAGATCAGAAAAAAGTTTCACAGAATGCTTTGTGTAGATTGTATTTGAAGATATTCCTTTTTGCATGATAGGCCTCATAGCGATCAAAATTTCCACTTGCGCTTTCTACAGAAAGACTTTCAAAACTCCTGAATCAAAAGTAGTTTGCAACTCTGTTATTTCAACGGACATATCAGAGAGAAGTTTCACAGAATGCTTCTGTGTAGTTTTTATTTGAAGATATTACTTTTTCCACTATAGGCCTAATAGCGCTGCAAATATTCATTTGCAGTTTCTACAGAAAGAGTGTTTCAAAACTCCTCAATCAAAAGTAAAGTTCAACTCTGTTAGTTGAATGCACAGATCAGAAAGAAGTTTCACAGAATGCTTCTGTGTAGTTTTTATTTGACGATATTCCTTTTTTGGCGAAAGGCCTCGTAGCGCTCCAAATGACCAATTGCAGTTTCTAGAGAAAGGGTGTTTCAAATCTCCTCAATCAGAAGTAAGTTTCAACTCTCTTAGTTGAACACACAGATCAGAAATAAGTTTCACAGAATGCTTCTGTGTAGTTTTTATTTGAAGATATTGCTATTTCTGCGAAAGCCTCATAGCACTCCAAATATCCACTTTCAGTTACCTCAGAAAGAGTGTTTCAAAACACCTCAATAAAAAGTAATGTTCAACTCTGTTAGTTGATCTCACCGATCAGAAAGTAGATTCACTGAATGCTTCTGGGTAGTTTTTATTTGAATATATTCCTTTTTCTGCCATGGGCCTCATAGCACTACAAATGTCCAGTTGCAGTTTATATAGAAAGAATGTTTCAAAACTCTTCAATCAAAAGTAAGTTTCAACTCTGTTGGCTGAATGCAGAGAACAGAAAAATGTTTCAAAGAATGCTTCTTTGTAGTTTTTATTTGAATATATTACTTTTTCCGCGATATGCACCGTAGCACTACAAATGTCCACTTGCTGTTTCTACAGAAAGAGTGTTTCAGAACACCTCAATAAAAGGTGAGGTTCAACACTTTAGTTGAACTCACAGCTCAGAAAGAAGTTTCACAGAATGCTTCTGTGTAGTTTTTATTTGAATATATTCCTTTTTCCGCGATAGGCCTCATAGCGCTCCAAATGTCCTCTTGTGGTTTGTACAGAATGAGTGTTTCAAAACTCCTCAATGAAATGTCAGTTTCAACTTGGTTAGTTGAACGCACAGATCAGAAAGAAGTTTCACAGACTGCTTCTTTGTAGTTTTTATTTGAATATATTCCTTTTTCTGCGATTGGCCTCGTAGCGCTAGAATTGTACACTTGCAGTTTCTACAGAAAGTGTGTTTGAAAAATCCTCAATCAAAAGTAAGCTTCTACACTGTTAGTAGAATGCACAAATCAGAAATATGTTTCACAGAATGCTTCTCTGTAGTTTTTATTTGAAGATATTCCTTTTTCCGCAATAGACCTCATAGGGCTCCAAATGTCCACTTCCAGTTTCTACAGAAAGTGTGTTTGAAAACTCCGCAATCAAAAGTAATTTTAAACTCTGATAGTTGAACGCACAGATCAGAAATAAGTTTCACAGAATGCCTCTGTGTAGTTTTTATTTCAGGAGATTCCTTTTTCCACCATAGGCCTCATAGCGCTCCAAATGTCCACTTTCAGTTTCTACAGAAAGAGTGTTTCAAAACTCCGCAATCAAAAGTAATTTTCAACTCTGATAGTTGAACGCACGGATCAGAAAGGAGGTTCGCAGAATGCTTCTGTGTAGTTTTTATTTGAAGATATTCCTTTTTCGGCGAAAGGCCTCGTAGCGCTCCAAATGACCAATTGCAGTTTCTAGGGAAAGAGTGTTTCAAATCTCCTCAATCAGAAGTAAGTTTCAACCCTCTTAGTTGAACACACAGATCAGAAATAAGTTTCACACAATGCTTCTGTGTAGTTTTTATTTGAAGATATTGCTATTTCTGTGAAAGCCTCATAGCACTCCAAATATCCACTTTCAGTTACCTCAGAAGGAGTGTTTCAAAACACCTAAATAAAAAAGTAATGTTCAACTCTGTTAGTTGATCTCACCGATCAGAAAGAAGATTCACTGAATGCTTCTGGGTAGTTTTTATTTGAATATATTCCTTTTTCTGCAATAGGCCTCATAGCACTCCAAATGTCCAGTTGCCGTTTCTATAGAAAGAATGTTTCAAAACTCTTCAATCAAAAGTAAGTTTCAAGTCTGTTGGCTGAATGCACAGAACAGAAAATGTTTCAGAGAATGCTTCTTTGTAGTTTTTATTTGAATATATTCCTTTTTCCACGATAGGCCTCATAGTGCTCCAAATGTCCACTTGCAGCTTCTACAATAAGAGGGATTCAAAACTTCTCAATCAGAAGTAACGCTCAACTCTTTTAGTTGAACGCACAGCTCAGAAAGAAGTTTCACTGAATGATTCTGCGTAGTTTTTATTTGAAGATATTCCTTTTTCCGCGATAGGCCTCATTGTGCTACAAATGTCCACTTGCAGTTTCTACAGATAGAGTGTTTCAAAACTCCTCCATCAAAAGTAAGGTTCAACACACTTAGTTGAACGTACAGATCAGAAAGAAGTTTCACAGAATTCTTCTGTGTAGTTTTTATTTGAAGGTATTCCTTTTTCCGCAATAGGCCTCATAGCGCTCCAGATGTCCACTTTCAGTTAAAACACAAAGAGTGTTTCAAAACTCCTCAATCAAAAGTAAGGTTCAACTCTGATAGTAGAACGCACAGATCAGAAATAAGTTTCACAGAATGCTTCTGTGTAGTCTTTATTTGAAGATATGCCTTTTTAAGCGATAGGTCTCATAACGCTCCAAATGTCCTCTTGCAGTTTCTACAGAAAGAGTGTTTCAAAACTCCTTAATTCAAAGTAAGGTCCAATTCTGTTAACTGAACGCACAGATCAGAAGGAAGTTTCACAAGATCCTTCTGTATACTTTTTATTTGAAGATATTACTTTTTCTGAGATAGGCCACATTGCACTCCAAATGTCCACTTGCAGTATATACAGAAAAAGTGTTTCCAATCTCCTCAATCAAAAGTGAGGTTCAACTCTCTTATTTGAACGCGCAGATCAGAAAAAAGTTTCACAGAATGCTTTGTGTAGATTGTATTTGAAGATATTCCTTTTTGCATGATAGGCCTCATAGCGATCAAAATTTCCACTTGCGCTTTCTACAGAAAGACTTTCAAAACTCCTGAATCAAAAGTAGTTTGCAACTCTGTTATTTCAACGGACATATCAGAGAGAAGTTTCACAGAATGCTTCTGTGTAGTTTTTATTTGAAGATATTACTTTTTCCACTATAGGCCTAATAGCGCTGCAAATATTCATTTGCAGTTTCTACAGAAAGAGTGTTTCAAAACTCCTCAATCAAAAGTAAAGTTCAACTCTGTTAGTTGAACGCACAGATCAGAAAGAAGTTTCACAGACTGCTTCTTTGTAGTTTTTATTTGAATATATTCCTTTTTCTGCGATTGGCCTCGTAGCGCTAGAATTGTACACTTGCAGTTTCTACAGAAAGTGTGTTTGAAAAATCCTCAATCAAAAGTAAGCTTCTACACTGTTAGTAGAATGCACAAATCAGAAATATGTTTCACAGAATGCTTCTCTGTAGTTTTTATTTGAAGATATTCCTTTTTCCGCAATAGACCTCATAGGGCTCCAAATGTCCACTTCCAGTTTCTACAGAAAGTGTGTTTGAAAACTCCGCAATCAAAAGTAATTTTAAACTCTGATAGTTGAACGCACAGATCAGAAATAAGTTTCACAGAATGCCTCTGTGTAGTTTTTATTTCAGGAGATTCCTTTTTCCACCATAGGCCTCATAGCGCTCCAAATGTCCACTTTCAGTTTCTACAGAAAGAGTGTTTCAAAACTCCGCAATCAAAAGTAATTTTCAACTCTGATAGTTGAACGCACGGATCAGAAAGGAGGTTCGCAGAATGCTTCTGGGTAGTTTTTATTTGAAGATATTCCTTTTTCGGCGAAAGGCCTCGTAGCGCTCCAAATGTCCAGTTGCCGTTTCTATAGAAAGAATGTTTCAAAACTCTTCAATCAAAAGTAAGTTTCAAGTCTGTTGGCTGAATGCACAGAACAGAAAATGTTTCAGAGAATGCTTCTTTGTAGTTTTTATTTGAATATATTCCTTTTTCCACGATAGGCCTCATAGTGCTCCAAATGTCCACTTGCAGCTTCTACAATAAGAGGGATTCAAAACTTCTCAATCAGAAGTAACGCTCAACTCTTTTAGTTGAACGCACAGCTCAGAAAGAAGTTTCACTGAATGATTCTGCGTAGTTTTTATTTGAAGATATTCCTTTTTCCGCGATAGGCCTCATTGTGCTACAAATGTCCACTTGCAGTTTCTACAGATAGAGTGTTTCAAAACTCCTCCATCAAAAGTAAGGTTCAACACACTTAGTTGAACGTACAGATCAGAAAGAAGTTTCACAGAATTCTTCTGTGTAGTTTTTATTTGAAGGTATTCCTTTTTCCGCAATAGGCCTCATAGCGCTCCAGATGTCCACTTTCAGTTAAAACACAAAGAGTGTTTCAAAACTCCTCAATCAAAAGTAAGGTTCAACTCTGATAGTAGAACGCACAGATCAGAAATAAGTTTCACAGAATGCTTCTGTGTAGTCTTTATTTGAAGATATGCCTTTTTAAGCGATAGGTCTCATAACGCTCCAAATGTCCTCTTGCAGTTTCTACAGAAAGAGTGTTTCAAAACTCCTTAATTCAAAGTAAGGTCCAATTCTGTTAACTGAACGCACAGATCAGAAGGAAGTTTCACAAGATCCTTCTGTATACTTTTTATTTGAAGATATTACTTTTTCTGAGATAGGCCACATTGCACTCCAAATGTCCACTTGCAGTATATACAGAAAAAGTGTTTCCAATCTCCTCAATCAAAAGTGAGGTTCAACTCTCTTATTTGAACGCGCAGATCAGAAAAAAGTTTCACAGAATGCTTTGTGT
The DNA here is from genome assembly GCF_028878055.3 of Symphalangus syndactylus. Lineage (NCBI taxonomy): Eukaryota > Metazoa > Chordata > Mammalia > Primates > Hylobatidae > Symphalangus > Symphalangus syndactylus. The sequence continues at coordinate 43,274,193 of NC_072434.2, read as the reverse complement.
AGATTGTATTTGAAGATATTCCTTTTTGCATGATAGGCCTCATAGCGATCAAAATTTCCACTTGCGCTTTCTACAGAAAGACTTTCAAAACTCCTGAATCAAAAGTAGTTTGCAACTCTGTTATTTCAACGGACATATCAGAGAGAAGTTTCACAGAATGCTTCTGTGTAGTTTTTATTTGAAGATATTACTTTTTCCACTATAGGCCTAATAGCGCTGCAAATATTCATTTGCAGTTTCTACAGAAAGAGTGTTTCAAAACTCCTCAATCAAAAGTAAAGTTCAACTCTGTTAGTTGAATGCACAGATCAGAAAGAAGTTTCACAGAATGCTTCTGTGTAGTTTTTATTTGACGATATTCCTTTTTTGGCGAAAGGCCTCGTAGCGCTCCAAATGACCAATTGCAGTTTCTAGAGAAAGGGTGTTTCAAATCTCCTCAATCAGAAGTAAGTTTCAACTCTCTTAGTTGAACACACAGATCAGAAATAAGTTTCACAGAATGCTTCTGTGTAGTTTTTATTTGAAGATATTGCTATTTCTGCGAAAGCCTCATAGCACTCCAAATATCCACTTTCAGTTACCTCAGAAAGAGTGTTTCAAAACACCTCAATAAAAAGTAATGTTCAACTCTGTTAGTTGATCTCACCGATCAGAAAGTAGATTCACTGAATGCTTCTGGGTAGTTTTTATTTGAATATATTCCTTTTTCTGCCATGGGCCTCATAGCACTACAAATGTCCAGTTGCAGTTTATATAGAAAGAATGTTTCAAAACTCTTCAATCAAAAGTAAGTTTCAACTCTGTTGGCTGAATGCAGAGAACAGAAAAATGTTTCAAAGAATGCTTCTTTGTAGTTTTTATTTGAATATATTACTTTTTCCGCGATATGCACCGTAGCACTACAAATGTCCACTTGCTGTTTCTACAGAAAGAGTGTTTCAGAACACCTCAATAAAAGGTGAGGTTCAACACTTTAGTTGAACTCACAGCTCAGAAAGAAGTTTCACAGAATGCTTCTGTGTAGTTTTTATTTGAATATATTCCTTTTTCCGCGATAGGCCTCATAGCGCTCCAAATGTCCTCTTGTGGTTTGTACAGAATGAGTGTTTCAAAACTCCTCAATGAAATGTCAGTTTCAACTTGGTTAGTTGAACGCACAGATCAGAAAGAAGTTTCACAGACTGCTTCTTTGTAGTTTTTATTTGAATATATTCCTTTTTCTGCGATTGGCCTCGTAGCGCTAGAATTGTACACTTGCAGTTTCTACAGAAAGTGTGTTTGAAAAATCCTCAATCAAAAGTAAGCTTCTACACTGTTAGTAGAATGCACAAATCAGAAATATGTTTCACAGAATGCTTCTCTGTAGTTTTTATTTGAAGATATTCCTTTTTCCGCAATAGACCTCATAGGGCTCCAAATGTCCACTTCCAGTTTCTACAGAAAGTGTGTTTGAAAACTCCGCAATCAAAAGTAATTTTAAACTCTGATAGTTGAACGCACAGATCAGAAATAAGTTTCACAGAATGCCTCTGTGTAGTTTTTATTTCAGGAGATTCCTTTTTCCACCATAGGCCTCATAGCGCTCCAAATGTCCACTTTCAGTTTCTACAGAAAGAGTGTTTCAAAACTCCGCAATCAAAAGTAATTTTCAACTCTGATAGTTGAACGCACGGATCAGAAAGGAGGTTCGCAGAATGCTTCTGTGTAGTTTTTATTTGAAGATATTCCTTTTTCGGCGAAAGGCCTCGTAGCGCTCCAAATGACCAATTGCAGTTTCTAGGGAAAGAGTGTTTCAAATCTCCTCAATCAGAAGTAAGTTTCAACCCTCTTAGTTGAACACACAGATCAGAAATAAGTTTCACACAATGCTTCTGTGTAGTTTTTATTTGAAGATATTGCTATTTCTGTGAAAGCCTCATAGCACTCCAAATATCCACTTTCAGTTACCTCAGAAGGAGTGTTTCAAAACACCTAAATAAAAAAGTAATGTTCAACTCTGTTAGTTGATCTCACCGATCAGAAAGAAGATTCACTGAATGCTTCTGGGTAGTTTTTATTTGAATATATTCCTTTTTCTGCAATAGGCCTCATAGCACTCCAAATGTCCAGTTGCCGTTTCTATAGAAAGAATGTTTCAAAACTCTTCAATCAAAAGTAAGTTTCAAGTCTGTTGGCTGAATGCACAGAACAGAAAATGTTTCAGAGAATGCTTCTTTGTAGTTTTTATTTGAATATATTCCTTTTTCCACGATAGGCCTCATAGTGCTCCAAATGTCCACTTGCAGCTTCTACAATAAGAGGGATTCAAAACTTCTCAATCAGAAGTAACGCTCAACTCTTTTAGTTGAACGCACAGCTCAGAAAGAAGTTTCACTGAATGATTCTGCGTAGTTTTTATTTGAAGATATTCCTTTTTCCGCGATAGGCCTCATTGTGCTACAAATGTCCACTTGCAGTTTCTACAGATAGAGTGTTTCAAAACTCCTCCATCAAAAGTAAGGTTCAACACACTTAGTTGAACGTACAGATCAGAAAGAAGTTTCACAGAATTCTTCTGTGTAGTTTTTATTTGAAGGTATTCCTTTTTCCGCAATAGGCCTCATAGCGCTCCAGATGTCCACTTTCAGTTAAAACACAAAGAGTGTTTCAAAACTCCTCAATCAAAAGTAAGGTTCAACTCTGATAGTAGAACGCACAGATCAGAAATAAGTTTCACAGAATGCTTCTGTGTAGTCTTTATTTGAAGATATGCCTTTTTAAGCGATAGGTCTCATAACGCTCCAAATGTCCTCTTGCAGTTTCTACAGAAAGAGTGTTTCAAAACTCCTTAATTCAAAGTAAGGTCCAATTCTGTTAACTGAACGCACAGATCAGAAGGAAGTTTCACAAGATCCTTCTGTATACTTTTTATTTGAAGATATTACTTTTTCTGAGATAGGCCACATTGCACTCCAAATGTCCACTTGCAGTATATACAGAAAAAGTGTTTCCAATCTCCTCAATCAAAAGTGAGGTTCAACTCTCTTATTTGAACGCGCAGATCAGAAAAAAGTTTCACAGAATGCTTTGTGTAGATTGTATTTGAAGATATTCCTTTTTGCATGATAGGCCTCATAGCGATCAAAATTTCCACTTGCGCTTTCTACAGAAAGACTTTCAAAACTCCTGAATCAAAAGTAGTTTGCAACTCTGTTATTTCAACGGACATATCAGAGAGAAGTTTCACAGAATGCTTCTGTGTAGTTTTTATTTGAAGATATTACTTTTTCCACTATAGGCCTAATAGCGCTGCAAATATTCATTTGCAGTTTCTACAGAAAGAGTGTTTCAAAACTCCTCAATCAAAAGTAAAGTTCAACTCTGTTAGTTGAATGCACAGATCAGAAAGAAGTTTCACAGAATGCTTCTGTGTAGTTTTTAATTGAAGATATTCCTTTTTGCACGATAGGACTCACAGCGCTACAAATGTCCACTTGCAGTTTCTACAGAAAGAGTGTGTCAAACCTCCTCTATGGAAGGGAAGGTGCAACTGTGTTAGTTCAATGCACAGATCAGAAACAAGTTTCACTGAATGCTTCTGTGTAGTTTCTATTTGAAGATATTCCTTTTTCCGCGATAGGCGTCATTGCGTTCCAAATGTCCACATTCAGTTTCTACATAAAGAGTGTTTCAAAACTCCTAAATCAAAAGTAAGGTTCTTCCCTGTTATTTGAACACACAGAACAGAAAAAAGTTTCACAGAATGCTTCTGTGTAGTTTTTATTTGAAGTAATTCCTTTTTCAGCGATAGGCCTCACACCCCTCCAAATGTCCACTTGCAGTTTCTACAGAAAGAGTGTTTCAAAACTCCTCAAATAAAAGTAAGGTTGAACTCTGTTAGTTGAACACACAGATCAGAAAGAAGTTTCACAGAACGCTTCTGTGTAGTTTTTATTTCAAGACATTCCTTTTTCCGCGATAGGCCTCATAGGGCTCCAAATGTCCACTTGCAGTTTCTACCCAATGAGTGTTTCAAAACACCTCATTCAAAAGTGAGGTTCAACTCTGTTCGTTGAACGCAGACATCAGGTAGAAGTTTCACAGAATGCTTCTGTGTAGTTTTTATTGGAAGATGTTCCTTTTTCCGCGATTTGCCTCATAGTGCTCCAAATGTCCAGTTGCAATTTCTACAGAAAGAGTGTTTCAAACCTCTTCAATCAAAAGAAAGGTTCAACTCTGTTAGTTGAATGCACAGTTCAGAAAGTAGTTTCACAGAATGTTTCTGTGTAGTTTTTATTTGAAGATATTCCTTTTTCCGATATAGGCCTCAAAGGGCTCCAAATGTCCACTTGCAGTTTCTACAGAAAGAGTATTTCAAAACTCCTCAATCAAAAGTAAGGTTCAACTCTGATAGTTGAACTTATAGACCAGAAAGGAGTTTCACAGAATGCTTCTGTGTAGTTTTTAGTTGAAGATATTCCTTTTTCCGCCATAGGCCATGTAGAGCTCCAAATGTCCACTTGCAGGTTCTACATAAAGAGTGTTTCAAAACTCCTCAATGAAAGTTAAGATTCGGCCGGGCGCCATGGCTCACGCCTGTAATCCCAGCACTTTGGGAGGCCAATGCGGGTGAATCACGAGGTCAGGAGATCGAGACCATCCTGGCTAACACTGTGAAACCGCGTCTCTACTAAAAATACAAAAAATTAGCCCGGCGAGGTGGCAGGCACCTGTAGTCCTAGCTACAAGGAAGGCTGAGGCAGGAGAATGGTGTGAACCCCGGGGGGTGGAGCCTGCAGTGAGCCGAGATAGCGCTGCTGAACTCCAGCCTGGGTGAAAGAGCGAGATCCCGTCTCAAAAAAAAAAAGAAAATTAAGTTTCAACTCTGATAGTTGAACGCACAGATCAGAAAGAAGTTTCACAGAATGATTCTGTGTAGTTTTTATTTGAAGATATTGCTTTTTCCGCAATAGGCCTCATAGCACTCCAAATGTCCACTTCGAGTTTCTACAGACAGAGTGTTTCAAAACTCTTTAATCAAAAGTAAGGTTCAACTCTGTTAGTTGAAAGCACAGACCAGAAAGTAGTTTCACAGAATGCTTCTGTGTAGTTTTTATTTGAAGATATTCCTTTTTCCACGATAGGCCTCATACCGCTCCAAATGTCCACTTTCAATTTCTACAGAAAGAGTGTTTCAAGTCTCCTCAATCAAAAGTAAGGTTCAACTCTGTTAGTTGAATGCACAGATCAGAAAGGTGTTTCACAGAATGCTTTTGTGTAGTTTTTATCTGAAGCCATTCCTTTTTCCACAATAGGCCTCATAGCCCTCCAAATGTCCACTGGCAGTTTCTACAGAAAGAGGTTTTCAAAACTCCTGAATTAAAAGTAAGGTTCAACTCTGATAGTTGAACGCAAAAATCAGAAAGAAGTTTCACAGAATGCTTCAGTGTAGTTTTTATTTTGTGGTATTCCTTTTTCCACGACAGGCCTCATAGCGCACCAAATGTCCACATTCAGTTTCTACAGAAAGAGTGTTTCAAAGCTCCTCAATCAAAAGTAAGGCTCAACTCTGTCAGTTGAATGCCCATATCAGAAATAAGTTTCACAGAATTCTTCTGTGTAGTTTTTATTTCAAGATATTCCTGTTTCCATGATAGGCCTCATAGCGCTCCAAATGTCCACTTTCAGTTTCTACAGAAAGAGTGTTTCAAAACTCCTCAATAAAAAGTATGGCTCAACTCTGATAGTTGAACGGACACATCAGAAATTAGTTTCACAGAATGCTTCAGTGTAGTTTTTATTTGAAGATATTCCTTTTTCCGTGATAGGCCTCATAGCGCTCCGAATGTCCACTTTCAGTTTCTACAGAAACAGCCTTTCAAAACTCCTCAATCAAAAGTAAGTTTCAACTCTGTTAGTTGAACAGACAGATCAGAAAGTAGTTTCACAGAATGCTTCTGTTTAGTTTTTTTTGAAGATATCCCATTTTCTGCGATAGGCCTCATAACGCTCCAAATGTCCACTTGCGGTTTGTACAGAAGGATTGTTTCAAAACTCCACAATCAAAAGTGAGGAGCAACTCTGTTAGTTGAACGCAGACATCAGAAAGAAGTTTCATAGAATGCTTCTGTGTAGTTTTTATTTGAAGATATTCCTTTCTCCACAATAGGCCTCTTAGCGCTCCAATGTCCACTTGCAGTTTCAACAGAAAGAGTGTTTCAAAACTCCTCCATGAAAAGTAACGTTCAGCTCTGACAGTTGAATGCACAGATCCGAAAGAAGTTTCACAGGATGCTTCTGTGTAGTTTTTATTTGAAGATATTCCTTTTTCCGTGATAGGCCTCATTGCGCTCCAAATGTCCACTTGCAGTTTCTACAGAAAGAGTGTTTCAAAACAATTCAAACAAAACTAAGGTTCAACTCTGTTAATTGAATGCACAGATCACAAAGAAGTTCCACAGAATGCTTCTGTGTATTTTTCATTGGAAAGTATTCCTTTTTCCGCGATAGGCCTCATAGCGCTCAAAATGTCTACTTGCAGTATCTACAGAAAGAGTGTTTCAAAACTCTTCAATCAAAAGTAAGATTCAACTCTGTTAGTTGAATGCACAGATCAGAAAGAAGATTCACAGAATGCTTCTGTATAGTTTTTATTTGAAGATATTCCTTTTTCCACGATAGGCCTCAAAGCGCTCCAAATGTCCACTTGCAGTTTCTACAGAAAGAGTGTTTCAAAACTCCTGAACAAAAAGTAAGGTTCGGCTGGGCGTGGTGGGTCACGCTTGTAATCCCAGCACTTTAGGAGGCTGAGGCAGCAGGATCACGAGGTCAGGAGATCGAGACCACAGTGAAACCCTCTCTCCACTAAAAATAAAATAAAACTAGCCGAGCGTGGTGGCGGGTGCCTGTAGTCCCAGCTACTTGGAGAGGCTGAGGCAGGAGAATGGCGTGAACCTGGGAGGCGGAGCTTGTAGTGAGCTGAGATTGTGCCACTGCACTCCAGCATGGGTGACAGAGCAAGACTCCGTCTCAAAAAAAAAAAAAAAAAAAAAATAAGGTTCAACTCTGTTAGTTGAACGCACAGAACAGAAACAAGTTTGACAGAATGCTTCTGTGTAGTTTTTATTGGAAGATATTCCCTTTTCCGTGTTAGGCTTCATAGCGCTCCAAAGGTCCACCTGCAGTTTCTACAGGAAGAGTGTTTCAAAACAGCTCAGTCAAAAGTAAGCTTCAACTCTGTTAGTTGAATGCACAGATCAGAAAGAAGTTTCACAGAATACTTCTGTGTAGTTTTTATTGGACGATATTGCTTTTTCCACGATAGGTGTCATAGCGCTCCAAATGTCCATTTTCAGTTTCCACATAAAAAGTGTTCCAAAACTCCTCTATCAAAAGCAAGGTTCAACTCTGAGAGTTGAACAAACAGATCAGAAAGAAGTTTCACAGAATGCTTCAGTGTAGTTTTTATTTGAAGATATTCCTTTTTCCGTGATAGGCCTCATAGCGCTCAAATTTCCACCTGCATTTTCTACAGAAAGAGTGTTTCAAAACTCCTCAATCAAAATAAGGTTCAACTCTATTAGTGGAATGCACAGATTGCAAAGAAGTTTCACAGAATGCTTCTGTGTAGTTTTTATTTGAAGATATTCCTTTTTCTCCGATAGGCCTCCAAGCTTTCCAAATGTCCACTTGCAGTTCCTACAGAAAGACTGTTTCAAAACTCCTCAATCAAAAGTATGGTTCAACTCTGATAGTTGAATGCATAGATCAGAACGAGGTTTCACAGAATGCAACTATGTAGTTTTTATTTGAAGATATTCCTTTTTCCGCGATAGGCCTCATAGCGCTCCAAATGTCCACCTGCAGTTTCTACAGAAAGAATTTTTCAAAACACCTCAATCAAAAGTAAGATTCATCTCTATTAGTTGTATGCATGGATCAGAAAGGAGTTTCACAGAATGCTTCTGTGTACTTTTTATTTGAAGGTATTCATTTTTCTGCAATAGGCCTCATAGCGCTCCAAATGTCCACTTGCAGTTTCTACAGAAAGAGTGTTTCAAGACTCCTCAATCAAAAGTAATTCTCAACCATTTTCGTGGAATGCACAGGTCAGAAAGTAGTTTCACAGAATGTTTCTGTGTTGTTTTTATTTGAAGATATTTCTTTTTCCACGATAGGCCTCAAAGCGTTCCAAATGTCCAACTGCAGTTTCTACAGAAAGAGTGTCTCAAAACTCCTCAATCAAAAGTAATGTTCAAACCTGATAGTTGAATGCACAGATCAGAAAGAAGTTTCACAGAATGCTTCTGTGTAGTTTTTATTTGAAGATATTCCTTTTTCCGCGATAGGCCTCATAGCGTTCCAAATGTCCACTTGCAGTTTCTACAGGAAGTTTGTTTCAAAACTCCTCAGTCAAAAGTAAGGTTCACCTCTGTTAGTTGAACGCACAGATCAGAAACAAATTTCACTGTATGCTTCTGTTTAATTTTTATTTGAAGATATTCCTTCTTCCGTGATAGGCCTCAGAGAGCTCCAAATGTCCACTAGCAGTTTCTACAGAAAGAGTGTTTCAGAAATCCTCAATCAAAAGTAAGTTTCAACTCTGTTAGTTGAACGCACGGATCAGAAAGATGTTTCACAGAATGCTTCTGTGTAGTTTTTATTTGAAGTTATTCCTTTTTCCACGATAGGTTTCTTAGCGCTCAAAATGTCCACTTGCAGTTTCTACAGAAAGAGTGTTTCAAAACTCCACAATCAAATGTAAGGTTGAACTCTGTTAGTTGAATGCACAGATCAGAAAACAGTTTCACAGAATGCTTCTGTGTAGTTTTTATTTGAAGATATTCCTTTTTCAACGATAGGCCAAAAAGCGCTGCAAATGTCCACTTGAATTTTCTACAGTAAGAGTGTTTCAAAACTCCTCAATCAAAGGTAAGGTTCAAATCTGTTAGTGGAACACACAGTTCATAAGCAAGTTTCACAGAATGCTTCTGTGTAGTTTTTATTTGAAGATATTCCTTTTTCGCGATAGGCCTCATAGCTCTCCAAATGTCCATGTGCAGTTTCTACAGAAAGAGTGTTTCAAAACTCCTCAATCAAAGTAAGGTTCAACTCCGTTAGTTGAACCCAGAGATCATAAAGATGTTTCAAAATTCTTCTGTGTAGTTTTTATTTGAAGATATTCCTTTTTCCATGATAGGCCTCATAGTGCTCCAAATGTCCACTTTCAGTTTCCACAGAAACACTGTTTCAAAACTCATTTGAAGATATTCCTTTTTCCACGATAGGCCTCATAGTGCTCCAAATATCCACTTTCAGTTTCCACAGAAACACTGTTTCAAAACGCATCAATCAAAAGTAAGGTTCAACTCTGTTAGTTGAACGCACAGATCAGAAAGGAGTCTCAAAGTGCTTCTGTGTAATTTTTATTTGAAGATATTGCTTTTTCCACGATAGGCCTCATTGCGCTCCAAATGTCCACTTGCAGTTTCTACAAAAAGAGAGTTTCAAAACTCCTCAATCAAAAGTAAAGTTCAACTCCGTTACTTGAACGCACAGATCATAAAGAAGTTTCAATATGCTTCTGTGTAGTTTTTATTTGAATATATTCCTTTTTCCACAATAGGCCTCATGGCGCTCCAAATGTCCAATATCAGTTTCTACAGAAGGACTTTTTCAAAACTCCTCAATCAAAAGTAAGGTTCAACTCTCTAAGTTGAACGCAGAGACGTGAAAGAAGTTTCAAAGAATGCTTCAGTGTGGTTTTTATTTGAAGATATTCCATTTTCCGTGACAGGCCTCAGAGCGCTCCGAATGTTCACTTGCAGTTTCTACAGAAAGAGTGTTTCAAAACTGCTCAATCAAAAGTAAAGTTCAACTCCATTAGTTGAATGCACAGATCAGAAAATATTTTCAAAGAAATCATCTGTGTAGTTTTTATTGGAAGATGTTCCTTTCTCCGCGATAGGCCTCATAGCACTCCAAATGTCCACTTGCAGTTTCTACAAAAAGGGAGTTTCAAAACTCCTCAATCAAAAGTAAGGTTCAACTCCGTTACTTGAACGCACAGATCATAAAGAAGTTTCAATATGCTTCTGTGTAGTTTTTATTTGAAGATAATCCTTTTTCCATGATAGCCTCGTAGAGCATAAAATGTCCACTAGCAGTTTGTACAGAAAGATTTTTTCCAAACTCCTCAATCAAAAGTAAGGTTCAAATCAGTTAGTTGAACGCACAGATGAGAAAGAAGTTTGACAGAATGCTTCTGTGTATTTTTTTTGAAGATTTCCCTTTTTCCGTGATAGGCCTCAAAGTGCTCCAAATGGCCTCAAAGCGCTCCAAATTTCCACTTGCAGTTTCTACAGAAAGAGTGTTTCAAAACTCCTATATCAAAAGTAAGGTTCAAATCTGTTAGTTGAATGCACAGATCAGAAAGAAGTTTCACAGAATGCTTCTGTGTAGTTTTTATTTGAAGATATTCCTTTTTCTGCGATTGGCCTCATAGCGCTGCAAATGTCCACTTGCAGTTTCTACAGAGTGTTTCAAAACTTCTCAATCAAAAGTAAGGTTCAACTCTGTTAGTTGAACCCACATATTAGAAAGAAGTTTCACAGAATTCTTCTGTGAAGTTTTTATTAGAAGATATTCCTTTTTCTGCGATAGGCCTCATGGCGCTCCAAATGTCCACTTGCAGTTTCTACAGAAAGAGTGTTTCAAAACTCCTCAATGAAAACTAATGTTAAACTCTGTTATTTGAACACCCAGACCAGAAAGGAGTTTCACTGAATGCTTCTGTGTAATTTTTATTTGAAGATATTCCTTTTTCCACGATATGCCTCATAGTGCTCCAAATGTCCACTTTTACTTTCTACAGAAAAAGTGTTTCAAAGCTCCTCAATCAAAAGAAATCTTGAAGTCTGTTAGTTGAACGCACAGATCAGAATGTCATTTCACAGAATTCTTCTGTGTAGTTTTTATTTGAAGATATTCCTTTCTTCACGTTAGGCCTCATAGCGCTCCAAATATCCACTTGCAGTTTCCACAGAAGGAGTGTTTCAAAACTCCTCAGTCAAATGTAACGTTCTGCTCTGATGGTTGAAAGCACAGATCAGAAAGAAGTTTCACAGAATGCTTCTGTGTAGTTTTTATTTGAAGTTACTCCTTTTTCCGCGATAGGCCTCGTAGCGCTCTAAATGTCCACTTGCAGTTTCTACAGAAAGAGTATTTCAATACTCCTAAATCAAAAGTAAGGTTCAACTTTGATTTTTCCAAGCACAGATCAGAAAAAAGCTTCACAGAATGCTTCTGTGTAGTTTTTGTTTGAAGATATTCCTTTTCCCGCGAAAGGCCTCATCGCGCACCAAATATCCACTTTCAGTTTCTACAGAAAGAGTGTTTCAAAATTCCTCAATCAAAAGAAATGTTAATCGCTGATAGTTGAATGCACAGATCAGAAAGAGGTTTCACAGAATGCTTCTGTGTAGTTTTTATTTGAAGATAACACTTTTTCCATGATAGGCCTCATAGCGCTCCAAATGTCCACTTGCAGTTTCTACAGTAAGAGTGTTTCAAATCTCCTCAATCAAAAAAAAGTTTCAACTCTGTTTGTTGAATGCACAGATCCGAAAGAAGTTTCACAGAATGATTCTGTGTAGTTTTTATTTGAAGATATTCCTTTTTCCGTGATAGGCCTCATAGCGCTCCAAATGACGACTTGCAGTTTCTACAGAAAGAGTTTTTCAAAACTCCTCAATCAAAAGTGAGATTATTCACTGTGAGCTGAATGCACAGATCAGAAAGAAGTTTCACAGAATGCTTCTGTGTAGTTTTCATTTGAAGACATTCCTTTTTCCGCGATAGGCCACATAGCGCTCCAAATGTCCACTTGCAGTTTCTACAGAAAGAGTGTTTCAAAACTCCTCAATCAAAACTAAGGTTCAACTCTGTTAGTTGAACACACAGATCAGAAAGGAGTTTCGCAGAATGCTTCTGTGTAGTTTTTATTTGAGAAATTCCTTCTTCCGTGATCGGCATCATAGCACTCCAAATGCCCACTTGCAGTTTCTACAGAAACAGTGTTTGAAAACTCCACAATCAAAAATGAGATTCAACTCTGATAGTTGAATGCACAGATCAGAAAGAAGTTTCACAGAATGCTTCTGGGTAGTTTTTATTTGAAGATATATCTTTTTTCGCGATAGGCCTCATAGCGCTCCAAAAGTCCACTTGCACTTTCTACAGAAAGAGTGTTTCAAAACTCCTAAATCAAAAGTAAGGTTCAACTCTGATAGTTGAAAGCACAGAACAGAAAGAGGTTTCACAGAATGCTTCTGTGTAGTTTTTAATTGAAGATATTCCTTTTTGCGCGATAGGCCTCATAGCGCTCCAAGTGTCCACTTGCAGTTTCTACAGAAAGAGTGTTTGAAAACTCCACAATCAAAAGTGAGATTCAAATCTGTTAGCTGAACTCAGCGATCAGGAAGAAGTTTCACAGAATGCTTCTGTGTAGTTTTCATTTGAAGATATTCCTTTTTCCACGATTGGCCTCACAGCGCTCCAAATGTCCACTTGCAGTTTCTACAGAAAGAGTTTTTCAAAACTGCTCAATCAAAAGTAAGGTTCAACCCTGTTAGTTGAATGCACAGATCAGAAAGAAGTTTCACAGATTCCTTTTGTGTCGTTTTTATTTGAAGGTATTCCTTCTTCCGCGATAGGCCTCATAGCGATCCAAATGTCCACTAGCAGTTTCTACAGAAAGAATTTTTGGAAACTCCTCAATCAAAAGTAAGGTTCAACTCTGATAGGTGAATGCACAGATCAGAAAGAAATTTCACTGAATGCTTCTCTGTAGTTTTTATTTGAAGCTATTCCTTTTTCCATGATAGGCCTCATAGCGCTCCAAATGTCCACTTGCAGTTTCTACAGTAAGAGTGTTTCAAAACTCCTCAATCAAAAAAAAGTTTCAACTATGTTTGTTGAATGCACAGATCCAAAAGAAGTTTCACAGAATGCTTCTGTGTACTTTTTATTTGAAGATATTCCTTTCTCCGCGATAGGCCTCATAGCGCTCGAAATGTCCACTTGCAGTTTCTAAAGAAAGAGTGTTTGAAAACTCCACAATCAAAAGTAAGATTTAACTCTGTTAGTTGAACACAGAGATCAGGAAGAATTTTCACAGAATGCTTCTGTGTAGTTTTCATTTGAAGATATTCCTTTTTCCACGATAGGCCTCATAGCGCTCCAAATGACCACTTGCAGTTTCTACAGAAAGAGTTTTTCAAAACTCCTCAAACAAAAGTAAGGTTCAACTCTGTTAGTTGAATGCACAGATTGCAAAGAAGTTTCACAGAATGCTTCTGTATAGTTTTTATTTGAAGATATTCCTTTTTCCGCGATAGACCTCAAAGTGTTCCAAATGTCCACTTGCAGTTCCTACAGAAAGAGTGTTTCAAAACTTTTCAAACAAAACTAAGGTTCTTCTCTGTTAATTGAACGCACAGATCACAAAGAAGTTCCACAGAATGCTTCTGTGTATTTTTTATTGGAAAGTATTCCTTTTTCCGCGATAGGCCTCATAGCGCTCCAAATGTCCACCTGCAGTTTCTACAGAAAGAATTTTTCAAAACACCTCAATCAGAAGTAAGATTCAACTCTGTTAGTTGTATGCATGGATCAGAAAGGAGTTTCACAGAATGCTTCTGTGTACTTTTTATTTGAAGGTATTCATTTTTCCGCGATAGGCCTCATAGCGCTCCAAATGTCCACTTGCAGTTTCTACAGAAAGAGTGTTTCAAATCTCCTCAATCAAAAGTAATTCTCAATCATTTTTGATGAATGCATAGGTCAGAAAGTAGTTTCACAGAATGTTTCTGTGTTGTTTTTATTTGAAGATATTTCTTTTTCCGCGATAGGCCTCAAAGCCTTCCAAATGTCCAACTGCAGTTTCTACAAAAAGAGTGTCTCAAAACTCCTCAATCAAAAGTAATGTTCAAACCTGATAGTTGAATGCACAGATCAGAAAGAAGTTTCACAGAATGCTTCTGTGTAGTTTTTATTTGAAGATATTCCTTTTTCCGCGATAGGCCTCATAGCGTTCCAAATGTCCACTTGCAGTTTCTACAGAAAGAGTGTTTCAAAACCCCTCAATCAAAATGTAAGGTTCAACTCTGTTAGTTGAACACAGAGATTGGAAGGAAGTTTCACAGAGTGCTTCTGTGTAGTTTTTATTATAAGATAGTCCTTTTTCCACGACAGGCCTCATAAGCGCTCCAAATGTCCTCTTGCAGTTTCTACAGAAAGAGTGTTTCAAAACTTCTGAATAACAAGTAAGGTTCGGCTGGGTGCGGTGGCTCACGCTTGTAATCCCAGCACTTTCGGAGGCCGAGGCGGGCGGATCACGAGGTCAGGAGATCGAGACCACGGTGAAACCCTGTCTCTACTAAAAATAAAAAACAATTAGCCAGGCGTGGTGGCGGGCGCCTGTAGTCCCAGCTACTTGGAGAGGCTGAGGCAGGAGAATGGCGTGACCCTGGGAGGCGGAGCTTGCAGTGAGCCGAGATTGTGCCACTGCACTCCAGCCTGGGTGACAGAGCAAGACTCCATCTCAAAAAAAAAAAAAAAATTAAGGTTCAACTCTGTTAGTTGAACGCACAGAACAGAAAGAAGTTTTACAGAATGCTTCTGTGTAGTTTTTATTGGAAGATATTCCCTTTTCCACGTTAGGCCTCATAGCCTTCCAAATGTCCACTTGCAGTTTCTACAGGAAGAGTGTTTCAAAACAGCTCAGTCAAAAGTAAGTTTCAACTCTGTTAGTTGAACGCACAGATCAGAAAGAAGTTTCACAGAATACTTCTGTGTAGTTTTTATTGGACAATATTGCTTTTTCCGCGATAGGCGTCATTGCGCTCCAAATGTCCACTTTCAGTTTCCACATAAAGAGTGTTCCAAAACTCCTCTATCAAAAGCAAGGTTCAACTCTGAGAGTTGAACAAACAGATCAGAAAGAAGTTTCACAGAATGCTTCTGTGTAGTTTTTATTTGAAGATATTCCTTTTTCCGTGATAGGCCTCAAAGCGCTCCAAATTTCCACCTGCATTTTTTACAGAAAGAGTGTTTCAAAACTCCTCAATCAAAATAAGGTTCAACTCTATTAGTGGAATGCACAGATTGCAAAGAAGTTTCACAGAATGCTTCTGTGTAGTTTTTATTTGAAGATATTCCTTTTTCCGTGATAGGCCTCAAAGCGCTCCAAATTTCCACCTGCATTTTTTACAGAAAGAGTGTTTCAAAACTCCTCAATCAAAATAAGGTTCAACTCTATTAGTGGAATGCACAGATTGCAAAGAAGTTTCACAGAATGCTTCTGTGTAGTTTTTATTTGAAGATATTCCTTTTTCTCCGATAGGCCTCATAGCGCTCCAAGTGTCCACCTGCGGTTTCTACAGAGTGTTTCAAAACTCCTCAATCAAAGGTAAGATTAAACTCTGTTAATTGAACGCACAGATTGGAAAGAAGTTTCACAGAATGCTTCTGTGTAGTTTTTATTAGAAGATAGTCTTTTTCTGCAATAGGCCTCATAAGCGCTCCAAATGTCCTCTTGCAGTTTCTACAGAAAGAGTGTTTCAAAACTCCTCAATCAAAGTAAGTTTCAACTCTGTTAGTGGAACGCACAGATCAGAAAGAAGTTCCACAGAATGCTTCTGTGTAGTTTTTATTTGAAGATATTCCTTTTTCCACGATAGGCCTCATAGCGCTCCAAACGTCCACATGAAGTTTCTACAGAAAGTGTGTTTCAAAACTCCTCAGTCAAAAGTAAGGTTCACCTCTGTTAGTTGAACGCACAGATCAGAAATAAATTTCACTGTATGCTTCTGTTTAATTTTTACTTGAAGATATTCCTTCTTCCGCGATAGGCCTCACAGCGCTCCAAATGTCCACTAGCAGTTTCTACAGAAAGAGTGTTTCAGAAATCCTCTGTCAAAAGTAAGTTTCAACTCTGTTAGTTGAACGCACAGATCAGAAAGAAGTTTCACAGAATGCTTCTTTGTAGTTTTTATTTGAAGATATTCCTTTTTCCGCGATAAGCCTCATAGTGCTCCAAATGTCCACTTGCAGTTTTTACAAAAAGAGTGTTTTAAAACTCCTCAATCAAAAGCAAGGTTCAGCTCTGTTAGTTGAACGCACGGATCAGAAAGATGTTTCACAGAATGCTTCTGTGTAGTTTTTATTTGAAGTTATTCCTTTTTCCATGATAGGTTTCTTAGCGCTCAAAATGTCCACTTTCAGTTTCTACAGAAAGAATGTCTCAAAACTCCACAATCAAATGTAAAGTTGAACTCTGTTAGTTGAATGCACAGATCAGAAAACAGTTTCACAGAATGCTTCTGTGTAGTTTTTATTTGAAGATATTCCTTTTTCAACGATAGGCCAAAAAGTGCTGCAAATGTCCACTTGCAGTTTCTACAGTAAGAGTGTTTCAAAACTCCTCAATCAAAGGTAAGGTTCAAATCTGTTAGTGGAACGCACAGTTCATAAGCAAGTTTCACAGAATGCTTCTGTGTAGTTTTTATTTGAAGATATTCCTTTTTCGCGATAGGCCTCATAGCTCTCCAAATGTCCACGTGCAGTTTCTACAGAAAGAGTGTTTCAAAACTCCTCAATCAAAGTAAGGTTCAACTCCGTTAGTTGAACCCAGAGATAATAAAGATGTTTCAAAATGCTTCTGTGTAGTTTTTATTTGAAGATATTCCTTTTTCCACGATAGGCCTCATAGTGCTCCAAATGTCCACTTTCAGTATCCACGGAAACACTGTTTCAAAACTCATCAATCAAAAGTAAGGTTCAACTCTGTTAGTTGAACGCATAGATCAGAAAGGAGTCTCAAAGTGCTTCTGTGTAGTTTTTATTTGAAGATATTCCTTTTTCCACGATAGGCCTCATCGCGCTCCAAATGTCCATTTGCAGTTTCTACAAAAAGAGAGTTTCAAAACTCCTCAATGAGAAGTAAGGTTCAACTCCGTTACTTGAACGCACAGATCATAAAGAAGTTTCAATATGCTTCTTTGTAGTTTTTATTTGAAGATATTCCTTTTTCCACGATTGGCCTCATCGCACTCCAAATGTCCACTTGCAGTTTCTACAGAAAGAATGTTTCAAAACTCCTCAATTAAAAGTAAGGTTCTACTCTGTTAGTTGAATGCACAGATCATAAAGAAGTTTCAAAATGCTTCTGTGTAGTATTTATTTGAAAATATTCCTTTTTCCACGATGGGCCTCATGGCGCACCAAATGTCCAATAGCAGTTTCTACAGAAAGACATTTTCAAAACTCCTCAATAAAAAGTAAGTTTCAACTCTCTAAGTTGAACGCAGAGATGTGAAAATTTCACAGAATGCTTCAGTGTGGTTTTTATTTGAAGATGTTCCATTTTCCGTGATAGGCCTCAGAGCGCTCCAAATGTTCTCTTGCAGTTTCTACAGAAAGAGTGTTTCCAAACTGCTCAATCAGAAGTAAAGTTCAACTCTGTTAGTTGAATGCACAGATCAGAAAGAAGTTTCAAAGAAATCATCTATGTAGTTTTTATTGGAAGATGTTCCTTTCTCTGCGATAGGCCTCATAGCGCTCCAAATGTCCACTTGCAGTTTCTACAGATAGAGTGTTTGAAAACTCCTCAATCACAGTAACGTTCAACTCTGATAGTTGAACGTAGAGATCAGAAAGAAGTTTCACAGAATGCTTCTCAGTAGTTTTTATTTGAAGATATTTCTTTTTTAGCGATAGGCCTCACAGCGCTCGAATTGTCCACTTGCAGTTTCTACAGAAAGAGAGTTACAAAACTCCTCAATCAAAAGTAAGGTTCAACTCTGTTAGTTGAACGCACAGATCAGAAAGAAGTTTCACAGAATGCTTCTGTGTAGTTTTTATTTGAAGATATTCCTTTTTCCACGATAGGCCCCTTAGCGCTCCAAATATCCCCTTGCAGTTTCTACAGGAAGAGTGTTTCACAACTCCATAATCAAAAGTAAGGTTCAACTCTGTTAGTTGAACGCACAGATCATAAAGAAGTTTCAAAATGCTTCTGTGTAGTTTTTATTTGAAGATATTCCTTTTTCCACAATAGGCCATGTAGCGTTCCAAATGTCCGCTTGCAGTTTATACAGAAAGAGTGTTTCAAAACTTCTCAATCAAAAATAAAATTCAACTCTGTTAGTTGAATGCAAAGATCAGAAAGAAATTTCACAGAATGCTTCTGTGTAGTTTTTATTTCAAGATATTCCTTTTTCCACGACAGGCCTCAAAGTGCTCCAAATATCCACTTGCAGTTTATACAGAAAGAGTGTTACAAAACTTCTCAATGAAAAGTAAGGTTAAACTCTGTTAGTTGAATGCAGAGATCACAAAGAATTTTCACAGAGTGCTTCTGTGTAGTTTTTATTTGAAGATATTCTTTTTTCCTCGATAGGCCTCAAAACGCTCCAACTATCCACTTGCAGGTTATACAGAAAGAGTGTTTCAAAACTGCTCCAAGAAAAGTAAGGTTCAACTCTGTTATTTGAATGCACAGATGAGAAAGACGTTTTACAGAATGCTTCTATGTAGATTTTATTTGAAGATATTCCTTTTTCCACGATAGGCCCCAAAGCGCTCGAAATATCCACTTGCACTTTATACAGAAAGAGTGTTTCAAAATACCACCATCAAAGGGAAAATTCAACTCTGTTAGTTGAATGAACAGATCAGAAAGAAGTTTCACAGATGCTTCTGTGTAGTTTTTATTTGAAGATATTGCTTTTTCCACAATAGGCCTCAAGCGCTCCAAATATCAACTTGAAGTTTATACAGAAATAGTATTTCAACACTGCTCCATCAAAAGTAAGGTTGAACTCTGTTAGTTGAATGCACAGATCAGAAAGAAGTTTCACTGAATGCTTCTCTGTAGTTTTTTTGTGAAGATTTTCCTTTCTCCACGATAGGCCTCAAAGCGCACCAATTATCCATTTGCGGTTTATACAGAAAGAGTGTTTCAAAACTGCTCAATCAGAAGTAAGGTTTGAATCTGTTAGTTGAATGCACAGATCAGAAAAAAGTTTCACAGAATTCTTCTGTGTAGTTTTCATTTGAAGACATTGCTTTCTCCACCACAGGCCTCAAAGCGCTCCTCATGTCCACTCTCAGTTTATACAGAAAGAGTTTTCCAAAACTTCTCAATCAAAAGTAAAGTTCAGTTCTGTTAGGTGAATGCACAGATCAGAAAGAAGTTTCACAGAATGCTTCTGTGTAGTGTTTATTTAAAGATATTCCTTTTTCCACGATAGGCCTCAAAGCGCTCCAAATATCCACTTGCAGTTTAAACAAAAAGATTGTTTCAAAACTGCACCATCAAAAGTAAAATTCAACTCTGTTAGTTGAATGCAGAGATCAAAAAGAAGTTTCGCAGAGTGCTTCTGTGCAGTTTTTATTTGAAGATATTCCTTTTTCCATAATAGGCCTCAAAGCACTCCAAATATCCACTTGCAGTATATTCAGAAAGAGTGTTTCAAAACTCCTCAATCAAAACTAAGCTTCAACTCTGTTAGTTGAATGCACAGATCAGAAAGAAGTTTCACAGAATGCTTCTGTGTAGTTTTGATTTGAAGATATTCCTCTTTCCACGATAGGCCTCAAAGTGCTCCAAATGTCTGCTTGCAGTTTTTACAGACAGAGTGTTTCAAAACTTCTCCATCAAAAGTAAGATTCAACTCTGTTAGTTCAATGCACAGATCAGAAAGAAGTTTCACAGAATGCTTCTGTGTGGTTTTTATTTGAAGATATTCCTTTTTCCACCATAGGCCTCAAGACGCACCAAATATCCACTTGCAGTTTATACAGAAAGAGTGTTTAAAAACTGCACCATCAAAAGTAAAGTTCAACAGTGTACGTTGAATGTACAGATCAGAAAGAAGTTTCACAGAATGCTTCTGTGTAGTTTTCATTTGAAGATATTCCTCTTTCCACGATAGGCCTCATGCGCTCCAAATATCCACTTGCAGTTTATACAGAAAGAGTGTTTCAAAACTGCACCATCAAAATTAAATTTCAACTCTGTCAGTTGAATGCACAGATCAGAAAGAAGTTTCACAGAATTCTTCTGTTTAGTTTTTTTTTGAAGATATTCCTTTTTCCACGATAGGCCTCAAAACGCTCCAAATTTCCACTTGCACTTTATACAGAAAGAGTGTTTCAAAACTGCTCCTTCAAAAGTAAGTTTCAACTCTGTTAGTTGCACACACAGATCAGAGATAAGTTTCACAGAATGCTTCTGTGTAGTTTTTATTTGAAGATATTCTTTTTTCTACGATAGACCTCAAAGTGCTCCAAATATCCACTTGCAGTTTATAGAGAAAGAGTGTTTCAAAACTGCTCCATCAAAAGTAAGGTTCAACTCTGCGAGTTGAATGCACAGATCAGAAAGAAGTTTTACAGAATGCTTCTGTGTAGTTTTTATTTGAAGATTTTTTTTTCCACAAAAGGCCCCAAAGCGCTCCAAATATCCACTTGCAGTTTATACAGATGGTGTTTCAAAACTGCTCAATCAAAAGTAAGGTTCAACTTTGTAAGTCAACTGCACAGATCAGAAAGAAGTTTCACAGAATGCTTCTATGTAGTTTTTATTTGAAGTTATTCCTTTTCCCACGATAGGCCTCAAAGTGCTCCAAATGTCCACTTGCAGTTTATACAGAAAGAGTGTTTCAAAACTCCTCTATCAAAAGTAAGGTTCTACTCTGTTTGTTGAACGCACAGATCATAAAGAAGTTTCACAGAATCCTTCTGTATAGTTTTTATTTGAAGATATTCCTTTTTCAACGATAGGCCACATTGCGCTCCAAATGACCACTTGCAGTTTATACAGAAAGAGTGTTTCAAGACTCCTCAATCAAAAGTAAGGTTCAACTCTGTTAGTTGAATGCACAGATTGGAAAGAAGATTCTCTGAATGCTTCTGTGTGATTTTTATTTGAAGATATTCTTTTTTCCACGATAGCCCTCAAAGCGCTCCATATGTCCACTTGCATTTTATACAGAATGAGTGCTTCAGAACTTCTCAATCAAAAGTAAGGTTCAACTCTATTATTTGAATGCACAGATCAGAAAGCAGTTTCACAGAATGCTTCCGTGTAATTTTTATTTGAAGATACTCCTTTCTCCACAATAGGCCTCAAAGCGCTCCAAATATCCACTTGCAGTTTATACAGAAAGAGTGCTTCAAAACTGCACCATTAAAAGTAAAGTTCAACTCTGTTACTTGAATGCACAGATCAGAAATAAGTTTCACAGAATGCTTCTGTGTAGGTTTTACGTGAAAATATTCTTTTTTCCACGATAGGCCTCAAATCGCTCCAAATATCCACATGCAGTTTATTCAGAAAGTGTTTCAAAACTGCTCCATCAAAAGCAAGGTTCAACTCTGTTAGTTGAATGCACAGATCAGAAAGGAGTTTTACAGAATGCTTCTATGTAGTTTTTATTTGAAGATATTCTTTTTTCCACGATAGGCCTCAAAGCGCTCCAAATATCCACTTGCAGTTTATACAGATAGAGTGGTTCGAAACTCCTCAATCAAAAGTAAGGTTCAACTGTCTCAGTTGAATGCACAGATCAGAAAGAAGTTTCACAGAATGTTTCTCTGTAGTTTTTGTTTGAAGATATTCTTTTTTCCACAATAAGCCCCAAAGCGCTCCAAATATCCACTTGCAGTTTATTCAGAAAGAGTGTTTCAACACTGCTCCATCAAAAGTAAGGTTCGGCCGGGCGTGGTGGCTCACGCTTGTAATCCCAGCACTTTGGGAGGCCGAGGCGGGTGGATTACGAGGTCAGGAGATCGAGACCACGGTGAAACCCCGTCTCTACTAAAAATACAAAAAAATATTAGCCGGGCGTGGTGGCGGGTGCCTCTAGTCCCAGCTACTCTGAGAGGCTGAGGCAGGAGAATGGCGTGAACCTGGGAGGTGGAGCTTGCAGTGAGCCGAGATTGCGCCACTGCACTCCAGCCTGGGCGACAAAGCGAGACTCCATCTCAAAAAAAAAAAAAATGTAAGGTTCAATTCTGTCTGTTCAAAGCACAGATCAGAAAGAAGTTTCACAGAATGCTTCTGTGTAGTTTTTATTTGAAGATATTCCTTTTTCCATGATAGGCCTCGAAGCGCTCCAAATATCCACTTGCAGTTTATACAGAAAGTGTGTTTCAAAACTGCACCATCAAAAATACATTTCAAATCTTTTAGTTGAATGCAAAGATCAGAGAGAAGTTTCACAGAATGTTTCTGTGTAGTTTTTATTTGGAGATATTCCTTTTTCCACGATAGGCCTCAAAGTGCTCCAAATGTCCACTTGCATTTTAAACAGAAAGAGTGTTTCAAAACTTCTCAATCAAAAGTGAGGTTCAACTCTGTTAGTTAAATGCACACATCAGAAAGAAGTTTCACAGAATGCTTCTGTGTAGTTTTTATTTGAAGATATTCCTTTTTCAACGATAGGCCTCAAATCGCTCAAAATATCCCCTTGCAGTTTCTACAGAAAGAGTGTTTAAATACTGCACCATCAAAAGCAAAATTCAACTCTGTTAGTTGAATGCACAGATCAGAAACAAGTTTCACAGATGCTTCTGTGAAGTTTTCATTTAAAGATATTCCTTTTTCCACGACAGGCCTCAAAGTGCTCCAAATATCCAATTGCAGTTTATACAGAAAGAGTGTTTCAAAACTGCTCAATCAAAAGTGAGGATCAACTCTGTTAGTTGAATGCACAGATCAGAAAGAAGTTTCACAGAATGCTTCCATGCAGTTTCTAGGTGTAGATATTTCATTTTTCACCGTAATCCTCAATGTTCTCCAAATGCCCCATTGCAGTTTATACAGAAAGAGTGTTCAAAAACTACTCAATCAAAAATAAGGTTAAACTCTGTTAGTTGAATACACAGATCTGAAAGAAGTTTCACAGAATGCTCCTGTGTAGTTTTTAGGGGAAGATATTTCTTTTTTCACAATCGAACTCAATGTTCTCCAAATGTCCACTTGCATATTCTACAGAAAGAGTGTTTCAAAACTGCTCCATCAAAAGTGAGGTTCAACTCTGTTAGTTGAATGCACAGATCAGAAAGAAGTTTCACAGACTGCTTCTGTGTAGTTTTTATTTGAAGATATTCTTTTTTCCACGAAAGGCCTCAAAGCGTTCCAAATGCCCACTTGCAGTTTATACAGAAAGAGTGTTTCAGAACTTCTCAATCAAAAATAAGGTTAAACTCTGTTAGTTGAATGCACAGATCAGAAAGAAGTTTCACAGAATGCTTCTGTGTAGTTTTTATTTGAAGATATTCCTTTTTCCATGAAAGACCAAAAGCGCTCCAAATATCCACTTGCAGTTTATACAGAAAGAGTGTTTCAAAACTGCACGATCAAAAGTAAAGTGAAACTCTGTTAGCTGAATGCACTGATCAGAAAGAAGTTTCACAGAATGCTTCTGTGTAGTTTTTATTTCAAGATATTACTTTTTCCTTGATAGGCCTCAAAGTGCTCCAAATATCCACTTGCCGTTTATACAGAAAGAGTGCTTCAAAACTTCTCGATCAAAAGTAAAGTTCAACTCTGTTAGTTGAAAGCACAGATCAGAAAGCAGTTTCACGGGTAGATACTGTGCAGTTTTTATTTGAAGATATTCCTTTTTCCATGATAGGCCTCAAATCGCTCCAAATATCCACTTGCAGTTTATACAGAAAGAGTGTTTCAGAACGGCTCCATCAAAACTAAGGTCCGAATCTGTATGTTGAATGCAGAGATCAGAAAGAAGTTTCCCAGAATGATTCTGTGTAATTTTTATTTGAAGATATTCCTTTTTTCACGATAGGCCTCAAATCTCTCCAAATATCCACCTGTA
Organism: Symphalangus syndactylus; assembly: GCF_028878055.3. Taxonomy (NCBI): domain Eukaryota; kingdom Metazoa; phylum Chordata; class Mammalia; order Primates; family Hylobatidae; genus Symphalangus; species Symphalangus syndactylus. The sequence continues at coordinate 43,250,308 of NC_072434.2, read as the reverse complement.
GTTTATACAGAAAGAGTGTTTCAAAACTTCTCAATCAAAAGTAAGGTTCAACTCTGTTAGCTGTATTCTCAGCTCAGAAAGAAGTTTCACAGAATGCTTCTGTATAGTTTTTATTTGAAGATATTCCTTTATCCATGATAGGCCTCTAAGCGCTAAAAATATCCATTGGCAGTTTATACAGAAAGAGTGTTTCAAAGCTGCTGAATCAAAAGTAAAGTTCAACTCTGTTAGTTGAATGCACAGATCAGAAAGAAGTTTCACAGACAGATTCTGTGTAGTTTTTCTTTGAAGATGTTCCTTTTTCCACAATAGGCCTCAAAGCACTCCAAATGTCCACTTGCAGTGTATACAGAAAGTGTGTTTCAGAACTTCGCAATCAAAAGTATGGTTCGACTCTCTTAGTTGAATGCACAGATTAGAAAGCAGTTTAACAGAATGCTTCCTTGAAGTTTTTATTTGAAGTTATTCCTTTTTCCACGATAACGCCCTAAGCGCTCCAAATATGCACTAGCAGTTTATACAGAAAGAGTGTTTCAAAACTGCAACATCAAAAGTAAAGTTCAACTCTGTTAGTTGAATGCACAGATCAGAAAGTAATTTCACAGAATGCTTCTGTGTAGTTTTTATTGAAGATATTCCTTTTTCCACGATAGGCCTCAAACAGCTCCAAATGTCCACTTGCAATTTATATAGAAAGACTGTTTCAAAACTGCTGCATCAAAAGTAACATTCAAATCTGTTAGTTGAATGCACGGATAAGAAAGAAGTTTCACAGAATGCTTCCATGTAGTTTTTAGGGGAAGATATTTCTTTTTTCACCATAGGCCTCAATCTTCTCCAAATGTCCACTTGCAAACACTACAAAAAGAGTGTTTCAAAACTGCAGCATCAAAAGTGAATTTCAACTCTGTTAGTTGAATGCAGAGATCAGAAAGAAGTTTCACAGAATGCTTCTGTGTACTTTTTATTTTAAGATATTTCCTTTTCCACGATAGACTTCAAAGCGCTCCAAATGTCCTCTTGCAGTTTATACAGAAAGAGTGTTTCAAAACTGCTCCAACAAATGTAAGGTTCAACTGTGTTAATTGAATCCACAGATCAGAAAGAAGTTTCACAGAATGCTTCCATGTGGTTTTTATGGGAAGATATTTCTTTTTTCACCAGTGGCCTCAATGTTCTCCAAATGTCCACTTGAAGATTCTACAAACAGGGTGTTTCAAAACTGCTAAATCAAAAGTAAGGTTCAACTCTGTTAGTTAAATGCACAGATAACAAAGAAGTTTCACAGAATGCTTCCGTGCACTTTTTATGGGAAGATATTTTGTTTTTCAGCGTAGGCCTCAATGTTCTCCCAATGTCCTCTTGCAGTTTAAACAGAAATAGTGTTTCAAAACTGCTCTACCGAAAGAAACATTATACTCTATTAGTTGAATGCACAGAACAGAGAGAAGTTTCACAGAATGCTTCTGTACAGTTTCTAGGGTAAGATATATCGTTTTTCACTGTAGGCCTCAAGGTTCTCCAAATGTCCACTGGCAGTTTATACAGAAAGATTGTTACAAAACTGCTCGATCAAAAGTAAGGTTAAACTCTGTTAGTTGAATGCACAGATCAGAAAGAAGTTTCACAGAATGCTTCCATGTATTTTTTATGTTAATATATTTCTTTTTTCACAATGGACCTCAATGTTCTCCAAATGTCCACTTGCAGATACTACAAAAAGTGTGTTTAAAAACTGCTATATAAAAAGTAAGGTTAAATTCAGTTAATTGAATGCACAGATCAGAAAGAAGTTTCACATAATGCTTCTGTGTAGTTTTTATGTGAAGATATTCCTTTTTCAACAATAGGCCTCAAAGCACTCCAAATGTCCACTTGCAGTTTATACAGAAAGAGTGTTTCAAAACTGATCCATCAAAAGAAAGCTTCAACTGTATTAGTTGAATGCACAGATCAGAAAGAAGTCTCACAGAATGCTTCCGTGCAGTTTTTAGGGGAAGATATTTCGTTTTTCAAAGTATGCCTGAATGTTCTCCAAATGTCCACTTTCAGCTTTTACAGAAAGAGTGTTTCAAAACTGCTCAATCAAAAGTAAGGTTAAATTTTGTTAGTTGAATGCACAGATTAGAAAGAAGTTTCACAGAATGCTTCCGTGTAGTTTATATTTGAAAATATTCCTTTTTCAATGATAGGCCTCAATGCGCTCCAAATGTCCACTTGCAGTTTATACAGAAAGAGTGTTTCAAAACTGCTCAATCAAAAGTAAGGTTCAACTCTGTTAGTTGAATGCAGAGATCAGAAACAAGTTGCACAGAATGCTTCTGTGTAGTTTTTATTTGAAGATATTCCTTTTTCAATGATAGGCCTCAAAGCACTCCAAATGTCCACTTGCAGTTTATACAGAGTGTTTCAAAACTGCTCAAACTAAGGTTCAACTCTGTTAGTTGAATGCACAGATCAGAAAGAAGTTTCACAGAATGCTTCCATGCAGTTTTTAGGGGAAGATATTCCTTTTTTCAACATTGACCTCAATGTTCTCCAAATGTCCACATGCAGATTCTATAAAAAGAACGTTTCAAAACTGCTCAACCAAAGGTAAGGTTCAACTCGGTTAGTTGAATGCACAGATCAGAAAGAACTTTCACAGAATGCTTCTGTGTAGTTTTTATTTGAAGATATTCCTTTTTCAATGATAGGCCTCAAAGCGCTCCGAATGTCCACTTGCAGTTTATACAGAATGAGTGTTCCAAAACTGCTCAATCAAAAGTAAGGTTTGACTCTGTTAGTTCTATGTTCAGATAAGAAAGAAGTTTTACACAATCCTTCCGTGTAGTTTTTAGGGGAAGATATTTCGTTTTTCACCGTAGGCCTCAATATGCTCCAAATGTCGGCTTGCAGATTGTACAAAAACTGTGTTTCAAAACTGTTCAATCAAAAGTAAAGTTCAACTCCGTTAGTTGAATGCACAGATCAGAAAGAAGTTTCACAGAATGCTTCTGTGTCGTTTTTATTTGAAGATATTCCTTTTTCCCCGATAGGCCTCAAAGCGCTCCAAATGTCCACTTGCAGTTTATACAGAAAGAGTGTTTCAAAACTGCTCAATCAAAAGTAAGGTTCAATTCTGTTAGTTGAATGCACAGATCAGAAAGAAGTTTCACAGAATGCTTCCGTGTAGTTTTTAGGGGAAGATGTTTCTTTTTTCGCCATTGTCCTCAATGTTCTCCAAATGTCCACCTACAGATTCTACAAAAAGAATGTTTCAATACTGCTCAATTAAAAGTGAGGTTCAACTCTGTTAGCTGAATGCACAGACCAGAAAGAATTTTCACAGAGTGCTTCTGTGTAGTTTTTATTTGAAGATATTCCTTTTTCAACGATTCACCTCAAAGCGTTCCAAATGTCCACTTGCAGTTTATACAGAAAGAGTGTTTTAAAAGTGCTCCATCAAAAGTAAGGTTCAACTCTGTTAGTTGAATGCACAGATCAGAAAGAAGTTTCACAGAATGCTTCTATGTAGTTTTTAGGGGAATATATTTCTTTTTTCACAATCGACCTCAATGTTCTCCAAATATACGCTTGCTGATTCTACAAAAAGTTTGTTTCAAAACTGCTCAACCAAAAGTAACATTCAACTCTGTTAGTTGAATGCGCAGATCAGAAAGAAGTTTCACAGAATGCGTCCATGTGGTTTTTAGGGGAAGATATTTCTTTTTTCAACATAGGCCTCAATGTTCTCCAAATGTCAACTTGCAGATTCTACAAAAAGAGTTCTTCAAAACTGCTCAATCAAAAGTGACGTTCAACTTTGTTAGTTGAATGCACAGATCAGAAAGAAGTTTCACAGAATGCTTCTCTGTAGCTTTTATTTGAAGATATTCCTTTTTCAACGATAGGCCTCAAAGTGCTCCAAATGTCCAATTGCAGTTTATACAGAAAGAGTGTTTCAAAACTGCTCAATCAAAAGGAAGGTTCAATTCTGTCAGTTGAATGCACAGATCAGAAAGGAATTTCACAGAATGCTTCTGTGTAGTTTTTATTTGAAGATATTCCTTTTTCCACGATACCCCTCAAAGCGCTCCAAATGTCCACTTGCAGTTTATACAGAAAGAGTGTTTCAAAACTGCTCCATCAAAAGTAAGGTTCAACTCTGTTAGCTGAACGCAGAGATCAGAAAGAAGTTTCACAGAATGCTTCTGTGTAGTTTTTATTTGAAGACATTCCTTTTTCAATGATAGGCCTCAAAGCGCTCCAAATGTCCACTTGCACTTTATACAGAAAGAGAGTTTCAAAACTGCTAAATCAAAAGTAATGTTTGACTCTGTTAGTTCTATGTACAGATAAGAAAGAAGTTTCACAGAATCCTTCCGTGTGGTTTTTTGGGGAAGATATTTTGTTTTTCACTGTAGGCCTCAATGTTCTCCAAATATCCACTTGCAGTTTATACAGAAAGAGTGTTTCAGAATTGCTCAATCCAACGTAAGGTTCAACTCTGTTAGTTGAATGCACAGATCAGAAAGAAGTTTCCCAGAATGCTTCCGAGTAGTATTTGGGGAAGATATTTCTTTTTTCACCGTAGGCCTCAATATGCTCCAAATGTCCCCTTGCAGATTCTACAAATAGAGTCTTTCAAAACTCCTCAATCAAAAGTAAGGTTCTTCTCTTTTAGTTGAATGTACAGATCAGAAAGAAGTTTCACAGAATGCTTTTCTGTAGTTTTTATTTGCAGATATTCCTTTTTCCACGATAGGCCTCAAAGCACTCCAGATGTCCACTTTCAGATTCTACAAAAAGAGTGTTTCAAAAGGGCTCAGTCAAAAGAAAGGTTCTACTTTGTGAGATGAATGAACAGAATAGAAAGAAGTTTCACAGAATGCTTCTGTGTAGTTTTTATGGGAAGATATTTCGTTTTTCATCGTAGGCCTCAATATTCTCCAAATGTCCACTTGCAGATTCTACAAATAGAGTGCTTCAAAACTACTCAATCAAAAGTAAGTTTCAACTCTGTTAGTTGAATGCACAGATCAGAAAGAAGTTTCACAGAATGCTTCCGTGTAGTTTTATTGGAAGATATTTCGTTTTTCACTTTAGGCCTCAATGTTCTCCAAATGTCCACTTGCAGATTCTACTAATAGAGTGTTTCAAAATGGCTCAATCAAAACTAAGGTTAAACTCTGTTAGTTGAATGCACACATCAGAAAGAAGTTTCACAGAGTGCTTCCATGTAGTTTTTATGGGAAGATACTTCTTTTTTCACCATAGTCCTCAATGTTCTCCAAATGTCCACTTGCGAATTCCACTAATTGAATGTTTCAAATCTGCTCAATTAAAATTAAGTTTCAACTCTGTTAGTTGAATGCACAGATGAGAAAGAAGTTTCACAGAATGCTTCCGTGTAGTTTTTAGGGGAGGATATTTCGTTTTTCACATTAGTCCTCAATGTTCTCCTAACGTCCACTTGCAGATACTACAAATAGAGTGTTTCAAAACTGCTCAATCAAAACTAAGCTTAAATTCTGTTAGTTGAATGCACAAATCAGAATGAAATTTCACAGAATGCTTCCGTGTAGTTTTTCTGGGAAGATATTTCTTTTTTCATGATAGGCCTCCATATTCTCCAAATGTGCACTTGCAGATTCTACAAAAACAGTGTTTCAAAACTGCTCAATCCAAAGTAGGCTTCAACTCTGTTAGTTGAATGCACAGATTAGAATGAAGCTTCACAGAATGCTTCTGTGTAGTTTTTATTTGAAGATAACCCTTTTTCCACGATAGGCCTCAAAGCGCTCCAAATGTCCGCTTGCAGTTTATGCAGAAAGCGTGTTTCAAAACTACCAAATCAAAAGAAATTTTCAGCACTGTGAGATGAATGCAGAGAATAGAAAGAAATTTCACAGAAGTATTCAGTGTAGTTTTTAATTGAAGATATTTCGTTTTTCACCTTAGGCCTCCAAGATATCAAAATGTCCACTTGCAGATTCTACAAAAAGGATGTTTTAAAACTGCTCAATCAAAAGAAAGTTTCTACTCTGTTAGATGAACACACAGAACACAAAGGAGTTTCACAGAAGGCTTCTTTGTAGTTTTAAGGGGAAGATATTTCATTTTACACCGTATGCCTCAACATTCTCCAAATATCCCCTTGCTGATTCTACAAAAAGAGTGTTTCAAAACAGCTCAATCAAAAGAAAGGTTCAACTCATTGAGATGAATGCACAGGTCAGAAAGTAGTTTCACAGAATGCTTCTGTGTACTTTTTATGGGAAGATATTTCATTTTTCACTTTAGGCCTCAATGTTTTCCAAATATCCACTTGCAGATTTAACAAATGGAATATTTCAAAACTGCTCAATGAAAAGTAAGGTTCAGCTCTGTTTGTTGAGTTCACTGATCAGAAAGCAGTTTCACAGAATGCTTCCATGTAGTTTTTTGGGGAAGATATTTCATTTTTCACCGTAGGCCTCAATGTTCTCCAAATGTCCCCTTGTAGATTCTACAAAAAGTGTTTCAAAACAGCTCAATCAAAAGAAATTTTCAACTCAGTGACATGAATGCACAGATCAGAAGTTAGTTTCACGGAATGCTTCTGTGTAGTTTTTATTTGAAGTTATAACTTTTTCTACAATAGTCCTCAAAGCGCTCCAAATGTCCACCTGCAGATTCTACAAAAAGAGTGTTTCAAAACTGCTCAGTCAAAACAAAGTTTCTACTTTGTTAGATGAATGAATAGAATAGAATGAAGTTTCACAGAATGATTCTGTGTAGTTTTTACGTTAAGATATTTCGTTTTTTACCATAGGCCTCAATGTTCTCCAAATGTCCACTTGCATATTCTACAAAAAGAGTGTTTCAAAACTGCTCAATCAAAAGAAAGGTTCAACTCTGTTACATGAATGCACAGATCAGAAAAAAGTTTCACAAAATGCTTCCGAGTAGTTTTTATGGGAAGATATATCTTTTTTCACCGTAGGCCTCAATGCTCTAGAAATGTCCAATTGCAGATTCTATGAAAAGAGTGTTTCAAAACTGCTCAGTCAAAAGAAAGTTTCTACTCTGTGAGATGAATGAATTCAATAGAAAGAAGATTTACAGAATGCATCTGTGTAGTTTTTTGGGAAGATAGTTCCTTTTTCACCATAGGCCTCAATGTATTCCAAATGTTCACTTGCAGAATCTACAAAAAGAGTTTTTCAAACTGCTCAATCAAAAGTGAGGTTCAACTCTGATAGCTGAATGCACAGATCAGAGAGACGTTTGACAGAATGCTTCCATGTAGTTTTTATGGGAAGATATTTCTTTTTCCACCATAGGCCTCAGTGCACTAGAAATGTCCAATTGCAGATACTACGAAAAGCCTGTTTCAAAGCTGCACAGTCAAAAGAAATTTCCGCTCTCTGAGATGAATGCACAGTTCACAATGAAGTTTCACAGATTACTTCTGTGTAGTTTATATTTGATTATATTCCTTTTTCCACGATAGGCCTCAAAGCGCTCCAAATGTCCACTTGCAGATTGTACAAAAAGAGTGTTTCAAAACTGCTGAGTCAAAAGAAAGTTTCTACTCTGTGAGATGAATGCGCAGATCAGAAAGAAGTTTCACAGAATGATTCTGTGTAGTTTTCACGGGAAGATATTTCGTTTTACACCGTATGCCTCAATTTTCTCCAAATATTCGCTTGCAGATTCTACAAAAAGAGTGTTTCAAATCTGTTCAGTCAAAAGAAAGTTTCTACTCTATGAGATGAATGAACAGAATAGAACTAAGTTTCACAGAATGCTACCGTGTAGTTTTTTTTTTTTTTATTGTACTTTATGTTTTAGGGTACATGTGTACACTGTGCAGGTTTGTTACATATGTATCCATGTGCCACGTTGATTTCCTGCACCCATTTCCTCGTCATTTAGCATTAGGTATATCTTGTAATGCTGTCCCTCCCCCCTCCCTCAACCCCACAACAGTCCCCGGAGTGTGATGTTCCCCTTCCTGTGTCCATGAGTTCTCATTGTTCAATTCCCACCTATGAGTGAGAACATGCGGTGTTTGTCTTTTTGTCCTTGCGATAGTTTACTGAGAATGATGTTTTACAGTTTCATCTATGTCCCTACAAAGGACATGAACTCATCATTTTTTATGGCTGCATAGTATTCCATGGTGTATATGTGCCACATTTTCTTAATCCAGTCTATCGTTGTTGGACATTTGGGTTGGTTCCAACTCTTTGCTATTGTGAATAGTGCTGCAATAAACATACGGGTGCGTGTGTCTTTATAGCAGCATGATTTATAGTCCTTTTGGTATATACCCAGCAATGGGATGGCTGGGTCAAATGGCATTTCTAGTTCTAGATCCCTGAGGAATCGCCACACTGACTTCCACAATGCTTGAACTAGTTTACAGTCCCACCAACAGTGTAAAAGTGTTCCTATTTCTCCACATCCTCTCCAGCACCTGTTGTTTCCTGATTTTTTAATGATGGCCATTCTAACTGGTGTGAGATGGTATCTCACTGTGGTTTTGATTTGCATTTCTCTGATGGCCAGTGATGATGAGCATTTCTTCATGTGTTTTTTTTCTGCATAAATATCTTCTTTTGAGAAGTGTCTGTTCATGTCCTTTGCCCACTTTTTGATGGGGTTGTTTGTTTTTTTCTTGTATATTTGTTTGAGTTCATTGTAGATTCTGGATATTAGCCCTTTGTCAGATGAGTAGGTTGCAAAAATTTTCTCCCATTCTGTAGGTTGCCTGTTCATGCTGATGGTAGTTTCTTTTGCTGTGCAGAAGCTCTTTAGTTTAATTAGATCCCATTTGTCAATTTTGGCTTTTGTTGCCATTGCTTTTGGTGTTTTAGACATGAAGTCCTTGCCCACGCCTATGTCCTGGATGGTATTGCCTAGGTTTTCTTGTAGGATTTTAATGGTTTTAGGTCTAACATTTAAGTCTTTAATCCATCTTGAATTAATTTTTGTATAAGGTGTAAGGAAGGGATCCAGTTTCAGCTTTCTACATATGGCTAGCCAGTTTTCCCAGCACCATTTATTAAATAGGGAATCCTTTCCCCATTTCTTGTTTTTGTCAGGTTTGTCAAAGATCAGATAGTTGTAGACACGTGGCATCATTTCTGACGGCTCTGTTCTGTTCCATTGATCTATTTCTCTCTTGTGGTACCGGTAGCATGCTGTTTTGGTTACTGAAGCCTTGTAGTATAGTTTGAAGTCAGGTAGCATGATGCCTCCAGCTTTGTTCTTTTGGCTTAGGGTTGACTTGGCAATGCGGGGTTTTTTTTTGGTTCCATATGAACTTTAAAGTAGTTTTTTCCAATTCTGTGAAGAAAGTCATTTGTAGCTTGATGGGGATGGCATTGAATCTATAAATTACCTTGGGCAGTATGGCCATTTTCACAATATTGATTCTTCCAACCTATGAGCATGGAATGTTCTTCCATTTGTTTGTTTCCTCTTTCATTTCATTGAGCAGTGGTTTGTAGTTCTCCTTGAAGAGGTCCTTCACATCCCTTGTAAGTTGGATTCCTAGGTATTTTATTCTCTTTGAAGCAATTGTGAATTGCTTTGAAGCAATTGTTCATTCATGATTTGGCTCTCTGTTTGTCTGTGATTGGTGTACAAGAATGCTTGTGATTTTTGTACATTGATTTTGTATCCTGAGACTTTGCTGAAGTTGCTAATCAGGTTAAGGAGATTTTGGGCTGGGACGATGGGGTTTTCTAGATATACAATCATGTCATCTGCAAACAGGGACAATTTGACTTCCTCTTTTCCTAATTGAATACCCTTTATTTCCTTCTCCTGCCTGATTGCTCTGGCCAGAACTTCCAGCACTATGTTGAATAGGAGCGGTGAGAGAGGGCATCCCTGTCTTGTGCCAGTTTTCAGAGGGAATGCTTCCAGTTTTTGCCCATTCAGTATGATATTGGCTGTGGGTTTGTTGTAGATAGCTCTTATTATTTTGAGATACGTCCCATCAATACCTAATTTATTGAGAGTTTTTAGCATGAAGGGTTGTTGAATTTTGTCAAAGGCCTTTTCTGCATCTATTGAGATAATCATGTGGTTTTTGTCTTTGGTTCTGTTTATATGCTGGATTACATTTATTGATTTGCGTATGTTGAACCAGCCTTGCATCCCAGGGATGAAGCCCACTTGATCATGGTGGATAAGCTTTTTGATGTGCTGCTGGATTCGGTTTGCCAGTATTTTATTGAGGATTTTTGCATCAATGTTCATCAAGGATATTGGTCTGAAATTCTCTTTTTTGGTTAAGTCTCTGCCAGGTTTTGGTATCAGGACGATGCTGGCTTCGTAAAAAGTGTTAGGGAGGATTCCCTCTTTTTCTATCGATTGGAATAGTTTCAGAAGGAATGGTACCAGTTCCTCCTTGTACCTCTGGTAGAATTCAGCTGTGAATCCATCAGGTCCTGGACTCTTTTTGGTTGGTAAGCTATTGATTATTGCCACAATTTCAGAACCTGTTATTGGTCTATTCAGAGATTCAACTTCTTCCTGGTTTAGTCTTGGGAGGGTGTATTTGTCGAGGAATTTATCCATTTCTTCTAGATTTTCTAGTTTATTTGCATAGAGGTGTTTGTAGTATTCTCTGATGGTAGATTGTATTTCTGTGGGATCGGTGGTGATATCCCCTTTTTCGTTTTTTATTGCATCTATTTGATTCTTCTCTCTTTTCTTCTTTATTAGTCTTGCTAGCGGTCCATCAATTTTGTTGATCTTTTCAAAAAACCAGCTCCTGGATTCATTAATTTTTTGAAGGGTTTTTTGTGTCTCTATTTCCTTCAGTTCTGCTCTGATTTTAGTTATTTCTAGCCTTCTGCTAGCTTTTGAATGTGTTTGCTCTTGCTTTTCTAGTTCTTTTAATTGTGATGTTAGGGTGTCAATTTTGGATCTTTCCTGCTTTCTCTTGTGGGCATTTAGTGCTATAAATTTCCCTCTACACACTGCTTTGAATGTGTCCCAGAGATTCTGGTATGTTGTGTCTTTGTTCTCGTTGGTTTCAAAGAACATCTTTATTTCTGCCTTCATTTCATTATGTACCCAATAGTCATTCAGGAGCAGGTTGTTCAGTTTCCATGTAGTTGAGCGGTTTTGACTGAGTTTCTTAATCCTGAGTTCTAGTTTGATTGCACTGTGGTCTGAGAGACAGTTTGTTATAATCTCTGTTCTTTTACATTTGCTGAGAAGAGCTTTACTTCCAACTATGTGGTCAATTTTGGAATAGGTGTGGTGTGGTGCTGAAAAAAATGTATATTCTGTTGATTTGGGGTGGAGAGTTCTGTAGATGTCTATTAGGTCCACTTTATGTAGAGCTGAGTTCAATTCCTGGATATCCTTGTTAACTTTCTGTCTCGTTGATCTGTCTAATGCTGACAGTGGGGTGTTAAAATCTCCCATTATTATTGTGTGGGAGTTTAAGTCCCTTTGTAGGTCACTGAGGACTTGCTTTATGAATCTGGGTGCTCCTGTGTTGGGTGCATATATATTTAGGATAGTTAGCTCTTCTTGTTGAATTGATCCCTTTACCATTATGTAATGGCCTTCTTTGTCTCTTTTGATCTTTGTTGGTTTAAAGTCTATTTTATCAGAGACTAGGATTGCAACCCCTGCCTTTTTTTGTTTTCCAGTTGCTTGATAGATCTTCCTCCATCCCTTTATTTTGAGTCTATGTGTGTCTCTGCACGTGAGATGGGTTTCCTGAATACAGCACACTGAGCTTCCATCTAGTTTTTATGGGAAGATACTTCCTTTTTCACCATAGGCCTCAATGCTCTAGAATTGTCCAATTGCAGATTATAAAGAAGCCTGTTTCAAAGCTGCACGATTAAAAGAGAAGTTCCACTCTCTGGGACGAATGAATAGTTCATAAAGAAGTTTCACAGATTATTCTGTGTAGTTTTTATTTAAAGATATTCCTTTTTCCACGATAGGCCTCAAAGCACTCCAAAAGTTCACTTGCAGTTTATACAAAAAATTGTTTCAAAACTGCTGAATCAAAGAAAGGTTCAACTCTGTGAGATGAATGCAGAGAATAGAAACAATTTTCACGGAAGTATTCTGTGTAGATTTTACTTGAAGATATTTCGTTTTTCACCATAGGCCCCAAAGATCTTCAAATATCCACTTGCAGATTCTGCAAAAAGAGTGTTTCACAACAGTTCGATCAAAAGAAATGTTCAACTCAGTTAGATGAATGCACAGATCAGAAAGAAGTTTCACAGAAAGCTTCTATGTAGTTTTTATTTGAAGATATTCCTTTTTCCACGATAGGCCTCCAGGCGCTCCAAATGTCCACTTGCAGATTCCACAAAAAGAGTGTTTCAAAACTGCTCAATCAAAAGAAAGGTTCTACTCTGTGAGATGAATGAACAGAAAAGGAAGAAGTTTCACAGAATGCTTCTGTGTAGTTTTTATGGGAAGATATTTGGTTTTTCACCTTAGGCCTCAATGTTCTCCAAATATCCACTTGCAGATTCTACAACAGGAGTGTTTGAAAACTGCTGAATCAAAATAAAAGTTCAACTCTGTTAGACGAATGCACAGATCAGAAAGAAGTTTCACAGAATGCTTCGTGTAGTTTTTATGGGAAGATATTACTTTTTTCACCATAGGCCTCAAAGCTCAAGAAATATCCAATTGCGGATTCTACAAAAAGCCTGTTTCAAAGCTGCACAATCAAAAGAAAGATTAAACCCTCTGAAATGAATGCACAGTTTCTATAGAAGTTTCACAGATTACTTCTGTGTAGTTTTTATTTGAAGATATTCCTTTTTCCACAATAGGCCTCAAAGCATTCAAAATGTCCACTTGCAGTTTATACAAAAAGAGTGTTTCAAAACTGCTTAAACAAAGGAAAGGTGCAATTCTGTGAGATGAATGCAGAGAATAGAAAGAATTTTCACAGAAGTATTCTGGGTAGTTTTTACTTGAAGATATTTTGTTTTTCCCCATAGGCCTCAAAGATCTCCAAATGTCAACATGCAGATTCCGCAAAAAGAGTGTTTCAAAACTGCTGAATCAAAAGAAAGTTTCTACTCTGTTAACATGAATGCACAGATCACAAAGAAGTTTCACAGAATGCTTTTGTGTAGTTTTAATGGGAAGATATATCGTTTTTCAACATAGGCCTTAATGTTCTCCAAATATCCACTTGCAGATTCTACAAAAAGAGTGTTTCAAAACTGCTCAATCAAAAGTAGGGTTCAACTCAGTCAGATGAATGCAGAGATCAGAAAGAAGTTTCACAGAATGCTTTTATGTAGTTTTTATTTGAAGATATTCCTTTTTCCACGATAGGCCTCAAAGTGCTCCAAATGTCCAATTGCAGATTCTACAAAAAGAGTGTTTCAAAACTGCTGAATCAAAGGAAAGGTTCAAGTCTGTGAGATGAATGCAGAGAATAGAAACGATTTTCAAAGAAGTATTCTGTGCAGTTTTTACTTGAAAATATTTCGTTTTTCACCATAGGCCTCAAAGACCTCCAAATGTCCTCTTGCAGATTCTACAAAAAGTGTGTTTCAAAACTGCTCAATCAAAAGAAAGGTTCCACTCTGTTAGAGGAACGCACAGATGAGAAAGAAGTTTCACAGAATGCTTCTGTGTAGTTTTAATGGGAAGATATTTCATTTTTCACCGTGGGCCTCAATGTTCTCCAAATATCCACTTGCAGATTCTTCAAAAAGAGTGTTTCAAAACTGCTCAATCAAAGGTGAGGTTCAACTCAGTTAGATGAATGTACAGATCAGAAAGAAGTTTCACAGAATGCTTCTGCGTAGTTTTTATTTGAATGTATTCCTTTTTCCACAATTGGCCTCAAAGCACTCCAAATGTCCAATTTCAGATTCTACAGAAAGAGAGTTTCAAAACTGCTGAATCAAAAGAAAGGTTCTACTCTGTTAGATGAATGCACAGATCAGAAAGTTGTTTAACAGAATGCTTCTGTGTAGTTTTAATGGGAAGATATTTCGTTTTTCACAATAGGCCTCAAAGATCTCTAAATGTCCACTTGCGGATTCTACAAAAAGTGTGTTTCAAAACTGCTCAATCAAAAGTAAGGTTCAACTCTGTTAGATGAATGCACAAATCAGAAAGAAGTTTTACAGAATGCTTCTGTGTAGTTTTAATGGGAAGATATATCATTTTCACCATAGGCCTCCATGTTCTCCAATTATCCATTGCAGATTCTACAAAAAGAGTGTTTAAAATCTGCTCAATCAAAAGTAAGGTTCAACTCAGTTAGATGAATGCAGAGATCAGAAAGAAGTTTCACAGAATGCTTCTGCGTATTTTTTATTTGAAGATATTCCTTTTTTCACGATAGGCCTCTATGTGCTCCAAATGTAAACTTGCAGATTCTACAAAAAGAGTGTTTGAAAACTGCTCAATCAAAAGAAATTTTCTACTCTGTGAGATGAATGAACAGAAAAGAAAGGAGTCTCACAGAACGTTTCTGTGAAGCTTTTCTGGGAAGATATTTCGGTTTTCACCGTAGGCCTCAATGTTCTCCAAATATCCACTTGCAGATTCTACGAAAGTGTGCTTCAAAACAGTTCAATCAAAAGTAAGGTTCAACTCAGTTAGATGAATGCACAGATCAGAAAATTTTTCACAGAATGCTTCTGTGTAGTTTTTATTTGAAGATATTCCTTTTTCCACGATAGGCCTCAAAGCGCTCCAAATGTCCACTTGCAGATTCCACAAAAAGAGTGTTTCAAAACTGCTCAATCAAAAGAAAGGTTCTACTCTGTGAGATGAATGAACAGATCAGAAAGATGTTTCACAGAATGTTTCCATGTGGTTTTTATGGGAAGATATTTCTTTTTTCACTATAGGCCTCAAAGCTCTAGAAATATCCAATTGCAGATTCTACAAAAAGCCTGTTTCAAAGCTGCACAATCAAAAGAAAGTTTCCACTCTCTGCAATGAATGCACAGTTCATAAAGTTCTTTCACGGATTACTTCTGTGTAGTTTTTATTTAACGATATTCCTTTTTCCACGATAGGCCTCAAAGCGCTGCAAATGTCCTCTTTCAGTTTATACAAAAGAGTGTTTCAAAACTGCTGAATCAAAGCAAAGATTCAAGTCTGTGAGATGAATGCAGAGAATAGAAAGAATTTTCACAGAAGTATTCTGTGTAGTTTTTAATTGAAGATATTTCGTTTTTCACCATAGGCCTCAAAGATCTCCAAATGTCCACTTGCAGATTCTGCAAATAGAGTATTTCGAAACTGCTCGATCAAAAGAAAGGTTCCACTCTGTTAGATGAATGCACAGATCAGAAAGAAGTTTCACAGAATGCTTCTGTGTAGTTTTAATGGGCAGATATTTCATTTTTCACCCTAGGCCTCAATGTTCCAGAAATACCCACTTGCAGATTCTACAAAAAGAGTGTTTCAAAATTGCTCAATTAAAAGTAAGGTTCAACTCTGTTACATGAATGCACAGATCAGAAAGAAGTTTCACATAATGCTTCTGTGTAGTTTTAATGGGAAGATATTTGCTTTTTCACCTTTGGCCTCAATGTTCTCCAAATATCCACATGCAGAATCTACAAAAAAAACTGTTTCAAACAGCTACATCAAAAGAAAGGTTAAACTCAGTTAGATGAATGCCGAGATCAGAAAGTAGTTTCACAGAATGCTTCTGTGTAGTTTTTATTTGAAGATATTCCTTTTTCCACGATGTGCCTCAAAGCACTCCAATTGTCTTCTTGCAGTTTGTACAAAAAGAGTGTTTTAAAACTGCTCAATCAAAAGAATGGTTCAAGTCTGTGAGATGAATGCAGAGAATCGAAAGTATTTTCACAGAAGTATTCTGTGTAGTTTTTATTTGAAGATATTTCGTTTTTCACCATAGGCCTCAAAGATCTCCAAATGTCCACTTGCAGATTCTACAAAAAGAGTATTTCAAAACTGCTCAATCAAAAGAAAGGTTCTACTCTGTTAGATGAATGCACAGATCAGAAAGATGTTTCACAGAATACTCTGTGTAGTTTTACTTTGAAGATATTTCGTTTTTCACCGTAGGCCTCAATATTCTCCAAATATCCACTTGCTGATTCTACAAAAAAGGTGTTTCAAAACAGATAATCAAAAGAAAGGTTCAATTCAGTTATATGAATGCACAGAACATAAAGAAGTTTCACAGAATGCTTCTGTGAAGTTTTTATTTGAAGATATTCCTTTTTCCACAATAGGCCTCATAGCGCTCCAAATGTCCACTTGCAGATTCTACATAAAGAGTGTTTCAAAACTTCTCAATCAAAAGAAAGGTTTTACTCTGTGAGATGAATGAACAGAATAGAAAGAAGTTTCACAGAATGCTTCTGTGTAGTTTTTATTGGTAGATATTTCGTTTTTCACCGTAGGCCTCACAGTTCTCCAAATGTCCACTTGCAGATTCTACAAAAAGATTGTTTCAAAACTGCTCAATCAACACTAAGGTTCAACTCTGTTAAATGGATGCAGTGATATGAAAGAAGTTTCACAGAATGCTTCCATGCAGTTTTTTTTGAAGATTGTTCTTTTTTCACCATAGGCCTCAATGCTCTAGGAATGTCCAATTGCAGATTTTACAAAAGGCCTGTTTCAAAGCTGCACAATCAAATAAATTTTCCACTCTCTGAGATGAATGCACAATTCTTTTTTTTCTTTTTTATTTTTTTATTATACTTTAGGTTTTAGGGTACATGTGCACAATTTGCAGGTTTGTTACACATGTATCCATGTGCCTTGTTGATTTCCTGCACCCGTTAACTCGTCATTTAGCATTAGATATATCTCCTAATGCTGTCCCTCCCTCCTCCCCCAAACCCACAACAGTCCCCAGAGTGTAATGCTCCCCTTCCTGTGTCCATGAGTTCTCATTGTTCATTTCCCACCTATGAGTGAGAACATGCAGTGTTTGGTTTTTTGTCCTTGCGATAGTTTACTGAGAATGATGGTTTTCAGTTTTATCCATGTCCCTACAAAGGAGATGAACTCATCATTTTTTATGGCTCCATAGTATTCCATGGTGTATATGTGCCACATTTTCTTAATCCAGTCTATCATTGTTGGACATTTGGGTTCGTTCCAACTCTTTGCTATTGTGAATAGTGCCGCAATAAACATACGTGTGCATGTGTCTTTATAGCAGCATGATTTATAGTCCTTTGGGTATATACCCAGTAATGGGATGGCTGGGTCAAAAGATATTTCTAGTTCTAGATCCCTGAGGAATCGCCACACTGACTTCCACAATGGCTGAAATAGTTTACAGTCCCACCAACAGCATAGAAGTGTTCCTATTTCTCCACATCCTCTCCAGCACCTGTTTTTTCCCGATTTTTTAATGAAGGCCATTCTAACTGGTGTGAGATGGTATCTCACTGTGGTTTTGATTTGCATTTCTCTGATGGCCAGTGATGATGAGCATTTCTTCATGTGTTTTTTGGCTGCATAAATGTCTTCTTTTGAGAAGTGTCTGTTCATGTCCTCTGCCCACTTTGTGATGGGGTTGTTTGTTTTTTTCTTGTAAATTTGTTTGAGTTCATTGTAGATTCTGGATATTAGCCCTTTGTCAGATGAGTAGGTTGCAAAAATTGTCTCCCATTCTGTATGTTGCCTGTTCACTCTGATGGTAGTTTCTTTTGCTATGCATATGCTCTTTAGTTTAATTAGATCCCATTTGTCAATTTTGGCTTTCGTTGCCATTGCTTTTGGTGTTTTAGATGTGAAGTCCTTGCCCATGCCTTTGTCCTGAATGGTATTGCCTAGGTTGTCTTGCAGGATTTTAATGGTTTTAGGTCTAATATTTAAGTCTTTAATCCATCTTGAATTAATTTTTGTATAAGGTGTAAGGAAGGGATCCAGTTTCAGCTTTCTACATATGGCTAGCCAGTTTTCCCAGCACCATTTATTAAATAGGGAATCCTTTCCCCATTTCTTGTTTTTGTCAGGTTTGTCAAAGATCAGATAGTCGTAGAAATGCGGCATCATATCTGAGGGCTCTGTTCTGTTCCATTGATCTAGGTCTCTGTTTTGGTACCAGTACCATGCTGTTTGGTTACTGTAGCCTTGTAGTAGAGTTTGAAGTCAGGTAGCGTGATGCCTCCAGCTTTGTTCTTTTGGCTTAGGATTGACTTGGCAATGTGGGCTCTTTTTTGGCTCCATATGAACTTTAAAGTAGATTTTCAAATTCTGTGAAGAAAGTCATTGGTAGCTTGATGGGGATGGCATTGACTCTGTAAATTACCTTGGGCAGTATGGCCATTTTCACGATATGGATTCTTCCAACCCTTGAGCATGGAATGTTCTTCCATTTGTTTGTATCCTCTTTGATTTTATTGAGCAGTGGTTTGTAGTTCTCCTTGAAGAGGTCAGTCACATCCCTTGTAAGTTGGATTCCTAGGTATTTTATTCTCTTTGATGCAGTTGTGAATGGGAGTTCAATCATGATTTGGCTCTCTGTTTGCCTGTGATTGGTGTGCAAGAATGCTTGTGATTTTTGTACATTGATTTTGTATCCTGAGACTTTGCTGAAGTTGCTAATCAGCTTAAGGAGATTTTGTGCTGAGACAATGGGGTTTTCTAGATATACAATCATGTCATCTGCAAACAGGGACAATTTGACTTCCTCTTTTCCTAATTGAATACCCTTTATTTCCTTCTCCTGCCTGATTGCTCTGGCCAGAACTTCCAGCACTATGTTGAATAGGAGTGGTGAGAGAGGGCATCCCTGTCTTGTGCCAGTTTTCAGAGGGAATGCTTCCAGTTTTTGCCCATTCAACATGATATTGGCTGTGGGTTTGTCATAGACAGCTCTAATTATTTTGAGATACGTCCCATCAATACCTAATTTATTGAGAGTTTTTAGCATGAAGAGCTGTTGAATTTTTTCAAAGAACTTTTCTGCATCTATTGAGATAATCACGTGTTTTTTGTCTTTGGTTCTGTTTATATGCTGGATTACATTTATTGATTTGCATATGTTGAACCAGCCTTGCATCCCAGGGATGAAGCCCACTTGATTATGGTGGATCAGCTTTTTGATGTGCTGCTGGATTCAGTTTGCCAGTAGTTTATTGAGGTTTTTTGCATCAATGTTCATCAAGGATATTGGTCTGAAATTCTCTTTTTTGGTTATGTCTCTGCCAGGCTTTGGTATCAGGACGATGCTGGCTTCATAAAATGTGTTAGGGAGGATTCCCTTTTTTTTCTATTGATTGGAATAGTTCCAAAAGGAATGGTACCACTTCCTCCTTGTACCTCTGGTAGAATTCGGCTGTGACTCCATCAGGTCCTGGACTCTTTTTGGTTGGTAAGCTATTGATCATTGCCACAATTTCAGAACCTGTTATTGGTCTATTCAGAGATTCAACTTCTTCCTGGTTTAGTCTTGGGAGGGTGTATTTGTCGAGGAATTTATCCATTTCTTCTAGATTTTCTAGTTTATTTGCATAGAGGTGTTTGTAGTATTCTCTGATGGTAGATTGTATTTCTGTGGGATTGGTGGTGATATCCCCTTTTTCATTTTTTATTGCATCTATTTGATTCTTCTCTCTTTTCTTCTTTATTAGTCTTGCTAGCGGTCTATCAATTTTGTTGATCTTCTCAAAAAACCAGCTCCTGGATTCATTAATTTTTTGAAGGGTTTTTTGTGTCTCTATTTCCTTCAGTTCTGCTCTGATTTTAGTTATTTCTATCCTTCTGCTAGCTTTTGAATGCGTTTGCTCTTGATTTTCTAGTTCTTTTAATTGTGATGTTAGGGTGTCAATTTTGGATCTTTCCTGCTTTCTCTTGTGGGCATTTAGTGCTAAAAATTTCCCTCTACACACTTCTTTGAACGTGTCCTAGAGATTCTGGTATGTTGTGTCTTTGTTCTCATTGGTTTCAAAGAACATCTTTATTTCTGCCTTCATTTCATTATGTACCCAATAGTCATTCGGGAGCAGGTTGTCCAGTTTCCATGTAGTTGAGCGGTTTTGAGTGAGTTTCTTAATCCTGAGTTTTAATTTGATTGCACTGTGGTCTGAGGGACAGTTTGTTATAATTTCTGTTCTTTTACATTTGCTGAGGAGAGCTTTACTTCCAACTATGTTGTCAATTTTGGAATAGGTGTGGTGTGGTACTGAAAAAAAAATGTATATTCTGTTGATTTGGGGTGGAGAGTTCTGTAGATGTCTATTAGGTCCACTTTGTGCATAGCTGAGTTCAATTCCTAGATATCTGTGTTAACTTTCTGTCTCGTTGATCTGTCTAATGTTGACAGTGGGGTGTTAAAATCTCCCATTATTATTGTGTGGGAGTTTAAGTCCCTTTGTATGTCACTCAGGACTTGCTTTATGAATCTGGGTGCTCCTGTGTTGGGTGCATATATATTTAGGATAGTTAGCTCTTCTTGTTGACTTGATCCCTTTACCATTATGTAATGGCCTTCTTTGTCTCTTTTGATCTTTGTTGGTTTAAAGTCTATTTTATCAGAGACTACGATTGCAACCCCTGCCTTTTTTGTTTTCCATTTCCTTGATAGATCCTCCTCCATCCCTTTATTTTGAGTCTATGTGTGTCTCCGCACGTGAGATGAGTTTCCTGAATACAGCACACTGATGGGTCCTGACTCCTTATCCAGTTTGCCAGTCTGTGTCTTTTAATTGGAGCATTTAGCCCATTTACATTTAATGTTAATATTGTTATGCGTGAATCTGATCCTGTCATTATGATGTTAGTTGGTTATTTTGCTCATTAGTTGATGCAGTTTCTTCCTAGCCTTGATGGTCTTTACAATTTGGCATGTTTTTGCAGTGGCTGGTACCGGTTGTTCCTTTCCATGTTTAGTGCTTCCTTCAGGAGCTCTTTTAGGGCAGGCCTGGTGGTGACAAAATCACTCAGCGTTTGCTTGTCTGTAAAGTATTTTATTTCTCCTTCACTTATGAAGCTTAGTTTGGCTGGATAGGAAATTCTGGGTTGAAAATTCTTTTCTTTAAGAATGTTGAATATCGGCCCCCACTCTCTTCTGGCTTGTAGAGTTTCTGCCGAGAGATCAGCTGTTAGTCTGATGGGCTTCCCTTTGTGGGTAACCCGACCTTTCTCTCTGGCTGCCCTTAACATTTTTTCCTTCATTTCAACTTTGGTGAATCTGACAATTATGTGTCTTGGAGTTGCTCTTCTCGAGGAGTATCTTTGTGGCGTTCTCTGTATTTCCTGAATATGAATGTTGGCCTGCCTTGCTAGATTGGGGAAGTTCTCCTGGATAATATCTTGCAGAGTGTTTTCCAACTTGGTTCCATTCTCCCCGTCATTTTCAGGTACACCAATCAGACGTAGTTTGGTCTTTTCACATAGTCACAAATTTCTTGGAGGCTTTGTTCATTTCTTTTTATTCTTTTTTCTCTAAACTTCCCTTCTCACTTCATTTCATTCATTTCATCTTCCATCAGCGATACCCTTCCTTCCAGTTGATTGCCTCTGCTACTGAGGCTTCTGCAATCTTCGTGTACTTCTCGAAACTTGTCTTTCAGCTCCATCATCTCCTTTAAGCCCTTCTCTCCATTGGTTATTCTAGTTATCAATTCTTCTAATTTTTTTTCAAAGTTTTTAACTTCTTTGCTATTGTTTTGAATTTCCTCTCGTAGCTCAGACTAGTTTGATCGTCTGAAGCCTTCTTCTCTCCACTCATCAAAGTCATCCTCTATCCAGCTTTGTGCCATTGCTGGTAAGGAACTGTGCTCTTTGGAGGAGGAGAAGTGCTCTGTTTTTTAGAGTTTCCAGTTTTTCTGCTCTGTTTTTTCCCCATCTTTGTGGTTTTATCTACTTTTGGTCTTTGATGATGGTGATGTACAGATGGGTTTTTGGTGTGGGTGTCCTTTCTGTTTGTTAGTTTTCCTTCTACCAGACAGGACCCTCAGCTGCAGGTCTGTTGGAGTTTACTAGAGGTCCACTCCAGACCCTGTTTGGCTGGGTGTCAGCAGCGGTGGCTGCAGAACAGTGGATTTTTGTGAGACCACAAATTCAGCTGTCTGATAGTTCCTCTGGAACTTTTGTCTCAGAGGAGTACCCGGCCGAGTGAGGTGTCAGTCTGTCCCTACTGGGGGGTGCCTCCAAGTTAGGCTGCTCAGGGGTGAGGACCCACTTTAGGAGACAGTGTGTCCATTCTCAGATCTCCAGCTCTGTGCTGGGAGAACCACTACTCTCTTCAAAGCTGTCAGTCAGACAGGGACATTTAAGTCTGTGGAGGACCCTGCTGACTTTTTGTTTGTCTGTGCCCTGCCCCCAGAGGTGGAGCCTACAGAAGCAGGCAGGCCTCCTTGAGCTGTGGTGGGCTCCACCCAGTTCGAGCTTCCTGGCTGCTTGGTTTATATAAGCAACCCTGGGAAATGGCGGGCGCCCCTCCACCAGCACTGCTGCCGCCTTGCAGCTTGATCTCAGACTGCTGTGCTAGCAATCAGTGAGACTCTGTGGGCATAGGACCCTCTGAGCCAGGTGCGGGAGACAATCTCCTAGTGTGCCGTTTTCCAGGCCTGTTGGAAAAGCGCAGTATTAGGGTGGGACTGACCCAATATTCCAGGTGCCATTGGTTACCCATTTCTTTGACTAGAAAAGGGAACTCCCTGACCCCTTGCACTTCCCAAGTGAGACTCTGCCTCGCCCTGCTTCGGCTCATGCGCAGCGCACTTCACTGACTGTCCTGCACCCACTGTTTGGCACTCCATGTTGAGATGAAACCGGTACCTCAAAAATAAATGCAGAAATCTCCCGTCTTCTGTGTTGCTCAGGCTGGGAGTTGTAGACCGGAGCTGTTCCAGTTCGGCCATCTTGGCTCCACCCTGAAACACTCTTTTTATAGAATCTACAAGTGGACATTTAGAGCAATTTGAGGCCAATCGTGGAAAAAGGAATATCTTCAAATAAATACTACACAGAAGCATTCTGTGAAACTTCTTTCTGATCTGTGCATTCATCTAACTGAGTTGAACCTTTCCTTTCATTTAGCTGTTTTGAAACACTCTTTTTGTAGAATCTGCAAGTGGATAAGTGTAGAATATTGAGGCCAATGGTGAAAAAAGAAATATCTTCCAATTAAAACTACACCGAAGCATTCTGTGAAACTCCCTTCTCAACTGTGCATTCATATAACAGTGTGGAACCTTTCTTTTGATTGTGACGATTTGAAACAGGCTTTTTGTAGAATCTGCATTGGGACATTGGGAGAGCATTGAGGCATAGGTTGAGAAAAGAAATATCTACCCATAAAAATTACATGGAAGCATTCCGTGAAACTTCTTTCTAGTCTGTGCATTCATCTAACACAGTAGAAACTTTCTTTTGATTGAGCAGTTTTGAAACACACTTTTTGTAGAATCTGCAGGTGGACATTTGGAGAACATTGAGGCCTTCGGTGAAAAATGAAATATCTTCCCATAAAAACTACACAGAAGCATTCTGTGAAACTTCTTTCTATTCTGTTCATTTGCCACACAGAGTAGAACCTTTCTTTTGATTGAGCAGCTTTGAAACACTCTTTTCGTAGAATCTGCAAGTGGACATTTGGAGCACTTTGAAGCCTATCGTGGAAAAAGGAATATCTTCAAATAAAAACTACATAAAAGCATTCTGTGAAACTTCTTTCCAATCGGTGCATTCATCTAACTGAGTCGAAATTTTCTTTTGATTGAGCTGTTTTGAAACACTCTTTTTGTAGAATCTGCAAGTGGATATTTGGAGAACATTGAGGCCTACGGTGAAAAACGAAATATTTTCCCATTAAAACTACACAGAAGCATCCTGTGAAACTTCTTTCTGATCTGTGCATTCATCTTAGAGAGTAGAACCTTTCTTTTGATTCAGCAGTTTTGGAACACTCTTTTTGAATAAACTGCAAGTGGACATTTGGAGCGCTTTGAGGCGATCGTGGAAGAAGTGATATCTTCAAATAAAAACTACACACAAGTAATCTGTGAAACTTCCTAATGAACTGTACATTGATCTCAGAGAGTGGAGCCTTTCTTTTGATTGTGCAGCTTTGAAACAGCCTTTTTGTAGAATCAGCAATTGGACATTTCTAGAGCATTGAGGCCTATGGTGAAAAAAGAAATATCTTCACATAAAAACTACATGGAAGCATTCTGTGAAACAAGGTTCTGATCTGTGCATGCATCTAACAGAGTTAAACTTTTCTTTTGATTGAGCAGTTTTGAAACAGCCTTTTTGTAGAATCTGCAAGTGGATATTTGGAGAACATTGAGGCCTACGGTGAAAAACAAAATATCTTCCCATAAAAACTACACAGAAGCATTCTCTGAAAATTCTCTCTATTCTGATCATTCATCTCACAGAGTAGAACTGTTCTTTTGATTGTGCAGTTTTGAAACAATCTTTTTGTAGATTCTGCATGTGGACATTTGGAGCGCTTTGAGGCTTATCATGGAAAAAGAAATATCTTCAAATAAAAACTGCACAGAAGCATTCTGTGAAACTTCTTTCTGATCTATGCATTCATCTAACTGAGCTGAACCTTTCTTTTCTTTGAGCTTTTTTGAAACACTCTTTTTGTAGAATCTGCCAGTAGATATTTGGAGAATATTGGGGCCTACGGTGTAAAACGAAATATCTTCATATTAAAACTACACAGAAGCATTCAGTGAAACTTCTTTCTGATCTGTGCATTCATCTAACAGAGTAGAAACTTTCTTTTGATTGAGCAGTTTTGAAAAACTCTTTTTGTAGAATCTGAAAGTGGACATTTGGAGATCTTTGAGGCCTATGGTGAAAAATGAAATATCTTCAAGTCAAAACTACAAAGAATAATTCTGTGAAAATTCTTCTATTCTCTGCATTCATCTCACACATTTGAAGCATTCTTTTGATTCAGCAGTTTTGAAACCTTTTTTTTTATAAACTGCAAGTGGACATTTGGAGCACTTTGGGGCCTATCGTGGCAAAAGGAATATCTTCAAATAAAAACTACACAGAAGTAATCTGTGAAACTTCTTTATGAACTGTGCATTCACCTCAGAGAGTGGAACTTTTCTTTTGATTGTGCAGCATTGAAACAGGCTTTTTGTACAATCTGCAATTGGACATTTCTAGAACATTGAGGCCTAAGGTGAAAAAAGAAATATCTTCCCATAAAAACTACACAGAATCATTCTCTAAAACTTATTTCTTATCTGTATATTCACCTAACGGAGTTGAAACTTAGTTTTGATTGAGCAGTTTTGTAACACACTTTTTGTAGTATCTGCAAGTGGACATTTGGAGAACTTTGAGGCCTGTGGTGAAAAACGAAATATCTTCCCATGAAAACTACACAGAAGCATTCCGTGCAACTTCTTTCTATTCTGTTCATGCATCTCACAGAGTAGAAAGTTTCTTTTGATTGAGCAGTATTGAAACACTCATTTTGTAGAATCTGCAAGTAGAAATTTGGAGCACTTTGAGGCCTTTTGTGGAAAAAGAAATATCTTCAAATAGAAATTACACAGAAACATACTCTGAAACTTCTTTCTGACCTGAGCATTCATCTAACTGAGTTGAACCTTTCTTTTGATTGAGCTGTTTTGAAACACTCTTTTTGTAGAATCTACAAGTGGATATTTGGAGAAGATTGAGGCCAATGGTGAAAAACGAAATATCTTTAAGTCAAAACTACACAGAATACTCCTGTGAAAATTCTTTCTATTCTCTGCATTCATCTCAGAGACTTGAACCTTTCTTTTGATTGAGCAGTTTTGAAACAATCTTTTTGTATAAACTGCAAGTGGACATTATCAGCACTTTGAGGCCTACCTTGGAAGAAGGAATATCATCAAATTAAAACTACACAGAAGTAGTCTGTGAAACTTGTTTATGAACTGTGCATTCATCTCAGAGAGTGGAACCTTTCTTTAGATTGTGTAGCTTGGAAACAGGCTTCTTGTAGAATCTGCAATTGGACATTTCTAGAGCATTGAGGCCTATGGTGAAAAAGGAAATATTTTCCCGTAAATACTACAAGGAATCATTCTGTGAAACTTCTTCCTGATCTGTGCATTCATCTAAGAGACTTGAACCTTACTTTTGATTGATCAGTTTTGAAACGCTCTTTTTGTAGATTCTGCAAGGGGACATTTTGAGAACATTGAGGCCTACGGTCACAAACGAAATATCTTCCCATAAACACTACACAGAAGCATTCTGGGTAACTTCTTCTATTCTGTTCATTCATCTAAAAGAGTAGAAGCTTTCTTTTGATTGAGCAATTTTGAAGCAATCTTTTTGTAGAATCTGCAAGTGGACATTTTTAGCGCTTTGAGGCCTATGGTGAAAAACGAAATATGTTCCCATTAAAACTACACAGAAGCATTCTGTGAAACTTCTTTCTGATCTGTGCATTCATCTAACAGAGTAGAACCTTTCCTTTCATTGAGCAGTTTTGAAACACTCTTTTTGCAGGATCTTCATGTGGACATTTGGAGATCTTTGAGGCCTATGGTGAAAAACGAAATATCTGCAAGTCAAAACTACACAGAATACTTCTGTGAAAATTATTTCTATTATTTGCATTCATCTCACAGACTTGAACCTTTCTCTTGATTCAACAGTTTTGAAACACTCTTTTTGTATAAACTGCAAGTGGACATGTGGAGCTCTGTGAGGCCTATCGTGGCAAAAGGAATATCTTCAAATAAAAATTACACAGAAACACTCTGTGAAACTGCTTTCTGATCTGTGCATTCATCCAACTGAGTTGAACCTTACTTTTGATTGAGCAGTTTTGCAGCATTCTTTTTGTAGAATCTGCAAGTGGATATTTGGAGAACATTGAGGCCTACGGTGAACAACGAAATATCTTCCCATTAAAACTACACAGAAGCATTCTGTGAAACTTCTTTCTGATCTGTGCATTCATCTAACAGAGTAGAATTTTTCTTTTGATTGAGCAGTTTTGAAACTCTCCTTTTGTAGGATATGGAAGTTGACATTTGGAGATCTTTGGGGCCTATGGTGAAAAACGAAATATCTTCAACTTAAAACTACACAGAATAATTCTGTGAAAATTCTTTCTATTCTCTGCATTCATCTCACAGAGTTGAAACTTTCTTTTGATTGAGCAGTTTTGAAACCCTCTTTTTGTAGAAACTGCAAGTGGACATTTGGAGCGCTTTGGGGCCTACCATGGCAAAAGGAATATCTTCAAATAAAAACTACACAGAAGTAATCTGTGAAACTTCTGTATGAACTGTGCATTCATCTCTGACAGTGGAAACTTTCTTTTGATTGTGCAGTTTTGAAACAGGCTTTTTGTAGAATCTGCAATTGGACATTCCTAGAGCTTTGAGGCCTAAGGTGAAAAAAGAAATATCTTCCCATAAAAACTACACGGAAGCATTGTGTAAAACTTCTTTCTGATCTGTGCATTCATCTAACAGAGTTGAAACTTACTTTTGAATGAGCAGCTTTGAAACACTCTTTTTGTAGAATTTGCAAGTGGACCTTTGGAGAACACAGAGGCCTACAGTGAAAAACGAAATATCTTCCCATAAAAACTACACAGAAGCATTCTGTGAAACTTCTTTCTATTCTGTTCATTCATCTCACAGAGTAGAACCTTTCTTTTGATTGCGCAGTTTTGAAACACTGTTTTTGTAGAATCTGCAAGTTTACATTTGGAGCGCTTTTAGGCCTATCATGGAGAAAGGAATATCTTCAAATAAAAACTACACAGAAGCATTCTGTGAAACTTCTTTCTGATCTGTGCATTCCTATAACAGAGTAGAACGTTTCTTTAGATTGAGCAGCTTTCAAACACTCTTTTTGTAGAATCTGCAAGTCAACATTTGGAGATCTTTGAGGCCTATGGTGAAAAACCAAATATCCTCCAGTGAAAACAACACAGAATACTTCTGTGAAAATTCTTTCTATTCTCTGCATTCATCTGACAGAGTTGAAACTTTCTCTTGATTGAGCAGTTTTGAAACACTCTTTTTTTAGAAACTGCAAGTGTACATTTGCAGAGCTTTGAGGCCTATCATGGAAAAATGAATATCTTCATATAAAAACTACACAGAAATAATATGTGAAACTTCTTTATAAACTGTGCATTCATCTCAGAGAGTGGAAACCTTCTTTTCATTGTTCAGTTTTGAAACAGGCTTTTTGTATAATCTGCAATTGGCCATTTCTAGAGCATTGAGGCCTTTGGTGAAAAATGAAATATCTTCCAATAAAAACTACACGGAAGGATTCTGTGAAGCTTCTTTCTGATCTGTGCATTCATCTAAGAGAGTTGAAACTTTCTTTTGATAGAGCTGTTTTGAAATACTCTTTTTGTAGAATGTGCAAGTGGATATTTGGTGAACATTGAGGCCTGTAGTGAATAACGAAATATCTTCCCAATAAAACTACATGGAAGCATTCTTTGAAACTTCTTTCTGATCTGTGCATTCATCTAACAGTGTTGAACGTGACTTTTGATTCAGCGTTTTGAAAGGTCTTTTTGGAGAATCTGCAAGTGGACATTTGGAGAACATTGAGGCCTATGGTGAAAAGCGAAATATCTTCCCACAAAATCTACACAGAAGCATTCTGGGAAACTTCTTTCTATTCTGTTCATTCATCACACAGAGTAGAACCTTTCTTTTGATTGAGGAGTTTTGAAACACTCTTTTTATAGAATCTGAAAGTGGACTTTTGGAATGCTTTGAGGCCTGTCGTGGAAAAAGGAATATCTTGAAATAAAAACTATGCAGAAGCATTCTGTGAAACTTCTTTCTGATCTGTGCATTCTTCTAACTTAGTTGAACCTTACTTTTGATTGAACAGTTTTCAAACACTCTTTTTGTAGAATCTGCAAGTGGATATTTGGAGAACATTGAGGCCTATGGTGAAAAACAAAATATTTTCAAATAAAAACTACCCAGAAGCATTCTGTGAAACTTCTTTCTATTCTGCTCATTAATCTCACAGTGTAGAGCCTTTCTTTTGCTGGAGTAGTTTTGAAACACTCTTTTTGTAGAATCTGCAAGTGGACATTTGGAGTGCTTTGAGGCCTACCGTGGAAAAAGGAATATCTTCAAATAAAAACTACACAGAAGCATACTGTGAAACTTCTTTCCCATCTGTGCATTCAACTAACTGAACTGAAACTTTCTTTTGATTCAGCTGTTTTGAAACCATATTTTTGTAGAATCTGCAAGTGGATATTTGGAGAATATTGAGGCCAATGGTGAAAAATGAAATATCTTCCCATTAAAACTACACTGATCCATTCTGTGAAACTACATTCTGATCTGTGCATTCATCTAACACAGTAGAACCTTCCTTTTGATAGAGCAGTTTTGAAGCACTCTTTTTGTAGTATCTGTAGGTGGACATTTGGAGATCTTTGAGGCGTATGGTGAAACACGAAATATCTTCAAGTAAAAACTACACAGAATACTTCTGTGAAACTTCTTTCTATTCTGTTCATTCATCTCACAGAGTTGAACCTTTCTTTTGATTGAGCAGTTTTGAAGCACTCTTTTTCTATGAACTTCAAGTAGATATTTGGAGCGCTTTGAGGCCTATCGTGGAAACAGGAATATCTTCAAATGAAAACTACACAGAAGTAATCTCTGAAACTTCTTTATGAACTGTGCATTCTCTCAGGGAGTGGAAGCTCTCTTTTGATTGTGCAGCTTTCAAACAGGCTTTTTGTAGAATCTGCAATTGGACTTTTCTAGAGCATTGAAGCCTACGATGAAAAAAGAAATATCTTCCCAGAAAAACTACACGGAAGCATTCAATGAAACTTCTTTCTGATCTGTGCATTCATCCAACAGAGTTGAACCTTACTCTTGATTGAGCAGTCTTGAAACACTCTTTTTGCAGAATCTGCAGGTGGACATTTGGAGAACATTGAGGCATACTGTGAAAAAAGAAATATCTTCCCAAAAACTACAGAGAAGCATTCTGTGAAACTTCTTTCTGATCTGTGCATTCATCTCACAGAGTGGAAACTTTCTTTTGATTGAGCAGTTTTGATACACTCTTTCTGTAGAATCTGCAAGTGGACATTTGGAGATCTTTGAGGCCTATGGTGAAAAACGAAATGTCTTCAAGTCAAAATTACATAGAATGCTTCTGTGAAAACTCTTTCCATTCTCGTCATTCATCTCACAGAGTTGAACCTTTCTTTTGATTGAGCAGTTTTGAAACTCTCTTTTTGTATAAGCTGCAAATGGACATTTGGAACGTTTTGTGTCCTATCATGGAAAAAGGAATGTCTTCAAATAAAAACTACACAGAATTAATCTGTGAAACTTCTTTATGAACTGTGTATTCATCTCATAGAGTGGAAACTTTCTTTTGATTGTGCAGCTTTCAAACAGGCTTTTTGTAGAATCTGCAATTGGACTTTTCTAGGGCATTGAAGCCTACGATGAAAAAAGAAATATCTTCCCAGAAAAACTACACGGAAGCATTCTGTGAAACTTCTTTCTGATCTGTGCATTCATCTAACAGAG
Source organism: Symphalangus syndactylus (assembly GCF_028878055.3). Lineage (NCBI taxonomy): Eukaryota > Metazoa > Chordata > Mammalia > Primates > Hylobatidae > Symphalangus > Symphalangus syndactylus. Next base: position 43,219,823 of record NC_072434.2, on the reverse strand, counting down.
TTGAACCTTACTCTTGATTGAGCAGTTTTGAAACACTCCTTTTGCAGAATCTGCAGGTGGACATTTGGAGAACATTGAGGCATACTGTGAAAAAAGAAATATCTTCCCAAAAACTACAGAGAAGCATACTGTGAAACTTCTTTCTGATCTGTGCATTCATCTCACAGAGTGGAAACTTTCTTTTGATTGAGCAGTTTTGATACACTCTTTTTGTAGAATCTGCAAGTGGACATTTGGAGATCTTTGAGGCCTATGGTGAAAAACGAAATGTCTTCAAGTCAAAATTACATAGAATGCTTCTGTGAAAACTCTTTCCATTCTCGGCATTCATCTCACAGAGTTGAACCTTTCTTTTGATTGAGCAGTTTTGAAACTCTCTTTTTGTATAAGCTGCAAATGGACATTTGGAACGCTTTGTGGCCTATCATGGAAAAAGGAATGTCTTCAAATAAAAACTACACAGAATTAATCTATGAAACTCCTTTATGAACTGTGTATTCATCTCATAGAGTGGAAACTTTCTTTTGATTGTGCAGCTTTGAAACAGGCTTTTCGTAGAATCTGCAATTGGACATTTCTAGAGCATTTAGGCCTATGGTGAAAAAAGAAATATCTTCCCATAAAAAATACACGGAAGCATTCTGTGAAACTTCTTTCTAATCTGTGCATTCATCTAAGTGAGTTGAAACTTTCTTTTGATTTAGCTGTTTTGAAACACTCTTTTTGTAGAATGTGCAAGTGGATCTTTGGTAAATATTGAGGCTTATGTTGAAAAACGAAATATCTTCCCATTAAAACTACACAGAAGCATTCTGTGAAACTTCTTTCTGATCTGTGCATTCACCTAACTGAGTTGAACCTTTCTTTTGATTGAGCGGTCTTGAAACACTCTTTTTGTGTAGACTGCAAGTGGACATTTGGAGCGCTCTGAGGCCTATCATATAAAAAGGAATATCTTCAAATTAAAACCACACAGAAGTAATCTGTGAAACTTCTTTATCAACTTTGCATTCATCTCAGAGTGTGGAAACTTTCTTTTGATTGTGCAACTGTGAAACGGGCTTTTTGTAGAATCTGCATTTGCACATTCTGAGAGCATTCAGTCCTAGGGTGAATAAAGAAATATGTTCCAATTAAAACTACGCTGAAGCATTCTGTGAAACTTCTTTCTTTTCTGTTCATTCATCTCACAGAGTAGAACATTTCTTTTGATTGAGCAGTTTTGAAACACTGTTTTTGTAGAATCTGCAAGTTTATATTTGGAGAACATTGAGGCATACGGTGAAAAACGAAATATCTTCCGATAAAAACTACACAGAAGTATTCTGTGAAACTTCTTTCTTTTCTGTTCATTCATCTAACAGAGTAGAAACTTTCTTTTGATTGAGCAGTTTTGAAACACTCTTTTTGTAGAATCTGTAAGTGGACATTTGGAGCGATTTGAGGCCTATCATGGAAAAAGGAATATCTTCAAATAAAAACTACACAGAAGTAATCTGCGGAACTCCTTTATGAACTGTGCATTCATCTCAGAGAGTGGAATTTTTCTTTTGATTGTGCAGCTTATCAACAGGCTTTTTGCAGAATCTGCAAGTGGACATTTCTAGAGCATTGAGGCCTATGGTGAAAAAAGAAATATCTTCCCATAAAAACTACACGGAAGCATTCTGTGAAACTTCTTTCTGATCTACGCATTTATGTAACAGAGTTGAACCTTACTTTTGATTGTGCAGTTTTGAAACACATTTTGTAGCATATGCAAGTGGAAATTTGGAGAACATTAACGCCTTCGGGGAAAAAAGAAATATCTTCCCATAAAAACTACACAGAAGCATTCTGTGAAACTTCTTTGTATTCTGCTCATTCATCTCACAGAGTAGAACCTTTCTTCTGATTGAGCAGTTTTGAAACACTCTTTTTGCAGAAACTGTAAGTGGATATTTGGAGCACTTTGAGGCCAATCGTAGAAAAAGGAATATCTTCAAATAAAAACTACACAGAAGCACTCTGTGAAAGTTCTTTCTGCTCTGTGCATTCATCTAATTGAGTTGAACATTTCTTTTGATTGAGCTGTTTTGAAACACTCTTTTTTTAGAATCTGCAAGTGGATATTTGGAGAACATTGAGGCCTACGGTGAAAAATGAAATATATTCCCATTAAAACTACACAGAAGTATTCTGTGAAACTTCTTTCTGATCTGTGCATTCATCTTAAAGAGTGGAACCTTTCTTTTGATTGAGCAGTTTTGAAACATCTTTTTGTACAATCTGCAAGTGGACATTTGGAGATCTTTGAGGCCTATAGAGAAGAGCAAAATATCTTCAAGTAAAAACTACACAGAATACTTCTGTGAAAATTCTTTCTATTCCCTGCATTCATCTTACAGAGTTGAAACTTTCTTTTGATTGAGCAGTTTTGAAACATTCTTTTTGTATAAGCTGCAAATGGACATTTGGAGTGCTTTGAGGCCTATCGTGGAAAAAGGAATATCTACAGATAAAAACAACACAGAAGTAATTGGTAAAACTTCTTTATGAACTGTGCATTCATCTCAGAGAGTGGAAACTTTCTTTATATTGTGCAGCTTTGAAACAAGCTTTTTGTATAATCTGCAATTGGATATTTCTATAGCTTTGAAGCCTATGGTGAAAAAAGAAATATCTTCCCACAAAAACTACACGGAAGCATTCTGTGAAACTTCTTTCTGATGTGTGCATTCATATAACTGAGTTGAAACTTTCTTTTGATTGAGCTGTTTTGAAACACTCTTTTTGTAGAATGTGCAAGTTGATATTTGGTGAACATGGAGGCCTATGGTGAAAAACGAAATATCTTTCCATTAAAACTACACAGAAGCATTCTGTGGAACTTCTTTCTGATCTGTGCATTCATCTAACTGAGTTGAACCTTTCTTTTGATTGAGCAGTTTTGAAAAACTCTTTTTTTATATTCTACAAGTGGACTTTAGGAGTGCTTTGAGGCCTATCGTATAAAAAGTAATATTTTTAAATTAAAACCACACCGAAGTAATGTGTGAAACTTCTTTATCAACTGTGCATTCATCTCAGATTCTAGAACCTTTCTTTTGATTGTGCAGTTTTGAAACAGGCTTTTTGTAGAATCTGCATTTGCACATTTGGAGAGCATTGAGTCCTAGATTGAGAGAAGAAATATCTTCCCATTAAAACTACACACAAGCATTCTGTTAAACTTCTTTCTATTCTGTTCATTCATCTCACAGAGTAGAACCTTTCTTTTGATTGAGCAGTTTTGAAACACTCTTTTTGTAGAATCTGCAAGTTGACATTTGGAGCGCTTTGAGACCTACCGTGAAAAAAAAAATCTTCAAATAAAAAATACACACAATCACTCTGTGAAACTTCTTTCTGATCTGTGCATTCATCTAACTGAGTTGAAACTTTCTTTTGATTGAGCAATTTTGAAACACACTTTTTGTAGAATCTGCAAGAGGATATTTGGAGAATATTGAGGCCTTCGGTGAAAAACGAAATATCTTCCCATTAAAACTACACAGAAGCATTCTTTGAAACTTCTTTCTGATCTGTGCATTCATCTAACAGAGTTGAACCTTTCCTTTGATTGAGCAATTTTGAAACACTCTTTTTGTATAATCTGTAAGTGGACATTTGGAGATCTTTGAGGCCTATGGTGAAAAACGAAGTATCTTCAAGTAAAAATTGCACAGAATACTTCTGTGAAAATTCCTTCTATTCTCTGCACTCATCTCACACAGTTGAACCTTTCTTTTGATTGAGCAGTTTTGAAACATTGTTTTTGTATAAACTGCAAGTGGACATTTAGAGTGCTTTGAGAAATTTCATGGAAAAACGAATATCTTCAAATACAAACTACACAAAAATAATCTGTGAAACTCCTTTATGAAGTGTGCATTCATCTCAGAGAGTGGAACCATTCTTTGGTTTGTAGCTTTGAAACGGGCTTTTTGTAGAATCTACAATTGGACATTTTTAAGCATTGAGGCCTATGGTGAAAAAAGAAACGTCTTCTCATAAAAACTACACAGAAGATTTCAGTGAAACTTCTTTTTTATCTGTGCATTCATCTAACAGAGTTGAACCTTACTTTTTATTGCGCAGTTTTGAAACACTTTTTTTGTAGAATCTGCAAGTGTACATTTGGAGAACATGCAGGCATACGGTGAAAAATGAAATATCTTCCCATAAAAACTACACAGAAGCATTCTGTGAAACTTCTGTCTATTCTGTTCATTCATCTAACAGAGTAGAAACTTTCTTTTGATTGAGCAGTTTTGAAACACTATTTTTGCAGAATCTGCAAGTGGACATTTGGAGATCTTTAAGGCCTATGGTGAAAAACGAAATATCTTCAAGAAAAAACTACACAGAATACTTCTGTGAAAATTCTTTCTATTCTCTGCATTAATCTCACAGAGTTGAACTTTTCTTTTCATTCAGCAGTTTTGAAACACACTTTTTGTATAAACTGTAAGTGTACATTTGGAGCGCATTAAGGCCTATCATGGAAAAAGGAAAACCTTCTAATAAAAACTACACAGAAATAATCTCTGAAACTACTTTATGAACTGTGCATTCACCTCAGTGAGTGGAAAATTTCTTTTAATTGTGCAGCTTAGAAAAAAGTTTTTGTAGAATCTGCAATTGGACATTTCTAGAGCATTGAGGCCTGCTGTGAAAAAAGAAATATCTTCCCATAAAAACTACAGGGAAGCATTCTGTGAAACTTCCTTGTGATCTGCACATTCATCTAACAGAGTTGAACCCTACTTTTGATTGAGCGGTTTTGAGAAACTCTTTTTGTAGAATCTGCAAGTGGATATTAGGCGAACATTGAGACCTCTGGTGAAAAACGAAATATCTTCCCATAAACACTACACAGAAGCATTCTGTGAAACTACTTTCTATTCAGTGCGTTCAGCTCACAGAGTAGAACCTTTCTTTTGATTGAGCAGTTTTGAAACACTCTTTTTGTAGAATCTGCAAGTGGACATTTTGCACGCTTTGACACCAATCGTAGAAATGGAATATCTTCAAATGAAAACTACACAGAAGCATTCTGTGAAACTTCTTTCTGATCTGTGCATTCATCTAACAGAGTCGAACCTTTCTTTTGATTGAGCTGTTTTGAAACACTTTTTTTGTAGTATCTGCAAGAGGACGTTTTGAGTGCTTTGATGCCTATCGTGGAAAAGGAATATCTTCAAATAAAAACTACACAGAAGTAATCTGCAGAACTCCTTTACGAACTGTGCATTCATCTCAGAGAGTGGAACCTTTCTTTTGATGTGCAGCTTATCAACAGGCTTTTTGTAGAATCTGCAAATGGACATTTCTAGAGCAGTGAGGCCTATGGTGAATAAGGAAATATCTTCCCATAAAAACTACATGGAAGCATTCTGTGAAACTTCTTTCTGCTCTGTGCATTTATGTAACAGAGTTGAACCTTTCTTTTCATAGAGCTGTTTTGAAACACTCTTTTTGTAGAATCTGCATGTGGATATTAGGAGAACATTGAGGCCTATGGTGAAAAACGAAATATCGTCCCATTAAAACTATGCAGAAGCATTCTGTGAAACTTCTTTCTTATCTGTGCATTCATCTAACTGAGTTGAACCTTTCTTTGAGCAGTTTTGAAAAACTCTTTTTGTAGCATATGCAAGTGGACATTTGGAGAACATTGAGGCCTTCGGTGAAAAACGAAATATCTTCCCATAAAAAATACACAGAAGCATACTCCAAAACTTCTTTCCATTCTGTTCATTCATCTCACAGAGTAGAACCTTTCTTTTCATTGAGCAGTTATGAAACACTCCTTTTGTAGAAACTGCAAGTGGACATTTGGAGCACTTTGAGGCTTATCGTGGAAAAAGGAATATCTTCTAATCGAAACTACACAGAAGTAATCTGTAAAACTTCTTTATAACACGTGCATTCATCTCAGAGTGTGGAACATTTCTTTTGACTGTGCAGCTTTGAAACAGGCTTTTTGTAGAATCTGCATTTGGACATTTGGAGAGAATTGAGACCTAGGGTGATAAAAGAAATATCTTCCCATAAAAACTACACAGAAGCATTTTGTGAAACTTCTTTCTGATCTTCACATTCATCTAACAGAATGGAAGTTTTCTTTTGATTGAGCAGTTTTGAAACAGTCTTTTTTTAGAATCTGCAACTGGATATTTGGAAAACATTGAGGCTTACGGTAAAAAATGAAATATCTTCCCATTAAAACAACACAGAAACATTCTGTGAAACTTCTTTCTCTTCTGTTCATTCATCTTACAGTTTAGAACCTTTATTTTTATTGAGCTGTTTTGAAACACTCTTTTTGTAGAATCTGCAAGTGGATATTTGGAGAACATTGAGGCCTACAGTGAAAAACAAAATATCTTCCCATTAAAACTACACAGAAGCATTCTGTGAGACTTCTTTCTGATCTGTGCATTCATCTAACAGAGTAGAACGTTTCTTTTGATTGAGCAGTTTTCAAACACCCTTTTTGTAGAATCTGCAAGTGGACATTTGGAGACCTTTGCGGCCTATGGTGAAAAACGAAATATCTTCATGTAAAAACTACACAGAATACTTCTGTGAAAATTCTTTCTATTCTCTGCATTCATCTTACAGAATTGAACCGTTCTTTTGATTGAGCAGTTTTGACACACTCTTTTAGTATAAACTGCAAGTGGACATTTAGGGTGCTTCGAGGCCTATCGTGGCAAAAGTAATATCTTCAAATAAAAACAACACCGAAGTAATCTGTGAAACTTCTTTTTGATCTCTGCTTTCATCTCAGAGAGTTTAACCTTTCTTTTGATTGTGCAGCTTTGAAACAGGCTTTTTGTAGAATCTGCAATTGGAGATTTCTAGAGCATCGAGGCCTATGGTGAAAAAAAATATATCTTCCCATAAAAACTACCCAGAAGCATTCTGTGAAACTTCTTTCTGATCTGTGCATTCATCTAACAGAGTTCAACCTTTCTTTTGATTTAGCAGTTTTGAAACACTCTTTTTGTAGAATCTGCAAGTGGACATTTGGAGCTCTTTGAGGCCAATCGTGGAAACGGAATATCATCAAATAAAAACTACACAGAAGCATTCTCTGAAACTTCTTTCTGATCTGAGTATTCATCTAACTGAGTTGAACCTTTCTTTTCACTGAGCTGTTTTGAAACACTCTTTTTGTAGAATCTGCAAGTGGATATTTGGAGAAAATTGAGGCCTATGGTGAAAAACGAAATATCTTCCCATTAAAACTACACGGAAGCATTCTGTGAAACTTCTTTCTGATGTGTGCATTCATCTAACCGAATTGAGACTTATTTTTGATTGAGCAGTTTTGAAACACTCTTTTTGTAGAATCTGAAAGTGGATATTTGGGCAAAATTGAGGCCTATGGTGAAAAACGAAATATCTTCCCATGAAAACTACATGGAAGCATTCTGTGAAACTACTTTCTGATCTGTGCATTCATCCAACAGAGTTGAACCTTACTTTTGATTCAGCAGTTTTGAAACACTCTTTTTGTAGAATCTGTAAGTGGACATTTGGAGTACTTTGAGGCCTACGGTGAAAAACGAAGTGTCTTCCAAAAAAAACTACACAGAAGCATTCTGTGAAACTTCTTTCTATTCTTTTTATTCATCTCACGGAGTAGAACCTTTCTTTTGATTGAGAAGTTTTGAAACACTCTTTTTGTAGAATTTGCCAGTGGACATTTGGAGTGCTTTGAGGCCTATCCTGGAAAAAGGAATATCTTCAAATAAAAACTACACAGAAGCATTCTGTGAAACTTCTCTCTGATCTGTGCATTCATCTCACTGAGTTGAACCTTTCATTTGACTGAAGTGTTTTGAAACACTCTTTTTGTAGAATCTTCAAGTGCATATTTCGAGAACATTGAGGCCTACGGTGAAAAATATCTTCCCATTAAAACTATACAGAAGCATTCTGTGAAACTTCTTTCTCATCCGTGCATTCATCTAACAGAGTAGAACCTTTCTTTTGATTGAGCAGTTTTGAAACACTCTTTTTATAGAATCTGAAAGTGGACATTAGGAGATCTTTGAGGTCTAAGGTGAAAAACGAAATAGCTTCCAGTAAAAACAACACGGAATACTTCTGTGAAAATTCTTTCTATTCTCTGCATTCATCTCACAGAGTTGAACCTTTCTTTTGATTCAGCAGTTTTGAAACATCTTTTTGTATAAACTGCAAGTGGGCTTTTGGAGCGCTTTGAGGCCTATCGTGGAAAAAGTAATATCTTCAAATAAAAAGTACACAGAATAATCTGTCAAACTTCTTTATGAACTATTCATTCATCTCAGACACTGGAACTTTTCTTTTGATCGTGTAGCTTTGAAACAGGCCTTTTTAGAATCTGCAATTGGACATTTCTAGAGCATTGAGGCCTATGGTGAAAAAAGAAATATCTTCCCATAAAAACCACACAGAAGCATTCTGTGAGACTTTTTTCTATTCTGCTCATTCATCTCATAGAGTAGAACTTTTCTTTTAATTGAGCAGTTTTGAAACACTCCTTTTGTAGAATCTGCAAGTGGATATTTGGAGTGTCTTGAGGCCTCCCGTGTAAAAAGGAATAGCTGCAAATGAAAACTACACAGAAGCGTTCTGTGAAACTTCTTTCTGATCTGTGCATTCATCTCAGAGAGTGGAAACTTTCTTTTGATTGTTCAGCTTTGAAACAGGCTTTTTGTAGAATCTGTTACTGAACATTTTTAGAGAATTTTGGCATGTGGTGAAAAAAGAAATATCTTCCCATAGAAACTACTTGGAATCATTCTGTGAAACTTCTTTGTGATATGTGCATTCATCTAACAGATTTGAAACTTTCTTTTGATTGAGCTGTTTTGAAACACTCTTTTTGTAGAATCTGCAAGTGGATACTTGGAGGGATTTGAGGCCTATCATGGAGAAAGGAATATCTTCAAATAAAAACTACACAGAAACATTCTGTGAAACTTCTTTCTGATCTGTGCATTCATCTCACTGAGTTGAACCTTTTTTTTAATTGAGCTGTTTTGAAACACTGTTTTTGTAGAATCTGCAAGTGGATATTTGGAGAAAAATGAGGCCTACAGTTAAAAACGAAATATCTTCCCATTGAAACTACACAGAAACATTCTGTGAAACTTCTTGCTGATCTGTGCATTCCTCTAACACAGTAGAAGATTTCTTTTGATTGAGCAGTTTTGAAACACTCTTTTTGTAGAATCTGCAAGTGGACATTTTGATATCTTTGAGACCAACGGTTAAAAACGAAATATCTTCAAATAAAAACTACATAAAATACATCTGTGAAAATTCTTTCTATTCTCTACGTACATCTCACAGAGTTGAACCTTTCTTTTGATTCAGTATTTTTGAAACACTCTTTTTGTGTAAACTGCAAGTGGACATTTGGAGTGCTTTGGGGCCTATCGTGCAAAAAGGAATATCTTCAAATAAAAACTATGCAGAAGTAATCTGTGAAACTTATTAATGAACTGTGCTTTCATCTCAGAGAGTGGAACTTTCTTTTGATTTTGCAGCTTTGAAACAGGCTTTTTGTAGAATCTGCAGTTTGACATTTCTAGAGCTTTGCAGCCTTTGGTGAAAAAAGAAACATCTTCCCATAAAAACTACACGGAAGCATTCTGTGAAACTCCTTTCTGATCTGTGCATTCATCAAAAAGAGTTGAACCTTACTTTTCATGGAGCAGTTTTCAAAAACTCTTTTTATAGAACCTGCAAGTCATCGTTTGGAGAACATTGAGGCCTACAGTGAAAAACGAAATACCTTCCAATAAAAACTACACAGAAGCATTCTGTGAAACTTCTTTCTATTATGTTCATTCATCTCACAGGGTAGAACCTTTCTTTTGATTGAGCAGTTTTCAAACACTCTTTTTGTAGAATCTGCAAGTGGACATTTGGAGCGCTTTGAGGCCTATCGTGGAAAAAGGAATATCTTCAAATAAAAACTGCACAGAAGCATTCTGTGAAACTTCTTTCCGATCTGTGCATTCATCTAACTGAGTTGAACCTTTCTTTTGATTGAGCTGTTTTGAAACACTCTTTTTGTAGTATCTGCATTTGGATATTTGGAGAGCATTGAGGCCTAGGGTTAGAAAAAATATATCTTCCGATAAAAACTACACAGAAGCATTCTGTGAAACTTCTTTCTGATCTCTGCATTCATCGAACTGAGTTGAAACTTTCTTTTGATTGAGCAGTTTTGAAACACTCTTTTTGTTGATTCTGCATGTGGATATTTGGAGAATATTGAGGACTATGGTGAAAAATGAAATATCTTCCTGTTAAAACTACACAGAAGCATTCTTTGAAACTACTCTCTGATCTGTGCATTCATCTGACAGAGTAGAAAATTTCTTTTGATGGAGCAGTTTTGAAACACTCTTTTTGTAGAATCTACAAGTGGACATTTGGAGATCTTTGAGACCGACGGTTAAAAACGAAATATCTTCAAGTAAAAACTACACAGAATACATCTGTGAAAATTCTTTCTATTCTCTACATACATCTCACAGAGTTGAAACTTTCTTTTGATTCAGTAGTTTTGAAACACCGTTTTTGTGTAAATTGCAAGTGGAAATTTGGAGTGCTTTGAGGCCTATCATGGAAAACGGAATATCTTCAAATAAAAACTATGCAGAAGTAATCTGTGAAACTTATTTATGAACTGGCTTTCATCTCAGAGAGTGGAAATTTCTTTTGATTGTGCAGCTTTGAAACAGGCTTTTTGTAGAATCTACAGTTGGACATTTCTAGAGCTTTGCGGCCTTTGGTGAAAAAAGAAATATCTTCCCATAAAAACTACATGGAAGCATTCTGTGAAACTCCTTTCTGATCAGTGCATTCATCAAAAAGAGTTGAACCTTACTTTTGATGGAGCAGTTTTGAAAATCTCTTTTTATAGAACCTGCAAGTCGATGTTTGGAGAACATTGAGGCCTACAGTGAAAAACGAAATACCTTCCAATAAAACTACACAGAAGCATTCTGTGAAACTTCTTTCTATTCTGTTCATTCATCTCACAACGTAGAACCTTTCTTTTGACTGAGCAGTTTTGAAATAGTCTTTTTGTAGAATCTGCACCTGTACATTTGGAGACCATTGAAGCCTATGGTAAAAAATGAAGTATCCTCCCATAAAAACTACACAGAAGAATTCTGTGAAACTCCTTTCTGATCTGTGCATTCATCTAACTGAGTTGAATCTTTGTTTTGATTGAGCTGTTTTGAAAAACACTTTTTGTAGAATCTGCAAGTGGTCATTTGGAGAACCTTGAGGCCTATGGTGAAAAACCAAATATCTTCCTATAAAAACTACAGAGAAGCATTCTGTGAAACTTCTTTCTATTCGTTTCATTCATCTCACAGAGTAGAACCTTTCTTTTCATTGAGCAGATTTGAAACACTCTTTTTGTGTAAGCTGCAAGTTTTAGTTTGGAGTGCTTTGAGGCCTATCGTGGAAAAAGTAATATCTTCAAACTAAAACTACACAGAAGTAATCTGTGAAACTGCTTTATCAACTGTGCATTCATCACAGAGGATGGAACTTTATTTTGATTCTGCAGCTTTGAAACTGGCTTTTTGTAGAATCTGCATTTGGACGTTCAGAGAGCATCGAGGCCTATGGTGAGAAAAGAAATATCTTCCCATAAAAACTACACGGAAGCATTCTGTGAAACTTCTTTCTGATCTGTCCATTCATCGAACTGAGTTCAACCTTTCTTTTGATTGAGCTGTTTTGAAACACTCTTTTTGTGAATCTGCAAGTGGATATTTGGAGAACATTGAGGCCTATGGTGAAAAACGAAATATTTTCCCATTACAACTACACAGAAGCATTCTGTGAAACTTCTTTCTGATCTGTGCATTCATCTAACAGAGTAGAAACTTTCTTTTGATTGAGCAGTTTTGAAACACTCTTTTGTAGAATCTGCAAGTGGATATTTGGAGAACATTGAGGCCTATGGTGAAAAACGAAATATCTTCCCATTACAACTACACAGAAGCATTCTGTGAAACTTCTTTCTGATCTGTGCATTCATCTAACAGAGTAGAACCTTTCTTTTGATTGAGCAGTTTTGAAACACTCTTTTGTAGAATCTGCAAGTGAACATTTTGAGATATTTGGGGCCTATGGTGAAAAACGAAGTATCTTCAAGTGAAAACTACACAGAATGTTTCTGTGAAAATTCTTTCTGTTCTCTGCATTCTTCTCACAGTGTTGAACCTTTCTTTTGGTTGAGCAGTTTTAAAACACTCTTTTTGTATAAACTGCAAGTGGACATTTGGAGCGCTTTGAGGCCTATCGTGGAAAAGGGAATATCTTCAATTAAAAACTACACAGAAGTAATCTCTGAAACTTCTTTATGAACTGAGCATTCATCTCAGAGAGTGGAACCTTTGCTTTGATTGTTTAGCTTTGAAACAGGCCTTTTGTAAAATCTGCAATTGGACATTTCTAGAGCATTGAGGCTTATGGTGAACAAAGGAATATCTTCCCATAAAAACTACACGAAAGCATTCTGTGAAACTTTTTCTGATCTCTGCATTCATCTAACAGAGTTGAATCTTTCTTTGATTTAGCAGTTTTGAAGCACTCTTTTTGTAGAATCTGCAGGTGGACATTTGGAGAACTTTGATACCTAGGGTGAAAAACATTTTCCCATAAAAACTACACAGAAGAATTCTGTGAAACTTCTTTCTATTCTGCCCATTCATCCTACAGGGTAGAACCTTTCATTCGATTTTTCAGTTTTGAAACACTCATTTTGTAGAATCTGCAAGTGGACATTTGGAGCACTTTGAGGCCTATCGTGGAACAAGGAATATCAGCAAATGAAAACTACACAGAATTAATCTGTGAAACATTTTATGAACTGTGCTTTCATCTCAGAGAGTGGAATCTTTTTTTGATTGTGCAGCTTTGAAACAGGCTTTTTGTAGAATCTACAATTGGACATTTCTACAGCATTGAGGCCTACGGTGAAAAAAGGAATATCTTGCCATAAAAACTACATGGAAGCATTCTGAGAAACTTCTTTCTGATCTGTGCATTCATCTAACGGATTTGAACCTTACTTTTGATTGCGCAGTTTTGAAACAATCTTTCTGTAATGTCTGCAAGTGGACATTTGGAGAACTTTGAGGCCTACAGTGAAAAACGAAATATCTTCGCATAAAAACTACAAAGAAGCATTCTGTGAAACTTCTCTCTATTCTGTTCATTCATCTCACAGAGTAGAACCTTTCTTTTGATTGAGCAATTTTGAAACACTCTTTTTGTGGAATCTGCAAGGGGAAATTTTGAGCACTTTGGGGCCTATCATGGTAAAAGGAATATCTTCAAATAAAAACTACACAGAAGCATTCTGGGAAACTTCTTTCTGATCTGTGCGTACATCTAACTAAGTTGAAACTTTCTTTTGATTGAGCTGCTTTGAAACACTCTTTTTGTAGAATCTGCAAGTGGATATTTGGAGAATATTGAGGCCTATGGGGAAAAACGAAATATCTTCCCTTTAAAACTACACAGAAGCATTCTGTGAAACTTCTTTCTGATTTGTGCATTCAGCTAACAGAATAGAACATTTCTTTTGACTGAGCAGTTTTGAAACACTCTTTTTGTAGAATCTGCAAGTGGACATTTGGAGAACATTGAGACCTACAGTGAAAAACGAAATACGTTCCCATAAAAACTAAACAGAAGCATTCTGTGAAACTTCTTTCTATTGTGTTCATTGGTCTCACAGAGTAGATCCTTCCTTTTAATTGAGCAGTTTTGAAACACTCTATTTGTAGAATCTGCAAGTGGATATTTGGAGCGCTTTGAGAACTATTGTGTAAAAAGGAATATCTTCAAATAAAAACCACACAGAAGTAATCTGTGAAACTTCTTTCTATTCTGTTCATTCATCTCACAGAGTTGAAACTCACTTTTGATTGAGGAGTTTTGAAACACACTTTTTGTAGAGTCTTCAAGTGGACATTTGGAGAACATTGAGGCCTACGGTGAAAAACGAAATATCTTCCCATCAAAACGACACAGCGGTAATTGTGAAACATCTTTCTATTCTGTTCATTCATCTCACAGAGTAGAACATTTCTTTTGTTTGAGGACTTTTGAAACACTCTTTTTGTAGAATCTGCAAGTGGACATTTCGAGCGCTTTGAGGCCTATCGTGGAAAAAGGAATATCTTCAAATAAAAACTACACAGAATCATACTGTGAAATTTCTTTCTGATCTTTTCATTCTTCTAACTGAGTTGAAACTTTGTTTTGATTGAGCTGTGTGAAACACACTTTTTACAGAATCTGCAAGTGGCCATTTGAGAACACTGAGGCCTATGGTGAAAAACAAAATATCTTCCCATAAAAACTACACAGAAGCGTTTTGTTAAACTTCTTTCTATTCTGTTCATTCATCTCACAGAGTAGAAACTTTCCTTTTATTGAGCAGTTTTGAAACACTCTTTTTGTAAAAACTCCAAGTGGACGTTTGGAGTGCTTTGAGGCCTATCATGGAAAAAGGAATATCTTCAAATTAAAACTACACAGAAGTAATCTCTGAAACTTCTTTATCAACTGTGCATTCACCTCAGAGTGTGGAACCTTTCTTTTGATTGCGCAGCTTTGAAACAGGCTTTCTGTAGAATCTGCATTGGGACATTGGGAGAGAATTGAGGCCTATTGTGAGAAAAGAAATATCTTCCCCTAAAAACTACATGGAAGCATTCTGTGAAACTTCTTTCTGATCTGTGCATTCATCTAACAGAGTTTAACCTTTCTTTGGAATGATTAGTTTTGAAACACTTTTTGTAGAATCTGCAGGTGGACATTTGGAGAACATTGAGGCCTTCGATGAAAAATGAAATATCTTCCCATAAAAACTACACATAAACATTCTCTGAAACTACTCTCTATTCTGTTCATTCGTCTCACAGAGTAGAGCCTTTCTTTTGGTTGACCATTTTTTTTTTTTATACTTTAGGTTTTAGGGTACATGTGCACAATGTACAGGTTTGTTACGTATGTATCCATGTGCCATGTTGATTTCCTGCACCCATTAACTCGTCATTTAGCATTAGGTATATTTCTTAATGCTGTCCCTCCCCCCTACCCCCACCCGACAACAGTCCCCAGAATGTGATGTTCCCCTTCCTGTGTCCATGAGTTCTCATTGTTCAATTCCCACCTATGAGTGCGAACATGTGGTGTTTGGTTTTTTGTCCTTGCGATAGTTTACTGAGAATGATGTTTTCCAGTTTCATCCTTGTCCCTACAAAGGACACGAACTCATCATTTTTTATGGCTGCATAGTATTCCATGGTGTATATGTGCCACATTTTCTTAATCCAGTCTATCATTGTTGGACATTTGGGTTGGTTCCAACTCTTTGCTGTTGTGAATAGTGCCGCAATAAACATACATGTGCATGTGTCTTTATAGCAGCATGATTTATAGACCTTTGGGTATATACCCAGTAATGGGATGGCTGGGTCAAATGGTATTTCTAGTTCTAGATCCCTGAGGAATCGCCACACTGACTTCCACAATGGTTGAACTAGTTTACAGTCCCACCAACAGTGTAAAAGTGTTCCTATTTCTCCACATCCTCTCCAGCACCTGTTGTTTCCTGCTTTTTTAATGATGGCCATTGTAACTGGTGTGAGATGGTATCTCACTGTGGTTTTGATTTGCATTTCTCTGATGGCCAGTGATGATGAGCATTTCTTCATGTGTTTTTTGGCTGCATAAATGTCTTCTTTTGAGAAGTGTCTGTTCATGTCCTTTGCCCACTTTTTGATGGGGTTGTTTGTTTTTTTCTTGTAAATTTGTTTGAGTTCATTGTAGATTCTGGATATTAGCCCTTTGTCAGATGAGTAGGTTGCAAAAATTTTCTCCCATTCTGTAGGTTGCCTGTTCACTCTGATGGTAGTTTCTTTTGCTGTGCAGAAGCTCTTTAGTTTAATGAGATCCCATTTGTCGATTTTGGCTTTTGTTGCCATTGCTTTTGGTGTTTTAGACATGAAGTCCTTGCCCACGCCTATGGCCTGAATGGTATTGCCTAGGTTTTCTTGTAGGATTTTAATGGTTTTAGGTCTAACATTTAAGTCTTTAATCCATCTTGAATTAATTTTTGTATAAGGTGTAAGGAAGGGATCCAGTTTCAGCTTTCTACATATGGCTAGCCCGTTTTCCCAGCACCATTTATTAAATAGGGAATCCTTTCCCTATTTCTTGTTTTTGTCAGGTTTGTCAAAGATCAGATAGTTGTAGATATGCGGCATCATTTCTGAGGGCTCTGTTCTGTTCCATTGATCTATATCTCTGTTGTGGTACCCGTACCATGCTGTTTTGGTTACTGTAGCCTTGTAGTATAGTTTGAAGTCAGGTAGGGTGATGCCTCCAGCTTTGTTCTTTTGGCTTAGGATTGACTTTGCAATGCGGGCTCTTTTTTGGTTCCATATGAACTTTAAAGTAGTTTTTTCCAATTCTGTGAAGAAAGTCATTGGTAGCTTGATGGGGATGGCACTGAATTTATAAATTACTTTGGGCAGTATGGCCATTTTCACGATATTGATTCTTCCAATCCATGAGCATGGAATGTTCTTCCATTTGTTTGTATCCACTTTTATTTCATTGAGCAGTGGTTTGTAGTTCTCCTTGAAGAGGTCCTTCACATCCCTTGTAAGTTGGATTCCTAGGTATTTTATTCACTTTGAAGCAATTGTGAATGGGAGTTCACTCATGATTTGGCTCTCTGTTTGTCTGTGATTGGTGTACAAGAATGCTTGTGATTTTTGTACATTGATTTTGTATCCTGAGACTTTGCTGAAGTTGCTAATCAGTTTAAGGAGATTTTGGGCTGAGACGATGGGATTTTCTAGATATACAGTCATGTCATCTGCAAACAGGGACAACTTGACTTCCTCTTTTCCTAATTGAATACCCTTTATTTCCTTCTCCTGCCTGATTGCTCTGGCCACAACTTCCAGCACTATGTTGAATAGGAGTGGTGAGAGAGGCATCCCTGTCTTGTGCCAGTTTTCAGAGGGAATGCTTCCAGTTTTTGCCCATTCAGTATGATATTGGCTGTGGGTTTGTCGTATATAGCTCTTATTATTTTGAGATATGTCCCATCAATACCTAATTTATTGAGAGTTTTTAGCATGAAGGGTTGTTGAATTTTGTCAAAGGCCTTTTCTGCATCTATTGAGATAATCATGTGGTTTTTGTCTGTGGTTCTGTTTATATGCTGGATTACATTTATTGATTTGCATATGTTGAACCAGCCTTGCATCCCAGGGATGAAGCCCACTTGATCATGGTGTATAAGCTTTTTGATGTGCTGCTGGATTCGGTTTGCCAGTATTTTATTGAGGATTTTTGCATCAATGTTCATCAAGGATATTGGACTAAAATTCTCTTTTTTGGTTGTGTCTCTGCCTGGCTTTGGTATCAGGATGATGCTGGCTTCATAAAATATGTTAGGGAGGATTCCCTCTTTTTCTATCAATTGGAATAGTTTCAGAAGGAATGGTACCAGTTCCTCCTTGTACCTCTGGTAGAATTCAGCTGTGAATCCATCAGGTCCTGGACTCTTTTTTGTTGGTAAGCTATTGATTATTGCCACAATTTCAGAACCTGTTTTTGGTCTGTTCAGAGATTCGACTTCTTCCTGATTTAGTCTTGGGAGGGTGTATTTGTCGAGGAATTTATCCATTTCTTCTAGATTTTCTAGTTTATTTGCATAGAGGTGTTTGTAGTATTCTCTGATGGTAGATTGTATTTCTGTGGGATCGGTGGTGATATCCCCTTTTTCATTTTTTATTGCATCTATTTGATTCTTCTCTCTTTTCTTCTTTATTAGTCTTGCTAGCGGTCTATCAATTTTGTTGATCTTCTCAAAAAACCAGCTCCTGGATTCATTAATTTTTTGAAGGGTTTTTTGTGTCTCTATTTCCTTCAGTTCTGCTCTGATTTTAGTTATTTCTAGCCTTCTGCTACCTTTTGAATGTGTCTGCTCTTGCTTTTCTAGTTCTTTTAATTGTGATGTTAGGGTGTGAATTTTGGATCTTTCCTGCTTTCTCTTGTGGGAATTTAGTGCTATAAATTTCCCTCTACACACTGCTTTGAACGTGTCCCAGAGATTCTGGTATGTTGTGTCTTTGTTCTCGTTGGTTTCAAAGAACATCTTTATTTCTGCCTTCATTTCATTATGTACCCAATAGTCATTCAGGAGCAGGTTGTTCAGTTTCCATGTAGTTGAGGTGTTTTGAGTGAGCTTTTTAATCCTGAGTTCTAGTTTGATTGCACTGTGGTCTGAGAGACAGTTGTTATAATTTCTGTTCTTTTACATTTGCTGAGGAGAGCTTTACTTCCAACTATGTGGTCAATTTTGGAATAGGTGTGGTGTGGTGCTGAAAAAAATGTATATTCTGTTGATTTGGGGTGGAGAGTTCTGTAGATGTCTATTAGGTCCACTTTGTTTAGAGCTGAGTTCAATTTCTGGATATCCTTGTTAACTTTCTGTCTCGATGATCTGTCTAATGTTGACAGTGGGGTGTTAAAATCTCCCATTATTATTGTGTGGGAGTTTAAGTCCCTTTGTAGGTCACTCAGGACTTGCTTTATGAATCTGGGTGCTCCTGTGTTGGTTGCATATATATTTAGGATACTTAGCTCTTCTTGTTGAATTGATCCCTTTACCATTATGTAATGGCCTTCTTTGTCTCTTTTGATCTTTGTTGGTTTAAAATCTATTTTATCAGAGACTAGGATTGCAACCCCTGCCTTTTTTTGTTTTCCATTTGCTTGATAGATCTTCCTCCATCCCTTTATTTTGAGTCTATGTGTGTCTCTGCACGTGAGATGGGTTTCCTGAATACAGCACACTGATGGGTCCTGACTCCTTATCCAGTTTGCCAGTCTGTGTCTTTTAACTGGAGCATTTAGCCCATTTACATTTAACATTAATATTGTTATGTGTGAATCTGATCCTGTCATTATGATGTTAGTTGGTTATTTTGCTCATTAATTGATGCAGTTTCTTCCTAGCCTCGATGGTCTTTACAATTTGGCATGTTTTTGCAGTGGCTGGTACCGGTTGTTCCTTTCCATGTTTAGTGCTTTCTTCAGGAGCTCTTTTAGGGCAGGCCTGGTGGTGACAAAATCACTCAGCGTTTGCTTGTCTGTAAAGTATTTTATTTCTCCTTCACTTATGAAGCTTAGTTTGGCTGGATAGGAAATTCTGGGTTGAAAATTCTTTTCTTTAAGGATGTTGAATATCGGCCCCCACTCTCTTCTGGCTTGTAGAGTTTCTGCTGAGAGATCAGCTGTTAGTCTGATGGGCTTCCCTTTGTGGGTAACCCGACCTTTCTCTCTGGCTGCCCTTAACATTTTTTCCTTCATTTCAACTTTGGTGAATCTGGTAATTATGTGTCTTGGAGTTGCTCTTCTCGAGGAGTATCTTTGTGGCGTTCTCTGTATTTCCTGAATATGAATGTTGGCCTGCCTTGCTAGATTGGGGAAGTTCTCCTGGATAATATCTTGCAGAGTGTTTTCCAACTTGGTTCCATTCTCCCCGTCATTTTCAGGTATACCAATCAGACGTAGGTTTGGTCGTTTCACGTACTCCCAAATTTCTTGGAGGCTTTGTTCATTTCTTTTTATTCTTTTTTCTCTAGACTTCCCTTCTCGCTTCATTTCATTCGTTTCATCTTCCATCAGCGATACCCTTTCTTTCAGTTGATCGCATCTGCTACTGAGGCTTCTGCAATCTTCACGTAGTTCTAGAAACTTGGCTTTCAGCTCCATCATCTCCTTTAAGCCCTTCTCTCCATTGGTTATTCTAGTTATCCATTCTTCTAATTTTTTTTCAAAGTTTTTAACTTCTTTGCTATTGTTTTGAATTTCCTCCCGTAGCTCAGAGTAGTTTGATCATCTGAAGCCTTCTTCTCTCAACTCGTCAAAGTCATCCTCCATCCAGCTTTGTTCCATTGCTGGTGAGGAACTGCGTTCCTTTGGAGGAGGAGAGGTGCTCTGCTTTTTAGAGTTTCCAGTTTTTCTGCTCTGTTTTTTCCCCATCTTTGCAGTTTTATCTACTTTTTGTCTTTGATGATGGTGATGTACAGATGGGTTTTTGGTGTGGATGTCCTTTCTGTTTGTTAGTTTTCCTTCTACCAGACAGGACCCTCAGCTGCAGGTCTGTTGGAGTTTACTAGAGGTCCATTCCAGACCCTGTTTGGCTGGGTCTCAGCAGTGGTGGCTCAAAAAGAAACGCAGAAATCACCAGTCTTCTGTGTCGCTCGGGCTGGGAGCTGGAGACCGGAGCTTTTCCTATTCAGCCATCTTGGCTCCACCCCCCGGTTGACCATTTTTGAATCACTGTTTTTGTAGAATCTGCAAGTGGACATTTGGAGCGCTTTGAGACCTATCGTGGAAGAAGCAATAATCTACAAATAAAAACTACACAGAAGCATTCAGTGAAAATTCTTTATGATCTGTGCATTCATCTAACTGAGTTGAACCTTTCTTTTGATTGAGCTGTTTTGAAACACTCTTTTTGTAGAATCTGCAAGTGGATATCTGGAGTATATTGACGCCTACTGTGAAAAACGAAATATCTTCCCTTTAAAACTACACTGAAACATTCTGTGAAACTTCTTTCTTATCTGTGCATTCATCTAACTAGGTAGAAACTTTCTTATTATTGAGCTGTTTTGAAACACTCTTTTGGAGAATCTGCAGGTGGATATTTGGAGAACATTGATGTCCATGGTGAGAAAGGAAATATCTTCGCATTAAAACTACACAGAAGCATTCTTTGAAACTTCTTTCTGATCTGTGCATTCATCTAACAGAATAGAACCTTTCTTTTGATTGAGCAGTTTTGAAACACTCTTTCTGTAGAATCTGCATGTAGTCATTTGGAGATCTTTGAGGCCTATGGTGAAAAATGAAATAACTTCAAGTAAAAACTACACAGAATTCTTCTCTGAAAATTCTTTCTATTCTCTGCATTCATCTCACAAAGTTAAAACTTTCTTTTGATTGAGCAGTTTTGAATCACTCCTTTAAAATAAGCTGGAAGTAGACATTTGGAGCGCTTTGAGGCCTATGGTGGAAAAAGTAATATCTTCAAATAAAAACTACACAGAAGTAATCTGTGAAACTTCTTTATGAACTGTGCATTCATCTCACAGAATGGAACCTTTCTTTTGATTGTGCAGCTTTGAAACAGGCTTTTTTTAGAATCTGCAATTGGACATTTCTACAGCATTGAGGCCTATGGTGAAAAAAGAAATATCTTCCCATAAAAACTACACAGAAGTATTCTGAGAAACTTCTTTCTGGTCTGTGCATTCATCTAACAGATTTGAACCTTACTTATGATTGAGCAGTTTTGAAACACTCTTTTGTAGATTCTACAAGAGGACATTTTTAGAACTTTGAGGCTTACGGTGAAAAACGAAATATCTTCCCATAAAAACTACACAGAAGAATTCTGTGAAACTTCTTTCTATTCTGTTCATTCATCTCACAGTGTAGAACCTTACTTTTGATTGAGCAGTTTTGAAAAACTCTTTTTGTAGAATCTGAAAGTGGACATTTGGAGTGCTTTGAGTCCAATCATGGAAAAAAGAATATCTTCACATAAAAACTACACAGAATCATTCTGTGAAACTTCTTTTGGATCTGTGTATTCATCTAACTGAGTTGAACCATTCTTTTCATGGGGCTGTTTTGAAACACTCGTTTTGTAGAATCTGCAAGTGGATATTTGGAGAACATTGAGGCCTACAGTGAAAAACGAAATATCTTCCCATTAAAACTACACAGAAGCACTCTGTGAAACTTCTTTTTGATCTGTGCATTCATCTAACGAGTAGAACCTTTCTTTTGATTGAGCATTTTTGAAAAACTCTTTTTGTAGAATCTGCTAGTGGACATTTGGAGATCTTTGAGGCCTATGGTGAGAAACGAAATATCTTCCAGTAAAAACTACACAGAATACTTCTTTGAAAATTCTTTCTATTCTCTGCATTCATCTCACAGAGTTGAAAATTTCTTTTGATTGAGCAGTTTTCAAACACTCTTTTTGTATAAAATGCAAGTGGACATTTGGGGCGCTGTGATTCCTATCGTGGAAAAAGGAATATTTTCAACTAAAAACAACACTGAAATAATCTGTGAAACCTGTTTATGAACTATGCATTCATCTCACAGAGTGGAACATTTCTTTTAATTGTGCAGCTTTGAAAAACGCTTTTCGTAGCATCTGCAATTGGACATTTCTAAAGCATTGAGGCCTATGGTGAAAAAAGAAATATCTTCCCATAAAAACTATACAGAAGCATTCTGTGAAACTTCTTTCTGATCCGTGCATTCATCTAACCGAATTGAACCTTACTTTTGATTGAGCAGTTTTGAAACCCTCTTTTTGGAAAATCTGCAAGTGGAAATTTGGAAAACTTTGAGGCCAATGCTGAAAAAAGAAATATCTTCCCATAAAAACTACACAGAAGCATTCTGTGAAACTTCTTTCTATACTGTTCATTCATCTCACAGTGCAGAACCTTTCTTTTGATTCAGCAGCTTTGAAGCACTCTTTTTGTAGAATCTGCAAGTGAACATTTGGAGCACTTTGAGGCCTATTGTGGGAAAAGTAATTTATTCAAATAAAAACTACACAGAAGTATTCTGTGAAACATTTTTCTGATCTGTGCATTCATGTAACAGAGCAGAACCTTTCTTTTGATTGAGCAGTTTGGAAACACTAGTTTTGTAGAATCTGCAAGTGGACATTTGGAGATCTTTGTGGCCTATGTTGAAAAATGAAATATCTTCAAGTAAAAACTACACAGAAGCATTCTGTGAAACTACTTTCTATTCTGTTCATTCATCTCACAGAGTAGAACCTTTCTTTTGATTGAGCAGTTTTGAAACACTCTTTTTGTAGAATCTGCAAGTGGATATTTGGAGCACTTTTTGGCCTATTGTTGAAAAAGGAATATCTTCAAATAAAAACTACACAGAAGCATCCTTTGAAACTTCTTTCTGATCTGTGTATTCATATAACTGATTTCAACCTTTCTTTTGATGGAGCTGTTTTGAAACACTCGTTTTGTAGAATCAGCAAGTGGATATTTGGAGAATATTGAGGCCTACAGTGAAAAGTGAAATTTCTTCCCATTAAAACTACACAGAAGCATTCTGTGAAACTTCTTCCTTAACTGTGCATTCATCTAACAGAGTAGAACCTTTATTTTGATTGAGCATTTTTGGAAAACTCTTTTTTTAGAATCTGCAATTCGACAATTGGAGATCTTTGAGGCCTGTGGTGAAAAACAAAATATCTCCCAGTAAAAACTGCACAGAATACTTCTGTGAAAATTCTTTCTATTCTCTGCATTCAGCTCACAGAGTTGAACTTTTGTTTTGATTCAGCAGTTTTGAAACACTCTTTTTGTATGAAGTGCAAGTGGACATTTGGGGCACTTTGAATCCTATCGTGGAAAAAGGAACATCTTCAAATAAAAACCACACTGAAGTAATCTGTGAAACTTCTTTATGAACTGTGCATTCATCTCAGAGAGTGGAACATTTCTTTTGATTATGCAGCTTTGAAACAGGCTTTTCGTAGAATCTGCAATTGGACATTTCTGGAGCATTGATGCCTCTGGTGAAAAATGAAATATATTCCCATAAACACTACATGGAAGCATTCTGTGAAACTTCTTTCTGACCTGTGCATTCATCTAACTCAGTTGAACCTTTCTTTTGATTGAGCTGTTTGGAAACACTCTTTTTGTAGAATCTGCAAGTGGATATTTGGAGAACATTGAGGCCTATGGTGAAAAACGAAATATCTTCCCATTTAAACTACACAGAAGCATTCTGTGTAACTTCTTTCTGATCTGTGCATTCATCTAACAGAGTAGCACCTTTCTTTTGACTGAGCAGTTTTGAAACACTCTTTTTGTAGGATCTGCACGTGGAGAGTTGAACAACTTTGAGGCCTATGTTGAAAAACGAAATATCTTCAACTAAAAACTACACAGAATACTTCTGTGAAAATTCTTTCTGTTCTCTGCATTTATCTCACAGAGTTGAACCTTTCCTTTGATTGAGTGGCTTTGAAACGCTCTTTTTATATAAACTGCAAGTGGATATTTGGAGCGCTTTGAGTCCTATCGTGGAAAAAGAAATATCTTCAAATAAAAACTACACGGATATAATCCATGAAACTTATTTATGAACTGTGCATTCATCTCCGAGAGTGCAACCTTTCTTTTGATTGTGCAGCTTTGAAACAGACTTTTTGTAGAATCTGCAATTGGACATTTCCAGAGCATTGAGGCATATGGTGAAAAAAGAAATATCTTCCATGAAAACTACACGGAAGCATTCTGTGAAACTTCTTTCAGATCTGTGCATTTTTCTAACAGAGTTGAACCTGACTGTTGATTAAGCAGTTTTGAAACACTCTTTTTGTAGAATCTGCAAGTGGACATTTGGAGAACATTGAGGCCTAGAGTGAAAAATGAAATATCTTCCCATAAAAACTAGACAGAAGCATTCTGTGAAACTTCTTTCTATTCTGTTCATTCATCGCCCAGAGTAGAAACTTTCTTTTGATTGAGGAGTTTTGAAACACTCTTTTTGTAGAATCTGCAAGTGGATATTTTGAGAACATTGAGGTCTATGGTGAAACACGAAATATCTTCCCATTAAAACTACACAGAAGCATTCTGTGAAACTTCATTCTGATCTGTGCATTCTTCTAACAGAGTAGAATATTTCTTTTAATTGAGCAGTTTTTAAACACTCTTTTGGTAGGATCTGCAAGTGGACATTTGGAGATCTTTGAGGCCTATGGTGAAAAACGAAATATCTTCAAGTAAAAACTACACAGAATACTTCTGTGAAAAATCTTTCTATTCTCTGCATTCATCTAACAGAGTTGAACCTTTATTTTCTTTGTTTTTTTTTTTAAAAAAAAGAAAATTTTTTAACCAGACCTCATTTGAAACTGAAAAAAGAAAAGAGATTAAAAAGAAAACCTCCTTTATCCAAATTTTTCTCCACAACCTTTATTAGATGCCTAACAGGTCAAATATGCTTTAGCCATGTAAACAGGTCCCATTTTGTCAGAAATGTCATTTGGTTCTGATTGTCTTTTTTTAAAGTGTTGAGTTTGTATTATTATGTCATGACTGAAATCTTATATTTAATGCATAAAATCTTTACTTGTGTACATGTAGAAGCATATAGGTGTGTTAATGTATATATACCTGTATTTTCATATGTTGTATCTACAAAATAAATTATGGTGTCACCGGAGAGAAATCTCGGAAAAAATTATATTCAGATCTGCTTAACTAAATCAACACATATAAGAGATGTATTAAGACAAATGTACTGTTGTTTTTGTGACTTAAGTAAATTTTTAACAAATAAGCTGTTTTTAAAATTATTTGTAAAATAAAAATACATTTAAAATTACCAGCATACATTTTTACCTAGATTGACTGGTCAGACAGTTTTATCTTTTTCTTTGTCTCTACTAGATGTTTTAAAATCATAAAACTATACACTAAGCTTAAAAACAGAATGACCTTTGTTTTTGTAACTCTTTGATAAACATGGCTAATTTAATGTCATTGGTTTAATAAAAACAGCTGTATCTTCTTAAAAAAAAAAGAACCTTTCGTTTGATTGAGAAACATTTCAATTGTGAAACATTTCTCTGTTCTGCACATTCATCTCACACAGATGAACCTGTCTTTTGATGGAGGATTTTTGAAACACTCTTTTTGTAGAATCTGCAAGTGGACATTTTAGCGCTTTGAGGCCTATCATGGAAAAAGGAATATCTTCAGTTAAAAACTACATAGAAGCATTCTGTGAATCTCCTTTCTGATCTGTGCATTCATCTAACAGAGCTGAACCTTTCTCTTGATTGAGCAGTTTCGAAACACTGTTTTTGTAGAACCTACAAGTGGACATTTAGAGAATATTGAGGCCTACGGTGAAAAACGAAATATCTTCCATTAAAAACTACACAGAAGCATTCTGTGAAACTTCTTTGTATTCTGTTGATTCATCTCACAGAATAGAATCTTTCTTTTGATTGAGCAGTTTTGATACACTCTTTTGTAGAATCTGCAAGTGTACATTTTGAGCGCTTTAAGGCCTACCATGGAAACAAGAATACCTTCAAATAAAAATTACACGGAAGCATTCCGTGAAACTTCTTTCTGATCTGTGCACTCATCTAATAGAGTTGAAATTTACATTTCATTGAGCAGTTTTGAAATACTCTTTTTGTAGAATCTGCAAGTGGACATTTTGAGAACATTGAGGCCTACAGTTAAAAACGAAATATCTTCCCATAAAAACTACACGGAAGCATTCTGGGAATCTTCTTTCTAATCTGTGTATTCATCTAACAGAGTTGAACCTTACTTTTGATTGAGCAGTTTTGAAACACCCTTTTCATAGAATCTGCCAGTATACACTTGGAGAACATTGAGGCCTACAGTGAAAAACGAAATATCTTCCCACAAAAACTACACAGAAACATTCTGTGAAACTTTTCTCTGCTCTGTGCATTCATCACAAAGAGATGAACCTATCTTTTGATGGAGCACATTTGAAACACTCTTTTTGTAGAATTTGTAAGTGGACATTTGGAGCGCTTTGAGGCCTGTGGTGAGAAATGAAATATCCTCAAGTAAAAACTACACAGAATACTTCTGTGAAAATTTTTTCTATTCTCTGCATTCATCTCACACAGTTGAACCTTTCTTTTGATTGAGCAGTTTTGAAACACTCTTTTTGTAGAAACTGCAAATAGACATTTTGAGCACTTTGAGGCCTATCGTGGAAAAAGTAATATCTTCAAATAAAAACTTCACAGAAGTAATCTGTGAAACTTCTTTACGAACTGTGCATTCATCTCAGAGAGTGGAACCTTTCTTTTGATTGTGCAGCTTTGAAACAGGCTTTTTGTAGTATCTGCAATTGGACATTTGGAGAGCATTGAGGCCTACAGTGAAGAAAGAAATCTCTTCCCCTAAAAACTTCACGAAAGCATGCTGTGAAACTTCTGTCTGATCTGCGCATTCATCTAACAGAGTTGAACCATTCTTTTGATTAAGCAGTTTTGAAACACTCTTTTTGTAGAATCTGCAAGTGAACATTTGGATAACATTGAGGCCTAGAGTGAAAAATGGAATATCTTCCCATAAAAACTACACAGAAGAATTCTGAGAAACTTCTTTCTATTCTGTTCATTCATCTCACAGACTAGAACGTTTCTTTTGATTGAGCAGATTTGAAACACTCTTTTTGTAGAATCTGCAAGTGGACATTAAGAGCGCTTTGAGGCCTATCGTGGAAAAAGGAATGTCTTCAAATAAAAACCACAGAAAAACATTCCGTGAAACTTCTTTCTGATCTGTGCATTCATCTAACAGAGTTGAACCTTTCATTTGATTGTGCTGTTTTGAAAGACTTTTTCGTAGAATCTGCAAGTGTACATTTTGAGAATACTGAGGCCTACAGTGAAAACAAAATATCTTCCCATAAGAACTACACAGAAGCATTCAGTTAACAACCTGCTCCTGAATGACTATTGGGTACATAATGAAATGAAGACAGAAATAAAGATGTTCTTTGAAACCAACGAGAACAAAGACACAACATACCAGAATCTCTGGGACACATTCAAAGCAGTGTGTAGAGGGAAATTTATAGCACTAAATGCCCACAAGAGAAAGCAGGAAAGATCCAAAATTCACACCCTAACATCACAATTAAAAGAACTAGAAAAGCAAGAGCAAACACATTCAAAAGCTAGCAGAAGGCTAGAAATAACTAAAATCAGAGCAGAACTGAAGGAAATGGAGACACAAAAAACCCTTCAAAAAATTAATGAATCCAGGAGCTGGTTTTTTGAAAAGATCAACAAAATTTATAGGCCACTAGCAAGACTAATAAAGAAGAAAAGAAGAAGAATCAAATAAATGCAATAAAAAATGAAAAAGGGGATATCACCACCGATCCCACAGAAATACAATCTACCATCAGAGAATACTACAAACACCTCTATGCAAATAAACTAGAAAATCTAGAAGAAATGGATAAATTCCTCAACAAATACATCCTCCCAAGACTAAACCAGGAAAAAGTTGAATCTCTGAATAGACCAATAATAGGTTCTGAAATTGTGACAATAATCAATAGCTTACCGACCAAAAAGAGTCCAGGACCTAATGGATTCACAGCCGACTTCTACCAGAGGTACAAGGAGGAACTGGTACCATTCCTTCTGAAATTATTCCAATCGATAAAAGAAGAAGGAATCCTCCCTAACACATTTTCTGAAGCCAGCATTGTCCTGATACCAAAGCCTGACAGAGACATAACCAAAAAAGAGAATTTCAGACCAATACCCTTGATGAACATTGATGCAAAAATCCTCAATAAAATACGGGCAAACCGAATCCAGCAGCACATCAAGACGCTTATCCACCATAATCAAGTGGGCTTCATCCCTGGGATGCAAGGCTGGTTCAACATACGCAAATCAATAAATGTAATCCAGCATATAAACAGAACCAAAGACGAAAACCACATGATTATCTCAATAGATGCAGAAAAGGCCTTTGACAAAATTCAACAACGCTTCATGCTAAAAACTCTCAATAAATTAGGTATTGATGGGACGTATCTCAAAATAATAAAAGCTATCTATGACAAACCCACAGCCAATATTATACTGAATGGACAAAAACTAGAAGCATTCCCTCTGAAAACTGGCACAAGACAGGGATGCCCTCTCTCACCACTCCTATTCAACATAGCGCTGGAAGTTCTGGCCAGAGCAATCAGGCAGGAGAAGGAAATAAATGGTATTCAATTAGGAATAGAGGAAGTCAAATTGTCCGTTTGCAGATGACATGATTGTATGTATAGATAACCCCATCGTCTCAGCCCAAAATCTCCTTAAGCTGATTAGCAACTTCAGCAAAGTCTCAGGATACAAAATCAATGTACAAAAATCACAAGCATTCTTGTACACCAATCACAGACAAACAGAGAGCCAAATCATGAGTGAACTCCCATTCACAATTGCTTCAAAGAGAATAAAATACCTAGGTATCCAACTTACAAGGGATGTGAAGGACCTCTTCAAGGAGAACTACAAACCACTGCTCAATGAAATAAAGAGGATACAAACAAATGGAAGAACATTCCATGCTCATGGGTTGGAAGAATCAATATCGTGAAAATGGCCATACTGCCCAAGGTAATTTATAGATTCAATGCCATCCCCATCAAGCTACCAATGACTTTCTTCACAGAATTGGAAAAAACTACTTTAAAGTTCATATGGAACCAAAAAAGAGCCCGCATTGCAAAGTCAATCCTAAGCCAAAAGAACAAAGCTGGAGGCATCACCCTACCTGACTTCAAACTATACTACAAGGCTACAGTAACCAAAACAGCATGGTACGGGTACCACAACAGAGATATAGATCAATGGAACAGAACAGAGCCCTCAGAAATGATGCCGCATATCTACAACTATCTGATCTTTGACAAACCTTACAAAAACAAGAAATGAGGAAAGGATTCCCTATTTAATAAATGGTGCTGGGAAAACTGGCTAGCCATATGTAGAAAGCTGAAACTGGATCCCTTCCTTACACCTTATACAAAAATTAATTGAAGATGGATTAAAGACTTAAATGTTAGACCTAAAACCATTAAAATCCTACAAGAAAACCTAGGCAATACCATCCAGGACATAGGGGTGGGCAAGGACTTCATGCCTAAAACACCAAAAGCAATGGCAACAAAAGCCAAAATTGACAAATGGGATCTCATTAAACTAAAGAGCTTCTGCACAGCAAAAGAAACTACCATCAGAGTGAACAGGCAACCTACAGAATGGGAGAAAATTTTTGCAACCTACTCATCTGACAAAGGGCTAATATCCAGAATCTACAATGAACTCAAACAAATTTACATGAAAAAAGCAAACAACCCCATCAAAAAGTGGGCAAAGGACATGAACAGACACTTCTCAAAAGAAGACATTTATGCAGCCAAAAAACACATGAAAAAAATGCTCATCATCACTGGCCATCAGAGAAATGCAAACCAAAACCACAGTGAGATACCATCTCACACCAGTTAGAATGGCCATCATTAAAAAATCAGGAAACAACAGGTGCTGGAGAGGATGTGGAGAAATAGGAACACTTTTACACTGTTGGTGGGACTGTAAACTAGTTCAACCATTGTGGAAGTCAGTGTGGCGATTCCTCAGGGATCTAGAACTAGAAATACCATTTGACCCAGCCATCCCATTACTGGGTATACACCCAAGGGACTATAAATCATGCTGCTATAAAGACACATGCATACGTATGTTTATTGCGGCACTATTCACAATAGCAAAGAGTTGGAACCAACCCAAATATGCAACAACAATAGACTGGATTAAGAAAATGTGGCACATACACACCATGGAATACTATGCAGCCATAAAAAATGATGAGTTCGTGTCCTTTGTAGGGACATGGATGAAACTGGAAAACATCATTCTCAGTAAACTATCGCAAGGACAAAAAACCAAACACCGCATGTTCTCACTCATATCTGGGAATTGAACAATGAGAACTCATGGACACAGGAAGGGGAACATCACATTCTGGGGACTGTTGTGGGGTGGGAGGAGGGGGGAGGGACAGCATTAGGAGATATACCTAATGCTAAATGACGAGTTAATGGGTGCAGGAAATCAACATGGCACATGGATACGTATGTAACAAACCTGCACATTGTGCACATGTACCCTAAACCTAAAGTATAATAAAAAAAAGTTTCTGAAAATGATGACAATAATTTATCATTACAAATATATGAATGATACAACAAAAAATCCTACACTTTTATATTTGAAAGTATCCTTTATATACATCTAAAAGTATTGCTGGGCTTTTAATAAAACTGAAGAAGAAATTAAAGAAAAAATTAATGAATCCCTGAGCTGGTTTTTTGAAAAGATCAACAAAATTTATAGGCCACTAGCAAGACTAATAAAGAAGAAAAGAGAGAAGAATCAAATAAATGCAATAAAAATGAAAAACGGATATCACCACCGATCCCACAGAAATACAATCTACCATCAGAGAATACTACAAACACCTCTATGCAAATAAACTAGAAAATCTAGAAGAAATGGATAAATTCCTCCACAAATACATCCTCCCAAGACTAAACCAGGAAAAAGTTGAATCTCTGTATAGACCAATAATAGGTTCTGAAATTGTGACAATAATCAATAGCTTACCAACCAAAAAGAGTCCAAGACCTAATGGATTCACAGCCGAATTCTACCAGAGGTACAAGGAGGAACTGGTACCATTCCTTCTGAAACTATTCCAATCGATAAAAGAAGAGGGAATCCTCCCTAACACATTTTCTGAAGCCAGCATTGTCCTGATACCAAAGCCTGGCAGAGACATAACCAAAAAAGAGAATTTCAGACCAATGTCCTAGATGAACATTGATGCAAGAATCCTCAATAAAATACTGGCAAACCGAATCCAGCAGCACATCAAAAAGCTTATCCACCATAATCAAGTGGGCTTCATCCCTGGGATGCAAGGCTGGTTCAACATACGCAAATCAATAAATGTAATCCAGCATATAAACAAAACCAAAGAAAAAAACCAAATGATTATCTCAATAGATGCAGAAAAGGCCTTTGACAAAATTCAACAACGTTCATGCTAAAAACTCTCAATAGATTAGGTATTGATGGGACGTATCTCAAAATAATAAGAGCCATCTATGACAAACCCACAGCCAATATCATACTGAATGGGCGAAAACTGGAAGCATTCCCTCTGAAAACTGGCACAAGACAAGAAGCATTCTGTGAAACTTTTCTCTGTCCTGTGCATTCATCTCACAGAGACGAACGTATCTTTTGATGGAGCACTTTTGAATCACTCTTTTTTTGGAATCTGAAAGTGAACATTTGGAGCACTTTGAAGCCTATGTTGAGAAACGAAATATCTTCAAGTAAATACTACACCGAAGCATTCTGTGACACTTCATTCTGATCTGTGCATTCATCTAAAAGAGTTCAACCTTTCTTTTCATTGAGGTGTTTTGGGACACTCTTTTCGTAGTATCGGCAAGGGGACATTTGTAGAATATTGAGGCCTCCGGTGAAAAACGAAATATCTTCCCATAAAAACTACACAGAAGCATTGTGTGAAAGGACTTTCTATTCTGTGCATTCACCTCACAGAGTAGTACCATTCTTCTGATTGATCAGTTTTGAAACACTCTTTTGTAGAATCTGCAAGTGGACATTTGGAGTGCTTTGAGGCCTATCATGGGAAAAGGAATACCTTCAAATAAAAACTCCACAAAAGCATTCTGTGAAACTACTTTTCTAATCTGTGCATTAATGTAACAGAGTTGAACCATTCTTTTGATTGAGCTGTTTTGAAACTCTCTTTTTGTATAATCTGCAAGTGGACATTTGGAGAATATTGAGGCCAGTGGTGAAAAACGATATATCTTCCCAAAAAAACTACACAGAAGCATTCTGTGAAATTTCTTTCTATCCTGTGCATTCATCTCACAGAGTAGAAACTTTCTTTTGATGAGCAGTTTTGAAACACTCTTTCTGTAGAATCTGCATGTCGATATTTGAGATCTTTGAGGCCTAGGGGAAAATGAAATGTCTTCAAATAAAAACTACAGAGAATACTTCTGTGAAAATTCTTTGTATTCTCTGCATTCATCTCACAGAGTTGAAACTTTCTTTTGACTGAACAGTTTTGAAACACTCTTTTTGTACTAACTGCGAGTAGACAATTGGAGAATATTGAGGCCTCTCATGGAAAAAGGAATATCTTCAAATAAAAACTACACAGAAGAAATCTGTGAAACTTCTTTCTATTCTGTGCATTCATCTCACTGAGCAGAACCTTTCTTTTTACTGAGCAGTTTTGAAACATTCTTTTTGTAGAATCTGCAAGTGGACATTTGGAAAGTTTGAGGCCTATGGTGAAAAACAAAATATCTTCAATTAAAACTACATGGAATATTTCTGTGAAAATTCTCTCTATTCTCTGCATACAACTCAAAGAGTTGAACATTACTTTTGATTCAGCAGTTTCGAAACACTCTTTTTCTATAACCTGCAAGTGGACATTTGGAGCGCTTTGAGGCCTATCATGGAAAAAGAAATATCTTCAAACAAAAACTACACAGAAATAATCTGTGAAACTACTTTATGAACTGTGCATTCATCTCAGAGAGTGGAACCTTTCTTTTGATTGTGCAGCTTTGAAACAGGCTTTTTGTAGAATCTGAAATTGGAAATTTCTAGAGCATTGAGGCCTAAGGTTAAAAAAGAAATATATTCCCATAAAAACTACAAGGAAGCATTCTGTGAAACTTCTTGCTGATCTGTACGTTCATCTAACAGAGTTTAAAATTTCTTTTGTTTGAGCTGTTTTGAAAGACTGTTTTTGTAGAATCTGGAACTGGACATTTCGAGAATATTGTGGCCTACGGTGAAAAACGAAATATCTTCCCATAAAAACTAAACAGAAGAATTCTGTGAAACTTCTTTCTATTCTGTGAATTAACCTCATGGAGTAGAACCTTTCTTTTGATTGAGCAGTTTTGAAACAATCTTTTTGTAGAATCTGCAAGTGGACATTTGCTGTGCTTTGAGGTCTATCGTTGAAAAAGGAATATCTTAAAATAAAAACTACATGGAAGCATTCTGTGAAGCTTCTTTCTGATCTGTGCATTCATCCAACAGAGTTCAACTTTTCTTTTGATTGATCTGTTTTGAAACGCACTTTTTGTAGAATCTGCAAGTGGACATTTGGAGAACATTGAGGCCTATTGTGAAAAACGAAATATCTTTCCATAAAAAATACACAGAAGCGTTCTGTGAAACTTTTCTCTGTTCCATGCATTCATCTAACAAAGCTGAATCTTTCTTTTGAATGAGGTGTTTTGAAACACTCTTTTTGTATAATCTGAAAGCGGACATTTGGAGAACATTGAGGCCTATAGCCGAAAATGAAATATCTTCCCACAAAAAATACACAGAAGTGTTCTGTGAAACTTTTCTCTGTTCTGTGGATTCGTCTAACAGAGTTGAACCTTTCTTTTGATTGAGGTGTTTTGAAACACACTTTTTGTAGAATCTGCAAGTGCACATTTGGAGAACGTTGAGGCCTACGTTGAAAAATGAAATATGTTCCCGTAAAAACTACATAGAAGTATTCTGAGAAATTACTTTCTATTCTATGCATTCATCTCACAGAGTTGAACCTTTCTTTTGATTGAGCTGTTTGGAAACACTCTTTTTGTAGAATCTGCAAGTGGACATTTGGAGAACATTGAGGCGTACGGTGAAAAACGAAATATCTTCCCATAATAACTACACAGAAGCATTCTGTGTAACTCCTTTCTTTTCTGTGCATTCATCTCACAGAGTAGAACCTTTCTTTAGATTGAGCAGTTTTGAAACACTCTTTTTATAGAATCTGCAAGTGGACATTTGGAGCGCTTTCAGTCCTATCGTGGAAAAAGGTATATCTTCAAATAAAAACTACACAGAAGCATTCTATGAAACTTCTTTCTGATCTGTGCATTCATCTTACAGAGAGGAAGCTTTCTTTTGATTGAGCTCTTTTGAAACACTCTTTCTGTATAATCTGCAAGGGGACATTTGGAGAACATTGAGGCCTACAGTGAAAAACGAAATATCTTCCCATAAAAACAACACAGAGGCATTCTGTGAAACTTCTTTCTATTCAGTGCATTGATCTCACAGAGTAGAACGTTTCTTTTGATTAAGCAGTTTTGAAACACTCTTTTTGTAGAATTTGAAAGTGGACATTTGGAGAGCTTTGAAGCCTGTAGTGAATAACGAAATATCTTCCCATAAAACCTACACAGAAGCATTCAGTGAAGCTTCCTTCTATTCTGTGCATTCATCTCACAGAGTTGAACCTGTCTTTTGGTTGAGCAGTTTTGAAACACTCTTTTTGAAGAATCTGCAAGAGGACCTTTGGAGAACACTGAGGCCAATAGTGAAAAACGAAATATCTTCAAGTAAAAATTACACAGAAGGATTCTGTGAAACTTTTCTCTTTTCTGTGCATTCCTCTAACAGAGGTGAAACTATTTTTGATTGAGCTGTTTTGAAACACTCTTTCTGTAGAATCTGCAATGAACATTTGGAGAACATTGAGTCCTACAGTGAAAAATGAAATATATTCCCATAAAAACTACACAGAAGCATTCTGTGAAACTTGTTTCTATTCTGTGCATTCATCTCACAGAGTTGACGTTTCTTTTGATTGATCTGTTTTGAAACACTCTTTTTGTAGAATCTGCAAGTGTAGATTTGGAGAACATAGAGGCTTACGGTGAAAAATGAAATATCTTCCATAAAAACTACACAGAAGCATTCTGTGAAACTTCTTTCTATTCTGTGCATTCATCTCACAGAGTGGAACCTCTCTTTTGATTGAGCAGTTTTGAAACACTGTTTTTGTAGAATTTGCCAGTGGATATTTTGAGAGCTTTGAGGCCTATGGTGAATAACGAAATATCTTCCCATAAAAACTACACAGAAGCATTCAGTGAAACTTCCTTCTGTTCTGTGTATTCATCTCACAGAGTTGAACATTTCTTTTGGTTGAACAGTTTTGAAAAACAGTTTTTGTAGAATCTGCATGTGGACATTCGGAGAACATTGAGGCCTATGGTGAAAAATGAAATATCTTACCACAAAAACTACACAGAAGCATTCTGTGAATCTACTTTCTGATCTGTGCATTCATGCTGCAGAGTTGAACATTTCTTTTGATTGAGCTGTTTTGCAACACTCTTTGTGTAGAATCTGCAAGTGGACATTTGGAGAAAATTCAGGCCTATGGTGAAAAATGAAATATCTTCCCTAAAAACTAAACAGAAGAATTCTGTGAAACTGCTTTCTATTCTGTGCATTCATCTCGCAGAGTAGAACCTTTCTTTTGATTTAGCAGTTTTGAAACACTCTTTTTTCAGAAAGTGCAAGTGGACATTTGGAACACTTTGAGGCCTATTTTGGAAAAAGGAATATCTTCAAATAAGAACTGCACAGAAGCATGCTGTGAAACTTCTTTCTGATCTGTGCATTCATCCAACAGAGTTGAATCTTTCTTGTGATTGATCTGTTTTGAAACACACTTTTTGTAGGATCTGCAAGTGGACATTTGGAGAATATTGAGGCTTATGGTGAAAAACGAATTATCTTCCCTTAAAAACTATAGAGAAGCATTCTGTGAAACTTCTTTCTATTCTGTGCGTTCATCTCACAGAGTAGAACCTCTCTTTTGATTGAGCAGTTTTGAAACACTCCTTTTATAGAATCTGCATGTGGACATTTGGAGTGCTTCGAGGCGTATCGTGAAAAAATGAATATCTTCAAATAAAAAATACACAGAAGCATTCTGTGAAACTTCTTCTGATCTGTGCATTCATCTAACAGAGTTCAACCTTCCTTTGATGGAGCTGTTTTGAAACACTCATTTGTAGAATCTGCAAGTGGGCATTTGGAGAATATTGAGGCCTACGGTGAAAAACGAAATATCTTCCCATAAAAACTAAACAGAAGAATTTGGTGAAACTTCATTCTATTCTGTGAATTCACCACACAGAGTAGAACCTTTCTTTTGATCGAGCAGTTTTGAAACACTCTTTTTTTAGAATCCACAAGTGGATATTTGCAGTGCTTTCAGGCCAATCGTGGAAAAAGGAATATCTTCAAATAAACACTACACAGAAGCATTCTGTGAAATTTCTTTCTGATCTGTGAATTCATCTAACAGAGTGGAACTTTTCTTTTGATTGAACGGTTTTGAAACACTCTTTTTGTAGTATCTGGAAGTGCACATTTGGAGAACATCAAGGTCTACAGTGAAAAACGAAATATCTTCTCATAACAATGAAAGAGAATCATAGTGTGAAACTTCTTTCAATTCTGCGCATTCATCTCACACAGTTGAAACTTTCTTTTTATTGAGCAGTTTTGAAACACTCTTTTTGTACAATCTGCCAGTGGACATTTGGAGAACATTGAGGCCTATTGAGAAAAATGAAATATCTTCAAGTAAAAACTACACCAAAGCATTCTATGAAACTTCTTTCTGATCTGTTCATTCATCTAACAGAGTTGAAATTTTGTTTTGATTGAACTGTTTTGAAACACTCTTTTTTAGAATCTGCAAGTGGACATTTGAAGAACATTGAGGCCTATGGTGAAAAACGAAATATCTTCCCATTAAAACTACGCAGAAGCATCCTGTGAAACTTCTTTTTATTCTTTGCATTCATCTCACAGAGTAGAGCCTTTCTTTTGATTGAGCAGTTTTCAAACACTTTTTTGTAGAATTTGCAAGTGGACATTGGGTGACCTTTGAGACCTGTGGTGAATAACGAAATTTCTTCCCATAAAAACTGCACAGAAGAAATCAGTGAAGCTTCCATCTATTCTGTGCCTTCATCTCAAAGAGTTGAAGCTTTCTTTTGATTGATTGGTTTTGAAACAATCTTTTTGTAGAAACCGCAAGTGGATATTTGGAGAACATTGAGGCCTATGGTGAAAAACGAAATATCTTCCCATAAAAACTACACAGAAGCATTCTGTGAAACTTCTTTCTGATCTGTTCATTCATCTAACAGAGTAGAACGTTTCCTTTGATTGAGCTGTTTTGAAACACTCTTTTTGTAGAATCTGCAAGTGGACATTTGGAGAACATTGCGGCTTATAGTGAAAAACGAAATATATACCAATAAAAAGTACACAGAAGCTTTCTGTGAAACTTTTCTCTGTTCTGTGCATTCAACTTGAGCTGTTTTGAAACACTCTTTTTCTAGAATCTGCGAGTCGACATGTGGAGAAAATTGAGGCCAACGGTGAGAAATGAAATATCGTCCCAGAAAAACTACACAGAAGCATTCTGTGAAACTTCTTTCTATTCTGTGCATTCATCTCACAGAGTAGAACCTTTCTTTTGATTGAGCAGTTTTGAAACACTCTCTTTGTAGAACCTGTAAGTGGACATTTTGTGTGCTTTGAGGCCTATCGTGGAAAAAGGAATATCTTCAAATAAAAACTACACAGAAGCATTCTCTGAAAATCCTTTCTGATCTGTGCATTCATGCAACAGAGTTGAAACTTTCTTTTGTTTGACGTTTTTGAAACATTCTTTTTTTTTTTATTATACTTTAGGGTTTTAGGGTACATGTGCACAATGGGCAGGTTTGTTACATATGTATCCATGTGCCATGTTGATTTCCTGCACCCATTAACTCGTCATTTAGCATTAGGTGTATCTCCTAATGCTGTCCCTCCCCCCTCCCCCCACCCCACAACAGTCCCCGGAGCGTGATGTTCCCCTTCCTGTGTCCATGAGTTCTCATTGTTCAATTCCCACCTATGAGTGAGAACATGCGGTGTTTGGTTTTTTGTCCTTGCGATAGTTTACTGAGAATGATGTTTTCCAGTTTCATCCATGTCCCCACAAAGGACACGAACTCATCATTTTTTATGGCTGCATAGTATTCCATGGTGTATATGTGCCACATTTTCTTAATCCAGTCTATCGTTGTTGGACATTTGGGTTGGTTCCAACTCTTTGCTATTGTGAATAGTGCTGCAATAAACATACGTGTGCATGTGTCTTTATAGCAGCATGATTTATAGTCCTTTGGGTATATACCCAGTAATGGGATGGCTGGGTCAAATGGTATTTCTAGTTCTAGATCCCTGAGGAATCGCCACACTGGCTTCCACAATGGTTGAACTAGTTTACAGTCCCACCAACAGTGTAAAAGTGTTCCTATTTCTCCACATCCTCTCCAGCACCTGTTGTTTCCTGCTTTTTTAATGATGGCCATTCTAACTGCTGTGAGATGGTATCTCACTGTGGTTTTGATTTACATTCCTCTGATGGCCAGTGATGAGGAGCATTTCTTCATGTGTTTTTTGGCTGCATAAATGTCTTCTTTTGAGAAGTGTCTGTTCATGTCCTCTGCCCACTTTTTGATGGGGTTGTTTGTTTTTTTCTTGTAAATTTGTTTGAGTTCATTGTAGATTCTGGATATTAGCCCTTTGTCAGATGAGTAGGTTGCAAAAATTTTGTAGAATCTGCAAGTGGACACTTAGAGAACATTGAAGCCTACAGTGAAAAATGAAAAATCTTCAAGTAAAACTATATAGAATAGTTCTGTGAAACTTCATTCTATTCGGTGCAATCACCTCACAGAGCTTAACATTTCTTTTGATTGAGCAGTTTTGAAACACCCTTTTTGTAGAATCTACAAATGGACATTTGGAGAATATTGAGGCCAATAGGGAAAAACGAAATATCTTCAACTAAAAAGTACACAGAAGCTTTTTGTGAAACTTCTTTCGATTTGTACTTTCATCTAACAGAGTGCAACCTTTCTTTTGATTGATCTGTTTTGAAACACTCTTTTTGTAGAATCTGACAGTGGACATTTGGAGAACATTAAGGCCTATGGTGAAAAACAAAATATCTCCCCATAAAAACTGCACAGAAGCATTCTGTGAAACTTCTTTCTATTCTGTGCATTCATCTCACAAAATAGAACTTTTCTTTTGATTGAGCTGTTTTGAGAAACTCTTTTCGATAGATCAATGGAACAGAACAGAGCCTTCGGAAATGATGCCACATATCTACAACTATCTGATCTTTGACAAACCTGACAAAAACAAGCAATGGGGAAAGGATTCCCTATTTAATAAATGGTGCTGGGAAAACTGGCTAGCCATATGTAGAAAGTTGAAACTGGATCCCTTCCTTACACCTTATACAAAAATTAATTCAAGACGGATTAAAGACTTAAATGTTAGACCTAAAATCATTAAAATCCTACAAGAAAACCTAAGCAATACCATTCAGGCCATAGGCGTGGGCAAGGACTTCATGTCTAAAACACCAAAAGCAATGGCAACAAAAGCCAAAATTGACAAATAGGATCTCATTAAACTAAAGAGCTTCTGCACAGCAAAAGAAACTACCATCAGAGTGAACAGGCAACCTACAGAATGGGAGAAAATTTTTGCAACCTACTCATCTGACAAAGGGCTAATATCCAGAATCTACAATGAACTCAAACAAATTTACAAGAAAAAAACAAACAATCCCATCACAAAGTGGGCAGAGGACATGAACAGACACTTCTCAAAAGAAGACATTTATGCAGCCAAAAAACACATGAAGAAATGCTCATCATCACTGGCCATCAGAGAAATGCAAATCAAAACCACAGTGAGATACCATCTCACACCAGTTACAATGGCCATCATTAAAAAATCTGGAAACAACAGGTGCTGGAGAGGATGTGGAGAAATAGGAACACTTTTACACTGTTGGTGGGACTGTAAACTAGTTCAACCATTGTGGAAGTCAGTGTGGCGATTCCTCAGGGATCTCGAACTAGAAATACCATTTGACCCAGCCATCCCATTACTGGATATATACCCAAAGGTCTATAAATCATACTGCTATAAAGACACATGCACATGTATGTTTATTGCGGCACTATTCACAATAGCAAAGAGTTGGAACCAACCCAAATGTCCAACAACGATAGACTGGATTAAGAAAATGTGGCACATATACACCATGGAATACTATGCAGCCATAAAAAATGATGAGTTAGTGTCCTTTGTAGGGACATGGATGAAACTGGAAAACATCATTCTCAGTAAACTATCACAAGGACAAAAAACCAAACACCGCATGTTCTCACTCATAGCTGGGAATTGAACAATGAAAACTCATGGACACAGGAAGGGGAACATCACATTCTGGGGACTGTTGTGGGGTGGGAGGAGGGGGGAGGGACAGCATTAGGAGATATACCTAATGCTAAATGACGAGTTAATGGGTGCAGAAAATCAACATGGCACATGGATGCATATGTAACAAACCTGCCCATTGTGCACATGTACCCTAAAACCTAAAGTATAATAAATAAAATAAAAATAAAAAAAGAAAAACTCTTTTCGTAGAATCTACAAGTGGACATTTGAGAGCTTTGAGGCCTATGGTGAAAAACGAAATATCTTCACATAAAAACTACACAGAACCATTCTGGGAAACTTCTTTCTGATCTTTCATCTAACAGAGTTGAAAGTTTCTTTGCATTGAGCTGTTTTGCAACACTCTTTTTGTAGAATCTGCAAGTTGACATTTGGAGAACATTGATGCCTACAGTGAAAAACAAAATATCTTCCCATAAGTACTACACAGAAGCATTCTGTGAAACTTCTCTTGGATCTGTGCATTTATGTAACAGAGTTGAAAGTTTCTTTTGATTGAGCTGTTTTGTAACACTCTTTTTGTAGACTCTGCATCTGGATATTTGGAGAATATTGAGGCCTATGGTGAGAAATGAAATATCTTCCCATAAAAACTGCACAGAAGCATTCTGTAAAACTTCTTTCTGTTCTGTGCATTCATCTCCCAGAGTAGAATCTTTCTTTTTATTGAGCAGTTTTGAAACACACTTTTTGTAGAATCTGCAAGGGGACATTTGAGTGCTTTGAGGCCAATCGTGGAAAAAGGAATATCTTCAAATAAACACTACACAGAAGCATTCTGTGAAACTTCTTTCTATTCTATGCCTTCACCTCACAGTGTTGAATCTTTCTTTTGATTGAGCAGTTTTCAAACACTATTTTTGTAGAATCTGCAAGTGGACATTTGGGGAACATTGAGGCCTATAGTGAAAAATGAAATATCTTCAAGTAAAAACTACACCGAAGCATTCTGTACAACTTTTCTCTGTTCTGTGCATTCATCTAACATAGTTGAACCTTTCTTTTGATTGAGCTGTTTTGAGACACAATTTTGTAGAATCTGCAAGTGGACATTTGGAGAAAGTTGAGGCCTACAGTGAAAAACGATATATCCTCCCATAAAAACTACATAGAAGTATTCTGTGAAACTTCTTTCTATTCTGTACATTCATCTCACAGAGTTGAACCTTTCTTTTGATTGAGCAGTTTTGAAACTGTATTTTTGTACAATCTGCAAGTGGACATTTGGAGAACATTGATGCCTATGGTGAAAAACCAAATATCTGCCCATAAATACTACACAGAAGCATTCTGTGAAACTTCTTTCTCATCTGTGCATTCATCTAACAGAGTTGACACTTTCTTTTGATTGAGCTGTTTTGAAACACACTTTTTGTAAAATCTGTAACTGGACATTTGGAGAACATTGAGGCGTACGGTCAAAAACGTAATAACTTCCCATAAAAACTATACGGAAGCATTCTGTGAAACTTCTTTCTAATCTGTGCATTCAACTAACAGAGTTTAACCTTTCTTTTGATTGCGCAGTATAGAAACACACTTTTTGTAGTATCTGCAAGTGGACATTTGGAGAACATTGAGACCTATAATGAAAAACGATATATCTTCCCATAAAAACTACACAGTAGAATTCTGTGAAACTTCTTTCTGATCTGTGCATTCACCTAACAGATTTGAACCTCTCAATTGATTGAGCTGTTTTGAAACACTCCTTTTGTAGAATCTGTGAGTGAACATTTGGAGCACATTGAGGCCTGTGGAGGAAAAAGGATTATCTTCAAATAATAAATAGATAGAAGTATTCTGTGAAACTAGATTCTCATCTGTGCATTCATCTAATGGAGTTGAACCTTTTTTTATAATGATCTCTTTTGAAACACTCTTTTTGTAGAATCTGCAAGTGGACATTTGGAGAACAGTGAGCCCTATGGTGAAAAACAAATCTCTTCCCATAAAAACAACAAAGAAGCATTCTCTGAAAGGTCTTTCTATTCTGTGAATTCAGCTCACAGAGTAGAAGCTTTCATTGATTGAGCTGTTTTGAAACTGTTTTTGCAGAATCCACCAGTGGACATTTGGAGAGTTTTGAGGCCTATGGTGAATAAAGAAATATCTTCCCAAAAAATCTAAGCCGAAGCATTATGTGAAACGTCTTTCTATTCTGTGCATTCATCTCACAGAGATGAAACTTTCTTTGATTGAGCAATTTTGAAACACTCTTTTTGTAGAATCTGCAAGTAGACATTTGGAGAGTATTGAGGCCTATTGTAAAAAACGAAATATCTTCGTATAAAAACTACTCAGAAGCATTCTGTGAAACTTCTTTCTAATCTGTGCATTCAACTAACAGAGTTTAACCTTTCTTTTGATTGCGCAGTGTAGAAACACACTTTTTGTAGTATCTGCAAGTGGACATTTGGAGAACATTGAGACCTATAGTGAAAAACGATATATCTTCCCATCAAAACTACACAGTAGTAGTACCTTTCTTTTGATTGCCCAGTG
This sequence comes from Symphalangus syndactylus, assembly GCF_028878055.3. NCBI lineage: Eukaryota > Metazoa > Chordata > Mammalia > Primates > Hylobatidae > Symphalangus > Symphalangus syndactylus. The sequence continues at coordinate 43,176,295 of NC_072434.2, read as the reverse complement.
TTGAAACACACTTTTTGTAGAATCTGCAAGTGGACATTTGGAGAAAATTGAAACCTATAGTGAAAAATGAAATATCTTCCCATAAAAACTACACAGAAGAATTCTGTGAAACTTCTTTCTGATCTGTGCATTCATATAACAGAGTTGAACCTTTTTTTTGATTGAGCTGTTTTGAAACACTCTTTTTGTAGAATCTGCAACTGGACATTTGGAGCGCTTTGAGGCCTATGTAGGAAAAAGCATTATCTTCAAATAATAACTACACAGAAGTATTCTGTGAAACTTTTTCCTAATCCGTGCATTCAACTCACAGTGTTGAACATTTCTTTTCATTGAGCAATTTTGAAACACTCCTTTTGTATAATCTGCAAGAGGACATTTGGAGAACATTGAGGCCTTTGGTGAAAAATGAAATATCTTTCCATAAAAGCTACACAGAAGCATTCTGTGAAACTTGTTCCTGATCTGTGCATTCATCAAACAGAGTTGAAACTTTCTTTTGATTGAGCTGTTTTGAAACAGTCTTTTTGTAGACTCTGCAAGTGGACATTTGGAGAACAGTGGTCCTATAGTGAAAAACGAAATTTCTTCCCATGAAAACTACACAGAAGCATTCTGTGAAACTTCTTTCTCATCTGTGCATTAATGTAACAGAGGTCAACCTTTCATTTGATTGAGGTGTTTTGAAACACTCTTTTTGTAGAATCTGCAAGTGGACATTTGGAGAATATTGAGGCCAATAGTTAAAAATGAAATATCTTCCCATAAAAACTGCCCAGAATCGTTCTGTGAAACTTTTCTCTGTTCTGTGCATTCATTTGACAGAGTTGAAACTTTCTCTTGATTGAGCTGTTTTGAAACACTCTTTTTGTAGAATCTGCAAGTGGACCTTTGGAGAATATTGAAGGCTAGGGTGAGAAAACAAAATATCTTCCCATAAAAACCACACAGAAGCATTCTGTGAAACCTCTTTTATTCTGTGCATTCATCTCACAGAGTAGAACCTTTATTTTGATTGAGCAGTTTGGAAACACTCTTTTTGTAGAATCTGCAAGTGGGCATTTGGAGCCCTTTGTGGTCTATTGAGGAAATAGGAATATCTTCAAATAAAAACTACACAGAAGCATTCTGTGAAACTTCTTTCTGGTCTGTGCATTCATCTAACAGAGTTGAAAGTTTCTTTTGATTGATCTGTTTTGAAACACTTTTTTTTGGAATCTGCAAGTGGACATTTGGAAAACATTGAGGCATACTGTGAAAAACGAAATATCTTTCCATAAAAACTACACAGAAGCATTCTGTGAAACTTCTTTCTGGTCTGTGCATTCATCTAACAGAGTTGAAAGTTTCTTTTGATTGATCTGTTTTGAAACACTTTTTTTTGGAATCTGCAAGTGGACATTTGGAAAACATTGAGGCATACTGTGAAAAACGAAATATCTTTCCATAAAAACTACACAGAAGAATTCTGTGAAACTTCTTTTTATTTTTTGCATTCATCTCACAGAGTAGAACCTTTCTTTTGATTGAGCAGTTTTGAAACACTCTTTTTGTAGAATTTGCAAGTGAACATTTGAGATCTTTGAGTTCTGTGGTGAATAACGCAATATCTTCCCAGAAAAACTACACAGAAGCATTCAGTGAAGCTTCCTTCTATTCTGTCCATTCATTTCATGGAGTTGAAAATTTCTTTTGATTAAGAAGTTTGGAAACACTCTTTTTGTAGAATCCGCAAGTGGACATTTGGAGAACATTGAGGCCTATGGTGAAAAACGTTATACCTTACCATAAAAACTATACAGAAGCATTCTGTGAAAATTCTTTCTGATCTGTGCATTCATTAAACTGAGTTGAACATTTCTTTTGATTGAGCTGTTTTGAAACAAACTTTGTAGAATCTGCAAGTGCACATTTTGAGAATATTGAGGACTGTAGTGAAATACTTAATATTTTCCCATAAAAACTAAACAGAAGAATTCTGTAAAACTTCTTTCTTTTCTGTGCATTTACCTCACAGAATAGAACCTTCCTTTTGATTGAGCAGTTTTGAAACACTCTTTTTGTAGAATCTCCAAGTTGACATTTGGATCGCTTTGAGGCCTATCGTGGAAAAGGGAATATCTTCAAATAACAACTACACAGAAGCATTCTGTGAAACTTCTTTCTGACCTGTGCATTCATCCAACAGCGGTGAACCTTTCTTTTGTTTGATCTGTTTTCAAACACTCTTTTTGTAGAATCTGCAAGTGGACATTTTGAGAATATTGAGGCCTACAGTGAAAAACGAAGTATCTTCCCATAAAAATGACACAGAAGCATTCTGTGAAACTTTTCTCTGTTCTGTGGATTCTACTAACAGCGTTGAACCTTTCTTTTGATTGAATTGTTTTGAAACATGTATTATATACAATCTGCAAGTGGACATTTGGAGAATAGTGAGGCCTACAGTGAAAAACGAAATATCTTCCCATGAAAACTACACGGAAGTATTCTGTTAAACTTCTTTCTGATCTGTGCATTCATCTAACAGAGTTGAAACTTTCTTTTGATTGAGCTGTTTTGAAACAGACTTTTTGTAGAATCTGCAATTGGACATTTGGAGAACATTGAGGCCTATAGTGTAAAATGAAACATCTTTAAGTAAAAACTACACAGAAGCATTCTGTGAAACTTTTCTCTGTTCTGTGCATTCATCTAACAGAGTTCTAACTTTCATTTTATTGAGCTGTTTTGAAACACTGTTTTTTGTATAATCTGCAAGTGGACAGTTGGAGAACATTGAGGCCTATATTGAAAAACGAAATATCTTCCCATAAAAACTACAGAGAAGCATGCTGTGAAACTTTTCTCTGTTCTGTGCATTCATCTCACAGAGTTGAAACTTTCTTTTGATTGAACTGTTTTGAAACCCTCTTTCTGTAGAATCTGCAAGTGGACATTTGGAGAACACTGAGGCCTACCATGAAAAAACGAAATATCTTCCATAAAAACAACACAGAAGCATTCAGCGAAACTTCTTTCTATTCTGTGCATTCATCTCACAGAGTAGAATGAATCTTTTGATGGAGCAGTTTTGAAACACTCTTTTTATTGAATCTGCAAGAGCACATCTGGACAACATTGAGGCCTACTATGAAAAACCAAATATCTTCAAGTAAAAACTACATAGAAGCATTCTGTGATACTTTACTCTGTTCTGTGCATTCATCTAAGAGAGTTGAACCTTTTTTTGATTGAGCTGTTTTGAAATACGCTTTTTGTAGAATCTGCAGGTGGACATTTGGAGAACATTGAGGCCTATGGTGAAAAAGGAAATATCTTCCCATAGAAAGTACACGGAAGCATTCTGTGAAACTTCTTTCTATTCTGTGCATTCATCTCACAGAGTTGAACCTTTCTTTTGATTGAGCAGATTTGAAACACTCTTTTTGTAGAATCTGCAAGTGGACAGTTGGAGAATATTGTGGCCTATGGTGAAAAACGAAATATCTTCCCATAAAAACTACACAGAAGAATTCTGTGAAACTTCGTTTTATTCTGTGCATTCACCTCACAGAGTTGAAATTTTCTTTTGATTGAGCAGTCTTGAAACAATCTTTTCGTACAATCTAGAAGTGGACATTTGCAGCGCTTTGAGGCCTATCGCGGAAAAAGGAATATCTTGAAATAAAAACTACACAGAAGCATTCTGTGAAACTTCTTTCTGATATGTACTTTCTTCTAACAGAGTGAAACCTTTCTTTTGATTGAGCTGTTTTGAAACACTCTTTTTGTAGAATCTGCAAGTGGACATTTGGAGAACATTGAGGACTATAGTGAAAAATGGAATATCTTCCCATAAAAACTACATGGAAGCATTCTGTGAAACCTTACTCTGTTCTGTGCATTCATGTAACAGAGTTGCAACTTTCTTTAGATTGAGCTGTTTTGATACACTCTTTTTGAAGAATCTACAAGTGGACATTTGAAGAACATTGAGGCCTACAGTGAAAAACGAAATATCTTCCCATAAAAACTACACAGAAGCATTCTGTGAAACTTCTTTCTATTCTGTGCATTCATCTCACAGAGTAGAACCTGTCTTTTGATTGAGCCATTTGGAAGCACTCTTTTTATAGAATCTGCAAGTGGACCTTTGGAGCGCTTTCAGTCCTGTCATTGAAAAAGGAATATCTTCAAATAAGAACTACATGGAAGCATTCTGTGAAACTTCTTTCTGATCTGTGCATTCCTATAGCAGAGTGGAACCTTTCTTTTGATTGAGCTGTTTTGAAACACTCTTTTTGTACAACCTGGAAGTGGACATTTGGAGAACATTGAAGTATATGATGAAAAACGAAATATCTTCCGATAAAAACTACACAGAAGCATTCTGTGAAATTACTTTCTATTCTGTGCATTCATCTCACAGAGTTGAAATTTTCTTTTGATTGAACAGTTTTGAAACACTCTTTTTGTAGAATCTACAAGTGGACATTTGGAGAACATTGAGGCCTGTAGTGAAAAATGAAATTTCTTCAAGTAAAAAGGTACACCGAAGCATTCTGTACAACTTTTCTCTGTTCTGTGCATTCGTCTAAAAGAGTTGAACCTTTCTTTTAATTGAGCTGTTTTGAAACGCACTTTTTGTAGAATCTGCAAGTGGACATTTGGAAAACATGGAGGTGTACGGTGAAAAAGGAAATATTTTCCCATAAAAACTACACAGAAGCATTCTGTGAAACTTCTTTCTATTCTGTGCATTCATCTCACAGAGTTGAACTTTTCTCTTGATTGAACAGTTTTGAAACACTCTCTTTGTAGAATCTGCAAATGGACATTTAGAGAACATTGAGGCCAATAGTGAAAACAAAATATCTTCAAGTAAAAAGTACACAGAAGCATTCTGTGAAACTTCTTTCTGATTTGTGCTTTCATCTAACAGAGTGAAACCTTCCTTTTGATTGAGCTGTTTTGAAACACTCTTTTTGTACAATGTGCAAGTGGACATTTGGAGAACATTGAGGCCTATAGTGAAAAATGAAATATCTTCCCATAAAAACTACGCAGAAGCATTCTGTGAAACTTTACTCTGTTCTTTGCAATCATCTAACAGAGTTGCAACTTTCTTGAGATTGAGCTGTTTTGAAATACTCTTTTTGAAGAATCTGCAAGTGGACATTTTGAGAACATTGAGGCCCATTGTGAAAAACGAAATATCTTCCCATAAAAACTACACAGAAGCATTCTGTGAAACTTCTTTCTATTCTGTGCATTCATCTCACAGAGTAGAACCTTTCTTTTGATTGAGCCATTTTGAAACACTCCTTTTATAGAATCTGCAATTGGACATTTGGAGCACTTTCAGTTCTGTCATGGAAAAAGGAATATCTTCACATAAAAACTACACAGAAGCATTCTGTGAAACTTCTTTCTGTTCTGTGCATTCATAGAACAGAGTGGAACATTTCTTTTGATTGACCTGTTTTGAAACACTCTTTTTGTACAAGCTGGAAGTGGACATTTGGAGAATATTGAGGCATACGGTGAAAAACGAAATATCTTCTGATAAAAACTACACAGAAGCATTGTGTGAAACTCCTTTCTATTCTGTGCATTCATCTCACAGAGTTGAAACTTTCTTTAGATTGACGAGTTTTGAATCACTCTTTTTGTAGAATTTGCAAGTGGACATTTGTAGAACATTGAGGCCTGTAGTGAAAAAGGAAATTTCTTCAAGTAAAAAGGTCCACCGAAGCATTCTGTACAAATTTTCTCTGTTCTCTGCATTCATCTAACAGAGTTGAATCTTTCTTTTAATTGAGCTGCTTTGAAACACACTTTTTGTAGAATCTGCAAGTGGACATTTGGAGAACTTGGAAGTCTATGGTGAAAAACGAAATATTTTCCCAGAAAAACTACACAGAAGCATTCTTTGAAACTTCTTTCTATTCTGTGCATTCATCTCACAGAGTTCAAGTTTTCCTTTGATTGAGCAGTTTTGAAACACTCTTTTTGTAGAACCTGGAAGTGGACATTTGGAGAACATTCAGGCCTATAGTGAAAAACGAAATATCTTCCCATAAAAACTACCCAGAAGCATTCTGTGAAACTTTACACTGTTCTGTGCATTCATCTAACAGAGTTGCAACTTTCTTGAGATTGAGCTGTTTTGAAACACTCTTTTTGAAGAATCTGCAAGTGGACATTTGGAGAACATTGAGGCCCACAGTGAAAAACGGAATATCATCCCATAAAAACTACACAGAAGCATTCTGTGAAACTTCTTTCTATTCTACGCATTCATCTCACAGAGTAGAACCTTTCTTTTGATTGAGCCATTTTGAAACACTCTTTTTATAGAATCTGCAAGTGGACATTTGGAGCACTTTCAGTCCTGTCATGGAAATAGGAATATCTTCAAATAAAAACTACACAGGAGCATTCTGTGAAACTATTTTCTGATCTGTGCATTCATCTTACAGAGTGGAAAATTTCTTTTGATTGAGCAGTTTTGACACACTATTTTTGTAGAATCTGCAAGTGGACATTTGGAGAACACGGAGGTGTACGGTGAAAAAGGAAATATTTTCCCATAAAAACTACACAGAAGCATTCTGTGAAACTTCTTTCTATTCTGTGCATTCATCTCACAGAGTTGAACTTTTCTCTTGATTGAACAGTTTTGAAACACTCTCTTTGTAGAATCTGCAAATGGACATTTAGAGAACATTGAGGCCAATAGTGAAAACAAAATATCTTCAAGTAAAAAGTACACAGAAGCATTCTGTGAAACTTCTTTCTGATTTGTGCTTTCATCTAACAGAGTGAAACCTTCCTTTTGATTGAGCTGTTTTGAAACACTCTTTTTGTACAATGTGCAAGTGGACATTTGGAGAACATTGAGGCCTATAGTGAAAAATGAAATATCTTCCCATAAAAACTACGCAGAAGCATTCTGTGAAACTTTACTCTGTTCTTTGCAATCATCTAACAGAGTTGCAACTTTCTTGAGATTGAGCTGTTTTGAAATACTCTTTTTGAAGAATCTGCAAGTGGACATTTTGAGAACATTGAGGCCCATTGTGAAAAACGAAATATCTTCCCATAAAAACTACACAGAAGCATTCTGTGAAACTTCTTTCTATTCTGTGCATTCATCTCACAGAGTAGAACCTTTCTTTTGATTGAGCCATTTTGAAACACTCTTTTTATAGAATCTGCAAGTGGACATTTGGAGCACTTTCAGTCCTGTCATGGAAATAGGGATATCTTCAAATAAAAACTACACAGGAGCATTCTGTGAAACTATTTTCTGATCTGTGCATTCATCTTACAGAGTGGAAAATTTCTTTTGATTGAGGTGTTTTGAAACACTCTTTTTCTAGAATCTGCCAGTGGACATTTGGAGAACATTGAGGCCTATAGTGAAAAACGAAGTATCTTCCCATAAAAACTACACAGAAGCATTCTGTGAAACTTCTTTCTATTCTGTGCATCTCACAGAGTAGAACCTTTCTTTTGGTTGAGGAGTTTTTAAACACTCTTTTTGAGGAATCTGCAAGTGCACATTTCACGTGCTTTCAGGCCTATAATGGAAAAAGAAATATCTTCAAATAAAACCGACACAGAAGCATTTTGTGAACCTGCATTCTGATCTGTGCAATCATCTTACATAGTGGAACCTTTCTTTTGATTGATCTGTTTTGAAACACTCGTTTTGTAGAATGTGCATGTGGACATTTGGAGAACATTTAGGCCTCGGTGAAAAAGGATATATCTTAACATAAAAACTACACAGAAGCATTCTGTGAAACTTCTTTCTGTTCTGTACGTTCACCTCACAGAGTAGAACCTTTCTTTTGATTGACCAGTTTTGAGACACTTTTTTTGTAGAATCTGCAAGTGGACATTCGGAGAACATTGTGGCCAATATGGAAAAACGAAATAACTTCAAGTGAAAACTACACAGAAGCATTCTGTGAAACTTCTTTATGATCTGTGCTTTCATCTAACAGAGTTGAACCTTTCATTTGATTGAGCTGTTTGAAACACTCTTTTTGTGGAATCTGCAAGTGGGCATTTGGAGTGCTTTCAGGCCTATAATGGAAAAAGGAATATCTTCAAATAAAAACTACACAGAAGCATTCTGTGAAACTACTTTCTGATCTGTGCATTCATCTTACAGAGTGGAAATTTTCTTTTGATTAATATGTTTTGAAACACAATTTTGTAGAATCTGGAAGTGGACATTTAGAGAATATAGAGGCCTAAGGTGAAAAACGAAATATCTTCCCATAAAAACTACACAGAAGCATTCTGTGAAACTTCTTTCTACTCTGTGCATTCACCTCACAGAGTAGAAACTTTCTTTTGATTGAGCAGTTTTCAAACACTCTTTTTGTAGAATCTGCAAGTGGACGTTTGGAGTGCTTTGAGGCCTATCATGGAAAAAGGCATATCTTCAAATAAAAACCACACGGAAGCATTCTGTGAAACTTCTTTCTGATCTGTGCATTCATCTAACAGAGTTGAATATTTCTTTTGATTGATCTGTTTTGTAACACTCTTTTTGTAGAATCAGCAAGTGGACATTTGCAGAACATTGAGGCCTATGGTGAAAAAAGAAATATCTTCCGATAAAAACTGCACAGAAGCATACAGTGAAACTACTTTCTATTCTTTGCATTCATCTCACATAGTAGAACTATTCTTTTGATTGAGCAGTTTTGAAGCACTGTTTTTGTAGAATCTGCAAGTGGACATTTGGAGAATATTGAGGCTAATAGGGAAAAACGAAATATCTTCAAGTAAAAACTGCACAGAAGCATTCTGTGAAACCTCTTTTTGATCTGTGCTTTCATCTAATGGAGTTGAACTTTCTTTTAATTGACTTGTATTTTAACAGTGTTTGTACAATCTGCAAGTGGACATTTTGAGTGCTTTGAGGCCTACATGGAAAAAGGAATATCTTCAAATAAACACTAACAGAAGCATCCTGTGAAACTTCTTTCTGATCTGTGAATTCATCTAACAGAGTTCAACATTTCTTTTGATTGAGCTGTTTTGTAACACTCTTTTTGTAGAATCTGCAAGTGGACATTTGCAGAACTTTGAGGCCTATGGTGAAAAATGAAATATCTTCCCATAAAAACTACACAGAACCATTCTGTGAAACATCTTACTGATCTGTGCATTCATCTAACAGGGTTGAAACTTTCTTTTGATTAAGAAGTTTTGAAACACACTTTTTGTGGAATCTGCAAGTGGACATTAGGAGAATATTGAGGCCTATATTGAAAAACGAAATATCTTCCCATAAGAACTGAACGGAAGCATTCTGTGAAACTTCTTTCTATTCTGTGGTGTAGAGTGGAGTGGAATCCAGTGGAAAAGAATGGAATGGAATGGAATGGAGTGGAGTGGAGTGGAGTGGAATGGAATGGAATGGAATGGAATGGAATGGAATGGAACGGAATGGAATGGAATGGAATGGAATGGAATGCAGTGGAATGGAATGGAGTGGAGTGGAATGGAATGGAATGGAGTGGAGTGGAGTGCAGTGGAATGGAATGGAGCGGAGTGGAGTGGAGTGGAGTGGAGTGGAATGGAATGGAATGGAATGGAATGGAATGGAATGGAATGGAATGGAGTGGAGTGGAATGGAATGGAATGGAATGGAATAAAATGGAAAAAAATGCAGTGGAGTGTAATGGAGTGCAATGGAGAAGAAAGAAACGGAGTGGAGTGGAGTTAAACCAAGTGGTATGGAATGGAATGGAATGGAATTGAAAGGAATAGAATGGAATTTCATGGAGTAGACAGGAATTGAGTTGAATGGGAAGAATTGTTTGCCATGGAGTGGAGAGGAGTGGAGTGGAGAAGATTGGATTTGAATTAAATGGAATGGAATGCAATGGAATGGAATGCAGTGGATTGGAGTGGTGTGTATTGGAGAAGAACGGAATGGAATGGAAAGCAATGGAAAGGAATGAAAAACACTGGAACAGAATGAAAATTTATGGAATGGAATTGAATGCAGTGGAGTGGAGTGCAGGGTATTGGAATTGAATGGAATGGAGAAGAGTGTAGTGGAGTGTAGTGGAGTATAGTGGAATGGGAAGGAATGGAATGGATTGGAGTGGATTGGAGTGGAATGGAGGGGAGTAGAGTGGATTCTGGTGGAATGGAATGGAATGCAATAGAATGGAATGGAAGGGAATGCAGTGGATTGGAGTGCAGTTGCATGGAGCGGAATGGAATGGAATCGAATGGAAAGACACGGAACGGAATGCAACAGAACAGAATGGATCGCAACGTAATGGAATGCAATGGAAAGGAATGGAATGGAATGGAATGGAATGGAATGGAATGGATTGGAATGGAATAGAATCGAATGGAATGGAAGGCAATGGATTGAAATGGAATGCAAAGCAATGCAATAGAATGGAATGGAACAAAGTGCAATGGAGTGCAGTGGATTGGAATGGAGAAGAAAGAAAGGGAGTGGAGTGGAGTGCAGTGGAATGGAATAAAATGGAATGGAAAAACGTGTAGTGGAATTGAATGGAGAAGAAAGGAAGGGAGTTCAGTGGAGTGGAATGGAATGGAATAGAATGGAGTGGAATGGAATGGAATGGAGTGGAATGGAATGGAATGGAATGAAATTGAATTCAGTCGAACGGAATGGAATGGAGTGGACTGGAATCGAGGCGAATCAGAAGGCATGGAATTCAGTGGAGTGGAGAGGAGTGGAGTTGAGAAGTGTGGATTTGAATTGAATGGAAGGGAATGGCATGGATTAGAGAGGAGTGGAGTGGATACTACTGGAATATAATGGAATGGAATGGAATGGAATGGAATGGAATGGAATGGAAGGATGGGAATGGAATGGAAAGGAATGGAATTGATGGGAATGCAATGTAACGTAATGTAATGTAAAGTAATGGAATGGAATGAAATGGAATGGAAAGGAATGGAATGGAATGGAATGGAACGGAATGGAAAGTAATGGAGTGGACTGGAATGGAGGTGAATGGGAAGGAATGGAATGCAGTTGAGTGGAGAGGAATGGAGTGTAAAAGAGTGGTTTTGAACCGATTGGAATGCAATGCAATGGAATGAATAGAATGGAATGCAGTGGATTGGAATGGAGTTGGGTGGAGGGGAATGGAATTGGGTGGGGGGGAATGGAATTTAATGGAATGGAAAGGAATGGATTGGAAAGGAATGGAATGGAATCGAAAGGAATGGAATGGAATGCAATGCAATGGAACGTAATGGAATGGGAAAAAGTGCAGTGGAGTGCACTGGAGAGGAATGGAGTAGAAACGAAGGGAGGGGAGTGGAGTGAAATGGAGTGGAAAAGAATGGAGTATAATTTAATGGAATGGAATGGAAAGGAATGGCGTGGACTGCACTGGAATGGAGCTGAATGGGAAAGAATGGAATGCAGTGGAGTGGAGAGGATTGGAGTGGAGAAAAGTGGATTTGAAGGGAATCGAATAGAATGCAATGAATTGGAGTGGAGTGGAGTGGATTCTAGTTGAAAAGAATGGAATGGAAAGGAACGGAATGGAATGGAATGAAATTGAATACAATGTAATGGCATGGAATGGAATGGAATAGAAAGGAATGGAATGGAATGGCATGGAATGGAATGAAATTAAATACAATGTAATGGCATGGAATGGAATGGAATAGAAAGGAATGGAATGGAATGGCATGGAATGGAATGGAATAGAAAGGAATGGAATGGAATGGAATGGAAAAAGTGCAGTGGAGTGCAGTGGAGTGGAATGGAGAAGAAAGGAAGGGAACGGAGTGGAGTAGAATGGTGTGGAGTGAAATGGGATGGAATAGAATGGAGTGGCCTGGAATGGAGGCGAATGAGAAGGAATGGAACGCACAGGAGTGGAGAGGCCTGGAGTGGAGAAGAGTGGATTTGAATTCAATGGAATGGAATGGAATGGATTGGAGTGGAGTGGAGGGGATTCTAGTGGAATAGAATGGAATGTACAGGAATGGAATGGAAAGGAATGGAAGGGAAAAATTGCAATGGTGTCTAGTGGAGTGGTATAGAGAAGAAAGGAAGGTAGTGGATTGGAGTGGAATGGACTGGAAAGGAATGGAGTGGAATGGAATGGATTGGAATGGAGGGGAAAGGAATGGATTCGAATGGGAGGCAATTGAATGGAGAAAAGTGCAATGGATTGCAATGGAGTGGAATGGAGAAGAAAGGAAGGGAATGGAGTGGAGTGAAATAGAGTGGAATGGAGTGGATTGTAATGGAGTGGAAGGGAATGGAGTGGAATGGAAAGGAATGTAGTGGACAGCAATGGAGGTGAATGGGAAGGAATGGAATGCAGTGGAGTAGAGAGGAGTGGAGTGGAGAGGATTGGAGAGGAGAAGACTGGATTTGAATTGAATGGAATGGAAAGAAAAGGATTGGAGAGCAGGGGAGTGGATTCCAGTGGAAAAGAATGGAATGGAATTGAATGGAATGGAATGGAACAGAATGGAATGGAATGGAATGGAATGGATTGGAATGGAATGGGAAAAAGTGCAGTGTAGTATAGTGGAGTGGAATGGAGAAGAAAGGAAGGGAGTGGAGTGGAGTGGAATGCACTGGAATGGAATGGAATGGAATGGAAATTATTAGAGTGGAATGCAGGTGAATGGGAAGGAATGGAATGCAGTGGAGTGGAGAGGAGTGGAGTAGAGAAGGGTGGATTAGAATTGAAGGGAGTTTAATGCAATGGAATGGAATGGAATAGAATGGGATGCAGTGGATTGGAGTGGAGTGGATTGGAGTAGAATGGAATGGAATGGAATGCAATACAATGGAATGGAATGGAATGCAGTGGATTTTAGTGCAGTTGCATGGGGGGGAATGGAATGGATTGGAATGGAATGGAATGAAATGGAAAGTAACTGAATGGAAAGCAATGGAATGGAATGCATTGGAATGGATTGGAATGGAACAGAATTCACAAAAGTGCAGTGAAGTGCAGTGGAGTGGAATGGAGAATAAAGGATGGGAGTGGAGTGGAGTGGAAAAGAATGGAATGGAATGGAATGGAAAGGAACAGAGGGGACAGGACTAGAAGAGAATGGGAAGGATTGGAATGCAGTGGAGTGAAGAGGAATTTAGTGGAGAAGAGTGGATTGCAATTTAATTAAATGGAATGGAATGCATTGGAGAGGAATGGAGTGGATTCTAGTGGAAAAGAATACAATGGATTGGAATGAATTGGAATGGAATGGAATGGAATTGAATGGAATATAATTGAATGGAATGGAAAAATGTACAAAGGAGTGCAGTGGAGCGGAATGGAGAAGAAAGGAACTGAGTGCAGTGCAGTGGAATGGAGTGGAAAGGAAATGAATGGAATGGAATGGAATGGAATGGAATGGAATGGAATGTAGGCGAATGAGAAGTAATGGAATGCAGTGGAGTGGAGAGAAGTGGAGAAGAATGGATATAAATTGATGGGAATGGAATGGAATGGAATGGATTGGAGTGGAGTGGAGTGGAGTGAACTCTAAGGGAAATGAATGGAAAGGAATGAAATGGAATGGAATAGAATACAACGGAACGGAACGGAATGGAATGGAATGGAATGGAATGGAATGGAATGGAATGGAGTCGACTGGGAAGAAATGGAATGCAATGGAGTGGAGAAGAGTGGAGAAGAGAAGGGTGGATTTGAATGGAATGGAAAGGAATGGAATGAAGTGGAGTGGAGTGGAGTTGATTCTAGTGGAAAATAATGAAATGGAATGGAATGGAATGGAATGGTATGGAATGGAAAGGAATGGAATGGCAAGCAATAGAAAAAAGTGCAGAGGAATATAGGGGACTGGCATGGAGAAGAAAGGAAGGGAGTGGAGTGGAGTGGAAAAGAGTGGAACGCAATAGAATGGATTGTTATGGAATGGAATGGAATGGAATGGATTGGACTGGAATGGAGGCGAATGGGAGGGTATGGATTGCACTGGACTGGAGGGGAGTGGGGTGGAGAAGAATGGATTTGAATGGAATGGAATGGAATGGAAAGGAGTCGACTGGAATGGAGGCGAATCTGAAGGGATGCAATGCAGTGGAGTGGAGAGGTGTGGACAGGAGAAGAGTGGATTTGAATTCAGTGAATGGAACGCAATGCAATGGGATGGAATGGAATGGAATGCAGTGGATTGAAGGGGAGTATATTGGAGTACATTGGAATGGAATGGAAAGTAATGGAATGGAATGCAATGGAATGGAATGGAATGGAATGGAATGGAATGGAATGGAATGGAAAGGAACTGAATGGAATGGAATGGAATGGAATGGAATGGAAAAAACTGCAGTGGAGTGCACTGGATAGGAACGGAGAAGAAAGGAAGGGAGTGGAGTTGAGTGGAATGGAGTGTAATGGAATGGAAAGGAATGGGATGGAATGGAATGGAATGGAATAGAGTGGACTGGAATTGTGGCGAATGGGAAGGAATGGAATGCAGTGGTGTGGAGAGGAGTGGAGCGCAGAAGAGTCGATTTGAATGGAGTGGAATGGAATGGAGTTAATGGAAAAAAGTGAAGTGGAGTGTAGTGAAAAGCAATGGAGAAGAAAGGAACGGAGTGGGGTGGTGTGGAATGGAATGGAATGGAGTCAACTGGAAGAGAGCCGAATGGGAAGGAATGGGATTCAGTGGAGTGTAGAGGAGTGGAGTGGAGAAGAGTGGATTTGAATTGAATGGAATGGATGCAATGAAATGAAATGGAATTTGATGGAGTGGAGTGCAGTGCAGTGTATTGGAAAGAATGGTATGGAGAGGAGTGTAGTGCAGTGGAGCGGAATGCTAAGGAATGGAATGGAGTGGAATGGAGTGGAGTGGAGAGGAGTGGAGAGAAGTGGAGGGTGGTAGAGTGGATTCAGGTGGAATGGTTTGGAATAGAATGGAATGGAATGGAATGGAATGGAATGGAATGGAATGGAATGGAATGGAATGGAATGGAATGCAGTGGATTGGAATGGAGTTGCGTGGAGTGGAATGGAATGGAATGGAAAGGAATAGAATGGAAAGGAATGGAATGGAATGGAGTGCAAAAATGTGTAGTGGAGTGCAGTGTAGTGGAATGGAGAAGAAAGGAAGGGAGAGGGGTGGATTGCATGGGAGTGCAACGGAATGGAGTGGAAATGAATGGAATGGAATGGACTGGAATAGAGGCAAATGGGAAAGAATGGAATGCAGAGATTGGAGAGGAGTGTAGTGGAGAAGAGTGGATTTGAATGGAATGGAATGGATTGGAGTGGAGTGGAGTAGATTCCAGTGGAAAAGAAGGGAATGGAATGGAATGGAATGGAATGGAATGGAATGGAATGGAATGGAATGGAATGGAATGGAAAAAAGTGCAGTAGAGTGCAGTGGAGTGGATTGGAGAAGAAAGGAAGGGAGTGGAGTGGAGTGGAATGGAGTGGAATGGAATGGAATGGAATGGAATGGAATGGAATGGAATGGAAAGGAATGAAATGGATTGGATTGGTATGGAGTGGACTTGAATGGAGGCAAAACTGAAGGAATGGAATGCAGTGGAGTGCAGAGGAGTCGAGTGGAATACAGTGGATTTGTATGGAATGGAATGGAATGGAATGGAATGGAATGGAATGGAATGCAATGCAATGCAATGGATTGGAGTGGAGTGGAGTGGAGTGGATTCAAGTGGAAATGAACGTATTGGAATGGAATGGTATGGAATGGAATGGAATGGAATGGAGTGGAAAAAAGTGCAGTGGTGTGTAGTGGAGATGAATGGAGAAGAAAGAAAGGGAGTGGAGTGGAGTAGAATGGCGTGGAATGGAAAGGAATGGAATGGAATGGAATGGAATACTATGTAGAGCACTGGAATGGAGGCGAATGGGAAGGAATGCATTGGATTGGAGAGGAGAGGAGGGGAGAAGAGTGAATTTGTATGGAATGGAATGAAGCGGAGTGGAGTGGAGGGAATTCTAGTGGAAAAGAATGGAATTGAATAGAATGGAATGGAAAAGAATGGAATGGAATGGAATGGAAAAAAGTGCAGTGGAGTGTAGTGTAGTGTAATGGAGAAGAAAGGAAGGGAGTGGAAAGGAGTGTTATGGAGTGGAATGGAATGGAATGGAAAAAAGTGCAGTTGAGTGCAGTGTATTGGAAAGGAGAAGAAAGGAAGGGAGTGGAAGGGAGTGTTATGGAATGGAATGGAATGGAATGGAATGGAATGGAGTAAACTGGAAGGGAGGCGAATGGGAAGGAATGGAATACAGTGGATTGGAGAGGAGTGGAGTGGATTAGAGTGCATTTGAATTGAGACAAATGGAATGGAATGGATTGGAGTGCAGTGGAGTAGATTCAGGTGGAAAAGAATGGAATGGAATGGAATGGAATGGAATGGAATGGAATGGAATGGAATGGATAGGAATGGAATGGAATGGAATGGAATGGAATGGAATGGAATGGAAGGGAATGGAGTGGAATGGAAAAAAGTGCAGTGCAGTGTGGTGGAGTTGAATGGAGAAGAAAGGAAGGAAGTGGAGTGGAGTGGAATAAAGTGGAATTGAATGGAAAGGAATGGAATGGAATGTAGTGCCCTGGAATGCAGGCGAATGGTAAGTAATGGAAAACAGTGGAGTGGAGAGGAGTGGAGTGGAGAAAAGTGGATTTCAATTGAATGGAAAGGAATGCAATGGAATGCAATGGAATGGAATGGAGTGGACTGGAGTGCAGTGTATTGGAATTGAATGGTATGGAGAGGAGTGTAGAAGAGTGGAGGGGAATGGCAAGGAATGGAATGGAGTGGAGTGGAGTGGAAAGTCGTAGAGTGGAATCAGGTGAAATGGATTGGAATGGAATAGAATGGAATGGAATGGAATGGAATGGAATGGAATGGAATGGAATGGAATAGAATGGAATGCAGTGGATTGGATTGGAGTTGCGTGGAGTGGAATGGAATGGAGTGGAATGGAATGGAATGGAATGGAATGGAATGGAATGGAATGGAATGCAGTGGATTGGATTGGAGTTGCGTGGAGTGGAATGGAATGGAGTGGAATGGAATGGAATGGAATGGAATGGAATGGAATGGAATAGAATGGAATGCAGTGGATTGGATTGGAGTTGCGTGGAGTGGAATGGAATGGAGTGGAATGGAATGGAATGGAATGGAATGGAATGGAATGGAATGGAATGCAATGGAATGGAATGGAATGGAGTGGAATGGAATGGAGTGGATTGAAATGGAAGAGAATGGGAATGAATGGAATAGAGTGGATTGGAGACGAGTGGAGTGGATAAGAGTGGATTTGAATTGAATGAAAAGGAATGTAATGGATTGTAATGGAGTCCAGTGGATTCTATTGGAAAAGAATGGAAAGGAATGGAATGGAATGGAAGGTAAAAATTGCATTGGAGTGTATTGGAGTGGAATGGAGAAGAAAGGAAGGGAGTGGAGTTGTGTGGAATCGTGTGGAATTGCATGGAATGGAATGGAATGGTATGGAATGGATTGCAATGGAATGGAAAGCAATGGAGTGGACTGGATTGGAGGCGAATGGGAAGTTATGGAATGCAGTGGATTGGAGAGGAGTGGAGTGGATAAGATAGGACTTTAATGGAATGGAATGGAATGGAATGGATTGGACTGGAATGCAGACGATTGGGAAGGGATAGAATGCAGTTGAGTGGAGGGGAGTGCTGTGGAGAATAGTGGATTTGAATTCGATGGAATGGAAAGCAATGGAACGGAATGGAATGGAATGCAGTGCATTGGATTGGAGTGGATTGGAGGAGAATGGAATTTAATTGAAAATAATGGAATGGAATGCAATAAAATGGAATAGAATGAAAAGGAATGGAATGGAATGGAGTGGAGTGGAATGTAATGTATTGGAAATGAATAGATTCGAGAGGGGAGGAGTGCTGCGGAGTGGAATGGGAAGGAATGCAATGGAGTGGAACAAAGTGGAGTGGAATGAAGGGCAGTAGAGTGGATTCAGGTAGAATGGAATGGAATGAAATGGAATGCAATGGTTTTGATTGGACTTGCATGGAGGGGAATGGAATGGAATAGAATGGAATGGTATGGAATGGAATGGAAAGGAATGGAATGCAATGGAACGGAATGGAATAGAATGGAATGGATTGGAAAAAAGTGCAGTGGAGTGCAGTATAGTGAAATGGAGAAAAAAGGAAGTTAGTGGAATGGAGTGGAATGGAAAGGAATGGAATGGAATGGGAAAAAGTGGAATGTAGTGCAGTGTAGTGTAATAGAGAAGAAACGAAGGGAGTGGAGTAGAGTGGAAAGGAGTGGAAAAGAATGGAATGGAATGGAATAGAATGGAATGGAATGGATTGAACTGAAATGGAGGCGAACGGGAAGGAATGGAATGCAGTGGAGTGGAGGGGATTGAAGTGGAGAAGAGTGATTCTGAATGGAATGGAATGGAATGGAATGAAGTGGAGCGGAGTGGATTCTAGTGGAAAGAAATGCAATGGAACGGAATGGAATGGAACGGAATGGAATGGAATGGAATGGAATGGAATGGAATGGAATGGAAAAAAGTGCAATGTTGTGTAGTGGAGTGGAACAGAGAAGAAAGGAAGGGAGTGGAATGGACTGTTATAGAGTGGAATGGAATGGAATGGAAACGAATGGAACGGAATGGAATGGAATGGAATGGAATGGAATGGAATGGAATGGAATGGAATGGAAAGGAATGGAATGAAATTGACTGGAATGGAGGCCAATGGGAAGGAGTGGAATACAGTGGATTGGAGAGGAGTGGAGTGGAGAAGAGTGCATTTGAATTGAATGGAATGGATTGGAGTGTAGTGGAGTGGATTCTAGTGGAAAATAATGGAATGGAATGGAACGGAATGGAAAGCAATGGAATGGAATGGAATGGAATATAATGGAATGGAATCGAATGGTATGGAATGGAGTGGAATAGAATGGAATGGAAAAGAGTGGAAAGGAGTGTAATGGAATGGAATGGAACGGAAGGGAATGGAATTGAAAGGAAAGGAACAGAATCTAAAAAAGTGCAGTGGAGTGCAGTGGAGAAGATTGGAAGGGAGTGGTGTGGAGCGGAATGTAGTAGAAATGAACGGAATGTAATGAAATGGACTGGAATGGTATGGAGTGGATTGCAATGAAGGTGAAGTGGAAGGAATGGAATGCAGGGGTGTGGAGATGCGTGTAGTGCAGAACAGTGGATTTGAATTACGTTTAATAGAAAAGAATCTATTTGAGTGCAGTACAGTGGATTCTAGTGGAAAATAATGAATGGAATGGAATGGAATGGAATGGAATGGAATGGAAAAAAGCGCAGTGGAGTGCAGTGGATAGGCACGGAGAAGAAAGGAAGGGATTGGAGTTGAGTGGAATGGAGTGGAATGGAATGGTGTGGAAAGGAATGGAATGGAATGGAATAGAGTGGACTGGAATGGAGGTGAATGGGAAGGAATGGAATGCAGTGGTGTGGAGAGAAGTGGAGTGCAGAAGAGTCGATTTGAATGGAATGGAATGGAATCAATGGAAAAAAGTGAAGTGGAGAGTAGTGGAATGGAATGGAGAAGAAAGGAACGGAGTGGGGCGGTGTGGAATGGAGTGGAGTGGAATGGAATGGAATGGAACGGAATGGAACGGAATGGAATGGAATGGAACGGGACGGAATGGAATGGAATGGAGTTGACAGGAAGAGAGGCGAATGGGAAGGAATGGAATGCAGTGGAGTGGAGAGGAGTGGAGTAGAGAAGAGTGGATTTGAATTGAATGGAATGGATGCAATGAAATGAAATGGAATGGGATGGATTGGAGTGGAGTGCAGTGTATTGGAAATGAATTGAATGGACAGGAGTGTAGTGCAGTCGAGCGGAATGCGAAGGAATGGAATAGAGTGGAATGGAGTGGAGTGGAGTGGAGTGAAGAGGAGTGGAGGATAGTAGAGTGGATTCAGGTGGAATGGATTGGAATGGAATAGAATGGAATGGAATGGAATGCAGTGGATTGGAATGGACTTGCATGGAGTGGAACGGAATGGAAAGGAATGGAATGGAATGCAAAAAAGTGCAGTGGAGTGCAATGTAGTGGAATGGAGAAGAAAGGAAGTGAGAGGCGTGGATTGCAATGAAGTAGAATGGAATGGAATGGAATGCAATGGAATGGAATGGATGGAATGGAGGCAAAAGGGAAAGAATGGAATGCAGAGATTGGAGAGGAGTGTAGTGGAGAAGAGTGGATTTCAATGGAATGGATTGGAGTGAAGTGGAGTAGATTCTAGGGGTAAAGAAGGGAATGGAATGGAATGGAATGGAATGGAATGGAATGGAATGGAATGGAATCACATGGAATGGAGTGGAATGGAATGGAATGGAATGGAATGGAATGGAATGGAATGGAATGGAATGGAATGGAATGGAAAAAAGTGGAGTAGAGTGCAGTGGAGTGGAATGGAGAAGAAAGGAAAGGAGTGGAGTGGAGTGGAATGGAGTGGAATGGAATGGAACGGAACGGAAAGGACTGAGTTGGTATGGAGTGGACTGGAATGGAGGCCAAAGGGAAGGAATGGAATGCAGTGGAGTGCAGAGGAGTGGAGTGGAGAAGAGTAGATTAGTATTGAATGGAATGGAATGGAATGGAATGGATTGAAATGGGGTGGAGTGGATTCTAGAGGAAATGAATGGAATGGAATGGGATGGTATGGATTGTAATGGAATGGAATGGAAGCGAAGGGAAAGGAATGGAAAAAAGTGCAGTGGTGTGTAGTGGAGTTGAATGGAGAAGAAAGGAAGGGGGTGGAGTGGAGTACAATGACGTGCAATGGAATGGAATGGAATACAAAGTAGTGCACTGGAATGGAGGTGAAAGGGAAAGAGTGGAATGCAGTGGATTGGAGAGGAGTGGAGGGGAGAAGAGTGAATTTGTATGGAAGAGAATGGAATGGAATGAAGCGGAGTGGAGTGGAGTGAATTCTCATCGAAAAGAATGGAATTAAATAGAATGGAATGGAATAGAACGGAATGGAATGGAAGGGAAGGAAATGGAAAGGAATGGAATGGAATGGAATGGAATGGAATGGAATGGAATGGAATGCAATGGAATGCAATGGAATGCAATGGAATATAATGGAAAAATGTACAGTGGAGTGTAGTGGAATGCAGAGAAAGGAAGGGAGTGTAATGGAGTGGAATGGAGTGGAATGGAATGGAATGTAATGGAATGAAGTAAACTGGAAGGGAGGCGAATGGGAAGGAATGGAATACAGTGGATTGGAGAGGAGTGGAGTGGAGTAGAGTGCATTTGAATTGAGTGAAATGGAATAGAATGGATTGGAATGTATTCGAGTGGATTCTAGTGGAATGGAATGGAATGGAATGGAATGGAATCGAAAGTATAGGAATGGAATGGAATGGAATGGAATGGAATGCAATGGAATGGAATGGAATGGAATGGAATGGAAAAAAGTGCAGTGCAGTGTAGTGAAGTTGAATGGAGAAGAAAGGAAGGAAGTGGAGTAGAGTGGAATAGAGTGGAATTGATTGGAAAGGAATGGAATAGAATGTACTGCACTGGAATGGATGCGAATGGTAAGCAATGGAATACAGTGGAGTGGAGAGGAGTGGAGTGGAGAAAAGTGTATTTCAACTGAATGGAATGCAATGCAATGGAATGGAATGGAGTGGAGTGGAGTGCAGTGTATTGGAATTGAATGGTATGGAGAGGAGTGTAGTGGAGTGGAGTGGAATGGGAAGGAATGGAATGGAGTGGAGTGCAGTGGAGTGGAGTGGAGTGTAGAGGAGTGGAGAGTAGTAGAGTGGATTCAGGTGGAATGAATTGGAGTGGAATAGAATGGAATGGAATCGAATGCAGTGGATTGGAAAGCAGTTACATGAAGTGGAATGGAATGGAATGGAATGGAATGGAATGGAATGGAAAAAAGTGCACTGGAGTGCAGTGTAGTGGAATGGAGAAGAAAAGAAGGGAGAGGGGTGGATTGCAATGGAGTGGAATGCAATGGAATGGAATGGAATGGAATGGAGTGGACTGGAATGCAGGCGAATGGGAAAGAATGGAATGCAGATATTGGAGAGGAGTGTAGCGGAGAAGAGTGGATTGGAATGGAATGGAATGGATTGGAGTGGAGTGGAGTAGAATCTAGGGGAAAAGAAGGGAATGGAATGGAGTGGAATGGAATGGAATGGAATGGAATGGAATGGAATCACATGGAATGGAATGGAATGCAATGGAATGGAATGCAATGGGAAAAAGTGCAGTACAGTGCAGTGGAGTGGAATGGAGAAGAAAGGAAGGGAGTGGAGTGGACTGGAAAGGAGAGGAATGGAATGGAATGGAAAGGAATGGAATGGAATGGAATGGAATGGATTGGATTGGATTGGTATGGAGTGGACTGGAATAAAGGCAAAACAGAAGAAATGGAATGCAGTGGAGTTCAGAGCAGTTTAGAGGAGAAGAGTGGATTTGTATTGAATGGAAAGGAATGGAATGGATTGGAGAGGAGTGGAGTGGATTCTAGTGGAAATGAACGGAATGGAATGGAAAGGTATGGATTGGAATGCAATGGAAAGGAAAGACACGGAAAAAAGTGCAGTGGTGTGTAGTGGAGTTGAATGGAGAAGAAAGGAAGGGAGTGGAGTGGAGTAGAATGGCGTGGAATGGAATGGAATGGACTACAATGTAGTGCACTGGAACGGAGGAGAATGGGAAGGAATGGAATGCAGTGGATTGGAGAGGAGTGGAGGTGAGAAGAGTGAATTTGTATGGAATAGATTGGAATGGAATGAAGCGGAGTGGAAGGAAGTGAACTCCAGTGGAAAACAATGGAATTGAATAGAATGGAATGGAACGGAGCGGAACAGAAGGGAATGGAATGGAATGGAATGGAATGGAATGGAATGGAATGGAATGGAATGGAATGGAAGGAAAGGGAAGGGAAGGGAAGGGAATGGAATGGAATGGAATGGAATGGAATGGAATGGAAAAATATGCAGTGGAGTGCAGTGTAGTGGAATACAGAAGAAAGGAAGGGAGTGGAATGGAGTGATAAGGAGTGGAATGTAATGGAATGGAATGGAGTAAACTGGACGGGAGGCAAATGGGAAGTAATGGAATACAGTGGGTGGGAGAGGAGCGGAGTGGAGTAGAGTGCATTTGAATTGAATGAAATGGAAAGGAATGGATTGGAGTGTAGTGGAGTGGATACTAGTGGAAAAGAATAGAATGGAATGGAGTGGAATGGAATGGAATGGAAAGGAATGGAGTGGAATGGAATGGAATGGAATGGAATGGAATGGAATGGAATGGAATGGAATGGAAAAAAGTGCAGTGCAGTGTAGTGGAGTTGAATGGAGAGGAAAGGAAGGTAGTGGAGTGGAGAGGAATAGAGTGGAATTGATTGGAAAGGAAAGGAATGGCATGTAGTGCACTGGAATGGAGGCGAATGGTAAGTAATGGAAAACAGTGGAGTTGAAAGGAGTGGAGTGGAGAAAAGTGGATTTCAATTGAATGGAATGGAATGCAATGGAATGGAATAGAGTGGAGTGGAGTGCAATGTATTGGAATTGAATGGTATGGAGAGGAGTGTAGTGCAGTGGAATGGGAAGGAATGGAATGGAGTTCAGTTGAGTGGAATGGAGTGGAGAGTAGTAGAGTGGAATCAGGTGGAATGGATTAAAATGGGATAGAATGGAATGGCATGGAATGCAGTGGATTGGAATGGAGTTGCGTGGAGTGGAATGGAATGGAATGGAAAGGAATGGAAAAAATTGCAGTGGAGTGCAGTAGAGAGGAATGGAGAAGAAAGGACAGGATTGGGGTGGAGTGCAATGGAGTGCAATGGAATGGATTGGAATGGACTTGAATGGAGGCGAATGGGAAAGAATGGAATGCAAGGTTCGGAAAGGAGTGAAGAGTAGAAGAGTGGATTTGAATTGAAGGGAATGGAATGGAATGGATTGGAGGGGAGTGGGGTAGATTCTAGTCGAAAAGAAGAGAATGGAAAGGAATGGAATGGAATGGAATGGAATGGAATGGAATGGAATGCAAGGGAATGGAATGGAATGGAATGGAATGGAATGGAATGGAATGGAATGGAATGGAATGGAATGGAAAAAATTGAAGTGGATGGCAGTGGAGTGGAATAGAGAAGAAAGGAAGCTCGTGGAGTGGAGTCGAATGGAGTGGAATGGAAAGGAATGGAATGGAATAAAATGGAATGGAATGGAGTGTACTGGAATGGAGAGGAATGGGAAAAAATGGAATGAAGTGGAGAGGATTGGATTGGAGAAGAGGGAATTTCATGGAATGGAATGGAATGAAATGGAATGGAATAAAGTGGAGAGGAGTGCAGTGGATTCTAGAGGAAAAGAATGGAATGGAATGCAATGGAATGGAACGGAATGGAAGAGAACAGAATGGAATGGAATGGAAAGGAATGGAAAAAAGTGCAGTGGAGTTTAGGGGAGTCGAAAGGGAAGAAAGAAAGGGAGTGGAATGGAGTGTCATGGAGTGGAGTGGAATGGAATGGAATGGAAAGGAATGGAATGGAATTGAATGGAATGGACTTGACTGGAAAGGAGGCGAATGGGATGGAATAGAATGCCGCGGATTGGAAATAAATGGAGTGGAGAAGAGTGCTCTAGAATTGAATGGAATGGAAGGGATACGAGTGTAGTGGAGTGGATTGTAGTAGAAAAGAATGGAATGGAATGCAATGGAATGGAATGGAATCGAATGGAATGGAAAGGAATGGAATGGAAAAAAGGGCAGTGGAGTTTAGTGGAATAGAACGGAGAAGAAAGGAATGGAATGGAGTGGAGTGGAATGGAGTGGAATGGAATGGAATTGGATGGAATGGTATAGAATGGAATGGTATGGAGTGGACTCGAATGGAGGTAAATGGAAAGGAAAGGAATGCAGTGGAATGGAGGGGAGAGGAGTGGAGAGGGGAGGATTTGAATAGAATGGAACGGAATGGAATGGATTTTAGTGGAGTTGAGTGGATTCTAGAGGAAAAGAAAGGAATGGAACTGAATGATTTGGAATGGTATGGATTGGAATGGAATGGAATGGAATGCAATGGAATGGAATGGAATGGAATGGAAAGGAATTGAATGGAATAGAATGGAAAAAATTGCAGTGGATTGCAGTGGAGTGGAATAGAGAAGAAAAGAAGCTAGTGGAGTGGTGAGAATGGAGTGGAATGGAATGGAATAGAATGGAATGGAATGGAATGGAGTGGAGTGGAATAGAAGGAAATGGAAAAAAATGGAATGAAGTGGAATGGGGAGGATTGGAGTGGAGAAGAGTGAATTTGAAGGAATGGAATGCAATGGAATGAAGTGGAGAGAAGTGCAGTGGATTCTAGTGCAAAATAATGGAATGGAACACAATGGAATGGAATGGAATGGAATGGAACGGAATGGAACGGAATGGAAAGGAATGGAAAAAAATTGCAGTGGAGTCTAGTGTAGTGGAAAGGAAAAGAAAGAAAGAGAGTGGAATGGAGTGTTATGGAGTGGAATGGAATGGAATGGAAGGGAATGAAATTGAATATAATGGAATGGAGTCCACTGGAATGGAGGCGAATGGGAAGGAATGGAATACAGTGGATTGGAAAGAACTGGAGTGGAGAAGAGTGCACTTGAATTGAATGGAATGGAATGGATTCCAATGTAGTGGAGTGGACTGTAGCAGAAAAAACGAATGCAATGGAATGGAATGGAATGGAATAGAATGGAATGGAATGGAATGGAATGGAATGGAATGGAATGGAATGGAATGGAAAAAAGGGCAGCGGAGTGTAGTGGAGTTCAATGGAGAAGAAAGTAATGGAGTGGAGTGGAATGGTGTGGAATGGAATGGAATTGGATGGAATGGTATGGAATGGAATGGTATGGAGTGGACTAGAATGGAGGCGAATGGGAAGGAATGGAATGCAGTGAAGTGGAGAGGAGTGGGGTGGAGAGGGGTGGATTTGAATGGAATGGAATGGAATGGAATGAAATGGATTTGAGTAGAGTGGAGTGGATTCTATTGGAAAAGGAAGGAATGGAACTGAATGGTTTGGAATGGAATGGACTGGAATGGAATGGAATGGAATGGAATGGAATGGAATGGAATGGAATGGAATAGAATGGAAAAAAATTTCAGTGGATTGCAGTGCAGTGCCGTAGAGAATAAAGGAATCTAGTGAAGAGGAGTGGAATGGAGTGGAATGTAATGGAATGGAATGGAATGGAATGGAATGGAATGGAATGGAATGTATTGGAATGGAATGTCGTGGACTGGAATGCAGGCAAATGGGAATGAGTGGAATGCAGTGGAGTGGAGCGGTTTGGAGTGGAGAAGAGAGAAATGGAATGGAATGGAATGGAATGGAATGGAATGGAATGGAATGGAATGGAATGGAATGGAATGAGGTGGAGAGGAGTGCAGTGGATTCTAGTGGAAAAGAATAGAATGGAATGCAAAGAAATGGAATGGAACGGAACACATCGGAATGGAATGGAATGGAATGGAAAGCAATGGAAAAAAGTGCAGTGGAGTGTAGTGGAGTGGAAAGGAGAAGAAAGAAAGGGAGTGGAATGGAGTGCTATGGAGTGGAATGGAAAGGAATTGAATGCAATTGATTGGAATGGAATGAAATTGAATGAAATGGAATGGAATGCAACAGAATAGAATGGAATGGAGCTGACTGGAAGTGGGGCGAATGGGAAGGAATGGAATACAGTGGATAGGAAAGAAGTGGAGTGCAGAAGAGTGCAATTGAATGGAATGGAATGGAATGGATTCGAGTGGAGTGGAGTGGATTCTAGTAGAAAAAATGGAATGGAATGGAATGGAATGGAATGGAATGGAATGGAATGGAATGGAATGGAGTGGAATGGAATGGAATGAAACGGAATGGAGAAAATGGCAGTGGAGTGTAGTGGATTTGAAAGGAGAATAAAGGAATGGAATTGAGTGGAGTGGAATGGAAGGGAATGGAATTAAATGGAGTGCACTGCAATGGAGGCAAATGGGGAGGAATGGAATACAGAGGGGTGGAGAGGAGGGGAGTAGCAAGATTGGAATGGAATGGAATGGAATGGAATGGAATGGAAAGGAATGGAATGGAATGGAATGGAAAAAAGTGCAGTGGAGTGCAGTGGAGTGGAATGGAGAAGAAAGGAAGAGAGTGGAGTAGAGTGGAATGGAGTGTAATGGAATGGAAAGGAATGGAACGGAATGGAATCAAGTGGAATGGAGTCGAGTGGAATGGAGGCAAATGGGAACGAATGGAATACAGTGGAGTGGAGAGGAGTTGAGTAGAGAAGACTGGATCTGAATTGCGTGGAATGGAATGCAATTAAATGAAATGGAATGGAGTTGAGTGCAGTGAAGTGCAGTGTATTGGAATTAAATTTTATGGAGAGGAGGGTAGTGGAGTGGAACGGAAGGGGAAGAAATGGAATAGAGTGGAGTGGAGCAGAGTGGAGTGGAGTGGAGTGGAGTGGAGGGTAGTAGAGTGGATTCAGGTGGAATGGATTGGAATGGAATACAATGGAATGGAATGGAATGCAGTGGATTGGAATGGAATTGCGTGGAGTGGAATGGAATGGAATAGAATGAAATGGAATGGAATGGAATTGAAAAAAGTACAGTGGAGTGCAGTGGAGTGGAATGGAGAAGAAAGGAAGGGAGAGGGGAGGAGTGCATTGGAGTTGAATGCAATGTAATGGAATGGAATGGACTGGAATTGAGGCGAATGGGAACGAATGGAATGCAGAGATTGGAGAGAAGTGTAGGGGAGAAGAGTGGATTTGAATGGAATGGAATGGATGGGAGTGGAGTGGAGTAGATTCTAGTGGAAAAGAAGGGAATGGAATGAAAAGAAAAGGAATGGAATGGAATGGAATGAAAAGAAAAGGAATGGAAAGGAATGTAATCACATGGAATGGAATGGAATGGAATGGAATGGAATGGAATGGAATGGAATGGAATGGAGGTGTATGGGAAGGAATGGAATGCATTGGACTTGAGAGGAGTGGAGTGGAGAAGAGCTGAGTTGAATGGAATGGAATGGAATGGAGTGGAGTGGAGTGGATTCTAGTGGAAAGAATGGCATGGAATGGAATGCAATGGAATGGAATGGAATGGAATGGAATGGGATGGAATGGAATGGGATGGAATGGAATGAAAGGAAAAATGTTCAGTGGAATGCAGTGGAGTGGAATGAAGAAGAAAGGAAGGGGTTGAGTGGAGTGGAATGGAGTGGAATGGAATGGAATGGAATGGAATGGAATGGAATGGAATGGAATGGATTGGAATGGAATGAAACGGAGTGGAATGAAGTGAACTCCAGTGGAAAAGAATGGAACTGAATAGAATGGAATGGAATGGAGCAGAACGGAAGGGAATGGAATGGAATGGAATGGAAAAATATGCAGTGGAGTGCAGTGTAGTGGAATGCAGAAGAAAGGAAGGGAGTGGAATGGAGTGATATGGAGTGGAATGGAATGGAACGGAATGGAGTAAACTGGACGGGAGGCAAATGGGAAGTAATGGAATACAGTGGGTGGGAGAGAAGTGGAGTGGAGTAGAGTGCATTTGAATTGACTGAAATGGAAAGGAATTGATTGGAGTGTAGTGGAGTGGATTCTAGTGGAAAAGAATAGAACGGAATGGAGTGGAATGGAATGGAATGGAATGGAATGGAGTGGAGTGGAGTGGAGTGGAGTGGAATGGAATGGAATGGAATGGAATGGAATGGAATGGAATGGAATGGAAAAAAGTGCAGTGCAGTGTAGTGAAGTTGAATGGAGAGGAAAGGAAGGTAGTGGAGTGGAGAGGAATAGAGTGGAATTGATTGGAAAGGAAAGGAATGGCATGTAGTGCACTGGAATGGAGGCGAATGGTAAGTAATGGAAAACAGTGGAGTTGAAAGGAGTGGAGTGGAGAAAAGTGGATTTCAATTGAATGGAATGGAATGCAATGGAATGGAATAGAGTGGAGTGGAGTGCAATGTATTGGAATTGAATGGTATGGAGAGGAGTGTAGTGCAGTGGAATGGGAAGGAATGGAATGGAGTTCAGTTGAGTGGAATGGAGTGGAGAGTAGTAGAGTGGAATCAGGTGGAATGG
Source organism: Symphalangus syndactylus (assembly GCF_028878055.3). NCBI lineage: Eukaryota > Metazoa > Chordata > Mammalia > Primates > Hylobatidae > Symphalangus > Symphalangus syndactylus. The sequence continues at coordinate 43,147,159 of NC_072434.2, read as the reverse complement.
ATTAAAATGGGATAGAATGGAATGGCATGGAATGCAGTGGATTGGAATGGAGTTGCGTGGAGTGGAATGGAATGGAATGGAAAGGAATGGAAAAAATTGCAGTGGAGTGCAGTAGAGAGGAATGGAGAAGAAAGGACAGGATTGGGGTGGAGTGCAATGGAGTGCAATGGAATGGATTGGAATGGACTTGAATGGAGGCGAATGGGAAAGAATGGAATGCAAGGTTCGGAAAGGAGTGAAGAGTAGAAGAGTGGATTTGAATTGAAGGGAATGGAATGGAATGGATTGGAGGGGAGTGGGGTAGATTCTAGTCGAAAAGAAGAGAATGGAAAGGAATGGAATGGAATGGAATGGAATGGAATGGAATGGAATGGAATGGAATGGAATGCAAGGGAATGGAATGGAATGGAATGGAATGGAATGGAATGGAATGGAATGGAATGGAATGGAATGGAATGGAAAAATTTGAAGTGGATTGCAGTGGAGTGGAATAGAGAAGAAAGGAAGCTCGTGGAGTGGAGTCGAATGGAGTGGAATGGAAAGGAATGGAATGGAATAAAATGGAATGGAATGGAGTGTACTGGAATGGAGAGGAATGGGAAAAAATGGAATGAAGTGGAGAGGATTGGATTGGAGAAGAGGGAATTTCATGGAATGGAATGGAATGAAATGGAATGGAATAAAGTGGAGAGGAGTGCAGTGGATTCTAGAGGAAAAGAATGGAATGGAATGCAATGGAATGGAACGGAATGGAAGAGAACAGAATGGAATGGAATGGAAAGGAATGGAAAAAAGTGCAGTGGAGTTTAGGGGAGTCGAAAGGGAAGAAAGAAAGGGAGTGGAATGGAGTGTCATGGAGTGGAGTGGAATGGAATGGAATGGAAAGGAATGGAATGGAATTGAATGGAATGGACTTGACTGGAAAGGAGGCGAATGGGATGGAATAGAATGCCGCGGATTGGAAATAAATGGAGTGGAGAAGAGTGCTCTAGAATTGAATGGAATGGAAGGGATACGAGTGTAGTGGAGTGGATTGTAGTAGAAAAGAATGGAATGGAATCGAATGGAATGGAAAGGAATGGAATGGAAAAAAGGGCAGTGGAGTTTAGTGGAATAGAACGGAGAAGAAAGGAATGGAATGGAGTGGAGTGGAATGGAGTGGAATGGAATGGAATTGGATGGAATGGTATAGAATGGAATGGTATGGAGTGGACTCGAATGGAGGTAAATGGAAAGGAAAGGAATGCAGTGGAATGGAGGGGAGAGGAGTGGAGAGGGGAGGATTTGAATAGAATGGAACGGAATGGAATGGATTTTAGTGGAGTTGAGTGGATTCTAGAGGAAAAGAAAGGAATGGAACTGAATGATTTGGAATGGTATGGATTGGAATGGAATGGAATGGAATGCAATGGAATGGAATGGAATGGAATGGAATGGAAAGGAATTGAATGGAATAGAATGGAAAAAATTGCAGTGGATTGCAGTGGAGTGGAATAGAGAAGAAAAGAAGCTAGTGGAGTGGTGAGAATGGAGTGGAATGGAATGGAATAGAATGGAATGGAATGGAATGGAGTGGAGTGGAATAGAAGGAAATGGAAAAAAATGGAATGAAGTGGAATGGGGAGGATTGGAGTGGAGAAGAGTGAATTTGAAGGAATGGAATGCAATGGAATGAAGTGGAGAGAAGTGCAGTGGATTCAAGTGCAAAATAATGGAATGGAACACAATGGAATGGAATGGAATGGAATGGAACGGAATGGAACGGAATGGAAAGGAATGGAAAAAAATTGCAGTGGAGTCTAGTGTAGTGGAAAGGAAAAGAAAGAAAGAGAGTGGAATGGAGTGTTATGGAGTGGAATGGAATGGAATGGAAGGGAATGAAATTGAATATAATGGAATGGAGTCCACTGGAATGGAGGCGAATGGGAAGGAATGGAATACAGTGGATTGGAAAGAACTGGAGTGGAGAAGAGTGCACTTGAATTGAATGGAATGGAATGGATTCCAATGTAGTGGAGTGGACTGTAGCAGAAAAAACGAATGCAATGGAATGGAATGGAATGGAATAGAATGGAATGGAATGGAATGGAATGGAATGGAATGGAATGGAATGGAATGGAATGGAATGGAAAAAAGGGCAGCGGAGTGTAGTGGAGTTCAATGGAGAAGAAAGTAATGGAGTGGAGTGGAATGGTGTGGAATGGAATGGAATTGGATGGAATGGTATGGAATGGAATGGTATGGAGTGGACTAGAATGGAGGCGAATGGGAAGGAATGGAATGCAGTGAAGTGGAGAGGAGTGGGGTGGAGAGGGGTGGATTTGAATGGAATGGAATGGAATGGAATGAAATGGATTTGAGTAGAGTGGAGTGGATTCTATTGGAAAAGGAAGGAATGGAACTGAATGGTTTGGAATGGAATGGACTGGAATGGAATGGAATGGAATGGAATGGAATGGAATGGAATGGAATGGAATGGAATAGAATGGAAAAAAATTTCAGTGGATTGCAGTGCAGTGCCGTAGAGAATAAAGGAATCTAGTGAAGAGGAGTGGAATGGAGTGGAATGTAATGGAATGGAATGGAATGGAATGGAATGGAATGGAATGTATTGGAATGGAATGTCGTGGACTGGAATGCAGGCAAATGGGAATGAGTGGAATGCAGTGGAGTGGAGCGGTTTGGAGTGGAGAAGAGAGAAATGGAATGGAATGGAATGGAATGGAATGGAATGGAATGGAATGGAATGAGGTGGAGAGGAGTGCAGTGGATTCTAGTGGAAAAGAATAGAATGGAATGCAAAGAAATGGAATGGAACGGAACACATCGGAATGGAATGGAATGGAATGGAAAGCAATGGAAAAAAGTGCAGTGGAGTGTAGTGGAGTGGAAAGGAGAAGAAAGAAAGGGAGTGGAATGGAGTGCTATGGAGTGGAATGGAAAGGAATTGAATGCAATTGATTGGAATGGAATGAAATTGAATGAAATGGAATGGAATGCAACAGAATAGAATGGAATGGAGCTGACTGGAAGTGGGGCGAATGGGAAGGAATGGAATACAGTGGATAGGAAAGAAGTGGAGTGCAGAAGAGTGCAATTGAATGGAATGGAATGGAATGGATTCGAGTGGAGTGGAGTGGATTCTAGTAGAAAAAATGGAATGGAATGGAATGGAATGGAATGGAATGGAATGGAATGGAATGGAATGGAGTGGAATGGAATGGAATGAAACGGAATGGAGAAAATGGCAGTGGAGTGTAGTGGATTTGAAAGGAGAATAAAGGAATGGAATTGAGTGGAGTGGAATGGAAGGGAATGGAATTAAATGGAGTGCACTGCAATGGAGGCAAATGGGGAGGAATGGAATACAGAGGGGTGGAGAGGAGGGGAGTAGCAAGATTGGAATGGAATGGAATGGAATGGAATGGAATGGAAAGGAATGGAATGGAATGGAATGGAAAAAAGTGCAGTGGAGTGCAGTGGAGTGGAATGGAGAAGAAAGGAAGAGAGTGGAGTAGAGTGGAATGGAGTGTAATGGAATGGAAAGGAATGGAACGGAATGGAATCAAGTGGAATGGAGTCGAGTGGAATGGAGGCAAATGGGAACGAATGGAATACAGTGGAGTGGAGAGGAGTTGAGTAGAGAAGACTGGATCTGAATTGCGTGGAATGGAATGCAATTAAATGAAATGGAATGGAGTTGAGTGCAGTGAAGTGCAGTGTATTGGAATTAAATTTTATGGAGAGGAGGGTAGTGGAGTGGAACGGAAGGGGAAGAAATGGAATAGAGTGGAGTGGAGCAGAGTGGAGTGGAGTGGAGTGGAGTGGAGGGTAGTAGAGTGGATTCAGGTGGAATGGATTGGAATGGAATACAATGGAATGGAATGGAATGCAGTGGATTGGAATGGAATTGCGTGGAGTGGAATGGAATGGAATAGAATGAAATGGAATGGAATGGAATTGAAAAAAGTACAGTGGAGTGCAGTGGAGTGGAATGGAGAAGAAAGGAAGGGAGAGGGGAGGAGTGCATTGGAGTTGAATGCAATGTAATGGAATGGAATGGACTGGAATTGAGGCGAATGGGAACGAATGGAATGCAGAGATTGGAGAGAAGTGTAGGGGAGAAGAGTGGATTTGAATGGAATGGAATGGATGGGAGTGGAGTGGAGTAGATTCTAGTGGAAAAGAAGGGAATGGAATGAAAAGAAAAGGAATGGAATGGAATGGAATGAAAAGAAAAGGAATGGAAAGGAATGTAATCACATGGAATGGAATGGAATGGAATGGAATGGAATGGAATGGAATGGAATGGAATGGAATGGAGGTGTATGGGAAGGAATGGAATGCATTGGACTTGAGAGGAGTGGAGTGCAGAAGAGCTGAGTTGAATGGAATGGAATGGAATGGAGTGGAGTGGAGTGGATTCTAGTGGAAAGAATGGCATGGAATGGAATGCAATGGAATGGAATGGAATGGAATGGAATGGGATGGAATGGAATGGGATGGAATGGAATGAAAGGAAAAATGTTCAGTGGAATGCAGTGGAGTGGAATGAAGAAGAAAGGAAGGGGTTGAGTGGAGTGGAATGGAGTGGAATGGAATGGAATGGAATGGAATGGAATGGAATGGAATGGAATGGAATGGAATGGAATGGATTGGAATGGAATGAAACGGAGTGGAATGAAGTGAACTCCAGTGGAAAAGAATGGAACTGAATAGAATGGAATGGAATGGAGCAGAACGGAAGGGAATGGAATGGAATGGAATGGAAAAATATGCAGTGGAGTGCAGTGTAGTGGAATGCAGAAGAAAGGAAGGGAGTGGAATGGAGTGATATGGAGTGGAATGGAATGGAACGGAATGGAGTAAACTGGACGGGAGGCAAATGGGAAGTAATGGAATACAGTGGGTGGGAGAGAAGTGGAGTGGAGTAGAGTGCATTTGAATTGACTGAAATGGAAAGGAATTGATTGGAGTGTAGTGGAGTGGATTCTAGTGGAAAAGAATAGAACGGAATGGAGTGGAATGGAATGGAATGGAATGGAATGGAGTGGAGTGGAGTGGAGTGGAGTGGAATGGAATGGAATGGAATGGAATGGAATGGAATGGAATGGAAAAAAGTGCAGTGCAGTGTAGTGAAGTTGAATGGAGAGGAAAGGAAGGTAGTGGAGTGGAGAGGAATAGAGTGGAATTGATTGGAAAGGAAAGGAATGGCATGTAGTGCACTGGAATGGAGGCGAATGGTAAGTAATGGAAAACAGTGGAGTTGAAAGGAGTGGAGTGGAGAAAAGTGGATTTCAATTGAATGGAATGGAATGCAATGGAATGGAATAGAGTGGAGTGGAGTGCAATGTATTGGAATTGAATGGTATGGAGAGGAGTGTAGTGCAGTGGAATGGGAAGGAATGGAATGGAGTTCAGTTGAGTGGAATGGAGTGGAGAGTAGTAGAGTGGAATCAGGTGGAATGGATTAAAATGGGATAGAATGGAATGGCATGGAATGCAGTGGATTGGAATGGAGTTGCGTGGAGTGGAATGGAATGGAATGGAAAGGAATGGAAAAAATTGCAGTGGAGTGCAGTAGAGAGGAATGGAGAAGAAAGGACAGGATTGGGGTGGAGTGCAATGGAGTGCAATGGAATGGATTGGAATGGACTTGAATGGAGGCGAATGGGAAAGAATGGAATGCAAGGTTCGGAAAGGAGTGAAGAGTAGAAGAGTGGATTTGAATTGAAGGGAATGGAATGGAATGGATTGGAGGGGAGTGGGGTAGATTCTAGTCGAAAAGAAGAGAATGGAATGGAATGGAATGGAATGGAATGGAATGGAATGGAATGGAATGGAATGGAATGCAAGGGAATGGAATGGAATGGAATGGAATGGAATGGAATGGAATGGAATGGAATGGAATGGAATGGAAAAATTTGAAGTGGATTGCAGTGGAGTGGAATAGAGAAGAAAGGAAGCTCGTGGAGTGGAGTCGAATGGAGTGGAATGGAAAGGAATGGAATGGAATAAAATGGAATGGAATGGAGTGTACTGGAATGGAGAGGAATGGGAAAAAATGGAATGAAGTGGAGAGGATTGGATTGGAGAAGAGGGAATTTCATGGAATGGAATGGAATGAAATGGAATGGAATAAAGTGGAGAGGAGTGCAGTGGATTCTAGAGGAAAAGAATGGAATGGAATGCAATGGAATGGAACGGAATGGAAGAGAACAGAATGGAATGGAATGGAAAGGAATGGAAAAAAGTGCAGTGGAGTTTAGGGGAGTCGAAAGGGAAGAAAGAAAGGGAGTGGAATGGAGTGTCATGGAGTGGAGTGGAATGGAATGGAATGGAAAGGAATGGAATGGAATTGAATGGAATGGACTTGACTGGAAAGGAGGCGAATGGGATGGAATAGAATGCCGCGGATTGGAAATAAATGGAGTGGAGAAGAGTGCTCTAGAATTGAATGGAATGGAAGGGATACGAGTGTAGTGGAGTGGATTGTAGTAGAAAAGAATGGAATGGAATGCAATGGAATGGAATGGAATCGAATGGAATGGAAAGGAATGGAATGGAAAAAAGGGCAGTGGAGTTTAGTGGAATAGAACGGAGAAGAAAGGAATGGAATGGAGTGGAGTGGAATGGAGTGGAATGGAATGGAATTGGATGGAATGGTATAGAATGGAATGGTATGGAGTGGACTCGAATGGAGGTAAATGGAAAGGAAAGGAATGCAGTGGAATGGAGGGGAGAGGAGTGGAGAGGGGAGGATTTGAATAGAATGGAACGGAATGGAATGGATTTTAGTGGAGTTGAGTGGATTCTAGAGGAAAAGAAAGGAATGGAACTGAATGATTTGGAATGGTATGGATTGGAATGGAATGGAATGGAATGCAATGGAATGGAATGGAATGGAATGGAATGGAAAGGAATTGAATGGAATAGAATGGAAAAAATTGCAGTGGATTGCAGTGGAGTGGAATAGAGAAGAAAAGAAGCTAGTGGAGTGGTGAGAATGGAGTGGAATGGAATGGAATAGAATGGAATGGAATGGAATGGAGTGGAGTGGAATAGAAGGAAATGGAAAAAAATGGAATGAAGTGGAATGGGGAGGATTGGAGTGGAGAAGAGTGAATTTGAAGGAATGGAATGCAATGGAATGAAGTGGAGAGAAGTGCAGTGGATTCTAGTGCAAAATAATGGAATGGAACACAATGGAATGGAATGGAATGGAATGGAACGGAATGGAACGGAATGGAAAGGAATGGAAAAAAATTGCAGTGGAGTCTAGTGTAGTGGAAAGGAAAAGAAAGAAAGAGAGTGGAATGGAGTGTTATGGAGTGGAATGGAATGGAATGGAAGGGAATGAAATTGAATATAATGGAATGGAGTCCACTGGAATGGAGGCGAATGGGAAGGAATGGAATACAGTGGATTGGAAAGAACTGGAGTGGAGAAGAGTGCACTTGAATTGAATGGAATGGAATGGATTCCAATGTAGTGGAGTGGACTGTAGCAGAAAAAACGAATGCAATGGAATGGAATGGAATGGAATAGAATGGAATGGAATGGAATGGAATGGAATGGAATGGAATGGAAAAAAGGGCAGCGGAGTGTAGTGGAGTTCAATGGAGAAGAAAGTAATGGAGTGGAGTGGAATGGTGTGGAATGGAATGGAATTGGATGGAATGGTATGGAATGGAATGGTATGGAGTGGACTAGAATGGAGGCGAATGGGAAGGAATGGAATGCAGTGAAGTGGAGAGGAGTGGGGTGGAGAGGGTTGGATTTGAATGGAATGGAATGGAATGGAATGAAATGGATTTGAGTAGAGTGGAGTGGATTCTATTGGAAAAGGAAGGAATGGAACTGAATGGTTTGGAATGGAATGGACTGGAATGGAATGGAATGGAATGGAATAGAATGGAAAAAAATTTCAGTGGATTGCAGTGCAGTGCCGTAGAGAATAAAGGAATCTAGTGAAGAGGAGTGGAATGGAGTGGAATGTAATGGAATGGAATGGAATGGAATGGAATGGAATGGAATGTATTGGAATGGAATGTCGTGGACTGGAATGCAGGCAAATGGGAATGAGTGGAATGCAGTGGAGTGGAGCGGTTTGGAGTGGAGAAGAGAGAAATGGAATGGAATGGAATGGAATGGAATGGAATGGAATGGAATGGAATGGAATGGAATGAGGTGGAGAGGAGTGCAGTGGATTCTAGTGGAAAAGAATAGAATGGAATGCAAAGAAATGGAATGGAACGGAACACATCGGAATGGAATGGAATGGAATGGAAAGCAATGGAAAAAAGTGCAGTGGAGTGTAGTGGAGTGGAAAGGAGAAGAAAGAAAGGGAGTGGAATGGAGTGCTATGGAGTGGAATGGAAAGGAATTGAATGCAATTGATTGGAATGGAATGAAATTGAATGAAATGGAATGGAATGCAACAGAATAGAATGGAATGGAGCTGACTGGAAGTGGGGCGAATGGGAAGGAATGGAATACAGTGGATAGGAAAGAAGTGGAGTGCAGAAGAGTGCAATTGAATGGAATGGAATGGAATGGATTCGAGTGGAGTGGAGTGGATTCTAGTAGAAAAAATGGAATGGAATGGAATGGAATGGAATGGAATGGAATGGAATGGAGTGGAATGGAATGGAATGAAACGGAATGGAGAAAATGGCAGTGGAGTGTAGTGGATTTGAAAGGAGAATAAAGGAATGGAATTGAGTGGAGTGGAATGGAAGGGAATGGAATTAAATGGAGTGCACTGCAATGGAGGCAAATGGGGAGGAATGGAATACAGAGGGGTGGAGAGGAGGGGAGTAGCAAGATTGGAATGGAATGGAATGGAATGGAATGGAATGGAATGGAAAGGAATGGAATGGAATGGAATGGAAAAAAGTGCAGTGGAGTGCAGTGGAGTGGAATGGAGAAGAAAGGAAGAGAGTGGAGTAGAGTGGAATGGAGTGTAATGGAATGGAAAGGAATGGAACGGAATGGAATCAAGTGGAATGGAGTCGAGTGGAATGGAGGCAAATGGGAACGAATGGAATACAGTGGAGTGGAGAGGAGTTGAGTAGAGAAGACTGGATCTGAATTGCGTGGAATGGAATGCAATTAAATGAAATGGAATGGAGTTGAGTGCAGTGAAGTGCAGTGTATTGGAATTAAATTTTATGGAGAGGAGGGTAGTGGAGTGGAACGGAAGGGGAAGAAATGGAATAGAGTGGAGTGGAGCAGAGTGGAGTGGAGTGGAGTGGAGTGGAGGGTAGTAGAGTGGATTCAGGTGGAATGGATTGGAATGGAATACAATGGAATGGAATGGAATGCAGTGGATTGGAATGGAATTGCGTGGAGTGGAATGGAATGGAATAGAATGAAATGGAATGGAATGGAATTGAAAAAAGTACAGTGGAGTGCAGTGGAGTGGAATGGAGAAGAAAGGAAGGGAGAGGGGAGGAGTGCATTGGAGTTGAATGCAATGTAATGGAATGGAATGGACTGGAATTGAGGCGAATGGGAACGAATGGAATGCAGAGATTGGAGAGAAGTGTAGGGGAGAAGAGTGGATTTGAATGGAATGGAATGGATGGGAGTGGAGTGGAGTAGATTCTAGTGGAAAAGAAGGGAATGGAATGAAAAGAAAAGGAATGGAATGGAATGGAATGAAAAGAAAAGGAATGGAAAGGAATGTAATCACATGGAATGGAATGGAATGGAATGGAATGGAATGGAATGGAATGGAATGGAGGTGTATGGGAAGGAATGGAATGCATTGGACTTGAGAGGAGTGGAGTGGAGAAGAGCTGAGTTGAATGGAATGGAATGGAATGGAGTGGAGTGGAGTGGATTCTAGTGGAAAGAATGGCATGGAATGGAATGCAATGGAATGGAATGGAATGGAATGGAATGGGATGGAATGGAATGGGATGGAATGGAATGAAAGGAAAAATGTTCAGTGGAATGCAGTGGAGTGGAATGAAGAAGAAAGGAAGGGGTTGAGTGGAGTGGAATGGAGTGGAATGGAATGGAATGGAATGGAATGGAATGGAATGGAATGGAATGGAATGGATTGGAATGGAATGAAACGGAGTGGAATGAAGTGAACTCCAGTGGAAAAGAATGGAACTGAATAGAATGGAATGGAATGGAGCAGAACGGAAGGGAATGGAATGGAATGGAATGGAAAAATATGCAGTGGAGTGCAGTGTAGTGGAATGCAGAAGAAAGGAAGGGAGTGGAATGGAGTGATATGGAGTGGAATGGAATGGAACGGAATGGAGTAAACTGGACGGGAGGCAAATGGGAAGTAATGGAATACAGTGGGTGGGAGAGAAGTGGAGTGGAGTAGAGTGCATTTGAATTGACTGAAATGGAAAGGAATTGATTGGAGTGTAGTGGAGTGGATTCTAGTGGAAAAGAATAGAACGGAATGGAGTGGAATGGAATGGAATGGAATGGAATGGAGTGGAGTGGAGTGGAGTGGAGTGGAGTGGAATGGAATGGAATGGAATGGAATGGAATGGAATGGAATGGAATGGAATGGAATGGAATGGAATGGAAAAAAGTGCAGTGCAGTGTAGTGAAGTTGAATGGAGAGGAAAGGAAGGTAGTGGAGTGGAGAGGAATAGAGTGGAATTGATTGGAAAGGAAAGGAATGGCATGTAGTGCACTGGAATGGAGGCGAATGGTAAGTAATGGAAAACAGTGGAGTTGAAAGGAGTGGAGTGGAGAAAAGTGGATTTCAATTGAATGGAATGGAATGCAATGGAATGGAATAGAGTGGAGTGGAGTGCAATGTATTGGAATTGAATGGTATGGAGAGGAGTGTAGTGCAGTGGAATGGGAAGGAATGGAATGGAGTTCAGTTGAGTGGAATGGAGTGGAGAGTAGTAGAGTGGAATCAGGTGGAATGGATTAAAATGGGATAGAATGGAATGGCATGGAATGCAGTGGATTGGAATGGAGTTGCGTGGAGTGGAATGGAATGGAATGGAAAGGAATGGAAAAAATTGCAGTGGAGTGCAGTAGAGAGGAATGGAGAAGAAAGGACAGGATTGGGGTGGAGTGCAATGGAGTGCAATGGAATGGATTGGAATGGACTTGAATGGAGGCGAATGGGAAAGAATGGAATGCAAGGTTCGGAAAGGAGTGAAGAGTAGAAGAGTGGATTTGAATTGAAGGGAATGGAATGGAATGGATTGGAGGGGAGTGGGGTAGATTCTAGTCGAAAAGAAGAGAATGGAAAGGAATGGAATGGAATGGAATGGAATGGAATGGAATGGAATGGAATGGAATGCAAGGGAATGGAATGGAATGGAATGGAATGGAATGGAATGGAATGGAAAAATTTGAAGTGGATTGCAGTGGAGTGGAATAGAGAAGAAAGGAAGCTCGTGGAGTGGAGTCGAATGGAGTGGAATGGAAAGGAATGGAATGGAATAAAATGGAATGGAATGGAGTGTACTGGAATGGAGAGGAATGGGAAAAAATGGAATGAAGTGGAGAGGATTGGATTGGAGAAGAGGGAATTTCATGGAATGGAATGGAATGAAATGGAATGGAATAAAGTGGAGAGGAGTGCAGTGGATTCTAGAGGAAAAGAATGGAATGGAATGCAATGGAATGGAACGGAATGGAAGAGAACAGAATGGAATGGAATGGAAAGGAATGGAAAAAAGTGCAGTGGAGTTTAGGGGAGTCGAAAGGGAAGAAAGAAAGGGAGTGGAATGGAGTGTCATGGAGTGGAGTGGAATGGAATGGAATGGAAAGGAATGGAATGGAATTGAATGGAATGGACTTGACTGGAAAGGAGGCGAATGGGATGGAATAGAATGCCGCGGATTGGAAATAAATGGAGTGGAGAAGAGTGCTCTAGAATTGAATGGAATGGAAGGGATACGAGTGTAGTGGAGTGGATTGTAGTAGAAAAGAATGGAATGGAATGCAATGGAATGGAATGGAATCGAATGGAATGGAAAGGAATGGAATGGAAAAAAGGGCAGTGGAGTTTAGTGGAATAGAACGGAGAAGAAAGGAATGGAATGGAGTGGAGTGGAATGGAGTGGAATGGAATGGAATTGGATGGAATGGTATAGAATGGAATGGTATGGAGTGGACTCGAATGGAGGTAAATGGAAAGGAAAGGAATGCAGTGGAATGGAGGGGAGAGGAGTGGAGAGGGGAGGATTTGAATAGAATGGAACGGAATGGAATGGATTTTAGTGGAGTTGAGTGGATTCTAGAGGAAAAGAAAGGAATGGAACTGAATGATTTGGAATGGTATGGATTGGAATGGAATGGAATGGAATGCAATGGAATGGAATGGAATGGAATGGAATGGAAAGGAATTGAATGGAATAGAATGGAAAAAATTGCAGTGGATTGCAGTGGAGTGGAATAGAGAAGAAAAGAAGCTAGTGGAGTGGTGAGAATGGAGTGGAATGGAATGGAATAGAATGGAATGGAATGGAATGGAGTGGAGTGGAATAGAAGGAAATGGAAAAAAATGGAATGAAGTGGAATGGGGAGGATTGGAGTGGAGAAGAGTGAATTTGAAGGAATGGAATGCAATGGAATGAAGTGGAGAGAAGTGCAGTGGATTCTAGTGCAAAATAATGGAATGGAACACAATGGAATGGAATGGAATGGAATGGAACGGAATGGAACGGAATGGAAAGGAATGGAAAAAAATTGCAGTGGAGTCTAGTGTAGTGGAAAGGAAAAGAAAGAAAGAGAGTGGAATGGAGTGTTATGGAGTGGAATGGAATGGAATGGAAGGGAATGAAATTGAATATAATGGAATGGAGTCCACTGGAATGGAGGCGAATGGGAAGGAATGGAATACAGTGGATTGGAAAGAACTGGAGTGGAGAAGAGTGCACTTGAATTGAATGGAATGGAATGGATTCCAATGTAGTGGAGTGGACTGTAGCAGAAAAAACGAATGCAATGGAATGGAATGGAATGGAATAGAATGGAATGGAATGGAATGGAATGGAATGGAATGGAATGGAAAAAAGGGCAGCGGAGTGTAGTGGAGTTCAATGGAGAAGAAAGTAATGGAGTGGAGTGGAATGGTGTGGAATGGAATGGAATTGGATGGAATGGTATGGAATGGAATGGTATGGAGTGGACTAGAATGGAGGCGAATGGGAAGGAATGGAATGCAGTGAAGTGGAGAGGAGTGGGGTGGAGAGGGTTGGATTTGAATGGAATGGAATGGAATGGAATGAAATGGATTTGAGTAGAGTGGAGTGGATTCTATTGGAAAAGGAAGGAATGGAACTGAATGGTTTGGAATGGAATGGACTGGAATGGAATGGAATGGAATGGAATAGAATGGAAAAAAATTTCAGTGGATTGCAGTGCAGTGCCGTAGAGAATAAAGGAATCTAGTGAAGAGGAGTGGAATGGAGTGGAATGTAATGGAATGGAATGGAATGGAATGGAATGGAATGGAATGTATTGGAATGGAATGTCGTGGACTGGAATGCAGGCAAATGGGAATGAGTGGAATGCAGTGGAGTGGAGCGGTTTGGAGTGGAGAAGAGAGAAATGGAATGGAATGGAATGGAATGGAATGGAATGGAATGGAATGGAATGGAATGGAATGAGGTGGAGAGGAGTGCAGTGGATTCTAGTGGAAAAGAATAGAATGGAATGCAAAGAAATGGAATGGAACGGAACACATCGGAATGGAATGGAATGGAATGGAAAGCAATGGAAAAAAGTGCAGTGGAGTGTAGTGGAGTGGAAAGGAGAAGAAAGAAAGGGAGTGGAATGGAGTGCTATGGAGTGGAATGGAAAGGAATTGAATGCAATTGATTGGAATGGAATGAAATTGAATGAAATGGAATGGAATGCAACAGAATAGAATGGAATGGAGCTGACTGGAAGTGGGGCGAATGGGAAGGAATGGAATACAGTGGATAGGAAAGAAGTGGAGTGCAGAAGAGTGCAATTGAATGGAATGGAATGGAATGGATTCGAGTGGAGTGGAGTGGATTCTAGTAGAAAAAATGGAATGGAATGGAATGGAATGGAATGGAATGGAATGGAATGGAGTGGAATGGAATGGAATGAAACGGAATGGAGAAAATGGCAGTGGAGTGTAGTGGATTTGAAAGGAGAATAAAGGAATGGAATTGAGTGGAGTGGAATGGAAGGGAATGGAATTAAATGGAGTGCACTGCAATGGAGGCAAATGGGGAGGAATGGAATACAGAGGGGTGGAGAGGAGGGGAGTAGCAAGATTGGAATGGAATGGAATGGAATGGAATGGAATGGAATGGAAAGGAATGGAATGGAATGGAATGGAAAAAAGTGCAGTGGAGTGCAGTGGAGTGGAATGGAGAAGAAAGGAAGAGAGTGGAGTAGAGTGGAATGGAGTGTAATGGAATGGAAAGGAATGGAACGGAATGGAATCAAGTGGAATGGAGTCGAGTGGAATGGAGGCAAATGGGAACGAATGGAATACAGTGGAGTGGAGAGGAGTTGAGTAGAGAAGACTGGATCTGAATTGCGTGGAATGGAATGCAATTAAATGAAATGGAATGGAGTTGAGTGCAGTGAAGTGCAGTGTATTGGAATTAAATTTTATGGAGAGGAGGGTAGTGGAGTGGAACGGAAGGGGAAGAAATGGAATAGAGTGGAGTGGAGCAGAGTGGAGTGGAGTGGAGTGGAGTGGAGGGTAGTAGAGTGGATTCAGGTGGAATGGATTGGAATGGAATACAATGGAATGGAATGGAATGCAGTGGATTGGAATGGAATTGCGTGGAGTGGAATGGAATGGAATAGAATGAAATGGAATGGAATGGAATTGAAAAAAGTACAGTGGAGTGCAGTGGAGTGGAATGGAGAAGAAAGGAAGGGAGAGGGGAGGAGTGCATTGGAGTTGAATGCAATGTAATGGAATGGAATGGACTGGAATTGAGGCGAATGGGAACGAATGGAATGCAGAGATTGGAGAGAAGTGTAGGGGAGAAGAGTGGATTTGAATGGAATGGAATGGATGGGAGTGGAGTGGAGTAGATTCTAGTGGAAAAGAAGGGAATGGAATGAAAAGAAAAGGAATGGAATGGAATGGAATGAAAAGAAAAGGAATGGAAAGGAATGTAATCACATGGAATGGAATGGAATGGAATGGAATGGAATGGAATGGAATGGAATGGAATGGAATGGAGGTGTATGGGAAGGAATGGAATGCATTGGACTTGAGAGGAGTGGAGTGGAGAAGAGCTGAGTTGAATGGAATGGAATGGAATGGAGTGGAGTGGAGTGGATTCTAGTGGAAAGAATGGCATGGAATGGAATGCAATGGAATGGAATGGAATGGAATGGAATGGGATGGAATGGAATGGGATGGAATGGAATGAAAGGAAAAATGTTCAGTGGAATGCAGTGGAGTGGAATGAAGAAGAAAGGAAGGGGTTGAGTGGAGTGGAATGGAGTGGAATGGAATGGAATGGAATGGAATGGAATGGAATGGAATGGAATGGATTGGAATGGAATGAAACGGAGTGGAATGAAGTGAACTCCAGTGGAAAAGAATGGAACTGAATAGAATGGAATGGAATGGAGCAGAACGGAAGGGAATGGAATGGAATGGAATGGAAAAATATGCAGTGGAGTGCAGTGTAGTGGAATGCAGAAGAAAGGAAGGGAGTGGAATGGAGTGATATGGAGTGGAATGGAATGGAACGGAATGGAGTAAACTGGACGGGAGGCAAATGGGAAGTAATGGAATACAGTGGGTGGGAGAGAAGTGGAGTGGAGTAGAGTGCATTTGAATTGACTGAAATGGAAAGGAATTGATTGGAGTGTAGTGGAGTGGATTCTAGTGGAAAAGAATAGAACGGAATGGAGTGGAATGGAATGGAATGGAATGGAATGGAGTGGAGTGGAGTGGAGTGGAGTGGAATGGAATGGAATGGAATGGAATGGAATGGAATGGAATGGAATGGAATGGAAAAAAGTGCAGTGCAGTGTAGTGAAGTTGAATGGAGAGGAAAGGAAGGTAGTGGAGTGGAGAGGAATAGAGTGGAATTGATTGGAAAGGAAAGGAATGGCATGTAGTGCACTGGAATGGAGGCGAATGGTAAGTAATGGAAAACAGTGGAGTTGAAAGGAGTGGAGTGGAGAAAAGTGGATTTCAATTGAATGGAATGGAATGCAATGGAATGGAATAGAGTGGAGTGGAGTGCAATGTATTGGAATTGAATGGTATGGAGAGGAGTGTAGTGCAGTGGAATGGGAAGGAATGGAATGGAGTTCAGTTGAGTGGAATGGAGTGGAGAGTAGTAGAGTGGAATCAGGTGGAATGGATTAAAATGGGATAGAATGGAATGGCATGGAATGCAGTGGATTGGAATGGAGTTGCGTGGAGTGGAATGGAATGGAATGGAAAGGAATGGAAAAAATTGCAGTGGAGTGCAGTAGAGAGGAATGGAGAAGAAAGGACAGGATTGGGGTGGAGTGCAATGGAGTGCAATGGAATGGATTGGAATGGACTTGAATGGAGGCGAATGGGAAAGAATGGAATGCAAGGTTCGGAAAGGAGTGAAGAGTAGAAGAGTGGATTTGAATTGAAGGGAATGGAATGGAATGGATTGGAGGGGAGTGGGGTAGATTCTAGTCGAAAAGAAGAGAATGGAAAGGAATGGAATGGAATGGAATGGAATGGAATGGAATGGAATGGAATGGAATGGAATGCAAGGGAATGGAATGGAATGGAATGGAATGGAATGGAATGGAATGGAATGGAATGGAATGGAATGGAATGGAAAAATTTGAAGTGGATTGCAGTGGAGTGGAATAGAGAAGAAAGGAAGCTCGTGGAGTGGAGTCGAATGGAGTGGAATGGAAAGGAATGGAATGGAATAAAATGGAATGGAATGGAGTGTACTGGAATGGAGAGGAATGGGAAAAAATGGAATGAAGTGGAGAGGATTGGATTGGAGAAGAGGGAATTTCATGGAATGGAATGGAATGAAATGGAATGGAATAAAGTGGAGAGGAGTGCAGTGGATTCTAGAGGAAAAGAATGGAATGGAATGCAATGGAATGGAACGGAATGGAAGAGAACAGAATGGAATGGAATGGAAAGGAATGGAAAAAAGTGCAGTGGAGTTTAGGGGAGTCGAAAGGGAAGAAAGAAAGGGAGTGGAATGGAGTGTCATGGAGTGGAGTGGAATGGAATGGAATGGAAAGGAATGGAATGGAATTGAATGGAATGGACTTGACTGGAAAGGAGGCGAATGGGATGGAATAGAATGCCGCGGATTGGAAATAAATGGAGTGGAGAAGAGTGCTCTAGAATTGAATGGAATGGAAGGGATACGAGTGTAGTGGAGTGGATTGTAGTAGAAAAGAATGGAATGGAATCGAATGGAATGGAAAGGAATGGAATGGAAAAAAGGGCAGTGGAGTTTAGTGGAATAGAACGGAGAAGAAAGGAATGGAATGGAGTGGAGTGGAATGGAGTGGAATGGAATGGAATTGGATGGAATGGTATAGAATGGAATGGTATGGAGTGGACTCGAATGGAGGTAAATGGAAAGGAAAGGAATGCAGTGGAATGGAGGGGAGAGGAGTGGAGAGGGGAGGATTTGAATAGAATGGAACGGAATGGAATGGATTTTAGTGGAGTTGAGTGGATTCTAGAGGAAAAGAAAGGAATGGAACTGAATGATTTGGAATGGTATGGATTGGAATGGAATGGAATGGAATGCAATGGAATGGAATGGAATGGAATGGAATGGAAAGGAATTGAATGGAATAGAATGGAAAAAATTGCAGTGGATTGCAGTGGAGTGGAATAGAGAAGAAAAGAAGCTAGTGGAGTGGTGAGAATGGAGTGGAATGGAATGGAATAGAATGGAATGGAATGGAATGGAGTGGAGTGGAATAGAAGGAAATGGAAAAAAATGGAATGAAGTGGAATGGGGAGGATTGGAGTGGAGAAGAGTGAATTTGAAGGAATGGAATGCAATGGAATGAAGTGGAGAGAAGTGCAGTGGATTCAAGTGCAAAATAATGGAATGGAACACAATGGAATGGAATGGAATGGAATGGAACGGAATGGAACGGAATGGAAAGGAATGGAAAAAAATTGCAGTGGAGTCTAGTGTAGTGGAAAGGAAAAGAAAGAAAGAGAGTGGAATGGAGTGTTATGGAGTGGAATGGAATGGAATGGAAGGGAATGAAATTGAATATAATGGAATGGAGTCCACTGGAATGGAGGCGAATGGGAAGGAATGGAATACAGTGGATTGGAAAGAACTGGAGTGGAGAAGAGTGCACTTGAATTGAATGGAATGGAATGGATTCCAATGTAGTGGAGTGGACTGTAGCAGAAAAAACGAATGCAATGGAATGGAATGGAATGGAATAGAATGGAATGGAATGGAATGGAATGGAATGGAATGGAATGGAATGGAAAAAAGGGCAGCGGAGTGTAGTGGAGTTCAATGGAGAAGAAAGTAATGGAGTGGAGTGGAATGGTGTGGAATGGAATGGAATTGGATGGAATGGTATGGAATGGAATGGTATGGAGTGGACTAGAATGGAGGCGAATGGGAAGGAATGGAATGCAGTGAAGTGGAGAGGAGTGGGGTGGAGAGGGGTGGATTTGAATGGAATGGAATGGAATGGAATGAAATGGATTTGAGTAGAGTGGAGTGGATTCTATTGGAAAAGGAAGGAATGGAACTGAATGGTTTGGAATGGAATGGACTGGAATGGAATGGAATGGAATGGAATGGAATGGAATGGAATGGAATGGAATGGAATGGAATAGAATGGAAAAAAATTTCAGTGGATTGCAGTGCAGTGCCGTAGAGAATAAAGGAATCTAGTGAAGAGGAGTGGAATGGAGTGGAATGGAATGGAATGGAATGGAATGGAATGGAATGGAATGTATTGGAATGGAATGTCGTGGACTGGAATGCAGGCAAATGGGAATGAGTGGAATGCAGTGGAGTGGAGCGGTTTGGAGTGGAGAAGAGAGAAATGGAATGGAATGGAATGGAATGGAATGGAATGGAATGGAATGGAATGGAATGGAATGAGGTGGAGAGGAGTGCAGTGGATTCTAGTGGAAAAGAATAGAATGGAATGCAAAGAAATGGAATGGAACGGAACACATCGGAATGGAATGGAATGGAATGGAAAGCAATGGAAAAAAGTGCAGTGGAGTGTAGTGGAGTGGAAAGGAGAAGAAAGAAAGGGAGTGGAATGGAGTGCTATGGAGTGGAATGGAAAGGAATTGAATGCAATTGATTGGAATGGAATGAAATTGAATGAAATGGAATGGAATGCAACAGAATAGAATGGAATGGAGCTGACTGGAAGTGGGGCGAATGGGAAGGAATGGAATACAGTGGATAGGAAAGAAGTGGAGTGCAGAAGAGTGCAATTGAATGGAATGGAATGGAATGGATTCGAGTGGAGTGGAGTGGATTCTAGTAGAAAAAATGGAATGGAATGGAATGGAATGGAATGGAATGGAATGGAATGGAATGGAATGGAGTGGAATGGAATGGAATGAAACGGAATGGAGAAAATGGCAGTGGAGTGTAGTGGATTTGAAAGGAGAATAAAGGAATGGAATTGAGTGGAGTGGAATGGAAGGGAATGGAATTAAATGGAGTGCACTGCAATGGAGGCAAATGGGGAGGAATGGAATACAGAGGGGTGGAGAGGAGGGGAGTAGCAAGATTGGAATGGAATGGAATGGAATGGAATGGAAAGGAATGGAATGGAAAAACGTGTAGTGGAGTGCAGTTGAGTGGAATGGAGAAGAAAGGAAGGGAAAGGATTGGGGTGGAATGGATGGGAATGGAATGGAATTGAATGGAATGGAATGGAAGGGAATGGAAGGGAATGGAAGGGAATGGAAAAAAGGGCTGTGGAGTGCATTGGAGTGGAATGGAGAGTAAAGGAAGGGACTGGGGAGAAGTGGAGTGGAGTGGAATGGAACGGAAAGGAATGGAATGGATTTTAACGGAAAGGATTGGACTGGAATGGAGAGGAATGGGAAGGAATGGAATGCAGTGGAGTGAAGAGAAGTGGTGTGGAGAAGAGTGGATTTAAATTCAATATAATAGATTGGAATGGAATGGAATGGAATGGAAAGGAAAAAAGTGCAGTGGGGTGCAGTGGACGGGAACGCAAAAGAAAGGAAGGTAGAAGTGGACTGGAATGGAATGGAAATGAATGGAGTGGAATAGAAGGGAATTGAATGGAATGGAATGGAATGAAATGGAGTGTACTGGAATGGAGGCGAGTGAAAGGAGTGGAATGCATTGGAGTGGAGAAGAGTGGATTCGAATGGATTGGAATGGATTCAATAGAATGGAATGCAATGGAATGGAATGGAATGAAACGAAAAAGTTCAGTGGACTGCAGTGGAGTGGAATGAAGAAGAAAGGAAAGGGTTGAGTGGAGTGGAATGGAGTGGAAGGGAATGGAATGGAGTGGAATGGAATGGAATGGAATGGAATGGAATGGAATGGAATGGAGGCGTATGTGAAGGAATGGAATGCATTGGACTTGAGAGGAGTGGAGTGGAGAAGAGCAGAGTTGAATGGAACGGAATGGAATGGAGTGGAGTGGAGTGGATTCTAGTGGAAAGAATGGCAGGGAATGGAATGGAATGGAATGGAATGGAATGGAATGGAATGGGATGGGATGGGATGGGATGGGATGGGATGGGATGGGAAGGGATGGGATGGGACGGGATGGAGTGGAATGGAATGGAATGGAATGGAATGGAATGGAATGGAATGGGATGGAATGGAACGGAATGGAGTGGACTGCAATGGAGGCGAATGGGAAGGAATGGAATGCAGTGGAGTCGACAGGAGTGGAGTGGAGAAGAGTGAATCAGAATTCAATGGAATGGAATGCAATGGAAGGGGATGGAATGGAATGAAATGCAGTGGATTGTAGTGGAGTGGATTGGAGTAGAATGGAACGGAATGGAATTGAATGCAATACAATGGAATGGAATGAAAAGCAATGGAATGGAAAGGGATGGAATGGAGTGGAGTGCACTGTAGTGGAAATGGATTTAATGGAGAGTACTGTGGTGGATGGGAGTTGAATGGGAAGGAACGGAATCGACCTGAGTGAAATGGAGTGAAGTAGACTGGATTAAGGTGGAATGGAATGGAATGCTGTGGATTGAAGTGGAGTTGCACGGCGGGGAATGGAATGGAAAGGAATGGAGTGGAAAGAAATGGAATGGAATGGAATGGAATGGAATGGAATGGAATGGAATGGAATGGAATGGAATGGAATGGAAAAAAGTGCAGTGGAGTGTAGAGGAGAGGAATGGAGAAGAAAGGAAAGGATTGGAGTGGAGTGGAATGGAGTGGAATGGAATGGAAAGAAACGGAATGGAATGGAATGGAATGGCACATAGTAGACGGGAATGGAGGCGAATGGGAGGGAATGGAGTGCAGTAGACTGGAGAAGAGTGGAGTGGAGAAGAGTAGATTTGAATTGAATGGAATGGAGTGTAACGGAATGGATTGGAGTGGAGTGGATTCTAGTGTAAAAGAATGGAATGGAATGGAATGGAGTGCAAAGCAATGAAATGCAATGGAATGGAATGGAATGGAATGGAATGGAATGGCATGAAATGGAGTGGAATGGAATTCAATGGAATGGAATGCAATGGAATGGAATGGAATGGAATGCAATGGAATGGAATGGAAAGCAATGGAATGGAATGGAATGGAATGCAATGCAATGCAATGCAATGGATTGAAATGGAAAGGATTGGACTAGAATGGAGATGAATGGGAAGGAATGGAATGCAGTGGGCTGGAGACGAGAGGAGTGGAGAAGAGTAGATTTGAATTGAATGGAATGGAATGTAACTGAATGGATTGGAGTGGAGTGGATTCAAGTGTAAAAGAATGGAATGGAATGGAACGGAGTGCAAAGCAATGAACTACAATGGAATGGAAAGGAATGGAATGGAATGGCATGAAATGGAGTGGAATGGAATGCAATGGAATGGAATGAGAGTGAAGAGGAGTGGAAAGGAGTGGAATGGAATGGATTTGAATGGAATGGAGTGTACTGGAATGGAGGCAAAAGAGAAGAAATGGAATGCAGTATAGTGCAGAGGAGTAGAGTGGAGGAGAGTGGATTTGTATTGAAAGGAATGTAATGGAATGGAGGAGTGGAGTAGAGTGGATTCTAGTGGAAAAGAATGGAATGGAATGGATTGGAATGGAATGGAATGGAATGCAAGGGAATGGAATGGAATGGAATGGAATGGAATGGAATGGAATGGAATGGAATGGAATTGAACGGAAAAAAATTTCAGTGGATTGCAATGGAGTGCAATAGAGAGTAAAGGAAGCTAGTGAAGTAGAGAGGAATGGAGTGGAATGGAATGGAATGGAATGGAATGGAATGGAATGGAATGGAATGGAATGGAATGGAATACACTGGAATGGAATGAAGTGGACTGGAATGGAGGTGAATGGGAATGAATGGAATGCAGTGGAGTGGAGCAGTTTGGAGTGGAGAAGAGTGAATTTGAATGGAATGGAATGGAATGGAATGGAATGAAGTGGAGAGGAGTGCAGTGGATTCTAGTGGAAAAGAATAGAATGGAATGCAATGAAATGGATCGGAATGGAACACATCGGAATGGAATGGAATGGAATGGAAAGGAATGGAAAAAAGTGCAGTGGAGTGTAGTGGAGTGGAAAGGAGAAGAAAGAAAGGGAGTGGAATAGAGTGCTATGGAGTGGAATGGAAAGGAATTCAATGCAATTGAGTGGAATGGAATGGAATTGAATGAAATGGAATGGAATGCAACAGAATAGAATGGAATGGAGTTGACTGGAAGGGAGGCGAATGGGAAGGAATGGAATACACTGGATAGGAAAGAAGTGGAGTGCAGAAGAGTGCAATTGAATTGAATGGAATGGAATGGATTCGAGTGGAGTGGAGTGGATCCTAGTGGAAAAGAATGGAATAGAATGGAATGGAATGGAATGGAGTGGAATGGAATGGAATGAAATGAAATGGAGAAAATGGCAGTGGAGTGTAGTGGATTTGAAAGGAGAATAAAGGAATGGAATTGAGTGGAGTGGAATGGAAGGGAATGGAATTAAATGGAGTGCACTGCAATGGAGGCAAATGGGGAGGAATGGAATACAGAGGGGTGGAGAGGAGGGGAGTGGCAAGAGTGGAATGGAATGGAATGGAATGGAATGGAATGGAATGGAATGGAAAAAAGTGCAGTGGAGTGCAGTGGAGTGGAATGGAGAAGAAAGGAAGAGAGTGGAGTAGAGTGGAATGGAGTGTAATGGAATGGAAAGGAATGGAATGGAATGGAATCGAGTGGAATGGAGTCGTGTGGAATGGAGGCAAATTGGAACGAATGGAATACAGTGGAGTGGAGAGGAGTTGAAAAGAGAAGACTGGATTTGAATTGAGTGGAATGGAATGCAATGAAATGAAAAGGAATGGAGTCGAGTGGAGTGAAGTGCAGTGTATTGGAATTAAATTTTATGGAGAGGACGGTAGTGGAGTGGAGCGGAAGGGGAAGGAATGGAATAGAGTGGAGTGGAGTGGAGCAGAGTGGAGTGGAGTGGAGTGGAGGGTAGTAGAGTCGATTCAGGTGGAATGGAATGGAATGGAATACAATGGAATGGAATGGAATGCAGTGGATTGGAACGGAACTGCGTGGAGTGGAATGGAATGGAATAGAATGAAATGGAATGGAATGGAATTGAAAAAAAGTGCAGTGGAGTGGAATGGAGAAGAAAGGAAGGGAGAGGTGAGGAGTGCATTAGAGTTGAATGCAATGGAATGGAATGGAATGGACTGGAATTGAGCAGAATGGGAACGAATGGAATGCAGAGATTGGAGAAAAGTGTAGTGGAGAAGAGTGGATTGGAATGGAATGGAATGGATTGGAGTGGAGTGGAATAGATTCTAGTGGAAAAGAAGGGAATTGAATGAAAAGAAAAGGAATGGAATGTAATGGAATGAAAAGAAAAGGAATGGAAAGGAATGGAATGGAATGGAAAGGAAGGTAATCACATGGAATGGAATGGAATGGAATGGATTGGAATGGAATGGAATGGAATGGAATGGAATGGAATGGAATGGAATGGAATGCAATGCAACGGAATGGAATGGAAAAAAGTGCAGTGGACACCAGCAGAGTGGACTGCAGAATAAAGGAAGGGAGTGGAATGGTGTGGAATGGAATGGAATGAAATGGAATGGAATGCACTGGATTGGAATGGAGTGGACTGGAATGGAGGTAAAAGGGAAGGAATGGAATGCAGTGGAGTGCAGAGGAGTGGAGTGGAGAAAAGGGGATTTGTATTGAATGGAATGGAATGGAATGGAATGGATAGGAGTGGAGTGGAGTGGATTCTAGTGGAAAAGAGTGGAATGGAATGGAATGGAATGGAAAGAATGCAATGGAATTTAATGGGATGGAATGGAATGGAATGGAATGGGATGGGATGGGATGGGATGGGATGGGATGGGATGGGATGGGATGGAATGGAATGGAATGGAATGGAATGGAATGGAATGGAATGGAAAAAACTGCAGGGTAGTGCAGTGGAGTGTAATAGAGAAGAAAGGAAGGGAGTGGAGTGAAGTGGAATGGAGTGGAAAAGAATGGAATGGAATACAATGGAATGGAATTGAGTGGACTGGAATGGAGGCGAATGGGAAAGAATGGAATGGAATGGAATAGAGTGGAGGGGAGTGGAGTGGAGAAGAGTGAATTTGAATGGAATGGAACGGAATGGAATGGAAAGCAATGAAGTGGAGTGGAGAGGAGTGGATTCCAGTGGAAAAGAATGGAATGGAATGGAATAGAATGAAATGGAAAAATGTGCAGTGGAGTGTAATGGAGTGGAATGCAGAACAAAGGAAGGGAGTGGAATGGAGTGTTATAGAGTGGAGTGGAATGGAATGGAATAGCATGGAATGGAATGGAGTAGAATGGAATTGAACGGAATGGAATACAATGGTTTGGAATGGAATAGAATGGAGTTGACTGGAATGGAGGCGAATGGGAAGGAATGGAATACAGTGGATTCGAGAGGAGTGGAGTGGAGTAGAGTGCATTTGAATTGAATGTAATAGAATGGATTGGATTGGAGTGTAGTGGAGTGGATTCTAATGGAATAAAACGGTATGGAATGGAACGGAATGGAAAGGAACGGAATGGAATGGAAACATTTTCAGTGGACTATAGTGCAGTTGAATGGAGAAGAAAGGAAGGGAGTAGAGTGGAGTGGAATGCAGTGGAATGGAATGAAAAGGAGTGGAATGGAATGTAGGGCACAGGAATGGAGGCGAACGGTAAGGAATGGAATACAGTGGAGTGGAGAGGAGTGGAATGGAGAAGAATGGATTTCAATTGAATTGAATGGAATCATGGAATGGAATGGAATGGAATGGAATGGAATGGAGTGGAGTGCAGTGTATTGGAATTAAATAGTATGGAGAGGAGAGTAGTGGAGTGGAGTGGAATGGGAAGGAATTGAATGGAGTGGAGTGGAGTGGAGTGGAGGGTAGTAGAGTGGAATCAGGTGGAATGGATTGGAATGGAAAAGAATGGAATGTAATGGAATGCAGTTTATTGGAATCGAGTTGCGTGGAGTGGAATGGAATGGAATGGAATGGAATGGAATGGAATGGAATGGAACGGAATGGAATGGAAGGGAAAAAAGTGCAGTGGAGTGCAGCTGGAGTGGAATGGAGAAGAAATGAAGGGAGTGGCGTGGAGTTCAACCGAGGGGAATGGAATGGAATCGAATGGAATGGAATGGAATGGAGGCGAATGGGAAAGTAGGCAATGCAGAGTTTAGAAAAGAGTGTACAGAACAGAGGATTTGAATTGAAGGGAATGGAATAGAATGGATTGGAGAAGAGTGCAGTAGATTCTAGTGGAAAAGAAGGGAACGGAAAGAAATGGAATAGAATGCAATGGAATGGTATGGAATGGAATGGAAAGGAATGGAATGGAATGGAATGGAATGGCATGGAATGGAATGGAATGGAATGGAATGGAATGGAATGGAATGGAATGGAATCGCATGGAATGGAATGGAATGGAATGGAATGGAATGGAATGGAATGGAATGGAAAGCAATTGAAAGGAATGGGATGGAATGGAATGGAAAAATTGCAGTGGGTTGCAGATGAGTGGAATGGAGAAGAAAGGAAGGGAGTGGATTGGAGTGGAGTGGATGGGAATGGAATGGAATGGAATAAAAAAACTGCTGTTGAGTGCAGTGGAGTGGAATGGAGGAGAAAGGAAGGGAGTGGAGTTGAGTGGAATGGAGTGGAATCGAAAGGAATGGAATGGAATGGATTGCAATTGAATGGAGCGGACAGGAATGGAGGCGAATGGGAAGGAATGGAACGCAGTGGAGTAGAGACGAGTCATGTGGAGAGGAGTGGATTTGAATTCAGTGGAATGGAATGAAATGGAATGGAATGGAATGGAATCGAATGCAGTGGACTGGAGTGCAGTGGATTGGAGGAGAATGGAATTTAATGGAAAGTAATGGAATGGAATGCAATACAATGGAACCAAATGAAAAGGAATGGAATGGAGTGGAGTTGGGTATAGAGTATTCTAAATGAATGGAATGGAGAGGGGTGGAGGGCAGTGGAGTCGAAAGGGCAGGAATGCAATGGAGTGGAATAGATTGGAGTGGAATGGAGGGCAGTAGAGTGGATTCAGGTGAATGGAACGGAATGGAATGGAATGAAATGGAATGCAGTGCTTTTGAGTGCAGTTGCGTGCAGGGGAACGGAATGGAATAGAATGGAATGGAACGGAATGGAATAGAATGGAATGGAACGGAACGGAACGGAATGGAACGGAACGGAACGGAACGGAATGGAATGGAATGGAATGGAATGGAATGGAATGGAAAAAAGTGCAGCACAGTGCAGTATAGTGGAATGGAGAAGAAAGGAAGTTAGTGGAGTGGAGTGGAATGGAGTGGAATGGAATGGAATGGAATGGAATGGAAAGGAGTGGACTGAAATAGAGGCGAATAGGAAGGAATGGAATGCAGTGGAGTGAAGAGGAGTGCAGTGGAGAAGAGTGCATTTGAATTGAACGGAATGGAATGGATTGGAGTGTAGTGGAGGGGATTCGAATGGAAAAGAATGGAATGCAATGGAATGGAACGGAAATTAATGGAATGGAAAGGAATGCAATGGAATGCATTGGAAAAGAGTGCATTGATGTGTAGTGTAATGGAACGGAGAAGAAAGGAAGGGAGTAGAATAGAGTGGAATGCTGTAGAATGCAATGGAATGGAACAAAATGAAGTGGACAGCAATGGAGGCGAATGGGAAGGATTCGATTGCAGTGGAGTGGAGAGCTGTGTAGTGGAGAAGAGTGGACTGGAATGGAATGGAATGGAATGGAATGGAATGGAATGGAATGGATTGGAGTGGAGTGGAGTGGATACTAGTGGAAAAGAATGGAAGGGAATGGAATGGAATTGATTGGAATGGAATGGACTGGAATGGAAAGGAAAGGATTAGAATGGAGTGGAATATGAAAAAGAGCAGTACAGTGCAATGGGGTGGAATGGAGACGAAAGGAAGACAGTGGAGTACTGGGGAATGCAGAGCAATGGAATGGAATGGAATGCAAAAAAGTGCAGTGGAATGTTCTGGAGTGCAATGGAGAAGAAAGGAAGGGAGTGCAGTGGAGTGGAATGGAATGCAATGAAATGGAGTGGACTGGTATGGAGGCGAATGAAAGGAATGAAATGCAGTTGAGTGGAGAGGAGTGGAATGGAGAAGAGTGTATTGGAATGGAATGGAATGGAATGGAATGGAATGGAATGGAATGGAATGGAATGGAATGTATTGGAGTGGAGTGGAGTTGATTCCAGGGGAAAATAATGGCATGGAATCCAATGGAATGGTATGGAAAGGAATGAGATGCAATGGAATGGAGGGGTCTGGAATGCAGACGAACGGTCTGGAATGTAATGCAGTAGAGTGGAGACTACTGGAGTAGAGAAGAGTGGATTTGAATGCAATGGAATGGAATGTATTGTAGTGGAGTTGAGTTGATTCTAGAGGAAAAAATGAATGGAATGGAATGGAATGGAATAGAATGGAATGGAAAAATTTACAGTGGAGTGCAGTGGGGTGAAATGGAGTAGAAAGGAAGAGAACGGAGTGGAGTGGAATAGAGTGGAATGAAATTGAATGGAATGGAATGGAATGGAATGGAATGGAATGGAATGGAATGGAATGGAATGGAATGGAATGGAGTTGCTTCGAGTGCTGTTTATTGGAATTGAATGGAATAGACAAGATTGTAGTGGAGTGGAGTTGAAGGGGAAGAAATGGAATGGAGTGCAGTGGAGTGGAGTGGAACGGAGGATAATAGAGTGGATTCAGGGGGAATTGAATGGAATGGAATGGAATGGAATGGAATGGAATGGAATGCAGTGGATTGGAGAGGAGTTGACTGGAGGGGAAGGGAATGGAATGGAATGGGATGGAACAGACGGAACAGAATACAAAGAACAGAATGGCATGCAATGCAAAGGAATGCAATGGAATAGAAGGGAAAAAAGTGCAGTGGAGTGCAGTGGAGTGTAGTGGAGAAGAAAGGAAGGGAGTGGAGTGGAGTGGAAAGGAATGGAATGGATTGGAAAAGAATGGAATGGAATGGAAAGCAATGGAATGCAATGGAGTGGAATGCAATGTAGGTGAATGGTAAAGAATGGAATGAAGTGGAGTGGAGAGGAGAGCAGTACAGAAGAGGGGATTGATGTGGAATGGAATGGAATGGATTGGAGTGGATTTGAGTGGATTATATTGGAAAAGAATGGAATGGAATGGAATGGAATGGAATGGAATGGAATGGAATGGAATGGAATGGAATGGAACGGAATAGAAAAAAGAGCTGTGGATTGCAGTGGAGTGCAATGGAGGAGAAAGGAAGGACGTGGAGTGGTGTCGAAGGGAGGGGAATGGAATGGAATTTAATGGAATGGGATGGAATGGAATGGACTGCCGTGGAGGCGAATGGGAAAGAATGGAATGCAGTGGAGTGGAAAGGAGTAGAGTGGAAAAGAGTGGATTTGGAAGGAATGGAATGGAATGCAATCTATTGGATTGGAGTGAAGTGGTTTCTAGGGGAAAAGAATGCAATGCAATGGAATGGAATGGAATGGAACGGAATGGAATGGAACAAAGTGCAGGGGAGTTCAGTGGAGTTGAATGGAGGAGAAAGGAAAAGAGTGGAGTGCAAAGGAATGGAGGAGAATGGAAAGGAATGGAATGGTATGGATTGGAATGGAATGGGAAAAAGTGCAGTGGTGTGCAGTGGAGTGGACTGTAGAAGAAAAGAAGGCAGTGGAGTGGAGTGGAATGGAATGGAAATGAATGGAATGGAATGGAGTGGACTGGAATGGAGGCGAATGGGAAGGAATGGAAGGCAGTCGGGTAGAGGAGTGGAGATGAGAAGAGTGTATCTGAATGAATGGAATGGAATGGATTGGAGAGGAGTGGGGTGGAATCTAATGGATAAGAATGGAATGGAAATGAACAGAATGGAATGGAATGGAATGGAATGGAATGGAATGGAATGGAATGGAATGGAATGGAATGGAATGGAAAAGAGTGCAGTGGAGTGTAGTGGAGTGGAATGCAGAAGAAACGAAGGGAGTGGAGTGGAGTGAAATGGAGTGGAATTGAATGGAAAGGAATGGAATGGACTGGAATGGACAGCAATGGAGGCGAATGGGAAGGAAAGGAATGCATTGGAGTGGAGAAGGGTGGATATGATATGAATAAAATGGAATGGAATGGAGTGGAATGGAATGGAATGGAATGGAATGGAATGGAATGGAAAAAAGTGCAGTGGAGTGCGGTGGAGTGGAATGTAGAAGAATGGAGTGGACTGGCATGGATCCGAATGGAAAGAATGGAATTCAGTGGAGTGAGGAGGAGTGGAGTGGAGAAGAGTGGACATGAATGGAATGGAATGGAATGGAATAGAATAGAATAGAATAGAATGGAATGGATTGGAATGGAATGGAATGGAATGGAACGGAATGGAATGCACTGGAATGTAGTGTAGTGGATTCAAGGGGAAAAGGATGGAATGGAATGTGAAGGAATGGAATGGAATGGGAAGGAATGGAATGGAGTGGAATGGGAAGGAATGGAATGGAGTGGAATGGAATGGAATGGAATGGAATGGAATGAAACGGGATGGAAAAAAGTTCAGTGGAGTGCAGTGGAGTGGAAGGTGGAAGAAAGGAGGAGAGTGGAGTGCAGTGGAATGGAGGGGAATGGAAAAAAATGGAATGTTATGCATTGGAACGGAATGGAATGGAATTGAAAAAAGTGCAGTGGAGTGCAGTGGAGTGGAATGAAGAAGAAAGGAAGGGAGCGGAGTGGAGTGGAATGGAGTGGAATGGAATGGAAAAGATAGAAAGGAATGGAATGGAATGGAATGGAATGCAATGGAATGGAGTGGACTGGAATGGAGGCGAATGGGAGCGGTTGGAATGCAGTGTAGTGGAGAGGAGTGGAGTGGAGAAGAGTGGATTTGAATTGTGTGCAATGGAATGGAATGGAATGGAATGGAATTGAATGGAATGGAATGTAAAAAGTGCAGTGGAGTGCAGTGGAGTGGAATGCAGAAGAAAGGAAGGGAGTGGAGTGGAGTGGAATGTAGTGGAATGGCAATAAATGGAATGGAATGGTATGGAATGGAATGGAATGGAATGGAATGGAATGGAATGGAAATGAGTGGAATGGAATGCAATTGAGTGGACTGCAATGGAAGCAAATGGGAAGGTATGTATTGCACTGGAGTGGAGAGAAATGTAGTGGAGAACAGTGGATTTGAATGGAAAAAATGGAATGGATTGGAGCAGAGTGGAGTGGATTTCACTGGAAAAGAATGGAATGGAATGGAATGGAATGGAATGGAATGGAATGGAATGGAATGGAATGCAATGGAATGGAATGGAATGCTATGGAATGGATTCAAAAGAGAATGAATGGAATGGAAAAAATTGCATTGGACTACAGTGGAATGGAATGGAGAAGAAAGGAAGGGAATGGAGTGGAGTGGAATGGAGTGGAATGGAGTGGAGTGGAATGGAATGGAATGGAATGGAATGGAATGGAATGGACTGGAGTGGAATGCAATGGAATGGATTTGAATGGAATGGAATGGAATGGAATGGAATGCAATGAAATGGAATGGAATTGAGTGTAATGGAATGGAATGGATTTGAATGGATTTGAATGGAATGGAATGGAATGGAATGGAATGGAATGGAATGGAATGCAATGCAATGCAATGGAATGGAATGGAATGCAATGCAATGGAATGGAATGGAAGGGAGTGAACTGGAATGGAGGTGAATGGAATAGAATGGAACGCAGTGGAGTGGAGTGGAGTGCAGTGTAGTAGAGTGGATTTCAATTGAATGGAATGTAGTGGAATGGAATGGATTGGAGTAGAGTGGAGTGGATTCAAGGCGCAAAGAATGGAATGGAATGGAATGGATTGGAAGGGAATGGAGTGGAATAGAATGGAATGGAATGTAATAGAATGGAGTGGAATGGAGGCAAATGGGAAGGAATGGAATGCAGGGGAGTGGAGAGGAGTGGAGTGGAGAAGAATAAATTTGAATGGACTGAAATGAAGCACAGAGGAATGGAGTGGATTCTAGTGGAAAAGAATGGAATGGAATGGAGTGGAATGGTATGGAGGCTAATGGGAAGGAATGGAATGCAGTGGAGTGGAGAAGGATGGATATGATGTGAACGGAATGGAATGGATTGGAGCAGAGTGAAGTGGATTCTAGCGGAAAAGAATGGAACAGAATGGAATGGATTCGAAAGAGAATGAATGGAATGGATTCGAAAGAGAATGAATGGAATGGAAAAAAGTGCAGTGGAGTTTAGTGGAGTGGAATGGAATGGATTCGAAAGAGAATGAATGGAATGGATTCGAAAGAGAATGAATGGAATGGAAAAAATTGCAGTGGAGTGCAATGGAATTGACTGGAGAAGAAAGGAAGGGAATGGAGTGGAGTGGACTGGAGTGGAATGGAAGGGAGTAGAATGGAATGGAATGGAATGGAGTGGAATGGAGTGGAATGGAATGGAATGGAATGGAATGGAATGGAATGGAATGGAATGGAATGGAGTGGAGTGGAGTGGAGTGGAGTGGAATGGAATGGAATGGAATGGAGTGGAGTGGAATGGAATGGAATGGAATGGAATGGAGTGGAGTGGAGTGGAGTGGAGTGGAGTGGAATGGAATGGAATGGAATGGAATGGAATGGAATGGAATGGAATGGAAGGCAATGGAATGGAATGGAATGGAATGGAAGGCAATGGAATGGAATGGAAGGTAGTGAACTGGAATGGAGGTGAATGGAAAGGAATGGAATGCAGTGGAGTGGAGAGGAGTGCAGTGGAGAAGAGTGGATTTGAATTGGATGGAATGGAGTGGAATAGAATGGATTGGAGAGTAGTGGAGTGGATTCAAGGCAAAAAGAATAGAATTGGATGGAATGGATTGGAAAGAAATGGAGTGGAATGGAATGGAATGGAATGGAATGGAATGGAATAGAGTGGACTGGAATGTAGGCGAATGGGAAGTAATGGAATGCATTGGAGTGGAGAGGAGTGGAGTGGAGAAGAGTGAATTTGAATGGAATGAAATCAAGCAGAGTGGAGTGGAGTGGATTCTATTGGAAAAGAATGGAATGGAATGGAATGGAATGGAACGGAACGGAACGGAATGAACGGAATGGAATTGAATGGAATGGAATGGAATGGATAAAAGTACAGTGGAGTGTAGTGTAGTTGAATGGAGAAGAAAGGAATGGAGTGGATGGAGTGTTATGGACTGGAATGGAATGGAATGGAGTGGAATGGAATGGAATGGAAATTAATGGAATGGAATGGAATGGAAAGAAAAAAGTACAGTGGAGTGTAGTGGAATTGAATGGAGAAGAAAGGAAGGGAGTGGATTGGAGTGGAATAGAGTGGAATGGAATGGAAGGGAAGGGAATGGAATGTAGTACACTGGAATGGAGGCGAATGGTAAGGAATGGAATACAGTGGAGTAGAGAGGAGTGGAGTTGAGCAGAGTGGATTTCATTTGAATGGAATGGAATGCAATGGAATGGAGGGGAGTGGATTGCAGTGTATCGGAATTGAATGGTATGGAGAGGAGTGGTGTAGAGTAGAATAGGAAGTAATTGAATGGAGTGGAGTGGAGTGGAGTGGAGTGGAGTGGAGTAGAGTGGAATCAGGCGGAATGGATTGGAATGAAATAGAATGGAATGGATTGGAATGCAGTGGATTCGAAATGAGTTGCGTGGAGTGGAATGGAATGGAATGGAATGGAAAGGAATGGAATGGAAAAACTGCATTGGAGTGCAGTGGAGTGGAATGGAGTAGAAAGGTAGGGAGTCGGGTGGAGTGCAATGGAGAAGAATGGAAAAGAATGTAATGGAATAGAATGGACTGCAGGCGAATAGGAAGGAATGGAAAGCAGAGTTTGGAAAGGAGTGTAGAGAAGAGTGCATTTGAATTGAAGGGAAAGGAATGGAATGGATTGGAGGGGAATGGAGTAGATACTAGTGGAAAAGAAGGGATTGGAATGGAATGGAATGGAATGGAATGGAATGGAATGGAATGGAATGGAATGCCATGGAATGGAATGGAATGCAATGGAAAGGAATGGAATGGAATGTAAAAAAGAGCAGTGGAGTGGAATGGAGAAGGAAGGAATGAAGTGGGATGGAGTGCAATGGAGAGGAATGGAATGGAATGGAATGGAATGGAATGGACTGGAATGGAAGCGAAAGGGAAGGAATGGAATGCAGTGTTTGGAAAGGAGTGTAGAGATGAGTGAATTTGAATTGAAGTGAATGGAATGGAATGGATAGAAGGGGAGTGGAGTGGATTCTAGTGGAAAAGTAACGAATGGAAATGAGTGGAATGGAATGGAATGGAATCATATGGAATGGAATGGAATCACATGGAATGGAATGGAGTGCAATGGAATGGAATGGAATGGAATGGAATGGAATGGAATGGAATGGAATGGAATGGAAAAAAGTGCAGTGGAGTGTAGTTGAGTGGTACGGAGAAGAAAGGAAGGGAGTTGATTGGGGTGGAATGCACGGGAATGGAATGGAATGGAATGGAAAGGAAAAAAGTGCTGTGGAGTGCAGTGGAGTGGAATGGAAAAGAAAGGAAAGGAGTGGAGTGTGGTGGACTGGAGTGGAATGGAATGGAATGAAATGCAATGG
Organism: Symphalangus syndactylus; assembly: GCF_028878055.3. Taxonomy (NCBI): domain Eukaryota; kingdom Metazoa; phylum Chordata; class Mammalia; order Primates; family Hylobatidae; genus Symphalangus; species Symphalangus syndactylus. The sequence goes on along the minus strand of NC_072434.2, from coordinate 43,112,816 downwards.
AAAAGAATGGAATGGAGTGGACAGGAATGGAGGCGAATCGGAAGGAATGGAATGCAGTGGAGTAGAGAGGAGTGGTGTGGAGAAGAGTGGATTTGAATTCCATGGAATGGAATGGAACGGAATAGAATGGAATGGAATGAAGTGGATTGGAGTGGAGTTCATTGGAGGAGAATGGAATTTAATGGAAAGTAATCGAATGCAATGCAATACAATGGAACGGAATGAAAAGGAATGGAATGGAGTGGAGTGGAGTGTATTGGAAATGAATGGAATGGAGATGGGTGGAGGGCAGTGGAAAGGAATGGGATGGAATGCAATGCAGTGGAATAGATTCGAGTGGAATCGAGGGCAGTAGAGTGGATTCAAGTGGAATGGAATGGAATGGAATGGAATGAAATTGAATGCAGTGCTTTTGAATGGAGTTGCATGGAGGGGAATGGAATGGAATAGTATGAAATAGAATGGAATGGAATGGAATGGGTTGGAAAAAAGTGCATCAGAGTGCAATATAGTGGAATGGAGAAGAAAGGAAGTTAGTGGAGTGGAGTGGAATGGAGTGGAATGGAATGGAATTGAATGGAATGGAAAGGAATGGAATGGAATGCAATGGAATGCAATGGAATGGAAATGAGGGGCCTGGAATGGAGGCGAATGGGAACTAATGGAATGCAGTGGAGTGGAGAGGACTGAAGTGGAGAAAATTGGATTTGAATGCAAAGGAGTGGATTGGAATGGAATTGAATGGAGTGGAATGGAAAGGAATGGAATGCAGTAGAGTGGAATGGAATGGAATGGAATGGAATGGAATGGAATGGAATGGAAAGGAAAAAAGTGCATTGATGTGTATTGGGGTGGAATGGAGAAGAAAGGAAGTGAGTGGATTGAAGTGGAATGCATTAGAATGGCGGGGAATGGAATGGAATGGAGTGGACTGGAATGGAGGTGATTGGGAAGGAATGGATTGCAGTGGAGTGGAGAAGTGTGTAGTGGAGAAGAGTGGATTTGAATGGAATGGAATGGAATGGAATGGATTGGAGTGGAGTGGAGTAGATTCTATTGGAAAAAATTGGAATGGAATGGAATGGAATGGAATGGAATGGAATGGAATGGAATGGAATGGATTGGAAAGGAACGGAATGGAATGGAATGGAATGGAAGGGAATGGAATGGAATGGAATGGAATGAAATGGAATGAAATGGATTGAAATAGAAAAAAGTGCAGTGGAGTTTAGTGGAGTGGAATGGAGAAGAAAGGAAGGGAGTGGAGTGGAGTGGAATGGAGTGGAAGAGAATGGAATGGAACATAGTGGACAGGAATGGAGGGGAATGGGAAGGAAGGGAATGCCATGGAGTGGAGAAGGGTGGATATGATTTGAACGGAATGGAATGGAATGGATTGGAGTGAAGTAGAGTGGAATCTAGTGGAAAACAATGGAAGGGAAAGGAATGGAATGGAATGGAATGGAATAGAATGGAAAAAAGTGCAGTGGAGTGCAGTGGAGTGGAATGGAGAAGAAAGGAAGGGAGTGGAGTGGAGTGTAATGGATTGCAAAGAAATAGATTTGTATTTAATGTAATGAAACGGAGTGGACTTGAATGGAGCCGAAGGGGAAGGAATGGAATACAGTGGAGAGGAGAAGAGTGGAGTGGAGTAGAATGGATTTGAATGTAATGGAATGGAAAGGGATGTATTGGAGTGGGGTGGAGTGGATATTAGGGGAAAAGAATGGCATGGAATGGAAAGGAATGCGATGGAGTGAAAAGGAATGGAATGGAATGGAATGGATTGGAATGGAAAGGAATGGAATGGAAAAAATTTCAGTGGAGAGCAGTGGAAGGGAATGGAGAAGAAAGGAAGGGAGTGGAGTGGAGTGGAATGTAGTGGAATGGCATGGAATAGAATGGAATTGCATGGAATAGAATGGAGTGCCACGGAGTGGACTTGAATGCAGGTGAATAGAAAGGTATGGATTTCACTGGAGTGGAGAGGAATGGAGTGGAGAACAGTGGATTTGAATGGAATGGAATGGAATGCAATCTAGTGGAGTGGAAAGGATGTGAACGGGAAGGAATGGAATGCAGTGGAGTGGAGAGGTGTGTAGTGGAGAAGAGAGGATTTGAATGGAATGGAATGGAATGGAATGGATTGGAGTGGAGTGGAATGGATTCTATTGGAAAGAATGGAATGGAATGGAATGGAATGGAATGCAATGGAATGCAATGGATTGAAATGGAAAAAAGTGCAGTGGAGTTTAGTGGAGTGGAATGGAGAAGTAAGGGAGTGGAGTGGAGTGGAATGGAGTGGAAGGGAATGGAAAGGAACGTAGTGGACAGGAATGGAGGGGAATGGGAAGGAATGGAATGCAGTGTAGTGGAGAAGGGTGGATATGATTTGAACGGAATGGAATGGAACGGAATGCATTGCAGTGAAGTAGAGTGGAAACTATTGGAAAAGAATGGAAGGGAAAAGAATGGAATGGAATGGAATGGAATGGAATGGAATGGAAAAAAGTGCAGTGGAGTGCAGTGGAGTGGAATGGAGAAGAAAGGAAGGGAGTGGAGTGTAGTGTAAAGGATTGGAAAGAAATAGAATGGTATTTCATGTAATGAAATGGAGTGGACTGGAATGGAGCCGAATGGGAAGTAATGGAATACAGTGGAGTGGAGAACAGTGGAGTGGAGTAAAATGGATTTGAATGGAATGGAATGGAAAGGAATGTACTGGAGTGGAGTGGAGTGGATTCTAGGGGGAAAGAATGGCATGGAATGGAAAGGAATGGAATGGAGTGGAAAGGAATGGAATGGAAAGAAATGGATTGGAAAGGAATGGAATGGAATGGAAAAAATTTCAGTGGAGAGCAGTAGAATGGAATGGAGAAGAAAAGAAGGGAGTGGAGTGGAGTGGAATGTAGTGGAATGGCATGGAATGGAATGGAATGGAATGGTATGGAATGGAATGGAATGCAATGGAGTGGACTTGAATGGAGGCGAATGGAAAGCTATGGATTTCACTGGAGTGTAGAGGAATGGAGTGGCGAAGTGTGGATTTGAATGGAATGGAGTGAAATGCAATCTAGTGGAGTGGAAAGGATGTGAATGGGAAGGAATGGAATGCAGTTGAGTGGAGACGTGTGCAGTGGAGAAGAGTGGATTTGAATTGAATGGAATGGAATGGATTGGAGTGGAGTGGAGTGGATTCTATTGGAAAGAATGGAATGGAATGGAATGGAATGGAATGGATTGAAATGGAAAAAAGTGCAGTGGAGTTTAGTGGAGTGGAATGGAGAAGAAAGGAAGGGAGTGGAGTGGAATGGAGTTGAAGGGAATGGAATGGAACGTAGAGGACAGGACTGGAAGGGAATGGGAAGGAATGGAAAGCCGTGGAGTGGAGAAGGGTGGATATCATTTGAACGGAATGGAATGGAAAGGAATGGATTGCAGTGAAGTAAAGTGGAAATTATTGGAAAAAAATGGAAGGGAAAGGAATGGAAAGGAATGGAATGGAATGGAAAAGAATGGAAAAAAAGTGCAGTGGAGTGGAATGGAGAAGAAAGGAAGGGAGTGTAGTGTAGTGTAATGGATTGGAAAGAAATAGAATGATATATAATGCAATGAAATGCAGTGGACAGGAATGGAGCCGAATGGGAAGGAATGGAATACAGTGGACTAGAGAAGAGTGGAGTGGGGTAGAATGGACTTGAATGGAATGGAAAGGAATGGAATGGAATATAATGAAATGGAATGGAATGGAATGGAATAAAATGCAGTGGAGTGTAGTGGAGTTGAATGGAGAAGAAAGGAAGGGACTGGAGTGAAATAGAATGGAGTGAAAAGAACTGGAGTGGAAAGGAAAGGAATGGAATGGAAAGGAATGGAATGGAAAGGAATGGAATGGAGTGGAATGGAATGGAATGGAGTGGAATGGAATGGAATTGAGTGGAACGGAACGGAATGGAGTGGAATGGAACGGAACGGAATGGAATGGAATGGAATGGAATGGAGTGGACTGGAATGGAGGCGAATGGGAAGGAATGGAATGCAGTGGTGTGGAGAGGAGTAGAGTGCAGAAGAGAGGATGTGAATTGAATGGAAGGGAATGGAATGGAATGGAGTCGACAGGAATGGAGGTGAATGGAAAGGAATGGAATGCCATGGCGTGGAGAAGGGTGGATATATTTTAAATGGAATGGAATGGATTGGAGCGAAGTGGAGTGGAATCTAGTGGAAAAAATGGAAGGGAATGGAATGGAATGGAAAGGAATGGAATGGAATGGAATGGAATGGAATGGAATGGAATGGAATGGAATGGAATGGAATGGAAAAAAGTGCAGTGGAGTGGAAAGGAGAAGAAAGGAAGGGAGTGGAGTGGAGTGTAATGGAGTGGAAAGAAATAGAACGGTATTTAATGGAATGAAGTGGAGTGGACTGGAATGGAGTTGAATGGGAATAATGAAATTCAGTGGAGTGGAGAAGAGTGGAGTGGAGAAGATTGGATTTGAATGGAATGGAATGGAATGTATTGGAGACGAGTGAAGTGGATTCTAGGCAAAAAGAATGGAATGGAGTGGAAAGGAATGGAATGGACTGGAATGGAATGGATTGGAATGGAACGAAATGGAATGGAAAAAAGTTCAGTGGGGGGCAGTGGAGTGGAATGGAGAAGAAAGGAAGAGACTGGAGTGCAGTGGAAAAGATGGGAAAGGAAAGGAATGGAATGGCGTGGATTGGAATGGAATGGAATGGAATGGAAAGGAAAAAAGGGCAGTGGAGTGCAGTGGAATGGAATGGGGAATAAAGGAAGGGAGTGGAATGGAGTGGAAATGAGTGGAAAGGAATGGAAATGAATGGAATGGAATGGAATGGATTGGACTAGAATGGAGGCGAACGGGAAGGAATGGAATGCAGTGGAGTGGAGAGGAGTGGAGAGGAGAAGAGTAAATTTGAAAAGAATGCAATTGAATAGAAGGGATTGGAGTGGAGTAGATTGGATTTCGTTGGAAAAGAATGGAATGGAATGGAATGGAATGGAATGGAATGGAATGGAATGGAATGAAATGGTAAAAGTGAAGTGGAGTGCGGTGGAGTGGAAAGGAGAAGAAAGGAAGGGAGTGGAGAGGAGTGGAATGTAGTGGAATGGCATGGAATGATATGGAATGGAATGGTATGGAATGGAATGGAATGGAATGGACTGCAATGGTGTGAACAGGAATGGAGGCGAACAGAAAGGTATGGATTATACAGGAGTGGAGAGGAATGGAGTGGAGAAGAGTAGATTTGAATGGAATGGAATGCAATGGAATGGAATGGAGGTGAAAGGGAAGGAATGGAATGCAGTGGAGTGAAGAGGAGTTGAGTGGAGAAGAGTGGATATGAATAGAAAGCAATGGAATGGAATATATTGGAGTGGAGTGGAGGGGATTCTAGTGGAAAATGATGGAAATGGAAAGGAATGGAATGGAATGGAATGGAATGGAATGGAATGGAATGGAATGGAATTAATGGAATGGAATGGAAAGGAATGGAACGGATTGGGGTGGAGTGGAGAGGAGTGGATTCTAGTGCAAAAGAATGGAATGGATTGGAATGGAATGGAATGCACCAGAATGCAGTGGAATGGAATGGTATGGATTGGGCTGGAATGGAGGTGAATAGGAACGAATGGAATGCAGTGAAGTGGAGAGGAGTGGAGTGGAGAAAGTGGATTTGAATTGATCGGAATGCAATGGAATGGAATGGAATAGAATGGAACAGAATGGAATGCGTGGCTTGGAGTTGAGTAGCATGGAGGAGAATGAAATGGAATGGAATGCAATGGAATGGAATGGAATGGAATGGAATGGAATGCAATGGAATGGAAAGGAATGGAAAGGATTGGAATGCAATGGAAAGGAATGCTATGCTATGGAATGGAATTGAATGGAGAAAAGTGCAGTGGAGTGCAGTGGAGTGGAATGGAGAAGACAGAAGGGAGTGGAATGGAGTGGAATGGAGTGAAATGGAATGAAATGGAATGGAATAAAAGGGAATGGAATAGAAAAGATTGAAGAGGAAAGGAGGCGAATTGGAAGGAATGAAATGCGGTAGACTAGAGAGGAGTGGAGTGGAGAATAGTGGATTGGAATTGAATGGAATGGAATGGAATTACTGGAGTGGAGTGGACTGGATTCTAGTGGAGAAGACTGCAAAGGAATGGAATGGTATGGCATGAAATGGAATGGAATGGCATGGAATGGAATGGAATGAAATGGGGTGGAATGGAATGGAATGGAATGTACTGGAAGGGAATGGAATGGAATTGAGTGGAATGGAATGGAATGGAATTGAATGGAGTGGAAAGGAATGGAATGGAATGAAATGGAATGGAATGGGATGGGATGGAATGGGATGGGATGGGATGGGATGGGATGGGATGGGATGGGATGGAATGGAATGGAATGGAATGGAATGGAATGGAATGGAATGGAATGGAATTAATGGAAAGAATGGAATGGAATGGAAAGGAAAAAAGTGCAGGGGAGTGTAGTAGAAAGGAATGGAGAAGAAAGGAAGGGAGTAGAGTGGAGTGGAGTGGAATGGAGTGGAATGTAATGGAATGGAAAGGAATGGAATAGAATGGAGTGGACTGGAATGGAGGCGAATGAGAACGAATGGAAGGCCATGGGGTGGAGTGGAGTGGAGTGGATAAGAGTGGATTTGAATGGAATAGAATGGAATGGAATGGAAGGGAGTGGAGTAGAGAAGAGTGGATTCAACAGGAAAAGAATGGAATGGAATGGAATAGAATGGAATGGAATGGAACGGAATGGAATGGAATGGAGTGGAGTGGAGTGGAGTGGAGTGGAGTGGAGTGGAGTGGAATGGAGTGGAGTGGAGTGGAATTGAATGGAATGGAATGGAAAGGAATGGAATGTAACGGAAAGGAATGTATTGGAAAGGAATGGAATGGAAAAAACTTCAGTGGAGTGTAGTGGATTGGAATGGAGAAGAAAGGAATGGAGGGTAAAGGAGTGGAAAGGAGGGGAATGGAATGGAATGGAAGGGAATGGAATGGAATGGATTGGAATGGAATGGAATAGAGTGGACTGGAATGGAGACGAATGGGAAGGAATGGAATGCAGTTGGGTGGAGAGGAGTGGAGTGGAGAAGAGTGGATTTGAATTGAATGGAAAGGCATACAATGGAAAGAGATGGAATGGAATGCTATGCAGTCGATTGGAGTGGAGTGGATTGGAGTAGAATGGAATGGAATGGAAATAATGGAATTGAATGGAATACAATGGAACGGAATGAAAAGGAATGGAATGGAATGGAATGGAATGGAATGGAATGGAATGGAATGGAATGGAATGGAATGGAATGGAGTGGAGTACAGTGTATTGGAAATGAATGGAAAGAAGTGGAGTGCGGTGGAGTGGAGTGGAATGGGAAAGAATGGAATGGAGTGGAGTGGAGAGGATAGGAATGCAGGGGAATAGATTGGATTCACGTGGAATGAAATGAAATGGAATGGAATGAAATGCAGTGGATTGGACTTGCGAGAAGGGGAATGGAACAGAATGGAATTGATTGGAATGGAAAAAAGTGCAGTGGAGTGCAGTGGAGTGGAATGGAGTGAAATGGAATGGAATGGAATAAAATGGAGTGGACGGGAATGGAGGCAAATGCAAAGGAATGCAATGCAGTGGAGTAGGGACGAGTGGAGTGGAGCAGAGTGGATTTCAATTGAATGTAATGTAGTGGAATGAATTGGAGTGGAGTGTAGTGGATTGCAGTGGAAAAAATGAATGGAATGGAATGGAATGGAATGGAATGGAATGGAATGGAATGGAATGGAAAAAACTGCAGTGGAGTGTTATGGATTGGACTGGAGAAGAAAAGAAGGGAGTGGAGTGGAGAGGAATGGAGTGAAATGGAATGGAATGCATTGGAATGGAGTGGACTGGAATGGAGGCAAATGAGAAGGAATGGAATGCAGTGGAATGGAGAGGAGTGGAGTGGAGAAGAGTGGGTATGAATTGAAAGGAATGGATTGGAGTGGAGTTGCATGGAGTGAAGTGGATTCTACTTTAATAGAATGCAATGGAATGGAATGGAATGGAATACGATGGAATAGAAAGGAATGGAATGGAATGAATAGAAAAAATGCAGTCTACTGTAGTGGAGTGGAATGGAGAAGAAAGGAAGGGAGTGGAGTGGAATGGAATGGAATGGAATGGAATGGAATGGAATGGAATGCAATGGAATGGAATGGAATGGAATGCAATGGAATGGAATGGAATGCAATGGAATGGAATGGAATGGAATGGAATGGAATGGAATGGAATGCAATGGAATGGAATGGAATGGAATGGAATGGAATGGAATGGAATGGAAAGGAATGCAATGGAATGGAATGCAATGGAATGGAATGGAATGGAATGGAATGGAATGGAATGCAATGGAATGGAATGGAATGGAATGGAATGCAATGGAATGGAATGGAATGGAATGGAATGGAATGGAATGGAATGGAATGGAATGCAATGGAATGGAATGGAATGGAATCGGCTGGAATGGAGTGGACTGGAATGGAGGACAATGGGAAGGAATTGAATACAGCCGATTGGAGAGGAGTAGAGTGGAGAACAGTGGATTTGAATTGAATGGAATGGATTGTAGTGAACTGGACTGCAGTGGAGGTGATTCTAGTGGAAAAGAATAGAATGCAATGGAATGGAAAAAAGTTCAGTGGAGTGTAGTGGAGTGGAATGGAGAAGAAACGAAGGCAGTGGAGTGGAGTGTAATGGAGAGGAATGGAATGGAATGGAATGGAATGGAGTGGAATGGAATGGAATGGATTGGAATGGAATGGAGTGGATTGGAATGTTGGTGAACGGGTAGGAATGGAATGCATTTGAGTGGAAAGGAGTGGAGTGGAGAACAGTGGAGTTGAATTGAATGGTATGGTACGGAATGGGTTGGAATGGAGTTTAGTGGATTCTAGGGGAAAGGAGGGAATGGATTGGAATCGAATGGAATGGAATGGAAGGGTATGGAAAAAAGTGCAGTGGAGTGTAGTTGAGTGGAAGGCAGAAGAATGGAAGTGAGCGGAGTGGAGTGGAATGGATTGGAGTGGAACGGAGTGGAATGGAATGCAAAGGAATGGAAGTAATGGAATGGAGTGGACTGGAATGGAGGCGAATAGAAAGGAATGAAATGCAGTGCAATGGAGAAGAGTGGAATGGAGAAGAGTGGATTTCAACTGAACTGAATGGAATGGAATGGACTGGAGAGGAGTGGAGTGGATTCTAGAGGAAAACAATGGAATGGAATGGAATGGAATGGAATGGAATGGAATGGAATGGAATGGAATGGAAAAAAGTGCAGTGGAGTGTAGTGGAGTGGAATGTAGCAGAAAGCAAGGGAGTGGAATGGAGTGGAGTGGAATGGAATTGAATGGAATCGAATGGAACAGAATGCAGAGGATTGGAGTGCAGTGGATTGGAGTAGAATGAAATGGAATGAAAAGTAACGGAATGCAATGGAACACAATAGAACCGAATGAAAAGGAATGGAAAGGAATGGAATGGAGTGCAGTGGAGTGCAGTGTATTTCAATTGAATGGAATGGAGAGGAGTGGAGTGGAGTGGAGTGGAATGGGAAGTAATGGAATGATGTGGAGTGGAGTGGAGTGGAATGGAGGGGAACAGAGTGGATTCATGAGGAACGGAATGGAATGGAATGGAATGGAATAGAATAGAATGGAATGGAATGCAGTGGATTGGAGTGGAGATGCGTTGAGTGGAATGGAATGGAACGGAACGGAACGGAATGGAATGGAACAGAACGGAATGGAATGCAATGGAATGGAAAGGAATGGAATGGAAAGAAAAAAGTGCAGTGGAGTGCAGTGGAGTGGAATCAAGAAGAAAGGAAGGGAATGGAGTGGAGTAGAATGGAATGGAATGGAATGGAAAGGAATGGAATGGAATGGAATGGAAAGGAATGGCATGGAATGGAATGGAATGGAATGGAATGGAATGGCATGGCATGGCATGGCATGGCATGGCATGGCATGGCATGGCATGGAATGGAATGGAATGGAATGGAATGGAATGGAGTGGTTTGGAATGGAGGCGAATGGGAAAGAATGCAATGCAGTGGAGTGGAGTGGAGTGGACTGGAGAATAATGGATTTGAATTGAATGGATAGGAATGGAATGGATTGGAGTGGAGTGGAGTGGATTCTAGTGGAAAAGAAGGAATGGAAAGGACTACAATGGAATGGAATTGAAAAAAGTTCAGTTGAGGGCAGTGGAGTGGAACTGAGAAGAAAGGAAGGGAGTGGAGTTGAGTAGAATGGAGTGGAATAGAATGGAATGGATTGGAGTGAAGCAGAGAGGAATCTAGTGCAAAAGAATGCAATGCAATGGAATGGAATGGAATGGAATGGAATGGAATGGAATGGAATGGAATGGAAGAAGGGCAGTGGAGTGCAGTGGAGTGGAATGGAGGAGAAAGTAAGGGAGTGGAGTGGAGATTAATGGACTGGAAATAAATAGAATGGTATTTAACGGAATGAAATGGAGTGAACTGGAATGGAGCTGAGTGGGAAATAAAGGAATTCAGTGGAGTGGAAAGAGTGGAATGGAGAAGATTGGATTTGAGTGGAATGGAATGGAATGGAATGGCATGGAATGTATTGGAGTAGAGTGGAGTGGATTCTACTCAAAAAGAATGGAATGGAGTGAAAAGGAATGGAATGGAATGGAATGGAATGGAATGGACTGGATTGGAATGGAAAGGAATGGAATGGAAAAAAGTGCAGTGGAGTGCAGTGGAGTGGAATGGAGAAGAAAGGAAGAGATTGCAGTGTAGTGGAATGGAGGGGAATGGAAAGGAATGGAATGGTATGGATTGGAAAGGAAAAATGTGCAGTGGAGTGCAATGGAGTGGAATGGAGAAGAAAGGAAGAGAGTGGAGTGTAGTGGAATGGAGGGGAATGGAAACGAATGGATTGGTATGTATCGGAATGCAATGGAAAAAAGTGCACTGGAGTACAGTGGAGCGGAATGGAGAAGAAAGGAAGGGAGTGGAGTGGAGTAGAGTGGAATGCAATGGAATGGAATGGAGTGGAATGCAATGGAATGGAGTGGAATGGTATGAAGGCGAAAGGGAAGGAATGGAATGCAGTGGAATGGAGAAGATTGGAGTGGAGAAGAGTGAATTTGAATGGAAAGGAAAGAAGTAGAGTGGAGGGCCGTGGATTCTAGTGGAAAAAATATGGAATGGAATGGAATGGAATGGAATGGAATGGAATGGAATGGAATGGAATGGAATGGAAAAAAGTGCAGTGGAGTGTAGTGGAGTGGAAAGGAGAAGGAAGAAAGGGAGTGGAATGGAGTGTTATGGAGTGGAATGGAATGGAATGGAATAAAATGGAATGGAGTCGACTGGAATGGAGGTGAATGGGAAATAGTGGAATACAGTGGATTGGAGAGGAGTGGAGTGCAGACGAGTGAACTTGAATTGAATGGAATGGAATGGAGTGGAGAGTACAGGAGTGGATTCTAGTGGAAAAGAATGGAATGGAATGGAATGCAATGGAAGGGAATGGAATGCATTGGAATGGAATAAAGTGCAGTGGAGTGTAGTGGAGTTGAAAGGAGAAGAAAGGAAGGGAGTGGAGTAGAGTGGAATGGAGAGGAATGGAATGGAATGGAATGGAATGGAATGGAATGGAATGGAACAGAGTGTACAAAATGGAGGAGTGGAGTGGAGGAGTCAATTTGAATTGAATAAAATGGAATGCAATGGAATGGAATGGAATGGAATGGAATGCAATGGAATGAAAAAGAGTGCAGTGGAGTGCAGAGGAGTGGAAGGGAGAAGACAACAAGTGAGTGGATTAGAGTGGAATGGAGTGAAATGGAATGCAATGTAATGGAATCGACTGGAATGGAGAAGAATGGGAAGGAATGGAATGCAGCGGAGTGGAGAGGAGTGGAGTGGAAAAGAGTGGATATGGAATTGAATGGAATGCAATGCAATGAAATGAAATGGAATGGAATCGAGTGGAGTGCAGTGCAGTGTAGAGGAATAGAATTTTATGGAGAGGAGTGTAGTGTAGTGGAGCAGAATACGAAGCAATGGAATGCAGTGGAGTGGAGTGGAGTCGAATTGAGTGGAGGGTAGTAGAATGCATTAAGGTGGAATGGATTGGAATGGAATAGAACGGAATGGAATGGAATGCAGTGGATTGGAAGGCAGTTGCGTGGAGTGGAATGGACTGGAATGGAGTGGAAAAAAGTGCAGTGGAGTGCAACGGAGTGGAATGGAGAAGAAAGGAAGGGAGAGGGGAGTAGTGCAATGGAGTGGAATGGAACGGAATGGAATGGAATGGAATGGAATGGAATGGAATGGAATGGAGTGGAAAGGTCTGGAATGGAGGTGAATGGGAAAGAATGGAATGCAGAGATTGGAGAGGATTGTAGTGGAGAAGAGTGGATTTCAATGGAATGGAATAGAATGGAATGGATTGCAGTGTAGTGGAGTAGATTGTAGTGGAAAGAAAGAAAATGGAATGGAATGGAATGGAATGGAATGGAATGGAATGGAATGGAATGGAATAGAATGTATAAAAGTGCAGTGGATTGCAGTGGAGTAGAACGGAGAAGAAAGGAAGGGAATGGAGTGGAGTGGAATGGAGTGGAAAAGAATGGAATGGAAAGGAATACAATGGAATGGAATGGACTGGACTGGAATTGAGGTGAATGCGAAGGAAAGGAATGAAGTTGAGTGGAGCGGAGTGGAATGGAGAGGAGTGAATTTGAAAGGAATGGAATGGAATGGAATGAAGTGGAGACGAGTGTAGGGGATTCCAGTGGAAAAGAATGGAATGGAATGCAATGGAACGGAACAGAACGGAATGGGATGGAATGGAATGGAAAATAGTGAAGTGGAGTGTAGAGTAGTTGAATGGGAAAGAAAGGAATGGAGTGAAATGGAGTGTTTGGAATGGAATGGAATGGAATGGAATGGAATGGAATGGAATGGAATGGAGTAAACTGGAATGGAGGCGAATTGGAAGAAACGAAATACAGTGGATTGGAGAGGAGTGGAGTTGGGTAGAGTGCATTTGAATGGAATGGAATGGAATGGATTGGATTGGAGTGTAGTGGAGTGGATTCTAGTAGAAAAGAAAGAATGGAATGGAATAGAGTGGAATGGACTGTAGTGGAGTGGATTCAAGATGAAAACAAAGGAATGGAATGGAATGGAATGGAATGGAATGGAATGGAATGGAATGGAATGGAATGGAATGCAATGGAATGGAATGGAATGGAATGGAAAGGAATGGAATGGAATGGAGTGGAAACGAATGGAATGGAATGGAATGGAATGGAGTGGAAAGGAATGGAATGGAATGAAATGGAATGGAATGGAATGGAATGGAATGGAATGGAATGGAATGGAATGGAATGGAATGGAATGGAATGGAATGGAATGGAAAGAAATGGAGTGGAATGGAAAGGAAACTAATGGAATGGAATGGAGCGGAATGGAATGGAATGGAATGGAATGGAGTGGAATGGAATGGAATGGAATGGAATGGAATGGAATGGAATGGAATGGAATGGAGTGGAATGGAGTGGAGTGGAGTGGAGTGGAGTGGAGTGGAGTGGAATGGAGTGGAATGGAATGGAATGGAATGGAATGGAATGGAATGGAATGGAATGGAATGGAATGGAGTGGAGTGGAGTGGAGTGGAATGGAGTGGAGTGGAGTGGAATGGAGTGGAATGGAGTGGAATGGAGTGGAGTGGAGTGGAATGGAATGGAATGGAGTGGAGTGGAATGGAATGGAATGGAATGGAGTGGAGTGGAATGGAGTGGGGTGGAATGGAATGGAATGGAATGGAATGGAATGGAATGGAATGGAATTGAATGGAATGGAAAGGAGTGGAAAGGAATGGAATGGAATGGAAGGGAAGGGAATAGACTGGACTGGAATGGTGGCGAATGGCAAGTAACGGAATGCAGTGGAGTGGAGAGGAATGGAATAGAGAAGAGTGAATTTGAGTGGAATGGAATGAAGTGGAGTGCAGTGGAGTGGATTGTAGTGGAGTGGATTGTAGTGGATAAGTACTGAGTGGAATGCAATGGAATGGAATAGAATGGAATGGAATGGAATGGAAAATAGTGAAGTGGAGTGTAGAGTATTTCAATGGAAAACAAAGGAATGGAGTGAAATGGAGTGTTATGGAATGGAATGGAATGGAATGGAATGGGATGAAGTAAACTGGAATGGAGGCGAATTGGAAGGAATGAAATACAGTGGATTGGAGAGGAGTGGAGTTGAGTAGAGTGCATTTGAGTGGAATGGAATGGAATGGAATGGATTAGAGTGTAGTGGAGTGGATTCTGGAAGAAAAGAAAGAATGGAATGGAATGGAATGGAATGAAATGGAACAGAGTGGAGTGGAGTAGTTTCCAGACGAAAAGAAAGGAATGGAAAGGAATGGAATGGAATGGAATGGAATGGAATGGAATGGAATGGAATGGAATGGAATGGAATGGAATGGAATGGAAAGGAAAGGAATGGAAAGGAATGGAGTGGAGTGGAGTGGAATGGAATGGAATGGAATGGAATGGAATGGAATGGAATGGAATGGAATGGAATGGAAAGTTATGGACTGGAATGGAATGGAATGGAATGGAATGGAATGAAATGGAATAGAATGGAATGGAATGGAGTGGAAAGGAATGGAATGGAATGGAAAGGAGTGGAAAGGAATGGAATGGAATGGAATGGAATGGAATGGAATGGAATGGAATGGAATGGAATGGAGTGGAGAGGAATAGAATGGAATGGAATGGAATGGAATGGAATGCAATGGAATGGAATGGAATGGAATGGAATGGAATGGAATGGAATGGAATGGAATGGAATGGTGGCGAATGGCAAGTAATGGAATGCAGTGGAGTGGAGAGGAGTGGAATAGAGAAGAGTGAATTTGAGTGGAATGGAATGAAGCGGAGGGCAGTGGAGTGGATTGTAGTGGATAAGTATTTAGTGGAATGCAATGGAATGGAATGGAATGGAAAACAGTGAAGTGGAGTGTAGAGTAGTTGAATGGGAAAGAAAGGAATGGAGTGTTATGAAATGGAATGGAATGGAATGGAACGGAATGGAATGGAGTAAACAGGAATGGATGCAAGTTGGAAGGAATGAAATACAGTGGATTGGAGAGGAGTGGAGTTGGGTAGAGTGCATTTGAATGGAATGGAATGGAACTGATTGGAGTGTAGTGGAGTGGATTCTAGTAGAAAAGAAAGAATGGAATGCAATGGAATGGAATGGAGTGGAGTGGAGTGGATACAAGACGAACAGAAAGGAATGGAATGGAATGGAATGGAATGGAATGGAATGGAATGGAATGGAATGGAATGGAATGGAAAGGAATGGAAAGGAATGGAGTGGAATGGAATGCAATGGAATGGAATGGAATGGAACGGAATGGAATGGAATGGAATTGATTGGAATGGCATGGAAAGTAATGGAGTGGAATGGAATGGAATGGAATAGACTGGACTGGAATGGTGGCGAATGGCAAGTAATGGAATGCAGTGGAGTGGAGAGGAGTGGAATAGAGAAAAGTGAAATTGAGTGGAATGGAATGAAGCGGTGGGCAGTGGAGTGGATTGTAGTGGATAAGTATTGAGTGGAAGGCAGTGGAATGGAACAGAATGGAATGGAATGGAAAATAGTGAAGTGGAGTGTAGAGTAGTTGAATGGA
This sequence comes from Symphalangus syndactylus, assembly GCF_028878055.3. NCBI lineage: Eukaryota > Metazoa > Chordata > Mammalia > Primates > Hylobatidae > Symphalangus > Symphalangus syndactylus. The sequence goes on along the minus strand of NC_072434.2, from coordinate 43,097,038 downwards.
AAAAAAAGGAATGGAGTGAAATGGAGTGTTTGGAATGGAATGGAATGGAATGGAATGGAATGGAATGGAATGGAAAGGAATGGAAGGGGATGGAGTAAACAGTAATGGAGGCGAATTGGAAGGAATGAAATACAGTGAATTGGAGAGGAGTGGAGTTGTGTAGAGTGCATTGGAATGGAATGGAATGGATTGGAGTGTAGTCGAGGGGATTCTGGTAGAAAAGAAAGAATGGAATGGAATGGAATGGAGTGAAGTGGAGTGGAGTGGATTCAAGGAGAAAAGAAAGGACTGGAAAGGAATAGAATGGAATGGTATGCAATGGAATGGAATGGAAAGGAATGGAGTGGAATGTAATGGAATGGAATGGAATGAAATGGAATGGAGTGGAATGGAATGGAAAGTAATGGAGTGGAATGGAATGGAATGGAATGGAGTGGAATGGAATGGAATGGAATGGAATGGAAAGGAGTGGAAAGGAATAGAATGAAATGGAATCGAATAGACTGGACTGGAATGGTGGCGAAGGGCAAGTAATGGAATGCAGCGGAGTGGAGACGAGTGGAATAGAGAAGAGTGAATTTGAGTGGAATAGAATGAAGTGGAGTGCAGTGGACTGGATTGTAGTGGATAAGTATTGAGTGGAATGCAGTGGAATGGAATGGAATGGAATGGAATGGAATGGAATGGAATGGAATGGAATGGAACGGAATGGAGTGGAATGGAATGGAAAATAGTGAAGTGGAGTCTAGAGTAGTTGAATGGAAAAGAAAGGAATGGAGTGAAATGGAGTGTTATGGAATGGAATGGAATGCAATGGAATGAAGAAAACTGGAATGGAGGCGAATCGGAAGGAATGAAATACAGTGGATTGGAGAGGAGTGGAGTTGGGTAGAGTGCATTTGAATGGAATGGAATGGAATGGATTGGAGAGTAGTGGAGTGGATTCTAGTAGAAAAGAAAGAATGGAATGTAATGGAATCGAATGGAGTGGAATGGTCTGGAATGGAGACGGATGGGAGCGAATGGAATGTAGTGGATTGGAGATGAGTGGAGTGGAGAAGTGTGAATTTGAATGGAATGGAATGGAATGGAGTGGAATGGATTGGAGTGCAGTGGGGTGCATTCTAGTGGAAAAGAATGGAATGGAATGAAATGGAAGGGAAAGGAATGGAATTGAATGGAATGGAATGCGATGTAATGGAATGGATTGGAATGGAATGGAATCGAGTGGAATGAAATGGAATCGAGTGGAATGGAATGGATTGGAATGGAATGGAATACAATGCAATGGAAGGTAATGGAATGGACAAAGTGCGGTGGAGTAGAATGGAGAAGAAAGGAAGGGAGGGGAGTGGAGTGAAATGTAGTGGAATGGGATGGATGGAATGGAATGGAATAGAATGGAATGCAATGGAAAGGAGTGGACGGGAATGGAGGTGAAAGGGGAGAATGGAATGCAGTGGGGTGGAGAGGAGTGGAGTGGAGAACAGTGGATTTGAATGGAATGGAATGGAATAGAATGGATTGGAGGGGAGTGCAGTGGATTCTAGTGGAACAGAAGGGAATGGAATAGAATGGAATGCAATAGAACGGAATTGAAAGACCATAATGTCATGGAATGGAGTGGATTGGAATGCAATGGAATGGAAAGGAAGAGTGGAAGGGAATGGAATGGAATGCAATGGAATGGAATGGAAGTAAGTGCAGTGGAGTGCAATGAGTGGAATGGAGAAGAAAGGAAGGGTGTGGAGTGGAGTGGAATGGAGTGGAATTGAATAGAATGGAATGGAATGGAATGGAATGGAAAGGAATGGAATGGAGGTGAATGGGAAGGAATTGAATGAATGGAATGGAATGAAATGAAATGAAATGGAATTGAATGGAATGGATAAAAGTGCAGTGGAGTGCAGTGGAGAGGAATGGAGAAGAAAGGAAGGGAGGGGAGTGGACTGAAAAATAGTGGAATGGAATGGAGTGGAATGGAATGGAATGGAATGGAATGGAATGGAATGAAATAGAATGGAATGGAATGGAAGGGAGTGGACGGGAATGGAGGTGAATAGAAAGGAATGGAATGCAGTGGAGTGGAGAGGAGTGGATTTGAACGGAATGGAATGGAATGGAATGGATTGGAGTGGAGTGGAGTGGATTCCAATAGAAGAGAATGGAGAGGAATGGAACAGAATGGAATGGAATGGCATGGAATGGCATGGAATGGAATCGAATGGAATGGAATGGAATGGCATGAAATGGCATGGAATGGCATGGAATGGAATGGAATGGAATGGAATGGAATGGAATGGAATAGCATGGAATGGCATGGAATGGCATGGAATGGAAAGGAATGGAAAGGAATGGAATGGAATGGAATGGAATGGAATGGAATGGAATGGAATGAAATGGAATGAAATGGAGTTTAATGGAATGGAGTGGACTAGAATGGAGGCGAATGGGAAAGAATGCAAAGCAGTGTAGAGGACTGGATTGGAGAAGAGTCGATTTGAATAGATTGGAAAGCAATGCAGTGGAATGGAATAGAATGGAATACAGTGGATAGGAGTGGAGTTGCGTGGAGGGGAATGGAATGGAAAGGAATGGAATAGAATGAAATAGAATCGAATGGAATGGAATGCAGTGGATTGGAATGGAATGGAATCAAATGGAATGGAATGGAATGGAATGGAATAAAATGCTATGCAATGGAATGGAATGGAATTGAAAAATGCAGTGGAGTGCAGTGGAGTGGAATTGAGAAGTAAGGAAGGTAGTGGAGTGGAATGGAATGGAATGGAACGGATTGGCATGGAATGGAGGTGAATTGGAAGGAATGAAATGCAGTGGAGTGGAGAGAAATGGAGTGAAGAAGAGTGGATTTCATTATAATGGAATGGGTTGGAGTGGAGTGATGTGTATTTTAGTGGAAAAGAATGGAATCGGGTGGAAAGGAATGGAATGGAATGGAATAGAATGGAATGGAATGGACCGGCATGCAATGGAATGGAATGAAATCGAGTGGACTGGAATGGAGGTGAATGTGAAGGAATGGAATGCAGTGGAGTGGAGAAGAGTGGAGTAGAAAAAAATGGATTTGTGTTGATTGGAATGCAATACAGTGCAATGGAATGGAATGGAATGGAATGGAATGGAATGGAATGGAATGGAATGGTATGTAGTGGATTGGAATGGAGTGGATTGGAGTAGAATGGAATGGAATGGATAGGAATGGAATGGAAAGGCATACAATGGAAAGGAATGAAAAGTAATTGAATGAAATGGAATGAAGTGGAGTGGACTGCAGTGTATTTGAATTGAATGGAATCGAAAGAAGTGTAGTGGAGTGGAGAGGAATGGGAAGGAATGGAATAGAGTGAAGTTGTGGAGAGTGGACTGGGGGGAAGTAGAGTGCATTCATGTGGAATGGAATGGAATGGAAAAGAATGGAATAGAATGGAATGCAGTGGATTGGAGTGGAGTTGCATGAAGGAAAATGGAATGGAATGAATTGGAATGGACTGGAATGGACTGGAATGGAATGGAATCAAATCGAATGGAATGGAATGGAATGGAATGGAATGGAATGGAATGGAATGGAAAGGAATGCATTCGAATGCAATGCAATGGAATGGAATGGAATGGAAAAAAGTGCAATGGAGTGCAGTGGAGTGGAATGGAGAAGAGAGGAACGCAGCTGAGTGCTGTGGAATGGAGTGGAATGGAACTGAATGGAATGGATGGGAATGGAATGGATTGGAATGGAATTGAGGCGAATGGGAAAGAATAGAGTGCAGTGGACTGGAGACGAGTGGAGTAGAGAAGAGTGGATTTGAATGGAATGGAACGGAATGGAATGGAATGGAATGGAATGGAATGGAATGGAATGGAATGGAGTGGATTCTAGTAGAAAAGAATGCAATGTAATGGAATGGTATGGAATGAAATGGAATGGAAAGGCAGGAATGGAATGGAATGGAATGGAACAGAAAAAAGTGCAGTGGAGTGCAATGGAGAAGAATGGAAGGGAGTGGAGTGGAGTGGAATGGAGTGTAATGTAGTGGAATGGAATCGAATGGAAAGGAGTGGAATGGAGTGGACAGAAATGGAGGAGAATGGGAAGGAATGGAATGCAGAGGAGTGGAGAGGAGTGGAGTGGAGAAGATTGGATTTGAATAGAATGTAATGCAATGGAATGGATTGGAGTGGAGTGGAGTGCATTCTAGTGGAAAAGAATGGAATGGAATGGAATGGAATGGAATGGAATGGAATGGAATGGAATGGAATGGAATGAATGGAGTGCACTGGAATGCAATGCAATGGAGAGCATTGCAATGGAATTTAATGTAGTGGATTGGAGGGGAGTGGATTGGAGTTGAATGGAATGGAATGGAAATTAATGGAATGGAATAGAATACAATGGAGTGGAATGGAATGCAGTGGATTGGAGTGAAGTTGCGTGGAGGTAAAGGAATGGAATTAAATGGAATGGAATGGAATAGAATGGAATGGAATGGAATGGAATGGAATGGAATGGAGTGGACTGGAAAGGAGGCGAATTCGAAGGAGTGGAATGCAGTGGAGTGGAGAGGAGTTGAGTGAAGAGGAGTGGATTTGTATTGAATGGAATGGAATTGAATGGATTGGAGTGGAGAGGAGTGGATTGTAGTGCAAAACAATGGAACGGAATGGAATGGAATGCAATCGAATGAAATGGAATGGAAAGGAATGGAATGCAGTAGATTGGAGTTGAGTGGATTGGAGTAGAATGGAATGGAATGGAAAGTAATGGAATGGAATGTAATACAACGGACTGGAATGAAAAGGTAAGGAATGGAATGTAATGGACTGGAGTCATGTGCAATGTATAGGAAATGACTTGAATGGTGAAGAGTGAAGTGGAAAGGAGTTAAATGGGAAGGAATGCAATGTAGTGGTGTGGAGTGGAGTGGAATGGAGGGGAGTAGAGTGGATTCAGGTGGAATGGAAAGGAATGCAATGCAGTGGATTGGAATAGAGTTCCTGAAGGGGAATGGAATGGAAGGGAAGGGAATGGAATGGAAAACAGTGCAGAGGAGTGCAGTGGATTGGAATGGAGAAGAAAGGAGGGAGTGGAGTGGAGTGGAATGGAGTTAAATGGAATGGAATAGAATGGAACAGAATGTTTGGAATGTTTGGAATGGAATGGAATGGAACGGAACGGAGCGGACTGGAATGGAGGCAAATGCTAAGGAATGTAATGCAGAGGAGTGGAGGGGAGTGGAGTGGAGAAGAGTGGATTTGAATGGAATGGAATGGAACGGAATGGAATGGAAAGGAATGGGTTGAAGTGGAGTGGAGCGGATTCTAGTGGAAAAGAAGGGAATGGAATGGAATGGAATGGAATGGAATGGAATGGAATGGAATGGAATGGAATGGAATGGATAAAAGTGCAGTGGAATGTAGTGGAGTGGAATGGAGAAGAAAGGAAGGGAATTTAGTCGAGTGGAATGAAGTATATTGGAATGGAATGGAATGAAAAGAAATGGATTGGAATGGAGTGGACTGGAATGGAGGCGAAGACGAAGGAATGGAATACAGAGGAGTGGAGAGGAGTTGAGTGAAGAAGAGTGGATTTGAACGGAATGGAATGGAATGGAATGCTGTGGATTGGAGTGGAGTTGCGTGGAGAGGAATTCACTGGAATGGAATGGAATGGAATGAAATGGAAGGGAATGAATGGAATGGATTGGAATGGGATGGATAGGAGTGGAGTGGACTGGATTCTCGTGGAAAAGAATGGAATGGAATGGAATGGAATGGAATGGAATGGAATGGAATGGAATGGAATGGGATGGGATGGGATGGGATGGGATGGGATGGGATGGAATGGAATAGAATGGAATGGAAAACAGTGCAGTGGAATGCAGTATAGTGGAATGCAGGAGAAAGGAAGGCAGTGGAGTGGAATGGAGAGGAATGAAATGGAATGGAAAGGAATGGAATGGCATGGAGCGGAGAGGAAAGGATGTGAACAGGAAGGAATGGAATGCTGTGGAGTGGCGAGGAGTGGAGTGGTGAAGAGTGTATTTGAATTGAATGGAATGGAATGGATTGGATGGGAGTGTAGTGAAGTGGATTCTAGTGGAAAAGAACGGAGTGGAATGGACTTGAATGGAATGGAATGGAATGCATTAGAATGGAATGGAATAAAGTGCAGTGGAGTGCAGTGGAGTGGAATGGAGAAGAAAGGAAGAGAGGGGTGTGGAGTGCAATGGAGTGGAATGGAATGGAGTGCAATGGAGTGGAATGGAATGGAGTGGAATGGAATGGAGTGGAATGGAATGGAATGGAATGGAATGGAATGGAATGGAATGGAAGGGAATGGAATGGAATGGAATGGAATGGAAGAAAATGGAGTGGACGGGAATAGAGGAAAATGGAGTAGAGTGCAGAAGAATTGATTTGAATGGAATGGAATGGCATGGATTGGAGAGGAGTGGAGGGGATTCTAGTGGAAAAGAATGGAATGGAATAGAAAGGAATAGAATGGAATGGCATGTCATGGAATGGAATGGAATGAAATGAAATAAAGTGCAGTGGAGTGTAGTGGAGTGGCATGGAGAAGAAAGGAGGGGAGTGGATTGGAGTGGAAAGGAATGGAATGGATTTGAATGTAGTGAAGTGGAATGCAGGCGAATGGAATTGTATGGAAGGAAGTGGAGTGGACAGGAGAGGAGTGGAGAAGCATGGATTTGAATTCATTGGAATTTATTGCAATGGAATGGAATAGAATGGAATGGAATGCAGTGGATTGGAGTGGAGTGGATTGGAGTAGAATGGAACGGAATGGATAGTAATGGAATGGAATGGAATGCAATACAATAGAATGGAGTGCAATGCAGTAGATTGGAGTGGAGTTGCGTGGAGGGGAAAAGAATGGAGTGAAAAGGAATGGAATGGAATGGAATGGAATGGAATAGAAACGAACAGAACAGAACAGACCGAATGGAATGGAATGCAATGGAATGGAACGGAACGGAACGGAAAGAAATGGAATGGAATGGAATGGAAAAAATTGCAATGGAGTGTAGTGGTTTGGCATGGAGAAGAAACGAAAGGAGTGGATTGGAGTTGAAAGGAGTGGAAAGGAATGGAATGGAATGGATTGGAATGGAGTGGAGTGGAATGCAGGTGAATGGAATTTTATGGAATGCAGTGGAGTGGACAGGAGACTAGTGGAGAACCGTGGATTTGAATCCATTGGAAGTTATTGCAATGGAATGGGATGGAATGGAATGGAATGCAGTGGATTGGAGTGGAGTGGAGTGGAGTGGATTGGAGTAGAATGGAAGGGAAAGTAAAGCAATTGAATGGAATAAAAATGAATGGAATGGAATGCAGTGGATTTGAGTGGAGTTGAGTGAAGGGGAATGGAATGGAATGGAATGCAATGGAATGGAACAGAACCGAACGGAATGGAACAGAATCGAACGGAATGGAATGCAATGGAATGGAGTGGAATGGAAATGAATGGAAGGAATGGAATGGAATGGAAAATAGTGCTGTGGAGTGCAGTGTAGTGGAATGGAGAAGAAAGGATGGGAGTTGGGTGGCATTGAATAGAGTGAAATGGAAACGAATGGAATTGAATGGAATGGAATGAAATGGAATGAAATGGAAGGGAATGAATGGAATGGAATGGAATGCAATGAAATGGAAAAAAGTGCTGTGCAGTGCAGTGGAGTGGAATGGAGAAGAAAACAAGGGAGTGGAGTGTAGTGGAATGGAGTGGAATGGAATGCAATGGAAAATAGTGGACTGTAATGGAGGCGAATGGGAAGGAATGGAATGCAGTGGAGTGGAGAGAAGTGGAGAGGAGAAGAGTAGATTTGAAATGAATGGAATGGAATGGAAAGGATTAGAGTGGAGTGGAGTGGATTCCAGTGGAAACGAATAGAATGGAATGGAATGGAATGGAATGGACTGGAATGGAATGGAATCGACCGGAATGCAATAGAATGGAAAGAAATGGAATGGAATGGAATGGAATGGAATGGAATTGAATGGAATGGATTGGCGTGGAATGGAGGCGAATGGGAAGGAATGGAATGCAGTGGAGTGTGGAAGGGTGGATATGATGGGAATGGAATGGCATGGAATAGATTGGAGTGGACTGGAGTGGATACTAGTGGAAAAGAATGTAATGGAATGGAATGGTATGCAATGCAATGGAATGGAATGGCGTGGCATGGAATGGAATAGAATGGAATGGAATGGAATGGAATGGAATGGAATGGAATGGAATGGAATCGAATGGAATCGAATGGAATCGAATGGAGTGGAATGGAAAAAAGTCCAGTGGAATATAGCAGAGTGGAATGGAGAAGAAAGGAAGGGAGTTGAGTGGAGTTAAACGGAGTTGAATGGAATGGTATGGAGTGGACTGGAATGGATTCGAATGGGAAAAAAGGTATGCAGTGGAGTGCAGAGGAGTGGAGTGGAGAACAGTGGATTAGAATTTAATGGAATGGAATGGATTTGAGTGGAGTGGATTGGAGAACAATCGGAAGGAATGGAATGGAGTGGAGAAGAGTGCAGTGGAGAAGAGTGGATTTGAATTGAATGCAATGAATTGGAATGGATTGGAGTGGAGTGGAGTGGATTGTAGTGGAAAGAGTGGAATGGATTTGAATGGAATGGAATGGAAAGGAATGAACTAGACAGGAATGGAGATGAATGGGAACGAATGGAATGCATGGGAGTGGAGAAGAGTGGAGTGGAGAAGTGTGGATTTGAATTGAATGGAATAGAATGGAATAGATTGGAGAGCAGTGGAATTAATCTAGTGGAAAAGAATGGAATGGAATGGAATGGAATGGAATGGAATGGAATGGAATGGAATGGAATGGAGTGGACTGGAATGGAGGCAAATGGGAGGGAATGGAATGCTGTGGAATGCAGAGGAGTGGAGCAGACAAGAGAGGACTTGAAATGGAATGCAATGCAATCAAATGGAATAGGATGGAATAGAATGGAATGCAGTGGATTCGAGAGGAGTTGCGTGGCGGGGAATGGAATGGAATGGAACGAAATGGAATGGAATGGAGTGGATTGGAACGGAAAGTAATTGAATTGCATGGAATGGAATGAAATGAAAGGAAATGCAATGGAATGGAAAGGAATGGAAAAAAGTGCAGTGGAGTGCAGTGGAGAAGAATGGAGAACAAAGGAAGGGAGGGGAATGGACTGAAGAGGAGTGGAATGGAATGGAGTGGAATGGAATGAAATTGAATGGAATGAAGTGGAATGGAATGGAATGGAATGGAACGGAATGGAATGGAATGGAATGGAACGGAATGGAATGGAATGGAATGGAATGGAATGGATAAAAGTGCAGTGGAATGTAGTGGAGTGGAATGGAGAAGAAAGGAAGGGAATTTAGTCGAGTGGAATGAAGTATATTGGAATGGAATGGAATGAAAAGAAATGGATTGGAATGGAGTGGACTGGAATGGAGGCGAAGACGAAGGAATGGAATACCGAGGAGTGGAGAGGAGTTGAGTGAAGAAGAGTGGATTTGAACGGAATGGAATGGAATGGAATGGAATGGAATGGAATGGAATCGAATGCTGTGGATTGGAGTGGAGTTGCGTGGAGAGGAATTCACTGGAATGGAATGGAATGGAATGAAATGGAAGGGAATGAATGGAATGGATTGGAATGGTATGGATAGGAGTGGAGTGGACTGGATTCTCGTGGAAAAGAATGGAATGGAATGGAATGGGATGGGATGGGATGGGATGGGATGGGATGGGATGGAATGGAATAGAATGGAATGGAAAACAGTGCAGTGGAATGCAGTATAGTGGAATGCAGGAGAAAGGAAGGCAGTGGAGTGGAATGGAGAGGAATGAAATGGAATGGAAAGGAATGGAATGGCATGGAGCGGAGAGGAAAGGATGTGAACGGGAAGGAATGGAATGCTGTGGAGTGGCGAGGAGTGGAGTGGTGAAGAGTGTATTTGAATTGAATGGAATGGAATGGATTGAATGGGAGTGTAGTGAAGTGGATTCTAGTGGAAAAGAATGGAGTGGAATGGATTTGAATGGAATGGAATGGAATGCATTAGAATGGAATGGAATAAAGTGCAGTGGAGTGCAGTGGAGTGGAATGGAGAAGAAAGGAAGAGAGGGGTGTGGAGTGCAATGGAGTGGAATGGAATGGAGTGGAATGGAGTGGAATGGAATGGAATGGAATGGAATGGAATGGAATGGAATGGAATGGAATGGAAGAAAATGGAGTAGAGTGCAGAAGAATTGATTTGAATGGAATGGAATGGCATGGATTGGAGAGGAGTGGAGGGGATTCTAGTGGAAAAGAATGGAATGGAATAGAAAGGAATAGAATGGAATGGCATGTCATGGAATGGAATGGAATGAAATGAAATAAAGTGCAGTGGAGTGTAGTGGAGTGGCATGGAGAAGAAAGGAGGGGAGTGGATTGGAGTGGAAAGGAATGGAATGGATTTGAATGTAGTGAAGTGGAATGCAGGCGAATGGAATTGTATGGAAGGAAGTGGAGTGGACAGGAGAGGAGTGGAGAAGCATGGATTTGAATTCATTGGAATTTATTGCAATGGAATGGAATAGAATGGAATGGAATGCAGTGGATTGGAGTGGAGTGGATTGGAGTAGAATGGAACAGAATGGATAGTAATGGAATGGAATGGAATGCAATACAATAGAATGGAGTGCAATGCAGTAGATTGGAGTGGAGTTGCGTGGAGGGGAAAAGAATGGAGTGAAAAGGAATGGAATGGAATGGAATGGAATGGAATAGAAACGAACAGAACAGAACAGACCGAATGGAATGGAATGCAATGGAATGGAACGGAACGGAACGGAAAGAAATGGAATGGAATGGAATGGAAAAAATTGCAATGGAGTGTAGTGGTTTGGCATGGAGAAGAAACGAAAGGAGTGGATTGGAGTTGAAAGGAGTGGAAAGGAATGGAATGGAATGGATTGGAATGGAGTGGAGTGGAATGCAGGTGAATGGAATTTTATGGAATGCAGTGGAGTGGACAGGAGACTAGTGGAGAACCGTGGATTTGAATCCATTGGAAGTTATTGCAATGGAATGGGATGGAATGGAATGGAATGCAGTGGATTGGAGTGGAGTGGAGTGGAGTGGATTGGAGTAGAATGGAAGGGAAAGTAAAGCAATTGAATGGAATAAAAATGAATGGAATGGAATGCAGTGGATTTGAGTGGAGTTGAGTGAAGGGGAATGGAATGGAATGGAATGCAATGGAATGGAATGGAATGGAACAGAACCGAACGGAATGGAACAGAATCGAACGGAATGGAATGCAATGGAATGGAGTGGAATGGAAATGAATGGAAGGAATGGAATGGAATGGAAAATAGTGCTGTGGAGTGCAGTGTAGTGGAATGGAGAAGAAAGGATGGGAGTTGGGTGGCATTGAATAGAGTGAAATGGAAACGAATGGAATTGAATGGAATGGAATGAAATGGAATGAAATGGAAGGGAATGAATGGAATGGAATGGAATGCAATGAAATGGAAAAAAGTGCTGTGCAGTGCAGTGGAGTGGAATGGAGAAGAAAACAAGGGAGTGGAGTGTAGTGGAATGGAGTGGAATGGAATGCAATGGAAAATAGTGGACTGTAATGGAGGCGAATGGGAAGGAATGGAATGCAGTGGAGTGGAGAGAAGTGGAGAGGAGAAGAGTAGATTTGAAATGAATGGAATGGAATGGAAAGGATTAGAGTGGAGTGGAGTGGATTCCAGTGGAAACGAATAGAATGGAATGGAATGGAATGGAATGGAATGGAATGGAATGGACTGGAATGGAATGGAATCGACCGGAATGCAATAGAATGGAAAGAAATGGAATGGAATGGAATGGAATGGAATGGAATGGAATTGAATGGAATGGATTGGCGTGGAATGGAGGCGAATGGGAAGGAATGGAATGCAGTGGAGTGTGGAAGGGTGGATATGATGGGAATGGAATGGCATGGAATAGATTGGAGTGGACTGGAGTGGATAATAGTGGAAAAGAATATAATGAAATGGAATGGTATGCAATGCAATGGAATGGAATGGCGTGGCATGGAATGGAATAGAATGGAATGGAATCGAATGGAATGGAATGGAATGGAATGGAATCGAATCGAATGGAATCGAATGGAGTGGAATGGAAAAAAGTCCAGTGGAATATAGCAGAGTGGAATGGAGAAGAAAGGAAGGGAGTTGAGTGGAGTTAAACGGAGTTGAATGGAATGGTATGGAGTGGACTGGAATGGATTCGAATGGGAAAAAAAGGTATGCAGTGGAGTGCAGAGGAGTGGAGTGGAGAACAGTGGATTAGAATTTAATGGAATGGAATGGATTTGAGTGGAGTGGATTGGAGAACAATCGGAAGGAATGGAATGGAGTGGAGAAGAGTGCAGTGGAGAAGAGTGAATTTGAATTGAATGCAATGAATTGGAATGGATTGGAGTGGAGTGGAGTGGATTGTAGTGGAAAGAGTGGAATGGATTTGAATGGAATGGAATGGAAAGGAATGAACTAGACAGGAATGGAGATGAATGGGAACAAATGGAATGCATGGGAGTGGAGAAGAGTGGAGTGGAGAAGTGTGGATTTGAATTGAATGGAATAGAATGGAATAGATTGGAGAGCAGTGGAATTAATCTAGTGGAAAAGAATGGAATGGAATGGAATGGAATGGAATGGAATGGAATGGAATGGAATGGAGTGGACTGGAATGGAGGCAAATGGGAGGGAATGGAATGCTGTGGAATGCAGAGGAGTGGAGCAGACAAGAGAGGACTTGAAATGGAATGCAAGGCAATCAAATGGAATAGGATGGAATAGAATGGAATGCAGTGGATTCGAGAGGAGTTGCGTGGCGGGGAATGGAATGGAATGGAATGGAACGGAATGGAATGGAATGGAGTGGATTGGAACGGAAAGTAATTGAATTGCATGGAATGGAATGAAATGAAAGGAAATGCAATGGAATGGAAAGGAATGGAAAAAAGTGCAGTGGAGTGCAGTGGAGAAGAATGGAGAACAAAGGAAGGGAGGGGAATGGACTGAAGAGGAGTGGAATGGAATGGAGTGGAATGGAATGAAATTGAATGGAATGAAGTGGAATGGAATGGAATGGAATGGAACGGAATGGAATGGAATGGAATGGAACGGAATGGAATGGAATGGAATGGAATGGAATGGATAAAAGTGCAGTGGAATGTAGTGGAGTGGAATGGAGAAGAAAGGAAGGGAATTTAGTCGAGTGGAATGAAGTATATTGGAATGGAATGGAATGAAAAGAAATGGATTGGAATGGAGTGGAATGGAATGGAGGCGAAGACGAAGGAATGGAATACAGAGGAGTGGAGAGGAGTTGAGTGAAGAAGAGTGGATTTGAACGGAATGGAATGGAATGGAATGGAATGGAATGGAATGGAATGGAATGGAATGGAATGGAATGGAATCGAATGCTGTGGATTGGAGTGGAGTTGCGTGGAGAGGAATTCACTGGAATGGAATGGAATGGAATGAAATGGAAGGGAATGAATGGAATGGATTGGAATGGTATGGATAGGAGTGGAGTGGACTGGATTCTCGTGGAAAAGAATGGAATGGAATGGAATGGGATGGGATGGGATGGGATGGGATGGGATGGAATGGAATAGAATGGAATGGAAAACAGTGCAGTGGAATGCAGTATAGTGGAATGCAGGAGAAAGGAAGGCAGTGGAGTGGAATGGAGAGGAATGAAATGGAATGGAAAGGAATGGAATGGCATGGAGCGGAGAGGAAAGGATGTGAACGGGAAGGAATGGAATGCTGTGGAGTGGCGAGGAGTGGAGTGGTGAAGAGTGTATTTGAATTGAATGGAATGGAATGGATTGAATGGGAGTGTAGTGAAGTGGATTCTAGTGGAAAAGAATGGAGTGGAATGGATTTGAATGGAATGGAATGGAACGCATTAGAATGGAATGGAATAAAGTGCAGTGGAGTGCAGTGGAGTGGAATGGAGAAGAAAGGAAGAGAGGGGTGTGGAGTGCAATGGAGTGGAATGGAATGGAGTGCAATGGAGTGGAATGGAATGGAATGGAATGGAATGGAATGGAATGGAAGAAAATGGAGTGGACGGGAATAGAGGAAAATGGAGTAGAGTGCAGAAGAATTGATTTGAATGGAATGGAATGGCATGGATTGGAGAGGAGTGGAGGGGATTCTAGTGGAAAAGAATGGAATGGAATAGAAAGGAATAGAATGGAATGGCATGTCATGGAATGGAATGGAATGAAATGAAATAAAGTGCAGTGGAGTGTAGTGGAGTGGCATGGAGAAGAAAGGAGGGGAGTGGATTGGAGTGGAAAGGAATGGAATGGATTTGAATGTAGTGAAGTGGAATGCAGGCGAATGGAATTGTATGGAAGGAAGTGGAGTGGACAGGAGAGGAGTGGAGAAGCATGGATTTGAATTCATTGGAATTTATTGCAATGGAATGGAATAGAATGGAATGGAATGCAGTGGATTGGAGTGGAGTGGATTGGAGTAGAATGGAACAGAATGGATAGTAATGGAATGGAATGGAATGCAATACAATAGAATGGAGTGCAATGCAGTAGATTGGAGTGGAGTTGCGTGGAGGGGAAAAGAATGGAGTGAAAAGGAATGGAATGGAATGGAATGGAATGGAATGGAATAGAAACGAACAGAACAGAACAGACCGAATGGAATGGAATGCAATGGAATGGAACGGAACGGAACGGAAAGAAATGGAATGGAATGGAATGGAAAAAATTGCAATGGAGTGTAGTGGTTTGGCATGGAGAAGAAACGAAAGGAGTGGATTGGAGTTGAAAGGAGTGGAAAGGAATGGAATGGAATGGATTGGAATGGAGTGGAGTGGAATGCAGGTGAATGGAATTTTATGGAATGCAGTGGAGTGGACAGGAGACTAGTGGAGAACCGTGGATTTGAATCCATTGGAAGTTATTGCAATGGAATGGGATGGAATGGAATGGAATGCAGTGGATTGGAGTGGAGTGGAGTGGAGTGGATTGGAGTAGAATGGAAGGGAAAGTAAAGCAATTGAATGGAATAAAAATGAATGGAATGGAATGCAGTGGATTTGAGTGGAGTTGAGTGAAGGGGAATGGAATGGAATGGAATGCAATGGAATGGAACAGAACCGAACGGAATGGAACAGAATCGAACGGAATGGAATGCAATGGAATGGAGTGGAATGGAAATGAATGGAAGGAATGGAATGGAATGGAAAATAGTGCTGTGGAGTGCAGTGTAGTGGAATGGAGAAGAAAGGATGGGAGTTGGGTGGCATTGAATAGAGTGAAATGGAAACGAATGGAATTGAATGGAATGGAATGAAATGGAATGAAATGGAAGGGAATGAATGGAATGGAATGGAATGCAATGAAATGGAAAAAAGTGCTGTGCAGTGCAGTGGAGTGGAATGGAGAAGAAAACAAGGGAGTGGAGTGTAGTGGAATGGAGTGGAATGGAATGCAATGGAAAATAGTGGACTGTAATGGAGGCGAATGGGAAGGAATGGAATGCAGTGGAGTGGAGAGAAGTGGAGAGGAGAAGAGTAGATTTGAAATGAATGGAATGGAATGGAAAGGATTAGAGTGGAGTGGAGTGGATTCCAGTGGAAACGAATAGAATGGAATGGAATGGAATGGAATGGACTGGAATGGAATGGAATCGACCGGAATGCAATAGAATGGAAAGAAATGGAATGGAATGGAATGGAATGGAATGGAATTGAATGGAATGGATTGGCGTGGAATGGAGGCGAATGGGAAGGAATGGAATGCAGTGGAGTGTGGAAGGGTGGATATGATGGGAATGGAATGGCATGGAATAGATTGGAGTGGACTGGAGTGGATACTAGTGGAAAAGAATGTAATGGAATGGAATGGTATGCAATGCAATGGAATGGAATGGCGTGGCATGGAATGGAATAGAATGGAATGGAATGGAATGGAATGGAATGGAATGGAATCGAATGGAATCGAATGGAATCGAATGGAGTGGAATGGAAAAAAGTCCAGTGGAATATAGCAGAGTGGAATGGAGAAGAAAGGAAGGGAGTTGAGTGGAGTTAAACGGAGTTGAATGGAATGGTATGGAGTGGACTGGAATGGATTCGAATGGGAAAAAAGGTATGCAGTGGAGTGCAGAGGAGTGGAGTGGAGAACAGTGGATTAGAATTTAATGGAATGGAATGGATTTGAGTGGAGTGGATTGGAGAACAATCGGAAGGAATGGAATGGAGTGGAGAAGAGTGCAGTGGAGAAGAGTGGATTTGAATTGAATGCAATGAATTGGAATGGATTGGAGTGGAGTGGAGTGGATTGTAGTGGAAAGAGTGGAATGGATTTGAATGGAATGGAATGGAAAGGAATGAACTAGACAGGAATGGAGATGAATGGGAACGAATGGAATGCATGGGAGTGGAGAAGAGTGGAGTGGAGAAGTGTGGATTTGAATTGAATGGAATAGAATGGAATAGATTGGAGAGCAGTGGAATTAATCTAGTGGAAAAGAATGGAATGGAATGGAATGGAATGGAATGGAATGGAATGGAATGGAGTGGACTGGAATGGAGGCAAATGGGAGGGAATGGAATGCTGTGGAATGCAGAGGAGTGGAGCAGACAAGAGAGGACTTGAAATGGAATGCAATGCAATCAAATGGAATAGGATGGAATAGAATGGAATGCAGTGGATTCGAGAGGAGTTGCGTGGCGGGGAATGGAATGGAATGGAATGGAACGGAATGGAATGGAATGGAGTGGATTGGAACGGAAAGTAATTGAATTGCATGGAATGGAATGAAATGAAAGGAAATGCAATGGAATGGAAAGGAATGGAAAAAAGTGCAGTGGAGTGCAGTGGAGAAGAATGGAGAACAAAGGAAGGGAGGGGAATGGACTGAAGAGGAGTGGAATGGAATGGAGTGGAATGGAATGAAATTGAATGGAATGAAGTGGAATGGAATGGAATGGAATGGAACGGAATGGAATGGAATGGAATGGAACGGAATGGAATGGAATGGAATGGAATGGAATGGATAAAAGTGCAGTGGAATGTAGTGGAGTGGAATGGAGAAGAAAGGAAGGGAATTTAGTCGAGTGGAATGAAGTATATTGGAATGGAATGGAATGAAAAGAAATGGATTGGAATGGAGTGGACTGGAATGGAGGCGAAGACGAAGGAATGGAATACAGAGGAGTGGAGAGGAGTTGAGTGAAGAAGAGTGGATTTGAACGGAATGGAATGGAATGGAATGGAATGGAATGGAATGGAATGGAATCGAATGCTGTGGATTGGAGTGGAGTTGCGTGGAGAGGAATTCACTGGAATGGAATGGAATGGAATGAAATGGAAGGGAATGAATGGAATGGATTGGAATGGTATGGATAGGAGTGGAGTGGACTGGATTCTCGTGGAAAAGAATGGAATGGAATGGAATGGGATGGGATGGGATGGGATGGGATGGGATGGGATGGAATGGAATAGAATGGAATGGAAAACAGTGCAGTGGAATGCAGTATAGTGGAATGCAGGAGAAAGGAAGGCAGTGGAGTGGAATGGAGAGGAATGAAATGGAATGGAAAGGAATGGAATGGCATGGAGCGGAGAGGAAAGGATGTGAACAGGAAGGAATGGAATGCTGTGGAGTGGCGAGGAGTGGAGTGGTGAAGAGTGTATTTGAATTGAATGGAATGGAATGGATTGAATGGGAGTGTAGTGAAGTGGATTCTAGTGGAAAAGAATGGAGTGGAATGGATTTGAATGGAATGGAATGGAACGCATTAGAATGGAATGGAATAAAGTGCAGTGGAGTGCAGTGGAGTGGAATGGAGAAGAAAGGAAGAGAGGGGTGTGGAGTGCAATGGAGTGGAATGGAATGGAGTGCAATGGAGTGGAATGGAATGGAATGGAATGGAATGGAATGGAATGGAAGAAAATGGAGTGGACGGGAATAGAGGAAAATGGAGTAGAGTGCAGAAGAATTGATTTGAATGGAATGGAATGGCATGGATTGGAGAGGAGTGGAGGGGATTCTAGTGGAAAAGAATGGAATGGAATAGAAAGGAATAGAATGGAATGGCATGTCATGGAATGGAATGGAATGAAATGAAATAAAGTGCAGTGGAGTGTAGTGGAGTGGCATGGAGAAGAAAGGAGGGGAGTGGATTGGAGTGGAAAGGAATGGAATGGATTTGAATGTAGTGAAGTGGAATGCAGGCGAATGGAATTGTATGGAAGGAAGTGGAGTGGACAGGAGAGGAGTGGAGAAGCATGGATTTGAATTCATTGGAATTTATTGCAATGGAATGGAATAGAATGGAATGGAATGCAGTGGATTGGAGTGGAGTGGATTGGAGTAGAATGGAACAGAATGGATAGTAATGGAATGGAATGGAATGCAATACAATAGAATGGAGTGCAATGCAGTAGATTGGAGTGGAGTTGCGTGGAGGGGAAAAGAATGGAGTGAAAAGGAATGGAATGGAATGGAATGGAATGGAATAGAAACGAACAGAACAGAACAGACCGAATGGAATGGAATGCAATGGAATGGAACGGAACGGAACGGAAAGAAATGGAATGGAATGGAATGGAAAAAATTGCAATGGAGTGTAGTGGTTTGGCATGGAGAAGAAACGAAAGGAGTGGATTGGAGTTGAAAGGAGTGGAAAGGAATGGAATGGAATGGATTGGAATGGAGTGGAGTGGAATGCAGGTGAATGGAATTTTATGGAATGCAGTGGAGTGGACAGGAGACTAGTGGAGAACCGTGGATTTGAATCCATTGGAAGTTATTGCAATGGAATGGGATGGAATGGAATGGAATGCAGTGGATTGGAGTGGAGTGGAGTGGAGTGGATTGGAGTAGAATGGAAGGGAAAGTAAAGCAATTGAATGGAATAAAAATGAATGGAATGGAATGCAGTGGATTTGAGTGGAGTTGAGTGAAGGGGAATGGAATGGAATGGAATGCAATGGAATGGAATGGAATGGAACAGAACCGAACGGAATGGAACAGAATCGAACGGAATGGAATGCAATGGAATGGAGTGGAATGGAAATGAATGGAAGGAATGGAATGGAATGGAAAATAGTGCTGTGGAGTGCAGTGTAGTGGAATGGAGAAGAAAGGATGGGAGTTGGGTGGCATTGAATAGAGTGAAATGGAAACGAATGGAATTGAATGGAATGGAATGAAATGGAATGAAATGGAAGGGAATGAATGGAATGGAATGGAATGCAATGAAATGGAAAAAAGTGCTGTGCAGTGCAGTGGAGTGGAATGGAGAAGAAAACAAGGGAGTGGAGTGTAGTGGAATGGAGTGGAATGGAATGCAATGGAAAATAGTGGACTGTAATGGAGGCGAATGGGAAGGAATGGAATGCAGTGGAGTGGAGAGAAGTGGAGAGGAGAAGAGTAGATTTGAAATGAATGGAATGGAATGGAAAGGATTAGAGTGGAGTGGAGTGGATTCCAGTGGAAACGAATAGAATGGAATGGAATGGAATGGAATGGAATGGAATGGAATGGAATGGACTGGAATGGAATGGAATCGACCGGAATGCAATAGAATGGAAAGAAATGGAATGGAATGGAATGGAATGGAATGGAATTGAATGGAATGGATTGGCGTGGAATGGAGGCGAATGGGAAGGAATGGAATGCAGTGGAGTGTGGAAGGGTGGATATGATGGGAATGGAATGGCATGGAATAGATTGGAGTGGACTGGAGTGGATACTAGTGGAAAAGAATGTAATGGAATGGAATGGTATGCAATGCAATGGAATGGAATGGCGTGGCATGGAATGGAATAGAATGGAATGGAATGGAATGGAATGGAATGGAATGGAATGGAATGGAATCGAATGGAATCGAATGGAATCGAATGGAGTGGAATGGAAAAAAGTCCAGTGGAATATAGCAGAGTGGAATGGAGAAGAAAGGAAGGGAGTTGAGTGGAGTTAAACGGAGTTGAATGGAATGGTATGGAGTGGACTGGAATGGATTCGAATGGGAAAAAAGGTATGCAGTGGAGTGCAGAGGAGTGGAGTGGAGAACAGTGGATTAGAATTTAATGGAATGGAATGGATTTGAGTGGAGTGGATTGGAGAACAATCGGAAGGAATGGAATGGAGTGGAGAAGAGTGCAGTGGAGAAGAGTGGATTTGAATTGAATGCAATGAATTGGAATGGATTGGAGTGGAGTGGAGTGGATTGTAGTGGAAAGAGTGGAATGGATTTGAATGGAATGGAATGGAAAGGAATGAACTAGACAGGAATGGAGATGAATGGGAACGAATGGAATGCATGGGAGTGGAGAAGAGTGGAGTGGAGAAGTGTGGATTTGAATTGAATGGAATAGAATGGAATAGATTGGAGAGCAGTGGAATTAATCTAGTGGAAAAGAATGGAATGGAATGGAATGGAATGGAATGGAATGGAATGGAATGGAATGGAATGGAGTGGACTGGAATGGAGGCAAATGGGAGGGAATGGAATGCTGTGGAATGCAGAGGAGTGGAGCAGACAAGAGAGGACTTGAAATGGAATGCAATGCAATCAAATGGAATAGGATGGAATAGAATGGAATGCAGTGGATTCGAGAGGAGTTGCGTGGCGGGGAATGGAATGGAATGGAACGAAATGGAATGGAATGGAGTGGATTGGAACGGAAAGTAATTGAATTGCATGGAATGGAATGAAATGAAAGGAAATGCAATGGAATGGAAAGGAATGGAAAAAAGTGCAGTGGAGTGCAGTGGAGAAGAATGGAGAACAAAGGAAGGGAGGGGAATGGACTGAAGAGGAGTGGAATGGAATGGAGTGGAATGGAATGAAATTGAATGGAATGAAGTGGAATGGAATGGAATGGAATGGAACGGAATGGAATGGAATGGAATGGAACGGAATGGAATGGAATGGAATGGAATGGAATGGATAAAAGTGCAGTGGAATGTAGTGGAGTGGAATGGAGAAGAAAGGAAGGGAATTTAGTCGAGTGGAATGAAGTATATTGGAATGGAATGGAATGAAAAGAAATGGATTGGAATGGAGTGGACTGGAATGGAGGCGAAGACGAAGGAATGGAATACCGAGGAGTGGAGAGGAGTTGAGTGAAGAAGAGTGGATTTGAACGGAATGGAATGGAATGGAATGGAATGGAATGGAATGGAATGGAATCGAATGCTGTGGATTGGAGTGGAGTTGCGTGGAGAGGAATTCACTGGAATGGAATGGAATGGAATGAAATGGAAGGGAATGAATGGAATGGATTGGAATGGTATGGATAGGAGTGGAGTGGACTGGATTCTCGTGGAAAAGAATGGAATGGAATGGAATGGGATGGGATGGGATGGGATGGGATGGGATGGGATGGGATGGAATGGAATAGAATGGAATGGAAAACAGTGCAGTGGAATGCAGTATAGTGGAATGCAGGAGAAAGGAAGGCAGTGGAGTGGAATGGAGAGGAATGAAATGGAATGGAAAGGAATGGAATGGCATGGAGCGGAGAGGAAAGGATGTGAACGGGAAGGAATGGAATGCTGTGGAGTGGCGAGGAGTGGAGTGGTGAAGAGTGTATTTGAATTGAATGGAATGGAATGGATTGAATGGGAGTGTAGTGAAGTGGATTCTAGTGGAAAAGAATGGAGTGGAATGGATTTGAATGGAATGGAATGGAATGCATTAGAATGGAATGGAATAAAGTGCAGTGGAGTGCAGTGGAGTGGAATGGAGAAGAAAGGAAGAGAGGGGTGTGGAGTGCAATGGAGTGGAATGGAATGGAGTGGAATGGAGTGGAATGGAATGGAATGGAATGGAATGGAATGGAATGGAATGGAATGGAAGAAAATGGAGTAGAGTGCAGAAGAATTGATTTGAATGGAATGGAATGGCATGGATTGGAGAGGAGTGGAGGGGATTCTAGTGGAAAAGAATGGAATGGAATAGAAAGGAATAGAATGGAATGGCATGTCATGGAATGGAATGGAATGAAATGAAATAAAGTGCAGTGGAGTGTAGTGGAGTGGCATGGAGAAGAAAGGAGGGGAGTGGATTGGAGTGGAAAGGAATGGAATGGATTTGAATGTAGTGAAGTGGAATGCAGGCGAATGGAATTGTATGGAAGGAAGTGGAGTGGACAGGAGAGGAGTGGAGAAGCATGGATTTGAATTCATTGGAATTTATTGCAATGGAATGGAATAGAATGGAATGGAATGCAGTGGATTGGAGTGGAGTGGATTGGAGTAGAATGGAACAGAATGGATAGTAATGGAATGGAATGGAATGCAATACAATAGAATGGAGTGCAATGCAGTAGATTGGAGTGGAGTTGCGTGGAGGGGAAAAGAATGGAGTGAAAAGGAATGGAATGGAATGGAATGGAATGGAATAGAAACGAACAGAACAGAACAGACCGAATGGAATGGAATGCAATGGAATGGAACGGAACGGAACGGAAAGAAATGGAATGGAATGGAATGGAAAAAATTGCAATGGAGTGTAGTGGTTTGGCATGGAGAAGAAACGAAAGGAGTGGATTGGAGTTGAAAGGAGTGGAAAGGAATGGAATGGAATGGATTGGAATGGAGTGGAGTGGAATGCAGGTGAATGGAATTTTATGGAATGCAGTGGAGTGGACAGGAGACTAGTGGAGAACCGTGGATTTGAATCCATTGGAAGTTATTGCAATGGAATGGGATGGAATGGAATGGAATGCAGTGGATTGGAGTGGAGTGGAGTGGAGTGGATTGGAGTAGAATGGAAGGGAAAGTAAAGCAATTGAATGGAATAAAAATGAATGGAATGGAATGCAGTGGATTTGAGTGGAGTTGAGTGAAGGGGAATGGAATGGAATGGAATGCAATGGAATGGAATGGAATGGAACAGAACCGAACGGAATGGAACAGAATCGAACGGAATGGAATGCAATGGAATGGAGTGGAATGGAAATGAATGGAAGGAATGGAATGGAATGGAAAATAGTGCTGTGGAGTGCAGTGTAGTGGAATGGAGAAGAAAGGATGGGAGTTGGGTGGCATTGAATAGAGTGAAATGGAAACGAATGGAATTGAATGGAATGGAATGAAATGGAATGAAATGGAAGGGAATGAATGGAATGGAATGGAATGCAATGAAATGGAAAAAAGTGCTGTGCAGTGCAGTGGAGTGGAATGGAGAAGAAAACAAGGGAGTGGAGTGTAGTGGAATGGAGTGGAATGGAATGCAATGGAAAATAGTGGACTGTAATGGAGGCGAATGGGAAGGAATGGAATGCAGTGGAGTGGAGAGAAGTGGAGAGGAGAAGAGTAGATTTGAAATGAATGGAATGGAATGGAAAGGATTAGAGTGGAGTGGAGTGGATTCCAGTGGAAACGAATAGAATGGAATGGAATGGAATGGAATGGAATGGAATGGAATGGAATGGACTGGAATGGAATGGAATCGACCGGAATGCAATAGAATGGAAAGAAATGGAATGGAATGGAATGGAATGGAATGGAATTGAATGGAATGGATTGGCGTGGAATGGAGGCGAATGGGAAGGAATGGAATGCAGTGGAGTGTGGAAGGGTGGATATGATGGGAATGGAATGGCATGGAATAGATTGGAGTGGACTGGAGTGGATAATAGTGGAAAAGAATATAATGAAATGGAATGGTATGCAATGCAATGGAATGGAATGGCGTGGCATGGAATGGAATAGAATGGAATGGAATCGAATGGAATGGAATGGAATGGAATGGAATCGAATCGAATGGAATCGAATGGAATCGAATGGAGTGGAATGGAAAAAAGTCCAGTGGAATATAGCAGAGTGGAATGGAGAAGAAAGGAAGGGAGTTGAGTGGAGTTAAACGGAGTTGAATGGAATGGTATGGAGTGGACTGGAATGGATTCGAATGGGAAAAAAAGGTATGCAGTGGAGTGCAGAGGAGTGGAGTGGAGAACAGTGGATTAGAATTTAATGGAATGGAATGGATTTGAGTGGAGTGGATTGGAGAACAATCGGAAGGAATGGAATGGAGTGGAGAAGAGTGCAGTGGAGAAGAGTGAATTTGAATTGAATGCAATGAATTGGAATGGATTGGAGTGGAGTGGAGTGGATTGTAGTGGAAAGAGTGGAATGGATTTGAATGGAATGGAATGGAAAGGAATGAACTAGACAGGAATGGAGATGAATGGGAACAAATGGAATGCATGGGAGTGGAGAAGAGTGGAGTGGAGAAGTGTGGATTTGAATTGAATGGAATAGAATGGAATAGATTGGAGAGCAGTGGAATTAATCTAGTGGAAAAGAATGGAATGGAATGGAATGGAATGGAATGGAATGGAATGGAATGGAATGGAGTGGACTGGAATGGAGGCAAATGGGAGGGAATGGAATGCTGTGGAATGCAGAGGAGTGGAGCAGACAAGAGAGGACTTGAAATGGAATGCAAGGCAATCAAATGGAATAGGATGGAATAGAATGGAATGCAGTGGATTCGAGAGGAGTTGCGTGGCGGGGAATGGAATGGAATGGAATGGAACGGAATGGAATGGAATGGAGTGGATTGGAACGGAAAGTAATTGAATTGCATGGAATGGAATGAAATGAAAGGAAATGCAATGGAATGGAAAGGAATGGAAAAAAGTGCAGTGGAGTGCAGTGGAGAAGAATGGAGAACAAAGGAAGGGAGGGGAATGGACTGAAGAGGAGTGGAATGGAATGGAGTGGAATGGAATGAAATTGAATGGAATGAAGTGGAATGGAATGGAATGGAATGGAACGGAATGGAATGGAATGGAATGGAACGGAATGGAATGGAATGGAATGGAATGGAATGGAATGGATAAAAGTGCAGTGGAATGTAGTGGAGTGGAATGGAGAAGAAAGGAAGGGAATTTAGTCGAGTGGAATGAAGTATATTGGAATGGAATGGAATGAAAAGAAATGGATTGGAATGGAGTGGACTGGAATGGAGGCGAAGACGAAGGAATGGAATACAGAGGAGTGGAGAGGAGTTGAGTGAAGAAGAGTGGATTTGAACGGAATGGAATGGAATGGAATGCTGTGGATTGGAGTGGAGTTGCGTGGAGAGGAATTCACTGGAATGGAATGGAATGGAATGAAATGGAAGGGAATGAATGGAATGGATTGGAATGGGATGGATAGGAGTGGAGTGGACTGGATTCTCGTGGAAAAGAATGGAATGGAATGGAATGGAATGGAATGGAATGGAATGGAATGGAATGGAATGGAATGGAATGGAATGGAATGGAATGGGATGGGATGGGATGGGATGGGATGGGATGGGATGGAATGGAATAGAATGGAATGGAAAACAGTGCAGTGGAATGCAGTATAGTGGAATGCAGGAGAAAGGAAGGCAGTGGAGTGGAATGGAGAGGAATGAAATGGAATGGAAAGGAATGGAATGGCATGGAGCGGAGAGGAAAGGATGTGAACAGGAAGGAATGGAATGCTGTGGAGTGGCGAGGAGTGGAGTGGTGAAGAGTGTATTTGAATTGAATGGAATGGAATGGATTGGATGGGAGTGTAGTGAAGTGGATTCTAGTGGAAAAGAACGGAGTGGAATGGACTTGAATGGAATGGAATGGAATGCATTAGAATGGAATGGAATAAAGTGCAGTGGAGTGCAGTGGAGTGGAATGGAGAAGAAAGGAAGAGAGGGGTGTGGAGTGCAATGGAGTGGAATGGAATGGAGTGCAATGGAGTGGAATGGAATGGAGTGGAATGGAATGGAGTGGAATGGAATGGAATGGAATGGAATGGAATGGAATGGAATGGAATGGAAGGGAATGGAATGGAATGGAATGGAATGGAAGAAAATGGAGTGGACGGGAATAGAGGAAAATGGAGTAGAGTGCAGAAGAATTGATTTGAATGGAATGGAATGGCATGGATTGGAGAGGAGTGGAGGGGATTCTAGTGGAAAAGAATGGAATGGAATAGAAAGGAATAGAATGGAATGGCATGTCATGGAATGGAATGGAATGAAATGAAATAAAGTGCAGTGGAGTGTAGTGGAGTGGCATGGAGAAGAAAGGAGGGGAGTGGATTGGAGTGGAAAGGAATGGAATGGATTTGAATGTAGTGAAGTGGAATGCAGGCGAATGGAATTGTATGGAAGGAAGTGGAGTGGACAGGAGAGGAGTGGAGAAGCATGGATTTGAATTCATTGGAATTTATTGCAATGGAATGGAATAGAATGGAATGGAATGCAGTGGATTGGAGTGGAGTGGATTGGAGTAGAATGGAACGGAATGGATAGTAATGGAATGGAATGGAATGCAATACAATAGAATGGAGTGCAATGCAGTAGATTGGAGTGGAGTTGCGTGGAGGGGAAAAGAATGGAGTGAAAAGGAATGGAATGGAATGGAATGGAATGGAATAGAAACGAACAGAACAGAACAGACCGAATGGAATGGAATGCAATGGAATGGAACGGAACGGAACGGAAAGAAATGGAATGGAATGGAATGGAAAAAATTGCAATGGAGTGTAGTGGTTTGGCATGGAGAAGAAACGAAAGGAGTGGATTGGAGTTGAAAGGAGTGGAAAGGAATGGAATGGAATGGATTGGAATGGAGTGGAGTGGAATGCAGGTGAATGGAATTTTATGGAATGCAGTGGAGTGGACAGGAGACTAGTGGAGAACCGTGGATTTGAATCCATTGGAAGTTATTGCAATGGAATGGGATGGAATGGAATGGAATGCAGTGGATTGGAGTGGAGTGGAGTGGAGTGGATTGGAGTAGAATGGAAGGGAAAGTAAAGCAATTGAATGGAATAAAAATGAATGGAATGGAATGCAGTGGATTTGAGTGGAGTTGAGTGAAGGGGAATGGAATGGAATGGAATGCAATGGAATGGAACAGAACCGAACGGAATGGAACAGAATCGAACGGAATGGAATGCAATGGAATGGAGTGGAATGGAAATGAATGGAAGGAATGGAATGGAATGGAAAATAGTGCTGTGGAGTGCAGTGTAGTGGAATGGAGAAGAAAGGATGGGAGTTGGGTGGCATTGAATAGAGTGAAATGGAAACGAATGGAATTGAATGGAATGGAATGAAATGGAATGAAATGGAAGGGAATGAATGGAATGGAATGGAATGCAATGAAATGGAAAAAAGTGCTGTGCAGTGCAGTGGAGTGGAATGGAGAAGAAAACAAGGGAGTGGAGTGTAGTGGAATGGAGTGGAATGGAATGCAATGGAAAATAGTGGACTGTAATGGAGGCGAATGGGAAGGAATGGAATGCAGTGGAGTGGAGAGAAGTGGAGAGGAGAAGAGTAGATTTGAAATGAATGGAATGGAATGGAAAGGATTAGAGTGGAGTGGAGTGGATTCCAGTGGAAACGAATAGAATGGAATGGAATGGAATGGAATGGACTGGAATGGAATGGAATCGACCGGAATGCAATAGAATGGAAAGAAATGGAATGGAATGGAATGGAATGGAATGGAATGGAATTGAATGGAATGGATTGGCGTGGAATGGAGGCGAATGGGAAGGAATGGAATGCAGTGGAGTGTGGAAGGGTGGATATGATGGGAATGGAATGGCATGGAATAGATTGGAGTGGACTGGAGTGGATACTAGTGGAAAAGAATGTAATGGAATGGAATGGTATGCAATGCAATGGAATGGAATGGCGTGGCATGGAATGGAATAGAATGGAATGGAATGGAATGGAATGGAATGGAATGGAATGGAATGGAATCGAATGGAATCGAATGGAATCGAATGGAGTGGAATGGAAAAAAGTCCAGTGGAATATAGCAGAGTGGAATGGAGAAGAAAGGAAGGGAGTTGAGTGGAGTTAAACGGAGTTGAATGGAATGGTATGGAGTGGACTGGAATGGATTCGAATGGGAAAAAAGGTATGCAGTGGAGTGCAGAGGAGTGGAGTGGAGAACAGTGGATTAGAATTTAATGGAATGGAATGGATTTGAGTGGAGTGGATTGGAGAACAATCGGAAGGAATGGAATGGAGTGGAGAAGAGTGCAGTGGAGAAGAGTGGATTTGAATTGAATGCAATGAATTGGAATGGATTGGAGTGGAGTGGAGTGGATTGTAGTGGAAAGAGTGGAATGGATTTGAATGGAATGGAATGGAAAGGAATGAACTAGACAGGAATGGAGATGAATGGGAACGAATGGAATGCATGGGAGTGGAGAAGAGTGGAGTGGAGAAGTGTGGATTTGAATTGAATGGAATAGAATGGAATAGATTGGAGAGCAGTGGAATTAATCTAGTGGAAAAGAATGGAATGGAATGGAATGGAATGGAATGGAATGGAATGGAATGGAATGGAATGGAGTGGACTGGAATGGAGGCAAATGGGAGGGAATGGAATGCTGTGGAATGCAGAGGAGTGGAGCAGACAAGAGAGGACTTGAAATGGAATGCAATGCAATCAAATGGAATAGGATGGAATAGAATGGAATGCAGTGGATTCGAGAGGAGTTGCGTGGCGGGGAATGGAATGGAATGGAACGAAATGGAATGGAATGGAGTGGATTGGAACGGAAAGTAATTGAATTGCATGGAATGGAATGAAATGAAAGGAAATGCAATGGAATGGAAAGGAATGGAAAAAAGTGCAGTGGAGTGCAGTGGAGAAGAATGGAGAACAAAGGAAGGGAGGGGAATGGACTGAAGAGGAGTGGAATGGAATGGAGTGGAATGGAATGAAATTGAATGGAATGAAGTGGAATGGAATGGAATGGAATGGAACGGAATGGAATGGAATGGAATGGAACGGAATGGAATGGAATGGAATGGAATGGAATGGATAAAAGTGCAGTGGAATGTAGTGGAGTGGAATGGAGAAGAAAGGAAGGGAATTTAGTCGAGTGGAATGAAGTATATTGGAATGGAATGGAATGAAAAGAAATGGATTGGAATGGAGTGGACTGGAATGGAGGCGAAGACGAAGGAATGGAATACCGAGGAGTGGAGAGGAGTTGAGTGAAGAAGAGTGGATTTGAACGGAATGGAATGGAATGGAATGGAATGGAATGGAATGGAATCGAATGCTGTGGATTGGAGTGGAGTTGCGTGGAGAGGAATTCACTGGAATGGAATGGAATGGAATGAAATGGAAGGGAATGAATGGAATGGATTGGAATGGTATGGATAGGAGTGGAGTGGACTGGATTCTCGTGGAAAAGAATGGAATGGAATGGAATGGGATGGGATGGGATGGGATGGGATGGGATGGGATGGAATGGAATAGAATGGAATGGAAAACAGTGCAGTGGAATGCAGTATAGTGGAATGCAGGAGAAAGGAAGGCAGTGGAGTGGAATGGAGAGGAATGAAATGGAATGGAAAGGAATGGAATGGCATGGAGCGGAGAGGAAAGGATGTGAACGGGAAGGAATGGAATGCTGTGGAGTGGCGAGGAGTGGAGTGGTGAAGAGTGTATTTGAATTGAATGGAATGGAATGGATTGAATGGGAGTGTAGTGAAGTGGATTCTAGTGGAAAAGAATGGAGTGGAATGGATTTGAATGGAATGGAATGGAATGCATTAGAATGGAATGGAATAAAGTGCAGTGGAGTGCAGTGGAGTGGAATGGAGAAGAAAGGAAGAGAGGGGTGTGGAGTGCAATGGAGTGGAATGGAATGGAGTGGAATGGAGTGGAATGGAATGGAATGGAATGGAATGGAATGGAATGGAATGGAATGGAATGGAAGAAAATGGAGTAGAGTGCAGAAGAATTGATTTGAATGGAATGGAATGGCATGGATTGGAGAGGAGTGGAGGGGATTCTAGTGGAAAAGAATGGAATGGAATAGAAAGGAATAGAATGGAATGGCATGTCATGGAATGGAATGGAATGAAATGAAATAAAGTGCAGTGGAGTGTAGTGGAGTGGCATGGAGAAGAAAGGAGGGGAGTGGATTGGAGTGGAAAGGAATGGAATGGATTTGAATGTAGTGAAGTGGAATGCAGGCGAATGGAATTGTATGGAAGGAAGTGGAGTGGACAGGAGAGGAGTGGAGAAGCATGGATTTGAATTCATTGGAATTTATTGCAATGGAATGGAATAGAATGGAATGGAATGCAGTGGATTGGAGTGGAGTGGATTGGAGTAGAATGGAACAGAATGGATAGTAATGGAATGGAATGGAATGCAATACAATAGAATGGAGTGCAATGCAGTAGATTGGAGTGGAGTTGCGTGGAGGGGAAAAGAATGGAGTGAAAAGGAATGGAATGGAATGGAATGGAATGGAATAGAAACGAACAGAACAGAACAGACCGAATGGAATGGAATGCAATGGAATGGAACGGAACGGAACGGAAAGAAATGGAATGGAATGGAATGGAAAAAATTGCAATGGAGTGTAGTGGTTTGGCATGGAGAAGAAACGAAAGGAGTGGATTGGAGTTGAAAGGAGTGGAAAGGAATGGAATGGAATGGATTGGAATGGAGTGGAGTGGAATGCAGGTGAATGGAATTTTATGGAATGCAGTGGAGTGGACAGGAGACTAGTGGAGAACCGTGGATTTGAATCCATTGGAAGTTATTGCAATGGAATGGGATGGAATGGAATGGAATGCAGTGGATTGGAGTGGAGTGGAGTGGAGTGGATTGGAGTAGAATGGAAGGGAAAGTAAAGCAATTGAATGGAATAAAAATGAATGGAATGGAATGCAGTGGATTTGAGTGGAGTTGAGTGAAGGGGAATGGAATGGAATGGAATGCAATGGAATGGAATGGAATGGAACAGAACCGAACGGAATGGAACAGAATCGAACGGAATGGAATGCAATGGAATGGAGTGGAATGGAAATGAATGGAAGGAATGGAATGGAATGGAAAATAGTGCTGTGGAGTGCAGTGTAGTGGAATGGAGAAGAAAGGATGGGAGTTGGGTGGCATTGAATAGAGTGAAATGGAAACGAATGGAATTGAATGGAATGGAATGAAATGGAATGAAATGGAAGGGAATGAATGGAATGGAATGGAATGCAATGAAATGGAAAAAAGTGCTGTGCAGTGCAGTGGAGTGGAATGGAGAAGAAAACAAGGGAGTGGAGTGTAGTGGAATGGAGTGGAATGGAATGCAATGGAAAATAGTGGACTGTAATGGAGGCGAATGGGAAGGAATGGAATGCAGTGGAGTGGAGAGAAGTGGAGAGGAGAAGAGTAGATTTGAAATGAATGGAATGGAATGGAAAGGATTAGAGTGGAGTGGAGTGGATTCCAGTGGAAACGAATAGAATGGAATGGAATGGAATGGAATGGAATGGAATGGAATGGACTGGAATGGAATGGAATCGACCGGAATGCAATAGAATGGAAAGAAATGGAATGGAATGGAATGGAATGGAATGGAATGGAATTGAATGGAATGGATTGGCGTGGAATGGAGGCGAATGGGAAGGAATGGAATGCAGTGGAGTGTGGAAGGGTGGATATGATGGGAATGGAATGGCATGGAATAGATTGGAGTGGACTGGAGTGGATAATAGTGGAAAAGAATATAATGAAATGGAATGGTATGCAATGCAATGGAATGGAATGGCGTGGCATGGAATGGAATAGAATGGAATGGAATCGAATGGAATGGAATGGAATGGAATGGAATCGAATCGAATGGAATCGAATGGAATCGAATGGAGTGGAATGGAAAAAAGTCCAGTGGAATATAGCAGAGTGGAATGGAGAAGAAAGGAAGGGAGTTGAGTGGAGTTAAACGGAGTTGAATGGAATGGTATGGAGTGGACTGGAATGGATTCGAATGGGAAAAAAAGGTATGCAGTGGAGTGCAGAGGAGTGGAGTGGAGAACAGTGGATTAGAATTTAATGGAATGGAATGGATTTGAGTGGAGTGGATTGGAGAACAATCGGAAGGAATGGAATGGAGTGGAGAAGAGTGCAGTGGAGAAGAGTGAATTTGAATTGAATGCAATGAATTGGAATGGATTGGAGTGGAGTGGAGTGGATTGTAGTGGAAAGAGTGGAATGGATTTGAATGGAATGGAATGGAAAGGAATGAACTAGACAGGAATGGAGATGAATGGGAACAAATGGAATGCATGGGAGTGGAGAAGAGTGGAGTGGAGAAGTGTGGATTTGAATTGAATGGAATAGAATGGAATAGATTGGAGAGCAGTGGAATTAATCTAGTGGAAAAGAATGGAATGGAATGGAATGGAATGGAATGGAATGGAATGGAATGGAGTGGACTGGAATGGAGGCAAATGGGAGGGAATGGAATGCTGTGGAATGCAGAGGAGTGGAGCAGACAAGAGAGGACTTGAAATGGAATGCAAGGCAATCAAATGGAATAGGATGGAATAGAATGGAATGCAGTGGATTCGAGAGGAGTTGCGTGGCGGGGAATGGAATGGAATGGAATGGAACGGAATGGAATGGAATGGAGTGGATTGGAACGGAAAGTAATTGAATTGCATGGAATGGAATGAAATGAAAGGAAATGCAATGGAATGGAAAGGAATGGAAAAAAGTGCAGTGGAGTGCAGTGGAGAAGAATGGAGAACAAAGGAAGGGAGGGGAATGGACTGAAGAGGAGTGGAATGGAATGGAGTGGAATGGAATGAAATTGAATGGAATGAAGTGGAATGGAATGGAATGGAATGGAACGGAATGGAATGGAATGGAATGGAACGGAATGGAATGGAATGGAATGGAATGGAATGGATAAAAGTGCAGTGGAATGTAGTGGAGTGGAATGGAGAAGAAAGGAAGGGAATTTAGTCGAGTGGAATGAAGTATATTGGAATGGAATGGAATGAAAAGAAATGGATTGGAATGGAGTGGACTGGAATGGAGGCGAAGACGAAGGAATGGAATACAGAGGAGTGGAGAGGAGTTGAGTGAAGAAGAGTGGATTTGAACGGAATGGAATGGAATGGAATGGAATGGAATGGAATGGAATGGAATGGAATGGAATCGAATGCTGTGGATTGGAGTGGAGTTGCGTGGAGAGGAATTCACTGGAATGGAATGGAATGGAATGAAATGGAAGGGAATGAATGGAATGGATTGGAATGGTATGGATAGGAGTGGAGTGGACTGGATTCTCGTGGAAAAGAATGGAATGGAATGGAATGGGATGGGATGGGATGGGATGGGATGGGATGGAATGGAATAGAATGGAATGGAAAACAGTGCAGTGGAATGCAGTATAGTGGAATGCAGGAGAAAGGAAGGCAGTGGAGTGGAATGGAGAGGAATGAAATGGAATGGAAAGGAATGGAATGGCATGGAGCGGAGAGGAAAGGATGTGAACGGGAAGGAATGGAATGCTGTGGAGTGGCGAGGAGTGGAGTGGTGAAGAGTGTATTTGAATTGAATGGAATGGAATGGATTGAATGGGAGTGTAGTGAAGTGGATTCTAGTGGAAAAGAATGGAGTGGAATGGATTTGAATGGAATGGAATGGAATGCATTAGAATGGAATGGAATAAAGTGCAGTGGAGTGCAGTGGAGTGGAATGGAGAAGAAAGGAAGAGAGGGGTGTGGAGTGCAATGGAGTGGAATGGAATGGAGTGCAATGGAGTGGAATGGAATGGAATGGAATGGAATGGAATGGAATGGAAGAAAATGGAGTGGACGGGAATAGAGGAAAATGGAGTAGAGTGCAGAAGAATTGATTTGAATGGAATGGAATGGCATGGATTGGAGAGGAGTGGAGGGGATTCTAGTGGAAAAGAATGGAATGGAATAGAAAGGAATAGAATGGAATGGCATGTCATGGAATGGAATGGAATGAAATGAAATAAAGTGCAGTGGAGTGTAGTGGAGTGGCATGGAGAAGAAAGGAGGGGAGTGGATTGGAGTGGAAAGGAATGGAATGGATTTGAATGTAGTGAAGTGGAATGCAGGCGAATGGAATTGTATGGAAGGAAGTGGAGTGGACAGGAGAGGAGTGGAGAAGCATGGATTTGAATTCATTGGAATTTATTGCAATGGAATGGAATAGAATGGAATGGAATGCAGTGGATTGGAGTGGAGTGGATTGGAGTAGAATGGAACAGAATGGATAGTAATGGAATGGAATGGAATGCAATACAATAGAATGGAGTGCAATGCAGTAGATTGGAGTGGAGTTGCGTGGAGGGGAAAAGAATGGAGTGAAAAGGAATGGAATGGAATGGAATGGAATGGAATGGAATAGAAACGAACAGAACAGAACAGACCGAATGGAATGGAATGCAATGGAATGGAACGGAACGGAACGGAAAGAAATGGAATGGAATGGAATGGAAAAAATTGCAATGGAGTGTAGTGGTTTGGCATGGAGAAGAAACGAAAGGAGTGGATTGGAGTTGAAAGGAGTGGAAAGGAATGGAATGGAATGGATTGGAATGGAGTGGAGTGGAATGCAGGTGAATGGAATTTTATGGAATGCAGTGGAGTGGACAGGAGACTAGTGGAGAACCGTGGATTTGAATCCATTGGAAGTTATTGCAATGGAATGGGATGGAATGGAATGGAATGCAGTGGATTGGAGTGGAGTGGAGTGGAGTGGATTGGAGTAGAATGGAAGGGAAAGTAAAGCAATTGAATGGAATAAAAATGAATGGAATGGAATGCAGTGGATTTGAGTGGAGTTGAGTGAAGGGGAATGGAATGGAATGGAATGCAATGGAATGGAACAGAACCGAACGGAATGGAACAGAATCGAACGGAATGGAATGCAATGGAATGGAGTGGAATGGAAATGAATGGAAGGAATGGAATGGAATGGAAAATAGTGCTGTGGAGTGCAGTGTAGTGGAATGGAGAAGAAAGGATGGGAGTTGGGTGGCATTGAATAGAGTGAAATGGAAACGAATGGAATTGAATGGAATGGAATGAAATGGAATGAAATGGAAGGGAATGAATGGAATGGAATGGAATGCAATGAAATGGAAAAAAGTGCTGTGCAGTGCAGTGGAGTGGAATGGAGAAGAAAACAAGGGAGTGGAGTGTAGTGGAATGGAGTGGAATGGAATGCAATGGAAAATAGTGGACTGTAATGGAGGCGAATGGGAAGGAATGGAATGCAGTGGAGTGGAGAGAAGTGGAGAGGAGAAGAGTAGATTTGAAATGAATGGAATGGAATGGAAAGGATTAGAGTGGAGTGGAGTGGATTCCAGTGGAAACGAATAGAATGGAATGGAATGGAATGGAATGGACTGGAATGGAATGGAATCGACCGGAATGCAATAGAATGGAAAGAAATGGAATGGAATGGAATGGAATGGAATGGAATTGAATGGAATGGATTGGCGTGGAATGGAGGCGAATGGGAAGGAATGGAATGCAGTGGAGTGTGGAAGGGTGGATATGATGGGAATGGAATGGCATGGAATAGATTGGAGTGGACTGGAGTGGATACTAGTGGAAAAGAATGTAATGGAATGGAATGGTATGCAATGCAATGGAATGGAATGGCGTGGCATGGAATGGAATAGAATGGAATGGAATGGAATGGAATGGAATGGAATGGAATGGAATCGAATGGAATCGAATGGAATCGAATGGAGTGGAATGGAAAAAAGTCCAGTGGAATATAGCAGAGTGGAATGGAGAAGAAAGGAAGGGAGTTGAGTGGAGTTAAACGGAGTTGAATGGAATGGTATGGAGTGGACTGGAATGGATTCGAATGGGAAAAAAGGTATGCAGTGGAGTGCAGAGGAGTGGAGTGGAGAACAGTGGATTAGAATTTAATGGAATGGAATGGATTTGAGTGGAGTGGATTGGAGAACAATCGGAAGGAATGGAATGGAGTGGAGAAGAGTGCAGTGGAGAAGAGTGGATTTGAATTGAATGCAATGAATTGGAATGGATTGGAGTGGAGTGGAGTGGATTGTAGTGGAAAGAGTGGAATGGATTTGAATGGAATGGAATGGAAAGGAATGAACTAGACAGGAATGGAGATGAATGGGAACGAATGGAATGCATGGGAGTGGAGAAGAGTGGAGTGGAGAAGTGTGGATTTGAA
The DNA here is from genome assembly GCF_028878055.3 of Symphalangus syndactylus. Classification (NCBI taxonomy): domain Eukaryota; kingdom Metazoa; phylum Chordata; class Mammalia; order Primates; family Hylobatidae; genus Symphalangus; species Symphalangus syndactylus. The sequence continues at coordinate 43,060,962 of NC_072434.2, read as the reverse complement.
TTGAATGGAATAGAATGGAATAGATTGGAGAGCAGTGGAATTAATCTAGTGGAAAAGAATGGAATGGAATGGAATGGAATGGAATGGAATGGAATGGAATGGAGTGGACTGGAATGGAGGCAAATGGGAGGGAATGGAATGCTGTGGAATGCAGAGGAGTGGAGCAGACAAGAGAGGACTTGAAATGGAATGCAATGCAATCAAATGGAATAGGATGGAATAGAATGGAATGCAGTGGATTCGAGAGGAGTTGCGTGGCGGGGAATGGAATGGAATGGAATGGAACGGAATGGAATGGAATGGAGTGGATTGGAACGGAAAGTAATTGAATTGCATGGAATGGAATGAAATGAAAGGAAATGCAATGGAATGGAAAGGAATGGAAAAAAGTGCAGTGGAGTGCAGTGGAGAAGAATGGAGAACAAAGGAAGGGAGGGGAATGGACTGAAGAGGAGTGGAATGGAATGGAGTGGAATGGAATGAAATTGAATGGAATGAAGTGGAATGGAATGGAATGGAATGGAACGGAATGGAATGGAATGGAATGGAACGGAATGGAATGGAATGGAATGGAATGGAATGGAATGGATAAAAGTGCAGTGGAATGTAGTGGAGTGGAATGGAGAAGAAAGGAAGGGAATTTAGTCGAGTGGAATGAAGTATATTGGAATGGAATGGAATGAAAAGAAATGGATTGGAATGGAGTGGACTGGAATGGAGGCGAAGACGAAGGAATGGAATACAGAGGAGTGGAGAGGAGTTGAGTGAAGAAGAGTGGATTTGAACGGAATGGAATGGAATGGAATGGAATGGAATGGAATGGAATGGAATCGAATGCTGTGGATTGGAGTGGAGTTGCGTGGAGAGGAATTCACTGGAATGGAATGGAATGGAATGAAATGGAAGGGAATGAATGGAATGGATTGGAATGGTATGGATAGGAGTGGAGTGGACTGGATTCTCGTGGAAAAGAATGGAATGGAATGGAATGGGATGGGATGGGATGGGATGGGATGGGATGGGATGGAATGGAATAGAATGGAATGGAAAACAGTGCAGTGGAATGCAGTATAGTGGAATGCAGGAGAAAGGAAGGCAGTGGAGTGGAATGGAGAGGAATGAAATGGAATGGAAAGGAATGGAATGGCATGGAGCGGAGAGGAAAGGATGTGAACAGGAAGGAATGGAATGCTGTGGAGTGGCGAGGAGTGGAGTGGTGAAGAGTGTATTTGAATTGAATGGAATGGAATGGATTGAATGGGAGTGTAGTGAAGTGGATTCTAGTGGAAAAGAATGGAGTGGAATGGATTTGAATGGAATGGAATGGAACGCATTAGAATGGAATGGAATAAAGTGCAGTGGAGTGCAGTGGAGTGGAATGGAGAAGAAAGGAAGAGAGGGGTGTGGAGTGCAATGGAGTGGAATGGAATGGAGTGCAATGGAGTGGAATGGAATGGAATGGAATGGAATGGAATGGAATGGAAGAAAATGGAGTGGACGGGAATAGAGGAAAATGGAGTAGAGTGCAGAAGAATTGATTTGAATGGAATGGAATGGCATGGATTGGAGAGGAGTGGAGGGGATTCTAGTGGAAAAGAATGGAATGGAATAGAAAGGAATAGAATGGAATGGCATGTCATGGAATGGAATGGAATGAAATGAAATAAAGTGCAGTGGAGTGTAGTGGAGTGGCATGGAGAAGAAAGGAGGGGAGTGGATTGGAGTGGAAAGGAATGGAATGGATTTGAATGTAGTGAAGTGGAATGCAGGCGAATGGAATTGTATGGAAGGAAGTGGAGTGGACAGGAGAGGAGTGGAGAAGCATGGATTTGAATTCATTGGAATTTATTGCAATGGAATGGAATAGAATGGAATGGAATGCAGTGGATTGGAGTGGAGTGGATTGGAGTAGAATGGAACAGAATGGATAGTAATGGAATGGAATGGAATGCAATACAATAGAATGGAGTGCAATGCAGTAGATTGGAGTGGAGTTGCGTGGAGGGGAAAAGAATGGAGTGAAAAGGAATGGAATGGAATGGAATGGAATGGAATAGAAACGAACAGAACAGAACAGACCGAATGGAATGGAATGCAATGGAATGGAACGGAACGGAACGGAAAGAAATGGAATGGAATGGAATGGAAAAAATTGCAATGGAGTGTAGTGGTTTGGCATGGAGAAGAAACGAAAGGAGTGGATTGGAGTTGAAAGGAGTGGAAAGGAATGGAATGGAATGGATTGGAATGGAGTGGAGTGGAATGCAGGTGAATGGAATTTTATGGAATGCAGTGGAGTGGACAGGAGACTAGTGGAGAACCGTGGATTTGAATCCATTGGAAGTTATTGCAATGGAATGGGATGGAATGGAATGGAATGCAGTGGATTGGAGTGGAGTGGAGTGGAGTGGATTGGAGTAGAATGGAAGGGAAAGTAAAGCAATTGAATGGAATAAAAATGAATGGAATGGAATGCAGTGGATTTGAGTGGAGTTGAGTGAAGGGGAATGGAATGGAATGGAATGCAATGGAATGGAATGGAATGGAACAGAACCGAACGGAATGGAACAGAATCGAACGGAATGGAATGCAATGGAATGGAGTGGAATGGAAATGAATGGAAGGAATGGAATGGAATGGAAAATAGTGCTGTGGAGTGCAGTGTAGTGGAATGGAGAAGAAAGGATGGGAGTTGGGTGGCATTGAATAGAGTGAAATGGAAACGAATGGAATTGAATGGAATGGAATGAAATGGAATGAAATGGAAGGGAATGAATGGAATGGAATGGAATGCAATGAAATGGAAAAAAGTGCTGTGCAGTGCAGTGGAGTGGAATGGAGAAGAAAACAAGGGAGTGGAGTGTAGTGGAATGGAGTGGAATGGAATGCAATGGAAAATAGTGGACTGTAATGGAGGCGAATGGGAAGGAATGGAATGCAGTGGAGTGGAGAGAAGTGGAGAGGAGAAGAGTAGATTTGAAATGAATGGAATGGAATGGAAAGGATTAGAGTGGAGTGGAGTGGATTCCAGTGGAAACGAATAGAATGGAATGGAATGGAATGGAATGGACTGGAATGGAATGGAATCGACCGGAATGCAATAGAATGGAAAGAAATGGAATGGAATGGAATGGAATGGAATGGAATTGAATGGAATGGATTGGCGTGGAATGGAGGCGAATGGGAAGGAATGGAATGCAGTGGAGTGTGGAAGGGTGGATATGATGGGAATGGAATGGCATGGAATAGATTGGAGTGGACTGGAGTGGATACTAGTGGAAAAGAATGTAATGGAATGGAATGGTATGCAATGCAATGGAATGGAATGGCGTGGCATGGAATGGAATAGAATGGAATGGAATGGAATGGAATGGAATGGAATGGAATGGAATGGAATCGAATGGAATCGAATGGAATCGAATGGAGTGGAATGGAAAAAAGTCCAGTGGAATATAGCAGAGTGGAATGGAGAAGAAAGGAAGGGAGTTGAGTGGAGTTAAACGGAGTTGAATGGAATGGTATGGAGTGGACTGGAATGGATTCGAATGGGAAAAAAGGTATGCAGTGGAGTGCAGAGGAGTGGAGTGGAGAACAGTGGATTAGAATTTAATGGAATGGAATGGATTTGAGTGGAGTGGATTGGAGAACAATCGGAAGGAATGGAATGGAGTGGAGAAGAGTGCAGTGGAGAAGAGTGGATTTGAATTGAATGCAATGAATTGGAATGGATTGGAGTGGAGTGGAGTGGATTGTAGTGGAAAGAGTGGAATGGATTTGAATGGAATGGAATGGAAAGGAATGAACTAGACAGGAATGGAGATGAATGGGAACGAATGGAATGCATGGGAGTGGAGAAGAGTGGAGTGGAGAAGTGTGGATTTGAATTGAATGGAATAGAATGGAATAGATTGGAGAGCAGTGGAATTAATCTAGTGGAAAAGAATGGAATGGAATGGAATGGAATGGAATGGAATGGAATGGAATGGAATGGAGTGGACTGGAATGGAGGCAAATGGGAGGGAATGGAATGCTGTGGAATGCAGAGGAGTGGAGCAGACAAGAGAGGACTTGAAATGGAATGCAATGCAATCAAATGGAATAGGATGGAATAGAATGGAATGCAGTGGATTCGAGAGGAGTTGCGTGGCGGGGAATGGAATGGAATGGAACGAAATGGAATGGAATGGAGTGGATTGGAACGGAAAGTAATTGAATTGCATGGAATGGAATGAAATGAAAGGAAATGCAATGGAATGGAAAGGAATGGAAAAAAGTGCAGTGGAGTGCAGTGGAGAAGAATGGAGAACAAAGGAAGGGAGGGGAATGGACTGAAGAGGAGTGGAATGGAATGGAGTGGAATGGAATGAAATTGAATGGAATGAAGTGGAATGGAATGGAATGGAATGGAACGGAATGGAATGGAATGGAATGGAACGGAATGGAATGGAATGGAATGGAATGGAATGGATAAAAGTGCAGTGGAATGTAGTGGAGTGGAATGGAGAAGAAAGGAAGGGAATTTAGTCGAGTGGAATGAAGTATATTGGAATGGAATGGAATGAAAAGAAATGGATTGGAATGGAGTGGACTGGAATGGAGGCGAAGACGAAGGAATGGAATACCGAGGAGTGGAGAGGAGTTGAGTGAAGAAGAGTGGATTTGAACGGAATGGAATGGAATGGAATGGAATGGAATGGAATGGAATGGAATGGAATCGAATGCTGTGGATTGGAGTGGAGTTGCGTGGAGAGGAATTCACTGGAATGGAATGGAATGGAATGAAATGGAAGGGAATGAATGGAATGGATTGGAATGGTATGGATAGGAGTGGAGTGGACTGGATTCTCGTGGAAAAGAATGGAATGGAATGGAATGCTGTGGATTGGAGTGGAGTTGCGTGGAGAGGAATTCACTGGAATGGAATGGAATGGAATGAAATGGAAGGGAATGAATGGAATGGATTGGAATGGTATGGATAGGAGTGGAGTGGACTGGATTCTCGTGGAAAAGAATGGAATGGAATGGAATGGGATGGGATGGGATGGGATGGGATGGGATGGAATGGAATAGAATGGAATGGAAAACAGTGCAGTGGAATGCAGTATAGTGGAATGCAGGAGAAAGGAAGGCAGTGGAGTGGAATGGAGAGGAATGAAATGGAATGGAAAGGAATGGAATGGCATGGAGCGGAGAGGAAAGGATGTGAACGGGAAGGAATGGAATGCTGTGGAGTGGCGAGGAGTGGAGTGGTGAAGAGTGTATTTGAATTGAATGGAATGGAATGGATTGAATGGGAGTGTAGTGAAGTGGATTCTAGTGGAAAAGAATGGAGTGGAATGGATTTGAATGGAATGGAATGGAATGCATTAGAATGGAATGGAATAAAGTGCAGTGGAGTGCAGTGGAGTGGAATGGAGAAGAAAGGAAGAGAGGGGTGTGGAGTGCAATGGAGTGGAATGGAATGGAGTGGAATGGAGTGGAATGGAATGGAATGGAATGGAATGGAATGGAATGGAATGGAATGGAAGAAAATGGAGTAGAGTGCAGAAGAATTGATTTGAATGGAATGGAATGGCATGGATTGGAGAGGAGTGGAGGGGATTCTAGTGGAAAAGAATGGAATGGAATAGAAAGGAATAGAATGGAATGGCATGTCATGGAATGGAATGGAATGAAATGAAATAAAGTGCAGTGGAGTGTAGTGGAGTGGCATGGAGAAGAAAGGAGGGGAGTGGATTGGAGTGGAAAGGAATGGAATGGATTTGAATGTAGTGAAGTGGAATGCAGGCGAATGGAATTGTATGGAAGGAAGTGGAGTGGACAGGAGAGGAGTGGAGAAGCATGGATTTGAATTCATTGGAATTTATTGCAATGGAATGGAATAGAATGGAATGGAATGCAGTGGATTGGAGTGGAGTGGATTGGAGTAGAATGGAACAGAATGGATAGTAATGGAATGGAATGGAATGCAATACAATAGAATGGAGTGCAATGCAGTAGATTGGAGTGGAGTTGCGTGGAGGGGAAAAGAATGGAGTGAAAAGGAATGGAATGGAATGGAATGGAATGGAATAGAAACGAACAGAACAGAACAGACCGAATGGAATGGAATGCAATGGAATGGAACGGAACGGAACGGAAAGAAATGGAATGGAATGGAATGGAAAAAATTGCAATGGAGTGTAGTGGTTTGGCATGGAGAAGAAACGAAAGGAGTGGATTGGAGTTGAAAGGAGTGGAAAGGAATGGAATGGAATGGATTGGAATGGAGTGGAGTGGAATGCAGGTGAATGGAATTTTATGGAATGCAGTGGAGTGGACAGGAGACTAGTGGAGAACCGTGGATTTGAATCCATTGGAAGTTATTGCAATGGAATGGGATGGAATGGAATGGAATGCAGTGGATTGGAGTGGAGTGGAGTGGAGTGGATTGGAGTAGAATGGAAGGGAAAGTAAAGCAATTGAATGGAATAAAAATGAATGGAATGGAATGCAGTGGATTTGAGTGGAGTTGAGTGAAGGGGAATGGAATGGAATGGAATGCAATGGAATGGAATGGAATGGAACAGAACCGAACGGAATGGAACAGAATCGAACGGAATGGAATGCAATGGAATGGAGTGGAATGGAAATGAATGGAAGGAATGGAATGGAATGGAAAATAGTGCTGTGGAGTGCAGTGTAGTGGAATGGAGAAGAAAGGATGGGAGTTGGGTGGCATTGAATAGAGTGAAATGGAAACGAATGGAATTGAATGGAATGGAATGAAATGGAATGAAATGGAAGGGAATGAATGGAATGGAATGGAATGCAATGAAATGGAAAAAAGTGCTGTGCAGTGCAGTGGAGTGGAATGGAGAAGAAAACAAGGGAGTGGAGTGTAGTGGAATGGAGTGGAATGGAATGCAATGGAAAATAGTGGACTGTAATGGAGGCGAATGGGAAGGAATGGAATGCAGTGGAGTGGAGAGAAGTGGAGAGGAGAAGAGTAGATTTGAAATGAATGGAATGGAATGGAAAGGATTAGAGTGGAGTGGAGTGGATTCCAGTGGAAACGAATAGAATGGAATGGAATGGAATGGAATGGAATGGAATGGAATGGACTGGAATGGAATGGAATCGACCGGAATGCAATAGAATGGAAAGAAATGGAATGGAATGGAATGGAATGGAATGGAATTGAATGGAATGGATTGGCGTGGAATGGAGGCGAATGGGAAGGAATGGAATGCAGTGGAGTGTGGAAGGGTGGATATGATGGGAATGGAATGGCATGGAATAGATTGGAGTGGACTGGAGTGGATAATAGTGGAAAAGAATATAATGAAATGGAATGGTATGCAATGCAATGGAATGGAATGGCGTGGCATGGAATGGAATAGAATGGAATGGAATCGAATGGAATGGAATGGAATGGAATGGAATCGAATCGAATGGAATCGAATGGAATCGAATGGAGTGGAATGGAAAAAAGTCCAGTGGAATATAGCAGAGTGGAATGGAGAAGAAAGGAAGGGAGTTGAGTGGAGTTAAACGGAGTTGAATGGAATGGTATGGAGTGGACTGGAATGGATTCGAATGGGAAAAAAAGGTATGCAGTGGAGTGCAGAGGAGTGGAGTGGAGAACAGTGGATTAGAATTTAATGGAATGGAATGGATTTGAGTGGAGTGGATTGGAGAACAATCGGAAGGAATGGAATGGAGTGGAGAAGAGTGCAGTGGAGAAGAGTGAATTTGAATTGAATGCAATGAATTGGAATGGATTGGAGTGGAGTGGAGTGGATTGTAGTGGAAAGAGTGGAATGGATTTGAATGGAATGGAATGGAAAGGAATGAACTAGACAGGAATGGAGATGAATGGGAACAAATGGAATGCATGGGAGTGGAGAAGAGTGGAGTGGAGAAGTGTGGATTTGAATTGAATGGAATAGAATGGAATAGATTGGAGAGCAGTGGAATTAATCTAGTGGAAAAGAATGGAATGGAATGGAATGGAATGGAATGGAATGGAATGGAATGGAGTGGACTGGAATGGAGGCAAATGGGAGGGAATGGAATGCTGTGGAATGCAGAGGAGTGGAGCAGACAAGAGAGGACTTGAAATGGAATGCAAGGCAATCAAATGGAATAGGATGGAATAGAATGGAATGCAGTGGATTCGAGAGGAGTTGCGTGGCGGGGAATGGAATGGAATGGAATGGAACGGAATGGAATGGAATGGAGTGGATTGGAACGGAAAGTAATTGAATTGCATGGAATGGAATGAAATGAAAGGAAATGCAATGGAATGGAAAGGAATGGAAAAAAGTGCAGTGGAGTGCAGTGGAGAAGAATGGAGAACAAAGGAAGGGAGGGGAATGGACTGAAGAGGAGTGGAATGGAATGGAGTGGAATGGAATGAAATTGAATGGAATGAAGTGGAATGGAATGGAATGGAATGGAACGGAATGGAATGGAATGGAATGGAACGGAATGGAATGGAATGGAATGGAATGGAATGGATAAAAGTGCAGTGGAATGTAGTGGAGTGGAATGGAGAAGAAAGGAAGGGAATTTAGTCGAGTGGAATGAAGTATATTGGAATGGAATGGAATGAAAAGAAATGGATTGGAATGGAGTGGACTGGAATGGAGGCGAAGACGAAGGAATGGAATACAGAGGAGTGGAGAGGAGTTGAGTGAAGAAGAGTGGATTTGAACGGAATGGAATGGAATGGAATGGAATGGAATGGAATGGAATGGAATGGAATGGAATCGAATGCTGTGGATTGGAGTGGAGTTGCGTGGAGAGGAATTCACTGGAATGGAATGGAATGGAATGAAATGGAAGGGAATGAATGGAATGGATTGGAATGGTATGGATAGGAGTGGAGTGGACTGGATTCTCGTGGAAAAGAATGGAATGGAATGGAATGGGATGGGATGGGATGGGATGGGATGGGATGGAATGGAATAGAATGGAATGGAAAACAGTGCAGTGGAATGCAGTATAGTGGAATGCAGGAGAAAGGAAGGCAGTGGAGTGGAATGGAGAGGAATGAAATGGAATGGAAAGGAATGGAATGGCATGGAGCGGAGAGGAAAGGATGTGAACGGGAAGGAATGGAATGCTGTGGAGTGGCGAGGAGTGGAGTGGTGAAGAGTGTATTTGAATTGAATGGAATGGAATGGATTGAATGGGAGTGTAGTGAAGTGGATTCTAGTGGAAAAGAATGGAGTGGAATGGATTTGAATGGAATGGAATGGAACGCATTAGAATGGAATGGAATAAAGTGCAGTGGAGTGCAGTGGAGTGGAATGGAGAAGAAAGGAAGAGAGGGGTGTGGAGTGCAATGGAGTGGAATGGAATGGAGTGCAATGGAGTGGAATGGAATGGAATGGAATGGAATGGAATGGAATGGAAGAAAATGGAGTGGACGGGAATAGAGGAAAATGGAGTAGAGTGCAGAAGAATTGATTTGAATGGAATGGAATGGCATGGATTGGAGAGGAGTGGAGGGGATTCTAGTGGAAAAGAATGGAATGGAATAGAAAGGAATAGAATGGAATGGCATGTCATGGAATGGAATGGAATGAAATGAAATAAAGTGCAGTGGAGTGTAGTGGAGTGGCATGGAGAAGAAAGGAGGGGAGTGGATTGGAGTGGAAAGGAATGGAATGGATTTGAATGTAGTGAAGTGGAATGCAGGCGAATGGAATTGTATGGAAGGAAGTGGAGTGGACAGGAGAGGAGTGGAGAAGCATGGATTTGAATTCATTGGAATTTATTGCAATGGAATGGAATAGAATGGAATGGAATGCAGTGGATTGGAGTGGAGTGGATTGGAGTAGAATGGAACAGAATGGATAGTAATGGAATGGAATGGAATGCAATACAATAGAATGGAGTGCAATGCAGTAGATTGGAGTGGAGTTGCGTGGAGGGGAAAAGAATGGAGTGAAAAGGAATGGAATGGAATGGAATGGAATGGAATAGAAACGAACAGAACAGAACAGACCGAATGGAATGGAATGCAATGGAATGGAACGGAACGGAACGGAAAGAAATGGAATGGAATGGAATGGAAAAAATTGCAATGGAGTGTAGTGGTTTGGCATGGAGAAGAAACGAAAGGAGTGGATTGGAGTTGAAAGGAGTGGAAAGGAATGGAATGGAATGGATTGGAATGGAGTGGAGTGGAATGCAGGTGAATGGAATTTTACGGAATGCAGTGGAGTGGACAGGAGACTAGTGGAGAACCGTGGATTTGAATCCATTGGAAGTTATTGCAATGGAATGGGATGGAATGGAATGGAATGCAGTGGATTGGAGTGGAGTGGAGTGGAGTGGATTGGAGTAGAATGGAAGGGAAAGTAAAGCAATTGAATGGAATAAAAATGAATGGAATGGAATGCAGTGGATTTGAGTGGAGTTGAGTGAAGGGGAATGGAATGGAATGGAATGCAATGGAATGGAACAGAACCGAACGGAATGGAACAGAATCGAACGGAATGGAATGCAATGGAATGGAGTGGAATGGAAATGAATGGAAGGAATGGAATGGAATGGAAAATAGTGCTGTGGAGTGCAGTGTAGTGGAATGGAGAAGAAAGGATGGGAGTTGGGTGGCATTGAATAGAGTGAAATGGAAACGAATGGAATTGAATGGAATGGAATGAAATGGAATGAAATGGAAGGGAATGAATGGAATGGAATGGAATGCAATGAAATGGAAAAAAGTGCTGTGCAGTGCAGTGGAGTGGAATGGAGGAGAAAACAAGGGAGTGGAGTGTAGTGGAATGGAGTGGAATGGAATGCAATGGAAAATAGTGGACTGTAATGGAGGCGAATGGGAAAGAATGGAATGCAGTGGAGTGGAGAGAAGTGGAGAGGAGAAGAGTAGATTTGAAATGAATGGAATGGAATGGAAAGGATTAGAGTGGAGTGGAGTGGATTCCAGTGGAAACGAATAGAATGGAATGGAATGGAATGGAATGGAATGGAATGGAATGGAATGGAATGGAATGGAATCGACCGGAATGCAATAGAATGGAAAGAAATGGAATGGAATGGAATGGAATGGAATTGAATGGAATGGATTGGCGTGGAATGGAGGCGAATGGGAAGGAATGGAATGCAGTGGAGTGTGGAAGGGTGGATATGATGGGAATGGAATGGCATGGAATAGATTGGAGTGGACTGGAGTGGATACTAGTGGAAAAGAATGTAATGGAATGGAATGGTATGCAATGCAATGGAATGGAATGGCGTGGCATGGAATGGAATAGAATGGAATGGAATGGAATGGAATGGAATGGAATGGGATCGAATGGAATCGAATGGAATCGAATGGAGTGGAATGGAAAAAAGTCCAGTGGAATATAGCAGAGTGGAATGGAGAAGAAAGGAAGGGAGTTGAGTGGAGTTAAACGGAGTTGAATGGAATGGTATGGAGTGGACTGGAATGGATTCGAATGGGAAAAAAAGGTATGCAGTGGAGTGCAGAGGAGTGGAGTGGAGAACAGTGGATTAGAATTTAATGGAATGGAATGGATTTGAGTGGAGTGGATTGGAGAACAATCGGAAGGAATGGAATGGAGTGGAGAAGAGTGCAGTGGAGAAGAGTGGATTTGAATTGAATGCAATGAATTGGAATGGATTGGAGTGGAGTGGAGTGGATTGTAGTGGAAAGAGTGGAATGGATTTGAATGGAATGGAATGGAAAGGAATGAACTAGACAGGAATGGAGATGAATGGGAACGAATGGAATGCATGGGAGTGGAGAAGAGTGGAGTGGAGAAGTGTGGATTTGAATTGAATGGAATAGAATGGAATAGATTGGAGAGCAGTGGAATTAATCTAGTGGAAAAGAATGGAATGGAATGGAATGGAATGGAATGGAATGGAATGGAATGGAGTGGACTGGAATGGAGGCAAATGGGAGGGAATGGAATGCTGTGGAATGCAGAGGAGTGGAGCAGACAAGAGAGGACTTGAAATGGAATGCAATGCAATCAAATGGAATAGGATGGAATAGAATGGAATGCAGTGGATTCGAGAGGAGTTGCGTGGCGGGGAATGGAATGGAATGGAATGGAACGGAATGGAATGGAATGGAGTGGATTGGAACGGAAAGTAATTGAATTGCATGGAATGGAATGAAATGAAAGGAAATGCAATGGAATGGAAAGGAATGGAAAAAAGTGCAGTGGAGTGCAGTGGAGAAGAATGGAGAACAAAGGAAGGGAGGGGAATGGACTGAAGAGGAGTGGAATGGAATGGAGTGGAATGGAATGAAATTGAATGGAATGAAGTGGAATGGAATGGAATGGAATGGAACGGAATGGAATGGAATGGAATGGAACGGAATGGAATGGAATGCGATGCAATGCAATGGAACGGAATAGAATGGAATGGAATGCAGTGGACGGGAATGGAGGTGCGTGTAAAGGAATGGAATGCAGTGGAGTCGAGAGGAGTGGAGAGAAGAGTGTATTTGAACGGAATGGAATGCAATGGAATGGATTGGAGAGGAGTGGAGTTTACTCTAGTGGAAAAGAATCCAAAGGAATGGAATGGAATGGAATGGAATGGAATGGAATGGAATGGAATGGAATGGAACAGAATGGAATGGAATGGGATGGAATGGAATGGAATGGGATGGGATGCGATGGGATGGGATGGGATGGGATGGGATGGAATGGAATGGGATGGAATGGAATGGAATGGGATGGAATGGAATGGAATGCAATAGGATGGAATGGAATTGAAAAAGTATAGTGCAGTGCAGTGGAGTGTAATGGAGAAGAAAGAAAGGGAATGGAGTGGAGTACTATGTAGTGGAATGAAATGCATTGGAAAGGAAAAGAAACGAATGGAATGGAGTGGCCTGGAATGGAATGCAGTGGAGAGGAAAGGACTGGAGTGGAGAAGAGTGGATTTGAATGGAATGGAATGGAATGGAATGTAATGGAATGGATTAGAGTTGAGTGGGGGGGATTCTAGTGGAAAAGAACATAATAGAATGGAATGGAATGGAATGGAATGGAATGGAATGGAATGGAATGGAATGGAATAGAAGAAAGGGCATTAGTGACTAGTGGATTGGAATGGATAGGAAATGAAGGTAGTGCAGTGGAGTGGAAACGAGTGGAATGGAATGGAGTGGAATGAAATGCAATGGAATGGAATGGAATGGAATGGAATGGAACGGATTCGAATGGGAAAGAATGGAAAGGAGAAAAGTGCGGTAGAGTGCTGTGGAGTGGAATGGCGAAGAAAGGATGGGAATGCAGTGGAATGGAACGGAATGGAATGACATGGAATGGATTGGAAAGCAGTGGACGGCAATGGACGTGAATGGGAAGGACACGAATGCAGTGCAGTGGAGAAGAGTGGAGTGGGGAACAGCGGATTTGAATTAAATGGAATGGAATGCAAAGGAATGGATTGGTGTGGAGTGTAGTGGATTCTATTGAAAAAGAATGGAATGGAATGGAAAGGACTGGAATGGAATGGAACGGAAAAAACTACTGTGGAGTGTAGTGGAGTGGAACGAGGAAGAAAGGAAGGGAGTAGAGTGGCGTGGAATGGACTGGAATGGAATGGTGTGTCATGGAGTGGAATGTAGGCGAATGCGAAGGAATGCAATGCAGTGCAGCGGAGAGGAGTGGAGTGGAGAATAGTGTATTTGAATGGAATGGAATGGAATGGAATGGAATGGAATGGAATGGAATGGAATGGAATGGAACGGAACGGAATAGAATGGAATGGAAGGGAATGGAACGTAGTGGATTGGAATGGAGACGAATGGGAAGCAATGAAATGCAGTGGACTGGAGAGGAATGGAGTGGGAAAGAGTGGACTTGAAGGGAATGGAATGGAATGGAATGGATTGGAGTGGATTATAGTGGATTGTAATGGAAAAGAATGGAATGGAATGAAAGGGAATGGAATGGTATGGAATGCAATGGAATGGAATGGAATGGAATGGAATGGAATGGAATGGAATGGAATGGAATGGCATGGCATGGCATGGCATGGCATGGCATGGAATGGAGTGCAATGGGAAAATAGTCCAGTGGAATATAGTAGAGTGGAATGGAGAAGAAAGGAAGGGAGTGGAGTGGATTTAAACGGAGTGCAATGGAAAGGTATGGAGTGGACAGGAATGGATTCGAATGGGAAGGAAAACTATGCAGTGGAGTGCAGCAGAGTGGAGTGGAGAAGAGTGGATTTGAATTTAATGGAATGGAATGCAATGGAATGGAATTGAATGCAATGGATTTGAGTGGAGTGGATTGGCAAAGAATCAGAAGGAATGGAATGCAGTGGAGTGGAGAAGAGTGGAGTGGAGAAGAGGGGATTTGAATTGAATGCAATGGATTGGAATGGATTGGAGAGGAGTGGAGTGGATTGCAGTGGAAAGAGTGGAATGGACTTGAATGGAATGGACAAGACTGGAAAGGAGATGAATGGGAACGAATGGAATGCAGGGGAGTGGAGAAGAGTGGAGTGGAAAATTGTGGATTTGAATTGAATGGAATAGAATTGAATGGATTGGACTGGAGTGGAGTTATTCTAGTGGAAAAATGGAATAGAATGGAATGGAATGGAATGGAATGGAATGGAACGGAATGGAATGGAATGGAATGGAATGGATGGGAATGGAGGTGCCTGGAAAGGAATTGAATGCAGTGGAATGGAGAGGAGTGGAGAGGAGAAGAGTGTATTTGAATAAAATAGAATGGAATGCAATGGAATGTATTGGAGAGGAGAGGAGTGGACTCTAGTGGAAAAGAATCCAAAGGAATGGAATGGAATGGAATGGAATGGAATGGGATGGAATGGAATTGAAAAGGTACAGTGCAGTGCAGTGGAGTGGAATGGAGAAGAAAGAAAGGGAATGGAGTGGAGTACAATGTAGTGGAATGAAATGGCTTGGAAAGGAATAGAAACGAATGGAATGGAGTGGCCTGGAATGGAGGCGAATGGGAAGAAATCGAATGCAGTGGATAGGAAAGGACTGGAGTGGAGAAGAGTGGATTTCAATTGAATTGAATGGAATGGAATGGATTGGACTGGAGTGGGGGAGATTCTAGTGGAAAAGAACATAATAGAATGGAATGGAATGGAATGGAATGGAATGGCATGGAATGGAATGGAATGGAAATGAATGGAATAGAAAAAAGGGCATTAGTGACTAGTTGATTGGAATGCATAAGAAATGAAGGTAGTGCAGTGGAGTGGAAAGGAGTGGAATGGAATGGAGTGGGATGGAATGGAATGGAGTGGAATGGAATGGAATGGAATGGACTTGAATGGGAAGGAATGGAATGGAGAAAAGTGCGGTGGAGTGCTGTGGAGTGGAATGGAGAAGAAAGAATGGGAATGAAGTGGAATGGAATGGAGTGGAATGGAATGGAGTGGAATGGAATGGAATGAAATAATGGAATGGAATGGAATGGAGTGGAATGGATTGGAATGCAGTGGACGGCAATGGACGTGAATGGGAAGGACAGGAATGCATTGCAGTGGAGAGGAGTGGAGTGGGGAAGAGTGGATTTGAATTGAATGGAATGGAATGCAAAGGAATGGATTGGAGTGGAGTGTAGTGGATTCTATTGGAAAAGAATGGAACGGAATGGAAAGGACTGGAATGGAATGAAACAGAAAAAACTGCTGTGGAGTGTAGTGGAGTGGAAAAGAGAAGAAAGGAAGGAAGTAGAGTGGGGTGGAACTGACTGGAATGGAATGGACTGTCATGGAGTGGAATGTAGGCGAATGGGAAGGAATGCAATGCACTGTAGTGGAGAGCAGGGGAGTGGAGAATAGTGTATTTGAAAGGAATGGAATGGAATGGAATGGAACGGAATGGAATGGAACGGAAAGAAATAATGGAATGGAATGGAATGGAATGGAATGGAATGGAATGGAATGGAATGGAAAGCAGTGGATTGGAATAGAGACGATTAGGAGGCAATGGAATGCAGTGGACTAGAGAGGAGTGGAGTGGAAAGGAGTGGACTTGAAGGGAATGGAATGGAATGGAATGGATTGGAGTGGACTGTAGTGGATTGTAATGGAAAAGAATGGAATGGATTGGAAGGGAATGGAATGGAATGGAAAAAAGTGCTGTGGATTGTACTGGAGTGGAACGGAGAAGAAAGGAAGGGAGTAGAGTGGAGTGGAATGGACAGGAATGGAATGGAATGGAGTGGAGTGTAATTCAGGCGAATGGGAAGGAATGGAATGCAGGGTAGTGGATAGGAGTGGAGTGGAGAACAGTGTATTTCAATTGAATGTAATGGAATGGAAAGGAATGGAATGGAATGGAATGCAATGGAATGGAACGGAATGGAATGGAACGGAACAGAATGGAATGGAACACAATGGAATGGAATGGAATGAAATGGAATGAAACGGAATGCAATGGAATGGAATGGAATGGAATGGAACGGAATGGAATGGAATGGAATGGATCACAGTGGATTGGAATTGAGACGAATGGGAAGCAATGGAATGCAGTGGACTGGAGAGTAGTCGAGTGGGAAAGAGTGGATTTGAAGGGAATGGAATGGAATGGAATGGATTGGAGTGGAGTGTAGTGGATTGTAATGGAAAAGAATGGAATGGAATGGAATGGAATGGAATGGAATGGAATGGAATGGAATGGAATGGACTGGAATGGAGTGGAATGGAATGGAATGGAATGGAAGGGAAGGGAATGGAAAAAACTGCTGTGGATTGTAGTGGAGTGGGATGGAGAAGAAAGGAAGAGAGTAGAGTGGAGTGGAATGGACTGGTAATTGAATGAAATGGAGTGGAGTGCAATGCAGGTGAATGGGAAGGAATGGAATGCAGGGTAGTGGATACGAGTGGAGTGGAGAAGAGTGTATTTGAATGGAATGGAATGGAATGGAATGGAATAGAATGGAATGGAATGGAATGGAATGGAGTGGAATGCAGGCGAATGGGAAGGAATGGAATGGAGGGTAATGGATAGCAGTGGGATGTGGAAGAGTGTATTTGAATTGAATCGAATGGAATGGAATGGAATGGAATGGAATGGAATGGAATGGAATGGAATGGAATGCAATGCAATGCAATGCAACAGAACGGAATGGAATGGAATGCAATGAAATGGAATGGAATGCAATGAAATATAATGTAATGCAATGAAATGGAAAAAAGCGCAGTGAAGTGCAGTGGAGTGGAATGGATAAGAAAGGATGGGAGTGGAGTGTTGTGGAATATAGTGGAATGGAATTGAATGGAATGGAGTGGACGGGAGTGGAGGCGAAAGGGAAGTAATGGAATGCAGTGTAGTGGACTGGAATTTAGTGGAGAAGAGTGGATTTGAATTTAATGAAATGGAATGGAAAGGGTTGTAGTGAAATGGAGTTGATTTTAGTGGAAAAGAATACAATGGACTCGAATGGAACGGAATGGAATGGAATGAAAGGAAAGGAATGGAAGAGAACAGAATTGAATGGAATAGAAGGGAATGGAATGGAAAGAATTACAGTGAAGTGCAGTAGAGTGGAAAGGAGAAGAAAGTAGCTGAGTGGAGTGGAGTAGAAAGGAGTGGAATGGAATTGAATGGAGTGGAATGGAATGGTTTGGAATGGTCTAGAATGGAGACGGATGGGAACGAATGGAATGCACTGGATTGGAGATGAGTGGAGTGGAGAAGTGTGGATTTGAATGGAATGGAATAGAATGGAACGGATTGGAGTGCAGTGGGGTGCATTCTAGTGGAAAAGATTGGAATGGAAAGGAATGGAATGGAAAGGAATGGAATGCAATGGAATGGAATGCAAAGTAATGGAATGGATTGTAATGGAATGGAATTGAGTGGAATGAAATGGAATCGAGTGGAATGGAATGGATTGGAATGGAGTGGAATGCAATGCCATGGAATGGAATGGAATGGACAAAGTGCGGTGGAGTGGAATGGGGAAGAAAGGAAGGGAGGAGAGTGGAGTGAAATGCAGTGCAATGGGATGGACTGGAATGGAATGAAAGACAATGGAATGGAATGGAAAGGAGTGGACGGGAATGGAGGTAAAAGGGGAGGAATGGAACGCAGTGGAGTGGAGAGGAGTGGAGTGGAGAACAGTGGATTTGAACGGAATGGAATGGAATAGAATGGATTGGAGGGGAGTGCAGTGGATTCTAGTGGAAAAGAAGGGAATGGAATAGAATGGAATGCAATGGAATGGAATTGAAAGACTGTAATGTCATGGAATGGAATGGATTGGAATGCAATGGAATGGAAAGAAAGGAGTGGAAGGGAATGGAATGGAATGCAATGGATGGAACGGAAGTAAGTGAAGTGGAGTGCAGTGGAGTGGAATGGAGAAGAAAGGAAGGGTGTGGAGTGGAGTGGAATGGAGTGGAATTGAATGGAATTGAATGGAATGGAATGGAATTTAATGGAATGGAAATGAATGGAATGGAGGTAAATGGGAAGGAATTGAATGAATGGAATGGAATGGAATGGAATGAAATGCAATGCAATGGAATGGAAAGGATAAAAGTCAGTGGAGTTCAGTGGAGAGGAATGGAGAAGAAAGGAAGGGAGGGGAGGGGACAGAAAAAGAATGGAATGGAATGGAGTGGAATGGAATGGAATCGAACGGAATGGAATGAAATAGAATGGAATGGAATGGAAGGGAGTGGACGGGAATGGAGGTGACCAGAAACGAATAGAATGCAGTGGAGTGGAGACGAGTGGAGAGGAGAAGAGGGGATTTGAATGGAATGGAATGGAATGGTATGGAATGGATTGGAGTAGAGTGGAGTGGATTCCAGTGGAAGAGAATGGAGAGGAATGGAATGGCATGGCATGGCATGGCATGGCATGGCATGGAATGGAGTTTAATGGAATGGAGTGGACTAGAATGGAGGCGAATGGGAAGAAATGCAAAGCAGTGTAGAGGACTGGATTGGAGAAGAGTGGATTTGAATTGATTGGAATGCAATGCAGTGGAATGGAATAGAATGGAATACAGTGGATTGGAGTGGAGCTCCGTGGAGGGGAATGGAATGGAAAGGAATGGAATAGTATGGAATGGAATCGAATCGAATGGAATGGAGTGGATTGGAATGGAATGGAATCGAATGGAATAGAATGGAATGGAATACAATGCAATGCAACGCAATGGAATGGAATGGAAAAATGAAGTGGAGCGTAGTGGAGTGGAATTGAGAAGTAAGGAAGGTAGTGGAGTGGAGTGGAATGGAATGGAACGGATTGGCATGGAATGGAGGCGAATTGGAAGGAATGAAATGCAGTTGAGTGGAGAGAAATGGAATGAAGAAGAGTGGATTTCATTATAATGGAAAGCATTTGAATGGATTGGAGTGCAGTGATGTGTATTTTAGTGGCAAAGAATGGAATGGGGTGGAAAGGAATGGAATGGAATAGAATGGAATGGAATGGAATGGAATGGAATCGAATGGAATGGAATGGAATGGAATGGAATGGAATGGAATACAACGGAAAAAAAATGCAATGGATTGTACTGGAGTGGAATGGAGAAGAATGGAAGGGACTGGAGTGGAGTTAAACGAGGTGGAATGGAAAGGAATGGAATATAAAAGGAATGGAAAGGAATGGAGTGCAATTTCATGGAGTGGACTGGAATGGAGTTGAATGGGAAGGAATGGTATGCAGGGGAGTGGAGAGGAATGGAGAGGCTAACAGTGGATTTGAATTGAATGGAATGGTATGCAATGGAATGGAATGCAGTGGAATATAGTGGACTGTATTGCAGAAGAATGGAATGGAATGTAAAGTAAGGCAAGGAAAGGAAAACAATGAAAAGGAATGGAATGGAATGGAATGTAGTGGAGTGGCGTGCACTGTATTGGAATTGAAGGGAATGGAGAGGAGTGGAGTGGAATGGGAAGGAATGGAATGCATTGGAGTGGGTTGGAGTGTAATCAAGGAGAGTAGAGTGGATTCAGGTGTAATGGAATGGAATGGAATAGAATAGAATGCTAGGGAATACAGTGGATTGGAGTGAAGTTTGGTGGAGCAGAATGGAATGGAACGGAATGGAATGATACGGAACAGAACAAAACGGAATGGAAAATAATGGAATGCAATGTAATGCAATGGAATGGAATAGAATAGAATGGAATGGAATGTACTGCAATGAAATAGAATTGAAAGGAATGGAATGGACGGGAACGAAGTGGAATGCAAAGCAATGCACATGAATGGAACGGAAAAGAGTGCAGTGGAGTGCAGTGGAGTGGAATGGAGAAGAAAGGAAGGGAGTGAGTTGGAGTGGAATGGAGTGGCATAGAATGGAATGGGATGGAATGGAGTGGAATGAAATGGAATTGAATTGAATGGAGTGGACTGGAATAGAGGTGGATTGGAAGGAATGGAATTCAGTGGAGTGGAGAGGAGTGGAGTCGAAAAGTGTGCATTGAATTGAATAGAATGGAATGGCATGGATTAGACCAGAGTGTATTCCAGTGGAAAAGAATGGACTGGAATGGAATGGAATGGAATGGAATGGAATGGAATGGAATGGAATGGAATGGACTGGAACGGAACGGAACGGAATGGAATGGAATGGAATGGAATGGAATGGAATGGAATGGAGTGGAAAGGACGGCAATGGAATGGAAAGCAATGGAATGGAATGGAATGGAGTTGCGTGGAGGGGGATGGAACGGAACAAAATGGAATAGAATGAAATGTAATGGAATAAAACAGAATGGAATGAATGGAATGGAATTGAGTGATATGGAAAAAAGTGCAGTGGAGTGCAGTGGAGTGGAATGAAGAAGAAAACAAGAGAGTGGAGAGGAGAGGAATGGAGTGGAATGGAAGAGAATGGAATGGAATGGAATGGAATGGAATGGAATGGAATGGAATGGAATGGAATGGAATGGAATGGAAGCGAATGGAAAGGAATGGAATGCACTGGAGTGGAGATTAGTGGAGTGGGGAAGGCTGGAATGGAATGGAATGGAATGGAATGGAATGGAATGGAATGCAATGCAATGCAATGGAATGGAATGGAATGGAATGGAATGGAATGGAATGGAATGGAATGGAATGGAAAAAGTTGCAGTGCAGTGAAATGGAGAAAAAGGAAGAGAGTGGAGTGGAGTGGAATGGAGTGGAATGGAATGTAAGGGAATGGAAAGGAATGGAATACTATCGAAAGGAATGAAAAGGAATGGAATGTAATGGAATGGAGTGGAGTGGAGTACAGTGAATTGGAAATGAATGGAACAGAGTGGAGTGAAGTTGAGTGGAGTGGAAAGAGAAGGAATGGAATGGAGTGGCAGAGAGGGGAATGGAATGGTAGCGAGTAGAGTGGATTCAGGTGGAATGGAATGGAATGCAATGGAATGGAATAAAAGGGAAGGGAATGGAATGGAATAAAATGGAGTGTAATGGAAAGCAGTGTATTGGAGTGGCGTATCATGGAGGGGAATGGAATGGAATGCAATGGAATGGAATAAAAGGGAAGGGAATGGAATGGAATAAAATGGAGTGTAATGGAAAGCAGTGTATTGGAGTGGCGTATCATGGAGGGGAATGGAATGGAATGCAATGGAATGGAATGGATTGTAATGGAATGGAATCGAATGGAATGTAATGGAATAAAATGGAATGGAGTGGAATGGAATTGTGGCAAATGGGAAGGAATGGAATACTGTGGAGTGGAGAAGAGTGGATTTGAATTCGATGGAATGGAAAGGAATGGAATGGATTGGAGTAGATTGGAGTGGATTCTAGTGGAAAAGAATGGAATGGAAGGGAATGGATTGGAATGGAATGGAATGGAAAGGAGTTGACTGGAACGGAGGTGAAAGGGAAGGAATGGATTGCAGGGGAGTGGAGAGGAGTGGAGTGTAGAAGAGTGAAATTGAAATTATTGGAATGCAATGGAATGGAAAGGAATGGAATGCAGTGGATTGTAGTGGAGTGGATTGGAGTAGTATGGAATGGAATGGAAAGCAAAAAAATGGAAAGGACTACAATGCAAAGGAATGAAAAGTGGACTGCAGTGGAGTGGAATGGAGAAGAAAGGATGGGA
Source organism: Symphalangus syndactylus (assembly GCF_028878055.3). Taxonomy (NCBI): domain Eukaryota; kingdom Metazoa; phylum Chordata; class Mammalia; order Primates; family Hylobatidae; genus Symphalangus; species Symphalangus syndactylus. The sequence goes on along the minus strand of NC_072434.2, from coordinate 43,038,910 downwards.
GTGGAGTGGAGGGGAATGGAGTGGAATGGAATGGAATGGAATGGAATGGAATGGAATGGAGTGGAATGGAATGGATTGAAAAGAAATGGAGTGGAATGGAATGGTGGTGAATGGGAAAGAATGGAATGGAATGGAATGGAATGGAATGGAATGGAATGGAATGGAATGGTGGCGAATGGGAAGGAATGGAATGCAGTGGAGTGGAGAGGAGTGGAGTGGAGAAGAGTGTATTTGAATTGAATGGAATGGAATGGAATGGAATGGAATGGAATGGAATGGAATGGAATGGAATGCAATGCAGTGGACTGGAATGGAGGCGAATGGGAAGGAATGGAATGCAGTGGAGTGGAGAAGGGTGGATAAGATTTGAATGGAATGGAATGAAAAGGAATGGATTGGCGTGAAGTGGAGTGGAATCTAGTGGAAAATAATGGAAGGGAATGGAATGGAATGGAATGGAAAGGATAAACGTCCAGCGCAGTGCACTATAGTGAAATGGAGAAAGAAAAGAAGTTAGTGGAGTGGAGTGGAATGTAGTGGAATGGAATGGAATGCAATTTACTGGAATGGAATGGAATGGAATGGAATGGAATGGAATGGAATGGAATGGACTGCAACGGAGGCGAATGGGAAGGAATGGAATGCAGTGGAGTGGAGAGAAGTGGAGTGGGGCAGAGTGGACTTTAATAGATTGGAAAGAAATGCAGTGGAATGGAATAGAATGGAATAGAATGGAATGCAGTGAATAGAAGTGGAGTTGCGCAGAGGGGAATGGAATGTATTCGAATGGAGTGGAATGTATTGGAATGGAATGGAATGAAATGGAATGGAATGGAAAGGAATGCGATGAAAAGGAATGGAAATGAATGCACAGAAGTGCAGTGGAGTGCAGTGGAGTGGAATGGAGAAGAAAGGAATGGAGAAGTGCAGAGTGGAATGGAGTGGAATGCAAAGGAATGGAAATGAGTGGACTGAAATGCAGGCGAATAGGAAGGAATGGAATGCAGTGGAGTGGAGAGGAGTTGAGTGGAGAAGAGAGGATGTTAACTGAATGGAATGGAATGGAAAAGATTGGAGTGGAGTGGAGTGGGTTCTAGTGGAAAAGAAAGCAATGGAATGGAAGGGTATGGAATGAAATGGAATGGAATGGCATGGAATTGAATGGAATGGAGTGGAATTATGGAATGGAATGGAATGGAATGGAATGGAATGGAATGGAATGGAATTAAAGAATGGAATAGAATGGAATGGAATGGAAACGAAAAAAGGGCATGGGAGTGTAGTAGAATGGAATGTAGAATAAAGGAAGGGATTGGAGTGGAGTGGAATGGAGTGGAATGGATTGGAATGGAATGGAATGGAATGGAATACAATGGAGTGGACAGTAATGGAGGCGAATGGGAAGGAATGGAAGGCAACGGAGTGGAGTGAGGTGGAGTGGATAAGAGTGAATTTCAATGGAATGGAATGGAATTGGAATGGAATGGATGGGAGCAGTGAAGAGTGGATTCTAGTGGAAAAGAATGGAATGGAGTGGAAAGGAAACGAAAGGAATGGAATGTAATGGAAAGGAATGGAATGGAAAAAACTGCAGTGGAGTGTAGTGGATTGGAACTGAGAAGAAAGGAATGGAGTGGGGTGGAGTGCAATGGAGTGGAAAGGAATGGAATGGAATGGAATGGAATCTAATGGAATGGAATAGAGTGGACTGGAATGCAGACGAATGGGAAGGAAGGGAATGCAGTGGGGTGGAGAGTAGTGGAGTGGAGAAGTGTGGATTTCAATTGAATGGAAAGGTGTGCAATGGAACGGGATGGAATGGAATGGAATGAAGTGGATTGGAGTGGAGTGGATTGGAGTGGAATGGAATGGAATGGAAATAATGGAATGGAATGGAATACAATGGAACGGAATGAAAAGTAAAGGAATGGAATGGAAAGGAGTGGAGTGGAATACAGTGTAATGGAAATCAATGGAATGAAGACGAGTGCGGTGGAATGAAGTCTAATTTGAAGGAATGGAATGGAGTTGAGTGGAATGGAATGGAGGGGAATAGATTGGTTTCAGGTCGAATGAAATGTATTGTAATGGAATGAAAAGCAGTGAATTGGAGTCAAGTTCTGTGGCGGGGAATGGAATAGAATGGAATGGAAAGGAATGGATTGGAATGGAAAAAAGTGTAATGGAGTGCAGTGGAGTGGAATCGTGAAGAAAGGAAGGGATTGGAGTGGAGTGAAATGGAATGGAGTGGACAGGAAAGGAGGTGAATGGGATGGAAAGGAATGCAGTGGAGTGGAGAGGAGTGGAGTGCAGACGAGTAGATTTTAATTGAATGGAATGTAATGGAATGGATTGGAATGGAGTGTAGTGGATTCTAGCGGAAAAGAATGCAATGGAATGGAATGGAATGGAATGGAATGGAATGGAATGGAATGGAATGGAGTGGAACGGAATGGAATGGAACTGAATGGAATGGAATGGAACGGTATGGAAAAAAGTGCAGTGCAGTGTAGTGGAGTGGAATGGAGAAGAATGGAAGGGAGTGGGGAGGAGTGGAATGGAATGGAACGAAATGGAATGGAATTGAATGGAGTGGACTGGAATGGAGGCGAATGGGAAGGAATGAAATGCAGTGGAGTGGAGAGGAGTGGAGGGGAGAAGAGTGGATTTGAATGGAATGAAATGGAATGGAACGGATTGGAGTGGAGTGGAATGAATTCTAGTGGAAAAGAAAGGAAAGGAATGGAAAGGAATGGAATGAAATTGAATGGAATGGAAAAAAATTGCAGTGGAGTGCAGTGGAGTGGAATGGAGAAGAAAGTAAGGGAGTGGAGTGGAGTGGAATGGAGTGCAATGGAATGGAACGGAATTGAATGGATTGTAATGGTATGGAGTGTACAGGAATGGAGGCGAATGGGAAGGAACGGAATGCAGTGGAGTGCAGAGGAGTGGTGTGGAGAAGAGTGGATTTAAACTCAATGGAATGGAATGCAATGGAATGCAATGGAATGGAATGGAATGCAGTGGATTGGAGTGGAGTGGACTGGAGGAGAATGGAATTTAATAGAAAGTAACGGAATGGAATGCAATACAATGGAATGGAATGAAAAGGAATCAATGCAATGGAGTCAAGTGTAGTGAATTGGAAGTGAATGGAATGGAGAGGGGTGGAGGACAGGGGAGTGGAATGGGAAGGAATGCAATGGAGTGGAATAGAGTGGAGTGGAAAGGTGGAAAGTAGAGTGGATTCAGGTGGAATGGAGTGGAATGGAATGGAATGGAATGGAATGGAATGGAATGGAATGGAATGGATTGGAAAAAAGTGCAGCAGAATGCAGTATAGTGGAATGGAGAAAAAGGAAGTTAGTGGAGTGGAGTGGAATGTAGTGGAATGGAATGGAATGGAATTTACTGGAATGGAATGGAATGGAATGGAATGGAATGGAATGGAATGCAATGGAATGGAATGGAGTGGAATGGATTGGAATGGATTGGATTGAAATGGAGGCGAATGGGAAGGAATGGAAGGCAGTGGAATGGAGAGAAGTGGAGTGAGGAAGAGTGGATTTTAAAAGACTGGAATGAAATGCAGTGGAATGGAATAGAATGGAATGAAGTGGATAGAAGTGGAGTTGCGTGGAGGGGAATGGAAAGTATTGGAATGGAATGGAATGTATTGGAATGGAATGGAATGGAATGGAATGGAATGGAATGGAATGGAAAGGAATGCGATGAAATTCATTGGAATTGAATGGAGAAAAGCGCAGTGGAGTGCAGTGGAGTGGAATGGAGAAGAAAGGAATGGAGTGGTGTAGAGTGGAATGGAGTGAAATGCAATGGAATGGAAAGGAGTGGACTGAAATGGAGGCAAACGGGAAGGAGTGGAATACAGTGGAGTGCACAGGATTTGAGTGGAGAAGAGTGGATTTGAACTGAATGGAATGGAATGGAAAAGACTGGAGTGGAGTGCAGTGGATTCTAGTGGAAAAGAAACCAATGGAATGGAATAGTATGGAATGAAATGGAATGGAATGACATGGAATGGAATGGAGTGGAAAATAATGGAATAGAATGGAATGGAATGGAATGGAATGGAATTGAAAGGAATTAAAGAATGTAATAGAATGGAATGGAATAGAAATGAAAAAAGTGCATGGGAGTGTAGTAGAATGGAATGAAGAATAAAGGAAGGGATTGGAGTGCAGTGGAATGGGGTGGAATGGATTGGAAAGGAATGGAATCAAATAGAATGGAGTGGACAGTAATGGAGGCAAATGGGAAGGAATGGAAGGCAATGGTGTGGAGAGGAGTGTAGTGGAGAAGAGTGGATTTCAATTCAATTGAATGGAATGGATTGGGGAGGAGTGGAGTGGATTCTAGAGGAAAAGAACGGAATGGAATGTAATGAAATGGAATTAAATGGAAAAAAGTGCAGTGGAGTGTAGTGGAGTGGAATGTAGAAGAAAGCAAGGGAGTGGAATGGAATGGAAGGGAGTGGAAAGGAATGGAATGGAATTGAATCAAATGGAATGGAATGCATTGGAATGGAGTGGAGTGGATTTGAGTAGAATGAAATGGAATGAAAAGTAATGGAATGGAATGGAATGGAATGCAATGGAATGGAATGAAAAGGAATGGAATGGAGTGGAGTGGAGTGCAGTGTACTGGAGTTAAATGGAATGGAGAGGAGTGTACTGGAGTGCAGTGGAATGGGAAGTAATGGAATGATGTGGAGTGGAGTGAAGTGGAATGGAGTGGAGGGGAATAGAGTGGATTCATGACGAATGGAATTGAATAGAATAGAATGGAATGGAATGCAGTGGATTGGATTGGAATTGGGTGGAGTGGAATGGAATGTAATGGAAGGGAATGGAATGGAACAGAATGGAATTTAATGGAATGGAACAGAATGGAATGCAATGGAATGGGAACGAATGGAATGAAATGAAAAAAGTGTAGTGGAATGCAGTGGAGTGGAATGGAGAAGAAAGAAAGGGAGAGGAGTGGAGTAGAATGGAGTGGAATGGAATGGCATGGAATGGAATGGAGTGGTTTGGAATGGAGGCGAATGAGAAGGAATGCAATGCAGTGGAGTGGAGTGGAGAAGAGTGGATTTGAATTGAATGAATTGGAATGGAATGGATTGGAGTGGAGTGGATTCTAACGGAAAAGAATGGAGTGGAATGGAATACCAAGGAATGGAATGGAAAAAGGTGCATTTGAGTGCAGTGGAGTCGAACTGAAAAGAAAGGAAGACAGTAGAGTGGAGTGGAATGGAATGGAATGGAATGGAATGGAATGGAATGGAATGGAATGGAGGTGAATCAGAAGGAATGGAATGCAGTGGAGTGGAGAGGAGTGGAGTGCAGAAGAGTGGATTTGAATGGAATGAAATGGAATGGAACAGATTGGAGTGGAGTGGAATGAATTCTAGTGGAACAGAATGGAAAGGAATGGAATGGAATGGAAAAAATTGCAGTGGAGTGCAGTGGAGTGGAATGGAGAAGAATGTAATGGAGTGGAGTGGAGTGGAATGTAGTGGAATGGAATGGAAAGGAATGGAATGGAATGGAATGGCGTGGACTGAAATGGAGGCGAATTGGAAGGAATGGAATGCATTGGAGTGGAGAGAAGTCGAGTGGGGAAGAATGGATTTTAATAGATTGGAATGAAATGCAGTGGAATGGAATAGAATGAAATAGAATAGAATGCAGTGGATAAAAGTGGAGTTGCGTGCAGGGGAATGGAATGTATTGGAATGGAATGAAATGTATTGAAATACAATGGAATGAAATGGAATGGAATGGAAAGGAAAGCGATGAAATGGAATGGAATGGAATGGAGAAAAGAGCAGTAGAGTGCAGTGGAGTGGAATGTAGAAGAAAGGAATGGAGTGGTGTAGAGTGGAATGCAGTAGAATGCAATGGAATGGAAAGGAGTAGACTGAAATGGAGGTGAATGGGAAGGAATGGAATGCAGTGGAGTGGAGAGGAGTTGAGTGGAGAAGAGTGGATTTGAACTGAATGGAATGGAATGGAAACGATTGGAGTGGAGTGGAGTGGATTCTAGTGGAAAAGAAAGCAATGGAATGGAACGGTACGGAATGAAATGGAATGGAATGGCATGGAATGGAATGGAATGGAATGGAATGGAGTGGAACTTAATGGAATGGAATGGAATGGAATTGAAAGGAATTAAAGTAAAGAATGGAATAGAATGGAATGGAATGGAAATGAAAGAAGTGCATGGGAGAGTACTAGAATGGAATGTAGAATAAAGGAAGGGATTGGAGTGGAGTGGAATGGAGTGGAATGGATTAGAATGGAATGGAATGGAATGGAATGGAATGGAATAGAATGGAGTGGACAGTAATGGAGGCGAATGGGAAGGAATGGATAGCAATTGAGTGGAGTGAGGTGGAGTGGATAAGAGTGGATTTTAATGGAATGGAATGGAATTGGAATGGAATGGATTGGAGCAGTGAAGAGTGGATTCTAGTGGAAAAGAATGGAATGGAATGAAATGGAAAAAAAGGACTGGAAAGTAATGGAAAGGAATGGAATGGAAAGGAATGGAATGGAAAAATCTGCAGTGGAGTGTAGTGGATTCGAATGGAGAAGAAAGGAATGCAGTGGGGTGGAGTGGAATGGAGTGCAATGGAATAGAATGCAATGGAATGCAATGGAATGGAAAGGAATGGAATGGAATGAAAAAAGTGTAGTGGAATGTGGTGGAGTGGAATGGAGAAGAAAGTAAGGGAGTGGAGTGGAGTAGAATGCAGTGGAATGGAATGGCATGGAATGGAATGGAATGGAATGGAATGGAATGGAATGGAATGGAATGGAATGGAATGGAATGGAATGGAGTGGAGTGGTTTGGAATGGAGGCGAATGGGAAGGAATGGAATGCAGTGGAGTGGAGTGGAATGGAGAAGAGTGGATTTGAATTGAATGGATTGGAATGGAATGGATTGGAGTGGAGTGGATTCTAATGGAAAAGAATGGAATGGAATGGAATACCATGGAATGGAATGGAAAAAAGTGCAGTTGAGCGCAGAGGATTTGAACTGAAAAGAAAGGAAGAGAGTAGAGTGGAGTAGAATGGAATTGAATGGAATGGAATGGAGGCGAATGGGAAGGAATTGAATGCAGTGGAGTGGAGAGGAGTGGAGTGGAGAAGAGTGGATTTGAAAGGAATGAAATGGAATGTAACGGATTGGAGTGGAGTGGAATGAATTCTAGTGGAAAAGAACGGAATGGAATGGAATGGAATGGAATGGAATGGAATGGAATGGAATGGAATGGAAAAAATTGCAGTGGAATGCAGTGGAGAGGAATGGAGAAGAAAGTAAGGGAGTGGAGTGGAGTGGAATGTAGTGGAATGGAATGGAATGGAATGGAATGGAATGGAATGGAATGGAATAGAATGGAGTGGACTGAAACGGAGGTGAATGGGAAGGAATGGAATGTATTGGAGTGGAGAGAAGTCAAGTGGGGAAGAGTGGATTTGAACTGAATGGAATGGAATGAAAACGATTGGAGTGGAGTGGAGTGGATTCTAGTGGAAAATAAAGCAAGGGAATGGAATGGTATGGAATGAAATGGAATGGAATGGAATGGCACAGAATGGAATGGAATGGAATGGAGTGGAATTTAATGGAATGGAATGGAATTGAAAGGAATTAAAGTAAAGAATGGAATAGAATGGAATGGAATGGAAACGAAAAAAGTGCATGGGAGTGTAGTAGAATGGAATGTAGAATAAAGGAAGGGATTGGAGTGGAGTGGAATGCAGTGGAATGGATTGGAATGGAATGGAATGGAATGGAATGGAATGGAATGGAATAGAATGGAGTGGACAGTAATGGAGGCCAATGGGAAGGAATGAAAGGCAATGGAGTGGAGTGAGATGGAGTGGATAAGAGTGGATTTTAATGGAATGGAATGGAATTGGAATGGAATGGATTGGAGCAGTGAAGAGTGGATTCTAGTGGAAAAGAAAGAATGGAATGGAATGGAAACAAAAGGAATGGAATGTAATGGAAAAGAATGGAATGGAAAGGAATGGAATGGAAAAAACTGCAGTGGAGTGTAGTGCATTGGAATTGAGAAGAAAGGAATGGAGTGGGGTGGAGTTGAATGGAATGGAATGGAATGGAATAGAGTAGACAGGAATGGAGACGAATGGGAACGAAGGGAATGCAATGGGGTGGAGAGTAGTGGAGTGGAGAAGTGTGGATTTGAATTGAATGGAAAGGTATGCAATGGAATGGGATGGAATGGAATGGAATGCAGTGGATTGGACAGGAGTGGATTGAGGTAGAATGGAATGGAATGGAAATAATGGAATGGAATGGAATACAATGCAATGGAATGAAAAGTAATGGAATGGAATTGAAAGGTGTGCAGTGGAGTACAGTGTATTGGAAATGGATGGAAAGCAGAGGAGTGCGGTGGAATGGAGTCGAATTTGAAGGAATGGAATGGACTTGAGTGGAATGGAAGGGAGGGGAATAGACTGGATTCAGGTGCAATGAAGTGTATTGTAATGGAATAAAAAGAAGTGGTTTGGAGTGGAATTCCGTGGAGGCGAATGGAATAGAATGGAAAGGAATGGAAAGGATCGGAATGGAAAAAAGTGCAATGGAGTGCAGTGGAGGGAAATTGTGAAGAAAGGAAGGGATTGGAGTGGAGTGGAGTAGAATGGAGTGGAATTGAATGGAATGGAATGGAATGGAGTGGACAGGAATGGAGGTGAATGGGAAGGAATGGAATGTAGTGAAGTGGGGAGGAGTAGAGTGTAGAAGTGTATATTTTAATTGAATGGAATGTAATGCAATGGATTGGAGTAGATTGTAGTTGATTCTAGCGGAAAAGAAAGGAATAGAGTGAAATTGGAATGGAATGGAATGGAATGAAATGGAATGGAATGGAATGGAATGGAATGGAATGGAATGGATTGGAATGGAATGGAATGGATTGGAATGGAATAGAATGGCATGTAATGGATTGGAATGGAATGGAATGGAACTGAATGGAATGGAAGGGAACGGTATGGAAAAAAGTGCAGTGCAGTGTAGTGGAGTGGAAGGGAGAAGAATGGAAAGGAGTGAGGAGGAGTGGAATAGAGTGGAATGGAATGGAACGGACTGGAATGGAATGGAATGGAGTGGACTGGAATGGAATGGAATGGAGTGGACTGGAATGGAGGCGAATGGGAAGGAATGGAATGCAGTGGAGTGGAGTGGAGTGAAGAGTGGATTTGAATTGAATGGATTGGAACGGAATGGATTGGAGTGGAGTGGATTCTAGTGGAAAAGAATGGAATGGAATGGAATACAATGGAATGGAATGGAAAAAATTGCAATTGAGCGCAGTGCAGTGGAACTGAGAAGGAAGGAAGAGAGTAGTGAGGAGTAGAATGGAATGGAATGGAATGGAATGGAATGGAGGCGAATGGGAAGGAATGGAACGCAGTGGAGTGGGGAGGAGTGGAGTGGAGAAGAGTGGATTTGAATGGAATGAAATGGAATGGAACGGATTGGAGTGGAGTGGAATGAATTCTAGTGGAAAAGGATGGAAAGGAATGGAATGGAATGGAATGGAATGGAATGGAATGGAATGGAGTGGAATGGAATGGAATGCAATGGAATGGAATTGAACGGAATGGAATTTAAAGAAATTGCAGTGGAGTGCAGTGGAGTGGAATGGAGAAAAAAGTAAGGGAGTGGAGCCGAGTAGAATGGAAGGGAATGGAATGGTGTGGAAAAAAATGCAGTGGAGTGCAGTGGAGTGCAATGGAGAAGAAAGAAAGGGAGTGGAGTGGAATGGAATGGAGTGGAATGGAATGGAACGGAATACAGTGGAATGGAATGGAATGGAGTGGAATAGAATGGAATGGAAAATTGCAGTGGAGTGCAGTTGAGTGGAATGGAGGAGAAAGGAAGAGAGTGGAGTGCAGTGGAATGGAGGGGAATGGAAAGGAATGGAATGGTATGGATTGGAGTGGAATGGAATGGAATGGAATGCAGTGGATTGGAGTGGAGTGGATTGGAGGAGAATGGAATTTAATTGAAAGTAGTGGAAGGGAATGAAATACAACGGAACGGAATGTAAAGGAATGCAATGGACTCGAGTGCAGTGTAATATATTTGAAATCAATGGAAAGGAGAGGGGTGGAGGAAGGAGGAGAGGAATGGGAAGGAATGGAATGGAATGGAATAGATTGGAGTGGAATGGAGGGTAGTAGAGTGAACACAGGTAGAATGGAATGGAATGGAATGACATGGAATGCAATGGTTTTGAGTATAATTGTGTGGAAGGGAATGCAATGGAATGGAATGGAATGGAATGGAATGGAATGGAATGGAATGGAATGGAATGGAGCAGAATGAAACGCAACGGAATGGAATGGAATGGAATGGATTGGATTGGAAAAAATGCATCGTAGTGCAGTATAGTGGAATGGAGAAGAAAGGAAGTTAGTGGAGTGGAGTGGAATGGAGTCCAATGGAGTGGAATGGAATGGAGTGGAATGGAAGCGAATGGAATGCAATGGAATGGAATGGAATGGAATGGAATGGAATGGAACGGAACGGAATGGAATGGAACTGAATGGAATGGAATGGCATGGAATGAAATGGAATGCAATCGAATGGAATGGAATGGAATGGAAAGGTCTGGAAGGGGATGGAAGGGAATGGAATTGAAAAAAGTGCAGTGGAGGGGAATGGAGAAGAAAAGAAGGGATTGGAGTGGGGAGGAATGGAGAGAAATGGAATGAAATCGATTGGAATGGAGTGGATTGGAACGGAGGCGAATGGAAAGGAATGGAATGCTTTGGAGTTTAGAGGAGTGGAGTGGAGAAGAGTGGATTTGAATTGAATGGAACGGATTGGAGTGGAGTGGCTTGAAGTGAAGTGGATTCTAGTGAAAAAGAATGGAATGGAATGGAATGGAATGGAATGGAATGGAATGGAATGGAATGGAATGAAATGGAATGGAATGGAATGGAATGGAATGGAATGGAATGAAATGGAATGGAATGGAATGGAATGGAATGGAATGGAATGAAATGGAATGGAATGGAATGGAATGGAATGAAATGGAATGGAATGGAATGGAATGGAGTGGAATGGCATGGCATGGAATGGCATGGAATGGAATGGAATAGAAAGGAAAGGAAAGGAATGGAATGAAAGGAAACAATGCAGTGTAGTGTAGTGGAGTGGAATGGAGAAGAAAGGAAGGGACTGGAGTGGAATGGAGTGCAACGAAATGGAATGGAATGGATTGGAATTAAGTGGACAGGAATGGAGGCCAATGCGAAGGAACGGAATACACTGGAGTGGAGAGGAGTGGAGTGGAAAACAGTGGATTTGAATTGAATGGAATGAATTGGAGTGGAGTGGACTGGAGTGGAGTGGATTCTAGTGGAAAACAATGGATTGGAATGGAATGGAATGGAATGGAATGGAATGGAATGGAATGGAGTGGAATGGCATGGCATGGAATGGCATGGAATGGAATGGAATAGAAAGGAAAGGAATGGAATGGAATGAAAGGAAACAATGCAGTGTAGTGTAGTGGAGTGGAATGGAGAAGAAAGGAAGGGACTGGAGTGGAATGGAGTGCAACGAAATGGAATGGAATGGATTGGAATTAAGTGGACGGGAATGGAGGCCAATGCGAAGGAACGGAATACACTGGAGTGGAGAGGAGTGGAGTGGAAAACAGTGGATTTGAATTGAATGGAATGAATTGGAGTGGAGTGGACTGGAGTGGAGTGGATTCTAGTGGAAAAGAAAGGAATGGAATGGAATGGAATGGAATGGAATGGAATGGAATGGAATGGAATGGAATGGAATGGAAAAAAGTGCAGTGCAGTGGAGTGGAATGGAAAAGAAAAGAAGGCAGTGGAGTGTAGTGGAATGGAGTGGAATGGAATGGAAGAGAATGAAATAGAATGGAGTGGAATGGAGTGAGTTGGAATGTAGGCGAATGGGTAGGAATGAAATGTATTTGAGAGGAAAGGGGTGGAGTGAAGAAGAGTGGACTTGAATTGAATGGTATGGAACGGAATGGATTGGATTGGAGTTTAGTGGATTCTAGTGGAAAGGAAGGGAATGGAAGGGAATCGAAAGGAATGGAATGGAAAGATATGGAAAAAAGTGCAGTGCAGTGTATTGGAGTGGAATGGAGAAGAATGGAAGGGAGTGGGGAGGAGTGGAATGGAGTGGAATGGAATGGAATGCAATGGAATGAAATGGAATGGAAAGGATTAGACTGGAATGGAGGCGAATGGGAAGGAATGGAATACAGTGGAGTGGAGAAGAGTGGAGTGGGGAAGAGCGGATTTCAATTGAATTGAATTGAATGGATTGGAGAGGAGTGGAGTGGATTCTACTGGAAAAGAACCGAATGGAATGGAATGCAATGGAATGCAATGGAAAAAATTGCAGTGGAGTGTAGTGGAGTGGAATGTAGTAGAAAGCAAAGGAGTGGAGTGGAATGGAACGGAATGGAATTGAATCGAATGGAATGGAATGCATTGGATTGGAGTGGAGTGGATTTGAGTAGAATGAAAAAGAATGAAAAGTAATGGAATGGAATGGAATACAATGGAACGGAATGGAATGGAATGGAATGGAATGGAATGGAATGGAATGGAATGCAACGGAACGGAACGGAACGGAACGGAACGGAACGGAACGGAACGGAACGGAATGGAATGGAATGGAATGGAGTGGGGTGCAGTGTACTGGAATTCAATGAAATGGTGAGGAGTGTACTGGAGTGAAGTCGAATGGGAAGTAATGGAATGATGTGGAGTGGAGTGGAGTGGAATGGAGGGGAATAGAGTGGATTCATGAGGAATGGAATGGAATAGAATAGAATGGAATGCAGTGGATTGGATTGGAAGAGCGTAGAGTGGAATGGAATGGAATGGAAGGGAATGGAATGGAACGGAACGGAACATAATGGAACGGAATGGAATGGAATGGAATGGAATGAAGACAGTGTAGTGGAGTGCAGTGGGGTGGTACAGAGAAGAAAGGAATGGACTGGAGTGCAGTAGAATGGAGTGGAATGGAATGGCATGGAATGGAATGGAGTGGTTTGGAATGGAGGCGAATGAGAAGGAATGCAATGCAGTGGAGTGGAGTGGAGAAGAGTGGATTTGAATTGAATGAATTGGAATGGAATGGATTGGAGTGGAGTGGATTCTAACGGAAAAGAATGGAGTGGAATGGAATACCAAGGAATGGAATGGAAAAAGGTGCATTTGAGTGCAGTGGAGTCGAACTGAAAAGAAAGGAAGACAGTAGAGTGGAGTGGAATGGAATGGAATGGAATGGAATGGAATGGAATGGAGGTGAATCAGAAGGAATGGAATGCAGTGGAGTGGAGAGGAGTGGAGTGCAGAAGAGTGGATTTGAATGGAATGAAATGGAATGGAACAGATTGGAGTGGAGTGGAATGAATTCTAGTGGAACAGAATGGAAAGGAATGGAATGGAATGGAAAAAATTGCAGTGGAGTGCAGTGGAGTGGAATGGAGAAGAATGTAATGGAGTGGAGTGGAGTGGAATGTAGTGGAATGGAATGGAAAGGAATGGAATGGAATGGAATGGCGTGGACTGAAATGGAGGCGAATTGGAAGGAATGGAATGCATTGGAGTGGAGAGAAGTCGAGTGGGGAAGAATGGATTTTAATAGATTGGAATGAAATGCAGTGGAATGGAATAGAATGAAATAGAATAGAATGCAGTGGATAAAAGTGGAGTTGCGTGCAGGGGAATGGAATGTATTGGAATGGAATGAAATGTATTGAAATACAATGGAATGAAATGGAATGGAATGGAAAGGAAAGCGATGAAATGGAATGGAATGGAATGGAGAAAAGAGCAGTAGAGTGCAGTGGAGTGGAATGTAGAAGAAAGGAATGGAGTGGTGTAGAGTGGAATGCAGTAGAATGCAATGGAATGGAAAGGAGTAGACTGAAATGGAGGTGAATGGGAAGGAATGGAATGCAGTGGAGTGGAGAGGAGTTGAGTGGAGAAGAGTGGATTTGAACTGAATGGAATGGAATGGAAACGATTGGAGTGGAGTGGAGTGGATTCTAGTGGAAAAGAAAGCAATGGAATGGAACGGTACGGAATGAAATGGAATGGAATGGCATGGAATGGAATGGAATGGAATGGAATGGAGTGGAACTTAATGGAATGGAATGGAATGGAATTGAAAGGAATTAAAGTAAAGAATGGAATAGAATGGAATGGAATGGAAATGAAAGAAGTGCATGGGAGAGTACTAGAATGGAATGTAGAATAAAGGAAGGGATTGGAGTGGAGTGGAATGGAGTGGAATGGATTAGAATGGAATGGAATGGAATGGAATGGAATGGAATGGAATAGAATGGAGTGGACAGTAATGGAGGCGAATGGGAAGGAATGGATAGCAATTGAGTGGAGTGAGGTGGAGTGGATAAGAGTGGATTTTAATGGAATGGAATGGAATTGGAATGGAATGGATTGGAGCAGTGAAGAGTGGATTCTAGTGGAAAAGAATGGAATGGAATGAAATGGAAAAAAAGGACTGGAAAGTAATGGAAAGGAATGGAATGGAAAGGAATGGAATGGAAAAATCTGCAGTGGAGTGTAGTGGATTCGAATGGAGAAGAAAGGAATGCAGTGGGGTGGAGTGGAATGGAGTGCAATGGAATAGAATGCAATGGAATGCAATGGAATGGAAAGGAATGGAATGGAATGAAAAAAGTGTAGTGGAATGTGGTGGAGTGGAATGGAGAAGAAAGTAAGGGAGTGGAGTGGAGTAGAATGCAGTGGAATGGAATGGCATGGAATGGAATGGAATGGAATGGAATGGAATGGAATGGAATGGAATGGAATGGAATGGAATGGAGTGGAGTGGTTTGGAATGGAGGCGAATGGGAAGGAATGGAATGCAGTGGAGTGGAGTGGAATGGAGAAGAGTGGATTTGAATTGAATGGATTGGAATGGAATGGATTGGAGTGGAGTGGATTCTAATGGAAAAGAATGGAATGGAATGGAATACCATGGAATGGAATGGAAAAAAGTGCAGTTGAGCGCAGAGGATTTGAACTGAAAAGAAAGGAAGAGAGTAGAGTGGAGTAGAATGGAATTGAATGGAATGGAATGGAGGCGAATGGGAAGGAATTGAATGCAGTGGAGTGGAGAGGAGTGGAGTGGAGAAGAGTGGATTTGAAAGGAATGAAATGGAATGTAACGGATTGGAGTGGAGTGGAATGAATTCTAGTGGAAAAGAACGGAATGGAATGGAATGGAATGGAATGGAATGGAATGGAATGGAATGGAATGGAAAAAATTGCAGTGGAATGCAGTGGAGAGGAATGGAGAAGAAAGTAAGGGAGTGGAGTGGAGTGGAATGTAGTGGAATGGAATGGAATGGAATGGAATGGAATGGAATGGAATGGAATAGAATGGAGTGGACTGAAACGGAGGTGAATGGGAAGGAATGGAATGTATTGGAGTGGAGAGAAGTCAAGTGGGGAAGAGTGGATTTGAACTGAATGGAATGGAATGAAAACGATTGGAGTGGAGTGGAGTGGATTCTAGTGGAAAATAAAGCAAGGGAATGGAATGGTATGGAATGAAATGGAATGGAATGGAATGGCACAGAATGGAATGGAATGGAATGGAGTGGAATTTAATGGAATGGAATGGAATTGAAAGGAATTAAAGTAAAGAATGGAATAGAATGGAATGGAATGGAAACGAAAAAAGTGCATGGGAGTGTAGTAGAATGGAATGTAGAATAAAGGAAGGGATTGGAGTGGAGTGGAATGCAGTGGAATGGATTGGAATGGAATGGAATGGAATGGAATGGAATGGAATGGAATAGAATGGAGTGGACAGTAATGGAGGCCAATGGGAAGGAATGAAAGGCAATGGAGTGGAGTGAGATGGAGTGGATAAGAGTGGATTTTAATGGAATGGAATGGAATTGGAATGGAATGGATTGGAGCAGTGAAGAGTGGATTCTAGTGGAAAAGAAAGAATGGAATGGAATGGAAACAAAAGGAATGGAATGTAATGGAAAAGAATGGAATGGAAAGGAATGGAATGGAAAAAACTGCAGTGGAGTGTAGTGCATTGGAATTGAGAAGAAAGGAATGGAGTGGGGTGGAGTTGAATGGAATGGAATGGAATGGAATAGAGTAGACAGGAATGGAGACGAATGGGAACGAAGGGAATGCAATGGGGTGGAGAGTAGTGGAGTGGAGAAGTGTGGATTTGAATTGAATGGAAAGGTATGCAATGGAATGGGATGGAATGGAATGGAATGCAGTGGATTGGACAGGAGTGGATTGAGGTAGAATGGAATGGAATGGAAATAATGGAATGGAATGGAATACAATGCAATGGAATGAAAAGTAATGGAATGGAATTGAAAGGTGTGCAGTGGAGTACAGTGTATTGGAAATGGATGGAAAGCAGAGGAGTGCGGTGGAATGGAGTCGAATTTGAAGGAATGGAATGGACTTGAGTGGAATGGAAGGGAGGGGAATAGACTGGATTCAGGTGCAATGAAGTGTATTGTAATGGAATAAAAAGAAGTGGTTTGGAGTGGAATTCCGTGGAGGCGAATGGAATAGAATGGAAAGGAATGGAAAGGATCGGAATGGAAAAAAGTGCAATGGAGTGCAGTGGAGGGAAATTGTGAAGAAAGGAAGGGATTGGAGTGGAGTGGAGTAGAATGGAGTGGAATTGAATGGAATGGAATGGAATGGAGTGGACAGGAATGGAGGTGAATGGGAAGGAATGGAATGTAGTGAAGTGGGGAGGAGTAGAGTGTAGAAGTGTATATTTTAATTGAATGGAATGTAATGCAATGGATTGGAGTAGATTGTAGTTGATTCTAGCGGAAAAGAAAGGAATAGAGTGAAATTGGAATGGAATGGAATGGAATGAAATGGAATGGAATGGAATGGAATGGAATGGAATGGAATGGAATGGATTGGAATGGAATGGAATGGATTGGAATGGAATAGAATGGCATGTAATGGATTGGAATGGAATGGAATGGAACTGAATGGAATGGAAGGGAACGGTATGGAAAAAAGTGCAGTGCAGTGTAGTGGAGTGGAAGGGAGAAGAATGGAAAGGAGTGAGGAGGAGTGGAATAGAGTGGAATGGAATGGAACGGACTGGAATGGAATGGAATGGAGTGGACTGGAATGGAATGGAATGGAGTGGACTGGAATGGAGGCGAATGGGAAGGAATGGAATGCAGTGGAGTGGAGTGGAGTGAAGAGTGGATTTGAATTGAATGGATTGGAACGGAATGGATTGGAGTGGAGTGGATTCTAGTGGAAAAGAATGGAATGGAATGGAATACAATGGAATGGAATGGAAAAAATTGCAATTGAGCGCAGTGCAGTGGAACTGAGAAGGAAGGAAGAGAGTAGTGAGGAGTAGAATGGAATGGAATGGAATGGAATGGAATGGAGGCGAATGGGAAGGAATGGAACGCAGTGGAGTGGGGAGGAGTGGAGTGGAGAAGAGTGGATTTGAATGGAATGAAATGGAATGGAACGGATTGGAGTGGAGTGGAATGAATTCTAGTGGAAAAGGATGGAAAGGAATGGAATGGAATGGAATGGAATGGAATGGAATGGAATGGAGTGGAATGGAATGGAATGCAATGGAATGGAATTGAACGGAATGGAATTTAAAGAAATTGCAGTGGAGTGCAGTGGAGTGGAATGGAGAAAAAAGTAAGGGAGTGGAGCCGAGTAGAATGGAAGGGAATGGAATGGTGTGGAAAAAAATGCAGTGGAGTGCAGTGGAGTGCAATGGAGAAGAAAGAAAGGGAGTGGAGTGGAATGGAATGGAGTGGAATGGAATGGAACGGAATACAGTGGAATGGAATGGAATGGAGTGGAATAGAATGGAATGGAAAATTGCAGTGGAGTGCAGTTGAGTGGAATGGAGGAGAAAGGAAGAGAGTGGAGTGCAGTGGAATGGAGGGGAATGGAAAGGAATGGAATGGTATGGATTGGAGTGGAATGGAATGGAATGGAATGCAGTGGATTGGAGTGGAGTGGATTGGAGGAGAATGGAATTTAATTGAAAGTAGTGGAAGGGAATGAAATACAACGGAACGGAATGTAAAGGAATGCAATGGACTCGAGTGCAGTGTAATATATTTGAAATCAATGGAAAGGAGAGGGGTGGAGGAAGGAGGAGAGGAATGGGAAGGAATGGAATGGAATGGAATAGATTGGAGTGGAATGGAGGGTAGTAGAGTGAACACAGGTAGAATGGGATGGAATGGAATGACATGGAATGCAATGGTTTTGAGTATAATTGTGTGGAAGGGAATGCAATGGAATGGAATGGAATGGAATGGAATGGAATGGAATGGAATGGAATGGAGCAGAATGAAACGCAACGGAATGGAATGGAATGGAATGGATTGGATTGGAAAAAATGCATCGTAGTGCAGTATAGTGGAATGGAGAAGAAAGGAAGTTAGTGGAGTGGAGTGGAATGGAGTCCAATGGAGTGGAATGGAATGGAGTGGAATGGAAGCGAATGGAATGCAATGGAATGGAATGGAATGGAATGGAATGGAATGGAACGGAACGGAATGGAATGGAACTGAATGGAATGGAATGGCATGGAATGAAATGGAATGCAATCGAATGGAATGGAATGGAATGGAAAGGTCTGGAAGGGGATGGAAGGGAATGGAATTGAAAAAAGTGCAGTGGAGGGGAATGGAGAAGAAAAGAAGGGATTGGAGTGGGGAGGAATGGAGAGAAATGGAATGAAATCGATTGGAATGGAGTGGATTGGAACGGAGGCGAATGGAAAGGAATGGAATGCTTTGGAGTTTAGAGGAGTGGAGTGGAGAAGAGTGGATTTGAATTGAATGGAACGGATTGGAGTGGAGTGGCTTGAAGTGAAGTGGATTCTAGTGAAAAAGAATGGAATGGAATGGATTGGAATGGAATGGAATGGAATGGAATGGAATGGAATGGAATGAAATGGAATGGAATGGAATGGAATGGAATGGAATGGAATGGAATGAAATGGAATGGAATGGAATGGAATGGAATGAAATGGAATGGAATGGAATGGAATGGAGTGGAATGGCATGGCATGGAATGGCATGGAATGGAATGGAATAGAAAGGAAAGGAAAGGAATGGAATGAAAGGAAACAATGCAGTGTAGTGTAGTGGAGTGGAATGGAGAAGAAAGGAAGGGACTGGAGTGGAATGGAGTGCAACGAAATGGAATGGAATGGATTGGAATTAAGTGGACAGGAATGGAGGCCAATGCGAAGGAACGGAATACACTGGAGTGGAGAGGAGTGGAGTGGAAAACAGTGGATTTGAATTGAATGGAATGAATTGGAGTGGAGTGGACTGGAGTGGAGTGGATTCTAGTGGAAAACAATGGATTGGAATGGAATGGAATGGAATGGAATGGAATGGAATGGAATGGAATGGAGTGGAATGGCATGGCATGGAATGGCATGGAATGGAATGGAATAGAAAGGAAAGGAATGGAATGGAATGAAAGGAAACAATGCAGTGTAGTGTAGTGGAGTGGAATGGAGAAGAAAGGAAGGGACTGGAGTGGAATGGAGTGCAACGAAATGGAATGGAATGGATTGGAATTAAGTGGACGGGAATGGAGGCCAATGCGAAGGAACGGAATACACTGGAGTGGAGAGGAGTGGAGTGGAAAACAGTGGATTTGAATTGAATGGAATGAATTGGAGTGGAGTGGACTGGAGTGGAGTGGATTCTAGTGGAAAAGAAAGGAATGGAATGGAATGGAATGGAATGGAATGGAATGGAATGGAATGGAATGGAATGGAATGGAAAAAAGTGCAGTGCAGTGGAGTGGAATGGAAAAGAAAAGAAGGCAGTGGAGTGTAGTGGAATGGAGTGGAATGGAATGGAAGAGAATGAAATAGAATGGAGTGGAATGGAGTGAGTTGGAATGTAGGCGAATGGGTAGGAATGAAATGTATTTGAGAGGAAAGGGGTGGAGTGAAGAAGAGTGGACTTGAATTGAATGGTATGGAACGGAATGGATTGGATTGGAGTTTAGTGGATTCTAGTGGAAAGGAAGGGAATGGAAGGGAATCGAAAGGAATGGAATGGAAAGATATGGAAAAAAGTGCAGTGCAGTGTATTGGAGTGGAATGGAGAAGAATGGAAGGGAGTGGGGAGGAGTGGAATGGAGTGGAATGGAATGGAATGCAATGGAATGAAATGGAATGGAAAGGATTAGACTGGAATGGAGGCGAATGGGAAGGAATGGAATACAGTGGAGTGGAGAAGAGTGGAGTGGGGAAGAGCGGATTTCAATTGAATTGAATTGAATGGATTGGAGAGGAGTGGAGTGGATTCTACTGGAAAAGAACCGAATGGAATGGAATGCAATGGAATGCAATGGAAAAAATTGCAGTGGAGTGTAGTGGAGTGGAATGTAGTAGAAAGCAAAGGAGTGGAGTGGAATGGAACGGAATGGAATTGAATCGAATGGAATGGAATGCATTGGATTGGAGTGGAGTGGATTTGAGTAGAATGAAAAAGAATGAAAAGTAATGGAATGGAATGGAATACAATGGAACGGAATGGAATGGAATGGAATGGAATGGAATGGAATGGAATGGAATGGAATGGAATGCAACGGAACGGAACGGAACGGAACGGAACGGAACGGAACGGAACGGAATGGAATGGAATGGAATGGAATGGAGTGGGGTGCAGTGTACTGGAATTCAATGAAATGGTGAGGAGTGTACTGGAGTGAAGTCGAATGGGAAGTAATGGAATGATGTGGAGTGGAGTGGAGTGGAATGGAGGGGAATAGAGTGGATTCATGAGGAATGGAATGGAATAGAATAGAATGGAATGCAGTGGATTGGATTGGAAGAGCGTAGAGTGGAATGGAATGGAATGGAAGGGAATGGAATGGAACGGAACGGAACATAATGGAACGGAATGGAATGGAATGGAATGGAATGAAGACAGTGTAGTGGAGTGCAGTGGGGTGGTACAGAGAAGAAAGGAATGGACTGGAGTGCAGTAGAATGGAGTGGAATGGAATGGCATGGAATGGAATGGAATGGAATGGAATGGAATGGAATGGAATGGAATGGAATGGTTTGGAATGGAGGCCAATGGGAAGGAATGGAATACAGTGGAGTGGAGTGGAGAAGAGTGGATTTGAATTGAATGGATTGGAATGGAATGGATTGGAGTGGAGTGGATTCTAGTGGAAAAGAATGCAAAGGAGTGGAATACAATGGAATGGAATGGAATAGAATGGAAAAAAGTGCAGTTGAGCACAGTGGAGAGGAACTGAGAAGAAAGGAAGGGAGTAGACTGGAGTAGAATGGAAGGAAATGGAATGGAATGGAATGGAAAATTGCAGTGGGGTGCAACTGAGTGGAATGGAGAAGAAAGGAAGAGAGTGGAGTGCAGTGGAATGGAGGGGAATGGAAAGGAATGGAATGGTATGGATTGGAGTGGAATGGAAAGAAATGCAGTGGATTGGAGTAGCCTGGACTGGAGGAGAATGGAATTTAATTGAAAGTAATGCAATGGAATGAAATACAATGGAACGGAATGTAAAGGAATGGAATGGAGTCGGGTGGAGTGCAATGTATTGGAAATGAATTAAATGATGAACGGTGGAGGGCAGAGGAGAGAAATGGGAACGAATGCAATGGAGTGTAATAGACTGGAGAGGAATGGAGGGTAGTAGAGTGGATTCAGGTGTAATGGAATGGAATGGAATGGAATGGAATGGAATGGAATGGAATGGAATGCTTTTGCGTTTAATTCCGTGGATGGGAATGGAATGGAATAGAATGGAATGGAACGGAATGGAATGGAATGGAATGGAATGGAATGGAATGGAATGGAATGGAATGGAAAGGAATGGATTGGAAAAAATGCATCGGAGTGCAGTATAGTGGAATGAAGAAGAAAGGAAGTTAGTGGAGTGGAGAGGAATGGAGTGGAATGGAATGGAATGGAATGGAATGGAATGGAATGGAATGGAAGAGTGGACGGAATTGGAGGCGAATGGGAAGGAATGGAATACAGTGGAGTGCAGAGGAGTGCAGTGGAGAAGAGTTCATTTGAATTGAATGGAATGGAATGGAATGGATTGGAGAGAAGTGGAGTGGTTCTAGTGGAAAAGAAAGGAATGGAATGGAATGGAATGGAATGGAATGGAATGGAATGGATTGGAGTGAAGTGGAGTGGTTCTAGTGGAAAAGAAGGGAATGGAATGGAATGGAATGGAATGGAATGGAATGGAATGGCATGGATTGGAATGGAATGGAATGTAAAGGAATGGAAAGGAAGAGAATGGAATGGAATGGAATGGAATGGAATGGAATGGAATGGAATGGGAAAAAGTGCAGTGGAGTGCAGAAGAGTGGAATGGAGAAGAAAGGAACGGATTGGAGTGGAGTGGAATGCAGTGCAACGGAATGGAATGGAATGGAAGGGAAGGGATTGGAATGGAATAGAAAGGAACGGAATGGAAAGGAACAGAACAGAATGGAATGCAATGCAATGGAATAGTAAGGAATGGAATGGAGTGGCCTGGAATGGAGGCGAATGGGATAGAATGGAATGCAGTGGAGTGGAGCAGACTGGAGTTGAGAAGAGTGGATTTGAATGGAATGGAATGGAATGGAATGAAGTGGAGTGGAATGGAATGGAATGGAATGGAATGGAATGGAATGGAATGGAATGAAGTGGAATGGAATGGAATGGAATGAAGTGGAATGGAATGGAATGGAATGGAATGGGAAAAAGTGCACTGATGTCTAGTGGAGTGCAATGGAGAAGAAAGGAAGGGAGTGGAGTGGAGTGCAATGCAGTAGAATTGAATGGAATAGAATGAAATTGAGTGGACTGGAATGGAGGCGAATGGCAAGGAATGGATTGCAGTGGAGTGCAGAGGTGTGTAGTGGAGAAGAGTGAATTTGAATGGAATGGAATGGAATACAATGGAATGGAATGGAATGGAATGGAATGGAATGGAATGGAATGGAATGGAGTGGAGTGGAGTGGAGTGGAGTGGAGTGGATTGGATTGTATTGTATTGCAATTGAATTGTATGGAGAGGATTGTAGTGGAGTGGAGTGGAAGGGGAAGAAATGGAATGGAGTGGAGTGGAGTAGTGGTAGAGTGGAATCAGTTGGAGTGGATTGGAATGGAATAGAATGGAATGGAATGAAATGCAGTGGATTGTAATCAAGTTGCGTGGAGTGCAATGGAATGGAATGGAATGGAACGGAACGAAATGGAATGGAAAAGAGTGCAGTGGACTGCAGTAGAGTGGAATGGAGGAAAAAGGACGGGAGTGGGGTGGAGTGCAATGGAGTGGAATGGAATGGAACACGTTGGAATGGAATGTAGGCGAATGGAATGGAATACAATTGAATGGAATGGAGGCGAATGGGAAGGAATGGAATTCAGAGTTTGGAAAGGAGTGTAGAGGAGAAGAGTGGATTTGAATTGAAGGGAATGAAATGGAATGGATTGGAGGGGAGTGGAGTAGATTCTAGTGGAAAAGAAGGGAATGGAATGGAATGCAATGGAATGGAATGGAATGGAATGCAATGGAATGGAATGGAATGGAATGGAATGGAATGGAATGGAATGGAATGGAATGGAATGGAATCAAACGGAATGGAATGAATTGGAGAGTCCTGGAATGGAGGCGAATGGGAAAGAATGGAATAAAGTGGACTGTAGAGGAGTGGAGTGGAGAAGAGTAGATTTGAATTGAATGGAAAGGGAAGTAATGGATTAGAGAGGAGTGGAGTGGATTCTAGTGGAAAAGAATGGAATGGAATGGAATGGAATGGAATGCAAATGAATCGCATGGAATTCAATGGAATGCAATGGAATCGAATTGAATGGCATAGAATGGAATTGAATGGAAAGGAAAAGAGTGCAGTGTAGTGCAGTGAAGTAGAATGTAGAATAAAGGACGGGAGAGGAGTGCAGTGGAATGGAATGGAATGGAATGAAATGAAGTGGAATCGAATGGAATCGAATGGAATGGAATGGAATGGAATGGATTGGAATGGAATGAAGTGGAATGGAATGGAACGGAGGGGATTGGAATGAAGGCGAGTGGGAAGAAATGGAATGCAGTGTAGTGGAGAAGAGTGGAGTGCAGAAGAGTGGATTTGAATTGAATGGAATGGAATGCAATTGTTTGGAGTGGAGTGGAGTGGATTTTAGTTGAAAAGAATGGAATGGAATGGAATAGAAAGGAATGGAATGGAATGGAATGGAATGGAATGGAATGGACAGGAATGGAACGGAATGGAATGGAATGGAATGGCCAGGAATGCAGTCGAGTGGAAAGGAATGGAATGGTATGGAGTGGACTGTAATGCAGGCGAATGGGTAAGAATGGAATGCAGTGGAGTGGAGAGGATTGGATTGGAGAAGATTAGATGTGGATGGAATGGAATGAATTGGTATGGATTGGAGAGGAGAGGAGTGGATTCTAGTGGAAAGGAAAGGAATGGAATTGAATGGAATTGAACGGAATGGAAAGGATTGGAATGGAATGGAATAGAATAGAATGGAATGGATTGGAATGGAATGGAAAGGAATGGAAAGGAATGGAATGGAATGGAATGGATTGGAGATGCCTGGAATGGAGATAAATGGGAAGGAATGGAATAAGGTGGAGTCAAGAGGAGTGGAGTGGAGAAGACTGGATTTGAATTGAATAGAATGGAATGCAAGGAATGTAACGGAATGGAATGGAATGCAGTGGATTGGAGTTGAGTGCATTGGAGTAGAATGGAACGGAATGGAAACTAAAGGAATATAATGGAATGCAATGAAACAGAATGAAAAGGAGTGGAATGGAATGGAATGCAATGGAATGGAGTGGAGGGGAGTGCAGTGTATTGGAAATGAATGGAATGCAGAGAAGTGTAGTGGAGTAGAATGGGAAGGAATGGAATGTAGTGTAGTGGAGTAGAGTGGAATGGAGGGAAGTGGAGTGGATACAGGAGGAATGGCATGGAATGCAATGGAATGGAATATAAGGGAATGCAGTGGATTGGAGTGGAGTTGCGTGGAAGGGAATGGAATGGAATGGAATGGAACAGAACGGAACGGAAAGGAATGGAATGGAAAAAGTAGCAGCGGAGTGCAGTGGAGTGGAATGGAGAAGAAAGGAAGGGAGTGGAGTGGAGTGCAATGGAGTGGAATGGAAAGGAATGAAATGGAAAGGATTGGACAGGAATGGAGGTGAATGCGAAGGAATGGAATGCAGTGGAGTGGAGAGGAATGGAGTGGAAAAGAGTGGATTTGAATTGAATGGAATGCATTGGAGTGGAGTGGAGTGGATTCTAGTGGAAAAGAACGCACTGGAAAGGAATGGAAAGGAATGGAATGGAATGCAATGGAATGGAATGGAATGGAACCGAATGGAAAAAAGGGCTGTGAAGTGCAGTGGACTGGAATGGAGAAGAAAAAAGGGAGTGGAAAGGAGTGGAACGGATTGGAATGGAATGGAATGGAATGGAGTGGATTGGAATGGAGGCAAATGGGAAGGAATGGAATGCAGTGGGGTGGAGAAGAGAGGAGTGGAGAAGAGTGGATTTGAATTGAATGGAATGGAATGGAATGGAAAAAAGTGCAGTGCAGTGGAGTGGAATGGAAAAGAAAAGAAGGCAGTGGAGTGTAGTGGAATGGAGTGGAATGGAATGGAAGAGAATGAAATAGAATGGAGTGGAATGGAGTGAGTTGGAATGTAGGCGAATGGGTAGGAATGAAATGTATTTGAGAGGAAAGGGGTGGAGTGAAGAAGAGTGGACTTGAATTGAATGGTATGGAACGGAATGGATTGGATTGGAGTTTAGTGGATTCTAGTGGAAAGGAAGGGAATGGAAGGGAATCGAAAGGAATGGAATGGAAAGATATGGAAAAAAGTGCAGTGCAGTGTATTGGAGTGGAATGGAGAAGAATGGAAGGGAGTGGGGAGGAGTGGAATGGAGTGGAATGGAATGGAATGCAATGGAATGAAATGGAATGGAAAGGATTAGACTGGAATGGAGGCGAATGGGAAGGAATGGAATACAGTGGAGTGGAGAAGAGTGGAGTGGGGAAGAGCGGATTTCAATTGAATTGAATTGAATGGATTGGAGAGGAGTGGAGTGGATTCTACTGGAAAAGAACCGAATGGAATGGAATGCAATGGAATGCAATGGAAAAAATTGCAGTGGAGTGTAGTGGAGTGGAATGTAGTAGAAAGCAAAGGAGTGGAGTGGAATGGAACGGAATGGAATTGAATCGAATGGAATGGAATGCATTGGATTGGAGTGGAGTGGATTTGAGTAGAATGAAAAAGAATGAAAAGTAATGGAATGGAATGGAATACAATGGAACGGAATGGAATGGAATGGAATGGAATGGAATGGAATGGAATGCAACGGAACGGAACGGAACGGAACGGAACGGAACGGAACGGAACGGAACGGAATGGAATGGAATGGAATGGAGTGGGGTGCAGTGTACTGGAATTCAATGAAATGGTGAGGAGTGTACTGGAGTGAAGTCGAATGGGAAGTAATGGAATGATGTGGAGTGGAGTGGAGTGGAATGGAGGGGAATAGAGTGGATTCATGAGGAATGGAATGGAATAGAATAGAATGGAATGCAGTGGATTGGATTGGAAGAGCGTAGAGTGGAATGGAATGGAATGGAAGGGAATGGAATGGAACGGAACGGAACATAATGGAACGGAATGGAATGGAATGGAATGGAATGAAGACAGTGTAGTGGAGTGCAGTGGGGTGGTACAGAGAAGAAAGGAATGGACTGGAGTGCAGTAGAATGGAGTGGAATGGAATGGCATGGAATGGAATGGAGTGGTTTGGAATGGAGGCGAATGAGAAGGAATGCAATGCAGTGGAGTGGAGTGGAGAAGAGTGGATTTGAATTGAATGAATTGGAATGGAATGGATTGGAGTGGAGTGGATTCTAACGGAAAAGAATGGAGTGGAATGGAATACCAAGGAATGGAATGGAAAAAGGTGCATTTGAGTGCAGTGGAGTCGAACTGAAAAGAAAGGAAGACAGTAGAGTGGAGTGGAATGGAATGGAATGGAATGGAATGGAATGGAATGGAATGGAGGTGAATCAGAAGGAATGGAATGCAGTGGAGTGGAGAGGAGTGGAGTGCAGAAGAGTGGATTTGAATGGAATGAAATGGAATGGAACAGATTGGAGTGGAGTGGAATGAATTCTAGTGGAACAGAATGGAAAGGAATGGAATGGAATGGAAAAAATTGCAGTGGAGTGCAGTGGAGTGGAATGGAGAAGAATGTAATGGAGTGGAGTGGAGTGGAATGTAGTGGAATGGAATGGAAAGGAATGGAATGGAATGGAATGGCGTGGACTGAAATGGAGGCGAATTGGAAGGAATGGAATGCATTGGAGTGGAGAGAAGTCGAGTGGGGAAGAATGGATTTTAATAGATTGGAATGAAATGCAGTGGAATGGAATAGAATGAAATAGAATAGAATGCAGTGGATAAAAGTGGAGTTGCGTGCAGGGGAATGGAATGTATTGGAATGGAATGAAATGTATTGAAATACAATGGAATGAAATGGAATGGAATGGAAAGGAAAGCGATGAAATGGAATGGAATGGAATGGAGAAAAGAGCAGTAGAGTGCAGTGGAGTGGAATGTAGAAGAAAGGAATGGAGTGGTGTAGAGTGGAATGCAGTAGAATGCAATGGAATGGAAAGGAGTAGACTGAAATGGAGGTGAATGGGAAGGAATGGAATGCAGTGGAGTGGAGAGGAGTTGAGTGGAGAAGAGTGGATTTGAACTGAATGGAATGGAATGGAAACGATTGGAGTGGAGTGGAGTGGATTCTAGTGGAAAAGAAAGCAATGGAATGGAACGGTACGGAATGAAATGGAATGGAATGGCATGGAATGGAATGGAATGGAATGGAATGGAGTGGAACTTAATGGAATGGAATGGAATGGAATTGAAAGGAATTAAAGTAAAGAATGGAATAGAATGGAATGGAATGGAAATGAAAGAAGTGCATGGGAGAGTACTAGAATGGAATGTAGAATAAAGGAAGGGATTGGAGTGGAGTGGAATGGAGTGGAATGGATTAGAATGGAATGGAATGGAATGGAATGGAATGGAATAGAATGGAGTGGACAGTAATGGAGGCGAATGGGAAGGAATGGATAGCAATTGAGTGGAGTGAGGTGGAGTGGATAAGAGTGGATTTTAATGGAATGGAATGGAATTGGAATGGAATGGATTGGAGCAGTGAAGAGTGGATTCTAGTGGAAAAGAATGGAATGGAATGAAATGGAAAAAAAGGACTGGAAAGTAATGGAAAGGAATGGAATGGAAAGGAATGGAATGGAAAAATCTGCAGTGGAGTGTAGTGGATTCGAATGGAGAAGAAAGGAATGCAGTGGGGTGGAGTGGAATGGAGTGCAATGGAATAGAATGCAATGGAATGCAATGGAATGGAAAGGAATGGAATGGAATGAAAAAAGTGTAGTGGAATGTGGTGGAGTGGAATGGAGAAGAAAGTAAGGGAGTGGAGTGGAGTAGAATGCAGTGGAATGGAATGGCATGGAATGGAATGGAATGGAATGGAATGGAATGGAATGGAATGGAATGGAATGGAGTGGAGTGGTTTGGAATGGAGGCGAATGGGAAGGAATGGAATGCAGTGGAGTGGAGTGGAATGGAGAAGAGTGGATTTGAATTGAATGGATTGGAATGGAATGGATTGGAGTGGAGTGGATTCTAATGGAAAAGAATGGAATGGAATGGAATACCATGGAATGGAATGGAAAAAAGTGCAGTTGAGCGCAGAGGATTTGAACTGAAAAGAAAGGAAGAGAGTAGAGTGGAGTAGAATGGAATTGAATGGAATGGAATGGAGGCGAATGGGAAGGAATTGAATGCAGTGGAGTGGAGAGGAGTGGAGTGGAGAAGAGTGGATTTGAAAGGAATGAAATGGAATGTAACGGATTGGAGTGGAGTGGAATGAATTCTAGTGGAAAAGAACGGAATGGAATGGAATGGAATGGAATGGAATGGAATGGAATGGAATGGAATGGAATGGAAAAAATTGCAGTGGAATGCAGTGGAGAGGAATGGAGAAGAAAGTAAGGGAGTGGAGTGGAGTGGAATGTAGTGGAATGGAATGGAATGGAATGGAATGGAATGGAATGGAATGGAATGGAATAGAATGGAGTGGACTGAAACGGAGGTGAATGGGAAGGAATGGAATGTATTGGAGTGGAGAGAAGTCAAGTGGGGAAGAGTGGATTTGAACTGAATGGAATGGAATGAAAACGATTGGAGTGGAGTGGAGTGGATTCTAGTGGAAAATAAAGCAAGGGAATGGAATGGTATGGAATGAAATGGAATGGAATGGAATGGCACAGAATGGAATGGAATGGAATGGAGTGGAATTTAATGGAATGGAATGGAATTGAAAGGAATTAAAGTAAAGAATGGAATAGAATGGAATGGAATGGAAACGAAAAAAGTGCATGGGAGTGTAGTAGAATGGAATGTAGAATAAAGGAAGGGATTGGAGTGGAGTGGAATGCAGTGGAATGGATTGGAATGGAATGGAATGGAATGGAATGGAATGGAATGGAATGGAATAGAATGGAGTGGACAGTAATGGAGGCCAATGGGAAGGAATGAAAGGCAATGGAGTGGAGTGAGATGGAGTGGATAAGAGTGGATTTTAATGGAATGGAATGGAATTGGAATGGAATGGATTGGAGCAGTGAAGAGTGGATTCTAGTGGAAAAGAAAGAATGGAATGGAATGGAAACAAAAGGAATGGAATGTAATGGAAAAGAATGGAATGGAAAGGAATGGAATGGAAAAAACTGCAGTGGAGTGTAGTGCATTGGAATTGAGAAGAAAGGAATGGAGTGGGGTGGAGTTGAATGGAATGGAATGGAATGGAATAGAGTAGACAGGAATGGAGACGAATGGGAACGAAGGGAATGCAATGGGGTGGAGAGTAGTGGAGTGGAGAAGTGTGGATTTGAATTGAATGGAAAGGTATGCAATGGAATGGGATGGAATGGAATGGAATGCAGTGGATTGGACAGGAGTGGATTGAGGTAGAATGGAATGGAATGGAAATAATGGAATGGAATGGAATACAATGCAATGGAATGAAAAGTAATGGAATGGAATTGAAAGGTGTGCAGTGGAGTACAGTGTATTGGAAATGGATGGAAAGCAGAGGAGTGCGGTGGAATGGAGTCGAATTTGAAGGAATGGAATGGACTTGAGTGGAATGGAAGGGAGGGGAATAGACTGGATTCAGGTGCAATGAAGTGTATTGTAATGGAATAAAAAGAAGTGGTTTGGAGTGGAATTCCGTGGAGGCGAATGGAATAGAATGGAAAGGAATGGAAAGGATCGGAATGGAAAAAAGTGCAATGGAGTGCAGTGGAGGGAAATTGTGAAGAAAGGAAGGGATTGGAGTGGAGTGGAGTAGAATGGAGTGGAATTGAATGGAATGGAATGGAATGGAGTGGACAGGAATGGAGGTGAATGGGAAGGAATGGAATGTAGTGAAGTGGGGAGGAGTAGAGTGTAGAAGTGTATATTTTAATTGAATGGAATGTAATGCAATGGATTGGAGTAGATTGTAGTTGATTCTAGCGGAAAAGAAAGGAATAGAGTGAAATTGGAATGGAATGGAATGGAATGAAATGGAATGGAATGGAATGGAATGGAATGGAATGGAATGGAATGGAATGGATTGGAATGGAATGGAATGGATTGGAATGGAATAGAATGGCATGTAATGGATTGGAATGGAATGGAATGGAACTGAATGGAATGGAAGGGAACGGTATGGAAAAAAGTGCAGTGCAGTGTAGTGGAGTGGAAGGGAGAAGAATGGAAAGGAGTGAGGAGGAGTGGAATAGAGTGGAATGGAATGGAACGGACTGGAATGGAATGGAATGGAGTGGACTGGAATGGAATGGAATGGAGTGGACTGGAATGGAGGCGAATGGGAAGGAATGGAATGCAGTGGAGTGGAGTGGAGTGAAGAGTGGATTTGAATTGAATGGATTGGAACGGAATGGATTGGAGTGGAGTGGATTCTAGTGGAAAAGAATGGAATGGAATGGAATACAATGGAATGGAATGGAAAAAATTGCAATTGAGCGCAGTGCAGTGGAACTGAGAAGGAAGGAAGAGAGTAGTGAGGAGTAGAATGGAATGGAATGGAATGGAATGGAATGGAGGCGAATGGGAAGGAATGGAACGCAGTGGAGTGGGGAGGAGTGGAGTGGAGAAGAGTGGATTTGAATGGAATGAAATGGAATGGAACGGATTGGAGTGGAGTGGAATGAATTCTAGTGGAAAAGGATGGAAAGGAATGGAATGGAATGGAATGGAATGGAATGGAATGGAATGGAGTGGAATGGAATGGAATGCAATGGAATGGAATTGAACGGAATGGAATTTAAAGAAATTGCAGTGGAGTGCAGTGGAGTGGAATGGAGAAAAAAGTAAGGGAGTGGAGCCGAGTAGAATGGAAGGGAATGGAATGGTGTGGAAAAAAATGCAGTGGAGTGCAGTGGAGTGCAATGGAGAAGAAAGAAAGGGAGTGGAGTGGAATGGAATGGAGTGGAATGGAATGGAACGGAATACAGTGGAATGGAATGGAATGGAGTGGAATAGAATGGAATGGAAAATTGCAGTGGAGTGCAGTTGAGTGGAATGGAGGAGAAAGGAAGAGAGTGGAGTGCAGTGGAATGGAGGGGAATGGAAAGGAATGGAATGGTATGGATTGGAGTGGAATGGAATGGAATGGAATGCAGTGGATTGGAGTGGAGTGGATTGGAGGAGAATGGAATTTAATTGAAAGTAGTGGAAGGGAATGAAATACAACGGAACGGAATGTAAAGGAATGCAATGGACTCGAGTGCAGTGTAATATATTTGAAATCAATGGAAAGGAGAGGGGTGGAGGAAGGAGGAGAGGAATGGGAAGGAATGGAATGGAATGGAATAGATTGGAGTGGAATGGAGGGTAGTAGAGTGAACACAGGTAGAATGGGATGGAATGGAATGACATGGAATGCAATGGTTTTGAGTATAATTGTGTGGAAGGGAATGCAATGGAATGGAATGGAATGGAATGGAATGGAATGGAATGGAATGGAATGGAATGGAGCAGAATGAAACGCAACGGAATGGAATGGAATGGAATGGATTGGATTGGAAAAAATGCATCGTAGTGCAGTATAGTGGAATGGAGAAGAAAGGAAGTTAGTGGAGTGGAGTGGAATGGAGTCCAATGGAGTGGAATGGAATGGAGTGGAATGGAAGCGAATGGAATGCAATGGAATGGAATGGAATGGAATGGAATGGAATGGAACGGAACGGAATGGAATGGAACTGAATGGAATGGAATGGCATGGAATGAAATGGAATGCAATCGAATGGAATGGAATGGAATGGAAAGGTCTGGAAGGGGATGGAAGGGAATGGAATTGAAAAAAGTGCAGTGGAGGGGAATGGAGAAGAAAAGAAGGGATTGGAGTGGGGAGGAATGGAGAGAAATGGAATGAAATCGATTGGAATGGAGTGGATTGGAACGGAGGCGAATGGAAAGGAATGGAATGCTTTGGAGTTTAGAGGAGTGGAGTGGAGAAGAGTGGATTTGAATTGAATGGAACGGATTGGAGTGGAGTGGCTTGAAGTGAAGTGGATTCTAGTGAAAAAGAATGGAATGGAATGGATTGGAATGGAATGGAATGGAATGGAATGGAATGGAATGGAATGGAATGAAATGGAATGGAATGGAATGGAATGGAATGGAATGGAATGGAATGAAATGGAATGGAATGGAATGGAATGGAATGAAATGGAATGGAATGGAATGGAATGGAGTGGAATGGCATGGCATGGAATGGCATGGAATGGAATGGAATAGAAAGGAAAGGAAAGGAATGGAATGAAAGGAAACAATGCAGTGTAGTGTAGTGGAGTGGAATGGAGAAGAAAGGAAGGGACTGGAGTGGAATGGAGTGCAACGAAATGGAATGGAATGGATTGGAATTAAGTGGACAGGAATGGAGGCCAATGCGAAGGAACGGAATACACTGGAGTGGAGAGGAGTGGAGTGGAAAACAGTGGATTTGAATTGAATGGAATGAATTGGAGTGGAGTGGACTGGAGTGGAGTGGATTCTAGTGGAAAACAATGGATTGGAATGGAATGGAATGGAATGGAATGGAATGGAATGGAATGGAATGGAGTGGAATGGCATGGCATGGAATGGCATGGAATGGAATGGAATAGAAAGGAAAGGAATGGAATGGAATGAAAGGAAACAATGCAGTGTAGTGTAGTGGAGTGGAATGGAGAAGAAAGGAAGGGACTGGAGTGGAATGGAGTGCAACGAAATGGAATGGAATGGATTGGAATTAAGTGGACGGGAATGGAGGCCAATGCGAAGGAACGGAATACACTGGAGTGGAGAGGAGTGGAGTGGAAAACAGTGGATTTGAATTGAATGGAATGAATTGGAGTGGAGTGGACTGGAGTGGAGTGGATTCTAGTGGAAAAGAAAGGAATGGAATGGAATGGAATGGAATGGAATGGAATGGAATGGAATGGAATGGAATGGAATGGAAAAAAGTGCAGTGCAGTGGAGTGGAATGGAAAAGAAAAGAAGGCAGTGGAGTGTAGTGGAATGGAGTGGAATGGAATGGAAGAGAATGAAATAGAATGGAGTGGAATGGAGTGAGTTGGAATGTAGGCGAATGGGTAGGAATGAAATGTATTTGAGAGGAAAGGGGTGGAGTGAAGAAGAGTGGACTTGAATTGAATGGTATGGAACGGAATGGATTGGATTGGAGTTTAGTGGATTCTAGTGGAAAGGAAGGGAATGGAAGGGAATCGAAAGGAATGGAATGGAAAGATATGGAAAAAAGTGCAGTGCAGTGTATTGGAGTGGAATGGAGAAGAATGGAAGGGAGTGGGGAGGAGTGGAATGGAGTGGAATGGAATGGAATGCAATGGAATGAAATGGAATGGAAAGGATTAGACTGGAATGGAGGCGAATGGGAAGGAATGGAATACAGTGGAGTGGAGAAGAGTGGAGTGGGGAAGAGCGGATTTCAATTGAATTGAATTGAATGGATTGGAGAGGAGTGGAGTGGATTCTACTGGAAAAGAACCGAATGGAATGGAATGCAATGGAATGCAATGGAAAAAATTGCAGTGGAGTGTAGTGGAGTGGAATGTAGTAGAAAGCAAAGGAGTGGAGTGGAATGGAACGGAATGGAATTGAATCGAATGGAATGGAATGCATTGGATTGGAGTGGAGTGGATTTGAGTAGAATGAAAAAGAATGAAAAGTAATGGAATGGAATGGAATACAATGGAACGGAATGGAATGGAATGGAATGGAATGGAATGGAATGGAATGGAATGGAATGGAATGGAATGCAACGGAACGGAACGGAACGGAACGGAACGGAACGGAACGGAACGGAATGGAATGGAATGGAATGGAATGGAGTGGGGTGCAGTGTACTGGAATTCAATGAAATGGTGAGGAGTGTACTGGAGTGAAGTCGAATGGGAAGTAATGGAATGATGTGGAGTGGAGTGGAGTGGAATGGAGGGGAATAGAGTGGATTCATGAGGAATGGAATGGAATAGAATAGAATGGAATGCAGTGGATTGGATTGGAAGAGCGTAGAGTGGAATGGAATGGAATGGAAGGGAATGGAATGGAACGGAACGGAACATAATGGAACGGAATGGAATGGAATGGAATGGAATGAAGACAGTGTAGTGGAGTGCAGTGGGGTGGTACAGAGAAGAAAGGAATGGACTGGAGTGCAGTAGAATGGAGTGGAATGGAATGGCATGGAATGGAATGGAATGGAATGGAATGGAATGGAATGGAATGGAATGGAATGGTTTGGAATGGAGGCCAATGGGAAGGAATGGAATACAGTGGAGTGGAGTGGAGAAGAGTGGATTTGAATTGAATGGATTGGAATGGAATGGATTGGAGTGGAGTGGATTCTAGTGGAAAAGAATGCAAAGGAGTGGAATACAATGGAATGGAATGGAATAGAATGGAAAAAAGTGCAGTTGAGCACAGTGGAGAGGAACTGAGAAGAAAGGAAGGGAGTAGACTGGAGTAGAATGGAAGGAAATGGAATGGAATGGAATGGAAAATTGCAGTGGGGTGCAACTGAGTGGAATGGAGAAGAAAGGAAGAGAGTGGAGTGCAGTGGAATGGAGGGGAATGGAAAGGAATGGAATGGTATGGATTGGAGTGGAATGGAAAGAAATGCAGTGGATTGGAGTAGCCTGGACTGGAGGAGAATGGAATTTAATTGAAAGTAATGCAATGGAATGAAATACAATGGAACGGAATGTAAAGGAATGGAATGGAGTCGGGTGGAGTGCAATGTATTGGAAATGAATTAAATGATGAACGGTGGAGGGCAGAGGAGAGAAATGGGAACGAATGCAATGGAGTGTAATAGACTGGAGAGGAATGGAGGGTAGTAGAGTGGATTCAGGTGTAATGGAATGGAATGGAATGGAATGGAATGGAATGGAATGGAATGGAATGGAATGCTTTTGCGTTTAATTCCGTGGATGGGAATGGAATGGAATAGAATGGAATGGAACGGAATGGAATGGAATGGAATGGAATGGAATGGAATGGAATGGAAAGGAATGGATTGGAAAAAATGCATCGGAGTGCAGTATAGTGGAATGAAGAAGAAAGGAAGTTAGTGGAGTGGAGAGGAATGGAGTGGAATGGAATGGAATGGAATGGAATGGAATGGAATGGAATGGAAGAGTGGACGGAATTGGAGGCGAATGGGAAGGAATGGAATACAGTGGAGTGCAGAGGAGTGCAGTGGAGAAGAGTTCATTTGAATTGAATGGAATGGAATGGAATGGATTGGAGAGAAGTGGAGTGGTTCTAGTGGAAAAGAAAGGAATGGAATGGAATGGAATGGAATGGAATGGAATGGAATGGATTGGAGTGAAGTGGAGTGGTTCTAGTGGAAAAGAAGGGAATGGAATGGAATGGAATGGAATGGAATGGAATGGAATGGAATGGCATGGATTGGAATGGAATGGAATGTAAAGGAATGGAAAGGAAGAGAATGGAATGGAATGGAATGGAATGGAATGGAATGGAATGGAATGGAATGGAATGGAATGGGAAAAAGTGCAGTGGAGTGCAGAAGAGTGGAATGGAGAAGAAAGGAACGGATTGGAGTGGAGTGGAATGCAGTGCAACGGAATGGAATGGAATGGAAGGGAAGGGATTGGAATGGAATAGAAAGGAACGGAATGGAAAGGAACAGAACAGAATGGAATGCAATGCAATGGAATAGTAAGGAATGGAATGGAGTGGCCTGGAATGGAGGCGAATGGGATAGAATGGAATGCAGTGGAGTGGAGCAGACTGGAGTTGAGAAGAGTGGATTTGAATGGAATGGAATGGAATGGAATGAAGTGGAGTGGAATGGAATGGAATGGAATGGAATGGAATGGAATGGAATGGAATGAAGTGGAATGGAATGGAATGGAATGAAGTGGAATGGAATGGAATGGAATGGAATGGGAAAAAGTGCACTGATGTCTAGTGGAGTGCAATGGAGAAGAAAGGAAGGGAGTGGAGTGGAGTGCAATGCAGTAGAATTGAATGGAATAGAATGAAATTGAGTGGACTGGAATGGAGGCGAATGGCAAGGAATGGATTGCAGTGGAGTGCAGAGGTGTGTAGTGGAGAAGAGTGAATTTGAATGGAATGGAATGGAATACAATGGAATGGAATGGAATGGAATGGAATGGAATGGAATGGAATGGAATGGAGTGGAGTGGAGTGGAGTGGAGTGGAGTGGATTGGATTGTATTGTATTGCAATTGAATTGTATGGAGAGGATTGTAGTGGAGTGGAGTGGAAGGGGAAGAAATGGAATGGAGTGGAGTGGAGTAGTGGTAGAGTGGAATCAGTTGGAGTGGATTGGAATGGAATAGAATGGAATGGAATGAAATGCAGTGGATTGTAATCAAGTTGCGTGGAGTGCAATGGAATGGAATGGAATGGAACGGAACGAAATGGAATGGAAAAGAGTGCAGTGGACTGCAGTAGAGTGGAATGGAGGAAAAAGGACGGGAGTGGGGTGGAGTGCAATGGAGTGGAATGGAATGGAACACGTTGGAATGGAATGTAGGCGAATGGAATGGAATACAATTGAATGGAATGGAGGCGAATGGGAAGGAATGGAATTCAGAGTTTGGAAAGGAGTGTAGAGGAGAAGAGTGGATTTGAATTGAAGGGAATGAAATGGAATGGATTGGAGGGGAGTGGAGTAGATTCTAGTGGAAAAGAAGGGAATGGAATGGAATGCAATGGAATGGAATGGAATGGAATGCAATGGAATGGAATGGAATGGAATGGAATGGAATGGAATGGAATGGAATGGAATGGAATGGAATGGAATGGAATCAAACGGAATGGAATGAATTGGAGAGTCCTGGAATGGAGGCGAATGGGAAAGAATGGAATAAAGTGGACTGTAGAGGAGTGGAGTGGAGAAGAGTAGATTTGAATTGAATGGAAAGGGAAGTAATGGATTAGAGAGGAGTGGAGTGGATTCTAGTGGAAAAGAATGGAATGGAATGGAATGGAATGGAATGCAAATGAATCGCATGGAATTCAATGGAATGCAATGGAATCGAATTGAATGGCATAGAATGGAATTGAATGGAAAGGAAAAGAGTGCAGTGTAGTGCAGTGAAGTAGAATGTAGAATAAAGGACGGGAGAGGAGTGCAGTGGAATGGAATGGAATGGAATGAAATGAAGTGGAATCGAATGGAATCGAATGGAATGGAATGGAATGGAATGGATTGGAATGGAATGAAGTGGAATGGAATGGAACGGAGGGGATTGGAATGAAGGCGAGTGGGAAGAAATGGAATGCAGTGTAGTGGAGAAGAGTGGAGTGCAGAAGAGTGGATTTGAATTGAATGGAATGGAATGCAATTGTTTGGAGTGGAGTGGAGTGGATTTTAGTTGAAAAGAATGGAATGGAATGGAATAGAAAGGAATGGAATGGAATGGAATGGAATGGAATGGAATGGACAGGAATGGAACGGAATGGAATGGAATGGAATGGCCAGGAATGCAGTCGAGTGGAAAGGAATGGAATGGTATGGAGTGGACTGTAATGCAGGCGAATGGGTAAGAATGGAATGCAGTGGAGTGGAGAGGATTGGATTGGAGAAGATTAGATGTGGATGGAATGGAATGAATTGGTATGGATTGGAGAGGAGAGGAGTGGATTCTAGTGGAAAGGAAAGGAATGGAATTGAATGGAATTGAACGGAATGGAAAGGATTGGAATGGAATGGAATAGAATAGAATGGAATGGATTGGAATGGAATGGAAAGGAATGGAAAGGAATGGAATGGAATGGAATGGATTGGAGATGCCTGGAATGGAGATAAATGGGAAGGAATGGAATAAGGTGGAGTCAAGAGGAGTGGAGTGGAGAAGACTGGATTTGAATTGAATAGAATGGAATGCAAGGAATGTAACGGAATGGAATGGAATGCAGTGGATTGGAGTTGAGTGCATTGGAGTAGAATGGAACGGAATGGAAACTAAAGGAATATAATGGAATGCAATGAAACAGAATGAAAAGGAGTGGAATGGAATGGAATGCAATGGAATGGAGTGGAGGGGAGTGCAGTGTATTGGAAATGAATGGAATGCAGAGAAGTGTAGTGGAGTAGAATGGGAAGGAATGGAATGTAGTGTAGTGGAGTAGAGTGGAATGGAGGGAAGTGGAGTGGATACAGGAGGAATGGCATGGAATGCAATGGAATGGAATATAAGGGAATGCAGTGGATTGGAGTGGAGTTGCGTGGAAGGGAATGGAATGGAATGGAATGGAACAGAACGGAACGGAAAGGAATGGAATGGAAAAAGTAGCAGCGGAGTGCAGTGGAGTGGAATGGAGAAGAAAGGAAGGGAGTGGAGTGGAGTGCAATGGAGTGGAATGGAAAGGAATGAAATGGAAAGGATTGGACAGGAATGGAGGTGAATGCGAAGGAATGGAATGCAGTGGAGTGGAGAGGAATGGAGTGGAAAAGAGTGGATTTGAATTGAATGGAATGCATTGGAGTGGAGTGGAGTGGATTCTAGTGGAAAAGAACGCACTGGAAAGGAATGGAAAGGAATGGAATGGAATGCAATGGAATGGAATGGAATGGAACCGAATGGAAAAAAGGGCTGTGAAGTGCAGTGGACTGGAATGGAGAAGAAAAAAGGGAGTGGAAAGGAGTGGAACGGATTGGAATGGAATGGAATGGAATGGAGTGGATTGGAATGGAGGCAAATGGGAAGGAATGGAATGCAGTGGGGTGGAGAAGAGAGGAGTGGAGAAGAGTGGATTTGAATTGAATGGAATGGAATGGAATGGAACAGAGTGGAGTGGAGTGGAATCCAGTGGAGAAAAATGGAATAAAATTGAATGGAATGGAATGGAAAAAAGTGCAGTGGAGTGGAATGGAGAAGTAAGGAAGGGATTGGAGTGGAATGCAGTGGAATGGAATGCAATGGAATGGAAAGGAATGGAATGGAATGGAGTGAACTGGAATGGAGGCAAATGGGAAAAACAATGCAGTGGACAGGAGAGGAGTGGAGTTGAGAAGAGTGGATTTGAATTGAATGGAATGGAATGGATTGCAGTGGAGTGGAGTGGATTCTAGTGGAAAAGAATGGAATGGAATGGAATGGAATGGAATGGAATGGAATGGAATGGAATGGCCCGGAATGGAGTGGAATGAAATGGAGTGGAATGGTATGGAACGGAGTGGACTGTAATGAAGGTGAATGGGAACGAATGGAATGCAGTGGCGTGGAGAGGAGTGGATTGGAGAAGAGTAGATGTGATGGAATGGAATGAATTGGAATGGATTGGAGTGGAGTGGAGCAGATTTTAGTGGAATGGAATGGAATGGAATGGAATAATGGAATGGAATGGAATGGAACTGAATGGAATGGAAAGGAATGGAATGGAATGTATCAGAATGGAATGGAATGGATAGGAGAGGCCTGGAAAGGAGGAGAATGGGAAGGAATGGAATGCCATACAGTGGAGAGGAATGGAGTGGAGAAGAGTGGATTTGAATTGAATAGAATGGAAAGCAAAGTAATGTAACGGAATGGAATGGAATGCAGTGGATTGAAGTGGAGTGAATAGTAGAATGGAAAGGAATGGAAAGTAAAGGAATGGAATTGAATACAATGGAACGGAATGATAAGGAATGGAATGGAATGGAGAGGAGTGTAGTGGAGTGGAGAGGAATGGGAAGGAATGGAATGTAGTTGAGTGGAGTGGAACGGAGGGGAGTAGAGTGGTTTCAGCTGGAATGGAATGGAATGGAATGCAGTGGATTGGAGTGGAGTTGCGTGGAGGGGAATGGAATGGAATGGAATGGAATGGAATGGAAAGGAATGGAATGGAAAAAATTGCAGAGGAGTGCAGTGGAGTGGAATGGAGAAAAAAAGAAGGGAATGCAGTGGAGGGGAGTAAAGTGGAAAGGAACGGAATGGAATGGAATGAATTAGACAGGAATGGAGGCAAATGGGAAGGAATGGAATGCAGTGGACTGGAGAGGAGTGGAGTGGAGAAGAGTGCATTTGAATTAAATGTAACGGATTGAGTGTAGTGGAGTGGGTTTTAGTGGAGAAAAATGAACCGGAATGGAATGGAAAGAATGAAATGGAATGGAAGGGAAAGCAATGGAATGGAATGGAATGGAACGGAATGGAAAAAAGTGCAGTGGAGTGCAGTGGAGTGGAATGCAAAAGAAAGGATGGGAGTGGAGAGGAGAGGAACAGAGTGGATTGGAAAGGAATGGCATGGAATAGAATGGAGTGGATTGGAATGGAGATAAATGGGAAGGAATGGAATGCAGTGGAATGGAGAAGAGTGGAGTGGAGAAGTGTGGATTTGAATTGAATCAAATGGAATGGAATGGAATGGAATGGAATGGAATGGAATGGAATGGAATGGAATGGAATGCAATGGAAGAGTGGAGTGGAGTGGATTCCTGTTGAGAAGAATGGAATAAAATGGAATGGAATGGAAAAAAGTACAGTGGAGTGTAGTGTAGTGGAATGAAGAAGAAAGTAAGGGAGTGGAGTGGAATGCAGTGGAATGGAACGGAATGGAATGGAATGGAATGGAATGGAATGGAGTGGACTGGACTGGAATTGAGGCGACTAGGAAGGAATAGAACGCAGTGTACTGGAGATGAGTGCAGTGGAGAAGAGTGGATTTGGATTGAATGGAATGGAATTATATGGATTGGACTGGAGTGGATTGGATTCTAGTGGAAAATAATGGAATGAACTGAATGCAATGGAATGAAATGGAATGGAATTGAATGGAAAGGAGAGGAATGAAATGGAAAAGTATGGAATAGAATGGAATAAACTGCAGTGGACTGCAGGGGAGTAGAATGGAGAAGAAAGGAACGGAGTGGAGTGGAGTGGAATGGAGTGGAATGGAATGGAATGGAATGGAAGGCAATGGAATGGAATGGAGTGGATTGTAATGGAGTCGATTGGGAAGGAATGGAATGCATTGGAGCACAGAGGAGTTGAGTTGAGAAGAGTGGATTTTAAATGAATGGAATGGAATGGAATGGATTGGAGTGGAGTGGAGTGGATTCAAGTGGAAAATAATGGAATGGAAAGGAATGGAATGGAAGGGAAGGGAATGGAACGGAATGGAAGGGAATGGAATGGAATGCAATGGAATGGAATGCAATGCAATGGAATGGAATAGAATGCAATGGAATGTAATGGAATGGCATGGAATGGAATGGCATGGCATGGCATGGCATGGCATGGAATGTAATGGAATGGAATGGAATGGAATGGAATTGAAAGGAATCAAAAGGAATGGAACGGAATGGAATGCAATGGCATGGAATGGAATGGAATGGAATGGAATGGAATGGAATGGAATGGAATGGAATGGCATGGCATGGCATGGAATGGCATGGCATGGCATGGAATGGCATGGCATGGCATGGAATGGCATGGCATGGCATGGAATGGCATGGCATGGCATGGAATGGCATGGCATGGCATGGAATGGAATGGCATGGAATGGAATGGAATGGAATGGCATGGCATGGCATGGCATGGAATGGAATGCAATGGAATGGAATGGAATGGAATGGAAAGGAATGGAATGGAATGGAATGGAAAAAATGCAGTGTAGTGTAGTAGAATGGACTAGAGAAAAAGGAAGGGAGTGGATTTGAATGGAGTGGAGTGGAATGGAAAATGAATGGAATGGAATGGAATGGAATGGAATGGAATGGAATGGAATGGAATGGAATGGAATGGAATGGAATGGAAAGGAGGCGAATGGGAAGGAATGGAATGCCGTGGACTGGAGAGGAGTGGAGTGGAGAAGACTATTTTTGAATTGAAGGCAATGGATTGGAATGTATTCGAGTGGAGTCAAGTGGATTCTAGTGGAAAAGAATGGGAT
Source organism: Symphalangus syndactylus (assembly GCF_028878055.3). Classification (NCBI taxonomy): domain Eukaryota; kingdom Metazoa; phylum Chordata; class Mammalia; order Primates; family Hylobatidae; genus Symphalangus; species Symphalangus syndactylus. The sequence goes on along the minus strand of NC_072434.2, from coordinate 42,996,214 downwards.
GGAATGGAATGGAATGGGATGGAATGGAATGGAATGGAAATGAATGGATTGGAATTCAATGGAATGCAATGGAATGGAATGGACTGGAATTGAAAGGAATTGAATGGAACAGAATGGAATGCAATGGAATGTAACATAATGGAATGGAATGGAATGGAGCAAAGTGGATAAGAGTGCAGTGGAGTGGAATGGAGAATAAAGTAAGGGAATGCAGTGGAGTGGAATGGAATGAAATGGAATTGAATGCTATGGAGGGGATTGGAATGAAGGTGAATGGGAAGAAATGAAAATCAGTGGAGTGGAGAGGAGTGGAGAAGAGTCTATTTGAATTGAATGGAATGGAATGCAATGGATCTGAGTGGAGTGGAGGGGATTCTAGTTGAAACGAATTGAATGGAATGCAATGGAGTGGAATGGCCCGGAATGCAGTGGAATAGAAAGGAACAGAATAGAATGGAATGGAATGGAGTGGACTGGAATGGAAGCAAATGGGAAGGGATAGAATGCAGTGGAGTGGATAGGAATGGAGTGGAGAAGAGTAGATGTGGATGGAATGGAATAGAATGGAAGGGATTGGAGTGGAGTTGATTGCATTCCAGTGGACAATAATGGAATGGAATGGAATTGAATGGAATGGAGTGGATAAAAGTGCAGTGGAGTTAATTGGATTCGAATGGAGAAGAAAGGAAGGGAGTGGAGAGGAGTGGAAAGACTGGAAAGGTATGTAATGGAATGGAAGGGAATGGTATGGAATGGAGTGGAATGGAATGGAGGTGAATGTGAAGGAATGGAATTCAGTGGAGTGGGGAGGAGTGGAGTGCAGAAGAGTGGATTTGAATTGAATGGAACGGAATGGAATGGATTGGAGTAGAGTGGAGTGGATTCTAGTGGAAAATTATGGAATGGAAAGGAATGGAATGGAATGGAATGGAATGGAATGGAATGGAATGGAAGGGAATGGAATGGAATGGAAAAAAGTGCAGTGGAGTGAAGTGGATTGGAATGGAGAAGAAAGGAAGGGAGTGGAGTGGACTGGAAAGGAGTGAATGCAATCGAATGGAATGGAATAGAATGGAATGGAATGCAATGCAATGCAATGGAGTGCACTGCAATGGAGGCGAATGGGAAGGAATGGAATTCAGAGGAATGGAGATGATTGGAGTGTGAATTGCCATTGAATATAATGGAATCGAATGGATTGGAGTGGAGTGGAGTAGATTCTAGTGGAAAATGGAATGGAATGGAATGGAATGGAATGGAATGGAATGGAATGGAATGGAATGGAATGGAATGGAATGGAACCTAAAAAAATTGTACTGGAGTGCAGTGGAGTGGAGTAGAGAAGAAAGGAAGGGAATGGAGTGGATTGGAATGGAATGGAATGGAATGGGGTGGAGTGGAGCGCAGTGTATTTGAAATGAATGGAATGGAGAGGAGTGTACTGTTGTGGAGAGAAATGGGAAGGAATGGAATTGAGGGGAGTGGAGTGGAGTGCAATGGAGGGGATTAGAGTGGATTCAGGTGGAATGGAATGGAATGGAAGAGAACAGAATAGAATGGAATGCAGAGGATTGGAGAGGAGTTGCGTGGAGTGGAATGGAATGGAGTGGCATGGAATGGAATGGACTGGAATGGATTGGAATGGAATGGAATGGAATGGAATGGAATGGAATTCAATGAAATGAAATGAAAGGTAAAGGAATGGAAAAATGTGCAGTGCAGTGCAGTGCAGTAGAGTAGAATTGAGAAGAAAGGAAGGGAGTGGAGTGGAGTTGAATGGAGTGTAATAGCATGGAATGGAATGGAATGGAAAGCAATGGAAGAGAATGGAATCGAATGGAATGGAATGGGCTGCATTGGAATGGAATGGAGATGAATTGAAAGGAATGCAAGGCAGTGGAGTGGAGAGAAGTGGAGTGGAGAAGAGTGGATTTGAATTGAAAGGAATGGAATGGATTCGAGTGGAGTGGAGTGAATTCTATTGGAAAACAATGGAATGGAGTGGAACGGAACGGAATCAAATGGAATGGAAAGCAATGGAAAAAAGTGCAGTGGAGTACAGTGAAGTGGAAAGGAGAAGAAAGGGAGGGGGTGGAGTGGATTGGAAAGGAGTGGAATGGAATGGAAAGGAATGGAATGGAATGCAATGGAATGGAATGGACTGAAATGCAGGCGAATGGGAAGGAATGCAATGCAGTAGAGTGGAGAGGAGTGCAGTGCAGAAGTGTGAATTTGAATAGAATGTAACGAATTGGAGTGCAGTAGAGTGGATTGTAGGAGAAAAGAATGGAATAGAATGGATTGGAATGGAATGGAATCGAATGGAATGGAATGGAATGGAATGGAATGGAATGGAATGGAATGGAATGGAATGGAATGGAAAAATATGGTGTGCAGAGGAAAGGAATGGAGAAGTAAGGAAGGGAGTGGAGTGGAGTGGAATGGAGTGGAATGGAATGGAATGAATTGGAATGGAATGGAATGGAATGGAATGGAATGGAATGGAATGGAATGGAGTGGAGAGGACTGCAATGGAGGCAAATGGGAAGGAATGGAATGCAGTGGAGTGGAGAGCAGTGGAAAGGGGAACAAATGACGGGACTGGAGTGGAGTGGAATGGAATGGAATAGAATGGAATGGAATGGAACAGAATGGAATGGAATGGAACGGAACGTAATGCAGTGGATTGGAATGGAAGTCAATGGGAAGGAATGGAATGCAGTGGAGTGGAGAGGAGTGCAGTGGAGAAGTGTGAATGTGAATAGAATGTAATGGAATGGAATGGATTGGAGTGGAGTTTAGTGGATTCTAGTGGAAAAGAATGCAATGCAGTCTAATGGAATGGAATGGAAGAGAATGGAATGGAATGGAATGGAATGGAATGGAATGGAATGGAATGGAATGGAATGGAATGGAAAACAAAGTGGAATGTAATGGAATGGAATTGAGAAGAAAGGAAGGGAGTGGAGTGGAGTGCAATTTGGCGGAATGGAATGGAATGCAATGGAATGGAATGGAATGGAGTGGACTGAAATGCAGGCGAATGGAAAGGAATGCAATGCAGTGGAGTGGAGAGGAGTGGAGTGTGGAAGTGTGAATTTGAATAGAATGTAATGGAATGTAACGGATTGGAGTGGAGTAGAGTGGATAGTAGGAGAAAAGAATGGAATGGAATGGAATGGAATGGAATGGAATGGAAAAAAGTGGTGTGCAGAGGAAAGGAATGGAGAAGTAAGGAAGGGAGTGGAGTGGAGTGGAATGGAATGGAATGAATTGGAATGGAATAGAATGGAGTGGAGTGGATTGCAATGGAGGCAAATGGGAAGGAATGGAATGCAGTGGAGTGGAGAGCAGTGGAAAGGAGAATAAATGACGGGACTGGAGTGGAGCAGAATGGAATGGAATTGAATGGAAAAAGTGGACTGCAGAGGAAACGAATGGAGAAGTAAGGAAGGGAGTGCAGTGGAGTGGAAAGAGTGGAATGGAATGGAATGGAATGGAATGGAATGGAATGGAATGGAGTGGAGTGGACTGCAATGGAGGCAAAAGGGAAGGAATGGAATGCAGTGGAGTGGAGAGCAGTGGAAAGGAGAATAAATGACGGGACTGGAGTAGAGCAGAATGGAATGGAATTGAATGGAAAAAAGTGGAGTACAGAGGAAACGAATGGAGAAGTAAGGAAGGGAGTGCAGTGGAGTGGAAAAAGTGGAATGGAATGGAATGAATTGGAATGGAATGGAATGGAATGGAGTGGAGTGGACTGCAATGGAGGCAAAAGGGAAGGAATGGAATGCAGTGGAGTGGAGAGCAGTGGAAAGGAGAATAAATGACGGGACTGGAGTGGAGTGGAATGGAATGGAATGCAATGGAATGCAGCGGATTGGAATGGAAGTGAATGGGAATGAATGGAATGCAGTGGAGTGGACAGGAGTGCAGTGGAGAAGTGTGAATGTGAATAGAATGTAATGGAATGGAATGGATTGGAGTGAAGTTTAGTGGATTCTAGTGGAAATGAATGGAATGGAATCTAATGGAATGAAATGGAATGGAATGAAATGGAATTGAAAAAAAGTGGAATGTAACGCAATGGAATTGAGAAGAAGGGAACGGAGTGGAGTGGAGTGGAATTTGGTGGAATGGAATGGAATGCAATGGAATGGAATGGAAAAGAATGGAACTGAATTTAGTGGAGTGGACTGGAATGGAGGAGAATGTGAAGGAATGGAATGCAGTGGAGTAGACCGGAGTGGTAATGGAGAATAACGGAAGGCAGTAGAGTGGAGTGGAATGGAATGGAATGGAATGGAATTAAATGGAATGGAAAGGAATAGAGTGGATTCAAATGGAGGCGAATGGAAAGCAATGGAATGCAGTGGAGTGGAGAGGCGAGGAGTAGAGAAGTGTGAATTTGAATTGAATGGAATGGAATGCAATGGAATGGAATGGAATGCAGTGGATTGGAGTGGAGTGGTTTGGAGTAGAATGGAATGGAATGGAAAGCAATGGAATGGAATGGAAAACAAAATATCGGAATGAAAAGGCATGGGATGGAATGCAATGGACTGTAGTGCAGCGCAGCATATTTGAAATGAATGGAATGGAGAGGAGAGTAGTGCAGTGGAGTGGAATGGGAAGGAATGGAATGGAGTGGAATGGAGTGGAGTGAAAGGTAGGGGAGTAGAGTGGCTTCAGGTTGCAATGAATGGAATGGGATAGAACGGAAAAGAATGGAATGCAGAGGATTGGATGGGAGTTGCATGCAGGGGAATGGAATGGAATGGAAAGGATTGGAATGGAATGCAATGCAATGGAATGCAATGCAATGGAATGGAATGCAAAGGAATGGATAGCAATGGAATGGAATGGAATTGGAGTGCAGTGGAGTGGATGCTAGTGGAAAAGAATTGAATGGAAGGGAACAGATTGGAATGGAATGGAATAGAATGGAATAGAGTGGACTGGAATGGAGGGGAATGGGAAGGATTGGAATGCAGTGGAGTGGAGAGAAGTGGAGTGGATTGGAGAAGAGTGGATTGAAGTTGCATGTAATGGAATGGAATGGATTGGAATGGAGTGGAGTGGATTCTAGAGGAAAGGAAAGGAATGGAATGAAATGGTACAGAATGGAATGGAATGGAATGGAATTTATTGGAATGGAATGCAATGGAATGGAATGGAATGGAATGGAAAGGAATGAAGTGGATTGGAATGAAGTGGATTGGAGTAGAATGTAATGGAATGGCAAGTAACATAATGGAAAGGCATACAATGGAACGTAATGAAAAGGAATGGAATGGAATGGAATGGAATGGAATGGAATGGAATGGAATGGAATGGAGTGCAGTGGAATGCAGTGTATTTGAAATGAACGGAATCGAGAGGAGTGTAGTCGGGTGGAGTGGAATGGGAAGGAATGGAATGGAGTCGAGTGGAGTGGAATGGAGAGGAGTAGAGTGGATTCATGTGGAATGGAATGGAATTGAATATAATGGAATAGAATGGAATGAAGTGGATTGGAGTGGAGTTGCATGGAGGAAAATGGAATGGAATGGATTGGAATGCACTGGAATGTACTGGAATGGAATGGATTCTAATGGAATGGAATGGAAATGAATGGAATGGAAAGGAATGGAATGGAATGGAATGGAATGCAATGCAATCCAATGGAATGGAATGGAATGGAATGGAATGCAATGGAATGGAATGGAATGGAAAAAAGTGCAGTGGAGTCCAGAGAAGTCGAATGGAGAATAAAGGAAGGGAGTGGAGTGGAGAGGAATGGAGTGGAATCAAATTGAATGGAATGGAAGGGAATGGAATGCAATGGACTGGAATGGAATGAAGGCGAATGGGAAGGAATGGAATGAAGGGGAGTGGAGGGGAATGGAGTGCAGAAAAATGAATTTGAATTGAATGTAATGGAATATAATGTACCGGAGCGGAGTGGGGTGGATTCTAGTGTAAAAGAATGGAAAGGAATGGAATGGAATGAAATGGAATGGAATGGAAAAATGTGCATTGGAGTGTATTACAGGGGAATGGAGAAGAAAGGAAGGGAGTGCAGTGGAGTTGAATGTAGTGGAATGGAATGGAAATGAATAGAAGGGAAAGGAATGGAATGGAATGGAATGGACTGGAATGGAATGGAATGGAATGGAATGGAATGGAATGGAATGGAATGGAATGGAATGGAATGGAATTTAGTGGACTGGAATGGAAGTGAACAGGGACGAATGGAATGCAGTGGAGTGGAGAGGATTGGAGTGGAGAAGAGTGAAATTGAAATGATTGGAATGCAATGCAATGGAATGGAATGGAAAGGAATGGAATGCAGTGGATTGGAGTGGAGTGGATTGGAGTAGAATGGAATGGAATAGAAAGGAATGGAAAGAAATGGATTACAGTGAAAAAAATGAAAAGGAATGGAATGGAAAGGAATAGAGTGGAGTGGATTGCAGTGTATTTGAAAGGAATGGAATGGACAGGAGTGTAGTGGCGTGGAGTGGAATGGGAAGAAATGGAATGGAGGGGAGTGGAGTGGAGTGGAATGCAGGGGATTAGAGTGGATTCACGTGGAATGGAATGGAATGGAATAGAATGGAATGCAGTGGATTGGAGTGGAGTTGCATGGAGTGTAATGAAATGGAATGGAATGGAATGGATTGGAATGGAATGGAATGCAATGGAACGGATTGGAATGGAATGGAATGGAAAAAGTGCAGTGTAGCGCAGTGAAGTGGAATGGAGAAGAAAGGAAGGGAGTGGAGAGGAGTGGAATGGAGTGGAATGGAATGGAATATACCTGAATGGAATGGCATGGAGTGGACTGGAATGGAGGCGAATGGGAAGGAATGGAATGCAGTGGAGTGGAGAGGAGTGGAGTGGAGAAGAGTGGATTTGAATTGAATGGAATGGAATGGAATGGAATGGATTGGAGTGGAATGGAGTGGATTCTATTGGAAATACTGGAATGGAATAAAATGGAATGCAATTGAAAGGAATGCAATGGAAAGGAATGGAATGTAATGGAATGGAATTGAATGGAAATAAGAGCAGGGGAGTGTAATGAAGTGGAATGAAGAAGAAAGGAAGGGAGTGGAGTGGAGTGCAATGGAGTGGAATGGAATGGAATGGAATAGATTGGAGTAGAGTGTAGTGGATTCTAGCACAAAAGAACAGAACGGAATGGAATGGAATGGAATTGATTGGAATGGACCGGAATGCAATGTAATGGAATGAAATGGAGTGGACTTGAATGGAGGTGAATGTGAAGGTATGAATTGCAGTGGAGTGGAGAGGAGTGGAGTGGAGAACAGTAGATTTGTATTGATTGGAATGCAAAACAGTGGAATGGAATGGAGTGGAATGGAATGGAATGGAATGGAATGAAAAGTCATGGAATTCAAAGGCAAACAAAGGAACGAAATGAAAAGGGATGGAATGGTATGGAATGGAGTGGAGGGGACTGCAGTTTATATGAAATGAATGAAATCGAGAGGAGTGGAGTGGAGTGGAGTGGAATGGGAAGGAATGGAATGGAGTGGAGTGGAATGGACAGGAGTAGAGTGGATTCATGAGGAATGGAAGCAAATGGAATATAGTAGAATAGAATGGAATGCAGTAGATTGGAGTGGAGCTGCATGGAGGAAAATGGAAAGGAATGGAATGAAATGGACTGGAATGTATATTAATGGAAGGGAATGGAATGGAATGGAAAAAGGTGCAGTGGAGTGAAGAGGAGTGGAACGGAGAAGAAAGGAAGGGAGTTTAGTGGTGTGGAATGGAGTGGAATGGAATGGAATTGAATGGAATGCAATGGAAAGGAATGGAAAGGAGTTGACTGGAATGGAGGCGAATGGGAAGGAATGGAATGCAGAGGACTGGAGAGGAGTTGAGTGATGAAGAGTGTATTAGAACTGAATGGAATGGAATGGAATCGATTGCAGTGGAGTGGAGAGCGTTCTAGTGGAAAAGAATGGAATGGAATGGAATGAAATGAAATGGAATGAAATTATAGGAAAGGAAAGGAAAGGAATGGAATGGAATGGAATGGAATGGAATGGAATGGAATGGAATGGAAAAAATGCAGTGGATTGAAGTGGAATAGAATGGAGAAGAAAGGAAGGTAGTGGATTGGAGTGGAATGGAGTGGAATGTAGTGTAATGTAATGGAATGGAATGGAATAGAACAGAATAGAATGGAATGGAATGGGGTGGAATGGAATGGAGGCAAATGGGAAGGAATTCAAGGCAGTGGAGTGGAGAGGAGTGGAGTGGAGAAGAGTGGATATGAAATGAATGGAATGGAATGGAATGCAATGGAAGGCAGTGGCTTGGAGTGGAGTGGATTGAAGTCGAATGGAATGGCATGGAAAGTAATGGACTGGAATGGAATACAATGGAGCAGAATGAAAAGGAATGGAATTGAGTGGAGTGGATTGCAGTGTATTGGAAATGAATGGAATGGAAAGGAGTTTAGTAGAGTGGAGTGCAATGGGAAGGAATGGAATGGAGTGGACTGGAGCGGAGTGGAATGGACGGGAGTAGAGTGGATTCAGGTGGAATGGAACGGAATGGAATATATTGGAATGAAATGGAATTCAGTGGACTGGAATGGATTTTCATGGTGGGAAATCAAATGAAAAGGAATGGAATGGAATGGAATGGAATGGAATGGAATGGAATGGAATGGAATGGAACGGAATGGATAAAGTGCAGTGGAATGCAGTGGGGTGGAATGGAGGAAAATGGAAGGGAGTGGAGTGGAGTGGAACGGAGTGGAATGGAATGGAATGGAATGCAATGGAATGGAATGCAATGGAATGGAATGGAATGGAATGGAGTGGACTGGAATGGAGGTGAATGGGAAGGAATGGAATGCTGTGGAAGGGGGAGGAGTGGAGTTGAGAAAAGCGGAATAGAATTGAAAGGAATGGAATGGAATGGATTGGAGTGTAGTCGAGTGGATTCTAGTGGAAATGAATGGAATGGAATGAATTTGAATGGAATGGAATGGACTGGAATGGAATGGACAAAAGTGCAGTGGAGTGCACTGGATTGCAATGGAGAAGAAAGGAAGTTAGGGGTGTTTAGTGCAATGGAGTGGAAGAGAATGGAGTGGAATGCAACGGTGAAATAAAATGTGAGCTGACGTTGTGCCCCTGCAATCCAGCTAGGGTTAAAGATTGAGAACTCATTGAAAGAAAGGAATAGAAAAGAATAGTGTGGAATAGAATGGAGTGGAATGGAATGGAATGGAATGGAACGGAACAGAATGGAATGGAATGGAGAGCAATCGGGTGGAACAGAACGGAATGGAGTGGAATGGAATGGATTGGAATGGAATGGAAAGCAATACAATGGAATGGAATGGAATGGAATGGAATGGAATGGAATGGAATGGAATGGAGTGCAATGGAACGGAACAGAATGGAATGGAATGGAATGGAATGAAATGGAGTGCAATGGAACGGAACAGAATGGAATGGAATGGATTGGAATGGAATGGAAAGCAATGCAATGGAATGGAATGGAATGGAACGGAATGGAACGAAACGGAACTGAATGGAATGGAATGGAATGCAATGGAAAGGAATGGAAAGGAGTGACATGGAACGGAATGGAATGGAATGGAATGGAATGGAATGGAATGGAATGGAAAGGAATGCAATGCAATGCAATGCAATGCAATGGTGAAATAAAATGATAGCTGACATTGTGCCACTGCAATCCAGACAGGGTGAGAGATTGAGAAATTGTTGAAAGAAAGCAATAGAATAGAATAGTGTGGAATGGAATGGAATGCAACGGAATAGAATGAAATGGAATGGAATGGAAACTTTGGAATGGAATGGAATGGAATGGAATGGAAAGGATTGAAACGGTGAAATACAATGTGAGCTAAAATTGTGCCACTGCAATCCAGCTGGGAGACAGACTGAGGAATTGTTAAACAAAGGAATAGAATAGAATAGTGTGGAATGGAATCCAGAGGAATGGAATGGAATGGAATGGATGGGATGGAATGGAATAAAATTGAATGGAGTGGAATGGAATGGAACGGACTGCAATGGAACGGAATGGAGTAGAATGGAATGAAATGCAATGCAATGGAATAGAATGGAATGGAATAGAATGGAATGGAATGGTGAAATAAAATGTGGGCTGACATGGTGCCACTACAATCCAGCAAGGGTGAGAGATTGAGAACTTGATGAAAGAAAGGAAAAGAATAGAGTATTGTGGAATGGAATGGAATGGAATGGAAGGGAATGGAATGGAATGGTGAAATAAAAGTTGACCTGATGTTGTGCCACTGCAATGCAGCCAGGATGACAGATTGACAACTTGTTGAATGAAAGGAATAGAATGGAAGAGTGTGGAATGGAATGGAATGCAATGGAGTGCAATGGAACGGAATGGAACGGAATGGAATGAAATGGAATGGAACAGAAAGGAATGGAATGGAATGGAATGCCATGGAATGGAATGGAGTGCAATGGAGGGGAGTGGAAAGGAAGGGGATGAAATGAATTGGAATGTAATGGAATGGAATGGAAAGAAACAGTGAAATAAAATGTGAGCTGTTATTCTGCCAGTGCAATCCACCCAGGGTGACAGATTGAGAACTTGTTGAAAGAAAGGAATAGAATAAAATATTGTGGAATGGAATGGAATGGAATACAACAGAATGGAATGGAATGAAATGCAGTGCACTGGTGCAGAATGAAATGGAATGAAATGAAACGGAATGGAATGGAACGGAATGGAACGGAACAGAATGGAATGGAATGGAATGCAATGCAATGGAAGGGAATGGAGTTCAATGCAATGGAAAGGAATGGAATGTAGAGAAATGGAATGGAATGGCATGGCATGGCATGGAATGGAATGGAATGGAATGGAATGGAATGGAATGGAATGGAATGGGGAAATGAAATGTGAGCCAACATTGTGCCACTGCAATCCAGCCAGGGTGACAGATTCAGAACATGTTGAAAGAAAGGAACAGAATAGAATAGTGTGGAATGGAATGGAATGGAACGCTAAGGAATGGAATGGACGGATTGGAATGGAATGGACTGGAATGGAATGGAATGCGATTGAATGGAATGGAAATCAATGGAATGGAATAGAGTGCAATGGAACGGAATGCAATGGAATGCAATGCAATGGAATGGAATGGAATGGAATGGAATGGAATGGAATGGAATGCAATGGAATGGAATGGAACGGTGAAATAAAATGTGAGCTGACATTATGCCACTGCAATCCACCCAGAGTAACAGATTGAGAAATTGTTCAAAGAAAGGAAAAGAATAGAATAGTGTGGAATGGAATGGAATGGAATGGAATGGAATGGAATGGAATTGAAATGAATGGAATCGAATCGAACAGAATGGAATTGAACGGAATGGAATGGATTGGAATGAAATGGAATGCAATGGAAAGGAATGAAATGGAATGGATTGGAATGGAAGGGAATGGAATGGAATGGAATGCAATGGAAGGGAATGGGATGGAATGGAATGGAATGGGATGGAATGGAATGGAATGGAATGGAATGGAATGGAATGGAATGGAATGGAATGGAATGAAATCGAATGGACCAGTATGTCATGGAACGAAACGGAGTGGAACGGAATGAAAAAGAATGGAATTAAATCGAATGGAACGGAATGTAATGGAACGCAGTGGAATGGAATGGAGGGAAATGCAATGGAATGGGATGGAACGGAATGGAAAGAAATGGAATAGAATGGAATGGTGAAATAAAATGTGAGCTGACATTGTGCCACTGCAGTCCAGCCAGAGTGACATATTGAGAAGTTGTTGAAATAAAGGAATAAAGCAGAATAATGTGGAACGAAATGGAATGGAATGGAATGGAATTGAACAGAATGGAATGGAATGGAATGGAATGGAATGGAATGGAATGGAATGGAATGGAATGGAGCCGAAAAAAATGAAACAGAATGAAATGGAATGGAATGGAGTGCAATGGAATGGAATGGACTGGAATGGAAGGAAATGGAATGGAATGCAATAAATGCAATGGAATGGAATGGAAAAAATGCAATGGAATGGAATGGAATGGAACGGACTGGAATGAAACTGAATGGAAAGGAAGGGAATGGAGTTAAATGGAATGGAATGCAATGGAGTGCAATGGAATGGAACAGAACAGAATGTAAAGAAATGGAATGGAATGGAATGGAATGGAATGGAATGGAATGGAATGGAATGGAATGGAATGGAATGGAATAAAACAGTGAAATAAAGGTTGAACTGACAATGTGCCACTGCAATCACGCCAGGGTGACAGATTGAGAACTTATTGAAAGAAAGAAATAGAATAGAATAATTTTGAATGGAATGGAATGGAGTGCAATTGAACGGAATGGAACGGAAAGGAATGAAATGGAATGGAACAGGATGGAAGGAAATGGAATGGAATGGAGTGCAATTGAACGGAATGGAACGGAAAGGAATGAAAGGGAATGGAACAGGATGGAAGGAAATGGAATGGAATGGAATGGGATGGAATGGAATGGAATGGAATGGAATGGAATGGAATGGAATGGAATGGATTGGAATGGAATGGAATGGAATGGAATGGAATGGAATGGAATGGAATGGAATGAATGGAATGGAATGGAATGGAATGGAATGGAATGGAATGGATTGGAATGGAAGGGAATGCAATGGAATGGAGTTCAATGGAACCTAATGGAGCTCAATGGAATGCAATGGAATGGAATGGAATGGAATGGAATGGAATGGAATGGAATGAAACAGGGAAATAAAATGTCACCTGACATTGTGCCACTTAAATCCAGCCAGCGTAAAAGATTGAGAACTTGTTGAAAGATAGGAATATAATAGAATACTATGGAATGGAATGGAATGGAATGAATGCAATGGAATGGAATGAATGGAATGGAATGGAATGGATTGGAATGGAAGGGAATGCAATGGAATGGAGTTCAATGGAACTTAATGGAGCTCAATGGAATGCAATGGAATGGAATGGAATGGAATGGAATGGAATGGAATGGAATGGAATGGAATGGTGAAATAAAATGTGAGATTACATTGTGCCTATGCAATTCAGCCAGCGTGAAAGATTAAGAACTTGTTGAAAGAAAGCAATATACTAGAATAGTGTGGAATGGAACGGAATAGAATGGAATATAAAGGAATGGAATGGAATTGAGTGCAATGGAATGCAATGGAATGGAATGGAATGCAATGGAATGGAATGGAATGCAATGGAATGGAATGGAATGCAATGGAATGCAACGGAAAAGAAAGGAATGGAATGGAATGGAATGGAATGAAATGGAATGGAATGGAATGCAATGGAATGGAATGGAATGGAATGGAATGGAATGGAATGGAATGGAATGGAATGCAATGCAATGGAATGCAATGGAATGGAATGGAAGCGAACAGAGAAATAAAATGTGATCTGACATTGTGCCACTGCAATCCAGCCAGGGTGAAGCACTGAGAACTTGTTTAAAGAAACTGATAGAATAGAGTGGAATGGAATGGAATGGAGTGCACTGCAATGGAACGGAATTATGGAATGGAATGGAATGGAATGGAATGGAATGGAATGGAATGGAATGGAATGGAACGGAATGGAACGGAATGGATTGGGACGGAGAAATAAAATGTGAGCTGATATTGTGCCCCTGCAATTCAGCCAGGGTGACATATTGAGAAGATGTTGAAAGAAAGGAATAGAATAGAATAGAGTGGAATTGAATGGAATCGAATGGAGTGGAATGGGATGGGATGGGATGGGATGGGGTGGGATGGAATGGAATGGAATGGAATGGAATGGAATGGAATAGAACAGTGAAATAAAATGTGAGCTGATGTTGTGCCACTGCAATGCAGCCAGGATGACAGATTGAGAACTTGTGGAATGAAAGGAATAGAATAGAAAAGTGTGGAATGGAATGGAATGGAATGGAATGGAATGGAATGGAATGGAATGGAATGGAATTGAGTGGAGGGCAATGGAACGGAATGGAACGGAATCGAATGAAATGGAATTTAACGGAATGGAATGGAATGGAATGGCATCGAATGGAATGGAGTGCAATGGAACGGAGGGGAAAGGAAGGGAATGAAATGGACTGGAATGGAATGGAATCGAATGGAATGAAATGGGGAAATAAAATGTGGGCTGTTGTTGTGCCAGTGCAATCCAGCCAGGGTGACAGATTGAGAAATTCCTGAAAGAAAGGAATAGAATAAAAGTGTGGAATGGAATGGAATGGAATGGAATGGAATGGAATGGAATGGAATGGAATGGAATGGAATGGAACGGAATGGAATGGAATGGAATGGAACGGAATGGAATGGAATAAAACGGAATGGAATGGAATGAAAGGGAATGGAGTGCAACGGAACGGAATGGAATGGAATGGAATGGAATGGAATGGAATGGAATGGAATGGAATGGAATGGAATGGAATGGAATGGAATGGAATGGAATGCAATGGAATGCAATGGAAGGGAATGGAGTGCAATGTCATGGAAAGGAATGGAATGTAGAGAAATGGAAAGAAGTCGAGTGGAGTGGAATGGAATGGAATGGAATGGAATGGAAGGGTGAAATAAAATGTGAGCCAGCATTGTGCCACTGCAATCCAGCCACGGTGACAGATTGAGAATATGTTGAAAGAAAGGAACAGAATAGAATAGTGTGGAATGGAATGGAATGGAATGTTAAGGAATGGAATGGATGGATTGGAATGGAATGGAATGGAATGGAATGGGATTGAATGGAATGGAAATCACTGGAATAGAACAGAGTGCAATGGAGCGGAATGGAACGGAATGCAATGCAATGGAATGGAATGGAATTGAATGGAATGGAATGGATTGGAATGGAATGGAATGGAATGGAAAGGTGAAATAAAATGAGAGATGACATTGTGCCACTGTAATCCACCCAGAGTAACAGGTAGAGAAATTGTTCAATGGAAGGAATAGAATGGAATAGTGTGGAATGGAATGGAATGGAATGGAACCAAATTGAATGGAATCGAATCAAACGGAAAGGAATTGAACTGCATGGAATGGAATGGAATGGAATGGAATGGAATGGAAAACAATGGAATGGAATGGATTGGAATGGAAGGCAATGGAATTGAATGGAATTGAATGGAAGGGAAGGGAAGGGAAAGGAATGGAATGGAATGGAATGGAAAGGAAAGGAAAGGAAAGGAAAGGAAAGGAAAGGAAAGGAAAGGAAAGGAAAGGAAAGGAAAGGAAAGGAAAGGAATGGAAAGGGAAAGAAAGGAATGGAATGGAATGGAATGGAATGGAATGGAATGGAATGGAATGGTGAAATAAAATGTGTGGTGACTTTGTGCCACTGCAATCCAGCCAGGGTGACAGATAGAGAACTTGTTGAAAGAAAGGAATAGAATACAATAGAATGGAGTGATATGGAATTCAAATAATTCAATGGAATGGAATGGAATGGAATGGAAAGGAATGGAATGGAATGGAACTTTGAAGTAAAATGTGAACTGATATTGTGCCACTGCAATCCAGCCAGGGTGACAGATTGAGAATGTGTTGAAGGAGAGGAATAGAATACAATAGTTTGGAATGGAATTGAATGGAAAGGATTGGAATGGTGAAATAAAATGTGACCTGACATTGGGCCACTGAAATCCAGTCATGGAGACAGACTGAGAACTAGTTGAAAGAAAGGAATAAAATAGAATATTGTGGAATGGAAGGGATTGCAATGGAACTGAATAGAATGGAATGAAACGAAATAGAATGGAACGGAAAGGAACGGAACAGAACGGAATGGAACAGATTGGAATGGAATGGAACCGAATGGAATGGAATGGAATGCAGTGAAACGGAACGGGATGGAACGGAATAAAACCAAATGGAATGGAATTTAATGTAATAATGGAATGGAATGGAACGGTGAAATAACATGTGAGCTGACATTGTGCCACTGCAATCCAGCCAGGGAGACAGATTGAGAAATTTTTGAAAGAAAGGAACAGAATAGAATAGTGTGGAATGGAATGGAATGGAATAGCATGGCATGGCATGGCATGGCATGGCATGGAATGGAATGGAATGGAATGGAATGGAATGGAACGGAGTGCAATGGAATGGCATGGAAGAGAATGGAACGAAATGGAATGGAATGGAATGCAATGGAATGGAATGGAATGGAACGGTGAAATAAAATGTGAGCTGACATTGTTCCACTGCAATTCAGCTAGGGTGACAGATTGAGAACTTATTGAAAGAAAGGAACAGAATAGAAGAGTGTGGAATGGAATGGACTGAAATGGAATGGAATGGAATGGAAAGGAATAGCAGGGAATGGAATGGAATGGAATCGAATTGAATCAAATTGAATTGAATGGAATGGAACAGTGAAATAATGTGAGAGCTGACATTGTGCCACTGCAATCCAGCCAGGGAGACAGATTGAGGAATTTTTGAAAGAAAGGAACAGAATGGAATAGTGTGGAATGGAATGGAATGGCATGGCATGGAATGGAATGGAACGGAGTGCAATGGAATGGCACGGAAGAGAATGGAACGAAATATGGAATGGAATGGAATGGAATGGAATGGAATGGAATGGAATGGAATGGAATGGAATGGAATGGAATAGAATGGTGAAATAAAATGTGAGCTGACATTGTGCCACTGCAATGCAGCCAGGGTGACAGATGGAGAACTTGTTGAAAGAAAGAAATAGAATAGAATACTGTGGAATGGAATGGAGTGCAATGGAAAGAATGGAACGGAATGGAATGAAACGGAATGGAATGCAATGGAATGGAATGAAATGGAATGGAACGGTGAAATACAATGTGAGCTGACATTGTGCCACACCAATCCAGCCAGGGTGACAGATTGAGAACTTGTTGAAAGAATGGAATAGAAGAGACTAGTGTGGAATGAAATGGAATGGAATGGAATGGAATCTAATGGAACGGAAAGAAATGGAATGGAATGGAAAGGAGTGGAATGGAATGGAACAGAATGGAATGGGTTGCATTAGAACAGAGTGCAACGGAATGGAATGGAATGGAATGGAATGGAATGGAATGGAATGGAATGGAATGGAATAGAATGGTGAAATAAAATGTGAGCTGACATTGTGCCACTGCAATCCAGCCAGGGTGACAGATGGAGAACTTGTTGAAAGAAAGAAATAGAATAGAATAGCGTGGAATGGAATGGAGTGCAATGGAAAGAATGGAACGGAATGGAAAGAATGGAACGGAATGGAATGCAATGGAATGGAATGGAATGGAATGGAATGGAATGGAATGGAATGGAATGGAATGGAATGGAACGGTGAAATAAAATGTGAGCTGACATTGTGCCACACCAATCCAGCCAGGGTGATAGATTGAGAACTTGTTGAAAGAATGGAATAGAAGAGAATAGTGTGGAATGGAATGGAATGGAATGGAATGGAATGGAATGGAATGGAATGGAAAGGAGTGGAATGGAATGGAACGGAATGGAATGGGTTGCATTAGAACGGAGTGCAACGGAATGGAATGAAATGAATGGAATGGAATGGAATGGAATGGAATGGAATGGAATAGAATGGAATAGAATGGAATGAACGGTGAAATGAAATGTGAGCTGACATTGTGCCACTGCAATCCAGCCTGAGTGACAGATTGAGAACTTGTTGAAATAAAGGAACAGAATACAATAGTGTGCAATGGAATTTAATGGAATGGAATGGAATGGAATGGAATGTTGAAATAAAATGTGAGCTGACATCGTGCCACTGCAATCCAGCCAGGGTGACAGATTAAGAACGTGTAGAAAGAAAGGAATAGAATAGAATAGTGTGGAATGCAATGCAATGGAATAGAATGTAATGGAATGGAATCTAATGGAATGAAATGGAATGGAATGGAGTGCAATGAAACGGAATGGAATGGAATGGAATCGAATGGAATTGAATGGAGTGCAATGAAATGGAATGGAACGGAATGGAAAGGAATGGAATGGAATGGAGAGCAATGGAATGGAATGGAATGGAATGGAATGGAATGGAATGGAACGGAACGGAACGGAACGGAACGGAACGGAATGGAATGGAATGGAATGGTGAAATAAATTGTGAGCTGACATTGTGCCACTACAAACCTGCCAGGGTGACAGATTCAGAACTTGTTGAAAGAAAGGAACAGAATAGAACAGTGTGGAATGGAATGGAATGGAATGGAATGGAATGGAATGGAATGGAATCTAATGGAACGGAAAGAAATGGAATGGAATGGAAAGGAGTGGAATGGAATGGAACAGAATGGAATGGGTTGCATTAGAACAGAGTGCAACGGAATGGAATGAAATGAATGGAATGGAATGGAATGGAATGGAATGGAATGGAATAGAATGGTGAAATAAAATGTGAGCTGACATTGTGCCACTGCAATCCAGCCAGGGTGACAGATGGAGAACTTGTTGAAAGAAAGAAATAGAATAGAATACTGTGGAATGGAATGGAGTTCAATGGAAAGAATGGAACGGAATGGAATGAAACGGAATGGAATGCAATGGAATGGAATGGAATGGAATGGAATGGAATGGAATGGAATGGAATGGAATGGAATGGAGTGGAATGGAATGGAATGGAATGGAATGGAATGGAATGGAATGGAATGGAATGGAATGGAATGGAATGGAATGGAACGGTGAAATAAAATGTGAGCTGACATTGTGCCACACCAATCCAGCCAGGGTGACAGATTGAGAACTTGTTGAAAGAATGGAATAGCAGAGAATAGTGTGGAATGGAATGGAATGGAATGGAATGGAATGGAATGGAATGGAATCTAATAATGGAATGGAATGGAATGGAATGGAATCTAATGGAATGGAATGGAATGGAATGGAATGGAATGGAATGGAATGGAAAGGAGTGGAATGGAATGGAACGGAATGGAATGGGTTGCATTAGAACGGAGTGCAACGGAATGGAATGAAATGAATGGAATGGAATGGAATGGAATGGAATGGAATGGAATGGAATGGAGTGGAATGGAATGGAATGGGATGGAATAGAATGGAATGAACGGTGAAATGAAATGTGAGCTGACATTGTGCCACTGCAATCCAGCCTGAGTGACAGATTGAGAACTTGTTGAAATAAAGGAACAGAATACAATAGTGTGCAATGGAATTTAATCGAATGGAATGGAATGTTGAAATAAAATGTGAGCCGACATCGTGCCACTGCAATCCAGCCAGGGTGACAGATTAAGAACGTGTAGAAAGAAAGGAATAGAATAGAATAGTGTGGAATGCAATGCAATGGAATAGAATGGAATGGAATGGAATCTAATGGAATGAAATGGAATGGAATGGAGTGCAATGAAACGGAATGGAATGGAATGGAATCGAATGGAATTGAATGGAGTGCAATGAAATGGAATGGAACGGAATGGAAAGGAATGGAATGGAATGGAAAGCAATGGAATGGAATGGAATGGAATGGAATGGAATGGAATGGAATGGAATGGAATGGTGAAATAAAGTGTGAGCTGACATTGTGCCACTCCAAACCTGCCAGGGTGACAGATTCAGAACTTGTTGAAAGAAAGGAACAGAATAGAACAGTGTGGAATGGAATGGAATGGAATGGAATGGAATGGAATGGAATGGAATGGAATGGAATGCAATGCAATGCAATGGAATGAAACGGAATGGAATGGAATGGAACGGTGAAATAAAATGTTAGCTGACATTGTGCCACTGCAATCCAGCCGGGGTGACTGATGGCGAAATTTTTGAAAGAAAGGGACAGAATAGAATAGTGTGGAATGGAATAGAATTGAGTGCAAAGGAAGGAAATGGAATGGAAGGGAACGAAACGGAATGGAATCACATGCCATGGAGTGGAATGGAATGCAATGGAATAGAATGGAATGGAACACTGAAATAAAATGTGAGCTGACATTGTGCCACTGCAATCCAGCCAGGGTGACAGACTGAAAACTTGTAGAAAGAAAGGAATAGAATACAATACTGTGGAATGGAATGGAATGGAATGGAATGGAATGGAATGGAATGGAATGGAATGGAATGGAATGGAGTGCAATGGAACAGAGTGGAACGGAATGGAACGAAATGAAATTATGGAATGGAACGGAATGGAATGGAATGAAATGGAATGGAATGGAATGGAATGGAATGGTTAAATAAAACGTGAGCTGACATTGTGCCACTGCAATCCTGCCAGGGTGACAGATTGAGAACTTTTTGAAAGAAAGGAACAGGATAGAACAGTGTGGAATGGAATGAAATGGAATGGAATGGAATGGAGTGCAATTGAATGGAATGAAACGGAATGGAATGAAACGGAATGGAATGGAATGGAATGCAATGGAATGGAATGGAACGGAATAGAATGGAATGGAGGGTAATGGAACGGAATGGGACAGAATGGAATGAAATGAAATGGAATGGAATGGAATGGAATGGAATGGAATGGAATGGAATGGAATGAAATGGAGTGGAATGGAATGGAATGGTGAAATAAAACGTCAGCTGACATTGTGCCACTGCAATCCAGCCATGGTTAAAGATTGAGAACTTGTTGAAAGAATGGAATAGAATCCAATAGTGTGGAAGGGAATGGAATAGAATGGAATGGATTGGAATGGAATGCAATGGGATGGGATAGTATGGGATGGGATGGAATGGAATGGAATGGAACAGAATGAAATGGAGTTCAATGGAACGGAATGGAATGGAATGGAATGAAATATAATGGAATGGAATGGAATGGAATGGAATGGAATGGAATATAAAGGTGAATAAAATTGTGAGCTGACATTGTGCCACTGCCATCCAGCCATGGTGACAGATTGAGAACTTGTTGAAGAATGGAATAGAATAGAATAACGTGGAATGGAATGGAATGGAATGGAACAGAGTGCAGTGGAATGGCATGGAATGGAATGGAATGGAATGGAATGGAATGGAATGGAATGGAATGGAATGGAATGGAATGAAATTGAACTGAACGGAATGGAATGGAATGGGACGGAGTGCCATGGAACGGAATGGAATGGGACGGAGGGCCATGGAACGGAATGGAATGGAACTGAATGAAATTGAATTGAATGGAATGGAATGGAATGGAATGGAATGGAATGGAATGGAATGGAATGGATTGGAATGGAATGGGATGGGATGCGATGGGATAGGATGTGATGGGATGGAATTGAATGGAATGGAACGGAATGGAATGGAGATCAGTGGAATGGAATGGAACAGAATGCAATGAAATGGAATGGAACGGAATAGAATGGAATTGAGTTGAATGGAATAGAAAGCTGAAAAAAATGTGAGCTGACATTGTGCCACTGCAATCCAGCCAGTGTGACAGATTGAGAACTTGTTGATAGAAAGAAATAGAATAGAATAGTGTGGAATGGAATGGAATGGAATGGAATGGAATGGAATGGAATGGAATGGAATGGAATGGAATGGAATGGAAAGGAAAGGAATGGAGTGCAATAGAACGGAATGGAACAGAATGGAACGAAATGGAATGGAATGGAATGGAATTGAGTGGAATGGAATTGAATGGAACGGAACAGTGAAATAAAATATGAGCTGTCATTATGCCACTGCAATCCAGCCAGGGTGACAGATTGAGAACTTGTTGAAAGAAAGGAATAGAATAGAATAGTGTGGAATGGAATGGAATGGAATGGAATGGAATGGAATGGAATGGAATGGAATGGAATGGTTAAATAAAATGGGAGCTGACATTGTGCCACTGCAATCCTGACAGGGTGACAGATTGAGAACTTTTTGAAAGAAAGGAACAGGATAGAACAGTGTGGAATGGAATGAAATGGAATGGAATGGAATGGAGTGCAATTGAATGGAATGAAACGGAATGGAATGAAACGGAATGGAATGGAATGGAATGGAATGGAATGGAATGGAATGGAATGGAATGGAATGCAATGGAATGGAATGGAACGGAATGGAATGGAATGGAGGGTAATGGAACGGAATGGGACAGAATGGAATGAAATGAAATGGAATGGAATGGAATGGAATGGAATGGAATGGAATGGAGTGGAATGGAATGGAATGAAATGGAGTGGAATGGAATGGAATGGTGAAATAAAACGTCAGCTGGGTTTGTGCCACTGCAATCCAGCCATGGTTAAAGATTGAGAACTTGTTGAAAGAATGGAATAGAATCCAATAGTGTGGAAGGGAATGGAATAGAATGGAATGGATTGGAATGGAATGGAATGGGATGGGATAGTATGGGATGCGATGGAATGGAATGGAATGGAAGAGAATGGAATGGAGTTCATTGGAACGGAATGGAATGGAATGGAATGAAATATAATGGAATGGAATGGAATGGAATGGAATGGAATGGAATGGAATGGAATGGAATGGAATGGAATATAAAGGTGAATAAAATTGTGAGCTGACATTGTGCCACTGCAATCCAGCCATGGTGACAGATTGAGAACTTGTTGAAGAACGAAATAGAATAGAATAACGTGGAATGGAATGGAATGGAATGGAATGGAATGGAATGGAATGGAATGGAATGGAATGGAATGGAACAGAGTGCAATGGAATGGAATGGAATGGAATGGAACGGAACGGAACGGAATGGAATGGAATGGAATGAAATTGAATTGAATGGAATGGAATGGAATGGGATGGAGTGCCATGGAATGGAATGGAATGGAACTGAATGAAATTGAATTGAATGGAAGGGAATGGAGTAGAATGGAATGGAATGGAACGGTGAAATAAAATGTGAGTTGACATTGTGCCACTGCAATCCAGTCAGGGTGACAGATTGAGAAGTTTTTGAAAGAAAGGATTAGTATAGAATAGTTTGGAATGCAATGGAACGGAATGGAATGGAATGGAGTGGAATCTAATGGAATGAATGGAATGGAATGGAATGGAATGGAATGGAATGGAATGGAATGGAATGGAACGGAATAGAACGGGTAAATAAAATGTGAGCTGACATTGTGCCACTGCAATCCAGCCACAGTGACAGATTGAGAACTTGTTGAAAGAATGGAATATAATAGAATAGTGTGGAATGGAATAGAATAGTGTGGAATAGAATGGAATGGAATGGAATGGAATGGAATGGAATGGAATGGAATGGAATGGAATGGAATGGAATGGAATGGAATGGATTGGGATGGGATGGGATGGGATGGGATGGGATGGGATGGGATGGGATGGGATAGGATGTGATGGGATGGAATGGAATGGAATGGAACGGAATGGAATGGAGATCAGTGGAATGGAATGGAACAGAATGCAATGAAATGGAATGGAATGGAATAGAATGGAGTTGAGTTGAATGGAATAGAAAGGTGAAAAAAATGAGAGCTGACATTGTGCCACTGCAATCCAGCCAGTGTGACAGATTGAGAACTTGTTGATAGAAAGAAATAGAATAGAATAGTGTGGAATGGAATGGAATGGAATGGAATGGAATGGAATGGAGTGCAATAGAACGGAATGGAACAGAATGGAACGAAATGGAATGGAATGGAATGGAATTGAGTGGAATGGAATTGAATGGAAAGGAACGGTGAAATAAAATATGAGCTGTCATTATGCCACTGCAATCCAGCCAGGGTGACAGATTGAGAACTTGTTGAAAGAAAGGAATAGAATAGAATAATGTGGAATGGAATGGAATGGAATGGAATGGAATGGAATGGAATGGAATGCAATGGAACGGAGTGGAACGGAATGGAACGAAATGAAATTATGGAATGGAATGGAATGGAATGGAATGCAATGGAATGCAATGGTTAAATAAAATGTGAGCTGACATTGTGCCACTGCAATCCTGCCAGGGTGACAGATTGAGAACTTTTTGAAAGAAAGGAACAGAATAGAAAAGTGTGGAATGGAATGAAATGGAATGGAATGGAATGGAGTGCAATTGAATGGAATGAAACGGAATGGAATGAAACGGAATGGAATGGAATGGAATGGAATGGAATGGAATGGAATGGAATGGAATGGAACGGGATGGGATGGGATGGGATGGAATGGAATGGAATGGAATGCAATGGAATGGAACGGAACAGAATGGGATGGAATGGAGGGAAATGGAACGGAATGGGACAGAATGGAATGAAATGAAATGAATGGAATGGAATGGAATGGAATGGAATGGAGTGGAATGGAATGGAATGGAATGGAATGGAATGGAATGGAATGGAATGGAATGGTGAAATAAAACGTTAGCTGACTTTGTGCCACTGCAATCCAGCCATGGTTAATGATTGAGAACTTGTTGAAAGAATGGAATAGAATGCAATAGTGTGGAAGGGAATGGAATAGAATGGAACGGATTGGAATGGAATGGAATGGGATGGGATAGTATGGGATGGGATGGAATGGAACAGAATGGAATGGAGTTCAATGGAACGGAATGGAATGGAATGGAATGAAATATAATGGAATGGAATGGAATGGAATGGAATGGAATGGAATGGAATATAAAGGTGAATAAAATTGTGAGCTGACATTGTGCCACTGCAATCCAGCCATGGTGACAGATTGAGAACTTGTTGAAGAATGGAATAGAATAGAATAACGTGGAATGGAATGGAATGGAATGGAATGGAATGGAATGGAATGGAATGGAATGGAATGGAATGCAATGGAACAGAGTGCAATGGAATGGAATGGAATGGAATGGAATGGAATGGAATGGAATGGAATGGAACAGAGTGCAATGGAATGGAATGGAACGGAATGGAATGGAATGGAACGGAACGGAACGGAATGGAATGGAATGGAATGGAATGGAATGAAATTGAATTGAATGGAATGAAATGGAATGGGACGGAGTGCCATGGAATGGAATGGAATGGAACTGAATGAAATGGAATGGAATGGAATGGAATGGAATGGAATGGAATGGAATGGAATGGAACGGTGAAATAAAATGTGAGTTGACGTGCCACTGCAATCCAGTCAGGGTGACAGATTGAGAAGTTGTTGAAAGAAAGGAATAGTATAGAATAGTTTGGAATGGAATGGAACGGAATGGAATGGAATGGAGTGGAATCTAATGGAATGAATGGAATGGAATGGAATGGAATGGAATAGAACGGGTAAATAAAATGTGAGCTGACATTGTGCCACTGCAATCCAGCCACAGTGACAGATTGAGAACTTGTTGAAAGAATGGAATATAATAGAATAGTGTGGAATGGAATAGAATAGCGTGGAATGGAATGGAATGGAATGGAATGGAATGGAATGGAATGGAATGGAATGGAATGGGATGGGATGGGATGGGATGGGATGGGATGGGATGGGATGGGATGGGATAGGATGTGATGGGATGGAATGGAATGGCATGGAATGGAATGGAATGGAATGG
This sequence comes from Symphalangus syndactylus, assembly GCF_028878055.3. Lineage (NCBI taxonomy): Eukaryota > Metazoa > Chordata > Mammalia > Primates > Hylobatidae > Symphalangus > Symphalangus syndactylus. The sequence goes on along the minus strand of NC_072434.2, from coordinate 42,970,755 downwards.
AATGGAATGGAATGGAGATCAGTGGAATGGAATGGAACAGAATGCAATGAAATGGAATGGAATGGAATAGAATGGAATTGAGTTGAATGGAATAGAAAGGTGAAAAAAAGTGAGCTGACATTGTGCCACTGCAATCCAGCCAGTGTGACAGATTGAGAACTTGTTGATAGAAAGAAATAGAATAGAATAGTGTGGAATGGAATGGAATGGAATGGAATGGAATGGAATGGAATGGAATGGAATGGAATGGAATGGTATGGAATGGAATGGAAAGGAATGGAGTGCAATAGAACGGAATGGAACAGAATGGAACGAAATGGAATGGAATTGAGTGGAATGGAATTGAATGGAATGGAATGGTGAAATAAAATATGAGCTATCATTATGCCACTGCAATCCAGCCAGGGTGACAGATTGAGAACTTTTTGAAAGAAAGGAATAGAATAGAATAGTGTGGAATGGAATGGAATGGAATGGAATGGAATGGAATGGAATGGAATGGAATGGAATCTAATGGAATGGAGTGCAATGGAATGCAATGGAATGGAATGGAATGGAATGGAATGGAATGGAATAGTGAAATAAAATGTGCGCTGACATTGTGCCACTGCAATCCAGCCACGGTGACAGATTGAGAACTTGTTTAAGGAAAGGAATAGAATAGAATAGTGTGGAATTTTATGGAATGGAATGGAATGGAGTGCAGTGGAACGGAATGGAACGAAATGGGATGGAATGGAATGGAACAGAATGGAATGGAATGGAATGCAATGGAATGGAATGGAATAGAATGCAATGGAATGGAATGGAATGGAATGCAATGGAATGGAATGGAATGGAATGGTGAAATAAAACGTTAGCTGACTTTGTGCCACTGCAATCCAGCCATGGTTAATGATTGAGAACTTGTTGAAAGAATGGAATAGAATGCAATAGTGTGGAAGGGAATGGAATAGAATGGAACGGATTGGAATGGAATGGAATGGGATGGGATAGTATGGGATGGGATGGAATGGAACAGAATGGAATGGAGTTCAATGGAACGGAATGGAATGGAATGGAATGAAATATAATGGAATGGAATGGAATGGAATGGAATGGAATGGAATGGAATGGAATGGAATATAAAGGTGAATAAAATTGTGAGCTGACATTGTGCCACTGCAATCCAGCCATGGTGACAGATTGAGAACTTGTTGAAGAATGGAATAGAATAGAATAACGTGGAATGGAATGGAATGGAATGGAATGGAATGGAATGGAATGGAATGCAATGGAACAGAGTGCAATGGAATGGAATGGAATGGAATGGAATGGAATGGAATGGAATGGAATGGAACAGAGTGCAATGGAATGGAATGGAACGGAATGGAATGGAATGGAACGGAACGGAACGGAATGGAATGGAATGGAATGGAATGGAATGAAATTGAATTGAATGGAATGAAATGGAATGGGACGGAGTGCCATGGAATGGAATGGAATGGAACTGAATGAAATGGAATGGAATGGAATGGAATGGAATGGAATGGAATGGAATGGAATGGAATGGAATGGAACGGTGAAATAAAATGTGAGTTGACGTGCCACTGCAATCCAGTCAGGGTGACAGATTGAGAAGTTGTTGAAAGAAAGGAATAGTATAGAATAGTTTGGAATGGAATGGAACGGAATGGAATGGAATGGAGTGGAATCTAATGGAATGAATGGAATGGAATGGAATGGAATGGAATAGAACGGGTAAATAAAATGTGAGCTGACATTGTGCCACTGCAATCCAGCCACAGTGACAGATTGAGAACTTGTTGAAAGAATGGAATATAATAGAATAGTGTGGAATGGAATAGAATAGCGTGGAATGGAATGGAATGGAATGGAATGGAATGGAATGGAATGGAATGGAATGGAATGGGATGGGATGGGATGGGATGGGATGGGATGGGATGGGATGGGATGGGATAGGATGTGATGGGATGGAATGGAATGGCATGGAATGGAATGGAATGGAATGGAATGGAATGGAATGGAATGGAGATCAGTGGAATGGAATGGAACAGAATGCAATGAAATGGAATGGAATGGAATAGAATGGAATTGAGTTGAATGGAATAGAAAGGTGAAAAAAAGTGAGCTGACATTGTGCCACTGCAATCCAGCCAGTGTGACAGATTGAGAACTTGTTGATAGAAAGAAATAGAATAGAATAGTGTGGAATGGAATGGAATGGAATGGAATGGAATGGAATGGAATGGAATGGAATGGAATGGTATGGAATGGAATGGAAAGGAATGGAGTGCAATAGAACGGAATGGAACAGAATGGAACGAAATGGAATGGAATTGAGTGGAATGGAATTGAATGGAATGGAATGGTGAAATAAAATATGAGCTATCATTATGCCACTGCAATCCAGCCAGGGTGACAGATTGAGAACTTTTTGAAAGAAAGGAATAGAATAGAATAGTGTGGAATGGAATGGAATGGAATGGAATGGAATGGAATGGAATGGAATCTAATGGAATGGAGTGCAATGGAATGCAATGGAATGGAATGGAATGGAATGGAATGGAATGGAATGGAATAGTGAAATAAAATGTGCGCTGACATTGTGCCACTGCAATCCAGCCACGGTGACAGATTGAGAACTTGTTTAAGGAAAGGAATAGAATAGAATAGTGTGGAATTTTATGGAATGGAATGGAATGGAGTGCAGTGGAACGGAATGGAACGAAATGGAATGGAATGGAATGGAACAGAATGGAATGGAATGGAATGCAATGGAATGGAATGGAATAGAATGCAATGGAATGGAATGGAATGGAATGCAATGGAATGGAATGGAATGGAATGGAATGGAATGGAATGGAATGGAATGGAACGGTGAAATAAAATGTGAGCTGACATTGGGCCACTGCAATCCAGCCAGGGTGACAGATGGAGAACTTGTTGAAAGAAAGGAATGGAATAGAATAGAGTGGAATGGAATGGAGTGCAATGGAAAGGAAAGGAACGGAATGGAATGAAACGGAATGGAATGGAATGGAATGGAATGGAATGGAATGGAATGGAATGGAATGGAATGGAATGGAATGGAATGGAATGGAATGGAACGGTGAAATAAAATGTGAGCTGACATTGTGCCACTGCAATCCAGCCAGGGTGGGAGATTGAGAACTTGTTGAAAGAAAGGAATAGAATAGAATAGTGTGGAATGGAATGCAATGGAATGGAATGGAATGGAACGGAGTCTAATGGAATGGAATGGAATGGAATGGAATGGAATGGAATGGAATGGAATGGAATGGAATGGAATGGAATGGAATGGAGTGCAATGGAATGGAATGGAACAGAATGGAATGAAATGGAATTGAATGGAATGGCATTCCAATGATCAATATTTGCTGCATTAAGGAATGAGAGCCAGGGGCCTGCAACGCCTGTTGTTGCAGCGTTTATTGAAGGATTTACGTTCTTTTTTGCTCATGTTATGAACAGAGCCTGATTTTCAGGGTTTTTTTAAGTCCTTTCATTAATTTATTTCTCCTTTTCTTACCTCCTTTTAGATTATTAATTACCTCCACTTTTTTGTGTGCATGGCCAGACGGCAGAGATGCTGTTACAGAGCGGAGCATCTGCCTGGGGCATGTTTCTGCACAAAAGCAACATGCTACCAGCGACTGGAAGGTTGTTCAGGGGGTCACCTCTCCCAAGGGTCTAAACCCCATAATAGCATTTTCCTGAAAACTTCTCTAAGGTTGCTTCTAATGCTGGAAGTTCCTTGAGGGTAGCTACATGTGCTGGTCCCAAGCTCACCAACCAGCCTAGGAAAGGACTTTTTTGCTTAGCCTTCATTTTAGTGACACTCCTCCATACTCTCCCCCACCAGCCACACACACACACACACACACACACACAGCATGAGAGAATTCTTCATGTTCCACGCCATTACTGAAATCTAAATGTGACTATTTAGACTCAAAATCGACCAGGTGGGAACCGTGTTTGTCAATTTGTCTTATTCTGCAGAGCCCATATCCCACTGTGAATTCTCAGCAAGACATCATAATTATCCATAATTAGATAAAGTCTGAACATTAAACCCGTCCTTCTAAAAACAAAAACTGGTGGTTTGCAACACACTAGATCTTCTGCAGTCCAAAGTTGCTGCTGGAAGAAAGCTGGCAAACTCCTTAAATGCAACGGTGGATAAAGTTTTTGAAATGACAATGGGCCAATACTTTAAAAATAAATCTGTTTCGAATGAAAAGTAATTTAGGATATAAGACTCCAGTAGTGATGCAAAAAGGAAGGGAAAGGCCTCAAGACACCTTTTGCTAAGTCGGAGTGATTGAATTCGTTTCCACCAGCTTGATCCTTTCCTGAAGGCAGCCAGGGAGTGCATCCAGTCACCCTCAAACATCTCATCAATCTCCTGCCACAAAAAACGAATCAGCGTTGCACACAGACCCTCATCCTACAGCCCCTCAGCAAAAGCACCTGCCAGGCTGGGTTAGAAAGGAGTGACAGGACCACATATGGAAGTCCCCACGCTGCAGCATGGGGGGGCCAGTGGGAGGAGCGCAGCAGCCCCCACCACGAGTGCCTGGTCTCCTCCGGGACGTGTCGGTCTCACATTCCCTCCAGCATAGATCTGTCACATCCCGTTGTCAGCAGCAGAGTGGGTGGGCAGATGTGTGCATGGCCAGACAGCAGAGATGCTGTCGCAGAGCAGAGCATCTGCCTGGGGCACGTTTCTGCACAAAGGCAGCATTCTACCAGCGACTGGAAGGTTGTTTAGGAGGACACCTCTTCCAAGGGTCTAAACCCCATAAAAGCAGTTTCCCAAAAACTTCTCTAAGGTTGCCTCTCATGCTGGAAGTTTCTTGAGGGTAGCTACATGTGCTGGCCCCAAGCCCACCAACCAGCCTAGCACCTGGTACATCAGGGCTGATTTAAGCATCTGGTGCCTCCATTGAAACCTCTGTGGCCCAACTGCAGCAGTGTTTTTCTGCCCTGACAGGACTTACGAGAGTCTCCTGGGGTCCCTGCGTCTCCCTGTTTGGCAAACACAGATATAGGGTCAGACAGTTGTGGGTTCAGATTCCAGCACGGCCACTCAGGCAAGCTCCCCAGCCTCTCCCCAGCCTAGTGAGAAGGGCAGCGCTCACCTTTAGAGGTGATTATGCAGCACAGAAGCAGCACATGGGAGCACCTGACATGGCAGCCAGCATGCTCTAGGTGTCCTGCTTACTAGACTCTGTTTGTTGGCAGGATCTTTAAAAAGATCAGCCATGTGGCATTTCAGAGACTATGGAGATCAGAAACAGAGACAAGTCACTAGGGAGAGGAGCCTTTCCCAACTCCCAAATGCACGGGGATTTCTCCTTTAGGTGAGCTCTCCAGCAGCCTTCAAACTCCCAGCTGGGCCCTGCAGCAGAGCCTATGCCCCATCTTGGGGTTACTTGGTCCATTCCTGGGGTCACCTAGCCTCCTCGTGGGGTCCCCTAGCTCCCTCGTGGTGTCCCCTAGTCCCCTCATAGGGTCATGTAGCCCTCTCATGGGGTCCTCTAGCCCCCTTGTGGGGTCCCCTAGCTCCCTCAGGGGATTCCCTAGCCCCCTGTTTGGGGTCCGCTAGCTTCCTCATGGGGTCACCTAGCCCCCTCATGAGGTCCCCTAGCTCCTTCATGGGGTCCCTTAGACCCCTCGTGGGATTCCCTAGCTCCCTCGTGGGGTCTCCTAGCTCCCTCATGGGGTCCCTTAGCCACCTGGTGGGGTTCCCTAGCTCCCTCATGGGGTCCCCTAGCTCCCTTGTGGAGTCACCTAGCCCCCTTGTGGGGTCCCCTAGCTCCCTGGTGGGGTCCCCTGGCCCCCTTTTGGGGTCACCTAGCTCCCTAGTGGCATCCCTTAGCCCCCTCATAGGGTCACCTAGCTCTCAGCAGCATATCAGCCTTGCCCGGGAAGGCAGGTGGGCAGTGCAGGCCAGGGACCTTGCCTCACAGGCCCACTGTTCCACAGTTCCCTGTACAGGGCCCATGCTTAAAGCAGCTCTTTTAGGGTCAGGCTACTGTTGACTGGGAAGCCCCCAAAAGATTGGGCCTGAGTCATCCTGTCACCATAGTTACTGTCTGGAGACTTAAGGGATGAGTCTCATTTGTAACTTTCTTCAGATTCTGCAAAATTTATAGCTTGTGAGTCTGTCCTGCCTCCTGCCCTCCTTTCCTCATGGGCCCAGACTCCACCCCGACACTGCCCCAGTTTTGCCTCTCACCCACCCGGCAAACCCAACCCAGGGACAGTCTGATGGCCTCACCTTCTCCACGCCTACCCAGGCTACTGAGTGCCACTGGGTCCTCAGCACTGCCAGGCTGTTCAGAACTGTCACCTCCCTGTTCCACCCAACCTCCATTCAACCCTCATTCCCCTCTCAAACCCCTGCCCATTCCCCTCAGCAAGTGACTTTGGCCCCCACTCCATGGGGATGACAGAGATGCATTCCTCCTCCCCACCTTGCTCTCCCACCTTCTCTTCTGCACCTATACCATCTCTATCTCCCTCTGTCTTAGTCTGCTTCCATTGCTATGAAGGAATAGCCAAGGCTGGGTGATTTATAAAGAAAAGAGGTTTATTTAACTCATGGTTCCTCAGGCTGTACAAGAAGCATGGCGCCAGCATCTGCTTCTGGTAAGAGCTTCAGGGAGCTTCCACTCATGGCAGAAGGTGAAAGGAGCAGGTATCGCCCGGTGAGAGAGAAGGAAACAGGGGATCTTTTAAACAACCAGACCTCCAGGTGAACTCATACAGCGAGCACTCATTCATTACAGCAAGGACACCGCAAAGCCATTCAAAAGGCATCCACTCCAATAACCCAAACTCCTGCCGCCAGGCCCCACCTCCAGTACTGGGCATCAAATTTCCACAGGAGATTTGGAGGGAACGGATTTCCAAACCGTATCACCTTTCCTGCCAGGCACTGGCAGGGGTCCAGCCTCAGTCTCTCCATCCTCATCCTCTCTAGCCTTCCCTGGGGAATCTCTACCACTGCTCAGCTGTTTCTCCTCTGTGTTCCCAGGCTAAGCTGCTGGCACCACAAACCACCTTCCTGTGCCAATTTGAAACCTAGGAGTCATCCTTGGTTCCCCTTCCCTCCCCACAGGCTGTCTATTCCCTCTTCTGCACAGGATTCCTTCTCTCTTCCCATGGCCATCCTCACCTTGGTTCAGGCACCCTGCCCCCAGCCTGGCCTCCTCCCCCAGTCCTCCCTCTATGCTGGATTGCGTATCTGTCCAAGGTCAGACAATCATCCTTACCCAAGACCCTCAGGACTCCCCTAGCCTCCTGAGTGGGGTCTGCCCCTGACTTTAGCAGTACACCCATGGCCCTCTGTCATCTGGTCTCCATGACCACTCTGACTTAGGTCCTCCCCGCTCTCGCCCCTCCAGCTTCCCTGGGCCCTCTCCTAATTCTCTGCCATGAAACATGCAGGTTCCTCTGCCTAGAAGACCTTCCTCCTCTCTCAGCCCCCTCTTCAGCTGACCCACTCCTCTCCATCCTTCCAGACCCAGCTCATGCATCAGCACCTCCTGGGGCTATCCCCATCCTCTAGGGTTAAGGTTATAGCCCCTGACAATTCTTCTGTCTAGCCTGGATCACAAGGTGCTATTGTCATCTGTTTACACATCTGACTCCCACATAAGCCAGAGTGTTCCTCCAAGTCAGGAGCTGTGCCCCATTCACCTCTGGGTCCCCTAAGCCTGGCACATGGTGGGTGGTCAGTGGCTAACTTGTGATGGAACTCAGGCTGTAAGATATATATCCAATGTCCATACCTCTGGCCTGGCCAGTAAAATAACATTTCCTGCTCGTGTGGAAGGACTGTCTCCAGCTTCATCTTGTCTCCAACTCTGATGGCAGGAGCATGGACTGCAGGGTCAGATAGTCCCAGGTTCAGGCCCTGACTTGGCCAATTATTAGTGATGGGTTTTGGGCAAGACACTGAACCTCTCTGAGCCTTAGTTTCCCCATGTATAAAATGGAGATGGTAATGCCTACCTCATAAGTTTCTGATAGAAATTAACTGACGTGATGCAACTGGACCTGGTAGAGGCCATGCACGTAGTAGACACATAAAAGTGGGAGCTATCACTCAGGTGGGCTTTTTAGTAACATACAGTAAATTAAATAGAATAGGGCTGGATTACATTAGCTACAGAAACAAGCCAGGTGCAATGGAGTGAGCCCCAGGATAAAAACAAAAAGACCTCAGTCCCACCTGTGTCACCAAACTAATGTCCTCACTGGGGTCCTTACTTTTTAAAAAAGGGATGGGCCAGGCATGGTGGCTCACACCTATAATCTCGGCACTTTGGGAGGCCAAGGCAGGAAGATTGCGTGAGCCCAAGAGTTTGAGACCAACCCGGGCAATGTAATGAGACGCACCTATAGTCCCCAGCTACTCAGGAAGCTGAAGCAGGAGGATCGCTTGAGGCTGGGAGGTCTAGGCTGCAGTGAGCCATGATCGTGCCACTGAACTCCAGCCTGGGTGACAGAGAGAGACTCTGTCTCAAATTTTAAAAAAGGGGATAGCTTGGTTAAAATGGTAACCAGGTTAACTCCCAGCTCACACGTCCTCTGATTCTAAGATTCTTTGACTCTACAGTTTCATAAACTGCCATATGTAGCCTGAGGCGCGACCAAGGTCATTAAGGAGAAATGCTCAGAAAACCTAATTCTATTGAAGGGCAAAAGACTAGCATTAGAAGGCCAGGTTAGGTGATAAGTCCTTACCTGCAACTATTTCCTTCCACAGGAGAAGGTGGCTTTCCTCCTGAGGCATTCAGAGGTAGTAATGCTTAACACAGCTGTTTTGTGAGTCCCAACAATGCTTAACCTTCCAGTAATCACCATGAATGGCTGGCAAGAGCTTATGCCTGAGAAATGCAGCCTTCTAGATGAAATTTTCAGGGAAATGGAGGCTTTAGATATCACAGTGTTTTCAAATATCATTATTCTGCTCTATAAATATCCCACGCCCACAGTGTATCAGGTGCCACATGGGAAATATTGGATTCAGTTGGAGATTTTCTTAAAAGACACATAACAGTACCATATGACAGTCATCTTGTATAATATTTATGTACATGCTGCAGAAGCAAAGATTAGCTATGTCAACATGTATAGAAAAATCCCACAAAACAGAGTCCGTGGGATGTGTATTATCTGTACTTATGATCAAAAGCATTTGCCGACTTTCTTCACTACAAGAGCTATTTCACCCATAAACTACAGAAAGGTTAGAGGAGCAGGAATGAATAGAGTAATAACCAGGTGGAAATCATCAGCGATCCCTGCAATCTTCTACTAGTTCAGAGGCTCTGCAGGTGAAAAAAGCAGTTCCAGAACTGTGAACAGCAATTAACGCTTCCATTTACTTTGAACAAATGATGTTTGAACGCACTTTACTCCTTTTCAATGGTCCTCACCAGCACACCAAAGGGGACATTGCTTGGAAAAAAAATATTTTTTTGGAGACATGCAAGAGGAAAGATTATTTCCACTAGTATGATCCTAAGTGCAAAATTGTTCATGAGCACTGTGCAAATAACCAGCCAGTTGCTTTAGGTAGATGGGTGCTATGAACTGAATTACATCCTCCCCACTCATATGTTGAAGCCCTCACTCCCAACGTGATGATATTTGGAGATGGGGCCTTTAGAAAGTTCTTAAAATTAGATGAGGTCATTAGCGTAAGGACCTCATAGTGAGACTGGCGCCCTTATGAGAAGAGACACCAGAGCTCTCTCTTTCACTCTCTCTCTCTCTCACTCTCTCGCTCTGCCAGTGAGGACACAGCACGAAGGTGGCCGTCCACAATCCATAAGACAGCCCTCAGCAGAACCCAACTGTGCTGGCACCCTGATCTCAAACTCTCAGCCTCCTGAAATGCAAGAAAATAAATGTCTGTTGTTTAAGCCACCCAGTCTATGCTATTTTGTTATGACAGCCTGATCTAATACAATGGGGTTCTTTCCCTCTGAGCTTTCATTGTAGACAGTGACAAGAACAAAATTCAAGATCACATTAAGCAAAGAGACACACTACAGTGGCCGAATCTTGGTAGAGTTTATAGCTAAGAACTGAAAGGACATGTGACTATCTCTTAGGGCATTAATCCTGAGCTAAAAATATGAAATTGTCCAATTATTTGGAGAAATGAGCAGTACTAAACAGACTAATGCCAGCAAATGGTTTGAAATCCATTAGCAATATTGTGGATCCCAGGCAGGTGAAATGGGGAGAGAAAGAGCAACTTAGTTTATTGTGAATTGCATTTCTCTTTACTGTGCAGTTTTATTTTTAATTGCAAAGTGTCTGGTTGAGCAGTTATTACTGAAATTTATTTTTATAATAAAAGCTCTTCGTTAAATCACAGTTTTATGAACAGTGACTTAAACCAGATTTTGCTGTAATAAATAAGACACTGAAGTGCTTTTAAAATTTGAAAAAGCTCTGCAGATCCCCAAATAGCTGTGTGGCCTGGGACAGGTCCCTTTCCCTCTCTGGGCTTTAGTTTCCTCATGTGTTAAAAGAAAGCAAAAACAAAAAAGACAAGAAGGCTGAATCTTTCTGCTCTGACATGCTTCTCAGGAATATGGCTCCACTCAAAAGAAGGCAGCTCTGAAAGACGAACTCCCAGACAGGGCAGAAAATGAAGGGTTAGGGGCAGAAGTGAAGCATGAAAATCCCTTGCCCAGGTGTTGAAGGCCCAGTGTGTCACACTGACACAGGATTCTTCCAGCCAGAAACCTCTGTAGTCAGTGGCGCCTCTGCTTGGGCTTCACTGAGCTCTGGGCTGGCTGCTGGACTCCCTCCACCCATTTGGTCCAGCAGGCCCCGCTCAGCTCCAGCTACTGACCCAGACCCCACACCCCCGGCTCTGTGCTCTGCCCACAACTGGTCCCAGCTTGCCACCTTGAATGGCTTCCGCCTTGGGGCCGGCATCTAGACAAGGGGGACACAGTAGTGCCCGAAAACTCGCAGACGTGAGCAACACAGAGTCCCAAGGGATATGGCTTTTACCTGGGGAGTCCAGAGGCCTGAACCCCCAAGGACTGTTACAGTTCTCTCTCCTTCCCACCCCTGCAGTGCAGTGAACGGTGTGGGGGGTTGTTACGAGGGGTGTTTAACGGGGATGTGTTATGGCTCATTTGTGTTACAGCTTGCTTGTTCCTGCCATCTGCATGCTTTGGCAAACAATGGCATGTCACAGCTTATTCAGTCCCTTTGCCCCATTCTAGCCCAGGGCTCCTGGGTTGGCCTGGCCCAGCTGCTGCTTCCATCATGTGGGGAAGCCACCCTGAGCAAGCAGAGTGTTACAACTCATTTCCCACCCCTGTTCAGCGGGTCCTGGGTTTCTGTCCCATGTCCAAGAAGAGTGAGGGTTATGTAGACAACTAGAGAGTGAGCAAGGTGGAGAAGAGTTTTACTGAGTGACAGAACAGCTCTCAACACTGGAGGGGACCTGAAGTGGGTAGCCCCTACCTGAAGGCAGGTAGTCCCAAGGTGCGGCTGAGTTGGGAGTTTTTATAGGCTCAGAATAGGGGGAGTGCCTCCTGATTGGTCCATGGGTGGGCCTGGAAGAAGCACCACTGGATTGACTAAAAGGCATTAAGGAAGTTCTCACTCTGGGTTGTGGACTCTGCCTGGAACTGACAGCACAGTTTTCAGGCTTTAAGCTGTCTTTGGCTTGAAGGTCAGGTTTTACCGGGGACCCATCCTGTCTGCCTAGGAACCCATCTGTTTCTGGCTGCTATCAACATGATTACCCTTCGTAGAGGCCCAGCTCCAGCCCTCACATCGTGCTGGTGGCCAGGCATGTCCAAGGGTGCACATGGGAAAGTCCAGGCACAGGCAGAAGGCCCCAGGCCAAGGCACCCACAAGGGAGCCTCGCACAGGAGTGGCCTGGGGAAGCAGGACGTTCAGAGGTGCCTCTGCAATGGGGGACTGGGTAAGAACCGTGCTCCTGAAAGGACAGGGCTGGTGCCAGCTGGGGGCTCATGGCTTAGTGTGCTGATTTTTGTCCACCCCATCCTTGAACCAGCTCCTGACAGCCAGTGCTGCCAGCCCAAAGGTCCAGGCAGAGGAGTCTCCAGCTGCCCTCCCACCCAACAGGGCTTGGGGTAGATTAGTTTGCTGGGCTGTCATAACGAAGTCCCACCATTAAGACTGCGGCTTAAACAACAGACATTACTTTCTCACAATTCTGAAGGCTGGAAGTCTGAGATCAAGGTGTCGGCAGTGTTGCTTTCTTCTGTGGCCCCTCTCCTGGGCTCATAGATGACCGTCTTCTTCCCATGTCTACACATGGGCTTACCCCTGGGTGTGCCTGTGTCCACATTTCCTCTTTTTATAAAGACACCAGTCGGCCGGGTGTGGTGGCTCATGCCTGTAATCCCAGCACTTTGGGAGGCCGAGGCGGGTGGATCACGAGGTCAGGAGATCGAGACCATCCTGGCTAACATGGTGAAACCCCGTCTCTACTAAAAATACAAAAAATTAGCCAGGCGTGGTGGCAGGCACCTGTAGTCCCAGCTACTCAGGAGGCTGAGGCAGGAGAATGGCGTGAACCCAGGAGGCAGAGCTTGCAGTGAGCCGAGATCACGCCACTGCACTCCAGCCTGGGTGACGGAGCCAGACTCTGTCTAAAAAAAAAAAAAAAAAAGACACCAGTCATATCAGATTAGGGCCCACCCTAATAACCTCATTTTAATTTAATTACCTCTTTAAAGACTTTGTCTCTATATACAGTCACATTCTGAGCTACTGGGTGTTAGGATTTCAACATGTGAGTTTTGGGTGGCCCAGATAAGCCCCTCACAGGGGGCTGTGGATGCACTGATGGGACGTTGAATTCATTTTCTAGGGGTGCCATAAGAAATCACCACAGACTGGGAGGCTTTCAACAACAGAAATGGATGTTCTCACAGTTCTGGAGGCCGCAAGCCTGAAATCAAGGTGTGTCAGGGCCACACTCTCGGAAGACTCTAGAAGAGGTTCCTTCCCTGCCTCTTCTAGCTTTTATCAGTGGCTGGCAGTCTTCAGCATTCCTGGGCTGTAGGCGCATGGCTCTTAGTCCCTGCCTCTGTCTTCAAGATGGTGTTCTCCCCCGTCTGTGTACGCCGCACCTTCATGCAGTGTCTTCCTCTGTGTCGTGTCTAAACTTCCCTCTTATTACAAGGCCCACCCTATTCCAGTGTGACCTCACTTAACTTCACTACCTCTGCAAAGACCCTATTCTCAAATAAAGTCACATTCACAGGCACTGCGGGTTGGGACCTCAGCATATCCTTTGGGGGGACCCAATTCAGCCTACAGTGAACCCCTTCTCCTCATGCCGCTGCCCCTACACCCTCACAGCTCCTCGGATATCATTATTTCGCTCATGGCTTTGGGAAGCGAGCTAACCAGCTTCCCCGGATTTGCAGCTGTTTTGAATGACTAACATCCTTCTCGCTCCCTGCTCCCTCTTCTCTCCCTCTTTGTGTCTCTTTTCTCCTTCTCCTCCTTCCCCTCTCTTGTCCTCCCCAGTTTTTGTCTCTCAGCTCTGCCTCTCTCCTCTTCTTTCTTCCTTGCCTCTCCCCTTCCCCTCACCCAGGCCCCTCTCCTGTCTGTCCCTCCGCTCTGAGGTGCCCAGAGGACACCGTGGTTTCTCAGAGGACACCATGGTTTCCCAGAGGACACCGTGGTTTCTCAGAGGACACCGTGGTTTCCCAGAGGACACCGTGGTTTCTCAGAGGACACCATGGTTTCTCAGAGGCGATGACCAGGAAGAGTGTTTCTCGGCTGTTAGAAAAGTCCTGAGTCTTGGCTTTGCTCTGGTGACCACACCACAGCTTTCTTTCCCAGTAGAGTGGGTCTGTGTTTTTCCAAGCATTTTACAATAGTATTTGGCTTTTCACTCTTGAATTCTAACGCTCTGGAATTAATAAAGTTAAAAAACAAAACAAAATACTATTTTCTTCTTCTAAGGAAGGCTTGGCTGAGAGGGGTCAGTTAATTCAGCCAGAGTCTGCCTGCTCTGTGTCTGCTGGGCCTTCTGGTAACAGGAGCCTCTGCCATGTTTTTCCTAGGCTGCTCTTTGCTATCTGGTTGGTCTATTCCGGGCCCAATTTTTGGTTTATCACCCTCTTTATGGAATATAGGTGCATAAGTCCTAAATAAACTATTAGCAAACCAAATCTACCAGTGTATTAAAAGAATACTAGGCCATAACCAAGTAGGGCTTATTATAAGAACTCAAGGAAGATTCCAAGAAATGAACCATTGATATAATACCACAGCTGAATCTCAAAATAATTATTCTGCTTGACAGAAGCCAGACCAAACAAGAGTACATATGAAACTCTAGAAAGTGTAAACTAATCTGTAGTGACAGGAAGCAGATCAATGGTAGCCTGGAGAAAGGGGTGGGGTGTTGGGGTAGGGTGCCAAGGTGGGGCCAAGAGGAAGCTTTGGGGGATGATAGATACACCCACGGTCTTGATGGTGGTGATGGATTCAGGGAGGGTATGCACATAACCAAACACCAAATCACATGCTGAAAAGATCAAGAAAGTTTACACATAGGTAGGGTCCAGCCCTATGGGGCTTAGCGGGTGCTCTCCTCATGTGCTGAGACGAGAAATGGTAAGAAATAAAGACATAAGACAAAGAGATAAAGGGAAAACAGCTGGGCCCTGGGGACCACTACCAACAAGATGTGGAGACTGGTAGTGGCCCCGAATGGCTGGGCATGCTGATATTTATCGCATACCAGACAAGGGGGCAGGGTAAGGAGAGTAAGTTGTCCAAGTGATTGATAAGGTCAAGCAAGTCACATGATCATAGGACAGGGGGCCCTTCCCTTTTAGGTAGCCGAAGCAGAGAGGGAAGGCAGCACACATCAGCGTTTTCTTCTATGCACTTATAAGAAAAGATCAAAGACTTTAAGACTTTCACTATTTCTTCTACCACTCTCTACTAACAACTTCAAAGAGGAGCCAGGAGTATGGGAGGAACATGAAGGTGGACAAGGAGTGTGACCACTGAAGCACAGCACCACAGGGAGGCGTTTAGGCCTCCGGATGACTGCAGGCAGGCCTGGATAATATCCAGCCTTCCACAAGAAGCTGGTGGAGCAGAGTGTTCCCTGACTCCTCCAAGGAAAGGAGACTCCCTTTCATGGTCTGCTAAGTAACGGGTGCCTTCCCAGGCACTGGAGCTACTGCTTGACCAAGGAGCCCTCAAGTGGCCCTTATGTGAGTGTGACAGAGGGCTCACCTCTTGCCTTCTAGGTCACTTCTCACAATGTCCCTTCAGCACCTGACCCTATACCCGCTGGTTATTCCTTGGTTATATTAGTAATACAACAAAGAGTAATATTAAAAGCTAATGATTAATAATGTCTATACTAATGATTGATAATTGTCCATGATCATCTCTATATCTAATTTGTATTATAACTGTTCTTTATTCTAACTATTTTCTTTATTATACTGCAACAGTGTGTGCCTTCGGTCTCTTGCCTCGGCACCTGGGTAATCCTTTGCCTGCACACACGAAGGCTTAGACTAACATCGCCAAGCGTGTACCAAAATACAAAATACTAAAACCGAAAGCCACGCGGCAGATGGGAAGATGCAGCAACGTTTCCTCCATTCTGTCCCACGCAGATGTATTCAATGACAGAGGATTCTGGAGTCCAAGGTTCTCCCAGGGTCTCCCCGTGTCTCTGTCCGCACTTCCCAGTGGTGTAACTGGGCAACTTATGTCCTACCTTTGGGCCTGTTGCTGTGAAATAAGGATAGAAAGCCCCACGACTCAGGGCTGTTGCAGGGTGAGAGGTCATAACTGCGAGGTGCTCACGACAATGCGGAGCCTCCGCAGATGGCAACGATGGGAAACTGACAATTACCCCCAGTCCCTGGGACCTTCTGCTATGGGCGTGACCTAGCAGCTGGGGATCCTGCCTGCAAAGGCACGGCTCCTGTAAGAGTGTTGCAGGAAAAAATGAGATGTTCCCTGGGTGCAGGGACAAGAGTACTTATGAAACTCTTGTCTCAACACAGCGCTTTAACAACGTCTCTTATTCCTGAGTCCAGCTCAAGATCCCTCCTCACCAGCTTTCCAGAAATTGTTTTGCGATGCCCAGAGGAAGAAGGCCTTCAACCAAAAGCAAACAGCTTTTAACCATTTGAAAAGTGCATGGAATATATATTTTGAAAACAGGGAGTAACAATAAATATGGTATCATAAAGAATACATTTGAAAGGAAATTCAGATACGCATTAGAAAAGAAAGGAAGCCCCAGTGCTGGCCCAGAACAAAGGAGAGGCAGCATGGAAGGAGCAAAACCTTCAGGACATGTTTTGTCAGTGGAGTTTGTAACTTTTAGAATACATGACAAAGCTCTTCGGATTTCCAAGGGGCTGATGTCATCACCAAGACCCACCATTCCCAGTGGAGGCTGAGACTAGCAATACATGTGAGGTGGCCTCTCAGAGGCTTCCCCTCTGGACTGTGAGGGCTGGAGGCATAGTTAGGCAGTGGATGGGGGAAGTCCTCCAGCACAGCGCAGGAGCACCAGTGTAAGTATTTGCATGATGGCTCAGGCCCAACCTTGGATACTGTGGGGCTGCAGGACAAACCCGTCTTCATCATCATCACAGCAAGCTCATATTGAGGGCTGACCTTGTGAGAGGCACTGTTTGAAACACTTCCCATCTTTCATATACATCTACTTCCATCCTGACAACAGCCCTATGTGTGTCGGTGCTATTATTGCCCCCCGCCTTTTTTTTTTTTTTTTTTTTTTGAGATGGAGTCTCATTCTGTCGCAGAGCTGGAGGGCAGTGGTGCAATCTCGGCTCACTGCAACCTCCACCTCCCGGGTTCAAGCGATTCTTCTGCCTCAGCCTCCCGAGTAGCTGGGACTACAGGCACGTGCCACCACGCCCAGCTAATTTTTTGTATTTTTAGTAGAGACAGGGTTTCACTGTGTTAGCCAGGCTGGTCTCGAACTCCTAACCTCAGGTGATCCGCCCACCTCAGCCTCCCAAAGTGCTGGGATTACAGGCGTAAGCCACTGCACCAGGCCTTATTGCCCCCCACCTTTTTTTAACCAATGAGAAAACTGAAGCATAGAGAGGGGAAGTAGTTTGCTTAGGGTCATACGTGCAGGACTGGGGAGGGGGAAGGGAGTTGAGATGCAGGCAGGATAAATCAATAGAGGGGGCATTCTTGTTCACAGAGCATTAATCTAAACATTGGACTTGAAGGGTATTGCCTCCCTAATCCCTAGAAGGATACAGGCCTGGGGACGCTCATCCAATGCCTGGGAGTGGAAGAGGTGGGTGCATATCAGGACCATTTAAATAATGTTCAGAAACAGGAGAAAGGGGCAGGGGCCATAACCTCCCGACCAAGTAGAAGGTACAGGGGACTCCTCGGTGTTTCTGCCTAAGGAACATCTGCATGGCCCCACATTTTATGAGGAAACTAAGTCCAAAGGAGCTAAACAACTTGGCCAGGGCCCCACGGTTAGTCCAGAGCTGGCACTTGAACTCAGGTCTTCAGGGAGCTAGCTTTGCCCATAGCTCTTTAAGAACTGTCAGAGTCCCTCTCACTCAGACCCCAGGAACTGGGGCCCTCAGAAGCGAAGGCTCTTGTTGCAGGCACAGCTGGCCAGAGCCACAGCCACAGCTGTCTCCCCCGACCCGGCTCCTTTGTCTTATTCACGTGGTTCCTACGCCCCTGAGGCAAAGGCGAGACCCCTGTAGCTTCCTCTTCTGCCTGGCTCAGGAAGGGCAGACATAATTCAGGAGCGTAAATATCGCTTTTGAATAACCCCTTGATACCTGCCCATTGAGAAAAAGAACATCCATACCGGGAAAATTAAACGAATGCACTGCTCAAAAGACTTTGAGTGGAGAAGGCTCCTGATCAGATAGATCTGGGAATGCAGCCAGGAGAAAATCACTTCCACGGCCCCGCTGGGAGGCAGGGACAGTGACCTGGTTAGAGAAGCCTTTGGTTAGAGACTGTCCTGACTGTCCCCTCTGGAAGGGGCTCCTGCCACCTCTTTCTCTCCTGGGACCACATTATCCACAGTTCTTTAGGACCTCTGATTGTCCTCCCTTAAAATGAAAGGGGTGGTCCCTCCGCTGGGGGTGGATAAACTGAGTATATCCTTACAACGGGATACAGCTTGGCAACTGAAAGGAGGAAGCTCCCCGCAAGCGCAACAGCAGTGAGGCTCAAAAGCACTGTGCCGAGTGAAAGAAGCAGGCTTGGAAGCTGCACGCGTAATGGTTGCATGTCTATGACATCCTGAAAGAGACAAACCACAGGGATAGAGATGGAGAGACCAGTGTGGCCAGGGTGGGGAGCAGGGGAAGGAATCAACCACAAAGGGCCCCGAGGGGATCCTCTGAATTTTGTGGGGCGATGGAAACACTTTGTCGAAACTTCTCAAACTCTGTTAAGCGAATTTTACTGTATGCGAATGATGCCTCAATATAGCTGATTGAAAATTACTGGGGAAAGAGAAAGGAAGGTGGCAGCCACTGGCTCTGCCACTGCTGCATCCCAGTCCCTGCCTTAATGGTCACGTGGGAAGGGCCCCTTCAGTGTCTTTGGGGGAGGTCCAGTGCCACCTGGCACTCCCACCTTGGTGTGAGGGAATGGCCCAGAGACAGCTCCACCAGGAGGGGCACCTCCAGCCACAGCCCCCACAGATCACGTTGACAGCCGGGTTTCCAGCCTCTGTACAGCAGGCACCCTCCTGGCTGGGTTCTGGAGGACTGCTGCTTCCTTTGTCGCAACCCTCAGCAAGACTGAGTTCTCCGTGGGTGCAATCCCTGCGCAGGCACTGGGAACAGGGGCACAGCACACTCTGGTGGGGTAGCAGAGCCAGCTGCAGACAATTATGACAGGTGAGACAGAGGGAACCGTGCAACTCCAGAAGCCTGAGAAGGGGCTAGCCCGAACCTGATTGGAGGTCAGAGAGGCTTCCTGGAGCTCAGCTGGGACAGGGATGAGGAGGAGTTGGCCAGTGAGAGGCAGAGGCTGGCACAAGCCAGGGGAGTTATGAAGCAGCTTGGCCTCGGGAGGGAGGCTGGAGGAGGGGTGCAGCAATGCGTTCTTCCTGGAGAATTATGTATGTGATGGCTGGTAAGCGCCCTCTTGATCTTGAAGGCTCACGAGTCTTTGACTCTGCACCCTCCTGAGGTAATGGTGGAGCCCCAGGAGCAACATCATCTGGTCTTCATTTTAGGAAAATTCCCGTGGCAGCCAGTGGGGCCCAGGAGTTGCCATTTTCTGGGTTTCACATGCTGGCATTTGAGTTTTATTTTTCTTTTTAATATCTCTGGTTCATAAGGTTGTCACCTTTTAATTTTGCCATTAAAAACAACCGCAATTCTCTCCTACTATGTCAAAAATAAAAAATTTAAAAGTGAGGGGCAGATTTTAATACCCAATGTTGGAAAGAAACTAATCTCAGAATATGGACCTATCTTTAAAACTGAATACATGCAGCTTAATAAATATTCACCATGGAGCCCCCACAGGCCTGAAAAGACTTTCCCAGGTCTCGCTGAAGTCTTCAGACAGGCTGGGATTCCAGGCCGTGGCTGAATCACCCTCATGGACAAGAAACAACCAGAAAGCACCCTAAACTGTCTGCAGGGAGAAAGGAGAAACAGGCAGGGGCTGGAATAGCCAGAGAAGGTTCTAGAACTGTACTGTCTGATAAAGTCACCGCTAATCATGTGTGGTTTTGGTTCCTTGAAACATGGCTAGTCTGAATTCAGATGTGCTGTTTATACACTGAATTTCAAATATTTGGTATAAAAAATGTGAGTTATCTTAATAATTTTGATATTGATTATATGTTGAAATGGTAATATTTTGGAAATATTGGGTTAAAAATATTATGGAATTAATTGCACCTGTTTCTTTTCTGTTTTTAAAAATATGACTTGTAACAGATGTAAAATTACTTATGTGCCTTGAATTCGTGCCTCTCATTACATTTCTGTTGTTCTAGGAGCCGGAGCCCAAGCAGTGGTAGAGCGAGGGGCAGGAAGTGGTGCTGCCCTAGCAGCCAGGGGGCACAGCACGGGGGGCAGGGAATGGAGGAGGGCACATCCAGAGACTGGACTCCATTGGTTATGGGGAAGGATTGTTGGTCTTTAGCAGAGAAGCGAGCTGTGATTGGGAACAGGATCTCTCTGCGGCAGTGTGCAGGAGATCAAGCCTGGGCAGAGCGGTGGCCAGGAGGCTGGAGTCATGGTCTAGTCGTGGTCTAGCGGGATGCAGCAGTGGCAGACCCAGTGGCTGCCACCTTCCTTCCAGCCCATGAGTGTCTGGACAAGGTGAGATGGGAGGGATGAGGTTGGAGTGGGCAGAGAAATGGTGAGAAGCTGTAAAAGGCTGACAGCGCCCCACAGGTTTGGGACGGACACATGGATAGACCTCTACCATCTCAAGTCCCTCAGGGTCCAATCCTGAAGCCCAGAAGATGTCACAGAAAAAAGTTCAGGGCACCTGGAGGGGTTGCTGCCATGGGGCTGCAGAGTTCCCTATTGTTAGTGAACACACACACACACACACACACCTGTCCCAGAGCTGCCAGGGCTGAGCTGGGCAGGAGAGCTTGCAAGAACTTCTGCCCCTTCCAGGCTGGTACCACAGTACGCCTTCTCTCTGAGCCACAGGACGATTTGCTCCCACATTTGTTTACCTGAGCCACAGCCAACACATTTAAGCCATGCATGGCTTTTACAGGGCACCTGTGCGAGCACCATCTCAAGTGACACACAGAAGCACCTTGCAAATTGTGTTCATCTATTACGATCTGCCGCAGGCTACCTGCGAAGTCAGCAAGCACTTCAACCCTATCTCGCAGGGGCAAGCAGCACCTTGAGGAAGTGAAGGGATTTGCCCAGACAGTTCCAGTCATTTTGTGGTGGGCCAAGGCTCCAACCCTTGGAGCCTGATGCCAAGAGGGAGAAGAGAAAATGTCTTGGACACATTTCTGTGTACAGCAGCTGGGTGCCGTCAGAGGCTGCAGGACTTGACCTCTCCTCTAGGCTGCCATCTGACCTTGCCCCCGAGGAATGCTGGCCAGCATGGAGGTCGCCAGGCCTAACGAGCAGAGAATAGGTCTGCGCAGGTTCTCTGAGCCTCTGTCTACCCGTGCAGGCCTGAGCTCTGGGGACGCCGCTTTTGTCTATGGCCAGCAGGGGGCGCCCCAGGACAAATGACTTTTTCCGGACTCGCCCACAGGGATAACTCAGGAATTGTGTCCTTTATACACTCAGAACCCATGTCCTGCTTTTCCTCTTTCTGCCAAAACCTAGATGGGCAAACATCTTCAATAAACTGTGTTCGGACAAGCCCTTCTGCTCCGGACACCCTTGATCAGGCCCAGTACTTTCAAGAGAAGGCCTTGACAATCCTTATAAATGGGGTTCATGCCCTAGGAGCTTTTTCTGAGATGGTGGGTCCTATTTATCAAGGAAGGGGCACAGGTAATCCTGGGGTTAGGGTATGGGAGATGCTGATTGGAGGAGGCTCCCAGGGGACCCCTACAAGCATTCACCAGGGCCATTTCTTTTTTTTTCTTTTTTTTTTTTTTGAGATGGAGTCTTGATCTGTCGCCCACGCCGGAGTGCAGTGGCGCGATCTCGGCTCACTGCAATCTCCGCCTCCCGGGTTCACGCCATTCTCCTGCCTCAGCCTCCCGAGTAGCTGGGACTACAGGCACCCACCACCACGCCCGCCTAATTTTTTGTATTTTTAGTAGAGACAGTTTCACCGTGTTAGCCAGTATGGTCTGGATCTCCTGACCATTTCCTGACTCACACTCAACCCATTCCCCTGTTAGGCCCCTCACTCTCAGGGGATCTGCGTGGCAGGAGGAGACCTTGGGACCCCCTCCCATAACACTCACAACAACGCTTTAGCCTCCCAGAGCCCGGGCAGGTTTGGCTCTGACCCGAGGCCAAGGGTGTGTGTAGGTTCACCCTGAAGTCAGCTCCAGGATCAGCTCAGACCTGCCCTGGCTAGGCAGTGTCGTGTGGACCCGGAGCAGGCTCTGCACTGGCTGTGTTAGGGTGAGAGAGGGCAGCCTTGCTCAGGGGGGCGCGCTGTGCAGATGAGTGTCTCAGAGCAGAGTTCAGCGATGTGATTAAACATCACGAACAACAGAGTTAATCCCACGCCCAAGAAAGATGTGATGGCGATTGTGGGGTATAATTGGGCAGAAAAGAAAATGTGTGTGTAAATGACTACAATTAATGCTGCTTTTGCTCAGCAAATCTTTCACAGCTTCCCATTCTCTACCGGTGCTTTCCTGTGTAAGGCAGAGTTGGTCATTTCTCCTGACACCAATTTCATAGCCGTCCTATGTACCCAAACAGAGACACGGACTTTCCTGGAGGCACCTTCCTTTCCCTACTTGTAGCCTACATGGTTTATGTGGTGCTGACCCCACGCCAACCTCGGGGGTAAGCACATGGTGCAGACATGCCCCATTAGAGTACTGCATACACTGTGCCCAGTGACTAGTGTAGGGATGACCGTGCAACCCAATCACAGTCAATGAAATGCAGCTGGATTCTGGTTAGATATGTAAAAAAAAAAAAAAAATCTCTCTCTGCTGGCCTTGATGTGGGAAAGATGAGACCAGCCCATGGAAAGAGTGTGCCAGGGAATTATGCTGATTAAGAAAATGGCAAAGCAGAGGGACCAGGTCCTCTTGACTTTGCTTATCTGCTGGATCCAGCCATGCCCGAAGCGAGCCTGAGCCTTTTAGTTATGTGAGCCAACACATTCAATTTTTTGCTTATGCTAATTTGAATTAGGTTTATATCACTTGCAACTAAAAATCTCCTATCTGCTACATACTACATACTACTTACTACACACTAGGGAGATTTAAGACCAAAGAAAGATGGAAGTGAGAGGGAATCAGTCAGATATGAGGGCCTGAACCTGAACAGGTAGTAGGGAGACAGACGTAGCCAGATCCAAGAAGAACTCAGCAGGCATTGTCAGTGGGACTCCCTGAGTGACTGGATTTGTTGGAAGAGGGAGAGAGAGAAGTGAGGATGAGTTGGTGGGGGCAGGGGACAGAGTCTTCCATTTACAGAGGCAGAGACTATGAGGTGTGGGCATGTGGAAAGACACCAACTTCCACTGGGCAAATATGTAATCTGGGTGCCCCGGGCATGCTGGCATTTGTCCAGTGGGCCTCTGGCTGTGTGTGTCTGAGGGTCAGAAAGCTCCAGGAGGCCGAGTGTGGTCCCTCACACCTATAATCCCAGCATTTTATTATAGGAGGCCAAAGCGGGAAGATTGCTTGAGCCCAGGAGTTCAAGACCAGCCTGGGCAACATGATGAAACCCTGTTCCCACAAAAAATGACAAAAATTAGCTAGGTATGGTGGCATATGCCTGTAGCCCCAGCTACTTGGGAGGCTGAGGCAGGAAGATTGCTCTGAGCCCGGGAGGTGGAGGCTGCAGTGAGCCGTGATCGTGCCACTGCACTCCAGCCTGGTTAACAGAAGGAGACATTGTCTCAAAAAAAAAAAAAAAAAAAGAAGAAGGAAAGAAAGGAAAAAACTCTGGGCCTGAGTAAGCAGCGTGGTGGTCAGCAGAGGGGAGTGCCTGAAAGCTTCGAGGGTGAAGATGTTCGCAGGGAGACGGGAGAGTGTGGCGGAGGAGGCAGGGCCCTGCGCTGAGGGGCACCTATGTTAAGGGAGAACAAAATGCTGGAAACAGAGAAGAAAACGGTTTGGAGCTGACCCTCCAGAGAGCCCTTCGGGAGTCACTACCAGCCCCCTTGTTAACCTGGCTGCCACCAGCCTGGAACGCCCGTCCCTAAGGGCAGAGACTGTGTCTGATTCCCTCTCCAGGGTATTCCAGCAGCAGCCTGGTGGTAGGCGCTCGGTAACTTCTGGGTCCATGAGTGAAGGAAAAGGGAAAGAGCAGAAGGGCTGGTGGACTACAGATTGGAATTTGGCCCAACTTCTTTAAAAAAAACAAAAAAACAAAAACCATAGATTGGAACATTAGGAAACTGGTTGGTGAGTTCCTTGGAGGGGGTGCCTTTGTCTGGCACCTCTGTGAGGCCTGTCTCCTCCAATTTCAGGGCCAGAGTCCTCCCCACTCCCCTTCTCCCCCTTCTGCTGTCTCAAGTCACAGCCAGGGAGGAGCTGGCAGGAAAACAGGCCACTTGGTTTCATTTCCCTTTTTGAGAGCCTGGTGTTCCCTTAATGTAGGTGTCCCTTGGCACCTGGCCCTGGCTTCTCTGTCCCCATTCTCCTTCTCCCGAGGTAATGTCTCCACTCTCAAGGCTTCCAGACACTTCCCTCTGCTGACCATCATGCTGTCTGCTCAGGCCTGGAGCTCTCTGACCCTCAGACACACAAGACCAGTGGCCCACTGGGCAAGTGCCAGGATGCCCAGGGGCACCCAGACTGCACAACTGGGATGTGGCAGCTGGTGTCTTTTCACGTTCCTGCTCCTCATACTCTCTGCCTTGGTGGATTACATGATCTTGACCCCCTGGCAGGTCCTTCTCTGTGTCCCCCAAACCCACTCAAATCCAGCTACTCCTCAAGTCCTTTTGAGGCTGCCTGCTAAGTTCTCAGATCTGCCCTTTGCTCTTCCTCAGGGCTTGCTGAGTCCCTGCCCTCACATTGGCTGGTTCTGCTCATTCTTACCCATCCTCCTGGCTCCTGCTGTGATCTGAATGTTGGTGTTCCCCCAAAATTCATATGTTGGAACCTAATACCCAATGGGATAATACAAAGAGGTGATTAAGTCATGAGGGCTCCACCCTCATAAATGGGGCTCATGCCCTTAAAAAGATGCTCGGGGCCGGGCGTGGTGGCTCATACCCATAATCCCAGCACTTGGGAGGCCAAGGGTGGATCACTTCAGGCCAAGTGTTTGAGACCAGCCTGGGCAACACGGTGAAACCCCGTCTCTATTAAAGAGACAAAACAGAGCCTCCGGGGGGGCTTCTTTGCTCCTTCCACCAAATGAAGACACAGCAAGAAGCTGCGGTCCATAAGGAACAGGTGCTCGCCAAACACCAAACCTGCCAGCACCTCGATCTTGGACTTTCCAGCCTTCAGAACTGTGAGCAATACATTGGTATTGTTTACAAATTACCCAGTCTACCGTATTTTGTTATAGCCACCGAATGGACTAAGACAGCCCCCAGGCTCCCTGACACTGCTGGCGCCTGCTGGGAACCAGACTCACCCACCCACCTCCCCACCCCTGGGCCACAACTGCTGCCACCATCCACCAAAGCCTCCGTTGTTATTTCTTCCCCTTCCCCTTTCTCCCACACTTCCCCTCACCCCCAGCCTGGGATCCAGACACTGTCCTGGCCAAATGGGGTGGAGTGAACTCCTTAACATGGCAGGTGGGTACTTGGGGTGCCAGGCTGGACATCGTAGGTGAGGAGAAGCAGATGGCCTCCTGCACACACTGGGAGCTGGTGCACCACACTGACTGTGCTGCCTGGGGGCTGACGCAGTGGATCACGAATCTGAGCCATCCTGGCAGGTGTGTAGTGGTGTCTCCTTGTGGTTCTAATCTGCTGTCCTTTAATGACCCAATGATCCGGGGGCATCTTCGATGTGCTCATTTGCCATTCATACATCTTCTTTGGTGAAATGTCTGTTCAAATCTTTTGCTCACTTTTAAAAATTGAGTTTATAATCTTTTTGAGTTGCAAGGGTTCTTTATATAGTCTAAATACAAGTCCTTTGTTGGATATATGCTGTTTTTGTTTACAGCTTTACTGAGATCTAATTCACATACCATAAATTTCATCCTTTTAAAATGTAAAATTCAGTGGATTTTAGTGTATTCACAAAGCTGTGCACCACTCATCATTATGTTGGTATATAATTTGCAAATATTTTCTTCCAGTCTGTGGCTTGCTTTTTCATTTTCTTAACAGATTCTTTTTTTGTTTGTTTTGAGACAAAGTTTCACGCTGTCGCCCAGGCTAGAGTGCAATGGTGCAATCTTGGCTCACTGCAGCCTCCACCTGCTGGGTTCAAGCAATTCTTGTGCCTCAGCCTCCCAAGTAGCTGAGAGTACAGGTGCGCATCATCATGCCGGGCTAATTTTTGTATTTTTAGTAGCAATGGGGTTTTGCCATGTTGGCCAGGCTGGTCTTGAACTTCTGATCTCAAGTGATCCACCTACTTCAGCCTCCCAAAGTGCTGGGATTACAGGCATGAGTCACTGAGCCCAGCCTTAACAGATTATTTTGAAGAATAAGCCTTTATAATGTTGATGAAGCCCAACTTTTTGATTTGTTTTCTTTTATAATTTGTAATTTTGTGTTGTATTTAATAAATCTTTCCCACACCCAA
Organism: Symphalangus syndactylus; assembly: GCF_028878055.3. Lineage (NCBI taxonomy): Eukaryota > Metazoa > Chordata > Mammalia > Primates > Hylobatidae > Symphalangus > Symphalangus syndactylus. The sequence goes on along the minus strand of NC_072434.2, from coordinate 42,944,311 downwards.
GGTCATTAATATTTTCTCCTATGTTTTCCTGTAGAAGTTTTAGAGTTTAGCTTGTTCTCAAGTTAATTTTTACATATAAGGTAACTGTCAAGTTTCATTTTTTGGTCATTTGGGTCATACAACTGTCCCAGCACCATTTGTGGAAAGGTGCATCCTTTCACCTTTCTCAAAAATCAGTTGTACGTGTATGGGTCTTTTACTGCACTTCATTGTGTTCATTTATTTATTTCTCTATTTTTATACCAGTATCACACTATCTTATTTATTGTGGCCTTATAGTAAGTCTTAAAACCAGGTAGTGTGTGTCCTCCAAGTTTGTTTTTTTTCAAAGTTGTTTTGGCTATTCCAGATCCTTTTGCATTTACATATAAATAATTGAAATCAGACTGTCAATTTCCACACACATACAAAAAAGCCTGATGGATATAATTAGGATTGCATTGAATCTACAGACCGATTTGAGGATAATTAGCAACAATACAGAGTCTGCTGGTTCATGAACATGAGATATTTCTCTTTTTATTTACATCTTGATTTCTCTCAGCAATGTTTTGTAAATTTTCAATGTTTGGGTCTTGAATTTTTTGACAAATTTATTCATAATATTTCATATTTTGATGAATTGTATAGTCTTACTTTTTGAATATAAAAATTTAAGTATTTGTTCCTAGTATACAGACACACAATTCCTGTATTTCTAGTATCTAGAAATACAGTTTTTTGTGTATTGACCTTGTATCTTTGTTAAACTCCCTATTATTTCTAGTAATTTTTTATAGGAGCTGTAAGATTTTCTACATAGATGATCACATCTTCTATGACTAAAGAAGTTTTCTTTCTTCCTTTCTAATCTGTAAGCATGTAATTTCTTTTTCTTGCCTTATTGCACTGGCTAGAGCCTTCAGTATAATGTTGAATAGTAATGATAGAGAGAATATCCATGACTTATTCTTAATTGTAGGAGGAAAGCATTCAATCTTTCACCATTAGTGATTAATAATGACACTAGCTGAATAATTTTTGTAGATGCCTTTTATCAGGTTGAGAAAATTTCCTCCCATCCTTAGTTTGCTGAGAACAATTTTTATTATAAATGGAGACCAGATTGTATAAAAAATATTTTTCATTTATTAAGATGATCATATATTTTTCTTTTTTTAGTCTGTTAATATGCTGAATTATACTGATTGGTTTTTAAATATTAAACCAACCTTACACTCCTGGGATAAACGCCACTTGGCCATGATGTATCATCCTTTCAATATGTTGTTGGATTCCACTGTATAACATTTTGTTAAGAATTTCGTATTTATGACTGTTGTGACAAACCATTCCCTATCTTGTGTGAGTCCAGGCGTCACTCCCCCTGCTCCTTTTTGGTGGCTTTTCTGCAGCCTTAGGTAATCTCCTCTCACACAGGCATTGATCAGTGCTCAGCTGAAGGCACAAGGGAGGCCGTCTGCAAATTGCCAGAACTTTCTCTGTTGGCAGCTTTCCCTTCTTGGATCCTCTGCCCTCTGAAAGCTACCGCTGTGGCTCCCTGGACTTTCACTCTGTTTATTCAACTCGGGGAGGGTAGGCTCCACCTTGGTGCCCCCCTGCCCTGCAGCCTCTCCCCAGGCTGGCAGCTGGGCAATCCAACATGCTCGTCTTTGCGTCTCCTCCCTCGGGGGTCACTGTCTGAGCTGCCTGGTCCTCAATGTCTGAAATCCATTGTTTCCTGTATATTGTCTGGCTTGTTGTTTCATCTGGGAAGGTTAATCTGGCCCCTGCTATTCCATCTTGGGAAGGAAATTATGTTTGTTTTTAGACAGTTGTGATCATCTGGCCATCTAATTTTATATCCTGCTCTTCTCACTCAACATTTTCAAATAAGCATTTTTATGCTTTTTATGCTTTTAAACCTTTCATAGATGTCACTTAGGGAATGTGAAATGCTCTGTCAAGGCTGGGGCCAAGTGTCATCGATCCTGCCCCATGTCAGGATAGTCCCCCTCCCAGCCAAGTCAAAGGAGGTCGGCCCTCCCCATGCAGGGGCTCTGTCCTCCCTCTCACGCTCTTCCTGTCACTCTCAGACTTCCTCAGCAGAAGACGTTTCATACCACGCAATTCAATGAGGTAGTGATTAAGGACTGCAGAAGAAGCGTTTTTCAATTTAAACCTATTTTTTTCTTGAATGGAGCAGGTGTCTGGAAGTCACAGTTACAGGAATGAAAGAACCACATTATTCACAATTTGCCTGTAATTAAACTCCTCCACTTTCTGAATGAGGGCCTATGCCCAAAATCGTAATAACTACAGCTCCCACTTGAGGAGCCCTTACTGTCTTTGTATCAGGCATCATCTTGAGCACCAGAGCCAGACTGTGGTTTGCTCCAGATACTGGTGAACCTCAGCAAGGCCTCTCTCTTGAGCCCAGAGCAAGCCAAGTCCTGTTGTTAGCTGCACTCCTGCTCCAACTGAGCTTCCTTTCCTCCGGCACTGGGAGAGATCTGGAGGAGGCTTGGTGTTAAATGCTTAATCCTCGCAAAAACCTGTGAGGGCCAGATAGGGAAATTAGGGCTCAGAGAGGTGAATTAACTTGATCAAGGTCACACAGCAAGTTGGTGGTGCTGCTGGGATTCTAATCTGGACAGTCTGACTATGCCAGAACCATTTCTTCTAACCACTGGGATTTGCTTGGCTAATAGAAGCCCATTCACCCTTGTCTCTGCAAGAAGCCCAGGGGAGCCGGGCGGCTGAGATAGCCTACAGGTGTCTAGCCCCAAGGAACACTTCAGTCCTGGGACTGACCACTGAGTGTCTGAGCATACTGAAAGCCAAGAGTGACACAGAGGCCACACCTCTATCCTGGAGGGAGTGGAGTAGGCCCTCTGCCCAGAACAGGTCTCTCCTGCCCTCAGGCCCACACCCCTGCCCCCAAGTCCCAGTGCCCTTTTCCTGCCCCAACCTCTGAAAGAACCACAAATTCTTTAGTGAGATCAGTCATTGTCCTGCCCACCAACATTGCCAGCATATTGCATTACAGTATTCTCTTCTGGAATTCTCTGGCTATCATTCTTCTAACTTTACCAATAAGGAAACCAAGACTGGGGAGCGGGGGGTAATTCATCCAAAGAAAGTGATGGACACACGATTTGAACTGAGGTCTGCTAAGGAATCTGTTATACTCAGCTGGTGGCAAAGTTCTTTTAATTGACTGCAAGTTCTCTTGTCTCTTATCTCATTTGTGAATCTACAAGTACCGACTGAGCAAGTGGAAAACAGAAGGTGCTGTGTCCCTCCCGGGGGTTGTGAAGGATCAAGCAGATAACGGATATTACATTCTTAATCCAAGGCAGCCCTGACCACACAAATTGATTCTGAAGCTTCCTCTAAACCATGCTGTGGATTAATTACGGTGTGGACCAGTCAGGGTCCTTGGTTAAGGGCCACAAAACAGACGTAACCAACTTAAGCAGGGAAAGTGCTTCCAGTTGAAAGGATATTGGTTTGAGCCAAGAGTGGCCAGGCCACTGAGGACTCAGCCACCACTGTACCTTAGAACCAGCCACTTATGGTGGCCCTGCCTGGCAGCCCCACACCATGGGAGCAAGTCACACAGAAGACTCGGCTCCCTCTGTGAGACTGCCATTGTCACCATCACAAATAATGGCAACAAGTGATCTTTGCAGAGCCCTCATGGGGCCCAGGCATGTGCTAAAGGCTTCTTCTGTTTTAACTCATTTTATAGATGAGGGAACTGAGGCATAAAAGGCAAAACAAGTTGGCCAAGATTCCAGCCGGTAAGTGGGAAAGCCAGGATTCCACCCACTGGCTCGTTCTGGAGCCCATGTTCTCAACCTCCACGGTTTGCTTCTGGCCACCACCTCATATGCTCCTTTCTTCCGGAGTCAAGGTCCTAGCATGGTTCCCAGCCGAACCCATGTCCCAGATTTCAGGGAGAAGAGGGGAGGCCACTTGTTCTGTTTTGTGTTTTTGTTTTTGAGACAGAGTCTCATACTGTCACCCAGGCTAGAGTGCAGTGGCACGATCTTGGCTCACTGCAACTTCCACCTCCCAGGTTCAAGCATTTCTCATGCCTCAGCCTCCCAAGTAGCTAGGATTACAGGCATGCACCACCAAGCCCAGCTAATTTTTGTATTTTGTGTAGAGATGGGGTTTCACCATGTTGGCCAGGTTGGTCTCGAACTCCTGGCCTCAAGTGATCTGCCTGCCTTGACCTCCCAAAGTGCTGGAATTACAGGCGTGAGCCACTGCACCCAGCCAAAAGGAGACCACCTGTTCTGCCTCAATTTCTACAGTGGGAGGTATGGCCCTGCATCTCAACTCTTTTGAAATGCCTCCGCAGATGGAAGGGGACTGGGATATTGGGCACTCAATAGCCTCAAGTGCTGATGGCCCCCACAGGATTGAAGTGACCCCTAATCAGGACTATTCGCCAGGTCCAGCCCTCAAAACCTTAGGCTCCCAGTGGGGAATCTCAGATACACAGTCTTTGGGGTCCTTAGCAAATAGGGTCATTCGTGGGCTCCAGGGTAGAAGAGGTAACTCGTGGCGTGGGCTGGTGATCCTTCATGGGAAAAGCTGGGCTGGAGTCCCCCAAATGCCTGGAGGTCATGTACATACAGGCTGGGAAGCCACATTTCCCAAAAGGGTGTTGGCAGCCCTTGACCCCAGAGCTGGCATCTCTCACCCCATTTTCCCAAGAGACACAGCAGCTGCTTCCCCATCCCTGGAGGTGCATCTCAAGGAGAGCAAGCGCTATCTTTGTTTGGCATTTTTCGATGTCAGCAGCAGAGAAGCAAAATCAGCCCAAAGGACTGTTTAATTGCAATATAAAAAAATCATCCTTTTTCAAGGGAAAAAAGGAGAGTTCTCCACCCCATCGGTTTCTAGTGCAATACCGTATCTGCTGATTCTGCCTCATTCAAATCCAAACAAGTACATTCATCATCCCAAAAAGTGCCATTCAAGCGGCTGCTCTCCGCAGGGCCATATTTTGCCTCAAATGTTCCCTAGCTCAATGAAGCCTGGTGCAAGCTACTGAACTCCTAGAGGAGTGGGTGCCAAGGGGGAGAGGCTCCAACAGCGCCTTGGAAAATGCTTTCTTGCTCCTCTTGTTCTCCCACGTTGGAAGAATCATCAGCAGGAGCCCTGGATGAAGTCAGGAGTCCCATCCCAGAAGAATGCCAGCTGTGACCTGGGCATGTCCCTTCCCCTCTTGGGGGCTCAGTTTCCTATCTGTAAAGGCAGAAGCTTGGGCCGGATCAGGGATGGCAAGTAGGTGAAACGTGCACCCCCGTTCTCGCTTCCTTGCTCATGCCAACATCCCTAATTACTCAAGGCTTTATTTACTGAGCCCAGATTCGATCTCAGTATCCTTCTCAACACAGCACTCCAGGCCACCAGCACTGGAGATGAAGTGTGCTTCCATCCTGGGCTCCATGTGCCTCCTGGGTTCTTTCCAAGTCACACGCTTGAACCTTGGCAGCAGTAATAACAGCCAACAGACCCTCATTGTGTGCATCCTGTGGGCCAGACAGCATTCTGTGTGCTTTGCCTAAGTGAGTATTTAACACACCCAGCAACCTCATTACTAATGTCTGCACTTTATGGATGAGGCACAGACAGGGTAAGGAACTTGCCCGAGGTTACACAGCCGGTTAGTAGAGGAGTTGGGATTCAGATTCAGGCCGTCTGGCTCCAGATTTGGAGCTCTTAACCCCTCACTAAGGTGGACACAAGGCAATCAACACAAAAACCAGCCTCTGGGCAGCATCAGGGGCTACACCTGGGTCATCTTTATGTCCCCATCACTCTGTACTCAGTCAACGTTTGTTGAATAGCAAATGAATAAATGAATGAGATGAAAATTAGAGAGACACTGGGAACAGCACAATCATAATGATATTAATAACGGCTGCTGTTTATTGAGTGCAAACTCTGTGCCAGATGTGACACGACCTCATCTGGGAGGAGCTCAATAAATATTCGTTGAAAATGACGATCCTAATACTTGCCCTTGGTGTCCCTCCCCCGCTCCCACCCCACGTCTGCTCCTGTCTCCTGGCCAAGGACCAACAGCCAGGGAAGGAAACAGTCCGACCACGCTCAGCAGAGGCTTGTCAATTTTTTCGACTGTGACACACAGAAAGGAATTTGTTTTATACACACACCTTGAAACAACAGTCCCGCAAAACAATATTTAACCTTCCTAATTGCAAAATATTGTGATCACTTTCTAGTCTACCCTATCGAAAGAAAACCATAGTGGTGATGCACTAAGTCGATTTCCAGGTCCAGTAGTGGGTTATGTGATTTGAAAAACATCAGGTGAAGGTCAGGCACTAATAAGAGTTGGTATCGAGTGCTTACTACCATTTGACTCGTACAATGGCCCAGTAGTTAGGTCGTTACTATGCCTATTTTTCAGATGAGGGAATTGAGACCAGAGAGCTTGAGTTACTTAGTGGTCCATTCCCGATCTATCAGTCAACTATTGCAGCAGAACGAACAACTTCAAAATCTCAGTGGTGCAAATCAATAAACATTTTTTTCTCACTCCCACATTTGTGGGTTGGCTGGAGTAGCTCTGCATTCCATGTTCTCATCCTCATCCTGAGACCAGCAGGCCATCCAGGACATCTTCTTTCCCCCGCAACAGCAGTGACACAGAACAAGCCTCACTGCAAAGCACATTTCAAGCCCTGCTGCATCACACTTGCCACCCCCAAGTCCCAGGGATGTACTGTTGCACTTTTAATTAAGCATTTGGGCTCTTCAGAAGAAGAGAAAAGACACAGATCTATGCGTAACAGCACAGCGGCACTACATATTTCATTCTGACCACGTTTGGAGTACGGAGTCAAATGAAAACAGCATTTAAAAGTCATCCATTCGCTTGAGTCCAGGAGTTCGAGACCAGCCTGGGCAACATAGTGAGACCTTGTCTCTACAAAAAAAAAATAGCTGGATGTGGTGGTGCATGCCTGTAGTCCCAGCTACTCAGGGGGCTGAGGTGGAAGGGTCGCTTGAGCCTGGAAGGTCCAGGCTGCAGTGAGCCAAAATCGTGCCATGGCACTCCAGCACAGGTGACAGAGCGAGACTTTGTCTCTAAACAAACAAACAAAAAATGTCATCCATTTACATACTCTATGGTAAGACTTATAGTTCTTTGTTTCTGTGCTTCCAGTGAACTTATTCCTTTAAGAAGGAGGGAAGGGAAGAAAAAGAAGAGAGAAGGAAGGAAGGAAGGAAGGAAGGAAGGAAGGAAGGAAGGAAGGGAAGGGAGGGAGGGAGAAGGAAGGAAAGAAGGAAGGAAGGAAGGAAGGAAGGGAGGGAGGGAGGGAGGGAGGGAGGGAGGAAAGAAGGAAGGAAGGAAAGAAGGAAGGAAGGAAGGAAGGGAGGGAGGGAGGGAGGGAGGGAGGGAGGGGCTGGGGGAGGGAGAGAAAACCCACAGGGTAGATATGTGGGTGAATGGCCTCCCATCTCTCAGTTGAAGTTCTTCACCTTTAAAATGATGATACAGATGAATACATTTTTAACATGCTGTCAAATGACAAAATTAGGTTACAGCACAGCACATAAAGGAATGCCTCATTTTTGCAGCTTTGTATTTGTATAATATATATGCACGTGCATACATATTTAGGTGCATAGAGAAGTCTCTGAAAAAGGTTCACCCCAGTCTTACCAGTGATTCCCTCACAGTGGTGGGATCTGGAGTGATTTTTGTTTGCTCTGTGTAATTGCGCTGTTCTGTGTGAATGTTTTTATCAGGAAAATTCGTTATGTAGATCATCAGAGAAAGCAACAAGGGCAGTCATAGTTTGCTAAACAAAACCAAAATCACCAGTGCCGGTGCCCTGTTCCCTGTGCCTTCTGCTGGAGGCAGCCCCCACCCCCAGCCAGCCCTCTTTTGAAGCCTAGGCAAGCTTATCTCCTGGACAGGGTTCAGGCCCCCACACACTCCCTCCACATCCCAGCCTCACGTCCTTGTTCCTCCTGTTCAGCACCCTGAACACACTGACATCTTATCTTTCGCGTTCCATTTGCCTCCCCATTCCCCAGACGTTTAATAGCATGGGGTCAATCTCCACTAACACCCTGTGAGGCTGCAATGCATTCATCCATCCTTCCACCCATCCATTCGTTCATGCATTTTTCCATATAGTCACCCATCTATCCATCCATTCATCAGCATTCACTAGAGCTCACTCTGTGCAAATGTCTGTGCTGGCTGCCAGGACCCAGAGATAAATCAGATGCCAGCCTTCAGAGTACCCCAGGCTAGCATGCGCACGTACTGGCTAACAGTGGCATGGAAAAAATGCTGCAGGAGCACAGAGGAAGACCTTGAGTCTCCTGGTCTAACCCCCAGGTTTACAAATAGGGAATATCAATTATCACCTCCATTATACAGACAGGGCACAACAGAGGCCACGATGTCAGAGCTAAAAGGCCCTTGGGGGACTCTATTAGGGACAGCAGGCACATGGTATGTGTAGCATCACTCCCTGCATCTCAAGACCATGGCAGACATTACTAATCAAACAGGCATCTTTCTCATGAAGCCGAGGCCCCTCTGAATCAATGTCAGTTCTCTGTTCCAGGCAGCCATACCCGGCAACTGGAGTTGGCATTTGCGTCATTGAGTCCAGTCTCGGATGGGGCAGTGGAGACTGAGAGGCTCAGAGGCACTGAAGGTCACTGTGAGTTAATCTCCTGAGTTGTTCTCAGAGGGATCTGACCACAGAGGAGTTGTGCCAGAATTTACTGTGTGCATCTCCAACCTGCCTTCCTGCACCTTCAACAGAACTTTTGCTGTCTCTGCCTTCTGCGCCCTGATGGCAAGGGAGGAGGCATGATCCTCAGCTGAAGAAATCCAAGAGGCATTGTGGCAGGTGGCATTTTTGGCGGGCTCCATAAATTATCAAGTGGATTAGGAAGGATACATAAGCCAGAAGACGCCAGGCCCACACACAGTAATAGGCCCGGCCTGGACGTATTTCATTTCTGATCACACTGGACTGAGCAAGAATTATGCACAAAGTCCATAAACCTAAGCACCGTGCCTGGTTATTTACACTGCTCACTGTCATTTTTAATGCACGGTGTCTGTCTCTCTCCAACCTGGGAACACTAAATCTGGCCACTTGAAGAACCACTTCACGCTACAATATGCCAGGAGTCTTTTTCCAGATTTGGTTCTCATGGATCATCCGCACCCACCAGGAGCCCTGAGCCCCCACACTTGACCCTGCAGGGGGACTCAACAAGTGGTTGAGTCTGGCAGAGCAGGCACTGGACACGTGGCCTGTATGTTACGCATCAAATCTACAAGCACACGCGCCCAGATCCGTACCCCTTCCCTCTAAAGCTCCATCACATTTTAGGCATTAGAAGGAGCTGAGAGACTTTGGAGTCACATGGACTTGGATTCAAGTCCTAATCCTGCCACTTATGAATGGCAGGACTTTGCATGAGGCATTTAAGCTCTCTCAGCCTCAGGGCCCTCATTTGTAAATGGGCTGCCAGTTCTGCTTCATGGGATCGTTGTGGGAGTCCGTGCTGAGAATATATACGCGACCCTTAACACAGCTCATGGCATCCAGTGGCCCTTAAACACAGCAGTTATTATCATGGGTAGTGTCCAGACACGGGATGATAGACTTGCCTTCTGGGGCCTCACAAAGCCACCTCAGGCCAAGGTCCATAGAGTCCCCTGCCGGACCAGAAGATAGACTCTATATGTGGTGGGTGGATGGATGGGTGGAATGAATAGGTGAAAGGATGTTTGAATAGGTCCTATTTATGGCACAGAAAACGTCAAGGCAGGGATTTGAGAAGGCTCAAATTTGGCCTCCCTGATGTCAGCCTCAAAGGTAACATTTCCTGCTCCCCTCAGTAACCCATTGCTCATCCACACTGGAGAAGTCAAGTATTTCCTTAAATCCTTCCCAAACCTATCTAGAACCTCAGCGGGCCTACCTAGACCCTGCCTGCCTCCTGCCTTGTTCTGCCACATCCAGTCTGAAACCCTTAACTTGACACTCAAGGTCACTAGGACCAGGCCCACCCACCCATCCACTGAGCTGTGCACAGCAGGGTGTACTGTTGAGGACAGAGATGGCCCTGAGGAGCGTTGGGAGCAAGGCTCTGGACTCGGCCACTAGAGCTGAGGCACCTGGGGAAGGATGCCCTGACTGCAAGGGGTGCTGGGGACTGGGGACTGAGCGCTGGGTCCTTCCAGGCTGTAGAGCTGCTCAGGGTCTCAGGGTCTAGGCCAGCCCAGCCCGTTCGCAGCATTCCTTCCCAGCATTTTTTTTTTTTTTTTTTTTTTTTTTGAGACAAAATCTCACTCTGTCTCCCAGGCTGAGTGCAGTGGCGTGATCTTGGCTCACTGCAAACTCCGCCTCCAGTTCAAGCAATTCTTCCCCTTCAGCCTCCCTAGTAGCTGGGATTACAGGCACGCACCACAACGTTTGGCTAATTTTTGTATTTTTAGTAGAGATAGGGGTTTCACCATGTTGGCCAGGCTGGTCTCGAACTCCTGACCTCAGGTGATCCACCTGCCTCGGCTTCTCAAAGTGCTGGGAATGCAGGTGTGAGCCACCGTGCCTGGCCCTCCCCAGCTTTAATGGAAGGCTGCACCTTGTCCCACCATCTGAGCCAGATGCCCAGGGCAGCTCAGGGCAAGGCCTTCCGCGTATCTCCTGTGGTCACTTGACACACAGTGAGTTGCTTTTCAAGAACTCAGGCAGGAAGGAGTCCAAGGGGAGCCACTGCCTCGTGACGACTGATATTCATAAGGTTCGATCTTCATTCTGCACAGGCGGAACTTGGCCTGTCTGGCGTAGGGAACTGGAGGCAGTGGCACACTCTGGGCCACCACAGCACTGCGGTACTGGGCAGGGTGCCGAGCTCCCCGGCCCTGCCAGGCCTCCTGAATGAGGCCAGGTGGGGCTTCGCTGGGGAGAGGTGTCAACAGGGACACAGGTGGAGGTGGCTAAGGTGCCCTGGAGGAACCAAGGCCAGCTGCCTGCTGCTATTCTGACACTTGGTTTCTTCCTCTCTAAATGGGTGCAGTGGCCTCTCCCACTTTACTGTATTATTCTGAGGATTAAATAGACAAAAGGCATAACAATAATAATGCTTGTATTGGTCCAGCACTCCACAGTTAACAAAGCCCTTTTCTTTGCCAGAAACACAATTCAGTGAGTACTTCCGGCTCTCCTGTCAACTGCTACCTAAATTTCCACCTGAGATTTACCTGCCTTCATCCTAGGCCTGGATTGCTCCCTCTCGCCCCTCCCCGGAAGGGCAGTGCTTTGTGTGCCCCAAAGGAAGGCAGCAGCCAGGGCACTTTCATGCCGTTCTCCTTCCCATCCTTGCTTGAAGGCAGGTTTAGTGAGGAGCTGAGGAGCAGGGAGGTGCTGGGGGAGGGGAATTGCGGATGCCACGGAGGAAGCCTGCTTTCCCGCCCGGACAAAGTAGGGGGAAAGGGAGATGTCACACCCCAAGGTGTCCTGTGATGCTCCCCACAACCACCCCTAGATAGATACAGATCAATACCCTCATTTCCAGCAGCGGAGGGGTGGGGTGCTGAGACTCAGAGAGGGCAAGAAGCGTATCCCAAGAGGTGGCAAAGCGGTGTCCAAATCCGTTCTGTCTGGGTCTTGGCTATGTGGCTAGATGGGTGAGTGGGGAATGGTTGGGTGGGGGATGGTGAATGGATAAGATTTGGAGGGTGCAGGTTAAGACACAAGTTAATAACAAAACCAAAGATTGAGTCAGGCTTCGTCCCTGAAGTCCAGGGCTTCTCCCGGCCCCCTCCATTCTGGGCGCCACGTGGCCTCTGATCAAGGGCAGGGGAGAGTGTTACCTGGGCAGAGTCTCCAGAAAGCCCAGGGTGAAGTGTGGGCAGAATAACAGTACAGGAGGTTGACTTCCTTCACTCCCACCCACGGAAGGGCTCCCCCTCCTCCTGTCCCCACCCTGCTCTCCATGTCCCTGGAGGTGTGAGGGCACAGCTGGGGGGCCATCTGGCAGGAAAGCTGTAGTGGGAAGTCCTGCCCGGGTGGACTCTGTATCAGCAGGCTCTGAGCCTCTAGAATAGTAACAGCACTAGTTCTGTTAGAGCAGAGGGAGGCTGCCTGGTGGGCAGTGGAGGGGGTAAGAGTGTGTGTCCCCTGGGAGTCCTGGAGTGGCCCAACTCAGAACTGTTTCCCTTGCCCATCTGGCTGCCGGCAGCTGCTCATCATCAAAGGCTGGGCCTCTTCCATTATTCACCAGGTCCGAGGCCCCCACAGCCCCCACACCCGGCCCACCCCCTAGCCATTCCACACGCATTTGGGCCCTCTCCTCTCCAGGTTCCTCTTGCCCCTGGAGCTTTGCACATCAAACGCTTCTCTTTCTCTGTGCCTTGTTTCATTTTTAAATATACTCATCTCCTTCCTCATCTCCTAGTCCATCTGCAGGGACAGCTTTTCCTTCCAGTTGCTCAAGCCAGAAACCTTGAGATCATCCTAGAGTTCTCTGTCTCTCCCACCCACACCCATCTATCAAGTCTGGGGGCTCCCTGCTTCAGATTCCGGTATCCACCACAGCTCCTTCCTAGGCCCCAGCGCCACCCCCAGGCCTGGACCCTCAGCCGCTCTGTTCTCCCAGCTTCCGCCTGAGGCCCCAGTAGTCCCCTCTCAGCTCAGTGGCTGCTGGAGTGAGCTGTTCAGACCTGGTTAGATCACAGCTCACCTGCATGGCCCCCTGCTCACTCCTGATTGTGGCTCTCAGCCAAAACCCACCCCACTGCCACCCGATGAACTCTGCTCCCATCTCACTGGCCTCCTGGCCGCTCCTGGTACCTGCTAGCACGCTCCCACCTCAGGGCCATCCTGGGGTATTCTACATGGATATCTGCCGGGCCCACCCACTACTCTCTTCAAAACTGCACCCTACCTCCCAGTGTCGCACACCCCATCTCCTTAACACGCTCTCCTTTTTCCTTCAACCGCAGTCAGAGCCTTCTAACAGCTACACAATTTATTCACGTGCTATGACTGTTGTTCATCGTCCCCTGCTTAAGCTCAACAGGGGCGAAGATTTCTGTCTGTCTTATCCATCTTTGTATCTCAAAGCCTGGCCCAGTGCTTGGCACATTGTAAGCACTCAATAAATATTTGTTGAATGAGGCAGGGCACAGTGTCTCATGCCTGTAATCCCAGAACTTTGGGAGGCCAAGGTAGGTGGACCATCTGAGGTCAGGAGGTTGAGACCAGCCTGGCCAACACGATGAAACTCCGTCTCTACTAAAAATACAAAAAATTAGCTGGGCCTGGTGGCGCATGCCTGTAATCCCAACTACTAGAGAGGCTGAGGCAGAAGAATAGCTTGAACCCAAGAGGCGGAGGTTGCAGTGAGCGGAGATCATGCCATTGCACTCCAGCCTAGGCGACAGAGCGAGACCGCATTTCAAAAAAAAAAATTGTTGAATGAATAACATAAGGGTTATTAGAAATGTTCTCACTGTACAAGTAACCCACCATGCTGTAAAATGTAAGGAAAACAGAAAAGAAAGAAGAAAATTAAAATGACTACAGTCCTATCACTTAAACACAGCTTCTCATTAATATTTGGGGATAGTGTCTTATAGCCCTTTTTATTAAAATTTATATAACAGGTACCATGAATTGCTTGTCTACTGCCTACCAGACACTATCCTAGGCCATTTCCAAATAGCATCCTATGCTTTTTTTACAATAAGCCATGTGGTAGGTGTTACACCTAGTTTTCAGATGAGGAAACAGAGATCCCTAGAGAGATGATGAAATTTGCCTGAGTTTATTTAAACAGTTATCTTAACGATTGTGTTAGTACTGGATGTAGCATTTTTTTTGTCCTGCCTTTTTCACTTAATTATTTGGGGCCAGGCGTGGTGGCTCACACCTGTAATCTGAGCACTTTGGGAGGCCGAGGCAGGTGGATCACTTGAGCCCAGGAGATGGAGACCAGTCTGGGTGACATGGCAAAATCCCATCTCTACAAAAAATACAAAAATTAGCCAGGTGTAGGGGCACACGCCTGTAGTCTGAGCTTACTCGAGAGGCCGAGGCAGGAGGAGGATCACCTGAGGTCAGGAGGTCAAGGCTACAGTGAGCCGTGATCACACCATTGCACTCCAGCCTGGGCAACAGAGTGAGACCCTGTCTCAAAAAAAATAAAAATAAATATTGGATCATGATAATGTCCTATGTCATTAAAACTGTTTGCAAACATAATTTCTAATGACTACATGACACCTTTGCGAAGAGGATATGCTAGCATTTCCTGAACCCATCTCTTATTGTTTAGAATTGTTGATATTCCTAACCCTTTATTATCATAAATAAATGAATATTCTTAAACACAACGCTTTTCCCACATTTCTGATTATTTCCTTCATCCAGATTTCCAGAAAGGAAAGACCCGGGGGAGAAGTTCAAACTGCTGAAAAGTCTCTGCATGCCTCTGCCAGCAATGCATGTTGATGACTGCAGTGGACGGGTTCAGATGGTGTGTGCTGGGGTGATGGGGGAAGCATCTAAGGTGTTTTTCCGTGGTGCTTTTGTCCTACTCATGGACTAGATCAGCTCATGTTTCTCCATGCAAAGCCCTCGTTTGTTATTGAAGCCCCAGCCCTCGGTGTGGCTGCAGCCAATGCCTCTGGCCTGTTGCATTAATATTGCAGGCAGGGCTCCTGAGGACCTAAATATTTGATCAGAGTGTGTGCCAGGCTGCTAGTGAGCTGTATTCAGAGCAAATTAGACTCTCCTCCCCTTTTGCTGCACCCAAGGCGGCATGCTCGGGGCCCAGCCGCCATCAGATGATGTGGGCAGTTGTCTGTGGAAAGCCGATCATGGTGGGGAAGACAGGCTAAAATGATAATGACACATCTTACAGCAGCCCCAGGCTTCTCTCTTTATATTCCACACCCGGCAGTCTGCAACAGCTTCTCTGCCATCTGAGTGGGAGGGGAAGGAAGATCCACAATACCTAGCCCGAGGCCTGGCGCACAGTAGGATGGGCATATTCACCTGTGAGTTTGTGGCTTGTCCCCAGGAACTGGGGATGTTTACTCAATTCATTCAGTTTATCCATGCACCACTTATTAAGCACCTACTGAGGACCAGGCTTCGTGCTATTGACTTTGCAGAGATTATTTCAATTGTATTTAGAACAGTGCCTAGCACATTGTAAGTGTTTAAAAAGTGTTAGCTGTTACTATTATAATAAATGCTATCATTTATTTATTAATATTTATAATCTCAATTCTATGAAGAAAGTATGATCATTATTCCCATTTTACAGATGAGGAAAGAGGGGCTCACAAACTTAGCTAAGGAGTCCAGAGGCTGACCAGAGTGGACCTTGACAATTCATTTTGGACCTACAGCTGGACATGAACACTGTGGCCCAGCCTAAGCCCTGGGGCTGCCTGGGACTCTCACCCATCTATGCAGGCTCCTCTGGCCCAGGTCTCAGCCCCTGCTCCTTGTCTGGCCTTGGCCATAGAAAGAGAGAGATGGACAGACAAATGCCTGGGGCCAGTGGGTCTGCCTCACTCCCCTCTGACAGGCGCCATCCTGATGGGAGAAGGCCCCAGTCCTCACAGAGGAGGCCCCACTTTGAGCTGGCATCCAGCCTCTCCTCTTTTCGGGAGCTCCAGGGCCCAGGTGACAAAGGCCTGGAAGGAGAGCAGGAGTCAGAGTGGGGGTGCTGGAGGGATGATAAAGTGGAGATGATGGTGATGGAGAGGGCCCTGAGACAGATGGCTGGCCCTCAGAGACATTGATGCAGAGCTGGCACCCCAAAATGAGGCCGTCTGGAGCAGCCATGTCCCAGGCCTCAGTGAAAACTGAAGATCTGCCACTCTCCAGCCATGACTCACCTGTCTGCCTGGGGGTACCTCTTCCTTGCTTGGGTAGCCCTGCCTTCTGCAAGAAGTGTCCTGTTCCCCACCATCTCCCCAACTCTTTCTGTGACACCAAGGGCTCATGTCTCATGTCCCACAAATCATTATTATCAGGACTTCTAGGAGTATATTCTGCCAAAATAATGAAGGAGATGGGCAAAGATTTAGTCTCAGTGGCATTCATCATGGTGGTGATGACAACACTGCTACGTCCGCATGGCTGGACCCACACATGCACACAATGACCCATTCCCTCCCTCCCTCATTCATTCATTCAATCCTCAGACATGTTAAGAGGGGCAGGGTACCTCTCCTCTACCTTAAATCCTGCAATGACTTCCCATTGCATTTCGAATGGAAATGCAGCCTTCACCAGGCCAACAGGGCCCTAAGGATCCGTCTCTCCAGTGTCTTTCCTCTTCTGGATGGGCATCTGCAGCTGTGTCTGTCCCACACTCTCCTCCCACATCTTCCGCTCCTCTTCAGTCTCAGCTGAGCCTTCCCCTGCTGGCCCTGGCTGGTCGGCCTTAGCTGAGATGGCTCCCTACCCCGGGTCACTCTGTCCCATTACTACCCTGTTTCTGTTGCTCCATAAATTAATTATCTCAGTCAATGCTTTTTGTCCACTCAAAATCTCGAAGCCCCATGAGAACAGGGACTTATCTTTTTCCGGGTTCTACCTCGAGTGTCCATGTTCGTGCCTGGCATGGTGGAAGGAAAGAAGAGAGGGAGGCCTGGGGGAGCCAGACAGACCCCGTGGGCTCTGGAGTCAGCTCTGCTGCTGAGACCAGGCAGAAGGGCAGGGGAGGACCCTGAGACCCAGGACCCCCAGTGCCTAGGCTGGGGGGAGGGGTCTTTTTCTCTTTACTCTTCAGGAGAGGAACAGGACAGGTATTCCCTTGCCCATTTTACGGATGAGTCCAGGAGAAGAGGTGGACAGTCCCCGGGATCAGAGGCACCAGCCCTCTCCCCAGCATTCCCTGCACCCGCACTCCCTGCCAGGTGAGGCTGCTGCCCTGCTTGGCATTCCAGCCACGGCACCTTCCTTCCCTCGCTTCCCACCGTGCTGGGAGTGGGTTTGTGATAACGTCTGAATAAATTATTGAAGCGACTTTCCCTGAGGCCGAGATGCAACTCCAGGCTGATAACCATGTGGGGGCTGGGAAGGCTGGGCTCCTGCACCTGCCAGGGCTGCTTCCTCCAGTGCCCCTGATGAGCCTGTTAATTATCCGACTGGGGTGGGGGGCAGCAGGAGCTTCTTACTCTCAAGGAAACCAAGCCAGGAGGCAGGGCTGGGGTTGCAGGGACCACAGCTGTGGCTGGGCCTCACTCCCGGCTTCTTCATTCATGGTCTCCTCCCTAAGACCATGGGAGGAGCTCCTAGAGCACCCCAAAGTAGGCAGTGCACACTCCAAGGAAATGGGGTGAGGAGCCTCTATATGGGTTGGTGGAGGGAAGGGTGGGGGACCCCCTGAGGGATATGGCAGGGGGAAGCATGGGGTGGGTGCAAAGTGGAGGACCCCCACAGGGGCAGAGGTTGTTGCCTGAGGAAACAGGTTGCCTGAGGGGCAGAAGTAGAAGCTGGGCCTGCCAACACCTGGCGTGGGCATAGCTGGATCACAGGCATGCCTGTGGGATGCTGCAGCACTTCCCCATGACTGGGGGGCAGGGGCTGCAGGCAGGGGCTGCTCCTCCTTGGAGGGTAAAGGCACAGTCCCCAGGAGGTGAGGTAAAGCTGCCTGCTGCTGGGCAGCGGGCAGGGTTGAGCCACATCCCAGGCGTGTGAGTGGTGCTGTCTGTCCTGCTTTTTCTAAGAATCAATCTGTCTGAGGTGGTGAAAGAGGGGCCATGCATCTCAGGCGAAGGCCCAGGGGAGGCCCACACCAGTCACCACCCAGCCCTCCCACTCCCAGCCCCTGCTGCTGGCACTACCCATGGCTCTGAGACCTCAGCCAGGGCCCTGTGAGACCTCAAGTCTCTGGAGGGTCTGGAACTGGGTGGCCATGCCTGCCTGAGGGCCTGTTATTTCAGGGCTCACATGACCCCCACCCCAAGTGAGGGCTGTTGTCTTTTCACTCAAGGGAGCCTCCTTCCTCCTCCCTCCTGAGCTTTCCTCAGAAGGCCGCCGTCACAAGCGTCATTTTCCTAAGGTGGCTTAGAAATCCCAACCAGGAAGGGCAGGGTCTAGCAGAAAACTTCTGCTGGGGGCCCTGCCACAGCCCCCCAAGTCAGGAGAATAGAGCCCCTGCTTCAAAGAGGAAGAGAAGAGGAGAAATACAGCCCCCAAAAAACAACCCAAATCAGTATCCCAAATTCTGTTCCTGCCCCTCTGTAATCATCGGTAGTGGCAGCACTCTTGGAGGATACCAAGACTTATTCTATCTTGTACTAAAGTGGGTGACAGGGTGGCCTGGTGGCTATGAGGGCCAAGGCAGGGCCTAGGGGCTGAGGTCAGGAGTCATGGTGGGAGGGGCCTTCTCAGTGGGGAACAGGCACCTGAGCCTTGGGTTTCTTTCTAAAAGTCCCAAGGTAAGTGGGTGGCCAGCTGGTGGGCTGTGTTTTGGGTGTCCTTGAGACATTTATGTTTGGGAACCAGTGTGGGGCAAACGGCTCAAGCCAGGCAGGTTGAAGACCTGGCTGCCGTGTGTAGGCTCTGTGATCTTGGCTGAATGTCCTGGTCTCTCCTGGGCTCAATTGATCCTCCTGCCCCAGCCTCCTGAGTAGCTAGGACTACAGGCAAGCACCACCACACCCAGCTAATTTTTTTTTATTATTTTTAGAGATGGGGTCTTGCTACGTTGCCCAGGCTGGCCTCAAACTCCTGGCCTCAAGAGATCCTCTTGTCTTGGTTTCCCAGAGTACTGGGATTACAAGTGTGAGCCACCGCACCCAGCTGTGGCTTTACTGTAAACCACCTGCATGCAGTGAAGCCTAAGCTCTCCTCCTGTGGCCTTAGAGCTGTCCAGTCTGACCTGGTGCCAGACCCTCTAGCGCTCAGCACACAGGAGGTGCTCATGAACCCCAGAGGACCTTAAGTTAGAGAGCTGGTGTGGTGGACGCTGTGGTAGCCTAGGAAATGAAGAGGCCAGGGGTGAGGCCCAGCCACAGTTGTGGGCCCTTTCTGGGCCTCAGTTGCCTTACTGCCAGTGGGGACCACAGTTGCTGCCCTCGCCACACGCAGAACACAGGTGAAATAATAATGGCTAATCCTCATGACGTGCTTCCCAGGGGCTCTGTTGTCCCGAGAGTCACCTGTGTATTACCTCATTTAGTCCACGCACCAGCCCTGCGGGGTAGACACTGTTACTCCACTTAACAGACGAAGACGTACGGAGGATTAGATAACTTGCCCAGAGACACAGCTGATTGTGGTGAAGGCTGGCTTCAGAGTCACTGCTCGGGCCCTTCACACTGCAGGTGGCAGGCTCAGGAAGGGGTATTTGTGCTCCAGCTTCTTGGGTTGTCAGAACTGGTCCTGGTCACCTCCTAGACACTGGCAGGACTTGCCAGGGCCACAGAGCCTGATGGTGCCTGGGCTTCCTGGACTGGGGAGCTCTGCTTAGCCCCGTCAGAGTGGACCTGAGCAGCCTGAACCCCAGGGCTCAGGCTGTGGGTCGGACTGTGGGAGGAGGAAGAGAGGGGTTCTGCCGCCAGCGGACTGGGCAGCAAGATAGACTGTCAGCAGGCAGCAGCAGCCTTGGCGTCATTCCTAGTTGAGGGCAGAGCTGCGTCCCTAGAGCCGCCTCCCGCCCCTGCCAGGACCCCACAGTTTCTCCTAGGGGTGAAGAGTGGCTGCGGCCCTGGGAGGAATGGCTGAGGCCGACCCCACATGGTGAGCCTAGGCACCTGGGCCCAGCTGGCTCCCAGCCCATCCATTGCTGGGATGGAAAGGGCAGGCAGGTGGAAGGGCAAAAGAAGGAAGCAACATGCCCACAAAGCCTCTGCTGGGCTAATCCTCTTCTAGTCCCCACACGGTCCGCTGCGTGGAATGGTTAGGACAGCCTATTTAACAGAAGGGCAACTGAGGACTGGGAGTGTGGAGGAAACAGCCAATTAAAAGCAAAGGAACAGCTGGGCAGGGAGTGTTTGCAGCCCTGGAGGCAGACACAAAGTTGCACCTGGGCTAAAGGCTGAGAGACAGCATTTACTGAGCACCTTTTTTGTGCCTGGCAATGTGCTCTGTTAGCTGCATTTTACAGATAAGCAATCTAAGGTTCAGAAAAGAGGAAGTGGCCAGCGCTGGGCCATGCAGCTGGCTGAGTGAGAGCTCCTAACTTGTACTTTCTCCCCTCCTGGAAGCTTTGGTTTGTTGGGGGAAGCAGATTCATATCAGACCCAAGGCAACTCAGCCGTGATTGAGATAGACATCGAGTCTTTTGGGAGACAGAAGGGAGGGAGAGTGCCAATCAAAAGGGTTTCGTGAAGAAGGTCGCATCTGACTGGGACAGCTAGGCCTCTGTGTACCACTTTAAAAGGTAAGACAAGGGGAAAGAGGGCATGGGGAAAAAGGATGTGGGGACAGAGGGCATGGGGGCAGGCAGGTGAGGGCCGTGCTTGGAGAATTGTGAGGGGGTCCTGGGAGGCTGGATCACTGGTTGTGGGGAAGGGAGGGAGGCCAGGCGACCCCTGATGGGGTCCCCTGGGGAGAGAGCCCTGGGGCTTGGAGCATGGGGATGGGAAGTGACTGGGAGGACGCTGCACAGGGCATGGGGTGTGGGGAAGTGAGCACCAGGGAGCTGGGTGTGGAGCCAGGCACCTGCCGGGCTTCTGGGTTCCCCCAGCAGCTGTCAGGGACTCAGGCTCTGCATCAGGCCCACCTCAGTTTAAGTCCTGGCTCTGCCATTACTAGCTGGGTGGCCTTGGGAAGTTGCTTGTCATCTCTGAGGCTGGCTTTTCCCCTCTGTAAGGGGAAGATAACCATAGAACTCCCTCCAGGGGTGGCTGTGGATGGCAGCTGTGAGTGCCCAGGGCATTTCACTTAACCCTTCTGACCTAGGAGTTAGGAGCTATCATTGCCCTCGTTTCTTGAAGGGCTGACCAGTGACTGATCATGGCTAGGATGTAAAGGTGCAGACATTTTGACCTCCCATGGGACAATTTAGATGGGCCACATGGGCTCCGGGGATGGCTGAAACTCAGTTGGACCTGCGTCACTGTTCACCTTCTCTCTACCAAATCCTGCTTCCGCCCTATCTCTTCCCCAGGTGTTGACTTTTCTAGTAAATATCCTCCATGTCAAAGTCTATCTCAAGATCTGTTCCAGGACAACCCCGCCTGCAACAGGGCCCATTTATGTTCCAGCCAGCACGGCCATCCTGAGTCTGGGAGGGTGCCCACAGACTGCTTTTGTGAGCAGCATGCCTTCAGTGGCCAGTCCCCAAGCCCTCCAACTCCATGTGGAGCAAGGACCAACCACCCCATGGAGAAGAGGAACCCGCCTACAAGGTGAGCCAAAAAGGGACCTTTGGAACCAGCCACACTGAACTCTGTAAGGGGCTGAATGGCTGGCCCCAAAAGGATAGGTCCATGTCCTAAGCCCCAGAACCCATAAATATTGCCTTATTTGGAAAGAAATTCTTTGTAGATGTCATTAGGGATTTTGAGATGAAGAGATCATCCTGTATTATGCAAGTGGGCCCTCAATCCAATGGCAAGTGTCCTTACAGGAGTAAGGCAGGTCTGGGTGCAGTGTCTCGCACCTGTCATCCCAGCACTTTGGGAGGCCAAGGCAGGAGAATAGTTTGAGGCCAGGAGTTCAAGACTGGCCTGGGCAACATAGTGAGACCCTCCATCTCTACAAAGCAAAACAAAACAAAACAAAAAAAACAAAGAACTAGCCAGACGTGGTGGCACATGCCTATAGTCCTAGCTACTCAGGAGGCTGAAGTGGGAGGGTGGCTTGAGTCTGGGAGGCAGAGGTTGCAGTGAGCAGTGTTGCGCCACTGCACTGCAGCCTGGACAACAGAGCAAGACCCTGTTTCAAAAAAAAAAAAAGTGGGGGGAGTGAGGCTGAAGGAGAGATACACACCTAAAGAAGGCGATGTAAAGATGCAAAAATGGGGCCAGGAGCAGTGGCTCACGTCTGTAATCCCAGCACTTTGGGAGGCCAAGGTAGGCGGATCACGAGGTCAAGAGATCGAGACCATCCTGGTCAACATGGTGAAACCCTCTCTCTACTAAAAATACAAAAATTAGCTGGGTGTGGTGGCAGGCACCTGTAGTCCCAGCTACTCGGGAGGCTGAAGTAGGAGAATCTGTTGAACCCAGGAGGCAAAGGTTGCAGTGAGCCAAGATTGCACCACTGCACTCCAGCCTGGGCAACAGAGTGAGACTCCGTCTCAAAAAAAAAAAAAAAAGAAAAAGAAGTAAAAATGAGAGTGACGTGGTTACAGCCAAGGAAGCCGAAGAGGCAAGATGGGAGCCTCCCTCAGAGCCTCCAGAGGCAGCACAGCCCTGCCAATGCCTTGTTTCTGCTTCAGGCCTCCAACGCTGGGAGAATAGAGTTCTGCCGCTTTTGAAGCCACTCTGTGAGAATTCCATACAGCAGTCACAGGAAACTAAGACAGCTCCCACACCCAGTTTCCACTTCACAACCTTGAGAAGCTGGGGAAGCAGTTCTGGAGGTGCCAGGGACTGGGCACAGAGCCAGCCTGGGCTGGGGTCAGAGGCGAGGAGAGCTCTCTAGAGGAAGCCTTTATCTTGGAGTTTGATCTTGAGTAGGAAGTGTTCACGGGGCAGGTGGCGGTGGTGGGGCGGTGTGTGCCTAATTTTCAACAGCCCAGAGAACTGAATATTGTGGGGCTTTCTAGAAATTTTGACTTGCAAATATGGCTGGAATAGGAGGTACCTAGAAGGGAGAGGAGGGAAACACGACTCAACAGGAGGCCAGGGCTAGGTCGCAGAGGCCATGTTGTGCCTGTGGGAGCCTTGCTCTAGATGTGAGATTTTTCTTCTAACTTTATATTTTAGAACAGATTTAAAGTTTCAGAAATGAATTCCAAGTTTGTATAGAGTTTGTGTATACTGTTTCCCCTAATATTAGCATCTTACCTGAGTGTGGGTATATTTGTCACAATTATTGAACCTATGTCAGCCCGTTATCATGAACTGAAGTCCATAGATGATTCAGATTTCCTTTGTTTTTCCGAACGTCCTTTTCTGGGCCGGGACCCCATCTAGGACCCCACATTGCATTCAGTCGGCGTGTCTCCCTAGGCTCCTCTTGGTTGTGACAGTTTCTCAGACTTTCCTTGTCTTTGATGACCTTGACAGTTTTGAGGAGACTGTCCTTCAATTCAGATTTGTCCTGTGCTTTTCTCACAATTAGACTGCGGTTATGGGTTTTGGGGAAGAAGACCACAGAAGCAAAGGGTGATTTTTACGCCATCATAACAAAGGTGTGCGGCCGGGCAAGGTGGCTCACGCCTGTAATCCCAGCACTTTGGGAGGCCAAGGTGGGTAGATCACAAGGTCAGGAGGTCGAGACCATCCTGGCTAACACGGTGAAACCCCGTCTCTATTAAAAATACAAAACATTAGCCAGGCATGGTGGCAGCTGCCTGTAGTCCCAGCTACTCGGGAGGCTGAGGCAGGAGAATGGCGTGAAGCTGGGAGGTGGAGCTTGCAGTGAGCTGAGATCGCGCCACTGCACTCCAGCCTGGGCGACAGAGCGAGACTCCACCTCAAAAAAAAAAAAAAAAAAACGTGTGCGCTGTCACCATGACTTACCTCTGTTACCGTTGAGTTCGGTCACCTGGCTGAGGTAGTGTTGTCAGGCTTCTCCACTGTAACCCTCAAGTTACACTTTTCCCTCCCTTTCCACGCTGCACTCTTTGGAAGAAGGTCATTTTGCACAGCCCACACTTAAGGGTGGAAGATTATGCTCCAACTCTTTTTTTTTTTTTTTTTTTTGAGACGGAGTCTCACTCTGTCACCAGGCTGGAGTGCAGTGGCGCAATCTTGGCTCACTGCAAGCTCTGCCTCCCGGGTTCAAGCGATTATCCTGCCTCAGCCTCCCGAGTAACTGGGACTATAGGTGCCTCCCACCACGCCCAGCTAATTTCTGTATTTTTAGTAGAGATGGGGTTTCACTATGTTGGCCAGGATGGTCTCGATCTCTTGACCTCGTGATCTGCCCACCTCGGCCTCCCAAAGTGCTGGGATTACAGGTGTGAGCCACTGCACCCAGCCACTATCCTCCAACTCCTTGAGGTGTGACGGGCTTTAAGCAGGAAATTTGCATGGTAAGATTATCTTCTTAAAACCCAGTGTTGACAAAGATGTGGGGAAATAGACACCCTTATATTCTGTTGGTGCAAGTGTAGATTGGAGCAGTGTTTTAGGGGGACAATTTGACACATCCTTCAAATGTTACATGTATATAACCTTTGACCCAGCAAGTCAATCCTGCAGAAATGTCCACCCACAAGCAGAGCGATACCTGGACAGAATTCCAGTGGTGGCACTGTTGGTAGCCAACTAAACTGTGAAAAGAACTGAATGGTCATTTACAGGGCAATGGATGGGAAAACTGGGAGATCTGTATCATGAAATACTAAGCAGCCATCAAAGAGGAGTTAAATCTACGAGTGTGGACAGTGAAGTTCTCCAAGATAGGTTACAAGTGCAAAAGTCATCGCAGGTGTATTATATGTGTGATCCGAATCCATTGCACGAATAAAAAGAGCTGCACATTGGTATGTGCACATATGGATGGAAGGTGCATGGCGGGACCCACAAGGAACCAGAACCTAGTGGCTCTGTGGAGAGGGACCCTGGGAGTAAGGGTGGGGACTGGGGAGGAGGGCATTTCTACTTCTCATTTTATACCTCTCTGTAGTGTTTGACATTTTACACAATAAGCAAGTATTGCTTTCATGATAAAATGTCTTTAATATTAAAAATATTTCTTTGAAGTTTTGCGTTTGAAGAAACCTCCCGTGGCTGCTTGTGAAGGGTGAGGTGGGGGATCCAGGGTGGAGTGGAGAGACCCATTAGGAGCATCCAGGGTGTTTATATGGCACCTGAGACACAGGAGAAGGTGGGTTGGGGAGTTACTTAGGAAGCAGAATTGAGAGGACTGGGTATTTCTTGGTGGGGATGGGGTGGGGGCAGAGGGTGTTTCCCACAGGGCCCTGGCAGGAAGCAGATGGTGCACTCCAGATGGGGAATGGAGAAGAGTAACCAAGGTACTGGTGACTAAAGCCAGGACACGTTAAGGGAAACTAACAAGGGATGGTGCAGCACCTGGGCTGGCCACATGTGGGAGATGTCACCACCCCCAGGCAGAGGGAGGGCAAGGCCACCGGAACCAGACAGGGTGGCTGTGGGAGAAGGTGCTTGACAGGAGGGACCAGCCTACCCATGGCCTGGAAGGAGGGGGCCTGGAGCAGACACCCCAACCTCACTCCTGCCTCCCCATCTCCTATTGGAGATAGTACCTCCCGTTGGCCAAACCCAACTGGAAACCACAGAACTTGCCCATGCAAGGCAGCCTCCTGGGTGACAGCCAGGTAGGGAACAGTAGAGGGGACTCAGCACCCAGAGGGAGGGGTCTAGGTTGATATCCAGATTCCTGGCTTGGGTGCCTGAGGGATGGAGGGTCCCTTGGAGATGGGGACAGAGGAGAAGCAGGTTTGTGGGAGGATGAGAGTACCACTGGGGTCTATTTCAGGTGGAGTAGGCTACCTGCTTCACAAACAGCCCTGCAATCTGTTGGTGGTGGTGGGGTTGAGATATTGGGCTGGAGCTTAGATCCCAAATGGCCTAGTTTCCCATGCCAGACCCTTTACCTACAGTGACTCTTTGAGTTCACCCACCCCGCTCAGGCATACAGGCTTCTATCTGAGTGTAAAATGGGCCCTAGATGGCTTTTGTTGGGGGCACACATCAGTTGTGCTGGGCCTCCCCCAGTTCTTCAGAGTTATCAGGGTCACTGCTCTGGGACCCATGGACTTGTGTGTGTGTGGTCTGGCCCTGTAAGGCAGCCTAGGGACACAGGCTCTCAGGCTGGGTGAAGGAGAGTGGAGGGGGTGTCTTACCAAAGCTTACAGAGACTAGCCTCGGGACTGGAGGGCCTTGGGCCACAGCGTTGTACCCAGGCAGGAGCAGATCTTGAAAGAGCTTGATTTTCTATGAAAGGGTCAGCTGTGAGGGAGGCAGTGGGAGGGGGCACAGTCCCACCACCCTGTAGGGGACTGGAGTTCCTCCAGGATGGCCACCAGCTCCTCAGAGGAATGAAGACCCCAGAACAATGTGAATAGGGTGTTTGCAGGGAGAACAAGGAACCCACTGGCACCATCAGCACATTCCACAGGATTCTATAATCAGATTAGCTCCCAGGAGGGCCCAGGAGGGACGGGACAATGGGGTGGAGCAGAAAAGGGGCCAGGAACTGCCTCTGTGCTGAATTTGCCTACTCTTCCCTTCCCTACGCTATTCTAACGCTTTTAAATCTCTCCATCTGATGGCCCCTCACTGATCCTAAGGGGAAGCAGCCTGTGTGAGGACAGGGACTTGTCTAGGGTCATACGCACTTGTCAAGGACTCACTCCTGACGTCGAATTCTGCCCTTTCTTTGTGGGAGGCTATTTTCCCAGCCCCCTTTGGTGACAGGCTCACCCCCACTCCCTACAAGGCTGGTACATAATTTATGAGATCCAGTGTAAAACGAAAACGTAGCGCTCCTTGTTAAAAAATTATTAAACATTTCAGGATGATGCCTGCAGAGCATTAAACCCTTCTGAATGCAGAGTCTTGTGCAGTTGCACAGATCGCAGGCCCTGGCAGCCAGCCCCGCCCTCAGTGCCGCTTAGTGCTGGCCTCCTCCTTCCTCCACCCCATGGCCCCAGTCACCCCCTGGAACCCAGCACCCCACCTGCCCTGGAAGAAAAGCCCTCCTAGGCTTCAGGTTAGGCCAGGGGCTCCTGGGTGTCCTACAGACCCTGGGTGTCCCTAGATGGCACTGGGAGGCATCATCTCTAGCAGTCTGTGGGCTTCCTGAGGGACTCCCCCAGAGTCTGCAGCACCTGGCCTGTGGGTATTTTATGAGTGACAGAGTGCATGTCTTCTGGCTAGGACATTTAGGACAGCTTGGAAGCCCCTCCCACTCTGACTCCCTGTGCACAGCTTCCCCCAGACTCAGCACTTCCTTCTGGGTTCACCCAGGTCGAATCAGGACCCACAGCCAGGCCTTCCCATTTTCTGGTTCCTCATGCCAGGATGGGATGGCCCCTCCCTTTATTGGAAAAAAAGTGAGGGCTAAGGCAGATTAAGGCGATAAGGGGATTTCTCAGAGAGCAGCTGTAAAGCTCTGTGGCAGGATGAGAATTAATAGATTAATATCCGAGGCCAGGCTCTGGGCTCTGGGCCCACATCTTTGCTGATAAGTGTTGGTTCCTGTTCAAGAAGTACAACTCTTTCCAGACAGAAGGAGTTGTACTTCTGGACCAGATAATTGACATTATTCCCATTGTACGGATGAGAAACTATAGCTCAGAGAGGTCAAACTGCTTGAAGACGGCTGATGTGCAGTGTAAACTAGTTCTGGCCCAAACTGCCTCCCAGGTCCTTGGGCTGAGTCAGGTCCTGCCCCTACCCTCATGGCCCTCACTGTCTAGTCACTGAGATACACACGGAGTGAGACACACAGGGAACTCCGTGGAGGGAGAGGTCTTTGTGGGTAGAGCAGTGAGGGGAGACTTCCTGGAGGAGGTGGAGGAGAGAAGAGCATGAGCTGTCTTTCAAGGTCAAAGGTTATTCTCTTCAGGGTACCTATTGCAGGTGTGCAGAACAGCCTGAGCAAAGGGGTAGAGGAGGGCTGGACGTGGAGAGTCTGGGATCTCCATACAGGACCTAGGAGTCCAGAGGTCCTGACAGGGGTCCCTGGGTGGACAGTAACCAGGCTGAAGCCCTTGGCCTTTGTCCTCTGGGCCAGGGAGCTCTGGATGGGGGCAGGCTGGACACTCTGGGGCAGCTGTGAGCAGGAAGGGGCTCTATTCTGGGCTGCAAGGAGCAGAGAGGAGCTCAGCTGCAGGAAGGCCACAGGGTCAAACTTGGGTGGTCCAGAAGCGGCAGAAGGAGATAATCAAGGACCTGTCTCACAGAATTTGCCCTGCTGACTAACTCCTGGCCCAGCTTTGTCCAAGGATCTGCAGAAATCTCAGTTCCAGCAGGCAGCCTCCCACTGCACAGGGTGACAGCAGGCCCAGAAGCCCAAGGGTCTGCCATCTCTTGTTCGGGTGCTTACACTACCCAGGTCCCAGGACAGAGTTACAAGAGAGGAAGACAGTGATGATCAAGCTCCCAGAAACACTCATTTGGCAGATGGAAACACTGAGGCTGGCAATAGGAAATGACTTACCCCAGCCTATACCCCAGCTAATAGAGAGAGTGGCAGGCTGAGTACATTGATCTAGGATGGATCTTTTTATTCTTTTTGGAAAGAGGAACAAACATCGGTGAGCATGCACATGTCGGGGCCACTGGGGCAGGCATTATGGTTTGTCTTGAGTGTGTAATATGACATCAAGCTCAGAGACACTAAGTTCCCTGTCCAAGGACACACAGCTGAAAAGTGGGCAGGTGACTTCTTTACCAAGTCTCAGTTTTCTCATCTGTGCAAGGTGGGATCAGGCTGGGAGAGGCTCACAAGGAGCAAAAAAAGGGCTTGAGAACCTCTCCACACTTGTCCATGAGACTGGCTCCTGGCAACCAGGGTTAGATCTAGAGGCTTGAATGTATAGCAAAAATAATTCATAGACAGTATTGTGAACTTCTATCAGGAGGAATTAAATGTCGGGTTGTCCTCATTTTATATTATTAACTGCTATTTAAGAACATTGACTAGATCCATTTTCTCATTATTTCACTAGGGCTTGCAAAATGAAGATATTCTGATATTTCTTTATCATTTGTTACCTAGAATATCTCTATCAAGGGAAATTTCTCTTTATTAACTATTAGTTTACCACGAGGCATAGTCACTGCAGGTGTCACAGTCTAAGCAAGTATGTGATGGGATTAAATTTGTCTTTTCTGAAAGAAAATCTCAAAGGACCAAATAGTGTAATGTAAACAAAGAAAATTGTTAAGCAGACAATTGTTTATAAAGTTGTTTACCTCGTGGTAAACTAATAGTTGATAAAGAGAAATTTCCCTTGATAGAGATATCCTAGGTAACAAATGATAAAGGAATATAGAATGTCTTCATTTTGCAAGTCCCCAAAACCACTGTACTTTAAAGATTCACAAGTAAATTCTTCAAAGCCTTTTAGAAATAGATATCTCCAATGCTACGTAAGTGGTTCCAGAGCATAGAAGAGCTTCCAGTTATGTTTCATGAATGCCATTTAACATTGATAGCAAAATGCAAGAAAGCACAGAATAGAACACAATAAGTCAGCTCACATTAATATTGAGGTTGCAACTATCCTAAGTAAAAAAATAGTTTTAGGAATACACTTTAAAATACAGACACACATTAAGGAAATAGCTTACTGTTGTAACAAACCTTTGGAGTTTATACCAGAAATGCAAGGATGGTTCAATTTTAGAAAATCAACTAATTAAGGTTAATATCAATAATGTAATATTAATATAAATGCCATGTAAATAGGGTACATCAAAAGAGGAGAAAATCATGTTATTTTCCCTATAGATATGAAAAAAGCATTTGATAAAATTCAACATCCATTCCTGATTTTTAAAAACTTCTTGATAAAATAGAAATAGGTGGATATTTCCTTAATGAGACAATATCAAAGCAAATGCCATCAATTTGCATAATGATGAACAATTTGAAGGATTCCCAACAAATTCGTGAGCAGGACAAGGATGTCCCCTTTCACCAGCCTTAGTTAACATTACTTTGCAGATATTAGCCACTATAATTTCACAAAAAATAGAGGTATAAGTATTGGGAAGAAATAAGAGACAAAAGTGCTGTGTTATTTGCATGTGATATGATTATACACTTGAAAAACCTTAAAAAACTATTACAAATAAGATGATTTGGTGTAATATGGGTAAAAATTAAAATATAAAACTTAATAGCTTTCTTATATGACAATGAGTTAGAAAAGATAAAGAAAGATTCCATCTACAAAAGTAGCAAAAATTATAAAATATCTTGCAACACATTTAATAAGAAACATGCAAGATCTATATTAAAAAATTTTAATGCTACTGGACACCTAAAACACAATAAGAGTAAATAGAAAGAGGTGTCCTATTTTGGAAAGGAAGATAATATTTTAACAAAATCAATTCCCTAAATTAATGTATACATTTAGAATGATTCCAATAAAAATGAAAATAGAGTTCTTCCTCAATATATAATGGCTAGAATATGGTAGATATTTAGTTTTAGCTTATGTGAAGTTCAAAATAGATATTCTTGATTGGCAGGTTTTTCTCTCTCTATTTCTTTCTCTCTCTCCCTTTCTCTCTTTACTTCCCCTCTCCTATTCAGATTTCTTTAATCTTGTGTCTCTCTTATTTTCAACACATGGTTTCCAAGGTGACTGTGCTCATCTGCCTCTAGCTGGTAAGGGAACATGAATAACCAAACATTGAAGGTTTTTAAGGCCAGTCCTAGAAGTGATACACATCACTTCCACTCATATTCCATTGGCTAGAATTCAATCAATCATATGACCACATTTAATTACAAGAAAGGCTAGGATATGTAGTCTATCTGGTTGCTTAAGCAATAGAGGAATTGATTTGAAGCACTTTTTGTCATGGGAAAATTGACAGATTCTAAAGGTCACATGAAAAACATTCAAGGATAGCTGGGGAATATTATAAATAATTTTATGCAAATTTTGACAACTTAGATGAAATGGACAATTCCTTAAAAATGCAACTCTAGCAAAACTCACAAAAGAAGAAATAGAGAATGCAAATAGCCCCATATCTATTAAAGAAACAAAATTTACAATAAAAACCCTTCCCACAAAGAAAACTCCAGGTCCAGATGGTCTTTGCTGGTGAATTCTATTAAACTTTTAAGGAAGGAAGAAATAATACTAATTCTACACAAACTATTTCAGAAAATAGAGCTTTTAAAAATCAGCAATAAATGTCAATTTTTGTCATCTATAGAGAAAATAATATGAACACTTCCTAACTCACTTTAGGAGACCAGTATAATCCTGATATTAAAACCCAGTAAAGATATTACAAGAAAAGGAAGTGCAGACAAATATTCCTCGTGAATAGAGATGTGAAAACTTGTAACAAAATATTAGTAAATTGAATCCTGCAACATATTAAAGGAATAATACATCATAACCAAGTGAGATTTGTTCCAGAAGTGCAAGATTAGTTTAACATTCAGAAATGAATGTAATTCACCATATTAACAAAATAAAGGAGAAAATTCACGTGATTATTTCTATAGGTGCAGAAAAATCATTTGGCAAAATTCTAAATCTATTCATTATAAAAACACTGTCAGCAAACTAGAAGTAGATGGTAAATTACTCGAACTGATAAAGGCCATCTACAGCTAGCATCATGCTTAATGGTGAAACATTAAATCTCTTTTTCCTAAGTTCAGCAATGAGGCAAGAATGTTTACTCTCACCATGTATATTTGACATTGAGTTGGAAGTTTTAGTGCATTAAAGTAAGAAAAATAAAAGGGGCCAAGCATGGTGGCTCACACCTGTAATCTCAGCACTTTGGGAGGCCAAGGCAGGAGGATCACTTGAGGCCAGGAGTTCAAGACCAGCCTAGGCAACATAGTGAGACCTTGTTTCTACACACACACACACACACACACACACACACACACACTAGCCTGGCTAATGATAATTAGCTACTCAGATGGCTGAGGGGGGAGGATCACTTGAGCCAAGGAGGTTGAGGTTACAGTGAGCCATGATCATGCCATGGCACTGTAGCCTGGGTGACAGAGGGTGGCAAACCGAGACCCTGCCTCAAAAAAACCAAAATAAAAAACACAAACATTGGAAAGGAATGAGTTAAAATGTGGAATTTGCAGATGATATATTGTTCAATCAGGAAACTGGAATTTATGAAGAATTCCTAGAACTAGTAAATAAATTTAGCAAGTTTGCAGGATATGAGGTGAGTTTATAAAAATCAATTTTATTTCTATATACTAGAAAAAACAATTGAAATGAAATTTTAAAATATCATTTACATTGTCATCAGAAAATATCAAATACTAGAAACAGCAAATAAAATATATGTAAACATGTGTCTAAAAATATGGCTAAGAGAAGACTTCATATGGTTAAGATGTCCATTCTCCCCAAAATGACCTGTAGATTCAATACAATCCCTATTACAGTAAGAGTAGGCCCTTTTAAAGAAGTAGACAAGCTGATTTGAAAATTTACATGAGAATTTAAGCACCCAGAATAGCTAAAACAATCTTGAAAATGAAGAACAAGTTTGAAGAACACTGCCTGACTTAACGACTTACTATAAAGCTACAGTAATCAAGACAATGTGATATCAATGTAAGTATACGCAAATAGAACAAAGGAACAGAACGTAAAATTCAGAAATAGATCTCATGTATATAGTTGAGTTTCAACCAAGGGACCAAAACAATTCATCGGGGAAGGAACTTCTTTTTGAACAAATGGTGTTGGAACAACTGTATATCGATATGGGAAAATGTTAAAGTCCTTATCTCACTCCAAACACAAACATTTATTTATATGGATCATAGACATAAATGAAAAAGCCATAATCATAAAGTTTCTAGGAAAAAAATAGAATGTTTTTGGGACGCTGAGGTAAGCAAAGATTTCTTAGAGGTCAGGACATAAAATAACCATAAAAGAAAACAATTTATAATTTTGAAATTTATAAATTGCACACTTCTGCCATCAAAAGACATAATTGAAAAAGTGACTTTGGGATGCTAAAGCGGTATTATCGCTTGAGCCCGGGAGTTCAAGACCAACCTAAGCAACACAGTGAGACCCCCATCTCTACAAAAAAAAAAAAAAAAAAAAAAATAGCAGGATGTGGTGGCATGTGTCGGTGGTCTCAGCTACTCTGGAGGCTGAAGTAGGAAGATTGCTTAAGTCCAGGAGGTCGAAGCTGCAGTGAACCATGATCACACCACTGCACTCCAGCCTGGGTGACCCTATCTCAAAAAAAAAAGAAAAAAGAGTGTGTGTGTGTGTGTGTGTGTGAGAGAGAGAGAGAGAGAGAGAATGAACAGGTGAGTTACAGATTGGTAGAAAATATTCACAAAACATAAATATGTGTATGTCTGTGTGTGTGAGACAAAGGACTATTATCCAGGATATATCAAGTACTCCTACAACTCAATAATTAAAAAGATAACCTAATTTTTAAGTTACGCCAAAGATTTTAATGGACACTTCACAAAAGTTATGCAAATGGCCAATAAGCAAATGAAGAAATGCTCAACACCATTAGTCATCATGTAAATACAAATTAAACCACAATAAGATACAACCACCCAACCACCAGAATAGTTAAAATTGAAAAGATTGACAACCCCACAAATATAGCCAAGGTTGTGGATCAGTTGGAATTCTTATATACTGTTGGCAGGAATAGAAAATGGTACAACCATTTTTTTTAAGTCTGATAGCTTCTTACGTGACATTACTTTGGAGATATTAGCCACTATAATTTCACAAAAAAAATAGAGGTATAAGTATTGGGAAGAAATAAAGAGACAAAAGTGCTGTGTTAACACCTACCCTCCACCAAGAGAAATGAAAAAATAGCAGTTCCACCAAGAGAAATGAAAAAATACGTCCACAAAAAGATTTGTATAAGAATGTTCATAACAGCTTTATTCATAGTTGTCCAAAATTGGAAACAGTCCAGGTGTCTATTGGTAGGAAACTGGCTAAAGAGACTGTGGATTATGCATGTAATGAAACGTCGTAGAGCAATCAAAAGGAGCAAACTGTTGCTTCACAGAACAACCTGAATGAAATTTTAGAACAAGCAAAACAAATCTGTGATGAAAAACCTCAGTTGTTGCCTCTGGGATGGTGGGAGTGGAGACTGACCAGGAAGGAGCATGAGGGAATCTTCTGGAATGATGAAAATGTTCTATGTTTTATTTTAAATAGTTACACGTGTATACAACTGCCAAAACTTACCAAACCAAACACTTGAAAATCTATGCATTTTTTATGTCTAAAATAGACCACAATAAAAACTAAAAGAATAGCTAGGAAAATGACACAAGAAATAAAGAATCCAGAATTAGACACAAACACATATGAGAATGTAGTTTTTCTAATGAGTGGGTAAAAATGGATTATTTAATAATGATATTTAGGTAACTGGAAAAAAGTAGGTTGAGACCGCATATCACTTCTTACACCAACATTAATTTTGAATGTATCAAAGATTGAAAGATAAATAAATGAAACCGTGAAAGTACTGAAGCAAACATGTTTCATTCTTTTGTTGTTCTTTGTCTGGAAAGGCGAAGGCCTTTCTCAAAATAATTCAAACCCAGAAGTTGTAAAAAAAAAAAAAAAAAGATAAATATGATCACACTAAAATTAACCACATCTGATTGGGGGGAAAATACCATAAATAAAATAGAAAGAAAATGAATAAACTATTATATAAAGAGACACCACTCTTTTTTTAAAGATTAATAACCCAAGAAAAAAATGGGCACAGGGCATGGACAGATGGCTCACAGAAAGTATATGCAAATGGCTTCCAAATACATGAAAAGATGTCCCCCTAAATTACCATAAGAGAAGATGCCAATATAAATGACATGAAGTTACAATTTTCCCCAGCTAGATAACTCGGATAAAAATTTTTGATAATATGTTGGTAAGAGTGGAGGGCAGTAAGCTCTCTCCTGCCTTGTTAATGGGAATATAAATTAATAACTCTCGGGAGGACATTCTGGCGATATCTATCAAATACAAAATTGCACTCACCCTGTGACCCAGGCATTCAGCTTCCAGGAATTAATTCAACAGATACACTTCCACATGTCCAGAAAAATGAATGACAGAGATATCCATGGCATCCCTGTTCACAGTGGCAAATAATAGCCATCAGGAGGACGCTGGTTAAATAAATGACTGTGTCTTGATATAATGGAATTCCTTGAGATTGCTTGAACTACACCAGAGCAGTTGAATGTGGTCCCTCAGAACACAGACTCTGGAGCTAGGATGCCTGGCTCCTAACCCCAGCTCTGCCATTTTCTGACTGTGTGACCTACAGCCAGTTCCCTCACCTAATCTCTCTGTGCCTCAGTGTATGCTATCTCTGAAATGGGACTGGTAAGAATGATAATGATGATAGTAATAATAACAGCAGCAACAACAATAATAACAATAACGTCACTTACCTCAATACTGTGCTGAAAATTAAATAAGCAAATATACACAAAGCATTTAGATCGGCGGTATATGGTAAGGACCGTGTGTGTAGGCTACAATTGTTACTGATCTAAAACAATTTCCAAAATATATTAAGTACAAAAAAACAAGATATGGTTTCAGTGATATAAAATTGGAGCCTTCAGGATAGTTCTACATACTTATGCTTGTATAGGCATGAAATATCTCTAGAAGGGTACATTTTAGAACAAGCAAAACAAATCTGTGATGAAAAATCTCAGTTGTTGCCTCTGGGATGATGGGAGTGAAGACTGACCAGGAAGGAGCATGAGGGAATCTTCTGGAATGATGGAAATGTTCTGTTTTATTTTGAATAGTTACACATGTATACAATTGTCAAAACTAAAAACTACAAATTGCATCTGAGGAGTAACCAGCAGTGGAAGACACAGTTCTTACCGAGTAACTTTTATACTTTTACGTATTTTTTTTTACAAAGTATATATGTTATCTGTTCCAAAATTTTAGTATTAAAAAAGACATATTTTGAAAAGAAAGTCCCTTGTGTTCTGATTATGGTGGTTACATACGTTTGTACATGAGTTAGAATTCATAGGATTGTATATCAAAAGAAAAAAATAAATTTTACTACATAATTTTTTAAAAATTAAAAAAGAGAAAGTTCCTTTGGCCTCAATACATAATACAGCGCAAGCCTGGGGGATGGGACACCAGCAAGGAAGTGACTGCATTTTGTGGAGGAAGAAAGTCTTGGAGCAGGGGAAGGAACCACAGCAGCAGGAACAGAGAGAAGAGGGTCCGGGGCTATGTGGGGAGGTGCCTGGGCTTGGTGCTTCTGTGAAACACACACTGTCTGCCAGGCACTGTCCCTGTGCTCTCTCCTCATCACAACCCCAAGAATGGCAGCTGCGGCCATTCCTAGTCTCTGTGAAGTTCAAATGACTGGCCCAGTGTGTAAGCAGCAGGACCTCTGAACCAGGCCTGTCTGACTCTAAAACCTGTGCTCTTTTTAGCACAGGAGGTTCCTTTTCCCCCAGTAAATTAGATCCGGGGGAGTCTGGGAAGACTTCACAGAGGAGGCGACATTTGAACTGGAGCCTGGCTGAGTTTATCTAGGACTTCCATCCTGCGCAACCCTAAGCAGTGCCATTCACAATGTGTTCTCTGGGACTGGGTCTCCCTGCAGTTGTGCAGCGCACAACCTGCACAGTCATGGGCAGCAACTCTGAGTTCTTCACACAGAGATGGAGGTGTATGAGGAAGATTTTGCTGTACAACAAATCACTTTGCAAATGCAGTAGTTGCTTTAAAACAATTGGCATTTACAGGCCAGCAGGGCAGTTCTTTTGATCTCAGCAGGATTTATTCCTCTACCTGAGTCAGCAGGTGGGTCAGCTTAGGGTGATCAACCATCCTGGTTTTCCTAGGACTGTCCCAGTGATAGCCCTGAAAGACCCATGTCCCAGGAGAAACCTTAATCCTGGGCAAACTGAGACAATTCGGTGACCCTGGTTGACTAGGGGCTCTCAGGTCTGGGTGGGCCTGGGCTGCGGTGGCTGAGGCCTCCCTCCATGGGGTCTCTCATTCTCCAGCAGCCAAGCCCAGTCATTCTCATGGCAGCAGTGATGGGCCAGGACAGTGAAAAGAAGCATGTAGGGCATCTTTCTTACAGCTGAGGCTGAGAACTGGCCTGTCATCACTGCTGCCACATTCCGTTGGTCAAAGCAAATCATAAGGCCAGCCCAGATGGAAGGGTAGGAAATTGGCACACCCCGCCACCCGCTTGATGGGAGGAACTGTAAAGTCACACTGCAAGGGTCACAGATATGGGAGGAGGGTGGAGACCTGGGGCCAAGTGTGTAATCAACCTGTCACAGACGGGACGTCCTGACTCAGGTGCAACAATAAACACAGTGACATCAACACAACTGCCCAGTGGAACCATAAATGCTTATTGTTTTAAACCAACAGGTGCAACCGGGAGGCAGTTTATTACACAACAAAATCCAACTGACGCACCTTCCCTAACTCATCTGATATATTTGGGGAGTGGCAGGAAGTTCAGTGTGGCTGGAGCATGGTGAGGCTGTTGGAAGGTGAGAAGAGACAGAGAGAGAAAGAAGAATGGCTGGGGCCAGGTGTTTTCTCCTAGACTAGCGGGATGAGAATAGGAGAAGGACCATTATTCCTTTATACAGTTGGGAAAGACTGAGGCCCAGAGAGGGCAGTCATGCGTTCAAGACCACACCGCCAGTCAGCACAGTCAGGGATTGGAGCCAGGACTTTCCCTGCTGGGCCAAGGGAGGACATGGGAGGAAGGAGGGGATTGGAAGTACTGTTGTAATTTCTTTACTCGAGGCCAAGAGGCCATCAGCTATTTGTAAAGAAATGGGGGTGGGGGCTACTGTTAGAGATGGGCGGGTATTGAAATCACTGGAACTCCCCAGGGCACTTGCACTCCTGCAAGCATGTGTTTATTTATTTCTTCAGTTTGAATGATTTTTTTCCTTCAAAAATTCCCTGGGGCTCCCTCTGTATTATTAGGTAGCAAATGGATCTGCAGGTATTTAATGAGGTTGGAAAATAAAGGATCCAGAAGCCTTGACCAGGGTTCTCTTGCCTCCTGTGGAGGCCCCTCAGGCCAGGAACCAGGCCAGGTCTAGGGGAAGGGCCTCCCCGGCAATGTTCTGACCAAACCAGCCCCTGGCAGTCCCACTGACCGGCCACTAGCTTGTAGCAACTTTGGACTAGTCCCTTCCCTCCTGAGACCTTGGGCTCCTCCTCTGTACCTTGATGGGGTGACAAGGTGAGACTCAGTGTGTGTGGTAGGATTAGAGACACCAAGGAGCATCCTGGCATTGCAGGCCAGAGGCCTGGTTTGAGCAAACCGGTGGTGACCGGACAAACAGGGACCTGTGCGGGGGACATTGCTGCCCCCAAAGTGGCTTAGAGGAAGTTGGTAGAGTGCAGCACCCCACCAGTGACTGTGAGGAGACAGGAGGGGCTCTGTCCTCCCTTGGAAAGGGCAGATGGTATTCTGTTTGACCAGCAAGCCTACTGTGTGTCCAGGGCTTACACATACCCTACATTGACCCATGGCGGCTTCTCTACACTCCTAGGGGGAGCCATCGGCTGCCCCAGTGGACAGATGAGGAAACCAAGGCTTGGGAGGAGAAGCAGCGCATCCTGTGGCACACAGTAGGTGTGACACAAGGCAGCTGACTCTGGCTTCCAGGCTCTTCCCACAGATCCGCCGAGCTTCTGCCCTCCCAGCCCCACCTGCCAGGACTAAGTCCTCTCCGCCGGCCCTGCAGCTGCGTTCTCTGCCTCTGCTCCATGGACTGGCGCCTCACACGAGCTCCCTGGCCTCTGGCTTCTGGTGGGTTCACTCAGCAGGAAGGAGCAGCAGGAGCTCTGGGGGTGGGAAGGAGAGAGAGGCTGGCGGGTTCACTCCCTGGTGCCGTCCCTGCTGAGCCAGTTGTGTTCCTGTACGGAAGGCCACTGGCCCTCTTCCACTGCGTCGGCCCTCACGGGGCTCCAGGACTGCTGCCTGCTTTGCCCTGTGGGTCCTGGGGTAGTAACTGCTCCCCACTGTTGCTGTCTTGGGGAATTTAATCATCCCTTCACCTGTCATTAAACTCACTTCTGTCACACCTATGAGAGGGACCCTGGGAGACACCCTGCCCCCACTCCCAAAGAGCTCTGGGCTTTGTCACCCACACTTCCTCCTCTCCCCTTTCCAGCTTCCCCAGGCCCTCTCCTGTGAACAGTCCATCAGGGCTGGGAGGAAAGTAGGCTGAAACCAGTTCCCAGCGAAGCAGCATTCGCCAGCATTTACTTCATACCTCCCTTCAATCAACTCACTTTTCTCTAAAAGCTTTAAAAAAAATGAACCTGGGAATTTTTTAAGTAACGATTTAGTTTAGGACAGTTTTAGATATACAGAAATATTGTGAAGGTAGTTCAGAGATCAACTCACTTCTTAAACTTTATTTTAAAAGGAAATGTTTCATTATTTCTGCAAATGGAAAACCGGTATGACTTGCCTCAAGTAGACTTTAATCTTAAAAATGAACAGTGAAAACAGTCTAATGTTATTAAATTTAAAAATTAAAATAAAGAATTAACAGCCCTATACAAGCTGTAATAAATCTGACTGATTACAAAAATGCAGTCTGTGCAGAGTTGGCTGGGGTGTGTGTGTGTGTGTGTGTGTGTGTGTGTGTGTGTGTGTGTCTAGGAATAAGAGAAGGCAATTCAACCCCTTCACAGTGCTGGGCCATCCTCAGGTGCCACATGGCTATTCTCCACAGCCCATGTTAATGACCCTGCTGAGAGCTCTCCAAAGAATGGGCCAACCATGGCGCAGCCCACATTTATGGAGCACCCGCCTTGTGTGGGCTCCATTCCAACGACTTACATATATTCCCATCACAGCCTCCCAACTACCTGATGGGGTAGTACGTACATCATTATCTCTACTTTTTAGGTGAAGAAATGGAGTTAGGTTAAGTAACTGGTTCAAGGCCACAGCCAGGAGCCACATCAAGGTAGCTGGACCCCAAAGCCTGCACTTTTACCCGCTGTGTTCTGCTACCAAGAGCTGGAAAAGGGGGAACTGTCTTTAAATAGGAGTTGAACAGGGGTATCTCCTCAGTTTTATCTCCCCCAACGAACTTTGTACCCTGAAATTTCTCAGTGACACAGAAAAGTTGAAAATGTGCTCCTACTTCACCTTCTGCCATGATTGTGGGGCCTCCCCAGCCATGTGGAACTGTGGGCCCATTAAACTTTCCTTTATAGGCCAGGCACAGTGGCTCATGCCTGTAATCCCAGCACTTTGGGAGGCTAAGGCGGGCGGATCACTTGAGGTCAGGAGTTCAAGACCACCCTGGCCAATATGGCAAAACCTTCTCTACTAAAAATACAAAAAAAAAAAAAAAATTAGCCAGGCATGGTGGCGCATGCCTGTAATCCCAGCTACTTGGGAGGCTGAGGCAGGAGAATCGCTTGAACGCAGGAGGCAGAGGTTGAGTGAGTTGAGATCGCACCACTGCACTCCAGCCTGGGCAACAGAGTGAGACTCCGTCTCAAAACAAAAACAAAAACAAACAACAACAACAAAAAACTCCTTTCTTTTATAAATTACCCAGTCTCCAGTATGTCCTTATAGCAGAGTGAGAACAGACTAATACACTCTCCCTCCCCTAGTTTGCTTCTCCCTTCACCCATCCCCACTGATGGGGAGCAGGCAACACCCTCCTCCTGGCTGGGAGGCCTGGCTGACAAAATCCCGAGCTGGACCAGATAGTGGCAAGTGCCAGCTGGGATGCAGC
The DNA here is from genome assembly GCF_028878055.3 of Symphalangus syndactylus. Classification (NCBI taxonomy): domain Eukaryota; kingdom Metazoa; phylum Chordata; class Mammalia; order Primates; family Hylobatidae; genus Symphalangus; species Symphalangus syndactylus. The sequence goes on along the minus strand of NC_072434.2, from coordinate 42,903,653 downwards.
AGTCCCAGGATCTCTGCCACAGACTCACCATGTCACCTTGGGCCTCGCCTTCCATACCTGCAAAAAGGGGGCAATGAACTTGCTCTGGGCCCAGGGATAAGGAACGATTCTTGGTCAGGTTGGCACACTCCAGGGCCTTCCACAAATAGCAGCTGAACCACCCCATCCCCGGGGCCTCGGGCACAAATCAGCAGCAGAGAAACACCTTGGGGCCCAGCTGGCCTAAGCACAGGCCGAATCAAGGAGGAGCCAGGCCAGGGCCCCTGCAGCCGCCTAATTCCGAGCTCTCAGCATGATGCATGGGACAAACTAAATCCATAAATAAAAGAAGAGTGGCCTGTGGCATCTTGGCCACAACTGCACTTCTTGGCAAACGTTGGCAGGGGATGGTAGGAGAGCCCCTAAGAAGGCCCAGCCCAGTGTCCTCTGTGTCCACCTGCCTGCCCCACAGGCCACACAGAGTCTGGTCACCAGGAGTTCACTTGGCCTTGTTCCTGCCTCATGTGTGTTCTCCCTGACCAGCTCCAGACACAGCCACCTGCTGCCTCAGCCCCAGTAGTTCCTGATGCAGGAGAATGGGGACTGGTGGGAGCCAAAGGGCTTCTGGTAATGAGGGGCTTGGGTCAATAGTCTGGGTTCAAGGCCCGGTCTTGGGGTGAGGGCTGTCCCCTACCCACTCTGCATGCTACCCAATAGATCAGGAGTGAATTAACTCCCAGCCTCCACTGGGAATCTCTCCTCAGGACCCTCATACCCTGCATAGTAACCACTCCCTTCTCATCCTCCAAGGCCATCACTGGACACCTGGACACCCCCTCCAGGAAGCCCTGCTGGAACGACCCAGATTCAGCCACTTGACTCCCAGGTGCATAGGCTTCTCCCAAAATGGGAAAGTCCTGGGCTGGGCCCAGCCCACCAAGATCTTCCCTGGCAGCCTTGTTTAAAATGCCAGCATTCTCCTTGCCTCAGCAGCCCTAGTCCCCATTCCCTGCTTTAGTTTTTGAGCATGGTCCTTATTGCCATCTCTCATGATTTTAATGATTTCTTTATTTTCTGGCTCCCCCCTAGAATGTAAGTTCTCTGAGGGGAGGGTCTTTGTCCTTTCTGCTTGCTTTTGGATCTCTGTGTGTAGAGCAGCGCCCATGTACATGGCCTCAAATATTAGACAAAGGACAAATAAAAGGTAGGGTGCACAGCATATGCAAAGGCTCAGAGGTGTGATCGGGCTTGGGAAAGAAGAAGGTGTGACAGATGGTGGGCATCCCAGAGCAAGGTCCTCAAGAGGTGAGGTGAGGGGAGGAGAGCAAGGCCCAAACACAGAAGGATCTGGAATGCCAGGCCAGGGTTACAGGGTGATGAGGGCCATGGGAGGGTATTAAACATTCATTCCATGAACAGGACACAGCCTGCACAGTAGCTTGCTTTCTTCTCTTTTTTGCTTGTTTGTTTGAGTCAGCATCTCACTCTGTTGCCCAGGCTTGAGTGCAGTGGTGCAGTTATAGCTCACTGCAGCCTGGATCTCCCAGACTCAACCTTCAGAGTAGCTAAGACTACGGGCATGCATCACCATGTCTGGCTAATTTTTTATTTTTAGTAGAGATGAGGTCTCGCTATGTTGCCCAGGCTGGTCTCAAAGTCCAAGCAGTTCTCCCACCTCGGCCTCCCAAAGTGCTGGGATTACATGCGTGAGCCTCTGTGCCTGGCCATTTGTTTGTTTTTATCAAATTGGTTGCAAACATTTAAAAGGTAAAAGATCAGGATATTTTACACAAAAATCTAGATCTATTTTCTTGAAAGCTTTTCTTGAAAAATCAGAAGAGCTGGTCTCACCGGGTTCTCATCCCTGCCAGACAACCACCCACTGGAGTGGGTCTCACTCCCCAGCCCCTGAAGGCCAGTGGGCTTTCTGCCCCTGAGCAAAGCTAGAAGCCCCTAGCCTTTTGTCAGGGTCTCCAGAGCACCTGGCTGGCCTAGGCCTGGTCCTTAGACGAATGCTGGATTGATGAATGAATGAGTGGAGAACAGATGAATGCAGCAAAAATGAGAGTAATAATGCCTGCTACCTGTGCCCCACTTTCCCAGAGAAGCATAGAGGTCCTGGTGTTTTGTAAACTTGAAAGTGCTGGAGCTGAGTGTGGTGGCTCACACCTGTAGCCCCAGCTACTCAAGAAGCTGAAGCAAGGGGATTGCTTGAGCCCAGAGTTTGAATCCAGCCTGAACAACATAGTGAGACCTCATCTCTAAAACAAAACAAAACAAAAACCAACTTGGAAGTCCTGGGAATAATAATAACAAGAAAATAAACACATACGTAGCATTTACCAGGTGCCCAGCCCCGTTCATAGCAATTTTCTTCCATTATCTAATTTGTCCCTCCCTAGGGTGCAGGACCTCATCCCCTCCTGGGAGCAGTATGCCACTTACAGGGCTGGTGGGAGGATTAACTTAATTAATGCAGGTAAAGTGCCTAGAAAAGAGCCTGGCACCCAGCAGGTGCCCAGCAAGTGCTAGTCATTGATACACAAGTCAGGCACTTCCACCCAGCAGTGAGCTTGTGTGGTGCCCAGATGAGGCCACCGAAGCTGGGGAAGGTTGAGAGACTCACCCAAGTTCACAGGATGATTGGTAGGGAACAGATGGTGAAATATGTAGCACTGGGGGCCCCCACCAGGGAGCCTGTTCTGGTGAGGGGCTGGGTGAAGGGGCAGATCTCTGGTAGAGCAGAAGCCTCTGGTCACGGGACCATAATTCTGGTCCTGGTTGGGGGTTTGGGCTTCCTCCACTGCCTTCCAGTCCTGCAGTCTGAACCCAGCACCCTCCCTCCTCGCTGACCCATCCAGCAGGCCCTCTCAGTGTAGCAACTTGCCTTACAGATGGGGACACCAAGACCCAGAGGAGAGGCAGCCTGGCAGGGGAGAGGCGCCTGGGCCTCTGGTCAGACCCTCCACATTCCAGTCCCCGCCCTGCTCCTTGCTGGCCCTGAGACCCTGGCCAAGCCGCTTAACCACGCTGGTTCTGGGTCCTCACCTTTTATGACCCATCAGAAGTGTGTACCCTGCCCCAGGCACCTGGCTCAGAGCCTTGTATGTATCATTCCATTCATTCCTGACAGCAACCTCATTCCATGCATGGGGACTCTGAAGCACAGAGAGGGGAAGCAGCTTCCCCGGGTTCACACAGCTAGGTGTGGATTCAGAGTCAGGATTCAGACCGAGGCCTGGGTGAGTCCAAAGCCTGTGTTCTTGAAGTGAAGGAAATAATGTGGGCCTCATATAGTGGTTGTGAGAATGTAGGGCAATAATAATACAATAGTAGCTAATGTTTCCATCACTTTTGGTTATTGGACCAGGTGCTATTATAAGCATTTTTAACGTATTACTAGTTTAATCTACACATCGATACTATTGACAGGCATCAATGCTATTATCATCCCCTGATTATAGATCAGGAAACTGAGGCACAGAGAAACTGAAAGCACAAGTTAGGTGATTTGCCCAAGGTCACAGACAAGCGTGTGGTAGAGTCAGGGTTTAAATCCAAGCCTTTGGTTCCCAAGTCCTTGTTTTTTTAACCCAATACTCATGAGCGCAGAGCACCGGCCTGATGGGGCATGCTGGGCCCGAAATCCACATGAGCTCTTCTCCTACCTCCAGCATTACGATGTCAGCAGCAGAGCCGGCAATGAGGATGCAGGACACAGGGATTCCTGTCCCAGACAGCTCTCCATCCCCCTCACTCCAGCCCCACCATAGGATCTGGTTGGGTCTGGTTGGGGGCACAGGCCATCACCCCTGGGAAAGAGAAGTATCAGCCCAAGAACGATGTGGGAGCTATGCCATCCATCTCCCTAGAAACCTGGGGCAGGGCTGGTCCAGCTAATGCTGCCTGTTCTCCATCCTCACCAGGGCTGTCCCTTTCTCTCAGTTTCCAGAGCCTAGACCTGGGATCCCACAGCAGGCCCCAAGGAAGCCATGACCATACTGAACATACTCTTTGCCTTCTCCTGTCCTATATCCCGCCATTCCAGGTCTTCTTAAGTGAGGGGACATCTCCAGCCTTGCTTCAATACATGCTTTCCAACTTCTTACCTGTTCTGCAGTTCCCTCCGCCTGAAGGCTCTCTCACTCTCCTCCAGAAAGACTTCCATCTCCCTGCAGGTAGGGTTCGTCCACCCTTTCTCGGAAACTCCATGGCCCCACAGCATCACACACCACTGTGATCATCTTGTTTGTCTCAACTCCTAGACTAGGCACCTAGTAATTTTACACAAACCCCTCCAAATGCACAGCAATACACTCAGAAGCACGCAATCACACAGATGTATAGCAAAGCTCTCTTCATCTAGGATACATCCAGAAACCCCAAGGGCCAGTTACACAAAGGCACAGGCACATACACATGACCCTCTAACCAGGACACCCGGGTACATGCTAATGGTGACACAAGCAACAAGTTGACATCCGGGAGCTTACACACACACACACACACACACACACGCTCATAGCGTACTTCCAAGCACATACAGACTCAGCTACCCATACAAGACCACATGAAGAAATAGCCCTCTCCACACATGGATATGCACACACATGTACAGTCATGCAGAAACACGCAACACCCCACAGTGGGCTCACACACAGAGGTGCCATCTGGTGTCTGTGCTAGAGTCAGTCCCAGGGTGGGCTGGGCGGGCTGTGGCCTGAGGCTGGGAAGGCATCTCCTCTGAGACAGGTTGGGGGTCCCAGGGGCAGGGCCTGGGAAACCAGGCCACCACCCCCCGCTGGAGCTCACTTATGGAGGGGAAGAGAAATGATGTGTCTATTGGGCTCCTGGGGAGTACGGGGTGAGGGGTGGGGAGAGGGTGGTCCTGAGTGGGAGGGGCCTCTTGGGCTGATTCCTGGCTCCAGTTTTCTTCTTCCCACTTGGGCTTCAGACCATCCCCAGACCATCCCCAGGATGAATGAATGAATGACAGGGCCCAGGAAGGCCCCGTCCCCAGGCCCAGCTGCAGGCCATTGCTCCAGGCACTCTTGACAGCCTTGCCCCTTATGTAGTGAAAGGCAGCATTTACCAGCATTTACCGAGCACAGGGCAAGACCCAGGGAGAATTTGCACCCCAGGTGCCTCACAGGTTCACCCTAGTCCCAGCCCGGCAATGCTGACACACAGACCACAGTGTCCCTCACTTCAGGGATGTCATCTCCCATGATGCTCTCCACACCTCTGACACCTAGGGATCATTCTGCCCATTTTCAAGAGGCTCAGGGAGGTGAAGGGAATTGCCTGAAGTGAACCAGCCCTCCCGAGGTGTCTCCTGGTCCCTGGGCCCCCAGGCTGGGGCTGAGTGTCCCTCAGTCCTCACCCACTACCCAGGAAAGTGGCAAGAGCAGGGACAGCCCAGGGTAGGGGAGACAGCAGGATAGATGTTGCTGGACACAGCCCAGTGAGGAGCCATAAACTGTAAGGGCCGGAGATGGTGCGTCAGGGACTACACATTCCACTCACTGCAGCCACCCGAGCAAGGGCAGGGAAGAGACCTCAGGGCTTTATTCGTAAGTGGGTGTATTAGTCTGTTCTCATGCTGCTATAAAGACACACCTGAAACTGGATAATTTATAAAGAAAAAGAGGTCCATTATAAAGAAAAAGAGTCCATTAAGGATTCACATTCCATATGGCTAAGGAGGCCTCGCAATCATGGCGGAAGATGAAGGAGGAGCAAAGGCACATCTTACATGGTGGCAGTCAAGAAAGCGTGTGTAGGGGAACTGCCCTTTATAAAACCATCAGATCTTGTGAGACTTAGTCACTATCACGAGAACAGCATGGGAAAAACCCACCCCCATGATTCATGTCCCTCCCACAACACCTGATTGTGGGAGCTACAATTCAAGATGAGATTTAGGTGGGGACACACTCAAACCACATCAGTGGGATACCTGGAAGTCATGACATTTCATTCATTCATTCATTCATTCATTCAGCACATATTTATTGAGTCACCACCCTAGGAATGGAGGATGCAGCGTCAGACACACCAGAGGCCTTGCATCTGGACCTGTCTACTGGTGGGGACACATCCAGCCCTGTTCTGGGGACTGCTGTCTCGAGACTAGTCGCTGCCACCAAACCTTCCTGTCCTTTCTCCGGTTTCTTCTTCCTTGGGTATAGTCTCCTTTGTTTTAGAGGAGAGCAGGTGGTGTCACCCCAGTGACCATGACTGCTCACAGTGATTGAGAGCTTACTAGGTGCCAGGCCCCTGTGATTCAGTTAAGCTTCAGTGAGGTAGGTACTTCCATCATCCTCATTTTACAAGAAAACTGGACACATGGAGACATTGAGCCACCTGCCCGAAGTCACACAGGTAGGACATGTGGCAAGGCTGGGATGTGAACCCAGGAAGTCCCATAGCAGTACCTGCACACAAGACCACAGAGCTATTCCTCCCCTACCGGCTCTGCAGTGTGTGTATGGATAGGTGTGGGGGTGGTGGGTGAAGGACAGGGGGAGGAGGCTGTCAGGGAGTGGGTTTCCAGGACAAAGCAGAACAATAAAATGTCCCTGCTGCCTTGTCTCTTTCCGCTTCTCTATCCCAATTTCGCTCTCACCTCACTTGATATATGACTCATCTGGCCTGAGAGTTCTCCTTGCTTCACTCTAATGCCTTCAGTGCCTCCTTGCTGCCTTCAGGATACAGTCCAAGACCCTGGGCTTGGCATTCATGGCTCCAGGAGGCGCCCTCTCCAGCCCCATTTCTGCCAGGCACTGCCCTGTGCTCTGTGCTCTGCTCACAGCAACCTGTGAGCTGCGTCCCCACCCTGTGCCTCCTTGCCCTGCTGTTTGCCCCTTGTCTTGTCTGCCTGGAGCACTCTTCCCCCCACTTTCCCTACCCAGCTCACTCCCGTCAGACTTCAAAAGAGCTCCAGGCAGCCTTCCCTGGGCCCCAGGTTGGGCTAAGCCCTCTCCTCTGCACTGTCACAGCCTGGTCTGTGCTACAGCCTTGATCCACTGGGTTGTCACAGTTTCCATCTCCAGCTGCCCCCAGGATGGGTCCCCAACATCACCCGGCATGGGGCCTGGCACAGGGGCCCTGGGTGGACCTGGATTGCGGGTGAGGTTTCAGGGCCCCTGGAAGATGGCTCCACAGGCAGTGAGAAGTGGAGGAGAGGACAGAGTGGGGCCCAGGACAGGTGAGGTGTGGGGTCCAGGGCACAGGGAGTCAGAGTGGCCAGAGGGGTCTGGGGACTGGGCGCTCCAGCGCTTGGTTCATTGAGGCCCCAAGGACAGCTACCCAGGCTGATTCACAAGGTTGTTAGGGTCAAACCACAAACATCCCATGAGACTGTGGCCAGGCTATGGCCCCAGTATTAAAAACTATATCGATTATGGAGGCCAGGTGCAGTGATTTATGTCTATAATCTTAGCGTAATCCTAGCCTTGGGAGGCTGAGGTGGGCAGATCACTTGAGGCCAGGAGTTCGAGATCAGCCTGGGCAACATGGCAAAACCCTGTCTCTACTAAATATACAAAAATTTATCCAGGTGTGGTGGTGGGCTCCTGTAGTCCCAGCTACTCGATAAGCTGAGGCACAAGAATCGCTTGAACCTGGAGGCAGAGGTTGCAGTGAGCTCAGATCGTGCCACTTCACTCTAGCTTGGGCAACAGACAGAGACTTGTCTCAAAAAAACCAACAAACAACAACAATGACAACAAGAACAAAAACAAAAAAACTAAAAACAAAAACAAAAAAACACCTGTATAGATTATGCAATAATAGATACATACAAAAGAGATGCATGTTGCATTTTATAAGAAATAAGTTGGCCAAAATCATTTATTATCTACATTAGGATCTTTCTGAGAAAGGAGAGGCTTGCACTAAATAATTATCTTGAGACAATAGATGTAAACCAAGATTGTCCTAGAAACACCAAATGTATAGCCATCATTATGAAGCATTGTAATAATGAACACCTTTGAACTCAACTTCAACATGAGAGCATGACCAACGCTGTGGGCTTCTTCCTTGTCCCATTCCCCTGCCTTCCCTACAGAAGTAACTACTATCTTAAATTCTGTGGCTCATTTTCTCATTAAAAACAAACAAACACACTTTTATCACATATGTATGAAAACCTAAACAATATCATTTAATTTTCCTTGTTTTGGAGCCTTACAAGTGTCGAATCCTGTTGTTTGTGGTCTTCTGCAACAGGCTTTTCTCACTCTGCATTGTAATTCTGTGATTCCTTCTTGTAGCCGGCCACAGCTATGTTAGACTCATTGCCACTGCTGTATAGGATTTCATTATATGGTGATGCCACAATTAATTCATTTTACTGTTAAGGACATTAGGGTGGTTTCCATGTTTTTACCATAATAAACAGCACTGCTATGAATATCCTTGCACCTGTCTCTGGGTGCTTTCATGCAAGTGTATCTCCAGGGTTTACACTTGGTAATGAAATCGCAATATTCTAAAGTGGTTGCAGCAATTTACACTGCATTAGGAGCATATAAGGATCCCTGTTGATTCCTGCCTCTCCAATACTTGCCACTGTGGGACTCCTTTTCCATGGAAAATCTTCCTGTGGTCTTAATTTACATTTTCCTGATTTCTATAAGGCTAAGAATCTTTTCTTGTGGTTTATTTTTCATTCATATTTTTTCTGCTGTGAAATGCTCATTCATATCTTTTGCTCTTTTTTAATTGAGTTGTCTTCTTACTGATTTGAAAGAATTCTTTATGTATTCTGGAGAGTAATGCTTTGTGCGTTATTTGTGCTATAATATATCCTCCCAGTTTGCGGCTTGTCTTTTCAACAATCAGAAAAAAAATTAACTTGGACAAAGAAGAGATTAGGCATGGTGAAAAACACTTCAACAGAAACAGCAACAAAACATTACTAATATCCTCAAAGAAATAAGAGAAAATATTACATCCATGAAAAAAGAACGAGATACTCTTAAAAAAAAGGAATAGTCAAAGAACAAACAAAAAGGCCTTTGGAAATATGATAAGATAAATTTTTGAAAAATAACAAAAAACTGTTGAAGAGTTGAAGAAAATTTCCAGAATGAAGAGCAAAACGGGATGAAAAATAGGTGAAAAAAGATATAAGAAATATAGAGAACTGGTCCAAGAGGGCCAATATTTGAAAAATTAAGGAGTTCCTGAAAGAAAAAATAAAATCATTATAGAGGTACTTCTTTTAAATTTTCTCCAAAATGAAGATTTGTCCATGAGGACTCACTGGGTACCCAGCACAGTGAATGGAAATCGATTCACTTCAAGACACGCTAAGGCTGAGCAGGCATGGTGGATGAGCCTGTAGTCCCAACTAACTACTCAGGAGGCTGGGGCAGGAGGATCCTTGAGCCCAGGAGGTCAAGGCTGCAGTGAGCGATGATTGTGCCACTGAACTGCAGCCTAGGTGGCAATGAGATCCCATCTCTTAAAAGACCCACTGAGGACACAGCTTCCAGAAAGAGAGAACAGAGTCTCTATAAAAGATTAGGAAACAGAATGGCCTTGGACTTTTCAGCAGAAACTGGAAGACAATGGAGCAAGCCTTCAAAATTCAGAGGGAAAAATATTTCCAGTTTAGAAATTTATACCTGGTCAAACTATCTGATTAAATGTGAGGCACTTTTAGAAATGCAAGGTCTTAAGATTTCACCTCAAACACATCCTTTTAGAAAAGTATAGGTATATATCGGACCAGGCGCAGTGGCTCCGGCCTGTAATCCCAGCACTTTGGGAGGCCAAGGCGGTTGGATCACCTGAGGTCAGGGATTTGAGACTAGCCTGGCCAACATGGAGAAACCCCATCTCTACTAGAAATACAAAAATTAGCCAGACATGGTGGCACGCACCTGTAGTCCCAGCTACTTGGGAGGCTGAGGCAGGAGAATTGCTTGAACCTGGGAGGTGGAGGCTGCAGTGAGACGAGGTCACACCACTGCACTCCGGACTGGGTGACAGAGGGAGACTCCGTTTCAAAAAATAAAATAAGATAAATAAATAGGTAAACAAAAAATAAAACAGAAAGCTATGGGTATATGTTCCCCCAAATAAGGTAGTGAACCCAGAAGGGGAAGACATGGGATCTAGGAAGTGAGGGGTTCGATCCAGGAGAAAAGTGCAGAACAATCTCCAGGTGACAACCAGGGCAGCTGGCCTTGCCGTCAACCAGTCCAGGACACGGCAGTCAGAAATCCGAAGGGAATTCTTCAAGAGGAATAAGTTGGTAGAATACAGTAGTCCCCCATTATCCTCGGGGATGCATTCCAATACCCCCAATGGAACCTGATTGCCGTCAATCAGAACACGTTTCTGTTCATGTCTTGCACCCACAAATTTAATGGCTTTTCCATCATTACTAAGCACTCATCACACACAGGTGTTGTAACTTTTGCAGCTTGAGGTGCAACAGCAAAACTAGCACAGATTTCTTTCCTTCTTCACGATTTCATGAATAGAATCATTCTTACTGTAGTCTTAGCAACCACAGCATACAATTTTGTTTTTTTAATTTTAATTTAACTTTGACTTATTAAGTCAAGTACTTTCACCTTTCTACTTAAAGGAATTACTTTACAGCTTCCCTTTGGCATGTCGGAATCACCAGCAACACTCCTCTTGTGCTTTGGGGCCCATAATGAAGTAAAATAAGGATTACTTGAACAGAAGCACTGCGATCCTGCGACAGTTGATCTGGTAACTGAGGCAGCTGCTGAGTGACTGATGGGAGAGTAGTGTCTATAGCGCGGATCCACTGGACAAACGGATGATTCACATCCCAGGTGGGACGAAGCCGGACAGCACGAGATTTCATCGTGCTACTCAGAATAGCATGCAACTGAAAACTTACAAATTATTTATTTCTGGAATTTTCCATTTAATATCTTTGGACCGTGGTTGACCTCGGATAAATTAATCTGCGGAAAGTGAAACTTCGGATAAGTGGGGATTACTGTATTGAATGTGGGTGATTGTAGTAAGAGGAGATTTACACAAATGAGGGAGAGTTTAGGGAGGAAAGAGATAAATATATAGAAAGCTGAGAAAGAAATAAAGCAATAAAGCAAAACATAACAATTACTAATTCCAGGGAAAACACAACGGCATGCAGGAAAAAAGTATTAATCATGGCACACTACAAATAGCATTTATTTTATTATGATCACATAGAAGTATGTTCAGAACATGACACCAAACGCACAGACAACAAAAGAAAAAATAGATTGAACTACATCAAAATTGAAAAATTCTGTGTATCAAAGGACAGAATCAATAGAGTGAAAAGGCTGCCAATGGGATGGGAGAAAATATTTGCAAACCATATATCTGATAAGGGGTTAATAGCTAAAATATATAAGAATTCCTACAACTCAACAACAAAAAACTAAACAACCCAATTGAAAAATGGGCAAAGGACTTTAATAGACATTTCTCCAAAGAAGATATACAAATGGCCAATAAGTACATGAAAAGATGCTCAGTGTCACTAATTATCAAGGAAATGCAAATGAAAACCTCAATGAGAAAAAAAACCTCACATTCATTAGGATCTGTGTTAAAGCAAACAAACAACAACAACAACAACAAGAAGAAGCAGAAAATAACAAGTTTTGGCCAGGACGTGGAGAAACTGGAAATTTTACACATTGTTGGTAGGGACATAAAATGATACAACTGCTGTGGAAAACACTATGGTGGTTCCTCAAAAAATAAAAACTAGAATCACAGTATGATCAGCAATTCCACTTCTGAGTATATTCAAAAGAGCTGAAGGCAAGGACTGGAAGAGATATTTGTGCACTCATGTTTATAGCAGCATTATACACAGTAGCTAAAATGTGGAACCAACCCAACTGTCCCTTGATGGATGAATGAAGAAACAAAATGTGGATCAGACATACAATGGAGTATTCCCCATCCTTAAAAAGGAAGGACATTGTGACACGTGCTACAACATGGATGAACCTTGACGATGTTATGCGAAGTGAAATAAGCCACTCACAAAAGGGTAAATATTGTATGAGTCCACTTACATGAGGTGCCTAGAGTAGTGAAATTCATAAATACAGGAAGTAGAATGGTGGTTTCTGGGGCTGGCGGGGAGGAAGGGAGGGGATTTCGAGGTGTCTCACGCCCATACTCCCAGCACTTTGGGAGGCTGAGGCAGGTGGATAGCCTGAGCTCGGGAGCTCAAGACCAACCTGGGCAACATGGCGAAACACTGTCTCTTTAAAAAGACTTAAAAAAAAAATTAGCCGGGTGTGGTGGTGTGCGGCTGTAGTCCCAGCTACTCAGGAGGCTGAGGTGGGAGGATTGCTTGAGCCTGGGGCTGGTGGAGGGTGGAGGTGGGCAGAGGTTGCAGTGAGCTGAGGTGGCGCCACTGCACCCCAGCCTGGGTGACTGAGTGAGACCCTGTCTCAACCAATCAATCAATCAGTCAATCAATTAAAAAATATAAAAAACAATTTAAAAAATAAAAACTAACCCAAAATAAAAGCAAACAGAAAAGTACTGAGTCTGCCCCTGAAGGCCATGTGACTCGGAGGTGGGCACCCAGGGCCTGAGCCACCTGCAAGTCACCTTGAGGAATGCCTGTCATCATGGGCAGAGTGGTCAGGGCTCCTGCCCTCCATCCATCCTGGAATAAACAGGGAGCTCAGAGCTGATGGCCTTTAGAGAAAAGAGACACATCTGGGCCCATTGTTTATGTGAATAGCCATACATTTAATTTAATATGCATTGGAAAAATATAATGAGCATATCAAGCCTGTGATTTCATGGAGATTATTGCTTAGGATGAAGCTAAATCTACTAAGTGAAAGGATTTAAGGGGAACCCTGGGATGACAGTAGCAGGTAAGAGGAAATAGGGAAAGTCACTCAAGCGGATGGGAATGGCTGCAGTTACGGGATATACTGACCTAGTTCAGCCCCTCAGGTTAGGGATGGACACCCCAGGCCTAGAGAGGGAGAAGGACCCACTCAGTCTCCTACATAAGACAGTGGTGGAGGAGGCAGCTGTGAGCCCACCCTCCTGAAAGCACACGGCCAAGAGGCAAGAAACTGAGGCTGGGTCTGTCCTGCTTTTCTACGAACCCCTGAACCACCTTCATCCTCTCCTTTCCTCTGCAAGATGAAGGGATTGTGCAGCTAATAGCAATAATGCAGCTAATATTAATGGTAACTGCAGATAATTCTTACGGAGTTCTTACTATGTGGCAGAAACAACCACAAAGGCAATAATAATAGCAATGGCTTATATAGTGTGTAATTAAGTTCTTAGAAGGGTTTTTAGTAGATAGTGCACACTATATAAGTGTATACATAGTTGGCCCTCTCTATCCATGGGTTCCGAATCCTGGATTCAATCAACTGCAGATCAGAAATATTCAGGAAAAAATAATTGCGTGTGTACTGAACATGTACAGGCTTTTTATCCTTGTCATTATTCCCTAAACAATACATTGTAACAACTATGTACGTAGCATTTACATTGTATAGGTATTATAAACAATCTAGAGATGATGTAAAGTATACGGGAGGATGTGTACAGATTATATGCAAATATTGTATCATTTTCTACCAAGCACTTGAGCATCTGAGGATTTTGATATCTGCAGGAGGTCCTAGAACCAGTCCCCCATGGATACAGAGGGAGGACTATATTAATTCATCCTCACAAATCCTACGACAGTGTGTGGCAGCCAGCCTCCAAGACAGCCCCTGGATAGACCTCCTGGGAGTCACACTCCTACGTAGTTCCCTTCCACATAGAATAGGGCTGATCTATGTAACCGACAGGATATTGCAGAGATGAGGGAGCGTGACTTCCATGGTCAGGTCTTACAAGACATTGTGACTTCATTGCTTTCTCTTTCTTCGATCCGTCTCCCTAGGGAAAGCCAGCTATGTCATGAGGACACTCCAGCAGTCCTCTGGAGTGAGCCACATGGTGAAAAATGGAGTCCTCCTGCCACCAGCCAAAAGGGACTTGCCAGCCTTGTGAGTGAGCCGGCCCGGACACTCCAGCCCCAGTTAAACCATTGGAAGACTGCGGCCTCGCCAACATCTCAACTGCAACTTTGTGAAAGACCCAGCGCTAGACCCATGCAACTAAGCTGCTCCCCAATTCCTGGCCCACAGACACTGGGAGAGATAATAAATGTTTATTTCTGTTTGAAGCTGCTAAGTTTTGGGGTAATTTGTTTTGCAGCAATAGGTAATTGATAGCATTAGGAAACATTAGCTAATGCTAACAATGTTTTGCAGATGAGGGAACTGAGGCATAAAAGTAACTTGCCCCAGGTCACACAGGTAACAAGTGATTTAAACCATGGCAGTTTGGATCTATGTAAAGTTCAGTAATAAATGAGAATCTCTCTCTTACAGGAATCAGGACACTTTGCCTGCTCAGAGGGAGAGAGGGAAAGAGACAGAGACACAAACACGGAGAGACAGTGACACGGAGAAGTGCACCATGGGCTCACAGTACCATGTGAAGGACTAGGGCTGCCCTTGCGTAAAGTGAAGGCAGTGGAGAAGTGAAGTGAAGTGTAAGTGAAGCAGAAGGTGAAGGATGGTGGAGAGCACCCTTGCCCTTGCAGCTTGGCTGTGCTTGGCTTGGGTCTAGTGGTCTCTGACCCTAGCTGGGCTGGTGACTCAGCCTAAGGTACCTGGGGTGGAATCTGATGCCCCTGAGCAGACCCCTCCCTGGCTCTTTTCCCCCTGTGCTGACACTGTCTGTCCCAGGATCTCTCTGCCTCCAGACCAGAGCTCCTCCAGGGAAAAGGTGGAGTCTTGTTCATCTGTGTCCCTCACCTAGCACAAGGCCTTCCAGAGCAGGCTGGGCGAGGTGAGCACAGAAGGTCCTCTGGCCCTGGCCCTGGAGAGGCATCACCACTGGGGACAGAGTGAGAACCAGGATGATCCTGTTTGTGACTGGAGGATCCCATTGTATGGAGGAGCTAACAATGACAGTCCAGTGTGATCAGGGAGATTGGGACACACAGTGCCGTGGAGCCCCAGAGGAGCAGGGAGGATCTCTGTGGAGGAGGCTAGAAGGCTTCCCAGAGGAGAAGGCATTTGAGGTGAGGCCCAAACGGTAAACAGAAGCCAACCCATGCAGGAGTGTTCTAGGCAGAGGGCACGGCCTAGCAGAGGGCACAGCCTGGCAAAGGTCTGAAGCTCCAGTTCCTGGGAGGCAGTGTGAAAGAGTAGGCTGCTGGGGCTCCCATGTCTCTGGAGACCAACATGGGACTTGGGAGTGGCAGGGCGCCATATTGACAGCAGGTGAAATATCACCTACATCTGTCTCATGGGGAATTCATTACGTTTCGGGTTGGGTTTGGGAGTTTTCTTTGGAAACTCAGGGTAGGCAGGGTCTGTAAGCTTGAGTCAGCCCAGGATGGAGAGGCGGGGTAGGGGAGGACCGGAAGTCACCTGGGTGGCAGAAGTTTTACCAGGACCTCAGTGTCCATTTGGTGTCTTGTGTGTTTCAACGACTGAGCTTTCTCCCTTTGCCCCTCACAGAAATTAACCAGTTTATGTGCCCTGAAAAATTCCCACTTCCACCCTCTGGGTTCGCACACTGGCTCAGTCACTTACCAGCTGTGTGACCTCTCTGCTGCTTAGTTTACTCATCTGTAAAATGGGATAAACGCAAAACCTGCCTGATGGAGATGTCGTAAGGATTAAAGAGGAAAAAGAATTTAAAACATTTAGAATGGTGCCTGACCCCCAGCAAGTATACAGTAAATATTGGCTATTGTTGTTATTTTATGTGGTTTTCTTTTAACTTTTTCAAGTAAATACAACTTACCTAATGCTTGTTATGTGTCAGGCCTTGTATTTATCCTCTGAAGACAAAGATGAGGAAGACATAGTCCTCCTAGGGGTACAAAAGCCTTCAATAAAGGCAGAAACAAGCATTGGTCAAATGTGCCCTGTGCCAAGAATCCAGGAATGCAGGAGAGCGGGCTCCTGTCCTCCGGCAGCTCGCAGTGACGAGGGAAACAGTTGCATAAACAGACTGTGGCAACACAGGGTGGTCAGGGCTGTGACAAAGGGAAGCCCAGAGACTGCAGGAGCCCGGGGAAGTGGCCCAAAGTGGGTGGAGGCTGAGAGGAGCCAGGAGGACCTCTGCTGAGGGGGCTGTTGAGAAACACGGGTTTGCCCACTTTGGTAACTGGCATCCTTCTCCCTTGGGGAGGTCGGGGGATGCCTGGGCTCAATCTTGATTCTGGGTATTGGAAAGCCATCAGGGTTTTGTGAACAGGAAATTATGTTTGAATAATAGTAACAATAACTAACATTTCTCATGCAGCTACAATATACTGTATGCTGTGCATACACAATCTCATCTCAAATCCTCACCACAACCCTGTGAGGTGAGTACTGTCACCTTTCTCATTTTTCACATTTAGAGCCACAGAGATTGAGTTGCCCAAGTTCACATAACTAGAAAGGGAAGGAACAGACTCAGACCCAGGCAGTCTCACCCACAGGCCCATGCTCTCCATCTCTCTCTTTTCTCCTTCCTTCCTTTCCTTCCTTCCTTTCTTTTTCTTCCTTTCTTTTTTTTTTTTTTTTTGAGACAGAGTCTGGTCCTGTGGCCCAGGCTGGAGTGCAGTGGCGCGATCTCGGCTCACTGCAAGCTCCGCCTCCCGGGTTCACCCCAGTTCTCTTGCCTCAGCCTCCCGAGTAGCTGGGACTACAGGTGCCCGCCACCACGCCCGGCTAATTTTTTGTATTTTAGTAGACAGGGTTTCACTGTGTTAGCCAGGATGGTCTGAATTTCCTGACCTCATGATACGCCCGCCTCGGCCTCCCAAAGTGCTGGGATTACAGGTGTGAGCCACCACGCCTGGCCTCTTTTTCTTTCTTTTCTTTTCTTCATCTGCTGCCTCTAAACTTCAGCCCACATACTAATCTTACAGTTGGAATGAACCTCAGAAATTCCTTATCTCTTCCATTTCCCAGATGAGAAAGTGAGACTTGGAGATAGGACTGACTTTCCTAAGACCACAGAGTGAATAGGTCAGTTTGGGCGGCAAGATGGGCTTCTATCTTTGTCCCCCAGTCCCAGGCACCACTGTGCTTGACACAGAATCCAAACTCCCAGCTGTGGCCTACAAAGCCCTGGTGATCAGGGCCTTGCCAACTCCCTTCAGCCTCACCTGAGGCACCCACTCCTTCCCTGTCATCAGGCCCCGGCCCATCTTGAGGCCTCTGCATTGCCATTCCCTCTGCCAAGAATGCCCTTCCGCCTGACCTTCATGGGTCAGGATCCATCTTGCCATTCAGTGAAATGTCACCTCCTCCGTGAGGCCTTGCCTGATCACTTCTACAGTTACCCCCATTGCTCTCACCTGGGTCTGTCTTGTTTTTTCCATAGAAGTTATGATGACCTGAAATAATCTTTTGTTTTCCTGATTTTGTGTGTATCTCTTCCAACTAAGACATAACTGCAGGAGAGCAGGGAGGGACCTTATCTGTTTCCACTGTATCCTTGAGCCTTGAACGGCGTTTGGCACATATAGGTGAAAGTACGCCTGCATTTCATTGTCTGTGTGCTAATGGTCTGTCTCCCCACCGGTCAGGGACCTCTCTGGGGCTGGCACCATGCCTGATTCACCTTGGCACCGGCAGGCCCAGCACAGGGTTGGCACAGAACAGGGCCTGAAATGCTTGCTGAATGACTGAATGAACAATGGACAGAAGGGGTGATGATGGCAGGAGCACCGTGCCGGGCTCTCTGGGGGTCTAAGTCCCTTTCTGGTAGGGTGGCCACAGACATTGCCACTGGGCTGCCCTTTGGGGGACTAGGGCTCAGGAGGCTGCTGAGGAGACAGGGTGGTTTCCAGGCCAAGGGCTAACAGCACCTGTCCCTCCGCGAGGGAGGTGAAAGGGCAAGAGGGGAGGGAGGGTGGACCTAACACTGGCTCTTGGCACCTGCAGGCCGGTTGTTTTGAGTGGTCAGTGTCCTGGAATCTCATTCTCTAAAGAAGGTTGTGTGGGTTGGACCCGGCTCACAAGTCTGAGGCTGAAATCGAATCCCAGCTCTGCTCTCCGCACCCATTCTCCCCAGCGTGGGTGAGGGGGGCTGCAGCCCTCCAGAGGAGGAGGCGCCTTCTCCTTCCTGCAGAAGACAGCAGGGGCGGACAGCGCCGGCCTAGGTGCGCGGCCCCTAGCGGCAGGGATGGCATCCCTTCCGTGCCCTCCTCTTCGCCCCCACCCCCCCCGGGCCCGGCCCGCCCCACAGACCTCGCCTTTCTCCATCACAGCGAGGATTCCTTGTCTTCCCTGCGGGCCCCCCTGGTTGCCCCTCTGCCTAGGCGCCTGGAGCGTACTTAACGACGATGAACAGTCTGTGCACCAGGCCCAATCCACCTGCCTCACGTCCCCATGATCACATGAGCGTGCAACATGCACAGATGCACATGGCACGGAAACCAAACCAGCCACAGGGATTTATAATATCCCAGCTGGAGCCCATGACAGGTGCAGGGGTCCAGCCCTGCGCCCCCAGCTTCTCCCTGCTCATCCACATCTTGGTACCTCACCCCCATCCCTCTCTTCCCCGCCCCACGCGCACACTGCACAGGCCTGTTCGTCCTGGAACATCATTTCCCCTCCCGCCCAGGCTCACTCCTAGACATCCCTCAGCCTCTGATCGGACTGTCACCTCCTCCAGGAAGCCTCTGCTGCTTCCTCTGGACCTGCTACCTCCGTGGTGAGGGGCTCGCCTGGCCCATCCCTGCGTCTGCAGAGCCCAGCATCCAGGCGAGCCCAGAGCAGGGCCATGGAGCACCTGCTGAGAGAAGAGTGGACGAGGGACAGGAGGGAGGAGGGCGAGGAGGCGGCGGCAGGGGGAGCGTGGGGCGGAGACGGCAGCGGGAGGGAGCGCGCGCGCTGGCGGCGGCCGCCCAGGGCCGGGGCCGCGCGCCCAGCCTGAGCCCGCCCCGCCGCCGAGCGTCACCGAACCTGCTTGAAATGCAGCCGAGGAGCCGGGGCGGGCGGCAGCGGCGGCGGCGGCGGCGGCGGGGGCAGCGGCAGCCCCGGCGCCGCGGCAAGGACTCAGAGGACTGAGGAGCGGCGGCGGCGGCGCGGGGAGCGCGGGGCGCGGCGGCCGGAGCCCCGGGCCCGCCATGGGCCGCCCCGAGCCGGGCGCTCTCCGGCCCCTGGCGCTGCTGCTGCTGCTGCTGCTGCTGCGGCTCCAGCATCTCGCGGCGGCAGCGGCTGATCCGCTGCTCGGCGGCCAAGGTGCGTGTGGCGGGTCTCTGACTCGGCTCTGCTCCGCCCTAGCCACCAACAAAGCGCGGCCCGGAGGCCGGAGGAGGGAGGGGGGGGTCCCGAACCCGGGGCTATCGGGGGCGCCGGGGCGGACAGGCTCCACGCGACGCGGCTATTCCTGAATTTGCCCTCGGCCCCCCGCCCCCGCGGGCCTCGGTGTTGAGGGCTCTGCCCTCTGGGCAGCGGCTCTTGGGGGAGGGGTGCAGGGGGGCTTGGCCAGCGGGGAACTTTGCCGGAGGGGCGGCCATTCATGGTTCTGGATGAGCTATGTGATTCTCGCCGTTGGGGTTTATTTGACACGCGCGCTCCGCGGCGGTAATGAGCAGAGCCGGGCGGCTTCTCCGCCTGACAATGCGTTTCCGCAGACCCCTGCGCGCGGCGGAGAGAGAGGGGGCTGCCTGCCAGGGTGATGTGCCTGCGGCTCCCACTGCGCGTGGCGCGCGGGCTCGGGGACTCCCTATGGGTTGCGTGTGCGCGGATCTCTGACTATGGGTCGCGTGTGCGGGTGAGTGTGTCTGAATTGAGGGTATGCCCAGGTCGTGTGACACTTTGGGTGCCTGGTCTCGCCGTGCCACCGAGCGGCCCGACATCCACGGAACCCCTGCCATTGTGCCCTCCCTTTGGATGGAGTGTGCCCGAAGCCCCCGGGGTCTCCATAATCGCCCCCTTTCCTCCTCCCCAGAGGGTCCTTCCGGGTGGCCCTGGCTGCATGGTGGGGAGAGGGGCCGAGTCCGCTGATCCAGCTCACGCTCCCTCCCCCGCAGGGCCGGCCAAGGAGTGCGAGAAGGACCAATTCCAGTGCCGGAACGAGCGCTGCATCCCCTCTGTGTGGAGATGCGACGAGGACGATGACTGCTCAGACCACAGCGACGAGGACGACTGCCGTGAGTGGCGGGCCAGGGAGCTCAGACCCGGGGAGAGAAAAGGAACGGTGGGGGGCACCATGCTTGGCGCGCACGTGGCCGCAGCCGCGGCGCTGCCACCTGCGCGGGACTTGCCGCCGGTGCCTGCGACCGGGAAACCGCCTGGGCACCGCCTCCCTCGGGGCCGGGTGGCTCTTAGCGACCCGGAGCGGGCAGGAAAGCTGGCGTGTCCTGGTGGGGCCGGGGCGGAGCCCCTGGCAGTGTGCCGGAGGAGGAAGGAGCACCATGCTGGGGAGGCTGAACCGGAGCTGTGGGCGGGGACGCGGCAGTCCCTGCAAAGGTCTAGCTTCCCGAAACACGGCCCTCTCGGACTCCTGCCTCGGCCCCGCGGGACGGGCGCGTGTTTCAAAGTTCCACGCAGCTCCGGGCCGCACTGCGCTCCTTTTCCTGCTCAGTTTTTGTGAATGAATGGGCTCCCCAGGGCCCGATTGGCTGGGCGAGGACCACCCCATAGGCCCCCGTGGCCGGAGCGGCCAATCGCGGAGCAGATGGATGTGTAGTATTCGGGTTCCCTGAGCGCGGGGGCACTGCCCTGCCCCGGCCCCGCCCCGGCCACACCCCCGCGCACATCCTCAGGGTGGTAGGTGCAGGCGGGGCTCGGGCGCCACTTTTCTGCCGAGTCACAGTGAAGAGCTTTTTGAGCCACCCTGGTTAGCAGACCGCGCTTTTCTGCTAGCCCTGCTCGGCTCTGAGTCATGTGGCACACCAGGAAGGAGGGTACCAGGAGGAAGAGTTTGTTTCCTGGAAGGGGCCCGAGAAGCCCGAGGCCACGCGTGAAACGGCTGCCGGCTGCCTTTGCTGGGCGTGCGCGACTGATTTTGAAGTTTCTTCTCAGAGTGCACAGGGTTTCAGAGTGTCTGTGGGACCGGGAACTAGTTAGCAGGCAGTTGCCACGATGGAAGAAATGTAGTTCCGGGAACAGAAAAACATGGCTCTCCTAGAGACATAGACCCAGGCAGTCATTCATTCATCATTCGGGAGCATCTGCTGTGTGCCAGGCGCTGGGGTGCCCTCCAAGACAGGCCAGCCCTGCCAGCCAGGGAACACTGACAGGGTCTGAGGGAGGAGAGCGACAGGTGGACAGGCCCACAGCCCCACACTGCACAGAAAGGGTCGCGGGACACTTGGACAGGCACCCTCTCTGTTGAATCGTTTTGGTTTTTGACTGTGTTTGCCAGTCACCCTCCCGTTCACTTTCAGACCTAACCCAAAGTTGGCTTTGTGTCTTGTGCGTGGCAGAACTAGACTGCCTGAGTCTATGTCTCTAGCACATCTTTCCCTCCTGCCTCAGTTTCCTCACCTGACCACTTGGGTTCACATAATTCTTGCCCCAGCAACCTCACTGGACTGTTTTGAGGACCAGTTCTAAAGTGAAATTGGAAGTAATGAGACTAACATGTGCTGACCATTAACTGTGCCAAGCACTGCAGTAAGTACTTATCTTGTATAAACTCCTTTAATCTTCATAACAGTCCTATTTTAGAGATTAAAAAACAAAACAAACAAACAAAAACTGAGGCACTGAACTGTTAAGTTACCTGCTTAGCAGCTACTGAGTTGTTAAGTAGGAGCCTGAACTTAAGCATCTGACTCTAGAGTTCTTAGTCTAATCATGACCCTGGACCATTTCCTAGTGCTGTTGAGGTTATGAAAATGGCTCTGCCTTGGTAAAATATTGCAGTGAGTTTCCTCACTGGGAGTTGTTCTGTGGTCTCCTAAGAGTGGGAGTACTGAGGATGAGGCAAGGAATAGAAACTGTGCGTTTCTGGGCTGGTTATGCCTTATCTCCCTGGCTCTTTATAACAACTGTCCTTGTGAGGATGGCTGTGAAAAGCAGAAATTTTCTTGTCATTCTACTTTCTAGATAAGGATGCCGCCTCAGAGAAGTTGAGTGACTTATGCAAGGTCACACAGCTCAGGATGACAGAACTTGGTCAGGATCTCTGCCTGCCTCGAGTTCAGGGCACTGTCTGCTGAGGTGGGGAGTGTGGTGCGGAAAGCACTAGGAGTGTGATCTAGGAGCTGGAAAGACAGGCTTTAAATGTTAGGCCTGGCACGTTTCAGCTCCATGTTAGGCTTTGGACAAGATGGAGGAGTAAAGTAGCTGGGTGCTGAGTGACGCTCAGGTGGGCCAAGAGAGCTCCAATGGCCAAGCTGGGCTCCTGCATGGCTCTGAGATGCATGGGGTAGAGTCATAGGCAGGGAGTTATTAAACAAAAGTGAATGACGTTCAAGCTTGGAGTGGAAAGGGTGGTGGCACTGCTGATAGTACCAAGTAGCAATCACACATGGCTTGGCTTTTCTGAGCTTGTTTCCTCATCTGCCAAACAGGGGCAGCTGTCCCTCCAACGCTGGCTGTGCACATAGACACACAGGGCTGGCAAGAAGGGAACGGATGGATGAGTGTTCCCACCTCCACGGCCTTTAGAAACGGACTCCTGGTAGCCATAAAGGGAAACTGAAGAATGGAGTGGGGCTTACACTGGCTGTGTTGAGGCCAGGTGCTGGAAAATGTTCTTTCCTCAGCCCTTCCCCCATTCTAGGCCACCTGCCCAGACTGAATTTCTTTGAACTGTTCTCCCTGCAGGAGAGACAGCTGTTGGCTCGTCCCTGAGGAGCTCTTTATTAAACCTGGGATGGAGGGGTGATAGGTGCTGGGATAACAAAAGCTGCTCCTCCGTGAGCAATCTCCATGCCTCACCCCTGACCACCTCTTTGGCACACCACCCTGCAAGAGGGCTTCAGCTGCCCCACCTTTGTACATCTCTGGGCCTGCAAAATGGGGGGTGGAATTTGTAGACAGAGTCTGTGTGAGGCAAAATGAGACCAAGTTCCCAAAGGGGCCAGAATGCAGCCCCTGAATACCACCAGGCTGGAAGGAGGGAACTTTTAAGGAAGCCAAGGAAGGCTTCCTGGAGGAGGAGACAGCTGAACTAGGCCTTGAAAGATGGTAACTAATAGCATTCCCCCAGAGTTTACCATTTAAAAACAGGTGGTATGGTTCCTATATTATAGAGGACATAGGCTTGGAGGGGTGAAGTGACTCCCCCAAAGTCACAGAGCTCCTCAGGGTTGGAGCTGGAACTCAAACTGAGGCCTTCTAAGTCCCGAGCCTCATCCACAGTGGCTGGGACTTGGCTCTTTGGAGACACAGCTGGAGCTTGTGGGATGGAAGAGGGAAAAGCTCCTGGGGCTTTAGTTCCCAGCTCAAAGAACCTTCAAAGTGGAGGAAGGAGCTGGAAGCCAGAGAGCCAGGCCCAAGGAAGCCCAGCCAGGGGAAGTCGGGTGGGATTCCTGGCTGTGGGCCTGGGTCACGTAGGCCATTTGGCCCCTGGGCCTCAGTTTCCTGTTGCTCCCTAGTGTCTGGGGGCAGAGGCAGAGATTCTGGTCTGTGGCCCGGCCTTTACTCCCAGAGTCACAACTATAGTAACCATAGCGCCGATGAACACTGACTGAGCACTTGCTGTGGACCGGGCGTCGTGCTGAGATTGTCCATGCATCGCCCCTCGTTCCTCTATTCTACAAAATGGGGCAACACTATGAAGTATCTGAATTAGTCCTATCTCATCGAGGCACAGGCGGGTTACGTAACTGGCCCAAGGGTGTAGAACTGCTGGGGTGTGAATGTGGGTGACCAGCTATGGAACTTGTACTGTCTCAAGTACTGGCTGGTGACCTTAGGTAGGTCCTTCCCAGGCCTTCACTTCCCTGTCTTGAGATGACATCTTAAGGCTACTCCACCTCACTTCCTCCTCCAGGAAGTTCTGTGCTTCTCGCGGAAAGGCTGGCTGGACAGGTGGACCAGTTTTGTGCTCACTGACCTCGACTTTGTTCAGGCTTCTTTGGACTCTTTTGTTATCCCAGCACCCATCACCCCTCCATCCCAGGTTTAATAAAGAGTGGCCACAGGGAGGTCTCCCATGGCTGAGAGTTCATTAGCTGGGCAAGGCCAGGCTGCAGGAGTGCTGAGGCTTGCTGGGAAACAGCCTCATAAATAATTAAAGCTCGGCCACAGCTCCTGGCCTGTGCCGTAGCCCGCATCTGGCCCTCAGTGTGTGGCCTGGACGCGTGCTCCTGACACTGGACCCAGCCTCATCTCCTTCGTGGATGGAGCCATCTGACGACAGTGCGGCTCCTTTCTGAACCTCCCCTTCTTCATCTGACCAGGCAACTCCACCATCCAGAGTCCTCCTGGGGCTCCCAACTATCCGGAGGATAAAGTCAGTGTAGACTCCTCTGTATTTGGCCCTCTGTGACCTGCTCCTCTTACCCACTTCCCTGCAACCTCTTTCCACCTCTTCCTGTGAGCCTGTGACACCAAACTAGCTTCTGCCACACTCTTACCTTCCTGCTGCTTCTCACCTCCAGGCCTTTGTGTGTGCCATTCCGTCTGCCGGACACCCTGCTCCCTCACTGGCTAGATTCATTTTATCTGGTGCAGATAAAATGGACACCTAGGAAATCTGGTGCAGGTGTCACCTCCTCTAGGAAGCCTTCCCTGACACCCCATTGCCTCCAGGCTGAGATACAGGATTTGAGATAAGAGACTTAGAGACCCATGTCAAAGTCACAACTCAGACACACCTGGTTTTTACATCCCAGCTGTCGCCTCCTGGATGAATGGCCGTGAGGGTGATACTAGGCCTTCCTTTTCAGAGATTAAATGTGAGGATTAAATGAGGTCACGTGCCTGGTAAGCAGGTGTTCAGTGAATGGCAGTGGGTGAGGCTGTTCTTGGTGGGAGGGGTTTCACTGAGGTCTCTAGGTACCTGACTCTGGTCTTTGCAGGCCACCCCGGACCCCCTGATTCCCCTGCTCCTGTCTGCTTAGCCAGATGTCTGAGGTTCCTGCAGCTGGTGCTCGCCTTAGCCAGGGAGTTGCCCAGCCACAGCAAAGGTGACAGAAAGCTGCTTGGAAAGGAGCTGGGGGAAGAAATGAGTCAAACAGGCCTAGGGCCCTAGGAGGGGCAGTGGATGGCTTCCCTCTGGCCGTGTGCTGGTCCTAGAGGCTGGCTTCTGTCCTGTCTGCTCCTTTCCTCTTGGCTGTGCCTGGGAAGGAGAGGAGGGCCTGCATCCCCCATGGCACTGCCCAGCAGGCCCTAGCAGGCCTTGGGAGTGTTTGCTGAAGACTTTCCCTTGGGCCCTCCCAGGTCAGCGTTCCCCTGTGTGAGTCCCTGGGGCCTCAGGGATGGTTGGCTTCTTCCTCCCCGATTGTCTACTGGTGTCCGACTTGACAGCTTTCCTCCTTGGGGAAATGCTGGTAGCAGGTGAAGCCAGAGAGAGAGAGATCCCCAGGGGGCGGTGAGGAGCGAGAGCCCAGAGGGCGGCTGGAACAGGCACCCCCTCGAGGGAAGTAAATGCATGCATGCTCTCCCAGCACCAGGTTAGTGGTCTACTCCCAGGCCCATGCTGTCCCAGGGGGCCAGCACTGGGGTCTGTGGGAGGGTGTGGGGTTGTGTCCTTAGGGTTGTGGAGCCAGGCCTTGCAGCCCCAGGCCTAAGTAACGTTGGTAGCACCTGCCCCCAAAATGCCCACACATCCAGATCACCCAGGCTCTGAAGGCCTGGCAGGGATGCCATCTCCTGCAGAGATGCCTTTCTAGACCCCTGTCCTCCAGCACCTCAGGCCCTGAGCTACCACAACTTGTCCTTGTTCTTCCCACAGTTGCAGATCCTTCTCAACATCGTGCGCTCCGCCAGCCTTGTGCTGGGCAGTAGGAATTCCAAAGTCGTTTCCTCAAGGGAGTAGCTAATAACAGCTATATCCCATGCCTGGGACCACGTTGGACAATTCACATCCTTTAGCTTCACTACTCACAACCCTGGGAGGGCTAGTTTTTCATTATTCTAATTTCGAAGATGATGAAACTGAGGCTCAGAAAGGAGACGGGACTTGGCCAATGTCATGACCGTTAAGTGGTGGAGCCAGGATCTGACCCAGGTCTGTCTGGTCTGGAGCCCAGACTCTTCTTAAGCCATTCCCCGCTGAGCGCTGTCTACCCTGGTGGGGTCAGAGGCTGGTGCTTGGAGGGTATGGGAGGAAGTGGGGAGCAGCTGCAGGACTCAGCAGTGCCTCCCTGGGCTACCAGTTTCTGACCTGGGGAGTAGGACTGGGGAGGGACCCTGTTCTCTGGAGACCCCACAGAGCCCTCACATAGGCCTCCCTTTTCCAGCTCCCATGGGGATGACATTCCAGTTTCCATAGACTTCTCTCAGCCTTTGCCTGTTAGATGCTGATTCTTCTTCTGACTGTATGGAAGGGGAAACTGAGGACCTGATAATAGTGATGCAGATGACCTCAGGGAGTGTCAGCCCAGGGTCATCTCTTTTACTCTCTGTACTAACACAGGGCCTGGCTGCCTCCTCGCACCCAGGTTTAGAAAGGTGAAACCAAGGGTCTGGTGATCGAATTGGCTCCATTGTCAGTAGGGACCCATTCTCAGAACTCAGGTGTCCTCAATTCTGGGCAGGACTGGAGTCACAACTGTATGTGCTTTCCCCTCCCACTCCCAACCTCTGGATGATCTGGGAACAGGGTGCTCTCAGGCTGAGGGGTGGACACAGGCCTTTTGCAGTACCGAAGGGCTTTGGGCTCCTGACTGGGGACCTCAGATGCACCACTGGCCCCACTGGGCCCTGCTTGCCCACCTCTGGATTGCCAAGAAGTCATCTAAAATACTCACGTTAACACTAAGAAGAGTTAGGGAGCGAGCTAGTGAGGGGGCTTTCTCATGCAAGACCTCCTTCAGCCGGTGCCTTGAGGTATCATGACTGCATTTCACAGAGGAGAGAGCCGAGACTCTGAGAGATGAAGTCATTTGCCCTGGGTGGCCCCGCTGGTCAGTGGCAGGACTGGGCCATGCCTGTCTGGCTACAAGTCTAAGGCAGCTGAAAGGAGATATGCATTCACACATCCCAGTCACGATGACAGTAAAGTGTGGCTTGCGGGCTGTGCTGGGGCCTCTCTTCCTTTCCAGGCATCCCTCTTTGCCGGCACCTGCCAGTGGGTGTGCCAGCTCCCTCCTGAGCAGCCCGGCCCCTCGGGCGCCCTCCAGCATGAGCTGTGTCCCCCGGCAGTGGTTTTAATTATCAGCCCTGCTCACCCCAGCTCCTCTCACAAGCTGCCATATGTCATAGACTCCAGTAATCACCCCGCAGCCGGAGTGGCATGGGAGGGGCTGAGGGCCTTCAGGGGAATCCTGCTCAGTCTTGACCGAGTTCTTCACTGACTGCACCCGCTCTGACCTCTTTGTCTCTGGTGGGGCCCAGCCTAGGTACCCACAATGGGAGAGCCGGGCCTAGCTGCTTTGGGGGCATAGAATGTGGCGTACTCTCAGGCGCCATGGAGTGTCCTCGGTAACTGAGAGTCACCCAGCGAGCCCAGGGCTGTGGGGCTCGTGTGGTGCACACAGTTCCCATGACCCCTCATGGCCTCTACATGCCTGCCCCTTGGAACGTGGCACGTGGCAGGACAGACAGCCCAAAGCCATCTGCCAGTCTGTCTAGGAGTCCACGGGAGTGGTCATGTGGCCCCCATCCTCCCCTGGTCACTGGCCTTGAGGTACCACAGGGGACTTCATCCCAGCCACTCTGGAGGGCATCTTAGTTTCCAGCCCTCTCAACCTGCCATAATCCTTGGATGGCTTTTCCAGTTGGTGCCTCACAGGCGTGCTCCTGGGAGGCAGGCGGTGCAGGAGTTCATTATGATCCCCATTCCCTGATGAGGAACTCAGAGAGGATAAGAGACTCACCCAGTTATTGGTAGTTCTGGAGCTAAAACTCACTTCAACTGATTTTACTTATTTAGTTTTCAGGGTAAGTAACTTCTGGTTAGCTGAAAGTAATTTTATACTGGTAATGAAAAACACAGTTAATAAAGAACAGGAGATGAAGGTTGCAGTGAGCCAAGATCGCACCACTGCACTCCAGCTTGGACGAAGGTAGTCCTCACCCTTGCTAGTACCACTATGTAAGCAGCATAGCCTTCTAGAGATTTTTCTCTGCATGTGAGTTCTTGGGCATGAATGTATGTTTTGTTTTTTTTTTTTTAACAAAAATGAGGCCATGTTATGCCGGTTGTTTTCACATATGGCTTTCTATGGCAATAACAGTCGTTCACATCCTTGTTTTAAAGGGCTAGATAGTATTCTGTTGTGTGGATCTTCCATAATTTATGACATTTTCTCCCGTTGATAGATGTATGTTTGTTTGCTTCCATGTTTTTCCCTGCTGTATGCAATGCTAGGATGGACATCCTTGAACTCCATCCTTGTGCATTTGCTTGGTCCTTTCCTTAGACTAAGTTCTTAGGAAAGGAGCTGCTGAGTGTGTGCATTTTCAGCATTGCCATTTTGCTCTCTAGAGGGGAGAATCTTTCCCATCTCAGAACTTTCTCCCTCTATGGCCCCACGGCTCTCCTTTCCAGCGAGGCAGGCAGCTGAAGGACTTCCCTCTTCTCTGAGCACAGGGCCACCTCATTCTGGTCCCATGGGACAAAGTAGCCATATCCAGGCCACAGAAAGCAAAGCCAGGAGAGAGGACAATGGTGTTCTGGCCCCAAGGGCTTTCACCCCCACCAAAAAAAAAAAAAAAAAAGCAGAAGAGTACAAAACTGTTCCTTCATTCTTCTCAGGGTACGGTAGAAGGCATCTCCTCCATAGCTTTCTAATTCTTCTATCTATGCCCCTAACTTGCTGTGTGACCTTGGGCAAATGGCTCTCCCTCTCTGAACTTCATTTTCCCTTCACTCATTGGTCCTTATTCCACCTGCAGTGCCCCCAGCACTCGGAGCAGACTCCTGTGCCTGGAGCTGGGTTCAGGGCTGGAGCTGGCCAGTCCTGGCCTAGGGCGGGGATCTGTGCCTTACTACCTGGTGACAGTGCAGGGAGTATAGCTGGCTTGGTGGGCTGGATTCTGGGCAGGGAAACAGGGCAGCTGGACTCCTTAGCTCCACTTCCAGAGCTCCACCCTGAGGCCCAGGTTCCTTGGGTGACTTTCCCTTCTGCCTTCTTCCTGCACTCACACTTGGGCCGGATGCAGTGCAGTGATGGAGAAAAATGGAGTGAGGCCCACCAGCTTCATGAGACTTTCCAAAAGGGGGAAAATGAGCCCATATTCCGGAGGTGTGCAGGCTGAGGAAAGTACTTTGCCCAGAGCCTGGCCCTGAAAATGAGTGTTTCCCTTCCCTTCCTAAGCCTGTGATTCCTGCACAGGGAATGGCTGAGTAAAAGGAACTGTCCTTAGCTTTCCTCCTCCTCCACCAAGGACACAACAAGAGGGCAGTGGCGAAATAGCAGCAGGAGAGATTTAGGTCAACTGGCCAGTTGGGAGGACTTGGCTGCCTGAGAGAACAGCAGCTCCTCGGGCTGGGAGGGACTGTCGGAGCCATCTCATCCTACCCCATCTGCGCTGGGGCCCCAGGGTGGCTGCTTCCTGAGTGGCCCAGAGGGGCCCGGTTAGCCAGCCGAGCCTGCCACGGTACTTAGCCACACGTGGGGCCTTGGTTCCCCAGTGGGTCCGGGCTAACATCAGAGACTTGGCAGCTGATGAGAGGCAGGAAGGTCCTATCAGGCCCAGGTTAAGCTGCCCGATTGAATAGCTAGAGGCCAAGGGTGGGCTTTCCTGGTGGCCTGAATCCAGGGACATTCAAGCCAGCACTCCTCCCCTCCCTCCCTCCCCCACTTCCTGGACCCTGAGCTGCCATCTGCTGCCCTACTCTCTCAGAGCCCTTTCTCGGCCATGGGCATGGGCACATGTGTGTGTGCTTGGGGTGTGTGCTTCAGAGGAGGGGGTGTGTACCAGGAGGGAGGTGACTATTCTGGACCTGTGGAGACTACGGGGCCAAGATGACACTTCTCCCATACCCGCTAAGTCTGCCCAAACCAAGCCAGAGCCCACCCCCCCTCCCCCCGCTCCCCACTAGGCAATCGTGGTGGGGAATGATTTGTAGCTGGAGGGGTGCCAGCAGTCTCTCTTCCCAGCCTGCCCTCTGCCACAGCAGCCTCTCCTCCCCAGGCCGCGTGTGCTCTGGCCCTACCCGGAGGGCTGCTTGTTATAAACAGCAGCCTTTCTCCTCTGTTCCCACCTTGCCGAGTGGCTATTTGGCAGATGCTTGCCCCTCTTGGGGTCTCTGCCCCTTGGGAGTGGGGCATCTCCAGTGCCTCTCAGTCCCGTTCTGCGGAATTCTTTTGTTTTCCCCTAAGAGTCAGGGATTCACATGGTGGGAGTCTGCCATGGCCAGGCCCCAGGTACCAGGTGCTCCAAGGAGCTGACCCTGTTCTCTGAGGCCCAGGGCAGGAAGCAGGGGGGCAGGGGCTGTGAAATCCAACCCCATGGGTCCCCAACAGGAGACATGGCCTAAACCATACAACTGTTTATTAGCAGAGCCTACATCTACTGGAGGCTTTTTCCGCCTGCTTATTTTTGTGCTGAGCTCTGACGGGGCTGATTTTTTAATACCTATGAGCCAGTGAGAGCAGACTCTACATCAGCTGCCTATGCGACGCTCTTTTGTCTCCCTCCCCTCCCCATTCCCAGCCTGCCTCTACTGCCTGCTTCTCCACTGTAGGGGCCAAGTGGTACATCGGCCAACGTGGCCTCTCCAGCAGCAGCCAGACCTGGCTTCCAGCTGCAGCTCTGGCACTTCCTGGTTGGGAGGCCCTGGGGCAAGTCCTTTGAATGGAACCCCAGATTTCCGCTCTGTACAACGTGGGTAATAAATAATTCCTGGCCTATGTAAAGTACCAGAAACCTCCTTGGCCCTCAGTGTGCGAGTCCCATGAGCCAATCGGTTCTTCTTACACCACTGAATTGGACCAAACCAGGGCAGAGTGCTCTGGCAGCCCATGTGGCTTGAGCACCTGTTCTCTCTGCCACCTCCCCCACCATGCCTTGCCCTCCCCTCTGGCCCTTGGTCTCTCCCACCCTTGAAGGTCCTGTGCTGATGTCTCCCCTCTGCGACAGAGGCCTGATCCCTTGTTGCTGCTGGCTAACTGACCTACCTGGCTGGCTGCCCTCCAGGCTGTCAGCCTCACTTTGTCCCCAACATGCCATGTGACCTGGGTATATTCCTGCTCTGGGGCTCTGAGAGACTGAGGATTAGATCAGTGGTTTGCGTCACTTGGGGCAGCTTTTGAAATTCTGCCCCAGCCCCTTCCAGGCCCACTTGGTGCAAAGCCAGCTGGGAGGTGTAGATGTGCAAGTCCCCAGGACGGGCCCCTACCTCATCCGGGAGAGGATCTATCATGACATGGATAACAGCAGGGCCCTACCAGGCCGCCTGGGGTCAAGTCCACACCTCACCACTTCCCAGATGTGGGGCCCCAAGCAAATGACTTCACCTCTCTGAGCACCTGCCTCATCTGGAGAATGGAGCCACCCCTCAAGGTGGTTGTGGGATTGACAGGTGAGTTAACTTCTGAGGCACACTAAGAGCAGTGTGTGGTGCACTTGCAGTGCTCAATTCAAGATTGCCTGGGCTTCTATTGACCTCCTTCTCTGAACCTCCCTCTCCCATCTGTCCTTCAGGAATCCCCATCCTTACTGGGCTGCTGCACTGCCGGGTGGAGTAGGAGGAGCCAGGGAGCCCCCAGAAAGACTCCTTTATCTCCCCTTCTTCCCTGCCGCTCCAGGCTGTCACTTGCTGGCCCAGTTTAATTAGGGAGAGGCCTTCTAGGAACCTCATTAGGAAATGAGCCCAGAGCCTTAGGGACCTTCAGGAGGGGTGGGGTGCAGAAGGAGATTACATTATCATTGGCCCTGCCTGGCCCCTGGCCTTGTGCCCTAAATATGCCCAGGAAGTTATGGACACTTGGTCCTTTAGTGGCCAGGACACAGGCCTGTGACATGGTGCATAGTCAGCCAGGGCTGAAGGGACCCATGCTTCTATCTCCTACTCCCGCTGGGCTCTGGCCTCACCTCCTGGATCAGGGTGGAGAAGGGTGACAGAGGAGGCTTATCTGGTTCTGCCCCACCCAGCCCTGGTGCCCACTGTCACCAGCGTGGCTCAGAGCAGGCCCCTGGTGAAGGTGTTGAGTGAATGGATGTGTGAGCTGTGGGCAGCATCTTCCTTAGGCCAAAGCGGCCTCCCCCTTCCATCCCAGTGCAGGAGTTTCCTCAGCAGCCTAGTGGGGTGGAGGTCAGGGGGTCCAATGTGTCCGGGGACTGGGCACTCACCCACTGACCAAGCAGCTCCCCGCCCCTGGACTGCTCTTCCTGTTAGAAAACCTGCTCTTCTGTCAATCCCAGATCTGTCCCCTGCAGCTCTCCTGCCCTCTCTGATCCCAGCTCTGTTAATGGGAACTCTGCTTACAGAGTCTGCCCCCACCTTCACTGAAAGCCTGCCACATGTCCCTTCCTACCTGCATTCTTGCCACAGCTCCCATGCTTAGGGAAGTCCAGCCTGTGACAGCTGACTTGTGGTGTGGGCTCGGATAAGGACCATCCTCTCTGGGGCCACTGCTTCTTTGGCTCCCCTAGCGTGGGGCCTGGTGGCATGCACATTCACAGGCTCTATAAATGTTAGCTGCATCCTGCGACTTGCCTCCCAGGGCTTTGAGAAGTGGAGGGTGAGGACAGAAATGCCGTGCCTGGAGGCAAAGGTATCGTTATGGACAGCTTGCTCTCCTGGGTAGCAGGGCAGCAGCGCCCAGATCCTGCAATGACTGTGGCACAGCATATAGCACTGGGGGGCTGTGGCTGAACCTCTTCTGCCTCTTGGACTAGTCCAGAGCGCAGGCATTGCCTGGGCCTTGGGCAGGAACCTGGGAGTCATCACAACCCCTCTCTTCCTCCCTCTGAGCCCTCACCCCGAATAGGGGAAGGAGGAAAGTCCTGACACTCACCCTGCCTACCTGCCAGCCTGGGCCTCTTCTGCCCCCGCCACCCACTGCCATGCCCTTCCTGGATCTCAGCAGCAGCCCCTTCCTAGCTTCTGTTCTCTCCTCCAAACCCATCTTCACTCTGCAGCTGAGTGCTCTGAGAGATGCAAAGCTACACCCTTTCCTTGCTCAGCTTCTGCAGTGACGCCCACCCCTCATAGGACCAAGTCTTCTTAACTGACAGTCAGAGCCCTTCAAGACCGGACATGCACCTGTCTCCTCCCCAGGTCTCACCTGGCACTGACCCCAAGCCCCAGGCGTCTCCTGTTCAGCCACACCCCCAGGAGAAGCCTCAGGCCCTTTTGCATGCAGGCCCCTAGCCTGGAAGGCCCCACCTCTGCTTGTCCGGCCTCACCTGCAAGCCTGGAGTCACCATTTCCAGGGTGCTTCCTCCCCTAGGTGGGTCAGAGTCTCCTCTGGGCTCTCCCATCCTTGTGTTTCCCCACACTCTGTACCATGATGGCCTGGTTTAGAGTCTGTGGTTCACAGTGCAGTCCACAAACCTCAGGGGGACAGGGACCTGCGGAGGATGGCAGAGGAAGGAGGGGTGGAGGGTGCCCCTGACCCCTTGCTAGGTTTCCAGCCCCTCTTGCCACATATGACTGGGTGTGGTTTTCTGTGAGTCCCTGGGAAGCGCCTGCTGTGGACTGGAGCCTTTGGGTCCCAGCTCCAACATTCACTGAGGGTTTGTTCTGTGTCAGGTGCC
Organism: Symphalangus syndactylus; assembly: GCF_028878055.3. Taxonomy (NCBI): domain Eukaryota; kingdom Metazoa; phylum Chordata; class Mammalia; order Primates; family Hylobatidae; genus Symphalangus; species Symphalangus syndactylus. Next base: position 42,869,835 of record NC_072434.2, on the reverse strand, counting down.
CTGCCAGGACCTGGGGAGGATCTACAGATGGGAAAGCAGGCCATGCCCTGGGAACACCAGCCCCTAACTTAATGTGTGACCTTTTCTGAACCTCAGCTTCCTCTGCTATGAAGGGGATGAGGACCCAAGACCCTTCCCTGTCACCTCGGGCACATCTGTGCTGTGACTGGGATCAGACATGGCCCCGCATGACCCTGAGGCTGCAGCTAGACCAGAACTTCCTCTCCACTGGGCCTCTGGAACCCTGGTCCAAGCTTCACAGGAGCAGGGGGTGAGCAGAGGTTTTGCTCTCTTTTCAGCGAAACTGCCCACTTCGTTTGCCCAGCATGTCAGCATTGCCGTGTGCTTGCCATGCATAAATTGAAGATGCCTCCTCGGCTGCTCAGAACTATCCCAGTTTTAAAACTCAACATCCTGCATCTCAGGAACCCCTTCAGTTGTGAGCAAACTGGGACACTTGACCAGTCTAGCTGAGCCCCCAAGCCCTGGCCACTGCCCTCTCTGGTCCCCAGGAAGTCCTCTCCATCCCTTGTGGAATCTGCTAGCTGGGCACGGCTCACTTAATTAAAAACAAAGAAAAAGCCCAGGCACAGTGGCTCACACCTGTAATCCCAGAATTTTTGGGAGGCTGAGATGGGAGGATCACTTAAGGCTGGGAGTTCAAGACCAGCCTGGGCAACATAGTGAGACTCTGTCTCTCAAAAAAAAAAAAAAAAAATTAGCCAGGTGTCGTGGTTCATGCCTATAGCTACTTGGGAGGCTGAAGCAGGAGGATTGCTTGAGCCCAGGAGTTTGAGGTTGCAGTGGGCTACAGTCATGCCACTGCACTCTGGCCTGGGTAAGGGAGCCAGACCCTGTTTCAACCCCTCCCTGCCAAAAGAAAAGACTGATTTCTTCCTCACCTTTTGGGAGAACTCAAGAAAGAAACAGGCTCTTGGAAGGTCTGGAAGAGCAGGGCCAAACATCCTGAGTGGGGAGCTGTGTGGATAGAGCCAGGAGGCCTGGCTGCTGTTACAGACTGCCTCTAGCCCAGCTGCGTGACTCCCCTCTCTGGCCTGTTTCCCCGTCTCTGCCCTGCTCACCTCGTATGACTGTGGTGAGAATCATAACATTCACGGGCCTGCCTGTGTTACCACCGCCATTTCTGTTCTTCCAGGCATGTGGCTGTCTGTCCATGTCCCAAGTTGGCCTCACTCCTCCCAAGTGGAGGGCAGCACTGAGATTGTTGTTCTCGTGATGAATAGAAAGAAGCTGGAGGTGCTGGCCACATGCCTTGTATGAGGCTCTGCAGTTGACAAGGCCCTTCCTACGTGTTGCCTCCAGGCTCATGGTAGCCTTTGGGAGGTGGGCCAGCAGGAATGACTCCACCCATTGTACAGATGGGGACACTGAGCCCATAGTCCCACAGCATCTGACTCCTTAATGGTGGGGAGAAGGGAAGCCACATGGGTGGCCGGGCTGTGGCCGTGGTGTGTGGCAGTTACGAGTGGGGTCACCGGTTGGCTGGTCCTCTTCCCCTCCCTATGCCCACTCTGTCGATGTCTTCATCAGTAGGGAGAGATGGAGACAGATGGAAGAGAAGGCAGAGACAGAGGAGTAGGGAGAGAGAGATGGGGTGGGGTGGGGTGGGGAGCACACTGGGGAGGCTGGGGGCAGGGAGGGTCCACACAGTGTCGCTCCTTCCTCTGTGGTTCTCACAGTCTGTCTGCACTGATTCCTGACAGATGGAGGGAGGAGAGAGCTAGTGCCAAGAGGCTGTCACCACAGGCAGGCAGAGCTGGGGGAGGGCGCTTTGTGGCCAGGGCTTATGTGGGGAGGGGAAGCAGCTGGTGGTCTGGCTGCTGGGCCTCCTTGGAGCCCACACCCCAGGAACTGCCAGGGGACAAGAAAGTGGGCAAAGGGTAAGCCTGCCACCTGCCTGGGACTGGCCGTGCCCATGCCCCTGTCTAGGCAGAGACAGCTACCCCTCCCCCCTCCTAACACCCTGCTGCCAGCAGGGCCCTCCCTGTAAGCTACAGATTCCTCCTGCGCACCCCTCACTCGGTGTTGGGGGTGGGCAGGGGCCTGCGGACTGGCCCTGAGCTGTGATGGAGGTGGACCAGGGCAGGGAGGCCCCCGGGATACTGGAGGGTATGGCAGCTCAGAGCAGGCTGGGGCCTAGGTCTTGCATCTGCTGGCTGGAGCTCAGCCCTCACTGTGCTGCCCTGGGTGTTTCCCGAGCCCCTTTTCATGGCATAGGGCCTCCTGCATTTCCTCCAGGCTCTGAAGCATGTGCAGGGCTGGGCAGGCATGATCCGGGGTGGATTTGGCACCTTTGTCATCTCCTGTGTCTTTATAGTATGGCTTTCTTCAGGCAGGACTGGCTTTCATGCTCTCTTTCCCAACCCCCCAGTGCCCATCACAGGGCCCAGCACAGAAGAGGGGCCCAGTGTATGCTTGTTGAATGAATGAATGGATCCCCCTGCTTGCATACCTCCTGGGATGGAGGCCCCACTCCTTTATACGGCAATTCTTTCCAAGATTTTCCAAAACAAAATTCTTTCTGGTTCTTCCCGAGAAGCTCCATGGCTCCCAGGCCTGCCACAGGGGCCACACAGAGACCCTGGCTGATCCTGCTGCCTCAGAGCAGCGCGGAAAAGACCAGAGACCTCTGAGCCAGCCCAGCTCCTCACAGGCTTCTGCACGGCTGGGTCTCCACTGCACTAACCTCTGGGTTGTCAGTAATCATAGGTGTCACATATGGAGCCCTCACTGTGCCAGGCAGCATCTCATTCCATTCACATCAGCCTGTAAGGCAGGTAGTTCTCATCCCCCATTTACAGAGGAGAAAAATGACTTCCTCCCCGTCACACGGCTTAGCAGGAGACAGAACGTCTGAGTCAGGAGGGTTGGAGGTGGGCTGGAGGAAGACCTCCTGGAGCATGGGATTGTGGCAGGGCTTGAGGATACTGGGGGCTTGGCAGGAGGGGGCAAGGCTGAGCAGGGGGCAAGGCTGAGGAGGGGCCCAAGGGCTTTTCTGGAGGTGGAATCTGCCCCTGCCCCAGCCCCTGTCTCTTCCCTCTCCCCATGCTGTCCCCAAATGGATCCCTGACACCAAGACTCCAACTGGGGTAGTCCCAGAGGTGAGACCTGTGGACCTGGGGCCCAGAGCCCTTCTAGTCCCCCGGAGGCCAGGGTGTGGGTGTGCTCCGGGGCAGAGCTCAAGGCCACTAAACTGACGCGGAAGGTCAGTCCAGTGACCCGAGACATGCAGGGTTACGGCTAGGGGCGTGAGGACTCCCATCTCTGGTGAAGGGTAGGTGGGTGGGGCTGGGCTTCCTTTCTGCTGCTGCTCAAAGTTGGTTCTGCTCAGAAGCATCCTCCCATTCATATGAATAACGGCGATCACTGATGATAAATGAAGGTGTGCCTGCCCTGTGCCAGGGCTGGGCTGGGTGCCCTGGGGACAGCTGAGAGGAGTTGGAGGTGGAATCCATCCCAAGAGCAGGGGCACAGCTTTCACCACCTTTGTCTCATCCCCGGAGCCTGACACAGGCTGGGCCCTCAGGGGCTGCTTAGTAATGCCTTAGTCATTGAAAAACAGGGACCTGGCCTCTCTGCCAGGATGCCCACTTCCCAAGGGTACACTGGTCCCCAGCATGGCCCTGCAGCCTGACCTCTCCCCTCACCGTGGCTCTCTGGATCCTTCAAGGGGCTCCTGCCAGCAACTGTAGTGGGTGGCTGGAGCCTCCTCCCCCAACGTCACACAGCATGTGGGCTGGATGAGCCACCTCATCTCTCGGTGTCTTGGTTTCCTCTTCTGCACAGGGGCGTCATGGCAGGCCCTACCTCAAAAGGCTGTTGGTTGGGAAGATGAAGTGAGATGATGAGCCCCATGCACCATCATCAGTGATGCTTATGCTTATGGGGAGCAGGGTGGGAATCACCTCTGCTCTCCATGCATGATTTCATGAATCCTTTTAAAAGATGGAGCCTCACTCTGTCGCCCAGCCTGGAGTGCAATGGCATGGTCTCGGCTCACTGCAACCTCCGCCTCCTGGGTTCAAGCGATTCTCTTGCCTTAGCCTCCCGAGTAGCTGGGATTACAGGCACCTGCAACCATACCCAGCTAATTTTTGTATGTTTAGTAGAGGTGGAGTTTCATCATGTTGGCCAGGCTGGTCTCGAACTCCTGACCTCAGGTGATCTGCCCATCTCAGCCTCCCAAAGTGCTGGGATTATGGGCATGAGCCACCACACCTGGCCCATAGATCCTTTAACAGCTCTGTGAAGGGGGATCTGTCCTGTCTCTTTACTGACAGAGACAGTGAGGCACACAGAGGTGGGGAAACACCCAGGATCACATAGCATAGGAGTGGCAGCAGCAGGATTTAAACGCTGGTCTCTTGCACTCCAAGGTCCACGTGTTAGCCAGTGCACCAGGCAAGGGATAAAGGACTTAGTCTGAGAGCTCCTTTGGAATTGGAGTTGCAGAGGCTCTGGCTTCCTGTGCTGATCTCCTGCAAGCCTCCAGCCCCCAGTCACGTCTGTCAGCAGCTCTGAGAGCCCTCCTTGGGCCTGTCACCTCCCACATGAGCAGGGAATCAGCAGGCAAGGTCTGGGCGGTGAGGATGGGGGATTTCCCGACTCACTTGAGATCCGTCACAACATTAATGTTAATTAAGCCTTGTTAATTCAGCCCTCTGCTTACAGACGGCTCCTGACAGCAAATTGCTCATAAGTGAGGCAGTAAATTTATTGCTGCTTTTTCCAAACATTTAGCAGCAAAGACGGTGCCCCGGGAAAGGCAGAGACCTGGAGGGCCAGTGATGCTTAGTTCCTGCTAGCCTGAACCCCCCAGGATCTTCATGGCCTAGAGAACAAGGTGGGGCTCCCCGGGAGACCTGGGTGAGAATGAACTCTGGCCCGCTCGGAGCATACTGCCTGGAGATGCGGTGAGCACTGTCTCAGCACTGACTGGTAGCTCTGTGAACATCCCGTTCCCTGCGCTGTCCTCCCACAGTGCCTTGAAGCGTGCCCTGCACACAGTAGGGCTCAGCAAAGTTGTGTTTGGATTTGGATGTGCAGCCCTGAGCCCACCTCCATGTCAAGAAAGCCTCACTGCAGTGCAGTCTGATAGAGCCAGCAGCCTCCGCGGGGACTGAGCGCCCTGCATCCTGAGGTGGGCACCCAGGGCCAGACCACTCTGCCAGGGCTGCTGGGAAGGGATCTCTCCCTGTCCTGGGTCATAGGAGCACTGTTGGAACCAGGATCAGGCCCACATCCTGGGCCCGTGACCGCAGCCTCTTGCTAGGCTAGGTATCTACTCACTAGGTGAGGGCAAAGCCTCTCCTGAGTATAGTGGGACCCCCTCGTCCTAGGTCCTGCTTCCCGCCTTGGCCTCAGACTGGGTCGTGCCTGGACAAATTGAACAAACCCAGGCTTTGGGTGCCTAGAATTTTAAAAAATTAATTAGAGCATTAAATGGCAGCCCTCTGGGAGAATCCTACCATCTGGCTGTCACAGGAGAGGCAGGAAAATCTATGCATATTTGTCTGCAGTGTGTGAGCATCATATGAAGCCAACTGTGCATGTGTGGGTATGCGGTTTGTGTGCTGCAGTGTGTGCCCAGCATGACGTGTGTCTGAGTATGTTCAGTATGTGGTGCACACCTGAGTGTGCAAGTGGGCAGTGTGTGCCCTGCTATATGCACGGGTGCCCATCTGCAAGTACATGCGCTGTGTGCATGTGCCTGAGTGTCTGCACGTCTGTCTGAACACACCTGTGCGTGTGTGGTCCATGCCCAGGCCTGCCTTTTTGGTGCAGTGAGCCAGGCTGGGCTGTGTGCAGATAGGAAAGGGGCTCGTGACTCCTCCTGGCTGAGGTGGTGGGCACAGACAGCTGTGCAGAAGGCGGGATGGGGTAAGTGTGGCAAGTGCACAGCTGGCCTTCAGTGGGTGAAGCAGGGCAGGCATCCTTGCCCTCATTTGACAGATGGGAAAACCTAAAACTGGAGCCTGGGCTCTGGGGCTCCCTGCGTGGTGCTCTTTGTTCCAGCAGGCTGCTGCCCTGGCTGGCACCTGTGCTTTTGGCATCTTTATGCTGTTAGATTTTCATGGTGGCTCGAAGTGGTTCCTGAAAGAGTACCACCACCCCCTACTCAGTATTGCTCGGGGGCAAGGTCAGGATTCCCATTGCACATCCTATGTTCTCCTGTTTCATGGAGGAGATATCAGGGCTGCTGGAGAATGCTGGGCCTGATAGTCCTCTGACTGCTGTGTGACCTGGGCCCATCCTGTCCCTCTCTGAACCTCAGGGGTGATTGTAAGAACTAAACGAGGAGACATATACAAAGGGCTTCGTAAACCACGAAATGAGGTGAGGTGATGTAGACAGATGAGGGCCTGGCCCAGAGATGGCGTCACAGTATGATCAGGGCCAAAGCTGAGGCTCAAGTTCACGTGTCCCAGGGTTTCCTGAGGAGCAGGCCAGGAGGTGGGACCCAGGACAGAGGCAGGTGCCCTCCCAGCCTTGCAGACTCTGAACCTGTCCTCAGAACCATCTGCCTGGTGCCAGTACTCTCCTCCAACTCCAGCCCCAGACACGTGGCTCATGGCAGTGAAAGTAGAGCAGGAACGGACCCAGAGAGCAGTGGGACCCAACCCCTCATCCAACTGGTGTTGACGCTGAGGCCCAGAGAGGGGGAGTGGCTTACGCAAAGCCACACAGCAGCTCAGGGGTAGAGCTGGGACAAAAACCCAGGCCTCCCGGCCCCTGGCTGTGTTCTCCTTGATACCATACCACTGTCTTTGGCAAGAGAAAGAGGACACAAGAGCTAGTTCACATGCCTGGAGAAAACGATGTGGGAGTGCCACCCAGCTAGAGAGCACTGGAACAGACCAGAGCCCCACTTCCTGCATGAATGGAGGATCTGAAGCAAGGCTTCAATGATTACTGCTTTTCCTAGGTATGCAGAATGCTGGAGGGTAAATAGGGTTTGTGTCCTGGGCTGTACATTCTGTATAGATGGAAAAGCCCCAGGCTTCCAGATTGCCTGCATGCGATGCCTTCAGCACACGCTCCCTCAGTGCCTGCCTCCACCGAGCTGCTAGTCTGGTAGAGAAAGAGGGTTGAGTGACACCAACACAGGATGATGAGGCTGTGGGTCAGAAGAGGTCTCTGATCCCACATGGGGTCATGGAAAGCTTCCCAATAGAATAGAGAAGGGGAGGAGGGTCCTCCACTCCCAACTCCTGGAGAGTGAGGAATGTATGTGTCTCAGACACCCTGGCCCCCTGGCAGTCTGGGCCTCATAAGAGCTCATGCTTGGGCAGGCTCACCGTTCACCCTGGAATGGGTGGCTGGGTGCCTTCCAGCTTCCTCCCCAGCGCCTCTCCTGTGCCAGGGCCCATGCACGTGGGTGGAAGAGAGGCCATTCTAGAGGCCCCTGGCTCCCTGTGGGGCTTAGGAGAGACTAGTGTGGGGGCAGGGGTGGAGGTGCAGGGAAGGTGGTGGCCAGACCTCCTGTGACCTCTACTCATTGCCTGTGTGTCCAGGTGGGACAGTCTCGGCTGCCCCACTTGGCGTTACAACCATTGTGGTGTTAGCCGAGGACGAGGCTTCTGAAGTAGCCTGCACTGTGAGCCCAGCTGGCTGCCAGGTGATAATTCCACCCGCCTTGACCTTTTTCTCCAAGGAACAGGCCTTCTACTTTTTACATGGAGAAAACAAGTCACAGAAGAACCAGGTGGCCCAGGATGACAAAGGCTAGGCCTCCAGATGCCCTTTAAAAATTGCAACAAAAACTTCTTAAGGACTCACTGTGTGCAAAGCCTGGTGGTGAGGCTGCCACAGTGGCTGAGAAAAAGGGAGGAGGAACTTCGGTCACTGAATATTTTCTGTGTGCCATCCCTTATGTCGGTAACTGATAGATGTGATCTAGCAACGAACTGCCCTCCGAGTCAGGATCTACCACATTTTTAAATGAGGACACTTGGGCTCAGAGCAGTCAAGTAGCCTGCCTGAGGTCGCTTAGCTAGTAAGGGACAAAGGCGTGATATGAGTCCTGGGTTCCTTCACCTGTTTTGGTGGGAGACTGGCCATGTCAGGCAGCAGACTGGGATCTTCCAAACCTTAGTTCTGGGAGGAAGTTTCACTTGCAGGAAAGACCAAGGTGAGTGGAATCATCTTCAGGCAGCCGGCAGTGCTCACTGGGCAGGCTGTTTAAAAGTGGCTTCCTCTTCAAGCTATAGTGGGACCTGTCTTATTGGGGGAGCCATGCCAGCTCAGAACCCCTAGGCTGATGGGCACCCCTCTGTAAGGGGCTCTGAGAAGTTGCCGGTGTGGCTGAGGTCTGGGCCAGTATGCCAGTGGGCAGTGAGGGTTTCCTGGGCACATGACCCCACTCCTTTCCTCCTCTTGCCTCCCACAGCCATGTCTGTCTCCTTCTGCCCAGCTCTGGCTGGAGGCGCTGAGCTGGGGCTTGTGGCCATGAACTATGCCCATACTGCTCGTCCTGTGGCTGGCCTCAGATGGTTGGGTGGTCCCAGCCCGAGCCCCAAGCCCCGGCCCTGCCAGAACCAACACCTGGAGACATGGCTACCTCCGAAGGTCTTACCTAACTGCAGGGCATGCCAGCATCTAGCAGGGTCCCTCATGCACAGTAGGCCTGCTGCTTGATTATTTTGGCTTCCAGCAGCAGAGACCTGAGACTTTCCAGGTAGCACAGGAGTCAGCAGAAGCTTGGCTTTCCCAGAACATGGGACAGAGGAGGTGTCCTGGACAGGGCCGGATGAGGGGAGGCTGCTGGTGGCCCCTCACTGAGCCTTTCTGCAGTGGGCCTGGGGACCCCATCTGCCCTGAGCATTTGCCAAGCAGTCCAGTGGCTGCACGTGGGCCTGCCTTTCCTCCCCCACTTTGGCATGGCTGTCTCCCAGGAAACGGGGAATTTTCCCTCATTCCCATCATTAGGGTGCCAGGGCAAACAAACAGTCTAATCCAGATGAGCCCTGGGCCACAATCACACTCTCTTTGGGGGTTTTCTCTTCACTTGGAGCAATGCTGAGAAGGCTGGAGTAATTGGTATTCCACCCAGGTTAATAGAACTGCTGCCTCCCCGGTATTATGCCTTAATTTCCTTTATCGCTCAGCAAGTTGGAATTCATCGCCCCTTTCCTTTCTTTTTCCCACCGAAACCTATCAGAAGCCTGTCTGCTGGGTAAAGTCATTTCGTGGCAGCTCTTGGCTCCTTTCCACTTCCCTGGGAATCTTTCTGACCAGAGCCAAAGAACAAGGAGGGGTGAAAAATCCATTTGTACAAAGTGGGGATCTCCTGTTGAGAGCTTATTTCCCTCCCCGTTCAAGAGGAAGGAACGTGTTCAGCCTCCAGCCAGCACGGCTGACTGAGTCCCCTGTCGCTGAGAGCATTCAAGAGGGCGAATGGCCATATGTCAGCGGTGGGAACAGAGGATTCCTGCACTGGTGGGGGTGGGGGACAGAGGCAGGCCTTTGCCACTCCTGGCGCCTGGATTAGAAGCTTCTAGGGTTTTGTTTTGTTTGTGAGTCTAAGATTTGTGATTTAAAACTGGAAAGATTCTGACTCCTTAGTCCTAACGTTCAGCGGAATGAGCCTAAGTACTTGTAAATTGTGTGTTTTACAATTCTCAGATCCTGAGACAGGGAGATTCTGTTCTGGATTCGAAGACTATCTTATGATTCCTTGAGTCTCTTCGGCGGCAGTTCTGTTCCTGACTGGGTCTTGGGAGGAGTGGAATTGCTTTGCTGAGGTTGCCGTGGGAGCGCAAGGCTGCCGTGGCCCCTCTTTCTCATGTATGAAATCCAAGGGCTGGGCCACATGGCCTCGGGGCCCAGGTGTGTTCTGCCTGCAGCCCCCTTGGCTCCACTGGAGCCTCCCACAGGCCCTTTGAGGACTGGCAGCTCCCCAGCACCTCACTGGACCCAGATGCTTTTCCAGCTGAGCTATGCCCCTTGCCTGTCTGCCCCCGGCCCTCTCCCATTCCAACAGGGAGGCAACCCAACTCTCCCCAAAGTCCCTGCAGGAAAGCTGGAGCAGTGGGGGAGTGGTGGTGGTAAGAAGCCGCATGATTGACAAGAGCTCTACCTGCTTCTGTGGGGATGTGCAATTTCACCATGAATTTCAACATTACAACCTCTCTTAATTCCCACCCCCTGAGGTGGTTAGCCCCATTTTATTGATGAGGCTCTGAGAGGTTAAGTCACTCACCTATAATCATACAGGTTGTTCCCAGGCCCTGACTCTGGATCACGTGCTGTAGTATGGCCCTAGGCCACCTGGGCAGTTATGACGAAACTCTGTCTCTACAACAAAAATCCAAAAAAAAAAAAAAATTAGCTGGGTGTGGTGGTGCACACCTGTAGTCCCAGCTACTTGGGAAGCTGGGGTGTGAGGATGGCTTGAGCCTGCAAGGTTGAGGCTGCAGTGAGCTGAAATACCACTGCACTCCAGCCTGGCCAACAGAGGGAAACCCTGTCTTCAAAAAAAAAGGAAAAAAAAAAAGGCATTGATTGGCCCAAGGTCATGTGGCTTGAGGCAAGACAAGAACCCAGGTCATCTCATTCCTAATGCAGTGCAAGCAAAGGAAAAAGCGAGAGGTAGACATTCATCATAGAGTCTATAGCCAAACTGAGGAACAAGAACCCTGGGTGTAACAGCCACAACCCAGAACAAAAGGATATGGGTCTTCGTTAAACTCCGGGGTGCTGACATCACTCATCTCCCCTCTCTGGGCCTCAGTGCCCCAGCTGTAAAACAAGGACGCCGACCTTGGTGGTCTCCAAGCCCACATCATGTTAGGTTCCAGCCTAAGATGAGCCCGAGGCCAGGAATCTGCTTGTTGGGTAGGGGTTGCGGACCACACGCTCACACCTCCCTGTTGGAACCAATCCTGGGGCGGTTGAAGAGCTTCAGAGAATGGACCCCATTTCCTTCCAAATGCACTGAGAAGCCAGAAGCAGCCTTCTCCATCTGCTTTCAAAATCCACCTTTTCCTTCTGGATCAAACATAGTTCCTCGGGGGAGGCTTCCTCAGCCCCTACTACTGCCAGCCAAAATCACCCCCTTTCTTTGAGGACCAGCTTAAAAAGTCTCTCTTCCAGGCAGTGAGCCCTCCCCAGGCCTGCCTCCTCTCCCTCCAGCAGACCTTACTCACAGGCAAGGGAGATGCGGGCTTGGAAACCACCAAGGTTAGCGTCCTTGTTTTATAGCTGAGGCACTGGGGTCGAGAGAGGGGAGATGAGTGACATCACCACCCCAGAGTCTAACCAAGATGCATCTCCTTTTGTTCTGAGTTGTGGCTGTTACACCCGGGGTTCTCCTCTCCTCAGTTTGGCTATGGACTCTCTGAAGAAGGTCCGCCTCTCACTTTTTCCTTCTCTTGCACAGCATTCAGGATGAAACAACCTGCGTTCTGGTCCTGCCTCAAGCTACATGACCTTGGGAGGATCAATGCCTCCTTTTTTTTTTTTTTTTTTTTAAGACAGGTTTTCCATCTGTTGCCCAGGCTGGAGTGCAGTAGCATGATCATGGTTCACTGAAGCCTCAACCTCCCCGGCTCAAGCCACCCGACCTCCCAAGTAGCTGGGACTACAGGTGTGTACCACCATGCCCAGCTAATTTGTTTTTGTATTTTTGTTGTTGTAGAGATGGGGTTTCACCATGTTGCCCAGGCTGGTATTGAACTCCTGGGCTCAAGTAATCTGCCTGCCTTGGCCTCCCAAAGTGCTGGCATTACAGGCATGCACCCACCACACCTGGCCAGTTCATGCCTTTTAAGGTCTTTGCTTCCTAATCTCTCAAAGTGGGTGGTGGCCTCTGCCTCACACCCACCTCACAGCTGCCCTGAGGAGCCAGGCTGAGGGACGGGGGATAGAGTCTCAAACCTGTCACTCAACTCCACACCCACTAAAGACCCAGGACCAGTCTGCTAGATTTCTCTTGGGCTCAGGGAGTATCCCAGTCAGAAAATTTCCCTGTTCCCCAACGCTCCCATGATCCGCACCTCTGAGCCGAAGGTCCTCAGGAGCCCCTGGCTCCAGGGCCCTTCCACTCTCTCCATTGAGCACCTGCCCTGAGCCACGTGCTCTGCCGTCCGCATCACCCAGCAGCACACCTGTCTCCCCTCCCACAGCGGGTGCTGACTACAGTGGCCCACCCACTCCACCCCACCCCCCACACCTCAAGCACCCTCCTTCTGTCCCTTTCACTCTCACCTTGTGAGGTAACCCAGGCAGGCCTTTGAAAGGTACACATGAAAACCTGACTCCTCCGATGTCTAGGTGAGGAGGCTGAGGCACCAGAGGGTAAGGGGCGTGTCCAATGTCACCCCAGAGGTCAAGGGCAGCCTGGAGGGGTGCCCAGGGCTCCCGAGGCCCAGATTACTGAGAGGGTCTGGAACCCAGGCAGGGCTTTGTGGAACTCCCCAGAGAAGCCCTGCGAAGGGCTTTCTCACAGCTGAGGGCCCAGCATTTCACTAGGAGAGACTGGGAAGGGTTTGCATCTCCCTGAGCCCTGCTCTATGACAGTGGCCGAGCCATGTGTCACTGGCTTACTGAGCTGCTGGGATGACTTCTGAGCCTAGTCCGGTCTGGTGGACAGCTCCTGAGGTCTCCCCTGGCCAGTGGGGCCACAGATCTTCATCTCAGCACTGACGGCCAGGGTGGGCACAGCTTGGAAGGGGCTTCCCGTAGGCACTGCCTGGGTCTGTTTCCCAAAATACAGCAGCAAAATAAGCACCCCATGGAGACTCGAGCTTGCTAACGTCCTACCTTTGGTGTTGTGGGCCCTGGCTGGCCCTGGGCTGGGATCCACTCATTTCTGCTCTGTCAGAGGTGGGGGCATTTGGATGGGGGCATCGTCAGACACCATGAACAGCTAATGCCTGAGCTGGCCATCAGGGGTGGGAGAGTTTTGCCCATGGAGGTGGAAGAGGGGCTTCCGGCCTGGTGGAGCTGCATGAGCAAAAGCACCTGGTATGAAGGTCGATGGCTTGTCCATAACCACTGAGTGGCTACTGGAGGCAGGTGATGGCCAGGGATGGCCCAGAGCAGTAGCAGGGCAGCTTGAACTGTTCCTGAGTGCCCTGCTAAGGCAGTCGGTCATATTCAAGGGGAGATGGGAAGCCAACAGGCAAGGAAAGATGGCTCTTTGATTATGGAGAGGCCTTTGGGAGGACAGTGACTACTGTGTCTGGATTTGTAGCCCCTGGAGCCACAGGAGTGGACTGTGAGGGGCTGGGGACCAAGCCACAGTTCCCTCCCTCTGTCAGCCTCACTCTGGGCCTGGTGGTGGGTAAAACCACACCTAAAAAGGAGACGAACTTAGAGCTTATCTCATCCAACTCACCATGCCATGAAGGAAGAGAGCAAGGCACAGAGAAGGCCAGAGACTTACATCAAGGCCACAGAGCAGAGCCAGGCCCTCCAGGCCAGGAGTGGCAGATGGCCCATTGCTAACCCCATTCTCAGTGAGATATTCTTAACCTCTCTCCAGAAAAGCCAGCAGACTCCCTGCACAGGTCTCAGCGATATCACAGAGTGATACTTTAACCTGCAGACCTTCTGCTGGGCACACAGGTGGGCAGAGGCTCCCTGGATGACCAATGTGAGCCTGGGGGTGGCAGAGAGCTCACACCAGCCTCCTGGGCACAGCCTGCCCCACACTCCCTGGTGAGGAGCCCAGAGCCCAGCACAGAGGAGCACTCCAGAGAGGCAGCTGTCCCGCACCAGGAGCCGGATTTCCCAATAACAGGTGCTGCCCATTTATCACCGGAATGGGCCAGTGAGGCTCCTGTTAGGAAATGCTTCTCCTACCAGCCTAATTGGTGAAAGCATTTACGTTTTTCACTTAGCCAGGGCTGCTTCCTAGTGTGTGCAGTCTCTACCTGGTGGGCAGAGGAGAAGATGCTGCAGCGACCCACTGCTGACATCAGAGGCCCGAATGCCCTGCCTGCCTGTGGGTAGCAGCGAGGGACCCACCACCCCTCCCCACACAGGCAGGGGTCATCACTCAATCATTCACTCCATACAGGCAGGGGTCATCACTCAATCATTGGCTCCACACAGGCAGGGGTCATCACTCAATCATTGGCTCCACACAGGCAGGGGTCATCACTCAATCATTGGCTCCACACAGGCAGGGGTCATCACTCAATCATTCGCTCCACTAGAGGAGTGTCCGCACCTCGTGGGTTCTTGAGTCCCTTTGGCCTGGCCTCCTTGGCCCTGGCTGCAGAGTTCTGCTCTGGGAGCCCTGAGCTTCCCACTTGCAGTTAGTGGGGGCCGAGAGCCCAGAGAGGCCTGCCCTGTGTCACACAGCGTGTTGGTGGCAGAGCAGGGCTGGAATGAGATCTAGAACCTTCTCAACTGCAAAAGAAGAAGCAGAAGAGCTGCCCCTCCTTCCCTCAGGGGGCTGGTGGCAAGAACAGGGCCTGGAATGCAGGGGTCCTTGGCAAGCTCCAAGGTCAGCCCGCCCAAGGGGGGCAAAGCCGTGGACCCATCAGCCCCAGGGGGCCTGGCTGGGGTTAGCCAGGAAGGTCCCCTGGTCAGAGGAGGCCACGTTTCCACTGGGGTAGGAGTGGAAGAGGAATGTGAGGCTGGGAGCCTGGCAATGACTGTGGCTGGAGGGCCTAAAGGGTCTCCTGGCCTTGCCTTCTGGCCTCTGGAAGCTTCTACTTTAAGAATGCCATGAGTTTTCTTCTAGCTGTTTCTCTGGAACCCACAATCCTAGTGCCAAAATCCAGGGTAGGGCTGGCTGGAGCCTGGGAGAGGGCAGGAATGTGGTCATCTTCTCAGCCTGCTGCCTGCTCTCAGAGCACCCCTTGCGTAATGCTTGGTCCCTTTGCAGGCACCAGCCACGGACCCCTGCTGATCCCATCCTGCTCACCTCTCCCCCATACCCACCTCCTCCCAGCCCCTCAGCTGTCACTCGTTCAATACCTCCTGCAACCACAAATCACTGGGACAGGAAGACGCCTTTGTCAGTCTGTCCCTCGGAGACGCTCTTATTCCCTGTGGTGACAGGCCTACATACCCCAGCAAGGGCTTGGGCCTCCCTTGGTGACAGTGGGGCCAGGGTCCGGCAGTATCTGAGAGCAGCTGGGATGTAGTGGGGCCTGGAGGAGGTGCTTGGCTGTGGGAAGCCCCAGATGACCTCTTTGAGGGCTTGGAACAGCACCAAGATCCACAACCCCTCCGTGTCACGGGGTCACAAATCCAGAAGGTCAGCTGGAGGGGGCCCTTAGAGATGTGTTGTGTTCGCCTGAGGAAACTGAGGCCCAGAATGGGAAGGGGTGAGTGACACTCCTTCCACCGCTGGGGGCCCTGCCGCTGCCTCCCATTTCGTCTTTCCTCGGGCCTCCTGATCCTTGCAACCTCGTTTTCATGCCTTGGTGTTTTGGGGCGAAGGTGGACCACTTGTTTCTTGTTTGGACCACTTGTTTCTTGGGAAATAAATAGATTTATGGTCTTAGGATCTGGCTTGGTTAGAATTGTGTAACTCCTTAGTGGAATGGGTTGGAGGAGAGAACCCAGAAAATTTTGAGGGAAACTTTTCCCGATTTGAAAGCAAAGCCGCCCTCACCAAAAAGTGCTCCTTCCGCTGCAGCCTCTTAATTCCAAATGGGGCGAATCCTTTGGCTCGAGCCCTTCACGTGTCTCCCTCCTCCTCAGCACCTGCAGCTTCTCAGTCTCCCCAGGTGGGATGGGAAGATGGGGGAGAGGGCAAATTTAGATGTCGCCTGCTGATGGATGATGGTGGCTTGAGCCCCAGAGCCCACTGGGCAGCACAAAGCCACGCACCGAGTCCCGCCCACCACACGCGGGTGCTGGCTCCTGCACTCTACTGTCAGGACACTGTGGGAACCGTTCGCCTTCTGGGAACCGCCGAGCCTTGAGTAGTCAGAGACTGTCGGCATGTAGACTTCTGGACTCAGATAAACAGTTCCTTTCAGGGAAGGCATCAGAGGCTGCCATCCGCAGCTTATCGACATCTCGGACTCTGGCAGTAGCTGTCATGGAGTCTTGTCACAGGGGCTTAGGGTGCAAATCAGAGTGTTATGGCCTTAGAACCGTAGGTCCCTAGAGTGTCAGAAGCAGAGCCATGTGGAAGCTGTTTGCAATGTTGTGATGGACCCACGGGATCTTTAAACTGAGGGCTTTAGGAACATCACATGTCCAGGGAGGGGTTAGGGTTTGAATCCATTGCTGCTGGACCCCAGATCTGCTGGCGATGGGCTCTGGATGTCACCCCCACCCCCACTTCCAACCGTGCAGCTCCATTTTAATCTGTTTTATATGTTGGAGGTTCACTTGGGAAAAGGGTTCCTCTGCTTAAAAGTAGTTTGCCAGGCCCTGTGCTGAGCCCCAGCTCCATGCCAGGACCTGCCACAGCCTGAGAAGGTGGCTCTGGTAGTGGGACAGCCGTCAGGCCAGGGCCCCCGGGTGGGGTGCAGGTTGCTCTGGGCCATGGTCTCCTCCCCCTCATTACTGCTGTGTCGTTGCTGCAGCCAGAGAACACTCTGGGTCTGTCGTCCTGTTGACTGGGGTGACAGTTTAATAGTAGCTTCCTGGACTGTCATTTAAATCTGCCTGCCAGGTTAGTAGGCCAGGGGCGGGCTGGCACATCCCCTGCCCCCACCCCGGATCTTCGTTCTGCTGGAAGCGGTCGTCTTGGCAACGCTGGGGCCTGGCGAGCTCTGTCGAAGGGTAACTGTCGGTGGGAGCAGCCCTTTCATCTCCCCGACCCAGGTACAAGTGGCTCAGCTGCCTTAGGGCTGGGCTGCAGGACCAGAGCCAGGCCACCCTGCGCTGGCCCAGGCCTGGGAGAGGAAGTGGGAACAGCCGAGTCCCTTCTGTGCACCCAGCTTTCTAAGGTGGGGGCTTTACCTTTGCTCTCCGCCTCTCAACTGCCCTAGGAGGGGAAAGAACCTGCCCCAGGTTGCTGAGCAACAATGTTGAGCTGGAATCCACCTTTCTTAGGGGTCGCTGCTCTGCCTTCAGAGAACATTCTCTAGAGCCCAAGACCTGTCCACAGAAACCAGAGATCAGTCAGAGCCTGTAAGGCTGACAGCTCCCTCATCTCCCTGTCCTAGGTGGCTGGGTATCAATTCTGTCCTTTCCTGGGCCCTCCTCTGGACATGTCCCTGCTCTGAGGATTGGGGTCTCTGGTGGGGTCCCTGCAGCTTCACTCTGGGCTCCATGCTCTGTGAACACTTTGTTCTATTTTTTATGGCCTAGTGGGGCTGCCCCAGAGACAGACGGCTAAGTACAAGTACCAGACTGCTGTGTGAACACGGGCCAGTCCCTCCCTTCTCTGTACCTCATCTAATCATCTGTAGGATGAGAGGCTTGTGCCCCAGCAGTGTTTTCCTAGGTGTGATTCATTGGACCGCTTGTTTCTTGGGAAATAAACAGATGTGGCATCTGAAAAAGGAGTTCCTTGGTTAAACAAGCTTGGGAGGCTGGAGGAAACAGTCAATCAGATATCTTTACTGCAGTCCTTCCCAGGGCCTTTATAAACCGGTGGGCATCATGCATCTCCAAGGGGGAAAATAATGTCTATCCCAAATATCCTGGTGCATGGCCACCCCTGGGCTCTGTCCTGCCCCCTACCCCTCTCCTCCTCTGCTAGGGGCCGATTTTCTGTCTTGCATGACCTCACGAAATCCCAAAGGAAGCTCTGGCAGCCTGGAGCCCTGGGGTTTTTTGGCTGCTGGAGAGCAGCCCTGTGTTTAGCAAAAGGCTGGATGGGTCCCTGGGTGAGCTCAAGGAAAGCCAGGCCCCTGTGCTGTGCCGGGCCTCTGCAGGGCAGCTTGGTGCACAACTTGGTGAACAACTCCACCAGGGCGAGTTGTTCCCTGGCCTGGTGGAGCTCCAGGTCCCTTGCCACTTGCCTTGTCCTCAGACCCTAATGGTCACTCTGCTCGCTCCTCCATGCCCCTAAGCCCCATTATCCTTCCTCCTGGAATGCTCTTCCCCGCTCTCTTCACTCCCACAGCTTGGCTGACTCCTCTTCCTTGAACACAGTGCCCTTCCTCTGGGAAGCCTTCCCTGACCCCTGGGCCAGGTCAGGTGGCCCTCGCCTGGCTTGCTGGCCACAAAGTGGGATTGGGAGTCGTTACCTGGGTTCAAGTGCAGCCCTGCCACAGACATGTGCTGTGGCTTTGAGCAGTCACTTCTCACTAGGCCTTGGCTTCCAGGCATGTAACATGGGAGACCCACGTAGGGGGCCTCAAGACCCTAGAGTCCAACACGGCAGGACATTCAGATTGCCAAGAGGAAGTCGCACGGAGCAGTGTCCCTCGGCAGCCTGGACTGATCTTTATTTTGGAGCCTTCTCTCTGCACCGGGGCTCCAGGATGCGTGTGGGTGGGGAGCAGCATGGGAAGGATGTCTCTGGAGGCAGGGGAAGCCAAGAAATGCTGAGCGATTCTAATAATTTCACAGGATCACAGACACTGAGTGTGGAGAGGGCCTTAAGACTTAGCGCCGCCGGGCGCGGTGGCTCACGCTTGTAATCCCAGCACTTTGGGAGGCCGAGGCGGGCGGATCACGAGGTCAGGAGATCGAGACCACAGTGAAACCCCGTCTCTACTAAAAATACAAAAAATTAGCCGGGCGTGGTGGCGGGCGCCTGTAGTCCCAGCTACTCGGAGAGGCTGAGGCAGGAGAATGGCGTGAACCCGGGAGGCGGAGCTTGCAGTGAGCCGAGATCGCGCCACTGCACTCCAGCCTGGGTGACAGAGCGAGACTCTGTCTCAAAAAAAAAAAAAAAAAAAAAAAAAAAAGACTTAGCGCCACACCTTCATTTCCTGACGAGGAGGAGGCAGGCTCAGAAGGTTTGATGGATGGGCCCAGTGTTACACACACGGCAGCTGGGGCCAGGGCTGCGACTTCACACACCTCTAACTTGCGCCTTTTTGCTTTTCAGTTCATAAAGCCCTGGGGCCATCCTTAGCTTATTTGCGTCTCACAACGACCCTGTGTCCCATGAAGCAGGGATGGTATCCTTGAGTGCAGACAAAGAAAGTGCAGCTCAGAGGAGTCGTGTAACTTGTGTAAGGTCACATAGCCTACAAGTGGCAGGGCACAGTTTGATAGACCATGGACTGTCTGGCACTTTCCTTGGCCCGTGTTCTTGTTATAAGTAGCATTTCCCACTTCCTTTGTCCTGGATTTCCCACTCTCCCCCACTCTACCCTGGGGTCAGCCCCTCCTCACTGCCCCTAGAATCCCCTAGTCCTTTGTGGCAGCCCATCTGTTGCCATGGCACCAGATTATGATGTTGCAGACCCTGGTTGACTACGTATCACTCCTGGGCTGAGGGACTCACAGAGGTGGGCATTGTCCAAGGGGCAGACTGGCATGGGGGGACATAAATCCCTGGAAACAGGGAGCCATGGCCTTGAGCCCAGCTGGGGAATCACCCTGGGAACCAGAGCCAAGGCCAGCAGAGTAGGGGTCTGGCATGGCTTGCTCTGACAGCCTTAGAATGGCGGCACGGCCCTCATCTCATGGCAGGGCTGATATGGTCTCTTCACAAGGGACTATTGGGCTCATTGCACTGAACGGCCTGACACTGGGTGTTCACTAGGATCCCCCAGAAGAGTCTTTTTGCCTTTTGTCTTTGTGACAAAGCTGCATGGGAAAGCCACATCCCCACTTGCCCAGGTTCACCCCGAGGTGGCTATGCCAGGAGTCAGTCTCCACTCTGACTCCAGATCCTTCCATATGGTCACACTTCCGATGGGGCCCTCCAGCCTGCTTTAGTCTAGTCCCCACCCTGAAAGTGCCGTCTATTAGTGGAGCAAAAGCTGTCCCAGGCCCGGGTTTATTCTGCTGCACACTTCTGGGCACATTCCAGAAGACCTGAGAGGTGTGTCAGTACATTTGAGGACTCTCTGGGGTCCTCATTCTTAGCCTGGTAACACTGAAGTGGCTGAGGGTCTGAGTGGAAAGAGATCAAGCTTTGGCAGCTGCCACACAGAGTTGAAATCACACTTCTGCCACCTAACACCCTCACTTCTAAGCCTTAATTTCCTCTTCTGTACAATGGGATTAATAACAACAGCTACCAAGATAGCTGTGAGGAGTCACTGGGATATTGGGTGAAAGGTGCCAAGCCAGAACCAGAGTGGAAAATCTCCAAGCTGGTCCAGCCAGTGAACAAATCTGTTCCCAAAAACACCACCACAGGGCACTCTCCCTGCAGCTGCCATTTCCCGGGCGGGGCTGACCTCAAAGCTGCCCTTTGGGACAGCAGTGGTGTTTTTGGCTGCTCTGGCCTCCTTGCCCAGTGCCTGCCAGGGCTTGACACATGGAGGGAGGACAAGCTCACCCCCAGGCTTTCAGAATCCCAGGGAGGGCAGGGTTTTTGGGGGGGTATCTGGTTGTCCTGTGCCCAGCGACAGAGCCCCATCATCACCTTCTTCTTCAAGCCTGCCCTGCTGTTTTGGTCACTGTCTGACCACACATCCTTGCCAGACTTGCCTACTTGCTCTTAATTCCCAGAGACTGGGCTGGGCTGATTCTGTGTTCTCAGTGCAGAACGTAGAACAGAAGCAAGGTTCATTGAATGTGGAACTGAAGCTTGCACAGGGCTTTCCCATCTGCTGTAAGGTTTTTCTTCCACATCTGGTACTGCTGAATGTTTGACTGGGGAGCCATGGTGGAGATGAGCAGGCATCTGACTGTGGGTTCAGATTGTGACCCTGCTCCCCCCAGCTGTGACCTTGGACATGTAACAACATCCCTGGGCCTGGATTTCCTCATATGTCAAATGAGTACATAGCAGGCCCCCTGCCATGAGGTTTCTTGGGTAAAAACACCTGGCAGAGACTGGCACAGAGGAAGCACCCGGTGAGTGTTAGAACGAGAAAAAGAGAAAACTAGGATATACGTTTCTTTTTTTGGATGCTGAGCTTCTTGTGGGGGGAAAACCACTGGTGTTCACATTAGGAAATTCCCCAGGTGCTGTGGTTCATCTTGGTACTTCCTTTAAGATGATTATGGACTATGATTTACCAATAGGTGGTATTCGCATCTATCACTGACGATGACCTCTCAGTGCAGGAAACAGGGAGGGCCTCTCCAGAGCCCTGGGCTGAGAGGCAGGAGAGCTGTTCTTATCCCTGCCGTGCTGTATTTCCCTAAGCCAGCCCCTTTCCCTTTCTGGGCCTCAATCCACCCATCTGAAGGTGGACTCTGATTCCTCAGGTTTCTTCTAGTTCTGCACATACAGAGGCATTCTTCTAAGCAAAGTGTGAAGAAAACTTATCTTAGAATGCAGATGTACTGCAAAGATTCCACTGAAAAGGACAGACATGGAACAGATTCAGAGACACAGTCTCTCTCACCAAATCCCTGCCAGGCTCCCCAGAGGAGGGGGAGCAGGCCTGCAGCCCCAGAAGCACTCAGAGGGCCTGTGGGTAGATTTGAATAAAGCTGGTCCATGGGAGTGGCTTCCCAGGGAGAAGGCAAGCCCCAGAGCTGCAAGTATGGAGCAGAGGCTGGGTGGCTATGCTCGCGTTTGACTCAGTGTCCCCCACTGAGACCTGCCCCAAGCTGGATTCTTGCTGAATTTGAGAGTCTCTGTGCTGCAGGGACAGGGAAGAAAGCAAAAACCATGCTGGACTCGCGATCAGTGATGATCTAGAGCAGAGGTCATCAAAATACAGGCCACAGGCCTGGCCTGTCACCAGTTTTTTGTAAATAAAGTTTTATTGAAACATAACCATGCTCACTCATTTATCTAATGTCTCTGACTGCTTCAGCCCCATAGTGGCAGGGTTGAGTAGTGTGACCAAGACCATTTGGCCCTCAAAGCCTAAATAGCTACTATCTGGCCCTTCACAGAAAAAGTTTGTCAACCTCTGCCCTAGAAGGACATTCAGGGGATTATAGGAGCTCAGGAGAGGCTGCTGATCAAGACTGGAGGTGATACTTAAGCCCAGTGTGTAATGGAAAGAAGGTGGGAAGTGGGGGAAAGGGCTTTCAGACTAAAGACAGCTTGGGAAGGTATGATAGTATAAAAAGCATGGGGTATGTGAGGACCCACTGGCAGTTGAGGTGGGGCTAGACTGGGAAGTATGAGGAGGGGAAGATGAGGGAGCAGGGCAGGCTGGGGCCACGGGACTTCTAAGCCCCTGGGGAGAGGCCGCATCCTAATGGCCCCTGATGTTAAATCCATCCCAAGCTCATTCCAGGGGAGGACTTTGGTGGTCTGAGCGCCCCAAGGCCTGGGGTAAGTCACTGCTGTGCTGAGGTATCCTCTTTTAGGCTGAAAAGAGACCCCCCTGCCGTCTTCATTTCTGGGCCTCCTGATCTCGAACTACCACACCTGAAAGCTTATCTCTCACCAGATCACCCTCTCTTTTCCTGATGAAGAAACTGTGGGCCAGAAAAGGGCCATGATGTGCTTGAGGATACAGAGCAAAATAGCACAGCAGTGACTCAAATCCAGACCTCTGGACTCCCTGCCCAGTGCTCTCTTCCTCACCTTGTTCTGTAGCGGGTCCTGGACGCTTGGTCCAGCAGGAAGAGGGTGTGTGTGAGTTCAATGCAGATTTGACGCAGATGAGCCCCCAATAATTCAGAGGCCTAGGGCTGCTATGGAGGGTGCAGGGTGTCAGGGGTGGAGCGCTCAAGGCCCCTTCCCGGTCTCCAACACCCCCCCACCCCCACCACCTACTGGGGGTAGCCAGGCAGCCTCAGTTCCCCCATGGAAGTCCTGACAGGGCAACTGCTCTCCCCCGGGCCTGCTAGATGCGCCCAGTGCTGTGCTGCTGCTTGGGAAGAAGCTGGGGCACCTTATGACATGGGCAGCCATCTCTGTTTCCTCTCCTTGATCTGGAAACTCTAGTTCCTCGTAGGACAAGACACAGAAGGCAGTAAAGAACCGGGCTGGGGATGGTACCCGCATTCTTATCTCAGCTCTGTTACCAGCTGTGAGCTCTCAGCCTGCTACATCTCCTGTGTGGACACAGAACCCCATTCCTTCAGCTTCTAATTAAACCCTGAAAACAACAGTAGCTGCCACTTCTTCAGCATCTGCCATGTGCCTGAGTCTGCTGCAGTTTCTTCATACATTATGACTTCTTGTTGCTCCTCCTCACCGCCTTTTGTCTTCTTCTCCCTATTATATAGATAAGAAAATGTAGGCTCAGAGATTAAGGAACATCCTCAAGGTCACACAGATAGGAGGAGGAGGAGGAGGAAGTGGGATTGAAATCCCCGGAGCAGTGTGGAGGTCACCCTACAGGCTGTAGGCACTGGGGACGGGGACTGATTTGGATGTCTTGCCCAGTAGATCCTCTTCCCACTGCTCCGAACACAAAATACCTCATTCATCTTGCCACAATGGAACCATCTATGTGTAGGATTCATGATCACAAACTCCCTGGTGCCTGCAGAAGGGACTTTGACTTCCAGTCCAGTTGGGGAAAGTGGGACAGGCAGGTAAAGAGACTGAGAACTGGCTGAAGGAGCTAAGGCAGCTGCTGTAGGGTATCAGGGAAGGCTTCCTGGAGACAGCGGCAGTGGAACTAGACATTGAGGGAAAGGCAAGAGTGTGACGGGGTATGATGAATCTTGTCATGCTTGCTGGATTTGAGCCCTTGGACTTGGAAGGCAGAGCAGAATGTCACCTGTCTTCACGCAGTGTTCAGATGTCTAAGGAATGAAGAAGCTTGTCTCTCCTGTCCTCTGCCCTTGGTCAGCAAGGCAGTCCATGGCCTGGTGGGGCCGTGGGAAGCCCTGTGGTCCGGCTTGCAGACCAAGCATGTCCTGGTTGGCCCACCTCCCTCCTGACTGCTCCCAGGCTCACCACACTCTCTTCCTTGCCCTGCAGCCAAGAAGACCTGTGCAGACAGTGACTTCACCTGTGACAACGGCCACTGCATCCACGAGCGGTGGAAGTGTGATGGCGAGGAGGAGTGTCCTGATGGCTCCGATGAGTCCAAGGCCACTTGCAGTGAGTCCTGCCCCTCAGTCTGGGTGGGGGTGGGCCTCAGTTTCCTCCTCAGATCATCCTTGAGAGGCTGTGAGGCTCAGGAGAGGTGACCAGTTGAACACTCTGTGCCACGCACTCAGGGTGCTCCTGGTAAACACGTATGTTTAGTTGCTGGTTTCTACTGACCTGTTTCTGGACTTTCTTCACAGCCCTCTTGCAGGTTGGACCCTGTTTCTGTGGCAGCAGGAGCCAGAAACAGCCTTGTCAAGCCCTTCTGCCCAGAAGGAGCCCTAGCATGTCCTCCAGGCCTCCCTGCTGCTGTTCTTGAGGACCCCGACCATAATTCCAGGAGTGCCAGTGGCAGCTGGCGCTTCTTAAGTCTTTATCGTGTGCTAAGCTCTCTGTGTGCATTAACGCCTTTTATCCCCACAGCAGCCTCATGAAGCAGATACTGTCATTTTCTCAGTTTTGTAAAGGAGAACACTGAAGCTCAAAGAGGTTGAGTGACTTGCCCAAGGCTACCCAGCCGAGACTTTGAGGTCCTGGCCCGTTCCTCTACCCTGGGTGGGCCGAGCCTAGGAGCTCCTGCCTCCATGGCCAGCTGGGTGGTGGCAGAGGCAGGCAGGGGGAGGTGGAGGCCAGAGCTGAGCCCCAGGCCTGCCCCCTACACTCAGGGCTTTGTCTCTCCATGATTTATTTTCCAGGCCCTAATCCTCAAAGCAAACTTACACCCGGCAGGTCATTCCGTGACATTTGTTAAATTAAAAAGGAGATGAGAAGGGGGCGGGGAAGGACCCAGCAGTCCAGAGGCAGAGCTTCAGCAGCGTGAGCCCGAGACAAAAGGCTCAGGCGAAAGCATGTGGAGGATAGTGGGGCTGGCAGGGACCCAGGAGCCCCTCTTTAGGGATAACAGTCGCCCCAGAGGCAGAGGTGGGGACAATGGAGACCGGAGTCCCATCTAACGCCGTGGCTGGTGATAACTGGGTTTCCTTGTCTCCTAGCAACAGAGCTACCAGTCTCCACATAAGAGAAAGAGAAAGGGAGAGAGAGAGAACAGAGCGAGAGCGGCCCCCACCCGAGAGAAGGAGCCCTCATTTCCTCATACAGCTGCTCCTGGCCTCCCCAGCCGTGCTGCAGGCCCCATCCTTCCCTCACCCACCACGTGGCCAAACTCCATGCTGTCCTGAAGGCTCCCAGGCAGGAGGGAAGCCCAGTGCTTTGTCCTGAGCTTCAGAAGGAACAAAGCCCTGCCACACCCACTTGTGACTTTCATCCTCTTGGCAACCTAAGGAAGGAGGAGGATCCCCCTGTAGAGAGAAAGAAACTGAGGCTGGAGTCGGTTCTTCCCCTTGCCCGAGGCTGCCCAGCTAACAAGAGGCAGAGTCGTGTGCAGCCTGGACTGTGTGCTTGGGGAGGGGTTGTGGCCACAGGGAGGTTTTCCCTCACTGCAGTCAGCCAGCTCCTCCATCCGTACCTCACTCCAGCAGATACTCCGACACTGGGGGCAGAAAGGGAAGGGAGAGGAGCCTCATCGTGGTTATTAGAGGGGAGCTGCCTTGCTACCTGAGGGCTAGGCTCCCCTTCCTCCCCTGCCCCATCCCCAGCCCCATCTCTATCTCTGCGTGGATGTCCCTTTTCATCTTCCTTTCTGTCCCCTTCGGGGTCCCGCCCACCACTGCCCTCTTGGGCTGCCTCCCTTCCCTGCTCATCTCCTATCCTCACCCTCCCTCTCACCATCTCTCCTTACTGCCCTACCCATGTGTCCCTCTGTCTTTCTCCCTCTTGCCCATCCCAGCATCTGCTGCCTTCCCATCCCCTGGGCTGGGCAGGGGCCCTCCTGCCTCCCAGGCCCGCTTTTCACAGTTGAGGGACAACTGGAGGCCCAGAGAAGTTGATAGACTTCCTTCAGAGACACACAGCTTATTCACGGCAGGTCTCCCTTTTATGAAAAAGGCTCTTCGAGCTCTCTGAGGTTTCATAAGGTGCCTATGGGAGCAGTAGCCAAGGCAGCACCCCAGGAGACAGAAGCCCAGCTCTCCTGTGGGCTCTCCCAGCTATCACCGTGAAGCCCTGCATATCTTCCCACCTCCCTCTGGGCCCTGATCAGTAACATTCCGGAATTCCAGAATCTTCTCCATTCCTAGATTCCTAAACTCTTAGTATTCTGAGACCCCCTTTCTCCCTTGCTTGTGCTGGCTGGGGTGCAAGAGCCATGATACCCACTTCCTGTGTTACATTGGTCGGGTGTAGGCAAGGCGGAAGACTGCCTGGAGGAAGTTGGCTAGAGTGGGAGCTCTGGTCAGGGTCAGGCAGAACTTGGGGCATCAGGACCTGATAGCAGGCTTGCTCACTGCTTCCCAACTGAATGAGAACCTAGCAGCCAACCTGCTATCCATTTAATTGGTGTTGCCATAGCAACCTCCACGGCCCGCCAGGTTCCTGGGGCTGTGCCAGCTCCCAGGATGGAGCCCCGTTCCCCAGCCCTAAAAGAAAGATTATAGGCAGTAAAGTGTAGTGAGTTTGGAATTGGATATAGTTGGGTTCAGGTCTTTTAACCTGTTAGGCCTCAGGCAAGCTGCGCAGTCATCCTGACCCTCAGTTTATTCATCTGTAGAATGTGGTAATGGTACCTGCCTTAGAGGGATTGTGAGAATCAAATGAAAGAATGCAAGTATCATCGCTGGAGTAAATGGCAGTGTTATTTTGTATTATTATATTTTGGCTGCAAGCCCTCTCTCCCCAACACAACAGTTTGTTAGATATTAAGATGTTAGATTCTTATAGTGTTAAAATAGTGGCCGGGCACGGTGGCTCACGCCTGTAATCCCAACACTTTGGGAGGCCGAGGCGGGCGGATCACGAAGTCAGGAGATCGAGACCACGGTGAAACCCCGTCTCTACTAAAAATACAAAAAATTAGCCGGGCGTAGTGGCGGGCGCCTGTAGTCCCAGCCACTCGGAGAGGCTGAGGCAGGAGAATGGCGTGAACCCGGGAGGCGGAGCTTGCAGTGAGCTGAGATTGCGCCACTGCACTCCAGCCTAGGCGACAGAGCAAGACTCCGTCTCAAAAAAAAAAAAAAAAATAGTGTCAGTGAAGGGAGTTGGACTGAGCGGGAAAGGGATTCGAGAGAAGGTCCCAATTCTTGTGTTTTCCCCGATTATGTTGACTGTCCCTAGCTGGCTGGTGTTTCTCCCAGCTCTGTTTCCCTCTGGTTCTGTGTTCTGTACCTATCAAATGTAGCCAGGAGTCACAATGGAAAAGCCCAGAACATTTGCCTAATGGCAATAGCATTTCAGCTCTAATTATAGCTCACTTGATTGGGGACGGCTTCTGACCCACCTTCAGGCTTCCGTTGGGAGGGGTGAGGGTGGGGGAGGGGAGGATGATTGAAGGTGAGTTATAGTTCTGGATGCTATTTATTTGAACATGGAGGCTTTTTCATGCATCTTAGAACCTTTCCACCTGGAAGGGGGGCCTCTCTGATTAACCAGGCTCATCTTCCTATTATAGATCAGAAAATGGAGGCCCAGTGATTTTCTGAGCTCACTCAGTAAGTTAGGGACTGACCCAGCAGCATTTTGTCTGGCCTTGACTGAAGGAACTTGGTGTAACTCCCCCTTCTGCACCTTGGGTGGTCCCATGCTGTGCTTCCTGTGGCAGGAGGTGGATTGAGTGACGCTGGCAGTTCTCACCACCTGAGCCTCTGGTCCCTTAGAGCTGGCAGTCCTCATTTGGAGGTTATCTGCCCCTAAAACTCATGTGGGTTGACACTGTAGATGTGCTCCCTCAATGAGCAGCCGCCAAGTACTTTCATTCTTTAATAGACATTTCCCTTTTTGTTAATTTGTGAATTTATGAATTGGAGAAAGTACCAATGGATTTGAATTTCTGGGGCAGGATTCTCTGGGAATTTAAATGCCTTTAAATGCCGTGAGCCACTCCAGGATACAGAGTTTTATGAAAAGCCCCCTTGCCAGCTTTGGAGGGCTCCTGTTGTCTGAGAGACAGTGGGATTCTTCACTCCTGCCTCTCAGAACCTAGGGTACTTGGAGAGCAGGCCAAAGGCATATGGTCCCCTCCGGGGGCATCTGTCACAGAGGGAGTGGCTGTCCTGGGATGGGGTCTGCGTCGCGGTGGACCATGTGGATTTATAATGTGCATTCCCCAGTGGTGACAACAGGCACGTCCCCAGCCATTGGCATTTGCACTTCATGAAATAAAACAAGGGCAAGTGTTTTCTGAGCTCCTAGTTTGTTCCAGGCTCTGAGTGTAGGGATTTCCATATGTTTCCTCTTTTAAGCCATCCACCAACCCTAGGAGATTATTCAACCCCATTTTCAGATGAGGAGAGCCAGAGTGCAGAGAGGTTCAGTAGTTGCCTAAGGACCTTAGTTTTAGTAAATGAAATTTGGACCCAGGTCTGTCTGACTCTAAAACCCAGGCTCTTTCTCCTACATCATGCTGCTGGGGGCCCTTGGGCTTCAGTTATCCTGAGAATGGACATCAGATGGCCATCGTGCAGAACCTGCCCAAAGGCTCAGTGAGTGCCCTTCCTCCAGTGACCTCTCTCCAGGCAAGAGGTGCCAGGGAGACCAACAGGGTCTGCTTTTCTCCTGTGCAGTGGTTAGGTGCAGTAAGTTAAGCAGTGTGTTTGGACCTGGGATGGAAGTCCAGATCTGCCTCTCACCTCTAGCCTTTGAACAAACAACTTACTCTCTCTGGGCTTTACTTTCTTCATTCACAAAATGGAGGTAAGAATATCCACTTCACAGGGTGATACCATGTGTCAGTACTTACCCAGACCAACTTCCCAGGACTGTGGAGTGGAGAGGGCTGACCTGGGACCCTGCGAACCAGGCTCGAGTCCTACCTCTGGGGGAAAAGCCACATCACAGGAGAGACAGTGAGGTTCCAGGAGAGACAGGAATTGGAATACCCAACTGCCAGTAGCTGTGTGACCCTAGGCAGGTCCCTTCCCCTCTCTGGGCCTTGGTCTCCTGCCACTCCAAGGGATGTTCATCATTGTGACCTCTGAGATCTCTCAAGTCCTGGCATTCCAAGAGCCTTGGCTCTTTGAGGGTGGAGGGCTGTTATCAGGCACTGCTGAATCTCGAGAGCCTATAATTAGAGCTGTCTATTTAGGGACACAGCAAATGTCTTATTAATTATAAAGAAAGGAAGCAGACAGATTGTTTAATCATTGTCCTTGCTGAAAGGTTATGCAATTAACTATATAAATATTCATTAAAAGTTCGAGCAGCTGCTTGCTGCACTGGGGTCTGTAGAACCCAGGCTCCTGGAGGTGGAGCATACAGCCAAGGGCCCTTTCTGTCACCTGGGCTTTTGTGAGGAGAGTTTGGGGATGGTTCTGGGGCATGCAGGGTTTGATGGAAGGGCAAGGCTCTAGTCATAGGAACCCAGGCTCGGTGTCTCGCCTGCTGTGCATCTTTGGGCCAGTTACTTGGTCTCTCTGAGCCTCAGTTTCCTCATCTATAAAATGGAGTGCTTACGTGCGGGACTGCTGCCCTGCTGCAGTGCAGTAAGTGTCCCAGGTATGCCACTTATGTGGTGACCTTTGTGAATGGCACCCCTGGAATTTGCACTGGCAGCCCGCAGGGCCTGCTTACCTTACAACAGCCATTTATTGCTCACAGTTCTGGAGGCTAGGAAGTCCAAGATCAAGGCACCGGCAGTTTCCGTGTCTGGTGAGGGCCCATTCCTCATAGACGGCACCTCCTTGCTTCATCCTCACATGGTGGAAGGGGCAAGGAGGCTCCCCCTGACCTCTTTTATAGGAGTACTAATCTCATTAATGAGAGCTGTACCATTATGGCTTAATCACCTCCTAAAGGCCTCACCTCTTAATGCTATCACATTGAGGATTAAGTTCCAACATGGATTTTCAGGGGATACCAACGTTCAGACCATGGCAGAATGAAATGAAAAAATATAAAATTTTCAGCACAGAGCAGCCTGACACAACGTAGGTGTTCAAAAACTGGGACTCCCCTCCTCCACCCTTGAGAGGTTCTGTTTCCTGAGGCCTGGCTTAGGGATAAGTAGTTGCTTTGACCTTCCATCCCATTGCTCTCTTGGGGGCTTGCAAGTGTATGAACATCTGTATCGCTTTTATGGTAGTGAATTGAAAAGAGATGAAACATCCCTTGTCTTATATGCTTGCAGAATATTAACCAACCCAGGGGTTCCCAAATAGAGGTGCATGGGAATCACCTGGGTTTTGGTGGGGAGTTACTAAAATGCAGATCCCTAGGCTCTGCCCTAGAAGTCTAGATTCAGTTGGTATGAGCTGAGGCTCAGGAGCCTGCACTTTGAGTAGCTCCCTCACCCTCCATCCTTTGATGAGAGGACCCCAGCGAAGCACTGGTCAGCTTCAGCTTCCTGTGTTCCAGTGGGGCCCAGAGGGGAGGTGCTTACCTGGGGTCCTGCAGTGTTGGTGATAGAGGTACCCTGGAAGGACCCCATCTCCCAACTCCCAGTTTCCCTTCACCATCCTGCACTGCAGCCCCAAGGTGGCCTTATATAAAAGGCCTTTGAGGGTTAGTACTTTCCAGAGCTCAACCTGACAGTTATTTGCTCATCCATCCCACAAGTCTGCCAATCCTCGAGCAACGGAAATTTCTGTGAAATGAATCCCAGGAATCCTGTATTCCCAAGGGATTGCCCTGTACTCATGAAATGCATTCCTAGGGATAACATTGGGAACCTCACTTTCAGGGGCCTAAGATGCTCTTCTCCCATGGCAGTAGTGGTGTCCAGGGGCCTTGACTTCGATACCTGCCCCCCTCCCCAACTCACCTGTGCCCTTTTCTGTATCCCTTGTGGTCTCTCATCCCAGCTATAGAAATGGGAAGAGGAGAAACTGGTCTGAGATCAGAGAGCAAAATGGAGGGCGAGGCATGAGTAGCCCACTGCCTCCAGGGGGAAGTGGATTATGCCGGGTCTCCAGCATCAGACACAGCTGACTTTCAGTCGATCCTAACGCTGCTCTTCACCAGCTCTGTGACCAGAACTTAGTGCTTACCACCATGTTTGTCACACAGCAGTGCTCAAGTACTCAGTGAATAAGCACAATTCAGAGTCATCTGGTATGTGTGGATAATCATAATAGGTAACATTTAGTGAGCACTGGGCTGGGTGTTCTAGGTGCTTGCTTTACAGACATTCACTTAGTCATCATAGCAATCCTATGAAAGATAGTATTATCCCCACTTTATTGGCACAGAGATAAGGATTGTTGGCCAAGGTCACATAGTGAGTGACTGAACTAGGATTTGAACCCAGGCAGCCAGGCTCCAGAGCCCATGTTCTCCGCCTCTATGCTGGAGGCCAGCACATAATCCTCTCACCCTGCTGGCTTATTGTGAAAATTAAATGGAAGTGTCTAGCACCATGCCTGGCACATCCTAGAGACCACGGAGATCGGGCCTCCTGCACACCCTGGAAGGCTGAAGGGAGCCAACCACGGAGGTCTGAGATGCGTCTGCCTTGGCTGAGCCTGTCACATGGGTCCAGCAGAAACTCATGATAAGAGCTGTCCCCAGCCTTGAATAGGGTTCTCATTCTCTCTTCCAAATTGAGATTCAACCCTGGGGCTTCAGGCCCCTGATTGAGTCAGCCTCTGATTGCGGCTGCAGTAATTATAGCTATGCAGTCCCGCTGGGCCCTGCCATGCAGCAGCTGCTCTCAGCAGCAGGATCAGCACCATCACTCGGGGAGGGGGCTTAGAGGCAGGCCGATTGGAGTCGTTGGGGCCTTGGTGAGCCCTCCAAATTTACAGGTTCCAATCATGGAGTCACTGATCTGGAAGGCAAACTGAGGCCCAGCTGGGGCATATCTCACCTAAGGGCACACAGCTGGGAAATGGCAGGGAAGAGTGCAGGGCATCGTGGCTCCATGTTGCCGGAACTTAAAGTGGAGGTTTGGAGGGATGGGAGGTGTGGCCAGGAGGGGCAGGCAGAAGTCAATGGATCAAAGCGGGACTTGAGGGCCAGGGACTAGGGGGCCATGAAAGACGTTATGTAGAGAAGTGATGGGGTCAGATTTAGGATTTGGAAATTCCTGGGGCAGACGGAGGCTTCTTCTCAGCTGATGAAACTGAGACATGGGCCAGGAGAGCCCTGATGGACTCCTAGGGCCTTGGACCAGGTGGCTGGAACAGGGTGGTAGGACTGGTTGGCACCATGCCCTGTGTCCCCCTTGGCTAAGCTATGCATGGACGTCTGTCTCCACAGCCAAGCAGGTGTGTCCTGCAGAGAAGCTGAGCTGTGGACCCACCAGCCACAAGTGTGTACCTGCCTCGTGGCGCTGCGACGGGGAGAAGGACTGCGAGGGTGGAGCGGATGAGGCCGGCTGTGCTACCTGTGAGTCTGGGGTCAGATCCCCAGGGTCTGCCAAGCATGGTCAGGCAGCCTCAGGGAGTGGCAGCGACTTCTGGGGAGGGGGCCCCAGTTCCCCGTGGGGCTTGGTAGGTGGAGAGGAAAGGATAATGATCAGGACATTAGTAATGGCTAGATTCTGTGGAGACATTGTCTTCTTTCATCTTCACAAGCACCTCATGAGCAGCCATTATCATCCCCATTTTATAGGTGAGGAAACTGAGGCTCAGACAAGGGAGGAAAAGTACCCAAGTCTGAGTGATGAAACAAGATTCAGATTCAGGACTGGACAGCAAAGCCCATGAGCTTTTTTGACCATGTCTGACATCTGCTCATCCATCCCACAAGTCTGCCAATCTTCGAGCAAGGGCAGGGGGACCAGGGAGGGTGCTGCATGGAGAAATGGTGGTGGTCTGAGCCAGGGCGCCGGCAGTGCTGGGGGGAGGCGGACGGATTCCTGAGGTGTCAAGGACGACTGTTGCTGAAATCTCAGATTCGAGCACAAACGTCACAGGGCAGAGAAGACATTCTCAGCAGCCTCGGCAGGGACAGATGGAAGTGGTCACTGGGACAGTTCCACATCACTGAGCTTCAAACACAGGATTATCTCCTTCCCAGGGAGCAGGCCAGCAGGGCCTGGGCCAGTGGGGAGCATGGCCAGGCCTCACTTTTTCAATTCGAGGGGCACCTACTGTGTGCCAGGCCTGAAGCCAGGCTCTGAAAGGGACAGTGAGGTGAATCCTACACAGTCTTCCCTCTGGAAACACATGATTAGTGGGGGAGACAGACTGGCTGTCGCTACTAGGCTGTGCGGCTGGGCTGAGATACGGGCGGTCACCCTGGAGGGCTTGCCAGGCACTTGCCCATCACTGCTGCCTACTCCCCTCTGCCAGCCTCTATATTTGCATCCTATCCATCTTTCCTGGCCCAGGGAAAATGCCATCTCCTCCAGAGGTGTCTGAGTCGTCACAATTTAAGATTCTAAGTCTGGAATTTGATGTGTCTGAAGCAGGAAGCATCTGGGTATGGAGGGAGATCCTGGCTGGGAACAGTAGTTTCAAAGTCCCAGTGATGGCACTGGCTCACTTCCTCAGCTGTGATAATTTTGCTGGGACTCACTGGCCAATGAGAATCCTCTTTCCTCTTTACCAACCCCCATAATCAGATGATTCCTCCAATATGAAGGCCGCTACTGCAAGGGATGGGAGTCTTTCCAACTAGGGCATGTTGGAAAGGAACATTCCCCATTAATTATGGGAGACAGAGGTGTCAGAAGGTCTTACTGGGCTTCTGTGCTATGGCTTCCACCCTCCTAGGCAGAGGAAAAGGAGTCCACCCACCCCTCATCTCTCAGAGCGTCTTCCATTTGTGAGTGCTAGGAGTAGGGTCTCTCGGCCTACGTAGGCCTGAGAATATGGATCTTAAAGTTACCGTTGGCTCCAAAACCTCAGAGAAAACTCAGTATGAAGAAGCACTTCCTTGCCATCCAAGTCTTCAAGTAAAATTAAAAATTAAGGCCGGACACGGTGGCTAATGCCTATAATCCCAGCACTTTGGGAGGCCAAGGCAGGCGGATCACGAGGTCAGGAGATTGAGACCATCATGGCTAACATGGTGAAACCCCACCTCTACTAAAAATACAAAAAAAAAAAAAATTTAGCCGGGCATGGTGGCTATCGGGAGGCTGAGGCAGGAGAATCACTTGAACGCAGGAGGCGGGGTTGCAGTGAGCTGAGAGCACACCACTGCACTCCAGCCTGGGCGACAGAGCAAGACTCCATCTCAAAAAAAGAAAATTAAAAAAAAAAAAAGCACTTCCCATCAGAACTCCCAGAAAGCAGTGAGTCCACCCTCCCTGCACATGCACAAGCTGGGTGGGGACAGGCAGGAAGGGAGCTCATCTAGGTGTCAGCGTAATCTTGAGGGGCAGTGGCACTGGCAGCACGTGCTTTTTCCACCAATGCCCCAGTGTCTCAAAAGCCCAGGAGGGGAAAAAAATTCAACTGTCAGACACTTGGTAGAGCTGTCAGAAACGCATGACACGAGCTACCTACCTGGTGAAACTGAAGACATCACTCTATTTTATCTTCAATAACAATGAAAATTCACATTTTTCCATCAGAAAGTGAAAACGCAGACTCTGGGCGCCCCCACGTGGAAAGATCTGGTGCTGCCACCACCACATCACCTTTGGCCACAGCCACTGCATCCATGCCCCACCAGGGCCTATCCCCTTCCGGGGGCCAGGTCTTGGCCTGTGTGTGGACACACAGGAGGGAGGGAAGTGAGGAGGTCACTGCCCTGAAAAACAGCTGGAAAAACTCCAGGAAGGGAGGAGAAAACCAGAAAAGCCAAGAGGAGGAGTCAGAGTAGGAAAGAAAAGCCCCAAACCTGAGTTCTGGTTCTCTTGCTGTCATGGACTGTGTGACCCTGGGCAAGCTGCTCCTCTCTCTGGGCCTCAGTTTCCCCATCTATAAACTGGCAATAGGGCTGGCTGGCCTCTAAGTTCCTCCCGGCCGCTGAGCTCAGACTAGCCTACCAGAGAGAAGCCCAGAGCCCCAGGCAGAGCCATGACGTATGTCCTTAATTACCGCACATCCCATAATTACACCTCATACCTGGGCCAGACCAGTTCTAGCCACTCCACACCCACTCACTACAGGGAGCTCTGTACCAGGCCCTCAGGACAAAGGAGGGACACCTCCAGGCAGTGTGGATTCTTGGGGCAGATTGAAAAGGACATGAAACTCAGACGCCTGCGCGACTGAGGGGCTCAGAAACGAGGGCAGAGGCAGAGATTTCCCAAGCGGGGAAACCACGGAAGAGGTGGAATTTGGGCCCTTGGAAGATGAGAGCTCATCATTGCAAAATGTAGAGACAGTGGTGGGCAAGAAGTAGGTTCCCAGCAGATGGAGCAACTTGAGTAAAGGCTTGGAGGTGGGAGCCTGTGCACTGGACCCAGCAAATGGTCTAGCATGGCCGGAGCTGCGAACGTTCAGGAGTGAGGTGATGGAGCCACAGGACTGACCCAAGAGACGCCTTGGATACCAGGCCAGGGGACTCAGGTGGAACAGTGCAGGTTATGCTATGCATCGCTATGCTATGAGGAGCCAACCCCAGACCTTGGTGCCTGGGAAGGGTCAGTGTCATTTAACGGATCATGTCCTGGGACCATAGCAGGGTCCTTCAAGACAGGCAGTGCTGTAAGGTTTCAGAATCCCCCTCCTAGTCCCACCATGCTCATGCTCATTTACCCAGTGAGGCCTGGGGGGCTCACAAAGGGCAGGTGTGTTGCCCGTCACCTAGCATGTCCGTGTTGGAAGCCCGCCTTCGCTATGCCTAACTGCACGTCCACCATTCAGCCCCCAAAGGGGACTTGTTCTGGCCCCCGGGTGAGGGTCGGAGCCCTTGTAGCCGGACCAGCGGGGCCCCAGGTCGGCCGGGGAGGGGGTCGGCGGGCCGACCGGCTCTCTGTCCCGCGCAGTGTGCGCCCCGCACGAGTTCCAGTGCGGCAACCGCTCGTGCCTGGCCGCCGTGTTCGTGTGCGACGGCGACGACGACTGTGGTGACGGCAGCGATGAGCGCGGCTGTGCAGACCCGGCCTGCGGGCCCCGCGAGTTACGCTGCGGCGGCGATGGCGGCGGCGGCGCCTGCATCCCGGAGCGCTGGGTCTGCGACCGCCAGTTTGACTGCGAGGACCGCTCGGACGAGGCAGCCGAGCTCTGCGGCCGCCCGGGCCCCGGGGCCACGTCCGCGCCCGCCGCCTGCGCCACCGCCGCCCAGTTCGCCTGCCGCAGCGGCGAGTGCGTGCACCTGGGCTGGCGCTGCGACGGCGACCGCGACTGCAAAGACAAATCGGACGAGGCCGACTGCCGTAAGCCCCCTCCATACCGCCCAGCCCTGCCCAGGGATTGCGGATCCGCCAGGTGCAGGCTTCCTTTCATTGCCTTACCTGAATACATTACCCGGGTTTACTACAGAGGAGACCGAGGTTGGGAGAAGTGAAGTGACTTGTTTGAGTTCACGCAGCTGCCGGGCTGCGGAGCTCAGGTCTAACTCCAGAAGCCTCCACTGGTACCTGTGTCCCTGCTGTGAGCCCTCCCAGTAGTACTTCCCGCCCCCATCCCCCCGAACCCCTCTACCCAGAAACCTGGCAGGCTCAGGAGCTCCCCCCATCTCTTCACCTGCTAGGCCTGCTCATTCCTCAAGGCCTGGCCTAGACTCCTCTGACCTTCCCAGCTGGGCTGGGTCCCTCTGCTGGGCAGGTCCCCAGCAACCTTCTCTTACAGCTCATGTCACACTAATGTCCCCATCTGAGCATTCCTCACCCCTGCTCTGCACCCTGAGCTCCTAGAGCATGAGGAGGCTCTTAGGAGTCTCTGGGCTCCCACCCCCACCTCCACCCCTCCCAGCACAGCACCTGGCACGGGAAGGTTTGCCAAATGGATGAAGTCATTAAGTAATGAGCACCAAGACTCAAAAGAAGGCCGTGTGTCTGTTCTGAGGAGTGGCCCTGGAGAGAGGCAGGGACAGGGAAACAGGAGATCTGGGTTTAGTCCTGAATCTGCCAGCCAGAGTGCTGTGTGACCCTGGGCAAGGCCTTCCCCCTCTCTGAGCTTCAGTCTCCCCATCTGTACACTGAGGTGCCTTGGCCAGGTGTCCTCTGAGGACTCCTAAGTTCAGCCACTGGTTCTGTTTTTGCTGGGGGTGGCTATGGCATGGGGATGGGGGTGGTGGGGAAACTGTCCTAGCACCACACTGACTCTGATCCTCTCCCCTTGCCCTCTCCTGGCAGCACTGGGCACCTGCCATGGGGACGAGTTCCAGTGTGGGGATGGGACATGTGTCCTTGCAATCAAGCGCTGCAACCGGGAGCAGGACTGTCCAGATGGGAGTGATGAAGCTGGCTGCCTACAGGGTGCGTGTGATCAGGGCACAGAACACATCCTCTGTGAGGATGACTCTCCAGAGGGCAGAGTTGGGAGGAGTTTCCACTTGGTCCCCAAGAAGCATTTTCCCCCAGAGCATCACTTGCCCCTAAATCACCTGGCTGCCTTTCCATGGGGTCCTAGTGGCACCAGAACTGGGTTTGTAAGGACTTTGCCAAAGCTGAAAGATGCCTAGGGGGACATGACAGAGCACTTGGGAAGTCCAGCCCCCACCACTTGTCCAGGTCCCAGCTGCTGAGTGGCTTCCCTCACTAGTTCCCAGGCTGAGCAGAGGCTGAGTCTTGCTCCCCAGGGAGCCCCTTTAATTCTCAGATGGTTATTCTGGTCACCACCTGCCCTCTGCAGGAACAGGGACCCTCATTCACTAGTCATCTCGGGGAATGGATAACAGGCTGGGCAGTGTGGCAACTTCCCCTACCCGGGGTCCATGGGGCAAAGGTCCCCCCAGGAGACGGTCAGTCCAGCCTCTAAGGACCTGAGTCCTGCAAGATGAGACGCAGATCCCCACAGCCTTGCCCAGCTACATGAGGCTTAGCCTCCTAATCATCCCTGGGATCCTGTCCTGTGAGCAGAGCTTCCTCAGGTCCTGGATTTACCTGTCTGTCCTGGGCCACCCTCCAGGGACCTGTGAGGGACCGGAACTGGAGCTCTGCTTGCCTGCTGTGGGCCCCAGCCCAGCTCTTCTTGTCCAAGGTCTCACAAGCACTGTCCACTCTCTTGTCCGGCCCAACAGAGTCACCTTGTGAGGGTCCCCGCAGATTTCAGTGTAAGAGTGGCGAGCGCGTGGACGGCGGGAAAGTGTGTGATGTGCAGAGGGACTGCCGGGACTGGTCAGATGAGCTTCTGAAAGTGTGGTGCGGTGCCTGTCTACACCCACCGGCTGGACTCAGTCTCCTACCATCCCCCTCCTGGTATCTGGGCTCGAGGCCCTCCAGTGCCCCCTGCCCTGACACTTTCTGCTCTGACCCTCTCTTTGGACTCATGTGCCGTCCTATGGCTTCATATGGAGCTTTTTGCCCCCAGGCCTCTGGTCTACATCTCTACAAAGTGCTAAGAGCTTGTCCATCCCAGGTACTAAAAAATTATGTTTTCTCTCACAAACTTGGCCTTTCCTCATTCCTTCCCTGTTCAGACCTCTGAGACCTTCTGGAACTTTCTCTCTTCCTCGGTGTTCCTGCCCTGCTGACCCAGCCAAGGCCCTGGGCTCTGAGGTCTTCTAGCCCATTGCAGAAGACCCAGCAGAGGGAGAGGTGGGCACAGCAGGCAGGCAGCCAGGTGAAGCACATCCCAGGGCCACTGCTCAGGCCATACCTGTGTGGGAGTAGGGCAGGCCTTGCAGCAGGAGGTGGCACCATCCTAAGCCCTGAGGAGTTCGGACCTGATGGGGAGACCAGACTTGCAGGCCAGACTAAAGCGAGACCTGGATGGAAGTGGCTGCCCTGATGTCGGCTACGGCTGTCAGGGTGGGTTCCAGGCTAGAAAGAACAGAGGCTCCAGGCTGTAGGTAGGGTGGGCATCCCAGAGAACATGCTAGAAACCCAGTGTGGACTCCAGGAAGGTTCATGAGTCTTTTTTTTTTTTTTTTTTTTTTTTTTTTAACTGTTCCCAGGTCAGGGCTTGAGGGAGATTTGACAGAGAAGCCCTGGGAGGACAGAGCCTAGGTCAGTCCCTCACTCTCCTGCCTCCTGGCAGACTGTTTCCCCAGCACCTCCCTCCTGGGCGCTTAGAGGAGGTTCATCCTCTTGAGCTTCCCAGGAAGAGCATATTTCCTCCCCCTTTTGAAGATTAAAAAACTGATTGTGAAAGGAAGAGTAGCTGAGTGAAAGTGACTCAGCTTCTACCTGAGCTGGCAGGAGACAGACACTCCCTCTGCCTCCAGGCCCTGCCAAGAGAAGTCCCAGAAGAAGGAACTTGTGGAAAAAGAGACAGGGAAGCCAGAGCTACTGAGCCTAGCTCCCCCCACACCCAGATTTGGAGTAGCCAGGGACTACTGTCCTACTAATCCCTCTCTTCTCTCTCGTCATTTGCATGACACACCAAAGAGGAGTATGTACACACGTGCTTGTGTCTGCGTGTGGCCTCTGTCTCTGTGTTGGTGAGAGGCCAGTGTCTGTATCCATGTCTTCTTCTCTGAGTAAAGCAGGGGAACTGCATTCATGCATGTATGTGTGTGACCCCATGTGTGTGTGAATGTATCTATGGAGTCCATGGGACTGTTTGTGCTCTGCACATAAACTGGTATGTGTGCATGTAGTTGTGTGCATGCTGGTGTGTGCAGTGACACCACTTCTTCCTTCCATGGAAGGAAGCCGCAAATACTACTCTGGCCTCTCTGCACCACTCTACCCCATCCCCCTCCTCTCTTGGCTCCCCAGCGGAATCACACCCAGGCTAGGTAGAATTAAGAAGGACCGAAGACTTCCCTGCAGGCATTTGGGGAAAGGCTACAGGGACAGATGCAGACCTGCTCTCCTTTCTCTTCCCCTCACCCACCTGAGCCCTGGAGGACTCTGTGCCTTCCTTCATCAGAAGCCAGTCACTTTGAGCTCTCTCCTTTCCCCTTCCCCCTTTCAGGGCCATCCCACCTACACATGCCACTTCATCAAGTGCTCAGTAAATAGAATTGTTGAGTTGCTGCTACCTGCAAAAGGAGAGGAAGGAGGCGAGTGGATGCATGATGGGGGCAGTGGGTGAGTGGGAGGACAGAAGAATGAACGGTGCTCAGGGAATAACACAGGAAAGGAGAGGTCAGGGAGGGCTCCGAGCAACTGAAAGATTCCTGGAGGTGGGAGCTGCCATGGCTCAGCCCACCTCCAAGCGTCTGGGGCTTCCCAGGGCTGGGCCTGGCTGAGTCATCCCTGGGTCCCCCAGTCATGGGGTTGCTGTGGTCTTGTTCTTTCAGTTCCGCCAACATTCCTGGGAAACAGGAGGAGGCCCAGGGGTAAAGGGGTTATTCCCTAAGCATGGCTCAGGCTGGAAGTGGGGGCACCCCATAGCTGTGCATGGCCTGGGGTGGGCAGCTCAGACCAGCTACATGCATGGCCATGGCTGGCTCAGCTCAGCACTGCTTGGCTTGGCTGGAGTGGCGGTGCATGAGCCTGGGGGGCAGAAGGGGAGAGGGGCGTGGCACCTCCCCTTGGCTTGTGGAATTAACCTTCTGTGACTCTAAAGCTCAGGAGATGCTGTAAGAGCATTGGTCCTGGACTCCCTGACCTCCCCTAAGACCCTGCCAGAAGATAGTGAGGGAGTGGAGGATGGGGAACCAGAACCAGATGACCTCCGGGCATCCGTTCACCTCTTGCAGCAGGTGGTAATCCTGGGACCAGGCCCATGACAAGATGGAGGAACAGGGACAGGTGCTGAGAGGAGAGGAGTTAAAAAAACCCATCATATTAGTTCATGATAGGAGAGAATTGATTTAGCAATGGCTCCATGTTAAAAAAGGCCCAGGAGTCTTAAATAACCACAAGCACATTAGGGGGCATCCTGTGTTGTTCAGGTTCCTTCTGGGTGGCAAACTAGCTCTGGGCCCTGTCCAGAGAGGGACATGGACAGACGGAGTGAGTCCAGAGAAAGGCACCCAAATGGCAGGAGACCAGATATCAGTGCTTTAAGGAGGCTCTGAGGGAGCCTGTGCACCCTGGCCAACCCCACACAGCAGAGCTGGGAGCACAGGCAGACGCCTCAGCAGGCAGCGCTGGTCCACAGTGGAGCCAGCTGCCCCAAGAGGGAAGTGGGCTCCCTGAGGCTGGAGATATTTAAGCAGGGGCATTTTGGAAGGGATTCTTAGGGTATCCTGAGGGTTGGATGTGACACACGCAGGCCCCTTCAACTCTGAGGTCACGAGGAAGGAGGCGCTGCGAGAAACATGTTTGTGAAAGGAAAGACCTTGGGCCAACTGGGGAAGGCCTAGCTGCCTCCAGCTTGGTGGTGGACAGAGCCCCAGCCGGGAGGCCGGGACCTAAGTTCTGGTTCCACTCTACCCTGTCTCCGTGTCTGGCCTTGAGTAGGGACCTGCCCTCTCTGTGCCACCTCCTGCCCAGAACACCTGGTAGATGAGGCTGAGGCTCAGTGAGGTTGTGGAGCCCTCCTGCCTCTGTGGGAGTCCCACTGCCCTGAGGCTCTGCTTCTGCTCTAGGTCCCACCCCTGCCCTGCCCCCACTCCTCCTGGGCTCCTGGACCTTCAGGAGCCCATGTCTCTCCCCAGGGCTGAACGAGTGTCTGCACAACAATGGCGGCTGCTCACACATCTGCACTGACCTCAAGATTGGCTTTGAATGCACGTGCCCAGCAGGCTTCCAGCTCCTGGACCAGAAGACCTGTGGCGGTGAGACCTTCTCCCACACCCCCAAGCAGAAGCAGATCCTCCTGCCGGTTCTGACCCCTGCTCCTCCCCAC
Source organism: Symphalangus syndactylus (assembly GCF_028878055.3). Classification (NCBI taxonomy): domain Eukaryota; kingdom Metazoa; phylum Chordata; class Mammalia; order Primates; family Hylobatidae; genus Symphalangus; species Symphalangus syndactylus. Next base: position 42,828,129 of record NC_072434.2, on the reverse strand, counting down.
AGACATTGATGAGTGCAAGGACCCAGATGCCTGCAGCCAGATCTGTGTCAATTACAAGGGCTATTTTAAGTGCGAGTGCTACCCTGGCTACGAGATGGACCTACTGACCAAGAACTGCAAGGCTGCTGGTACGGACACCCCAAGGGCAGAGGGGCAGCTCTGAAAGGGATACAGGAAGCAGTGTGCTTCCACATGTGAGGAGTGGATGTGTGCTTGTGTTACTGAGAGGTACAGGAATCCTCGGTCCCTTGTCTAGCTTGGGAGAAAGAATTCAGCCAAGAGACAATTAGTAACATAAGCCAAAGGTTTATTAAGGAGATAAGAGTACAGTCTAAGACAGGAGCAGGCTGACCCAGCTGGGAGCAGCAGCAGTAGCTGTGTTTCTTTAAAGGGACAGTGCACTCTGAAAGGTGAGGCAGAGCGGGGCAGGCTGCTAAAAGAGAATGAACAAGCCACAGCCCTGAGAGTTCTGCACTGGGTTTTTTCTTGAAGTTCCTGTCTCTGTCCTAAATCTCTGCCTTTTTCTTTGTCTAGTTTTCCCATTCCTGCTTTAAGTCCCTGCCTGTTCCTCACTTAGTTCCCACCCAGGCTTGTGGGACCTCCCCTTACTATTAGCTCACGCGCATGCCCAGCTCTGGGCACAAATACTACCTAATGGTGGCATCACTCATTACCACCACCCTAGGAAGGCTGCATAGTGGTCAAATCTGATTGGGCCTGCATATTTCTTAGGGATTTCCCCTTTGCCCTCCCCCTCCTCCTCAGCATGCAGCTAGCTACATTCTGATGGGAGAACTGCAGAGTGAGCAGTTTCTGGGCATCTTAAGGGGCGTTCCTTTCTGCACAGGTATTTCCCCTCCTCTCTGCTCACACCTAGCATGAATGTTTTGGGTGGTCTCTAGGTGTGAGATTTTCTAGACTTCCCTTTTCTCAGGGACTCCCCCTTCTGCTCATGTCCAGCTGTCTGCCTACTCTAACAGTTGCACACACAGTGCTCAAAAGTGTACATACACATCACACACAAAACGCACTACACACTAACACCCACACAGACACTGTATAGAGCCACCCAATATAGCCCACAGAGATGACACTCATACAACAGAATATACAGACACAAAATTGAACCACACAGAGACTACACACACAGCATAGGGAGTCCACACAAAGAGCACGACCTGGGCAGACCTACACATTGATCAATTCAGCCAACAGAATTAATTCATTGTATTCAGTTGTTTATATTGAACACCTAACATTGTAGTAGACACTGGGGATTCAGCAATAAGCAAAACAGATGCGAATCCCTGTCTGCCCTCAAGGGACTTATATCCTAATGGATGAGCCAGGCTAGAAAACAGATAAATAAATAAAATATAGTGCATGGCAGATGGCGATAAGGGCTAAGGAGAAATAGAAAGTAGAGAATGGGAACAGGGAAGTCCAGGTGAGCAGGGGGTTCTAGTTTTAAATGGAATGGTCAGGGAAGCCCTCACTGAGAAGGTATTTGAGTAAAGAAGGTGAAGGGGGGTGGGTGTGGTAGCTCACGCTTGTAATCCCAACACTTTGGGAGGCCTAGGCAGGAAGATCACTTGAGGCCAGGAGTTCAAGACTAGTCTGGGCAATGTAGCAAGACCCTATATCTAAAAAAAATTTTAAAACTAGCCAGGTATAGTACACCATGCACCTATAGTCCCAAGCTACTCAGGAGGCTGAGGCAGGAAGATCCCTTGAGCACAGGAGTTTAAGGTCACAGTGAGTTACGATGCCACTGCACTCCAGCCTGGGTGACAGAGTGAGACCTTTTCTAAAATAATAATAATAATAAATTTTTAAAAAGGGAGTGAGGGAGGTGAGACAGTGAGCTACCATGCAATTATCTGTAGGAACAAGCATTTCAGGCTGAAGAGACAGAAACCGCAAAAGCCCTAATGCAGGAGCATGCCTAGTATGTTCAAGGAATAGCAAGGAAGCTGGTACAGTTGGAGCGAGGAAACTCGGAAGAGACGAAGCCAGAGAGGTGGCTTGGGGCAGCCCAAAGGGCCTTCTAGACCATTGTAAGAGCCAGTTCTGGATTTCACGCTAACTGGGGGGAAACCATTGAGGGCTCGGAGTAGGGAAGGGACATGGTGTGACATTTTAAGAAGGTCCTTCTGACTGCAGTATTGAGAACAGACTGTAGAGGACAAGGGAGAAGGCAGGGAAACCACTTAAGAGGTCATTGCAATAATCCAGAAGCGAGGTGTGATGGTGGCTGAACCCTTATTCCCACATTATTACTGTGGGAATAATGAGAAGTGGACAGACTGCAGATATAATGCAAAGGCCAGCCAACAGGATTTTCTTATGAATTGAATGTGGAATGTGGAAAAAAAAGAGTTACAGCAATGGAAAAAATAAGATTGCTATGTATGGGCTTGGGAAAGACGGTGAGGGAAGCAGGTTTGGAGGAATCTTAGGCTGTTTTGGACATGTTAAGTTTAAGAAAACTGGTTAGGTGTCCAAGTAGAGATATTGAGAAGGCAGTTGTTGGATATATGAGTCTGGAGTTCATATGCAAGTTAAATACAATACACATCATATAAATTATAACAACACAGCAGCCATAATACTGACATGTAGCCCATAAACCCAAAAAGTATACCACCCAAACTGTACAATATGTAACTCATACATTAGTATATCACATATAACATGTAACCTGTTCTTGCCCCCATATAGAACACATGTAATACATGACACAGATTATGTACATGCACTGGAGACAACATGCAACTACCCATGCATATACAAAATCCACACACATGAATATTTCAAGTGCAATTACATAAAATCTCAAATCATAAACACAGGGGGTTCCTGTCACAGTCACAGCTGTCATTTAAAATCACTCCAACATGCCCCTTTAACCTGGATCTTGCCTTCAGGGAGGTGAAATGTCATTACTGTCATTTTGGGGTGAGGGAAATCACAGCTTGTCAGTGGCAGAGCTGGCCTGGAACTCAGCTTTCATCCTTGCCCCTTCCTGCACCTTGAGCCCATTCTCCATGCTCTCTATTTGTACCACACTTCTGTCTCACTCCCACCCTGCTTTGAATTAGTCTCCATCACTACACACAGGTCACACACCCAGCCCCAGGCCCTACACGACTCTGTGCTGGTCCCATCCTCCAGGGAGCACATTAGCTTGGCAAAGATGCACAGTGACAGGGACTAGTGGCTGGCAGAAGCGTCAGCTGGAAAACAAGAGAAGGAGGCATAGGGAGCTTGAGGGGCAGGTGTTACTAGGAGCAGCCCCTCAGACAGTGTTGGTGCCTGAGAGTGGCCCAATACATCTAGAAACAGCCTGTGGGAGCTGGTGCTAGGCCCTCAGAGGCCCGTGGGACAGTGATCTCCCATATGGAGTAGCCAGGAAAGTCTAGGTCACTTATTTATCATCTTAAAATCTAACTCCAAATCTAAGAAGAAAACAGGTTTTGTGTATACATGAGCAGTTGTATGTTGTCTCTACTGCATATATATAATCCGTGTTGTATATCACATATGTCCCATCTCTGCCATTGGCTCAGGATAGAGAACAAACTCACCCAGCTCATAGGACCCTTTGTGATCTGGCCCCTGCCAATCTCTGAAGCTCATCTCTTGCTATGTCCACAACACTTTCTATCCTGAATTATCTTTTTTTTTTCCCTTTGAGACAGAGTCTCTGTCACTCAGGCTGGAGTGCAGTGGCACAATCATGGCTCACTGCAGCCTTGACCTCCTGGGCTCAAATGATTCTCCCACTTCAGCCTCCCGAGTAGCTGGGACTACAGGCATGTGCCACCATGCCCAGCTAATTTTTTTTTTTTTTAGAGATGGGATTTTGCCATATTGCCCAGGCTAGTCTCAAACTCCTGGCCTCAAGCGATGTGCCAGCCTCAGCCTCCCAAAGTGCTGGGATTACAGGTGTGAGCCACTGTGCCTGGCCCCTAGTTATCTTTCTAAGACACTTACTTGCTCAGGTAGTTCCTTCTTGAACCACAGCAGTAGGGCCCAAGTAGAGAAGGTGGTAGTTGCTGGAAAGAAATACATGGTAGGTGGAAGGGACAACCTGAGCAAAGGCCCTAAGGCAGGAAGCCCGTCCATGGCTAGGTAACGGTATCTGGTAGCTGGAATCAAGCTATGTTGGAGGGGCGAGTAATAAGGCTGGACAGGGAACTTGGGGTCACACTGTGGAAGGCTTTCAGTGCAGGCCTAAGGAGAAAATGGGGAGCCATAAAAGATTTTGGAGAAGTTTATATCTAATAAAAAGAATAAGAATCCTCCTGCTATGCATGGTGCTCTGCATCTTCTGCTTTCTGTACTCATTATTTCATCTGCTCCTGCAACCTGTAAAGTAGGAATTGTTGCTACTATTTTAAGGAAAATGGATGTGTCAGCCAGCAAGCCAGTGGCAGAGTCTTGGTCTCCAGGCTCCCTCCCTCTTGCACTGACTCTTTCTCTTTCAACCTCCCTGCATGGCAGCTGGCAAGAGCCCATCCCTAATCTTCACCAACCGGCACGAGGTGCGGAGGATCGACCTGGTGAAGCGGAACTATTCACGCCTCATCCCCATGCTCAAGAATGTCGTGGCACTAGATGTGGAAGTTGCCACCAATCGCATCTACTGGTGTGACCTCTCCTACCGTAAGATCTATAGGTGAGCGGCCACATCCTCTGCAGCAAGGCCTGAAGAGTGGGGGTGAGGGGTGGTGACAGGTGAGGAGGGGAGGAGTGGCCTCTGCCTCTAGAGCTCCTCAGGACAGAGTTGGGAAGAGATGCAGGATCACAGTGGATATGGAACTTCTGGGACTTTACTGGGGCTGGAGTAGGCTGAGGGCTCCCTTGGGTTAGCAGCTTTGAGCCCCAAACACCTGGGATTTGTCTGGCCTCTGGAGGCCTAATATGGAAGCACAAGACACAGGAACTGTTTGCCAGGGCAGAAAGGAAGAAATCCTGGCTTTGGGGAGGACTTTCCAAGCAGCTCACATCCCTGTGTGTTGGAACCTGAGGACTTAGACCTGGTCCCTGCCCAGAGGATCCCTCTCATGACATCCATTTGTGATGATCATGAGAAAGTACAGAGGAGGCCTCCGAACTCACCTGGGCATCTGATCTGGCATGCCCTCCTGGATGGCATCACTCCAAGGCCAGCTTTTCACTGTCTTTGACGCCACAGTCAGTGGACCTGGTACTTGGGAAGCTCCTCACACACTGGAGGAGGTTCTCTCCTAGGACTTTCTCAGATGCCAGCAGCCTGTCTCCCTGCATGTCTGGGCCCCCTTTAGGCAGTCATGTCCTTTCTTTGTCCTGAGATCCACTTGGCAGGAGTGCCAATGACCAGGCGCTGGGTAGACACTGAGTCACTGATGAAAGAATGATGGGATAGATGGGTGGAAGAGTGGATGGAAGCAAATATAGCAAGTGCCACTCACTGACAACTAGATTCCTGCCTCCCCGCAACATACAGACACTCAGTTCACACACACCCAAAAACATAACTAGAACTATGCCTGTCCAAGAGTTGTAACTGAAAGAGGCAGGATTTGGTGACAGACTAGATATGGGGCTGATGGAAGAAATTTACTCCTTCATAGTGAATTTTGGGAGTTTCAGGTTTTTGGCTTGGGAGGTTTCATGAATGGTGGTGCTGTTCTCTGATGTGTGAAGCAGTGGAGGAGGATCAGGGCTCGGGTTGGGCCGTCTGGTTGGCCGAGGGGAGGGGAATGGGGATGAACAGTTTTGGACATACTGAGTTCAAGGTGTCCATGGGACATCCAAGGGGAGCTAGTTGGCTTTGCAGTCTGGATCATAAGAGAGCTGTTGGGATTGGAGACTTAGTTATTGATGGCAGTGGACACTAAGGAACTAATCACCCAGAGAGAGGGCAAGAAGAAGAAAACCTCTGGGGAAACAGCATTTGCTGCTTTGCTAATGTTGCCTCCTGAGTGTCTACTGTATTCTTAGCCCTTCTCTCCATTCTCATTGGCACAGTCATTCTTCAGACTCTCTTAATCTCCCACCCAGATGCTGTAATGTCCTCCTAACCAGTTTCCCTGCTTCATTCCCTCTCCTTCCGACCCATCCACTCCATAGATGCCACAGTGAACTAACATGCTTATTGGACTATGTCCTCTGGCCTGTCCAGTTACCACTGGGGATAAATCCTAATTCCTTGGCATGGTACTCAAAGCCCATCAGGATGGGGTTCCTACCTATACCTGCTTGCAGTCTGACACCCACATAAGCAGCTCCCCTAAGTATCTCACTGTTCAGAGCAGACTCACCTCTGGCCATTTGCACAAGCCTTTCTTGTTCCCTAACGGCTTTCTGTCCTGGTGAATTCATGCTCCTGGTGAACTCGTCCTTCAGGACTCAACTATAAAGCCTTCTCCCACCCTCTGGGATGAGGCAGTCTCCATGCCTCTGCTGCCATAGCCTCTAATGCTTTCCATAATCACACTGTATTATATCTGGCTCACTCTAATAGGCAGAGCTGTGGGGCAGCCCCACCTTAGAAACCAGAGACTGTGGCCCATGTAAGTCTGTACCCCTACCCTGGTACCCCAGGGAATGTGTAGAGTGGAAATTATCCACGTTCCTCTAAAAATCTATTGCCATGGCCCAGATGGAAGAGAGAGAGGGGAAGGGTGCACAGGTGGCTCCAGATGGGCCCATGGGTGGAACATCTGCCCCATGGTCATCTCTGTTTTCTCTTAAGTGCCTACATGGACAAGGCCAGTGACCCGAAAGAGCAGGAGGTCCTCATTGACGAGCAGTTGCACTCTCCAGAGGGCCTGGCAGTGGACTGGGTCCACAAGCACATCTACTGGACTGACTCGGGCAATAAGACCATCTCAGTGGCCACAGTTGATGGTGGCCGCCGACGCACTCTCTTCAGCCGTAACCTCAGCGAACCCCGGGCCATCGCTGTTGACCCCCTGCGAGGGTGAGTGTCCTAACTGAACTTCCCATTCTCCCACCATAGGTGCTCAGTCCTCTTACGTCTGTCACAAGAGCTATCTTGAGGGCTCTAGAAAGCTCTGGACCACTCAGACACAGGTCATAGGGAAGTCTTGTTAATCCCCAACCAAGGTTCTCTGGGCATTGGTCACCAAAGTTCTCCCCGGACTCTCCCACCCACTCGTTATGTCGTAGAATTGGAGCGTCTCAGAGCAGAGTAGGGCTCTAGAGATGGCCTGATAGAAGCTCCTGGGGGTGGAAGCCTTTCTTCAGGCTGCTGTAGGTGGGCATCTGGCAGCTGCTCACATACTTCCAAAGACAGGTAGCTCATTACCTCCCATAGGGCCTGTTTCACTGTGGGGCAGCTCTGCCCATTAGAAAGTGGGTCTTTTTCCCTCATAATCCCAAATCTGTCTCCCTACAACTTCCTCCATTGGCCTCTGGAGTTACATAAAACATGTCTATTCCCTGCCCTGTGGGAGAGCCAGCAAGATTTGAGGACCAAGATCATTGGTCTGTTCTGCTTCAGACTGCCTGCCTCCATCCCTACCCCTGTTGCCTATGGTCTCTGGGCCCTCACCACCTAGGCTGCCCTGCTCTGGCCACCCCTCAATTTTGGGAGTTAGGGATTCTGAACAGAACAGGACTCCCTCTCTCCCTCAGTGGGGATATCTTGAGATGGTTTTTTTAGCGTTGTATCATGTTAAGTTTAACAGAATCAATAGCTGCTTCCTACTGCTATTTCCTTGTTAAACAGGGATAAGAAAACCTTCTTCTTCAAGCAAGGGCAGCTGGTGAGGGGAGTACCACATGGGAGGTTATGTGAGGCCTTGGGAAGTGACTGATAGCTGCCATTCACTAAGCATAGGTCAGGTGCTCCCAGCACAGAACTAGGCACTCTGACAGATACAGAGCCTCTCCTCTCACCCTCACTTCATCCCGGTTCTCTGTCTGTTCTCATGCAGACCTTGTGTTGCACCTGCCACATCCTGTCCCTCACATCATAGAGTTACACCCAGCCCAACCCCAATCCATTGTGGATCTGTCAGGGTCCCAGCAGGAAACCCACTGCATATTGAAGATAATTGGAGGAGGGTTTAATAAAGGGACTATTTACAAAGGAGTGGGTTAGGTCTAATTTACTACCTTGGATTAGTTAACAGTGGGCTGCTACCAGCCCTAGTAGGCCTGAGGAGACAAAAGCAGGGAGGGTTACCTGAGTTAGGAAGCTCATCCACTTTCTCCTCTGAAACCAGAAAAGAGAGGGCTTATTAGGGCCTTCCCCACACTGACACCCTAAGGCTCTAGTTAGCACTGCCAGAAGTGGGAGAGATGGGGTCACAGGCTATGCAGCTGAGTCTGGATGCAATCTCGGAGAACAGTTTTCCTCAAGTTCTCAAAAGACGTGAAGGCTAAAGTGCCTGCTAATTCTAAGATTTGATGGTTCAAAAGAACTTTAGAGGTCTTCTCAGTCCCTACTAAACATAACCCACAACTAGTCAATGGGTTATTGAGCTCTTGTGACTCAGACTACCCTGGTCATGTCCCCAGCAAGAAGCCAAATTGGGTTATTTTGTCTTTTAGGTTCATGTATTGGTCTGACTGGGGGGACCAGGCCAAGATTGAGAAATCTGGGCTCAACGGTGTGGACCGGCAAACACTGGTGTCAGACAATATCGAATGGCCCAACGGAATCACCCTGGGTGAGCCCTGCCTTTCCTGGGTTGGGGGCCTATTCTAGTGCCTTGTCCTGATCACTGTCTGGAACTCCATGAGTCTTGTTTCTGGGTCCTCTCATGGTGCCAGTGACTTTGTTTCCTAATGGTTGCCCTAGGCTGGCCTCAGTGTGAGGCCTAGAAATGTGGGCGGGGGGGGGTACAAAGGAACAGAGCTCCAGATTGGGGTCCCAGGTTCATGACCTGATCCTGCTTCCTTCCCAAGATCTGCTGAGCCAGCGCTTGTATTGGGTAGACTCCAAGCTACACCAACTGTCCAGCATTGACTTCAGTGGAGGCAACAGAAAGATGCTGATCTCCTCCACTGACTTCCTGAGCCACCCTTTTGGGATAGCTGTGTTTGAGGTGAGTCCTGTAAGGAGAGGCATGGGCCCACTAGGAAGCTGAAGCCTAGAAAATGCTTGTTCAAATAGGATGAGTCCCTGAGACTTGTTCAAATGAAAACAGGAACAGGGAAACCAACTGATTTGTTTGTAAACAATCTGTGAGCTGCCTGCACACAAAGGCTCTGCAGCCCACTCTCCACCTGGCAGCCTTTCCCATGCTCTCCTCCCAAGACCCCTCTCCCAGAGCACTTCTCACAGGTGAGTTGCTAGGCATGTATTTTTCCTCTCTATGCCCTCAGCACCCAGCACTGTAACCCATATACAAAAGGTACCCAGTAAAGGGAGGAAAGGAAGAAGAAACATACATATCCTTAGAATCATTTACTGGAGGAAATGGCCTGAGAGATGCTGTTCAATTCTGCACATTTTTATTGACTTCTGCCAGACCCTGGGGTCATAGAAGTGAATCAGACATTATCCTAGTCTCAAGAAGCTCCCAGGAAAGCAAGAAGCCAAGACCCTCTTGTGCCCTGACCCTAATGACTTTTCTTCTCCGGGAATGAAGAAGCCAGAACCAACCAAGGTCCACCAAGGGGAGGGAAAGCAAGGGGATGATGGTCTGTGGTGGGCATTGGCAGGATTTGCTTGCAGCAAAGTTACTCAGCACTGCTCTGAAGTTGCGGGCAAAGCTCCACCACTAAGTCCAGCCCCTGCTTTAAAGGACAGGTGTGTTGGTACACAAGTGTTTGTGCTTGTTTATATACATGGCATGTACATGTAAAGTATGTGTATGTGCATGGGTAAATATAAATGCATCAGAATAAAGGTGTGCATTCCTTTAAGTGCTGGTGCTTATGTGTGTACATACATATACCAAGATGTATTTAGACTGCATATTCAGGGGCAAATGTAGCTTTTTGTGTGTGGATGAAAATTTGGGTATGTGTTTAGATCTGTGTATGAGGATGCACAGTTGTACCCGTATGTGTGGATTTGCTGACAGATGCACATCTAGGCTTATATGGACTAACCAAGTGGACTCATATGGATACCCAGAGGCTATAGGAAGCCCAGCAGGGCATAACCTTCAGAGCTCACACATCCCTTCCAATCTTGGTCCCAGGCCCCAGTAACGATAATGCTACAGAGATTTAACCTTGGGTTTCTGCTGGGCTCTAGCAAGCAGGCTTAGTTCAGCATGAATGAGTAATGTTGTGGCTGTCAGTTCAAAGCACAGAATCAACTAATAATCCTCTAAGATAGAAGGGAACGAGGAGAGGTGCATCACAGATTAGAGGCTGAGAGCCCCGCCGTGAATCCATGGACAAGACAGATCAGGGGAGATTTCAGGGCAGTTCTTGTGACTATGGTTTGGGCCAACCCCTCAGACTGAGGTCATGGATTTAGACTCCAGGCCTCCCATCCTCTGCATCTATACCCCACAGGACAAGGTGTTCTGGACAGACCTGGAGAATGAGGCCATTTTCAGTGCAAATCGTCTCAATGGCCTGGAAATCTCCATCCTGGCTGAGAACCTCAACAACCCACATGACATTGTCATCTTCCATGAGCTGAAGCAGCCAAGAGGTGAGCTGTCTCTGGTCCTAGGTCCCAGGTCCCCTGACTGTGTCCTCTCCTTTCACCAGGCAGGCTGTGTTCACATTCAGGTCACAACTCAGCAACCCCAGTAATAATAACAACAATCCCTCTTGTTGGTAGAGTACTTTTTCATCATATATTTTGTCTCATTTTACCTCAAGTTCTTTGTGAAATAAGGCTGGGTATAAATGAATACATAAATGTCCTGTTTTTGCCAATCCTACAAAGTGTGGGTATTACTCTTCTAACAGTTGAGGAAACAGAAGCTCAGAGAGGTAAAATAATGTTAGCAGGTGGCAGAACTGAAACCTAAACCCAGGTCTATCTGGTTCCACAGCTGCTTTCACCATGACACACTGCATCTAACTTGCTATTTGTAGCCATTCTGCAGTAGTATAAGCTAATGTATCCGAAGGCCGTATAATAAGTCAGCTTATTGGTTGGGAATAGAATCTAGGAATCCTACTACTAGGTTGTTCCCTCCTCTATCACTAGAATATACTAATTCTAACTGTAACTGAAGTGTTGGCTGGCAGGGTGAAAGTGGGAAAGCAAGGGAGTGTAAGGAGGTAAGATTGGTGCCTGATTCTAGACCTAGAAATTTAAATGAGAGACGTAGTATGTGGCACAGGGAAAAACAAAAACCATGGGCTTACGGGCTTTGGAGCCCAGCCGACCTCAATTTAAGTTCTATCTCTAGTCCAGACATGGTGGCTCATGCCTGTAATCCCAACACTGAGAGGCTGAGGCAGGAGGATCCCTTGAGCACAGGAGCTCCGGGCAGCAGTGGGCTATGATTGCATTACTGCACTCCGGCCTGGGTGACAGAGCAAGAACCCCACCTCTTTAAAAAAAAGAGTCCTAGAGTATAGCTTTGACGAGTGAGGCTAGGTGTCTTTATCTGTCATTCTGGGATGTAACGTCCCCACCTCTCAGAATTGTTGCAAGGATTAAATGAGTGTGTAGGGATAAAACACTAGGTATGGTGCTGGAAAGTACCCAATAAAAGTAGTAGGGAGGCCGGGCATGGTGGCTCATACCTGCAATTCCAGCACTTTGGGAGGCCAAGGCGGGAGGATCACTTGAGCCCAGGAGTTTGGGACCAGCCTGGGCAAGAAGGCAAGACTCTGTCACTACAAAAACTATAAAAATGACCCTGGTATGGTGTCATGCGCCTATAGTTCCAGCTACTCGGGAGGCTGAGGTGGGAGGATTTCTTAAGCCCAGGAGTTTGAGGCTGCAGTGAGCTATGATTGCACTGCTGCACTTAGCCTAGGCAACAGAGTGAGACCCTGTCTCAAAACATTAAAAATAAAAAAAATTTAAAAAGTAGAAGGGCTTCACAATTGCAGAGATGTGGAACCAACCTGTCCATCGACTAATGAGTGAATAAAGAAAATGTGGCATATATACACCTTGGAATACTACTCAGCCATAAAAAGGAACAAAATAATGTATTTTGCAGCAACTTGGATGGAGCTGGAGGCCATTATTCTAAGTAAAGTATGATAGGAGTGGAAAACCAAAAACTATATGCTCTCACTTATAAGCGGGAGCTAAGCTATGAGTACACAGGGGCATACAGAGTGATATAACGGACTTTAGAGACTAAAAATGGGGAAGGTAGTAGCGGGGCTAGAGATTAAAAAAAAAAAAACTACACATTAGGTACAATGTACACTACACTTGGGTTACAGGTGCACTAAAGTACCAGAATTCACCACTATATAATTCATCCATGTAACAAAAAACAATGTATATCCCAAAAGCTTTGGGGGAAAAAAAAAGAAAGAAAAAGAAAAAAAATATGAAAAAAAAGTAGTAGGGCAAGCTTTTTGAGCAAGCCAGGTTGGAGAGGCCTCATCCTCAGGAGGCAGGAAGACCTGGCATGTCCTCTCTGTGCCCTAGCTGTCTCCCTCTCTGCCATTAGCTCCAGATGCCTGTGAGCTGAGTGTCCAGCCTAATGGAGGCTGTGAGTACCTGTGCCTTCCTGCTCCTCAGATCTCCAGCCACTCTCCCAAGTACACGTGTGCCTGTCCTGACACAATGTGGCTGGGTCCAGACATGAAGAGGTGCTACCGAGGTAAGCAGACCTTCCAGGAGGGATGGCCCCTGGCAGTGTCAGACCCTACCCTGCTGAAACCTTGGCTTCTGGGACACAGTATGCTACTGGTTTTCTTCTATCTTCCCTGGTTACTTGTTGCCTTTTGGGGGTTTCTCTTTTTTACCTTCCTTGAATGCTCATGTCCCCAGGATCCTTCCAAAGCTTTTTCTCACTCCCAAGGAAAAAATGCACATATACATAAAACATTTTAAATTCAGTTTCAGGGAGTTTCTGGAACCCTTTAAAAACCTCAAGTTAAGAACCCTTAATCTCCATGGCTTCAGGTACATGCAGATAACTATGTATTTGCCTGTTTCTCACCTAGAACTTAACAAACAATACACAGAAGCCCTTTTGCAATATAATTGGGACTAATAGTTAATACTTCAACCACATACACAGATTCATGTCCCAATCTTGATGTATAGCCAAGGCCTTTCATTTGAGCCTAAGTCTACTGCATTTTTAATAATTTACAGGTTCAATTGTTTAAAGTGGAATAAGAATTTAAATCTATTGGTATAACAATATGAGTGTAAAATCCTTCTAGATTTATCTGATTTCCCCTCCCTACAGTCTTTTCATTGCTGGCCTTACTCACAACTAATTCCACAGCAATGTTTTAATGATTCATCTTTATTGAATCAAAGTGAAGTGCTTAGCATTCAGCTAAAGAAAAGATCATAGCCCACCAGGGAGATTAGGAAAGGCTTCACAGAAGTGGCATTTGAGCTACGCCATGAAGATAAGTTCCTAAGTATATCTCAGAGGCAATAACTTAGGCAACAAAATTATCTGTCCAAGTAACCTCCATGGTATTTCCCCTCCAGCACCTCAATCTACCTCAACTACGACGTTAGCCTCTACCAAGACGAGGACAGTACCTGCCACCACAAGAGCCCCTGGGACCACCGTCCACAGATCCACCTACCAGAACCACAGCACAGAGACACCAAGCCTGGCAGCTGCAGTCCCAAGCTCAGTTAGTGTCCCCAGGGCTCCCAGCATCAGCCCATCTACCCTAAGCCCTGCAACCAGCAACCACTCCCAGCACTGTAAGGAAATGAGTTCTGCATTCTTTCATGACATGGGAGGGCTCCTAGGGAAGCCAGGATGGGGGTATGTGATAAGCGAGAACCTACCAGAGCTGAATACTGCATATCTTTGAGGAGGTTACTGCATATCTGAGAGGGAAGTAGAGTACCAGCCTGCGATTTAGGACTCCTAGATGCCCCTACCTTACAGAGGGTCTGGTAGGAAGCTGAGACCCTGTGAGCCTCAGTTGTTTCTCTTAGAAAGTGGAAATAACCACCCTTCCACACCTGCTTCACAAGATTGCCATGATAGACAAAGGTGTAACCGGTGTAACCGGAGGTGCTCATGCACACAGCCGTTGCTGACTCTGCGAGGGTGTGTGTGTCTATGTTTCACAAAGTTTTGATGTGTATATGAGGAGGCGTCCCTTGTGTTTGGAAAGCTCTCATCTCAGTTCCCAGCAGGTCCCCAGATAGTAATATCTACAACCATGGTCTCCTTATACCTCTTTCCAACCCTGGGATGAAAATAATTAAGTTCACCACTTATTAAATCATTGGGAGCAGTAATTGTCACTGCTAGAAATGTTCTATCTCATTAATCAGCAAATACCTTTTTAATTGAGTTACCTGCCAGAGGGAGTTCATTTAAAAGGATAAACTATCTTTTTAATTTTTTCCCCTACATGGACAGCCCAGAAACCAAGCTGCTTGGCAGCATCTTCCTAATTGGTCCTATTTGCCAGCAGAAGCTGGCTTTTTGGAGTGGAGCACTTACTCCGAAGTTTGCAGAGGCAGACGGAGCATGTGTGAATTCCAGTTCCTCTCGTCTGAGGGCAGAGCCTCTCACCAGCTTCTCCTCACTGGCTTCCTCATGCTCTAGGTTTTACTATCACTGTCCAGTGTTCGCTGTGGCCCAGAGCGGGGAGGACAGCAGCATTTCCACAGTTAGCTCTGGAAGCAAGCAGCACAGCTTTTTCTCCCCTTAACTGTTAGATTCTCTTGGAGTAACAAGGATAAACAGTCACATTGAGAGAGGATGGGCCTTGGGCCATTGCTGGGGCAGTCATCTCACCTGCAGCAAGTGTAGATGATAGCTCCTTTTCACACCACAGGGAGCTGTCAGGAGGATCTAAGGGAAAAATGCTTTCTGAACTATAAAGTGCTTCACAAATGTTACAATGAAGATGGTTATAAGAGTGAGAAAGATGGCACGGCATAGTTTTTCAAAAAGACAGTAAATTTTCCAAGCACTTTTCAGTTTAAAATGTGCTTTTACATATCTTTTTAAAATCTAGACCCTATTCAACAACCCCATCCCACTCTCCACCCTCTTAGAATTAGGCAAAGTTGTGCCAAGCATTTTATATTCATTTTAGATAAATTATTTCATTTAATCCTTACCATATCCTTAGGAGGTAGGTAATATCACCATTTTAAAGATATAAAAGTATAATACCATATGCTGTATTTATAATATATAATAATTTGCCCAAGGTCACATGGGTAGTGAGTAGTAGAGCTGGGACTTAAACCCAGAAGTCTGACACAGAAGCCTATGCTCTTGATTCCTCTTGATTCCTCTACACTACACTACGTCCCATTTTAATTACTTATGAAAAATAATCTGATAATGCAGATGGACAGACAGCTCACCAAAAACAATACTGGCAAAGCAACAGATACTGATGGAAAAAGGCAAATGACCTAGTCTGTCAGCAACATAAAGACCTAAGTGCTCACTTTGCCATGTGCAGCCCCCAGCTTCCTACCACCATGATGCTGTGGAAAGTGTATGGGACTTGGGACATGGGTCCTGGGTTCAAGTCCCAGCTCTGCCACTTTTCTGTGAGTCCCCAAACCCCTCAGTTAAGACTCAGTTTCCTTGCCTGTAAAATGGAGATAACCTCTGTCCTGCTTGCCTCACAGGAGTTGTGATAGGATCTGGAAAGACTGAATTATTAGGCAATAGCCAGGATCATCATTTTAGAATGAGGATGAGAAGCAGTTGGGTAGTTCTTACCACTTGAGGCCAGTAGAGGCTTGGATACACAGTGACAGAGCATCATTCTGCAAATGTTTGTGTTTTGCAGCTGGGAATGAAGACAGTAAGATGGGCTCAACAGTCACTGCCGCTGTTATCGGGATCATCGTGCCCATAGGTGAGTGTCGCCCCCAGTCACTGAAGAGAAAAGAGAGACCCTGCTTAGGCGTAGGGAAAAGCGCTAGCAGGGTAGAGAACTTGGCCTGCCCTATTGACTTGTTCTGCCCTTGCAGCCTTCCTGCCCATCTCCCAGTCCTGATTTAATTTGGTTTTTTAGCCTAGCACACAAGGCTCTTCAGGACCTGGCCCCAGGTGACCTTCCAGGTACATCCCCCATCTCCCCATCCCTCGATTCAAACTCTACACTCCAGCCATGTGAAGTGCGACTGTATGATCCCTAGGAACAGGGCTGGTATCGCTTGCTCACTATTCTCCTCAGCTCCTAGCAATGTCTGGCACATGGTAGGAAATCAAGGATTTGCTGAATTAATGAATAGAGCTGCTTACCATTCCTTTAATAGGTCATACTGTCTTGTTTTCTTTCTGTTTGGTTTTCAACAAGTATTTATTAAGCAGCTACTATGTGCCAAACTCTGTGATAAGGGGAGGAAAGGCAGTTAAAGATGAATAAGACATGGTTCTGTCCTACAAAAGTTTATAGTCTTGTTGGAGAGACCCACATAACACAGATAAGTTTGTTACGACCTGGTAGGTCCTAAGGTTAAGCTGCATGTACTGACTTCAGAGACAGTGCTGAGGATACACTTAACTTGGGCGGGGGGAGAGGGGAAGAGGGAAGAGGAGGTTTCCTAGCGGAAGTGATATTTGAGCTGGGTCAGCCAAGTGAAGGAGGATCAAGAGCAGTCCAAGCAGTGAAGACAGCATGAGTAAAGCCAGGAGTAGGAAATGGCCTGGAAGGGTCAGGGTGGGGTGGGTTTAGAGCTAGAAGGAGACCAGTATGGCCAGAGTATAACACTTTGTTAAGACCTCACAGAGAATCATGGGGGCTGATTCATTCTCTTCCACCCCAACATCCACACGGTGTCCTGTACACCCCTCTCTTAGCAGTCTCATCTCTTAGCAGTATCTTTGCATTCTGATTGTCCATTCAGAGCTTTATCTCCCTTATTTGGCTATGAGTACTTCAAGGACAGGAACTTTGTCCTTTTATCCTGGGAATCTTCAGTATGCCGAGTTAGTCAGCAAATGTTTTAAAAACTTCTCCACTGTGTGAGACACTGTGCCAAGTGCCAAGGATCCAGGGAAGAAAAAAAATAAAGACTTTAAGAACTTTCAGTCTTTAATCAGGCAAAACTAAAGTCCTTTAAGGTAGATGTTAATACATGTCATAATGTGCTATGATAGGGGCATGTTGGATATAGATAGAGACAGAGAAACAATGTAATAGTGGCATGATACTCCTGTGAAGGGATGGTAGAAGGAAAGGTAATTCCAGAGTAAAAGTGGCGCTTCTGGAGAAGACAGCATTTGAATTGGCCTTGAAAGGCTTCACCAGGAAAGATGATGGTGAGGTTATTATTCCAGGATTATTTTGATTGGACTGGAGAAAGAGAAATCTACCCCTTTCTTGCCATCCTTTGCCCTATAGAAAGAGGCATCTGTTTTGCTGACATAACTCACTCTGAAGTATTCAATATTTTTAATTTCTGCTAATCTGAGGACTGAAAGATGAGTATTATTTCCCTAACATTTCCCTGTGAGGTAGAGTATCTTTTCATAAGCTTATCAGCCCCTTTACTTATATTTTATCTGTTATGAATCGCCCACTCACAGTCTTTTCTTATTTTTCTATTGGCTTTTTCTTATTTATAGAAATATTTATACATGACAAATATTAAACCTTTAAAATATATGTTACAAATATTTTCTTCCAATCTGACATTTGGTTTTAAAGTTTGTTTATGGTACCTTTTGCCATGCATAAATATGAAACTTTTAAGTATCAGATCTGTCAATCTTTTAAGATTTCTGGGTTTTGTGTCTTGCTTAAGAAGGCCGGCCTCACTCTAACTTATTGAAATATCTCCTGATGTTTTTCTTTTCTACTTTAAACTTTTTTTTAGTATTAGGATATTAATCTATTTGGAATTTAGAGTATGGTATGAGGTAGAGATTTAACTGTTTTTTCTCTATATACCTGTCTAGTTTCTCCAAAACCATCATTGAATAATCCATACTTCTCTCCTGATTTGCACTGTCATCTTTATTATAAACTACATCCCATATGTACTTTGATTTGCGTCTAAGCAGTTTATTTTCCTTCCCCAATTTATATATTCCTACATACTATTAGCACAACTTCATGATATGTTATGCTCACAACATCTTCTCAGCTATTTTTATTCAGTTTCTCTTCTAGGTGAACTTCAGAATAATCTTATCAATTCTATAAAAATTTTGGTGAAATATTTATCAAGATTGCTTTAGATATATGAGTTTATGTGAGGAGAATATTATATTAAAGCTTCCCATCCAGAAATGTGGCCTATTTATTTCAGTCTTCTTTTATGTCCCTCAGCAGAATTTTATAGATCACATAGGACTTGCATATTTCTTCTTAGGTTTTCCTAGGTATTTTATAGCTTTTGATGGGCTACTATGAATGTATTTTTATTCCAGTACTTTTTCTTTTTCTTTTTTTTTTTAAGAGACAAGAAGATCTTGCACTCTTGCCCAGGCTGGAGTGCAGTGGTGTGATCACAGTTCATTGCATCCTCGAACTCCTGGGCTCAAGGGATTCTCCAGCCTCAGCATCCCAAGTAGCTGGGACTACAGGCATACACCACCACACCTGGCTAGTTTTTTAAATTATTTTTTTTGTAAAGACCAGGGCTCACCATCTTGCCCAGGCTGGTCTTGAACTCCTGGGTTCAAGCAATCCTCCTGCCTCAGCCTCCCAAAATGTTGGTATTACATGTGTGAGCCACTGTGCCTGGCCTCCGTTACATTTTCTAATTGGTTCTTGCTGATTAAAAAGACGGCTAATGATCTTTTATGTTGATTCTTGATTAACTAAAATTATTTCTGATAGTTTTTCACCAGCTTCTCTTAAGAGTTTCTAAAAATACAAACAGCTGTTAATAACAGCTTGGTTTCCTCCTTTCTCATACGTATTTATTTATTTATTTACTTTTTTTTTTTTTTTTTTTTGAGACAAGGTCTCACTCTGTTGCCCAGGCTGGAGTGCAGTGACACGATTGTGGCTCACTGCAGCCTTGACCTCCCAGGCTCAAGCAATCCTCCCACCTCAGCCTTCTGAGTAGCTGGGACTACAGGTGCCTGCCACCATGCCCAGCTACTTTGTATTTTTTGTAGAGATGGGTTTTCGCCATGTTGGCCAGACTGGTCTCAAACTCCTGGCCTCAAGTAATCTGCCTGCCTTGGCCTCCCACAGTGTTGGGATTACAGGTGTGAGCCACCGCACCTGGCCTCCTTTCCCATATTTATACCCTTAAACTTTTTTCTGGCCTTATTGCATAGCTAGATCTCTAAGACAATAAATATTAGCAGTGATAACTGCCTTGTTCCTGTCTTTAATGCATATCAATTATTGTAATCTTACTAAAACGGAAACCCCTTCCATAGCATCCTAGATAGGTGATCATTCAGCCTCCACTGGGATGCTCAGAGTGACTGCTAATCACCTTACAAAGCTACTTGCTCCATTTTTACCCAGCTGTGTTGGAGAGAGCGTCCTCCTTTAATCATTAACATAGTCATTTATGCTAAATCAGAGCTTGTGTTGCCCCCTGTGTCTTCTTCTAGAGATCTTCTTCAGGTGGAGCCTCACCTTTGGAAATAAACACTCTGCCTGGCCCCATCCCACTCTCCATCCCCCAGTTTTGGGAGAGAATTGTTTTCTTAGAGAAATCTAGGGAAGCAGCAGCATTAGGGCAAAGGTGTGGTAAAATTCACTCATTCATTCAGCACATGTTACTAGGCACTTACTCAGTGTTAGGAACTGGGCGTAGAGAGTTAAAAAAAAAAAAAAAAAGACACAGTCCCTGCCTTGAAAGAGCTATCTAGTTGGGAGTACAGACACATAAAGTAAGATACTGTGTGTGATCTGGGAGCACACATGAGAGAGCAACTGACTCTGCCCACAGTTGGGGAAGACTTCACATTTGAACAGGATCTTGAAGGATGAATAGTTAGTAAAGGAAAGAAGGGATGAGAGATGGGCTTTCAAACAGCAGAAAAAGAACATGCAGAAACAGAGCCTGAGGAGCAAAGGGCAGTAAAAGTGGAGTGGTGACAAGCCTTGCACTGATGTCTGAGCAGTGGGCTGGAGCCTGCTGGAGGTCCAGTGTCCTGTGTCCTTCCTCCAGTGGTGATAGCCCTGCTGTGCATGAGTGGATACCTGATCTGGAGAAACTGGAAGCGGAAGAACACCAAAAGCATGAATTTTGACAACCCAGTCTACAGGAAAACAACAGAAGAAGAAGATGAAGATGAGCTCCATATAGGGAGGACTGCTCAGATTGGCCATGTCTATCCTGCAGTAAGTATTTCTCACTGGGAGAATTCCTACCTTCCGACCATCTTCCCTTCCATCCTTTCTTCCCCTCCCATCCTTTCTTCCTTCTCATCCTTTCTTCCTTCCCTTCCTTCCTTCCATCCTTCCCTCCCTCCCTTCCTTCCATCCTTCCCTCCCTCCCTTCCTTCCATCCTTCCCTCCCTCCCTGTCTTTTTTCTTTCCTTATTTCCTTCCTTTCCTCCCTTTCCTCCCTCCTTCCCTTCCTCCTTCCTTCCTTCCTCAAACATTTATCAAAAACTTACCATGTATCAGGCACTGTTCTAGGCCCTGGGGAACACAGAAATGCTGGGGTAGGTGGTTAAGGTAAAAAGGTATCAGGACCACCTTGTACCTAGAGGCTCTTCCAGACAGTAAAAAAGCCAAATGTCTCTCTTTCTGCTCAGTAAATTTTTAGAACCTCTAGCCTGGAAGGGTTACTGTGGCCATTTAATTCAAATGTATTCATTTCAATACTGTATGCCAGTTATGTGCCAAGCACCACATTAGATATCAAGTATTCAAAAGTCAATAAGGAACGTGCTTGCTCCCAAGAAGCTGGTAGGGAGTTAGAGATATTAACATACAGTGGTATAATTGTGTGCTGAATGCCATGGTGGAAGCTCAGGAGTCCCCTCTTCTAGAAAGCTATCCTTGGCTTGCTTTGTTCTCCCACAGTCCTCTGGGCCTCTCTACCTCACAGCCCCTGTCACACTGTAGTCCACTTGTCTTTTACTCAGTGGTCTCCTCACTAAACCATAAGATCCTTGAGGGCAGAACTGTCTGATTAATCTGTTTTCCTGAAGCCTAGCACAGCATGGCTGACTCCCAACAAATATTGGTTGAACAGATGCCATGGCAACATCAACAAGGGAGCTATTAATTCTGTCTGGGGAATCAGGCAAGGAATGCCTCACAGAGAAGGTGACAGATGGACTATGTCCTTGAAAGATTAATAGCAGTTTTCCCGGGAGAGAAGGAGGGAAATGGCATTCCAGATAGAGGCATGTGCAAAGGCTTAAAGGTACAACACAGCATGGCTTTTTGGGGGAATGAGGACCACGAAGTGGCACAGCAGGTGTCACTGTTATACAGCACAGTCAGGGGGCTGAGTGTGACCTCAGAGGTCATCCACAGTGCCATCCCCCTGTCAGGCAATCAGCAGCTTTGATCGCCCACTGTGGGCAGAGCCCTGTCTTGGGGAGACCAGAGAACTGGAAGACCCAGCCCCTGCCCTCAAGGAGCTTTTTGTCTTGCCGGGGGAACCAAGGTCACAGCTGCACCAACTCCCGAAGAACCCTCTTTCCGAGCTGCCTGTCGTCAAGTCCAAGGTAGGGCAGTGCCACTCTAAGTCTGAGGGGCTGGTGAGTGAGGGCATGAACCAAGGCAGGCGCAGCCAATCCTAGAAGGCTTTCTGGTTTGGGAAGGCTGCAAATTGTAAGCTGGGTGTTGGGGCAAAGAAGAAAAATGGGTTAGTCACAGACCAATGAATGGCATGTGGAAGAAAGCGATCAAGTTTGGGGCAGGGCAGACAGAATTGCTGCTGAGGCAAACTGTTCATGAAGGGGAGACATGGGAAATGAGATGGAGCAAATGAGGAGGGTTAGCAGACGGCCTTGAGGATCCTTAACCTCGGCCAGTCCAAAAAAATAGTTGCTTGACCAGTTTTTGAAGATCAGAGGGGGCACAGTGGAAGAAGCACTGAACTTGGAATAAGAAAACTCCCAGTTCCATCCTTCCACCACCCTGTGATCTCAGTCACTTCTTTCTGCTCACTGTTATTTGTAAAATGAGAATAACAACCCCCATTCTACCTGCCTCCTGAGTTTATAAAGTACAAGTGAGATAGCACATGTGAGAGCACTTTGTGACTTACAAAGCACTCTGCACATGTAAAGTGACATTATTTCCAGAGAAAGAAATGACTCAGGGGGAGTTACTCCTGATGAGTCTAAGGACCAAGTAATAAGCTTCTGCCAGTTGCAGAGAAATAAGGAAATCAACATTTAGTGAGCACCTACTGTGTGTCAGACACTGTTCCCAGTGTTTTACATACATTTTCTCATTTAGTCTTCATAATAACCTTATCAAGCTGATATTATTAGCCCCATTTTGCAGATGAGGAAACTGAGACTCATAGAAATTGAATAACTTGCCTAAGGTCATAGCCAGGAAGTGGCAGAACCAGAATTCAAACTCCAGTCTGTATATACACAAAAGCCCATGCTCTTTCCTTTATATCATGAGGTAAATAGCCTTGAAGCTCTGGAAATCAATATTCTCAACAACCTGTCTCTCCTCTGTCCATTTCTCAGATAACTGTACCATCACTACTGGGGCCTATCTTTGGCCTAGAGGTCTTCTTGGAGAGAGTGGGAGGGTAAGCTAGACTAGAATAAAATAGTCTTAAATATCTACACTGGTGGAGGATGGCCATTGCATTCATAAAAAAACTACAGATAACCCAAAGATGACTTGAAAGGCAGTAGAGTTACTTTTTATCATATGTAGAATGTCCAGAGATGGGAGATACTAGTCTGATTCTATTTTATGTTGGTTACATTGACCTAGGATACTCTGGGCCCTATGTGTTGTTAGGTACTATGGTAAACACTCTCTGTGCATTATCTCATTTGATTCCTCAACAACCCTGTGAGGTAGGTCCTATTACTATTCCCATTTGATAGATGATAAAACTAAGTCTCAGAGAAGTAAAGTGGCTGGCCCAGATTCACATAACTATGAGGAAAAGTACTGAAGCTGGGGAGGGTCTTTCCAAAGGAGGGTATCTGGGAAATGGAAAAGAGGCAAACAAGATTACATCAGGACTAGTTGGGGAAAGTTAGATGTGTATCCTGGAGAAGAAAACACTCAGAATGAAGGGAAGGGAATTCAAACACCATCTATAAATTTCAAGGGTTGTCCTATGTAGAACTGTCTCTGAGTCTGAGAGATGGAATCAGGGAATGTCAGAAGATATAAACAAACAAATTTCACATTAATATAGGAATTTAAATCTGTTGTCCACAATGGAATAGACTGGCTCAGGGGTTAGTGGGCTCACCATCTCATGGTCAGCCATTTTTGGCAGACAGGAGTCTAGCATCTACCTAATGACTGGAAAGCAGGGGTGAGGGAGAGAGGGATGGAATTTAATTAACGTGCATTGCCTCCCAACTCTGTTTAATCTGTTGGGAAGGTGCAGTATATTACCTTCCTAACTGTGATTAGCATGCAAGAGGCAAGTAACCTCATAGCCTGAAATTTAACATTTGCCAAAGCTAACTCACTGAAATTGACCAAACCTAAAATCCTATAAGGGAGGATTGAGAAGATTTAGATCTGTGCAACTCTACTTTACAAAGATACAAAACAGAATGATGAAAAAATCTACAGCTTTGGATTCATACAGACCTTGGATCAAATTTTAGTTCAGCCACTTGCTATGTGATCCAGAACAAACCCTACTTAAGCTCACTGAGTTTTTTTTCTCATCTGTAAAATAAATAGGATAAATCCTGTCTCTAAGGATAGTTTGAAGATTATGTGAGCTAATACCTGTTAAAGTAATGTAAGTCTATAATTTGTCAATACTCAATAAATAGTAACTCTTATGGATCTAATGATGAATTCTTTGGTTTGTCCCCCCAGCGAGTGGCATTAAGCCTTGAAGATGATGGACTACCCTGAGGATGGGATCACCCTCTTCGTGCCTCATGGAATTCAGTCCCATGCACTACACTCTGGATGGTGTATGACTGGATGAATGGGTTTCTATATATGGGTCTGTGTGAGTGTATGTGTGTGTGTGATTTTTTTTAAAATTTATGTTGCAGAAAGGTAACCACAAAGTTATGATGAACTGCAAACATCCAAAGGATGTGAGAGTTTTTCTACGTATAATGTTTTATACACTTTTTAACTGGTTGCACTACCCATGAGGAATTCGTGGAATGGCTACTGCTGACTAACGTGATGCACATAACCAAATGGGGGCCAATGGCACAGTTCCTTACTCATCATTTAAAAACTATATTTACAGAAGATGTTTGGTTGCTGGGGGGCTTTTTTAGGTTTTGGGGCATTTGTTTTTTGTAAATAAGATGATTATGCTTTGTGGCTATCCATCAACATAAGTAAAAAAAAAAAAAAACACTTCAACTCCCTCCCCCATTTAGATTATTTATTAACATATTTTAAAAATCAGATGAGTTCTATAAATAATTTAGAGAAGTGAGAGTATTTATTTTTGGCATGTTTGGCCCACCACGCAGACTCTGTGTGTGTATGTGTGTGTTTATATGTGTATGTGTGTGACAGAAAAATCTGTAGAGAAGAGGCACATCTACGGCTACTGTTCAAATACATAAAGATAAATTTATTTTCACACAGTCCACAAGGGGTATATCTTGTAGTTTTCAGAAAAGCCTTTGGAAATCTGGCTCAGAAAATAGATACCATGGTTTGTGCAATTATGTAGTAAAAAAGGCAAATCTTTTCACCTCTGGCTATTCCTGAGACCCCAGGAAGTCAGGAAAAGCCTTTCAGCTCACCCATGGCCGCTGTGACTCCTACCAAGGCTTTCTTGGCTTTGGCAAAGGTCAGTGTACAGACATTCCATGGTACCAGAGTGCTCAGAAACTCAAGATAGAATATTCCTCACCCTCAGCTACTCCTTGTTTTAAAGTTCAGCTCTTTGAGTAACTTCTTCAATTTCTTTCAGGACACTTGGGTTGAATTCAGTAAGTTTCCTCTGAAGCACCCTGAAGGGTGCCATCCTTACAGAGCTAAGTGCAGACATTTCCAGAACAGCCCAAGTTTACTATAGAGACAGACCCAGGCACTGAACGTCTAGGACATGCTGTGGATGAGGATAAAGATGGTGGAATAGGTTTTATTACATCTCTTATTTCTCTTTTCCCCTTACTCTCTACCATTTCCTTTATGTGGGGAAACATTTTAAGGTAATAAATAGGTTACTTACCATCATATGTTCATATAGATGAAACTAATTTTTGGCTTAAGTCAGAACAACTGGCCAAAATTGAAGTCATATTTGAGGGGGGAAATGACATACGCAATATTATAGTATATTGGATATTTATGTTCACACAGGAATTTGGTTTACTGCTTTGTAAATAAAAGGAAAAACTCTGGGTATATGTATAGATGTTCTTCATTATAGACACCTTCTTTGCTTTTCCTGGCCTTGGGGGAGGAAGGGAGAAGTGCTCTTTTCTATTTGTGGGGTCTCCCATTGGAAATATAATCCTATAGTCCCAGAAGGATTCAGTCCCCAATGGCTTTCCCATCCAAAGAGAAAGAGTTTGAGTATCTTAACTCTACTGTTCTACCACTTACTCCCACTAGACAACCAGGGATGCAACATGGAAGTGTTTTACTTAAGTAGGAGCAGAGGAGACGCATCCAATCTCATCATACCTGGAACCTGACACATTTAAGCAAATGCCTTCCCATCCCTACCTGCCAGATGCCCCCAACTCAATGAAGTTGGATGTCTCACCAGCTTGATACCCTTTGAATTTTCAGTCAGACATTCTGGAGTTCTAGCATCCTGTACCTAGGACCTTCCTCTGCGTCACTCTTGGCCTCCTAAACTCTAAGAAAATAACTATATTCTGGAGCTTGGGCACTGTGTTTTGCATAATCCAGCAATCTCCTCATGACATGCATGTGTTGATAGTCCTGAAACATTCATTGAGAGGGTAAATGCAGTTGACCTAGAATGATCAATACCAAACAGAATTTTAAGAACAGGTGGCCAACTCCTATGGAGCTTACTCACATATTACTATTCTTTTAAGAACGGAAAGTAAAATTATTTTTGACTGAAAATAAATGATGACAGTGAAAAACATGGAAATGTACTCAAAACAAGTGACTTTTTCTGTAACCTTCTTCCAAAGAAA
Source organism: Symphalangus syndactylus (assembly GCF_028878055.3). Classification (NCBI taxonomy): domain Eukaryota; kingdom Metazoa; phylum Chordata; class Mammalia; order Primates; family Hylobatidae; genus Symphalangus; species Symphalangus syndactylus. The sequence continues at coordinate 42,801,838 of NC_072434.2, read as the reverse complement.
CTGAATTTTCCAAGGAATTAAATGATAACAGTGGCTAAGGCATGGTTTCTAAACTTTCAGTCAGATCCTGGCATCACAGAAAAAAATAATGAATGGGGTCTGGACATACAGCCTGAGATCTCAAAATGATGATGAAATTCACAACTTTTCTCAGAGACATCCATGTTTCCTGCATATGCTACAACTGCAGTTTTAAAGAGGCAGCAATGGGAGCAACCCTTTACAAGAAACAAATTGTGAAATACTGTGTTGGATGGCAGTAAATAAGATGAAACCTGAGGAGTCGGATCCACCTTCCCCCATTTGTAGAGGATTTTCAGCCTCATTTTGAGGTGTAGTTACATATCTTTTGCCTTTTGCCCCCTGTGCATAGGTACCTACAGCCAATCACAGATCACAGAATCACTGGACTATAGAGCTGGAAGGAAGCTCAGAGACAATGCCAAGAGGGCAGAAAATTTATCAGAAGCCAGTCCCAGTGCTTTTTCTCCATTTCCTTCTGCAGGAAGACTATTTTAGGCTGCCTAAACATTGTATCAAACCTGCTACCTATACTATGGTCTACCTTTCCTCCAGTGGAATGACAAAGGCACTAGCTGAAATGCCTTCTAGAAACAGAGAAAACGAAACTGTACTTATTTACTCTTGATAGCACGGATTATTTATAAAACAGATTGAAGTAACCCGTTAACTGGCAAAAAGAGAACGAGATCGGATTTAAATGTATGGTAGTAAGTCCTATTGATCCCTCCAGTTATCTCAGTATGACTGCAGTATATTCATTCACTAAAACCACTCACTAGATACCAACTACAAACCTGGCACTGCAGATGTAAAGGTCAGTCACACGTGTTCTGACTTTACAGAGTTCACAGTAGCAGTGAACGAAGATATATGTGGAAACAAAAAAGGCATTGATTCTATTCAGAGCACTGTTAGGGCACAAAGGAGAGAGGGGTCTTTCCACCTAAGAAGATGAGGAATAGGGTCATCATAGAAGTGACCTTAAGTCTTAAAAATTAAGAAGGGCATTCCAAGCTGCTTCAGGCAGAGACACATCAAGCTAAAACACAGAGGTATGAAAGAGCATGGGGACTTTAGGAATTGCACAGTTCATTCTAACAGGAACAAAAGGCTCAAGGGGGGCAAGAAATGAGGCTGTATGGAAAGAGGTTCAATGTAAGCACTTTATAAAATAGATTAATTTCTGATTCAATGAAGCATTTCTTGATCATTGTGTACAAGGCACTAAATGCATCATGGAAAATTCATTAGGATGCATTGCCAGCACTTTGCAGACCTGGTATTATTCAGCCTCAAGCTTTCCAGTGGCCAAAGGGAAATGCTGACTGCTTTTCATACATTTGAGTCAAAGATTTTTTTATATGGTCAATGAAGACTAATATAAGGGCAGTGGGATTTTCATAGAAGCATGCCATGTTGTCGAGAGCCTCTTAGATTTTCTCAACTGTGAGAAAGAAAACCGAAAATTTTGAAGACGCTGAGTCTGGAGAGGGGATACCAATCACTGTCCAGTTAGACACTGGTGGGAATGGGGAAATGGCACAGGAATGCAAGCCTCTCCACCCTACCCCCCGAACTCCAGCCATACACACATCATTTCACAAAATATAAATGAGTTAGCATTAAATGTTTCAGAGTAAATAATTCCTTTTCCCAAAATGCATGAAGATAGAGTAACAGACTTCTCACACTGTATTTTTAGGGTATGGATAATTTAGAAGGTTAAAGAATTACTGCTTCAATTTTTCAGTTAAAAAAAATCAGGAAGCTCTGTTCATTCAGGCTATGCACCATGTGCACAGTCAAGAATTAGCAGAAACAATCTGCATTTACAAACACTTTGTGCTATAAAAAAGTAATTTTTAAAAAGCCACTTGTATATATATATATATATATATATATATATATTTAAAGCCAAGCTTTTGATACTTTTTTACAAAAACTACAAGAGAAAACAAATACTTGTCCAAACCATATACTTTTAAAAGAGCATTTTTTTTTCCATACAAGCTGTTGTTAATTTGGGGGTAAAGTGCTGGTTTGCAAACTTCATCAAAGTATTCCCAAGCGGATTTTCCTTTTTTGTTTCCCCCCACCAATCCCCAAGTTACCATATTCAATGTAAGAATCAGGCATGTTAGAATGTTGTGTCACACTAACTGGTTCTGCTCTTTTTGTCTTGTCATTCGAGTTCCGTTAGCTTCTGTACGCAGTGCCCTTTGCAGTCTGGTGTCTCTTCTAGAGGCAAGGGGGCTGAAGATGGCGTGCTGCATCTCACTAGCTATACTGGCATCATCTTGGTAAACTGAAAACCAAATGTGGACATTTGTAAAATCAGTGCACTGTTTCTAGAGAGAGATTAAATTCATTTTTAAAAAATCTTTAAGTTTTGTTTCATTGCAATACTTTAATGAGGGGGAGTGAACTATCACTGAGTCCCTAATGTGTACCAGTATTCTACATAAATTATCCCAATCTTTGTCAACAAGTCGGTGAGATAAATACTATCAATACTATCCACTCCCATTTTATAGATGAGAAAATGGGCAAAGTAACTGCCCAAAGTCACAAGGTTATTTTTAGTGCCCCCAAAGAGCAATTGTACATGTAGCATTCTCTGCCTAAATTTTCCTTCTCTGCCTCCATATGACTAACTCCTATTTGTCCTTGAGTACTCCACTTAGGTAATGCCTCCTCCAGGAAGCCTTCCCTTTTCTCTAAGACTAGGTTAGATAACTCACCTCTGTACTTCCATAACAATTTTTGCCTACTTGCATCCCAATACTTCTGCCCTACCATTGATTCCCATGCCATTGGGGTTGCTTTTGCCAAGGTCATCCAGGACCTCCTCGATTATAAATCTGGTAAACATTTTCAGTCTTGATCTTCCTTGACCTCGAAGCAGTAGTTAACACTGTTAGCCACTCTTTTCTTGGAATACTCTTATTTTGGCTTCCATGATACCATTTCATGCTTTTTCTCCTATCTCTCTGGCCACATCTTAGTCTCCTTTGCCTACCCCTTAAATTATGGTATTCCATCTCAAATCCATCCACTTTTCTATCTCCATTACTGTACTTTTTTTTTTTTTAAGAGACAGGGTCATACTCTGTTACCCATGCTGGAGTACAGTGATAGGATCATAGCTCACTGCAACCTCTGCCTCCTGGGCTCAAGCAATTCTCCTGTCTCAGCCTCCCGAGTAGCTGGGGCTACAGGCACATGCCACCCTGCCCAGCTAATATTTTAACTACTTATCTGAATGTCATACTTCTAGTCTTTTCATTTTCCAATCTAACCTACAACACTGCAGCCAAAGTGTCTTTCTAAAGTGCCATAGATGTATCACCACCTCTTCTTTCCACTTTCCTGCTTAAAGCCCTTCAGCTGCTTTACTGGCACTAAAATCCAATATTCTTGGGTTTGCCCAAACTCTTTTAATATGGCTTATAAAGCCCTTCATGATTCGGCTTCTGCCCCGTCTCCAGCCTCATCGCTCACTACTCTATATTCTAATCACACAGTTCTGGGCCTCCGTCTGGAACATTTCCTTCAGGAACATTTCCCTGAGGACCCTACACTGGATTAGGAGTCACCTCAGGTGCTTCCAGAGTACTCTGTGCTTCCTCTCTTGGTAATCTTATCCTTACATGGTAATTGCTTGTATGCTCCTTAACTGCCTCCTGCAAGCTCTGTAAAGAACTGTCTTGCTCAACATTGTATCCTCTCTGCACATAACACTCAGTGGATGCTCAATAAATGACGCTGAATGCAGGCACCGCAGACACACTGACCATGCTCTTTCAGTTACACCATGTCTCATATCCAGAAACCTGGATTACTTCACAGCCTGACTGGAGTTGTGAGTCCTTTGAATTTCTCAACACTTTTGTTATTTGCCACATCTGAAGATCCCCAGATTCACTTATGATTTTTATAATTTTATTCCTGGAAAATAACCTTGTAGCAATTGTTTAATCCCTCTACGTACTTAACTCTAATTACCACCTCAAGATTGTTGGGATGATTCAAAGAACAAGCACAGGTAATCCCACTGACCCTAGGGGCTGACATTTATTAGGTGCTTAATACCTGGTGGTTCCCTTTTTTTCTTTTTCTTGAGATAGGGTCTTGCTTTGTCACCCAGGCTGGAGCGTACTGGTGTGATCATGGTTCCCTGCAGCCTCGACTTCCCAGGCTCAAATTATCCTCCTACTTCAGCCTCCCAAGTAGCTGCGACTACAGGTGTGCACCACCACAGCTACCTATTTTTTAAATTTTTTGTAGAGACAAAGTCGCCTATGTTGCCCAGGCTGGTCTCAAACTCCTGGGCTCAAGTGATCCTCCTGCCTCAGCCTCCCAAAGTGCTGGGATTACAGGTATGAGCCACCGTGACTAGCCCCCTTCTCTTTTATACAATTCCCTTGTTACCACCCATATCCAGTGTTCTGTAATAAAAATGTCTTATGGTTTTACAGCAATTTACAGTTTCCGAGACATTGCTTCTTATAACAGTTCTGCTAGGTGTACATTATTATGCTCATTTTAAAGAGAAGGAAACTGAAGTCTAAAAAGTTGAGTCAGTTCACCTTTGGTTACGAGTCATTGTTACACAAGGGATTATTTTAACCCGTGTCCAATGATTCCCGCCCCCCGGCCACACCTACTCTACACTCTGCTGCTAATGCTTTTTCAGGGAGAAAAGGACTCAGTGTTAAGACTGAGGGCCGGGCACGGTCGCTCATGCCTGTAATCCCAGCACTTTGGGAGGCTGAAGCAGACAGATCACCTGCGGTCGGGAGTTCGAGACCAGCCTGGCCAACACGGTGAAACCCCGTCTCTACTAAAAATACAAAATTGCAAAAATTAGCTGGACATGGTGGCGCATGCCTGTAATCCAAGCTACTTGGGAGGCTAAGGCAGGAGAATCACTTGAACCCAGGAGTTTGAGACCAACCTGGGCAACATAGAGAGACTCTGTCTCTACAAAAAACTTAAAAATTAGGTAGGCGAGGTTGCGGTGAACTGAGATCACTCCATTGCACTCCAGCCTGGGCAACAAGAGCGAAACTCCGTCTCAAAAAAAAAAAAAAAACAGACTGCAAATAGGAATCAAAGACTGCTGTCCCAACTTACAAAATCGTATACAGTTCTAGTTGCCGGGACCCAAGAATGATGTCATCTCAGCACTATCTCTAGAACCATTCATTCTTTCTAAGCCTAGAACTTAGACGAGTGAAAGCAGGTTCCTATTACATAATTATGATCTTGATTGCCTGGGCCTACTCAACTGTAAATTTTTTCCAGAGCCACAAAGGCTTCACAGAGGACAACTTTGCCCTGAAAAGAGCCTCTTTGGTCAGTGGTCCTCAACTCTGACTCACCTGAAAGCTTTACAAAAAGTACCAATGCCCAGGTCCAGCGCTGGAGGTTTTAACTGGCTTGGGGTAGAGCCCTGGCATCAGCATTTTTAGAGGCTCCCCAAGTGATTCCAATGTGCAGCCAGGCAGAGAATCACTGCTCGGTAAGTGGGATGATTGGAGAGTGAGAGATCAAATACTCTAACTTCTCACAGCACCTATTCTAGAGATCAGTGGGGCAGAAAGGTAAAAATAAAAGGTGGAAAGGGATGAAATGGGTAAATGTGGGTGAATTAGTTCCAGGGAAACGGCAATCTCCACTGTGGATTCAGGGAAGGCGTCACTGAGGAGGGCTTTCTTAACAGTTCAGGTCAGTGGAAGCCAACTCGAGGCACACATCGTGCGCGGCATCCTCCGGGGAGGTCGGGTCATTTCACCCCATTTTACTGCCGAGATGACCTAGGTCCAGAGACGGTAAGGAGCGGTGTACGACTCACACAAGTCGGGGGTCCTGTGAACCGAGGTTGAGCCTGTCGGGCCTTTGGCCCGAGGTCTTTAAGCGAAGTCACCAGACCCGGCGTTCAAAGCCCAGAGGTAGGCAGGCGGCTGGCTCTCGGCCTCAGGCCTGGAGAGAACCCACGGATAGGAACCTCAACCTCGCTCCCGCGTCCAGCTGGAGGGGCGGAGCTGGCTGGCCCCGCCTCCGGGTTAAACAAAGTTCGTTGCAGACTAGGCGTGAAGGGGTGTGGCAGTCTTGTTGCCACTTCCGGGCGAAGAGGTTAGCGAGAAGGAACCCCTCCACGACGCGACGACAGGACCTGACGTCACTTCCGCGCGCCACCGCAAACGTCAGTGTCGGGCGCAGAACGCGGCAGTGCGGCTTGCTCTTGGAAGTTCAGGCTCGGTTGTCTTTTGGGAGCCATGGAGAGTGACTTTTATCTGCGTTACTACGTGGGACACAAGGGCAAGTTCGGCCACGAGTTCCTGGAGTTTGAGTTCCGACCGGACGGTAAAAGCAGCCTGCCGCCCGCCGGGAGCGGGGACCAGGCCTGGGGGCCGGCGAGTGGGGAGGCCCAGGGTGGGAAATCTGTGGGTAACTAGAGGAGGGAGGAACTGAGACCTGTGCAGTGCAGATCTGAAAGGAACGCCACAGTGTCTGCTCCACGGGGTCTTCCTATCCATTCAACAAACGTTGACTGAACGCCCACTGTGTGCCAGGCTCTGTTCCACTCTTTGGGGATACGGCAGCGAAGGTAGACAAACTTCCTCTCTCGTGGAACTTGTGTTTTACTGCCGGGAGAGAGATCATAAACAAAAAGATGATTCCAGATAGCAGTGAGTAGTCAAAAAATAACATGGTAGAATAATTGCTGGATGGGCTGCTTTTAGATAGGTTGGCCATTAGAGAGCTCTCTAAAGGGTATATTGCAGCCGAGTCCTAATTAACAAGAAGGGCTCAGCCTTGTGAAGCTCACAAGGAAGACCATTCTACCCAAAGGGAATACCAGATGTCAAGGCTGCAGGGCGGGAATGAGCTAGGCGTGTCTCAGGTGGTCAGTGTGGTTGAAGAGTGGTGAGCTGGGAGATAGCAGGAGATGATGTCGGATAGGTAGGTAGGAGCGGCACCTTGTAGGTCTTTATAGACCACGGTAAAGAGTTTGGACTTGGAAGACTCTTTTTTTTTTTTTTTTTTTTTGAGACGGCTTTCGCTCTTTTTGCCCAGGCTGGAGCGCAATGGCGCGATCTCGGCTCATTGCAACCTCCGCCTCCGGGGTTCAAGCGATTCTCTTGCCTCAGCCTCCCGAGTAGCTGGAATTACAGGCGCCCAACACCACGCCCGGCTAATTTTGTATTTTTAGTAGAGACGGAGTTTCACCATGTTGGCCAGGCTGGTCTCGAACTCCTGACCTCAGGCGATCCGCCCGCCTCGGCGTCCCAAAGCGCTGGGATTACAGGTGTGAGCCACCGCGCCTGGCCGGGCTTGGAAGGTTTTAAGCAGAGAAGAAATGTGATCTGTTCTTGAAAAAGCATTCTGGTTATCGGCTGCAGAATGGGCAAGAGTGGAAACAGGGTTATTGATTAGGAGACTGTTGCAGTTGTCAAGACAAGAAAGATGTTGGGGGCCGGGCGCGGTGGCTCACGCATGTAATCCCAGCCCTTTGGGAGGCCGAGGTATGCGGATCACTTGAGGTCAGGAGTTTGAGACCAGCCTGGCCAACATGGTGAAACCCCGCCTCTACTAAAAATACAAAAAGTAGCCGGGTGTGGTGGTAGACGCCTGTAATCCCAGCTGCTCGGGAGGCTGAGACAGGAGAATCGCTTGAACCTGGGGCAGAGGTTGCAGTGAGCTGAGATAGTGCCACTGTACTCCAGCCTGGGTGACAAAGCAAGACTCTGTCTCAGAAAAAAAAAAAAAGATATTGGTTGGGACTACAGAGATAGTAGAAATGGAGAGAAAGATTTAGGAAACTGTTGGAGGCAGAACCAACTGGACTTTGATCGTTGATAGGATTTTGTTGGCAGAGGCACTGTGGTGAAGGAAAGAGGAATCAAAGATGACAGAAGACATCCACTAAGTGGGGCACAAAGATGAATCTGATAGGCCCCGACTGTGAGGGAGATAGATTTGTAAGCAGTGATAAAACAGCGTATTAGGTGTTGTGGTAAAAAGAAACAGAGGAGGCTCGCAGCAGAGAAGCGTGCACCTAACCAAGCCTGAGGGTCAGAGGAGGCTTCCTACATAAAATGATGGGAGGAGGGGATGTGAGGAATTGGTTAGGAGACCAAGAAGAGTCAAGAAGGCATTTTAGACAGCATGCAAATAGGCTGAAAACCAAAAAGTGCTTGGGATGTTTCAGGCAGAAACCAAGTAGTTTGACTCCAGCTGTGTGAGGGAAGAATATTGCAGGAATGAGGCTGGAAAAGCAGACAGGGGCTTAGCTTAGCTGTATGCCATGTTGAGGAGTTTGGATTTTACCAGGAAGGCAGTGGAAAGCCATTGACTTTATCAAAGTATTAGAGTAACCTAATCTGATAGATCTGTTACCACATCACCTTGTCCACTGTATGGACAGTGAACTGAATGTGAAGAAACTTGAGGCAGAGAGACAGCACAGAGGCTGTTGGAATAAATTCATTGGGCTCATCTCACATGTATGTCCTCTAGTCTACATGTGTTCTATTTCTTTCTGTCTTCTCCTCATCCCCACCGTATACTCACATTAATCTGTCAGATGCACACATGGGCAAAGGGTCTTGTGTACCAGATGTGCTCAGTGGTAAAAGCAGCAGCTTTTCCATCACAGAAATAGAGTGTGGCACAGTCACATGATAATACATGTAAACAGCATCCTACAGTTTTCAAAATGTTTTCACAGCTCATTTGAGCCTCAGGAGGTCCTATGTGCCAGTTAAGTTATCAATTACTATGCCTGTTTTCAGGATATTCACCTGCAAAAATGTGATTCGACAAAGTCAGAAAAGAGCCTGTCTGTGTTTATACCTCACCTGAGCTGCTTTTTGCAGTAGTTGAGTGTCAGCTGTATATTTGGCTGTTTAAGCCTGAAGTGAAGAACTGAAAAGACTAGTATTGTTGACATACCTTAAGAGTAAATAATAAATCTGTTAGACACTTTGAGCAAGTTAGATACATTTTGGGCAACTGCTGATGCCTTGGTATGGTATTGATGCTTTATTCATACGTTTTTATTATACATTTAAATTGTTTTTTGCCCCCACAGGGAAGTTAAGATATGCCAACAACAGCAATTACAAGAATGATGTCATGATCAGAAAAGAGGTATGAGCCTTCTGCCTTCTGAGAGTCCTTCATTTGCTACATTTCAGCTTTTTGTCTTGCATTGTTTTTATTGTTTCTAGTAGTATTGAAAGATAAAGAACAGGGAGAGAGACACATGTCTATAGACAGCTTCTGGATTATTTCCCAAATCATCTTTTAGTTGGGATTTTTTAATTTTACAATGTGGAATCAATTACTGGTAACCTTTGACATACCTTGGTTTGAACCCTGAGTCTGCTGCTTACTACCCCATGTAGCCTTGGGCAAGTTCCTGGCTGAACTTGATAAATCTGTTTCTTCACCTGTAAAAACAGGAATAATAAAAGCTATCTCCCACTCCCAAGTGCTGTCATAAAATTAAATATGTTATATTTAAAGTGCTCTGTATATTTCCTGGCACATAGTACACAATGGAGAGCTATTTAATTTGCATCTGAGTGAGAAAGGGAGCATGGGAAAGCAGTTGACATCATTGAATGCATGTTAGATGTCAGACATGGCATCTTATTTAACCCTGATTGTCAGCCCATGTGATGGGGGAGGGTATTATAGCCCCCTTACAAATAAGAAAATAAAGGCCCAGATATTAATTATGAGGCTTGTTCAGAGTTACCCCTGCTAGAAAGAGATACAGCAGGAATTCCCAATCCTGCCCCAGTAAAGTTCATATTCTCTGTTCTGTGATTTCTACTATATCATTAAGGCTTCATCAAAGCTACTCTTTCCTTTTAACCACTTTGCCACCTTTGAAAATGTCTTAGCATATATTTTCATACTGTTATTTTAGCTATTGATTTTATGCTTATTCACACATGTCAATATCCTCACTATTTTTTTACACAGGCATATCTTTTAAAATCCTCAAGAGTGTATTACCTAGTTAAGAATAACTGGCCGGGCGCGGTGGCTCACGCCTGTAATCCCAGCACTTTGGGAGGCCGAGGCGGGTGGATCATGAGGTCAGGAGATCGAGACCATCCTGGCTAACACGGTGAAGCTCTGTCTGTACTGAAAATACAAAAAAAATTAGTTGGGCATGGTGGCGGGTGCCTGTAGTCCCAGCTACTTGGGAGGCTGAGGCAGGAGAATGGCATGAACCCAGGAGGCAGAGGTCGCAATGAGCCGAGATCGCACCACTGCACTCCAGCCTGGGTGACAGAGCGAGACTCCATTTCAAAAAAAAAAAAAAGAATAACCAGGGCATGTGGGTGTCGCAGTCTCTTTTTTGCTACAACAAAATGCCTGAGACTGGGTAATTTGTAAGCAGTAAAAATATATTTCTCACAATTTTGGAGGCTGGAAAGTCCAAGATCAAGGTGCTGGCAGGTTCAGTGTCTAGTGAGGCCCAGTCTCCGCTTCCACAACTGTGCCTAGTTTTTGCATCCTCCAGAAGGGATGAATGCTGTGTCCTCATATGGTGAAAGAACAAGAAAGGGGCCAGCTAGTTCCCTTAAGCTCTCTCCTAAGGCACTAATCTATCCCTGGGGCCTCTGCCCTCAAGGCCTGATCACCTCCTAAAGGCCCTATCTCTTAACACTGTTGCATTGGGGATTAATTTCAATATGAATTTTTTGGAGGAGACACAAACATTGAAACCATGGCAGGGGGCACTCACAGATCTGTTTTGGGTTTCGTTGTGAGTTGGCTCTGTGGGCAGGCAGAAGGGCCATGTGAACAGGATGTACCAGGAGGTAGTAACAGCTAGATAGGGGACCGAGGTGCAGTTATTGGATACTTCTGACCCTGTCCCTCACCTGCACCATGCCGAGGTTGAGCATGAATGTCTTCCCACTTAAGGAGATGCCAGAAATAAGTCTGCAGGAACAGTTATTTTTATCTTCCATCACTATCTGAGTCAAAGCACTGCTTAAGGATACAACATACATTTTGTTTTTTAACTTGCTTTCAGGCTTATGTACATAAAAGCGTGATGGAGGAACTGAAGAGAATAATTGATGACAGTGAAATTACCAAAGAGGATGATGCACTGTGGCCTCCTCCTGACCGAGTGGGCCGGCAGGTGTGTTTTATTGATTATCCTGTAGTGCAGAAATCTTACAAATAAGATGAGGTTTAGTAATCTGCATATGATAGTGAAACTCTGTGTGTGTGTGTGTGTGTGTGTGTGTGTGGTGGTGGTGGTGGTGGTGGTGGTGGTGGTGGTGGTGGTGGTGGTGGTGGTGGTCCCAGCCCTGCAGAAAGCAGATTGCCAGCGCCTTGGTCTAAGGAAGCATTAATCCCATGGGAAGGAACAGGGAGAACAAGTGCTGCTGGCCACCAAGAACCCAGCCTTGAATTTCTTCTTAGGACCCCCCACACTCCCTCCTCCACATAAAGTTTTTGCTGCCTATCTCACTTATTAACTACTATGGACAAAGCATTGTGGAGATACAAAGAGAAATAGAACATAATTATTTCAACAATCTAATGAAAGGAAAATCATACAAATAATTCAGTGTATGTATTTAAATTCATGTATATTTATATACATTAATGTATATATTCATTCTAAGCACCATTTTGGTAACTAAAAAATAAAAGCCACTGTCATATTGAACTGAATTAACAGAAAAGGTATTTTCACTCTGACTGCTACCATCCTAATCCAGACTTCTAATAGATTTCCTTGTTTTTCCTCTTGTTCCATACCATCCATTTTTCTATCCTGAAAGCCAGTGTGATTTGATTTTTTTTTTTTTTTTGAGACGGAGTCTCACTCTGTCACCCAGGCTGGAGTGCAGTGGCATGATCTCAGCTCACTGCAGCCTCCGCCTCCTGGGTTCAAGCGATTCTCCTGCCTCAGCCTCCAGAGTAGCTGGGATTACAGGCACACACCACCATGCCCAGCTGATTTTTGTATTTTTAGTAGAGATGGCGTTTCACCATGTCGGCCAGGCTAGTCTCAAACTCCTGACCTCAGGTGATCCGCCCGCCTTACCCTCCCAAAGTGCTGGGGTTACAAGCGTGAGCTGCTGCATTCTACCAGTCTGATCTTTTAAAATGTAAATTTGCTTATGTATTCCACTGATTTAAACTCCAATGGCTTCTCACTGTACTTAAAATTCAAACTCCCACCTTATCTTTTACCATGCTTCCAATCTGTCATGGTGTTCAAACCTTACTAGCTTCATTTCTGTTCCTCAGACATACCTAGGTGGTTCTTACTTCAGGGCCTTTGCACTTGCCACATTCCGCCTAAAATATTCTTCCTTTAACTCTATACAAAACTGTCTCTATTATTGAGGTCTTCAGAAGTCACTTCCTCAGTGATGTCTTGCCTGTCCATTCAATCTAAGAAGTCTCTTCCCATCATTAAGAAAAAGATCTGTTGTGTTGTCTTTTTGTGTGTGTTTTTTTTGCTTTTTACTTTCAGTTTCATCACAATATGTGTTGTCTTTGTAGCACTTATTGTCTAAAACTGTCTTACTTGCTTTTCAGTTTTTTTCACTGCTATATCTCTAGTGACTAAAATAGTACCCATCTATAGTAAAAGCTCAATAATAATGTATTTGTTAAATTAATATGAAAACCCATATAAACTCATTCCTAATAATCTCAGAATGATGGACCAACCCTTGAAGAAGAGTTTTTTTTAAAAATCCACTCTCAGTACTTACTAAAGTTAACTTTAATTTATGTTTGAGGGATCTCAGTAATATCATATATATGTATTTTGCTTTACCATTTATAAAATTTTTATTTCTGTTAACTTGTTCTGCCATCACAACAATTCTGTAAAGAGGGAAGGGCATATTCCTTTGTACCAGCAATAAGCCATTGGATACTGTAATTAAAATCAATCCCATTAATAATTGCAAGAAAAGTTATAAAGAACTTGGGAATGCATTTAACAAGATGTACAAAACTTGAAAGGGCTTTATAGAAGGACAAAACTATGTATCGTTTTTGTGGATGGCAAGATTCAGTATCATAAAGATGTCGGTTTTCAACAAAGTAATTTATAAATTCACTCTTAATTCAAATAAAAATCGCAGTAGGCTTTTTTTCCCTTTAGAATCGAATAGAATGACCATTAAATTCATGGAAAATCAGAAGCAAGAGTAGCCAGAATAATACTGGAGATTTCTTATAAAGCTATGGTCATTTGTAGTATGATATTGCCCCTGGAATTGACAGCTAAACAAATGGAACAGAATAGAGAGCCCAGAAACCAACCTATGAATATATGGAAACTTGGAAAAGTATACTACAGAGGTGGACTTTCACGTTAATGGGAAAAGAACGAATTATTTAATAAATTGTACCAGGACAGCTGACAATATATTTATGGAATATTTTTTAAATTAGGCCATAGAAATCAAAAATTTTAAACAGAATATAGACTTTTATTATTTCTGGGTAGAGAAGGAGTTTTTAAAACTCCTTAAGGGGTAAGATTGGTAAATTTGACTTCTTTACAACTTAGGTTTGACAAAAGATGGCAAGATAAAGTTGAAAGATAAGCCATAGACCGGAAGAAGATATCTGCAAAACATAAAACTGGCAAGAGTTCTCTATCCAGAATATATAAAGAATTACAAATTAATAAAAAGACACTCCCGTGGCAGAATGTGCAAAGGTTATGAATAGATAACTTACAAGATCAAACTAGTGGCTAATATGAAAAGATTTACGGCTTCATTTGTAAAATGAAAGGACAACAGTGAGATACCATTTCAGACCCATTAGAATAACAACAGAAAAAAATCTGCCAAATTTAAAAAATGATAGGAGAAAAGAGTGAGAATAAAATTAGTATAACCGCGTTAGGGAGTAATTTTGTGGTATCTGGCAACATTTAAAATACTAGGAATTATGTGGAGACATTTTCACATGTACAAGGAGATGTATAGAAGAATATTCTTGCTACATTGTTTATAGGAATAAAAATTCAGAACTTAAGTTTATTTCAGTAGGGAAATGGAATACCATAAGCATTTAAAACTAATGAGCTAGATCTGTGTAACTCAACATTGATAAATCTCGAAAACAATGTGGAATGAAAAATGTAAAAAGTGTGTATAATAAGACCATTTTTGTAAAAATTTTAAAGCACACTACCACGTCTAGGCCAGGTGCAGTGACTCATGCCTGCATTCCCAGCACTTTTTTTCTTAATTGGGAGGCCAAGGTGGGAGGATGACTTGAGGCCAGGAGCTCAAGACCAGCCTGAGCACAGTGAGACCTTTTTTCTACAAAAAACAAACAAACAAACAAAAACCCTAAAAATTAACTGGTGGCGCATACGTGTAGTCCTAGCCATTCGAGAGGCTAATTTAGGTGCAGTATAGCATGAGCCCAGGCGCTCAGGGTTACAGTGAGCTCTGATCCTACCACTGCACTTCAGCTTCAGTGACAGGGTGAGACCCTGTATCTAAAAAGAAATAAGTAAAAACATTACCAAATCTGAAACGAGTGGAACAAGTCAGGGGATACAGGAAGGAGAACAGAATGGGAGATGGACATAAACTTTGTAATATTTTACTTCTTTTTTAAAAAAAATCTGACACAAGTATGGCAATAATTTATAAATCTGAGCATTGGAAACATCTCAGTTTTTTCTATTTTCTGATTGAATTATAACAAAAAGTATATATGAATCAAAAAGAAGAAAAAGTAAGTAGGGCTCACAAGAATATAAATTCCACAGGGCAGAGATCTTTGGTTTGCTTGGTTTTACTTATCTGTCCAAAGCACTGAGAACAATACCCAGCACCCAGCAGGCTACACATAGATACTTTTTGAAGGTTTATGGTACTCATGTCACTGTTTGGAAATTGAGATCCAACATCATACAGGTAGGGAGTGACAAAGTGGGGATCAAACCTAAGGTCTGGAAGTTGCCTAGGTAGATTAGATTCTTTGGTTTTTGTTTTTGTTTGTTATTGTTGGAGACAGGGTCTCACTCTGTTGCCCAAGCTGGAGTACAGTGATGAGATCATGGCTCACTGCAGCCTTGACCTCCTGGGGTGAAGGGATCCTCCCACCTCAGCCTCTCTAGTAGCTGGGACCACAGATGCACGCCACCACACCCAGCTAGTTTTCGTATTTTTTGTAGAGATGAGGTTTTGCCAAGTTGTCCAGACTGCTCTTAAACTCCTGGGCTCAAGTGATTCTCCTGCATTGGCCTCCCAAACTGCTGGGATTGCAGGTGTGAGTCACCACACCCAGTCCAGTTGTTTGGTATTTTTAAAACATAGATGTATTCATGTTACTCCACATTGTTGACAATGAAAACTCATACAAAATACTACATAGGCTAGGCGCAGTAGCTTGTGCCTATAATCCCAGCACTTGAGAGGCCGAGGCAGGCGGATGACCTGAGGTCAGGAGTTCGAGACCAGCCTAGCCAACATGGCGAAACCCTGTCTCTATTAAAAATACAAAAAAATCCATCCTGGCTAACATGGTGAAACCCCGTCTCTACTAAAAATACAAAAAAATTAGCCAGGCATGGTGGTGGGCACCTGTAGTCCCAGCTACTCAGGAGGCTGAGGCAGGAGAATTGCTTGAACCTGGGAGGCGGAGGTTGCAGTGAGCCAAGATCATGCCAGTGCACTCCAGCCTGGGCAACAGAACGAGACTCTGTCTCAGGAAAAAAAAAAAAAAAAAAAAACCTACATAGATTTTTCCAAATCTGAGAAATGGTAGAGCCTTAAGGGTACAACTTCTTCTAAATATGAGCTGTATTTATCTCTTGTTTCTAGTGCCCAGCACAGTTTAGTGCTCAGAGTGAACTGCCCTTGTTTTTGTGGCCATCTGTAGTCAAGTTTGTGTGATTTGGCAAATGACTAATCCTTCTGTGTGCTTGATGAATAATCCAATTCTACTTGACTTAGATTTTCTAAAATGTTTCTAGGAGCTTGAAATCGTCATTGGAGATGAACACATTTCTTTTACAACATCAAAAATTGGTTCCCTTATTGATGTCAATCAATCCAAGTAAGTGTGTGTGATCCTTATATCCAGTTGTGTCTGTTTTGGAGCAGATTGATAAGAAACCTTAACCAAATTGGGACCATTATGGGAAGATCTGGGGCAAATGCAAAATGCAGGTGGGCAGCTTTGTCCTCCTTGTTAGGGAGGGACCCCAAATTATTTTTGAGGACTTGCTCCTATTACTTTTGGTGTTTCATTCAGCCATTGCTACTGCGAGCTTCTTGTTGACACACACATACAGATTAATGCATAGGAGCAGCCAGAACAAAAAATGCAATATGCCAAAAAAGTACTCATGATAAACCGTAGAGTCACCAAGTCTGAATAGCTTTCTCAGTGTGACTGTTGAGACTGGCACCTCTTAAAATCTGACTTCGATGAAACTTGACATTTTTTAGGATCTAAATTTTATTTTATTTTAAATTTATTATTATTATTTTGAGATGGAGTGTCGCACTGTCACCCGGGCTGGAGTGCAGCGGCACAGTCTCAGCTCACTGCAACCTCTGCCTCCTGGGTTCAAGCGATTCTCCTGCCTCAGCCTCCTGAGTAGCTGGGACTACAGGCACCTGCCACCACACCCGGCTAATTTTTTTGTATTTTTAGTACAGACAGGGTTTACACCATGTTGGCCAGGCTGGTCTCGAACTCCTGACCTCATGATCCGCCTGCCTCGGCCTCCTAAAGTTCTGGAATTACAGGCGTGAGCCACCGTGCCCTGCCTTAAATTTATTATTTTTTACAAAAGCATTGGTTTGGTGAAAAGGGATCAAGATTTTAAAATTCATGTTGTCAGTGGGGCAGATTATCAAGTTGAGGCATGAACCTATGTGCTACAAAGAATCCTTAGAATTTGGCAACTTCTTTGGCTCTTATGTTTTGAGGGTTCAGGATTAGGTACGGCTCACTTTTGGCAAATGTTGGGCATAATTGTCTTCCTTTGGACACTCTTCTTAGCCAGTGATGCCACAGTAATCTTCAACCTCTTGGTCCTGCTTAGTACTACTACTTTTTTAAAAAGTTTTCCTAACTCGGGCCGGGTGTGGTGGCTCACGCCTGTAATCCTATCACTTTGGGAGGCCGAGGCGTGCGGATCACCTGAAGTTGGGAGTTCAAGACCAGCCTAACCAACATGGAGAAACCCCGTCTCTACTAAAAAATACAAAAAATTAGCCAGGCGTAGTGGTGCATGCCTGTAATCCTAGCTACTCAGGAGGCTGAGGCAGGAGAATCTCTTGAACCTGGGAGGCAGAGGTTACAGTGAGCCGAGATCACGCCATTGCACTCCAGGCTGGGCAACAAGAGCAAAACTCCATCTCAAAAAAAAAAAAAAAAAAAAAAAAAAACAAAGTTTTCCTAACTCTGAAAGTAATACATGTTCATTGTAGAAAATACAGGAAATGTAGAAAAGTAGAAAGGGGAAAATCATCCACAACCTTATCAATCAGACAACCGTTATTAATATCTTGCAGTATTTCTTTTTAGTCTTTTTTCTGTGCATTAATAGAATATATACTTTTTAAGAAGCATAAAAAATAGTTGAGATTAATAATTGTTATTTTAATTATTTTTTTCACTTAATGTAAGCATTTCCCTATATTAAAAACTCAGCATATTTAAATTACCTCATAATATACCATTTTAATATATAGTCTTTTCCGTTTTAGGGACACTTGATGGGTCAAAGTTTTAATGCCTGAACTTTTTTCCTTTTGCATTTTAGGGATCCAGAAGGCTTACGAGTATTTTATTATCTTGTCCAGGACCTGAAGTGTTTGGTCTTCAGTCTTATTGGATTACACTTCAAGATTAAACCAATCTAGATTGAATATTGGTGTGGACAGGGGGTTGGGGGGGGTGGGTGGGAGTAGAAAATTTTGTGTATATCAGGGCAGTATTTTTTTATAAACTATAAATGATTGTCTTTAATAAATATGTGATAAAATCCAATTTTTATTATTTTATAAAGACCTGAACATGTGAACTCTTCTCAATTACTTTGTAGAACACTGACATTCTATGTGAAGTATTGCCCAAAAATCAAGTCTAATTATACCTACCATTTTACAGGAAATAAGAGAATACAGAAACATGTTTTAAAAATACAGTGGGACTTCAATCAGCCATATTGAGAGGAAATTCCAAGGCAAATGACCTGGTTTCTTCAATAAATTACAAGGGAAACAGATGGAATGGGAGCTTATAAAGGAGACTTAAGAGACACATGACACAGTGTTTGGACCCTATTTGGATAATGATTCAAAAAAATGTAAAATTAGGCCAGATGTGGTGGCTCACACCTGTAATCCCAACACTTTGGGAGGCCGAGGTGGGTGGGTCACCAAGACCTGCCTGGCTAATATGGTGAAACCCTGTCTCTACTAAAAATACAAAAATTAGCTGGGCGTGGTGGCATGAGCCTGTAATCCCAGCTACTCATGAAGCTGAGGCAGGAAAATCGCTTGGACCGGGGAGGCAGAGGCTGCAGTGAGCGGAGTTCGTACCACTGCACTTCAGCCTGGGTGACAGCAAGACCCCATGTCAAAAAAAAAAAAAAAGGTAAAATTAATACCATTAAGGAAATTTAACACTGGTTTGATGGTTTAGGTATGAAATAGTATGATGGTTGGAGTTTTTAAAATCACCTTTTATAGATACAAATATTTTAGGTTTTAGTAGGTATTTCAGTGTAGGGGAAAATACTTTGGTTTCTTACATGATAACAAGATAAAATGCCTGGTCTCAGAAAAGTTTTCCATTAATCCACTTTAAAATCAGAATACCAACAGCCATTCAGGACCAAGATCAAGTTGTATAGTGTGGGAATTTGTTCAGCAGGTAGACCTGTAGACAACTTTTTCTTTCTGCGAAATTGCATGGCTTCTTTAAGCACAGTACTGGTTGAACAGATAGCACCTGCTGAAAGGAACCAGGCCTTACTAAGCCTCATCTGAAGGGAAGGGATTAGCCTAAACTCACCCTGCTAAGAACAGGCCAGCTTGGGACAAGGTCCCAAGTGTCCTGACTCCTGGACCCATTCTTTTTCCACCACACTCTACTTCAAAGACTGTGGGGCAAGTTAAGAACAGCACTGAGATGTCAGGGTTCCTGACTCCAGTGCACCTCCTCCTATAAGGGTATTTGGGGCAATGAAGCAAGTTGGTAGTAAAGTAGACATCAAAAAAAGTCACTCTAAACTTTTAAAGAAGTGACGGGACCTCAGGTGATAAAAGAGTCTTTTTTGTTTTGTTTTCTGAGGCAAAAAAAACTTTAGTGAAGAAAAGTATTCTTGGCTAGGTGCAATGGCTCACCCTGTAATCCCAGTACTTTGGGAGTCTGAGGCGGGTGGATCACCTGTGGTCAGGAGTTTGAGACCATCCTGGCCAACCTGGTGAAACTTCATCTCTACTAAAAATAAAAAATTGGCTGAGTGTGGTGGCACACACCTGTAATCCCAGCTACTTGAGAGGCTGAGGCAGGAGAATCGCTTGAACCCAGGAGGCAGAGGTTGCCGTGAGCCAAGATTTCGGCACTGCACTCCAGCCTGGGCAACAAGAGCAAAACTCCGTCTCAAAAAATAGAGAGACCGGGCATGGTGGCTTACGCCTATAATCCCAGCACTTTGAGAGGCCGAGGCAGGCGGATCACCTGAGGTCAGGAGTTTGAGACCAGCCTGACCAACATGGAGAAACCCCATCTCTACTAAAAATACAAAATTAGCCTGGCATGGTGGTGCATGCCTGTAATCTCAGCTACTCAGAAGGCTGAGACAGGAGAATCGCTTGAATCTGGGAGGCAGAGGTTGCGGTGAGCCAAGATCATGCCATTGCACTCCAGCCTGGGCAACAAGAGTGAAACTCTGTCTCAAAAAAAAAAAAAAAAAGAAAAAAACAGGGTCTGGCTGGTCTCAAACTCCTATGCTGAAGCTGTCCTCCTACCTCAGCCTCCCAAAGTGCTAGAATTACAGGTGTGAGCCACTGTGCCCGGCCTATCTATCTAACTATCTATTTATATACATATATATATTTTTTTTTTCTTTTTTTTTGAGACATGGTCTTGCCCTGTCACCCAGGCTGGAGTTTAGTGGTGCGATCTTGGCTGATTGCAACTTCTGCCTCCCAGGCTTAAGCGATCCTCCCACCTCAGGCTCCCGAAAAGCTGGGACCATAGGCATGTGCCACCATGCCTGCTAATTTTTTGTATTTTTAGTAGAGATGTGGTTTCACCATGTTGCCCCAGTTGGTCTTGAACTCCTGAGCTCAAGTGATCCACCTGCCTCGGCCTCCCAAAGTGCTGGGATTATGGGCATAAGCCACCGTGCCTGGCCCCTATTTATATCTTATACTGTCTATGTTTTGAAAAGTTATTATTTTTGATAGGTTTATCTTTTAGTCTTGCTACTCAATATATGAGTAGTGTACACACAATTAGTGTTAAAATCTTTTGCATTTGTTGGTGTAGTTACCATTCCCAATGAGTTTTGTGCTGTCAGACGATTTCTCATTGCTTAACATCCTTTTCTTTCAGACTGAAGAACACTCTTGAGCATTTCTTGAAGGAAAGGTCTGGTGTGTTGACAAAATCCCTCAGCTTTTGTTTGTCTAGGAAATTTTATTTTTCCTTCATGTTTAAAGGATATTTTTGCTGGATATACTATTCTAGGATAAACGTTTTTTTCCTTCATTACTTTAAATGTCATGCCACTCTCCTGGCCTGTAAGTTTTCCACTGAGAAGCCTGCTGCCAGACACATTGGAGCTTCTTTGTGTGTTATTTGTTTCTTTTTTCTTGCTGCTCTTAGGATCCTTTCTTTATCTTTGACCTTTGGGAGTTTGATTATTAAATGACATGAGGTAGTCTTATTTGGGTTAAATCTGCTTGGTGTTCTATAACTTTCTTGTACTTGAATATTTATATATTTCTCTAGGTTTGGAAAGTTCTGTTATTCTTCCTTTGAATAAACTTCCTATCCTAATTTCTCTCTACCTTCTCTTTAAGGCCAATAATTCTTAGATTTGCCCATTTGTGGCCACTGTCTAGATATTGTAGGCATACTTCATCCTTTTTTGTTATTTTTTCTTTCAATTCTTCTGTGTATTTTCAAACAGCCTCTCTTCAAGCTCACTAATTCTTTCTTCTGCTTGATCAGTTCTCATGTTTAGAGACCCTGGTGCATTCTTTGGTATATCAGTTGAATTTATCAGCTCCAGAATTTCTATTTAATTTTTAAAATTATTTCCATCTCTTTGTCAAATTTATCTGGCAGGATTCTGAGTTCCTTTTTCCATCTCTTTGTTAAGTTTATCTGGCAGGATTCTGAGTTCCTTTTCTGTGCTATCTTGAATTTCGCTGAGCTTCCTCAGTGACAGTGAATTCTGTGTCTGAAAAGTCACATATCTCTGTCACTCTGGGATTGGTCACTGGTGTCTTATTTAGTTCATTTGATTAGGTCATGTTTTCTTGGATGGTATTGATGTTTGTGACTGTTGGTCAATGCAGAGCATTGAATAATTAGGTATTTATTGTAACTTTCACAGTTTGGGCTTATTTGTACCCATCCTTCTTCAGAAGGCTTTTCCAAGTACTCAAAGGGAAATGAGTGTTGTGATGTAAATATTTGGTCACTGCGGCTGTAACTGCATTAGGGGGCACCCCAAACCCAGTGATGCTGTGACTCTTGTAGACTCAGAGGTACTGCCTTGATGGTCTTGGGTAAGATCCGAAGAGAATTCCCTGGATTCCCAGGCAGAGTCTCTTTTTATCTTCCCTTACTTTCTCCCAAATAAATGGAGTCTCTCTCTCCATGCTGAGCTGCCTGGAGTTGGGAGAGGAGTGACACAAGCATCCCTGTGGCCACCACTGCTGGAACTGTGCTGTGTCAAACCTGAAGCCAGCACAGTAGTGGGTCTTGCCCAAGGCCCATGGTGACTATTGCCTGGTTATTGCTGATGTTTATTCAAAGCCCAAAGGCTCTTTAGTCAGCAGGTGGTGAATCCAGCCAGGCTTGTGTCTTACCCTTTGGGGTGGCAGGTTCCCTTCTGGCCCAGGGTGGGTTTAGAAATGCTGTCCAGGAGCTAGGGCATGGAGTCCGGGCTTTAGAAACCTACTTGGAGCTTTATTTTACTGTGGCTGAGCTGGTACCCAAGTTGCAAGACCAACTCCTTTTTAACTCTTTCTTCTCTTTTCCTTAAGCAGAAGGAGTCTCTCCCTGTGGCAACCATTGCTGGGAAGGCACTGGGTCACACCTGAAGGCAGCAGGTGTTTATTCAAGGCCCAACAGCTCTTTAGTCAGCAGGTGATGAATCCTGCCAGGACTGGGTCCTTTCCTTCAAAGCAGTGGGTTCCCTTCTGGCCCATGGTAGCTCTAGAAGTATCTGGGAGATAGAGCCTGGCAAGGGGGCTTCAGGACTCTGCGTAGTGTTTTATTCTACTGTGGCTGGGATGGTATCCAAGCTGTAAGACAAGGTCCTCTTTACTTTCCCCTCTCCTTTCCTCTAAGAGAAAAGAGTCTCTCCTGGAGCTGTGAGCTGTGCTGCCTGGGGTTGGGGGACTGGTGACATAAACACTCCTTTGGCTCCCCAGCTGGTATCTCACTAGGCTGTGTGCACCCCAAGTCCACGGGCTCTGAGCTCAGCACAGCACCAGGACTTGCCCAGGAATTGCAGTCTTTGTGGCCTAGACCGCCTTTCAGATTTATTTAGGACCCTGAGGCACTTAAGCCAGTGGTGGTTGGGCTCGCCAGAACCTGACCACTGGGATGGATGATTCCTCTCTGGCTAGGGTTTCTCTAAGTGCTTCCTCTGTGGGCACTAGCTGAATTCTGCCCTGAGTTGCTTTCCACCATGACAGGGCAGCACTCAGTTCCAATGCAAAGTCACATAAGCTCACAAATTCTCTCTCTGTGCCAGGCAGCCAGCTGCTGCCAGAGGATGAGGGAGGGGTGGTGGTAGCAATTCAAGACTGTTTTTCCTACTCTCGTCATTGCCTTGTTCCTTTTTTTTTTCTTCTTCTTCTTCTTTTATGAGATAGAGTCTCACTCTGTCACCCAGGCTGGAGTGCAATGGCATGATCTCAGCTCACTACAACCTCCACCTCCTGCGTTCAAACAATTCTCCTGCCTTAGCCTCCGGAGTAGCTGGGACTACAGGTGTGCACTGCCATACTCGGCTAATTTTTGTATTTTTAGTAGAGACAGGGTTTCACTATGTTGGCAGCTAGGTCTCAAACTCCTGACCTTAGGTGATCTGCCCGCCTCAGCCTCCCAAAGCACTGGGATTACACGTGTGAGCCACCGCACCCGGCCATTGCCTTATATCTTGATGTGATGTTAAAACCAGCTACTGTGATTGCTACCTGAGTTTTGGTGCTCATGAAGGTGCTTTCTTGTGTGGATAGTTGTTCAGTTTGGTGTTCCTGCCAGGGAAGAGGAGGAGGAGGATCACTGGAAGGTTCTATTTGGCCATCTTGCCCCACTTCCCAGAAGAGTCTTGAATGTGCTGTTCCTTTTACCGTTAATCTCCACAGCTTCTGCATGGTCTCAGATGTAGCCTGGACAGGAGGCCAGATAAAATAAAGTTCAATAAACGTATGAGAGAAGGATAAACCAGGTGGGCTCCCAAAAAAGAGCCGGCTGGAGGGGAATGTCCAGTCTCAAGGACCACAATGAGAAGGATGTGGACACGGGGCAGCCTCTGGAGAGAGGCCTAGAAACCAGGTCTCTTGGGTGAAACAGGAAAGGGCAGTTTAAAGAAAGGCATCATCCCCAAATCTGATAAACCAATACACTCTATTTTTTAAAGTGTATTGGTTTATCTTTATTTGGCAGTCTTGGAACTCTTCCTTTTGTAGCTTCTCCCCTGGGCACAGGGAGCTGACATGATCTGAGAAGTTCCAGGGCAGGCAGAGTAGTGAAGAGCCTGGAAAGAACTGAGGCGCAGGAACTGTCTTTTTCGCTTAAAGCAGGCACAAAATTGGCGTTCAGTAAGTGTCTGTGGCACCACCGAATCCTGGAGTCAGGCTTCCGCTGGCCTGAGCACAGGTTGCTCGCGACCTGGCTGACCTCCACTGGCCCCAGATCCCCAGATGCGAAATGCCCCGTGGGCCAGGCGAGCAGCCGCGCTCAGAGATCCCTGCCCCGCGGCCCCGGCCCCGCCCTACTGAGGGTGCGCAGACGGCACCAGCCGTTTACGACGTGCCGGAAAGCAACGGCAACGGCAACGGCCGCAGCCAGCACCAGGCGGAGCGGGCCACCATGGGGGTGAGGGGAGGCCGCCCGCCGCGGGGACACGGAGGGGAGGTGGCGAGGGTCTGGGAGGCAACAGCTCGCGCCCGGAGGAGATGAAGCGAGTGGGTTCGCGCTGAAGGTGTAGGAGGCAGAAGGAGTTGTCTCCCTGTCGCACCCACGGCTGCGAATGCGGGAGGGTCGGGCAGGCGTGGGGCTGCGCAGGCACGGCTGACGCAGTCGCTCTGGCCCTCCCCCTCAGAAAATCGCGCTGCAACTCAAAGCCACGCTGGAGAACATCACCAACCTCCGGCCCGTGGGCGAGGACTTCCGGTGGTACCTGAAGGTGCGGCCGGGGCGGGGCCGGGGGAGAGGCGGCCCGTCCCGATCTCAGTGCTGAACCGGAGCCCTCCGGCAGTATGAGAAAATATTTAACCAGGCACATTAAGTGTTCGGGGTGTTCCTAGTTAGAATTTTACGTTTGCTTTTTATTAAAGTGTATTGGTTTATCTCTAATTGGCAGTCTTAGAAAGGTTCATTTTGTAGTTCTTCCTGTGTTAAATATTTCGTGGTCTGTAAACGGACACTAAACGAAATGCTACTTGAAGAGACGTTGTGATTATTTAATAAGGTGAATAGTTCGCCTTTCGTTTATTGATTTGGTTTTCTTTATTGTGAAATAGTTTAATTTTGTGCGTAATCCACCCTTCCTTTCCCCTCCCACACTGGTAAAGCTGGTACCCGAGTAGCATGGTGTACAGAGGCCTCCCCTTCCCCAACAGTTCGAGCCTCTTCACTCTTCCAGATCCCAGAGCTTCTGCTCTGTTTTCCTCCTGGTCAAAATCCCAGCATTCTTCTCTACCTCTCTAAAGCCCTGTTCTTCGGGAAGCTGCCTCCGGACTACTTTTATTTCCCAGAATTTTGAAGCCCGAATACCAGGGCTTACTTGGGAGAATCTGTTCTTCGGCTTGAAGAAGCAGAATCGAGTGAAGGAGACAGAAAAATAGAGTAACAATAGAGTGATAAATGCTTATACCAGTGACATACAGGGCCTGTGGGAACATAAAGCTAACCAAGCAGAGTGGGTCGGGGGCCTGCTGAGGCCATTTCTCTCTTTTTTTTTTCCCTTAATTGACACATAAGAATTGTACATATTTATGGGGTATATAGTGATGTTCCGATAAATGTATAGTTATCAGATCAAGGTAGTTAGCATATTCATCTCAAACGTATCATTTCTTTGTGTTGAGAGCATTTAATATCCTAGCTATTTGAAACTATCTATTATTGTCAGCTATAGTCATCCTACAGTGCTATAGAACACTAGAACTTATTCCTCCCATATAGCTGTAATTTTGTATCTTTTAACAAATCTCTCCGTATTCCCCCCCCCCCGCACCCCAGTTGAAGCCATTTCTGCACCAGAGGTGCCTCGAATCCCCGGCCACACTGAGCACTTCATAGAGGAGGGTAGGCACGCCAGCGTAGGAAACAGCCTTACCTATCCTTTGCCCAGAAATAAGTCTAGTTTTGTCCTTGTTGGGGCTGGTCTTAGGGATGAAGTGAGATTGCCAACAAGAAGGTAGGTCATGAGCCTGTCCACCTCCCACTGTTCTTACCCTTTCCTTGGTGTCTGCCCAGCTGAGCCATCTGCTTTACTAACATTCTTTTTCCTCCAAAGATGAAATGTGGCAACTGTGGTGAGATTTCGGACAAGTGGCAGTACATCCGGCTGATGGTAACTGTTCCCCCCCAACCCCCAACATAAACACTCACAAACACGCATACACTTCTGGTCAGGGATTTGGGGAAACTGGCCTTCATCTCTCCAGTTCTTTGCTCCCTGCTTTTTGTGGTTTGGAAGGGTAGGTGTCAGTGTGATCAGCACTGGATTCAGTAGGCATCTTTGAGGTATGAGGCAGAGTTCAAAATCAAGGGGAAGCCCTTTTTTTATTTTCCTCAGGAAGCCTTCCCAGGAGTCTTGTCCTAGTAAGTTACCCTTTCTGGGTCTTGGTCTCTTTAAGTGGACAATAAATGGTGGGCTCGATCTCCTCAGGACCGTACATCTAATTCATACCTGACTAAAAGTTCTGTTTGCTTTTTGCCAGGACAGTGTGGCACTGAAGGGGGGCCGTGGCAGTGCTTCCATGGTCCAGAAGTGCAAGCTGTGTGCAAGAGAAAATTCCATCGGTAGGTCAGGCTGTGCGTTCTGAGTTCTGCCAGGTTGGCCCACAGCTTCCTGGCACCAGGCTGAAAGTAGACTCATGTTACCTGAGGGTGGAGTCAGGCCTAAGATGCCAACACCTGTACAGCGCGATCTTTTTCAGGGCCACATGTGGGCACCTGGCTGGGGCCAGGGTATGGACTCAAGTCAACTTTGTGTTCTCTTTTCTGTTTCAGAGATTTTAAGCAGCACCATCAAGCCTTACAATGTAAGTTTGCTGCTGTAGTGGCAGGGATGGTGGGCTTAAATCCTAACTGGAGTTAGTAGGTCTGGGTTCTAGAGTCATGCCTGCATCAGAGTGACCTGCCATAGGACATTCACTCATGAACTTAGTTCTTCTTTGGCTCAGTCATTTATTCACTGTACACTGAGTGCTTGGTATATTGCCTCTTGCAGTGCCTTCTTATGAGGGCTGGGCTGTGGGAGCTCAGGGGACCTCTGACACAACCTAGCTGTTCAGTTTGCATCACTGAGAACACTTGCCTTGTCCTCATTTTAGGGGACTAGCAAGCTTTCTCTGAAACCATAGGTGGGGTAGTCCTTTGGTGCATCCCATCCTTTATAGCATCAGTGTTAACAAGTTAGCCCAAAGGTGAGGGAGGGAGTGTGTGCTGTGGATCTGTTTAAGAAAGCCAGTTATTTGTATTCACCTATTCCTTATTTGGTATTTATTTAAAGTATCTTGAGTTGTGCTAAATTCTTGGCTTTGTCCTGAAGTTAAAGAGAAATTAAATGAGGACTTGCCTTCTAGTACATAATAATCTAGTGGAAAATACAAAAAACAAGAATTGAACTAGGGCCCTAACAGAGAAGTGCCTTACCAGTGCCAGAGATGTGGTCAGTGTGCAGGAAATTATTTTACAGTGAATGACAGGATGAGACTGAATGTAGGGCATGGCACTTGTGGTCCCTAAGCCCATAGGTCAGGTAGGCATGAATTTCCTGGCCACCTACCCCCCAAGGGGTGCTCCCTCCACATACATAACAATTTCAAAGGCTGTAAGTCAGCCCTCTGCCCTTACTGCATGGCAGATGGTGAGCAAAGGCTATGGCTAAGTGTACTGGGTCTGTTTGGATGATCTAGAGACTTTGGACCTTAACATTCTTGTTCATATTTTTGGTGTTGATAATTTTATTTACTATTTATTGAGCACTGTGCTGGGCACTTTATATGCATTTCAAAATCTGACAATAAAATTGTAGAGGTTTCCTTGGCTCTATTTGACAGTTTAGGAATCTTGGGCCCAGAGGGGAAGAGAGGCAGAGCTTACCTTACATCCAGGCAGGTTGACCCCAGCATCCACACTCTTCTGCAACCTCCATGTCTACTGTCTACAGAAAGCTTCATAGGGAGCAGGTGCCCAAGGCAGGCTTCCTCTAAGAAGGGGATGAGTTCTTCCTGGGTCTCATGCTAGGCCTCCAGGGGCAGTAAGTGCCCATTTGGCAGGAAGGAGAGGGGCCATGGGGTCATCCTTAGAGCTCATTTGGGCCTACCTCCTCAACACACTTCCTTTCTAGGCTGAAGACAATGAGAACTTCAAGACAATAGTGGAGTTTGAGTGCCGGGGCCTTGAACCAGTTGATTTCCAGCCCCAGGTGTGTGTGTCTTTCTGGGGAGTCTTTGTCTTTGGGGAGGGGATGTATGAAGTGACAGCCAGAACTGTGCTACCTACAGAGACCATGGACTAGACATTCTCCTTTCTAGCGGTAGTAATAATTGTCCCTTATTAAGTGGCTGCTGTATGCTTGGGCACCCATGCCGTCATTTTTACATGTTACCACATTTAATCCTCATGGTAACCCTATGAATTTATTCATCCTGTTCTTCAGATGAGGAAGGAACTGAAGAGATTTTGCAACTTGCTCAGGGTCACACAGTAAGCAGTGGAGCTATAGTTTCAACCCAGATCTATCTGACTTGAGCTGGTGCTCATCCCCCTTTATTTGTGCATGTTTCACCTCACAACAAATCTGTGAGGTAGGCAGAAGAGCAAATACTTTATCCCCATTTTATAAATAACTAAGGTCCACCCTGGGAAATGACATGCCCAGGGGCCTTCAGGAAACCAGGGCTAGTGGAAGGGATTACGCTGCACCTGCTGCCTTCTGGTCCAGGGCTGTAATTCAGAGAAACCACCACTCTAGTTCTGAGGCAGCTGCCGGGTCCTGGAAGCTCAGCAGTTATTCCAAGACAGGTGCTCATACTGCATCTCTGTCCTCCATCCCAAAACTGTGAGAAGAGCCAGCAGCCTGGCCGGCCCTCACTTATAGCCCAATGCCTCCTTTTGCCAAGACTAACTGGTACCTTCTTGTGCCCTGCAGGCTGGGTTTGCTGCTGAAGGTGTGGAGTCAGGGACAGCCTTCAGTGACATTAATCTGCAGGAGAAGGTATGAGACTTGGGGGCTTTGGGAGGTACTGTAGGGCACCTGGTGGGAATTATTTTTTTGGTGGACAAGGCTCATCAATGGAAAGCCAACTTTGTATTTTTGTGCCTTTTGTTAGTGATTTTGCTGTTGAAATGGCCACAGGTATAGTGCTAAAGTGCTTTCTAATGTTCCTACATATGAGAAAGCTATGATGCCCCTTACAGAGAGAATACGTGTTAGATAAGCTTTATTCAGCATGAGCTGTAGTGCTGCTGGCTGTGAATTCATGAATCAACAATATATATTAAATAAGGTATCTTTAAACAGAAACACATAAAGCTAGATTATTGATTGGTTGATGAAAATGTGACCAGAGGCTCATAGGAACCTAAACCTGTATTTCCCCGGGGAGTATTCATTCAGTATTCCCTAATTCAGTGTTTGTGGTGGCTTTATTGCACCTAACTACCATGAAGAATAAGAAATAGTCTATATTACTGGACGTATTACTACCCTGCAGATAGAAAAGCCTTGTGCTCAAGCCTTGAAGGAAGGACAAAAACTTCATTTGCTTAGCACCTAATAACAGCGGCTAGCATTTACTGAGCTCTTATATATATATGCCAGGCACTCACTATGATGAGTGCTTTTTATTTTATGTATTTTTTGAGATAGTCTCACTCTGTCGCCCAGGCTGGAGTGCAGTGGTGCAATGTCAGCTCACTGCAACCTCTGCCTCCTGGGCTCAAGTGATCCTCCTACCTCAGCCTCCCAAGTAGCTGGGATTACAGGCACCTGCCACCAATCCTGGCTATTTTTTGTATTTTTAGTAGAGATGGGGTTTCACCTTGTTGGCCAGGATGGTCTCGGACCCCTGACCTCAAATGATCCACCTGCCTTGGCCACCCAACGTGCTGGGATTACAGGCATGAGCCACCACGCCCGGCTGCTGAATGCTTTTAAATATGTTACCTTATTTGATTCTTTCAACATTCAATATGAACTCCATTGTTGTCCTTTTTTTGTTTTTTTTTTTTTTTTTTAAATAGAAGACAGGACTCGGAGAAGAGGCTCAGAGAAGTTAAGTGATTTGCCCACAGTCATACAACTGAAAGAGCTAGAATTCAGGCCTGAGCTATCTGGCTCTGTTCAGGGTCATACATGTTCATGATTATTTGAGTCAGAGCCTGAACTGGGCCTTTGAAGTCCCAGTTTTCTGCCCTCCACACGGCTGCATTCTGCGTTGTGAGGCTAACAATGCCATTTTGTTTCCCAGGACTGGACTGACTATGATGAAAAGGCCCAGGAGTCTGTGGGAATCTATGAGGTCACCCACCAGTTTGTGAAGTGCTGATCCCTCTTCCTTCCCAGTTGCCCTTAAGAACTGAGAAAGGACAAAGTACTCTAAGCAGCAGAGCCCACAGAGGCTGGTTCCTTTGATCCTTGTCTCCTGGTGGCTATACGAAACCTTCACAATCTGCATGCTGGACTTTATTACAGTTTCCCAAGCCCCATCAATAAAGCCCCTGTTCATGCTGCACTGGTGCATGAAGGTGAAGTAAGGAGGCAGCTACTCCCTCCACAAATCGTGCAGCAGCAGTTCACTCCTTAGGAAAATGAAGAGTATTTTTAAGGAGATGGTATCTCCCCAGTCAAGGGCAAGTTTACAGAGATGAAACCGCGATCCCACCATCACTCAATGAGCCAGAAGCCAATGGTGACGTACTGTTACCTGAACTTACTGAACTTGCTGTTGGAAAGATGTTTGTGAGGATTAGGAATTAGGTTAAAAGAAATTAAGAACCATCTTCAAGCAAAAATTAAACTTTATTTCTGCTTAAACAATAAATATACCTGAGTTAGTTTTCCAAACCTTTCCTCCTGATTAAATGCCCTTAAAACTGAAATCTCTGATCTTCAGTTGTGATCTAGTCCCACGTGGAAATTACATGTTTAGCTTTAAAACCATGAGTTTAAAGCTCAAGCCTGTAGCTGGCTGCCTAGGCAGCTTATGATTAGTTTCACAGAACAGCACCCACTGGCTACACAGGCCCCAGTTTTTTTTTCTTTCTTTTTTTTTTTTTGAGACAGTCTCTGTCGCCCAGGCCAGAGTGCAGTGGTGCGATCTCAGCTCACTGCAACCTCCACCTCCTGGGTTCAAGCAATTCTGCTTCAACCTCCCAAGTAGCTGGGATTACAGGCACATGCCACCACACCCAGCTAATTTTTGTATTTTTAGTAGAGACGAGGTTTCACCATGTTGGCCAGGTTGGTCTCAAACTCCTGACCTCAAGTGATCCTCCCGCCTCAGCCTCCCGAAGGGCTGGGATTACAGGCATGAGCCACCATGCCCAGCCTCCCAGTTTTCATGATGAGGAAGTGATGGTAGCTTTTCATCTGCCCAGAAGTTAACTTTTGATGGATTTGCCTTCTAAGGCATCAAACATGTCTTCTAAGGCCTTCTCCACACATTGGAGAAACTCCCGGGCATTGCGGCCTGGGTAGGAAGAGACATTGCAGCCTATCCAGTTGTCATGAACAGCATACCCAACACCAAAGCCATCAGAGACCACAGGGGCAAAGCCCCCAAGGTTCACTGCTGGGCTGCTCAGCGTGCTCGTGGACAGGACATTGTGGTTTATCTGCCCGTATGCAGGGTCCAGGTAGAGCTCAGGCAAGATGATCCCTTTGGCTGCTGCCAGGTGCCGCAGAGCAAACAAGTGTCGGTCAAAGCCCTGGCCTGTGAGAAACAAAATGGAAAACCAGAGTCTCAGGATGGAAAAGGACCTCAGGAAAACCTCCCCACTCACCACATGGTAGGAATACCCCTCACAGCATCCTTGAGAGTGGGGGAAGGCTCTGTCTACCTCTATGCACACCACCAACTGACTAAACCTTCAGAGCAGCTCAAGCTAGAATATTTTAAATTATTTAGAAAATATGTTATGTCATGTTATATTTAAAAATAGCTGTCAACAGCTGAGCTAAAAATGAACCTAAAAGGAAAGCATAATTTTAAAGATTCGAAATCAGTTTAGTCAAAGAGTCAAGACAGTACAGGAAGAGAGCTATGGACTCAAAAACTACGATAAAACTAAAAGTCTGATTCAAGTGTAAAAAAGATTGAGTCAGTGGAACAAAATGGAAAGTCTGTTTGACCAGGGTTCGAATCTCAGTCTTACTACTAACTTGCTGTGTAATGGGGCCAGTGGCTTGGTTTTCTCCCTATAAAATGGAGGAAGAGAAGACTAGAATGTCTTGGAGGTCCCTTTCACTTCCAGCACTTCATAGCCACATGAAAGGACAATATGACCCTCCACGTCCTTTCTAGGTCTTGAATTTTATCAAAAAAAGGTAACGATGGATGACAATTGGGAAGAGCTTCTGAGATGACCTATTTACAGAGAGCAGACACATTACAACTGAGGTGAAGTTAGTGGGGCCGTAAGT
The DNA here is from genome assembly GCF_028878055.3 of Symphalangus syndactylus. NCBI lineage: Eukaryota > Metazoa > Chordata > Mammalia > Primates > Hylobatidae > Symphalangus > Symphalangus syndactylus. The sequence continues at coordinate 42,769,455 of NC_072434.2, read as the reverse complement.
TTAGAAATCCTAAATTTTCAAAAGTGAGTGATAACCAATGAGTAATAGAAAAAGGAGGCTGGGTGCAGTGGTGCACGCCTATAATCCCTAGTGCTTTGGGAGGCCGAGACAGGAGGATTGTTTGAGCCCTGGAGTTTGAGACCACCTTGGGCAATACAGTGGGACCTCATCTCTACAAAAAAATTTTAAAAATTAGGCCCGGCATGATGGCTTACGCCTATAATCCCAGCACTTTGAGAGGGTGAGGCGGGTAGATCATGAGGCCAGGAGTTTGAGACCAACCTGGCCAACATAGTGAAACCCCGTCTCTATTGAAAATATAAAAATTAGCTGGGCACGGTGGCGTGAGCCTGTAGTCCCAGCTACTCAGGAGGCTGAGGCAGGAGAATCGCTTGAACCCAGGAGGCAGAGGTTGCAGTGAGCTGAGATTGTGCCACTGCACTCCAGCCTGGGCAACAGAGCAAGATTCCATCTCAAAAAAAAAGTAAAATATCAGCTGGGCATGGTGGTGCATGCCTATAGTCCCAGCTATTTGGGAGGCTGAGGAAGGAGGATTGTTTGAGCCAAGGAAGTTGAGGCTGCAGTGAGCCATGATTGCACCACTGCACTCCAGCCTGGGTGACAGAATGAGACCGTGTCTCCAAAAAAAAGAAATGGCCGGGCACGGTGGCTCACACCTGTATTCCTAGCACTTTGGGAGGCCGAGGCAGGCGGATCACCTGAGGTCAGGAATTCAAGACCAGCCTGGCCAAAATGGCAAAACCCCTTCTTTACTAAAAATGCAAAAATTATTAGCCAGGCGTGGTGGTGGGTGCCTATTATCCCAGCTACTCGGGAGGCAGAGGCAGGAGAATCACTTGAACCTGGGGGCGGAGGTTGCAGTGAGCCGAGATCACGCCATTGCACTCCAGCCTGGACGAAGGAGGGAAACTCTGTCTCCAAAAAAAAAAAAAAAAAAGAAAGAATTAATGCGTCACAGCTGAAAGTGACCTTAAATGAGGACAAAGTCATGCATTTCCCCACCCCTGCTTAGGAGGCAAGAACATTCTGATCCCTAGTGGCTAGTGTGGCTGTTCAGACTGCTAGGGTAGAAAAGAAAAATTTGGGGAGTTGGCGATGGATTAAACCTAGTGAAGGGGTAGAAATCAGATTTGGAGTAGAATGATTTAGACTTGCTGACCCAAGCACTGAGGACAAGACCCAAGGGCATGCTCCTCACCCCTGCCTCACCCATTGCTGCTTCTTTGGTCAGCTGGCCATGGTACTTGGAGCACTCAACCATCATCCGCTGAAGCTCGCCAGCGCTGTGCCTGGAGGGCTCCCTGACAAAGGCCTCAGAACACCTCTTTGTATAGATGGAGGCCGGGCGGATGGTCTCAGTGCGGCCGTGCTTGAATGCGGCAGTGCTACAGGACTCGTAGGTGGCCACTGTCTGCCCGTACTGCCGCAGGAAGGCCATCTGGAATGCCAGCTGGGCAACTGCGTCAGGGCTCAGCTTTTGCTTCTTCAGGAATTCTTTGCCTCCTCTCTGAAATTGGACGCAGTCAATAGTGAGGGTTTTCATGGTGGCATCAAATTTTTCCTTAGCAGCTGTGATGCCAGTCTTTAAGGCATCAGTCAGCTTGAAGTTGAGTTTCTGCACGGTGACAGTAGAGTCAGTGGTAGCTGGCTGGCTCTGTGGAGTGACGGCAGGGGTCTGAGTGCTGTCTTTAAATACTTCATTAAAAAATCTGAGCACTGCCACACCATCACCCCAAGAGTGCTCAAAGTGGACGGCAGCAGAGCCATCCTTGGCAATAATGAGGTTAAAGGATTTATCAAACCAGCGGTTTGTGCCATCCCCATGCAGCATATTGTGGGACAAGTGGACAAGGTCCTTAATGGGGAAGTCATCTAGGCAGAGGCAGAACACTGCTGAGTCCACTTTCCTCAGGCTGTCCTCATTGCCACTACTTATCAGCTTCTGCCTGAGCTCTGCCCAGATGTCTCGGTTCTCACTGGTCAGGTATGCCAGAGGAAACTCGGGGGCGGGGCTGCTGTCTGAGAGAATGTACTTCAGATGCGCCTGGATTTCCGAGGGGCTCACAATGTTCCCATCTTGATCCAGGACATCAAAGATATAAAAATTTCCTTTCCTTAGGACCAGGAGGTGTCTGGCCTTGTCATCGGTGAAGAGTTCATCACGACTGGGTTTGGGTAAACGAGTTGAGTTGAAAAGCCGAAAATACTGGGACATATCCAGGGGATATGCATTGACCAGGTAGGCCCCATACCAGGACAGAGAGGAAGGCACAAAGCGTATGAGTCTCTTGAAGGTGTCAGTGTCGCTTTTTGCAGGGTTCAAGTGGAACACTTCTGGCTCCAGAAGGCCAGCCCGGAGTGTCTTCAGAAACCGGATGGCAGAAACAGCCATGTTGGTTGCCCGGGTGAGCTGGTCGTTATACTCAGATTTTGGGTCAGGATTGAAAGCCATAAATGGATTAAAGTTCAGAACAATGGAGTCTCGAGCAGATAGGTACATATCAAACCAGGGTCCTAAAAAATAAAAAGAAAAAAATAACATAAAATGTTAATGCTGTCCCTAAAAATAAAATTTGAAGAAGAAAAAAAATTCAAGCATAGGTAAAGGAGATGGCATCAACCTCCAAAGAGAATTCTCTGAATGTTTTTGCTCTGCAATAATTCAAGACATATAAATGGGGTCATACAATGTATGGTGTTTTGCATCTAGCATCTGTCACTTATAATAATGTTTTTGTTTTGTTTTTTTGGAACGGAGCCTCGCTCCTGTTGCCCAGGCTGGAGTACAGTGCCGCAATCTCGGCTCACTGCAACCTCTGCCTCCTGGATTGAAGTGATTCTCCTGCCTCAGCCTCCCGAATAGCTGGGATTACAGGCGCCCTCCGCCATGCCCAGCTAATTTTTGGATTTTTAGTAGAGACACGGTTTCACCATGTTGGGCAAGCTGGTCTCAAACTCCTGACCTCAGGTGATCCACCTGCCTCGGCCTCCTAATAATGTTTTTAAGGTTCATCCATGTTGTAGCATATAAGTTCTTCATTTCTTCTTACCACTGAATAATGTTCCATTAATGGATATACTATATTTTGTTTATCCACTCATCAGGTAATAGACATTTGAACTGTTTCCGCTCTTTATTATGAATTATATTGCCTTTTTTTTTTTTTTAAAAGATACACAGGATTTCTGTCATCCAGGCTGGATTGCAGTGGTGTGATCATGGCTCACTGCAGCCTTGAACCCTGGGCTCAAGTGATCCTCCCACCTCAGCCTCCCAAGTAGCTAGGACTACAGATGCACACCACCAGCCTGGCTAATTTTTTTTATTTTTTGTAGAGATGGGGTCTTACTATGTTGCTCAGGCTGGTTTCAAGCTCCTGGCCTCAAGTAATCCTCTCACCTCAGCCTCTTAAAGTGCTAGGATTACAGGTGTGAGCCACTGCGCCTAGCTATTAAGAATTATGTTGTTATGAACATTCTTATACATGTTTTTGTATGGACATAGCTAGGAATGGAATTGCTATCACATGGTAAGTCTCTGTTTAACCTCTGAGGAACTGCCAGGATGTTTTCCAAAGTGGCTGCACCATTCCCACGAGCTGTCTATGAGCGTTCCAATTTTTCCACATCCTCAGCAGCACTTGTTATATGTCTTGTTGTGTAGAGATATTCTGGTAAGTGTAAAGTAGTATAGCATTGCAGATTTGGTTTGCATTTTCCTAATGTTTATTACTTGCTTTTTCTTCCTCTTCTGTTTCCTTTCTTGGTTTAAAGGAATAAAATATGGTAACACTCCACTTGCATTCATGCTGGAACAGAATAGTTAATTCCCACCCCATCTCTTTAGGTTTCTCTTACTTCATCTCCTTTCAGATACTTGATTGCCCCCCAATAAGGGGGGAACATCTTCCTTGTCCTTCTGTGTACAGTGTACATTTGTGCACTCCCTGTTTAGAAAGTACTCAAAAAGCTATTATAACTATCAGTGCATGGATCACTCAGACTAGCCCTCTGAGTTCCTATAGATGTTTTACCTGTAAAAATTCCAGAAGCAATATTTTATCAGAAAATATGTCAGGGAAAGTTCCTGCTGGGATTAGTAAGCATGAATAAACTCTATAAATAAGGAATATCTTTCATTCGGGCAAATAATGTTCATATGTATAGCACTGGGAAAAGGATTAATAGATGCAGATTTGTCTATTACTCATTTGTTGGTCCATCCACTCATTCCATCCCTTGAGAATCAGTGCTGTGCCAGGCCTTGGTCCAGAGGATTTAGAGAGGAATAGGACATGGTCTCTGATTCTGAAAAACTCTGGTGAAGGAGGCAAATAATTAAAACATAATGCAATGCACTAAAATGGTGAGAGAAAAGTACTGGTGGATAAGATATATTTGATGAAAGAAGACATAAATTCATGCCTCTGACCCCCCTTTAGCAAAAGAATTTCAAAGAGACATAAACCAGTCAGGCCAAGAGAATGGGAGATGAGAAAACAAATACTGGAAGCTGGAAAGCACTTATGCAACTGGTAATGACTAAAGCAGACTCGAGAAAGCCAATCCTAAATTGGCAGGAGAGAAAGCCAAGAAATCATATGATTTGCAAAGCAGAACCCCCAGAGGGCTCAGTAATTGGCAACCTAGATACATCTGGTTGAAGAACTGTTCAATTATATCACCATATACCACAACCTGAGATTCCCTTCTCACTCTGGTAGAAGACTTAAGTTTTACTCTCTGGAGATAATAAAACTGGGGGCTGGGTGCAGTGGCTCATGCTGGTAATCCCAGCAATTTGGGAGGGGGAGGTGGGTGTATCATGAGGTCAGGAGATCAAGATCATCCTGGCTAACATGGTGAAACACCGTCTCTGCTAAAAATACAAAAAATTAGCCAGGCGTGGTGGCACGTGCCTGTAGTCCCAGCTACTCAGAAGGCTGAGGCAGGAGAATCACTTGAACCCGGGAGGCTGAGGTTGCAGTGAGCCGAGATCGCACCACTGTACTCCAGCCTGGGTGACAGAGTGAGACTCTGTCTCAAAAAATAAATAAAACAAAACTGGGAGACCTGAATCACAGTTGAGATCTCAAACCTTCTTCCCTTACTTACCCTACCTTCTACAATAGCAACCTTTTGGCAGTTTACTGGAAAAGCCTCCCTAGGGAATCTAACCCAATTACACTACCATTAGGGGCAACCCAGGGAAGCAGTTTAGCTGGATCACTGTATTAGTCTGTTTTCACACTGCTATAAAGAACTACCTGAGACTGGATAATTTATAAAGAAGAGAAGCTTAACTGACTTAGTTCCACATGGCTGGGAAGGCCTTAGGAAACTTAAAATCATGGCAGAAGGCAAAGGGGAAGCAAGGCACATCTTACACAGCAGCAGGAGAGAGAACAAGCGAGGAGTAGGAACTGCCAAACCCTTTTAAACCATCAGATCTCATGAGAACTCACTATCACAAGAAAAGCATGGGGGAAACTACCCCATGATCCAATCACCTCCCACTAGGTCCCTCCCTTGACACTTGGGGATTATTACAATTCAAGATCAGATTTGGTTGGAGACACAGAGCCAAACCACATCATTCCGCCCTGGCCTCTCCCAAATCTCATGTACTTCTAACATTTCAAAACATAACCATGTCTTCCCAATAGTCCCCCAGAGTCTTAACTCATTCCAGCATTAACTCAAAATTACAAGTCCAAAGTCTCATCTGAGTCAAGGCAAGTTCCTTCTGCCTATGAGTCTGTAAAATCAAAAACAAGTTAGTTATTTTCAAGATACAATGGTGTTACAGGCATTGGGTAAATGCTCCCATTCCAAAAGGGAGAAATTGGCCAAAACACAGGGGCTAGAGGCTCCATGCAAGCCTGAAATCCAGCAGGGCAGCCATTAAATCTTAAAGCTCCAAAATAATCTTTGGCTCCATGTCTCACATCGAGGGCATGCTGATGTAAGGGGTGGGCTCCCAAGGCCTTTGGTAGCCCTGCCCTTGTGGCTCTGCAGAGTACAGCCCCATGGTTGCTTTTAGAGGCTGGCGTTGAATGCCTGTGGCTTTTCCAGGCACATGGTGCAAACTGTCGGTGGATCTACGATTTTGGGGCTGAAGGGCAGTGGCCCTCTTCTCACAGTTCCACTAGGCTCCCCATTGGGAACTCTGTGTGGGGGCTCTAACCCCATATTTCCCATCTGCATTGCCCTAGTAGAGGATCTCCGTGAGGGCTTCACCCCTGCAGCAGACTTCTGCCTGGACATCCAGGTGTTTCCATATAGCCTCTGAAATCTAGGAGGAGGTTTTCTCTTTTTTTTTTTTTTTTTTTTTTGAGTTGGAGTCTTGCTCTGTCACCCAGACTGGAGTGCAGTGGTGCTATCTCGGCTCACTGCAAGCTACACCTCCTGGGTTCACGCCATTCTCCTGCCTCAGCCTCCCCAGCAGCTGGGACACAGGTGCACGCCACCACACCCGGCTAATTTTTTTTGTATTTTTAGTAGAGACAGGGTTTCACCATGTTAGCCAGGATGTTCTCAATCTCCTGACCTCATGATCCACCAGCCTCAGCCTCCCAAAGTGCTGGGATTACAGGCGTGAGCCACCGCGCCCAGCCGGAGGAGGTTTTCAAACCTCAACTCTTGTTTTCTGCACACCTGCATACCCAACACCATGGGGAAGCCTCCAATGCTTGGGGCTCGCACCCTCTGAAGCAATGGCCAGAGCTGTGCCTTGGCCCCTTTTAGCCATGGCTGGAGCTGGAGTGCCTGGGACACAGGGCACCATGTCCCAAGGCTGCACAGAGCAGCAGGGCCCAGGAAACCATTTTTCCCTCTTAGGCCTCTGGGCTACTGTAAAGATCTCTGAAATGCCCTCAAGACATTTTCCCCATTGTCTTGGCTATTAACATTTGGCTTCTCATTACTTATGCAAATTTCTGCAGCTTGTGGCTTGAATTTCTCCCCAGAAAATGGGTTTTTCTTTTCTACTGCATGGTCAGGCTGCAAATTTTCCAAACTTTTATGCTTTGCTTCCCTTTTAAACATAAGTTCCAATTTCAGATCATCTCTCTGTGAATGCATATGACCATATGCTTTCAGAAAAAGCCATCTTGATGCTTTGTTGCTTAGAAATTTCTTCTGTCAGACACTCTAAATCATCTCTCTCAAGTTCAAAGTTCTGCAGATTTCTAGGACAGGGACAAAATGCCGCCAGTCTCTCTGCTAAAGCATAGTAAAGAGTGACCTTTGCTCCAGTTCCCAATAAGTTCCTCATCTCCATCTGAGACCACCTCAGCCTGGACTTCATTGTCCATATCTCTATCCACATTTTGGTCAAAACCCTTCAACTCTCTAAGAAGTTCTGTCTGACATCTTCCTGTCTTCTTCTGACCCCTCCAAACTGTTCTAACCTCTGCCTATTAACCAGTTCCAAAGTTGTTTCCACATTTTCAGGTATCTTTGTAGCAATGCCCTCCTGCTGGTACCAATTTTCTATATTAGTCTGTTTTCACACTGCTATAAAGAACTACCTGAGACTGGGTAATTTATAAAGAAAAGAGGTCTAATTGACTCACAGTTCCTTGTGGCTGGGGAGGCCTTAGGAAACTTACAATCACAGCGCAAGGTGAAGGGGAAGCAAGGCACATCTTATGTGGCAGCAGGAGAGAAAGCGAACAAGTGGGGGAACTGCTGAACACTTTTTAACTATCAGAGCTCGTGAGAAACCACTCACTATCATGAGAACAGCATGGGGAAAACTGCCCCCATGATCCAATCACCTCCCTCCAGGTCCCTCCTTCAACACGTGGGGATTACAATTCAAGATGAGATTTGGGTGGGGACATAGAGCCAAACCGTATCAATCACATTAGAGCAAAGCCTGTAACTGACAAGCCTCACCCTCATCCACATAGCTTCCATGAGCTTTTTAATATCTCACTCATATCTAAGACAACACAGGATTATGAAGTATCTGAAGAAAGAAAAGGGCAAAGCAAACAGGAGAAAAGCAACTTGGAGGCAACAGACTATGAAGAGAGATCTTAAAAAAAAGTTATCAGAGATAAATTATTTTTAAAAAGAACACCATAAGAAGAAAAATGAGCTTGTGGAAGTAAAAAATAGAAAAGCAGGAGTTTTAAAAACAGACAGGTTGAGAGATTAAAAGTAAGTAAGTCTCCCAAGAAAATGCAACAAAAAGAGTAAGAGATGAAAAATGTGAGAGAAAAGAAAATTAGAGGATGAGACCCAGAAATTCTACACCTGAATAATAATAGAGTTCCACAGAGAAAAAAAGTGGAGAGGAAGAAATCCAAAGAAATAAAACAAGAAAATATCCCAGACCTGAAGGATGAGATTCCAGATTCAAAGGACTCACAGAGTGGCCCAAGACACACTAAAACACATTAGCTGAAATTTCAAAACACTGGGGACAAACAGAAAATTCTAAAAAGCTTCCAAAGGCAGAGAAAAGAAGTGTCAAAAGATTAAGTCTCAGAATAACATTAGATTTACCAACAGCAACACTGGATGCTAAAAGACAATGGAGCAAAGGCTCCAAAATTCTGTGGGAAAATGATTTCAAACCCGGCCAAACAAATTATCAATGAAGTATAAGGGCCATTTTAAAATTTTTGCTTCCCATGTTCTGTTTCCAGATAGTAAAGGGAATATGTGCTCTGATTTAAAAAAGAAAAAAGCCAAGAAATAAGAAAATATGAAAGACAAGAAACATGAGTCCCAACATGAGAAAGAGATGACAGATGCCCCAGCTGATGGTGAAAGAGCACAGGAGAGCAGCTTCACAGTAGGCCAAGAGGTTCACAAATCCAGACTACAGCATGTCGCAAGTTCTGGAAGAAGTTTCGTCAAGAAGACCAAAATGGATAGAATGTCCAATCTGCTTTCATGTATTGAGAGGAGATTCAGACAGCTTGGGAAGAGTCTGGGGGTAAATTCGTAAGCACATAGAAAACTAAACAAGAGAAAGGATGGAAGAATTATTAACTTCAGAGAAAACAAAAAGTTTGTACTGGAAAGGAAAAACAATCCCAATATGCTACATGAGTCAGCTGACCCTAGTGTTTCTATGATCATAATAGCATAAAACTAGATACTGAGTTATCCAAAATTACAAATCCCTATGCTGTGAAAATGAGGGGATAGGAATTACATGTATACGCATCCCACATATGTGGTGGGATGTAAAATACTGCTGAATTCTAATCTTCTACAGTGAGATGTCAATAGCTAATGACTAAAGCGAAAAAATCAAGATGCAGTAATGTAAGTATCTAATTTAGAGACACGGGGGTATATAACAAAAGATTTAGGAGCTGAAAGAGAGAAGTGGGAAATAAGGAGATGATAAGGAAGTTGCTCTTTTTCCTAACAAGCCTTATAGAACTATCTGATTCTTTAAACTATATGCATGTATAACCTTGGTAAATATATAAACTAAATTAAAAGAAGTGCTGTAGGAACAGAGGTGGAAGCAACCAACTCTGAATGGAGAGGAAAAAGGACTGAGAAAGTTTCACAGAAAACCATCCTCCTTGGATCTTAAAAGAAGAATTTGCCAGGCAAAAAAATGGTAGTGGGAACAGCATGGATAAAGGCACAGAAGAATGAAAGACTAATGGTTCAGGGAGCAATGAGGAGTTTAGCAGGAAGTATGTCAAGGTGGGTGGTGAGAGAAGAGGCTGGAGAGGACAGTTCTGTCTGACAGTGAAGGACCCAGAATGATACAGGACATAGGACTTAATCCTGCATCCTTTTCAGACAGGACCATTGATTAGGTTCTGCCTCAATCCCATCTACAGAGAAGGCTGGCCATCGTTCTTGAGCATGGGCTCCAGTCAACACCTCAGTAGAGAAGGAACACACTCAGCCTTAACATTTACCTCAGGAAGGGAGGATGAGACGTTACTTCATTTGCTGGTCTCACCAAAAATATCTCTGAGACCAAAACAGGAGAGAATATGCCTTACTTTTCATTATGGAGGGCTCTGGGAGAAATCAAACGCACAGCCCAGCCTACCTACCCGAAATGTAGCTTGTATGTTTATTCTGTTTGTCCTGAGCAACCAGCTGCTTGTGCAGTTCTTTTCCAATCCCATTTTCAAAACTCTTGCAAAATTGTTCTGTTTTCCTAAAACATTCAAGAAAAGACAAAATCAAACCATGGTAGGGAATACAGGATTTTTAGGTTCATGGCGAGGAACTCATAATAGAGTTTTGGGTCCCCAACAGCATAGCCCTAAAACCTGGAATGAGATCAGAAAGTACCTCTAACCAGAACAGCAATCAATCTAAAATTGATAATCTAGACTACCTTCTTAAAATGGATGATTAGGAAAATCAAACAACATCTCACAAAATAATCCATACCCTAGGAGGCAGTTTGGCATGGAGAAAAGGACACAAGCTCTGGAGTCAACAGAAGTTAAGTCTGAATCCTAGCTCTGTTGCTTTTCAAACTGTGTGATCTTGGATAAGTTACTTGATCTGAGTCTCAGTTTCTTGATGTGTAAAATGGATAATAATACCACTTTACAAGATTAAAAATATTTATAAAGCTAAGGATTTAGAATATCCTAAAACATAATACTCAATAACTGGTAGCTATTACCATATCAAGAGAAACTTTAAATGACTAATAACAAATATTTGAAAACAGAGGCCTAGATTATGGATAATTCATGTTTCTCCATCACTGTCCAGTGAAGAGTTCTGTGATTCCAACAACAATGCCAGTTACCTGTACAGAAAAATTTCCATTATGGAAAAAGAGTACTACACTAGGCTGTAAGAACTTAATGCAATCCACTTTTTGACAATATTTGATATTATTTTCCAATTCCATGCTGTATTTGCTTCCTAGGACTGCTATAACAAAACACCACAAACTGGGTGGCTTAAAACAACAGAAATTTATTCTCTCACAGTTCTGGAAGCTTTAAGGACAAAATCCAGGTGTCAGTAGGACTATATCTTCTCTGAAGACTGGGGAACAATCTGTTGCATGGCTTTCTCTTAGATTCTGGTGTTGCCAGCAATCCCTGGCATGCCTTGGCTTGTTGACACATCACTCCAATCTCTGCCTGTGTCCTCACATGGCTGTCTCTGTGTCTTCTTACAAGGACACCAGTCATATTTAATTAAAGACCCACACTACTCCAGTAGGACCTCATCTTAACTAATTACATCTGCCACAACCCTAATTCCAAATAAGATCATATACTAAATTTCATGGAAAAGGGCATAAATTTTGGAGGCATGCTATCCAACTCAATAAACATGCTCACAACACAGACTTCTGGTCTGCCGTATGGTCTCCTCAGTGGACCTCCCTTCCAAGGGTACATGCTCTCTATAAATGACCAGGACCAGTGAGCCTCCCAGGTACACCTGCTAAGGGAAAGTACACATTTGGCATTCTGGCTTATAAACTATCTCCTGTTGAGCCTGTTTAGAGGAACTCTCAGGGCTTGGTCAGTCCTTCATGAATGAAAATCTATTTCCTGAACTTGCAAATGTACAACTCGGTTCTGGGTTCCTGGAGACCCAGCCAAGTCACAGACATTCCCTGAAGCTTGGTCCACCACTACTTGCCAGCCTATCTTGAACCACCCCAACTATGCTCACCCAAGGTTCTCAGTGTTTACCTGAACTGGCCATCATCCAAGAGAGGCTTCTGTGCACTGAGGTATCTCCTAATGGTGTCTTCAAGTTTGGGAATAGGCAGCCTGGGGAGAAAGCAGGGTCAGTGTAAGGCTGACGGTATGTGGAAGAGGTTAATTAGCTTTACAAGCTAATGAACTGATTACTAGACCATTAATTTCCTCCCCCAAAACCAATAATCGGATGCGACTGACAAATCAGAATCAGTGGGTTTACTAATGCCAAGTATATCAATGGTAACTCTACTTTTAAGGAAAATAACAACTAAATCTTTAAGTAAAATACGAATATAATTATTTTAAATAATAATAATAGATTCAAAATGGGGAAGCAGAAGCTGCCCCAAGCATTCCTGTTTTCTGGTCACAATGGTAACACCTGTGCTAACACTGTATTGGCCCTGATTTAATTCTACCCTTAGTTTGAACAACTGCATTTTTCCCCCCTAGGATAAAATGAAAAGGTTCTATTTTTTAAATTTTCTTCTGCATTTTACAACAGATAATTATATAAGAGTGAAACACAGATCTGTCCAAGGGCCAGCCATATATAGGGGCTACAGTCACTGAAAGGTAGCAATCGACCAGTAAGCCATGCCCAGACACCGGGAACGCCATTAGGAAGAACCAAATAGTTCCTGTGCTTAAATAACAGGAACAGCAATTTGCCTACTTATCATTCTGTCTACTAGTGATTCCCAAAGATGGCTATGGTGATGAAGTTACTGGCTTATTGTGAAATGAGAACGCATGGACAGTAAAATGAGGTGTATTTTCTCTTTCATTGGTTTTATTGAAGGAAATATCCCCTAATAGCAAAACAATCAGAGTTTGTTAGGTTGCCTCTACCAACCCAAAATTGATATGCAACATACTGAAATGTATCAGTCATTTAGGAAAACTGAAACATGATACATGAAGCAGTTTAAAAGCCTAATATAAGATATACTGTGGTTCATCAGTTTATTTTTAATGCATGTTTATCCATAATATGACAAAAATAAATTATTTACTGCCATTATGGACTTAGACTGCACTAAGTACCCATTTACAACACTTTAACACCATAGATCCCCTTACATTCACTGACTTACTCAGAAAATTTCACCAATACGTCCAGTTACGAGTACACGGACATGCCCTTCCACAATCAGTATTCCCACATCTCAATGCTGGATTACAACCCCCGGGAGCGCGCCCTCTATACCTGGAACAACGGCCACCAGGTGCTCTACAATGTCACCCTGTTTCACGTCATCAGCACCTCTGGGGACCCCTGAGCCAATGCTGTGGCTCAGGCTGCTGCCTGGGGGGCCTCCGGGGGCTGGGGGCCCTTTTCATTCTGCCTGTGTCCCTCAAGGGTGATCTCTCTGTCTCTGTCACGCCCTTTCTCCCCGCCTTTTTGCTGGGCTTTTGTTCTCTGCCTGTGTATTTCTATTTTTTCAATTTCCCCTCTTCTCCTTTATTGATCTCTGCTTTTAATACACCACTTCTTTCTTTCTGCCTTTTTATGGATGTCTTTTTCTTTTTATGGCTCTGGTTCTCCAGTTCTTTCCCTGTCTCTTCCTCTCTCTCTCACTCTCTGTCCTTCCACCCCTCCCTCCCTGCTTCCCACCCATTCCTCATCCCTCACTCCCACCCCCACCCCCACCCCCAGGAGTTGAGTGCATGGATCTGTTTCTTTTTTTATTTACACTTTTTCTTTCCGGTTTGCTGGAATAAACAGGAGCTTTGACATTTGGAAAAAAAAAAAAATTCCAAATACTATCTCAGCTACGTCATAATTCCAGTTGCCTACATATGTTTAAGGTTTAGTTTTATTACAGTAGGGATATTCATGAAAGTTTACCTTCTTCCTTTTAAACAAAATTCTACATTAGAGACAATGGCAATTTGATTTTAAAAAGTCCTACTTAAGGCCGGGCGCGGTGGCTCACGCTTGTAATCCCAGCACTTTGGGAGGCCGAGGCGGGCGGATCACGAGGTCAGGAGATCGAGACCACGATGAAACCCTGTCTCTACTAAAAATACCAAAAATTAGCCGGGCGTGGTGGCAGGCGCCTGTAGTCCCAGCTACTCGGAGAGGCTGAGGCAGGAGAATGGCGTGAACCTGGGAGGCGGAGCTTGCAGGGAGCCGAGATTGTGCCACTGCACTCCAGCCTGGGCAACAGAACGAGACTCCGTCTCAAAAGAAAAAAAAAAAAGTCCTACTTAAAAATTTCTAGAGTGAAGCTGGGCATGGTGGTTCATACCTGTAATCCCAGCACTTTGGGAGGCCAAGGCAGGCAGATTGCTCGAGTCCAGGAGTTCAAGACCAGCCTGGGCAACATGGCGAAACCCTGTCTCTACAAAAGATACAAAAAATCAGCCAGGCATGATGGTGCATGCCTGTGGTCCCAGCTACCTGGGAGGCCAAGGGCAGATCACTTGAGGTCAGGAGATTGAGACCAGCCTGGCCAACATGGTGAAACTCCATCTCTACTAAAAATACAAAAATTAGCCCGGCGTGGTGGCGCATGCTTGTAATCCCAGCTACTTGGGAGGCTGAGGCGGGAGGATCCTTTGAACCCGGGAGGCAGAAGTTGCAGTGAGCCAAGATAGGGCCACTGCACTCCAGCCTGGGCAACGGAGCAAGACTCTGTCTCAAAAAAAACAAAACTGTGGCTCAGTGAATTTAACAGAATTGCCCAAAATTATAGCTAAAGACTTGCAGATCCAGAATCTGCAACTACATTCTACCAGACCTCAAAGTCAGGGCTTTTCACCAAGTGTGACATCAATGAGTGAGTGTGAAAGATTATACATTTTACCAGTCTAGAATCTAAGCGAGAGAAGGAATCTCATCTCTCATCTAACTCCCAATTTACAAATAAGGTAATGGAGGTCTGGGGGAGGTTGGTTGCTTAAGGTTATGCATAGGTGACTAGTGGTACTATTTGAACCGGAGTTTGAATTGGTACCTCCAGATTCCTACAGACTGTGCTATGGATGGGGTTGGAATAAATGATCTTGAATATTCTTTCCAGCTTTCCAATTCTAAAGTGCAGAAAATCTCTCTGATCTTAAACCTGGGTGGGGCCCAGGCCTGCCTGAAAGTCAGTGACCATCTGACTCTGAACTTGGCAAGTGAAGACAGGTTCTGTCAGTCCTCACCTTTCACCCATATACTAGCTCAGCTCATACACACAGGCTGACAGGATGGAAGCATGTACCAGGCTTATTCCACAGGCACAAAGCCCCTTTTTCTTCCTCCCTCCTGCCACGTGTAGATAATCTCATTTTCATGTCTTAGATGTTTGCACAAAATGTAATTTCACAAGAATCACTCGATCCTCCTGAGAGGGTGAAGGTATGTAGTAATGACGTTGGGTTAAGTGGTCCCAGATGCAGAGAAAAATAACAACCCAGCAGCTCGGGTGAGGCCTGTGACACAATGTTTGTTCCACACATGGGGAAGAAGCCTGGCCTCTAGCTCTTGGAGTGTGGGGAATCCCTGAGGGCAGTTTGGTGAGAAATAAGGTGAGAAGGGTCTTTGAGACAAATTTTGAACTTGGCTCCAGGAACTGAGTTACTCACTAAGTTAGAAGTTAGTTTAGGTTTGGTTTAGAGGGTGAAGAAAATTTCTAATATTGAAGGAGACCTGGCAACTCAGACGAAAGCGGAGTTCGAAGGCTGGGAGAACTGGAAGCCGGATTTAAGAAAGTACTGGGGGAGGGAAGGGGAAGAGGATTTACTAGGGCTATTTTCAGAGGGGAAGTCGATTCTGAGTGAAGTGTTTCGAAGGCAGGGTAGCCCGTGGTGAGAAGAGAAGTTTGGGTGGGCCCTTGATCTGAGTATGATGGAGTGTGGACGGGGTACTGAGGGTGGTGTCTAGAATTCTGTGAGGGTCAGCTGCACTTACAAGGGGTACTGTGGGTGAGGAAGGATATTTTAAGGGGAGGAACCTGTTGAGGAGGGCTTGGAGAGAGTGAAAGCCTTCCGGGTGAACACTGGACTTAGGAGATTAAAGATTTAAAAACATGGGGGAGGGTCAGTTGAGGACAAGGGGAACACTTGAGGGCTGTGCTTGTGGGGGTTCATGGGGGGTGAAAGAACAGAGTACTGGAGAAATGGGAGGTGGGGCTGAGGGTCCTGAGTGACAGGGGTGAAGGCGGTGCTGGTTGAAGTTAAGGAACGGTAACCATGATGTATTAGGAATCAGCCTACCCATATTCCGGGTAGGAATGTGAGACAGTCATTAAAGTACTTCAGGAGACACCATAGTCGAGGGGTTACAGCGGCGCTGGAAATATGCAGGTCTGGCATTTTTCAGGGAGAAGAGAAGGACTCAGGATAGCTGGCTGGAAGTTAGTTTAAAGGAGAGGGAATCTGAGAAGCGTTCAAGATGGAGAATCTGAGATAGCATCGAGGGGTTCTGGAAGAGAATTTGAGGGTTCTGAGGTTCCTGTGCTAGAAGATTCTGAAAAGTCGCAAGACTTCCAGATTAGGGGATGTGGCAGCCTCCATGGTAGGGGCTTGGGGGCGGAAACGGGTTCACTAGAAGAGTCATGAGTGACCGCAGTCAGGTTGGGGCCGATCCTGGGATGGCAGCGGGCGGCGGGGACCCGGAGGCCGGGCTCACCTGGGCAGGCTGTCCTGGTAGTGCATGGTGGGCACGATGCTGCGCTGCAGGTACTGGCCGGGCCCGGAGCCGGCGCTCAGGGGCCGACTGGGGGCTCCCGGACCAACCGCGGGGCTCCGGGGCCAGGCGCGCAGCAGCAGGCGGGGCACCATCGTCCCGGGAGCCTGCGGCAGCGAGAACGCGGCAAGTGGGGAGTTCTGGAGTCTAAAGACAAGGCCGCCGCCGCCGCCGTTAGGGCCCGACACTGCGTCAGGACTCCGGGGGCACTTCTCCGCCCGCAGGCCACTTCCGGCCCCTGTAAGGCCGTCGGCTCCGCCCCGGACTGGCTCCTTCCGGACAGGGGCCGCCCACTGCCAGGCCCCGCCCACCACTAGGCACCACCCGGAAGGGGGCCCCAGCCTCGGCGCTGCTGGTCTCCTTTCCCTTCCCTAGGAGCGCCGCAGCCGCTCCTTCCCCTTTTTTGGGGCAAGACAGAAACTGGAGCTGAAAAAAAGGAAAAGCTAAGAAACGTGATTGAAATCTGGTAACCCAAAATTTGATCCAGTCTCCATCCTTGCGAGACTGTGGACTAAATTTTAAACCTCTATTTCCTCACCTAAGAAGTAGATAGATCGTAATGATTCAACGCACCTCCCAAAATTCTAGATATGACGTAAAGATAACATGTTATGCACAGTGCATGGTGCTTAATAGGAAAGCAGTAAACGGTAACGGTTGTTACTGTTGTTAGTAATCCGTGCTGAAGGTCATTGACATAAAATGAACCTGAACACTGCACAGCTACTGCCCTGCCAGCTCACCTGAGTGGATGGATATTAGAAAGGATTTGTGCAGGAGCTGGAAACCTGGAGTTTCCCGCTGGCCACCACTTCAGTGCAGAAAGCCCCTTCCGAGCGGAATCCCCTCTGCCTGAACATCCATTCTCAGCTTGGGCATTTCCAAAAACAGGAAGCTCACTGCTGAGAGGAAAGAAACCCTTGTCCTCCGGCTCTAGGAAGTCTTCCGTGTTCAGTCTATTGGAAGAGGCTTCCTGTCACCACAGACCACCTCCAAGATTCCTTCCAAGTCCTGACTCTAAGATTCCGCTACTTGAACATAGATCCATCATCCCTCATCCATCACAAAACAGCTGCAGAACAGCCCACCACGCCCCAATCCCTGATCTTAGAAGTAGCTGAAGGATTAAGTAGGCTCTAGTCCCATTTTACAGAAGAAGACAGGGAGTTACCAAAAGACACACAATTATGCTGCCTGGCTTGCTTGAGGCACAACAGAATTCCATTTTGGGAACAGAACTGCCCTTTAGCCCTGTTGGGGGCAGCCAAGTACATTCTGTCTGTTCCATAATTGGCTAAGCAGAGCCAGAAGCTGGAGCACACCAGAAAGAGTACTGGATTGGGAGTCAGGAGACCTGACTTTTAGTTTCAGCTCTTTGTTATCTAGTTAGGTGACCTCGGATTGAACAGGAAGATCACTAACCAGCTCTGGCACTCATTCAGTGGTGATCACAAATGCTTAACCCATTTCCCGTTTAGAAAAAAACTGCAGCTTGCTGCCAGCACTTATTTCTTAGGGCAAATGGGAAATGGGTTAAGAACTAAGCATGAAATTCAGAAACACTGAATATCGAATCCTCCTCTCTTGAGGGGAGAAAAGGCCCAACTGGCCCAACTCCAAAACATCGGTGCCAGTTGCCTGTAGTGTATAAGGCCAGAGGGAGAATATAAAATTCTTTCTGGGCTGGGTGCGGTGGCTCACGCCTGTAATCCCAGCACTTTGCGAGGCAGAGGTGGGCGGATCACGAGGTCAGGAGATCGAGACCATCCTGGCTAACACAGTGAAACCCCGTCTCTACTAAAAATACAAAAAATTAGCTGGGCGTGGTGGCGGGCGCCTGTAGTCCCAGCTACTCGGGAGGCTGAGGCAGGAGAATGGCATGAACCCGGGAGGCAGAGCTTGCAGTGAGCGGAGATTGCGCCACTGCACTCCAGCCTGGGCGACAGAGCAAGACTCTGTCTCAAAAGAAAAAAAAAAAAAAAAAAAAACTCTTTCTGAAAAAGAGCAGTCTCCTCTAAATCCTGATCATTTTCAGAGCCTTGATACCTGAGGCAAATATCGAGATCTGTGTAGTGCTAAGGGGATCAGAGGACCAGGAAGAAATAGTGGGCCCAGTAGAAAAGCAGCAGCTCTATTCTAGAGACAGAGGGCCAAAAGATTGAGCCCATCCAATCTAACAGCCAAAAGAGGGACTTGAACACCCTTGGTGAGTGCATGGCCAATGGGAGCAACTCTAAGCCTTTAGGCTGATGTCCAAGGCCTTCTGAATTCTAGCCCCCACCTACTTCTCCAGCTCCCATCATGTCACCCCAAAATACTCTATGCCAGGGGTGTCCAATCTTTTCGCTTCCCTGAGCCACACTGGAAGAAGAATTGTCTTGGGCCACACATAAAATACACTAACACTAATGATAGCTAATAAGCAAAAAAAAAAAAAAAATTGTAAAAATATATCATATTAAAGAAAGTTTACTAATTTGTGTTGGCCTCATTCAAAGCCATCCTGAGCTGTGGGTTGGACAAGCTTGCTCTATGCTGTAGTAACACTGAACCACTTCTCATTCCCATCCTTTTCCTTACTCTGTGACTTATTTATTTATTTATTTTAGCTGTCTCTGCTGCCTGGAATGTTCTCTCCATGCATCTCTGCCTAGTAAACTCTTACTTGTCCTTCAAGCCCTATTTCAAAACTCACAACCTCTTTGAAGTCTTCCTCAATCCTCATCCTTCTTCCTCACTGCAAGAATGAATCCCTCCCACTGTGATTTTACAGCACTTTTTACATTCATTTACAGTTATGTACATGAAACACAACTGTATTAGGGCTTTTAAAATAATCAGCTATTTAATTACCAGTTCATCTCTCACGATAAATTTTGAGGTCTTTGGGCAGGGATCTTGTTTCCACTGTGTGTGCACTGTGTCTAGCACAGGCCTACTGTGAGGAGGTGCTTTGCTTCCTTTTCCTGGGGGTGGCCCTGGGGTCTGGACCACATTAAGAATAACCATGAGCTGGTAGTCCAAAAAGACCATATATTGCTGTATAAGGGTCAAGAAAGTTCCTCTACTTGGAGAAAGTTCCTGAAGAATACATTGTTTCTATTGAACTAATCCCCAGAGTTCTGCTCTGTTTTGAATTAACTACGAAAAAGCAGTACATGATGGCCAGGTTAAAGTCATATTCATCTTTAAAATCAAAGTTCTGAAAAGCAATGAACTTTAACTGGCTAGCAGTAGAGTTCACATTTCAACAAAAAAGAGGTCCAGTTGGGTAAGTATGACCAAAGAGAACAAATGTGACCACCCAAATATTCAAAGAAATGTCAGGAACTAGTACCTAGAGTTGGCCTGGCGGTCCCAAGTTCTCAGGTTCTATTGGAGCTTACCTGGACTAAACCGTGCTTGAAATGAGGAAATTCATAGGCAAGACCTTGAAAAGCCCTGCCTATTTAATGGGATTTGTTAAAATGAACTCTAACCCTTTTATAAATATTGAGTATGTGAGAAAGTATTTACATGCAAAAAAGTGAAACCAGAGTATTAAAAAAATGCTCTCCCTGCCCCTTAAAGGAACTTTTAAAACATACCTGTGGACACGTTAGATATTGTAACTAAACCAATCAATGAGAAATTCATGGTATGTGGGAAAAAAATCTGTTCCTTTTAACTTTACAAGGAATCTGATGTTTCGTTTTTGAAGCATTGCTCAGAACTACTGGAGAAAAAGAAGCAATGGACAGAGCATGAAGAGCTTATTGCATGAGGGTCTACCCAGTGAGGAAGCAAAGTTCCACTTTCCACTGGAAACTGGTCTTTTACAATAATCCCATCGCACCTAAGAGGCTGGACTAGGCTGTTATTTTAGAGTTTTGAAAGTTGTCCACCCTTTTTCTACCTGGCTACTGGCTTGGGGCTTTAGGTGGGTGAGGCCTACCTCCACAAGAAAAATCCACAGTGAAAATGGTGACAGTTGGAGGGTGCTGGAGTTGAGCTTAGCCTTCCTCACTTCAGAAGAGCTAAATGCATACAGGATGCAACAGAAGTCAGGAATCTACTGCCAGAGGGTCCAGAGAGGGGCAAGGGCCTTCCTGCTCTAAGGCTCTTCCCCAGAAGATGTCAGCTATACAGTGTATATAGCTATCTCTCAATAAAGAGTGGCAGAGTCGGCTGGCAAGGCCCGGTTTTCCCCCCTTTGCCCTTCTTGCTTCTGCCTACCTGGAGGATGCTTGGAGATGCATTGCCATCTTGCAGCCTTTGAGCCGCAAACCAACATGCCAAAGGTGACAGTGTGAAAAGAAAGAAGGGCCTAGAATACTGACGATTGTGTAAAGGGGTTGCTGCTCTAGCCTACAAGTACCTCCCCCTGCCTTTTTGCCTGTAAGACAAATCATTTGATGTATATCATCTCTGTCTATGTTATATGTTTAACCCAAAGTTAATAGCCACCAAACAGATTCCTCACTGATGCACTATCCCTCAAAGTATGAGACATTAAATAAGTTTACACAGAGATACTACCTGAAACATCAGACGAACAAAAGTGTGGTAAAGGAATCCATTCGTAAGCCATTATCAGTTCTCAAAGAGAGTCACAGTAATCAGAAGGCCAACTTTGAATTTGAGATAATCAGAGACAGTAGTCAGATGACAGAGGTAAAACTCAGATTAAGCCTTCCCATTCCTCTGTGAAGTGTGGGTGGAGTTGTTTATTAGCTCTGCAGGTCAATAGCTTGAGAATATGGCAGGACTAAGATGAGGTGGTCCTTTAAGGATGAGTGAGGTTGGAGCAAACTTGAAGCCTGAGAGGAGCAGCCAGGGGGAAGGCAGAGATTAGAGAGAGGTGGAAATTAATTGATGGAGAAGAGGGAAATGAGGGGAATGAGTGGAGAAAGGGACATGCCTTTGAAACAGAGACAAAGGCAAGG
This sequence comes from Symphalangus syndactylus, assembly GCF_028878055.3. Classification (NCBI taxonomy): domain Eukaryota; kingdom Metazoa; phylum Chordata; class Mammalia; order Primates; family Hylobatidae; genus Symphalangus; species Symphalangus syndactylus. Next base: position 42,748,147 of record NC_072434.2, on the reverse strand, counting down.
ATGGATCAAGATAACTTCCCCTACCCCTGCCAACTGCTCCAATATCTGTACTTCCATTGCTACTTTGCTTTCATAACCTGTCAGCTCTAAGACTGTGTTGGGAAAAGCTGGGAGCCCTTGATGGGTTCTTCTCAAAACTGTCTGAAAATTCCAGTGTTGAGACTCTGGCTCCTATTTCCATATCTGGGAATGTCCAGTTAATGGTAACAGAGTTGTTGAACTCAGGGTCCCTTTATTTATTTTAAATGTATTTATATATTTGAGACGGGTTCTCACTCTGTCATGCAGGCTGGAGTGCAGTGGCCCAATCAGCACACTGCAACCTCCGCCTCCCAGGCTCAAGCAATCCTCCCACCTCAGCCTCCATAGCTTGGATCACAGGTGTGTACCACCATGCCCAGCTAATTTTTTGTATTTTTGGTAGAGACGGGGTTTTGCCATATTGCCCAGGCTGGTCTCAAACTCCTGAGCTCAGGCAATATATCTACTTCAGCCTCCCAAAGTGCTGGGATTATAGGGATGAGCCACCACGCCTGGCCTCAGGGTCCCTTTAAGGCCACACCAGTACACGCCACATGCCAACCAGGAGGGGTTACCCCACCCTTCCCAGTGTTCATATAAGATGTCTACCTTATAGGAGGCGGCCCAACACAGCAAAAGGAATGCCTGGTGTTGAGTCAGATAAACCAGAATTGCTCGCATGCTTGTCATGTGACCATAAATAAGTCAGTTCATTTCTGAGCCTCACTTTCCTTTATTAGTAAAATTGGACTAATGCTTATGCTGACTCCTTCTCAAGTTTGTTATACGAAAGGAATTTGCAAACTGCTATGTGCACATGGGACTGTTTAAATTATTGCAAGAACCATGTCTTCCAAGTCCTGCCAAATCTACCTCCATATCTGTCTTATTCCTTGACTGGGTTACTATAATAGTTTGTGACTACTTTCCCTATTTCTAGCCTAGGTCTCCTGTAGTCCATTCTCCATCCTACTGTCAGTATAATATTTCTAAAACACAAACCTGGTAATAATAATAATAGTAACATCATAATGATAATGTTGAGGCTGAATGTTTTGTGTTTGCTATTTTCCAACATTCAGTCTTCTTAAAATCCTAGCATTCAGGATGAAAGTCAAACTCCTAACTTACCACTCCTTCATGATCTTGTTCCTAATGTCTTCTCCAGCCTAGTTACTTACCCTTCCCTTGAGTGAACTCAAGTCTTTTCCAGCATGTTATGTGATTTTATGGCTCTTCCTATTGTTCTAACTGGTTCTATTCCTTCTTTAAACTCAGTCCTACCCTCACCTCCCACAGAGAAGCCTTCCTTGCCTGTGACCAATCAAGCTGGCTAAATCACCACACCCACTGTCCTGGGCTCCCATGCAAGGCATCCTCTGCCCAACATTTAGCATATGCACTGTCATTGCTGGTGTTTTTGTTTGTTCTCCTTGCCAAATTCACTGCCTGGCAGAGAATAGAAGCTCAACAAGTATCACTGATTGAATGAATCAGAATTAGCCGGAGAACAGAATACAGGGCCTTAGGCCAGTAGTCTTCAGTCCTGGCTGAACACTAGAGTCATCTGGCTTGCCTATTAAAACTGTAAATGTCTGAGCTCCACCACTGGAAATTCTGATTCAGTAGATGGAGTGCAAGAGCAGAAAGCCCGTACTTTATAAATCTCACTAGATCATTTGCATGTGTAGCCTGGGTAAGACCACGGTTCTAGACCTTTGCTATTCAAAGAGTTCAATGAATTGGAATCACCTGGGAGCTTGTTAGAACTGTAGAATCTCAGACATCATCCTAGACCCGCCAAAACAGAATCCACAGATCGACAAGATCCCCAGCCGTTTCTTAGGTACATTAGAGTTTGAGAAACACTGGTCTAGTCCATTGGACTGGTACCTGCCTCATCCTAGCAACTAGCATCTGTCACTTTGTAATTTATAATGCACATTTCAAATAGTAAAAGAAAAGGCAGCTAAAAATTATTAACTGCCCAGCCTGTGCTCTTTGCTGTATCTATGTCATTTCATTTAATCCTCACCTTTCCCATAGAATGTGATCCGGGTTGAGTGTTTGGGTCCCTCACACACACATCACTGAGACACAGGCTGACTTTTTTCACTGCCACGTTCCCAAGTCCCCTCTCTTCACTGCCTCGTGTTGCCATTGCTCACCAGCTTCTCCCTCAGCCTCGCCCATACGTCTCAGTTTTTAATTGTCAGGTAGGACAGGGGACTGTGGGTGGGGCTGTTGCCTAAGAGGATGTACTTTAGAGGAGCCTGGATTTCTGAGGCCTCACAACAGTCCACAAAGCATTGGAAATATAAAAATAGCCCTTCCTCAGCACCAAGAGGTATTGAGTCATTTCATCAGTGTAAAGTTTGTCTTGCTAGAGCTTTGATTGCTGGCTTATGTTAAAAAGCAGAAAATGGAATCGTCCATGGGGAGATTCTGGGCATGGAGGATCAGTGGGCCACACCAATGTTAGGGAACCACTGAATCAACTTCTAAAATATGTCAGCGTCAGTCATATGGGGATAGGGATGCAACAGCTCAGATTCCAGACAACCACACTTAGCAGGGTTCCAGAAACTCAACTGGAAACAGTTGGGTTGTAGCCCTGGTTATCATACTCAGCTCTGGGATCCTGATGGAATGCCAACCATACTTCTCTATTAACTATGGTTGAGTTATGGCATCTTAGATAAGAATCCATTGGCATCTCTGGAAATGAAGGGCAGTGGAGATGTGTGGGTGGCATGCTACCCAGGTGCCGAGGCAAGAGACCAAGGGCACAAGCTGTTCCAGTGTAATAAAAAAAATATATGCAATAAGAATAGTTATACTAGAAATAGATTTTAGATATGATTATATATGAATATTATTAATCATTAGTTTGTAGCATTACTCTTTATTCCAATATTATAATAATCTTTGTTCTACAATTATAACCTAGGAAAAACCAGGCCATACAGAGATGGGAGCTGAAGGGACGTGGTGAGAAGTGACCAGAAGCCGTGTGAGCCCTCTGTTACGCCCAGACAAGGCCACTAGAGGGCTCTTTGGTCAAGCGGTAGCGCCAGTGCCTGGGAAGGCACCCGTTACTTAGCAGACCGGGAAAGGAAGTCTCCCTTTCCCCGGGGGAGTTAGAGAAGACTCTGCTCCACCACCTCTTGTGGAAGGCCTGACGTCAGTCAGGCCTGCCCACAGCTATCCAGAGGCCTAAACGTCTCCTTCTAACGCTGCGCTTCTGCGGTCACGCTCCTGGTCCACTTTCATGTTCTGCCCTATACACTTGGCTCCGCCTTCTAGGTAGCAGTAGCAGAAATAGTGAAAGTATTAAAGTCTTTGATCTCTCCAAGAAATACATAGAAAAAATAATGACGTAAGCTGTCCGCTCTCTCTCCTCCTCGGCTACCAAATAGGGAAGGGCCCCCTGTCCGGTGGACACGTGACTTGCGCGACCTTACCTATCATGGGAGATGACTCACACTCCTTACCCTGCCCTCTTGCCTTGTATACAATAAATAACAGCACGGCCAGGCATTAGGGGCCACTACCGATCTCCACGCCTTGGTGGTAGTGGTCCCCTGGGCCCAGCTGTGTTTTCTTCTATCTCTGCCTTGTGTCTTTATTTCTATGATCTCTCATCTCCGCACACGAAGAGAAAAACCCACAGGCCATGTAGGGCTGGACCCTACAGAGATGTAGACAGAACAGGAGAAATATGCTCTATCATGGGGCATGCAAGAAAGAAATCGCTGTCTTGTCAAGACCAGACCACTGAAACTGCGGCCTTCCCGGAGCTGCTGCTTCGCTTCCAAGCACTCACTCTGCACCAGTTGCACACAGATAAATATGGAACATAGCACAGTCTTCAAATAGCAGGCAGACTCATAAACAATTATATGACAGTGCAACGTATGCAGCAATAGCAGCATGCCCAAGATGCTACGAAAGCACAGAGAAGGGATGCTGCTCCCAACAACCCCCTCAGTTATGCACGCCAGGAACCCGGGAGCCAGCCTAGACTTCTCCCTCACTCCACACACCTTAACAGTCTCCAGGTCCTCTTCATCAGAAATGCCCCTGGACTCGTCTTCATTCCATCTTCCAAGGCCCTTTATATCTATTGCTCCATTATCACTTGTCATCTCTGTCTGGACCTCATGGCTTGCCCCAGTTATGGCCTCATTTCCCATCTTCCCCTTTCAGCCAGTTTTCCCCAACAACTGTTTCTACTTGCTGTCTGCAAACATTCAGTTTCCATTCTCTGTTAAACCTGCTCCTTCAGGCATGTGCACCCACCACTCCACCAAAACTGCTCCAGTCTTCTGCATTGCTAAACCCAGTGATTCTTCTCCTCAGCTTACCTGACCTATCAAAATTCGATGCACACTTCCCTCCTTGCAATGTGTTCCTCCCTTGAACTCCAGGATGCCACGTCCTTCTGGTTTTCTGCCTACCTCGCTGTCTGCCTCATTTCCATTATCTTCGTTGGTTCTTTCTCATCTCCTTAACTTTCAATGAGCTCTCCTCTGAATGATGCTTACAGATCCTACTGTCTAACATTGAATTCTTCATGCTACCCTGAAAACTCATTCTTCCCACAGCTTTTCTCTTCTAGGTAAAGAACAACTCCATTTTTCAGTTACTCAGACAAAAAAGTTAAAATCTTCCTTAATTTCTCTCTTTCTCTCCACCCTGTGTACAAATCATCTGAAAATTCTGTTTGCTCTACCTTCAAAATATGTCCAGAATCAGATCACTTTTTATTACTTCTACCAGCATAACCTGGTTCAAGCCATCATTGTATCTTGTCTAAATGACTGCATTAATAAAAATGGCTACCATATATAGTGCTTACTGTGTGCCAGGCACTTCCCATGTGCTTTGCATATGTTGATTCATTTACTCTTCACAACAGCTCCATAAGCTAGGTATCATTACACTATTACCCCAATTTACAAAAGAGGAAACTGAAGGCCAGGGAGGCTGTATGACTTGCCTAAGGTCACTCAGAGAATAAATAATAGAGTTGGTCTCCCTACTTCCACCCTGGGCCCCCATGCAGTCTATTCTCACACAGCAGCCAGAATGATCCGAATGCAACATCAGTTACAGTGTGCTCCTTCTTTACTCAAAACCCTGTAATAGCTCTCCATCTTATTCAAGTAAAACTAAGACCTTCAGTGCCTCTAATGTCCTACACCAGGGTTGACAAACTATGGTTTGCAGGCCATTCTGACCCATTACCCATTTTTGTGCGTAAAGTTTTGTTGAAACAGCCATGCTTATTCTTTTACATTTGGTCTGTGGCTGTTTTCACACTACAAGGGCAGAGTTCAGCAGTTGCAAGAGAGACCACGTGGTGCGCAAAGTCTGAAATATTATGTTTACTGTCCGGCCCTTTACAGATAAGCTTTGCCAACCCCATCCTACTCAGTTCGCCCCCTCCCCATGTCTCTGATGTTGCCCCTGGCCCCCGCCCTGGCTGCCTTGATTCTGCTCCAGCCACACTGGCCTCCTTGCTTTTCCAAGATCTCACCAGGTACGCTCTGACCTCAGCCTCTGCCCTCGCTGTTCTCTCTGCCTGGAAGGCTTTCTCTGGGACCTGGAATGCTTTCCTCCCTCATTCCCTTTGGGCCTTTTAATCGTTTTCTCACCAGGGCCTTTGCTGATCACCTTATCTAAAATTGCAACCCTGCCCACGTTCTCTATCCTCCTTCCCTGCTTTATTTTTTTCCCATTGCTTTTCGTATTATCTGAAACACTATATATCATATTATTTACGTGTTTGTTGACTGTCTCCCCCTAGTAGAGTGTTGGCTCCCAGAGGGCAGCAGTCTTTATTTTGTTGTCTTATAGATTCTAATGCCCAGAACAGTCGCTGGCACAGTGTGGGCATTCAGTAAGTATTTGTAGAATTCATGAAGGGATGGGAGACTTCTTCAACAGTCTGCTAACTAGTTCCCCTGTTTGTGGTTTCTTCTCTCTTCTAGTCCAACATCCACCCTGCTACTGGTAATCTGTCTAAACACAGACCTGCCTGTCCTTCAGTGACCTCCACCCCTGCAGGAGAAGGCTCCTTCTCATGGCACGTATGGCATTTTCCACCCAGCCCTGACCCTCCTCTCTAGCCCCAGCTCCACCTCCACTCCCCTCTCAAGACATATGGAAATAAGATGCAGAGCTGATGACTTGCCCAAGATCACACTACTGGGAAGTGATGGAATAGAATTTGAACCCAGACTGTCTTACTCCCTAGTCCATGAGCCTAACCACCAATCAAAACAACAGCTAAACACTCAACCTTTCCCCAATACCTCAAGTCCTTCTGTGATGTTTTGGCATTCTCTACTCTGCTCTCTGTGCCTGGAACATCATCCTCCCTTTTCTCTGCTGTCCACTTCTGTGCGTTCCTTTGGAAAACTCTCAAAATCTGACTCACAGGTCACCTCCTCTGGGAGCCTCCCTACACTTTACCTCCTCCTCTAGGCCCTGTCATGTCCAGATGCCCAGCACAGGCCCAAATCCCAGCACTCACCACATGGCATGGAGGGGTCTCTATCGGCCCAATTTAAATAATAGGAATTAGAAATCGTGTGACACGCGATACTAATAAAGTCTGACTTGATGCCTACAACTTTGGAATAATGCAACTCTCACCAATTAAATAAATAAGGCTCACATAATTTCAAAGCTGCCTGTCCAAGTCCATCGCAAATAGCGTTTACATTCTTGCCACACGGTGGCGCCACTTTAGCCGGTAAGGTGAAATCCCCGACACCTTATGTGTGTCAGTGATGTCTGAACTGGGGTGTTGTTTACACACACCAAGTGATTGTGGTGGCTTTTATTCAGGTTTTATATTTAAATCTCTTTAAATATCTTGTAATAATGTCGTTCATACATTCCATAAGCGGTAGTTCTGTGCCAGTGCTGAGAAACACTGGAAAATCAGTTAGGATGGAAGGGAGGTTGTGTGTTGGATGTGATGAAACCCCATGCCATGCTCTGCTGTTCGATGAGCAGGCAGCCCCCCACAAAATAAGAGATGATACTGAGAATATAGGAATTATGGTTGTAAATTGATGTTTCCCTAGAATATATTTATCTTTTTTTGTCAGGGAAGGGGACGGGGTCTCACTCTGTTACCCAGGCTGGAGTGCTGTGGTGCGATCACGGCTCACTGCACCTCGACTTCCCAGGCTCAAGTGACCCTTCCACCTCAGCCTCCTGAGTACCTAGGTCCACAGGCACATGCCACCATATTGGGCTAATTGTTTTATTTTTTGTAGAGACAAGGTCTCCTTAATTTGCCCAGGCTGGTCTCGAGCTTCTGGACTCAAGCGATCCGCCCACCTCAGCCTCCCAAAGTGCTGGGATTACAGGCATGAGCCAGTGTGCCCCCGCAGAATGCATTTCCGTAAGAAATATTCTTCAGAAGAAATGTGCACTGAATGACGTGCCCTTTCATCCCGGCCCTGCATGGTAAAGATGAGTTTTTCTTGCTTTCTCGGCCATAAGCTGGGAGATTCCTAATGACTCGGCTACAGTTGAGCTGCTGTTTTGATTAGTGGTTAGGTTTATGGGCTCCGCAATCTGGGTTCAAATTCTAATTCCACCACTTCCCGGTAGTGTGATCTTGGGCAAGTCATGGGCTCTGCATCTTATTTCCTTATGTGTAACATGGCCACAGAACCGCACTCGGCTCATGGGGTGCTGCGTGAGAGGTAAATGGAGCCAGTCTATGAGGGGTCAGCGCAGCGCTGGGACAGTGTCCGTGCTGGCTGGGCGTGAGCCATGCTTCCCTTCCGCAGCCACATTAACCCAGCTCACAGCTGAGCCAAACTCCCAGACAGGGAAGGTTCCCATCACCTAGAGAATTGTCTCGCCCTCTTCTCTTGTCCTTTCTGACTCGGAGCTAGTGTGCTGACTGTGCTCATCTCAGAGAACCAATATGGTATTCAGCTCCTTGCCAATCTCATTTTGAACTCTGTGGGGAAAGTTTTGGGTTTTTCTGAAATAGTAGAAAGGCCATTATAGCTCTGGTGAATCAAGGCTGGCAAGATGTCGGCAAAGCCTTTGGGGACCTGTCTCTCCCCTTTGCCACGTCCACCTCTCCTTCCCTGGGCTGTTATGATCAACTCCTCACATCTCTGGAGACTTCACAAGGACCTGCTGCCTGACACATGGCACCCCATGAGCCAGACCCAGAGTTCTCTCCTTCCCCCACCCCCAGTCAGAGCTCAGAGAGCGGGGCTCCGTGGAGACGCCCTTGCTCCTCCTTCTCGGGAGGAGCTCTTGCCATCTTTGGGGAACAGGATATTTTAGGGACAAATAAAAGGATGATAAAGGCTGGAAGGGGCTTATAGGGACGCTGCTCCTCCCTCTCCTTGGAGTGCCATTGGCTAGTAAGATTTGAGGCGGCCGATTTTGAGGGCTGAGGGTGGGAGTTGCTTCTGATTGCAAGACTCTGACCCAGAATCACTAAAGCAGCTGGGCAGGCATGGAAAAGGGAAAACAGGAATGTATTAGTCAGGCTTCTCCAGAGAAACAGAAGCAATAGGATGTGTAGATATGAAGAGATTTATTGTAAGGAATTGGCTTACATGACTGTGGAGGCTGGGAAGAACCTCTTCCTGCCATCTGCAAGCTGGAGACCTGGGAAAGTCAGTGGTGTCGTTCAGTCCAAGTCTGAAGGCCTAAGGACCAGGGGAGCCTATGGTCCCAGTCTGAGGGCAGGAGAAGACAAATGTCCGAACTCAGGCAGCCAGGCAGAGGACAAACTCAGCCTTCCTCTGCCTGTTTGTTCTATTCAGGCCCCTGACAGATTGGATGGTACCACCCACATTGGGGAGGGCTGTCTGCTTTACTCAGCCACCAATTCAAACACCAACATCATCCCGAAGCACCCTCACAGATGCACCCAGAAGTTAGCCAACTATCTGGGCACCCCATGGCCCAGTCAAGTTGACATGTAAAATTAACCATCCCAAGGAGGTTTGCTCCTTAGAGCTTCATCTCTGCCAGGGTTCAGAACCTTTTCACTTTTTTCCCATGGACCCCCTATTTGGAAAGATTTTAGCCACCAAATTGCATTTTTAAAACAATCTCCTAATTTATTTCTCCGTTGCACACATGCACAAGGGTGAGTGGGTAAACCAAAGAGGAGTGTGAGGGAGGATTGTCAGAGCAGAAGGTGAGACAAGAGGTACCAGCCTTCTACTCTCTTGGATTCAGAGGTATTGGTAAGGCAGGATAAGGAAGTTTAGGAGGCCACACTGACTTGTCCCCTGGTGTGAAGCCCCGTGGTCTCCTTTCAAAGCAGGCCGCCCTTGTGCATCAGCACCTACCTGTAAGCAGTCCTACAGGCTACCGGCAGACTGCCAGATGGCTACAAGTTCCTGATACCTAGTACCATCTGGGAGAGAGAACAAAAACCCATTGTTCATGATGTGATGCAGCTTCCCCAATCTCTAGCCAATCAGCACTAAAACCCCAAGAAGCTATTAGCTACAAATTCCTGGCTTGTGGGGGTGGACTAAGGACTTCTTCTGGGTCTCATATGAGCAGCTAGGCTCAAGGTTTAACTTAGTGATTTTTCCTCATTTTAATAAACACACCTCTGGGTGATTTTCTAAGCTAGTGATAACATGCAATGCATGTGAGAGCATGTAGATGCTGAGTGCATACACCAACCATAGGTCAGCCTTTGCACTTCACCTCACCAGCATTTCATGCATATGTATGTACAGCTCTCATAAAGGGAATTCCCTTGGGACACTGGGGGCTGTCTCTGCCTCTGAGCAGCCCACTCTTCCTCTGAGAGTGTACTTTCACATTGCAATAAACTTTTTTGCCTACTGTTACTTTGGACCCACTCTCAAATTCTTTTGTGTGGTGAAGTCAAGAATCTGAGTCGCCCCACCAGCCACACCGGCTTGGGTGATGCTCTGAAAAGGCCCTGGAGACCTAGACAGTCGCCCTTAGCTCAGCCCCTAACTGGCTGTGTGACCTTGAGCAAGTCACTTCTTTCAGCCTCAGTTTGGAAGCTGAGGAGGTCTGACAGCGTCATCTCTGCAGCTTCAGATGAGGGTTCTCCCCTCCCATTGCCATTCTGTCCCATCTGCTATGCTCAAGTTCCTGAGAGACATCCAGTATTTGTCTCTCCCATGGATCCTTGCACAGCGTCCTGCACAAAGTGGGCACTTGGTACATTATTTGATCAATGAGGGAATGATGAAAGGAGCTTCCATTTCTGCAGCATCTCTCATGGGCCAAGCACTGTGTCAGGAACCTTTATGAATATTATGTCTAATTCTTACAACACCTCAGGATAGACATTTAAAACATTTTCTGCTGCAGGAAATTGAGTTGGTTATACATCTAGGTTAACAGTCTACTATTATCACTGATCTATGCAATGCTCTTCTCTTTTCTTGTTTTACTCTATACTCCCAATATTATGATTTATAATAAGATTTTTTTTATTCCTCATCCATGGTTCCTGACACAGAGCTCCTAAAACACCTGTAATTTGCAGTGAGAGTGCTAGGCACATCTTTTGTTCTAATATTTTGTCTTTGACCCCAGTTTCTGACACAGAACTCCTAATCTCTTGGAATTTTCTGGGTGACAGGAATGTCTTTTGTTCTAATTAGGTGACTCCTTTTTTTGTTTGTTTTGAGATGGAGTCTTGCTCTGTTGCCCAGGCTGGAGTGGAGTGGTGCGATCTTGGCTCACTGCAAGCTCTGCCTCCCAGGTTCATGCCATTCTCCTGCCTCAGCCTCCCAAGTAGCGGGGACTACAGGCGTCCGCCACCACGTCTGGCTAATTTTTTTGTTTGTATGTTTTTTAGTAGAGACGGGTTTTCACCATGTTAGCCAGGATGGTCTTGATCTCCCGACCTCGTGATCCACCCGCCTTGGCCTCCCAAAGTGCTGGGATTACAGGTGTGAGCCACCATGCCCGGCCTACCCAACACTGTTTTGAAGAATTCTCCATGCTGCTCTGTGTGCATCTAGTCCATTGCTTCTGCCTGCTGTCCGGAATTCCACAGGCACATCCACTGTGGTTGACTTATCCATTCCCTGGTGGTGAAAACCTCCAGTATCTCTCCTGTCTGCTACCACAAACACCACCACAACGAATATCCTTCTACACATCACCATACACACCTTCTGGGATATAATCCAAGAGCAAGATTGCTGGGTCCAAGGGCATGTACAATGTGGAGATTATGGCCCCAATTTTAGAACTGAAGAAATGATGCTTAGATTACACAAACAGCACTTGGGGATTCATTTCCAGAGTTTCTGCCTCCAGATGCTGTGCTAGTCCCAAAGTGTCAGCCCACCTCGATGAATAACTAAATCTGGTCCATTCAGTGCAACACTTAATTTCCCTGCTATGTAGACCTCGCATCTCAATAATGAACTGAGATAAACTGAAGGGATTGTAGGCCGGGCGCGGTGGCTCACGCTTGTAATCCCAGCACTTTGGGAGGCCGAGGCGGGCGGATCACGAGGTCAGGAGATCGAGACCACAGTGAAACCCCGTCTCTACTAAAAATACAAAAAAAATTAGCCGGGCGTGGTGGCGGGCGCCTGTAGTCCCAGCTACTCGGAGAGGCTGAGGCAGGAGAATGGCGTGAACCCGGGAGGCGGAGCTTGCAGTGAGCCGAGATTGCGCCACTGCACTCCAGCCTGGGCGACAGAGCAAGACTCCGTCTCAAAAAAAAAAAAAAAAAAAACTGAAGGGATTGTCTAGGCATCTTGGCATGACTGTGACTTGAGGAACTCTTGCTTCTTTTAATTATTGACACTCTCTCACATGTTTTCAGCAGAACACAGTTACAAGCATGCCCCATGTCTATTGTCTTACTCCCCTAACAACCCTATGAGGTAGGAATGATCCTCATTTCCATTTTACAGTGAAGGAAACAGAGGTTCAGTATCATTTATTTAGCTGTAAAGTGGCAGGGCTGAGAATCAAATGCAGGCCTCTGAATCCAAGTCTAATGTAATTTCCACCACTCCAGAGCTGGTAGCCCAGGAAAACAAGCCTGTTCCCCATAGCCAGGCACTTGGATGAGATCACAAAATCTCAGAACTTTGAGCCAACTGTTTGCAAACCCTGTCTGCAGATGTTTGGCATTCAGCAGGGACAGCCCTGGCCAGGAAAGGGAGAGAGCCCGGCTGGCACACAGAAGGGAGAGGGGCACGGTACCAGGGATGACCCCCCGCACAGGCAGTCCCGGAACTGCAGAGCCCCACGCTGCCGTCAGTGGGTGGCAGCAAGGCGCTGTGGCCTTTTCCAACGATGGGACTACCTGGCTTCTCTCTCCTGGCTCTCGCCCCAGACACTGAGAAACATTAGTGGTGGCAAGAGAGAAACAAATGCCCTCTGCTTTTGAAGTCTTCCCTAGCAAACCCCTCTAGCTGATTTTATTCCGTTGTGTTCAGCTTACACAGCCCAGCATTTTCACAAACACACTTCCATTAGACAAATATCTACTGTCTACTCCGTGCCAGACAAGTGCTCAGCAACTTGAGATTATGAAATGACTAATTTCATGAGCCACGAGTTACTAAGCAAGATACTTATACCCTGAGCCAATGACGATACGATAGTACCTGCCCCAAAGGTGGTCGCAGGGCGAGCACACGCGCAGCACAGGGCAAACGCTAGAGGAGAGGTATTTGGTAGTATTACTTGATGTAATAAAGGAAGAAAGTAGTAAATAGAAAATATGAAGGAGCACTGGAAAGGGAACAATGAACTAGCTCTGGACAGAGCATGGAGGTGGCAGTAGATACCACCAAGTAGAGAGACGGTATTCAGCTGCAGGATGAGATGTTTCCTGGTGAAGAGGCGCAAGGTAGCAGAGGGAAGAACATGCATAAAATAAAGACGTTCCCTCCCTCTGCAAAGAGCCTTCACCAGGGCTTCTTTCCTCCCCTCTGTAGCCTGGATGTGATTGCACTTAATCCGTTTCCAAGCCTCTCTTTCCCTTAGATTCTGAGCTCCTTGAAACCTGGGACTGCATGTTCCACCCTTACACAGTCAGCCCTTATTAGAGATTTTTGGTGAATGAAATACAAGAGGTATAAAAGAGCGTGGGCTCTACAAGTAGTGGGGAAGGGTCTGCATGCCTGATGCATAGAGCAAATGCTGGGAACGAGAGGGATGAATGCTGAGAGTTAGACCGTCAAGGGTCCTGTGCTATGGGCTGGGGATTTCCATGGATGGCTCGGATTAAGGAGTAGCAGTGAGAGAGAGAGTAAATGGGGAAAGTGGGAAGGGTTGGCCACTACACAGATTGATGGGGACGGAAGCTGGAGGGAGAAGTCAAGGAGAACACTTTGCTCCATCCTGAACTGGTTTCCTGCTCTTGAATAATTTGCCATGTCTGCCAAGAGGGCACAAACATTCATTCGAATGAGGCCCCACACATTCTGCTGGAATTGATTGGCTCTCATCTTGTCAGGGAAACAGAGCCAACAGGATATGTATCTATACCTAGAAAGAGAGAGGTCTATTTTAAGGAATTGGCTCATGTGATTGTGGAGGTGCAAGTCCAAAGTCTGCAGGACAGGCCAGCAGCTGGAGACCCAGGGAAGAGCTGCAGATCAAGCCCACAGTCAGCCTGCTGGCATCATTCTTCTTGCTTAGGGGAGGTCAGTCTTTGTTCTTCAGCTTATTAGATGACACTCGCCCACGTCATGGAAGGCAATCTGGTTGACTCAAAATCCACCCATTTAAATGTTAATGTCTTCCAAAAAACACTTTGACAGAAACATCCAGAAAAATGCTAGAATGTTTAACCAAAGATCTAGGCACCATGGCCCAGCCAAGCTGACATATAAAATTAACCATCACAGCACTCTAAGAATTCAGCCACATCCCTCACACCAACAGTCAGTTCATCTGCAGCTGATCTGCAAGCGTGCTTTCTGTCTCTCTCTCTCTGATATCTCTGTACCCCAACAGAGTCACTATAGGGAAAATTCCTGATATGGGGGTGGTTACTCCCATGCTGTTCTTGTGATAGTGAGTGATTTCTTACGAGATCTGATGGTTTTATAAGGGGCTATCCCCCCTTGCTTGGCACTTCTTCCTGCCACCCTGTGAAGAAGGTGCCCACTTCTCCTTTGCCTTCCGCCATGATTGTAAGTTCCCCGGGGCCTTCCCAGCAATGCAGAACTGAGTCAATTAAAGCTTTTTCCTGGCTGGGAGCTGTGGCTCACGCCTGTAATCCCAGCACTTTGGGAGGCTGAGGCAGGCCCATCACCCGAGATCAGGAGTTCAAGACCAGCCTGACCAACATGGTGAAACCCTGTCTCTACCAAAAATACAAAAATTAGCCGGACATGGTGGCACGCGCCTGTAATCCCAGCTACTCAGGAGGCTTAGGCAGAAGAATTGCTTGAACCTGGGAGGTGGAGCCGAGATCGTGCCACTGCACTCCAGCCTGGGGAATAGAGCGAGACTCTGCCTCCAAAAAAAAAAAAAAAACAAAAAACAAACAAACAAAAAAAACCCCCACCTTTTTCCTTTATAAATTACCAGTCTCAGGTATTTCTTCATAGCAGTGTGACAACAGACTAACACACCATCTCCAGCCCTGTTTTGCCCACGTAAGCCATGCCACCCCATTTATCGTTCTCCTCACATTCCCAGAGTCAGACACATCTGTAAGGCAGCAACTCACGAAAAACTCCTGACAGTATGCAGGGAGCAAATCCTCTCCACTCCTGGGTCCCCTCAAGTTCCAGGCGAATATTAATGTCTGTCTCCTTGGCCAGGGATGGAAGGGCAGGGGCAGGGAGCCAACGGTATGTTCAAACGGTGTGGTTTGAAGAGAATTAAATACAGAGAATTTATGAAGGTGTGGGCAGGGTGCGGGGAAACCCATGTGCAATGCAGTATCCCTGAGCTAGCTAGTAACGTAGGTACTGTTACCACCCGCAGCCACCATGACCAGAGCCATAGGACCTTGGCAGAAGGAAGCCCCGGAATAAATACCCACCCTCACTTTCCTCCTCCCTTCTTTGTCCTGTTACTCTTCCCCATGATCTGAATCCAACCACAGGCACTGGTCAGACAGGCCCACTGGTGTGTTTATAGCTCAACTTCCTGGGGCAGAGAGCCGAGTGGAGAGGGTGAAGAGGGAATGTGGAAGGCGACCCTGAAGCTATCTAGCCAGGCAGGGAAGAGGTCCCTTCACACTCACATCTAGAGCCCTTGCTCCTCCTCCAAACCCTCCCACCTGTCTCCAGCTCAGAGCCGAGCATGGTGACAGGGGAGGGGGAACTTGTTCTGCCTTTTCATTTCCTCCTTGAAATATCTTCTTTCTTATACCTGTAGACCTAGACCAGGCAGCTTGCCCTTCAGAGCTGAGGATTTGCCATCTGTTTCAAGCTGGCCCATTTCTGGCATCTACCCCGGGGCAAACAGTGGCCTCCAGGTTAGCCATCTCAAGTGTGTGTGTGTGTGTGTGTGTGTGCGGGCACGCATGTGGGTGTGTGTTAGAGTGTGTGTGTGTAAGTGATAGTGTGTGTGAGTGTGTGTATGAGAGACAGAGGAGGAGAGGAGAGGAGAGGGGAAGGGAAGGGAGGGGAGGAGAGGGGAGAGGACAGGGAGGGGAGAGGAGAGGAAGCAGGGGGAGAGGAGAGGGAGGGGAGGAGAGGGAGGGGAGGGGAGGAGAGGAAGGAGAGAGGAGAGAGAGGAGAGGGGAAGGGAGGGGAGGGGAGGGAGGGGAGAGGAAAGAGAGGAGAGGGGAAGGGAGGGGAGGGGAGGAGAGGGGAGAGGAGAGGGAGGGGAAGGGAGAGGAAGCAGGGGGAGAGGAAAGGGAGCATTCTGGTAAACTTCTAAAATAACGAATCCCCGAAAATGGTGAATGTTTACTGAATATTTCCTGTGTACCAAGCACAGCACAGCTCCTTTAGTCCTCCCCTATCTCCTTCAGTGACGTTATGTTTTTCCTAATTTACAGATGAGGAAACTGAGACTTCAAGAGTCCAAATATCTTAGTGTTCTTGAGCCAAAGGTGCTGAGTGAAGGAGACGTGGTCCCTGCCCTTGAGGAGCTGGCAGTCTTTCTGGGGAGACAGATGATGAGCAGATGAGCAGGTGCACGGTGTGGTAAGTGCTGTCACAGATGGGTGAGACACCATTCGGTGCACAGAGGAGGAAGTGATTTTATACCAGGGGTGTGTCCATGAGGACGTCAGAAAAGAGGGGACATTTGTGTTTAGACTTAAAGTCTTATTTGGGTCACTAGATGGACCTAGAGGGCACTCCAGGCCCTCTTCCCATTGGAAGAGTCTGCAAAGACACAGACAAGAAAGGGCATGGTGTTCTGGGAAAATGGTGAGAATTCCATTGTGGATGGAGCAAGGGGAAGAGGGAGGAGGGGAGGAAAAGCCGAGGGATGGAGGCAAGGAGAACAGTATTGGCTTTTATGTTTAAATAAATTCTCATGGCAGAATTCTTGCTGATGTGCAAATTCAAAATTTTATTCAAAACATAGGCTCTGTAGTGATCAACCAAAGACCCACACTGGAAGTGTTAAGTAAATTTCATTTGTTCAGCCTGTCCAAACACAGCTATAAAAAGAGCTAAACAGGGCTTGAAAAGGATGTTTTGAATACTTAAAAAAAAAAAAAGTGGAATCAGAAGAGCCTCTTGCAGTTTCTAGGAAGATCGACTACTCTGTGTTTTAGGAGCGGTGCCTGCCACTATGCATGGTTAACCTAGCTGGAGGACCCTGTGCTTCCTGCACCTCACAGGTGGAGCAGCCTCTCAGGAACCCCTTCCGAGGCCTCCTCCTGTGGGCATGCTGCTTTCTCATCACTGCTGCTGCTGACCTTTCTCCCCAGCAACTACCGAAAACCCGTTTATCCACAGTCTAAACAACCAAGAGAATGAAAGAATCCCATGGAAGGAGGATGAGAGCAGTCTGTACTCAATTTTAGGATCAGTAAATAATAAGAAAACAAGCTCCTGTTGGGCACTTAGTTCAACAGCAGCTCCCAGGTTGCATGTAGCCCCACAATCAGCATTGTTCCACTTCTGCATCTTTTGTGTGGCTCACCCTGTTCTGGGCACTCAAGGCATTTCACAACAATATCTGTGAAATTATAACATGTCATCTGCATTTTTAAGATGCACTATGGACCAGGCGTGGTGCTGGGAGTGCTTTGAGAGGCTGAGGTGGGAGGATCACTTGAGGAGAGACGCTCCAGTCCAGCCCAGGCAACAGAACAAGACCCCATCTCTACAAATTTTTTTTTTAAATATCAGCTGGGTGTGGTGGCACAAGCCTGTAGTCCCAGCTATTTGGGAGGCTGAGGCAAGACGATCACCTGAGTCCAGGAGTTGGAGGCCACAGTGAGCTAGGATCATGCCACTAAACTATAGCATGGATGACAGAGAGAAACTCCTTATTTAAAACAAACAAACTGACAAAACAAAAGGGAAGCATGATGGTGTGCCAGGGAGGGGTCTATCTGAAGCCATTTAGACTAGATTCAGCCAGTCAGAAAGTTCAATTAACCAGAAAATTTCATTTTCCAAAGAATCAGAATAACCAGGAGTTCATTGGAATCTCCCTGAAGGTCCTCCTGGATTTATTCCCATGGACTTACCCTACGAGCTTGGAGCTGCAGCAACATTCTTCACTTCCAGGAGGCGCAGGGACCCCTGGCATCACGGTGCCCTCTGGTCTTCAGGGATGGGGATGTGTGCGGCAGCTCAGGCTTAGGCCTCCTGGGATGCACAGGCTGCTTGTAACAAGGGCCCAGCAATGGGTGCCGGAGGCCGAAACCTGTGCACATTCTTTTGTCTGAAAGTCATAATGAGCCAGGCATGCAAAGATGTTGTTCGTAGGGGACTTATTCCAGCCTTGTATATTAGAGCAAAAAATCAGAAACAAACTAAATTTCCAGCCCTCAAGGAATAGTCAACTACATTGTGGAACAGTTGGGTAATGTACTATAAAGCAGCCACTAAAAAAGACATTGGGAAAATTTAATTATTCATCTGAAAAGATGTTCGTAATAGATTAGGTTAAAAAGCAGTATATACAATAGCTAGAACGTAGACACAATCCAAATGTCCATTGACAGGTGAATGGGTAAGCAAAATGTGATCTATACATACAGTGGAATATTATTCAGACTTAAAAAGGAAGGATTCTTTTTTTTTTAGAGGAGGTCTTATTCTGTCACCCGGGATAGAGTGCAGTGGTGTGATCTTGGCTCACTGCAGCCTCACCCTCCCAGGCTCAAGTTATTCTCCCACCTCAGTCTCCTAAATAGCTGAGACCACAGGTGTTTGCCGCCACACCCAGCTAATTTTTGTGGGCTTTGTAGAGATGGGGTTTCAGCATGTTGCCCAGGCTGGTCTCAAACTCTTGGACTCAAGGGATCCTCCTAACTTGGCCTCCCAAAGTGGTAGGATTACAGAAGTGAACCACCATGCCTAGCCTCTTTTTTTTTTTTGATTAAGAGACAGGTTCTCACTCTGTCACCCAAGCTGGGGTGCAGTGGCGCGATCATAATTCACTGCAGCCTAAAAGGAAGGAAATCCTGATATATGCTACCACAAGGGCGAACGTTGAGGACGTTGTGCTAAGGGAAATATGTCAGCCACATAAGGACAAATATTTTATGATTCTACTTATATGAAGTAGGTAGAGTGGTGGCATTCAGAGAAAGTAGAATGATAGTTGCCAGGAGTTGGGAGGAGGGAAAATGGGAAGTTATTGTTTAATAGATGCAGAGTTTCCTTTGGAGAATATTTTTAAAGTTCTGGGCCAGGCGCGGTGGCTCACACCTGTAATCCCAGCACTTTGGGAGGCTGAGGTAGGTGGATCACTTGAGGTCAGGAGTTCGAAACCAGCCTGGCCAACATGGTGAAACCCCATCTCTGCTAAAAATACAAAAATTAACTAGCCGTGGTGGTGCACACCTGTAATCCCAGCTGCTTGGGAGGCTGAGGCAGGAGAATCACTTGAACCAGGGAGGCGGAGGTTGCAGTGGGCCGAGATTGTGCCATTGCACTCCAGCCTGGGCAACAAAGTGAGACTTTGTCTCAAAAAAAAAAACAAAAATAAAAAAATAAAAATAAAGTTCTGGAGATGGATGACGGTGATCGTTGCATAACAATTTGAATGCACTCAGTGCCACAGAACTGCATGCTTAAAAACTGATAAAATTATAAATTGTAAATTTTATGAGAAAGTTTTTTTTTTTTTTATTTCACAATGTCCTTTTTTTTTTTCTTTGAGACAAAGTCTTGCTCTCTTGCCCAGGCTGGAGTGCAATGAATGGCATGATCTCGGCTCACTGCAACCTCTGCTTCTCGGGTTCAAGTGATTCTCCTGCCTTAGCCTCCTGAGTAGCTGGAATTACAGGCATGCACCACCACACCCCACTAATTTTTGTATTTTTTAGTAGAGACGGGGTTTCACCATGTTGCCAGGCTGGTTTCGAACTCCTGACCTCAGGTGATTCACCTGCCTCGGCCCCCCAAACTGCTGGGATTACAGGTGTGAGCCACCACGCCTGGCCCACAATGTATTTTTTAAATTGGCAATAATTGTATATATTTACAGGGTACAATGTAATGTTTTGATATATGTATACATTACAGAATGATTAAATCAACCTAATTAACATATCCATCATGTCACATATTTGCATGTGTGTAGTGTGAATTTGATTTTTTATTTTGATTTTTATTAGTGATGGGTACACTAGAATCCCAATCCCCACCATGTTGAGCTTTGCCCAAATATTGAACATTGTACACAATAGGGAATTTGTCAACCCTCCCCGACTTTGTAGTTCCTGCTGTCTGTAATCTCCATCTGTATGTCCATGTGTACCCATTGTTACCTCCCATGTATAAGTGAGAACATGGAATATTTGACTTTCTGCTTGTCAGTTAGTTTACTTAGGTGTAGGGAAAAGAGAGATCAGACTGTTACTGTGTCTACGTAGAAAGGAAAGACATAAGAGACTCCATTTTGAAAAAGACCTGTACTTTAAACAATTGCTTTGCTGAGATGTTGTTAATTTGTAGCTTTGCCCCAGCCACTTTGCCCCAACCTGGAGCTCACAAAAACATGTGTTGTATGAAATCAAGGTTTAAGGGATCTAGGGCTGTGCAGGATGTGCCTTGTTAACAAAATGTTAACAAGCAGTGTACTTGGTAAAAGTCATCGCCATTCTCTAGTCTCAATAAACCAGGGGCACAATGCACTGCGGAAAGCCGCAGGGACCTCTGCCCTGAAAGCGGGGTATTGTCCAAGGTTTCTCCCCATGTGATGGTCTGAAATATGGCCTTGCTGGATGAGAAAGACCTGACTGTCCCCCAGCCCGACACCCGTAAAGCATCTGTGCTGAGGTGGATTAGTAAAAGAGGAAAGCCTCTTGCAGTTGAGACAGAGGAAGGCCACTGTCTCCTGACTGCCCCTGGGAACTGAATATCTCGGTATAAAACCCGATTGTACATTTGTTCAATTCTGAGATGAGAGAAAAACCGCCCTATGGTGGGAGGCGAGACATGTTTGCAGCAACGCTGCCTTGTTATTCTTTACTCCGCTGAGATGTTTGGGTGGAGAGAAACAGAAATCTGGCTTACGTGCACGTCCAGTCATAGTACCTTCCCTTGAACTTAATTATGACATAGATTCTATTGCTCACATTTGTTGCTGACCTTCTCCTTATTATCACCCTGCCCTCCTACTACATTCCTTTTTACTGAAATAATGAAGATAATAATCAATAAAAACTGAGGGAACTCAGAGGCCGGTGCCGGTGCAGGTTCTTGGTATGCTGAGCGCCAGTCCCCTGGGCCCACTGTGGTTTCTCTATACTTTGTCTCTGTGTCTTATTTCTTTTCTCAGTCTCTTGTCCCACCTGACTAGAAATACTCACAGGTGTGGAGGGGCAGGCCACCCCTTCACTTAGGATAATGGCCTCCAGTTCCATCCATGTTGCTACAAAGGACATGATTTCATTCTTTTCATGGCTGCATAGTATTCCATGGTGTATGTGTACTATATTTTCTTTATCCAGTCAACCACTGGTAGACACTTGGGTTGGTTCCATGATTTTGCTAATTTTTTGTAATGTATATTTTACCACAACAGAAAAGAAAAAACCAATATGTATGTTTCTGTAAAACAAAAAATTTAGAGATAGAAAAATATCTGGGAATATGAACTAAAAAGTTAGTTCTTGGGGTTGGATTATGGGGAATTTTCTTTTTTTTCTTTTTTTTTTTTTTCTGAGATGGAGTTTTGTTCTTGTTGCCCAGGCTGGAGTGCAATGGTGCAATCTCAGTTCACTGCAACCTCCACCTCCCGGGTTCAAGCGATTCTCCTGCCTCAGCCTCCTGAGTAGCTGGGATTACAGGCATGCACCACCACGCCCAGCTAATTTTTTGTATTTTTAGTGGAGATGGGGGTTTTGCTATGTTGGCCAGCCTGGTCTCAAACTCCTGACCTCAGGCAATCCACCTGCCTTTGCCTCCCACAGTGCTGGGATTACAGGTGTGAGCCACTGCACCTGGCCTATGGGGTATTTTCATTTACATTTTTCTTAGTTTTTGACAATGAACATGTATTACTTGCAGCATTTACTTTCTTCATTGAAGGAGATAGGGCAAGATAGGCACAAACTGACTCGGCCTGTCCCCTAATGGGCAGTGGTTGGAAGGAAGAGTGCGGCACCACCTGGATGTGTCAAAACAATCTTCATTACTGGGCAGACACTGATTATCCCTGATGGGACCCCACCTGCCTGGACAGAGAGCCCACACCCATTCTTCCACCTTCACTCATGCGGACACTCAGACAACAGCAAGTCCATGGAGAACCACAGAAGCTGTGAAGTTTCCAGATCTCTCATGAGTCTCACTACTGCCTTGCGCTTTTTCTAACCATTCTCTCCCTTATTCACCTGGACAACATTCATTCATCGAAACTCAGCCCAGCTGACACCTCCCCCAGGAAGCCTTCCCTTACCCTCCGAGCTATGTCTAGAGTCCCGAGCTCTCTCTGTGCAGTACATATCCCACAGACTGAGCTCCTGGAGGCAGGGCCAGAGCTCAGCAGCTACGCAGCCTCAGTGCCCAGCCCAACGCCCAGCCCAGGCAGGAGCTCGGGTTGGCTGAGCTGAACAGAAACCATCTTGTTCCTGAGATGTAGCTAGTTTCTTGATGGAGGTCATCCAGTGCTAGCAGCTCAGCTTCCAACTCCATTTTGAGAATTATGGCCAATAATTTGTTTTCCTAAAGCAAAAAGGAGGTGAATCATAAACCTGAGTGGTTTTTCTTTGGCGTACTTTTTCTTTCTTTCTTTTTTTTCCTTTTTGAGACAGGGTCTTACTCTGTCGCCCAGGCCGGAGTGCAGTGGTACAATCACAGCTCCCTGCAGCCTTGACTTCCCTGATTCAATGTTTAGCCTTTAATGCAAATATCACAAGTGGGTCATTGATTATTTTTAAGGGGAAAGGTAACTTTTTGGCAAGTGACTCATGTCCACACACACCCCATATTTGAATTTCACTTGTCAGTGTTTCTTACCTGGACTTGAGCTGCTCAAGAGCTGGGAGCCCACCCACTGCATGCCACATAGTAGGTCTTCGCCCGTGTGCCAATCATTAGAGACACTGGGGCCCTGAAAGCTGCCGATGTCGCCCTGTTGCCATTGGCTTTCACTCTTTCTTGTGCTCTTGCCACATGCCAGGCATTGCTGTAGGTGCTGAGGAGGCAGCAGGGAACAAATCCTACAAAACACGAGCCCACCCCTCCCACCAAACAACACTTACAAACTCTTACCAGAAGCTGGGCCCCATAGACTCACCCATTTTAAAGAAGAGAAAGAGAGAAAGGAAGGAAAGCCTGCATTGCAGGACTCTGGAACCAGTGCGGATTAGGACCCAGAAGCCTTCGGTTTATTTTGAGCTTTCTGGCTGTGTGACTTTGGGAAATCTACTTGACCTGTCACTACCTCAATTTCCTTATTCGTAAAATAGGAATAATGACAATATCTAACAAGATTGAGAGAATTAAACATGTAAAGTGCTTAGAATAATGCCTGGCACCCAGTACAAATTACTATTGATTGCGGTTGCTGTTATTACTAACCCAGAGTAGGTCCTGTAACATCTCAGCTTTAGTTTCTTCTCCTGTAAAGGGAACAATACTAACACCTCCCTCGTAGGTAAAAGGCTAATGAGATGAAGCAGGTGAAAGCACTTTATCAACTGGGGTTATAAACTAGGTACTCACAGCCTCCAGCAGCAAGCCACTCAGGGAATCCAGGGAGATAAGGGGTAGGAGGCAGAAGGTGTCCGGGAGTCGTGGGGTTTGGGATCAGGAACAAGCAGCTGACTCTCAGCTCCAGCAGTTGTGGTCATGCAGATGTTTTCAATGAAGCCACAAATCCAGATTTTTATGTAAGATCCCTAGTTTTTAAATGTTGGCAACTAAGTCAACTTTTTGTAAGTCACTTTGAGTGCCAATCAAAACAAGGGTGCCGCCAATTCGTGACCTGTTATAAACTTTTACAACTATTACTTAATAAACCAAGGGGGAAAACTACGAATGTAGCTGATGCAATAACTCAACTGAAAAGCCGAAAAATAACTAACATTTGATTCTCCCAGTAGCCCCAAGAGACAGGCATTAGCATCCCCATTTTACAGATGAGGAAACTGACCAGAGATGGAAGGTCACAGAATTGCTTAATGGCCAATGGGGCTGGATGCTGTGACTCTGTGACTCACTAACCCAGTCTTTTTTCACTCTGACTATGCAGCATGATTGCAGCATAGTGTCCTGAGCCCTCAGGCCCCACAACTTCTGCAGAACTAAAATGCAGGGGAGCCAGCATCCAGACTCATTGTCCTGCCCTGCTCCACAGCGGGAAAAACCTACATGAAGACCATTAACGGCAACATCATTTATTTTATTTTTTTTTGAGACAAGGTCTTGCTCTGTCACCCAGGTTGGAGTGCAGTGGCACAATTACAACTCACCACAGGTTTGACCTCCTGGGCTCAAGAGATCCTCCTGCCTCAGCCTTCCAGGAAGCTGGGACTACAGACGTGCACCACAATGCCCAGCTAATTTTTTTTTTTTTTTTTTTTTTTTTAGGGATGGGGTCTCACTATGTTACCTAGGCTGGTCTTAAACTTCTGAGCTCAAGCAATCCCCCTACTTCAACCTCACAAAGTGCTGGGATTACAAGCATGAGCCACCATGTCTGCTATGGGTTTTTGTGTTCCATCATTCAACATCTGAATTGGTCCTTGCCTAAAAGAG
Organism: Symphalangus syndactylus; assembly: GCF_028878055.3. Classification (NCBI taxonomy): domain Eukaryota; kingdom Metazoa; phylum Chordata; class Mammalia; order Primates; family Hylobatidae; genus Symphalangus; species Symphalangus syndactylus. The sequence goes on along the minus strand of NC_072434.2, from coordinate 42,723,785 downwards.
CTGCTAGGCCATTAAGGTGTCTTTTCAGCAAGGCTTCCAGATCTGTAGGCAACTGAAAGAGAAAAGAGAGGGAAAGGATGTTAGGGTCTCCAGATCAAAAACAGCCTCAGAACCAGTCCCCAAAGCAATGTACAAAAATGCAGCAGGGTCTATATACTAATACACTCACTTTATATGCACAATCTAAACCATAAGTCTCTACATAGCTGTGGTTTAGACCAGGGGCTCCCATCACCCTCAACTCAATGCAGGGCCCCATCCCCAAACAATTCACTCAGAACTGGGGATTTGATGGGGATATGGGTATGTTTTAAAAGCTCTCCAGTGACTTACCGAGATCACTGATCTACTGAAGACTAAGAGAATTCATTCGTTCACTTTATTCATTCAACAGCCCTTCCTTCCTTCCTTTCTTTCTTTTTCTTTCTTTCCTTCTTCCTTCTCTCTCTCTTTCTTTCTTTCCTTCCTTCTCTCTCTCTCTTTCTTTCTCTCTTCTTCCTTTTTCTCTTTCTTTCTTTCTTCTGAGATGGAGTCTTGCTCTGTCAATGAAACTGGAGTGCAGTGGCGCGATCTCGGCTCACTGCAACCTCTGCCTCCCGGGTTCAAGAGATTCCTCTGCCTCAGTCTCCTGAGTAGCTGGGACCACAGGCATACACCACCATGCCAAGATAATTTTTGTATTTTTAGTAGAGAAAAATACATGTTGGCCAGGCTGGTCTCGAATTCATGACCTCAAGTGATTCACCCACCTCAGCCTCCCAAAGATTACAGGTGTGAGCCACCACACCTGGTCAAAGAGCTATTTCTTGAATACCTGCTATGTGGCAGGCACAATATTAGTGTTGGAAATAGAGGGGAATAGAAGACAATGTCCTTACCCTATTCTAGTTGGGAGAGAAAGTGAAAAAAAAATAGCATAATTTTAAGTACAATATTAATTGTTATAAAGAAAAATAAAACAAATTAAGGAAGTAGGGAGTGACTGAGGAGCAGCTTATATTATTGAACATTTTTAACATTTTTTGAATTAAGCTTATTTTTGAGTAGGTAATAGATTTGCAAGTTTTTTAAAAATCAAAATAGAAAAGATGTACCCTGAGAAGACCTGCTCCAGCCTCTAACTCCATTCCATTTTCTGGCCCAAACTTTGTTCCCTGACTGGCAGCATCAGCACCCCTGGGAACTTGTTAGAAATGCACATTTTTAGGCAGGGCACGGCGGTTCGTGCCTGCAATCCCAGAGCTTTGGGAGGCCAAAGTGGAAGGATTACTTGAGCCCAGGGGTTTGAGCCTGCATTGGGCTAGGATTGCGCCACTGCACTCCAGCCTAGGTGACACAGCAAGATCCTGTCTCAAATAATAAAATAAAATAAAGAAAGAAAAAAGAAAAAAAAGAAAAAGGAAAAAAGAAAAGAAATGCCTCTTCCCTTCCCTTCCCCTTCCCCTTCCCTTCCCTTCCCTTTTCTTTTCTTTCTTTTCTGAGACGGTCTCCCTCTGTTGCCCAGCCTGCAGTGCAGCGGCATGATCTCGGCTCACTGCAACCTCCCTGCCTCGGGCTCCCGTGATTCTCCTGCCTCGGCCTGCCAAATACCTGGGATTGCAGGCGCACACCACCACGCCTGGCTGGTTTTTGTATTTTTGGTGGAGACGGGGTTTCGCCGTGTTGGCCAGGCTGCTCTCCAACTCCTGACCTCCAGTGATCTGCCCGCCTCGGCCTCCCGAAGTGCTGGGATTACAGACGGAGTCTCGCTCACTCAACGCTCAAAGTTGCCCAGGCTGGAGTGCAGTGGCGTGATCTCGGCTCGCTACAACCTCCATCTCCCAGCCGCCTGCCTTGGCCTCCCAAAGTGCTAAGATTACAGCCTCTGCCCGGCCGCAACCCCGTCTAGGAAGTGTGGAGCGCCTCTGCCCGGCTGCCCCGTCTGGGAAGTGAGGAGCGCCTCTGCCTGGCCGCTGTGCAACCTTCCAAGTGTGAAGTGACAGCCTTCGTTGTAGAATGAATGAAGACACTGGCACTGACTATATAACACCTTGGCAGCTATCTCAAGTCGTTGATGGTGGAGGTATTGGAATTATAGAAGAAAGCAAACACACACATTTGACTAAAGGCGATTTAGTGACTTCTTTATATTGGCCCTGGCAAACCAAGGTTATTCTGGATGGAAATAGCCTTGAAAAGGTGATATATATATGAACGTATCTGATTTTTTTCCCCGTATAATTCTTACTTTGTGCATTTGATATTCAGTTGTGTTTGTAATCATGGAAAAATAAAAGCATAAATAAAAAAAAAAAAGAAATGCAGGTTTTGTGGCTGCACTCCAGACCTACTGAATCAGAAGCTGTAGGAGTGGGAGCCAGTGGTTTGCATTTTAACAAGCCCTCCCTGTGATGCTAATCCACGCTGAAGTTTGAGAACGCTGCTCTCTGTTAATAAACACACATTCCTCTTAGTTTCTTATGTGTCTTTCCAATATCTCTGTCGTAAATACTGGTAACACAGATGTTTATTCTTGTTTTCTCTTTTCTTACACAATTATAAATCTGCACCATAGTTTTATTACTTAAGGTATGCTAGAGATCTTTCTATTTAAGTACAAAGTTTATTATTTTCTATACATCCCTATCATGTCATTGTGTGGATGTATCACAGACTAACCAATTCCCACTGAATGATCGTAGGTTATTTCCATCTTTTGCTGTTACTATTTGCTATTACGGCAGTTGCTAACTTTGCACATGTGTCATTTCGTGCTTGTGCACATCAGAGGATGAATTCTTGGATGTGAGATGTAGGATCAAAGGCTAAATAAACTTGGAAATGTCATAGATGTTGTCAATTGCTGCTCCTTAAGGATTCCCATCTGCAATGAATGAAAGCATTTTGTTTCACCACAAACTTACCAACAGAATGTGTTGGGATTTTGCCAGTCTGTGAGGTGAAAAGTTGTAGCCTAGTGTACTTTGTTTTGTTTTGTTTTTGAGACAGGGTCTTGCTTTGTCACCAAGGCTGGAGTGCAGTGGCATGATCACTGCTCACTGCAGACTCGACTTTCCAGGCTCAAGAGATCCTTTTACCTTAGCCTCCCGAGTAGCTGGGACTATGAGCACAAATCACTGTGCCCGGTTAATTTTCTATTTTTTTTGTGGAGATGAAGTCTCTCTATGTTACCCAGGTTGGTCTTGAACTGCTGGGTTAAAGCAATCCTACCACTTTGGCATCCCAAAATGCTGGGATTACAGGTGTGAGCCACCTTGCCCAGCCACCTAGTGTAGTTTTAATCTATATTTATTGAATGAAGTTGCCCACCTTTGCATATGTTTAAAGCCATCTGTATTTCTTTGACTGTAAACTGCCTTTTTGTGTCTTCTGCTCTTTTTTCAGTTAGATTGATGGATTAGTTCATTGTCATGCTGCTAATAAAGACATACCTGAGACTGGGTAATTTATAAAGGAAAGAGATTTAATTGACTCATAGTTCAGAAGGCTGGGGAAGCCTCAGGAAACTTTTACAATCATGGCAGAAGAGGAAGCAAACATGTCCTTCTTCAGAAGGCGGTAGCAAGGAGAAGTGCCAAGCAAAAGGGGGAGAAGCCCCTTATAAAACCATCAGATCTCATGAGAACTCACTCACTGTGATGAGAACAGCATGAGGGTGACCACCCCCATGATTAAATTACCTCCCACAACACATGGGGATTATGGGAACTATAATACAATTCAAGATGAGATTTGCATGGGGACACAGCAAAACCATATCAATTAATAATCTTCTATTTCTTTATTTCTAGAAGCTTTTTATATATTAAGGGAATTAATCCTTGGTGATATGAGCTGCAAATAATTTTTCCCAGTTTGTCTCTTGTTTTTTGACTTATGCTTAAGTAGTTTTTGTTTTGTTTTTTGAGATGGAGTCTCTGTCACCCAGGCTGGAGCGCAGTGGCATGATCTTGGCTCACTGCAACATCCGTCTCTCAGGTTCAAGCAATTCTCCTACCTGAGCCTCCCAAGTAGCTGAGATTACAGGTGTGTGCCACCACATCCAGTTAATTTTTGTATTTTTAGTAGACATGGGGTTTCACCATATTGGTCAGGCTGGTCTCAAACTCCTGACTTCGTGATCCACCCACCTTGGCCTCCCAAAGTGTTGGGATTACAGGCGTGAGCCACTGGGCCTGGCCGCTTAAGTCGTTTTTTAAATTTTGGTTTGACTTTTAATTTTTAATATTGTTTTCTATCTAAAATTTAGTTCTTGAAAATCAGAATTTAGTAACTCATTCAAAATTTATTACAGGGCTGATCAGGGCCTATCAGAAGCAAATGACCAGGCCCCTTCCCTCAAGAAAGAGGCATCCCTTTTTCCTTTCCCCTCCACTCCTCTCTAGGTGGGTACCTGCAACCAGGATGCCATGGTTCCCTGTGGACCAGCCACAGGGAGTGGAAATAGTCAGGTGGCTGGGGGAGCACCAGGCTCTCCCCATACTGGCTTTGTGGCCTCAGCTATGTGACACCTGCCCTGTGGAATCTGAGCAAGCATGTGCACAATCCCACTGTGGGAACAGGGAGGGGCCTGGGGCTAGGGGCCTTCTTGCCTTCACAGGACAATACTCTCTGGCCCTGGACCTTTGGCCCAGGCCAGGCTTCCCACATCCCGTGTGACTGGCAGCCACGATGCCTGGGCCCCTGCCCTGCTCAGAAGTCATTCAGATGTTCTCATTCTGGTTCAGGGTCCAGCAGACCTCTTTGGCCTCATCTCCAGTCTCTGGCCCGAGCTCTCCACTTGGACTTGAGGGAGGGAACCAGCTTCTCTGCCTGTGGCCCTCAACCACCTTTTCTTCCTTTAATCCACCTTATGAATCAACTTTGAAAATTAAAGAAGGTAACAGATACCAAAAGAAAGTTGGCTTTATCTATAATATTTTTATACATATATTTATGTAGTATCCACTCTGTGTCAGGCACAAATAAAGTAGTATTATTTTTTAGCTACACGTTTTCTCCTATGATTTTTCAATACAAATATTAATATATATCACTATACAGGTGGTTCCCAACCTAGGATGGCTTGACTTAACCATTCTTTGACTTCATGATGGATTTTCTGAGCCATAACCCCATCATAAGTAGCTGTAAATAATTATGTATAAAGGAAGAAATGTTTTTCCATCAATGGGGCCAAGAATCCAATATACAGAAGAGTGTATAACTTATTTATCCCCCACAAGAATAAATTATTCTGATAACCAAACATCGATTTACAAGTGAAATTCTGGAAGGCAGCCCATTTGCAGATTTGTAAGTAGGTTGATGGCACATTTTCTATCTGCTGCTCAACGCTAAGCTCTGAGAAGGCGGAGGCCAAGTCCCCAGAGTGTTCACAAAATACTTCTGGGAACAACTTACTAATGAAGGAATCATGGAGAAGGTGACCTAATCAAACACTTTTTTTTTTTTGGAGATGGAGTCTCGCTCTGTTGCCCAGGCTGGAGTGCAGTGGTGCAACCTTGGCTCACTGCAAGCACCACCTCCTGAGTTCACACCATTCTCCTGCCTCAGCCTCCCGAGTAGCTGGGATTACAGGTGCCTTCCACCATGTTCGGCTAATTTTGTTTTTGTATTTTTAGTAGAGATGGGGTTTCACTGTGTTAGCCAGGATGGTCTCGATCTCCTGACTTCATGATCCGCCTGCCTCGGCCTCCCAAAGTGCTGGGATTACAGGCGTGAGCCACTGCGCCCGGCCTCAGAATGGTAGATTTTAACATGTTTCAATCAATTGATAGATCAAGTAGACCAAAAAAAAAAAAAAGTGCACAGATACAGGAGATTTGAACGAATGGATTCTCAAGTTTAATCTAATGGATATGCATATAACACTGGGCCCATTATCTGCAAAATACACAGTCTTTCCAAGCACATGTGGGGCATTTATGAAAACTGAGTATCATAAAGCCAGTCTATTCAAAGGATTACTATCATATATTCTCATTTTCTCACCACAATAGGGTTATCAGAAATCAACAACAAGGTGTATTAGTCCATTTTGTGCTGCTATAAAGGAATACCTTAGACTAGGTAATTTATAAAGAAAAAAGGTTTAATTGGCTCATGGATCTGCAGGCTGTACCAGCATGGCTCCAGCATCCACCCAGCTTCTGACGAAGCCTCAGGCAGCCGTTACTCCAGGCAGAAGGTGAGGGGGAGCAAGTGTGTCACATGGCAAGAAAGGGCGCAAGAGAATGAGAAAGAAGGGAGGCACCAGACTCTTTTCAAACACCAACCCGCTGTCGAGTGAACTAACAGAGCAAAAACTCACTCTACTGCGAGGATGGCACCAAGCCATTCGTGAGGGGCCCATCCCCATGATCCAGACAGCTCCCACTAGGCCCACCTCTAACATCCGGGATCACATTTCAAATATGAGATTTGGAGGGGACAAATATCCAAACCATAACACAAGGTTTTCCAAAACTGATGCTGGAACAATTGGTTATCCTCATAAAAAAAGATGAGCTGATTGATTGATTGCTTGAGATGAGGTTTCACTCTGTCACCCACGCTGGAATGCAGTAGCATGATCATAGCTCACTGCAACTTTGAACTCTTGGGCTCAAGGGATCCTCCTGCTTCAGCCTCCTGAGTAGTTAGGACTGCCAGCATGCACAACCACACCGGGCTAAATTTTGAAAATTTTTTTGTAGAGATGGGGGTCTTACTATGTTGCCCAGGCTGGTCTCAAACTCCTGGCCTCAAGCCGTCTTCCTGCCTCAACTCCCAAAGTGCTGGGATTATAGGTGGGAGCCATCACACCCAACCACAAAGGTGAATTTAGATCCTTAACTTATACAACACACAAAAATTAACTCAAAATGGATTGTAGACCTAAATTTAAGTGACAAAACTATAAAGCTTTTAGAAGAAAGCGTAGGAGAAACTCTTCCTGACCTCCAATTAAGCAGAGTTCTCAGATATGACATTAAAAGCATAATTCATAAATGAAAAAAATCAATCAATTGGAGTGAATAAAAATTATACACTTTTATACTTTAAAAGTCACTATTAAGTAAATGAGAAAGGTAAGCCACAGGCTGGGAGTAAATATTTGCAAATCATAATTCTGATAAAGGTTTTTTATTTTATTTTATTTTATTTTTTTGAGACGGAATCTTGCTCTGTTACCCAGGCTAAAGTGCAGTGGCATGATCTTGGCTCACTGCAACATCTGCCTCCCGGGTTCAAGCGATTCTCCTGCCCCAGCCTCCTGAGTAGCTGGGATGAGAGGCGCCTGCCATCACACCTGGCTAATTTTTGCATTTTCAGTAGAGATGGGGTTTCACCATGTTGGCCAGGCTGGTCTCAAACTTCTAACCTCAGGTGATCCGCCGGTCTCGGCCTCCCAAAGTGTGGGATTACAGGTGTGAGCCACTGCACCTGGCCGCTGATAAAGATTTTAGCTGAGCGTGGTGGCATGCACCTGGAGTCCCAGTTACTTGGAAGGCTGAGGCAGGAGGATTGCTTGAGCCCAGGAACTGATTTGAGGCCTCAGTGAACTATGGTCACATGACTGGCATTCCAGCCTGCGCGACAGAGTGAGACCCTGTCTCCAAAAAACAAAAACACAAAACAAACAACAACAAAAAGGCTTTCATATCCAGAATATATGGAACTCATACAACTCAATAAGAAGAAGACAACCCAATTTTTTTTTTTTTGAGATGGAGTCTTGCTCTATCACCCAGGCTGGAGTGCAGTGGCGCGATCCTGACTCACTGCAACCTCTGCCTCCTGGGTTCAAGTGATTCTCCTGCCTCAGCCTCCTGAGTAGCTGGGACTACAGCCACATGCCACCATGCCCAGCTAATTTTTTGTATTTTTATTAAAGACGGGGTTTCACCATGTTAGCCAGGATGGTCTCGATCTCTTGACCTCATGATCCACCCACCTCGGCCTCCCAAAGTGTTGGGATTACAGGCGTGAGCCACCACGCCCAGCCCCCAATTTTTAAAATAGGGAAAAGATTTGAGTAAACACTTCACTGAAGAAGATACATAAATGGTTAATAAGCACATGAAAAGATGCTCAACATTATTAGTCATTAGCAATATGCAAATTAAAACCAAAATGAGATACCACTTCATGCCCATTGGGACAGCTGTAATGAAGAACACAGGCAATAATACCTGTGGGCAACGCTGTGGAGAAATCAGAATCCTCATACATTGGTGGCAGGAAGGTAAAATGGTGCGGCCATTTTGGAAAACAGCTTGGCAGTTTCTTAAAAAGGTAAACATAAATATATCCAGCAACGTAGCAATGGGACTCATAGGTAGCTACTCAAGATAAATGAAACACGTCTACAGGAAAGCTTTTGCATGAAGGTTCGTAGCAGCATTATTCATAAAAGCCAAAATGTGACTACAAATGTCCATCAATCGGTGAGTAGAAAAAAAATGGGGTTCATCCATACAATGTAGTATCTACCATTCAATGGTATTGTTTTGAATTTCCTCTCGTAGCTCAGAGTAGTTTGATTGTCTGAAGCCTTCTTCTCTCAACTCATCAAAGTCATCCTCCATCCAGCTTTGTTCCGTTGCTGGTGAGGAACTGCGTTCCTTTGGAGGAGGAGAGGTGCTCTGTTTTTTAGAGTTTCCAGTTTTTTTGGTCTGTTTTTTCCCCATCTTTGTGGTTTTGTCTACTTTTTGTCTTCGATGATGGTGATGTACCGATGGGTTTTTGGTGTGGATGTCCTTTCTGTTTGTTAATTTTCCTTCTACCAGACAAGACCCTCAGCTGCAGGTCTGTTGGAGTTTACTAGAGGTCCACTCCAGACCCTGTTTGGCTGGGTGTCAGCACCGGTGGCTGCAGAACAGCGGATTTTTGTGAGACCACAAATTCAGCTGTCTGATAGTTCCTCTGAAAGTTTTGTCTCAGAGGAGTACTCGGTTGAATGAGGTGTCAGTCTGTCCCTACTGGGGGGGTGCCTCCCAGTTAGGCTGCTCAGGGGTGAGGGACCCACTTTAGGAGGCAGTCTGTCCGTTCTCAGATCTCCAGCTGTGTGCTGGGAGAACCACTACTCTCTTCAAAGCTGTCAGTCAGACAGGGACATTTAAGGCTGTGGAGGTCCTCGCTGAGTTTTTGGTTGTCTGTGCCCTGCCCCCAGAGGTGGAGCCTACAGAGGCAGGCAGGCCTCCTTGAGCTGTGGTGGGCTCCACCCAGTTCGAGCTTCCTGGCTGCTTTGTTTACCTAAGCAAGCCTGGGCAATGGCGGGCGCCCCTCCCCCAGCCTCGTTGCCGCCTTGCAGCGTGATCTCAGACTGCTGTGCTAGCAATCAGCAAGACTCTGTGGGCATAGGACCCTCCGAGCCAGGTGCGGGACACAATCTCCTAGTGTGCCGTTTTCCAGGCCCGTTGGAAAAGCGCAGTATTAGGACGGGACTGACCCGATATTCCAGGTGCCGTCTGTTTCCCCTTTCTTTGACTAGGAAAGGGAACTCCCTGACCCCTTGCGCTTCCCGAGTGAGGCAATGCCTCGCCCTGCTTCGGCTCGCGCACAGTGCGCTTCACCGACTGTCCTGAACCCACTGTTAGGCACTCCCTAGTGAGATGAAACCGGTACCTCAAGCAGAAATGCAGAAATCACCCGTCTTCTGTGTCGCTGGGGCTGGGAGCTGGAGACAGGAGCTGTTCCTATTCGGCCATCTTGGCTCCACCCCTCTCTACCATTCAATGGTAAGAGGGAGTAACTACTGATCCATGCGGCAAACATGGATGAGCCTAGAACATATGCAGAGTAAAATAAGAAAAAAAAAGAACACAGATTGTATGGCTGCATTTTTATAAAATGTCCAGAAGAGGCAAATCTATGGAGATGGAAAGCATATTAGTGATTGCCTGGTGTTGGAGATGGGAATGGGGATTGGCTAAAAGTGGCCATGAGGGACTCTTGGGGATGTGGAAGTGTTCTAAAATCGGACTGCCGCTTGGGTTCAAGCAATTCTCTGCCTCAGCCTCCTGAGTAGCTGGGATTATTTGTTACCCATTTTAGCTATCTAAGAAAGTACTAATCTTATTTTTCCTCTTTCTCACCTCAATGTTGTCCTCTTCTTTAAATATTCTAGTCCCAGGATTCAGTTCCTTTAGTCAAGATGTCACAAGTTTAAAAATAAAATTCGAGAAACTACCAAAGGCAAAGAACTTGTTCACTTTGTTGAAATTCATTAGAGAAGTCTTACTAACAGATGCACTTAAATGTAGGTTCAATAGATAATTTCTTCTCCACTTCCCCCAAATTACATTCAACATTGAAAGCTGTTTATAGCTTGCTATCAGCTTTGTTCTGGTAGGCTAGTCAGTATTGAAATCTGTTTGAGATTTTTTTTAAAGCCTTTTAAAGTCTAATTTTAGGAGGGATGAATTCAGATGCATGCCAGAGTGTGTATTTTACAGAATGTTCTTGATTAAGGAGATTTGTTTGTTAATTTTTCATTGTTTTTTAGTATGCCCAATTGATGAAATAAAATTTTCATTGTCTTACCATAAAGCTTTGATGATTAACTAGAGGAATGCAGATATTGTAAAGCTTTTTGTGAGTTTTAAAAGTGCAATATAAAGCAACCACGTTTAAATAAAAATAATGATAATAATAAGAAGAAGAAATCATGGCCAAGTTGTGTTTATTTCTGTTATACAAGATTGTTACAATGTTTCACAGTTATTTAATACAATTCACCACATTAATAAATTAAAAGAGAAAAATAATTTGACAAAAATTTAACATCTGGCAGGGCACGGTAGCTCATGCCTATAATCCCAGCACGTTGGGAGGCTGAGGTGGGTGGATCACTTGAGGCCAGGAGCGTGAGAGCAGCCTGGGCAACATAGTGAAACTCGTCTCTACAAAAATTAGCCTGGCATGGTGGCGCATGCCTGTAGTCCCAGCTACTTGGGAGGGTGAGGTGGGAGGATAGTTGAGCTCAGGAGGTGGAGATTGCTGTGAGCTATGATCATGCCATTGTACTCCAGCCTGGGTGACAGAACGAGACCCTGTCTCAAAAAATAAAAATAAATAAAATAAAATTCAACATCAAAAAACCAAAAAGCAAAACCCCTTTTTAACAAACTAGGAATAAAAGAGAACATTCTTAATCTGATAAAGGGCATGGGCAAAAAACCCCTATAGCAATGGCAATATTAATGGTAAAATGTTGAAAGCATTCCTCTTAAGATCAAGACCAAGACCTGAGTGCCTCACATCATGATTTTTATTCAGTTTTGTGCTAGAGGGCTCAGCCAGGGCTGTAAGGTGAACAAACAAACAAGCAAGCAAGCAACAAATAGAAAATACATAAAATATATACATACATAATATACATATATAAAATATGGTGTACGGATTGAAATGGAAGACACAAAGCTATTATTGTTTGCTGATCATATGCTCATCTACATGGAAAACCCCAAAGATTAAGAGAATATAGTCAGTCAACAGAATACAAAATCAAGGTGCAGGCCAGGCGCGGTTGCTCATGCGTGTAATCTCAGCACTTTGGGAAGCCAAGGCAGGCGGATCCCAAGGTCAGGAGTTCAAGACCAGCCTGGCCAATATGGTGAAACCCCATCTCTACTAATAATACAAAAATTAGCAGGGCATGGTGGCACATGCCTGTAGTCCCAGCTACTCGGGAGGCTGAGGCAGAAGAATCGCTTGAACCCAGGAGGCGGAGTTTGCAGTGAGCCGAGATAGAGCCACTGCACTCCAGTCTGAGTAACAGAGCAAGACTCTGTCTTAAAAAAAAAAAAAAAAAAGAAAAGAAAAGAAAAGAAAAAAATCAAGGTGCAATAATCAATTTTATGTCTATACACTAGCAAAAAAACAGAAAATGCAATAAAACAGAACACTATTTACAGTAGCGTAAAAATAAGATATATGAGAATAGATCTTTAAAAAGTTATTCAACACTTTTATGGAGCAAAAGAAAACTATAGAAACAAGATCTAAATAAATTGAAAGATATGTTCACAAATTGGAAGAGTTAATATCATAAAGATGTTCATTCTCTCAAATTGATTTAAAAGTTCCCATGCAATTACAATAAAAATCTCAAATTTTTTCTGGAACTTGACAAGTTTTCCTTTAAAATGTTTTATTGAAGACTAATACGTTCCTTTTTTTTTTTTTTTTGAGACAGAGTTTTGCTCTTGTTGCCCAGGCTGGAGCACAGTGCAGTGGCACCATCTTGGCTCATTGCAACCTCCGCCTCCCAGGTTCCAGTGGTTCTCCAGCCTCGGCCTCCCAAGTAGCTGGGATTACAGGCATGCGCCACCATGCCCTGCTAATTTTTGTATTTTTAGTAGAGACGGGGTTTCACCATGTTTGTCAGGCTGGTCTCGAATTCCTGACCTCAGGTAATCCACCCACCTCGGCCTCCCAAAGTGCTGGGATTACAGTTGTGAACCACCATGCCCAGTGAAAACTAATACATTCCTGAAGAAGACAAAGATAGGACTTGCCTTGCAAAGTATCAAAAATTATTATTAACTTATAGTGATCCAGACAAGAGTGGTATTGACAAAGATATAGACAAACCAACCAATGAGAACCCAGAAACAGACCCAGACATATACAGAACTTGATTTTATTTCAGAGCAGCCATTTTAGTTTCAGGTGTAAGGATAGATTTTTCAATATGTGATACTAGGACAATTAGTAGATCTTAAAACAGGATATTAGACTCTTACATCAGTCTTTAACCAGGTTAGTTAATGACCTGTATGAGAAAAGGAAAAGTAAACTACTCTTAGAAATTTACACAGAAGAATAACTTTACTGGAGTGGGGAGGTTTTTAAAATAAGACAGACAAGTCATAACAAAAAAGAATGATAGATTCAGTTACATTAAAAGTTATAACTTCTGTTTGTCTAAAGACAGATAAGTCATAAACAGGGAAACATATATAAACAATAAAGAGTTAATATCCAGATTATAAAGAATATTTATAATGTATATGAAAAGACAAACAACCCAATTAAAAATAGGCAAATGAACAGCAATTTCACCAAAGAGGAGGCACGGATGACTCACAAACATAGTACAATATATTCAGTCTCAGTAATCAGGGAAATGCAAATTTAAACCACAGTGGAACCCCATTTCACACCTACCAGATTGGCAAGAGTTAAAAATTAATCAATATCAAATGTCAGTAACCATGTGGAACAATGGGAACTTACAGACATTGTGGATGAACGTATTAGTTGGTAAAACTAATTTGGAAACAGTTATTACCTACTAACGTTGACCATCTGCATAATCTGTGACCTAGCAATTCCATTGCTATGTATATATCCTAGAGAAACTCTTGTACACGTACATTAGTATGCAAGAATGTTCCTAGCAGCGTTGTTAAAATGATGGTCAAAAACTGGAAAAAAACCCACAAATGTCCATAAACAGTAGATTATATATAATATTCCATTCATATCATAGAATGTTATATTGCAGAGAAGAAAATTAACATTTTTTTCAACAACATTGATGAATCAACAACTCAACAACATTGGTGAATCCTGTGCACTCTGTGGGTGAGGCCCCAGGTGCCTGCTGCCATAAAGGGCCGAGGCAGACATCAGAGAAGACAAGCAACAAGGAACCTCGAGCCACTAACCCTAAGTTCTAGAGCAGCCTCACTGGAGATAAGATGTTAGGCATCTTACACAAGAAAGAACAGAAAACTAAGGTTTTACTAAGCAAGCCATGCCGAGAGCTGAGTGCCTGGGACAATGTACTAGATATTTTGCTGTGTCTGCCTCGCGTATCCACTTTTCTAACTGCTACTACACATATCTACAGAGTTACCAAAGAAGCAGCAACTGTAAATAATGTGACCCCGCTCCCTGCCCCTACTGGCTGCAGGTGATTGGTCTAAACTGGGCCAATCAGAACCTTCCCTGAGAACTGTGGCACTGGAGTGAAACCGAGTTGCTGGTGGCCATGCTTCCTCCCTATGGACTGGAGTAGTAGTGGAGATGGGTTCGTTAGAGAAAGAATAATGTAACATAAATGTCATCACCAAATGTAGGCTCTATAAAAGCAGGGATTGTTGTCTACTTCTGTTTATTACAGTATTCCAAGTATCCAGAATATGTCTGGCACATAGTAATAATAGTAACATAGATAGATATAGATAGATGATAGATGATAGATAGATATAGATAGATGATAGATAGATAGATAGATAGATAGATAGATAGATAGATAGATAGTGCTTACTACGATCAGACAACTGTCCTAAGCTTCATACATGTAATTCATTTGCTCCTTATAACAACCCTGTAAGGTAGACTATTATTATCCCTACACTCCGTATGAGAAAACTAAAACTGGGACACAGAGTAACTTGCCTACAGTTCCAAAAAGAGTAGGTGAAGGAGCTAAGATTCAAACACAAGTCATTTGGTTCCTGAGTTTGTGCTCTTAATCAATACCTTATGCCAGCTCTCAACACATATATGTTGAACGAAGAATGAATGGACAAATCAGACATGTAGAAAGGAGAGCTGGTGTGAGAGATAATTCCATTAACAATCAAGTACCTGGTTCAGAGGGTCTTTGCAGCTCAGTTCTGCTCTTGTTCTTGGGTTCTGTGAAACCCATGCTCACCTGGTCTTATAAATGGGACCAGTTTCATGGTTCTATGATCTGAGTAGTTGCACAGGGCCCCATGCTCAGAAGGGCCCCTGTGCTTGGTTTAATGCTCTGTTGTCACCATCACTAAATTCTTAATAATTTTATCTTTGAACTTGGGTCTTATAAGCAAAGTCTGATGGGACAATAGAGTATACACACAAACAGAAAAAACACATCAATATACATGCCGCCATTGGTCATTGCCACTCCATCCTCATACAGCGTGTGTGATGCCCCATGAGCACAGAATTCCGGTAAACTGGCAACACATGGGAGTTCAGCAAGACTCAAATAGGTGTCAGGTAAGCGTGTTATGTCTACGACTAAGTAAGCAGAGGTACCAAGACTCATGAGAAGCCTCACTTTCCTCAAACCAGAACTTGTTTCAAACACAGGAAGAACAAAAAATTGCATTCTAAAAATGCAAGCGACCAAGGAATTTTATCATATCCTTTCTTACTAGTGTTACTCACCTGCATTAGCCAACCACTTAAACACCGAAAATGATAACATCGACAGCAAGGGAATGAGAGGACCACCAGAGTTCCTTTTTTTTTCAGTTCTTCCTTACTCATCAGGGACTCAAAGGTAGAGAGGACAGATAGAATGGATATGCATTGAGAAGTGAAATAAAAACAGCTGGATTAGTTTTGTGCAGCATTTCCACCATCTGGTAAAAATGAAATACACACGCATGTATGAGCTACTAAATACAAACTGTATAACTTTGGCGATTCTGCATGTGAGTTAAATGCTCTTATATTTGCATTTAAAACTGGCATTGCACAGTGAATGTAAAGATGAAGGGCCAGACATGGTGGCTCATGCTTGTAACCACAGCACTTTGGGAGGCCGAGGTGGGAGGATCACTTGAGGTCAGGAGTTCGAGACCAGCCTGACCAACATGGTGAAAACCCATCTCTACTAAAAATACAAAAATTAGCCGGGCGTGATGGTGTGCGCCTATAATCTCAGCTACTCAGGAGTCTGAGGCAGGAGATTCTCTTTAACCCAGGAGGCAGAGGTTGCAGTGAGCTGAGATTAAGCCACTGAACTCCAGCCTGGGTGACAGAGTAAGACTCCATCTCAAAAAAAAAAGATGAATGGTAAAGTTAATGCTAGTAATTTAAAATTGTTATTTTTATTTACTTAAGAATGACAAAATCACAAATAAAAAAATCATGATAAGTTGAGAGAGAGAAACTGTGGAAGAAATAAAGCTATATATTTTAGTACCTTTGATGCACTTGTTTTCCTGCTTTTTGAAAGAAGAGCCCCACATGCTCATTTTGCAGTGGGCCCCACAAATTACATAGTCAGCCCTGCTTACAAATTCCCTTTTTACCAAAGCCAGCTTGATTTAGTTTCCCAGTATTTATTAACAAAAGTCCTAACTAATTTGGAAACCTAATCTGAACTGGCTGGAGGGTTTAACTTTATACTTTGTCCTAACTTTTATATGCAAATAAGAGGAAGTATGATGCAATGTAAAGGGCATGGGCTTTTATAGGCACAGAAAAGAGGCTCCGAGAGGTTCGCTAACTTGGGCAAAGTCGCACAGCTTCCAAGCAAAAGGGCTGAGCTTCGAAGTTGGTTCAGAGTGACTGTAGAGAGTTCAGTAGAACTTTCTGTGATCATGGAAACGTTCTGTAACTGTGCTGTCCAACATGGTAGCTACTGGCCACATATGGCTATTGAGCCCTTGAAATGTGGCTAGTGCAATGGAGGGACTGAATTCTAAACTATATAAATTTTTTTTTGAGACAGGATCCTACACTGTTGCCCAGCATAGAGTGCAGTTCCATCACGGCTCACTGCAACTTCAAATTCCCAGGCTTCAAATGATCCTTCCACTTCAGCCTCCGAAGTACCTGAGACCACAGGCACACACCACCATGCCCAGTGAATTTTTAAAATTCTTTGTATAGGCAGGGTCTCCCCATGTTGCCCAGGCTGGTCTCAAAATCCCGGGCTCAAGCCATCCTCCCACCTCAGCCTCCCAAAGTGCTGGGATTACAGGCATGAACCTCTGGGCCTGGTCCTATTTAATTTTGATTAATTTCAATTTAAGTAGTGTAGCGGATGCTATGTAATTATACTACACAGACTTAGAGCCCCAAGGCTTGACTGACCCAGTGAATGTGGAGGGCTCCCTGGCTCCCTCTGGTCAGGACCCTTCTAGGTGAAGGTGTCAGAGTACCCAGCCAGAGCCTGGTACACAGTTGGTGCTCAACACAGAGCTGCTCAGGGGCTTATGGATGCCCAGGCCTCATTTCCATTAAGTGACAGATCTAGATGGGGGGCTGGAAGGGAAGAAGGAAGGTGTGTGTGAGCTGCCACCACAGAGTCACTTTCCCTCATCCTCTGAGGCAAATGTGGGAAAGGACTAGCCCTCAGCGAGGTCAGGACAGCCCCTCGGTGACTAAAGCTCGCAGGAATCCACACCCAGCTGGATCAGCTGGATTTGTTGCCCACAGAAAACCTTCCCGGAAGGGCCCAGCTTCCAGAGAGCTGGAAAGACGTGTCAGGGAGATTAAGGCGCCTGTGGTATGTCTCCGGAAAGCAGCCAACATACTCCAAGCTGTCGTCATGGCAGACCCAGATGGGAGCTCACCCGGCCAGACCTAAACTTATTTTGACACATGGTGGAAGGTGTGAGGCCCCAGCCCCGATGGCCACTGCAGCCCACCGATGCACTGCTAGCCCTGAGAGGCCCTGCTGTCACACCTCCAGCCTAAATCAGGCTGTCCTCTCCCCTCTCCCTTGACCGGCACCCCCTTCCCTGGCTTATTGAGGCCTCTGACTAAACCACGTCTCCTCTGGGAAGCCTTCCTATCCCCGCCTTCCCAGGCTGAGTTGGCCCTGCCTGTAGCCCTGGAGAATCATTAATCATTAATCATTAGCAAATAAGTCAACCCCTGCTGCTCTCCCCACAGCATAACCCCAGCAGAGGGCCCAGTGAAGAACAGCTCAACTGCACGCCTGCTTC
The DNA here is from genome assembly GCF_028878055.3 of Symphalangus syndactylus. Taxonomy (NCBI): domain Eukaryota; kingdom Metazoa; phylum Chordata; class Mammalia; order Primates; family Hylobatidae; genus Symphalangus; species Symphalangus syndactylus. The sequence continues at coordinate 42,706,113 of NC_072434.2, read as the reverse complement.
TGCAGGGTGAGGCAGCTGCACCTGTGACTTGGCGCTCATTTTTGCCACCACTATGTCTCTTCTCTGCCATAGCATCTCAGTCTGTGCAGCTCAAGCCTCCTCAGAAGCATCTCTCAGGCCACCTACTGCCCATTAGACAACTCCTTGCTCCTCAGGCTATCCCTAGCACCCCCCTGCCCCTGCCAATATACCCTCCAACTTTGAGAATTCTCCATTGAGGTGATTTCAAATGACATTGTAACAAACAGAGATTTGATTTTGTTTTCATAGATTCTTATTTCCTTGTCAGAGCCACTTAAAAGGGAGCTAGGTGAATCCCCAGCTGGTGAGTGTGAAGGGCCTGGGTTAGAGTGAGAAAAAGAGAAGGTATTGTATCTAGGGTAATCAGGGAAGGCTTCAAAGAAGAGGGGGATTTAACCTGTGACTTTAGTGACAAGGAAGGACATTCTAGGCCGAGGAAATAGCACAGGCGAAGGTGCGGAAGCCTGAGACAGGATGCAACGTTCCAGGACCGTGCAGCAGTTTGGTGTCATAGGAGCTGCAGGGGTGACGGAAGGAGTAGGAGGTAATGCTGAAGGGGTGAGGAAAAGGGTGAAAGTGCCTTGCAGGGGAGCATAGACTTGCTGCTGGAGACTGGGGTTTCCCAGGCGTGTTCTCCAAACACCAGGCCCAGGGAGTTCTCTGCTCCAAAGGAGGAGTGGGATTCTCTGTTCTCCACTTGCAGTCCTCCTCCAACACGGCTGCTACTGTAAAGGCTTTCATAGTAACTACCTGGGGCTATCTGCAAGGCACTGGGCCACACTCTAACCACGGTGCATGCAGCACTGTATGACCCACATCACAACCCTATGATCTAGGTACTGTTGCATTATCCCCATTTTACAGGGAAGTTAAGAAATGTTCCCAAGATCACACAGCTAGTTGAAGGTAGAGCTGAGGTTTTAACTCTAGCAGTCTGACTTTGAGCTGTCTCAGAGGAAATAACCTGCTTAACTTTTTGTTTCTTCCAGCATTTCCCAAACTTCCTTTTGATGTAATTATGGAAAAATTGTTTTGCACATCTAGTGACATTGTAAAAGGCAGTTGATTCTTTGTCAATGGTGAACTATTATAGGGTTCTGACCCAGGAGACTTGATTTGATTTGCAAATATTCTTAGTAAACTCATTATCAGTCACTTACACTTTAGTGTGAATTAGTCCGTTCTTGGGGTCTCTCCACTTTCTTATAAGCTCCCTGAGGGCAGGGCAGGTACTGTCTGATTCACTGTTGTGTTCCTAGTACCCAGGGGGTGTGGCACTAAATGGTGCTATAAGAACATTTGCTAGAATGAGTTGAAATTCTCCTGTTGAAGACTGTAGGAACAGTGGAAAGAAAGGCTATAGTCTGGTAGGCAGGTAGCGGTAGGGTCAGCATGTGGGGGAGAGGAGTCAGTGGTGGCTGTGGGGGGATGTCCTGGGAATCGGAGTCATGGAGCTGGAGTAGAAAGACTCACCTATATCATGGCACAGCTAAAGGCCAGGTCTGGGCTGGGTGTGGTGGCTCATGCCTGCAGTCCCAACACGTTAGGAGGCCAAGATGGGAGGATTGTTTGAGCCCAGGAGGTGATCAAAACACAAATCCAAATACCCACTTAGCATGTTTTCTCTTCTAGGAAGTAACTAACCACCTGATTATTTGGAAAATGAGGCATTTGCTGCAGTTGAAGGTGTAGCAAGAAACTTTTGGTTTTAAGAGTCAAAGTCAGAGAAAAAAAACTCTCAGACTTGTACTCACCCCCACCCCCCACCCCCAAGCTACTGCAAAGAGCAGGGGCTTTGGAAGATTGGTTTGTTGAAATGAAGTTCCTTTGACAAAGGTACCTGGGCCCATTTCTCTCATTCTAAAAGGGACAAGACTGAGACCCAGAGATGGCAAGGTCACAGAGCTGATTAAATTGGGATCAGAATCTTCTCAGTCGGGAGCTCTGTCCGTGGCTTCAGAGCCTGTGTCCCAGTCCCCTCTCCCTACCTCTCCCCCATGCCCCCACAGTGCCCCGCCTTGGCCCTGTCCTCTTCATCCTCTGCCCCTGTCTCCTATGTCAGGAGGAGGAAGCCCCTGTGCGCACCCCACCCTTTACCTCCCACCCTCACTGCAGACTGCACTTCCCGCTCCCTGCTGCCTGACTGTCCCTAATGAGATTACAGATCTCTGGTGAAATAGACAAGGGTTAATACCCCCTGGCTTTACAGGGCAGGGCAGGCCAGGCCACAAGAAATAGCAAAAAGACACCCATTCTCCAAAGCACTAAGTGTGATAATGACCCTAAGAGTCCGTTCCCCTGTTCAGCATGCCAGGGTTCACACTGCGTTTCCAAATACCCTCTGGGTCGAATTTTGTACCAGCCCTAACAAAGTAGATGCTTTTATCATCTCTATTTTACAGATGGAGAAACTGAGGCACCGTGAGATGAAATGTTTGCCTGAGATCACACAGCTAGTAAGTGGCAGAGCTGGGACCTGAATGTGGGTCTCTTGGGCTCTATCATCTTTAAAAAATAATAGGCCCAGAGAGCCTGCAGGGTGCCCAGCACCAGGCTTGAAACAGCCCTGGAGCATCTACGTCCTATTTCCTGGTGAGTGGCACAGCCCACCTTTGAACTCAGGTCCCCCGGACTCGAATCTACATTCCCCGCAATACTGCCAAGCACCCTTGAACCTATCTGCCTGTTCATATGGTAGAAACAGACGGGCCTCGCCCTGACTTCTGGCCTCTGTGACCATGGCCAAGGGACTGGCTCTTGGGGTCTCATCCTCCCTGTCTGAAAAATGAAGGTGGGAACCCTGGGGTCTTTGGCACAATTCCCTATGATTGGCATAGCTAAGGCAGCCAGCACAGGCCTGGCCCACAGCACATGCACTCACCCACCTCAGTTTCTTTATCTGTAAAATAGTGATATTAATAGTACTTATTTCTTGGGATTGGTGTTAGGATTAAATATGCCAGTACACGTAATATTCTTCTAGAATGGCACCTGGGGCACAGTAAATGCTTAATTAACGTTGAGGGAAACTGATATCTTACTGTCTTCTTTTCGATTCTTTCTGGAAGGAAGCAGGGGTAAAGATCAAACGAACCAAGCAAATGTTCCTCTTGTTCCTCCCAGTACCTGGTCCACTCAACTGTTTAAGAGGAACACTTGGCTTTGAGGCCTGAACTCCCAGACCACGTGGTCTGCTCTAATTTCCCAGGCCCTAATCTGCTCCCAGCTCCTAATGATGCAGCTGGTAATAGGATTGTGGCTTCCCTCTAAGGCGGCCACACGGGCATGGCCGTGGGGCTGGCGACTGGTGTTTAGCAACTCCGACCACCTGCCTGCTGAGGGGCTAGAGCCCTCAGCCCAGACCCTGTGCCCCCGGCCGGGCTCTCGTGCATGGAATGGTGCTGTGCCCCTTGCCAGCAGGCCAGGCTCGCCATGGTGCCGCATGCCATCTTGGCACGGGGGAGGGACGTGTGCAGGCGGAATGGACTACTCATCCTGTCTGTGCTGTCTGTCATCGTGGGCTGCCTCCTTGGCTTCTTCTTGAGGACCCGGCGCCTCTCACCACAGGTCAGCCACCCAGAGCATCTCGGGGTCCCTGTCCAGGAGGGGCGTGTGGGCCTGAGGGATCTGGGGTGCCATGACAGTGTGTGAGTCCCTCTGCCCCTCTGGGTCCTGGTTTTCTCATTGGTAACATGGGTGTGATAAACACTTTGCAGGACTAGAGGGAGGAACCAGTCATGTGGTTCTGGGGAGTGATTACAAACCCAGCACCACCAGGTGAGGAGAGGCGAGGGTGCCTCGTGACGACAAACACAGGTCCAAGAGCCGTGGCGGGGAAAGAGGGGGATCTTGTGTGAGTTCAAACAGGCACCAGAGAACACCTCCTAAAGGCTGCTCAAACGACAAGAGATCCAGGAAGGGCGCTCTAGGCAGAGGTGACAGCAGGTGCCAGGTGCAGGGGCCGGAGCGCAGAGGCCAGCAGGCCCATAGGTCCCATCACCACGCATAGGCTTGCGGCATCCATGAGATGCTTTTGGGCAGAAGAGCAACAGGCCAGTTTGGAGCTTGGGAGACCCCTCAGGTGCCGAGTGGAGAGGGGGGGGTACTGGGGCAGGCAGGGGGCCGAGAAGGGGCAGCTTGGGGGAGATGTGGCAGTGCAGACAAAAGGGACAGATGTGAGAACTGTTTTCAAAACGGGAAGCTTCAGGATGTGGGGGCCGATTGGATGTGGGCTGGGGGACAGGAAGGGGAGCCAGGCCCCAGGTTTCCAGCCTGTGTAACTGCCATGGGGAAGCTGCCTTGCCTGGGAAAGAGCCCCTTTCCCTGTCAGCCCCCATCTCCTACAGGAGAGGGAGGGACATTCCCATGGTGTTAAGGAAAAAATCATTCTGCCACTTGTTAAACCGGTAAGGAAGGCTCTGTTCAGGACTATTGTGGTAGGCAGGTAGGTGTCAAGACCTCCTGGGGTGGGAGATAGGACCCAACCACAAATACAACAAAGACGGCTGGAGATTTATAGCCAGTGAAAGGAGGGAGGGGGTCAAGGACAGAAAATGACTACAGGATCAGGGTACGGGGATTCTTGTTGAAGGCAGGCCAGGGTGATCAGACATTGATCTGGGATGAGGAATTTGATCCAGTATCGGGATGCCGAAGGGTGAGGAATCCTCACTAAACTGACTTGGCAGGACTTTTGCTAAAGCTGGACTATGCAGGCCAAAGACAAGGCCCAAGGACAAAGCCCAGTGGAAAAGAGGGCTCAGAGGAGCCTGTCTGAAGTGTGGTCAAGGAGAGAGGCTTTGTCAATGGGCTCCTGGAAGAGTCCCTGTTCCCAGAAAGTCCTCTTCCCGCAGCTCACTAATGTCTAATGCCATCTCTACGACTGGGGTCAGGCATTAGCCTTTGTCTTCCATTAAAAGGAAAACACCCACTCCTGGAGAACTGAGCCACGACTTAGTGACCCTGTTAAGCCTCGAGCAGTTATTTAGGAAGAAGCATGGACTCTGGAGGCAGAGGAACCCTGAACTTTGACTCTGCTAGCAAATGGCTGGGCAATATCCTCTCTCCTCCCTGGGACTCAGTTTCCTTGTCTGTAAAATGGGATGTGGGGCAGTATATGTCTACTAGAATTGTTATGAGGAATAAACCAAGGATTCATCAGTGCCCAGCATACAGTAGGTGCTTACTACATGTTACTTCGCCCTCCCTCTCTTATCTACCTGTTAAAGTCCTATCTACATCAGGAACCATCCCATCGCCCATAGCTGATGAAAGTAACTGTAACCCTGCCGCTGGCCGCCTAGCTTCAGAGCTAGTTACATGGGTGTCTCTTTCTCCCACCAAGCTGCACACTGCTGAACAACAGATGGGTTGTTGTTTTTTAACCAAAACGTGAGCCTAGCCATGTGTCAGGCACAGAGAGAACGCTCAACTATCTGCTGCATTAAACTGGCAATGGAACAAAAAAATCTGCAATTTGTTCTCTTTAATTTTCCTCAGCAACAAAAACATATCTCCTGCAGGAAGATTATTTTGTGAAAACAAATTGGAATGCCTATTATTAAAAGCCGAACTCATCTGGGGCCTCCTTTGCCAAAGCTGCCTTTCCCATCTGTTTGGAAATGCAAATGTATTCCGGTCTGGATTAACCTGCCAGATAAATTGAAGGAAGGATGTAGAGGCTTAGAACAATTATTTGGCAGGAACTGGCTTTCTCAGCATCTTACTTTGAAATCTGGGATTTCTCTGATCTCTTTGCCTGTGACTCAGAAACTAAACCCTTCTTGTTTTGTAAGCTTATGCAACAGGCAAAAATCATAAACAATTTGGAAAATGGTAGAATGTTCTATTTGTGAAAAGAACTTAGAAAATCACAGGATTTTATCTTGGGGTATGAGTATCTCATTTAAAAATACTGAGCATTTTAAGACTTCCAGTTAAACCGTGGTGAATCACAGTTGTATCCATTTTTTTCCCTCCTTCCTAGAATTCCACGAACATTTTAGTAACGGGATTTTTAAAAGGTAAAACCACCAAGAATAAAGAGAATATAAGAGGAGACAGTTGAGAAAAAGAAATCGAGAGGCTACAACAAATTAGATAATATGGAGGTGGGTGGAGCTGATATGACCTCGTTCACAGAAAGCTGGAATCTTAGTCTGTGGAAGTCGATACCAAGTCAGTTTGTCTTGCAGACTCCAGAACATAAAAGAGCAAGATGCTGCACTAGGCAGGGTGAGGCTGGGGTTGAAAGCCCGGGCATGGTTTGGAGTTTTGTAACCAGAGCAGTTAGACCCCTAGGGACCTTCCAGTTCAGTCGGGGGACTCATTCACCCATCTCCACCCCCTGCCTGCCCCAAGGAACCAGAGAATCTGGACTTGGGGGTATTGGGCCACCCCTGTGTGTGTTGGAGAGCGGGCCATGCTGAGGCACCTACTTCAAACTAATTAACAGACATCTTCGTCTGAGTGGGGTCCCCAGCATGGTTTCAGATCGCTGTCAGCTGAGCTTAGGCACCATGTCATTCCTCAGCCAAAGGCAGGAAGAGACTTCTCTCACTGAAGCCTCGAGAAAATATCTCTAAATTCTGCTATAAAGGAGACTCCTCTACCATCCCACCCAACCCCAGTGAAAAAGCCAGATCAGCACCTGTCACCCTGCCCTGAGGGCCGTCAGTTGACAAGCCCTACTCATACATGCAGAAGTTTAGCGCTTCAAACTTAGATATGAGCAGAAAGCCATGCCACCAGAAATGTGAGGAGGCTGCTAACGTGAAACAGAGTAAACGAAGAGAAAAGGGGATGTCTAATGAGAGAAACAAAGAGAAAAGCGGGTCTCTAATGAAGCAGAGACAAGGCGGGGAGGAGAAGGAAGCTTTGTAAATCTCCTCTTAAGCTTTCCCGAGCTGTGAGTGAAGATAAAGTTACCATACGATGAGGGGATGCAAAAAGAAGGAACAATCAGAGAACAAGAAAGAATCTGGGGAAATTAAAAATAGAAGAACTAAGATAAAAATGTGAGTAGCTGCCCAACACATAGAAAGGATAAATACTTGAAGTGTTGGAGACCCTGAATACCCTGATTTGACAGGGTATACTGTACACTGTGACATACTTTGTAATGACACAGTGTATGTAACAATATACCAACTGTACCCCATAAATATGTACAAATATTATATATTAATATAAAAACTTTGGCTAGGCCTGGTGGCTCATGCCTGTAATCCTAGCACTTTGGGAGGCCAAGGTGGGTGGATTGCCTGACCCCAGGAGTTCAAGGCCAGCCTGGGCAACATGGTGTGAGACCCCATCGCCATAAAAAAAAAAAAATTAATGTCAATAACTAGGATAAAGTTATAGAAATCTCCCAGAAACTAGAACAAAAATCAATGAAAATAGAAAAAGAAAATATAAGAAAATTAGAATGTTCAATGTCCAGCTACCTAATGACACTTGGAGAGAGAACTAACAGAAGAAAAATAGAGGAGAAACAGTTTGCAGAGAATCTAAGCAGTTTCTCAGAAGTGAAAGGTAAGCACAGCACTATCAATTTTGTTTACAAAAGAAAGAAAACCCCATACTATGGCCCATTACCATGAAATTACCAAAAAGTGGAGATAAACAGATGGTTCTGGTGGAATAAAACCGACCTCATCTAAGGAACAGGAAATCAGAACGGCTTTGAACACCTTAAGCAAACTGGAAGCTAGAAGACAAGGGAGAAACACCTTCTAAACCTGAGGGGAAATTATTTCCAACGAAGTATCTCACACATGGCCAGGCTATTATCAGAGGTAAAGGTAGAATAAAGGCATTTTTACTCATGTAAGGACTCAGAAAAGTTTATTTCCCATCCACTCTTTCTCAGAAAGCTACCAAAGGAGATGTTTCAGCAAAACAAGGAAGTAAACCAAGAGGACAAGGGATCCCAGAAACAGGGAGCCCTCTAAAGGATAAGTCCCAGAATGACAACCAAGAAGGAAACCATGACAAGCACTGGGCCTAGAGAGCAGTCAGTCCAAACTGGAGCAGGAAGGTGGAAAGCTCACAGACCAAGGCCCCAGGCAGGATAAAAGAGAACCGATGTGCTTGAGAGAGCAGAAAATACTATTGTTGGGCAGTTTAGTAGACATGTTAAAATGTTTGGAAGAAATTAGTGGGTGATTCCCAGAAAACAAGACAAATAAAAATCAGTCAATTAACTTTAGGCTACAAGCAAGGAGGCATGGTTGTAGTACATTACTTGGCTCAACAGTAAACACTGTTTGGTGATCAAAACATTGTAAATCTTGACTATTGATTTACCAAAAATTTGATATAAATATAATGCTGAAATAGGTGGAGAGAAAGGGAGTGAGAACTAAGTCCTCATCAATCATGGCAGGGAAGTCGATAGATGTCAAAATGATGAATCAAGAAATAGCATTATGACCATATTATCTAGAAATAGTGATACTACAGGAAACAGCTAGAAGAATTGAGCATGTTCACTACTGGGAAGTTGCAAGGTAGGGATAGAGAGAGGTGAGGAAAGAGCTGCCTTTTTATCAGTAGAGCACTTTTTTTTTTTTTTTTTGAGATAGAGTCTCTCTCTGTCACCCAGGCTGGAGTGCAGTGGTGTGATCTTAGCTCACTGCAACCCCCGCCTCCCAGGTTCAAGCAAATCTTGTGCCTCAGCCTCCTGAGTGGCTGGGACTACAGGCATGCACCACCATGCCCAGCTAATTTTTGTATTTTTAGTAGAGACGGGGTTTTGCCATGTTGGCTGGGCTGGTCTCGAACTCTTAACCTCAAATGATCCACCTACCTTGGCCTCCCAAAGTGCTGGGATTACAGGCATGAGCCACCGAGCCTGGCTATTAGAGCACTTTTAACTTAAAGAATATATACATGTGGGTGCCAGTGCAGTGGCTCACACCTATAATCCCAGCACTTTGGGAGGCCTAGCTGGGAGGACTGCTTGAGTCCAGGAGTTTGAGACTAGTCTGGACAACATAGTGAGACCCTGTCTCTACAAAAAATACAAAAATTAGCTGGGCTTCGTGGCATACATCTGTGGTCTCAGCTACTCGGGAGCCTGAGGTGTGAAGATTGCTTGAGCCCAGGAGGTGGAGGTTGCAGTGAGCCGAGATCATGCCACTGCCCTCCTGCCTGGGTAACAGAATGAGACCTTGTCTCAAAAAAAAAAAAAAAATATATATATATGTATATTTATATATTTTTTTAATATATATATGGACTAAAGTTAATTAAAAATATATTGTTGGCAGGGCATGGTGGCTCACGCCTGTAATCCAAGCACTTTGGGAGGTCGAGGCAGGCAGATCAACAAGGTCAGGAGATTGAGACCATCCTGGCCAACATGGTGAAACCCCGTCTCTACTAAAATACGCAAATTTAGCCAGGCATGGTGGCACGCACCTGTAGTCCCAGCTACTTAGGAGGCTGAGGCAGGGGGATTGGTTGAACCTGGGAGGCGGAGGTTGCAGTGAGCTGAGATGGCACCACTGCACTGCATTCCAGCCTGGTGACAGAGCAAGACTCTGTCTAAAAAATATATATATATATTTATTTATAAAATATATATATAATATATATACTATATAATATATAAAATAATATATTATTATATAATATATTATATAATGTATTATATAATATATTATATATATTATATATTATATAATATATGATTATATAATATATTATATTATATATTATTATATTATATTATATATTATTATATAATATATTATTATTATATAATAACCAATATTATATAATATATTATTATATTATATATTATTATATAATATATTATTATTATATTATATATTATTATATATTATATATAATAATATATAATATATATATAGACAGAGAGTCATAATGGGCATATTTCTTTAAAAAGCAGATTTTCTGGTTCATTGGAAATGTTAGCAGTCCTGGTCCTGTGCTGCGGTTAACAATGGGTGGGCCTGTCACCTCCCTTTCGCGGTTCAGCTTCCTCATCTATCACATGAGTGGGCTGGGCTAGAAGATCTCAAGAGTCCCCTCACAGCACCAACATTTGATGATTTGGAGGTTTTTAAAGCATCAGATCATTAACCAAGTATGTTTGGCTTTGGTTAAAAAATAATAGTTGCAAGTACAACAATTCAACTTGGATGATGTTTGAAAGTCCATTTGCCTGCCTCACCCACAACCTCACCCTCTGAAGAAGGTGGCCCCATGCCAGGGTTGCCAGAAGTAGCAAAACTGAATTAAGTTAAAAAATTTTATAAACAGCACACCCAGTTAAACTGGAGTTTCAGATAAACAGCATTTTTTTTTTTTTTTTTTTTAGTATAAGAATGAATTATATGTTGTTATCTGAAAGTCTGATTTAACTGGGCTTAGCAGCCCTTCTGCTTCAGTTGTCAGGTCCTGGTCACGTGACTGTTACTTGGGAGACAGCTTATTGGGCAAGGAGTTGGCGCCTTAGTCAAAGATCCGTGGACAGGCTGGAGCCAGCGGCCTAGGAAGGGGTCAGGCGTAAGAACTCTGCCAAAGGGGAGCTGTTTCTACTGCGTGGTGTCGCACCCATTCAATCTGATCCTCTCTCTCTCAGCGTTTTTGGGGAGAAGCGCTAGAGAATGGACCCAAAACAGATGGAGAAACTGACTCGCAAGAAGCCCATGGTCTGCTTAGGAAGGGGTCTCCTCACCAGCTAGGCTGGGAACTTCTCGGGGCAGGAACCCTGCCTAGTTCATGTTGGGGTACCCACCGTGATGCCTGGCACGATGTGGGTTGAATGAATGCATGAACAGTACTCGGCTCTGTCCTCTGGTCACCTACCATCTGCTACACGAGAGAGATTTTATTCCATGGCTAGGCAGATGCACGGTGCAGATGGAGGAGAGCTGTTATTTACAGGATTACCAAACACTGACTGTCATCCAGGCGCTGTGCTAAGTGCTTGCATGCATTCTCCAGTTTAAGCCCCCCAGTGACCCTGTGAGGCAGAGCAGTTCCCCCTTATCCGCCGTTTTGCTTTCTGTGACTTCAGTTACCGATGGTCTGAAAATGGGTGAAAACAGTACTGTAAGATATTTTAAGAGAGACCACATTCACATAACTTTTATTACAGTATATTCTAATCGCTCCATTTGATTATTAGTTACTGTTAATCTCTTACTGTGTCTAATTTATGAATTACATTTTATCGTAGGTATGTACATATAGGAAAAAAACAATGTCCACAGGGTTCAGTCTCTGTGGTTTCAGGCATCCACTGGCGGCCTCGGAACCTGTCCGCTGAGAATAAGTAGGGACTACTGTAGTTATTACCCTCATGTTACAGATGAGAAAGACACAAAACTCAGAGTGGTCACAGAGGATGCCTAAGGCCACACAGCTTGTGGGGGATTGGGGGCGGGGTGTTTACCAGGATTGGAACCCAGTTCTGTGGCTCCAAAGCCAGTTCTTTCTCCATGGTCTCTGCTGCCATGTGCTAGACAGGGCAGTCAGATGGGATAGTGCTTCAAAGACTGTGAAGAACAGAACCACTGTGCAGTGTGCATCTCTTGCTATAACCCCAGTTCTTACTGTGTTTTCAGGAAATTAGTTACTTCCAGTTCCCTGGAGAGCTCCTGATGAGAATGCTGAAGATGATGATCCTGCCACTGGTGGTCTCCAGGTGAGAGCGGGGGTGTGACCAGGTGGTCCGGAACCAGGAGGGGAGAGGATGGCTTCTGTTGCTGCCCTGCTTCTGCTGTGGGTGGCTGGATGGCAACCACAGGCCCTGGGATGAGTGTGACTGCGGGGCCTTTATGGGCAGTGCCGTGGCCTGCTGGCTTCTGAGTCCTTCAGTGGCCCCAGTTGTTGGTTCCATCCAGTAGAATTTTTAGTGGATGGAACAGGTGATTTGGAGTCAACGGATATGACCTGACTCCAAGATAGCTCAAGGCCAGGCAGTTGAGGGATGGCTTCCCAGAGGAGGGGCTGTTCATGGTGATGCAGCAAGGCCTAGGGAAAAGAGAACTAACTCTGAGGATACTCCAGTGATCATATCCTGGCTCGGCTGTGTAACCTTGGACACATTACCTCACCTCTCTACGCCTCAGTTTCCTCATCTGTAAAATGGGAATAACAACACCTATGTCGAAGGGTTGTCATGAAGACTATATGCTTGTGTATGCTGAGCACTCAGGAGGTTGGGACTTGGGGACAAGGGTGGGATGGTGGGAGATGAATTTGGAGGGTGAGCTCTTGCCCAATCATGAAAGACCTTGAACACCAGGCTGAAGAATTCAGACGTTACCCAGTAGGGTGCGGGCCATGGAAATCATGGGAGATCACTTGGTCCCTTTCACTGATGTGCTAGGTGACCTTGAGCAACCCTATCCCTGCCCAGGTCTCGAGTATTCCAGATGTACAATGAGTGGCTGCTCCCGGTGGTGTCTAAGAGCCTTTTGTTCTGAGGCCATGAGAAATCTTCATCTTCCAGGACTCCTCTGCAGAGAGAACAGAGGATGAGCCTCTGCATGGGTTCTGCCTCCTGGCGTCCCTGCTGCTGAGCAGTAAGCCAGCTCCTTGGACCTCTCCCCTTTGTGAAGTGGAGATAATCCCCAGGCCAAGGGCGCTTTGTATTTTCTGCACAGAGGCCTCTGCAAACAGCATTTAAATCTCTCAGGACTCAGCCTTCAAGGCTCTGCTGAAATGCTACCTCCCTCAGGAAGCCTTCCCTGACTCCTCAACTCAATCTAGTGACTGCCTCCTCTTTCTGCCTCTTTGGAGTCATTCACTGAGCCAGTTCATGTTGCTGAATCTGTACGACATGTCCAGTTCTTCCACACGGCCTCTCCACAGCCATGGGTGCAGCTGACTGTTCTTGCCCTCATGAAATGCCCTTCCCTATGGACTCCCACTCTCCTAAGTTTTTGCCTGCTTTCTGCCCCTCCATCTTGGTCTCTCTCCTTCTACTCAACCTCCAAATGTTCAGTTTCTCCAGCCTTTTCTCATCTAATTTCATAGCTTTCATATATCACCTACAAGCCCAATGACCCCAGAGGGAGATCTCCCCAGACCTCTCCTGTGAGCTCCATACTTCATTAACCAACTGCCTATTTGACATCTCCACTTGGATGTTTCACGAACATTTCAAGTTTTGTTTTGTTTGAGATAGGATCTTGCCCTGTCACCCAGGCTAGAGTACAGTGGCACAATCCCAGCTCACTGCAGCCTCGGCTTCCTGGGTTCAAGTGATCCTCCCACCTCAGCCCCCCAAGTAGCTGAGACCACAGGCACACACCACCACACCTGGTTATTTTTTGTATTTTTTGTAGAGGCGGGGTCTCACCATGTTGCCCAGGCTGGTCTCAAACTCCTGAGCTCCAGCAATCCACCTGCCTCAGCCTCCCAAAGTGCAGGAATTACAGGCGTGAGCCACTGTGCCCAGCCACACTTCAAGTTTAATGTCACCAACTTGAAGTTCCACCCAGAAAACTGCCTCCTTTTCCTGTTTTCTTCTTGTCCACAAATGGCAGCTCCATCACCCCGGTCTTCCATCAGGCCTGTCAGTGGCTATCCACTTTCTCTCAACCCCACAGCCCCATCCACAGCTCCAGCAGATTCTGCCTACTCAGTCGAAGAACGGAGCTTCCTCCCCACCCTACAGGCCCAGGCACTCTCTTCTCACGTCCAGACTCCACCGCCACCTCACTGGTCTTCTCGCCTCACTTCTTGTCCCCCTCCCATCCATTCCACCCAGTGGCCAGAAGGATCTCGAGAAAAGCGGATTGGGCCCTGCCCCTCATTTACCTTCAACGGCTTCCATGACATGTAGAATCAACCTGCAGACCATTAACCTGGTCTAGGAGGCCCTGCATGATCTGCCCTGCCCACCCCACCTCATCCTATGTCACATACTCCAATCCCACCAGCCTCGAGTTCCCTAAGCAGACCAAGCCCTTACCATCTCAGGGCCTCCACACATGCTGTTCCTTCCTCTGGAACACGCTTCCCTAAGATCTTACACCTCTTCTTCTTCCTCTTTTTTTCCATCTCAATTTGTACATCATCTTCTTAGGAAGGCCCTCCCCACCAACCCCTTCATGCCACCCTGGCTGTCCCTCACTGTACCCTGTTCACTTCCGGCCACAGCAAGTATCATATGTTGTCATTCTATATGCATTCACTTGTTGACTAGTTTATCTTCCACCGGGCTGTAAGCTTTGCAAAGTTAACGAGGCTACTCTGCCTAGATTCAATTCTGTGTTGTCCGCACCTAGCCAAGTGCCAGGCACATAGTAGGTGCTCATTAATACTGGTCAAGTGGATTAATTAATGGATCCTGCAATCATGCATTGTGCTTTCTGGACACTTGGCCCTGTTCTGGGTGCTGCAGACACAGAGATGGAGAGACTGCCCTGTGGTGTTCACAGACTGCTGGGGAGACTGACAGGAAAATAGACAATCACAGAACAGCTAGATAAGTGCACTGGTGGAGGAAGCCAGGACCCTTGGCAGGCAGCTCTGTCTGCCCTTTCCTGCTGACTGTCCTAACTGCCTGGGCATTGCCCCTCTCTCAGAACAGAGGCACCTCAGAGGCCATTGTATGGACCCTGGAGTCACACAGCCTGGCCTTGCTATGTATTAGCTGTGTGGCCTTGGACAAGTCACTCAAAACAAAACAAAAAAATCCTGTTCAGAAGTCAGAGGCCTGGGTCCTCCACCTGCCTCCACCACAAGCGATCATGTGATCTGAGGTGAGGCCCCCAACCCTGGGCTTCTTTACCCAGCAACAAAGGCCTGTCCAGCTCTCCACCTTCTGGCTCTCAAATGCCTGGTCTCCCTCCACCAGACTCAGTGTTCTCTTGGCTGGAAATGCATGTGGTATTAAGTTGAGAAAAGCCAGGACGTGTTCATACATTTCATTTGTTTATTATAGAGTTTGGACTGGTGCAGAGCAACTGTGTCACTGAGAAATGGAACCGCTTTAACATTTTCCTATGAAGGGAGAATCAAACCTTCATGGGGGAAATATGACACATTTCTGAGTCCTAAAACCCCTCGTTCCTGAACTCTCCCTCCTTTGGCCTCAAACTGGCCTGTTATCCATCCTGGCTAGGAGTCCATCCACACTGTCCCCTGAGCTCTTGCTCCTGGCCAGCCCGGGGCTGGGTGTCCCTGCCTGTGAGGAACAGCCACTCTGGTGTGAGGTTGTTACTCAGGGCAGAGCAAAATCACCAGAGTTGCTTTGAAAAATTCAGATGTCAGGCCTGACCCTGAGCTGACTGAGCCAGAACCCCAAAGGGTCCAAGCAGAGGTTTGCTTTCAGAGCTCCAAAAGTATTCTGAGGATTTTAAACCTCTTGATCGTCCTGGGGTCAGACCTTCTGGCTCCACAGCCTAGGAGCCCAGCAGGAGGCTGTGGTGCTTCCATCCCCAGGGGCTCCCAGCTGTGACCCAGGAAGGCAAGGGCGTTCTGCAGTGTGTCCCGGCTACAGGGCAGTGGCTGGGGAGTGGGGGGGTGGGGGCGGGGGTTACATTTGGGCTCACCAGCTTCCAGTTCCAACCACCTGCAGGTCTGGTCCTTGAAGCCTGGCTCCCATGACATCTGTTCCCACCTCCTCTCCAGGACAAACAGCCACCCTGTCCCCATGCCAAGCCCTGGAACCAGGCTGGTCACCCATTAGTCCCACAGCATGCCACAGCGGTCTATCTCCACACTCCTGCTCCTGCCCAGCCCCTGCCATGCACGCCCTCTTTAAATTCTTTTAATTTAAAGTCTCACTCTGTATTCAAGACCTAGCTCAAGGTTCTGTGTGGGAAGTCCTTCCACCTCCCCATTTGTTGGTAAAATGGATGATGATCTGTCTCCAATGCTGACGCTGTGTGTGACCTGCATGAGCTGAGTATTGTTAGCCCAGTGGTCGCAGCTGGCATGCCACACAATGGGGGACAGGCATCTTTTAGTCCAGTAGTGACGTCTATATGAGCAAACCAACTAGTATCCCTATTTGGAAGAGCCACTCATCTCACTGAACAAGAAGGCCACTGTCGAGGGGTCGGGCTGGTGGCATGGCCCCCTCCGTGGGCAGGGTCATGTGCATCTTTGTTTTTGTCTGAGATCCCAGGAGGGGATCAGGTCATTGACCCCCTTGTCTTTCACATTGACCTTTGCCCGGTACTCAGCATGACAGATTCGTTCAGAAGCTGGAGATCTAAACAACAAGCAAAGGGAGGTGGTGAGGTGTAAAGAAGTGTGGGTGACTGCAAGGGTGGACGTGAGGGCTGAAAGGTCCCTGGGCTGCCATGGAGGGGTCACAGACACACCTTGCTCTGGAGAAAGGAGGCCCAGTGGGAGGGCAGTGGGGCCAGCGGGGTTGGAGCCGAGTTCAGTCACTCTTCCCATAATCTGGCATCTTCCGGCTGTGGGCTCTTTTTTTCTAGAATTTCTCCAACCCAGCCCCTGGCCCAAGTCCCTCCCCTCAGACAGGTGTGCTTCAGTCCAGCTGAGTGCAGCCCACGCTTGACCAGTGGTGGCTTCATCTGTCACAATGTGGCAGGGGAGCAGGCAGCATGGGCAGGGGTGGGTGAAATCTGCAAAGGCTACAGGGCAGGAACAGGGCTTTGGAGTCACTCTCTAGATGTGCAAACGTAAACAAGCCTTTTAGCATCTGAGCCTCAGTGTCCTTATCTATAAAGTGGAAAGAATACCTCCTTTGCGGGGTTATTACTAAAAGTAAATAAGAGAATGTACATGAAGACCCAGCATGGCTCCTGGTACATTGTGGATGTCCCATGCTTTCCTTTTTTCTTTTTTTTCTTTTTTGAGACAGAGTCTCACTCTGTTGCCCAGGCTGGAGTGCAGTGGCGTAATCTCAGCTCACTGCAATCTCCACCTCCCGGGTTCAAGCAATTCTCCTGCCTCTGCCTCCCAAGTAGCTGGGATTACAGGCACCCACCACCATGACCGGCAAATTTTTGAATTCTTAGTAGAGACAGGGTTTCACCACGTTGGCTAGGCTGGTCTCGAACTCCTGACCTCAGGTGATCCGTCCACCTTGGCCTCCCAAAGTGCTAGGATTACATGCGTGAGCCACCATGCCTGGCAGATGTCCCATGTTTTTCTAACTTATTAAAGCATCGCCAGGCTCCTCAGATGTGTCATGAATGCTCTCCCAGCCCGTGGCCACCTCTGTCACTGCTCTCAGCAGGAAGCCCCTTGGATGGCCTCTCCCATCTTCATGGTTCTAATTAGCACCTGCAGCTCACCTGTCCCCTGCCCTGGAAAGCCACTCTTGACTGAGGCACACCCGGGTGCTCCCTCAACACCGGTATAGACCGTGCAGCATGCCCTGCTTCACCTGAGTCGTGCACACCTGTGCATCCACAGGGCCTCCGCAGGGGCACTGGCCAGGTCCTGCCCACTTCTCCATGATGCACTCACCTGGTGCCCAGAGCCATTCCTTGCACCATGACAGTCAAAACCTCCTTATCTGTCATAAATTCCTATTCTTTTTTTTTTTTTTTTAATTGAGACAGGGTCTCACTCTGTCCCTCAGGCTAGAGTGCAGTGGCATGACCACGGCTTACTATAACTTTCAACTCCTGGGCTCAATTGATCCTCCCGACTTAGCCTCCCAAGTAGCTGGGACTATGGGCACATGCCACCATGCCTAGCTAATTTTTTAAATTTTGGGTAGAGATGGGGATCTCACTATGTTGCCAAGGCTGGCCTCGAATTCCTGAGCTCGAGGAATCCTCCTGCCTTGGCCTCTCAAAGTGCTGGGATTACAGGCGTGAGCCACCGCACCCGGCCTAATTCCTATTCTTACTGCCTCTTGCTTTTCTCTGCCCTTCACTCCTACAACCAAGCAGCCTTCATCAGCTTCCCATTCACACTAGCATTCCTCGCTTCAAGTAGTGCCTTCAGTTATCTCCTGGTTCTCTGTGTGTGTGTCTGTGTGTATTCGTTACCATTGCTGTGTAACAAATTGTCACAAACTTAGTGACATAAACACACTTCATGGTTGCCTCAGTCCCTGGGCCAGCAGTCTGGGCGGGCTTGGCTGAGTCCTCTGCTCAGAGTCTCAGGCTGCAATCCAGGTGTCCGCTGGGCTCTGTTCTCATCTGGAGGCCCAACCAGGGAGAATCTGCCTCCATGCTCCCTCAGGTATGGACAGAAGTGATTCCCCATGGCTGCTGCCTGAGGGCCCAGCATTGACAGCTGTGCAGTGGAGACACTCAGGTCCCAGAGGCTGCCTGCAGCTCCCCACCCCAGCCATCTCCACAGGCAGCTCACAGCATAGCACTGTAGATCATTGAGGCCAGCAGGAAGCCCTGTCCTCTCCAGTCCTCTGAGTCAAAGTCTTCTACCACATAACCACAGGGAGCCATCCCACCACCTTGTCATGTTCTCATAGATGTCACAGGCACTGCCACACTGCGGGAGGAGGATATACCAGGGCTCGGGTCATCGGGGTGGCCTGAGGGCGTGTCCACCTCCTTCTCTCTTCCTCTGTAATGTGAGGCAGAATTTTCTAATTTTTGTCCAAGGCTTCTCTGTTCCTGGGTGGACAGAGCAAGTTCCCCTGCAGGCAATTTTATTTTGCAAAGAATCTTTTGAGCAGCAAATGTCAGGTGAAGGAAGCTTCCTTCTCTCTTCCTCTGTCCCCAGAGCAGCTGGATGTCTTTCAGAAGTCACTTCTGCTCACCTCTCTCCCTGGAGCTGGCTTGGGGTGGGTGGAGCCGCTGCTTAGCTTCTGTCCAAGTAGCTCATCAAGAACTTTCTTCTGAACAAGGACTGCTCCCTTACTGTAAAAATAATTCTGAAGAACATAACTCTCCCCCTTTCATCTGATTTCTCATTGCCCTGTACAGGGCCTGCACTACCCATGCCTGATAATACATTTTCAATGAATAAGAAGCAGCGGAGGGCAGTGGCAGCAGAGTTCAGGGAAAGCCTCACCACCAGCATTTGAATGGGCCCTGGAGGACAGTTAGGAGCTGACCTTTAAAGATGTTTTCATATTTTAAAAAATTAGATAAAGCCCTGGCAACATAGTGAGACCTCATCTCTACAAAAAAAAAAAAAAAAAAAAAAAAAAAAAAACTTTTAAAATTAGCCAGGCATGATGGTGGTTACCTGTAGTCCTGGCTACTTGGGAGGCTGAGGTGGGAAGATCGCTTGAGCCCAGAAGGTTGAGGCTGCAGTGAGCCATATTCATACTATTGCACTCCAGCCTGGGCAACAAAGCAAGACCTTGTCTCATAAAAAAAAAATTAGATAAGCAAATTACAAACATTTTGGATAACAGAGAAGAAACCATCCTCTCACTCCACATTGCTAATTCTGCCACTGTGATTTCTTCTCTATAAGGTTTGTTCTTATTCTTACTGGTGAATTCATCAGATGCAGGGTGAGGTCCTTGGCTGATGGGATCAGAAGCCCAACTGTCTGGGCCCCAGAGCTGGTTGGGTCTGTCCCCCGATGCTAGCAAGAGGCAATCAAATATGCCACATACCGATTTATTCATTCCTAGAGATCAAGACACTTGCCAGCAAGGACAGTCATATGCAGGCTCTGGCCAGAGCCTCTCTGTGGGCTCACCATGCAGGGAACCCACTGGTGAAATCTGCTTGCTGGTGGGTACATTTAATTATTTAACTGTATAACCCAGTGTAACTCCAGGTTTGCCATTTCAGTTTATTTCAGCCCTCCCCACCACCCCCGCCTTATAGTGGAGTCCCATCATATGTGCATTTAACTTAAGTGAATTCAATTACATGTGCTCTGAAAAAGGGAGGAAATCATTTAAATGAGACAGGAGACTCCTCCTTCCAAGGGCTCTGCCCCAGATGAGGGCCACGAGACAGGAGGGCCTGAATTGCCTCCACCAGCCTCTGTGCCCAGGCACCTCCTGAACAGTGAGCACCTCCCTGAAGCCAGAGAGTTTCTAGGGCCTGCAGAGGGGTCGGTGTTTTAGATCACGGCCTCTAAGTGTATGCTGCTGGTCTCATCTGGTGTTTGCTTAAAGAAACAGCAACCCACTCCAAGGCTGGAAGGAAAACTGTCTTGAATGAACTTACACAAAACTATACCTCCTGGACTCTATGGGCAACTTAAGAGATTTTCAAGGGCAAAATTAATTATACTTTGTTTTTGCTTTATTGACTTGAAACTGAATACACTGAATATGGTCCTACTCCCCTGTACCAGCAGGAAGCGCAGTGTCTCCCTCTGGAGGCCTCCACCCCATGGCCACAGTCAGCTTATTTCATTCAGTGGAAGCTTCTGGTGTAAACAGAGCTGGAACATGGGGTCCTGCCACCAGCTCTGCTGCTCTGGTTCCCTCCACGTGGTGGCCCTATGAAACGCACGTCCCGCACGGTCTGATAGAAATCTGCACACTGCCCCTTGCGGGTGCACAACGCTGCTCAGGCCACAGGGATGACTCCAGACCCCTAGGTCCCCACGAAGTGCTCGATAATTGTTCCTAAAGCAGCCTCAGTCATGTCCTGAGATCAGCTCCCCGGGAGTTGAGCCCCAATTCCCTTTTCCCTCCTACTGGGTTCATTTTGGGGGCCTTGAATGCCAGGCCATCTCAGCTGGGGGACTCTAGTGTACCCTGGTGCTAACTTCAAATCACAGGGAGCTGGGGCTCAGGTCTTAGTCTTTTTCCTCTCAGAAGGCCCTGATCCTCTGGTGCAAATGGGCACAGTTTTCCATAACTCTGCAGATCTCAAGTTCTCAAGGAGGAGGCATCCATCAAGCCACAACAGCGCCTCCCTTCCCCTGACAGTGCTGCCTTCTCACCCGACATTTGCTGCTCAAAAAGATTCTTTGCAAAATAAAATTGCCTGCAGGGGAACTTGCTCTGTCCACCCAGGAACGGAGAAGCCTTGGACAAAAATTAGAAAATTCTGCCTCACATTACATTAGTATAGGAACGAATCGTCTGGACGGGACCTGCATTGGGGCCCCCCTCCCATGGGTTTGCCCTCCTCAGCTGTCTTCCATGTGCTGCCACAGTCCGCTAACGCCATGCCAATTACATCTTTATTTAGAAAAGTCAAGCCTTTAGGGCCTGGGAGCCTTACTTTCCCATTCTCCCCCCAGCAGGCCATTTGTCACTACCCCAATCCTTTTTGCTTTCAATTTACAGTATAACCCCAAAAGTATCTTCCATAAAAATAAATCTGTAGCCTGCTTGCTTTGGTTTTCCCCCAATGTGATGTCATAAGAATTTCCACGCTGCACCTTCACCTTGGTGATCCTGTTTTACCCACTCAGGAGGCATAGAGTTTGCAAAGCCCTTTTCCTGTCACAAGGCACTTGGGAGGCTGCTAGACTCTTGGGGGAGCTGCCCTGCCCCAGGACTGTGGTCTCACCTCAAGTTCACCCTCTTAGCCTCAGCCATAAAATAGGCACAATGCTGTCTGCTAATTTACAAAGCAGATCCCGGCAGGTGCTCTGTGTGTGTGTTTGTGTGCATGTGTGTTTGTGTGCATGTGTGTTTGTGTGTGTGGCCCATTATGGCCCCATTCCACTGAGGCTAGACTTTGCACCTCACCTTGGGAGGTCAACTGAGACTTGTTTTCACACATCCCCAGACAAGCTTGACACAAGGAATTAGGGGTAAGTCAGACCAGCATCTGGATCCAGCTAGAGCCTCCAATTCTCCACTTGCTTTTTGCCAAACCCTTCTCTCCCCTCATTCTTCAGTTTCTTAAACCAAGCGTCGTTCAGGGGAAACTGAATCCATGTGTTTGTGATTCACTAGGGCTGCGCATGGTAGAGTGTTCTGTGAGCTCCACATCATAGCAAAGACAGCCAAGCATGGGTGTGGGTTTGTCTGTGAAGCTGTGTTGGGTGTGTGTGTGTGTGTGTGTGTGTGTGCGTGTGTGTGTTGTATTGTGTATGTATTGTTTTCCTTCCTATTTCTTGTAAGGACTTTAAACTGATTTTTCTTAGAATCAGGAAATCATGTTTGGCCAAAGAAACTCAACACTCCCTTCTCCCCTTCCTGAGGAACTCTAGTTTGGCAGAAAATTCCCAAACACCCACATTCTAACTTATTGGAAATGGGCCTGGGCCAAGCAGCCGTCAAAGTCTGGTTTGGGAGCCAGTGTGCAGGGGGCTGCCCGGACTCCCCAGGACAGGCCGTGAGCAGGAGGAGGCAGAAGAGCGGGTGGCCAGAGGGCCAAACCGGCACAGCCTGTGCTTCAGACGCTGCCCTCCGAGTCACGGGGCAGCCACAGTTCGGTGAGCTCCACTGAACCTTCTGGTGTGAGCCCTGGGACCTGCTTTTGGCCCTCCTGCCCAGTCAGATGATTTGCCTTACTCATCAAGAGGGGAAACGGGGCCCGCTGTGGGCTGCGGGTGGGGTCAGACCTCCAGCCTGGTGACTCGAAAAACTCCCAGGCTTTATCCTGCACCACAGACTTCCATGCTCTCACTCCCTTCCAGTTAGAGAATTCCTACTTGGCCTTCGAGGCTCCGTCCAGCTGTGCCCTCCTCTGGGAGGCCCAGCCCGATGCCCAGAGGGCTGGCCCTGCTCTGGCCACTCAGTCACAGCCACCCCCACCCCCGGCTTGGTGTTGTTCTGCTGCAGGTCTCCCCACCCGCTGGCCGGAGCACCAGGAAGAACACAGACCCACCTCATTCCCTTCTGAGCCCCACAGCACCCAGTGCAAATGTTCAACACCGGGCAGGGTGGGCACATATCTCAGAGCCTGGGAAGTTGGGTGAGGTTTTGAAAACTGTGCTGCTGCCCTTCTCTGTGGAGAACCGCTGTGCCGGAGAGAGGCCCACAGGACAGCCCCGCCTGAGCCCTGTGCCAGGCAGACTCCAGGGGCCCTGCTGGTGCAGGGAGGGGAGGCAGGAGACCTGAGTTCCCCTGACTCCTCATGGTCTTTGCCACATGGGCAAGGAAGGGGTGGGGGGTTCAGCTCACGTGGAGTTGGAAACTGGACCTGGCCCTGATTACCTTAGGGAATGCAGCCTTCTTGGTGGAGAATGGTTGAGAATGGCCGGCAGTCTGACAGTGAGTCTGACAGACTGTCACTGCAGCCCTCAGTGACAGTCTGAGGGCTGCAGCTGTGGCTCCTCCAGCTTTTGCTTTTGATCCAGTTCAAGCTTGTCATTCGCACAGGTCCCAGTGGAGCGCCCTCTTGGCACCCAGGCCTGGGAAGGAGGGACCTTCAGGGGGCAGCAGGGCGTGCCAGGGTAGCAGCACCCACCGCCCACACTCTGAGCCCCACACTCTCTCCCAACTTCCCCCCATGGAAATCAAGGTGGAGGCAAAGAGGTTTGGTCCATGTGGCTCCAGAGGGCTGGCTGGGCCCAGTGTGGCCCCATGCTCTTCCCCGGAGGCAGATTTCATTGTGACACCAGGAAGGACTTCCTAATAAGCATCACCAGCTCATAGTGGAGGGGCTGACTCAGAAGGTAGTGAGTTCTCTGTCCTCTGAGATATGCAAGCAGAGGTGGTGGGGGAACTTCTGCCCTTGGGAGGGGGTGCTGAGACCAGATGGCCCAGACTTTAGCTGAGTGGGAGTCTGGGCATGCTGCCTCAGGCCTCAGGAGGAGTCGGCTTGAGCGTGGGGCTTTGGCAGAGCCGTCTGGGAAGCATGACTTGGAGCTGGCGCTAATGGGCATGGCACTGGCTGTCAGCTGTTGGGCCTGCCTTCTGCTCAGGGGAAAAGAAGAGTGAACCATGATGCTCAGATGGACTGAAGGGACCCCTCTTGCCCGCAGACCCCTGAAGCCTCCTTTCTGCGGCCTGTCTGGTGGACTTCCTGCAGCTGCATCCCAGGGCCAGCTGAGGAGAGCCTCTGTGGCTAGGTCAGCCGAGGCCGGAGCCCAAGGACTTGGCTGCAGGGCTTGGGGCTCCTCACTGTCCCTCAGGTCCTCCCACTGCCAGGAGGTCGTGACTGGATGCTGTCATGCTAGCAGACTAGGGCTTGAACCCACTTACTGTGTGACTTTAGCAAGTTGCTTGCACACCTCCAGTGACTGGGAGGTCACCACTTCTCAAGGTAGTTCCTGCCAGAGCAGGACAGCTCTGCCAGAAAGTTATTCCTGGTGCTGAGCTAAGAGCCCCAGGGCTTTTTCCATCGTCCCCAGCATTCCCAGGTCTGCTCTGCTCCGGACCACACAGCACCTGCACCCCAGCCCCCCAGCTGCTCCCCGCAACCAGGCACGTGCCTCTGTCACCTGCTGCCTACCCCAGCTGCCCTCTACAGGACACACATACCCCACCCCGTCCCTTTCTCAATGAGTCAAGGCAGGTCTGCAGCAGCCTCCACGAGCCCCCACGCTTCTGAAGCCACAGGCGGGGGGCCCACCAGCCCTTTGGCAGCCCCGCGTCCCAGGTGACTCACCAGCTGGCAGCAAACAAAGCCCAAAGTCCCCTCCCCACGTGTGCAGCCACGGCTCGGCCTCCCCCTCCCACCCCGGTGTTTGTGAACTCCAAGCTGTGGAAGCCAAGTGCGGCCCAACACATGTCTGTGTTCAGGCTCATTGTGTCACAATTGGCCCCTGGTCCCAGCCTGCTGGGGTCTGCTTGGATTCCCAACTCCCTCATCCAACACATTAGCTGTTCCTCCCAGCTTCCTGTCCTCTACAAATCTGCTCCACATGCTGTCGGGGGCCTTGGCCAAGCCATTGATTAAAATGACCAGAAAGGAGAGGGCCGAAAGCAGAGTCCTGAAGCCGACCTCTAGACACCCTCTCTACTGCCCGGGACAGTCATTCAGCTCCTTGTCCCTTCACCAAGCCCCCATCTCTTTCCAGATTTCTGGTGCCAACTGTCTCGATGTCACACAGACACACAATGCCACGGGCATTCCCCTAAGCCCATCGGAGGACCAAGGCTGATACTGGTGATCTGTTCTCAGGAAACCTTCAATGGCTGCTCAGTCACCAGGGCACACAAGTCGTCCTTTTCACATCTGATCTAGAATGTCACCCTGGTTCAGCATCACACACATCAGCAACCCTGCACCCAGGCCTGTGCCAGACCTTGGGTTCTGAGGACCTAGAGCCAGACTAGACTTAGCCTTGCCTTGGAGGAGTTCCAGTCTGCTGGGGCAGGTGGTCACAGACAGACAGCGATGACAGAGGAAATTATAACAATTGAAATGCAGTGCGTACTTACCACATGCCAGGCGCCACTCCAACCCAAGATTTGGCCTCACAGCGAACCGGCATCATCCCCACTCATCCTCAGTGGAAACTGAGGCACACCAAGGCTCAGTCACATGCCCAAGGGCTCCCAGTGAGTGAGGGATGCTTACGGGAGCTTCCTCGCCTTGCCTAGGGCTCAGGGGCGGTGGTGCCTGAGCGGAGACTTCAGAGCTGAGCGGCATCCAGATGACAGGAAAGGAGAAGCAGGCGGGGACTGGGCTCCTGGCACTCCCTGCCAGCCCGTCCTGTGCCAGGCTCTGGGTCAGGCCCTGGGGATTTGGGTTGAGCCCACTAGCAGGGTGCTCCATAACAAACTGGGAAGCACAGGGTGCCCTGGGGAAGTGGATGAGATGGCTGCAGTCAGGGAAGGCTTCCCAGAGGCAGTGATGTCTAAGCTGACCCAGGGTTGGGGACATTGGGCCAGGGCTGGGGAAGGGATTGTGGATGGAGAGTTCCAGGCAGGAGGAACATCCAGTGCAAAGGTACTTCCAGGAGCAGAGTGGACGAGGAAGAAAGCAGCCCAGCCCCAGCGGACCCAGGGCAGGGAAGGAGCTGGGATGGTTGTGGAGGGCAATGGGGAGTCACCCCAAACTGGAGGAGGGGCACCTGGCAGCTGGGCAGCCTGCAGACTCTCTTGGCTCTCTCTGCAGGGAGGTGCAACTTCAACTTCGACTTCGTGGGGGCGTGGTTTCTAATGCCTCACCTTTGTAACCAGTGCTTGGCAAATGGCAGAGCTGCCCCGCACCTCCCAGTGTGAGATGGGGTCAGGAGTCCCACCTCAGGGGTTGGTGCAAGAACCAGGGGAGGGTCAGTCAGCAGCCTTTTTCTCCCTCCACGGGGAGCCTGGCAGTCTTTGCCTCCCTTCCCCCACCCCTGCAAGTGGAGCAATTACCAGATTGAGATAGGCTGGGCCTCCCCACCGCCTCTGCGGGTTAATGTCTCTAATCACTGCAATCTCTTGATCCGCAATCCCTGGGCTCTGAGTGGTGGCCAGATGGCTTAGGAGGGAGTTCCAGCCTCCAGACTCCCAGAGGCTTTTCCCTGGGGCCCTCCAACTGTTCAGGTGCTCCCGGGAGCACCCAGCCAAGCGTGGAGTGGGAGAGAGGTGGTTGCCTATTCTCCCCTCACCATAAATCACAGAGCCAGAAGGAATGTTTGAAGTCATCCTCATGGAACCTCCCACTCTATCTGGAAGCCTCCATCCAGCATCTCAACAGGTGGCCATCCAGGATCCACTTGGATGCCTCCAGCAACGGGAAGCTCACCACCACAAATCTGAGGCTCGTTACCACAGGCAGGCTGTGAACTCCAAGACTGAACTAAAAAGGCTTTACATGGGCTGGATCACATTAAAATCGTAGTCAGCTGGGCTGGGTGGCGCACACCTGTAATCCCAGCACGTTGGGAGGTCAAGACAGGAGGATCATTTGGGCTCAGGAGTTCAAGACCAGACTGGGCATCATCAAGAGACCCCCATCTCTACTAAAAATTTTAAAAAATTCACCAGGCCTGGTGTTGAGTGCCTGTAGTCTCAGCTACTTGGGAGGCTGATGTGGGAGAATCATTTGAGCCTAGGAGGTCAAGGCTGCAGTGAGCTGTGATCGTGCCACTGAGCCCCAGCCTGGGCAACAGAGTGAAACCCTGTCTCAAAGAATTAATAAAAAATAAAATCATAGCCCAAACCAGACCTTTTCCCCCACCACTGGAGTTAAACCAGGTTTGTACCACAGAGAGACACTGTGGAAGGGGGGAACCCCACAAGGTTCTGAATCAGAAATCCCTGTTCCAATCTTGACGTTATGGTTCACCAACCGGGAGGCCTGGCCAGTTGCCTCCATCTCCCTGTGCTCCATTTTCCCCGTCTGTAACTCAGAACTATTGTATTGGGCTGTCCAATACAACAGCCACGAGTTAGAGGAGACTACTGAGACCCAAAATGTAGACATTGCAACTTAGGAACTGAACTTTTAATTTTATTTAATTTAATTTAAAGTTTAAAACCTGAAGCAATATAATTTTTTTTTTTGAAACGGAGTTTCACTCTTGTTGCTCAGGTTGGAGTGCAATGGTGCGGCCTCAGCTCACTGCAACCTCTGCCTCCCGGGTTCAAGCGATTCTCCTGCCTCAGCCTCCCGAGTAGCTAGCATTACAGGCATGTGTCACCACACCCGGTTAATTTTGTATTTTTAGTAGAGATGGGGTTTCACCATGTTGGTCAGGCTGGTCTCGAACTCCTGACCTCAGGTGATCCGCCTGCCTTGGCCTCCCAAAGTGCTGGGACTATAGGCGTGAGCCACCGGGCCTGGCCTAAAAATTTTTATATTGATGACACATTGAAATGATAATATTTGAGATAAACTAGGTTAAATAAAGTATTAATCTTTATTTCACCAAAAAACTAATTTCACCTGTTTCTTTTTACTTTTTAATGTGACTACTAGAAAATTCTAAATTACAAATGTGGCTCGCAGTGGAAGTCCGCAGTGCTTCACTCAGAAAGTTGTTTAAGGATCCAGTGAGCTGGGTGTTCAGGTGTCCGGGGAACAGTAAAGTCCCAGAGAGATGATGGCTTCTGAGGCTGCTGGATCCTCCAGGAGGTGTCTTCTCCATCACACAAGAAGACGGGCTCAATCTAGAAAGAATAGAGAATGTGAAGGACTAGTCAAAACAAAACAAAAATTACTTATAACACCCAAAGATAACAGTTACATTTCCTATAGAGTTTGCTTGTTTCCGTGCCTGTCCACGTGACCTGGTCCCCCACCACCACTGGGCACCAGCTGCAAGTTCTCAGAAAAGTCACATTTTACAGCTTGACCCTGAAGCCTGGGACCTTGAGGAGCCTCAGCAGGGAGGAACCCCTCAAAAAGCCAAAGGGCAGGGCCTTACACCTCCTTTCTGTGCCTGTGAGCTCCGAGTGGAAGCCACGCCCTCTGCATGCCCAGCTTCCATTCTTCTTGGCCTCCGCCCTCACCTGCGGTGACCCTGGCACGCCAGGGGAGGCTGTCACCAGCAGTTCCCGCGGCTGCTCATCTCTCCCTTCCGCCATTTGTGGGAAGGGAGGGAGGCTCCAGCACAGAACGACTTGGGTCCCAGGATTTTCTCCATTTCGTCCATGGGTACTCTCCTGTCTAGAGCCGATGGGGGCCCCAGGGTGGGTTCAGGGGTCCCTCTTGCTCTGTCTAAAACCTACACTCCCTCCCACATCTCAGTCTGTCCCTGAGTTGGCGCCACCCCCGTGTTAGGCCTCTTTGTCCCCGGGGGGGGCCTTCTGAGGGGCCTTTATCCTTTTCTGAAATCCAGTCCTCACCTGCACCCCACTCCACGCAATCCCTCAGACACGTCTATGTGCCTAGACTGCAAATCCAGGGGAGTCCACCATCCCAGGAGGTTCCAGGGCTCACTGCAGAGATGCAAACAATCTGGTAACTTGCTTTTCCACTTAGCATTGATTTAGGAACATCCTTCCAGGGACACGATCACTCCTGATGGCTGCTATGCCGTCCCTGTCTATCTAATCTGCATTGGCCAGTTCTTAGGTCAGGTTTTCGATCTTACAAATACTACTTCAGTGACCCTCCCAGTACACCATGTGTACTTTGATCTTCTCAAATGGAAGGAATTGTTAGTTCTCCCTTCTAGACATCCAGCAAATTCTGCTGCCTGAGTTGTGCTGAAGTGCCACAAGGCCACCCTACTCCTGAGCTCAGCCTGTCTTCTCTGTCCCTTCTGTCACCAACCTGTCACTAATCCTCTGATATTACCTGAGCTCGGACCACATCGAACAGCACGGTGTCTCACACTTTCCAGCCTCCCTTCTGCCTTCCACTGTCTCACTGCTGGGCATGTCTGCCCCATCTCCAAATCCTCTCCCATTTCCAAGAACCAGCTCAAATGCCACCTCCTCCAGGGAGCCCTTCCTGACTTCCCTAGCTTGAAGTGATTCCCCTTTCTCTGAATAAAGACAGCATTTCCTTGTCCCCGCTTCCCTTGTGGTTCTGATGCTCGCACATAGTCCAGGGGCCATTTGAGTGCACTTGTGGCCCAGTGTCCTTTCCATCTCCCTCCCCATTCTCTGGCAGATTAAGAGCTCCTTGAGGTCAGGGACAGGCTCTGATTTCTTCCTGTGGGCACAGGGCATGGCACGGAGTGGGCATGTGCAAAAGGATTGAACACACATGAATGAAAGAGGACAGGCCTAGGTCTGGCCCTGAGTTCTGGCCCAGCCGGGCACTGCTGTCCTGTGTGATCTCAGGCAGGGCCTGCTCTCGGGGACATGGCTTCCCTGTGGCCTGAGGTGGCTGGACCCCACTGTGGGGAGTTCTGTCATGGTGGGAGGACTGTTTGGCCCTGGGTTGATGCGCCGGCCCTGCGTGGGATAATCTCTCTTGGATAATGATTGCAGGGCAGCCCCCCATTTCATCTGGCTGCACAATCCCATTATGAGCCCTTCAGGATTTATGTCTAAGACCCACCCTAAGCCCATCACTAACATATGGCATCCTGGCAGACGAGGATGAGCAGAGATTGTACACACTCATTCATTCATTCATTCATTCATTCATTCATTCACTCCTTCACCGGTGCTACCAAACAGTGGACCCAGCATTCAATCAGAACCTGGCCGAACCCTGGAGGCGCTTCCAGTAAAGAGTCCGCAGTCCAGTGAGGTGGGGGCAGGGACAGTGGGAGGCGCAGAGACAGTGGGAGGCACAGGGACTGTGGAGCCAGAGAAGGAGGCTTAACTCAGCCTGGTGGTCAGAGAAGGCTTCCTGGAGGAGGGGACGCTCAAACTGTGTCTTACCAGAAGAGTAAGCCATTACGCCAGCAAGCAGGCAGGGCAGGGCCCTCACAGGCTGTGGCTCCCGCTGGGGGAGGGGCCGCTGTTCACGCTCAGCCTGGGGCTGGATGCTGCTGCGTGGAATCTAATGATAAGAGGAGCGTGGCTGGGGATTATCTGCTCTTGTTTACATGATTAAAACCAGACAAATACTTCTTTATCTGAAAGAATGAAAGGGCTTTGGTGAAAAATCCTTTTGGCAACAAAGCAAAGCACAAGCATTTCCTTAATTAATCTCTCACTCCCCCCACGCCCCCCACCATCCCACACTCCCCACAACAGCTGCAAGAAGCGTCGCTGTGGGGCTCCGGGGCTCCAGTACTCTGGGGCTGACCTGCACTGGTAGGCAGAAAGCCCAGGCCAGGGTGGCTAGGGGTGGGGAGGAGCCGAGAGGAGAGAGAACCACAGCCCTCTCAACACAGCCCCCTATGACAAGGAGCCTGGGCCCAGGCACAAACCCAAGATGTCCCCATTTTACAGATGGACATCCTGAGGCCCAAAGATGGGGGAGTGACTTGCTTGCCTGAGGCCACACAGCCAGTTGGCAGAGCTGGGACTAGGACCCGGGTCACCAGCCCCCAGCCCAGCGCTCTCACTCACTCCCTCGTTAGCTTGTCCATGAGCCTGCAGGAACCGCCTGCAGTGCCGACCCACAGGGAAGTCAGACTCATTCCTCCTCTCACAAACAGACAGGCAGGGTCCTGATGGAGCAGCCAGGGGCTGTGGGGGTCCTAGAATGGGCTCTTCGCTCTGGGGGAGAGGCAGGTAGACCTCAGAGGTAGCCCGAGCTTGGTCCTGCCTGGTGGGCAGGGGTCAGGAGAGTGAAGGAAGCTCCTGAGAAGACACCAAGCATGGGAAACTTGAGGCAACAAAGCAAAGCACAGGTATTTCCTTAATTAATCTCTCACTCTCCCCACAGCTTCCCCACCGTCCCACAGCCACCCTGGCCTGGGCTCTCTGCCTAGCAGTGCAGAGGTCTCAAGGCGCAGACGTGCGTGGCCTGCGCCTCGGGGCGTGAGGGAGAGGGCAGAGCAGAAATAGAGGCTGGAAGGAGCACAGGACTGGATTGTTGGAAGAACGGGGTTCCCTGGAGCACTGTGAGGCAGCTGGGCATGGCCAGGAGGGGCTGAGTGAGCGCTGAGTGCCCGGCCAGGCCCTGGCCTCCCCACCACAGCCCCTGACCCCCTCGCCCTCCCAGCTTGATGTCTGGACTTGCCTCCCTGGATGCCAAGACCTCCAGCCGCCTGGGCGTCCTCACCGTGGCGTACTACCTGTGGACCACCTTCATGGCTGTCATCGTGGGCATCTTTATGGTCTCCATCATCCACCCAGGCAGTGCGGCCCAGAAGGAGACCACGGAGCAGAGTGGGAAGCCCATCATGAGCTCAGCAGATGCCCTGTTGGACCTCATCCGGTAACTATTGCCGCCCACACCCCGCTTGGGAACGCCAGGCCCGAGCCTGCCCTGCTGGGTCCCCCAGAGGCCAGGACGGGGTGTGGGGATGGGGGTGATCACAGAGGCCATGATCACCCTGGTGGGCTGAGCTCTGGGCTGCCCGCCAGGCTCATGCTGCATCGTCTGCCCCACCAGGCTGCAAGCACCTTGCAGGCTGGACGGGGTCTGCCCCTCTCTGCTTGTGGCTGGGCGCAGAGCAGGTGCCTGTGAGCATTTGCTGATGCCCAGCCTGTAGGGTGGGAGGCTGGCGGTTATCGGCCCCTCCCTTTGTTTATTGGTCCTCTTTTTACAGATGAGGAAATGGGGCTCAAAAAGGTGCCGTGACTTTTCCAGAGTCACCAGTAGGTAGGTAGTAGAGACAGGATTCAACCTAGTCCTGTCTGACTCCAAGGACGATGACCTTTGCCCTGTGGTGCCACCCCCTAGCCACGGCAGTGCCACATCCTAGCCACAGCAGTGCAGCTGACCTTGCTTCTCAGACCTAGGCTCCCTCTCCAGGGAAGCACTGCAGACCCAGCGGCACAGCCACCTTCCACTCCCTTTCCCCGGGTCCCCGGCAGGTCACCCCTGCTCCTCTCCTTCGTGCATTCGCTCCCTCACCAGTGCCAGTTCTGTGCCAGGTCCTGGACCAGCGGACTCAGAGCCAGCCCTTGCCCTGGAGGAGTGGTCAGACCCATGAGCAGATAGGGACAGCGTGGGGGCCTGGGGCTGCAATGGGGAAGCTGGGGCTGCCGGTGACAGCAGGAAGCCACTGCCCTTCTAAGGGAGGGGAAGATGGGGAGGCAGGGAGGGCAGGCATGGGGGCAACAGCTGTGCGAAGGTCCTGAGCTGCAGGGAACCGTGTCGGGGGAGAAGGCATAGCACAATCAGTGTGACACAGCAGAAGGGGTGAGAGGTGGGCAGAAACCCCTGCTGGAGAATTCAGGTGGGGACAGACCTCAAAGGTCACCGTGAACCAGGCCAAAAGCTAAGTTTTATCCTAAAGGCCACAGAAAATGGGTTTTATACAGAGAAGCGGCATGATCCAATTCAGAAGGTTCGCTCTGACCAGGGGTCAGAGTTTCAGGGGAGGTAGGAGGGGAAGGCAGAGCCAGGGACAGGGCCAAGCGGTGGCCCTGGGGCTGGGGAAAGGGGCAGGTGGAAGGACTGCTCAGGAGGGATCCTTAGCAGGAGGCGGGTGAGTAGGAGGTGAGGTGTGCTCATCACCCAGCATGAAGGTTTCTGGCCCAGGCATCCAAGTGGATGGTGGTGTGGTCACCAAGCAATGGATGGTCTGCAGCAGGTGCAGGCATCCTGAGGTAGGTGTCCACTGATGGTTGGCCCGTGGATGAGAATCTCATGGGGGAGTCTAAGCTGGAGACAGAGGTTTGGAAGTCGCCAGGGAGAGGTGTTAGGTGCTACCCTAGTGGCAGAGGGGCTCTTGCAGGACAGGTGGTGAGAGAGCAGGGTCTGGGATGGAGCCTGGGAAGCCCCACCCAGGAATGGTCTGCTGGGCTCCACAGGCTACCCCAGTAAACCCGCTCAGGGAACACCTTCTAGTACCTCTCACTTTCTGGCCAATTTCAGATCTAAGAAGTCTAGGCCTAACATTAAAACTCTAAACTCACACAGTTTAAACTAACCCTGTCTTAGCCTTTTGGATCTGACTCAGACTGGGAAGGCTGCAGTGGGAAGAGGGTCGTGGTGAGTTTGCTTCTCTTTCCTGCTCTGCCTGCTCCCTGGTGAGAGGTGAGGGAGTGGGCTAGGAAGGGCTGCCCAGACTGGGAGTGGGGTGAGCTGGAGCAGGTGCTCCCTGGTTGTGTCTCTCCAGGACTACTTCTATGGGTTCTCTGGAGCCCCTCCTCTCTCGCATCTCTCACCTGCTGTCCCCTGGACTCAGTCAATTTATGCCATCTGGCTACTTATAACATCCCCTAGACCAAGGCTCCGGTTGACTCCTCTGCTGGGGTCACCTCACCCCTCTGGGTGACCCTGTTGGGTCATATCTGGCCCATGGGAAGCATACATATCCCTATTGGAAGTGTTGGCCTTTCCCAGGGCCTTTGGACATGAGTCAGGCACCAGCCCCTACATTCCTCAAATTCTAAGAGACTCAAGCCAAGGTCTCTGCATAGTTCTCTTGGCTTAAGGTTGTGGAGAAGCATTCCTTTCCTCCCCCATGGGGATAGATGCCCATACACAGGCTCCCACCCGCTCTCTAAAGAAACTCTTGTTCCCTGTATCAGCTAGTTACTGCTGCATAACAAACTAACCCAACATTTATCAGCTTAAAACAACAGCCACAAGTCTATAGGTCAGCTGGAAAGTTCTGCTGGTTTGGACTGAGCTCGCTCACATGTCTGCAGGCAGCTGGTGGCTCAACTGGGGAACAGTTGGTCTAGGGGAGTCTGGCTGAGATGATTCAGCTATACTCTGTGATCTTTGTACTCCAGCAGGCCAGCCTAGATTTGTTTCATGGTGGTGACAGGATTCCAGGAGAGGGCTAGCCCAGGCATATTTTTAATAACAAAGGTGGAGGAGCAAGAGAGGAAATCAAAACATGCAAATGTTTCTCAAGCCTCTGCTTTCAGCAAGTCCACTAATATCCTCTTGGCCAAAGCAAGTCAGGTGGCCAAGCCCAGACTCAAGGCGGGAAGGTACCACAATGTTACAAGGGAAATGGAGTCTACAAACCGAGGCCGTCGATGTAATCAGTCTACCACTCTCTTCATTTCTCCAGGAAGATCTTCAGCTTCTCTTTTACCCTTTAGAGTGTTTGATGAACTAAAGAACATCAAATACTTGCCATGCTGTTCCTATCGCGTGGCTGTCACCTATAGGGTCTGGAGCCAGAAAGAGATCCAGGCAGGGTCTATTCTGTGTATGCTTACTTGGCCGGCGAGACTTCATCCAATAGCAGGGCTTTGAACACCTTCTGGACTCTGGCACTTCTGAATTTAGTATCCAGCCTGGAAACCTCTCACCTGAGTTCCAGATTCTCACATAAAGTGTCTAGAGGCATCTCAAAATTAACAGGCCCAAGTTCAACTCTTGATTTCTCCATAAATCTGCCCTTTTCTTGCCCTGCCCGTCTTGGTCTGACATCTCTCATTCTCTCATACCCTGCAGCCAGTTCCTCAGCAAATTCTGTGAGCTCTACCTTGAAAACCAAATCCCAAGCCATGGACCTTCCACCTCCCCTGCCACTCCCACCATTGCCGCCCCCTCCGGTGTCCGGCCTGGCCTCCGCTTCCTCTCTGCTTCCTGTCGTCTGTTCTCAGCACTGCAGCCAGAGGCATCCTTTTCGAAACCTGCTCTCAACCTAGCACATGGCAACAAAATCATAGCCCGCACTGCAGCTTACAGGCACTTGCTGACACACATCAGACTCTGACCTCTGCCCCGACTCTCCCCTTCCCTGCCCTGGCTCCAGCCCCACCCGCCTCGTTGTCCTTCCTGTCTGGATGTCATTGCCTCCTCACTGGGTGGCCCTCCCTGCAGAAAGCATGCAGCTCCTTCCCTCACTCCATTTACATCTCTCCTGGGTGTCACCTCTCCTGAGACCTCCCAGGCTCTGTCTCTCTGTTGTCTTCTCTTGAGTCACTTTTCCTCATAGCCTTTCTTACTACCCAATATGATCACATCTGTGTGTTTCTTTTCCTCCCACTGGAATGTAATATGCCCCGTGAAGCCTGGCTCTTTAACCTCTGCTCCCTGCTGTATCCTGGAGCCTAGGACAGCACCTGGCACGGAGTGGATGCACAGAGTTTGCTGAATGCACACATGGGGCTCAAGGTCATCAGTGGCGTTGGGGTCTGACCCCCAGGAGGAGCTAGAATGGTCCAGGGAGAATGTGCCCAGCAAGCAGGTGCAGAGGCCTAGGACAGGCCTTGGCTCACGGCTGCACTGAGGGCTTTGCACAGCAAACAGAGCAGGGGCAAGCAGAGAGGCAGGAGAACTAGGAGAGTGGATATCCTAAAGACGAGGAAAGAGGAACTTCAAGAAACCTCATTTGTAAGATCTGTTATTTCTAGGATCTGGTAACTGTGATTCATGGTTTCTTGGGTCTTATGATTCAGAATGGCTTCTCCACATGGTGGAAGGAGGTGTCGGTGCTGCCTGCTTCACCACCGCTTGCCCCTGCTCAGGGGCTGCAGGGCTCCAGATCAGACACACGTGCCACAGTCAAATGTTCCAGAGTGTTTCCTGCTCTTGGGTTGCTTTTCACGTGGTGAAAATTGATCCTGCTGCTTAGAGCCGCACCCCCCACACCCCAGCCCTACCCCACCCGCTCTCAACCCTCAGGCAAGTTGTTCTGCAAAGCTGGGTGTTGGGCCTCGCTCTCACCATTTCTTGGTCAGAGAGCGGGGCTGCAGGGAGAGAACACAGGCGTCCTGGGACAGGAAACCAGAACCTAGGAGACCTGTGGCCTCATCTGCACTCTCACAATAATAAGTCTCTGTGTGACCCTGGGCAGGCCAGTTCCCCTCTCCAGGCCTCAGTTTCCCCAGTGATTTTCAAGATCCCATCTAGCTCTGTAGTTCTGAAACACAAAGGCCTATGAGCCAGTGAGGAGGCTGCAGGGCATGAACCGAAGCTTCTGGAGGCAGGTTCTGGGAGATGAGGTTGGGAGGGCTGGGCAGAGCCCAACCTTGAAGACAGGAAGCCCAGGTTGAGGGGCTGGCTGTTAGGCTTTGGGAATGGGAAGCTGGTGGGTTTGGGAAGGATGGATTAGAGCAGGGTGGAGTGGACAGAAGGTGAGCAGAAGCATGGATGGGGTGCCCTGGGAGGGGCACGGTCACTTCCTTTCCATTCAGCTCCCCTGTATTCAGCTGCTGCTCCGGGTGAAGATATTGTGCTGGGAGCTGGGGAGCAAGTACAAATGCTCCTCACGCCCCCACCGCAGGGCTGCCCACCATCTTAGGACAGACAGACAAGTGGGTGCACTGACGGCCACTCCTGATGCTCTGAGAGGCTGTGAAGGAGATGGGGACACTGGCAGTGAGGGACCAGGGGCCTCCTGACCCTTGCCCTGGCCCAGAACAGGTGCCTACCAGGTGCTGAAGACTGAACAAAAACACGGATGACCAGGAAGAGAACTGAGAACCAGGGCAAGTGGGACAAATTAAAAGCGGGAGCACACTGCGTGGGGACATAAGGCACACCTCAGGGGCAAAGATCTGCATCCATGTCTCAAAGATTTTGACTCCAGAGGAACACAACAGGCCATGTCCCTGGATGACCCGCCAAGACAGGAATTCATTTTCCAAGGCTCCGGGGGGGTGCTCCAGAACGCTGGCGCCTGCTCACAGTGCAGCGCGCAAAACAGAAACCCAAGCGGAGCCCTAATCAGGTCTGGCCCCTTCTCTTTTTCTTCCAATCTTATTAAAACACCACAGAGATTAAGTAATGACTGGGCTCTATTTATAGCTCCCGGCTACCCTCTCAGGGATTGGAAGAAGCTTCCAGGAGCTGTGCTTGGGAAGGAACAATTCCCACCTTTAGGGCTTGGTTTGGTGACATGTTATTAGGGGTGGGTTTGGAAGCATCTCAGTGAGAATTTGCAAGTGGCAGGTGAAGAGGGGAGCTGAGAGGTGGACTCTGGCTCTGCCTGGAAAAAGTGCAGGGAGGCACAGGGCAGAGTGTGTGGGTATTGCAGAGTGTGTAGGCATGGCTATTAATGTCCCCAGGCACGTTCTGTGTTTTATGTAGCCGCCACCAGGAGCACGGACCTCATGGGACAAGCAGAAAAGTCTTCCCGCGAAGGCTCAAAGCCAAAAGAAAATGTACATTTCCCCATTTAATAATCAAAGGTATAATTCTTGATTAAAATCTGCAGGATAAATTCATTGGTTGTTAGTATGAGCACGCACGAGTCAGGACTTGCTTTTAGCTGCCAGATCAGCACAGGCTTAAGTAAGGTAAGGTTTGCATTTGCTCCTGAAGAGCAGTCCAGAAGTGGGAGGTGGGTAGCTGGCAGTCACCAGGGTCCCAGGCCCTGCCCTTCTGTGTGCTGTGCCATCTGAGTCTCATGGTCCATGAAGGTTGCTCAAGCTCTAGCTATTATCTCCATGTTCCAGGCAGAAAGAAGAAAGTTGGAGGAATGGACCAAAGGGTCCTGGCTGAATGGGCGCCTCCTTAAGAGTTTTCCAGGAATCACCACCCAACGACTTCCACTCACCTCTCGATGGCCACCCCATTAGCAAGAGAATCAGGGCTTGATGGCAGGTCCCATTTGGTCCCCACAACATAACAGGACTTCTATTAAGGAAGGACGGGAGAATGGAGACTGCATAGGCAACTAGCTGTCCCTGCCAGGGCCCACATTTAAAATGATTGTAATTGTAAAGGAAGTTGTAAAGAAATGTCTATACAGGTATAAGTTCCATTTGGCTTCTTAGGACCGTCCAAACGTTCTCCATGTGTGTGTGAGCTGAGTCTTGAAAGAGGGGAAGAGGGTTACCGAGGAAAAGAGTGAGTGGGAGGCGACCCAGGTGGAGGCAGTGTGAGCGTGGGGCGGCAGGTTGGAGGAAGAGCAGGCACGCAACGGAAACCTCTTAGCAGATGCTAACCTCAGAGTTGGCATTTCTCACAGGACACACTCCTAGAAGGGGACTGTGAAGACAAAGATACAAATGCTTTTAGAGAAAGGTTGCTGCCGGGACCATGTGAGGGTGCCCATCTCACCAAACCTCCCACACCGTGCACTGTCATTTTAAAAATACTTTGTCAGTTTGACAGGTGGAAATATCTTGAATTTGTTGATGAAACTAAACATTTTAAAAAGCATTTTTGGCCATTGACTTTTCTTCTTTTGTAACACGAATTGCCTGGTCGTATCTTTCCATCATTTTCCTGTCGGGTTTTTGTGGTCTACTGGTTTACGCAGCAAATATTTACTGAGTACTTGGTATGTGCCGGGAACTCTTCCCGGGGCTGGAGACACAGCAGTGAACAAACAGAGAGTCTCCGCCCTCCAGGGAGCTGATATTCTGATGAGAGGAGATAGTGAAGGTAGAAATAGGCCAAGATTGGTAAAAGCTCTTAGTAGATTTAGGATGGTAGTGCTTGGTCACGCAGTCTCTCCAGCTCGTCACTTGCTTTGTGGTTATATTTGTATTGCAATCTGTCTTAGAGAGCTTCTCAAGCATTCAGCTTTCCATTTTAGCATAGTTTTAGGTTTGCAGAAAAGTTGTAGACAGTACAGAGAGATCCCACACACCCTTCACCCGGCCTCCCCTGGTGTTAGCGGCTTACATAACTAGGGTACGTTAGTCAAAACTGAGAAATTAAATTGGTGCAACACTATTAACCAAGTTACGGATCTCGTTTGGATTTCATCAGTTTTTCCACGAATGTCCTTTTTCTCTGTTGCAGGATCCAGTCCAGGATGCTATGTTGCGCTTAGGGATTTCTTTATTTTCATGTAGTAAAATCTACTGATTTATTGCTCATTTTGTTGTTAGAGCGTCATTTCCGATACTGAGACATGATAAGATCTAACCTATATTTCTTCTAACTTTCTATGGTTTCTTTGTCTTTTTTTTTTTTAGACAGAGTCTCACTCTGTCCCCAGGCTGGAGTGCAGAGGCGCGATCTCAGCTCCAGGCAACCTCCGCCTCCTGGGTTCAAGCAATTCTCCAGCCTCAGCCTCCCGAGTAGCTGGAACTACAGGCAAGCAGCACCACACTCAGCTAATTTTTGTATTTCTTAGTAGAGACGGGGTTTTGCCATGTTGGCCAGGCTGGTCTCCAACTCCTGACCTCAGGTGATTTGCCCTCCTCGGCCTCCCAAAGTGCTGGGATTACAGGCGTGAGCCACCGTTTTTTATCTGGTAGGAAAGACTCCTCCACCTTCAGCTTTATAATAAAATATGTTACTGAGAATAATAAGCCCACCTGTGTGTGAGGTCCTGTGTTGGGCCCCACAGACAGGACATGAACAACCAAGTCCCACCTGCAAGGCGGCCACTATATGGGGGAGGCAGACAGGTGAGCCAGAGACCGCACAGTGGTGTGGTGGAGTGGCAGTGACCCACACACAGAAGGGCCACAGGATCTCGTAGGGCAGTCAGGGAGGGCTGGACAGAGGAACAGGTGCTTGATCTGTGGTAGATTTAAGGAGTTTACCAGACAGAGAGGCAGGCAGGGCATTCCGGGCAGAGGGAACAGTGTAGACAAATGCCTGGCTCTGGAAAGTACGTGGCACAGTCTGGGGGCGGCAGGCGCTGGCGGCGTGGAGTGTCCATGATGTGGGGGGTGAGACTGCAGAGGAGGCTGGCCTGAGGAAGGCCTGGCCACCAAGGGAGATGTCCAGATGACCCCAAGGGCCCACCGCCAGGGCCCTCCCGTCCTGGGATCTGGAATTTTTCAATTGCTGATTCTCTTCCCAGGAACATGTTCCCAGCCAACCTAGTAGAAGCCACATTCAAACAGGTGAGTGGGTCTCTGGGCGGTGGAGGGGAGGGAAGGGGCAGCAGGCAGGAGGGCAGGCAGCAGGGCTAGTGGCATGGCTGGGAAGTGACTGGTGTACTGGCCAGTCACGCTGTCTCCTGGAGGTGGGATCCTAGAGGGGAGGGTACGCTGGGGAACCTAGATCCTTAGAGCCCCCCATGGCCACATCCCTGTCCTGGGTTCCAGTTTTCATGATGAAAAAGTGTAGGGGTGGAGAGAAGCCTTCACTGAGTGCCTGCACTGCCTCCACGTACACCATCTCGCCCATCCTCACAGTAACTCAGCACTGAGGTAGGACGAGCCTCACTTCCTGATGAGGAAACTGAGGCTCCGAGGAATCAATGATTTGCCCAAGGTTATACCACTAGTAAATGACAAAGCCAGTAGGTAAACCCAGGCCCATCTTCTTAGCCTGTTTTCTCTTTCTTTTTAAAGTAATCATTTCTCCCCCAACAAGAATAATAATGATGTTCACTGTAGAAAATTAGGAAAATACTAAACAATATAAAGTAGAAAATAAAAATCATCTCTAGTTCTAGTACGTAGTCCCTGGTAGCAGAGGGTATATTTCTAGTCTTTTTTTCCTCTACATATTTTTAAATAATATTATAATCATAGTGCATACACAGTTTTCATCTTGCTTTTTTTTCACTTCTATTATATCCTGAGCATTTTCCCCGGTTATGAAATATTTCTGAAAAGTACAATGTTTAGTGGTACTACAATGGCCTGTGATAAGGCTGGGCTGTAATTTATTTCCCACTCCCCCTTTCAGTGTTCCCTTAGGTTGTTTTCAAAGTTTTTCCTTTGTCGAAATTGTGGTGAATGTCCTTGTGCATCAGTCTTTGCCTGCCCTTTGAATAATTTCCAATTTTTTTTCCCTTTCTAAACTGTCAGCTGGTTGGTTGACTTAATCCAGCAAGGGTTTCCTGAACCCCTTTCCTGGGCTGGGCCCTGTGTTGAGCCTGGGGACACAAAGGAAGTGGCTGAGGGGTAGAGAGGAGGCTTCTGAATAGGGAGCTGTGAAAGCTTTGGCAAATTGCCGCGTCTCTCCTGACATCTATGAAATAAGCCAGATTGTGAAGGGGACTGAATGCTAGGCTAGGGAGTTTCTATTGTGATTGGGAATCATTGAGGGTGTGAGAGATAAAGAGAAAGAATGTTGCTCTACTCTGTAACTATCTGGAATGCCCTTTTTCTTTTGGCAAACTCCTACCCATCCTTCAGGACTCAAGTCAAATGTTCCCTTCTTTGTGAAGCTGTCTAACTCTTTCAGCCAATTAGTCACTCCCTCCCCAAGGCAGAAATCATGTCAAGTTCATTTGTGCATATCCAGCAACCAGCACAGAGTGTTCAACATGATAATGATGACGATGATGATGATGGTAGCAGTAATGCTTCCATGGGGCTTACCACGTGCCAGGAACTGTTGTAAGCACTTTATATACATCATCTCATTTCATTTCATGCAGTAGATCCCATTTTACAGAGGAGGAAAAGGAAGCAGAGACTTCAGGTCTCATATGTTTCCTGTGTGGTTGGCCTTATCGATGCAGTGATGTTTGAGGGGAGAGGAGGCTCCCTTGTTGGGTTCCCAGTACCTGAGGGATGATGGGGTGAGACCCATGAATGCTCTGGGGACCGAGAGGGAAAAGTACGTGGCTCAGGAGGGTCACTTTCTTGTGCATGGGCTTCATCTCATCAACAAGGCTTGGGGCAGGCTATGCTTCTTCAAAGAGAAGTTCCAAGTTTCCACCTAGTGGGCAGCAGGGCCAGCAGGCCACCAGGTGGATGGATACTGGATGATTGGGAGAGGACAGATGGGTGGATGAAGGGTTACTTGGGTGGA
Source organism: Symphalangus syndactylus (assembly GCF_028878055.3). Classification (NCBI taxonomy): domain Eukaryota; kingdom Metazoa; phylum Chordata; class Mammalia; order Primates; family Hylobatidae; genus Symphalangus; species Symphalangus syndactylus. The sequence goes on along the minus strand of NC_072434.2, from coordinate 42,664,336 downwards.
TAAGGGGCTGGGCAGGCAGTTCAGAGGGACCCAGATGGGGTGATGATGTATAGAAGGAAGCAGAGGAATGAAGGCAGGAGGCAGCGTGGCTGGGTGGTGTGGTGGTAGAGGAAGGAGCTGCAGCTTTCTCTGGGTAAAATATCGATAGCAATCCCTGCTCTGCCTGCCTCACAGGGTTACTGTCAATCAAATAGGATAGGAATGGATACAAATGTGCCTTCAAGATGCTATTATTGTTGTCGTTAATATTAATAACAACCCTTGGCCGTGACTTTTCTCTGCGTGGGGTGTCACCCACCAGTACCGCACCAAGACCACCCCAGTTGTCAAGTCCCCCAAGGTGGCACCAGAGGAGGCCCCTCCTCGGCGGATCCTCATCTACGGGGTCCAGGAGGAGAATGGCTCCCGTGTGCAGAACTTCGCCCTGGACCTGACCCCGCCGCCCGAGGTCGTTTACAAGTCAGAGCCAGGCACCAGCGATGGCATGAACGTGCTGGGCATCGTCTTCTTCTCTGCCACCATGGGTATGTGCTGCCCACCTGCCCAGCAGTGCTGTGGAGCCGGGCCCCCAGCCCCTCCCAGCAGCCTGCTCCTCCACCTCTTACTGAGGTCTGGGGAGAATGCTGGAGAGGTTTACTGTGAAAAACTGGAAATATTTACCACCCCTGTTTATTTAAATCCCTCGCCTCTCCACCCCGCCCCAGGGGCTTCTCCCTGGCACCTCCGCCTCAGGCCTGTCTGGGCCATTTCTTAGGCCCACAGCTGGCATCCCTGCCGCACCCTTCCCTTTGCTGCCCTCCTCTGGGATGCCAGGCCCCTCACCTATGCAAGCTCCTTGGAGGCCCGCACCTTGGCTTTTAAATTTTGTGTTATTTTTCTTAAAGAGGGGTCCCAAATTACACAAGCTTCAGACCCCACAAAGCCTGTGGAAACATCCTGCCTGCCATCCCCGACTCCTCCACTGGCTTTTCCTGTCAAGGAAAAGACCTCACCGTTCTCGTTCATGCAAAAACTCTGGGGGTGACTTTCTACCTCATCCTCTGCCTTGGTCCCCACCTTTGCATCCTGTCGGGTGTGCCCCCAAAGTCCTCTCCAAGCCGCGCGTTTCCCTCTACCCCAGGTCACTGCCCGGGTCAAGGCCGTGTGGTCTCTCGCCTGGTTCCTGTGAAAGCTGCCTAGAAAGCTTCCAGGGCTGTCCCTGCTGGTGTGTCCAGCTCAGAAGGTCACAAGTCTGACCGTGCTCTGCCCATTGCCCCTGGAAAGGGGCCAAACCCCTAGTGCCAGCTGAAGAGCCCTGTGAGACTGGTCCATGTGCTCCTCTCCTCAAAGCCCCGCCACTCACGGGAGGCCACTGCCTCCCTCAGCCTGGCTGCTCTTGCCACTCCCCCTCCATGTTTGTCATCTTCAAGGTGCTCCCCACAAGCGCCATGCCCTCAGGAGAGTCCTCCCCAGACTAGGCCGAGTGCCCCGGGCTACACTGCCTGGTTACTCTGTGAGCACTAGACTCGATTGCAAGGATATCATTGCTTGCTGTCTGCACAGCCACGACCAGCCCCACGCAGGCAGACGGGCTTGTCTCCATCCACCCCAGAGCCCACCGCTGCCGTGGCTAGAGCAGGCACTCAGCAGACCTGGTAGGGAGATGGGTGGACGGCTGGGTGACAATGGGTAATGGAGCTCTTCTCATCTGGGCCAAAACGCCAGGCGTGCAGAGGGGCCAGGGCCTCGGTGACCCAAGTGTGTGAAACGACAACGTCTGAAAGTGCCTCTCGGCACATCTGACAAGCAGTCCCCAAACTCAGCCTTTCTCAGGGCTGGGAACATAGGGAAAGGGCATCTGCTGGCAGAGCAAAAGAACCAGAGACCCTTGGACTCAACTCACTGAGCATTCACTGCGCATGTGTAACTGTCCATGCATCCGTGAACATTTGTGTGGGTGTACTGAGGCGGGGCGTATGAGGGTACTGAGGCAGGGCATGTGAGTGTACTGAGGTGGGACGTGTGAGTATACCCAAAGAGTGTGAGTGTACCGAGGCGGGCGTGTGAGTGTACTAGGTGGTGTGTGTGAGTGTACCGAGGCAGTGTATAAGTGTACCGAGGCAGGGTGTGTGAGTGTACCAAGGCAGTGTGTGTGAGTATATCGAGGCGGTGTGTGTGTGTACCAAGGCAGGGTGTGTGAGTGTACCAAGATGGGGTGTATGAGTGTACCGACACTGTGTGAGTGTACCAAGGTGGTGTGTGTGAGTGTACCGAGACATAGTTTGTGAGTGTACTGAGATGAAGAGTGTGAGTGTACTGAGGCAAGGTGTGTGAGTGTACTGAGGCGGGTTCTGTGAGTGTACCAAGGAGGTATGACTCTACTGAGGCAGGGTGCGTGAGTGTAACGAGTCAGGGTGAGTGTACTGAGGCAGGGTGTGTGAGTGTACCGAGGCGGTGTGTGTGGGTGTTTCGAGGTGGTGTGAATATACTGTTGTGAGGTGTGTGAGTGTCCTGAGGCGGTATGTGTGAGTGTTCCGGGGGGGGGGTGTGTGAGTGTAATGAGGCAGTGTGTGTGAGTGTACCGAGGCAGGGTGTGTGAGTGTAATGAGGCAGTGTGTGTGAGTGTACCGAGGTGGGGTGTGTGAGTGTACCGAGGTGGGGTGTGTGAGTGTACCGAGGTGGTGTGTGTGGGTATGTGAGTGTACCAAGGCAGTGTGAGAGTACCGAGATGATTTGTGTGAGTGTTCCAAGGCAGGGTGTGTGAGTGTACCGAGGCAGGGTGTGTGAGTGTTCTGCAGCAGTGTGTGTGAGTATAACGAGGTGGTGTGTGTGAGTGTACCGAGGTGGTGTGTGTGTGTACTGAGGTGGGTTGTATGAATGTACCATGGCGGGGTGTGTGAGTGGACAAAGGCGGGGTGTGTGAGTGGACCGAGGCAGTGTGTGTGAGTGGACCGAGGCAGTGTGTGTGAGTGTACCAAGGCAGTGTGTGTGAGTGTACCAAGGCAGTGTTTGTGAGTGGACCGAGGCAGTGTGTGTGAGCGGACCAAGGCAGTGTTTGTGAGTGGACCGAGGCAGGGTGTGGGAGTGTACTGGTGCAGAGTGTGTGAGTGGACTGAGGTGGGGTGTGTGAACGTATCGAGGCAGTCCGAGTGTACCAAGGCAAAGTGTGTGAGTGTACTGAGGTAGGGTGTGGCAGTGTACCAAGGTGATGTGAGTGTACTGAGGCGGATGTGTGAGCATACTGAAGCAAAGTGTGTGAGTATACCAAGGCAGTGTGTGAGTGTACTGAGGCAATGTGTGCGAGTGTACTCCGATGGGGTGTGTGAGTGTACCGAGATGGTGTGAGTATAACGAGGTGATGTAGTGTGTGAATGTACAGAGGCATGGTTTCTGAGTGTACTGAGTTGGGGTGTGTGAGTGTACCAAGGCAGTGCGAGTGCACCGAGGTGGTGTGTGTGAATGTACTGAGGCAGGGTGTGTGAGTGTACTAAGGTGGGGTGTGTAAGTGTACTGAGGCGGTGTGTGTACTGAGACAGGGTGTGTGCCAAGGTGAGGTGTGTGGGCGTAATGAGGAGGGGTATGAGTGAACCGAGGTGGTGTGTGTGAGTGTACTGAGGTGGTGTGAGTGTACTGAGGCAAGGTGTGTGTGTTTCAAGGCAGTGTGAATGTACCGAGGTGGTGTGAATATATTGGGGCAATGGGTATGAGTGTACTGAGGTGGTATGTGTCAGTGTACTGAGGCAAAGTGACAGTATCGTGGTGGGGTGTGTGAGTGTATCAAGGTGTGGTGTGCGAGTATACCAAAGTGGTGTGAGTGAGTGTACTGAGGCGGTTGAGTGTACTGAGGCGGCTGAGTGTACTGAGGCGAGGTGTGTGAGTGTACCAAGGCAGGGTGTATGAGTATACCGAGGCGGGCTGTGTGAGCATACTGAGGTGGTGTGTGTCAGTGTATCGAGGTGGGGTATGTGTGTGTACCAAGGCGGTGTGTGAGATACCAAGGCAGTGTGAGTGTACCGAGGAGGGGTGTGTGAGTGTACTGAGGCAGAGTGATTATACTGAGGCAGTGTGACTGTACCAAGGCAGTATGTATGAGTGTACCAAGGCAGGTTATGTGAGTGTACCAAGGTGCTGTGAGTGTACTGTGGTGGTGTGAGTGTACCGAGGCAGTGTGTGTGAGTGTACCAAGGTGGTATGTGTGAGCCTACCAAGGCAGTATGTGTGCGTGTACCAAGGCAGGGTGTGTGAGTGTACAGAGGCGGGCTGTGAGTGTACCGAGGCAGGGTGTGAGTGTTTCGAGGCAGTGTGAGTGTAATGAGACATGGTGTGTGAGTGCAAGGCAGGGTGAGTGTACTGAGGCAGGGTGTGTGAGTGTACCAAGGCAGTGTGAGTGTAATGAGGCAGAGTGAGTGTACTAAGGTGGTGTGGGTGTACTGAGGCAGTGTATGTGAGTGTACCGAGGCGGTGGGAGTGTACCGAGGCAGGGTGTGTGAGTGTACCGAGGCGGTGGGAGCGTACCGAGGCGGGGTGTGTGAGTGTACCGAGGCGGGGTGTGTGAGTGTACCGAGGCGGGGTGTGTGAGTGTACCGAGGCGGGGTGTGTGAGTGTACCGAGGCGGTGGGAGCGTACCGAGGCGGGGTGTGTGAGTGTACCGAGGCGGGGTGTGTGAGTGTACCGAGGCGGGGTGTGTGAGTGTACCGAGGCGGTGGGAGCGTACTGAGGCGGGGTGTGTCAGTGTACCGAGGCGGGGTATGTGAGTGTACCGAGGCGGTGGGAGCGTACCGAGGCGTGGTGTGTGTGTACCAAGGCAGTGGGTGGCTTACTCTGTGTGTGCTCATGCCTTCATGTGCCCACATCTGCCAGTGCCTGTGTCTGTGTGCACGTGCATCTCTGTGTCCCTGCATCAGCGTGTGCCTGGCCCATCCGTGCCTGTGTCTGTGTGCACCTGTGTCCCTGTGTTCCCTCATCAGCGTGTGCCTGGCTTACCTGTGCCTGTGTCTATGTGCACCTGCATCTGTGTGTGCTCATGCCTGCGTGTGCCCACATCTGCCTGTGCTCATGTCTGTGTGCATCTGCATCCCTGTGTCCCCGCATCAGCGTGTGCCTGTTCTTTCCGTGCCTGTGTCTGTGTGCACCTGCTTCTGTGTGTGCCTGTGCCTGTCAGTGTCCACATCTGCCGGTGCCCGTGCCTGTTGGTGCAGATACCAGTGTCTGTCCTCGTGTGTGAGTGAGCACACTTGCACAGCGGCTCCAAGCAGGGCTTTCTTTGGTCCCCTCAACCCAGCCTCCTTTCCCCATCCCATCCCTGGGATGTGGCTGGTGCTAAGGTCCTGCTGGCCCTGCGTGAGGGAGCCCCCATGCCACACCAGGGTTCCATGCACACTGGCTCCCAGCAGCCAGTCCTTGGATGCCCCCCGGGGAAAATCCAGATGGGCCTGAGGAGGGGCAGGAAGCCCGTGCATGGTGGTGGTGGAGCCTGGGGAGGGCGGAGCTGGCAGGGGAATCTGGGTCCACATCAGCCAGGCGGCAGGAAGACTGGTGGGCAGGGGTAGGCCCAGGGTCACCTCCAACTCCAGCCTCTCCTGCCCACCCTGGCAGGGCTCCCACCTCACCCTGTCACCACGGGGTAGCTGCTCCATAGACTGTGTGGCTCAGGCTTCTCAGGACAGGGAAGGAGCCCTTCTCTGGTGTCCCACAGGCCAGGGTTTGAATCCCACCCTGCCTCCCTGGCTGAGCCCCGGCACCATGACAGTGGGCCTCATGAGGGCAGCTGTAGAGAGTGCTCTGCTCCCCACGTCGGTCTCACCAGGAGGTAGGGCAGCCATTCAGTCCCTGTTTCAGGACTGGCCTGATGGCGCTCACCCCACGGAGCCGTTCCCACACCACCCTTTCCTGGTGTGTGCGAGCTGGGGAGGAAGGCCTAGAATGCCCGGGGAAGCACCAGGAGCATCAGGAAAGGCCCCAGTCCTCACTCACCATTGATCACTGTGCATCTAACATGCTCCAGCTAAGGAGATGCAGTTCTTGCTCTCGCTGAGCTAACCTCGCGGAGGAGATAGGAAAAAACCCAGACAGTTATGTTGTAATAGGCCCTAAGAGGTGAGATATTGAAGAATAAGTGGGAGTTTGCAAAGGGGAGTGGAGATGGCTTCCAAGCTGTTTGGAGAGCAGGCAGCCAGTGCCCCGGGCATTGTAAATGGCCTGCGCAAAGGCCCTGAGGCAGTGAAGAGCTGGACTCCCTCTTTCCAGAAACTTAAGAAGGCCAGTGGTGCCAGGGCACAGTGAGATGGGCAGGAGCAGGAGGGAGGGGCAGGCAGGGCCCACTCGAGTGGGGCTGAGGCACTGAGCTGCGTGAGGCCGCGGGGAGCTTGTCATGGCCTAAGTGCACAGCAAAGCCAGGGGTGCGCTTGGCAGGGAGCATTTTTATCTTGAGGAGATGACATTGGCTGCTGCGTGGAGGAAGGTGAGAGAGGAGAAAGACGTGAGAGCACTGTGGGGTCGGTGGTGGAGTGGAGGAGGAGACAGGGAGAGAGAGAGTGGGGGGAGTGGGAGAAGTGTTGGAGCATCAAGGCTGCTGGGAAGCCAGCTATGCTGAGACCCATGTGGGCCTGTGGGTCTGTCCCTGCTTTACCACAGCGTGCCTACACCCCTGCCTGGGGGTGTGACATGCTCTTGTGTCCCTGACCCGCAGGCATCATGCTGGGCCGCATGGGTGACAGCGGGGCCCCCCTGGTCAGCTTCTGCCAGTGCCTCAATGAGTCGGTCATGAAAATCGTGGCGGTGGCTGTGTGGTAAGCCTCCTCATTTACTCACCTCACCCCGGCCAGCCCTGGGTGGATGGAGGGAAGACATGACCCCACCCTCTTCTCCCCTAAAGTGAGCAGAAAGCTGCGCCCAGGCTCAGCCCTGGGCCGGGGCCTCTGGAGCTACATGTGTTGCCATGGGTCCCCCAGCCCCAGCCAGGCCTGGCTCCGGCCCTGGGCCTGCCCCTTCCAGCCTGGTCTAAGAGCTCAGCCTGGCTCTGCTGCTCTCCTGGGCTCAGTTTCTCCATCACGTGGAGCCTTATCAGCTCAGCTTTTGGAGAAAAGAAAGCTGGCGGTGAGAACTAGCTGCTATTCCTTGGTCCAGAGTTCAGAGTTCAGGAGCTCAGTGGGGAACGCAGAGGGAGGGCTGCCCAGGCGCACTGTGTAGGCTCTGGCGTTGTTAGGCTTGAAATGGGGGCCTCCTGAAGGCAGGGCGGGGGAAGGAGTGGCAGAGGTTGTCCGGAGCTGGGGCGGTGGAGGTAACGGTATGAAGGACGCCATGTGCTGAGCCTGGGCCGGGCACCTTGGCACAGTCTCGCTCTGTCCTCGCAGGAGCCCCAGGAAGCTCAGGGAGAAGGCCGCGCAGCGATGCGGGGCTGGGGCCGGGGTGCGTCTGCCCGCCTGGTTCCTGAGCCTGGCTGCCCCGCCGCCCCCAGGTATTTCCCCTTCGGCATTGTGTTCCTCATCGCCGGCAAGATCCTGGAGATGGACGACCCCAGGGCCGTCGGCAAGAAGCTGGGCTTCTACTCGGTCACCGTGGTGTGCGGGCTGGTGCTCCATGGGCTCTTCATCCTGCCCCTGCTCTACTTCTTCATCACCAAGAAGAACCCCATCGTCTTCATCCGCGGCATCCTGCAGGCCCTGCTCATCGCGCTGGCCACCTCCTCCAGGTAGCCCCGGGGACGGGCAGGACGGTTGGGAGCTGGGAGGGGGTGAGCCCTGTCCGTCTGTCCAGCCATCATTTGTTCATAGCTACAGAACCACCAAAGCGCCAGTGTGGCCCACCTCACAAATGCGGGGACGGCTGGTGCTAGGGTAACAAGACTGACGTGGGGGACTTTTGGCCTTTGTCGAGGCCTCCCCTTCCCCCACGGCCCCAGCCCTCAAGCTCACTGAGTCCGCATGGGGACGGCCTCGACGCGCCAGGGCAGACAGCGCAGTCGAGTCAGTGGGAAATCACATCAGCAACGCACTGCTGCTGCCTTTTGCCCCACAAGGTGCTTCTCCTGGAGTCGGGCTCTGTGTTGCTCTAGGAGCTCGGCCTGTCCACTGCTGCTGGGATGGCCTGGCTGGGTGCCCTGTCACAACTTTGGCAGTGTCGCTAGACCTCAGGGACTTGAGCCATGGCTCTGTCACTCACTCGCTGTGCCTGGGCATTGCTTTCCTCATGCACAGACTGGGGGAGATTCCAGCTTCCAGCGCACAGGGTTGCTGTGGAGGCTGAGCTCTTGCTTGCCAGGCTGGGCCAGGTGAACCAGCACTTTGGCCTTAAGGATCCCAAACCGCAGCCCAGTGCAGAGACCTCAGGAACTTAGAGTTGTGCAAACCACGTCGTTGGTGGAGGGGGCAAGAAGGAAGTGGTCCCTTGTGGAGCATTTAGTGCTGTGAAGGCAGGGTGGCTCTCCCCATGGCAAGTGTCTGAGCTCCACATTAAGGGAGTCGCAGGAACTTAACCCACATCTTTCTGGTACTGAAGGCCTCACTCTTCCCTCTAGCCCTCACTTGGGCGTCAGCTTCCCCATCTGTAAAATGCCCTGCAGGCCTCTGTACCCAGCAGTCATATGACACCCACCCTTGGCAGCAGATGCACCTCCTGCCGGACTCAGGAGGAGCAGACCCCAGTGAAGAAAAGCCCAAGAGCCATTGCCAGGAACACCTTCCCGAAGATAGGGGGTCAGGGGGCAGGACAAAGCCCCCAACATGCCAGCTCCCATGCCAGGGGCCAAGCCTGCCAGAGCCAGCAGCCCCCTGGCCATCTCCTGCCAGCAGGAACCGCAGCCTCAAGCCCAGCAGGTCTGGAGCTCCTGAGAGGCTCTGGCAAGTAGAACCGGCCTTCCAGGCAGAGGCCCGGGGAAGAGGAAAACATGGGGGCCACACCGGCCTGTTTTAGTCCCAGCACTGCCACTAGGAACTCTCATGACAAACATAGTAACAATAATAGTCATGGCCACCACTGACTGAGTGGGTACAATGGGCCAGGTGCTGTTCAAGCCCGTAGTCGTTTAATCCTCCTAGTAGCTCTGTGACCCAGGTCTTTTTGGGACAAAGATGCTAAGGCACAGGGTTCAGGAACTTGCCAGGGCCACTTGACAGGAGGCTGGAATCTAAGCCCAGACAGCCTGGCCCAGGGCCCTGCTGCTCAGACCTCCACATGCCTTGGCACAGCAGTGTGACATGGGTCAGCCCCGCCCTCTGGGCGTCAGCTTCCTCATCTGTAAAATGCACCCAAACACCTCCCTCATAGGAAGAACCAAGTGAGAGCACTGCAGTGCCTGCAGTCCTTCCCTCCTGCTGGAGCAGCGCCGCAGGGGCACAAACACTCCTGGTGGGGTGGCTGCCTGGGGTGGGGTGAGCTTCCCGACGGAGGCCCCAGCCATCCTGGAGGAGGGTGCTGGGCAGACACTAGCCCCTCTAACCGTAGCTCAGCCACACTGCCCATCACCTTCAAGTGCCTGCTGGAGAACAACCACATCGACCGGCGCATCGCGCGCTTCGTGCTGCCCGTGGGTGCCACCATCAACATGGACGGCACTGCGCTCTACGAGGCCGTGGCCGCCATCTTCATCGCCCAGGTCAACAACTACGAGCTGGACTTTGGCCAGATCATCACCATCAGGTGCTCCCTGACACTGCACCTGTGTGGATGGGGCGGGGGCTGGGGGCCTTGGGCATTCCCAGGCTCCCAGACCTGAGGGGTCTCTGAAGCGAGCGAGCCTGGGCTCGGGGCACAGCAGGCAGAGGGCCAGGGCTGGGAGCTCCGAGCCTGGAGGACAGGCCAGGAGGGAGGGCATTGTTGGTGGGCACAGGGCGAGCAAAGGCCAGGGACAGGATTCAGGACCTTGGAGAGGCCGCCGGTGTGGCAGGAGCCGAGGAAGGAGTGCTGGGATGGGGCTGAGGCTGACGGAGGCCTCACAGGCCAGCCAAGCACACAGGTCTGACCCTGGAGGCCAGGCCCCAGAGGGAAGCCGGCAGAGCCACGTGGGGGTCAATCAGAGTCCCTGGGCAGCTCCATAGCAATATAGCTACCTGGAACCCACAAAGGCACAGCTTCAGACACAGGTGTTTGCACATTCCCCAGGGGTTCTCCTGAGGCCAGGAATGGGGGTCCATGGGGCTACAGGACTGTGAGGAGGGACTTGACCCCGAGAGCTCCCTGGCGTGGCATTTCTACCCACCCCCCACACCAAATGGCTGTCCCAGAGGCCCCGACACTCAACCTCTTCCTTGGAGCCAGACCCTGACAATGCACCCCGCCCCTCCTGCTGCTCCTCTTCCCCTTCCCACCCCCTGCAGTATCACAGCCACTGCAGCCAGCATTGGGGCAGCTGGCATCCCCCAGGCCGGCCTCGTCACTATGGTCATCGTGCTCACCTCCGTGGGACTGCCCACCGATGACATCACTCTCATCATTGCCGTTGACTGGGCTCTGTGAGTGGACTTTGCCTCCAGCTCTAGCGCTCCGGGAGGGGCTGACTTCAGGGTCAGCAGGGATCAGGGTGAGGGTCTGAGTCCCTTCCCCAGGGTAGGAGGCTGGGGACTGCCCCACTTGGCACCGCGGGAGTGCCCTACTCATCAGCACAGGCCTGGCTGCGTAATTTGCAGGGTCCAGTGTTCGAAAATGAAAATGTGGAACCCAGTCCAAAAACTATAAAGGCCAGGCATGATGACTCACGCCTATATATCCCAGCACTTTGACAGGCCATGGCAGGAGGATTCCTCGAGCCCAGGAATTCCAGAGCCCAGCCTGGGCAACACAGCAAAATCCCCATCTCTACTAAAAATTAGAAAAAAAAAAAATGAGCTGGGAGTGGTGACATGTGCCTGTAATCCCAGCTATTCAGGTGGCTGAGGCACAAGAATTGCCTGAACCCGGGAGATGGAGGTTTCAGTAAGCCAAGATGGCACCACTGCACTCCAGCCTGAGTGACAGAGCAAGACTCTGTCTCAAAAAACAAACAAACAAACAAAAAAACAAACCTATAAAGAATTTCAAGACAGAAACAGCAGAGGATTAAACCAAACCTAACCCTTCTAAGCATGGGGACCTGTGGAACCCACTGCCACATGCCAAGAAGCTGCTTCAATGATGCCAAAGGGTGGGCTTGGGAGGAGCCAGGAAGCCATCTGGCTGCAGGCCCTGCATGACAGCTGGTCACCGGCCATGCTGTGCTGCAGTGGGTTGAGCACTGCCCTTTTCCAGCTCCCCTTCAAGTGCCCACCACTCACCCCCCACCTTGGCTCACCAGGGACCGTTTCCGCACCATGATTAATGTGCTGGGTGATGCGCTGGCAGCGGGGATCATGGCCCATATATGTCGGAAGGATTTTGCTCGGGACACAGGCACCGAGGTGAGAGCAGTGAGGTCCAGAGGCCGCCAGGAGGGTGGAGCCAGGCGGGGTGGGCAGGGCACCAAATCTTCCACCAACCAGCTAGGCAGCCTCCAGCCAATCCCTCCCTCCATGCCTCTGGGCCTTGGTCTCCTCATCCGTTAACAGGGTGACTAATTCCTCTAACATCTATTTATTGAGCACCCACTGTGGCTGGCGCTGACATAGACACAGGAGGAACAGTGGAACAAGATATAATAAAATTCCCCGCCCTCATGTCGGGATGGTCTGTCCAGTTTAGCCACCATGTGAGCATTTGTAGGTCTGTGCAGGCTGTGTGGGCTTCAGGCTCCTTCTACAGGCAAACGGAGAAGGCTGTCCCCACATCATGGGGAAGAAGCTGAGGTCAGGCAGGGGAGCCACTGATTCCCTCCTCTACTAAGCAGCTCCAGTGGGAGGCAGGACAGCTTGGGAAGAGGAGCCCAGGGAGGCCATGACCTGCCGAGGTCACACAGCGTGTCTGCAGGAAACTCCATCTTGTGGTTCCTAGCCCTGAGCTCATTCTGCCCCCCTGGCCCTCAGTCCTCCTTGATGTCTAACCTTGGTCCCTCTTGCTGCTACCAAGGCCTGTTTCCCTTCACCAGAAACTGCTGCCCGGCGAGACCAAGCCAGTGAGCCTCCAGGAGATCGTGGCAGCCCAGCAGAATGGCTGTGTGAAGAGTGTAGCCAAGGCCTCCGAGCTCACCCTGGGCCCCACCTGCCCCCACCACGTCCCCGTTCAAGTGGAGCAGGACGAGGAGCCACCCGCTGCGAGTCTGGACCACTGCACCATCCAGATCAGCGAGCTGGAGACCAATGTCTGAGCCTGCGGAGCTGCAGGGGCGGGCGAGGCCTCCAGGGGCAGGGTCCAGAGGCAGGAACTCAACTCTCCAACCCTCCTGAGCAGCCGGCAGGGGCCAGGATCACTCATTCTTCTCACCCTTGAGAGGCTGGAATTAACCCCGCTTGACGGAAAATGGATCTCAGAGAAAGGAAAGGCTGCATGGGGGAGCCCCAACCAGGGAGTGATGGGCCCGGCATTGCCCGAGGCCCTGCTGTGACAGTTTCCCCAGTGTGAGCCCGGTGAGGGCGGCAGGCAGGGGTTATCCGGCCCCACTTTCTGGATGACAGACTTGAGGCCCTGAGAGCTGAAAACACTTGTCCAAGGTCTCACGTTAAGGTCAAGACACTAACTCAAACCTTTCAAGCCCTGCCTCTCCTCTTAGAGGACAGGGCAGCCTGCAGCTGTGTCCAGGCCCAGGCCCCAACCCCATAACAGGTGGCCTCAGCCACATAGTTCTCCCCAAGGGGAGCAGCCCAGGGCCAAGCCCCGCTGCCTTCCCCAGGCCACAGTGCGTCCAGTCTCCTGTCCTGCCACATGTCTCTTGCAAAGCTCCTTGGATATGGAGACAGATGTCTACTAGAGCTGAAAGGCCCCCTCGACACATCCAGGCCAACCTCCCACGGGATAGGTAGGCAAGCCAGGACTCCGGGAAGGAGGTGCAGCCAGGATGCTCTGGTGGAGCTGCCGATGGGGCCCTGGTGTCAGAACTCCCCAAAGGCCTGTGCATCCAAGTGGAGTCAGGTTTTCTATTCCTTTCTGTGTTTGCAAATTCAGTGTTAACTAAATAAAGGTATTTTGTTTTTCACTTCTTGTGGGCTTCAACACCTTATGCTAGCCAGCGAATATGATATTAGCTACTAAGCTAATTAATACAGGCAGCCAGAGTGCAGACGGGCCTGTCTGGGCAGCCAGGATATGGGCAGGCCTATGCAGGTGGCCAGAATCTAACAGGCTTGTCCATTTGGCTGGAGTGTAGACAGGTCTGTCTAGGCTGCCAGTGTGTGGACAGGCCTGCATGGGCAGCCAGAGTGCAGAGGAGCCTGTCCTGGTGGCTGCAGTAAGGACAGTCCTGTCTGAGCTGTCACATGCAGAAGACAGAGTACAAGCTAGCCTACCCAGGAGCCTGTCTCAATAACCACAGGGCAGCTGGGCGTTGTCCAGTGTGGACAGACCTCTCTGCCATGGCCTAGGCTCTGCTCTGCAGGCAGGGCCTTGAGATCAGTCCCCAAAGAAGAAACAGATTTCCTTTCCAGTCTGGCTCCCCGTGGTGAATTCTTTGCTTTAGACAGGGGCGTGCCCAGGGACATTTCCAGATGGTCTCCCTCATTCTCCCACCCCAGGCTGCCTCCAGGAGGCCTGCAGGGCACACAGAAGGACCCTGGCAACACAGCCTGTTCCAGATATGCCTTGGGGAGAAGATACAGCTCTGGGGTCTGGAGGGGCTTGCACCATGATGCCCATGAAGACACTAAGGCCCAGGGAGGGGACAGGCCTCCCCCAGGTCACTCAGCGTCAGGAGGGCACCTGCTCCCAGTGCCCCACTCCTGAACTCCTTCCATCTTCCTCCCGGGGTGGAGTCTGAGGAGTCTGGGAAGAGAATGACCCCAGGACACCTCCTCCTACTGCAAGGCTGGGGGCTGCAAGCCTCCACGAGAGCATCCTTCCTTCCCTGAGGCCTCCTCACCTGGGAGAGGTCAGATGTCATGCAATCGGTCATCCCACCTTCATTCGGACAAGCTTAGCAGCCCCTTCTCGGTGTCACATCTCTAAGACCCCTTGAGCAACCAAGTCTGTCCCAGCACAAGGCAGGAGTCTGCTCTTTAGTGGACTTGGCAGGAGCATCCTTACACACCTCCAGCAGCAGGGAGGTCACCACTTCCCGAGCATCTCAACCCACAGTGGGGCAGCTCTGCCCATCAGAGGCTCTTCTTAGCTCAGAGCTGGGTACCACCTCCCGGTGGCTTCCTCTCCCAGTCCCAGCTCTGCCCCCACTGGGGTGGGGAGCACACTGGGTGCATCTGTTAGCTCTTTCCTGGGAAGGTCTTCAGAGACCTGGGCCCCCAAGTCAGCTCTGCTCCAGGTCCCAGGCCTGCCTCCAGTCCCCTGCTCTCCTCCACCACCAGTGGTGGTGATGCCCTTTCAGTGCAAAGGTGACCCATGACCCTCCAGGTGAGTCCTTAACAGGCCCAAAGCCCAGGAGGTCCTTTGCTTGGATCCTCCACCTCTGGGAATGCACAGCAAGCTCACAGGCCGCGTGTGCTGGTTCAGGCCTCACCTACTATTCCTGAGTGGGCCATCTGCACACACCTCAGGCCCCCTCGCCGGAGGCTATGCCCTGTTCTCCCGGGATGCCTGCCTGTGCAGCTACTCTGGGGACCCCCAGAACTGGACTTTCCATTGATGCCTGCTGGTCTGGCCAGGGCACTGAGGGGCTTGTACCCTGCCCCCTCCACCCGGCACCAGGCCAGCACCTGGCAGGAAGCAAGCACAGACACAGCCACAGGCTGCAGGGACAGGGATAATGCTTTTATATTAGTTTTTCTATAACAAGAAAAATCAGCTTTGAGATTTTATCATTTTTTTCTTTAGAAAAGAATAAAAAATAAAGGCACCCGGAACTTCCCCCACAGGCCTGAAGAACAAAGGTGTCTCCTAGGTGCAGCTGGGCCCTTCCTCCCTGGCTCAGCCCAGCCCCATCACCTCTGCTTCACTCCTGCTCCGAGGCCCCAGCAGCACCCAGGGGGTTCTCCCGTCCTGCCTCCGCTGGGCTTGCCCATTGGAAAAGTGCCTGTGTCCTGCCAGGGCGTGGCAGGGAGGGACTTTTAGCAGAGTGACCGCACAGCACCTGGAGGAGCAGGGTGGGCCAGGCCAGGCCAGCAGTCCTGAAGGCTCCTGTCCCCAAAGGGTGGGAAAGGAACAAAAGCCAGCTTTTGTGAGTTCCAGAGGGTGGCAGGCACCTGGCCACAGAGCATGGAGATACCCTTGTGTCTTCTCCAGGGAACAGACGGACAGATGGATGGGGCAGACGGTGAGCTGCTATGGCTGATTCTGGCTGGGGCAAGAGCTGTCTGTGGCATAGGCTTTGGAGGGCTGTTTGCACATGACTTGTGCATGTGTGTGTGTGTGTGTGTGTTTGTGTGGTGTGTACGCACACGCATACACATGTCAGCAGGGGGAGGGAGTGGGTGTCTGTGTGTGCCAGGGCAGGGGCAGACCCTTCCCTGCATGATTCAGAGGGCGTGGCAGCAGTAGTGGGTGTGTGACAGAGACTGTGGTGGTTTGGAGGGCAGTGTGTAACGGGCTGTGTGTGGCTGAGCTGGGTGTGTGAGGGTGTGACGTGTGTGCACATGTCTGGCCATGGGACATGCCGTGGGAAGGGGTGGGGATATGAGACTGTGTCAGCCCGTGTCATGTGGGATGCCCCATGTGTGCGGCTGGGTGTGTCTGTGTGAGCGCGGCAGAGTGGGGGGCTCACAGCACACAGGCATGTGCTGCAGAAAAGAGTCCGGCGGTCCATCGTCCTGTGGAACATGTCAGAGAGTCAGGGGCCAGCTCAGGGCAGACCCACCAGCCCAAGCAGCCTGAGGGGGCCTGCTGTGGGGAGCCCTGCTGGAGGGGGCTCTGGAAAGGCCAGGCTACTGTGAGTAGGGAGGGAGTGTTGGCCCTGGGAGCCCAGAGCCAGCGGGGTGCCAGAAGGCCTTTGGGTCCCACCAGCCACTCCCCAGGGCTTCTTCCAGAGCCCCATTCAACTGACCTGAGATGGGGCGGATCCTCACCCGCCCCAGGACTCCACAGCCCCTCATGAGGGCTGTGGTGTCCTCAATGAATGGCCAGTCACCCTGTCGCCCACCCCAACTCTGTGTGAGGACAATGCCTCAGAGAACCAGCTCCACCTTCATACTCCCGGGCCCTGGGAGCTGGGGAAGGTGACCCCCAAGCTCAGCCTCTTGCCAGCCCCTCCACACTTACTGATACCCGACCCTGTGCACAGCCCCTTCTGGTTCCTCTTTGTCCCAGGCCCTACTTCAGTCAGCACTCAACAGTGGCCCGGCAGCCCCTCCCACGGCTACGCCCTGGCCCTGTGACCCCCAGCCTGGCTCACTCCTCACCAGCTCTCCTCTCTCCTCGGACCACACAGCCGCTCCTGGCTCCTCGCCAATGTCCTTCTCTGAGTCCCTGCCCACCAGCCCTCCTATCTGCCCCTCCTTCCCTACGCAGCCTGACCCCAGGACCCACGCCTGCAGCCAGCCTCCGGCCAATGCACTCCCTTGTTCCTTGCCCTCCTGTCCTGAACTCTTGGCTGAAAAACCCAGCTGTGGGTGGATCCACCTGTCCGTTTTCTCCATACCTTTGGTCTGCGGAGCACCTCCCTGCTGCACAGAGAAAACGGAAGACTGGAGGCATCCGGCTGACATGGCTTCACATCTGGCCACCAAGCCACCAACCTGCCTGTGACAGCAGCCACCCTGCCCTTTGTTCCGCCTGCTAAAGCCAGCAACTTCTACCATTCCCACAGGGGCCCTCACAGCCAGCTCTTTCTTATATCGGTAACTCCCCCTCCAGGCCAGCCTCTTCCCACCAGCACCCAAGCCAGCCCCCTCCATTACGAGGATGCGTGTGGAAGATGCATGTGTGTCAGGGCATCTTCCCAGAGCCCCTCACACAGGGCTCCCCTCGAGAGGCCTTTGCTTCCTGTGAGGCTCAGAAAAGGAGCGCTTCCTGAACTTCACACCCCATTCCCACCTCTGCCCTCTCTCATCTCTCACAGCCAAACTTCTCAAAAGGCTGGCCTGCAGTGCCTGGACCCACTTCCTTTCCAGCTGTTCTCCTCATCCCAGCTTCCCCTACTGCTACAAAGTCACAGACAACCTCCAGGTGGAAAAACCCAGTGGGCGCTCCGCAGTGCTCAGCTCCCTCATCGCTCAGCTCCCTCAGTGCTCAGGCCCCTCAGCCCCTCAGCAGCACTGACACAGCCAAGTCCCCACTTCTAGACAGGCCTGTGCATGCGCGCATCATGTGTACGTGTGTGCATGCAGGTGTGCATGTAAGAGCCTGTATACGTGGGTACGCATGGGTGTTTTGTGTGCATGTACTCACACACACGTAACACGTGTGTGCAAGTATGTACACAGTCTAGGCATGCAAATGTGTAATGGGGTACAAGCATGTATGTGTGTCTGTGTGCATGTGCGTGGTGTGTGTGTTCTGCCTGTGTGTGGTTTGTGGATGTGTGTACATGTTGAGACGTGTGTGCACATGAATGTATGTGTGTTGGTGCATCCGTGTACATTTGTGTGCATGTGCACATGTGGGTGCCTGTGTTACATACATGTGCAAACGCCCTCTGCCCATGGCAGTCTGGGGTTTTCCTACCTCCTTTCTTAACTGCTCTGTCTCAGTCACCTGCCCCGCTCACTCACTCTCCCATGGCAAGCTTCCCCAGCCCCCTGCAGCTTGAGTGACTGTTTCCAGGCTAACAATGCCTGGATCCCTCTCTCCAGACCAGACCTCACTCCTGAGCCCCAACCCACATGTCCAGTGCCCCCCGGTCACTCCCGTGACAGCACCCTCACGCTGGGTGAGAATCTTCTGGAAGGTGTGGGCCTCAACCTTTTACCCAGGGCCCGGTACATCCTAAGCGCTCTTATAAATTTGCTAAATGGGCGGATGAAGGAGAGGCCAGAGGGTGAAGAATGGACAGAAAGGCCCTCTACCAGGGTCAGGAAGGGGAAAATGCAGGGAGCAGAAGTAGCGCTGCCCCATACAGGCCACATACCTAGGTCACATCTGCATCACCTTGTCACTATCTTGTTTCCTCCTCCTCTTCTTCCTCCTCCTCCTCCTCTTTCTCCTCCTCCTTTTCCTTCCCCAGGCGGCCACGGTCCTTGGAAACATCACCAAATTCAAAGTTGCCTTCAATGTCCAAGACCTGCAGGTGCTTCAGCCTCCGGAAGGCACTGTCCACCACGGAGCCCACAGCCAGCTTGTTAAACCTGTGTGAGCATCAAGGCAGTCAATGCCAGGAGCCCAACCCCCAAGGAACCCTCCCTTCCCCCGACTGACCTCTCCAGAAGGTAACAGGGGAGGGAATGGCCCTCCGGAAAAGTGGTGCAGCAGGCGGGAAAGCCCGGGGGCTGAGAGCGCAGTACATGATGGAAGGTACGGGCCGGTCAGGGCAGCTGCAGCTTGTGGTGGGGCTGGCACTGGGCCGGTCTCTGCAAAGTGAGGGGTCTCTCTCTGCGCACACTCTCACTGCTATTTTGGAAGCCACAACTTTGGGAGCTGTCTCTATGCCATCCCTGGCATTAACCCCAAGGCCTGAGGCTCCTGGGCTGCGGTAGCCAGGGGTCACCGCAGTGCCTGATGCGGAGTGGCACACAGGCAAGGCCAGCGCTGAGCCGGGCCAGGGCCACACTCAGGGGTGGAGAGGCTGTGGCTCTGATCTCAGGCCCCTCACTCTCTGTGCTTCGGCTCCCCTGCAGATGCCTGAGGCACACGTCAAGCCACCCTGATGTCATCCAGCCCCGGGCTTTCTGGGCAGCCGAGCTCGTAGGAGCACACACTCCTCATCTCTGCCCTGTCTCCTTCTCTCTGATTTGGGGGCAGGGATTGTGGGAAGTGCTGGGAAGAACCACCCTGGCTCTGCTGCATGGAAGCCCCTCATATCTTCAGGGAGCTGCATCCCCTGAATCACTCCAAATCCCCATCTCTTAGCCCCAGAACCCAGGGAGGACCTGAACATCTATTCCTGAGTGTGAGGCCCGGGCCCAGCCTGGATGGCTGCAGACACAGCAGTCACCTGTGCTCTCAGGGCCTCAGCTCTCTCAGCTGCAAACCGGGAAGATGCTGTCTGGCATCCTTTCTGCCACAGTAACATTCACAACACCCATGCGCACTGGTTTCTAACGTTTCCAAAGCCCTTTTACAAACCTAGGAACCATATCAGGCCTGGCCAGGACTGGCCCCACCCTTGAGAGCTGAGCCGTGGTTACACAGTCAGCAGTGGAGCCGAGCTGTTCCCATGTGCATCACCTGTCCCGTTGGAGCTGGGGTGGGCCCCACGGGGGCGTGTACAGTGCCGCGAGTGGGCTCCTACCTGAGAAAGATCCCCTTGAGGTTGGGCGTGGAGTCGAAGGCATTGGCAGGCACCGCACTAATCTTGTTGTTCTGCAGGTACAGGTACTCAAGTGACTCGGGGAGCCCCTCAGGGATCTCTGTGAGCTGATTCCCGGCGATGTCCAGCAGCTGCAGGGGCGACCAAGGGAGTCAGGGACTCCCACCTGTGCAAAGCACTTAACAGCTTACAAAACTCCCACCAAGCCCCCAGCCCATCTAAATCTAACAATAACCCTGTGTGGAGGAGGGGGTGTCTATAATTATCCCCACTTCCCAGATTGGGAAATAGAGGCTCAGAGAGGTTAAGTGATCTTTCCAAAGTCACATAACCTATAAAAGGCTGTAGCCGGGTGCGCCTGACTCCAAACCCTTATTCTAATTGATGAATGTCCTACCCAGCTTCTTGTGCCTTCCCACATAAACCCACAGCCAAGATGTTTGGGTGTCACAGTCCTTCCTCCTGACACACTTGTCATTCCCATTAGACTTGGTCATTCCCAAAGACCTCAAATGTGCAGAGCCCAGGGATCCTCCAGACTGAATCTCACCCCACTGGCCCTGGATGGTGCAGTGGGAGCTGCTTGAGTGGGACTGCTCACTTATGGACCTCAGGGGCCACACGTGCAGAGGCCAGGAGCAAGGGTGTGAGACCCACAGTGACCCCAGCACAACAGCCAGACCCCAGGCCATTCTGTCTCAGATCATCACATGCCTGGCATCCAGGGGAGGGCAGTCAGGAAAGTGGGTTCCCACAGGGAGCCACTGAAGCCGCTGGGCAGCGCCTAACCTGGCAGCACCCCACCCTCCCTCCCAGGTTCTCTGATGAGTTTCCTTTTTTTTTTTTTTTTTTTTAATTTGAGACAGGGTCTCACTCTGTCCTCCAGGATTGAGTGCTGTAACGTGATCATAGCTCACTGCCAGCTCTATCTTCCTCAGGCTCAAATGATCCTCCCACCTCAGCCTCCCAGGGTGAGGTGCATGCCACTGCACCGGGCTGAATTTTTTTAATTTATTTTTTTGTAGAGATGAGGTCTCACTATGTTGCCCGGGCAGGCCTCAAACTCCTGGGCTCAAGTGATCCTCCTGCCTCAGCCTCTCTAACTGCTGAGATTCAGGCATGAGCTGGCGTACAGAGTGGATTTCTCTTTCACCCACACTGGTTGAGTTGGGGGTTTTGTTACCAAAGTGAACTATGTGCCCAGGCATCCCTGCCTAATTCTGACCATGTGGTCACAGCAGCCACATCAACTGGCCAGCCCCAGAAAGCATGAGTAGATCCCCACCTCCAGCCCTCTGCAGACTGGTGAGGTGGGCCCACAGCTCAGGCTGTCCCCTCTACCTCCCATCCCAAAGCCCAGCCTTCTCCACATACCTACTCCTGTGCCTGCAAACGGGTGAGCTTGACTCTCCCATACATACCATCCGAACTGGCCCCTGGTCCTCCTAAGCCTGGGGCCCCTACCTGCAGCCATGACCTTCCTTACCTCCGCAGCCCTTCTCAAACCTGTATCTGCAGGTGGTGAGCTCAGCTTGGCCATACCAGCTGTACTCTGCCCCTCACTCTTGTACTTGCAGGTGGGCAGGGCTCACCCTGGCATGCCAGCCACACCCTCTGCCTGACCCACCTCCTGCCTCCCCTAAGGCCTAGCTTCGCCTTAGCCAGCATCCCCAGCAGATACCTGAAGGTGAATGAGCTCAGCCTGGCCATACCAGAGGAACCTCCCTCACCACCCAGCCCCTCTCCTCACCCTTCAGACAGGTGGGCTCAGGGCAGCCATGCCAGTACCCCCCTCCATAGGCATGGCCCAGCCCCCTTCATTCCACTTACCTGCAGATGGGCGAGGTCCACCCAGGCACGGGGTCCCAGGGCCCGGCTGCGCAGCCGGTTGCTGGTGAGGTACAGCTCACGCAGCTGAGCCATGCCCGCCAGTGCCCCTCGTGCCAGGGCAGCCAGCTCATTGCGCTTGACCTTCAGCACATGGACATTTCGAGGCAGCCCAGGTGGCAGCGTGTGTAGCCGGTTGCCCGACAGGTCCAGCGAGCGCAGCAGGCGCAGCTTGCGGAAGGCGTCGCGGTGCACCTGCGGGCTGGTGATGCGGTTGTAGCTGAGGTTGAGCTCCTCCAGGAAGTAGGTGGTGGCGAAGTCTTCGCGGCCAATGCCTGTGATCTGGTTGTGCAGGATCATGAGGGTGCGCACGCGGCGAGGCAGGCCACTGGGCACGCGCTCCAGCGCGTTGTTGTACAGGTGCACTGTGTGCAGCCGCTTGAGGCCCTGGAAGGCCAGTGGGTGGATGCCCTGTGCCTGCAGCTGGTTGCTGTGCAGCAGCAGGTACTCCAGGCTGCGGATGGGGGTCAGCACGTCCGCGTCCACGCTCCGGATGGCGTTCTTCTCCAAGTGCAGCAGCACCAGGCTGCGCGGCAGCCCTGCTGGGACCCGAGACAGGTTGTTGCTGGACAGATCCAGGTACTCCAGGCTGGAGAGCTTCCTGGGGCAGGGAGGGAATTAGGACGGTTGGCAAGAGCCCACATTGTGCTCGTTTCCACCACGATTCCCAAGAGATGTGGCTGGGGAATTGCCACTAGCTCCTCCCAGCTCTGCTGCTCACTGACTGTGGGCCCTCAGTCCTTGCTCCTGGGGTTGACTCAATGATATTCTGGTGTAGGAAGGATCCGGCATTTTCTGACACACAGGAGTTTACTTGAAGACCACTGTTTAACCTTTTGATAGCCTTTTATGGCTACCCTGGTCCCTTATAAAAATGAAAATGTATTTGCCTTCAACAAGAATGCCCGAGTCTATATTTCGTACCAAGAAGCCAGCCTCCACCAACTCTTCTTTGCCCCACTGGAATCTTGGAAGGCCTCACTTCTACAGAGTCCTTGTTCCCAGGGACAGAAATGTCAACAGAGGCACAAGGCTTAAAGTTCCTTCTCCAGGGAAGGTGGCAGGGGACGTGCATGAGGGGCTGGGCTGGGCTGGCCTGGATGGTTGGCCCTGAAGGAGCTGCCCGGGCCCCGTGGTCACGCCAAGGACCTGGTGAGACAAGGACTCACCAGAAGGTCTCGTTGTCCAGGCCCTCGTCCGTCAGGTAGTTGTTCTGCAGGTACAGCTCGCGCAGGCTGCTCAGCTCGCTGAAGGCCCCCGGGGGGATCTTCTCCAGCTTGTTGTTCTGGGGGATGGAAGGGAAGGGAGGAGAGTGTGAGGGAGGGCCGAGGGCAAGGTCAGGGCCTCGGGATGAGGTGTGGAGAGGAGTCTGGGAAGCCACCAGGAAGGCACTCAGACCTGAAGCAACCCAGGTGTGGGGCCACCAACACCACACACAACCCACTGGCCAGGTGCCTGGGTTTCTGCCCACTTCTCCGCAGTAGACTCCTTGCTCTCAGCCCCAGGGCCCCACTTGGGCAGCACCTGTGCCCATGTGGGCCTGAGCTCTTCCCCTGCAGGCCCCTGCCCCAGTGCCCTGGCCATGGGGTCTGCTGTGCTCCTCCTTACCCCTCCCCTGCCCACCTTGAGGTGCAGCTTGTACAGGGCAGGCGGCAGGTGCTTGGGCACGTGGCGCAGGAAGTTGCTGGACAGGATGAGGACCTCGACGTTGCTGGAGCCGTTGAACATGTTGTCCGGCAGCCCGGCGTCCGCCAGCTTGTTGTTGTGCAGGTACACAGACCTGGGGGTCGAGGCACAGGTCCTCACCCACCTGGGCTCCCCGGGCCCTGCGCCAGCTCACCTGGTGAGCCTCCAAACCCTTGCCCAGGCTGCTCTCCTTCCATCCAAACTCAAGGGTACAAAGTTAGAAGCACCTCAGATGTTGCCTACACAGCTGACAGAACCAAGGACCAGAAGGGGCCGTGCCCCACCACAGCTGGTCCCATAAGCTAGTGGGAGAAATAGGATTTCCTGACCCCTGGCGGAGGCCCCTCCACACCTTTCAAGGTCTCAGTTGACCCCTGACCCTTTCAGCCCTGGAGTCCTTGCCTGACTCACGGCCCCTGCATCCCTGCCTGTCAACTCCATGCAGCCTGGCTCTGAGTTCCTAGGACTTCCTAAACACAGGGCCTATCTCTGCCTGCCTCTTTGGCCCTAGTGCCAGCACAGGGCCCGTCTCAGAGGAGGTGACCCTCATCCATTCAGCAAATATATAGTTAATATATTATGTAATATAATGTATTAAATATAGATATATACATATACATATAAAAGGTGTATAAATAAATATATATACAAGATGCCAGAGCTGTTCTAGACTGAGGGCATAACAGTGGACATGACCAATGGGACAGACCCTGCCCCCGTGGAGCCAACATACTAGAAGGAGGGAAGACAAGGAACAAGGGTCATCTGTGACAGACACAGCTCAGTTTTGCTGTGTGGCCTCTCTTGAGCCTCCGTCTGTGGGATGGGGCCATGTACAGTGGTCCTGGGTCCTCAGACAGATGGAGAGAGTCAATGAGATGGCAGACGCAGGGACGGAAGGGCACTGGGGTTGTCCAGCCCCCAAACTGTCCTGGGGGCGGCTCCCCGGCAGCCCCCCACCCCGCCCGCACCACTCTGCTGTCTCACACACCTATGCTGGGGGGCGGTTGCTCCTCCCAGTGCAGCTCAGCGAAGGGCAGTTCTGCCTATTGAAAGATGCTTCCCTTCCCCAGGGGCTGGGAAAGTGGGGACATCCTCACTGGTTCACCACAATTCCTGTAGACAACACTCTCTGTCCTCACCTCCTGGCCCGAGTCGTCCTCCTCTGTTAGGGCCCCTGGGTGTCCCTCCACCACAGCCCCGATTGCAGGGCCTCCTTCGGGACCTGTCTCTGCCTCACACAGGATGGCAGCCTCCACCTCAGCCCCTCCCCTTGCCCCAGCCCGAGCCCTGACCACCCCCGACCTCTGACCTCAAGTTTGGCTTCTGGCCAAAGGTGAGCCCATAGATCTTGGTGAGATAGTTGGCAGCAAAGTCCACACTGATCAGGGCGTTTGGCAGGAAGCGGGGTGCCAAGGTCAGCTGGGAAGGGAAGAGTTGGGGCCGAAAGAGCAATGGAGGAGCAGAGGCCAGCTGTGGGTCCCACTGCCTGCTGCCCACCGGGGCCCCTTCACTGTGTCTCCCTGCAACCAGGCCATCTTTCTCAAATTGAAACCTGTCCCACCCCCTCTGCAAAAACAAAAACAAAACCTCTCTGGCTCTCCTCAGCACTCAGCTTGGCATTCAAGGCCCTCAGGACTTGTCCCCTGCCCTGCCCGTCCTCCTGGGTTCATCCTGAGTGGATAAGGGGCAGAGGCGGGTGTCGCTTTTACACCTGATCTTAGCCAAAAGGCCGAGAAGCAATGGGTGTGACTTTAAGGTTGCTCTGGCTGTTCCCAGAATGGGGGACAAGTGAGGAGGCAAGCGTCCAGGTGAGGGTTGGGGCCAGTGCGGTAAGAGCTGAGGACCTCAGTGGGACTGGACATGGTGAGGAAGCTCAGGGCCCAGAGGCACCATTTGTGGCTTGGACCAGTGGGGCTGTAGGTGGCTGGAGATGCCCCCTTACAGAGCTGGGATGACAAGGAGGACTGGGTCTGGGGGCTGTGGGCGGGAAGCTGTAACTTCCTTTCAGTGGACGTCTAGGGGAAATGTCAAGGAGGCAGGCAGAGCTTTGAGTCTCAAGTCTAAGGAGCAGAAAGAGTTGGAGACAGCCACTGAACATGGCCACGACGCAGACGGGAGACAGAGTCTGGGAGGGCACAGGTCACCTCCAGAGAGTTCAGAGAGTTGGGGCTGGGACAGAGCTCTGGAGCACACCAAATATTTTGAACATGAGTACCCTTGTGCCTTCACTCATGACATTCCTTCTACTGCAGAGCCCCCCACCCTGGGGCCCCTGCCTAGAATCCTATTAACCTCCCTGCCCCTGCTCAAATAGCATCTCCTCCAGGAAGCCCTCCAGGTATGCCTTCCCCAGTGAGGACAAGCTCTTCCCCCTCTACACTCCTGTGGGCCTTGGTTTCTGTCTTCATGACCTGACGCACTCTGATGCCCTGAGTTATGGGCATGGGGTCCGTGTCTCCCCCAACCCCGACCCAGGGCCATGTCTGAGCAGCAACAGGGACCCAGCAGCCAGTCCAGAAAGGCCCTGGTGAAAGTTCATGGAATTCAGGAAAGACAATGCCTGGAGGACAGGGCAGCATCCCCCCACCCTGCCTCAAGCCCCTCACCTTGTTATTGGCCAAGTACAGGTAATTGAGGTTGGTCAGATGCTCAAACGCCTTCTCTGGGAGCCCTTCAAAGGACAGGCATCGGTCAGAGCCCTGGATGGAGGAGACGCTACAGGGAAGCACAGCAAGCACCCACCCTCCCCCGCAACCCGCCTGCCAGGACTGGGGAGGCAGAGGCAGCTCAGATCTCCTCCCGAGCAGTCGGGGGGCCTGCCCAGCCCTGTTCTTTCTCCTTGCTCACATGAGCCCAGGCTCAGAGGAGCAGGCAGCTGTCTGCTGAGAGACTGACTCCTCGCTCTGAGTGGGGATGGCCCCTGAGAGGCCAGGCCAGCAGCAGAGCACCCAGCCTGAGCCTTTCCTGCCAGAAAGAAGTGCTTCCCTCCAGGAGAGACCCAGAAGGTCAGAGCCACGTCCACAGGCAGGTGGGCTGGGCTGGGAATGGCTCCACGCAGGGTGGGGCTGCGGCTCTGGGCCTCCTCACCACCTGGCTCACCCCTGCTCCATCTGGCAGATGTGTCAGGACTCAGCTGCTACCGGGAGCCCTGCCAGGCCGGCCTCTGACTCTCGTTTCTGGGCTCCAAGACCCCCACATGCTGGACCTCACCCACATATCTAACAAGAGGGAACAGTTATATAAACTGGCATGTCTCTCCATGGAACACCCTGCTGCCGCTATGTAAGATGATGGTCAATGAGAGGCTTTAGCAACACGAGAGAGGCGGCTGAGCCGACAGCTAAGCGAAACAAAGCAGGCTGTGATATCATAGCATGTGTTCAGCCGCAAGTTTAAAACACAAAGGAAAAAAGACCACCGGACTATGGTGACGGCTGCGCCACTGACTAAAACTCAGCCAATTATACCTTCAAATTGGGTAAATCTTACGATATATAAATGATACTTCAAAAAAGCTGCTTTTTTAAAAATGGAAACAAATTTACCAAAATGTCAATAGTAGTTAATTCCAAGTGGCAAAATTATGAGAAATTTTCTCTTTCCATTTTATTTTACAAAGTTTCTATCCCAATCAGATGTTATTTTCATCATCAGGAAAAAAATGTCTTTTTAAAATGTGAGGACCCTGCAACTCTTGGGTTCTAAAGGCCCTCGGAACCGAAGATCCTGCGACAAGGTTCTGGAAGCTCAGCTTCTCTGAAGCCTCTCTCCTGCGCATCCCCCAGGTCTTAGAAACACCCGCCTGGGGTGCACGGGAGGGATCAGAAGCTGGTTGGCGTATAAGAGGTTTTCTCACTCTAGGGAGGTTCTTCAAGCAATCACTATGTCAACAGACACAGAGGTTTCCCATTTTTCACATGATGAAGATCAGGGATCCAAACTTCTTCAGAAAGCTAAAGATGCACCATTTGTCCCATAGGAATGGCAGGCTTTGCAGCCATTGTTGCATAGGGATTATACAAATTGAAGAGCAGGGGAAATACGAAAATGTCCCTTCATCTGATCCACATGCATGTGGCAGCCCAAGCTTTTGTTATAGGAGCCATGACTGTTGGTATGGGCTAGTCCGTGTATCAGGAATTCTGGGCAAATCCTAAGCCTTAGAAGGAGAGATCCTGTCTTGGTCTTGTTGGAAGAGCTTGCTTTAGTTAGACAGCTTTTTTCACTCTTATTGCCCAGACTGGAGTGCAATGGTGCCATCTCAGCTCACTACAACCTCCACCTCCTGAGTTCATGTGATTCTTCTGCCTCAGCCTCCTGAGTAGCTCGGATTACAGGTGCCTGTCAGCACGCCAGGATAATATTTTGTACTTTTAGTAGAGACGGGGTTTCGCCATGTTGGCCAGCCTGGTCTCGAACTCCTGACCTCAGGTGATCCACCTTCCCTGGCCTCCCAAAGTGCTGGGATTACAGGCGTGAGCCACCGCGCCCGGCCTAGTTAGACATCTTGAAACATGTCACCTGAATGTACTTGATGGTGTTGAAATGTCCACCTTCTTAAACTGTTCAGATGAAATTAGTTATAAAGAAGACAGGGACATCTAGCGAAAATGTCAAGGAGGCAGGCAGACCTTTGAGTCTCAAGTCCAAGGAGTAGAAAAGTTTGGAGACACAAGAATGGGAGGGCACTGGGGTTGTCCAGGCCAACCCTGACGTACTCCCGGTTGCTGCAGAATCTCACGTTTTGGATGTTATATAAGGGTCCTATTTGCCCCAGTTAATTTAACTTTTTTCTGCCTGTCTTGTGGACTGGCTGGCTCTTTTAGAACTCTGTCCAAAAATGCATGGAATATAACTTGTAAAGCCTCCCACAACTGATATTATCTATGTGTGTGTTTAAACCAAATTTAGAAAGCTTACGATAGAGTTGCACAGTAATATTATTTATTAAAGAATCACAATTGTAAACATGAAAATAACTTAAGGATTCTAGTTTAGTTCTTTCATAATTGCATAATTATATTTTTGCTGCTGTTATATTAGAATCATTTTTAAATGTCATCTTGAAATAGAATCATGTATTTTAACTCTTGCAAAAGTAAGTGAACACTTTAAAAATGTGTGCACTGCTTATGTTTATTTTTTATTTTATTTTATCTTAATTTTATTTTATATTATTTTATTTTTTATTCATTTTATTTTATTTTGCTTATAAACATTCAACTAAACAAATGACCTGCAATGGAATTGATGAATGACTTATGAGCACATGCTGGTTTGGCCAGACAGTATACACAAACTTTTATATACTACAGAATATTATTACACTTGTGAAATTATCTTGTCTAACCTGAATTCACATTCCATGGTGATAACACGGTATATGTATTGTTCTTAAAGTAAGTGACTATGTCAAAAAAAAAAGAAATACCCGTGTAGTATTCAGGCAACAATAGGGAAGCCCCTTGCCCGTGTGGAGCTGGTTCTCATGCAGCCCCACTGCTAGCCCAGCCCGGGCCTGCTCTCTTCCATCCACACCCCAAGATCCGCAGGGCCAAGCTTTCCCCCTGGGCACCCAGCATCGTTCAGGCCCCCAAGGCCCCACTTGGTGTCCCTGACCCTGGGCTCTGGGTGGCCCCTCACCTCGGGAAGTCAGGCGGTTGTTTTGCAGGTTCAGCGTCTCCAGCCGGTGCAGCCGGGAGAGCTCCTCAGGGTAGATCTTTTCCAGCTGGTTGTTCTGGGGGGTAAGGGGCCACAAGGAAGCAGCATCAGCCTAGTGGGGTGTGCCCTGGACTCCGTTCCCTACTCGTAGCTCCAGTCCTAGAATCAGTCCACCTGCTGGCCACCTCCCTTAGAATTCTCCCCCATGGCAGCAGACCCCCAGTGCCAGCTCTGGGCCAGGTCTGCATATGGGCTGTGGGTCACAGCAGTGATCACCACAGGTGTGTGGATCCTGCCTTCAGGGAGCCCACACATGGACATCTACGGGCAGTTCAAACTCAACATGCTATCTCCTCCAGGCCTGCTCCTGGAGCGTTCCCACCTTGTGACAGGCAACCGCAGCTGCTCCCCAAGCCAGAAACCACTTTTCCTTCCCCTCCTTGGCCCTGCAGTCCCCTCTCCCCTTGGAATGCATGGAAAGCTGGGGCAGGTACCACCTCCTCCAGAAGCCTTCCTGGGTTGGGCTGGGGCTGGATTAGGAGGCTGCTCTGGGCCCCACACACAGTCCTTCCATTTCCATCTGGTGCCTCTATCTGTTTAAGTCTCTGCCTTGCCACTGACTGTAAGCACAGGGCAGGGAACACCGAGCCCTGCCTCCATGCCCAGCCCCCACACAGGACCAGAGGCCCAGTGCAGGCGCCTGAGAGAGTTGATGTGTGGATGAAAGAGCAAAGGAACCGACAGTAAGAGCTGCCCTCAGTGTGGCCCTTTCTCTCAGTGGCTGCCCTGGCCTTGGGCTCCCACGGCCACCAGCTCAGACCCACCAGTGTGGGTGACAGTAGGCAAGTCACTCTCCCACACTGGGCCTGATCACCTGTGGGAATGGGTGCCGCAGCCCCTCCGTCTCCCCAGGGCTGCCTGGGCCGCACAAGGCGAGGATGGGTGCACCTGCACTCCAGGGTGCTCCCGGTCTGGACACTGTGTCCCACCTCTCAAGGTTCCAAATTCTAGCCTGTCCCTTGGCTGGAGACAGCGCTCCATCCTCCGAGGCCCCAGAGTATTCTGTCAGGTCCACTTTGCTCTGGTTTCCCTGGCCGTGTAATGGTGGCTGTGCATTCAGAGGGTCAGCTCCTGGACAGGTCTGTGTCCATTATCAGACAGAGCTTGGCTCAACTTACTGGGCCCAGCCTGGACTCTAAGTGAGCAAAGTGGGTTTTATTGTACTATCACAGTGCTCCGTGACTGGGACATCAGGAGGGTGTCACCTGGTGCGGCCAGGGCCCCAGAAATCTGACCTGCCCCAGCACCCTGTGGTTGGGAGTGGAAAGCCGCACATATTGGAGGTTCTGGGTGAACAATTTGCTGGGAGTGTCAGGGTTCTGGGATGGGAGCCAAGGGTGTGTGGGGCAGCCCCCATGACCACGGGTGCAACGCCGACCTCACCTGCAGAGATAGGTGGTTGGTGTGTTCAGGCAGGTCCCCCGGGAACTCACGCAGGTCAATGCCGCCACAGTCCACGACGCCCTCTTGGGAACAGGCACAGTCTCGGGGGCAGCTGATCGCGGCTGGGCCAAGCCCGGGCTCCTCGGGGCTCAGGACCAGCACCGGCTCCTCCTCCGCAAATTCGTTCTCTTCGGGGCTCAGGCTGTGGCCGCCGCTTCGGCCAAATCCTGGGGCCCTCATGGCAAGCACAGGTCCCAGGTGCAGCTGTGGCGGCAGAAGCAGCAGGAGCAGCAGCGCCCCGCTCTGGGCCATGGTGCCTGCAGGGGGCGCCAGGGCTGACGGAACCTGTGGGGTACAGTGGACACAGCTGGGGCCCTCGAAAGTCATGACAGGGACTTCCCGAGCACAAAGCAGGACCCACTCTGGACTGTCCTCAGAGCCCAGCCGAGGACTGACTGCCGCCCTCCGCACCTGCCCAACCCCCAAAAGGCTGCCCTCCAGAGGTGGGGGACGAGGTAAAGCCCTGTCCTCTGGCAGGTCTGCAAAACCTTCTGCAGCCTTCATTCCGCAGGCTTGGCCCTAAGGAGTCTGTACCCCTATTTCCTAGAAGGGGAAGCTGAGACACGACCTGGACTGTGCTGAGCCCTTGCTATCCTGGCACTGGCAGTGTGGGAAGACCCCCTGCCTCCTCCAGCAGCCACAGGCCATGGTGAGCCAGCGCTGGCAGGGTGCGTCCCGGCTCTCCAGCTCGCCATTCTCAGGTCTTCCTGACTTGGTCCTGACTCTCTTCCAACTGTCCCCTCAACTGCCCCCAGTTCTACAGGACTATTGAATAGCTCCTCCCTCCAGGCCTTTGCACATGCTGTTCCTTCTGCCTAGAGTGCCCTTCCTCTGTCTTGTGCAATCAGCATTTTCTTTTCTAGGAACCAACTCCAGTGCTATGAACATGGGAAGAGCGGGAGCAGCGGGACGCTGAGATGCCCCGGGGCTCCCCATGACTGTGTTCACCCAGAGCTTAGCATTAGATGGGTTGGGTTTTGAATAGCAAAGGTGTCTTCTTCCCACAGAGAGCTGTGAGCAACCCTCTGTGTCTGGGGATAGGTCAAGCCCAGAGCCCAGCACAGAGAAAGCATCAGCAACTACAGCTGCCGCCGCCCTCATGGCCTCCCAAGTCCCATTACCGATGTGTATCCCCTCAGCTGCCCTCCCCAGGGCCTGATGTGCTCAGTGACCACTGCCATGTGCCAGAGACCACTCCCCGGCATTGCCCCTGGGTCTGGCAAGGACGGGGTACAGGGGATGATCTCAGGCCCATAGAGGAAGATGCTGGAAGATGCCATTGTCCCAGCAGTCCCGTGGTATAGGCTTGGCTCTTGGTGGGTTCCTGGTTTCTCTTTACAGGGACTCAGACATCTCTGGGCTCTGACAAGACATGCTGGTAGCTCAGGTTCACTGACTCTCAGGTCCCACAAATCCCAGTTTGAGTCCCACCTCTGACCTTGCTGAGCCTCAGTTTCCTTGTCTGTACAATGCAGATAATACATCTAAACACACAGCTTCTGTGGAGTAAGGTTAGACGCAAAGCACCTGGCTTTTAGGTGATGAGGTGATAAGGTGATGCTATTAGGTGGTGAGGAGCTGCTGTCACCACTGCAGCAATGACACACAGTAACACGCTGCACTAAGTGAGCAGCAGGGACAGCGGCAAGGACCTGCTGTGGACGCCTCCAGCACGGAGGACATTCACTCCTGAGCTGAGTGGCCACAAGCACTGGCTCAGGCTAAGCCTCTCTCCCCATCACCAGATCAGAAACTACGACCATAAAGCAGCTAGAAGGGTCTGGCAAGACCCTGGACCTAGGAGGGTTTCGTAAACTGGGGAGCTTGACAATGATGTTGATGTCTGGAGCTAGCGGCCAGAGCTGCAACCTTGGCTCTGGCCTCAGCTCTGGCTCTTACGTGACTATAATCGTTTAAATGGGGATGATAACAGCACTGTCCTTATGGGAAGACTGAGAGGGGTCAGTGAAATGCATGTGTTGCACATAGTAAGTGCTCAATAAACGTTAGCTTTTCCTGCCACTAATTGTCTGTTCCGTGGGCATGGTCTACACCCCTGCCACACCACTGCTCACTCCAGAATCCTCTGCTCCTGCTCCTTTTCCTTCCCTTGTCTAGATCTTGTAGATCTTGCTGGGCTTTTTTTTTTTTTTTTAGACAAGGCCTCACTCTGTCACCCAGGCTGGAGTGCAGTGGTGCAATCATAGCTCACTGTAATCTTGAGCTCCTCAAGCCTCAGCCTCTCAAGCAACTGGGACTACAGGGGTGCACCACCACGCCAGCCAAATTTTTAAATTTTCTGTAAAGATGGGGTCTCTCTATGTTGCCCAGGTGGTCTCAAACTCCTGACCTCAAGTGATCCTCACATCTTTGCCTCCCAAAGTGCTGAGATTACAGGCATGAGCCACTTGGCCTGGTCCTTCGTTTGGGTTTTTTCTGACCCAATCCCAGGCCCACCTCCTCCCAGAAGATGATGCAGACATCGTAGCTGCCTCTGAGTTCCTGCTGCCCTGTGGGCTGTGGGATTCCAGATACCACTTTGTCTCACTCGGTGGCTCATCCAGTTCTCTGAAGTAAGGGCCTATTTGTGCCTGGGCCTAAACTGGGCACTGGGGACACAGGTGAGGTGGAAAAGATCCCTGTCCTCCATCTGGAGGGGGCAGCAGATCCCGGTACCAATAACCACTGCCCACCCAGACTGGGGTGGGGGGGGCAGAGTAAAAGGGGTCCCAAGGAGTAGGAGACCCTAGAGGAGACAGGAGGGGTGGCAGCCAGGCTTGCTTGACCCTACAGATCCACGTGGTTTATGGAGACTCAGGTCTCAGCCACTGGCCCAGCAGAGAACCAGGGAGCCCGGCACATCTGCAGCTTCCAGGCTCCAGGGATGAGTCGGCAGCAGCGAGTGGCACCCACAGCAGCCCAGCCGTACGCTCACTCCTCCATAGCCCTGCTGCCCCTGCCCCCTGACCCAACATCAGTCTACAGACCATCATTCCCACAGCACATCATAAACTCCACAGCCAGCTCAACAGCCGTCAGCCCCTTGCCCATCTGACCCCACTGTAGTCCGGGGTTCTGAGAGCAGGAGTGTGGGCACAGGCCCAGGTCCCAAATTCAATCAGGGCAGAAGGCCAAGGAGAAGAATCCAGGGGAAGGACCTCTGGTCTCACATATCCTGTGCACGCACCAGGCAGGCTGTTCTGCCTCCTCGCCTTCCGTTTGGTATCTATAAAAATCTGTAAACTCTATCCATAAAAATATTGAATTTATATTAACATTCTGCACCGTACTGAAAATGTTATCATCACCACTTTACAACTCAGGGAGCCGAGGCCCAATGGGGTCAGCCAGTGAACAGCCATTAAGTGGCAAAGCTGAGCTCCCAGCCCACATCATATCAACAATGCTACGCTGCTCTCCCCTAGGCCAAGCCTGACAGGAAGCAGGGGACCCAGACAGAAGACTCAGCGTGGCTTCTGCCCTTCAGAGGCCCACAGCTGCACTGCCCACTCCATTAGCCACTGGCCACATGTGGCTACTGGGCACTTGAAATGTGGCTGGTCCACATTTACACACAAGTGTAAAATGTAGTGTCCATGGATTTCAAAGACGTAGTACAAAAAAAAATGTAGGATACCTTATTAATATTAATATTAATGACATCAAATCCCGTTTATTGTTATATTGATTACATGATAATATTTTGAACAGGTTAAATAAATGTTACCAGTTTCATTTTACTTTTTAAAATGTGGCTTCTGGCTAGACAAGGTGGCTCATGCCGGTAACCCCAGTGTGGGAGGCTGAGACAGGTAGGTCACTTGAGCTCAGGAGTTTGAGATCAGCCTAGGCAAGATGGTGAAACTTCATCTCTCTAAAAAATACAAAAAATTAGCTAGGTGAGGTGGCATGCACCTGTAGTCTCAGCTACTCAGGAGGCTGAGGTGGGAGGATCACCTGAGCCCAGGAGGTTGAGGCTGCAGTGAGCCGTGATCGCACCCCTGCACTCTAGCCTGGGTAACAGAGTGAGACGGTCTCAGAAAAAAAAAAGACCTCTAGAAAATTTTGCATTGCATATGTGGCTTGCATTTGTGGCTCACATTATATTTCTATTGGACAGTGCTGGTCTGCAGCATTATGTATAAGCTGAGTATTATAATCCCATTCTAAGGGATGACTACCGGGCAAAAGGGAAATGGTCATACAAGCAAGGGGGTCAGTGTGTGCAAAGGCCCAGAGGCAAGACAGTTCACACTCACAAGACTGTCTGGTGGGGGATAGGGACTGGGAGTGATACAAAAAGGCACAGTCGCCACAAGCCCAGGCCACAAAGGAGAGACGTGAAGGGTAGGTTAGGGAGTGTGGGCCTTGTCTTTGGAAGACGAGGATCACTGAAGGGCAGGAGCGTGACACAGGCAGGTTTGTGGGTGGACGTGAGGCTGTGCAATTGGGACAGGTGAGGGCTAAGGGGCCTGCCCCTGGCAGAGAGAGGGGTGCTGGACTGCAGGAATGGAGGGAGAGGTAGGAAGGACAGACAGGGCTTGGAGAGTGGTCCCTCCAGCTTGGCCAGCCACTCTCAGGGCTGTGAGACCCTGGGAAGGTCCAGCCCTACTACCTGGTTTGCCGTGTGACCTTGGCCATACCACTGACCCATCTGAGTCTAAATTTTCTAACTTCTTTTTTTTTTTTTTGAGACAGGGTCTCACTCTGTTACCCAGGCTGGACTGCAGTAGCACAGTCATGGCTCACTGCAGCCTTGGGCTCCTGGGCTCAAGTGATCCTCCCACCTCAGCCTCCTGAGTAGCTGAAATTATAGGCATGTGCCACCACACCTAGCATCTGGCTAATTTTTTATTTTTAGAAATGGGGTCTCACTATGTTGCCCAGGCTGTTCTTGAACTTCTGGCCTTCTGCCTCGGCATGAGCCACTGTATCCAGCCTTGCTCTTCTAAAAATGGAGCACGATAAGCCCCCAAGGCCCCTTCTGTGTACCCAGCCATGTGGGAAGTATGTGGGGAAGAATAGGGGAGCTCCCTGGTCTCCAGGAGTTTCAAGTCCACCTGGTGAGGAACAGCTCAAACCCCTGGACAGCGGGGCAGCTCAGCCAGCAGTGAGGGTTTCCCATGTGGAGAGCTTTAGAGACAGAAGGGCGTGGGTTCCAATTCTGACTGCTGTGTAAGCCTGGATGAGCCACTTTACTGCTCCGAGCCTCTGTTTACTAGTCTAAGAAATGGAGTCGGGAGCTACTTGTGAGAATTAAATGAAATAGGCTCAGCCTGTCGCCGCTGGCATCAAGTAGGTGTGACACACCAGGGGTTACTGTTACTGAGAAAGTAAGTGGGACCCACTGTCTCCCCTGACCACCACCAGGGAACCAAACCTCAAGGCCCAAAGTGTGAGGTTAAGGTAGGACTAGAAGGAAGGGAAAGGGAGCCCCAAATCAAGAGGCGGATCCTCAGCCCCCAGCACTACCTTCCTTCTCCACTCAAATTCAGTACAAATCAACTGACCACCTGCTCTGTGCTGGGCCCCAAACAGCTGCATCTTATTGACTCTAATAGAACTCCTGGGACTACGTGTTCGTCTCCCTATTCTGCAGATTTGAAGCTCAAGTACAAAGGGCTGGCATTGCTGCCCATCCCTAGAAAGCTCCTGCTCAAAGGCCCCTGCTCAGGGAAGCCTCTCCTGCCCCCTTGGCTGGCTTAGGGTGTTTCTGGGTGCTTCCACAGCAACCTTGGCCGGCTTTATCCTTCAAGTCTCAGCTGAGCCTCCCCTGTCTCCCCAGGCATGGAGTGGGTGCTGGGGAATGTTTGCTGAATGAATGACTTTGTGAAAGGCAGAGTTGGAAAAGATCTAAAGATCTGCAATATGATCTGCTCTGACTCCCCCAGTTTGCAAATTAGTGTGTTAAAGCCAAGGCCAAGAGTAAAATGTGGGTCTTCCGACTCCTGCCCAGAGCCTTGAGTTGGCCTTGAAGACTGAGCAGGAGTTCTCCAAGTGGACGAAGGGAGAGAAACAGCCCTCCAGGCAGAGGTAGGGTGTGATCAAAAGGCAGGGGTGGGGCTAGAGGAGAGGGACGTTTGTTTAAGGAAGGGTCAACAGGGCAGGAGGCCTAGGTGGCCAAGGACCTCCACCGCCATGCTAGTGTTGGTGACAGGGACTCATTAAGGGTTCCAAGCAGGACACGGCCAGCACTCTCATGTATGACTACACCAAGCCTAAAAGTGCCACCATTAGTAATCCCCTACCCTAGACTCAGGCAGAAGGGATAAAGTGTGCTCCCACAGATGACATGGAAACAGTCATGTGACTCTGACATTTGTTAACTTGCACTCTAGGCTAGAGTAGACTGGGTCTTGGGCCCTAGGAGTGGACATGAGGGAGCAGAACCCCCAGACCAGTCCCCACTGGTCTTTCCCAGGGCAGTCCACGGGCTCTTCTGAGTGACCTACCTCCGAATGCTGTGCGCCTGCAGATCAGCCGGCCTCCTTGCTCACCATGAGCCCTCCTGCCTCGCCGCTGCCTTCCCAGTGTGGAAGGGCATAGGGAGGGATAGGGGACGGGACCACCCAGGGGCTCTCCCGGTTCACACCAGTGGCGCCTCTTGGAGCAGGGCAGACCACAGCTTCCCCTTCCCTGGCCAGCCGGTAATCGAAGGACAGACAGGTCAGTAATTCACTCCAAGCGCTGGGTGAGCATCCTCCGCGCCTGCTGGACCAGGTCAGTCAGTGCCGCGCACCGGGGCCAGGGTGCTCGCCCCTTGCTGCCGCGCCTGCTCCTCTCCAGAGGCAGCGGCTGCCACTCCTAGCCCCAGCCCCCGAGGCTGCCAGGAGCCTCACAGCCCCGCCACCACCTCCTCTTCCACCTGACGGTGCGTCAGGTATTCCAACGCCACGATCTCGTCCCCCGCCCCAGGCCGGGCTGTGGCTCTGGGACCTGGATCTTGGGGCTTCTGCCGCATTCGCAGGAAGGCGCGGATCTCGCTCCTCGCGCTTCGCGGACCCCAACCCCTTCCTCCGTCCAGCTGTCCCGGCTGGGAAGCAGCCGCATAGACAGACAGACGGACTCCAGGCCGCCAGCTGAGACCTTTAGCTCAACTAGTGGTTGGCACTAAACTGGGGCGGCACAGTGGCCGGGGAAGCCGAGCCCCGGAGAGGACCCACCCGGCGGCCGGCGCGCCCTGGGGCCAGACCTCTGCCCCTCTCTGGGCCTCAGTTTCTCTATCTATAAAGAGGTGGAGGTTGGACTCGCTAGGGGGCCTGATGAGTTGACGTGGAAAGACGCGGGGATACTTCGGGCCCAGGCTCTCATGACAGGGGTCCCCGCCTCTACACAGTTCCACCTGCCCCCCACATTCCCTGTCGCTCGCCGGCGTCCTCCCACTCCAGCCCCCGCCCCCATCCGCCCTCAGATTCTTTCCAGATGTGCGCAGCGGGAGGGGCCTGGGGACGGGGACCAGCCTCTGCTCAGAGAGGAGAAGGCCCCTGCCTGGGTCCTGACTGCGCGGGGGTCGCACTCCAGAGGAGGAGATCTCCGGCCGTCCCCTGGGTGCAGGGTCCTACAGAGGGGGTGAGATGCGGCGGGCCTGCCCCAGGCAGCTACTGGAGCCATCCGGAGAGGCGGGGACGTCTGAGTGCGCTGCCCGGGCTCAGACCCCGGCCCCTCGGCCCACCCCGGCCGCCAGCGCCCTGTACCTGCTGCGCCCCAGCGCCGAGCCGCGCCCCACCGGCCGAACGCGCTCCCCCAGTCTCAGCTGCGCTCCGCGGGCTCGGGCTCCTTCCATTCAAGTCAAGCAGGGCGCTCCGCGACGCAAGTTTTGTTGTGGGTTTTCTCCTCCCCGCCTCTCTCCCGCCCCCCTCCCCCACTCCCCACCCCGCCGCGAGCATCTGCTGGACGCCGGCCTCCTTCGGACACAGGCGTAGGGTCCCCCCAGGCGCGGGCAGGAGAAAGCCTGCCCCTCCCCGCGCGGGGCTTGGCTGGGCCCTACTTCCCGGGGAGGCAGAGCCGCTGCACCGACCCCTCTCAGCCCCGGCCGCCGCACCACGCCCCGCGAACCCCCACCCGGGAGACCGGGAAGGCGGGCTGTCTGGTCCGCGACGCTTCCTAGTTCCCAGCCTTCCGCACTGGAACTGGACCCCCTTTAGGCCCCGACACCTGAAAGGAGGGCTGGGGAGAGGGGTCCTTCGACCCAGTGCCTCTGAGCTGTATCTTCCTCATTACAGAGGATGTTGCAACCGCTCCAGGCACGAGTACCTTTCCGTTCACTCTCCCACCCTGGGGTCCTGGGCCGTGGCTAACGGGGCCGCCAGCCAAGACCCTGCTGGGCCTCTTCCCGGAAAAGTTCCCCACGCTCCACCCCACCCTCCACTCCCATCCCTGTTGGCCCTGGGCCCACAGCCTGGTGAGCCTCGAAGAATGGTAGATTGGGCCAGAGTCAGGGGCATGCAGATCCCAGTCACAGAGAAACAGGGCGGGTGAACAGTGAAACCTCACGCCACCATATTGCTCCCAGGAGCTGCAAATGTTTCCAAGTAAAGGAGCATTAACTACTCCCAGCTGAAGCAACACTGTTTGGCGCCAGGGGCTTCGGCGGTGGAACAGGCAATGGGGCTGGGCTTAGGTGGTACTTGGCACCTCCACTGTGTAGCAAGCCTCTTCTCCTTACCTGCTCTGGCCTGTGGGCAGGGCACCCACAGCTGCCTCACCTGGCTGCCCTCCCACTGAAGAGGGAGAAGGATGCGTAAGTCACACGTGGGACTGCTTGCTCAACCTTAACCTGAATGAATGAATGAATGAATGGCCCCTGTAAAGCAGCTCCAGACTTTTCACTGGCTGCCGTCCCCATGGCAGCCTGGTTATACCACATGCATTATGCTCTGCTTCACAACTCTGCAAAGGAAGAACTGCTGCTGCCCCACTTCATAGAAAAGAGATGGCCTCAGAAAGGATACTTGACTGAGTAAAATGCCCATTCACTGGCAGAACTGGGGTTTTGACCCCAGGTTTACCCTTCTCCACAGCCCAAGTTCTTCTCATGATGGAAACAGGCAGGTAACTTGAGCAGGCAAACGTAGAGCCTAGATTTGAACCCAGGACTGTCTGTTTCCATTACACCAACAACTCAAGAACTTAGCAAGAATGGGGAGGGAAAATATTTTGCCTTCTTTGGCTTCAAATTCCAGTCCTTTCAGAGCTCAAACTTACAAGAGTTGGTATGATTCACAGCATTGGACCTGGACCAACAGAGATGCATCTCGTGTCTTCTCCTGAACATTGAGCCTAGATTCAAGCAGAGCTAAAAGGACAGGATTCTACTAGCCTGAATACTCATGAACTAAAAATCTTTTAGGACAATGAGAGCCAGCACATATTGAGGGCCTAATAAGTGACAGGCACCATCCTAAATCCTTAAAATATCTTAATTGTCCTAACCCTGTGGGGAAGATATTCTCTATACCTATAACTGCTAAGGCCAGGGTGTTTCAGGGGCCAGCTACACGGCACACCACACGCCCAGTCTGCAGCACCTCCCAGAGAAATAGGCTCTTCTATGGAATGCTGAGCCAATGCCCATGTGTGCTTTGTGGTTGGCTGCTACTATAGACACAAGCTGCAAGAGGAATCACTTTGAGTGTCTCTGGTGGAAAAATGGAGGCAACCTTGGTGCTCTAGAAGCAAATCCTCTTTCAGAAGGATTGTAAAGGCAGAGTTTGAAATTGAGGTTTCCTGAATCTACTTGTGCTGCTTCAATTCCTTCATGCTGCTCCTCAATCTCAGCTCCTGTTTGATATTACTGAAGTACATCGTGTCAAGTACAAGCTTTAAGCTTGGAGCTGGGTTCAAATCCTAGCTAGCTTCAAATGAATATAAAAACAGTACCTACACCTCACAGTATGTCTAAATTGGAAAATGCAAGTACAGAACTTTACATAGTACCTGGCACATGGTAAGTGCTCAGTAAATGGTAGTTATTACTACAAAACTATCACCCAGACCTGACCAAATAGCCAGGAAACATTATTAAAGTAGAAATGACAAGTGGCAAGAATTAAACAGTAACCTCTGCACTGCCCAGGACAAGTGCCTTCTAATTCAAAACAATAAGAAATAAGAACATTCCAAAGAGGAGGGAGGAAAGACATACATTGGCACAGTAGAGAGAGCTAGGAGTAAAGAACAAGAAGGCTCTCAGTGGGGTTTGATGTGAGAAACAGGAGATGAGGAACAATGCGCTCTTGTTATGCCTCATCAACAAAGAAGAAAATAATTCCTTCTACTTTGAGCTGAGGGCTGAGACCTTATTAAGCAGTAGAGTCCCAAATAGCTATGGCAGCAGCTTGATTTTCTGGACATTTAAGGAATCAAATTACATGGTGGTGTTTGGGGTATATGAATTCCATCTGAAGGACCTTGATGAAAGGCAAGACTCATCAGGGAACAAGAAGAGAATAATGAAAAATCTCCAGTCCAAGTCAAGTACACAAGGAGTCTCCTGGGCTCCTATAACATCTCATACAGACTCTTTATTATTGGAATTTTCTTGCTGTTTTTCCTCTTTCTCCCACTGGATTGTGAGTCCTCCAGGGCAAGAATCTCATGTTCTGTAAGCTCTCCCCTCTCATCCTAAAATACCACTGTGATAGGCAGAATACCCTCCACCCCCACCCCAAAGATATCCACACCTTAATCCCTAAAACCTTTGAATATGTTACGTGATGAAAGTGACTTTGCAGATGTAACTAAGGTTACAGACTTCAAAATAGGAAGTTTATTCTGGATTATCCTGGTGGGCCTAATCACATGAGCCCTAAAAAACAGAGAACTTTCTCTAGCTGGAGAGAGAGGAGATGAAGCAGAAGAGGAGGTCAGAGAGATTTGAAACGTCAAAAGGACTTGACTAGCTTTAAAGATGAAGAGGGTCATAAGCTAGAGAATAAGGCAGCCTCTAGAAGGTGAAACAACCGTAGGCTGCCAGGAAGGGTACAGGGACTTCAGTCCTATAGCGGCATGAAACAGAATTCTGCCAGCATCTGAATGAATGTGGGAGCAGAGCCATCTTCTCCTCTGGAGCCTCCAGATAAGAGCCCAGGGCAGCAATACTTTGACTTCAGCCTTGTGAGACCCAGAGCAAAGAAATCAGTCAAACCCGACCAGACTTCTAGGCTATAGAACTGTGAGATAACAAATTTATGATCACTACTTTGTGATCATCTGTTTCAGCAACAATAGAAAATAAAACAAACATGAATAACTAAAACTGGTACACACTTTCCCACACACAGTTTCACTTGATCTTCACAGCAAGCCTGTTGGTATTATTGCCCCCTTATTTTAGAAAAGGGATGCTCAGGGAGGATATGCAACTTGTTCAGGTGACCCAGCTAATGAGTGCTTGAGTCAGAATTCAAACTCAGTCTTCAGGTTCCAACTCCAGTGAGAGTTGTCTCCCACACTGTAGCCAGCCAACTAGCTGTTACCTTAAGCTAAATAAAAATGGATGAAAAAAAAAGACAAAAAACAAACTCAGACTCCTTTCATACTACAAAAACTTGAAGCTTTTGAATTCTCATTTCTTTTGAAGACCGTTTCTTCCAAAGGTAGTCATGTTTCTTCCAAATTAAGTTATAAACCAGTCAGGGTATAAACAAGTAAGCGAAAAGATCTCAAGTCTTCCTTCTAGCATATAGAAGAAAAAAAGATTTTGATCAACTGCAAAAGGAGAAATCCTCAAGAGCGGCTGTCAATGAAATACCACTTTCTCCTGTTCAGATGATCTTTCAGCCACTATTAAGATACATCTCCCACAATGACATGCCCTGTTTTTGCCATGTGGGTCTAGAAATAGCTCTGTGGTTGGGGCTTCTAGTCCACTTATGACCAATTTTTATTGTCTGGAAATTCAATGGTATTCAGTCTGAAATTTCTCTTTCTGTGTTTCTTCCCCTTACTTCTAATAACTAAGCAAAATAATTCCTCTCCCTCTTTGGTCTTTCCATCTCTTGAATATTCGTGAACTGATATCACACCCTGCATCTGGGTATCATTTTGCTAAGCTTAAGGCTTCTTTCAGCCTGCCGTAGTCAATTGTTCCTATACTACTGTGTCTTCATGTCAAATTATTTTCTATTTCTGTTCTAATAAAGTGTCTAATCTTGAACAGAGTGCTCTGTACACAACAGAAGGTGCCATATTCTAAAAGGTGAATCACACAACAACTTCCAGAGAGAGAAAAAAACATCACTGTTTGGTAGTTGGTTAGACAACTACCTGCAATTTAAATGAACAGCAGACTACAATTAATTTCCCCCAGTTCTACATGAAAGTTTATGGCCATAAATTCAGAAACAAAAAGGTCAAGCACTTACTACATGCTG
Organism: Symphalangus syndactylus; assembly: GCF_028878055.3. NCBI lineage: Eukaryota > Metazoa > Chordata > Mammalia > Primates > Hylobatidae > Symphalangus > Symphalangus syndactylus. Next base: position 42,621,898 of record NC_072434.2, on the reverse strand, counting down.
CTGGAAACAGTACTGTGAATATTTACAAAGTATTTAAATGACCATTAATAGAATAGATAGACCAAATGCACATGACTTTTTGCAATAAGCTTTGGTTACATTTTAAAAAAATTATTTCCCCTAGAAGTCTGGCTAAAATTCCATACCAAATTAAACTTCCAGCCAAATGGAATCAGACTCCACATTTCTTAAGGGCCAGAAATCTGGCCCAATATTCTTTGTTCTTACCAAGAACTAAAGAGCTGTTTGTTCGCAGCAGTCTCCAGATAGATATAATACGAGACTGTTCCAGAAGATTTTGTAACTCTCTATTGAGAAAAACTCTAAAATTTGGCCAGATATGGCTGTAGTTCCTAATAGCTCATAAATCTTTTAGGCCCCTCATTAGCTGTTTAGTACCATACTCCACATTCCTAATTCATATCATTGTGGTCTCTAAACAAGCTTACTCCCACAGGGTAATTTGCCCAGAGGTACAATCTGGCTGATTACCATTTTTTTTTCCTAGTCAATAACATCAAGTGACTTCTTTCTGTTCAAAAAGTAATCATGGCATGGGCAGCTAGAATTTAATCTTTGGCTAAAATGCAAAACTTCTGAAAGTCAAACTAAATAATTCTATATCCATTCACTTAAGTATAGAGACCATTAAATTTTAATAGTTCTTGAGGAAAACATAAGGATGTAAACAGTTAATAAAAGCAAATTGTCCTCAATCTGAAGCCAGCTGATGATGTGAACTCAAAAGAGTATCATGGGCTGGGCACAGTGGCTCACGCCTGTAATCCCAGCACTTTGGGGAGGCAGAGGCGGGAGGATCACAAGGTCAGGAGATCGAGAACATCCTGGCCAACATGGTGAAACCCCATCTCTACTAAAAAAAATACAAAAAATTAGCTGAGTGTGATGGTGCACACCTGTAGTCCCAGCTACTTGGGAGGCTGAGGCAGGGGAATTGCTTGAACCAGGGAGGTGGAGGTTGCACTGAGCAGTGATCATGCCACTGCACTCCAGCCTGGGTGACAGAGCAAGACTCTGTCTCAAAAAAAAAAAAAAAAAAAAAGATTATCACAAAATGTTCCAATGAATAAATTTCATGTTAAAAAAAATTACTTAAATAACATTTTGCAGCATCTACTCAGTACCTACTAGGTGCTTGACATATTACAGCTGCAATTGCTCATCTTCCTAACAACCAGGAAGGCAGACATTATGAGTCCCTTTTCACAGAGGGAGAAAGTCTCAGAGTCTTTCCTTATTATTAGCTCAAGGTGGTCCCAAAGTTGTGTAAGTGCCAAAGGTAGAAATAGAACCCACTCTGATGGGCCCCAAAGTTTTCCCATTATACCAGGCTGTTCTAAATGTACTATTTTCTTTCTTTCTTTTTTTTCAGACAGCATCTTGCTCTGTTGCCCAAGTTGGAGTGCAGTGGCGTGATCTCGGCTCATTGCAACCTCCGCCTTCCGGGTACAAGTGATTCTCCTGCCTCAGCCTCCCAAGTAGCTGGTACTACAGGCGCGTGCCACCACACCCGGCGAATTTTTTCTATTTTTAGTAGAGACAGGGTTTCACGTTAGCCAGGATGCTCTCGATCTCCTGACCTCATGATCTGCCCGCCTCAGCCTCCCAAAGTGCTGGGATTACAGGTGTGAGCCACTGTGCCCGGCCAAATGTACTATTTTCTGAGACTGCTAAAGTTTCAGAAGATAAAGCTGTTAATTGTAGGATTTAATTTCATTTTTTTTCTAAGATGACATATATGGGGAAAACAGAGGGAACTTATATGTAATTGAACCTGTCACAAAGTATTTTACAATTTAAAAATAGCATTAATGATCATTGTCTAACACTTATTTGTCCGAGAAACAGTTATTGATGCTACTCTGGTGGACACTGAATTAACACTAGAGACACAGAGATGAGTAACAGAGTTACTGCATTCAAGATGTATAGTCTAATGAGAGTGACTGTAAAAAAAAAAAACAAAAAAATTCAACAGTGTCCCTCCTTTGCAGAGGCAGAAACTAAAACTAAATGCTGGTGAGGCTTAAATGCCTTACCCTAACTTAGCTTCCAGGAGGCAGAGACAGGACTTTTTGACCTGAAATTTCTCAGTGACTCCTTTGTCATACCCCCACCTCTACATGGACTTGACATGCTAGGAATGCTTTCCATTATTTTTCCTCTACACATCCAACAAAAATTGTAGAAATCTGAGAGTGTGAATTCATCTGAAAAAGTACAGCAACAAGACTAATGATTTTAATGCAGAAAGAACCCACCAGGCAACTTTTTATTTATTTATTTAAGACAGGGTCTCACTCTGTCACCCAGGCTGGAGTGCAGTGGCAGCAATCTCCTGGCTCAAGAGATTCTCATGCCTCAGCCTCCCAAGTAGCTGGGATTACAGGCGTGCACCACCACACCCAGTTAATTTTTAAATTTTTAGTAAAGATGGGGTTTCACCATGTTGGCCAGCCTGGTCTTGAACTCCTGGCCTCATGTGATCAGCCCACCTCAGGCTCCCAAAGTGCTGGGATTACAGGCATGAGCCACCACGCCCAGCCGCCACTTTGTTTTTAAAAACATAAAAAGACCATTAATAAACAGATTTTTCTTACTACTTCCAGTTGTTTCAGTCTGAAGTTGAAAGATTGTTATGGGAAGCTGCAAATATTTTCAAAGAAAAATTAGGAAAAGTTAGGCTAAGGGAAAAATTTTTAATATTCTCTTTCATCATCAGGGCTACAAAAAGTCTTTGTAACAGAGAATGCAATTCTGTGACTAGGCTCTCATCCTCAGAAATGCTCCCTCTGTGAATATAAAATTGTTATTCGCCTATCTCCTTCATTCATTTAACAACAGTAAGCCAAGACTATGCTGGAGATCTCAAAATGGATGCATGAGGCAGTCTTTTCCTTTAAGAACCTCTCTACTGGGTGGGAGACAGAAACAAATGACCAGGAAGGAATGATTAGCTCTACTGTGTAACAAACCGGGACAGCTTCCTGAAAGTGAAGGTACCTAAGCAGGTCTTGAAGGATGAAGAGAATTTGCCAAGTGGACTGTGTGGTGGGGGGCAAGAGTGGGGACGGGGAGAATGGTGAGGGCAGGCACAGAGAACGGCATGTGCAAGATGACCTAGCTTAGACCTGTACTAGCTAATGTGCTTGCTCTATATTCGTCACTTCGAAACTCAGCATATCACTACCAAATGGAACTCTTCTGTTCCTATTTTTCGTAAAACTTTATGAAACCAATTCCAATATAGCTTTTATCCCTACTGCTCCACTGTTTTTTTTGTTTTGTTTTGAAACTGATTTTGCAGTGATCACCAGTGACTTTCGTGTTGCCAAATTTAACCCAGTAGACACTTTTCAGAGATCATCCTACTTGACCTCTCTATTGAGATCAAGTGACATGGTTGACCATTCCCATTTTGGCCATACTCTCTTCTTGGAGTTCTCCCTCTACCTCTCTGGCCCCTTGTCCTCCTCTACCAGACCTCAAAAAGCTGAAGTTCCTCAAGGATTACCGTAACCTTCCTTTTCCCCAACCCAGGTAATATCCATTCCTGTAGCTTTAAATTCAAACCACGTATTCATGACTTCCAAGTGTGTATCTCCAAGATGACCTCACCTCTAAGCTCGTCAAATCCAACCCTCTCCTTAATATCTCTATTTGCAAATCTCTCAGGCATCTCCAAGTTAAAATTTCAAAAGCAGAACTTATTTTAACTACTGCCCCTGAAACCTGCTTATGTCACTGCCAGTCCAGTCACGATCCACCATTCGGCTGGCCCGTCACTAGAAGTCACTCTTGCCACCCGCTCCCCCACCCTGCCCCGCCCCCAACATTCAGTTACCAAGTTCTGTCAGCTCTACCTCTGCCTGTTTTTCCACATCTATCTCTACTACCGACACCCTAGTCCAGGACGCCATCTTCTTGCACCCGGACAGCCATTCTCCAGCCCTCTGCCACCAGTACATTCTCCACACACCAGCTACAGTGATAGTTTAAATTATTTCATTCCCATTTGCAGCCCTTCTGGTGGTCATCAGTTCTCTTCACGAATGTTCCCACTCTACTTTCTCCTTCTGGTACATGTTAGGTTTCTGAAGTTAGGTGGGGCATGTGACTTTCTTTGGTCAAGGAGATGGGAGCAAAAGTGGTATGTATCACTTCAGGCAGAAGCTTTAAGAGCCAACATGCACTTCACCTTTTTCTCTTCATCTGCCATGATGGTCATGATGTTCCAGGTAGTGGTTACTCCGTTAGTCTGGGTTCCAGACCTAGGATATGATGGCAAGATGAATATGTGGCCTAAGTAAGAAATAAACATCTGTAAAGCTATATTGTCAACAGCTCCTGACTTCACTAAGAATGAAATACAAAAAAAGCCTTACCACAATGAACAAATCCCAATGAAACTAGCTTCTGTGTGTCTATCCGATCTTATCTCAGGCCTATCCTTCCTGCTCACTATTCCACTCACACCGGCCCCCTTGCAATTTTTGGAACAAGTCAAGCCTGTTTCTACCCTTTCATGCAATGTTCTTTGCATGGTTTGCTCCTTCTTAACCTTCAGATCTCAGCTTAAAAATTACTTCCTCGAAGACATCTCGTTTAACTACTTTATCAAGGTCCCTCGCTATGACTGCTTATCACAGCACCCTAACCATTTCCTGCTGGGCACTTCATAGTCAATAATAATTGTCTCTGACTGACTGTCTCACCCATTAGAATGTAAGCACCTTGAGAAAAAGAGCTGACTAGTACCTCCAGTGAGATTATGCCTTCTATATAGTACTCTGTATATGGTGGGCACTCAATAAATACTTGTTAAATGAATCAAACGAAAGACTCCAAAAGTGGGACATAACACTACAAACATCATTATCACATATCACAGGAGCAAGTGGTGCTGCTAATGGTGAGAAGAGCAAGGGAACTCACATTTACTGAATGACTACCCTAAACTAGCAACTGCTGTAGGTACTTTACATGTTATCTCTCTCGCTTCTCATAATCCTAGGAAGCCGCTATTAGTATCTCCACTTTATCAATCAGGCAACTGAGACTTGATCTCTTCAACTAACACAATTAGTAACGGCAGTTTTAACTCAAATTAAAACTTAATCTCCTTCCTCCAAACTATAATACCAGAAGGGGGAAAAATCAAACTATTTTATCACTAAGTACTTTTCTATCATGCAACAAATTATGTCATCTATGAACATATTCCTACCCTAAGAACCAGTTTTTGTTTTTCCTTTTAGTTTTTGAGTTTCATCCTAAAGCCTATTTCAGGTATCTCTTGTTATCTGGGGCAAGTGAGGACAGAATGATGCAGTGAATCCAAACTACAGAGAAATCAGACATTTTGTTGAAACTCTTTTCTTGAAGTCTTTGTCTTCTCAGAGTAAGAAGCTACTATGATTAGGAAGTAGGTCTGTGTTCTGAATTCATTTTATGGAACTTGGGATCAACTTCTATTGGCTTAATGTATCCTCTTTCCCTATCACCAAATGCTGTTCTGCTGGTCACAGAACATGCAAAGCTAAATGGTCTTAGGAGATCTGATCCATAGTCCTGACTATATTAGCAAGGGCTCCAAACACCTAAACAAATGAAACCAGCTGGTTTTCTACCTCTGACCACCTTTGGGTGAAGTAATGAGTTAATAACAGAAAGGTGGGGCCTGGATAATTCCCAAACCATTCTACTGGGCTCCGAGGAAACTCACAGGATTCTGAGCAGAAGGGACCTTTGGGATCATCTACTTAAAATCTCCTAATAGTTTAGCAAACAGGTCCAGGCAGGCAGTTATCTGCCTAAGAGAAGCAAGTCTCTTGGCTCCCAGTCAAGTGCTCTTTCTATTATACCACACTGCCTCCCCAATCAAAAATCAGTGATTATGTCCAGATAACATTCAGTTTATAAATCCCCCAATGTTTCTCTTTATTCTGCATTATCTAGAGAGCCCTGAACAAGAAGAACATACACAGTAAAAACAAGGGAGGCCAGAAAACGTTATTTTAATTTTCTATTAAACATTCTTCTCAAAGCATTATTTTATTCCATATCTCACTGAATTTTAAGAAATAACATTAGTATTAGAAAAACTAGGAAAAAAGATAAATGCAGATAATTAAACTTATATGAAAAAGGAAAATTATAACAAAAGACCGAGACTTTATAAATTGAAATGAGATTATAATTTGAAAACTGTGCATCTCAAAGCAAACTTTATTGTTCAATTATTCTTAATAATAGTGTTTTATGACTAATACACTGATTTTTCAAGAAGGAAACCCATTTTAAAAAATATTTTTATTTTAAAAATAAGCCTGTGTTCAAGCTCTGATCATATTTCTTTTATTTTTGATTTGGGAAGAAAATACTGTTCCTGATAGCATGAAGTGCAAAATTTTTAGATTTTTTTTTAATCTCACTAATTTTAAAAACTATTGAGAAATTGATTAATGACATTAAGTGCACAACACTAATTACTGGCCAGCTGTTGGCACTGTGTTTCTTAGTTCTCCCAAGGAAAACTCTTAAATTGAATCTTCAGCAGAATAATCCTTAAATATACTTTGTAAGCAAAACAAAAGCTTTTTTGTTTACATAGTTCTTTGGATTTTACTGTTCCTAATTTTATTCTGAAACTCAATGTTACCCCAGACCATAATTACCATATTAACTTTGTAATGCACAGTTGTATGCAATTCTGCAAAGCAGTAGTATACCATCAGGCTCTATTCACCCAGAGCACAGGAAAAACAGGATTGGTCACACCCATTAAGAAACAAATCTATCCCACACTATTTGCCAATGTGTAGTTTCAGTCTAAATTCTGACAATGAAATGTATGGATATATATCTATATATCTCATCTTGATTTTCAAAAGTAGCCAAAGGGAGTTCTTCAGAGCTTAGCATTGCCTGGCTGAAGCTGAAGATTCTGTAACTTCATAGCCAGACCCATGTTGCCAGTGATTTTCAATTTGCCTTGAAAGAAGGCCTGTGAATAAGAAAGAAAATTCATTACTTGGTGTTTTTTTTGTTTTAAGATTGCTAATGTTTCTACACTATCTAGCCCTGAGATCATTTATTTATCCAGGTCACATGACTTTCTCTAAAATATGAAACTTGGCTTTCTGGAATAGATTTGGAACCAGATTCTTCAAAAGGAAGAATTTGTAAAGGCCATGCTTTTCGCAGAGCAGCAGAAAGGAGCAGGTTTCCCAAATTTCTCATAGAAATTGAGCCTGTTTTCACCTGTCCTCCTCAAAGTGGGTTCATACTAGTCTGATTCTGTTTTAAAACATTCCATGTAGGTGGGAAATATGAACTCCAATTTTTAGCAGGCTGCTGAGAGAAAAAGCATACACAAAAAACACAGAAACTCTTGGGATTCAATCCAATGTGCATGTGGATGAAATGCCACCAATGATAAAGGACTTGTCCCTACAGAGGGCACAGAGCCTGCTGAGAATGAGGTGCTTGTGTTACTCTTTGGCTCAATAAGAAGAATCAAACCAATCTGAAGTGCAGAGCCACAATTTGTTCCATTTAACAACTGCCTGGGATTAGATCACATGATGTTTGCTAAATTTACCATGTAACAAAATCCCAGGAAAACTTAAGAGAAATAGCAAAATTGGGAACATAGCATAATTTCCCTGCCATGATCTCAGTATTTTAACTGAATGCTTAAAATAAGGAAGAGCTAGATTTTTTAAAAGTTTCTCGTAGTCCTAGGTTTTTAACAGTACATTAAGAAGCTAGGAGCTCTTCTACATCATCCATGGGAATGTAAGGAGCTCTGTTTTTTTCTGTACCTCCTGGTAAGGGTGACTAATTCCTTTTTTTCCCCTTCCTCTGACTGGACAAACTAAATGTTTCCTTTCTATATGGCACAGTCTTCTGTCTGATGGCTTAAAGGTCAGGTGTCTCAGAACACAATATACTGAACAAACACCATTTAAAAATATGGACCAGTAGTACAGAAGAAACTCGCCACCTTTCCCCTTTTAAGTTAACAAAGAAAATCACTTTCTATTTACTAACAATAGAGAAAACATGAATCGTCACCCTTTAGAGAGTCCATACACAAAGATGATTTTAATCTGGCCCCTAGGTGTTCTTCATGTACACTTGCTGCTGGAGCCAAACACTGAAATTAGAATTTCCACTGCATTTAACGATTTCCAGTCAAATCCTCTGGAAATCCTCTGAGCATAAGGGAAGTCCATTAGCACATTAACAGAAAGGTCTGCTATTTTCATCTTTAATTCCTTTGGGTGTTAACAGGTGCTGAAGGAAAATAAGCTGACACCTTGTCCCCAAAATGGGCAGTACAAAGATAAATGGAGAGAATGAAGCCAGCTGATGTGTGAAGTCTGAACAGCCTGCCAAAGCTGTGCATGGCATGTGCAGTGGGTGGGAAGGAGGATGCCAGCCACCTCCTATACTGGTGGCCTCTGTTCTGTCCAGATTTCTGGAGCGGGCTCAGTGGAAATGTCAGTGCCGATGGTGTGTATTCAGCTGAAACATCACAGATGCAAATCTCTCACCTGTCATGGCATCAACTAAAATGTGCTTGGTTACTTAGAAAAAGCATTTTAAAAAAGCAAGTGGGAGTGAGATTTAGTTGTTTTATCCAATCTTGCAAATTACCAGAGAACTACAGGAATAAAACCTAAAACAAACCAGACTGAGACAACAAAAAAATTAAGTTACATTGGAAAGAAACATCTTAGTTTCTTTTTTATTAACGGAAAGCTCAGTATATCAAGTTGACAGAAATCTCACTATATCAAGTCCATTCAACACTGCAGCTGAAGAGTCTAAGAGGACCCTTGACAATGTGGGGACCAGGAAAATCTATACGAGGCATAAACACACTAGACAAATGCAATTTAGTCCAACGGTTGTTTATAGAATACCTAAAAACGTCAGATACTGTGCTAAATTCTGGAAACATAAAGACAAATAAGATGTGCTTTGATGCTTTGAGACACTCACAGCCTAACAGGGAAGAGAGAGAGGCATATTATGACTGACATAACACGACAGGCACTAAGCTGGCAGTCCAGTATGTGGCTCAGGAGAGGGACTGGTTACAGCTCCCCAGCAACTTGGAAAGAGGTCCTTGGAGATAACATCTGAGCCAATTTTGAAAGACAAGTCATTTGTCAGGTAAGGACAGGTCAGGCAAAAGGAAGAACATGGGGAAATAAATGGAATGTAAAAGGTCATGCCTTTGTTCATGCCACCCCTCCCTCCTCCTGGAACGCTCCTCCTTTCCACCTGGGCACTAAGCTCAAGAGCTGCTTCCTCTGTGGGGCTCTCCTTGATGGCCCAGAGAGATATAGCTGTTCCTGCCTTCATCCTCCCTGACCACAAGCCAGGTATGGCACCTTGGATCTCTGGCTGCACTCACTCTTTTACAGATCTGTGGATGCCCTGGGCGTGGGAACTATTTCTTATTCTTCTGGGCACTTCCAGCACACAAGACAGTGTCTGGCACATAGTTTGCTCCACAGACGTTTGTCAACTGTTTGGAGAACACTGAGTTTTGTGAGTCTGACCACTTTGCACTTTACAGTCTGAGTCAGGAGATGGAGTAGAAAGGGCTGCAAGACCTACCTACTAGCAGGATATAAGCTCTATCATACTTACCGACTGAGGATTCATTTTACCAGTCATTAAAGCCAGGAAGTCTGAGTCAGCCATTGTGATTGTGCAGTCAGCCTTCTTATCTAAAACAGATACACAGGAGAAGGAAGGAGAAAAGGAGGTGTTCAGTTTCACATACACATTTTTGTCAAGAGCCACTGACTGCAACAGAATTACAACCAGCACTGAGGCAGTGTGGGGAAATGGGCACTCACATATACTTCTATGGCAGCCTGGTAAAATGTGACATAAACCACAAGCAATCCTGACATTTAACAAGACGGAATTGATTAAATAAATTATGGTATATTCAAATAGTGAGGTATGATACAAGCCACAATAAGAAATGATATGGATCTGGACTTACTGACATGAAAAAAATGTTCATGTTACATTATTCATGATATTATTATATAAGCCAGTTACAAAAGAAACTGTATGATGCCATTTTTGCATAAAAACAGAATTCAACTATATAGATATAGAAAAACATCTGTAAACTTAAGACACCAATATATTACTAACTGTGACAGACTCTAAGGTGATCCTCCTGGTGTACATCCCCTTCCTTCCAGTGTGAGAAGAACCTGTGACTTGCTTCTAGCCAACAGAATATGGCAAAGATAATGAGATGTCACGCTTGTCATTTTGTTACATTAAATGATTCCACCTTGCTAGAAGACTCATTCTTGCTCTCCTGCTGGCTCTGAATGAGCTCACTGCTATGTTGTGGACTTCCTATGGAGAGGGCCACGTGGCAGGGAACTGGCCGTTAGGAGCTGAAGGCCAGCTCTGGCCTATAGCCAGTAAAAGAGGAAAGCTATCATTCCCAAGGCCACAGGGAAATGAATTCTGCCAGCAACCTGAATGAACTTGGACATGGATCCTTCCCCAGTGAAGCCTCCAGATGAGAGCCCAGCCCTGGCCAACACGTTGACTGTAGCCTTGTGTGACTCTATGCAGAGGACCCAGCTAAGCTGTCCTCAGCCTACTTATCCATGGAAACTGTGGGCTAATAAATGTGGGCATTGTTTTAAGCTACTAAATTTGTGGCAATTTGTTATGCAGTAATAGAAAATGAATACAGTTATCCAGATCGAGGGTTAACAAACTTTCTGTAACGGATCAGACACTAAATATTTTAGGCTTTGCAGGTCAGTAGGTCTCTATCACAACTACTCAATTCTGCTCTTGTAGTGCAAAAGCAGCCATAGATAATACATAAACAAATGTTGGCTATGTTCCAATAAAATTATTTTAAACAGGTGGCAGACAGAGAGAGAAAAAGATATTTGCAACTCATATATCTCTGACAAAGAACTTGTATCCAGACTATATGAACTCCTTTCTAAGGTACAGTGGATTACAGGAAAAGAAAAAAAAAAGAACTCCTACTGCTCAACTAGAAAAGGTTAGACGATCCAATATAAAAATGTGCAAATGACACATATAGGCGTTATATAAAAGAAGATCTCCAAATGGCCAAGAAACACATGAAACAGTGCTTCACTTCATTAACCATCGGAAAATTCACACTAAAATCATGATGAGTGCCACATACCTACTAGAACAAATTAAAAAAAAAAAAGACAATACCCAGTGTTAGTGAGGATGTGAAACAAATGAAAGGTCAACATAATACCAAAAAGACTGTAAAATGATACAGCCACTTTAAGAAAACAGTCTGGAAGTTTCACGTAAAGCTAAACATACACATACTATATGAACTAGCAATCCTACTTCTAGGTATTTACCGAAGAAAAATGAAAACTTATGTCCACACAAAAACCTGTACGTGAATGCTTATAGTGGCTTTATTCATAATTGCCAAAAGCTGGAAAAAACCCAAATGTGCATCAATTGGTGAAGGGGTAACCATTCAGCAGCAAAAAAGAACAAAATACTTGATGATCCATGCAACAACATGTATAAATTTCAGTGAAAGAAGGAGGCTCAAAAAGCTACATACTGTATCATTTCATGTGTATGACTTCCTAGGGAAAGCAAAACTACAGGGAGAGAAATCAAACTAGTGGCTGAAAGGGCCTGAGGGGGCTGACTATAGAGGGACATGATGACACTTTCTGGGGCAATTGAAACAGTCTGTCTATATCTTGATTTCTGGTGATAGTTACACAAGTGTATGCATTTGTCTAAATTCACAGAATTATACATCTAAAAAGGGTTGATTTTATTGTTTATTGTTAATTGTACATCAATTAACCTGATTTTTTAAAAAACCTGGCAAGTACTGTCAAAAATGCGGAGGAGCTAAAACTCTCATATAATGTGGAAAGAAATGTAGAATAGTACATCCACACCAAAAACCTGTTTGGCTATACTGTACTTTATCACCTAGCCCTGGGTACATGTCCAGTGGAAATAAGTATAATGGAAATGTCCACTAAAAGACATCTATAAGAATATTCGTAACAACTTTATTCATCAGGCCCCCAAATTGAAACAATGCAAAGATACATCAAATGCACAGGGAATAAATTCTGGGGTATTTGCATAGTAAACACAAACTACTGCCACACGCAAGCATATGAATGAATCTTATGCTGTTGAACAAAAAAAAGCCAGACCTAAAAAACAGTAAATGTTATTGTTCTATGGTTCTATTTGTATGAATTTCTAAAATAAATAAAATCAAGCTATGGTGATAGAATTCGAAATAATGGTTCCTTTTGGGAGTGAATAGTGATAGCAGGGGGGCAGGAGGGAGGCTTCTGGAGTACTGGCAACATTCTGTGTCTTGACCTTGGAGGTGTATTCATTTGTAAACATTGATCAGGTGGTACACTCTGGAATTATGCCCTTTACTACAGGCTAGACTTCAATAAAAATTTTACAAAACGCAAAATAAAAAAACAGGTGATGGGCTAGAATTGGTCTGCAGGGCATAATCTGCCAACTCCTAACCTGGACAGTGGAATTTTGGTAGGGTAGTTCTTCGTTTTCTTTGTCTATTTTTTCTAATTTTTTTTACATCAAGTGTATGCAATTTTAATAATACAAAGCTTTTAAAATATTAATTTTATTATCAAAGTAAAATAGTGGAAAAAAAGACTGGACAACAAAGACTAATATCTCATTGCTTAATCAGCCATGTCTACCTTGTCCAAATGAAAGGTTTCAAGTGCAAAAAGAAAAATTCACCAAGAAATCAACATTTTCAGCAGTCAACGTTTTAGGCAATCAATTAATATAACGATAGGATTCCAACAGTTGGCTCCTCCTCTCATTAAGAATTAGCTCAAATTAAAGCTGGCCTCTCCCTGAAATGAAGTCATATTTTATTCACAGTGCACTGATCTGAAACTACTTATATGTGTATGTGTTTTCTGTCTGTATTCGTCCAATAGAATGAAAACTTCAAGGGGGCAGAGCCCTTGTCAGTGTTGATCACTGCTATATCCACAGGCCCTTGAAGAGTACTTGACACATAGGAAATCAATAAATACTTGTTGAATAAATGAATAGATTATGTGAATTTCAAAAGATGATCAAATTATGTCATAATAGCTAATCAGATAATCTGTGCCTTAATAAAAGAGATGGAATAGAAGCCGGGCACGGTGGCTCACATCTGCAATCCCAACACTTTGGGAGGCTGAGGTGGGTGGATCACCTGAGGTCAGGAGTTTGAGACTAGCCTGGCCAACATGGTGAAACCCCATCTCTATTAAAAATACAAAATTTAGCCGAGCATGGTGGCAGGTGCCTGTAATCCCAGCTACTCGGGAGGCTGAGGCAGGAGAATCGCTTGAACCCAGGAGCAGAGGTTGCAGTGAGCCAAGTTCATGCCATTGCACTCCAACCTGTGTGACAAGAGTGAGACTCCATCTCAAAAAAAAAAAGAGAGATGGAATAAACTGTTAAAGCAAAGTATGCCTATAGTATTAAATAACTGAAACAAGATAGAAAAAAAGGTTTTATTATGTGTCTTACAACTCAGGGATTGCCCCTAAAAAGACTGAGATTCAATGGTCATCCTAACTTAGCTGCTAAGAAAATTTTCTCTTAATACTGGAAAAAAGGTCTAAATCCTTAAAAAATAAACAAATTTACAGCCTAGAAAATCCAGTTCTATTGCAGATATATAACATCAAAGAGCACGAGGTAAAAAACAAACTGAGATAGTTGGACCTGGTCGTAATAGTCCAAAAAGGACTCTTGGTCATTGAAAGGGGGCTTCAGGAAGTAAAATCTGCTACTGCTGCTGCTATAATATCAGCATTTATTGAGCTTTCACTATGCTGAACACCTCAACATATCTGGTCTCATCTGATCTTTATAACAATCCTATAAGGGTCAGAGGGACCAAATAACGTGCCCAAGACCACATAGCTAGTAAGTAGCTGAGCTACATCTGAATGCAGATTCCTGTTGCCAAAGCTCATACTCCCAATTCCTATGCTCTACTGCTTCCTTTTGTTTTAGGAAGTATGTAAACATTCAACAGCTCAGTTTTAACTGCACCTTCACTGATTCATAGCATTTGATGAATCCCAGATGGTTTCCAAGTTTTCAAAGTCCTTTTGAGGGGCTGAGACAAACCTATGTGTCTAAGCAAAATTAATGTTTAACATATGGTCTGGGGAGGAAACAATGATTTACTGAGCACTTACTATGCTAGATGCTCTATCTTCCTTATCTCATTTAATCCCCACAACAGTTCTATGGATAGAAATTATTCTCATCATATTCTAGATAAGACCATTGGACTCAGGGAAGGTATATACCCTCTGAGTGACAGAGCCTAGATCTGAACCCAGGTTTGGCAGTTTCTAAAAGGCTATGCTCTTTCTAGTTTACCTTGGGGATAGGAGACCCTGAAGCTTTCTGTATCATGCTGCCCATAAAGGGACAGAGTTGAGAACTCAAGGTGCTGAAGGGGCAGAAAAAAGGAATGAAGGAATAATATGTTATGTTAGATTAATCACAGTTGGCCTCCTGGAGATATGCTATATGAGTCATTTCAAAGGAGATGAGGGAAAGGCAGAACTCATGGAGAAGATACTAAAAGGTACCCAGGCAGCAAAAGAGATGATGGAAAATGCACAAAATCTAAAAATCCATAATATAATCATCTCAGTAATCATTACCAAGCTCTTACAAATTACATTTAAGTAAATCTTACTTTGTTAACAATAAACAAACCCCCTAACATTATGTACATGCCAAATGAACTAGCAATTCTCCTTAAGATGCCGGTTCAAACTAGGACAGGTTATTAATGCTTTAATGTAGCTAATCTCTAACAAATAGCCATTTGTTGGTTGATGTAAAAGGAGCTGGCAATTTCCAGTGATGGCTTTTCTTGGTAAGTCTGTATTTCAACACCACTCTTGGCTGCCAATAAGTGTCAGTTTCAGCAGAAACTATCCTTCCCCAGGGTAAGATCCCTTGGGGTCTGGGGTACAGCACCTAATGTGGGAAGAACATGGCAAGAATCTATCTGGAGGGAACACAGCTTTTCAAAATCATTCAACAGCTTTCCATCAGCATATGATCTTTGATGACAAACCAACGCTATCAACCAACAACAACAAAATAGGAGGAAAAGGAGAAATTTTTAAAAAAAACAACCTTAATATCAGTATGGGCATATCTAAATATAAAAGTAACCATTAACCTTCAGTCATTAAAAAAAAAAAGATCATTACTATAATTCCTGAAGTTCTTTCTATTTCTAAAAGCTGGAATCCAGATAAAGCCTTTAGCTTTTCTTTGTACACCACCTTAGAGTGGCAGCTCATAGAATGCAAAGTTATGGCCATTTTTTTCCCATTCATTTTGGAAGGAAAAAAGGGGACTCTATAATTCAGGAACCTTCCACAACAAAGCCATGCTGCCCACACTAGATGGATGCCCTAACTACTGCTCAATTTTTCTTTCATTCATCTCTCATCAATCCCTTAATCAACCGTGCATGTGGTGCTCTTCACTTTTTCTCCTGACTCCAAGCTCTACACTCTACTCCAGGAGCTCACCAACCTCCTCTCCTGTCAAAATGCCCCTGAATATTTAACTACCCTTGCAGAGAAAGAAGTTTCCATCCATCCCTTCTTACTAAAGGTAACCTTGCTTCCACCTGTGCTCCCAATGTCATCCTTTCCTACAGGACCTCCCTCAAAAATGGGTCAGTAATGAAATTTCACCACCTTTGACAGACATGCTTCTTCTATACAATTCCCAGGTCCCATTACCTTCACCTCCAGTATCTCTGGCATCCACTGCTAGAACACTTACTTTTCCCACTGCCTACACTAAGGCTGGCCATCCTCTCCGCTCACTTAGACAGTGGCAACATCTATCCTCCTGATGGCCCTCTCTGCTTCTGATCTCTCACCCCTTTCAATTCATCAGGTCTAATGTACCAGCTTCCTCCTCTAAAACACAGCTCTGACTTCACTTTTCTATTTAGGAAGCTCTAATGTATATTAAAAAGCTTTGGTATACTGGTTATATACCAAATGACTTTCAAAGTTCCTATCATGGCATTTTTTTTTTATTCTCAAGACAGAGTCTTGCTCTGTCGCCCAGGCTGGAGTGCAATGGTGCCATCTCAGCTCACTGCAACCTCCGCCTCCTGGGTTCAAGCAATTCTCCTGCCTCAGCCTCCCAGGTAGCTGGGATTACTGGCACGCACCACACGCCCAGCTAATTTTTTGTATTTTTAGTAGAGACAGGGTTTCACCATGTTGGCCAGGCTGGTCTCGAACTCCTGACCTCGTGATCCGCCCGCCTCGGCCTCCCAAAGTGCTGGGATTACAGGCGTGAGCCACCGTGCCCAGCCCCTATCATGGCATTTTAAGCCCTCCAAAAAGCTGGTCCCAATCCATAGTGTTTCTAAATAACCCTAGGCTCTCTCCAACAAGAGAAGCATAACAGTACAGTACAGCTACCATTTACTGAATGCTTACTCGATGCCATTCAATCATTCTGTTGTCCATTTTTAAATTATTCATTTTTGAAGGCCTTCCATGTGTCAGGTACATTCTAAACACTGGGAATGCAGCAGTGTACCTCAGACAAAAAGCTCTGTCTTCAAGGAACTTACAATTCAAGTGAGAGAGATGGACAATAAGAAAATAAGTAAAATATTACATGGTATATCAGATGGTAATAAGCGCTATGGAGAAAAATAAGGCAGAAAAGGGCAATAGGGAATAGTAATGGGGGTAAGATTTTTTTTTTTTTTTTTTTTTTAGATGGAGTCTCGCTCTGTCGCCCAGGCTGGAGTGCAGTGGCGTGATCTTGGCTCACTGCAAGCTCCGCCTCCTGGGTTCACGCCATTCTCCTGCCTCAGCCTCCTGAGTAGCTGGGGCTACAGGTGCCTGCCACTATGCCCGGCTAATTTTCTTGTATTTTTAGTAGAGATGGGGTTTCACCGTGGGGGTAAGATTTTAAAAAGGTGGTTAGGGAGTGGCTCACTCAGAAGCTGAAATTTGAGCAAAGATCCAAAGGAAAGGAGGGAATGGGCCACAAGGATATCTGGGAGAAGGTAATTCTGGACAGTGAACAGAGAGTAGAAAGCCCCCAACCAAGAGAATCCCACATTCATGCAACAGCAAAAAAGTCAGTGTTCCTGGAGCCAAGTGAGCAAGGACATACATAGTAAGACAGTGAAAACTGGGGCCAGATCATACAGTGCAATTTTAAGAACTTTGCTTTTACATGCAGTGAGACAAAGCTATTGGATGCTTTTGAGCAGAGGAAGGTAACAATTCGACAAGTTTTTCAATGATCACTCTGGCATGTGTGCAGAGTAGTGGGCAAGAATAGAATCGGGGAGACCAGATAAAACAATGATGCTGGCTTAGACCAGGGTGGTGGTGGTTACAGAGGAGGACAAGATGTGTTGATGGGTTAAGCTGTGGAGTATAAGAGAAAAAGAAGTGGCCAAAGATGACTTCAAGGCTTTTAGACCAAGGAACCAGTAGGACACAGGAGCAATTTACCAAGAATGGGAATAACAGCAGGAGGAGTACATACTTAGAGGGGAGAAGAAGAAAGATCAGTAGTTCAGTTTCACACATTAGCTTTGTGATACCTATCAGGTGTCCAAGTAAACTTGTCAGTTAAGCAGCTGGATGTATACCTTGTAGTTCAGTGGCTGGGTCCACACTAAAGACAAAGTCATCAGTGTAGAAACTGTTTCAAAGCATAGGACTAGTTAAGATCCCCAAGGAATTAAGGCAAATAGAACCGAGCCTTGGAACACTCCAATGCTTAGAAATTTGAAGACAAAAAGAAACCATCAAGAGAGGCCAAGGAGGAACAGCCAGTAGGTAAGGAAAACGTGTAAGTGTAATATCATGCAGGCTGGGAATTAACCACTGAATTTAGCAATGTGGTAGTCACTGGTGACCTTGACAGGAACAGTCTGGGGATAGTGATGAGGACAAAAGCTGACTAGAGTGGGGTCAAAAAAGATTTGGATAAGAATAACCGGCGATTGTGATTTATGGACAGGTCTTCCAAGGCCACTAGCCATGCACTGGACTGTGTGCTTTACAGGTTAATTAAGAAAGAATCCTCTTAATCTTCATACCAACCTTATGAAAAGGGGCCATTTATTAAGCCCATTTACAGAAGAGAAAACCGAGTCTCAGAAAGTTAAATAACTTGTTCAAGGTCACATTATGTGAATGGCATGGATGGGACTCCAACCCAAGTTTGCCTAATTCCAAAGCGTAAGATTGGCAACTCTGTGATGGAGGCTCCAAATCCTTGGGAGGAGGTGGCTTTGACCTGTTCCTGTTCCCTGGAATTTACTGGTTCTTTAACATTAAAAGCCAGTCCTTTTTGGGAACAGTAAAGCAGACCCCCATTTTCCCAGCTGACAGCCTTCGTAAACTTGTCAGTGCTCCTAGAATGAAGTCATTCCCAAACTAACCTGAGTTAGGAAGCACTGATCCTTTGCCATTCTTCACATCCACCACCCAGGTGGCCTCTTTACCCCCAGGGCCATCTTTCACCTTGAAGGCAAAAATACCACCGATTTTCTTCACAAACTGTTCCCCTTCCTGGAAAGAAAAATAACACTGGGGTTACATTAAGTCCATTTCTCTGGCTTTCTCCTCAAGCAAATTCATGTTTAAATAGATACATGATATGAGTATCTGGGCCAGGGAGCAGTCCCCAAGGTCCCTTATGATCTTTTACCCAGAAAAGTCTGAAAGGCAAGCAGGCAACAACTCCCACATCTGCCAAGTCTTTTATTAAAAATGGCTTTTTAAGCCAGGCACGGTGGCTCATTCCTGTAATCCCAGCACTTTGGGAGGCAGAGGTGGGGGGATAACTTGAGCCCAAGAGTTGGAGGCCAACCTGGGCAACATAGTAAGACCCGGTCTCTACTAAAAATAAAAAAGTTAGCCAGGCATAGTGGTGCACGCCTGTGGTCCCACCTACTCAGGAGGCTGAAATGGGAGGATCACTTGAGCCCAGGAGTTTGAGGTGATGGTGAGCTATGATCATGCCACTGCACTCCAGCCTGGGCAACAAAGCAAGACCTTGTCTCAATAAAAAACAAAAAGGGCTTTTTAGATGTAACTGGTAGAAGGGAAGGAGGGACAGGGCAGCATTTTCTGCCAAAATAGCCCTCGTATGTTTCAATAATTTGGGAAAGATTCACTCTGGAATCTTTAATGTAAAGATCCCAACCTGCCCTTCTCCGTGTGTGTGTGTGTGTGTGTGTGTGTACACACACATATATAAATGACATATATATATATATATATAAGCATATAAATGGTATATATATAAACACATATAAATTATATATATACACACATATAGGCTTTTTTTCTTTTTTTTGAGACAAGGTCTCACTCTGTCATGCAGGCTGGAGTGCAGTGGCACAATCAGGGCTCACTGCAGGGTTGATCTCCAGTGCTCAAGCAACCTTATACTTCAGCCTCCCCCAAGTAGTTGAGATTACAAGCATGTGCCACCACAACTGGTTAATTGAATGTGTGTGTGTGTGTGTGTGTGTGTGTGTGTGTGTGTGTAGAGAGACAGGATCTGGATCTGTCTGTGTGAGTGTGTATATGTGTGTGTGTATAGAGACAGGATCTGGATCTGTGTGTGTGTGTGTGTGTGTGTGTGTGTGTGTGTAGAGACAGGATCTCCCTATGTTGCCCAGGCTGCTCTCAAACTCCTGGGCTCAAGCAATCCTCCTGCCTCAGCCTCTCAAAGTGCTAGGATACAGGGGTTAGCCACCACAGCTAGCCTTACGTATATTTTTGGTTCCTTGCAATCAGAACTTAAAGACAAGTGGTTCTGAAATCAAGGCCTTTTTTGTTGTTGTTGTTCAACTCATTTTCTCTATCAGTATAAAGAATTATATGAGTAATATACCATCCACCACTTGCTTTTGGACATTGGGGAAAGAAGCTGGCCTAAATACAGAAAAAAAACTCAGACCTGTATCTCTGCAAAGGGGTTTCCCTTCTCCCTCCCGTCCTCTTTTTCCCTTCATTCCCAGTCTTTCCTTCCTGAAGCATTTATTGAGCTAAATATTGTTACAGGCACCAAGGATATAGAGATAGGAGTCAGAAAAGTAAGTAATGTCAATACGCTATGATCACTATGACAATACACTGGGATCAAGAGAAACACAGGGGACTGCAGGAGCACAGAGGAGCAGCTAAGCCAGCTGGCAGGGTGAATAATGAAAGGAGGACAACAACCTCACACACCTTGTTTAAAAAAAACAAGAGCAACATAATAATTTTATTGAAAAAAAAATGTTTAGAGAAGGAACATTTATTTCACTGTGGAAAAATTAGAATACCAGTAAGCAAGAAGAAGAAAATATAAATCATTCATAATTTTTTATTATTATTATTTTTTGAGACAGAGTCTTGCTCTCTCGCCCAGGCTGGAGTGCAATAGCACGATCTTGCCTCACTGCAACCTCTGCCTCCTGGGTTCGAGCGACTCTCTTGCCTCAGCCTCCTGAGTAGCTGGGACTACAGCACACACTACCATGCTATTTTTTCGTATTTTTAGTAGAGACAGGGTTTAACTATGTTGGCCAGGCTGGTCTCGAACTCCTGACCTCAAGTGATCCACCGCCTCAGCCTCCCAAAGTGCTAGGATTACAGGCGTGAGCCACTGCACCCGGCCAAAATCATTCATAATTTTATCACTCAAAGAAAATCATTTTTGGTACATATATATGCAGACAAAAAAATGAGTTTTGTACCAAAAACAAGAAAATCTTTCTGTAAACAGAAAAAATAGATTACAAAATATGATCTCATTTAAGATATATATCTTTTAAATGGAATCTGTTTAGTTATATTAAACAGAAAAGATTATATATGTATCTTAAATGGGATCTGTTTAATTATATTAAACAGAAAAAGTAGATTACAAAACAATATGATCCCACTTAAGATATATATATAAGATTTATAGATGCTATATATGCTATATATATTATTATATATATTCAAGAAGGTCTAATAACTTAGCTAGGTCTGTATTAGTACATGGAAGAGCAAGAATTCAAACCTATTTTGATTCCCAGATTTGGTGTTCTTAATTAGCAAAGTTTAATTCTAGGGATTTACCCTTAAATAAATGAGGCCCTGTAAAAATATTTAGATATGAGAATGTTATTCACAGCATTGTGATAAGAGCCAGAAGTTAGCACGAACCTGAATAACAATTAACAGGGTACTGATTAAATAAAATATAGTATATATATGTTATATATAAAGCTTTTATATATATATATATATATCTTAAATGGGATCATATTTTTATAATCCACTTTTTTTGTTTAATATAATTATCCTAATTACTATGTCACTAATATTCTACATAATTTTAAATGGTCATATATAGTCTTTAATTGTAAAAGTATACCATATTTATTTAACCAATATCCTGTTGATTGTTATCAACAAGTTAGCCAAGTTATTAGACCTTTCTGAATCTCAGTTTTCATTTTTTTCTTTTTTTTTTTTGAGACAGAGTCTCGTTCTGTCACCCAGGCTGGAGTGCAGTGGTGCGATCTTGGCTCACTGCAAGCTCCGCCTCCTGGGTTCACACCATTCTCCTGCCTCAGCCACCCTAGTAGCTGGGACTACAGGTGCCCAACACCACGCCCGGCTAATTTTTTGTATTTTTGTATGATTCTCAGTTTTCTTATCTGTTAAATGGGAATAAAACAGTAACTACCCTCGTAGAGCTGTATGAGAATTATATAAATACCCACAACACACAGAGTACTCAATGAATGTTAGCATTTTGTTGTTGTTGTTTTATTCTATGATCTAGCTGCTATTTCTGTGCCAATATTATAGCTTTATAATACACTTTACTCTTTGACACAGCAAATCTCAATTATAATTCCTCTCTTCCAAATATTCTTGGCTATTTTTGAATTTTTTTGGACACATTTTCCTTTATATGTACTTTATAATCACTTAGTTCTTCTCCCAAAATGTTGTTGGAGTTGGATGGGGTTACATAAAATATATAGATCTGTTTAGGGGAGAGGTAATATCTTCACAATATTAAGTCTTCCCATCCATGAATATAGTAAATCTTCACCTTTTCTTTAATGTCCTTTGGGAAAATGTTGCCTTTTTTTTCCCAACATAGCCTTCTGTACATTTCTTGATAAGTTTATTCTTAGGCATTTTATATTGTTTTTGTTAATAACACAGCTTTGCATTAAATTTTATGGCTAGGTTATTTCAAATATATAGAAAATATACTAATCTTTTAATGTTTATTTTGGAACTGGCTACCTGTTCTCTTTAATTTCTAATAGCTTTTATTTCCTATCTTCTTTATTTCAGCCTTACATATCTGCAATAATTTATACACAAAATTCTTCCTTTTGGTATCATATTAATTTTTTTTTTTTTTTTTTTTGAGACAGAGTCTCACTGTGTCACCCAGGCTGAAGTGCAGTGGCACGATCTCGGCTTACTGCAAGCTCCGCCTCCCAGGTTCATGCCATTCTCCTGCCTCAGCCTCCTGAGTAGCTAGGACTACAGGTGCCCGCCACCACGCCCGGCTAATTTTTTGTATTTTTAGTAGAGTCAGGGTTTCACTGTGTTAGTCAGGATGGTCTCGATCTCCTGACCTCGTGATCCGCCCGCCTTGGCCTCCCAAAGTGCTGGGATTACAGGCGTGAGCCACCGTGCCTGGCCTCATAATATTAATTATTTTAAGAAAGACTTAAGTGTTTACAGTGTTCAGGCACTGTGATAAGTACCTGAAATACGCAAATAATTACTGCCTCTGAGGAACTTACATAAACTGACATTAGATACTAACCTCTGTTTCTAAGTATGCAGAGAGCCTGGCCTAAGTTCACTATTTCTTTTTGCTGTGTTTTGTGTTATAACAGCATTGAGATATAATTTATATCCTATAAAATTCACTCTTTTAAAGTATTCAATTTAGTGGTTGTTTTAGTATATTCAAGGTTGTGCAACCAAAACCACTATCTAATTGTAGAGCATTCTCATTAACCCCAAAAGAAACTCATACCCATTAGCAGTCATTCCCTGTCTCCTCCATCCCTCAGCCCCCGGCAACCACTAATCTACTTCCTGTCTCTATAGATTTGCTTATTGTGGACATTTCATATAAATGAAATCATATATTTGTGACTGCTTCTTTCACTTAGCATGATGTTTTCAAAGTTTATCCACATTGACAAATACATCGATCAGTCTTTCAATCCTTTTTTTTTTTGAAATGGAGTCACTTTGTCACCCAGGCTGGAGTGCAGTGGCATGTTTCAAACTCACTGCAACCTCCTCCCAGGTTCAAGTGATTCTCCTGCCTCTGCCTCCCAAGTAGCTGAGACTACAGGCATGCACCACCATGTGCCAAAAAAAGTACTAAAAATTTTGGTGTTTTTAGTAGAGATGGGGTTTTACCATGTTGGCCTGGCTGGTCTCAAACTCCTGACCTCGAGTGATCCACCCACCTCGGCCTCCCAAAGTGCTGGGATTACAGGCATAAGCCACCATGCCCGGCCTCCTTCAATCCTTTCTACAGCTAAATAATATTCCATTGTATGGATATAACATATTTTGTTTATGTATTCAGCAGTTGATGGTTGTTTTCATTTTTTCCTATTATGCATAATACTGCTATAGACATTTGTGTACAAGTTTTTGTGTGAACATAGGCTCCTAATTTCTTTTGGTTACATATCTAGAAGTGGAATTGATGGGTCATAAGGTGATGTTTAATTATTTAAGGCACTCCCAAAGTGGCTACATCATGTCACAATCCTACCAGCAATTAATGAGGGTTTCAAATTTCTCCACGTCCTCACAAACAATTGTTATTGTCTTTTTTATTTTAGTCATCCTACTGGGTGTATCAACCTTTTTTTTTTTTTTTTTGAGATGGAGTTTTGCTCTGTCTCCCAGGCTGGAGTGCTGTGGTGCAATCTCGGCTCACTGCAACGTCTGCCTCCTGGGTTCAAGCGATTCTCCCGTCTCAGCCTCCTGAGTAGCTGGGATTACAGGCACACGCTACCACACACAGCTAATTTTTTTGTATTTTTGGTAAAGATGGGGTTTCACCATGTTGGCCAGGCTGGTCTTGAACTCCCGGCCTCAAGTGATCCACCCACCTCGGCCTCCCAAGTGCTGAGATTACAGGCATGAGCCACCGTGCCCAGTATGTCAACCTTTTTCTTATATATAGGTACATTCCCTGAGAGCCAACTGGAATCTTGGACATGGGTCTTAGGACAAAACACTTGTTTTGTCCTAAAATATTTAGTCAGGGACTACTTATCTCAATAGTCATGGCGGCATCTCTTACATGTGAGTATCCTGAAATTAACTACCAATATTTTCTACTTAAACCAAGAAACCAAAATGACTGTCAGGTTTTTCTTTTAAGTGAAAAAGAAATTCTCTTATGTTGGCTTCCCTTAAAAGAGCTCACTTAAATTATTTTAAGTTAACTGTAGAAAAAAACTACTAACAATACTAATATTTTGAGGGGCCTTCAAGTTGTTAATACTTTTGTATATATAATTTCTTTAATCTTCACAAAACCATACAAATAGTTGGGCAGACATTAGTATTAGCTCATTAAGCAGAAAAAGCAATTGAGGCTTATAAAGATTAAGAATGCTTCTCCTCTATACTGCTGCCAAGTAGTCCATCTAATACTAACATATCCTTCTGACACTCTCAGGCTTGAACTTCTTAGTGGCTCCCCACAGCCAACAGGATGAAGTCTGTCTTTACATATTATCCTAGAGTCTTCATGATCCGAAGGATATTTGTCTGTTATCTCCAGCCACTTTCTCTTCCTCTTCATCTCTGGATTCCATGAACATGTTGAATTCCATGAACTTATGTGCCAAGTGCTTGTATGCCTCCATGCCCTTACTCCTACCCCATACCAGCACACTCACTTCTTCCTAGCCTCCACTCCCACCCCTGACCTCATCATTCAAATCTCAGCTCACATGCTAACTCTTTTGGAAAGGAGTCTCTATCTCCACCAGTTATTTTGATGGCCCTCTGCACAAAAACCCATGTTACTTTTTTCTGGAAATATTTTTCCATGTCTCTCTTCCCACTAAACTCTGTGTTCCCTGAGAGGCAGGGACATATGATAGTGAGTAGTAAAACCAGAACTCAATCCCAGGTTGCTTTAATCCCAAATTCAATGCTACTTCCATTTGACCATAACACACTGAAACTGCAGGTCACATCAATATTTCTAAACTTTAGCCAATGACAGCAGAGCTGTATCTGCCACCATAAAATGAAGAAAGTTCAAAGTCTTCTTCACATTCCTTAAAATCTTTTATCTCTCAAGGTTCTGTGGAAATAATATATGAGAGGGGGTTAATGACATTAGTGTGTTAGGCCACCTGAGAGGAAGGCTTCCTCTAGGGCCAGTGGCCCATGAATTACTATTTCCAGGTGCATCCATGCCATCTGCTTGCACAGTGCCTCAGAAATACAGCTATGTGCAGACACCAACAAGTTACAGCAGGAAAACACCAGCAAACATTTAGAAATTCTACCTGCATACTTGAAGAGAAATTCCTATAACCTTACTACTTCTCCTCCCATCTCCTTAAAATAGATAGAGAATAATTTGCGCTTGCTGTTACTTTTCAGAAACAGCTGATCCTCTTATAAAATCACATCCCTTCGACAATAAAACATTTTCAATTGAAGTGGGAGTGAGAGAGGGTAAGGAAACTGATGAGGAGAGAGAGTTAAAAGGGAAAATAAAATACAGTTGTGAAATTGGAGATCATTAGTACTGAGAAAGTTCTGAGTGCCTCCTTGCTTGAAGAAAAGTACTTCTTTCTGAGTAGGCAAAAGGTTAAGGAGTAGGTCCTGTGGCAAACTTAATAGGGACAAAAAATTAAGACAGAATTCAAAGAAGGGCAATGGAGAATTGCTAACAAAGACAAAAGTGGAAATAAAATCTTTTGCCAGGCTGCCTTTGCTAATCAGAAATTGCATGAATTGACAAAAGATTCCAAGACTTTTACTTTCTAGTGCTGCAAACACTTAGGAAACTGACAATCGTGGGAAGGAGAAAGAAACAAGGGAACAAGGTTGGTAGGGAGGTTATAGAGAAAAGAATTAAATGGAGCAAGCGGCATACATTTGCAAAGCTAAAGGAATACTGTAAAATAAAAACCACACTAATTTGTTAATCCCAGTAATGAAGTATTCAATGATTGATACACTGCCATCCCTCATACTTCATAGTAGATAATCTCTATATTAATTTAGTTGATTTTATTTTTAGATGGAATAGGGTTGAAATAAATGAAGCAACTTGTCAGACACAACTATCCTATGTGTTCCTCTGCAGGAATATATTGGCAGCATTTATAAAAACCAAAACTTTTAAGCCGAGACTTTATAGAGTGCAACTTCATTTTATAGGAACACTTGTAATGAAAGAAGTTCAAGAAACAATGAGATATTTTTTCCTACTAGGTTGGCAAAGACTTTTTTTTTTTTTTTTTAATTTTTTGAGGTGGAGTCTCGCTCTGTCACCCAGGCTGGAGTGCAGTGGCATGATCTTGGCTCACTGCAACCTCCGCCTTCCAGGTTCAAGCGATTCTCCTGCCTCAGCCTCTCCAGTAGCTGGGACTACAGGTGTGCGCCATCATGCCTGGCTAATTTTTGTATTTTTAGTAGAGACAGGGTTTTGCTATGTTGGCCAGGTTGGTCTTGAACTCCTGACATCAAGTGATCCACCCGCCTCAGCTCCCACAATGCTGGGATAACAGGAGTGAGCCACTGTGCCCAGCCCAAAGATTTTTTTAAAAACCAGCCAACATAGTATCAGAAGTGTGAAGTAAAAATAGTTACTCTCCAACATAGCAAGACCCCATCTTTACAAAAATAAAAATAAATGTTTTAAAATGAAAAGATAGTCACTCTCATGAATTGGTAACGTTTATAAATTAGTACTTTCTTTGTGGTGGGTAGTTTGGCAATATGTATCAACATACAAAATGCACATAGCCAACCACCCAACAATTTTCCTCCTTTATTTATATTAAATTGATCATAGCTTAAATACTTAAATATGAGTGCAAAAGGAAATTTATTACAGCACTGTTTTACTTGAAAATGTTAAATACAACCTGATATTCATCACAGGAAGCTACTTAAATTTTGACAAATGCATATGAATACGTACTATGTATTAAAAATGAGGATAAACGGCCGGGCACGGTGGCTCATGCCTGTAATCCCAGCACTTTGGGAGGCCAAGGCGGGCAGATCACGAGGTCAGGAGATAAAAGATCATCCTGGCAAACATGGTGAAACCCCATCTCTACTAAAAATACAAAAATTAGCTGGGTGTGGTGGCACATGCCTGTAATGCCAGCTACTCGGGAGGCTGAGGCACAAGAATCGCTTGAACCCGGGAGGTGGAGGTTGCAGTGAGCCAAGATCACACCACTGCACTCCAGCCTGGGTGACAGAGCAAGACTTTGTTTCAAAAAAAAAAAAAAAAATGAGAGTAAAGATTTAGATTTATGGCCATGGAACGTACTGTCAAAAGAAAAACACAGGTTATAAAACAGGTAGCCCCATGTGGATGCATCCCAAGATGGTTGCAGGACAGGTCTGCAGCTTCTAGGCCAATGCCTGGCCCTGCTCTCCCTCAGGACGGTTGTAGATTATAATGAGTCCTGGTAATATTGGGTTCTTTCACAAGACACATCAGTTATATCACCTGTATTCCCATCCACAGTGCAATCGTCTCAGATATTAAGTAGTCCTCTGGCCTACAATAAGGGTTATGAGATAAGCACAATGTTTGCCTTTCACACCGTGGCTCTAACGTGAGTGAAATACAGTTTAAACATTCTATTTATTCCAGCCCACTTTGATCACCTTAATAGATGTGTAATTTGCATTGTGATTATGGCTGTAACCATGCCTTGAATGGTCTCAGATCTAAAATCAATAATGAAATACATCCAGGCAGAGGCTCACGCCTGTAATCCCAACACTTTGGGAGGCCAAGCTGAAAGGATCACTTGAGCCCAGGGGCTCAAGGCTGCAGTGAGCCGTGATCATGCCACTGCACTCCATTCTGGGCGACAAAGTGAGACTCTGTTTCAAAAAAAAAAAAACAGAAAGAGATCACAAGATTCTTCTAAGTTTAAAACAATGAAATAAATATCAATTTTGCCTGAAGAGAATAACTCTCTTTCTGGAGAGTTATTTTTAGATTGCCTTAGTATGATTATTACCTATCAAGAACTAATTATTGTACATAAAAATAGATCTGCATATATAATAAAAAACAACAGATGTAGTGGGCACGGTGGCTTACCCCTGTAATCCCAGCACTTTGGGAGGCCAAGGAGGGTGGATCACTTGAGGTAAGGAGTTCAAGACCAGCCTGACCAACATGGTGAAACCCTGTCTCTACTAAAAATACAAAAATTAGCCTGGCGTGGTGGTGGGTGCCTGTAATCCCAGCTACTCAGGAGGCAGAGGCACAAGAATCACTTGAACCCGGGAGGTGAAGGTTGCAGTGACCCAAGATCGTACCACTGCACTCCAGCCTGGGCGACAGAGCAAGACCCTGTCTCAAAACAAAACAAAACAAAACAAAACAAAAAACAACAGGTTTTTTTGACCCTAGGTTAAAATTGTAAGTTAATATACACAGAGATGTCTGAAAGAATGTTAACCACTGTTAACATTTCAGTAAACTCTGAGTGGCAGAATTTGGGGAGATTTTAAACTTTCATTTAAAAGGTTAAAACAAAAGTATAGTATAAAATTTATACTATTCATAAACATATATTTCTGTATAGTATAAATTTTTTAAATTAGCATCATTCTTAAAACAAAAAAAATTTTTAAACTACTTTAAGAAATCAAAACACAATTTCTTTTTACAAAGAATTTTGATATATGTACAAAAAAAGGCTTATTTTAAATATTATTCTTTGGAATGATTTTAACTAAGACCTTTTTAATTCAAAGGAAATTATACCAAAATAAATTAGAATCCCTTTACATTTGAACTTTGCCCATAACTGAATGACCCTCTGACAAAGAGGACCTAGAAAAGAGTGACAATTTTAACAGTATTTACTATAGTTCTTTAGCTCAAATCTGGAGATTCATACATTTCTGAAATGCATTCCTTTTAGAATTACAAGGAAGCCTTAATAGACACTCAGAAATCTAACTACACTCAATACTTGACAACATGATATAAATTTTCAATTGTACCACCTTGTGGCAACACCTGAAACCTGTGTCTGCTTCCTCTAGCCTCAAGGTCCTTCCTGGCAATATTTTACATAAATCTTACCTCTTCAAGTTTCTTCTCAATCTCCTTAAAAACAAGATTTGCCTTAAATCCATCACTTGCAGAGCTCGTTGGAACAGCTTCAATTTGATGAGTTCTAAAAGAACTGGCGGAAAGAAACCATTTCAATTCATGGAGTCACATAGGTACTCGGTTTTTCAACATTTATAAAATAGTAATTTTCAAAATTTTCAAAAACCCTAAGAACAGAGATGTTGCAAATCTTACCCAAAGGAAATCTTTAGTTAAGCATATAAAATAATTAAGCTTGGCCGGGCGCGATGGCTCAATGCCTGTAGTACCTGCACTTTGGGAGGCCGAGGCGAGCGGATCACCTGAAGTCGGGAGTTCGAGACCAGCCTGGCCACCACGGAGAAATCCCGTCTCTACTAAAAATACAAAAATTAGCTGGGCATGGTGGCACATGCCTGTAATCACAGCGACTCAGGAGGCTGAGGTAGGAGAATCGCTTGAACCTAGGAGGCAGAGGTTGCAGTGAGCCGAGATGGCGCCATTGCACTCCATGCTGGGCAACAAGAGCGAAACTCCGTCACAAACAAAGAGACAATTAAGCTCTTCTCCTCATTTTTTCAACACATAATCAGCTCATTAGGAGCTAGAAGTTTTTCTTGAAAATACAGTAAACCAAAGAAGCTACCCTCATGAATCTTACATGCTAGTGGAGGAGACAATTTAGAAACAACAAAAAAAAATATAGTTAGCCAGGCACAGTGGCTCACACCTGTAATCCTAGCACTTTGGGAGGCCGAAGCAGACAGATCGCTTGAGCTCAGGAGTTCGAGACCAGCCTGGGCAACATGTTGAAACCCCTTCTATAAAAAATACAAAAACTGGCCTGATGTGGTGGCGTGTGCCTGTAGTCCCAGCTACTCAGGAGGCTGAGATGGAAGGATTGCTTGAGCCTGGGTGATGGAACCAGACCACTTCTAAATAAATAAGTTATTTATTAACTCTATTATGGTGGCATGTGTCTGTAGTCCTAGCTACTCAGGAGGCTAGAGTGGAAAGATCACCTGAGCCTGGGAGATAGAGGCTACAGTGAGCTATGATGACACCACTGCACCCCAGCCTGGGTGACAGAGTGGGATCCTGTCAAAAAAAAAAAAAAAAAAAAAGTGCAGCAGTTGTTCAATAAGCATCTATCTTTTTCTACCCCTCTCCTCTCATGTATGTCTCCCTGCAGTCCTCCAATCCATTTCTCCTTCCTCTTTCCCTTTTCCTTCTATTATTTCATACTTTTTCTCTCTCTCTCTCCCACAGTGACTCTGTCGCCCAGGCTGGGATGCAGTAGTCCAATCACAGCTTACTGTAACCTCGAACTCCTGGGCTCAGGCAATCTTGCCTCAGCCTCCCGAGTAAGCTGGGACTATAGGTGCATGCCACCATGCCCAGCTAATTTTTCAAATTTTTTGTAGAGGCAGAGGCCTTGTTATGTTGCCCAGGCTGGTCTCAAACTCCTGGGCTCAATCGATCCTCCCACATTGGCCTCCCAAGGTGCTGAGATTACAGATGTGAGCCACTGTGCCTGGCCTGGTTTCATAAATATTTAATGACTTCTTGCTACATGCCAAGTAAGACATTTCAAAACACTGGGGATATGATAGTGAACAGATCAGACCCAGTCCTTGCACTCACTGAGTTTATATTCTTCCAGTGGAGGAGAAAAAGAAGTAAACACAAAATAACTGCAAACTGTACCAAGTATTATGAAACAGGAGTAGGGTGACTATAGTTTACTATACATTTACATTTCTAAATAGCAAAAAGAGAATAATCAAAAGAGAATAATTCAAATGTTTCTAGAATAAAGAAAAGACAAATATTTAAGGTGATGGATATCCCAAGTATACTGATTTGATTTTCACAAATTACATGAATGTATTAAATTATTACTTGTACCCTGAGACTGTGTACATCAGTTATGCATCAATAAAAAATAATTTTAAATTTAAAAAAAAAAGGAACCTACTTTAGGAAGTACAGTCAAGGAATGACCTCTAAGACCTTATTAAAGGAAGAAAAGGAGCTAGCCATTCAAAGAGGAAACTGCAAAGATCCTGAGGGAGAAAGGAGTATGTTAAAAGAAAGTCAAATAAGACCAGAGTCTCTATAATACAGTAGGTATGGGGAGAGTGACATGAAATGAAATTGGAGAACTAGGCAGGCCACATGATGATGCAGGCAGGCCAAAGTAGGGAATTTGGAAATACACAGAAATGGTAACAGGGAAGTGAAATTGTTTGATTTGTGATTATTCTTACAACAGTGTGCTGAATGAATGACGATGGAGAGAGGAGCAAGAGGAGTGGGCACTAGTTAGGAGGCTGTTGGAATAATCCAGATAGGAGGTGATGGTGTCCTGGACTTACAGAGGCAGTCTGCCAGTAGATAGAGAGTGGGAATAGATTCAAAATAGAAATAGAATCCACAAGCCTTGCTGTGGGGGTGAGGGAGATACAAAGAGGAAAGGGCAAGGATTATCCAGGCATTTGGCCTAAATAACTGGGTGATGCAGATGCCATTACTAGGACAAGGAGGAATGTAGTGGGAATAGAGGGCATCCAAGTTCTGTTTAAGGCACAGTAAGTATAATATTTTATAAAACAAGAAAGCCATTGGATATGAGAGTCTGGAGCTCAGTGGAGAGGGCCAGCTAGAGATAAAATGGAGTAATCATCAGCATAGTGAAAGCATTTAAATCCCTGGGCAGGGACTGTAAGAGAATTATAGAGAAACAAGAGAGCCCAGCACAATGCCCTTTAGACCTCCATTACTCAGAGTCAGGGACAGAAGAGAAAGCAGCAGCCAGTGATGCAAGAGGAAAACCAGAAGAGCATGGTGTCATAGGAGCCGGGAGCAAGATTCCAGGAGGGAGGGGCAAACTATCAAATGCTGCCACAAGGTCAAGTATCCACTAGATGTGCACATGGAGAGTACAGATGACCTGACCTTGACAAAAGCAGTTTTCAGTGGAGGGTGGAAGTCAGATTATAGTGAATTGAAGAGTGAATAGAAGAGGGAAATAGACACGGCGTGGCTCTTTTGAGACATTAGTTTTAGTGGAACAGTAAAATGAGGTGGTTTCTGGAGAGGAAGGTGGTGGTATCAAGGAAGAGTTGTGGGGTTTTTTTTGGTGGGGGGGATAAAGATGACATCTTTATTTTGACTAATCTCTTAAAGAAATGTAGCATTTCTGGGCATGTGTGGTAGCTCATGTCTGTAATCCCAGCACTTTGGGAGGCCGAGGCAGGTGGATCACCTGATGTCAGGAGTTCGAGACCAGTCTGACTAACATAGTGAAACTCCATCTCTACTAAAAATACAAAAATTAGCCAGGCATTGTGGTGCATGCCTGTAAACTCAGCTACTCGGGAGTCTGAAGCAGGAGAATTCGCTTGAACCCAGGAGACAAAGGTTGCAGTGAGCAGAGATCATGCCACTGCACTCCAACCTGGGCAACAGAGCAAGACTCCGTCTCAAAAAAAAAAAGAAAGAAAGAAAGAAAGAAATGTAGCATTTCCTTCTAGATGTGGGCATACGAGAGTCCTGTAACTTTTAAAAAATATTTTATTTTCCAATTTTTTATTGTGTTAAAATATACATAAAATTTACCATCCTAACCATATTTAAGTGTTCAGTTTAGTAGTATTAAATACAGTCATAATGTTGTGCAACCATCACCACCTTTCATCTGCATAACTCTTTTCATCTTGCAAAACTGAAACTCTACCCATTAAAGAGTGACTCCTCACTTCCCCCTGCTTCCAACCCCTGGCAACCACCATTCTACTTTCTGTCTCTATAATTTTGAATACTCTAGGTACCACTAGGTACTATGAAGTGGAATCATATAGCATTTGTCTTTTTGTGACTGACATATCACTTGGCATAATGTTCTCAAGGATCATCCATCTTGTAGCACATCAGGATTTTTAAAAAGGCTGGGTTTCATTTTAAGATGAACAAATCAGAACAGGTATGCCTGATGATGGTAAGGAACCTGGAGAAAGGAGATGGAAGGAGAGAAATCTTGTGGCCTGTGACAGGACAAGGAGACTCAAGCAAAGAAAGAGGATCAGATGGGCGTAATTCTAGTGTAGTGAGTCTGTAGGTCTTGGATGGAAGTTAAGGAAGTTTGGGTTTAATGGCTTCTATTTCTCAACAAAGTATAAGGCAAAGTAATCAGCAGAGAGTGAGGGTGAAAGGGAGGGTGTGGACAGTCTAAATTGAAAAGAGAACCTACTAGAGGAATCATATTAATATATGAACAGAGAA
This sequence comes from Symphalangus syndactylus, assembly GCF_028878055.3. Lineage (NCBI taxonomy): Eukaryota > Metazoa > Chordata > Mammalia > Primates > Hylobatidae > Symphalangus > Symphalangus syndactylus. The sequence goes on along the minus strand of NC_072434.2, from coordinate 42,588,073 downwards.
TGGAACCTTAGCTCCAGCAAGCAGACTCTGTGCAGTCCTGGTTGCACAGAATGCCACCTCACACCTCTATGCCTTTGCCACTGCTGCTCCCTGGGTCCAGAATACCTCCATCTTAGCAAACTCCATTTCTCCCTTCGAGACCCAGCCCTTTCAGGAAACTCCTTTTCTGTGAAACCCTACTAAATGTCAATGGCTTAAGAGCAGATACCATACCTTTTCTTTAAAAAAAATCTCTGTATTTTCCAGTTCCCAGCAAATCATAGGCATTTAGTGAATAGTGACTGAATGGAACTGAAGTTATCCTGAATTCTCCCTTGCCTAACTCCTAATTCCTTCCTGTTCCATTCAGAGCAGAATTATCTATGGTACACTATATCGTCTTGGTCAAAAGTCTGAATATGTGACCTAAAATCAAGTAGCCACAACTAGTTCTCCACAACCCAATTTCATTTCATTGGTCCAATTTTTCAGTTACTTTTAATCATCATTGTGCCCTTTTCCAAACTTGCCACGTCTTGCATGTTCCCAAAGGTCACAGGTGTGTCTTTTATCTTGCTTATTTTGAAAAGCTCATGAAGTTAGTGATGAACCAACTTTTCATCCAGATTAAGATAAAAGTTAATATGTAAAGTTTTATCAATATTTTCTGAAAACCCCTCATTCCTTAAAATTTATATATGTGCCCTGCTCTAAGAAAACCGAATATATCAACTTAAACTCAGAGAGTATTCACATTCACAAAAGGATGTTCCTCATGATTTCTTTACATAAAAAGTTCTTTTATCAGAAACTAAATTCCAGTTGGTTTTATTTTTTTAAATTTGGTTTATATATGTTTCCTGGAATAAATCTAGTATATAAACATTGAAAGGAAACTTGAAGATAAAAACCAGCAAATATCCTACTCAGCATATGAATTCCCTCCATGATTCTTGAAAATTTTCATTCTAAGGCCTAAAACAGGCTCTGCTACAACAATGTCAAAGACTGAGAGCACAGAGTAGCCAGGAAAACAGAAGCACCGCACTCAGCTACCTTGATTCCTACCACTCAAGGCTCTCTCTCCTTAGATAAGTTATTTTAACTCTGATCATCAATCTCATCTATAAACAGAAATACCTAATGTGTGGGACTTTTATGAGGATTAAACAAAGAAGTACATGTGAAACACGTAGGCCCTCAAAAAGTGATTGTGAAAGAACTCTTACAACTCAATAATTAAAATACAAAGACCCCAATTTTCAAATGCCAAAGGATCTGAATAGGCTTTTCTCCAAGGAAGATATGCATATAGCCAATAAACATGAAAAGATGCTGATCATCAATAGCCATCAGGGAAATGCAAAGCACAATGAAATACCACTTCACAACCACTAGGATGGCTAACACTAAAAAGATAGGTAACAAGAAGTAATGACAGAATGTGGAGAAATTGGAACCTTCAGCCATATAAAGGAATCAAGTACTGATATCTGCCACAACATGGATGAATCTTGACAACATTATGCTAAATGAAAGAAGCCAGTCACCAAAGGCCATACAAGGTATGATTTCATTTACATACAATGTCCGTAACAGGCAAATCCATAGAGACAGAAAGTAGGTTAGTGTTTGCCAGAGACTGCAAGAAGGAGGGATTACTAATGGGTACACACTTTCTCTTGAGGTGATGAAAACGTTCTAAGATTAATTGCAGTAATGACTGCACAACTTTGTGATATGCTAAAAACCACTGAACGTACACTTAAAATGCGTGAATTGTGGGCATGTGAATTAGGTCTTAATAAAGTTATCTGAAATAATTTTTAAAAAATGGTTGATGAGGCCGGGCATGGTGGCTCATGCCTGTAATCCCAGCACTTTGGGAGTTCAAGACAGGTGGATCACATGAGGCCAGGAGTTCAAGACCAGCCTGGAAAAAATGGCAAAACACTGTCTCTACTAAAAATACAAAAATTAGCTGGGCCTGTGACTGTAGTCCCAGCTACTCGGGAGTCTGAGGCACAAGAATCGCTTGAACCCAGGATGCAGAGGTTGTAGTGAGATAAGATCATACCACTGCACTACAGCCTGGGTGACAAGGCAAGACTCTGTCTCAAAAAAAAAAAAAAGTGGTTGACGGCCAGGCATGGTGGCTCATGCCTGTCATCTCAGCACTTTGGGAGGCCAAGGCAGGTGGATCACTTGAGCCCAAGAGTTCAAGACCAACCTGGGCAACATGGCGAAACCCTACCTCTACAAAAAAAATACAAAAATTAGCTGGGCATGACGGTGTGTGCCTGTGGTCCGAACTACTCAGGAGGCTGAGGTAGGAAGATTATCTGAGCCTGGGGAGGTCGAAGCTGCAGTGACCCATGATAACACCACTGCAATCCAGCCTGGATGACAGAGTGAGACTCTGTCTAAAAAAAAAAGTGGTTGCTGTTATTCTTAGTGTTTGGGAAGATTATAAAGTACTGCATTGTAATCAAACCTTCATCCCTAAAACAAAAATTTAACCAGTAATCAGTTTGTTCTGATTGGAGACGGTTGTACAGTACACATAAGTTTCAGGGAATATCAAGTTCATTTGTAATCAGCTACTCCCCATGACCTCAGAGCAGGCACATGGTTCCATCACACATAGAAATACAGCCCACAGAGTTGAGAGTTGGAAGACAAACAAAGAAATCTCATAGAGGTATGGTGGGAGATATGATAAGATCCTCTTTGGCCAAGCTGTGGGCTTCAATGAGTTGGATATGTTCCCCATTCTGTACTAAAAATTTAAGTTCATTTTTTCCTAAACCCCTAAGTAATATTTATAATTAATAAATAAAACCATTTTCAGGCTGGGCGCAGTGGCTCACACCTGTAATTTCAGCACTACAGGAGGCCGAGGTGGGCAGATTGCTTGACTCCAGGAGTCTGAGACCAGCCTGGGCAACATAGCGAAACCCTGTCTCTATAAAATTGAATTAAATTAAACTAAGATAAAACCATTTTTGACCTTTAACCAGTGACACGACTAGAGAAATAGGAAAGAAGAAAGGAAAATGCACTGGGAAATAAAAAACCAACAGTTTATTGAGCAACTACAATGTGTGGCAGATATTTTTAGTTTGTTATTTTCTGATCCCTAAAGTACGTATTTTCAGTATTTTCTAAATAAGGAAAAGGCTAAATTAATATGCTCAAAGCCAGTAATGTGATCAAAAAGTTGATAAGGTGCTCTTCCCACTGATCAAAACTGTCTCTGATGGCATGGCATGGTGGCTCACGTCTGTAATCCCAGCACTTTGGGAGGCTGAGGCAGGCGGATCACTTGAGTTCAGGAGTTCAAGACCAGCCTGGACAACATGGCAAAACTCCGTCTCTACTAAAAATACAAAAATTAGCCAGGCATGGTGGCACGCACCTGTAATCCCACTTACTCAGGAGGCTGAGGCACAAGAATTGCATGAACCCAGGAGGTGGAAGTTGCAGTGAGCCGAGAATGTGCTACTGTGCTCCAGCCTGGATGACAGAGGGAGACTCCGTCTCAAAAAAAAACAAAAATCTGTCTCCGGTAACTCTAGTCTATAAAATTTAAAAAGTTGTCACATACAAGTGACATTTAACTAGTTTTATAAATTCCTCATTCTAACTGCTAACAAACTGGTGGCTACGTGAGTATGGAAACAGATACACATCACATTAAGATTATTGCATGCATTCCTTAAATATCTGTTTTAAAACAAAACTAAAGTAATGCTTGTATGTGCTACTGCGCTTGCTGAAAAGGCCTAGAAGTAATAATAACAAGCACACAGCTAACAGCCATTTGTGGTTTCCATATACCATTCTCTACTAAAAGGAACCAGGACTCAGAGAAATGACTGATCCTAGGGCTGAGGCATGGAAAGCACAGGACGAGCCTGGAATACCTTCTTGTGCCAGAAAGTAAGGAACTACTAAAAGGAATCATAGGGAAAAATGAATCAACTTGATCAGGTTCCCACTGGCCAAATCAGGGGCATTTTGAAAATCAAAATAATTGATACCACTTTACTATAACCCAGTGAATACAATAAGAATTCATCAGTTTGTATGTATACATATATAAATATATGAATAAATTTTGAAATAGAAGACAAGGGAAAGCTCTTCTTTACAGAATAATGCCAGTTAATAAGTATAGAAAAAATGGTATCATCTCAAAGCATCGTGCTACAAATTACTTATTAATTACAAGGAAAAGAACAGCAACTTTTCAGAGGAAAACATGGTAGATGCCACATTAAGTGATTAAAGCTAACAATATCAGTATGGGTTAAACAACCTCATGCACCTCCAGATATGATGCACCTAGAAGGACACAACATAATTTCATGCTGCAAAAAATGTATAATCTGAATCTAATTTGGGGAAACATTAGGCAATTGCAAATTGAGAAACATTCTACTATTAAAGAATATACTTGTACTCTTAAAAAAAAATCATGGTCAAGAAATACAAAGAAAGTCTGAGGGATCATTTCACATTAAAGGAAACTAGAGAAACAAGACAGCTAAATGCATTTTTAGGGATTTCTCCTGACAGGGAGGAAAAATAAAGCTTAGAGTATATTTTATAAATATATTATTGGGACAGTTGTTGAACTGTGACTATGTGTTATTTGAATGAGTTCATAGTATTGTATCCATGTTTTTTCTTTTTTCTTTTTTTTTTGAAACAGAGTCTTGCTCTGTTGCCCAGGCTGGAGTTCAGTGGCGTGATCTCAGCTCACCGCAACCTCTGCCTCCCAGGCTGAAGCGATTCTTGTGCCACAGCCCCCTGAGTAGCTGGGACTACAGGCGTGTGCTACCATGCCTGGCTGATTTTTGTATTTTTAGTAGAGAGGGGGTTTCACCATGTTGTCCAGGCTGGTCTCAAACTCCTGACCGCAAGCCATCCACTCGCCTCAGCCTCCCAAAGTTCTGGGATTACAGGCATGAGATACCACGCCCAACCCTATTAAGTTTCTTGAGTTTTACAACTACTATGGTTAAGCAAAAGCATATCATTGTTTCTACAATTACACACTGAAATATTTAGGGATAAAGAAGCATAACAACTCCACCTTTGCTCTCAGATAGTTAAGAAAAAAATATATACAGATATAAATATATGTAGAGGAAAAATGATAAAGCAAATGGGCAAAATGTCAACAATTGGTAAATCTAGGTAGAAGGTATAAGGGAGTTCCTTGTATTATTCTTAGAATTTTTTCCTGTTTGTTTGTAACTACCTAACAGGTTCTAATTGAAAAAGAAATTCAGGCCAGGTGCAATGGTCCATGCCTGTAATCTCAGCACTTTGGGAGGCAGAGGCAGGTGGATTACCTGAGGTCAGGAGTTCGAGACCAGCCTGGCCAACATGGTGAAACCCTGTCTTTACTAAAAATACAAAAATAAGCCGGGCGTGGTGGTGAGCACCTGTAATCCCAGCTACCTGGGAGGCTGAGGCAGGAGAATCACTTGAACCTGGGAGGCGGAGGTTGCAGTGAGCTGAGATCATGCCACTGCACTGCAGCCTGGGTGACAAAAGCCAAACTCTGTCTCAAAAAAAAAGAAAAGAAAAAAGAAAATATGAACAAGTTAATCACCTGCAATGCTACTACTCCGACAATTTTTCTCTATCCATTTTTCTGTATTGCTTCTCGTTGTCATTTATGGGCATGCATACAGTTGTAATCATTATATAGAAACAATTTTTACTTCTAATTTGACTTCTTATATCACTTAGGATCTTCAAATAGTACCCACTGGGTTAAACTTTCAAGCTAACTTAGTTTTCCATTAAAAAGAAAATGGGAATAATCCAAATATGCCTCAACCAAAGAATGGGTAAGCAACTAACACTTCCATACTATGGAATATTATTGAGCAATAAAAGGGGCAAATTACTGATACACACAATAATGTGGATGAATTTTAAAATGTGTAATATTAAATGAAAGAAGCCAGACTCAAAGGCTTTTTGATTCCATTCACATGACACTCTGCAAAAAGGAATACTACAGGGGTGGAAAACAGATCAGTGGTTGCCAGAGGCCAGAAGAGAAGGAGAAGGGTTGACTGCACAGGTGCACAAGGAATTTTTTGGGCAATAAAACTATTTTATATCTTGATTATGGTGGTAGTAACATGACTGTGTGTTTATCAAAACTTGTGGAAATACAATACAAAGAATGAATTTTACTGTATGTAAATTATACCTTAATTTTAAAAAAAGAAATACAAACAAAGTTGGGCTTTAAAATGGGGTTTTATTTAACAGAATATAGAATACAAACCTATTCTCAGACTGCAGCACAAAAGCTCCTCTCTTACATAAAATGAATAGGATGTTATAATACAAAGTTGATATTCATGTTCAAAACTGGTCTAAATTAAAGTTTAATTGTGAATCAAATGTAGTTGTTCACAGCTCTTAAATGTGACCTCTCCTCTTCATTGTTCACAGCCTGTGTTGCAACACTAAAGATTTCTCCTCCACACTCCTACCAACAGCTTCCTAAGCATTCCTGGCCTCTGGTCTCTCCACCACCAGCTCAGAGTAATGCCAGACTGATCTACCTAATGTGTAATATAGTCACATGATCTTTTGCTAATGAGTATCTTTCCATATTCTATAGGATAAATTCCAAACTCCTAAGCATTGCATCTGAATCATTTCAAAACCATAATCCCACTTTGTCCCTCTACCCAGGCACACACAAAATAATCTACTCTGTACCCACACAGCACAACCACTTGTCAAACCTTTTTGTATTTTCAAATTTCTATACCTATGTACAGACTTGGAATGCCCTTCCCCTATACTTCTCCTGGGCAATCCTAGTCATCTCAGCTCAAATTTACTTTCTTCATAATAATTTCTTCCTCTGAGCTTCTACAGCATTTTGAAAAAAGTATGTTGCCTTCCCCATATATTTAGAGGACCACACAAGACTCTGTCTCAAAAAAGAAAAAAAACCCACAAAAACTTAAGATTCAATACCTTTTATTCCCATTCAATAAACATATGAGAGATTCTAGGAACAAGAGATGTAAGTCACAGTCTTAGGCCTCAAGGATTTCATATAATAAGGGGAATTAAAAGCTGAATACAGTGCAACCAAACCAACTAGATAGTACCCAAAAACATACAAAGTGCTGTGGATATTCAAAAAGAGATGATATTTGAGACGGGCTTTAAATTATAAGTTTTACAACAGAAATTATATTCTGGGCAGAGAAAGAGGAGAAGACAAGAGATCTAAGAGCTTACAGAAGAATCAAATAGACTCAATAAAAGAAGCGTGTCTCCATGTATACATATGTAACAAACCTGCAAGTTGTGCACATGTACCCTACAACTTAAAGTATAATAATAAAAAAAAAGAAGTGTTTCTCATATCCTTTGTTGGAGAAACAAAAAAGTGTGAATAAATGATTAAATAATTACCAAGAATTTCAAAAGAAAAAAGGGAGCCAATTAATGTCAAAAGCTACAGCAGGGTTAAAGAGAGTAAATAGGGAAAATAAAGACAAGGTTATTCAATTTCATTTAGATCCTGGTGGCCTTATCTGACACTGACCTCGGTGGTGAGGTAAAAAATTAGACTGTGAGGTATTCCGGCTTGGAAAAATAAAGGTGGCTCAACATAAAACGCTCATCATGAACAACAACAATTAAGGCAAGGAGAAAAAGAGATCTAAGGGAAGACCTGAACATGTATGCTGACAGAGGGAAAGGAGTCAATGGAAAGATAACCAAGTTAAGAAAGTGACTGGAAACAAAAGCATGGAACAAGGAAAGCTGAGCCTTTCACAGGAGGGGCGCTTTTTTCCTCTGGGGAGGAACACTTCTCTGAGAGATGAGCAAGGGAGTTGAGGGATCCTGAGTGGGATGGGAAAGAAAGTGCCTGCAAATTGAGGAGCATGGGTAGTTGAAGGAGAGGAAGAAATTCAGCAAGAGACAAAAAGAATTCTAGCAGCAACGAGGGCTTATTAGCTGGACTCGGAAATACAAATTTGCAAAGATCCAATCAGCACATTTAGTGACTCCCTAAACCACCGCAGCCTGGAAGGCCATGAGGAGACCTGCCTAAATAACCCAGGTTGCTAGGGCGGAGACCCATACCCAGCCAGCTCGGGCTTCTAGTTCAGTACTCCCGTGACTATCCTGGGTCCTTTTTTCAACAGAATTCTCCTAAAGTTGGTTAAATTTAAAACCTGATGGCCACTTTTAAAGCCATGTTCTTAAAACAATGTAATGAGATACTTTTCCTTAAATACTAAGACAATAAAATATTTAAGAAATTTTTACATGTAAAACATCATCAACTGTGAAAAGTCAGAAGGATTAATTGACACACAAAACTCAGAATGTCACTCACCTGGCGGCTTCCGGAAACCCCATCTTGTAGAGTGTTACAACCACAGCTCCTCCAATGCCTAAATTGTGCTGCAGAGCCACCTTTGCACCGGGAACTTGCCTCTTTCCGGCTTCTCCTCTCAGCTGCCAGCAGAGTTCTGCACACTGAGCAAGACCTAACAAATCGAACACAGAGCACTGAGTCTGTTGGATTAGAAAGCTGCTTCCACCAGCTTTCTCAAGCCAGAAAAGGGATGTTTGTGACTTTAAATTAAAGCATTTGATTAAGCCGAGGCCATGTTTGTGTAAATAGTAACTTCTCTTAAAACACTGAAGGGTTTTGCAGCTAGTTATTTTCTAAATTTCTTTCCTGCACTCTTTCAACTTACTCAACCTGTCGTTTTCTGGCATGTTGAAAGAGAAAACATCGAATCTACAATTCTCTAGTCCAGGGAAAATGGCATAAAAATAATTTAATTTTACCATTTTTAATGTATTAAAAGAAAATAAACAAGGATTTGGAAGTTCACATTCCCTAAAAAGGTTAGCTGGTATGGGAAATTTTTCCTATTATTTTCCTCGAAGTAGTTCCCAACAGGAATGAGTTGTTTTCCAGACCTATTCACAGCTACTCACAAGAAAAGTTCTGGATTCACAAGGATAACATTCTGTCCCCTGAATAATAAAATCAAAGATGTTTAGAGCTGAAAGGAACTTACTGATGTAAACACTGAGGAACAGAAAGGTTAATCTGTGAATGGTTACAAAGCAGGCTAATTCCAGAGGTAAGGTTAGAACCCATGACTCCAGATGTACATTTGTTTGCCTTTCTATCGGACCAGCTATTGAAAGAGAGCTGGATTAAGAATGTTCTATCAGGGCCGGGCGCGGTGGCTCACGCCTGTAATCCCAGCACTTTGGTAGGCCGAGGCGGGTGGATCACGAGGTCAGGAGATCGAGACCATCCTGGCTAACACGGTGAAACCCTGTCTCTACTAAAAATACACACACACACACAAAAAATTAGCCGGGCGTGGTGGCGGGCGCCTCTAGTCCCAACTACTCGGGAGGCTGAGGCAGGAGAATGGCGTGAACCCGGGAGGCAGAGCTTGCAGTGATCCCAGATCGGGCCACTGCACTCCAGCCTGGGCGATAGAGCAAGACTCCGTCTCAAAAAAAAAAAAAAAAAAAAAAGAATGTGTTCTATCAGGACAGACTGGTCTGCAGGTCTACTACTTACAGTGCCTATTCTTCCATGCACATCCCCAGCCACAACTTCCAATTCCTGAGTACCTGTGACAATTTCCTGTATAAACCCCAACTTCCCCAAGAAATTTAACTGCTGCTTTTCATTTCTAAGCAGTGTCTATATATTTACAGACCATGTATCTTAAACACTATTTTAAAATAGGTAGCTCCCAGCGTGGACAACATAGCAAGACCTAATCTCTACTAAAAATAAATTTATTTTATTTATTTATTTTTGAGATGGAGTCTTGCTCTGTTGCCCAGGATAGAGTGCAGTAGCACGATCTTGGCTCACCGCAACCTCCGCCTCCCAGGTTCCAGCGATTCTCCTGCCTCAGCCTGCCAAGTAGCCGGGACTCCAGGCATGCGCCACCACTCCCAGCTAATTTTTCATTTTTTTATTTTTTAGTAGAGACGGGGTTTCACCATATATGCCAGGCTGGTCTTGAACTCCTGACCTCATGATCTGCCCACCTTGGCCTCCCCAAGTGCTGGGATTACAGGCGCAAGCCACCGCACCCGGCCTAAAAATAAAATTTTTTTAAATCAGCCAGGCATGGGGACACGTGTCTGTAGGCCTAGCTACTCAAGAGGCTGAGGAAGGAGGATGGTCTGAGCCCAGGAAGTCAAGGCTGCAGTGAGCTATAATCATGCCACTGCACTCCAGCAGGGCGAGATTATAGGGTGAGACCCTGTCTCAAAAAAAAAGGTAGTTCCACACCTGGTAATAACTTTTTGAATTGTGAACATTTTAGAAATTAATGAGGAAGGTCAAATTGAAATGACTCTATTATACCCAAACTTGGGGACAATCAGTTTTACTGGAAATCTGCCTTTATAAATGAATATGTAAAACAAAAAAGACAAAAAAAATTCAAACTGGTCTTAGATACACTGCTAGTTGTCTTCACAAAAGAACGGATGCAATTTACAACTATTTGAGAAAATACTCGATCTCGCCATTGATAAAAATCAAATAGATACCATTTTACGCCAATCAAATTGGTAAGAATATTTAAAAATGGGAATAATCAATGCAAGCAAAACTACAGCAAGATAGCCACCTCTATACAGAACTGGTCAAAGTTTAAACCAGGACAACCTTTTTGGAAAGCAATGTACAAAGTTATGAAGAGTCTTTAAAATGCCTTCAAAACCATTCCATGGAAATAATCAAATAAATGTAGGGAAAGTTTTACACACAAAGCTATCTGTTCATCATATTGTTATAACAGTGAAAAACTAGATAATCTAGAATTGAAATAACTGGGGAATGGTTATGTAGAGAAGGGCAAAGGGAGCAAATTCTCCTTGGCCCACTGAAGGTTTCCTGAAAAATCAACTTGCAAAAGTCAGATTAATTAGAGAAAGGGTATACAAATTTAACGTGTATACATAGGAGCATTCGGAATAAAGACCCAAAGATACAGGGGAAGTTGTCCATTTTATGCTTAGGTTCAACAAAGTATGGAACAGCCGTGTAGAAATATGACTGGACAAAAAGCATATGATCTAATGCTAATAGACTGAGTGGGGAAACCCAGCCAGGCCTGTCCATCTAGGTTCTTCTTGGCCTCTCTGAACATGCATTCCTTCCTTCTGGGCGTGGGGCAGGAACCTTTCTGGAATGGGGGTCTTATGACCTACAGTCAAACAAGATAGGTCAGATAATTTCTTTATGGCCAGTTTTTACACAGAAAGGTGAAGGAAGTTATAGTAGTATTCTAGGTATTATGACTGGCTTTGGGGAAAAGGGGTTAGGGTTTTCATGATCTGCCTTGAGGAAGAGGGATTCTAGTTTCTATGGCTGGCCTTGGTGGGGAGAATGGGACTGAGAGACAGGAGGCCAGGAGAAGGCCAGAGAAAAATTGTTGCTTCTGAGGCTTTTATTTTGGTGTATTGTTTTCTAAGCCCTAACAGTGATGTAAATTAAAAGCTAGATATAAATAGAAAAAGCAAGCTGTTTTTCCTCTCTACTCAACATACTCACAGCACACTTCTGTGACCAGATGTCGGGAAGTTGAGGGCTTCCCCCAGATACCAAATCGATTCTTTTACAGACACCAATGAGGTATGCTGTAATTCGTTTCAATTCTAACACTATTTACCTGGAGATAGTGTCAGATCCCATGGGTTGAGGGCTGAGTCCCACCAGGCTGTTCATACTTCAGATGCCAAATGCAAGTCCAGGCCACCTGTACTTCCAACCAACTGGTTACAAACCATCTTGCTGCAAACATTTCCTAACAAGATGTTGGTCAACCTTTTTACATGAAAGTAACTGACCTAGGTAGGACTCAGCTACATAGATAAGGGTATACAATCTGGTTGCTTCTAAAAATGAACCATTTGAACATGTATCAAGCATTCTACCAAATGTTAAAGATAACAGAGGATTCACAGTGTAATGTAAATGCAAAGTGCTAACAAAGATAAGGATGTTAAGTGCTATGAATAGACATAGAATGGAAAAGCTATAGGGGATAAAATTTTGAGTTATGATCTGAGGTCTTTTCTTCCTTCTCCTTGAACCTATAAACCTTCCTATACTATCAAGACAGCCAAGTACAATAAAGTCATAATTCGGCTTTAGTTTCAAATTAGACATTTAAATGCTTTTCCAAAAACAACATTAAAAAGCATGGTTTTCTACTATCAGAGCCTGAATTTTTGAGGAAGAAAAGCCTTGTTGAGCTTCAAACAGCAAAAAGTTTTCACAGACTCAGCATACACTGAAGAATGTATATTTATAATAGAGCAGTTTTTCTCTCCAAAAGATAAAAAATTTGTCACGCGCGTCCGTGTGAAGAGACCACCCAACAGGCTTTGTGTAAGCAACAAGGCTGTTTATTTCACCTGGGTGCAGGCGGGCTGAGTCCAAAAAAGGAGTCAGCAAAGGGTGGTGGGATTATCATTAGTTCTTATAGGTTTTGGGAGAGGTGGTGGAGTTAGGAGCAATTTTTTCCGGGCAGGGGGTGGATCTCACAAAGTACGTTCTCAAGGGCAGGGAGAATACTACAAAGTACCTTTTTTTATTATTATACTTTAAGTTCTAGGGTCCATGTGCACAATGTGCAGCTTTGTTACATATGTATACATGTGCCATGTTGGTGTGCCGCACCCATTAACTCGTCATTTACATTAGTATATCTCCTAATGCTATCTCTTCCCCCTTCCCCCACCTGACGACAGGCCCTGGTGTGTGATGTTCCCCACCATGTGTCCAAGTGTTCTCATTGTTCAATTCCCACCTATGAGCGAGAACACGTGGTGTTTGGTTTTCCGTCCTTGTGATAGTTTGCTCAGAATGATGGTTTCCAGCTTCATCCATGTCCCTACAAAGGAGATGAACTCATCCCTTTTTACGGCTGCATAGTATTCCATGGTGTATATGTGCCACATTTTCTTAATCCACTATATCACTGATGGACATGTGGGTTGGTTCCAAGTCTTTGCTATTGTGAATAGTGCCGCAATAAACATATATGTGCATGTGTCTTTATAGCAGCATGATTTATAATCCTTTGGGTATATACACAGTAATGGAATGGCTGGGTCAAACGCGATTTCTAGTTCTAGATCCCTGAGGAATCGCCACACTGTCTTCCATAATGGTTGAACTAGTTTACAGTCCCACCAACAGTGTAAAAGTGTTCCTATTTCTCCACATCCTCTCTAGCACCTGTTGTTCCCTGACTTTTTAATGATTGCCATTCTAACTGGTGTGAGATGGTATCTCATTGTGGTTTTGATTTGCATTTCTCTGATGGCCAGTGATGATGAGCATTTTTTCATGTGTCTGTTGGCTGCATAAATGTCTTCTTTTGAGGAGTGTCTGTTCATATCCTTCACCCACTTTTTGATGGGGTTGTTTGATTTTTTCTTGTAAATTTGTTTAAGTTCTTTGTAGATTCTTTGTAGATATATATATATATATGGTACCATGCTGTTTTGGCTACTGTAGCCTTGTAGTATAGTTTGAAGTCAGGTAGCATGATGCCTCCACTTTGTTCTTTTGGCTTAGGATTGTCTTGGCAATGCGGGCTCTTTTTTGGTTTCATATGAACTTTAAAGTAGTTTTTTCCAATTCTGTGAAGGTCATTGGTAACTTGGTGGGGATGGCACTGAATCTATAAATTACCTTGGGCAGTATGGCCATTTTCACAATATTCATTCTTCCTATCCATGAGCATGGAATGTTCTTCCATTTGTTTGTATCCTCTTTTATTTCGTTGAGCAGTGGTTTGTAGTTCTCCTTGAAGGGGTCCTTCACATCCCTTGTAAGTTGGATTCCTAGGTATTTTATTCTCTTTGAAGCAGTTGTGAATGGGAGTTCACTCATGATTTGGCTGTTTGTCTGTTATTGGTGTATAGGAATGCTTGTGATTTTTGCACATTGATTTTGTACCCTGAGACTTTGCTGAAGTTGCTTATCAGCTTAAGGAGATTTTGGGCTGAGACGATGGGGTTTGCTAAATATACAATCATGTCATCTGCAAACAGAGACAATTTGACTTCCTCTTTTCTGAATTGAATACCCTTTATTTCTTTCTCCTGCCTGATTGCCCTGGCCAGAACTTCCAACACTATGTTGAATAGGAGTGGTGAGAGAGGGCATTCCTGTCTTGTGCCAGTTTTCAAAGGGAATGCTTCCAGTTTTTGCCCATTCAGTATGACATTGGCTGTGGGTTTGTCATAAACAGCTATTATTTTGAGATATGTCCCATCAATACCTAGTTTATTGAGAGTTTTCAGCATGAAGGGCTGTTGAATTTTGTCAAAGGCCTTTTCTGCATCTTTGAGATAATCATGTGGTTTTTGTGTTTGGTTCTGTTTATATGATGGATTATGTTTACTGATTTGCATATGTCAAACCAGCCTTGCATCCCAGGGATGAAGCCAACTTGATCATGATGGATAAGCTTTTTGATGTGTTGCTGGATTTAGTTTGCCAGTATTTTATTGAGAACTTTTGCATCAATGTTCATCAGGGATATTGGTCTAAAATTCTCTTTTTTTGTTGTGTCTCTGCCAGGCTTTGGTATCAGGATGATGCTGGCCTCATAAATTGAGTTAGTGAGGATTCCCTCTTTTTCTATTGATTGGAATAGTTTCAGAAGGAATGGTACCAGCTTCTCTTTGTGCCCTGGTAGAATTCGGCTGTGAATCTGTCTGGTCCTGGACTTTTTTTGGTTTGTAGGCTATTAATTATTGCCTCAATTTCAGAGCCTGTATTGGTCTATTCAGGGATTCAACTTCTTCCTGGTTTAGTCTTGGGAAAGAATTTCATATCCAGCCAAACTAAGCTTCAAAAGTGAAGGAGAAATAAAATCCTTTACAGATGAGCAAATGCTGAGAGATTTTGTCACCACCAGGCCTGCCTTAGAAGAGCTCCTGAAGGAAGCACTAAACATGGAAAGGAACAACCGGTACAAGCCACTGCAAAAACATGCCAAATTGTAAAGATCATCGATGCTAGGAAGAAACTGCATCAACTAATGAGCAAAATAACCAGCTAACATCATAATGACCGGATCAAATTCACACATAACAATATTAACCTTAAATGTAAATGGGCTAAATGCTCCAATTAAAAGACACAGACTGGCAAATTGGATAAAGAGTCAAGACCCATCAGTGTGCTGTATTCAGGAGACTCATCTAACATGCAAAGACACACATAGGCTCAAAATAAAGGGATGGAGGAAAATCTACCAAGCAAATGGAAAACAAAAAAAAGCAGGGGTTGCAATCCTAGTCTCTGATAAAACAGACTTTAAACCAACAAAGATCAAAAGAGACAAAGAAGGCCATTACATAATGGTAAAGGGATCAATTCAACAAGAAGAGCTAACTATCCTAAATACATATTCACCCAATACAGGAGCACCCAGATTAATAAAGCAAGTCTTTAGAGACCTACAAAGAGACTTAGACTCCCACACAATAATAATGGGAGACTTTAACACCCCACTGTCAACATTAGATCAACAAGACAGAAAGTTAACAAGGATATCCAGGACTTGAACTCAGCTCTGCACCAAGCAGCCCTAATAGACATCTACAGAACTCTCCACCCCAAATCAACAGAATATGTATTCTTCTCAGCACCACATCACACTTATTCCAAAACTGACCATGTAGTTGGAAGTAAACCACTCCTCAGCAAATGTAAAAGAACAGAAATTATAACAAACTGTCTCTCAGATCACAGTGCAATCAAACTAGAACTCAGGATTAAGAAACTCACTCAAAACCGCTCAACTACATGGAAACCGAACAGCCTGCTCCTGAATGACTACTGGGTACACAACGAAATGAAGGCAGAAATAAAGATGTTCTTTAAAACCAATGAGAACAAAGACACAACATACCAGAATCTCTGGGACACATTTAAAGCAGTGTGTAGAGGGAAATTTATAGCACTAAATGGCCACAAGAGAAAGCAGGAAAGATCTAAAATTGACACCCTAACATCACAATTAAAAGAACTAGAAAAGCAAGAGCAAACACATTCAAAAGCTAGCAGAAGGCAAGAAATAACTAAGATCAGAGCAAAACTGAAGGAGATAGAGACACAAAAAAACCCTTCAAAAAATCAATGAATCCAGGAGCTAGTTTTTTGAAGAGATCAACAAAATTGATAGACAGCTAGCAAGACTAATAAAGAAGAAAAGAGAGAAGAATCAAATAGACGCAATAAAAAATGATAAAGGGGATATCATCACCGATTCCACAGAAATACAAACTACCATCAGAGAATACTATAAACACCTCTACTCAAATAAACTAGAAAATCTAGAAGAAATGGATAAATTCCTGGACACATACAGCTTAGTTTGGCTGGATATGAAATTCTGGGTTGAAAATTCTTTTCTTTAAGAACGTTGAATATTGGCCCCCACTCTCTTCTGGCTTGTGGAGTTTCTGCCAAGAGATCCGCTGTTAGTCTGATGGGCTTCCCTTTGTGGGCAACTCGACCTTTCTCTGTGGCTGCCCTTAATATTTTTTCCTTCATTTCAACTTTAGTGAATCTGACAATTATGTGTCTTGGAGCTGCTCTTCTCGAGGAGTATCTTTGTGGCGTTCTCTGTATTTCCTGAATTTGAATGTTGGCCTGCCTAGCTAGGTTGGGGAAGTTCTCCTGGATAATATCCTGAAGAGTGTTTTCCAACTTGGTTCCATTCTCCCCGTCACTTTCAGGTACACCAATCAGACGTAGATTTGGTCTTTTCACATAGTCCCATATTTCTTGGAAGCTTTGTTCGTTTCTTTTTATTCTTTTTTCTCTTAACTTCTCTTCTCACTTCATTTCATTCATTTGATCTTCAATCACTGATATCCTTTCTTCCACTTGATCAAATCAGCTACTGAAGCTTGTGCATGTGTCACATAGTTCTCGTGCCATGGTTTTCAGCTCCATCAGGTCATTTAAGGTCTTCTCTATGCTGTTTATTCTAGTTAGCCATTTGTCTAATCTTTTTTCAAGGTTTTTAGCTTCTTTGTGATGGGTCTGAACGTCCTCCTTTAGCTCGGAGAAGTTTGTTACTACCGATCGTCTGAAGCCTTCTTCTCTCAACTCGTCAAAGTCATTCTCTGTCCAGCTTTGTTCCATTGCTGGTGAGGAGCTGTGCTCCTTTGGAGGGAAGAGGCGCTCTGATTTTTAGAATTTTCAGCTTTTCTGCTCTGGTTTCTCCCCATCTTTGTGGTTTTATCTACCTTTGGTCTTTGATGATGGTGACGTACAGATGGGGTTTTGGTGTGGATGTCCTTTCTGTTTGTTAATTTTCCTTCTAACAGTCAGGACCCTCAACTGCAGGTCTGTTGGAGTTTGCTGGAGGTCCACTCCAGACCCCGTTTGCCTGGGTATCACCAGCGGAGGCTGCAGAACAGCAAATATTGCAGAATGGCAAATGTTGCTGCCTGATCCTTCCCTTGGACGCATCATCTCAGAGGGGCACCCGGCTGTATGAGGTGTCGGTCAGCCCTTACTGGGGCTACCTACTGGGAGGTGTCTCCCAGGTAGGTTACTCAGGGGTCAGGGACGCACTTGAGGCAGTCTGTTCGTTCTCAGATCTCAAACTCCGTGCTGGGAGAACCACTACTCTCCTCAAAGCTGTCAGAAAGGGACGTTTAAGTCTGCAGAAGTTTCTGCTGCCTTTTGTTCAGCTATGCCCTGCCCCCAGAGGTGGAGTCTACAGAGGCAGGCAGGCCTCGTTGAGCTGCGGTGGGCTCCACCCAGTTCAAGCTTCCCGACCACTTTGTTTACCTACTCAAGCCTCAGCAATGGCGGACACCCCTCCCCAAGCCTCGCTGCCGCCTTGCAGTTTGATCTCAGACTGCTGTGCTAGCAGCGAGCGAGGCTCCATGGGTGTGGGACCCTCCAAGCCAGGCGTGGGATATGATCTCCTGGTGTGCCGTTTGCTAAGACCGTTGGAAAAGCGCAGTATTAGGGTGGGAGTGTCCCGATTTTCCAGGTACCATCTGTCACGGCTTCCCTTGGCTAGGAAAGGGAATTCCCCGACCCCTTGTACTTCCCGGGTGAGGCAATGCCCTGCCCTGCTTCAGCTCACACTCTGTGGACTGCACCCACTCTCCAACAAGCCCCAGTGAGATGAACCTGGTACCTCAGTTGGAAATGCAGAAATCACCCATCTTCTGCATCACTCACGCTGGGAGCTGTAGACTGGAGCTGCTCCTATTTGGCCATCTTGGAACCTTCTTAAGGGCGGGGAGGGTATATTGTACAAAGGACATTCACAAGGGCGGGCGAACATCACAAAGTAGACTATCGCAAGGGTGAGGAGGATGTATTGTCACAAAGTCAATTGATCAGTTAGAGTGGGGCAGGAACAGATCACAATGGTGGCATGTCATCAGTTAAGGCAGGAACAGACTATTTTCACTTCTTTTGTGGATCTTCAGCTGCTTCAGGCCATCTGGATGTATACGTGCAGGTCACAGAGGATATGATGGCTTAGTTTGGGCTCAGAGGCCTGACAAAATTACCTATCACATGTAAAATATATTTCAAAAACAAAAGTAAAATACAGTAGTGCCCTCACATCCATGGTTTCACTTTCCAGTTTCAGTTACCCTCAGCCGATTACAGTCTAAAAATATTGAATAGAAAATGCCAGAAATAAACAATTCATAAGTTTTAAGTTGCATGCTGTTCTGAGTAGCATGATAAAATCTCGCACCATTCAGCTCCATCCCACCTGGGATGTGAATCATCCCTTTGCCCAGCATATCCAAGTGGTACATCCTACCCACCCATTAGTCAGTTAGTAGCTATCTTTGTTATTAGAACGACTGTGATGGGTATTGCAGTGCTCGTGTTCAAGTCATCCTTAGTTTACTTAATGATGGCCCCAAAGCACAAGAGGAGTGAAGTGGCGATTCAGATGTGCATACAAGTGCTTCCTTTAAGTGAAAAGGTGGAAGTTCCCAACTTTAAGGGAAAAAAATGATATGCTGAGGTTGCTAAGATCTACGGTAACAATGAATCTTCTACCCGTGAAATTGTGAAGAAAGAAAAAGGGGCCAGGTGTGGTGACTCACGCCTGTAATCCCAGCTTTTGGGGAGGCCGAGGAGAGAGGACCGCTTGAGCCCAGGACTTTGAGACCAGCCTGGGAAGCATAGGGAGACCCCACCTCTACAAAAGAAAAAATAAAATAAAATTAGCTGGGCATAATGGTATGCACCTGTGGTCCCAGCTACTTGGGAGACTGAGGTGGGAGGATCACTTGAGCCCAAGAAGTAGAGACTGCAGTGAGCATGTTTGCACCATGTTTGCACTGCACTTCAGCCTGGGCAACAGGGGAAGACTCTACCTCAAAAAAAAAAAAGAAGGCATGACAGCTCATGCCTATAATCTCAGCACTTTGGAAGGCCAACATGGGCGGATCGCTTTAGCCCAGGAGTTTGAGACCAGCCTAGGCAGCATGGCAAAAGCCCATCTCTACCAAAAATGTAAAAAATTAGCCAGTATGAAGGTGTGTGCCTGTAGTCCCAACTACTTGGGAGACTGAGATAGGAGAATCATTTGAGCCCAAGAAATCGAGGCTACAACGAGCTGTGATCATGCCACTGCACTCCAGCCAGAGCAACAGAGCAAAACCCTGATTTCAAAAATTAAAAAAAGAAATAGAAATAGAAATTCAGGGCTTTCTCCTAGTTATCTCTAGCTAGCAACAGGTATCTAGAGTAGACACCGTCTCCTGGGCTCCATTTGTCCTGGCACAGAGTTTAATGATAAAATTTACCTCTCCTCACATTGCAGTGGTAAAAATGCAAAACTCTGGGCAATGGAAATAAGGATGGGTAGCCTGGAGGATATGCTGAAAGGTAAAATAGAAACTTTGGTGAAAAGCTAATCAGCCCTTACTGACTTGCTGGCTTTTTAAGAGCTTATATTGGATTTAGGTCTTACCAGTCATTGTCCTAGGATTTATTTTGGCAACCTCTTACAGAGTAGACAAGCTAAGCCATGGCTTGATTTGAAAATGCTAGGTCCCTTGGCTAAAATTCCACTTATTCTCACATCATTTTCACCCAAATTCTTAAGACCTGAGAAGTTTATAATGCCTTTAAAAGTACTGAAACATGTAAACAAAAATCACAGGATAGAATAATAATATACGTGTCATTAAAAACATCAAGAATTATGTGAATGCAGAAAAAGAAATAATTACTTCCCATAGGAGATCAGAGAATCTTACAATAGAATTGAAAAGGATCTATGAATTCATCAAATCCAAGGCCCAACAGATGGGCAAACTTCTCCTTACAACATTCCTATCAAGTTGTTACATGTATTTTTTGTGCACAGCCTCTGTGACAGGTAAACGCATGCTCTCAGGAGGCAACCTATTCCATTTTTGAGAAGCCATGTTAGAAAGTTCTGTCTTGTATCCGGCCAAAATCTAACTTCCAATGAATTCTTCCTAATGATCCTAATTCTTCCCACATTAAACAAATGTATTCCCTTTGCTCCATGCCACGTTCTAGATGTTAAAGGAGCAATAATATATTCAACTATCCCTTTAAATATGCAATGTATTGCGCACCGTTCAAGGTAGAGAGACAAATGAAATATGCATCCTGACTTCATAGGCTGTTAAATAGGGAAGTTTTTTTTTCTCTTTCTTTTCTTTTTTTTTTTTTTTTTTTTGAGACAGAGTCTTGCTCTGTCGCCCAGGCTGGAGTGCAGTGGCGCAATCTCGGCTCACTGCATGCTCTGCCGCCTCCCAGGTTCACGCCATTCTCCTGCCTCAGCCTCCCGAGTAGCTGGGACTACAGGTGCCTGCCACCACACCCAGCTAATTTTTTGTATTTTTAGTAGAGACGGGGTTTCACCATGTTAGCCAGGATGGTCTCGATCTCCTGACCTCATGATCTGCCCGTCTTGACCTCCCAAAGTGCTGGGATTACAGGCATGAGCCACCACACCCGGCCTAAATAGGGAAGTTTTTTTAAACCTTATAAATAATTATAATATATACTATGAGCATAAATGTCAAAAGAAAAGTACTGAGAAAGTATAGGAGTTCAGAAAAGGGAAAGATTAATTCAATCTATGGAAAGAATCAGTGAAACAAGAAAAGCTTCATAAGGTGGATAACATTTGAGAGAGCACTTGAAGATGTGCGTTTCCACTGAGGAAAGGACACTGAAGCACAGCATAATGGTTAAGACCCTGGAAGCTAGGAATACATAGCCTGCGTTTGAATCTTAGCTTTGCCGCTCTCTAGCTGGATGACTTCATACAAATCATTTAAACTCTCCATGCCTCTATTTTCTTCTTCTGTAAAACAGAAAAATTGATATGAAAATTGAATGCACTTGTACATGAAGTGTACTTAGAACAGTGTATTATTATTGGGAAAATAACAAAGGTAGAGTTTGTATAGGCAAGAAGGAATTAAACCTGTTTGGTAAAAGCAAACAGTTTGGTTTAAACGTGCTTCCTCTTTGTGCATCTCCTTCCCCAAAACTCAAGTAGATAGAAATGCTGGCAAAACACCAGGCATATGATGGGATTTAGCAAATCTTCGTGACCCTGCCATCCTCCTTTCCCTTTTTCCCCTCTTCATACTTCTGCTTTGTGCTTCCCCTACAGCACATTCTGCCTTGTATTATAATTACTTATTTAAATGTATAAGTATTTGTGTTCTTGTATTATCTGCCTCTTACACACTTCCTGAGGCTAGTAGTTACCTTGTATATCCTAACCCTAGCCCTCAAATCTGGCTATGCATGAGAAGCTCTGGGGGAACTTTAAAAAAATATAAATTGTTTAGGACCAACCCAGACCCAAGAAAATGTCTAAGGGTAGGACAGGAACATATATATATATATATTTTATTTATATATATATATATATTATATAGAGAACATATACAATATATATAATAGAACATACATAATTATATATAATATATAGGACATATATAATATATATATTATATATAGAACATATATTTTTTATATATATATATATATAATTTTTTTTTTTTGGAGACAAGGTCTGGCTCTACCACACAGGTTGGAGTGTAGTGGCATGATCTCAGCTCACTGCAACTTCTGCCTACTGGGCTCAAGCTATCCTCCCACCTCAGGCTCCCGAGTAGCTGGGACTACAGGTATGCACCATCACGCCTGGCTAATTTTTGCATTTTTTGTAGAGACAGGGTTTCACCATCTTGCCCAGGTTGGTCTCGAACTCCTGAGCTCAAGCGATCTGCCCGCCTCAGCCTCCCAAAATGCTGACATTATAGGCATAAGCCACCACACTCAGGCAGGAACATAGACTTTTAAAAGCTTCAGGAGGCTCCGAATTGGTCTATGAGTAGACCTCGTATTTCACAGCCCTACAGTACCTAATGATGAGGTGGGTGCACAATAAGTCACTACTGAACTGATGTTGACTGAATAACAGAAGATCAGGACCTAACACTAGGTTGAAGCCTACTGGAAAGGCACAGAGGCCTTTCTTAAAGGCCTAAAAGGCCATGCTGAACTACGACAAAAGGCCAAACTAAAAAAACCCACTTCTAGCTTCAAAGTAATCAATAATCCTTTGTCAGGAGCTTTATCTCAAAGGCACTTTCATGTCCTTTCAGTAGATTACAGACATTAATATGGATTTTTTAAAAAGTAGAGATAGCTAAGAATAAACTAAAGCCAAATTTTACTTATTCTTTTTTTTTTTTTTGGTAGAAACCAGGGTCTCGCTTTGTTGCCCTGGCTGGTCTCGAACTCCTGGCTTCAAGCTATCCTCTTGCCTTGGCCTCCCAATGTGCCGGGATTATGGGCATGAGCCACCATGTCCAACCTTTATTCATTTAAAACAAGTGATCAGGCTGGGTGTGACAGCTCACGCCTGTAATCCCAGTACTTTGGAAGGTGGATCACTTGAGGTCAGTAGTTTGAGGCCAGCCTGGCCAACATGGTGAAACCCCATCTCTACTAAAAATACAAAAATTAGCCGGACGTGGTGATGGGTCCCTGTAATCCCAGCTACTCCAGAGGTTGAGGCAGAAGAATCACTTGAACCTGGGAGGCGGAGGTTGC
Source organism: Symphalangus syndactylus (assembly GCF_028878055.3). Classification (NCBI taxonomy): domain Eukaryota; kingdom Metazoa; phylum Chordata; class Mammalia; order Primates; family Hylobatidae; genus Symphalangus; species Symphalangus syndactylus. Next base: position 42,564,885 of record NC_072434.2, on the reverse strand, counting down.
AGTGAGCTGAGATCATACCACTGTACTCCAGCCTGGGCAACAGAGTAAGACTCTGTCTCAAAAAAAAAAAAAAAAAAAAAAAAAAAAGTGTTCAGTAGGTGTTGGACAGTATATGTAAAAGCACTTTGAAAACTGGAAGAAAATACGACATTATTACCTGAACACTAATGTGTTTTTTGTCATACGATCACTGCAAAGTAATCAAAAAAAGTTCAAGTTTAATGTAATTTTCCTGAATGGAAATCTAAAAGGAATTAATGTTTTTAAACTAACAATGAACAAAAGAATACTTAATTCGAATGCTGAAAAGTACAATTTTCTTCTATTATTGAGACTGTTATGGCAGCTAGAAACTTTCATCCAGATCTAAACAAAATCAGAAACCAGTATCACGAAGCTTTAACTTTTAAAGCTAATTCCCCAATACTGAGTTCCCAACCAAAGTAGCACTGTCTTACAATTGAATTAATACCATTTACAGAAGAGAATCTTACACTCTCATCACGAGGCTTAACACATTTTGGAACTTCGCTTGACCATTTTCTGAACCTCTTAGAATCCTATTGCAGTTTGTTATCCAAGTAACTAGAGAAAAAATGTTTAAGCTACTCATAACTGTCATTGTGATATAAATTCAAGGAGTCTGAATTCTTTCTTGGGGCACATTACAGCTAATGGCCATGTGCCAAATTTACTTGAAATATATCCAAATCCTTAATATGCAGCAAGGAAACATTTACTTTTCAATAATTCCTCATCCCAATTCAGACTACATACTCAAATGTTAGAAAGGGTTATCAAAGGATACTGCAGGAAATGCGAGTCTCTCTTTGAATATTTAAAAATTGAGTAAATTCTATCTTCCTGGGGTGTTTTAGGTTACCTTTTCAGTACCCAGGGAAGAAAAACAGATGACCTGTCAAGACTGGCAAAATTTTTAACATTTGAGGAAAAAATCCAGTATTAACAAGACTGAAGGAAAAGAGGCACTCTCTTACTCTGCTGTTGGAAATATACACTGATACAATCTTTTCTGAAGAAAATTTGGCAATCTCCACTGATTTTTAAATGTATACTACCCTTTGACACAATGAGTCCACTGTTTGAAATTTATCCTCTGGATATACCTGCAAAAGTATGGAAAGACATAGGTAGCTGGGACCACAGACATGCGCCACCACGCCTGACTAATTTTTGTATTTTTTGTAGAGATGGGGTTTCACCATGTTGCCCAGGCTGGTCTCAAACTCCTGGGCTCAAGCAATCCCCCTACCTCGGCCTCTTGGGTAGCTGGGACTACTGGTGCATGCTATTGCTCCCAGTTAATTTTTTAATATTTTGTAGAGACAAAGTCTTGCTTTGCTGCCCAGGCCGGTCTCAAATTCCTGGCTTCAAGCAATCCTCCCACCTCAGCCTCCCAAAGTGCTGGGATTACAAGCGTGAGCTACTGCACCTGGCCTTTTTGACAGTTACTCATATGGATCTCTCCTATGACCCAGAAATTTTGCTCCAAGTTATCAACCCAAGAGAAATAAAAGTATATGTCTCCAAATAGACTTTTATACAAACATTCATAGCAATTTTATTCATGCAGCCCTAAACAGGAAACAATTCAAATAGCCATCCACAGGACAATGGATAAGCAAACTGATATATTTCAACAATAGAATACTACTTGGCAATAAAAAAGAACTACTGATAAAAAGAAAAACTTGGATTAATTTTATAATCTGCTGAGTGAAAGAAGGCAAACACAAAAGAAAATATACATGTGCTGTATGATTCCATTTATATGAAGTTCTAGGATCAGCAAAACTAATCTACCATGAGAGAAGTCAAACATCTCAGCCTGGTGGTGGTGGAGAGTGAGAGAGAAGTGTTTCAGGGAGGCCAGAGGATTGACTGGAAATAGACAGGCTAGAACTTTTGGGGGTAATGAAAATGTTTTTGATCTTGTTTTGGCTGGTTGCTACCTGGATGTATATAATTTTCAAAAACAATTATCGATTTAAAGTGTATAATTCAGTAGTTTTTAGTGTATTCACAAAGTTGTGCAACTATCACCACAGTCAATTTTAGGACATTTTCATCATCTCAAAAAGAAACTCCAACCCTTTAGTTATCTCTCTCCTGTGTTCCCTAGTCCAAAGCAATCACTAATCTATTTTCTGTCTCTATGGATTTGCCTATTCTGGACATGTCATAAAAATGGAATTTAAAAATGTTTTCAAGGTTCATCTATATTGCAGCATATTTCAGTACCTCATTCCTTTCATGGCCAAAAAATATTCCATAGTATAAATATACCACATTTTGGCCGGACACAGTGGCTCCTGGGAGGCCGAGGCAGGCGGACCATTTGAGGTCAGGAGTTTGAGACCAGCCTGGCCAACATAATGAAACTCTGTCTCTACTAAAAATACAAAAATTAGCTGGGCATGGTGGCAGGTGTCTGTAATCCCACATACTCAGGAGGCTGAGGCAGGAGAATCACTTGAACCAGGGAGGCAGAGGTTGTAGTGAGCCAAGATCGCACCACTGCACTCTAGCCTCGGGGACAGAGTGAGACTGTCTGGAAAAAAATCTAAAAAAATAAAAATAAATATACCACATTTTGCTCATCAGTTGATGATAGACATCTGGCTTGTTTCCAGCTTTTGACTATTATGAATAATGCTGCTGTAAACACTCGTGTACACATTTTTGTGAGAACTGTGCATTTTTTTTTTCCAATTCCCATTTATTTTTGGCTCTTGGAGCAATGTCACATTTTCAATATGAAAAAAAGCAGCAAGTTCAAAATAGAAATCTGTAGTGTGGGACAGAACAAAACCAAGTGTAAGCGGGAAAAAAGCAACAGCAAAAGGAAGATAGGAGATGTTGCAAAGAAGATGGAGGAGGGTTCCCCTTTCCTCTGGGGAATGACTCAAACACTGATGTGACAGTATATACCATCCCACATAAAGTCAGGGATGTTAATCCTTTTTGGGGGTTAAGAAAAGGTGGAGATTAGGAGGGCATTTCTGGAGGCCTAGGCACCAAGGCTGATCTCTTTCCCCCCTTGATCTCTTTTTCTAATCAGGGGAAAGGGAGGAATTCAATATGTGAGAGAGGTAGAGTCAGAGAGGGAAAGATTCCACTTGACAAAGTGGGGAAGACCTCTCCAAAGGGCAGAGCTTGGAGGGAGACTGAAAATGGAGAAAATACTGCTAACACCTCCCTTGAAGCTGAGAAATGGAAAATGGAAATACCTGGAAATTATGACTTTAATAGCCTGGATTTCCCTCTCCAAAACTTTTAGGATGGAAAATCCCATCCCCTTCCTTGCAGTGACTTCTACCTGCCACCTTCTACCATCTTTCGCTTTGGGATTAGGATGGTGGCCATTATCCACATGGGCTTTCAAAACCCAGTTGGTTCTAAATGAGATCTGGATGAGACCCAGCTTCTTGGAAATTTTAAAAAGGAGGAAATATTAACTGGACAGATGGAAGGGATGGGCACCAGAAGGAAATACAGGGCCACCCAGAGTGGCAGAAACCTAGGCTTCCCAGAGTGGAAAGAGAAAGGAAACATTCAACAAACAAGTACTTATTGAGTGCCTACTACGTGCTAGGCACTGTTCTAGATCTAGATTTGTGTTTGAGGCAGCAAACACAAATTCTGAGGGAGAGAAAAGGGGCAGGTGAGTAAGATGGCTAAGGGAACTGAGAAGCCTGAGGCGGTGGGGGCTCTGCCTTAGGCCTCCTCTTCAGCCTCCTCACCAAAATCCTCCTCCTCTTCTGTGGTGGCATCCTGGTACTGCTGATACTCAGAGACAAGGTCGTTCATGTTGCTCTCAGCCTTGGTGAACTCTTATCTCACCCATGCCCTCGCCTGTGTACCAGTGGAGGAAGGCCTTCCAGGGGAACCTGGCAGTGAACTGCTCCAAGATGTGCCTGAAGAGCTCCTGGATGGCTGTGCTGTTGCCGATTAAGGTGACCGCCATCTTGAGGCCATGAGGTGGGATGTCACAGACAGCTGTCTTGATGTTGTTGGGGATCCATTCCACAAAGTAGCTGCTGTTCTGGTTCTGCACGTTGAGCATCTGCTCATGGACATCCATCCACAAAGACAGCAGCCACAGTGAGATATAAGCTGTAGCAGGGGTCACAGGCAGCCATTATGTTCTTGGCATCGAAATCCTGCTGGATGAGTTCAGGCACTGTGAAAGCTCGATGCTGCTGGCTTCCACAGCTGGTGAGAGGGCAAAGCCAGCCATGAAGTAGTGGAGACATGGCAAGGGCACAGTTTGACTGCCAACTTACGGAGGTCAGCATTGAGCTGGCCAGGGAAGTGGAGATAGGTGGTAACACTGCTTATGGTAGCTGAGACAAGGTGGTTCAAGTCCCCATAGTTTGGTGTGGTCAGCTTCAAAGTGAGGAAGTAGATGTCATAGAGGGCCTCGTTGTCAATGCAGTAGGTCTCATCTGTGTTCTCTACCGACTGATGGACGGAGAGGGTGATGTTGTAGGGCTGAACCATGGTGTCAGACACTTCGGGTGGAGGCACCACACTGAAGGTGTTCATCATGCAATCAGGGCACTCTTCTCGGATCTTGCTGATAAGCAGAGTACCCATTCCAGAGCCCATTGAGTGGGTCAGCTGGAAACCCTGCAGGCAGTCACACCTCTCTGCCTCCTCCTGCACCACATCTACAACTGAAGCAATCAGCTTGGCCCCTTCTATGTAGTGGCCTTTGGCCCAGTTGTTGCCTGCTCTAGACTGACCAAAAAACAAAGTTGTCTGGTTTAAGCACCTGGCCAAAAAGGCCTGAGCTAGCAGAGTCCACGGTCCCAGGTTCTAGATCCACCAGGATAGCACAAGGAACATATTTGCCATCTGTGGCTTCACTGTAGTACATGGAGACACAGTCCAGCTGCAGATCACTGTCCCGTGTTAGGTGCTGGTGGGGTCGATTTCACATTCATCACTGATCACATCCCAGCACTTGCCACACTGACTGGCCTGGATGTGCACGATTTCCCTCATGGTTAAAATTTATTTTAATTTTTTTGCTCACCTCAAGGTATGCATGGGGCAAGAAAATATGTAATTTTTTTTCTCTGCTAGTTGCAAGCTGAAAGGATGGAATGCACCCCAGAGGCTAGAGCAGCAAGGTGCAAACGCGGCAGCAGGAAGGTTCTGAGAGGCAGAACTGTGCATTTTATTGTATAAAAATTAGATCTAAATTTTAATAACAAATATAGATACGAAAAATTATATTGTTACTATAAAGCATGATTTCTGAGTATTTCAGTGGATGGCAGAACAAAAATATCTAATAATGGCAATCAAGCAAATTATAATAAAAACATGCTATTTCACAGGAGAAAAACGTTGTATGTCAACAAGAACAACTAAAATGAAATATCATATTCATCTCCTAATGAAACAGAGGTTTCCTAGATGAGTAAGGAAGCTGTCTGAAAGGAGGATTTAAGTCACTTCTTTACACACAAACTACAACATAACTCTTAAAGGCTTCAGTGACCATACCACAGGAATATTTATTATCATCCAGACATCTCCATGTCCCATTAGCAACAAAATCAACACTGAAGTATGATCTAATTCTTTTGAGGAATAAAGAAAACAGTTTAGTCTATTTACCAAAGGCAGAAAATAGTTTTAAAATAATGTCTGTGTAGCATTGGGCAAAACATTTATATACAGATACAGTACCTTGAGGGTGTCACACTAGAAAATAAATCTTCTTTACAAATTAAAGAACATTCTTTTCTAAAAATGGTTAAAAATTATTTTTCATACTGTGATAAAAACAAAAAGTTTGGGCTGGGCGCGTTGGCTCATGCCTGTAATCCCAGAACTTTGGGAGGCCGAGGCGGCCAGATCATAAGGTCAGGAGTTCAAGACCAGCCTCACCAACCTGGTGAAACCCCATCTCTACTAAAAATACAAAAATTAGCTGGGCGTGGTGGCACATGCCCGTAATCCCAGCTACTTGGGAGGCTGAGGCAGAAGAATCGCTTGAACCTGGGAGGCGGAGGTTGCAGTGAGCCAAGATTGCGCTACTGCACTCCAGGCTGGGCGACAGAGCAAGATTCCGTTTCAAGAAAAAATAAAAGAAAAAAAAACAAGAGGTTTATTACTGGCAAACAAACAAACAAGAACCAGTTTAGTAGATCCATCATGGCTCCCTTTTGTAGTTGGGAAGAAAATTCTGGAAGTTATTGTGTTCCTACCCTTTTTGGGGGACTCTACTATATACTTTACATACATATATTTCCTCATTTAATCCACAGAACAGCCTTATAAGGTAGGTACTATATTCCCATTCTATAGATAAGAAACTAGGATTAACTGGCTAAGCTACATACTAAAGAGAGTGAAAAGGCTAGGTTCAAACCCAAGACTTCATTCATACAGAACACATACCTATAATTCAGGTACATCCCTTACATATATATCACTTGCCATTCATAGCCACTATTTCTACAAGTGTACCTGCACTATTATTGCCACTTTCTCACTTATAATACTTTCTGAATCTCATCTGCTTCCATGCAAAACACTTCTTCAAAATTGCTCCAGGATTGCCAACGACTTTGTAACAGCCAAATCCGAAGGACACTTTTCATTCTTTATCTAACTTTTGTGGCCTGATCTCTTACTTTTGAAACACTCTCCTTCCTTGGATAACTGAGCATTCCCTCTCATTATTCTTAAATGGTTCTTCTTCTCCACCTATACCTTTAATTTTTTTTTTTTTTTTTTGAGATGGAGTCTCGCTCTGTCATCCAGGCTGGAATGCAGTGGCACGATCTCGGCTCAGCAAGCTCCGCTTCCCGGGTTCACACCATTCTCCTGCCTCAGCCTCCCAAGTAGCTGGGACTACAGGCACCCGCCACTGCGCCCAGCTAACTTTTTGTATTTTTAGTAGAGACGGTGTTTCACCACGTTAGCCAGGATGGTCTTGATCTCCTGACCTCATGATCCGCCCGCCTCAGCCTCCCGAAGTGCTGGGATTACAGGCATGAGCCACCGCGCCCGGCCCCTATACCTTTAATTTTGATGTCCACTAAAATTTAGGGTTTTATCCTTGATGTCTTGTGCTAGATTTATTTTCAACTCCAGAATTTCTATTTCTATTTTCTATAATTTCCTTGGTTTTTTGTTTTTTATTTTTATTTTTTTGTTTTTTTACACTCTGTTCCCCAGGCTGGAATGCTGGAATGCAGTGGCGCAATCACAGTTCACTGCAGCTTTAACCTCCTGGGCTCAAGTGATCCTCCTGCCTCAGTCTCCCAAGTAGCTGGGATGACAGGTGCACGCCACCACACTCAGCCAATTTTTTATTTTTAGTAGAAAGGAGGTCTCACTATGTTGCCTGGGCTAGTTTCGAACTCCTGGGCTCAATCCTCCCACTTTGGCCTCCCAAAGTGCTGGGATTACAGGTGTGACCCACTGTGCCTGGTTGTCTTTTTTATAATTTCCATTTATTCATATTCTCTACCTGGAGAAACACTGTTCTCATACTTTCCTTTAGTTCTTTATGTATGGTTTCCTTTAATATATTTAAAATAGCTAGTTAAAGTCTTTGTCTAGTAAGTCCAATGTTTTGGCTTCCTTGGGGATAGTTTCTATTGACTGCTTTTTTTCCTAGGTATATAGGTCACCCTTTATTGTTTATCTGCAAGTCTTTCTTTTTTTGTTGTTGAAAACTGGACATTTTAAATAATATAATGTAGCTTCTCTAAAAATCAATCAAATCCTCCTCTTTCCCAGTTTGTTGTTGTTGTTGCTGTTTATTGTTGTGGTTGTTTATTTAGTGACTTTTCCAAGCTAATTCTATGAAGTCTGTAATCTTTGTCCCACATGGCCACTGAATTTTCTCTTCCCTCAGCTACTGACTGGACAGAGATGTCCTTAAATGACTGAACTAAAAAGTCTCCTGGTCTTTACTGGACCTCTACCTGCATAATGTGGTACTCAGCCAGGCAGTTTACAATTCTACCTTAGCCTTTGCCTTTTGCTTGTGCAGAGCCCCACGTTCAGCCAGAGGTGAGCTTAGGACCTTCTCAGGTCTTTCCTGAGCATGCACACAACTCTGACCTTATATATGCTACTAGCCTTCTAGATTCTCAGGAACATATCAGATCTTTTCAAAGCCCTCTATGGACATCTTACTCCCCAACTTTTCCTTTTAAGTTTTTTGGTTATTTTGTTGTTTACCCCAATTGGCACCTGAGGTAGCTACTTTGTTGAACAGTTGTGGCTGATTTTTCTTAACAATTGCCTCTAGGGAAAATACTCTGCACTGGGTGAGTTTTCAGTGAGGTGAAATAAAGACAAAAGCTTTCAAGTGGGACACTGCCAGACAGGTCATATAATGACAGTTCTCTGAGGAAGGGGCTTTGAAAGAGCTCCAACTCTGTTCTGATTTGTTCAGTGCCAGCTAGGCTGCTAATTTTCACCATGACTGCAAGCTGTAGGTTTTCAAGGCTACAGTGGAGCTGCAGAAAGGGGGAGGTGTTAAGGCAGGTGAAAATGCCACAAAGCTTGTTGCTCTCACAGAGATTATGCTCTTTGTTGTTGTTTTAAGCACCCCCCACCTCCACTCCCAACAGATTGTTGTAAATCTGGTTAATTTTTAAAGTTATGGAAAAAGTTGATCTTGACAATTTTTGCCAGTGTTCTCCAAACTTTTATAAAGGACAGGATTTTTGGATGTTGTTATTTTGCCACTTCCCATAACATCACTGATCATCCCCATCATTTTTAGGTTTCTTTGAAAGATATTAGATTGTTTAAAGCAACAATAATAATAGTATATCATGGGGGTTATAATATACTTAGGAGTAACTGTATGGAAACAATAACACAAAAGATAGGAGAAGGTAAATAGATAGGCAGCTGTAACAGTCTTACATTATATGCAAAATGGCATAACACTACTTGAAGGTAGACTGTGATATATTAAAAATGCATGTTGTGGCCACGTGTGGCCCATGCCGGTAATCCCAGCACTCTGGGAGGCCGAGGCAGGTGAATCATTTGAGGTCAGGAGTTCACGACCAGCCTGGCCAACATGGTGAAACCCCATCTCTACTAAAAAAAAAAATACAAAAATTAGCTGGGCATAGTGGCACAAGCCTGTAGCCCCAGCTACTCAGGAGGCTGAGGCAGGAGAGTGGCTTGAACCCGGGAGGCAGGGGTTGCAGTGAGCAGAAATTGTGCCACTTCTTTCCAGCCTGGGCAACAGAGACTCCATCTCAAAAAAAGAAAAGGAAAGAAAAGAAAGAAAGAAAAAAGGAATTGCATGGTGAGGTTTGGGCTTAATTTTTTATTTAAAAAAAAAAGAAACTGCATTGTACATGTTTGTCATTTTATAATTAAGGAATTAAAAGTTAAAGTGATTGACTGATAAAAATAGTTTCACACGGCCGGCCAGTCAACAGCAGAGCCATAGTAAAATTCTTACTTTATAAATTCTAGTCCAGTTGTTTCAAGAGAAAATAATTTCCATGCAATGTCAACCATGTATACAACTACATATAAATAACATGCTCGTTTCAAATGATTCTTATTTAGCAGATCTAGTAAGATCTCTATTTGGAAACATCCTGAATTTAGTTTTAATTAATTCAAATTCTCATCAATTAATGAAGATTATTTAAGTGTGCTCTACTTAATGGAACATCAAAAATATTGCAATTAAACAATCATTTAAAGCACCAGCTACCAAGTTCAGGGAATATAATCTTTCATTCAAATGAAAGACTAACTCGTTCACATTTAAGGAAAAAATGATTTAAAAATGTATGAAATCTGTATGTAGCATTACCTGTAGCGCCTAGTGGGTGTCCCTTTGAAATCAGTCCACCACTAGGATTTATGACCCACTTTCCTCCATATGTATTATCTCCTCTATCAACCAGCGTTGCACCTTGTCCTATAGAAGAAAAAATAATATTCACAAATGTTAATATTAACAATAGAACAAATGATATGCTTTTAAATTCCAAGAATTTCTTGGAGCAAATATTTCTTAACAGTTCAAACTAACAACAATTTGACACAAGCACTTTTAAAAGTAATAAACACTTACATTTTCAGAACATTTCCTGTATGAAACAAAAGCTCCTATTAGTTCCTTAGAGCTCTCTGGCTTCCAAAATTGCTCTAAATATGATACAGATTCAGAGAACTAGGAGAATAGAACTGAAATGAATATAATGCTATAACTAAAATAACTGTCAGCTTTAAAAATGCATAATTTTGCCAAAATGTATTCTTTTCTGTTTTCATCTATACTGCTATATACTATATAAGTATTTTTAAGAAATATGGAAAAACAGGAGAAAAAAGGCACTTTCATAAAATGAGGAGAAATGTCTGAAAACACTGTTGAGCCACAAAAGTAAGGTTAAAGAAAAAATTACTTCACATGCTTGGTGGCTTCAATGTTCCTGTCAATTTCCTGGTCATTTGGTCATTCTTCCAGATGCTTAAGAAGTAAATAAAAATGTATGTAGTGTATAAAATTGTCTTCCACATCATATTTACGATAAAGTAATAAGATGTGGATGCTCCAAATAATGATAGTAATGATGGTGGCAATGCTGTCAAAGGTAGCTAATAGCTTTGAGCACTCACTCTGGGTCAGCTCTTGTTCTAATTATTTTCTGTATATATAGTCAGCATCCATGGGTTCTACATCATGGATTCAACCATCCACAAATCAAAAATATTCAGAAGAGGCTGGGCACCATGGCTGATGCCTGTAATCCCAGCGCTTTGGGAGGCAGAGGCAGGTAGATTACCTGAGGTCAGGAGTTTGAGACCAGCCTGGCCAACATGGTGAAACCCCATCTCTACTAAAAATACAAAAATTAGCCAGGCATGGTGGCGCACCCCTGTAATCCCAGGTACTTGGGAGGCTGACACAGGAGAATCGCTTGAACCTGGGAGGCAGAGGTTGCAATGAGCCAAGGTCGTGCCATTGCACTCCAGCCTGGGCGACAAGAGCAAAAGTCTGTCTCAAAAAAAAACAAAAAACAAAATATATATATATATGCAGAAGAAAAAAATTACAAAAAGCAAAACTTCAATTTGTATGTGCTGAGTACTACATTGAATCCATGTGAATGAAGTGATATGTAGTTATTATAGGTAATCTAGAGATTATTTAAAGTATACGGGAGGGTGTGCATAGGTTATATGCAAAAATTATGCCATTTTATATAAGCAACTTCCATGGATTTTGGCATCTGTGGGAGGTCTTAGAAAAAAAAACCCACAGATACTGAGAGATAACTATTTATAAAATTTAATATTCAATCCTATGAAGTAGGTGCTATCATTCTCATTTCCTAGATGAGAAAACAGACAGAGATATTAAGAAATCAAGCAAGGCAACAGCAAGAGATCTAGGATTAATACTCAGGGAGCCTGCTCTACAGCCGTGTTCTCAGCTAATATATTATACTGCCTTCAAAAACGAAAGTTCCTCTGTTGGTAAAATGAAATACACTAATTACAGGATTTTAGATGACTGATACTTCTAATTTGGCTTTAAATCTAGGTTATAGATAAAACCATTGGTTAAGGCATTCTCTCTTTTATTTTTTGGTATGTTTCTACCTTAGAAATTGCTCTGAGGCTGTAGTCATAAGAGATACATCTATCTACTATTGCTACTTACAAACTGCTAAATATTGTTTCTGTAGCAAGTAATAGCAAACTAAACACAAGCTAACCCCTAAAAGTGAATAATTCACTACACTTTTCCTATAATATATACAATCTTGTAAAGTATTAAAAGATTCCAAAGGGAAGTTATCTTGAACTCATCAACTAAAAATATTCAGAGATTAAAGTACTGTAAATGAACACTCTCACCTAGCATAGATAGGAAAACAAATGCATACGCTTTTGGAAAACAATTATTATACCTGCTCTGTGCCAAAAACTAAACTAGGAACTTATGGATACAATAGTGAACCAAACGAAAATCCCTACTATCATGGAGTTTAAGTTATTGTGGGGAGAGGGGTGAGGAAAAGACAGACAATATATAAAATAAGTAAAGAAATATGTAAAGTGGTGATAAATGCCAAGGGAAAAAAGAAAGCTGGAAAAGGGTATAGGACACATTGAGACAAGGAAGATGGAGGTGAGTGGTTTATATTTCAAACAAAGTGATCGGAGAAGGCTTCCACTGAGAAGGACATTAGTCAAAGACCTGAAGGGAGTGAGGGAGCAAATCATGTATGTTTGGAACAAAGGCCCTGAAACAGGAGCGAGCTTCCAGTGCTTGAAGAAGGAAGCCAATGTGGCTGCAGCAGAGTAGAAAATTCAGAGAAAAGCAGAGGAAGTCAGAGATGGGAGTGGGGAGTAAGGAGGACAGATCATATTTGGCTTGCTCGTCTGAGTGAGTTGAGAAACTACTGGGTTTTGAATGAATTAATTAACTGATTTGCTGCACATTCTAGCTTCAGTCTAGAGAGACAAGGCAGAAGCACGGGACCAGCCGTAAGATTCCAACAATAATATAAATGAGAAACGATGCTGTTCTGCACTAGGCTGGCAGTGACAAAAGTGGTGAGATGTGGTCATATACTGGATTTACTTTGAAGGTAGCGTCCATAGCCAACAGGACTTAGAGATAGATTTAATGATGATTGTGTGAGAGAGAAAAGAATTCAAGCCTGATGGTTTCCAGTTTAAGCAACAGGAGGATGGGGAAGACTGAGGGAGAAGAAAGTTTGAAAAATATCCATAGCTCAATTTTGGACTTAGGTTTGAGATGCTTATGAGACATCCGAAGACACCCCTAAAACGTAGGCAGCTGGATTCTTGAGTCTAGAGGTTGGAGAAGCAGTTCAAGCAAGGAGTATAAGTTTGAAAGTAGGGGGCTCAGGGCGAGGAGACGCGCCTGCGCAGTTCTCCGGGTCACTCCCGGGCTAAGCGTCGGAAAGTTCTGTAGAGAAATGCCGGCAACCTTTGTGTCTCCAGAACGCTATAGCTATGGCACCTCCAGCTCTTCAAAGAGGACAGAGGGTAGCTGCCGTCGCCGTCGGCAGTCAAGCAGTTCTGCAAATTCTCAGCAGGGTCAGTGGGAGACAGGCTCCCCACCAACCAAGAGGCAGCGGCGGAGTCGGGGCCGGCCCAGTGGTGGTGCCAGACGGAGGCGGAGAGGGGCCCCAGCCGCACCCTAGCAGCAGCCAGAGCCCGCCAGACCTTCCTCCGAAGGCAAAGTGACCTGTGACATCCAGCTCCGGGTTCGAGCAGAGTACTGTGAGCATGGGCCAGCCTTGGAGCAGGGCGTGGCATCCCGGCGGCCCCAGGCGCTGGCGCGGCAGCTGGACGTGTTTGGGCAGGCCACCGCAGTGCTGCGCTCAAGGGACCTGGGCTCCGTGGTTTGTGACATCAAGTTCTCAGAGCTCTCCTATCTGGACGCCTTCTGGGGCGATTACCTGAGTGGCGCCCTGCTGCAGGCCCTGCGGGGCGTGTTCCTGACTGAGGCCCTGCGAGAGGCTGTGGGCCGGGAGGCCGTTCGCCTGCTGGTCAGTGTGGATGAGGCTGACTATGAGGCTGGCCGGCGCCGCCTATTGCTGATGGAGGAGGAAGGGGGGCGGCGCCCGACAGAGGCCTCCTGATCCAGGACTGGCAGGATTGATCCCACCTCTGAGTCTCCGGGCCACCTTCTCCTGGGAGGACGACCATCTCTACCCCTAGAGGACTGTCACTAGCATCTTTGAGGACTGCGACAGGACCAGGACAGCAGGCCCCTTGACAGCCCCTCCCACAGGATGTGGGCTCTGAGGCCTAAACCATTTCCAGCTGTTTCCTTCCCAAACTCCTCCTACCCCCAGGTGTGCTCACTTAGCCTCTGGAGGCGGGGGCTGGGCCTGTATCTCAGAAGGGAGGGGCACAGCCACACACTCACCAAAGGCCCCCCTGCACATTGTATCTCTGATCTTGGGCTAGCTGCACTCTCACAGGTGCACCCACTCGCTCATGCTCGCACTGCCCCTGCTGAGATCTTCCCTGGGCCTCTGCCCTGGCCTGCTTCCCAGCACACGCTTCTTTGGCCTAAGGGCTTCTCTCTCAAGACCTCTAATTTGACCACACCCAACCTGGGCTTCAGCCACACACCAGTGGGCACTGGAGCTGGGGTGCACATGGGGCCTGCTCACCTTGCCCACACATCTCCAGCCAGCCAGGGCCCTGCCCAGCTTCAATTTACAGACCTGACTCTCCTCACCTTCCCCCTGCTGCCCAGAGCTGAACATAGACTTGCACTTGGACTCTCACCTGGGGTGTCACATGGGAGTGTGGCAGCATCAGACCAAGGCCTACTGGCACATGAGGCCAAAACCAATAAACAGCCGCCTTCTTAGAAAGGGAATGCAAAGGCTTTGGGGGTGATGGAAAAGACCTTTTACAAATGATACCAATTAAACTGCCCTGGAAAGGGCATAGGTGGGCAAAAAAAAAAAAAAAAAGAAAGTAATCATTTTGGCCAGGCGTGGTGGCTCACACCTGTAATCCCAGCACTTTGGGAGGCCGGGGTGGGTGGATCACCTGAGGTCAGGAGTTCGAGATCAGCCTGACCAACATGGTGAAATCCCGTCTCTACTAAAAAAAATGCAAAAATTAGCCAGGCGTGGTGGCATACCCCTGTAATCCCAGCTACTCGGGAGGCTGAGGCAGGGGAATCGCCTGAACCCAAGAAGGGGAGGTTGCAGTGAGCTGAGATCTCACCATTGTACTCCAGCCTGGGCAGCGAGAGCAAAACTCTCTCTCGGAAAAAAAAAAAAAGAAAGAAAAGCTGGGTATGGTGGCTCACACCTATAATCCCAGCACTTTGGGAGGCCAAGGTGGGCAGATCACCTGAGGTCAGGAGTTCGAGACCAGCCTGGCCAACATGGTGAAACCCCGTCTCTACTAAAAATACAAAATTAGCTGGGCATGGTGGCACATGCCTGCAATCCCAGCTACTCAGGAGGCTGAGGCAGGAGAATCGCTTGAACCCAGGTGGTGGAGGTTGTGGTGAGCCGAGATAGTGCCATTGCACTCCAGCCTGGGCAACAAGAGAGAAACTCCATCTCAAAGAAAAAAAAAAAAAAGAAAGTAATCATTTTATATCTCTATCTATATAAAATATTTAACTTTCAGATTAAGTTCCATATTAGGCAGAATATGTTCACTACAGTTTATCTCTTGCATTGATTACAGCTGAAAACACTGGATATAAAAATAAAAATAAAAAAAACTACCTGAGGACTCTGAAAAGTAAATAAAAGCAGGGGAATTATAGAGCAAGTCAAAACTTGGAGAAGCCACTGCATAAGGGTGAGGTCCTGGTTGTCTTTTTTTCTTTTTAGGCTCTCTCTCAACAGCTTTGCCCCAAGGTTGAGCACAGCCCTGGAACAGCATGGCAGCAGAAGCAGCAAAGGTAGCTAAAACTCTAATAGAAACCCCATCTTCCTAACCAAAGGAATTAGGAAAAGAAATCTCTGCAGGCTGGAGAGTAAGGGAAGAAGTCCACAGTGGAGAGAGCCAGAGAAGAGGATCTCCTAATTCTCTGTATAGACCTGTACAAGTCTCAGGCTCACTCTGACATACGCATACGTTTAGAGAGCTGAGCAAAGACTTTAACCACCACTCTCAGAAGTCAAGACAGAACTTATTGTCAGAACATACTGGCTTAAATGCTTGCTAAAACAAAAACATCAACATTCTCCAAAGGATCTATATAATAGGACATTCACCCTATCCAGGATACAATCCAAAATTATTTGCTATACAAAGAATCAGAAAATATAACCAATACTCTCAAGGTAAAAGACAATCAACAGATGCAAAACCCAAGAAAGCCCAGATTATGGAATTATTAAAGACTTTAAAACAGCTGTTAGAACTACAAGGTAAAGAAAGCCCACTAGAAATGAACAAAAAGATGTAAGCTCTCAGCAGAGAAACAGAAACTATGAAATGAACCAAATGGAAATTTTAGAACTGAAAATACAATATTTGAAATAGAAAACTCATTAGAATGGTTCATGAGTAGAAAGAAGATGAAGGGCTTCCTTCCTTCCTTCCTTCCTTCCTTCCTTTCTTTCTTTCTTCCTTTCTTTCCTTTCCCGCTCTGGCCCAGGCTACAATCTACTCGGCTTGCTGCAGCCCGCTGGGACTGCCGGCGCGCGCGACCGCTGCCTGCCTTTTCTCCTTTCGATACATGCACGCGTTCGCCATCTTGGCCACGCTGGTCGCCAGCTCCTGACGCCGAGTGCTCTGCCCGCCTCAGCCTCCCGAGGTACTGGGACTACAGACGGAGTCTCGCTCACCCGGTGCTCGCTGTTGCCCGGGCTGGAGTGCGGTGGCGTGATCTGCCCTCGCGGCAGCCTCTGCCCCCCAGCCGCCTGCCTTGGCCTACCAGGGTGCTGGGATTGCAGCCCCTGCCCGGCCGCCGCCCCATCTAGGAGGTGGGGAGCGCCTCTGCCCAGCCGCCCCGTCTGGGAAGTGAGGAGCGCCTCTGCCCGGCCACCCACCGTCTGGGAAGTGAGGAGCGCCTCTGCCCGGCCACCCACCACCGTCTGGGAAGTGAGGAGCGCCTCTGCCCGGCCACCCACCACCGTCTGGGAAGTGAGGAGCGCCTCCGCCCGGCCACCCACCGTCTGGGAAATGAGGAGCGCCTCTGCCCGGCTGCCCCATCTGGGAAGTGAGGAGCGCCTCTGCCCGGCCACCCATCATCTGGGAAGTGAGGAGCACCTCTGCCCGGCCACCCATCATCTGGGAAGTGAGGAGCGCCTCTGCCCGGCCACCCCATCTGGGAAGTGAGGAGCGCCTCTGCCCGGCCGCCCCGTCTGGGAAGTGAGGAGCGCCTCTGCCCGGTCACCCACCGTCTGGGAAGTGAGGAGCGCCTCTGCCCGGCCACCCACCGTCTGGGAAGTGAGGAGCGCCTCTGCCCGGCCACCCACCGTCTGGGAAGTGAGGAGCGCCTCTGCCCGGCCACCCACCGTCTGGGAAGTGAGGAGCGCCTCTGCCCGGCCACCCACCGTCTGGGAAGTGAGGAGCGCCTCTGCCCGGCCACCCACCGTCTGGGAAGTGAGGAGCGCCTCTGCCCGGCCACCCACCGTCTGGGAAGTGAGGAGCGCCTCTGCCCGGCCACCCACCGTCTGGGAAGTGAGGAGCGCCTCTGCCCGGCCGCCCCGTCTGGGAAGTGAGGAGCGCCTCTGCCCGGCCACCCATCGTCTGGGAAGTGAGGAGCGCCTCTGCCCGGCCACCCATCATCTGGGAAGTGAGGAGCGCCTCTGCCCGGCCACCCCATCTGGGAAGTGAGGAGCGCCTCTGCCCGGCCACCCCGTCTGGGAAGTGAGGAACGCCTCTGCCCGGCCACCCATCGTCTGGGAGGTGAGGAGCGCCTCTGCCCGGCCTGCCATCGTCTGGGAGGTGAGGAGCGCCTCTGCCCGGCCGCCCCGTCCGGGAGGAAGTGAGGAGCGCCTCTGCCCGGCCGCCCCGTCCGGGAAGAAGTGAGGAGCGCCTCTGCCCGGCCGCCCCATCTGGGAAGTGAGGAGCGCCTCTGCCCGGCTGCCCCGTCTGGGAAGAAATGAGGAGCGCCTCTGCCCGGGCGCCCCATCCGGGAAGAAGTGAGGAGCGCCTCTGCCCGGCCGCCCCATCCGGGAAGAAGTGAGGAGCGCCTCTGCCCGGCCACCCATCGTCTGGGAGGTGAGGAGCGCCTCTGCCCGGCCACCCATCGTCTGGAAAGTGAGGAGCGCCTCTGCCCGGCTGCCCCATCTGGGAAGTGAGGAGCGCCTCTGCCCGGCCACCCATCGTCTGGGAGGTGAGGAGCGCCTGTTCCCGGCCACCCATCGTCTGGGAA
Source organism: Symphalangus syndactylus (assembly GCF_028878055.3). Taxonomy (NCBI): domain Eukaryota; kingdom Metazoa; phylum Chordata; class Mammalia; order Primates; family Hylobatidae; genus Symphalangus; species Symphalangus syndactylus. Next base: position 42,546,992 of record NC_072434.2, on the reverse strand, counting down.
GTGAGGAGCGCCTCTGCCCGGCCACCCATCGTCTGGGAAGTGAGGAGCGCCTGTGCCCGGCCACCCATCGTCTGGGAAGTGAGGAGCGCCTCTGCCCGGCCACCTATCGTCTGGGAAGAAGTGAGGAGCGTCTCTGCCTGGCCGCCCCGTCTGGGAAGTGAGGAGCTCCTCTGCCCGGCCGCCCCGTGTCTGGGTAGAAGTGAGGAGCTCCTCTGCCTGGCCGCTCCGTCTGGGAGGTCTACCACGGAGGCCAGAAGCAATGTGGGGGCTGGACGTGGTGGCTCACGCCTGTGGTCCCGGCACTCTGGGGGGCGAGGCGGGTTGATCACTTCGGGCTAGGAGTTCGAGACCAGTCTGGCCAACTTGGCGAAACATGAAGAATACAACAGACAAACCAACCAACCAACTCAGTGACAACAAAACAGGTCTACCCTGGAGTCATACTCTAATTTTTTCTATTTTCCTCCCTTTCTGATCCTTTATCCCACTTTCTTTTTCTTCCTCTTCCTTCTCCCTCTTCTTTGTCAAATAGAGGATTGAGTTATTATCACTGATCCATATAAAGTCCCTCTCTCATTTATTTTAACTCCCACCCCCATTTCTATTCCCCGACTTCCCATGTGCAACCTTCCTAATATGTTTGATACGCATCTTTTTGTTTGTATGTATTTTTAGAAAATGTTTATTGTTTTTGTATGCAAAAAAAATTAATAAAAAAAAATAAATAAAAATTAAAAAAAAAAAAGATGAAGGAAGAGTTAGTGAATTTAAAGATATATCAACATAAATTATCAAATGTGGAGAACAGAGAGAAAAGGGATTCAAAGTGAACAGTTTCAGGGACCTATGGGACAATATCCAAAGGTCTAATATATGCATCATTGGAAGTCCAAAAGAAGAGGAGAAAAAAATTGGGACAGAACATACATTTAAAGAAATAATGCCGGGTGCGGTGGCTCACGCCTATAATCCCAGCACTTTGGGAAGCTGAGGCGGGCAGATCACGAGGTCAGGAGATCGAGACCATCCTGGCTAACATGGTGAAACCCTGTCTCTACTAAAAATACAAAAAATTAGCTGGGCGAGGTGGCAGGCACCTGTAGTCCCAGCTACTCAGGAGGCTGAGGCAGGAGAATGGCATGAACTCTGGGGGGCAGAGCCTGCAGTGAGCCGAGATCGCGCCACTGCACTCCAGCCTAGGCGACAGCGAGACTCTGTCTCAAAAAAAAAAAGAAAAAAAAAAAGAAATAATGGCTGAACACTTGCCAAATTTGGTAAAAGATATGCATTTTCAGACTTAAGAAACTCAGAAAACCCAAGAGAGAATAAATTAAAAGAAAACCATGCCTAGACATGGCACAATCAAACTGCTAAAAATCTTGAGAACAGCTAGAGAAAAATGGCCCATCACATACAGAGAAACAACAATTTGAACGACCACAACTCCTCATTAGAAACTATGGAGGTCAGAAGACTGAAACAACATGTTTTAAGTGCTAAAAGACCTGTCAACCTAGAATTCTATAATCAGCCCAGAGTTCCTTTAGGAATTAAGGTTAAGAAAAGACATTTTCAGTTGAAGGAAAACTAAGAATTAATCTCCAAGAGATCTGCTTTATAAAAAATGCTACAAAAAAGTTCCTTAGGCTAAAGAAAATGATTACAGAGAAAAACTTGGGTGTTCAAGAATGAAGAAAGAGCAACAAAAACTGCTCAATATCTGGATAAGTATAAAATACTTTTTCCCTCTTAGTGTCTTTAAAATTATGTGTGACATTTCTACCCATGACATATAACAGACATCTAAGTGTATGACTGTTAAAAGCAAAACTTATAATATTATATATTGGGGTTTTCTATGTAAATAGATATAACACATATGACAATTATAACATAAGGGACAGTGTAGGGCAAAGGGGAGTCAGTGAATGGACCTATACGGTTGCAAGGCTTCTACATTTTATGTGAAGTGGTACAATATTAACTCAAAGGAGATGCTTAGGGAGGCATACTATAATTCTTATCGCAGTTGTTCTCAACTGGGAGAGTTTTTTTAGTTTTTTGTTTTTTGTTTTTTTTTTTTTTGAGACAGAGTCTCGCTCTGTCGCCCAGGCTGGAGTGCAGTGGCGTGATATCGGCTCCCTGCAAGCTCCGCCTCCTGGGTTCACGCCATTCTCCTGCCTCAGCGTCCCGAGTAGCTGGGAATACAGACGCCCAACACCATGCCTGGCTAATTTTTTGTATTTTTAGTAGAGAGGGGGTTTCACCGTGTTAGCCAGGATGGTCTCGATCTCCTGACCTCGTTATCCACCCGCCTTGGCCTCCCAAAGTGCTGGGATTACAGGCGTGAGCCACCGCACCCGGCCAACTGTGAGAGATTTTACCCCCCAGAAGACATTTGACAATATTTGGAGAGAGTTTATGGTTGTTACAACTGTGGGGGGTGGTGCTACTGGCATTTAGTAGATAAGAGGTAGGGATATTGCTGAATATCCTACCATGCACAAGCTGTATCACAAGAATGATAGAGCTCAAATGTCAGTAGTGCCAAGGTTGATAAACCATGCTCTATAGCAACCACTGGGATAAACAAAGAAGAAGAAACAAAGAGATATGGTGAAAAAAACAATCGATAAGTTGAAATGGCATACTAAAAATATTTAAATAATGCAAAAGTCAAGAGGAGGGGCACAGAGGAACAAAAATTACAGAAGACAAATAGAAAACAGATAATTAAATGACCAGCCTAAATCCTACTATATCAATAATTACATTAATGATTTAAATAAATATTGTCCAACAGAAATATAATGCCCACACAATACTTTAAAATTTTCTAGTATATATTTTATTTAATATATACATTTTATATACATATAAAAAATATTTTCATTCAACATGTAATCAACATAAAAAAATTACCAGTGGGCCAGGTGGCTCATGCCTGTAACCCCAGCACTTTGGGAGGCCTAGGCGGGTGGATCACCTGAGGTCAGGAGTTTGAGACCAGCCTGGCCAACATGGTGAAACCCTGTCTCTACTAAAAATACAAAAATTAGCCGGGCGTGTTGGCGAGTGCCTGTAATCCCAGCTACACAGGAGGCTGAGGCAGGAGAATCACTTGAACCCAGGAGGTGGAGGTTGCAGTGAGCAGAGATTGCACCACTGCACTCCAGCCTGGGCTACAGAGAGAGACTCCATCTCAGAAAAACAAAAAAACAAAAAAAAATTATTGCTTACATGCTGCCTATAAGAGATACACTTTAAATAAATTAACATAAATAGGTTGAAGGCAAATGAATAAAATCTTATGCAAAGAATAAGCATAAGAAAGATGGAGTCGCTATTTTGGCCAGATAAAAGAGCCTTCCAGACAAATAATATAATCATAATACAAATTATTTGGACACTCCATCATCTTAGTGTTGGTACTGCCTAATACCACAAGTTCTAAAAAGTCCACCACCAAAACAGCTTACATTCACTTCCCACAGTGTGGCAGAGCCAATGTTAAGGGAAAAGTGAATGGTGAATTCTTTTATCTAATGGTCAAAGTGAAGTTTTTTCAGTGAAATTTACTGAATTAATCTGCCCTATTCAAAGACGTTACCTTCTGGACAGAGTCCCAATGCTTCATAAGTAAGAAGTTCGTTGGTAGAAAAGCAATCGTGAAGTTCTATTACGTCAATATCATTTGGTGTCAGGCCAGATTTCTCATAGCATTTTCTTGCAGCTTCTTTACTCATATCAAAGCCAACCTAAAACCAAAACCGTATATAAATAAAGAGCACCAAAACTGGGCCTTTAAACAAGTATTTTAAGAGATTAATAGATGCATAACCTTAACAACTGATAATTGACCACATATATTAAAATCTTGGCCAGGTGCATTGGCTCATGCCTCTAATCCAAGCACTTTGGGAAGCTGAGGCAGGAGGATCGCTTGAGCTCAGGAGTTTGAGACAAGCCTGGGCAACAATGGAAGATCCTGTCTCTACAAATAATTTAAAAATTAGCCTGGCGTGATAGTATGTCCCTGTGGTCCCAGATACTCGGGAGGCTAAGCTGGGAGGAGCGTTTGAGCCCAGGAGGTCAAGGCTGCAGTGAACCAGGATCACCCCACTGAATTCCAGCCTGGATGAAAGAGCAAGATCCTGTCTCAAAAAAAAAAAAAAAAAAAAAAGAAGAGAAGAAGAAAAGAAAGAAAGAGAGGAAAGGGAAAGGGAAAGAAAGGAAGGAAGGGAGGGAGGGAAGGAGGGTCGGTCAATTGATTCTATATTACACAGAAAGTCTAAATAAAATAACATCTAGGAGAAGGATGTACATATTCAATTTTGTACTAAAAAAATTACAGAATTTTTAAATAAAATATATAAAAAGGACCCAGAATTCGTCAGAGCATATCTTGTGCTAAGTTACAAAACTTCTGTCAAACTACAATATATAGTTGTGATAAACAAGTTGAAGACATTTATTACCAGATCATTATGAGTCAGATACACTGAAAAATATGGGAGAATTTCTATATAAAATGACACGATCTTCTTTTAGAAAATCATCTAGGATTCAAACCATTTTTCCAAAGTCCATGCTCTTAACATGTCTTTGGCCTCAAATAATAAAATAACTTTTCTTCAAGGAATAAAACCGTGAGGCCAGGCGTGGTGGCTCATGCCTGTAATCCCAGCACTTTGGCACTTTGGGAGGCCAAGGCAGGTGAATTGCTTGAGTCCAGGAGTTCAAGACCAGCCTGGGTAACATGGCGAAACCCTGTCTTTACACACACAAAAAAAATATATACAAAAATTTAGCCAGGTGTGGTGGCACATGCCTGTAGTCCCATTTACTCGAGAGGCTGAAGTGGGAGGATTGCTTGAGCCTAGGAGGCAGAGGTTGCAGTGAGCTATGATCGCACCACCACGCTCCAGCCTGGGCAACAAAGCAAGATCCTGTCTCAAAGAGAAAAAGAAAAAGAAATAAAACTGTGGTATAATGAAAAATGTACTATAACCAGGAAACTTAAATATAAATTCCACCTCTGCCACAACCTAACTGTGATCTTGGGCAGTTACAAAAACATCTTCCAATTCACAGTGTTGTTGTAAAATCATTTGTAAACTATAATTTAGCATGCAATTTTGTGTATTGTGTGTATGTCTTCAAATATTCAACTAACTCTAGGTCTGAATTTTCATCTTTTTTACTTCTTCTATTTTGTACTCAATCTTTAATCAGTATTTTTAAAGTGCTGAGGGTCAAGAAAGTTCATTAAAATCATCTTTGTGGCAGTGTGTGGTGATTCACGCCTGTAATCCCAGCACTTTGGAAGGCTGAGGCAGGTGGATCACTTGAGCCAGGAATTCAAGACCAGCCTGGGAAACATGGCAAAACTGTGTCTCTACAAAAAAATACAAACATTAGCCGGCAGTTGTGGCATATGCCTGTAGTCCCAGCCACTTGGGAGGCTGAAGTGGGAGGATTGATTGAGCCTGGGATGTGGAAGTTATAGTAAGCTGAGATCGCACTACTGCACTGCAGCCTGAGTGACAGAGTAAGACCCTGTCGAAAGAAAGAAAAGAAAAGAAAAGAAACAACAAAACAAAACAATCGTTTTTCCCTTAACTCTGTAAGATTGGAGTTGTAGGCATAGTCAACTTAAAATAATGACAAATAGCATGTCTAGTTAATTAAAAGTTATTATATAATAATGCATGGCTCCATCACAAGAAGCATGAGCCTCTATCTTAAAAATAAAAATAACAAATAGAATCTCAGACATACCATTTTAATAACGCTTTTTTCTTCAAACGAGCTTGGCAAATCAGTCATCATTTCCTGTGCCAAAATTTCCACAGCTTTGGATTGCAGGCCATACTTCTGTACAAATGCTTCACTGGCCAAAATTGCTGCTGCAGCACCATCTGAAGTGGGACTAAGAGGAAGTAAAAATAATTCTCCACACCCAGTAGCACCTGATCGGAGGATTTCAGACTAGGAGTTCCTTCTATGTGAAAGGAAAGGCCAAATATGCCTGCTGGTCAGTGGATTGTCTTCTTTGTGATATCTACAGTTGTAAATCACACCTGCTTCCCACCTGAGGACTGAACCTCTATCAAGAACTTAAATGTTGTCAATCACTACTTGGTATCTAAGAGTCCCAAAAAGTTCTTTTTTTTTTTTTTTTTTTTTTGAGATGGAGTTTCGCTCTTGTTGCCCAGGCTGGAGTGTAATGGTGTGATCTTGGCTCACTGCAACTGCAACCTCCTCCTCCCAGGTTCAAGTGATTCTTCTGCCTCAGCCTCCCGAGTAGCTGAGATTACAGGCATGCGCTACCACGCCTGGCTAATTTTGTATTTTCAGTAGAGACGGAGTTTCTCCATGTTGGTCAGGTTGGTCTCAAACTCCCAACCTCAGGTGATCCGCCCGCCTCAGCCTTCCAATGTGCTGGGATTACAGGCGTGAGCTACCGCGCCCAGCCCTAAAAAGTTCTTATTGCAAAGAATCACCAATTTGCCTCTGGAGATGCATAAGGCATCTTCTGAGGAGTGAGTCCAAAAGGTTATTCCTATCCTAGTACAATAAAGATTCTCCTACAGACCGCCCGAGCTCCAACTTTGCTATCTCCAAATAACTCAGTCCTGAAATGCTTTTGGAAACTGGGAAAAGATAGCTTGGGAATACTAAACCATCTGCTTTAGTTAAGACTCTCGAGATCTTAAATAGATCTTTTTCTTACAGCAAACAGTGATGGAAGGTAGCAAACACATGAAGCCTTCTGGGAGTTCAGTTAGACTTTCTAAATGGGCACACCCTCATATCACAACAAATAAAAGCTGACCCGACTTATTTCTTTCCATCCCGGCCTGTATCTACAGGGCACAGCTAGGTGTTAACTAGGACACAGGCAGGAGCTAGGCAGTACTCACTCAATTGTCTAGGAGACAGATACTGTCAAGCACTTTGCAAGAAACAACTACTATCATCATTAGAGCTATGAATTTTTCCTTGTTTTACTTTTACTCATAGCTACTATTATAGAGTAGAATTTCCTGTAGTAGAAGTACATAGCAGGGAAAACAAAATGCTTTGGGCTCCACTGGCCCCCAAGCCACAGTTTAATGAATAAATACAATTGAAATCACCAAAGTAGATAGAAGTCCTGCAAGAAGAAGTAAAATACATCATTTTCCAAGAGAAGACACAGTCTGTCTCCAGGCAGGAGTAAGAAGTAAGGGTACTCCAGTGAAGTGACCCAGAGAGGGGAGGGCACTGGGAGGAGTTCTGTGAAAGCTCCACCCAGATACAGAGCCTAAGGTTTAACCACAGGGGGGTGGCAGGAAGGGGAGCAGTTACTTCCCTCATTAAATGTTAAAATATATTTTTCTTACCAACATTGTAAGATAGTCAAAAAATCAAAAACTTCTTTAGATGCCATCACTTCATCTAAGCTGTATTCATCTTGGAACTGGGAATACCTAAATACGAAATAAATATTAGTTACAGAATGTGAGATAGCAACTGTAATTTTTGTTGCAGAGTTAGAAACAGAATAATATGTAAATATTCTTTTCACAATCAGAAGACAGATTTTTATGAATAGCCATAAATGTCATCTGAGTTGACCTTTTAAAAAATCCTAACTCTAAAATACAGTATGTTTTATTTTTTAAAATTTGGTCTTTGTCCTGGGTTCCTGGCTTGGAGCTTCCAAAGCCCTTGGAATTTCCTGAATGATAGAAGTGTCTTTGTTATGCTAATGAGGTCACTTATAGTGGGCCTTGTTATCTTGAAAATGGGAGACTGACCACCAAAAGACCAACCATGTGGTTACAGAGTTGAGACTTTTGAGCCAGCTCAACCTCTGAGAAGAAGAGGAAAGCTGGAGATTGAGTTCAGTTACGTGGCCAGTGATTTAATCTAGCATGCCGACATAATGAAGCCCCAGCAAAAAGTCTGGACATGGTTTTCAGCGGGGCTTCCTGATTGGTGAACATCTTGATGTATCTGGAGGATGACATGCCCTGACTCCATAGGGAAAAGGCAAGAAATCTTTGCTTGGGATGCTCCCAGACCTCACTCTATATGCCTCTTCATTTGACTGTTTCTGATTTATATCCTTTATAATAAAACTGTAATTTTAAGTGCTTTCCTGAGTTCTGTAAGTTGTTCTAGTGAATTATTGAACCTGAGGAAGTCATGGGAGCCCCTGGATTTGTGGTCAGTTGGTCAAAATACAGGTGGCATGGGCATCCCACTTGCAGCTAATGTCTGACGTATGAGCAGTCTTGTGGAGGACTGGGTCCTTAATTCATGGAGTTTGCATTAACTCCCAGGCGCTTCATGCCGGAATTGAGTTGCAATATACCCAGCTGGTGTTAGACCAGTTGGGGATTAAAACAGAATACCATATTTATGTTTCCTGGCAAATTAAAGAATACTAGTTCCTTAAAAGCAAAATCAAATGACTTGCAATTCAGCCAACTTTTGAGCTGATAATATTATACATTAATTAAGGCTAATGGAGCTTTTAAATAAATGTACAAAATAGCCAGGTGTGGTGGCTCACACCTGTAACCCCAGCACTTTCGGAGGCCAAGGCAGGAAGATCACCTGAGTTCAGGAGTTCAAGACCAGCCTGGCCAACATGGCAAAACCTCGTCTCAACTAAAAATACAGGCTGGGTGCAGTGGCTCACACCTGTAATCCCAGCACTTTGGGAGGCAGAGGCAGGTGGATCACGAGGTCAAAGTTCAAGACCAGCCTGGCCAAGATGGTGAAACCCTGTCTGTACTAAAAATACAAAAATTAGCCAGGTGCTGTGGCAGGTGCCTGTAATCCCAGCTACTCGGGAGGCTGAGGCAGGAGAATCACTTGAACCCAGGGCACAGAGGTTGCAGTGAGCCGAGATTGTACCACTGCATTCCAGCCTGGGCGACAGAGTGAGATGCCATCTAAAAAAAAAAAGAAAAAAAAAATTAGCCGGGCATGGTGGCTCCTGTAGTCCCAGCTACTAGGGAGGTAGAGGTTACAGTCAGCCAAGATCACGCCAATGCACTCCAGCCTGGGTGACACAGCGAGACTCTGTCTCAAAAAAAAAAAAAATGAGTCATTAGCTTAAATGATATTCTAAATATAAAGTGGCCAAAAACTGGAACCGAAAAGTTGTCAAAAGTTTACTTGTGTATAAGCCTTTTGTAAGAAAAAAAATAAAACATTCTAGTTAACATATTTGAGATCTCGGCATTTGCTTTTCAAGTATAAAATTGCATATTATACAGTAGGATAACCCAGATTTTCATTATTTCATGTCTCTGAAATACTTACGGGTTATTAACTGAATGTTTATGATTTTTCCATCCAATTTTTGCAAAGTGTTCAATTTTTGTTCCTGTAAAGAAAGCAAACATCTACCAGTGGGTGAATGTTTTTCCGCTGCTTATTAACAAATCTTGCAATGGTACTCAGTGTTCTGCTAAATATTTCCATATTTTCCCTTTCATATATATCATCAGTATTAAAGACTTCAGCACTGTTCCCTCAAAAAATTTTTATTTATAATTAAATGTGGGCCTAATTAATGAACTGAATCTACTAATAGGCACATAAGATAAAAACAGTTCAAACTCATCTATTCTAATTAAAATAAGTAGAACCCAGTTTCAAAAACAAGAAACATAGTGGTTTTAAGGCAGGAGAACACTGCAATTCCTCTAGGAGTCTGTCAAACACCCCAGTACCCTAGACTGAGAGAATTTTACACAACTCACACCCTCCAGGGCATGATAAGATATTTCATCTTCCTCCCTTTCCTTATGATAAAACAGAAAAGTTTTTAGAAGAGTTATATCCTGATAAGAAATATGTATGCCTTTTAAATTCCTTAACAGAAAATTTAAATAATCGTGTCAGGAAAATTAAAAAAAAGTACAGTAATGAAGTAAAACATGCAAAAAAAATTTTTTTTACTACTTTTAAAAAGACAAAACAGAATAAAATATGCTTTGAATTCTCATTTGGTGCTGTAAAGGCCAAAGAAAAAAGAAAGCCACCAATTAGAGCTGATAATGTTATATTAATGGCACAGTAAAGTACAAAGTTCCCATGTCTGTTTTATCTCTCTCTTCTCTATCAAGGAGGATGATCTTCAGAGCAAAAATGACATACATATAATTAAGCAAATCTTATCCCAATTCTAATAAAAAGAGAAGATAAATTCCACACTTGTGATCTTCTAGCAATAAAAATAGCGATCAGGGCCAGGCGCGATGGCTCATGCCCATAACCCCAGCATTTTGGGAAGCCAAGGTGGGTGGATCATTTGAGGCCAGGAGTTCAAGACCAGACTAGCCAATATGGTGAAACTCCGTCTCTAGTAAAACTACAAAAATTAGCCAGGCATAGTAAAAACACAAAAATTAGCTAGGTATAGTGGCATACACCTGTCATCTCGGCTACTTGGGAGGCTGAGGCAGGAGAATCACTTGAACCCGGGAGACGGAGATTGCAGTGAGCCGAGATTGCGCCACTGCACTCCAGTCTAGGTGACAGCGTGAGACTCCATCTCAAAAAAAGAATAATGATCAGGAGGAGGCCAATATGGGCTCAATAAGAATAAGACAAGTCAAATTATATGTTATCTTTTCGTGACTGAATTGACTGTTATATCAAAGAAAACAGTATCTGGATAGCAGCAAGAAAATTAACAAAATTTCTCAAAACATTTTGGACGAGATAAGGAGATATTGTAGTGTGGGATTTTGAGGGGTTATTTTCATTTTTATCTTTCTGGTGTTACCAAAAAAAAAAAAAAAAAAAAAAGAGTGTTCTTCTGTCAAGTAAGTTCAGACTATGGTTAAACAAAGCTAAACATTTGTCTTTACTGTAAGACATTTGGAGTCTTTACTATTGCACTATGTGCATTACGACCATCTAGAAGAGGATTAAAGTATGAAGCATTTCCCAATATTACACTCATGTGAAACAACAGGCATTAATTAATGCATTGACCTAGAGAAAAGTTTCTAGCACTAACTTCTAACCTCAGCTCTGGTCTTGTTAATATTTCTATTACAAAGTGAGTAAGAAAACTAGAGGTTCTCTCACCAAACCTAAAGCTGGAAGGGACTGCTATAATGTTGAATTTCAACAAGGTCTATCAATAGGATGGATCAGAACATAAATTAAAAGCTCAGTTCTATTCTTGAACTCCCACAACAACCTGCAAAAAGGAGCAACAACTATGAGAAACCTCAAGCTCAGTGAGATTTCATAGTGTGATGTGACTAGCAGAATAGCTTACATGGGATCACAGTACAGCAATTAGACTGGTTATGGGTTATGAAACAAGTCTAATGAGAGTAGTTAAGAGAAGAAATTAAATATAGGGTCAGGCTGGCTTCAGATATTTGAAGGGCTACAAGGTAAAATAGGCTTTTCTGTCATTCTCAGAAGACAAAAACAAGACCATGGATGCAAACCATAGGGTGAGAGATTTGAGTTCAACATGAAAAAGGGAGTTGTAACAATTGGAATCTCCTAAAAATTGGGATTGGTGACCTCAGTTGGTGACAAATTCCTTGTTTTAGGAAGTACACATGCTTTATTTTCTCTATTAGATTTGCAAGCAATCCATGCCTAGATTGGTAGGAAGAAGGGTGGCTAAAACAGTAGAGTATTTCGCATGGTGTCTGACATGAGAGATGTCCAATAATGTTCGTATCTTTTCTTCCTTTTTTCGTAACATGGGATCTGATTAATCAATAAAAGATAGCATCCCCTTGAAAAATATTCTGCCAGTCACTTACATATTTATTAAGCCTGGGCACTGATGAAGGGCTTATTGACTACTGATTCTGAATTGCCAATTAAGATATTTGGCTATTCAAAAGCTATGCCTTTATGTCAAACTATTTTAATATCCTATAATTTAATTATGAAACCACAAAATCGGCTGGTTCTACAAATGATTTAAGCTACTGTAAGCTTTCTTACATATTCATTTCTAGTGCACATTCACAACATTCACAAACAGCAATTTTAAATAACAATTTAAATCATATAAAATTCTACAATTCATTTAGAAATCTGTTGAATGAAGAATAAAGAAACAATATCCCAAAATGATAGCCTCAGAAGCAAAAGTTTTCCACTGACCTTCTCCTACCCTCCTGTCTCTCAGGCCCATTCTCTCCCGAGGCTAACCATAGAAACTAGAATCCCTCTTCCCCAAGGCAGGTCATAGAAACCAGAACTCCTTTTCCCCAAAGCCAGTCATAAAACCTAGAAATATTACTTTAACTTCCTCCACCTTTCTGTGTAAAAACTGGTCATAAACAAATTATCTGACCTATCTTGTTTGACTGTGGGTCATAAGATCCCCATTCCAGAAAGGGACCTGCACCACGCCCAGAAGGAAGGAATGCACGCTCAGAGAGGTCAAGAAGAACCTAGATGGACAGGCCTGGCTGGGTTTCCCCACTCAGTCTATTAGCATTAGATCATATGCTTTTTGTCCAATCATATTTCTATTCGGCTGTTCCATACTTTGTTGAACCTAAGCATAAAAATGGACAATTTCCAGGCCGGGCGCGGTGGCTCACGCTTGTAATCCCAGCACTTTGGGAGGCCGAGGCGGGCGGATCACGAGGTCAGGAGATCGAGACCACGGTGAAACCCCGTCTCTACTAAAAATATAAAAAAAATTAGCCGGGCGTGGTGGCGGGCGCCTGTAGTCCCAGCTACTCGGAGAGGCTGAGGCAGAGACTCCGTCTCAAAAAAAAAAAAAAAAAAAAGGACAATTTCCCATTTCTTTGAGTCTTCATTCTGAATGTTCCCGTGTACACACGTTAAATAAATTTGTATGCCTTTTCTCCTGTTAATCTGCCTCATGTCAGTGATTTTCAGTGAAGCTTCAGAGGGTCAAGGCCCTTGTTCCCTGCAATGACATTTCCACTAAAATAGTGTACATTTATATTTCAAATTTTAGACTAGAAAACTGTCCAATTATTCTGAGCAATGTAAAACCTAAGAAAATATATACACTTAAAAACACACCAGCAACAGGATTTCCAGGTAATTGAGGAAAAAATGGAGGCCACGTAAATCTGTGTCTCTCGGCCGGGTGCGGTGGCTCACGCCTGTATTCCCAGCACTTGGGGAGGCCAAGGCGGACGGATCACGAGGTCAGTTGATCGAGACCATCCTGGCTAACATGGTGAAAGCCCATCTCTACTAAAAATACAGAAAAATTAGCCAGGCGTGGTGGCGGGCATCTGTAGTCCCAGCTGCTCGGGAGGCTGAGGCGGGAAAATGGCGTGAACCCGGAAGGCGGAGCTTGCCCTGGGCCGAGATCGCACCACTGCACTCCAGCCTAGGCGACAGAGTGAGACTCTGTCTCAAAAAAAAAAACACTGTGTCTCTCTATAGCCTCTAACACCAATACAGAATAACCAGAAAAAATAAAATAGCACAAATCATACTCTCAGCATAACTAGAAAATAGAAAATGGCAAATTTCAAATTATCTATGTTAAAAAAAAAAAAAGAAAGAAAAAGAAAAGAAAAAATATATAAGACCAAATCCCAGCCAACAACTGCTCACGTTTCTACACAAACCTTTAAGGGTACAAAGGCAGGCTGATGAAACTGTGCAGAGAAGAGGGGAGATAATGGCAGGCCAACAACTGCTCTAAACTACCAAGAAAAGAAAGACCTCCTCCCCAAGTGTGAAAATATTCCTATAAATCAAACCATGACTATATGGAACGGGCTGAAAAACACAGGAGATCTGAGATGGGAATCTTAAAGGTATAGGTTCTGAGAGGGAAAAAAAAAAAAAGCAAAATGAAAGGGCAAGGTCCCTTTTGGTGCAATTGAGCAGTGAAGGAGAAAAGCAGCAAAAGAGGACATTTGTATGTAAGAGGACATTTGTATGTAAGAGGACATTTGTATGGTGCAATTGAGTGGTGAAGGAGAAAAGCAGCAAAAGAGGACATTTGTACGTAAGAGGACATTTGTATGGTGCAATTGAGTGGTGAAGGAGAAAAGCAGCAAAAGAGGACAAGGCATACCTGTAGTCCCAGTGACTCAGGACGCTGAGACAGGAGTATTGCCTGAGCCCAGGGGTTTGTGGCGGTGGTGCACCATGATTGCACCTAAAAAGAGTCAGCCTGGGTAATATTGCAAGACCCCATTCTACTACACTTACAGAAGAGGGCACCATAGAACTAAGAATCTCCTCAACCTACAAACACACTCAAATCACCAGGCAATAAAACTAGAAATTACTAATAAAATTAAAAGTCCACCTGAAAATTTAAAAAATATTTCCATGAAATAATTCTTGGGTAAAAAATGAAAATAGAAATGGCAATTATAGAACTTATCAGAAAATAATGATAATGAAAATACTACATATCAGAATCAATGTGATACATTTAACACAGTAATCAGGAAAATATATACCACTAATCATTTATTAATAAGAATAAATGACATAAGGCATATTATTAAGCAGTAAAAAGGAATGAGGTCCTAATATATGCTATGACATGAATGAACAGTGAAAATATACTAACTTAAAGAAGCCAGTCACAAAAAGACACTTTTTTTTTCTGTTTTTTTTGCTTTGTTTTGTTTTGAGATGGAGTCTAGCTCTGTCGCCCGGGCTGGAGTGCAGAGGTGCAATCTTGGCTCACTGCAACCTCCACCTCCCAGGCTCAAACAGTTCTCCTGCCTCAGCCTCCCCAGTTGCTGGGATTACAGGCACATGCAACCACGCCCAGCTAATTTTTGTATTTTAGTAGAGATGGGGTGTCACCATGTTGGCCAGGCTGGTCTCAAACTCCAGACCTCAGGGGATGCCCCCACCTCAGCCTCCCAAAGTGCTGGGATTACAGGTGTGAGCCACCGTGCCTGGCCTTTTTAGAAAAAACAAAAAACAAAAAACAAAAAACGGTCTCACTCTGTCAACCAGGCTGGAATGGAGAGGTGCGACTTTGGCTCACTGCAGCCTCCTCCTTCCAGGCTCAAGCAGTCCTCCCACTTCAGCCTCCCAAGTAGCTGAGACTATAGGCATGTGCCACCACACCAGCTAACTTTAGTGTTTTTTGGAGAGATGAGGTTTCACCATGTTGCCCAGGCTAGTCTTGAACTCCTGGGCTCAAGCGATCTACCTGCCTCAGCCTCCCAAAGTGCTGGGATTACAGGTGTGTACCACCGTATCCAGAAAGGCCACATATTAATTATATTTGACTCTTGAACAACACAGGTTTAAGCTGCACGGGTCCACTATAAGGGGACTTTTTTCAATGACAGTTACATCAGGTATGCCTGCCTCTTCTGCCTCCTCTTCTACCTCTTCTGTCTCTGCCACCTGGGACAGCAAGACCAACCTTCCCCTTCCTCCTCAGCCTACTCAACAAGAAAATGAAGGAGAGCAACAAGGATGAAGATCTTTAAGATGATCACCTTCCACTTAATGAATAGTAACTATATTTTCTCTTCCTTATGATTTTAATAACATTTTCTTTTGTCTAGCTTACTTTATTATAAGAGTATAGTGTATAATATATGTAACATACAAAATATGTGTAAATCAATTGTTTATGTTATCACTAAGGCTTCTGGTCAAGAGCAGGCTATTAGTTAAATTCAGGGGGAATCAAAAGTTATACACGAATTTCTGACTGTGCAGGTCAGTACCACTAAACCCCCTATTGTTCAAGGGCCAACTATACATTTACATAAAATCTCCAGAATAGGCAAATCCAAAGAAAAACAAAGTAGATGAGTGGCTGCCAGGAACTAGAAGAGGAGGTAATGGACTGCTAATGGGTACAGGGTTTCATTTTTGGTTAATGAAATGTTCTGAAATTAATCATGGTGATGGTCATGCAACTCTGTGAATATATTAAAAATCACTGAATTGTACACTTCAAAAGAGTAAATTATATGATATATGAATTATACCTCAATAAAGCTGTTATATTAACAAGAAATAAAATATTAAATTCTCCAAGTCAAAAAACTAAAGATAAGAACAAAGTAAACCAAAAGAAAGTACCAGGAAGATGAAGAAATGAATGAGAGTAAAGAATAGAAAGAATAGACATAATTAATCAAAATCCTGTTATTTTGAAAAATTTAACAGAAGAGACAAACTACCAGCTAATTTCATCAAGGGAAAAGGGAGAAACCATAAATGCACACAAAGAATAAATGACAAGAGAGGCCCGCGTGGTGGCTAACAGCTGTAATCTGGCACTTTGGGAGGCCAAGGCGGGCCGATCACCTGAGGTCGGGAGTTAGAGACCAGCCTGACCAACATGGAGAAATGGCATGTCTACTAAAAATACAAAAAATTAGCCGGGCATGGTGGCACTCACCTGTAGTCTCAGCTACTCAGGAGGCTGAGGCAGGAGAATTGCTTGAACCTGGGAGGCAGAGTGTTACAGGCCGAAAGAATGAGGGTCGTGACCAACTCAGTATACCACTGGAGGCTATATAAGCAAACAGGAAACTGGATGAAAGCAGGATGTTGGAAAACTGACAACTGCATCTGCTGCCAGAAGGGGTGCTCAGGGCAGTCACACCCCAAGCACAGTGTTCCTTGTGATTATCTATAGGAACATCAGAAGCCTGCTGTACAAAGAAAGCAATTGTGTGTACCTGTGATAAATCAAGCAGCAGACCAACAGTTACCTCTGCCTTCCTGCTCTTTCTACCCAATAAATATGAAGGGCTGTAAAAGCTCAGGGCGCTTGTTCACTAGAAGCAAGGAGCCCCCCGACCCCTTCTTTCAAAACAGATCTTTTTGTCTTTCTCTTCATTTCTGTGTTTGTCCCCCTTTGTTCAATTCCGTAGCAACCGACAGCCACAGTGGAGGTTGCAGTGAGCCAAGATAGCACCACTGCACTCCAGCCTGGGCAATAGAGCAAGACTCCATCTCAAAATAAACAAATGACAAGAGGAGAATATCATTGAAATAGAAATAAAAATTTACATTGTTAAAATACTACTTTTCAGACTTCTATACAAATTGATTTGAAAATCTAAATGACGTGGATAATTTCCTGGAGAACTACAGACTACCAAAATTGGCCCCATTGTATATAGAATGTTTAAACATAAAAAAAAAAAAAATAGGCCGGGCATGGTGGCACACGCTTGTAATCCCAGCACTTTGGGAGGCCGAGGCGGGCGGATCACGAGGTCAGGAGATCGAGACCACGGTGAAACCCCGACTCTACTGAAAATACAAAAAGTTAGCCGGGCATGGTGGCGGGCACCTATAGTCCCAGCTACTTGGAGAGGCTGAGGCAGGAGAATGGTGTGAACCCAGGAGGCGGAGCTTGCAGTGAGCCGAGATTGTGCCACTGCACTCCAGCCTGGGTGACAGAGCAAGACTCCGTCTCAAAAAAAAAAAAAAAATAGATTACCAAGCAACTACCAAGCCAAAAAAAAGAACCAGGCCCAGATGTCTCACAAGGAATTCTACCAAACCTACAAAGCAGTTGGTTTCAATGTTCCATAAATTGTTTCAGAGCATTAAAATAGCTTCCTATTTCTTTCTTTTTTTTTTTTTTTTTTTTTTAATTGAGAAGTCCCAGTCTGTTGCCCAGGCTGGAGTGCAGTGGCACAATCTCGGCTCACTGCAACCTCCACCTCCCAGGTTCAAGCCATTCTCCTGCCTCAGCCTCCTGAGTAGCTAGGATTACAGGCGCCTGCCACCACACCTGACTAATTTTTTTGTATTCTTAGTAGAGACAGGGTTTCACCATGCTGACCAGGCTGATCTCGAACTCCTGACCTCAGGTAATCCGTCCACCTTAGCCTCCCAAAGTGCTGGGATTACAGGCATGAGCCATCGCGCGTGGCTCCTATTTCTTTTTAAGACGGAGTCTTGTCCTGTCACCCAGGCTGGAGTACAATGGCATGATCTCGGCTCACTGCAACCTCCACCTCCTGGGTTCAAGTGATTCTCCTGCCTTAGCCTCCCAAATAGCTGGGATTACAGGTGCACGTCACCATGCCGGCTAATTTTTTTTTTTTTTTGGTATCTTTAGTAGAAACGGGGTTTTGCCATGTTGGCCAGGCTGGTCTCGAAGTTCTGACCTCGTGATGTGCCCGCCTCTGCCTCCCAAAGTGCTGGGATTACAGGCGTAAGCCACCACACCCAGCCCCTATTTCTTTAGTATAAAATTAACACCCAAACTTGATAACAATAAAATATATATATATATCACTTACAAATAATGATTTGAAATTACTAAATAAAATAATAGCAACAGAACCTAATTCCATGTTAAAAACAGCAATACACCATGATCAACTGGCATTTATTCCAGATATGCAAACTTGGTTTACTGTTAGGAATCCATTACTAAAATAGTTTAGCCATAGATCTAAGTGGGGAACATAATGCAATTATCTCCATAGATACTGGAAAAGCTACAAAATTCAATACCCATTCCTGGAAAAAAAAAAACTCAAGAAAACAGACACTGACGGATACTTTTTCAACATATAATAGCTATATCTGTGTGCTTAACTCAGTACCTTACTTAAAAGAAAACACCAAGATCAGGAACAGGACAAGGATGCTTACTGTCTTCCACTGCTACTTAACATTGTACTGATGGTATTTGCAAATACAATTAGATAAGTCAGTTCAAATATTACAATGAGCAAAGGAGTAGTAAAACCATCTCTTTTTGTAGATGATATAATATAGCTGCATATGTGGAAACCCCTATAAGTAAAATCAATAATAAAACTAACTCAAAAATTAAAAACTTCAGTGAGATAGCAAGTCATAAGATTAATATATAAAACTCAATAGCCAGCCGGGCATGTGGCTCACACCTGTAATCCCAGCACTTTGGGATGCTGAGGTAGGTGGATCACTTGAAGTCAGGAGTTCAAGACCAGCCTGGCCAACATGGTAAAACCATGTCTCTAAAAAAAAAAAAAAAAAAAAACTACAAAAATCAGCCAAGCTTGGTGATGCACGCCTGTAATCCCAGCTACTTGGGAGGCTAAGGCAGAAGAATCGCTTGAATCCAGGAGATGGAGATTGCAGTAAGCCAAGATCATGCCCTTGCACTCCATCCTGGGCAGTGGAGCAAGACTCCATGTTGGGGGGAAAAAAAAAATCAGTAGCCTTTGTATAAACAAGTAACGACCAGTTTAGAGGATATAACACCAGTGAAAAGTCCATGTGCAACAGCAGCAACAAGGATGATTAAAGGAATTAAAGAAGGTATTTAGGAATAAGTATAACAAGAAATTAAACACTTAGATGTGAAGAAAACTAAAACACTCCTGAAAGACACAAAGACAGAACTGAATAAATAAAAAGATAATTCCTATTCTTTGACAGGACAATTCAGCCTCATAAATACATCAGTTTTCCCTAAATTAATTTAACAAGATTAATACAATCCTAGTAAAAATACCAATAAGGTTTTTTATGGAGCTCAACAAATTGAATGTAAAGTTCAAATGGAGAAAAAAAAAAAAAACCCATGCACATAACCTATGCATAAATGGAGACAAGAAAACACTGAAAAAGGAAAACTGAGGGCTCTTGGGCCAGAAAAAGATGTTAGTGAGATAACTGGTGAAATTTAGAATGAGGTCTGTAGATTATATAATCGTATCATATCATTATTAACTTCCCAATTTTTATCACTGTAGTGACTATGAAAGAACTGCAACTTACTCTCAAACTTTTTTAAATTAATTTTGTTGTTGTTTGTTTGGTTTGTTTTTTTTTTTTTTTTTTTGAGATGGAGTCTCACTCTGTTGCCCAGGCTAGAGTGCAGTGGCGCGATCTCGGCTCACAACCTCTACCTCTCGGGTTCAAGCGATTCTCCTGCCTCAGCCTCCCAAGTAGCTGGGACTACAGGTGTACACCACCAGGCTCGGCTAATTTTTTGTATTTTTAGTAGAGACGGGGTTTCACCATGTTGGCCAGGCTGGTCTTGAACTCCTGACCTCATGATCCATCCACCTTGGCCTCCCAAAGTGCTGGGATTACAGGCGTGAGCCACAGCACCCAGCCTTACATTTTTTTAAAATTACATAGCAATATAGATAAAAAGAATTCATTAAAACAACAAGCATGGCAAAATGTTAATTTTTAGAAAATCTAGAGGAAAAGTATTAGGAATTCTTGTACTATTTTGGCAACATTCTTGTTCAGTCTGAAATTACTTCTAAACAAAATATTTTTAAAGTATATTACAATATACCTCTAAAAATGAAGCATATCATCTTTTAAAATTGACAAACCTGGGCCAGGCGCGGTGGCTCACGCCTGTAATCCCAACAATTTGGGAGGCTGAGTTGGGCAGATCACGAGGTCAGGAGATTGAGACCATCCCGGCTAACATGGTGAAACCCCGTCTCTACTAAAAATACAAAAAATGCCATGTGTGGTGGTCGGGTGCCTATAGTCGCAGCTACTCGGGAGGCTGAGGCAGAAGAATGGCGTGAACTCGGCAGGCGGAGCTTGCAGTGAGCCAAGATCATGCCACTGCACTCCAAAGCGAGACTCTGTCTCAAAAAAAAAGAGAAAGGAAAAAAAATTGACAAACCAAAAAAAAATGACAACCATAAACAAATTTAATTTCAAATTATAATCTGGCCACATTCATTATCTAATTAAGTAATTTAAAATATTTATGATTTTTAAACAAAAATGCTATTACAATATTCAGTTTTCCTTCCCCTTCACAAAATAGGTCAAAAAAGAAAAAAGGAAAGCCAAGCACAAATGAAAATTCCAAGCAAAACATGTTTCTGTACCTATAATAAATGCTAACAAAAAGTACTTAATGTCCCTCAACTATGTACAGGAATGATAAGAAAACAAAAAGTTAATATACAGTAAAAGCTTTTTATTATTTAAAATTAAATATAGCTATATGAGAAACAATGAAAAGAATGGAGGTTTTATAGCATGGCAGATTTGAGTGTGAAACCCTCTCCTATCACCTATTAGAAGAAGTTACTCAAATTCTTCAAGCTTCAGGTTCCTCATATGAAAAATAGGCATACACTTACCTCTTAAAATAGTTGTTATATTTGGTATGTTAAATATCTAAGATGTGTGAGGCAGGCAACAAAGAGCAGCTACTATTGCTGGGAGAAAGGGCTACACAAGGGCTTTTGAGTGAGACAGAAATAGAATGGAACACAGGCTCTGCTACTTATTGACCCTATGATCCTGGTCAAAAACTTGTCTGAATATCAGATTCTTCTGGTATAAAATGAGATAATAACACCTCCAATAACAGATTCTTGTGATAGCTGAATGACATAACATACATATGGAAATTCACTCCTTCATTCAATAAATGTTTGTTGAGTATTTAAATATGCTGCAGACTATAGAAGAGAAAAAAAAAACTTCTTTCTGGTTAAATAACATGCCAAGCTCTGTGCTTGGCTGTGTATATCAAGGTAAACAAAGCAGACATGGCCCCTGCTTTCATGGAGTTTACAGACTAATAAGGAAGACGAAAATTAAACAAGTAAAACCACATATGATAAATATACAAATATAAATAGTGCTAAGTGCTGTGAAGGAAGCAATATGAAGCTATTTAAGAAAGAGAATAACAGGAGGGGGCTACTGTGATTTGAATAGTCATGGAGGGTCTTTCTAAATTTTAAAGATGAACTAATTACACAACACTGACTTGTGCCAGGCACTATTCTTTTTTTTTTTTTTATCCTTGGTTTAGCCAGGTACTATTCTATATTAACAATCAATGTGCAGGAAATAAGACAAATAAAAATCCATGCTTTTGTTGAACTTATATTCTGGTTGGAAGAGTCAATAAACAAGAATATATATATATACATCTCATGTCATATGGCAACTATAATAATCTGACATATATGTACGTGTCAGATATATGTCAGATTATTATAGGTGCCATATAAGATGATAAAGCAGGAGATAGTGAATAGGAAGTTCTGGGAAGGAGAGTGATGAAAGAAAGCAGAAGGTGGCTTTTAAGCAAAGACCTGATGGAAGCAAGGGAGCTGGCTCTGATGATCTTAGGGTAGAGGCTAAGGCCCTACCTGAAGAAAAGCTTGGGAAGAACAGAAAGAAAGGATAGTGTGGTTGGAGCAGACTAGTGAAAGAAAAAAATGGTGGGAGATAAGGTCAGAGAGCTAATGAGGGAGGAGGGCATCATCATGTAGAAGCTCATAGGCCATAAGAAGACATTTGGGTTTCAATCTGAATGTCATGAGAAACAATGGAGAATTTTAAGCACAGGAGTGAAATGATCTGACATATTTTAAAAGCATGGCTCTGGCTATAAAGTAGAGAATTGACTCTGGAGGTGCATAAGCAGAATTAAAGAAACCAGTTAGAACACTCCTAAATTTCAGGTGCGAAATTATGCCACTACAGCAAAAGTAGCAGAAATGGTGAGAAATGGATATTACTGAGAATACAGAGAAAAGGCTTACTGATATATTGAATGTAGAGTATGAATAGCTTGATCTTTCACCTCTTCTTGGTTGACATTTTAAGATCCTCAATTTATAGTCCATGGCCAGTCATGGTGGCTCACGCCTGTAATCCCAACACTTTGGGAGGCCAAGACAGGTGGATCACCTGAGCTCAGGAGTTTGAGACCAGCCTGGGCAACATGGCAAAAAGCCACCTCTACCAAAAATACAAAAAATTAGCCAAACATGGTGGTGCACATCTGTAGTCCCAGCTACTCAAGAGGCTGGGGTGGAAGGATCGCTTGAGCCTGGGAGGTGGAAGTTGCAGTGAGCCGAGATCGCACCACTGCACTCCAACCTGCATAACAGAGTGAAACCCTCAGCTTGGAAAAAAATAATTTATAGTCCATGATTAAAGGAGACAAGATTTGTGTTATTTTTCCTATTTCAACTTCCTGCTATAGAGTACTCTAGGTACTTCCCATACCATAGTCTATATATAAATACTTTCTCTATGACTAAGTTCTACAAGAACTATTACTTCGATTTACATCCTGGCATCCTCCACAGTTCCTTAATAAATAACTGTCATTTCTCATCTCATGTATATAACTAGTAGGATGCCTCAAAGTTTTTTAACTGTAACATACCATATTTTTCCATATGTTCTTTTCCAGCATACCCAAACATCTGAGGAGCAACTGGGTGAGCAGACAATCCATACTTATTGATCAGGAGGTCAAGATGCTTATCAGTGGGAATGGTCCTATCCAAAAACTAAGAGGGGGGGACAAAATTTCATAAGTAGCTGACATGATAAGTGTCTCTTTCAAAACTACTACAGTGCTATTAAGACATTTATTTATTCTAAACACATAGTACACCAGAAATGGTCAATGTGAATAAAATCAGTTAAGACATGCTCCACAGGGAAACATGGGAAGAAGAAAAAATAATCATGTGACCAAAGAGGTATTAACTCTTTCAAGAAATATTTATTGGGCATCCAGTATGTGCCAGTAACTATTCCATCCTGTCATGGGGTGGGGGCTGGGGGGAGGATAGCATTAGGAGATATACCTAATGTAAATGACGAGTTAATGGGTGCAACACACCAACATGGCACATGTATACATATGCAACAAACCTGCACATTGTGCACATGTACCCTAGAACTTAAAGTATAAAAAAAAAAAAAAAGAACCAAAGGAAATAGGCTGGGTGCAGTGGCTCACGCCTGTAATCCTAGCACTTTGGGAGGCTGAGATGGGTGGGTCACTTGAGCTCAGGAGTTCAAGACCAGCCTGGCCAACAGGGTGAACCCCATCTCTTCTAAAAATACATAAATTAGCCAGGTGTGGTGGTATGCACCTACAGTCCCAGCTATTCGGGAGGCTGAGGTGGGAGAACTGCTTGAACCCAGGAGGTGAAGATTGCAGTGAGCCGAGATCACACCACTACTGCACTCCAGCCTGGGCGACAGAGTGAGACTCTGTCTTGGGAATGAATAAATATATATATACACACACACATGCACATAATATATACACACACATATATACATACTATATATATATATACAGTAGCCAGGCATGGTGGGTCATGCCTGTAATCCCAACACTTTGGGAGGCCCAGGTGGAAGGCCCACCTGAGCCCAGGAGTTCGAGACCAGCATGGACAACATAGCAAGATTCCATCTCTGCAAAAAATTAGCTGGGCATGGCTAATTTAAAATAAAGAATAAATTAAACCCAAAGTAAGGAGAAGAAAGGAAACATCAAGAATGAGAACAGATTGAAATAGAAAATGAGCAGAATGAAAAAGAATGGGTAGAAGTGAGCAGAATAAACTAGAAAAAAGAATATAGGCCATTCACCACGGCTCACACCTGTAATCCCAGCAATTTGGGAGGCCAGGCGTGTGGATCACGAGGTCAGGAGTTTGAGGCCAGCCTGGCCAACATGGTGAAACCCGGTCACTAGTAAAAATAAAAAAATTAGCTGAGCGTGGTGGCAGGCGCCTGTAATCCCAGCTACTCAGGAGGCTGAAGCAGAAGAATTGCTTGAACCCAGGAGGCAGAGGTTGTAGTGAGCTGAGATCATGCCATTGCACTCCAGCCTGGGTGACAGAGTGAGAGTCTGTCTCAAAAAAAAAAAAAAAAAAAAAAAAAAAAAAAGAAGAGTATATAGAAAATCAGTGAAAACAAAAGCTGGTCCTTTTATTGTAAACTTTCTTTTTCCATGATCACTCTGACAAAAGATGACCATGGAAAAAAGAGGGAAGATAAAAATTACCAACAACAGAAGAAGGGAAGGGAAAAGATATGTCCAAAGATCCTGCATTAAAAAGACGGGAATAACATGAATGACTTTTTACCAATAAGGTTAGCAATTTGGATGAACTACACAAATTCCATGAAGGACATAAACTATCAACACTCACTTTACAAAAAAAATAGACAACCTGAAAAGTAATATATTTACTAAATATATATATATTTATATATAAACTTAGAAGATTGAAAACTTTCCCATAAAGAAATCACCAGGCCATGACCCAAAGATGAGAATGCAAAAAAAAAATATTTTTTAAATTAAAAATATTTTAGGGCTGGGCGCGGTGGCTCATGCCTGTAATCCCACTTTGGGAGGCCGAGGTGGGTGGATCACCTGAAGTTGGGAGTTCAAGACCAGACTGACCAACATGGAGAAATCCTGTCTCTACTAACAATACAAAATTAGCATGGCATCATGGCACATGCCTGTAATCCCAGCTACTCGGGAGGCTGAGGCAGGAGAATTGCTTGAACCTGGGAGGTGGAGGTTGCAGTGAGCCGAGATTGCACCATTGTACCCAGCTTGGGCAACAAGAGCAAAATCCATCTCAAAAAAAAAATTAAAAAAGAAAAGAAGTCATCAGACCAGATGTGAACTGGTGAATTCTACCAAAAATTTAAAAGAAAAAAATACCAATTTACGTACAAACTATTCCAAAAAACAGAAGAGAAGAGAACACTTCCCAGCTATTCTATGAGGCCAGCATTATTCTCGTATTAAAACTAGACTGGGTATGGTGGCCCACACCTGTAATCCCAAAACTGTGGGAAGCCAAGGTGGGCAGATCACTTGAGCCCTGAAGTTCAAGACCAACCTGCACAATGGAAAGAAAAAAACAAACCAACACCCTTGCGGACATAAACACAAAAATCCGTAACAAAATTTTAACATATCAGGCCCGGCGCGGTGGCTCACACCTGTAATCCCAGCACTTTAGGAGTCCAAGGCAGGTGCATCGCCTGAGGTCAGGAGTTCGAGACCAGCCTGGTCAACATGGGAAAACCCCGTCTCTACTAAAAATACAAAAATTAGCCCGGCATGGCGGTGGGAGCCTGTAATCCCACTTACTTCAGAGGTTGAAGCAGGAGAATCTCTTGAAACAGGGAGGCAGAGGTTGCAGTGAGCCAAGATTGTGCCACCGCACTCCACTCCAGCCTGGGTAACAGAGACTCTGTCTCAAAAAAAAAAAAAAAAAAAATTGTGAAAAAATTCAACAGAAGGACTGACACTACTCAATTTCAAGACTTATCTAAAGCTGCAGTAATTAAGACAGTGTGGTATTGACAAAAAAAATTCAGACAAATTAGACAAATAGATAAATGGAACAGAATAAAGAGTTCAGACATAGACCTACATAAATATAGTCAACTGATCTTTGACAAAGAAGCAAAAGCAATATAATGGAAAAAAGATAATCTTTTCAACAAATGGTGCTGGGACAACTGGACATCCACATGAAAATAATGAATCCAGGCACAGACCTTACACCCTTCACAAAAATTAACTCAAAATAGATCGCAGACCTACATGTAAAACACATGTGACAGAAAACCTAGATGACCTTGGGTTTGGCATTGGCGTTTTAGATACATCACAAAAGGCACAATTCATGAGAGAAAGAATTGAAAAGCTGGACTTTGTTAAAATTAAATTTTCCTCTGTTGCCCAGGTTTGGGGTGCAGTGGCACAATCATGGCTCACTGTATATCAATATGTTCTAACCAGGAAAGATGTTCAACTGTTAATTGAAAAAGTAACATGTAAAATATCATTAATCTTATCTATATATTTACAAAGGTTTTTTATGTGTGGTGTTTTGTTTTTTTGGCAGAGCTAGCTGAGGTTTTATTTTGGAAAAAAAAACAATTGAATTGTTTTGTAGCTGGAGGCATGGGCAAGGGGGGTACCCCAGGCAGTAAATTTACAAAAGTTTTTTAACATGTATGTGTGTATATGCATATGAATGCTTACTTACATGTGTCTGTATTAATTTGGGAAAACGGCAGGAGATATAGATACTTAATTATTAACATTGGTTACCTCTGAGGGACAAGATTAAATAGACAGAAGGGGCTAGGGGCCAGGGGCGGTGGCTCACACCTGTAATCCCAGCACTTTGGGAGGCCGAGGCGGGCGGATCACGAGGTCAGAAGTTCGAGACTAGGCTGGCCAATATGGTGAAACCCCATCTCTGCTAAAAATGCAAAAATTAGCCAGCCGTGGTGGTGGGCGCCTGTAGTCACAGCTACTCAGGAGGCTGAGGCAGGAGAATCGCTTGAACCCAGGAGGCAGAGGTTGCAGTGAGCCGAGATCGCACCACTGCACTCCAGCCTGGGTGACAGAGGGAGACTTGGTCTCAAAAAAAAAAAAAAAAGGCAGAAGGAGGGACTTTTAATTTATATATATTTCTTTTTAATTGTACTATGGGATGAATTTTACTATTTTATAATTTTCAATAATTTTCAAATAAAAGTCACCAGAGTATGTACCATTCACTGCTGAAAAAAACACATATTTTTCATGTGTCATAAACATTATATATTCACTTACACAACCTTATTTCTCAGTCTTCTCCAGCTGCCACTCTAATCCAGACAGTTTTTAAAACTGTTCCCTGGGTATATCATATTCATTCAAACACCCATGACTAGGCTCATGATGCTTTCCCTGACATCTAGGAAGAGCTCATTTCCCCTTACCGACTCCTAAATTATCTTTAAGATCCAACCTAACTTCTACCACTTTTTAAAGGCATTCTTTAAAGAGGGAAACAACTCATTGATTTCAATGCCTATTAAGTGCCACTTTTGTGGTTTCTAAGAAATATTATCACATGTATTTCACTTAATTTGGGGTAGAGGTCCTTTAAAGTTTCAACAGAGAAAATGGGATCAGGTTGATCACATAAGTTAGATAATAGTATAATCTTAGATAACAGTAAAAAATTATCTTCAACCCATTTTCTTTCTTTTTTTTTTTTTTTTTTTTTGAAACAGAGTCTCACTCTGTCGCCCAGGCTGGAGTGCAATGGCACATCTTGGCTCACTGCAACCTCCACCTCCTGGGCTCAGGCGATTCTCCTGCCTCAGCCTCCCGAGTAGCTGGGATTACAGGCGCGTACCACCACACCCGGCTAATTTTTTGTATTTTTAGTAGAGACGGGTTTTGCCATGTTGGCCAGGCTGGTCTCGAACTTCTGGCCTCAAGTGATCCGCCCATCTCAGCCTCTCAAAGTGCTGGGATTACAGGCATGAGTGAATTTTTAATTTTATTTATGTCATTTTTCTTTTCTATAAATTCCATTTAGGTTTTTTTTTTTCATGCCAATAATGTTCTTTTTTGTAGTTTCCTATAGCCTAAAGCGGTTCCTAAGCTGTCTTTTATTTCTCTAAACATAACAAACATGGTTAAATCTGCATCCAATAAATCTAGTTTTGGCGGTCTTCAGAGATTACTTCTTACTGCTCCTTCTTTCTTTCGTTTCTCAATTGTGGTGTCTTGTTTCTTTAATCCTTGGTTATCTTTAACTGCGTGTCCTTGAAATTTTACTTGAAGGGTTCTCAAAGCCTCAAGAAGGGTGCTTTCCTCCAGAAGAAAATTTGTCTAGGTTACTACCATTCTGGAACTAATTTAGATTCAATTCATGGTTTGAGGTTTCCTGGACGACTTAGATAATGAGAATGTTGGCAGTGATCCCACATGAGGGCTAGTCTGTGATTTATTAACTCAATGAAAGGTTTTATTGGGTTTTTTATTCTTTCTCTTTTTTTTTCTCCCCTGTTTCACTGGATGCCATGGTAACTCTCCCTATCATCTCATGGAAGTGGGCAGTTTTACTTCAGGTTCGTCCTACCCAAAGAGTTTACCTTACTTAGTATCAATTTAATGTGGGTATTAAACTTCTGATCTTGGGAAGGCCTGAGCTTTGACTACTTCCCCTTTCGTTCCAGGGGGCTGTTAAAATTGTGGCTCACAGCTGCCTGATCAGCAAAGATCTTCAAGGCAAAAGTAGCTGCAAATGCTGATGTTAATTCTCTGGCACTCATCTGCAGTTCCTCTCTCTTGCTAGTTCTTCAAGACCTTTAGGATTTCTTTTTTCATATTCTATCCAAATATTTTAGTTGTCATCAGTGAGAGAACTGGCTCAAAAAACTTGGCTTGCCATTACCAAAATTAGAAGTCCCACATTTTATTAACTCTCTTCAATTTGTTGAAAGAATTTCATTTATTGAATGTAATTCGTTTATCAAAAAAATGAATACATTAATGGCTTTCAAATTAAATAGATAAATCAACTTCAAATTCAATAACCTCATATCTTTGAACACCAGTTTCATCATTGGTAAAATAAACAGTTTGAACAAAATTATCTCTAAGATTCTTCACTGTTCTAAAATACCAAGATCTACGCATATATATAAGTATCACCTTTCAACTTTTGGGTTATATTAGCTCATTTAGTAACTATGCCAAAATAACACTCACTTTTATTCCAAGGCTTCCCTTACTCATCTTCTCAAACCCAAGAGCCAAGACACATTCTGCCACACCTTAAAGGAAAATGTAATTATTTTGAAAATTCAAATTTCCAAACACCAACAAAATACCATTAAATACTTCAATTCAAATAAATACGTCAAGTGAGCGCACAGTGGCTCGAACTTATAGTCCCATCAGTTTGGGAGATCAAAGCAGATGAACTGCTTGAGGCCAGGAGGTCAAGACCAGCCAGGCAACATAGTAAGACTCTGTCTCCACAAAAATTTAAAAAATTAAAATGTTTGAAAAATTAGCTGAGTGTGGTGGTACACACCCTGTAACAGTCCTAGTGACTTGGTAGGCTGAGGCAGGAGGTCACTTGAGCCCAGAAATTCTGTCTCTAAATAAATAAGCCCATTTAAATAAAATATAAAAACATACTATAATCCCACAAAGGTTTTTGTTTTTGTTGTTGTTGTTGTTTGTTTGCTTTTTTTTTTTTTGACACAAAGTTTCAGTCTGTCACCAAAACTGGAGCATAGTGGCAGGCTCACAGCTCACTGCGGCTTCAACCTCTCAGGCTCAAACGATCCTCCCACCTCAGCTCTCTATTAGCTGAATGGGGTGACACAGGAATGTGCCACCCCATTCAGCTAATTTTTGTATTTTTTGTAGAGAGAGTGTTACCGTGCTGCTCAGGCTGGTCTTGAACTCCTGGGCTCAAGCGATCTGTCCACCCTGGCCTCCCATGTGTTAGGATTACAGGCATGAGCCACTGTGCCCAGCACCACAAAGGTTTTATTGGGTTTTGGTTGTTTTTTTTTTGTTTTTTTGTTTTGAGACAGTGTCTCACTCTGTCACCCAGGCTGGAGTGCAGTAGTGCAATCATGGCTCACTGAAGCCTAGACCTCCTGGGCTCAAGCAGTCTGCATGTAGCTGGGACTGCAGGCCTGTGACACCATGACCAGTTTCCTCGCATTTTTTTTTTTTTTTTTTTTGCAGAGATGGAGTCTCACCATGTTGCCCAGGCTGGTCTCAAATTCCTGGGCTCAAGTGATCCACCCACCTCAGCTTCCCAAAGTGCTGGGATTACAGACATAAGCCACCAACCAGCCAAAGTTTTTAATAACAGAAAAATTACAGAGAAAATCTTTATATTCTTCTAGATAAGAGGAAAAATCGGGCCAGGCGCGGTGAATCACGCCTGTAATCCCAAAACTTTGGGAGGCCAAGGCAGATGTATCGCTTGAGACCAGGAGTTCAAGACCAGTCTGGGCAACATGGCAAGACCCTGTCTCTACAAAATATACAAAAATTAGTTGGGTGTGGTGGCGCACGCCTATGATCCCAATTATTAATACTTAGGAGGCTGAGATGGGAGGATCACCTGAGGCCAAGAGGCACAGGTGGCAGGAGCTGAGATCATGCTAGCACACCCTTGCCTTGGTGAGAGAGTGAGGCCCTGTTTCTAAAAAAAGAAAAGAGGAAAAATCAATAAGGTGCTTAATTCTTCTCTTGAGTCTCAATATGTTAATAAAATTTCATGTTAATGTAGAAATATGTTTCAGTAATGAATATAAAAAGGTAATTTAGAATCACATTTAGAAAAACATTTAAAATTTGAAATTAAAAATTAAAAAATGAACCCAATGAAAATCTCAAAAGAATCATTTTTAGAGAGAGGGGGCACCTAAAAATGATGTTAAAGTTCAACTGAAGAGCCAAATATTCCTGCAGGAGCTGAATTAAAAAAAAAAAAAAAAGACAGAATTGCCACATTTTTTCTTAAAAAAAAATAAGAGAACAGAAACAGGGACCAGTAGCATTATCAAACAATGTAAAGTTCCAGTAATTAAAACGCTGGGTAGTGAAATAATAATCAACAATCAAATCAGTGGAACAGAGAGAGGACCTAACAAAAAATCCTAGAATATATGGAAACAAGGGATATGATACATATACAAAAGAACTGAAAATACACGGCCACACACACAAAAAATTATACACAATGTTTACAATGTCATTATCTTCGCCCTCCCCCCTACCCTGATTTTTAAAAGACAGTGTCTTGCTCTGTTGCCCAGGCTGGAGTATAGTGGCGCAGTCATAGCAAAATGCAGCCTCAGTCTCCTAGGCTCAAGTGATACTCCCGCCTCAGCCTCCCAAGAAGCTAGGATTATAGGTGCCAGACACCATGCCCACTATGGCAGCATTATTCATAACAGCCAAAAAATAGAAACAATCCCTCAACTGATGGAAACAAAAAATTGCAAGCAGCAATGTCCATCAACTGGTAAACAGGTAGAAGAAATGTGGTGTAGCCATCCTAGCACTTTGAGGGGCCAAGGCAGGAAGATCACTTAAAGCCATTAGCTCAAGATCAGCCTGGGCAACGTAGCAAGATCTCATTTCTACTTATTTTATTTTTTATTTTTCTTGTACATTTAAAATACAGTCCATCTATTTTTTAATGTGATATATCCATACAACGGAATATTAGTTGGCCATGAAAAGGAATTAAGTACTGATATATGCTACAACATGAATAAACTGTGAAAACATTGTGTTAAGTGAAATAAACCACAAAAGGCCATGTATTGTACAATTCCATTTATATAAATATTCAGAATATGAAAATCCACAAAGAGAAAGTAAATTAGTGGTTTCTAGGGACTGAGGGAAGAAGAAAATGGAGACTGAATGCTAATGGGTACAGGGTTTCTTTCTGTGGTGATAAAAATGTTCTAATATGATGAGGTGTGGTGGCTCACACCTGTAATCCCAGCACTTTGTGAGGCCAAGGTGGGCAGATCACTTGAGGTCAGGAGTTTGAGACCAGCCTGGCTAACATAGTGAAACCCCTCTCTATTAAAAATACAAAAAAATTAGCCAGGCATGGTGGTGGGTACCTGTAATCCCAGCTACTTGGGAGGCTGAGGCATGAGAATCACTTGAACCCGGGAGGTGGAGGTTGCACTGAGCTGAGATGGCACAACAGCACTCCAGTCCAGGCAACAGAGCAAGACTCCCTCTCAAAAAAAAAAAAAGTTATAATATTACATAGTGGTGATAGGTATACAATTCTGTGAATATACAAAAAACACTGAATTGTACACTTTTAAAAGGTGAGTTTTATGGTCTATAAATTATATCTCACAATGCCTTTTTATTTTACCTTAATTAATCTTTTTTTTTTTTTTAGAGACGGTCTCACCGTGTGGCCCAGGCTACAGTGCAGTGGTATGATCATACATCCTCCAGCCTCAGCCTCCTGAGTAGCTGGAACCACCATGCCTGGCTAATTTTTTTTAATTTTGTATAAACACAGGGTCTCACTACATTGCCCAGCCTGGTCTTGAACTCCTGGGCTCAAGTGATGCTCTTGCCTTGGTCCCCCAGAGTGTTGAAATTATGAGTGTGAGCCACCATGCCTGGCTGATAAAGCCTTTTTTGTGTGTTTTTTTGGGTGGTTTTTTTGAGACAAGGTCTGGCTCTATCGCCCAAGCTGGAGTGCAGTGGTGCCGTCTAGGCTCACTGCAATCTCTGTCTCCCAGGTCCAAGTCATCCTCCCACCTCAGCCTCCCAGGTAGCTGGGACTACAGATGCACGCCACCATACCTGGCTAATTTTTGTATTTTTTCTAGAGACGGGGTTTTGTTATGTTGCCCAGGGCTAGTCTCAAATTCACGAGCTCAAACAATCCACCAACCTCGGCCTCCCAAAGTGCTGGGGTTACAAGCATAAGCCACCACACCCGGCCTGATAAAGCCTTTTTAAAAACAAGTACATTATAAAATAATTCCTCTGATGGTCGTGTGATTAAATGATTAAAATGGGGCATATTTAAGTACACTAGACAAGCACTCCTTACCACCCTGAATCAGCTGGCGGGCCATAAACAAAGCAGTAGAACCAGTAGCGCAGTTATTGTTGACGTTGATTATAGGAATTCCAGTCATTCCCAAACTGTGATAGATAGCCCTCTGCCCACAGGTAGAGTCACCTGAATAGAAAAACAAAAATTTTAATATAGAGAATTATGGAGCTGCAATGCAACATAATACTACATTATAGGTTTTTTCAATATTATACCTTTGCCTAGCATATAACATGTGCAAGACAGGAAATATCTTAGAAACAGTTTTAACACTAACCATCATTTACTCTGCAAAAAAGACTGAAAACAGAATATATGTGCACTTTCTTTGTATAATACAGAGGTAGAGAAGTAAAGAAATAATCAGTTAATGGAAAACAATTCCATCTGGCTAAGGCTATATGATAAAGAAAGCAATATTTCATTAACACCTAAATGTCAGAAAAAAATCTTTAAACCTTGGCCAGGCGTGGTGGCTCATGCTTGTAATCCCAGCACTTTGGGAGGCGGAGGCGGGCAGATGATGAGGTCAGGAGATCGAGACCATCCTGGCTAACATGGTGAAACTCCATCTCTACTAAAAATACAAAAAATTAGCCAGGCGTGGTGGCACGCACCTGTAATCCCAGCTACTTGGGAGGCTGAGGCAGAAGAATGACTTGAACCAGGAGGCAGAGGTTGCAGTGAGCCGAGATTGCACCACTGCACTCCAGCCTGGGCGACAGAGCAAGACTCGATCTCAAATAAATAAATAAATAAATAAATAAATAAATAAAATCTTTAAACCTATGCCAGTGATTAAAGGCCATGATTTACTTTTCATATAAAGATTTCACAACTTCAAAAAGTTTAAAAGACCCTGCATGCCAAGGCATTCCAGGAAAACATGATCCATGTTAAATACACATGTGACTTCATTTCCCAAGTGTAAAAAGTAAAGTAGAGGTTCCTCTTCAAAGACTTTCCTCCTCATTTAATTAGGAACAAATAGTAACTTCTCTTAGAAGCAAAATTTATTCAAAGACCTGTGCTAATATTCTTAAATATCTGCTAGCCATGGTAAAGAAATCATTATACTTTATGTTCTTAGCTCCCACAATTTAGCCTAAATATTTGCCCTGGCCTGCTTATACTGGTCTAAGCAAGCATTAAGTCACAGCCTGTTCCTCTTCCTTATTTGAAGGTGTTTTTACCTTTCTCAGCATTCCACAAGTTACTTCCTCCTTCCTTTGTTCTCCTCTGCCTTTGCCTCTTTTAAAAAGTTCTAAGTTGCTAGCCAATCAGGACAAATACAGAATGTGAGGTCCCGTTCCAGCCAATGGAACTGGACACAGCAGTAGGGTGGACGCATCAGGTTATAAATGACCCTGTCTCCTTTGTTCAGTGTACTCTCGTGGCAAAACTGCTGGCGAGTGTACCCTTTCTGCAGGAAGTAAAAATGGCCTTGCTGAGTAAATTAAATTTATGTTCAAGTGCTATTTCTTTACAGCACCAAGGAACAAGCATTTCAAACACAAGTAACATGACCACCAAGGTAGCTATGCTGGAGCAGTGTGATGGGAACATCTGAAGGTACAGGCTCCAGGAGTCTTCAGCAAAATCAGGAAAGTTAGGGATCTGCTTTTCAATAAATATATTCTGCATCCCTTTAACCCAGTACGTTTCACTTCTAGAATTCTCTTGATATCTTGATATCTCAAAGAAAGAAATCATAGATATGCACAAATATTCACCTATAGTAACACCTACTATAGTATTTTAATAATACTGTATATATTCATAGAATTTTTATAATAACTAGAAATTAGAAAATATCATTACTACTTCTAAATAAGCTATAGTAGATCTTCAAGAGTAGAATATCATATAATCATTTAAAATGATGTAGGGGTTCCCACCCCTTTGCCAAAAACAAAAAAAAATGTTGTTGGGGTTAGGGGAAACAGAGATGTTAGTCAAATGGTACAAACTTCCAGTTATAAGATGAACAAGTTCTGTGGATCTAACGTACAGCATGGGTGGTAATTAATGGCTAATTAACTGGATTGTGGTAATTATTATACAATATATACATAAATCATCTTATTTTATACCTTGAATATATTCAATCTTTATTTGACAATTAAGTATTTTTTAAATTCTGTGAAAAGACTGGAACTTTTAAATATCCATTAAAAGTGGATTGATAAAATAAATTATAATACATTTATTCAATGAAATACTATGTTTTTTTTTTTTTTTTGAGATGGAGTCTTGCTGTGTTGCCCAGGCTGGAGTGCAGTGGCATGATCTCAGCTCACTGCAACCTCTGCCTCCCGGGTTCAAGCGATTCTCCTGCCTCTCCCTCCTGAGTAGCTGAGACTACAGGCACATTTTTTGTATTTTTAGTAAAGGAAGGGTTTCACCGTATTAGCCAGATGGTCTCGATCTCCTGACCTCGTGATCCGCCCGCCTCAGCCTCCCAAAGTGCTGGGATTATAGGTATGAGCCACAGTGCCTGGCCATATTTTTAAAAAGACTAAAGAAGATCTTTACAGTATGATTTGGAATAGTCACCAAAAGA
The DNA here is from genome assembly GCF_028878055.3 of Symphalangus syndactylus. NCBI lineage: Eukaryota > Metazoa > Chordata > Mammalia > Primates > Hylobatidae > Symphalangus > Symphalangus syndactylus. The sequence continues at coordinate 42,511,265 of NC_072434.2, read as the reverse complement.
AAAATTACACTAGGTTGACACATAAGGAAAATCTATAAATAGTGGTAATTCCCTTAAATCAGACTTTGAATTCTGAGGGTTTTTTTCTTTTTTTCTTCAATGCAAATATAATTGAATGAATTCTGAGTTTTTGAGGGTTAAAATTCACAAATGCCTCTGCATTGTTTGTGTAGTTGCTGCTAGATTTAGGTAAAAAAATGTTAGAATACACAGTTTAATACATACCAAAAACATAGCCAACACACGCCTGGTCCACTGCTGAATAAGGGATCTGTGCATCAGCTAAAGCCTTCTTGCCTATAAAAACAAAAGGTTTTTATCAAAAAGTGCTTTAAGTATTTGTTTTAGGAGAGTAAAAATTAAGTTTAGAGTTTTCTCAAAGTAAACTACCTCTATATAGTCTATGCTCAATTCAAATGACAAATCCTTCATCAAATAATCTCAGATCTCTATTTTCAGAAGTAATCATTTTTTCCTGTAAGCTACTGCATCACTTTTCCATATCTCCCTTTTGGTACTTAACACTTTCTGTTATAACTTCACATCTATCTACATTAAATCTGAAGAGTCTTACAGCTCCTTAATGACAAGGTCCTTGCCTTATTCATCCCTGTAGCTCCACTGCACATCTAGAGGGTAAAATGAGAAAGACTGTCATTACTGGGAGCAGATGGCACTAATGTGCTCATCTTACAAAGCAAAGATCAAGAGATGACTCTGTCTATAGAACAAGAAAGAGAGCTTAAGGATGCTATCAAACTGGCAGAAATAACTAGTGGAGGAACTGAGAAAAATTATGTAAGTAAATGGGGAAAATTATGTAAGTAAACTGGAAAGAGGACAGTGAGATTGAAAAAAAAAGTGTGAGCTAAATCCTCATTTATGACAGTGAGAAGCAAACAGACATCTAAAACTGACAAATCAAAAACTTGAGGAAGTATTTAGATAACCACCAGAAGAACTAAAGCAAAACGAGTTAAAAGAAGTTGTCCATGGGGGACAGGCCTGAGAATTATAAGCCACTCTTCATTCTTTTTTTTTTTTTTTCTTTTGAGGACAAGGTCTCTCTCTGTCACTGGAGTGCAGTGGTGTGATCATAACCCACTGCAGTCTCAAACTCCTGGGCTTAAGTGATCCTCCCACTTCGGCTTCCCAAAGTGAGGGGATAAGAGACATGAGTCACCACACCTGGCCCTGTATTCCTGTATTTTCCATTTTTTTTTTTTTTTTTTTTGAGACAGAGTCTTGCTCTGTCACCCAGGCTGGAGTGCAAGGGCGTGATCTCGGCTCACTGCAACCTCCACCTCCCAGGTTCAAGTGATTCTCCTGCTTCAGCCTCCCAAGTAACTGGGATTACAGGGATAACAGGCGTCCACCACCACATTACTTTTTGTATTTTTAGTAGGGGGTTTCGCTATGTTGGCCAGGCTGGTCTCAAACTCCTGACCTCAAGTGATCTGCCTCCCTTGGCCTCCCAAGGTGCTGGAATTACAGGCGTGAACCACCAAGCCTGGCTTCTTTATTTATTTATTTTTTAAAAACCATATAAATGTATTTGAAATTTTTTTAATTCACAAAGATACTAATTATAATAATCAATTATTATAATTTATGAAGTAATTGATTACAGAATTGGGTTAGTCAAACAATGAGTTATCCTTTCCTGCTTAATGTATGGGCAAAAAAATAAATGTCTTATAATAATGTTTATGAGACTATGTTGAGAAGAACATTCTCATATGTTGCCAATGAGACTCTAAGGGTGTAAACGCTGAAAATTAATTTGGCAAGAATCTTGGTTGACACGGTGGCTTACTGTACTTTAGGAGGCTGAAGTGCAAGGATCACTTGAGCCCAGGAGTTTGAGACCAGCCTGGGACCCCATCTCTACAAAAACTAAAAATTAGCCAGGTGTGGTAGCATACACCTGTGGTCTCAGGTACTTGGGAAGCTGAAGAGAGAGGATCACTTGAATCCTGGAGGTCAAGGCTACAGTGAGCCGTGATGTCACCACTGCACTCTAGCCTGGGCAACAGAGCCAGACCCTGTTTCAAACAAACAAAAAAAAAGAGGCCAGGCATAGTGGCTCATGCCTGTAATCCTTGCACTTTGGGAGACCAAGGCAGGAGCATTCCTTGAGCCCAGGAGCTCGAGACCAACCTGGGCAACATGGCAAAACCCCGTCTCTACAAAAAATACAAAAATTAGGGAGGCATGGTAGTGTGCGTCTGTGGTCCCAGCTAGTTGGGAGGCTGAGGTAGGAGGATTGCTTGAGCCCAGGAGGTCAAGGCTGCAGTGAGCCATGATCACACTACTGCATTCCAGCCTACTGCACACTACTGCATTCCAGAGGAAGACCACGTCTCAATTAAAAAAAAAAAAAAACTTAAAAATGATCGTATTCACTATTCCTACGATTCCACTTCTAGACTCTTTTCTCAAAAATAAACAGAGATTATGTTAGGTGACGCAAGGCACCAAAAGATGGCGCTGGTTCCGGGTTCTTCTTCACCCAGCACTACGTCGGCCCGCCAAATGAGACCCAATAAAAGAAGGCACCTCCTACTCCTCCCTTCAGGCCTGCCCCCCATCCAATCATCAGTGCCCATATAGCCCTGGGGGCTATAAATTACTCCACCCAACAGCTCTCTCTCTCTCTCTCCCCCTCCCCTGTGCGACCTGACCTCAACCTCTCCAATAAAGATCTCTTGGCCGTACTCGGTGTGGTTTGAGTTTGCCGCATCCCTTTCATTTGGTGCCGTGACTGGGATCGAGACTCCCCACTTTTAGTGGGATCCCGATCTCTTCTTAGACTCAACCCAAACCCCTGACCGGCCTTCACCCATTCTGTTCGCCAAGCTGTTCACCCAACACTGGCCTCGTCTCGGTAAGTCTTCCCTTCTGGGGTCTACCTCTCTAGGCAGGCAAGAGACCCCACGAAGCGCCTCACCTCAAGCCCCTAAGGCCACACTAGACCCCAAATAGCAAAACTGGCCCACATATCCCCTAGACAACCAAAGCAAATGGCCCACTTATGGGTCTCTCGATCCTAACATTCTCCAGGATCTCTACAATTATTGCGAGCGAACAGGAAAATGGGTAGAGATCCCATATATCCACGGCTTCTTTCTCCTACGGGATAGACCTAACCTTTGTCTCCCTTGCAAACCGCAGCAGCTCCTTGCTCTCTTCCTCTGCCCCTGACTTCGACCCAGCCGACAAACCCCCCCATACCACCACCCTCCACCACACCCTCTGGCGGCCACCCAACCGGAAGTCGCCCAGCCTCCCGCTGCCCCCACCTCTCCACAACCTCAACCGCCTATCCCGTCAGCCCCGGCCTTCAGCACCCCCACCACTTGCTCAAAGTCACACCCCCACCTCCTTGTCCCCCTTAGAGAGGTGGCAGGAGCTGAAGGTATTGTCTGAGTCCACGTCCCCTTTTCTATGGCTGACTTATCACAAATAGAAAAATGCCTAGGCTCCTACACTTCCAATTCTGCTTTATATATCAAAGAATTCCAATACTTTATCCAAGCTTATAGCCTTACCTTCCATGACATCTATATGATTCTCTCTAACACCCCCCTCCCCGAGGAGCGTAGGTGAGTCTAGGAACAAGCTCGAACTTATGCAGATGAGGTTCATCAAACAACCCCAGCCCTACCGCTAGGAGCGCAGGCAGTACCTGAGCATGAGCCCAATTGGGATTATAACACCCAAAATGGAGTATCAGCCCGAGACCATTTCGCTACTTGCATCATAGCCGGTCTACGGAGGGCAGCTCAAAAGGCAGTTAACTTTGAAAAACTTCATGAAGTCATACAGTATAAAAATGAAAACCCGTCCGCTTTTCTAGACCACCTTACACAGGCACTCCAACAATACACCAACATAGATCCCGAAACCCCAGACGGTAGGCAACTCCTCATGTCCCGTTTTTTTGCTCAGAGTTTTCCTGATATCAAAGGTAAACTAAAAAAACTGGACAAAGGCCCCCTCACCCCTCAAACAGAGATCTTAGCGACGGCATTTAAGGTGTATCACAATCGAGATGAGAAGGCAAAGAGGCAAAAGTACCAGTTACTGGCACAAGCCCTTCAAGCCTCCCCTGGATCACATGGCCATAAGTTGTCATCTGCCCATCCATCCCAACATCGGCCCCCAGGGCCCTGTTTCAAATGCAGAAATGAAGGGCACTGGGTCCGAGAGTGCCCAAATCCCAGGCCCCCCAACTGGCCATGTCCTAAATGCCACCAATCTGGCCATTGGGGCATAGACTGCCCCGGCTCCCGAAGGGGGGCCAGGCTGGCCACCATCCCAACTCCCGATCTTCTAGGATTGGCCATTCAAGACTGACAGGGCCTTGGGACTTCCTTCCCGACACAAATCATCACCACACAGGAGCCCAGGGTCTCTTTAACAGTGGATGGACGTCCCATCACCTTTCTCCTAGACACCAGAGCTACTTTCTTGGTTTTAAGGGAATTTTGGGGCACCACTTCCCTCTTTGGATCTCCCATAGTTGGGGTCGGAGGCCAAACCATACGTCCAAGAGCCACTCCTCCCCTCTCCTGCACTTTCTCCGGCCACATCTTTTCCCATCGATTCCTAGTCATGCCACAATGGCCACTCCCTTTGTTAAGAAGAGACATTCTCTCTAAATTTAAAACCTCCATCACCTTCAACCCAATCACCCTCCCGCAATCCACCTCACTCACTGCCTTGGTGGTGAGTTCCATAGATCAAACTCTTGCTCCTACTCTGCCTTCACTCCCAGCCAGCATCAACCCCATAGTGTGGGACACCACCATCCCCTCAATAGCACTCTGTCCTCTCGTACAAATATTCCTTAAAAACCCACACCACTTCCCCAGCCAACCCCAATATCCTCTCCCCATCTCCAGCCTGAAAGGATTACAACCAATTATTTTAGACCTCTTAAGAAAAGGGTTCCTCAGGCCAACCCATTCTCCATTTAACACCCCTATTCTAGCAGTAAAAAACGCAATGGTATGTTCCGCCTCGTCCAAGACCTCAGCTCTTATCCTCTATTCCTCCTAGTGCCACACATTTCTCAGTCATAGATCTTAAAGATGCCTTTTTCACCATTCCCCTCTCCCCTCAGTCACAAGACCTGTTCGCCTTCACTTGGACTGACCCAGACACTAAACAGTCACAACAGCTCACGTGGACAGTGCTTCCCCAAGGGTTCAGAGATAGCCCCCATATCTTTGGTCAAACTCTTGCCTCAGACCTACAAAAATTACACTTTCCCCAGTCCACCCTCCTACAATATGTTAATGACCTCCTCCTATGCAGTCCCTCTCTAACTGTCTCACAAACCGACACCACCTCTTTTCTCAACTTCCTTGCTGACCGAGGCTACTGAGTATCCCCCCAAAAGGTCCAGCTCTCCCTCACTCAAGTCACCTATCTAGGAGTCCTCCTTGCCATGACTCAAAGGCCATCACCCTAGACCGAAAGTGCTTCATTAGATGTCTTCCCATCCCAAAAACCAAACAAGAGATACTCTCCTTCTTAGGACTAGCAGGCTACTTTAGAACTTGGATCCCCAACTACTCTTTATTAGCAAAGCCCCTATATGATCTCTCCCGAGGTACCCCATCCGAGCCTGTAGAGACCACAGTCAACCAGCCCTTCCTGTCACTCCAACAGGCACTACTCAAAGCCCCCAGCCCTACATCTTCCAGACTTACAACAACATTTCATTACATGAGCACAATGGCTTGGCTCTTGGAGTCCTAGGTCAGATGCACGGACCCACCTTTGCAGCAGTTGCATACCAATCCAAACAATTCTGAGAGTGAACTCGGCCCACAGGGAACTGAGTTTTCTCCTTTCCCTCCTCATTCGTCCAGCCTGGGTTTCCTCCCTTCTCTCGCTCAAAAAATCCTGGTACCAGGTAACCCACGGCCCTCGGCCTTACAGAGGCCCATCAGTTCTTTCGTTTCGGTGAAGACCGGCTCGAAGGTTCTGACTCGCAACACGGCCATCGGCTAATAGGGGACGCCCTGTTCATCCAGCTGCCACATACATATGCCCCTTCCTCTCTCACCGTGGGAGGCTCTGCATCCCTGCTGGCCGACTAGACCCCACCGTGCAAGGGTGGGCCCCCTGCCTTCGGGCCCTGGCTGCAGCCTACCTACTACTTCAAGAGTCAAAGAAATTAACGTTTAGGGCAGCTGTTGTCATTATCTCCCCCCATCAACTCAAGGAACTCCTGACCTACAAAAGTCTACAAACCCTTCCCCCTTGCCACGTACTGTCTCTCCTAGTTTCCTTCCTGCACGATTCCACTGTAACTTTCCAAACATGTGCACCCCTCAATCCCGCCACCCTCCTGCCTGCTCTCCTTAAACACAAACCCACAAACCCCTCTAAAGCCAGGCATGCCCGTACCCCACAACCCTCTCAAAGTTTGCATTTCTAAAATGCCCTCCCTTCCTACTATTCCTAAGGCGTAAGCTGCCGCCCTCATGCCTGCTCTGAGCCCGCTCTTCTGGCTCTCCTCCTCTTACATCTTCTTCTACGGACCCTCCTCCGCCAACATGCCCCCTTCACAACCCTACTACCTGTTCACCCTCAAAGAAACCTACAACGATAACCGGAGGTCACACACCAATGTCATCAGTTACACCCGATGCTCCATGGACGCATCCTCAGTAGACCTTACCCTCCCTAAACTCACCATGATAGATAGCGGTTGGGACCCTTATTTCCACATGTTCCACTTTGCCATTTGCTTTCCACACCAATAATCCTGCAGTGCCTGTAAAACTGAATGGCCCCAAAACTATGGGTGTCCCTGGTCCAGCTGTGTTATGAATTGAATCACCAAAAAAAACAGACAGACAGACCCCCTCATCTTGAGCAATTCACATCACCGACCCAGCCAACGCAATCTGGGGCCAGGCAGCAACAGGGGGAATATACCCAAGCAATGCCTGGTCTTATCCAGCACAAACTATAACCATCACCCGTACCGTAAAAACTGACTCCCAATAGGTTCTAGCCAAAATTAACACACCTATTTCTCAAAGAGAGACTGAACTACAATCCTAGCTACACCCACAGGCCGACACAACCTCCATACAGGCTTCCTGGCTTCTGTTCCTCAATCAAGGATTACTACTACTAAACACCTCTCAGGTCCCTACTTCGATTGTTTCTTATGCGCAAACATCAACAAACCCCCTCTTGCTGCGGTTCCACTATCTAGCTCCATAAACACAAGCAACTCCTCCCCGCCCAACCACCGGCTTTGTAATCTCCCATGTCCCCCTCCTTGCCAACCTCAGCGTTCCTATCCCTACCTGTTACAACACCAGCTACCACCCCCCATCGCCCCACAATGTAACATGCAAACAAACTGTCACACCCCCCAACTTTCCAGCTCCAGACAGCCTTTTTTTTTTTGGTGTAACGGCCATTAATTCCTCTATCCCTGGCCCCTGCATACCCACCACACTAGTCCCTCAACTCACATTGCTCTCCTTCTCTGAAGGCCTTCAAGCCTATCAGTTTAATCACCCTAAACCCAACTCTCCTGAGGACCGTCAGAAAAAAAAAAAAAGCAATCTTCCTACCTATCATGCTTGAAATCTCTCTAACAACCTCTCTCATAGGTATACAGCATATCCCAATTTTCAGACGGCCATTGAGGAAACGGCTCAGTCTCTAGCCGCCCTCCAACGACAAATCACACCTCTAGCTGGTGTCACCCTTCAAAACCGCCATCGACCTACTCACAGCCGAAAAAGGCGGTACTTGTATCTTCTTACAGGAGAACTGTTGTTATTACATTAATGAGTCCCAAGTAATCAAAACTAGCATTAAAACCTACATCAGATAAAACGTAAACTAATGAATGCTAGCACTACTACCTCCCTTTGGGAAACCCTCAAAACCCCCCTCTTAGCTTGGCTCCTTCCCTTTTTAGGCCCCCAATGGGTATCCTCGCTTTCTGCGCACTACTCCCATGCCTCATTAAGTTTCTCTTCCATATCTAGCCAAACATTTACCCAGCTTCTCCTCAGAAACTACCAACTTTTAGCCACCAGCGAGGACAGGACAGATTCCACAGACGGGCTCACAACCTGCTAACCCAAGTCAGTCATGACAACCGCCAACCGATTCCACAAATTTCTCAACGATCTCCACGCCGACAGCTGGCTCACAGCCAATCCATCACTACCCTTCGAATGGATCACAATGTTAGAGGAACCTTCACGGACTTCACACCCCAAGAGGTGTTTACATACACCGCCACACTACTCGGGCTTATTCTACTGATAGATGCCCCCAACAGTCCTCCCTTTACTCCCCCTCAATGCCCCCACTCAGCAGGAAGTAGCCACATGAGATACGACACCCCTCCACCCATCTCTAAGACAAACAAAAGGGAGGAATGTTAGGTGACGCAAGGCGCCAAAAGATGGCGCTGGTTCCAGGTTCTTCTTCACCCAGCACTACGTCGGCCCGCCATATGAGACCCAATAAAAGAAGGCACCTCCTACTCCTCCCTTCAGGCCTGCCCCCCATCCAATCATCAGTGCCCATATAGCCCTGGGGGCTATAAATTACTCCACCCAACAGCTCGCTCTCTCCCCTGAACGACCTGACCTCAACCTCTCCAATAAAGATCTCTTGGCCATACTCGGTGTGGTTTGAGTTTGCCGGCATCCTTTTCAGATTAGAACAAACATTTATTTAGCAAAATGTTCACTACAATTTTTCTAAAATATCAAAAACTTGGGAACCTAAATTTACAACAAAAATAATGGCATATATATATATATATAACAATATATTGTGCACAACTTAAACATTCTTTTTCAAACAATTTTTTTTTTGAGGCACAGTCTCACTCTGTTGTCCAGGCTAGAGTGCAGTGGTGCTAACTCAGCTCACTGCAAGCTCCACCTCCCGGGTTCCCACCATTCTCCTGCCTCAGCTGCCTGAGTAGCTGGGACTACAGGCGACCACCACCACATCTGGCTAACTTTTTGTATTTTTGGTTGAGATGGAGTTTTCACCGTGTTAGCCAGGATGGTCTCAAACCCTTGACCTCAGGTGATCTGCCCTCCTCAGCCTCCCAAAGTGCTGGGATTACAGGCATGAGCCACCACGCCTGGCCCTTTTCCAAACAATTTTAAGTAAAAGGGGAAATGCCCATGATAAAATAAATTTCAGAAATTAGGATACAAGCCAGGCACGGTGGCAAGTACCTGTAGTCCCAGCTACTCAGGAGGACTGCTTGGGCCCAGGAGTTTGATGTGGAGTGCACTATGACTGGACCTGTGAATAGCCACTGCACTCCAGCCTGGGCAGCATAGTGAGATGTTGTCTTTAAAAATATATAAATAAATAAATAGGATATGAAACTACAAATGTGATCCCATATAGCCACAGGGGAAAAATGCTAACATAGTATAACACCAAGATACTAATAGTGACTAGGTCTGGGTCAAAATTTTGTTTTCATTAGTACATAATTATTTGTTACAATAAAACACATGCATTGCTCTTATATTCAGTGGGAAAGAATGAGTTACAAAAAGGTATGTTTAGCTGGTACTCTGTACCTCCTTTAAATGCTAACAGCAGGCCAGGCACGGTGGCTCACGCCTGTAATCCTAGTGAGAGGTGACTGCGTGCTGGCAGTCCTCACAGCCCTCGCTTGCTCTTGGCGCCTCCTCTGCCTGGGCTCCCACTTTGGCGGCACTTGGGTAGCCCTGCAGCCCACCGCTGCACTGTGGGAGCCCCTTTCTGGGCTGGCCAAGGCGGAAGCCGGCTCCCTCGGCTTGCGGGGAGGTGTGGAGGAAGAAGCGCGAGCGGGCACTGGGGCTGCGCGTGGTGCTTGCGGGCAAGCTGGAGTTCTGGGTGGGCGTGGGCTTGGCGGGCCCCACACTTGGAGCAGCCGGCGGGCCCTGCAGGCCCCAGGCAATGTGGGACTTAGCACCCAGGCCAGAGGCTGCAGAGGGTGTACTGGGTCCCCCAGCAGTGCCGACCCACCGGCACTGCGCTCGATTTCTCACCGGACCTTAGCTGCCTTCCCGCGGGGCAGGGCTCAGGACCTGCAGCCCGCCATGCCTGAGCCTCCCACCCCCTCCATGGGCTCCTGTGCGGCCCGAGCCTCCCCGACGAGCGCCACCCCCTGCTCTACGGCGCCCAGTCCCATCAACCACCCAAGGGCTAAGGAGTGCAAGCGCACGGCGCAGGACTGGCAGGCAGCTCCACCTGCAGCCCTGGTGCAGGATCCACTGGGTGAAGCCAGCTGGGCTCCTGAGTCCGGTGGAGATGTCTGGTGAAACCCTATCTTTACTAAAAATACAAAAGTTAGCTTCAGGTGCTCCGCCTGCCTCGGCCTCCCAAAGTGTTGGGATTACAGGCGTGAGTCACCATACCCGGCCAGATTTCTTATTACTAGTCAATCCCCAGAGTTAATTTCAAACACCATAACTTTACCTCAGTATTAATCATTTTATAATCAAAATGTTATATACACACTAAAGTAACTTCAAATTTTTTAATGAAATAAAAGAAATTGGTCAAAAAATATAGAGAAAACTGATCAAAGCATCTCCCACTTCAGAGACAGGCAGAAGCTATTTGGAGGCATCAATTAAGAGGAGAACATTTAACAACGCAGAAGATAAACATTAAATGAATAGTGTCTGCCCTGAGAACCACTGCAATTAATATAATCTCTTGAACCTTCCTTTTGGAGGACAGACATGCTCTGATTTCTTGTATAACATTTAAGTATTGAGTTGAATAATAAGAGTTGATGTTGAAGGAATGGTTAGAAAGAGAAAAAAGAAAACAAAAAAAAAGTTGAAGCAAAATCTAAATATGTATGCACTGGATTTCCCCATAATATTACTTATGGTAATAAGCAGGAACATCTAAGGAATAAACGCAGTAACTCCTTTTGGGTTGCCTGGCAACAAGGTAGCAGGAATTGAGTTGGGGAGGCTCCCTAGGAAAAGGACTGTGCCTAACAACTTACGGGATGAAAGAGAAGGTCTCCAAGTGTTGACAGCAGGTATTTCCCAAAATTCCCCTAAACAACTGGCACCTAAGCTTAGAGTACTTGCTCCCAAACCAAAACATTTATTTAGGTGTTCCAGCAGCTGCTGCCCCTCTCTATCACCAGCACCACCTCTAGCTGGCAGAATTCCACCCAAAGAAGGAGGGTAAGTAAGGAGGTCTCTATACCATGGCTAGTACAAAGCTGACTGCCCAAAATCAACCAGTGGTAAAGCATCCAGGAAGCAACTGGCTATAAAAGCCACTCGCAAGAGTGTGCCCTCTACTGCAGGGGTGAAGAAACCTCATCATTACAGGCCTGGTACTGTGGCACTCGGTGAAATCAGATGTTATCAGAAGTCCACTAAACTGATTCGCAAATCTCCCTTCCGGCATCTGGTGCAACAAATTGCTCAGGACTTAAAAACAGATTGGCACTTCCAAAGTGCAGCTATTGGTGCTTTGCAAGAAGTGAGGCCTATCTTGTTGGCCTTTTTGAAGACACCAACTTGTGCACTATCCATGCCAAATGAGTAACAGTGACGCTAACGGACATCAAGCTAGCATACTACATATGCAGAGAATGTGCTTAAGAACCCACTATGGGCCGGGCGCGGTGGCTCACGCCTGTAATCGCAGCACTTTGGGAGGCCGAGGCGCAGATCACGAAGTCAGGAGATCGAGACCATCCTGGCTAACACGGTGAAACCCCGTCTCTACTAAAAATACAAAAAATTAGCCGGGCATGGTGGAGGGTGCCTGTAGTCCCAGCTACTCAGGAGGCTGAGACAGGAGAATGGCGTGAACCTGGGAGGCAGAGCTTGCAGTGAGCCGAGATTGCACCACTGCACTCCAGCCTGGGTGACAGAGCAAGACTCCGTCTCAAAAAAAAAAAAGAACCCACTATGTTGGGAACCATTTCATTCTCAGAAACAAAAATATTCTCTTCTTCTTGTTATTGGTAGTTCTGAATATTAGATTTTTTTTCCCCATGGAGTCAAAAGGCACCTAAGCATATGATTGCAAGTGGAAAAATAGGAGACAGAAATCAAGTATTTGTAGTTTTTCCATTTTCATGCGTGTGTGAATTTTTACTATAACTGAAGGGATATAAAGAAGCCCGTCAGGCTGGGCGCAGTGGCACACGCCTGTAATCCCAGCATTTTGGGAGGCCGAGGTGGGCGGATCACCTGAGGTCAGGAGTTCGAGGCCAGCCTAGCTAACATGGTGAAACCCCGTTTCTACTAAAAATACAAAAAAATTAGCCTGGCATGGAGGTGCGTGCCTGTAATCCCAGCTACTCAGGAGGGTGAGGCAGGAGAATCACTTGAACCTGGGAGGCCGAGGTTGCAGTGAACTGAGATCATCCATTGCACTCCACCTTGGGCAACAAGAGTGAAACTCCATCTCAAAAAAAAAAGCCTGTTAAATTTTTCTGGCAATGCCAGCATTTGGATTTTTAAAAAATAATTAAATTTCTTATTGATGGCAAAAAAAATTCTTTATATATATCACGTAAAGAAGCTTTCATACTTGTCCCCTTTTTTTAAAAAAAAGAAGAGGTGGGGGAAAAGAGGAACAATGGGTGGGGATCTCTCTGCTACAACTCAGACCCACGGTGCAGCCAGATGCAGCCTGGCCGTGGCATGTCTCTAAAGAATGCTGAATGCTTAGAGAACCAGGACCCATACACCTGTAGATCCTTCTCCCTGTTAGTTCCACTCACACCAATATTCACCCGTCTTTTGCTCAAAAGTACTAATACTCATTAGAATAAACAATAACAAACTGCATCACCTCCTTTAGTCATGCAGTAATCTAGTGACAGAAAAAGAATTCTCTATGTTGGCTCAGTGAAGTGAAGAAAACCACCATATAGGTATTTAATACATTTTGAATGTGATTATCCCTTTTCCAGGAAAGGAAGACACTAATTTTGTTAGAACTCCTGAAGTTAACACACACTAGAATGATGTTATCCCTTTTAATGACCCTACCTCTCTCTCCCACAGATCCCTTAACCATCTCAACACATATTCGGATAGCACATAAAATTGTAAGCCACTCTCTGCTCTGGCTATGTAGCTGCTAAGAATGCCCAAGCTCTTTTCCTTTGTAGTGAAGTCACTAGGCATTTCTCCGCACAGGTTCTTCTCCCTTGACTGGGCTTCCTTTTGTGCTTGCAGGGCTGCCCCATCCGTGAAATCAAGACAGACCACATAATAAACTATGAATGTTCAAAGATCTAAATGTTCTATGTTACCTGCTTCTCCTGCCAAGTCAGGGTAGTCTCTTGAATTCTCAGCTCCAGGCTTCACGAACTAGAGATATATAAAGAGATAATAAATACAAACAAGTATAGTTACATTTTTTTTTTTTTTTGAGACGGAGTCTTGCTCTGTCACCCAGGCTGGAGTGCAGTGGCATGATCCCGGCTCACTGCAACCTCTGCCTCCTGGGTTCAAGCCATTCTCCTGGCTCAGTCACCCCAGTAGCTGGGATTACAGGGGCATACCACCATGCCCAGCTAATTTTTCTATTTTTAGTAAAGACGAGGTTTCACCATGTTGGCTAGGCTGGTCTCAAACTCCTGACCTCGTGATCCGCCCACCTCGGCCTCCCAAAGTGCTGGGATTACAGGCGTGAGCCACCGCACCCAACCAAGTATAGTTACATTTTCTACACAATAAAAATCTATTCATTCACTACTCATTCAAACAAAAAACACATTATTAGACTCTAATAATAAATAATATAAAATCCTTGCCCTCAGGGTGCTTCCAGTCTAACCTAAGACAGATAGTTACACTACAGTGTCAGAAGCACAGAATGTCTTGACAGAGACATCTACCCAGACTTGGAGGGAGGACAAGAAAGGCTTCCCAGAGAAACTGCCATTTAAATTAAGTTCTTATGGATGAGTAGCAGTTAGCAAAGTGAAAGAGAAGGAAATTTTGGAGTAAAGGTCTAGAAGTGAGAGAATACAGCAGCTTTTTTCTCGTGGAAGAACTGTAAATAATTTGTATGACATAGGTTAAAACACAAACTGGAAAGTGTTAAGGATGGCTGGGTGTGGTGGCTCCCGCCTGTAATTCCAGTACTTTGGGAGGCCGAGGTGGGAGGATCACTGAGGTCAGGAGTTCAAGACCAGCCTGGCCAACATGGTAAAACCCTGTCTCTACTAAAAATACAAAAGTTATCCAGGCATGGCAGTACACACCTGTGATCCCAGCTCCTCAGGAGGCTGAGGCAGAAGAATCACTCGAACCAGGAGGCAGAGGTTGCAGTGAGCCGAGATAGTGCCACTGCACTCCAGCCTGGATGACAGAATGAAACTCTGTCTCCAAAAATAAAATAAAATAAAATAAAAGTGATATGAACATAAAAGTAACTTAGGTCCAAACAATGATAACAACTAATATTTATTGGGCGCTTACTGTGGTACGCATTGTGTTAAGCATTTCACATGTATTTACTCATTTAATCCTCACAACCATCCTAAAAGGTAGGTTCCATGCATTACAGATAAGAAAACTAGGACACAGAGAGATAAACAACTAACCCAGGGGCATAGAGCTAATAAGTAATGGAGCTGAAAGTTTAATCTAGCTCTGGAGGCAACTCACAAGGGACCCTTTATGCCCTGCAATGCTGGTCTGGGCTTTATCCTGAAGACAGTGTTTTTGTTTGTTTGTTTTTTGAGACAAGGTCTTGCTCTGTCACCCAGGCTGGAGTGCAGTGGTATGATCACAACTTACTGCAGCCTCAACCACCCTGACTCAAGCAATCCTCCCACCTCAGCTCCCTTTGCACCCACAGTAGCTGGGACTACAGGCGCACACCACCACGCTAAGTTAATTTTTGTATTTTTTGTAGAGATGGGGTATTGCCATGTTGCCCAGGCTGGTCTCAAATTCCTGGGCTCAAGTGATGCTCCTGCCTCAGCTTCCAAAGTGCTGCAATTACAGGTGTGAGCCACCATGCCCAGATGACAATGTTTTTTAAAATGAGACTGGAATAAAACAACAATCAGATACCACTATTAATTAGAATGGCAAAAATCCAAAACACTGACATCGAATGCTGGCAAGGATATGGAGCAATAGGAAGTTTGGCAATTTCTTACAAAACTAAACATGTACAGGCTGGGCATGGTGGCACACATCTGTAATCCCAGCACTTTAGGAAGCCGAGGTGGGTGGATCATTGGAGGTCAGGAATTCGAGACCAGACTGGTCAACATGATGAAACTTTGTCTCTACTAAAAATACAAAAATTAGCCGGTCGTGGTGGCCAGCACCTATAATCCCAGCTACTCGGGAGGCTGAGACAGGAAAACTCAGGAGGCAGAGGTTGCAGTGAGCCGAGATTGTGCCATTGCACTCCAGCCTGGGCAACAGAGCAAGACTCAGTTTCAATAAATAAATAAATAAAGCAAAAATAAAGCATACACAATACATGTATGAATTAGCAATAGCACTCCTTGGCATTTACCCAAAGGAGTTGAAAAATTATGTCCATATAAAAACCTACAAATGGATGTTTTTTGTTGTTGTTTTGTTTTGTTGAGATGGAGTCTCACTCTGTTGCCCAGGCTGGAGTGCAGTGGTGTGATCACAGCTCACTGCAGCTTCAACTTCCCGGGCTCAAGCAATCCTCCCACCTCAGCCTACTGAGTAGCTGAGATCACAGGTGCTCATAATCATCCCTGGCTAATTTTTAAGTTTTTTTGTAGAGATGGATCTCACTATGTTGCCCAGGCTGACCTCAAACTCCTGGGCTCAAGCAATCCTCCTGCCTCAGCCTCTCAAAGTGCTGGGATTACAGTCATGAGCCACTATGATGGAACCACACAGATGTTTATATTAGCTTTATTCATAACTGTAAAAACTTGGAAGCAATCAAGATGTCCTTCAGGAGGTAAAAGGATAAACTGTGGTACATCCAAACAATGGAATATTATTCAGTGCTAAAAAGAAATGAGCTATCAAGCTATGAGAAAACATGGAAGAACCTTAAATACATATCATATTACATGAAAGAAGCCAATCTTAAAAGACTACAAACTATGATTCCAAGTAAATGACACTCTGGAAAAGGTAAAATTTATAGAGACAGTAAAAAGATCAGTGGTTGCCAGGAGGTGGTGGGAGAGAAGGATGAATATGTGGAACACAGGATATTTAAGGCAGTGAAACTATTCTGTATGATCCTATAATACTGGATACAGGTCATTACACATTTTTCAAAATCCATAGAATGTACAATACCAAGAGTGAACACTAAAGTAAATTATGGTCTCTGGGTGATAATGATGTGTTAATGTATGTTCATCGATCATAACAAATGTATCACTCTGGGTGTGCCCTTGCTGATAGTGGGAGAGGCTGTATATGGAGGGATAGGGGAAACACATGGGAAATCTCTGCACCTTGTACTCAATTTTGCTGTAAACCTAAAATTTCTCTTAAAATGTCTATTTTTAAAAAGAGAAAGAGACTGGGATGACGAGACTTGCATTGTAGATCATCCTAGACACAATGTGGGAAATGATGAAAGGAGCATGGCAGGAGGCAGCGAGACCAACTAGCATAATTCTGAAACAGGCCAGGTGAGGGCTAAGACAGAAGCAAAAAAGAAAGAAATAGACCTCAGAAATACAAGGGAAGTAAAATCTACTGATCTTGATGACTGATTAGGTAAGATGTAGTGCTTTGCTGGTGAGTGGTCACATTAAAGAGAAATGGCTTTGAATATTCTTTTGACTGCAAACCAAAATAAAATACATTTTACAACACAACCCAGTACACGCATATATACATACACAAGTGAAGCAAAACTTTCATGAAATATTTATTCTTGTTATTTCAAGGTAGGATACCAACAGGACTTGTTTCCCAAGCCTCAGTCACTACTGATCACCCTGCTGATCAAAAAAGGATGTGACAAATATACCAGCTGAAATCAGCTAAGACCAAGATGGCAATGCAAGCAACCTCTAGTTGCCCTCATTGCTCATTATATGCAAATTATAACACATTTACATAAGACACAACCACCAGCAGCATGACAATTTAACTATTATGCTGTGGCAATGCCTCAGAAGTTATCTTATATGACTCTGGGGACTCCCTGCCCCTTTTCCAGAAAGTTCATGAATAACCCACTCCTTTTAACAGTGGGTATAAATATAGCTGTCCAGCAATCCAATGGGCTACTCTGGGCTGCTCTGCCTATGGGACAGCCCTGCTCTGTCTATGGAGCAGCCATTTTGCTGTACCTCGTTGTTCTAACTTGCTTTCTTTCACTGTTGGCTCACTCTAAATGAAGCCGAGAACCCTCCCAAGATAAGCCCCGATTTGTGGGCTTGCTGGCATCAATATTTTCTGTTCTATTTCAATTTTTAATTCTAAGACAACCTTCTAAATTGAGTTCACGACTCACTAATGGGTCACAAAAGTTTGAAACATGATATGTGACTTAAATGCCACATTTCATTGCATAGTACCAAAACACTTAATGTGTTCCTAACTCTGACCCATCCCAATTCTTCTCCATAATTCTTCAATTACAGAAAGTTTTTTAAGGTTTAAGCCAGAATTAATCTAGCACATTAAGGGTCAGAAGTCAGAATAATAGTAACCCTTTGAAGGCAAGGGGTCAGTGGCTGGAAGAGGACACAAGAGGGCCTTCTGAGGTGCTAGCAATGTTCTATTTATATTTTATTTTTTCATAAAAGAAATTCAAAAACAAAAGACAAAAGTACCACAAACTTTATAATAAAAACAGCAATCCTGTTTCACTACTCTGCACCCAGTAGTCTTATTTGCTCCCAAAACATCCAATTTCAATTCTTTCAGATATTTCTTATTAGAAACTGACATGTTTCTAAATATTCTTATACTACTATTTCTTTCTTCATCAATGTAAGAAGTCATATCATAATCTCTTATAAGGACCAATGAGGATCAGGCCTTTTCTGCCACCCCACATATACGTTAGTTTACATATCTCTTACCCTCCTTACATAGCAGAATCACAATTTGGTGTTAATTTAATTCTCAGTGTTTGCTTTATTAAGTACATTTTTTTCAACTGCTGGGCCAGTTGTCTACTTACAATTCCATTTCCTTACTGTACAATTTTTAGGATTTTTTTTTCTGGAGTTAAATTCATATCCTAATGAATTGTTTTAAGGCAAACACCCTTGCTACCATCACCCAGATCAAGAAATAGAACTTTGCCCTCCACCCCAGAAACTCCTCCATGTACTCTGTCCCAATCTCAATCCCCACTCTACCCCCAAAGTAATTACTATCCCAATTCTTACAGTAATTACACTCTTGGAATATTTCATACTTTATCACCCAAATATGCATCCAAAGACATTCTAGTTTAGTCTTGCCCATTTATTAAAAAAAAAAAAAAGTTTAGTCTTGCCCATTTATTTATTTAATTCTCTTTTAATCTACAGGCTTCCCTCTACTACTTTCTTTTCCTTTCAAATACAGTAAGATGTGTCTGTTGAAGAACCAAAGCATTTGACCTACAATTTCCCAGAGTCTGGATTTTGCAGATTGCATACTCATGTAGTTGAACATGTACTTCTGTTCTCTGTATTTCCTGTAAATTGGCAACTGGATCCAAAATTTGATTGTACATTCTATCCCTTTGACAAAACTACAGGTAGTAGTGTATTCTTTCATTAGGAAGCATATATCTGATTGTTTCTCTGTGTTGTTAGCAGCAGAGACTAGGTCCAGGGATTCTCAAACTTCTTAGTCTCAGGACCCCTTTACACTCTTCAGGATTATTGGAAATGCCAAAGAGCTTTTGATTATGAAGGTTATATCTACCAATAGCTATCATAATAGAACTTAAAACTAAAGACATTTTAAAAGATTTTCCAATTCATCAAAAACAATAAATCCATTACATGTTAACATAAATAATTTCTATGAAAAATAATTATATTTTCCAAAATAAAGTGAGAAGAATGGCATTGTTTAGCATTTCTGCAATTCTCTTTAATTCAGGAGACAGCTGAATTCCCATATCTGCTTCTTCATTCAAACTTTAGCATTATGTTGTTTCAGCTGAAGTCTATGAAGTACATCATGTGACCTAACACAGACATGTAGTTGGAAAAGGGAAGAGTATTGGAATTGTGGATATTCTTTTTTTTTTTTAAAGATAGGTTCTTGCTCTGTCACCCAGGCTGCAGTACAGTGGCATGAACATAGCTCCCTGCAGCCTCGAACTCCTGGGCTAGAGCAATCCTCCTGCCTCAGCCTCCTGAGTAGCTGGTACTACAGGCAGGCACTACTGCACCCGGCTAATTTTTCTATCTTTTGTAGAGACGGGGTCTTGCCATGTTGCCCAGACCGGTCTCAAACTCCTGGGCTCAAGTAAGCCTTCAACCTCAGCCTCCCCAACAACTGAGTGTGGACCTTCCTTTTTTTTTTTTCTTGAGACAGGAGGTTTCTTTTTTTTTTTTGACTGAGTCTCACACTGTGGCTGAGGCTGAAGTGCAGCGGCACAATCTCAGCTCAATGCAACCTCCACCTCCTGGGTTCAAGTGATTCTCCTGCCTCAGCCTCTCGAGTAGCTGGGATTACAGGCATCCACCACCACGCCTGGCTAATTTTTGTATTTTTAATAAAAACGGGGTTTCGCGGTTTTGCCATGTTGACCAGGCTGGTCTCGAATTTCTGACCTCAGGTAATCCACCCTCCTCGGCTTCTCAAAGGGCTGGGATTACAGGCATGAGCCACCACGCCCAGCCAAGTGGAGGTTTCTTTTTTTCTTTTCTTTTCATTTTTGAAACGGAGTTTCACTCTTGTTGCCCAAGCTGGAGTGCAATGGGCGATCTCGGCTCCCTGCAACCTCCGCCTCCTGGGTTCATGCGATTCTCGTGCCTCAGCCTCCTGAGTAGTTGGGATTATAGGTGCGCGCCACCATACCCGGCTAATTTTTTGTATTTTTAGTAGAAACGGAGTTTCACCACGTTAGCCAGGCTGGTCTCAAACTCCTAACCTCAGGTGATCAGCCCACCTTGGCCTCCCAAAGTGCTGGGATTACAGGCGTGAGCCACTGCCCCTGGGCCGAGGTTTCTTAAAAGTTAGCTGGAATGTAGAATTTGAAACCGTATCAATGAACTCTTCATACTCTTGTTATAATAAAATCTTGTATTTGAATGGATCTCTTACTGATCCATTCAATGGATCCATAAATGAGTGGATTATTATTTAAAGAATGCAGAACATCATTGGTTTTTTGGAAAAATAGCGGCTCCATGAGTTATACAGCCCTTTCAAATTTTGACTTTATATAATTCCAAAAACTTACCTTTGTTAATATTACCTATCCTGTTAAAAAACAAAAAAACAACTTTTAAGTAGTAGGAAGGTATCAAGCAGATACCAGTTTTCTAAAATTCCAATTTTCACTTGAAAGCCCAAATTTTATCTTTAGAAACAAACACTTCAGTTGTTTTCCTTGAAGTGATTGCTGACTTCATTCATTTTTGAGAAAATGTCTGTAAAATACTCAAGTATGAATTAACCATCACATGTGTGCCATTTGTTCTCTCAAGTAAAACGTGTTTCATGAAAAAAGTAGTTGGTTTAGCTCATAATGCAAATCATCTCTTAAGGGTTGAGATTCAATAAAATTAACAAATGTTTTCTGCTTCATCGAGGTCTTAAGTGAAAATTAGTGCTTTTCTTTTTCCTGTGAATGCATAAGTGCATGACAAATACAGTGACTACTAGTTTGGTGCCAGTGCTTTGATTCATGCTAAGATGCCAACAGTGTTACCCACCATTACTTTTGCACCATCAGTGTAAATGTCAACATACAATGAAAATGGCAAACAATATCTTAGTGTTATTATGAATAGTCTTGATCTTTCAGGTCCCCTCAAAGGGTCTCAGAGACTACCCCAAGGACTCCACAAACCATATTTTGAGAACCCCTGCTAGATCAATTCATTGGCAGCTGTCAAAAATGATGGTAATGTTCTGTCATTTCTTTTTCAGTTATTACTTAAATACATTTATAGAAGACACTACTCCTCATCTACTATTTAATTATCCAGTGATACAGTTCATACAGGAAAACAATAAACATATGATTGTTTCCCTTTGTCAATTTTCAAGACAATGAGTAGGTTCCCTGTTATCCTCCAAAGACTATAATTAGTTGATTTTTAAAATATTATCACAAACTCATGTTTACACATACTTGATGGGTTTTTTTTCTTAATTTTTGATTTTTATTTTTTTAGTAGAGACGAGGTTTCGCCATGTTGCCCAGGCTGGTTTCAAACTCCTGGGCTTAATTAAGGCTCGGCCTCCCAAAGTGCTACGATTACAGGCATGAGCCACCATGCCCAGCCTGATGGGTTTTAATCAATTGCAATTACTATCTTTTTTAAAGCTCAAATTTTCTCAGCTTTGGTAAGTGAGAACTACAGGTTGGCTCCTGAATCCTTTCAGCATCACTCAAGTAGGCTTTGATAACTTCCTTGCAATTAGGAGTGACAAAATATTCTAGACTCACGTTGTACATTTCCTGCCCTATGTGGAATAAGCAATTTCTGCAACCAGCCATTTCTTCTAGTAGAAAAAGAATTTTAAGATCACAATGGTATGGATGTAACAGATTTGGTCATTATTTCTAAGCTTCTTCAGTGGACAGAGCCAGAAAAATATTTAAAGATGAAATATTAATTAAAGTTTATACTAATACTTTTTCAGAATTATAGAATTTTTTACCTACTCCCTTCTGTATTACATCTGTATCTCTTTTCTTCTCCACCAAGAATCTTAATTCTCAAGCACCAAGGGATGAAGTAGAATTCTATTTATTTATGTATTTTAAGCCATGTTACACACATAATAATCTCATAACAATACTAATGCTAATGCTCAGTAACATAATTACTGAGTTTAATTTGCCTAACTCATGTATTTCATTTGCTTTTTATATGCCTAACTCCAACTCTAATATACTCACCTCAAAAATCTCTCCTAAAACCATAGTCCACATGGTCAAAATGTTTTTTTCTAGAGACCTCCCTCCTGGAACCACCCAGAACATATTCCGAACTGAGTCATTGCACAGACGCCATCCTGGGGCTTTTCTCACTATTCTATGTTACCCTGTTTCCAGGATCCAGTATCTTCTTCCTTGGTTTACTCCACCATTTTGGTGGACACATTCATTCTCTAATTAGCTTTATGAGTAGGGATGTGTAAAAAGTTAATTTTTTAGTGCTTACATTAAAAAATTTTTTTCTACCCTCAAATTTGGATTATTTATTAGGGAATAGAATTCTAGGATAAAAAATTTTACTTAAGAATTTTGAAAGCATTATTCTGTCATTTGTAGCTTCCAAGGTTTCTGTTGAGAAATCTAATGCTACGGTTCTGATATTTCATGATAATGTGCCTTGATATGAGTTTTCTTTTTATTCATTGGATTGGCTTTTCAAACTGAAAAATTCAGTTCGGAAAATTCTCTATTATTTCTCTGATAATTTCCTAGCTTCTGTGTTCTCAGTTCTTTTTCTAGAACTCATTAACTAGATATTGGATCTTTTTTATTAGTCATTTAATTTTATTTTCTTTCCTAATACCCATTTCTTTGTTCTTGCTCCATTTTCCAGATTTCCTTTACGTTATCTTCTATTGAATATTTTGTTTTGGTCAAAATATGTTTAATTTCCTAAGAGCTCTTTCCTATGTCTTTTTTTTTTTAATAGCATTCAGTTCTTTGAGATGTAGTATTTTCGCTTATCTCCCTGAGGTTGTTGCAGTTTAGGTTTTCTTTTGTTCCCTAAGTGTCTTCTGATCCCTCTTCCAAATTTTTTCCTTAGTATTTTGTTGTTTTTGAGTGGGGGGTTGAGGTTGTCTTGTTGGAAATTTTCCTTGAATATCTGGTGATCCTTGGCTATTTGTTCATAATTAAAACAATTAAAAGCCTGAAGGAAGCTCTCTGCATGAATGAAGCTTATCAACTGCTGATCTTCACCACAAGATGATGGAGTAGCAAGCTGGCTTTTCTCTGGAGCCGTTTCAAATAGTTTTCCAAATCTCTGCCAGGAAGGTAGTATATGTGTGACTACCAGTGTTGCTTCTCACAGCTAGGAAGTACTACTACCCTTTAGCATGCAGAATTCAATTTAATTCCCTTTTTTTCAACTTGGGCCTAACAGCTCAGATGATTCTAGAGCCTCTTCATCTGTTCAGTTTCCCCAGAGAAAAAGTCTCCAATACTCTGCTAAGAAAAGGTAAAGTCACCTGGTAATAAAAGATATCTTGGGACCTAACTGTTCCTTAGAATAGTCTTTTTCTTCTTTCCCACCCTACCTGGCACCTAGTATATCCAAGTTTTGGGCCTTCTGGAGTTCTGCTGGGAGACTCAACCAGTATAACCCCTCTTCAGGAACTCAGGTAGTGGTCCCTCTGCTCTGAGTCAGTGACCACTTTTCCATCAACTTTAGAATCTTCCAAAAATTTTCCACTATCTCTCAGCTATTGTTTCCTTTCCTACTCACTTTGCCCTTGTGGATTAATATCATTTTCTTTCCTTATTGTTGCTTTAGTGGGATATGGAAAGCACCAACAGAGATAAATTCATGTTCTCAATCTGCCATGTTTAACCAGATATCTCAAATAATCTTATTTAAACTACTGGTTTATTCTTTTCTCCTCCAGATTAGACATTTCTTTAAAACACGAACTTTGTTTTTTTCATTTTTGCATCTCTAGCATATAACCCATAGAATATTTACTGAATATATGTTTCAATGATAAATTATAACAGTAGTATACAGTAGAGATGGCATGGAAAGAGCACAAGATTTTAAGAAAGGCAGTTCCAAAACTTAAAAGCTGCACCAAAATAAAGTACTTAGCCCCTCTGAGCCTCAGAGTCAGATAATTGAATGGATATAAAAATCCATTACATGGTGAGAATTAAATAATGTAATATTTTTCAAACTGAAATTTGAACTTATTAGATTATGACCAAATCAATTTAGTAGGTTGTGAGCAGCACTTTTTTTTTTTTCTGAGACAGAGTCTCCTCCCATTATCCGGGCTGCAGTGTGGTGGCTCAAACAGGGCTCACTGCAGCCTCGACTTCCCAGGCTCAGGTGATCCTCCCAGCTAAGCCTCCCGAGTGGTTGGGACTATAGATGTGCGCCACTAAGCCCAGCTAATTTTTTGTATTTTTAGTAGAGATGGGGTTTTGCCAATATCGCCCAGGCTGTTCTCAAATCCTGGGCTCAAGAGATACACCCGCCGCAGCCTCCTAAAGTGCTGAGATTTGAGGCATGAGCTACCACATCCAGCCAAGCAGCAATTTTTTTTTTTTAAGATATACCTTAGGGATACCAAGAGTTCACCACATGTAATAAGCGTTGTTTTAACAAATTGTTTCAGTTGTTACAAATAAGTTTTGTATGTGTGTACTGGATTGTGATGTAAAATGTATTTCATGAAATTACCACACATAAAAGTACTAGAAAACTGAAGTGCTAAATTATATGTTCTGACTATAAGGGCACCAGAATTTCAAAAAAGGTGACCAGTGTAACTTAGAGTAGTCTGAGGAAGTTTTAAGAAGGTATGGGACTTAGACTAGTTCTTGAAAGATAAAATTTAAGTAGATGAAAAGAGGGTATATCAGGAGATAGGCAGCATAAGTCAAGAGGCTTGCTGTCAGCCAGATGGCAGCTGTGACTTAGTTGTGTCAAAACCTGTTGACGGCCAGGTGCGGTGGCTCACGCCTGTAATCCCAGCACTTTGGGAGTCCAAGGCGGGTGGATCACGAGATCTGGAGGTTAAGACCATCCTGGCTAACACGGTGAAACCCCATATCTACTAAAAAATACAAAAAATTAGCCGGATGTGGTAGTGGGCGCCTGTAGTCCCAGCTACTCGGGAGGCTGAGGCAGGAGAATGGCGTGAATCCAGGAGGAGGAGCTTGCAGTGAGCCGAGATCCCGCCACTGCATTCCGGCCTGGGCAACAGAGCAAGAATCTGTGTCAAAAAATAATTAAATAAAAATACAAAAAGTAGCTGGGCATGGTGGCACACACCTGTAATCCCACCTACTTGGGAGGCTAAGCAGAAGAATCACTTGAACCTGGGAGGCAGAGGTTGCAGTGAGCTGAGATTGCCCCACTGCACTCCAGACTGGGGGACAGAGTAAGACTCTGTCTCAAAAAATAAAAATAAAAATAAAGTATTATGATAAATTATAACAGTAATATATGGTAGAAATGAGACCCATCTAGTAGTAAGCAGTGAGACCCTGTCTCTACAAAAAAAAATTTTTTTTAATTAGGCAGGTATAGTAGCATGCCTGTAGTCCTAGCTACTTGGGAGGATTGCTAGAGTCCAGGAGTTCAAGGCTGCAGTGAGCTATGATTGCACCACTGCATTCCCATCTGGTTGACGGAGCAAAACCCTGCCTTCCAAAAAAAAAAAAAAAAAAAGTGTTACAGTGTTGTCTGGTCAATATTTCTCCCTCCTCCATCAAACTCTGCCCCAAGGTGCAGAAGACCAGACCCATAGGAAAGTACACTGGCCAAACAGGCACATCATTAATGGCACTACCCAAACTCCTCACCACATTCCTCTGGACTGTAACACCTCCCCAACCTCTAACTCCCAACTTGAGGAAAAAGGAATACAGCTATTTCCCAAAGGTTTAGACAACTGTGTTTTTCCATACAGCACATATAATCAGGCATTCAGCAGCCAGAGGAAGGTTTGACTGCATTAATACCTTACTTCGAAAGATCTTACTGTCCACCTGTGTTAGAAGCCTCCCCTTCTGCCAAACACTAGGGTGATGTCCTTCTGCTTCATAAGGATTGGTCCACTTTTCCATTTACATGGATATTTTTCGTTTTTGTTGAGACAAGGACTGACTCTATGGCCCAGGCTGAGGTGCAGCTGCGTGATCTCAGCTCACTGCAACCTCCATCTCTCAGGCTCAAGCAATCCTCCCACCTCAGCCTCCCGAATAGCTGGCGTATGCTACCATGCCCGGCTAATTTTTGTATTTTTAATAGAGATGGGGTTTCACCATGTTGGCCAGGCTGGTCTCGAAATCTTGACCTCAGGTGATCCACCTGCCTTGGCCTCCCAAAGTGCTGGGATTACAGGCGTGAGCCACCGGCCTCGGCCTATTTACATGTTGGACTGGATTAGGTATGCTCAGCCCACTGGTAAAATAATAAACATTTTAGGGCTGTTTTCTCAGAAATAGAACTCTCCCTAGAACTCTTTCACAAAGCATATCCATTTAGTATTGTTCAACTAACATTCACTGAGGGTCTTCAGGCATCAGGAACGTTCAGGACGAGGGGCACAGCAGTGAATAAGCCAGGTACTCGGTCTAGAGGAGCTGCCATGCTAAGGGGGCGCGCAGACGCATATGAGCTTCGGTACTGCCCGGTACTGCAGAGCACAGTAAGTGCAGGACAGAGGTAAGCACAGTGCAAGGCTCTAGGGGAAAGTCAGGAGGATCCGAGGCGTCCTGGAGAAGATCCGATCTGAACGGATCCTTTCAGGATGCACAAAAGTTAACAGGTGAAGATACACGGTACAAACAGAACAGAAGCAAAGCAACAGAGGCATCAGACAACTGCGTCCGGGGAGAAACGAAAGGCAGTTTGGCATTAAGGAGCATGCGGGCGATGAGGGGAAAACGGCCATGGGAGCCTGCGGCGTCCGGGTCCCAAGCAGTCACTGGAGGGACAGAGGGAGGCCGGCATCTGCCACTCGGGCCGGGCGCTGGGCATCAGGAGCGTTTCTCCTCGCCATCCACATCTGGAGCTGTCTCTACGAGGGCTCCTGTGGGGGCTGCTCCTGGGAGGGCCGAGCAGGCGGCATTCGCGACCTGCCTCCCTCCGGGACAAGCCAGCCCACACACCTTGGGACTCCGCTCAGAAGCTAAAGAGGTGAGATCCTTGGATTATCTCGGGGCTGCCTCATGAACTCTGACCAGAAGAAAAGGGAAGGAGGAAGCAGAAGGCCGCAGGAACCAGCCCGAGACGCTATGACCCCAGAGATTCCGCAGATTACAAGCCACCAAGTCGCCACGCCGATGCCCCACGCGCGGAGCAGCAGAAGCTAGGAGACCGGAGGGACAGAGAAACCCAGGCACCGACCGCCCCCGAGCCTCAGCGGGCCAGCCGGGCCGCTGCTCGGTTTACCTTGGTCATGCCAACCCCCACCACGAACACCCGGCGCAGGGGCGCAGGCTCCCACTGGGAAGAGGACATGGCTGCACCAGTGCGGGACCGGGGCGGGCGCCGAGGATGACTTTCGGCTCTGACAGGCGGAGACTGCACCAGAGCTCCCTGAGGCCCGAAGGCAGGGCCGCTGGCGGCAACACAGGCGCGTGAGAGTGCGCGTGCGTGGGGGGAGAAGGAGGGGGCGGGGCGCGGGCGGGGCGCGTCCTGTGGGGCGGGGAGAGTTCTCTAGCCCTTAGGCAGCCGAAGCCCTAATTTGCGGACTTGGGCGTGGAACTGAGTCAGCCCGTTCCCATCTCTGATCCTGTGCTTAGGTTCTGTACGGTGAGCGGGAGTAGGCTTGCAGTGGGGCCTAAGACTGAGAGGAGGGGTTGGCCGGAAAGCGGACTCATGAAAGGTGACCCTGAGGAGAGCCGTTGGGGTTCGTGTTGGAATTGGCCTGTGTCCTGTTAGCGGTGGCAGTTGAGAGTGAATTCATGAATTAAAACTCACAGGACACCAAGAAAGCGGGGATGGGCAGGATTTCACACATGGATACAATGTCTAAATCAAAAAACCCAGGCTCCGTCACCAGCTGCCTGACCTTCTTTTTAAATCTTGTGAACAAAAGTTCTCCGAAAAGGAATTTGGAAGACAGAGACTTTATTCCAGCAAACCGGGGAGAAACAGCCTTCCATGTTTATTTGTTTGTTTGTTTATTTGAGACCTGAGTCTCGCTCTGTCGCCCAGGCTGGAGTGCAATGCCGCGAACTCGGCTCACTGCAACCTCCGCCTCCAGGGTTCAAGCAATCCTCCTGCCTCAGCCTCCCGAGTATCTGGGATTACAGGCGCGCGCCACCACGCCCCGCTAATTTTTGTATTTTTAGTAGAGATGGGGTTTCGCCATGTTGGCCAGGCTGGTCTGGAACTCCTGACCTCAGGTGATCTACCCACCTTGGCCTCCCAAAGTGCTGGGATTACAAGCGTGAGCCACCGCGCCCGGCCCCCAGGCTTATTTTATCTTATGTAAAAATGCAGATTCATTGAGCTAGATGAATGCATAAGTGACTATTTCTCTACCCGCCTCTCACATGTGAAGGCTGATCAAAGACTCAGAAGAATGCAACCGTTTGCCTCTTATCTACCCACATCTTTTTTAAATTTATTCATCCTTCCCCAATATCTGCCCCTTCCGCTATAAAAACTGAAGCCCTCAAAATCATCTTTGGAGAAAGGCACGGACCTGTCTCCAAAGATGATGCACGTCCTTAAACTTGGCAAAATTAACTTCTAAATTAATTGAGATCTGTTTCATATACTTTTTGGTTTGCAGTATCAGCATTTAGAAAGGCTCTCCTAGAAGATTCTAAGGATTGCTTCTTGGCCATTTGGCTAAGATCAAGTTTAGGAGATTCTAAGAAGCCCCCTCTGTGCTAAGTAAAGAACTACTGAGCTAGGACTAGACCAACTTAGTAAAATCTGCTGTGCTCAGTGATGCACGCCTCCCATCTGCTCAGGAGGCTTCGGCAGAAGGATCACTGGAGCCTGGGAATTCAAGGCTACAAATGTGCTATGATTACCCCTCTGAATAGCCACTGCAGTCCAGCCTGGGCAACATACCAAGACAATGTCTCTAAAAAAACAAAACGAAACAAAAAAAAAAAAAAAAAGAAAAACAAGCACAAGTCAGGGCACTGACGTGTACAGTTGTTTCTCAAAACTGATGGACTGACAAGACAGCAATATGATTGGTAGATCAGACAAAGTTACCAACCTAATAGAACAACAAGTCCTAAGGTCAAGATTAATTGTTATGTAACAAATGCTGGCTGTCCACTGGATATTGCTTTCAAAATAAGAGTCCATAGAGGGGCAGAGGGGATAGATAGTAACATAAAAGGTATTTGTTAATACCGAAAAGACTGAGAAAAAACACTTCCCTTTCCAAGTGAAGGACTAAATAAGCCAAACATTTCCCACTATAAAACACAGACTTTTCTAAGTCATTGGTTGTGGGGCTCTGGGGTAGCCTGAGCTGTTTGTCCCACACCAATATGCTTCAAAACATTATTAAAAATGTTTGGATCCCCATGAAGCCCTATTATACCCAAGTTTATCAGGAGATTTGAGTAGGAATGGGGTTGATGAACCTCATCATTTATAAAATCAGGAGTACTGATACAATAAGTAAAACAGTGAAAGCTTCTGCACCTGCTTATGGTCATCACTAACCAGCTTCACTTAGCGTGCACATGAAATGAAACATTAGTCGACCTGTGAATTTAAGCAAGCTATGTTAGAAAGGAACCTGGTAAATCACTGTACACTTACATAAGTACCACTTACTTTGTGGCATGAATAAGTGCACCAAAAAAAAACACCCAGAAATGCCAGATAAAATATAACAAATATCCTTTTAAGCTGGGTGTGGTGGTACACGACTGTAATCCCATGTACTTGAGGAGCTGAGGCAGAAAGGCTGCTTGAGTCCAGGAGTTCAAGGCTGCAATGAGCTATGATTATGCCTGTGAATAGCCACTGCGCTCCAGCCTGGACAGCATAGTGAGACCTTTTCTGTAAAAACAAAAAGACAAAAAGCAGCAAGGCACAGTGGCTCATGCCTGTAATCCCAGCACTTTGGGAGGCCAAAATGGGAGGACTGATTGAGCCCAAGAATTCAAGACCAACTTGGGCAACATAGCTCCCTATCTCTAAAAAAAAGAAGAAAAACAAGAAAAATCTTTTTAAATGGGTGGAGGCCAGTCATGGGGGCTCGCACCTGTAATCCCAGCACTTTGGGAGGCTGAGGTGGGAGGATCACTTGAGGCCAGGAGTTTGAAACCAGCCTGGGCAACATAGGGAGACCTCTGTCTCTACGAAAAATTTAACAATGAGCTGAGTATGGTGGCCCACTCCTGTAGTCCCAGCTACTTGGAAGGCTGAGACAGGAGGATCCCCTGAGCCCAGGAGTCTGAGGTTGTAGTGAACTGATGGCACCACTGTGCTCCAACGTGGGCAACAGAGCGAGACCCTGCCTCAATAAAATAGAATACAATAAATGCATGGAATATGGAGGAGGGAGGGTTTTTCTTTTAATCTTATACCTAACTATAGTTTGTATGTTTTGTTTTTGCTACCTTTTTTTTTTTTTTTTTTTTAAGACAGAATCTCACTCTGTTGCCCAGAGTGGAGTGCAGTTGTGTGATCTCGGCTCACTACAACCTCCACCTCCTGGGTTCAAGTGATTCTTGTGCCTCAGCCTCCTGAGTAGCTGGGATTACAGGCGCCCACCACCACACCTGGCTAATTTTTGTATTTTTAGTAGAGACAGGGTTTCACCATGTTGGCTAGGCTGGTCTTAAACTCCTGACCTCAGGTGACCCACCCACCTCAGCCTCCTAAAGTACAGGGATTACCGGCATGAGCCACCAGGCCTGGCTAGTTTGTATGTTTTGATTTTGTGTATATATTAGTTTTATTTTTATTTTTGCTAAGGCATGTTTTTAATTTTTGTCATTGTGCTTTATTTTCATTTTCATTATTTATTTTGAGTAAGTTATACTTCAAACATCAAGATTCAAAAAGTATAAAAGGGGCCAGGCATGCTGGTTCACACCTGTAATGCCAGCACTTTGGAAGGCCAAGGTGGGCAAATCACTTGAGCTCAGGAATTCGAGACCAACCTTGGCAACATGGCAAAACCCCATCTCTACAAGAAATACAAAAATTAGCCAATGTTGTGGCATGTACCTGTGGTCCTAGCTACTCAGGAGGGTGAGGTGGGAGGATCACCTGAGCCCAGGAGGCAGAAGCTACAGTGAGCCAAGATACTGCCACTGCACCCTCCAATCTGGGCAACAACAACATCCCATGTCCAAAAAAGTGTAACAGGTCAAACTGTAAAACTTGTCTCTGTTACCCCTATTCCCAGCCTCTCAGTTCTTCCCCCCATCCTTCCAAAGCTATTTTATGTAAATACAATCAAATATACACATGCATACTGTTATCCCCTTTGTTAACACAAATTTTTGTTTTCTTTATTATTTCTTTTAATAGAGGTGGGGTTTTGCTACGTTGGCTAGGTTGGTCTTGAACTCCTGGCCTCAAGCAATCCTCCTGCCTCGGCCTCCCAAAGTGCTAGGTTCATGAGCATGAGCCACCAGACCCGGCCAAATTTTAGCTTTCTTTACACACTATTCTGCATTTTGACTTGTTTCATATACCAATAGATTTTGAAGATTGTTTCATATCAATGCATAAACGTTTCCTGTGTTTTGTTATAGCTGCATAGTATTCAGATTCTCGATGTACTTTTTTTTTTTTCTTAAGTAGAGATAGGGGCTTGCTATGTTTCCCAGGCTGCTTTCAAACTCCTGGCTTCCAGTGACGGACCTGCCTTAGCCTTCCGAAGTGTTGGAATAATAGGGCGAGCCACCACACACAGCCCCATAATTTATTTAACCAACCCTCTATTGATGGATATTAAGACTGTGATATAGTTTGGGTGTTTGACCCCTCCAAATCTCATGTTGAAATATGATTCCCAATGTTGGAGGTGGGCCCTGTTGGGAGGTGATTGGATCATAGCGACAGATCCCTTGTGAATGGTTTAGCGCCAACCCCTTGGTGATAAACTGGGACCTCCCCACCTCATTTTCTTGTTCCTATTCTCGCCACGTGACATGCTGGATCCCTGTCACCTTGAGCCATGATTGTAAGCTTCCTGAGGCCTCACCAGAAGCACATGCCAGCACCATATGCTTCCAATCTTTTGCTATTATAAACAATGCTGCAATGTACAGCCATGAACACATGTCATTTCACAGCTGTGTGGATTTATCTGTAGGTTAAATTTTTTAAATTGGAATTTCTGGGGCAATGAGCTTGTGCATTTATAATTTTGATATAAATTACCAGTTGCTTTTCATTTAAAGATATTCACATCAGCAGTGTGTATATGCTGTGTTTAAAACTAATAGAGTAAACTTTTTTTTTGAGACAGAGTTTCGCTCATTGCCCAGCCTGGAGTGCAGTGGCGCAATCTCAGCTCACTGAACCTGTGCCTTCTGAGTTCAGGTGATTCTCCTGCTTCAGCCTCCCAAGTAGCTGGGATTACAGGCGCCCGCCACCATGCCCAGCTAATTTTTTTGTATGTTTAATAGAGACAGGGTTTCATCATGTTGGCCAGGCTTGTCTCAAACTCCTGACTATTGCGGGATCTGGCCAGCAGCCCGCAATGCAACGGGGCTCTCTCTTTGTTCCCAGGCGGATTGGCAGGTTGAGAAATAATAGACACACACAAGATAGTGAAAGCTGGGTCCAGGGGAGTCACCGCCTTCTGGTCCCGTGGTGCCAACAATGCACTGGATATACCAGCATTTATTATTAAGTTTAGTGAGGGCAGGGGTAGGTTAGTGAGGGATTTAGGGTCATTTGATTATGAGGTGAGATGGTCACATGGGGATGAAGTAATTCTTTAACATAACATTTGTATGTAGAAGTACAGTACATTTGTATGTAGAAGTACAGTATACAGAGATAAGAATTTACAGTATAGTGTGTGCATCAGTAATTTCTAACTGAGCCTTCCAATAGAAACACAATCTTTCCATAACCTATGATTAGCAAGATATTAATCAGCAGTAACAATTGCAACAAAAGCTGGTTACAAACAATCCATGGAAATAGGACGTGAAGCTAGACAATGGTTAGACCAGAAATTCTCAGAAGGGAGTATGCCTTAACCCTAAAGAGGCCTAGAAGAGCCGTGGCAAGATGAGGGCCTTATAGCCCTATCTTACCCATATGGACAGGCACCCCCCCATGCGTCCGTTTATAGGCTCTCCACAAGGGTCGCATTCCATTCCCAGAGTTATGAACATCTGCTTTTCTGGGATAGGGAATCTTGGTGATGTGAAACCTCCCTGACTGCACGTCCATTCATAGGCTCTCTGCAGGGGGAAGCACATCAAGCACTGTTGGCTCGTTCTGGCAGTCCCACCTGGCATTGTCTTTACACAATCCTGCACGTAATTTTGTATTTACAATAATCAGGAGCATTTCATCTTTTATTCCGTTGCAATAGTTTCAGGGGGTCTCCCTACATTTACCCGTGTAATGACAAACATGCACATGTACCCCTGGAGCCTGAAAGGAAAGTAGAAGAAGGAAACAAATAAACTACCCAATCAGGACTCAGTTATTTTCAGCCAACTGGGACTGAAATGTAAATCCTTTATTTGCATATGTAGACCTATTTGAGAGCTAGAGAGGAAACTTCCTGTTTAAGCCAGTTCCCCTCTACTCCAGAATGTGGTGCAATTTACACCAGAGGCAGTGTCTCCCCAATCTGCAGATTACTTTTGGTTTTTAAGAAAATAGGCCATCTTGTCCCAGCTGCCGGGGAGACTGAGACAGAAGAGTGGAGTGAACCCGGGAGGCGGAGCTTGCAGTGAGCTGAGATCATGCCACTGCACTCCAGCCTGGGTGACAGAGCAAGACTCCATCTCAAAAAAAAAAAAAAAAAAGAAAAGAAAATAGGCTGGGTGCAGTGGCTCACACCTATAATCCCAGCACTTCACAAGGCCAACATCAGCGGATCACCTCAGGTCAAGAGTCTGAGACCAGCCTGGCCAACATAGTGAAACCCTGTCTCTACTAAAAATACAAAAATTAGCCGAGCATGGTGGTGCATGCCTGTATTCCTAGCTACTTGGGAGGCTGAGGCAGGAGAATCACTTGAACCCAGGAGACGGAGGGTGCAGCAAGCCAAGATCTTGGCACTCCAGCCTGGGCAACAAAACGAGACTCTGTCTCAAAAAAAAAAAAAAAAAAAAAAAAAAAAAAAAAGGCTGGGCGCGGTGGCTCATGCCTGTAATCCCAGCACTTTGGGAGGCCGAGGCGGGCAGATCATGAGGTCAAGAAATCAAGACCATCCTGGCCAACATGGTGAAACCCCGTCTCTACTAAAAATACAAAAATTACCTGGGCATGGTGACGCACACCTGTAGTCCCAGCTACTTGGGAGGTTGAGGCATGAGAATCGCTTGAACCCAGAGGCGGAGGTTACAGTGAGCCAAGATCAAGGCACTGCACTCCAGCCTGGGCGACACAGCTAGACTCCGTCTCAAAAAAAAAAAAAAAAGTGAGGCGCAAATGGGAGGTGAAGCAGTGAAGTTTGCGAGTGTAGACACGCTCAAGGGACTCCTTAAATGTCATTTCATTTAAAAAATGAAATTGAGCATATGTGCAAGCAAGGTTCACACACCCCATTTAATCTTCACACCACCACAGGGTAGTCACTATTATCCCCATTTTACAGGATTAAAACACTGACGCTGGGAGGTTGACAGGGTTACCCCAAATCACACAGAGGAGCTGGGCTTCCCCCGACCTCCTCCGCTCAAGTCTCCCTGCCCCCAGGAGGTGCGGAAGGAGGCAACAGACGCTTGGCCCATAGGTGGAGCAATTGGCGAAGGCTTCGCCCGCCGCCGGAACTGCGAGCTCTCAGCGGGAGCCGAGACGGTGCAGGGCCGGAGAAGCACCTTCACTCCCAGCCTGCGCCCGGATGCTGCGCGTTCTGTGCCTCCTGCGCCCCTGGAGGCCCCTTCGGGCCCGCGGCTGCGCTTCCGACGGGGCGGCCAGGGGCTCCGAGATCCAAGTGCGCGCCCTGGCGGGTCCGGACCAAGGTAAATGCGCAGTCCCGGGGCGCGCGCATGACGCGACTGGGACTAGGCCGGGTCCGGAGGCAGCTGGGGGCACGCAGGTGGGCCGCTCAGTGCGTTGAAGGATTCGATCCCCAGTCCCTCCCTCCCAGTTCTAGGCGCCCCAAACCGCTCCAGGCCCGAGAGGTGGGCGGCCGCCTTAGTGGCTTCCGACTCTAGCTGGGGGCGGGGGGCCTCTGGCAACCTCGGTCTCTTCAAACCTTTGGGGTCTTCCGACTGTGTGGAAGGGGAAGCGGGGTCCGCACGGGTAGGACTGGGTCCCGCGGCCCCCAGGCCAGGAGCGTTCAAGTGCGCGTTCCCCTCCCCCGCCAAGGGTCCCGGCCCGGTTCGGGGGCGGAGGCAGCGGAGCCAGTCCCAGTGCCCAGTGCGGCAGCGGTCAGAGTGAGAAGGGTGCTTCTCCAGCCGCGCCCCGCCCTGGGCCGCTAGCGAACCTTTGCGTCCTTCTGGCTCCAGGGAAAAGTTCGCTGTTTCTCCGCCTTTTGGCCAAGATCAAGGGTAGTATGGAGCGGGGGCGGGGGTTGGGGACAAAGTTCGCGGGTCACTGGCAGAAAACACCTCCGATCGCGTGTTGCGTTTTTGTTGTTGTTGTTGTTTGGACTTCTGGAGCATTCAGTGGTGCTGATAACGCTCCTCAGTCCTCTGCTCGTAACCATCAGGGCTAGGCGCTTCTCCTGCCTTGGGTCTCCTCCCCCCATCTCATCCCGTCTCCTGCATTTGATACACAGATGGCATTGTACTGTACATTTCGTTGTATTGCTTCCTTTTTTTTTTTTTACAAAAGTTTATTCTTAAATGTACAACAGCTCCAAGACAACACTTAATTCCAGCTATAGGTGGCAAAAGATGTTATGGCAGGGAATAGAGGGGTTTAAATACGGATGAAATAAAGGGTCACCATCTCCGTAGGCACAAGGAACAGCTTACTTTTTGCCAGATTTCTTAATTCCACTTGTGGCTAAGGGCCTCTTCCCCGTGGCCTTCGATTTTAGCTCCTCGAGTTTCTTCTGCTTCTCCTTTTGTTTCTGCTTGAAAGCCTTATCTTCCTCGTCCATCTCCTTGGCCTGCTTCTTGGGCTGTTTCAGTGGCTTCTTGCCACCTTCGTGGCCGGACATGGCGCCTGCCGCCCCTTCCCCAGCAGTATTGCTTCCTTTTTACCGGCTTGACACCAAGTTTGAAGGGGGGCTTTGCCATAAAATCCAGTTCCTTGCTGCCTGCTGTTGCCCACTGTTCCCAAGTGTGCATCTACCACTTTCAGTGGACACGGACAGGCCACCTAGTGTCCCACTGCACCGCTTGGTGAGAATTTCCTTGAACGGTTGATATTGCTGAACCTTATACCCCCAATCTCATGCTTAGTTCACTACCCAACTGGCAACAGCTCTTGAGACAGTCAAGATTATTCTCCCCACTTTACAGATTAAAAACCTGAGGCACAGAAGGTTAAGTTATTTGAACCAGGTCTGATTTCAAAGCCTGTGTTCTCAACCATTAGGTAATCACCGGCTCTTCTAGTAATTCAGTGACTCAAAATACAGACTTGTACATCTGCAAACACAAAATTGTCATGGGTTAAAGACCTTTAGGTTCACTTGCAAATATCGGGAATCATTTTTCCAAACAAGAATGACAAGTATCAGCAGATTAAGCCTCTGCCCCTGCCAGAGGGCTCAAAGGGCAGGAAAAGTCAGTGAGAGAAGGAGAGACAGAAACCAAGATGACAGTGCGGAGGAGGCATGGGGACGAGATCACACAAGGAACCCTCACAGGGAATGAGTTGGGGTCATTTGATGTTCATATTAGAAGCTGCGGGTTCCGCCTTCCACTGGGGCTGATGGCACAAGAGCACTGTTATATTTTACCTGCTGCCCTTGAGCTTGAGGTTGGGTGGTAAACCACTCTTCACTGTTCTTAGCAGCTTTATTTCTCATAGAGTCATGTGTTGCTTAACAACGGGACTACATTCTGAGAAATGGATTATTAGGTGATTGTGGTCATTGTGGGAGCATCACAGAGTGCACCTACACAGTCCTAGATGGGGTAGCCTACTGCACACTGAGGCTACGTGGTGTATAGCCTGTTGCTCCTAGAATACAAACCTGGACAGCATGGTACTGGGCTGAATACTGTAGGCAACTGTAACACAATGGTAAATGTGTATCTGAACATAGAAAAGACACAGTATAATACAGTCTAAAAGATTTTTTAAATAGTACACCTGTATTGGGCAGTTACCATAAATGGAGCTTGCGGGACTGGAAGCTGCACTGGGTGAGTCAGCGAGTGAATGGTGAGTGAATGTGAAGGCCTAGGACAGCAGGGACTGGTTTGGCACCAGGGACTGTTTTCATGAAAGACAGTTTTTCCACGGACTTGCGGGGGGCCAGATGGTTTGGGGATGAAACTGTTCCACCTCAGATGATCAGGCATTAGATTCTCATAAGGAGCTCGCAACAACCTAGATCCCTCACATGCACAGTTCACAATAGGGTTCTCACTCCTATGAGATTCTGATGCCACCACTGATCTGATAGGAGGTGGAACTCAGGTGGTAATTCAAGCCATGGGGAGCTGCTGTAAATACAGATGAGGCTGCTCACCTCCTGCTGTGTGGCCCAGTTCCTAGCAGGCCACAGACTGGGATGGGTCCACAGCCCGGGGGTGGGGGACCCCTGGCCTAGGACATTACTGTACACTACTGTAGACTCTATAACACTGTACACCTAGGCTACACTAAATTTGCTTTACAAATGTTTCTTTCTTCAATGATAAATTAACCTTAGCTTACTGTTTTTACTTTATAAACTTTTCAATTTTTTCAACTTTTGACTCTTTTGTAGTAACAACTTAAAACACAAACACATTGTACAGCTGTACAAAAAATGTTTTCTTCTTTAGATCCTTATTTTATAAGCTTTTAAAAATTTTAATTCTTAAACTTTTTTTGTTAAAAACAAAGACACAGGCACACACACGAGCCTAGGCCTGCCACTGTCTTCCACCTCCACATCTTGTCCCACTGGAAGGTCTTCAGGGGTGATAACATGCATGGAGCTGTCATCTCCTATGATAACAATCAGGAATACCTACTGAAGGACCTGCCTGAGGCTGTGTTACACTGAACTTTTTTCTTTTTTTTTTTTTTTAAATAAGTAGGAGTACACATGGCCCAGGCCAGGTACAGTGGCTCACCTGGCTCACTCTTGTAATCCCAGAACTTTGAGAGGGTGAGGCAGGCAGATTGCTTTAGCCCAGGAGTTTGAGACCAGCCTGGGAAACATGGTGAAACCCCTTCTCTGCAAAAAAATACAAAAATTATCCAAGTATGGTTGTGCATACCTGTAGCCCCTGCTACTCAGGAGGCTGAGGTGGGAGGATGGCTTGAGCCAGGGAGGTCAAGGCTGTCCAATATGAAGGATTCCTGATATTTGCAAGTGAGCCCAAAGGTCTTTAACCCATGAGCGAGCCATGATCGTGTTACTGCACTCCAGCCTGGGCAACAGAGTTAAGACCCTGTCTCAAAAAAATTAAAAATAAAAAGTAGGAGTATACTCTAAAATAATGGTAAAAATAATATTGTAAATATGTAAACCCAAAACATAGTAATTTATTATCATTATCAAGTATTATGTTGTGGGCCTAATTGTATGTGCTGTGCTTTTGTATCACTGGTAAAGCCGGCTAGTTTACACCAGCCTCACCACCAGCATATGAGTGTTGCATTGCGCTATGATGTTACGACAGCTATAGTGTCACTAGGCAATAGGAATTTTTCAGCTCCATTACAGTCTGATGGGACTTGTATGTCTTATATGTGGTCTGTAGCTGACTAACTAAAACATCATCATGCTGCCCATGACTGTAATTAATGGCTGTCCTTCAACTCCTTAGCTGCACTAAGGTTCTCCACCACAAGCTGACCTTTCCATCCTCCCTCCTCTACCCATGGGCTCATTTGAAGGTGTGTTACCTCTGTGTTTTGCCCTAGCTGTGCCCTGACTTGGCTCCTCTTCCTTCCTTTCTGCCTATGGAAATCTTTTTGGAACTCCCCTGCTCTGCTGCCCCATCCCCCACACTGTCCTTTTATGTTTCATGTGTCTGAACTTGTCTCTCTTCTAGGCTGTTAGCTCTTTGAGAGTCAGGATTGCCAGCTGGGTCCAGCTGTTATTTGAGCAA
This sequence comes from Symphalangus syndactylus, assembly GCF_028878055.3. Classification (NCBI taxonomy): domain Eukaryota; kingdom Metazoa; phylum Chordata; class Mammalia; order Primates; family Hylobatidae; genus Symphalangus; species Symphalangus syndactylus. The sequence continues at coordinate 42,472,058 of NC_072434.2, read as the reverse complement.
ATCCTCTTTGTTTCGGGCGTCAGTTTCCTCTTCTGTATAGTAAAGGTTGTTAAATCAGTTGTTCTCCACACTACCCTCCAGTGGTTTCTTTTTTTTTTTTTTTCTTTGAGATGGTCTCACTCTGTTGCCCAGGCCGGAGTGCAGTGGTATGATTTCGGCCCACTGCAGCCTCCGCCTCCTGGGTTCAAACGATTCTTTGCCCCAGCCTCCCAAGTAGCTGGGATTATAGGCGTGTGCCACCACGCCTGGCTAATTTTTGTCTTTTTAGTCAAGACAGGGTTTCACCATTTTGGTCAGGCTGGTCTTGAACTCCTGACTCAGGTGATCCACCCGCCTCGGCCTCCCAAAGTGCTGGGATTACAGGCGTGAGCCACCACGCCCGGCCCTTCCAGTGCTTTCTGTTGACTTCTACCCACACCACCTCGCCTGTGACCCAAGCCATCTGGACAGAAGTGATCGTAGGTCAGCTGCTCAGTGGTATGGTAAGTTTGGTAAGAGTGGGAAGGGTGCAGCACCGCCCCGTCCCCGCTGCTGGGGCCAGAAGGGCAATGTTCCCAGCATTGGGGCTAGACTAAGAACACAGGGACCTTGGCTGATTACTCTCCATTTCTCCAGGACCTGGCATGTGGTAGTGCAAATTAAATGTTGCACAATTGAATGTTGGCAGCCAAAGACACCCTGCCTGGCTCCTGGGGGGCTCCCAGCTTAAAGTTCAGACACTGTATTAGGTCCAAGACTTGCCCTAGTATCTGGGCGTTTTACACAAACTCTGGTTAGACACTTCAGTGCATTATCTCTTTTTAATCCTAACAATAACCTTTTTATTATTTCTCTTACAGATCAGGAAATTGAAGGCCAGAAGGGTAAAGTGGTTTGCCCAAGGCCATGGGGGTGGTGTGTGGCTGAGTTGTGGCTTGAGCTAAGGGCTGTTAAGAGTTGGCAGTCAGTATTCCGAGACGGAGATGTAGATGGAGACAGGAGATGAAGCTGAAAGACAAGAGACAGTCAGCCACAGAGAATGGAAGGAAAGAACAGGAAAGCAGAGAGAGAAGTGTCTGCCAGTCCTAGGACACCACGGCTATATCAGCTTTCTATTACTACCTAACAAATGATCACAAACTTTCATACTCAAAGTCACACACATTTATCATTTTTTAGTTTCTGTATGTCAGAAGTCAAGGCACAACCTAGCAGAGTTCTCTGCTTCAGGTCTTGCCAGGCTGGGCTGCAGTCAGGAGTTGTCCAGGGCTGTGGTCTCATCCCAGGCTCGACGGGAAAGATCTGCTTCCAAGGTCGTCAGGTTGTTGAGACCTGAATTCACCTCCTATGGTTGTTGGACTGAAGTCCTGTTCTCTTGCTGATTGTTGGCCGGGGGTCACTCTCAGCAATTAGAGGTTGCCCGCAGTTCTTTGCTACTTGACCCTCTCCTTAGGCCCATGAGTGTCTCTAATAAGACAGAGCCTTTTATATACTATAACCGAATTACAGAAGTCACATTACCTTTGCCATATAACTTAACCTAATCTTGGGAGTGACATTGTATAACCTTTGCTGTATACTATTGCTTAGAAGCAATTCACAGGTCCCACCCACATGCAAGGGAGGGGATTATTCAGGATATAAACATGGCCACTCTGGGGACCTTGGATCTAGACTGCTCTGAAGTTTGTGGGGGTCAGGGTCCTTGACTCCTCCTGATCTGGCATCTCTCTATCCACTGCAGTCTCCCTTCTCCAGAGTTGCCCCATTTTCTCTCCTGGAGCACTGGTGCTGGAAGCGACCTTATGGCCATCTGCACACTTCCCTGGAGCCTCCAGACCTGCTGGGCTCTAAGAGCTCTTTGCAGGTTTCTGGGGAGGCTAAGGAAGTCCAGTTTGCCTGAATGTTACAGTTCTTTGCCCCTAGCCATAGTTCTGTAATTCCCGACTGAACACCCTGTCCGTTGAGAGCCCAGAAGCTTTCATTGGCCTTTCTGTGTCTCTGATCAGCTTACACTGAGAATGCCAACTTCATAAACACTGCTTGTTCACAGACAAAGCCGAGGACCCTGGGAGATAATAATAAGGGTCTTTGAAGGCCAAAGGGTTGGGAAACACTCCTCTGGGCACCTCCTGGATTTCAGCCCTGGGAAGACCTGAAATGTCCATCCTGATATTTCGTAGGAGGAGAAACAGCCTAGAAGGGATGATAAGGGTGTGAGCTCCTTCCCAGAGCCCATCTCTCTTCCCCAGACCCTGACTAGATGGTGGGGGTGAATTGGGGCCAGAGTGGGTGCAAGAGTCAGATTGCAGGGGCCTTGTGGTCGGTATTAAGGAGTTGAACTTTATTTTGAGGAAAAGAAGGGGGAAGGGGAGGGGTGTGGTCGGATTGGGGTAAGAAAGATGACTGTGACCCAAGTGTGGGAACGAATGTATGTGTGCTGGGAGGGAGCAAGACTGAGGACTCAAGGGCCAGGTGGGTGATCCGAGGGATGCAGGAAAGAGCCTATGCCAGGTTAGTGGCTGTGAGAAGCAGTGTGAGCTGAGAGGCCTGAGATCTCTTTAAGAGGTTGGATTAGCAGGCCTCAGTGACTGAGTGCATTTTGTAGGTGAGGTAAGAGCGAGGTGACAGGATCAACTTCTGGGTTGATAGCAAGGTCATTGGCTCACCAATGGAGCAGGACATATCAGTTGAGATATCAAGTAGGCATTTGGCTATTCAGGCCTGGGGTGCAGAGGAGAGCTCTGGGCTCCTGGGCACACACAGGAGCCCTGGGTGTACAGGGGGCGGGCGTGTGTGAGCTGTGGAAGGGAGGTCCCTCCTGCCTCAGCTTATCCTGCTCTCCCTCCGCCTGAACTCCTCCAGTTCTGGAAGGCACCCTGCAGTCCCACACCTGGGCCCTCTTCTCTGCTGCTCCCTCTGCCTGCAACAGGCTTCTCTCCTGGACTGTCCCCTTCCCTGCACCTTGCCAACATGCATGCACACACACAGGCACTCATGCACACACTCACATACGCACCCATGCATACACACTTACATGCATACATGCACTCTTACATCTTTTGCCTGGCCAATTCCTACTCTCCTGTCAGCTCTTAGCTTAAAGGCCACTTCCTCCTCTGAGAACTCATTGCTGACCTTCTATACTAGGGCTCCCCTCTGCCCACTGGAGGCCCCTTACCTGTTTGTCCTTTTTCTCCAAGTTCTCCTCACAAATATTAATTATTTAATGTCTGTCTTCCCTGCTGGGCTGTAGGTTCCATGAGGACGGGCCTTGAGTCTGTCCTGGTCTCTGGAATCATGGTGTCTAGTAGAGGCCAGCACACAGCAAATATATAAATGTACAAATAAGTGAATGAAGAGAATCTGATTGGCCTTAAGGAACTTACGCACTTAAAATAATTGGGCAGAAGAGAAGCAGTGAAGGAGTGCAGAGGCATCACCTGAAAGGTAGGAGGAAGGAGAATGGGGGCCTGCCAAAGCCAAGGCAGATACGTGTCGTTATGCATCTGTGTAAACCCACAGAGTGTACACCACCAAGAGCGAACCCCAATGTACGCTAGGGCCCCCGGGTGGCGACAGTGCATCAGCGTAGGTTCGTCAGTTGCAACACACGTGCCTCTCTCTGTTGGGGGATGGGGATTGCGGAAGGGGCTATGCCTGTGTAGGGACAGGGAGTATATGTGAACTATATTGAATTGTATTTTCCACTCCATTTTGCTGTGACCCTAAAACTGATCTAAGAAAATCATCTATTTATAAACAAATACATATTCTTCTAAGAAGCCAAAGCAGAAAACGATCAAGCGGAGTGTGTTAATGTCAGTAGAGGTTTTTGCCACCACGAGGTTGAGGCAAGGAGAGAAACGTGTCCCTTGGTTAGTGATGTGGCTATATTCATCACTTTAATGAGAATAATGTCTGCTGAGTGACGGGGCTGGAACCTAGATTGGAGAAGGTTTGAGCGAATGGAAGGTAAGGAAGTGACTAAATGAGTATAGAAAACTAGCAAGAAGCTTGGCTGTTGCTGGTGAAAGAATATTACACAAGTAGGGCCAGGGTTACTGTCTTGCTAAACAGGACAGAACACCAAGCCTCTGTATTTAGTTGCTAATTTCTTTTTTTTTTTTATTATACTTTAGGTTTTAGGGTACATGTGCACAATGTGCAGGTTTGTTACATATGTATCCATGTGCCATGTTGGTGTGCTGCACCCATTAACTCGTCATTTAGCATTAGGTATATCTCCTAATGCTGTCCATCCCCCCTCCCCCCACCCCACAACAGTCCCCGGAGTGTGATTAGTTGCTAATTTCTTTTTTTTTTTTTTTTTTTGTTTTGTTTTTTTTTTTTTTTTTCACTTGCACGCATGCTTTATTCATGTTTAAATAAAACCACGAAAACTGCAAAAAAAAAAAGTAACACCAAAAATGTGATGAAGCATCAAAAGCACGTGGAACCTGCTACCGCCACTGTGAACACCAGTCATAGCCTTTTATTCTAGGAATAATAACTAGGGCAAAGCTTTCTTCACAAAAGAAATCAAACACAGAGAAATCTGGGCTCCCTGTATAGAGCAGCAGGATAGATGGATTGTAGTGCTGTTGACTGAGATGACATTGACACTGCAATTGTGCCTTCCTGAGGAAGACATCCAGTCCCCTATTCAAGTAATTGGCACCCACACCAACATTTTGTTCATGTCATATTTAGGAATCCAGAGGCCTCATTTCAAAAAAAATTTTTTTGAAACAGGGTCTTACTGTGTTGCCCAGGCTGGAGAGCAGCGGCACAGTCTCGGCTCACTGCAGCCTCGACCTCCTGGGCTCAAGCGATCCTCCCACCTCAGCCTCCCGAGTAGCTGGGGCTACAGCCATGTGCAACCATGCCCAGCTAATTTTTAAACTTTTCTGTAGAGACGGGGTCTCCCTATGTTACCCAGACTGGCCTCAAATTCCTGGGCTTAAGTGATTTTCCTGCCTCAGCCTCCCAAAGTGCTGAGATTACAAGCACGAGCCACTGTGCCCGGCTTCCAGAGGCCTCATTTTACAAATGCAGGAACAGAGACTCAGAGAGGTGAAGGACTTCTCAGGTCCACACAGTGAATTAAGCCCAAGTCTTCTGGCTTCTAGGAAAGATTTCTTTATTCTTTTTTTTTTTTTTTTTTTTTTTTTTTTTTTTTTTTTTGGCAAATAAATAGCTCAGATTTATTTTGTTTCATTATAGTTTTGTTTTTTCCTTCAATGATCAAATTCATTTTTATTATCCTAGAAATTTCCCTGAATATTCTTGTATACATCTCCTAGTCCTAAATTTTAAAAAATGAATGATACTCCGGGTTCTAATTAATTGATGAAACCTTATATGGCCATTACAAATGATGTTTTTACAAAGATTTTTAAGAATACAGAGGAATGCTTATAACATAAAGTAGCACCATGTAAATTAGGAGGAAGCCAGGCTTCCCCCTCCCACCTCCTCAAGAAAACATCTAGAAAACAGATGGGAAAGTTTCATTGTGCTATCATTGGGTAGGAAAATTAGGAATAATTTCCTATGTACTTTTCTTAACTTTCTATAAAATTTTTTTTTTTCATACAAAAACAATAAACATTTTCTAAAAATACATACAAACAAAAAGATGCATATCAAACATATTAGGAAGGTTGCACATGGGAAGTCGGGGAATAGAAATGGGGGTGGGAGTTAAAATAAATGAGAGAGGGACTTTATATGGATCAGTGATAATAACTCAATCCTCTATTTGACAAAGAAGAGGGAGAAGGAAGAGGAAGAAAAAGAAAGTGGGATAAAGGATCAGAAAGGGAGGAAAATAGAAAAAATTAGAGTATGACTCCAGGGTAGACCTGTTTTGTTGTCATTGAGTTGGTTGGTTGGTTTGTCTGTTGTATTCTTCATGTTTCGCCAAGTTGGCCAGACTGGTCTCGAACTCCTAGCCCGAAGTGATCAACCCGCCTCGCCCCCCAGAGTGCCGGGACCACAGGCGTGAGCCACCACGTCCAGCCCCCACATTGCTTCTGGCCTCCGTGGTAGACCTCCCAGACGGAGCGGCCAGGCAGAGGAGCTCCTCACTTCTACCCAGACACGGGGCGGCCGGGCAGAGGGGCTCCTCACTTCCCAGACGGGGCGGCCAGGCAGAGACACTCCTCACTTCTTCCCAGACGATAGGTGGCCGGGCAGAGACGCTCCTCACTTCCCAGACGATGGGTGGTCGGGCAGAGGCGCTCCTCACTTTCCAGACGATGGGTGGCCGGGCAGAGGCGCTCCTCACCTCCCAGACGATGGGTGGCCGGGCAGAGGCGCTCCTCACCTCCCAGACGATGGGTGGCCGGGCAGAGGCGCTCCTCACCTCCCAGACGGGGCGGCCGGGCAGAGGCGCTCCTCACTTCTTCCCGGACGGGGCGGCCGGGCAGAGGCGCTCCTCACTTCTTCCCGACGGGGCGGCCGGGTAGAGGCGCTCCTCACTTCTTCCCGGACGGGGCGGCCGGGCAGAGGCGCTCCTCCCCTCTTCCCGGACGGGGCGGCCGGGCAGAGGCGCTCCTCACTTCTTCCCGGACGGGGCGGCCGGGCAGAGGCGCTCCTCACTTCTTCCCGGACGGGGCGGCCGGGCAGAGGCGCTCCTCACTTCCCAGACGGTGGGTGGCCGGGCAGAGGCGCTCCTCACTTCCCAGACGGTGGGTGGCCGGGCAGAGGCGCTCCTCACTTCCCAGACGGTGGGTGGCCGGGCAGAGGCACTCCTCACTTCCCAGACGGTGGGTGGCCGGGCAGAGGCGCTCCTCACTTCCCAGACGGTGGGTGGCCGGGCAGAGGCGCTCCTCACTTCCCAGACGGGGCGGCCGGGCAGAGGCGCTCCTCACTTCCCAGACGGTGGGTGGCCAGGCAGAGGCGCTCCTCACTTCCCAGACGATGGGTGGCCGGGCAGAGGCACTCCTCACTTCTTCCCGGATGGGGCGGCCGGGCAGAGGCACTCCTCACTTCTTCCCAGATGGGGCGCCTGGGCAGAGGCGCTCCTCATTTCTTCCCGGACGGGGCGGCCGGGCAGAGGCGCTCCTCACTTCTTCCCGGACGGGGCGGCCAGGCAGAGGCGCTCCTCACTTCTTCCCGGACGGGGCGACCGGGCAGAGGCGCTCCTCACCTCCCAGACGGGGCGGCCGGGCAGAGGCGCTCCTCACTTCTTCCCGGACGGGGCGGCCGGGCAGAGGCGCTCCTCACTTCTTCCCGACGGGGCGGCCGGGTAGAGGCGCTCCTCACTTCTTCCCGGACGGGGCGGCCGGGCAGAGGCGCTCCTCCCCTCTTCCCGGACGGGGCGGCCGGGCAGAGGCGCTCCTCACTTCTTCCCGGACGGGGCGGCCGGGCAGAGGCGCTCCTCACTTCTTCCCGGACGGGGCGGCCGGGCAGAGGCGCTCCTCACTTCCCAGACGGTGGGTGGCCGGGCAGAGGCGCTCCTCACTTCCCAGACGATGGGTGGCCGGGCAGAGGCCCTCCTCACTTCTTCCCGGATGGGGCGGCCGGGCAGAGGCGCTCCTCACTTCTTCCCGGATGGGGCGCCCGGGCAGAGGCGCTCCTCATTTCTTCCCGGACGGGGCGGCCGGGCAGAGGCGCTCCTCACTTCCCAGACGGGGCGGCCGGGCAGAGGCGCTCCTCACTTCTTCCCGGACGGGGCGGCCGGGCAGAGGCGCTCCTCACTTCCTCCCGGACGGGGCGGCCGGGCAGAGGCGCTCCTCACTTCCTCCCGGACGGGGCGGCCAGGCAGAGGTGCTCCTCACCTCCCAGACGGGGCGGCCGGGCAGAGGCACTCCTCACTTCCCAGATGATGGGTGGCCGGGCAGAGGCGCTCCTCACTTCCCAGACGGGGTGGCCAGGCAGAGGCGCTCCTCACTTCCCAGACGGGGCGGCCGGGCAGAGGCGCTCCTCACCTCCCAGACGGTGGGTGGCCGGGCAGAGGCGCTCCTCACTTCCCAGACGATGGGCGGCCGGGCAGAGGCGCTCCTCACTTCCCAGACGGTGGGTGGCCGGGCAGAGGCGCTCCTCACTTCCCAGACGGTGGGTGGCCGGGCAGAGGCGCTCCTCACTTCCCAGACGGTGGGTGGCCGGGCAGAGGCGCTCCTCACTTCCCAGACGGGGCGGCCGGGCAGAGGCGCTCCTCACTTCCCAGACGGTGGGTGGCCGGGCAGAGGCGCTCCTCACTTCCCAGACGATGGGTGGCCGGGCAGAGGCACTCCTCACTTCTTCCCGGATGGGGCGGCCGGGCAGAGGCACTCCTCACTTCTTCCCAGATGGGGCGCCTGGGCAGAGGCGCTCCTCATTTCTTCCCGGACGGGGCGGCCGGGCAGAGGCGCTCCTCACTTCTTCCCGGACGGGGCGGCCAGGCAGAGGCGCTCCTCACTTCTTCCCGGACGGGGCGACCGGGCAGAGGCGCTCCTCACTTCCCAGACGGGGCGGCCGGGCAGAGGCGCTCCTCACTTCTTCCCGGACGGGGCGGCCGGGCAGAGGCGCTCCTCACTTCTTCCCGGACGGGGCGGCCGGGCAGAGGCGCTCCTCACTTCTTCCCGGACGGGGCGGCCGGGCAGAGGCGCTCCTCACTTCCCAGACGGTGGGTGGCCGGGCAGAGGCGCTCCTCACTTCCCAGACGATGGGTGGCCGGGCAGAGGCCCTCCTCACTTCTTCCCGGATGGGGCGGCCGGGCAGAGGCGCTCCTCACTTCTTCCCGGATGGGGCGCCCGGGCAGAGGCGCTCCTCATTTCTTCCCGGACGGGGCGGCCGGGCAGAGGCGCTCCTCACTTCCCAGACGGGGCGGCCGGGCAGAGGCGCTCCTCACTTCTTCCCGGACGGGGCGGCCGGGCAGAGGCGCTCCTCACTTCCTCCCGGACGGGGCGGCCGGGCAGAGGCGCTCCTCACTTCCTCCCGGACGGGGCGGCCGGGCAGAGGTGCTCCTCACCTCCCAGACGGGGCGGCCGGGCAGAGGCACTCCTCACTTCCCAGATGATGGGTGGCCGGGCAGAGGCGCTCCTCACTTCCCAGACGGGGTGGCCAGGCAGAGGCGCTCCTCACTTCCCAGACGGGGCGGCCGGGCAGAGGCGCTCCTCACCTCCCAGACGGTGGGTGGCCGGGCAGAGGCGCTCCTCACTTCCCAGACGATGGGCGGCCGGGCAGAGGCGCTCCTCACTTCCCAGACGGTGGGTGGCCGGGCAGAGGCGCTCCTCACTTCCCAGACGGTGGGTGGCCGGGCAGAGGCGCTCCTCACTTCCCAGACGGTGGGTGGCCGGGCAGAGGCGCTCCTCACTTCCCAGACGGGGCGGCCGGGCAGAGGCGCTCCTCACTTCCCAGACGGTGGGTGGCCAGGCAGAGGCGCTCCTCACTTCCCAGACGATGGGTGGCCGGGCAGAGGCACTCCTCACTTCTTCCCGGATGGGGCGGCCGGGCAGAGGCACTCCTCACTTCTTCCCAGATGGGGCGCCTGGGCAGAGGCGCTCCTCATTTCTTCCCGGACGGGGCGGCCGGGCAGAGGCGCTCCTCACTTCTTCCCGGACGGGGCGGCCAGGCAGAGGCGCTCCTCACTTCTTCCCGGACGGGGCGACCGGGCAGAGGCGCTCCTCACTTCCCAGACGGGGCGGCCGGGCAGAGGCGCTCCTCACTTCTTCCCGGACGGGGCGGCCGGGCAGAGGCGCTCCTCACTTCTTCCCGGACGGGGCGGCCGGGCAGAGGTGCTCCTCACTTCCCAGACGGGGCGGCCGGGCAGAGGCACTTCTCACTTCCCAGACGATGGGTGGCCGGGCAGAGGCGCTCCTCACTTCTTCCCGGATGGGGCGGCCGGGCAGAGGCGCTCCTTACTTCTTCCCGGATGGGGCGCCCGGGCAGAGGCGCTCCTCATTTCTTCCCGGACGGGGCGGCCGGGCAGAGGCACTCCTCACTTCCCAGACGGGGCGGCCGGGCAGAGGCGCTCCTCACTTCTTCCCGGACGGGGGCGGCCGGGCAGAGGTGCTCCTCACTTCTTCCCGGACGGGGCAGCCGGGCAGAGGCGCTCCTCACTTCTTCCCGGACGGGGGCGGCCGGGCAGAGGCGCTCCTCACTTCTTCCCGGACGGGGCGGCCGGGCAGAGGCGCTCCTCACTTCTTCCCGGACGGGGCAGCCGGGCAGAGGCGCTCCTCACTTCTTCCCGGACGGGGCGGCCGGGCAGAGGCGCTCCTCACTTCTTCCCGGACGGGGCGGCCGGGCAGAGGCGCTCCTCACCTCTTCCCGGATGGGGCGGCCGGGCAGAGGCGCTCCTCACCTCCCAGACGATGGGAGGCCGGGCAGAGGCGCTCCTCACCTCCCAGACGATGGGAGGCCGGGCAGAGGCGCTCCTCACTTCCCAGACGGGGTGGCCGGGCAGAGGCGCTCCTCACTTCCCAGATGGGGTGGCCGGGCAGAGGCGCTCCTCACTTCCCAGACAGGGTGGCCGGGCAGAGGCGCTCCTCACTTCCCAGACGATGGGTGGCCGGGCAGAGGTGCTCCTCACTTCCCAGACGATGGGTGGCCGGGCAGAGGCGCTCCTCACTTCCCAGACGGGGTGGCCGGGCAGAGGCGCTCCTCACCTCCCAGACGGGGTGGCCGGGCAGAGGCGCTCCTCACCTCCCAGACGGTGGGTGGCCGGGCAGAGGCGCTCCTCACCTCCCAGACGGTGGGTGGCCGGGCAGAGGCGCTCCTCACCTCCCAGACGGTGGGTGGCCGGGCAGAGGCGCTCCTCACCTCCCAGACGGTGGGTGGCCGGGCAGAGGCGCTCCTCACCTCCCAGACGGTGGGTGGCCGGGCAGAGGCGCTCCTCACCTCCCAGACGGTGGGCGGCCGGGCAGAGGCGCTCCTCACTTCCCAGACGGTGGGCGGCCGGGCATAGGCGCTCCTCACTTCCCAGACGGTGGGCGGCCGGGCAGAGGCGCTCCTCACTTCCCAGACGGTGGGCGGCCGGGCAGTGGCGCTCCTCACTTCCCAGACGGGGCGGCCGGGCAGAGGCGCTCCTCACTTCCCAGACGGGGCGGCCGGGCAGAGGCGCTCCTCACCTCCCAGACGGGGCGGCCGGGCAGAGGCGCCCCTCACCTCCCAGACGGGGCGGCCGGGCAGAGACGTTCCCCACCTTCCAGATGGGGCGGCGGCCGCGCAGGGGTTGCAATCCCAGCACCCTGGCAGGCCAAGGCAGGCGGCCGGGGGGTAGAGGCTGCCGCGAGGCCAGATCACGCCACCGCACTCCAGCCCGGGCAACACCGAGCACTGGGTGAGCAAGACTCCGTCTGTAGTCCCAGCACCACGGGAGGCTGAGGCGGGCAGAGCAGTCGGCGTCAGGAGCCGGCGACCAGCGTGGCCAAGATGGCGAACGCGTGCCTGCATCCAAAGGAGAAAAGGCAGGCAGCGGTGGCGCGCGCCGGCAGTCCCAGGCAGTCCGTGGCGCGGCCAGCAGCAAACCGAGTAGATTGCAGCGTGGGCCAGAGAGGGAAAGAAAGAAAGAAAGAAAGAAAGGAAGAAAGGAAGGAAGGAAGGAAGGAAGGAAGGAAGGAAGGAAGGAAGGAAGCAAGCAAGCAAGCAAGCAAGCAAGCAAGCAAGCCTGGGCCAGAGAGGGAAAGAAAGAAAGGAAGGAAGGAAGGAAGGAAGGAAGGAAGGAAGGAAGGAAGGAAGGAAGCAAGCTAGCCTGGGCCAGAGAGGGAAAGAAAGAAAGGAAGGAAGGAAGGAAGGAAGGAAGGAAGGAAGGAAGGAAGGAAGCTAGCCTGGGCCAGAGAGGGAAAGAAAGAAAAGAAAAGAAAAGAAAAAAAGAAAGAAAGAAAGAAAGAAAGAAAGAAAGAAAGAAAGCTAGTTGCTAATTTCTTGTGACAGAGGATCATATTGATCTGTCACCGTGGTTGTGCAGTTAGCAAAACCCAGGCTTTGAGAAAACCTATAGATCAAATGCCCCAGGCTCCTCCACAGATAATCTCTGAGGGAAAGACAGAGTTGTGGGGAGCATGTGGGGATTGTACCAGGATTTAAAAGATACATGGCAATTTTAGAAATTAGCGAGTCTAAACTATGATACCTAAGGATGCACACCTGGGTGATAAAATTATAAAGAAATGGCCAGGTGCGGTGGCTCACACCTGTAATCCCAGCACTTTGGGAGGCCGAGGTGGGTGGATTACCTGAGGTCAGGAGTTCGAGACCAGCCTGACCAACATGGAGAAACCTCGTCTCTACTAAAAATACAAAATTAGCCAGGCGTGGTGGCACATGCCTGTAATCCCAGCTACTCCGGAGGCTGAGGCAGGAGAATTGCTTGAACCTGGGAGGCAGAGGTTGTGGGGAGCCGAGGCAACAAGAGTGAAACTCTGTCTCAAAAAAAAAATTATAAAGAAATACACAGAGGTGATTACTATAAGTCAGAGCGTTACTTGTTCAGGGGGAAGGAGGGAGCTACGATTGAGTCAGGGCGTGTGGTGGGGTTTCTGAGGTGGCCGGCACAGTTCTATTTCTTTATTTGGGTGGTGGTTATAAGGGTATTTGCCTTATCATAACTCCTCAAACTCTAGAGGAAGAAGTCTGCTGTGAAGAAAAGATTGAGGCCGCATGGTGGCTCACACCTGTAATCCCAGCACTTTGGGAGGCCGAGGTGGGCAGATTGCTCGAGCTCAGGAGTTTGAGACGAGGCTGGGCCAGATGGCGAAACCTCGTCTCTACAAAAACACAAAAATCAGCCAGGTGTAATGGCGCATGCTTATAGTCCCAGCTATTTCAGGGGTTGAGGGAGGAGAATTGCTTGAGCCCAGGAGGTTGAGGCTACAGTGAGCCGTGTTTACACCACTGTACTCCAGCCTGGGTGACAGAGTTGAGACCCTGTCTTAAAAAAAAAAAAACAAAACTCTCCCCCGCCCAAAAATAAAAAAGAAAAGATGAATATGGAGGGAGCTGTAAAATTAAAGAAGGTACATGGGTGCATGTGTGCTTGTGTGTGTGTGTGTCTGTCTAACAACAGCAGAAGCAGGCAAGGGCTACTGTGGTGGTCATTCTTGTTCCTCTCCCCATTTTGCTCCACAGTTTACAAGCCCTTCCACTTTCTCTCTGAGGCAGAAAGAGCAAGGGTTTTTCTCTCCATTTTATGGTTGGGAAAATTGAGGCCCGCCTGAGTGTATGACTTGTGGCAAGTCACTCTGGTCATCTGGGGCAGAGGCTCCCCAGAGCCCAGGCCTCCTGCCTCCAGTCCCCAGCCCGCAGCCCAGGATTAGGCAGAGCCAGCTGCTTTCCCGTGGCTGCCCTGACTCCTTACAGGGATCACTGAGATTCTGATGAACAGACCTTCTGCCCGCAATGCCTTGGGGAATGTCTTTGTCAGTGAGGTAAGAAAGGGCGGGCACCAGGGTGGGCTGGGGATGGGCTGGCAGTATCTAACTGGGTGTCCTCTGTAGCTGCTGGAAAGTCTGGCCCAGCTGCGGGAGGACTGGCAGGTGCGTGTCCTGCTCTTCAGAAGTGGAGTGAAGGGCGTGTTCTGTGCAGGTAGGTTCTCTCTCCTGCCCCCATCTGGGCTCTGCAGCGTGCCCACCAGCCTCCAGGGGTTGGGGGAAACCTTAGATTAGCTCCAGCATGGGACTCATTGTTGCCATTTTACAGATGTGAATGCAGAGACTCAGGGAGGAAAATTCCATTGCCTAGGATCACATAGCTAGTAAGAGGTAGGATAGACTTTAGTTTGAACTTGGTCTCTCTAACCCTTAGATCCTAGTTATTTCGGCTATGCCATGCTTTGTTCTGACCCTTCACGGGGGAAATAAGAAAATGGAGTCCAAGACAGGTGCAGTGGCTCACATCTGTAATTCCAGCACTTTGGGAGGCTGAGGTGGGTAGACCACTTGAGGCCCGAGTTCGAGACCAGCCTCACCAACATGGTGAAACCCTTTCTCTACTAAAAAATACAAAAATTAGCTGGGTGTGGTGGCAGGCATCTGTAGTCCCAGCTACTCAGGAGGCTGAGGCAGGAGAATCTCTTGAACCCGGGAGGCAGAGGGTGCAGTGAGCTGAGGTTGCACCACTGCACTCCAGCCTGGGAAAAAAAAAAAAGAGAAAATGGAGCCCAAAGATGCTCATAAGGTCAGTGGCCAAGATGGAACTCTATGCCCTTTTGCCTACCAATAGGGTCTCATTCCCTGTCACCAAAGCCCTCCACTGTCCCTGTGTCATTTGGTCCTCACAACTGGGTAAGCACCATGAACTTGCATTTTAGAGATTGGAGGAAAAACGTACACCAGGCCCACAAGAAGCAAGTCAGCTGCCAGTAGAGCTGAGCTGAGAACAGACTCTGAGACGGTGGTCGGGGAGAGGCCGACAGGGGCCACTGTGGATCAGGAGGAGACTGTGGAGGGATGGGAAAGGGGTAGCATGATGCTCAGGAGATTTCAAGGGGAGGTGGCTCAGCCCTTAGGTCTGAGCGGTCAGGGTCAGGGTGCCCGGCCTGAGGTCTGCGCTGACAAGTGCACAGACCAGTCGGCCTGACCCAGCTGCTCTGCCTGAGGTCTTTACCCTACCCTGGCCTCTTCCTTTGGCTCCATCTCTGACCTCTGTGAAGGTCATGTCATACCTGCTCTCTCCTGTTAGCTTTGATCACTCTCCCAGCTAAGCACAGAGAAGGAAGGGGCTGCATGAGGCTCAGGTCTGCCTCAACTAGCTCTAGAATTCCTGGGCTAGTTCCTGCCCCTCTCTGAGCTTCAGTTTCCCCATCTCTCACAGAAGGGCTGGAACTAATCAAAGATTCCAAAGGCTTTCCCAGCTCTGACTTCCTGTAGTCTAGGACTGGAAGAGTCTATTTACCCCCTACTCCTGCTCACCCCTGCATCTGGCCTTTGAGGACCCCACCACGGTCACTCTTCCCGCCAAGGCGCTTACCCACCTGCATGCCACTGTATCTTGTGCTCACTTCCGTTCTCTTTTACTTGACCTTTGACCTCTCAGCCTTCTTGGACCTTGCTGACTCTGCCTGTAAAAATGCGTCAATTTTTAATTTTCTTATTACTTACATATTTTAGAAATTGTGGGCCGGGTGCAATGGCTCACGCCTGTAATCCCAACACTTTGGGAGGCCGAGGTGGGTGGATCACCTGAGGTCAGGAGTTCGAGACCAGCCTGACCAATATGGTGAAACCCCATCTCTACCAAAAATACAAAAATTAGCCGGGCATTGTGGCCAGTGCCTGTAATCCCAGCTACTCGGGAGGCTGAGACGGGAGAATTGCTTGAACCTGGGAGGTGGAGGTTACAGTGAGCTGAGATCATGCTACTGCACTCCAGCCTGGGTGACAGAGCACAACTCCATCTCAAAAAAAAAAAAAAAAAAGAAAAAGAAATTGTGGTGAAATATAAGTAACACAAAATTTACCATTTTAATTGTTTTTAAGTGTACAATTCAGAGTGGCATTAAGTACATTCACAATGTTGTGCAATGTCACCGCTATCCATTCCCAGAACTTCTTTATCATACCAAACAAACTCAGCCTGTTCAGACAATGACTCCCATTCCCCCTTCCCCTCCAGCCTGGGTAACCTCTATAGTACTTTGTCTCTATGCATTTATCTATTCTAAATACCTCATACCAGTAGAATCATATCGTATTTGTTTTTTGGTGCCTGGCTTATTTTACTTAACATGTTCTCGAGGTTCCTCCAAGTTGTGGCGAGTGTCAGAACTCCATTCCTTTCTATGGAGTAACATTCTATTGTAATGAGCAGCATCCTATTGTATATATACCACATTTTGTTTACCCAATCATCTGTTGATAGATACTTGGGTTGCTTTCACTTTTGGCCACTGTGAAGAATGTCCCCAAGTACATTGGTGTACAAGTACCATCAGCCCTCTGCATCTGCAGGTTCCGCACCCACAGACTCAACCAACCGCAGATTGAAAATGTTAATGACAAAAATAACAATGCAACAATAAAAAATGATACAGATAAAAACAACACAGTACAACAGTTTACATAGTATTTACATTGTATTAGGTATTATACGTAATCTAGAGATGATTTAGAGCAAGCTTGTCCATTGTCCAACCCTTGGCCTCTGGGCCGCCTATGGCCCAGGACGGCTTTGAATGTGGCCCAACACAAATTTGTAAACTTCTTAAGACATTATAAGATTTTTTTTTTTTGTGTGTGTGTGTGTGTGTTTTTTTTTTTAGCTCATCAGTTACCGTTAGCGTTAGTGTATTTTATATGTGTAGGCCAAGACGATTCTTCCAATGTGGCCCAGGAAAGCCAAAAGATTGGAACCCCTGGCTTAGAGTATACAGGAGGATATATGGGCATAGGTCATATTGCAAATACTACAATATTTTATACAAGGGGCTTGAGCATCCATGGATTTTTGTATCTGAGGGGTCCTGGAACCAGTCCCCCACGGATAAGGAGGGACTGTATCTGTTTGAGTCCTTGCTTTCAACTCTTTTGGGTATATACTTAGGACTAGAATTGTGTGGTAATTCTGTTTAACATTTTGGAACTGGTTTCCACAGCAGCTACATGGGTTTACACTCCCACCAGCAATGCACCAGGGTTCCATGTCTCCACATCCATGCCAACTTTTTGTTTTGTTTGTTTTAAAAGCCATTCTAATAGATGTGAGGTAGTATCTCATTGTGGTTTTGATTTGCATTTGTCTAATGACGATGATATTGAGCAACTTTTCAAGTGCTTATTGACTATCTGTATATCTCCTCTGGAGAAATGTCTATTCAAGTCCTTTTTCCTTTTTTTTTTTTTTGAGACTCTGTCACCTAGGGTGGAGCGCAGTGGCACGATCTTGGCTCACTGCAACCTCTGCCTTCTGGGCTCACGCGATTCTCCTGCCTCAGCCTCAACCTCCCTAGTAGCTGGGATTACAGGTGCCCACCAACACACCTGGCTAATTCTTGTATTTTTAGTAAAGACACTGTTTCACCATGTTGGCCAAGCTGGTCTCGAACTCATGACCTCAGGTAATGTGCCCACCTCGGCCTCCCAAAGTGCTGGGATTACAGGTATGAGCCACTGAGCCTAGCTAGCCCTTTGCCCATTTTTGAATTGGGTTGTTTTGTTGTTTAGTTGGAGGAGTTCTTTATATATCCTAGATATTAAACCTTTATCAAATATATGATTTACACATATTTTCTTCCATTCTGTGTGTTGTCTTTTCTTTTTTTCTTTTTTCTTTTTTGAATCGGAGTCTTGCTCGTCACCGAGGCTGGAGTGCAGTTGCTGCGATCTGAGCTCACTGCAGCCTTCACCTCCTGGGTTCAAGTGATTCTCCTGCCTCCACCACCTGAGTAGCTGGGATTATAGGTGTCCGCCACCACGCCTGGCTAATTTTTGTATTTTTAGTGGAGACAGGGTTTCACCATGTTGATCTTGAACTACTGACCTCAGGTGATATACCTGCCTCAGCCTCCCAAAGTGCTGAGATTGTAAGCATGAGCCACTGCACTCAGCCATTTCTGTGGGTTGTCTTTGTATTCTATTGATAGTGTCCTCTGACACACAGAAGGTTTCCGTTTTGATGGAGTCCAGTTCACCTTTCTGCTGTGTCACACAACTCCTTGTTCGATGCTCCTCTTTTCCCTTGACTTCCTTGCCCGGGTTCCTCGTGTTTCTCCTTCCTCGCTGGCTGCCTGTCCTCAAGTCTTCTTTGCTGGATCCTTTAACCACCTGGGATTCCGTAAAGTGCCATTTTCCTAAGGGCTGGTACCAACCCTCGCCATCTGCAGGTGCAGACCTGAAGGAGCGGGAACAGATGAGTGAAGCAGAGGTGGGGGTGTTTGTCCAGCGACTCCGGGGCCTGATGAATGACATCGGTGAGGATCTGGGTGTGAGGTGGAGAAGGGGGTTTGGGGGTCCCCGCCAATGACAGCCCCGCCACCCCCACCAGCATCTAAGGAGAGTCTTCTTTCTGTTTGGAGTTCTGTGGTAAGACAGATGACTCACCCAGGGGGATGGGGGAGGATGACCGAGGGCAATTCTCTCAGGGAGTTCTGGCTCTTCAACTTTTGTGTCCCGCCCCACCCTCAGGGTTCAAGCCTGGCCATTCCAAAGCAGTTAAGTTTCCGCAAGCATGCTTTCAAGTTTTGACAACTGCTGTTCCCTTTGCCTGAGATACCCCTTCTTGGTTACTTGAACTTTTACTTGTCCTTCAAGCCCTCTAGTACCTCCTCCTCCAGGAAGCCTTCCCAACCCACCCTCTGAGCTTTTTACTGGAGCACTGATGATCCTGGGTCAATAATGCCTAATACACATTTGTCTTCCCCATGAGACCGAGCCCCATGGGAACAAAGGCTATGTCTGATTCATTCTGTGTTCCCAGTTCCCAGCACCCAGCACAAGGCTTGGCACACAGAAAGGGAGGTCCCAGGGAGGCCAGCGGATTAGGCCTGAACAGGGATCATCCATCCCATCCTCCCATTCCTCTTCCCTGGCTGATTCCATAACTTTCCCTAAAGGGAAAATTGGCTTCTGAGATAACCTGGCTGCGGGAAGCAGAGGTGAGCAGAGATTGTGCCGTTGCACTCCAGCCTGGGTGACAATAGCAAGACTCCATCTCAAAAACAAAAAACAAAAACAAAACAAAGAGGCCGGGCGCGGTGGCTCATTCCTGTAATCCCAGCACTTTGGGAGGCGGGCGGATCACGAGGTCAGGAGTTCAAGACCAGCCTGGCCAACATGGTGAAACCCCGTCTCTACTTAAAAAAAAATACAAAAAAATTAGCTGGGCGTGGTGGCGCACATTTGTAATCCCAGCTACTCAGGAGGTTGAGGCAGGAGAATCACTTGAACCTGGGAGGCAGAGGTTGCAGTGAGCCAAGATCGTGCCACTGCACTCCAGCCTGGGTGACAGAACTAGACTCTGTCTCAAAAAAAAAAAAAAAAAAAGAATAAGATAACCTGGCTGAGGTTCCATATAATGTCCCCAGACCTGGGTCCACTGAGGCCTCTGTCCCAACCAGCTTGCCCCTCCCCAGCCTTGAGTCTCTATCCTGGTCCCACCAGGGCCTCGCAGGCTGAGCCTTGCTTCCTCTCCACAGCAGCCTTCCCTGCACCCACCATTGCGGCTATGGATGGGTTTGCCTTGGGCGGAGGCCTGGAGCTTGCCCTGGCCTGTGACCTCCGAGTGGCAGGTACTGGGCCAGGACTGGGGGCAGGGGGTGGGGCTAGGGAGTCGGGGGTGAGGGAAACAGGGTGAGTCTGGGCATTCTGCGGTCAGCCACTGTTCTTGGCATCCAACCAAAAGCAAAACTAAGGCAAGGCAGAGCACAGAGGGTGCTCAGACAGAAGCTGCTTCCCCTCCTGGTGCAGCCACTAGCTGCTGTAGTATCTGTGACCTGTCAGAATCTGCTTCCTTCATTTTGGGAATATTTGACCAGCCTCAGAACAATTGCTGTTACGAGCCAAGGAGGTCAAAGAGCAATGGCCAGTCTTCCCATTCTGTCCAAGTCAGATTTATCTACGAAGTTTCAGAAAAAGGTGAGCCCCAGGGATAGTTTGTCAATGGCTGGGCTAATCACAAAGGTGCCTGGGCAGGAATACTGGCACCAGCCAAATTTGCATTACTTGTTCTGAGCAACTGAGCTTTGTTTGAAGAATGGGAGGGGACAAAGAAGATAACTGATCATTTTCTCAGGTGACTGACCTGGTGATTAGGAGCAGCCTTCTTGGATGCAGTTAGGCACAGTCTGAATGTCCTCTCTTCTCCCCCCACCGCTCTCTCCTGCCACCCCAGGAGCAACATATAAAAATGTATAACTCCATTCATGAAAGTCGCTTCTGTCTACACAATGCAGGTCAAAGAGAA
Organism: Symphalangus syndactylus; assembly: GCF_028878055.3. Classification (NCBI taxonomy): domain Eukaryota; kingdom Metazoa; phylum Chordata; class Mammalia; order Primates; family Hylobatidae; genus Symphalangus; species Symphalangus syndactylus. The sequence goes on along the minus strand of NC_072434.2, from coordinate 42,452,255 downwards.
GGAACTGACCAGGTGTCCAGACACCAAAATACCAGGCTGGTCTAGCCCCAACTCTGCTTCTCACATGCCCATGTTCAGGCGACTAACTCACAGGGTTTTGGGGAAGACTAAGACAGAGTGAATGTAAAACCCACTCCCTTCTGCCCACGTTCACATGGCCCATGCTGAGGGAATTCAGAAAAAGAGACAGACCCGGGGAGGTGCGCCAGTCAAGGCAAGTTTCTCGAAGGAAGGAAGCAGAACTCAGGAGGACATGGACTGGAACAGTCAGGGCAATTTCAGGTTGTGACAAGGCTGGAACGGACGACTGTAGCAGGAGCAGGAGTCACTGACATTCTAGGCCAGGCCAGGGCTAAGCCAGAGAACCTATTAATAGTAATTCACAAATAGATATGGGGCACCTCCTAGGAACTCTCCTTGTTCCAAGCATCGTACCTCGTGTGATCCTTAGCGGCTCTCTGAAGCAGACAGAAGAGGGCCAGCCATCTTTCTTCCACCTTTGAGGCTTGGGAAGGGTGAGACTTGCTGGTGACACACAACTCCACCAAAGGGGCATGGTGAAATAACGGCCTGGGCTCCTGACTTCTGGGCTAGGGCTCTTCCAAAGGCAGAGTCTGGAGAGGCCTGGCTGTGGCCAGACCATGGGGCAAGTGGCTAGAGGGGCGAGTAGACAGCAGAGGCAGGTGTGGCCCCAGGGATTAGCACTGGGGGACTGGATGGGGGAGGGAGGCCTCACTTTGTTCTATCTGAGCAGCTTCCTCGGCTGTCATGGGACTGATTGAGACCACGCGAGGGCTCCTCCCGGGGGCAGGTAATCGCAACTACAGCACCCGCCCAATTCCACCCCATCCAGGGTCCTTGGCTGCTTTCCTTTTTTGCCCTGTTGTGGGCTCTGCCCTCCCACCTGAACCCTGCTCCTCTGAGAAGTCTTGGCTGAGTCCCAGGCTGGGCCTTCTCTGGGTTCCCACTTCTCATGCTGATTCCCACCCTGCTCCCTTCATCCTGGCAGGAGGGACTCAGAGGCTGCCCCGTTGTCTGGGGGTGGCCCTGGCGAAGGAGCTCATCTTCACAGGCCGACGACTGAGTGGAACGGAGGCCCACGCACTGGGGCTGGTGAATCACGCTGTGGCCCAGAATGAGGAGGGGCACGCCGCCTACCAGCGGGCACGAGCACTGGCCCGGGAGATCCTGCCCCAGGTATAGTGACAGCTCGGCACCAGAAGGAGGGCCGGAGTCATGGGGAGGGATGTGTGGGGCAGGGTGTCCCCTTGGGCTGCACATCCATTCACCCAGAGACATATGATTAACCCTCTTTGGAGTTTGTTTAACCATCCAGTAAACACAATCAAGTCAAATTTTAATTTTGAATTAAAATGTAAATTGAATTCCAAAAGGCTAGAACCAAATGGGCTTGAAAGCCCTCTGAATGTAACAGTGTCCAGTAGACCATTCTGAGATGAGATAAATGTTCTATACTTGTGCTTATCCAGTATGGGAGCCACTAGCCAAATGATTTAAATTACAGAAAATGAATGCAGTTCCTCATTCACACTAGCCACATTTCAAATGCTAATAGCCACATGTGGCTTGTGGCTACTATACTATATAGCACAGCCTTAAAATCCCCCAAAGACTGAAAAAGCAAGATTCTAAAATAGATACAGAACTTCCAACCCATATTTCCTACCATACTGCCTGGTGGAGATATTCTTGAAATACACCATGTGGGCTGGGCATGGTGGCTCACACCTGTAATCCCAGCACTTTGGGAGGCTGAGGCGGGTGTATCACGAGGTTAAGAGTTCAAGACCACCCTGGCCAATATGGTGAAACCCTGTCTCTATTAAAAATACAAAAATTAGCTGGGTGTGGAGGTACGTGCCTGTAATCCCAGCTACTCGGGAGGTTGAGGCAGGAGAATCGCTTGAACCTGGGAGGCGGAGGTTGCAGTGAGCCGAGATCGCGCCATTGCACTCCAGCCTGGGCGACAGGGCGAGACTTCGTCTCAAAAAAAAAAAAAAAAAAGAAATACAATATGCAGGACATGTATTAAGCATTTTTTTTCTTTGAAGAGATAGGGTCTCGCTCTGTCATCCAGGCTGGAGTGCAGTGGTGCAATCATGGCTCACTGCAGTTTTAAACCCCTGGGCTCAAGTGATTCTCCTGCCTCAGCCTCCCAAAGTGTTAGAATTACAAGCATGAACCACTGTGACAGGCCAGGACTCATGTTTTAGCCAGATGTGGTAGTTCGAGCCTGTAATCCCAGTTATTTGGGAAAAAGCATTGCTTGAACCCATGAATTCAAAGCTGCAGTAAGCTGGTCACGCCACTGCACTTCCAGCCTGGGCAACAAAGCAAAATCCCGTTGCTAAAAACAAACAAACAAAAACAAAAAGCCAAAAAAAAAAAAACCAAAAAACCCCTCATTAAAAAAAATCCTCAAATAGCATGGGAAGGGGTGAGGGATAAAAGACTACACATTGGGTACGGTGCACCAAAATCTTAGAAATCACCACTAAATTACTTATCCATGTAACTAAAAGCCACCTGTTTCCTAAAATCTATTGAAATAAAAGAAAAAAATAAAAAATCCTCAAAGAATAACCTCTCAGCATGGTATCCCACAAGGGTACCATGCTCAGTAGGGAGCAGGTTAGGCCCTGCCCAGGTGCAACCCTACCAGCTGCAGGGCCCAAAGCCCTCAGCAGGGATATCTGGGATCTGGCTGTCTGGGGTCTCCAAGGCCCTGCAAGGGTCTGCTGGCTTCTCCCAACTCTCAGGGGGCCCAGGATAGAGGGGGTTGAGTAGAGGAGATCCCAAATTTCCATAAAGATTAAAAGTGGCTTAAATGGAGCTAAGTTAGACTAATTTATAATAAATTTGTCTTAGCCTATAATGCCAGGTACCTTAATATAGTGTCTCAGCTCTGAGAATAATCCAGTTGAACTGATTATCCCCATTTTATTTGTGAGAAAACCCATAAAAGTTCAGTGACTTGCTCATCAAGGTCACAAAGAGTGATTGCAGTATTAGAAAAAAAAAACCACTGGTATTTTGGCATTTATTTTGCACAATACAGAATGCAATATAAAAAAGGTATTTTAAGAGAGCAAAATATGTACCAAATTTTAAAAACTGAAACTAAATATTTAATGCATTTCAAATACAAAAATTTACAAACATGTCACAAAACAAAGTTAACCATACATCATTTTAATATTGACATATATTGAATTAATCATATAAAAGTAACCATTTTGGCTTGGCATGGTGGCTCACGCCTGTAATCCCAGCACTTTGGGAGGCTGAGGTGGGACCAGCCTGGGCAACATAGTGAGACCTCGTTTGTATTAAAAAAGAAAAGAAGCTGGGTGCAGTGGCTCATTGCTGTAATCCCAGCACTTTGGGAGGTCAAGACAGGCGGATCACTTGATGCCAGGAGTTTGAGACCAGCCTGGCCAACATGGCAAAACCCGTCTTTACTAAAATTACAAAATTTAGCTGGGCATGGTGGCTCATGCCTGTAATTACAGCTACTCAGGAGGCTGAGGCACGAGAATCACTTGAGCCTGGGAGGTGGAGGTTGCAGTGAGCCAAGATCGCACCACTGCACTCCAGCCCAAGTGACAGAGCAAGATTCTGTTAATAAAATAGTATAATTTTGAACAAAAATCCTTTCTTTCCTGTCTCTCAAATGTAAATAATCCTAATACTTCTTAAAACAGATCTTCTTTAATTTGGAGGTGAGGGACTATAGCTTTTTGAAAGCATTTGTTTAGTCTTTTTTTTTTTAAGTTTCATCATATATAAATGAAGAGTCTGATGCTATTGCCTAGACAATATTAATGCCGTCAAGTTTCTATTATACTTGGTTAGAAAGTCTCTGAACTAATACAGAACTCTGGGTCACTCAATGGAGTGGCTGATTGCAGCTTTCATATCTAGACCTGTAGACTATAGGGTTTGTCTTTTTGCATTAACTAAATAACAATCACAAAATAATTCAGATTTCCAAATATACTAAAATATTGGTACTATATAATTATTGATATTTTCAGTACTGAAAAGTGGCTTTGTATACCGAAACACCAGTCTACCAAAAACAGGTACTGGCATGAGTAATCCCAGAGCTGAGACCTTCTGGGTCAGCCTGAAAAACAAAACTTCAACTTCCACCTATGTTACTGTGTGCTCAGAATAAAGGTTTCCGGATAGGAGAGGGCCAGGGATGGTGTAGATGGCCACCATCTAGTGGACAAACCACTCTGATAGGGTAGCAAATGGTTCCAGAGTTTTCTCAGCCCAGAAAAAAACTGTCAATATCTATAGTTTGCATCAGATTTCCTTCTTAAATAGTAAATACACATTACACTTTGAGAAATGGATTCAGCTGTGTTTTTTTTCTTTTCTTTTTAGAGACAGGATCTTGCTCTGTTGCCCAGGCTGGAGTGCAGTGGCACGATCATAGCTCACCACAGCCTTGAAGCCCTGGGCCTGAGCAGTCCTTCCACCTCAGCCTCTGAATAGCTGGGACTACAGGTGCAAGCTACTGACTTGGCTAGAATTGGGCTGTTTTCACTCACAAACATATGTACATACCGTTTTTAACTTTAATAAAAGGTTACTTTTTTTTTTTTGTTTTGAGACAGGGTCTGGCTCTGTTGCCCAAGCTGGAGTGCAGTGGCATGATCACAGCTCACTGGAGCATTGACCTCCCAGGCTCAAGTGATCCTTCCACCTAAGACTACTGAGTAGCTGAGACTACAGGTGCAAGTCACCACACCCAGCTAATTTTTTATTTTTTGTAGAGATGGGATCTCACGATGATGCCCAGGCTGGTCTCAAACTCTTTGGGCTCAAGCAATCCTCCTGCCTCAGCCTCTCAAAGCCCTGTGATTACAGGTGTAAGCCACTGCACCTGGCCAAGATTACTTCCTTTATTGGGTAGTTACCTAAATAATAACACATATGGCAAGCAAATCTAAAAGAACAGAGGAGTAAGAAGGGCAAAGGTAAAAATCAAAGGCAAGATGACCAGCTAGTCCTGGTTTACCTGTGACTATCCCAGTTTTAAAAGTGGAAGTCCCACATCCCAGTAACCCATCAGTCACAAGCAAACCCAAACAGCTCTTCATTTCCCAATCCCTCTCTCTCCCCAGATCATCACTATTAAGTTTCCATACTCTTCCAGAAGTTTCCATACTCTTCCAGAAATTTCCATCGCATATAGAAGGATGTGTATTATGCACATATGCTTACATATTTAAATAAATTCCTTTTAATGGCTTAGAGGACAAGAAATATCTTTCGAGGCTAATCTGGTTCTAACAAATTTTAAAAACAAAATTTAAATATGCATAGTAAGGAATTCAAACATGGAAGAATATAAAACAAAACCTTCACTTTATATAACAAAACATTTATAAACCTTCGTTTGAATCTTCCATGTTTGAATCCTTTACTCCATTTCTCCCTAAAGGTATGTTGTACAAATATTTTATGCAAATTGTATCATAATATACATACTACGATGCACCCTTTTTTTTTTTAATTGAGATGGAGTCTTGCTCTGTTGCCCAGGCTGGAGTGCAGTGGCACAATCTGGGCTCACTGCAACCTCCGCCTCCCAGGTTCAAGCAATTCTCCTGCCTTAGCCTCCCGAGTAGCTGGGTTTACAGGCACCTGCCACCGCAGCCAGCTAATTTTTGTATTTTTAGTAGAGATGAAGTTTCGCCATGTTGGCCAGGCTTGTCTTGAAATACCGACCTCAAGTGATCCCCCCTGCCTCGGCCTCCCAAAGTGTTGGATTACAGGCGTGACCCACCATGCCCAGCCTGCTTTTTTTATTTAGTATCTTTTGGAGATTTTTCCATTTCAGTGCATAACTGACCTCATTCTTTTCAACAACTGTACACTCTCATTCGTGGTAGGGATGTGCTGTCATTTAACCAGTACTCTAACAATAAATCTTCCTGTTGTTCCTTTTTGCTACCACAAGACAGCTGGAGTGAATATACAAGTGCCTACAGGAGCCACAGCTCAGAGAGCATGCACACCAGCATTTTGCCAGTTTTTGCCAAATTGCTCTCCTGTGGCATACTCTTTTACTTTTCTATCAATAATGTATGTAAATACTGGTTTCCCCAGTCTCGGCAGTAGTAGGCATATTGATATTTTAGTATTTGCTGGTCTGAAGTGAAAGGGCACAGTACCTCACTGTTTTGATTTGCCTTTCAAGCCTGTAGCAGCTGCTGGACATCCTTCACGTTCATACTTCTTTTCCGGTGAAGGATCTTTACATACTCTTTTGTAAATGGTTTAAAAGTTACTTTATACTAACTTTTTTGTAAATCAAGGAAATTCATCTGTCATAAGAAGCACTGCAATTCTTTTTCCCAGTGGTTTTTTTTTTTTTTTTTTTTTTTTTGAGACAGAGTCTCACTCTGTCGCCCAGGCTGAAGTGCAGTGGCCCGATCTCGGCTCACTGCAGCCTCCGCCTCCCGGGTTCAAGCATCCTGCCTCAGCCTCCCATGTAGCTGGGATTACGGGGGCCCACCACTACGCCCGGCTAATTTTTGTATTTTTATTAGAGATGGGGTTTCACCATGTTGGCCAGGCTGGTCTCAAACTCCTGACCTCAAGTAATCCACCCGCCTCAGCCTTCCAAAGTGTTGGGATTACAGGCGTGAGCCACCACACCCAGCCGTTTTTCCCAGTTTTTTGTCTTTTTTTTTTTTTGAGACGGAGTCTCACTCTGTCGCCCAGGCTGGAGTGCAGTGGTGCAATCTCGGGTCACTGCAAGCTCCACCTCCCGGGTTCACGCCATTCTCCTGCCTGAGCCTCCCAAGTAGCTGGGACTACAGGCGCCTGCCACCAGGCCCGGCTAATTTTTTGTATTTTCAGTAGAGACGGGGTTTCACTGTGTTAGCCAGGATGGTCTTGATCTCCTGACCTCGTGATCCGCCTGCCTCGGCCTCCCAAAGTGCTGGGATTACAGGCGTGAGCCACCGTGCCTGGCCTACTTTTGTCTTTTAGTCATGGTGTTTTTCCCAATTGGAAGTTCTTCATTTTTATGTAGCTAGCATTTTCATTTATAGTTTTTATGCTAATAGACTTTAAAAATGGACTTTTCCTGAGAAAGTTTTATAAACACTTCAAGTAATATGATAAAAGAAGTAATTCCTCCTTGCCTGGAAGTGGGGCTGAGACTGGAGTGCTAGGGCTGGTGTAGAACCAAGGCCAGTGACAAAGCAGACACTGTTGCTTCTACGTGGCTGTATTAAAATGCACCCGCCCCTCCGCACTGCCCCACAGACCAGGATTTCAACACAGCCCTGTCGACTTGAAAGCCCAAGTTCCTAACCCTGACTTTGTTTCACTCTGCTGGGGTAAAACCTGCTTACCGCAGAGGCTGGCATTTGCTGAAATGAGGTCGAGGAAGTGGGAAAGGTGGTTGGGAGTCCAATCCAAGTCTCACCAATGATTGGATAAACACAGCCAAGTGCTTCACCTCCCTGCACTGCAATCTCACAGCTGTAAAATCACAGCTGGGTGATCAGTGATGACACCAGCCTGGAAGTGTGGGTAGCACCATTAGATGAGTCTGTGGGGAGGAAAGCACTTTGTAAACTAGTTATGTTGTGCATGTTGGAAGGATGGGCTGAATAACAAGAAACCCTGGGATCAGAGTCTGGCTTCTTTCATGATAGAAAAAGAACCTCAGCTAACAGGTTATAGGACTAACGCTAAAGAAACGTGTCAGTAGAATGGCTGGAACTAGACCCAGACATCTGCCTCCCTCCTTCAAAACAAAGCTGTGCACCTCAGACCTGCAACTATCAGCCTTGATCCCCTCCTCAACCAACACTTTGCTTTTCCCCAGGCCCCCATTGCTGTGCGGCTGGGCAAAGTAGCCATTGACCGAGGAATGGAGGTGAGAGGGTTTTGGGTTGGGACTTGGGTCCACTAAGGTTGGTCATGGCTGGGACGCAGTGCTTTCAGAGCTCAGACAGACAGCACAGCTGGAAAGAACTCAGGAAGTGGACTCTTCTAACAGACTTTGACTCTGACCTCGTGCTCTACCTCAGTTTACACATCTGCGAATTGGAAGTTTGGCCAGACGATATTATTGTTTACATTCTATCCTCATCTTTCTCCCTTGGAGAGAGGATGAGATTGAGGTTAAGAAGGGGTAAATGATTTGCCCAAGGTCTCAGAGGAAGTGAGTAGAAAGAACCTGGGTCTATGTGGCTGCCAGTCCATGCTGCAAGATTTGTGCTGGCAGTCAGTAATGTGGCCTCAGGGCAGGGCTTGGGGTGATGCCTTGGGTGTGGCTAATCCATCTGTCCACCTCAACTCTCCCATCTATTCACTCATCACACACTGAATCCAGACCAAAGCTGGGAATTGGGATACAGATGGATGAGTTAAACATGGTCACTGCCCCCGGGAGGGGGCAGATACAGACACAAATCAAGGATAATGGTACCACGCTGACACCCCAGAGAGGTTAGAGCTTTGCAGTCCATTATGATATCCATGTGTGGCTTTTAAATTAAAAGTAAAATGTGGCCAGGCACAGTGGCTCACGCCTGTAATCCCAGCACTTTGGGAGGCTGAGCGGGCCGATCACGAGGTCAGGAGATCGAGACCATCCTGGCTAACACAGTGAAACCCCGTCTCTACTAAAAATACAAAAAATTAGCCAGGTGTGGTGGCGGGCACCTGTAGTCCCAGCTACTCGGGAGGCTGAGGAAGGAGAAGCGCTTGAACCCAGGAGGTGGAGCTTGCAGCGAGCCGAGATCACGCCACTGCACTCCAGCCTGGGCGACAGAGCAAGACTCCGTCTCAAAATAAATAAATAAATAAAATAAAATAAAATGTTCAGTTTCTCCTTCACACTAATCACAGTTCAAGTACTTGACATTCACATGTGGCTAGTGGCTACCATACTGGGCAGTGCTGGGTTAAAGAATGTTTTCTACAGTTGGACTGTGGGAAGGATAAGAATTCCAGAGGAAAAGTATGGGCAAAGGCACAGAGGAGGATAAGCAAGCAGCTCGTCCAGATGACAGTGAGGAAAGAAGACAGTGCAAGTTTGAGGCACTGGGCTGTCTGGGTTCAAAGACCTGCTCTTCCACATACTGTTGTGAACTTTGACAAATTATTTCACCTTTCTATGCCTCAGGTTTCTCACTGTAGAAAAGGGATACTAACCCTTGCTGTGAAAATTAAGTTCACACACGGTACTTTTCTTAGAATGAGGCTTTTAAGTGCCAGTCAGTGGGCCCTAGAGGCTGCAGCAATTGCCAGGGCCCAGGTCATAAAGGTTCAGGAATTAACGGGTGACAGGAAGCGTGGTGAGGCAGCCAGATGGGAAGGAGAACTCTTCTCTGGCAAAATGTCTCAGTCTGTCTCTTGTTTCTCCCAGCACTGTTTTGTCATAGTTTTATGGTGTTTATGAATGGTGTTTCTTCTCTAGGAAGGGAATTCCTTCTCATAGCTATCCCTGCTCATATAGATGTCTGTAGGCAATAGGGTGGGCTGGCTTCCAGTGTGGGTGAAGATGGACAAGGTCAGACCAATCCAGGGAGCACGTCTTTCTTGCAGGTGGACATTGCATCCGGGATGGCCATTGAAGGGATGTGCTATGCCCAGGTATGTAGCAACCAGCCCAAGCCTGCTTGTTAACATAGGCTGGGCCAGGCTGGAGGGACTTTGTATGGTACATGACCAATTTAGAAGGTTCCTCTCAACACAGTCTGACCGCATCCATCGTCCCTCAAGTCACCTGGAGTGGCTTGAGGAGAGCCACAGTGCTTCTCTCTGGGACTTTTCCCTCAACCATCTAATGTACTGGGGTTCATCCTGCCCACTTAATGCCGAGAATCACAGAATACAGGTCCTTAAGAGGAAGAACCGCTTCTTTTGCCTCTGTATCAGTTGCCACTGTAAAGGTCAGGGTGGAGTTGGGAGGTCAAGGGCTTGGTTGTAGCCTGCAGGCTGTGTTCAATGTAGGGGCTGTACACTTGGGACTGACCTATTAAAATTAAATCTCTTACTCATGGGTGAGTAAAAAATGCTAATCTCCAGGTTAACAGATATCCAAAATACTCCTAAGGGGTCCTGGGACTTGGAGAAACTAGTGTGAACCTGGATTCAAAGCCAGATTTCTTACTGCAAAGAATTTTTTTCTCTACTGAGCAGCTTCATGTCAGACCACTGCAGATGGCAGTTGAGTTCTCAGGAGGCATGAAAGCAGTGTGCAAGTGGAGGCTAATGCTGATGGGGCACAGAGAATACAAAGGCTGGCCTGTCTTCCCCAGGAGACAAAGCAGCCATGGAGGCTTATACCTTTGCATGCCTCAAGACCAGAGTCCAGAGACAATGGAAACACTTGGACCCTGGCTTTGTCATGGGCTGGACAAGCTTAAGCAACTCTTTTTAGGCCTCTGGCCCTGCTCCCCCAAAACTAATATTTTGTACCTTGTTGCAGAACATTCCAACCAGGGACCGGCTAGAGGGCATGGCAGCCTTCAGGGAGAAGCGGCCCCCCAAATTTGTTGGCAAATGACCCCCATTTTAACCTTCAGCATGGGAGATGCATGCCCTGAAGAGCAGGATCCAGAAGGAAGATTTGTGGCCGGATTGCCTTCATCATTTCACCTCTCCAGGCTTCCGTTTCTTCACAAGGATGATGATGGAGATAAAATGACTGGCGTGATGCCTGGAACCAAGGTGCTGATCCTACCACCTACTGCTACCTTCCTTAGCTTCACCCTGACTAGAAATAAATAATCACGAGGGTTGGGTTTGCTTTGGAAAAGGCCTGTCTCTCTACTTGAATGATAAAGAATTAGATTAGATCTCTCTGAGTCTTGGTATCATTGGCTCTCAGCCCCTGACCTCTCTCAGTTGTCAGGCACTCACTAGAGATGTCAGAAAATTTTAAGATACCCCTAGTTTCTTCCTGTGGACAACAGAGGTAATAAATAAACTCTGACATTGGTTGAACATGTGTCAGGAGTCAGACTGCAGATCCCAGTCTCTGCCAGTTACTTGCTATATAACCTTGGACAAATTGTTTAAACGCTCTGGGCCTCAGCTTCCTCACCTACAAAACAAAACTTGTGAAGATTTAGCAAAATAAAAACACTTCATATTCAATAAATATGTTTTAATTGTTAACTTACAGTGTTTTCGTGAGGACCAAATGAAATCATCACTGTGAAACACTTTTGTAAACTATAGGGTGGCAGAAAATTCTTTCTTTTTATTTTTTGAGACAGGGTCTCACTCTGCCACCCAGGCTCCAGGCTAGAGTGCAGTGGCACCATCTCAGCTCACTGCAGCCTCCACTTCCCAGGCTCAAGTGATCCTCCCACCTCAGCCTCTGGAGTAGCTGGGACTACTGGCGAATGCCACCATGCCCAGCTAATTTTTGTATTGTTTTGTAGAGACAGGATTTCGCCATATCACCCAGGCTGGTCTTGAACTACTGGGCTCAAGCAATCCGCCCGCCTGGGCCTCCCAAAGTGCTGGGATTACAGGTGTATGCCACTACACCTAGCCTCCAGGAGACTCTGATAGCATTTAGGAGCACTGAGAAGGGGGGAATTACTCTAATGGAAAGAAGGGAGGATCTGGAAATGGGCAAGTAACATTGGAATTGAAGCCTGAAGGATTAAGGAACATTTCAAGTACAGAAGAGGAAGCTTGACACAGCATGAGCAAAGCTGAGGAAGAAGATGATACACTTAGAAAACCAAGAGCAGGCTGATACATAACCATACTGGTCCCATTACCCTTCCCTCCTCTGGTACCAAGGCTACATCTTAAGCTATGGCCTTGCAGTCATTCTCCAACAGGATCTGGGCGCTGGTTAAGCTTAGCCTCGGCCTGGCCTAGAGTCACTAAACCATGGGCATGGATACAACATAAGTAACATTGCTGATTTCTGCAAAATACAAATGTGCTCCCAGGGTTATGCTTGTATCCTGGAAGGGAGAGTAACATAGGAGAGCCCAGGCCTTTACAGTCAGCACAAACCACACCAGCTATGACAACCCAGGAAAGTAACCACCTTACTCAACTTCCTTTTTCTCATCTGTTAAGTGAGGAAAATAAAACTCACCTACCCATGAGGATTGTTGTGAATGACACAGAACTTGAAGGGATGTCTTGTCCAGAATTGGACTTAACACACTGGTTCCCATAACACATCCTCATATTAGCATAAGCTAGCATCTGATAACAATGCTGTGAGGTACTAGAACCCAGGTCAGGAAGATATCCTTTTGGAATCATGCAAGAGTGTGAAAAAATACAGTACAGTTTAAGGACTATGGAAGGAAGTAACGTTATAAATTCTGCTTATCTGGTTGGACTCTGGTAATAGTTTAGAACATGGTTTAGAATAAGTGAAAATGAGCTTCTTCCTCATTTGATTTCCAAAGACAGTACATGATACTCTAGTTAAGAATCTGAACCAAGCCAGCTAAAAGCACAAAAATCTAGTCCTAAAATGTGCTAATAAACAGAAATTTACTTTTATTTTCTGAAAAACTTAAACAGATAAATGACAAAACATGTTCATTAACAGTCAACAATAAGGCAAGGAAGGAATTCACACTCTATTCCTCAGAGCAGCTCCGCAGGGCTTATCAAATAAGCTTCTGATACAGTTTATACTGTAGTTGAAGCTGGTTTCAGAAAAGCCCATGTTTTCTTTAGTCAGCATGCTGGGTAAGAAAACTCCGTGAACTCTTTGGCAAAGTCTCTTTCTGGCCTTTCCTCTTCCTACCAGTTTTGGTCATGGTCCCACCCAAATAAAATGGAGGGATTCAGATTTATCTTACATATAATCTTTCATCTAAACACTGTCTGCAAATGCCTAAGTCCCACCACGCCCTACAAGCTCACTCACATACACAGCATGTCATGCTCACATAACAGGAAACATGCCAAAGATAGACACCCAAAATTGTAAAAAGGCCAGGTGCAGTGACTCACACCTGTAGTCCCAGCACTTTGGGAGGCCAAGGCGGGCGGATCACGAGGTCAGGAGTTCGAGACCAGCCTGACCAATATGGTGAAACCCTGTCTCTACTAAAAAATACAAAAATTAGCTGACGTGGTGGCATGTGCCTGTAGTCTCAGCTACTCAGGAAGGCTGAGGCAGGAGAATCGCTGGAACCTGGGAGGCGGAGGTTGCAGTGAGCCGAGATTACTCCAGCCTGGGCGACAGGGCAAAACCCCGTCACAAAAAAAAAAAAAAAAAGTAAAAAAATATATTTCTCTTTTCTCCACCCCTCTATTCTTTTGAGATGAGGTCTCACTCTGTCACCCAGGCTGGAGTGCAGTGGTGCAATCTCGGCTCACTGCAACCTCTGCCTCCTGGGCTCAAGTGGTCCTCCCACCTCAGCCTCCAAGTAGCTAGGAGTAAAGGTGCACACCACCACGCTCAGCTAATTTTGTATTTTTTTGGTAGAGATGGAGTTAGTTTTGCCATATTGGCAAGGCTGATCTCGAACTCCTGAGGTCAGACAATCCACCCGCCTTGGCCTCCCAAAGTGCTGGGATTACAGGCGTGAGCCACCATACCCAGCCATAGATAAATAAATAAGTAAATACTTTTCCCCACTCTCCAACAGGGGTTCTGCCTTCTAAACACCACATTTTGAAGCATATGCTTCCCAAGCTTTTCTCATAGCTTCACATGACGATAACAACTAAGGAAATTTAATATAAATATCAATGCTCCCTGTAGGTCTTTCCTTTCTCTTCTAGTGAATAGGTCCCGCTCCCATGACAAGCTCCCAAAGGGAAAAAATTGTCCAGGGCTAGAGAAAAGTAACTGGCATAGCTGTTCCAACACAAGCTCCCAGGTCTTCCCAGAGTCCACGGTTTGAGTCTTCAAAATTGCTGCTGAAAGGCTGCAGAATGAGTCCAACTTGACTTGGGATTACGGCTATCATACAAATCCAACCTTTTGTAACATATATAAAATCAACAATCAAAGGCCAATGAGACAGCCAACTCACAAACTCCAATGATAACTGATGTGCAATTACTGCCAGGGCAGAACACCTGGCATTGAGGAAGAGCACACACCTCTGAAGTCCCTTAGGTTCAGAAGGGCATTTGACACAGAGTGGGCCTCTGATAATTCATGAAATGCATTCTGAAGTCATCCAGAATGGACGCTGCAATCTGCTGTGCTTGGGGGGTTGCCTCACTGTGCTCCTGGATATCACACAAAAGCTGCAACCCTTCTTCTTCAACTAACATTTTGCAGTATTTGCTGGCTGAAAGAAAATCAAGCAGAGACACTCCATGGACAACTGGCATTTTAAATATTCCCATGTCACCACATTCACCTTGCTGAAGAAAGAATACAAAGGTCTAAGCTCTTTGGCCTAGGAATTAACAGATAAAATGAGTCAATTCTAAAGCAGTACGTCAAAACTGAAATAATGCTTGGCTTGTAGGAGATAACAGATGCTCATTTTAGTATGTTTACTTCCAGACAACTCTATGCTTCAAACATTTTTTTTTTTTTTTTTTTTTTTTGAGACAGAGTTTTGCTCTTGTTGCCCAGGCTGGAGTGCAGTAGCGCAATCTCGGTTCACTGCAACCTCCACCTCCCGGGCTCAAGCAATTCTCCTGCCTCAGCCTCCCAAATAGCTGGGATTACAGGCATGCGCCACCACACCTGGCTAATGTTTTTGTATTTATAATAGAGATGGGTTTCACCATGTTAGTCAGGCTGGTTTGAACTCCTGACCTCAGGTGATCCACCTGCCTCAGCCTCCCAAAGTGTTGGGATTACAGGTGTGAGCCACCACGCCTGGCCCAAACATCTTTAATCCTAGCTAAATGATGTTGAAAACACCAGATGTGGCCGGACGCAGTGGCTCATGCCTGTAATCCCAACACTTTGGGAGGCTGAGGCGGGCAGATCACAAGGTCAGGAGATCGAGACCATTCTGGCTAACACAGTGAAACCGTTTCTACTAAAAATACAAAAAAATTAGCCGGGCATGGTGGCGGGCACCTGTAGTCCCAGCTACTTGGGAGGCTGAGGCAGGAGAATGGCGTCAACCTGGGAAGTGGAGCTTGCACTGAGCCGAGATCGTGCCACTGCACTCCAGCCTGGGTGACAGAGCAAGACTCCGTCTCAAAAAAAAAAAAAAAAAAAAAAAACACCAGATGTTAAATAAAATATAATTCATAAAATTTTTAATGCATAGATGAATGTACAAACTAAAGGAATTTTCCAGGAGCTGGAAACAAAGAGCACTTCAGCTAGTGTAAGCTAACCTGCAGCTAAGCCTGCAGCAGAAAGAAACTGGTGGTCTTAGTAATCGAGGCATTTCAATTTCAGCTTGCAGAGTTGGAGGCAAAATCCATACATAAAAGTAGACCCACAAACGGCTAGATAAGAAAAGGGATAAGATACTGAAGCATCTCTGTCATGGATGGGGCTGTAGGGGTATACGGGAGTAGGAGAGGAGAAATCTTCTCATGACCACAATCCCAAGTGGGTAATAAGGTTTGAATTTACACTACCTGAATGTTGCTGAGAAATTAATATAAAAAAATGAGCACAAGCCTAGGGAAACCTCTGGAGCACTTCACAGAAGCGAATACAAAACCGCCGCAGGGACACGCCAATCCATTCTAAAATGAATTCTCAGAAAAACAAGCCCTGCTAAAGTTGACTTCACAATCCAAAATTGCCCCCCCTCAACATTAGCACACATAAGATCAGATAAAGACCACAAAATAATTACTTTTAAAGAAGAAAAAAATAGGAATATCTGGAAAAGAAGCAAATAAAATGTTCAGGCATTTAAAAATGTATCACTGAAATTAAAGACTTCAGTCCAAGAGCAGATTTAGACCCAGTTGGCTGGGTGCGGTAGCTCACACCTATAATCCCAGCACTTTGGGAGGCTGAGGTGGGTGGGTCACCTGAGGTCAGGAGTTTGAGACCAGCCTGTCCGACATGGTGAAATCCCATCTCTACTAAAAATACAAAAAATTAGACGGGCATAGTGGTGGGCCTCTGTAATTCCAGCTACTCGGGAGGCTGAGGCAGGAGAGTCACTTGAACCCAGGAGGCAGAGGTTGCAGTGAGCTGACATCATGCCACTGCACTCCAGCTTGGGCAACAAGAGCGAAACTGTCTCAAAAAAAAAAAAAAAAAAAAGAAAAGAAAAAGATTTAGACCCAGTTAAAGAGAAATAGGCCAGACACAGTGGTTCATTCCTGTAATCTCAGCACTTTAGGATGCCTGGGCAGGAGGATCAAGGCAATGTAGTGAGACCATGTCTCCACAAAAAATAAAAAAATTAGCTGGGTGTGATGCTACATAGTCCCAGCTATTCAGGAGGCTGAAGTAGGAGAGTGACCTGAGCCCAGGAAGTTGAAGCTGCAGGGAGCTGTGACTGTGCCACTGCAGTCCAGCCTGGGCGACAGAGTGAGAGTGAGACCCTATTTCAAAAAAAAAGAAAAAGAAAAATTACCTATCAAGAAATGATAATTAGGCTGACAGTAGACCCCAACAGCAACGATAGAAAATAATGAAAATGGCCAGGCGTCGTGGCTCATGCCTGTAATCCCAGCACTCTGGGAGGCTGAGGCGAACATCTGAGGTCAGGAGTTTGAGACCCAGAATGGCCAACATGATGAAACCCCGTCTCTACTAAAAATACACAAAAAATTAGCCAGGTGTGGTGGTGCATGCCTATAGTTCCAGCTACTCAGGAGGCTGAGGCAGGAGAACCCCTTGAACCTGTGAGGCAGAGATCACGCCACCACACTCCAGTCTGGGCGACAGCGACAGACTGTCTCCAAAAAAAAAAAAAAAAAAAAAAAAAAAACTAAAAGAAAATATTTTTCTCCCAAATGCTAAAATACAGTAACTATCTGGAATTCTACACCCAGCTATATTATTAAGAGTAAGAATAGGGGTGGGGTGACAAAGAGATTTTGTCAGTAATACACTATCAAAACCTGAATCCAGAAAAGGAGTGGTGGGGGCTAAAAAAAAAAACAAAAAAAAACAAGCAGTGATGAGCAAAGAAAATGGTATTCAGCAAATTGAGGCTGGGCGCAGTGGCTCATGCCTGTAATCCTAGCACTTTGGGAGGCTGAGGCGGGCGGATCATGAGGTCAGGAGAT
Source organism: Symphalangus syndactylus (assembly GCF_028878055.3). Taxonomy (NCBI): domain Eukaryota; kingdom Metazoa; phylum Chordata; class Mammalia; order Primates; family Hylobatidae; genus Symphalangus; species Symphalangus syndactylus. The sequence goes on along the minus strand of NC_072434.2, from coordinate 42,435,068 downwards.
CAAGACCATCCTGGCTAACACGGTGAAACCCCGTCTCTACTAAAAATACAAAAAAATTTAGCCGGGCATGGTAGCAAGCAGCTGTAGTCCCAGCTGCCTGGGAGGCTGAGGCAGGAGAATGGCGTGAGCCCAGGAGGCAGAGCTTGCAGTGAGCCGAGATTGCACCACTGCACTCCAGCCTGGATGAGAGCGAGACTCCGTCTCAAAAAAAAAAAAAAAAAGAAAAGAAAATGGTATTTAGCAAATTGAAATAAGCCTTGACTGTAAAATAGTAACACCTAAACTATCTTTAAGGATATGAAAACAAGGTAGAACTAAACTATATTGATTAGTCATGTTCTTGGATAGAAATACTCATTTGTGGCTGAACATGGTGGCTCATGCCTGTAATCCTAGCACTTTGGGAGGCTGATGCAGGAGGATCACTCAAGCCCAGGAGTTCACAACCAGCCTGGGCAACATAGCAAGACCCTGTTGCTTTTTGTTTTGAGGTGTTTTTTTTTTTTCAATTTAAAAGAAAAAAAATTAAATACATTTTTTAAAGAAATACTCATTTGTCATAGGGATGGGAATTCTCTTTAGGTTGACTTATAAATCTAACATGATGCTGATAAAAATACTGTAAGGGTTGCTCTTTTTGGAGAGAACCCCAGGCATGGTGGTGTACACCCATAGTCCCAGCTATTTGAGAGGCTGAGGTGACAGCATCACCTGAGCTGAGACTGCAGTGAGCTGTGATCAAGCCACTGCACTTCAGCCTTGGCAATGAAGTGAGACCTTGTCTCAAAAATAAAATAAATTAAATTTAAATTAAATTTTAAAAATAAAATAAGATGCTTATCCTTCTAGTTGTTGTGAAGATTAAATGAGTTACTCATAAAGTGCTTACAACATTGCCTGGCACATAATAAGTACTCAACTGAATTCTAGTTGTGGTTAGTTTCTCCTGTTATAACTGTATGAGTCTGTTTCAGGGCTATTCTGATCCAATCATCTGCTGTCTATCTATTCATATGTCAGAACCATTCATGGCACCGTTTTACAATGTTAAGAGAAGTCTACGGGCAAGCTCCTAAAAACCACATTTCTTTCTTTCTTTCTTATCTTAGAGACAAGAGTCTAGCTCTGTTCCCCAGGCTGGAAGTAGGCAGTTGCCTGATCATGGCTCACTGTGGCCTTGAACTCCTGCACAAGTGATCCTCCTATCTTGGCCTCTCAAAGTGCTGGGAATAAAAGTGTGAGCCACCAGGCTGAGCCCATAAAACACATTTTTCTGGCCAGGAGCAGTGGCTCACGCCTATAATTCCAACACTTTGGGAGGCCGAGGCGGGCAGATCACCTGAGGTCACAAGTTCGAGACCAGCCTGGCCAACATTGTGAAACTCTAACAAAAATATAAAAATTAGCCAGGTGTGGTGGTGGGCACTTGTAATCCCAGCTACTCGGGAGGCTGAGGCAGGAGAATTGCTTGAACCCAAGAGGCAGAGGTTGCAGTGAGCCAAGATAGCACCATTGCACTCCAGCCTGGGCAACAAGAGTGAAACTCCGTCTCAGAAAAAAACAAACAAACAAACATTTTTCTTTGTTAGTTCTTTCCTGTTGATTCTATCAGATAAACTTTAGAATAATTTTCAGATCCTCCATCTCTTACCTATTCATTTGAATTATATTACATTAATAAACTGAAAAGAAATGACATCTATATATCTAATAGGTCATTCCATCTTAGAAAATGGAATGCTCTCATAATTATTTCAGGCTTTTAAATGATCTCAGTTTACTGCATGTCTCATTACCTGTTAAAGGCATTTTAAAATATTTTATGTTTTTGTTAATAAAGTGAGCGATGGTATATTTTCCCTTAATTACATTTTCTGATTTTTGCTGGCATAAAACTATTGGTTTTTATACACTTGCTTTACAGCTAGATAACAAGCTAAACTTTTAATTCTAAAAGTTGTCTCTTGGGTTTCCTGTTGTAAAATAATAGCTTATATCTCCTATAATACAATGAAAAATTGTATAACAATTCTCAACAAAGGATATCAACAGAAAATTCTCAAAGGGGATTTTACTTTTTTAAGACAGAATGCAGTGGCACTATCATAGATCACTGCAGCCTCGAAATCCTGAGCTTAAGGGATACTTCCACCTTGGCTTCACGAGTAGCTGCGACTATAGATGCATGCCATGCATACCTGGCTAATTTTTTTTTTTAATGGAAAAAACGTGGGTGGGGTCTTGCTATGTTGCCCAGGCTGGTCTCAAACTCCTGGCCTCAAGCGATCTCCTGCCTCGGCCTCCCAAAGTGCTATAATCCCAGCACTTTGGGAGACACCTCACCTGGCCTCAAAAGGGATTTTAAATTGCAAAACATGCAGAAATATTTAATCTGTCTGGGAAATAACCCCTGACTCCTGGCCTCCCAGTCTCCCATAGACCATTACACAGAAGTAGGTCCACGTTTTACTAAAGAAGAATGTCAGCAATAAACTGTTGAGTGAAAAGACCAAGCTATAGGACAGCATGCACAGAATGAGCCCATTTTGTTAAAAAATATATTTCATATATACAGCACCTACTAAATATAGCATGGATATAGAAAAGTATCTGGGAGATTAGGTATCAAATTATTAATGGTGCTTGTCTGTGGGGAATACAAGTAGGAGCAAACTTTTACTTTCTATTTTGCTTGCTATCTACCCCCAAATAGATTACTAATTCTGAAGCATTGCTTTAAGCTAGTAAGATCTTTTTTCAGTTTCTTTTTAAACACACCTAAATTCAGAGGACAGAGGTAGACAATTTTTGCACATCCATCTCGAACTTAATCATTACACAGAAAAATAGGTGGAAAACTATTATGTTTTGAATATATGTTGAATACATACGATTTTTACTGCAGACATGATACATAGCCCATAGTGCCCAGAGCTGAACCTCTGGTTGAGAGAAGTTGCCAAGGAGTGGGAAAAATGTCTTGAAAGATCTAAAACAAAAAGAAGTACAAAGATGTTAATCCCGAACTCAGGCCAGTGTTCAGGGATATAATAATTTATACTACATAATTAATATAATAATGTATATAATTTTCACAGCCGGGCATGGTGGCTCATGCCTGTAATCCCAGCACTTTGGGAGGCCATGGCAGGTAGATTGTTTGAGCTCAGGAATTCGGGACCAGCCTAGGCAACAAGGTGAGCCCCCATCTCTACAAAACAAACAAACAAAATTAGCTGGGCCTGGTGGCACATGCCTGTGGGGCCAAGAGGGAGGATCCTCAAGTGGGAGGATCACTTGAGCCTGGGAAGTCAAGGCTGCATTGAGATGTGATCCCGCCACTGCATTCCAGCTCCAGCCTGGGCAACAGAGTGAGACCCTGACTCAAAAGGTTGAAAAAAAAAAGAAATTTCAACATTTTCCCCACAGGGTCAACTCCTCCCTGTGACCGAGCATACAATGAAGCTATTATTTAAGAAACTGCATTCTGTGTTAAACTCTTTATATGTTCAATATCTCATTGCATCCTCAATCTTGCACACTGTCAGCTTCATTTTACAGACAAGGAAAGCTGACCTTCTAGAAATGACCTTCCCAATATCACAGAGAAATAGGATTTGAACATAAGGCTAACTGACTCTAACACACTATCACTGTATCACTGAGTACGGCCTTTAAGAAAAGCACAACATTGGGCCAGGCACGGTGGCTCACGCCTGTAATCCCAGCACTTTAGGAGGCCGAGGCAGGCAGATCACGAGGTCAGGAGATCGAGACCATCCTGGCTAACATGGTGAAACCCCGTCTCTACTAAAAATACAAAAAATTAGCCTGGCATGGTGGCGGGTGCCTGTAGTCCCAGCTACTCAGGAGGCTGAGGCAGGAGAATGGTGTGAACCCAGGAGGCGGAGCTTGCAGTGAGCCAAGATTGCACCACTGCACTCCAGCCTGGGTGACAGAGCAAGATTCCATCTCAAAAAAAAAAAAAAAAAAAGAAGAAGAAAAACACAATGCCATGAAATTACCTATAGGTCACCAATGCTGTCATCTTACAACTTGAACTTGGCCAATTCTGTATGGTTGCATGCTACTCCAAAAACAAGAGAGAGAAACCAAGATTTGAATAATCCATCATTTACAACAAAATGTTTCAAAATCTGGGAATGGTTGAACAAATTTAGATACATTTACTTGGCAAAATATCAATCACATAACGATTATATACATAGAATATCTTAATAATGTGGGAAAAATTACAAGAACAAGGGGCATCTGTTTAAAGATACTGGACTGAGCACACATTTACCTCTACTCCCTCCATAATCCCATTAACAGAAAGTAAAACAAAGAACAATGCACATGGAAAAATGGTAACTGATTTAATACCTAGCACTTGGAAAGGTTAAAACACAAACCAGGCTGGGCGCAGTGGCTCACGCCTGTAATCCCAGCACTTTGGGAGGTCAAGGCAGGCAGATCACGTGGTCAGGAGATTGAGACCATCCTGGCTAACACGGTGAAATCCCGTCTCTACTAAAAATACAAAAAAAAATTAGCCGGGCATCACACACACAAAAAAAAACCACACACACAAAACAAAACAAAACAAAAAACACAAACCAATTTGAAGAGAACCCCTAAGAGACTTAAAAATTTGGCACATGAGGCTGGGCGTGGTGGCTCACGCCTGTAATCCCAGCACTTTGGGAGGCCGAGGCGGGCGAATCACGAGGTCAGGAGATCAAGACCATCCTGGCTAACAGGGTGAAACCCCGTCTCTACTAAAAATACAAAAAACTAGCTGGGCGCAGTGGGGGCGCCTGTAGTCCCAACTACTCGGGAGGCTGAGGCAGGAGGATGTCATGAACCCGGGAGGCGGAGCTTGCAGTGAGCCGAGATTGCGCCACTGCAGTCTGGCCTGGGCGAAAGAGCAAGACTCCATCTCAAAAAAAAAAAAAAAAAAAAAAAATTGACACATGAGGTACTTCCTGAAGTAAAATTACAGGTAGGGCTGAAAATAGGAGGAGTGGGCCAGGCACGGTGGCTCATGCCTGTAATCCCAGCACTTTGGGAGGCCAAGGTGGGTAGATCACCTGGGGTCAGGAGTTCGAGACCAGCCTGGCCAACACAGTGAAACCCCGTCTCTACTAAAAAAAATACAAAAATTAGCCGGGTATGGTGGTGTGTGCCTGTAATCCCAGCTACTCAGGAGACTGAGGCAGGAGAATTGCTTAAAGCCAGGAGGCAGAGGTTGCAGTGAGCCGAGATGGCGCCACTGCACTGTACTCCAGCCTGGACGACAGAGCGAGACTCCATTTTGGAAAAAAAAAAAAAGAAAGAAAAAGAAAATAGGAAGACTGGTTCAAAGGATTCGGACTCCCCGATTTCTTCTGTGATCCTTAATAAAAACGTCTGGACTGGGCAACCCCATAAACAGTTCAGGGTGGGAACACCATGCTAAAAACGGGTGTGTCTGGAGTTAAAACCTAAATACTAAATGTTGAGATTCCCCGCCCCTCAACTCTCTTCTTTTACTAGGTTTTCAGACTATTGGCAATGAAGCTCATAATTTTTTTTTTTTTTTGGAAGATGAATTTTCACTCTTGTTGCCCAGGCTCATGGAGTGCGATGGCACGATCTCGGCTCACTGTAACCTCTGCTTCCTGAGTTCAAGCAATTCTCCTGTCTCAGCCTCCCAAGTAGCTGGGATTACAGGTGCCCACCACCATGCCTGGCTTTTTTTTTTTTTTTTTTTTGAGGCGGAGTCTCATTCTGTCACCCAGGCTGGAGTGCAGTGGCGCGATCTCGGCTCACTGCAAGCTCCGCCTCCCGGGTTCACGCCATTCTCCTGCCTCAGCCTCCCGAGTAGCTGGGACTACAGGCGCCCGCCACCACGCCCGGCTAATTTTTTGTATTTTTAGTAGAGACAGGGTTTCACCGTGTTAGCCAGGATGGTCTTGATCTCCTGACCTTGTGATCCGCCCGCCTCGGCCTCCCAAAGTGCTGGGATTACAGGCGTGAGCCACCGCACCCGACCATGCCCAGCTAATTTTTTTTTTTTTTTAATTTTATTTATTGGCTGGGTGCAGTGCCTGACTCCTGTAATCCCAGCACTTTGGGAGGCTGAGGTGGGTGGATCACCTAAGGTCAGCAGTTTGAGACAAGCCTGACCAACATGGTGAAACCCCGTCTCTACTAAAAAAAAAAAAAAAAAAAAAAAAAAAAAAATACAAAAATTAGCTGGGCGTGGTGGCAGGCCCCTGTAATCCCAGCTACTCGGGAGGTGGAGGGATCACTTGAACCCAGGAAGCAGAGGCAGCAGTGAGCTATGATCGTGCCATTGCACTCCAGCCGGGGCGACAGAGCGAGCCTCTGACACATTCTACCTGTCTGCAGTTTTCAATCAGTCCCACTCTTAGCTGTCCTCACGGACAGCTCAGGATCACCCTAACTTTAGGAAAATCTCTAACACAATGGAACAAAATAAATAGGAAAAAAAGCAACTTGCAGGAAACGAACAGGAAAACTTAAAAATTAGGCTGGGCATGATGGCTCATGTGTGTAATCCCAGTACTTTTGGAGGCTGAGGTGGGCAGATCCCTTAAGGTCAGGAGTTTACAACTAGCCTGGCCAACATGGTGAAACCCTGTCACTACTAAAAATACAAAAGTTAGTCAGGTGTGGTAGCACACAGCTATAGTCCAGCGACTTGGGAGGCTGAGGTGGGAGGATAACTTGAACCCAGGAGGTGGAGGATGCAATGAGCTGAGATCACACCACTGCACTCCAGCCTGGACAACAGACCGAGACTCATCTCAAAAAAAAAAAAAATCTCTTTTTTAAATTGGCCGGGCATGGTGGCTCACGCCTGTAATCCTAGCACTACAGGTGGCCAAGGCAGGTGGATTGCTTGAGGTCAGGAGTTCTAGACCAGCTTGGCCAACATGGTGAAGTCATCTCTACTAAAAACACAGTAATTATTGTGGTAATTATAATTACCAAAATAACAAAATACAGGTGTGCGTTACCACACCTGTAATCCCAGCTACTTGGGAGGCTGAGGCAGGAGAATCACTTGAACCCAGGAGGTGGAGGTTGCAGTGAGCTGAGATGGTGCCACTGCACTCCAGCCTGGACAACAGAGTGAGAGCCTACCTCAAAAATATTAAAATAAAATAAAATAAAATAACATAACATAACATAATATAAAAATAAAATAAAATAATAAAATAAAATTTAAAATTATCATTATTACATTCAAAGAGATAAAGAGAAAAATAGATACAGGAACTATGAAACAAAAACAGGATATTATATTTTTAGAAGAGGATTCAGAACAAAAAAGAAAGTGAGACAGATATGAAAAGATGAGTCTGGGAAGGCCAACATCCCAGAAAAAAATGATTAAAGAAATGTCGGCCGGGCGCAGTGGCTCACACCTGTAATCTCAGCACTTTGGGAGGCCAAGGCGGGTGGATCACGAGGTCAGGAGATCGAGACCACGGTGAAACCCCGTCTCTACTAAAAATACAAAAAATTAGCCAGGCGTGGTGGCGGGCGCCTGTAGTCCCAGCTACTCGGAGAGGCTGAGGCAAGAGAATGGCGTGAACCCAGGAGGCGGAGCTTGCAGTGAGCCGAGATCGCGCCACTGCACTCCAGCCTGGGTGACAGAGCAAGACTCTGTCTCAAAAAAAAATAAAAATAAAAAATGAAAATAAAAATAAAACCCACAAAGAAGAAAAAAATTAACAAAAAATTAACAAAAAAATGAAAATAAACCCATAAGGCAAGCCATTGTGATTTCTCAACACTGAGGACAAAGGACAAAAACCTTAAAGCTTAAAAAAAAATTCCACGGGAGTTCTCAACAGTGATCCTGACAAGTAAAAGACAATGGAGCAAACATTTTTAAATTCTGAAGGAAAAGTTTTTTTTTCTTTTTATTATTATTATTATTATTATTATACTTTAAGTTTTAGGGTACATGTGCACAATGTGCAGGTTTGTTACATATGTATCCATGTGCCATGTTGGTGTGCTGCACCCATTAACTCGTCATTTAGCATTAGGTATATCTCCTAATGCTGTCCCTCCCCCCTCCCCCCAAGGAAAAATATTTCAAAGCTAGAATTCTATACCCAGCCATTTGATCAATTAAATGTGAGGGTAAAATAAAGGCCTTTTTAAACAGGTATAGTCTCATTTCATGACTGTCTTAGGAAGCTACTGGAGAATATGGTCCAACAAAAGGTGGGAGTAAACCAAGATATAGGGAGGCACATAAGCCAGGAAACACGGAATCCAACAAGAGAGAGGCAAAGGGAGTCCCCAAGGATGATAGTAAAGGAACATCCGAGGATGACAGCAGTCCACCATATACTGTATACAAAACAAGCAGACCACATGGAAGGAACGCAAAGGCTCTGGGAAAGAAAATCCTGAGAAGGTGAAGTATACAGAATATATATGAAGATTTATACCTTGAGTATACACTTACAAAGGCTGTGCATCGAAACAGTGAGAAAAAGAATCTTAGTTTCCCAAAGTGGGAAAATGAATTGATAGATTCCTAAAGCGATGAAGTCAAGAACAGCAGCATAATATGTTATTTAGAAATAAGGAAGTTGGCTAGGCACGATGGCTCATGCCTGTATTCCCAGCACTTTGGGAGGCCAACCAAGGTAGGCAGATCGCTTGAGCTCAGGAGTTTGAGAACAGCCTGGCCAACAGGGCAAAACCCCATCTACAAAAAATACAAAAATTAGCTGGGTGTGGTGGCACACATCTATAGTCCCAGCTACTTGGGAGGTTGAGGTGGGAGGACCGCCTAAGCCTCCGAGGTTGAGGCTGCAGTGGGCTGTGAATTGTGCCACTGTGCTCCACCCTGGGAGACAGACCCTGTCTCAAAAAAAGAGAAACAATAAATAGTTTTTAAAAAAAGCTGATGAGAATGAGGACTGAAATAAGTCATATGCAACAAAATGTTAAGAGAGAGAGTTTTGGATGGAAAGATATGGGTTAGTAGTAAGTTTTTCTATATTTTTCCCACTTTCTACAATCATATTATTATGATTTAGAAAACTACATTTTCTGTAATTAGAGATTACTCTGGATGAAGAATGTGGTTCCTGTACCAGATCTTGGAGAAGAGTACGCCTCTGGAAGTCACGGGATATCCAAAGCTGTCTGTCAGATGTCAGGTGGGCTATGATACCTGCAGCAAAATAGCTGACTTCCATTTCCCTGCTACAGAGTAAACTGTTGATATGCTTCAGCACATCTTCGGTCACCAGCTTGGAAGAGAGCTCTCTGACTTCTGCTATGTTGTTCTACAGGTCAGATGGAATGGAGAACCCCAGAGACAAGGAGGGTAGAATCAGGAATTGGCTTTTTTCACTTTCCTGCTCCTCAGGTCAGATAAATTCAGAACTCTTACTTCTATACCCGCCTCTGCCTCAAGCTAGCCTAAAACCCACAATCTAACTCCCTTGATGAGGATGATCATTAACAACAATCATTAAATAAGTACTTACCAAGTGCCAGGCACAGTACTAGATAAATAAAGTTGTCTTTTTATCTACCATATCTCGTTTAATCTTTAAAATACTACTACAAAGAAATGTGACACTAAGCAAGACAAACTTGTCAAGTTCACACTGCTAATAACTGGATGAACTAGAATACAAATCAAGGCCTAACTCAAATACTTAACATTACTGAAGGCCTGCTCAATGTTATGTTATCTTTTAACAACAACAATGAAAGTCAGGCAGTATTTTATTTTATATGTTACACTAGTTTTCTATGCTGTGTAACAAATTACCACAAACTTAGTGGCGTAAAACAACATGCATTGATGATTCCCTGGTTTCTGTGGGGCAGGAGTCTCAGCATGACTTAGCTAGACCCTCTTCTCTGAGATCTCACAGGGCTGCAATCAAAGTGTTGGCTGGGCTGCATTTTCACCTGGAGGCTCCACTGGGGGAGAATTTACTGCCAACCTCACTCAGACTGCTGGCAGAATTCATTTCCGGTGGCTGCAGGACTGAGTGATTCAGTTTCTTGCTGGAGGCCATGTTCAGCTCCTAGAAGCTGCCCCAAGTTCCTTAAAAGGTGAGCTTCTCCCTCCTCCAACCACTTACTTCATGACTGTTTGCTCCTTCAGGGCCAGAGAGAAAGAGTCCCTACAGTGGGCCTGCTAGCAAGACAGATACATATAAGTATACAGTAACATAATCATGGGAGTGATATCTTATCATCTTTGCCATATTCCCTTGGCTAGAATCAAGAAACAGGTCCTGCCCACACTCAAGGGTAGGGGATGTCAATGCCAGGAGGCTGGAATCACTGGGAGATTCTGTCTACAAAAATGAAAAACCAAAGGTTTAATGAGGTTAAACAATCAAAGTAAACACAGCAGTTTGTGTTAGCGTTAACTGCTGCTTCTGATGAACCATTCAGGAAAGCACACTCTAGACACTAGTATATTGAGGTGCATAGGACACTAAAGATTGAAGCAGAAATTGAGATGTCCCCCCAAAGCCTGTTTTTCCCAAGACCAGCTATATCTCTCATCTACGCATGATTTCAGTGTTAAGTCTATCATATGTTACCCCCTAACAAGACATTCTTAGCACAACCGAGAGGGGCACCACAGGTGAGTCCCAAGATTTTTCTTGTAAATCCTCACATTCTGGATCTCTCAAAAAAAAAAAAGTGGGCTGGGCGCGGTGGCTCACGCCTATAATCCCAGCACTTTGGGAGGCTGAGGCAGGTGGATCACAAGGTCAAGAGATTGAGACCATCCTGGCCAACGTGATGAAACCCTGTCTCTACTAAAAAAAATACAAAACTTAGCTGGGCGTAGTGGCACATGCTTGTAATCCTAGCTACTCGGGAGGCTGAAGTGGGAGAATCACTTGAACCTGGGAGGCAGAGGTTGCAGTGAGCCGAGATCACGCCATTGCACTCCAGCCTGGGTGACAAGAGCGAGACAAAAATAAATAAATAAATAAATAAGAAAAATGGAAGATCTTTTAGGTCAGCTGGTAGGATATGTAGAATTGTATAGGATATATGAGGCATCAATCCAACTTTCTGGCATTATTTCCCATTCCTTTTCACCTTCCTACCTTTTCCCCAAATTCTAACCATTCCATTTTACAGTGTTCCTCAATGATTACACTTATTGATTACATTATAAATAATCTTCCCTAGCTAAAAATGACTGTCCCTTCTTTATACTTTTCCATACCTTCCAGATTTCCAGTATTAATCATTTACTCCTCTCTGTGAAGCCTTTCACATCTACTTTGTTGTGAGTCCTGTATGTGTGAGATACATGAAAATAAGGCACAGTCCCCTCCATGTTTTCAACGAGTTCAGGACCTAGAACCAAGGCTCCCAATGGACTCAGTGCCTCTCTTGCAGCAGTCACTTGTCAGTTGTAAATCAGACACCTATTTGTACATATGTCTAACACTGCCTTCCCAAAGTTATGAGCACCATCACCTTGACATACTTCATGCATCTGTGTCTTTCCAATACATATGGCATGGCAAAGTGCAGGTGCTTACTATATGTCTTTATTACTTATTGAAAAATCTTCACCTTTAGCTTTAGGAAACAAAGAAATTTCTCAATTGTAGAATACCTTGATTGAGAGTCAGTAGATAAGTATCAACAAAGAAACTGCTAAAAAATAGACTTCCTGGATAAAGAAGTAGTATAGTAAAGTGATTAATATCAGAGGGTCTGGAGCCAGACTGACTGAGTTTGAGTTTTTTTGTTTGTTTTTTGTTTTTTGAGCAGAGTTTCGTTCTTGTTGCCCAGGCTGGAGTGCAGTGGCACGGTCTTGGTTCATTTCAATCTCTACCTCCCAGGTTCAAGCGATTCTCCTGCGTCAGCCTCCCAAGTAGCTGGGATTACAGGCATGTGCTACCATGCCCAGCTAATTTTTGTATTTTTAGTAGAGACAGGGTTTCGCCATGTTGGCCAGGTTGGTCTTGAACTCCTGACCTCAGGTGATCCACCCACCTCAGCCTCCCAAAGTGCTGGGATTACAGGCATGAGCCACTGTGCCCGGCCGAGTTTGAGTTCTAATTAGGATAAACGGCATTTCTGGGACTCAGATTCTCTATGAAACGTGGATAACAGCGTATGGTAGAATATAAAAATAACACAACTTTTCCTATCCCTGTATATACACCCCATAGCAATGTGACTTTACTGCCTTTAATCTGGGCTTAAATATATAACCTGTGTTGTCCTATGAAACATTAGCAAGGTGACATAAGCAGAGGTTTAAAAAGCACTTGGACAGTGGGGCCTGCCCTCTAGAGACTGCCATGTGGATAAGCCTGTGGACACAAAGCCCGCCAGCTAGTAAGCAGCACCAACTGTCAGACACGAGAGTCAGGCCATCTTAGACCCTCCAGCCCCAGTCAAGCCACCAGATGACTGCAGCTACATAAGTGACCCCACATGAGACCAGACAGACCAGAAGAACTTTACAGCTGAGCTGAGCTCAAACTACTGACCCACAGATTCATAAGTAAATTAAATGGCTACTGTTTTAAGCCACTAAGCTATAGTTTGTTCACAACAATAGATAACTGACATACAATACTATTTACTCTATAGGGCTAATGTAAAGATTAAATGAGTTTATACATGTAAATTGCTTACAATAGTGCCTAGCATATAGTAGGTACTATATAAGTGTTAGGTTTTGTTTTAAAGCAATTAAAATTAATTCAAAACAATTCACCTTACCAAAAGACCAAGTACTTTGCTTTGTATTGCTGACTCTGAAAAGGTCTGTTGAAAAAATATATACATACAGGTTACTTTATCATGAAGAAAAGAACTTTACATATAAACTCAATCCTGTCTTCCCACCTCCAAGACTTGGATGAAGATTTCCAATCCTTGATTTTCAATAAAGTGTTTGCAGGCAGCTGGAGACCCATCTGTAAGATTCCAAAGTGCTTTCAAAGTAAACAAGAGGGTGACATCATCTAAATTCTCAGTAGTCTTTTGTTTTACTATTGCTAGAAGTTCCTAAAAACCAAACAGATAGGGAGTTAGATGCTCTAATGAATAATCAATTGCAGTATAAGGAAAGCAATGTTAAGACACATCAAACCTCGGTTCTAAACCCAAGTTCTGCCACTTAGTAGCTTTGTGATCTATTTTCTTTCTATAAAATAAATTACAACTACTTCTTACAGTTTTTGTGAGGATTAAATGAAAAACAATTTAAGTTTAGTGAGCACTTACTCCAGTTCTTGGTATATGGTCATCAAGTTCATATCAAGTACATTATTAGCTATTCCATTATTTTTATTTAGAACACTTAGTCAACACCTTCTCTAAGCCAAGTACAAAAGAAAAAAAAAAAAAGGGTAGAAGGCAGACAAAACAAAAGTTGGCTTTTCTCATTAAATAAAAGAATTTTAGGGCCGGGCGCGGTGGCTCACGCTTGTAATCCCAGCACTTTGGGAGGCCGAGGCGGGCGGATCACGAGGTCAGGAGATCGAGACCACGGTGAAACCCCGTCTCTACTACAAATACAAAAAAATTAGCCGGGCGTGGTGGCGAGCGCCTGTAGTCCCAGCTACTCGGAGAGGCTGAGGCAGGAGAATGGCGTGAACCCGGGAGGCGGAGCTTGCAGTGAGCCGAGATTGCGCCACTGCACTCCAGCCTGGGCGACATAGCGAGACTCCGTCTCAAAAAAAAAAAAAAAAAAAAAAAAAAATAAAAGAATTTTAAATTTTGGTTATCTGATGGAAACACATAAAAGCCTAAAATTTAGGCTTTAGGAAGGGTGGGAGAGGGAAGCCTCCATACAAAGATATTATGTAACTGAGACCAGAAGAAAAAGAGGATAAGCCAGCCCAGTAAGAAATGGGGACATGAAGGAACAGGGCTGGAGGGAGAGGGGGAGGAAGCACATGCCAGGCAAAGTTTGGGGCAGGAAAAAGTCTGCTGCTCTAAGCCACTGAGCAGGTCAGTGGGGCTACACCACCAGGCCAGCATTCCATCACGTGACCTCACATCTTGAAGAGGCCACTGGTTCACTTAAGACTGCAAAGTACCATTTGAGATCAACATTTCTAGAAAGAAGTCAAGCTAGTATTTATGGTCTCTTTCAATATCAGACTGTCATGTGAGAGGAAAAAGACAAAACAATTTTCACTTTAACCAGCTGATGAAAAGATACATAAAATATAACAAGGCACCAAACAAATCAGAATGTATATTTTCAAGAAGAATGAGACCAACTCAAATATTCTGCCCAGTCAAGAGACTTCATCACAAAAATAAATCTGTGGCCGGGCGCGGTGGCTCACGCCTGTAATCCCAGCACTTTGGGAGGCCGAGGCGGGCAGATCACGAGGTCAGGAGATCAAGACCATCCTGGCTAACACAGTGAAACCCCATCTCTACTAAAAATACAAAAAATTAGCCGGGCGTGGTGGTGGGCGCCTGTAGTCCCAGCTACTTGGGAGGCTGAGGCAGGAGAATGGCTTGAACCCGGGAGGCGGAGCTTGCGGTGAGCCGAGATTGCACCACTGCACTCCAGCCTGGGCAACAGAGTGAGACCCCGTCTCAAAATAAATAAATAAATAAATAAATAAATAAAAATAAATCTGTGAGAGTCAAGAGAAGAGTGTTAGATGAGACAGGTGCACTCACCTAGGCAGCTAGTTAGATGAACAAGAGCAAGGCCAGGAGCAGGGGAAGTGAGCCTGTCCCTGAGCGTATCACAGTGGCCAGCCCTTGGTCATACGATTTAGCTTAATGATACTCAAAATAACTGTACACTATTACTACTATGACAGATACCATTTTTTCAACTGAGGCCCCTTTTTCAGATGAAAAATCTAAGACACAGAGGAGACTTATCTGTTGTCATATGACAAGTGCCTGGCCTGCTCTCTTTATCTGTATCTTATCTAGTCCTGTTACCCCTTCCAGCAACTTTATATTCCTGGGATATGTTCCTGCATTATATTATATGGCAAAACTCCTACCTGAGTTAAATGTAACTATCAGTCTACTCCATACCTCCCAACATTCAACATATTAATGTTGAAAAAGACTGAGCTCACCTGGTCTCAATTTCAATATCTGCTCATAAATTTCAAAACAGCACTTAACTGTATTTGTCATACTACTTTACTTCCCAACGAATTTGCTCCAAAGACTACTATTTCTTGATTCTCTCTCCTCAAACTTGAATCACCATCTTCTCACTCCCCTCATTTGATTTCATCTTCTTTTTCATTGAGAAATACACCCACTCTTCCTAACAAAAGCTACCAACCTACTTGCATTTCCATCAACATACTCTGCCTTCCATTCTGCTCCAATCTAAAGCAAACATCTTTACTTCTACTCTAAACTCAATTTCTGCACATACAGAGATTCAGCACCAAAATTATTTCCTTTTATTTTGCTTGTGGCGTCAACTTCTCCCTCTTTAGAACTCTTCTCGTGGGCACAAAATATGTCTTAATGTAGTCGATCTTTTTAAAGACTGACCCCACCTCTGCTTTCCTTCTCATTAAATTATATCAAAAAGTTAGATCCATTTCTCACCTCCCATTTGCTATTCCATCCTATTCCAATCAGGTTTTGGCCTGCCACCTCACTGAAATAACATAATCAAGGTGACTAATGACTTCCTCTTGCCAAATCCAATGGTCAACTCTGTCCTCATGTCACTCAACCACTCAGTAGTATTTGCTATGATGGCCCAATTTTTCCTGAAATATTCCTCTTAGATTCTAAAACACCCTCTCTCGGCTTCCTTCTAATGCACTTTGGATGCTCCTTCTCAGTCTCCTTTTCTGGTTCATCCTATTTTTTTTCCAATAAACAGGCGCATCTAGGAGAGACTGTGGGTGCAATTCCAGACCACCACAATAAAACAAGTAACACAAATTTGTTTTTTTTTTTTTTTGAGACACAGTCTCACTCTGTCGCCCAGGCTGGAGTGCAGTGGCGCAATCTCAGCTCACTCCAAGCTCCACCTCCCAGGTTCACGCCATTCTCCTGCCTCAGCCTCCCGAGTAGCTAGGACTACAGGCGCCTGCCACCACGTCTGGCTAATTTTTTGTATTTTTAGTAGAGACGGGGTTTCACCACGTTAGCCAGGATGGTCTTGATCTCCTGACCTCGTGATCCGCTCGCCTCGGCCTCCCAAAGTGCTGGGATTACAGGCATGAGCCACCGCGCCCGGCCACCACAAATTTGTTTTCCCACTGCATACAAAAGCTATGTTTACACTATAATGTAGTCTATTAAGTGTGCAATAGCACTACGTCTAAAAAACAATGTGGATACCTTTTTTTTTGAGACAGTCTCACTGTGTTGCCAAGGCTGGAGTGCAGTGGCGTGATCTCAGCTCACTTCAACATCCACCTCCCGGGTTCAAGGGATTCTCCTGCCTCAGCTTCCCGAGTAGCTGAGATTACAGGCTCGTGCCACCCCACCCGGCTAATTTTTATATTTTTAGTAGAAATGGGGTTTCGCCATGTTGGCCAGGCTGGTCTCAAACTCCTAACCTCACGTGATCCGCCCGCCTCAGCCTTCTAAGTTGCTGGGATTACAGGCATGAGCCACCACACCTGGCCCAATGTAGATACTTTAATTTAAAAATATTTTATGGGGCCGGGCGCGGTGGCTCACGCTTGTAATCCCAGCACTTTGGGAGGCCGAGGCGGGCGGGTCACGAGGTCAGGAGATCGAGACCACGGTGAAACCCTGTCTCTACTAAAAATACAAAAAAAATTAGCCGGGCGTGGTGGCGGGCGCCTGTAGTCCCAGCTACTCGGAGAGGCTGAGGCAGGAGAATGGCGTGAACCCGGGAGGCGGAGCTTGCAGTGAGCCGAGATTGCGCCACTGCACTCCAGCCTGGGCGACAGAGCGAGACTCCGTCTCAAAAAAATAAAAAATAAAAAAAATAAAAAGATAAAAATAAAAATATTTTATGGCTGGGCACAGTAGCTCACGCCTATAATCATAGCACTTTGGGAGGCAGTGGCAGGAGAATCGCTTGAGCCCAAGAGCTCGAGACCAACCTGAGTGACATGGCTAGACCCTGTCTCTATCAAAAAAAAAAAAAAACGTAAAAAATTATCTGGGTGTGGTGATATGCACCTGTGGCCCCAGCCACTCAGGAGGCTGAGGCAGGAAGATCACTTGAGCCCAGGAGGTCGAGGCTGCAGTTGAGATGTGTCCCCACCACTGCACTCCAGCCTGGGCAACAGAGCAAGACTCTACCTTAAAAAATATGTATATACATAGAGAGAGCAAGCTAAAAAACACTAAATCACCTGAGTCTTCAGCAAGTGATAATCTCTTTGCTGGTGGAGGGTCTTGTCTCAGTGTGGATGGCTGCTGACTGATCAAAATGGTGGCTACTGAAGGATGGGGTGGCTGTGGCAATTTCTTAAGATAGCAATTATGTTTGCCCCATCAATTGACCCTTCCTTTCAAGAAAGAACTTCTTTTTCTTTTTTTTTTTTTTTGAGACGGAGTTTCACTCTCTTGCTGCCCAGGCTGGAGTGCAGTGGGGCGATCTCGGCTCACTGCAACCTCCACCTCCTGGGTTCAAGTGATTCTCCTGCCTCAGCCTCCCCAGTAGCTGGGACTACAGGCGTATGCTACCACACCTGGCTAATTTTTGTAGTTTTAGTAGAGATGGGGTTTCACCATGTTGGCCAGGCTGGTCTCGATTTGTTAACCTCGTGATCCACCCACCTCAGCCTCCCAAAGTGCTGGGATTACAGACATGAGCCACCGCGCTCGGCCTAGAACTTCTTTCAAATTTGGAGTCAATCCTTTCAAACTCTGCTGCTGTCTCAT
Organism: Symphalangus syndactylus; assembly: GCF_028878055.3. Taxonomy (NCBI): domain Eukaryota; kingdom Metazoa; phylum Chordata; class Mammalia; order Primates; family Hylobatidae; genus Symphalangus; species Symphalangus syndactylus. The sequence goes on along the minus strand of NC_072434.2, from coordinate 42,417,191 downwards.
CCAACCAGGTTTATATAATAAGTCAAAGTCCTTTGTTGTCATTCCAACAATGTTCACAGAATCTTCACCAGAACTAGATTCCATCTCAAAATACGTCTTTGCTCTTCCCTAACAAGCAATTCTTCATGTGTTAAAGTATTAGATTGCAGCAATTCAGTCACATCTCCAGGCTCCATTTATAATTTTAGTTCTCTTGGCATCTACAGTTACTCCTTCCACTAAAGAATTGGACCCCTCAAAGTTATCCACAAGGGTTCCAATCAACTTCTGAACTCCTGGTAATGTTCATATTTTGACCTCCTCCCAAGAATCATGAATATTCTTTTTGTTTGTTTGTTTTTGAGACAGGGTCTTTCTCTGTCACCCAGGCTGGAGTGCAAGGGCACAATCACTGCTCATTGCAGCTTCAATCTCCCTGGGTTCCGGTGATCTTACCATCTCAGCCTCCTGAGTAGCTGAGAGTACAAATGCATGCCACCATGCCTGGCTAATATTTTATAGAGACAGGGTTTCGCCATGTTGCCCAGGCTGGTCTCAAATTCCTGGCCTCAAGTAATCTGCTCGCCTTGGCCTCCCAGAGTGCTAGAATTACAGACATGAGCCACCGCTGTGTGTTTTCTTAATGATATCTAGAATGGTGAATCCTTTCCAAAAGGTTTTCAGTTTACTTTGTCCAGATTCATCAGGGGAATTCCTACCTATGGCAGCTCTAGCCTTATGTTTCTTTTTTCTTTCTTTCTTTTCTTTTTTTTTTTTTTTTTGAGACAGAGTCTTACTCTGTCACCCATGCTGAAGTACAGTGGCTTGATCTCAGCTCACTGCAACCTCCACTTCCCAGGTTCAAGTGATCCTCCCACCTCAGCCTCCTGAGTGTCTAGGATTACAGGCGTGTGCCACCATGCCGGGCTAATTTTTTTGTATTTTTAATAGAGACGGGATTTTACCATGTTGGCCAGGCTTGTCTGAAACTCCTGACCACAAGTGATCTGCCTGCCTCGGCCTCCCAAAATGCTGAGATTGCAGGCGTGAGCCACCACACCTGGCCACAAAATGTTTCTTAATAAATAAATAATATAATTAATAAATAATAAATTAATAATTACTCCCTTATCCATGGGCTGCAGAATGGATATCGTATAACAAGCAGGAAAATATTAACTTCCTTGCTTGTACATCTCCATCAGAATTCTTGGGTGGCTGGTGCATTATCAATGAGCAGTAACATTTTGAAAGAAATCTTGCTGGGTGTGGTTACTCACACCTATAATCCCAGCACTTTGGGAGGCCGAGGTGGGTGGATCACCTGAGGTCAGGAGTTCGACATCAGCCTGGCCAACATCGTGAAACCCCATCTGTACTAAAAATTCAAACTAGGCCAGGTGTGGTGGCTCACACCTGTAATACCAGCACTTTGGGAGACCAAGGCGGGTGGATTACCTGAGGTCAGGAGTTCAAGACCAGCCTGGCCAACATGGCGAAACCTCATCTGTACTAAAGATACAAAAAAATTAGCCGGGCATGGTGGCACACACCTGTAATCCCAGTTACTTGGGAGGCTGAGGCAGGAGAATGGCTTGAACTCAGGAGGTGGAGGTTGCAGTGAGCCGAGATTGGGCCACTGCACTCCAGCCTCGGTGATAAAGCCAGACTCTGCCTTCTTGACATCTCAAACATCTTAGTAATGAACACATCCAAAATCATTCTTGATTTTTATTCTTGATTTCATCTCTATTGTAAACAGACATACAAGTTAACAAGACAAAATAAACCTAATACTCAATATTAAATACTCATAAGCAGAAGATTCCACCCATAACAGCAATGCAAATGACAAACACTTGAACATACTTCTGGAGGACATGAAAGACTTGAAGAAACACACTTTTGTTCCAAGACAGGGGAAATTACAGGATGTCAATTTTTCTACATCAATCTATAATACAATCCCAAAGAAAATAGTTTTTTTTTTTCTCAGAAACAGGCAAGCCAATTCTGATGTCTGCACAGAAACAACAAATAGATAAGGATAACTAAAAGAAATCCGGGGACAGATCTTAAATATTTAAGTATTGATAAAGTTAGTGACCAAGCTGAACAAAATGGTAAAACCCCGTCTCTACTAAAAATACAAAAATTATCCTGGTGTGGTGGCATGTGCCTATAATCCCAGCTACTCAGGAGACTCCCACTTGAACCCGGGAGACAGAGGTTGCAGTGAGCCGAGATGGCGCCAGTGCACTTCCAGCCTGGTGACAGAGCGGGACTCTGCCACAAAAAAAAAAAAAAAAAAAAAAAAGATAAAAGTTACTGAGTAGACAGACACACAAATTAATGGAACAGAATAAAGTCCAAAACTAGATATATACAGGGGAATTTAATGATAAAGGTAGCATAATGAGTGCAAAGGCAAGTAGAAACACACAGAGAAGAAAACTTGAACTGACCCAACGTCTCAAAACAATTCCAAAGAAAAAAAAGAAAGAACAGAAATCATAGGATTAAAAACGTGAGGAGGCTGAATGTGGTGGCTACAAACACAGCTACTCAAGAGGGTCGCTTGAGCCCAGGAAGATGAAGCTGCAATGAACCATGATCATGCCACTTGCCACTACACACCAGCTTCAGCACAGGGTGAGATCAAGTCTCTTAAACAAAGCAAAACAAAGAATATTTTAAAATACTTCATGATGGAGGGAAATACTTTGGAGGTGTTCCATCAATCCCAGATGCATAATAAAAAAGAATGAATTCAACTACGTGAAAATAAAAAATTATTGCATCATAAAACATGCCATAAATGAATTAAAAATAGATAAACAGTAAAATGGGAGAAAATACATGCACCCAATATCATAGTCAAAGGCTTGTTTCCTTAATGTATAAAAAAATCCTATAAAGTAGAAAAAAGCCAGTAACCCAAAAGAAAACTTATAAAGGCCATGAATAGACAGTTTACAAAAAATATAAATGACTTGGCTGGGCGTGGTGGCTCACTCCTGTAATCCCAGCACTTTGGGAGGCCGAGGCGGGTGGATCACAAGGTCAGGAGTTCGAGACCAGCCTGACCAACATAGTGAAACCCCATCTCTACTAAAAATATAAAAATTAGCGAGGCATGGTGGTGCGCTCCTGTAATCCCAGCTACTCAGGAGGCTGAGGCAGGAGAATTGCTTGAACCCAGGAGACGGAGGTTGCAGTGAGCTGAGATTGCACCACTGCACTCCAGCCTCAGTGACATAACGAGACTCCATCTCAAAAATAAACAAATAAATAAATAACTCAACGAAAAAGAAAAAAAAGCCAGTTGTGGTGGCTCACACCTGTAATCCCAGCACTTTGAGAGGCCAAGGTAGGAGAACCACTTGAGCCCAGGAATTCAAGACCAGCCTGGGCAACACAGCAAGACGTCGTCTCTACAAATAACTAAAAGAAATATACATACACACACACACACACACGCACACACACACACATATGTATATATATATATATATTGGCTGGTCATTTGGTGGCATGCACCTGTGGCCCCAACTACTTGAGAGGCTAAGGTAGGAGGATCACTTGAGTCCAGGAGGTCGAGGCTGCAGTGAGCCATGATCACGCCACTGCACTCCAGCCTGGGCTACAGAGAGAGACCACACAGCTCAAAAAAAAAAAAAAAAAAAAAAAAAAGATGGCTCAAATGCCATCTAAAAAAAGTACAAAAATATGCTGAGACATTAATGATAAACATTCATAATAGGCTGAGTGTGGCAGCTCACACCTGTAAACCCAGCACTTTGGGAAGCTGAGGTGGGTGGATCAACTGGGTCAGGAGTTCGAGACCAGCCTGACCAACATAGTGAAACCCTGTCTGTACTAAAAATACAAATTAGCCAGGTGTGGTGGCACATGCCTGTAATCCCAGCTTTTTGTGAAGCTGAGGAAGGAGAATCGCTTGAACCCAGGAGGCAGAGATTACAGTGAGCCAAGATCGCACCATTGCACGCTAGCCTGAGCAACGAGAAAAAAAAAAAATCATATAATAAAATGAAAATAAAAAAATAAGTACAGAATAAAACAATGTTGTTTTTTGTTTCGTTGTTTTTTGAGACAGAATCTTACTCTGTCACCAGGCTGGAGTGCACCTGTACGATCTTAGCTCACTGCAACCTCCACCTCCTGGGCTCAAACAATCCTCATGCCTCAGCCTCCCAAGTAGCTGGGATTACAGGACGCACCACCACACCCAGCTAATTTTTATATTTTTGTATTTTTAGTAGAGACAGGGTTTCACCACGTTGTCCAAGATGGTCTCGATCTCCTGACCTCGTGATCCGCCCGCCTCGGCCTCCCAAAGTGCTGGGATTACAGGCGTGAGCCACAGCACCCGGCCCAATGATATAAATTTTTTAGTGAACGATGTTAACACAATCATAACATAAATACTGATTAATGATTTATTTAAAATCATGATATAAATTTGTTGGGGACTAGAGGAGGAAGTAATTTGTAGAAAGATATGTAGGAGGGCTAAGTTCTTATCTACCATAGTAGCAAAATCAGTAACACCTAAAACTGCTCTATCAAGAAACTACAGTATAAGCATTTTATTTAGAAATGTGGAGGTATGGCCAGGCGTGGTGGCTCACGCCTGTAATCCCTGCACTTTGGGATGCCGAGGCACACAGATCACGAGGTCAGGAGTTCCAGACCAGCCTGGCCAACATGGTGAAACCCCATCTCTACTAAAAATACAAAAATTAGCTGGGTGTGGTAACGCATGCCTATCATCCCAGCTACTCAGAAGGCTGAGGCAGGAGAATCGCTTGAACCCAGGAGGCAGAGGTTGCAGTGAGCCGAGATCGTGCCACTGCACTCCAGCTTGGGCGACAGAGTGAGATTCTGTCTCAAAAAAAAAAAAAAGAAAAAAGAAAAAAGAAATGTGGAGGTACATACCAAAAGAAATAGCTACAAAATTAGAAAGTTTCTTCTGGGGAGAAAGTCTTACAGATTTCTCACTTTAATAGGCCTTTTGGAATGATTTGATTTTTTTTTAAGCTACAATCATAAATTTGACTTTTTTTAAAAAAAGGTTATGAACATGACAAGGAACCTACCTTAACTGCCATGAAAAGCTCTTCAAGCTGTGCCATTTGCTCAGGTGAGAGCTATAAGCAAACAGAAAGGCTCAAGTGAACTATGGAATCTGTATAAAGACTAGAGAGACAGACATCTTGCCTTTAAGAAATCACAAACCTGCAGAGCCAGAATAGAGGTGACACTCACTGCCATTGTTTGCATCTTGGGGTTTTCATGCATACAGAGCCATCTCATGACAAACTTGGCGGCATCAAACCTGAAAAGCAGTATTTATTTTTCTCACAATTATATATAAAGTTTGTGAAACTACACAGAAGAAATCATTCGGCATTCCCCAAGTAATCCTATAACAAAAACAGTCTTGGACTTTTAAATCCTCAGCTATGAAAACCAAGAGCATTTGGCAGAGAGAAGACCAGGCAGGGGATAGGAGAGTATGCAAATAAGAACGTAAGCAAAATACACAGAATTTACATAAAGATGAGCAAATCTAAGAAAAAATGTATTTATCATTCAGTTTCTACTATGATAGGTCTGAAAAAGAAAGGGAGTTTCCAGAGTGGTAGCAATTTGTAATCTGAGTAGCAGACAATGCTAAAATGCTGCAGCAAACATCACTCAGTTACAAAGTGACTGAGCCTAAACCTTGTATTCACAAATCAGGGGCTTTGCTCTTGTTAGCTTGTGCCTCAATTCTCTGCTTTTTTATGTCAACTATTATAAATGTTTTAAAACTTGTGAATCTGAGAGACTGCAAAGGCCTCAAATCCTTCTGGAATGGCTAGGATGATGATGATTTTCTAAATAATTAAAAAGTAAATTACTAATAAAATAATAATTACATAACAAAATGAATAAATTACTAATATTCTTTATAATAACCTGTACTTACACTAGGAATTAAGTACTTTACAGACACTATCGTATCTAATGCTGGTAAGAGTCACTATTTTACAAATGACGAAACATATAAGCAAAGATAATGGAAGGGCTAGATCTTGAGTCCAAGTATGTTTGGCTCTCGGAGCCTGTTCTTATCCACTATCCTGTACTAGAATCACTTTAGGAGACAACATTTTCTAGTAGGGTACTTCTAATCACTTCTCTGTGGAAGAAACTCAACAGAACCTTCTCTCCAAACACCTTATCCTAGCCTTAATCAGGCCCCTGCATTTAATAACCAAAGGCCAACACCCCAATCAAATGACCAAGTCTTATACTTGCCTGTCAAATGGAACATCCACAAGAATCCTGGAATTGGTTAAGGAGAGAAGACAATTCTTCTGTAACTTTTAGAGAATAAAGAAAAATAATTTTGAACAAATGTAACATTCCATTCTAAACAAAGATTCCATGTATTTGGAAGTATTACCAGTGAGCTTTTCTTATTGAGAGCTCATTGTGTACCTGTCCCTATCCACGATTTTCATTTAATGCTGTAACTGATGACTGCCATGCAAGAATGAAGACTGAGTAGGATTTTCCAACTTTAAAAATAAGGTAGAAATAAACGAGGAAAACCACCTTCCTAATTGTATTTTTAAAAAATCAACTCCCCTGGCCGGGCGCGGTGGCTCACACCTGTAATCCCAGCACTTTGGGAGGCAGAGGCAGGGGGATCACGAGGTCAGGAGATTGAGGCCATCCTGGCTAACACAGTGAAACCCCGTCTCTACTAAAAATACAGAAAATTAGCTGGGCGTGGTGGTGGGCGCCTCTCGTCCCAGCTACTCGGGAGGCTGAGGCAGGAGAATGGCGTGAACCTGGGAGGCGGAGCTTGCAGTGAGCCAAGATTGAGCCACTGCACTCCAGCCTGGGCTACAGAGCGAGACTCCGTCTCAAAAAAAAAAAAAAAAAAAAATCCCTTTACAAAGTACACATTTGAATTAGATTTCACAAATCCATACCCCTGTGTAACCACTGCTACAATCAAGATATAATACTTTTATCACCCCCAGAGAGTTCCATTGTCCCCTCTTCAAGTCAGTCTCAACCCTATAAACCCTATCCTCAGAAAATTACAGTCATTATAGATTAGTTTTTTTAAGGTGTTATGCAAATGGAATCGTGTACTTCTGCTCTTTTGAGTTTGGCCTGTTTTGCTCAGCATATAACATTTTTGAGTTTCATCTACACTGCAGATATCAGTACTTCATCTCTTTGTGTGCCAAATAGTGTTTCCCTAAATAGATTTATTACAATGTATCTATTCGCCTGTTGTTGGACATTTGGGATGTTTCAAGTTTTTGGCAATAAATAAAGGTACTATGAACATTTGTGTAAATATCTTTATATGGATATATGCTTTCATTTCTCTTCAGTAAATACCTAGTAGTGGAATGACTAGGTAGTTTATAAAGTGTATACTTAATTCCTAAAGAAACTACCAAAGTGTTCAAATCTTTTGATCATTTTTATAACTGGTTTATTTGTACTGTATTAACAAGTTGAGTTCTTTATATACTCTGAATGAAGTCGATTCTCATATATATAAAATGAACATGTTTCCCAGTCTATCATCTACCTTTTCATTTTAAAAATGTTTGTTGTGGGGGAGGGAGCCAGGCATGGTGGCTCACTCCTGTAATCCCAGCACTTTGGGAGGCTGAGGCAGGAGGCAGAGGTTGCAATGAGCCAAGATCGTGCCACTGCACTCCAGCTTGAGCAACAGAATGAGACTCCGTCTCAAAAAAAATAATGAAAATAAAAATGAGTGTAGGCCAGGCGCGGTGGCTCACGCCTGTAATCCCAGCACTTTGGGAGGCCAAAGCAGGCAGATCATGAGGTCAGGAGATCAAGACCATCCTAGCTAACATGGTGAAACTCATCTCTACTAAAAATACAAAAAAAAAAAATTAGCCAGGCATGGTGGCAAGTGCCTGTAGTCTAAGATACTCGGGAGGCTGAGGTAGGAGAATGGCACAAACCCAGGAGGTGGAGGTTGCGGTGAGCCGAGATCACACCACTGCACTCCAACCTGGGCAACAGAGTGAGACTCTGTCTCACAAAAAAAAAAAAAAAAAAAAAAAAGTGTGTGTATATATGCATGTGTGTGAGAGAGAGAACAGCTTTTAATTTTGATGAACTTTCATTTTTTTCTTTTATAATGTGTGCTTTTTGTATCCTAACATATCTTTACTTACCCCAAGGTCACAAATGTTTTCTCTTATTTTTTTTTTTTGTTGTTCGTTTGTTTTTGTTAGACAGGGTCTTGCTTTGTTGCCTAGGCTGGAGTGTAGTGTCTCAGTGCAGCCTTCAACCCCTGGACTTAAGTAATCCTCCTACCTCGGCCTCCCAAGTAGCAAGGACTACAGATGCTTGCCACCATGCTCAGCCAATTTTTATTTTTTATTTTTAGTAAAGACTGGGTCTCACTATGTTGCCCAGGCTGATCATAAACTCCTAGCCTAAAGTGAGCCTGCCCCCTTGGTCTCTCAAAGTGCTGGGATTACAGGAATGAGCCGCTAAGCCCAGCCTTGCTTTTATATTTAGATGTATGATTCAATTCAGCTTAATTTTCATGTGTGGGGTGAGGTAAAGGTCTAAACAATAAAGTGTTAATAGATGTTTCTGGGCAAAGGGTTTCTGAGAGATTGTTAAAATATTAACCTCAGGCCAGGAGCAGTGGCTCGCACCTGTAATCCTGAGGTCTGGAGTTTGAGGCCAGACTGACCAACATGGTGAAACCCCATCTCTACTAAAAATACAAAGGAATTAGCCAAGTGTGGTGGCATGCACCTACAGGCCCAGCTACTTGGGAGGCTGAGGCAGGAGAATCGCTTGAACCCGGGAGGCAGAGGTTGCAGTGAGCCAAGATCACACCACTACACTCCAGCCTGGGCAACAAGAGTGAAAATCTCTCAAAAAAAAGAAAATTTTAGCCTCACTGCTTATCTGTATTTCCTATTTTTTCTATAACAAACACAAACTATTTTATTTACTCTCTTTCTCTAATAGGACGAAAAACCAGAACTAAATAATATATATTTTTCACATATTTATCCTCATGTTAAAAAACACAAATTGTCTGACGCATGCCGTGGCTCATGAGGCCAGGAGTTCGAGACCAGCCTGACCAACATGGTGAAACCCCGTCTCTACTAAAAATACAAAAATTAGCTGGGCGTGGTGGTGCACGCCTGTAATCCTAGCTACTCAGGAGGCTGAGGCAGGAGAATTGCTTGAACACGGGAGGCAGAGGTTACAGTGAGCTGAGATCGTGCCACTGCACTCCAGCCTGGGTGACAGAGAGACTCTGTCTTTAAAGAAACAAAAACAAATTGTGCCACAGCACTCTGGCCCGGGCAACAGAGCTGAGACTCTATTAACAACAACAAAAAAAGCATAAACAAATATTCAATTGAAATTACCTGCTGGTAATGGGGGAAATTTTTCAGAGCCTTGAAAAGTAGACAGGTGACCTCTGACAACAGGCGAACAGGCATCCCCTTGGCCAGGCCCTGGCGTGTTAGGTTGAGAGCGCAAGCACTGGCTGTGAACTGCACTCGCAAATCCAACGGGTGATTCCTCATTCCTACAGCCACAAGCTGAAGATGAACCTATTTTTAGTGCATATGATGGCAGTAACATTCTCTATGCTGTCTTGTGCATGTTTTGGTTGGCAGAAATCTTCGTTTATTGGGACAGGAACAGATTTTCCCTATCCCAAGCATTTATTCTTTAGAACATCAAAGTATTACAGCAAAGCCTTCTAATCCAAATGGAGTCACTAACTATCTGTGTCACTTTGGCCAAGTCACTTCCTTTCTCTAGACCTCTATTTCTTTATCTGTGAAATTAACTTCAGAATCATTTATTGAGCCTCACTCCATACAAGCTACTGTGACAGGTACTGCAGGGGACACAAACATGAGTGAGAGCTACTCATTAGCATAAAGCCTTGTGAGAGTAATAACACTGTGAGAAATGCCAAAAACATAAAATTGAAGAAAAGCACCATAAAAGACGCATCAATGAAGTGATATCTGAGGTAGTTATGGAAAGAGTGGCCATTTCTGGGAGAGAATCAGAAGAACACACTGAGAGAGCACATTTAGGCAGAGTCTCAGGATTTACACAGGAGGAGAAAAATGTAGGGGCAGAATGGACAGGGTATTCCTAGGGGAAAGAAGTGTGATAAAGAAAAACAGAAAGTGGGAAAAAGGGATGGGATAAATCCACCAACAGAGGAGAAGAATTTGAAAAATGGTAAAACAAAACATTAGGTAACTTGAAGCTATACTGTGGAAGACCTAGAACACAAATGTAAAATGAGGGCACTGTTCTAAGCTTAGACCCCACATGCTCTGCCATTCAGGGACACTGTGATCTGTTTCCTCTACTAGAGACAGACCTGGGATATACTTCTGCTATGGAAAATGACTTTTTTTTGTATATTGCTAAATTGATTTTTCAGTTTCATTAGATTGCCATCATCTGCAATTTAGAAATCCAGAAACCAAAAGAAATGTAATTTTCACAAAATCTACAGAATCTTAGCATGAAAAGAAATTTAGAACATCTAAATTCAGCCTAGGCAACATAGTAAGACCTCATCTTTATGGAAAAACAAAAAAATAGCCAGGCATGGTGGGGCATGCCTATAGTCCCAGCTACTCAGGAGGCTGAGGCAGGAGGATCACTTGAGCCCAGGAGGTCAAGGCTGCAGTTAGCTGAGATCATATCATGCCACTGCACTCCAGCCTGGGCAACAGAGAGAGACCCTGTATCAAAGAACAACAACAAAAACAAACAAACAAAAACAGAAAACATCTAATTCAATATCTTCCTTATAGATGGAAAAAAAGGTCCAGAATTTTTAATTTATTATATTTTTTTGAGTTGGGATCTTGCTCTGTTACCCAGGCTGGAGTATAGTGGCACCATCATAGCTTACTGTAGCAGCCTCAAACTCCTGGGCTTGCCGGGCATGGTGGCTCACGCCTGTAATCCCAGCACTTTGGGAGGCCAGTGCGGGCAGATCACGAGGTCAGGAGATCAAGACCACCCTGGCTAACATGGTGAAATCCCGTCTCTAGTAAAAGATACAAAAAATTAGCCAGGTGTGGTAGTGAGCGCCTATAGTCCCAGCTACTTGGGAGGCTGAGGCAGAAGAATGGTATGAACCCAGGAGGTGTTGCTTGCAGTGAACAGAGATCGCGCCACCGCACTCCAGCCTAGGTGACAGAGCGAGACTCCATCTCAAAAAAAAAAAAAAAAACTTCTGGGCTCACGTAGTCCTCCAATCTCAGTCACCCAAGTAGCTGGGACTATAGGCATGTACAACCATGCCCAGCTAAATTTTTTTTTTCTTTTTTGAGACAGAGTCTTGCTCTGTCGCCCAGGCTGTAGTGCAGTGGCATCATCTGGGCTCACTGCAACCTCCGCCTTCCAGGTTCAAGTGATTCTCCTGCCTCAGCCTCCTGAGTAGCTGGGATTACAGGCACCTGCCACCACGCCTGGCTAATTTTTGTATTTTTAGTAGAGACGGGGTTCTACCATGTTGGCCAGGCTGGTCTCAAACTCCTGACCTCAGGTGATCTGCCCACCTCCGCCTTCCAAAAAGTGCTGGGATTACCGGCGTGAACCATGGCGCCCAGCCAGAAGATAATTTTTTTTTTTTTCTTAAATTTTTGTAGAGAAAGGGTCTTACTAATGCTGATCAGGCTAGTCTTGAACTCCTGGCCCCAGGAAATCCTCCCATCTCGGCCTCCCAACCAAAGTGGCGGGATTACAGGCATGAGCCACCAGAGCTGACCCAGAGTTTTTCTTTATACAGCTTTTGAGCTGTAAATAAAGTTAATCTCCCATGCTGTAAAAATATTTTTTTTTTGAGTCTCACTCTGTCGCCAGGAGGGAGTGCAATGGCGCAATCTTGGCTCACTGCAACCTCCGCCTCCCGAGTTCAAGCGATTCTCCTGCCTCAGTCTCCCAAGTAGCTGGGACTACAGGAGTGTGCCACCACGCCCAGCTAATTTTTGTATTGTTTTTAGTAGAGACGGGGTTTCACCATGTTGGCCAGGATGGTTTCAATCACTTGACCTCGTGATCCACCCGCTTCGGCCTCCCAAAGTGCTGGGAAAATATCCATATTTTTAAGGAATTGCAAAAAATTACAAATAATAAACACAAGATTTTTCTTAAGACCTTTCATTGTTATGTTTCACTAAAAACAACTACAATTTTCAAATAAACACATGTATAAAAGAAAAATAAGTAACTGCAGTTTTCTTTCCCAAGCCACTTAATACTTGTAATTACATTTACAATAAAACGCAACCTTCCCTAAACCAAAGCTAAGTTTGGCTATATCAATAAAAGCAACTTTATGTTATTCACAAAATACTTCAAGTGGTAGACTTGGCCACCCTTAATTATTTTTATTTTGTTCTGTGCTCGTTTTCTTTCAGAAAGCCACATGATCCTATTATTCCCTTACTTAGACCAAATTTTAACTGTTTTGATTCTAATTTATTCCACATAAATCCAGATGCTCAAAGCAAAAGACACTTTGGCAGCTAAGCTTAACATTCTTTGCTTTATGAGAGCACTTGACTCACTATAGAATAAAGCATATAATTTATTATATTCAGTGTGGTTCGTGAACAATTATTAATTGAACCAAGTTAAGAAGTAATAGCAAAAATTGTCTTTCTTCAATTACCTTTAAAATAGCAGGCATGGTTACCTCCATTGAAAATGTCTCTGTGAATAGCCTGTAGAGGGCTTCCTTCACAAAACATGATCTGTTCCTATATCGGCTCAGTGCTTCTGAAATATGACTCATACTGGCTCCTCCAGCAACCTGAAAATAAAGATGTTACCAAATAGGTTTCACCATTCACATTTTTTCACCATTCATTTTTAACCACAGGGTTTTTGGGGGTATACAGTGTTTGAGACAATAATAACAAATGTTCAATTAAATGTTCCAGGTGTTGGCCAGGCGCGGTGGCTCACGCCTGTAATCCCAGCACTTTGTGAGGCTGAGGCAGGTGGATCACCTGAGGTCAGGAGTAGAGACCAGCCAATATAGTGAAACCCTGTCTCTACTAAAATTACAAAAATTAGCCAGGCGTGGTGGCAGGCGCCTATAGTCCCAGCTACATGACAAAATATGCTGAGAGAAATTAAAGATCTAAATAAATGCAGAGATATACTGGATTCAAGAATCAGGAGACTAGCGCCAGGCGTGGTGGCTAATGCCTATAATCCCAACACTTTGGGAGTCTGAGGCACAAGGGTTGCTTGAGCCCAGGACTACAAGACCAGCCTGGGCAACATAGTGAGACCTCACCTCTATTTTTTAAAACAACATGAGACTCAACGTTATTAAATGGCAATTTTCCTCAAACTGACCTACAGATTCAATGCAATCCCAACTAAAATACCAGTAGTCCTTTTTGTACATATTGACAAGTTGCTTTTATGATTTATATGGAAATACAAAGAACCTAGAATAACCAAAACAATTATGAAACAGAATAACAGTTGAAGAAGTCACATTACCCAATTTCAAGACTTCATATAAAGTTATAATAATCAAGACAGTAGGCCGGGGTGCGATGGCTCAGGCCTGTAATCACAATACTTTGGGAGGCCACCGCGGGCAGATCACCTGAGGTCAGGAGTTCAAAACCAGCCTGGCCAACATGGTAAATCCTCACCTCTACTAAAAGTACAAAAATCAGCTGGGCATGGTGGTGCATGCCTATGCCTATAGTCCCAGCTACTAGGGAGGCTGAGCCAGGAGAATCACTTGAACCCGAGAGGCAGAGGTTGCAGTGAGCCGAGATCACACCACTGCACTCCAGCCTGGGTGACAGACCAAGACTCTGTCTCAAAAAAAAAAAAAAAAAAAAAAAAAGACAATATAGTATAAGTATAGACGAACAGATAAAAATAAAGAGCCCAGCTGGGTGCAGTGGCTCACAACTGTAATCCTAGCACTTTGGAAGGACGAGGCGGGCAGACCACGAGGTCAGGAGATAGAGACTATCCTGGCTAACACGGTAAAACACCATCTCTACTAAAAATACAAAAAATTAGCCAGGCGTGGTGGTAGGTGCCTATAGTCCCAGCTACTCTGGAGCCTGAGGCAGGAGAATGGCGTGAACCCAGGAGGCGGAGCTTGCAGTGAGCAGAGATCGCGCCACTGCACTCCAGCCTGGGCGACAGAGCAAGACTCTGTCTCAAAAAAAATAAAAAATAAAGAGCCCAGTAACAGACTCACACATATACAGACACCCAATTTTCAACAAAGATGCCAAGTTAATCCAAGGGGGGAAGAGAGAATCCTTGGTGGTGAGCCAAGATCGGACCACTGCACTCCAGCCTGGGCGACAGAGCAGGACTCGACTGTCCCAAAAAAAATTTGGGGATCTCGGCTCACAGCGGAGTTGCAGTGAGCTGAGATGGTGCCATTGCACTCCATCCTGAACAACAGAGTGACTCTGTCCCAATAAAAAATTAATTAATTAATTAATTTACAACAATTGCTAATTTCAAATAAAAAGAATAAAATATTAACACAACTAATGAGTATACAAATCACTTTATTCTCTTCCCCTACAAAGAACTAAGGAGGTATTATTATAAAGAAAGAGTTATTTTAAAACAACAGCTCTGGGCCAAGCATCGTGGCTCATGCCTGTAATCCCAGCGCTTTGGGAGCCCAAGGCGGGTGGATCACCTGAGGTCTGGGAGTTCGAGACCAGCCTGACCAACATAGCGAAACTCTGCCTCTACTAAAAATACAAAAAATTAGCCAGGTATGGTGGTGCACACCTGTAATCCCAGCTATTCCGGAAGCTGAGGCAGGAGAATCGCTTGAACCCGGGAGGCGGAGGTTGCAGTGAGCCGAGATTGAGCCATTGCACTCCACCCTGAGCAACAAGAGCACAACTCAGTCTCCAAAAAAATAATAATAATAATAATCAGGCCAGGAGCGGTGGCTCACGCCTACAATCCCAGCACTTTGGGAGGCTGAGGCGGGCGGATCACTTGAGGTCAGGAGTTTGAGACCAGCCTCAACATGGGGAAACCCCATCTCTACTAAAAATACAATATTAGCCAGGTGTAGTGGTGCATGCCTGTAATCTCAGCTACTCGGGGGGCTGAGGCAGGAGAATTGCTTGAACCTGGGAGGCAGAGGTTGCGGTGAGCCGAGATCGAGCCATTACACTCCAGCCTGGGCAACAAGAGCAAAAACTCCACCTCAAAAAAAAGATAAATAAATAATAATAATAATAGCTCTGAACCTTGGCTCTAAATTATAATTAGCTGGGAGTTTTTTTAAAATCCTGATGCCCAGGCCAAGTCCCAGACCAATTAAATCATAATCTCTGGGGGACATGACACAGGCATCAGTAAAGCTTCCCGGTGATTACAATGTACATCTAAGGTAAAGAACCACTGTTTTAAAAATATATATTCCTAGCCACATATATTTAAACATATGTTCAAAAGTAACACCATGAGCCAGGCACAGTGGCACGTGTCTGTAGTTCCAGCTACTTGGGAGGCTGAGGCAGGAGGACTACCTGAGCCCGGGAGTTCTGGGCTGTAGTGTGCATGCCAATTGGGTATCCACACCAAGCCCAGCATCAATATGTTAAGCTCCTAAGAGCAGGGGACCACCAGGTTGCCTAAGGATGGGTGAACTGGTTGAAGCCGGAAATGGAGGTCAAAACTCCCATGCTAATCAGTAGTGAGGTCATGCAACATAGTGAGACCTTGCCTCTAAAAATATTAAAATTTTAATTTAAAAATTTTAAAAATGAATAAAAAATTAACATCATGTGCATCTATAGACTTACCCCATCATCCCATCAATGCTCAATACTTTTCTCTTAGGTAATCTTTTTTTTTTTCTTTTTTTGAGACAGAATCTCACTCTGTCACCTAAGATGGAGTGCAGTGGCGCGACCTCAGCTCACTGCAACTTCTGCCTCCCAGGTTCAAGCGATTCTCCTGGCTCAGGCTCCTGAGTAGCTGGGATTACAGGGGTGTGCCACCACATCCAGCCAATTTTTGCATTTTTAGTACAGAAGGGGTTGGCTAGGCTGGTTTCCAACTCCTGATCTCAAGTGATTCACTCGCCTTGACCTCTCAAAGTGTTGGGATTACAGGCGTGAGCCACCATGCCAGGCCATCTTAAGTAATCTTTCTAAAATTGCTTTTCGTATGATGTAAATGTTCTAAAGAACAACAACAAAAACCCCAAAATGTAAAATTGCTTGTCAACACTTCACCCAAAAATAATGTTAGCCATGTTGATCACATACCTTATCCATTATATTCTGCTCTTCACAGAGGTGAAGAACACAAGTTTTAGAGTCATAAAGACTTTGGCACAGGTCCCCGCTCTAGCACTTAATAGTTCCACGATTGTGGGTAAGTTGCTAAACCTCCTCAAGCGTCCACTTTCCTCATCCGTGTAAAATGGGAGGATGAAAGGAGAAAACCACATGCAGAGCATGGTGCCCGGCACATAACAGGGAACATATAAATGGTCCTGATCGCCGGGTGCAGTGGCTCACTCCTGTAATCCCAGCACTTTGGGAGGCCGAGGCAGGCAGATCACCTGAGGTTGGGAGTTCGAGACCACCCTGGCCAACATGGTGAAACCCCGTCTCTACTAAAAATAAAAAACTAGCTGGGCATGGTGGTGCATGCCTGTAGTCCCAGCTACTCGGGAAGCTGAGGCAGGAGAATCACTTGAACCCAGGAGGCAGAGGTTGCAGTAAGCCGAGATGGCACCACCGCACTCCAGCCTGAGTGACAGAGGGATACTCTATCTCAAAAAAAAAACAACAGTCCTGATTATCAAGCCAACAAGGAGACATGGAGGCTGGGACTATATCTTCTTTTTTTTTTTTTTGAGACTGAGTTTCACTTTTGGCCAGGCTGGAGTGCAGTAGTGCAATCTCAACTCACTGCAACCTCCACCTCCCAGGTTCAAGCGATTCTCCTGCCTCAGCCTCCCAAGTAGCTGGGATTACAGGCGCCCACCACCACACCAGGCTAATTTTTGTATTTTTAGTAAAGACCAGGTTTCACCATGTTGGCCAGGCTGGTCTCGGACTCCTGACCTCAAGTGATCTGCCCGCCTTGGCCTCCCAAAGTGCTGGGATTACAGGCGTGAGCCACCGTGCCCAGTCTATATCTTAATATTATATTCTCACGTGTGGCCGGGCACAGTGGCTCATGCCTATAATCCCAGCACTTCGAGAGGCCGAGGCAAGCAGATCACCTGAGGTCAGGAGTTCGAGACCAGCCTGACCAACATGAAGAAACCCAATCTCTATTAAAAATACAAAACTACCCGGGCGTAGTGGAACATGCCTGTAATCCCAGCTACACGGGAGGCTGAGGCAGGAGAATCGCTTGAACCCAGGAGGCAAAGGTTGCAGTGAGCCGAGATCGCGGCATTGTACTCCAGCCTGGGCAACAAGAGTGAAACTCCATCTCAAAAAAAAAATAATAATATTCTCACAACCTTCCACATAGTAGGTGCACAATAATCGTTAATTATTAAATAAGCTCTTTAAGGATTTTTTTATCTGTCTCTGTAACCCTAATACCTAGTAAAAATTCTGGTCTATAGCACGAGTTTAATAATGTTCTAAACAAATGAAATAAAACTTATTCAGATAAGAACAAACCCTCAAGCCTTGCTTTGTAGTAAAGAAGTCAGAATAGCCAGCATCTGTGGCCAATAGTCCCACAAATTGCATGGCAGGCCGCTGTCGTATAAACAGTTCTACAGCTTCATCAGTGATGCAATTGCCCCCAGAAATATCCAAAGACACAACATTGGGCAGGATATCCTTCTGCTGCAGCAAATGAAAAGCTAGGTCTGATTTGAGTTGCCTGTGATCAGAAATATCAAGGTGAAGCAGACATTTAAGTTCTCTAATGACTGCAAGAATTTGTGGTTTGGTCATGGTCAGGCATTTCAGATAGTGCATTGTGAGAGACTTCAATCGATCCTTACAGGTAAGCAGTGCAGAAATATCAGTGACTAGAGTATTAGAGATATCTAAGCTTTCCAGTCTTGGTAACTGAGAAACATTAGCCAGGTCTTCAGTATGAAAACAAACATTAAAAACACTTAAAATGCGAAGACCAGTGAGCTGACTAAAGAACAGTAATCTTGAATTTTGAGGGATGCTTGTTGAGTCTAACAGGAGACACTGGAGGTTTTGCTGGATCCAGCTATTGCTGCAGAGTCCACTTATGATGTCTGGAACTGGGAGGTCAGGGTGCACTGCAGTAGCATTCAGTTCAATGAGCTTATGATGGCAGAAGGCTTTTATGAATGCAGCTGTAGAGATTTTAGCTTTTTGGATATTGACCAGCTTCAGTTTCATTTGGTTGCCTCGGAAAATGCTTGCTGTTCTGTCAGTCAGCTTGCCTATAAAAGAACCAGAACCAACTTGTAATGACAACTAGATCTCATGTCTTTCCAGGATAAAATGTGGCAAATAATTAAGACAGATGTTAATAGTAACAATAATGACAACATTTACTGCTCTGTGCTAGCATTGTTCTAAACTCCTTTAATAAGATGATTATCTCATGTATTCTTTGCATTAATACTATAAAGGAATTATTGTTACTACTACTATGTAGCTGAGGAAACTGAAACTTGAATAGGTTAAGTAATTTATCCAAGGTCACCATCAGAATCAGGAGTCAACCCCAGTTTGGCTGTAGAGCCCAAAATTTTATCTACAGTAACCTTGCTCACAGAAAGGAAGAACAAAATAAAATAGGTAGATAAGTACAGGATATACAATATACAAGTACCACTACTAATATTATTTTTAACCAAATTAGTAGATAATATTTGACAAGTAACTTACCTCTCTGGGCCTCATTTTCCTCATCGTTAAACGAATGGGTTGTCCTATTTTTCATTCACTACACATCTTTTTTTTTTTTTTTTTTTTTTTTTTGAGATGGACTCTTGCTCTGTCGCCCAGGCTGGAGTGCAGTGGGGGGATCTCGGCTCACTGCAACCTCCACCTCCCAAGTTCAAGCGATTCCCGTGCCTCAGCCTCCCAAGTAGCTGGGACTACAGGCATGAGCCACTGCACCTGGCCTACTACACATCTTCTATGGTGAGATCCTATGTTATGTAACAGGCACGTAAAGTAATCAGACACCTGTGACCACAAGGAATTCAGTATAGGGAGGCATACCAGGTAAATAAATAAGAACAGTAGCGTGCTATGTGTAGTAGTGGTATGTACCTGGTATTGAATTTGCACAGATGAGACCGACTTAACTTTGAGGAAGGTTTTAAAGACAAAATCAGTTTGCCAGGGGGAGGGTGAATATGTCGAAGAAATGGAAGACACAGAGCAGCAAAGCACTCAAAACGCAGAACAGCACTACTGGAACATAGGGCCTGTTGGGGGGCATGGCTGGAAGCAAGGATGAAGAGGATGGTAAAAGGCCTGTCCACAAAGCTAGGAAATTCAAACTTTTACCCTATGGACAATGAGGAACAATTCAAGACTTTTTGAGCAGAAAATGAATGGTCTTTTTTTTTTTTTTTTTTTTGAGACTGAGTTCTGCTCTTGTCACCTAGGCAGGAGTGCAGTGGCGTAATCTCGGCTCACTGCAATCTCCACCTCCTAGGTTCAAGTGATTCTTCTGCCTCAGCCTCCCCAGCAGCTGGGATTACAGGCACCTGCCACCATGCCCGGCTAATTTTTGTATTGTTAGTAGAGACGGGGTTTCACTATGTTGGCCAGGCTGGTCTCAAACTCCTGACCTCAGGTGATCCACCCGGCTCGGCCTCCCAAAGTGCTGGGATTACAGGCGAGAGCCACTGCACCTGTCCGGTCATCACATTTTGATGTAGCTTCTTTAAAAAAAAAAAAAAAGAGGGTTATAATTACATTTTTAGAAATACCAATTTTGTGACAGAGTAAAGAATTTAGGGCCAGGCACAGTGACTCATGCCTGTAATCCCAACACTTTGGGAGGCCAAGGCGGGTGGATCACTTGAGGTCAGGAGTTCAAGACCAGCCTGGCCAACACGGTAAAACCCCATCTCTACTAAAAATACAAAAGTTAGCCGGGCGTGGTGGTGCACACCTGTAGTCCGAGCTACTCAGTCGCTGAGGCACGAGAATTGCTTGAACCTGGGAGGGAGGCAGAACAGTGAGTCGAGTTGGTGCTACTGCACTCCAGCCTAGGGGACAGACTGAGACTGCCTCTAACCAAAAAAAAAATAAGAGAGAAAAAAGAAAAATTTAAGCTGTGCACAGTGGCTCATGCCTGTAATCCCAGCACTTTGGGAGTCCCAGGTAGGTGGACTGCTCAAGCCCAGGAGTTTGAGAGCAGCCTGGGCAACATGGGGAGACTCTGTCTCTACAAAAAAAAAATTTTATTTAGCCAGGCATGGTAGTGCACACCTGTAGTCCCAGTTACTCGGGAGGCTGAGACAGGAGGATCACTTGGGCCCAGGAATTTGAAGTTACAGCAAACCATGATCACACCACTGCAGTCCAGCCTGGGCAACACAGTGAGAACCTGTCTCAAGAAACATAAAATAGCTCCCTCCCTCCCTTTCTTTCTTTCTTTCTGATGGTCTCCCTCTGTTGCCCAGGCTGGAGTGCAACGGCATGATCTCGGCTCACTGCAGCCTCCCTGCCTCGGGCTCCCGTGATTCTCCTGCCTCGGCCTGCCGGATACCTGGGATTGCAGGCGCACACCACCACACCTGGCTAGTTTTTGTATTTTTGGTGGAGACGGGGTTTTGCCGTGTTGGCCAGGCTGCTCTCCAACTCCTGACCTCGAGTGATCTGCCCGCCTCGGCCTCCCAAAGTGCTGGGATTACAGACGGAGTCTCGCTCACTCAATGCTCAATGTTGCCCAGGCTGGAGTGCAGTGGCGTGATCTCGGCTCGCTACAATGTCCACCTCCCAGCCGCCTGCCTTGGCCTCCCAAAGTGCTAAGATTACAGCCTCTATCCGGCCGCCACCCCGTCTAGGAGGTGAGGAGCGTCTCTGCCTGGCCGCCCATCGTCTGGGATGTGAGGAGCGCCTCTGCCTGGCCGCCCCGTCTGGGAAATAAGGAGCGCCTCTGCTCGGCCGCCGCCCCATCTAGGAAGTGAGGGGCGCCTCTGCCCGGCCGCCCCGTCTGGGAAGTGAGGAGCGCCTCTGCCCGGCCGCCCCATCTGGGAAGTGAGGAGCGCCTCTGGCTGGCCACTGTGCAACCTTCCAGGTGTGAAGTGACAGCCTTCGTTGTAGAATGAATGAAGACACTGGCACTGATTATATAACACCTTGGCACTATCTCGTCGTTGATGGTGGAGGTATTGGAATTACAGAAGAAAGCAAACACACAAATTTGACTAAAGGCGATTTTGTGACTTCTTTCTATTGGCCCTGGCAAACCAAGGTTATTCTGGATGGAAATAGCCTTGAAAAGGTGAGATATATATATATATATATATATATGAACGTATCTGAATTTTTTTCCCCGTATAATTCTTACTTTGTGCATTTGATATTCAGTTGTGTTTATAATCATGGAAAAATAAAAGCATATATTTTCTTTAAAAAAAAATAAAATAAAATAGGCTGGGTAGGCCGGGCGCGGTGGCTCACGCTTGTAATCCCAGCACTTTGGGAGGCCGAGGCGGGCGGATCACGAGGTCAGGAGATCGAGACCATGGTGAAACCCCGTCTCTACTAAAAATACAAAAAATTAGCCGGGCGTGGTGGCGGGCGCCTGTAGTCCCAGCTACTCAGAGAGGCTGAGGCAGGAGAATGGCGTGAACCCGGGAAGCTGAGCTTGCAGTGAGCCTAGATTGCGCCACTGCACTCCAGCCTGGGCGACAGAGCGAGACTCCGTCTCAAAAAAAAAAAAAAAAAAAAAAATAGGCTGGGTGCAGTTGCTCACGCCTGTAATTGAAGCACTTTGGGAGGCTGAGGCAAGCAGATTACCTGAGGTCAGGAGTTTCAGATCAGGAGTTCAAGACCAGCCTGGCCAACACCGTGAAACCCATCTTTACTAAAAATACAAAAAGTTGGCAAGGCATGGTGGCAGGCCCCTGTAATCCCAGCGGGAGGCTGAGGCAGGAGAAATGCTTGAACTTGGGAGGCAGAGGTTGCAGTGGGCTAAGATCGCGCCATTGCACTCCAGCCTGGGCAACTCTTAAGAGCAAAACTCCATCTCAAAAAAATAAAAAATTACAAAATGAAAGTAGCAGCATTCATTGAGATAGGAAGAAAATCAGGAGAATATGATGACTCAGCTGCCCAGAGAAAAGTGCAGGACACCAAGGGAATAATTGGTAACATGATTCAAAAGTTTATGATAAAGGGCTGGGAACTCTGGGGAATGACAGTAGACGAGGTAAAATAAACCAAGGAAAATCAATCAAGGAGTGTTCAGAGTATCCAATATAGGACCTTAAGAAGCACAAAATATGGCTGGGCACCGTGGCTCACACCTGTAATCCCAGCACTTTGGGAGGCCAAGGCGGGCGGATCACAAGGTCAGGAGATGGAGACATCCTGGCTAACATGGTGAAACCCTGTCTCTACTAAAAATATTTTTAAAATTAGCCAGGCGTGGTGGGGGGTGCCTGTAGTCCCAGCTACTCGGGACGCTGAGGCAGGAGAATGGCGTGAATCCAGGAGGCGGAGCTGGCAGTGAGCTGAAATCGCGCCACTGCACTCTAGCCTGGGCAACAGAGCAAGACTCCATCTCAAAAAAAAAAAAAAGGAAGAAGAAGCACAAAATACTTAAGGTGCAGATAGAAAAACAGGAGGAAATTGTGGAAGAGTAATCCAGGATACAAGAAAAAAAACAAAACAGAAAACTAGGCCAGGTGCAGTGGCTCACGCCTGTAATCCCAGAACTTTGGGAGGCCGAGGTGGGCGGATCACAAGGTCAGGAGATCAAGACCAACCTGGCTAACACGGTGAAACCCCGTCTCTACTAAAAATACAAAAAATTAACTGGGCGTGGTGGCGGGTGTCTGTAGTCCCAGCTGCTGGGAGGCTGAGACAGGAGAATGGTGTGAACCCGGGAGGCAGAGCTTGCAGTGAGCCGAGACTGCACCACTGCACTCCAGCCTGGGCGATAGAGCGAGACTCCGTTTCAAAAAAAAAAAAAAACACAGAAAACTATTCTAAACCAGAAAGGTGAAGGAGAATAATGACCACTAAAAGTCAAACCAACAAGAAACTCTGATAATTTTTTTTTTTTTTTTTTTAGACAGTTTCACTCTTGTTGCCCAGGCTGGAGTGCATGGTGCAATCTTGGCTCACCGCAACCTCCACCTCCCAGCTTCAGGTGATTCTCCTGACTCAGCCTCCCGAGTAGCTGGGACTACAGGTGCCCGCCACCACACATGGCTAATTTTGTATTTTTAGTAGAGACGGGGCTTCTCCATGCTGGTCAGGCTGGTCTCAAACTCCCGACCTCAGGTGATTCGCCTGCCTCAGCCTCCCAAAGTGTTGGGATTACGATTTTTTTTTTTTTTTTTGAGACGGAGTCTTGCTCTGTCGCCCAGGCTGGAGTGCAGTGGTGCATTCTTAGCTAACTGCAAGCTCCGCCTCCCAGGTTCA
Source organism: Symphalangus syndactylus (assembly GCF_028878055.3). Taxonomy (NCBI): domain Eukaryota; kingdom Metazoa; phylum Chordata; class Mammalia; order Primates; family Hylobatidae; genus Symphalangus; species Symphalangus syndactylus. Next base: position 42,393,510 of record NC_072434.2, on the reverse strand, counting down.
TGCCATTCTCCTGCCTCAGCCTCCCAAGCAGCTGGGACTACAGGTGCCCGCCACCACACCCGGCTAATTTTTTGTATTTTTAGTAGAGACGGGGTTTCACCGTGTTAGCCAGGATGGTCTCAATCTCCTGACCTTGTGATCCGCCCGACTCGGCCTCCCAAAGTGCTGGGATTACAGGCTTGAGCCATGGCACCCAGCCTTTTTTTTTTTTTTTTTTTTTTTTAAGAGACAGAGTCTCACTCTTGCCCAGGATGCGGTACAATGGCACCATCACAGCTCGCTATAGCCTCGAACTCCTGGTTCCAAGCAGTCCTCCCACCTAGGCCTTCCAAAGTGCTGGGATTATAGGCATGAGCCACCGTGCCCAGCCACTCCCGATAATTTAATGGATCTAGACAATGATCATCCATCTGTGGCCACCACAATCACAAAAACAAACCAACCTCATCAACTCCCTGAAGAAAGCACATAGCACCACACCAAGAGTTTAAAAAACAACAACAACAAAAAAAAACCCAACATGAACTTGATCAAGCGTCTACCTCCAACGTTCAAGTGACAGGATATACAGGGATCAGAGGAACACACCAAAATCATAGCACTTATATGACAAAATCCCTATTGTGGAAAATTTACACAACAAATGATCAGTTTTATAACCTGGGATTACAGGTGTGAGTCACCACGTCCGGCTGTAATTTTTGCATTTTTAGTAGAGACAGGGTTTCACCATGTTGGCCAGGCTGGTCTCAAACTCCTGACCTCAAGTGATCTGCCTGCCTCGGCCTCCCAAAGTGCTGGGATTACAGACGCGAGGCACCGTGCCTGGCCCATAATCAATTTTAGAACCTCAAACTTTCCACCACCTCATAAAGAAACCTTATGCCCTCTAGATTTTACTTTCCTTTTCCCACATCCCTCCAGCTCTAAGCAACCACCTTCCATCTCTACAGATTTGCCTATTCTGAACATTTAATATAAATTAAATCATCCAATATGTGGCCTTGTGTGCCGAACTTTTTTCATCTAGCATGTTTTTTTTTTTTTTTTTTTGAGACGGAGTCTCACTCTGTCGCCCAGGCTGGAGTGCAGTGGCGCGATCTCGGCTCACCGCAAGCTCCGCCTCCCGGGTTCACGCCATTCTCCTGCCTCAGCCTCTCGAGTAGCTGGGACTATAGGCGCCCGCCACTGCGCCCGGCTAATTTTTTTGTATTTTTAGTAGAGATGAGGTTTCACAGTGGTCTCGATCTCCTGACCTCGTGATCTGCCCGCCTCGGCCTCCCAAAGTGCTGGGATTACAGGCGTAAGACACCGTGCCTGGCCTCATTTAGCATGTTTTTAAGGCTCACATTGTGCAACATGTGTATCTGTACTCGTTCCTTTTTATAGTCGCATATTCTACTGTATGGACATACCACATTGTATTTATCTGTTTTTCGGTTGATGGACATTTGTGTTGTTTTCACTTTTGGGCTATTACGTATAATATGCTACCATAAAGATATGTGTGCAAATTTTATTTTAAAACTTAAAAAAATTTATTCTAAAGTTTCTCTGCTCCATATGAATCTGCAGGAATGTGTAAGAGTTTCTATGTGGACATAAGTTTTCATTTCTCTGAGTGAAATTGCTGGATCAAATGGTAACTCATTATCTTTTTGAGGAACTGCCAGACTATTGTTTGTGGCTGTACTATTTTACATTCCCACCAGCAGTGTCCAAGAGTTCTAATTTCTCCACGTTCTCACCAAGACTCATCTGACATTTTGATTATAGCCATCCTAGTGGACGTGAAATAGTATCTGTTGTGCTTTTAATTTGCATTTCCCTAATGACTTATGGTGTTGAGCAACTTTTCATGTGCTTGTTGGCCATTTGTGTCTTTTTTTTTTTTTTTTTGAGACAGAGTCTCTATTGCCCAGGCTGGAGTGTGGTGGCGCGATCTTGGCTCACCACAACCTCCACCTCCTGGGTTCAAGTGATTCTCCTGCCTCAGCCTTTATGCTACCATAAAGATATGTGTAAAAATTTTAGTTTGCATTATTCTAGAAACTTGTCCCTTTCATGAAAGTTATCGAATTTATTGGCATACACTTGTTCATAGTATTCCTTTCTAATCCATTTCATTTCTGTAAGGTCAGTAGTTGTGCTCCCTCTTTCATTTATTTTGCATTTTATTTATTTTTGATACATAACTGTACATATTTGGGGGTATAGTGTGATATTTCTATATGCGTATATATATTGTGTGATCATCAAATCAAAGTATTTAGTATATCCATGACCTTATACATTATCATTTCTTTGTGGTGGGAACATTCAAAATCCTCTCCTATCTATTTTGAAATATATAATACATAGAAACCCTACTGTGTAATAGGCTACCAGAATTTATTCCTATCTAACTCTAACTCTGTACTTGTTGACTAACCTCTCCCTATTTCCCCTTTCTTCCTCTTCTCCCCAGCCTCTGGTAACTACTATTCTATTCTTTTCTTCTATAAGATCAACTTCTTTAGATTTCATGAGTGAGATCATATGGTATTTATCTTTCTGTGCCTGGCTTATTTCACTTAACATAATGTCCTTCAGGTTCATCTATGCTGCCACACATGACAGGATTTTATTCTTTTTTATGGCTGAATAGTATTCTATTGTGTGCATATTCCACATTTTCTTTATACATTCCTCCATTGATAGACACTTAGATTGATTCCATATCTTGGCTATTATGAAGAGTGCTGCAGTATATTTTTTATACATTCATGACAAATCCTTTTCTTACCTTTTGATATTTCTATGCTACAAAGTTTGCGAGTTTTTTCAAATTGTTGCAAATCTCCAAAAAAAAAAAAAACTGCAGTATATTTACTGAAAAGGATTTGTGTATGGGTGGATCTGTACAGTTCAAAGTTGTGTTTTTCTCGGGAGGCTGAGGTGGGAAAACTGCTTGAACTGAGGAGGTCAAGGCAGCAGTGAGCTATGATAGCACCATTGCACTCCAGCCTGGCCAACAGAGCAAGACCCCCATCTCAAAACAAAAACAAAAACATTATCAAGCAGAGTAAACAAAACAAAACTAAAAAAGCAGTAGCACACAAAAATGACCAAGTGGGATTTGTCCAAAGGATACAAGGTTGGTTAAACATCCAAAAAGCAATTAATGTAATATACAATATACAGGCCAGGCACAGTGGCTCATGCATGTAATCCTAGCACTTTGGGAAGCCATTGCATTACAGCCTGGGCAACAAGAACGAAACTCTGTCTCAGAAAAAAAAAAAAAAAATCCAGGCATAGTGGCTCACACCTGTAATCTCAGCACTTTGGGAGGCCGAAGCCAGCAGATCACAAGGTCAGGAGTTCGAGACCAGCCTGGCCAACATAATGAAATGCTGTCTCTGCTAAAAATACAAAAATTAGCTGGGCCTGGTGGCAAGCGCCTGTAGTTCCAGCTACTGGGGAGGCTGAGGCAGGAGAATCACTTGAACCCAGGAGGCCGAGGTTGTGGTGAGCCGAGATCACGCCACCACACTCCAGCCTGGGCAATAGAGACTCTGTCTCAAAAAAAAAAAAAAAAAAAAAAAAAAAAAAGACACAAATGGCCAACAAGCACATGAAAAGTTGCTCAACACCATAAGTCATTAGGGAAATGCAAATTAAAAGCACAACAGATACTATTTCACGTCCACTAGGATGGCTATAATCAAAATGTCAGATGAGTCTTGGTGAGAACGTGGAGAAATTAGAACTCTTGGACACTGCTGGTGGGAATGTAAAATAGTACAGCCACAAACAATAGTCTGGCAGTTCCTCAAAAAGATAATGAGTTACCATTTGATCCAGCAATTTCACTCAGAGAAATGAAAACTTATGTCCACATAGAAACTCTTACACATTCCTGCAGATTCATATGGAGCAGAGAAAGTTTAGAATAAATTTTTTTAAGTTTAAAAATGAAATTTCTACATATATCTTTATGGTAGCATATTATACATAATAGCCCAAAAGTGAAAACAACACAAATGTCCATCAACCGAAAAACAGATAAATACAATGTGGTATGTCCATACAGTAGAATATGCGACTATAAAAAGGAACGAGTATGGATATACATGTTGCACAATGTGAGCCTTAAACATGCTAAATGAAAAAAGTTCGGCACACAAAGCCAAATATTGGATGATTTAATTTATATTAAACGTTCAGAATAGGCAAATCCATAGAGATGGAAAGTAGACTCGTGGTTGCTTAGGGCTGGAGGGATGTGGGAAAAGGGAAGTAAAATCTAACGGGCACAAGGTTTCTTTCTGAGGTGATGGAAAGTTTGAGGTTCTAAAATTGATTATGGGCCAGGTACGGTGCCTCACGTCTGTAATCCCAGCACTTTGGGAGGCCGAGGCAGGCAGATCTCTTGAGGTCAGGAGTTTGAGACCAGCCTGGCCAACATGGTGAAACCCCATCTCTACTAAAAATACAAAAATTATGGCCGGACATGGTGGCTCACATCTGTAATCCCAGGTTATAAATAAATAAATAATAAAATGACCTTTTTTTCCTTTGTTTTTTTAGTGGAGTTCTTTAAGCCCAGCTACAATGGGAGGTAAGACTCATAACCATAATGAAAAGAATGGTAAACAAGACTACAGCAAGAGCATTTTGAAAAAGCGAGAGAGCAGGCTGGGCACAGTGGCTCACTCCTGTAATCCCAGCACTTTGGGAGGCCAAGGCAGGCAGATCACCTGAAGTCAGGAGTTCAAGACCAGCCTAACCAATGTGGTAAAACCCCATCTCTACTAAAAATACAAAAATCAGCCAGGCGTGGTGGGCGCCTGTAATCCCAGCTACTCGGGAGGCTGAGGCAGGAGAATCGCTTAAACCCAGGAGGCGGAGGTTGCAGTGAGCAAAGATTGTGCTACTACACTCCAGCCTTGGCGACAAGAGCGAAACTCCGTCTCAAAAAAAAAGAAAGCTAGAGAGCAGATGGATGAGTGATAATTTAGTAAGTGAAGAGTGGAAAACGAAGTCAATAGCAGGGCTATCCCAGAAGACAATTTCCATCATGGAATCCCAGAAAGAGTGAGTCTCAACTTCCAGACAAATGAAATGGAAATACTTTGTGAGAATCACAATAGAAATTGTGTGTGAAAGTGCTTTTCAAATAGTAAAGTGCTGCAAGAGCTGACTTTAGAGAAGCCTTATCACTACCTTGCCAAGTCATCACCCTGAGAAATCGATCAGCTACTTCCTGAGGGAAATTCCAATGCTCCGGAAGGCACAGTGTTCCATCAGGTCTTTCAGAACACAATTTCTCCAGGTTAGCAATCAGGACATTCAGGCAGATGTTGACCAAAGTGTAGGGAGATGCCTCTTCCTAGCAAACAAAACCCCAAACAAACTTTGTTAGAATACATCTGTAAAAATTCAACATGAAACTGGTCATGCCATATATATTCCACTTGATGAGGGTATGTGAAGATACATCTGTCATACTCTAATGATTTATATGTAATGAAACCATCTCATTCCAACTGTTAACTGAATGGAAAATTTAACCTGTTGTCCTTTCTGTTGTACAGCTGTCCCTCAAAATCTGCAGGAGATTGGTTCCAGAACTCTCTGACCAGTATCCACAGATGCTCAAGTCTCCTTATATAAAATGGGGTAATGTTTGCATACAACCTATGCAGACATTCTCATATACTACAAATCATTTCTAAATTACTTATAAACACTAATACAGTATAAATCCTTTATACTGTATTGTTTACAGAATGACAAGAAAAAAGTCTGTACATGTTCAGTACGGATGCAGGTATTTTTCCCCAAATATTTTCCATCCAAAGTTGGCTGAATTCACATATACTGAACCCATAGTCAGAGAGAACATATTGTATCTTGAAAAACATTAAGTTCTTTTTTTCTTTTTTTTGAAACAGGGTCTCACTGTCGCCTAGGCTGGAGTGCAGTGGCACAATCACAGCAACTTTGACTTCCCCAGTCAGGTGATCCTTCCACCTCAGCCTCCTGAGTAACTGGGACTACAAGCCCATGCCACCACGCCCAGCTAATTTTTTGTACGTTTATTTATTATAGAGTCCCACTTTGTTGTCCAAGCTAGTCTCGAAACTCGTGGTATCAAGAGATCCTCCCACTTCAGCTTCCCCAAGTGCTGGATTACAGGCATAAGCCACCACACCCAGCCCCAATATTAAGTTCTCTTAATCCTTTACTTATCACCTGTTCTGTGCTAGCCACTGAAAATACAGAGATGGGTAAGATACGGTTCTAGTCCCTTTAAAGCTAAAGTTTAGTGAAGAATACAAACAAGAAATCTGACAATTTCAATGCAACATTTGGGACACTCCAAGCAGAGATCACATGGTCATTCACTCAAAAAAGATGTATTCATTGATTATCCTGTGTCTATTCTCAAAACTGTTCACAACCTCAAACAGTGATACAGTCAAGGTCCTATGAAAGTGTAAGAAACTGACAGTAAGGTGAGGCTATAAAGGCATGTACAGATAGTTCCTGACTCATGATTTTTGGAATTACAATGGTATAAAGTAGAAACCATACTTCAAATTTTGAGTTTTGATCTCTTCCCGGGCTAGTGACATAATATGATACTCTTTCAGTGCTGGTCAGCAGAGTGAGCTGCAGCTCCCAGTCAGCCACACGATCACAAGGGTGAACAACCAATACGTGATATCTTCTTGAACACTATGCCTGCTAAACCATCAACAAGTGTCAATGGGCTCCAATGCTTAGAAGAGCAACTGGTGACCCTGTTGATGTAGCTTCTCCATCATCCAGCAATTAACTTTTAGTTCAATGCTTCAAACATTCTTCAGGCCCAGAGTGCTTTCAGCTGTGTATGTTAACAGTGAGTACCCATATGACCACTGTTTTTCACTGTCAGTATCAATAAAGTCCATGAGATATTCAACACTATAATGAAATGGGCTTTGTGTTAAGATGATTTTGCTCAACTGTAGGCTAATGTTCTGAGCACATTTAAGGTAGGCCAGACTAACCTATATTTGATAGTTTAGGTGTATTAAATGCATTTTGGACTTAGAATATTTTAAATTTACAAGGGTTTTATTGGGACATAACCCTATCATAAGGCAAAAAATGCCTTTCTCCTCTACAAAATAGAAAGGCTGGCCAAGCGTGGTAGCTGTTAATTCCTGCATTTTGGGAGGCCGAGGTGGGTGGATCACTTGAGGTTATGAGTTTGAGACCAGCCTGGCCAACATAGCAAAACCCTGTTCTAAAAATAAAAAATTAGCCAGGCATGGTGGCACATGCCTATCTATAGTCCCAGCTACTCAGGAGCCTTGAGGCAGGAGAATCCCTTGAACCCAGAAGGCAGAGAGTGCAGTGAGCCAAGATAGCATCTCTGCACTCCAGCATGGGTGACAGACTCCATCTCAAAAAAAAAAAAAGTTGCTCTAAAATTAACTGTCGGGCCAGGTGCAGAGGCTCACTCCTGTAATCACACCACTTTGGGAAGATGAGGTGGGTGGATCATCTGAGGTCAGGAGTTCGAGACCAGCCTGGCCAACATGGTGAAACCCCATCTTCACCAAAAATACAAAAATTGGCCAGGCATGGTGGCTCACGCCTGTAATCCCAGCACTTTGGGAGGCTGAAGTGGGTGGATCATGAGGTCAGGAGTTCGAGACCAGCCTGGCCAACATAGTGAAACCCCGTCTCTAATAAAAATACGAAAAATTAGCCGAGGGTGGTGGCAGGCGCCTGTAATCCTAGCTATTCGGAAGGCAGGGGCAGGAGAATCACTTGAACCCGGGAGGCGGAGGTTGCAGCAAACCAAGGTTGTGCCACTGCACACTAGCCCGGGTGACAGTGCGAGACTCCATCACAAAAAAAAAAAAAAAAATTAGGCAGGCATAGTGGCAGGTGCCTGTAATTCCAGCTACTCAGGAGGCTGAGGCAGCAGAATCACTTGAACGAGGGAGGTGGAGGTTGCAGTGAGCTGAGATCATACCACTGCACTCCAACCTGGGCAACAGAGTGAGACTATATCTCAAAAAATAAAAAATAAATAAGATAAAATTAATTAATTAAAATAAATAATAAAATAAACTGTGGGCTGGGCATCGTGGCTCACACCTGTAATTCCAACATTTTGGGAGGCAGAGGCAGACTGATCACTTGAGGTTAGGAGCTCAAGACCAACCTGGCCAACATGTTGAAACCCCGTCCCTACTAAAAATATAAAAATTAGCCAGGTGTAGTAGCTCGTGCCTGTAATACCAGATACTCGGGAGGCTGAGGCAGAAGAAACGCTTGTAGCTGGGAGGCAGAGGTTGTAGTGAGCCCAGATCGTGCCACTACACTCCAGCCTGGGTGACAGAGTGAGACCCTGTCTCAAAAATAATAATAATAAATTGGCTGTGGTAATGGTTACACATATATGCACACATATATGAAAAGTCTCCTGGTTGGGCACAGTGGCTTACACCTGTAATCCCAGCATGAAAGGCCAAGGCAGGTAGATCATGTGAGCTGAGGAGTTCAAGACTAGATGTGGAAACATGGCAAAACCCCGTCTCCACAAAAAATACGAAAAAATTAGCCAGATGTGGTAGGGTGTGCTTGAGTCCCAGCTACCTGGGGGGCTGAGGCAGGAGAATTGCTTGAGCCCAGGAGGTCAAGACTGCAGTGAGGCAATGGGCCATGATTGCGCCACTCCACTCCAGCCTGGATGACAAAATGAGACCCTGTCTCAAAAAAAAAAAATTTAAAGTCTCTGAATTGCAAAATATATATAGACACTCAAAGTAGCATCCATAAAGTTCAGCTTACAATAAAATATCAGACATGAGAAGCAGGAAAAAAAAGTCAATAGAAACAAATCCCAAAATAACTGAAATAACCTAACTGACATGAATTTAAAATGGCTATTATAATTCACGGGTTTAAAACAGAACATGAACTCAATAAAAGAACAAATACGGAATCAACAGAAAAACAGAAGATATGAAAAAGACCAAAAGAAAACGTCTAGAGTTGAAAAAAATACACCAGGCCAGACGTAGTGGTTCACGCCTGTAATCCCAGAGCTTTTGGAGGCCGAGGCGGGCAGATCACAAGGTCAGGAGATCGAGACCATCCTGGCCAACATGGTGAAACCCCACCTCTACTAAAAATACAAAAATTAGAAGTTGGGCGTGGTGGCTCACGCCTGTAATCCCAACACTTTGGGAGGCTGAGGCAGGCAAATCACAAGGTCAGGAGTTCGAGACCAGCCTGGCCAACATGGTGAAATCCTGTCTCTATTAAAAACACACAAAATTAGCCGGGTATAGTGGGGGGCACCTGTTATCTCAGCTACTCGGGAGGCTGAGGCAGGAGAATAGCTTGAACCTGGGATACGGAGGTTGCAGTGAGCTGAGACCACTCCACTGCACGCCAGCCTGGGCAACAGAACGAGACTCTGTCTCAAAAAAAACCAAAAAAAACAAAAAAAAAACAAAAATTAGCTGGGGCCAGGCACGATGGCTCACGCCTGTAATCCCAGCACTTTGGGAGGCAGAGGCAGGCGGATCACAAGGTCAGGAGATCGAGACCATCTTGGCTAACATGGTGAAACCCTGTCTCTACTAAAAATACAAAAAATTCGCCGGGCGTGGTGGCAGGCGGCTGTAATCTCAGCTACTCCGGAGGCTGGGGCAGGAGAATCGCTTGAACCCAGGAGGCGGAGGTTGCAGTAAGCCGAGATTGTGCCACTGCACTCCAGCCTGGCGACAGAGCAAGACTATGTCTCAAAAGAAAAAAACAGCAGATAGGATTATCAGCAGATCAGAACTACAAAATAAGAGATAACTAAAGATGAAGTCAGGACAATAGAAATGACTCAAACTGAAACAGAAAAAGGTTGGGAAAAAAGTTGAAAACCATGGTGCCCCAATTAAGGCACTTCTTAACCAATCTTAAGCAGCCTGTTAGAAATGTATAATTGAGGCTGGGCACGGTGGCTCACGCCTGTAATCCCAGCACTTTGGGAGGACGAGGGGGGCGGATCACGAGGTCAGGATATGGAGATCATCCTGGCTAACACGGTGAAACCCCGTCTCTACTAAAAATATTTTAAAAATTAGCCGGGCATGGTGGCGGGTGCCTGTAGTCCCAGCTACTTCGGAGGCTGAGGCAGGAGAATGGCATGAACCCACGAGGCAGAGCTGGCAGTGAGCTGAGATCGTGCCACTGCACTCCAGCCTGGGCGACAGAGCGAGACTCCGTCTCAAAAAAAAAAAAAAAAAAAAAAATGTATAATTGAAACTCTAGGCCAGCACAGTGGCTCACGCCTGTAATCCCAGCACGCTTGGAGGCCGACGCAGGCAGATCATTTGAGGCCAGGAGTTCAAGACCAGTCTGGCCAACATGGTGGTGAAACTCCATCTCTACTAAAAATACAAAAAAATTAGCTGGGCATGTTGGAGAACACCTGTAAATCCCAGCTACTCAGGAGGCTGAGACATGAGAGTCCCGGGAGGCAGGGGGCTGCAGTGAGCGGAGATCGCACCACTGCACTCCAGCCTGAGCAACAGAGCAAGACTTGGTCTCAAAAAAAGTAAAGAGGCTGGGCACGGTGGCTCACGCCTGTAATCCCAGCACTTTGGGAGGCTGAGGTGGGCAGATCACAAGGTCAGGAGATCGAGACCATCCTGGCAAACATGGTGAAACCCTATCTCGGCCGGGCGCGGTGGCTCAAGCCTGTAATCCCAGCACTTTGGGAGGCCGAGGCGGGCGGATCACGAGGTCAGGAGATCGAGACCATCCTGGCTAACACAGTGAAACCCCATCTCTACTAAAAATACAAAAAATTAGCCGGACGTGTTGGCAGGCGCCTGTAGTCCCAGCTACTCGGGAGGCTGAGGCAGGAGAATGGCATGAACCCGGGAGGCGGAGCTTGCAGTGAGCCGAGATCGCGCCATTGCACTCCCGCCTGGGAGACAGAGCAAGACTCCGTCTCAAAAAAAAAAAAAAACCCTATCTCTACTAAAAATACAAAAATCAGCTGGGCATGGTGGCATGTGCCTGTAATCCCAATCCCAGCTACTCAGGAGGCTGAGGCAGGAGAATCTCTTGTACCAGGGAATCGGAGGTTGCAGTGAGGTGAGATCACGCCACTGCACTCCAGCTGGGCAACAGAGCAAGATTCGGTCTCAAAAAAAAAAAAGAAGAAACTCCAAAAGAGAGAATTGGGAAAGAATATTTTAACAAAAAATACTTAATAAGGACAATGTCCTATACTTGGAACCTATAAAATTGCTTTGTGGTTTAATATCTATTGAAATATAGTTAATTAATTCACTGGGTACAAAGAATAGTAAAATAAATTTGATGTCTCCATTTTTTTTTTTTACTTTTAATTTTATTTTTATTTTTGAGACAGAGTCTAGCTCTGTTGCCCAGGCTGCAGTGCAGTGGCATGATCTTGGCTCACTGCAACCTCCACTTCCCGAGTTCAAGCCATTCTCGTGCCTCAGCCTCCCAAGTAGGTGGGACTACAGGCATTTACCATCACTTCTGGCTAATTTTTGTATATTTAGTAGAGATTCTCCAGGCTGGTCTTGAACTCCTGGCCTCAGGTGATCCGCCCACCTCAGCCTCCCAAAGTGTGGGAGAAACCCCGTCTCTACTAAAAATACAAAGTGTGGGAGGCTGAGGTGAGAGGACTGCTTGAGACCAGAGCTCAAGACCGGCCTGGGCAACAAAGCAAGACCCAGTCCATCTTTATTTTATGTCATTTTATTTTTTTAAGTTCAAATCAGATGCAAGATATAAACCCACTGATTTCGGAAGTAAAATAGACTCAAAGCAGAATAAACAAAAAAAGCACAATATGGGAAACTTCTAAAAACCAACAATGAGAAAAAGCTTATGATGGAGGAGTGGACACAGAAGAAAAACAAGGTATGATCACTGAATTGTCATCAAAACAAAGCGTGTCGGCCGAGTGCAGTGGCTCACGCCTGTAATCCCAGCATTTTTGGGGGGCCGAGGTGGGCGGATCATGAGGTCAGGAGTTTAATACCTACCTGGTCAATATGGTGAAACCCCGTCTCTACTAAAAATACAAAAATAGCTGGGCACGGTGGCTCACGCCTGTAATCCCAGCACTTTGGGAGGCTGAGGCAGGCGGATCATGAGGTCAGGAGATTGAGACCATCCTGGCTAACATGATGAAACCCTGTCTCTACTAAAAATACAAAAAATCAGCCGGGCATAGTAGCAGGTGCCTATAGTCCCAGCTACTTAGGAGGCTGGGGCAGGAGAATGGCGTGAACCCGGGAGGCGGAGCTTGCAGTGAGCTGAGATTGCACCACTGCACTCCAGCCTAGGTGACAGAGCAAGACTCCGTCTCAAAAAAATAAAAAATAAATAAATAAATAAATAAATTAGCAAGGTGTGGTGGTACGCACCTGTAGTCCCAGCTACTCGGAAGGCTGAGGCAGGAGAATTGCTTGAACCCAGGAGGCAGAGGTTGCAGTGAACTGAGATCGCGCCACTGCACTCCAGCCTGGCAACAGAGCGAGACTCCGTCTCAAGGAAAAAAAAAAAAAAAACCAAGTACGGTACGGGGAAACACTGTCAGATGCATGAAAACATCTTTCAAATATGAAAATGAAATATATTCTCAGATAAACAAAAGCAGAGACAACTTGTTGCCAGCTCATATGCTATGAGAAATATTAAAAGTTCTTTAAGCTAAAAAAAAAAAAAAAAAAAAAAATGACAGGCTGGGCACGGTGGCTCATGTCATGCCTGTAATCCTAGCACTTTGGGAGGCCAAGGTGGGCCGATCACCTGAGGTCGGGAGTTCGAGGCCAGCCTGACCAATATGGAGAAACCCTGTCTCTACTAAAAATACAAAATTAGGCCAGGCACCATGGTTCATGCCTGTAATCCCAGCACTTTGGGAGGCTGAGGTAGGCGGATCACAAGTTCAGGAATTCAAAACCAGCCTGATCAACATGGTGAAACCCTGTCTCTACGAAAAATACAAAAATTAGCCGAGTGTGGTGGTGTACACTTATAATCCCAGCTATTCAGGAGGCTGAGGCAGCAGAATCGCTTCAACCTGGGAGGCGGAGGCTGCAGTGAGCCGAGATCAAGATCGCGCACTCCAGCCTGGGCAACAACAAAACACCTGAGGTCGGGAGTTTGAGACCATCCTGACTAACAGAGTGAAACCCTGTCTCTACTAAAAATACAAAAATTAGCCGGGCGTGGCAGCATGTACCTGTAGTCCCAGCTGCTGGGGAGGCTGAGGCAGGAGAATGGCGTGAACCCAGGAGGCGGAGCTTGCAGTGAGCCGGCAATGCGCCACTGCACTCCAGCCCGGGTGACAAAAAAAAAAAAAAAAAAAGTAAATGTGAACAGACAAAAATGTAATTTTAAAGCCTAGAGATGTGGCTCCCAAGCTTTTTGGTCCTAGTACTACTCTACACTCTTAAAAATTGGGTTATATCTATCAACATATACCACGTTAAAAATTAAATCTTAGCAATCTTTAAAATATACAGTAATTCACTTAGAAAAAATTTAAAACTCAGAGCATGTTAACATAGATAACATTTTTTAAAATAGCCATAATTGACCGGGCACGATGGCTTGCCTGTAATCCTAGTACTTTGGGAGGCCAAGGTGGCTGGATCATGAGTTCAGGTGTTCGAGACCAGCCTGGCCAACATGGTGAAACCCCATCTCTATTGAAAATACAAAAATTAGCCGGGAATGGTGGAGTGCACCTGTAGTCCCAGCTACTCAGGAAGCTGAAGCAGGAGAATCGCTTGAAATCGGGAGGCGGAGGTTGTGGTGAGCCAAGAGGATGCCACTGCAGTCCAGCCTGGGCAACAGAGCGAGACTCTGTTTCAAAATATATATATATATATATATGAAATAAATAAGTTTAAAAAGCCATAGGTTCCAAAAGAATTAAAAACTAGCTTAGTTGAGAACAGCAGCACTGTTTTACATTTTTGCAAATTTCATTAATAGGCGGGCTAATGGAAGAGATGGGATTCTGGAGGTCCTGGGGTCCACATTTTGAAAACAGTTCTACCTTTGAGTGACCATTAAAGAGTAAGAAGGAGAAAGGGAGAGAAAGAGAGAAAGGGAGAGAAAGAACTACTAAGTCAAAAGAGAACATGGTATTTTTAATTCAAAAGAAAAGGAAAAAACAAGACAAATGGAACATATATAGCAACACAGTAGACTTAAACCCAACAATACTGATAATTATATTTACTCTAATTAAAAAGCACAGAATGGCCAGGCATGGTGGCTCACATCTGGAATCCCAGAACTTTGGGAGGCTGAGGCCAGAAGTCTGAGACTAGCCTGGGCAATAAAGCAAGACTCAGCCTCTACAAAAAATAAAAAACAGCCAGGCATGGTGGTGCACACCTATAGTCTAGCTACTAGGGAGGCTGAGGAGGGAGGATGAGCTATGATCGCAGACTGCACTCAAACCTGGGCAACAGAGTGAGACTCCTCCCTGCAAAAATCAATTAAAAATACATGTTTTAATTAAAAAAATTAAAATGTTTACTTTCCTGTCATCTGTAAAAAAAAAAAAAAAAAAAAATTCAAAAATAAAGGTTGGGTGCAGTGGTTCATGCCTGTAATCCCAGCACTTTGGGTGGCCAAGGTGGGCAGGTCGCTGGAGGCCAGGAGTTCAGGACCAGCCTGGGCAACATGGTGAAACCTCGCCTCTACAAAAATACCTGTCTCTACAAAAATACAAAAATTAGCCAGGAATTGTGGCACACACTTGTAGTCCCAGCTACTCAGGAGGCTGAGGTGAGAGAATCGCCTGAACCCGGGAGGCAGAGGTTGCAGTGAGTCAAGATTGTACCACTGTACTCCAGCCTGAGTGACAGAGCAAGGCTCCGTCTCAAAAAAAAAAAAAAAGCACAGATCATTAGGCTACATACAAATGCAAGACTGCTGTTTACAAGAGACGCAATTTAAAACATAAAGACAGTTGTTAAACACTAGACACAAGGAAACTGGAGTGACTACATTGTCAGAAAAAATGAGGCTTCTGGACAAGAATATTGCTAGAGATCAAGATGGACATTTCTTAATGATAAAAGGGCCAATTCAACAAGCAGAATTAACATTCCTAAATGCATATGAACTTACTAATAGCTTCAAAATTCATAAAGCAAAAAACTGAAAGGATATGGGAGGCCAAGGCAAGAGGATTGCTTGAGCCCAGGAGTTCAAAGACCAGCCTGGGCAACATAGGGAAACCACCGTCTTAATTAAAAACAAAAAATTAAAAGGATAAAAAGAAAATAACATGACTGTGTAGAAAATCTTTAAAAATTTACAAAAAAATACAGAAACTAAGTGACTTTGGCCAGGCTGTAGGATACAAGATCAATATACAAAAATCAATTTTATGTATTCCTATATATACACAAGGTAATATAAAGTTTCAAAAAATATTTGCTGGCCGGGCACGGTGGCTCATGCCTGTAATCCCAGCACTTTGGGAGACTCGGTCTCAAAAAAAAAAAAAGTATTTACAATAGTATCAAGAACAGGAACAAATTTAACAAAATGTGAAAAGACTTATATTAAAAACTACTAAACATTGCTAAGAGAAGGTTAAAATGACATAAATGGAAATAATTGTATGTATGTTTCATAGGGAAAAAAGTATTCATGCAATATGTGTAATTAAAATAATTAATTAAAAATAAATAAAATCCTTAACAAAGAAAATGAGATATACCCAGAACTAGACAAAGAAAATGGGTGTGAGTACTTTTGTAAAGAAATCTTGTTTCGATTCCAAGCAGCAAAAAATGTGCTTGAGACGATGCTAGTACACACGTAAAAAGTCCAAGTTTTCCATTAATTACAAATCCACAAATTATATAACGACTTTTCTAAGTGAGTTCAAAAGATTACAGGCTAGATCACTGCAGGGCATAAAGTCTTCCAACAAGGCGTTAATATGTAAAGCACAACCTTAATCAGAACATTTCCTTCTCTCTATAAATTTTGGTTCGAGCCTTCACCACTCAGTCCCTCGAGTTCCCCAAGGGTGGCCCTTGGCGGGTTTTTTCCAAAGTGGGGCCAGAGGTCTGAACACCTGAGGTGAAATTCAAGTTCACCAGCAAGTCAACTAAATTTCAGAGCTCCCAACTTCCCTACATCGGTAAAATGGAGCCTAGCAAAGCCTACAAAAGACTAGAGGTTACCAGACTGCTTTAGAAAGGCGACACTTGACCGGGCGCGGTAGCTCACGCCTGTAATCCCAGCACTTTGGGAGGCCGAGGTGGGTAGATCACGAGGTCTGGAGTTCGAGACCATCCTGGCAAACATGGTGAAACCCCGTCTCTACTAAAAATACAAAAAATGAGCCGGGCATGGTGGCATGCGCCTGTAGTTCCAGCTACTCGGGAGGCTGAGGCAGGAGAATCGCTTGAACCCGGGAGGCGGAGGTTGCAATGGGCCCAGATCGCGCCACTGCACTCCAGCCTGGTGACAGAGCGAGACTCCGTCTCAAAAAAAAAAAAAAAAAGAAAAGAAAGGCGACACTTGACACACAGTAGGCGCTAAACACACATTCTTTGGGTTTGCATTTTGTCCAGAGCTAAGAGTAACAGGCACTCGGCAAAGGCTGGGGACGGGACGGAGACGGGAGCGGACGCGTGGAACTGAAAGAATCTCAGACTTCGGGTTCCAGTTCTCCCATCCGGACTAAGCTACTCGCCCGGCCCCCGGCCCAAAGGCCTCAGGTGGTAGCGGCCAAAGGGTCACCGCCTCCGCGGGGCGCCGCGTCCACAACGCGCGTGGGGAAATGGTCAAGGTTTGGGGCTTTTGGGTTCATGACTGTAAAAACACCGTCCACTACGGGCCAAGCCGAGTGCCATGCCCTGCACCTACGTCTAAGCTCACAGCAGCCCGCATTGGGGCGAGGAATCCTGAGGAGGCTCGCCCGGGTCTCCGGGGCTGGGCTCTCGCCGCGCTGCCTCAGGGCGCAACTTCCACGCGCTTCGCCCGGCGCAGAAAAGCCCCCCAACCTCGCGGCGCCCAGGCCGCCTCCCCCCACAACGCACCTCCGCGGCGACGCCTGCGCCTGGAAGGGGCTCGGCATCTAGACTGCAGCCCCGCGCGGGCCACACTCCCCAGCAAGTGCCTCGGCAGCGTCCCAGGAGACTCGCCGCGCTCGTCGGAGCTGGACGTGGCGCCGAGGTCCGCGTCGCCGCCCGCACCCCGGTGCTCACCTGTACCACGCAGCAGCCCAGGGCATCCTTCTGAGCGTCAGGAGGGACGATGTTCCGGGGCGTGTGGCCTGGGTGCAAGAAATGAACCATGGCGACCCCGGCGGCGGGGCGTCAAAAAGAGAGCGAGCGTCGAGTCGGGGCCCGGATCCCGCGAGAACCGGGCGGGCGGCTGCCAGGACGCGAGCACCACGCCTGCGAGGCACACGGAGCCAGCGCCGCGCCGGGCCGGCTAGCTTTTGAAATGCCCGGAGAGGCGACGCGCACGCGGGGGCCGGCCTGCCGCAGACCCCACCCCCTCGGGCGGCCTCCTAGCCCCACCCGCCCCCCGACACGCCGCCGCCGGGGCCAACTTTCTCCTCCCGCCTCCCCAGCCTCCCCAGACCAACCTGCCACGGCCCAGCCGCTCACCCACTCCTTCCCAGCCCCGCACCTCAGGGCTTGAGAGGATATTCCCCGAGGACCGGCTGTGTAGGTTTGGGGAATACTATATATATATATATACATACACATACACATGTATATATATACATACACATACATACACACACACACACACACACACACACTCTTATATATACATACACATATATATTCATTATTTCTATATATGTATATATTTTTTAAAGCTCTGTTTCAACTCCTAGAGTCTCTGGATAAATCAAATATAAAACGAATAAAAAATATTGGCAAGTATCTACCAAAAAAACTATTTAGCTTTCTTGTTACCTAAAAAGTACCCGAGAAGACCCTTATAACCTGCTCCAAGAAAGAAACCCCGAGAGACCCTTCTAACTGTCTCCAGGAGAGAAACTCCACAAGTTAGTACGCATTAGCTAATTTGAGACAGCAATACCTTGGAAAAGGAAAGTTCTCAAGAGCATGAGCCTTGGAGTTTGAATCCTGAATTAGAATGCCCGCTTAACCATGTACTGTTTGAGAACCTGGAGCAAGATGCTTGATGTCTCTGAAGCTCAACTTCCTCATCAGTAAAATAGAATGAGAATGCTTTATCTCACAGGGTTAATGTAAGGACTAAATAATGTATGTAAAACACATCACAATGCCTTTTACATAGCAAGTCCTTGATAAGTGGATTGGATTCAGATGTTAAAATTATTTTTAAGTACTTTGCCTAATGCTTTTCTTTCATTTATTTATTCTTTTATTTAATCCACTTACTACAAGAAGAAAAAAAATCCTGTGCTGTAGGTATCATCCCCATTTTACTCACAGGGAAACTGAAGAACTGACAGTTGAATAGACAACACGTTTTTTAGCCAGCTGATGAGTGGCCAACCTGGGAGTCAAAATTGAGTTTTCTCACTGCAAGTCCAATCAATATGCTTTTCTTTTTTTTTTTAGACGGAGTCTCGCTCTGTCGCCCAGGCTGGAGCGCAGTGGCGCGATCTCAGCTCACTGCAACCTCGGCCTCCTGGGTTCAAGTGATTCTCCTGCCTCAGCCTCCCAAGTAGCTGGGACTCCAGGCGCGCGCCACGCCCAGCTAATTTTTGTATTTTTAGTAGAGACGGCGTTTCACCATGTTGGCCAGGATGGTCTAGATCTCCTGACCTTGTGATCCGCCCGCCTCGTCGTCTCAAAATGTTGGGATTACAGGCGTGAGCCACCGTGCCCCGCCAATATGCTTTTGTTAATGGTGGAGGGTGTTCATGTTCTTGGTGTCTTGAACAAAGAATTGGACAACACGCATAAACGAGGAAGGAATGAAGGGATTTTTTGAAAATGAAAGTACACTCCACAATGCCACAACGTGGGAGTGGGCCCGAGCATTGGGGCTCAAAAGCCCCGTTACAGAATTTTTGGGAGTTTAAATATCCTCTACTTGGGGTAGGCCCTATGTAAATGACGAGGATGAAGGAAAATTACAAAGTCATTTCCTCGGCTTTTGCCCAGTGGAGAAGATATTTCCTATTACAGCTGAAGTGTGAATTTCAGCAATTTTAACTTTAATATAAAACCTGGGCCGGGCGCGGTGGCTCACGCTTGTAAACCCAGCACTTTGGGAGGCCGAGGCGGGCGGATCACGAGGTCAGGAGATCGAGACCACGGTGAAACCCCGTCTCTACTAAAAATACAAAAAATTAGCTGGGCGTGGTGGCGGGCGCCTGTAGTCCCAGCTACTCGGAGAGGCTGAGGCAGGAGAATGGCGTGAACCCGGGAGGCGGAGCTTGCAGTGAGCCGAGATTGCGCCACTGCACTCCAGCCTGGGCGACAGAGCGAGACTCCGTCTCAAAAACAAAAACAAAAACAAAACCTGGTAAGTTATGAGTTATGTTCTGATAAAGTTTGACTATTTCCAGCATCGCTAGAGGTGTGGCCAACTCCACATGTCCCAGGACTTACCGAGCTGGAAAGCAGGCAAGTTAAACAATTTTCAAAAGCCAAGGAAGCAGTTTATGACCTTAAAGCATTTAGCAAACCTAATATTTGAACATAATTTTGACCACGTTTACATTTTGAAGACATTTGTATTTTATCGATAATCTTTAAACCCATCTTTATTTCCCAAAGATTACCCAAGTCACATGAACTAAATAAAAGGCATTATGTTTTTCACTTTTCTGACAAAATATTTTATTTAAGCTCTTATTATTAAACCAATTAATACAAAACGTAACACATGAGGCTGGGCACGGTGGTTTACGCCTGTAATCCCAGCACTATGGGAGGCCGAGATGAGTGGATCACCTGAAGTCAGGAGTTCAAGACCAGCCTGGCCAACATAGTGAAACCCAATCTCTACTAAAAATACACAAAAAAATTACCTGGGCATGGCGGTGCATCCCTGTAATCCCAGCTACTTGGGAGGCTGAGCCAGGAGATTTGCTTGAACCCAGGAGGCAGAGGTTGCAGTGAGCTGAGATTGCGCCATTGCACTCCAGCCCCGGTGACAAAGCAAGACTTCGTTGCAAAAAATAAAAATAAGTAAATAAAAGTGGCGGGGCGCAGTGGCTCACACCTGTAATCCCAACATTTTGGGAGGCCAAGGTGAGCGAATCACCTGAGGTCGGGGTTTGAGACCAGCCTGACCAACATGGAGAAACCCCGTCCCTACTAAAAACACAAAAATTAGCTGGGCATGGTGGCATGCGCCTGTAGTCCCAGCTACTCAGGAGGCTGAGGCAGGAGAATCCCTTGAACGCGGGAGGTGGAGGTTGCAGTGAGCCGAGATGACGCCACTGCACTCCAGCCTGGCGACAGAGCAAGATTCCCTTTCTTAAAAAATAAATAAAAATAAATAAATGGGCTTTGCCATTTCTGTCATGGGCACAAAGCAGTGGCCTGATTGTCAGTCTTCTCCTGGCATTTTTTTTTTTTTTTTTTTTTTTTTGAGACGGAGTCTTTCTCTGTTCCCTAGGCTGGAGTGCAGTGGCGCGATCTCGGCTCACTGCAAGCTCCGCCTCCCGGGTTCACGCCATTCTCCTGCCTCAGCCTCCCAAGTAGCTGGGACTACAGGCACCCGCCAACACGCCCGGCTAATTTTTTGTATTTTTAGTAGAGACGAGGTTTCACTGTGTTAGCCAGGATGGTCTCGATCTCCTGACCTCGTGATCCGCCCGCCTCGGCCTCCCAAAGTGCTGGGATTACAGGCTTGAGCCACCGCGCCCGGCCTGTCGTTGTTGTTGAGATGGAGTCTCACTCTGTCGCCCAGGCTGGAGTGCAGTGGCGCAATCTTGGCTCACTGCAAGCTCCGCCTCCCGGGTTCACGCCATTCTCCTGCCTCAGCCTCCCGAGTAGCTGGGCCTGCAGGTGCCCGATTCTCCTGGCATTTTTAAGGCCAGGAGCCAAGTGCCGCATGTGGGCAAATAACCTACAGAGCGGTTTCGCTTTTAAAATTATTGTTGTTGGCCAGAAGCGGTGGCTCACTCCTGTAATCCCGGCACTGTGGGAGGCCGAGGTGGATGGATCACCTGAGGTCAGGAGTTCGAGACCAGCCTGACCAACATGATGAAACTGTCTCTACTAAAAATACAAAAATTAGGGGCCGGGCGCGGTGGCTCAAGCCTGTAATCCCAGCACTTTGGGAGGCCGAGGCGGGTGGATCACGAGGTCAGGAGATCGAGACCATCCTGGCTAACACAGTGAAACCCCGTCTCTACTAAAAAATACAAAAAATTAGCCAGGCGTGTTGGCGGGCGCCTGTGGTCCCAGCTACTCGGGAGGCTGAGGCAGGAGAATGGCGTGAACCCAGGAGGTGGAGGTTGTGGTGAGCCGAGATCGCGCCACTGCACTCCAGCCTGGGGGACAGAGAAAGACTCCGTCTCAAAAAAAAAAAAAAAAAAAAAAAAAAAAATACAAAAATTAGCCAAGCGTGGTGGCAGGTGCCTGTAATCCCAGCTACTTGGGAGGCTAAAGCAAAAGAATAACTTGAACCTGGGAGGTGGAGATTGCAGTGAGCCGAGATCATGCCATTGCACTCCAGCTTGAGCGACAAAAGAGAAACTCTGTCTCAAAAACTAAATAAATAAAATCGGCTGGGCACGGTGGCTCATGCCTGTAATTCTAGCACTTCAGGAGGCCGAGGTGGGTGGATCACCTGAGGTCAGGAGTTCAAAACCAGCCTGGCCAACATGGTGAAACTCCATCTCTACAAAAAATACAAAATTACTCGCGCTTGGTGGCAGATGCCTGTAATCCCACCTACTCGGGAGCCTGAGGCAGGAGAATCGCTTAAACATGGGAGGCAGAAGTTGCAGTGAGCCCAGATTGCGCCATTGCATTCCAGCCTAGGCAACAGAGCAAGACTCCGTCTCAAACAAAAATAAAAAATAAATAACAATAAATTTTAAAAATGAAATTATTATTATTATTTGGAGCACAGAACAGTCCACCTGGGCACCCTGTCCTGTGTCTTTTGATACTCTATGTTTAAGGATAAAAAACAATTATGTGTTTTATTTTATGAATCAGTTTTGGAGGGCTTCTGGCTATCCTTTTTTCCTCATATTCTACTGAGATTATACAAAGCAGCATGTTGCCAGGCACGGTGGCTCACGCCTGTAATCCCAGCCCTTAGGGCGACACAGACAGGAGAATAGCTTGAGCCCAGGAGTACGAGACCTGCCTGGGCAATATAACAAGACCCCATTCTCCACAAAAAGGAAAAAAAAAAGACAAAAAACAAAAACAAAAACAAAGCAGCATGTTTTCCACAGAGTAGGAAATCCAATGGCAAGATAGTGTGTAGGTTTGAGGTGGGTGCAGTGGCTCAAACTTGTAATTAACCCCATTGGCAGGCCAAGGTGGGAGGAGTGCTTGAGTCCAGGAGTTCGATGCCAGCCTGGGCAACATAGTGAGACCCCCCTCACATCTTTTTTTTTTTTTTTGAGACAGAGTCTCACTTTTGTTGCCCATGCTAGAGTGCAGTGGCGTGATCTCGGCTCACCACAGCCTCCACCTCCTGGGTTCAAATGATTCTCCTGTCTTAGCCTCCAGAATAGCTGGGATTACAGGCATCTGCCACCATGCCTGGCTAATTTTGTATTTTTAGTAGAGACAGGGTTTCTCCATGTTGGTCAGGCTGGTCTCAAACTCCTGACCTCAGGTGATCCGCCCACCTCACCCTCCCAAAGTGATAGGCCTTCCAAAGTGATGGGATTACAGGCGTGAGCCACCGTGCCCTGCCAAACCTCATCTTAAACAAAAATTAAGAAAAAAATAGTGTGGATATTTAATCTACAAGTTGCTCTATTTGCTACCTGTGTGATTTGAGGCAAGTCATTTGACCTCAGTAGGCTTCCCCTCATCTGAAAAAAGGGAGGATAATTATCTTCCTTACAAGCTTTTTTTTTGAGATGGAGTTTTGCTAGGTGCCCCAGGCTGGAGTGTAATGGCACCATCTCAGCTCACTGCAACCTCTGCCTCCCGTGTTCAAGTGATTCTCCTGCCTCAGCCTCCTGAGTAGTTGGGATTACAGGCACCTGCCACCATGCCAGGGTAATTTTTTTTTTTTTTTTTTTGAGACAGAGTTTTGCTCGTCACCCAGGTGGGAATGCAATGGCCCGATCTCGGCTCACTGCAACCTCTGCCTCCTGGGTTCAAATGATTCTCGTGCCTCAGTCTCCCAAGTAGCTGGGATTACAAGTGCCTGCCACCAAGCCCAGCTAATTTTTGTATTTTTAGTAGAGATGGGGTTTCACCAAGTTGGTTAGGCTGGTCTCAAGCTCCTGACCTCAGGTGATCCACCCGCCTTGGCCTCCCAAGGCGCTGGGATTACACAGGAGCCATAATGCCTGGCCCTTGCCCAGCTAATTTTTGCATTTTTAATAGAGACGGGGTTTCACCATGTTGGCTAGGCTGGTCTCCAACTCCTGACCTGACCTCAAGTGATTTATCTGCCTCGGCCTCCCAAAGTGCTCGGATTACAGGCGTGAGCCACTGCGCCTGGCCTTAAATGGTTCCTTTTATAATGTGTATTAATGTTCAGGGACAAGAGAGCTAAGGTTTGTTGTTGTTGTTGTTGTTTCCTTATCTCTTAGATTTACATTCCAGTCTAGGAGACACTCTTCAGAGGCAATCCTTGACCGAGTCACTGCAAGATGAATATATTTACTTATTTATTTTTTTGAGATGGTGTCTCATTCTGTCGCCCAGGCTAGAGTGCAGTGGCATGATCTTGGCTGCAACCTCTTGCCTCCTGGGTTCAAGTGATTCTCCTGTCTCTGCCTCCTGAGTAGATGGAATAATAGTTGTGAGCCACCACGCCTGGCTAATTTTTGTATTTTTAGTAAAGACAGGGTTTTACTATGTTGGCCAGGCTGGTCTTGAACTCCTGACCTCAGGTGATCTGCCTGCCTTGGCCTCCCAAAGTGCTGGGATTACAGGTGTTAGCTTCCATGCAAAATGATGTTAAACAGCTATTCTACTGAAAGCACAGGAGTCTTCAACATCTGGCCACCAGCATCACCTCCCCAAGCCTGCTCCAAAGACTGGCTTCTGGAAGCCAAGAGCTCTTATGGCTACTCCACACTATGGCTTGCTTTTTCATAAGTTGGAGCCTGTATAAAGGCTGAATTTTGAGACTGCATTAGAGTCTTAAATTCATAAGGGATGAAAACGATTAATGTGAATGCTCAAGGTTTCCACCCTTTGCTCCCACTTCTCAATTTGTGGAGTTATGCAGATAGACCAATTCACTGGACTTTTATGATGTAGATTGACGATGCCGGACTAGAAGATAAAAGTGTAATGGGGAAAGAAAGGAACACTTCAGTTAAGAAGTGGTTAAGTCAATCAACGTAACAAAAACTTCAAGTAGGGGAAAGGGAAGAATAAAGGATGGCTTTTTATGTTTAATTTATTTTTATTTATTATTTTTTTGAGACAGGGTCTCACTCTGTCACCCAGGCTGGAGGCAGTGGTGGGATCTTGGCTTACTGCAACGTCGACCTCTGGGTCCCAGGGTTCAAGCGATTCTCCTGCCTCAGCCTCCAGAGTAGCTAGCTTACAGGCGCGCACCACCATACCTGGCTAATTTTTGTATTTTTGGTAGAGACAGGGTTTCACCATGTTGGCCAGGCTGATCTAGAACTCCTGACCTCAAGTGATCCGTCTGCCTTCGCCTCCCAAAGTGCTGGAATTACAGGCATGAGCTACCGTGCCCGGCCTTTAATTTTTCTCTTTTCTTTTTTTCCTTTTTTTTTTTTTTTTTTTTTTTTTGAAGTGATGGCACTCAACAACTTATTTGGTTCAATATTAGCTAAAGGAATTTTTCTTCCTATGTATGGCCCATAGTAACACCAGTATCTGAGAATGAAACCTCATGGAGAAGACATCTCTTGAGAGATAGGTAGAAACAAAGCCTTGGTAAGGTACAGTGTTGGCCTGTAATCCCAACTCTTTGGGAGGCTGAGGTGGGAGGATCACAAGGTCAGGAGTTCGAGACCAGCCTGACCAACATGGAGAAACCCCGTCTCTACTAAAAATACAAAAATTAGCCAAGTGTGGTGGCACGCGCCTGTAATCCCAGCTACTCAGGAGGCTGAGGCAGGAGAATCGCTTGAACCCAGGAAGCGGAGGTTGCAGTGAGCTGAGATCATGCCACTGCACTCCAGCCTGGGCGGCAGAGCAAGATTCAGTCTCAAAAAAAGAAACCAAGCCATGGTGGTATTTTTGAGATGTGGATCCAGTTCTCCAGGAAGCTCGACCTGCAGGTCAGTCATGTAAGATGATACATTTCTTCTCTTCCTTCTCCTCTTCCTTATGCTTTTTTGTTAAGCCAGTTTTTCTTGTGTTGTCTTGTTGCTGCTGCTCTTAGTAACTGAGTCTCATTTGATACTGAAATGAAAGGACATTTACTATAGTAGGTAATGAGAATCTTACCTATATTCAGATTTTCATTTTTACAAGTTGTACATAATAATATTACCATATTTACAAGTTTGATATTAGTCAGGGTTCTTCAGAGAAACACAACTGTGTGTACGTGTGTGTGTGTGTGTGCGTGTGTGTGTGTGTGTGTATGTACTGGCTCATTCGATTATGGAGGGTGGCAAGTCCAAAATATACAAAGTGGCAGGTAGGCTAGAGACTAGTAATTGCTAATATTGCAGTTCAAATAGAAGGCCATTTGCTGGAGAATTCCTTCTTGCTCAAAGAAGTCAGTATTTTGTTATCCTTAGACTCTCAACTGATGGGATGAGGCCCATCACATCCTGGAGGGCAAATTACTTTACTCAAAGTCTACCAACTTAAATGTTAATCTCATCCAAAAACACCATCACTGGATCATCCACAGTATTGTTTGACCAAATGCTGGCATTGTGGCCCAGCCAAATTGACACATAGCCGGGTGCGGTGGCTCACGCCTGTAATCCCAGCACTTTGGGAGGCCAAGGCGGGTAGATCACCTGCGGTCAGGAGTCCAAGACCAGCCTGGCCGACATGGTGAAGCCCTGTCTCTACTAAATATACAAAAGTTAGCCAGGTATGGTGGTGCATGCCTGTAATCTCAGCTACTGGGGAGGCTGAAGCAGAATCACTTGAACCTTGGGAGGCAGAGGTTGCAGATTGTGCCACTGCACTCCAGCCTGGGTGACAGAGTGAGACTCCATCTCAGAAAAAAAAGCATTGTAGTGCAGTCTGTCACTGACTTGCTATGTGACTTCAACAAACTCATTTTACTTTTTTTTTTGTGAGACAGGGTTTAGTTCTGTCGCCCAGGCTGGAGTACTTGACCACCCAGGCTCAAACAATCCTCCTACCTCAGCTCCCGAATACTCTGTAGACCTAATTTATTTATTTTTTGTAAATTTATTTAAATTTTGTAAATTTATTTAAATTTTGTAAATTTATTTATTTTTTGTTGCCCAGGCTGGTCTTGAACTCCTGGGCTCAAGCAATCCTCCCACCTCAGCCTCTCAAAGTGCTGGGATTACAGGTGTGAACCATCATGCCCAGCCACACCTATTTTAACTGTAAAATGAAGGTTCTGAAACTAAAATCACTAAGGATTCTTCCCAGCCATGGAGTCCTTATATTAATATAAGAATATAATACTTCAGTCTCTAGGATCCCCCCTCACTAAGTGCACTGAAACAATATACGTTATGCCAGTTAATTATCTCAATCTTTGTGTGAATGCCAACTCAAATCTTTTCTCCAGGAAGTCTTCTTGGACTGTCTAATGGGTGTCCAGTCTGGACTAGGTGTGGTCTCTGTCTCTCTACAACAAGTACTGAGGACTGGTCTGTAATACACTGTTATGCAATATTCATCTGTTTATTTAATATTTACTCTTCTCCAGTAAATTTAAGTTCCCTGAAGTATTTATAAGTTATGTAAGTTACAACACTTAAATAGTACTTAGCATAGGTATTTAAGGAAATGAATGTTAAAGGCCGCCGCTGAGTGGGGAAAAAAAAACCAAAAAGGAAATGGATGATGTTCCAGTATTAAAAATGTCTGCAGGCTGGGCGTGGTGGCTCACACCTGTAATTCCAGCACTTTAGGGGGCTGAAGCAAGAGGATAGTTTGAGGACAAGAGTTCAAGACCAGCCTGAGCAACACAGGGAGACAAAAAATTTAAAAATTAGCCGAGTGTGGTGGCATGCACCACGATCATGCCACTGCACTCCAGCCTGAGTGACAGAGTAAGACCCTGTCTCAAAAAATAAAATAAAAACTTCTCCAGTAAAAGTAGCCTTTTTCAGAAAGCAGTCATTAGAAGTGGATCACTAAGGAATTTGAAGTTTGCATTAATTTTTAAAGCCAAATGTCTAGAATAAAAGTAGACAAGACACCCTTTACATAAAATTTATAACATTTATTTAGGCAAAAAAAAAAATCCCAAAACAAAAATCTGTACACACAACATTAATACTTAAGTGATGTCCTGATTTAAAATATAGCATGATTCATGTACAGAATACTCCCATTCATCTGGCCATAGTGAGAACAGTGCCTTCAGTACAGATAATTGAGAGTCTTTGAAATATACACACTTGGCAATGAATTTTTTATATCCTTAGAAAGGAGTTAAACTGTTCTATCAGAATTCAAACAAAACATAACTTTTCTCACACTCGTAAGTCAGTGAGAATTTGACAGTGGGAATTCTACAAAAGCGAGGGATTTCTTAATTTTTGTTGTTGCAGATTATCTGAGAGTATAAAGTTTTTAAGGGGCCGGGCGCGGTGGCTCACGCTTGTAATCCCAGCACTTTGGGAGGCCGAGGCGGGCGGATCATGAGGTCAGGAGATCGAGACCATGGTGAAACCCCGTCTCTACTAAAAATACAAAAAAATTAGCCGGGTGTGGTGGCGGGTGCCTGTAGTCCCAGCTACTCGGAGAGGCTTAGGCAGGAGAATGGCGTGAACCCGGGAGGCGGAGCTTGCAGTGAGCCGAGATCGCGCCACTGCACTCCAGCCTGGGCGACAGTGCGAGACTCCGTCTCAAAAAAAAAAAAAAAAAAAAAATAAAGTTTTTAAGGAAAAACAATGCTCTTAAGATCCTGCTTTTATTAAAGTGTCTCAGCTTTCATTAGCTAAGTAGCTTCTTCTAGGCTGCTTAAAATAAGCTTAAAAGGACCCAATTTGAACAGTTGTTCCCAAAATAAGTCCAAAATTAAGCACATAATATTAATAAAGTAGATTTATGATTTCCCACAAAATAATTTTGATAAATTTGGATTTGGGAAATATTCTTAATAGCCATTCTGTCTAGCTGTAAAGTTAGGCTGTGCTATCCAAAAGAGCTTTACTTTAGAGTCATGAGAAACAGCACTGATCTTTGCAAAACTTACCCCAAAAAATGGGGAGAGAGAAAAACAGGAAGAAAAGTCTCTTTCTTAGGCTACCAGTCAGTTAACAAAGTATCTTAGGTTAAGATTTGGAAACCAAAGAATGCATAATTAGGAGTGTACCATATCATGCAAAGTCTATGAAATACTAAAAAAGGTAAAACAGTTACTCATTTAAAGCACAATGAGCAAATTCTCTTATCATACAGCTATTCTCATCACCGGACAAAGGTTGGTTTTGCATTATTCCTAAAATAAAACAGTTGGTGAGTGAATACTGCAAATTAAAAACTGTCAATACACAGCAAATGATAAGGACTAAACATCCATTATCCACAAACTCATTTGAAACTGCTACCATGGATTTGAGAGGGAAACCAAAGTTTGCAAACCTCTCTGGGAGCTGTGTCAAAGTTAGTATTCTGAAGTCCTAGCAATACAAAGTCCCCAAAGAAGTAAAACACAGATAAAAGTGGAAGAGCCTACATCAGCTCAAAGTAACATACTTCCTTTAACTTATGCCTTCAGTTTAATAATACTGTTTATACCACTATAAACGTTGTATAATAACCAAATAATGTAAACGTACCATTAGAGGGCAGGAGAGGGATGGGTTTCACCATATACAAGTTTGTTTCCCCTGCTACCTCTTTTCAACCTTGGGTACAGCTGTACATTGTTCTATAGGAGTAATGCGTTTAAAAACACTAAGCTAAATCTCTGGTAAATTAACCTAATTTAGCATATAAAATATGTTTTAAAATGTGCTCAAAAGGGATAGGAAGATGGTCCGATGTTATGTTGATGCATGGCATAATTAAAAACACAGCTAAGACCAGGCGCTGTGGCTCATGCCTGTGATTCCAGCACTTTGGGAAGCTGAGGTGGGAAAATCACTTGAGGCCAGGAGTTCGAGACCAGCCTGGGCAACACAGTGAGACACCGTCTCTCTCTCTCTTGCTCTCTCTTTTTTTTTTTTTTTTTTTTTTTTTTAACATAGCCAAATAAGATGACTGGGGAGAAAACAGATTAACACAAAAGGTCTCACCTGTAAGGGCAACTTCCTAAAGCTAGATATATAGAACTGATGGTTTTAAACATAAAACTTGATTATGTGGAAGTTTGCAAATGAAATATATCATGAAAGCAAATTCCCATGCAGCTTTATTCACTTCCACCATGTGTTATCTACTTAAGGTGACTAGTGCCACTATAAGGCATTACTGTCCCCGGGTGACAAGAAGCAATATTTATAGTCAATTCCTGAAACTGGGGGTCTGATATGCTTTTTTTTTTTTTTTTTTTTTTTTTTTTTTTTTTGAGACGGAGTCTTGCTGTGTCACCCAGGCTGGAGTGCAGTGGCGCGATCTCGGCTCACTGCAAGCTCCACCTCCCGGGTTCAGGCCATTCTCCTGCCTCAGCCTCCCGAGGAGCTGGGACTACAGGCGCCCGCCAACACGCCCGGCTAATTTTTTGTATTTTTAGTAGAGACAGGGTTTCACCGTGTTAGCCAGGATGGTCTCGATCTCCTGACCTCGTGATCCGCCCGCCTCGGCCTCCCAAAGTGCTGGGATTACAGGCTTGAGCCACCGCGCCCGGCCCTGATATGCTTTTTAAAAATCCTAAACTAACTAAGATCAGTAGCCATGGAGTCATTGGCTTGAGGGTAAACTAATCCTTTATACCACTTGATTTATTTTATTAATTAGTTAATAATGCAGTTAATTTTCAACTGCAAAAAGAAAAAATTATTTTGTGGAGTAGAAAGACCACAGCAATAATTACTTGATGCAAAAAATAAGACGCCTTAATTGTATTTGCTCAAATCTGTATGTTTTACTCAATGATACCAATATTTATCATTATAATCTATTTTTTAAAAATTTTCCTCATTATGCCCTAGAACACCATTATACTCTAAAAAGTCAAATTCCATTTCCTTTAGATTTACTGTTGCTTGTGGACTGATGTAGCGATATATATATATATATATATTTTTTTTTTTGAGACGGAGTCTCGCTCTGTCGCCTAGGCTGGAGTGCAGTGGTGCGATCTCGGCTCACTGCAAGCTCCGCCTTTCGGGTTCACGCCATTCTCCTGCCTCAGCCTTCCGAGTAGCTGGGACTACAGGCGCCGGCCACCACGCCCGGCTAATTTTCTGTATTTTTAGTAGAGACGGGGTTTCACCGTGTTAGCCAGGATGGTCTCGATCTCCTGACCTTGTGATCCGCCCACCTCGGCCTCCCAAAGTGCTGGGATTACAGGCGTGAGCCACCGTGCCCGGCCTGATGTAGTGATATTTTACATTGGAGCCCACCAATGATTTGAACAATGAGTGGTTCAACCCTAGTCTAAATTGTGCTTGAAATAGCACCTCTAGCCACTGAGAGATAACACTCAAAGTCACCAATAAAAGTTACATTCTAGTCTACAGGTGCAAAAGGGAGGCCTTGTAGATTCTAACTATAGATACTGGCCACTTATGCCTCATAATTCCAATATATACATCCACTGTATTTTAGCCAGATTCAGGACCTTACAGACAATTCTGTGCCTTAATTCTATACACAATTTTAGGAACCATCCTGACTGCAAAGGCACTCAAATTTTTATATATTTGGGATGTAATAAATTATTATGCTTTTAAGACTCAGAAGTATCTGGCCACTACTGATGTTCACGAAGTAGGAAATTTAGCCTGTAGTTCCAGCTACTCCAGAGGCTGAGGGGGTAGGATCATGTAAGCCCAAGAGGCTGCAGTGAGCTATGATTGTGCCACTGCACTCCAGCTTGGGCAACAGAGTGAAACTCTGTCTCTACAAAAAGAAAAAAAGTAGGAAATTTAATTTTTTTTTTCTCCCAGAAGAGTCTCACTCCGTTGCCCAGGTGGACTGCAGTGGCACGATCTTAGCTCACTGCAACCTCCACCTCCTGGGTTCAAGTGATTCTCATGCCTCAGCCTCCCAAGTAGCTGGGACTATAGGCGTGCAAAAAAGCCACCATGCCCAGCTAATTTTTGTATTTTTAGTAGAGACAGGGTTTCACCACGTTGGCCAGGCTGGTCTCGAACTCCTGATCTCAAGTGATCCGCCCGCCTCGGCCTCCCAAAATGCTTGGATTACAGGCAAGAGCCACTACGCCCACCCTTGCTTTTAAATATTTTGGATGCTTCATCTATTAAGAAGTTATTCTGAGTAAAGAAGGGATTTACTGTTTTCTGTACACTTTTAGCCATTTCTGAAAATAATTTGTAAAGACAAAAACCTAGCATTAGCCTGTAACGAAATATGCACTTTTGTCTTGAACACTATAAAACAGAAACTTGAAGCCAAACTTCTTAAATAGGCTTTCCCTTAACTACACTAGATAAAAGACCTGGAAACAGTCAACATATCTAGCAATTTCCAAACTACCACAGGCCATCTCGTTTTCTGAACTTTGTCTTAGACATTAACATACAGAAAAGAAAAAAAAAAAACTTTTAAAAGAATTCTCTATTTTGTCTGAAATAAACTTAGTCTGTGAAAATTTATCTTACACTGATAAAAATTCCTTAAGCCAATTAAGTCAGCATTAACCCAGCATTTAATATGGTTTTCAGTGATTCTAAATATCTATTTAGATATTTATTTGAGTCAGTGTCTCGCTCTGTTGCCCAGGCACCACCACACCCAGCTAATTAAAAAAAAATTTTTTTTTTGGTGGAGGTCGAGTCTCACTATGTTGCCCAGGCTGGTCTTGAACTTCTGGGCTCAAGCAATCCTCCTGCTTCAGCCTCCCAAAGTGCTGGGGTTACAAGCATGAGCCACTGCATCCGGACCTAAATGCCTACTTTCTTTTAACTCAGTTTTCATTCACATGAAGGAACTCCAAAAAAATTCAAGTCTGATTATTGTGATAATGGTATAAAATATGTTTGTCAAAAAATGTCATCAGTGAACTAACAAACTAGCTCCTTTCTCAATTAAAATGCTTCTGAGTAATCACTATAATTTTAAATCTCTATTGAAAACACTGGCCATCTATGAAAAAAATGTAGTTATCTGGGATTGTAGATTGACCTTATTCACAAAATAAAATTTTAAATGAAAATTAAGTTTCTTGGTGACTTGCTATCTCTCAAGTGCTATTACTGATATAAGTGATTCTTTTTTTTTTTTTTTTTTTTTTTTTTTGTGACGGAGTCTTTCTCTGTCCCCCAGGCTGGAGTGCAGTGGCGCAATCTCGGCTCACCGCAAGCTCCGCCTCCCGGGTTCATGCCATTCTCCTGCCTCAGCCTCCCGAGTAGCTGCGACTACAGGCACCCGCCAACATGCCCGGCTAATTTTTTGTATTTTTAGTAGAGACGGGGTTTCACCGTGTTAGCCAGGATGGTCTCGATCTCCTGACCTCGTGATCCGCCCGCCTCGGCCTCCCAAAGTGCTGGGATTACAGGCTTGAGCCACCGCGCCCGGCCAGTGATTCTTTATTATACTGTATCAGATACCTTAAGGAGAGGTAATTGTCTAAAAAATAATCCGTCAAAAATATGTGCTGTTATGCACTGCGAGTAGAATCATTACATTTAATCATTTAAAGAGTTTCTTTTCTTTCATTTTTGGCAGTGAGATGGGGACACTTTCTCTAACATGAACACATTAACAAGATACACATATTTTGAACAAGAGATTTTAACTTTTTATGGCAAAATTTACTGGTGTCAATTGTATTTTAACTGAGAGGTTAACACCATGTTGTTGTCTCTATTCCACTGAACAAAAATGACTTTGAAATAGAGGAGAAGAATAGCCAGTTTTAACTGGCGATAATTTTTTAAAATCACATTTTCACAACAATACGACATATGGAGATGTAGACAGTTAGTCTTTAACACAGAGTGCTGTAATATTTTATACTGTGGTGCTTGGGGAAATATTCCTAGAGAATAACCAGCAGTCTGTGCAGGAAGCAGCAGTCCACACTTCTAGGTATAAATATGGAGAACAAGCTTCTGCTCACCGCCTCAAGAGAGGTGGGCTCCCGAAGGGTAGCCTGTCTCATTTTAAAACCTATACCATGAAAGCAATTCCCAGTTCCTACACTCTGTTCTCCCTTCATAATTTTTCTTTCTCATACATCTTTCTGCCAGCCATCCAGGCTCCTGCCAGTGATTAGCTTCCACAAGATGATCCACATTTCCCTTCTTTCACACTAAGAAGGACATCTTATAAAAGATACACAGATAGAGAAGAAAGGCATTTTATATAGAAGCAGTATAAAATTTACAATGGAAGCAGTGTCAGAAATCAGGTCAACAGCTTATGTGAAGCTGCAAATTGACTGGAAGGGACTCTGAGATCAGAAAAGTCTGGCCTAAGGGTTCGTGCAAACTTTACCATAAAACTGTAGAATCTCAAGCACAAGTAAGTTCAAACACCGAAAGATGTGGAAAATTTCCTAAAAGGCAATGATAAAGGAAGAGACCCTTCTTGACTAATAAGTTAAAATCACAAGACAAATTAGAGACTGTTCACATGGGCAGTACTATACGGTATCAATCCCAAACTGATATTATGACTCTTGTCATAGAAACCCCCAAAACATCAGGGAGGGTAAGATATTCCAAATGGACCAATCACAAAAAGGATTCCTGTGATTCAATTATCCAATACTTATGGCTATCAATTTAGTCTGGCTTGGGGCTGTTTTTTACAGGGAGGTGGCCTCCCATGGCGCACAATGTGTTTTTCTAAGCTATCCAGAATGGCCACAGCAATCTGTTGGACATGAGGATCAGTATGTTCATGATCTTTGATGTTGTATAAATGCTGCAATCCTCCTTCTTCAATCAGCATGCTGCAATACCTTGAAGCTGAAAAAAAAAAAAAAAAAACAAACCACAAAACAGGAGAAATAGCTTTTCTTAAAACATTTGAAAATTATTCCACAAAAAAATGACATCTAGGAGCCATTTTTCTTAGCTGTTTTGTTATTGACCACTAACATGCTACAGCTTGATAAATAACCTCTATACTGATGTTATGTCTACAGTGCAAGGCCTACACATTCAATCAATAAATAGCTAACTTGATTTTTCTAACCTCAAGACATATACAATCTGTATTAAAAAAATAAAAACAATCATAACTACCTTATCTTTGACCCAAAATCACAGGTAAGTGTTGTTATATTTTTATGCATTTCCTATGCTTTTTTTTTTTTTTTTTTAGACAGAGTCTTGCCCTGTTGCCCAGGCCGGAGTACAGTGGCACAATCTCAACTCACTGCAGCCTCCGCCTCCCGGGTTCAAGCGATTCTTGTGCCTCAGCCTGGAAATACAGGCACATGCCACCACGCCTGGCTAATTTTTTTATTTTTAGTAGAGATGGGGTTTTACCATGTTGCCTAGGCTGGTCTCAAACTCCTGCCCTCAAGCAATCCTCTCGCCTCAGCCTCCCAAAGTACTAGAATTACAGGCATGAGCCACAGTGCCAGGCCGCATTTCCTATACTTTTTAAAAACTTAATGGCACTCATACTGCACATACAATTTTTAAATTTTTGAAGTATTTTATTTGCCTTTTTTTTTTTTTTTTTTTTTTTTGAGACAGTCTCATTCTGTTGCCCAGGCTGGGGTGATCATGGCTCACTGCAGCTTGCTGTGTTTCCCAGGCTGGAGTCCAATGGCACAATTTTGGCTCACTGCAACCTCTGCCTCCCGGGTTCAAGCAATTCTCCTTCCTCAGTCTCCTGGGTAGCTGGGACTATAGGCACCAGCCACCACACCTGGCTAAATTTTGGTATTTTTGGTAGAGGCAGGGTTTTACTAGGCTGGCCAGGCCAGTCTCAAACTCCTGACCTTAAGTGATCTGCCTGCCTCAGCCTCCCAAAGTGCTGGGGTTACAGGTGTGAGCCACCACACCCAGCCACATTAAAACATTTTAATACAAATAGAAGTGAATTCCATTTAAATATAAACAAAATATGCCCACAAGGTAGGAACCTAAACTATCTGAGTTGGAGACAAAATATTCTAATATTCCCCAAATTACAGTGCATTTTAGAATAAATTATTCAGGTGCTGGGCGCGGTGGCTCACACCTGTAATCCCAGCACTTTGGGAGGCCGAGGTGGGCAGATCACGAGGTCAGGAGGTCGAGACCATCCTGGCTAACATGGCGAAACCGCGTCTCTACTAAAAATACAAAAAAATTAGCCGGGCGTGGTGGCAGGCGCCTGTAGTCCCAGCTACTTGGGAGGCTGAGGCGGGAGAATGGCGTGACGTCGGAGGCGGAGCTTGCAGCGAGCCGAGATCACGCCACTGCACTCCAGCCTGGACGACAGCAAGACAACGTCTCAAAAGAAAAAAGAATAAATTATTCAGGGCTGTCATTCCATAGAGTAAAACCTAAATAATACCTAAAAGTAGTGACAAAAATAAATATTCGTATGAAAATGCACTATTATTATTATTATTTTTTTTCAGACAGAGTCTCGCTCTGTCGCCCAGGCTGAAGTGCAGTGGTGCGATCTTGGCTCAATTTAACCTCCACCTCCTGGTTCAAGTGATTTTCCTGCCTCAGCCTCCCTAGTAGCTGAGAGTACAGATGTGTGCCACAACGCCCAGCTAATTTTTTGTATTTTTAGTAGAGATGGGGTTACACCATGTTAGCCAGGATGGTCTCCATCTTCTGACTTCGTGATCCACCCACCTTGGCCTCCCAAAGTGCTGGGAATACAGGCGTGAGCCACCACACCCAGCCGAAAATGCACTATTATTTACTTATTATGTTTTATTTTCTCCTACTGAGCTGTGAAAGGTCCATTCCTTGAGTTATGAGGAAAGGAACCTATAGATTAGAGACTGGGAATATGATGGGATCAACTGTTAAGAAACTCGGGAGTCCTCAAAACCTGTGGGTACAGTAAAAAGAAAAAGACTTTAGGGCACAGACAATTTAATGTAGCTAGACAGTTTTCGATTCATGAGTGAACAACTGCTTCTGGGTAATCTAGTAGGAAGGACCAGATAAGCCTCCAGGTGGGAGTTCAGGTGGGTACAAGGCAGTTTTCTCGGTCACATCCCATTCATTGAATTATTCTTCTCTATCTGACACAGAAGAGCTTTTACTGCATTGCCTTTTTGTGGTATGCAGTGAGTTTTCATCAAAGAATACAAGAGAAGGAGCTGGGTGCGGTGGCTCATGCCTGTCATCTCAGCACTTTGAGAGGCCAAGGCGAGTGAGTTCGAGGCCAGCCTGGCCAACATAGTTAAACCCAGCCTCTACTAAAAATACAAAAATTAGCTAGGCATGGTGGCACGTTCCTGTAGTCCCAGTTACTCGGGAGGCTGAGGCAAGAGAATTGCTTGAATCTGGGAGGTGTAGGTTGTGCTGAGCTGAGATCGTGCCACTGCACTCCAGCCTGGGCAACTGAGTGAGACTCCGTCCCCCAAAAAAAAAAAAAAAAAACAACCCCAAGCAAAAATCTCACAAAATGTTACTACTTCTGCTAAAAGGATATTGGTAAAAACAACTCTCACATATCCTATACAAGGCCCTTTATAGTATGTCCCCTATTAAGGTCCAATAGAAGAAATTTAATTCATAGTTAACTGCTCGTAAAAAGTTCTCTCCCCTCCCCGTCTCCCCTGACAAGGATATGGAATGTTTCCCTCTTATATGGAGAACCATGTCGCTTTTTACTTGCAGCAGAGCCACGAAAATCCCAATGCATCGCCTACAGGTCTACATTTGACTATTTTCCCTCTATCTTAGAATTTTTTTTTTCCTTTTTGAGACAGAGTCTCACTCTGTCACCCAGGCCGGAGTGCATGGTGCCATCACAGCTCACTGCAGCCTGGCTTTCTGGGCTCAGATGATGCTCCCACCTCAGCCTCCCAAGTAGCTGGGAGTACAGGAGCACACCACAATGCCTGGCTAATTTCTTTTACATCTTTTATAGAAACTAGGTTTCGCCATGTTGCTCAGGCTGGTCTCAAACTCCTGGGCTCAAGCGATCCACTCACCTCAACTTCAGAAAATGCTGGGATTATAGGGATGAGCCATTATGCCCGGCCCCTATAATTTTTGAAAAACTATTTTTCCTTACTTCTAATTAAAACTAAAAATAGGCCAGGCACAGTGGCTCACACCTGTAAGCCCAGCACTTTGGGAGGCCGAGGTCAGCGGATCACCTGAGGTCAGGGGTTCAAGATCAGCCCAGCCAAAATGGTGAAACCCTGTCTCTACTAAAAATACAAAAATTAGCCAAGGGTGGTGGTGCAGGCCTGTAGTCCCAGCTACTCTGGAGGTTGAGGCAAGAGAATCGCTTGAACCTGGGAGGTAGAGGGTGTGGTGAGCCGAGATCGCACCACTGCACTCCAGCCTGGGTGACAAAGTAAGTGAGACTCCATCTCAAAAAAAAAAAAAAATATATATATATATATATATATACACACACTTTACTATTAAAGTGGTTCTGTGTATTTCTTGTGTCAAATCATTTGTGGAATTAGTTTATATTAATAAATAATTAGGCCACGCTTGATGGCTGACATCTGTAATGCCAGTACTTTGGGAGGAAGAGGCAGGCAGATCGCTTAAGCCTAGGAGTTTGAGACCAGCCTGGCCAACATGATGAAACCCTGTCTCTACAAAAAATACAAAAAAAAGCCAGGCATGGTGACATGCACTTGTAGTCCTAGCTACAAGCTGAGGAGGGAGGATCATTTGAGCCTGGATGTCAAGGCTGCGGTGAGCTGTTACTATGCCACTGCACTCCAGCTCCAGTGATAGAGAGAGAGACCCTGTCTCTAAATAAATAAATGAGTTGCATCATAGCTTTCAAAGAATAATACAGAACCTGATTCAAACACTTTGCTTCCTCAGAAACCATGGGTGCTAGGAGCGACATCTTGAACAACAGAATTTTGGGTGAATGAGAATTGGGCACCGGAATGTACCATAAACAATGGATCTACTTAAGACCTTTTACTCAACACATGGACTCACTGTAGTCTCCTAATCTTTAAATTCCTTGAGGTGAGAACAGTGTCTCATTCACCACTGTCATTCAGTGCCTAGTTACACCATGCTCATTCTGAAAGAATACCTTAAAGTTGGCCAGGCACAGTGGCTCACACCTGTAATCCCAGCACTTTGGGAGCTGAGGTGGGCGGATCACCTGAGGTCAGGAGTTCGAGACCAGCCTGGCCAACATGGTGAAACCCCATCTCTACTTAAAAAAAAAAAAAAAAAAAAATTAGCCGGGCATGGTGGCAGGTGCCTGATATCTCAGCTACTTGGGAGGCTGAGGCAGGAGAATCGCTTGAACCCAGGAGGCGGAGGTTGCAGTGAGCCAAGATAGTGCCACTGTACTCCAGCCTGGGGAATAAGAGTGAGACTTCATCTCAAAAAAAAAAAAAAAAAAAAAGAATACCTTAAGTTTATAACCTAAGATTGCCTTACATTTTAAGTCAGTGTGCTTAAAAATCACTTTAATACACAATTTAGAAATATCTTTCCTGGGAAATGAGAATTTCACTTAAAGAAAAAAAACACAGTTCTCTTTTTTTGGTACATACGATTCTTGCTGCAGACATGTTGCATGGCCCAAACTGCCCATAGCTGGACTCCTGGTGTTGTGAAACAGCCAAGTAATGGGAAAAATGGATTAAAGGACCTAAAGGTTCAAAAGAAAAGAATCAAAGTTACATCCCATACTTTGTTTAATTTCCTAAAGCAGTGAATCGTAAACTTTTCATTTTCAAAATTTTATCCTATTATATTTAGACTAATATAAATGAGCTATAGAATATCATTTCTTTGTCTTAACCATTTCAGAGAAGACTGCATTCAGACACGACTCAGTACAGAAGATGGAAGGGGATTAGAACATGGTACTAAAAGAGAAAAAATTTTTCCAAAAGCACTTTTTTAGTCTTAAAGATACACATTTGAAGATAAGTAGACCTTGGTTTGGAAACTAAGAAATAGAGAAATTAGGTGATAACTAACTAGTAGAACACTATGAAAAAGAGTATAATTATCCCTTCTATTTTCTACTGATCTGAATAAAAATAGGTAGAACATAAGTTGGAGAAATAAAAAAAATGTTGGCAACATCAGCACTTATGAACCAAACAAAAAAAATAAGTTGAATAAAAATTAAATACTTCAGGTAATTAGTAATTTAGTTATCAAGTTATCTAATTACAAACAGAGTTAGGCAGCCAGTATGCACTTTCTTTTTTTATTTTTGTTATTTATTTATTTTTTTATTTAATTAATTAATTTATTTTTTTGAGACGGAGTCTTGCTCTGTCGCCCAGGCTGGAGTGCAGTGGCACGATCTCGGCTCACTGCAACCTCTGCCTCCTGGGTTCACGGCATTCTCCTGCCTCAGCCTCCCGAGTAGCTGGGACTACAGGTGCCCACCACCACGCCCGGCTAATTTTTTTTTTGTATTTTTAGTAGAGACAGGTTTTCACCGTGTTAGCCAGGATGGTCTCGATCTCCCGACCTCGTGATCTGCCCGCCTTGGCCTCCCAAAGTGCTGGGATTACAGGTATGAGCCACCGTGCCCAGCCTATTTATTTATTTTTATTATTTATTTATTTGAGACAGGGTCTCGCTCTGTTGTTCAGGCTGGAGTGCAGTAAGGCAATCTCAACTCATTGCAGCCTCAACCTCACAGGCTCAAGCAATTCTCCCACCTTAGCCTCCCAAGCAGCTTGGACTATAGGGATGTGCCACCACAACCGGCTAATTTTTTATTTTTTGTGGAGACAGGGTCTCACTATGTTGCTCAGGCTGGTCTCAAACACCTGAGCTCAAGTGATCTACTTGCCTTGGCCTTCCGAAGTAGTGGGACTACAGGTGCATGCCATCATGCCCAGGTTTTTTTATTTTTTAGTAGAGATGAGGTCTCACTATGATGCCTAGGCTAGTCTCCAACTCCTGAACTCAAGTGATACTACCACCTCAGTCTCTCAAAGTGTTGGTATTATAGGTGTGAGCCACCATGCCAGGCCCAGTATGCACTTTAATAAATTATTACAAACTGTTTCCCCAACCAAACCTGGTGTTATTCCTTTTTTGAGAGTCTCATTCTGTCACCCAGGCTGCAGTGCAGTGGCACCATCTCAGCTCACTGCAACCTCTACCTCCCAAGTTCAAGCGATTCTCATGCCTCAGCCTCCCAAGTAGCTGGAATTACAGGTGTGCACCACCATGCCCCACTATGTGCACCACCACACCCCACTAACTTTGTTTTTTCAGTAGAGACAGGGGTTTCAACATGTTGGCCAAGCTGGTCTCGAACTCCTGGATTGAAGTGATCCACCCACCTCAGCCTCCCAAAGTGCTGAGATTACAGGCATGAGCCACAGTGCCTGGCCCGAATCTGGTGCTACTTCTAATTCCTTCAATGTGTCATTTTATTTTAGACCTTCCTGCATTAATACGATGCTTTTTCTTCTTAAAAATCTCCTGCCTCTCCTTATCTTTCAACACTCAGGTTACAACTCACTTCCTCTGAAAGGTGTGTGTGTGTGTGTGTGTGTGTGTGTGTGTATTTACATTTGGAGTCTTGCTCTGTCACTCAGGCTGGAATGCAGTGATGCAATCACAGCTCACTGCAGCCTCAAACTCCTGGGCTCAAGTGATCCTCCCAGGACTACAGATATGTGCTACCCTGCTGGGCTTCACCTTTAATTTCATAACATTCTATGGACATCTGGCGTAATGGTATTTTATCTGATCCACATTTGCTCTCCCTCACAAGGATATAAAATTCGTGTGTGCAGACACCATGTCTTTGTTCATCTTTGAATTTCAAGAGCATAGAACAAATTCCTAGCACTTGTCTTCAACAAATGTGAAATGAAGGAAACATGAAGAGTGATAGGTGGTAGAAAAAAGTCAAAATACTTTGCTTCTTTTAAAGCCAATACTTTTGGCTGGGTGTGGTGGCTCACGCCTGTAATCCCAGCACTTAGAGAAGCCCAGGCAGGCAGATCACCTGAGGTCAGGAGTTCAAGACCAGCCTGGCCAACATGGTGAAACCTCATCTCTACTAAAAATACAAAAATTAGCCGGGCGTGGTAGTGGGCGCCTGTAATCCCAGCTACTCGGGAGGCTGAGGCAGAGGAATTGCTTGAACCTGGGAGGTGGAGGTTGCAGTGAGCCAAGATCATGCCATTGCACTCCAGCCATGGCAACGGAGTGAAACTCTGTCTCAAAATGAATAAATAAATAACCAATACTGAGGTGCCTGAGGGAAAAATTATGCATCTCGTAGGAATGACTCTTAGGAATGATCTCTAGACTAGGTTGCT
Organism: Symphalangus syndactylus; assembly: GCF_028878055.3. Classification (NCBI taxonomy): domain Eukaryota; kingdom Metazoa; phylum Chordata; class Mammalia; order Primates; family Hylobatidae; genus Symphalangus; species Symphalangus syndactylus. Next base: position 42,351,648 of record NC_072434.2, on the reverse strand, counting down.
GGTTTACTGTTAATTATGATACTAATTACCTGTATGCTACCATCTCACACTCTGGAGTTGGCCATTTCAAAATAGCTGAATGCTGGAAGACAAAAGACACACAAGAAAGGATTACAATATTTATTTAGCACGGCATTATTTACTACATTATGAGGCTTTGATAGTTTAACCACTATGAATGTCTTTTGTTGGTATGGAATGACCCTACCAAATCATCCAGCAGAGAATTCCTCTGGCTACGACTCAATGTCCAAGCTTGTTCACCTCTGGATATTAAATGGGCAATAATTCCAGCTGCAAAGTAACTGACTTCCACTTCCACACTGTGTAGAAGACTACTGATGTGGTCTATAAAGTCTTTCCACATTAATTCAGAATGCAATTCTTGTACTTCAGCTATATTGTTCTGGAAAAAAAGATATAAAAATTAATGTAATATGTATAGTAAATGGTTAAGATAACTGTTTTTAGGCCCTGGATAACAGGCAATTCAGGAAGGTGAGAGAAAAGTATTTCCCTGAGAGAAAGTATTCAAATGAGGGCAGTTTACAGACTGCAATGAAGGTAACAGGAAGCCAAAGAGAAAGTAGCAGTTTTGTTGAAACAGAGATCATAGTTCAGGGTGGTCAAGCAGCAAAACTCTGTAGAACAGAGTGCTGGAAAGGACAAAGCTCCACACTCAGAGACAGAGCACACATGACCTGTATCCCAAATCTCTGGCTCAGTAATGACAAGGGTGAAACTCCAGGAGGCTAGGGAAAGAACTACCAGAAAGTAGTATATGAACAAATCCCAAAGTCACACAGGGATAGGAGCAGTTCACATTTCTGCTAGCCAGACTCAAGAGACCTCATAATAAGCAAAGTATTTGATAGTAGTAGGGCTAAATTATATATGAACCGTAGGGTAAAGTCTGATAAGACGCCACTCTAACAAAACAAATAAACAGGGCTGGGTGTGGTGGCTCATACCTGAGAGGTCGGGAGTTTAAGACAAGCCTGGCCAACATGGAGAAAGTCCGTCTCTACTAAATACACAAAAATTAGCCAGGTGTGGTTGTGCACGCCTGTAATCTCAGCTACTTGGGAGGCTAAGGCACAAGAATCGCTTAAACCCGGGAGGCAGACGTTACAGTGAGCTGAGATCACACCACTGCACTCCAGCCTGGGAGACAGAGTGAGACGCCATCTCAAAACAAACAAACAAACCAAAAACAGCCAAGCACGGTGGCTCACGCCTGTAATCCCATCACTTTGGGAGGCTGAGGCAGGCAGATCACCTGAGGTCAGGAGTTCGAGACCAGCCTGGCCAACATGGAGAAACTCCATCTCTACTAAAAAAATAGAAAAATTAGCTGGGCGTGGTGTCATGTGCCTGTAATCCCAGCTACTCGGGAGGCTGAGGCAGGAGAATTGCTTGAACCTGGGAGGTGGAGGCTGCAGCGAGTGGAAATCGTGTCACTGCGCTCCAGCCTGGGCAACAGAGCAAGACTCTGTCTCACACACAAAAAATAATAATAATAAAATAAAATAACATAAACAAGCTTCAAGAGGAGCAACTTGATCTGCAAGTTAACTGCATGCAAGAACAAAGCATAAGACCCTTTAGAGAAAAATAATAAAACCTAGCAATCACCAAGTTACATTTCACAAGGACTGGCATCCAATAAAAAAATTACCAGGCATACAAAGGGGCAGAAAAATATGATTAATAACCAGGAGAAAAATCAATCCATAGAAATGGACTAAAAAATAACAGAGATAATAGAATTAGCAGACAAGGACTTAAAGCAGCTATTATAAATGTTATAAATATAATTCAGACATAAAAATGAAGGGAGAAAATGAAGATATAAGAAAGACCTAAACGTAATTTTTTTTTTTTTTTTAGACGGAGTCTCGCTCTCGCCCAGGCTGGAGTGCAGTGGCGCGATCTCAGCTCACTGCAAGCTCCGCCTCCCAGGTTCACACCATTCTCCTGCCTCAGCCTCCCAAGTACCTGGGGCTACAGGCACCAGCTACCATGCCTGGCTAATTTTTTTGTATTTTTAGTAGAGACGGGGTTTCACCATGTTAGCCAGGATGGTCTCAATCTCCTGACCTCATGATCCACCCGCCTCGGCCTTCCAAAGTGCTGGGATTACAGGCGTGAGCCACCACGCCTGGCTGACCTAAATGTAAATTATAGAAAAAAAAAAAAAAAAAAAATTAAATACCTGAAAAGCAAAATATATTGGATGAGATTAACAGCAGAGGAGATGCTTCCGGAAAAACAATCAGTGGACTAAACAACAGAGAAATAAAAAGCATCCATGGCAGGGCATGCTGGTTTACACCCGTAATCCCAGCACAGGAGGTTGAGGTGGGAGGATCACTTCAGGCCAGGAGTTCAAAACCAACCTGGGCAACATAGGGAGACCCTGTCTCTATTCACACACACAAAAAGAAATAGAAACCATCCAAATCAAAGCACAGAAGAAAAAATCAGACTGGGGAAAAAAGCCAATATCCTGTGGGATAATGTCGAGAAGTCTAACATGCTTATAACTGAAGTCATAGAAGAAGCAGAGATTAGAGAGGGAATGAAAAAAGGTATTTGAAGAAATAATGGCCAAATTTTTGCAAAATGTTATAAAAATTATAAACCCAAAGATTCAACTGAAAAAAATTGTCCACTTAGACTTCAACAGCCAACTAAAAATTTATCATTCAAAAAATCAAAGCAAAATAAAAAACTTTGTTAGGTAAACAACGCGTGAGTGAGAAGTCATTGCTAGCACACCTATAGGATAATAAATGTAAGAAAATAATAGAATGAGAAATGTGAGTAAACATGAAAGATAAATTTCTCTCTCTTTTTTTTTTTTTTTTTTTGAGATGGAGCCTTGTTCTGTCGCTCAGGCTGGAGTGCAAAGGCGGGATCTCAGCTCACTGCAACCTCCACCTCCTGGATTCAAGTGATTCTCCTGCCTCAGCCTCCGAGTAGTTGGGATTACAGGCAGCCACCACCATGGCCGGCTAATTTTTGTATTTTTAGTAGAGACAGGGTTTCACCATGTTGGCCAGGCTGGTCTCCAACTCCTGACCTCAGGTGATCCGCCCGCCTTGGCCTCCCAAAGTGTTGGGATTACAGGTGTGAGCCACCCTGCCCAGCCAATTCCTTGTTTTTAAATTGAGGATTGATGAGCACTCCTGCTTCTGGCCAAGGTGGAGTAAAAACAGTCAGATTTACACATCTGCCTGAAACAATTAAAAAATCCAAATAAATATGGAAAAACAATTCTCAAGATACTGGTCACAAGCAATAAAGGACAGTGACTCTTAGTGTCCTTTACTGGATGGAAAACAAAGTGAGCTATTGCCTTGAAAGAGTTTCCAGGCTGTAGCACAGGGATATAGACCTGAAGCAGAGTTTAGTAGACTGAATGGAGTAGGAGATGAGGTGAACAGTCCACAGAAATGAAGGTAACTCACAGGACAGAACACCAGGGAGAAGAGAATGTGCACATAAAGCGAGTTCAGCCATCTGTACAGTCCCACTCTATTCAGCAGAGTAATGATAACAAAATGAACACAAGGAAGCTGAGGGCAGGAAAAGAACCATCTAAAGAGTTACAGAAAAGTGCGTAGTGCTCACAGAGGGCCAGGAATAGTGCATGTTCTCACAAATTCTCATCACCCAGTATGGAAAAACCTTTCATTCACAAGGCACTGGGTAGAGTACTCAGGAAGGTCTTGTTTCAGTAGTAGAGAATAATTAGCCATAGCCTGACCACTGCTCTGGAACCTCCTAATAAATCATAAAAAGCAAGTGATCAAAGTGATCAAAATGTTTAAAAGTAAGTTAACTGCATCCCAGAACAAAGTTCAAGAATATTCATAGAAAAACAAAAATATTCAGCAACCAAGAAGGTAAAAATTCACAATGTCTGGCATTCAATCAAAAACTACCAAGCAGAATGGGAGAAAACATTTGCAAGACATATATCTGATAAGGGATTAATATCCAGAATATATAGAGAACTCCTAAAATACAACAACAAAAACACAAACAACCCAATTTAAAAATGGGCAAAGGAATTGAATAGATATTTCTCCGAAGAGGTTATACAAATGGCCAATAAACCCATACAAATATACTCAACACCACTTATCATTAGAGAAATGAAAACAAAAACTGCAAGATACTATCTCAGACCCATTAGAATGGCTACTATTAAAAAAAAAAAACAAAATAACAAGCAGTGAGAATGTAGAGAAATTGGAATGCTTGGACACTGTTGGTGGGAATGTAAAACGGTAGAGCTGCTGTGGAAAACAGTATGGTAGTTTCTCAAAAGTTAAAAATAGAATTATCACATGATACAGTAATTCTATTTCTCGAACTATACCCCACAAAATTCAAAGTAGAGTCTTAAAGAGATATCTGTGGCCGGGCGTGGTGGCTCACACCTGTAATCCCAGCACTTTGGGAGGCAGAAGCAAGCGGATCACCTGAGGGGAGTTCGAGTTCAAGACCAGCCTGACCAACATGAAGAAACCCCGTCTCTACTAAAAACACAAAATTAACCAGGCGGGGTGGTGCATGCCTATAGGGATTATAATCCCAGCTACTCAGGGAGGCTGAGGCAGAAGAATCGCTTGAACCTGGGAGGCGGAGGTTGTGGTGAGACATTTGTACACTCATCTTCATAGAAGCATTATTCACAATAGCAAAACCAAGGAAGCAACCCAAGTGTCCAACAAATGGATGGATAAGGAAAATGTGGTCTATACATACAATGAAATACTATTCAGCCTTAAAAAGGAAGGAAATTCTGACATACACTACAACATGGATGAACCATGAGGACAATATTGTAAGTGAAGTAAGCTAGTTACAACAAGACAAATACTGTATGATTCCACTTACATGAAGTAGTTAAGGAATTAAAATCATAGAGACAGAAAATAGAATGGTGGTTACCAGGGGCTGCAGAATGGGGGAATGGAATAGTACTGTTTAATGGTTACAGACGCTCAGTTTTACAAGATGAAAACAGTTACAGAGATAAGTGGTAGTGATGGTTCTACAACATTATGAACGTATTTAATACCACTGAACAATACACTTAAAAATGGTTAGGATGGTAAATTTTTTGTTGTTTACCACAATTTAAAAAATAATAAATTTTTTAAAGAGTAAATTAAAACCTAAGCATGCCAAGTATCAGGAAAACTGACTCATAATGAGGAGAATAATCACTTGAAATTGACCCTGAACTGGCCAGGCGCGGTGGCTCACGCCTGTAATCCCAGCACTTTGGGAGGCCGAGGCGGATGTATCACGAGGTCAGGAGATCAAGACCATCCTGGCTAACACAGTGAAACCCCGTCTCTACTAAAAATACAAAAAATTAGCCGGGCGTGGTGGTGGGCGCCTGTAGTCCCAGGTACTCGGGAGGCTGAGGCAGGAGAATGGCTTAAACCCGGGAGGCGGAGCTTGCAGTGAGCCGAGATTGCGCCACTGCACTACAGCCTGGGCGACAGAACGAGACTCCTTCTCAAAAAAAAAAAAAAAAAAAGAAATTGACCCTGAACTGACATAGATACTAAATAAAACTAGCCGATTAGGATATTAAAAGAGTTATCAAAATTTTATTTCATATATTCAAAAAGTAGGAACATGGAGATACAAAAAACACCTAAATCGAACTTGTAGAGACGAAAATGACAATGTCTAAGATGAAAAAATTACTAGATGGCATTGTAGATTAGATATTGCAGATGAAAAAAATTATTGAACTGAAGGCATAGCAAGGGAAACTATCCAAACCGAAACACACAGAATACAAAAGAACAAAAACATTAAAGAGCATCAGTAAGCTGTGGGACAATGTCAAGCAGCTTAATATGTGCAAATTAGTGTCTCCAAAGGACTCCAATGTGGGGAGAAGGGCTGCAAAATTTATTTTAGAGAAATGGGCAGGTCACAGTGGCTTACTCCTGTAAGCCCAGCACTTTGGGAGGGCAAGGTGGGAGAATCACTTGAGGCCAGGAGTTTGAGACCAGCCAGGACAATATAGCAAAATCCCATCTGTACAAAAAAATTTTAAAAACAAATAATGGCTAAAAACTTTCCAAACTTGATGAAAACTGTAGACCTATATATCTGAGAAGCTCAATAAATCCCAAATACAGGAAACATGAGGTTAATTACATCGAGACACATATAATCAAATATTCAAAATTGTTACTAATCTTAAATCTTTTTTTTCTTTTTTTGAGATGGAGTTTCACTCTTGTTGCCCAGGCTGGAGTGCAATGGCGTGATCTCGGCTCACTGCAAGCTCCGCCTCCTGGGTTCAAGCAACTCTCCTGTCTCAGCCTCCCGAGTAGCTGGGATTACAGGCGCCTGCCACCACACCCAGCTAATTTCTGTTATTTTTAGAAGAGACGGGGTTTCGCCATGTTGGCCAGGCTGGTCTCAAACTCCTGACCTTAGGTGATCCACCCGCCTTGGCCTCCCAAAGTGCTGGGATTCCACGCGTGAGCCACCCACCGCGTCCGGCCAAGTAATCTTAAATCTTAAAAGTAGCCAGAGGAAAAGAACGTGTACATACGTAAGTACAAAGATAATGATGACATCAGATTTTTTATTAGAAAGAAGCAAGTCAGAATAAAGCTAATCAGTATCATTAAAGTAATGTCAATTTAGAATTATATACCTGGTAAAAGTATCTTTCAAAAACAAAGGTTAAGTAAAGATGTTTTCAGTCAGACAAAAGCTGAAGAATTCATCATCAGCAGATCCACACTGTAAGAAATGTTAAAGGATGTCTTTTAGGTTGAAGAAAAATGACACCAGGCTATGGTGGTGCACACCTATAATCCCAACACTTTGGGAGGCCAAGGTGGGTGGATCACTTGAGTTCAGGAGTTCAAGACCAGCCTGGGCAACATGGCAAAAACCCATCTCTACAAAAATTTAAAAATCAGTCGGGCATGGTGGTGTGCGCCTATAGTTCCAACTACTCAGGAAGTTGAGGTGGGGGAATTGCTTTAGCCCAGGAGGTCGAGGCTGCAGTGAGCTGAGATCATGCCACTGCACTCCAGCCTGGGTGACAGAGTGAGACCCTGTCTCAAAAAAAAAAAAAAAAAAATGTACTCTTAGCAATTCTGAAGTATATAATACATTATTATTAATTTAGGGATTATAGGTATGAGCCACTACACCCAGCCAAGAGTAAATTTTAAATGCTCTCACTACAAAAAACAGTAAGTATGTAAGGTCATGGATATGTTAATTAGCTTGATTCAATCATTCCACAATGATTAAACACATACATCAAAACATCACATTGGGCTGGGATGGTGCCTCACGCCTGTAATCCCAGCACTTTGGGAGGCCGAGGCTGGCGGATTACTTGAGGTCAGAATTTCGTGCCGAGGCTGGCGGATTACTTGAGGTCAGAATTTCGTGCCGAGGCTGGCGGATTACTTGAGGTCAGAAGTTCGTGATCAGCCTGGGCAACATGGCAAAACCCCATCTCTACTAAAAATACAAAAATTTGCTGGACACAGAGGCAGGCTCCTGTAATCCCAGCTACTGGGGAGGCTGAGGCAGGAGAATCGCTTGAACCCGGGAGGTGGAGGTTGCAGTGAGCTGAGATTACACCACTGCACTCTAGCCTGGGCAATAGAACAAGACTCCGTCTCAAAAAAAAAAAAAAAAATCACATTGTACTCCACATACACAATTATTATTTTTTATTATTTAAAAAAATTTAAAAATCACAGGAAATGTAAATGATCCAAATACCCCAAATAAAAAACAGATATTTTCAAACTAGCTAAAAAAGCAGGATGCAAGGTATATGCTATCTACAAGAAATACATTTTAAATATAAAGACAAACATAGGTTAAAAGTAAAAGGATAAAACAAGAAATACTATGCTAACACTAGTCAAAAGAAAGTACAGATGGCTATATCAGTATCAAAGCAGACTTCAAAGTAGAGGATATTAGCAGGAGTAAAGAAAGTAGTTTGGTAATGGTAAAGGAGTCCATTAAACAGGAGGACATAATTCTAAATGTTTATACATCTAATAATAGAGTTTCAAAATACATGAAGAAAAAGCTGATAGAACTGTAAGGAGAAACATATACATCTACAGTTATAGTCAGAGATTTCAAAACTCCTTTGTCAATAATTGATAGAACAGGTAGGCAGAAAATTAGTAAGGATGTGGTAGAATTGTACAGTGTCAACTGTGACACTGTACAATCTAATTATTAATTAGTGTTAATAATCAAGCTAATTAACAATCAGTGACCTGATTGTCATTTATAGAACACTATACCCAATAATAAGACAATACACATTCCTCTCAAGTGTACATGGAATATTTACCAAAATAGACCATATCCTTGGCCATTCACAAGTCTCAATAAATTCAGAAGGACTCAAACCAAACAAAGCATATTCTCTGACCATACAGAATTAAATTAGAATAAATATCTCAAATTAAATTATTGAAAAAATTTAATCACAAGGTAATAGAGAAAAATATGGAAGGAAACATATAAAGTTATATTAATAACTTCATGGAGATAAAAATGATGAAGGGTTGGAGACAGAGCCTTAAGGATGTTAAATACAGTTTTGCACTGTTTCACTAGTTATAACAAACATGTATTCCTTTGGAAATTTTTTTAAAATATAGGTTTTTTTTGAGATGAAGTCTTTTTTTTGTTTTTTTTGTTTTTTTGAGACAGAGTCTTGCTCTGTTGCCCAGGCTTAGAGTGCAGTGGCACGATCTTGGTTCACTGCAGCCTCTGCCTCCCAGGTTCAAGCAATTCTCCTGCCTCAGCTTTCCGAGTAGCTGGGACAGGCATGGGCCACCATGCCTGGCTAATTTTTGTATTTTCAGTGGAAACAGGTTTCACCATGTTGGCTAGGCTGGTCTTGAACTCCTGACTGCACGTGATCCACCCACCTCAGCCTCCCAAAGTTCTGGGATTACAGGCATGAGCCACTGCACCCGACCCACAAATATTTAAAATAAATTTCACCTTTCCATTTCAGGTGACCTGAGCCAACTTCTGTATCAAATAATCATATTAACTCTGAATAAAACAATCAAATGCTGTAATTTTTTAAATAATTCCTCTATTACTGGACATTTAGGTTGTTTTCCATTTTCTACCTTATATCATGAAGGCTACAACAACAGATAGGTCTTCCTTAAATGGTAGTCCTCAGCTTTCCTAAAAACCCATCTCCTCATTGCTCGCATGTGGAAAACAAGCTCCAATTTACATTTTTTAACTCACTAATCTATGCCTCTCATAATCTAATTCCTTGAGAGCAGAGGTCTGCCTTTGTGTGCTCACTTGACAGCATACATACTAAAATCGGAACGGTACAGTGAAGATTAGCATGGCCCCTGTGCAGGGATATATGTAAATTTGCAAACTGTTCCATATTTTTTTTTTTTTTTTTGAGACAGGGTTTTGCTCTTGTTGCCCAGGCTGGAGTGCAATGGCGCGATCTTGGCTCACAGCAACACCCGCCTCCCAGGTTCAAGCGATTCTCCTGCCTCAGCCTCTCGAGGAGCTGGGATTACAGACATGTGCCACCACGCCCGGCTAATTTTGTATTTTTAGTAGAAACGAGAGTTCTCCATGTTGGTCAGGCTGGTCTTGAACTCCGGACCTCAGGTGATCTGCCCGCCTCAGCCTCCCAAAGTGCTGGGATTACAAGCATGAGCCACCGCACCCGACCAATATTTTTTTCAAAAATAAAAAATAAAATGGCTTTTGCCACATAGGCACTTCGCCTGTTGCAGCAATTAAGCTGATAAAACATTTGATCTTTTACCTTTGTCTCAAAATCCTAGAGGGCTTACTTTAATCCATACATATCCAATATGTTAAGAAATATGTGATTTGTAAGAAGGTTTTTGTTTTTTTTTTTTTTTTTAGACAGAGTCTCACCCTGTTGCCCAGGCTGGAATGCAATGGTGCAATCTTTGCTCACGGCAACCTCCACCTCCCAGGTTCAAGCGATTCTCGTGCCTCAGCCTCCTGAGTAGCTAGGATTATAGGCATGTACCAGCATTCCTGGCTAACTTTTGTATTTTTAATAGACACGGGGTTTCACTATGTTGGGCAGGCTGGTCTCAAACTCCTGACCTCGGGTGACCCGCCCGCCTCACCCTCCCAAAGTGCTGGGATTACAGGCATGAGCCACCATGCCCGGCCTTCGTAAGCAGTCTAAGTAGTAATCATTAACTATCAAACACAGAATCTAAGAACACTTGTAGGTTAATGACTTTTGTTTTTTTTTTTAAGAGACTGAGTCTCACTCTGTCACCCAGGCTGGAGTGCGGTAGGATGAGCACAGCTCACTGCAGCCCTCAAACTCCTAGGATCAAGTGATCCTCCTGCCTGGGCCTCCCCACTAGCTGGGACTACAGGTACATGTCACCATGTTCAGCTAATTTTATTTCATTTTTTGTAGAGATGGGGTTGTGCTTCATTGCCCAGGCTGGTCTCAAACTCCTAGGCTCAAGCAATTCTCTCACCTCATCCTTCCAAAGTGTTGGGATTACAGGCATGAGTCACTGTGTCCAGCCTGATAACATTTTTTAATGAGATCTGTTTTACTAATTACAAAAGTGAAACATGAGGCCAAGTGTGGTGGCTCATGCCTGTATTCCCAGCACTTTGGGAGGCCAAGGCAGGAAGACTGCTTGAGCCCAGGAATTTGAGACCAGCCTGGGCAACATGGCGAGACTGCAAATCTACAAAAATAAATAAATAAATAAATAAGCTGGGCATGGTGGCACATGCCTATAGTCCTAGCTACTCTGGAGGCTAAGGTGAGAAGATTGCTTGAGCCTGGCAGGTCAAGGCTGCAGTGAGCCATGATTCTGCCACTGCACTGCACAATGGGCAAGAGAGTGACAGACTCTGTCTCAAAAATAAATTTAAAAAAGTAAAACATGCTCAGTGTGAAACTTTGTACAATACCAAAAAATACAAAGAAGCATATGCATATTATATTTTTTCTTTTAATGTGGTAAAAATCTTTATATATATATATATGTTGTGGTTTTTTTTTTCTTTTGAGATGGAGTTTCGCTCTTATTGCCCAGGCTGGAGTGCAATGGCGTGGTCTCAGCTCACTGCAACCTCCGCCTCCCAGATTCAAGCAATTCTCCTGCCTCAGCCTCCCAAGTAGCTGAGATTACAGGCACCTGCCGCCATGCCTGGCTAATTTTTGTATTTTTAGTAGAGATGGGAGTTTCACCATGTTGGCCAGGCTGTTCATGAACTCCTGACCTCAGGTGATTTGCCCACCTAGGCCTCTCAAAGTGTTGGGATTACAGGCGTAAGCCACTGCACCGGGCCTATATATACACATATATATACATACGTATATATATGTGTATATATAGTGGCAAAAATAAAAAAATTTAAAAAAAAATAAAGTTGTAGGGTTTTTTTTGAGATGGAGTCTTGCTCTGTTGCCCAGGCTGGAGTGCAGTGGTGTGATCTCAGCTCACTGCAACCTCCACCTCCTGAGTTCAAGCAATTCTCCTGCGTCAGCCTCCGGAGTAGCTAGGACTACAGGCGCCTGCCACCGCACCCGGCTAATTTTTTGTATTTTTAGTAGAGACGGGGTTTCACCATGTTAGCCAGGATGGTCTCGATCTCCTGACCTCGCACTGTATTTTTATAGTCTTTTTAAATTTAATAATATTTATTTCCTAATGTCATTGTTTACAAGTATCATAGCAGCAACTTTCTCTCTCTCTCTCTCTCTTTCTTTTTTTGTTTATTTGCCTATAAATTGTCAAAAATTGCCACTGCTGACCGGACAGCTCATGCCTACAATCCCAGCACTTTGGGAGGCCGAGGTAAGAGGATTGCTTGAGCTCAGGAGTTTGAGACCAGCCTGGGCAACATGGCAAAACTCCATCTCTACAAAAAATACAAAAATTAGCTGGGCATTGTGGTGCACACCTATAGTCCCACCTACTAGGGAGACTGAGCTGGGGGAACTGCTTGAGCTCAGCAGGAGGTCCAGTCTGCAGTGAGCTGTGATCACACCACTGCACTCCAGCCTGGGCAACAAAGTGAGACCCTGTCTCAAAAAAAAAAAGAAAGAAAGAAATTGCCATTGCAGACCACATTTCAAGTCAACATGGAGAGGTACTGGGAATAGTTCTCAATTAGCAATGATCGTGCCTTAGATAAGGGGCTATGATACTGCCACTGCAGAGCTGCAACTTTCAATGTGTTACTTCAGACAGCAAATAAATACAGCTTGGAACTTAGCAGGAAGTGCTTATATCTTACCAAAAGTCCTAGAACTTTCTGCTGAATGGATGACTCAGTTGGGAAAGACTGCAAAAAGAAAGAGAAACCTATAATTACCTAAAGAACCAAATATAAAATAAATGCTAAAGTAAATAAATTAATAAATATCAAAACTGTAAGCTAAATTCCCATTCTAACCTCTAGAACCCTCATGAAGAGTTCTAACCCTTGGTTTTCAATAAAGTGTCTACAAGTGGTTGGGGATTCATCTGTGAGGTTCCAAAGTGCACTCAAAGTAAATTTCAACGTAGTGTCCACTGAATTTTGATTGGTTTTCTGCTTCACTATTTGAAGAAGTTGCTGAAAAAAAAAAACAGAATTAAGTTTTCATTTTTGAACTGTTGTTACAATTTATGGTGATTAATAACCACAAGTCCATGAGGATTAGTCTCATGGCTTAAAGCATTTCCTGTAAAGGTACTTAAACAGCCCCTTGGACTGAACTTTTCTTCAAGAAAAAAGTGTAAGATTTTCATAAATACTTCTACATTACTCTGATCATACCTATAATGCAATCACCCATAAATAACATAGGCAAAATGATTAAAACTTGGGTCAACTATCTTACTCATTCAGTCACAGCATATACTTATTTTAGATTCTAGAATTAAAAAGGCAAAGGAAGAGAAGGGCAAATGAAGCTAACATTTATTAAGGATTAGCAAATTATATTCTATATTGTAGTACTGTTATTCCCATTTTTTAGGAGAGAAAATTGAGTCTGAGAAATATTAACTAATTTGTTCATAGTCAATTTAGTCAGAGAAAGTAAGAATAGGAAGACCTAATCTATCCAAGTTTTCCTTAAGAAAAAGACTTCCTTCCTACCTTCCTTCCTTTCCTTTCTTCCTTTGACCTAATCTATCCAACTCCAAGTTTTCCTTAAGAAGAAAAAGACTCTCTCTCTCTCCTCTCTCTCTCTCTCTCTCTCCCTCCCTCCACCCCCACCCCCCCCTTTCTTTCTTTCCAGAAGATCTCCCTCTGTTGCCCAGGCTACAGTGCAGCGGCATAATCTCGGCTCACTACAACCTCCCTGCCTCTGGCTCCCGTGATTCTCCTGCCTCGGCCTGCTGAATACCTGAGATTGCAGGCACACACCACCACACCTGGCTAGTTTTTGTATTTTTGGTGGAGACGGGGTTTCGCCGTGTTGGCCAGGCTGCTCTCCAACTCCTGACCTCGAGTGATCTGCCCTCCTCGGCCTCCCGAAGTGCTGGGATTACAGATGGAGTCTCGCTCACTCAATGCTCAATGTTGCCCAGGCTGGAGTGCAATGGCGTGATCTCGGCTTACTGCAACGTCCACCTCCCAGCCTCCCAAAGTGCTAAGATTACAGCCTCTGCCCGGCCGCCACCCCGTCTAGGAAGTGAGGAGCGTCTCTGCCTGGCCGCCCCGTCTGGGAAGTGAGGAGCGCCTCTGCCCGGCCTTCGCCCCATCTGGGAAGTGAGGAGCGCCTCTGCCCGGCTGCCCCGTCTAGGAAGTGAGGAGCGTCTCTGCCCGGACACCCCGTCTAGGAAGTGAGGAGCGCCTCTGGCTGGCCGCTGTGCAACCTTCCAAGTGTGAAGTGACAGCCTTCGTTATAGAATGAATGAAGACACTGGCACTGATTATATAACACCTTGGCAGCTATCTCAAGTCGTTGATGGTGGAGGTATTGGAATTATAGAAGAAAGCAAACACACAAATTTGACTAAAGGCGATTTTGTGACTTCTTTCTATCGGCCCTGGCAAACCAAGGTTATTCTGGATGGAAATAGCCTTGAAAAGGTGATATATATATGAACGTATCTGATTTTTTTCCCCGTATAATTCTTACTTTGTGCATTTGATATTCAGTTGTGTTTGTAATCACGGAAAAATGAAAGCATATATAAAAAAAAAAAGAAGAAAAAGAAAGGAAAAACTACATACAATAAGAGAATTAAAGTCTATATTGACTATAACTAAGATAATAGCCCCTCCCTCCTCAGCCTTCCCTGACAGCAGATGCTGCAGTACCTCTGTCTTGCTTTTGCTTATTTTTCCCCCTTTCTCCTTCCCTTTTTATTTCCTTTTCCCCTTCCTCCCTTTCAAAAAAAACAAGAAGATAATAGCTTTGAAATTCCAGGTATAAATTAGTTCTATCATAGCTTTACCCTAAAAAATTTATGTTTGAAAAGTAAGTGGTTTTAAAACTACATAAGGCATCCATAATTCAATTTTTAGATTATACTTTCGGAGGTAAAAAAAGAAGCTCTGGGCCCGGCGCGGTGGCTCACGCCTGTAATCCCAGCACGTTGGGATCACGAGGTCAGGAGATCGAGACCATCCTGGCTAACACGCTGAAACCCCGTCTCTACTAAAAAATACAAAAAATTAGCCAAGCGTACTGGCGGGCTCCTGTAGTCCCAGCTACTCCGGAGGCTGAGGCAGGAGAATGGCATGAACCTGGGAGGCAGAGCTTGCAGTGAGCCGAGATCACGCCACAGCACTCCAGCCTGGGCCACAGAGCGAGACTCCGTCTCAAAAAAAAAAAAAAAAAAAAGGAAGCTCTGTTAAAACATATAAGAAAACATTAATGAACATAATACTAGTGGCTATACACAATTCAGGAAAAAAAAATTGAAGAAACACAAACATGTAGGTATAATTAGGTATCACTACTATTACTAATTCCTTCTTTTTTTTTTCGAGACAGAGTGTTGCTGTTTTGCCCAGGCTAAGTGAAGTGGCGCAATCTCAGCTCACTACAACCTCCGCCCCCCCGGGGTTCAAGTGATTCTCTGCCTCAGCCTCCCAAGTAGCTGGAATTACAGGCGCATGCCACCACACCTGGCTAATTTTTATATTTTTAGTAGAGATGGCGTTTCACCATGCTGGCCACACTGGTCTCGAACTCCTGATCTCAGGTAATCCACCCGCCTCGGCCTCCCAAAGTGCTAGGATTACAGGCTGAGCCACTGTGCCTGGCCTACTAATTCCTTCTTTAAGCTTGATTTCCTCCCAAAGCATATGAGTAGATTTCCTTAAAAATCTTTGAAGATACCAAAATTACTGAGAGACATATATAGCAATAAGAGGTCATTTTTTAAAACTGTCACCCCTGAAAATAGTAAAAAAAAAACAAAATAAGCATCTTTTTCTACTTATCTAATGTATATTATATTTAGTGTTAGGTACTTAGCATATACTACCTCAGTTAATCATTTTTCTTTTTTTTTGACATGGACTCTCACTCTATCACTCAGGCTGGAGTGCAGTGACACAATTATAGTTCACTGCAGACTCGAACTCCCAAGCTCAAGCGATCCTCTTGCTTCAACCACCTGAGTAGCTGAGACTACAGGTGTGTGCCACCATGCCCAGGTAATTTTTTTTTTTTTTTTTTTTTTTTTTTTTTTTGCTGATTAGAGCCAAAATCTTGCTATGTTGACCATGCTGGTCTCAAACTCCTGGCTTTAAGTGATCCTCCCACCTCAGCCTCCCAAAGTGCTGGGATTACAAGCATAAGCTTTTCTTTTCATTTAATCTTCATAATAACTGTATTAAATATTTTTTATCATCCCAAAGAAAACTGTGATTTGCCCAAAATACATGGCTAGTAAGAGACAGAACTGAAAATAAATCCAGATATGTCAACTCCAGAATTCCTACTCTTTTCATTATTCCCGAATAGCCTTCTCTCTCTTTATAACATTATTTTTTCTTTTTTCTTTTCCTTTTTTTTTTTTTGAGATGGAGTCTCACTATCTTGCCCAGGCTGGAGTGCAGTGGCCCAGTCTCGGCTCACTGCAACCTCTACCTTCCCAGTTCAAGCGATTCTCCTGCCTTAGCCTCCTGAGTGGCTGGGATTACAGGTGCGTACCACCACGCCCGGCTAATTTTTGTATTTTTAAGTAGAGATGGGGTTTCACCATGTTGGTCAGGCTGGTCTTGAACTCCTGACCTCGTGATCTGCCCACCTCAACCTCCCAAATTACAGGCGTGGGCCACCATGCCCAGCTATTTTTTTCATTCTTTTTTTTTTTTTTTTTTTTTTTGAGATGGAGTCTCGCTCTGTCAACCAGGCTGGAGTGCAGTGGTGTTATCTCGGCTCATTGCAAGATCCGCCTCCCGGGTTCACGCCATTCTCCTGCCTCAGCCACCCGAGTAGCTAGGACTACAGGTGCCCGCCACCACACCCAGCTAATTTTTTGTATTTTTAGTAGAGACGGGGTTTCACTGCCTTAGCCAGGATGGTCTCGATCTCCTGACCTTGTGATCCACCCGCCTCGGCCTCCCAAATTGCTGGCATTACAGGCGTAAGCCACCGTGCCTGGCCTATTTTTTCATTCTTATCTTTATTTTTTATTTTTATTTTTATTTTTTTCTTGAGACGGAGTCTAGCTCTGTCGCCCAGGCTGGAGTGCAGTGGCGCAATCTCAGCTCACTGCAAGCTCCGCCTCCCGGGTTCACGCCATTCTCCTGCCTCAGCCTCTCCGAGTAGCTGGGACTACAGGTGCCCGCCACCACGCCCGGCTAATTTTTTTGTATTTTTTAGTAGAGACGAGGTTTCACCGTGGTCTCGATCTCCTGACCTCGTGATCCGCCCGCCTCGGCCTCCCAAAGTGCTGGGATTACAAGCGTGAGCCACCGCGCCCAGCCCATTCTTATCTTTATTATTATACTTTTTAGATTTTGTTACAACCATAGCTACATAGCTAATTTTTTTTCTATTGTACTGTTTGTTATGGGTAGAATTTATAGATATAATTCAGTGTGAATAATTACATAATTATAATTCAGTGTGAATTCCTTAACATCTAGTAAGGTAGCAAGTATCATTCATTTGATATCACGGGTACTGTATACATATTTATCAAATGAATGGTTTACTTTCTCATTACATACATAATTTATAAGTCATGGAAAAAGGGAGTCTCTTATTTGACTTTTCCATGTAGTATTACTATTCAAACACCTCATGCCAGGATTTTAACAGGCATGTTTAAATATACTTTTTGCCTCTAAGTCTTCCCTAAGACATTGTTTATATCTACTCCCTTTAAAGCTTTTTAAAGTTTTCATGGTTTACTAGTCTTATTTCCTCAACTGATTGTAACCAAGCAAAATCGTATATCTGCTTCCCCAAAGCATACAGCACAACCTTATGCCTGTAATAGAGTCTCTACATTTTCTATATAAATAACAAAAATCACAGAGTTTTAGAATTAGATAGCTGTTTTGTATTTTTGGAGACAGGGTCTTGCTCTGTCACCCAGGCTGGAGTGCAGTGGCGTCATCACGGCTAACTGCAACCTTGACCACTTGGGCTCAAGCAATTCTTCCACCTCAGCCTCTTGCGTAGCTGGGACCACAGACATGTGCTACCATGGCTGGCTAATTTTTAAATTATTTGTATAGATGGGGTCTCATCATATTGCCCAAGCTGGTCTTGAACTCCTGGGCTCAAGCAACCCTCCTGCCTTGGCCTCCCAAAATGCTAGGATTACAGGCATAACCACTGTGCCTGGCCTTAGATAGGATCTTAATACTTATGTAGACCCCAATGGTTCAAGTAATTTTCCCAAATTCACAAAGTGAGTTTACAAGCTAGATCCTAGGCCATCTGACTCCTAGGTCAGGGCTTTTTCCATTTCTGTTAAGGAGTAAAACTGCATATATGAAAAGAAATAAATACACTTCTTTAGAAGTAACCAAAAAAAAAAATTTTTTTTGTTTTGAGAAAGGGTCTCACTCTGTCACCTAGGCTGGAGTGCAGTGACATGATCACAGCTCACTGCAGCCTTGACCTCTTGGGCTCAAGTGATCCTCCCACCTCAGCTTCTTGAGTAGTTGGAACCACGGGCGTGTGCCACAATGTCCAACTTTTTTTTTTTTTTTTTTTTGGTAGAGAAGGGGTCCCATTAGATAACCCAGACTGTTCTGGAACTCCTGGCCTCAAGTGATCCCCTCCTGCCTTGGTCTCCCAAAGTGCTGGGATTACAGGTGTGAGTCACCACATGCCTAGCCACAAAAAATTTTTATTAAAATATAAAATATTGGCTGGGCACGGTGGCTCACGCCTGTAATCCCAGCACTTTGGGAGGCCGAGGCAGGCAGATCACAAGGTCAGGAGATCGAGACCATCCTGGCTAACACGGTGAAACCCTGTCTCTACTAAAAATACAAAAAAATTAGCAGGGCATGGTGGTGGGCGCCTGTAGTCCCAGCTACTCGGGAGGCTGAGGCAGGAGAATGGCATGAACCCGGGAAGCGGAGCTTTCAGTGAGCCAAGATTGCACCTCTGCACTCCAGCCGGGGCAACAGTGCAAGACTCTGTCTTAAAAAAAAAAAAAAAATATATATATATATATATATATAAAATGTCAGAAAATATACAATACTGCCTGAAAACAATAAACATGAATATCTAGTGGCCTGCGTGGAGATTATAGACTTACCCTGACAATGAAGAGCTCAGTACCAAGCTGTGCAGTTTGTTCTGTAGAAAGCTGCAAGTAAAAAACAAATTCAATGTTCAAGAACTCATTAATGTGAGTTTAATATCATTCACTGTACCTCACACCAAAGGTCAGACTAAAATCTCTGATCAACTTGGAATTCTGCTGTGTATCTGTTTTTCGGAGGCTTGCCTCGGCCTCCCAAAGTGCTGGGATTACAGGCGTGAATCACTGTGCCCAGCCAAATTCTACAATATCGAATGTAGCTTGAATAAGCAGGCTGGCAGAGAGATTTACTAATGTTTCTGGCACATAGATTTTGGGGGGGAAACAGTAAACGTAGTGAGAAACAGCTGCCTACAGAAAATTATTCAGCAAGAGTTCACATACCTTGGCGGCCAGGATGGAAATGATGGCAACTGCCATCCTTTGCATGTTTTGATCCTCATGGTTGCAGAGCCACTGCATGACAAGCTTGGCTGCTTCAAACCTGAAAACACAAAAAGGGTTTCATGAATTAATCGTGGAGGCCCAGGCACAATTTCAGAGTTCCAGCTAGGAACCGATGCTACAACTTAAATACATGAAAAGGCAAGGGAAAATTCCTCTGAACTGGTAGAGAGTAACAATTACACTTAGTGTTTTAGAGATGATGCCATATTAATTCTGACAACATTTTGTAAAGAAAGAAGGGTTTGGAAAATATGATTCCAACTATCTGGCATTTCATCTTGTAGAATTATAACATATTTCTATTCTGTATTTCTAAATTATAGTGATTTCCATATTATAGTTGTAATTTAAGTATTTTCTGGGTTCCTCATAGCACCTAGCACAACAAAAACATTCATTCATTCATTCACAAACATATATTAAACTCTTGCTTTGTGCCAGATATTGCTCTTAGTGCTGGAGACAGAATAGTAAACAAAACAGAAAAATGTCCCTACTTTCATAGAGCTTACACTCCAGTGAGGAAGACAGGTAATAAATCAGATAAGTAAGTAAAATATACAGTATGGTTAGGTACTGACCATATGCTACGGAAAAAAAAATAAAGCAGGAAAAGAGGATATGAAATGTTGAAATTTTATGTAGGGTGGCTACGGAAGGCCTCATTGAAACTTTTGAGGAAGTAAGAAAGAACCACATGGAAATTTAGGGGACAAGCATTCCAGGGAGAGGGGAGGAGAAATACAACAGCCCTGAAGTGGGTATGGGCATAGAAATGTCAACAAATAGCATGGAGGTCAGTGAGGACAGAGCAGAGAGAACAAGGGAAAAGTCCTGAGAGAGAAAGTGAGAGGTAACAGAGGCACCAGATCACGTAGAATCTAGTTATTAGTCCATTTTTGCATTGCTATAAATAACTACCTGAGACTGGGTAATTTATAAAGAAAAGAGGTTTAATTGGCTCATGGTTCCACAGGCTGTAAGGAAGCACCACTGGGAAGGCCTCAGAAAACTTGCAATCATCATGGAAGGCGAGACTGGCACATCCTACATGGGTGAAGGAGATGGAAGGGCAAAGCCGGAGGTGCTACACACTTTTAAACGACCAGATCTCGTGAGAACTCTATCACAAGACAGCACTCAGGGGATGGTGCTAAACCATTAGAAAACACCCCCATGATCCAATCACCTCCCACCAGGCCCCACCTACAGCACTGGTGATTATAATTTAACATGAGATTTGGCTGGGGTCACAGGGCCAAACCATATCACTAAGGAACTAGCTTTTACTCTGAATGAGAGGGAAAGCCATAGAAGGCTTCTGGGCAGGAATATAACATGAGCAGGACTACTCTATCAGCTGTGTTTAGAATAAACTCCAGGAGGGCAAAGACAGAAGCAGGAGGGCAGTTCTGAGGCTACTGCAGTAATTCAGGAGAGAAATCACTTTTAGTCTACTCCAAGTGATAGAAATGGAAGTGAAGAGAAATGGATGAATTCTGGATAAATTTTGAAGATAGAGCTGGATTTGCCAAAGAACTCAATGTGGGATACAAGGAGAAAAACCAAGATGAGGTCAAGGAATACATCTGATTATCTTACCCATAGTTTCATCCTTAAGACTCAGATCAAATGTCACTGCCTTTGAGGTGGTTTCTTTGACACACTGATCACTGCCTTCTTAGCTCCTTAGTACTTTAGGTATAGCTGATCCACAGTCATCTGCAGACTCACTTTAGGTCAGTACTTTAGGTCAGAGATCCACAGTCATCTGCAGACTCACTTGAATCCCCATTTGGCCTGTGCGCTCCTTGAGGGCAGGGACTATATATCCTATTTAGCCCTTTATGCCATGCACACACTCAATACAGTGATTGAAACATAAATAGTGTTTAATATATGTTGACTGAATGATTATTTTCAGGTAGATTACTACTTACAACTTCTCTTAAATTTACTATTACCTTCTTTCTGTTTCCAAGGCCATTTCTGATTAGGCCCACTACTTATATTCTTCTACAATATATTCCTAGTTGGCTTCCCTGTCTCCACTAGTTTCCAATCAACGTGTGCCTGCACATTAGAAATAAACCTCTGGCCAGGAGCGGTGGCTCACGTGTGTAATCCCAGCACTTCGGGAGGCCGAGGCGGGCAGATCACAAGGTCAAGAGATAGAGACCATCCTGGCAAACATGGTGAAACCCCGTCTCTACTAAAAATACAAAAAATTAGCCTGCCTTCCTCCCTCCCTCCCTCTCTCTCTTTCTTTCTTTCTCTCCCTCTGTGGCCCACGCTGCAAAATTAGCCTTCCTCCCTCCCTCCCTCCCTCTCTCTCTCTCTCTTTCTTTCCTTCTTTCTTTCTTTCTCTCCCTCTGTGGCCCACGCTGCAATCTACTCGGCTCGCTGCGGCCCGCACCGCGAACTGCCTGGGACTGCCTGCGCGCGCCACCGCTGCCTGCTTTTTCTCCTTTGGCTGCAGGCACGCGTTCGCCATGTTGGCCACGCTGGTCGCCAGCTCCTGACGCCGTGTGCTCTGCCCGCCTCAGCCTCCCGAGGTACTGGGACTGCAGACGGAGTCTCGCTCACCCGGTGCTCGGTGTTGCCCGGGCTGGAGTGCGGTGGCGTGGTCTGGCCTCGCGGCAGCCTCCGCCTCCCAGCCGCCTGCCTTGGCCTACCAGGGTGCTGGGATTGCAGCCCCTGCCCGGCCGCCGCCCCGTCTGGGAGGTGGGGAGCGTCTCTGCCCGGCCACCCATCGTCTGGGAAGTGAGGAGCGCCTCTGCCCGGCCACCCCGTCCGGGAAGAAGTGAGGAGCGCCTCTGCCCGGCCGCCCCGTCTGGGAGGTGAGGAGCGCCTCTGCCCGGCCACCCATCGTCTGGGAAGTGAGGAGCGCCTCTGCCCGGCCACCTATCGTCTGGGAGGTGAGGAGCGCCTCTGCCCGGCCACCCCGTCTGGGAGGAAGTGAGGAGCGCCTCTGCCCGGCCACCCCGTCCGGGAAGAAGTGAGGAGCGCCTCTGCCCGGCCGCCCCGTCTGGGAAGTGAGGAGCGCCTCTGCCCGGCCGCCCCGTCTGGGAAGTGAGGAGCGCCTCTGCCCGGCCACCCATCGTCTGGGAAGTGAGGAGCGCCTCTGCCCGGCCACCTATCATCTGGGAAGTGAGGAGCGCCTCTGCCCGGCCACCTATCGTCTGGGAAGAAGTGAGGAGCGTCTCTGCCTGGCCGCCCTGTCTGGGAAGTGAGGAGCCCCTCTGCCCGGCCGCCCCGTGTCTGGGTAGAAGTGAGGAGCTCCTCTGCCCGGCCGCTCCGTCTGGGAGGTCTACCACGGAGGCCAGAAGCAATGTGGGGGCTGGACGTGGTGGCTCACGCCTGTGGTCCCGGCACTCTGGGGGGCGAGGCGGGTTGATCACTTCGGGCTAGGAGTTCGAGACCAGTCTGGCCAACTTGGCGAAACATGAAAAATACAACAGACAAACCAACCAACCAACTCAGTGACAACAAACGAGGTCTACCCTGGAGTCATACTCTAATTTTTTCTATTTTCCTCCCTTTCTGATCCTTTATCCCACTTTCTTTTTCTTCCTCTTCCTTCTCCCTCTTCTTTGTCAAATAGAGGATTGAGTTATTATCACTGATCCATATAAAGTCCCTCTCTCATTTATTTTAACTCCCACCCCCCATTTCTATTCCCCGACTTCCCATGTGCAACCTTCCTAATATGTTTGATACGCATCTTTTTGTTTGTATGTATTTTTAGAAAATGTTTATTGTTTTTGTGTGCAAAAAAAATTAATAAAAAAAAGATAGCAAAAAAAAAAAAAAATTATCTGGGTGTGGTGGTGCGCACCTGTAGTCTCAGCTACTCGGGAGGCTGAGGCAGGAGAATCACTTGAACCTGGGGGGCAGAGGCTGCAGTGAGCCGAGATCACGCCACTGCACTCCAACCTGGAGACAGAGTGAGACTCCATCTCAAAAAATAAAGAAGAAAGGGAAGGGAAGGGGAGGGGAGGGGAGGGGAGGGGAGGGGAGGGGAGGGGAGGGGAGGGGAAAAGGGGAGGGGAGGGGAGGGGAAAAGGGAAGGGAAGGGAAGGGAAAAGGAAAGGGAAAAGGGAAGGGAAAAGGGAAAGGAAAAGGAAAGGAAAGGAAGGGAAAGGAAGAAAAGAAAGAAAAGAAAGGAAAGAAAGAAAGGAAATAAAGAAAAAGAAAAGAAAGAAAGGAAAGAAAAGGAAAGAAAGAAAGAAAAGAAAGAAAAAGAAAGAAAGAAAGAAAGAAACAAACAAACAAATAAACAAACCTGTCCGAGGACTTAGGTATGATGTCACTCCCATCCTCAAAGCATTCTAGGACTTTAGCGTGGGGCCATATCAAGTTTTCCTGCCTACCCTATGCTTTCTGCAAAGTGGATTGCTCATTAGCCTTCACACATGCCCACAAGTATGAGGTAACACAGGCTAGTGGTAAAGCGTAGAGATTCTCAAGTCAGTTCTGGGTTTGAATTCTAGTTCTACTTAATGTTAATGATAACAATAAAATAAATTATTTTATCATGTGAGGCAATGTAGTCAAGCTGTTAAGAACAACATACGCTTTGGAGTCAGCCTGGATTCAAATATCATGTCCACCACTTATTAACTTTTTGTTTTTGAGACAGAGTTTCACTCTTGTTGCCCAGGCTGGGGTGCAGTGGCACAATCTTGGCTCCCTGCAACCTCTGCCTCCAGGGTTCAAGCGATTCTCCTGCCTCAGCCTCCTGAGTAGCTAGGAGCCGCCACCACACCTGGCTAATTTTTTGTATTTTTAGTAGAGACAGCGTTTCACCATGTTGGCCAGGCTGCTCTAGAACTCCTGACTTCACGTGATCCACTTGTCTTGGCCTCCCAAAGTGCTGGGATTACATTCTCCATGAGCCACTGTGCCTGGCCTAACTTTGGGACTCTGACCAAACTCCTTAACCTTGCTGAACTTCAATATTCTTATCTGTAAAACAGTAACAAAAACTTATTCCAGGCTGGGTGTGGTGGCTCATGCCTGTAATCCCAGCACTTCGGGAGGCCAAGGCGGGCAGATCACCTGAGGTCAGGAGTTTGAGACCAGCCTGGCCAACATGGCGAAACCCCGCCTCTACTAAAAATACAAAATTAGCCTTGCGTAGCGGCACACACCTTTAGTTGCACCTACTCAGGAGACTGAGGCAGGAGAATTGCTTGAACCCGGGAAGCAGAGGTTGCAGTGAGCCGAGATGTTGCTATTGCACTCTAGCCTGAGCAACGAGAGCGAAACTCTGTCTCAAAAAATAAATAAATAAATAAATAAATAAATAAATAAATAAATAAATAAAATAAAAACCTATTCCATAGGGTTGTCATGAGGATTAAATGATATCACATAGAAGCTTAAGACTTAGTACAGAATTTGGCACAAAATAAGTTCTTTATAAAAGTTAATTTTTACTAATATAATTGACTTTCTCTGTGCCTTTACTGATGCAGTTTCAACAACATAAAACAATTCAACCAGCTCTCATCTTCAAAACAACATAGCATGGATGAAAAAATGGAGGACCTGGAGTCAGACTGAATTTAAATCTAGACTCTGCTACTTACTATCTTATTACCTTGGGCAAGTTACTAATCCTTTCTGTGTCTCTCTTTCCTCATCTGTAAAATGAAGATCATAAGAGTAATAATTTCACAGGATTGTTCTGAGGACTGAATAAGCTTACATAAAACACTTTAGCACAATGCCTGCCTGGCAGTAGTAAGTGCTTCATAAACGTTAGTTTTTACCGTTTTTATCTCAAGTGCCATAACTAACAGGAAATCCTTAATGATCATCAGTCAGACAGAATCTTTCCTTCCTTGTGTGGGGGCCCAATGCATTTCATTAACACCTCTTCTATGAAAAATTCTGTCTCATGTAATATTCATTCATTCATTCATCCATCGATCCATTAAATATCCACCCAATCACTAGAGACAAAGAGATGAACCAATCATAGCCTCTGACCACAAAGAAGGTTAATTCTAGCAGAGTGCATTGGCTGGATGAGAGGTAAGCAAAGTACATAGCCTGTGAATCTGGCTGCCTGTTTTGTAAAGTTCTGTTGGGACACAGCCATATCCATTTGCTTACATATTACCTATGGCTGCTTTTGAGGGACAATTGCAGAGTTAAATAGCTGCAACAGAGACTCTATAGCCCATAGGCCTAGAGTATTTATAATCTAGCCCTTTAAGAAAACATTAAGGAGTAGAATATAATCTTTAGGAGAGTGACTATGTTTTTCCTACCTTAGACTTTGTTACAATGATGAGCACAGAGATTCAATATTTCCAAAATAAAATTAGCAATCTACATGAGATACATGTAGTTATATTTTTATCCAAATTGTTTATTTCAAATAAAAAATGGAACACCTCTTTCCTTACCCATGCCAGATAAGTGTACTCTGTTACTCAAATAAAAGTAAATCACCGTAAAATTGCTGCTTGAAGGCTAGGAGCAGTGGCTCACGCCTGTAATCCCAGCACTTTGGGAGGCCGAGGTGGGTAGATTACCTGAGGTCAGGAGACCAGCCTGGCCAACAGGGTGAAACCCCATCTCTACTAAAAATACAAAAATTAGCTGGGTATGATGGCACATGCCTGTAATCCCAGCTATTTGGGAGGCTAAAGCAGGAGAATTTCTTGAACCTGGGTAGTGCAGGTTGCAGTGAGCTGAGATTGCGCCATTGCACTCCAGCCTGGGCAATAAGAGTGAAACTCCGTCTTTAAAAAAAAAAAAAAAATTGCTGCTGGAGAAACATACTTTTCATTAAATAATGAAGTATAAATTTCCTTTCCAAAATGCCATCATTAAAAAATTATATTTTAAGACTGGGCATGGTGGCTAGCACCTGTAATCCCAGCACTTTGGGAGGCCGAGGCAGGTGGATTACTTGAGGTCAGGAGTTTGAGACCTGCCTGGCCAACATGGTAAAACCTAGTCTGTACCAAAAAATACAAAAATTAGCCCAGCATGGTGACCGACACACGCCTGTAATCCCAGCTACTCAGCTGAGGTAGGGGAATCACTTAAACCCAAGATGAGGTGGTTGCAGTTAGCTGAGATTGCACCATTGCACTCCAGCCTGGGTGACAGAGCGAGACCCTTTCTCAAAAAAAAGAAAAAGAAAAATTATATTTTAAAATAGTAAAATAAAAAAAAATTTTTTAAGCTCCAAAATTACATCTTAGAAAACAAAGGACCCCTTTATAGGCCGGGCGCGGTGGCTCACGCTTGTAATCCCAGCACTTTGGGAGGCCGAGGCAGGCGGATCACGAGGTCAGGAGATCGAGACCACGGTGAAACTCCGTCTCTACTAAAAAAAATACAAAAAATTAGCCGGGCATGGTGGCGGGCGCCTGTAGTCCCAGCTACTCGGAGGCTGAGGCCGGAGAATGGCGTGAACCCGGGAGGTGGAGCTTGCAGTGAGCCGAGATTGCACCACTGCACTCCAGCCTGGGCGACAGAGCGAGACTCCATCTCAAAAAAAAAAAAAAAAAAAAAAGGACCCCTTTATATTTAATGGAATCTAGTTATAAGGCCTCCCTTAACCTCTCCTTAAAAAGTTTCTTCCATAATTCAATACCAAATAACAATAATAATAAGAGATATGTTACAAAAAACAGAACACTAGGCTTAGAATTAGAAGATCTATGTCTTTTTTTTTTTTTTTGAGACAGAGTCTTGCCCTGTCGCCCAGGCTGGAGTGCAATGGCGCGATCTTGGCTTACTGCAACTGCTGCCTCCCGGGTTCAAGCGATTCTCCTGCCTCAGTCTCCCGAGTAGCTGGGATTACAGGTGTGTGCCACCACACCCGGCTAATTTTTTGTATCTTTAGTAGAGACGGGGTTTCACCAGGCTGGTCTCGAACTCCTGACATGGGGATCCTCCCACCTTGGCCTCCCAAAGCACTGGGATTATAGGCGTGAGCCACTGCGCCTGGCCAAACCTGCATCTTTCTAACCTTGCAGTTATTAGTCACAAAGTCATAGTAAAGACAATGAATCTCTATATATGCCCTAGTTTTTTTATCTTTTGAATGGCGATAACAATGCTCATAGCTTACAATATCATGTGGATATCCTGAAAACTATAACCAACATGAATCCTAAGCAAAGGACTATGACAACATAGGTCAATTTGCTATCATGAATGTCAAAGCACTAAATTAAAGAAAGTAGATTTAGCATTCTATAAAATAACCCACAATTCTGTCTACTCAATTAATCTTATAAAAGGGATATCCTAAATGGTAAGAAATGACCCAAGACAGATTTCTAACATTCTGTTTTGCCCCACTTTAAGTTCTAGAGCTATCACTTGCCTGTTAAATGGAACATCTTGAAGGATCCGGTCACTGCAAAGTGAAAGGAGGCAATTCTTCTGTAACTAAAGAATCAAAGGAAGAAAAAAATCCTAAATAAAATATCACTTTGTTATATTTTAACCAAAGTAGCTTCTATTAAAAAAAAAAAAAAAAAGAAGAAGAAGACTGATGAAACACCAGTTATTTCTTACAACTTTTATCTGCCCCCCTAGTATTGAAAGGCTGAGTTCCAGGAAACCCATACAAGTTTACTTGTACCTTTTTTTTCTTTTCCATTAGATGAGAAATAGGGCAATAAGTAGGATAATTACAGCTAATCTCCTTCTTTCTGGTGGCCTATGAAGTAACCTTGTCTTCTGTATTTTTTGAGATAGAATGACAAAAACAGTGGCTGAAAGTTTTACCTGTTGACATAGCATCAAAGAATATAGACGAGCCTGCTTGGAAGCCTCTAACATAGAGTACACAGTGGGCAGTGTTCTACACACTGGCCTCTAAAGAGTGACTGACAGACTTGGCTCTATCTTTTAAAAAAAGTTTAGACCAGCACAATTAAACAAGAGTAAATGAAAATATGAATAATTAATTGACACAGTTAAGGTGCACCATCATAATAGAAAGGTGATTCAAGTTATTCCTGTGAAGCAAAATAAGAAAATAAGGGTGGGCTTAAAAAAAAAGTCACAGTGTATATACTACTAATATTTTTTTATTTGGACAAATGGCTTTAATATTTTTTAAAGGTTTTGGTATAAAATTGGAAGATTTCTTATCTACAGAAGACTTAATATAGGGAATTCAATCATAAAAGGCAAAAGTCAGTTAATGGGATATATACAGCTAGTCAAGAAATAGAAAAACAGATACAAAATGAACACCCTATTTGTTTCATGGAAGATGCAGAAAGATTACATAATAGAAGAAATGGCAGAGAAAGGGCAAAGTGGTAGTAAATCCCAGGTGAATGATATGGAATGGGTTAGGTACAAGTGTAATTAATTAAGAGGGTTTCTCAGGGAAGTTTTATATTCATCACAGATGGTCAAGGTGCTAGGACAGACTCCGCCTGAGGATCCATTTAAATCTGAATCACAGTCTGGCAGATTGATTAGTGGCATAACTTTCCTCCTTCACCATTTTTCTCCTCCCAAATAAACACAATAATTTGTACAGGATCCATAGAAGTAAGAAAGGCATTAATGCTATTCTAATTACCTCCACTTAGAATGCCCATCCCTCCTGTTCCTTTAGCTGGAAAACTCCTAATTTTCCTTCACAATTCAACTCAGGGAAGAGATATTACCTCACTGAGGAAGACTTCTTAGTTTTTTTGTTTGTTTGTTTTTGAGACAGGGTCTCGCTTTGTCACCCAGGCTGTAATGCAGCGGCACAATCATAGCTCACTGCAGCCTCAAACTCCTGGTGCTCAAGTGATCCTCCTGCTTCAGCCTCCCAAAGTACTGGGATTAAAGGCAAGCCACAGTGCACAGCCTCTAATTTTCAAATTGCCCTAAATGCTCCTCCTGGGTTCCCAACAGCACTTGTTTCTCTTAGTACTTGCTACACTATGCTACATTATGTGTTCCTGTATCTGAATGCTTAGAACTTAGCACAGGTGCACACAGTCTGAATTCAACAAAGAGCTGCTAAGCTTAACTAATGGCTAAATTAATAACAGAAGATAAATTTCACTGAATCTATCCCTTACTGCATTTGAAAAACACCACAGGCAGAAATGGAAAAGAGGAAGACTTTTGCTGTAGTCTTCAATTTCCGCCCAGCTAGAGTTTAGATTTGGGGGACTACAGTCTGAACTATGCAAGTATTTAGGAATTTTCTTTAAATTTTTTAAGGAATTCAATGTGGAATCAAAATTTCCTGTGCTGGCATTCATCAAATCTGGCCCTAATCTGGATATCACTGGCCTCATCCTACACTGCCTTCCTACACTCCAGTCACATGCAACGTGCCCTTCCTGGAATGCCTGCACATTCACATATATATTTACAAAATATATGTAGGCAGAGGTCCACTGTTTTTCTGCTTTTCTCCATGGGAAATCTTACTCATTTTTCAAGATGTGAGTCAATGTCACTTCCCCTTTGAAATCCTGCCTGGTACCTTTGTCCATACACCAATCCAGCCAGCAGAATTAATCATTCTCAAGTTTCTGTAGCGCTTAGTTAAAATAGCTGAAGATAATTTACATAATAGTTTACAGTATTTGCATTTCCAACTAATAGGTGAGTTCCCAGGGTTGCTTTTTTTAATTGAGTTGTTTTTAAATGTTTTTACTAAATAAGAAATACAGAAAAATATTTACAAAATATTTGTAGGCATAAGGCAGTGCTTCTCAAACTTTAATGTGTATACAAATCACTTGGAGATCTTTATAAAATGATTCTCTAAGTCTGGGATCTTGAGATTCTGCCTTACTAACAAGCTTGCAGGGGATGCCAACACAGCTGGTTAGCAGAACACACTTTGAGTAACAAGAGTGTAAGGAATAACAATACAGTGAATACTACCGCTGTGTAGGTGTACCTACCACTCAGTTTCAGAAAAAGAATCTATTACCAATAGTACTATTAGCAAGCCCCATTTGGCCCGCTCTTTTCCCTCTCATTTCCCCTCAGAGGAACTACTAGCCTAAATTTTGTGTTTAACAGTCCCTTGCTTTTTATCAAAACATGTATTTATATTCCTAAATAATGTGCCATATAGTTTTGTAAGGTTTTGAACTGTAAGTAAATTGAATCACATGTATGTACTCTTCTGCATTTTTAAAAATACCCAACTTGTAATTGAGATTGATCAAGGTTGTCATCTGGAATTGTAATTCATTCATCATTCACTGCTTTTAAGTATTCTGATGTGTGACTAAACACAGGCTGATGGACATTTGGTGTTTGGTATTTCCAATTTATTATCATTATACACAGTTACACAGTGCTACTGTGACCATTTTTTTTTTTTTTTTTGAGATGGAGTTTCGCTCTTGTTGTCCAAGCTGGAGTTCAATGGTGCGATCTTGGCTCACTGCAACCTCCCCATCCCAGATTCATGCAATTCTCCTGCCTCGGCCTCCCGAGTAGCTGGGATTATAGGCATGCGCCACCACACCTGGCTAATTTTGTTTTGTTTTGTTTTGGTTTTGAGACGGAGTTTTGCTCTTGTTGCCCAGGCTGGAGTGCAGTGGCGCAATCTCGGCTCACCGCAACCTCTACCTCCCAGGTTCAAGCAATTCTCCTACCTAATCCTCCCAAGTAGCTGGGATTACAGGGATGCGCCACCACACCTGGCTAATTTTTTATTTTTAGTAGAGATGGGGTTTCTCCATGTTGGCCAGGCTGGTCTTGAACTCCTGACCTCAGGTGATCCACCCACCTTGGCCTCCCAAAGTGCTGGGATTACAGGCGTGAGCCACCACGCCTGGCTAATTTTGTATTTTTAGTAGGGACGGGGTTTCTCCGTGTTGGTCAGGCTGGTCTCAAACTCCTGACCTCATGTGATCTGCCTGCCTCGGCCTCCCAAAGTGCTGAGATTACAGGCGTGAGCCACCACGCCCGGCCCGAACATTCTTGTTTGTTTATTTTGAGACAAGGTCTTGCTCTGTTGTACAGGCTGGAGTGCAGTGGCTCAATCACAGCTCACTGCAGCCTTGAGTGCCTGGTTCAAACAATTCTTGCACATATGGATTTAAATGCTTTTAGGCATGTACTCTTTAGGCTCCTGAGTAGTTGGGACCACAGATGTGTGCCACCATGCCGGGCTAATTTTTTTTGAGATGGAGTCTCGCTCTGTCGCCCAGGCTGGAGTGCAGTGGCGCGACCTTGGCTCACTGCAATCTCTGCCTCCTGGGTTCATGCCATTCTCCTGCCTCAGCCTCCCGAGTAGCTGGGACTACAGGCGCCCGCCACCACGCCCAGCTAATTTTTTGTATTTTTAGTAGAGACGGGGTTTCACCGTGGTCTCGATCTCCTGACCTCGTGATCCACCCGCCTCAGCCTCCCAAAGTGCTGGGATTACAGGTGTGAGCCACCATGCCCGGCCCTGATTTTTTTTTAATCATTTTTAGAGATAGGGCCTCACTATGTTGCCCAGGTTGGTCTTGAACTCCTGGGCTCAAGTGATCCTCCTACTTTGGCCTCCCAAAGTGCTGAGATTGCAGGCATGAGCCACCGTGCCTGGCCTACTGTGAACATTGTTTTTAAAAAATATGTAACAACTTTATTGAGATACAGTTCATGTACCATACAATTCACCTACTTAAAGTGTACAATTTGATGGATTTTAGTATAGTCACAGAGTTGTGCAACCATCACAATTTCATCATCCCAAACATTTTCATCACCCCAGAAGGAAACTCTATACCCATTACAGTGACTTCCCATTTCCCCCACCCCATTTCCTAACCTTATTTATTTTATATGCATCCTTTCTCATTTTTCCCTCATCAACTTTGCCAATGAGTATTCAATACTATTAAATACGTTTGAAGAACCAATTCTTGGAATTATTGATCCTCTCTAAAATAATGGTATGTTTTTTATTTTATTAATTTTTACTTTCATCTTTGTTATTCCTTCCTTCTACTTTCTTTGGGCTTATTCTTTTGTTGTTTCCCTAACATAGGCAGACTTATTCATAGCTCCCTTTTAGTAAGAATGTATCTTTGGGGAGGAAGTCATAGCTTTATGCTAGGAGTCTTCTGTCTGATGGGCTTTCAGAGGCCATGGAAATCAAAGCCCAAGTTTCACCTAGTTTGCCCTCAATGAGGAAAGCTGGCTTTAATGATCCACTCACCAATGTGGTTTGCCATTTTTACTTGCTTTTGGGCCTCTGAGTATTTTTTACTAACTTGCCAACTCAATGGTCAATTTCAAATGACCTAAAAAAAAAAATGTTAAGGGCCCGGGGAGGTGGCTCATGCCTGTAATCCCAGCATTTTCGGAGGCTGAGGTGGGCGGATCACAAAGACAAGAGATCAAGACCAACCTGGCCAACATGTTGAAACCTTGTCTCTACTAAAAATACAAAAATTAGCTGGGTGTGGTGGCACACACCTGTAATCCCAGCTACTTGGGAGGCTGAGGCAGGAGAATTGCTTGAACCCAGGAAGTGGAGGTTGCAGTGAGCTGAGATCGCACCACTGCACTCTGGCCTGGCAACAGAGCAAGATTCCATTAAAAAAAAAAAAATTTAAGCAACATTTTTAGTATTCATCCTGAGTATAAGACAGGTTACACCTTCTACCATACTGCTAGAAATGGAAAAGACATGTCTTAATCATTTCTGTATCCCAGCACTTGATAGTGCCTAGCCCGGAACAGATCCTCGGTGCCTATCTGCTGAAATGATCACAAACTCGAGATCTAGGAGGATGAGTTTTGTATGGCTTGTACTATGTCCCCCAACATATGGATTTAGGTGCTTTTAGGCACAGAATATACTCCTTTGGTGTCCACTTCTGTTTTCTTACACTCAGTCATACCACAGCCTCCAAAGGCATTTGAATTTCCAGCCTTGGTCTATTAAACTGAACTGTAGGAGATGAGTAGAAGACACCACAAGGACTATTTGAAACGGAATTCACATAAGCTTACCTGCTGGTGATTGGGAAAATGTTCCATGGCTTTGAGCAGCAAATGGGTCACATCAGCCAGAAGTCGGACAGGCATTCCTGCAGCAAGATCCTGCTTGGTTAAGTTAAATACACAGGCGCTTGCAGCCAGTTGCACTGGCAAATTCATAGGGTGGTTTCTCATCCCAGTAACCACAAGCTGGAAAAAAAAAAATTAGTCCTCTTAATTCACCTTATAAATACAAGCCCTCTTCACAGAGCAGAGTTATTTTGTTGGTCTATAGTAATTTCAAAGATGTCCTAAGTTTCTTTTTCATCTTCATGTGCAAAGAGCCTAGGATATAGCAGTTACTCACAAATAGTTCCAGTCTACCTCATCAAGGCAGGTATTCAGCTATTCATATCTAGAGGTTTTCTGTAAAGCTAATGAATCTTTTCAACACAGGTCACTCATCTTTGTATTTCCAAGACCTACTTATGGTGCCTGTTATATGGAAGGCAGTGAATAAATTCTCACTGACTTGAATAGAGCACACTTCACTCTCAAATCTCAATCTTCAGTTCCTCGAGAACACTGCTGAGGTTAGAGTGCAATAAAATCCATTCACTTCCCGTGGCCTAGACAACTATTTCTCACTTTTTCCTCTACCCTCAAACCCCCAACGAATCCTTCCCATTCCTCACTATCAGCTGAAGATCTTGCTTTCAACTACACTAAGAAAACTGCCAGCCTGGGCAACATGGTGAAACCCCATCTGTATAAAACAATACAAAAATTTGCTGGGGGCCAGGCGTGGTGGCTCATGCCTGTAATCCCAGCACTTTGGGAGGCCAAGGCAGGTGGATCACTTGAGGTCAGGAGTTTGAGACCAGCCTGGCCAACATGGTGAAACCCCACTTCTACTAAAAATACAGAAATTAGCTGGGCATGGTGGCGCATGCCTGTAATCCCAGCTTCTCGGGAGGCTGAAGCAGGAGAACTGCTTTAACCCAGGAGGCGGAGGTTGCAGTGAGCCAAGAGCGCACCATTGCACTCAAGCCTGGATGACAAGGGCGAAACTCCATCTCTATCTCTCTCTCTCTCTATATATATACACACACATATATGTGTGTGTATATGTGTATATATACACATATGTATGTGTGTGTGTATAAATATATATATAAAGCTGGGCATGATCGTGCACGCCTATAGTCCCATCTACTTGGGAGGCTGAGGTGGGAGGATCGCCTGAGCCCTGGGAGGCAGAGCCAGTAGTGAGCCATGGTTGTGCCACTGCACTTCAGCCTGGGGGACAGCGTGAGACCCTGCCTCTAAGAAAAAGAGAAAAAAAAAAAAAGAAAGAAAGAAAGAAAACTGAAGCAACCAGAAAAGAACTTCAGATTCTCATTACCACATGTATCCTACTTACCAGCATACATACATATACATGTCACCTTCCTGCCTGCTACCATAAGGAATCTTTCGGGGTCCTTTGTAAAACAAATCCCTCCATGTATATGTTAGATCATTATTTTCTTGTCTACTGAAGGGAAGCTGTTCACCCCTCCTACTCCTATATCAATTTTTTATTCTGTACTGGATCATTCATATCAGGATACAAACAAGATATATTTTTCCTGTTAAAAAAAATCAAAACATCCCTCTTTTAATCTCACTTCCTGAAACAATTACCATCTTTTTTCTTTGCTCCCTTTTGCAGCAAAATTCCCTATAAGAATTGCCTTGGCCAGGCATGGTGGCTCATGCTTGTAATCCTAGCACTTTGGGAGGCCGAGGCAGGTGGATCACTTGAGATCAGGAGTTCGAGACTAGCCTGGCCAACATGGTGAAACCTCATCTCACTAAAAATACAAAAATTAGCTGAGCGTGGTGGCGGGCGCCCATAATCCCAGCTACTCGGGAGGCTGAGGCAGAAGAATCACTTGAACATGGGAGGCGGAGGTTGCGATGAGCTGAGATAGCGCCACTGTACTCCATCTTGGGCAACAGAATGAGACTCAGTCTCAAAAAAAAAAAAAGGAATTGCCTAGGCTAGGTGCAGTGGCTCATGCCTGTAATTATAGAACTTTGGGAGCTCAAGGCAGGAGGATCACTTGAGGTCAGGAACTCGAGACTAGCCTGACAACACAGCAAGAACCTGTCTCTACAAGAAATTTTTAAAAACTAGCCTGTGTAACATAGTGTGATCCTGTCTCTACAAAATTAGCCCAGTGTGGTTGCATGGGCCTATAGTCCTAGCTACTCAGGAGGCTTAGGCCAGAGGATTGCTTGAGCCCAGGAGTTTGAGGTTATAGTGAGCTATGATCATACTACTGCACTCCAGCCTGGGTGACAGAGTGAGGCACTGTCTCAAAAATAAATAAATAAATAAATTTATTTTTAAAATTTTTAAAAATTAGCCAGGTGTGATGGCACATACCTATAGTCCCAGCCATTTGAGAGGTTGAGGCAGAAGATTGCTTGAGCTCAAGAGTTTGAGGTTGCAGTGAGCTATGATCGTGTACCACTGCACTCCAGCCTGGGCAATACAGCTAGATCCTGTATCTTTAAAAAAATAAAATAAAAGTGGCTCACTCCTATAATCCCAACGCTTTGGGAGGCCAAGGCAGGAGAATCACTTAAGCCCAGGAATTTGAGACCAGCCTGGGCAACATAGTGGGTCTCCATCACTACAAAAAACAACAATAATAATAACAAATTTTAAAATTCAGCCAGGCATGGTGTTATATGCTTGTAGTTCCAGCCACTCTGGAGGCTGATGCAGGGGGATCATTTGAGCCCAGGAGGGAGGTCGAGGCTGCAGTGAGCCATGATCATGCCACTGCACTCCAGCATGGGTGACAGAGTGAGATGCTACCTCAATAAATAAATAAATAAATAGCCTATATTCTTTCATTTAACTCTGAATGTCTGAATATTTCAGATCAAGACTAGACATCTAGTCCTTTGTTGCTCAGTTCACAGTAATCAAAACCAAAAAAAAAAGACAATTCATATACCAAGTGCCAACATCCTCTGATATATACAAAGGGAGTGACAGGTGTTGTGATAATATCCTAAGGACTAAAATGTTACTGGTTCCTACCCAAGCATCTCATTCTCAGAATTTAAGATATGTAAGATGTCAAGTTGTGGCTCTGCCACTGACTCATTATTACCTAACATCACAGAACCTCAATTTCATAATCTGTAAAACAGAAGATAAAACCCATCTCTTGGAATTGTGCCCACTAAATGAGGTGCCAAATATAATACAGTCCTATGCTCATTGGTTTTCAAAACTGAACGTGCGTAAGAATTACCTTGGAATTATCTTGGGGGCTTATTAAAACGCAGATTCCTGTGCCTCATCTAGCCCTAGTGAATCTAAATTTTGTGGGGTGGGGTTTACAAATATCTTTTTTTTTTTTTTTTTTTTTCAGACAAGGTTTCACTCCTGTCACCCAGGTTGGAGTGTGGTAGCATGATCTCAGCTCTCTGTAACCTCTGCCTCCCTAGCTCAAGCAATTCTCCCGCCTCAGCATCCCGTGTAGCTGGGACTACAGGACTACAGGTGCGTGCCACCACACCTGGCTAATTTTTGTAATTTTTGTAGAGATGGGGTTTTGCCATGTTGCCCAGGCTGGTCTTGAACTCCTAAGCTCAAGTGATCTGCCTGCCTTGGCTTCCCAAAGTACTGGGATTACAGGTGTGAGCCACCACACCTGGCCACAAATATGCTTTTTAAATAAGCAATATCCTAGACTTCTAGTGGTCAAAGGACCACTTTTATTGTTGTTGTTGTTTTTTGAGAGAGTCTTGCTCTGTTGCTCAGGCTGGAGTGCAGTGGCACGATCTCAGCTCACTGTAATCTCGGCCTCCCAGGTTCCTCATGCCTCAGCCTCCTGAGTAGCTGGGATTACTGGCGTGCACCACCAGGCTCGGCTAATTTTTTGTATTTTTAGTAGAGATGGGGTTTCGCCATGTTGGCCAGGCTGGTCTAGAACTCCTGGCCCCAAGTGACCCTCCTGCCTCAGCCTCCCAAAGTTTTTACAGGTGTGAGCCACTGCGTCCTGGCCCAACGGACCACATTTTGATAAATGTTACCCTAAGCTTTCAATAAAATTAAGAAATCTCCTTTCTTGCCCTTCAAAAGCTGTCTTTGTTAAAATAGCTAGGTGCTGTGATGTACACCTGTAGTCCTAGCTACTTGGGAGGCTGAGACAGGATTGCTTGAGCCCAGGAGTTTGAGTCCTGTGAATAGCCACTGCACTCCTGCCTGGTTGCCTGGGGAACACAGTAAGACCCTATATCTTAAAAAAAAAAAAAAAAAAAAACTTAACTGGGGAGTATAGGGAGTAATGTAAATCAGTTAAGAATGCACAGTAGGTTCTAACCAGCATGGAAAAGTGCCTTACGGAATTCTGGTATTTGCTTTCTTTGTCTTTACTTCTCTCTGTTTTTGTTTTTTTTATATACTTTTTGTAGAAATGCGGTTTTGCCATGTTGCTCGGGCTGCTCTCGAACTCCTGGGCTCAAGCTACCCATCTGTCTCAGCTCCTGAAGTGCTAGGATTACAGGCATGAATTACCATATTTGGCCCAATATTGTATTTCTAAAAAATCTATTTGGGAAGCAATATAGGGTTAATATACAATACAGTGTCCTGATTCCAGTCATATACTTTCATTTTCTACAGTAGCTGGCGATAAAATACAAGACATTTATATTGCTTAATGAGACTACTATAAAACTTCAGTAACATTGTACAACTATCTTCTCTCTCATTTATAGCTAATGATTGAAATCACAAGTCATCAATCACATTATAAATAACAAAAGACTAAATGCAAATTTTCACCAATTTTCTTCAAAAAATCATCTGCCCAGGGAGATCATTTCGAAAATTTCATATCCAGTTTCTTATTCTTACCTTTAAAATTTCTGGCTTTGTTTTTTCCATCACATGAGTCAGACTAAAAAGATGAAATAGAGCTTCCCGAACAAAGAATGCCCGTTCACTGTAACGCTTCAGTGCTTCTGCAATCTGAGTTTCATTGGCTTCTCCAGACACCTGTGAACATAACCAGATTAGCTTTTAGAATTCTCTCTCTTTCTCTATCTAAATATCATTTGTGGCTGGGTGCAGTGGCTCATGCCTGTAATCCCAGGACTTTGGGAGGCCAAGGTGGGTGGATCATGTGAAGTCAAGAGTTCAAGACCACCCTGGCCAACATGGTGAAACCCCATGTCTATTAAAAATAAAAAAATTAGCCAAGCATGGTGGCGCATGCCTGTAATTGCAGCTACTCAGGAGGCTGAGGCAGGAGAATCGCTTGAACCCAGGAGATGGGAGGTTACAGTGAGCTGAGATCGCGCCACTGCACTCCAGCCTGGGCAACACAGCAAGACTCTGTCTCTAAATAAATAAATAAATATCATTTGTAGCCGGGCGTGGTGGCTCACGCCTGTAATACCAGCACTTTGGGAGGCCAAGGCGGGCGGATCACGAGGTCAGGAGATCGAGACCATCCTGGATAACACAGTGAAACCCTGTCTCTACTAAAAATACAAAAAAATAGCCGGGCATGGTGGCAGGTGCCTGTAGTCCCAGCTACTCGAGAGGCTGAGGCAGGAGAATGGTGTGAACCCGGGAGGCAGTGTTTGCAGATCGCGCCACTGCACTCCAGCCTGGGCAACAGAGCAAGACTCCGTCTCAAAAAAAAAAAAAAAAAAAAAAAAACAAAAACAAATAAATATCATTTGTATACATGGCATCTTGGATAGTTATGTAAAGCTGGAATCAAATAAAAATGATTATACTTTCCAATCTATCCAGATTAGTCATCTTAAAAAGGTATATCTGTCTTGAAGAGATGTATATTAGATAGGCTCAGAACCTAGCATAAGACCATGGGTGAAATTTTCTGTATTATACCTAAAATAAATCTCAAGATATTTAACACTATTATAAGGCCTTACCGCTTGATTAGGATCCTATCTGCCTCTTAATCCCCTCCCTCTAGCTCACAATGTTATAGCGATATGACCTTTTTTCCTCATCTTTCCGTAAGTCAAGCTTTTTCTCAGCAAAGGACCACTCATACAATGTCTTCTCTGACTGAAAACTTCCTTTCTCTCTTTGCCTGACTAATTTCTACTCATTCTTCCTTATTCAAGTTAAGGACACTTTCTTAGAGAAGTCTTCGTTGAGCCACTGATTTAAGTTAGGTCCCCTGAAACATCTCTTTCATAGCTGTTATCATAATCCCCCACTAGATCAATCCATTCACCATTGTACCCCAATAGCTAGCATTATGCTTGGCTCAGAATACGTTCTCCATAAGTATTCATCAAATAAATGTATCAATTAATTTCCCCAGATTTATCACGCTCCTTTTCAGCACCAAGAAGTTCTGTTTAAAATTAAGTCTTTCTAGGGATTCCCAACATAAAAGTATATTATTTTAAGATAATATACTTATCTTAAAATGTGGTTCAGGTGCCACTGGGCAACCAAATATAGGTAACAGAAAGTGGCTCTTTATAAAAGTAATCCAACTAGTAAGTGAAAAATAAATGATTAAAATATCACCATAATCCCCAATGAATTGATAGATCTAGCTACTAAGTGTCAGTAATTGCTAACATCACAGAAAGAGAAACAACTAGATATTTATGTGCCTCAAAACGTAAGAATACAACACCTAAGGGTCTGGCCAAAGGGATCTAACCTAAGTCTAATTAAGCCTCCAAATCCAGCTACCAATTTGCAGAAAATACAAAGAGAAAGATGCACCATTAGTATACAATCAGCAAAATCCAGGCTGGCAGAGTGGCTTATATCTGTAATCCCAGCACTTTTGGAGGCTGAGGCAGGACCATCACTTTAAGCCCAGGAGTTCCAGACCAGCCTGGGCAACACAGCAAGACCCTGTCTCTACAAAACAGCAACAAATACAATAAAATCCAGACTGAGGGAAACTACAAATCCAAATGATAGATTCTTCAATAAACAAATTATAAGGAAAAGAAAGGGATGAGGAGGAACCTATAAACTAAAAGATACTCAAAAGACATCAAATTGTTTTAAACAGACAAGATTATACAGGTCCCTAAATAGTTGGGTCATAAAATTATAAAGAAATGAAAGGACATGGCTGGGTGTAGTGGCTCATGCCTGTAATCCCACCACTTTGGGAGGCCGAAGCGAGCTTTGGGGTAGATGACAAAGTTCTGTTACTTAACCTGAGTGATGGTCTCAAGTGTGTTCACTTTATTTTCAACTCATTAAGCTACATAATTATTTATTTTCTGTCTCTGTGTTATTTCACAATAAAGTTTTTAAAAATGCCAAAAAATGTCATTCAGAGAGACTATCTCATAATAAGGGGAAGATTTAGTCTTTTTTGGCAGTAACATTATACAGTGTGACACAAAAGTAATCAAATATTTTAAAAATATATTACTCAGTAACTAAGTTTTATATAAACATATAATATTCAGCCAGGCATGATGGCTCATGCCTGTAATCCCAGCACTTTGGGAGGTAGAGGCAGGAGGATCGCTTGAGCCCGGGAGTTCAAAACCAGCCTGGGGAACATAGTAAGACCCTGTCTCTATAAAAGAAAAGAAAAATTAGTTACGTGTGATGGTGCATGCCTGTAGTGCTAGCTACTTGGGAGACTGAAGTGGACTGCTTGAGCTCAGGAATTTGAAGCTGCAGTAAGCCATGACTGTGCCACAGCACTCCCTGATGGGCAACAGAGTGAGACTCTATCAAAAAAACAAAAAAGCCTATAATATTCAGATTGGAATACGCAGCTTTGAGGAAATGAAGGGATGTATCATGGCTGACATTTCAACCATTAATAGGATATGCTACAAGAGTCTGAAATGAATTAGACTACAGTATTGATATATGTCACACGACACAAGGGCACATATTAAGAATTTCTAAGACTGTTGAAATAATAATAAAAGTTTCTTTACTTCCATTACTTTACATCTTTTCTTTTTTTTTTCCTTTTTTTTGAGACATGGTCTCACTGTCGCCCAGACTGGAGTGCAGTGGCATGATCTCGGCTCACTGCAACCTCTACTGCCCGGGTTCAAGCAATTGTCATACCTCAGCCTCCTGAGTAGCTGGGATTACAGGTGCCCGCCAACACGCCCGGCTAATTTTTGTATTTTTAGTAGAGACGGGATTTCGTCATGTTGGCCAGGCTGGTCTCGAACTCCTGACCTCAAGCCAACCTCGGCCTCCTGAAGTGCTGGGATTACAGGCATAAGCCACCACTCCCAGCCTCCATTACTTTACTTCTTTAAATGCTTTTTAAACTTTCTATTTATGTATAACACACATACACAAACTGGTTTGGACTACATATTCACATATACAAATGGGTATTTAATAAAATTTTTCAAAGTGTTCAGTTCATTGAATCACCCAGAACTTTTTCTTATAAATTCAGAGAAAAACACTGAAATGTGAAATAAAAAAAACTGTAAGAGGGAAATATAAAATAATCTAAATCAGACTTTATTCTTCCTTTACCCACATTTGGTTGGTTCCAACAGCTTTATAAATCTCTTATATGAAATATATCCTCAAGTTAACTTGAATATAAAATTAAAGAACTTTTGTTACTGGAATGTTTAACACTCTAAGCCAATTTTTTTTTTTTTTTTTTGACACAGTCTCTCTCTATTGCTCAGTCTGGAATGCAGTGGCATAATCTCGGCTCACTGCAACCTCCACCTCCCGGGTTCAAGTGATTCTCCTGCCTCAGCCTCCTAAGTAGCTGGGACAACAGGTGTCTGCCACCATGCCTGGCTAAATTTTTTTGTATTTTTAGTAGAGGAAGGGTTTCATCATGTTGGGTAGGCTGGTCTCCAACTCTTGGCCTCAAGTGATCCGCACGTCTTGGCCTCACAAGGTGCTGGGACTATAGGCATGCTCTAAGCCAATTTTATTGCATGCATATATATATATATATATATTTTTTTTTTAAGACAGAGTTTCTCTCTTGTTGTTCAGGCCGGAAATCAATGGCGCCATCTTGGTTCACCACAACCTCCAACTCCTGGGTTCAAGTGATTCTCCTGCCTCAGCCTCCCAAGTAGCTGGGATTACAGGCATGAGCCACCATGCCTGGCTAATTTTTTTTGGATTTTTAGTAGAGACGGGGTTTCTCCATGTTCGTCAGGCTGGTCTCCAACTCCCGACATCAGGTGATCCACCTGCGTCAGCCTCCCAAAGCACTGGGATTACAGGCATGAGCCACTGCATCCAGCCATTGCCTCTATGCTCATTCAGTGAACAACACTTCTCTACCCAGTGACAAACCCTCACATCTGGCTGCTCAAATTACAAGTATATTCTTTTTTCTCCCAAAGTGCTGCGATTACAGGCGTGAGCGACCACGCCTGGCCGACTAAAGCTATTTTTAAATTAGTCTGTATCTTCTCCACTAGACTAGAAATCCTCAAGAGCAGGGATATTAACAGATATCTTTTTGTTGTCGTTTTGTTTTTTGTTTTTGAGACACAGACCTGCTCTATCGCCCAGGCTGGAGTGCAGTGCCACAATGCTGGCTCACTGCAACCTCCGCCTCCCAGGTTGAAGCAATTCTCCTGCCTCAGCCTCCTGAATAGATGGGATTACAGGCATGTGCCACCATGCCTGGATAATTTTTGTATTTTTAGTAGAGACGGGGTTTCACCATGTTGGCCAGGCTGGTCTTGAACTCCTGACCTCAAGTGATCCATCCGCCTTGGCCTCCCAAAGTGCTGGGATTACAGGTGTCAGATGGGGGTCTCACTATGTTGCTCAGGCTAGTCTCAAACTCCTGAGCTTAAGCAATCCTCCCACCTCGGCCTCCCAAAGTGCTAGGATTAAAGGCATGAGCCACTATGCCTGACCAAAAAACATTTATGTACCTTCACTGCATGTTGATTACTGCAGTTCAATACAGGAGTCTGACTTCAAGGGAGAGCTCTAAGTTAAGACAAATTTAGGAGTCATCCGCATATAGATTTAAGGACTGAGGTGCAGAACACTCCAACAGTTAGAGGCCTGGAAGATGAGGAAGAACCAACAAAGGAAATTGAGGCTCAGTGGCAAGACAAGTAGGAAAAAAAACAAACAAGACAAGTATGATATCCTGTAAGCCAAGTTAAAAAAAGAAAAGGAGGGCTGGGCGCGGTGGCTCACGCCTATAATCCCAGCACTTTGGGAGGCCGAGGCGGGCGGATCACGAGGTCAGGAGATCGAGACCAACCTGGCTAACAGGTGAAACCCCGTCTCTACTAAAAATACAGAAAAATTAGCCGGGCATAGTGGCGGGCGCCTGTAGTCCCAGCTACTTGGGAGGCTGAGGCAGGAGAATGGCGTGAACCTGGGAGGCGGAGCTTGCAGTGAGCCGAGATGGCGCCACTGCACTCCAGCCTGGGCGACAGAGCGAGACTCCGTCTCAAAAAAAAAAGGTATCTCAAGGAAGAGACAAAGATCAACTATGTCAAATACCATTTTACTTTGGGTCAAATAAAATGAACACTAAGAACTAACACTGAGTTTAGCAGATTTTCAATGTTCTCATGAGTTGGGAGCCACAGCATGGTAGATAATCCAAGTATGGGATAAGGTGGCCAACAAATGTAAGAATTCTAGTTGTGGAGAAATGGAAGGTTCAGGAAACTGATGGTGACAGAAGAGAAAACTGAGTAGGGAAATAGAAGAGAAAATCGAGTGGGGAAATA
This sequence comes from Symphalangus syndactylus, assembly GCF_028878055.3. Lineage (NCBI taxonomy): Eukaryota > Metazoa > Chordata > Mammalia > Primates > Hylobatidae > Symphalangus > Symphalangus syndactylus. The sequence continues at coordinate 42,307,714 of NC_072434.2, read as the reverse complement.
CTGATGACAGAGCTGGAAATTCTATGCTAAGAAAGCCAGGCTAGGCTCAGGGGCTTACACCTATAATCCCAAAACTAGGAGGCCAAGGTGGGAGGATCGCTGAGCGAGAACCCATCTTTGCAAAACCCCCCAAAAAAAAAAAAAAAAAAAATTAGGCCAGGCGCAGTGGCTCACGCCTGTAATCCCAGCACTTTAGGAGGCTGAGGCAGGCAGATCACCTAGGTCAGGAGTTCAAGACCAGCCTGGCTAACATGGTGAAACCCCATCTCTACCAAAAATACAAAAATTAGCTGGACATGGTAGCAGGCACCTGTAATCTCAGCTACTCAGGAGGCTGAGGCAGGAAATTCGCCAAAACCCAGGAGGTGGAGGTTGCTGTGAGCCGAGATTGCGCCATTGCACTCCAGCCTGGGTGACTCCATCTCAAAAAAAAAAAAAAAAAAATTAGCCAGTTATGGTGGCACATGCCTGTGGTCCCAGCTACTCAGGAGGCTATGCCAGGAGGATCCACTTGAGCCCAGGAGGTAGAGGCTGCAGTGAGCCTATTCATGCCACTGTACTCCAGCCTGGGTAACGGGGCAAGACCCTGCCTCTGAAAAAAAAAAAAAAAAAAGTTATTGTAAAACAGTGATTCATGAGTTTGGCTGGACACTGCAATCATCTAAGAAGCTTTAAAAAATACTGATGCCTGGGTCTCACCTCTCTTCCTAATGCAGTCTTTGCACATATTATTCTATCTGCCTGGAATGCTCTCTACTGATCTACTCACCCTTAAGATCTCCACTCATCCATCAATTTCTCAGAGAAACAGGTGGCTCACGCCTGTAATCCTGGCACTTTGGAAGGCCAAGACAGGTGAACTGCCTGAGCTCAGGAGTTTGAGACTAGCCTTGGCAACATGGTGAACCCCTGTCTCTACTAAAATACAAAAACTTAGCCGGGCGTGGTGGTGTGTGCCTATAGTCCCAGCTACTTGGGAGACTGAGGCAGGAGAATTACTTGAACCTGGGAAGCAGAGGTTGTAGTGAGCCAAGATCACACTACTGCACTCCTGCCTGGGCAACAGAGCGAGACTCCATCTCCAAAAAAAAAAAAAAGTATATATATATATATATATCTCTAGTTTAAAGCATGTATCTATAAAAGTATATAAACAGGTATAAATATAAAATGTATTTGTAATCATATAATCACCACTCCCATTAGGTTAAGCTCCTTGGAGGCAGATCCTATATCATTTTCTTTTTTTTTTTCGAGACAGAGTCTCATGCTGTCACCCAGGCTTGAGTGCAGTGGCACAATCTTGGCTCTCTGCGACTTCCACCTCCTGGGTTCAAGTGATTCTCTTGCCTCAGCCTCCCGAGTAGCTAGGCACATGCCACCATGGCTGGCTAATTTTTGTATTTTTAGTAGAGATGGGGTTTCACCATGTTGGCCATGCTGGTCTCGAACTCTTGACCTCAAGTGACCTGCCCACCTCTGCCTCCCAAAGTGTTGGGATTACAGGTGTGAGCCACTGCACCCGGCCTCATTTTCATTTTTGAATCCCAAGCTCTACCAAATCCAACTGATGTTTGTTAAACTAAATTTAAACCATTAGGCATGAGAAATCTTAGGAAAAGCAAAATTCTACCATTTCTACAGTAGGGATCTCCTTAGAAAACTTGATCTCCCACTAGGTATTCAATTCAACAAGGGGTGTCCTTAGTTTCTCTGAAGTTATCCATTAAAAACACTATATGTAGCTGGGCGTGGTGGCTCATGCCTATAATCCCAGCACTTTGGGAGGCCAAGGCGGTTAGATTACGAGGTCAGGAGATTGAGACCATCCTAGCTAACACAGTGAAACTCCATCTCTACTAAAAATACAAAAAATTAGCCAGGTGTGGTGGCGGGCGCCTGTAGTCCCAGTTACTTGGGGGGCTGAGGCAGGAGAATGGCGTGAACCCGGGAGGCAGAGCTTGCAGTGAGCCAAGATAGCGCCACTGCACTCCAGCCTGGGCGACACAGCGAGACTCCGTCTCAAAAGAAAAAAAAAACAGTATATGTAAATGGTTCAAAATAGCTAAACATTATCATCATAAGACGACCTATTGTTTAGCCAGGACCTACTATGTGACTTGCACTTTACATAGATTATTATTAATCTTCAGAATTCCGCAAGGTAAGAATAGTATCTATTCTACAAATAAAGAAATAAAAACTCAAAGTGACATCATAGCTTGTTCTGGGTCATGAAGCTGAGATTTTAATTAGGACTCTAAGCCTTTCAACTATATGCGGCCCTGTTTCATGAACATGTTCCATATATTACAGACATTCATCTTTAATAGAGTCTTATGCAACTAGGTATTGGTCAGCCTGACAAAATAATACATTTTTAAAGTCTAACCTTCAAATGTCCTTCGCCTGTGAGGAATTCAGAGTAACCAGCATCAGTAGCCAGCAAACCTACAAATTGCATGCTTGGACGTTGTTGTATAAAGGCTTCAACAGCTTTATCTGTCACGTGCTTTCTCCCAGAAACATCCAGAGAAACAAGGTTAGGTAGGATGTCTTTTTGTTCTAGTAAGCGAAGAGCTATGTCTGATGTAAACTGTTTATCATCTGAGATATCAAGATGATTCAGATGTCTGAGTTCCCGAACTACATCCAGTATCTGGGTAGTTGTCATTTTTAAACATTTCAAGTGGTGCATGGTTAGAGACTTCAGTCGGTCTTTGCAGGCCAGTAGAGCAGTGATGTCTGTGATCGAGGTGTTAGAAATATCCAAACTCTCTAATCTTGGCAATGAGGCAACTTCAGCCAGGTCTTCATTGTAAAAGAGAACATTCGTGATGCTTAAAGCTCGAAGGCCAGAAAGCCGGCTGAAGCAGCGCTCGTAAGGATCCTCGAGGGAGAGAGTTAATGAATTCAGCACCAGGCACTGGAGATTCTGCTGGATCCATTTGTTACTGCCAAGCCCACTGATAATGTCTGTAATCGTGATATCAGCATTCACACCTGTGGCATCAAGTTCCACTAACTTGTGGTGGCAGAAAGCTTTCCGGAAAGCAACAGCAGAGATCTTTGCTTTGCGAATGCACGCTCGCTTTAAGCGCATCTGGTTGCCCCTAAAAATACCCACAGTTCCATCATTCAGTAGACCTGTGGAAAAACAAGCAGCATTTTAACTTCAAAAAACAGTTAAAGAATAGCTAAAATTTCCATCACACTTTACATTTCCAAAGCGCTCCCATGTAACAGTATCTCGTCTGATAATCACAATTCATTGAGGTGAGAATATTATTGTTTACAACTTGTAGATGAGTAAACTGGGGCTCACAGAGTGGCTTTCCAAGGTCACAGGGCTACCAAGTGGCAGAATCAGGACTGTGGCAGACATTATTGATATCCATTAACATCTAGTTCTTACCTTACCAGACAACTACATTTCCCAGCCCATCCCTGGAGTTAGCTGGAGCCATGTGCCTAGTTCTGGCCAATGGACTGTATGCTGAAGCACCTGAGAGCCAGTGCATGATTTTCCATGCTGTCTTTTCCTGCTATGACAAATGAGAAGCCTTCACGTTCTAGAGATTATAGTTATATGAGGAGAAACCTTCCATCAGTTTGGACCCTAGGGTGACCATGAAGCAGAATCCTCTATGGACTTGCAGAGTTTACGTACCACAAGTGAGGTATAAACCTGTGTTAAGGTATTTGATTTGTTACATTTCTAGCCTATCCTTTAAATTCACCTTAATATATTATTATACAAACACATATACACATAATATATTTAGCATGCACTTAATGCCTTGTAATTCATTAATAAACCACTAGCCAGATCTCAAACCTTATTAAAGTGATCTAGGCCTCGGAAACATAGCGAGACCCCATCTCTACAAAATAACTGAAAACGAGTTGGGCATAGTGGTGAATGCCTATAGTCCTAGCTACTAGGGAGGCTGAGATGGAAGGATCATTTGAGCCCAGGAGTTTGTGGTTATAGTGAGTTATGACTGCACCATTACACACCAGCCTGGATGACAAAGTGAGACCCTGTCTCTGAAAAAAAAAAAAAAAAAAAAATCTAGTAGTTATAGCTTCCCCCCACACTCCTCTCCCGCAGATGAATGTAAATGAAGTCGACACAGTAACCTCTTGAAGTGCCTTCAAGATCTACCTGTCTACCAATCAACAGTGCCACAAGCATATGATACTTTGGAGGCACATCAACAATATCACGTATCAACTAAACAACATTGACTGTGAAAGAAGTAACAATCACGCCAAAAACAGGTAGTCTAAGAATAGTCTGGGGTGAATGAGCAATTGAGGACAGGTAAATAAATAGCCTGAAGTCAAGAGAGGAACTCTAAGGCGGCACCTTAGCTGGCCCATACTCAAAATGTAGCTAGGCTGCCAGCCAGTCACCCTTAAATTAGAAATGAGGTGTTTTTAAAAAGGAGCACTATTCTCTAATGAATTTTGCAGACTTAATTACAGTTACACAGTTAAAATCAAGAAAGTCCTGTGCAAAACCTGCCAAAGTGGACAAAAATGACTAATTACATATTAAGAACTCCATTATATTTTAGAGCTGTGCTGCCCAATACATAGTCACTAGCTCCACACAGCTGGAGAGCCCTTGAAAAGCAGGTGGTACACAGTGAGGTCAGCTATAAAGTACAAAATATACACCAGATTGTGAAGACTTAATACAACAAAATAATGTAAAGTATCTCAATTTTTTATATATACTACAGGTTGAAATGATCAATTTTTAATATATTGGGTTAAATAAAAATTATTAAAACTAGTTTCACTTGTTTTTCTTTTTATTTTTTTATGTGGCCACCGGTAAATTTAAAATTACATTTCTATTAAACAATGTGGTTCTAGAGACAGCCTTTCAAATTACCTGCACTCTATTTCAGGGGAGTAAATTTCATGATGGGGTCCATTCAGCAAACAGTTTATTAAACAATTACTATATGTCAAGTACTCTAAATGTTGTAGATACAAAGAAAAATAAGATATGCCCCTATAATCAAAGGATTCATAATCCCATGGAGTAAAAAAGACACAAACAGCCATAACAAAATGAGATTTATGGTATATCAATGTCAAGTATAAAGTACCACAAAAACAAAGAAAAGGAAGTAAACCATCATGAATGAAGATCTGGAAAAGATTTGATGGGAGAGGTGATCTTTGAGTAAGACCTTTGAAAATGCTGGAAGAATTCAAAGATAGAGAAAGAAGGTTAGTAGGCCAGGTGCAGTGGCTCATGCCTGTAATGCCAGCATTTTGGAAGGCTGATGCGGATGGATCACCTGAGCCCAGGAATTCGAGACCAGCCTGGCCAACGTGGCAAAACCCCGTTTCTACTAAAAATGCAAAAATTAAACGGGTGTGGTGGCGCACGCCTGTAATACCAGCTACTTGCAAGGCTGAGGCAGAGAATCACTTGAACTTGGGAGGTGGAGGCTGCAGTGAGCCAAGACTGCTCCACTGCACTCCAGCCTGGGCGACAGAGCGAGACTCCATCTCAAAAAAAAAAAAAGAGAAAGAAGGTTAGGTATATGAAAGAAAGAATATACAGCATAAGCAAAGTCTTAAAGATGTGAAAGCATATCACAGGTTAGGAAATGTCAAGTAGTTCTTTCTATGTTGCTGGAACATAAGAAATAGCTAGAGCCGTAAGATGTGGTGCATTTCTGGGGATATAAGCATGCAAACGGGAGAAGAAATGAGGCTGAAGGTGAGCTGGAGCTAGATCACTCTGAAAGGCGAAGAGATGAAAGCAGATCAGCTAGGGACCTTGGGACCCATGGAACAACGCAGTAAAGTTCCTGGTTTTTTCTGGTCATATATCCCAGATCTAAAGTTGAAGGAGCCAGCAGCCTGGAAACGCCAATGGGCACAGGCAAAAAAGCTCCCCCAAAATCTGCTCACTCTAGCCAACGTACCAGGAAAGGAGCAACTAGGAAGACAGGAAACAGCTAGTAGACAGTAACTGCTTTACTTCAGCCAAACACGACAGAAAAAACTGCGGCCCCACCCATGCCAGCAAATGCCAATAGGGGCCTAGATTTCTATCCCTGCCAGGCTGTAATTACTTACCCCAATCTGCCCACAGGGGAGGTGTTAGAGAATCTGAGTAGAGAGCAAGGACTTTCATTCCTGCTGGGTAGTAAGAACTATCCCCCACCACGATGTCAGTAGACACCATTTGAGGAGCCTGAACTTTAACACTCATCGAGCAGTGATGAAGTTCTCTACCTGCTTCCCTGCTGGGGTGCTGTCATGGGAAGTCTAGTGGAAAGTCAGGACTTTCACAACTGCCCAACAGTAATGAGGCCACCTCCTCCCAACATGGTGTCAGTAGAAGCCAACTGGGAAGCAGAAATGACATACCCATACCCCTCTCAGTTAGGGAAGTATCAATAGAGTCCTAGTGGGGAGTCAGAATTCCAACCTCTGCATAGCCCTGCACCTTGGGTGTCAAGCCAAGTGGGGAACCAGAAAGAACATTAACCCTAAACTGGCCGGGCACAGTGGCTCATGTCTGTAATCCCAGCACTTTGGGAGGCCGAGGCGGATGGATCACAAGGTCAGGAGATCGAGACCATCTTGGCCAACATGGTGAAACCCCGTCTCTACTAAAACACAAAAAATTAGCCAGGCCTGGTGGTGCATGCCTGTAATCTCAGGTACTTGGGAGGCTGAAGCAGGGGAATCACTTGATCCCGGGAGACAGAGGTTGCAGTGCGCTGAGATCGTGCTACTGAACTCCAGCCTGGCGATACAGCAAGGCTCAGTCTCAAAAAAAAAAAAAAAAAAAATTAGCCGGGCATGGTGGTGCGTGCCTGTAATCCCAGCTACTAGCGGGAATGAGGCAGGAGAATCGCATGAACCCGGAGGCGGAGGTTGCGATGAGCCGAGATCACACCATTGCACTCCAGCCTGGGCAACAAGAGTGAAACTCCGCCTCAAATATAACATAACGTAATATAACATAACATAAAATAAAATAACAAAATAACATAACATAAAATAAATAACAAAATAACATAAAATAAAACAACATAAAATAACATACAATAACAAAATAACATAAAATAAAATAACAAAATAACAAAATAACAACAAAATAACATAAAATAACATAAAATAAAATAAAATAACATAATAAAATAAAGTAACATAAAATAACAAAATAAAATAACATAAAATAACAAAATAAAACGTAACATAAAATAACAAAATAACATAAAATAACAAAATAAAAATAACAAAATAAAATAACATAACATAACATAAAATTAAAATAAAATAAAATAATTTTTTTTTTTTTTTTTTGAAACAGAGTCTTGCTCTGTCACCCAGGCTGGAGTGCAGTGGCACGATCTCGGCTCACTGCAAGCTCCGCCTCCCGGGTTCACACCATTCTCCTGCCTCAGCCTCCCCAGTAGCTGGGACTACAGGCGCCCACCACCATGCCCAGCTAATTTTTTGTATTTTTTAGTAGAGACGGGGTTTTGCCGTGTTAGCCAGGATGGTCTCGATCTCCTGACCTTGTGATCCACCTGCCTCAGCCTCCCAAAGTGCTGGAATTACAGGCGTGAGCCACTGTGCCCAGCCTATAAAAATTTTTAAAAAGAACATTAACCCCAATCTGGCAGTAACAAGGCAGTGCTCCTGCCTTCCACTGCTGGGGTGACGTCAGAGACTCAAACTAAGACAGAAAAGTCTCATATCACCTAAAATGTCCTGGTTTCAATAAAAAATTACTCTGAATCATGCTAAGAACCAGTAAGACTTCAAACTCAAAAAGAGATAATCAATATATGCCAACAGTAAGGTAATAGAAACGTTAAAATTATTTGACAACGATTTTAAAGGAGCCATAAAAAAATGCAATTAAATTTTCAAAAGTAAACAAACATGCTTAAAAAAAAATGAGTGAACAGGCCAGGCGTGGTGGCACTTTGGGAGGCCAAGGCAGGCAGATCATGAGGTCAGGAGCTCGTGACCAGCCTGACCAACATGATGAAACCCCATCTCTACTAAAAATACAAAAATTAGCTGGGCATGGTGGCACACGCCTGTAGTCCCAGCTACCCAGGAGGTTGAGACAGAAGAATCACTTGAACCTGGGAGGCAGAGGTTGCAGTGAGCCAAGATCACGCCACTGCACTCCAGCCTGGGCGACAGAGCAAGATTCTCCGTCTCAAAAATAAATAAAATTTAAAAAAAATTAATAAGAAAAAAATGAAAACAGACTCAGCAAGGCAAGAGAGGATATAAAGAAGAATCAAATAGAAATTTTAGAAGTGAAAAATACAATAATGCTTGAGGTCAACAGTAAAATAGAGAGCAGAGAAATAAGATCAGTGAACTAGAAGATAAAAGAATATAAATTACCTAATTTAAATAACAAGAACAGAATGGGAAAAAAAACAAAACCAAAAACCTAAAGCTATATTTGTGTCACTGGAATATCTCAAGGACAGGAGAAAGACAGTGGGGTTGAAAAAGTACTTAAAGAAATGATGAGCAGGCACAGTGGCTCATGCTTATAATCCCAATACTTTGGGAGGATGAGACAAGAGGATTACCCGAGGCCAGGAGTTTGAGGCCAGCCTGGGCAACACTGCAAGACTCCATCCCAACAACAAAAAATTTTAATTAGTCGGGCATGGTGATGCATACCTGTAGTCCTAGCTAGTCAGGAGGCTGAGGTCGAAGGATCGCTTGAGCCCAGGAGTTTGAGATTATAGTGAGCTATGATTGCACTGTAGCTTGGGTGACAGAGTAACACCCTGACTGGGAGAGAACAAAAAACAAAAAACTGAGCGTGGTGGCTCATTCCTATAACTGGGAGGCTGAGGTGGGAGGATTGCTTTGAGCCCAGGGGTTCAAGACCAGCCTGCAAAACATAGAAAGATATCATCTCCATTACAAATTTTTTAAAATTAGTCAGATGTTGGTGGCATGCACCTGTGGTCTCAGTTACTTAGGAGGCTGAGTCAGGAGGATTGCTTGAGTCCAGGAGTTCAAGGCTGCAGTGAGCTATAATCATGCCACTACACTCTAGCCTGGGAAACAGAATGAGACCTTGTCTCAAAAAATATTTAATTAAAAAAAAAGATAGGCTGGATGCAGTGGCTCACGCCTATAATCCTAGCACTGTGGGAGGCCAAGGCAGGAGGACTCCTTGAGGCCAGGGGTTCAAGACCAACCTGGCCAACATAGTGTGACTCCATCTCTATTTTAAAAAAAAAAAGATCACTCAGAAAAATTGGAAGCAGTGGTTTACATGTAGTTAAGGGAATTTTATCTGATGGCTTCAATTTTCTTACTAAGATAAATGGTAGAAAGTCTGAGAAGGGCAAAGAACATCTGAAACTACTGTGAGGAACACTAGTTAACTAGGGAAATACTCCAGAATTCCTGGGCAGTGCCGAGGGGCCCACCTTTATGTTACTGACTTCCCTCCTTGTCATACAGGTCTCAGTCTAGTATCACCACTTTAGAAGCTTTCTCTGATCATCCAAGTTAAAACACCTCCCTTCCTTTATTATTCTTCTTAAGAGAACAGTGTTCTTTTTCCCTCAGAGAACCTGGCACAACCTGTAATTCTATATGTTTACTTCCTAATTGTGTCTCCCACTGGACTATATGCTCCATGAAAGCAAGATTCATGTTGCGTTGTCTTATTTAAATATTCACAGTAATCCCTGTGAGGGAGTTATAATTATCAACATTTTACAGATGAGGAATCTTAGACTTGTAAAGTAACTTGTCCAGCATCAAATAGCAAATTAATGTTGGAAACAGGACTCATACCTAGGACCGATTTCTAGATCTCATGCTCTTTTCTTATTTAAAAAAAAATCTTGGCTGGGCACGGTAAATCACATCTATAATCCAAGCATTTTGGGAGGCCGAAGCGGGTGGATCACCTGAGGTCAGGAGTTTGAGACCAGCCTGGTCAACATGGCGAAACCCTATCTCTACTAAAAATACAAAAAACAAAAATTAGCCAGGCATGGTGGTGCATGCCTGTGATCCCAGCTACTCAGGAGGCTGAGGCAGGAGAATCACTTGAACCTGGGAGGCGGAGATTGCAGTGAGCCGAGATAGTGCCACTGTACTCAAGCCTGGCAACAGAGCAAGACTCCATCTCAAAAAAAAAAGATAAAATAAAATAAAGAATCAACATGCTCTAAATGATAACTCAAAGGCTTCTTTCCTTCTTTCAAGGAGTAAAATACAGACGCATAAATACAAGAATTGTGCCCCAGAGCCTTTTTTCTTTCTTTCTGATTTAGGACAGACAGCTGAAGTGACCAGCAATGTGATTTACAAATAAGTGGGGTGCTAGTCTGGGAGTGTAAGCTTTCAATCACCTAGAAAGTCTATCTGGCTAGTCAAGGAAGCAATTAATAATGTTTCAAATTTTCAGTTTTATCTCGAACCAGAAGGCTGAACATGTCAAGATTTGTAAATTTAGATTAGATTGACAGTATGACACAGAAACATTATCTTTAGATGGTAAAATTCTCACTCTGATTTCTAGCTCTTATGCCCATATTTCCTGGAAAATTTTTAGCATGCAGACACAGATACAATGAGAAAAGATAATGACAAGAGAATCACAGACCCCAATAAGTAAAACTCTAGCATCAGATTTATTTTAATTAAGACTGCTACTGGCTGAGTGCAGTGGTTCATAACTGTAATCCTAGTAATTTGGGTGGCTGAGGCAGGAGGACTGCTTGAGCCCAGCAGTTTGATACCATCCTGGACAACACAGTGAGACCCTGTCTCTACAAAAAAATTTCAAAGTAGCCAAAATCACACCACAGCACTCCAGCCTCGGTAACAAAGCAAGATCCTGCCTCTTAAAATAAAAAATAATTATTAAAAAAACTGCTTTGGATTTTTGTATTTTTTAATTAATTTTTTGCAGACAAAACAATAAACATTTTCTAAAATACATACAAACAAAAAGATGCATATCAAACAGATTAGGAAGGTTGCACATGGGAAGACGGGGAATAGAAATGGGGAGTGGGAATTAAAGAAAATAAATGAGAGAGGGACTTTGTATGGATCAATGATAATAACTCAATCCTCTATTTGACAAAGAAGAAGGAGAAGGAAAAGGAAGAAAAAGAAAGTGGAATAAAGGATCAGAAAGGGAGGAAAATAGAAAAAATTAGAGTATGACTCCAGGGTAGACCTGTTTTGTTGTCGCTGGGTTGGTTGGTTGGTTTGTCTGTTGTATTTTTCATATGTTTCGCCATGTTGGCCAGGCTGGTCTCGAACTCCTAGCCTCAAGTGATCGACCCGCCTCAGCCTCCCAGAGTGCTGGGACTACAGGCATGAGCCACCACGTCCAGCCCCCACATTGCTTCTGGCCTCCGTGGTAGACCTCCCAGACGGGGCGGTCGGGCAGAGGCACTCTCCACATCCCAGATGGGGCGGCCGGGCAGAGGCGCTCCTCAATTCCCAGACAGGGCGGCCAGGCAGAGGCGCTCCTCACTTCTTCCCAGACGAGGCGGCCGGGCAGAGGCGCTCCTCACTTCCCAGACGGGGCGGCCAGGCAGAGGCGCTCCTCACTTCCCAGACGATGGGTGGCCGGGCAGAGACGCTCCTCACTTCCCAGACGATGGGTGGCCGGGCAGAGGCGCTCCTCACTTCCTAGATGGGGCGCCCGGGCAGAGGCGCTCCTCACTTCCCAGACGAGGAGGCCGGGCAGAGGCGCTCCTCACTTCTTCCCAGACGGGGCAGCCGGGCAGAGGCGCTCCTCACATCCCAGACGGGGCAGCGGCCGGGCAGAGGCTGCAATCCCAGCACCCTGGGAGGCCAAGGCAGGAGGCTGGGAGGCGGAGGCTGCAGCGAGCCAAGACCACGCCACCGCACTCCAGTCCGGGCAACACCCAGCACCGAGTGAGCAAGACCCCGTCTGCAGTCCCAGCACCTCGGGAGGCCGAGGTGGGCAGAGCACTCGGGGTCAGGAGCTGGAGACCAGCCTGGCCAACATGGCGAAACCGCGCCTCCAGCCAAAGGAGAAAAAGCAGGCAGCAGTGGTGACGCGCGCCGGCAATCCCAGGCAGCCCGCAGGCCGGGGCAGCGAGCCGACTAGATTCCAGCCTGGGCCACAGAGGGAAGAAAAGAAAGAAAAAAGGAAAGAAAAGAAAGAAAGAAAAGAAAGGAAAGAAGGAAGGAAGGAAGGAAGGAAGGAAGGAAGGAAGGAAGGAAGGAAGGAAGGAAGGAAGGAAGGAAGGAGAAAGGAAAGAGAAAGGAAAGAAAGGAAGGAAGGAAGGCAGGCAGGCAGGCAGGAAGGAAGGAAGGCTAAAAAAAACTGCTTTTATAGCTACTACTTAAAGCAATTTACAGATTCAATGCAATTCCTATCAAAATACCAATGACATTCTTCACAGAAATAGAAAAAATATCTTAAAATTTGTATGGGACCACAAAAGACCGTGAATGGCTCAAGCAATCCTATGCAAAAGGAATAAACCTGGAAGCATCATACTACCAGACTTCAAAATATACTATAAAGCTATAGTAACCAAAACAGCAAAGTACCAACATAAAAATAAACACACAGACCACACAGAAACAGAAGAGAAACCCTAGAAATTAATTCACGTATCTACAATCAACTGATTTTTGACAAAGGCACCAATGACATTGACTGGGAAAAGAACAGTCTGTTCAATAGATGGTGCTGGGAAAGCTGGATATCCACAGGCAAAAGAATGAAACTAGACCCCCCAATCTCTCACCTTTATAAAAACCAACTCAAAATGAATCAAAGACCTAAATGTAAGACTCAAAACTATAAAACTACTAGAAGAAAATATAGCGAAGGGCCAAGCGCGGTGGCTCACACTTGTAATCCCAACACTTTCGGAGGCCGAGGTGGGCAGATTACCTGAGGTCAGGAGTTCAAGACCAACCTGACCAACATGGTGAAACCCTGTCTCTACTAAAAATACAAAAATTAGCTGGACATGGTGGCGGGCACCTGTAACTCCCAGCTACTCGGGAGGCTGAGGCAGGAGAATCACTTGAACCTGGGAGGCGGAGGCTGCAGTGAGCTGAGATGGCGCCACTGCACTCCAGCCTGGGTGACAAGAGCAAAACTTCGTCTCAAAAAAACAAACGAAAAAAAAAATAGCAGAAACACTTCAGGACATTCACCTGAGAAGATTTTATGAACAAACCTCAAAAGCACAGGCCAGGCATGGTGGCTCATGCCTGTAATTCTAGCACTTTGGGAGGCTGAGGCAGGAGGATCACTTGAGTTCAAGACCAGCCTGGGAACCATGGTAAGGCCCTGCCTCTACAAAAAATTTTAAAAACTACCTGGGCATGGTGGTACATGCCTATAGTCTCAGCTAATTGGGAGGCTGAAGCAGGAGGATTGCTTGAGCCTGAGGGGTTAAGGCTGCAGTGAGCCACGACCACACCACTGTACTCCAGCCTGCGTAACAGAGTGAGACCCTGTCAAAAAAAAAAAAAAAGCACAGGCAACAAAAACAAACGTAGACAAACGGGATTATATCAAACTAAAAGCTTCTGCACAGCACAGCAAAGGAAACAATCAACAGAGTGGAAAGACAACCTACAGAATGAGAGAAATTACTTGTAGATTATTCAGCTGGTGGGGATTAATATCCAGAATATATTAAGAAACTCAAACATCTCAACAGAAAAATAAACAATCCAATTTAAAAGTGGGCAAATGACCTGAATAGATATTTCTCAAAAGAAGACATACAAATGGCCAACAAATATATAAAGAAATTGCTCAAAACCACTAATCATCAAGGAAATGCAAATCAAAACGACAATGAGGTATTATCTCATCTCAGGATGGCTATTAACAAAAGACAAAAAATAACAAATACTGGATGTAGAGAAGAGAATTCTTATACATTGTTGGTGGGAATGTAAACTAGTATAGACTCTATGGAAAGCAGTGTGAAGGTTCCTCAAAAAACTACAAATAGAACTACCATATCCAGCAATCCCACTAATGGACATTTATTCAAAGGAAAGGAAATCAGAATATCAAAGAGACATCTGTACCCCCCCCCCCGGTTTACTGCAGCACTATTCACAATAGCAAGATGCAGAATCAATCTATGTGTCCAATAACAGATGAATGAATAAAGAACAAGTGGTGTACATACATAATGGAATACTATACAGCCATCAAAAAGAATAAAATCCTGTCATTCACAGCAACATGGATGGAGGACATTATGTTAAGTGAAATAAGCCAGGAGCAGAAAATTAAACACAGCATGTTCTCACTCATATGTGAAAGCTAAAAAAAGTGATCTCGGGCCGGGCGCGGTGGCTCACGCTTGTAATCCCAGCACTTTGGGAGGCCGAGGCGGGCGGATCACGAGGTCAGGAGATCGAGACCACGGTGAAACCCCGTCTCTACTAAAAAATACAAAAAATTAGCCGGGCGCGGTGGCGGGCGCCTGTAGTCCCAGCTACTCGGAGGCTGAGGCAGGAGAATGGCGTGAACCCGGGAGGCGGAGCTTGCAGTGAGCCGAGATTGCGCCACTGCACTCCAGCCCGGGCAACAGAGCGAGACTCTGTCTCAAAAAAAAAACAAAAAAAAAAAAACAAAACAAACAAACAAACAAAAAAAACAAAAAAGTGATCTCATAGAAGTAAAAGTAGAACAGGTTAGTAGAGGCTGGCAACTGGTAGAGGGAAGAGGAGGATAGGCAGAGATTGATTAAAGGATACATAATCACAGCTAGACAGGAGGAGTTAGTTCTAGTGTCCTACACACTGTAGGATAACTACAGTTAACAATAATTCGTAGTTTCAAATAGTTACAAGGATGATAGTGAATATTTCCAATGTAAATGTTTGAGATGATGAATATGCTAATTACTCCAATCTTATCACTATACATTATATGTATTGAAGCATCATTACATACCCCATAAATATGTACAATTATTATATGTCAATTTAAAAATAGGCCAGTGCCAGGCATGGTGGTTCACACCTGTAATCCCAGCATTTTGAGAGACCAAGGAAGGTGGATCATTTGACGTCAGGAGTTTGAGACCAGCCTGGCCAACATGGTGAAACCCTGCCTCTACTAAAAATACAAAAATTAGCTGTGCATGGTGTCAGGCGCCTGTAGTCCCAGCTACTTGGGAGGCTGAGCCAGGAGGATCAAATGAACCCAGGAGGCAGAGATTGCAGTGAGCCGAGACTGCAGTGAGCCGAGACTGCACCACTGCACAGAGTGAGATTCCATCTCAAAAAAAAAAAAAAAAAAAAAGTAGGCCAGGCATATTGGCTCATGCCTGTAATCTCAGTACTTTGGAAGCCTGAGGCAGGAGGCTAACTTGAGGCCAGGAGTTCAAGACCAGCCTGGGGAGCATGGCAAGACCGTCTCTACAAAAAATAAAAGAAGAAAAAGAAAATTTTTTAACACACACAAAAAAGACTGCTACCAATATCACTGATCCTTTGAATTGAGTAAATAAGTAAAAAAATTTTAAATGTGTATGTTAAACATTTTCTAAAATCAATATGCTATTAGAAACTGTATGATATTACCAGTTTTTTGTTTTTGTTGTTTTTTTGTTGTTGTTGTTGTTAGAGTCTCACTCTTGTCGCCCAGGCTGGAATGCAATGGCGCAATCTTGGCTCACTGCAACCTCCACCTCCGTGTTCAAGCAATTCTCTCTGCCTCAGCCTCCTCAGTAGCTGGGATTACAGGCACCCACCACCACGCCGGGCTAATTTTTGTATTTTTAGTAGAGACAAGGTTTTGCCATGTTGGCCAGGCTGGTCTCGAACTCCTGACCTCAGGTGATCTGCCTGCCTTGGCCTCCCAAAGTACTTGGATTACAGTCGTGAGCCACTGCCCTCGGCTGCTATTACCAATTCTAGAAGTATTCACAAGGCGGGAGCGGTGGCTCACGCCTGTAATCCCAGCACTTTCGAAGGCCTAGGCAATAGATCACTTGAGGTCAGGAGTTTAGGACCAGCCTGGCCAACATAGTGAAATCCCATCTCTACTAAAAAAAAAATACAAAAATTAGCCAAGTGTGGTGGCATGTGCCTGTAACCCCAGCTACTCCGGAGGCTGAGGCACGAGAATTGCTTGAACCTGGAAAGCAGCGGTTGCAGTGAGCCAAGATGGCGCCACTGCACTCCAGCCTGGGTGACAGAGCAAGACTCTGTCTCAAGGAAAAAATAATAACAGTAATAAATAAAAAATAAAAGTATCAACTGAATAACTTTCTTCTCAGTATGAATATTTTCAAACACGAAGAAAAATGTATAAAGCAACTTTTACAAATTGAGACAAGAACTGGCAACATGTTCCTTTGCATATTCTCAGTAGTATCAAATCTTGACTGTTTGAAGATGGATATGATTTGTATAAAGAGATTAAATAATTCAGAACCCTTCTTGATGAAGAAGACAGGTAATCACACTGGGGTAACACAATTAGGGACAAGTTATTTTTCTGACCCTCAGTTTCCTCATCTGAAGGCAGTCTGAAGAGAAGAGGTAGAAAATACATTTCAAGCATGTAGCCTCTCAAAGACATTACTCTGAGGACAAATATTTAGTCAGACTTGCTTAAAACCCACACCTATTATCTTATCCATATAAAGCATTTGCTATAGTGCCTAACATACAATAATAAGCATTTAATAAATGTTAACTACTACTATTAGCTAGTAGTTACATTTCCAAAGGATAACTGAATCTAGCAAAGTTAAGGCCTTAGCATTTGTTCTTTTGATTTACAAGACAAGTTTTCTCTTTTTAATCTAATATACTGAGCACTGGCTAGGGGCAGTGGCTCATGCCTGTAATCCCAGCACTTTGGGAGGCCGAGGCAGGTGGATCACTTGAGGTCAGGAGTTCAAGATCAACCTGGCCAACATGGTGAAACCCCATCCCTACTAAAAATACAAAAATTAGCTGGGCATGGTGGTGGGCACCTGTAGTCCCAGCTACTCAGGAGGCTGAGGGCAGGAAAATCGCTTGAACCCAGGAGGTGGAGGCTGCAGTGAGCTGAGATTGCGCCACTGCACTGCAGCCTGGGTGACACAGCGAGACTCCATCTCAAAATAATAATAATAAGGCCGGGCGCGGTGGTTCACGCTTGTAATCCCAGCACTTTGGGAGGCCGAGGCAGGCGGATCACGAGGTCAGGAGATCGAGACCACGGTGAAACCCCGTCTCTACTAAAAATACAAAAAAAATTAGCCGGGCGTGGTGGCGGGCACCTGTAGTCCCAGCTACTCGGAGAGGGTGAGGCAGGAGAATGGTGTGAACCCGGGAGGCGGAGCTTGCAGTGAGCCGAGATCGCACCACTGCACTCCAGCCTGGGCAACAGAGCGAGACTCCGTCTCAAAAAATAAATAAATAAATAAATAATAATAATAATAATAATATACTGAGCATGATCATTAAATTGAGATTAGAAAGAAATGCTAACACTGGCATGATCTCCTAAATTGTTGTGCAGCTGTGTAAGTGACTTTTAACTTTAACATATATAATACAGAAATTTACCCTAGTTCCTATGACAGGCTGGAAAAATTCAAAGAGACTGCAGGCATGAAGAACTTTGTGAAAAACAAGGAATGTAGAGGTCTTCTTCTTTCCTAAATTATTCCAAAATGCCTCAGTTACAGCCTCATTTCATCCTACTCTTCCTTGGAACACATTATTGGAACTTAACAGTTTTATATATATAAAGTCACAGCAAAAGTATAAACCAGTATGTGGCATCCAGGAGCAGGGATACCTCTAACATAGGTGTAGGAAGGCTGTGTGGCACAGTGGAACGAGTATATATTTAAAATTTGACAGACTTGCACATGAATTAGGACTCCACTATTTACTTGCAGTATGACCCTCAGGAAGTTAACTTCTCTGAACTTCAGTTTATCTGTATGTAAACGGGAATGATAATAGCTACCTTACAGAGTTTTTGCGAAAATTCCACGAAAATATATGTAAAATGCCTGGCACATAGGCATTCAATAAATGACAGTTATTATTATTGCCAAATTTACATTCTATTCTACAGCTGTGGACAAATCATATTCCATACTTATGAGTTTATCAACTGTAAAGATATAAAGGTGTATCTTTTTTTTTTTTTTTTTTTGAGACAGAGTCTTGCTCTGTCACCCAGGCTGGAGTGCAGTGGTGCAATCTCGACTCACTGCAACCTCCGCCTCCTGGATTCAAGCGATTCTCCTGCCTCACCCTCTGAGTAGCTGGGACTACAGGCATGCGCCACCACACCCGGCTAATTTTTGTATTTTTAGTAGAGACGGGGTTTCACCATGTTGGTCAGGCTGGTCTCGAACTCCTAACCTCGTGATCCGCCTGCCTTGGCCTCCCAAAGTGCTGGGATTACAGGTGTGAGCCACTGCGCCCGGCCAAGATAGATCTCTTTCAAATTAAAACTTGAAGTAACAAAATTTCTCCACACATAAGCAAAACTACACAGATAAGACCTTCCCAATTGATTTTCAGCATTGGTTTTTGAAAACCAAAGTACTAAATTGGCTGTGATTTCCCATCTCAAAGGTCAAAATCAGAAATTAGTTTTTCCATAACAGTAATAATTCTCCCACTGTCAAATGAAGACATAAGGTTTTTTGTTGTTGTTTGTTTGAGACAGAGTCTTGCTCTGTCGCCCAGGCTGGAGTGCAGTGGTACGATCTCGGCTCACTGCAACCTCTGCCTCCTGGGTTCAAGTGATTCTCCTGTCTCAGCCTCCCGAGTAGCTGGGATTATAGGCACGTATTGCCACACTCAGCTAATTTTTGTATTTTAGTAGAGATAGGGTTTTGCCATCTTGGCCAGGCTGGTCTCGAACTCCTGACCTCAGGTGATCCACCTGCCTCAGCCTCCCAAAGTGCTGGGATTACAGGCATGAGCCACCACGCCCAGCCCGATGTAAGTTATTTTATACTGGCAAACCTCTAAATGGATACAAGTTATAGGAGTTATTTCTGACATAAGAATGAATTCTCAACTGCGCATAGTGGCTCATGCCTATAATCCCAGTGCTTTGGGAGGCCAAGGTTGGAAGATTGCTTGAGGCAAGGGGTTTGAGGCCAGCCTTGGCAACAGAGTGAGACCTTATCTCTACAAAAATAAAAATAAAAAAATTAGCCAAGCTATAGTCCCAGCTACTCAGGAGGCTGAATCAGGAGGATCACACGAGCCCAGGAGTTTTGTGCTACTGCACTCCAGCCTGGGCAACAGAACAAGGCCCTGTTTCTTAAAAAATTAAAAAAAAAAAAAAAGACTTCTCAAAGTCAAAAAAAAAAGGTTTGCCCCATTAGAAATGAAAAATGTTGAAATTAGCCAGGCGTGGTGGCACAAGCCTGTGGTCCCAGCTACATGGAAGGCTGAGCTGGGAGGATCACTTGAGCCCAGGAGGTTGAGACTGCAGTAAGCCGTGTTTGCACCACTGCACTCCAGCCTGGGTAACAGACTGAGACCCTGTCAAGAAAAAAAAAAAATGAAAAATGTTTATTATAAATTACACAGTAAGAGGCAATAAATGAATTCATAGTCCTGGCATCAGGCTCATTTGGCCTTCTCAGTTATTTCTAAGAAAATAATTAAATGGCTACTGTAGCACTTCAAAATCAAATCCAATTGACAGCTCATAATTTTTGTTTCCTCTGTTTATTTTTTTTACCATGAAAAGCCATGGTCCGAAGCAGTCGATCAGCCACCTCCTGTGGGAATACTCCAGGTTCCTGCAGACACAGTGTTCCATCTTGTCTGGCTGAACAGAACTTCTCAAGGTGAGTAGTCAAGAAATTCAAGCAGATATCAAGTAAGGAATAGGGAGATGCCTCCTCCTTGGAGCCCAGGGAAAAATATAAAAGAAACACAAAAACCAACAAGTTAGTTTCCAGAAAAGCAGAGAACAAAACATTCATGTACTCATTTCACAAGTATTTCTTTAGTGTCTATCATATGCTAGACACTGTGTAAGGCATACAATCTGTGATCTATGTTCTCAAGAAGCAATAGAAGTGAAAACACTGAAACAAACATTTACATACAGCCCCTTTAGTACTAAAATAGAGGACACACTGGGTACTAAGTATGCACAAAGCAGGGGGTTCTAATCAGTCAGGGATGGTGAGTGGAAGACCTCAGAGCTTAGGAAGCTCGAAACCAACTAAAGCATCACAATATGCTGTTCAGACATGAGTATGAAGCTGAGAGAGCTATTTTTTAAAAATAGGGTAGGGCCGAGGTGGGAGGATCACTTGAGGCCAGGAGTTCGAGACCAGCCTGGCCAACATGGCAAAACCCATCTCCACTAAAAATACAAAAATTAGCCAGGCATGGTGGGGGACACCTGTAGTTCCAGCTACTCAGGAGGCTGAGGCAGGAGAATCACTTGAACCCAAGAGGCGGAAATTGCAGTGAGCCGAGATTATGCCACTGAACTCCAGCCTGGGTGACAGAGTGAGGCTCTGTCTCAAAAAACAAGGCCAGGTGTGGTGGCTCACGCCTGTAATCCCAGCACTTTGGGAGGCCGAGGCGGGTGGATCACCTGAGGTCGGGAGTTCGAGACCAGCCTGACCAACATGGAGAAGCCCTGTCTCCACTAAATACTAATACAAAATTAGCCAGGTGTGGCGGCACATGCCTGTAATCCCAGCTACTTGGGAGGCTGAGGCAGGAGAATCGCTTGAACCTGGGAGGTGGAGGTTGCAGTGCGCTGAGATCATGCCATTGCACTCTAGCCTGGGCAACAAGAGCGAAACTCCATCTCATAAAACAAACAAAAAAGACAAGCTTATCCTAAGACTCATATGGAAATCCAACACCTAGAATAGCCAAAACTATCTTGGAAAAGAAAAACAAAGTTGAAAGACTTTGACTACTAAAGCAATCAAAACTGTATGGCACCAGCATAAGGATAGACATATAGATCAATGAACTAGAATTCAGAGTTCAGAAATAAACTCTTACACTCGTGGTCAATTGATATTGACAAGAGTGCCAGGATAATTCAACGGGCTTGCTTTTTGGCTGGGCACAGTGGCTCACGCCTGTAATCCCAGCACTTTGGGAGGCCAAGGCGGGCGGATCATGAGGTCAGGAGATCGAGACTATCCTGGCTAACACGGTGAAACCCCATCTCTACTAAAAATACAAAAAAATTAGCCAGGCATGGTGGTGGGCGCCTGTAGTCCCAGCTACTCCGGTGGCTGAGGCAGGAGAATGGCGTGAACACAGGAGGCGGAACTTGCAGTGAGCCGAGATCATGCCACTGCACTCCAGCCCAGGTGACAGAGCAAGACTCCGCCTCAAAAAAAAGAATAGGCTTTTCAACAAATGATGCTGGGACCACTGGACATCAACACACAAAAGAATAAAGACAGAGTCCTATCTCACACCATGTAGAAAAATTACCTCAAAATAGATCAAGGTCCTAAATATAAGAGCTAAGATTGTTTCTCTTAGAAGAAAACATAGGTGTAAAAAGTCCGGGCTTTAGATTAGTAAAGTTTCTTAGATATGACACCAATGTATATCTATTAAACTTCAAAAAAAATTAAAAACTTTTGTGCTTCAAAGATCACCATAAAGAAAGTGAAAAGGACACGGTGGCTAACTCCTGTAATGCCAGAACTTTGAAAGGCTGAGGCAAGAATATTGCTTGAGCCCAGCAGTTTGAGACCAGTCTGAGGAACATGGTGAAACCCTGTCTCTACAAAAAATACAAAAATTACCCAGGTGTGGTGGCGCATGCCTGTAACCCCAGCTACTTGGGAGGCTGAGGCAGGAGAAATCGGTTGAACCGGGGAGGCGGAGGTTGCAGTGAGCCAAGATTGCACCATTGCACCCCAGCCTGGGTGACAAGAGGGAAACTCCATCTCAAAAAATAAATAAATGTAAAATAAACTGATAAGAACAGATACTACACTTGATCTTAGCCAAAAGGCCGAGAAATAGTCAAAGGTAGGCCGGGTGCAATGGCTTATGCCTGTAATCCCAACACTTTGGGAGGCCAAGGTGGACGGATCACCTGAGGTCAGGAGTTCGAGACCAGCCTGGCCAACATGGTGAAGCCTCATCTCTGCTAAAAATACAAAAATTAGCTGGTGTGGTTATAAGTGTCTGTAGTCCCAGCTACTTGGGAGGCTGAGGCAGGAAAATTGCTTGAACCCAGGAGGCGGAGGTTGCAGTGAGCCAGGATGGTGCCACTGCACTCCAGCCTGGGCGATAGAGCCAGACTCCATCTCAAAAAAAAAAAAGGCAAAGGGGGCCGGGCACAGTGGCTCACACCTGTAATACTTGGGAGGCCGAGGCAGGCAGATCACCTAAGGTCAGGAGTTCAAGACCAGCCTGGCCAACATGGAGAAACCCCATCTCTACTAAAAATACAAAATTAGCTGGGCATGGTGGTGCATGCCTGTAATCCCAGCTACTTGGGAGGCTGAGGCAGGAGAATTGCTTGAACCCGGGAGGCAGAGGTTGCGATGAGCCAAGATCGCACCATTGCACTCTGGCCTGGGCAACAAGAGCGAGACTCCGTCTCAAAAAAAAAACAAAAAACAAAAATTAGCCAGGCATGTTTGCAGATGCCTATAATCTCAGCTACTAGGGTAAGGCTGAGGCAGGAGAATTGCTTGAACCCAGAAAGTAGAGATTGCAATAAGCCAAGATCACGCCATTGCACTCCAGCCTGGGTAACAGAGCGAGACTCTGTCAAAAAAAAAAAAAAAAAACAAGAAGAAGAACAATAGCAACAACCAGAAGAAGAAGAAGAAGAACCATGGACAATAATTGCTGATGGGAGAAAAAACTGGAAACCTCATACATTGCTGGTGGAAATGAAAGATGTTGCAGCTGCCTTGGAAAACAGCTTAGCAGTTTATTACAAAATTAAACAGAGTTACCAACATGATCCAGCAATTCTACTCCTAAGTATATACCCAGAAATAAAAACATGTCCACACAAAATCTTGTATATGAATGTTTACAGAAGCATTGTTCATAATAGTTAAAAAGTGGTCTGAGGTTGGGCATGGTGGCTCACACCTGTAATCCTAGAAGTTTGGGAGGCCAAAGTGGGTGGATCATGAGGTCAGGTGTTCGAGACCAGCCTAACCAACTTGGTGAAACCCCGTCTCTCCTAAAAATAAAAAAATTAGCTGGGTGTGGTGGTGCACTTCTGTAATCCCAGCTATTCAGGAGGCTGAAGCAGGAGAATCACTTGAACACAGGAGGCGGAGGTTGCAGTGAGCTGAGAGCATGCTGCTGCACTCCAGCCTGGGCGACATAGCGAGACTCTGTCCCAAAAAAAAAAAAAAAGTTGTCCGAATTGTTTTTACTCACAACACTACTGACACCAAATTTCTGGGCTTTTCCCACACCAACAACCAGTTCTGACACCAACTGGGTATCCTACAATTCAATTCGATTCTGACACTAACTACCCAGAATTAGCATAGCACTACAGTTTAGGCCACTGCCCCCACTGCAGGCGCCAGTCACAAGTCTCAGGTTTCCACCTGTACTTCTGACCAATGAACTATCAACTGCGGGATTCCAAGATTCCCTGAGGAGGGCCTCATGTTTGATTATCTGCTAATATGACTCACAGAATTCAGGAAGGCACTTCACTTGCCATTAACTTCCAGGGAGGGGAGAAGGACTCAAAGTTGTTAATAACCAATGGCCAATGATTTAATCAATCATGCATATGTAATAATGCCTCCACAAAATCCCCCAAAAATGGGGTTTGGAAAGTATCCAGGTTGCTGCACACATTGAAGTGCTGGGGGTGGGGTAGGATGTGCTGGAGAAGGCATGGAAGCGTCAAGCTCCTTCCCCCATAGGTTGCCCTATGTATCTCTTCCATCTGGCTGTTCATTTGTATCCTTTAAAATATCCTTTGTAATAAGTAAGTAAACTTTTCCTGGGTTCTGTGAGTACTCTGGCAAATTATCAAACCCAGGGAGGGAGGTGTGGGAACCTCCAATTTGTAGCCAAGACTGACAGGTGTTGTGGTTAATCCAGAGACCTAGTACCTGAACTGGCATCTGAGGGAGGTCATCTTGTGGAAGTGAGCCCCTCACCTGTGAGGTCTATGCTAATGCTGGTTACTGTCAGAACTGAGGTAAATTTTAGGGCACCCAATTGATGTCTGCTGAGAATAGGAGAATTGCTCCGTATAGGGAAAAAAAAAAAACCACACATCTGGTCACATAAGTGTTCTGTGTTGTGAGTACAGTAGGAGAAAACAGTTTGTTTTCTCCTAGTATATGGTTTGGTATCAAAAGTATTGACAGTGGTGTGAATATAAAGGAGTATAAAGAAGGAAAAAATGTTGTTTTTCCTATCATATGCCTTGGTCCTTCTGGCAACCAGCCCAGAAAGAAGCTATCTAGGTGCTCCTGGACACCAGTCAACTCATTAGCATACAAAAACTCTTTTCACTCCAGAGCTTCCAAGGGGTTTGGGAACTAACATGCGAGAAACAAGAGTATGAAGACCAAATTTGGGGGGGTTTTTTGTGTGTTTCTGAGACGGAGTCTTGCTCTGTCACTCAGGCT
The DNA here is from genome assembly GCF_028878055.3 of Symphalangus syndactylus. NCBI lineage: Eukaryota > Metazoa > Chordata > Mammalia > Primates > Hylobatidae > Symphalangus > Symphalangus syndactylus. Next base: position 42,283,079 of record NC_072434.2, on the reverse strand, counting down.
GGAGTGCAGTGGTGCAATCTTGGCTCACTGCAACCTCTGCCTAACATCAGGTTCCAGTGATTCTCCTGCCTCAGTCTCCAGAATAGCTGGGACTACAGGCACATGCCACCACGCCCGGCTAATTTTTGTATTTTTGGTAGAGACGGGGTTTCACCATGTTGGCCAGGCTAGTCTCAAACTCCTGACCTCAAGTGATCTGCCCACCTCAGCCTCCCAAAGTGCTGGGATTACAGGCGTGAGCCACCGCACCAGCTTTTTTTTTTTTTTTTAACTATATCATAGTAGAAACAACCCAAATATATCCATCAAAACTGATAAATGGGTAGGGTGGGATGGGGTGGGCGTAGTGGCTCACAATTGTAGTCCCAGTACTTTGAGAGGATCACTTGGGCCCAGCCTGGGCAATATGGTGAAACCCCATCTCTACAAAAAACACAAATTAGCTGGGTGTGGTAGCAGGTATCTGTAGTCTTAGTTACTCGGGAGCTGAAGTGGAAGATTGCAGTGAGTCGTGATGGCGCCACTGCATTCCAGCCTGGGTGACAGAACAAGACTCTATTTCAAAAACAACAAAAACCAGATGACTGGATAAACAAAATATACTACAGCCCCACATGGAATACTACTTAGCAAAACAGGAATGCTGATGTACTGTACAACATGAATGAGCCTTGAAAACATGCTAAGTGGAAGAAGCCAGTCACAGAAAGACCACATATTGTATGATCCCATTTGTATGAACTGTTCAGAAGAGGTAAATCTACAGAGACAGAAAGGAGATTATTGGCTGCTTAGGGTTAGGGGGAAGGTGGGTTAGAAGAAAATGGAAAGTGAATGCTAGTGGGCACAGGGCTTCTTTTTGGAGTGATGAAAATGTTCCAAAATTGACTGTGGCTATAGTTGCACCACTCTGCATATACTAAAAACCACTGAACTGGGTACACTTTAATAGGTGAAATGCATGGTATGTGAATTATATCTCAATAAAGCTGTTATTAAAAATAGTTGCCGGAGTCAGGTGTGATGGCTCACACCTGTAATCCTAGCACTTTGAGAGTCCAAGGCAGGCAGATCACCTGAGGTCAGGAGTTCAAGATCAACCTGACCAACACAGTGAAACTCTGTCTCTACTAAAAATACAAAAATTAGCCAGGCATGGTGGCTCATGCCTGTAATCCCAGCTATTCAGCAGGCTGAGGCAGGAGAATCACTTGAACCTGGGAGGCGGAGGTTGCAGTGAGCCGAGATCGCACCACTGCACTCTAGCCTGGGCAACAAGAGTGAAACTCTGTCTCAAAAAAAAAAAAAAAAAAAGAAAAATAGTTGCTGGGGGCCAGGCAGAGTGGCTCACACTTGTAATCCCAGCATTTTGGGAGGCTGAAGCAGGAGAATCGCCTGAACCTGGGAGGTGGAGGTTGCAGTGAGCCAAGATTGCACCACTGCTCTACAGCCTCTACAGCCTGGGTGACACAGCAAGACTCCGTCTCAAAACTAGACTAAACTAAAATAAATAGTTTAAACAAGTGTAAACACAAGACTAGAAATAAATACATCAAAATGTTAATGATAGTTAGAGGTCATCTTATCCAAACTCCACATTTCAAAGATCCGGAAAAAGGCTAAAAACTACAGTGAATTGCACCTCAAATATGTTTCAATTCATGAGTTCATAATGATACAAAATAAAAACCAACTTGTTATCTTTGAAGGACACCAGGGAAATATCAACTCTGTATTTTGAAAATTGATAAGGATGGGCATGGTGGCTCATGCCTGTAATCCCAGCAGTTTGGGAGGCTGAGGCAGGCGGATCACCTGAGGTCAGGAGTTCAAGACAAGCCTGGCCAACACGGTGAAACCCCGTCTCTAATAAAAATACAAAAATTAGCCAAGCATGGTGGCAACCCGAGAGGCGGAGGTTGCGGTGAGCCAAGATCACACCATAGCACTCCAGCCTGGGCAACAAGAGCGAAACTCCATCTCAAAAAAAAAAACAAAAAAACAAAAAAACAAAAAAAAACCCACAAGATCACCAAGAAATTCCTGTTTGAACACTGGCTTCAGGTAATTCCCTCCTCTATTCCCCAGCAAGTTTAGTTTCTTCAGCTGTTACAAGTAAAAGTTGGAAAAAGAGAGACCTATAAAGTGTAGACACTTTAGCAAGGTATTCGAAACATTTTCCTAGCTAGTTCCAACCTTCCTCTCTAGCCTTTCTCACTGTTCCCTTCTCCCTGCCCCAAACAAGCTACCTGCCAGATACACTAAACTGCATGTTTAAGCAACCTAGCACTTACTGTTCCTTAAGTACTGTAAGAGACATTTTCACACCTCAGAGCTTTTGTTAGTCCTTTTATGGCAAAAATCTCACTCATCTTTCTTTTTTTATTTATGTATTTTGTTTATTTTTTTGGAGATAGTTTGGCACTTGCTGTCCAAGTTGGAATGCAAAGGCACGATCTCGGCTCACTGCAACCTCCACCTCCCAGGTTCAAGCAATTCTCCTGCCTCAGCCTCCCAAGTACTTGGGATTACAGGCGCACGGCACCACATTTGACTCATTTTTTTGTATTTTTAGTAGAAACGGGGTTTCACCATGTTAGCCAGGCTGGTCTTGAACTCCTGACCTCAGGCAATCCGCCTGCCTTAGCCTCCCAAAGTGCTGGGATTACAGGCATGAGCCCCCACGCCTGGCCATTTTTTTTCTTATTTTTCTTTTTTAAGATGGAGGCTCATTCTGTTGCCCAGGCTGGAGTGCAGTGGTGTAATCTTGGCTCACCGCAACCTCCACCTCCCCATTCAAGTGATTCTTGTGCCCACTGCAACCTCCACCTCCCAGTTCAAGTGATTCTCCTGCCTCAGACTCCCATGTAGCTGGGATTACAGGCGCGTGCACCATGCCCAGCTAATTTTTAGATTTTCAGTGGAGACAGGGTTTCACCATGTTGGCCAGGCTACTCTCAAATTCCTGACCTCAGGTGATCTGCCCGCCTCAGCCTCCCAAAGTGCTGGGATTACAGGCATGTGCCATCGTGCCCAGCCAGCCTCATCTTTCAAAATTCAAAGCTCACTACTTCTGTGATGTCTCTCCTAATTTCTAAGGCAGAATTAATTTTATTCTCAGCACCTGAAAAATTAAATTGTACCATTAACAACAGCTACTGTGTACTGAATGACAACTGTGTGGTGCCAGCCACCAATCTATGTACTTCATAAATATTTTCAATCTTCAATAAACAACTTTGTTTTGAACAAAAGTAAACTGAGGCTCAGAAAGATTAATTTACATATCAGAGATAAAACAGCCAGCAGATGGCAGAGCAAGAATAAAAATCACAACAGCTATCTTTTACAAGGCATTTAGTATGTATCAGGTCCTGGTGCAGATCTCTTTCCATTTCTACATCCTGAGCCGAGCACAATTACATTATTGCATTTTAAAGATGAGGAAACTAAGGCTTAGGTTAAATCTCTTCCCTATATTCACATGGCCAATATATTGCTAAACCCAGACTTCAACACAAGAATGAGGCCAAAGCTTATATTTTTAAGTTCTTAACTACTCTACTACTATCATAATTATAATTGTAGAGCACTTATATGCTAATATATGCTATGTGCTATATGCTATTAACTATGCTAAGTGCTTTACATATATAATTTCATTTATTTCTCATAAGAATTCTATAAATTAAATTCCATCAGTATCCCTATTCTACAGATAAGGACATTGAGGCTATGAGGGTTTAAGTAATTTGCTCAAGATTACAGAGCTAATAAATGGTAGAGTCAGGATTAGACCCCAGGCAATCCGACTCTACAGTTAAATCTGTGCTTTTACCACTACATACACTGCCCTTTATATCTGATTCCCAAGCTAGTTTTCTTTTACAATTCCATGTTAAACCATGGTTATCTATGACTGTATCTGTTTACCCCACTCAGCCATGAACTCTTCAAGTAGAAGGAACTTGTTAACCCTTCCTTTATCCCTAGAACCACATGCGGTCCCTGATTTTTACCTGTTATGAGAGAGAGAAAAAAAAGAGAGTTCAGATTAAGAGAGTGGTAAAGGAACTTTCCCAGTGTCACATACTGTAGAAAGTGGGGCCAAGATACAAATCCAGGTCTGTTAATAATGAAGTCCATACTTTTTCTACTACACCATATCATCTCTCAAACAGAACAATTATTAGTCTGGCTTTGAAATAAATGCCAAAATACAACTTGGGACTAACTAGTTACAGTGGCTCAGACAGGAGGTGACAATGCTATGGATTAGAGTAGAGGCAATGAAAATGCAAAAAAAAAAATCAAAAGTGAAAAATATTTTGCAGAAAAGAATTGACGAAATGTAGTAAACAATCAAACAGGAAATCAGTGCTGACTTTTTCTTAATACCCAGAAGCTAGCATAACATCTGGCACCCTAGTAGATAGGCAAGTGTTCTTTGAAAGACTGATCAACATTCATACAACACATTTCTTACACACATTATATCATTTACCCCTCACAACTTTCTTGTAGAACTGCTATAACAGATACCATTTTGTATATGAGGATGCTGGAACTCAGAAATAATAATGTACCCAAGTTCATATATTTAGAACGTGGCAGAACTGGACCTTGAACCAATCTTCAATGCCAAATATCATGCCCTTTGTCTTACCCATAAGGCCTCTCAGATGGAGGGAAAGGATGGAGGGGGGAGTTAAGACCTTACCTGCCAAAAAAAAAATAAATAAATAAATCCCAGATTTAACCCAGATCTGTTAATTATGGTCAGAAGAGATAATGAAGCCCTGTAATTACCTCAAGTACAGCAAGCAGAGTGACACAGTCCCTGAGCAATGGCTGAAAATATATTCTACAGCAAATAGGAAAAACAATTCCAGCCGCAAAAAAAAAAAAAAAAAAAATGGCGGCCGATCTTTATTTTTTTGGTTAATATAGTGTTTTTTTGGGACATGATATAAACCTGATAAATGTGAATTTTTCAAGGAAAGTTTGCCCAGATTGGTCCTCTCAAATACTGCTGGTCAGAGTGTAAATTGGCACAATTTTTCAGAAACTGGGGAAGTCCCTTTATCACTCTCCTAATTTGAACTCATTCTCCCTTTTGTTCTTCTAATAGGTAAATATCAGGGACTATGCTGGGTTCGGGGGATATAGGAAAGGTTAATAATTCTGCTTGGTGTATCTGTGAACTCCATTCTACTTCATGATGTTTCAAGAAATGCAAATAAAGACTTTGAGTTATTTCAAAATGACTTTTTGGTTGCAGGATTGTGTTCCATGGATTATGACACTGAACTAAGACTAGGCCACACAGGTCATAACTTAAAGAGTTAAATATTTGCCAAGTGCAGTGGCTCACACCTGTAATCCCAATGCTTTGGGGGGCCAAGGAAGGCAGATCACGAGGTCGAGACCACCCTGGCTAACACGGTGAAACCCCGTCTCTACTAAAAAAATACAAAAAATTAGCTGGGCGTGGTGGCACGCGCCTGTAGTTGCTACTCGGGAGGCTGAGGCAGGAGAATTGCTTGAACCCGGGAGGTGGAGGTTGCAGTGAGCCGAGATCGAGTGCCACTGCACCCCAGCCTGGGCGACAGAGTGAGACTCCGTCTCAAAAAAAAAAAAAAGAGTTAAATATTCAAGCGATTCTCCCCTTGTTTGCACCATTGCACTCCAGCCTGGGCAACAAGAGTAAAATTCCGTCAAAAAAAAAAAAAAAAAAACAGCTGGGCGCAGTGGCTCACCCCTGTAATCCCATCACTTTGGGAGGCTGAGACGGGTGGATTGCTTGAGGTCGGCAGTTCAAGACCAGCCTGGCCAACATGGTGAAACCCCATCTCTACTAAAAATACAAAAATTAGCTGGGCATGGTGGTGGATGCCTGTAATCTCAGCTGCTTGGGAGGCTGAGGCAGGAGAATCGCTTGAACCGGGAGGCGGAGGTTGCAGTGAACCAAGATCGTGCCACTGTGCTCCAGCCTGGGCAACAGAGTGAGACTCCATAACAAACAAAAAAAAAGAAAACCACCAGGTTAGAACAATGCCTTATACATCTCCATATCCCCTACGCTTACAGAGTAAATGTTTCAGTGTCTACTGAGTAAGAAGTATGAATAAATGAACTACCTATAAGCAGATCCCCTGCTCTTGAACCACAGCTTCTTATAAAAGCAAGGCATACCAGGGAGCATGGCGCAATGAAGACAAGGCAAAAAAGGAATCTTATACCATTAGCTCTTCCTAAACCTTCTCATAGCTTTCTTTTAATCTCTATCCTTCCTTCCCACAACCCCCACTCCGGTTTTTATTGGTCTTCCTAAATGCTCCTGCCTTGAAGTATTTAGTCATTTACACAACACTCAACTAGAGGTATTCTCAGTACTTTCCCCAAGACTCAGTCAGTTATCTGTTTTGTTGGTTAGTTTGTTTTGTGTATTAAAAGCTTCATTCTGTTACTGTATTGCCAGAGCCATGGCAAAGAAGCATTTCAACATTCTGAGCACTTGTGGACGGACTTCAGAACCTCTGAGCAATGAGGTTTATATTTTGGTTAATTATAAGAAAAAATATCCTTTGTGAATTATGCTGGTAACAATGCCTTACAGTAAACAAAGGATATTCACATCCTGATTTTCATTTGATACTCACAATAACCTTACAAAGTAGAAGAAAAAGTATTAAAATTTTCATTTTACAGTTAAGAAAGCTGAGGCACAAAAATGACTTCTCTAGAAATATTTTTGTTTTTTGGTTTTTTTTTGAGATGGAGTCTCGCTCTGCCAGGCTGGAGTGCAGTGGCGCGATCTCACCTCACTGCAACCTCCTCCACCTCCCGGGTTCAAGCAATTCTCCTGCCTCAGCCTCCTGGGTAGCTAGGACTACAGGCACGTGCCACCACGCCCGGCTAACTTTTTGTATTTTTAGTAGAGATGGGGTTTCACCATGTTAGCCAGGATGGTCTCGATCTCCTGACCTCGTGATCCGCCCGCCTTGGCCTCTCAAAGTGCTGGGATTACAGGCGTGAGCCACCACACCCAGACCTTCTCTAGAAATATCGTAGTTAAGAACAACAGTAGAACTGAAGCTGAATTCTAGTGGTATCACAATGGGCAAATTACCTAGCTCTTCTGACACTCAGTTCTGTTCTATGTAGAGTGGGGATAATATTAGTACAGTCACGTGTTGCTTAACAACAGGAATACATTCTGAGAAATGTGTCATTAGGCAATTTTGTCATTGTGTGATCACAGAGGTGGTAGATAGGATGCAAAAACCTGTACAGCATGTTACTGTACTGAATACTGTAGGCAATTGTAACAAAATGTTAAGTATTTGTGTATCTGAAAAACCTAAACATAGAAAAAGGCTGGATGCAGTGGCTCACACCTGTAATCCCAGCACTTTGAGAGGCTGAGGTGGGCAGATCACTTAAGGTTAGGAGTTTGAGACCAGCCTGGCCAACATGGTAAAACCCCATCTCTACTAAAAATACAAAAATTAGCTGGGTATGATGGCTTGTGCCTGTAGCCCTAGCTACTGGGGAGGCTGAGGCAGGAGAATCACTTGAACCCAGGAGGCGGAGGTTGCAGTGAGCTGAGATCAATCGTGCCACTGCACTCCAGCCTGGGTGACAGAGCGAGACTCGGTCTCAAAAAGAAAGAAAGAAAAGGTACAGTAAAAATAGGCATAAAAGATAAAAAATGGTACACCTGTAGAGGGGACTTAACATAAATGGAGCTTGCAGGACTGGAAGGTACTCGGAATAAATCAGTTGAATCAGTGATAGTGAATGTGAAGGCCTAGGACATTACTGCACACTATTGTAGACTATAAATACTTAGGCTACACTAAATTTATTTAAATTTTTTTTCTTTTTGGGGGGTGGGGGCAGAGTCTATCACCCAGGCTGGAGTACAGTGGTGTGATCATAGCTGACTGCAGTCTCAATTTCCTGGAATCAAGTGATCCTCTCACCTTAGCCTCTGGAATAGGTGGGACTACAGGTGTGCACCAAAGCACCCAGCTAATTTTTTTTATTTTTGGTAAAGACAAGGTCTTGCTATGTGCCCAGGCTGGTCTCGAACTCCTGAGCAAACTTTTTCTTTCTTTGATAATAAATTAACATTATCTTACTGTAACTTTCTTAGCGATTTATGAACTTTCACTTTTTTTATTAACTTTTTGACTCTTTTTTTATTTTTATTTTTTTGAGACGAAGGCTCGCTCTGTCGCCCAGGCGGGAGTGCAGTGGCATGATCTCCGCTCACTGCAAGCTCCACCTCCTGGGTTCAGGACATTCTCCTGCCTCAGCCTCCCGAGAAGCTGGGACTACAGGCGCCTGCAACCACGGCCGGCTAATTTTTTGTATTTTTAGTAGAGACGGGGTTTCACTGTGTTAGCCAGGACGATCTCGATCTCCTGACCTCATGATCTGCCCACCTCGGCCTCCCAAAGTGCTGGGATTACAGGCATGAGCCACTGCGCCCGGCCTACTTTTTGACTCTTGAAGTAACAAAACATAAACACATTGTACAGCTGTAAAAAAGTACAAAAAAATTCTCTTTTATATCTCTTTTTCTATCTTTTATTTTTTTTAGAGACACGGTCTTGCTCTGTCACCCAGGCTGGAGTACAATAGAATAATCACAACTCACTGCAGCCTCGACTTCCCAGGCTCAAGAGATCCTCCCACCTCAGCCATCCGCGTAGCTGGGACTACAGGCACGTGCCATCATGTCTGGCTAATTTTTTGTTTTTGTGTAGAGACGGGGTCTTACTATGTTGCTCAGGCTTGAACTCCTGGGCTCAAGTGATCCTCCTGCCTCAACCTCCAAAGTGCTGGGGTTATAGGCGTGAGTCACCATGCCTGGTCTCTCAACTCATAAGAGTCAGGCTCAAGATGTCCTACCCAAAAGCTTCCTAAGACTGACAATTCCTGTAACAGAACACAAGGGCTTTCACAATGCTCCTTTATTGTATCTTTGGATGACTTTTTTCTAAAGATTGGGCCAGAAATCAGGTGACTACAAAAATTACAAACTTGACAATTTAATGATAGAAATAGATTTTTTATGGACATCTTTCTAAAAGACTATGTAATACTATGGTGAAGAGTGTGGGCTTGGGAGTCAGACTGCCTGGATTAAAATGCAGCCTCTACCATTCACAAACCTATATAACCTTAAGCAAAGTACTTAATCTCCCTGAACCTCAGTTTCATGATTGTAAAATGAAGACAAGAGCAGTACCTATGTCATAGGATTGTTGTCAGAATTAAATAAATTCTAAATGCAACACACTGAGAACAGTAACTGGCATATACTACCTGCTCAATAAATGTTATTACCACAGAATATCAGCTGCATAGAAAAAAACCCCGCGTTTTCTTCACTACTGTATTCTCAGAGCCTAAAACAATGCCTACTACATAGTGGGCACTAAATGTTTATTGCACGAATAAATGAAAACTCAAGCACAAATTTATTGTTAAGCACAATTAAAATACATATTTGCCTCTAGAGAAAAAGACTACATGTCCAGAGAGAAATATTAAGTCCCAAGTCTAGCCTTGAAACCAAAATGAAACTGAAAGGCACTCAAATATCATTTGAGTTCACAGGTACCTATGAGAAATTGAGATATTAGATATCTCTGACTTCTCATCGTAATACTCCATGGAAAATCTCCTCTTAGTTGTTTGGGTTTTTTTTTTTTTTTTTTTGAATTAACTTAAATGATTTACTTATTTGAAATACCTGATGACACTGAACTAAAACTGGAATTATGTAACTGCTTTCAAAGTTCTTCTACTGACAGTGACGCAAAAGAACTATTGCTTCCCTTTACACATAAACACTTGTGGTTGATAATTAGTGCAATCACTTAGCATAGTCATTTCTCTAAATGTAAGTTATGTTGCAGAGTCGTATGCATATATACCTTCTGCAGCTGCATAAAGTAGATCCTGACACTTCTTCAGCAGACTTTACCCTTCTTGTTTTCATGTGGTCAGTGATACCACTATGGCCTCCACAGTGGTTGGTAAATGTCAACAAACATTTTGTTCAAGTTATTAATATACATTTGTTTGGGATTTTTTAAAACTTTCTTTTCTTTTCTTTTTTTTGAGACGAAGTCTCACTCTTTTGCCCCAGGCTGGAGTGCAATGGCACAATCTCAGCTCAATGTGACCTCTGCCTCTTGGGTTCAAGCGATACTCCTGCCTTAGCCTCCCAAGTAGCTGGGATTTCGGGTGCATGCCACCACACCCGGCTACTTTTTGTATTTTTAGTAGAGATGGGGTTTCACCATGTTGGCCAGGCTGATCTCGAACTCCTGACCTCAGTTTATCTGCCCGCCTCGGACTCCCAAAGTGCTGGGATTACAGGCATGAGCCACCCTGCCCAGCAAAAACTTTTATTTTCTATTACTAATTCAACCAAGTCAGGCTTCCGGAAATAAACATCTACTATAACCTTAGATACGATCTAATCCCTTTACCCTCCCCCGCCCCAACTGCAATCATTCTACAGACAAAGAGGAAGGTCAAGAAGGTAGTACCAGCAGGGCGCAGTGGCTCACACCTGTAATCCCAGCACTTTGGAAGGCCAAGGTGGGCGGATCACTTGAGGCCAGGAGTTGGAGACCAGCCTGGCCAACATGGTGAAACCCCGTCTCTACTAAAAATACAAAAAATTAGCTGGGGGTGGTGGCGCATGCCTGTAATCCAAGCTACTCAGCAGACTGAGCCATGAGAATTGCTTGAACCCCGGAGGCGGAGGTCGCAGTGAGCTGAGATCCTGCCACTTGCACCCCAGCCTGGGTGACAGAGACCCTGTCTCAAAAAAAAAAAAAAAAGAAGGTAGTACCAAGGGCGTAGATCACAGATAATAGATAATATTGTGTTCAAGGGTACAGATATCTTGAACTATTTGGTATAAACTATGGGGAATTGTTTTTCTTTTTAAAAGAACACCAACTACTCTTTGGAGACTCCTAGATGACAAATTGAAAAGCAAGTAAAGCAAGCTTCTTGCACATATCACTTTAAGGCCTGGCCACTATGGCAAGCGGATATGTGCTAAAGGGCAAGGAGGTAGAGTTCTACCTAAAAAAGATCAAGAGCTGGAAAGCTACATAAATGCCCTCCTCTTTCATCTAAGGTCATGTGATAAAGCTATTCTAGGAAACAAAACAAAAATTCAGGTCAGTGGCCATTGAGCAGATCACAGGAATTGTCAACTCAAAGAGATACTTTAGCATTATTTTCCTGTTACCTACAATAACCAGGAGTTTTGAAATATAATAAGGTAAACAGAGAAGTGAGGTTAATAATGGAAAGAACACTGGGCTTGCACAGTCAGTCCTGGCTCTGCTACTTACTAGCTGTGTGACCTTAGGAAAGTCAATTAACTTCTCAGTTTCCTTATCTGAAAAACTGAAGCTAAACCTGACTATCCCACAAAATGGTAATGAGGAATAAATGGGATATCCATGAAAATACCTTTAAAACAAGGGCCAGGAGCGTGGCTCATGCCTGTAATACCAGCACTTTGGGAGGCTGAGGCAGGCAGATCACTTGCGGTCAGGAGTTCAAGACCAGCCCGGCCAACATGGTGAAACCGTATCTCTACTGAAAATATAAAAATTAGCCAGGTGTGGTGGTGGGTGCCTGGGAGGCTGAGGCAGGAGAATCACTTGAACCTGGGAGGCAGAGGTGGTAGTGAGCCAAGACCGTGCTACTGCACTCCAGCCAGAGCTTCAGAGCGAGACTCTCTCAAAAAAAACAAATTAAAATAAATAAATAAAACAAAGTACTTTGCGAATATTAACTTAATTGAAATAAAAGGTCTCTGGTGTGAAAAAGGTGGGTAATACATTCAGAGAGGTTAGAGCTCAAGTTTCCACAAAATTTAAGCCTATAAAAACAGTTTGCCCAGATCCCATAGTAGAATGTATCTACTGGACTATAATACTTGCCTTTAACTTGCTAGAATCTTACTACCTTTTCTTTAAGAGATGGAAGGAATCACACAGAGGATTAATATAACCTTTTCATTTTACAAATTTAAAAATGGAGGCATAGAGAGTTAAAATGACTTGTGAAAGTTTACAGGGCCAGCTGCGCACTGTGGCTCTGGCTCACACCTGTAATTCCAGCACTTTGGGAGGCCGAGGTGGGCAGATCACCGGAGGTCAAGAGTTCAAGACCCACATGGCCAACATGGTGAAACTCTGTCTCTGCTAAAACTACAAAAATTAGCCAGGCGTGGTGAGGGGTAACTGTAATCCCAACCACTCGGGGGCTGAGGCAGGAGAATCACTTGACCCTGGGAAGCGGAGGTGGAGGTGGCAGTGAGCCAAGATCGTGTCACTGTACTTCAGCCTGGGTGATACAGTGAGACTCTGTCTCCAAAAAAAAAAAAAGGTTACAGGGCCTATGAAATGAAAATTATAAATGTTATATAACCAAGAATATTCCAGCTTTAAAAAAAAAGTCCTGGCCGGGCATAGTGGCTCACACCTGTAATCCCAGAACTTTGGGAGGCTGAGGTGGGCGGATCACCTGAGGTCGGAAGTTTGAGACCAACATGGAGAAACCCCATCTCTACTAAAAATACAAAATTAGCCAGGTGTGGTGGCACATGCCTGTAATCCCAGTTACTCAGGAGGCTGTGGCAGGAGAATCACTTGAACTTGGGAGGTGAGGTTGCGGGGAGGCAGTGGTTGCGGTGAGCCGAGATCACACCATTGCACTCCAGCCTTGACAACAAGAGCGAAACTCCATCTCAAAAAAAAAAAGTCCTCAGAAAAGAAAAATAAGACATTGAATAGGCATTAAGACACCTAAGAAAAACATTTATACAAAGGAGAACTGAAGATAACAAAGAAGAAAAAACAAAAGATCTTTATATAAAGCTATTAAGGCCAGGTGTGGTGGCTCATGCCTGTAATCTCAGCACTTTGGGAGGCTGAGGCGGGCAGATCACTTGAGCTTAGGAGTGGAGACTAGCCTGGCCAACATGGTGAAACCGGGACTCTACTAAAAAAGTACCAAAATGAGCAGGGCATGGTGTCAAACACCTGTAGTCCCAGCCACTTAGGAGGCTGAGGCAGGAGAATTGCTTGAATCCGGGAGGCACAGGCTGCAGTGAGCCAAGATGCCACCACTATACTCCAGCCTGGGCGACAGAGTGAAGACCCTGTCTCAAAAAAATAAAAATAAAGAAAAAGTTAATAAAAGTTTTTAAAAGAATTAACCACCCCTCTAGATTTAGCAGTAACTGACTATTTACTATCTGAGTTTAAACATTCTACTCTCTGGAAGGACACCTCTACAAATTATATAGACAAGTGACTTTCAAGTGTTTATACAAAGGGATACTGCTTCGCAATTCATCTCAAAATCACGAGGCTGTCTTCTCAGCTCTTCCTGTTAAATCCTTGTGGACAGAACATTTATCTTAGGTCAAAAGTGCCATTTAGGCTAGTAAAATAAACTATCTGATCTAACATTTCCTACCTATCCAAACTCTTTTCACCTCAGGGGACCTGTACAGAGTGTTCAATTTTTTTCATCTATCACAACATCTCAGTTAACATTACCTTATGCAATTCTCTATCAAACACACACTGAACAAACATTGTACTGCTCAGTATTGTTTTGGTTTTTTTGAGACAGAGTTTTGCTCTTGTTGCCCAGGCTGGGGTGCAATGGCACGATCTTGGCTCACTGCAACCTGTCTCCTGGGTTCAACCAACTCTCTTGCCTCAGCCTCCTGAATAGCTGAGATTACAGGCATGCCACCATGCACAACTAATTTTGTATTTTTAGTAGACATGGGATCCCACCATGTTAGCCAGGCAGTCTTGAACTCCTGACCTCAGGTGATCCACCCGCCTCGGCCTCCCAAAGTGCTGGGATTACAGGCGTGAGCCACCACGCCCAGCCAATATTGTTCAGTTCAATATTGATAAGTACTTACTACATGTCAAGCACTATGCTAAGTGCTTATGACATGAAACTGTAAAAACACAGCACTGTCCTGCCCTCAAAGAGTTCACAATCTGGAGACACAGCCAGCCTCATTAACAAATAATAATACCACAGAAAACAACTGCTATAACCAGGGCACATACACCGTACAGGAGATGCATACAGAAATGCCTAACCCAAGGTTTCCTGGAGGCAACCAAAGCCTTCATAAAAGAGGTAGGGCATAAAGGGACACTTGAAGGTTTAATAATTAAGAAGTAGTACCAGGCACAATGGCTCACGCCTGTAATCCCAGCACTTTGGGAGGCCGAGGTGGGCAGATCACTTGAGGTCAGGAGTTAGAGACCAGCCTGGCAAACATGGTGAAACCCCAGCATTCCAGGCAAAAGAAACAGTGTAAGCAAAACTTAGAGGCACAAAAAACAGCATAATGTTCATTCAGTATTACTGAGCATAAAATGTAAAGACTTTTTCTCATAAAATGAGAAATAAGGCTAAAGCAGTAAAAAAGATCAGATCATAAAGGTCCCAGTATACTACATAAAACACTTTCAGGCCAGGCACAGTGGCTCACATCTGTAATCCCAGCACTCTGGGAGGCCAAAGGGACAGATCACTTGAGGACAGGAGTTCGAGACCAGCCTGGCCAACATGGCAAAACCCCATTTCTACTAAAAAATACAAAAATTAGCCAGGCGTGGTGGCTCAAGCCTGTAATTCCAGCACTTTGGGAGGCCGAGGTGGGCGGATCACCTGAGGTCAGGAGTTCAAGACCAGCCTGGCCAACATGGTGAAACCTCGTCTCCACTAGAAATACAAAAATTAGCTGGGCATGGTGGCGGGTGCCTGTAATCCTAGCTACTCAGGAGGCTGAGGCAAGAGAATTGCTTGAACCTGGGAGGCCGAGGTTGCAGTGAGCCAAGATGGTGCCACTGCACTCCAGCCTGGGTGACAGAGCAAGAATCCATCTCAAAAAAAAAAAAAAAGAAAAAGAAAAAGAAAAAAATTAGCTGGGCCTGGTAGTGCATGCCTGTGATATCAGCTACTCAGGAGGCTGAGGTGGGAGAATCGCTTGATCCCGGGAGGCAGAGGTTCTAGTGAACTGAGATCACGCCACTGCACTTCAGCTTGGGTGACAGAGAGAAACTCCATCTCAAAAAATAAATAAATAAATAAATAAATAAATAAACAAACAAAACACTTTCATTCAATAACTATTTGCTGAGTCCCTACTATGTGCTAGACATCACTAAGTACACAGGATACAGATCTCTGTAGATTCACTGCTGTCTATATGAATGGCTGTTAGCTGAGTTGTGCAGTACAATGTGTATAGCACAGCAGCCCTATAAGACCACTGTAAACTAGCAGGGCCGAAACTGCAGGCTCCACAAGGATCTTAAGGAGTTTGCAAATTCCCATACATATAAAGTACACTCTGTACACAATAGTATCTTGATATTTTTAATGCATAATAGATGTTAGACTTAACAGAGTATCATTTTAAAATATTACTGAATTCCTACCGGACCTGCTTTTTGGTTTTTCTCCCCCACAATTAACATAACCTGAAAGTATGTTACTGTCCTGTCTCTCAAGGTTTTCAGTGTTAAAAAGGTATCTTCACAGGGTCTATTGTCTCAGACAATAGGGAGGAAATTAAAAATTCTGAGTAGGAAGACCAAGGCAGGCAGATCACTTGAGGTCAGGAGTTCGAGACCAGCCTGGCCAACATAGTGAAACCCCATCTCTTCTAAAAATTACAAAAATTAGCCGGGCATGGCGGTGGGCGCCTGTAGTTCCAGCCATTCAGAAGGCTGAGGCAGGAGAATCACTTGAACTCGGGAGGCGGAGGTTGCAGTGAGCCGAAATCGCGCCACTGCACTCCAGCCTGGGTGGCAGACAGAGACTCTGCCTCAAAATAAAAAAAATTCTGAGTAGGAAGAGTGGCACGCCCCCAGTCTTCTCTTCTCATTCCACCCTTGCCTAGTTACTATAGAATTTATTTTTCTTTCATTTATGAGCCTGAAAAATCTTAATCACAATTACTTAGTGTGAGAATAATACTTGTAGCATTAAGTTTGTCAAAGAAATACTTAAGTGCTGAAGACATATTCTTCTTCAAAGTGCTTTAGAAAAGTGATTTGGGCCGGGCACAGTGGCTCATGCCTGTAATCCCAGCACTCTGGGAGGCTGAGGCAGGCGGATCACCTGAGGTTGGGAGTTCGATACCAGCCTGACCAACATGGAGAAACCCCGTCTCTAAGGGTTTTGTATCTATTGAAAGATACAAAATTAGCCAGGCATGGTGGCACATGCCTGTAATCCCAGCTACTAGGGAGGCTGAGGCAGGAGAACCGCTTGAACCTGGGAGGCGGAGGTTGCGGTGAGCCGAGATTGCGCCATTGCACCCTAGCCTGGGCAACAAGAGCGAAACTCCATCTCAAAAAAAAAAAAAAAAAAAAAGTGATTTGGACCAGGCGTGGTGGCTCAAGCCTGTAATCCCAACACTTGGGGAGGCCGAGGCGGGCGGATCACCTGAGGTCGGGATGTTCAAGACAAGCCTGACCAACACGGAGAAACCCTGTCTCTACCAAAAATACAAAAATTAGCTGAGCACAGTGGCACATGCCTGAAATCCCAGCTACTTGGGGGGGCTGAGGCAGGAAAATCACTTGAACCCCGCAGGCGGAGGTTGTGTTGAGCCCAGATTGCACCATTGCACTCCAACCTGGGCAACAAGAGCGAAACTCCATCTCAAAATAAAAGAAAAAGAAAAAGAAAATTGGTCAGAGAGTGTGTACAATTTTGTGGTTCTTGAACTTATACTGCCAAATCACTATTTTTTTAAGCCAGAGTTTCACTCTTGTTGCCCAGGCTGGAGTGCAATGGCGCGATCTCGACTAACTGCAACCTCTGCCTCCCAGGTTCAAGTGGTTCTCCTGCCTCAGCCTTCTGAGTAGCTGGTATCACAGGCATGCGCTACCACACCTGGCTAATTTTTTATTTTTTATTTTTTTTTGAGATGGCAACAGATTGAGACTTTAAAAAAAAAAACACCTTTTATTCCATTGTTAATAATGACTATTTCTACCGCTTATTAAATATACTTTAAGAGCTAGTTTTAGGACGTATGAAAAAAGCAGTATTTTAGCTGGCATTTCCCAATTCATCTATAGGGTCACATCATTACATTCAATATTGATGTCTGCCAGGCTCATGGCTTGACATCCCAGCACTCTGAGGAGCTGAGGCAGGAGGATCACTTGAGCCCAGGAGTTTGAGACCAGCCTGGGCAACATAATCTAGACACTACCTCTACAAAAATAAAAAAAATTAGCTGGGCATGCTGGCATATGCCTGTGGTCCCAGCAACTCAGGAGGATGAGGCAAGAGATCATCTGAGCCCAGGAGTTCATGGTTATAGTCAGCTATGATTACACCACTGCACTCCAGCCTAGGCCACAGAGCAAGACCCTGTCACTATGAAAAAACAAACAAACAAAAAAAATTATGTCTATTTCAATTTGTATATTTTTGAATATTTAATAATTATCTAAACTTTTCTCCTTTATAAAAATAGAATAGTTTGAGAGTATCCAACAATTTATCTACTGAACGTGTGTCAATTAGTGGGAATTAGGAGAATGGCTCATGATAAAGTCATTCCATTGTTATAACTTAATCTGAACACTGAATACAGTAGCTTTTCTTTGTACAACAAACTATTAAAGACAAGAAATATAAGTACATTGATGACGAAATAAAAGAATAAGGCCAGGCGCGGTGGCTCACGCTGTAATCCCAGCACTTTGGGAGGCCGAGGTGGGCGGATCACGAGGTCAGGAGATCGAGACCATCCTGGCTAACATGGTGAAACCCCGTCTCTACTAAAATATACAAAAAATTAGCAGGGTAGGCCGGGCGCGGTGGCTCACGCCTGTAATCCCAGCACTTTGGGAGGCCGAGGCGGGTGGATCACGAGGTCAGGAGATCGAGACCATCCTGGCTAACACGGTGAAACCCCGTCTCTACTAAAAATACAAAAAAAAAATTAGCCGGGCGAGGTGGCGGGCGCCTGTAGTCCCAGCTACGCGGGAGGCTGAGGCAGGAGAATGGCGTGAACCCCGGGGGGCGGAGCATGCAGTGAGCTGAGATCGCGCCACTGCATTCCAGCCTGGGTGAAAGAGCGAGACTCCGTCTCAAAAAAAAAAAAAAAAAAAAAAAAAATTAGCAGGGTGTGGTGGCGGGCGCCTGTAGTCCCAGCTACTCAGGAGGCTGAGGCAGGAGAATGGCGTGAAACCGGGAGGCGGAGCTTGCAGTGAGCAGAGATCGTGCCACCGCACTCCAGCCTGGGTGACAGAGCGAGACTCCGTCTCAAAAAAAAAAAAAAAAGAATAAATGAGTACATTTATCTGATCATGATTCTTAAATGATACATCAAGATATCTGATTGATTGATTGATTGATTGATTTGACAGTGGCTTGCTCTGTTGCCCAGCCTGGAGTGCAGTGGTGTGAACCCTGCTCACTGCAGCTTCAACCTCCTAGGCTCAAGCAATCGTCCCACCTCAGCATCCTGTGTAGCTGAGACCCCAGATGTGTGCTAATTTTTTCATTCTGTGTAGAGACAGGGTCTCACTATGCTGTCCAAGCTGGTCTCAGACTCCTGGGCTCAAGCGATCCACCCACCTTTGTCTCCCAAAGTGATGGGATTACAAATGTGGATTACAGGTGTGAGCCACCATGCCCAGCGTCACAAAAACTACACAAAAAATACACTCTTGGAAATCATTAAGCATGACCTCTAGAACAAACACATGTAATAAAAAAGAATAAAAACTAACATTCTATTTAAGAGATATTACTATTATTTTGAAATCAAGGGAACCTATAAAACCACAGAGTAAAATTTGATAGAACTTTCTCAGTAACAAGATAATTTTATGTAGAGAAATTCAACGCAAGATACTCTGAAAATGACTAGAATGATGATCCTACAGAGAACTAGCTGAGTCTTGTTTGTAAATTTTACTGAAATAGGAAATAATTCTGTCTTTGTATACAATTGCTTCCACACATGAGCTTTACCTAACGAAAATAACCCGTAAGTTTGGAACGGATTTCAATTTATTTATTGATTCCCCTACACATATCCTTTTTCAAGTTTCAAGAACACATTTACTGATATCAATAATAACTTCCATCTTTTTAGTTCAAAATGTCACTGTCATAAGAAAAAAATAGGCTGGGCACGGTGGCTCAGACCTGTAATCCCAGGACTTTGGGAAGCCGAAGTGGGCAGATCACGTGAGTCCAGGAGTTTGAGAGCAGCTTGGGCAACATGGTGAAACACCATCTCTACAAAAATACAAAAATTAGCCTGGCGTGGTACTGCACGCCTGTAGTCCCAGCTGCTTGAGTTGGATGAGGCGGGAGGATGGCTTGGGCCTGGGAGGTCGAGACTGCAGCAAGCCGTGGTTGCACCACTGAACTCCAGCCTGGGTGACAGAGTGAGATCCTGTCTCAAAAATAAATAAATAAATAAAAGCTATTAGTGTTACTGCTTAACCATCCTATCTAAAATAGTTGCCCTCTCACACACACACAATATCACTTTATATCTTAGCCCGGTTTATTTTTTCTTAGTATTTATTATATAACTATTGTAATTATACATTTATAGATGTATTTATTGTGTATCCCCTCACTGTACCCCATGTCTTTTTTTAATTTCTGTAATCACAGTGCCTAGAACATCACCTAGCCCTTAGGAACTGGTCAAAAATCATGTCTTTATCAATGATTTTTATATTCTGGACATGGAAAGAGACTCTAATCAAATAATTACTGTAAGAAATATAAAATTACTGTTGCTACGTATTCAATGAAAAAGTGCTACATAATAAAGAGGGGAGTGACCTAGGTTTTTTGGACAGGGTTTCCCTGAGTTCCTTGAATTGAGAACTCCAGGATATGTTAGAGTTAGGCAGGCAAGACAGAGTATCACCACAGGTCATTTGCACATGCTGCTCCTTCTGTCTGGACTCTTTTTTTTTTTTTTGAGACGGAGCCTCACTCTATTGCCCAGGCTGGAGTGCAGTGGCACAATCGCGGCTCACACTGCAGCCTCCACCTCCCAGGTTCAAGCAATTCTCCTGCCTCAGCCTCCCGAGTAGCTGGGATTACAGGCGCCTGCCACCATGCACAGCTTATTTTTGCATTTTTAGTAGAGACGGGGTTTCTCCATATTGGTCAGGCTGGTCTCGAACTCCTGACCTCAGGTGATCCACCCACTTCGGCCTCTCAAAGTGTTAGGATTACAAGCATGAGCCACTGCACCCGGCCTATCTGGACTATTCTTTACATAACTCCTACAATTTAATCCCTCAGTTCTCTACCTGAAAGTAAGACCCTCTGCAGAGCCACTCCTAACTATTCCATTCCATTATTCCACAACTTCTCTTTTCTTTCCTTACTATTTTTTTTTTTTTTTTGAGACGGAGTCTTGCTCTGTCCCCCAGGCTGGAGTGCAGTGGCGCAGTATCTGCTCACTTCAAGCTCCGCCTCCCCGGTTCACGCCATTCTCCTGCCTCAGCCTCCCTAGTAGCTGGGACTACAGGCGCCCGCCACTACGCCTGGCTAATTTTTTGTATTTTTAGTAGAGACGGGGTTTCACCGCGTTAGCCAGGATGGTCTCGATCTCCTGACCTTGTGATCCGCCCGCCTCAGCCTCCCAAAGTGCTGGGATTACAGGCGTGAGCCACCGCGCCCGGCTATTTTTTTTTTTTTTTTTTTTAATGAGGTCTCGCTCTGTTGCCCAGGCTGGTGTGCAGTGGCATGATCATAACTCAATGCAGCCTTGAACTGCTGGGCTCAAGTGAGTCTCCCACCTCAGGTTCTAGAGCAGATGGTACTACAGGCATGCACCACCATGCCCAGCTATCAACTTGTCCTTTTTCAGCACACTCAAGATATATTAAAACTCTTCACATTTAAAATTACTGTATACAGCTTGGATGCAGTGGCTTGTGCCTGTAATCCCAGCACTTTGGGAGGCCAAAGCCGGAAGATCACTGGAGGCCGGGAGTTTGATACCAGCCTGGCCAACACAGGGAGATCTCTTCTCTACACAAAAACAAAAAATCAGCTGCACATAATAGAGCACACTTGAAGTCCTAGCTTTACTTGCGAGGCTGAGCTGGAAGGACTGCTTGAGCCTAGGGGTTTGAGGCTGCAATGAGCCGTAATCATGCCACTGCACTCCAGTCTAGGCGGCAGAGCGAGACCCTATCTCAAAATAAATAAATAAATAATAAAATAAAATTACTCTATATACATGAGATGAAAAATGCCACAGGTCACATCTGTTTTACTATCTGTGATTTCCCCAATGCCAACACAGTCAAAGACACTCCACAAACATTGTTAGATTAAAAGTAAGGACTATGTCTTAGACCAGTAGTTCTCAAATTGTGGTTCACAGACCAGCAGCATCAGCATTACGTGGGTTTTGACAGAAATGCAAACTTTCATAGTGGTTCACGTCTATAATTCCAGCACTCTGGGGAGGCTGAGGCGCGAGGATCACTGGAGCCCAGGAGTTTGAGGCCAGCCTAGGCAACATGGCGAAACCCCATCTCTACAAAAAATATAAAAATTAGCCAGGTGTGATGATGGGCACCTGTGGTCCCAGCTACTTGGGAGGCTGAGGTGAGAGGATCGCTTGAGCCTGGGAAGTCAAGGCTGCAGTGAGCTGTGATCATGCCACTGCACTCCAGCTTAGGGACACAGCAAGACCCTGCCTCAAAAAAAAGAACTGCAAACTCTCAGGCCCTGCCCTCAGTTCACTGCAACCTCCGCCTCCTGGGTTCAAGTGACTCTCCTACCTCAGCCTCCCAAGTAGCTGGGATTACAGGCGTGAGCCACCACACCCAGCTAATTTTTGTATTTTTAGTAGAGACGAGGTTTTGCCATGTTGGCCAGGCTGGTCTCAAACTCCTGACCTCAGGTGATCTGCCTGCCTTGGCCTCCCAAAGTGCTGGAATTACAGGTGTGA
The DNA here is from genome assembly GCF_028878055.3 of Symphalangus syndactylus. NCBI lineage: Eukaryota > Metazoa > Chordata > Mammalia > Primates > Hylobatidae > Symphalangus > Symphalangus syndactylus. The sequence goes on along the minus strand of NC_072434.2, from coordinate 42,261,010 downwards.
GCCACCACGCCCAGCCAAGAATTCATCTTAAACATCTTAACTATTCAAACACAACCTAATTAACATTTAACAAATATAAAATACAAAGCTTTATAATAATCATTCATTCAACTGTATTTATTATCTACAAAAATATTGCACGAGGAAAAGTGGCCTTTACTGATAATTCCTAGCTCAAAATAAGCTAATATTCTGCCTTCTCCTCACCTCTCCCATACATAAACTGTTACTCTGTGTGTGTATGTTTTAACAAGCAAGGAAAAATCAAGTTAATTAGATGCAAAGTTTAAAACATAATCATGCCTAATATGTCTGCTGTGGTCTGAACGTTTCTGTCTCCCTAAATTCATATGTTGGAATCCTAACCCCCAAGGTAATGGTATGAAGAGGTGGGGCCATTGGGAAGTGATTAGATCACCAGTGTAGTGCCCACATGAATGAGATTAGTGCCCTTAAAAAAGAGGCCCCAGAGAGCTGCCTGGCCCCTGCCACCATGTGTGAAAACAGTGAAAAGGTGACTTAGGAAGAGCCCTCACGAGACACCGAATCCGCTGGGGAATTGATTTTGGACTTCCCAGCCTTCCAAACTCTGAGAAATAAATTTCTGTTGCTGACAAGCTACCTAGTTTATGGTATTTTGTTACAGTAGATTGAATGGGCTAAGACAGTATCTTAGCTAGCCTCATTTCCTACTACACATCTTCATTCTTGCATCCTTCCATGCTATATAAGGGTAATACCACTTCCTACAATGCATCCTAATTCCTTCCTACTTTCTTTCTTTTTTTTTTTTTTGAGACGGAGTCTCACTCTGTCACCCAGGCTGGAGTGCAGTGGCGCGATCTCGGCTCACTGCAAGCTCCGCCTCCCGGGTTCACGCCATTCTCCTGCCTCAGCCTCTCCGAGTAGCTGGGACTACAGGCGCCCGCCACCACGCCCGGCTAATTTTTTGTATTTTTAGTAGAGACGGGGTTTCACCGTGGTCTCGATCTCCTGACCTCGTGATCCGCCCGCCTCGGCCTCCCAAAGTGCTGGGATTACAAGCGTGAGCCACCGCGCCCGGTCCCCTACTTTCTTTCTTTAAAAAAAAAAAAAAAAAAAGGACGGGCGCGGTGGCTCACGCTTGTAATCCCAGCACTTTGGGAGGCCGAGGCGGGCGGATCACGAGGTCAGGAGATCGAGACCACAGTGAAACCCCGTCTCTACTAAAAATACAAAAAAAAATTAGCCGGGCGTGGTGGCGGGCGCCTGTAGTCCCAGCTACTCGGAGAGGCTGAGGCAGGAGAATGGCGTGAACCTGGGAGGCGGAGCTTGCAGTGAGCAGAGACTGCACCACTGCATTCCAGCCTGGGCGACAGAGCGAGACTCCGTCTCAAAAAAAAAAAAAAAAATCCCTGTGAGGGGATCCTTTCTACTTGCTACTCACATTCACAATGAGGCATTCTTCCCCTTCCCAAAATGATCTATATAAATCCTATTCGACTTTCAGGCCCAGCTCAGAGGACACTTTTGGATCCTAAATACCTCAAAGGGAAGTTCATAACTCCTCCCTCTCATACATTCGTTCTCAATAGAAGGGCCCACACTTTCAAAAATCTAGCAGTGTAATGTCTTAGGTAGGATAGCTCTTTATTCTGAAAAGCATATCATCATACCTCACTCAATATCATTTTTGCACCAAAATTAAGATACTCTGCCCAGGCATGATGGCTCATGACTGTAATTCTAGCACTTTGGGAGGCCAAGGTGGGAGGATAGCTTGAATCCAGGAGGTCAAGACCAGACTGGGCAACACAGCAAAACTCCATTTCTACAAAAAGTTTTACAAATTAGCGGGGCACAGTAGTCCATGCCTGTGGTACCAGCTACTTGTGAGGCTGAGGTGGGAAGATCGCTTGACCCCAGGAGTTCAAGGCTGCAAAGAGCCATGATTGTGCCACTGCACTCCAGCCTGGGCCACACAGCAAGATCGTCTCCAAACAACAATTCTCAAACTCACTCTTTCTGTGTAGTCCACTAAGTTACCTCAAATTTCAGTTTAAGTTTATACTAGTCAGGTGGGAAATGAGACCATAAAGTGAATCATTCAAGCACCTAGCTGGCCTGGGCACTTGGAATAATAAGTAAGGCACGGTTGCTACCTAGATCTTACATTCCACAGGGAGAAACAAGTTAGCATACAATAACAGTGTGTGAAAGTGAAGGAGACAGACACAGGAAAATGACAGACTAAAAACGCAGGAGCGAGTTAGGGAAAATTCATAGATTAAATAATTTTATAGTACATCACTTTTCTAAAAACAAATGGAGGGAAAAAAAGAAACTGACTAACCTCCTAGGGGAACATAATTATCAGGACTTAGTTTTGCCTTATTCCTCCCAGAGGCCAAAATTTAGCTTGTTGCATATGATGGAGCAATGTTTTCAATAACTGTACAGCAAACCACTTATAACCCAACTCAATGAAAAAACCAACTGAAGCCTCAACCTATTTTCAAACAGAAAGAAAATTTGCAAATATAAGGTTCTCCCAACTAAAGGCAGACAGGGCAAAACGAATGAACTCTTTAGAAGGTTTAAAGAGACTGTCACAACCTGCCAACCTGATTGTCAGTCCTCAAATGCCCTTGGTCTCTGCCTCCAAATGAAAACAAATCATTTGTTTTAAGTAATAATAGCCAAGCTTGTAAATAACTATTTTTAAACTTCTCCAACTGCACCTCCACATTAAAAGATGCTCAAAATAAAAAAGAAATTCAGAACATTTTTTAGCTATTTCTGTCAAAAGACTAGATCTCTCCTGAGGTCACAGTATGCATGCTGGCCCTCACTTCATTGCTCTGTAACACACCACTTCGGTTTTGCAATGACACTAGGTAAATAGGCTTCCAGGATCTCTTCGATGCCTCCAAAAACGAAAAGGAAGAAGCAAGCCTACAAATCTCTATCTGCCCGCCCTACAGTTCCCGGGAAGCAACAGTCCTCAAATTGTTCCTGCTTAGACCCCTGAAGCCCGTAGAAGGAAATGGGGACAGCTGCGACGGCGAACCGAGCGAGGACATCCGATAAGGGAAGAGGAAACGTGGATGGGAGAGGACGAAGGGGAGAAGGAACACGGAGAGGAGGGGGCAGTGGAGATAAAATGGTGAAGAGGGGTGAGAAGAGCAAGGAAGAGCAACGAAAACTAGGGAAGAAAGGGGGGAAAGTAAAAATCACATAAGAGGAAAAAAAGGCAAAATGATAGAGGAGAAAGGAAGGAAGGGTTAGGGTTAAAGGACAAGGAGTGGGCGACAAAGGGAATGCGAAAAAGGCTGTCACTGGGGGTGATTAAAAAGGATGTCATTGGGGAGAAGGGAGATTCAGGGGGTGTCACCTAAAGGGGTTCACCGAAGCAGGTGAATGGGGGAGCACGGGGAAGGAGGAGCTGAACACCGAGGGGGCGGTAACGAGGGAGAGAGGTAAAGGCAGGGAGCCCGAGGGGACACCAGAGACAGGGAGGGGCAAGACCGCAGGGGCTAGCGCGACGGGCGGGGGCTAGGGTGGCGGGCGGCTGCGGCTAGGGCAGGCCTTGCTCCCTCACCATGGCTGCGCCGGCCTGGTCCTCGGGCATGCAGCCTCCGTCCTGGGTGCGGCGGCGGGCTGGACCGGAGCCCGCCCCCAGGCTGAGCCGGCGCGGAGGCTCCAGGAGGCTCCGGCGAGCGGCGGCTCCGGGCTTGGCCCAGGCCTCGGCCTCTTTCCCTCAAGCTAGAAGTGTAACAGCAGCAGCCGCAGCCGCAGCCGCAGCCGCAGCCCGAACCGGAGCGCAGACTCCGCCCCCGCGAGGACCCGCCCGGGCGCGCGAGCCCGCGCCTGGACCCGCCTCCCCTCTCAATGCGCAGACTCAGCCGGGGGGTCCCGCCCCCCAGCCCAACCTCCAGCTTCTCCCCCTTCCAGGCCCTTAAAGGAGCCACACACACCCAAATCCTAGCATCCCTTCAAAATATGAAGACCTTTAAATATTACATCATGACGAGAAATTAGAGCACCACTCGCTTCGGTCACCTATAGACTCCTCTGTCATTCACCATCATCCTCTAAGATTTGGGCTTCTGGTTCACTGTCATTCATTACTACTATTGTCATAACTCTTGGTTATTTCAAAATTCGCTTAATTCTTCCAACCCTCTGGCCTCTCAGATTCTTCTCTAGGGATCATTCTTGGCTCAGCCTCTCACTCTCATGCTCATACGAATAATTGTAACTTCTCTACAATCTCAATTTTAATCCTCTAACTCCCATCGCAACCTTCTTCCTTCCTTTCTTTCTTTTTTTTTTTTGAGATGGAGTTTCACTCTTGTTGCCCAGGCTGGAGTGCAGTGGTGCGATCTCCGCTCACTGCAACCTCCACCTCCCGGGTTCAAGTGATTCTCCTGCCTCAGCCTCCCGAGTAGCTGGGATTACAAACACCCGGCACCACACCCGGCTGATTTTTGTATTTTTAGTAGAGACGGGGTTTCACCATGTTGGCCAGGCTGGTCTCGAACTCCTGACCTCAGGTGATCCACCCGCCTTGGCCTTCCAAAGTGCTGGGATTACAGGCGTGAGCCGCTGCGCCCGGCCACAACCTTCTTCCTTTCTAGCTCACTCTCTCTGATAATACTCCACCTCCAAAAACTTCAACTCCAAGACCCCATATCCATTGATTCAACTACCTTTTCGTTATTCCTCCCCACACTGGCCTCATGTAGTCACTTTCTTCCTGAAGCAGCTTAGATTCTATCGTCCATCATGAAATGGAATCTAATAGAATCTAAGCTGTTTGGGGAAGAAAGTGAGTACATGAGGTACATGAAATCGATTTCTTCAGTATTACCTTCATTTCTCTGGTCGTTCTCCGCTTTCTTTGTACTGACAGAACACCAGCAATGGAGTGGGTGGAGAAAAAGCCAAAAGTGGTTGACTGACTCCCCGTAAATTTGAGATCATTATTCTCAAGGGGCCATAATGCGTGGCTACCCTACCACATTTCTCCAGTTTCACACACTGTCCCACCTTGCTACATAACTATTTCAAGTCTCCTGTCTTTTCAAACCTCCGACACTTCCTCCCTCATCCTCATTTAGCTGATGATTTTGCTTCCAATTAACGAGAAAATCAAACAAACCAAAAAGAACATCTACAAGTTCCCAGCACCCACCATGACTTCCAACGAACGTGTAACTCTGCTTTGATGCTCTCTCTGCCTTCCTTTCCTTACTACAAGTGAATTATTTGTCTTTTAGCTAACATCAAATCCTCCTCAGTTCTCAAGCATCTGTGCTAAAAGACCCAGGTTTTATCCCCAATCACAAAACTAAATTTCTGTAAAATACAATCAAAATTAATTACTAGAAAAAATTAAAATTTAAAAACAAGCATCCAAAATGTAAGCCCAGATTTTTTAAACCTGCTTAACCATTTTAAAGTGTACAGTTCAATGGTATTAAATACATTCACATTGTTGTGCAACCATCCCCATCAAGAAGCTCCAGAACTTTTTATTTTTTCTTTTATTTATTTATTTATTGAGACAAGGTCTTACCCTGTCACCCATCAGGAGTACAGTGGCACAATCACGGCTCACTCAGCCTCAAACTCCTGGGCTGAAGCAATCCTCCCACCTCAGCCTCCTAAGCAGCTAGGACTACAGGCACATACCACCACACCTGGCTACTTTTTCTTTTTTTTCTTTTTGTAGAGGCAAGGTCTCACTGTGTTGCCCAGGCTTGTCTCAAACTCCTAGGCTCAAGTAATCCTCCTGCCACAGACTTCTAAAGTGCTGGGATTATAGACATGAGCCAATGTGCCAGGCCTCCAGAACTTTTTTATCTTGCAAAGCTGAAAGTTTGTACTAATTAAACAATAACTCCCCATTCCTAACTTCCCCCAATCCCTGGCCATCACTGTTCTGCTTTCTATGTCTATGAATTTGACTACTCTAGGCAGAATTTTTATTATTAAATCCAACACATATAACATTTTTCAGTCAAATTGTTATAAAAGTTTCAAAATATTAATTCTGAATTGCTGCCACAAACTGGTGAAAAACCATTTCTAGATGGTCACTAGTCCACTGATCACACTTCGAGAAGCTCAAGTACCACGTCACTTTCTCGAAGACACCTATCCAGCAATTCTTCCTCTCGCCTACATCGCTATTTTTCTGCTATTACCTCTCATTGCTATAGCAACATGATTTTATTTCTTCCATCTTAAAACAATCAAACAAAAAGCCCTCCCTTAAGTTGCAGTGAGCCGAGATTTAGCCACTGCACTCTAGCCTGGGCAACAGAGCGAGATTCCATCTCAAAAAAAAAAAAAAAAAAAACCCTCTCTTGACTGGACTTGACCCCCACCTACTGCCCCATTTCTCCATTCTCTTTTCTGCAAAATGCCTCACAAAGGTGGCTTGTACATGGTCTCACTCTGTTGCTTAGGCTAGAGTGCAGTGGTGCAATCTCAGCTCACTGCAACCTCAGCCTCCTGGGTTCAAGCAATCCTCCCACTTCAGCCTCCCAAGTAGCTGGTACTACAGGCGTGTGCCACCACATCCAACTAATTTTTGTATATTTTGTAGAGATGAGGTTTCATTGTGTTGCCTAGGCTGGTCTTGAACTCCTGAGCTCAAGCAATCTGCCTGCCTTGGCCTCCCAAAATGCTGAGATTACAGACATGAGCCACCTCGCCTGGCCTTGACTACCTTTTTCTCATTTTCGGTGAGATCCTCTTTGGTTAAGCTTTTACCTCCTCCACGCCACTGAAATGCTCTTGTCAAGGTCACTAGTGGTGTCCATTTGCTGACACCAGTCAATTCTCAGTCCTCGTGTTACTTGACCTACCAACATAACTAGACACAGCTCATTACTTCCCCCTCCTTGGCTACCATGACATTTCACCCCCTCGGGTCTTCCATCTCACTGGCTGCTGCTAGTTTCTCCTCATTTCTCTGACCTCTAAATACTGCAGTACCCCAAGGCTCAATATTTAGACTTTTTGTCTTTTCCATGTACACTCCTTGATAATCTTATCCCATCACATTACTTTAAATATTATCTATGCTGTGATAACCCCAAAATTGTATCTGCATTCTGAATTTCATACTTATATATCTAACTGCCAGCTAAACATTTCCCCTTATATGTCTAATAAGCTACAATTTTTCTTAGTAGTTACTCAATAGACTTCCCTTCAGGTACCATGGGTAAGCCAATAAATACCAAAGAGAATAGGACCAACAATAGTAGCTTAGACCGATCATGATTTACTCTCCGTCTGATCTGTGAGTTACTTTCCCTAAGGACTCGCTTGTAGTGGAGGAAAATCGTCATTAAAAATTAGAGTTCTAGGCTGGGTGTGGTGGCTCAGGCCTGTAATCCCAGCATTTTAGGAGGCTGAGCTGGGTGAATCATGAGGTCAGGAGATCAAGATCAGCCTGGCCAACATGGTGAAACTCCATCTCTACTAAAAATACAAACGAAGTTAGCCGGGTGTAGTGGTGCGCACCTGTAGTCCCAGCTACTCGGGAGGCTGAGGTAGGAGACTCGCTTGAACCCGGCAGGTGGAAGTTGCAGTGAGCCAAGATCACTCCACTGCACTCCAGCATGGGCGACAGAGAGAGACTCCTTCTCAAAAAAAAAAAAAAAAAATTAGAGTTCTAGCCAGCCAAAGTGGTTCACACTTGTAATCCCAGCACTTTGGGAGGCCAAGGCAGGCAGATGATTTGAGACCAAAAGTTTGAGACCAGCCTGGGCAAAATGGCAAAATCCCATCTCTACAAAAAAATGCCAAAAAGTAGCTGGGCATGGTGGTAGTTTCAGCTACTCAAGAGACTGAGGTGGGAGGATCACCTGAGCCCTGGAGGTCGAGGCTGCAGTGAGGCATCATTGCACCACTGCACTCCAGCCTGTGTGACAGAGTAAGACCCTATCTCAAAAAATAAATAAATAAATAAGGGTTCTGCCATCAAGAAAGAATGGAGTCACAGATGATTTGCTTGATTTGCAATCAATGAAGCATAAAAGGATGAAAAATACATCCAAATTACCTAGGAATTTAGTATAATACTGAAGGTAGCATTTCAAGTCAGAAAGCAAAAGGTGGAATTGTATTTGGTGTTAGAATAACTGGATAGACATCTAGAAAATTTTAACTTGGATTTATACTTCACACTATTCACCAAGACAAATTTCAAATATATCAAATATTAAAATGTAAAAAAGAAGACCGGGCATGGTGGCTCACGCCTGTAATTCCAGCACTTTGGGAGGCCCAGACAGGCAGATCACTTGAAGTCAAGTACGAGACCATTCTGGCCAAGATGGTCAAACCCCATCTCTACTAAAAAAAATACAAAATTAGGCCGGGCACAGTGGCTTCCAGCACTTTGGGAGGTCAAGGCGGGTGGATCACGAGGTCACGAGTTCAAGACCAGCCTGACCAAGATGGTGAAACCCCGTCTCTATTAAAACTACAAAAATTACAGGCAGATGCCTGTAACCCCAGCTACTCGGGTGGCTGAGACAGGAGAATCGCTTGAACCTGGGCAGCAGAGATTGCAGTGAGCTGAGATCGAGCCACTGCACTCCAGCCTGGATGACAGAGTGAGACTCCATCTCAAAAAAAAAAAAAGGCCGGGCGCAGTGGCTCACGCCTGTAATCCCAGCACTTTGGGAGGCTGAGGCAGGCGGATCACGAGGTCAGGAGATCGAGACCATCCTGGCTAACACAGTGAAACCCCGTCTCTACTAAAAATACAAAAAATTAGCCGGGCATGGTGGAGGGTGCCTGTAGTCCCGGCTACTCGGGAGGCTGAGGCAGGAGAATGGCGTGAACCCAGAGGCAGAGCTTGCAGTGAGCCGAGATCGCACCACTGCACTCCAGCCTGGGCGAAAGAGGGAAACTCCGTCTCAATAAATAAATAAATAAGTACAAAACAAAACCAAGATCCCATAACAGAAAAGATTGATAAATTCAGCTATGTAGAAATAAAAAATGTAAGGCAAAAGTCACCATAAGAAGAGTCAGATAACAAATGACTATGTGTATATATATATGTATTTCATATAGGAAAATGAATAATGTTTATATTTGTATTCAGAGCTGAAATCAGTAAGAACAAAACCCAAGGGGAAAAATGCACAAAAGATGTGAACTGATTGTTCACAGAAAAAGAAATAGAAATGGCTCTTCAATGCTCACTCTTACTTATAATAAGATAAATGCAAATTAGAATTTCTTTGAAATAACCATTTCTCACCTATAAGATTGGCAAAGATCTATGATTGATAAGATACTGTGTGGAAAGGAGGGGTGATGTTGAACAGGTATGCTCATATTTTGTTGTTGGGAGTGTAATTAGGATAACTTCTATGGAGGATAATTTAACGGTGGCATTTATAATTTGTCTAAATGCACATTCCCTTTGACCCAGCAATTTCCCTTTTTTTATTTCAGCAATTCCACTTTTAAAAGTTTAATTTATACACATGCTCAAGCCTTATTTGTAATAGCAAAAGATTGAAAACAACTTAATGTTTTATTTTTATTTTATTTATTTATAGAGACAGGGTCTCACTCTGTTGCCCAGGTTGGAGTGCAGTGGCCCAATCATCATTCATTGCATCCTTGAACTCTGGAGCTCAAGCCATCCTCCCACTTCAGCCTCCCAAGTAGCTGATACTATAGGCATGGTAGAAAAAATGAAAAAAAATTAACTTTTTGTACAGACGCGGTCTGGTTGATGTTGTCTAGGCCGGTCTCAAACTCCTGGCTTCAAGCAATCCATCTGTCTCAGCCTTCCAAAGCACTGGGATTATGGGCGTGAGCCACTGTACCTGGCTTAAATGTTTATTAATACAGACCTGGTTAAATAACAGTATAGTTATACAATGCATAATCTACAGCCTTAAAAAAGAATGAGAAAGCTTTTTGTCTACTACTAGGGAAATAGCTTCAAAATCTACTGTTAAGTGAAAAAGCAATGCCCTAAATAGCATGTATTGCATGCTAATATTCCTGTAAGAACTGATGATAGTAATATCCATTCATAATTGCTTATATATGCATAAAATATCCCCAGAAGAATTTAACAGAAACTTACATCATTTCTGCAATGAAGAAAACTGGATGGCCAGAGACAGGTAGGAGGGAGATTTTCATAGTATACAATCTTTTGTATCTTTTTATTTATTTTTTATTTATTTTTACTTTTTTGAGACAGAGTCTTGCTCTGTCACCCAGGTTGGAGTGTGGTGGCCCAATCTCTACTCGCCTCAGCCGCCACCTCACAGGTTCAAGTGATTCTCCTGCCACAGCCTCCCAAGTAGCTGGAACTACAGGTGCCGACCACCACAGCTGGCTAATTTTTGTTTTTGTTTTTGTTTTTTGAGGCGGAGTTTCACTTTGTCACCCAGGCTGTAGCACAGTGGCACAATCTCAGCTCACTGCAACCTCTGCTTCCCGAGTTCAGGCAACTCTCCTGCCTCAGCCTCCCGAGTAGCTGGGATTACAGGCGTGTGACACCACACCCGCCTAATTTTTGTATTTTTAGCAGAGACAGGGTTTCACCATGTTAGCCAGGCTGGTCACAAACTCCTGACCTCAAGTGATCCACCTGCCTCAGCCTCCCGAAGGGCTGGGATTACAGGTGTGAACCACCACACCCGACCTGATTTTTTTTTAATCATGAAAATATATTACCTATTTTTAAAGTAAATCAATAATTTTAAAAGTAGTAATTTAGAGCTACTTATTCTACAAGTAAAAATGATTTTTACAATGAGGAATGGCTTTATTGATGTTCTAATTTTTTTTTTAAGACAAGGTCTTGTTCTGTCACCCTGGCTGGAGTGCAGTGGCACAGTCGTGGCTCACTGCAGCCTCAACCTCTTGGGCTCAAGCAATCCTCCTGTCTCAGTCTCCCGAGTACCTCAGACTACAGGCACAAACCACCATGCTTGGCTGATGTAAAAAATAGTTATTGCAGGGCACAGTGGCTCAAGCCTGTATCCTAGCACTTTGGGAGGCCAAGGAGCCAGGCAGATCACTTGAGGTCAGGAGTTTGAGACCAGCCTGGCCAACATGGCCCCCATCTCTACTAAACCCCATCTCTACTAAAAAATACAAAAACTAGCCAGCTGTGGTGGTGGGTACCTGTAATCCTAGCTACTTAGGAGGCTGAGGCAGGAGAATCACTTGAACCCGGGCGGCGGAGGTTGCAGTGAGCCGAAATCACACCACTGCACTCTAGCCTGGGCGACAGAGCAAAACTCCTTCCCCAAAAAAATTTTTTTTTTAAATGTTCTAATTTTAAGAGGGTCTGTACAGTTGTTTTTTTTTTTTTTTTTTTAATTTTTGTTGAGTTAATTAGAATCAGGGAGCCAAGATCCTGCCCCTGCACTCCAGCCTGGGTGACAGAGTGAGACTCTGTCTCAAAAAACAAACAACAACAACAAAGACTAAGGAGCACTGTACCAGGAGTCAGGATTGAATTCTAGTCCCTGGCTCTGATACTGGGGAGGTAGGATTTGATGACCTCTAGTCATTTGGCGCCCTGAGATGCTGAGGCCTTGGACAAATCTTTCCTCTCCCTTTGGGGATAGGGGCTAGGTTTGATCATCTGTAAAGTGTCCTGAGGGGGTAAGTGGTCAGGAGGGGTGAACTTCAAGGTCTCCACCAGTTCTAACATTCTGGCTCTGTACTTAATCTCTGTCACCCAGGCTGGAGAGCAGTGGCATGACCTCAGCTCACTGCAACCTCCACTTCCTGGGTTCAAGCAATTCTTCCACCTCAGCTTCCTGAGTATCTGGGACTACAGGCATGCACCACCACCACGCCCAGCTAATTTGTGTGTTTTTAGTAGAGACGGGGTTTCGCCATGTTGGCCAGGCTGGTCTCGAACTCCTGGACTCAAAGGATCTGCCTGTCTCAGGCTCCCAAAGTATTGAGATTACAGGCGTGAGCCATTGCACCTGGCCCCTAGAGTCTTAATTTATTTAGGCACCTATGCCTCCAGGGTAGACAGGAAGTATCTAATATTTAACATGGGCCATAAGAATGCTGAGATATTAAGTGTATACATGGAAAGTCCTCTTGACATGATGGCTCCAAAACCTCATAGGGAAGCTGGTAAGAACTCCTCACTATGGAATTAGAAATTATTATTATTTTATTTAGAGATGGAATCTTGCTCTGTCGCCCAGGCTGGAGTGCAGTGGTGCAATCTTGGCTCACTGCAACCTCTACCTCCTGGGTTCAAATGATTCTCCTTCCTCGGCCTCCTGAGTAGCTGGGAGTTGTGCACCACCACACCTGGCTACTTTTTTTGTATTTTCAGTAGAGATGGAGTTTCACCTTGTTGGCCAGGCTGGTCTCGAACTCTTGACTTCAAGTGATCTGCCCACCTCAGCCTCCCAAAGTACTGAGATTTTTTTTTTTTTTTTTTTTTTTTGAGACGGAGTCTTGCTCTGTTGCCCGGGCTGGAGTGCAGTGGCGCAATCTCGGCTCACTGCAACCTCCGCCTCCCGGGTTCACGCCATTCTCCTGCCTCAGCCTCCCGAGTAGCTGGGACTACAGGTGCCCGCCTCTGCGCCCGGCTCATTTTTTTTTGTATTTTTAGTAGAAACGGGGTTTCACCATGTTAGCCAAGATGATCTCGATCTCCTGACCTCGTGATCCACCCGCCTCGGCCTCCCAAAGTGCTGGGATTACATGCGTGAGCCACCGCGCCCGGCCCCAAAGTACTGAGATTACAGGCATGAGCCACCACTCCTGACTAATTTTTGTTTTTTTAGTAGAGATGGGGTTTCACCCTGTTGGCCAGGTTGGTCTTCAACTCCTGGCCTCAAGGGATCCACCCGCTTCAGCCTCCTAAAGTGCTGGGATTACAGGCATGAGCCACCATGCCATCCTGGAATCAGAAATTATATCTCCAGAGAAGAAAAAGGTAGATTAAAAAGCAATTAAGTATCTTTTCAACCTATCTTGATTGAAAGGAACAACAAAATGAAAGTTTTGTACAGAAAGAAAACAAACTCCTTGGACTTATATGTATATGTATATATGTACAGTGATGTAAACCAGGCCTTCTTTTTTTTTTTTTTGAGATGAAGTCTCACTCTGTCACCCAGGCTGGAGCGCAGTGGCATGATCTCAGCTCACTGCAATGTCCATCTCCTGGGTTCAAGTGATTCTCCTGCCTCAGCCTCCTGAATAGCTGAGACTACAGGCGCCTGCCACCACTCCCAGCTAAGTTTTGTATTTTTAGTAGAGACAGGGTGTCACCATATTGGCCATGCTGGTCTGGAACTCCTGACCTGGTGATCCGCCCGCCTTGGCTTCCCAAAGTGCTGGGATTATAGGCATGAGCCACCGTGCCCAGCCAAACCAGGCCTGCTTATGTGACTGATTAGGCTGACGCTAAGGTCTTCAGCAAGATTACATTTTACCATGCTCTGTCTTTTCTATAAATTACAAGTCCTTCTTGTATTTTCTTTACCTTTTTTTTTTTTTTTTTTTGAGATAGGGTCTCACTCTGTCTCTTAGGCTGGAGTGCAATGGCATGATGACAGCCCTCACTGCAGCCTCCACTTTCCAGACCCAAATGATCATCAAATCTCAGCCTCCCAAGTAGCTGGTACTACAGGCATGTGCTAACACGACCAGCTAATTTTTTTTACTTTTTGTACAGACAGGGTCTCCCTATGTTGCCCAGGCTGGTCTTGAACTCCTGGGCTCAAGTGATTCTCCTGCCTTGGCCTCCCAAAGTGTTGGGATTACAGGCGTGAGCCACCGTGCCCAGCAATTTAATGACTTTTAATGTAAATAAGGAAGGTTAACTTCTATAGCTTGTGAACTACATTTCAGAAAATTACATAAATGTGCAAAACATATTTATTGTCAGAAAGAACATTAGTTTGAGACATGTGCCTTCTATTATTCACTCTATAAATGACCTCTCTAGTATTAGCTTTACCTTTTTTTTTTTTTTTTTTTGAGAGATAGTCTCCCTCTGTACCCTAGGCTGGAGTGCAGTGGCATGATCTCAGCTCCCCTCAACCTCTGCCTCTCAGGTTCAAGCAATTCTACTGCTTCAACCTCCAGAGTAGCTGGGACTACAGGCACATGCCATGTCCAGCTAATTTTTGTATTTTTAGTAGAGACAGGGCTTCACCATGTTGGCCAGGCTGGTCTTGAACTCCTGACCTTAAGTGATCCACCTGCTTCAGCCTCCCACAGTGTTGGGATTACAGGCATGAGCCACCGCACCTGGCTTTTTTTCCTTTCCTCACCCCCCAACACATAGTGAAATCTCTGGAGGTGGAAAGCAGTTTGGCAGTTCAGTCTGCTTTTTCTCCCTGAAGTTGCTGGTTTTAGAATAAAGCTGGCTCCAGCTATTTCTGATTCAAACATCAAGGTGAAGAGTATTCCATTGAATATGAAATTAAAGCCCTTGGCTGGGCGCAGTAGTTCACGCCTAGCACTTTGGGAGGCCGAGGCGGGCGGATTGCTCAGGAGTTCGCGACCAGCCCAGGCAACATGGTGAAACCCCGTCTCTACTAAAATACAAAAAAAAAAAAAAAAAAAAAAGGCATCTCTAAAAAAAAAAAAAAAGGGATATTAAAGCCCTTGGACACAGAGTTTAAAACCAAGAAAGAGAGCTAAAGGTTGCCCAAACTTCTGCTGTGGTTAGGGAGAAATATGTGGCCAAGGAGGGCAAAGAACTGGCTACCAGGTGAAACATCCAAGTGTTAGGGTCATATTTTAAATCAACCATTTAAGGTTGCTATCTCTCCCTCTTCATTGCTGTCATCAACTGAATACATTCATAGAAGATCTTGACGCCTGACTCAATCTTCACTCTACTACAATAATTGCTAAAGTGTGGACCTGACCCTTGTTCCCAGGTGAGGCTTGTTAGAAATGCAAATTATTGGGCCACCAAGACCAACTGAATCAGAAATTCTGGGTGTAAGGCCCAGGAAACTGTGTGTGTGTGTGTGTGTGTGTGTGTGTGTGGTGTCTATGTGTGGCGTGTGTGTATGTGTGGGGGATGTGTGTGTGTGTAATGGGGTCTCGCTATGTAACCTAGGCTGGAGTGCAGAGACTATTCACAGGCGTGATCTCACTGCTGTCCAGCCCAGGAGTTTTGGCCTCTTTTATTTCCAACCTGGCAGTTCACCTTTCCTTAGGCAACCTGGTGGTCCTCTGCTCCTGGGAGATCACCACATTGATGTTGAATTTAGTGCAGACACCTGGTTGGCATAGCACACTAGAGCCCAGAATTCCTGTGCTCAAACGATTCTCCTGCCTCTGCCTCCCAAGTAACTGGGACTACAGGTGCATGCCACTGCATCTGGCTAAACTATATTTTAATATGCCTTCCAAGTGATTCTGACTCACACTAAAGTTGGAGAGCAACTGGGCTATTACAATCCTATAACAACTTGGGTGACTTGAACATCCACCTCAATGACCCATCCAGCTCTCCGGCCTCTCTGCTCCTTGACATCCTCGAATCTAATGAGTCTCCCTTTGACTTCAGCCACCCACTCCCATAGCGGGGCCCTAAACCTTGTCAAACTAAAAATTATTTCATGTCTAAAGTCTGAAAACATTCTACATACTCATCACAATCTTTTATCTTTGGACCCTCCCTCCCTCTCTCTTTTTTTTTTTTTTTTTTTGAGACAGAGTCTTGCTGTAGCCCAGGCTAGAGAGCAGTGGTGTGATCTGTGCTCACTACGACCTCTGCCTCCCAGGTTCAAGCGATTCTCCTGTCTCAGCCTCCCAAGTAGCTGGGACCACAGGCGCGCACCACCACACCTACTTAATTTTTGTATTTTTAGCAGAGACGGGGTTTCTCTGTGTTGGCCAGGCTGGCTCTAGATATTTTCAACCGCAGGACAATACCCTCACAGTAATACAGTATTCAGGATAAGTGAAAGGTATAGCTTTTCTTTTTTTTCTTTTTTTTTTAAATTTTATTATTATTATACTTTAAGTTTTAGGGTACACGTGCACAACAGCTTTTCTTTTAAAAGCAAAGGAAAAGCTATTGTGAAAGTGGAGATATGAAAGGTAAATTCTCAGGCAGATTAATGTTAAGAAAGAGTATACATATCAGAGTTGTGAGAAGTGGTTACCATAAAGTTATGCATGCTTGTGTACCCCATCGAAACTCTTCATGGCCCTCCAGGAGGATGGGTTCTCCTGTTTGAAGCCTGAGCTTACAGCACTGCTGTTCTTTCCTCGCGGGTCACTCTGGTGCAAGTCTTTATAATTCACATGCCACAAAAAAACTCAGTATTTTAAAGTGTACAATTCAGTGGCCCCTGGCAACCACTAATCTACACTCTATTTCTGTGGATTTGCCTATTCTGGATATATATATATATATATATATATTTAATGCCATGTATATATATACAGATATATATCTGTATATATATATATATATACAGATATATATGTGTGTATATATATATATACAGATATATATGTGTATATATATACAGATATATATGTGTGAATATATATACAGATATATATATCTGTATATATATATATATACAGATATATATATCTGTATATATATATATATATACAGATATATATATGTGTATATATATATACAGATATATATGTATATATATATACAGATATATATATCTGTATATATATATATACAGATATATATATCTGTATATATATATATATATACAGATATATATATTCAAGACAGGAGCTCGCTCTGTCACCCAGACTGGAGTGCACTGGCATGACCAGGGCTCACTGCAGCCTCGACCTCCTGGGCTCAGGTGATCCTCCCACTTCAGTGTTTTGAGTAGCTGGGTCTGCAGTTGTGCAGCACTATGCCTAGCTAGTTTTTTGTGGTTTTTGTAGAGATAAGATTTCGTTATGTTTCTCAGGCTGGTCTTGAACTCCTGGGCTCAAGGGATCCTCCTGCCTGGGCCTCCCAAAGTGCTGGGATTAGCGCAGGGCCGATTCTGGATATTTAATATTAATGAAATTATACAATATGTTGCCTTTTGTATCTGACTTCTTTAATTTAGCATTATATTTTAAAGATTCATTCATGTTACAGTATGTATCAGAACTTCACTCCATTTTATAGCTAATATTCCATTGTATGGGGGTATCATATTTTGTTTATTCATTCATTAGATGATGGACATTTGGGGTGTTTCCAATTTTGGCTACTGTGGATAATGCTGCTATGAACATTGGTGGACAAGTTTTTATATGAACGTTTACCTTCATTTCTCTTGGATATACACCTAGGAGTGGAATTGCTGGGTCAGGTGGTAACTCTAACTTATTTATTTATTTTTTTGAGAGGAGTCTCACCTGGTCACCCAGGCTGGAGTGCAGTGGCATGATCTCAGCTCACTACAACCTCTGCCTCTCGGGTTCAAGTCACTCTACTGCCTTAGCCTCCTGAGTAGCTGGGATTACAGGTGTGCACCACCACACCCCACTAAGTTTTGTATTTTTAGTAGAGACAGGGTTTCACCATGTTGGTCAGGCTGGTCTCAAACTCCTGACCTCGTGATACACCCACCTTAGCCTCCCAAAATACTGGCATTACAGGTGTGAGCCACCATGCCCTGCCAACTCTAACTTTTTAGTGAACTGCTAAACTGTTTTTCAAGACAGCTGTACCATTTTGCATTCCCACTAGCAGTGTCTGAGAGTTACAATTTCTCCACATCCTCATCAACACTTGTTATTGTTCATCTTTTTTGTTATAGTAATCCCAGTGGGTGCAAAGTAGTATCTCATTGTGGTTTTAATTTGCATTTTCCTAACGAGTAATGATGTTGAGCATCTTCCACTGTGCTTAAAAGCTCTCTCAAGGCTCAAACCTTTGAACGATTCTCCTGCCTCAGCCTCCCCGGTAGCTGGGACTACAGGCACGTGCCACCACGCTCAGCTAATTTTTGTATTTTTAGTAGAGATGGGGTTTCACCATGTTGGCCAGGATGGTCTCGATATCTTGACCTCGTGATCCTCCTGCCTCAGCCTCCCAAAGTGCTGGGATTACAGGCATGAGCCACCACGCCTGGCCTCAGGAATTTTCAATGGCTCTACAACTCCTATAGAATAAGGACCCTTTTTTTTTTTTTTTTTTTTTTGAGACGGAGTCTCGCTCTTTCACCCAGGCTGGAGTGCAGTGGCGCGATCTCGGCTCACTGCAGGCTCCGCCCCCCGGGGTTCACGCCATTCTCCTGCCTCAGCCTCCCTTGTAGCTGGGACTACAGGCGCCTGCCACCTCGCCCGGCTAATTTTTTTTTTTTTGTATTTTTAGTAGAGACGGGGTTTCACCGTGTTAGCCAGGATGGTCTCGATCTCCTGACCTCGTGATCCGCCCGCCTCGGCCTCCCAAAGTGCTGGGATTACAGGCGTGAGCCACCGCACCCGGCCCTTTTTTTTTTTTTTTGAGGCAGTTTCCCCCTTGTCACCCAGGCTGGAGTGCAGTGGTGCAATCTCAGCTCACTGCAACCTCCGCCTCCCAGGTTCAAGTGATTCTCCTGCCTCAGCCTCCAGAGTAGCTGGGATTACAGGCACGTGCCATTGCGCCTGGCTAATTTTATTATTTGTAGTAGAGATGGGGTTTCACCATCTTGGCTAAAAATTAGCACCCGGCTAATTTTTTTTTTTTTTTTTTTTTTTTGAGACGGAGTCTCGCTCTGTCGCCCAGGCTGGAGTGCAGTGGCGCAATCTCGGCTCACTGCAAGCTCCGCCTCCCGGGTTCACGCCATTCTCCTGCCTCAGCCTCTCCGAGTAGCTGGGACTACAGGTGCCCGCCACCACGCCCGGCTAATTTTTTTGTATTTTTAGTAGAGACGGGGTTTCACCGTGGTCTCGATCTCCTGACCTCGTGATCCGCCCGCCTCAGCCTCCCAAAGTGCTGGGATTACAAGCGTGAGCCACCGCGCCCGGCCGCACCCGGCTAATTTTTTGTATTTTAGTAGAGATGGGGTTTCATCATGTTGCCCAGGCTGGTCTTGAACTCCTGAGCTCAGGCAGTCCACCCGCCTTGGCCTCCCAAAGTGCTAGGATTACAGGTGTGAGCCACTGCACCTGGCCAAGGGCCACACTCTTAATTTGACAATTGAGGCACTTTTCCATCTGGCCTGTCTCTATGTTTTGAGCATCAACGCTTTCACTCCATGTCTTCTGGCTCTGCTCTAGCTATACTGAATTACTCGTAGCTCTTGGAATATATAGTGCTACTTTAAGCCTTTATGTATTTGCTCATGGCTTTCTTTCCGCCAGGAAACTCTTTCTTGCTTTCTTCAAATGTGCCTTCCACTTGCATTTACTACTAGATGGAGGCATCTCCTCCTCACAGCCTTTCCTGATCACCCTTCCATAATTAGGTTAATTGTCCTTCATGAGTTTCCCTCCGAAGAGTCTACTCTATTGGGGTTGTGCCTTTTGTTTGCCTTCCCAAATAGGCTGTGAGCTCCTCTGGAGCATTGACTGGATTTGATTTATCTTTCTTTTTTTTTTTGAGACGGAGTCTCGCTCTGTCGCCCAGGGTGGAGTGCAGTGGCGCAATATCGGCTCACTGCAAGCTCCGCCTCCTGGGTTCACACCATTCTCCTGCCTCAGCCTCCTGAGTAGCTGGGATTACAGGTGCCCGCCACCAGGCCCAGCTAGATTTATCTCTCTCTTTAGGGCCCAGAACATGGCCCGACTGGAAGGAATTAATTTCATGGTATCCTGTTGTCCCTCAAATGCCCTCTGGCTCAAGTGCTAAGAACCTTTTCATTTCCTCAAGAGAAAGCAAAGCCAGCTTACCTTTAGGCATCTTAACCCAGACCTCAGACAGAAAACCTTCCAGTTGCAAGAGTATTTAACAGTTAAGACGTTTAAAAAAGGAGCAATAAGGTAATATTTTTCTCCTTATTTATAATCCATTTTATTTCATCTCATCAACTATGGGCACTGGATTACCTTTCTTATTGTCAATATTTGTTATGCCTTATTATAGGCAGACATCTTCACTTTTATGTAATTATCTTATTGGAGGAGTGACATAGAGTACAGTACTTGTTAGGAGCATGGACTCTAGAGCAAGCCATTCTGCCTGGGTTTCACTCCCAGCTCCACATTTACTAGCCATGTGATCTTAGAGAAGTTATGTGACACATCTGTGTGTCTGTTTCTTTCTTTTTTTTTTTTTTTCAGATGGAGTCTCACTCTGTCTCCCAGGCTGTAGTGCAGTGGTGCTATCTCGGCTCACTGCGACCTCCGCCTCCCAGGTTCAAGCAATTCTCCTGCCTCAGCCTCCAGAGTAGCTGGGATTACAGGCACCTGCCATTGCGCATGGCTAATTTTATTATTTGTAGTAGAGATGGGGTTTCACCATCTTGGCCATGCTGGTCATGAACTCCTGACCTCATGATCCACCTGCCTCGGCCTCCCAAAGTGCTGGGATTACAGGCATCAGCCACCACGCCCGGCTGTGTCTCTTTACCTATAAAATTGGTGTGATAATCTTACCTAACTCAGAGCATCTAGCAGATTAACTGAGTTACTATATATTTATACTATTACATATATAAGGCTCTTAAAATAGGACCTGGCAAGGCCAGCCACAGTGGCTTAGTCATATAATTCCAGAACTTGGGAGGCCAAGGAGGGTGGATTACTTGAGGCCAGGAGTTTGAGATCAGCCTGGCCAACATGGCCAAACCCTGTCTCTACTAAAAATACAAAAATTAGCCAGGCGTTGTGGTGCACACTTGTAGTCCCAGCTACCTGGGAGGCTGAGGCAGGAGAATTGTTTGCACCCCCGAAGTGGAGGTTGCAGTGAGCTGAGATCATGCCACTGCACTACAACCTGGGCGACAAAGCAAGACTCTGTCTCAAAAAAAAAAAAAAAAAAAAGAAAAAAATAGGACTTGGCAAGATATAACTGTTATATAAGTATTGGCTATTACTGTAAAATCCTCGTGCAAATCCTGCAAGCTAGACATTATTTTTTGGGGGGTTGGAGAATGGAGCAATCCTTTATTTTTACACACTTTGACAAGGAGGTTTTCTGTAAACAACCTTTCCAGTGGAGAACAGAGAACAGGAAAATCAGCCTCCAGCCATCAGCAGCTGCTCTGCTCAGTGCCAAGGCTCCCCATTGCCCACGTGGTGAGGTGGAGGGGTGTACTTCCCTTCCTTCATCAGCTTATCCCGCTGCTTCCTAATGGTACTCAGACGTCTCATCATTTTCTGCTGAAGTATACACTCTACAAAATCATCATATTCTATCTTGCACTCTTTCTCTGCCTGGATGCTAACAATTCCATGTGCACATTGTATCCATTCTTTTTGAAAAGCCTGGCATCGAGCAGGAATCTTGTAGGGCTGTTCAGCACTTTGGATTGTCCACCATCAATCTATGTTAAGGCTGAACCTTTTCAGCACATCCAAGAAAGGCATGGCAATCCAATGCTCATGCCCTTGTCTCTTCTCTGGCCCCCACCCCTCCACTTTTTTTTTTTTTTTCTGAGACAGAGTCGAGTCTCGCTCTGTTACCCAGGCTAGAGTGCAGTGGCATGATCTTGGCTCACCGCAACCTCTGCCTCCTGGGTTCAAGCGATTCTCCTGCCTCAGCCTCCCGAGTACCTGGGACTACAGGTGTGTGCCACCATGCCTGGCTAATTTTTGTATTTTTAGTAGAGACGGGGTTTTGCCATGTTGGCCAGGCTGGTCTCAAACTCCTAAACTCAGGTGATCCGCCCACCTCGGCCTCCCAAAGTGCTGGGATTACAGGCATGAGCCACTGAGCCTGGCCTCATGCCAGACATTATTATCCCCATTTTACAGATGAGGAAACTGAAGCTTAGAGAGAGAAGGGACTTGTCCCACATTATAGAATTAAATCAACTCCTAGAACTGATAACTGATCCAGATTTCATAATTTGTGTGCACATTTTCTTGGGGCCTTGTATCCAGAGGACCCTTTTTTTTTTTTTTTTTGAGGCAGAGTCTTGCTCTGTTGCCCAGGCTGGAGTGCAGTGGTATAATCTCGGCTCACCACAACCTCTGCCTCCTGGGTTCAAGCGATTCTCTTGCCTCAGCCTCCCAAGTAGCTGGGACTACAGGCATGTGCCACCACGCCCAGCTAATTTTTGTATTTTTAGTAGAGATAGGGTTTCACCATGTTGGCCAGGCTGGTCTCGAACTCCTGACCTCGTGATCCACCTGCCTCGGCCTCCCAAAGTGCTGGGATTACAGGCATGAGCCACCACACCCGGCCCAGGGGACCCTTCTATAAGAGGGTGCTGTGTCCATCTCCTACAAATTATGCATCTACCAGGAACAATGTATGTGTGTTTTGGAATGGTGATAAAATTATACTTCCCTAGTCATTCTCACCTGTCATCTACTATTCACTGTTCTAGCCTTTTCCTAGGAGGTCAGATGCTTGTAAATAATTTATTCTCCAACAAAAAAAGCCTTTCCTAAACTAGGAATTCCTTGGAGGTGTGGGAGTAAATTCCCTAACCGATGATAACTCTTTTACTGCACATTCTTTTCACTGGGCATGTGCTCAATAAATACCTCTCCTTTGTGTCACGCTGTGTGCTGGACACTGAGGACACAGAAATAGATAAAACCCAGGCCCTGCCCTCAAGGTACTCAAGTCTAGTAGGAAGGGAAGGAAGACAACAGAAAAAGAACATGGTAAGTACTCTTATAAAAAGAAGCATGTTGGTGTGTGGTGGCTCATGCCTGTAGTTTCAGTTACTCAGGAAGCCGAGGCGGGAGGATAGACTGAGCCCAGGAGTTTGAGGCTGCAGTGCACTATGGTCATGCCTGTAAAATAGCCACTGCACTTTAGCCTGGGCAACATAGTGAAACCCTGTCTCAAAAAAGAAAAAAAAAATAAGGAAGCAGCGCACTTGCTAAAGCACAGAGGCATCCAGCCTGGTGGTGGGGGCAGTCAGTGGTCAGAGCAGGCTTCCTGAAAGAGGCACTACTCGACCTGGGTTTTTGTCGTTGTTGTTTTTTTTTGTTGTTGTTGTTGTTGAGACGGAGTTTCGCTCTTGTTGCCCAGGCTGGAGCGCAATGGTGCGATCTCAGCTCCCCGCAACCTCCGCCTCCTGGGTTCAAGCGATTGTCCTGCCTCAGCCTCCCAAGTAGCTGGGATTATAGGCATGTGCCACCATGCCCTGCTAATTTTGTATTTTTAGTAGAGACAGGGTTTCTCCATGTTGGTCAGACTGGTCTCGAACTCCCGACCTCAGGTGACCTACCCGCTTCGGCCTCCCAAAGTGCTGGGATTACAGGCGTGAGCCACCGTGCCTGGCCTTGACCTGGGTTTGGAAGGAAAAATAATTACCTTAATTAACGGAGAGGGAAGAGCATTCTAGGCATAGGGAATCACATGTGTGAAGGCACTGGAACGTGAAACCAGGTGATGTTTATAGGGTCAACAAATAATTTGGGATGAGGTTCAAAGAGTGTGTATGGGAGGGAAGAGAACAAGCTGGAAAGGCAGGCTGGGGCAGATAGCAAGGTTTGTGGCCAAAGGTTAGGGGCATATACTTTAATGACACGTGACATCTAGTTACAGTTCTTTTCTGGCACAACTGCTTTTTTCTGACAGTCAGTATTTGGTTACATTTAGAAGTCCAGATTAATTTATTCACTCAACAACATGGGCTGAGCACCTCACTGTGTCAGTTTTTATGTGCAGGCAGGAGGGCTCAGGAATAGACTTTTGAGGTTACAGCTTGAAATCTTGTAAGCTTTTTTTAGAAGGCAGTAAATCTCACCCCTGACTTGAGATGATTTGTCCTGAAACCTGATCCCTTCCTTGTCCTTGGTGTTGCAACCCTTCTTCCTAATTTGGATTTCCATGAGCATGCTGCAGTGACCTGGGTCCACACACACATTATGGGAATGGCTATAATCAGAAGCCGAGCCAGCCAGCTTACGTGGTGAACACATGCCCATTGTGCTCTGCACGTGAGCCTCATGAATGAGATGGAGCAGGCAGAGAATATCAGGTCCCTACTCTTTGGGATTTCATAGTCTTAAAAGCAGAAAGTTGGCTGGGCGCAGTGGCTCACGCCTGTAATCCTAGCACTTTGGGAGGCCGAGGCAGGTGGATCACGAGGTCAGGAGTTCAAGACCAGCCTGGCCAAGATGGTGAAACCTCCTCTCTACTAAAAAAAATACAAAAAGATTAGCCGGGCGTGGTGGTGGGTGTCTGTAATCCCAGCTTCTCGGGAGGCTGAGGTAGAGAACTGCTTGAACCCGGGAGGTGGAGGTTGCAGTGAGCCGAGATCACGCTACTGCACTGCAGCCTGGGGGACAGAATGAGACTCCATCTCAAAAAAAAAAAAAATTAGATCTGGAGGCATTGTTATAAGTTATTAACCACATAGGATAAACAGAGCACTTACAAAGTGCTTCACTCTGTGTTGGGACCTGGAAGGCACATAAAGAAATCAGATTTGGTTCCTATCCTTAAGGTGCTCACAGTTTGGTAAAACAGGCGATGACCACAGTGCTTCAGGAAGTGGAGGAGCCCTCAGCTGGCTAACCACAGCCCACTGTCAACCAGTAAGGATTAGGAAGGCATCCTAGACAAAGACTGGCGGTTGGGCAACATAGTTTGAACTGACACTGGAGAGAGGTGGAAAGAGCAGCCCACACAGACAAAACAGCCTGAGGAGTTCAGAGAAGAGGAGTGGGTCAGAGGGATTGGTTTGTCTAGTATAGGTGGGGAAGTAGCAAGTGGAGTGGTTGGCAGGGGCCAGATGGGAGGGCCTGGAATGCTGAGCTAAGGATGTGGGCATTGTGGAGCCTTTGGTTTCCAAATGGGAGTGACACAGGCCTTTTAGAAAGACAAGTCCCTTTCATTCCTGGGCTCAGTGCACTCACCTGTAAAATGAGGGAGTTGAAGATTATTTTCAAAATCATTCCAGTGCATGTATCCTGTGATTTACAGCATTGCTTCTTAAAGTTGATTGTGTATCTGTGTCACCTGGGGATCTTAGTAAAATGCACATTCTGGCCAGGCAGTGTGGCTCACACCTGTAGTCCCAGCTGCTTGGGAAGCTGAGGTGGGAGGATTGCTTGAGCCCAGCCTGGGCAACATAATGAGACCCCAGTCTCTAAAAATAATAATAATTTTAGGCCGGGTGTGGTGGCTTATGCCTGTAATCCCAGCACTTTGGGAGCTCAAGGCAGGTGGATCACCTGAGGTCAGGAGTTCGAGACCACCCTGGCCAACATGGTGAAACTCTGTCTCTACTGAAAATACAAAAATTAGCTGGGTGTGGTGGCACATGCCTGTAATCCCAGCTACTCAGGAGGCTGAGGCAGGAGAATCACTTGAACCTGGGAGGCAGAGGTTGCAGTGAGCCAAGATTGTGCCATTGCACTCCAGCCTAGGTGACAAGAGCAAAACTCCATCTCAATAAAATAATAATAATTTTTAAAATGCATATTTTGGTTCAGTAGGTGTGGTGGGGGTCCCAAGGTTCTCCATGTCTACTAGGATCTCACATGATATGGATGCTGCTATTCCTCAAGCCACACTTTGAATAGCAAGGATTTAGTTCTTGGGTACTCAAAGTGTAGTCTGAGGTCCAGCCTGTGTAAGTCATATAATGTTCTATAAGTTATCTCATTAGGGCCAGGCGCGGTGGCTCACACCTGCAATCTCAACACTTTGGGAGGCCAAGGCGGGTGGATCACCTGAGGTCAGGAGTTTGAGACCAGCCTGACCAACATAGAGAAACCCTGTCTCTACTAAAAATACAAAATTAGCCGGGTGTGGTGGCGCATGCCTGTAATCCCAGCTACTCAGGAGGCTGAGGCAGGAGAATCACTTGAACCCAGGAGGCAGAGGTTGCAGTGTGCCAAGATAGCGCCATTGTGCTCCAGCCTGGGCAACAAGAGCAAAACTCCGTCCCCCTCCGACCCAAAAAAAAGTTATCTCATTAGAAATAGTGTCTTACCTAATTTTTACAGTGTTTTAAGGTTTGCAAAGAGATATACAAACCTTATTTCCTTCACTACTTTCCGCAGTTCTTCTTGAGTGGTAAATTTTTTTTTTTTCGAGACAGGGTCTCACTCTGTTATTCAGGCTGGAGTGCAGTGGCACAATCATGGCTCACTGAAGTCTCAAATTCCTGGGCTCAATCAGTCCTTCCGCCTCAGCCTCCCAAGTAGCTGAGACTACAAGCACATGCTGTCACACCTGGCTAATGTTTTTATTTTTTGTAGAGACGGGGTCTCTTTATGTTACTCAGGCTGGTCTTAAGCTCCTAGGTTCAAGGGATCCTCTCACCTTGTCCTCCCAAAGGGCTGAAATTACAGGCATGAGCCACAGCACCTGGCCAAGACAACACTTTCATGGTTATGTAAAACACCGTTTAAACTTAGGTATTGAGGTTGGTTTGTCTTTCCCCAGCATCAAGGTGGGGTAGAGATTGGGAGTCCCATTTTACAGATGAGAAGACTGAGGATCTAAAAAGAGAATAAAAGAGATGGATTTAGCCAAAGCTGAACAAACACTATAGAAGTGGCAGAACAGTAATTAGTATTGAAACTCTGGCTGGGCGCGGTGGCTCACGCTTGTAATCCCAGCACTTTGGGAGGCCGAGGCGGGCGGATCACGAGGTCAGGAGATCAAGACCACGATGAAACCCTGTCTCTGCTAAAAAATACAAAAAATTAGCCGGGCGTGGTGGCGGGCGCCTGTAGTCCCAGCTATTCGGAGAGGCTGAGGCAGGAGAATGGCGTGAACCCGGAAGGCGGAGCTTGCAGTGAGCCGAGATTGCGCCACTGCACTCCAGCCTGGGCGACAGAGAGATACTCTGTCTCAAAAAAAAAAAAAAGAAACTCTATTCCAGTGCTTATTTCCAGCAAATGTCTTTATTTTTATTTTTTATTTTGTATTTTCTGAGATGGAGTCTCGCTCTGTCACCCAGGCTGGAGTGCAGTGGCACAATCTTGGCTCACTGCAACCTCCGCCTCCCGGGTTCAAGCGATTCTCTGCCTCAGCCTCCCAAGTAACTGGAATTACAGGCACATGTCACCACGCCCAGCAATTTTTTTTTGTATTTTTAGTAGAGAGGGGGTTTTACCACCTTGGCCAGGCTGGTCTTTAACTCCTGACCTCATGATCCACCTGCCTCGGCCTCCCAGAGTGCTGGGATTACAGGCATGAGCCACTACACCCGGCCTTTTTAAAATTTAATTTAATTTTATTTTTTGTCTTTCTTGAGATGCAGTTTCATTCTTGTTGCCCAGGCTGGAGTGCAATGGCACGATCTCAACTAACTGCAACCTCTGCCTCCCCAGTTCAAGTGATTCTCCTGCCTCAGCCTCTCATGTAGCTGGGATTACACACACCTGCCACCATGCCTAGCTAATTTTTGTATTTTTGGTAGAGACAGGGTTTCACCATGTTGGCCAGGCTGGTCTCGGACTCCTGACCTCAGGTGATCCACCCACCTTAGCCTCCCAGACTGCTGGGATTATAGGTGTGAGCTACCACACCAGCCTCCTGGCCCTTTTTTTTGAAAGAGAATCTCACTCTGTCACCCAGGCTGGAGTGCAGTGGCGTGATCTCTGCTCGCTGCAACCTCTGCCTCCTGGGGTCAAGCAATTCTGCCTCAGCCTCCCAAGTAGCTGGGACTACAGGTGCCTGCCCTGAGGGAAGAGTATGGCTCTGTCACTAACTTGCTGCCTACCCTGGGACAAGCCCCTTTCCTCTCTGGACCTTGGTCCTTTTCCCTGTAACGCGAGGGCCTGTCCAGCTTAAAGCACAGCCCGGGAGCCTCAGAGACAGGCAGGAAGTCAAGGTTGCAATGATTCGGGTTTCCGAAAGCCTTGCGCTTGCCCTAGGCCCGACAGGTCACGTGGGGACTACGTGATGTGCAATCGCCGCTGTTGAAACAAGAGCATGTGCAGGGCTGGCAGCTGTCACAGCCTTTCCTTTGTTTTGGGGGGATGGGGAGTGATGAGGTGAGGAAGGGCTGCAGACTCTACGGGCACGGGCTTGAGGGGGTTGACTGGCCACAGCAGGAAGGGCAGGGCGTCTCCACGGCTAACCCACACAATGCTGAGAGTCCCGAGGGGATCTGCAGAGGACGGAGAGCTGGGCAGCCGCCGGGCAATCCACCTGGAACCTCCCTCAGCTGCACCAGCCACTGAGAAAGATCGGGTCCGTTTAGACATGAGCACCAATCTCAGGCCTCCAAAGTGACCTCACAGCAAACGTGATTGGTCCGGTCTCTCTCGCGGGGCGGCTCCTCTTACCAACGTGTAACCCTTCGGGAGGGGTTTAGCGGGCTGTGTGACCTGGTGGAAATCACTTTACTTATCTGGACCTCCTTTATAAAAAGGAGGTATTAAGACCTACCCTGAGGCCGGGCGCGGTGGCTCACGTCTGTAATCCCAACACTTTGGGAGGCCAAGGTGAGTGGATCACCTGGGGTCAGGAGTTCGAGACCAGCCTAGCCAACACGATGAAACCCCATCTCTGCTAAAAATACAAAAATTAGCTGGGCATGGTGGTGGGCGCCTGTAGTCCCAGCTACTCGGGAAGCTGAGGCAGGAGAATCCTTGAACCCAGGAGGCAGAGGTTGCAGTGAGCCAAGATCTCGCCACTGCACTCCAGCCTAGGTGACAGAGACTCTGTCTCAAAAAAAAAAAAAAAAAAAAAATGGGGCCGGGTGCAGTGGCTCACGCCTGTAATCCCAACACTTTGGGAGGCCAAGAATGGATAATCTTTCTAACAAATGGTGCTGCAGTAATTACAAACCCACATGCAATAAAGTGAACCTCAACTGTTATCTCATACTTTATGCAAAAATTAATCTGAAATGGATCATAGGCTTTCTAAATATAAGATTTATCTTTTGTTTTTTTTGTTTTTTTTCTTTTTCGGGAGAACGGGGTCTCGCTATATTGCCCAGGCAGGTCTCGAACTCCTGGGCTCAAGCTATCCTCCCACCTCTTGCCTCCCTGAGAGCTGGGATTACAGGCGTGAGCCACCGCGCCCAGCCTAAATATAAGATTTAAACCATAAAATTTCTACAAGAAAATATAGGATAAAATCTTAGTGACTTTGGGTTTGGCAAAGACTTCTTGAATATGAAAGAAAAAGCACAAACTATTAACAAGAGGAAAAAAATCAATAAACTAGACACACCATTAAAATGAAAAACTTTTGGTTTTGAAAGACACTGTTATAAAAACAAAAAAGGCAGGCAAAACTGGGAGAAAATATATGAAAAACTTCTGATAAAGGACTTGAATATATAAAGAACTCTTAGAATGCAATAATAAAAAACAATCCAATAAAAAGGGGGCGAAAGATTTTAACAAACATGTCATCAAAGATACACAGATGGCAAATAAGCACATGAAAAGACGCCAACATTATTGGTCACTCAAAAAAATACAAACTAAACCCATGATAAGATACTGTTATACTCACTATAATGGCTAAAATTTTAAAAGACTGACCACACATCAAATGATGGTGAGGATGTAGGGCAACTAGAACTGTCAAACACTGCTGGTAAGAATGTAATGGTAGAAACACTTTAGAAAACAGTTTGGGCATTTCTTAAAGTTAGATATATACCTACCATATGATCTAGCCATTCCACTCCTAGGTATGAACCCAAAAAATGGAAATGAATGCCCATACAAAGACTTGTACACAAATATTCACAGCAGCTTTATTTGTAAGCCAAAAACTGGAAACCCAAATAGATAAACAAATTGTGATATATCTACATCATGAAATATCATTCACTAACAAAAAGAATGAACTATTAATACATGTGGTAACATGGATGAATCTCAAAATAATTATGCTGAATCGAAGAAACTATAAAAAAGAAACAGTACTTACTGTATGATTCTATTTAGATAATATTCTACAAAATGCAACCCATCTGCAGTGACAGAAAGCAGATTAATGGTTGCTGGGGAGGGAATGAAGTACAAAGGCACATGAGGAAACTTTGAGGTGATGAATATGCTCATTATCTTGATTGTGATAATGGTTTACAGGTGTATACATAGGCAGAAACTCATAATTGTTACTTTAAAGTTATGTGCAGTTTCCTGTATGTCAATTAGACCTTCATTTAATGTTTCGTATAGCTTTAAGAAAAACCTGGGTCAAAAGAGCAAAAGTCAGTGATATTCTAAGTTCCATTAAAGAAAACCAAATTATTTGGAATGATAATCCCTCTTCTTAATTCAATCAACAATACTTGGGCACCTAATATTGCTGGGCACAATCAAGACACTGTGATTATAACAAGAATGAGCTACGACCACATGGACGATGTCAAATTGAAGCAGAGAACTTAAGAAGGCAAGCCAAAAAAAAATACAGGGGAAAAGCACTCTAGGGCAGAGGCAACAGTAAGTTCAAACGGATCACGAGGTCAGGAGTTCGAGACCAGCCTGGCCAATATGGTGAAACCCCATCTCTACTAAAAATACAAAAATTAGGTGGGCACGGTGGTGGGCGCCTGTAATCCCAGCTATTCGGGAGGCCGAGGCAGGAGAATTGCTTGAAACCGTAAGGCGGAGGTTGTGGTGAGCCAAAATCACGCCACTGCACTCTAGCCTGGATGAAAGAGCAAAACAAAAAAAAGTGACCTCTTACTTGGTTCAGCCTTTCATCACCAATTAACTCTCTTGTGCCCTCTACCGCTCAGGTGATCTCATTTCAATGCAGTTCAATTCATAAAATAAAGGGAAACATTCCCAGATTTCAGTAATCGACATCACCCTGCTGTATTCTATCATCAAGCCCTATTCTATTCTTGGCCCTGTGACCAGCATACAGGACACAGAGGTCACAGTCTGGCAGGGGACACAGACTTTCACGCCATTTTGGAATGACAAGAAACATTCCTGGAACAGGAATGACTTTGACCCAGGCGCTCTGCCAAGCACATTGCATACATGAACTTGTAGTCCTTCTGACAGCCATTACAAATGGATTTGCATTTACAGAAGAGGATTCAGACTCACAAACATGATTGGTTTAAGGTCACAATTTAATAAACATGGAACATGGATTCTGAACTAAGATCTGTCCCCACTCCAAAGCCAGTTCTTTCTTTCCTACTACACTATACCAGAATAAACCAAGTGGTGTGGAACACCAAAATGGGAGCATCTAAATCTAATTTGAATGTGTGTAGTTGTTGTGTCTGGGAAGACTTTACATAGGAGAGTATTTCCGATTTGTGTCAAAAAGGGTGGTCCAGGCATCAAGAACATAGATAAACAGGGACACAAACTTGGGATCTATTCAGAGAACAGAAGGTTGGTGGGATGTGGGGGAAGAGAGGCAGAATATAAGGCTAGAATCAGATTGCACAGGGTCTTGAAGGCCATCCTAAAGAAGATGACCTCAAACCAAAGTTCAAGGATTCCCATCCTAGGCCATGTGTACTGAGGAGTCCCCTAAGGTGATCAGGGTATAAGAAACCACAGGTAAATGTGGTATATTGCCTGGAATGTCAATTTTATTCAAAGGCTTGGCAGGGGAAGGCAATCTTCTGTTATCCTATGAAAGATGTATTATGGGGAATTGAATGTAAAATCATATGAATTTAAAAAATAAAACTGGGATTTCAGACATTATTGGCTGCCTTCCAATAAATAAGTGGTTGGAAATAGTCCATTCTTTGCTGCCATTGGGGATAGCTTAATAATGGAGCCATTTGGAAAGCATTGTTATAGGCGATGGGAAGCCATGGATTTAGCTCCATTGAGAATTCAAAAGTAGGGCTGGATAGGATTCAAAGATGAATGGGAAGTCAGCCGGGTGTGGTGGCTCACGCCTGTAATCCCAGCACTTTGGGAGGCCGAGGCCAGCGGACCACCTGAGGTTAGGAGTTCAAGACCAGCCTGGCCAATATGGTGAAACCCTGTCTCTACTAAAAATACAAAAAAAATTAGCCGGGCCTGGTGGTGGGCACCTGTAAGCCCAGCTACTTGGGAGGCTGAGGCACGAGAATCGCTTGAACCTGGGAGGCGGAGGTTGCAGTAAGCTGAGACCGCGCTATTGCACTTCAGCCTGGGCAACAAGAACGAAACTCCGTCTCAAAAAAAAAAAAAAAAAAAAAAAAAAAAGATGACTAGGAAGTGGCTATCTTAGGAGAACTTTCCATCTAGGCTTTACGGAACTGATGATTCTTAGCAGGAACAGGAGCAGGAAAACAAAGCAAAATGTAGGTAAACTTCCTCTCCTCTTCCCCATCTCCTTGACATGTTCCTTTTCTACCTCATTCTTTTTTGCTCTTGTCGCCCAGGCTGGAATGCAATGGCACAATTTCAGCTCACTGCAACCTCCACCTCCCAGGTTAAAGCAATTCTCCTGCCTGAGCCTCCCGAAGAGCTAGGATTACAGGTGTGTGCCCTGTAATTTTGTATTTTTAGTAGAGACCCCTGCTAATTTTGTATTTTTAGTAGAGACAGAGTTTCACCAGGTTGGCCAGGCTGGTCTCGAACTCTTGACCTCAGGTGATCCACCCGCCTCGGCCTCCCAAAGTGCTAGGACTACAGGCGTGAACCACCGTGCCTGGCCTCATTCATTCTTTTATTAAAAAAAAAAAAAAAATTATTGCATACCAACTCCCTCACTGTGTGACCTTGGACAAATTACTTAATTTCTCTGTACTTTAGTTTTCTTATCTGTAGAATGGGGATAATAATAATACCTACCCCACAGTGTCACTGTGAGTGTAAGTTTACAGTGACATGATATATAATGAGAATTAAATGAGTTAATTCATATAAAGCATTTAGAGCCTGGAACAAATTTCAGCACTGTTTGAGTACTAGATGTTATAACAGTGACATTGCTACACCCTTCACTGCTACTGTGTTCCAGTCAACATCTCCCATAGCCATTCATTGCTTAGGTAATTCATGTTGGTGGCCAAGACAGGTCTGGGAAGAAGAGAGATGAATCAGACTGCTCACTGCACTTTGTCCAGCTACACCTGGCACATATAGAAGGTCCTCTAAATGCTTGCTGAATGGATAAGCGAATGTCTTCCTATTGAACTCCAAGTTCTTTGAAGGCAGGGACCACATTCCTAGCTGTCATATCCCTAGAACAATGCACTGGTGAGGCACACAGTAGGCGCTTAGGGATTATACATAAATAAATGACTGCAGGTGGAAAATCACAAAGGCTACAAAGCGAGCATAGATAAGGTGCTGCAGAGAGACCGCCCCCAGTTTCAGGAAGGGGGTTAGCCTTGGAAGCGTGGTTGCCAGCGCTCTCAACGGCGCGAGGGCTGCTGGGAAGCGCAGGCTCGCCTGGCTCGCCCCGGGATCCCGGGAGAGCGCCGCGGCCGGCGTCAGCTCCACGCCCCGCCCCGCTCCCTCCGCCGGCTCACGTGACCGTTTCTGGGCCAGCGCGAACTATGGCCGGCATGGTGGACTTCCAGGATGAGGAGCAGGTGAAGTCCTTTTTGGAGAACATGGAGGTGGAGTGCAACTACCAGTGCTATCACGAGAAGGACCCGGACGGTGAGCGGCTCCAGCGCAGCCCGGCGACGCGTCGGGGAGGGGCGTGCCCGGAGAGGTCTGGTCTGCGACCTCTGAGAGGCTGGAGAAGGAATCACGTGGCGGGCGGGGGACGGGGTCTGTGGATCGCGGTGACCGCGTGTGTTGGGAAGGGCGATGTGTTCCGGGAAGACCGAGTCTGGAGGCCGGGGCGGGTAGGAAGAGACGTGCTGGGGTTTTTGGGTTAGGGACTGGGCATCCATCGGTGAACAGATAGAAACTCCCTGCCCTCGTGGAGCTTCTAAGCTAGTGCGGAAGTCGGGCAGTAAGCCTCAGGTAATTCATAAAATCGTGTTCGAAAGTAGTACGTACCGGCCGGGCGCGGTGGCTCACGCCTATAATCCCAGCACTTTGGGAGGCTGAGGCGGGTGGATCATGAGGTCAGGAGATCGAAACCATCCTGGCTAACACGGTGAAACCCCGTCTCTACTAAAAATACAAAAAATTAGCCCGGTGTGGTGGCGGGCGCCTGTAGTCCCAGCTACTCGGGAGCCTGAGGCAGGAGAGCGGCGGGAACCCGGGAGGCGGAGCTTGCAGTGAGCGGAGATCGCGCCCAGCCTGGGCGACAGAGCGAGACTCCGTCTCTAAATAAATAAATAAATAAATAAAATAAAATAAAAAGAAAGTAAGTGCCCTGGAAAAAGGACTGGGTGAAGGGTATCAGGAGGACAGGAGGGCAGTTTTAAATTGAGTGATCAGGGAACTGAGAAAGTGGCAATTGAATAAAGCCTTGAAGAAGGTAAGGGAGTGAACCATGCAGATCTTACCATAGGTAACAGCTGGCGAAGAGGCCCCGAAGCACAATTGTGTCCCGTGTGTTGTGTGAACATTGAATTGACTTGAGAGTATAGGTGGATGGTGGTGACCAGTAGGGGTCCACCCAGAGCAGCTAATAATACCTTTGGGTGGTTTTCTTCTTCTTGCTTTATTTTTATTTTTTATATTTTCTTTCTTTTTTGAGATAGTATCTCACTATGTTGTCCAGGCTGGTCTAAACTCTTGGGCTCAAGTGATCCTCCCGCCTTTGATTACAGGCATGAACCACTGCGCACTGCCTACTTTTTAATTTTTTTGCTTTTTTGAGACTGAGTCTCACTCTGTCACCCAGGCTGGAGTACAGTGGCTCCATCTCAGCTCACTGCAACCTCTACCTCCTGGGTTAAAGCAATTCTCCTGCCTCAGCCTCCCGAGTAGCTGGGATTACAGGTGCTCACCGCCACGCCCTGCTAATTTTTGTATTTTAGTAGAGACAGGGTTTCACCATGTTGGCCAGGCTGGTCTCGAACTCCTGACCTCAAGCAATCCATCTGCCTTGGCCTCCCAAAGTGCTGGGATTACAGGTGTGAGCCACTGTGCCCAGCCTTTTTCTTTTTTCTTTCAAATAAAGGTCTGGTGTGGTGGCACAAGCCTGTAATCCCAGCTCTTTGGGAGGCTGAGGTGAGGCGGGAGGATCACTTGAGGCCAGGAGTTCAAGACCAGCCTGGGCAACATGATGAAACCCTGTCGCTACTAAAAAAAAAAAAAAAAAAAAAAACAGATAAAAAGTGGTACTGGCCCTACCTTCTAATAGCTTGCAGTTTAGTCAGTTTAGTTTGCAGAAATGACATAGCTATTCCTTGAAGCTAATCCATAACATAGACCATAACATAACCATATACATATCATAACATAGTCATGACACAGAGTTGCTCTGCAGTATGATGGCTTAAAAAGAACCTGGGGTTGGGCCGGGCACAGTGGCTCACACCTGTAATCCCAGCACTTTGGGAGGCTGAGGTGGGCAGATCACCTGAGGACCGGAGTTCAAGACCAGCCTGACCAATATGATGAAACTCTGTCTCTACTAAAAATACAAAAATTAGCCGGACATGGTGGCATGCGCCTGTAATCCCAGCTACTCGGGAGGCTGAGACAGGAGAATTGCTTGAACCTGGGAGGCAGAAGTTGCAGTGAGCCGAGATCGCACCATTGCACTCCAGCCTGGGCAACAAGAGCGAAATAACGTCTCAAAAAAAAAAAAAAGAACCTGGGGTTGTTCTTTGAGAGCTGGTCCATGTCCTAAGTATAGAAAGAACTTAGAGGAATTGGGGTCACTAAGGAACAGGGTGGTTAGGGAAGACTTTGAGGGGAGGTCTGGAGGGCTGGGCAAGTGTTGATTAAATGGAGGAGAGTGTGGGCAGAAAGTGCTATCTTTTGGAAGGTTGAGGTCAGGATGTAGCACGTTTGCAGTGGGAGTCTGGGCTACAGTATGTCAGGGCTTGAATGCCAGGGTAAGGAATATAGACTTTGCTCTGTAGGCAATGGAGAGCAAAACATGTCTGAGAAGCAAGTTCTTGGAATCGGGAAGGGTAGATATATGAAAAGGACTGGCTGCAGCACTTTAGGAGACCTGAGAAGAGGCTATAGTTACCGTAGCAACTGGTGTAGTAGTTTCCTTGCATGTCACGCTCTCTTACCTGGATAACTGAAGTCACCTTCTAACCTGTCCCTCTCTTTGCACTTTACTCCCTTAAAATCCATTTCTACTCACAGATAAACTGATATTTTAATTTTAATTTTGTTATGTTAAATATTAGATTTAAAATAACATTTGTTATCAGTGCCCAATTATATGCCCTCACATACTTAAATTCCTCCATACTCACCCAGGCATATATGAACATATATACCAGAGTAACGTTTTTGTTGGGGGGTGGGGTTGTTTGTTTGGTTTTGGTGGCTTTTTGGTTGTTTGTTTTCTGAGACAGGGTCTTACTCCGTCGTCCAGGCTGGAGTGCAGTGGCGCAATTTCAGCTCACTGCAACCTCTGCCTCCCAGGTTCAAGCACTTCTCCTGCCCCAGCCTCCCAGGTAGCTGGGATTACAGGCGTGTGCCACCACACCTGGCTTTTTTTTTTTTTTTTTCCCTGAGACTGAGTCTTGCTCTGTTGCCCAGGCTTGAGTACAGTGGCACGATATCAGCTCACTGCAACCTCCGCCTCCCGAGTTCAAGTGATTCTCCTGCCTCAGCCTCCCAAGTAGCTGGAATTACAAGCATGGGCCACCAAGCCTGGCTAATTTTTGTATTTTTAGTAGAGACGGGATTTCACCATGTTAGCCAGGCTGGTCTCGAACTCCTGACCTCAAGTGATCTACCTGCCTTGGCCTCCCAAAGTGTTGGGATTACAGGCATGAGCCACCACACCTGGCCTGAATCATATTACTTATTTTCTTAAAACCCTCCAGTGGTTTACTGTTTCAGGTGGAAAAAATCGTAAGTCCATCCTATGTTTCACAAGGCCTGTGGTCTGGTCCCTACCTTCCTTCTTCATTTCCTGACCCTCCTACTTGGTTCAGCCATGTTGTACCTTATTCGTGCCAAATTTATTCTCTCTTTCAGGTCTTTGTATTTACTGTTCCTTGTGCCAGGACTTTGTGCCCCAGCCCATTTTGTTGTCTTTTAATTTCATTTTTTATTTTTTATTTCTAAGTTTTTTCCAAATCCCTGCCCCACTCCCATTTCATTGTCTTTAAATAGCTAGTGCTTTCTTCTTATTGAGGTCACAGTCCTTGGTGAGCCCCCTCCCCAGTGGCTCAGTCTTTGTTAGCCATTCACCCAAAGTTGACAGCAAACAGTTATCCTGTTTTATTTCAGTCATAGCATTTATTTATTTATTTTTTTATTTTTTATTTTTTTTTTTTTTTGAGACGGAGTCTCGCTCTGTCGCCCAGGCTGGAGTGCAGTGGCGCAATCTCGGCTCACTGCAAGCTCCGCTTCCCGGGTTCACGCCATTCTCCTGCCTCAGCCTCTCCGAATAGCTGGGACTACAGGCGCCCGCCACCACGCCCGGCTAATTTTTTGTATTTTTAGTAGAGACGGGGTTTCACCGTGGTCTCGATCTCCTGACCTCGTGATCCGCCCGCCTCGGTCTCCCAAAGTGCTGGGATTACAAGCGTGAGCCACCGCGCCCGGCCTATTTATTTATTTGTATAAATTTAAGGGGTACAAGTGCAGTTTTGTTACATGGATATATTGCCTGGTTGTGAAGTCTGGGCTTTTTTTTTTTTTTTTTTTTTTTTGAGATGGAGTTTCGCTCTTGTTGCCCAGGCTGGAGTGCAGTGGCGCCATCTCGGCTCACCACAATCTCCGCCTCCCGAGTTGAAGTGATTCTCTGCCTCAGCCTCCCGAGTAGCTGGGATTATAGGCATGCGCCACCATGCCCGGCTAATATTTTTGTATTTTTAGTAGAGACGGGATTTCTCCATGTTGGTCAGGCTGGTCTAGAACTCCTGACCTCAGGTGATCTGCCTGCCTCAGCCTCCCAAATTCTGGGGAAGTCTGGGCTTTTAATGTAACCATCACCCAAATAATGCACTTGTACCCGTTAGGTAATTTCTTATCCCTCACCATCCTCCCACCCTTTCCAA
Organism: Symphalangus syndactylus; assembly: GCF_028878055.3. NCBI lineage: Eukaryota > Metazoa > Chordata > Mammalia > Primates > Hylobatidae > Symphalangus > Symphalangus syndactylus. The sequence continues at coordinate 42,222,977 of NC_072434.2, read as the reverse complement.
TCTCCAGTGTCTATTATTCCACACTTCCTATGTCCATGTGTACACAGTATTTAGCTCCCACTTATAAGTGAGGACATGCAGTATTTCACTTCCTGTTTCTGAGTTGTTATAATATTTATTACCGTTTGAGTAAATTTTGTTCATTTATTTACTTATTGTATTTCCTCCCCTAGAATGTAAATTTTAGGAGGGCAAATGAGTATATTCTCAGCATCTATAACCATGTCTGGTATATAGATGCATAGAGATGCTCAAGTATTTGTTGAACGAAAATGAATGAGAGATATATGTTGTCACTGGTGGTGAAGAAGAGGGGAGAGAGATTAAGGAGAGAGGTTTACTGGGACTGGGAGACTGCCAAGCAAGTTGAGCCTATTTCCATAGAAGCTGCCATCTCTACTCTTTCTGTTTGGCTTTCATGTTCCTACCCTGGCTGAGGAGTAAGGTATAGTCATCACGGCACCCTTTTCTTTTTCTTTCTTTCTTTTTTTTTTAAGACAGAGTCTCGCTCTGTCACCCAGGCTGGAGTGCAGTGGCGTGATCTCGGCTCACTGCAACCTCCGCCCCCTGGGTTCAAGCGATTCTCCTGCCTTAGCCTCCCAGGTAGCTGGGATTACAGGTGTGCGCCACCACACCTGGCTAATTTTTTTATATTTTTCCACTCCTGGCTAATTTTTTTGTATTTTTAGCAGAGACAGGGTTTCATCCTGTCCAGGCTGGTCTTGAACTGCAGACCTCAAGTGATCCTCCTGCCTCAGCCTCCCCAAGTGCTGGGATTACAGGCATGAGCTACTGAGCCTGGCCCAGCACCCTTTTGTTGCTGCTACAAAGACTAGCCTATGAGCCTTTTAGGTTTTCACTGTTTTTACCATTGAACTTCATGAGAGTTTCCAAAACTAGCAAAGTTTCAATCATGGAAGTCAGTGGGTATTTGGACGTGGCTGACAGGGAGCAGAAGGGCTGGTGAGTGGTGGAGCCAGTGCAGGGGCTGAGGTCTCCCCAGGCCATACATTGCTCAGTCCATGGCTATGGGGAGACAATGCCATTTGTAGGAATGGCTAAACGCCACCTACATTCTTTGTGGTAAGGTCAACTTGCCACACCTCAGGAGGACAGGGGCTATCTTAAAAGACATAGCCTGGCCTGCCACACCTGGGCACCCCCTACCCCCAAACCCCCACTGTGAAGCAGCAGCCCCAGACATGAAGAACAGCCCTTGCCCTCTCCTCGCAGGTTGCTATCGGCTGGTGGACTATTTGGAAGGGATCCGGAAGAATTTTGATGAGGCTGCCAAAGTGTTGAAGTTTAACTGCGAAGAGAACCAGCACAGCGATAGCTGCTACAAACTGGGGGCCTACTATGTGACTGGAAAAGGTAAGGAGGGCCCGCTTTTTGGGTCCTTGTCATTGATAGCAGTGCTGGCCTCACACCTGAGCCCCATGATAAGCTCTTGCAGAAGGGTCTCGCAGGCATTGGGAAAGTGCATTGTAGGAAGATGGAGAGGTAGGAGTTCAGCAGAGTGATGGGGGGAAGACCACAGCCTTTCAAGTTAGGTAAACCTTAGGGAATGCTATTTGCAAGTAGTTGGACCTTGAGCCAATCACTTCAACTCTGTGCCTCAGTTACATCACCTGTAAATTGGAGGGAAATAGTACTTGCTTTGTAGGGTCGTGAGGATTAAATAGGATAGTATAGGAAAAGGCGTCAGCATGTGTCCGGCACAGAGTAAGGGGTCAGTAATTATTGATTGTCTTCCTTCTGTCTTTTCTCCTCGTATTCTAATTGTAGTTATCACTGGCATAGTGTTTACATCCTCTATGGCTAAATAACAAATCACCTCAATAGTTTCTGTGGGTCAAGAATTTGGGAGTGGTTTAGTGGGGGTACCTCAGGGTATCTCATGAGGTTATAGTCAAGACATTGGCCAGGGAGCCAGGGCTGTAGTCATTGGAAGGCTTGACTGAAGTTGGAGTTTCCAATTCTAAGATGACTCACTCTGATGGCTGGTAGCAGAGGCCTCTAGTTCCTTACCAGCTGTTATTGGGAGAGCTCAGATTGTCATGACATGGTTCTCTCCATGGGCTGCTTGAGTGTCCTCATGACATGGCGTCTGGCTTCCCCCAGGGTGAATAATTTAAAGGAGAGAACAAGGTAGAATCCACAGTGTCTTCTATAACCTATCTTTGGAAGTCACACGCTTTTCATTTCTATCACATACTTATTAGATGTAGCCTACACTAAGGGAAAGGACTTAAATTCCACTTCTTGAAGAGAAAGGAATATTAAAGAACTTATGGACATATTTAAAACCACCACAGGCCAGGCGTGGTGGCTCACACCTGTAATCCCAGCTACTCAGGAGGCTGAGGCAGGAGAATCACTTGAACCCTGGAGGCAGAGGTTGCAGTGAGCTGAGATCGTACCACTGCACTCCAGCCTGGGCAACAGAGCAAGACTCTGTCTCACACACGCACACAAAAAAAAAACCAACACAAATAAGTAATAGGACCTTTGACAGGCAGGTTTTTTGTTGTTGTTGTTCTGTTTCTCAGACTGGAGTACAGTGATAAAATCATAACTCACTGCAGCCTTGAGCTCCTGGGCTCAAGCAATCTCCTGCCTCAGCCTCCCCCAGTAGCTGGAACTACAGGCACGTGCTCCCATGCTTGGCTAATTTTTTATTTTTTGTAGAGACAGGATCTCACTATGTTGCCAGGCTGGTCTCAAACTCCTGGCCTCAAGCAATCCTTGCACCTTGGCCTCCCAAAGTGCTAGCGTAAGGTGTGAGCCACTGCACCTGGCCAAGGACATCTTTGTTTTTTTTTTTGAGACAGGGTCCCACTCTGTCACCCAGGCTGGTGTGCATTGGCATGATCTCGGCTCACCGCAACCCCCTGGTTTAAGTGATTCTTCTGCCCCAACCTTCTGAGTAGCTGGGATTACAGGGGCGTGTGCCACTACCACCCAGCTAATTTTTGTATTTTTAGTAGAGATGGGGTTTCGCCATGTTAGCCAGGCTGGTCTTGAACTAACCTCAAATGATCCACCCGCCTCGGCCTCCCAAAATGCTGGGATTACAGGTGTGAGCCACCGCGCCCGGCCCCATTTTAATTTTTTAAACTAAATTTTAGGCCAGGTGCAGTGGCTCACTTGGGCCCAGGAGGTGGAGGCTGCAGTGAGCTGAGATTGCTTCACTGCATTCCAGCCTCGGCCACAGAGCAAGATTCTGTCTCTAAATAAATAGATAAATATAAATAAATGAAAATAAAAATGATTCTAACCTTTTAATATTTTTTCTAAACTCTTGATAGCCCCAGTGGCTCATTTAGGAAATGTCACTATGGGCTAAAAATATTAATTTGTAGGTCAGCAGTTTCCTTAGTTTCACTTCAGTTTGGTTTTCTTCTGATAAATTCAAGTAAAATCAAAGTTAAATATTTTACTTAAAATAGCATCTGTGATCCAATTTTCCCAAACACTTCTATCTAGTATCCATTCAACCAGCCAGCATTTAATCTGAACACATGCTACAAAGATGACTGGAATGGTGTTCACTTAATGATAATGATGGTTATTTCTAGGTGGATTTGGATGGTTACTTAAAAGAATAATGTTAAAATGTTTATATTTTTTGAGATTGAGTAATGGTACATGGGGATTTGAAGTTTTGCACACATACAAACAACTAAAAAAAGTGAGCCCTGCCACCACTTCTACTTAAAATTATTTGTTAGTGATTTCCCATTGTTTTAAAGATTAAATTCAGGGGTCCTTAATGTGACCCTGCATGATCTGGTCCCCGCTTGCCTGCCTTGCACTATACTTTTCCTCCATGGTCTTTTCACACTTAAAATTATCTTTTTTTTTTTTTTTTTTGGTGAGACAGGGTCTCTCTCCATTGCTGAGGCTGAGTGCACTGGCTCAATCATAGCACACAGCAGCCTTGACCTTCTGGGCTCAAGCGATCCTCCCACCTCAGCCTCCCGAGTAGCTGAGCTATTTTTGATTTTTTTGTAGAGATGGAGTCTGGCTATGTTGCCTAGGCTAGTCACAAACTCCTTGATGCAAGTGATCCTCCTGCTTGGCCTACCAAAGTGCTGAGATTACAGGTCTGAGCCACCATGCCCAGCGAAAATCATACATTTATTTGTATTGTTATTTATTTATTTAGAGGTGAGGTCTTGCACTCTTGCTCAGGCTAGAGTGCAGCTGTCAAAACTTCCAGGCTCAAGCAGTCCTCTTGCCTCAGCCTCTCCAGTAGCTGGGACTACAGGCCCATGCCCCCATGCCTGGCTAATTTTAAATTTTTTATAGAGACAGAGTCTCACTATGTTGCCCAGGCTGATCTTGAACTCCTGGCCTCCTGAGGTCCTCCTGCCTGGGCCTCTCAAAGTGCTGGGATTACTGGCCACCGTGCCTGGCCTGTATGGTTATTTCGTGTCTGTCTCATTAGCCCATAAGACAGGTCTCATTAGGCCTCAAAAGCAGGACAGTGTCGTTTGTTCCCCAGGACCTAGCACAGCAATTGGCAACTATTCAGTATTCAGTTGTCCCTCAGTATCTTTGGGAAATTTGTTCCAGGACCCTCACTCCATTCTGCCACAGATAATGAAGTCTGATGATGCTCAAGTCCGTTATATAAAAATGGCATAGTATTTGCATATAACCCTACCCATATTCTCCTGTGTATTTTGTTTTATTTTTTGTTTATTTGTTTGTTTGTTTTGAGATGGAGTCTTGCTCAGTCGCCCAGGCTGGACTGCAATGGCACAATCTCAGCTCACTACAACCTCCACCTCCTGGGTTCAAGCAATTTTCCTGCCTCAGCCTCCTAAGTAGCTGGGATCACAGGCACCCACCATCATGCCCAGCTAATTTTTTTTTTTTTTTTCAAAACAGAGTTGTGCTCTGTCATCTAGGCTGGAGTGCAATGGCGTGATCTCCGCTCACTGCAAGCTCCGCCTCTGGGGTTCATGCCATTCTTCTGCCTCAGCTTCCCGAGTAGCTGGCATTACATGCCCCTGCCACCATGCCCAGCTCATTTTTTTGTATTTTTAGTAGAGACAGGGTTTTACCATGTTGGCCAGGCTGGTCTCGAACTGCTGACCTCGTGATCCACCTGCCTCGGCCTCCCAAAGTGCTGGGATTACAGGCGTAAACCACCGCGTCCAGCCTAATTTTTGTATTTTTGTAGAGATGGGATTTCGCCATGTTGGCCAGGCTGGTCTTGAACCTCCTGATCTCAGGTGATCCGCCCACCTCGGCCTCCCAAAGTGCTGGGATTACAGGCGTGAGTCACCGCATCTGGCCTCCTGAGTATTTTAAATCAATTACTTAGAACAGGGGTGTTCAATCTTTTTGCTTCCCTGGGCCACACTGGAAGAAGAAGAATTGTCTTGGGCCATATATAAAATACAGTAACAATAGCTGATGAGCTTAAAAAAAAAATCACAAAAAAATCTCATAGGCCAGGTGCGGTGGCTCACGCCTGTAATCCCAGCATTTTGGGAGGCTGAGGCAGGTGGATCACGAGGTCAGGAGTTCGAGACTAGCCTGAGCAACATGGTGAAACCCCTTCTCTACTGAAAACACAAAAATTAGCCCAGTGTGGTGGCATGCACCTGTAATTCCAGCATTTTGGGAGGCTGAGGCAGGAGAATCGCTTGAACCCTGGAGGCAGAGGTTGCAGTGAGCCGAGATCACGCCACTGTACTCCAGCCTGGGCGACAGAGCAAGACTCCATCTCAAAAAAAAAAATAATAATAATAATAAAAATAATTTCATAATGTTTTAAGAAAGTTTATGAATTTGTGTTAAGCCACTTTCAAAGCCATCCCAGGCCCGTGGGTTGGACAGTCTTGACTTAGACTATCTAATACCATGTAAATACTGAATAAATAATTGTTCTATTTTATATATTTTGTATTTTTTAATTGTATTGTTATTTTTCCCTAATATTTTTGATGTGTGGTTGGTCGAACCCATGGATATGGAGGGCCCACTGTATGTTTAAATTAATGAACAATTAAGTGCTTGTAATATGCCATGTTCTCACTGTAACCCCATGAGGTAGATATTATTATCATTCCCAATTTTCACCTCCTTTACCTGTTTGAGTTTCCTCATAAGGTATCATTTGAACAAAAGATTCTACGGCTGAGAAAGCTAGGAGTTCTATGCACTATGCCAGGCTACCTTTCATGCTGCCTGAGCTCATAGCATGGACATTTTTTTTTTTCTTTTTGAGGTAAAGTCTTGCTCTGTCGCCCAGGTTGATCTCGAATTCCTGGCCTCAAGCAATCATCCTGCACAAAGTGCTAGGATTACAGATGTGAGCCACTGTGCTCAGCCTTAAACTTTATTCAGGAATTGTGGGCCAGGTGTGGTGGCTCACGCCTGTAATTCCAGCACTTTGGAAGGCCAAGGTGGGAGGATCGCTTGAGTCCCAGAGTTTAAGACTAGCCTAAGCAACATAGTGAGATCCTTCCTGTCTGTACAAAAAAATTTAAAAATTAGCCAGGCATAGTGGTTGGGGTGTGTCTGTAGTCCCAGCTACTTGGGGAGGCTGAGATGGGAAGATTGCTTTAGCCTGGGAGGTTGAGGCTGCCGTGAGCTGTGATCATGCCAGTGCACTCCAGCCTGGGTAACAGAGCAAGACCCTTTCTCCAAAAAAAAAAAAAATTATTCGCTGACTTTGGCCTGAGACATTTAGGTTGTGCCCTGGCTTGGGTCTATTTTTTCCTACTTTCCTTCCTCTCAGGTGGTCTGACCCAGGACCTGAAAGCTGCCGCCAGGTGCTTTTTGATGGCGTGTGAGAAGCCTGGAAAGAAGTCAATAGCAGCATGTCACAACGTTGGCCTCCTGGCACATGATGGACAGGTTAATGAGGATGGCCAGCCTGACCTGGGGAAGGCCAGGGACTACTACACAAGGGCCTGTGATGGTGGCTATACTTCCAGTTGCTTTAACCTCAGTGCCATGTTCCTGCAGGGTGCCCCAGGCTTTCCCAAGGATATGGACCTGGCATGTAAATACTCCATGAAAGCCTGTGACCTGGGTCATATCTGGGCCTGTGCCAATGCCAGTCGCATGTACAAGCTGGGGGATGGTGTTGATAAGGATGAGGCCAAGGCTGAGGTGCTAAAAAATCGAGCCCAGCAGCTACACAAAGAACAGCAGAAAGGTGTCCAACCCTTAACATTTGGGTAATGTGGTCCACCCCCCCTCCCAGGCAACAAACTGCTTGAGGCTGGCAGCTCCTATTTCTGAAGACTGATGCAGCCCTTGAAGGTCAACCTGCTGGAGCAAAAAAACTTGGGACTTGAATTTGTAGCTCCATCTACATGGATCCATTGCCCCAGCTACTGGAGTATAGCCTACAATGTTTATTACAGTCAATATTCCTTCATCTGGGTGTTCTGTGAAGATAGCCATGTTTATGGAGGTCTTAGTTTTCAAACTCTGGCAACTCCGAAAAATAGGAGCAAACTAGAGAGCCCTAGAGATTGGTGGTAGGGAGGGGAGGATAGCAGGAAGTTTGAAAAATTAGCAGCCCCGGGGCCTAAAGGAATCAGCTATCATCATTTTCATCATTATTATTATTTTGGTTAGGATGGCTTGAAAATCAGAACGTATCTTGGTTTACATAACTAAGGTCTTAAAGAACTAAGAACAGTTAAATAGTCAAAACTACCACCCTCTGACTTACATAATCATTGGTGTGGGCTTCATTTTGTCTTTAGAGTCACATCTTTCAGTAAATTCACAGAGATCAAGAGGGACATGCAACATACAGCTTAAAGGCTGTTATGCTTCAGGGTTGCTGAAGAAGATGAAACATCAGCCTGCCATTGTCTAGAGGAGACATTGGCAGTTAAAAATTAGCACCTCCAGTGTAGTCACCTGGCACTGCCCATCATGCTGAGGGAGCAGATTCTTCCCAAGGCAGCTTCATCTAGGAGTTTGTAAGCAAGGACTTTGTGACACATTTGTCCCCTGGAACTGAGCCTTTTTAACTGTCCCTGTGAATAAACAATTTTGAGTGACCTACGGTTTGTGCTAATTAGTGTTCTACCAGATTCCAGGTACCGTAGAGAGTATGTTCTTTGTGGTGGTTGTGCCTTTTAAGAACATTTGTGGCCGGGCGCGGTGGCTCACGCCTGTAACCCTAGCACTTTGGGTGGCCAAGGCAGGCGGATCAAGAGGTCAGGAGATAAAGACCATCCTGGCTAACATGGGGAAACCCCATCTCTACTAAAAAATACAAAAAATTAGCCGGGCATGGTGGTGGGCGCCTGTAGTCCCAGCTACTGGGGAGGCTTAGGCAGGAGAATGGCGTGAACCTGGGAGGCAGAGCTTGCAGTGAGCCGAGATCGCGCCACTGCACTCCAGCCTGGGCGACAGAGCGAGACTCCGTCTCAAAAAAAAAAAAAAAAAAAAAAAAAGAACATTTGTTGTCTCCCCAGCTTGTCACCAGGGGGCGAGCTTGTCATTTCCCTGCTGGTAACAATACCATTCTGTGTCACCATCTACTGTTTTAGGCTTCCGTTTTGCAGCCGTCCTGAAAGGAAGGCTTGCTGTGTAAATGAAGGTTTGTGAGCGCAGCAGCCAACCTCTCAAGTTGATAGAGGACAGGGACTTCCCCAAGTGCACAGAGGAGATTTCAAAAGACATCAAATTCACTTTTTTAAAATGTAAAGTAGCTTTTGGTATGCTTAAACTAGGTCAGGCCAGGCGTGGTGGCTCATGCCTGTAATTCTAGCATTTTGGGAGGCCAAGGTAGGCGGATCATTTGAGGTCAGGAGTTCGAGATCCGCCTGGCCAACATGAAGAAACCCCTTTCTCTACTAAAAATACAAAAATTAGCTGGGCGTGGTGATGCATACCTGTGATCCCAGCTACTTCGGAAGCTGAGGCAGGAGAATCGCTTGAACCTGGGAGGCAGAGATTGCAGTAAACTGAGATTGTGCCACTGCACTCCAGCCTGGGCAACACAGCAAGACTCTGTCTCAAAAACAAAAGCAAAACTAGGCCAGGTGCAGTGGCTCACGCTTGTAATCCCAGCACTTTGGGGGGCCGAGGCAGGTGGATCATGAGGTCAGGAGTTCGAGAACAGCCTGGCCGACATAGTGAAACCTCATCTCTACTAAAAATACAAAAATTATCTGGGTGTGCTGGTGGGCACCTGTTGTCCCAGCTACTCAGGAGGCTGAGGCAGGAGAATCGCTTGAACCCAGGAGGCAGAGGAGCCAAGACCACCCCATTGCACTCCAGCCAGGTAACAGAGTGAGACTCTGTCTCAAACACACACACACACACACACACACACAAAAAACTGTAGGTCAAAAAACATGAAAATATGTTCAACATCACTAATCAGGGAAATGCAAATCAAAAACCACAATGAACTCTTAAAATTCAACAGTAAGAAAACAACCTGATTAAAAAACAGGCCAAAACCCTTAACATACCTCAGCAAAGAAGATAGACAGGTGGCAAATAAGCATATGAAAAGATGTTCCATATAACATGTCATCAGGAAAATGCAAGTTAGAACAACAGACCACTATACAACTATTAGAATGGCCAAAATCCAAAGCACTGACAGCATGAAATGCTGAGAAAGTTGGAGCAACCAGAACTCTTATTCCTTGCTGGTGGGAATGCAAGATGGCACAGCCACTTTGGAAGACAGTTAAGCAGTTTCTTACAAAAACTAGGCAAGCTCTTACCATGTGATCCAGCAGTCTTGCTCTTTAGTATTTACCTGAAGGAACTGAAAACATGTCCACACAAAAACCAGCACATGGATGTTTATAGAAGCTTTATTTATAATTGCCAAAACTCAAACCAAAATGTCTTTCAGTAGCTAAATGGGTAAATAAATTGTGGTGCATCTAGACATTATTCAGTGCTTAAATCAAGCTATGAAAAATTATGAGTTATCAAGCCATAAAAAGTCACAGAGGAACTTTAAATGAATGCTACTAAATGAAGCCAGTCTGAAAAGGCTTCATATTAAATGATGCCAACTATATGACACTGGGTTGTATTCTAGAAAAGGCAAAACTATGGAGACAGTAAAAACCAGTGGGTGGGGGAGGGGAGGGAGGAATAATTGGAGCACAGAAGATTTTTAGGGCAGCGAAACTACTCTGTATGATACTATAATGATAGATACCTGTCATTGTACATATGTCCAACCCCCTAAAATGTACAAACAACACCAAGAGTGTTTTTTGTTTGTTTTTTTGTTTTTCTTGAGACGGAGTCTCGCTCTATCGCCCAGGCTGGAGTGCAGTGGCACAATCTTGGCTCACTGCAAGCTCCGCCTCCCGGGTTCACGCCATTCTCCTGCCTCAGCCTCTCCAAGTAGCTGGGACTACAGATGCTCGCCACCACGCCCGGCTAATTTTTTGTATTTTTAGTAGAGATGGGGTTTCACCGTGGTCTCAATCTCCTGACCTCGTGATCCGCCCGCCTCGGCCTCCCAAAGTGCTGGGATTACAAGGGTGAGCCACCGTGCCCGGCTAACCAAGAGTGAACCCTAATGTAAACTGTGGACTTTGAGTGATAATGATGTGTCAGTGTAGGTTCATCAATTACTGCAAATGTACCTCTTTGGTGGGAGATGTTGAAAATGGTGGAGACTGGCCAGGCGCGGTGGCTCACGCCTATAATCCCAGCACTTTGGGAGGCCGAGGCAGGCGGATCACGAGGTCAAAAGATCGAGACTATCCTGGCCAACGTGGTGAAACCCCGTCTCTACTAAAAATATAAAAATTAGCTGGGTGTGGTGGCACATGCCTGTAGTCCCAGCTACTTGGGAGGCTGAGGCAGGAGAATCGCTTGAACCTGGGAGGCAGAGGTTGCAGTGAGCTGAGATCATACCACTGCACTCCAGCCTGGCGACAACGCGAGACTCCGTGTCAAAAAAAAAAAAAAAAAGAAAAGAAAATGGTGGAGACTATGCATGTGTGGGGGGCAACAACTATATGGGAAATCTCTGTACCCTCTCAATTTTGCTGTAAACCTAAAATTGCTCTAAAATATAAAGTCTATTAAAACCACAATGATATTGCCTTATATCCCATTAGGATGGCTACTATTAAACACAAAAACAAAGTAAGTGTTGTCAAGGATATAGAGAAATTAGAGCCCTGTGCACCGGTGCAGCTCCCCCAAAATGAAAAACAGAATTGCCGTTTAATCCAGCCATTCCACTTCTGGGTACATATCTGTGTTAGGCCATTCTTGCATTGCTATAAAGAAATACCTGAGACTGGGTAATTTATAAAGAAAAGTTTAATTGGCTCTCGGTTCTGCCGGCTGTACAGAAAGCATGGTGCTGTGCATCCTATTGGCTTCTGGTGAGGCCTCAGAAGCTTACAGTCATGGTGGAAGGCACAGGGGGAGTCAGTGTATCACATGGTGAGAAGGCAAGAGCAGGAGCAAGAGAGCGAGCAAGGGGAGATACCACACACACACACATCTCCTGAGGACAGCACCAAGGGGAAGGTCCTAAACCATTCATGAGAAATCCTCCCCATGATCCAATCACCTCCCACCAAGCTCCACCTCCAACATTGGGGATTACATTTCAACATGAGATTTGGGGAGACAAATATCCAAACTATCAATATCCAAAAGAATTGAAAGCAGGGTCTCCAAGAGGTATCTATACCCATATTCTTAGCAGCACTATTCACAGTAACCAAAGGGTGAAAGGAACCCAAATGCCCATCAGCAGATGAATGAATACACAAAAGGCGGGATGTACATGCAATGGAATATTATTCAGGCTTGAAAAGGAAGGAAATTCTGACACATGCCACACAACATGGCTGAATCTTGAGGACATCATGCTAAGAGAGTCACAAAAAGACATGCTGTATAAGCCAGTCACAAAAAGACATGCTGTATATGAGGCATCTAAACTTGGGTATGAGTTGTACATAAACTCAGAAAAAGAAAGTAAAATGGTGGCTGCCAGGGGCTGGGGTGAGGGGGAAATGAGTTTTTTGTTTTTGTTTTGAGATAGGCTCTTGCTCTGTCGCCAAGGCTGGAGTGCAGTGGCACTATCATAGCTCACTGCAGCCGCTAACTCCTGGGCTCAGGTAATCCTTCCACCTCAGCTTCCCGAGTAGCTGGGACTACAGGTATACACCACCACGCCCAGCTAGTTTTTGTATTTTTTGTAGACAAGGTTTTGCCATATTGCCCATGCTGGTCTTAAACTCCTGAGCTCAAGTGATCCTTCCGCCTTGGCCTCCCAAAGTTCTGGGATTATAGGTGTGAGCCACTGTGCCTGGCCAAAATGGGTTGTTTAATAGGTAAAGAGTTTCAAATTTGTAAGATGAAAAAATAATGGAGATTGTTACACAGCAAATGTGAATATACTTAACACTACTGAACTATATGTTTAAAAATGGTTAACCCAGCCTGGCTTACATGGTGAAACCCTCTCTCTACTAAAGATACAAAAATCAGCTGGGCGTGGTTGCATGCGCCTGTAGTCCCAACGACTCGGAAGGCTGAGGCACGAGAATCGCTTGAACCTAGGAGGTTGCAGTGAGCTGAGATTACACCACTGCACTCCAGCCTGGGCAACAGAGTGAGGCTCCATCTTAAAAAAAAAAAAAAAAAAAAAAAAAAGAGGTTAAGATGGTAAATTTTATGTTTTACCACAATTTTTTTAAAAAAACAATATTGACTTTTAAAAAATGCAAGGTTTTAAGTTTTTTTATTATAAAATTAGTATGTTCTCATAAAATGCAATTTGAAACAGAAGAAACCATCGCCCCTCACTTCTTTATCACCTATGGGCATTCGTTGGCACAATAATGTTCTCGTTATTTAACCATTTTTTTAAAGAATTATATCTTTTTTTTTTTTTTTTTGAGATGGTGTTACCCAGGCTGGAATGCAGTGACGTGATCTCAGCTCACTGCAACCTCCACCTCCCAGGTTCAAGTGATTCTCCTGCCTCAGCCTCTTGAGTAGCTGGGACTACAGGCGAGTGCCACCACACCCGGCTATTTTTTGTATTTTTAGTAGAAATGGGGTTTCACCATGTTGATCAGGCTGGTCTCTAACTCCTGACCTCAGCTGATCCACCCACCTCGGCCTCCCAAAGTGCTAGGATTACAGGCATGAGCCACTGTGCCCTGCCAAGAATCATCTCTTTTCAATTAACAGGTTTTGCAATTTTTTTTTTTCTTTTTGAGACAGGGTCTCTCTCTGTCACCTAGGCTGGAGTGCAGTGGTGCAATCATAGCTCACTGCAGCCTCAACCTCCTGGGCTCAGGTGATCCTTCTACCTCAGTCTCCCAAGTAGCTAGGGACTACATGTGCATGACACCATGCCCAGTTAGTTTTTGTATTTTTTGTAGATACAGGGTCTCGCTGTGTTGCCCAGGCTGGTCTGAAACTCCTGGGCTGAAGCGATCCTCCTGCCTCAGCCTCCCAACATGCTAGGATTAGACATGAGCCACTGTGCCCCGCTGGGTTTTGTAATTTTGAAGAACTTTGATTTTTGGGTGGCAGATGTACTGGATTTTTTTTTTTTTTTTTTTTTTTTTTTTGAGATGGAACTTCACTCTTGTTGCCCAGGCTGGAGTGCAGTGGCATGATCTCAGCTCACCACAACCTCCGCCTCCCGGGTGCAAGCAATTCTCCTGCCTCAGCCTCCTGAGTAGCTGGGATTACAGGCATGTGCTACCACACCCGGCTAATTTTGTATTTTTAGTAGGGACAGGGTTTCTCCATGTTGGCCAGGCTGGTCTCGAACTCCCGACCTCAGGTGATCCACCTGTCTCGGCCTCCCAAAGTGCTGGGATTACAGGCGTGAGCCACTACACCCAGCCCCTTTTTTTTTTTTATGGACCAGTTCCTACCTGGGACCTCTGGTACTTGCCTTCCTGAGTCACATACTTAGTGGGGCAGGGAACAATAGAGTGAGCATTAACTGTATCAAAATGTTATATTTCCCTAAAGTTATTAAAATGCAAAGAATAATAATTTACTGTTCAGAATGGCCCAAGGCCATTTCATACCCAGGCTGCTGTGGGAAGCAGTAGGTTGGTAAGAGCCAGCATGGATAAGTTTCTCACTTTAATGCAGCCTTTGAGGCAAGGTTTGAAAATGGCTTTTCAGACTCTGGTCACAGCAAGCAGTATCATTACTGTGTCTTCTAGCCAGCAGGCATTGGGTCATCATTAACAACTATTTCCTACATTTTTCCTCCATGCTAGGCTTGGGCTGGATACAGGACATTCAGAGCTGGCCTGATGGTCTAATGGGGAAGACGGCTCGTAATTGACTCTAGTGGTTTGTGTTCTCACTCACTAAAATCTTTTTTTTTTTTTTTTTTGAGACACAGTCTCACTGTGTTGCCCAGGCTGTAGTGCAGTGGTGCGATCTTGGCTCACTGCCACCTCTGCCTCCCGGGTTTGAGCGATTCTCCTGCCTTAGGCTCCTGAGTAGCTGGGATTACAGGCCACCATGCCCAGCTAATTTTTGTATTTTTTAGTAGAGATGGGTTTCACCATTTCACTATGTTGGCCAGGCTGGTCTTGAACTTCCAATCTCAGATGATCTGCCTGCTTCTGCCTCCCAAAGTGCTGGGATTACAGGCGTGAACCGCTCTGCCCAGCCAATGCTCTCACTAAAATCTGACAGTATGGTGCTCAGTACTGTGAGGAAAGAAAGGAAGAGTCCCAGAGAGGGAAGGGAAAACCTGAGGGTATAGAGATTTGGCTTTTATCTTGTGGGTAATGCAGAGTCATGAAAGGGTTTTGATCAGGTTTGGAAATTAGAAAGATCATCCCCAGTGCAGAAAATGAATCACAGGGGGAAAGACTGGAGGCAGGAAGACCAATGAGGAGACAGCTGCAGAGGTCAAGGTAAGACATGGTGGGGCCTGAGCTAAGGCCTGTCAAGCAAGGAAGGGAGCACAGGTGAGAGGTCAGACAGCTGAATAAGCAAAATTTAGCCATGTGGGGGTGGGAGGAAGGTGGGGTTGAGCATGAGGTTGAAAAATATAAACCAAAACAGGGTTAGCTTGGGCATCTAGGTGGACAGTGGCGCTATTCATATTGATTTGGAGCCTGTGGTGTGGGGATGGGGACAAGAACTCTGAGCTGTTGGGTGATTTTTTAAATTTTAGAAATAAATAGCATTTTTATTTGTTTTATGAAGTTGCTTGAAAAATTTTATGAAGGGCAGCGGGACAGAGGGAAAATGCCTAGACTTCAGATCCTACAGATGTGGACAATTCTGGATTAGTCAAAGGCAGAATACGCATGTATGTTTAGGGCACCTAACAAAGAATGAGAAATATATAAATTTAAAAATAGTAATGTTACATTTCTTTTTTTTTTTCTTTTTCTTTTTTGAGACAGAGTCTCGCTCTGTCACCCAGGCTGGAGTGCAGTGGCTCGATCTCGGCTCACTGCAAGCTCCGCCTCCCAGGTTCACACCATTCTCCTGCCTCAGCCTCCCAAGTAGCTGGGACTACAGGCGCCGGCTACCATGTCTGGCTAATTTTTTGTATTTTTTTTTAGTGGAGACAGGGTTTCACTATGTTAGCCAGGATGGTCTCGATGTCCTGACCTTGTGATCGGCCCGCCTCAGCCTCCCAAAGTGCTGGGATTACAGGCGTGAGCCACCACTCCTGGCCTACATTTCTTTTAAAGCATCAAGTAATCACTTTGTGGGGGGAATGGAGACTTTTTTGGGTTCTTTATGTTCATTTTGCAGTTTAGACTTCTTTTATTGTGAATTCTATATTAGGGTTGGTGGGGGCGGGGTGTACCAGACTATTTTCAGTTCTTAGGTCTAAAGGTCTTAGCCTGGGTTCTGACCTGAGTTTTGCTTTTTATTGGCTGTGTGACCTTAGACAAGTTACTCTACCCTCTTTTTGGATTTTGTCACCTCTCAGGTGAGGATAACAATGTCTTCTTTTTTTTTTTTTTTTTTTGAGACGGAGTCTCCCTCTGTCGCCCAGGCTGGAGTGCAGTGGTCCAATCTCGGCTCACTGCAAGCTCCGCCTCCCAGGTTCACGCCATTCTCCTGCCTCAGCCTCTCCGAGTAGCTGGGACTACAGGCGACTGCCACCACGCCCGGCTAATTTTTTGTATTTTTAGTAGAGACTGGGTTTCACCGTGGTCTCGATCTCCTGACCTCGTGATCCGCCCGCCACGGCCTCCCAAAGTGCTGGGATTACAAGCGTAAGCCACCGCGCTTGGCACAATGTCTTCTAATAGGGTTGTTAGGAGGAGTAAATAGTAACTCTTATCGTAGAATGATAAATGCTGATTTAAAAAGACTTTTGTGGAATGAAATCTTACAATTAGATAATTGTCTTTTTTCTGAGTGGTATTGTTACCTTGTGAGAGAGTCTAGCTTTTAAAACAGCCTGCCTTTGCTGCCATTCTTTGAATACCCAGGGAGCTGACGGCGAGGCTCTCTAGGGGTACTTGATGGCACAAAACAGCTGCAGGGTGCAGGCCTGGGACAGGGAAGTGGGGGCTGCCCCTACTTTTTCCCTTCTCCACTGCCTGAGCAGAGAGAGAGTCACACAGAAGACTTGCACCTGCTGGGGGCCCAGAGTGGAAACTATTTCCAGCTGGTGCCCCTCCCCAGGCTTGAGGAATGGTGATTGTATTACAGTTTATAAATCAGGCCTCCCCACTGTCTAAAGGGGAAAGGCCAAAATTCTTTGCCCAATGTGTCTCCCCACTCCCATGAGATGATCCCTGCCTCCATATTTAGCCCCATCTTATTCCTAACTCAGGCATCTTTGCATCAGGAAACTGCTTGTGGTCTCTGCACCACCCACCCCACCCCCCAAAATATCCCTATCTCTCTCTCTCTCTCTCTCTCTCTCTCTCTCACACACACACACACATACACACACACACACACACAGAAATTAAGTGGTGATGGATGTGTTCATTAATTTGACTATAGTAATTACACAATGTATATCAAACCATCACACTGTATACCTTGAATATATACATTCTTTGTCCATTAAATATTTTAAAAGAAAAAGTAACAACAAAACACCCAGGCTGTTTCTTACAGCCAAGTTTTGCTGATGCCTGCCTGGGTCCACCAAGACCTACGGAATGAAAATCTGGATTTTAAATAAGAAAACCACAGGAAATTCTTATGCATACTAAAATAGGCAGCCCACTCAAGTGGTATAAGGCCGGGCGCGGTGGCTCACACTTGTAATCCCAGCACTCTGGGAGGCCGAGGCGGGCGGATCACGAGGTCAGGAGATCGAGACCACGGTGAAACCCCGTCTCTACTAAAAATACAAAAAAATTAGCCGGGCGTAGTGGCGGGCGCCTGTAGTCCCAGCTACTCGGAGAGGCTGAGGCAGGAGAATGGTGTGAACCCACGAGGCGGAGCTTGCAGTGAGCCGAGATTGTGCCACTGCACTCCAGCCTGGGCGACAGAGCGAGACTCCGTCTCAAAAAAAAAACTTAGCCCACATGTCACCTTCTCCAGGAAGTCATGCTGGACCCTCAAGTTCTGTGGTCTTCTGATAGTCCTTGTGCTTCTCTCAGTTCTTTCTTTTTTAAAATTTAATTTTTTTTTTTTTTTGAGACAGAGTCTCACTCTGTTGCCCAGACTGGAGTGCAATGGCATGATCTCGGCTCACTGCAACCTCTGCCTCTCGGGTTCAAGCGATTCTCCTGCCTCAGTCCCCAAGTAGGTGAGATTACAGGCACCCAGGATCCTGCCTAATTTTTGTATTTTTAGTAGAGACAGGGTTTTGCCATGTTGGCCTGTTGGCCAGGCTGGCCTCGAACTCCTGGCCTCAAGTGATCCATCTGCGTTGGCCTCCCAAAGTGCTGGGATTACAGGCATGAGCCACTGCGTCCAGCCTTAATTTGATTTTTTAAAAACAGAGACAAGTTCTCACTATGTTGCCCAGGTTGGTCTCGAACTTCTGAACTCAAGCAATCCACCTGCCTCAGCCTCCCAAAATGCTGGCACTACTACGCCCAGCCTGTCTCTGTCCTTTTCACATGGTTTGGGACAGGCTGTTAAGTGCCTGTCCCAATAGATTATGTCCTAATAGATTATGTCTCATTTCTATTCCCTGTGCCTAGCTCAGGATCTGGTACAGATTAGATACATAATAAATCTTTATTGAAGGAAAGGGAAGGGAAGGGAAACTCTCAGAGACAAATGCTATCTTCCAGTAGATCAACTGAGCATTGAAAAAGTAGCGTTTTGGAAAAGAATCTGGATTTAAATAATTTCTCTGCAAATGTGTTATGTTTCCTCTATGAGGCTCATTTTCCTCATCTCTAGAGTAAGGATAATGTTTACTTTTCAGGTTTAGTGTAAGGGTTAAAGGGTTTCATGAGATAAAGTAAGTGCGGTGCCTGGCTCGATGCCTGGCATATTCTAAATTGTGTAATAACTCACTGGAGGGCTATCTTTTGGAAGCAGAACTAGGCTTGTTCTGTACAGCTCCAGAGAGCAGAACTAGGCTCAATGGATGGAAGCTGCTAGGAGACAGAACTCAGTTCATCGACATCTGAGTGGAAGAAAGAATTTTCTAGTTGGCAGAATGAGAAGCTCTGGGAGGAGGTGAACTTCTATTATAGGGATATGCAAGCAGAGAGTAGATGCTCACCTGTCAGGGCTGATGCAGAGGGGACTAACTCTGTATGAGATTTGGGTGGAGTGAGTATGCAAAATCTGAAAGATGGGAGCCAGATAAGGCATTTCCATTCAGTGCCCTCCACAATTCATTATTCATATGGCCAACACTGAGGGCTTCCTCTAGGCTGGGTGGCCCTAAGTTGGGCGCTGGGGATACAGGGCTGGATTTGACAGAGTCTTTGTCATTTAGGAGATTACAGTCTAAATTTTGATCATTTATTGAGCAACTACTTTGTACCACATGCTCTAATCATCTCAGGAAACTTTCATTCTCACTGTTTTTCAAAGAAACTGAGGCTCAGCCAAAGTGGCTTACAGAAAGACTCACAGACCAATGAGTATTGCAGCCGGGATTAGAACTTAGTCCTGCTTGTCTCCTAAACCCTCTTCATATGACTCAAGGCTGCCTTACATCCTGACGTTGGAAACACTTTGCAGTCTCAGGGAGATCCTCAAACAGCACCCAAGGACCTTTTGGGTACCAAGTAGATGCTGATGAACAGAAGCTAAAAGGCTATGGTCAGCTGCAGGAGGACATGGACTCCCTGTAGCACGCTCTGTGCCCGAGTTCCCTCCAGCTGGGGCCATGCGGAGAGTCCAGGAGAACTTGCTGAGGTCAGACTTCACTGCTCACATGACCAGCCAAGCTGCCTGGGCCAGGGCTCCCTGAGGGAACTTGAAACCCGGCTGGGTTCCATCAGCTCCAAGAATAGCAGCTGACCCTACTCTCCCCAAGATGATGGTGTCCGATCAGGTTCCAGGAGGCCCCAGTGGACTCCCGACATCAGTGGCAGCAAGCTTTGACCTTGAAGCTGCTCTGGGGTGGTGTAATAACAGCAACATTCATTAACTGCCCACTGTGTGCAGGGCGCCTCCTGAAGTGGGGGACATCCTGTAAGGGAGGTCTAAGAAGTATGGAACCCATTTTACAGGTGAGGAAATTGGGGCTCAGAGATACTGAGAACTTGCTCAAAGTCACAGTGAATATGCGGCAGAGCTGGGTTGGAGCCTGGGCTCCCTCTGCCAGTGACCCTGCTTCTGTGAGGAGAGAAGAGCACTCTCAAGACCTCAGAAGACTCCTGGGCAGAGGAGACAAATCCCATCAGCTTCTAAAGGAATGAAGGCAGGGTGCAGTGCCTCACATCTGCAATCCCAGCACTTTGGGAGCTGGGAGTCTGAGGCAAGAGGATCGCTTGAGCCCAGGAGTTCAAGACCAGCCTGAGCAACACAGTGAGACTTCATCTTTAAAAAAAAAAAAAAGAAAGAAATTAGCCAAGCATGGTGGTATGCACTTGTAGTCCTGGCCACTTGGGAGGCTGAGGATCATTAGAATCCAGGATTTCAAGGCTGCAGTGAGCTGAGATTGTGCCAGTGCACTCCAGCCTAGGTGTCAAAGTGAGACCTTATCTCCAAATAAATGAATTAAAAAAAAGTTCCAGGCCAGGTGCAGTGGCTCACACCTGTAATCCCAGTACTTTGGGAGGCTGAAGTGGGTGGATCACCTGAGGTCAGGAGTTCGAGACCAGCCTGGCCAACATGGCAAAACCCTGTCTCTACTAAAAATACAAAAATTAGCCAGGCGTGGTGGTGGGTGCCTGTGATCCCAGCTATTCAGGAGGCTGAGGCAGGAGAATCGCTTGAACTTGGGAGGCGGAGGTTGCAGTGAGCGGAGATTGCGCCATTGCACTCCAGCCTGGCAGACGAGTGAAACTCCATATCAAGATTTGAGAGCATCAAATCTTTGAGAGTCTAGTGTTTGTACCACTAATCCACCAAACCTAGAGGGCTGCCTCTGACAAAGGGGGCCCGAGAGATGGTGGGCAGCCTGAATCTTATAGCCAGTGAGGTTCAAGGCAGACTTACAGTTAATTGATGGACTCGAGGGCACAAGTGAGCTGTAACTCTCTTGGTGCTAAATGCTTTCTGTGTTTCTCTGGTGTATCGGGAACTTCCCAGGCTCAGCCTCCACATGAGCACATAGTGGGATGGGATGGTGGTGGGATGAGGTGATGAAGAACTGAAGATAGGGCTGCTGCTAGGGCTGATTCATGGATGTGAGTCCTGCGCATTTGCAAGGGCCCCATGCCTGGTTTAAGCCTCTACTATCACTGTCTTGAAATTCTTCAGAATGTTGAACAAGGGGCCCTGCATTTTCACTTTGCACTGGACCCTGCAAATTATGTAGTTTATTTATGTAGCTGTTGGGCTGTGGGGTAGGAGGCAGCAGCCCCCGACCTGCAGTGCTCCTGGGACTTATCAGAGGCTTGTCAATCCATCAACTAATGGCTGAGTCACCAACAGACAGGAAGGAAACCAGACTAAGCCCCACCAGACAGGTTTGGCCTGTAACTGCAAATCCCTAAGAGACTGTAACAAGGCAAGGCTCTAAGGAGATTCTGGGGATAGAATTGGAACCCACGGAGGAGGGGCATGGTCTGAGGGGGATTTTAACTCAGTGTCAGAAAGATTTTCCTAACAGTCAAAATGTAATCATAATACATAAAATATACCTCAATAAAGCTGTTGAAAATGTAATCATCTTACTGGCAACTGACATTGAGTGCTTACTGTGTGCAAGGAGCTGTGCTAAACACTTCATTGAAAATATGGAGGATAGGCTGGGCATGGTGGCTCACACCTGTAATCCCAGCACTTTGGGAGGCGAAGGCAGGCAGATCATCTGAGGTCAGGAGTTCAAGACCAGCCTAACCAACGTGGTGAAACCCCCATCTCTACTAAAAATACAAAAAATTAGCCGGGCGTGGTAGCACACGCCTGTAATCTCAGGTAGACAAGAGGCTGAGGCAGGAGGATTACTTGAACCCAGGAGGTGGAGGTTGCAATGAGCTGAGATGGCGCCACTTCACTCTAACCCGGGCAACAGAGCAAGGCTCCGTCTCAAAAAAAAGAAAGAAAGAAAATATTGAGAGTGGTCAGGAAGAACATAGTCTCTGGAGCCATATTGCTCTACTGCTTATTAGCTGTGTGAGCTGGGGCAAGTTACTTGGCCTCTCTGTGTCTTAGTTTCATCATCCGGAAAATGAGGATAAGACTAATACGTCTCTCTCACAGGATTAAATTATTGTGAAGAATGGCCAGGCACAGTGGCTCTGTAATCTCAGCACTTTGGGAAGCCTAGGTGGGTGGATTGCTTGAAGCCAGAAGTTCGAGACCAGCCTGGGCAATATGGCAAAATCCCATCTCTACAAAAAATATGAAAACTGGCCAGGGCTGGTGGTGCATGCCTATAGTCCCAGCTACGTGGGAGGCTGAGATGGGAGGATTGCTTGAGCCTAGGAGGTCGAGGCTGTAGTGAGCCAAGATCATGCCACTGCACTCCATTCTTGAGTGACAGAATGAGACCCTATCTCAAAATTTTCTTGTAAGGATTAAATGAATTTACATATGTAAACACCTAGAACAGTGTCTGACATATACTAAGTACCATATATAAGTTAGTTATTATTTAATCCTCAGAACAATCCTATGATGGAGGTATTATTATTATTTTACATTATTCCCATTTAACAGACAAGTAAACTGAGCCTTAGAAGAGGTAAGTGACTTGTTGATCCCAGAGCTATTGGGTGGTGGAGCAGGAGATTCCGCTATGGGAGTTAGGTCAGACTTCATGATCGTCATGCCTAGTGCTTACACTACAGCAGGCATCTGGTGAGTTTTTGTTAAGTTAATCAATTAATTATTATTTCTTTCAGCTCTGAGATTCTAAACCTGTAAGAAATATGTGTTCTGGCCGGAGGAGGATGCACAGACCTAGACATCTTAGGATTTCTTACCAATTGTTGGCCGCAGCATAATCAAATATCAAGTATGTCCCACTCTAGGCCTTCTGAATTAATTGCCTGTTTGCTCCCTCTCCATCCCTGCAGGCACTGTCCAAGTTCTCGTCTCATCATCTCTCTGGACTCTGAATTCAGCAGCACTATATCCTAACTCATGTCTCTCACATCTGCACAGCACTTCACAGTGTACAAAGTGCTTTCAAATTCAATGGTTTGTTGGTCTGTGTGGCAGACTTTGTGGCACACAGCTCAGTACTCATTGCCAGGCCTCCAGACAGATCCCAGCCAGCGAGGACTTCCTGCCTCAAGAGGCCAGAGCCGACTGCATGGGAACAGGGAGTGCAGTCTGGATATGCCATGTGGGGGTGCTTATTGAGTTGTTGCTCTCTAGATGGAGTTTGGGGATTTTCTAAGCCAAAGCATGGAGTGAAAGGGGCCAGGCCCTCACCAGGGAATGTTCACTGCCACTCCTCACACTTACCATCTCAAATTCAAGACCCCTGCTGGGGGAGAAGTGGCTGAAGGCAGGCAGTCCTTTAGCTCCTCTGCAAGTTTAAAAAATATCTCAGCCGGCCGGGCATGGTGGCTCACACGTGTAATCCCAGCACTTTGGGAGACTGAGGCAGGCGAATCACCTGAGGTTGGGAGTTTGAAACCAGTCTAACACGGAGAAACCCCGTCTCTACTAAAAATACAAAATTAGCCGGGTGTGGTGGTGGATGCCTGTAATCCCGGCTACTCGGGAGGCTGAGGCAGGAGAATCACTTGAACCCGGGATGCGGAGGTTGCGGTGCGCCAGGAGTTCGAGACCAGCCTGGGCAACATAGCAAAACCCTGTCTCTACAAAAAATACAAAAATTAGCTGGGTGTGGTGGTGCGTGCCTGTAGTCCCAGCTACTTGGAAGGCTGAGGTGAGAGGATCACCTGAGCCCAGGAGGTCGAGGCTGCAGTGAGCCATCTGCACTCCAGTCTGAGCAAGGACAGAGTGAGACCCCATCTCAAATATAGATATAGATATAATATATATCTCCTGCATGCATTTGCAACTACAAAGGGCTGGTGCGCTAAACCTCATCCCTGACACAGAATGCATTTTTCCCAAATTGCCATCAAGGATTATATGCAGGATTTTGTAGAAAATACAGTGGAGTGCCACTATATCTACATTAAATACAGTAAGAGCAAACACTTATAGAGAGCTTACCCTGGATCAGGAACTGTTTTGAGTGCTTTATAAATATTAACTCTTTTGGCTGGGCATGGTGGCTCACGCCTGTAATCTGAGCACTTTGGGAGGCCAAGGCAGGCGGACCACCTGAGATCAGCAGTTCGAGACCAGCCTCGCCAACATTGTGAAACCCTGTCTCTATGAAAATACAAAAATTAGCCGGGCATGGTGGCGGGAGCCTGTGGTCCCAGCTATTCGAGAGGCTGAGGCAGGAGAATCGCTTGAACCCAGGAGGCAGAGGTTGCAGTGAGCCAAGATCGCGCCACTGCACTCTAGCCTGGGTGACAGAGCGCAACTCCTTCTCAAAAACAAAACAAAACAAAACACAAAAACCTAGGTCTTTTAATTGTCACAACCCTATGAGATAGGTACTATTTCTCTTTAATTTACAAAAACTCAATTATACTTGCTGTGGAGAAACTAGAGAAGGAAAGAGAAAGAGTAATACTATATTAAATATTATTTTACTCACATAGCATAGGCCCCAAGTGTGTCGTGAAAGAGGTTAATCTGCTGTTCCCTTCATTGGTCTCAGTTCCCAGGTGCCTCATAAAATCTTCAGTGTGGCGGCCTGGCGTGGTGGCTCAAGCCTGTAATCCCAGCACTTTGGGAGGCCGAGGCGGGCGGATCACGAGGTCAGGAGATCAAGACCATCCTGGCTAACACGGTGAAACCCCGTCTCTACTAAAAATACAAAAAAAATTAGCCGGGTGTGGTGGCGGGCGCCTGTAGTCCCAGCTACTCGGGAGGCTGAGGCAGGAGAATGGCGTGAACCCGGGAGGCGCAGCTTGCAGTGAGCCGAGATTGCGCCACTGCACTCCAGCCTGGGGGACAGAGCAAGACTCCGTCTCAAAAAAAAAAAAAAAAAAACTTCAGTGTGTGTGCATGTCGCCATACTAAGTATGGGTCTAGTGTGTAAGCCCCCAAGCAAGCCAATCTCTTTATCAGTTATCCACCGAAGAAACAGCAATCTGTTCCATTGCTAGAGGAAAACTTGGCTATGCTATTGGGAGATGGTTCTGTACTTTAGGAGTGATAAAAGGGGTTTCCAAAGATAATTCTGATTATACATTTTTTTTTTTTTTTTTTGAGACGAAGTGTCACTCTTGTTGCCCAGGCTGGAGTGCAATGGCGCCATCTGGGCTCACCGCAACCTTTGCCTCCCGGGTTCAAGGGATTCTCCTGCCTCAGCCTCCTGAGTAGCTGGGATTACAGGCATGCGCCACCATGCCCAGCTAACTTTGTATTTTTAGTAGAGATGGGGTTTCTCCATGTTGGTCAGGCTGGTCTCGAACTCCTCCTGGCCTCAGGTGATTTGCCTGCCTCGGCCTCCCAAAGTGCTGGGATTACAGGCGTGAGCCACCACAACCGGTCCCTAGATAAGTTTTGACTGAGCTGTAACTCATAGATAAGGTGACCAACCGTCTCGATTTGCCTGTGACTAAAGAGTTTCCTGGGATTGAGACTTTCAGGGTTAAAACCAAGAAAGTCCCAGGCAAACCAGGACAAGTTGGTCACTCTACCACAAAATACATCTCTGTATCTATTGTGAGGGCTCTGTTGACGCCATGGTCTATTATATTATTCTTTATGAGGCTCTCAGGAGAAATTCTTGTCTGGTCTACATACCAAGAATAGTTGTATATCCTCTAAGGAGTAAGTGGTTTGTTTTTATCCTGTGAACACTGTGAACTGTGTGAGTGAACAGGTTTCCCTTTTTGCCTTGGCTGCTGGAAGTCATAGAACTAAGTATGTATGACACAAATTTAGCTGCATAGGTCACTATGTTCTGTACTTTTTGTATTATTCCAGGCTCCACTTTTTCCCTACCTTGTTTTTTTTTTTTCTTTCAATTTTACCTTGCCCTGTCTTAAATTTAATGATCTTGTTTTATTTTATTTATTTTATTATTTTATTTTATTTTTGAGATGAAGTCTTGCTCTGTCACCCAGGCTGCAGTGCAGTGGCATGATCTCAGCTCACTGCAACCTCCACCTCCCAGGTTCAAGTGATTCTTCCACCTCAGCCTCCCGAGTAGCTGGGATTACAGGCACGCACCACCAAATCCAGCTACATTTTTTTATTTTTTATTTTTAGTAGAAATGGAGTTTCCCCATGTTGGCCAGGCTGGTTTAGAACTCCTGACCTTCAGTGATCCACCCACCTTAGCCTCCAAAAGTGCTGTTGATTACAGGCGTGAGCCACCACACCCAACCGATCTTATTTTATTTTAAATGTCTTTCTGGATCAAGGCAGGGTAAAATTAAACAGTTCTTAGAGTCTAGGGACTCTGCCATGAGTCACTGAATATATGGAATGATATGTAAAATTTATGTGTATAAACATATTTTTCTAGGGAGATGGAGCCATAAATTTTAATAATTTTCAAAGAAGTCTGCATCTCCCCCAAATATTAAAAGCCTCTGGTATAGGTGAATCAAGAAACAAATAAATGATGTTAGTTGGAAGCTTGAAAGTTTGACTTATAGTGCTGATATTTTAAAATGTTGCAATGATGGCATGGAGGAATGTTGGTGGGATGGAACACTGGAATGGCAGAGAGGAATGTTGGTGGGGTGGGGTGCTCCCCAGAATGGAATGACAACATGACAGAATGTGGTGTGCTAGAACATTAGTGTGTCAGAATATTAGGATATTCTAGAATGTTGATGTAACTGGGCCTACACAAATGTAGCTATGTAGGTCACTATGTTCTGCACTTTTTGTGTCATTCTAGGCTTCACTTTGTCCCTACCTTGTTTTTTTTTTTTCAATAGAACATCACCTTCCAGATGTCTTAGCATCCTCTTGCTTTTTTTTGTTTGTTTGTTTTGTTTTGAGACAGAGTCTCACTCTGTCACTCAGGCTGGGGTGCAGTGGCACGATCAGGTCACAGTTCATTGCAACCTCCACCTCCCAGGTTCAAGTGATTCTCGTGTCTCAGCCTCTCAAGTAGCTAGGTTTACAGGCATGTGCCACCAACCTCAGCTAATTTTTGTATTTTTAATAGAGACGGGGTTTCACCATGTTGGCCAGGCTATTCTCGAACTCCTGGCCTCACATGATCTGCCCGCCTCGGCCTCCCAAAGTGCTGGGATTACAGGTGTGAGCCACTGTGCCTGGTAGTATCCTTTTGCCTGTAGTTCAGTTGTATCTCAGGGTTGGGCTGCTATCTGATTCAGCCTCTAAATCTCCAACATTCCCTAGCTCAGTGCCCTGTAAGGGTCCAGTAAAGATCCAATTGGTGGTTCACGCCTGTAATCCCAGCACTTTGGGAGGCCAAGGTGGGAGGATCGCTTGAGCTCAGAAGTTCAAGACCAGCCTGGGCAATAAGAGAGGCCCCATCTCAAAAAAAAAAAAAAAAAAAAAAAAAAAAAGGTCCAATTGGCTGCTGGTACATGGGCTTGTGTCAGTTTTATTTTACACTGAGCCGCTTTTTCCTTTCTGACTGTGCTCACTCTCCTTCGAGATCTGTCTCAACTACCTTGCAGGCTCAGGACTCGGGTAGACTACCTTGTCCATTCCTGTGTCTTCAGTGCCCGGTTCAGGGGCTGCCCAGAGGGCATGCCAACCCTGTGGCTTAGTCAGGGTAGCCTGACTAGGCTCCTGGCCAGAGGCCTGTCTGCAGCTGGGACTCTTAGGGATGGAGTTCAGCTTCTGGAGCTGTTAGGCTGAAGGAGACTCAGGATCCTTGAGGTTAGTCAGGAGCAGGGGAGGCCAGATCAGAGTTTGCTGGGGGAAAGGTGAGGTTTCATTACCAAAAGAACCTAATCCAAAGGCCAAATCCAAGAGCTGGGGTAGGGCAGAGATTGGAGTCCAGAGTAGGAGCGGATGGGGAGGAGTTGGGGTAAGGGCTGGTCTCCTAGACGTTCACTCCTCCTTTGCTCCACGCACTCATTCGTGTGGCTGACACTTGCTGAGGCCTCCTCTGAGGCAGATCTGTCCGTGCCCTGGAATTAACAGTCCCTAATGGGGAGATAGACACATAGAAAATGACAACCCAGTGTGGTCAGGGCTATGACACAGAGAAGCTGTGGGAGACCTGAGGAGATCCCAACTCAGCTTGGGAGTCAAAAACAATTTCCTAGAGGAATACTGTCTAAGCAGATGCTGGAAGAAGTCAGGGAGGGGTGGGGGGCATTTTCAGATGGGAAGGCTGCCTCAAAAGCCAAAGTGCATGGAAATTTCCCAGTACCTACGTGTGGGCCTCAGATCAAGGTGCTAATCACAGACTGTTCAGTTCTTTGAGCCACACATGTTTGGTCTGTCCAGGTCTAATTACCTTCAGACTTTCCCCAGCTATTGCAATAACACACAAATTGAAGTCTGTTGCAATCAATTGCAACCAGGAGAGGATAACTGCATCTTAAAGTGTGGAGACATTTCCTGATTTTGAGAGAACAGAATTTTCTGGACGTGCAAAGCCTGCTACATCCCAGCCACCCTGCTGCCATGGCCTTTCTTCTGGGCCCACACATTAGCTAGGTACTCATCCCAACAGCTGGGTGGGCCATTTACTCCCGGGGTGACCATCTCAGTTACTTCAACTTTGAAATGAGCTCCTAATGGTGTGGGGAATGCTTACTAAACTGGGTGGCAAGAGAACTGTATTCAAACCATGGAGGCTTCACCGATGGCACTGTGTGAGGTTGGGTAGGGCATTTCTCTCTAGAACTCAACTTTCCTATCAGTGAAAAACCAGAAAGGATGCAAAGGGGCTAGGATCTCCCTGCCTTGATGGTCCATGTCTATGTCAAATGCTGGATGTCCTGTTTTTGGCCTGCTTCTTTGAAATAGAGGCCATGTGATAGCGTGGATTCTGGAGACAGAAGATTTAGATATGATTCTGGCTCTGACTTGCTTTGTAAGTCTGGAACAGCCATGAAACCCCCTCTGAGCCCCAGTTTTCTCATTTGGTAAACTGAGGTAATACCTACCTCACAGGGTTCTATGAGGCTCCAGTGAGCTAAAAGCAACATAATGATGACGATGACAATGATGATGCTGGTTGTGGTGGTGATGATGGTGATGATCTGTCTCCACAGCAGTCAATCTCTTGGAATGAATTATAATTGTGGTTGTTGCCAGGAAGTTACGAACCAGCTGCAGGGTCATAGAGAATGTGAACAAATCTTTGAAAGACTTCCCCATGGCGGAGCAAACATTCCCAGCAAGAGCTATTACTGAGGGGAAAAGAGGAATGAACTCGTGCCGACTAACTACGCCCATTTACTTCTTCCTGCAAGGTAGGTGTTCGTGTACCCATACTAGCTGGGTGACCGGTATATAAACCTTTCAGAGCCTCAGTCTCTTCACCTGTAAAATGTAATATTACCAGACTCAGAATTGGTGAAGGCTATAGTGGACATTGATTGCTCTGGGCCGCCCAGCATCCAAACACTCCCTATTTGGAGGAATTCCAAGCTATGTGGGAGCTGAAGGAAGCAGCAACTCCTCCTGACCCTTGTGGGCTTGTGATTGGCCAAGTCAATGCCCTACGTGGGCTTTGAGTCTGGTGGCAGTTAGCAGAGGGGCAAGGACAGTCAGAGATTACTTCAGGTGGCTGCAGTGGGGCAAGAGCCTAGCAGTGCAGTGGTGACCAGCAAGTATCTGTGTGGCTAGAGGCAGAGTCTGTCCTAAATACATAGTTCCCATGGCAGGACTTTGGCTGTGCCCAGCTGCCCTTGATTCTCGTCTAGCTTTGTGGTCTCCCTGTCATTTCAGTGAGACATTCAATAGTCCTCCAGTAAAGCCTCTTTTTGCTTAATTTTGCCAGAGGTGATTTCTGTTGTTTACAGCTGAGAATCTTGACTGCTACAGCGTAAACCCCATAACATGCCAGACACAATGCTCAGCATATAGTAAGCACTCAAAAAACTATAGACACACACACACGTGCGCACGTGTGCACAGAAACAAAAGTTCAGAGAAGTAAAATGATCTGCCTAAGGTCACACAGCAGGTAGTGCTATGGGGCTGGACATGGACATCTTGGTGCTACACTGCATTTAATTAATTAATTAATTAATTAATTTGAGACAGAATCTCACTCTGTTGCCCAGGCTGGAGTGCAGTGGTGCAATCTTGGCTCACTGCAATCAAGTGATTCTCCTGCCTCAGCCTCCCAAGTAGCTGGGGACTACAGGCACCCGCCACCACGCCCAGCTAATTTTTGTATTTTTAGTAGAGGCACGGTTTCATCATGTTGTCCAGGCTGGTCTTGAACTCCTGACCTCAAGTGATCCACCCATCTCAGTCGTCCAAAGTGTTAGGATTATAGGCGTGAGCCACCGCTCCCAGCTGGTACACTGCATTTAGATATCACTTTACTTCACAACACGTTGTAGAACCATGTATTATTAACATATTTGTTCGTAAGTCTCCAAACAACCTGGTGAGGCCAGAAGGGCTGGGATATTCTCGAGACAGAGAGGAAGGCATTAGCTCAAGGTAACCCTGTAAACAGTGGCGGCCTAGAATCCAGGTCTCAAGTCCACAGCCCAGGGCCGGTGCTCTGGTTGTGTTCACACATGTGAGCTCACACATGCACACGGTGCTACATTTTATGAAGCAGCTCCGTCTGAATACATGGCTACCTGGTGCATTAGCAAGCTGGGGTGATTCAGCAGCTGCCTGTGAGGCCATCAGGGAGGGAACACCATGTACCAGAACTTGCAGAAAGGAGTGCTTCTGCAGCTTCCATGTGATCTGGGGTACAGGGAAGTGGGGGGGATGGTGCTTGAGAAGTAGGATGGGAGGGAGGAGGGGATGGGTAGATTTGTCCTAACTTAGGGCCTCCTCTGGGCCCTAGTAGGGCCCACACTTATTGAGGGAGATTTTGATTCCTGCAGTGTTGGCAAAGTGGCTTAATTCGACTTAATGGAAGAAAAATGTGTAATGAATATGGATAATGCATACAATGAGGCCCCAGGGAAGGCTGGCTGGAGGAAGGGTGATGAGCTCATGATAAGTCTGAATGATAATCAGGCTGTAGCTCCAAGGGTGAGCCCAGGTAGAAGACATCAGGGACAACTTCTCCTCCCTAGGGGCCTGGGATCCTCCTGCTGACCTCTGTCCCCACCCTGCCCTGGCCTTCAGACCTTGACCTCCCACTTGGATAGAGTCAGAGAATGTCAGATTCACAGGATTCTGGCTTCACAGGATTAGAATCAGGCTCAGGATTCCAGAATTACAGACCTTTAGCACCACATATGTTAACAATAGAAAATTTCAGAATTGAACAATCTGACAATTGGAGCCCCTTGGGAAGAAATCTAGGAGATCTTTCCCCAACTTTAATAACAATAAATAACATCTGTCGAGCACATCGCAACTTCCAAAGTCCTTTCACATCTGTACAGACATCGCATAGGGGTGGGTGGTATTATACCTTCAGCTTAAGTATTGTGGAGAAGATCAAAATGGGCTGGCTGGCGGATTGCTTGAGCCTGGGAGTTCGAGACCAGCCTGCACAACTTGGCAAAACCTCATCTCTACTAAAAGTACAAAAATTAGCTAGGTGTGGTGGTGTGCGCCTGTAGTCCCAGCTACTCGGAAGGCTGAGGCAGGAGGATCACTTATGCCAGGGAGGTCAAGACTGCAGTGAGCCATGATTGCACCACTGCACTCCAGACTGGGTACAGAGCAAGATCCTGTCTTAGAATAAAAATAGCCCGGGTGTGGTGGCTCATGCCTGTAATCCCAGCACTTTGGGAGGCCGAGGCGGGCGGATCACGAGATCAGGAGATCGAGACCATCCTGGCCAACACAGTGAAACCCCGTCTTTCCTAAAAATACAAAAAATTAGGGCTGAGCGCGGTGGCTTACGCCTGTAATCCCAGCAACTTTGGGAGGCCGAGGCGGGCGGATCACCTGAGGTCGGGAGTTTAAGACCAGCCTGACCAACATGGAGAAACCCTGTCTCTACTAAAAATACAAATAAATTAGCCGGGCATGGTGGCACACGCCTGTAATCTCAGCTACTCGGGAGGCCGAGGCAGGAGAATCGCTTGAACCCGGGAGGTGGAGGTTGCGGTAAGCCAAGATTGCACCATTGCACTCCAGCCTGGGCAACAAGAGCGAAACTCAGTCTCAAAAAAAAAAAAAATTAGCTGGGCGTGGTGGCGGGCGCCTGTAGTCCCAGCTACTCGAGAGGCTGAGGCAGGAGAATGGCGTGAACTCGAGAGGCAGAGCTTGCAGTGAGCGGAGATCGCGCCACTGCACTCCAGCCTGGGCGACAGAGACTCTGTCTCAAAAAAAAAAAAAGAATAAAAAAATTAAAAATTAAATAAAATGGGCTGGTCTTGCAGGACAAATTCTATTTTCCATATGCCAAGGTTTTGATACCCTTGTCTTCTGTAGTTATATAAACACTTCTATTTGGTATAATGTGTTCAAATTCTCTGTTGTGTAAATTCTGTAAGGTCAAGTATGGTTTTTCGGGATGCATTTTGGCATATTGCAACGCTCAAAAATATGACTATCATTGTTGCATCAGCATAATCAGGGTTGGTACATTCTGCGATAGCTTTTTGGCAGGTTTTATCATCCAGCACTATTTTCAGTTCACAAAGGACTTAAACAACATATCCAAGAATAGATTTAAAGTCACTAATGTAAAGACTGAACTTCAAGTTACTTCAAGGGTTAGTCAGCACATGTTCTGATTTTCTTTCTTTTTTTTTTTAGACGCAGTTTCGCTCTTGTTGCCCAGACTGGAATGCAATGATGCAGTCTCAGCTCACTGCAACCTCCACCTCCCAGGTTCAAGCGATTCTCCTGCATCAGCTTCCCGAGTAGCTGGGATCACAGGCATGCGCCACCACGCCCGGCTAATTTTTGTATATTTAGTAGACACGGGGTTTCACCATGTTGGCCAGGCTGGTCTCAACCTCATGACCTTAGGTGATCCACCCGTCTCGGCCTCCCAAAGTGCTGGGATTACAGGCGTGAGCCACCGCGCCCGGCCACATGTTCTTATTGTCTTAGAATAAAAAGTTAAACTACCAAAGATACGGAAAGAAGAAAAAAAGCAAACATAAGCTTTGGTGGATAGGAGCGCATAATGAATGCCACACAGAGGGGTGGTTGCGGGGAGGGCGGAGGAGGTGCTTGGAGGGAACGAGGGAACCTGTGCTTGGGATTCTGCCAGTAACGGGCTGCGAGGGGTCTGGGGCAAATCCCTCACGCCTCTGGGTCGCAGTTTTTCCCTATTTCAAATTGGGATAATAATTCTCACCCTTGGTAAAGTTCGGGAGTTGATCAGCCCGGGAGGACATCTGCAGCCACAGGACAAAGAGCTAAGAGAGATGGCGAAGGGGGAGGGGTGTGGAACCGCAGGGAGCTGCGAGGGGCTTACGGCTTCCATGGTAACCTACCGCAGCTTGGAGAGAAGGCGGGGTCTGAGAGCCCGGAGCTGGAGGTTTAGAAGATGAAGGTTTCACAATGAAGCTCCCTACTTCCCGGAGAAAGGCCTCCTTGGAGATAAGGCTGGCTGCACGACAGCAGCCCTCTGTGCTGGACAAGCAGTGATTTTGCCCTGTGCTTGAATAAATAAACCATAGCACTTTCCACACTGTATTTAACTGTCTATTTAACCTAGCAGTCTTCCTCCAGTAGCCTGAGAATTCCCTGAAGGCAGGAATTATGACTGATTCATTTCTTTGTTCCTAGAGCCCAGGACAAGACCTGGCACACAAAAGATAGTCTGTTGGTTAGTGGACTGTGGCTGAGGGTGGGGCTAGAGAGACCTACTTGTCCAGAGCCCTTGGAACCCTAAGGGGTACTCTCTTTAAAACAGAAAGTCGGGGGGTGGTGGGGGGTGGGGTGCAGTAGCTCATGCCTGTAATCCCAGCACTTTGGGAGGCCTAAGTGGGCAGATCACCTGAGGTCAGGAGTTCAAGACCAGCCTGGCCAACATGGTAAAACCCCGTCTTTATTTAAAAAAAAAAAAAAAAAAAAAATTAGCTGGTCATGTTGGCAGGTGCCTGTAATCCCAGCTACTCACAAGGCTGACGCAGGAGAATCACTTGAACCCGGGAGGTGGAGGTTGCAGTGAGCCAAGATTGAGACATTGCACTTCAGCCTGGTTGACAGAGCGAGACTCTGTCTCAAAAAATAAATAAATAAGTAAAATAAAATAGAAAGTTGACAGGATAGAATGCTTCCTCTACCTGGATGAGACCCTTCAAGTATTGCCATGGTCCATCAAGGTTAAGTTCAACCCCTGCTTCCTCCGTGAAGTCTTCCAGACTGTTTCTTTTCTTCTGCCTTAGAATCTTTGCAACTCTAACGGTCCTTACCCCACATCTTGGCATTTGTTTGGGATCTCTCTCTGACTGTTCTCTAGGGGTTTCACGGGTCAAACCTACTCTTCATCTCTAGTAAGTAAGGTCTGAAAGGTGGGGTTGCAGGATTTTTTTTTTTTTTTTTTTTTTTTTTGAGATGGAGTCTTGCTCTGTCACCCAGGCTGGACTGCAGTGGCGCAATCTCAGATCACTGCAACCTCCTCCTCCTGGGTTCAAGCGATTCTCCTGCCTCAGCCTCCCGAGTAGCTGGGATTACAGGCACCTGCCACCATGCCTGGCTAATTTTTTGTATTTTTAGTAGAGACGGGGTTTCACCATGTTGACCAGGCTGGTCTGGAACTCCTGACCCAGGTTATCCACCCTCCTCGGCCTCCCAAAGTGCTGGGATTATAGCCGTGAGCCACCATGCCCGGCCGTATTCTATTCTAAGGGCTTGTCACAGTGGTGGGCCCACAGTGTGTCTTCAGTCAATGCTCTCAGAGTGGGTCATCTGCTGTGGGTGGCCTTGATCCTGTGAGGGATGGAGAAGGTATGCAAGGAGCCCTTCACACCCCTGTGAGTGTTCCACACACGAGACTTCCCAGGTGGGACCCAGGGTTCTGGGACCGAGGAAGGCATGGAGCTCTCCTGGGCTGTGGCCTGCAGCCTGGCTTTGGCTG
The DNA here is from genome assembly GCF_028878055.3 of Symphalangus syndactylus. NCBI lineage: Eukaryota > Metazoa > Chordata > Mammalia > Primates > Hylobatidae > Symphalangus > Symphalangus syndactylus. The sequence continues at coordinate 42,188,290 of NC_072434.2, read as the reverse complement.
CCTTGTGCCCTGGCCCCTGAGCCAACAGGCACAGACCAGGAGGAGCAGTGTCATGAGTCAGGCAGTATAATGGCCTCCCCCTGACCAGAGGACAGATGTCTAGGGCCCGAGTCATTTCTTGTGGATACATGAGCCATCACTGTCCTTTAGACATCTGAAGGATCTGCAACCAAAGGGCCCCAAAGGCAGAGATCCTGAATGGCAAACTTCACTTCAATGTTACAGAGAACAGGGAGCAAGTGCTCACAACAGGTGTTGTCGAGTTCCTTTCTATGCTTGAAACCCTTTCCTGTGGCTCCCTTTTGCCCTCGGGATAAAGACCAAGCCCCTTAATATGGCAAAGCCTTCAGGACTTGGCTCATCTACACTTCCAGCTTCATCTCTCACCATTCCCACCTTGTGTCTACCCAAACTGAACTACTTATTGTTACCTGAAAGAACCATATGGTCTCTCTTAGCTGTAGGTCTTTGTGTATGCTGTTCCTTCTGCCTTAAATGCTATTCCTCATCTTGTACCAGAAACCTCCTTTCACCTGTTGGTGGGTCCTTTAAACTTAATCCAGTTATTGCTTACTCCAGGAGGCCTTCCCAAAGTCTTTGGCTGGATTAGGGATCTTCTGTAAATGCCTGTAGCCATGAGCTTCTTGAAGATAGGGATCAGGACCTCATTTAGCCAAGATTCTGGCAGAAAATCATTGTCAATCAATGTTGAATGGACAAACAAATGTGAACGTCTGAGAAAAAACACCTAGCAGGAGAGCTGTAAAGGGGAGTGGAATGTTCTAACGTTTCCGAGTTCCAAGATTCAACATTCTCTAATTCTGGGCTGAAGATTCACTCCCCTCCATCCGAAGCCCACTCTCCAGCTAGCTCCTCCGCCCTGTGCCCTCTGAGTGTTTGTTCTCAGGCAGGCACACACACACATGTTCTGAACATAACCGGGAAAGCAATTTACAAGAAATAATTGCCGGTCGATGTGTGCTTGGGAGCAGCGGTGAGCTCAAACTATTTCTGTCTGCGCATCAGCCCACCCAGCTTCCTCCCACTGTGGCTGCCCTGGGGGAGGGGCTCCTATCACACAGCGTGGGCAGTTTGTTTCTAATGCAGGACCCAGACTAGCCAACCCCAGTGACAGCCGGCTCTGAGCCTTGATTGAATTCAAAGGAGAGGAGCTGTTGGGGGGCAGGGAGGAGCTTTATGAGGCCTAGGATGTGTAGGTCAGCAAAAGCAGCACGTACATTCCCTTTCTCCAACTGTTGGGGAAATTCTACCAGGTCTTCAGGGCCTTGCTCAGTGTGCGGTCTCCCCCAGACCTCTCTGGCTCAGAGTCCTCAAAGCTTGTCTTTGTTCTTGCAGAGCCTGTTGTGCTCAAAGGGTGGTCTCAGACCAGCATCATCAGCATCACCTGGGATTTGTTAGAAATGCAAATTCTGGGGACTTACTCCTGACCTACTGAGTCAGACGCTGGGGTAGGGGGCCAGCATTCTGTGTTTTAACAAGCCCTCCACGTAGCTGATTCTGATGCAGCCTCGAGTTTAAGAACCACTGCCTTAGGCCGCGGATGACCACTTGAGTGTTTGGAATGCACACAGCATCTCCCCCTTCTGACTGCGAGCAGCCTAAAGGCGAGGGCATTATCAGATTCTTTCCTGAAACCTCCCAGTCTCCCTTGAAAGTGTTCAGAGAAAAGTTGGATTTTTCCGATGAGGATACCAAGGACAGAGAAGGGATTTGTCCTGTGAGGGGTCGCAGAGAGCGTCAGGGACTAAACATCCCAATAGCATCCAGCCCCACCACATATATACAAGTACCCTAAGCTCTTCCTGTAACAAATAACTTGCAGTTCCTGGGCCACGCTGGCTCTCTCTCACTGTTGTGAACAAGCTGTATTCTGACCATAATGTTTTCCGTTCCTGTCTCACCTGGAAACTTTGAGTCATCTTTGATGATTCAGCTCAGACATCATTTCTTCCTCCCTAAAGCCCCATGAAGGGCCACCACTGGGCCTCCTGGCCATTTGTGTGCCTGCCTTGTCCTCCATATGAGCCCCTTGAGGGCAAAAACTGTCTGATTCCTCTTGTTTCTGGCAACCTGCACAGGTCCTAGAATAGAATGGATACCACTAAGTGTACAGTAAATGGACAAGGGTGCTGGGTTTTGAGTGCTGAAAATAGGCTGGGCACAGTGGCTCACACCCGTAATCCCAACACATTCAAGACCAGCCTAGGCAACATAGCAACCACCCGTCTCGATAAAAAAAAATTTAAAAATTAGCCGGACACAGTGGCACGCACCTGTAGTCACAGCTACTTGGGAGACTGAGGCAGAAGGATTGCTTGTGTCAGGAGTTTGAGGCTGCAGTGAGCTATGATCTCCACTGCACTCCAGCCTGGGTGACAGAATGAGACTATCTCAAAAAAAAAAAAAAAAAAAAAAGAGTGCTGAAATAAAAGAGCACACACACACACACACACACCACCACCACCACCACCACCAACAACAACAACAACAAATGAAGCAAGACCAGAACCAAAATCTCTTGACTTCCAGCCTAGAACACTTCTGTGGGTGACTCACCCTGTCTTGCCAACCCATCATGTACCCTTTGGCTGCCTCAGGCACAGGTATCTAAGAGTGACTCTTTCACTGTTGCCAAATCCAGCAGCAGGTCATGTCACTGTCTGAAATGTCAAGAGCTACTTTTGGTGGCTGCTGAGCTGCGTTTCCACGGTCCTTGTCTTGCATTCCCAAGGCGAAGCCTAAAAGCCATTGCCAAAGTTAGGAGAGCAGCCAGGAGGGAGGGCTGGCCGTCAGCATCTTGCCCTAAGATTCCTTTGCGATCAGATTAATAACAAAACATGTTAAAAATAATAATAATAGCTAACACATAGTGCTTTCCATTTGCCAACACTTTTCTATGTACTTGCATGGACTCAGTAATTTAGTCCTTCCCCAAGCCCTATGAGGAAGGTACTACTAAGATTCCAGCTTATATAGATGAGAGGACTAAGGCATAGAGGTTACCTAGCAAGTAAGCGACGGGGGCAGGATTTTAACCAGGCATTTGGCTCCAGAGTTTTTCAGTATTACATAGTTTACTGTTATTGTCCATTTGTAATTTAAAAAGTCTTTTAGCAGGATTACTATGTTATCATCCATTGGTAATTTAAAAAGTCTTTTAGCAGGCCAGGTGTGGTGGCTCACACCTGTAATCCCAGCACTTTGGGAGGCCAAGGCAGGCGGATCACTTGAGGTCAGTAGTTCAAGACCAGCCTGGCCAACATGGTGAAACCCCATCTCTACTAAAAATACAAAAATTAGCCAGGCACGGTGGCACACACCTGTAGTCCCAGCTACTTGGGAGGCTGAGGTGGGAGGATCACTTGAACCCGGAAGTTGGAGGTTGCATTGAGCTGAGTTCATGCCACTGCACTCTAGCCTGAGTGACAGAGCAAAACTCTGTCTCAAATAAAAAAAAAAAAAAAGTCTTCTAGTAATTTAATGTTTATGAAGTGAGTTCAAATCCATCACCTCACTGAACACTTGCAATAACCCAGCAAGGGGACTGAGGGTCAGGAAGACAAGGGATTTTATCAAGGCCACATAGTGGCAGAGCCCACCCTCTGGAGCCTGTATTCAGTCTGATAACCATTCATTCATTCATTCATTCACTGATTATTATTCTTTTTTTGTGATGAGGTCTTTCTTGCCCAGGCTGGAGTGCAGTGGTGTGATCATAGCTCACTGCAGCCTTGACCTCCAGGGCTCAACTGATTCTCCTGCTTCAGCCTCCCAAGTAGCTGCAACTACAGGTATAAGCCACCACATGTGGCTAATTTTTAAATTTTTTGTAGAGTCAGGGTCTCAACTGTGTTGCCCAAGCTGGTCTTGAATAAGTGGGCTCAAGTGATCCATCCACCTTGTCCTCCCAAAGTGCTAGGACTACAGGCATGAACCGCTGCTCCCTGCCCCTATTCATTCTCTCACTTACTTAGCATTCACTCCTTCATCTACCTAAGAAATAGAATGATGGCTGAGCCCTGTGCACACCATACTCCCTCTCTATCCGTCCCTCTGCAAGGGGCTTACTCCAGGATGGCGCACTCCAGGGTGAGGCAGAGCTGCTGAAGAGACAGAGATCATCCCCCTCTGAGGGCTAATCATCTTCTCAGGGCTCCTAAATACACCTACTGTGCGGCAGGAAAACCATGTCAGAGTTCTCTGACTTCCCAGTTGGGTGAGGGGCTCCTCTGTGCCTTCAGAGGCCCCAGGCTTCCACCCGATTGCATGGAGTTGTTACTGACCATTTTTCTAGGAGTCATGTCAAAGTTCGTTGGCCCACAATAGGCCAAGCAGAACAGTATGGCAGGGTCCACAGCAGGGCTAGGTATCTTTGCTGGGAGAAGCCCTCATTTATCATGCTAGGCTCTAAAGTCCTTTCCCACTCCCACCTTTCACTGAAGAGACTCCAGAAGGGGATGGTGTGGAGACATTTATTGAATGTTTATGGGACTGGTCCACATGGGTCAGGGTTGGGTACAGAGGCTTCCTCAGGGCTGCCTGGAATGTCACTGGTGGTCACTGTGGCCATGAAGCAATGATGGAAGAGGCGTTTGGAGTTCACAGCCTGCCCCTCATTGCTCTCCAGCTGTGGGTTCAAGCAGGGGTAACTCTGCTGGAGAGGGCTCACTCTTGGCACTTCTGCTGCCATGCCTGTGTTCACACCTTGGCAGTCAGGAGAAACCTCCTCAGGGCCTGGAAAACAGCAAACTGGGGGTGTGGGGCTCTCTTCTTCCCCATCAGGATCACACTTCCCAGCTGACTTCTCTGGTGCCTACCTTGGGCAGTGCATTGTGGTCAGAGCTTTAGAAGCATCATTTGTTTAACATGTATTTACTAACAATACACCACACCATGCACTGAGAGCTGTCAGTGTTGCTCATGAACTTGCAGTTTGGTGGAGGAAACAGATAAGAAACAATTGTTAAGAGCTACGAAGACTTGACCTTCACCATAACCCTATGAGGTAGGTACTATTAGAAATCCATTTTATAGATGAGAACACAGGATTATCATACAGCTAGTATGGAGAAGAGTGCTGGACATTTTTAAAACATAGATTGTTCTCACTTTGAGAATAGATTCCATGCTTCTCTTTGTTGAGTGACTTATCTTCTCTCTTCCTCTTAAATCAAAACTTGAAAGGAAGTCCACTTGGCCTTATTATTCTCTACCTTCCATTCATGACTTGTTCAGCTGCAACTTACTTGGTTCTGCCCCCACTATACCTTCAAACTATTTGTCACTAAACCCATGGTCACTTCTAAATCCTTATCTCCCTTGTCGGGCACGGTGGCTCACGCTTGTAATCCCAGCACTTTGGGAGGCCGAGGCGGGTGGATCACGTGGTCAGGAGATCAAGACCACGGTGAAACTCCGTCTCTACTAAAAAAAATACAAAAAATTAGCCGGGCGTGGTGGCGGGCGCCTGTAGTCCCAGCTACTGGGAGAGGCTGAGGCAGGAGAATGGCGTGAACCCGGGAGGCAGAGCTTGCAGTGAGCCGAGATTGCGCCACTGCACTCCAGCCTGGGCGACAGAGTGAGGCTCCGTCTCAAAAAATAAATAAATAAATAAATATATAAATCCTTATCTCCCTTGACTTATCAGGAACATTTAACATTATTTATTTATTTTAAATTTTACTTTACCAGTTATAGGACTCTGGTTCTTTTTTCCTTTTTCTTTTTTTAATCAGGAGCATTTGACACAATTGAACATTTCTGTCTTTCTAGATAAAAAGTGTATCAAGTGTTTAAGCCAAAAATTCGAGTCATCTCTCACACCTTCTACCTCGGCCCTTTCAAAAAGCCAGGTCCTGCTGGTTCCACCTAATAGCCATCTGTGGTATCCACCCATTTCTCTCCATCCTCAACTCTATCACCTTAGGTCGGGCTTTCATCATCTTCTGCCCAGACCCCTGGAACGGCCTCCAGTGGGGGCCCCTCCATCACATCCTCCGTGCTGTAGCCAGAGAGATCTAAGATCTTTCTAAGATCAAGTGAGTCTATGTACTATTCTTTCTGAAAGCTTTCAATCTCTTTCCATTACCTGTGCTCCTTGAGATGGCATCTCATTGTGGCTTTAATCTGCATTTCCTTAATGACTAATGAAGTTGAACATATTTTCATGTGCCTATTTGCCACCTATATGTCCTTTTTTAAAAACATTATTTTATTTTGAGATAGGGTCTTGCACTGTTGCCAAAACTGGAGTGCAGTGGCTTGAACATGGCGCACTACAGCCTTGACCTCCTGGGCTCAGGTGATCTTCCCACCTCAGCCTCCTGAGTAGCTAGGTTTATGGGTGTGCACGACCACATCCACCTTTTTTTTTTTTTTTTTTTGTAGATACAGGGTCTCATTATATTGCCCAGGCTAGTCTTGAAGTCCTGGGCTCAAGCTATCCTCCCACCTTGGCTTCCCAAGTTGCTGGGGTTACAGGCCTGAGCCACCATGCCTGGACATTTTAAAACATAGATTGTTCTCTGTTCCTCTTTAATGAAGTGTCTGTGCAAGTCTTCTGCTCATTTTCTAATGGGATCATTTGTTTTCTTAATGTTGAGTTTAGGGTATTCTTTATATATTTTGTTTTATTTATTTATTTATTCATTTATTGAGACGTATCACTCTGTCACCCTGGCTGGAGTGCAGTGGCGTGATCTCAGCTCACCACAACCTCCATTTCCTGGGTTCAAGTGATTCTCCTGCCTCAGCCTCCTGAGTAGCTGGGATTACAGGCTTGTGCCACAAGACCTGGCTAATTCTTTTTGTATTTTTAGTAGAGACGGGGTTTCGCCATGTCAGCCAGGCTGGTCTTGAACTCCTGACCTCAAGTGATCCACCCACCTGGGCCTCCCAAAGTGCTGGGATTACAGGCATGAGCCACCACACCCGACCAATCCTTATATATTTTGGATAAAAGTCCTTTGTCAAATATGTGAATATATTCTCCAGTCTGAGGCTTGCCTTTTCATCCTCTTAACAGGATCTTTCACAGCATTAAAATTTTGAACTTTGATGAATACTGGCTTATCTTTTTAAAAATGTATTGTGCTTTTGATGTCTTGTTTAAGAATTCTTTGCAAAACCGCATGTCATGAAGATTTTTCCCTGTTTTCTTCTAAAAGTGTTAGAGTTTTTTGGTTTACATTTAGATATTTTTTGAGATAATTTTTGTACAAGGTGTGAGATCTAAGTAAAGGTTTATATTTTACTTATGGAAGTTTAGTTGTTTTAACACCATTTACTGAAAAGATTGTTCTTCCCCAGTTGAATTGATTTTGCACCTTCGTCAAAAATCTGTTGGACAACCTTATGACATCAGTCTACTTCTGGACCATATTTTGATCCATGAATGTGTCCTCCCCTCCTCTAATACCGCACTATCCTCATTACTGTTTATTATTGTTGCTATACAATAAGTCTTAAAATTGAGTAGTGTGATTTCCTCCAACTTCATTATTCTTTTTCAGTATTACTTTAGCTATTCTAGTCCTTTTGTCTCTCTCTATATAAATTTGAGAATTAGCTTATCTATCTATTATCTATCTATCTATCTATCTATCTATCTATCTATCTATCTATCATCTATCTATAAAACTGCCATTTTGGCCAGGCACAGTGGCTCACACCTGTAATCCCCGCACTTTGAGAGGCCAAGAGGGAGAATCGCTTGAGCCCAGGAGTTCAAAACCAGCCTGGGCAACATAGCAAGAACCCATCTCTACAAAAATAAAAAATTAACAAGGTGTGGTGATCCCTCTCCAATTGTGGGGGTCTGAGCAGCTGCCAGTCAAGCCTTCCAGAAGTTACAAGACCTTGGCTCAAGTCCTCATTCTGGTATTAAACATTGTGCTACTTTGTGCCAAACCCTTCTCTTCTCTGGATCTCAGTTACTACTTCATAAAATGGAATCAAAAATACAACTGGCCTAATTTTCTGTTTATTTTCTGTGAATTCTTTTCCATTGAGCTCCTTGGGAGGCTGAGGTGGGAGGGTCACTTGAGCCCAAGAAGTTGAGGCTAGATTGTGCCACTGTACTCCAGCCTGGGTAACAGAGCAAGGCCCTGTCTCAAAAAAAAAGGGCAGGTTGCAATTTTTATGTTTACTATGTTGAGTTTTGCCATTCATGAACATAGTGTATTTCTCCATTTTAGGTCTTCTTTGATTTCCTTCATCAGCATTTTGTAGTTTTTTTGTTTGGTTGGTTATTTTTAGAGATAGGGGTCTCCCTCTGTTGCCAGGTTGGAGTACAGTGACATGATCATAGCTTACAAGTGAGCCTTGAACTCTTGGGCTCAAGGGATCCTCCCACCTCAGCCACATGCCATCAAGCCCGGCTAAGCATTTTGTAGTTTTCTTTTTTTTTGAGACAGAGTCTTGCTCTGTCACCCAGACTGGAGTGCAGTGGTGTGATCTGGGCTCATGGCAGCCTCCGCCTCTTGGGCTAAAGCAATCCTCCCATCTCAGCCTCCCAGTAGCTGGGACTACAGGCACACGCCACCATACCCTGCTATTTTTTTTTTTTTTGTAGAGACAGGAGTCTCGTCATGTTGCCCAGAATGGTCTCAAACTCCTGGGCTCAAGTGATTCTCCAGTCTTGGCCTCCCAAAGTGGAGGGATTTTGTAGTTTTTAACATACAGAACCTGTACATGTTTTGTTAAATTTTACCTAAGTATTTCATTTATTTTAGAGTAACTGTAAATGGTATTATTGTGTTTTTAGTTTGGGTTTCTAATTTTTTGTTAGTAATATATATAAATACAATTGATGTTTGGTTTTGACTTTACTGTGACCTTGCTAAACAAACTTATTTCTTTTTTTTTTTTTTTTTTTTGAGACAGAGTCTCACTCTGCCGCCCAGGCTGGAGTGCAGTGGCGCAATCTCTGCTCACTGCCAGCTCTCCCTCCAGGGTTCATGCCATTCTCCTGCCTCAGCCTCCCGAGTAGCTGGGATTACAGGCGCCTGCCACCACGCCCCGCTAACTTTGTTGTATTTTTAGTAGAGATGAGGTTTCACAATGTTAGCCAGGATGGTCTCAATCTCCTGACCTCATGATCCACCCGCCTGGGCCTCCCAAAGTGCTGGGATTACAGGCGTGAGCCACTGCGCCCGGCCCAAACACACTTTGTTCTAACAGGTTATTTTGTGCATGTTTTATAGACTCCTTGGGATTCTTGGTTATTTAAGCTTTCATTTTTTTTTTTTTTTTTTTTTTATTATACTTTAGGGTTTTAGGGTACATGTGCACAATGTGCAGGTTTGTTACATATGTATCCATGTGCCATGTTGATTTCCTGCACCCATTAAGCTTTCATTTTAAGGCATTCCAACTGGTACAGGGATTTACTTCAACCTTCTCTCTTCAATACAAGAATCCCCTTAGTGCTGGGCGCGGTGGCTCACGCTTGTAATCCCAGCACTTTGGGAGGCCGAGGCGGGCGGATCACGAGGTCAGGAGATCGAGACCACGGTGAAACCCCGTCTCTACTAAAAATACAAAAAATTAGCCGGGCGTGGTGGCGGGTGCCTGTAGTCCCAGCTACTCGGAGAGGCTGAGGCAGGAGAATGGCGTGAACCCGGGAGGCGGAGCTTGCAGTGAGCCGAGATTGCGCCACTGCACTCCAGCCTGGGTGACAGAGCGAGACTCCGTCTCAAAAAAAAAAAAAAAAAAAAAAAAAGAATCCCCTTAGCTGAATCCCATATTTAGCCTTTTCCTGATTACCTTCCATGGATAGAGGTGCTTTTTTAACAAACAAAACAAAACAAAACAAAACAAACCCAAGGATTACAAATTTGTGAGTGAAATATGGCCCAGAGTGATGGAGTTCTTTTTGCAGTATTTCAGGTATACTCTAAAAAAGTTCTACCTTTATTGACTCAACATCCATCTCCCTATGGCTTTCTCCACTGATTTCAGCTCTGTTCTCTTGATTCTCATAAAAATGTCTGATCCTCTTGTCCCAGAACAACCTTACAGAGATCTGAGGCCCTAGGCTGTGAGCCCGGAGTCTCCTCTGTTCAAGGCCAACTATCCCCAGCTCTTTACCTAATCCTCACATGACCTGGTTCCCAGATCTGAAGTAGTCAACTGCCTCTGATCATCTGATTGGTCAAAGTCCATCTCACATTATGGGGCTCTGAGCAACTGGCCAGCCAGGGCTCTGGGGAATCCCTTGGGCTTCCAGGAGTTACAAGACCTTGGCTCAAGTCCTCATTCTGGTATTAAATCATTGTGCTACTTTGTGCCAAACCCTTCACCTCTCTGGATCTGTTACTACTTCATAAAATGATGTAGAAAATACAACTGGCCTAATTTTTCTATTTCTTTCCCTTTGAACTCCAAGTTCTGAAGGATTTTGTCTACATAATAGACTGCATTTATTAAGTACTAATTTTTTCCATTCTGTATTAATCAAAGAGCTCTGATCAGCAGGAGAGCACCTATGTTAATTACCCCCCTGGAACTGATATAATTCTAGCTCAAAGAGAAGAAACTTGGTCCGTGTAAAACCTTTGCAATATTGTAGCCAGCTGAGGCAACAGAATTGCTTGAACCTGGGAGGCAGAGGTTGCAGTGAGCCGAGATGGCGACATTGCACGCCAGCCTGGGCAAGAGGGTGAGACTCCGTCTCAAAAAAAAAGAAAAAAATTGTTGGGCTGGGTGCGGTGGCTTACACCTGCAATCCCAGCACTTTGGGAGGCCGAGGCAGGTGGATCATGAGGTCAGGAGTTCAAGACCAGCCTCTGGCTAAGATCAGAAACTCCGTCTCTACTAAAAATACAAATATTAGCCAGGCGTGGTGGCAGGGGCCTGTAATCCCAGCTACTCAGGAGGCTGAGGCAGAGAATTGCTTGAACCCGGGAGGCGGAGGTTGCAGTGAGCCGAGATCACACCACTGCACTCTAGCCTGGGCAACAGAGCGAGACTGTCTCAAAAAAAAAAAAAACAAAAACAAAAACAAAAAACCTTTGCAATATTGGAGATTGCTCAAGAATCCCCACTGCTATGTTTGGGGACCCTCAGGAAATTGGAAACCAAAGTTGGGAACCTACAGAGTAGACGATAAAAAGTTATTTCTGAGATGTGATGGCTGGTGAGTTCTATCCAACTGAAAGTTAATATAGATCATCACTCCTTTGCTTCCAGACCTTATACTCTGTTAATGTGACCTGAGGTTCCACTCACTTTTTTTTTTTTTTTTTTTTTTAGCAATTACATTACATTTTTGGCTTATGCGGGAAGCTGTTAAAAAAAAAAAAGGTTAGGCCAGGCGTGGTGGCTCATGCCTGTAATTCCAGCACTTTGGGAGGCTGAGACAGGTGGATCACCTGGGGTCAGGAGTTCAAGACCACCCTGGCTAACACAGTGAAACCCCATTTCTATTAAAAATACAAAAATTAGCCGGGTGTGGTGGCAGGTGCCTGCAGTCCCAGCTACATGAGAGGCTGAGGCAGGAGAATTGCTTGAACCCGGGAGGTGAAGGTTGCAGTGAGCCAAGATCACAACACTGCACTCCAGCCTGGGTAACAGAGGGAGATTCTGTCTCAAAAAAAAAAGAAAAGGTTTTTAAAAAAAGAAAATGGTATGTTTGAGATTGCCAACATGTGAAACTTGAAGCGCCTAATAATAATGAAAATGAGAGCTACTAATTGTTAAAAGCCTACTATGTATTTGAGACCAATTAAATACCAGTAAGCATCACTTCTAGTTACTGCAACAACTTTCTTAGTAGCTATGATGGTACACATTTTAGAGTAAACTGAGGCTGAGAGAAAAATGACTTGCTTAAGGCCACACACTGACAGCAGCAAGGCCAATATTAGAACCAGGTTTTCTGGCATCTCTGCCCAGCGCTGTGCCTTCCCTCCTTTCTCCAAGGACCTCTGTGGCCAGTCCCCCATTACCTGGGGTTCTCAACCCTGAACATGGGCCTAGCCTGTGGTGACCAGCTTGGAAAGGAGTTCTCAGGTTTTCCCCCTGTTTGGAGGAGCCAAAACAAACTCACCACTGAGTGAAGCATGTTTGGTTCCTTGGTGTTACCTCTCAAGTATGGTTAATTAAAAAGCAGTGGGCTCTGGGGTGACATGACTGAGCCTTCCGTGGAAGGTGGGAGGGGCTGATGAAAGTCTTTCTGCAGTATAGGGGCAGCTGCTACAGGGAAAGGTCTCTGGCTGGGAGGCAAAGGCTTGGCCACCAATTGGCTGGGTGACCTTAGGCACATGACTGCCTCTCTCTGGGCCTCAGCTGCCCCATCTATACAGTGAGAGCATCAGACTTTACTTCTAGGAGCCTTTGAGTTCTAGTTGATGAGAATGGCTGACTAATGACCTCTTCACCAACACCTTTCAGAAGAGGATAAGAATTGGACTCCTTAATTTTTCCCCCAGTGTTTTAGTATCTTATTAAATGTACCTAGATATCACCTCTACACTCACCTCACTGACCTCATCTGCAAAATGGGAGTTGATAATCATCACCAGGCAGAGTAGCTGAGCAGTTTAAAGGGGATGATGTGTTTGAAGTCCTTAGCACAGTGCCCAGCTCAACAGTAGGAACTCACTTTTCTGATCTAGCCAGTTCCTCACAAAGTACCAGAATAAGAAAGTTATGGTCTCCATTGCCATCCCAAGTTTGGGGATGGAATGGGTGTGAGGGTGATGGGACAGAGTACAGAATGCCTGGGCAGGGGAAGAAGCCTGTTTCAGAAACTGCTTTTCCATTTACACTCTGCTCTTGCCAAGGCACTCCCCATCCCACCCTTGCCTCCATACTCAGAGCCGAGGACCCCAAGGGACAGTGCAGTCATAGGCTTTAGAGTCTGGGAGATCTGGGTTGACATCGCAGTGACACATGCTCACTGGCTGTGTGGACTTAGTTCATTTCCCTTGGCTGAGCCTTGGTTTCCTCTGCTATAAAATGGGGGTAAAGACCTCTCTCCATGTCTTATTGAAGGGCAAGAGAGCAAACAGAAATGAAAGTCTGTCAACAGTAAAGCTCTGATGAATGTAAGATAGTGGGCCTGTAACCATCTCAGATGCAGAAGGAAGCTCCTGGGTTGATGCTTTGGGTGCAGAGGGAAGGAGAGAACAACACTTAATGAAGAAGAAGGGGAGGAACTAAGAGCTGAGTTTGAGCAAAAGGCAGAGAGAGCCTAAACCTGTTATTTAGTAAAAGGTCAGGCAATGCACTTTTCTTCTTAAAAATAAGAAGCAAAAAGCAAGAGGACATGCTGTCTCAAATCCTCGTGACTGAATAATCCAGCCGGTGGCTGAGCAGTGAAAAGCGGGAGGATGGTTTCCATTCACAGGGCCAAGGGATGAACTGTATTCCCCTTGAGCCAGAAAAGTAGGATCTGGGGGATGGGTAGGGCGGGGTGAGATTAGCAGCACAGAGCACAAGCCAGAACATCCCACAGTCCTGCTCTAGGAGGATGGAAAGAGCAGGACTTTGGAGGCAGAAAGACACATGTTTGATTTCCAGCTCCACAATCACAAGCTACATATGACCCCTTGTGCAAATCATCTAAGCTCTCTGAGACCTGATTTTTGCATCTGTAAAATGGGTTATAATGAGACCTACCTCATTGGGATAGCTGGAAAGATTAGAGGAGATGGTGCGTGTGAAATTTCAAACAGTGTCTGGCACACTGTAGGGATGCCCCTTTCACAGCAACAGGGATAAGGAGAGGAAGGAGGGTGAAGGGGAGAGTTGGCTCTGTCACTCATTTGGTGACTTTGGGTCTCAGTTTCCTCATCTGTAAAATGAAAGTAATAACATGATCTATACCCTACCCAGTTACCATAAAGAGCAAATAATATGGTACATTTAGAGCTAGTTCATTCCTTTTACCTATATGGTATCAATATTTCATTATTCTATTATACCACAGTTTATGATCCATTCCTCTACCTATGGACATTTAGTTTCCAATATGACAGGTTCTTAAGATGTCTGTCTTTATGAAGCCTCTCCTAATGCAACTATTTCTTTAAGGCAGCTAATTAGAAGTAAAATTACTGAGTAACAGGGTATATATATAAAACTAACAATTATATAATATTGATAATTAATTATGTAATAATGAAATATATTATATATAATAATTATATATTAATATATCATATATAATTATATTTTAACATATCTAATATATAATTATGTATGATATTATATATTATTATATATATTATTTAAATTGATATTGCCAAAATTCTCTGTAAAGTGGTTGTACCAATGCATACTCTTACCAGCAGTATATGAGAGTACCTGCCTCCCCCACCCCAACCTTCCAACCTTCTCACTTTTAATATGATACATTTTTGGGCTTTTGCTAATTTGCCAATGTAATTTTTTTTTTAATAAAGATTTTTCTTTTTTTTTTTTTTTTTGAGACAGGGTCTTGATCTGTTGCCCAGGCTGGAGTGCAGTGGCTGATCTTGGCTCACTGCAACCTCCACCTCCTGGCCTCAAGCAATCCTCCCACTTTAGCTCCCCAAGTAGCTGGATCTACAGGCATGCGCCACTATGCCTGGCTAATTTTTGTATTTTTTGTAGAGATGGGTTTCACCACATTGGCCAGGCTGGTCTCGAACTCCTGACCTCAAGTGATCTGCCCGCCTCCATCTCCCTAAATGCTGAGATTATAGGTGTGAGCCACAGTGCCTGGCCTGGATGTATCATTTTTGAATTGCATTCCCCTGATTATTAGTAATGTTGAGCATCTTTTCCTGTGCATTGGGCATTTGTATTTCTTTTTTAACAAATTACATTTTTCTCATCTTTTAAGGTGTACTTATATCAATCCTGCCTTGTTTTATATATAGTTGATTCTCATTATTCATGGTAGTTATATTCTACAAAGTCACAGCAAACACTAAATTAACAAATACTGAATTATTGCTCCTAGGGGAAATACAAGGTTATGTTCCTGTGAGCCTCTGGTCACATTTTTGTCAACTGATCAATATGTAACTTTGTTTTTCTATGTGTGTTTCTGTTTAAAGCGACCTTATTTAATATGTTATTGATTCATTAACACTGAACTCATGGCCAACAGCACTATAACCTAAAACTCATGTCTCTAAAACAAACAAAAACAGGCCGGGCACAGTGGCTCACACCTGTAATCCCAGCACTTCAGGAGGCCAAGGCGGGCAGATCACCTAAGTTCAGGAATACAAGACCAGCCTGGCCAACATAGTGAAACTCTGTCTCTACTAAAAATACAAAAAAAAATTAGCTGGGCATGATGGTGGGTGCCTGTAGTCCCAGCTACTTGAGAGGCTGAGGCAGGAGAATTGCTTGAACCTGGGAGACGGAGTGAGCTAAGATCGCACGACTGCACTCTAGCCTGGGTGACAGAGCAAGACTCCATCTCAAAAAATAAAAATAAAAATAAACCAAAACAAAACAGTGAAATCACCCATTAAAAATAAAAAAATACAAAAACCATGGCACTAAATAGACTGAGAAAAAGACACTTGCTTATACCATGAGAGCTGCAAAGAGAAGGCAGAGCATACCTTATTCAATATCACCTAGGATACATGTGTAAATCAAATTTTTTGCTACTCTGTGTGTGCCCACATTTACAAATGACCTCAGAATTGCCTTGAGTATTGATGTTGACATTACAAGTAAATTTTAGCAAGTAGAGAAATTTGCAATACAGAATTGGAGAATATGAGGACTAATTGTGTGTGTGTGTGTGTGTGTGTGTGTGTATAGATATTTAATGTAATACAATATCTTTGCAGCCCATCATTTGTTTTTTGTTTTTTTTTTTGTTTGTTTTTTTTTTTGAGATGGAGTCTTGCTCTGTCCCCCAGGCTGGAGTGCAGTGGCGCATCTCGGCTCACTGCAAGCTCTGCCTCCCGGGTTCACGCCATTCTCCTGTCTCAGCCTCCCGAGTAGCTGGGACTACAGGCGCCCACCAACACGCCCAGCTAATTTTTTTGTATTTTTAGTAGAGATGGGGTTTCACCGTGTTAGCCAGGATGGTCTCGATCTCCTGACCTCGTGATCCGCCCGCCTCGGCCTCCCAAAGTGCTGGGATTACAGGCTTGAGCCACCGCGCCCGGCCCCATCATTTGTTTTTTAACTTCACATACAGTGTCATATTATTTGTACTTGACATAGGGACATTTGCCAATCTTTCCTTTATTTTTTAGAAAATTATACATTTTATACAAATTCATATATTTTAATTAGTCTGTTTCTGGACTCTTTCTAGTCTAGGTTTTTCAACTTTAGTACTCTATTCTCTACTCTAGGGTTTCTCAACTGGTACTATTGACATTTTGGGCCAGATAATTCTTTGTTGTGAGGTACTGTCCTCTTTATTGTAGGCTGTTAAACAGCATCCCTGGCCTCTACCAATAGTTATCAATAGTATCCCTTCCCCGATTGTGACAACCAAAAATCTTTACAGACATTGCCAATTGTCCTAGGGAAGCAAATTTGTACTCAGTTTAAAACCACTGCATTGCCCAATTCTATTTGTCAATTTCTGTGCCAATATCACAAAACTTATATTTTTAAACAGAAATCCTGTATTTTAAAAAATGTCCTGCTGCCTGATAGAGCAAGTCCCTCCTCTTCTTTGTTTTCCAAAATTGTGTTGTTCACTCTTGCACCTGTATGCCTCTAGATTAACTTAGAATTAATTTGACAAATTCCATGAAACATTTTTATTTATTCTTATGTATAGGTTAATTTAGGAAGAACTGGCATTTCTATGATATTGAGCCTTTCTATCCACATACATGCCATATCTCCCATATAGTCAGGTTCTTTTATGTCTTTCATTAACCTCTATAAAAGGTGAAACCAGCTGGGTGTGGTGGCTCACACCTGTAATCCCAGCACTTTGGGAGGCCAAGGCAGGTGGATTGCTTGAGGCCAGGAGTTTGAGACCAGCCTGAGCAGGACAGTGAAACCCCATCTCTACTAAAAATACAAAAAATTAGCCAGGTGTGGTGCTGCGCACCTGTAGTCCTGCTATTCAGGAAAATGAGGTGGGAGAATCACCTGAGCCCACGAGTGCAAGGCTGCAGTGAGCCATGATCACGCCACTGCATTTCAGCCTGGGCAACTAGAGTGAGACCTTGTCTCAAACAAAACAAAACAAAATGTTGAAGCCTCAGTTGTCTCTGGTCTCCACCAGGTTGGGTCTATGTGCAGACGTTTTTCTTTTCCCCTGCCACTGCCTCTCAGGTCTTTCTCACTCCAAGGGGAGCCAGCTGAGTCCTTCCACCCTCAAAAGTGACCCCTCCTGCTTTTCGCTGCTCAGTCACAGCTGGATTATTCACAGTCATCAGGATCTGAGAAGGGTTCTTGTGCTGTTGCTTGTTGTATTTTTATTGTTAACTTGGAAAATTCGTGTTTACAAATGATGGCATTCAGCCCTCTCTTTCTGAGACTTAGCTACTACCCACCTTGCCCCTTCTACCTCCCCAATGCCTCCTGTCACCCTTACTTCTTCTTCTTCTTCTTCTTTTTTTTTTTTTTTTTTTGAGACAGAGTCTTGCTCTGTCACCCAGGCTGGAGTGCAGTGGCGCCATCTCTGCTCACTGCAAGCTCCGCCTCCCGGGTTCACGCCATTGTCCTGCCTCAGCCTCCTGAGTAGCTGGGACTACAGGCGCCCACCACCACGCCCAGCTAATTTTTTGTACTTTTATTAGAGACATGTTTTCACCGCATTAGCCAGGATGGTCTCGATCTCCTGATCTTGTGATCTGCACGCCCTGGCCTCCCAAAGTGCTGGGATTACAGGCGTGAGCCACCGCGCCCGGCCCCACTTTTTTTTGAGACACAGTCTTGCTCTGTCTCCCAGGCTGGAGTGCAATGGCGCAATCTTGGCTCGCTGCAACCTCCGCCTCCCGGGTTCAAGCGATTCTCCTGCCTCAGCCTCCCGAGTAGCTGGGATTACAGGCGCCTGCCACCACACCCAGCTAATTGTGCATTTTTAGCAGAGACAGGGTTTTGCCATGTTGGCCAGGCTGGTCTTGAATTCCTGACCTCAGGTGATCCACCTCCCTTGGCCTCCCAAAGTACTGGAATTACAGGCATGAACCACCACAACTGGCCGTCAACCTTACTTCTTTTGCTTAGCTTAAATTTCTCCCCCAGGCTGCCTGGCCTTATTCCCTGTGGTGCCCAGTGTGAATGACCCTGTCACTGCAGAGGGCTCACTCAGTCCTGCCCACACACATGTACCCACTACTTACCCTATGCTGGGACAGCCTTTCTCCTTTTTTTTTTTTTTTTTTTTGCCTTAGCAACTTCTTCACTAAACTCAACACTAACTCAAGTATCCTTCCCTGTTTGAAATCTTCCCTACACTTTGTATCAAACAATTTTGTGCTTAGTTATATACTTGCACAGACCCAGTGTGGTGACTCGAGGCAGACAGATGTGAGCTGTATTTCAGCCCACCACTTATTAGCTATGACAACTTAAGCAAGTCATCAAAACTCTCTCAGTCTTGCTTTTCTCATCTGTAAAATGGATTTAATAATACCTATTTTGAGCATTGGCTACCAAACTATACTGAAAGATCTTTTGCCAATAGAGACTTACTTCCTTTCTTCCTTCCTTCTTTCCTTCCTTCCTTCCTTCCTTTCTCTTTCTTTCTCTCCCTTCCTTCCTCCCTCCCTCCCTCCCTCTGTCTCTCTCTTTCTCTCTTTCTTTCTGAGACAGTCTCGCTCTGTCGCCCAGGCTGGAGTGCAATGGCGCGATCTCGGCTCACTGCAACCTCCGTCTCCCAGGTTCAAGCGATTCTCCTGCCTCAGCCTCCTGAGTAGCTGGGATTACAGGCACGCACCACCATGCCCGGCTAATTTTTGTATTTTTAGTAGAGACAGGGTTTCACCATGTTGGTCATGCTGGTCTTGAACTCCTGACCTTGTGATCCACCTGCCTCGGCCTCCCAAAGTGCTGGGATTACAGGCGTGAACCACCGCGCCCAGCCCAGAGACTTGTATCTCTCATAATACCTTTCAGGAAGTTGTCAAAATGTGTGCAAAAAAGGCTTGTGAAAAAGCAACACTTTATTTTTTGCTCCTTAGAGGCACTTGATAACCTATACTAATGAAGAAATGTGTAGTCTGGAACATCAGATTATTTAAAAAAAACACATACACACAATAAAAGCACTTGTATTTCGTTTCTGATAAATTATGAGTTTGGAAGCAGCAAATTTTAAAAATTAATTCTATTTTGTTTGAGTTAATATTAAAATCAGTTTGCATTCCCAAGGCTAAGATTAAAACATCATCTTAGACAATCCACAACATGGATTAATCTTTGTGTGACAAATGGAGTGTCGTCTACATTAAATTATTTTGACAAACAATGTAAACATGAAGAGTTTAGGATGGAAATGTTTAGATCACGAATCTCCTGAAAAATGTGCCGCTGCTTCTGCATATTCCAGGAATAGTCATGAGGCAAATGTTCCAAACATCATCTCTACATTTCTCCCCCTGAAAAGGTGCTAGTCTACTGAATACAAGGACATCACCTGGCAACTTCCTTACCTGCTGTCTGTAAGCTCAAGCCCGGGTCCAACTTTGTGTGGGGCTTAGAGCTGATGAACAGGTAGCAGAGCACACAGGCGGTAACAATGAAGGCGAGAAGGACCACTGCTGCTATGGACAGGCCTATGAGAGCGCCAATGCTGGGAAGAGAAGACCACATGGGAGCTGAGAGTCAGGAATGGACTTGGGAGACATGTTATAGAAGTGCTGTAGCTAGGCTAGAATGACTCTGCTGGGAAGAAAATGTACAGAATAAAAATATTTAAAAAAAAATTTAGGCCAGGCACAGTGGCTCATGCCTGTAATCCCAGCAATTTGGGAGGCCAAGGCAGGCAGATCACTTAGGATCAGGATTCAAGACCAGCCTGGCCAACATGGTCTAAATACTAAAAATACAAAAATTAGCCGGACGTGGTGGTGGGCTCCTGTAATCTGTAATCTCACCTACGCGGGAGGCTGAGGCACGAGAATCACTTGAACTCGGGAGGCGGAGGTTGCAGTGAGCCGAGATCGTGCCACTGCACTCCAGCTTGGGTGACAGAGCAAGATTCCATCTCAAAAAAAAAAAAAAATTAGTGTTGTGTTGTAGGAATCAGCTTTGACTTTTGTTTTGTCCCTACTTATCTTAAACAAGTTCTCTATGCTTCAGCATGGGAAAGAAAGTACACCAACTATACGCCAAGGACTCACCACCAAGGACTCATACCTGACCCCACTCAGCAGCACCATCTCCTTCCCTCCCTACTTTCCTCACCTGCTCCCACCCCAGGGAGCTGGAGATGGTCTTAGGGGACCCCCACACTGCTGTTTCTTAAGAATCAAGACACATATAGTAGGCCTTAGTTAAAAGCCAGCTGTCCTTCCAGCCTTAGGCAATTTCTTTTCTTTTTGTTTTAAGACAAGTTCTTGCTCTGTCACCCAGATTGAACTGCAGTGTTGCCATCTAGGCTCACTGCATCCTCAACCTCCTGGGCTCAAGCAATCCTCCCACCTCAGCCTCCCAAATGGCTGGGACCACAGGCATGTGCCACCACGCCCAGCTTATGTTTTTGTAATTTTTGAAGAGATGGGGTTTTGCCATGTTGCCCAGGCTGGTCATAAATTCTTGAGCTCAAGCAATCTACCCACTTTGGCCTCCCAAAGGGCTGAGATTACAGGCATGAGCCACCATGCCTGGCACCCCCTCCCACTCACCCCCCCTCCTTTTTTTAAAAAAGAAAGAAAATAGAGACCAGGTTTTGCTATGTTGTCCAGGCTGGTCTCAAACTTCTGGCCTCAAGCAATCCTCTCACCTCAACCTCCCCAAATGTTGGGATTACAAGCATGAGCCAACCGTGCTCAGCCAAGCCTCAGGTAACTTCTGACCCAACCTCCATGGTTCTGCTGACAACATCAGTGTCAACTCCATGTCTCAAATACCTCCACTGCTGGTCCCTCACCCTCCAACCTCACTGCCTCTGCCCAAGTCAGGCCTTGGTCACCTGGTCTGAAGGAAGAAACAGCTTCCTTTTTTCCTCCCACAACACTCAACACAACACTTCTGACACCAGATGTATGGGAGGTTTTTCCCCACACATCAAGCAATTCTCCAGCAGACACCATCAATTCTGGCACCATCTCTAGGCAAACAGTGTCAGCTCCCACAGGTTACAGGCTCAGTCCCACAAGACTCCCTCCTGCCCTCCCATACCAATTGCAAGTAGTAGGTTGTCACCTATACTTCTGACCCACCAGCTATAAATCAGTGTGCCCATTGCCCCTTCCTTGGGGTTGATTAATTTGCTAGGACAGCTCACTGAACTCAAAAAAACACTATGTTTACCAGTTGATTAGGAAGGATATTACAAAGGATACAGTTGAATGGCCAGTTGGAAGAGATACATAAGGCAAGGTATAAGGGAGGGGCATGGAGCTTCCATCTGGTCTCCAATCACACAACCCTCCAGGGACCTCCACGTGTTCGGCAATCCAGAAGTTCTCTAAACCCTGTCTTTGGGATTTTATGGAGGCTTCATTACATAGGCATGATTGATTACCACTGGTGATCAGCTCAACCTCTGGGCCCTCTCCCCTCCCTGGAGGTTGGAGTGAGGTGGGGCTGTAAGTTCCAGTGCTCTAATCACATGGTTGGTTTCCCTGGCAACCAGCCCCCATCCTGAGGCTCTCCAGGAGCCCACCATGAGTCATCTCATTAGAACAAAAGATGCTCCTATCACCCAGGAAATTACAAGGAATTCAGGAGCTCTGTGTCAGGAACTGGGGGTTCAGAGACCAAATTTTAGAACAAATGATGCTCCTAGCATCTCTATCTATAAGGGCTTTAGGAGCTTCAACTCAGAAACCAGGGGCAGAGACCAAATATGTATTTCTTTTTTTTTTTTTTTTTTTGAGACGGAGTCTTGACTCTCCTGCCTCAGCCTCCCCGGTAGGTGGGATTTCAGACCTCAAGTGATTCCCCCGCCCTTGACCTCCCAAAGTGCTGGGATTACAGGCGTGAGCTACCGTGTCTGGCCAAGACCATGTTTAATCAGCCTTATCCTCCCATTGTCTAGGCCCCGGCATATGGTTGGCAGTTGGTAAATATCCTTTGGTACCTACTATGTGTCAGGTGTTATGGAACACTCTCCCAATGAGAAGGCATAGGTGGCATCAGGCTTTGTCCTTGCCTACCCTTTCTTCTCTAGCTCTCCTGCCCATTTTCTTCCCTGACTCTGGCCCCAGACACCTGCCCTTGCCACTTCTGCAGGATTTCCCTCCCTGTTAGTTAATGGCTAATTTCACTCAACCAAAACACCTGAGAGCTTTGAAGAGCCTGCCTTCCCATGGCTAAATAAATTATTGGACATCTCTGCAATGGAACAGTATAGCACATATAGAGACCTTATTAATAATAGAGATGTTTTCAGGCAGGGCGATGTGGCTCATACCTGTAATCTCAGCACTTTGGGATGACAAGGCAGGCGGATCACTTGAGTCCAGGAATTCAAGACCAGCCCGGGCAACATGGTGAAACCCCATTTCTACAAAAAATACAAAAATTAGCCTGTCATGGTGACCACATGCCTATAGTCTCAGCTACTCAGGAGGCTGAGGCGAGAGGGTTGCTGGAGCCAGGGAGGTGGAGGCTGCAGTGAGCCATGATGGTGCCACTGCACTCCAGCCTAGGTGACAGAGCAAGACCCTGTCTCAAAAAAAAAAAAGTTTTCAGATCTTTTAGATTTTAATATGTTTTGTTTTGTTTTTTGAGATGGAGTCTCACTCTGTCGCCCAGGCTGGAGTGCAGTGGCGCAATCTTGGCTCACTGCAAGCTCCGCCCCCCAGGTTCATGCCATTCTCCTGCCTCAGCCTCCCAAGTAGCTGGGACTACAAGCACCCGCCACCATGCCCGGCTAATTTTTTGTATTTTTAGTAGAGACAGGGTTTCACCGTGTTAGCCAGGATGGTCTCGATCTCCTGACCTCGTTATCCGCCTGCCTCGGCCTCCTAAAGTGCTAGGATTACAGGCGTAAGCCACCACGCCTGGCCTAGATTTTAATATCTAAGATAATGGATAAATTTTTATGAACTTATTGATGATATTAATTGAAAAGAGCAGGACACACTACTAATTACATGGCATAACCCCAATTTAACTAAATAAGTATACATATATGCATAACTATACACATGTACACATGAAAGGTTGATGGAGATACAACAACTAACAGGCTGTCTCTGGGTATAGTTCAGGATGTGGATGTCCTGTCCGGGGCCCCTTGGATCTTATCATTGTGAAATATTCTGATACTCTGGCCAAAGTTTCCTTCTTTTTCTTTTTTTTCTTTTTTTCTGAGACAGGATCTCACTCTGTCACCCAGGCTGGAGTACAGTGGCACCATCATGGCTCACTGCAACCTCAACCTTCCAGGCTCAGGTGATCCTCCTGCCTCAGCCTGTTGAGTAGCTGGGACTACAGGCATGTGCCAGCACACCGAGCTAATTTTGATATTTCTTTGTACAGACTGGGTTTCACCATGTTGCCCAAGGTTGTCTCCAACTCCTAGGCTCAAGCAATCTGCCCGCCTTGGCTATCCTGGCCAAAGTTTCTACTGCAAACAGCTGTTACCTCTTTGTCTGAGGGGTTTCTTGGGCCCAGAACAGGCTCTGTGGACACATTGGCAAGTCAATAGTGCAGGATAATCAATGCCTTCCTTACCCCACCAGCCCATGACTGATGACTGACAGAAATTGTCAGCTAAATATCCAGCTTCCTGGCCATCAGGTGGGATAACCCTGAGGAGTACATTCTACACTGGCTGGCAGAGTTTAAGCTCCAGTTACCTCTGGTGTAATTTGCTTGGTAATACACCCATTGTTGGCTTCTTCCTCTCCCTGTCTCACTTTCTCATCCTCTACCAGTGATTTTTGGGATCACTTTCCACATAAACTACTTGCCATCAAATCCTCATCTCAGAGTCTTCTGGTGAATCCAAGCTTAGACACTGGATTACTCATGACTTCTTTCTCTTTTCGTTTCTCTTGTCCTTTTCACATTTTTTACATTGAGTGTGTAGGGCTTTTTAGTTTTTTAGTTACTTTAATTAAACACTGTTTTCTCATTTGAGATATGCTTACTGTTCGTAGGGCTGTTATCTAGGAGAATTGTGCTTCGCTTGGGGCCCGTGTGTGGGACAACTCTGGGTTCCTGGATGGAAAGGGGCCTCTAAGAGAGGCCCTTTGAGGAGTGAGGGGGAGAGTTTTGTCTGTCCCTGTCTACCATTCTTTCTCCAGCTTTCTTGCCCTCTTCTTCCCTGACTCTGGGGTGATACATTCCAGATCGGAGGTCAGTCAGGGGGCAGGCACTGTCTCTGCTGGTCTGTCCTGGTGACAGAGGAACCAAACTCCAAGGACAGAGTTGGGAACAACAGGGTAGGCTCCAAAGAAGGAAAATCTGTACTTAGCATGAGATGAACTTCAAATGATCAGAGTTGTTCCATGGTGAATGTACTGCCTCAAGCAGGGATGAGTCCCTGTCATGGGAGAAGCTTGTGCAGGACACATGAATGAGTTATATCTTTCAATGAAGTTAGAGATTCCTACCCTGGGTAGGAAATTGGATTAGAGAGCCTCGAGTCTTCGAGGATTTTACCGTTCTGACTCTGAAAGATAAAAACCCACTGTGACTCCTAAGAAAGAATTGGAGGGACAACCTAACAACCAAGGGCTTTGGAGTCAGGTAGTTTTAAGTTCAAATCCTGATTCTGCCACATTTAAGCTGAAAAATCACTTTACCACTCTGACCTTCATTTTCTTCATTTATAAAGGTTTCTATCTCACCAGGTGGTGGGAAGGATGAAATGAGGTGCTGTAGACACGGTCTGACCACAAACTCTGCCTTCCGGCAAGGCTGCTGTCTTCTGGCTCACACCCTGGTAAAAAAACAGAACTAGTGATGGAGGAGGGTGTTTGGCAAGTGGACCAGACGGTGTGACAGCACCAACTGCCTCTCCACAGGGTGTCTTCACTTCCTGAGGCACAATTTCAAAGACAGCAATTCTCCTTGAGCACTGTCTCTCCCAGGAAACAGTGCTTACCTGGAGATTTTGATGTCTTTTTACTGACTTGCATGAAAAGGGCCAAGTGGAATTTACAGCAAAACAAGGTCTCCGCCCTGCAATATCCGGGCTCTGTTAGGAGCATGCCGGAAGGGTTATTTCAAGGTTCAGAGCACAGTGATGCCCGAGACATCCTGAGGACTTTCGGTTCCTCTCCTGCACTTTGCAGTTGTCTGTGGTATTTATGAATCACATTATGTCTGAGTCCAGGAAGAGTCACCCTAGAGCCTTTTAGCCTCCTTGGGGTCACAGAATGGGAACACACTGACACGGGATGTTACCTCAGAGATCAGCCCATCCAAACCCCGAAGAAAGCATTGTCTGAGCCACTAAAGCATGCCACGTCAGGGTTTCCAGGGCAACGGAAGGGACCACAAGACAAGAGCTGTGTAGGGAAGGGGTTAGTGGAAGAGGGAAAGGGTCCTGGCTGGGTGCTGAGAGAGTTACTCACTTCTGTGTCCCCAGGGGCCAGCACAGTGCCCAGAAGACACTAGAGGGTCAGTGAGTATTTTTCAGATGATCTGAGTGGATCAGGTTATAAGAGCGATTCAGACAGTAGTAGACAGGACAAGCCAGGGCTTGAGATGAGACAGGCCTGAGTTTTCAACCCAGCTCTGCCACTGCCTCTCACTGGGACACTCCCAGATAGTAACTTAACCGTTCTCAAGTTTTCTCATGTGTAACATGAGAAGTGCCAGGGTTGTGAATGCGTGAGAGCATCTAACCCTTGGATAGTCTTAGGTAATGTTCTTTAAGTCTCAGTCTGCTATGATATTGCTAGGAGATCTCGGACAATTCACTTCCACACTGAATTTCACTTCCCACACCTGTGAACCAAGGAAAGGGAACTCTCTTATTGAGCACCTACTATATGCACTGGTCACTTTCATGTGCATTATTTCTCTTAGTTCTTACAATTCCATCACACAAATATCCCTATCACCACTTTAAAGTTGAGAGAAAATACTAGAAAGTTAAATAACTTTTCCAATCCACATAGATAATAAGTGACAGATTCTGACCAGCCCCAAAGCTCCACATTGTCTTTGTACTTACAAGGGAGGTCAGTACCATCTTATTTCAGCACCTAGCTCAATGCCAACTACACAGTGGGCCTTCAACAAAACTTCATTGCTTCACTTTAGGTGAATGTTGTGAAAGTGCCCTAGCGAATATTATCACAGTAAGAGAAATCTGATATAGAAAAATTATCACAGTGACAGAAATCTGACATAGCTGACTCCATCTTGCGTCTAACTTTACGAGCTGTCTTTCTTCATTCCTGGGCACAGGCCAAGTTAACTATAAGAGGAATTTAGTTTATAGTTTAACTTTAAAACAAAGATGATAACAGCCCCTTTCCAAAACTAACACCCTCCTTGCTCAGGGACTGCAACTGCCTTTGTTAAACTAATAAATTAACCACAAGGTTAGAATTATGGTTCAGGAGTCCTGTAGCTGGAGGTCACATGATTTGTAATCTCCTCAACTCCTCCTATAGGAGGAATTGTAAAACCTAAAACTGGTGTTTGAGGTATCTTTCAGACTTTTCATTTTGATAGACCAGTTGGTGCCACCTGGACCAGTAACCCATACCAATAAACTGGCTCAACTGGTCTTGTGAGCCCCCCTACCCAGCAACTGACTCAGTGCAAGAAGGTAGCTTTGATCCCCTACGATTTTATCCCTAACCCAACCAATTGGCATTCCCCATTCCCTAGCCCCATCTGCCACCAATCCTTGAGAAACCATAGTCTCTGAATTCTCTGGTGGGGTTGGGGGGTGGGGAATGAGGGTGCGGATTTGAGAATTATGTCCTATTTTGCCACTTGGTTGGCACTGTGATTATTAAACTCTTTGCTGCAAAACCTGTTGTTCTCAGTGCATTGGTTTTTCTGGGCAGCAAGCAAAATGAACTTGTCAAGTGATTACCATTGTATCTCTAAATAAACCGTGAGTTCCTTAGGGGCAGGGAATAATTGATTTTTGTGTTTCCAATGCCTTGCAAAGTGCCTGGCACAAAGTAAAGGCTAGAATGAATGAATGAATGAACGAACGAACGAATGAATGAATGAATGTATGAACAGAAAACACATTAATATAATTCCCTGAGTTATAGATAGCACAAATATGTAGGATCTGATAACCTGGCCATCTGAAAATCATTTAGAATTGTGGATCGAGTCACCTAGAAAAAGCAATAATATTTGTAATTGTCATTGGCATATGTCAAGTTGATTTCATCTCTGTTATGTCATTTGACCCTTAGTCAGAAATCAGGACAATGATTGATCATTCTACTGCCCATTTGATAGATGAAAAGCCAGAGACTTGAGAAGTTTTGGTGGCATAGGACGCTGTGCTTTCCCACCCAGAGGGCAGCAGCCTCTGCTCCTATACCTCCAGGGATAGGAAAATCACTAACTACTGAGATGGCCCACTCAATTTTTGCTGATGCCTGTTTCCCAAAGTAGGCTGAGGATCAAGTTCCATTCTCCAGGTGAGGCCTTTGGAGACCCAGGGGGATTGAGACCTATTACCCTCTCAACCCAACACTTAGGCTCCAGGAATGCAACTTCTTCCCTGAACAAACGGGGAAACTGAGGTCCTATGGGTGGAGATTCAACACTTCTATGAATATAGTCTGAGCTAGCTTCTGCACTATGCCATTGTCTCATGATGAACTTGGAGGCAGCTCTGACTCCCGAGTCTTCTGCCTTAGCTTGAGGATGGGGTACATCCCCAGCACTCACCACAGGGCTTGGCACACACTAAGTGCTCAGTAGAGAGTGCCCGAAAGAATGACTAAATACAAAAGGGAACCAAGGGTTGACGCTAGGCTGAGGCTGGGGTTGGGGTGTAGCACCAGGCGAGGGTTAAGGCTGGAGGCTGAGGTTTGGATGTAGATCTAGATATTAATAATATTTGGAGTCAGGATGTGGGAGAAGAGCTGAGGTGGAATTGCAGGCAGGACAGAAGAGGAGGTTGGGGCTGGTGATAGAATAAGGTCTGGGGTCAGTACTGGGAAGTGTAGAAAGTCAGGGATAAGGCTGGTGTTGATATTAGGAAGGGCACCTTGGTGGGATGATAATTGGGGTGGAGTTGGGCTGCCTGTGAATGTTTGAAGATGGAAGTTGCTGTTAGGGGGAGGCTTGATATGTGATTTGGGGTTGGGATAAGGGTGGTGATGGAATGAAGTTTGGGGTGGGGATAGAGTGAGGATTGTTTTGGGTTAGAGGAGGGGGAGGTCCGAGCATGGCTCTAAATAATGGTTGGGGTCAGGATGAGGAAATCGAGCTGAGATGGGGTTTCACGGGGTGGTAGGGCTGATGCTGTGGGCACGAAGACGGTAAGGGCTAGAGCTTGCTGCTGATGTTCAGGTGGGCACTCGGATGAGGGCTGAAGCTGGGGTGAAGGGGCTGAGACTGGAGTGGGGTTCAAGGTAGGGTGAGGGCCAGGGACGGTACCTGAGCCACCACATGTAGCTGTGCTCGTAGGGGAAGAAGCTGTGCGGGTCGTCGCAGCAGTACTTGTGGTCGCGGAAGCCGCAGCAGAAGACAGCGGCCGCCTCGCCTCCCGGCCGCGGGCAGCTGAAGCCGCGCACCACCTCCTGCTCTGCGCTCACGTAGCTCGTGCAGGCGCCGCTCATCGCGTCCCGCGCCCGGCCCGCCGCCACCTCGGGCTACCAGACGGCCGGCTAGAGCCCAGCGGGGAAGCGAGGGACCGAGCGAGACGGAGCTGAGCCTGAGAACGGCAGAGACGGAGAGACGGAGGGGCCGAGAGAAGCCGAGACAGAGACAGAGACAGACAGCAGCGCGGGGCCCCGAGGACCGAGCGGCGGCCAGGTGCGCGGCCCGCGCGGAGGGGATGCGCGGGCGGGGCGGGCGGCGGGGGCCGGCGGCGGGAGTGACGGCTGCTGGAACGCGGCGGGAGCCGGAGCGGACGCGGGGAGCTGGGCCGGGAGCCGCGTGCTTGCCCGGCTCTGCCTGCGCTTCCTGCCCCCTCCCCACTGCGCTCCCCCTGCCTGCACGAGGGCGTTGGGTGCTCAACGACAGCACGACGCGGCCAGAGTGGCGGGGCGGGAATTCGAGGCCAGGGCGCGGGCGCCTCACCTGCGCCGAGCCGGCGCCGGGAGTCTCGGGGCATTCGGGGCTGGGGCAGACAGACAAGGCACCAGCCGGCGTCCACGTGGCGGGGTCAGTGAGGAGAGTGAACACAACCTCACCCAACCTCCGCAACAACCCAGGGGCCCGGGGCTGTTCGCAGCCGTGTTAAAGGTGAGAGCTGAGGGCCAGAGAGAAGCCATTTCCCGGAGTCCCTAAGCCCATGAGATTTTAACCGGGGGCGGCCTAGTAGGAAGTCCTTGCTCTTTCTACGGCTTTCATGGTGCCTCTTTTCTAGCGGGCTTTTAGATGTCCTCATCATCTGGAGTCCCTGCTAGTCTCCCTGAGAGCTAGCTCGTGCACGCACAATGTCCACACTCTTCTGTTCATACTGCCTGCCACTGGCCTGGGACAAGGAGCCGAATATGGGTGTGGATGGGCCCAGACGGTAACCTCCTTCCCCACACTGACCAGCAAAGCCAGCAGACCTGTCCATTTTGAAAAATTACTTCCAGAAAACAAGGGCAGTGTTCTCACTAGCATCAGAGAACCACAGTCTGAAGGGGCTCTCAGCGCCTTGGCTTCCCCCATGTACCCTGTTGCCTTACGCCATCTGGAAGGGCTTCATACAGCACCTTCAGTGCCTTAGCTCTACATTTTTCACAGCAGTGGGTAGGGTAGGAAATAGTTACTGTGATGCCTTGGGCACCCCCGATTCCTTCACCCTTGCTTTGGACGTGTGGGGAAAGGGCCGTGGGTATCAGGGGATCTGGGCTCCAGCCCAGCTCTACCCCTTCCCTGCTGTTTCTCTCTGAGCTTTGGGTTCCTTGTCCTCACCCAGGCCAGCTCCTCAGATGCTGATTGTGCCGCTCCCCTGACCTGGGCCCTAGGGCCCCTGAGAGGGATCAGATCTGGGCCTGCCATTGAGAAACACACAGTCTGATGGAGGAGTCAGACTGACTGACGATCACAGCACAGGGCAGTAAAAAGGGAAATGCAAGGAACTGGACACAGAGGGGCACCATCTGAGGAAGCAGGGGAGGGCTTTTAGGGAGGTGGTGTCCTCAAGAGTCACTGTAAGGTCAAATATGAAAGCTGGAGGGAACTGTTATTATCCTCCAGAACATTCCTCCCCTGAGCTGTGGGTCTGTACAGACTGGGAGCTGGAGAGCCTACACTAATGAGTGTGCACTCCAGCCTCTTTATTTATCAGATGGAGAGTACAGGGGAGGGATCCTCTGGGAGGGAGAGGCTTCCTGGAGGCCTGGAGATCAGCTGGGAGGAAGAAAGCGCTCTGCCCTGGCTTTTGGCAAAACTAGAAAGCCTCCAACAATTTCCAAAACCCTCTCCCAGCCAAGAATTAATTTGTTCCTTCCAACAGCCCTCTGGGGTGATCCAAGCAGGGGTGAATGTGCCTGAAATAACAAGTCCAATACCACACAGCGATCAATGGCCCAGGCACGGCTGATACCCATGTCTGTCTCCATGTCCCCCTTGGCAGTCTGATGAAGCCTATGAACCCCTATTCAGAATAATGGTTTTTTTTTGTTTTTGTTTTTTTGTGTTTTGTTTTGAGATGGAGCCTCACTTTGTCATCCAGGCTGGAATCTCGGCTCACTGCAACCTCTGTCTCCAGAGTTCAAGTGATTCTCCTGCCTCAGCCTCCCAAGCAGCTGGGATTACAGGCATGCGTCACCATGCCTGGCTGATTTTTGTATTTTTAGTAGAGACAGGGTTTCACCATGTTGCCCAGGCTGGTCTCGAACTCCTGACCTCAAGTGATCCACCCACCTCAGCCTCCCAAAGTGCTGGGATTACAGGTGTGAGCCACCGCACCAGGCCACAAATAATGTTTTTAACTAAAAAAAAAAATTATTTAGGGTTACAAAGGATACCAATTATATTGAATCATGATTTAGTCCTGCTTTTTAAAAAGTGTCAATAAAATCTAGAGATGAGTCTATTAATTACTATAATTTTGAAGTGGTGAATGAAAATAACTAGTATTTCAATATGTCTCTACTGTAATACAATATGAAAATATCTGTGATTTCTATTGGTGACAAAGTCACAAGTACTACTAATACTATCATGGGTTTTCTTGCCAATATGCATGATGAAAGAAAATACTGAATTTCAGTTAGAGGTAATGCATACCAAGGATGTGATTTTTCCCATGTAAATTCATGAACCTTCTACACTCTATCCAGAGGCTCCTTGGGCTCCATGGACTCTATGTGAACATCCTCTCATGTCTCTGTTCTAGCTCCTGCTTTAATGCTTTTTCCTTCATTATATGCATTGTGTTCCTTCATTCTGTTTTCCTGCAGACACTTATTACAGAGCTATGATGTGCCAGGCAATACCCATCCTGTATGTCATGTAGTCCTTGAAAACTTCCTTTGAGGTAGGTGTTAGTTTTCCCATTTTGCAGACAAGGTAACTGAGAGAGAGGTTAAATAATTTACCCAAAGCCACATAGCCAGTGACTGATCAGAGTCCTGTACCGCCTCTTCCTCCCTTCCCAAATGAGGCCTGGGGCCAGAGTCCCCAACTCCAGAAGGGAAAAAAGGCATAGGAGGGAAGTGTGGGCAGGAAGAAATATTTATGGAGAACACACTGTGAATGGGAAATTGTGCTCTGTGCTTTTCATTATCTCTTTTAATCGTTATACCAACTATGTGTAGTATTACTCTCTTCATTAAGAAAAATTAAAAATAGGCCAGGTGCAACAGTTCATACCTGTAATCCCAGAACTTTGGGAGTCTGAGTCAGGAGGATTGCTTGAGCCCAGGAGTTTAAAATCAGCCTGGGCATGGTGGCATGCACCTGTAGTCCTAGCTACTTGGGAGGCTGAGGCAGGAGGATCACCTGAGCCCAGGAGTTTGAGGCAGCAGTGAGCTGTGATGGTGCCATTGCACTCCAGCTTGGGTTACAGAGTGAGATGACACCCTGTCTCTAAAAAAAAAAAAGAAATAAAAAGAAAAAATAACAAAATGCATATTCATTATAAAACAACAAATTAGAAAATACAGATAAGCCAAAAGGAAAAATAAAAATCACCCATAATTTCACCACACAGAAATATCTATCATACACCCCCAAACCCTGCCCCCATGCACACAATTATGCGCCCACTTTATGGGTAGGAAAACTGAGACCCAGAGAGGTTAAGTAACTTTCTCAGGGATCTACAAGTCAGAAGTTCCAGTCACCTTCTGTGTGAGCTTAGGCTGGTCACGGTCACTTTCCCTCTCTGCATATAGGGCACTAGCTAAGATTACTCCAGATGGAGGATCCTAAAATCTGGTACTGGGCCAGCCTTAACAGGACCCCCTTCTGCAGTGTACACAAAACAGTGCCCTCAAGACCTTGGCAGCTTTTGCTCCAGGAGCCAAGTTCCCTCAGGGAGCGTCGGGAAAGAAATGTCCCCTCTCTATGGTCTGCTGCACAGCCCAGTGACCACAATCCCGGGGACAACCCCTGGCTAGAAGAGCCAGTTCTGCTCGTGTCACATGGCAACCAATGGCCCAGGCAGAACTAGTACTCTGGCTGTGTGTGGTCCCTGGTGGGTCCCTGGCCTCTGGCCCTGGCAGAGTGAGAGCAGCCCCTCCTCTTGCCCTCCTGCCCTGGCTGCACTGGCCTGAGAGTGTGTACATGGCCACCGAGCTTCCCCCCGGCCAGGATCGGGTACCAGTTTGCAGTACCACCTTCTGCAGCTGCAGAAGCAAAGAAAGGATGCGACATGCATCAAATCCCTCTGAGTGCCTGGTCAGGAAGGATGTTTTCTCTTTTCTTCCAGAATGAGGCCCTTGTGTCTTGATCAGAGAGAAGCAACCTACACGGTTGGACAGCAAATCCAGGGACAAACCAGTGGCCCACATACCAGCCAGGCTCTTCCTCACTCTTTGTGGCCACACTTTCTGTTTAGGTCTTCGTTGGTTTGCTGTCTGTTTGTTTTACTAGGCGATCTTTCAGATACACAAAGCGACATGAAGAAGAATACAGGGACCACCCACATAGTTTACAAAATACAAAAATTGGCTGACTCTGAGTTCACTGCTTGGGAGTTAGCCCTGCTCTGAAAGGAACAGCTTAAAAAATAAAAAAGTAAATAAAATAAAATGTAAAAAAAAAAAATTGATTGATCCGGTTTGAAGTCCCTTGCATACTCCCCCCTCCTCCCCAAGAGGTACTGCACTCCTGAATTTGGTATTTATTATTCCCATATTCTTATTTATGCTCACATATGCGTGGATCTTTGAGCAATGTGTGGAATTGCTTTGCACGTAATTAAATTTTAAATAAATAGCATCATGCTGCATGTATTCTCCTGGAACCTGCTTTTTCACTCAGCCTTCTGTTTGCGAGCTTTGTCTATACTGATGTGTATACTCTATTTAGCTTATTCATTGTGCTATATCATTCAGTTATTGAATATGTGGTGATTTATTATCCATTCTCCTCCTGGACGTTTAGGTTTCTTCCAATTTTTTATTGCTATTTCAAACAATGATACTTTTTTGAGCTGTTTTTTTTTTCTTTTAAAATCAACTTACCGGCTGGGTGCGGTGGCTCATGCCTGTAATCCCAGCACATTAAGAGGCAGAGGCAGGTGGACCACCTGAGGTCAGGAGTTTGAGACCAGCCTGGCCAACATGGTGAAACCCCGTCTCTACTAAAAATACAAAAATTAGTTGGGCATGGTGGCGGGTGCCTGTAATCCCAGCTACTTGGGAGGCTGAGGCAAGAGAGTTGCTTGAACCCCAGAGGTGGAGGTTGCAGTGAGGCGAGATTGCGCCACTGCACTCCAGCCTGGGCACAGAGTGAGATTCTGTCTCAAAAAAATAAGTAAATATAATAAAATCAACTTACCAGCTTGGGCAACAAAGTGCGATCTCATCCCTAAAAACAAAGAAAAGAATTAGCGGGGCATGGTGGTATGTGCTTGTAGTCCCAGCTACTCGGGAGGCTGATGTGTGAGGATTGCTTGAGACTGGGAGGTCAAGACTGAAGTGAGCTGTGATTGCGCCACTGCACTCCAGCCTGGGTGACAGAGCGAGACTCTACCTTGAAGACAAAAATCAACTTTATTGAGGTCTATTTTACAAACCATAGAATATGCTTAAGTGTACAGCTTGGTGAGTTTTGACAAACATGTATATCTATGAAACCAACACCACAGTCAAAATACAGCAGTTTTCCGTCACGTATCTCTGCCCACTGTGCCCGTTTGCAACCAGCTCTCTTCTCCCTGAGCCTTGCCTTAGGTACCACTGCTCTGCTCTCTGTCCATATAGATTAGTTCTGCCTTTTCTTGCATGTCCTTCTTTGGGTCTTACTTCTTTTTGCTCATCGCAACATCCTTGAGATACACAGAAACTGTTTTATGTACAAGTAGTTCCTTCCTCTTTATTGCTAAGTAATACTGTATTCTATAGAAATACTACAGTTTGTGCATTCAACTGTTAATGGGCATTTGGGTTGTTTCTAGTTTGGGGCTATTATGGATAAAGTTGCTATAAACATTTTTGCAAATATGCTTTGTTTTGGGACATGTGTTTACATTTCTCCTAGCTGGATACCTAGGAGTGGAATTTCTGAATTATAGGGTAGATATATGTTTAACCTTATAAGAAACTGCCAAGCCTGGGCAACACAATGTGACCCCATCTCTACCCAAAAAATAAACAAAAAATTAGCTAGGCAAGTTAGCGCAGGCCTATAGTCCTAGCTATTCAGGAGGCAGAGGCAAGAGAATCACTTGAGCCTGGGAGTTCAAGGCTGCAGTGAGCTGATTGTGCCACACTGCACTCCAGCCTGGGCAACAGCCCTATCGAGAAAGAAAGAACAAAAGAGAGAAAGAGAGAAAGAAAGAGGAGGGGAGAGGAGGGGAAAGAGAGAGAAATTGCAGAAATGTTTTCACTAGCACTTGATATTGTCAATATTTTCTACTTTAGCATTCTTACAGGTGTCAAGTGGTTTCTCATTGTGGCTTTAATTTGTGTTTCCTTAATGGCTAAGATAAAATACTTTTTTTTTTTTTTTTAAGAAAGGGTCTCAACTGTCTCACTCTTTTGCCCAGGCTAGAGGGCAGTGGTATAATCTCGGCTCACTGCAGTCTCCGCCTCCCAGGTTCAAGTGATCCTCCCACCTCAGCCTCCCCGAGTAGTTTAGCTGGGACTACAGGCACACGCAGCCACATCCGGCTGATATTTGTATTTTTTGGTAGAGAGGTTTCACCATGTTGGGCAGGCTGTCTTGAACACCTAACCTCAATTGATCCACCTGCCTCAGCCTCCCAGAGGGCTGGGATTACAGGCGTGAGCCACCGTGCGGGGCCAACTAATGATAAAGATCTTTTCATGCACTCAGATGCAGTCACAGTTCAGAAATATTGCAGGTTCAGTTCCAGACCACCACAATAAAGTGAATATCACAATAAAGTAAGTCACAGAAAATTTTTGGTTTTGCAGTGCAAATGAAAGTTACTTTGCCAAGATCCATCAGTGGAATCATTATCTATGGCAGCTATAGCCTTAGGAAATTCAATAATATGACTTAAAAGTCAAAATTACTCCTTGATCTATGGGCTGAAGAATGGATGTTATGTTAGCAGACATTAAAACAACATTAACCTCCTTCTTTGTACATCTCCATCAGAGCCATTGGTTGACTAGGTACATTGTCATTGAGCAGTAATATTTTGAAGGGAATCTTTTTTCTGTTCACTAGGTCTAAATAGTGGGCTTAGAATTCAGTAAACCATGCTATAAACAGATGTGTTGTCATCTGGGATTTGTTGTTCCATTTATACAGCACAGGCAGAGTAGATTGAGCATAATTATTCTTTTTTTTCTTTTTGAGATGGAGTCTCGCTCTGTCGCCCAGGCTGGAGTGCAGTGGCACAGTCTCGGCTCACTACAACCTCAGCCTCCTGTGTTCAAGTGATTCTCCCACCTCAGCCTCCCAAGTAGCTGGGACTACAGTCACATGCCACAATGCCTGGCTAATTTTTGTATTTTTAGTAGAGATGTGGCTTCACTATGTTGGCTGGGCTGGTCTCAAACTCCTGACCTCAGGTGATCCACCTGCCTCGGCCTTCCAAAGTGCTAGAATTACAGGCGTGAGCCACCATGCCTGGCCAGATTGAGCATAAATTCTTAAGAGCCCTAGGCTTTTCTGAGTGGTAAAGAGGCACTGGCTTCAGGCTGAGCATGGTGGCTCATGCTTGTAATCCCAGAACTTTGGGAGGCCAAGTCAGGTGGATTGATTGAGCTCAGGAGTTCGAGAGCAGCCTGGCCAACATGGCAAAACCCTGTCTCTACAAAAAATTTAAAAATTAGCTGGGCATGGTGGTGTGCACCTGTAGTCCCAGCTACTTGGGAGGCTGAGGGGAGGATTGCTTGAATCCAGGAGGCAAAGATTGCAGTGAGCTGAGATTACGCCACTGCATTCCAGCCTGGGTGACAGAGCGAGATCCTTTCTCAAAATAAAAATAAAAAAAAAAAAAAAAAAGAAGGAAAGAAAGAAAAAAAAGCTGGCAGTCACCAGCTACATTAACCCCTAATAAAAGAGAGTCAGTCTGTCCTCTGGATTTGAAGCCAGGTATTGACTTCTCTTCTCTAGCTATGAAAGTCCTAGATGGCATCTTCTGATAAAAGGCTGTTTTGTCTACATTGAAAATCTGTTGTTTGGTGTAGCCGCCTTCATCAATTATCTCAGCTAGAACTTCTGGGTAACTTGCTACAGCTTCTCCATCAGACTTTGCTGCATCACCTTACACTTTCATGTTATGAAAACAACTTATTTCCTTGCTTTTTTTTTTTTTTTTTTTTTTGAGACGGGGTCTTGCTCTGTCTACCAGGCTGGAATGTAGAGACGTGATCTCGGCTCACTGCAACCTCTGCCTCCCGGGTTCAAGCGATTTTTCTGCCTCAGTCTCCCAAGTAGCTAGGACTACAGGCATGCACCACAACCCCTGGCTAATTTGTGTATTTTTAGTAGAGACGGTGTTTCACCATGTTGGTCAGTCTGGTCTCAAACTCCTGACCTCATGATCCACCCACCTTGGCCTCCCAAAGTGCTGGGATTACAGGTGTGAGCCACCGCACCCAGCCCACTTTTTTGTTTTATTATTATTAATTTTTGAGACAGGGTCTTGGTCTGTTGCCCAGACTGGAGTGCAGTGGCATGATCTTAGCTCACTACAGTCTCAACCTCCCAGGCTCAAGTGATCCTCCCATCTCAGCCTGCCAAGTAGTTGGGACTACAGGTGTGCACCACCATGCATGGGCAATTTTGAATAATTATAATAATAATTATTTTTTTTTCTCACTTTGTCATCCAGGCTGGAGTGCAGTGGTGCAGTCTCGGCTCACTGCAACCTCTGCCTCCCAGGTTCAAGTGATTCTTCTGCCTCAGCATCTCGAGTAGCTGGGATTACAGGTTCTCACCACCATGCCTGGCTAATTTTTGTATTTTTAGTCTCATTTTGTCTCCCAGGCTGGAGTGCAGTGGTGTGATCTTGGCTCACTGCAAACCCTGCCTCCAAAGTTCAAGTGATTGTTGTGCCTCAGCCTCCCAAGTAGCTGGGACTACAGGTGTACACCACCATGCCTGGTTAATTTTTTCGTATTTTTAGTAGAGACGAGGTTTTTCCACGTTGGCCAGGCTGGTCTCAAATTCCTGACCTCAGGTAATCTGCCCACCTCAGCCTCCCAACATGCTGGGATTACAAGCATGAGCCACCACACCTGGCCTTGAGTTGATTTTTGAATATGGTGTAAGACCAATTCATTGTTCTGCATGTGAATATCCAGTTTTTCCAACACCCTTTATTGAAGAGGCTTTCCTTTTCCTATTGTGTGGTCTTGTCTCCTTTCTTAAAAATCAATGGGATGAAAATATGTGCATTCATTTCTTGGCTTTCTATTTGGTTCTATTGGTCAATATGTCTATTTTTATGCTACTATCATGCAGTTTTAATTATTATAGCTTTGTAATATATCAAGAAATCAGGTAGTGCGATGCCACCGGCTTTATTCCTTTTGCTCAAGATTGCCTTGGCTGGTCAGAGTTTTTCTGTGGTTCCAAATAAGTTTTAGAACTTTTTTCTATATCTGTGAAAAATGACATTTGAATTTTAATAGGGATTACATTGAATCTATAGGTTTATCTTCTTATTGAGTTATAACTGTTCTTAAATATTCTAGATGCAAATCTCATTATCAAATATATTATTGTAAATCATTTTTTCCAGTCTGTGGGCTTGCCTTTTTTTTTCTTTTTCTTTTTTTTTTTTTGAGACAGAGTCTCACTCTGTCACCCAAGCTGGAGTGCAGTGGTGCGATCTCCGCTCACTGCAAGCTCCGCCTCCCGGGTTCACGCCATTCTCCTGCCTCAGCCTCCTGAGTAGCTGGGACTACAAGCGCCCGCCACCACGCCCAGCTAATTTTTTTTGTATTTTTTAAATAGAGACAGGGTTTCGCCGTGTTAGCCAGGATGGTCTCGATCTCCTGACCTCGTGATCCACCTGCCTCGGCCTCCCAAAGTGCTGGGATTACAGACGTGAACCACTGCGCCCAGCCTTATTTTCTGTTTTTTAAAAAGTGTCTTGTTAAAAGAAAAATTTGGCTGGGTGCGGTGGCTTATGCCTGTAATTCCAGCACTTTGGGAGGCCGAGGTGGGCGGATCATGAGGTCAAGAGATTGAGACCATCCTGGCTAACACAGTGAAACTCCGTCCCTACTAAAAATACAAAAAATTAGCCAGGCGTGGTGGCGGGCGCCTGTAGTCTCAGCTACTCGAGAGGCTGAGGCAGGAGAATGGCATGAAACCAGGAGGCGGAGCTGGCAGTGAGCCTAGATAGTGCCACTACAGTCTGGCCTGGGCGAAAGAGCGAGACTCAGTCTCAAAAAAAAATAAAATAAAAATAAAAAATAAAGGAAAAATTTTTAATTGTGCTAAAGTCTTCTTTATCACCTTTTTCTATTAAAGTCAGAGCTTTTGTGTCTGTTTAAAAAGAAATCTTTGCCTACCCTAAGATTACAAAGATTTCTTTCTGTGTTTTCTTCTGGAATATTTATAGCTTTAGCTTTTGCATGTATGTCTTTGGTCCATTTTGAGTTAATTTTTATGTATGGTGTAAAACAAAGGTCAAAGTTCACTTTTTACACAGGGATATCCAGTTGTTGCAGAACCATTCTCTGAAAAGACTAGCCTTTCCTCATTGAAATAACTTGACAACTTTGTCAAAAATCAACAATACATGTCGAATTCTAGATTTTCTATTTCATTTCATTAATCTTTTTTTTTTTGAGACAGAGTCTCGCTCTGTCACCCAGGCTGGAGTGCAGTGGCACGATCTTGGCTCACTGCAAGCTCCACCTCCCGGGTTCACACCATTCTCCTGCCTCAGCCTCCCGAGTAGCTGGGACTACAGGTGCCCACCACCATGCCTGGCTATTTTTTTCTATTTTTTAGTAGAGATGGGGTTTCACCATGTTAGCCAGGATGGTCTTGATCTCCTGGCCTCGTGATCTGCCTGCCTCGGCCTCCCAAAGTGCTGGGATTGCAGGCATTTCATTAATCTTTGTCTGTCCTTCTATCTATAAGCCAATACCACTCTGTCTTAATTACTGTGGCTTTACAAGTAAATCTTGAGGCTGGGCATGATGGCTAATGCCTGTAATCCCATAACTTTGGGAGGCTGAGGCAGGTGGATCACCTAAGGTCAGGAGTTCAAGACCAGCCTGGCCAACATAGTGAAAACTCATCTCTACTAAAAAATAGAAAAATAGCTGGGCTTGGTGGTGCCCACCTGTAATCCCAGCTACTGGGGAGATTGAGGCAGGAGAATCACTTGAACCCAGGAGGCAGAGGCTGCAGCCAGCTGAGATCGGGCCACTGTACTCCAGCCTAAGTGACAGAGAGAGAGTCCATCTAAAAAAAAAAAAAAACAAACTTTAAATCAGATCGTGTAAGTCCTCTAACTTTGCCCTTATTTTTCAAAGTTGTTTTTGTGGTTCTAGGGCCTTTGCATTTCCATATAAATTTTAGAATTAGTTTGTCAACTACAAAAATACTTGCTGGGATTTTGCTTGGGATTGCATTGAATCAATAGATAAATTTGGAGAGTGTTAACATCTTAATATTGAGCTTCCCAATCCATGAACATGGTATATCTCTTTTTTATTTTATTTTATTTTTATTTTATTTTATTTTTTTATTTATTTATTTTTTTTTATTATACTTTAGGGTTTTAGGGTACATGTGCACAATGTGCAGGTTTGTTACATATGTATCCATGTGCCATGTTGATTTCCTGCACCCATTAACTCGTCATTTAGCATTAGGTGTATCTCCTAATGCTGTCCCTCCCCCCTCCCCCCACCCCACAACAGTCCCGGAGCGTGATGTTCCCCTTCCTGTGTCCATGAGTTCTCATTGTTCAATTCCCACCTATGAGTGAGAACATGCGGTGTTTGGTTTTTTGTCCTTGCGATAGTTTACTGAGAATGATGTTTTCCAGTTTCATCCATGTCCCTACAAAGGACACGAACTCATCATTTTTTATGGCTGCATAGTATTCCATGGTGTATATGTGCCACATTTTCTTAATCCAGTCTATCGTTGTTGGACATTTGGGTTGGTTCCAACTCTTTGCTATTGTGAATAGTGCCGCAATAAACATACGTGTGCATGTGTCTTTATAGCAGCATGATTTATAGTCCTTTGGGTATATACCCAGTAATGGGATGGCTGGGTCAAATGGTATTTCTAGTTCGAGATCCCTGAGGAATCGCCACGCTGACTTCCACAATGGTTGAACTAGTTTACAGTCCCACCAACAGTGTAAAAGTGTTCCTATTTCTCCACATCCTCTCCAGCACCTGTTGTTTCCTGATTTTTTAATGATGGCCATTCTAACTGGTGTGAGATGGTATCTCACTGTGGTTTTGATTTGCATTTCTCTGATGGCCAGTGATGAGGAGCATTTCTTCATGTGTTTTTTGGCTGCATAAATGTCTTCTTTTGAGAAGTGTCTGTTCATGTCCTCTGCCCACTTTTTGATGGGGTTGTTTGTTGTTTTCTTGTAAATTTGTTTGAGTTCATTGTAGATTCTGGATATTAGCCCTTTGTCAGATGAGTAGGTTGCAAAAATTTTCTCCCATTGTGTAGGTTGCCTGTTCACTCTGATGATAGTTTCTTTTGCTGTGCAGAAGCTCTTTAGTTTAATGAGATCCCATTTGTCGATTTTGGCTTTTGTTGCCATTGCTTTTGGTGTTTTAGACATGAAGTCCTTGCCCACGCCTATGTCCTGAATGGTATTGCCTAGGTTTTCTTGTAGGATTTTAATGGTTTTAGGTCTAACATATAAGTCTTTAATCCATCTTGAATTAATTTTTGTATAAGGTGTAAGGAAGGGATCCAGTTTCAGCTTTCTACATATGGCTAGCCAGTTTTCCCAGCACCATTTATTAAATAGGGAATCCTTTCCCCATTTCTTGTTTTTGTCAGGTTTGTCAAAGATGAGATAGTTGTAGCTATGCGGCGTCATTTCTGAGGGCTCTGTTCTGTTCCATTGATCTATGTCTCTGTTGTGGTACCAGTACCATGCTGTTTTGGTTACTGTAGCCTTGTAGTATAGTTTGAAGTCAGGTAGCGTGATGCCTCCAGCTTTGTTCTTTTGGCTTAGGATTGACTTGGCGATGCGGGCTCTTTTTTGGTTCCATATGAACTTTAAAGTAGTTTTTTCCAATTCTGTGAAGAAAGTCATTGGTAGCTTGATGGGGATGGCATTGAATCTATAAATTACCTTGGGCAGTATGGCCATTTTCACGATATTGATTCTTCCAACCCATGAGCATGGAATGTTCTTCCATTTGTTTGTATCCTCTTTTATTTCATTGAGCAGTGGTTTGTAGTTCTCCTTGAAGAGGTCCTTCACATCCCTTGTAAGTTGGATTCCTAGGTATTTTATTCTCTTTGAAGCAATTGTGAATGGGAGTTCACTCATGATTTGGCTCTCTGTTTGTCTGTTATTGGTGTACAAGAATGCTTGTGATTTTTGTACATTAATTTTGTATCCTGAGACTTTGCTGAAGTTGCTAATCAGCTTAAGGAGATTTTGGGCTGAGACAATGGGGTTTTCTAGATATACAATCATGTCATCTGCAAACAGGGACAATTTGACTTCCTCTTTTCCTAATTGAATACCCTTTATTTCCTTCTCCTGCCTGATTGCTCTGGCCAGAACTTCCAGCACTATGTTGAATAGGAGCAGTGAGAGAGGGCATCCCTGTCTTGTGCCAGTTTTCAGAGGGAATGCTTCCAGTTTTTGCCCATTCAGTATGATATTGGCTGTGGGTTTGTCATAGATAGCTGTTATGATTTTGAGATACGTCCCATCAATACCTAATTTATTGAGAGTTTTTAGCATGAAGGGTTGTTGAATTTTGTCAAAGGCCTTTTCTGCATCTATTGAGATAATCATGTGGTTTTTGTCTTTGGTTCTGTTTATATGCTGGATTACATTTATTGATTTGCGTATGTTGAACCAGCCTTGCATCCCAGGGATGAAGCCCACTTGATCATGGTGGATAAGCTTTTTGATGTGCTGCTGGATTCGGTTTGCCAGTATTTTATTGAGGATTTTTGCATCAATGTTCATCAAGGATATTGGTCTGAAATTCTCTTTTTTGGTTATGTCTCTGCCAGGTTTTGGTATCAGGACGATGCTGGCTTCGTAAAATGTGTTAGGGAGGAGTCCCTCTTTTTCTATCGATTGGAATAGTTTCAGAAGGAATGGTACCAGTTCCTCCTTGTACCTCTGGTAGAATTCAGCTGTGAATCCATCAGGTCCTGGACTCTTTTTGGTTGGTAAGCTATTGATTATTGCCACAATTTCAGAACCTGTTATTGGTCTATTCAGAGATTCAACTTCTTCCTGGTTTAGTCTTGGGAGGGTGTATTTGTCGAGGAATTTATCCATTTCTTCTAGATTTTCTAGTTTATTTGCATAGAGGTGTTTGTAGTATTCTCTGATGGTAGATTGTATTTCTGTGGGATCGGTGGTGATATCCCCTTTTTCGTTTTTTATTGCATCTATTTGATTCTTCTCTCTTTTCTTCTTTATTAGTCTTGCTAGCAGTCCATCAATTTTGTTGATCTTTTCAAAAAACCAGCTCCTGGATTCATTAATTTTTTGAAGGGTTTTTTGTGTCTCTATTTCCTTCAGTTCTGCTCTGATTTTAGTTATTTCTAGCCTTCTGCTAGCTTTTGAATGTGTTTGCTCTTGCTTTTCTAGTTCTTTTAATTGTGATGTTAGGGTGTCAATTTTGGATCTTTCCTGCTTTCTCTTGTGGGCATTTAGTGCTATAAATTTCCCTCTACACACTGCTTTGAACGTGTCCCAGAGATTCTGGTATGTTGTGTCTTTGTTCTCGTTGGTTTCAA
Source organism: Symphalangus syndactylus (assembly GCF_028878055.3). NCBI lineage: Eukaryota > Metazoa > Chordata > Mammalia > Primates > Hylobatidae > Symphalangus > Symphalangus syndactylus. Next base: position 42,144,529 of record NC_072434.2, on the reverse strand, counting down.
AGAACATCTTTATTTCTGCCTTCATTTCATTATGTACCCAATAGTCATTCAGGAGCAGGTTGTTCAGTTTCCATGTAGTTGAGCGGTTTTGAGTGAGTTTCTTAATCCTGAGTTCTAGTTTGATTGCACTGTGGTCTGAGAGACAGTTTGTTATAATCTCTGTTCTTTTACATTTGCTGAGAAGAGCTTTACTTCCAACTATGTGGTCAATTTTGGAATAGGTGTGGTGTGGTGCTGAAAAAAATGTATATTCTGTTGATTTGGGGTGGAGAGTTCTGTAGATGTCTATTAGGTCCACTTTATGTAGAGCTGAGTTCAATTCCTGGATATCCTTGTTAACTTTCTGTCTCGTTGATCTGTCTAATGCTGACAGTGGGGTGTTAAAATCTCCCATTATTATTGTGTGGGAGTTTAAGTCCCTTTGTAGGTCACTGAGGACTTGCTTTATGAATCTGGGTGCTCCTGTGTTGGGTGCATATATATTTAGGATAGTTAGCTCTTCTTGTTGAATTGATCCCTTTACCATTATGTAATGGCCTTCTTTGTCTCTTTTGATCTTTGTTGGTTTAAAGTCTATTTTATCAGAGACTAGGATTGCAACCCCTGCCTTTTTTTGTTTTCCAGCTGCTTGATAGATCTTCATCCATCCCTTTATTTTGAGTCTATGTGTGTCTCTGCACGTGAGATGGGTTTCCTGAATACAGCACACTGATGGGTCCTGACTCCTTATCCAGTTTGCCAGTCTGTGTCTTTTGATTGGAGCATTTAGCCCATTTACATTTAACGTGAATATTGTTATGTGTGAATCTGATCCTGTCATTATGATGTTAGTTGGTTATTTTGCTCGTTAGTTGCTATAGTTTCTTCCTAGCCTCGATGGTCTTTACGATTTGGCATGTTTTTGCAGGGGCTGGTACCGGTTGTTCCTTTCCATGTTTAGTGCTTCCTTCAGGAGCTCTTTTAGGGCAGGCCTGGTGGTGACAAAATCACTCAGCGTTTGCTTGTCTGTAAAGTATTTTATTTCTCCTTCACTTATGAAGCTTAGTTTGGCGGGGTAGGAAATTCTGGGTTGAAAATTCTTTTCTTTAAGAATGTTGAATATCGGCCCCCACTCTCTTCTGGCTTGTAGAGTTTCTGCTGAGAGATCAGCTGTTAGTCTGATGGGCTTCCCTTTGTGGGTAACCCGACCTTTCTCTCTGGCTGCCCTTAACATTTTTTCCTTCATTTCAACTTTGGTGAATCTGACAATTATGTGTCTTGGAGTTGCCCTTCTCGAGGAGTATCTTTGTGGCGTTCTCTGTATTTCCTGAATCTGAATGCTGGCCTGACTTGCTAGATTGGGGAAGTTCTCCTGGATAATATCTTGCAGAGTGTTTTCCAACTTGGTTCCATTCTCCCCATCATTTTCAGGTACACCAATCAGACGTAGGTTTGGTCTTTTCACATAGTCCCAAATTTCTTGGAGGCTTTGTTCATTTCTTTTTATTCTTTTTTCTCTAAACTTCCCTTCTCTCTTCATTTCATTCATTTCATCTTCTATCAGCGATACCCTTTCTTCCAGTTGATCGCATCTGCTACTGAGGCTTCTGCATTCTTCGCGTAGTTCTCGAAACTTGGCTTTCAGCTCCATCATCTCCTTTAAGCCCTTCTCTCCATTGGTTATTCTAGTTATCCATTCTTCTAATTTTTTTTCAAAGTTTTTAACTTCTTTGCTATTGTTTTGAATTTCCTCTCGTAGCTCAGAGTAGTTTGATCGTCTGAAGCCTTCTTCTCTCAACTCATCAAAGTCATCCTCCATCCAGCTTTGTTCCATTGCTGGTGAGGAACTGCATTCCTTTGGAGGAGGAGAGGTGCTCTGTTTTTTAGAGTTTCCAGTTTTTTTTGTCTGTATTTTCCCCATCTTTGTGGTTTTGTCTACTTTTTGTCTTCGATGATGGTGATGTACAGATGGGTTTTTGGTGTGGATGTCCTTTCTGTTTGTTAATTTTCCTTCTACCAGACAAGACCCTCAGCTGCAGGTCTGTTGGAGTTTACTAGAGGTCCACTCCAGACCCTGTTTGGCTGGATGTCAGCACCGGTGGCTGCAGAACAGCGGATTTTCGTGAGACCACAAATTCAGCTGTCTGATAGTTCCTCTGAAAGTTTTGTCTCAGAGGAGTACCCGGTTGAATGAGGTGTCAGTCTGTCCCTACTGGGGGGTGCCTCCCAGTTAGGCTGCTCAGGGGTGAGGGACCCACTTTAGGAGGCAGTCTGTCCGTGCTGGGAGAACCACTACTCTCTTCAAAGCTGTCAGTCAGACAGGGACATTTAAGGCTGTGGAGGTTCTGGCTGAGTTTTTGGTTGTCTGTGCCCTGCCCCCAGAGGTGGAGCCTACAGAGGCAGGCAGGCCTCCTTGAGCTGTGGTGGGCTCCACCCAGTTCAAGCTTCCTGGCTGCTTTGTTTACCTAAGCAAGCCTGGGCAATGGCGGGCGCCCCTCCCCCAGCCTCGTTGCCGCCTTGCAGCGTGATCTCAGACTGCTGTGCTAGCAATCAGCAAGACTCTGTGGGCATAGGACCCTCCGAGCCAGGTGCGGGACACAATCTCCTAGTGTGCCGTTTTCCAGGCCCGTTGGAAAAGCGCAGTATTAGGACGGGACTGACCCGATATTCCAGGTGCCGTCTGTTTCCCCTTTCTTTGACTAGGAAAGGGAACTCCCTGACCCCTTGCACTTCCCGAGTGAGGCAATGCCTCGCCCTGCTTCGGCTCGCGCACAGTGCGCTTCACCGACTGTCCTGAACCCACTGTTAGGCACTCCCTAGTGAGATGAAAGCGGTACCTCAAGCAGAAATGCAGAAATCACCCGTCTTCTGTGTCGCTGGGGCTGGGAGCTGGAGACCGGAGCTGTTCCTATTCGGCCATCTTGGCTCCACCCCCCCTCTTTTTTCTTTCTTTCTTTCTCTCTTTCTTTCTTTCTTTCTTTCTTTCTTTCTTTCTTTCTTTCTTTCTTTCTCTCTCTCTCTCTCTCTCTCTCTCTTTCTTTCTTTCTTTCTTTCTTTCTTTCTTTCTTTCTCTTTCTTTCTTTCTTTCTTTCTCTTTCTTTCTTTCTTTCTTTTTTTTTTTTTTGACAGAGTCTCGCTCTGTCACCCTGGCTAGAGTGCAGTGGCATGATTTTGGCTCACTGCAACCTCTGCCTCCTGGGTTTGAACTGGTCTCCTGCCTCAGCCTCCCAAGTAACTGGGATTACAGGTGGATGTCACCACACATGACTAATTTTTTTGTATTTTTGGTAGAGACGGGGTTTTGCCATGTTGGCCCAGTTGGTCTCGAACTCCTGACCTCAGGTGATCTACCCACCTTGGCCTCCCAAAGAGCTGGGATTACAGATGTGAGCCACCACACCTGGCCTGTCTCTTCATTTATTTAGTTCTTTAATTTACCTCAGCAATATTTTATATTTGGTGTATAGGACTTACAGTATTTTGTAAAATTTGTCCCTTTTTCTTATTTTTGGTACTTTTCTAAATGGCGTTTCTTTTTTTATTTTTATTTTATTATTTTTTTTGAGACAGAGTCTCTCTCTATCGCCCAAGCTGGAGTGCAATGGCACAATCTCAACCCATTGCAACCTCCACCTCTTGGGTTCAAGAGATTCTCCCAACTCACGCTTCCGAGTAGCTGGGATTACAGGCACGCGCCACCACAACACGCGGCTAACTTTTTGTATTTTTAGTAAAGACAGGGTTTCACCATGTTGGCCAGGCTGGTCTTGAACTTCCAACCTCAAGTGATCTGCCTGCCTCAGCCTCCCGAAGTGCTAGGATTACAGGCGTGAGCCACTGTGCCCAGCCTTGAAACGGCATTTTAATGTGATTTTCTAATTGTTTGTTCCTAATATGTATGAATACAGTTTACTTTTGTATATTCACTTTATATCTTGTCATCTTGATAAATTCACTTATTAGTTCTAGTAGCTTCATTGTAGATTACTTAGAATTTTTTATGTACATGATTGTGTTGTCTGTGAATAAAGGCAGTTTTACTTTTACTTTTCAGCAGGTGCCTTTTATTTATTATTCTTGCATTATTGCATTGTCCAGTATAATGATGAAGAGAATTCTTTTGATTTTGGAGGTAAAATTGTGCTATTCTTTTTTCTCTGGACAATTGTGTGTTTTTACCACTTGATTCTTTCCCACCACACATTTATCAACAGAGAGCTCTTCTGAAGACTTGATCAGAGCTTTTGAAGTACCCCCAATTATTCCAGTCTGACCTCTAAAATCTGAACTCTCCCTATTTCTCCAATTATTCCTACCTCATCTTTCCTACAGGAAGCCTCTGATTCAGCTAGTCTGACTGGGGAAAGGAGCCTTCTTTCGTAGGTTTTTGTCCACGTGATTTTCCCTCCTTCTGCTTACTTAAATTGTCTCCCATTCTTCAATGCCTGGCTTGAAGAAACCCCTCTTGCAGCAAGCTCTTCTGTGACCAACTTTCAGCACATCATTCTTTCTTTCAGCATCTGCTGTCTTGACTGTATGTACAGCATTCATTGAGCACCATCTGTGTGCCATCACCTTACTTAAGAATCACAGCTTCAGACTCTGGCATTCTCTAGAATAGAGAAATACAGCCAAGAATGGTAGAAATTGGGATTTGCCTTGGGGATGCCTGTCCCCAAAGTTCAAGGAGACACTGCCTCTGCCTACCTCCTTCTCTGATCTCAGCATGAGTTCAGCACTTTACACATTATCAAGCATTTATCATGTTCATGGTTCTTTTTCAGCCTAATATCAGCCACTTCTGGAACTTACTCCAAGACTTTTGTACCTTGGGTGAATGGCCCTTTCCTAGAATCAGTGTCTTTAACTGCATACCAGGGGTGTCCAATATTTTGGCTTCCCTGGACCACATTGAAAGAAGAAGAATTGTCTTGGGCCACACATAAAATACACTAACACTAACAATAACTGATGAGTTTTTGTTTGTTGTTTATTTGTTTTGAGACGGAGTTTTGCTCTTGTTGCCCAGGCTGGAGTGCAATGGTGCAATCTCGGCTCACCGCAACCTCCGCCTCCCAGGTTCAAGCAATTCTCCTGCTTCAGCCTCCCGAGTAGCTGGGATTACAGGCATGCACCACCATGCCTGACTGATTTTGCATTTTTATTTGAGATGGGGTTTCTCCATGTTGGTCAGGCTGGTCTCGAACTCCTGACCTCAAGTGGTCCACCTGCCTCAGCCTCCCAAAGTGCTGGGATTGCAGGCCTGAGCCACCATGCCCAGCCTTTTTCATTTGTTTAAGCAAAAAAAAAAAAATCATGTTTTAAGAAAGTTTACAAATTTGTGTTGGGCTGCATTCAAAAGCCATCCTGGGCTGCAAGTGGCCCATGGGCTACAGGTTTGACAAGCTTGCTGTAAACCCTCCCTCTCCTTGCTGGAGAGTTGCCAGAGTCCAGGAAACAAGGAATACAAGGAAAGGCAAGGACTTTGGCACCAGATCAGCCTGGATTCCAGTTACTACTTGGCAACTGACTTGCTGGGTGATCTTGGACATCTCTCTCTGTCACTCAGGCTGAAATGCAGTGGTGCAATCATGACTCACTATAGCCTCGACCTCCTGAGCTCAACCAGTCCTACCACCACAGCTTCCCAAATAGCTGGAACTACAGGCACACGTCACCATGGCCAGCTGGAAAAAAAATTCTTTTTTTGAGACAGAGTATCGCTTTGTGGCCAAGGCTGGAGTGCAGTGGCAGGATCTCAGCTCACTGCAACCTCCGCCTCCTGGGTTCAAGCCATTCTTGTGCCTCAGCCTCCTGAGTAGCTAGGACTACAGGCACCCACCGCCATGCGCAGCTATTCTTTTTTTTTTAATAGAGACAGGGTTTCACCATGTTGGCCAGGCTGGTCTCTGTCTCCTGACCTGAAGTGATCTGCCCACCTCAGCCTCCCAAAGTGCTGGGATTACAGGTGTGAGCCATAGTGCTCAACCTTTTTTTAAGTGTAGAGACAGAGTTTTGCCATGTTGCCTAGGCTGGTCTTGAACTCCTGAAATCAGGTGATCTTTCTGCCTTGGCTTCTCAAAGTGCTGGGATTATAGGTGTGAGCCACTGTACCCAGCCCAGATAATTTTTTGTTGTGGGAAGCAGTTCTCTGCATTGTAGCATGTTTAGCAGTATCTCTGGCCTTTGCCTATTAAATGCCAGTAATATCCACCGCCCAGTCGTAACAACAGAAAATGTCTCCAGATACTGCCAAATATCCCCCAAGAAATAAAATCACTCCCAATTAAGAACCACTGCTCTGGCCGGACGCAGTGGCTCATGCCTGTAATCCCAGCATTTTGGGAGGCCAAGACAGGCGGATTACTTGAGGTCAGGGGTTCCAGACCAGCCTGGCCAACAATGGCAAAACTCCATCTTTGCTGAAAATACAAAAATGAGCTGGGCGTGGTGGTGCAAGCCTGTAGTCCCAGCTACTTGGGTGGCTGAGGCAGGAGAATCACTTGAACCCAGGAGGCAGAGGTTGCAGTGAGCCAGAGTTGTGCCACTGCTCTCCAGCCTGGGAGACAGAGAAAGACTCTGTCTCAAAAAAAAAAAAACAACAAAAAAAGAACCACTGTTCTATAGTCTAGAGTCCTGGACAATGACGTTCTTCCTCTACAATATGATGGAACTAAGGAAGCTTCTTTCCTGCTAAGGGTCAGTAAAAGAAATAAACTACAGACAGATATGATACTAATGGTAACACCGTTTTATATTTGTTACAGCCTATTCCCACATACAAAGTGCCTTCTCAGACAGTTTTATCTGATTGTCCTAGGCAAGAGATCTCATAGAAGGAAGTGTCTACACAGTGCCTGGCATTTATTAGATAAAATCTTGGTTTCCTTTCATTGGGTAAATGAATCAATGGATGTTCAATGAGGTTAAGTGACTGTCCCAAGGTTACACAGCGAGTAAGGGGCTATTGTCATTTGTTATGTTAATTCACCTGTTAGTTATTGTTCTCAACTCTTTTACTATAATCCCAAGAAGAGTTTCTGCTTTCACTGGAAGGAATAAGGCAAACTAGAAGAATCTTAGGAGCCAGGTGTGGTGGCATGCACCTGTAATCCCAGCTACTTGGGAGGCTGAGGCAGGAGGATCGTTTTAGCCCAAGAGTTCTAATCCACCCTGGAAAACATAGTGAGACCCCCGTCTCTAAAAAACTAAGTAAATAAAATTTTAAAAAGAATCTTTGAATCTTTGTTTCCTGGAGTTGAGAGGGTTCTATAGGCTATCTAGTTCAATTCCCTACTACATGGTTCTCAACCCTACATTAGGGTTGCCAGATAAAATACAGGATGATCAGTTAAATTTGAATTTCAGATAAACAATGAATACTTCTAAAATATAAGTATTTCCCATGCAATCATCATGAATACCAGGTCTCCTGTGGCCCTGGGACTCCCCTCTGGAGAATGATGAGTGGGGCTTCATTGGCCTTGTGATCAGAAGAGAGAGCTGATATTCTAAGGGATTAGGAAGAAGGGGCCTCTGCTTGGGCTTTTCCATCACACTGAGAGTGGACCCCCTCCCTGGGAGGATTTGAGTCTTTCATGGGGAACCTAGCTGGTACAAGAGTTCAGACTGTTCTTGGGACATTCAGAAACAGACATGGATGATGACAATAAGGTTAGTCAATCAGCAAATGCATGTTGAACACCTACTATGGGCCACGCACTTGATAGGTTAAAGGAATACCCTGGAGATAAAACACTCAGCAATTTCAAGGCAAGGAAAATAATTTCCACTTGTGCAATGGGAAGGTGTAAAAGAGAGCACAGCAAGCAGTTTGGTGTTGGGAGCACACTGAAACAGACAGCTGATGTGTTCAGATTTGCTTTTTAGAACATTCAGCTTGCAATGTGAAAGATGGATTGGAGGAGGGAGTTGGGGCCAAAGAGATAATCTAGAAGGATGAAAAATCCCCATGTCTCCTTCAATCCCTACATCTTTTATTTTTTTATTTTTATTTTTTGAGACAAGGTCTGGCTTGTCACCCAGGAGGGAATGCAGTGGCGCGATCACTGCTCACTGCAACCTCTGCTTCCTGGGCACAAACGATTCTACTGCCTCAGCCTCCCAAGTAGCTGGGACTACAGGTGCGTGCCACCATTCCTAGCTAATTATTTTGGTATTTTTTTGTAGAGATGGGGTTTTGTCATATTGCCTAGGATGGTCTCAAACTCTTGGGCTCAAGCAATCTGCCTGCCTCGGCCTCCCAAAGTGCTGGGATTACAGGTGTGAGCCACTGTGCCTGGGCAATCCCTACACCTTAACCCTTACCTGTGGCTTCTATCTCTCTGTGTGAGGATAGCAATTTGGCTGCTCTAAAGGAACCCAGGTTGGGCATGGTGGCTCACACCTGTAATCCCAGCACTTTGGGAGGCCAAGGCGGGGGGATCACTTGAGGTCAGGAGTTCGACACTAGCCTGGCCAATATGGTGAAACTTCATCTCTACTAAAAATACAAAAAATTACCCTGGCATGGTGGTGGGTGCCTGTGATCTCAACTACTCGGGAGGCTGAGGCGGAAGAATCTCTTGAACCTGGGAGGTGGAGGTTGCAGTAAGCCAACATTGCTCCACTGCACTCCAGCCTGGGTGACAGAGCAAGACTCTATTTCAAAAAAAAAAAAAGAAAGAAAGAAAAGAAACACAAAGTAAACAATCTCAAATGAAGATGGAGGCAGAATGCAGCAGAAAGAAGGAGAGAGGAGAGATGTGAAAGATGTTAAGGTGTGGGGCAGAAATGGCCCCTCAGCATCTGTTCTCCCCCTCTGCTGTGTTAACGGAACCCCTGATTTTCATTTGGGCACATGGCCACACAGCATAAAAAGTTTACTTCTGACTGGGCGCAGTGGCTGATACCTGTAATCCCAGCACTTTGGGAGGCTGAGGCAGGTGGATCACAAGGTCAGGAGTTCGAGACCAGCCTGGCCAACATAGTGAAACCCGTCTCTACTAAAAATACAAAAATTAGCCAGGAATGGTGGCACGTGCCTGTAATCCCAAGGGGGCTGAGGCAGGAGAATCACTTGAACCCAGGAGGCAGAGGTTGTGGTGAGCTGAGATCGCACCACTGCACTCCAGCCTAGGTGACAGAGTGAGACTCCGTCTCAAAAAAAAAAAAAAAAAAAAAAAAGTTTATTTCCTAGTGATCAGGGTGTGGCTATGTGACTAAGTTCTTTTGACCTGTAAGATGTGCTGTAGTGCCTTTAAAAGAATATGGTCAAGGTGGTCAGCCATTTTGGGTCATGCAGATGGTGGCAAGATCCTAGGGATGGCAGAGCTATAGGCCTCGGCCCCTGAGAGTTCATAGAGCAGAGTAGAGGTCTGACTTTCACATGGGATAGAAATAAACTTCTACTTCATTTGAGACTCTGTTTCCTCTGAGTTCCTGTTATAACCACCAAATCTCTATCCTCACACAAAGTGGTAGATGCCACAGGTGAGGACTGAGATGTAGGGATTAAAGGGTATTTGGGGAGGAAGCTGTAGACTTTTTGTTGTGCCCAGGGAGTGTTTCTTTCTTAAAATGTGGTCTTTGGGCCGGGTGCAATGACTCAAGCTTAGATCCCAGCACTTTGGGAGGCTGAGGTAGGAGGATCACTTGAGGCCAGGAGTTTGAAAGTAGCCTGGCCGACATGGCAAAACCTCATCTCTAAAAAAAATACAAAAAAGTTGGGCCAGGCACAGTGGCTCACACCTGTAATCCCAGCATTTTGGGAGGCCGAGGCAGGCAGATCAACTGAGGTCAGGAGTTCAAGACCAGACTGACCAACATGGTGAAACCCCATCTCTGCTAAAAACATAAAATTAGCCTGGTGTGGTGGCCCATGCCTGTAATCCCAGCTATTTGAGAGGCTGAGGCAGGAGAACCGCTTGAACCCAGGAGGCGGAGGTTGCAGTGAGCCAAGATAGCGCCATTGCACTCCAGCCTGGGCAACAAGACTAAAACTACGTCTCAAACAAAAAACAAAAACAAGGTAGCTGGGTGTGGTGGCACGTGCTTATGGTCCCAGCTACTCGGGAGGCTGAGGCACGAGAATCACTTGAACTGGGGAGGCAGAGGTTGCAATGAGCCAAGACTGCACCACTGCACTCTAGCCTAGGCGACAGATCGAGACTCTGTCTCAAAAAAAAAAAAAAAAAAAAAGTGGACTGTCTGCAATGTAATCACTCCAGGGGTGTCCAGGAATCCGTGAAAGCAGGTGGTTAGTAGGGACTCCAGTCTTGACAATCTTCTCAGCTACCCCTTGGCTGGCTCTGCTAGAGAGCTGGGGGATTTCAGGGCTGCCTGCTTTCCACAGGTGTCTCCTTGGTGACCTGTCCTCCAGGCAGCCCCCAGAGCAGAGCAGCCTACTCTTTTTTTTTTTTGAGATGGAGTCTCACTCTGTTGCCCAGGCTGGAGTGCAGTGGCACAATCTGGGCTCACTGCAACCTCTGCCTCCCTGGTTAAAGCGATTTTCCTGCCTCAGCCTCCCCAGTAGCTGGGACTACAGGCACAAGCCACTGCCCCCGGTTAATGTTTGTATTTTTAGTAGAGACAGGGTTTCGCCATGTTGGTCAGGCTGGTCTCGAACTCCTGAACTCAGGTAATCCACCCTCCTCAGCCTTCCAAAGTGTTGGGATTACAGGTGTGAGCCACCACATTCAGCTGCAGCCTTCTTCTACCAGTAGTTCAATGACTGCCTCTGCCCCAGGGTTTATTTCTGGCCGTCAGATTTGGGACTCTAAGGAAGATCTTCTTATACCAGTAGAAGACAGATGCTTCATGCTAGGCCAGGTCACATCATTTCTCACTTAGATTCCACAAGGCCCTGCATGATCTGGCATCTGCCTACCTCTCTGGTCCTTCTCCTTATCATGTGGCTCCAGGCAGCACTAGCTCCATCATATCAGCCTTTTCCTTCCTTTGGGCTTTTGCCCAAGCCACTCTATCTGCTTAGGACTTCCCTACCATTTTTTCCCTAACTCTTATTAAAATTTCAGCTTTCAGCTTTAATGTCATTCCTCAAGGAAGTCTCTGAATCCCACAATAGGTCAAGTGCCACTTTTATACACACAGCTCCCTATACTTATCATAATCCCTGTGCTTATCATAATTGTAATCACATAATAATCAGAATAACTATTTGTTTAATGTTTATCTTTTCTACTATTCTCTAAGAGCCATAGCAGCTGGGAACATGCCCATTTTGTTTGCTGATGTACAGTTAGAACTTAGGGAGAACTTGACAGATATGCAGTGCTCAAGAAATATTTGTTGATGAATGAAAGTCCCTGCCAATCACAACATTCCAGGTAGTCCCCTCCAGCCTGGCTCAGAGAAACAAATAAGAAATTAGGATGGGACCTCCTTTTCTCTCAGGACCTGGGGCCGTTTGATGTTGAAAGAGAATCGTTTGGGGGTGAGAGGAGAGCTCAGCAAAAGACAAAGGCCTGTATTTTTCCATATCCAGAATTGACCTCTTCCCCAAACTCCTAACTGATGGTTTCTGACTTGCTAATCTACTGTAAACTCAGCAGAGAGCTAAGGGATCAGGTAATTAAAATATTGATTAAGGCCAGGCGTGGTGGCTCACACCTGTAATCCTAGCACTTTAGGAGGCCAAGGAGAGCAGATCACTTAAGCCCAGGAGTTCAAGACCAGCCTAGGCAACATGGCAAAAACCCATCTCTACAAAAAATACAAAAATTAGCCAGACATGGTGGTGAGCACCTGTGGTCCCAGCTACTCAGGAGGCTGAGGTGGGAGGATTGCCTGAGCCTAGGAGGTTGAGGCTGCAGTGAACTGTGATTGCAGCACTGCACTCCAGCCTGGATGAGAGAGTAAGACCTTGTTTTAAAAAAAAAAAAAAAGAAAGAAAATTTGATTAATAACTAAGACATAGCAAATACTTTTAAAATAGTAAGTCCTAAGATATAATCTAATAAATAAAGTATTTGGCTTGTAAATAAGGTGTTAGAAGATAATTAAGGTGGTGTTAGTAGATAATCAAATATTAACTACTCAAGTGTTATTTGATAACCAAGGGATTAATTTAAAACCAAGATCTTAGCAGATACTGGTTAACCAATGACTAAGGCAACTGTTGATAAGGATTTAAAGTAACTTTTTCCTAGGGGACTCTTGCATGTATTAGAGGGGGGTTGGGAATAGCAGAAAGCTGATAAAGTCCACAGAAATGCAGGGCTAATTGGGAGCGTAAAGTCCTCAGACAGACTCTAAATTTCTGGGGAAATGGGCTTGCTCATCTTTGGTTTCCAGATAGGGCTTAGGCAGGAGCAGGCATGGAGTTGGTGCTCCAAAGGCTTATGACATAATTTAATTTCATTTATTAAGGGCCTAGCACTGTGCTCAGGAGAGGGAAGGGAGGGCAGTTTCTTAAGTGATGGGAATAGAGTGTGATAAGTAAGTGGTGTATGAAAGAGAAGGCTCCAGGGGCTGCCAAGGCAGAGTGGAAGGGAGAGCAGATGTGTCAGGGAAAGATGAGGGTGAATTTAGTCCTGGCCATGTTGAATTGAGGTATCTGTAGAGATGCCCAGGAGGCAGGTGGGTGGGAGTCCTGCATGGATATAGAGATTTGGGTGTCAGCAGGGTGTAGATGGTGGTCAAAACCATGGGAAAAAATGAGCTGGCTATGGAAGGGTATGTGGGGTGGGAAACTAGATCAGACTAGAACCCCATGGAAGACCAACAGGGAAGGGGTGGATAGAGAAGGGAGAGACATTGACACTGAGAACGAAGGAACACTTAGAGAGATGGGGGAAACTAAGAGAAGACAGACACAGGAATGCCAAGGAATGAGCAAGTGCCAGGGAGAAGAGCAGAGTCTGCAGTGTCACATGCAGCTGAGAGGTCAAGGAGGACAAGGTGAGAGATATTCATTGGCTTTAACGATAAGGCTCTAAGTGGTGGCCTTGGTGAGCACAGTGAGGGGAGGCATACATATGGGTGGTGGAGACAGTGGGTATGGAGGGAGGAAGGTAGCTACAGGAGACTGTGGTTCCCAGATGTCCAATGTGAACATGTGTGCAAGCTGGGCTTCACTGTGTGTGTGTGCATCCACACAAGCACATGCAGAGCTGCAGCTAAGAGGAGGGTGTGTAAGGGCAGCTGAGAGGCCACCGTAGGAGGGGCTGTGGTCACCCCATGGACAGCCTTTACTTTACTTTTGTTAGCTTTTGAGAAGCACCATGAAGGGAGACTGTGAAAATCCTAAGCACAGTTTAACCTTTTCATTGTCCAGTGAGAAAACGGAGGACAGCAGAGAGGAAAGAATTTGCTGTGAGTCATGGGCACAACCAGAACTTGAATCTGAGTCTCCAGACTTCTAGAAGAGTGACCTTAGATAAAGTACACCTGAAATTCTTACTGGCCAATGAATTATCTACCAGTGACTCTGCCCATCACCCCATTTTTTTATAGTATTTTGCTCTGTTGCTTAGGGTGGAGTGCAGTGGCGTGATCATAGCTCACTGCAGCCTCAAACTCCCAGGCTCCAGTGACCCTCCTCACTCAGCCTCCCGAGTAGCTGGGACTATAGGTGTGCACCACCACACCTGGCTAATTTTTTGATTTTTTGTAGCGATGAAGTCTCACTATGTTGCCCAGGCTGCACCCCAATTTTTAGCCACCTTTCCATATTTATATAAAGGTGAAATATGGATCTGACACACAAAATTCAAACATTACAGAAACTTAATGAAAATGACTCCTGTTATCCTACCTCAGCCCCTCACAGACAACCACCATTAAGAGTTTGGTCTATTATTTTTCCCTCTCTCTTTCCCTCCCACTTAACACTGTAAATTTTTTAAAAATTTGGGACAGGGTCCACTCCCATTGCCCAGGCTGGAGTACAGTGGCGCAAACACGGCTCACTGCAACCTTAACCTCCTGGGCTCAAACAATCTTCTTGCCTCAGCCTCCTGAGTAGCTGGGACTACAGGTGTGAGTGACCACGCCTGGCAAATTTTTAAATTTTTTTGCAGAGACACGGACTTGCCATGTTGCCCAGACTGGTCTTGAACTCCTGGGCTCAAGCAATCCTCCCACCTCTGCCTCCCAAAGTGCTGGGATTACAGGCGTGAGCCACCTAATGCACCCAGCAACATTTTTGTAAATTTTTAATAAAAACATTACACTTGTTCATGCTGGTTTTTCCGGTTACGTGCATGTGTTCATTCTGTTTTACAACTTATCGTTTTTTCACTTTTGGACAACTTTCTATGGTAGCATATAGAGACTTCATTCATTCATTTTAATAACCACATTAGTTTATAATTTGAGGCAAGGTCTCCTCTGTCACCGAGGCTGAGTGCAGTGGCATGGTTACGGTTCGCTGCAGCCTTGACCTTCCAGGCTCTAGCAATTGTCTCGCCTCAGCCTCCTGATAGCTGGGACTACAGGCATGCACTGCCATGGACAGCTAATATTTTTTTGTAGAGGCGGGGTCCCACTATGTTGCATGGTGGCGTGTACCTGCAGTCCTAGCTACTCAGGAGGCTAAGGCTGCAGTAAGCTACGATCGAGCCACTCTTCTTCAGCCTGGGCAACAGGGTGTGACCCTGTCTCAAAACAAAAAGCAAAAGCAAAAGGTATGAACATTTTGTTTTAAAAGATATTGCCAAATCACCCTCCAAACACTTGTGCCAGTTTATCGTACCACAGTTTATGTGAATGCCCATTTCCTCACATCCCTGCCAACCAGGGGTATTATCATTAAAAAAATCTTTCAGCCGGCCGTGGTGGCTCATGCCTGTAATCCCAGCACTTTGGGAGGCCGAGGCAGGCAGATCACTGGGTCAGGAGATCGAGACCATCCTGACTAACACGATGAAACCCCATCTCTACTAAAAATACAAAAAACAAAATTAGCCGGGCGTGGTGGCGGGCGCCTGTAGTCCCAGCTACTCAGGAGGCTGAGGCAGGAGAATGGCGTGAACTTGGGAGGCAGAGCTTGCAGTGAGCCGAGATTGTGCCACTGCACTCGAGCCTGGGCAACAGAGAGAGACTCCATCGCAAAAAAAAAAATATATATATATATATATTTCCAACTTCAATGAGGCTAGACATCTTTTTGTATCCTTATTATGCATCTATAATCTTCTGTGAACTCTCTATTCATGTCCTTTGCCTATTTGTTATTGAGGTGTACTTTTGGCTAGTGGATTACTCAGTGATTTTTTTTTTTTTAAGACGGAGTCTCTCTCTGCTGCCCAGGCTAGAGTGCAGTGGCGTGATCTCGGCTCACTGCAATCTCTGCCTCCCAGATTCAAGCTATTCTCCTGCCTCAGCCTCCCGAGTAGCTGGGATTACAGGCAACTGCCATCATGCCCGACTAATTTTTATATTTTTGTAGAGATGGGGTTTCACCATGTTGGCCAGGCTGGTCTCAAACTCCTGACCTCAGGTGATCCACCCGCCTTGGCCTCCCAAAGTGCTAGGATTACAGGTATGAGCCACCGCGCCCAGTCATGCCAGGCTAATTTTTGTATTTTTAGTAGAGATGAGTTTTCACCATGTTGGCCAGGCTGATCTTGACCTCAGGTGATCCGCTCACCTCGGCCTCCCAAAGCGCTGGGATGACAGGCGTGAACTACCGCGCCTGGTCACTCAGTGAGTTCTTATTGGGCAATAATGATTGGCTTAACCAAAGGCCTGGCAGCCTTTGTACCAAACTGCTAGCACTATTTACCTCTAGGGAGGGAGACTATGGGAAATGAGGATACTTTCATTTTTATTTTATATCATGAGGTATTGTTTGGATTTTTACAATGAACTTGCATTTCTTTTGTAATGAAGAAAATAATACAGAGGAAATAACAACAACTAAACCTTTGGCCTGGATTATCATCGGCTGGAAATTCATGTTGGATGCAAGTTTTTATTGATAACAAGTTATTTTTTGGTTTATATGCAAAAAAATGTTTATTGAATGCCTCCTATTTGGCTGGTACTGCCTAGGCACTTTCACAGGTATTTCATCCTAATCCTCACAACAGCCCTATGAGGTAATAATTGGTCCCAGTTTACAGAGGCCTTGGGTGGGAGATTATTGCTTGATATACTTCTATTTGCCAGCATTTTTGTTGGCAAGACGTTCGTATTGGCTGGTGATTCACTGGTCAAGAGCTCTCATTGGCCAGGAGTTCCTATTTGTTGCTGTAAGATTCAAATAATCAAAATACTAGAATTTTTCCCCCACAAGAATGATGGGACCAGTGGCATAAGAGTGAAGGAAGGAGAGTCAGTGGGTCTCTCCCTTTGAAGCACCATTTGAGTTTGCATTGGTCAGCCCCACACAGGTGGGCGGGATGAGGTGGTCGAGAAGGAGACGCAGTGGTTATAAGTCTTCTCGCTTCAGTAGGATGAGCTTCCTCACGAGCGCTGTGATCTGGGGTCTGACCTCCTCCACTGACACAGTTGGGTCCCAAGCCCCTACCACCTTTCCATCTGGGGCTACAAGGTACTTCCAGAAGTTCCAAGTGGGCTCCTTCCCAGAAGTCTCTAGAGAAAAAGGAAGGAGAGCAAAGTGTGCTACCCTGCGTACCCTCTCCTGGGACTTCACTCTCAGTGTCCATCTTTCCCTGGTGGCAGCTAATTCTGATGCCCAGTCCACACCCCAGACCACTCCAACCAGAATCTCTGCGGATGAGGCTCAGGCATCAGCATTTTTCAAAAGCCCCCTGGGAGGTTCCAAAGTGGGGCCAAGGTTGAGAACGACTGCTGTACGATTCTGTGACGTGCTTGATAAAGTGGTATCAAATCCTCTTTTATTAATGACTTCAAACCACTGAATAGTCTACACCCTATTCTCTAATTCAGTTTTAATGGTTTCCAAATGTTAGTCCATGGACTGGTTTCATCAGAATCACTGGGGGTCAGGGGAGTGCTTAAAATAAAGATTCTTGGGCCCTGCTTCAGTAGGTCTCAGCCTTGTGCATTTTTAAGAGCTCCCCAGGTGCTTCTAAAAGCAAGGCCGGGTTTGATCTATAACTGTGCGAACTGGGAAGGAACTAATAAAAGAACACAGAGAAAAAAATAAACATTAGGACTGAGCCACAGAGGAAAACGCAAACCTGCCTCAGTAAGGGACCTTTTGTTTGCTGCACTGTTGCTTCTCATTTACCCCTCCAGGTGAATGGGTTGCAGGGTGGGGTGGTGGCGAGGGATACAAAGGCCACCAGAAGCACGGAATGAGAAAAGGCAAAAATGGGGCCTCCAAAGGAGAAGGCCTGAGGGAAGAAACAGGGTCAGAATGGCAAGCTTAGCCCATGACCCCATTCTGTGGCTCTGAGGCTTCTGCAGCTGGAGAAGGGATCTAGTTCTCAAATATTAAGATCTGGTATTTTAGCTCAGAAGGTCTCCCTCCATGGCCTACAGACTCCGCCACTGACTCAGGGTGGAGACGCCTGTCCGCCATCTTGGTCAGCTTTCTCCAAGCAGGTGGCATCCCCTGTCTATGCCTTGGTTTCTCCATCATATGTCCATAAACTCATCTAGCTCACACTGACTTAAATGTCTCCTTCTAGGAGCCCCTGAATATGAAAACAGGATCCCAGAAAAGTCCAAAAGAGTGACTTCTGAGGGAGAAGTGAGAGGCAGCAGGTATGGAAATATTCTTAGGCAGGAATACCCCTCAGCTTGTACCTGCCTCCACTCTCCTCAAAGATTAGTGCTGGAACAAAGCATCAGTCCACCTGAGAGGATCAGGAAGGGGAAGGGGCCCCAGGTCACGCAACCAGCCAGTGGCTTCTGCTGCCCAGGGAGCCATGGCCTCAGCCAGCTGAGGGAGGTGTGAGGGGATGAAGAGACCAGGACTTACGGGCCAGGTACTTGAAGGCAGGATGGGCACCAGTACCGGTGACTGCAATCTTGCTAAACATGGGGAATGAGACACTGTAGGTGCGGCGGGCAAAGCTCTCAATCTCCTTGTTGCTGTCAGGCTCCTGTTGGCCAAACTGGTTGCAGGGGAAGGCGAGCACGTTGAAGTGGTGGGGACCCAGGTCCCGCTGCAGCTGCTGCAGGGCTCGGTAGTGCTGGTCTGTGAAGCCGCACTCGCTGGCCACATTCACCACCAGGGACACCTGTATGACAGAAACAAAACAAAACAAAGCCCAGACAAGCCAGTGAAGAGGCATGAACCTGTACATGCCCTGACACGTCTCCACATGTGACTCCCTCAACAGTTAATACTGCCTCACACATACAAGAACACTGTACACATATGTAAATGTGTGTCCAGTGCTCTCACACATACACAAACATGCACACAGACAGGCACATATGAAATCAAACATTCAGGAGCTTACAGATGTGTGCGCACATACAAGAACATCTGTGAACATAAGTATACAACATACATAAATAGGTATGCACATGTGCCATGATACAAACATATGTTAGCAAACACCACACATGCCCATACACACAGCACATCCACAGACAGAGGCACACATACTGGTGAGCACATACTGAGAGCTGATAAGAGGGGGTACAAAGGCAGACCTGGGCTCAATTTTTGGCTCAGTCATCTAGCACTCGCCACTCTGCAGTGTGTCAGTTTCCCTTCTAGAATGTGAACCTACTGAGGGCAGGAGCTATGTCCACTTCATCTCTGGGCCTGGCATATGAAAAAGTCTCGGTAAGTTTCAGCTGAATGAGTAAGTGTGCACACAAACACAAACGCCTGCATGGGAACATAGACAAACACAGGTTTTCTTGACAAAAGAACCCTCATAACCCCAGGGCAATACCTTTTTGTCCCCCTCCTCTCCAGAGAACCAATACCACTTTTTTTGTTGTTGTTGTTTCTGAGACAAGGTCCATGGCTGGAGCAATGGCATGCATAATCATAACAGGACATCCCCCCAACAGTTTGCAGTCTCAAACTTCTGAGCTGGAGTGATCCTCCCACCTCAGCCTCTCAAGTAGCTAGGACTACAGGCATGTGCCATCACACCTGGCTAATTTTTTAATTTTTACTTTTGGTAGAGACAGGTCTCGCCATGTTGTCCAGGCTGGACTCAAAAACTCTTGGCCTCAGGCAATCCTACCAACTAAGCCTCCCAAAGTGCTAGGATTAAGTCATGAACCACCATGCCTGGCCTACCACTTTCTTTTATCACTAGACTAATCCCTACATTTATTAAAGCCTTTAGGCAATAAATATAAAGCTGGCTAATGGAACTTGATTATAATACTGTGATTAGAATTTTGGCTTAAATGCTATGTTTTTAGCTTCTAGGTATATATTATTAAAGGATTTTAAACGTTACCCTGTGCCTAGGCAGCCTAGCCCTATCCTCCATAATTGACATTTGGGTCAGATAATTATTTGTTGTTGGGGGGATGTCCTGTTTATTTATTGTCAGATGTTTTTGGCAGTATCCCTGGCCTCTACCCACTAGATGCCTAGTCTTGACAATCAAAAATGTCTCCGGACATTGCCAATTGTGCCCTAAAGGGAATAATCACCCCTAGTTGAGAACTACTGGGCTAGACGATTGAACTACTGAGCTGTACCTCCTGTACCCTACCTCCACCAGGTGAGAAAGGACCCATGCCTGGGGCCACTGGCTATTAGAACAACCTCCTCAATTTGAGGTCAGCATACACCATACTCTGCCTGGAATGGTGAGAAACTGGGACTCTTAACTCCCTTCCTCAGTTAGGGTTCTTCCTTTTTTCCCCCTGCTGGATCCCTGGGCAATGAGAACATTAAAGCTTTTTTAAATTATTTATTTATTTATTTATTTATTTATTTTTTAAGACAGGGTCTTGCTCTGCTACCCAGGCTGGAGTGCAGTGGCGCGATCTTGGCTCACTGCAACCTCCACCTCCTGGGTTCAAGCAATTCTCCTGCCTCAGCCTCCTGAGTAGCTGAGATTATAGGCACATGCCACCATGCCCGGCTAATTTTTGTATTTTTTTAGTACAGACGGGGTTTCACCATGTTGGCCAGGCTAGCCTCTAACTCCTAACCTTGTGATCCGCCCGCCTCAGCCTCCTAAAGTGCTGGGATTACAGGCATGAGCCACTGCGTCCGGCCAAAGCTTGCTTATTTTTAACTCACACCTTGCATGTCTGCCCACTCTTTTGGAAGGGGGAAAATCTGGCTTCTAGTTCCATCCCTGAAACCAAAAAGCTTGGTCCTTAGAAACCAAAACACAGACAGACACACCCAAGTACACACAGTTAATTTACATATGTACATATACAAGCACAGACACAGACTCAGATTTGTACACAGAAGAAGTAAACAAATAAACCATTCACAAACACACACACTACACGTAACCCCACACATTTCCAAGTGGTCACCCATTCATCCATACTGGTCTAAATGACTATGGTCCCAATTAGCCTGAGGGCATCAACCATGTCAATCTTGCTCATGACTATGTCATCAGAGCCGGACCCAGTGTCAGACATGTAGTAGGAGCCAGTAAATGTTTGCAGGTGAAGGAATGAGCATATTGCCCAAGCAGCCGGCCTAGCTTGGGTTAACTCAGCACCAATTACAGCTTTTCTGGACTCACTGTTCCCCGGTTTACTGCTGAACTTGGCAACTAAGAGCATAGACTCTGCGCTGGACTGTCTGGGTTCAAATTCTAACTCTCTTACTAGCTGTGTGACCTTGTTCTATTTTTGTCTTAGCACTTACTACTACTAGGAATTACCCTGTGCATTTCTCAGTTCCTTGTTTATTGTCTCTTTCTTCTCCTGACCCCATATAAGCTCCACTTAGCGGAAATGTATCTGTTTTGTTCACCACTGTATCCCCAGGGCCTGACCTAGTATCTAGTTAGCATACAGTAGGTGTTCAATAATGAACAACGAATTAAGTAGCAGAGCTGGTCAGAGGCTAAACCTGGGGCTCTCTGGTGAGCTGCCCTAGAGAGAACAGGAGGCCTGAATTGGAACGGGCCCTGTTCTTGGTTCTTTGCCCAGAGTTCTAAATGAAGTTCCTGCTGGGATCCACCAAACACAGGTGCAGAGCACTGTACAGTTTACTAAGTGCATCCACGCCATCATCTGATTTGAAACTCACGACACTCTGGGGGACAATCAAGACAGGGATTACTGCCCCCAAGACTCCCCAGCATAATCGAAAATTTCAAGGCTTATAGAGTACTGGTCTTCACTAAAGATGGTGTTGCTCCCAGGAGAAAAATGTTGACATCTATTTTTGTGTGGTTCATCCAAAACTGGACGCTGGCCCACCTGTTCATTAGATTTCAACTCCCCAGCCATTTCACACCAGTCCCCAGGTCCATCCTGAAGAGGTCCACTCCGGGAGTTCTTCACTGCACATAATGTGACATGCAGGCTTCTCAATGTAGTGTTCAAGGTCCCGCCTGCTCCCTTGCCAATCCTTTCAGCCTCATCTTCCACCACTCTTAGCCTCCAGCTTTAGACTCTTTGAAGCACAACAGCTGGAACTCCTGGCCCCCCCCACTCCCCACCCTTCTTGCTGTTTGCTTCTTAGTCTTGCTAAAATCCACTCGTATTCAAAGACTCAACCCAGATACCCTTCCTCTCCGAAGTCTTCTCTGAGCTTAGATTCCCTCTTGGTAAGGAGGGGGCAATTAGCCTGGATGACTCTTATCTGTGCCCGAGCTGCCATCTAACGACTTGAACTACAGAGAACCCCGGATGTGGCGGTGGGGTTCTCTTCCAGGCCCCGTCTTTCTAGTGTAGTGTGACCTTGTGCGAATGCCTGCCCTCTCTGCGCCTTTGTGCCCTCTCCCAAGGATGATTCGTGTGAGGTCTCCGTGCATCTGAAATAACTCCCTCTGCCCTGCACGTAGATCTCCACAGTGTTCTTCACTGGACTCCGAATCAGCCACTCCCCGTTCCAGATGCAAAAAATGGGGACGGGAGAGGGAAAGGCCGCACGATGCTACGGTTACTTTTTTCACCCGTGAATGGCAAAGGCTGGGCAGTGGTGCCCGGCCTTCCGGCGAAGGTCTGGACCCCGCTGCCCAAAGGTGCCGGTAGCGAAGTGGGCGCCGACTGCGAGCGCTTCGGGTTCCTCCGCGCCAGGGCCGTGCCACGTAGCCGCGGGCCGGGCCGGGCGCGGGATGGGGGCGCCGCGCCAGAGGTCACGGCCGAGTGGGGCGGGGGCCGGGGTTTGGCGGCCGCGCGGCTGGGGCGTCCTCGGAGCCACACCGCGCGGGGGCCCGGGCTGGGGGGCGCCCCCAGCAGGCCCCGCCAGGGCGAGTCCGGGCCCCGCGGCACCCCAGACCCCGCGCACTCACCGAGCCGCGGTACTTCTCCAGCGACACCAGTTTGCCCCGGATGTTGACCGCCTTGAAGTCGTAGAAGTCCTGCTCCTGCTGCGCGCAGGCCGCAGCCCACAGGAGCAGCCACGCCGCTGCCGCCGTCGCCGCCACCATGGCTTGTTCCCGAGGTGGCGGCGTCGCGAGGGCAAAGACGGGGCGGGGGGATCCGGCGCGGAGGGCGGGAGGAGGCGGCTCTGGCGCCGCTCGGTCCGCAAGGCAGGACGCGCCCCGTTCTCGTTCTCCTCCGCAGGCGGGTGGATGCCTGGCTCTGGACCTCAGTTTCCCCGTCTGTCCTGAGGCAGCGCCCCCCTGCCCCGGACCCCAGAGCCAGGGTTTCAGGATTCTGTCCCCTGAGACTGGAGTTCGTTTCAGTGAGGCTCCCTCTTGTCCCAGGAAGCAGCGATTTGGCAGGGACAGGGAGGCAAAAATCCGAGAGCTCAGCTTCTCATTAGTGCAGCGGCCTTAGGCTGGCCTGGTCACGCCCCCACTCCGACCTCAGTTTCTCCACATGTTAAGTGGAGCTAGTTGGTATAAGATGGAAGTAATAGAAAAACGGATGCGAAACACTTTTAACAGTTGAATGGTGCCTGCAAACTTCAGGTGAATGAATGCATGTTCCCTGAAAGTGATGGCTGGGAGAAGAAGAGAGGACCGAGAGGGCCTGTTGCAGGTTAGGTTCCTGGAAGCAGATTCTGAGATGGAGATTGGAGTGCAGGATGTTTATGAGGGAGCACCCTTGGGATCAACACGCGTGGGAAGGATGGGAGGGAACAGGAGTGGCAGAGGGGGAAAGTAGTGAGCTCCATGCAGGCCCCAAGACAGTTTTAGCTGACTCGACAGGGACTCTGGAGCTAGAGTAGCCCATCAGATGAGCTAAGATGGCCAGGTCACCCTGCCTTTATCAGTCCTTGGATGTGGGGCCACCTGGCAAGTGGGGCAACAAGGGCCAAGATGGCCCTGTCTGTGGAGAAGCTGACATTACAGGCTTTGTGCTAACAGCACTCCTAGTAGCTGGTGTCTGTCCTAAGTCCTCAGTGATGGGGGATCCGGGCAGCACATCACAATGTCTCTCCTGCTCAGAAAACCCCTGCTGAGCCCATGAAAGGTCAAGCATGGGGCTGGATCCTGTACTCACAGGCTGTGAGTTTTTTCCGGAAACTCACAGGCTGGTGTGAGAGAAACCAGGTAAACTGCAGATTTCATGTAATGTGGTAAGGGCTAAGCACTCCTGTGGTCATTCAACAAAAACTTCCTGAGCACCTTTTCTATGCCAAGTTTTGCTTTACGTGATTCTTAGGCAGGGATGAACAGGAGGGCATGATCTCTATCCAGGGAGACACAGGAATTAAATAATGTATAAATAGCTCTAAAATTACTATTGTGGTGAGTACCACCTAAACTAGCCTGGAGGGCCAAGGAGGGCTTTCCAGAAAAGGGGAGATTTGAGCTGAGCTCTGAAGAATGAGTAGAAATTGGCCAGGATGAAGCAAGGTACAAGTGCAAAGGTCCTGGGGGGAAAGGAACATGGTGCATTGAGTAACAAAGAAGGCTCGTTTGGTTGGAACAGAGAGGACAAAGGATGAGAGGGGAAGGTGGAGAGGTAGGCGGAAGTGAGATCACACAGAGCCTACTAGGCCACAGTAAGGACTATGGTCTTTAAACTAAAAAAATAAAGGTTCTTTTTAGCAGGGAGGTATCACAATGAGTCTTATGTTGTAGAAAGATCTCTTTTGACAGGGCCCAGTGGCTCACACCTGTAATCCCAATGCTTTGGGAAGCCAAGGCTGGAGGATTGCTTGAGGCCAGGCGTTCAAGACCGGCCTGGGCAACATAGCAAGAAATGTCTCTTAAAAAAATTAAAAAATTAGGCCGAGTGCAGTGGCTTACACCTGTAATTCCAGCACTTTGGGAGGCCTAGTCAGGCAGATCACAAGGTCAGGAGATCGAGACCATCCTGGCTAACGCAGTGAAACCCCATCTCTACTAAAAATACAAAAAATTAGCCAGGTGTGGTGGCACACACCTGTAGTCCCAGCTACTTGGGAAGCTGAGGCAGGAGAATCGCTTGAACCCGGGAGGCAGAGGTTGCGGTGAGCAGAGATTGTGCCACTGCACTCCATCCCAGGTGACAGAGCAAGACTCCATCTTAAAAAAAAAAAAATTAAAAATTAGCCTCGTGTGGTAGCATGTGCCTGTGGTTCTAGCTATTCAGGAGGCTGAGACAGGAGGATTGCTTGAGCCCAGGAGTTCAAGGTTGCAGTGAGCTATGATCATACCACTGCACTCCAACGTAGGTGACACAGACACTATCTCAAAAAAAAGAAAAAAAATCTTTCTGGCTGTTCTGTGGAGTGGACAGGAAAGGGCAAGAGCAGATGTGGTCTAGATGTTGGAGTTGATGTAGCTCCAGGGCTACCTCTTAGAGGCCCAGAGGCAGTTGCTACCTAGCCTGAGCAGCCAGGCTAGGTGACAGCGGAGTTATACCTTGAAAGAGGAATGGGAATTCTCTAGGAGGGTTAGGGCAACAATGTTAGACTGAAAGAGCAGTATCTATGACGGCACAGAGTCTGACAGAAGTGCTTGGCTGTTTGAGGTGAGAAGAGGTGTGGGGCAGATGAGATTGGAAGGGTCATGAGGATAGAGAAGGGCCTTGAGTGCCAAGTCACTCTCTAAAGTGTGGCAAGCAAAGGTTTTGAAGCTGGCCACAAAATCATATAGTTACTA
Source organism: Symphalangus syndactylus (assembly GCF_028878055.3). Taxonomy (NCBI): domain Eukaryota; kingdom Metazoa; phylum Chordata; class Mammalia; order Primates; family Hylobatidae; genus Symphalangus; species Symphalangus syndactylus. The sequence continues at coordinate 42,119,486 of NC_072434.2, read as the reverse complement.
GGACTCGAACCCAGGCCTTCAGATGTAGACTATGGGATTTTTCTGCACCGCCAAGGTGGCCTCACTCTTCAGGAGAAGGCAACATTATCAGGAGAGGTGGAGAGCAGGGGAAAGGGCGCTCCAGGCAAGGGCCAAGGCATACATAAGGTGCCCCTGCCCATCCTGCTCCTTCTTCTCCCCCTCTTTTGGGAGCCTTAAGCCTGTGATGGGTCCCACAGCTATTAAATGGTCTCTTCTCTCTCTGCCCTCTGGAACCATTGGGCTCTCTTCCTGCCACCTGTCCCTTTCACTCAGCCTCTTCTCCAGTGTCCCAGTAACCAGGAGTTCTCAAATTCTACTTCATATAACTTGGAGTGTTGCAAGTTTGGCCAAGCTATTTCCTTTTAAAATCCAGATAGATGGGCCGGGAGCAGTGGCTCACATGTGTATACAAAATTAGCCGGGCGTGGTGGCGCATGCCTGTAATTCCAGCTACTTGGGAGGCTGAGGCAGGAGAATTGCTTGAAACCAGGAGGCAGAGGTTGCGGTGAGCCAAGATCGTGCCATTGCACTACAGCCTGGGCAACAAAAGCGAAACTCCCGTCTCAAAAAAAAAAAAAAAAAAAAAAAAAATCCGATAGATGGGCATTTCTACTAAGCAGGGGGAAAAAAGTTAATAGTTAAATATTTCTCAGCTGTAACTTTATTTCCTGGGCACTTTTCTCCTTTCCTATTTATGCTTCAAAACCCAGCTCATATGTGAAAAAGATACTTGCTCATGCATGTTTATAGCAACAGAATTTGTAATTGCAAAAATGTGGAACCAACTGAAATACCCGTCAATCAACGAGTGGATAAAGAAACTGTGGCATACTCCATACAATTGAATACTACTCAGCCATAAAAAGGAATGAATTAGTCAAACCAATCCCCTGAGCCCTATGCAAATCAGACACCGCCTCCTCCAGCCTCCTCGTGTAACTGGCTGGTTTCTGCTGTACTTGGGGTTTCCTCTCACAGCTTTAGAGCCCCCCCACCTCTGTCTCTGTACAGGAAGCGTTTCTTCCTTCTTCCTTGCCTGTTGGGAGAGAGAAGAAATAAAAACTAAAACTAATAATACAAAACCTATAGTACTTTACTTTTTTTTTTTTTGAGACAGACTCTCACTCTGTGGCTCAGGCTGGAGTGCAGCGGCACAATCTCGGCTCACTGCAACCTCTGCCTCCCGGGTTCAAATGATTCTGTGCCTCTGCCTCCCGAGTACCTGGGATTACAGGCACCCACCACCACGCGCAGCTAAATTTTTTTAGCATTTTTAGTAGAGACGGGGTTTCACCATATTGGCTAGGCTGGTCTCAAACTCCTGGCCTCAAGTGGTCCTTCCGCCTTGGCCTCCTAAAGTGCTGGGATTACAGACGTGAGCCACCGCGCCCGGCCAACATGTGGTACTTTACATGGCATTAAGCTGGGCAGAGGGTAGAGTAGTATGGTAGTAGAGTAAGAAGGGATCGTAACTTTAATTTGAATGATCAGGAAGCCTCACTGAGAAAACGGTATTTGGGCAAAGACCTAAAGAATGTCAGAGAGCAAAGTAGAAGAGCAATCTCGGTAGAGGAAGCAGCAAGTACAAGGGCCTGGAGGCAGGAGCAGGCACGATGTGTTTGCTGAACAGCAAAGAGTCTAGTGTGGCTGGATCAGAGTGAGCAAGGGGAAGAGTAACAGAAGGTGACATCAGAGAGGTAAGGGATGGGTACACAGCTACCGTAGCATCTTACAAGCCATCGTGAAGACTGTGGCTTTGACTCTGAGTGGGATGGGAAGCCACTTAAGGGTTTTAATCAGGGAATGGACATTTCTAATTTATGTTTTAACAGAATCATTCTGACTGCAGTACTGAAATGAGGAAAATAGTCAGGAGGCTATTGCAGTAATCCTCATAAGGGGACATGTGGGCAGTGGAGGTGGTGAGAAGTAGATTCTGAATATATTTTGAAAGCAGAGGCTGGGTGTGGTGGCTCATGCCTGTAATCCCAACAAGAATCTCTTGATGCTAGGAGTTCAAGACCAGCCTAGGCAACATAGTGAGACCCTGTTTCTAAAAAAAAAAAAAAAAAAAAAAAAAGTAGCCAGGCATGGTAGTGTGCACCTGCAGTCGTAGCTACTTGGGAGGCTGAGGCAGGAGAGTCGCTTGAGCCTAGGAATTTGAGGCTGCAGTGAACATGATTCCTTCACTGCACGCCATCCTAGGAGACAGAGTGAGACTCTGTCACTAAAAATAAAAATAAAGGTAGGGCGCAGGGGCTGACGCCTGTAATCCCAGCACTTTGGGAGACCGAGGTGGGCGGATCACCTGAGGTCAGGAGTTTGAGACCACCCTGGCCAACATGGCGAAACCCTATCTCTACTAAAAATACAAAAAGAGGCTGGTCATGGTGGCACATGCCTGTAATCCCAGCTACTCGAGAGGCTGAGGCAGGAGAATTGCTTGAACCTGGGAGGCGGAGATTGCAGTGAGCCGAGATCGTGCCACTGCACTCCAGCCTGGGCAACAGAGTGAGACCCTGTCTCAAAAATAAATAAATAAATAAATAAATAGAAAGTAGAGGCAAAAGTATTTCCTGACAGGTGGAATATAGGGAATGAGAGAAAGACAAGAGTCACAGATGACTTTAAGGTTTTTGGCCAGAGCAATTGGAAAGATGGAGTTGCCATTAATTGGGATGAGGATGCTTGTTGGGGGAACTGGTTCGGGATGGAAAATCAAGAGCTCAGTTTTGGACATGTTAAGTTTGAGTTGCCTGTTAGCAATGTAGTAAACATTTACAAATTGGCTTTGTAGGAGAAAAAGGTGCGTGTGTGTGTGTGTGTGTGTGTGTGTATAAGTTTATTATAAGGTTTACTGATATAAATGATGCATAGCACACAATTCACAAATAATAAAATATATAGTACTTCTTATTGTAAATTCCATATGGCCAATTTATTCCCAGAGAATGTTTTAATTGATGTTTGCCAAACTCTTATATCTATAGCCAAGTAATGGTTGCAATTGCTGAACATGTATAATTCCAAGATTAATGTTGGTTGATATTTTTATTTCCATTAATAGTAAGATGAAAGCAAAACAATAGAGATATATGCCAGAACAAGGATAAAGTCAATAATACAAGGGCTTTCTTTGTAGCATCTGAGAGTAGTTTCCAATACCAGAAGAATATTTACACTAATTTTTGTGTTATTCACAAAGCAATGGCTATAGACACAATATACTCTCAATTTAATCTGTATTGTTAACATTTTTTCCATTACTTTCTTAAGTCTAGGCAATAAACAAAACAATAAATCAACCCCTGATAGCAACATTTGCTAATATGTGGTGTAATACTCCCACCCTGGTTGATTTTGAGCTTCCAACATGACGTTACTGAACGTGGAGTTAGCAAGAGATGTGAGAATAGCATACCATTATGTAGTATTTCCACAATACAGATAGAATAGACATCAATAAACTTGAGAGCACAGAAAATCATAAAACAGAGTAAAACAATTAGAAAATGATAAGTTTTCAATATTACCTTTCTTTTTAACATAATTTCTTTAATTTTAAAAATGTAATTTAATTGTTAGGAATGGCTGTGGTGGCTGGGTGCAGTGGCTCACTCCTGTAATCCCAGCACTTTGGGAGGCCGAGGCAGGCAGATCATGAGGTCAGGAGATCGAGACCATCCTGGCTAACACGGTGAAACCCCGTCTCTACTAAAAATACAAAAAATTAGCCGGGCGAGGTGGCAGGCGCCTGTGGTCCCAGCTACACAGGAGGCTGAGGCAGGTGGATCATCTGAGGTCAGGAGTTTGAAACCAGCCTGGCCAAGATGGCGAAACCCCATCTCTACTAAAAATACAAAAATTAGCGGGGCGTGGTGGCAGGCACCTGTAATCCCAGCTACTCGAGAGGCTGAGGCAGGAGAATCACTTGAGCCTGAGAGGTGGAGGTTTCAGTGAGCTGAGATCATGCTATTGCACTCCAGCCTGGGTGACAGAGTGAGACTCTGTCTCAAATATATATATATATATATATATATATATATATATATTTGGGAGTGGACAGCACACAGAATATTTAAAACCATGGTACTGGATGATGATGGTGAGTTGGAATAGAGAGAAAAGAGAACAAAGGACAGCCCCTGGGACTCCAGCATTCGGCACCAAGGAGATGAAGACATGAGGGAGCCAGAAAAAGACACTGAAAAAGAGTAGCCACAGGAAGGACCAAAAACCCAAAAGAGTGCGATGTCATGGAAGCCAAGTGATGAATTTGTTCCAGAATGAAGAGAGCGATTAACTGGTAAAATGCTGTTGATAAATCTAGGAAGATTAGGACTGAGACCTGAACATGGGATTTAGCAATTTATCCTTCAACCACTAAAGGGAATTAAACAGACAAAATCACATTTCCGTGCCTCTTTGCCATTCCTCATCTGCTTCCCCTGCCTATATTGTTTTCCCGCCCTCGTGCTTACAGCAAGTTCCTATAGGGCTTCCAGGTTTTATTAATCAGGGCCTCAATAGGAAACAGATGACACACTCAGATTAGGGGAATTTGAGGAAGGCTCATTTACACAGGGACTAATTTCCATTGTGTGGGTGGGGTGTAGGAGAAGACAGGGATCGTTCAGGAACCTATCTGAACTGTTAACATCCCTTGACCTGAATGGATGGGAAGAGGGAGGAGAGATTTTGGAAGCTGGAAAAAGAGTCCTATACACCAAGCCATCTTGAAAGGGGCAGTCCCCCCCATTTTTTTTTTTTTTGAGACAAAGTCTTCGTCACCCAGGCTGGAGTGCAGTGGCGCGATCTCAGCTCACTGAAACTCTGCCTCCTGGGTTCAAGTGATTTTTGTGCCTCAGCCTCCCAGAGGCTGTTACTTTCAAAGGAGAATCACAGCCAGCCCAAGGTAAACTTACAGGGAAGGAGCCAGGGAGTTAATTCATCTCCTCTTTCTCACCAGTCTCCTTCGGGGATATTGGCCGGTACCTGAGTGGAAGCCAGGGAGCAAAGGAGCCCATCGATGTCAGCTGTACAGGTTCAGTGTACCAAGCAGACAATGGGGGTGGACAGTGGATCCAAAGAGTCAGACAGAAGGTGTGCAGCACACAAACCCAACTCAGAAAACAGCTTTTCTCTGAGGCTTTTCTCAACACTTTTATTTAGGTAGTTAGTTGCCCCCATTCTAAGCTTTCCTTTTCTTGTTTTTTTATTTTATTTATTTATTTATTTATTTATTTATTTGAGACAGAGTCTTGCTGTCGCCCAGGCTGGAGTGCAATGGCGCGATCTCCGCTCACTGCAGGCTCCGCCCCCCGGGGTTCACGCCATTCTCCTGCCTCAGCCTCCCCAGTAGCTGGGACTACAGGCGCCCGCCACCTCGCCCGGCTAATTTTTTGGATTTTTAGTAGAGATGGGGTTTCACTGTGTTAGCCAAGATGGTCTCAATCTCCTGACCTCATGATCCGCCCGCCTCGGCCTCCCAAAGTGCTAGGATTACAGGCGTGAGCCACTGTGCCCGGCCTTGTTTTTTTATTTTTTAGAGACGGTGTTTCATTCTGTCACCCAGGCTGTAGTGCAGTAGTGTGATCATAGCTCACTGCTGCCATCAACTCCTGGGCTCAAGCAGTCTTCCTGCTACAGCTTCCCGAGTAGCTGGAATTACAGGAATGGGCCACCACACCCAGCTAATTTTTTTTCTATATTTTCAGAGATTGGGGGTGGGGGTGGGGTCTCACTATGATGTCCAGGCTTGTCTTGAACTCCTGGCCTATCTCGGCCTCCCGAGTAACTGAGATTAGATTACAGGCGTCAGCCATGGAGCCCAATTTGTGCTTTCATGTAATGTAGCACTTATCATGCTGTATTGCAATGATCCACAATACTGTCTGCACCTTAGAATCACCTGGGGAACGTTTAAAAAACACTAATGCCCAGGCTCCACCCTAGACCAACTGAATCAGGAAGTCTGGGGATAGGGTCCCAGCACTATGTATTTTAAAAATACCCCAGCGGATTTTAAGGTGCAGTCAGGATTGACAATCACTGTCGTGATGTCATTGCCTGTCTACCTGTATGTTACCTTGAGGAATTTGTAGCTCTTTGAGTGCAGGACCGTGTTTGATTCAAACCTGTCACTAACCTGCAGCATGGGACCTTGTACAGGGCGGATGCTCAGGACATGAAAGTTCACATTAAAGAGTATTAAGATTTTAATTTTTGTGTAATTTTGTTATGATTGTGATATGTATGTCATCTAGGGCATTGTTTTTCAAACTGAGAGTTGCAACCCATTAGTAAGTCATAGAATCAACTTAGTAGCTCAGACTAGCATGGAAAAAAAATTGAATAGAAAAGTCAGAGAATGTCCTATACAGTAATGGTTAGGGTAGTATTGTGAAACACACATGTGTAATCCAGGATGCAATGTAATCTATACTTCTCCCGTGGGTTTCATTCAAAATGCTTGAAATTCACTGACCTAGGACAAATAATATAACTATGCTTGTGTTTTGTTATCTTTGAAATGGGGATAATAATACTACGTTCTACCCCATGGCATTGTAATGAAGATTAGATGAGCTATCATATATAAAGTGCTTGATGTCCAGCACAGAGTAAATAATCAACAGTAGCCGTTAATGTTGTGCGACAACAAACATTTGTAACGAGTAGAATATAAAATTGTATTCATGCCATAGTTACTGCTGTGTGATATTATGCACGCAGTTAGACAAGTGTGATTTATCTTACTATATTAGATCAGTTATTATTGGTAAGTGCTATGGCAATAAATAAGCTTTTACAAATAGGAAACAGTGTACCCAGCTTCTTTTCTTGAGGCCAGGAATATTCTGGGGCCTGATTAGAGTGGCGGAGGTGCTGTCTTAGATTCTATCTAAGGCTACATCCTATTAATATCTTTACTGCATTTGACCGGTGCCCACAAGCTATCTCTGCACCTGCTCTTGGAAAATTAACACAGCTCTGTTTAGAGGCCCTAGTGGGGAGGGACTCAGCAGGCCTTAGTTATTTAAGTGTCTAAAACATTTTGCACCATGCCTGGCACTCAATAAATGTAGGCTAAATTGAATTGAACTGTTGATAACTGTTGCGTGACCTTGATCAAGTCACTCCCACTCTCTGGACCAGATTTTCCTGTATGTAAAATAAGGGAGGCTGCATGGAAGGTTAGAAGTAGAAGACACCTCTGATTTTACAAATGGGGAAGCTGAAACCCAAATAGGGGAAGGGACTTGCCCAAGTTCAAACCCGAGAGAGACAGAGGTTACAGCTGAAATCTCCCCACTCTGTGGTAGAGCACTTTGGATTGCCAAATATAATAGTAGCATTGTATTGTCAATCCAGTTCTGTAGTCCTGGGAACAGTTAGAAGCAACAAACTAAAGATACTCATAGCAGCAGGGATAGATTGAAAAAATATAGTGTGGTATGCAAAAGTAAAATACAGATGATATATATAACCTAGTACCATTTATATAAATGTAAAATATGTGCACACAGAATGAAAATGCATATTTTGCAAGAACAACATAAATGGCTACACAATAAACACATTAGAAGAGTTGTCTGTAGGGATAGGGAGAGGAAAGGGAATGAAAGGCAATAAGTTGGGCCCAGTGCAGTGGCTCATGCCTATAATCCTAGTGCTTTGGGAGGCCAAGGCAGGAGGATCATTTGAGGTCGAGAGTTCGAGACCAGCCTGACCAACATGGAGAAACCCCATCTCTACTAAAAATACAAAATTAGCCGGGCGTGGTGGCACATGCCTGTAATCCCAGCTACTCGGGAGGCTGAGGCAGGAGAATCACTTGAACCTGGGAGGCGGAGGTTGTGGTAAGCAGAGATCGTGCCATTGCACTCCAGCCTGGGCAATAAGAGCGAAACTCTATCTCATAAAAAAAAAAAAAAAAAAAGGTGGGAGGACGGTAAATAAAAAAGAAAGAGGCCTTTGAGGCCAAAGGATACAGTGTGCTATGAATTGAGAAATATGTTTACCTCAATTCTCTGTACCTGAAGCTGAAAAATAATATAAGCCATGTGTCTCGTGGATTTTTTTCTATTATTATGTATAAAAGGAAAGCAGGTAAGTTCTGAAATTGATTTCTAAAAGTCCCTTCCTCCTCTCTTTGGCCTCTACCCTCCTTTGGGCCTTGGCTTCTCTTACCTGGACTCCTGGAACACCTTTTTTTTTTTTTTTTTCTTTGAGACAGAGTGTCCCTTTGTCACCCTAGCTGGAGTGCAGTGGCATGATCTCGGCTCACTGCAACCTCTACCTCCCGGGTTCAAGCGATTCTCCTGCCTCAGCCTCCCCGAGTAGCTGGGACTGACAGGCACATGCCACCATGCCTGGCTAATTTTTTTTTTTTGTATTTTTAGTAGAGACGAGGTTTCACCATGTTGGCCAGGCTGGTCTCGAACTCCTGACCTCCAGTGATCTGCCCGCCTCGGCCTCCCAAAGTGCTGGGATTACAGGCGCGAGCCACTATGCCTGGTTCTGATGAGAAGTCCTTTCTTTGTGCCCCCACACCCCTGTGTATTTATCATGCAGTGTTGTAAATTTCTGTTTACCTAATATGCAGAATTTGGCACGTGATAGGTATTCAAAAATTTTTTTTAAAAAACTTCTTATTGACATATAATATACATACAGCAAAGTTAAGATATTGCAAGCATATGGCCTTGATAAACTTTGCGAAGTGAACACACCATATAACATACATTCAGATTTTTTTTTTTTCTGGGCTGGTGGGGACAGGATCTCACTTTGACGTCCAGGCTGTGGTGCAGTGGTGTGATCATGTCTCACTGCATCCTCAACCTCCTGGGTTCAAGTGATCCTCCCTCCTCAGCCCCCCAACTCCCCAGTCGCTGGGACTACAGGTGCATGCCACCACACCCGGCTAATTTTTGTATATTTTGTGGAGATAGGGTTTTGCCATGTTGCCCAGGTTGGTCTCGAACTCCTGGGCTCCAGCAAATCTACCTGCCTTGGCCTCCCAAAGTGTGGGATTACAGGCATGAGCCACTATACCTGGCCTGCCCCCAGATTTATAGTATTTCCAGGACTCCAGAAGGCCTCCTTATGCTACTTCCAGTCACTACTTCCCAAGCCCCCAATCCTGATTTCTGAAAGCATAGATTAGTTTGGCCTGTTTTTTATTTTATCTAAATAGAATCATACAGAATGTACTCTTTTCTATTTGGCTTCTTTCACTTATCATATGTTTCACTCATCAATATTCCATATTTTTGTGTGTAATTGTAGATTGTTCATTCTCATGCCATATGTATGCTATTAAATTGTGCAAATATGCTACAACTTGTTTAACCATTGTACTGTTGATGGGCACTCAATACATATTTCTTGGATGAATGAAGAAATCTGTCCATCTTGCTACTCTGTGAGTTCTTTGACGAATGAGATAGGGTTTTATTCATCTCTAAGTCCCCGGTATCTAGCATGGGGCCTGGTACTTGGTTGGAGCGCAGTGAGAATTTGAGGAATGAAGTGATGTATGATTCCCCCGAGCCTTTGTAATTAACTGGTCATTTCCCCATCCACGGTGGGGCCCCAGCTTCAGATCCCTGGGTGATGCAGGTGAGTTGCTAGGCAACAGCATGAGGTTGGCTCTGGGGTCACAGTGGAGAGTGTGCTGCTAAGGCCAGCCTGACGGTAATTGGAAACACTTCTATTCAGCAGCCTCTGGTTCCTCCTTTCCAGCCCATCCCCTCCCCCCAGTCCCCTCCCCCCACAGCTGCAAGAAGGATTGTTTTAAAACAGGCATCAGATCCCTGTGCTCCCCTATTCCAAAACCTCCTGGCTCTCCTGGAAGAAACCAAGGTTTAGAGAGTTGAAATAACTTGCCCAAAGTCCAGAAAACAAGTAAAGTCCAGAATCAAACCCAGGGTTGTCTGAGTTCTTTCCACTATTTTGATTTTGGAAAAGTTGAATTTGAGGTGCCCACTGGTGGAGAGATCCGAGCTGGACTCTGCTGTGGTCACCTTGCTGCTCTCCCCAGCAAAGCTTTCCATGGAGTAGGTGCTGCAATCACAAACAAGAGCCCAGAGGCCAGGAGGACAGTTTCCCGTGGGAGAAAGGATAACCTTGAAGGTTCTCTCCAACTTGATATCTGAAATTTGGGATTGGTGGGCTTTGAATCATAGAGCAGCAATACCAGAACCCCAGAGCCTCTCTGCCTGACCTCACTGATCCCCAAAAGGCACAACAGATCAGTAAGCACTTGACCCAAACTATAGGAAGAAAGGAAGGCTGTCAGAAAAGGATTCCAGGACAAGGGAATATTTTGAACAACGACTAGGAGGCAGCCAGGTAGAGACCGGGGAACATGATGGAGGCAGTTCAAATGGCATGTGATATAGGTTTAGGAGAGCTTTAATAATCTGGTTGAAGCTTACTTTCCTGGGTGAAAATGTTACCAGTTGAAGGTATCCAGGTTCTTGGTGTCTTGAACAAAGAATTGGACAAAACGCACAAACAAAGCAAGGAAAGAACGAAACAACAAAAGCAGAGATTTGTTGAAAATCAACGTACACAGGGGCTCAAAATCCCCTTTACAGAATTGTCTAGGGTTTAAATACCCTCTAGAGGTTTCCCTTGGGTTACTTGGTGTACACCCTAGGTAAATGAAGTAGTGGCGGGCAATCAGTCTGATTGATTGTGAAAAGCAACCAGTCAGAGGCTGAAGTGAAGTTACAAAATTAACACTTCTATGCAAACAAATACTTGGCCCGAAATTAGTCTGATTGGTTGCTCAGCGGCTGAAGGGAAGCTACAAAGTTACGCTCCTATGTAAACGTCTGATTGGTTGCAGAAATACTTTCAATTTTCCAACTGCCACACAGAAAAAAAGGCGGGGGGGTTTGCAAAGGGAGTAGCCTCCAGTCCTTTTGTTACTTGGGTGTGGAAAGTTGGAGTTTTCCTTTTGATTTGGTTCTAGGAAGTCAGCATGAATCTGCCTTAGATTCCCTGCCTCCAGGCCCTATTCTCCTGCCTCAAAATTACAGTTCTTTCAGGTATTCATCCATTCATTCATTTATTCCACAAATATTTATTGTGAGCCATGTACCCTGTGCTTCAACCACACTGAAGTTCTTATTTCTTTTCATATAATGAAAACTCTATCCACCTCAAACTTTTGCATACATACACAGTTCTATGGAAAGCCATGACATTATGTCTGTAATCTGCATGTAGAATGGGGAAAGGGCATGTGAAAGAAGGCTTCCAGGAGGAAGTGTCACTCCAGCTGATACTAGAAAGATGTGTGGTTTTACTCAGGTCAGGAAAGGGGAAGAGGGAACTGGTCTAGAGAGAGGAACAACACGAGTAAAGGCTCAGAGGCGAGACAGCGTGGTCCATTTGGACAAGCAAAAGAAGCTTCTCACGGCAAATTTTTTTTTTTTTGAGACGGAGTCTCGCTCTGTCTCCCAGGCTGGAGTGCAGTGGCGCGATCTCGGCTCACTGCAAGCTCCGCCTCCCGGGTTCACGCCATTCTCCTGCCTCAGCCTCTCGGAGTAGCTGGGACTACAGGCGCCCGCCACCACGCCTGGCTAATTTTTTTTTTGTATTTTTAGTAGAGACGGGGTTTCACCGTGGTCTCAATCTCCTGACCTCGTGATCCGCCCGCCTCGGCCTCCCAAAGTGCTGGGATTACAAGCGTGAGCCACCGCGCCTGGCCCTCATGGCAAATTTTTACACATTCTTTTAGTCTCCACTGAAACATAAGCCTTCTTCGTGGAGCCATTCCCCATGGCTCCACATGGGTGCCATGTCCCAGGGAGACTTCTATCCTCTCCTGTTCCCTGAAGCCTTACAATGTCTTTTCTTAGACAGGATTTATTACATTATATTATCATTTATCTGGGTTGTAATATTTTGTTTATATTTATCTGCCTTCTAAAGACTGTAAGTTCTTGAAGACAGGGAACTATGTCTGATTCTGCCTTGCAACAGCAACTAGTGAATAGTGGGCACCTAACAAATATTGTTGAGGCTGGATGCAGTGGCTCACACTTGGAATCCCAGCACTTTGAGAGGCCAAGGGGGGAGAATTGCTTGAGGCCAGGAGTTTGAGACCAGCCTGGGCAACATAGCAAGACCCCATCTCTACAAAAAATTTTAAAACTTAGCTAGGTGTGGTGGTGCCCAGCTGTAGTCCAAGCTGCTGAGGAGGCTAAGGCAGAGGGATTGCTTGGGCCCAGGATTTCAAGGCTTCTGTGAGCTATGAATATGCCACTGCACTCCAGCCTGGGTGACAGAGCAAGACCCTATCTAAATAAATAAATATTTTTGGAAAACTGAATAAATGAACAAACTATTTCTGTGTCTTTCTCCTCCACTGAAGAATGAGTTGCTCAAAGGCAAGAATCCTATCTAATTAGTCTCTAAGAACTCTCGTGGCTTTTCCTATAGTGGAGAGTGCCCGGGCTTTCAGGAACAAACAAACTAAGGGAAAATCTCAGTTGAACCCCATACTAGCTTGTGAGTTTGAGTAAGTTACTTAACCTTCTTTGACTTCACTTTCCCAAGGGTCAAGTGGAGCAATAGTTCCAGCCTCACAGGATTGTTGTGAAGGTTGAATGAGAAAATGCTATAAATGCCTATCACAGTACTTGGCACATAGTTAGTGCTGGCTGAATGAACGGACAGATGGGTTGCATAGCAGTGGCTGAAGAGAAGAACAAGGAAAAGACGGTTCCCCTTGGCCAGGTGTGGTGGCTCAGACCTGTAATCCCAGCACTTCAGGAGGCCGAGGCAGGTGGATGGCTTGAGCCCAGGAGTTTGAGACCAACCTGGGCAACATGGCAAAACGCCGTCTGTACAAAAAAATGCAAAAATTAGCATGGTGGTGCATGCCTGCAGTCCCAGCTACTTGGGAGGCTGAGGTGGGGGGACTGCTTAAGGCCGGGAGTTTGAGGCTGCAGTGAACTAAGATCATGCCACTGCACTCCACCCTGGGCAACAGAGTGAGACCCTGTCTCAAAAAACAGAAAAAAAAAAAAAAAAAAAAAAAAAAAAACAGCAAAAAAGACAATTCCCCTTTATCTTCAGATAAAGAGGATTTTTTCCCTCCATCATTTTTGGGAGAAGACTAAAGAGCTTTCCACTTCTTCTTGACAGGTGAAGCCAGCTGGGCTTCCAGGTCAGGTGGGGACTTGGAGAACTTTTCTGTCTAGCTAAAGGATTGTAAATGCACCAATCAGTGCTCTGCATCTAGCTAAAGGTTTGTAAATGCTCCAATCAGCATGCTGTAAAAATGCACCAATCAGTGCTCCGTGTCTAAAAGTTTGTAAATGCACCAATCAGCACTCTCTAAAAACGGACCAGTCAGCACTCTGTAAAATGGACCAGTCAGCGCTCCGTAAAATAGACAAATCAGTAGGATGTGGGCGGGGCCAAATAAGGGAATAAAAGCTGGCCAGCCTAGCAAGCAGCGGTAACCGGCTCTGTCCCCTTCTACAGTGTGGAAGGTTTGTTGTTTCACTCTTCATAATAAATCTTGCTGCTGTTCATTTTTTGGGTCTCCACTACCTTTATGAACTGTAAACACTCGCTGCAAAGGTCTGCGGCTTCACTCCTGAAGTCAGCGAGACCACGAAACCACTGGGAGGAACAAACAACTCTGGACGCGCCACCTTTAAGAGCTGTAACACTCACTGAGAAGGTCTGCGGCTTCATTCCTGAGACCACGAACCCACCGGAAGGAAGAAACTCCGGACACATCTGAACATCTGAAAGAACAAACTCCGGACACACCATCTTTAATAACTGTAACACTCACTGTGAGGGTCCACGGCTTCATTCTTGAAGTCAGCAAGACCAAGAACCCACCGGAAGGAACCAATTCTGAACACATTCTCACTCAGGGAGCCCAAATTCCAATTTAGAACCCCCTAACGGCCAGGCGCGGTGGCTTACGCCTGTAATCCCAGCACTTTGGGAGGCCGAGGCAGGCAGATCACAAGGTCAGGAGATCGAGACCATCTGGCTAACATGGTGAAACCCCATCTCTACTAAAAATACAAAAAATTAGCCAGGTGTTGTGGTGGAGCCTGTAGTCCCAGGTACTCGGAGGGCTGATGGAGAAGAATTGCTTGAACCCAGGAGGCTGAGGTTGCAGTGAGCTGAGATAGTGCCACTGCACTCCAGCTTGGGCGATAGAGGGAGACACTGTCTCAAAAAAACAAAAACAAAACCCTCTAACTGGGTGTTGTGTGCTCACTCCCCCTTAGACCTTACTTTCCCCATCCTTTTATTCACTCCCTTGTACCATCTGCGAGTACCAGTCTATTTTATCCCCAGACCGGAAGCCCTTGAAGGGCAAGGATCAGGATAGATTCATACCCTTGGCTCCTCAATGCCTGGTACATGGGGGAGCAGTTCTCATTAAGCACATGTGAAGTCGAAATATAAGGAACACTGAGTCTGAACAGTACATTCAGGACGACTACAGACTCTATTTCCACTCAAAGACATTCATTTAAAAATATATATATTGTTATATTGTTTCCTGGTAGCAATTTTTTTTTTCTTTTTGTTGTTGTTGTTGTTGTTTTTGAGACAAGAGTTTCACTCTGTTGCCCAGGCTGGAGTGCAATGGCACGATCTCAGCTCACTGCAACTCTGCCCCCTGGTTCAAGTGATTCTCCTGCCTCAGCCTCTCGAGTAGCTGGGACTATAGGCCTGTGCTACCACACCTGGCTAATTTTTGTATTTTTAGTAGAGACAGGATTTCACCTTGTTGCCTAGGCTGGTCTCCAACTCCTGACCTCCAGTGATCCGCCGGCCTCGGCCTCCCAAAGTGCTGGGATTACAGGCGTGAGCCACTGCGCCCAGCCTAAAAAATCTTTTGAAATTGATTCTCCTGTAAACACTCAAAGAATGTCTATCCTGTGGCTGGGCTGTGACTGACTCTTAGAATAAAGTGGAGGTCTCTTAATTGTAAAGACATGAAATATCTGAATCTTCCTGCTTACTTATTTGGAGTAATTGGCAATAATTTTCCCTTCCCCCACCTTCTGATTGAGAGACAGCTCACTTCCTACGAGAAGAAAACCAGATCACTAACCTGGGAACCCGAGTCTTGGAAAGAGTTTATTTTACCAGAGCATGCTTCCAGAGGGAGCGGAAAGCAGGAAGCCTGCGTTTTCTCTCTGTTTCAGTCCACCTGGTACCTGGACTTATCACCATCCTTGTGACTGATCTCAGCTTCCCCCCCTCCCTCTTGGGACACTTTGCAGCCTCTGAAATATTTGGGCAGATGTTTCCTGTGGAAAATATTCCATAGCGCTGCCCTCTGTTATATGGGTTTCTGGTAGAAGTATCAAAGGTCTGAAGCTGGGCCCCATATTGAGATGCTAGGAGGTATACTGTACTCGTAAGGAGTCTGATGTGATATTAGAAAATTCCTTTTTTAGAAATTTATTTACATTGTCAACAATTAAAACCTCTTCTTTTCTTCAGCTGGCAAACTTTGGGATTTATCAAACTCTTAGCCCTACCACTGATTAACTACATAGCTCTGGACAAGTTTCTTAACCTCTCTGGAACTCGATTTCCTTTTCTGAAAAAAAATTTGGGGGGAAATAACAGTTCTTACCTCCAAGGGTTATGATGAGGTGGGGAAAGAAGGTATATGAAATCCTGGCATATAGTAATTGCTAGTAAGTTTTAACCATTATTACAGCTCTACCGTTGAACCAAAGGCTCGGCTCTGCCCAGTTTTTTAGCCAATCCTGGCCAACATGGGGGCAGAAAGCTTCATTTATAATAGCAGGCAGGGCCAATAATTAGACTGGTTTGGGATAGACCAGGTGTGACCCCTGGTTCAGTTTGCACAAGTGGTCTTTAGCTGAAATTCTCCCGCTTAATACACCCGCCCATGGTCATCAGCCTGTGTAAGTCTTACTAATCCTAACCCAGGTAGGGAGTGGGGCTGGATCCTGTTCCTTATGCAACCGGCTGGCATATGGCCATGAGCAGACAGATAACCCAGAACCACAATGTTTCTCCACATCAGGCTCTTTTTTCATTCTATATTTTTTAAAAATAATAGAGATGGGGTCTTGCTATGTTGCCCAGACTAGTCTTAGACTCATGGACTCAAGTATTCCTCCTGTCTGGCCTCCCAAAGTGCTGGGATTACAGGCATGAGCCACTGCACTGTCCCAGACTCTTATTAGTATCACTTACTGCCTAGGCTCCGGCTTCTGTTGCCTAAACCATGTATCCAGAGTGTGTCTATGCTCATCACACTCTTTGAACATTGTGCATTGGCCCAAGAAGTTCTTAAGTCTCCTCCTCACTAGGTTTCCACTTCTTCTGTCTTCCCCCAGCCCAAGGGAAAAATAAGAAAGGATTTCAACATTTATTAGATGTTAGGCATCTTTCTTACTTAATCCTAACAACTCCATGAAATAGGTATTATTTTTCATTTTTGTTTTATAGATTAGAATATGGAGGTCCAGAAAGGCTAATTTGCCCACTTATGCATTAAGTGATTGGGTGAGATTTTGAAGCCAGATCTCTGCTGTTGAAGTCCTGGATCTCTCTGTTATAGCCTATGTATTCATTCCAAGACTCTCAGTCTTGGGGTCCATATAAATACTTTCATTGGTGTTAAGGAATTCCCCTAGGCTTCCAGTCTTACCTTCTGCTTTGCACCTCCAAGTCCACGCTTTCCTGGGGTCCTGCTTGGCTTCACACCTTGACTCTTCCTTCTTGTCTTGCCCTATTTGCATATTGTAATCTTATTCCAATTTGTGACTGACCAGGAAATAATTTATTCATCCATTGAATCAATCATTAAATGTCATCAGGATTTGTATTAGTTTTCTAGGGCTGCCATAACAAAATACCATAGACTGTGTGGTTTCAACAACATACATTAATTTCCTCATAGTTCTAGAGGCTGGAAGTCCAAGATCAAGGTGTTGGCAGCTTTGGTTTCTTCTGAGGCCTCTTTGGCTTGCAGGTGACCTTCCTCTCCATGCTTCTTCATATGGTGGTCCCTCTGCACATCTATACCCCATAGCGTCTCCTCATGTGTCCAAATTTCCTCTTCTTATAAGCACACCAGTCAGATTGGATTAGGACGCACCCTAAAAGCTTCTTTTTAACTTAATCATCCCTTCAAAGGCACTTTCTCCAAATACTGTCACCTTTGGAGGTACTGGGGCTTAAGGCTTCAACATACAAATTTTGAAATGGGGTTGAACCCAATTCATCCTATAACAATACTGTAAGTAGTAAGCAACAGAAACGGACTCTTATGGATTTCGGCAGAAAAATATACCCAAAGGGCACTGAAGATTTCACAGAATCACAGGGAAGCCTTGGAAAACAGGCTGGAACCAGAGAGGCAAGGCAGTGAGTACCCAGCCCACAACCCAAATCACACAACCAAACCAGACTGGAGAGGTTGCTGCCATGACCATTACCACTGCCTTCTCTGGGCCCTGTATGTTGCCACTGCTCCCTGGAAACCACGTATGCCTGCTGCTGCTCCCACTGCCATAAGAATGGATTCTCGATGGTCACCAGTATCTGATTCAAAGTTTTGGTTGGATACAACTAATTGGTGGGTACATGCTTATCTGCAAGGGAGGCTAGGAAAACGAGCATTTTGCACTTTCTGCTTCTATATTAGCTTTCTATCTTTCACCAAGACCCATAAGGAGTCTCCCAACATAGAGAAGAGGTTCAGATGTGGGGCACTCAGAATTGCAACTGTCCTCTACACTCAACAGATAGTTATTGAACTTGTAATATTGTGCCTTGAGAATACAAAGGTGACCAACACACAGCATCTGCCTTCGAGAATTCCAGGTCTGGTTTGGTAGGAGACAAGTGAGTACGTGGACAATTTGAATGCACTGTGATAATGGCCAGGATAGAAGAAAGCAGAGGGGACTCTGGGATTACAAAGGAGAGGAACTGATTTTTATAGGAAATCAGGAGACATCAGGGAAGATATTCTGCAAAGATGACATCTGAGACCCGAAGGACAAAGGAGTGTTAGCCAACTAAGAATTACGCTCTCCCTTAAAAAATTAGCCAGGTGTGGTGGTGCCCGTCTGTGGTCCCAGCTTCTCAGAAGGCTGAGGTGGAGGATCGCTTGAGCCTGGCAGGTTGAGGCTTCAGTGAGCCATGATCATGCCACTGCACTACAGCCTGGGCGGCAGAGCAAGATCTTGTTTCAAAAAAATAAAAAAGAAACTAAAAAAGAATTATACCCTTCCACCTCCCATCCCAGGTACCTATTCTCAAAGTCTTCAATACCAAGCACTTTGTTTGGCACCTGGCATCCAACTCAGAATTGGAAACATCATTGGCCAGGTACCCCAGCCTCCTGATATGAGGACGGAGACTGAGCACAAGTTTCTACAATACAGAGACATATTCCCATATGCACTGAATATATTCCTTCTTTCCTTAGTATTACCAGTCACTTTAGGAAGTTTCTTGTGGGGGGCGCGGTGGCTCACACCTGTAATCCCAGCACTTTGGGAGCCCAAGGTGGGTGGATCGCTTGAGGTCAGGAGTTCAAGATCAGCCTGGTCAATATAGTGAAACCCCGTCTCTACTAAAAAAAACAAAAATTAGCTGGACATGGTGGCGTGCACCTGTAGTCTCAGCTACTCGGGAGGCTGAGGCAGGAGAATTGCTTGAACTTGGGAGGCAGAGGTTGCAGTGAGCCAAGATCACACCACTGCACTCTAGCCTGGATGACAAAGTGAAACTCCGTCTCAAAAAAAAAAAAAAAAAAAAAAAAAAAAAAAAAGGCTTGGCTGGGGATGGTGGCTCATGCCTGTAATCCCAGCACTTTGGGAGGCTGAGGTGGGCATATCACAAAGTCAGGATTTCAAGACCAGCCTGGCCAACATAGTGAACCCCCATCTCTACTAAAAATACAAAAAGTAGCTGGGTGTGGTGGCACGTGCTTGTAGTCCCAGCCACTCGGGAGGCTGAGACGGGAGAATTGCTTGAAACCAGGAGGCAGAGGTTGCAGTGAGCTGAGAATACGCCATTGCACTACAGCCTGGGTGACAGAGCGAGACTCCACCTCAAAAAAAAAATAATAATAATAAAAAGAGGAAGTTTCTAGAACTTCCTAGCCCTGTGCTAGGCAGAGGTAGGAGACGAAAAAAAGAGAGCGAAGTCATGGCTTCTGCTCTTAGAGTTTACAGTCTGAGATGGATACAATGGTACAAGTTATAGTCCCAGCTACTCAAAGACTGAGGAAGGTGGATTGCTTGAGCTCAGGAGTTTGAGGTTGTAGTGCACTATGATTGTGCCTGTGAATAACCACAGCACTTCAGCCTGGGCAACATAGTGAGATCCCATCTCTAAAAAAACCCAGAGCTTACAATGTGGCTGTTTTACCTTCTGATATGTAACTTGCTTTTTCTGTTTGAAGAAATAATTATTTATATTTGAAATTCAATAATAACCAGGATTGATCTGTCTTTTGATGGTATTGCTGGAGAATTTATTATTTGTCTAAAATTTGCTGAGTAACCTGAGGAAAAGCCTCACTCTCTGGACCTCATGTTTCTCAACTGTATGAGGAGGGGGATAATGAGTCTTGTCAGTGTCGTCGGTCTATACTTCCCTGACTGGATTTATGAATGAGCAGGCAGAGCAGGAAGTTTGAATTTTATATGGGCTGTGAGCAAAAAGTTGCATAAAAACTGAGTTTGAAGAACTGTTTATGAAGGCTGCATCAGGACTTCAAGCTCTTGAGGGAAGGTGGACTACAATAACTACCTTCAATTCAACTCAAGGTTCTTTTCCATCCCATAAGTGAATTTATGATAATAGTGCCTTGTTATGTTTCTGTGATTGGTGCAGTTGATTAAAGTCTGATGTTTCACGGAAGTTTAGAGTGGAAGTCTATCTCCAAGCCCTTCTAAACCAATGCTGTTATTGTACACACTGGCAACTGGATGTTCAGACTTGTTCAAGGTCACACGATGTTGGTGGCACAGCAAGGACTGGAATCCAAACTTTCTAATTCCCCATCTATACTTTTCCCTCAGCAATGTAGTATGATAATGGGACTAAAAACATAGTTCTAGAGCCAGGGTAAGCCCATTAGCTTGACACTGCCTTGCCACTATCAACTGATGCCAGTGGGTCATCGATCTTTTCAGTGGGAGCCTCTGGTCACTTCCAGTGGGGTTGTGGGGAAAGCATAAAAGCAGACAGATACCCCCTTCTTTTGTTAACTCCATATTGATGCAGTTATACAACATGCAAGTATTATTCACAAATAACTGTGAGTAAAGGAATAGGGAATTTGGCTATTTAACAGAACTCTCCTACTGTGTTCTCCACAAGAGGGTCACCATATGAATGTGACAGTTATAATGTCCCTAGAGTGAGAGTTGGGCAACCAAGTTTCCTTTCTCCTTAGAAAACTGCCTACCACCTACAAATAACTATCAGTGACTAACAATAATCTTTACAATTGGTAGCTCTATGGCTCTTAGGAATAATGCAGAGGATGAATCAAACAAAAGGCTACTCTTAAGACAATTGCTGGCCAGCAAACCCAAACTGTGGAAAATTCTAAAAATATCTAACCAGTATTCTTCAAATGCGCCAAAATTACAATAAAAGAGTAAAGACTGGAGGAACCATCACAGATTGGAGGAGACTAAGGAGGCTGACAACAAAATGCAAGGTGAGGCTGGCCACAGTGGCTCATGCCTGTAATCCCAGCACTTTGGGAAGCTGAGGTGGTGGGTGCCTTGAGCTCAGAAGTTTGAGACCAGCCTGGGCAAAGTGGAGAAACCCCGTCTCTACAAAAAATACAAAAATTAGCCAGGTATGGTGGTGCACCCCACCACCCAGGTATGGGGGTGCACCCAGGCGAGAGGCTCACTTGAGCCAGGGAGGTCAAGACTGCAGTGAGCCAGGGAGGTCAAGACTGCAGTGAGCCATGATTGCACCACTGCACTCCAGCAACAGAGCTAGATCCTGTCCCAAAAAAACAAAAACAAACAAACAAACAAACAAACAAATGCAATGTGAGACCCCAGACTGGATCCAAGATTAGAAAAAGGACATTGTGGAGAAACTGGTGAAATCTGAATAAAGATTTTAGTTTAATTAATAATATTGTGTTAATGTTAATTTCTAAATTTTGATAATTATACTACGATTGTGCAATATATTGGCATTAAAAAACTGGGGCTGGGTGTGGTGGCTTACATCTGTAATTCCAGCACTTTGGGAGGCCAAGACTGGCAGATCACTTGAACCCAGGAATTCAAGACCAGACCCTGCTTCTACAAAATACAAAAATTAGCCAGATGTGGTGGCGTGTGCCTGTAGTCCCAGCTACTTGGGAGGCTGAGGTGGGAGAATCACCTGAGCCCAGGAAGTTGAGGCTGCAATGAGCCATGGTCCCGCCACTACACTCCAGCCTGGACAACAGTGTGAGATCCTGTCTCAAAAAAAAAAAAAAAAAAAAAAAAAAGAGTAAAGGATATATAGAGCTATCTGTACTGGTTTTGCAACTCTTTTTAAAAAATTATTTTAAATTAAAGAGTTTAAAAATACAAAATAACACTATACATTTTTCAGGGGTACAAATACATATTGTAAGTCTAGAAACACACATAGGAACGAAAAACAAATTCAAGACAGTGGATACCTCTGGATGCTTGGGAAGAGAGGATTAGACAACTGGGGAGGAGTACACAGGGGCTTCCATTTTATTGGTAATGTTTCATTTCTTAAGGTAGGTGATGGGAATACAGTATTCAGTGTATTGTTTTGTATAATTTTGTGTATACCTGAAATATTTCCTTTAAAAATTGAATATATAGCTCAATGCCAAAATGAACATTTGTGATAAGGCCTTACCCTATTCCTTTGCATAGATTTCCCATTGAACAACTGCCAAAACCTGAGCCAAACTTGCGAAAGGTGAGTTGGTCAGCAGATTGTAAAGGACCTTGAATGCCTGCACTTTATTCTAAGAGTAACAGATGCTATCAGAGGTTTTCAGCAGAGGAGGGATGTGATCAGAGTCGTGTTTTGAGAACATCACTCCAGTTACTGTGGAGAATGGATTGAATGGCATTTGAAAATAGAAACAAGGAGATAATTGAGGGAGGCTGTTGCAATAGTCCAGAATAAAGTTTATGAGGTCTAACTCAGGACAGTGATGGTGGGCATAGAGAGAAAGGGAGAGATACAAGTGCTAAAAAGAAATAGAACAAGAATTGGAGAGGGATTAGATGTGTGGTAAGTGAAAAGGAAGACTCAAGAATGATGACTCTTCTAAACTTCTTTATGAAAGAGGAAATACCCTTTGTGTCTTCAATAGACTGGGAGCTGCTTCAGGGTAGGAACTGTTCTTTCTTTGGCTCCTCCACACACCCAAACTCTTGCCTTATGCCAGAGCTCACTAGTAATGAAGGTTGGTAGGATCTGAAGAGGTGTTGAGTAAGATAGTCTGGGGCCAGAAGCAGTAATATTCTGCTGCCCGGGCAAGGCTGTGGAGGAAAGGTGGCTCCTGGTGCTGGCTGGATGGGGCAAGCCTTCGAAGATCCAGGAAGAGGACCTGGAGCTAGAGATGAGTTGAAAGCTGGTATAAGTAAAGTAAAGCCAAGTGCGGTGGCTCATGCCTGTAATCCCAGCTACTCAGGAGGCTGAGGTGGGAGCATAGCTTGAGCCCAGGAGATTGAGTCCAGCTCGGACAACATAGTGAAACCTCATCTCTAAAAAACAAATGTAAGCCTAGGAAGGAATTTTGATAGCAAGGAGAGGATCACCAGAAAGAACAGAGGGAAGGCAGGGTGCTGTGGCTCACTCCTGTAATCCCAGCATTTTGGGAGGCAGGAGGATCACCTGAGGTCAGGAGTTTGAGACCAGCCTGGCAAACATGGCAAAACCTCTACTAAAAATGCAAAATAGCCAGGCGTGGTGGCAGGTGCGTGTAATCTCAGCTACTTGGGAGGTGAGGCAGGAGAATCGCTTGAACCTGGGAGACAGAGGTTGCAGTGAGGCGAGATTGTCCTCTGCACTCCAGCCTGGACGGCAGAACGGGACTTTGTCCCACCGACAAAAAAAAAAAAAAAAAAAAGAGTAGAGGGAAGAAAGTGGTGTGAACAGAGGGCCACCTAAATCTTCTTGGATAAGGCATTGTTGCCTCAACTACTTGCTCTGCAGAGCAACAACCCTGATTCTTTTTTTTTGAAACGGAGTCTCACTCTGTCACCCAGGCTGGAGTGCAGTGGCATGATCTCGGCTCACTGCAAGCTCTGCCTCCCAGGTTCACGCCTTTCTCCTGCCTCAGCCTCCCAAGTAGCTGGGACTACAGGCACCCGCCACCACGCCTGGCTAATTTTTTTTGTATTTTTAGTAGAGACGAGGTTTCACCGTGTTAGCCAGGAGGGTCTAGATCTCCTGACCTCGTGATCCGCCCGCCTCGGCCTCCCAAAGTGCTGGGATTACAGGCGTGAGCCACCACGCCCAGACCTTTTTTTTTTTTTTTTTTTTTAATGAAGACAGCGTCCTGCTGTGTTGCCCAGGCTAATCTCAAACTCCTGGGCTCAAGCTATCCTCTGCCTTGGTCTCCCAAAGTGCTGGGATTCCAAGTGTGAGCCACCACCCCCGACCACAACCTTGATTCTTAATGGTGCATGCGAAGTGCTTCTAGTACTAAATCACTACATGGTGATTCACTGATTTGATTAGTCTATTTTTTCTTTTTTTGAGACAAAGTCTCACTCCGTCACCCAGGCTAGAGTGCAGGGGCACGATCTTGGCTCACTGCAACCTTTGCCTCCCAGGTTCAAGTGATTCTCCTGCCTCAGCCTCCCAAGTAGCTGAGACTACAGGTGTGTGCCACTATGCCCAGCTAATTTTTTTTTATTTATATTTTTAATAGAGATGGGGTTTCACCAAGTTGGCCAGGCTGGTGTCAAACTCCTGACCTCAAGTGATCTGCCCACCTCAGCCTCCCAAAGGGCTGGGATTACAGGCATAAGCCACCGTGCCTGGCCCTAGTTTGATTTAATGATTTTAATTAATTCCAGTCCACCACGATACCACATAGAGATTCCTGAAAACCGAGCCACTAAAATCATACTTAAAAACACATAGTAGCACCTTATTCATTTTTTCAGTAACTTATTCAAAATAATTTTTATTGAGCATCTGCCTTATATGCTGTAGTCCAAGTGCTGAATTATGAAACTTACTATTTTATTTATTTATTTATTTATTTATTTATTTATTTTTATTTTTTTTTTTGAGACGGAGTCTCGCTCTTTCACCCAGGCTGGAGTGCAGTGGCGCGATCTCAGCTCACTGCAAGCTCCGCCTCCCGGGTTCACGCCATTCTCCTGCCTCAGCCTCTCCGAGAAACTTACTATCTAAAGGAGAGAGAATAATTAAGTATCTACAAGTATGACAAATGACACCAAAGAAAAATATAGGGCGTTAAAGGCCATATAATAGGAAGGTCTAATTGTGTCTTCAGGTCAGGGAAAGCTTCCTTCAGAAGTAATGTTTAAGCTGAAAGCTGAGTAGAAGTTAGTGAGATGAAGAGCTGGGAAATGGGTGGGAAGACAATGGGAGTGGCATTGGCATGTGTGAAGGCCTAGAGGCTTTAAGCAGCCAAATTTTGCCCAGGTAACTGAAAGGTGTTTAATATTGGCTGAAGCACAGAGTATGGGACACAAGACAAAACACAGCTTGTTGGGGGTCAGTTCATTTAGGACTTTGTGGTCATGCTGGAGTATTCACAGATCCTCTGGGCCTGGCTTTGTTCTCGGTATGAGGAATACACAGAATCGAATCAGATCTTAATGCTCTTTAATCCAATGCCTTAAATAGCTCACAATCAGGTAGGATAGACACATTTTGACAATGGTAGTGCAGCATAATAAATATGATAATAAAGAAGGGATTTTCATGGGAATTTATAGGAGTGATAATTAAGAAATAACATTATTCCATCATGTTACCTTTTAAGTTATTTCATATTGCTTCCAAATTCTTACTAAACAAGCCAATTGTAAGACTAAGTTTAGATTAATGTTATTTTTAGACACACAGAAAAATGATTTAGCCATTTAGGCTACAAAGCAATTTCTATTACAGTTCTTGATCTTACTTTTCGCCTCTATACTACATCTTTCTTTCTTTTTTTCTTTTCTTTTTCTTTTTTTTTGAGATGGAGTCTCACTCTGTGGCCCAGGTTGGAGTGCAGTGGTGTGATCTCGGTTCACTACAACCTCTACCTCCCAGCTTCAAGCAATTCTTGTGTCTCAGCCTCCCGAGTAGCTGAGACTACAGGCATGTGCCACCACGCCTGGCTAATTTTTGCATTTTTCATAGAGATGAGATTTTACCACGTTGGCCAGGCTGGTCTTGAACTCCTGACTTCAGGTGATCCATCCACCTCGGCATCCCAAAGTGCTGGGATTATAGGCATAAGCCACTGCGCCTAGCTAATAACCTCTTTCTTTTCAACTCTCACTTATCCTTTAAGACTCTGGTGAGCTTTCCCCCTTCCACTTTACCCCAAGTAGAGTTAGAAATCTTTCCCTCTGTGTCCCTGAAGAACCCTGGGAGATCTCTATTATAGCACTTATCACAATATACTACAAGTGTTTATTTTCCTGTATCCCCTCTAGGCTTTTTTCCCCCAGTAGACTTCTGTATTTTTTTATTTTTTAAGAAACAGGGTCTTGCTCTATTGCCCAGACTGGGGTGCAGGGGCACAGTCATAGCTCACTGTAATTACTCATGGGCTCAAGAGATCCTCCCACCTCAGCCTCCAGAATAGCTAGGACTACAACCACACACCACCATGCCGCTAATTTATTTATTTTTGTAGAGATGGGGTCTTGCTATGTTGCCCAGGCTGGTCTTGAACCTTTGGCCTCAAGTGATCCTCTTGCCTGGGCCTCCCAAAGCACTGGGATTATAGGAATGAACCACAGTGCCCAGCCTCCCTAGACTTAAGCATAGAGATTTTGTCTTGCTCGTGCTTCAATCTGTCATTCAAAAAATATTTGTCAGGTACCTACTATATGCCAGACATCAGGCTAGGTGCTGCAGATTCAGTGACAACCTGGATAGACTCAGTTCTTGCTCTCGTAGAGCTTATAGTCTAGTGCAGAAGGTGGACAAGCAAATGGGCAAGAATAGTACGTATGAAAAATGTTATGATGAGGAAAGTGTCAAGTGCCATGGGATGCCCAGAGCAGGTGTACCTAACTTTCTTTAGGGCACTAATGGAAGTCTTTCAGAAGGAAGAAATTTAAGCTGAGAATTGAAGAAAAAGTACAAGTTAGCTAGTCAATGTGGCAATCACGAGTCAGAGGTGGGAGAGAGCACAACACATTCCAGAAACTGAAAGAGGACTGGGCACGGTGGCTCATGCCTATAATCCCAACACTTTGGGAGGCTGAAATGGGAGGATTGCTTGAGTCCAGGAGTTTGAGACCAGCCTGGGCAACATAGCTAGACTTTGTCTCCCCAAAAACATATTAAAAATTAGCCAGGTGTGATGATGGGCACCTGAAGTCCTAGGTACTCAGGCTGGAGGCTGGAGGCTGAGGCAGGAGGCTCATTTGAGCCCAGGAGTTCCAGGCTACAGTGAACTATGATCATGCCACTGCTCTCCAACCTGAGTGACAGGGTAAGACCCTGTTTCCAGCAAAACAAAACAAAGAAATTCACAGACCAGTCGAGGTTGGGGCAAGCAGTGAAGATTGTGTGAAGTGGGGTGTGGCCGGGGTGAGGAAAGCAGAGATTGGTGTTTAGTGTGATAATTATACACATAGAAAGCTCTATGTAAAATGTTTGTTAAATGAATGGATGAGCCATTCCAAAACCTGAGAAAGCAAGACATTTGGGAAAAGCAAATTTGTTTGTGATTATTCGTTCCTTTGTTCACTGGGAGGCATTGTGGTGTGTTGGCTAAAAGTCTGGACTCACACCGACTGCTTGGGTTTGAATCCTGGCTTTGACAATTAACAGCTGAGTGATCTTAGACAAATTACATAACTTTTCTATGTGCCATTTTCCTCATCTGCAAGAGAGAAATGATAATAATTCATAGAATTGTCGTGGAGATTAAACAAGTTAATAATATTTGTAAAGCACTTGGAATAGTGCCACTTGGAATAGCACTGAGTGTTTGCTATTATTATTCCTCCATTCATCAAAACATTTATTGAGGGCCAAGTACCATGCCAGGTGCTGTGAAAATATGTGGCTTCAGCCATGGAGGAGGACCATAAAATCTGGTGAGGGAGAAGATTCATAAATAAGCAATTACAACACAATGTGATCAAGTGAGGCGATAGTGGTAAATCCTGCAGAACTGAACAAGAGAGAGTGACTCATTCTCTCCAAAGAAGCCAAGAGAAGCTTCAGAGAGAAGAACGTATTTAAGTTGGGTGACGCAGAATGAACAGAGTTTGGCAGCAGACAAAAGCAGTAGGGTTTATCAGGCCAAGGAAGCACCATGTTGCAAAGGTTTAGTAGGATGCAAGTCTAAGCCATGTTTAGAAAATGGCAAGGGGGTCTTGACCACCTGTTATGTTCCAGGGTCTGTGCTAGGCACTTTTTATAAGTTCTTTCACTTTCCATAAGAACTTAAGAGGTGAGAATTATGGTCTAAATTTTTTATGAGAAGGTGATTGGAAAGATTGAGAGACTTGCTCAAGATCATGGAAAGCAGTGGGTCTAAATTTGAATCCAAAACTATGTGACTCTAAGGTTTGTGTTCTTTGTTCTTTGAGGAAAGGATGGGGCCTGACAATGACCTTGTAAGTTTTTAGCGTAGCTGAAAGTACATTTATTTATTTCTTTACTTTTAGAATAAGGTCTTACTCTATTGCCCAGGCTGGAGTGCAGTAGCGCAGTCATAGCTCACTGCAGACTCAAACTCCTGGGCTCAAGCGAGCCTCCTAGCTCATCCTCCCGAGTAGCTACGATTATAGGCATGCATCACCATGCCCAGCTAATTTTTTATATATTTTTTGTAGAGACAGAATCTTGCTTTGCTGCCCAGGCTTGTGTTGAACTCCTGGCTTCCAGCAATCCTTCCTCCTTTGCCTTCCAAAGTGCTGGGATGTGAGCCACAGGTGTAAGCCACCACTCCCGGCCCAGTATTTTTATTTTAAATGTTAATAATGTTGGATGGCAATCTTGTTAAGTCGGCACTTGGTATTTCTCAGTCTTCATAAATGGAACTGACCTTAAATTAAACTTTTTTTTTTCAATATTCAGTTTCTTTTAATGATCCCCATCTCCTTAAAGAACAGGTGCAGGAAGCAAGGCAATGGCAAGGGCAAGAGCTGTTTACTTGAAGATCTTGCCCTGATTGAAGTTAGCCCACCTGCTGGAAGGCCCCTTTCCAGGAACAGTACTCACAAACCAGTGTCTGGGTGTCCTTGCTGCCAGGATCCAGTTTCTGCCACGTGTATGACTCGAAGACCACCTGCCAATCTGGACTCAGTGTCAAGGCAAGCTTCTGGCCTGTGAAGACCCAGGCTCCAGAAATGGAGCTGATATTGTTGCTTCCAAAGAGGATGGCACTGGCAAAGGCATTCTTCCTCAGTTTGTTCAATTCCTGGAACATTCCAGCGATGAGACTGCAACTCCAGAAGGTCTGGGTGAGCTTCTCAGGAAAGCAATACTCAGACCAACCATCCTCATCAGGGTGCTCCCGAAAATACGGCAACACCACATTGTGTCCTTATTGGAGTACTTGTGCTTAAATTCATCCATCACAAAGGTACTCGGGCAAGTGAGCAAAGGGGTCTTGGCTTTAGGCTCAGCAGCCGGTGCCTGCTCACATTCATCCATCTCCTCAGGGGCAGGGTCAGCCACGTTTTTCTCCTTTCTGTTCAGCCTAGGGCTTCTGCTTCTCTTCCCGTGAACTTTTCTCCTGTGGGGTGTCCTTTTTAGGCCCGCTCTCTGCAAATATTTTAGCATCAAATAGGGCCATTTTCTTATATCATTTTACTTCCCCCAAGACAGCCTGGAACTGGGGCTGGTTAATGCAGGTGAGAAAGTTATTATCATGACCACTATTTGTGATTCTGTGATGTTCTGTGTTAATATCCTGAGGGTTTGTTAGGGGATTTCCCTTTTATACCTGTGGTTCCCAAATTGTCTTTTGAGGAGCCCTGGGACGCCCTAGCTAACTGAGGGCTCTAGAGAATATTTTGACATTTTAGGAGAAATACAAGCTGGGCGCAATGGCTCATGCCTGTAATCCCAGCACTTTGGGAGACCAAGGCGGGTGGATCACTTGAGGCTAGGAGTTCGAGACCAGCCTAGACAACAAGGCAAAATCCCATCTCTACAAAAACTACAAAAATCAGTTGGACATGTTGGCGCACACCTGTAACTCTAGCTACTTGGGAGGCTAAGGCATGAGAATGGTTTGAACACAGAAGGCGGAGGTTGTAGTGAGCTGTGATCGCGCCACTGCACTCCAGCCTGGGTGAGACAGTGAGACTCCATCTTAAAGAGACAGGAAAAAGAGAGAAGGGAGAGGGGAGAGGGGAGATGGAGATTCAATATATGTCTGATACCACACAAGCTTGAGTTCAAGGTTTAGACATGCCTCTGGATGATGTCATGTCTTTTTGAAGCTGAGTTTTCAGAGGTTGCTGTAATAAAAAGCAAGTACCAAGTGAAAATCACTGTGGGACAAGAAATGACTGTAGCAGTATACGATGAGATCCCAAAGTTTGAGAAGGGAATTGCTAAACAGGCACATACATCCCTTAGCACAAAATTATTAATATTTAAGAATAAAAACTGGCTGGGCACAGTGGCTCATGCCTGTAATCCCAGCAATTTTGTTACCAGTGGAAGGTGCCCAGGTTCTTGGCTTCTTGAAAAAACTGGACAAAACACACAAACAAACCAAGGAAAGAATGAAGCAAGAAAAGCAGAGATTTACTGAAAACGAAAGTACACTCCATAGTGTGGGAGCAGGCCAAGCATAGGGGTTCAGGAAACTGGTTACAGAATTTTCTGGGATTTAAATACCCTCTAGAGGCTTCCCATTGGTTACTTGAGGTACACCTTATGTAAATGAAGTAGTGGCCTGTGATTAATCTGATTGGTTGCTTTCTGCAACCAATCACAGACTGAAGTGAAGTTACACAGTTAAACCCATGCAAACATCTGATTGGTTGCATAAGGTGACCAATCAGAGGCTGAAGTGAAGTTACAAACTTATACTCCTATGCAAATGAAAACTTGGCCTGAGACCAGCCTGATTGGTTACGGAAGGGGACAAATCACAGGTACTTTCAGTTTTTCATCCGCCACGCAGAAAAGTGGGGGATGCAAAGGGAGTAGCCTCTGGCCCTTTTGTTACTTGGGTGTGGAAAGTTGGAGTTTTCCTTCTGACTTAGTTCTAGGAAGTCAGCATGAATCGGCCTTATGTTCCCTGCCTTCAGACCCTGTAGTGTGTAGTGGTCTGAAGGCAGGGAACATAAGGAGGGAGGCTGAGGCGAGTGGATAACTTGAGGTCAGGAGTTTGAGACCAGCCTGGCCAACATGGCAAAATCCATCTCTACAAAAAGGCAGAGGTTGCAGTGAGCTGAGACTACACCACTGCACTACAGCCTGGGTGACAGGGCAAGACTCCGTCTCAAAAAAAAAAAAAAAAAAAAATGCTGGGCATGGTGGCTCTAATCCCAGCACTTTGGGAGGCTGAGGCGGGTGGATCACCTGAGGTCAGGAGTTCGAGACCAGCCTGGCCAACATGACAAACCCCGTCTCTACTAAAAATGCAAAAATTAGCTGGGTGTGGTGGCGCACACCTGTAATCCCAGCTACTCAGGAGGCTGAGGCAAGAGAATCACTTGAACCCGGAGGCGGAGGTTACAGTGAGCTGAGATGGCGCCACTGCACCCCAGTCTGGGCGACAGGGCAAGACTCTATCTCAAAAAGAAAGAAAGAAAGAAAGAAAAGAATAAAAACTTATATAATTATCATTTCAAATGGTTAGTAAATTATTAGGATGTTATAAATACTGGTTAAATTGTTTGAACTTAACTACTTAATAAACAGAATTATTACTTTGGTTTTCTTGTGGGGGGGTGGACATGGAGAAGGCACCATGAAAAAATTACTGAGACACTAAAGGTGCCTTTGAGCTGAGAAAGTTTGGGAACCTCTGTCTTACACGGTTGGATCCTAGAATGCTCTGTTTTCACTGCTTTTTTTTGGTTGGTTTGCTTCTTTGCTACATCTCATCACTACTGTTACCAATGTGCCCTCTCTATACTCATATAGTACTTACAATTGCAGGCACTTAATATATATTAACTTATTTAATCTTTATGACAACTGTGCAAAATAGCTACTATTATTATTCTCATTTTACAGATGAGGAAATTGAAGCTAAAAGGTTAAATACTTCAAAGTCATACAGTTAGAAAGCAGCACAGGATTCAAAGACTCAGTTTGACTCCAGAATCTGTGCTTTTAACTATCTTATTCTGGCCTCCCAACCCCCACCCACTAATTGTTAATTTTGATCTGCTATAGACATGGAAACTAAATATCCAAGCTTGTTGGAACTACATGTAAAGCAAGAGCTGAAAGTCACTACTGGGAGAAAAGTGCATGAACTCTACAGTATGTGCGGTCTGCACAAGACTGAGCTGCATAAAATGCTCAAAAATAACTCCTTTTGGCCGGGCGCGGTAGCTCACGCCTGTAATCCCAGCACTTTGGGAGGCCGAGGCGGGCAGATCACCTGAGGTCAGGAGTTCGAGACCAGCCTGGCTAACATGGTGGAACTCTGTTTCTATTAAAAATGCAAAAAATTAGCCAGGCGGTTTGGTGTGTGCCTGTAATCCCAGATACTCGGGAGGATGAAACAGGAGAATTGCTCGAACCTAGGAGACGGAGGTTGCAGTGAGCCAAGTTCATGCCATTGCACTCCAGCTTAGGCAACAAGAGCAAAACTCCGTCTCCAAAACAAAACAAAACAAAACATAAAAAAACCTCCTTCCCTCTAACTTCCCCAGCTGCTGTAGCCAGCAAAGGTGGGGGTGGGAGTGGGTGGATATTTATTGAATTACACAGGATGTCTCAGGCTCTCCATGTTTCTCCGGGGGTCCATGTTTCTCCAGGGATCCATGTTAAACTTGGGTCTTCCAACCAGCAAGTTACTCTTCTACGGAAACAAAAAAGTTTAAAATGCTCCCTTCACTGTAGGAGAGGACAAAAGTGGGCAGAAAATGCAATACAGATACATGACAAAAACAGGATTACCTAGAGGTAGGCAGTCCCATATTAATTCACAAGGAGAAATGTCATTTCAGGGGCAATAGGAAATAAGAAGCGGAAGTTTTGCAGACCTACTGGAGAAAGCAAACTTCCTCAGAAACAAGATTAAGACTGTACTTAAAGTGAACCTTCAGCATATACAACCATGGCGACTTAGATGAATATCCTGGACAGAAAAGAATCAGCAGAATTTGGATAGTGGAAGAAGGAAAGTTCAGCTCAGATCAGAGGAACTCATATTGGTTAAGAGGTTTCCCTAACATTCTAGGGAGGAGGAACTGAAAGTTTAAAACAGAACCTACTAAGCCACCTTTGGAGATCTTTATACAGATTTCTGCATAAATCAATCAGTGGGTAGTAAACTGTATGCTTTCATTTCAGACTTGGGTTCAACCTTTCTCAGTGAAAGATTTTTTTTTTTTTTTTGAGGTGTAATCTCGCTCTGTCACCCAGGCTGGAGTGCCATGGCTCGATCTCAGCTCACTGCAACCTCTGCCTCCTGGGTTCAAGCGATTCTCCTGCCTCAGCCTCCCAAGTAGCTGGGATTACAGGCACCTGCCACCACACCCGTGTAATTTTTCTATGTTTAGTAGAGATGGGGTTTCACCATGTTTCCAGGCTGGTCTTGAACTCTTGACCTCAGATGATCCACCCCCCACCCCTTGGCCTCCCAAAGTGCTGGGATTACAGGTGTGAGCCACTGCGCCTGGCCTCAGTGAAAGATTTTTGTGAGCTTCATAAAAAACTCATAAAAACTTTTTGTGAAGAATCCCCCTATGTGGTGATTTCTAGATAGCAACCTGGATGGCCAGACCCCACCTCATGTGCAGTCAAAATCCTGATTCCCAGAATGGACAAAATGAGAGGAAAACCTTTTTTAGTCTGAGTGTAATATACAAACTTCCTGACAATGCTGAGGATGTTCAGAGTGCTTGCTTACGAAACTGCTTGAGAGCTGGATTCTGGATAGGTGGCATTTATAGCAACATTATGTCCCAGATTTCCGAGGACAGCCCAGATTTCAAATATCCTATCTTACTGTAATTATAAGTAGGCTTAGACTTCTGCTCTTAGGTATCCTGATTTGGATAGAATGAGGAAAATATGGGCATAATATAAGTGATCCTTTCGTGGAGTGTATGATAAGGATAAATACTAGAAGGAAGTCATGGTGGGGTCTAGAAGTATTAACAGCGGTCTACTAAGATTATTCCTTGGTAACATGGTATGAAAAAAAAGCTATATTTGGCATGAAACAGGCAGAAAGAAACTCCTGCAAATTCAGGGATGGCATGTGTGCCATTTGAAAAGAATAGAAGAGCCCAGGGGCAAGAAGTCTGGGGACAAAAAAAGAGGCTACTCCTAGGAAAGGTCAACTGTGTCCCCTTGAGAGAGGAGGAAAGGACTAAAGTCTGAGACAATTAGAAGGACGGTGGGGTGGGGGTGTGGGGGGGTAGAAAACAGTCACACAAAGACTCAGCCGAGAGAGGGGAGAGAGAGAAAGAGAGAATATTAAAAGTAAGGCTTAAAAAGAAATTTACAAGATAGACTCAGGAGGGCACACTTAGCAAGAGGAGAGAGACAGTTGGGGGAGGAGAGCATATGAAGAGAAGCTAGGGAGAACAAGAAGAGGAGAGAGAGCGAATGAAGTGGGGGGAGCCGGAGCATGTATGGGCGAGAGAGAGATGGTGAGAAGCTTGCAATTTCTCTTGAGATTGTGGATGTCTGGAGGGCCCCAGAGGAATGTTGGGAGAGATCTAAGGCTGGGATCTCTAGAACTAGACCAAAGACTGTCCAAACAAGAAAAATTTAGAGCTGCAGCTCTAAATCTGCTAGAACTGACGATCCCTTCAGGGATCCCTTAGAAGTCCTTCCTCCAAAGCTGTGAGTGATCTTATTCTCTGGGGAACTTCAGAGACACCCAGCAAGACAGTTTGTTGATGTTGTATAACCTTAAGAAAATTTCTCTTTAAAATATTGTTGGCTTGCAAGGTGGAGGTACTTAGCTGACTAAAAGGTATGTTTCTTGGGTTCTTGGGGATGTCAAGGGAAGTAAAGTGTGTGAAACCCTCCCTGCAAAATCTGAGACTTTATGCTACCAGGCAATATTTAGTTTTCAAAGGAAAATACATGTGTGGATGCTATAGCCCTTGCCCAGAGATTCTGAGAAGCTTATCATTTTTAAAGCTTAAGAATGTTTAGTTGGTTTTCTCTCCCACATAATAGTGTAAGTGGAATTTAGTACAAACCTCTTAAAAAGCAATTTGGCAGTGCATATCAGGAACCTTTTAAATTTTCACACTACTTGATATAGAAATCCCACATCTGAGAATTTTCCCTGAGGAAATAACCTTATAGTGCTTTATGCATTTATGCAAAAAGCATTATTTATAATAGCAGAAAATTAGAAGTAACTTAAATGCCCAACAATAAGGGACTGGTTAAGCAAACTCTGGCACCTTCTCTTAATGTATTTTGCAGATGCTAAAACTGTATTTGTAAAACATTCTTAAGGATATGGGAAAATACAGCAAAATATTAAGTAAAAAATTATAGACAAAATATGATCTCAACCATGTTAAAAGGCATTTAAAAAAAGACTGGAAGGAAATATGCCAAAAAGTTATTTAAATTGGTGGTCTTAAAATAATGGAGTTACAGATTATTGTTATCATTATTTTTTTCTTTATGTTTTCCTATGTTTTCCAGATTTTCTGTAACAGACCTTTAATACTATTATAATCAGAAAAAAGTTTAATTTTAAAAGTTTAAAAACATCAGGCAACTAAACGTTTACACACATAAAAGTCATTTTGCTAAAAATAATATTTTTAGGCCGGGCACGGTGGCTCATGTCTATAATCCCAGCACTTTGGGAGGCAAGACAGATGGATCACTTGAAGCCAGGCATTCGAGACTAGCCTGGCCAACATAGTGAAACCCTGTTTCTATTAAAAATACAAAAATTAGCCAGGCGTGGTAGTGCATACCTGTAATCCCAGCTACTCGGGAGACTGAAGCACGAGAATCACTTGAAGCTGGGAGACGGAGGTTGCAGTGAGCCAAGATGGTGCCACTGCACTCCAGCCTGGGTGACAGAGTGAGACTCTGTCTCAAAACAACAATAATAATAATAAATTTTAAAATTTTATATTCTTGCATTGCTATAAGTTAAAAATAATTTTACAAAAGATTTAGGAGTAAAAGGCTAACGAAAAGAAAACAAAAAAAGTGTTAAAAGGAATAAAATGAAATTTAACCTCTGGAAAAACAGGTATTTATGAAAGCTATAGAACAACATGAAAAATGCTTATGATTTAAGGTGAAATGAAAAGAGGCCAAAATAATTATGATTACAGCCATCCAGTTTAGCACCTTTAAGCAATCATACTCAGCCCCACAGCATGCAGTAGGCACCCAGTAAAAGGAATTTCCCTACACATATTGCCATTCTTGCTGTATTAGTCTGTTCTCACACTGCTAATAAAGACATACCTGTGACTAATTTATAAAGGAAAGAGATTTTTAAAAAAAATTCATTTTATTTTAGGTGGAGTCTTGCTCTGTCACCAAGCTGGAGTACAGTGGCGCAATCTTGGCTCACTGCCACCTCCACCTCCCAGGTTCAAGCCATTCCCCTGCCTCAGCCTCCCAAATAGCCGGGACTACAGGTGCATGCCACCATGCCTGGCTAATTTTTTATATATATATATTTTTAGTAGAGATGGGGTTTCACCATGTTGGCCAGGATGGTCTCGATCTCCTAACCTCATGATTTGCCTGCCTCAGCCTCCCAAAGTGCTGGGATTACAGGTGTGAGCCACCGCGTCAGGCCAGGAAAGAAGTTTAATTGACTCACAGTTCAGCATGGCCGGGGAGGCCTCAGGAAACTTACAGTCATGGAGGAAGGGGAAGCAAATCCTTCTTCACATGGCAGCAGCAAGGAGAAGTGCCAAGCAAAACAGGGAAAAGCTCCTTATAAAACCATCAGATCTCGTGAGAAATCACTCACTGTCACAAGAACAGCATGAAGGTAACTGCCTCCATGATTCGATTACCTCCCACTGGGTCCCTCCCATGACACATGGGATTATGGGAACTACAATTCAAGGTGAGATTTGGGTGGGGACATAGAGCCAAACTATATCATCTGCCGTGGCTAGCTCTCTGTCTTAGTCTGTTTGGCTGCTGCAACAAAATACCTTAGTCTGGGTATTATAAACAATAGAAATGTATTGCTCACGGTTCTGGAGGCCATAGAGTCCAAGGTCAACGTGCCAGCGGATTCAGTGTCTGAAGAAGCCTTACTCTCTGCTTCAAAGATGGCACTTTCTTGCTGCACCTTCACATGGTGAAAGGGGCAAGACAGTTTCCTTCCATCTCCCTTTATAAGGACACTAATCCCATTCATGAGGATGACACCTTCATGACTTAATCACTTCCCAAAAGACCCCATCTCTTAATACTATCTCATTGGGTATTAGGTTCCAAAATACAAATTTTGGGGGGACACCAACATTCAGCCTATAGCACTCTTTTTTATTTTTAGAGATGGAGTCTTGCTCTGTCAAACAGGCTGGAGTGCAGTGCACAATCACAATTCTCACTGCAGCCTCAAACTCCTAGGTTCAAGGGATCCTCTTGCCTCAGTCTCCTGAGTAGCTGGGACTATAGGCACATGCTACCATGCCTGGCTAGCCTATAGCACTAATTTTTAATTTTTGTGAGTACATAGTAGGGGTATATGTTTGTGAGTTACACGAAATATTTCGATACAGGCATGCAATGTATAATAATCACACAGGGTAAATGGGGTATCTATCACCTCAAGCATTTATCCTTTGTGTTACAAACAATCCAATTTTACTCTTTTAGTTATTTTTAAATGTACAATTAAATTATTTTGACTATAGTCACCCTGTTGTGCTAGCAAATACTAGGTCTTAGCCGTTCTTTCTATGTTTTGTATATATTAATCTTCTCCACTTCCCTGGCCCTTTCTATGGCACTCTCGAACTTTTCCACCTTTGTATCTTTGCTCTTTGCTTCCTTCTTTTTTTTTCCCCCCTTGAGACAGGGTCTCACTTTGTGGCCCAGACTGAAGTGTAGTGGTGCAATCATAGCTCACTGTAATGAACTCCTAGGCTCAAGTGATCCTCCCGCCTCAGCCTCTGGAGTAGCTTAAACTACAGGGGTGTGCCACTACACCCAGCTAATTTTTTAAATTTGTATTTAGAGACTGGGTCTCACTATGTTGCCCAAGCTGGTCTCAAACTCCTAGGCTCAAGCAATCCTCCCGCCTTGGCTTCCGGAAGTGTTGGGATTACAGGCAGGACCACTGTGCCCGGCCTGCTTGCTCATTTTGACACATATTTCTGACTTGGTTTTTATTTAAATTTTGTCTTGCTCCTGCCAAAATAAGCTTACTGACTACTTTTGGTTATGTCTCTCCAGATCTGACCTAGACCATTGTACTCTCCTATCAGCATAGGCCAGCTGCCTCATCTTGAAGAGCTGTTAAAATAAAAAGAAAAAACAGAATGGTAGGAAATCCAGAATACCAAATAGCACTATGGTGGGATTGTGGGTAGTTTATGTCATTTTTCTATAGGTTCAAAATTTTGCAATGTGGTTATGTTATTTTAAATAAAAATATTTGAAGTTTACTGAAGTCACTCATCAAGTGCTTTCATAGATAACTATTGAATTTTCTTCCCTTTCATGATTTCCAAGGATGAATATAAAATTGATATTCCTCTACCCAACAAGATATGGGGTTTGAGATCCTATCTGGGTCAGAGAATCTGTTCTCCATCTTCCTCCCTTCAAAGCGGACTCTGCACTGCCCCCAGTTTATTTTCCAAAACAGAGATACAAGCACATATTTCCCCTACTTCAAAACTTTGAATGCTCCCCAAATGTTTGCAGGATCAAGTCCAAGTGACTTAATATGGCTCCCAAGACTTTTTTTTTTTTTTTTTTGAGACGGAGTCTCACTCTGTCGCCGAGGCTGGAGTGCTGACTGTTACCTCCACCTCCTGGGTTCAAGTGATTCTCCTGCCTCAGCCTCCTGAGTACCTGGGATTACAGGCGCCTACCACCACACCCGGCTAATTTTTTAATTTTCCGTAGAGACAGGGTTTCACCATGTTGGCCAGGCTGGTCTCAAACTCCTGACCTCAGGTGATCTGCCCACCTCAGCCTTCCAAAGTGCTAGGATTACAGGCGTGAGCCACTGTACCGGCCCTTTTACAATCTATTGTCATTCCATCTCTCCAATTTTATCTCCCAGTTGTCTGCAAACCATTTTTTCTTCCTCTCTGTATGTGATATCAGACTACTTGCCATTCCTTAAACATTTATTATATGTTTAACATATATTAACTATTAACATTTTTCACTTTTTTTTTTTAGATGAAGTCTTGCCCTGTCGCCCAGGCTGGAGTGCATGGCATGATCTTGGCTCACTGCAACCTCTGGTTCCTGGGTTCAAGTGATTCTCCCGCCTCAGCCTCTCAAGTAGCTGAGACTACAGGCCTGCACCACCACACTCGGCCAATTTTTGTATTTTTAGTAGAGACGGAGTTTCACTATGTTGGCCAGGCTGGTGTCAAACTCCTGACCTCAAGTGACCCACCTGCCTCAGCCTCTCAAAGTGCTGGGATTACAGGCATGAGCCACCATGTCCGGCCCATTTTTCACGTTTTTATTCACATAAAACATTTGTACAGTGAGGAGTATAAAATTTCAGTGTATAACTCAGTGGACGGTCACATAAGTATACACATGTGTAACTGTGACTCAGTAAGATCTAGTTAATTTCCAACTCTCTAGAAGGCTCCCATATCTTTTCCTGTCCATATCTATACCTCCACAGAGATAACCACTATTCTGACTTCTATCAACAAAGATTAATTTTTCCTGTTCTTGAATTTCAAAAAATGGAAACACACCATATGTATTCATCAAAACACAGTACCTTTTTAAGTTTCTCCTGCCTGAGAATAGGAGTGTTAAGTATTTGTCATCATGTGTCAATGCTCTCCCATTCTGCATCCATTGTAGACATTACTAATTCACTATTTTTTCTCATTGTGCCTAGGTTGGGCTTTAGGCTCTTTTTCTAAACTGCACACCAGCAGCCGCTACTAGTTATTCAGAACTGAAATAACTAGTTGGTACTAGTGAAATATCCCTGGAGGAGAATGACCTCTTTTTTTTTTTTTTTTTTTGAGACGGGGTCTTGCTCTGTCACCCAGGCTGGAGTGCAGTGGTGCGATCTCGGCTCACTGCAAGCTCCGCCTCCCGGGTTCACGCCATTCTCCTGCCTCAGCCTCTCCGAGTAGCTGGGACTACAGGTGCCCGCCACCACGCCCAGCTAATTTTTTTGTATTTTTAGTAGCGACGGGGTTTCACCGTGGTCTCGATCTCCTGACCTCGTGATCCACCCGCCTCGGCCTCCCAAAGTGCTGGGATTACAAGCGTGAGCCACCGCGCCCGGCCTGAGAATGACCTCTTCTACATGAAAACTATCATCTCCACCACCCACAACACATTTAATAAATTATTTGTCTTAACTGATTCTATCACTAATATCTCTCTAATCTGCCCCTTTTCCCACTCCTACTGCTTCTTTTTTTGTTTGTTTTGAGTGCAGTGGTGCGATCTCGGCTCACTGCAACCTCTGCCTCCTGGGTTCAAGCGATTCTTGTGCCACAGCTTCCCAAGTAGCTGGGATTACAGGTGCACACCACCATGCCTGGCTAATTTTGTATTTTTAGTGGAGATGGGGTTTCACCATGTTGGCCAGGCTGGTCTCCAACACCTGACCTTAAGTGATCCACCCACCTCGGCCTCCCAAAGTGCTGGGATTACAGGGGTGAGCCACCATGCTGGCCTACTGCTCCTATTTATATAATCTCTCACCTGATTTTCTGCAATAATCCCTTACTGTTTCCCTTGCTTTCAGTTTGGCTCTTTTATTCTTTTCCACACACTGCTGTTTCCTCTCCAGAAGAAAACAGCATAAATATCCAGATATAACTACATCATTATCCTGGGTAAGACCCTTGAAGGACTACCTTTCCAGTTAAGCATAAGTGCTTAGCATGGTATTACTGGCCTCATGATCTTGCCCCACTCATCTCCTCAGTACCATTTCCTATACCTTGCCCCTCCACCCCTAGATGCCAACTATCTGCAGTTTCCTGAATTGTGCCCTGCCCCTTTTCTCTTCTGTGTCTTGAATGCTGTTTCCCCTACCTGGCTAAGTCCACTCACTCTTCAAGACTCAAATGTCTTTTACTATCTTTTTTTTTTTTTTTTTTGAGACAGGGTCTCACTCTGTCACCCAGGCTGGAGTGCAGTGGTACCATCTTGGCTCACTGCAGCCTCTCCTTCCTGGGCTCAAATGATCCTCCCACCTCAGCCTCCTGAGTAGCTGGGACCACAGGCACATGCCACTATGTGCCTGGCTAATTTTTTGTATTTTTAGTAGAGATGGGGTTTCACCATGTTGCCCAGGCTGGTCTCGAACTCTTGGACTCAAGCGATCTGCCCGCCTTGGCCTCCCAAAGTGCTGGGATTACAGGTATGAGCCATCGCACCCGGCCCCAAATTTTTGTTGATCATTCTTTCGCTACTAAAGTTATTCTCTCCCCGGCAAAATCAATTCTCTCTTATTTGTGTACTCATAATACTTCATACATATCCTTATTGTGGCAGTTATATTATTATCTGTTTATATTTCTGAGAGATCCTTGATGGGAAAGAACTTTATAGCTCCAGAACTCATCAGACTGCATAACATTGTCCTCTAATTTAAAAAATTGTGGTAAGGGCCAAGTGCAGTGGCTCATGCCTG
The DNA here is from genome assembly GCF_028878055.3 of Symphalangus syndactylus. NCBI lineage: Eukaryota > Metazoa > Chordata > Mammalia > Primates > Hylobatidae > Symphalangus > Symphalangus syndactylus. Next base: position 42,078,250 of record NC_072434.2, on the reverse strand, counting down.
TAATCCCAGCACTTTGGGAGGCGGAGGCCAGAGGATTGCTTGAGCCCAGAAGTTCAAGACCAACCTGGGCAATATAGTGAGACCTTGTCTTCTATCCAAAAAATTTAAAAATTGAGGTGAGAGGATGGCTGAAGGCTGGGAGATCGAGGCTGCAATGCGCTGTGAATGTGCCTCTGTCTGAATGACATGGCAATACCCTGCCTCAAAAAAAAGTGGTAGAAATACACATAACATAAAATTTACTATGTTGGCTGGGTGCAGTGGCTAACGCCTATAATCCCAGCACTTTGAGAGGCCGAAGTAGGCGGATCACCTGAGGTCAGGAGTTCAAGACCAGCCTGGCCAACATGGTGAAACCCCATCTCTGCTAAAAATACAAAATTAGCCGGGTGTGGTGTCACATGCCTGTAATCCCAGCTACTTAGGCAGGAGAATCGCTTGAACCCAGGAAGCAGAGGTTGCAGTGAGCTGAGATCATGCCACTGCACTCCAGCTTAGGCGACAAGAGTGTAACTCTGTCTCAAAAAAAATTTACTATATTAATCATTTTAAAGTGTACAGTTCAATGATGTCAAGTATATCCATATTGTGCAACCATCACCATCATCCATCTCCAGGATTTTTTAAATGATTTTTTTTAGAGGCAGGGTCTTGCTCTGTCATACAGGCTGGAGGACAGTGGCACAATCAGAGCTTACTGCAGCCCCAACTCCTGGGCTCAGGGGATCCATGTGCCTCAGCCTCCCGAGTAGCTGGGGCTACAGGTGCACGCCAGCGTGACTGGCTTATTTAAAAAAATTTTTTTGTAGAGATGCGGTCTTACTATGTTGCCCAGACTGGTCTTGAACTCCTGGCCTCAAAAGACCCACCTGCGTCAGCCTCCCAAAGTGCTGGGATTATAGGCATGAGCCACTGCACCCAGCCCACTTTCTTCATCCGATAAAACCGAAACTCTATGCCAGTTAAATGATAACTCCCTAGTCTCCCCTCCCACAGCCTCTGGCAACTACCAACCTACTTTCTGTGTCTATGATTTTGACTACTCTCATCACCTCATAAAAGTGGAATCATACAGTATATGTCTTTTTGTGATTGGCTTATTTCACTTACCATAACATCCCCAATGTTCATCCACGTTGTGGTATATTGCGGAATTTCCTTCCTTTTTAAGGCTGAATAACATTCCGTTGTATGGATATACCACATTTTGTTTATCCATTCATACACCAATGGACATTTGGGATTGTTTCCACATTTTAGCTATTGTGAATAATTCTCCTACGAACACGGATGTACACATATCTCTTTGAGACCATGCTTTCAATTATCTTGTGTACATCCCCAGAAGTGAAACTGCTGGATCGCATGTTAAGTCTTTTTTTTTTTTGCCCAGGCTGGAGTGCAGTGGTGCAATCTCAGCTCACTGCATCCTCCACCTCCCAGGTTCAAGTGATTCTCATGCCCCAGCCTCCCAACTAGCTGGGACTACAGTCGCGTGCCACACACCTGGCTAATTTTTGTATTATTAGTAGAGACAGGGTTTCACCATGTTGGCCAGTCTGGTCTCAAACTCCTGAACTCAAGTGATCTGCCTGCCTGTTTCGTCCTCCCAAAATGCTGGGATTACAGGTGTGAGCCACCACACCCAGCCGGTAATTCTATTTTTAATTTTTAGAGGAACCACTATACTGTTTTCCACAGTGACTATCATTTTACATTTCCACCATGAGTGTACAAAGGTTCCAATTTCTCCACATTCATAACAACTCTTGTTATTTTCTGTGTTTTGGTAGAGATGGGGTCTCCCTATCTTGCCCAGGCTGGTCTTCAACTTTTTGTTTCCATAGCCATCCTAATGGGTGTGAAGTGGGATCTCATTGTAGTTTTGATTTACATTTCCTTTATGATTAGTGATATGTCTTTTTTGGAGAAATATCTGTTCAAGTTATTTAGACATTTTTCAATTGAGTTTTTTTGGTTTCTGAGTTACAAATATTTTCTCCCATCCTGCGGGTTGCCTTTTTACTCTGTTGATCCTATCTTTGTTTTTTCTTTGCTTCTTTCCCTTCCTGACTCTTGTTCTGTTGCCCAGTCTGATTCCTGGACTCAAGCCATCCTCTCACCTCAGCCTCTTGAGTAGTGGTGACTACAGGTGCATGCCAGTGTCCCCAGTTCTGATAGTGTCTTTTGACAAACAAATGTTTTACATTTTCATACAGTTTTTCTTTTGTTGCCTGTGCCTTTGGTGTCATATCCAAGAAATCATTGCCAAATCCAATGTTGTGAAGCTCTTGTCCTATGTTTTATTCTAACAGTTTTACAGTTTTAGGTCTTATGATCCATTTGAGTTAATTTCTGTATATCGTCTAAGGTCAGGGCCCAAGTTCATTCTTTTGCATCTGGGTATTCCATTCTCCCAGCACCATTTACTGAAAAGACTGTCTCTTATCCATTGAATAGTCTTGGCATCCTTGTTGAAAATCATTTGACCATATATGTGACGATTTATTTCCAGAGAGAGGGCATTACATTTTGTAGGGCACAAAGGTGCATCAGAGTGCAGACTGTTCTAATACATTAGAATTGGTCAGAGGGACATTGTTTAGAATGGAGTTGGATCTCGTTTTTGTTTCAGAGAAAAAGGGGAGAGATTTGACTTCGAGGGAGGTAAATTAGCTGACTTAAAGGAAGTTCATGTCAGAATTATAGATATTTAGAGCCAGGTGAGGTGGCTTATGCCTGTAATCCCAGCACTTTGGGAGGCTGTGGCTGAAGGATCACTTGAGTCCAGGGGTTTGAGACCAGCCTGGGCAACATGGTGAGACCCCCCACCTCTACAAAAAATAAAAAATTAGCCAGGCATGGTGGTGTGTGCCTCTAGTCCCAGCCACTTGGGGGGCTGAGGTAGGAGGATAGCTTGAGCCCAGGAGGTCAAGGGTGTAATGAACTGTGATCATCCCATTGCACTCCAGCTTGGGTGACAGAGTGAGACCCTGTCTCAAAATAAATAAAAAAGAATTGGCCGGGTGAAGTGGCTTATACCTGTAATCCCAGCACTTTGGGAGGCTGAGGTGGGCAGATCATCTAAGGTCAAGAGTTTGAGACCAGCCTGGCCAACATGGTGAAACCCTGTCTCTACTAAAAATACAAAAATTAGCTGGGCGTGGTGGCGTGCACCTGTAGTCCCAGCTACTGGGGAGACTGAGGCAGGAGAACAGCTTGAACCCGGGAGGCAGAGGTTGCAGTGAGCCGAGATCATGCCACTGCACTCCAGCCTAGGCAACAGAGCGAGATTCCGTCTCAAAAAAATAAAATAAAAAAGAATTATGGATTTTTAGACTCCTTTCCTGACCTAGTTCATCTGGCTCACACCTTTTTCTTTCTTTTTACATTTAAGAGTCAGGGTCTCACTCCGTCACCCAGCCTGGAGTGCAGAGGCACATTCATAACTCACTGAAGCCTCCACCCCCTGGGCTCAAGTGATTCTCCCAACTCAGTCTCTCAAGTAGCTAGGACTACAGACATGCACCACCATTCCTGTTTAAATTTTTAATTTTATTTAATTAATTTATTTTTTTGAGACAGAGTCTCCCTCTGTCATCCAGGCTGGAGGGCAGTGGCATGATCTCAGACCACTGCAACCTCTACCTCCTGGGTTCAAGTGATTCTCCTGTCTCAGCCTCCCGAGTAGCTGGGACTACAGCCATGTGCTATGCCCAGCTAACTTCTGTATTTTTTAGTAGAGATGGAATTTTAACCATGTTTGCCAGGCTGGTCTCGAACTCCTGATTGCCAAGTGATCCAACTGCTTTGGCCTCCCAAAGTGCTGTGATTATAGGTGTGAGCCATGGTGCCCAGCCAAATTTTATTTTTTTTAAGATGGGGTCTCACCATGTTGCCCAGGCTGGTCTCAAGCTCCTGGCCTTGATCCTCTTGCCTCAGCCTCCCAAATTGCTGGGATTACAGGTGTGAGCCATCATGCCTGGCTCCCTCGTTTTTATGTATAAAGAAGGCTGATGTTATTCCTAAGGCCAGGATTACCAACAAATATGTATCACGGAAGGAAAAGTTCAGCTCTGTTGAGGAAGTACTTCTATTTCCTAGAATAGGCAGATTTGGTAAGGAATGAGCTCTCTATAGCTACGCATGTACAAACAGAAGTCAGATGAACACCTGCTGTATAAGGCAAGTCTGAACATCTCTCTCCTTGTTTATAGATGTTCCGTGATTGCCCATTAACTTCAGAATAAAAACTTGCTTTTTTAAAAATGATGCGGTCCTAGTCTAACTTTATAGCATCATCTTCTGCCATGTATATATGTTCTTGATATCTCTAACTTTATGAACGCTAATGTCCTTTTAAATTCTAAAATCTTATTCACTTAAAAAAATGCCATCTTAAGAAAAACTGACTTTCTAATGTTTCAATGAAGTAAGCTACAGGGTGTGGCTGTAGTTTAAAATTCCACACATAGAATCCTCAGGACAGATGAAATGGAATCAACAGGTAGCAAGTACACACATGTGAGTCTAAGGACACATGAAATCCAAATGGGGCAGATGAGAAGAAACTACATTTTAAGAAGAAAGGGAATTCATTTGTGTGGAACGTTTACCATGAAATAGGCATTTTTACACATTTTCATCTCATTGACTTTTAAGAATGCAAACAGCCAAAGAGAAGTAAATCCTTTACACTATCTTGAGGTGAGCACACACCTTAAGAGCTCTGGTATTGTCATGATCTTTGCAAGAATCACAAAAATTTTAAACACTGACCATATCTTATGCTTTACAGACAACTTAGAGTGTCAACAAGCAATTTCTGAGTGCTTTCTATGTGTCAGGATTATGCTGGGTGCTGAAAATACAAAGGTAAAGGAGACTTGGTTAGGACACATCATGGGGGTGATGCACTGTTTTTCACTAGATATCATTATCCTCCAGGGCCTATAGTCTCTCTCCTTGGAGAAATCAAGTACACAGGAAAAAAAATGGGGCTCACAGAAACAGCGTAGCAGGTCTGATTGTATTTATCTCTGCGTAAGTGATCAGTGATTCCCAATTACTACAATATAAAGCCTGCTTTTTTTCCAATGGCATACAGGGCCCTTTATGATCAAACAGCAAAACTTGGTTTGAACAGACTTAGGCACCTTTCTTTTTTCTTGAAATGGAGTCCTGTTCTGTCACCCAGACTGGAGTGCAGAGGCATGATCTCGGCTCACTGCAACCTCTGCCTCCCGGGTTCAAGTGATTCTCCTGCCTCAACCTCCCGAGTGAGTAGCTGGGATTACAGGCACCCACCACCATGCCTGGCTAATTTTTGTATTTTTAGTAGAGACGGGGTTTCACCATGTTGGCCAGGCTGGTCTTGAACTCCTGACCTCAAGTGATCTGCCCACCTCAGCCTCCCAAAGTGCTGGGACTAGGCACCTTTCTTGTTATAATTTTACTTACCAAGTCACCTTTTCATTCAATATTATTAGTTTTTTACTAAGTTTTCTTATTCACCTAGGAAGACAACAGAATATGAATATTGATCTGCTGAGTAATTATATTCCTCATGAAATACAATGAAATAAGATTTTTGCTGCAAGTTATTTTCACCCGGGTTTGGATGAAACTAAGTTTTCAGAACTTCCAGACTGGAGGCTTAACCACAATCATGAGATTTCCTTTGAAAGTGTAAGTCCTCAGAGTATTTTTACATAGAAATCAGACATTTACCATTTTATATCTCAAAAACCTGTGGTTCAATGGAAAGAATACAGGGCTGGCATTCTAGTCCAGCCTGTGACTTACTGTATGACCCTGGGCATGAATTAAACCTTATACTCCATAAATTTCCTTATTCTTTGTGTCAGAACCATACTTGCTCTAGCTGTGATGATAAACAAAATTATAGTTGCCAAAATTTTCAACTCGACAAGTATGTAGGTATCAGAAGGAATACCTTGTAAGTATCTGTGCTGAAGTGTACAATCTATTGGGGTCACGGAATTCAGAGAATAGAGGGATCACATTCAGTGGAGTGCAGAGGAGGGGTGGTAATCAGGAAGATTTAATAAAGAAGGTAGAGGTTGAGCTGGGTATTGGGGAATAAGCAAGGTAGTAGAAGAGAGTTATCTGGCGGGGATAAGGGCAGAGAGGCACTGAAATTCTCAGTCTGGCCCCAGTTTTCTTTTCCAGACTCATTATCTTCTGCACACTCCCGACTCAATGCTGTCCTCTGAATCACAGACATGTGTCTGGCACACAGCAGGCAAATCTTTTTTTTTTTTTTTTGTTGAGACGGAGTCTCGCTGTCACCCAGGCTGGAGTGCAGTGGTGCGATCTCTGCTCACTGCAGGCTCCGCCCCCTGGGGTTCATGCCATTCTCCTGCCTCAGCCTCCAGAGTAGCTGGGACTACAGGCGCCCGCCACCTCGCCTGGCTAATTTTTTGTACTTTTTTGTAGAGACGGGGTTTCACCGTGTTAGCCAGGATGGTCTCGATCTCCTGACCTCGTGATCCGCCTGCCTCGGCCTCCCAAAGTGCTGGGATTACAGGCGTGAGCCACCGCGCCCGGCCAGCAGGCAAATCTTCAAGGTCCAGCTTCTAGTTCTTCCACTGAGGTCTCACCAAAGTGGAATTTATCACACTCTCCTCTGGATTTGCCCAGCTCTTCGTTAATAAGACCTGTTGCTTTTATTGTAGCTCACCTGCTTGCTCAATGGTGAACTTTTTGGAGACAGGATTTGTCTCTGTCTCCCTAGGCACCTAACAACGCTTTGCTCTTAATTAGGAAATGTTTACTCAATTGAACTTGTTCTAAGGACACTGATATCACTGAATTGAAGGGCAGGTCGGTATCTTCTTAGTGTCTCTATAGGCTTTTAGGCTTTCAGCCTGTTGAAGTAGGGATTTTTTTCTTTGTTTCTAGGCTAGCCAAGCGAAGCAGGGATACAGATTAAGAATTTGCAGATGAGGAAACTCAGAGGGTACATTTGCTCAAAGGCATCATGTTGATAAACGCCAAAACCAGGTAGGGCTCTTTTGACTTGAAATCCAGTCCTCTATCCATTGTACCTGGGCCTTGTAGCATCAGCCAGATTGGGGTAAAATGCACTAACTCTGAACCCTAGTTTTTTCATCCGTAAATGGGAGCAACAGTACGTACCTCACAGGGCTATCGTGAAGTGGAGCGTCCCTCTGTAACCTCTAACCAGTCCCAGCCTGAGTCACATTATAAGAAAATTTATAAGGCACTATCTTGTAGATACTTAAGATTTAACATCTTCCCTTCACCTCTACGTCCACTCTTTTTATGCCTTTTTCCTGCCTAGCATGTGTTAAACTCAAAGGGCTGGGCAAAGAGCACAAAGGTTGTGGACTTTGTCCAGCTTTGAGGTCAGAGGTTGGCTAAATAATCTCTGAGGCTGGGGTCTTAAAAAAAACAACAAAAAACAAGACTAACAAAACCTTAAGTCCGTTCTGCCCGTGACTTTAAATAATTATGTAGAGGAATGTAATACGTTAAAAGCAAGGGGATGAGGGGGCCCATTGATGGTAGTTGGTTTTATGCCTGCCTGCAGCTAAAGAAATGATTTCTAAAACCACTTTTGAGGGTGGGAGATGGAGTGCTCCAGAGATTTCTCTTTGAGCTCCTTCATTCCTGAACTGACTGCCTTTTAAAAGGAAAAAAGGTCCAGCTGCTGTGGGCTGGAGGCCGTGGTGAGTGGGTGGGGGTCGACCCTGGCGGCTTCCTCTGTCCCGCTCCCTGCCGCAGTTGCTCCGAAGCCCGCTCGGGCTTCCGAGGGTCCGCCGAGGCTCGGGCCGGGCCCAGTCCGAGTGCCAGGCCAGACGGTACCCATTCCAGGCCGGCCTTCCTCCCCAGGGGGAGCAGCCTTGGACGCGAGGCGCCGAGGCGGCTCTCGGGCTCGGCTTCCAGCTCGGGGGGCCTCGGCAGAGACCAGGAACCAGACTGGGGCAGCACTGGGGTGCCCGCCACCCCCACCCACTCCGGCAAGCGGGCGAATCAGCGCGGCTCCCTCGCGGCGCCCAGGCGGGCTGCGGGACCTCGCGACCTCCGCTCGGTGGCCCCGCCCCTGCCTGCGAGCCCCGGGTGGCTCCCTCCTCCCCTCTGCCCGCGGCCCGCCCCCTCCTCGCGAGCTAACGAGTGTCTCTCGCGCGCTCCCTTCCCTCCGCGTGGGTGTGAGTGCGCGATCCTCCTACCTCGGCCTTCTCCCCATTGTTTCTTCGCGGCCACCACGAGACCCCTCCCCCAGTGCTGTTTCTCCCTCCCCTGCCCCGGTGTAAACGGTGCCTGTGGGGTCCCCCGAACCCTTTCCTCCGCGCGTAGCTCCTCCTCTCCCGGGCCTGGACCCCATTACAGGCTCTGTCCTCTCCCCTCCCCCTCTCCCCCGGCTACCGCTCTTCCTCGCCCCCTCCCCTCAGCCGGTCCTCCTCTTTCTCTCCCTCTCCCTCTCCCTCTCCCTCCTCTTCCCCCTCCCCATCCCTTCCCCCCCACAATGCAGTTCGCGGCGCGGCGGACATGGCGGTGGAGTCCTGAGCTCGTCGTGTCCCGGCCTCCAGCGGCGGCAGCGGCGACGGTGGCGGCAGCAGGAGGCGGAGGGAGAGCGGGAGCCACTGAGATGAGGAGGCGTCGCGCGCGCCTGTAGCTCGCGGGCCTCGCAGGTACGAGGTTCCGGCCGCGGGGCAGCGCCGGGTGCCGAGGGGGTGTGCTCGGGAAGGCCGGGCGGCCCCCGTTTCGCCCTCCCCAGGTGCGGCGCTTCGCAGGTGTCGGGGGCCTGGCCTGAGAGCGTCTCAGCCGCCCCTTGGGGCCTGACACTTCTTTCCTTCCTGGAACGGGCTTCGGGTGTCCCAGGGGAAGGCTGAGGCAAGGGAGGTAGGGACGGCGGCCTGGGCGGCCTGAGGAGGGCATTGGGGCGCTTTGGGGATGAACTCCACACTGTGGCTGGGGCTCCCGGTCCCGGACCGAAACCTGTTGTAGACCAGCGGGGCGGATTTTGAGTTAACAGGATTGGTTTGAACATTTCTCTTGGGTCCAGTTACGATTTCCTGTCATGTGTACCTTTTTCTTTCACCCTTGCTTAGACATAGGTGACTACATAATGTATATAAATGTATACACGCATATGATACATACTGAATGTTTCCCTGGGCTCGTCCTTGTAGGGAGAAGGCAGAGGTGTTTGTGTGGATTTCGTTTCTTGCTCGCCCGCCTTCACTCTCCCTCGCCCCCCAGTCGAAAGGTGGTAATGCGCGGTTTTGACGTGGGTAACTGAGATTCGTATTTGTAAACAGATAGCGCTCTCCTAGTGTGTTGCGCGCCTCTGCGAAGGGTTTCAGACTCCTGTTGGTATCTGGATTGCGAAAGAATGAGATGTTTAGACCTGAAAGAAGCACATCAGCGGGATTTCTAGTCGTACTTGAATGGGATGAATTACTGTTGCATTAATAACATTGATTACACGTTTTCTTTTCAGAAGATTACCAAGTCTTAGATGACTTTTGCGTGAGATCTTAGATTCCATATATCTGCTTCTTCATTTTGATAGTAGTTCGTTACACATTTGACCTGCCCTGACGTGATCTTAAATTGTGTCCAGAAATGCAATTCGAATTGTGTATTGTTGGCATGCATTTAGTAATTAGCTCGAGTGGATCAGATTACCTTTTATTTCCAAAGATTTTTTTCCCTCCAGTCTTACAGCAGCGAAATGTTTGTAGCACTTGATGAAACAGAACATATCCTGTTTCTGTTTTTAAAGTAATGAGAACTGTTAGCTAATAAAATAGGATAATCCTAGTCGGATATGATAATTTAGAGAGAATGCCACACTGAGGTGTTGAATTGTGGGATGGTTTAAAAAGAAAAGCCGACTTTGTGTGTGTGTGTGTGTGTGTGTGCGCGCGCGCGCTGAAATTTTCTTTAGGTTCAGAACTCATGTATGTCACTACACTGCAACGTAGTACTGATTAGTCACAACTTGTAAAATGATGAAATATTGATTCGCTTAAAAAGCTGTGCTTAAGATAACTCATTAGTGTCTAGTGTGCTATGTTGCTTTTATAAACAAATTTTTAAAGAGTGCTTAGAAACCATATACTTTGGGGAAGATAAGAATTTTAAGTCGTTTTATGCTTTAAAAATATTTATATTTAATATAAACAAAAGAAACTTTTAAAACTCTTAGATAAATTTTCCTGCTGCTTGCAGTTTTTCACTTGGCAAGTGTGGAAAATGAAAAATGAAGTTTTCTTAAAATAATTCAGAAATGGAAGTGAAAGTTAATGACATTTGATATTTTAAATCCAGCAAACATTTAAATATAGAAAAGAAATTTAAAGTATTTTCATTGTCATAGGCCAAGTTGTTAGTACAGATAAATTAACAAATATTGTCGTGCATATAAGTTCAATTTTATAAATTCTGAGTGACATCTAAAATTACATTTATTTTTAGTTGCTGGAGCTAGAACAGTAGTGTCTACATTTTAATTTTAGACCTTTTAGAATTAAAATGTATAATTATAAATTTCTCTGATTAACAAAGAGCTGTTTAAAGAGAATTTTTATTAGCTCTCAGCAGATTCATTTTAGAGTAAGTAATTAGAATTTTTTTTGTCTCAAAGTTAACCTTGACATACAAAATAAGTACCATTAATTATGTTGTGTTCTCTACAGAATGTCAAATCAGGATCTGTTGGTCAAGAAAGGTGTTTGAATTTATTCACTGTAGAAAGTTTCTAGTTTCAGAGAAACAAAATAACCAACACTTACCTGTAGGGCCTGGCCAGGTCGCTCACGCCTGTAATTTCAGCACTTTGGGAAGTGGGGGAGAGAGGATTGCTTGAGCGTAGGAGTTTGATATCAGTCTGGGCAGCATAGTGAGACTTTGTCACTACCAAAAAATAAAACAAATTAGCTGGGGGTGGTGGTGTGCGTCTGTAGTCCCAGAAGCTGAGGTGGGAGGATTGCCTGAGCCCAGAGTTCAAGGTTGCAGCGAGGCACAATTGCGCCACTGTACTCCAGCCTAGGCAACAGAGTAAGACCCTGTCTTAAAAAGCAATACTTACCTGTTAATGTTGATGCCAGAACGTTTTGTTTGACAAAACAGAATTCAATGAGTTGTGTTCCTTTTTCAAATAAATTACAAATACTTGAATTGATTAAAAAATGTTAAATTCAGTTAAAGCCACTGCTGTAGGATAGAAATATGTTCTAAAAATGAACAATTCTAGAAAGACCTAAAAAAGACAAAGGAAAGGGACACCATAGTTTAAAACAGGATATGTAGACTTTTTCTGATTAATCTTAGAGCAATTAGAGTTGTTTACATGGTACTAACTGAATTGTTCTAATTCTAGAATCCTAAATAATTACATAATTTGGGGGAAATGTTTAAAAACCATCATTTCTGCAGAGTATTTTTCTTTCCTTTTTTAAATCTTTATTTTATTATGTACAGACTGTATTCAAATAAACCACACACTCTGAAAAAGCAGGTTCCAACTTTTCCTCCAGAGTATTTCTTACAGACCCAAAGAAAGGGTATATGAATGCAAAGATTAATGTTAGGATTTTCCCCCCTTAAGTGAGAGATTTGTGTGGTGCCTTATGTTCAGATTATTTTTATGTCAAATCATCTCATTGGATATCTATAATTATGAGTTGAGGGAGAGAGAAGGGAACCAAAATTTTTTAGAGTGCCTGTTTTGTTCCAGGCACTGTGCTAGACACTGTTTATGCGTTTTTTTTCACTTGTTCAGTATAACCCTTTGAAACCTGTTTATAGGCAAGGAATCTTTGACTTACAGAGGTTAGTGATTTGCTGAAGATCATAGAATTAGATTTCAAAGCAGATCTCTCTTCCTAATATAATGTATATGTGATGTTACTTTTCAGGTGTATTATTTTCTCAATTATTTAGAATGGGAAACTGCCTAAGGTTGTTCATTCATTCATTCATTTAAACATTCATTTCATCAAACATTTGCATTTGTATCAGTCTACATATAATACAGTAAATTACAACACACTAGATTGTGGGAGTTGAGAGGGAAGAAACTAGCTCTTGAAGGGTGAGTAGGAGTTTGCTAGGTGGAGAGGAAGATGGACTGGAGGTTGGAGGTCATTCCAGACCTAGGGAACATGCAAAGATGATAAATTGTAATGAGCCTTGGGGAGTGAGTGAGAGTGAGAAATTCAGTGTGGTAGGAATTGATATGGATAGAATGGTGAGATAAATGATTGGAAGTAGCAAATTGTGAGGGACCATTTATGTTGAATTAAGGTGTTTGAATTTTTATCTTGTGAGATCACCAAGTGAGATAGTGGTTGAGCTGTGATTAGAACTATGTTTTCTGACTCCTAGTTTTGTATTTCTTTCTCCTTGGCTTCCTTGCTAACAGAGTTTACCCGTTTTTAGTGGACAGGCAAGCCTTCTTTTCCATACCACTCTTCTCTCCCTGTATTCTAGACTTTTATCTTGAGGATTCTGTGATCCAAATCTTACTGTCCAAGAACTTTTAATTTTTTAGAAAAGTCTTTTGAGATGAAAACACCTCTGGGGGAAATCACCTTGTTATACTACTTAGGAAGTTTTTTCACTTGTTGGCTTGGATTAGTTGACTATTTTCTAGTTTAGCTCCAGAAAACAATAGCTTAAGGTGTTGAAGAGCATGGGCTGAAAGAAGGGAGACGCTATTCATGCAAGTTTGATGTTCACCACTATAGATGGGCAAAGTCCTAATCTTTACATAAGGCATCTTGTACTTTTAAAAAGAAATAGGTATGTTTATTAACCACACAACAATCTGATTGCTTTAAGTGGGTATTTGATTTACAATGATAATAGATAACATTGCATAGTTACTACGAGCTAATTTCTTTGTCAAGATCTTTGAAGTGTTAACTTAGTCTTCAAAACAACCCTTTTTATATTATCCTCATTTACAGATGGGGAAAGTCCATGTAGAAGGGTTGAGTACCTTGGACAATATCTTATAGCTAGTTTGCTGCAGTCAGGATTTGAATTCAAAGTGTCTGAGTCTAGAGTCACAGCTCTTTGCCACTATACTGTGTTGTACCTTCAAGCTTAGGGTGTCAAAATTTTGTGTTCAGAGAGTATTAAATTCTGTAGTCACATAGGTTGTCAAAAATATTTTGCAAGTATGCAAAATATCAATTATAAAGAATAAACCTGATTGCATTTTGTCAGTGTGTAGTTTAATAATATAATTATTAAATTAAATATTTGACTAACACTATAGTTTAAATAATTGACCAATCATTAAGTGTTCATTGAGTGCTAGTCATGTGCTGAGTATCAGTTTAGGCCAGTGGTATTCAAACTATGTTTGGGGACCTTTTGGAGAGGGGTGTCTCTGAGTCAAACTGTTTTCATGGTAATATTAAGACACAATTTGACTTTTCCCTTATTCCCTGGTCTGGAGTGACATGTGAAGACTTTATTGCTTTGATGGCTAGTGTAATGTGTAATAGTGTATTTTTTTTCCCATTTTTCTTTGAGATATAATTTACAATACCATAAAATTCACACTTTTAAAATATACAATTCAGTAGCTTTTAGTGTATTTATAAGGTTGTGTAACCATCACTATTTAATTTTGGAATATTTTTATCCCATAATGAAACCCAGTTCCCATTAACAATCACTCCCCATTCCTTCCTCCTCCAAGCCTTTGGCAAGCACTAAGCTACGTCTCTAGAAATTATGGACATTACATATACAAGGAATTATATAGTATGCGGCTGTTTGTGCCTGGCTTCTTTCACTGAACTTAATGTTTTCAAGGTTGGCCATAGTGTAGCATGTTTTAGCTTTTTTCTGGCTGAATAGTATTACCTTCTATGGAGATACCACGTTTTGTTTAACCATTCATCATTTGATGGACATTTGGGTTATTTCTACTTTTTGCCTATAAGGAATACTGCTGCTGTGAACATCATTAAAAGTTTTTGTGTGGATGTACATTTTCATTTCTCTTGGGTATATACCCAGATTGTAATTGCTGGGTGTTTTGATAAACTTATGATTAACTATGAGGAACTGCCAAACTGTTTTCCAGAGTTGTACCATTTTACATTCTCAGTGGCAATGTATAGAAGGTTCCAATTTCTCTACATCCTCACTATCATCTGGTGGGTGACACTTCACCCACTATCTCACTACCTCATTGTGGGTTTGATTTGCATTTCCCTAATGATTAATAAGATGTTGAGCATCTCTTCATGTGCCTATTGTGCATTTGTCTATCTCCTTTGAAAAGATACCTATTCAAATCCTTTACCCGTTTTTAAAAATTGTTGAGTTTTAACAACTCAATATATTCTGGATACTAGATGCCCCCACTTTTTTTTTTTTTTGAGACAGTCTTGCTCTATCACCAAGACTGAAGTGCAGTGGCGTGAACACGGCTCACTGCAGCCTCTGCCTTCTGGCCTCCACCTCCTGGGCCTCAAGCAATCCTCCTGCCTTAGCCTCTTCAGTAGCTAGGACTACAGGTGCATGTCACCATGCCCAGCTAATTTTTTTGATTGATTTATTTATTTTTGTAGAGACAGAGTCTCACTATGTTGTCAAGGCTGGTCTCAAACTCCTGGCCTCAAATGATCCTCCTTCCTCAGCCTCCCAGAGTGCCAGGATTACAGGTGTGAGCCATCTCGCCCAACCTAGACCCTTTTTAGATATATTATTTACAAAAATGCTGTCTCATTTTGTGGAGTGTCTATTCACCTTAAAAAAGATTCTAAAAATTGTGATAAAATGTACATAACAAAATTAACCATTTAGCCTTGTTTCCAACTTTTAAAAATTGCAGTAAAATATACATAACACAACATATCATCTTAATGATTTTTAAGTGTATCGTTCAGTGGTATTAAATACATTCATAATGTTGTGCAGCCATCATCACCATCCATCCCTATAACCCTTTTCATCTTATAAAACTGAAACTCTATACCCATTAAATGATAATTTCCCGTTCCCTTCTTCCCTCACCCCTGACAACCACTATTCTGTCTTTACGATTTTGACTACTCTAAATACCTCATATAAATTGAATCATACAGTATTTGTCTTGTGGCTTATTTCACTTAGCATAGTGTCCTCAAGGTTCATTCATGTGGCATATTGCAGAATTTCCTTCTTTTTTAAGGCTGAATAACATTCCATTGTATGGATATACCACGTTTTGCTTATCCCTTTGTCTATGAGTAGACACTTGGGTTATTTCCATGTTTTAGCTATTGTGAATGATGCTGCTGTGAACATGAGTGTACAGTATCTCTTAGCCTGCTTTCAGTTTTTTTGGTGTATACTCAGAAGTGAAATTATTGGATCATATGTTAATTTTATTCTTCTTCTTCTATTTATTTATTTATGAGACAAGATCTGGCTCAGTCTCCCAAGCTGGAGTGCAGTGGCATGGTCTTGGCTCACTGCAACCTCTGCCTCCTGGGCTCAAGCCATCCTCCCACCTCAGCCTCTTGAGTAGCTGGGACTGTGGGCGCTTGCGACCACACCTGGCTAATTTTTTTTTTTTTTTTTGTATTTTTGTAGAGATGCAGTTTCACCATTTAGCCCAGGCTGGTCTCGAACTCCTGAGCTCAAGTTATCTGCCTGCCTCGGCCTCCCAAACTGCTGGGATTACAGGCATGAGCCATCGTGCCTGGCCTATTATTATTATTATTTTTGACACCTTAGCATCATTGAGTATATTTTTAATTTTTTGAGGAACTGCTATTTTCCATAGTGGCTGTACCATTTTACGTTCCTACCAACAGTGCACAAAGGTTCTAATATTTCCACAGCCTTGCCAACAATTGCTATTTTCTATTTATTTAATAGTAGTCCTGTCCTATGGGTTGTGAGTTGGTATCTCATTGGAGTTTTGATTTGCATTTCCCTAATGATTAGTGATATTCAACATCTTTTCACGTGCTTGTGGCGATCTGTATATCTTCTTTGGAGAAATGTCTATGTCAGCCCTTTGCCTATTTTTGAATCAGGTTTTTTGTTCATTTTTTGGAGTTGCTATATATTCTGGAATTAGTCCCTTATCAGATACATGATTTATAAATATTTTCTTCCATTTCTGTTCTGTGGGGTTAACTTTTTTTTTTCTTTTTTTTTTTTGAGACAGAGTCTTACTCTCTGTCACCTAGACTGTAGAGCAGTGGCGCAATCTTGGCTCACCACAACCTCCAGCTCCCAGGCTCAAGCAATTCTCGTACCTCATTCTCCTGAGTAGCTGGGATTACAGGCGCTTGCCACTACTGCCCAGCTAAATTTTATATTTTTAGTAGAGATGGGATTTCACCATGTTGGCCAGGCTGGTCTTGAACTCCTGACCTCAAATGTTCCACCCACTTCGGCCTCCCAAAGTATGAGGATTATAAGCATGAGCCACCGTGCCTGGCCTTTACTCTGTTTCTTTTCTGTTTTTTTTTTTTTTTTTTTGGGACAAGGTCTCACTCTGTCCCCTAGGGTGGGGTGCAGTGGCGCAGTCATGGCTCAGTGCAGCCTTGACCTCCCTGGGCTCAAGAGATCATCCCACCTCAGCCTTTGGAGTAGCTGGGACTACAGGCACATGTCACCACGACACTCGAATTTTAAGATTTTTGTAGAGACAGGGTCTCACTATGTTGCATAGGCTGGCCTTGAACTCCTGGCCTCAAGTGATCCTCCTGGCTGGGCCTCCCAGAGTGCTGGGATTATAGGTGTGAGCCACCATGCCTAGCCTGGCCACCATTTTACTCAGTTGATAGTGTCTTTTGATTAACAAAAAGTTTTAAATTTTCAGCCAGTCTAGTTTGTCCATTTTTTCTTTTGTTGCCCGTGCCTTTGGTGTCATACTCAACAAATAATTGCCAACTCCAATGTCATGAAGCTTTTCCCTTCTGTTTTCGTCTAAGAGCTTTATAGTTTTATGTTTCTTAGTTATGGTTTTATAGTTACAAGTTTAGGTTTCTTAGGTCTTTGATCCATTTTGAGTTAATTTTTGTTAATGGTCAAAATTCAATCTTTTGCAGGTGGATTACCAGTTTTCCCAGTGCCATTTGCTGAAAAGACTGTCCTTTCCCTATTGAATAGCTTTGTCATCCTTGTTAAAAATTATTTGACCACATATGTGAGGGTTTATTTCTGGTCTGTTTGATTCCATTGGTCTATCTGTCTGTATTTATACTAATACGATACTATTCTGATTACTGTAGCTTTTTTTTTTTTTTGAGACGGAGTCTCGCTCTGTCGCCCAGGCTGGAGTGCAGTGGTATGATCTCAGCTCACCGCGAGCTCTGCCTCCCAGGTTCACGCCATTCTCCTGCCTCAGCCTCCCGAGTAGCCTGGGACTACAGGCGCCCACCACCACACCCAGCTAAGTTTTTGTATTTTTAGTAGAGACGGGGTTTCACCGTGTTAGCCAGGATGGTCTCATCTCCTGACCTCGTGATCTACCTGCCTCGGCCTCCCGCAGTGCTGGGATTACAGGCGTGAGCCACCGTGCCCGGCCTGATTACTGTGGCTTTGTAGTTAAGTTTTGCAACTAGGAAGTATGAGTCTTCCACCTTTGTTTTTCTTTGTCAAGACTTTTGGCTATTTGGGGTCTCTTGAGATTCCATGTGAATTTTAGGATTGATTTTTGTATTTCTGCAAAAAATGTCATTGGGATTTTGATAGGGATTGCATTAAATGTTTAGATTGCTTTGGGTAGTGTGGACATTTTAACAACAGTAAGGCCAGGCGTGGTGGCTCATGCCTGTAATCCCAGCACTTTGGGAGGCTGAGGCGGGTGGATTACCTGAGGTTAGGAATTCAAGACCAGCCTGGCCAACATGGTGATACCCTGTCCCTACTAAAAATACAAAAATTATTTGGGCCCAGTGGCAGGCACCTGTAATCCCAGCTACTCAGGAGGCTGAGGCAGGAGAATTGCTTGAACCCGGGAGGCGGAGGTTGTAGTGAGCTGAGATTGCGCCATTGCACTCCAGTCTGGGAGAGAGAGCGAGACTCCATCTCAAAAAAAAAAAAAAATTAAGTCTTTTGGTCTGTGAACATAGAATGTGTTTCTGTTTATATATTTCTAAATTTCTTTCAGCAATGTTTTATAGTCTTCATTGTACATGTTTTTCACTTCTTTGGTTATGTAATTCCTTAGTACTTTATTATTTTTGATGGTATTGTAAATGGAATTTTTAAAATTTCCCTTTAGATTATGTATTGTGTTTAGAAATGCAGCTGGTTTTTTGTGTGTTGACTTTGTATCCTGCTACTTTGCTGAATTCATTTTTTAGTTGTTGTGTGTGTGTGTGTGTGTGTGTGTGTGTGTGTGTGTAATCTTTAGTGTTTTCCACATATAAAATCATATTATTTGCAAACTGACATAATTTTACTACTTCTTTTCTAATTGAGATGCGTTTTGTTTCTTTTGCCTAATGGCGTTGGCTAGAACTTCCAGTACTGTGTTGAGTAGAAATGGTGAACACAGGCCGGGCATGGTGGCTTATGCCTATAATCCCAGCACTTTGGGAGGCTAAGGTGGGTGGATCACCTGAGGTCAGGAGTTTGAGACCAGCCTGGCCAACATGGAGAAACCTTGTCTCTACTAAAAATACAAAATTAGCTGGGCACAGTGGCCTGTAATCCCAGCTACTTGGGAGGCTGAGGCAGGAGAACTGCTTGAACCTGGGAGGCAAAGGTTGTGGTGAGCCAAGATCGTGCCATTACACTCCAGCCTGGGCAACAAGAGCAAAACTCTGCCTCAAAAAAAAAAAAAAAAGCCGGGCACAGTGGCTCATGCCTGTAATCCCAGCACTTTGGGAGGCCGAGGTGGGCGGATCACGAGGTCAGGAGATCGAGACCATCCTGGCTAAAACGGTGAAACCCCGTCTCTACTAAAAATAGTAAAAATTAGCTGGGCGCAGTGGCGGGAACCTGTAGTCCCAGCTATTTGGGAGGCTGAGGCAGGAGAATGCCGTGAACCCGGGAGGCAGAGCTTGCAGTGAGCCAAGATCGCGCCGCTGCACTCCATCCTGGATGACAGAGCAAGACTCCATCTCAAAAAAAAAAAAAAAAGAAATGGTGAAAACAGACATCTTTCCCTTGTCTTGATGTTAGAGGAAAAGGTTTTCATTTTTATCATTGAGTATGATGTCTACTGTAGGTTTTCGTTAGATAGCTTTTATTATATTGAAGTAGTTTCTTTCTATTCCTAGATTGTTGAGTGTTTTTGTCATGAAAGGGTATTGAATTTTGTCAGATTCTTTGTCTGCATCAATTGAGATGATCATGTGGTTTTTCGCTTTGTTTGGTTAATGTATGTTACATTGATCTGTTTTCATATGTTGAACCATCCTTGCATTCCAGGAATAAATCCCATTTGGTCATGATGTATAATTCTTTAACTGTGCTGCTGAATTCAGTTTGCTAGTATTCTGTTATGGATTTTTGCATGAATGTTTATACTATTTTCATTTTAAGCCTCAGCCTCCCAAGTAGCTAAGCATACATTCAGTGACATTAAATTTATTTACATGATTGTGCAGCTATCACCACCATCCATTTCCAGAACATTTCCATTTTCCCAAGCCGAAACTCTGTCCCCATCAAACAATAAATTCTCATTTCCCTTGCTTCCTAACCTCTAGCAACCACCATTCTACTTTATTTCTCTATGATTTTGACTGCTCTAGGTACTGCGTTATCAGTAGACTCATACAATATTTGTTGTGACTGGCTTCTTTCATATAGCATAATGTCTTCAAAGTTCATCCATGTCATAGCATGTGTCAGAATTGTCTACCTTTTTAAGGCAGAGTAGTAGTTCATTATATGTATGTCCCACATTTTGTTTATCCATTCATCTGTTGGTGGATACTTGGGTTGCCTTCACATTTTGGCTATCGTGAATAATGCTTCTTTGAACGTTGATGTTCAAATACCTGTTTCTGCTTTTGGTTATTTGGGTATATACTTAGAATTGGAATTGTTAGATCATTCTATGTTTAATTTTTTGAGGAGTTGTCATACTGTTTTTTCATTTTCTTGAGTGTGCTCATTGAAATACGAAAGTTTTAAATTTGATGAAGTCCCATTTATCTTTTCTTTAGTTTTCTCTGCTTTAAGTGTCATACCTAAAAAATCATTGTTGATCCAAGATTATGAAGATTTACTCCTATGTTTTTTTACACTTTTAGCTTCTACATTTAGGTCTTTCATCCATTTTGAATTTTTTTTTTTTTTTTTTTAATGTGACATGATGTAGGAGTTTCTTTCTTTTTTTTTTTTTTTTTGAGATGGAGTCTCGCTGTGTCACACAGGCTGGAGCGCAATGGCACGATCTCGGCTCGCTGCAACGTCTGCCTCCTGGGTTCAAGCGATTTTCCTACTTCAGCCTCCCAAGTAGCTGGGATTACAGGTGCCCGCCACCATGCCCAGCTAATTTTTGTATTTTTAGTAGAGATGGGGTTTCACCATGTTGGCCAGGCTAGTCTCGAACTCCTGACCTCAAGTAATCCACTGCCTTGGCCACCCAAAGTGCTAGGATTACAGACGTGAGCCCCCGTGCCCAGCCTGATGTAGAAGTTTTACTTCTTTTTTTTTTTTTTTTTTTTTTAGGACAGAATCTCGCTCTGTGGCCCAGGCTGGAGTGCAGTGGCGTGATCTCGGCTCACTGCAACCTCTGCCTCCTCCCGGGTTCAGGCAATTCTTGTGCCTCAGTCACCCTAGTAGTTGAGATTACAGGCGTACACCACCATGCCCAGCTAATTTTTGTATTTTTAGTAGAGACAGCATTTTACCATGTTGGCCAGGCTGGTCCCTAACTCCTGGCCTTGGGTGATCTGCCTGCCTTGGCCTACTAAAGTGCTGAGATTACAGCCATGAGCCACTGCATCTGGCCAGTGTATTCTTGTATTTGAAAAATTTCTCAGCTTTACTAATCTAATGATGCATGTATCAATAGATATAACACACAAAGACAAAGGTTCTTTGGATCCTCAGTATTTTAAGAGTATAAAGGTATTCTGAGACAAAAAAGTTTGAGAATTACTGATTTAGGCTCAGAGACATACTCTAGTACATAAACTTGGACCAAAAATTGGGAGTCATGTTTCTTGTAGTCATATACCAGTCCCATTTGTGTTATCTTAGGCAAGTCATAAACAGGGTGCCTCATTAATGTATAAAATGGAAATACTACAAGACTATAGTAACTTCACAGATGTGTAAGGATAAGTGAATGGGCATGCTAGACAGGTAGTGTTTGTCTTTTTTTTCTTTTTTTTTTTTTTGAGTCGGAGTCTTGCCCTTTCGCCCAGGCTGGAGTGCAGTGGTGCGATCTTAGGTCACTGCAATCTCTTACCTCCCAGGTTCAAGTGATTCCTCTGCCTCAGCCTCCTGCGAAATTGGACTACAGGTGCATGCCACCACGCCCTGCAATTTTTTTGTCTTTTTAGTAGAGATGGGATTTCACTGTGTTGCCCAGGCTGATCTCAAACTCCTGACCTCAGGTGATCCACCTGCCTTGGCCTCCCAAAGTGCTGTGATTATAGGTGTGAGCCACCGTGCCCTGCCCTGCCATCTTTTTTTAAAACTGAAAATTTGTAAGAGCTCCAGGACTTTTTGTAGGAACTTGTGGCATTGTTAATGTGGGTAATGTCTTGAACATTGCTTTTCTGCCCATACCTGTTTCCTCAAAGCCAGGAAATATATCCATAGTTTACTACCTAATATCTATTCTTCGTTCTCTTGTGAGACTGGTGTCCTGCTGGCTATATTTCTTATCTGACATTGTCATTTCAATCTAGGAATCTCTAGGTCACCCCTTTATATTCACTGATACTTTGGTGTAATTCCTGACATCCATATTGGGCGATTGGAAGCATAACATTGAATGTATGTAACACTTTATTTCCTTAATTTCTATCTTCTAGTGATATTCAGCTCTACTTTCCTTGATAGCTCCTATTCATATGATTCAAAATGATTCTTCTAACCAAAATTTTCTGAATTATCTGTATATGTATTTTTAATGTTTCTTTAGTTTTTTTTATCTATCCCTAATTTCACTGTAAAGCCTCTTTTTGGCTTTATCCTTTCCCTTCATCAGCATGATTACTGTTGTGTTCCTTACCCTATTGAAATAGTGATTCTGTAACTTCGCAACCCAGTACAAATTATCTACAAATTGTATAACTAGTGGTGGCTCACACCTGTAATTCCGGGATTACTTTGGGAGGCTGAGGTGGGAGAATTGTCTTGGCGCCCTAAAGTGTTGGGATTACAGGTGTAAGCCACTTTACCTGGCCTCAACACTCTCTTTAACTTGGTGATAAGTAAGGCAGGAATGAAAGGAAAAGGAGATATGAATTGCACTGTCTTTCCCTTTCCTTCTGCATCATCATTTTTAGAATAAATGTTTAATTCAGGGAAGTAACACTAGTAGGGAAAGATATGATAGGATTCTTTGATCATTCATGTTTCTTTTATCTTCTTTTTCCTTTTTCTTTTTCTTTTTCTTTTTTTTTTTTTGAGACAGAGTCTTGCTCTGTTGCCTAGGCTGGAGTGCAGTGGCATGATTGCAGCTCACTGTAGCCTTCGCCTCCCGGGTGCAAGTGATCCTCCCACTTCAGCCTCCTGAGACTGGGACTACAGGTGTCTGGCTAATTTTTTGTATTTTGTAGAGATGGAGTCTCCTGTGTTGCCTAGGCTGGTCTCAAACTCCTGGACTCAAACGGTCCTCCCACCTTGTCCTCCCAAAAGTGCTGTGATTACAGGCATGAACCACCGCACCCAGCTCCCTTTTCCTTTCTCAGTTGCCAAAACAAGAGCATTTATTTGTCTTTCATGTTACATGCCCATTGTGGATAGAATGTATATTCTGCTGATGTTGGATACAGTCTTTATATATCTGTTAGGTCTAATTATTTTATTTTTTTGAGATGGAGTCTCTTTCGCTCAGGTTGGAGTGCAGTGATGCAATCTTGGCTCACTGCAACCTCCACCTCCTGGGTTCAAGCGATTCTTGTGCCTCAGCCTCCCAAGCAGCTGGTGGCCCACACCTGGCTAATTTTTGTATTTTTAGTAGAGACAGGGTTTCACTATGTTGCCCAGGCTTTTCTTGAACTCCTGACCTCAAGTGATCCGCCCCCTTTGGTCTCCCAAAGTGCTGAGATTATAGGCATGAACTGCCATGTCCAGCCAGTCTAATTAGTTTATTTATTTATTTTTGAGACAGTTTCGCTTTTGTTGCCCAGGCTAGAGTGCAGTAGCCCGATCTTGGCTCACGGCAAAGTGCCTCCTCGGTTTAAGCGATCTTCCTGCTTCAGCTTCCTGAGTAGCTGGGATTACAGGCATGCGCCACCATGCCTGGCTAATTTTTGTATTTTTAGTAGAGATGGGATTTTGCCATGTTGGCCAGGCTGGTCTTGAGCTCCTGACCTCAGGTGATCCACCCACCCTGGCCTCTCAAAGTGCTGAGATTACAGGTGTGAGCCACTGCGCCCAGCCGGTCAAATTAGTTTATAGTGTTACACAAATCCTCTATTTCCTTTTTGATCTTCTGTCTGTTTGTTCTATCTGTTATTGAAAAGTGGGGTATTGAAGTCTCCAAGTATGATTATAGAACAATTTCTCTTTTCAATTGTGTTAACTTTTGTTTCCTATATTTTAGGTCACTGTTGTTAGGTGCATATGTTTATAACTGTCATATGTCCTTGGTAGATTGAACCGTTTATCAATATATAATATCTGTCTTTGTTTTGTAACCTTTTTTGACTTAAAGTGTTATTTTATCTGATAATAATTTAGCCCCAGCTCTCTCTTTGTTACTCTTTGCATGGAATATCTTTTTTCATTTTTTCTTATAACGCTTTTGCTCTTTGTATCTAAAGTGAATCTTGTAGATAGATGATAGATTTGTGTTTTCCAGCCGGGCGTGGTGGCTCACACTTGTAATCCCAGCACTTTGGGAGGCCGAGGCGGGCGGATCACGAGGTCAGGAGATCGAGACCACGGTGAAACCCCGTCTCTACTAAAAATACAAAAAATTAGCCGGGCGTGGTGGCGGGCGCCTGTAGTCCCAGCTACTCGGAGAGGCTGAGGCAGGAGAATGGCGTGAACCCGGGAGGCGGAGCTTGCAGTGAGCCGAGATTGCGCCACTGCACTCCAGCCTGGGCGACAGAGCAAGACTCCGTCTCAAAAAAAAAAAAAAAAAAAAAAAAAAAAAAAAAAAA
Source organism: Symphalangus syndactylus (assembly GCF_028878055.3). Classification (NCBI taxonomy): domain Eukaryota; kingdom Metazoa; phylum Chordata; class Mammalia; order Primates; family Hylobatidae; genus Symphalangus; species Symphalangus syndactylus. The sequence goes on along the minus strand of NC_072434.2, from coordinate 42,053,984 downwards.
AAAAAAAGATTTGTGTTTTCCAATTTGCCAATCTCTCTATTTTAAAAAATTTTTATTTATTTATTTATTTTGAGATAGAGTTTCGCTATTATTGCCCAGGCTGCTGGAGTGCAGTGGCACAATCTTGGCTCACTGCAACCTCCACCTCCTGGGTTCAAGCGATTCTCCTGCCTCAGCCTCCCAAGTAGCCGGGATTACAGGCATGTGCCACCACACCTGGCTAATTTTGTATTTTTAGTAAAGACGGGGTTTCTCCATGTTGGTCAGGCCTGTCTTGAACTCCTGACCTCAGGTGATCCACCTGCCTCAGCCTCCCAAAGTCCTGGGATTACAGGTTTGAGCCACCATGCCCAGCCTATTTTTATTTTTATTATTTTTTAAAAATTTTTTTTGAGATGGAGTCTTGCTCTAATGCCCAGGCTGGAGTGTAGTGGCACGATCTGGGCTCACTGCAAGCACCACCTCCCGGGTTCATGCCATTCTCCTGCCTCAGCCTCCCGAGTAGCTGGGACTACAGGCTCACGCCACCACACCCAGCTAATTTTTTGTTTGTAGAGACGAGGTTTCACTGTGTTAGCCAGGATGGTTTCGATCTCCTGACCTCATGATCCGCCTGCCTCGGCCTCCCAAAGTGCTGGGATTACAGGCATGAGCCACCACGCCCGACCTATTTTTTTAAATTTAATTTAATTTTACTTTTTTGAGATGAAGTTTCACTCTTGTTGCCCAGGCTGGAGTGCAGTGGCGCAGTCTCGGCTCACTGCAACCTGCACCTCCTGGGTTCAGGTGATTCTCCTGCCTCAGCCTCCAAGTAGCTGGGATTACAAGCACCCACCACCACGCCCCCTTATTTTTTTTGTATTTTTAGTAGAGACAGAGTTTCACCATGTTCTCCAGGCTGGTTGTGAACTCCTGATCTCATATAATCCACCTACCTCGGCCTCCCAAACTGCTGGGATTACAGGCGTGAGCCACCATGCCTGGCCAATCGATTCTCTTTTTAATTGGAAAGTTTAATTCATTTACATTTAAAGTAATTACTGGTAAGGAAGGATTTACTTCTGCCATTTAGCTCTTTCTTTTCCATATGTTTTTTATGCTTTTTGTTCCTCTAATGCTGCCTTTTTATGTATTTAGTTGAGTTTTTATAGAATTATAATCCTGTTTTGATTTTGTGTGTGTGTGTTACTTTCTTAGTGGATGCCTTGGGGATAATGATGTAATTAACATCTTAAATTTATAACAACCTAGTTTGAATAATGCCAGCTTAGTTTAAATAGTACGCAAATACTCTGCTCCTACTCATCTTTCTCTCCTCCTTTATATTTTTATTGTCACAGATTATATCTTTATATAGTATGTGCCTATTAACAGAGGTTTGTAATGAATTTTTATGCATTTGTTTTTTAAATCATGTAAAAGGGAAAAACCCAAGAGTTACCAAAGTTACAATAACATTGGCTTTTATATTTACCTATGTAGTTATTTTTACTAGTGTTCTTTATTTCTTGTTATGGATTTGAGTTATTGTCTAGTGTCTTTTCATCTCAGCATTAAGAATTTCTTTTAGCACTTGTAGGGCAGAATGAACTTTCTCACTTTTTGTTTATCTGGAAATACAATTTCTCCTTCATTCTTGAAGGGTGGTTTTACTGGCTAGAGAATTCTTAGTTCACAGCTTTTTTCTTTTAGGACTTCACATATGTCACTGCATTGCCTTCTCATTTCCATGGTTTCTTATGGGCAATCAGCTGTTAACTTTTGTTTGATGAGTTAAACTCCCTTGCTTCTTTCATAGTTCTCTTTGGTTTTGACAATTTGACTCTGTGTCACAGTGTGGATTTCTTTGAGTTTATGCTGCTTAAAGTTTATTGAGCTTTGTGGAGGTATATACTTGTGTCTTTCATCAGATTGGGGAAGTTTCTGACCATTGTTTCTTCAAATATTTTTTCTACACCCTTCTCTTTCTTCTTTCGGTGACTCCTATTATGCATATGTTGGTATGCTTGGTAGAGAAGAAAATAAACAGTATTGCCCAGGGAACAAAATGCCAGAGAACAAAAAATACAGAGGGCAGAAAAAAGTTTGAGAAAGAATTTTAGTGTTCTGAATATTAGTGGTCTTTAGAAATATGAGATCATAACTATGAAACAAGATCAGAGTGCTTGTAAAAAGGAATAATTAGAGAGTGAGAGTTCTTAGAAGTAAAAATATGATAGAAGAGTTGGAAGACAGAGTTGAGGAAATCACCTAGGAAGGAGAACAAAAAGAAAAGTGGAAAAATGGAGAGAAAAGATAAGAAAATTGGAGAATCAATTTAGGAGGCCCAAGTCTAATTAATAGGAGCAATAGAAAGAGAACAGAAAAGATGAAAAGGAGGAATTTATAGTAGATAGAAGGAAAAAATTTTACAGAAGTGAATGATGTGAATTACTGATGAAAAGAGCCAGCTGACTATGCAACAAGATGACTATGCAACAAGATGAATTAGGAGATATCTACAGCAGGCTTATCGCTTTGAAATTTCAGAATACCAAAGCAAAGAGATCATCCTAGAAGTTTTCATAGAGAAAAAAACAGGTCAGTAAAAAAGGTAAAGAATAAGAATGGCATAATTTTCTCAGTGCTAGTCCCAGAAACTAGAAATCATTGAAAACATTTTGAATGAATAATTTCTAACCTAGAATTTTAGTTTATTTTTTTGGGACAGGGTGTTGCACTGTTCAGTGGTGCCATCACGGCTCACTGCAGCCTTGACCTCCCGGGCTCAAGTGATTCTTCCACCTCAGCCTCCGAAGTAGCTGGGACCACAGGCATGCACCACCACATTTGGCTGATTTTTTTTTTTTTTTTGGTAGAGACAGAGTTTTGCCATGTTGCCTGAGCTAGTTTTGAACTTCTGAACTCAAATGATCCTCCTGCCTCAATCTACCAAAGTGCTGGGATTGCAGACATGAACCACCGTGCCTGGCCCTAACCTAGAATTTTATACCTAACTAAATGAGGTGTGAAGATACAGTAAAGACATTTCAAATACGCAGTTTTATAAAATTTACTTCTGGTTGGAGTTTACGGGGGTCCGATAAATAGCACCCCTTTTGCTTTCCTGAATTTTCAACAAATCGGGTGAAACAAAGGAAGCATATGGAGACCAGAATATAATTTTATTTTTATTTAGTTTTTATAATTTTATTTTTGATACGGTTCAATTTGGAGAAGGCAGCTTATACTTTCAACTGGTTTACTGATAACGAGTGCCAGAATTAGGCAGACTTAGCCCTCAGGAACTGGCAGAGCTGAACAACTGCAGGCCCTATGTGAGGCTTACACCTGTAAATGTTAGGGTGTGATGGAACAGAATGGGAAGGAGAGGGGACGAGGCTAAGTTTTGTCTGGATTATTTTCCCAAACTCACTGATGAAGTAAGTTACCTCTTCTCCTTAGGTAAGGAATGAATGAGGGGAGTAGAAAGAGGTCAGGAATGTTATGATAACGGGTATCCCTCTACACAGAATGAAATATCAAAAGTGGGGCATAATTATTTTCTTCAATGTCTTTCATGTTTTCTTCCTTTTTTTGAGACCGAGTCGCACACTGTTGCACAAGTTGGAGTGCAGTGGCGCAATCTCAGCTCACTGCAATCTCCACCTCCCAGGTTCAAGCAATTTTTGTGCCTCAGTCTCCCCAGTAGCTGGGATTACAGGTGTGTGCTACCATACCTGGCTAAATTTTTTTTGTATTTTAATATAGACGAGATTTCGCCATGCCAGGCTGGTCTTGAACTCCTGGCCTCAGGTGATCTACCTGCCTTAGCCTCCCAAAGTGCTTGGATTACAGCCGTGAGCCACTGTGCCTGGCCTCATGTTTCCTTTCTTAGAAAGCTGCTGGAGGGTATGTTCCACCAAAAACAAGGGAATAAATCACGGAAGAGGTAAAAAGAGGAGTCAACATGAGAGGGTGTATGGGAATTGGTAGGATGATAGTGAAAGGAAGTCTCAGTATAATGACAACTGTAGTGAAAGTGTAGTAATGACCAGAAAGCTCCCAAGAAGAGATATCCAAGGAGAGAACAGCAACAACAAAACCAAATTACTTGATGTGTTTGATCTTACTGAGAAGATATTTATAGTTCTGTCAATGAATTATGGATAGATATGTAGAAGAAGCTTAAGAAAAATGAAGAAGTGATTAATTTCAGGTAAAACTGAAAAGTAAACCAAAAGGGAAATGTGATTAAGTATATATATTTCTTAAGTCAAAAGCTAGATCCAGTAATAGAGTGGCTTAAAAAACAAAGAGTTTTATTCCTGTCTCATATAATAGTTGCTGGGTAAGTGAGTGGTCAGGAAATCTAGATGAGTAGTTTGTTCCATGTGGTCATTCAGGGGCCCAAGTTACATTGATCCTGCTGTCTCACCAAAAGTGTGGCCAAGGACTAGCTGAGTGGACGTGACCTGGGTTTGTTTGAAATGCAGAATATGAGAACCCACTCCCAATCTACTGAATCAGAATCGCATTTAGTTGTTTATTCCTATACACAAAAGTTTGAGACTCACTGGTCTGGATTAGAACATGATGGTTGGTTGAATGATTGAAGCTGGGCAGTTGAGAATTTTATTCAGTGAGAAGAGAAAGAGAGCATGAGGAAGTGAGAACTTTATCAGAAGGCCACACCAGACTGCAGAGAAGTTTGTGAAATGTAGACTAGTCATGTGCTCAGGAAAAAGGAGACAGTTAATTTTTAGGGACATCTAGGAACCTCTGTGCTACAGTATAGTTGGCTTAACTGTGAATAATATTGGCATATCTTATTAAAATCATCCTAGGAGGATGGTGGTAGGGTGGGGAGGTACTTACGTTGCACAGTTATCTATGTTTTTACGGGGAATATTTGAGATAGCTAAATCCATACCTTTCATGTAGGAAGTTAGCAGATAATAGCTAAGGCCGGGCGCGGTAGCTCATGCCTGTAATCCCGGCACTTGGGTAGGCCAAGGCAGCAGGATCACTTGAGCCCAGGAGTTCGAGACAGCCTGGGCAACATGGTAAGACCCTGTCTCCATAAAAATTTTTTTTTTAAATTGCCAGGTGTGGTCGTGTGTGCCTGTGAGGCTGAGGTGGGAGGCTCGCTTGAGCCCAGGGGTCAAGGCTGCAGTGAGCCATGATTGCAAGCCCCTGCACTCCAGCGTGGGTGACAGAGTGAGGTACTGTATCAAAAAAAAAAAAAAAGCTAAAACAAAACAAGAAGTATTATCTTAAGCATGTTATTTAGAAATATGGAGATGAATAAAAATAATTGAAAGTAGGTAGTTGCTTCTGAGGAGAGAAATTGGGAGTTGGCAAGAGAGTACTGTTTTTCAACCATGTAAATGTATTTGTTTTGTTAAAAACAAATTAGAGGCCTGGCGTGGTAATCCCAGCACTTTGGGAGGCTGAGGTGGCGGAACATGAGGTCAGGACCATCCTGGCCAACATGGTAAAACCCTGTATCTACTAAAAATACAAAAATTAGCTGGGCGTGGTAGTACACACCTGTAGTCCCAGCTACTTAGGAGGCTGAGGCAGGAGATTTGCTTGAACCCGAGAAGCGGAGGTTGCAGTGAGCTGAGACTGCACTCCAGCCTGGCAGCAGAGTGGGATTGTGTCTCAAAAAAAAAAAAAAAGATGAGAAAAGACAGTCTCTACTGTTCAGATAGGAAGTAAAAACATAAATAGGTTTAAGTGCTAAGTGCTGTGAGAAAAGTAAAAAGAGTTCATTAAGAAGAGGCATACTTATCTGAGCCCACCCTGGGTAGGAGGGTGGAGGAGTAGGTTATGGAAAGCTTTCTGAAAGAGAGACATTTCCTAGTTATATTGTAGACAACATAAAGTATGATGCAATTAAACATCTTTTGGATTTCATGTATTTTTAAAGTGTGAACAATTAAAAATAATTCAGATTACTTTAAAAAAATCCATTTAACGCATTTATTGGGTGCCTACTTTGTATTAGGCACTGTGGTACGCCCAGAAGATGTAATGATAAGCAAAATCAGAAATGATTTCTTACCTCATAGACTTGAGAATCTCATGGGGAGACTGACATGAATCAGATTGTTCATGGTAAGACTGTACAGAAGTCCCTTCATTTCTGCTTTCAGGATCACTTCTTACAGCCATGGTTCATTAAGTGTGGCCCCCCAGTCCAGCCACATCAGCTGGGAGGATTGCCTTAGCTCAGGAATTCGAAGCTGTAGTGAGTTAGAATGGCATCACTGCACCCCAGCCTGGGTGACATAGGGAGACCCTGGCTCTGAAAAAAAAAAAGTACTTTTTCTTGATAATTATTAAGATATAGTTGGTTATTTAAGGTTAGAATTTCATTTAATACCCATTTACCACATTCTAAAAATGTAACCAAGAACTAGAGGTTAGTTCTGATAATATTTTTTTCCATGATTTGAGGTTATTTGAATTCTATTATTTTTATTTGTTTCAACCAAATAAAGTGTGCAGGGGAAGCAGTGAGCCTTCATTTATTTTCTTTTTTTGAGACAAGTTCTGGCTCTGTCACCCAGCCTGGAGTGCAGTGGTGCTATCTCAGCTCACTGCAACCTCTGCCTCCCGGGCTCAAGCCATCCTCCTACCTCAGCCTCCCAAGTAGCTGAAACTACAGGCGCATACCACCACACCTGGCTAACTTATGTATTTTTTGTAGAGACAGGGTTTTACCATGTTGCCCAGGCTGGCCTCGAACTTGCGAGCTCAAGCAATCAGCCTACCTCAGCCTCCTGTACTGCTGAGATTACAGGTGTCAGTCACTGTGCCCAGCTGAGCCTTATCTTCAAAATACTCTCTCCTCAGAGAGAACTTCATTTCTAGGAATTATAGCTTTTTGGGGAAAATTTTGTACTCTTGAAAGCTTCAAAGAAAAAACTGAAAATAGCAATTTTGTGATAAAATTTTTGAGGCAGTAAGACATTGGCTACTCTTACAAGAAAAGATGTGGGGGCAGTTATCGTTAATTATAACTTAATTGTACTTTTACAAATAAAGAGTGTAATTGGATTGTTTGTAACTCAAAGGATAAATGCTTGAGGGGATGGATACCCCATTCTCTATGATGCACTTGTTTTACATTGCATGCCTGTACTGGAACATCTCTTGTACCCCATAAATATATACACCTACTATGTACCCTTAAAAAGTAAAAAATAAAGTTGAGGAAGATGGGAAAATACAGTCTTTTTCATAACACATATTCCTATTAGCAATTTTTTTTTTTTTTTTTTTGAGATGGAGTCTCACTCTGTCACCCAGGCTGGAGTGCAATGGCGTGGTCTCGCTCACTGCAACCTCCTATTAGTAATTTAAATGTATTTTTAGTTATATGAGAAATTACTCAAAGTGGCTGATGCAGTGGCTCATGCCTGTAGTCCTAGCAGTTTGGGAAGCCGAGGCAGGAGGATCGCTTAAGCTTAGGACTTTGAAACCAGCCTGGGTAACACGGCGAAATCCTGTCTCTACAAAAAAATACAAAAATTGGCTTGGCATGGTGGCACACACCTGTAGTCCCAGCTAGTTGGGTAGCTGAGATGGGAGGATTGCTTGAGCCTGGGGAGGTCAAGGCTGCAGTGAACCGTAATTGTGCCACTTTACCGCCCAACCTGAACGACAGAGCAAGACCATGTCTCAAGAAAGAAGAAAAAAAAAAAAAAGATTACTCAAATTGAAAACCTGTCAATTTTCTGAGCCTGGGACTCTCCAGGTACATTGATCTATATTAGGTACTTTGATTTTTTTTCTTTTTTTAATCTTTGTAGCGTTTGTTTATGTATACAAACTTGATGTATGGAGTATTTTTTGAGTGGATGAATAAATTGTCTAAAATGTTTTACAAGCAAAATTGTGGCTCAGCATTGTTATTTCAAATCTTTATTGTTTATGGCTTTTGTCAGATGACATCTACAAAATTATTAAAGAATCGTTATAGCAGACTAGCATTAAAAATTTAAAGATATTTTGGCTACTAGACAAGGTAAAACTAATCTTTTAGAAATATAACTCATTTTAATTTTTGAAATAGAGCTCATTTTAGTTTTTAAAATGAGGAACCTGCAGCAGTTCTCACAAGAATTTAGAAATAGTCATATGTTTTGACAACTTTTCTGACAGTTATGTAAAACACCTTATCAAGAATAATAAAAGCAAAATGTATTAAACAAATTCATATGTATAAAAATTAGGAGCAAAAGCATTCTTTTGCAGTTGTAAGTTTCTATAGCTTTTACTGGAAAATGTTAGTCAAAATATTAATGGTGAAAATGTAGTGTAGTTTAAAATTTTTTTTAATTAAAAAATTTTTTAAAATACTTTGCTAGACCCCAACTGACACCGTATCTAGTATGGTTTTGACTTTAATTTTCATTATAATAATTTAGAAAGAAGAACCTTTAGAAAGACAATATTACTCTGGAAAAGCAAGGCAGAGAATGTAGAGGACTGCACTATAAAGAAGAATTATTGGCCAAGTGTGGTGGCTCATTCCTGTAATCCCAGTGTTTTGGGAGACTGAGGTGGGAGGGTCACTTGAGGCTGTGAGTTTGAGACAAGCCTGGGCAACATAGTGAGACTTTGTCTCTACAACAAAAAAAAGTTAGCCAGGTATGGTGGTGTGTGCCTATGTTCTTAGCTGCTTGGGAGGCTGAGGCAGGAGGATCATTTGAGCCCAGGAGTTCCAGGCTGCAGTGAACGATTATTAAAGAGTGAACTCTTTATTTTAGGTAAGATTTTTTTGTTTATGTGATGTAAAGTTATATGATAGAGATGTTTACCTAAATTTGTAATTTAGCAAATCAACCAAGTAAAATCAAAGATGGTACATTTTAATTCTATGCAGTTTGCTTATGCAGGCAGAAGGACTCTGATTTTTATTCATATTATTAATCTTTGTTTAGAAACGGATCTGAATTTAAGGTGTATAGGGCAAAGTGAATAGTAAAAAACATCCTGATTTTTTAATAAAATCACTGTTTTTTTTTTTTTTTTTTTGAGACAGGGTCTCACTCTGTTGCCCAGATTGGAATGCAGGGATGCAATCTTGGCTCACTGCAACCTCTGCCTCCTGGTCTCAAGCGATCCTCCCGCCTCAGCCTCCTAAGTAGCTGGGACTACAGGCGCATGCCACAGTGGCCGGCTAATTTTTGTTTTCTTTGTAAAGATGGGGTTTCACCATGTTGTCCAGGCTGGTCTTGAACTCCTGGACTCAAACAATCAGCCAACCTCGGGCTCCCAAAATGCTGGGATTACAGGTATGAGCCATGTGCCCGGCCTTGACATTATTATTATTATTATTATTTTTTTTCGAGATGGAGTCGCTCTGTCACCCAGGCTGGAGTGCTGTGGCATGATCTCAGCTCACTGCAACTTCCGCTTCCCGGGTTCAAGCAATTCTCCTGCCTCAGTCTCTTAAGTAGGTAGGATTTTACAGGCGCCCGCCACCGTACCCAGCTAATTTTTGTATTTTTAATAGAGACGAGGTTTCACCATGTTGGCCAGGCTGGTCTCGAACTCCTGACCTTGCGATCTGTCCACCTCGGCCTCCCAAAGTGCTGGGATTACAGACGTGAGCCACCATGCCTGGCTGACATTATTTTTTAGAACACTTTTAGGTTCACAGCAAAATTGAGCAGAAAGTACAAAGTTGCCATGTATACCCTGCATCCACACATGCATAGCCTCCGCCACTTTCAACATCTGGCACCAGAGTAGCATGTTTATTACAGTGGATGAACCTACATTGGCCTGCATTGATACCTGATCATCCAGTGTCCATAGTTTACTTTAGGGTTCATTCTTGGTAATGTGCATTTTGTATCATTATACAAATGTATAATGACAGATATTCACTATTATAGTGTCATAGAGATTATTACTATTACTTTTTTTTTTTTTTTAAATCTTAAGTTCCTTTTTGTTGTTGTTGTTTTTGAGACAGTGTCTTACTCTGTGGCCCAGGCTGGAGTGCAGTGGTGCAATCTTGGCTCACTGCAACCTCCGCATTCTGGGTCCTGGTTCAAGCAATTCTCCCGCCTCAGCCTCCCGAGTAGCTGGGATTACAGGCACGCGCCACCATGCCCAGCTAATTTTTGTGTTTTTAGTAGAGGCAGGGTTTTACCATGTTGGTCAGGCTGGTCTTGAACTCCTGACCTCGTGATCCACCTGCCTTGGCCTCCCAAAGTGTTGGGATTACAGGCATGAGCCACTGCACCCGGCCCCTGTTGGTTTTTAGAGTATACTTCGGCGAATTCATTTGAACCCGCTTTTACTTCAAGGTGGAGAATGTCTATTGTTTTCCCATATTTAGAGAGTCAAGTTTGAGGTAAGTTCGAGGTAGGCTAGAGGTACAAATAGATGCTAGTTGGTGGTAAAGTCTTGTGGGCAAGATTTTACCATTTAGGATTCCATAAACTGATTCATTTATAGCACATAAAGATTGAGATTCTCCATCTTTGAGATGGAGTTTCGTTCCTTCTTGTTGCCTAGGCTGGAGTACAATGGCGCGATCTCGGCTCACTGCAACCTCTGCCTCCCGGGTTCACGTGATTCTCCTGTCTCAGCCCCTGAGTAACTGGGATTACAGGCGCATGCCACCATGCCCGGCTAATTTTTGTATTTTTAGTAGAGACGGGGTTTTATCATATTGGTCAGGCTGGTCTTGAACTCCTGACCTCAGGTGATCCACCCACCTTGACCTCCCAAAGTGCTGGGATTACAGGCATGAGGCACCACACCTAGCCAAGATTGGAATTCTTGTGTTTTCTTTATTCTGTTTCCTTTCATGTTAATTGTGATATATTCAATTGCAAGTTTTAGTTTTCTATTGAAAATCTTAAAGAAATATGAAACAACCTTTACTTCTAAAATTATTTATTTTGGTGCTGTTTTACTACAATTACATGAGAATTCCCTTGATGAGCATTTGGCTATTTACCTAGTGCGCTGTAACTCCTTCTCATATAGTATCCTGAGTTTTGTCTTTTTTTTTAACGATTTCTTCAGTTTTTAGAACAAGTTTAAAAAATTGTTTTTTAATATCTAACCATTAAAAAATTGTTTTTGCATTTTAAATAACAGATTTTTCTCTTTTTTTTAACCCAATAGTTTGCTTGCCTAACTGGATTTGAAGCAATTTAAACTACTGGAGATCTGCCATTTTATAATATCACAATTGGAAAGAAACAGATTTTCAAATAATGGAAGAGTCTAAAACCTTAAAAAGTGAAAATCATGAACCAAAGAAGAATGTTATTTGTGAAGAAAGCAAAGCAGTTCAAGTTATAAGTAATCAAACATTGAAAACTAGAAATGATAAATCCATAAAAGAAATTGGGAACAGCTCTCCAAATAGGAATAGTAGTAAAAAAAATAAGCAAAATGATATTTGTATAGAAAAAACAGAAGTTAAATCATGTAAAGTAAATGCTGCCAACTTTCCAGGTCCTAAAGATTTGGGGTTAGTCCTTCGAGATCAAAGTCATTGCAAAGCAAAAAAATTTCCTAATTCACCGGTGAAAGCTGAAAAGGCAGCCATTTCACAGGCAAAATTAGAAAAGGCAACCAGTTTACAGGCAAAAGCAGAAAAATCACCAAAGTCACCTAATTCAGTGAAAGCAGAAAAAGCATCCAGTTATCAGATGAAGTCAGAAAAGGTACCGAGTTCACCAGCAGAAGCAGAAAAGGGACCCAGTTTACTGTTGAAAGACATGAGACAGAAGACAGAATTACAACAGATTGGAAAAAAAATTCCAAGCTCCTTTACTTCTGTGGACAAAGTGAATATTGAAGCTGTAGAGGGAGAAAAATATGCTCTGCAAAACTCACCACGATCTCAGAAGCAACAAACATGTACAGATAATACTGGTGATTCTGATGATAGTGCTTCAGGAATTGAAGACGTATCGGACGATTTAAGTAAGTCATTTTTTGGAGGGATTTTTGTTTATTAATGTTCTTTAGATTATCCCTAGTTTAACCATTTTAATACAAAAAGTCATGTTTATACATAATTGTTTAGCACTTTTGTTCTCGTATGAAAACATCTATATTAATAATACTTGAATTAATGGTTTCTTACTAGATTGATCCTTGGTGAAGCTAAAAAAAAAAGCGTTTTCATTTATTATGGTAGGTACAAAGACTGTGCAAATAAAAATTCAGTGTCTTCTTTAGTTGGTACACACGTGCTTGTACACATACACACTCTGTTTAAATGGTCTTGATATTGTATTGCTCATTCATTCACCAAATATGTATGTATTGAGTTCTTCTTATATATATATCAAGCATTTGTTTACAATGGAAAACCAAAAAAAAAAAAAAAAACCATAGCCCTAAACTTCAAGGAAGCTTCCAGTCTGATAGGAGGGGGATACAGATAAACAATGATTTTCAGCACCAAAAACGTAATTGAAGTTGAGAGAACACATGATGAAATAGTGAGATTTAGACTTTGGGCAGACAAAATAGGTGATATAAATTGTGAGATTGAGTATTACTGAGACTTAATATGGCTGGAGCAGAAAGTTGAGGTTGAGAACGGCAAAAGATGCAGCTGAAAGGGAACACAGGAATATCAGGGCCTTCTAAGCCATGCCAGAAAGTTTGGACTTTATCCTGAGTATTTTGAGAAGCCATTGAAGAGTTTTTATTTTTATTTTATTTTATTTTTTTCTGAGACAGTGTCTTGCTCTGTTGCCCAGGCTGGAGTGCAGTGGTGTGATCTCGGCTCACTGCAACCTCCGCCTCCTGGGTTCAAGCAATTCTGTCTCAGCCTCCTGAGTAGCTGGGACTATAGGCACCTGCCACCATGCCTGGCTAACTTTTTTATTTTTAGTAGAGATGGGATTTCACCATATTGGCCAGGCTGTTCTCGAACTCCTGACCTTTTGATCCGCCTGCCTCGGCCTCCCAAAATGCTGGGATTACAGGCATGGAAGAGTTTATTTTTTTATTTTTTTATTTTTTTGAGACGGAGTCTCGCTCTGTCGCCCAGGCTGGAGTGCAGTGGCGCGATCTCGGCTCACTGCAAGCTCTGCCCCCCGGGTTCATGCCATTCTCCTGCCTCTGCCTCTCCAAGTAGCTGGGACTACAGGCGCCCACCACCACGCCCGGCTAATTTTTTGTATTTTTAGTAGAGACAGGGTTTCACCGTGGTCTCGATCTCCTGACCTCGTGATCCGCCTGCCTCGGCCTCCCAAAGTGCTGGGATTACAAGCGTGAGCCACCGCCCGCGGCCTTTGGAAGAGTTTTAAGTAAAGTAATGCTGTGATCAGATTTTTAAAAAAAATCTCTGAGTATAATGCAGGAAATTCTTTGATAAGAACAGGACTGGAAGCAGAGATTGGTTAGGACACTTAGAGTTTGCTTGAGAACTGTTGTAAAATTCATTTTGTTGTGGGATCCTGATTTTAGTTTTAATTGTTTAGAAATATTGTCTGTGTCTTTTGAGTAACTTTAATCCTGATTTTGTTTAAATTAAATGATTTCTTTTATAATCTTTTTTTCCTAGTGTTTTCATGGCTGGAAGAATACAGCGTTATCTTGATGTAGAAATAAAAAGAACCTATTTCTGAATCATTATTTGCCACACTTTGAGAAACACTGGTAAAGAATTCAGAAATAGCTTGTTTTTATTTCTTGTGGTACACAGATGATGGTATATTGACAGACTTAAAAGAATTTTAATAGAGTTGACTTTATGTGTCTCAGTCTCATAATTGTATATTAAGGCTGAGGACAAGGCCAAATTTAAAAACTAAGTCAGTTTAGAGACAGAATCAAGTAAGTGATAATACTAGTAATGTTTAGATATGGGAAAAATGTAAACATCATGGTACTTGAATGATTCAGGAAATAGTGGTGGTTGTTTTTTGTTTTGGTTTTGTTTTGTTTTTGAGATGGGGTTTTGCTCTGTCACCCTGGCTGGAGTGCAGTGGTGTGATCTTGGCTCCACTGCAACTTCTGCCTCCCGTGTTCAAGCAATTCTCCTGCATCAGCTGGGACTACAGGTGTGCACCACCATGCATGGCTAATTCTGTATTTTTAGTAGAGACTGGGTTTCACTATGTTGGCTAAGCTGGTCTTGAACTCTTGGCCTCAAGTGATAACCCCCACCTTGACCTCCCAAAGTGCCGGGATTACAGGCATGAGCCACTACACCCAGCCAGGAAATAGTGGTGTTTAAGGTCACTTAGTTGGCCAGGCGCAGCGGCTCATGCCTGTAATCCCAGCACTTTGGGACGCCGAGGTGCATGGATCACCTGAGGTCAGGAGGTCAAGACCAGCCTTGCCAACATGGTGAAATCCCATCTCTACTAAAAATACAAAAATCAGCCAGGTGTGGTGGCACATGCCTGTAATCTCAGCTACTTGGGAGGCTGAGGCAGGAGAATTGCTTGAACCAAGGAGATGGAGGTTGCAGTGAGCAAGGATCGCGCCACTGCACTCCAGCCTGGATGACAGAGTGAGACTCTGTCTCAAAAAAAAAAAAAAAAGATCACTTAGTTAAGGGTCTTGTTATTTGAATTGGTGAAAAACTTGATTTAAAGATTATTTATTTTTTGAGACAGTTTCACTCTGTCGTCCAGGGTGGAGTGCAGTGGTGTGATCTCGGCTCACTGCAACCTCTGCCTCTGAGTTCAAGCGATTCTCCTACCTCAGCCTTCCAAGTAGCTGGGACTACAGGTGCCTGCCACCACACCCAGCTAATTTTTGTGTTTTTAGTGGAGATGGGGTTTCGCCATGTTGGCCAGGCTGATCTCAGACTGCTGACCTCAGGTGATCCGCCTGCCTCAGCCTCCCAAAGTGCTGGGATTACAGGCATGAGCCACTGCCCTGGCCAAAGATTATTTTCTTTTAAAGCCAACAAAATAATTGAGATGACATAGAGAGATAGTTAAGAATATGGGCTCTGGAGTGAAATTGCATGGGTTTTGAATTCCAGCTTCTTAGTAACTTTGTAACCTTCAATAAACTGCTTATCGCTGAAAAATATGTTTTCTCATTTTTAAAAAAGTGGAGATGCTGCTGCCTATGTTATAAAGATTAAGTGAAATAATCCAGTAGAGGGTTTCATGTAGTACCAGACACAGTGGGCATGCAATGGCAATGATTATCACTTATTATATTACTCCAATTAAATGCAGTTTTTACTTGTTAACATGGAGAATGAGTTGAACTAGTTTCAGGAAGCTAGCTTAAGGAAGCTAGTGGACCAAGTAGAGGTTCTTTTGGGAAACTTGGTTTAACAAAGTAATAAAAATGATTTGTAGTATACAGTCATTTTTCGTAAGTAAGTGCTTCTCATGTTTTAAAGAATTCTCTTTAAATTCATGTATAATATGATATGTATAATATTTGCCTTGAAGTCATGTTTATATGTAATTGTTTAGCACTTCTTTTTTTCCCCATATGAAAACATCCAAATTAATAATATTTGAATTAATGATTTCTTATTAGATTGATTCTCGGTGAAATAAATACAGTAAAACCCTTACATCTAGATCATTATCTTTTTTTTTGGAGACAGAGTCTTGCTCTTTTGCCCTGACTGGAGTGCAGTGGTATGATCTTGGCTCACTGCAACCTCCATCTCCTGGGTTCAAGTGATTCTCCTGCCTCGGCCTCCTGAGTAGCTGGGATTACAGGCACATGCCACCACACCTGGCTAATTTTTGTATTTTTAGTAGAAATGGGGTTACACCATGTTGATCAGGCTGGTCTCGAACTCCTGACCTTGTGATCCACCCGCCTTGGCCTCCCAAAGTGCTGGGATTACAGGTGTGAGCTACTGCGCCCAGCCGTCTTTTTTTTTTTTTGAAACAGAGTCGCTCTGTCGCCCAGGCTGGAGTGCAGTGGCACGATCACAGCTCACTGTAACTTCCACCTCCGGGCTTAAGTGATTCTTGTCCTTCAGCCTCCCGAGTAGCTGGGACTACAGGCATGTACCACCACACTGGGCTAATTTTTGTATTTTTAGTAAAGACGGGGTTTCACCATGTTAGCCAGGCTGGTCTCGAACTCCTGACCTCAAGCCATCCGCCTTCCTCGGCCTCCCAAAGTGCTGGGATTATAGGCATGAGCTACCATACATGGCTAGATCATTATCTATTTGGACTTGATAGGTTATATAGAAATTTGATTGATCTCAGTCTTCTCCATTAGGCCTAACTTTAGCTCCCACCTGGCACATCATTTTTCTTTTTGTCATTTATTCATTCATTCAATAAAATTTCGTCTTTTGGTGTCCACTACATGCCAGGCAGTGAACTAGTCATTAGGAATATAGAAGTGATGGAACCGATAATTCCACCCTTACGGAGTTAATATTCTAGTGGGATGAAACAGATAACACACAATAAATAAGAAAAATATGTAGTAAGTTGGCCGGGCACAGTGGCTCACACCTATAATCCCAGCACTTTGGGAGGCCGAGGCAGGCGGATCACCTGAGGTCAGGAGTTCAAGACCAGCCTGGCTAACGTGGTGAAACCCCGTTTCTACTAAAAATACAAAAAATTAGCCAGGCATGGTGGCGTGTGCCTGTAACACCAGCTACTCAGGAGGCTGAGGCAGAAGAATTGCCTGAACCTGGGAGGCGGAGGTTGCAGTGAGCTGAGATTGCGCCATTGCACCCCAGCTTGGGCAACAAGAGCGAAACTCCATCTCAAAAAAAAAAGAAAAAAGTATATATATAGAGTAAGTTAAGTAAGATGGTTTTAAATCCTTTGAGAAAAATGAAATAGGAACGATATAGGGAATGATGCTACTATTGCTATTGGTGGAGTTAAAGTGTCAATGAGAAAGTGACAGTAGAGCAAATACTTGAAGGAAAGAGGTGAATGAGCCAAGTGAATATTTGAGGAGAAAGTATTCTTGATCTGGGTTTCTCAAACTTTAATATGTATATGAATTGTTTGGGATTCATATTAAAATGCAGAGTCTTGGGCCTCATTTCCAGAGTGTTTTGATTCAGAAAGCCTAGGATAAGGCCTGATAAATTGGATTTCTAATAAGCTCCCAAGTGATGCTGATGCTGCTGGTCAAGATAATGCTTTCAAGCAGCATGCACCAACTCATCTTACTTTCACTTACATCACCCTTCATTGTGTTTTCAGTATAGTAAGCAGAATGATCCTGTTAAAATGAGTCAGATCACATTACTAGTATTTACAGCGTTTCAGTGGCTTCCCATCCATCAGAGTAAAAGCTAGTGTTCTTACAGTGGCTGTAGAGCCTTACACGATCTGTGACACTCCCCTATTTCTCTGCCTTGCCCTCATTTGTTTACTTCTCACCCTTTCTGCTCCATCCGCATGGTTTTCTTGAATTTCCTCAACTGAGAAGATAGATATCCATATGAGGAACTTTGCATTTGCTTTTTCCTCTGCGTCAAACACTCATTCCCCAAATGTCCATATAGCTAGCTCTCTTAAACTTTTTTTTTGAGATAGGGTCTCACTCTGATGCCCAGGCTGGAGTGCAGTGGCGTGATCTCAGCTCACTTCAACCTCCGCCTCCCGGGTTCAAGCAATTCTCCTGCCTCAGCCTCCCAGGTAGCTGGGATTTATATGTCATAAAATTCATCCTTTTAAAGTATATACTTCTGTCTTGCTGTTGGGTCAGTTTTTCTATTTAAAAAATCTAAGTATTCAAGGCTGGGTGCAGTGGCTTGCGCCTGTAATCCCAGCACTTTGGGAGGCCAAGGCGAGCAGATCACCTGTGGTCAGGGGTTCGAAACTAGCTTGGCCAACACGGCGAAACCCCGTCTCTACTAAAACTACAAAATTAGCTGGGCATAGGTGGCGCCTGGCTGTAATCCCAGCTTCTTGGGAGGCTGAGGCAGGAGAATCGCTTGAACCTGGGAGGCAGAGGTTGCAGTGAGCCGAGATTGCGCCACTGCACTCCAGTCTGGACAACAAGAGCGAAACTCCGTCTCAAAAAAAAAAAGGAATATTTTACTAAAAATCTAAGTATTAATTATTCAGTAGTTTTTATTATATTCACAAAGTTGTGCTGCCGTCACTATCTAATTCTGAACATTTTCATCACTCCACAAAGAAACTCCATACCCATTAGCAGTCACTATTCATTACCCCCTCCTCCTCCCCTTGAATCTACTTTCTTTCTCTTTAGATGTGCCTATTTTATATAAATGAAATAATACAATATGTGGCCTGTTGTGCCTGCCTTATTTGGCTTAGCATATTTTTTTCAAAGTTAATTCATGTTATGGCATGTATTAGTATGTCATTCCCTTTTATTGCCGAATAGTGTTCCATTATATGGTTATATTACATTTTGTTTGTCCATTCATCAGTTGATGGATATTTGGATTGTTTCTATCTTTTGATTATTCCGAATAATGCTGTTCTGAACATTTGTGTAAAAGTTTTTGTGTGGATGTATGTTTTCATTTTTTCTGTATATATATTTAGAAAAGGAATTGCTAGTTGTATGCTAACTCTATATTTAAATTTTTTGGTGATAAATATATATAAGATTTACCATCTTAACCATTTTAAAGTATACAATTCAGTGGCACTAAGTACATTCACAGTGTTGCACAGTCATAACTACTGTCTAATTTCATCATCCCAGAAGGAAACCTCATGCCCATTAAGAGTTACTCCCCATTCCCCACTTTCCCCAGCCTCTGGCAACTACTAATACACTTTCTATTTCTATGTATTTGCCTATTCTAAATATTTCATAGAAATGAAATCATACAATATGTGGTCTTCTGTGTCTGGCTTTCATTTAATGTCATGTTTTTAAGGTTTATCCATGTTGTAACGTGTATCAGTACCTCATTCCTTTTTATGGCTGTTGTTATGGACTAGATTATGTCCCCTCCCAAATTCATATTTTGAGGCCCTAACCTCCAACGTAATTGTATTTGGATACAGGGCTTTTAGGTGGTAATTTTTTTTTTTTTTTTTTTACAACTTAGAAAAAAAACTTTATATTTTCTTTCTCTTTCTCTTTTTTTTTTTTTTTAAATTATACTTTAGGTTTTAGGGTACGTGTGCACAATGTGCAGGTTTGTTACATATGTATCCATGTGCCATGTTGATTTCCTGCACCCATTAACTCGTCATTTAGCATTAGTTATATCTCCTAATGCTGTCCCTCCCCCCTCCCCCAACCCCACAACAGTCCCCAGAGTGTGATGTTCCCCTTCCTGTGTCCATGAGTTCTCATTGTTCAATTCCCACCTGTGAGTGAGAACATACAGTGTTTGATTTTTTGTCCTAGTGATAGTTTACTGAGAATGATGTTTTCCAGTTTCATCCATGTCCCTACAAAGGACATGAACTCATCATTTTTTATGGCTGCATAGTATTCCATGGTGTATAGTGCCACATTTTCTTAATCCAGTCCATCATTGTTGGACATTTGGGTTGGTTCCAACTCTTTGCTGTTGTGAATAGTGCTGCAATAAACATACGTGTGCATGTGTCTTTATAGCACCATGATTTATAGTCCTTTGGGTATATACCCAGTAATGGGATGGCTGGGTCAAATGGTATTTCTAGTTCTAGATCCCTGAGGAATCGCCACACTGACTTCCACAATGGTTGAACTAGTTTACAGTCCCTTAAGTGGTAATTAAGGTTAAATGGGGTCATAATGGTGAGGTCCTAATCTGGCCTTATAAAAAAGAAGGAGAAGAGAAAACCTCTCTCCTATAAGGAAAGGCCATGTGAACACACAGCAAGAAGGTGGCTGTTTGCAACCCAGGAGAGAGCCCTCACCAGACAGTGACCCTGCCAACACCTTGACCTTTGACTTTCCAGTCTCCAGAACTGTGAGAAAATAAATTTCTGTTGTTTAAGCCACCCAGTCTGTAGTATTTTGTTGTGGCAGCCTGAGCTGACTATGACACCTGAATAATATTCCATTGTATACATATGCCTCATTTTGTTTATCCATTCATCAGAAATGGGTTTTTGGATTGTTTCCACCTTTGGCTATTGTGAATATTCTGTGAACATTCATGTACAAGTTTTTGTGTGGATACAGGTTTTCAATTCTTGTTTTGTGAGAGTATTAACATGTAATGAACTATTGTTTTTGGAACACAATTTAGGATGTTCTGCCTGATATTATTTTGTTTTATATGTTGATTCCAGAAAATTAAATAATTTCATATATTTCTGACTTTTAAAGAAAGGCAGCTTTCTCTAATTCTTTATGTTAGCAGAAACGATACTTTCACAAGATTTGCTGATGTTGGTTACCTTGTCACACAAGGCCAGTTATACATATGGAAAAGAGAAGAAGGTTACATTATTATATTGTCTTCTTACTATCCTTTTTCACGAAAAGTAGAAATAATACTAGGATTTCATCTTTTCTTTTACATTTCCATAATAAAATGGTTACTAAAAAACTAAATCATTTTTCCAAATATTAGGACGTAAGTGCAAGTTGCTTATAGTGCATCAATGTTCCTCCAACTGTAATTTAAGAAACACTTATGTAACCTAGCCATACTTCTCATGTTTGAGTCCTTTTTATAACATCCTTATCTGAGTTTGCCTTCCTAGTCTAGAAACTCCTGTGCTCTTGTGGTAGGAAATGCACCATCTCCAGAGGCATACCATTTCTTTGTTCAGAAAATTAGTGCTATCAAAAGGTAGGCTTGACTGTCAGGGTTCCTCTAGATGCCATGCAATTGGCTTTTGAGGACAGAATGGAGAGATTTGTTGATGATCTATGAGCATTTCTTTTTCAAAATACTTATAGATACATCCAGATTCATGTATTTATTCAACATGATACAGAGCATTAGCTCGGATCTAGGCATTGTATTAAAATCTGAAGGTAAAAGTAAGACCCCGGTCATTAGCATCAAGAAATCCATCATCTAATATAGGAGACAGATAAATGAATACAAATTCCATTACTTGGTAAATGTGAGATAATAGAGGGTAATAGAACAAGAGAATGTCAGACTGGCTTATGGAAACAAGTGGTGCTTAAGCTGAATTTTGAAGGACAGGTAAATATTAATTTAATGGGGGAGTATCAGTGGAGGAGGGAGTAGCATATGTAAAGACATTGAGACTTGAAGCAGCTTTGGTGATTAATTCTAGCACATTTAATATGAAGCGAAAAGTGTTGTGACAAGATCTGAGGTTAGAGTTACAGGTAAGTTAGCTAGATTTTTTTCTTTAGGTTTTGTCTTAAATGATACCTCCTCAGAGAAGCCTTCTCTGGCTCCCATATCTAGAGTTGGTCTCCCTCTCAGTTCCTTGCTTTTTTCCTTTGTAACGTTTATTACAACTTGGAATTATTCTGTTTACTGCCTTCATGAGGTCAAGGGACTGTGCGTAATATGCTAGGGAGTTAAAACTTTATTCTGGGCCGGGCGCGGTGGCTCACGCTTGTAATCCCAGCACTTTGGGAGGCCGAGGCGGGCGGATCACGAGGTCAGGAGATCGAGACCACGGTGAAACCCCGTCTCTACTAAAAATACAAAAAAATTAGCCAGGCGTGGTGGCGGGCGCCTGTAGTCCCAGCTACTCGGAGAGGCTGAGGCCGGAGAATGGCGTGAACCCAGGAGGTGGAGCTTGCAGTGAGCCGAGATTGTGCCACTGCACTCCAGCCTAGGCGACAGAGCGAGACTCCGTCTCAAAAAAAAAAAAAAAAAAAAAAAAAAAACTTTATTCTGAACTCTACAAAAGCCATTTATGTGTTTTAAGCAAGAGAATAAAGTGATTTGGTTTAGATTTTAAAAATCGCGCTGGTGGGAGAACCTACTGTAGGTTAGATACATACTGCTAGATGCTGCAGATGCAAAGGTGAAAACATAGTCTATGCCTCAGAGAGATTACAATCTAGTTAGGAGGCAGAGAAGCAAAGGAAAACCATTGATGTAGTGGAGATGTCCAGGAGTTCTGTGGAAGGAAAGAAGAAGGAGCCTTGTGTGGGTTTGTGGTCTGGAGTATACATATGTTGTTTCAATTGCTAGTGAATTTAGTTCAGTGACTAATCTTCTTTGAGTGGGACTCCAAACAGTTTTTTTATCAGATTGACTTCAGAGATTCTACAAGATGATTATGTTATATTAGCTTTGTATAGTTAGCTTTGTGTAATGTAAGTCTCGGTTATGTATCTCTTGATGGATAGGTTGGAAGAACAAGCTAGTCATTTGACCCATAAAGGTTTTTCTTTGTGACTTTTGATACCATGTCTCTTACCTATATTTTATATATGCATACCAACTTGTATACTTTCCTAAGGAAAATATAAGGAAATAATATTTTTCTGTGTATAACTTCAATGTCTGTTTTCCATTAAAAAATTTAAAAATTTACCAGTTCTGATGATAACTGAGTGATTGCTTTCTTTTCTAGGTAAAATGAAGAATGATGAATCTAATAAAGAAAATTCTTCAGAGATAGACTATTTAGAAAATGCCACTGTGATAGATGAATCTACATTGACACCTGAGCAGAGGCTGGGGTTGAAACAAGCAGAAGAACGCTTAGAAAGAGATCACATCTTTCGACTTGAAAAAGTATACTATGTTGTTTTAGTTATTTGGGGGGAAATGTGTGTTTCATAATTGTTTTCCCCAAGTACAGCTCTTTTTATTTTTCTTTTATTCATAAGACAGGGGTAGCATTCATCTTTCCTTGCTTCCCTCTTCTCTACCTTTCTTCTTCTTTCCCTCTTTTCTTCCTTGCCTCTCTTTTTCAGCAGTTACTTACTATCTGTGAGTCTGACTTTATTCATCCCAAGGGTTGGCAAACTATGGTCTACCCCTTGTTTTTGTTTTTGAATGTGTTAAAATACACCTAGTCTCCCCACCGTTTTTGGTAAACATTTTATTGGAATATAGCCATGCCTATTTGTTTACATATTGTCTATGGCTACTTTCATGCTATGATAGGAAATTTGAGTTGAGTAGTTGTCACAGAGCTTATATGGCTTGAAAAGCATAAAATATTTAGTCTTTGCCAAAGCATAAAATGTCTATCAAAATATTTATTTGCCCCTTTATAGAAGAAGCTTGCTGACCTCTGATTTAGTCACTCATCAGATAGATACTGAGCACTTGTTTTGTGCCAGGTATTATGATAAGCACTGGGGATGTATTGGTGAAAATGGCAGTTTCTTCCCATTAGAAGTTAAAAGTCCATTCAGGTAGATGGAAATAAAATAGCAAACACCACACAACACACTATACTTCTTCCTTTTTCTCTTTTCCTATATTTATTGAACATTAACTATGTAATAGGAACTATCCTAGCCATTGGTATCTTATTCCTGTGTATTAATTTCTTAACCTAGAAATACACATTCCTGGCCTCAATAAAAACACTGCTAGATTTTGAAGGAAAGAATCACAAATCACGGCCAGGCCCAGTGGCTCAAGCCTGTAATCCCAGCATTTTGGGAAGCCGAGGCAGGCAGATTGCTTGAGGTCAGGAATTCGAGACCAGCCTGACCAACATGGTGAAACCCCGTCTCTACTAAAAATACAAAAATTAGCGAGGTGTGGTAGTCGGTACCTGTAGTCCCAGCTACTTGGGAGGCTGAGGCAGGAGAATTGCTTGAACCCAGGAGGCAGAGGTTGCAGTGAGCCAAAGTTGTGCCACTGCACACCAGCCTGGGCGACAGAGCAAGACTCCGTCTCAAAAAAAAAAAAAAAAAAAAAAAATCACAAATCAAACTATTAACAAATAGATACTTGCATTATTTGTAAATGTGCTTACAAGGAAATAGGTCATCATTCTTGATAAATAAGGAAAGAAATGATATGATTTTGTGTAGTTTAGAAAAATGAAATTATACCTAGATTGAACAAGACAATCCTGGGTTATTATTAGAACTTACAGCAGAGTAGTTGCCACATGAAAAGAGAAAGGAATATCAAGGAGTAGAGGACCATAATACACGAGAGAGAGTTTGGGTTGTATAGTTAGTATTACAAGATCCTAGTTAAAAGGAAGTCTTTTTTGCAATTTGCTCTTTTACTTTGTTTGTTTGTTTGTTTATTTGTTTTTGAGACAGAGTCTCGCTCTGTCGCCCAGGTTGGAGTACATTGGCATGATCTCAGCTTACTGCAACCTCCACCTCCTGGGTTCAAGCAATTCTCCTGCCTCAGCCTCTTGAGTAGCTGGTATTACAATTGTGCGCCACCATGCCTGGCTAATTCTTGCATTTTTAGTAGAGACGGGGTTTCACTATATTGGCCAGTCTGGTCTCGAATTCCTGACCTCAAGTGATCCACCCACCCTGGCCTCCCAAAGTGCTGGGATTACAGGTAGAAGCCACCGTGCCCGGCCTTTTACTTAGTTCTGTCTTTACTTAGTTCTTTCAGTTTTCCTCTGGAATTAGTAAATTTCTGGATGACATCTCAACTGACCTTGGATAAATCTCTGTCACTGGAAACTGATTCTATCTCCTTATTTATAATATAATAAAGATTGACCTACCTGGTAAAATAATTCAATTCTGTTCATCTTTATTTAGTACTTAATACATAGCAGATTTTGTGCCAAAAACTTTACTTGTGTTATTTAATCCTCATAACAGCCCTATGTGCTAGGTGTTATAATTTTGTCCATTGTGAGAATAAATATTGAGTGCCTTTTATGTTCCATGATCTAGTACCTGACGTTTTAAAAAACATGATTGCTTTTCTAGGAGTTCACTAGAAAAAGACACATAAGCAAATAATAGTGATAATAACAGTATTTTTTGAAAATGGTATCATAGACAAAAGAGTGACCAACTTAAGTCATGAGTATAGAGGCATCAGTTTGGAGAATGCTTTAAAAAAGGTGACATTGGAGCTGTCTCTCAAGAAATGGCTAGGAAATGACCAGGTAGGTAGGAGAAGGATGGTGTAGGTAAATTGCATGTATGAAGGAAATACGAAAAGATGTATTTTCAACAAAAATAAGCAGAGAACTGGTTGGGAAGTTACATAGGAATGAAGCAGGAAAGGTCAGTTGTTATTGAAAGAAGGAAGAAGTTAGGATGGAATAGGTATTTGATGGTAGTAGGAAAAATGGCCTGGGGTGAAAGTAAAGCTTGGAAGCATTGGAAAACATTTTATTTATTGTTCAATTTATAGTCAGTAATGTCGTAAAGTTACTGTGCCAGTACCAGCGTAGATATTTGTAATCCCTTTCCTTTCTACCTCTTTATTTCTCATGCCCTCCAAACTTATTTTCAATTCATTGTACTCTTTTTTTTTTTTTTAAATGGCCTCCTGAACTTGGTACAATTCATTGTACTCTTTTATTGTTTTGTTTTTGAGACAGGGTCTTTTTTTTTTTTGAGACAGGGTCTCATTCTGGTTGCTCAGGCTGAATTGCAGTGGTTCAATAATGGCTCATTGCAGCCTTGACCTCCCAGGCTCAGGTACCTCAGCCTCCAGAGTAGCTTGGAACTACAGGCATGTGCCACCAAGCCTGCTAGTTTTTTGTATTTTTTTAGAGATGGTGTTTTGCCAGGTTGCCCATACTGGTCTCGGCCTCCCAACGTGCTGAGTTTACAGGTGTGAGCCACAGTGCTCAGGCAAATTCATTGTACATTTTTTTTTTTTTTTTGAGACAGGGTCTCATTCTATCTCCCAAGCTGGAGTGCAGTGGCGCGATCTCGGCTCATTGCAACCTCTGCCTTCCGGGTTCAAGTGATTATCATGCCTCAGCCTCCCAGGTAGCTGGGACCACAGGCATGCGCTACCGCAACTGGCTTGTCCTCTTAACATTTTTCTTTACCAAATTTAGACACTCATTAAGAATATTCCCAGGTTTTTTTTTTTTTTAATTTCTTCATGTCCTTTGGTTCAGTGTTTCCGTAGATTATCTAATTGAGGAGTAAAGATGTAGACTGTAGATTTTTGCTCTGTACCAAAGAAGAAATAAATCCAAATCATTAGATCAGAAGGGTAAATTTTCCTATGGTTGAATGTTAAATATTGAGTTGGAAATACCGAGAAATCTTTGTTCTAGCTTGTTTGCAGAAAGGTAAAGATTTACTAGTTGGTTTATTTAATAGTAAAATAAAATATAATAAAAAGTGTTTAACTTTTTTTATGTATTTTTTTCTGTGAAACTAGAAAGTTTATGATAATAGCAGTTTTGTCTGATTTGATATTGTGCCCAATACGTGCCTTGCACGAAGTGGTTGGTTGGTAATTAGACTGTGCACAGTGGTCAAGTGCATGGATTTTGGAGTCATTGGGTCTAGCTCTGCCACTTATTGGTTGTATAACCTTGGATAAATTATTTAAATTCTTTAAACATCAGTTTACTCATCAGTAAAATGGGATTGATAACAATTATAACACCTAGCTCATAGGACTATTATGAGGATTAAATAAGATAATACAAGTAAAGTTTTTAGCACAAGTCCTGGTATGTAGTAAGAAATAAAGATGAGCTACTTGTAGAACTGAATTATTTTAACCAGGTGAGGCAGTTTTCTATTATAAATAAGGAGATAGAATCAGGCTGCAGTGATACAGCTTTATCCAAGGTCAGTTGAGATGTCCTCCAAGGCCTTCTGACTCCCCATTCAGTGTAATACCAAGATTTTCTTGGTAGACTTGTCTTTGGTCTGCTAACATTTTACAATTGAAAAGTTTATATGATTGATTTCATGACTTCCTTGGTGACCTCATCAGTACACAGGGCTTTAGGTATTCTGTATATATGCTTTCAACTCCTGAAAACAACCCTTTTTACCACCTTCACCACTCTCACCTTGAACTAAGCCAACATAATCTCTTTTTTGGATTATTGAATTATGCTGTTAACTGCAATAGCCTTTTCCTGCTTCTATTCTCAATATAGAAAGCAAATGATCCTTTTAAAATATAAATTAGATCTTGTAATTCTCTGCTTATAAACCTTCAATGGCTTTCCCTCATACTTAGAATAAAAGCCAGAGTCTTCACAAGGGATTTTGTGATCTGTCCCCTATTAGCTCTCTGTTCCAGTTGTGCCAACTTTTTTGTAGTTTCTCAAATATTTTAGGTACCTTCCTGCCTCAGGGCCTTGGCATTCACTTTTCCCTCTGCTTGAAATGTGCCTTTTCAGATATCCACACAGCTTAATCCTTCACTTCCTTAAAGTTACTTTATCAATAAGGTCTTAAGTGATGTCTCTACTTTTAAAAAACAGTAACTCCCCCAACCCCAGGCATATTTGTGCATTTGTTTATTACCTGTCTCCTTACACTGTAATGTAAATTCATATAGACAGGGATTTCTATTTTATTTACTGCTCTTATCCCCAGCTCCTAGAAAAATGTTTGCTGTGTAATATGAGCTCAGAATATATTTGGCGAGTAAAGAAGTAGTTGTTTTGAAACTAAGAAGTAGCGTTTTCTTTGAGGACTTAATTCATTCTCCAATAGGAACTGATTTGACAGCATTTTTATGCTAGAGAATTGAAATAACTAGATTGAGTCAACTTTTCTTATTTACTTGTTGCCTTGGGCAAATTATTTAATCCCTGAGATTTAGTTTGCCAGTAAAATGGGGAGTTCTGATAGGGTTGTTGAAAGGTTAATACTCTATAAGGGATGGCCATATTTATTTTTAGTCTGTAGCAGGATCGTTGCTAAATTTGGAGCAAGTTTCTCATTTAAAATAAATTATGTAATTTTCTGAGGTGAAAGAATCTTTTTGTCAGAAGCTGAAGGCTGTTGAATATCGTAAATCAATCTGAAATAAAAACTAAGCATTGCTAAAGTTTCAGTGTAAGGCATTAGAAACTTTTAAAATTCCACGTGTATTTATTGTGTGTTTGTAATTTTTTATTGTGTCATCTGCGTAGAATGTTGACTTCAGATTCAGGTGTACAGGAATTTAAATTCAGTGTCTTCCACTTAATACTGCTGTATCCTTGTAAAGGGTGCAGGTTCTATGGGCTTTTGTTTTCACATCTGTAAGATGAAAATAATGCCAATTTAATCGGATGATTAGGGGAATTAAAATGACAAATTGTATATCGAACACCTAGCATAGTGCCTGGCACATAACAGGTATTCAGTAATTACTAAGTTTTATTAGTATTTTGAGAATACATACACGAAGTGTGAGTGACGTTCTGTGACTGATAGTTTAGTGTGTTAGAATTGTTATTCCCTTCAGTAGTGACCTCAAGAGGTTGTTCATTTATCTCCATGATACTGTGACTGGAGTGTTTTTTGAACTCAACTTTTGAAATTTCTTACGTATTTGTGGCCCATTTTTTTGAAATCCCCAATTGGAGGGCAGATTTTATTTTTTTATAGTAATCAAAATGGCTGCAAGTTAAGTTTGAAATCAGTTTTGGGGAAAACATTGGAATAAGACTAAATAGCAAGACCACTTTTTTTTGTTAAGACGAAGTCTTGCTCTGTTTCCCAGGTTTGAGTGCAGTGATGCGATCTCGGCTCACTGCTGCAACCTCTGCCTCCCAGGCTGAGACAATTCTTCCACCTCAGCCACCAGAGTAGCTGGGATTACAAGCCTGCGCCACCATGCACGGCTAAATTTTGTATTTTTAGTAGAGAATGGGTTTCTTCATGTTGTCCAGGCTGGTCTTCAACTCCTGAGCTCAAGTGATCTGCCAGCCTCTTCCTCCCAAAGTGCTGGGATTACAGGCATAGCCACCACACTCGGCCCGACTGCTTTTCTTACATTGGATTCTAAAGATGATAGTAGGTGAATATTAAACATAATTTAGCATTACCATGATATTGTTAGATATTGTATTAAAGTTAGTATGTAATCTTCTATGATAACTATTTTGAAAAAGGACTACTATCTCTTTGGTATATAAGTTTATTAAAAACTATTACTTTAGAAGAAGGAAAGGATAAAGAAAAAACCTTCAGTGCTTATTTCTGTCTACTTACATAATTGTATTATTCACTTATATAGTCAATAGTTTACTCCTCTGTTTTCTGAATAAAGTGCATTTTTTAAATTTGTCTCTTCAGCGATCACCAGAGTATACCAATTGTCGGTATCTATGCAAACTTTGCTTAATTCACATTGAAAATATCCAGGGGGCTCATAAACATATAAAGGAGAAACGACATAAGAAAAATATTTTGGTAAGTTCTTTTTAAAAAATTTATTTATTTTTCAAGTTGTAAAACCATATCGAATATTTTTTATTTGTGAAACTAAAAATGAAATATTTGTCCAATATTATATTAGTAACTGAAGTGATAGCTTTGGAAGCTATTGTTGCCTTCCTTATCCGAGATAATCAGGAAGGAACCTTGTTGAGACCAGTTTGCTCATCCTGTAGAATGTTGATTCCTAAGTTTAGAGCTGTTAGGTACAATTAGTCCATCCAACTGATGTTTATTGAGTTCTTGTGTGCTAGTTCTAGGCAGTGGTGAGTAAGATAGTTGTGGTTCCTGCCCTCAGATTTTCTAAGAATTGATGAGGGCATGCGTTGAATAAAGATTTAAATATAGTGAGTCTTGTTAGAGGGGGAAGATTGTGCTAAGGAGGTGTACGAGGATATTTTACTTGATCTAGAACAGGGGAGATTTCTCTGAGAAAGTGACATTTGAATGAAGTAGTAGTTTAAATGGCAAAAAGGTGAGTGGCCTAGAAGGGTAAGTGGGAGAGCATTTTACACAAAAAGCAGCATGAATTAAAAGTCTTTAGGCAGGAAAAGGCATGGCATATGAGTAACTTTAAGTCTAGTATGATTGGAACAAAGAGAGCTGGGAGAAAATGGTGTGATGTGAAGCTGGAGAAGTGTAGGCCATTAAGAAACTTATAAGCTTTGGTAATTTGTAATTTTTTAGTTATTTCTATTGAAATATCCCATAGACATAGATATGAATAAGAGTTCTTTTAAAAATGTATTAGTAAATTAGCTATTTAATTTTTTCTTTTTAAAGTTACAACAGCAATAATAATACTGTGTAACCTCTTACTTATCTCTAAGTCTTAGCTCATATATCTTCTTTAAGAAATATTCTGCCTGACCCTCTCAGCAAGTCTGGGTTGGATACTCCTTCTCTGTGCCCCCATAACAACTTTCACATATTTTGATCAGAAAATCTAACACATTGTATTCTGGCTGTCTACCTTCTCTTCCCTTCTAGACTTCAGTATGCAGTGTTCTAGAAGGCATATTTAGTTATTTTTGTTTCTGAGTTGCTTAGGACAGTGTCTGACAACAGTAGGTGCTCAACATAGTTTTCTTGAAAAAAATAAATGAACTGAAGCAGATAGAACAGGGACAAGGGAATAGTTTAGGTGATAATAATCAGGAATTTTCCAGAAATGTCAGAAGATGCCTATCATTAGTTCCAGGAAGCTCAGGCTTGCAAGCAAGAAACCTTTTTTTTTTTTTAGGAGACAGAGTCTCACTCTGTCTTCCAGGCTGGAGTTCAGTGGCACAATCTTGGCTCACTGTAACCTCTGCCTCCCAGGTTTAAGCGATTACCCTGCCTTAGCCTCCCAGGTAGCTAGGATTACAGGCATACCATGCCTGGCTGATTTTTGTATTTTTATTTTTATTTATTTATTTTTTTCATAATTGAGATTTTATTGGTTGAGGATCAGTGCAGACATTTCAATTTGTACACAAATCTTAACATAGGTAACGAAATTCTAAAAAGCCGTGTATTGTAATTCTTTTTTAAAGTTATTCCAGTGACTTTCCAGCTTAAAATTTGGCAGCAAATTTTCCTTAAGAGGCTATCAAGTACCGGTATCTTCACATGTTGGTCAGCTGTTACATACAGCCCACCAGTTCACAACTCAATAGCACGTAAACTACATATTCAAACTTGTAATCTTTCACAGCACAGTAACAAAGTTACTAGGAAAACAGGACTACCACAACCAAAGATGTTACAGAGTGCACATAATTCTGACAGGGAGAGCCATGATCAAAGAGTGGTTTTCTTTAGGAAACAATTCTACTAAAAAACAACATGGGAATAGAAGTAATTTAAAATGTTCAAGACAGTAAATGCGGGACTGACTCCATATTGCCATTTAATATGCTTTGTATTATAGGATATAAAAACTAACTCCCCATCTATAGAATGTTAAGCTGACATCCGAGACAGCCAGAGCCTCCCATAATTCAACATCTCACACTATTTTCTGGTTGTACCAAAAAATAAACAACCAGCAAATGATTTCACCTCTTAAAAAAAAGCATTTACACTTAAAAAATGGGATGAGGTGGGATTCCCTCCTTCTTAAAAATGTTTCTAGAGCTACTAAAAAACTTGCATTTACAAAATAGTTGATAAAAGTATTCCTCTGGATTGTACAAGAAGGGAGACAGGGACCACTGATAAGACATGGTATATGGTATTAATCAGACTTGGCTTCTTTCTCTCCTGCTTCATCAGAGGCTGGACTCTCCTCAGTTTTCATTTCCCCGTTTTCTGCAGGTAAATCTTCTTTAGTTTCTTGGTTAACCACTTCGGCCTGTTTTCCCTTTGCTCTCCTTTTCCCTTTTGTTTGCACCTTTTTGTCTGAAGATTTATCCTTCGCTGCTGCCTTTTTCGGCTTTGCTTCCACTTTTGCAGGAGGTTTAGCTGACAACCACGCCGATCTCCTCTTGGGCTCTTCCTTGGCGGCGCCTTCGGCGGAACTGACCTTCCTCTTGGGCATCCTGGCGGCGGGGAAGGCGCGTGTTGGGTGCCTGCGGGTCGCGGCCCGCCGAGAGCCTTCGCGAAACTGGGCTGCCTGGCCGCTGCCACTCCTCCCGCCGCCCGAGCTGCTCGATTTTTGTATTTTTAATAGAGACGGGGTTTCACCTGGGCAAGCAAGAAACTTAAAAAGAAAATCATACCTAGGCTGGGTGCAGTGGCTAAGGTCTGTAATCCCAGCACTTTGGGAGGCTGAGGCAGGTGAATTGCTTGAGCCCAGGAGTTTGAGACCAGCCTGGGCAACGTGGCGAAACCCTGTTTCTACTAAAAATACATAAAAATTAGCTGGGCATGGTGGCATGTGCCTGTAATCCCAGCTTCTTGGGAGGCTGAGGTCTGAGAAATTCGTTTGAACTCATGAGGTGGAGGCTGCAGTGAGCCAAGATCACACCACTTCACTTTAGTCTGGGCAAGGGAGCGAGACTCTATCACAAAAAAAAAAAAAAAAAAAAAGGAAAACTATACCTATACACATTACAGATTGAGTATACCTTATCCTAAATGCTTGGGACCAAAGTATTTTGGATTTTTTCAGATTTTGGAATATTTGCATTATACTTTAATGAGCATTTCCTTTGAGCATCATGTTGGTGTTCAAAAAGTTTCAGATTTTGGAGCATTTCACATTTTGGATTTTCAGATTAGGGATGCTCAGCCCGTATAGGGAAACTTTAGAACATTACAGAAACGAACAAAAAGAAAGTAAACTTGAATGCAGCCATATAGGACTTATACTTTTGGTGAAGTTAGAGTAACAGTGGATTTACTTTTCCCTTGAAATGACAAAAAAAAAAAAAAATACAGAAATATGAAGCAGTGGTTTTCAGGCGACAAAGGAGAGTCAATGAATGAAAAACAAATGGCCTGAGCCCAATGTTGGCTCCAGCTTGAGAGTTTCTAGGTTGCACCAAAGGGAAGGGAACCCAGTGGACTCTCACAGTTGAAGAGAGGGACCTTAGAGTGCACTAAGTCCAAGATAGCTAGAATTCACAGGACAGTGTAACTAAAATGAGAAAACTGCACAAAAAGAAATCCAGAGAACTGTGGATGATCCTCTTCAAGTATTCAGCACAATGCTGTTTGGTGCATGCATATGAAGAAGCTACCTGAACCCAGGGAAAGAACTGTCAGAGGAAATTAGACCAGTGATTGGTGCTCACACAGGACTTCTTCCTGTCCAGACTGGAAAGCCTCATGCTTCATGGGACACTGGGTAGACTACTCAGAAGACTCTTGTTTCAGTAGTGGGGATATTTAGCCCTAAATTAAATGTGGTCTGGTCCTACATAAAATATTTTAAAGGCAAGATTCAAAATGATAAATGGTTTCCAAGTGTTTAATGTCATTACAGAACAAAGCTTAGGAATATTACAGAAATACAAAAATACTCATCACTGAAAAAAGTTCACATAATGTGGCATTTAGTCAAAGATTATCAGGCATGCAAAGAGGCAGGAAAATACAAATCATGAAGAGAAAAGTCAGCTATAATAACTGATCTTGAACTGACGCCTTTGTTAGGATTAGCAGAGGACAGTAAGACAGTTAATATAACTGTATTCTTGATGTTCCAGAGATGAAGTAGAGACATGGAAAATATAAAAAAGATATGAACAGGACCTTTAGAAATGAAAACTACAGCATCTAAGATTAAAACTATATTGGGTAGGAATAATAGTACATCAAACATTGCAAAAGAAAAGGTTAGTGAACTCTTGAAGATATAGCAGTGGAAACCACCAGAGCGAAACACAGAAAGAAAAAATTAAACAAAAAGAAAAAAGAAAAAAGTCAGTGAGCTCTGGGATAATTGATCAATATACATGTACTTGTTCTATACAGATTTTTCCAGAACACTGAAGAGGAGAAATACTTCCCAGTTCAGTCTGAGTATGAGGTCCACATAACTCTGATATTCAAACCAGAGACATATATTACAATAAAGGAAAACTTTATTCTTAACTTGACTCCGATGGGAGAAAAAAAAGAAAGAAAACTTTAGACCAAAACTCCTCATGAACATAGACGCAAAAATTCTAAATATAACTTTAGCCAATTGAATCCAACAGCATATTAAAGGAATGAATATGTCATGATCAAGTGGGGCTTTATTCCAGGAGTGCAGTGTTAGTTTTACATTAAAAAATCGCTCATTGGCCAGGCACAGTGGCTCACGCCTGTAATCCCAGCACTTTGGGAGGCTGAGGAAGGTGGATCACCTGAGGTTAGGAGTTTGAGACCAGCCTGGCCAACATGGTGAAACCCCGTCTCTACTAAAAATACAAAAATTAGTCGGGCATGGTGGCTCATGCCTGA
This sequence comes from Symphalangus syndactylus, assembly GCF_028878055.3. NCBI lineage: Eukaryota > Metazoa > Chordata > Mammalia > Primates > Hylobatidae > Symphalangus > Symphalangus syndactylus. The sequence goes on along the minus strand of NC_072434.2, from coordinate 42,019,970 downwards.
AATCCCAGCTACTTGGGAGGCTAAACCCAGGAAGTTGAGGTTGCAGTAAGCTCAGATCGTGCCACTGCACTCCAGCCTGGGCAACAGAGCAAGACTTCATCTCAAAAAACAACAAAAACAAAAAAAAACCCCGCTCATTGTAATTTACCATGTTAGCAAACAGAGAAAACTATGTGATTATCTCAGTAGATGCTGAAAAAGCGTTTTCAAAAATGCTTTGATAAAAAGTCTAAGCACGGCCGGGTGCGGTGGATCATGCCTGTAATCCCAGCACTTTGGGAGGCTGAGGCAGGCAGATCACCTGAGGTTGGGAATTCGAGACCAGCCTGGCCAATGTGGTGAAACGCCCTCTCCACTAAAAATACGAACATTAGCCAGGCTTGGTGACCCGCACCTGTAATTCTAGCTACTCGAGAGGCTGAGGCAGGAGAATCGCTTGAACCCCGGAGGTGGAGGTTACAGTGAGCTAAGATGGCGCCACTGCACTCCAGCCTGGGTGGCAGAGTGATACTCTGTCTCAAAAAAAAAAAAAAAAAAAAGTCTAAGCAAACTAGGAGTAGAAGACGACTTCTATAACATGATAAATACATCTACAAAGCTGGGTATGTTAGTCCCAGCTCCTTTGGTTGTTTGAACCTAGGAGTTTGGATCAGCCTGGGCAATATAATGAGACCCTGTTAAAAAAAAAATCACAAAAAACTAACAGTTATCATCATACTTAAGTGTGAAAGACTGAATGCTGTCCCCCCAAGATTAGGAAAAAAGACAGGTATGAAAGTAGTGTAGCTGCCACGGAAGAGTACGGTGGTTCTTCAACAAATTAAAAATAGAACTACAGTATGATCCAGTAATTTCACTTCTGGGTATATACGTAAAAGAATTGAAAGCAGGGTTTCAAAGAGATATTTATACACCCAGGTTCATGGCAACATTATTCACAATAGCTAGTATGTGGAAGCAATTCAGATATCCATTGATGGATGAATAGATAAGCAAAATGTGCGGTATTCATACAATGGAATATTACTCAGCCTTAAAAAGGATGGAAATTCTGCAATATGCAACAACATGGATGAACCTTGGGAAATTATGCTAAGTTAAATAAGCCTTTTAGAAAACGAAAAATAGTGTATGATTCCACTTATATGAGGTTTTTAGAGTAGTCAGAATCAGAGACACAATAGTGCTTGCCATAGGCTTGGAGGAGGGGGAAATGGGGAGTTATTGCTTGATAGATAGTTTTGATTTTGCATTTGTGTTCTGTGTTAGAGTATTTGGATTTGATTTTGAGCATTATGGAGTTTAATAACATGTTTGTTTTTTTTTTTGAAATAGAGTCTTGCTCCATTGCCCAGACTGAAGTGCAGTGGCGCTCTCTCATCTCACTGCAACCTCCGCCTCCTGGGTTCAAGCAGTTCTTCTGCCTCAGCCTCCCGAGTAGCTGGGATTACAAGTGCATGCCACCACGCCTGGCCAATTTTTGTATTTTTAGTAGAGACGGGGTTTCACCATGTTGGCCAGGCTGATCTCAAACTCCTGACCTCATGATCCGCCCACCTCAGCCTCCCAAAGTGCTGGGATTACAGGTGTGAAACACTGCGCCTGGCCATAGCATGTATTTCTGCAAGGTCACTCACCCTGGCCTCTGTGAAAGAAGCCTGAGAAGGGTCTGTTTGGGGAGACCAGTTAGCCTTTCATAATAATCTAATTAAGCTGTGATGAACACTGACCTGAAGTAGTAGTTAGTGAGAATGGAGTTGAGTTTTAAGAGAGATTCAGGATGTAGAATTGTGGGAGTAGAGGCCTAGGATGTCTTGAATGATCATAAGATAGCTGATTTGAGATGTTATCATAGATTGTGGTGCCATTTACTTAGCAGAAATAAAAAATGTTTCATAACGTTCTGAGTTTGAGACACTTACGGAACATTTCAAGTAGAGATGTCCCACAGTCATTTGAATATAAGGATCTGGAACTTATATTAGCAGTTGGAGATTAAGGTTTGGTAAACTTCAGCAGTTGAAATCATAGTTGTGGATGAGGTCACCAAATGAATAAGGACAGAATGTCACGGAATACAAACATTTAAGGGACTAGTAGAGGAAGAACAGTGAATAGATTGGTGAATGAGTAGAATAATAGGAAAAGTAGAGAGAGAAAGGTGTTAGAGAAGCTAAAAGAAAGTTTTAAGATGTTAGTTGAAAATGTGATAATATAGATAAAAATAATCTAAAAGCTTAAAAATGTCTGATTTGGTGCCTGTAGTCTCAGCTACTCAGGATGCTGAGGTGGGAGGATTGCTTGAGCCCAGGGGTTTGGGTCCGTACTGGGCCATGTAGCAAAATCCTGTCAATTAAAAAATAAATAAAAATTTAAAATGTCAGATTTGGCAACTAAGGAGGTTTTGATAATCCTGGGAAGAACAGCTTCTGCTTTAGAACTAAAAAAGACATAGTTTTGAGTGAGAAGGGATAAGGAAATAAAAGGAGAGTAGACTCAACTTTCAGGAAACTTAATTGTGCAGAAAAGAAAGGAAGATTGGTAGTAGCTAGAGTGGCACACAGTTTTTTTTTTCTTTTAATTTGGCAGAGTAAAATTCTCATCACAGTTTTAATTTTTTAATTTAAATAATCATTTAATCTTTCTTTCCCAGCTCCATGAGGGCTGGGAATATATGCATTATTTTTTTCCCATCTTAGCACAGTACCTGGCATATAGTTGTTCCATAAATATTTGTTGATTAATGATTTAAATGGAGTGGAAAGAGCATATGTGTTGGAGTTAGAACTAGATTTAATTCTCAGTTCCACCTTGTAGTTGTAGGACGATATTTAACATCTGTAAGCCTCAGTATTCTTATCTATAAAATGGTTTTGATAGTATCTATCTGGGGAGTGATATTGTGAGAATTAAATGACATAACATCTCTAAAGCACTTGGCAAGGTGCCAGGTCCATAGTAGGTACTCAATAAATGATAGTTGTTGCTGTTCTTAATGTGCTGGGCTTGGTGGCTCACACCTGTAATCCTAGTACTTTGGGAGGCCGAGGAAGGTGGATCTCCTGAGCTCAGGAGTTTGAGACCAGCCTGGGCAACATAGTGAAACCCATCTCTACCAAAAATACAAAAAATTATCTGGGCGTGGTGGCACGTGCCTGTGATCCCAGCTACTTGAGAGGCTTAGGTGGAGGAGCACTTGTATCTGGGAGGTGGAGATTGCAGTGAGCAGAGATTACTCAATTGCACGCCAACCTGAGTGGCAGAGTGAGATCCTGTCTCAAAAAAAAAAAAAAAAAAAAAAAAGAGGGCTAAGAGGGCTTACTTAATGAAAACACAGACTAGTAGATTGTGTAATGTTTAAAATAAGGAGAAGGAGATTATTACTGAGTAGGTAAAGAAGGATGGAATTCAGAGCACAGGTGATAGTATTGATCACGATTTAAATGGAGCATTTCATTATGTTGGAAAAGAAAGATATTAAGAAGGGTTCGCTGAATATTTGACTTTTAAGCTATACCTTGAAGGATGATTAGTTTTACCAGGTGGATACACATAGGGGACAAAATGATTTAAAGGCGTGGAGGCCCAATGGCACATAGAGTATTTGGAGACTGGTGACTGTTTAAATGTGGATGTCTGTCAAAAATATTGGAGAGGGTGGAGGGAATGGTTGGAGGAAGGCCTAGAAATGCAAATTGAGACCAAAACGCTTTATATTCCATGTTGAGAAGATGTGGCATTGTCTTATTGGCACATTGAAGGTTTTTTTTTTTTTGAAATTTTTTATTGTGGTAAAATATATATAAGATAAAATTTACCATTTTAACCATTTTTAAGTGTACAGTTTAGTGACATTAAGTACATTTACATTGTTTTTCAATCATCTCCACTGTCTACCTTCATTCAGAACTTTTTCATCATTCTATACTGAAACTCTGTATCCATTAAGCAATAACTCCCCATTCGCCTCTCCCTGCAGCCCCTAGTAACCACCATTCTATTTTCTGTTTCTATTTGCTTGTCTATAATAGGTACCCCATATAAATGGAATCATACATTATTTATCCTTTAGTGTTATTTCACTTAGCATGTCTTCAGGTCAACCGTGTTGTAGCATCTATCAGAATGTCTTTCCTTTTTGAGGTTGAATAATATTCCATCGTATCTATATGCCATGTTTTGTGAATCATTTCATCCATGGATAGACATTTGGGTTGTTTCCACCATTTGGCTGTTGTGAATAATGTTGCTGTGAACATCGATGTACAAATACCTATTTGAGTTCCTTTTTTCATTTATTTTTTGTATATACCCGGAATTGGAATTGCTGGGTCAAATGGTAAATCCATGTTTAGTTTTTTGGGATTGTCATGCTGTTTTCCACAGTGGCTACATCATTGTACATCTTTACCAGCAATGCACAAGGGTTCCAATTTCTCCACATTCACACCAACTCTTGTTTTCTGCCCCCCATCCCCCCAACCCTCATAATAGCAATCCTGATGGATATGAAGTGGTATTTCATTGTGCTTTTGATTTGCATTTCTCTAATGATTAGTGATATTTAGCATCTTTTCATGTACTTATTTGGCATTTGTATATCTTTGGAGAAATGTCTATTCAAATCCTTTGTTCACTTTTGAATTGGGTTGTTTGTTTTCTTATTGTTGAGTTTAAGGGATTATTTATATATTCTAGATATTAATCCCTTATCAGATACATGATTGCAAATATGTTCTTCCATTTTGTGGGTTGTCTTTTTACTCTGTCAATAGTATCTTTTGATGAACAGAAGTTCTAAATTTCGTCCAGTCTAATTTATCTGCTTTTACTTTTGTTGCCTATGTCTTTTGTGTCATATTCAAGAAATCATTGCCAAATCCAATGTCATGAAACTTTTCCCTTCTGTTTTTTTCTAGGAGTTTTATGATTTCACATTTCTTAGTTATGGTTTTATAGCTATAAGTGTAGGTTTTAGTATCTTTCTTTTCTTTTTTTTGTTTTTGAAATGAGGTCTCTCTTTGTTGCCCAGGCTGGAGTACAGTCATGGTTCACTGTAGCCTCTACCTCCTGCGCTCAAGTGATCCTCCTGCCTCAGGCTTCCAAGTAGCTGGGACCACAAGCATGTGCCACCATGCCTAGCTAATTTTTTATTTATTTTTATTTTTTTGAGACAGAATTTCATTCTTGTTGCCCAGGCTGGAGTGCAATGGCACAATCTTGGCTCATTGCAACCTCTGCCTCCTGAGTTCAAGCAGTTCTCCTGCCTCAGTCTCCCAAGTAGCTGGGATTACAGGCATCTGTCACCATGCCCGGCTAATTTCTTGTATTTATTAGAGACGGAGTTTCACCATGTTGGTCAGGCTGGTCTTGAATTCCTGAACTCAGGTGATCCACCCGCCTCAGCCTCCCAAAGTGCTGGGATTACAGGCGTGAGCCACCGTGCCTGGCCTAATTTTTTATTTTTGTAGAGGTGGAGTCTCAACTATGTTGCCCAGGCTAATCTCAAATTCCTTGGCTTCAGCAATCCTCCTGCCTTGGCCTCCCAAAGTATTACAACTGTGAGCCACTATACCTGGCCTAGTTTTAGTTTCTGACATTTAGATCTTTGATCCATTTTGAGTTAATTTTTGTGTATGATCTAAGGTCAGAGTCCAGCTTCATTCTTTTACATGTAGATATTCAGTTTTCCCAGCAACATTTGTTGAAAAAACTGTCCTTTCCCTATTGAGTGCTCTTGGCACCCTTGTCAAAAATAATTAGACCATACATGCCAGGGTTTATTTCTGGGCTCTCTGTTCTTTTTTTTTGAGCAGAGTCTAGCTCTGTTGCCCAGGCTGGAGTGTAGTGGCATGATTTCAGCTCACTGCAACCTCCACCTCCCTGGTTCAAGCAATTCTCCTGCCTCAGCCTCCCAAGTAGCTGGGATTACAGACAGGCATGCACCACCGCACCCAGCTAATATATATATATATTTATTTATTTTTGTTTTTTTAGTAGAGACAGGGTTTCATCATGTTGGCCAGGCTGGTCTTAAACTCCTGACCTCAAGTGATCTGCCCACCTCTGCCTCCCAAAGTGCTTATAGGCGTGAGCCACCACGCCTGGCCTGGGCTCTCTGTTTGATTCCATTGGTCTATTTGTCTGTCTGTATTTTTATTTTATTTTTTTGAAGCAAGGTCTTGTTTGTCACTCAAGCTGGAGTGCAATGGTGCAATCTCAGCTCACTGCAACCTCCACCTCCGGGGCTCAAGCCATCCTCACCTCAGCCTCCCGAGTAGGTGGTACTGCAGGCAGGCACCACCATGCCAGGCTAATTTTTGTATTTTTTGTAGAAACGGGTTTTCACCATGTTGCCTAGGCAGGTCTCAAACTCTTGGGCTCAAGTGATCCTCCCACTTCAGCCTCCCAGAGTGCTAGGATTACTGGCATGAGCCACTGTGCCCAGCCATGTCTGTCTTTATGCTAGTACACATACTGTTTTGTTTTGTTTTGTTTTGATTTGTGTTTTGAGATAGAGTCTTGCTCTGTTGCCCAGGCTGGAGTACAATGGCACGATCTCGGCTCACTGTAACCTCTGTCTCTGGGTTCAAGCAGTTCTCCTGTCTCAGCCTCCTGAGTAGCTGGGATTACCATTGTGTGCCACCATGCCCGGCTAATTTTTGTATTTTTAGTAGAGATGGGGTTTCTCCATGTCGGCCTGTCTGGTCTCGAACTCCTGACCTCAAGCAATCTGCCTGCCTCAGCTTCCCAAGTTGCTGGAATTACAGCTGTGGGCTACCTGGCCTGGCCATGTTGTTTTGATTACTATAGCTTTGTAGTACGTTTTGCAGCCAGTAAGTGTGACTCCTCCAGCTTTGTTCTTTGTCAGGATCGTTTTGGCTATTTGGGGTCCTTTGAGAGTCTGTGTAAATTTAGGATTGATCTTTATATTTCTGTGAAAAATGTCATATATATATATATATATGTATATAAATTTTTTTTTTTTTTTAGATGGAGTCTTGCTCTGTCACCCAGGCTGGAGTGCAGTGGTGTGATCTTGACTCACTGCAACCTCCGCCTCCAAGGTTGAAATGATTCTCCTGCCTCAGCCTCCCAAGTGGCTGGGATTACAAGTGCCTGCTACTATGCCCACCTAATTTTTGTATTTCTATTAGAGACAGGGTTACACCATGTTGGCCAGGGTTGTCTGCATCTCCTGACCTTAAGTGATATGCCTGCCTTGGCCTTCCAAAGTGGTGGGATTACACATGTGAGCCGCTGCATCTGGCCTTTTATCATTTTTTCATTAAGTCTGTTGCTATTAGTTCTTTGGATGGATCCTCAGTGAAACGGCCGGGCGCAGTGGCTCACACCTGTAATCCCAGCACTTTGGGAGGCCGAGGTTGGCGGATCACGAGGTCAGGAGATTGAGACCATCCTGGCTAACACAGTGAAACCCCATCTCTACTAAAAATACAGAAAATTAGCCAGGCAAGGTGGCGGGCGCCTGTAGTCTCAGCTACTCTGGAGGCTGAGGCAGGAGAATGGTGTGAACCCAGGAGGCGGAGCTTGCAGTGAGCCGAGATCGCGCCACTGCACTCCAGCCTGGGTGACAGCGAGACTCTGTCTCAAAAAAAAAAAAAAAAAAAAAAAAAAGAAAATAGTACTGAAACTTAGATGCTCATCTAAGACTTAGATTATAATTAAGAATTGCAGAAATGATCACAGAGACTTAGAAAAATGAGTTTGACTTACCCCTCATGTTTGATAATTCCATACCCGCGGTAAGTTTTACTTAGGTTAAGTCTGAATATGGTAACAATTAGTGAAAATAGGAATGGACCAAAGTCTTTAATATATTTGATTGGGTGGGGAAACCAACTAGCTTTGGCTATTATATCTGATAGGAGCGTCATGTTTCAAAAGATAAGAGATGGTTTCTTGAGTGAAAAATGTTAATAGAAAATGCCTGCGTGGGGAGGGGATGTGTTAATAATACTAAATAAAAGAGAATGATTGTGGCTCAGTTGTGTTAAAGAATGAAGGAGATAGTAGGATATGAAATTGTGGGTTATTTTCTTCTTTGTATTTTCCTGTGTTTTATGTAGCTTTTGTAATTAACATTTTTTAAATCAGAAAATACATTAATTTGTAAAAGTCATTGCATATATATAGCAAAGTGTCTTTTTACCTCCTAGATTTAAATTGGCTTTAAAACTTAGCAGAATAGAGGTTTTTTGATCATTTTGCATAGCGTTGGATAAAATCACAAAGAGAAATCACTGGTAAATAGTAGGCAGAAAGTTTTCCTGTGACCATTTAACTTGATACTGTATATACTGATTAGATAGGATTCAAGACTTTTCTGCTACATCTAAGACAATCTGCCTTGGTGCAACAAAATCATCAAGTAAGTATTGTACTTAAGGTACCTTGGCTTTAATGTAGCATTTCAGAATTTATGCAGACAGTACAGTGGAACAAATTTTTAAAAACTTAGTAGCATCCCCTCCCCACTCAGTACCTCTCATTCTCAAAACCCTGCTTCCCAAAGGCAGAAGTCTCTCTTTCGTTCACTTCCATATTGTAGGTATCTGGTATATGGAAGGTGAATATTTGTTGAGTTAGTTTATTTCTGTCTTTCCCTGCTAAATATAAGGACACTAAAATAGAAACCTTTTTTGTTTTTATTGTTGTGAATCATTACATTAATAGGAAAAACAAGAAGAAAGTGAGCTTCGTTCTCTGCCACCTCCTTCCCCTGCCCACTTGGCTGCTTTAAGTGTTGCAGTCATTGAATTAGCAAAAGAACATGGAATAACAGATGATGACCTCAGAGTCCGTCAGGAAATTGTGGAGGAAATGTCAAAGGTTATAACGACATTTTTACCAGGTAGAAATACATTTCATATTTGATTTTGAAAATCACAAAACTCTTCCCTTGCTCCTCTTGAACTAGGGTACATTTCTTAATGTTTTTCTTCTCTTTTCTCCTTAAAAGTAGATAAATTTTATTGTTTTATGAATGAATTTTTGAGGGAAATATTTCACACAAGGAAATTGAGAATTATGGCACAGCACACTTTTGTACTAAGAAAAAAAGATTTAAAAAATGCCAGATGTAGAATTATTTCTTAGCAGTCAAATATTTTAGTTTTTCAATATCACTGATTTCTGAGTGGACTATTTTGTTATATTATTTTCAGTATAAACATTTCATCCAGTCACTGAACTAAATTTCTGTTGCCTGATGGTGGGGAAAAATTAATTTACTTTAATAGGGCCTTTAGAAAAAGGTCCTTGTTTGGTACAAGGGAGTGTCAGATTTATTTTAGATATTTATATATGGACTATTTGCTTAACCCATACCTTTTTTGCCTCAGTATAGGCTTAAAGTAAATGTATCTGACATAAGACTTATTTCTTCCCACCAAAGGGATTTTGGAAAGTTGATAAATTATACTTTCATATAGATCCATTTTGAGATTTATAAGAAAGAATATAAAATTGAAATTTAAAAATGGAATTTTTGAAGTATTTATATCGTAATATGGCTTCCTACCTAAAATACATTGAATCCTTGTTTAAGTTACATGTAAAAATTATTTACTATGATAAGAAAAGGAGTGAAATTTTTATGGGTTTAGTGACTTGAATGACTTTCAGACATTTTATGAACTTGAAAAGTAGACTTTTTTATATATAACTGAGGATGAAGTTAAACTTTCTAAGAAACTAAATCTGCCTGATCTGTCTCAATCATACTATTTTCAAATTGGCCTCTGGTGAGATCCTTTTAACATTTGCCTTATTATGATTTTTGGAATAACATGTTTCATAGTCTGGGAAAGCTGTAAGTAGTGTGTTATTGCTTTTTTTTTTTCTATAAACTTGAGAACCACAGTGTTTTGGGTTTTAGGTTTACAGAATTAACTGACTTGGCTTCACTTCGTATTTTATAAAAGCATTGGCATTGAATGTTTATGATCCTTTCCCCAAAGTGCTCTTACATAAATATTTAAGAATAAATGTAGTTTGTGACAGTAGCCATAGCTAAGTTGGTACATTAGTTACTGTTATATATTGAATGCTAAACATATTCTCAGTCATTTCTAAATGAACTATTACTAAAATTTTGTTTAAACACTAAGCTTCTATGAGTAGTTTCTCTCTCCCTTCTCTGTGCCTACACTCCATAACTGGGAACCACTTTTTTTCTTTTATAGATCAGTTAGAAAGGGTGTCCTTCTTGTATAATTGTCTTACTAGAAATGGAAGACGTAGAACTGAAGTGTGTGAAATTTTCCTGTCGCTGTTTTTTTACATCTCTCATATTTGCATGCTATTTCATGCTTTGATGTTTTTCCTTTATTCCAGAATGTTCACTTAGGTTGTATGGCTCATCTCTGACTAGATTTGCTCTGAAAAGTAGTGATGTTAATATAGATATAAAATTTCCTCCCAAGGTAAGTAATTAGAATGTTACCTGTGTGGTTCTTAACTAGTACTTAGTAATTTTTATGGATTATCTTTGTAGAGAAAGGATAGGGGAATATAAAACTCTGGTTTGTATAGTGTTACCATCATGACTAAACAGTGCTTTTGGAAATTACTATTAGATTTCAGACAAAGGCAGGATACAAGAAATAAGGGACAAGGGCAAAAGGAAGCAGAAGAGGAAAGCTGGAAAAAGGAAAAATGTTTATATTTGAGCATGTTGAATAGTTAATACTTCTGGTAAGCAGTATAGAAGGTGGGAAGAGTTTTGAAATCAGATACCTAGATTCAGATCTTCTCTGTGATAAGCAAGTTGCCTGAACTTTTTGAGCTTCAGTTTTCTCATTTCCAAAACAGGAATAATAATTTTTATATTAAATGAGATAATATTAATATATGTCGGGTGTTTTAATATAGTATCTGGTGCATATGGGTATTTTAATAAGTAGTACCTAGAATCATTAGAACAATATCAATATTGTTCTAATATTGTTGTCAGTATTAGAACAATATTGTTTAGCGCTGCTGACATTCTTTATTGACATATCAATCTTAAAATAAGTCAATATTTTATGTTTTAAATTGAATTGAATAATATGTTTATGTTCAGGGAGGTTTGATTTGGGTGAAAATTTGGTGTTTTTAGGGTGATAACATTTACTTTATAATTGATGTATGGTTATTAAATATTTTTGTTGTTTGTTTTCTGAGACAGAGCCCCACTTTGTTGCCCAGGCTGGAGTGCAGTGACGCAATGTTGCCTCACTGCACCCTCCACCTCCTGGGTTCAAGCGATTCTCCTGTCTCAGCCTCCTGAGTAGCTGGGATTACAGGTGTATGCCACCATGCCCAACTAATTTTTGTATTTTTAGTAGAAACGGGGTTTCACCACGTTGGTCAGGCTGGTCTTGAACTCCTGACCTCAGGTGATCTGCCTGCCTTGGCCTCCCAATGTGCTGGGATTACAGGTGTGAGCCACTGCACCTGGCCTAAATATTCTTAAATAGCAAAAAACACTTTAAACATTTGACAAGCTTGTTACATAAAATAGTATTTTATTCTAAGCCTTTTGACTAAGCTGCCAGTTGTCTATATCCCTTAAAGTTTTTATCTCAACAATTTCTTTTTCACAGTCATCTGGTCAACTCATTTCTTTTTTGTTTTGATGGGAAATTCCAGAACCTTTTCTTGCTTTAAGAAACCATTAATTCTAAGAGTGTTTCTGGAATAATAGTGCTATATCATTTATTAGATTCTACTTCTTTGAACAAGATTTGTCGACATAAAAGTAAAACATGTCCAGGCAAAGTGGCTCATGCCTATAATTCCCGTGCTTTGGGAGGCAAAAGTAAGAGGAATCATTCTTGCTGGGAGTTCAAGACCAGCCTGGGCAATATAGCAAGACCTCGTCTCTTAAAAAAAAAAAAAAAAAAAGTATTAGCTGGATGTGGTGGCACACACTTATACTCCTAGCTACTCAGGATGCTGAGGCAGGAGGAGTCTTTGAGCCCAGAAGTTCACGCTGTAGTGAGCTGTGGTCACGCTGCAGCCTGGGCAATACAGGGAAACCTCATCTCAAAAACAAACAAACAAACAAAAAACGATTCTGTTTTCACAATTTAAAACACAGAGCATGATTATATTTAAATGTTATTTAATGAAATTGAGTTCTCCTTAATGTTCTGCTGTCTAAACTTTGAAATTAGTATATCGATTTATTTTGAAACTTTTTTAGATGAATCATCCAGATCTTCTGATAAAAGTACTTGGAATTTTAAAGAAAAATGGTGAGTTTCTTTTCTTTTTCTTTTTCTTTTTTTTTTTAAGTTTGTCTTTCTAAAGATACATGTGTTGTTTATATATGGCTAACCAAGTTTAAACTGCTGGCATAGTTGAGTCATTGCATTACAAATGGAGATACATACACACACTTGTTTATAGGTATACTAGAAAATATAATTTTACTGTAACTTAGGTGAAAAAAAAATGCCATATTAAAATTGACATGTAGGCTGGGCACAGCGGCTCACACCTGTAATGCCAGCACTCTGGGAGGCCGAGATGGGTGGATCACCTGAGATCAGGCGTTTGAGACCAGCCTGACTAACATGGTGAAACGCCGTCTCTACTAAAAACACAAAATGAGCCAGGCGTGGTGGCACGTACCTGTAGTCCCAGCTACTTGGGAGACTGAGGCAGAAGAATTGCTTGAACCTGGGATGCGGAGGTTGCAGTGAGCCGAGATTGCGCCACTACACTCCAGCCTGGGCGACAAAAGTGAAACTCCGTCTTGAAAAAACAAAAACAAAAAACCTTCATATGCAAAACACTACTGCCTTTTGGGTAATTAAAAAATATTTGCTTTGAATATTATGGGCATTTCTTATGTAAAAGAAGACAAAACCTATAATCATTATGAGGTCACTACTGAAAAATTAAGGAGAGACTTGGAATAAAAATGTATGCATGCATTGAGTAAATATGTTTTTTCCCACCTAAAGCATCTATATTTAATCATTTATATTACATCAGTTGAATCATACCTAGTTGAGTTTTTCATGTGTGCTTTGTCTGTCTGGATTGTCTTTGTAAACACATCATTCATATAGGTAAAAAAATTTTAAAAATTACAAGATTCTCAAACCAGGCTCCAGGTCATGTGTTACAATCTACAAGATTTGCTTGGTTTTTACTTACTGTTTTTCTTGTTACAAAGTAAATGCTTAAGATTAAGCTTGGGATCTGGAGCTAGACTTTCTGGGCTCAGATTTTAGTTCTGCCACTTATTGGTTGTGTGTCCTTTGACAAATTATTTGTGTTAATACCTTAGCTTTCCCATCTGTAAAATGGCAATATTGTATCTTTTTGATGAGAAAGTTGTTGTAAGAATGAGATAGGCTAAGCTATAATTTAGAAAAGTGTGGGATATACAATAACTTCTTATTACATTTTTGCTGTTGTGATTGTTATTATTACCCTAAATTATGTGAATCAAAAGTATTTGCAATTTGGGTTAGAAGAGAGAGCTTTTTTTTTTAAAGCCATACTCTCTCATTGGCTTTAATATGAATTCTAAATTTCTTTTTTCTTTCTGTCCACACAATCAGCTCTTATTTATCAGTTTCCTGTTGGCCATTGTCTTGGGAAAATAGTTTTCTAGGAATGAGTTTGGTACAGTTTATCATATAAAGGTATTTTAATACAGTTTTCTTTCTTAAATACTTGTTTCTAATTGCTGAAAAACTTTAAAGTTTACTACAGATAAGACATAGACATAGCATTTACCTCTTCAGACTTCCTAGGTAGTATCATCCTAGCACAAATATTTAATATATGCCTTTTCCATCCAAGATATATAAGTAGATCATCTTAAGTCATACAATGTAGGCTTATAAAACTCAGTCTGATTGTAAAATTGATTATTTCTTCCTTTATGTTCTTATTGTATCTTGTACAGGTCACCTACAGGATTTGTTTATATATTTGTGTTCCAAACCCCTTATTGACCTTTTTTGTGTCTTACTCATTGTCATATTGACCCTGCTTAATGAAATTTCTGACATACAGGTCTTCAGCATGTGTTTTTTGACTAAATTAATCGTTACAACAAGTACTATTGAGAAATTTTCTTTGAATTACAAGTGATGTTAATCTATCTGGTTTTTTGTTGTTGTTATTTTTGTTTTGTTTATTTTGAGATGGAGTCTCGCTCAGGCTGAAGTGGAATGTAGTGGCGCGATCTCGGCTCACTGCAACCTCTGCCTCCTGGGTTCAAGCAGTCTCTGCCTCAGCCTCCCGAGTAGCTGGGATTACAGGCGTGTGCCACCACATCCGGATAATTTTTGTATTTTTAGTAGAGACGAGGTTTCACCATCTTGGCCAGGCTGGTGTTGAACTCCTGACCTCGTGATCCACCCACCTTGGCCTCCCAAAGTGCTGAGATTACAGGTGTGAGCCACTACGCCCGGCCAATCTATCTGTTTTTATTTAGATTAGACATTTATGGCATGGGGCTTACCCTTGGAGATACAGAGAAAGATTTCAGGGTAGAAATGTGCTTCATCCAGTTAGTCCTTCCTTAGCAGCTTTGATTAGGCAAACTTTTCGTTTACTAATGGGAAATGTGGCCAGAAGAGTTAGGTTGCAATTACATTGGTAATTTAAAAGAACGAAACTGTCAAAGCATGATAGGTCTTCCTTTCCTGGCTCCTGTGGAACTAGCTCTCAGGAGTAAGGAGTGTCCTCTCTTTGCAATTATCTATGAAGGTTTAACCACTTTGACGAGATTATCTACTTACTTGGAAATATTAAAACTTTTAGGGATGTTAAGACCTTTCTTAAGGTGATTATAATTTTCGGACAGTATTTGGGGCTCTACCTGTGGTTTGTGATGTACAGTGAATGACACCAAGAGAGGTAAGAGATTTCGTTGGGTTGGTGCTCATAATGAGAAGAGTGGATTATCCCACAGAAGCAATGAGAATGATTTTCAGAAGGAAACTGTTACTTAATGTTTGCCGTAGAGTACATATTTTAGAGATGTTGACATTAGCTTTTTTTTTCCTTATTAGTATTATATGTAGATGTGGAATCTGATTTTCACGCTAAAGTTCCTGTTGTGGTGTGCAGAGATCGAAAAAGGTTGGTAACAATGAAGATAAAATATTTAAAAAAACAAACCCCAACAAACAACAAAATTTATAGTGAATGATCTTTAAGAGAGAAAGTTTTTGTTTTAGATTTCTCTTTGGATGAATATGACTAAGCTAGTTTCTATTCATTAAAAATAGCAAGCTTACCAAATGCATGTGAACAAGAAATATATAGAACACCAGACAGTTGGAAATAAAATACTCTAGGCAAAACTTTAATTTTTTTTTTTCAAGTCAGTCACTCACCCAAGAGTACCTGCATTTACTTATATGCAGGTACTACTTTGCTCTAGGGATACAGACATAAAGAAGAAATAGCCCCTCTTCAGTCACTTGAGCCCAGGAATTCAGGACTAGCCTGGGCAACATAGTGAGACCTTGTCTCCACAAAAAAAATCAAAAAATCAGCCGGGCATGGTGGGTGTGTGTGCCTGTGGTCCCAGCTACTCGGGAGGCTGAGGTGAGAGGATGGCCTGAGCCTGGGAGGTTGAGGCTGCAGTGAGCCGTGATTGTGCCACTGCACTCCAGCCTGGGTGACAGAGTGAGACCCTGTCTCAAAAAATAAAAATAAAAAAGAAAAAATAAAAGCCTCTCTTCTAAAGGATCTCACAATCTATTAGAATTTAGAATTTAGTTTTTAGTTCACTTAAATTGAATGAGTTGATTTAAATTGAATAAACTCAAGATCAGTCCTAAATTGAAGACTGATCTTGCCTTTCTAGTTAGATTGTCTATAAGTCTAAGAGAGCAAAGTGCCTTTGAAAGCAAAAGCTAAATCCTATTTGAAAGTCGTATGGGAGACATGGAAACAATACAGAAATGATATTCTTTTATTGATTATTAACTTGTATTATATTTTAAGATCAAGGTATTTTCTTATTCAAAGCTGGATGAGTCTATGGCGATCTAGTTCAGATTTCTTATTTTCTAAACTAGAAAAATGCGACCTGGAGTGGTTTATCAATTTATCTAGATTCACATCATTTAGGGGGAAACTATAATTGGAAAATGGAGGCAAAGTGACTTTTAGTGTTTTTTTCTGCCACATTGTATTAAATTGCCTGTGTGTGACACCTCAAATTTATTCTTCTCCCTGCATCTTCTCCCTGTATCTTCACTACACTTCTGTCATCCCATTTAAGGTAGCTGCTATTTTCACTTACACAGAAGTATAATTTGTGGGTTAATCTGCAAATCCTGTCTAATCTTTACTCTGAAAACATATTAGTACAATTGTAAAAGCTTGGATAGGAAAAATTAGAGTCAAGAAGTATAGCCAGTCAGTTAAGTATTCATTTTTTGCTATTATCATGTACAAAGCAAGAGGATTGAACTAGGAAATTACCTTGCACTATTTGACATTGAAGAGATCAGTGCCCTGTCTCTCATGTATATCAGTTTTGATAATTCATAATGATGCTTTTGAAATTAATTTCTCATTAACTTAAATACTAAGTTTGGTCGAAATTTATTTCTGAAGTACAAATGAATGTTAAAAACATCTTTCTTTAAATTGTATAGAACTCTAGTAATGGAATGACATGTAGTTTTCAGTTAGCTCTCAATTTATTAAAACATTTGTTTTTATTAGGGCTTTTAAGGTACTGTATTACAATATGATAACTAGAAAGAGTAGCCACAGGATTTGAAGTATTCTGCTTTTAAGGGTATTAATACAATGAAATTTGTTTCTTTCTCATTCACAGTGGTTTACTTTGTAGAGTGAGTGCAGGAAATGATATGGCATGTCTCACTACTGATTTACTTACTGCCCTTGGCAAAATAGAACCTGTCTTTATTCCCTTGGTGTTAGCCTTTCGCTACTGGGCTAAGGTAAGTGAAAGAAAGGAAAACTACTTATTTATATTTTTAGACGGAAATGTATTTAATCTTCAAAATTAGGCCTTTTCTTGTACTGACATGTAACATCAATCATAACATGTGGGACAAAGTAGTTTTCTGTGCTAGACAGAAAGTGGTGTGGCAGGTTGTAATTTATGGACATAAAAATAAATTTTTATAGACACATACACTTACTGATATATTTTAGAATTTTTAATTGTCATGCTTTATTCTCCTTTTATGTACTATAGAATGTTCTCTTTCATATCGCATATGAGGCTCAAGTTTTCACTCTTATTGTAAGTTAAACTTGTAAGGTTTTACGATGTATATACGTTAAGATTCTTTTGTTGGCATATTTTTTTCCCCAGTCTCTAAGAATGCTATTCTCTTTCCTCTAAATCATTGATAACATGTACCAATTTCTGATTGGGCAACTGCTGAGCATTAGTTATTTAAATTTCCTAAATTAGAATTAATTTGTATGTCTGAAGGCTGTGGTTGCCCTGTGTCTATTTCTTTGGTGTGGGGATAGGGAGGAGTGGTTAGTTATCAATATCAGTCCAAATGACTAGAGAGAGACATTTTAGCTTTTTGTTTGTGTATTCCTGCCCCATCAGTAGAGTATTCATCACTTGTTAGACTGGTGATAAGTAAATTCTCAGTCGTATACAAAGAAAACTGATTAAGGGGATGGTGTTAGAGTGGTAACTTCATAGCAAAAATAGAGAAGTCTCTGGAATTTTTTGTCTGGGCTCTGTTTAGAGAATTGCCCCCATGCTTGAGGCAGCACCAGCTGGCCGAGTACGGAACAGTCTCAGAAAGCCTAAGGTTGGGGCTTCTTTATACTCAAGGCCTTTGTATTTGCTGTTTCCTTCATCTAGAATGTTCTTACCTTCGGTATTTAGAATGCTTCACTCTTTTACTTTTTTCAAGTTTATGCTCACATTGATTACCACCTGCCATACATAAATTTGTTGCAGTCTGTTCTGTGAAATTGTAAACTCTTTGAGGGCAGGGATTTTAATGTTGTTGTATTAATGGCTGATCCCCACTTCTGCTTATTTTACTGTGTCAGCATATAGTAGGCACTCAGTAAATATTTGTTGAATAAATGACCTAGTTTCTTCAGAAAGGAGTTGTGTTTTGTTTTTTTTTTTTTTTTAAATAGAGATGGGGTCTCATGATGTTGCCCATGCTGACCTTGAACTTCTGGGCTCAAGCAGTCCTCCCACCTTGCCCTCCCAGGTGCTGGAATTACTGGTGTGAGGCACTGTGCCTGGCCAGAAAGATTTTTAACCCATGGAAGTGAGTGGAGGCAGTAAAATAGGTTGAGGGAGGGTGACTACTTCCTCTCATTTATCTTATACTCTATGCCTAGCATACTATAGGAAATCAGTGCTATGAAATGGAGTAAACCAATTCCAGGTCTGGTTTTTTTTACTAAGTTTTTTTTTTGTTGTTTTTTGAGATGGGGTCTCTGTCACCTAGTGCTGGAGTGAGCGATCACGGCTCACGGTAGCCTTGACCTCCCAGGCTCAAGCAATCCTCCTGCCGCAGGCTTCCAGAGTAGCTGGGACCACAGGCATGTACCAGCATGCCTGGCTAATTTTTAATTTTTTTTTTTGTAGAGGTGGGTTCTCATTTTGTTGCCTAGGCTGGTCTTCAACTCCAGGGCTCAAATGATCCTCCCACCCTAGTCTCCCAAAGTGCTGGGATTACAGGTGTGAGCCACAGCACCCGGCTTTGCTAAGTCTTCAAGCAAGGTACTTCACCTATCTGAGCTTCAGTTTTTTTCACCTGGAGAGAATATTTTGGTAATGCTGTTAGATAATTCATGAGAATATATTTTAGGCTCGAAAATACTACAGAAACATAAAGGATGATGGAATACATAGCTGCTTCTGTGTTGGTACTTTCAAATTATGCCCTAATTTTTTTTGTGGTCATAAAGTCATGTCAGTTTTCTCCCAGACATTGTTCTACTCAGTAAAATAAGTAGTCTGTGTTAGAAGATTATAAATGATACTCAAATACATTCCTTTTATTTTGGAAAAAAATGTGGTCTATAAATATTGTTTCCTAAAGTGACTCTTGGAAAAGGTTGCTCGAAGTGTTTTAGTAGTTGATCCATATAGATTCTAAATATGCCAGTCAATGGACACTGAAACATATATTACAAAACTGGTTGTAGAGTGGTTCCTTTCTGTTTCCAACAGAATAACATGTCTCATTTTTGTCATTTGTGTTAGTTGCAAAGAAAGTTTTCTCATGGTATTCATTTTCTTAAGAAACTTGGAAATAATTCCTAGTATATTTTTCTTCTAAAGTTTTTTTTAAATAGCTTTGTTTTTCTTTAAGTTTTAAGCCATATTGTACATTATCTAGTTAAGCACACATTTTTCCATGATTTGGGGGTTCAGGACAATTCTAGTATATAATTTATTCTTATAACTGTGATATGAGATTGCAGTTGATTATTCTCTGGCTGTCTAAAGTAGTTATAGTCTTTGCATTTTAATAATAGGAAATAGTTTTCTAGATAAAGCTTCTTAACTCTAGGTGGCAGAACTCTTTAGCCTTATCATCAGTACATTATTAGTCAAGTTACCGGACTTAGAGCCGCTTTTTGTGGTTAATATAAGAATTGCATTTTAGCACTATTTGTCACCTGAAAGAGATATCTGGGTTTTAAGAGCTCTCTCTTAAACTGCCTTAATCTTGTTTATCTGTGAGATGTCTGGTAATGTTAGCAGAATGTATTAACAGTTCTTTATAGTTGCAAAGGAATTTTTGGTTAAGTTGACTTACTTATTAGGCAGTTTACCCTTGTCTTAATATTTTGGATAAGTGAGAGTTTATTCTAGTGGAATGTTTCAAACTCTTTTTTGACAAGTGTTTTTAGTTGTCTTTTATTTTGAGTTGCAATCTTAAATGTACCAAGATATTATACTACAGTATAATTACTCTATATTATTATTATCCTAAATCTTCATTGTCTACAGAAGAAAACAATGATTTAAAAATGAATCCAACCAATCCAGTATAGACCAATCGTATATAGATGCTACAATCTAAATGAAATGTAAGCAAATGAAATATATCCATGTATCAAAGGTTAATATGCCATGATCATGCATGATTTACTTCAAGATTATAAGAATGGTTTAATATCAGGAAGTCTGTTCACATAATTTATTATATTAACACATGAAGCAGAAAAAAGAATGCTAGATGCTGAAAGGGCATGTTCCCCCTAACAGAAACTTTTAAGTCAGCTAGAAATGGAAGTTTATGATGAAAGCCATTTATTAAAAACACACAAAAAACAAAGCCAAACAAGAAGAAACATCATTTAAGCCATATATGTTAAGATGAATATTGCAGAGAAGTTCACCATTGATGTACATTGTTTTGGGATTTTAGGAAATGCAATAAGAAAATGAAATAATTAATGTAAATATTGGGAAAATGATAAAAGTATCTCTTTGTGCTAATGATATGATTGTATGCCTAGAAAACCCTAGTAAAAAAACTACTAGGATTAATAAGAGAATTTAGTAAGATGACTAAATACAAGATAAATATACAAAAGTGAATGGCCATTCTCTGCCATAAAAATAACCTGTTAGAATGGAAATGGGGAAAAATATGTACCTTTATGACAGCAACATAAATTATAAAACACTAAGGAAGAGATTTAATAAGAAAGATATAAGAAGAAATTATATTATTGAAAGATGAAAGCAAAATCTGAACAAATCCATGGGTTCAGCAAACATTCGTTAAATGCCTTCTGTGTGTCAGACACTGTTCTAGAGGCTGGGAACATCTAACAGGACATACAGAGTCCTGCTTTCATGGTGCTCACATGCTTCTGGAAGAGTCAAACAGTAAAGAAATATATAAATAATAATATCTGCTAGAGCTTAGTGCTACAAAAATGAAATGATAGAATTAATGACATTACTCTGAATGGTCAAGAAAAGACTCGAAGAGATGATATTTAAGCTCAGACGGGTAATAGCCACATGAAAATCTGATGGAAAACTCTCCAAGGGACAGTTAGTCCAAAGCTTCCAAGGTGGGAATGAACTCAGGAGGAGCAAAAAGGAGGGCTGTAAAACTGCTTTAGTCAAGAGCATGCTATTGGCATAGAAATAGAAAAATAGATCTGTGGAACAGAATGGAATGCTCATGATCTAGTGTATAGATTTTATTAAATAGTGCTTTCACAACTGTATCTTACTGGAAGGAAATAATGTTGGACTCAGCATGGTAAATGCAAAAATAAATTTTACTTAAATGAAAATTTAAAATTTTAGAAGAAAAACGTAGGAGTATGTATATGTAAATAATGGGATAGGGAGATCTTTTTACTGTGATAGGATACCTAGAAGGTGTACAGTTGTCCTCAGTGTCCAGTGGTGGGGGGGATACCCCCAAGGATACCAAAATTTGAGGATGCTCAAGTCCCTTATACAAATTGTGT
This sequence comes from Symphalangus syndactylus, assembly GCF_028878055.3. NCBI lineage: Eukaryota > Metazoa > Chordata > Mammalia > Primates > Hylobatidae > Symphalangus > Symphalangus syndactylus. The sequence continues at coordinate 41,998,505 of NC_072434.2, read as the reverse complement.
GTTATTTGTATCTAACCTTCACATAGACTCCAACATACTTTAAATCATCACTAGATTACTTATAACATCTAATACAGTATAAATGCTCTGTAAATGGTTGTTGAACTGTATTTTTTAATTTGTATTTTTTATTATATTGCTATTTTTAGTTTTTAAAATTTAACATTTTAATTTTTTTCAGAGACAGAGTCTCACTCTGTTGCCCAGGCCAGAGTGCAGTGGTGCCATCATAGCTCACTGTAACCTTGAACTCCTGGGCTCAAGGGATCCTCCCACCTCAGCTTCCTGAGTAGCTAGGACTACTGGTGTGTGCCACTGTGCCTGGCATATTTTTGTTTTGTTTTGTTTTGCTTTTTCAAGAGCAGGGCCTTTGCACCTGGCGTTTAACAAATTTTTCAATTATATATATTTTTAGAGACGGAGGTCTTGCCATGTTGTCTGGGCTGGACTCAAACTCCTGGACTCAAGCAATCCTTCTGCCTCTGCCTCTTGAGTAGTTAGCTGGGACTACATCAACTGCAGGTGATATGTGTCCATCACCACACCTTGCAGTAAATAAATAAATAATTTTACTTAATGAAAAAAATGTATATATAAATTTTTTGATGGGGTGTTGCCCAGGCTGGAGGCGCAATCTCAGCTCACTGCAACCTCCACCTCCTGGGTTCAAGTGATTCTCCTGTCTCAGCCTCCCGAGTAGCTGAGATTAAAGGTGCCTGCCACTGTGCCTGGCTAATTTTTGTATTTTTAGTAGAGACAGGGTTTCACTATGTTGGCCAGGCTGGTCTCGAACTCCTGACCTTAAGTGATCCACCCACTCTGCCTCCCAAAGTGCTGGGATTACTTGCATGAGCCAGTGAGCCCAGCCTAAAAAATATTTTCAGTATGCAGCTGATTGAATGTGCAGATGCAGAACCCATTGATATGGAGGGCTGAGTGTCTGAAATAAGCATATTTAAACTAAAGCATAGTGAAAATTAAAAAATTTTATATGGTAAAATATATCATAAATAATATCAAAAGAAAAATAGTAGATTGGGAAAAATAACATCTTTCAAATGCATATATCAGATGTAAAGGGTTATTATCTAGTATTAAAACTCTTATAAATTGATGTATTGCATGAAAATAGAAAAACTGGCATAATATTTAATAGGCAATTTAGAAAAGAATAAATCCCAAATGGTAAACATACACAAATTTCATAATCTCTTTAGGGTCAAGGACATGCAAATTAAAGTAACCATCAGATATTACATTTCACCCATCCCATTGAAAATTATTGAAAATTATTTTTTAAGTGATAATACCTAGTGTTTGAAGGCGTGTATGCACTAGATAATACCTAGTGTTCGAAGAGGTGAACACACCTAGGTTCCTGGTGGAAAATACAAATTTTTGTAGTGATTTTGGAAAAACGATTCTTAACAATATATTTTAAGATTAAAATATATCACTCATTTTTTAATTTAACAAACATTCCTGGGAATACAGCTCATAGAAATAAGCACCAATACTTAGGAAACATGTATAAGGATGAACATTACAGCATTATTTGAAGTGGCAAAAACTGGGAACAACATGGGAATGTTCTTGAATGGGGGAACTATTATGTAACCATCCATATCATAGACTATAATTTAAGCATTTAAAAGAATGTGTTGGCTGGGCATGGTGGCTCATGTGTATAAATACCCAGCACTTTGGGAGGCCGAGCGGGGAGATCTTTTGAGCCCAAGGGTTCGAGACCAGCCTGGGCAACATAAGTAAAATTTATCTACAAATAGTCTACAAAATAAAAAAATCTGTCTACAAAATAAAAAAAATTAGCTGAGCATGGTGGTGCATGCCTGTAGTCTCAGCTACGTGGAAGGATCACTTGAGCCTGGGAGTTTGAGGCTGCAGTGAGTCGTGATCATGCCACTGCACTCCACCCTGGGCTACAGAGCGAGACCCTGTCTCAAAAATAAAATACCGTGTTAGATCTTGCTAATTGATTTAAAGGGACTTTCTTGATATATTGTTAAGGGAGAAGAGTAATATACAGAGAGGTGTCTATAATATACTATTTTGGTAAAATAATGTTGAAAAACTTAAACTTCTCCGTATACCTATATAGGAAATAGAAATGTATGTGTATTTGTATATGAGTATAGAAAAAGGCCTAGAAGAAGACATAGAAGGTTGTTAATTGAAGTAGAAGTAGAGGCAAGATGAGAAAATATTTTTAAAATGTATCCACAGTAAAATAACTACATATAATATTATTCCTTTTAACAAAAATATGTATCTTTGTATGAATTTTAAAAAGAATGAAAAAATGATCACCAACATTTTAATGGTTATTAGAATGATGATATTTCAAGTTATTCCTTATATTTTTCATTGTCATTTGAACTTTTTACAATGATTAGGGTAGGAAAAAACAAGCTAATTTTATCATGAAAATTAAGAAAGCTAAATGGTAGTACTTTTTTCCCCTTCATTTTGCAGTTGTGCTATATTGACTCCCAAACTGATGGTGGAATCCCTTCTTACTGTTTTGCTTTAATGGTGATGTTTTTTCTACAACAGAGAAAACCCCCTCTTCTTCCTTGCTTACTTGGAAGTTGGGTAAGCATGAGTTTATGATATATATATGCATATATATATATATATATATATATATATAGTTTGCTCTTGCAGAGAACTCTGCTCAAACATTTTAAGCTGGAATTCTGGTTTGTCTGTTTGTCCATCTTTTTTTTTTTTTAAATAATTTTTCCACTACCAATTTGGAATGCCTTTTTATATAGATTGAAGGCTTTGACCCAAAAAGAATGGATGACTTTCAGCTGAAGGGCATAGTAGAAGAGAAGTTTGTGAAGTGGGAATATAATTCAAGTAGTGCAACTGAGAAAAACTCAATTGCTGAGGAAAACAAAGCTAAGGCAGACCAACCAAAAGATGATACCAAGAAGACAGAAACAGACAACCAAAGTAATGCCATGAAGGAAAAACATGGCAAAGTAAGCCTTTTTGTTTTTGTTTTTTTGGCTTTTCTATCTGTAGAATTTGTGATGCCTTCGATTGAAGCTATTTTAATTGTAGATTGACCTTGAGCAAGCCTCTTGGCCTCATTTTCCTCATCTATAAAGTGAGGGGTTGATCTGGTTTAGTTTTTCAGTACCAAGATTCTGTAATGAATTTATGCCTTGTTTTGGAAAACTTGTGTTGTTTGAATCATGTCAAGATAAATCTGTCATTTTTCATCCAGACAAGGAAAATTTCCTTCAAGAGTTGGGCTCTGACCAGACTTCAGCATATGGGAATTTTGTTGCCAATTGGGTGGAGAAATAAAGCCTCTGTGCTGTAAGAGAGGGTAGCTTTGCTTATTTGATCATTCAGCATTCATTTATTAAGGACCTGCTATGTGCCAGGCATTATCTTGAGTGCTAGAGAACTAAAGGTACATGGATTATGTCCTTCAGAAGCTTGTAGTCTTCTAAATGGACAGATGCATTATTACAGAAATCTGAACATTTCTGAAATCATTGCTCTAGCTATACTGAATTATTTGTAGTTTCCTGATATACTTGCCTATTGTATTCAACTCTTCCACTTTCCTGGACTACTGTACACTCTCATCTCAAACCACTAATACTCTCAGCCAATGCTTGCTTATTACTTCACTGAGAACTTGCCATGTTCTTATCTAAAGTCATTTTCTTCACTTGTGTATTCAGTCTCATCCTTTCTTGTCTTTTCCAGAATATCACTCTAGCAATTATTCCCTCATAAATTACCAATTTTTCATTCCCTACAAAATCAAACATGCTCTTATTTCTCCCACTGTGAGAAAAATCTGACATCACTTTCCCTCCCAGCTATTCCTTTGCTCCCTTTTGCAGTGAAACTTCTTAAATGTCTGTATTTACTGTTTTTGATTTCTGTTTCCCGTTAACTCACACTAATCAGGCTTTGATATCACCCCATCAGTTTGCCAAAACTTGTATCATCAATGTCAGTAACCTCCACATTACTAAATCCAGTGGTCATTTCTCAGTTTCTGTTGTTTTTGATTTATTAGGAACATTTGCCAGTTAATTACTTCCCTCTCTGAAAATTTTGTTCACTTGACTTTCAGGACACCAGACCCATGGCTGGTTATTCCTTCTCAGTTTCCTTTGCTGGTTTCTTTTTTCCTCTGTAATCTCTTAAAGTTGAAGTGCTATAGTTCACGATCCCTTTATTCTTGTGTATGTACATTCCGTTGGTAATCCCATCTAATCCTGTGGATTTTAAGTACTGTCTGTATGATGATCACTGTCAAATTCAAATCTCCAGCCAGACCTCTCTCCTGACCACCATAATTGTATAACCAACTGCCCATTTACTGTCTCTACTTAGATGTCTAATAGATGTCTTTTTTTTTTTTTTTTCCTGAGACGGAGTCTCACTCTGTTGCCCAGGCTGGAGTGCAGTGGTGCAATCTCAGCTCACTGAAACCTCTGCCTCCCAGGTTCATGCCATTCTGCTGCCTCAGCCTCGCAAGTAGCTGGGACTACAGGTGCCCGCCACCACGCCCGGCTAATTTTTTGTATTTTTAGTAGAAATGGGGTTTCACCGTGTTAGCCAGGATAGTCTCAATCTCCTGACCTCGTGATCTACCTGCCTCGGCCTCCCAAAGTGCCAGGATTACAGGCGTGAGCCACCGCGCCCAGCCATCTAATAGATGTCTTAAACTTAATGTATCTAAACTGAATTCCTGATCCTCCCTTTAAACTTGCTCCACACTTAGTTTTTTAATCTTAATTGTTCGCACTGCATCCTTTCAGTTGCTTAATTAACTGAAAGGATGTTTCTTTTAGTTAACCTTGGAGTCATCCTTTACTCCTCTTTCATACCCCATATCAAGTCTTGTCAGGAAATCCTGTCATCTTTACTTCAATATATATCCAGAATTTGATTACCTCTCACTACCTCCACTGTTACCTTCCTGGTCCTAGCCACCATCATCTCTGGCCTGGGATACTACTATGGCCTCCTAAGAGGTTTCCCTGTGTCTACCCTTTCCTCTTATGGTCTGTTCTTAACAATCAGAACAGTTCTTCTAAAACTTAAGTCAGATCATGCGCTTCCCTCTCCCCACACTCAAATGCTTCAGTTGTTCCTCATTTCATTTAGATAACAAGCCAAACAGCCCTTCCTGGCTCTTTGCTTTCTTTCCTCTTCTACTCTTCCTCTCACTCTATCTTGGTTTTCTTTTTAAAACTGGTCTCATTCTTTGTGTGTTTGCACTGTTTCCCATTCCTACAGCACTTTTCCCTCTTCTTAAACCGTACCTTCTCAATAATTCTTATCCTGACTACTCTACTGAACACTGTAACCTTCTCTTGCTTCCACACTCCCATCCTTTTTAGCGTACTCAACTCTCTTTTTTTCTGTAGTACTTATCTTTTAAGTTACTATGTAATTTACTTATTAAATATGTTTGTTGTCTTTCCATAGAAAGTAAGCTCCATGAAGGCAAGGATCTTTGGGGTTTTTTTCCCTCAAAGATATATCCTAAGTGCCTAGAACACTGCCTTGCACAAAGTAGGCACTCAATGAATAGTTGCAGAATGGAATGTGAGAATGATTGTTTCATTGTGTTTATGCTGCCTAGTGGTTACTTTCAGCCAGGTTTCATCTAGCTAATTCTTTGGAATTCAGGTGTTACCTCTTCTGTTATGATTCCCCTGATTTAGAGGCCCATCTTAGCATGTAGCCCTTACTATAATTGTTAAATTGTCTCTCCCCCTTCTAATAGTCTATGAAGTAGGACCTTATTTAGGTGGCAGTATAGTATAGTGATTCACTGCATGGACCCAGTAGCCAGGTGGTCTTCTAACTATCCACTTCATGGAATAGTTAGAATTAATTGTTAATATATGTGCAGCTTTTAGAAGAGTGAATGGTACATGGTAAACCTTATGTATAAGTGTGAGCTTTCTTTATTTTATGATATTCCCAACAATGTCAGGGACATAGGAGGTTCTAAAGAAATGTTTGCTGAATGAAAGAATTAGTGTTTTTGAAAGCCAGGGCATTTGCTTATATTTTAAAATTAATTATTGGAAAAAGGAGTTGTAGTAGTTATGCAGTGGTTTGCAGCTTTGGCTGCACATGAAAATTACTTTAGGGAGCTTTAAAAATACCATGGCCTAGGCCGATAGGCTAGTCAATTATCAGAATCTTGGGAGGGGTGTAGAAGGTGGGGGTGGTGTGGAATTCAGGTATTAGTATATTTTACTGCTCTCCACATGATTCTAATGTGCAGCCAAGGTCGAGAATCACTGGTTCGGTGGAAAGAATGCAGAATTCCTAGGAGTCAGTAAACTGGGACTTTGTTCCCAGCTTTGCTTCAAACTGACTGCTTTTTGGCAAATTACTCCTTCATGTCTCAGTTTTTGAAAATGGGATCTCCAAGGTCTTCTCTAACTGAAAATCTGTTGATTTTATGGTTTTGTTAAGCTTAAATGAAAAGTGTTTTTTCTTTTGCAGTCTCCTTTAACATTGGAAACACCAAATTGGGTATCCTTGGGACAGTTATGGTTAGAGCTGCTAAAATTTTACACACTGGATTTTGCTTTGGAGGAATATGTCATATGTGTACGGATACAAGATATTTTAACAAGAGAAAATAAAAACTGGCCTAAAAGGCGAATAGCCATTGAAGGTGAGATGATATGTTGTATTTCATTTGGAGAATATTTTTTATGTGCTACTCATTATCTAATTCAGTGTTAATAATCCTTTGGCTTTGTAGCACTATATATATATGTCACTAAATTGTCATTCTTTATTTTTAATTTTTTTAGAGACAGGGTCTTGCCCTGTCGCCCAGGCAGGAGTGCAGTGATAGGATCATGGCTTACTGAATCCTCAAACTCATGGGTTCAAGGGATCCTCAGCCTCCTAAGTAGCTAGGACTATAAGCTTGTGCTACCATGCCCAGCTAATTTTTTTAATTTTTTGTAGAGATGGGGGTCTCACTGTGTTGCTCAGGCTGGTCTGGAACCCTTGGCCTCAAGTGATCCTCCTGCATTGGTCTCTCAAAGTGCTGGGATGATAGGTGTGAGCCCCCGTGCATGGCCTTCATTATTTATTTAGATTCTTTGTCAAGTCTATTATAGTTTTATAGAATTAGTATTTATTTAAAGATTTCTGCCATATATGGTTAAGGTCAGTAATTAGCATTTTTTAAATTCGAAAACTTTATTTTTTAATTATGCAAACTTACAGAAATACAGAAAAATATAAGTTATGAATACCATAAGATCTTTTTGAATAAATTTGTGTCATAAGATTATGAGAAAGTTTTCATTGTCTTTTAAAGTACCTCACCTAATAAATGTGGCTTCGCTAAGGAGAAAAATAAAAATTGATGTTGACAAAGTTTCACATCAGATCCCAAGACTATTAAGATCTTCAGAGATACAGAAAACAATAGAGTGGCTCCTCAATTCTTAATCAAAAATTTAAATTTCACAGCATTTCACTTACCTTTTGTAGATAAGAAATTGAATTTATGTCCGTTTTAGTCTGTTTAGCCTACATCTTATTCCATTCCCTCACTCCTGCTGGCCTTTTCTGCTGTGAGTTCAACCCAGAAATATTCTGAAATATACATGCAAACATTTATACACATCTTGTACTCTTATATATAGTAAATAAATGAGCTCTGAAGCCTTCCAGCCATAATTTATCTCTATTTTTTTCTTTCTTTTCCCCCCCTTTTTCATTTTCTTTGGGAAGTGAGGAAGAAAGTAGAAAAATCTTTTTAAAGCCTGTGGATTTAGATAGCAGCAAAAAGTAACAGATGCCCCAACTTTAACAGTTTGAAGCCTGGCCTGTTAATACCAAAAGATCTTCAGTAGTGGAGAGCATATGTATTGTCTTTTTGGTGCACTGTTCATTTTTCCTGGGGCTTGTCTATATTTAAGGCTTACAGATATTTTCAGAAATCTGCCATGTTAATAATAAGTATGCAGCTGTGTCAAGACTTTGCAGGGTAGTTATTTTTGACTGGATCGAAGTTTAAATATTGGATTAATTTTTACTTTTTTAGGTTTCTTGCTTTTTTGCTCTTTCTTCCTACTACTGTCTGTTACATATTATTACTATTATTTTGAGACAAGGTCTGGCTCTGTTGCCCAGGCTGAAGTGCAGTGGTGCAATCTCAGCTCACTGCAACCTCCGCCTCCCGGGCTCAAGCTATTCTCCCACCTCAGCCTCCTGAATAGCTGGGACAACAGGCGCATACCACCATGTCTGGCTAATTTTTGTATTTTTTTGTAGAGATGGGATTTATCTCACTAAAGTTAAATCTTAAAATCAGTTTTTTTTCAAGTTGAAGCCTTGAGAGTTTTAGGTTTTACTTGTTTATATTGCAAAGAGCATATAACTATATTAAAGAACACTATGACCTGGGCGCAGTGGCTCATGCCTGTAATCCCAACACTTTGGGAGGCTGAAGCAGCCGGATCACCTGAGGTCAGAAGTTCAAGGCCAGCCTGGCCAACATGGTGAAACTCCATCTCTACTAAAAATACAAAAATTAGCTGGGCATGGTGGCATGTGCCCATAGTCTCAGCTACTCGGGAGGCTGAGTCAGGAGAATCTCTTGAACCTGGGAGGCAGAGGTTGCAGTGAGCTGAGATCATAGCACTGTACTCCAGCTTGAGGGACAGAGCAAGACTCCATCTCAAAAGAAAAAAAAAAACTCCTTTTTCCACAATTTCATCATTGAAACTAATTACTTAGTTGGCCTTCTCAGCCATCCCATTATTAGTTACCTTATTATTAGTCTTGTTTATTTTTCCTTTTAGCTTTTTATTTTATGAGCGAAAGAAAAAAAATGTTGCAATTGTATTTCCTCCCATTTTCAGGAACTTTCGTTGGGAGTCTAGCTTAGAAAAACCCCTTAGGAAAATGTATTCTGACAATTTATCAGTTAAGATCTACTTGTATGAGCTTGGAAATGTAGTTTGTTAGTAGAGACTTAGCTATTTACCATTTTCTGTTTTGCTAGATCCATTTTCAGTCAAGAGGAATGTTGCACGGAGCTTAAACAGCCAGCTGGTTTACGAATATGTTGTGGAGAGATTTAGGGCAGCTTATCGGTATTTTGCCTGTCCTCAGACGAAGGGTGGAAATAAGTCTACAGTGGACTTCAAGAAAAGAGAGAAGGGGAAAATAAGCAATAAGAAACCAGTCAAGTCGAACAATATGGCAACCAATGGTTGTATTCTGCTTGGGGAAACCACAGAAAAAATAAATGCAGAAAGAGAGCAACCTGTTAAACATGATGAAATGGAATGTACATCACAGAGATGTATTATTGACAACAACAATTTGTTGGTAAATGAACTAGATTTTGCTGACCATGGACAGGACTCTTCATCTCTTTCTACCAGCAAAAGCAGTGAATTAGAGCCAAAATCAGATAAGAAACAAGATGATTTAGCGCCTTCAGAAACTTGTTTTAAAAAAGAGCTCAGCCAATGTAATTGCATTGATTTGTCTAAGTCGCCTGACCCAGATAAATCTACTGGAACAGACTGCAGGTCAAATTTAGAAACAGAGAGTTCACATCAGAGTGTGTGCACCGACACATCTGCTACCTCTTGCAACTGCAAAGCTACAGAAGATGTTTCTGACCTTAATGATGATGATAATCTCCCCACCCAGGAATTATATTATGTGTTTGATAAATTTATTTTAACCTCTGGCAAGGTAGGATACAGTTTGTAAATGATCTATAAGATTTTGTGGTTGTTGTATGACTATGTATATTTTTTAGATTAGAAATGTAAAAATAGCTATATATAGTGGTGACTTGTTTTGGAATGATATTTTGGTATGTATTTTACCTTTTGTGTTTTTCATATAGTTGCCTTTAAATAATGTATATAAAGCCTCAAAAGATTTCAGCATTCTATTACCAGTTGGTTTCCTTTACTTTCTCATGTATGAAAGGATTCATCTGATATTTCATGAAAATCTTAGCAAAGGTAGCCTGCATTTTAAATATTGCTTATTTTGTATTTGTTTCTTTTTTTCCCCAACAAAAGCCACATTCAAGCTTATTTTTATACATAAAATTTTTCTTCCCCCAAAAATAAAAGGTTTGTAAATTCTAATAGTATTCTACTTTAAAGATATTTTTAGAGGGGGGAAATATAAGCATACTAAAGGTAGTTGAGGGAAACTAAGATTAGTAGTCAAAAAAATGAAGAATCCAGATTCTGTTTCTGCTGCTGAGCCTCTGGATTTTGGCTTATCCTGTATGAATTACAGGAATCCAAACTTTTCTACTTTTTCTTTTCAAGTAAGATAGCATGAACTTATTATTACTATTATTTTGAGACAAGGTCTGGCTCTGTTGCCCAGACTGAAGTGCAGTGGTGCAATCTCAGCTCACTGCAACCTCCGCCTCCCAGGCTCAAGCCATTCTCCCACCTCAGCCTCCTGAGTAGCTGGGACAATAGGCTCATACCACCATGTCTGGCTAATTTTTGTATTTTTTTTGTAGAGACGGGATTTCGCCATGTTGCCCAGGCTGGTCTCGAACTCGTGAGCTCAAGTGATCCGCCTGCCTTGGCCTCCCAAAGTGCTGGGATTATAGATGTGAGCTACTGCACCCGGCCAGATAGTCTGAACTTTAAGTCATAAAGGAAATCATTTAAAATCATAGGAAAAAACCCATTGAACAGGAAGTAAGCAATAACTGCTTTGTGAATAAAACAAAGTTTTAACTGAATCACATTACTTCAAGTGCATTCCAGATAATTGAAATATCATTATTATTATCCATGTGAAAAAATGATTATACAGATCATTCATAAGCCAAGTAGAATATTAAAAAAAAAAAAAGAGAAGTCATCTAGCCTTATCCAGGCTTATTGTTTTATCAGTAATTATTGACAAGCTTTAAGATGTTTAACCTAATTATTAAATAGTATTGCCTATTTTTAAAAAATCTGCTTTATTAAAGTATGGCTAGCATTTAAAGAGCTATAGATATTTAATGTCTACAACTGGATGTGTTTGAACTTAAGTATATATATTATTATCACTGTCAATGCCACAAACCTATCCATCCATCAGCTCCAAAAGTACCCTCCGCTTTTTTTCCTTTTGTTTTTAGAGAGCTTAAGAGGTACCTTATTAGCAAATTTAAGAACATAATACAGTATTGTTAATCTGTACAGATTTCTAGAACTACTTTGTACAGATCTCTGGAACTTATTTATTTTGCATAAATGAAACTTTGTACCCTTTGACCAACACCTCCCCGTTTTCCCCTCCCAATAAGCAGTATTTCTTCATTCTGTATAAATATACATCTGTTGCATTTTATCTAGGTTGCAGTATTTAAGGCACATGGACTATTGAAAGCATCAAATAAATGGCAGGTTTTTAGAAAACTTAATTATATAACTTCAGTTTACATGTCTTATGCTTTATACTTTTTTTCCTGGAAACTTAGGGTAAGTACTGTTTCTCCAGTTTTCATTTTTACTATTTAAAGAGTTTCCTGCCTAAATATGTCATTTTTTAAAAAAAGCTTTGAAAAGGTGATAGAGATTCTTGTAGTACTGTTAATTAGCCCACAGTGCATCATTCTTACAAAGAGAGATTTCTTTATATAATTTGTATCAGAATTTATGGCTATATAAATGTCCAGGCTAACATTGGAGAAAGACACTTACAGGATGTAGGCATATTACAGTAAAGAAAAGAGTATTGGTGTTTTTTAAACATATGTGTTTGTTTCATTGAGTTGGCATAAATTTTTGTGTTTTAACCACTTGTTTGGTGTCCATTGAAATACATTTAAAATGGTTATATAGGGTTTGGAGTTCATTTTGTGGCTATTGAATAAGTTACTGTTCGTATGAAGCTAATTTATTTTTAGTGTTCAGTCTGCAGTTTGGTCTCTTGAGCAATTAATTTAATAAATTGAACCAACTAAGTGAGGGTTCTGTGATTCATTCAGAAAATAGAAAATGTTTGGAGTGAAATGAAAGGTGCACCTTAAAATTTCTTTATAACCTATTTTGTTAGATCTCAGTAAGTTAAAAATATAATGCATATATTTTCCTTTGGGAGCTGTTTGAATGAACTCATACTTTCTGCATCTCCTGGCATTTTCTGTATCTTCCATTTTCAGGTTAATTTAATCCTTGATATAATTTTAGTGGGGAAGAAAAAGTGGTTGACTCAAAAAAGTTTTTTGTAGCTAATACTGCATTTTAACAACATGTTTTTTTTTTTTTTAATTACCTCCTGAAAGCACAGGTTATCAAAATTGAGTTACATAAAAGATTTGTTTTGAATTCACTTCCTAAGTGATGATGTCCCTCAAAAGTTTATTAGATTAGATTTCTTTTTATCTTTGTGTAGCCACCAACGATAGTATGCAGCATCTGCAAAAAGGATGGCCATTCAAAGAATGATTGCCCAGAGGATTTTAGGAAAATTGATCTAAAACCTCTACCACCAATGACAAACCGATTTCGGGAAATACTTGATTTAGTATGTAAAAGATGTTTTGGTAAGTCTTTCATTACTACAAGTACTGGGACTAGATTCCTTCTTAGATATTAAATATTAATTTTCTGATTTAAAAACAGTTTGTTTACGTTTTGTTTTGCTAGAGGTTTTTGAATAGATACCCAAGCACAGATATTTACTAAATGACTGTTATGTGCAAGGCATCATGGTAAATGCCAAGGGGAATTGAGAGTCCACATATATTGCTTTTAAGGAGCTTAAAATATGGATATGAGCTGTCTAACATGGTAGCTTCTAGCCTATGTGGCTTTTAAATTTAAATCAATTAAAATTAAATTAAAAACCAGGTTCTTCAGTTTTATACTAGACATATCTCAAGTACTCAGTAGCTATATGTGGCTAGTGGCTGCTGCATTGGACAGCATTGATAGAGAACATTTTCATCATTGCAGCGTTCTTGGATAACACTGCTCTAGATGGATTAATATGGCATTTATGTAAATTGCCATAATTGGAAATAGAATGTGTTACATGCTATAGTAATGGTAAATGAAACGCAGTGTAAACAGTTTTATCTGGGGTGGATTAGAGGAATCAGGATTAATGATGTGATATTTGAGATGGACCTTGAGCTGCATTTTTAAATGTCAAAGACTTATGCATAAAACGTCAAAGATTATGCCTGTAATCCCAGCATTTTGGGAGGCCAAGGTGGGCGGATCATGAGGTCAGGAGTTCGAGACCAGCCTGGCCAACATGGTGAAACCCTGTCTCTACTTAAAATACAGAAATTAGCCGGGCATGGTGGCCGGTGCCTGTAGTCCCAGTAACTCGCGAGTCTGAGGCAGGAGAATCGCTTGGACCCGGGAGGTGGAGGTTGTGGTGAGCCAAGATTATGCCACTGCACTCCAGCCTGGGCAACAGAGTGAGACTCTGTCTTAAAAAAAAAAAAAAAAAAAGCATAGAGTGCGTAATTTGTTTGGGGGAATAATTGCCTTTGATTTGGTAGGGTATAAGAAAGACAATAGAGAGAGATAAGGCTATAAAGATATTTTGGGGAAAGTCCTGCATGCCTTTATTCAGCAAACGTTTACGGAGTACCTGGGAGTCACCTTTACTCAGCAAACATTTATGAATTACTTGCAGTGTCCAGGTAAGATAAAATTTCTGGTCATAACATTTAGTGCTTCATTGTAATCTCTCCCTTCTTCCCCATTTCTGCCTCCCACTTTTCTGCTTTTGTCACTATAGATAGTTTGCATTTTCTAGAGTTCTGTGTAAGTGGAATTATACAGAATGTATTCTTTTTTTGTCTGGCTTTTTTCACTCAGTATAATTACTTTGAGATTTATTTATGTTGTTGTGTATCAGTGGTTAATTTCTTCTTGTATCTGAGTAGTGTTCCATCGTATGTTTATACCACAGTTTGTTTATCCATTCACCTGTTGATAAATATTTGTCTCATTTCAAAATTTTGGCTGGGTGGGTCTGGGTATGGACATATGCTTTTATTTATCTTGGCTAAATACTTAGAATGGCTGGGTCATGGCACATGTTTTTTTAGCAGCTTTATTAAGATACAATTTACATTTACTTTTACTTATTTAGTCATTTATTTACCTCAATGTGGGCTCATAGATATTTGATACTTTGGGTTATAATTGAATATAATTTTCTTTTGTTCAGATTATTCTAGCTTTGGCCATTGGGAGCTCTTTTACTTGACTACCTAGTCCCTTTTATATATATCCGTCAGTGTGTGGTTTTTTTGTTTGTTTGGGTTTTAACACTTCCATACTTTCTGGCACTACAAGATGCTCCTGGCACTGCATGTATATTTTGTGCCTTACTCCTAGAATTGGACATTTGTCCAAGGAGCTGTGGTTCCTTCTATTGGAGAATGAGATTAGAAACCAAGACCCGAACACTAGATGTGCTTGCTGTTACTGGGCTGTCATTGCTTTGAGGCCATCTCAGAGCAAGAAAATACGTGTGTATATACTAATCTACGTATATAAACTTACTATAAATATTTCTATATGTAGCCGTCTATTTTTTTTTTTTTTCTGGAGACTGAATCTCGCTGTGTCGCCCAGGCTGGAGTGCAGTGGCGCCATCTCAGCTCACTGCAAGCTCCGCCTCCTGGGTTCCTGCCAATTCTCCTGCCTCAGCCTCCCGAGTAGCTGGGACTACAGGCTCGTGCCACCACACCTGGCTAATTTTTTGTATTTTTAGTAGACACAGGGTTTCACCGTGTTAGCCAGGATGGTCTTGATCTCCTGACCTTGTGATCCGCCCTCCTCGGCCTCCCAAAGTGCTGAGATTACAGGCGTGAGCCACGGCGCACAGCCTATATGTAGCCATCTTATCTGTATTAAACCAAACATGATTTCATAATGGTATATCCAACTCTAACTCATTACCACATGGCTCGTTTTAGCCACGCATATATGTAAACCCCCACTCCAACAGTGAGAAACCTGGTTCCCACCATCTATTATTCATTTTTTAAATTGTTCCATTTTAGTACATATGTATAGCAGTATCAGAACTGTTAACCAATACCCCTGTGGGAAACAGCTTTATTAACTAGAGTGCAGTGCTTATGTATGGTTTCTTTTGCCCTTAGTCTTATCAATTCCACTCATTTTCAAATTTACTTAGGTCAGCACCTTTCCCCCCACTCCCTCATGTGAAGTTGTTTCATACATTTATAATACAGTTAGATTATTTTGTTACAGTCTACATTACATCCTGAGATCCTCTGACCTCCTAGATGATTTTTTTTAAAATTGCATAGATTAAGGCTCACTCTTTGTGCTGCAAAGTTCTGTGGGTTTTGACAAGTGCATTGTGTCATGTGTCCACCATTAGAGTGTCATACAGAATAGTTTCACTGCCCTAAAACAAGTTAACAAATTACATTAATTTCGTTTATTTAACTCCCCTTCTGTGAGCACTGATAAACTGCATTTGTCTGTCGCCCAGGCTGGAGTGCAGTGGCGCAGTCTCGGCTCACTGCAAGCTCTGCCTCCCGGGTTCATGCCATTCTCCTGCCTCAGCCTCCCGAGTAGCTGGGACTACAGGCGCCCGCCACCACGCCCGGCTAATGTTTTGTATTTTTAGTAGAGATGGGGTTTCACCGTGGTCTCAATCTCCTGACCTCGTGATCCGCCCGCCTCGGCCTCCCAAAGTGCTGGGATTACAAGCGTGAGCCACCGCGCCCGGCCACTGCATTTGTTTTTAAAAAGCTGAATATTAGTTTAATTCATTATAACAAATTATTAATAAATTACTGCTTTGTTTCTGTTACTGTATTAACTTTTGGGGATAAGTCTGGAAGAGATAGGGAAAAAAAGACTTTGTTCTTAAGAAATATATGGACTTATTTGGAAAAATAAGATGAATATAAATGAAATAACTAGAAAACCAAAAGGACAAAATAAATTAGGTACTAGACTGTGGCACACAGTTTGAAGAACCAAAGAAGTGTGGAACTAAGGAGAGATGATTGAAGGCTGTGGTTAGGCAAAACAGTTTATAGGGAAGATAGAAATTTTGACCAGGCATTTGAGGGAACTGTTAAATTTGAGTGGGCCAGATGCCTAGTGTAGCAACATGAATACAGATCTTAACAGATGGGAAAATAAGCATGGATATGGAGGAGAGTGAAGAAGTAAATAGGTTTGTAGCTATACGGAAAATGATCATGTGAAATGTACATATATCTTAAAAATTATTTTTCTGTTTCATTTATTTTCGTTTCTTCCCCTGGGTTGCTAAACAGAAAAACGGTTTTTTTCCTTCTGTCTCCCAGACCCTTCCCCAGTAACATTTATGGTTTTAAAGTCAGAGAAGTCAACAAATAATGAACAAACTGTAAGTAAAATTTTTAGGGTAAAAACTTGAAGATGTTTTCAGATTCTGTTTTCCTTACATTGCTTTTTCCTTTTTTCTTCTTTTTATAAACCCAGATGAGTTATCACCACCTTGTTCTGAACAACACAACAGGGAGCAAATTTTAATTGGCTTGGAAAAGTTTATTCAAAAAGAATATGATGGTATGTCATAGGTTAAAAATTTTATTGCATTTTTGCTGTGGTCATGTAGTCTTGAGTTTCATTTATTTAAAAATATTTATTGAATGTTATCTGTTAAGTGCTATTTTAGTTGCTGGGAATACAGTGATAATAAAAGAGATGAAACCTCTCATGAAGCTTATGTTTCAAACGGGGAGACAAATAGTTGACTAATAAATATATAATATTATGTCAGCAAATAATACATGCTGTTAAAAGTGTAGGAGATAAAAGAATTGAAGTGATGGGGTGTTATGATAGGCCTCTCTCATAAGGTAGCATTTGAGCAGAATCCTGAAGAACATGAAGGAGCAAGTTATATAAATATCCAAGGAGAAAACATTGTTGATGGAACAAGACTAGATTATGTCTGGCATATTTGAGGAATAGCCAGGAAGTCAGTGTGGCTGGAGTGGAGTATTAGAGGTAGATTGTAATGTATAGAAGAGGTCAGAGAGGTGGTCTAGGGATTGAGTCATTAGTGCCTTATGGATATTGGTAGAAAGACTTTGAATTTTATTTTGAGTACCTAATGAGAATCTTTTAGAGGATTTTTAGTTAATAAATGACATGATCTGAGAGAATGGTTTGCTGAGCTATAAGACTAGAAGCAAGCAGAACATTTAGGAGGCTGCTGTGTGAGTCCAGAGTAGATGAGAAGTGGTCAGATTTGGGATATATTTTGAAGGTAGAACCAGTAGGATTTGCTGATGGAAAATGTGAGGTGTGAGAGAAAGAAAGAAATCAAGGATGGTTTCAAGGTTTTTGCTATAACAGTTACAATGGGTGGTCCTATATAACTGAGATGGCAAAGATAGCAGGAAGAGTAAGTTTTGGGCATGAGGATGAAGAATCAAGATTTTTGTGACTAAATATTTTAGAAAAGGATAAAAGTTTACTTTAATCAGAATGAATTTGTACTTTTACAAGATGACCCATTATGTGCTATATATTACATTTAAAAGTATTTGAAAACAGTATTTTTTAATTAAAAAATTATATTATCATTATTGTTTTTTAGAGACAGGGTCTCACTCTGTTGCCCAGACTGGAGTGCAGTGGCATGATCATAGCTCACTGCAGCCTCAAACTTCTGGGCTCAAGCAGTCCTCCTGCCTTAGCCTCCTAAGTCGTTAGGACTACAGGTGTGTGCCACCATGCTTGGCTAATGTATTTTTTATTAAGAAATTTTTTTTTTGGCCAGATGCGGTGGCTTACACCTATAATCCCAGCACTTTGGGAGGCTGAGGCAGGTGGATTACCTGAGGTCAGGAGTTCGAGACAAGCCTGGCCAACATGGTGAAACCCGTCTCTACTAAAAGTACAAGAATTTGCTGGGCGTGGTGGCACACGCCTGTAGTCCCAGCTACTCAGGCTGTGGCAGGAGAATCACTTGAACCTGGGAGGCAGAGGTTGCAGTGAGCCAAGATCATGCCTTTGTACTCCAGCCTGGGTGACAAGAGCGAAACTCTGTCTCAAAACAGAAATATATGTATATATATATATTTTTCATTTTTATTTTTTTTGAAATAGGATATTGCTCTGTCACACAGGCTCAACTGCTCAAGCGATCCTCCTACCTTAGTCTCCTGAGTAGCTGGGACCACAGGTGCATGCCACCACACCCAGCACATTATTTTTTGTAGAGATGGAGTCTCACCATGTTTTCCAAGCAGGTCTCAAACTCCTGAACTCAAGTGATCCACCCACCTCAGTTTCCCAGAATTCTAGGATTACAGGCATGAGCCACCGCACCTCGCCTTCTTTTTTATTTTAAAAATTTTTTATAAAGACAAAGTCTCACCATGTTGCCCAGGCTGGTCTCAAACGATCCTCCCACCTTGGCTTCCTGAAGCACTGGGATTATAGGAGTATATAAAGTATTGACCAAATCTAAGTCTCTATTATATAAAACTCATGCTCAGTTTTGTTTGCTGATGAGTATAGCTTCTTTTTTGCCTCTCAGCTATCATTGAAATTTCAAGTAGAGCATCAGAACTGGATGAGGGTATGAAGTTTTGAAGGTACAAAGTGTCCTATAAATGTGTAGTCTACTTTAGAATTAATAGGAAGAGCCAGGCCCAGTGGCACACACCTGTTATCCCAGCCACTTGGGAGGTTGAGGTGGGAGTATTGCTTGAGGCAAGGAGTTCAAGACTGTAGTGTATAATGATTGTGCCTGTGAATAGCCAGTGCATTCTAGCCTGGGCAATATAGCAAGACCCTGTCTCTAAAAAAAAAAAAAAAAGTAATAGGAAGAAAAATCCAATTCTGTTAAACCATAGCTTATTTGAAATGGTAGCTGTTATTGGATGACACTGAGTCTGAAGTGTTAACCGTGTCATAATTTATATCAAGTGGACTATAATCACCCATTTTTGGAAGAGAATCATATACTAAGGTGATATTTGTAAACCTACATGAATTGTGCTTTGAAAGAACTAATTTATTTTTAAGAGGGCAGTCCTCAAATATTGATCTTAACTATTGGTAGTGATGTCGAGAATGTATAAAAGCAGATGGATTTATTACGTAAGTCGGAAAAAGCTAAAAGTCTCAATGATTGTTTGGATGTGGACATTGAGAGAGAGATATTAAGGATTGCACCTGTATTTCTGATGTGGGCAGCTGAGTACATGATGGTACTATTTGCTAAGAAGAGGGATAATAGAAATAATAATAGACTTGGGGCAAAGTTGATAGTTCAGACATGTTGAATTTATGATGTCTATGGAAAATTGGAAAAAGCAGTTGGGTACATCGGTATGGGAACTTGGGCAAAAGCTTGGGCTCAAGATGTTTTGGAATTTCTCAGTATTTCTTCCAGTGGTAGGTAATTTAAATC
This sequence comes from Symphalangus syndactylus, assembly GCF_028878055.3. Lineage (NCBI taxonomy): Eukaryota > Metazoa > Chordata > Mammalia > Primates > Hylobatidae > Symphalangus > Symphalangus syndactylus. Next base: position 41,979,038 of record NC_072434.2, on the reverse strand, counting down.
ATAGAAATGGACAAGAGCATGTTGTATTAGGTCATTAGTAGATAACAGAAGACTCCTCCTCTCTGCTTACAATAAGGCTTTGGACTTTGTTTTCCTTTGCTTAGAAAAGGCAAGGTTGTGCTTATTTGGCTCTTCTAAGAATGGATTTGGATTTCGTGATAGTGATCTGGATATTTGTATGACCCTGGAAGGCCATGAAAATGCAGAGGTAAGAGTGTTTGGAAAGCATTATGTAAGTTTATTTTCTCCCAATGACGATTCTATGTTTATTTTTGTATGTGATATTGATAAAAATGTGGTATCACTCTTTGTATAAATATATTAGCAAAATAAGTGTTTGAAATATGAAAACAGTAGCATTTTCAGTTTAGAAGACATTGAACTCTTAAGTAAAACTGTTCCAGTAATTTTATGATACAAAAACCATGTCACTGAGAGTTACAAGTGATTTGTAATGAATTTTGGGAAAAAGTTAATATACCACGAAGTTGGAATTTTTTCACTAGAACCAATGGGAAGCTGATGCGTCAGTTTTGTAGTGAACATTGATCTTTCATACTTTGTCTTCTCATATCTCTTTCATTAGATGATGTCTTTGCGTTACTATAGGTAGTAAATATAGGTGGTCATCTAATTTATAATTGGTTTTGTTTTAAAAGTTAGTTATAATTTTTGACCACTAACATAAAATTTTTTCCATAGAAGCAATGTTATAAATGATATGCTAAGGGCTGGGCGCAGTAGCTCATGCCTGTAATCCCAGCACTTTGAGAGGCCAAGGTGGGCAGATCATGAGGTCAAGAGATCGAGACACTCTTGGCCAACATGGTGAAACCCTGTCTCTACGAAAAATAAAAAAATTAGCTGGGCATGGTGGCACGCCTGTAGTCCCAGCTACTCAGGAGGCTGAGGCAGGAGAATCGCTTGAACCCGGGAGGCGGAGCCTGCAGTGAGCCGAGGTCGCACCACTGCACTCCAGCCTGGCGATAGAGTGAGACTCCATCTCAAAATAATAAATAAATAAATAAATAAATAAATAAATAAATAAAATGCTAAGATAGCTTTTAGAAACTCATTTTGGGCGGGGAGGAGAACTAACATTTATTGAGTTCCCAGTATACACTTTTACATACATTATCTCATTTCATTCTTACAACCACCTTCGAGGTAGGTATTATTTCCCCCATTTTACAGATGAGGAAACTGAGGCTTTGAAAGATAAACTGACTTGTCCAAGTTCACACAGCTAGTAATTGTTGGAGCCGGGATTCGTAACCCAGGTCTGTCTGACTCCAGAGTTCATGCTCTTTCCATTGTATCTCACTGCCTCTCTGTAATTTTTTTAACCCATAATGTAGCTGAAATATAGTACTAATAGTACTGTAGAACCTAACCACTGCTTTCTGAAACTGATAGCTTTCTGAGTTCCACCGTGAGATGCCAGGAGCAGACCTTCCCCAAGTGCAATTTCAGCAGTAAGAGTGGGTACTTACGCTTTCCTTTTTTGTATACCAGGCCTTAATAGTGGGAAGGAGATTGTCCAAGCTCCAGGGAAGAAAAAGACTGATTGGACAGGGAAGAAGTGTCCCAGGCCTTCTCAACAGCAACTAGCAAAGGAGGGTATCCTTGTAGATGTTTAGTCCTTTACCAGCCTAGCTATTGTTATTTATGTTTCAAAATGAGGGACTGCTTGCAAGATTGGGGTGAGGCCCAGCTTCTGGCATCTGTAGTGGTGTCAGTATCGCCTCTGTTACGTTATAAAAGAATTCAGCAGAATAGTGTGCTTTTCTAAAATCATTCTTTTGAATGGTAGTTTTGAAATTGTTAGACCCGGAGTAAAGATGGCAGTGATGACTTATTTCTGGCCATAAGAATTTGCTTCTGGTGTCTTAACATCTTGTTTTATAAAGAAACTGAAAAGTTGCAAGTATTTTATTTGTTCTCCTTTACTTAAATTCTGCTTAGAGCCACCTACTTGGAAAGTGGCTGCCCTTCTCCATTCTGAAGAGTAAGAATTGAGGGAATAGGAAAAGATTTTTATACCCAGGAAAGAGGTTAGAGTTTTAGATATCTTCTATGTAAAATTTATTAAACTTCTAATCACTAAGGGTTTGTATATTATATATAATCTGTGCCATTCCTACTGGGAAGTTGAAACAATGAAAATAATAAATCATTTTCTTTCAGATGAGCCATAATTGAAACTTTTAAGATTTAGCATAATTGTATCCTTGGATAACAAAGAGAAAAATTACCTTCTTTGTTAATTTTATCGTACGTGAATTAGTAACTAATGGTTTCTTTGAAATCCTTTGGTTTAGCTGCAATGGCTCCTGCTCTCATGTAGCTAAAAAGAACATGTTGGAAAAATGCAAGTGACTTTATTACTCTTGGGATTGATGTTTATACCCTTCAGCTATTTCCAGTTAATTTTTAATGCCATAATCATTATGTATTATGATTATCATTACCATACCAACTCTGCTGTCTCTGGTTTTTACAACAGTAACACATTTAAATTTACAGAGGTAAGAATTTCCTTGGAGAAATAGGTGCTGGTGATAATAGGAGTATCTTTCTTTTCCATATGAACATAATTATAATAAATAACTCACAGATTTAAAGGCTTATTTTGTGCCTGGCATTCTGCTGAGTGCTTTACATACATGTCTCATGTAATCCTCCCAACAGCTCTGCAGGACAGGAGTTTATGATTATCTTGATTTTATAGAATAGTGATGTAATGCTCAGAGAGGTTAAACATCTGGTTAGTCACACAGCTAATCAATACTTAGTTTAAGATTTGAGACCGGGCGCTGTGGCTCACGCCTGTAATCCCAGCACTTTGGGAGGCCGAGGCGGGTGGCTCACGAGGTTGGGAGATCGAGACCATCCTGGTGAACACGGTGAAACCCCGTCTCTCATAAAAATACAAAAAAATTAGCTGGGCACGGTGGCGGGTGCCTGTATTCCCAGCTACTCGGGAGGCTGAGACAGGAGAATGGCATGAACCCGGGAGGCAGAGCTTGCAGTGAGCCAAGATAGCACCACTGCACTCTGGCCTGGGTGAAAGAGCGAGACACCGTCTCAAAAAAAAAAAAAAAAAAAAAAGATTTGAATCCAGGTTTGTCTCAATTCAGAGCCTATGTACTTACTTAATCAGTATATTGTTTTACCCTCACCAAACTCACCTCTATTTGTTTATTCACTTATTGAAAACCATATTCTTCTCCTGACTTTGTGCTTCTCGAACTTTAATCTGCATGTGAATTACCCTGGGATCCTGTTAAAATGCAGATTATGATTTAGTAGACTGGGGAGGGTCCTCAGATTCTGCATTTCTATCAAGTTTCCAGATTATGCTGATACTGTAGGTCTATGAATCACTTACTTGGAGTAGCAAGGTTATTATAGAGCTTTATGGCTGGGAATTGTAAATGCTACTATTAAATGCCTAGATTAAAGTAGAATTTGCACAGGGTGAAATTGAGTCAAACTTTTATTTATTTGATTTGTTTTTTAGAAATTAAATTGTAAGGAAATAATTGAAAATTTGGCAAAAATTCTTAAGAGACATCCAGGTATGAATTTTAAATCTTATCTTTAAAACAAAAGAAGTTTTTTTAGCATATATGAAAATTATTTAACCTACTGAAGTCTTTTTTTTTTAATTAGGTTTAAGAAACATTTTGCCTATAACTACTGCCAAAGTGCCTATAGTAAAATTTGAACACAGACGAAGTGGGTTAGAAGGCGATATCAGTTTATATAATACGTTGGTAAGTTTATCCTTATGGGCCATGTATATACTTTTCATTTTAAAACTTTACAGATTACTGACTCTACCTTTATGTTTAAAACTTTCAAACGTGAACAGTACAAGGAAAAAGTATTTTACTAGTTATCTTGATATTTCCTTCAGATTGAAGGTCAGTTTTTGTTTGACTCATTAATAGGTATTTTACATTTTACATTTATATATTTTGTATTTGGAGTGTATTATATTTTTAAGTCTGATTTGTAGTTTAATTTTAAGAAATTTGAAATCCTTTCAAATATGTAATTATTTTTCAGGCTCAACATAACACAAGAATGCTAGCTACTTATGCAGCTATTGATCCTAGAGTGCAGTATTTGGGATATACTATGAAAGTGTTTGCTAAGGTATTTATGAAAAAATTAATGATCTGCTTTGTTCATGATAATTAAAGTGAAACGTAACTAATGTCAGATTTGTGAAAAATTTTGTCTCAGTTTTGTTTATCTGAGCTTTTAAAAAAGAAACTTTCAGTATTACATAGGTTGAATTGATACCTATCAGAGTAGGGTGGCTCTGTCTTTTTTTCCTGTATGTGTTCTATTCCCATGTGCAACTGACTAGTCAGTTTCTCAGCAGTAACATTTCTTAATGCAGTGGTTTTCAGCCCCAGGCATGGGAGTTGGCATATCATCCTAGTTAAGAATTTCTGGGTTAAGAAATCTTATATTTGAGTTGAGTGATAAATTTTTCTGACCCAGAAAACAAAACAATACCAATAATACCTTATGCTTCTCCTATTATAACACTTGTTATGACATTGAATTTAGTTTTCTCATTCTTTTGCTAAATGTGTAAACTAGATGAGAACAGGGACCTCTGTTTCCCTAGTTCATTGTAGTGCCTGCTTTATGGTAGCTGCTCACTAGAATGTGTTAGTGGAAGAGTTTTAGTAGGGGAGAAACTTGGTCAGGTTTTCATTTCATAAAGCTTCCTCTTTCTAATAGGAAGGCTGTTGTTGTTGTTGCTGTTGTTGAGATGGAGTCTCACTCTGTCACCCAGGCTGGAGTGCAGTGGTGGGATCTCAGCTCACTGCAACCTCTGCCTCCTGGGTTTAAGCGATTCTCCTGCCTCAGCCTCCCAAGTACCTGGGATTACAGGCAGTCACCACCATGCCTGGCTAATTTTTGTATTTTTAGTAGAGACGGGGTTTCACTGTATTGGCCGGGCTGATCTCAAACTCCTGACCTCAAGTGATCCTCCAGCCTCGGCCTCCCAAAGTGCTGGGATTACTGTGCCTGGCTGGAAAGCATATTTTTAAAGATATTCCTGTACATGTCTTTCTAGACAAGAGTGTATCTTAGAAAAGCATTCAGGCACATACTACATACAAGACTTGATATGCCTACTTTTCTAGATTCACCTAACAAGGTAACTCTAACATGACAGTTTTGTTATAACTACATAGAATTCTGTTAATGAAATCACCCCTTTCCCCTTTAAATATAGATATAAGCTAAATCCTTGCTCAAGGGAAGAAGTCTCTGAAGATTCTTTCAGGTTGCATTCCCCCCCTCCCCTCCCCCCTCCCCCCTCCCCCCTCTCCCCTCCCCCCTCCACCCACCCCCCTCCCCTTTTTTTTATTTTTATTTTAATTTTATGTTTTTTTGAGATGGGATCTTGCTCTGTTACCCAGGCTGGAGTGCAGTGGCACAGTCTCGGCTCACTGCAGCCTCCATCTCCTGGATTCAAGCAGTTTTCCCTGCCTCAGCCTCCAGAGTAGCTGGGATTACAGGTGCCTGTTACCACGCCTGGCTAATTTTTGTATTTTTAGCAGAGACAGGGTGTTGCCATGTTGGCCAGGCTGGTCTTGAACTCTTGACCTCCTCCGCCCGCCTCGGCCTCCCAAAGTGCTGTGATTAGAGGCGTGAGCCACCGCGCCCAGCCTTTATTTTTATTTTTGAGGCAGGATCCCACTCTGTTACCCAGGCTGGAGTAAAGTGGTGTGATTACAGCTCACTGTAGCCTTGACCTCCTGGGCTCAGTTGATCCTCCCACCTCAGCCTCTTGAGTAGCTGGGACTACAGGCATGTGCCACCATGCCCAACTATTTTTTGTATTTCTTTTTTTTTTTTTTTTTTTTTTTGAGACGGAGTCTCGCTCTTTCACCCAGGCTGGAGTGCAGTGGCGCGATCTCGGCTCACTGCAGGCTCCGCCCCCCGGGGTTCACGCCATTCTCCTGCCTCAGCCTCCCGCATAGCTGGGACTACAGGCGCCTGCCACCTCGCCCGGCTAATTTTTTGTATTTTTAGTAGAGACGGGGTTTCACCGTGTTAGCCAGGATGGTCTTGATCTCCTGACCTCGTGATCCGCCCGCCTCGGCCTTCCAAAGTGCTGGGATTACAGGCGTGAGCCACCGCGCCCGGCCTATTTTTTGTATTTCTTGTAGAGATGGGGTTTCGCCATGTTGCCCAGGCTGCTGTTGAACTCTTGGGCTCAAGCAATCCACCCTCCTCAGCCTTTCGAAGTGCTGATATGACAGACATGAGCCACCATGTCTGGCTTCCTTTTTTTTTTTGAGACGGAGTCTCTCTCTGTTGCCCAGGCTGGAGTGCAGTGGCGCTATCTCGGCTCGCTGCACGCTCCGCCTCCTGAGTTCACGCCATTCTCCTGCCTCAGTGTGCTGAGTAGTTGGGACTACAGGCGCCCGCCACTGCGCCCAGCTAACTTTTTGTATTTTTAGTAGAGACGGGGTTTCATCATGTTAGCCCCTTGTTCTTTTTTATTTGTTTTTTATTTATTAAAAAATGTTTTTCCTAACCACGAGACCATCAGGGGACTTCGTTCTTTTATAATGGCTGCATACCATTCCATTTTGTGAATAGTGCTTAGTTATTTTAAACCTGTGCTTTATTGATGAACCTAAAACTATTTCTGATTTTTTGCTATTATAATAGTGCTGCAATTAAAAAAACCTTAGTCATTTCACATATTTTTTGGCATGTTTGCAGGGTACATTCTTAGAATAGGACTGCTGGTTCAAAGAAAATGTGCTTTTGTAATTGTGATATTGTCAAATATTCTTCATAGTGTTTGTATTAATTTACACTCTCACCTGCAGTGTGTGAGAGTACCTATTTCCCCACATCATGTATAGTAGTTTTTTGTTTGTTTGTTTGTAAGATGGGGTCTCACTGCATTACCCAGGCTGGTCTTGACCTCCTGGGCTCAAGCTTTTCTTTCACCTCAGCCTCCCAGAGTGTTGGGATTATAGACGGTGCAGTTTGTTTTTAACCCAATTTAACCCAGTTCTATGGGTTAAAAAAAAATGATGTGGCAGAATGTTTAATATACTTCTGCATGGAGTAAGACTCTGAAGTTTTGTTTTCAATCATGTTGTTTTTTAGCGATGTGACATTGGGGATGCTTCCAGAGGAAGTTTATCTTCATATGCATATATCCTTATGGTGCTGTACTTTCTGCAGCAGAGAAAGCCACCAGTTATCCCAGTTCTACAAGAGGTAGGTGTTTAAGAAAACTATAGAGGAGTTTTTTTGAAAACAATAGATCTAAACACAGGAGATTTTGCTTGGTTCATGTCATCGTGAAGGATTTTTCCATCATGGATGTCCTAAGTTTTCTCTTTCCATTAATGCTATAATTAAACAATGAATCTTTTTGTAAAATTTATTATGGGAGAATATAGACTACCAAAAGAATATTAGATGAACAGAACCATTGAATATCTTTTGTAATGTTTTTAAATTTTACAGTCTTAGAGTGCTGTGGATGATTGTGAAGTTCTTGTAGCCAGCCATGAACTCATATATTTTATAGTCTCCAAGATGCAAGTACACAAGTTTCTTCTTTCTAGAATATTTTCCCTCCTGTTGCCTGGCAATGAAGATTGATTTATTCTTATGTATACTTTGGTCAACCTTGTGAATTGGTTTAGAATGAACCCAGGGAAACTCTTCCTTATCTCTTCTGAAGTCATATTAATTACATTAAACATAAGAATGTACATTGAAAGAAACAGATTATACTTATTCACTCAGAATTGGTGACTTATAAAGTTCATTTTTGTAGTCAATTTATACTCTCTGAAATTGGTACAAAGGAGATATTAATCATCCGTCTGTTCCTCCTGATTCTTGGCACAAAATAGATTTGTAGGCGTTAGGGAGGATCCAATTCAAATTTTTTAGACTGGTGACTATTTTTAGTTAGGAGACAAGCGTCAGACTTGGTTGGAAAAGTCACATATTCTGGTTTCACGTAAATTTTGATAGTTATGGCAAAGAAGAAAATCACAAAATAGGCCAGGCCCGGTGGCTCACGCCTGTAATCCCAGCGCTTTGGGAGGCCGAGGTGGGCAGATCACGAGGTCAGGAGATCGAGACCATCCTGGCCAACATGGTGAAACCTCCTCTCTACTAAAAATATAAAAATTAGCTGGGCGTGGTGGTGTGTGCCTGTAATCCCAACTACTCGGGAGGCTGAGGCAGAATTGCTTGAACCTGAGAGGCGGAGGTTGCAGTGAACTGAGATCACACCACTGCACTCCAGCCTGGTGACAGAGAGGGAGAGTCCGTCTCAAAAAAAGAAAAAAAAGAAAAATCACAAAATTATAAGCCATATAGTAGATGTCAGATAGCCTTACTAAGTTTTAAGAAGTTCTAATGAATATATATAGTTTTACCAGCGTTTCCTTCCCTGTTTTAAACAACGAATGGGAATCCTTTCCTAGCCAAAGATTTAAGTTGCTGAATCTGTGTTGGGTGATGTATGTTTGGGTGTGTTTTTAAAGTATTTTTTCAGAGCACTTTTAAGTTCACAGCAAAATTGAGAGGACGGTAAAGAGTTTCCAACATACCTCCTGTACCCACACATGCATAGCCTCCCCCATTATTAACCCCACCAGAGTGGTACATTTTTTACAACTGATGAACCTCCATTGACATATAATCACCCCAAGTCCATAGTTTGCAATTAACATTTATTCTTGATGTTGTATATTCTAAGGGTTTGGACAATATATAATGATGTACACATTTTATCATAATCAATGATACATCAATATATGCCATTACAGTATCATACAATTTTCAGTGCCTTAAGAATTTTTGTACTTGGCCTAGTCATCCTCCCCTCAACCCCTGGCAACCACTAATCTTTGTGCTGTCTTCATAGTTCTGACTTTTCCAGAATATCATATTGTTGGAATCATACAGTATGTAGCTTTTTCAGATTGACTTCCATCACTCAGTGATATGTGTTTAAATTTCCTCCATGTCTTTTCATGGCTTGATAGCTCATTTCTTTTTCTGTTTTTTTAATTTTTAAATGTTCAGACTTTTTTGTTGAACCTGTAAATCTATTTTATCTTTTTTTTTTTTTTCTTTTTTTGAGACACAGTCTCACTCTGTTGCCCAGGCTGGAGTGCAGTGGCACGATCTCAGCTCACTGCAACCTCCACCTCCAGGGTTCAAGCGATTAAAGCGATTCTCTTGCCTAAGCCTCCTGAGTAGCTGGGATTACAGGCATGCACCACCATGCCCTGCTGATTTTTGTATTTTTAGTAGAGTGGGGTTTTACTATGTTGGCCAGGCTGGTCTCTAATGTCTGACCTCAGGTGATCCACCCGCCTCGGCCTCCCAAAGTGCTGGGATTACAGGCATGAGCCACCATTCCTGGCCTATCATTTCTTTTTAGTGCTCAGTAATATTCCGTTGTTGGGATGTACCACAGTTTATTCAGTCATATATGGAAGAACATCTGTGTTACTTCCAAGTGTTGGCTATTAAGAATGAAGCTGTTACAGACATCTGTGTGCAAGTTTTTGTATGGACATAGTTTTCAAGTCTTTTGGGTGAATACGAAGGAGTCACATTGCTGCATCATACGTACGAGTATGTTTAGTTTTGTAAGAAATGGCCAACTGTTTTCCAAAGTGGCTGTACCAGTTTGCATTTCTACCAGCAATGTGTGAGAGTTCCTGTTGCTCCACATCCACCCAGCATTTGAGTACTTGTCCATGTTCCAAATTTTGGCCATTCTCTTAGGTGTGTAGTAGTCTTTCTTTGTTTTCTTAGGTGTATAATTGTCTGTCCGTCCGTCCGTCCATCCTCCCTCCCCCTCCCTCCCTCTCCCTCCCTCCCCCTCCCTCCCTCCCTCCCCCCACCCTCCCCCCACCCTCCCCTCCCTTCCTCTCCCCCCGCCCTCCCCTCCCTTCCTCTCCTCTCCCTCTTTTTTTTTTTTTTGTTTTTTTGAGACGGACTCTTGCTCTGTCGCCCAGGCTGGAGTGCAGTGGCGCAATCTCGGCTCACTGTAAGCTCCGCCTCCCGGGTTCACGCCATTCTCCTGCCTCAGCCTTTCCGAGTAGCTGGGACTACAGGTGCCTGCCACCACGCCCGGCTGATTTTTTTGTATTTTTAGTAGAGATGGGGTTTCACCGTGGTCTCGATCGCCTGACCTCGTAATCCGCCCGCCTCGGCCTCCCAAAGTGCTGGGATTACAAGCGTGAGCCACCGCGCCTGGCCTTTTTTTTTTTTTTTTTTTTTTTTTTTAAGATAGTGTCTCACTCTTGTTGCTGCCCGGGCCGGACTGTAGTGGTGTAGTCACAGCTCCCTGCAGCCTCAACTTCCCAGGCTAAGGTGATTCTCACACCTCAGCCTCCTGAATAGCTGGGACTACGGGTGCACACCACCAAGCCCAGCTAATTTTTTATATATTCAGTAGAGATGGGATTTTGCCATGTTGCTTATTAGGCTGGTCTCGAACTCCTGGGCTCAAGCCCACCTCGGCCTTTCAAAGTGTTGAGATTACTTTTAATGGCAAAACCGCAATTACTTTTGCATCAATCTAATATTTTGTTTTATTTATCTATTTATTTATTTTTGAGAGAAGGTCTTGCTCTGTCGCCCACGCTAGATTACAGTGGCACAATCTCCAGTCACTGCAACCTCCACTTCCTGGGCTCAAGTGATCCTCCTACATAAGCCTCCCAAGTAGCGGGGATTACAGACATGAGCCACCATGTCTGGCTAATTTTTGTATGTTTTACAGAGAGAGGGTTTCTCCATGTTGCCCAGGTTGGTCTCGAACTCCGGGCTCAAGTAATTTGCCTGCCTTGGCCTCCCAAAGTGCTGAGATTACAAGTGTGAGCCACCTCACCTGGCCATTGTTGTATTCTAATTTGCATGTCCCTGATGACATTATGTGGAAATCTTTTCATGTGCTTATTTTGCCATTCATATGTCTTCTTTGGTGAGGTTCTTTGGTCCATTTTTTTAAACAGGTTATTTTCTTACTGTTGAGTTTAAGGAGTTCTTTGTGTATTTTGAATAATAGTCCTTTATCAGATGTGTGTTTTGCAACTATGTTCTCCATGTCTGTGGCTTTTTTCTTCATTCCCTTGACATTGCCTTTTGCAGAGCAGAAAATTTTAATTTTAGTGAAGTCCATCTTGTCAATTATTTCTTTCATAGCTCTTGCCTTTGATGTTGTGTCTAAAAAGATATCACTATACTCAAGGTCATGTAGATTTTCTCTTGTGTATTCTTCCAGGAGTTTTATTTTACATTTAGGCCTGTGAGCCATTTAGAGTTAATTTTTTGTGAAGGGTATAAGGTCTATGCCTAGATTCATTGTTTTGCGTGTGGATGTTCATTTGTTTCAATACCATTTGTTGAAAAGAATATTATTTCTCCACTGTATTGTCTTTGCTCCTTTGCCAAGGATCAGTTGACTCTATTTATGTACTATATTTATATACTTTTGGGCCCTCCACTGTCGCATTGATTTATTTATAATTTCACCAATGCCATACTCTCTTATTTATAGTGGCGTTATAATAAGTCTTGAGGTTGGGTTGCATCAGTCTTCCAGCTTTGTTCTTCTCCTTCAATATTGTGTTAGCTATTCTGAGTCTTTTGCCTCTCTATGTAAACTTTAGAATCAGTTGGTCAATATCCACAAAATTACTTGCTAGAATTTTGATTGGGATTGAATTGAATCTGGAGACCAAGTAGGGAAGAAGTGACATCTTGACAATTTTGAGTCTTCCTGTCAATTATAATGGAATATCTCTCCATTTATTTAGTTCTTTGATTTTGCTCATCAGAGTTTTATAGTTTTCCTCATGGAGACCTTGCACATATTTCGTTAGACTTATACCTATGTATTTCATTTTTTGGTGCTGATGTAAATGGTATTGTATTTCTAATTTCAAATTCCACTTGTTCATTGCATGTATCTAGGAAAGTGTTTGAATTTTTTATATTAATCTTGTGTCTTGTAAACTTGCTGTAATTGCTTATTACTTCTTGGAGTATTGTTCCAATTTGGATTTTTTGCATAGATTATCATGTCATATGTAAACAGTTTTATTTCTTCTCAACCTGTATACCTTTTATTTCCTTTTTTTGTTTCATTGCATTAGCTAGAACTTCCAGTATCAGTATTACCTAAGACTTACCAGATGTTGAAAAGGAGTAGTGAAAGAGAACATCCTTATATTATTCCTAATTTTACAAGGGAAAGCGTTGAGTTTTTCACCATTTGAGTATGATGTTAGCTGTAGGATTTTTATAGATTTCTTTAACAAGCTGAGGAAATTTTTCTCCATTCTTAGTTTATAGAGAGGTTTTTTTTTTTTAATCATGAATGGGTGTTGGATTTTGTCAAATGCTTTTTCTGCATCTATTGATCTGTGACTTTTCTTCTTCAGCCTATTGATGTGATGGGTTACTGAGGAGAAAACACACACTCAAACCCAAAATGTTTTTTATTTCTTTTTGTTTTGAGACATAATTTCGCTTTTGTCACCCAGGCTGGAGTGCAGTGTTGCAATCTCGGCTTACTCCAGCCTCCGCCTCCCGGGTTCAAGTGATTCTCCTGCCTCAGCCTCCCCAGTAGCTGGGATTACAGGTGCCCACCACCATGCCCGGCTAATTGTTTTGTATTTTTAGTAGAGACGGGGTTTCGCCACGCAGGCTAGTCTCGAACTCCTTACCTCAGGTGATCCACCTGCCTCAGCCTCCCAAAGTGCTGGGATTACAGGCCTGAGCCACCACGCCCAGCCCCCAAAGTGTTTTTTTTATTCTCTTACTCAACAACAATAATCACAAAAGACTTCTGTGACCAAATGTGTTGGGGGGTTTTCCCCACACACCAAGCAAGCAACCACTTCTGCACTAAACACCATGGTGTCCTCCAATTCAATTCTGGCACCGTCTATAGCATCATATTCCACTGGTTGAGGGCTCAGTCTCATAAGACTATCTCCAGTTTAGACACCAGTTGAAGTCTAGGCCCTCCAGAGCTTCTGACTGACCAGCTTAAAGTTTGGGTTCCTATGATGGCCTCTTTGGATTTGATTAATTTGCTAGAATGGCTCACAGAACTCAACCATTTACTTAGGCTTACTGGTTTATTATAAGGGATATTACAAAGGATATAAATGAAGAAATACATAAAACAAGGTATGGGAGAAGGGATGAGGAGCTTTCATGCCCTATCAGGGCATACCACCATCTAGGAACCTCCATGTGTTCAGCTATCAAGAAGCTATTTGGACCGAGACCTTTGGGTTTTTATGGAGGCTTCATTACATATGCAAGATTGATTAAGCCAAGCTGTTTGCCATTGGTGATCAACTTAACCTTTAGCCCTTCTCCGCTCCCCAAAGGTTGGGGTATAGGGCTGAAAGTCCCAACCCTGTAATCATGCCTTGGTCTTTCTGGTGACCAACCCCTATTTTAAAGATACCTAGGGGCTGTCAGCCAGTAGTCAACTTGCTTGCGTACAAAAAGACTTCTCTTTGGAGATTCCAAGGATGTTAGGAGTTGTATGTCAGGAAATGGGTTTGGAGGCCAATTATAATACCACAGTTACATCAGTTGATTTTCAGATGTTGAACCTGCTTTGTATAACTCTCTTTTGTACATTATTGGATTTGATTTGCTAATATTTTGTTGAGGAATTTTGCATCATTGTTCATGAGAGATTGGTCTGTAGTTTTCTTTACTTACAATGCAATGTCTTTGTCTGGTTTTTGTATTAGGTTAATGCTGGCCTCGTAGAATGAGTTAGGAAGTGTTCATTCTGCTTCTGTCCTCTGAAAGAGATGAGGCAGAAGGAACACTTCCTCACTCATTCTTCGAGAATTGGTTTAATTTCTTCCTTAAATGTTTGGTAGAATTCATCAGTGTACCCACCTAGGCCTAGTGCTTTCTCTTTTGGATGGTTATTAATTATTGATTCAGTTTATTTAATAGATATAGGCCCATTCAAATTCTCTGTTTCTTCTTGTGTGAGTTTTGGCATATTGTGTCTTTTTTTTTTTTTTTTTTGAGATGGAATCTCACTCTGTCGCCCAGGCTGGAGTACAGTGGCGTGATCTCGGCTCAGTGCAATCTCCGCCTCCTGGGTTCAAGCAATTCTCCTGCCTCAGCCTCCCGAGTACCTGGGATTACAGGTGCCCGCCACCATGCCCAGCTCATTTTTGTATTTTTAGTAGAGACAGGGTTTCGCCAATGTTGGCCAGGCTGGTCTTGAACTCCTGACCTCAGGTGATCCGCCCGCCTTGGCCTCCCAAAGTGCTGGGATTACAGGCATGAGCCACCGCCCCTGGCTGGTATATTGTGTCTTTTAAGGAATTAGTTCATTTCATCTAGGTTATCAAAATTGTAGTTCATAGTATTATTATTCTTTTAATGTCCATGAGATATGTATTGATATCCCCTCTTTCATTTCTGTCGTTAGTAATTTGTATACCTTCTCTTCTTTTCTTAATTAGCCTGGCTAGGAGTGAATTGTTTTTTAACAAATTTGTTCACTGGATGATATTTAAAATTTACCATAAATTAATTAGGCCTGCCAAGGCCAGCATTACTCTCTGTATTATTATCATTATTATTATTATTTTTTGAGACAGAGTCTCGCTCTGTCGCCCAGGCTGGAGTGCAGTAGTGCAATCTCGGCTCACTGCAAGCTCCACCTCTCAGGTTCACGCCATTCTCCTGCCTCAGCCTCCCGAGTAGCTGGGACTACAGGCGCCCGCCACCTTGCCCGGCTAATTTTTTGTATTTTTAGTAGAGATGGGGTCTCACCGTGTTAGCCAGGATGGTCTCAATCTCCTGACCTCATGACCCGCCCACCTGGGCCTCCCAGAGTGCTGGGATTACAGGCGTGAGCCACCACACCCAGCCTACTCTCTGTATTATTCTAATCATTGTTTAGGCTTTAAATAGGGATCATATGTACTAATTCTCCAGTAATATCATTTGCCACTTTGCCAGAATACTATGATTAACAAAAATGGACCACAAATTTGATTTTCTTGGTGGTTTCTCTGTATTCTCTCCTTACCCATGGATTTAGGAGTCACTGAGGTAGCATGAAGTAATAGAAATAGCAAGGCATGGTATTTAGAGCCAGAGATAACTAGTCAGAATCCTAATTCTAACATTTTGGCCTTCAACAATCTGCATAAGTCTGAGTTTCATCATCATTAAAAATGTAATAATGATAATATTTCAGTGTTGATATGAGGAACAGAAACATTGAATGCTTTTGAGTGTAGTAGGTGCGAAAGTAGACATTCATAAACAGTGCTTGCTTTTATTATTTTTACTATTAGGATTTATGCTCATTAGCAGCATTATTACTATTATTATTGGAAAAATGTAGGTAGGACTACCATATTCAACTTTAAAAACTCTTTCATTATCTGTTTAACAGACATCTGCTTAATATTGATCAAACGAGAGACAGTTCATGGAATGTTTCCCATCATAATGAGGTTTGATTTCGGGGGACTTTGTGATATATATACACTGATGATACATGGATTTTTGTTTCTGGCCTTTTTTAATGGTTGTCATATGGGACCTCATTGTCCATTGCTCTGGCATCATTTAAGTATTGACCATTGGCATCAATTATCTTTTAAGGGTAAGGATATGTTTAAAGAAGCTAATGATGTCTGCCTCCCTTTGTAATTAAGCTTTAACTTTATGTGGCTGGGTATTACTAAGGCACAGCTAAGAGCATTTTTTTGATGGTCAGCAGTACAAAGTTCTTTACGTCAAAAAGAGCTGTCCTAGGCAGAAGATTTTTGCTCTAACCTAGCAAATCATAATAAGTAAAAGCAAATTTTCACATAAAAATTAATTCCTAAAGAGATTTGGGAGTGTTCACACATGATTTTATGAAAAATTTTTTTAACCCATATCAGCTTAAAAATTGCAACTTAATGGATGAACCTTGAGGACATTATGCTAAGTGAAGTAATCCAGTCACAGAAAGACAAATACTATTTGATTCTACTTATATGAAGTACCTAGAGTAGTCAAATTCATAGGGACAGAAAGTAGAGTGGTGGTTGCCAGGAAATCAAGGAGGGAGAAATGGGAAGTAATAGTTTCATAAATATAGAGTTTTAGTTTTACCAGATGAGAATTCTGTGAATGGATGGTGGTGATGGTAGCGTGACAGTATGACTATACTTAGGCCGCAGAACTGTATGCTTATGATGGTAAATTTTATATTTTGTGTATCTTACCACAACTAAAAAATTACAAGTTGGGCCAGTCTCAGTGGCTTACTCCTGTAATCCCAGCACTTTGGGAGGCCGAGGGGGGTAGATTACTTGAGGTTAGGAGTTTGAGACCAGCCTGGCCAATATGGTGAAACCTCGTCTCTACTAAAAAATACAAAAATTAGCCGGGCTTGGTGGCATATGCCTGTAATCCCAGCTACTTGGGAGGCTGAGGCACGAGAATGGCTTGAACTGGCAAGGTGGAGGTTGCAGTGAGCTGAGATTGTGCCACTGCACTCCAGCCTGGGTGACAGAGCAAGACTCTGTCTAAAAAGAAGAATGCAATATAAATATAGCAGTACATATTAGAATATCACAATAAGATAAGAAATTTGGAAATGTTTAGGGTCATTCTTTACATAAATATGATTGACTTATTTGGTGATCCTTGTAATATGATTGACTTGTTTAGAGGGAGGACTGAGTGCTAAGTTGAAGATGATTCGCGTTGAATGAGAGAGAACAGAGAGACAGCAGGGAGAGAGAGAGAGAGAGTGTGTGTGTGTGTGTGTGTGTGTAAAAGTGGATAGCATTAGTGCTTCTGAGGGCTGAAACAGAGTGGGGAGAATTAAACACAGTAAAACATGATAATTCAAAAGAGTAGGCAAAATGAGCGATGATTAACGTTCCAATGCCCACAGACCTACTCCACTGCGTTATCAGCCAACATAGTTGGGTTGGATCATGGATATTACTGAAAAATATGAAATCTCTTAAAAACAATCAAGATCTAAAGAGTTGGATTGTTGTTACTCAGAAGTATGAATTATCTGAAAACAGGGTTCTAAAGAGGTAGTTTATTTCAATATCTCGCAAATAAATCTGTGTTTACAAAACATGAAGTACCTATAATAGCGTCTGAATCTTTAAGGGTAAAATGTTACACGTCAGCCCCTTAATATCTTCACTTCTTTCTTGAGGTCAGAAATCCTATATCTTTTGTTTCAGATATTAATAGCTGTAATTGCCTCTTACTTTTTTTTTTTTTTTTTTTTGAGACAGAATCTCGCTCAGTCACCCAGGCTGGAGTGTAGTGGCGCAATCTCAGCTCATTGCAACCTCAATCTCCTGAGTTCAAGCGATTCTCCTGCCTCAGCCTCCCAAGTAGCTGGGATTACAAGCACAAACCACCACGCCCGGCCAATTTTTTGTGTTTTTATTAGAGACCGGGTTTTGCCATGTTGGCTAGGCTGGTCTTGAACTCCTGACCTCAGGTGATCTGCCTGCCTCGGCCTCCCAAAGTGCTGGGATTACAGGCATGAGCCACTGCGCCCGGCCTCAGTCTTTCACTTTTTTGTTTTATGAAATGTCAGAATATATGCTAGATGACTTTTGGTAAACTGTATCTGTTTAAGTAATATGTAAATGTAAAAAAGCAACTACTAGCCCTAGTCCCTGGAAGCTTGATTTCTGTGTAACATACTTACATAGTAAATGTAGTCATTCAACAAACATATATTAAGTGTTCTCTATGTGGCTTTGGTCTAGTAGGGTTCTGGGTTTCAGAGATAAGCCATAGTCCTTACCCACAAAGAACTTAAATCTGAGAATAAAATTGGAGGGGCCAGACATGTAGTTAATTTTATAAATCACTGTCACATCAAAAATGGAAATGGCCATTGGGCCCAGGCCCACCTTAACTAGTGGATTTAAATGGTATTGTGGTTTAACTGTATTCTGGGACCCATTAGTCAGGGTGGAGGGTAAAGAGAAGGTGGTGTGATATGTTTTCTCCATTTATAAACTACTGACTGACTAATTTATATAGTCTTTTCTCATTTTCACTGGGAAAACTGAGCACTTAGGGAGATGATTATCTTGCCCAGAATCACTATTCCTCAGGATAAGAGGCTAGAAATCAGGTCTCCTGACTGAATCTATTGCACCTTCCTACTTTATTGCATCTCTTTCTTAAGCCTCCTTTAGAATAAAAGTATCAATTACTTGTGGAAGTCAGTTACACAGACATCTTATGGGATGGATACTTTTCTTCTTGTAAAAATAGCGTTTTTTCTCCTTTTTTCTTCTCCTTAGGACAGCGAATTATTATTCATAATTAATAAAGTTTATAGTCTTTATCAAAATGTAAGGGAAAGCTTCCTAATTTTCCTTTTTTTTTTTTTTTGTTTTGTTTTGTTTTTTTGGTGAGACAGAGTCTCGCCCTGTCACTCAGGCTGGAGTGCAGTGGCACAATCTCGGCTCACTGCAACCTCTGCTTTCCAGGTTCAAGTGTTTCTCCTGCCTCAGCCTCCCGAGTAGATGGGATTACAGGTGCACGCCACCACGCCCAGCTAATTTTTTGTATCTTTAGTAGAGACTGGGTTTCACCATGTTGGCCAGGCTGGTCTCAAACACCTGACCTCATGATCCACCCTTCTTGGCCTCCCAAAGTGCTGGGATTACAGGCATGAACCACTGTGCCCAGCCCTAATTTTCCATTTTTACAAAATGATTGTCCAATTGCTTTTTAGCCTTATCTGATACAGATAAATGATTAAAAGTACTAGGTCTCAAAACAGTTCTGTTGACTTCCTTTGGGTGCACAATCAGTAGGTATTATCTATTTTGTATTTTTACATCTGTGATCCTTTGATGAAACTGCTGTTTCATCATGACTGCTGTTTCTTTTTTAAGTTTTGCTTCATTATTCTTGGACTGGATATGTTTTGATAGGCCAAGTAGATAACATCAGATGTATCATTTGGAGTTTGATGCTCTTAAGACATCCTTTTCCAGCTTTGGTCTTTCAGATACGTTTTATTCATTAATTTCTTGGCATCAAATTATACCATCATCGTGACATGTTCTTTTTGGAAGAAGTATTTTACTGTGTCTTATAGGTAAATTCTAAAATGGTATTAGAGTATTTGGACCTTTGGGTTGGATCACTTGAAATCTAATAATACAATTAATTTTTTTATGCAGATCTTTGATGGAAAACAGATTCCACAGAGAATGGTTGATGGATGGAATGCTTTTTTCTTTGATAAAACAGAAGAACTGGTAATTTTAAAATAGTCTTTATGTTCTAGAATGCTCACTGATATTATTGTTTAATTTAATAATTTTACTTGGATTTGCTGTCCATGTTTTGGATAGTACTGTATAGACATTGTTCTTTTCTTTTTTTTATATGTAGAAAAAGCGTTTACCTTCACTTGGAAAGAACACAGAATCATTAGGGGAGCTTTGGTTGGGACTGCTTCGTTTCTATACTGAAGAGTTTGATTTCAAGGAATATGTAATTAGCATTCGGCAGAAAAAGCTGTTGACAACTTTTGAGAAGCAGTGGACTTCCAAGTGCATTGCAATTGAAGGTAATCATTTAAACTGATATTAATTCAGGAGCAACCAAAATTTGGTCAAGGAAATTGAGGGGAAAACTGAAATACATTAGGATTTGGAAGATTCTTCCTCTTTTATCAGTTTTCATCCTTTAATGTGTAATTTTAGAGGAAGAGTTTGCTGATTTGTATAGTCTGAGTACATATAAGTATTAGACTTTAGCAATGACCTCTAAGTATATTTTTATGGTACAGTGAATGTAATTCTTAATCATTGATATATTTCTTTTGTAGACCCTTTTGACTTGAATCATAATCTTGGTGCTGGAGTTTCTAGAAAAAGTAAGTTTTAAATATAGAGATTCTCTGATTTTAAAACTCTGACACATTAATGTCTGCATCTTTATTGTTTTCTTCTTTCTTTAATAGTGACCAATTTCATCATGAAAGCATTTATCAATGGAAGGAAACTTTTTGGTACCCCTTTTTATCCACTCATTGGCAGAGAAGCTGTAAGTTTACATTATATGAATTGTGAATCTTTTCTCTTTTTAAATAGAACAAGAAGCTTAATCGTGTTTCCAAACTGATGTTAGATATAGAGAAAGAGATGGTCATAGCTTTGTATATTTTTTCTTAATGCATTTATCATAGTCCATAATGAGATATATATTTTCAAAATTTTATTTGTTTAAACTATTTGTTAAATTCTGTCTTCTCCACTAGACTATAAACCCCATGAAGACAGGATTCATGTCTGTAAGGTTCACCTTTCTATTTCCAGTACATACATAGTGTCTGGCACATTGGATGCACCAAATAAGGATTTGTTGAGTGAATGAGAATAGATAGTCAAGACTCTGGATTGTTGAATTTTAGGTGCTGCTCATCATCCCTCTTTTATCTCCAGAAATCTTGATGAAAATATACACATAGAAGACAAAACCAAAGAAATACTTTATTATTTGTTGGGGCTTCCCTAATTTTTGTATAGCTTTAGTAAGCTGAATTAGATAGCATGGAACCGAGAAGTTTCCTTCTGCCTGAATTGGGTGGGAGAGTGTCACACATTCCTCTTGGTCACACATTGTCACACATTCACTGTGGTTTTTGCCTGCTTTCTTATGGTTAGGGAGACTGCAGGAGGTTTTAGCTTCAGAGCAAGAGACTTAGAAGAAATCTCAAGAAAGAGAACAAATGTATTAGGGTTCTCTTAGAGGGACAGAGCTAATAGGATATATATATATCCTATTATATATATACACACACACATATATACATATATATACCCATATATACATATATATACACATATATACATACATATACATATATATACATATATATACACACACATATATGAGTTTATTAGTATTAACTTACATGATCACAAGGTCCCATAATAGAGTGTCTGCAGCTGAGGGGCAAGGAGAGCCAGTCCAAGTCCCAAAACTGAAGAACTTGGAGTCCGACATTTGAGGGAAGGAAGCATTCAGCACAGGAGAAAGATGTAGGCTGGGAGGCTAGGCATGTCTTGCCTTTTCACGTTTTTCTGCTTGCCTTATATTCACTGGAAGATGATTAAATTATGCCCACTAGATTAAGTTCGGATGTGCCTTCCCCAGCCCACTGACTCAAATGTTAATCTCTTTTGGCAACACCCAACAGACATGCCCAGGATTAATAGTTTGTATGCTTCAGTCCAGTCAAATTGACATTCAATATTAACCATCACAACAAACATGCATTTACTTAGTGAATGTCCTTGAACTTGTTCAGTCCAGTTTCAGGTGTCTTATTTCTTGGGGGTAGAATAAGAAAAGCAGACAGAAGTCTTCTTTTCCCTTGGAGCACTGATTCTCAGATACTTTTATTTTCTAGCCTCTTATGGGGTAATAATAATTACAATGGAGAGAAATAAAATAATCGTAAAATTTGAAACAATGCAAAAAATGTAAAAACAAAATTACTGAAAAAAGGAAAAGCAAACAATTTTTTTTTTTTTTTTTTGAGACGGAGTCTTGCTCTGTCACCAGGCTGGAGTGCAGTGGTGTGATCTCGGCACACTGCAGCCTCTGCCTCCTGGATTCAAGCGATCCTCATGCCTCAGCCGAGAGTAGCAGGGACCGCAGGCGCCTGACACCACGCCCAGCTAATTTTTGTATTTTTAGTAGAGACGGGATTTCACCATGTTGATCAGGATGGTCTCAATCTATCTCCTGACCTCATGATCCACCTACCTTGGCCTCCCAAAGTGCTGGGATTGCAGGCATGAGCCACCGCATTTGGCATAAGTTGACTAATATTTTAATTGAAATAGAAACAATGAAAAACAGATCAAAACAAATATGATGATACACTGATAAAGCATTTTACCTGAGAATGGTGAGGAATCCAACTATTTGTGTTTATATATGCATGTGTTCAGTAGGAACCTCACAGTATTGCATGCTGTCAGACCTTTTGGTTAATTTTTGTTTTTTTGATACAGGGTCTTGCTCTCGTCCCCAGGCTGGAGTGCAGTGGTGCGATCATAGCTCACTACAGCCTTGGACACCTGGGCTCAAGTGATCCTCCTGCCTTGGCCTCCTAAAGTGCCAAGATTTCAGGCATCAGCCACCATGCTCAGCCCCATGTAGTGACACTTTTTTTTTTGAGATGGGGTTTTTGCTCTTGTTGCCCAGGCTGGAGTGCAATGGCGCAGCTCACCACAACCTCCACCTCCCAGGTTCAAGCGATTCTCCTGCCTCGGCCTCCCAAGTAGCTGGGATTACAGGCACGTGCCACCACACCTGTCTAATTTTTTTGTATTTTTAGTAGAGACAGGGTTTCACCATGTTGGTCAGGTTGGTCTTGAACTCCTGACCAGGTGATCCGCCCATCTCAGCCTCCCAAAGTGCTGGGATTACAGGCGTGAGCCACTGCGCCCGGCCTTTTTTTTTTTGAGACAGAGTCTCACTCTTGTTTCCCAGGCTGGAGTGCAGTGGCACAATCTTGGCACACTGCAACCTCTGCCTCCCAGGTTCAAGCGATTCTCTTGCCTCAGCCTCCCAAGTAGCTGGGATTACAGGCATGTGCCACTACGCCCAGCTAATTTTGTATTTTTAGTAGAGACGGGGTTTTGCCATGTTGGTCAGGCTGGTTTTGAACTCCTGACGTTAGGTGGTCCACCCGCCTCGGCCTCCCAAAGTGCTGGGATTACAGGCGTGAGCCACTGTGCCTGGCCGAGACTTTCTAGTAGAATACTAAATTAGAGTCCTCGGTAAACTGGAAATGGGCCCGTTTTAGTTTATGCATACAAATTTTTAGTAATTCTTAATGCAATATATTATAATTACATGTAGATGTCAAAATCTTTGGTCTTGAATGTCATTTGGGGCCTAGCAGAAGGGGCCCATGAGTCTGCTAATCATTTTTTGATTTACTTCATTCTCTTTCAAAAGTCAGTATGTAGTATTCCATAACTTGGATATACTAGTTTATCTAACTTTTCTTTTGATGGACATTTAGGTTATCTTCATTGTGTCAGTGTTACAACTTACACAGGTTGAGCACCCCAAATCTGAAGCCTGAAACTTATTGAGCACTGACATGGCCCTCAAAGGAAATGCTCATATGGAGCATTTGAGATTTCTGATTTTCTGATTTGGGTGCTCAACTGGTGTAAATGTAATGCAAGTATTTCAAAATCCAAAACACTTCTGATCTCAAGCATTTTGGATAAGGGATACTCAACCTGTATGGTCGAAAATGTCCTTGTACGTAGTCTTTCATGCTTACACTTCATACCTATGTCACTCCTAGTTACTGAGATTATAACAGCATGCAAGATAGATTTGCCTTATTTCCCTAAATTATGAAAGATAAAGATAAGTATATTTCCTGTCCTTTCATCTTTCTTGTTCTTTCAGTTATTTTTCTACATCATTATGTTCTCCTATATATTGACCCATTTTGTCCCTGTCCATCAGCTGTCTTCTGTCATTTTTCTTCCCCATTTAACTTAGATTTTGTCTGCTCTCTAGTATATACTTTGGCTTTTTTTTTTTTTTTTTGAGATGGAGTCTCACTCTGTCACCCATGCTGGAGTGCACTGGTGCCATCCTAGCTCACTGCAGCCTCCGCCATCCAGGTTCAAGCGATCCTCGTGCCTTGGCCTCCAGAGTAGCTGGGATTACAGGTGCACGCCACCATGCCCAGATAATTTTTGTATTTTTAGTAGAGACAGGGTTTCACCCGCTGGCCAGGCTGGTCACAAACTCCTGACCTCAAATGATTGCCCGCCTTGGCCTCCCAGAATGCTGGGATTACAGGTGTGAGCCACTGCGCCCGGCCATCTAACATATATCTTGAATTCCTTTGTGCCACAGTCCTTCCTGTGCACTCTTCTGTATCGTACCTTATATGAATTCAGGTATCCACCATGTGCCTGTCCTTGGGTAGCTGTACACTAATGGAAAAAAGTCAAAAAGCTAGACAGTTTTAAGTATATATTACAGTCATAAACGTTTACCAGCCTCAACTGGACTTTTAGTAATGTGTGACAGTCATATTTCTTCAGTTACCTTTAGCTCCTATTCTGTTAGCACTATTTCAGATTTACTTATTTTACTCAAAATGCAGTATGCCAGCCAGGTGCAGTGGCTCACTTTGTAATCCCAGCACTTTGGGAGGCTGAGGCAGGCAGATCACAAGGTCAGGAGTTGGAGAACAGCCTGCTCAACGTGGTGAAACCCCGTCTCTACTAAAAATACAAAAAAAAAAAAATTAGCTGGGAGTGGTGGTGCACGCCTGTAGTCCCAGCTTGGCTGAGGCAGGAGAAGTGCTTGAACCCAGGAGGCGGAGGTTGCAGTGAGCTGAGATTGCGCCACTGCGCTCCAGCCTGGGCAACAGAGTGAGACTCTGTCTCAAAAAAAAAAAAAAAAAAAAAAAGCTGTATGCCCTGCACTTTGTCCCACCTTTTACCTCTGCGCTTCTCACTCCAGTGGATGCTTTTCCTCTGAGACAGTACATAGTATCAAATAAATAGTCCTTTAGCTTTCTGCTACAAGATCTGTAAATCTACCTGCATCTGTAGGTATTTCTTCTTTATGAAAGATTAGTTCTTACATATGTACTCTAGATTATTCTATCTCCTCTGAATCTTCAACCTCTTCATCTGTGAAAAGCGTTTTTAGTTAAAATACATAAAATGTCATTGCAGATCAGCATTTATAGATGAACAGTTGCTCTCAGTTTTAATGATAGGGAACACTAACTTTGAACCCCAATTAAATAAACTATATCTCCCTCCAAAATAATTATATTCTTCTTACTAGTAAACTTATAAAAGATTATATCTAATTATTTCTATTAGCATATTTAACATTTCTTCAATAGAATTTTTTTGTGGAAATTTGCTTTCTCTCATTATGTAAGTACCTATATTACATCTTCAATTTTGTCACAGCACCTAAAAGATTTACTACCTGACTCTTTACAGAATAAGTTTGCTGGCCTCAGGTGTAGGCCACCCTAACTGGGGTGGAAGGATAGAGAAAAGTGGATTCAAGAGATATTCAGCAATAGAATGGATACAACTTGGTCATTAATTAGAAGTGATGGGCGAAAGAGAACAAGTTCAGAATGCTTCTTAGGTTTCTGTCTTAAGCAGCTTGGGTGAATTAAGACCTTCATGTTGTCCTGACAAAAAATAGGATGATGATTTTAATTAGCTACATTGATTTATCAGTAGTAATGAAGAATTGTATCTCTTGTCTTTAAAAAAAAAAAACACAAGATGGGCATGGTGGCTCATGCCTGTAATCTATTATTTTGGAAGGCCAGGGCAGGAAGATCGCTTGAGGCCAGGAGTTCAAGACCAGCCTGGCCAACACAGCGAGATGCTGTCTCTAAAAAGGCAAATAAAACCAAACCAAACAGCTTCATTGGAATAGAGTCCACATTATATACAACTCACTGTGCAATTCAGTGGTTTTTAATATATATATACAGGATTGTGCAACCATCCCTACAATTTAATTTTAGAACATTTTCGTCTTCTTTTAAAATAAACCCTTGTCCTCATTAGCAGTCAGTTCTCATTCCCTCTCTTCCCCTCTTCTCAAACCATTAACCACTTTTTGTCTCTGTAGATTTGCCTATTTTGGACATTTCATATAAGTGAAATCATATGATATGTAACATTTTGAAACTGGCTTCTTTCATTTTAGCGTGATGTTTTCAAGGTTCCTTCATATCAATACTTCATTCTCTTTTATGGCTGAAAAATATTCCATTGTATGGATATACCACATTTTATTATCCATTCATCAGTTGTTGGACATTTGAGTTGTTTCTACTTTTTGGCTATTATGAATAATGCTGTTGTGAATATTTGTGTGCAAATTTTTGTGAGAATGTATGTTTTTATTTCTCTTGGTATATACTTAATAGTGTAATTGCTGTGTCATTTTGATAAGTTTATGTTTAACTTTTCAAGGAACTGTTTTCTAAAGTGGCTGTGCTACTTTACATTCCCACCAGCAATACGTATGTGTTCCAGTTTTTCTGCATCCTCACCAATACTTGTTATTGTCTTTTTAAAGCTATAGGCATCCTATTGGGCATGTCTCTTATACTTTTATCCTTGAGTTTAGGGAAATGTGAAAATAGCTAAGTGGACATGTTCTCTTGACTTCCAGAAGGATGGACACTGTTAGGACCAGCTAGTCTTTGTGACAATGCAAAACTAAGCTAAAGTTTAGAGGGATAAGCAAGGTGCAAAGATAAAGCAGAAATAAGTCTGGTTCTAAGACTTTGGAAAATTATTTACTTCTTTTTAATTCCCTGCCTTTTCTTTAGGTCTGTTCCTCTTTACATAATACATGTTACGTGTTCTTAAAAAGCTGTATTAAATCCGATCATATTTCACATAAACCAGAGAATTGCTTTTTTTGTTGTTGTTATTTACTTATTTATTTTTAGTTTTTAGAGACAGAGTTTCACTACTTCGTCCCAGCTGGAGTGCAGTGGCTATTCATAGGCACAGTCATTATGCACTACAGCCTCAAACTCCTGGCCTCGAGTGGTCCTCCCATCTCGGCCTCCTGAGTAACTGGGACTGCAGTGGCACGATCTTTGCTTACTGCAACCTCCACTTCCTGGATTCAAGCAACTCTCCTGTCTCTTCCTCCTGAATAGCTGGGACTACAGGCACATGCCACCATGCTCAGCTAATTTTTGTGTTTTTAGTAGAGACGGGGTTTCGCCATATTGGCCAGGCTGGTCTCGAACTCCTGACTTCAGGTGATCCCCCTGCCTCAGCCTCCCAAAGTGTTGGGATTACAGGCATGAGTCACTGCACTTAGCCTACAGGCAATTTTGTACAGAGAATAATTCCTTTCCAAAAGTAGCCCAATATAGCAGAAAGCATGAGTTTTGTTGTGAGACAGACTTAGCTCTACATCTTTTATCTGAGACTTAACCTATTTTTTTCTATGGGCAAATGACTTGAACTCCTGAATCAGTTTCCCCACCTATAAAGTGAGGATGAAAATAGTATCTACTTTATTGAGATTTTTCTTATTCATCTGTAGCATCTTTGTGTAATGTCATATGGATGTAACTTGGTTAGTACTATTAGCAACTGTGATGATGATGATTGTGAATCTTATTTTCATATCTTGGGTTTTACTTACAAGTGAAATATTTGTTGCTGTTATTTTCTTTGTAAAAATAAACCATGTTTGCATCTTGGTCTTCTTTCCATTTGGATTCAAAAGTTTTATAGTGATTCCTCCTAGTAAAATTGCATTTTCTCCCTAGGAGTACTTCTTTGATTCCAGAGTATTAACAGATGGAGAACTGGCTCCCAATGATAGATGTTGCCGTGTGTGTGGAAAAATAGGCCACTACATGAAAGACTGCCCTAAAAGGAAAAGGTTGGCAAATGTATATATATCAACATTTTGAGGAAAATAAATGAGAGACCAATTTGTAGCTATAATTATGTTCAGAAATGTTTAAGTGAGAAAGTTTAGGGTATTTAATTATACCTAAGGTAAATGTTCATTCGAGTGGAATTTTGTAATAGGGTAAGATTTGTATGTGGTATAATAGTATCTTCTAACATTCGTTTGTTCATTTTTCCATTAATTCACTCAGTTTTTTTGTTTTTGTTTTTGTTTTTGTTTTTATTTTTTTTGAGACGGCGTCTCGCCCTGTCGCCCAGGCTGGAGTGCAATGGTGTGATCTCGGCCCACTGCATCCTCCGCCTCCCGGTTTCAAGTGATTCTCCTGCCTCAGCCTCCCAAGTAGCTGGGATTACAGGCACGCACCACAATGCCCAGCTAATTTTTTGTTGTCTTTAGTAGAGATGGGGTTTCACCAGTGTTGGCCAGGCTGGTCTCGAACGCCTGACCTCGTGATCTGCCTGCCTTGGCCTCCCAAAGTGCTGGGATTACAGGCGTGAGACACCATGCCAGCCAGTTTTGTGGTTTTTTTTAAATGAAGAAGTGTTTATTGACACCATCTATGTGTTGGGAATTGTTCTAGGAGAAATAAAAGTGACCAAGACATTGGGTTCTTGCTGAGGATCTCACAGTCATGCAAACTGATAATTAAAATATAATTAATGGAATCTGTGAGCTATATTTATAGATCTTGGGGAATGTACATCTTCTATACTCCCTCAAAATATATCTACGAATTATAGTCTCCCAGGTTCTGTATATTGTAGTAGGTCAGGAAGATCTCTTTCTTTTGTCATCAAGTCTGGCCTAATATAAAAACTTGGAACTTTTGAGACAGAACAAACTTCCAGTTTCCATCACTGCTATTTACTATTAAATTTAGTCAAGCCACTTATCTTCTCTAAGCCTCAATTTCTTTTTAAAACTGGAGATAATAAATATCAACCTCTAAGGATTGTTAAAGGTTTAAAATTTGGTATTTTAAAAAAATTTAATATAATATTGTTTTACAAAACTGCTGGAAAACCGAGTTCCTGCCAAATGAGCAGGTGTGCCATAAATGTTTGTTCCCTTGCCTTCAAAAAGACACAGGAAATGATGGGCATGTTAGTCCTTTTGTTATTGTGAGAGTCCTGCATAGTTTATTCTGTGACTCACTTAATTTACAAGTCCCTAGCCCCACATTATTGGTATCAGCAGTTTACTGTTTAGACTAAAGAAGAAAGACAGTGAAGAAGAGAAGGAAGGGAATGAAGAAGAGAAAGATTCCCGAGATGTTCTTGACCCCCGAGACCTCCATGACACTCGAGACTTTAGAGACCTCAGATGTTTTATATGTGGAGATGCTGGACATGTACGAAGGGAGTGCCCAGAGGTCAAGCTGGCCCGTCAGAGGAATAGCAGTGTGGCAGGTAAATAGAAAAGGCCAAACACAGTTTCTGGTAGAAACGAAGTCATTGATGTTGCTTGCATGCTAAATGACCCTAATTCCTCTCTATTGCAAACCTAATTGTATGATTTTGGACCTTACAATTTCTTAAAAAGATAAAATTTAGACAATGAGGCTTTTACTTTGAATAGTACTTGGATAAGTTCATTATCAAGGTCTCCACAGTCTGTTGTATTCAATTATCTCCCTGTAAGTATTCTTTGGATTTTTTTGTTTGTTTGTTTTTTGTTTTTTTTTGAGACGGAGTCTCGCTCTTGTTACCCAGCCTGGAGTGCAGTGGTGCAATCTCGGCTCACTGCAACCTCTGCCTCCCGGGTTCAAGCGATTCT
This sequence comes from Symphalangus syndactylus, assembly GCF_028878055.3. Lineage (NCBI taxonomy): Eukaryota > Metazoa > Chordata > Mammalia > Primates > Hylobatidae > Symphalangus > Symphalangus syndactylus. The sequence goes on along the minus strand of NC_072434.2, from coordinate 41,949,662 downwards.
CCTGCCTCAGCCTCCTGAGTAGCTGGGATTACAGGCGCATGCCACCATGCCCAGCTAATTTTTGGACTTTAGTAGAGACATGGTTTCACTGTGTTGGCCAGGCTGGTCTCAAATTCCTGACCTCAGGCGATCCACCTGCCTTGGCCTCCCAAAGTGCTGGGATTACAGGCGTGAGCCACCGTGGCCAGCCTATTCTTTGGATTTGAGTCAGATTCTTCATCTGTTTCTGTCACTAACATTCTTTACAAGAGACTTTTTTCCTAGAAACATATTGGAGAAATTATATTTCTTCCCACTGCTGCTATGAGAGAAGGATACCTGTTCATGTTATATTTCACAAGGAATTTTGAGAATTAAATAGTAACCCAAGTAAGAGTTTATTGAAAGAAAATAAGAGAACATTTTAGAAGTAGTGATTTCCAGTTACTCAGATTCTTACTGCAGAAAGGTTTTTGTTTGTGTGTGTGTGTGTGTGAGAGAGAGAGAGAGAGAGAGAGATAGACTCTTGTTGCCCAGGCTGCAGTGCAGTGGTATGATCACAGCTCAGTGCAGCTTTGACCTCCCAGACTCAAGTGATCCTCCCACCTCAGCCTCCCAGAATACTAGGATTACAGATATGAGCCACTGCACCCAACCAGAAAGTATTTCTCAAATAAATATGTTGTCTCCTTTAGAAAAGCAGAATGACATTTGTTCTTGCTTCTAGGATCGGTGTATTTTTTTTCTTGATCTGCTAGTTTGACAAATAGCTTTTAAAATTAAGTAGCTCAGTTGCTGCAAGTCCTTCGCTAATATACTTAAGTTTTAAAAGTCTAAGTTTATAAAATTGCAGAGATATTTGAGATTCTTTTACATAAGAAGGGAGTTTATTTATTGTCATTTCTCTGCTACTTTCCTTATCTGTTGATTTTCTTTGTGATGCCTTCTCTTAGCAGCCCAGCTGGTCCGCAACCTTGTAAATGCTCAACAGGTGGCTGGTTCAGCTCAGCAACAGGGTGATCAGTCCATAAGGACTAGACAGTCCTCAGAATGTGTAAGTATTCTGCCTGTGAATGTGTTACTCTTGACTGATGATAGCGGTATCTTTAATGGGTGATAGTGTTTTCTCTGACTGGCAAATACGATCTTCCAGATTACACAGTGCTTTGTATATATGTCCTTGCTAGGCACATAAGGTGGAATGAGCATTCCTTTTGGAATAATGTAGATCTGGGTTTCTATCTACAGAGAAGCTACTTAATTTACATGAGCCTACTCTTAAATTGTACAATAACTACCTAATAAGATGGATTAAAAATAAGGTAATGACTTTGAGGTTTCAGACTTCGCTTAGTGGAAAAATATCAATACCATTAATAAAAATAGACATAAAAATTGAGATGTTTTAGGCATTTAGTGTTGTTAGGGCAATATATACATGGCATTTTGCTTGCATGAAACTTCTGTCTTCTCATAGCTTGACCTGTGGATACCTAGTGAAATACACCCTGTAAAAAAACAGTATTGAATGAGAATTCAGACTCATAAGTTTATTTTACTATCTTTTCTTTCTTTTTAAGATGGAGTCTTGCTCCATTGTCTAGGCTGAAGTGTAGTGGCGCGTTCTCGGCTCACTGCAACCTCCGCACCCCTGGGATCACGCAGTTCTGTCTCCATCTCCTGAGTAGCTGGACTGCAGGCAATGCTATCACGCCCAGCTAATTTTTGTATTTTTAGTATAGACGGGGTTTCACCATATTGGTCAGGCTGGTCTTGAACTCCTGACCTCAAGTGATCCACCTGCCTTGGCTCCCCACAGTGCTGGGATTACAGGTGTGAGCCATTGTGCCCAGCCCAGACTCATAAGTTTAATATTAAGTTTGCTGAGTTGCTCTTAACCTTTGTGTAAATCTGTATTCACCTTGTACTTCTTAATTAATAATGACTCTAAATAACACTCTAAATCTGACAAAATGTTCAGTGCTTTACACTTAGCAAATTTAATCCTTCGAGTGGCCATGTGAAGTGGTAGGTATTAGTATCATCAAATTCTACCAATTGGGAAACTGAGAATAAGAGATTATAAAAATCAAACCGAAGTCTCTCTAGCATCAAATCCGTTAACCATTTAACATGCTAAATCTAATGTGATTTGTGTTGTAGAAAAAACTTTCAAGTATTTGAAGAGTATTAGGGAGAATCTTTGGAAAACATTTAGGAAATTTTCCACCCTCACCTCAAACACTTGAATACCTATTATGTGCTTGATACTTTCATAAACACAATAATCACATTTAATGTAGTTAACATTTTTTGAGTGTAAACTGTGTGCTATACATGCATTCATTCTTTGTGATTATAAAATATTTCAAAAGTACAGAAAAGTATAGAAAATAAATCTCTATGTATCACTACCAGGCTTTAACAGTTTTTAACACTGTTATTTTAGCTTTATTAAAAAATTACCCTCAGTTGAAACCCCTGTACATTCTTCTTTGATCCCATTCCTATCTTAAAAGCTTCCTACCATCCTTCCCTTGCTACAGAAATGTATCTGCTGTCTTGAACTTGGTGGTTATATGTTCCACATGCATTGTTCAGTTAATCTTCTCAAAAACCTGAGGCAAATTCTGATTATATTTTATAGGTAAAGAAACCGAGGTTTCAGTTTCTTGCCTGAGGTCAATAGACACTTGGAATCAGAACGTGAACCCTCAGGCTCTCTGTCAGCAAAGCTTATGCTCTAACCACTTTTCTATGCTGCCCTAATTTTCATTTTATGCCACTAGTCCTCACTTTTCTCTCACCCGTGCTTTCGGAAAGAGTCTGTCTAATGGACATTGCTACTCTGATGTCTAACAGAGCACCTCAACATGTCTAAAATATAGTTAATCTTTCCTTCCAACCCCCAGGACTTGCCTCTTCCTCCTGTGTTTTATATCTCATTGAATGATCCCATTTTCTATCTAGTTTCCAAAACTTTTCCTTCTCCTTCAACCTCTATATTCAGTCACTAAGTCCTGTTGTTTCTGCCTTTAAAAAAGCTAGGTGTGGTGGCTCACTCCTGTAATCCCAGCACTTCAGGAGGCTGAGGTGGGTGGATCACCTAAGGTCAGGAGTTTGAGACCAGCCTGATCAACATGGTAAAACCCCATCTCTGCTAAAAATACAAAAAATTAGCTGGGTGTGGTGGCAGGGAACCTGTCATCCCAGCTAGTTGGGAGACTGAGGCAGGAGAATCACTTGAACCCAGAAGGCAGAGATGGCAATGTGCTGAGATTTGCACCACTGCACTCCAGCCCGGGCAACACAGCAAGACTGTCTCAAAAAAAAAAAAAAAAAGTATCTCACAGCCATTTGCTTCCCTCTATCCCTGTTTTTTTTTTTTTTTTTTTTTTTTTTTTTTTTTTTTTTTTTGAGACGGAGTCTCGCTCTGTCGCCCAGGCTAGAGTGCAGTGGCACAATCTCGGCTCACTGCAAGCTCCGCCTCCGGGGTTCATGCCATTCTCCTGCCTCAGCCTCTCCGAGTAGCTGGGACTACAGGCGCCCGCCACCACGCCCGGCTAATTTTTTGTATTTTTCTTTTAGTGGAGACAGGGTTTCATTGTGGTCTCGATCTCCTGACCTCGTGATCCGCCCACCTCGGCCTCCCAAAGTGCTGGGATTACAAGCGTGAGCCACCGCGCCCGGCTATCCCTGTTTATATTTCCTTAGCCTAGGCTACTATCATCTCAGGACTGCTATATTATAGCAACGTCCTAATCAGTCTCAACAGCCTTTTAATTTTTACTTATTTATTTATTCATTCATTTTTGAGATAGCGTCTTGCTCTGTTGCCCAGGCTGGAGTGCAGTGGCACAATCATGGCTCACTGCAGTCTCGTCCTCCTAGGCTTAGGTGATTCTCCCATGTCAGCCTCCAGAGTAGCTGGGACTACAGATAACGCACCACCACACTTGGCTGATTTTTGTATTTCTTCTAAAGATGGAATTTCAACATGTTGCCCAGGCAGGTCTCAAACTCCTGAGCTCAAGTGATCTGCCTGCCTCAGCCTCCGAAAGTGCTAGGTTTACAGTCTTGAGCCACTGTTCCTGTCTCTCATCAGCCTTTAAAAAAAATTCTGTTTTATTCTTATTAAACCAGGATAATCTTTCTAAAGTTCAGATTGATCATGTTCCTTACCTGTTTAAAACCCTTCAGTGGTTTACCGCTGCACTTAGGATATAGTCTAAATTACAAGGCTTATAAGATACTTCATTGTCTTGCCCCTATTTAGCTCTTCAGCCTCGGCCGTTCCCCTGCCATTATACGTACTCCAGTAATATTAAACTTCTTTCAGATTCCAATTACTTTGAAAAGCCATGTGTTTTCATACCTCCGGACCTTCAATCATATTGAACACTCTTCCTCTCCCCTTATCTCTCCCTTCTTGTATCAGACTGATTTCTGTTTACCCTGAGTCTCAGCTAAAAGATCACTTTTTCTGGGAAGCTTTCCTTGATTTCTCTTCTCTCCTTCTCCCAAAGTGGCTTTAGGTGTTCCAGCACTGGGATTTCATTATGTAGCTGACCCTTGAGCAAAACAGGTTTGAACTGCGTGGGTCTACTTACACATAAATTTTTTTCCAACAGATTGTGGTTGGAAAATACAGTATTCCCAGGATGCAAAACCCAAGTATTCAGAGATCCAACTTTTTGTATATATCCATTCTGTAGAGCTGACTGTGGGACTTGAGTACAGGAGGATTGTGGGGGTCCTGGAACCAATCCCCTGCATATCCTGAGGGACAACTGTATAGTATACATTCTTTATCATAGTACTCATTATACTTATTGTGATTGCTTATGTAATCTTTATCTGCTCCCCTCCTTATCCCCCTTAAACGTTGAGTTCCATGAGGGCATACATGTTGGTATTACATTTTTATTACCTAGAACAATACTTAGTACATAATTGACACAATAAATACTTGTTGAGGGACTGAAGGAAAGTGACTATGAGATACTTAGATGGAAGTTTTGAGTTTGCAATAGGAAGTATGTGTTCTGCACTATGGGAACCATGTCTGGGCTCTCTTTTCTTTGGACAATAAAACGATTTGTGAGGCAATACCTACTTGAAAAGGGGGGTTGAGTACCTTGGGAAAAACTAATTATTTGTTATGATATACATCATAGAGTTCTGTTTTATAAAGTTTTTAGTTTTGTATTTTATCTCTACTTTGATAAAATTAAGATGTTTATAAATTAATTTAAAATTTTTTTTTTTTTGTCTGCAGTCTGAATCACCATCTTATTCTCCTCAGCCTCAGCCATTTCCACAGAACTCTTCCCAGTCAGCTGCTATTACTCAGCCTTCATCTCAGCCAGGATCCCAACCTAAGCTTGGCCCACCTCAGCAGGGAGCCCAACCTCCCCATCAGGTCCAGATGCCACTGTATAACTTTCCCCAGTCACCACCAGCTCAGTATTCTCCCATGCACAATATGGGATTGTTGCCAGTGCACCCTCTCCAGATCCCTGCCCCGTCCTGGCCCATCCATGGCCCAGTGATCCACTCTGCACCAGGCAGTGCCCCCAGCAGTATTGGCCTGAATGATCCCAGCATCATCTTTGCACAGCCTGCTGCCAGACCTGTGGCAATCCCTAACACGTCTCACGATGGACACTGGCCCCGTACTGTGGCTCCGAATTCCCTGGTGAACAATGGTGCAGTGGGGAATTCAGGTAACCTTTCCTTTTCTTCTTTTTTATCTGCATGTCTTTTCTTCTTTTGTATCTGTCTGTAGAAACAATGTGAGGAAAAAGAAGGAAAGCAGTATTTGTGGATGGACGGTACAGGATTAGATAAAGATTAAGAATATGGGCTCTGGATTCAGACTGCCTGGATTTGAATCCTGGCCCTGCCATTTATTATGTAGCTTGGGCAATTACTTAATCTCTTCATGCATTGGTTTCATCTGTAAAATAGGCCATCTAACTCACAGGGATATTGTAAATGTTAAATGAGGTGTAACACACATAAATGTTAGCTATTATTTTAGTATTTTAAAAAATTTTCACTGCCACCCTGTTTGGTGTGTTATTTATTATACAGTTGATGAAATTGAAGAGTTAAGTAACTTCACTGTCTTACTGTCATGGTTAATAATGGTAGGTTGGCCGGGCATGGTGGCTCACGCCTGTAATCCCAGCACTTTGGGAGGCCGAGGCGGGTGGATCACCTGAAGTCTGGAGTTCGAGACCAGCCTGGCCAACATGGTGAAACCCCATCTCTACTAAAAATACAAAAATTAGCTGGGCGTGGTGGTGCACGCCTGTAATCCCAACTGTGTGGGAGGCTGAGGCAGGAGGATCGCTTGAACCCAGGAGGCGGAGGTTGCAGTGAGCCGAGATTGCGCCATTGCACTCCAGCCAGGGCGACAGAGCAGAACTGTCTCAAACAAAAACAAGATCAAGGAAACCAAAAAAATTAATAATAATGGTAGGTCCAAGACTTAAACTAATTTCTTTGTTCAAAACTGTGCTGCTGCATGCCCTAGACACTATTTTTTCTCAGTAAGGAACAATTCTTTAAAAAAGAAAAATAGTTTTTTTTCTGATAGCTAAGTAATACATGTTCATTATAGAGTATTTGAGAAATAAATCATCTATCATCTCAATTCCTAGACATAAATACTAAGGAATATTTTGGTGTATTACCATTCAGTCATTTAAAAAAAAAAAAAACTGCCTATTTAAGAAAATAGTTGATACATGCTATAAATCTAGTTTTATATCCAGCTTTAAAATATACATATATATATATATACACACACACACATACATATAAATGTTTATACACACTTACACATACACACACAGGCTGGCACTGTGGCTTACACGAGTAATCCCAGAACTTTGGAAGGCTGAGGTGGGCAGATCACTTGAGGCCAGGAGTTTAAGACCAGCCTGGCCAACATGGCAAAACTCTTGTCTCTATTAAAAATACAAAAATTAGCTGGGTGTGGTGATGCACACCTGTAATCCCAGCTACTCAGGAGGCTGAGGCAGGAGAATCACTTGAACCCAGGGAAAGAGAGGTTGCAGTGAGTTGAGATCATGCCATTGCATTCCAGCCTGGGCAACAGAGTGAGACTCTCTCAAAAAAAAAAAAAAAAAAAAAAAAAAAAAAAAAAAAATATATATATATATATATATATATATATATATATATTTAGACACTTAGACAAAGTCTCAAAGTGTTGTCCAGGTTGGAGTGCAGTGGCTATTCACAGGCCAGTCTAGCACACTACAACCTTGAACTCCTGGGCTCAAGTGCTCCTCCTGCCTTAGCCTCCTGAGTAGCTGTGGGACTACAGGCACACACCACTGTGCCTGACTTATGCCCAACTTTTTAGTGATAATTATTTTTATCTTAAGAACTGTTAGCACTTTGGGAGGCCGAGGTGGGCAGATCACAGGGTCAGGAGATCAAGCACATCCTGGCTAACACGGTGAAACTCCGTTTCTACTTAAAAAATACAAAAAATCAGCCGGGCGTGGTGGCGGGTGCCTGTAGTCCCAGCTACTTGGGAGGCTGAGGCAGGAGGATGGTGTGAACCCGGGAGGCAGAACTTGCCATGAGCCGAGATCGCGCCACTGCACTCCAGCCTGGGCGACAGAGCGAGACTCCATCTCAAAAAAAAAAAAAAAAAAAAAGCTATTATGGAAATTTTGAAACATACACAAAAGACAGTAAAGTATATAATGAACCCCCCTCCCCATTAACCAACTTTAACAGTTATCAATAATTTGCTATTCTTTTATCTAGCACTCCTAACCATTAAAAATATTTTTGACTTGACTGATCAAATCTCACACATTGGATCAAATTTGCTTTTTAACTTCAGTTGTGTCACTTAAAAAAAAATCATGAGATCATTGCCATACCTAGTATCATCTAATACCTAGTACTTGTTCAGTTTTTCCTGTTTATCTAAAAAAGTATATAGTTTATTGAGACAGTCTTGCTCTGTTGCCAGGCTGGAGTGCAGTGGCACGATCTCAGCTCACTGCAACCTCCGCCTTCTGAGTTCAAGCGATTCTCCTGCCTCAGCCTCCCGAATAGCTGAGACTACAGGTGCACACCACCATGCCCAGATTTTTTTTTTTTTTTTTTAGAGGGAGTCTTGCTCTGTTGCCCAGGCTGGAGTGCAGTGGCACGATCTCAGCTCACTGCAACCTCCACCTCCTGGGTTCAAGCGATTCTCCTGCCTCAGCCTCCCAAGTAGCTGGGATTAGAGGCGCTTGCCACCACGCCCAGCTAAATTTTGCATTTTAGTAGAGACGGGGTTTCACTATGTAGGTCAAGCTGGTCTTGAACTTCTGACCTCAAATGATCCGCCTGCCTTGGCCTCCCAAAGTACAGGGATTACAGGTGTGAGCCACCGCGTCTGGCCCTAATTTTTGTATTTTTAGTAGAGATGGGTTTTCATTCACCATGTTGGCCGGGATGGTCTCGATCTCTTGACCTCATGATCCGTCTGCCTCGGCCTCCCAAAGTGCTGGGTTTACAGGCGTGAGCCACTGTGCCCAGCCTAAAAAAGTATTCCTATTATTATTTGAATCAAAATTAAAACTGTGTGTTTGATTTTTATATCTCTTAACTGTCCTTTGTAACAGTTGCTGCTTCTATTTTTTTTCCAATATTAACTATAAGGCACTGTAGAATTTCCCATATTCTGGAGTTGGCTGATAATGTCTTTGTGGCATCATTTAATGTGTACCTCTGTCTCTGTATTTCCTGTAAACTGGGATTTAGATTCAGAGACTGGATTAGATTCAGGCTCTTTCAGTTGGTAAGAATGCTGCTTGGTGGGTCCCATATAATTTCCAGTTTCCTCACTTGAGAAGGAACTTACTGTCTGGTTGTAACTATTTTAGTGACTTAAGATTGATCTGTGAGTTAGGTTTTATCAGCCTGTTTTATCCATTATCAAGTTCATCATTAATTTTTACTTAATAGCCTTAGCTGCCATTGATAATTGTTGCCAGTATCCATTATTTTGCTATCTCCAGCTTCTTTTGGAACAATGCAAGTAAGGTATTTTGCTGAGCAAAAATGCCAGAATATGGTAACTTAATTAGATTTCTAAGATCAAAGGATGTATGGCATACATGGTCCTTCTCATATATCATTCAACGTGTTTATTGTGTACATGCCATGACATGTACTGTGATAGTCACTGAGTTAAAGAACCATGAAGACAGACCCAGTGTTTTGCCCTTTGATGTATCAGCTCCATTTTTATAATTTCAAGTCTTCCATCCCCCTGCCACTTGTTGTTCTCAATGTTTTAGTCACAGTGAACTAATTAATGTCCCACAAACATACTGTACTGTCTCTTACCCCTGGTTATCTAAGTTGTTCCTTCTGCTTGGAATGTCCTCTCCGTTAACCTCTGCTGCTCACTCTTACCTCCTTCTGTGCTGCCTCAAAGCTTGGCTAACTTACTCATCCTCCATTTTTAAATTTAGATCACTTTCTTCAGGAAGTCCTCCTTATTTTCTTAATATCCATATCATAACATTTGTCTTACTGTGCTGAAATTGTCTGTTTACTCATCTGCATAACCCATTAGACTGAACTTCTAGAGGCAAAAAATTGTTGTCATTTTCCCTCTAGTAGCGAGTTTAGTTTTCTCTTTAGTAGCCTGCCATGTTAGATACATTATTCCTGTTATATAGTATTATTATCTAATAAATTATACTTAATATTATTCATTGTATAGATACCCAATTCATAATTGATATTAAAGCTACAGTTACACTGTGTTGAAAGTGGAAGGACTGAATGGAAATATATTAAAATAATAATCATAGTTGTATCAGAGAAGATTATTATATGAGTTTTTTTCCCCCATTTTTCAAGTTATCTTTAATGAGATTGTATTACTCGTTTTATGGAAATTTTGGGTTATGAAAAACAGGCAAAGGGGATTGGAATATATCTTTTAAAAATACCTTTTTATGTTAAAACATCATTTCTCATTTGGTTATGACCTAATTCTGGATATACCGGTTTCACTTATTTTTGTAAACCCTGAGCCCTTCAGCTTCAGCCCTTAGTTGTAACTTGGCTTTTATGAATTCACAGTGAACTAGCTGGTTTGCTTACCTCCTGAGAAGATTCAGCTTCTAAGAATGCAGTTCACACAGGCTTTAGTTTTTTCGCTGTCTACTCTTGCCTATCCCGTACTTAATTTGAGTTCTTGCTGGGAAGTTTAGTGAATAAGGGCAGTTATTCCCTTTTATTCCCTAGCACATTTTGACTCTGAATGAGAAAAGCCACCAGAAATGATCCAGAATATCAACTGGGTACTGCACTTCGAAAAGTGTACTTAAAGATACATTTTAAAGGGAAATAGAAAGATTTAGGGGGATAGTTAGCCATAAAAAGAATAGGACTTACATTTTTTGAGTACCTACCTATATGCTAGCTCTTGTGCAAGCTACTTTCTTTTGGTTATCCAATTTAAACCCCATAACAATCTGAGGTTCAAAATGGAACCTTAGTAGTTTTAGGAAATGAGATTTGAGCTTAGACCTGTTTGGCCTCAAAGCCCAAGTTCTCAACCATTATGCCACAATGCCTCAAGCTTGTAATAGGATCTCCTTCCAGGCCAAGATATAATTGATTCTGGGATAGTTGGCATTGTCTTTAGGATAAAATCTTAAGTTCCTTTGCATGATGTACTAAGGTTTTTTGAAATGTATATCCCCACCTACCTGTCCCGCCTTTTCTCTTACCACTTCCTCTGTCACTCCTGTCCCTATATTGCAGATTGTTAAGCATTTCCCCAAACTTGATGTGCTTTCGTGCTTTCAGGCTTTTGTACATGATACTCCTTCTCTCTGAAATGCCCCCCCACCCCTCCCTATTTTGCCTAAATTTTTCCTTGTTTTTTAAAACTCAAATTAGTCAATCATCTTAGGAAGACTGTCTCTAACCTTCAAAGACTGGGTTAGCCCTCTCTTCAGAACATTTTGCCTGTTCTAGCAATTATTACATATTGTTGTATATATATATATCTTCTTGTATGTCTCTTATGAATAATTTGAGCAAATACCAATGCTTTATTCTTTAAAAAAATTTGTTTAGTATTATCTGAATTTAGCATAGTTCTTAGCCAATAGTAGGTACTGAATATATCTTTGTGGAATGAAGGGCTATTTCAATGAATGAACTAATGTTTTTAAATGTCTTTTTCCCTTCTTGTTGAAATGCAGAGCCAGGCTTTCGAGGACTGACTCCTCCAATTCCTTGGGAACATGCACCGCGTCCCCATTTCCCCCTTGTCCCAGCTTCGTGGCCTTATGGTTTGCATCAAAACTTCATGCATCAGGGAAATGCCCGATTTCAGCCCAACAAACCTTTCTATACTCAAGGTACCATTGCATACAAATTAGTTAACAGACTTGGGTGGGGTTTATTCTGGGATAGAGAGCCTTAGTGAAGGCCAGGATCTGGGAGTGAAAATTCATAAATTCAGTAAACATTTACTGAGAGATTATACTGTGTGTCAGATGGTGCTAGGTGCTTGTAAAACAAAATCTCAATTACTCGATGCACATTTTATTAGGAAAGCCAGACATGTTAAATAGAAAAGGAGTTTAGATGAATCAGTTAACATTGCCCTAGCAAATCCAAACAGGATGTGGATGTAAGAGATTATTACATCACAAGATTTTGACAGTTGAGCTAGATCTTGAAAGAGACGCAGGAATTCTTTTTTTTTTTTTTTTTGCCTAGAGATGAGAGAGGAGGAGGAGTATGCTTAGCTGAGGGATTAATATATGCAGTCACTGAGTTTTCCCTGGCATAATGAAGAAGAGGAGAAAATATTTGGGCTAGAGGACGGAGGTATATGGGAAAGATGGTGATAAGGCTAGAGAGGGTAGGCTTAGACCATATTATGAGTTTGGACTTGGTTTACTGAGCATTGGGGATCCAATGAAAGGTTTTTAGTGGAATGAAGACATAATCAGATTTGTTTAGTAAACGCAGGACTTGAATGACATTAAAATTTATTATGTTCTGCTGGTGCTATTGTAGTACTAATAATGGCTTTGACTGGGTAATGAATATTACAAACAAAGAATTCCTAGAAACTTGGAGCATTTTATCTAACCTACTTGCCTCAGGTATTTGTTCTTACAGGCATTGTCTGAGTCTGGCCTTCAGCTCCTTGTTAGCCTAGTTCAGAACACTTGGGTCAGTCCATATAGTTAAACTAGGAGTTCAAGAAGTTAAAACAGGCACTCAGGAAATGCTGATTGAATGAAATGATAAAGGGGAGGTGCCTGGTATGGTCTCAAGCTTGTTATATTTAAGCCTTCTTAAACCACCCATATACTACTGGGGCATCCCTGTATTATAGAGTGGCAGAGCCTTGACTGTGGTTGAGCTCTTCTCTTGAGCAAAGAACTGGGGCTGAAGGAAGTTATTATTAGTCATAAGCCCTTTTAGGAGGGGAGAGTCTGCAACTCTTCTCTAGTGAGTTTTTTCCCTTTGATTCCTCCTCTCCATCTTTCGTGTCCTCTCCTTTTTTCACAAACAGGTATTTCCTTCCCTTCTTCCTTTTTCTCCCCACCCTCTCAGATGTTTTGCAGCATGCTTTATCTCCTCCTATTATATAAATAGAAAAAAAGAAAGCTAACTACAAGTTAATTCTAAGGTGTTGTCAGATAAACAGGCACAAGCCTTTCAGTTTCCTGTCTGTGTTGTATCCAACAGACAGATGTGCCACCCGTCGGTGTAGAGAGCGTTGTCCCCACCCACCAAGAGGAAACGTGTCGGAGTAATGCGAGTCCATTTTCTTTCAGCTGGTCTACCGATGCACAGCAACCAGCCAATCCTGCTGTCTCAAGGGTATCCGTACCTCAATGTCAGTTACATTCAGCAGAAAAAGTGACATTTAATGGAAAGCAAAACAAATCAGGTCCTGATTTAAAATTTTAACACGTTTAGATAGCTTATTTAAATTCTAAGACTGTTTTTACAGACTGTATTATTTGTATATAAATATGAACTATAGTTTTTACTAGTATCACCAAATTGAGTGATACAAATTTCATCTATTTTATTACCCTATTTTTAAGGGAATTTTATGTTTTGTTTAACCTTGATGAATTGTATAAAGAGAGAATTTAAAAAATTACATTCTTTATTTTCTATTAGCTGTATTCATACTTTGGTTGCTTCAGACTTTATATATTGTTCTTAAAAGTTAGGAAAGAATTTCATGTGTTTTAAATTGTCACTTCTATTCTTTACAGAACCTTGTAGTGCCAAAAACTTTTTAAAAGGTAAAAAAATAAAATAAAATTACAACATGAAGATTCAGATTTTTTTTCTTTTCCATACTTGTATATTGAACATTCAAACTTGAACAGAAAGTTGATTTTGTCTGTATTTGAAGTACTTCTATTTTAAGTTAATAAATCTTTTTGACAAGAGTTAAATTTGGTTAATCTGTTGTATAGATGATGGAAATATTATGTAACGAGATTTCTTTTAATTTCAGTGAATAGAGCATTCTAAATCACAGATTTTAGTTTTAGAGATTCAAGTATCATTTCATGTCCTTTATTTGGTTGGATGTTCACAACACCCATATGAGGTTGATAGAAGCAGAAGCCATTTCCATTTTATCTTTGAAAATAAAAACTGAAATGCAAAGCAGTAAATTCCAAAAAGCAAACTTACATGCTGGAGTCTGAACTGAAAAGTATTTGGAAAGAGAGTTTTAAAACACTGAGACTAATATTGGCAATTAGAGTGGAAGGAAGATAACTTTTTTTTTTTTTTTTTGAGATAGAGTCTATATCTGTCACCCAGGCTGCAGTGCTGTAGTATGATCTCGGCTCACTGCAACCTCTGCCTTCTGGATTTGAGCGATTCTCCTCCCTCAGCCTCCCAAGTAGCTGGGATTACAGGCACGCGCCACCACACTTGGCTAATTTTTGTATTTTTAGTAGAGGCGGGGTTTCACCACGTTGGTCAGGCTGGTCTCGAATTCCTGACCTCAGGTGATCCACCTGCCTTGGCCTCCCAAAGTGCTGGGATTACAGGTGTTGAGCCACCGCACCCAGCCCAGACTCTATTCATTTTGAGTCCTATACTTCCACCTGGAAAGCACACTTGCCAAGATGATAATTAATTCCAAGTATATTTACCAGTAATACTTGGAATTAATTATTATTGGGTATTGGAATTCAGACTCGAGTTGTTAGTGGCATAATGTTTTAGCTGTTTTAGCAGTGAGGTGAGGCAATTTTCTCTAACCCCTTAATTAGTCTGTCCAGTTGCCTGGGATTTTAGGCTAAATGATGCTATATATCTATTTGGAAATGTGCAGAGTAAGTAGACAAAAATGTAAGGACAGTGGGTTATCTTTGCTGTGCTTCCTCTGATACACATTACTTAAATAGGAGACTGCTTGGGCCCTTGCCATATTTTGCAACATGGAAGATATCTGAAACCTATTGCAGGAGGTTGAGGGTATTCATGCTGTATTTACAGCCCTGAGTTAAAGTCAGGTATATTTACCATTTTTTCTTATTAAAGCGTCAGCATCCTTCAGAGTCCTATCAAGTGGTGGACTTAAATCATTTATTAACAAGATACCCAACCCAACTATGCATTTATGTTAAAATGACCTGGAGCATTCAAGATTTAAATTAACATTCAATACTTCATGTCCTTCCACATCTTGGAGAACAGGTAATGATGTATACAGGGGTGTTTATTATTCTCTTTACTTCTGTACATACAGTAGCCCCTCCATATCCATGGGTTTTGCATCTATGGATTCAACCAACCACGGATTGCAGATATTAAAAAAAATTGTGTCTGTACTGAACTTGTACAGTTTGTTATTATTCCCTAAACAATACAGTATAACAACTTTTCCCACAGAATTTACATTGTATGAGGCATTATATATAATCTAGAAATGATTTAAAATATAAAGGAGGATGTGCATAGGTTATATGCAAAGACTACACTATTTTATATCAGGGACCTGAGCATCCTTGGATTTTGGTATATCTGCGGGAAGTCCTGGAACCAATCCCCCACCAGATACCAAGGGGAGGATTGTATTCGAAATATCCCTCCCTCCCTCCCTCCCTCCCTCCCTTCCTTCCTTCCCTTTTCCCTCCCTCCCTTTCTTCCCTTTCTTTCTTCTTTTTTCTTTTCTTCCCTCTGTGGCCCTGGCTGGAGTACACTCCGCTCGCTGCAGACTCCCTGCGTCCGGCTCCCGTGATTCTCCTGCCCTGGCCTGCGGGCTGCCTGGGATTGCCGGCGTGCGCCACCACCCCTCCCTGGTTTTTCTCCTTTGGCTGGAGGTGCGGTTTCGCCATGTCCGCCAGGCTGGTCTCCAGCTCCTGACCTCCGGTGGTCTGCCCGCCTCGGCCTCTAGAGGTGCTGGGACTGCAGACGGAGGCTCGCTCACTCGGTGCTCGGTGTTGCCCGGGCTGCAGTGCGGTGGCGTGGTCTTGGCTCGCTGCAGCCTCCGCCTCCCAGCCGCCTGCCTTGGCCTCCCAGGGTGCTGGGATTGCAGCCTCTGCCCGGCCGCCGCCCCGTCTGGGAGGTGGGGAGCGTCTCTGCCTGGCCGCTACCCCGTCTGGGAGGTGAGGAGCATCTCTGCCTGGCCGCCCATCGTCTGGGTTATGAGGAGCTCCTCTGCCCGGCCGCCCCGTCTGGGAGGTGAGGAGCGCCTCTGCCCAGCCGCCACCCCGTCTAGGAAGTGAGGAACGTCTCTGCCTGGCCGCCCATCGTGTGGGATGTGAGGAGCGCCTCTGCCCAGCCGCCCCGTCTGGGAAGAAGTGAGGAGCGCCTCTGCTCGGCCGCCCTGTCTGGGAAGAAGTGAGGAGCGCCTCTGCCCGGCCGCCCCGTCTGGGAGGTCTACCACAGAGGCCAGAAGCAATGTGGGGGCTAGACGTGGTGGCTCACGCCTGTAGTCCCAGTACTCTGGGAGGCCGAGGCGGGTTGATCACTTGAGGCTAGGAGTTCGAGACCAGCCTGGCCAACATGGCGAAACATATGAAAAATACAACTGACAAACCAACCAACCAACCAAGCGACAACAAAACAGGTCTACCCTGGAGTCATACTCTAATTTTTTCTATTTTCCTCCCTTTCTGATCCTTTATCCCACTTTCTTTTTCTTCCTCTTCCTTCTCCTTCTTCTTTGTCAAATAGAGGATTGAGTTATTATCATTGATCCATACAAAGTCCCTCTCTCATTTATTTTCTTTAATTAATTCCCACCCCCCATTTCTATTCCACGTCTTCCCATGGGCAACCTTCCTAATATGTTTGATATGCATCTTTTTGTTTGTATGTACTTTTAGAAAATGTTTATTGTTTTGTGTGCAAAAATAAAAATAAAAAAATAAAAAACAATATTCATTAAAAATAAAACAACTTCCAATAACAGAATGCCCCAACCCCTCAACCTTTCTTCCTTAAGGAAGGCAGTATAATACCACTTGGCAAAACCTATTAACTGGCAACCTAGTAACCAATAGCCTAGGTTTTACTTATATGATAGTGTTATAGATACTAGTTTTCAGCATCTCATTTGCCCCTCCTTCAGTAACTGCCAGTGTTCAATAATTGGCAAAACTGTTCTGTTGGAAAACATATATAGTTTAAAATTGATACAGTAGAAACTCAGATTTTAAGTTTGCAAAGTAGATTATGAGTTCAGGTTCATTGTAGAGCAGTTAAGTAGAAAATTATCAATCTTATACAGGGAGAACACACACATTTAAGACCAAATTGTTTTGAAATGTTCTGTTTAATAACATGGAGATTAGTATTTTCCCTTGACATTAGGATTATTAAAAATATAAATATGTACTGTATATTTATTTATATCCCCTACAGATGGATATTTTTGCTGTTTCCAGTTATTCTTATATATACATATTATATATATAATGTGTAAAATGATGATGGGATAAAGCTATTTGTGTGTACATGTAATTATTCTATTAGGGTGAATTCCCGTAAGTGGGATTACTGGGTAAAAGGATCAAAAGTTCTAAGGTTCCTGCTACATATTGCCAAATTGACCTTCATAAAAGTGGTTATTAATTTGTAGTTCCAGCAAACAATACGTAAAATGTGTTGGTATGCTTATAAAAAAGCTTTTAACTCCCAACAACTCATTTCTTCCTTGTAGAAATTAACATGTTTATTGTAAAAAGAAAATAAGCATTATATAAAAGTACAAAGAAGTTTAATCAATCACTCAAAAGTTCATCAGCCAGAAAGAAGTACTATCTGGTGAACTTCATTCATTCCAACCATCTCTGTTAATCATACAGGCACATAGATACAAATAGTTTTACAAAAGTGGGCTCATATGCTATATTTAACAAATATAGCACATTAACAAAAGGAAAACAAGTGTGAAACTGAAAAAATGCTCAATTTAAATACTTTTTTCCCACAAAAGAATCTAGTCTTTTGTAAGATTTCTCCTAAAATTAAGGACAATTACGGAAAATAAAGAGGCTATTTTTTTCTAGCTTCATGTTTGTTTTAATTAGACTGTACGTGATCCCTGCTATGAAAGATGATGAAACCAGCACACTCTACTTATTTCTATGTAGACAGTGTTCATATTTTTGACTTTATAATCATTGCCCATTATTTTTAAAGTTTCTGAAGTGTTTACTAACACTCCTTTTACTGATTCTTTGTTCCTAAGTCCTTAATTTGATTCATTTCTTCTTTAGTTTAATTTCATTATTGGGCAGTTTTTTCCCAAAGGCTCATGATTTGTACTTTTAAGTTCTTACAAACTTGAGAACATCTGTAGCCTTGTATTTTAAGACAACTTTGGCAAAGTATAAAATTTCTGGCACACTTTTTCTCAAACCTTTGGAGCCTTTTGCTTCATTGCCTTCTTGTTATAAGATCTGAGACCATCCTGACCCCATTTAATTCTTTTTTCTTTTTGAGATGGAGTCTCACTCTGTTGCCCAGGCTGGAGTGCAATGGCACGATCTCGGCTCACTGCAAGCTCCGCCTCCCGGATTCACACCATTCTCCTGCCTCAGCCTCCCTAGTAGCTCTGCCTGCCAGCACGCCCAGCTAATTTTTTTGTATTTTTAGTAGAGACGGGTTTCACTGTGTTAGCCTGGATGGTCTCGATCTCCTGACCTCGTGATCCACCTGCCTCAGCCTCCCAAAGTGCTAGGATTACAGGGTGAGCCACCGCGCCCGGCCAATTCTTCTTAAACCATCAGAGTATTTCTTTATTCTATATATTTCTCTTTTCCATTTTTTATTTCCTCCAGCCTATTTTCTCTGTGCTGTTTTATGTTTTGTGGTTTCTAGTATAAGGCCTTTAAACTCCACCAATCTTATTTTCCATCTCTTAATCTGTTTTGAACCTTTTTTTTTTTTTTTTAAAAGAGATCATGTCTGCTGTCTTTTTTGAGCATGTGGAGAATTTGTCACATTAACCTTTTTGAGGGAGTGGGCAATCTGTGATCATTCTAAATAATGCTTCTTTAAACTTCGGTCTACTGAAGAATAACAGGAAGAGGTTAGAGGAATGAGCTTGAAGTTGGGTTGTTAATATTGGAACTCTCACCAAACCCATTATTATTATTATTATTATTTTTTGAGATGGAGTTTCGCTCTTTTTGCCCAGGCTGAAGTGCAATGGCACGATCTCAGCTCACCGCAGCCTCTGCCTCCTGGGTTCAAGCGATTCTCCTGCCTCAGCCTCCCGAGTAACTGGGATTACAGGCATGTGCCACCATGCCCAGCCGTATTTTTTAGTAGAAACGGGGTTTCTCCACGTTGGCCAGGCTGGTCTCAAACTCCAGACCTCAGGTGATCTGCCCGCCTTGGCCTCCCAAAGTGCTGGGATTACAGGCGTGAGCCACCGTGCCCGGCCAAAAATGCATTATTTCTTTTGCTCCTTGGAACACATCTCCCTTAATTTCTTAGTATTAAAAGGCGATTGTGCCCTATGGCAAAGCTTTTAAGTCAGTGTATTTCAAATTATTGGAAGTAAAATCGATTAAGTGGTTTCATCCAATATTAAAAACTGTTACCAAGTAGGAAATACCAGAATTCACTTTGCATAGTAAGTATTCTTTCCTGAAATTTGTCTCAGTACAGAATACAGATGTGTACAGAAGAGGTAAAATACGTTTTTAAAATGTATGCTGTAGTCAAAAAGTTTAAAATGCTTCATCCATAGGCAAGCATGTGGATGACAGAAAGAGCCTTACAGCAAGGTTTGTCCTCAAGCTCCATCTCCCGTGTAATTTTATCAAAACGGTATCTACAGACATGCAACATATCTTACTCTTACCTCCTTCTTCTAATTAAAGAATAGGGACATTCTCCTTCCTGCTATTGATTGGCTGTACCTCAATTTTGGTCCACATATTACCATACATCTAAACAAGTATGTTTTAACGTTTGTTTAGGGAGGTTTATTTCTGTTACTAAAATTTATTGGGCTTTGTGTGTGGGTTTATTTTTACTTTAAAACGTATTTTAAGGCCGGGCGCGGTGGCTCACGCTTGTAATCCCAGCACTTTGGGAGGCCGAGGCGGGCGGATCACGAGGTCAGGAGATCGAGACCACGGTGAAACCCTGTCTCTACTAAAAATACAAAAAAATTAGCCGGGCGTAGTGGCGGGCGCCTGTAGTCCCAGCTACTCGGAGAGGCTGAGGCAGGAGAATGGCGTGAACCCGGGAGGCGGAGCTTGCAGTGAGCCGAGATTGCGCCACTGCACTCCAGCCTGGGCGACAGAGACTCCGTCTCAAAAAAAAAAAAAAAAATAAATAAATAAAACATATTTTAAGATAAAGTTTTATTTTAAGAGTGTACTGGATGACAGCTTGGTTGGTCCATAGGTCACTTCTGTCTGTGCCAGAAGACATTTCTTTCTACCTAGATCACTTTCATAAAGAAATAACTGCTATGACACTGTAATACATTTACGTACAGATGCTTATATTTAATCTTAAAAGGTAGTCCTATATAGTTGTATTAGAAACCGTAAGAGCTCTTTCAGACCACTTTTATTAACTCAGGTATTATGAAAGGAATCACTGAAGAATATGAAAGCTCAAATAAGATTAAAAAATGCTTTAATACTGCTGAAGTCTTTCAATTCTAGAGCAGGCATAGAATATATAGAATGTTTACCTTATGACCAGATACAGACTCCCAAGAAAAACTGGATCCTGCAGGGCAGCTGGTCTTCACAATTCCTGCTGGGACTACAGTTGCAGGAAGTCATTCCATCACTTTTCTCTTTTTAAGGGAGTTAAGTACAGGTAAAGGAACTCTTCTAGCAAAGATCTTAATAATCTCTTGATTATTGATGTCCGTGGAGGCTTTTTAGTCCTTCCTTTGCTTCTGCATTCTTGACCCTTGGCTTCTTTCACTCATTCTCTCCTAATTCTCCTGTGTTTCTGAATGGGCCATTCCAGTTTTCAATAGGTGACTTCTGTTTCTTCCTGTCACCAGTGTTGGTGTTGCCTATGGTTCTGTTGTGTGCATTTCTGATATATATAAACACTCTGGGAAGTCTTATTGACAGATTCCACAATTACTTACTTAAACATTGTCAATTCTGGCCTAGATAGCTATGTTAAACTCTGGCCCCTATCTCCAACTTTATGGGCTTTTGTTTTTAGCTATACCATAGCTATCTCAAATTAAACTTGTTAAACTGAATGCATCATTTTCATTACTACCACAATCCTCTAATTCTCTGCCCCTCTAAAAGCTGTCTCTTCCTGCTGTATTTTCTGACTTTGTGAATGGCACAACTGTCTAGCAATTTAGGTCAAAACCATGACTAATATTAGATACTTTCCTCTCCATCAAATCTTTTTCAATCCTGTTACCCTACTGCTACTGACTAGGCCTGGATAATGTCAATGCTTATATGATAAAGGCCGGATACCTTAACCAGGATTTCAAGCTTGTGGGCAAGAACAAATGAAACTATGAAAAAATGGGCTGTATAAAGGGTATTAAGTGCCGCTCTCTGTTGAACTGTTTGATGAAACTGGCTTTAATGATCCAGAAGAGGCCTTACAATTGAATGCATTCTGTTCTTTCAAAACTGCTACAAACCAGTTTTCATGTTTATTACCACTTGCTGCTGCTGGAAAAAAGTTAGGAGCTACTATGTTTTACTCCTTTGATCTTTGAATAATAGCAGCAACACAAATCCCAGGATTCTCAAAGCAGTTCCAACCACAACAAACCAAAACTAAACTACAGAGAAATGGGAAACAGGTGTGTCTGGTTTAATAAAAAGGGAAAGGGTCATCCAGTGGCCACATTCTTTCCTTGTCATTCATATCCCCAACCTCCAGATCCTTTCTACTCATAAGTTTGATTACAGTCAAGGTTAGTTGGGTCAAAAACTTATGTAGATTATGATTAAAAAGATACAAAACTCAGCACCTCCTTCATTAAAAATAAACGTTGAAACTTGATAAGAAAAAAACTAAAATATTCTTATAGCTGCCTGGGGGAGATCTTAATCCTTCCACATAGACAGATATCCTCATATCCACAGGAGGTCATGTGGACTAAAACCAAACTGAGTCCATTACTCATTCCCTCTCCGGCTCTTCTTGTGGCTCTTCTTAGACCTGAAATGGCAACACATATAAATAATTATATTAAGAAGCTGGGCAGCCAGGCATGGTGGCTCACGCCTGTAATCCCAGCACTTTGGGAGGCCAAGGTAGGCAGATCACCTGAGGTCAGGAATTCGAGACCAGCCTGGCCAACATGGTGAAACCCTGTCTCTACTAAAAGTACAAAAATTAGCCGAGCATGGTGGTGGGTGCCTGTAATCCCAGCTACTCGGGAGGCTGAGACAGGAGAATTGCTTGAACCCAGGAGGCGGAGGTCGCTGTGAGCCGAGATTGGGCCATTGCACTCCAGCCTCAATGACAGAGTGAGACTCCGTCTCAAAAAAAAAAAAAAAAAAAGGAGTCCTGAGAAAGACCTTGGTATGCTGACATTGATGGGGATGGAGCTGACACTCAATATTCTTTAAACTGGTTGGTATTTTTCTGATTCAGAGCAACACTATTGAGTCAGGCATGACTATCCAAATTTTACCACTGAGGAAATGTTTTACTCCTTTGATCTTTGAATAATAGCAGCAACACTATTGAGTCAGGTGAGTCACTATAGGTCATTTCACCTCTTGGAGGTTAAGAGTGCACCCAACAGGCCGGGCGCGGTGGCTCACGCCTGTAATCCCAGCACTTTGGGAGACCGAGGTGGGCGGATCACAAGGTCAGATTGAGACCATCCTGGCTAAAATGGTGAAACCCCATCTCTACTAAAAATATAAAAAATTAGCCGGGCGTGGTAGTGGGCACCTGTAGTCCTGGCTACTCGAGAGGCTGAGGCAGGAGAATGGCGTGAGCCCAGGAGGTGTAGCTTGCAGTGGGCTGAGATTGCGCCACTGCACTCCAGCCTGGGCGATAGAGCAAGACTCCGTCTCAAAAAAAAAAAAAGAGTGCACCCAACCGTATATGGCACGTGGGGGTTTCTAATGAAATCTTATCAAATGAAAGTGACTTGTCCAAGGTCACTCAATTGTTAAGTTTTAAAACTTGGGACTAAACCCCATGTTTTCTGAGACCAAAGCTCATCCTTTATCCAAAGCTGCAATCCTGTAAAGCAAAACAAAGCAAAACAGGTATCTCGCTTGAACCCGGGAGGCAGAGGCTGCAGTGAGCCAAGTTCACACCATTGCACTCCAGCCTGGGAGACAAGCACGAAACTCAGTTCTCAAAAAAAAAAAAAAAGAAATAAGAAAAAGTTATCTAACCCCAGTAATTCTCAAAGCAATAGACCAATTTTGTCTAGTAATGAAGGAGAATTCCTAACATCCTTCAACAAAACAAGAAAATTTCAGGTCCAATTAGTTGTAATTTGGACTACTTCTGTAAAGTTAAAACAGAGGTCAATTCATTACCTTTCGGGAGACTTTGAGTGGCTCCTGTGTCTGTGACTACGGTGATGACCTGGGGAAGAAAAGGCCATTGTGTAAGATCTTACCCTTCTACTCTTATTAAACTGTCATTCTCACCTCCCCTAATACCTGCCATTGGCTTAATATTCTTTTGGCCTATGCAGGGGACACCTCTTAGTGGAAGCAACTCTGAATTAGTGGAGGAAGAGGGACCAAAGAAAGTAGTAATGAGACCAGTTCAAATACATATACATTCAAGGGCTTTATGGCTAATTTCACAAACATCATATTGGGTTTTCACTATTATGTTAGATCTTATTCCTATAATTTTAGATGAAAAAACTGAAGCAAACCTTATCAGCAAAGCTTATAAGTGACAGTCAAACTGTGAACCTTAATTTTCAAATTCTATGTCCATTTCCTTTTCTGTTAGGCAGTACAGTCAGGCACTCCTGTACTGCAGGAGGCTAACTACTCCTTTTACATTTCTTTGTTAAGACAACCTGTGGCAAAAGGCCCACATGCTTTACCTGGGGACTTGGAACGGGATCTGTGCCGCCGATCTCGGGACCTGCTGCGGTGACGTCTTGGACTCTTGCTCCGATGCCTTTCTCGGCGAGGGGAGGGGCTGTAGAAAAGACTGGTCAGACTACCACATCTAGTTAGCAATATACGTACAACACCAATACCACCACACCCTCCCCAAAGCCCTAAAATTCATCACAAATGACTGAAGGCCTACCTTCTCCTTTTGGGAGATCGACTCCGCCTATAAAGAGGAGAGGAAGAAGAAAGCCTAGGTTGGTGCACTGGATGTTGTAGATTGCAAAAACGGCCCCAATCTTATCCTTCACGCTTCTCTGTATCACCCTTCTCTGTGTCTATGTCTTTTGTCATGTAACTCTAGCACCCTCCCATTCTAACTTTAGGACTGGCCACATGACTTGCTTTGGCTAATGGGATATTTGCAAATGTGATAAAAGCAGATACTGGAAAAACATTTGCATGACCGGGTTTGTTTGCTCTTGAGTTCTGCCACTACCATGAGAATATGCCCAACTTAGCCTGCTGGAGGATGACACAGAGAAGAGAAATTTCCCGTCATCCAAGCTAAGGCAATTCCATACCAGCCAGTAGACAGCCGACAACAGAACAGGTACTTAAAAAACTGCCTATCCAAGCTCTGCTTAAATCATTGACTGCAGACTTGTGAAAGGAACAAATGGTTATTGTTGTCTGCCAATGAGGTTTTATAGGTGGTGGTTTTGCAGCAACAGATAACTAATACATTGGGCAAACATTCTCCATAGACTGGCATTTTTCCTTCTCTAAAATTCAAACTTCTAGGTTACAGTGCTCAAAATCTCCTGGGAAAAGGCCAATGACTAGGCTTTACCTTCTGGGAGACCGGCTCCTACTCCTTCTGTAGCGCAGTGTGGGAGAGCGACGGGGCTTGTCCAAGTCTCGGTAGCTTCTCCGGCGGTGATCAGGTGATGGCACTCTTTCCAACTGGAAACAAGATGACTGGGTCATTGAAAGGCACAGGCTTATAAAGAGCCATCTAGGAACACTAATTATACTTCATGCCCCATCTTGTCCTAAAGTCCATCTCCATGTGACTTTAAAGCACAGTAACCTGACTACAAAGAGGGAGGCACTTACCCTATTAACTAACAAAACTTATTATGAGCTATATAAGACAGCCAAAATGACTCATAGGAGAGGGAACAGAAACAGACCTGTGTGTGTGTATGTGTGTATGTTTAGTTTATCTGCAGCCTGGGCAACATGCTGAAATCCCATCTCTACAAAAAAAGTACACAAATTAGCCAGGTATGCTGGCACACACCTGTAGTTCCAGCTACTTGGGAGGCTGAGGTGGGAGGATTGCTTGAGCCTGGGAGGCTGAGAATGCAGTGAGCCACTGCACCTCAGCCTGGGCAACAGAGCAAGACCCTATCTCAAAAAAAAAAGTCTGACTGCTTCCTGAAACAACTGGGCAGCTTGGTTGTTTTCAACTTTTCAGCACTGTAACTAGTACCGAAAGAACATGACTATGCGGTTGACATTTTCCCCCTCCTAAACAAGGCTTATTCCTTAGGATAGGTGCAATTATGAAAGTGTTACTTCTTTCCAAGTATTTAATAGCTGCCACCATTTATTAGGCAATTATAATGTGCCAATACTCTGCTAAGGGCTTTAAGTTTATAATCTTATTTAATACTTTAAACAGTCTTGGGGAAAAAGTATCATTAACCTCACTTTACATAGGAGAAAACTAAATTTAAGTAATTTGCGTTAAGATTATACCACTAGTATATGGCAGAGCTGAGGTGCTTTTAATAAAGAAATATTGTTTTTGGTTAGAGTTAAAAAACATTTTTTTTTTTTTGAGATGGAGTCTCACTTTTGCCCAGGCTGGAGTGCAGTGGTGCAATCTTGGCTCACTGCAACCTCCACCTCCCAGGTTCAAGCAATTCTCCTGCCTCAGCCTCCTGGATAGCTAGGATTACAGGCACCCGCCACGACGCCAGCTAATTTTTGTACTTTTAGTAGAGAAGATGTTTCACCACCATGTTGGCCAGGCTGGTCTTGAACTCCTGACCTCTGGTCATCCACTCACCTTGGCCTCCCAAAGTGCTATGATTACAGGCGTGAGCGACCACGCCTGGTGAATAGAGTTAAAAATTAAAGTCTAAAAACAAAAAACCATTCCCATTTTCTATTACTCCCTCCCCTACAACCATAAAAGTCTCAGGTGCCTGACCTTCTCATCCTCCTCTTCTTCCTCTTCACTGGACTCCACATCATCCATGTCCTCTTCCAGAGCACTAACTCGAGGCTCCAGTTGCTCAGCCTCCTCTAATACATAGCGTTTCTACAGAGAACATAATGAGAGTTAGGGGTTGTTGCCATTTCCCCTGTTTCTTGAAACCTCAACACTGGGCTTCAGGGTTCCAAGGAGCAACAGCTGAGGCAATTTCATTTCAAAGACAGTTCAAGATTTTCCTAACAAGTTTAATAGACCTGAAATCTATAAAGTTCTCCTATAAACATAAATACAAACCTCAAGAGAACATCTTCATTTTCTATTGGCTCTATTCCCTGTATCTTACACTCTAAAGTCATGGGAGTATCATTTCAGTATAGGTATAGCCTAGAACCAAAAGTAAGGGCTTCACACACAGAGAAAATTCAAGGGCTAGTAAGTTCATGGCTGGTAATTCCACTAGAAGAGGCCTAGCCCTAGAGTAGCACCAAATCTCCAGTAGACCCAGGATCTCAGGAGCTGCTGATATTCATGCATTTTGAACTGGATCCATTTTAATCGGGGATATGGCTTAGCAATGTTTGAGTGGCTAAGGATCAGGAAGGCAAAGCTGATTTCAAAAATGCCAAATGGCTAAATGTAGTGGCATGTACCCATGGTCCCAGCTCCTTGGGAGACTGAGGTGGGAAGATCCCTTGAGCCCAGGAGTTTTAAGACCAGCCTGGGCAACATAGCAAGACATTGTCTTGCTATAAGAATTGGGCCCTCAAAGTAGGTTTTCAAATTTATAATCTCATTCTTTCCACTACATGCCCTACAGTGCCAACATGGAACAGGAGAGCTGTATCACACTCATTTCCTGAAAAGATGCCTCATGGATGATCGTTTATCACTAGGAAAGGGAAGCAGGATGGTAAAGGCAAGTTTAAGGGATTAAGGGCTCAGTCTCCCACTCCTGGCCCTATTTTTATCTGTTTTATGTCCTGGCTTTTTACATGAAGATTAGTTTGAAGAAAACTGTTCATGGAGTTAAAAAATCCCTACCTACTCTAGCTATAATACCCTTGATGTAACATCCTTAATAAATTTCTTTTTTCATTGTAGATGGGTAATGTGCTGACGTTGTAACAAGGTTTGAGGGAGGCACAACTCACACATGCACGTGAACTACAAAAGGATGGAGAAAAACAAAGTTTCCTTGTTTTAAACTATTCACTTTTAAAGCCCTACCCTTCAAATATTTTATCTATTTTCCTCTCACTCCCAATCCACTATCTTTCTCCCAGACAGGAAGACTATTCATTAAGAGGACCCATAAGACCCACAGGCTTCAGTGTTTAAGCTGTGTGTATGTGTTTGCCTGCCTGCCTGTCTAGGAAGAGAAGGGTGACTCTGGTAAGAGACTTTTATTTCTTACCTGTAGTCGGGGCAGAATGATATCACAGACTCTCTCACTGTGCAATAGTTCATCAATAAACTCATCAACATGCATCAATTCAAACTCTGCAAGAAAAAGTCATTAGGGCAAACAACCTGGAAATAATAGATTTAGACGCCAAAAAGTAAAAGAAGTGTTAAGACCTCATATCGGGACATCTATGTGCTAGGCCTCTTTAGAAGAGATTAAGGGATGAATGAAGATGTCCCAATTAGCAGGAGACAAACACAAAAGCAAGCACAAACAGTCCTGAATTATGTAGGGGTGATCTTGAAGACATCATATAACTCAAATATAATTTCTCATCTGAACCTGCAATGTTTCTGAATTTAGAACATGTATCTTATATGGCACATGGAGTGATAGCTTTTGAGAACTGGCTAGGAGTGGTGGCTCACGCCTGTAATCCCAGCACTTTGGGAGGCCAAGGCAGGCAGATCACTTGAGGTTAGGAGTTCAAGACAGGCATGGCCAACAGGGCGAAACCCCATCTCAAAAATACAAAAATTAGCTGGGCATGGTGGTGGGCACATGTAATCCCAGCTACTCAAGAGGCTGAGGCAGGAGAATCATTTGAACCTGGGAGGCAGAGGTTGCAGTGACCTGAGACCACACCACTGCACTCCAGCCTGGGCAACAGAGCGCGACTCCGTCTCAAAAAAAAAAAAAAAAAATTATATATATATATATAAGAATTGTTATATATAAAAATTATATATAATTATGTATATTTATATATAAATATAATTATGTATGTATATAAATTATATATAATTATATATTTGTATATATTTGTATATATAATTACATACTTGTATATATAATACATTTATATATAATTATATATATTTGCATATAAATTATATTATTTATATAATTAAATTATATATAATTTATATATAATTACATATATAATTTATATACACATATAATTGCACATGTATATATTTATATATAAATCATATATAATTATATATGTATATGTATATGTATACATGTATACATATACATATATATGTACATATAATTATATATAACTATATATGTATATATAATTATATATGCATATATTTATATATAAATTATATGTGTATATGTGTGTGTATATACATATACATATATACACATATATATACATATATGTATACACATACATATATATAGCTTTTGAGAACTTCCATGGTAAACATTACCTTACTTCTGGGGTTCTCAATCATGGGCAATTTTGCACATGCCCATCCCCCTACTTAGAAGGAGGTGTTACTTCCATCTAGTGGGTAGAGGCTAGAGATACTGCTGCTCATTCTATGATGCACATGTCAATCCTCACACAAAAATTGTATTACCTAAAATGTCAATAGGTTCAGAAATTCTTAGTTTTACGTAATAAAATAATAAATAACTCCATCATGGCCATGACCATGTCCATCTTGTTCACCATGGTATTTACACCACATAGCACAGTATGTGACATGTCAATGGCACTTAATATGTATTTATTCAATGAATGAATTAATAAGTTTAAAGTATAATACCAAATTCTATTTTTTTTAAGATGGAGTCTTGTTCTGTCGCCCAGGCTGGAATACAGTGGCGTGATCTCGGCTCACTGCAACCTCCGCCTCCCAGTTCAAGGGATTCTCCTGCCTCAGCCTCCTGAGTAGCTGGGATTACAGGTGTGCAACTCCACACCCTGCTAATTTCTGTAGTTTTAGTAAAGACAGGGTTTCACCATATTGACGAGGCTGGTCTCAAACTCCTGACCTCAAGTGATCTGCCCACCTTGGCCTCCCAAAGTGCTGGGATTAGAGGTGTGAGACACCATGCTTGGCCCCAAATTCTTAACCTTCTACTGTTTAATGATACATGTGGGGGAAAGGTAAATGTTCCTATCTTCTGTTATGACACCAAGTGAGAAAAGGTTTTGACTGCATTACTTGGAATCCCTTCTTAACACATTAAGTAATCTCTTCGTAGAAGGTATGGAGCTGCCTCTCTTGGATATACTTATTTTTCAGTGGGATTCCTGTATAAAAATGAGTAGTCTTATATGCTGCAGTGTGAATTACAGTGCTAGAGGAGAGGACAGTAGAAAGAACTGTGAAGATGTAAAATGTGGAAAACTAATTTTGTCTGAGAGGGCTGGGGAAGGTTTTTATGGAGAAGCCATTCTGCAGCTAGATCTTTTGGGATGGAGCACATGTAAAGGGGGCATATGATGCAAGGCAGGGATTAACATAAGATGCACTTGGAAAGGGAGGCAGACAGAGGCAGGCTGGGTAAGGCCAACACGAAGCTAGTAGTCAGACTGAAAACTCCCATGAGGGACAAGGGAAAACCTTCATAGAGACAGTAACAATGTAGATGAAGAGCAGCATTCACATTGTCTATGACAATGCAAAGGTAGAAGTATTAGTGAAATAAAAACTGGCTTAAAAATGACAGTCAGGAAACTTAGCACCATACTCACCCCCATTTCGGTTCTGGCTCTTGATTTTTCGATAGTCATTGTACAAAGGCTCCAAGTACTTGTAGCAATCAATTGCAGTGCCTGTCAGCCTCATGTAAAGTGCCCCCAGCATGCGGACATACCTGATAGACAGATGACAGTGAAACAACAGGCCATTCTAGAAGTTCCTGAGTTTTACAACTAGCTTTTCTCATGACAGTAGTGGATAAACATGTTTTTCTCTTTGGCAGGTAAGAAAGCTGCAATTGTGGAGGTAGAATGCAGCAGAAGAAAGACAGCTAAAATATGGAGACCTGGGTTCAAGTTCCCATGCTACCATTTATGGCTGTGGGAACATCACACATATTGATCAACTTTCAAATATATCATCAGTAAAACTAGAATAAAACCTATTTATCTCACAGGATTACTCTAAGAATAAAAGAAATACTGAATTTTATTTTATTTAAGGCAGAGTCTTGCTCTGTAGCCCAGGCTGCAGTGCAGTGGCACGATCTTGGCTCACTGCAACCTCGGCCTCCTGAGATCAAGCAATTCTCCTGCCTCAGCCTCTGAGTAGCGAGGATTACAGGCGCCCGCCACCACGCCCAGCTAATTTTTGTATTTTTATTTATTTATTTATTTCTTGAGACAGAATCTTGCTCTGTTGCCCAGGCTGGAGTGCAGTGGCACGATCTCAACTCACTGCAGCCTCCACCTCCTGGGTTCAAGTGATTCTCCTGTCTCAGCCTTCCCAAGTAGCTGGGATTACAGGCATGTGCCACCATACCCAGCCTAATTTTTGTATTTTTAAAAAAGTAGGGGCCGGTTTTGCCATGTTGGCCAGGCTAGTCTCAAACTCCTGACCTCAGGTGATCTGCCTGCCTTGGCCTCCCAAAGTGCTGGGATTACAGGTGTTAGCCACCATGGCTGGCCTATTTTTGTATTTTTAGTAGAGACGGGGTTTCCCCATGTTGGCCAGGCTGGTCTCAAACTCCTGACCTCAAGAGATCCACCTGCCTTGGCCTCCCAAAGTGCTGGGATTACAGGTGTGAGACACCACACCTGGCCAGATATTGAATTTTAAAACAGAAAGTAGCCGGGCGCGGTGGCTCACGCTTGTAATCCCAGCACTTTGGGAGGCCGAGGCGGGCGGATCACGAGGTCAGGAGATCAAGACCATCCTGGCTAACGTGGTGAAACCCCGTCTCTACTAAAAATACAAAAAAATTAGCCGGGCGTGGTGGCGGGCGCCTGTAGTCCCAGCCACTCGGAGAGGCTGAGGCAGGAGAATGGCGTGAACCCGGGAGGCGCAGCTTGCAGTGAGCCGAGATCGCGCCACTGCACTCCAGCCTGGGCGACAGAGCGAGACTCCGTCTCAAAAAAAAAAAAAATAAAAAAATAAAAAAAAAAAAAATAAAAAATAAAAATAAAACAGAAAGTAGAAGATATATTTAATAACAATACAGGAACAAGTACACATAAACATGACTGCTGGTTTTGGAAAAAAGTAATCTGGGTTCAAATTCTGACTCCATAATTTACTAATTCTGTGACACTATTGGTCAAATCATGTGTTTTCTCAATCCTTGTAAGATGGAGATAATTATACCTAATTTATGGCTTGGTATATAAACAAGAAATGCATTTAAAGTGCTAAGTACAGCACAGAGCACACAGTAAGTGCCTAACAAAAGTTAGGTATTTTCTAGCTGTTAATGCTTTATAAGAGTCGTTCCAGCCAGGGGCGGTGGCTCACACACCTGTAATCCCAGCACTTTGGGAGGCTGAGGTGGGTGGATCACGAGGTCAGGAGATCGAGACCATCCTGGCTAATGCGGTGAAACGCCGTCTCTAGTAAAAACACAGAAAATTAGCCGGGCGTAGTGGTGGGCGCCTGTAGTCCCAGCTACTCGGGAGGCTGAGGCAGGAGAATGGCATGAACCTGGGAGGCGGAGCTTACAGTGAGCCGAGACTGCGCCACTGCACTCCAGCCTGGGCAACAGAGAGAGACTCCGTCTCAAACAAACAAACAAAAAGAGTCATTCCTCTTCCCTTTTTCCTATATCCAACTACTTAAATTTCCTCTTGGGTAACTAGGAGGCTTTTGAAACTCATAGTTTCTTTGTACGAGAAGCAGAATACTGTAGCAAAGAATATGAACTCTGAAGCCAGATTTGCCACTTACTAGCTGTTTGAACTTGGGCAAAATTACTTAATCTCTGTGCCTCAGTTTCCTCTCCTGTAGAATAGGGATTAAAAGTTTAGAAGGTTGTTGTGAAAGTGAAATGAATTATTATATGCAAAGCCCTTAGAGCATGGCACATAAGAAGCTATTATGTCTGTCTCCTACACTTGCCTGTGATTTCCTTGAGAATGGGTAATACGGTAATGAAAAGCTGACATTTTCTAGGTGTTTATCATGCAGCAAGTGCTGTGTTCAGAGATCTGCATGCATTACCTTCTTTCACTCTTATATTATAGTCACCATTTTACAGATAAGCAAAGTTTAGAAAATTAAGTAACCTCTCCAATGTCACAGTTAATGGGCAACAGAAATCTGGATGTGAACCCAGATCTTACACCTCTTAACCACCTTTTGTTGTTTGATTTTCACCCCTGAGCGTCCAGTGCCTACCAACATATCAGGCACTCACTTTTGCTTAATATATATTCAGTGAATTTGTGAAATCCTTTTTCAGGGAAAAATTACCAAAACTGAGAAAGTAAAGTAGAAGATTAATACAATCAGAACAGATAAAATACAAACTTGGCAGGGTGTGGTGGCTCATGCCTGTAATCCCAGCACTCTGGGAGGCCCGGGGGGAGGGGATCATCTGAAGTCTGGAGTTCAAGACCAGCCTGGCTAACATAGTGAAACCCCATCTCAACTAAAAATACAAAAATCAGCCAGGCGTGATGGCACATGCCTGTAATCCCATCTACTCAGGAGGCTGAGACAGGAGAATCACTTGAACCCAGGAAATGGAGGTTGCAGCGAGCCGAGATCACACCACTGCACTCCAGCCTGGGCAACACAGAGAGACTCTGTTTCCAAAACAAAAAACAAACAAAAAAAATACAAACTGAAGGGCTCAAAAGCAAAAATCTGGAGTGGAACTCTGCAGAAATGAGATACATTGTGTACACCCCTCTTAACCAAAGCCCAATTCTGAACCGCCAAAATTAAACCTCTTATATTAGCTAGTGAACATTGCACTCACTTGAAATCTTCATTTTTGATAAACTCTACAATGATATCCTTCTCGGGTTGAATCTGAAGCATCTTCAAGGTTAAACACAGAAAGGGTGTTGGTTTTATGTTGCCACCATAGACGCCACCCACAAACCTTAACTCCATGGCTTTATCGACTACAAGTTCAGCTAAAAAACAAAAACAATAGAGTGACATATTAGGGCTAAGCTCTTCCTAGTTGGAGTGGAGTTAGTTCAAGCTTTGGTTCTCCAAAATATACATCAACAGTGTAATATTAGGAGAACGAATGTGTATTAATAACAGTTAACGACAACAGCTAATACACATTGAGAATGGATAATAAAATAGGTACCCTGCTAAGCTTTCCATATTATCTCACTTAACCTTTTTTAACAAGTCATGAAGAAAGTTCTAGCAACGTTCTTCCAGGTAAGGAAAATGAGGGCTAAGAAAGGTAAAGTGACTTGCTCAAGGTCCACAGATTGTCACAGGACATGGATTTAAAGCCAGAATTCAAATCGGAAGATTACCTGGAAGACTTCTCTGAATCACTGATATTTATAAATACTGGAACCGGCCCAGATCTAAGGATAGTAAGATCATGAATTTGGTTTCTGGCATATTAACGTTAGGTCCTTAAAGACCTTCAACAGATTGTGTCAAAGTGTTATATCCGGATCCCTGAGCTTAACACTGTTGCAACCCAATCTGCTATCATTAAATACGGAATAACTCACAACACCCAACTGAAACACCCTTCAGAATATGACCTTATCAGATTCATCTGTGTCTCTAATACTCAACACAAGACGAGGCACTTAGCAGGCACTCAAATTTTTCTGAATGATCGACATACTCCGCTCTAGTACCACCCCCAGAGGCCAGTCGCTAGTCCTACCGGCGCTCGGTCAGGAGAAATGGGCCACAAGGGGGCTGAGAGGCGCTCCGCGCGCTTCCACTTACCCGTAAGGCCAAAGCACTCCTCTTTCCAGTACTTGGACTCATAGATTCGCGTTCGAATGATCTTCTCCACCAAATATTGAGGGTTGGTGCCGTGGATGCTGTGCGCATCCTTCACTGTACGGTTAGCCATTTTAGAATGCCTTCAATTCTATTTCAGTTGGCTCCTTTAATGCATCACATCCAGGTTCAGAAAAAGCACCTAGAGGAATGGAGAAAGGTGGAAGAAGTTTCACTAAACGGCTTAGGCGACCATCTCGAAACCGGAAACACCGCAGTGTAAAGAGCTTCCGCGCCCCGCGTCGCCGATCAAATCAATGATGGCGGCTGCACGTTAGCGGATATACGTCATGCGCCCCTCTTAGGTGTACGGAGTGGGCGGGGCGAGCTAGTTGGTGTCGCAACGAAGGGACGGTCTGGGGGCGGGGCCACGCCGCTTGGCGCGAAATTTTCTATTCTCCTTCCACCTTCCTTCCATTTCTAGCGAGACACACGCTTTGGTCCTGGCGTTCGGCCCGTAGCTGTAGAAGGAACCCTGCTGGTGCAGGTTAGAGGCGCCGCATCCCCCGCAGCTCTCGAAGCGGAGGCGGTAGGAAACGGAGGGCTTGCGGCTAGCCGGAGGAAGCTTTGGAGCCGGGTGAGTGTGGCGTCCCGCGGGCTGCCAGGGACTCGGGGGAGGGCGCATCCCAACCTCTGAAACTGAGGATGTTCTCTGTAGACTCAGTCATTGATTCTTTCAGCTGACATGTACCAAGCGCCTGTTCAGTGCCAGGCACTATTCTGAACTGTTAAGAGCGTTCCTGTGTTCCACATTCCGATTCCTAAAAGGCTTCCCGCGCTGCAGGGAACTGAGTTTGCAGGGGGGGAAGGCGGAAGTCAACAGCCGAGACGCAGGAGCGTTCCTGCCCTCCGCACCCTGAGGCTCAGTGATGACTTTCCCTCCATTTGCATTTGTAAAGCACTCTACTTATTTCGTCCTTTGAGCTATAGTGTAGGAATCACTACTGGGAAGGCGGAGCAGAGGTTATTACCCTATTTTACGGACGTAGCAAATTGCGCCCAAAGAGGGACGTGTCTTAGGTCGCTTTTCGTGACTGAGCAGTCTGGGCTCCTACCCAGATCTTTTTTTCAGATGAGCTCCTAACCGCTGGGCTGTCATTCACCTTTTCAGAAGAGAAGTCTGGTGGCCCCCTTTCTACTTCTCTTGTCTAACCCTGGAATTGAAGAGTCTTCTGCTGTGACAGTTGGA
Source organism: Symphalangus syndactylus (assembly GCF_028878055.3). Lineage (NCBI taxonomy): Eukaryota > Metazoa > Chordata > Mammalia > Primates > Hylobatidae > Symphalangus > Symphalangus syndactylus. The sequence continues at coordinate 41,914,555 of NC_072434.2, read as the reverse complement.
AAAAGCATTCTTATCCTGGTCTATTTGTGAAACCGCAATGATTAGATACGATTCTAGTTGTCTGTAATACATGAATAATAGTACCCTCTTCTCTGCTGTATTAGGTGGGCTGGAAATGCCAAAGGAGTTTCCAATATGACAGAATGGTTTAAGTCCCTTTGCAACAGTTTTTAACTTTAATGGAGGGCAATATGTGGACTTTAGGAGGTTTGTGAATCTGCCAAAATTGAATGCAAAATTTTGCTTGAATTATATGTTAGTTCCATAATATTCATCAAATGATACTTAATAAATAAAACCACTGTACCTTACAAATAAATGCAAGGGATTAAGGTAGTGGGAAAGTGGATTTACCATTTTGCATTTTTTCACTTAATCTTCCATTATCCTAAAGTAGTGCCTGGCACACGATGCGTACTTAATAAATATTGGTTGAATAAAAGGAAGATTCTATTTTCTCCATTTTGTGGGTAAGCAAATTGAGGCCCAATCCACAATGCTCAGTCAGTGGCTGGGAAGCCTGATTTATTGTAATAAGTACACCAAAAGCAAGCTCTCGGTTACATATTAACATTATCCAGTTTCACACAGTGTGTTGTAAGGTGAAGTAGTTAAGAGCACAGTAATTGCAATCTGGCTTTTCGGGGTTTGAGTTAAGGCTGTGCCATCCTGTATAAGATAGGACAAGTTATCACCTTGAAGTGATAATAACATCTACCTTTCTTTTTTTATTTTGAGACAGAGTTCTGCTCTGTCACCCAGACTAGAGTGCAGTGTTGAGATCTCGGCTCACTGCAACCTCCACCTCCTGGGTTCAAGTGATTCGCCTGCCACCACGCCCACCTACTTTTTGTATTTTTAGTAGAGACGGGGGTTTCACCATGTTGGCCAGGCTAGTCCTGAACTCCTGACCTCAGGTGATCCACTCACCTCAGCCTCTCAAAGTGCTGGGATTACAGGCGTGAGCCACTGCGCCCAGCCTTTGTATTTCTGTTTTATCCTTGTGTGCATTTTATAAGTGTCATGAAGACATTTACAACCCCTGTATCACTGTCTTTTAATTTCACTTTGTTAGATGTTTTACACCTATTGTTCTGCCTTATTCCTAGTATTTCTAAATGTTATAGTTTCATTTCTTAGGAATTGGCCTTTCTGTTTTCCTGGATGAGAAGAGATACGACATAGTACAAGATGGACACAGATGATACTAAATTGCCTGTGTGTAATCTTTGTAGACCATGACTTCAAATAAAATGTTTTCTTAGTCTAAAATGTATGGGAGTGTAGCAGGGGCAGAAAATAAGTCTGACCTCATTTGAAGGCAGGGACTGACTATGTCGTAGAATCCATCAGATAAATACCAAATATTTATCATGGTAACTCAGAGTTTGGACTCTTCCACAGAAGCCATGGCACACTACCCTACAAGGCTGAAGACCAGAAAAACTTATTCATGGGTTGGCAGGCCATTGTTGGATCGAAAACTGCACTACCAAACCTATAGGTGAGTGATGAGGTCCTTTGGTTGTCCTGGAAAAACAGCTTCTCAAGCTAAACAGTCAGCTTGTATCTAGCCTGTTCTAATTACTACAGATTGACGATGAATGAACAGGAGATTAGAACTGATTGTAAGGCGGGTTTTGTTTGATGCAAGAAGATGGTGGGATAAATATAGCAGTTAGTGATGGAGCAAAATTATGGCAGGCTCATAAAATTTTGTATGTAGGATAATGTCATGTCTGTTTAAGGTGAGTTCTATATAACTTTTGATGAAAACGAGATGATAGATGTTTTTACTGTGTCTTTCCCAGCCCTGGAGATCTCTGACAATTTGACATTGTTACTGGGCAGCTTGACAGCCTTGGGAAACATTTGTTGTGGGAAGCATTTGTTGTTCTTTGTCAATAACTGAAAGGAATTAGGGTTCATAATAAGACCTTTGGGTTCATTACTCAGCTAAAACAATTCATTCAACCCATTTTGCCTGTTCTTAAATACAACTGGGAGAATTGGTTTCCCAGTAGGAGAGTTGGTCAGCAGAAAGAAATCAGGATTGGAGAGCGCTCTCCTTTGTGCCCAGGGGATCTGAAGAGCTTGACCCACTTTAAGTTATTTCCTAATGTGCTTCTCTGTTACTTCCTAGAGAAATGTGTGTGAAAACAGAAGGTTGTTCCACCGAGATTCACATCCAGATTGGACAGTTTGTGTTGATTGAAGGGGATGATGATGAAAACCCGTATGTTGCTAAATTGCTTGAGTTGTTCGAAGATGGTGAGTTTGGGACTGGAATAATAAACCGTTCCTTGTCATGAATGATTGGGAGGTGGGGAGATTGTGGATTCTTTTGTGCACAGCAGTGTGCAGGGCACATTGGACTGAGGTGGGATCATGTAAGAACTAGCTGCATCTTCTTCCATCTAGAAAACTTCTTTACTCACCAAAGCAGTATTGAGTAAAATGGAACTGGAAGGCTCAATAATTTAACTTTTTCATTATTTTGGGGAGTAAGCATGGCTTTTAAGGCAGAATTAGGGGGGATGGAGAGAATGGATGAATTTGGGAGGAAGGGAGAAGGAAAAAACAGGTAATTTGCACTATCATAGAGATGTGTCCTTTAGTTTTGGCATGAAGGTTAGTAATATATTTTGCAAGTGCTACTTCATTACAAGTGAAGAGGTAAGTTGGATTTGGAAGGTGTCGCAATTGGGGCTTCAGTCAGGGAAAACAAAAACACTTAAAATATTTTACCCAGAGGAACTTGTGTGTTAGTGTTGGAAAGGCTAGAAGAAAAGGTGACATTTCCCAGAGATGAGTAAGTGCAGGAAGCCACTGCTGCCCCTAGGCTGGAGGAACAAAAGGGAAGGTTGCATCAACCAGAGCCTACAAGCCCACATTGAAAGCCTTAGCTGAGTTGCTGACCTTCTAACCCTCTGCAAAACAAGAGGAGAGCACAGAAATGTGGGAGCAGGGCACAGCTCCACAAGGAGGATTAGGAAGACAGCAATTTGAAACTATCTAAAACTGCCTTGTTCAAGAGACAGAAGAAGGACATGGTCATTAGGTAATCCTGTGGTAGTCTGTAGGCCCAAGAGAAGGAACTGATAGACTGAGTGGATAAAGATGTTTTATATTACTATAGTCCCCCTTATCCGTGGTTTCACCTTCTGTGATTTCAGTTACCTGACGACAACCATAGTCCAAAAATATTAAATGGAAAATTACAGAAAAAAACAAGTCATAAGCTTTAAATTGTGTGCCATTGTGAGTAATGTGGTGAAATCTCACGCTTTCCTACCCGGAATGTGAGTCATCCCTTTGTCCAGTGTATCTGTGCTGTACAGTATGTATGTGTAGGAAAAAGCATAGCATATACAGGGTTAGTGGCAGTATCTGCAGATTCAAGCATCTACTGGTCTTGATGCACACCCTCAGCAGATAAGGGGATAGTACTGCACATAGATAAGGGGGATTTTTGGCATACTTTCTCTTTGACATACTTGGAAGTACGGAGAAAAACCTCATCAAACTAATGTCCAGTAGAGGCAGCACATCAGAATCATGGGCTTCGGTGTATAGATTCTAGAATCCTCTCTTGGTGCTCCACTGGATGGCTTTAGTCTTTCTCTGAAGAAAGCTGAGAAGGGAAGAGATGATGATGATGATGATGGCACTAATGAGTTCTTTCGGTTGGAGCTATTGCTGGTATGGAGTGATACTAATCGTATGCTGTAATAATAAAGCTGAAGATTGCAAGCATTTGCCAGAAGTCATCTCAGTAGTTGATGCTGTAATTCTTTTGTGTGTGTGTGTGTGACAGAATCTTGCTCTGTCGCCCAGACTGGAGTGCAGTGGCACAATCTCAGCTCATGCAGCCTCAACCTCCTGGGTTCAAGCAATTCTCCTGCCTCAGCCTCCCAAGTAGCTGGGATGACAGGCACCTGCCACCATGCCCAGCTAATTTTCTTTCCTTTTTTATTTTTTTTGAGACAGTCTCGCTGTGTCACCCAGTCTAGAGTGCAGTGGCGCCATCTCAGCTCACTGCAAGCTCTGGGTTCAAGCCATTCTCCTGCCGCAGCCTCTGGAGTAGCTGAGACTACAGGCACCCGCCACCATGCCCAGCTAATTTTTTGTATTTTTAGTAGAGATGGGGTTTCACTGTGTTAGCCAGGATGGTCTCGAGCTCCTGACCTCATGATCCGCCCACCTCAGCCTCCCAAAGTGCTGGAATTACAGGCGTGAGCCACCGCACCTGGACAATTTTTTGTATTTTTAGCAGAGATGAGGTCTCACCATGTTGGGCAGGCTGGTCTCCAACTCCTGACCTCAAGTGATCCGCCTGCCTTGGCCTCCCAGAGTACTGTGATTACAGACGTGAGCCACTGCACCCAGCCTGATGCTATAGTTCTTGCTAAGATTTTTGTTTTGCTGCTGTTTGATGCTGTCTTTATAGTCACTGATTTTTATTTGTTCATTGCCTGTGTTTAGAGAAGCTCCTCTCAGAGGCCTTTTTGTCATTCCTTTGCCGGCTGATAGCACCATTAGGAAATGGAGCAATCCCAGAAGAGCGGGTGTGTAGGCTGGAATTAGATTGCTGCAGTTGGTCATGTGACCTTTGACAAACTCTTTAAGGTCCTTGTCACTTGATTTCTTTGCCTGAAAAGGGGGATAGCTGTAGTACCTACCTTGTAGGGTTATTAGAAGGATTAAGGATCGGCTGGGCATGGTGGCTCATGCCTGTAATCCCAGCACTTTGGGAGGCCGAGGCAGGCGGATCACAAGGTCAGGAGATTGAGACCGTCCTGGCTAACACGGTGAAACCCCGTCTCTACTAAAAATACAAAAAAAAATTAGCCAGGCGTGATGGCGGGCGCCTGTAATCCCAGCTACTAGGGAGGCTGAGGCAGGAGAATGGCGTGAACCTGGGAGGCGGAGCTTGCAGTGAGCCGAGATGAAACCACTGCACTCCAGTCCAGGTGACAGAGTGAGACTCCGTCTCAAAAAAAAAAAAAAAAAAAAAAAGATAACACATGTTGGGCCAGGCACGGTGGCTCATGCCTATAATCCCAGCACTTTGAGAGGCCAAGGCGGGCAGATCACTTGAGGTCAAGAGTTTGAGACCAGCCTGGCCAACATGGTGAAACCTCATCTCTACTAAAAATATAAAAATTAGCCAGGCGTGGTGGCACAGGCCTGTGGTCCTAGCTACTTGGGAGGTTGAGCCAGGAGAATCTCCTGAACCAGAGAGGCAGAGGTTGCAGTGTGCCGAGATCACGCCACTGCACTCCAGCCTGGGGGACAGAGCAAGACTCCGTCACGCAAAAAAAAAAATGTCGGCCAGAGGTGGTGGCTCATGCCTGTAATTCCAGCACTTTGGGAGGTCAAGGTAGGCAGATCACATGAGGTCACGAGTTTGAGACCAGCCTGGCCAACATGGTGAGACCTCGTCTCTACTAAAAATACAAAAATTAGCCAGGTAGGATGGCAGGCGCCTGTAATCCCAGCTACTCAGGAGGCTGAGGCAGCAGAATCACTTTAACCCAGGAGGCAGAGGTTGCAGTGAGCCAAGATGGGGCCACTACACTCCAGCCTGGGTGACAGAGACTCTGTCTCAAAAAACAAAACCACACATGTCAAGGGCTAAGCACAGTGTCTGGCACATAGGAATTGCTCAGTAAAGTGTCCTTGAGTTGTCTTAACCTTTCCCTTTCCACCGAATTCTTTCTAGATTCTGATCCTCCTCCTAAGAAACGTGCTCGAGTACAGTGGTTTGTCCGATTCTGTGAAGTCCCTGCCTGTAAACAGCATTTGTTGGGCCGGAAGCCTGGTGCACAGGAAATATTCTGGTATGATTACCCGGCCTGTGACAGCAACATTAATGCAGAGACCATCATTGGCCTTGTTCGGGTAGGTGATGCCACAATCCTTGGTTCTACCTTGAAGCTTATTTCTGTCTGCCTCCTGAACTTCATGACCCCAGAAATATTACCGGCTCTAATACTCCATGGGGAAATAAATGCATTATTTTCTGTCATCTTCTGTGCTTGCCTGTCTGTTTCATCTCAACAGATATTTATTGAGAGCACATATCATGTGTTAGGAGCCTCCTACAAGAAGTGACATTTGGGTTGTGACCTGAGGGATGAGCAGGAATTAGCAGATGTATCTCAGGGGGATGTTATATTTAGCTATGACTGTGGCATGCATAAAGCATTGTGAGGCTGAATATGCTGGCTTAAATGAGGACTGCACCTTGAGTAAATCAGTACAAAGAGTGCTAGTTGCTACAGACAAATTTGTATGACAGGATTTCTTAATAAATCAGGTGCTAATGAGCGGCTGGTTTGCAGGCTGAAGTAAGTCACTGGTTATGAGTTTTTCCTGAAGTGACTTCAGGCTCCCCAACATGGGATTAGGTTGTGATGTGAGGTGTGGTTGTATGCTGATTATGTGGTTCTTTGAGCATTAGGGTAGAGACTCTCATCTGGCATGATTATCTTAATTTATCTTTGAGTTAAATGAGTGAAGGAGAGAAAGCTAAAGGAGTGTGAGGCAGATGCAAAAGTTGAGGCAGCAGGATGAGTATATGCAGAGGCACAGGGCTTGGAGCATCTGGGCAGGAGCACAGTGGTGGAAATAGCAGGACTGTAACAAGACCACTTCAAGGAGTATTGCACACTCTGTAGGTAAAATAAGGCCAGATCTTAGAAGGCATTGAAAAATTAGTTTAAGTAATTTGGTCTTGCTACAGTGGGAGCCATTATTGGCTGTTGAGCAGGGGAGCATGTTTAGATAAGTTTATGGGGAAACTTGGCATAGCTGAACAGAATGGACTGGAAAAGAAAGCAATGGTAGGGTATAAGAATATCAGCTAGGAGGAATCTGTGAAAATAACCCAGGAGTGAGAGGATGCATATTTGAACTAGGGTAATAATAATAGGAATTGAGAGATGAACAATAAACATTTTTAAAATGAAATGAAAGGAATAATTTATTTATTTCATTGATGTCTTTAAAGCCATTAATGATTAAATGAGTAAATACTCAGTAAATATTCATTATTATGTGTTTTTCTAGCAATATGCTATACCATGTCTATGCGTCTTTAGATTGGAAAGGTAACATTTTAGGTACAGATGTGGACTTAAATGTTTTTAATTGTAGCTCTGATGGAATACTCCTTGGCTCTCTTGGGGCTTATCTCTTCCTGCTTATCTGTACTTCCTAAATTCAGGTGATACCTTTAGCCCCAAAGGATGTGGTACCGACGAATCTGAAAAATGAGAAGACACTCTTTGTGAAACTATCCTGGAATGAGAAGAAGTTCAGGCCACTTTCCTCAAAACTATTTGCGGAGTTGAATAAACCACAAGAGAGGGCAGCCAAGTGCCAGAAACCCATGGGAGCCAAGAGTAAGAGTGCAGAAACCCCTTCTTGGACCCCAGAAGAACATGTGGCCAAAAGGATTGAATCAAGGCACTCCGCCTGCAAATCTCGCCAAACTCCTACCCATCCTCTTACCCCAAGAGCCAGAAAGAGGCTGGAGCTTGGCAGTAAGTTGTGGAATGGATCACAGTGGGCAATACTGGGGCTAAAGGGTTATGTGATAAAAATGTTAATTTATGGGAAAGTATTGAGTTAGTAATCATAGTGCACTATAGCCTGGAACACAAGTGATCAAGCTTAAGCAATCCTCCTGCCTCAGCCTCCCCAGTAGCTGGGACTACAAGGATACATCACTGCACTTGGCTCTATTTTCTGGGTTTTTTTTGTTTTTGTTTTTTGAGACAGAGTCTTGCTGTGTCACCCAGGTTGGAATGCAATGGCACAATCACGACTTACTGTAGGCTTGACCTCCTGGGCTCTAATGATCCTCCTGCCTCAGTCTCCCAAGTAGTTGGGACTACAAGTGCGTACCACTATGCCTGGCTAATTTTATTTTAATTTTTTGTAGCAAGAGGGTCTTGCCATGTTGCCCAGGCTGGTCTCAAACTCCTGGGCTCAAGTGATCCACCCGCCTTGGCCTCCCAAAGTGCTGGGATTACAGGCATGAGCCACCATGCCCAACTATCAAAGTTTGTGTTTAATTTTAGGACTTCTCCCATTTTTTATTTAATTTTTTAAATATGTGAAACATTAATATCATTCGAGTCAAAACTACTTAAATGTACCCAGAAAAGCACTACTCGTTTCCTTGCCCTCGCACCCTGCTTACCCCACCTTCTGTATGTTAATTAATTGTTTTATTTTCTGGTTTATCTTTCGTATGTTTCGTTTTGGAAAAATCAGATATGTATACATATATGTATACCTATATACAGACACACATATATTTTTATTTTTCATTTTCTTACCAAAAGGGTAGCATACTGGATATATTCTTTTCCAACTTGCTTTTTCCCCTTACAATGTATCTGAAACTCACTCCACAGCCTTTCCTCATCCTCATCTTGTTACAGTCATTCATCCTTTTTTGAATTTTTTGTGTAGGTGTCAAGTTCAAGTATAAGTTACTTGTATTCTTGATAGCTCTATAGTACAGTATGTGTTTTAGGAACTGAATATAAATGTATAAAACATTTAGAAAATGCTGCAAAAATATTAACTAATCTGTAATATCATCTTCAGAAATAAAGGGGCTGACTGGACGTGGTGGCTCACACCTGTAATCCCAACACCTTTGGAGGCCGAGGCGGGTGGATCAACTGAGGTCAGGCATTTGAGACCAACCTGGCCAACATGGTGAAACCCCGTCTCTACTAAAAATGCAAAAAATTAGCCAGGTGTGGCAGCGCATGCCTGTAATCCCAGCTACTCGGGAGGCTGAGGCAGGAGAATCGCTTGAACCTGGGAGGCGGAGGTTGCAGTGAGCTGAGATCACGCTCTTGCACTCCGGCCTGAGCAACAGAGCGAGACTCTGTCTCAGAAAAAAAAGAAAAAAAAAAGAAAGAAACAAGGGTTTTTTTTTTTTTTCTCCTTAGGTCCTCATATGTCCCCTCTTCTTCCTCTTTCAACTCTGTTAAAATTTTACCTTTCTTTCAAGGTATATCTCAAAAGCCATCTTTATGAGCACTCAGGTGCTTCTGGACACTTATTTCACTTTATATAATATAATAGGCAGGCATGTATATCATCTGTTAGTGTTTTGTGTGTTGGAACCAGGATTAAGCCTCATTCAGCTTTTGTTTAACCTTAGCCCCTGGCACACGCCTGCCTTTTTAACTGCTCAGTTGGTATCTGCAAATGAGCAGCTGGGGTCCTTGGTGCTGTGGTTCTCGTGAGGAAGGAGCAATTCCACACAGTTTTGTGTATTCACAGAACCCAGTGGATTGTCCCCAGGAACCCCCTTCTCTCCATTGGCAGATATAATCTGGGTTAAAAAAAATCTAGGCCTCATGGTTACTTGATAGCATCTCTAGTATAAATTTCTTCAAATGTCATTGAGTTAGGGTTGAAGGTGTGTGATGTCACCCCTGATTGAGACCCACTGTTCTGATAGGTTATTTCAGGGAAACCTGTTAGAGATGAGAGAACACTTACCCCATTTATCTGCAAAAGCTGACTTAAAAGTTGACTTATGGTTCTAACTAGGAAAATCACTCCTAAAATTTAGGTGAGAGATGAAAAATTATTAGAGCTACCTGGGCTGGAGAAAGAAAGCCTGGAATGATTAAAAATATAAGATAATTCCTGTTTTACGTATAACTCAGTGGCTGAATTTGGCTGTGATGAGATTGCACGTTTATACATTGTTAGGTAAAAAATTTACACATTGTGGTGATTTCTCTTGGGTTTAGGTAACCCTCAGATGTCCCAGCAGACTTCATGTGCCTCCTTGGATTCTCCAGGAAGAATAAAACGGAAAGTGGCCTTCTCGGAGATCACCTCACCTTCTAAGAGATCTCAGCCTGATAAACTTCAAACCTTGTCTCCAGCTCTGAAAGCCCCAGAGAAAACCAGAGAGACTGAACTCTCTTATACTGAGAATGACAAGAAGGCTTCACCTGAACGTTGCGTAATCCTGAGAACCCGAATTCCAGCTTCGAAAACCATAGACATTAGAGAGGAGAGAACACTTACCCCTATCAGTGGGGGACAGAGATCTTCAGTGGTGCCATCCGTGATTCTGAAACCAGAAAACATCAAAAAGAGGTGACCAGGGACATTAGCCACAGAGCAAACTGAAATCCTTCACATCATGTAAAGTGTGTGGGTCATAGTCAAAAAAGTTAGAACAGTAGTTGAAAAACCTATGTCACAGAAGTATTGGGGAGCTTTCTTAAAATACAGATTTCTAGGCCTCTTCCCACACCTGGTGAGTCAGACTCCAAGCACTGGTCCTAGGAATCTGTATTTGGAAATGCTCTTCAGATGATTCCAGTATACTGAGCTGTTACTTGGGGATTATTGCTATAGAAGATAACTTCCCAAACCTGCATTGCTATCCAGTTTGGGATTTCATTAGTTCCTGTGGCTTTTTGCCACACTTTAACAGTCATTTTTTAAAGCAGTTTTTCATTGTTGTTTAATTTTATTTCAATAGTTTTTGGGGAACAGGTGGTCTTTGGTTACATGGATAAGCTCTTAAGTGGTGATTTCTGAGGTTTTGGTGCACCTGTCACCTGACCAGTATACATTGTACCCTATATGTAGTCTTTTATCCCTCATCCTCCTTCCACCCTTCCCCCTGAGTCCCCAAAGTCCCTTATATCATTCTTATGCCTTTGCATCCTCATAGCTTAGCTCCCACTTATAAGTGAGAACATATGATATTTGGTTTTCCATTCCCAAGTCACTTCACTTAGAATAATGGTCTCATCTCCATCCAAGTTGCTGGAAGTGCCATTATTTCATTGTTTTATGGCTGAGTAGTATTCCATGGTAGATATATACCACATTTTCTTTATCCACTCGTTGGTTGATGGGTATTTAGGCTGGTTCCATATTTTTGCAATTGCAAATTGTGCTGCTATAAACATGTGTATGCATGTGTCTTTTTTTAATATAATGACTTCTTTTCCTTTGGGTAGATACCCAGGAGTGGGATTGCTGAATCAAATGGTGGATCTACTTTTAGTTATTTAAGGAGTCTCCACACTGTTTTCTATAGTGGTTGTACAAGTTTACATTCCCACCAGCAGTGTAGAAGTGTTCCCTTTTCTGGCCGGGCGCGGTGGCTCACGCCTGTAATCCTACCACTTTGGGAGGCCAAGGCGGGCAGATCACGAGGTCAGGAGATCGAGACCATCCTGGCTAACACAGTGAAACCCTGTCTCTACTAAAACACAAAAAATTAGCTGGGTGTGGTGGTGGGCGCCTGTGGTCCCAGCTACTTGGGAGGCTGAGGCAGGAGAATGCGGCGAACCCGGGAGGCGGAGTTTGCAGTGAGCGGAGATTGCACCACTGCACTCCAGCCTGGGCAACAGCGAGACTCCGTCTCAAAAAAAAAAGAAGTGTTCCCTTTTCACCACATCCACACCAACATCTATTATTTTTTGATTTTTTAAATTGTGGCCATTCTAACAGGAATAAGGTGGTATTTCATTGTGGTTTTAATTTGCATTTCCCTGATAATTAGTGCTGTTGAATATTTTTTCATATGTTTGCTGGCTGTTTCTATATCTTCTTTTGTGAATTGTCTATTCATGTCCTTTGCCAACTTTTTTTACCTTTTGTTTTTTTTTGAGCGGGAGTCTTGCTCTGTTGCCCAGGCTAGAGTGCAGTGGTGCGATCTTGGCTCACTACAACCTCTGCCTCCTGGGTTCAAGCAGTTCTCCTGCCTCAACCTCCCTGAGTAGCTGGGACTATAGGCACTCACCACCACGCCCGACTAATTTTTGTATTTTAGTAGAGGCAGGATTTTGCCATGTTGGCTAGGCTAGTCTCGAACTCCTGATCTCAAGTGATCCACCCATCTCAGCCTCCCAGAGTGCTGGGATTTCAGGCGTGAGCCACTGCACCCCGCTCTTTGCCCAGTTTTTGATCGGATTATTTGTTTTTTTCTTGCTGATTTGTTTGAGTTCCTTGTAGATTCTGGATATTAGTCCTTTGCTGGATGCATAGTTTGCAAATATTTTCTCCCACTCTGTGGGTTGTCTGTTTATAGTTTGCTAATTATTTCTTTTGCTGTGCAGAAGCTTTTTAGTATCATTGGGTCCCATTTATTTATTGTTGTTTTTGTTGCATTTGCTTTTGGGTTCTAAGTCATGAATTCTTTGCCTAACAATGTCTAGAAGACTTTTTCCAATGTTATCATCTAGATTTTTTTTTTTTTTTTTTGAGATGGAGTCTCACTCTGTCTGACGCCCGGGCTGGAGTGCAGTGGCATGATCTCAGCTCGCTGCAACCTCTGCCTCGTGGGTTCAAGCAGTTCTTCTGCCTCAGCCTCCCGAGTAGCTGGGATTACCAGCGCCAGCCACTACGCCTGGCTAATTTTTGTATTTTTAGTAGAGACGGGGTTTCACCATATTGGCAAGGCTGGTTTCGAACTCCTGACCTTGTGATCCACCTGCCTCAGCCTCCCAAAGTACTGGGATTACAGGCGTGAGCCACCGCGCCTGCCCGTTATCTTCTAGATTTTTTATGGTTTCAGGTTTTAGATTTAAGTCTCTGATCCATCTTTAGTTGATTTTTGTATAAGATGAGAGATGAGGATCCAGTTTCTTTCTTCTTCTTTTTTTTTTTTTCTTTTTTTGGAGACAGAGTTTTGCTCTCGTTGTCCAGGCTGGAGTGCAATGGCACGATCTCGGATCACTGCAACTTCCGCCTCCTGAGTTCAAGCGATTCTCCTGCCTCAGCCTCCCGAGTAGCTGGCATTACAGGCACCTGCCACCATGCCCAGCTAATTTTTTGTATTTTTAGTAGAGACAGGGTTTCACTGTGTTGGCCAGGCTGATCTCAAACTCCTGACCTCAGGTGATCCACCCACCTCGGCCTCCCATTTTTGTATTTTTAGTAGAGACAGGGTTTCACCGTGTTGGCCAGGCTGATCTCAAACTCCAGACCTCAGGTGGTCCACCCATGTCGGCCTCCCAAAGTGCTGGGATTACAGGCATGAGCCACCATGGCTGGCCCCAGTTTCATTCTTCTACGTGTGGCTTGCCAATTATTCCAGCACCATTTGTTGAATAGGGTGTCCTTTTCCCACTTTATGTTTTTGTTTGCTTTGTTGAAGATCAGTCGGCTGTAAGTATTTGGCTTTATTTCTGGGTTCTCTGTTCTGTTCCATTGGTCTACGTGCCTATTTTTATACCAGTACCATGCTGTTTTGGTAACTATATCCTTGAAGTTATAGTTTGAAGTTAGGTAATGTGATGCCTCCAGATTTTTCTTTTTGCTTAGTGTTGCTTTGTCTATGTGGGCTTTCTTTTTTGGTCCATATGGATTTTAGTATTGTTTTTTCTAGTTCTGTGAAGAATGATGATAGTATTTTGATGGGAATTGCACTGAATATGTTGAATCTGTAGATTGCTTTTGCAGTGTGGTCATTTACACAATATTGATTCTACCCATCCATGAGCATGGGATGTGTTTCCATTTGTTTGTGTCATCTATGATTTCTTTCAGCAATGTATCAGATCTAGGACCTTTTTGGATGAGTCTTCAGAATTTTCTAGGTATATGATCATATCATTGGTGCACATTAACAGTTTGACATGCTCTTTTTTAATTCGGATGCCCTTTATTTCTTTCGCTTTTCTGATTGCTCTGGCTAGGACTCATTTTTTAACTGGAGACTATTCTCAAATACAAACTGTACAAAAAGATAAGACATTTAGAACAAACTTTGCTGTACAAATAAAAATGCAACAAGCCAGAAGTTACAATTTGTAGTATTTGCTACCTAGAAACTTCAGCAGCTGTTCCATAATAGGTTGCTCAATAAATGCTTTATATTGAATATATAGCTGCATTTCTGCTAACCTTGAGCCTGTGTGGATAATAAATTCATGCATGCATCAGAAACAAAAAAGGACAAGCACCTCTCCCTGGGAGTAGTATATTTTGGTCTCTAGTTGGGGAGGTGGTGAGTCTAATTTAAATAAGCTTAAGGCAGACTTTGAACTCTGGGTTTGAGTCAAGCTTCAATTATAACTTTTTAGTTATAATTTTTTGCCAACTTTTTAGCAAAAAGAAAGTTTTGCTCTTTTCTTTTTTTTTTTTTTTTTTTTTTTTTTTTTTGAGACAGAGTCTTGCTCTGTCACCCAGGCTGGAGTGCAGTGGCACAATCTCAGCTCACTGCAAGCTTTTCCTCCCGGGTTCACGCCATTCTCCTGCCTCAGCCTCCTGAGTAGCTGGGACTACAGGCGCCCGCCACCACGCCCAGCTAATTTTTTGTATTTTTAGTAGAGACAGGGTTTCACCGTATCAGCCAGGATGGTCTCGATCTCCTGACCTCATGATCCACCTGCCTCGGCCTCCCAAAGTGCTGGGATTACAGGCGTGAGCCACCGCGCCCGGCCAGTTTTGCTCTTTTCAAAGTATGTATAAAAAGACTGGGAGCCAGTCGGGCCACTTGACTATCTTCTGGTGCCTGTTGTACACTCTGGTATCCAAAACTGCTTCCCCTGACCTCGCTGTGATTTCTCGTAGGGATGCAAAAGAAGTAGAAGCTCAGAATGAAGCCACCTCTACTCCCCATCGTATCCGCAGAAAGAGTTCTGTCTTGACTATGAACCGGATTAGGCAGCAGCTTCAGTAAGACTACTCCTTGGCAGGCAGAGAAACATTGCTGCCATCTCTGATATCTATAATCTTATCACTTAAAGCCTCTTATGCTGTTTATTTGCCAATCCATTGAAATTGACCTTTTACCTAGCATGTCTGGAATTATGTTAAGTTTCAAATAATTGTCTTAGTTTGAAGGGGCAAGAAATACTTCCTGGGCTTAGGTGGCTCCCATCCCTAATCATCATGTCCAGCAAGACTGGTGGTGGGATGGGGTGCCTAAGAGCATGAAGTTGGATTCTGACAGATCTGGATTTGAACCTGGGCTTTGTCATTTACCATCTGTGTAACCTTGGGAAGGCAAAATTACCTTTCTAAGCCTGAAATTCCTCATCTACAAAATATAATAATATACATGTCATAAAGTCGTTGAGGGGTTTAATGAGATAATATAAATAACACTCCTAACAGATATGTCTCGGTAGCAAGCACCCATGTTGCCTGGTCACAGGAGGGACCCTGCAATACTTGTAATCCACACTAATCTTACAGAGTTCTTCTTATTTAGACTTGAACACTGAGTATCAAAAAATGTGTCCCTACCATTTAGGTTTCTAGGTAATAGTAAAAGTGACCAAGAAGAGAAAGAGATTCTGCCAGCAGCAGAGATTTCAGACTCTAGCAGTGATGAAGAAGAGGCTTCCACACCACCCCGTCCAAGGAGAACACCCAGAACTGTGTCCAGGAACCTGCAATCTTCCTTGAAGTCATCCTTACATACCCCCACGAAGGTGCCAAAGAAAAGTGTAAGGTTCTTCTAGGTTTACTTCCCATTGAAGCATCCCTCTCTTAGTTTAAAAGTTACAAATGCTGAGGTCACAGATTAGTAACAGCTGGAATCTGAGGACAGGTCTGTTATATTCAGTGCTATTCTCTGTGGAATATTCATGGAGAAAGGGACCTAAGTGAACACTAGGACTGAAAATGAATCTAGTAGAGAGTGATTTTTGAGGTAAGTCCCTTTTACGGTACAGAATCAGATGGCCAAGAGCTGAACTTCCTGAGGGAAGTACAAGACCCACTCCTCTTTGCATTTCCCATGGAGCACTGGCAGAGTGGGTATCGCATGTACAGCCACCGAGCGGTGGTGTTAGTTTTGTTGTCCCACTTGATACACCTGAGAAACCGGGAGTGCTACTTACATATTGGTAACAAATCGTGTCACAGCAAGATGGAAGGAGGAGATCAATGGACATCTTTTCTGCTTCCTGTGGAACTTTAGCAGAACACCAAAAAGGTATTCAGATCAGGATCTTCTCGTGTTCGAATGTGCTTGAGAAATGTTTGAATTAAAGTTAAACTGACAGAGCATCTTATTCTTTGGAACACAATTGAGAAATCTTAATTAGAAGACTTTCTAAAGCTGATGTCCATTTTTCCATGTGAAGATGTGATTTGGCTTGGGTTGAAATCAAAGAAAAATCTCGGCTGGGCACGGTGGCTCATGCCTGTAATCCCAGCACTTTGGAGGCCGAGGTGGGTGGATCAGTTGAGGTCAGGAATTCAAGACCAGCCTGCCAACAGTGGTGAAACCCTGTCTCTGCTTAAAATACAAAAATTAGCCGGGCAGGGTGGCAGGTGCCTGTAATCCCAGCTACTCTGGAGGCTGAGGTGGGAGAATCACTTGAACCTGGGAGGTGGAGGTTTCAGTGAGCTGAGATCGCACCATAGCACTCTAGCCTGGGTGGCAGAGTGAGACTCTGTCTCAAGAAAAAAGTCTCTAGGGAAAGGAATCCAGTAGATCAGTAGTCCCCAGCCCTTTTGGCACCAGGGACCCCCTTCATGGAAGACAAATTTTCTGTGGATGGCAGGGGCTCGGGGGATGGTTTCAGGATGAAATTGTTCTACCCCAGATCACCAGGCATTGGATTCTCATAAGGAGTGTGCAACCTAGATCCCTTGCACACGCAGTTCACAATAGGATTTGCACTCCTATGAGAATCTAATGCCTCTGCTGCTCTGGCAGAAGGCAGAACTCAGGTGGTAATACTCACCTGCCCACCACTCACCTCCTGCTGTGTCCTGGTTCCTAACAGGCCTCTGGTTTGATTGTGTCTCCTGGCCCCCACCCAAGAGTAGGGATATAGGGTGTAGGGTACCTTCAGCATAATAAAAAAGGGCAGAAGCCCATCAGGTTTCTTGATACCTTCTCAGCAAGGCCTTGTCAACTCTTTTCTGTTTTCTCCAAAATTAATAAATGTAAAGCTTTTTTTTTTTTTTTTTTTTTTTGAGACACAGTCTTGCTCTGTCTCTTGCCCAGGCTGGAGTGCAGTGGTGCAATCTCAGCTCACTGCAGCCTCAACCTCCTGGGCTGAAGCAATCCTTCCACCTCAGCCTCCTGAGTAGCTGGGACTACAGGAGTGTGCCATCATGCCTAACTAATTTAGAGGGGGCTTTCACCTCTGTGTTGCCCAGGCTGGCCTCGAACTCCTGAGTTTAAGCAGTCCTCCCGCCTTGGCCTTTCAAAGTGCTGGGATTACAGGCGTAAGTCACCGCACCAGCCTGTAAAGCCTTTTAAACAGAGTTTAAGTGCTTTCTGCCTCAGGAGGAAGTGGAGAGATTGTTCTCTCTCTAGCCAGGCTGAAAACAGAGGATGGGTAGAGTGAAATGCCCCATAGAAAGGAATGCTTTGTGGAAACGCCATGAAGATGAGGGAAGCAGCAGCAGGCTTGCTCTAGCCATGAGCAAGGAAGAAGATAGAGGGCTGTTAGACTACACTAAGCGGTGACCTGGGGGTTTGGAGTGGAAAAATCTGCCAGGTTTCTCCAAGTCCCATACCGTGGGCCATGGAAGTCCTGGGCTGATGCTTGACTACATCTTCAAATAAGCCCAGGGGAAGATCTAATGAATCAAACCTAGTTTATGCCTCCTCTTCTCTTCTGTATTTGGGCAGAGTAGTTAGGGTTTCTTAAACATTTCTTGTCTTTCAAGATATTTTACTTTTAAATAGTATTTCATCCAAACTTAATTCTTTCCTCAGACTGACATTGTTATAAATCCTGATACTATACATACATTAGAAAAAAGAAACCATGTTTGGACGATGAACAAAGTTTATGCAATGTGAGGTGAGAGAGGGAGAGTCATGGTCCTTTAAATCCAGAAAGGAACTAAGAGGAATTCACCACCTCTCTTCCTTTTATCAGATCAGCACAAATCACATTTGCTGGTGTGTCCTGGATGGTGTTTTGCTTTTCTCTTGTGAAATATGTTCTCTGTTTTGAATACAGCTCAAGCCTAGAACGCCACGTTGTGCCACTCCTCAGATCCGCAGTCGAAGCCTGGCTGCCCAGGAGCCAGCCAGTGTGCTGGAGAAAGCCCGACTGAGGTACTGCTGCTCTTGATTCCCCTTCAGAGAGGCAGGAACCATGGGGCCTCTGCTTTCATTCACATGAAATTAGCAGTCACTGGTCTACCTAATAAAGATAGATACACTATGTGTCTATACTTTTACCTATCTAGGTAAAGTGAGTGTGTGTTTAGAAAAAAGAAACCTCTCAGGTAGCATCTGGGTTAGCCAATGTGGACAGGCCCTGGGAGGACTGACCTTCCCGTCTGCTGCCATCATTTCCTCAGGGATGGAAGATGATTAGTCAGGACAGTGCCTCTTTATTATGATGCCCTTTAGAACCATATGGAGACTTTCATATAAGTCTGGATCCTGTCAGAAATGAAGCAAAATCTGAATCTCCTGTGGGATGAGGTCCACCCATGTGATTTGGGTGGAGAAACGGAGGCCAAGGATTATGAGGCCAAATGGAGGGATTCGAGAATGAAGGGGTTCTCTGGCATTTGAAATTGAGTTTTCAGGTAGAAACATAGACAAGAAACCATAATCATTTTCCATTGATTAATGAGTACATGGTTGGGGAATGTTCCTAAAGTCTTCCTTTTCTCTCATTTACCACCAATGGTAGGCTGCACGTTTCTGCTGTACCTGAGTCTCTTCCCTGTCGGGAACAGGAATTCCAAGACATCTACAACTTTGTGGAAAGCAAACTCCTTGACCATACCGGAGGGTGAGTCATGTGAGGCAGGCAGGGTAGTTTGGGGAATAAGGCCCCTGCTAGTAGAATGCCTTGGGTGTTACAGTTCAGCCATAGAGGCTTTCTCCAGTATCAGCAGACTAGACCAAATCATTGCTGAAGCCTAAAGCTTCTGAAACATTTGATGCCAAAGTAATCCTATAGGAACAGAAATTTTGCCTTTCAGAAAGAATGAAACTGGCCTTCATTGAGTAGGCAGTTTGTATATAGCATTACTTGTGGAATGAATGATTCTATATAAGCAGGTCCTACTCTGACCAGCTTCCAAGGATGGTCCCTACTGCCCCCACCTCCACATTTCAAGGGTCTTGGTCCTTCCCTCAGTATACATTCCCACACTCCTAACTGATTACAGCGTGTAGTGGCTGGCTGAGACCTACCCCACGGGTTTTCCCTTCTTGCTCTAGGTGCATGTACATTTCCGGTGTCCCTGGGACAGGGAAGACTGCTACTGTGCATGAGGTGATACGCTGCCTGCAGCAGGCAGCCCAAGCCAATGATGTTCCTCCCTTTCAATACATTGAGGTCAATGGCATGAAGCTGACGGAGCCCCACCAAGTCTATGTGCAAATCTTGCAGGTAAGCAGAGCTGTTTGGGCTTTTTGGAAAATACTGTTTCTTCGTGACACATGAAAAAGGAAAGAGTTACTTAATTTTGCGTGTATTGCATATTCATGATATACCAGGCATTGTCCTTTCTGTAGAGGTAGCAAGGGCAAGGAAGACAGAATTCTTACCCTAAGGGACTTCAAAGTCTAGGAGCTGGATAATGATTACAAGCCAGGAAGCCAGTACTTACCCACATGGTGAAATCTGTGAGCTCACAGGTAGCAGTGTGGCAACATGGAAAAGGAGTCCGTGGCAGGCCAGAGGTTGAGCCTTGCTCTTTTGTCCATGGGCTGTTATTCTGGAGCAGGTAACATCCAGTTATAGAATTATGTAATAGTGATTTTAAGGGGGCTTCTGGCCCAGCCTGTGACTCATTTGCATTTCAAACTCATATACTTTCTTTATCTTCTCTTTTGGTGCGTTCTCTTGTCCTTCCAAGTTAGGGTTAAGACTAGATTGGGAGGCAGAATATAGGATACCGAAGTCCTCAGGCTAAATGCCTCCCTCCATTTGCAGATTTAACTTTAAGCCCAAGGGAGTAAGATCCTTACAGTTCCTCACAACTGTGTTTCTCCTAATGCAGAAGCTAACAGGCCAAAAAGCAACAGCTAACCATGCGGCAGAACTGCTGGCAAAGCGATTCTGCACCCGAGGGTCTCCTCAGGAAACCACCGTCCTGCTTGTGGATGAGGTGAGGTGCCCATGGGAGGACAGGAGAAGAAACGGGGCTGTACTTACATTTCAGGAGCAAGTGCTGGGTGGGAGGGAGGAAAGTCCTGGCTCCCTTCTCCATTCATATGAGCCCATTTTCTGGTGCTGAGAGGCATGTGTCAATGCTTTGGTGCTATGACTTGGGAAACATGCAGCTAAAGCAGTGGTTATAGGTCTTCATATTGAAGCCGCAGCTCAGTCTCTGTGATTGACTCTGCACCTCTCTCCTTTTCCCTGAGCTCGACCTTCTGTGGACTCACAAACAAGACATAATGTATAATCTCTTTGACTGGCCCACTCATAAGGAGGCCCGGCTTGTGGTCCTGACAATTGCCAACACAATGGACCTGCCAGAGCGAATCATGATGAACCGGGTGTCCAGCCGACTGGTAGGTTCTAGGGCAGTTCCCATGCTGTTCTTGTAGATCTGTAAGCTTGGCCAAGAAGTTCTGCAAAAATGGTCCAGGTGTGGTGGCTCACGCCTGTAAACCCAGCACTTTGGGAGGCCAAGGCAGGCAGATAACTTGAGGTCAGGAATTCAAGACCAGCCTGGCCAACACAGTGAAACCCCGTCTCTACTAAAAATACAAAAATTAGCCAGGCTAATTTTTACTTACTCAGGAAGCTGAGGCAGGAGAATTGCTTGAACTCCAAAGACAGAGTTGCATTGAGTTGAGATCGTGCAACTGCACTCCAGCCTGGCAACAGAGCGAGACTCCATCCCCCCCAAAAAAAGTTCTACAAAAATGAATACTAAAATAAATGGGGACACTAAGAAATGTGATTTCTGCAATGCTTATAGTTTCTATGTTGGAATATATAACCATTGCATGATTTTCTGCAAACATCATATCTTGGTGTTCTGCTACTCGTGGACTTTTAAACTGCACCAAGCCATGGAGGTTTAATTATTTAAAAAAAATGTTTTAGGCTGGGCACAGTGGCTCATGCCTGTAATCCCAGCACTTTGGGAGGCCAAGGCAGGCAGATCACCTGAGGTCAGGAGTTCAAGACCAGCCTGACCAACATGGAGAAACCCCATCTCTACTAAACATACAAAAATTAGCCAGGTGTGGTGACACATGCCTGTAATCCCAGCTACTCGGGAGGCTGAGGCAGGAGAATCGCTTGAACCCGGGAGGCAGAGGTTGCGGTGAGCCAAGATCGCGCCACTGCACTCTCCAGCCTGGGCAACAAGAGCGAAACTGTCTCAAAAAAAAAAAGAAAAAAAAAAGTTTTAGCACTTATAACCTGCCAGGCAGCATTAGGTGCTTGGAATAGTGCAATAAACCAGGCAGATGCAATGTCTGCCCTCACGGGCCTTGCAGTTCAGCAGGAAGCACAACGAGAAATCATGAAGAGCCTGGTAAGTGAAGCCAAGTGCAGTGACAATGTATAGCATAGATCTGAAGATCCTCTCACTCACCAATTAGAGCACCTCAGCTTTTATCTACTTCCAAATGATTCTGATAGAATCAAAGGTCCTTAGGCTGGGCGTGGTGGCTCATGCCTATAATCCCGGTTTAGGCCGGGCGTGGTTGCTCACGCCTGTAATCCCAGCACTTTGGGAGGCCAAGGCGGGTGGATCACGAGGTCAGGAGATCGAGACCATCCTGGCTAACACGGTGAAACCCTGTCTCTACTAAAAATACAAAAAAATTAGCTGGGCGTGGTGGTGGGTGCCGGTAGTCCCAGCTCCTTGGGAGGCTGAGGCAGGAGAATGGCGTGAACCCAGGAGGCGGAGCTTGCAGTGAGCCGAGATCATGCCACTGCACTCCAGCCTGGGCAGCAGAGTGAGACTCTGTCTCAAAGAAAAAAAAAAAAAGAATCAAAGGTACATAAATTAAATGAGAAAATGGTTCAAGAACTACTGCCCTACAGGACACCACTGGTCATTGTCAGTAAAGGCAGTGGTAGTCTAGGTATGAAATGTGTAATTTGTTATATGGGACCTGGGAATCGGGTTTGGGGGCCCAAGGGTGACTTTCCACCTGGATAATCATTGGGCAATCAACGAACTTATTCCTCTGTTGTTTTGGCTCCCCAGGGTCTTACCAGGATGTCCTTCCAGCCCTATACATATAGCCAGCTGCAGCAGATCCTAAGGTCCCGGCTCAAGCATCTAAAGGCCTTTGAGGATGATGCCATCCAGCTGGTAGCCAGGAAGGTAAGTCACCAGCTACACCTATAAATCAGTCAGCACATCTTTGCTGAGTACCTGCTGGGTATGAGGCCCTATGCTGGTACTCTGAGGATGAAAAGAAATTTAGAAAGTCCTGTAAAAATATCAAAAAAGAGAGACAAGATTCTGAGAAATTCCTTAGCCTTGTTATTTTATGATTGATTAGAGGGCCCTAAGTATTGTGGGTTTATATGCAAACTAACAGGAATTGATTCAGGGAGCAAGCAGTTTGGCATAATGAAAGGGACAGTAGTCAGGTAGACAAACCTGGTTTGAATTCTGGCTGTAACGCTTAGTAGGCATGCAGAAGGTTATAGGCAAGTTACTTAAAAATTTCCTGAGCCTCAGTTTTCTTCTCTGAAGAAGAATGGGAGCACTTACCTCATAGGGTCATTGTGAAAATATAACAAGATCACGTCTATTACATGCCCAGCAAGGCACACTCTCCAGGCTAGATATGAGGTATTAGATGCCCCTCCCCTCCAAGTCTAATAGGAGAATGCTCCCTGAGAGTTCACCACAGACCAGTCTCCCCGGCTACTGAGGAACAAAGTGGGTTAAATGTCTGCCTCAAGCTGAAAGAAAGAAAAACCGTACATCCACAAGTATTTCAGCACGTAAAAGAATTATAAACTTATTTCTAGTTTCCTCTTGCCAACACACCCTTCACCCTGAATGGCTGTAGCAGCAGCACATGACTGTGACTCCTGCTTAGAACTAGCTACTATATTACGGACTGGGGTGAGAGGTGAGCCAGCTGTGTGCCTGTCTCCAGGCTTTGCTTTCCAGGAGAGAGATCCTCAAAGTTATCATCTAGGCATTTTATGGGTAGAGTTTTTCACTTTTGCTGTTATGCTGTCTATCTAGACTATCTAAGAGGCTTTTTCTTTTTCCGAACGATCCTTTTTTTATGCCATCCTTTTTTTTTTTTTTTTTTTTTTGAAACAGCGTCTCACTCTGACACCCAGGCTGGAGTGCAGTGGTGTGATCTCAGCTCACTGCACCCTCCGCCTTCTAGGTTCAAGCGATTCTTCTACCTCAGCCTCCTTAGTAGCTGGGATTACAGATGTGTACCACCATGCCCGGCTAATTTTTGTATTTTAGTAGAGATGGGGTTTCGCCATGTTGGCCAGGTTGGTCTTGAACTCCTGACCTCAGGTGATCCACCCACCTTGGCCTCCCAAAGTGCTGGGATTACAGGAGCAAGCCACTGCACTCAGCCAATGCCATCCTATTTATTTGAGATTGTCCTCTCCCGTTTTCCTCTGAGATGCTTCTGTCAGTTGATTTTGGTCTCTATCTTGCATTGTTAGAGACTTTCTGCAGTTGTCTTGGTTGTCCTCTCAGGTGTAAGTGTGGAGATTAAACAGCTGGCTCTGATCATGTGAGTGGGGCTTATTCACTATGAGCTTTGCTGTGGGATGATCTGAGTGGGCCAATATCACTGTCTTTCCATCTTTCCCATGGGGATAGTCAGATTTCTCAGTATGCTTCCCCTGTCCTGTCTGGAGGGCAGTGTTCTGGGAATGAGGGGCTGATGCCAGGTACAGAAGAGGTCTTCCAGTTTGGCATGCATATAGTAAGCATCTATTTTTGGTAAGGGACACTCTTCTACAATAATGCCTAGCATTCCTAGGACCAGAGACTTTTTGCTAAACTTCGCTTGAGAATAAATTTCCTTTGTTGTTGTTTTTTTGTTTGTGTTTTTTTGTTTTTTGTTTGTGTTTGTTTTTGTTTTTTCTTTTTGTTTTTGTTTTTTGTTTTTTTGTTTGTGTTTTTGTTTTTGTTTATTTTTGTTTTTGTTTTTTTTGAGATGGAGTCTTACTCTGTCTCCAGGCTGGAGTGCAATGGTGCAATTTCGGCTCACCGCAACCTCCGCCTCCTGTGTTCAAGCCATTCTCCTGCCTCAGCCTCCCAAGTAGCTGGGACTACAGGTGTGCACCACCACACCCAGCTAATTTTTGTATTTTTAGTAGAGACAGGGCTTAACCATGTTGGCCAGGCTGGTCTCAATCTCTTGACCTCCTGATCCACCCACCTCAGCCTCCCAAAGTGCTGGGATTACAGCCAATAAAACTTTTATTTATAAAAACAGATGGTGAGCCACACTTTGTTGTTTCCTGATCTAAGGCATCTTTAGTTTCTTAACGTCCTCAACTTTTTTTAACTTTCAACTGCAACCAAATAGTACCTACTTTTGGCCAGGCGTGGTGGCTCACGCCTGTAATCCCAGCACTTTGGGAGGCTGAGGCAGGTGGATCACAAGGTCAGGAGATCGAGACCATCCTGGCTAACACGGTGAAACCCCATCTCTACTAAAAATACAAAAAATTAGCTGGGCGTGGTGGCACGAGCCTGTAGTCCCAGCTACTAGGGAGGCTGAGGCAGGAGAATCACTTGAACCTGGGAGGCCGAGTTTGCAGTAAGCTGAGATCACACCACTGCACTCCAGCCTGGGAGACAGAGCGAGACTCTGTCTCAAAAAAAAAAAAAAAAAAAATCCCTACGTTAGCAAAACAACCCTGCTTTACCTCTTTCCAGCACCACTAACTCCTGAGCATTTTGAGGATTTTTAATGTAACTTAGATTTGTTCTTGGATTCCCCAATACAGGTTTAGGATTTGGCTTTCTGCAGTCTGCTGCACTAACTGCTACTCTTCCATGTCTTTCTAACTTGCAGAATTATAATTATTATTATTATTTTTTGAGACAGAGTCTCGCTCTGTCGTCCAGGCTGGAGTGCAGTGGCACGATCTCGGCTTACTGCAACCTCGGCCTCCCAGGTTCAAGTGATTCTCCTGCCTCAGCCTCCCTAGTAGCTGCGACTACAGGTGCCCGCCAACATGCCCAGCTAATTTTTTGCATTTTCAGTAGATACGTGGTTTCACCGTGTTAGCCAGGATGATCTCAAGCTCTTGACCTCGTAATCCGCCTGCCTCGGCCTCCCAAATTGCTGGGATTACAGGCGTGAGCCATCGCGCCTGGCACTAACTTGCAAAATTATATTTTTAAATCTCCCGTTGCTTCCCTTCCTTTTAGAGTTTTGGGTGGGTTGTTGTTGTTGTCATTGTCTTTTGAGACAGAGTCTTGCTCTGTCACCCAGGCTGGAGTGCAGCAGCACGATCTTGGCTCACTGCAACCTCCGCCTCCCAGGTTCGAGCAATTCTCCTGCCTCAGCCTTGTGAGTAGCTGGGACTACAGGCAGGCACCCGCCACCAGGCCCAGCTAATTTTTGTATTTTTAGTAGAGGCGGGGTTTCACCATGTTGTCCAGGCTGGTCTTGAACTCCTGACCTCAAGTGATCTGCCTGCCTTGGCCTCCCAAAATTAAAGGATTATAGGTGTGAGCCACTGCACCTGGCCAGAGTTTTGGTGTTTTTTTTGTTTTGTTTTTGTTTTGAGACGGAGTCTCACTCTGTCTCCAGGCTGGAGTGCAGTGGCATGATCTCGGCTTACTGCAACCTCTGCCTCCTGGGTTCAAGCAATTCTCCTGCCTCAGTCTCCTGAGTAGCTGGGACTACAGGCATGTGCCACCACATCCAGCTAATTTTTTGTATTTTTAGTAGAGACAGGGTTTCACCACGTTAGCCAGGATGGTCTCTATCTCCTGACCTCATGATCTGCCCGCTGCAGCCTCCCAAAGTGCTGGGATTACAGGCGTGAGCCACTGCGCCCGGCCCCAGCCCGGTTTTTTAAACAAAGATTCAGAAGACATCTGATTTGGATGCTGCTCTTCCTCAAATCTCTTGCTGATAGTTTCAAAGCCCCCTCTATTTCTTTTTTTTTTTTTTTTTTATGGATCAATGATAATAACTCAATGCTCTATTTGACAAAGAAGAAGGAGAAGGAAGAGGAAGAAAAAGAAAGTGGGATAAAGGATCACAAAGGGAGGAAAATAGAAAAAATTAGAGTATGACTCCAGGGTAGACCTGTTTTGTTGTTGCTTGGTTCGTTGGTTGGTTTGACAGTTGTATTTTTCATATGTTTCGCCATGTTGGCCAGGCTGGTCTCGAGCTCCTAGCCTCAAGTGATCAACTCGCCTCAGCCTCCCAGAGTACTGGGACTACAGGCGTGAGCCACCACATCCAGCCCCCACATTGCTTCTGGCCTCTGTGGTAGACCTCCCAGACGGGGTGGCCGGGCAGAGGCGCTCCCCACATCCCAGACGGGGCGGCCAGGCAGAGGTGCTCCTCACTTCCCAGACGGGGCGGCCAGACAGAGATGCTCCTCACTTCCTAGATGGGGTGGCGGCCGGGCAGAGGGGCTCCTCACTTCCTGGACGGGGCGGCTGGGCAGAGGTGCTCCTCACATCCCAGACGATGGGTGGCCCAGCAGAGGCGCTCCTCACATCCCAGAAGGGGCGGCCAGGCAGAGGCGCTCCTCACATCCCAGAAGAGGCGGCCGGGCAGAGGCGCTCCTCACATCCCAGATGGGGCGGCTGGGCAGAGGCGCTCCTCACTTCTCTTCCTAGACGGGGCGGCCGGGCAGAGGCGCTCCTCACATCCCAGAAGGGGCGGCCGGGCAGGGGCGCTCCTCACTTCCCAGACGGGGCGGCCGGGCAGAGGCGCTCTTCACTTCCCAGACGGGGCAGCCGCGCAGAGGGGCTCCTCACTTCCCAGATGGGGCGGCCGGGCAGAGTCGCTCTTCACATCCCAGACGATGGGTGGCCAGGCAGAGGTGCTCATCACATCCCAGACGATGGGCGGCCAGGCAGAGACGTTCCTCACTTCCTAGACGGGGTGGCGGCCGGGCAGAGGCTCTCCTCACCTCCCAGACGGGGCGGCCGGGCAGAGTAGCTCCTCATAACCCAGAGGATGGGCGGCCAGGCAGAGACGCTCCCCACCTCCCAGACGGGGCGGCGGCCGGGCAGAGGCTGCAATCCCAGCACCCTGGGAGGCCACGGTAGGCGGCTGGGAGGCGGAGGCTGCAGCGAGCCAAGACCATGCCACCGCACTCCAGCCGGGCAACACCGAGCACCTAGTGAGCGAGCCTCTGTCTGCAGTCCCAGCACCTCGGAGCACTGGAGGTCAGGAGCTGGAGACCAGCCTGGCCGACATGGCGAAAGCGCGCCTCCAGCCAAAGGAGAAAAACCAGGGAGGGGTGGTGGCGCGCGGCGGCAATCCCAGGCAGCCTGCATGCCAGGGCAGGAGAATCACGGGAGCCAGACGCAGGGAGTATGCAGCGAGCCGAGTTTACTCCAGCCTGGGCCACAGAGGGAAGAACGAACGAAAGAAAGAAAGAGAGAGAGAGAGAGAGAGAAAGAAAGAAAGAAAGAAAGAAAGAGAAAGAAAAAGGGAAGGAAGGAAGGGAGGGAGGGAGGGAAGGGAAGGAAGGACCCTCTCTATTTCTTTACATATAACGAAGCAAATCTGTTTTATATTCTGTATCTTATAATTATGATATCTGAAGTCTTCAGGGATCTGATTCTGATAACCATTGATTCTGCTGGTTCCCATGCATATGTGGCTTGGTTTTCTTATTTTTGTGTCTTGATTTTTATTTTATTTTTACTATATGCATGGGATTCAGCATGCTCCTTTATTTGAGAGTTAATTGGGGCCTGGGTTGAAGTTGAATTCATTTAGAATTTTTTTTTTTTTTTTTTTGCTTCTGTTATCTAGGGGCACTACCAACTGTTACCATTTTTAAAATAAAATTCTCCACTTGAGAATTGTAGGAAATACAACATAAATTTGGGCTCCAAATCCAAGCGAGGGCTTATGGTTGTAAAAACTCAGGGAAGTGTCTGGGTGGGGTGGCTCATGCCTATAATCCCAGCAGTTTGGGAGGCCAAGGTGAGAGGATTACTTGAGCCCGGGAGTTTGAGACCAGCCTGGGCAACATATTAAAACCACGTCTCTACAAAAAATTTAAAAATTAGCCCAATGTGATGGCATGTGCCTGTAGTCCCAGCTACTTGGGAGGCTGAGGTGGGAGGATTGCTTGAGCCCAGGAGGTTGAGGCTGCAGTGAGCCATGATCATGCCACTGCACTCCAGCTTGGGTGACAGAGCAAGACCCTCTCTCAGACAAAGAAACCAACAAAAAGTTGGCTGGGCGCAGTGGGTCACACCTGTAATCCCAGCACTTTGGGAGGGTGAAACCCCATCTCTACAAAAAATACAAAAAATTAGCCAGGTGTGGTGGCAGATGTCTGTAATCTCAGCTACTCGGGAGGCTGAGGCAGAAGAATCGCTTGAACCCGGGAGGTGGAGGTTGCAGTAAGCTGAGATCACACCACTGCACTCCAACCTGGGCATCAAGAGCGAAACTCTGTCTCAAAAATAAATAAATAAATAAAACGCATTTTTTGTGTGTGCCCACATCCACCTAGCACCAAGGTCAAGTAGGCTGTTTTCCCTGCCATCCCTTCTGCATGATGGGTCTCTCTCACCCTGTACTGAGGCTGAAGTGGAGGTCAAGTTTCAGGTGCATGCAGGATGTCCTGTTAGGTTCCATGTTGGCTGGGCCTTAGCTTTTTTTTGTGTCTCCCTTGTCCCAGCAGCAGCCTGAAGGGATGCATAGGGTCACCAAGTGTCACTGATACCCTCGGGCTCAGACTGGTTTAGGTGTTTTCTTACCCACCCCCCCCTTTCACTTTGTCCTGAGGCCCTTGAGTCCCTGCTATTCACCACACAGGATGCCGCTTCAAGAGGCTGTACAGGCGGTGATGGGAGGGGAGGGGAACTGACAAAGCAGAAGGTCTACAGGACACCCTTACCAGTTTGATGTTGGGGATTAGAGGAAGGGAAAAATATAAGCCGATAGTCATGTTTGTGTCCTGGGTTACTTGAAAAGTGATTTTTTTTTTTTTTTTTAGATGGACTCTAGCTTTGTCACCCAGACTGGAGTGCAGTGGCATGATCTTGGCTCACTGCAACCTCCACCTCCCAGGTTCAAGTGACTCTCCTGCCTCAGCCTCCCCAGTAGCTGGGATTACAGGCGCGTGCCACCATGCCCGGCTAATTTTTGTATTTTTAGTAGAGATAGGTTTCATCATGTTGGTCAGGCTGGTCCTAAACTTCTGACCTCAAGCGATCCACCTGCCTGGGCCTCCCAAAATGCTGGGATTACAGGTGGGACCCACCGCGCCCCCGACCCTGGCTAATTTTTGTGTTTTTAGTAGAGATGGGGTTTCGCCATGTTGGCCAGGCTGGTCTCAAATTCCTGACCTCAGGTGATCCGCCTGCCTCAGCCTCCCAAAGTTCTCGGATTACAGGTGTGAGCCACCGCGTCCAGCCCCTTCCTCCATTCTTGATTCTAGTCCTCTTAGCCGTTGACCAAGCCGACCCCAAATTCACCACGTGCTGTAAGGGGTGCCTGGCTATGGCTTTATCTCCAGATAGGCTCCGCCTCAGCCTCTTGTCTTTGGCTGGCTGCTTCTGGGGGCACACGTCTCTTTCTATACAAGGAGTGAGAACTCTGTTTGCAGATGCTTCAATAATGATCTTGAACCAAGCGTCTCTGATTTTAGACTTCATTTCCTGAATAGTAAAGCTGAGAATTTCTGCGTTGTCCACTTAGGAGTTAACTGTAAAACCAAGACAGAGGTTTGGACTAGAGGATTAGAGTCCCATGCACAATATAATAATTCATTTCTATTCTTCCTCAAGGTTCCCTGCCAGGGCTAAGTACTTAACTTTACGCTTATGTCCATTGCCAGCACTACCTTTTCTTTTTAGTTGAATACAGAATCTATTTGTTCTTCTGGGCTAAGGTGGCCTCAGGAATAAAATATTCCCTCTTGTAGGTAGCAGCACTCTCTGGAGATGCACGACGGTGCCTGGACATCTGCAGGCGTGCCACAGAGATCTGTGAGTTCTCCCAGCAGAAGCCTGACTCCCCTGGCCTGGTCACCATAGCCCACTCAATGGAAGCTGTGGATGAGATGTTTTCATCATCATACATCATGGCCATCAAGTAAGATGCTCCACTTCCTAAGCCTTCCTGGAAGGCTGTAGAAACATGTTTCCCTTTCTAAGCTTTTACTCATTCAACCTGCACTTACTAATAACACAGTTATTTTTCGTAGGGACATTATCTAGTCAGGGAAACAGAAATATAACCCTAGGATAATAGAATATTTGCCACTTATTGAGCTATATTATAGGTGTTTAGGGCGTAAAAGTGCTATGATAGGAACAAAAAAAGAAGCAGCTGCTTCTCTCACACTGATTGATGTGCTCAGCTCATGAAATGAGGGCACGGGTATTTATGAGTGACCAGTATATTTCCAGATGTAGTTGCTATGTTTCCTCACTTCCACAGTGACATTTTCTGTATCAGTTTGAGAGTTTGGGGGTCAGGGAGAACCTTGCCACATAATGTAGGAGAAATTATTTCCCAGGTTTTCTCTTTTCTAAAGACACAGAAAAGTTTTCTTTGGCTTTCCTCTGGGCTGAGGTTACAGCCACTAACAACTCACATCCCCTCGTTTCCTTTAAGAAATTCCTCTGTTCTGGAACAGAGCTTCCTGAGAGCCATCCTCGCAGAGTTCCGTCGATCAGGACTGGAGGAAGCCACGTTTCAACAGGTGATCTCCTCCTCTTTTCAAATCCTTCTAGATTTTGGACTTGCGCTTTTAAAATACGTGGAAATTTCCATGAATGTGTGACAGTCTCTATTTTGTGCCACCTAGAGTATGTGAAAGAATACCAGACCGGCACCTATTTTAATGTGACATTTTATAGAGCTGCATGAGAAGAGACCTTTAGTGACTGGTTTCTGCATGTTAGATTGAAGGCCTATGTGCCAGACACTGTTCAAAGAATGAGATGAACAAGACAGTTACTCCCCGATTACAGCTTATGTTGTAGTGGAGTCAAGGCTTTCAGAATGAGGCCATATTTGAGAACAAATCACAGATCAGTCCAATCCCTACATGGGTATGGTTCAATTAGATCAAGTGAGAGGAATCAGTAGGGCTTGTGCTTTGTTAGTTTACTTAAGACTGGTATCTCTAGGTAATTGGCTGCCTTGGAAGATGAATTGTTAAAGGTGTTTATGAGTGTGTACCTGAAAGTGTGTATGTCTGTGTATGTATGTTTTAGACATCTTTATTTAACTAAAATAAGTCAGGAAAACATTTTCCTTTCAGCTACTTATTTATTGGGTTGGTTGTAAATTCTTGTTTAAAATTTTAGCTACTGGTCATGTTTTTCCCATTACTGTTCTCTTCCTAGAGTCTGAGATAGCTCTTCTGCAGAGAGTGACTTTCATTTTAGTTTGTAAATATTTCCTGAACATCTGCAGTGTGCCATTAACTGTGATGGATCCTTGAACCCCAAGCTGATTTGGTTAACATCTCTGTTCCTGACAAGCTCCCAGTCTTGGGGCTGGGACGGGGATGGACTCATAGATACTTAAGAATGGAAAGTGACCAGAAATGCTGCAGATTTAGCTGACCCAGTTGAGAACGTTAGGGTAGGAATCTATGTTTCCAGCTCTCCTCCTGCCTCCCTTTATTTCTTTATTCAATTTTCTCTCTAGGCCTTTGTGCTTTTCCAAGGGTCATGCCTTGGCATTTGCTCACTGTACCTGATAAGGCAAGTGGCCTTGTAGTAAAATTTGACTTGAATTTTGACAATCTCAATTATGGAACTCTCAGCCCCTGGAAACAAGACTATTTGTATCACCAGTGAGAGTTACTAGTCATTTTATATCCATTAACTCACAAGGGATGTACAGTGTATTTTACAGATAAAAGTGAAGTTCAAAAGAGTGCAGTAACTTGCCCAGGTTTACATATTTAGGTAAATGGTAGCACCAGGATTCAGGCCTGCTGTTTTCTGATTCCAAGGCTAGCATTCCATTCTGCCTCTGCATTTTGTGTACCACTGGGGCACCAACTGATGCCTTCTGGAGTGTTTGATATCCTGGGGGCCATGTGTCTGATTTTCCCAAATGAAGAAAGAAAGGAACAGAAAAAGCCCCAGGATTGTATTTCCTCTTAACCTTTGCCTTGCTATTTGTGTCTAGATATATAGTCAGCATGTGGCACTGTGCAGAATGGAGGGGCTGCCATACCCCACCATGTCAGAGACCATGGCCGTGTGTTCTCGTCTGGGCTCCTGTCGCCTCCTGCTTGTGGAACCCAGCAGGAATGATATGCTCCTTCGGGTGCGGCTCAACGTCAGCCAGGACGATGTGCTGTATGCACTGAAAGAAGAGTAAAGGGGCTTCACAAGTTAAAAGACTGTGGTCTTGCTGGGTTTTGTTTTTTGAGACAGGGTCTTGCTCTGTCGCCCAGGCTGGAGTGTAGTGGCACGATCATGGCTCACTGCAGCCTTGACTTCTCAGGCTTAGGTGACCCCCCAACCTCAGCCTCCCAGGTGGGTGAAACTACAGGCACATGCCACCACGCCCAGCTGATTTTTTGTAGAGACAGGGCTTCACTATGTTGCCCAGCTAGTCTACAGAGAATCTGATTTCCTTTTTCTAAGTACATGGAATTGTTGTAACAAAGTATATTGAATGGAAATGGCTCTCATGTATTTTGGAATTTTCCATTAAATAATTTGCTTTTTCCTGAGTGTTTATGAAGTTATTACATTATAATCATTACAAACATCTGATTATGAAACCAAACTGTCCTTCCTACAATAGTCCTTCCATGTGACTTTTATTTCTGTTACTAGGCCTGCCATTTATTTAATGGTAACATATATAAAATATAAGTACACGATTTACTTGTATCTATATAAAATACTTCTGAGAGAGTATGCAAGAAACTGATTACACTGATTACCTCTGGAAAGAATCAGATGGCCAGGGTTAGGAGTTAGAGGAGGACTTTTCACTGTATGTCATTATCTGTCTTAAGTTTCGAATAATATAAACAAAATTTAGTTTATAGAAAAGGAACTACTGGAAATAATATAAATCATAAGTAATCTCTAGCCACAAATAGCTAGAAAGTGTAATTTTTACAAAGGTACCATTTACCATAAAAACAAAACAAATCTTTAAATACAAAAGATTTATATGTGACAGAAAATATAAGGTACTTAGAAATAAATTGATTTAAATATTTATTTTTTCCCTCTGTTACAAGGCTGGAATGCAGTAATGGATCATAGCTTACTCCAGCCTTAACCTCCTGGGTTCAGGTAATCCTGCCTCAGCCTCGTAAGTAGCTGGGATTCCAGGTGTGGGCCACCATGTCCATCTCCTAGGAATAAATCTAATAAAGAGATGCAAGTAATCTCCAGATAGAAATCAATTCCAATCAAAATCTTGGCAAGGTTTCTTGTATGACTTTGCAGTTAATTCTAATATTTATATGGAAACCAACAACAGGCAATGGACATCTAAAACCTCATGAAGTACTGAGGCTGGGTGTGGGTGGCTCATGCCGGTAATCCCAACACTTTGGGAAGCCAAGGCAGGCAGATCACCTGAGGTCAGGAGTTCGAGACCAGCCTGATCAATATGGTGAAATCTCGTTTCTACTAAAAATGCAAAAATTAGTCGGGCATGGTGGTGTCACCTGTAGTCCCAGCTACTTGGGAGTCAGGAGAATTGCTTGAACCCACCCAGGAGGCAGAGGTTGCAGTGAGCTGAGATCGCACCATTGCACTCCAGCCTGGGCGACAGAGCAAGACTCCGTCTGAAAAAAAATAAATAAAACCTAATATGAGGTACTGAAAAAAAAAACAGCCTCACCTGTGTACTAGTCCTGTCAGAAATGCTTGTCCTAAATTTATTGATGAGAAAATTATCAGACAATCTAAATTGAGGGAGGAGTACTCTGCAAGGCAGCTGTTCAACTCATTGAAAATACTAATATCACAAGAAAAAAAACATAAAACATGGAGGAACTATTCTACACCAAAGGAGAATAGAGACATGAGAGCTAAATGCACTATATAAACCTTGACTGGGTCCTGGATTTAGGAAATATAAACAATTATAAACATTATTATTAACTGTGTATTAGACAACAGTATTTTGTAAGTGTTAAATTCCCTGAGCATGATAAATTTGTGATTATATAGGAGAATGCTGTTTTTAGGAGATTCATAATGAAATATTTACAAGTGATGTGTTATATCTGCAACTCATTCTCAAATCATTTAGCAAAAATGTATTTCTATATTCACATATATATTTATAATTACATATAATGGATTGAGGATCAATATCAATATTTTTAAAACTTCTGCAATGAAAAAGAAAAAATGGGCCGGGCGCAGTGGTTCATACCTGTAATCCCAGCACTTTGGGAGGCCAAGGTGGGTGGATCACCTGAGGTCAGGAATTCGAGACCAGCGCGGCCAACATGGTGAAACCCCATCTCTACCAAAAATACAAAAATTAGCCAGGGGTGGTGGCGTGCACCTGTAATCTCAGCTACTAGGGGGTGCTGAGGCAGGAGAATTGCTTGAACCCAGGAGGCAGAGGTTGCAGTGAGCCAAGATCGTGCCACTGCACTCCAGCCTGGGCAACAGAGCAAGACTGTCTCAGAAAAAAAAAAAAAAGGAAAAAGAAAACAATGGGTAAATAACAAATAAGTCATCCAAAGAAGAAACACGAATGACTGAGAAAATCCATTTTGCATGCAGTAAAAGAGGCATGCAAACCAAAACCATTTCACATCTATTAGAAAACCTTTCTATGGTTATACAGAACAACTGGAACCCCAATACCCTGCTGATGGAGGTAGAATGACTTTTGAAGATTATTTGGTGAATCTTAGCCTAGGAAATGCAAGAAGTTGTATGAGCCAGTGTATTAGTCTGCCCTCACGCTATGAAGAAATACCTGAGACTGGGTAATTTATAAAGAAAAGAGGTTTAATTCACTCACAGTTCCTCATGGCTGGGGAGCCCTCAGGAAACTTACAATCATGGTGAAAGTCACCTCTTCACAGGGCAGCAGGAGAGAGAATGAGTGCCAGCAAGAGAAATGCCAGGTGCTTATAAAACCATCAGATCTCGTGAGAACTCACTCCTATCACAAGAACAGCATGAGGGAAACCATGATTCAATTACCTCCCACAAGATCCCTCCCAGGACACATGGGGATTATGGGATTACTATTCAAGATGAGATTTGGGTGGGGACACAGAGCCAAACCATATCAGCCAGTGTGATGGTTAATAGAGCATGCAGACAGCCTATTGTGGGACTACACACACACACACACACACACACACACACACACACACAGATATCCTATTCTGTTCCTCTAGAGAAACCTGACTAATGCAGCCAGCAATTCCATTCTAAGTATATGCTCTAGAGAAATTCACATACGTACACCAAGAGTCATATACAAAAAGTTCATAGCACTCTTTATAATGGTAAGCCATTGGGAAAGTGACTTATTTTCATGCTATGGAATCATATACAGAAATGAAAATCAGCTACCTAGATAACAGTATACATGTCAATTTGAGCGAAGCTTACAAACAGGGTTGAGTAGAAAAAGGTTGAAGAATTACACTGTATGTAACCAATGATATAATTTTTAAAAGCTTGCAAAAAAAAACTATGTATTGCTTAAGAATACCTACATAAAAATAGAAATGCTCAGGAATAATAAACACTAAATTTAGGATAATGGGTACATCTTTGGGAAAGGGAGGTGTTGCAATATGGGAGATGTACAGGTAGCTTCAACTACGTTGTTTTTTTCTTTTTTTCACAAAAATAAGACAGCTTTATGTTGTAAAAACATTAGTTATTTCTCAAAGGTTATGTTCTTCCGTCTTCATCTGTCACCAGCTGTCAGCATCTCCTTTAAAGATCGGTTTTTTCCTCATAATGACACCTGCATGCGGCTCATTGGCTGTCCAGATATGGTTTACAACCTACATGTATAACACTGTCAAACAAGAGCGCCACTGTTGTTTCACATGCCTGAACGTGCTAAGTTAGTCCTAGTGTTTTCTGTACATCTCGGCAGATCTTGGAGAGGCAATACTGGAATTCCTCATCACAGTCATTCTTGCTTTTGCCATAGGTCTCGTAGCACCTGTCGTGTTGGTTGCAACACTTTGTCAGGGAAGGGATACCAATGTTAAGATGAACACCAAACAGTGGAGAGCCACATCCATTCGGTGGGGAGGGTTTATAACCATAACGTGGGAAAGGCTTAGATCCGTCACTGCATTTATACTGGCAGAGACCGTTCTCGCCTCCCAGGAGGTCCAAGGCGGCGTTCAGGTATGTGTCTATCTTATGAACGCCGTTCCGGATGGTCTTCAGGGTGGCCCTCCAGTCGGTGGTCTGGGCCTGTTCCTGGCACCTGACAACAGCGGCCATGAGGAGCAGGAGGGTGAGCGCGGGGCGCGGGAGCAGGGCCATCCGCGCAGCGCCGGGCTCTACGGGTCCCCGAGCCACGGCGGGGGGCGCGTCCCCACAGAGTCCCCGGGACGCGCTAGGCAGCGGCGCGGGCCCCAGGCTTGGCAGCCGCCAGCTCCATATCCATGCCTCCTTCCCGGCTGGCCGGCAGGGCCTCGCTGGCTTTACGTGAACCGCCTCGGGGAGGCAGCGCGGTCGCGGGGATGCGCCCGCTCACCTGTTTTTTTTTTTTTTTTCCTTAAACTGGTAATAGATGCCCACGTAGTTAATTCACACACACAGCAAGGAACTATTGAGTGCCTACTATGTACCATGCACTGCTGTAGACACGAGACACTTGGAGAAGCAACAAAAAATTTCTCCCTCTGGAGCTTGCATTCTAGTAAATGTTAAATATTGTGTATCTTTGTGTATATCTTAAATGTTTCATTATAAAAATCTTTAAATAATTTTAAAAGGAATGAGAAATATGGATGTGAAACCTCAATTTAAAAATGGTAACGAGCAGGGCATGGTGGCTCACGCCTGTAATCCCAGCATTTTGGGAGGCTGATGTGGGTGGATCCCCTGAGCTCAGGAGTTTGAGATCAGCCTGGGCACATAGCAAAAACATGTCTCTACAAAAAAAAAAAAAGAAATGCTGGGCATGGTGGCACGTGCCTGTGGTCCCAGCTACTCAAGACGCTGAGGTGAGAGGATTGCTTGAACCTGGGAGGTGCAGGTTGCAGTGAGCGGAGATCCCACCACTGCACTCTAGCCTGGGTGATAGAGTGAGATCCTGTCTCAAGAAAAAAAAAAAAAAAAAAAAAAAAGTAAGCAATCAGGAGATGGAAAAGCCCTTTGTCCAAGTAAACTGGGAGATCTTTGAAACCGCTAACTACAAAACATAATTTAAAAGTTCAAGCCATAGGCAGGAGGGGAGATGGCAATGTTTTAGACAGAAGAAACTAATCCAGCAGTTTAACTTTAAAACACATTTTAAAACTTTTTTTTCCTTTCTCTTGGGTTTCAGGATATAACCTTGAAGCAAACTGCAAAAGCCTTTTTCCCTTAGCCGTAAAGTAGACCCCATATCCCTCCCCTTCTCACTGTATATACACCCTTCACATTTATCTTACTGTATGCTAGTATTTAATTATCTGCCTTCTTAGAAGTTCCAAGGGCTAATCTTGAGACAGACAAACCAAGCCTGGAGACACAGTTGCAAAATTCCAAAGATTACTTCAAGGTGGCTAGTCAACAGCGGGGCCATTGTGGAGATGAGACCAGCCCACGCTCCAGGTAGGCTGGGACCCGAGATAGCCACCAGAACGAGACACATAGACGTTGTACTCTGTACAATTCTTGCATGCTTCCCATATCAAATTTTCCTTTTAAGCCCTTCTCTTTCCCCCCAAAATCGAAGTGGTTACTTTAGATGGGAATCTGGCCACTTCCCCATTACTCTCTCGGTTTTTTTGTTTGTTTTCGTTTGAGACAGGGTCTCACCTTGTCACCCGGGTTGGAGTGCAGTTGACAGCTCATTGCAGCTTGGACCTCCGGGGCTAAAGCGATTCTCCTGCCTCAGCCTCTCAGTTGGTAGGACTACAGGCACGCACCACCACACCCAGCTAATATTTGTAAATTTTTGTAGAGACAGGGTTTCGCCATGTTGCTCAGGCTGGTCTCGGACTCCTGAGCTCAATCTCTTGTTAACTGGACTCTGCAAGCCGCAGGGAGAAACGTGCATTCCTTAGAAAACTAGACTAGAGCATATTTACTGATGCTAAAGAGGTTGGTTTTGTATTTCCCTGGGCAAATAATTCTCTCTGAGCCTCCGTTTCTTCTAGAGATGATGTCCATCTTGCAGGATTGAGAACTGGTATAAGCTCCATTATGAAAAGTGACTGACACAAGCTTGGCAGAAAACGGGTACACTCCGTTTCTCTCCTTAATACCCTCCATGCCATTTGATTGCACAGCAAGGTAGGCGAGTGAGAACTTAGTGTAGACTTTCTAAAGTATTTAAGATGTGCAGCGAGCTCTGCCTGTCTTAAGTTTTCAACGGACCGGAAAAGGATACTTTCAGGTGCTGAATTATTAAGAAAAATATGGTGGGCCCCATTTCCATTTCCCCAGACTTAAAGGACATGGACAAGCAGGCGAGCCCCGCCCCTGTCTCGCTTCCAGGGCGGAGCTTGGGTAGGCCCCGCCCTCTTGCTCGGTGGGGCGGGGCGAGGGCTGGAGGCGGGGTAAGTCCAGCGAGCGAGCGAGCGCCCAGCGCCTCGGGCTGAGTGAGGGAGGAGGTTCGGTGGAGAGGCTGCAAGTGGGCGAGGGCTGGGCGCAGCGACCTCATTTGAGCCGGCCGGTGGACGCCCTGGCGGAACCGCCCAGCGTTCCCGTCCTGCGCTACCTGCCGGAACGCGCATGCGCGCTGCGAACCCCGCCCTGGTGTCACCTGTCGGAGCCCCCCCGCCCGCGTAGCCGTGCACATGCGCACTGCCCGCCGCCGGCCAGTGGGGTCACGTGTTGCGCGCGAGCCGCCTCCCCGGCGGGCGCTTCCTGTCGCTACCGCTGCGGCCCAGGGCCCGCGGGAGCCCAGGGCGGTGCCGGGTGGGACAAGGCCGGGGTTTGGCTCGGATTCACCGCGAGGTATGCCGCGTCCCCGCCTCTCGGCGTGGGGAGCTCTGGGGACCGCGGGGTAGATGGAGGCGGCGCGGGCGGGGCAGGGCGGCGTCCCGCAGCGCGGGAGTGGTGGTCCCGTGTCGCCTCCCCCTACGGACTCTGTTGCACACCTTTCCTGAGGCCTGGCCCTGTCATTGGGGCCGCAGCCTTGGAGTGTCTGACCGGCCTCGCTTTCACCTGAGCCGGGGTCACTCCCGGGGCCCTGCCGCTCACCTAAGTCCCGAAATCTGACACTCAGAGTCCCCCGGAGCGCCAGCCAGCTCCTCCGCCCGCTCCCCGCCGCCTCCACGCCCGTCAGCTGGTCTCCCCGCCTGGGCTGTGGCGAGATGCGCCGGCTTCCTGCCTTTACCCCCTACCTCCTGTGCACCTTCCCTTTGCTGCCAGAATGGGGTTTCTGAAACACCGATCCGATCCCGCCACTTCTTTCCCAGCGCACTCAGAATAATGCCCAAACGCTTTTCGGCCTAGAGGTTTTCGTGTTCTGCTGCTTGCTCACATTTGCACCTCGGTTTGTGCATTCAGGCCTCACTGCTCATGCCCCAGTCATACCAGGCCTCAGGTTCCATTGTACAGGCCAAGCTGCTCCCCACTTCAGAGCCGTCAGGTGTTCCCTGGGCTTGGAATCCTATTCCCCTCTTTCCCCCAACTTTGCGTGACTCAGCCCAGGCGTCACCGCCTCGAAGGAGGAGCCTTTTCTCCCAGTGCTGAAGAAGGGGTCACCTCAGGGCACCCATGGCCCCTGGGGCAACCCCCTGTAGTCTACCTCCACCCTGTAAATGGTCACTGAAGGCTGAGACCGTCTTAGATTCATTTCTGCGCTCCCAGTGCCCAGCACAAGGTCTGACACAGGAGGTCCTGTGAATAACTGTGAGATCTTTATGGGAATCAGAATGCCGAGCCAGCTTTCTCCAGAGCACAGCTGTGAGATGGAACTTTGATGAAATGTCCTTGGATGATGGAAATGTTCTGTGTGTGTGCTGTCTGGTCATAGCCCCTCACCACATATGGCTGTTAAGCACTTGGAATGTGTCTGTTGTGGCTGATGGACTAGATTTTTAGCTTTGTTTCATTTTAATTCATTAAAATTTAAAATTAAATAGCCAGCTGTGACTTCCATAAGCACAGCTTTAGAACCTTTCTGAATTCTACCCAGCCTTCCACCCACCCTGAACCTAGAGTACTTCCCTGAGTGTGCTTTTTAAATTTGAGTCCGTTCAGAACACTCCCCAGTAAACCCATTAACAGGTGATCCCCCATCCCTCCCATGGCCTGTGCTGCTTCAGTGCTTTAATTAAAGGTAACCCATCCTTTGGTGTTCAGCATTGCCTTCTTTGGGAGTTTACTATCCACACCTTACCACAGGTAGCACTGTTGGGGGCATGGCTTATGGGCTACTCCAGCCTGAATCTCTGTAACTCTTCCATAGGTATCTAGGCTGCCATGATGCCAGGGCCAAGACCTCGGAAGGGCCCTCAGGCCAGAGGCCAAGGAGTGGCTGCTGCCAAGCAGGTATGGAACTTAGCCTTCTAAGCTACTGGGTCAGTTTGGGGATGGGGGTCCCTAGACAGCTTAGGCAAACTGGATCACGTGTAGTTCCCCCATTAGTTCAGAGACGGAGCAATGCCTCCTGGAGGTGGCAGAGTCCTTAGACACCCTCCTACTCGTCTCTGCCACATACAAGTGGGGAGAGGGTTCAGGAATCACCACAGTTTAGGATGTTCTGATGGGACCTCAGTGCTCTCAAAGGTTCCTTAGATAGGGTCAGAACTTTGCTTGTTAGCCAGGGATGCCAGGGCATGAGGACTGTAGTCCGTGGGAGGACTTCACTGCCTAGGGCCAGATGGCTGTGCCCCAAGTGGGAGAACAGGGGGGTCTCCTCTCCAGTTTTCTTCCTTTATTTCTTCTGGGCCTACGTCTTGAGACTTCTTAGTCCATTTTTACTGTCTTTAAAAAGGCAGGTAAGAAAGGAGGTGGGGTAAAGGGCATAGACCCAAGTCGCAAAGAGCTTGTTTTAAATTCTGATTGTCTCACAAGACTGTCTCAGTTTCATCTGAACATTGGGATAAAAACAGAATGTGAGCTGGGTGCCGTGGCTCACGCCTGTAGTCCCAGCACTTTGGGAGGCCGAGGTGGGTGGATCACCTGAGGTCAGGAGTTTGAGACCAGCCTGGCCAACATAGTGAAACCCCATCTCTACTAAAAATACAAAAATTAGCTGGGCGTGGTGGCATGTGCCTGTAGTCCCAGCTGCTTAGGAGACTGAGGCAGGAGAATCGCTTAGACCCTGGAGGCAGAGGTTGCAGTGAGCCAAGATAGCGCCACTGCACTCTAGCCTGGATGACAAGAGCCTGACTGTGTCTCAGAAAAAAAAAAAAAAGATGTACCTCTACTTAGAGTAGTCAGATGCATGGAAACAGAAGAATGGTGCTTACCAGAGGCTGGAAGGAGGGGAGGAAGGGGGGTTAATGTTTAATGGGTAGAAAGTTTGTTTCACAACATGAGAACAGTTCTGTGGATGGATGATGGCGATGGTAGCAGGATAGTGTGAATGTCCTTATGCCATTGAACTCACCCTTAACAGTGGTTAAGTTGGTAAATTTCATATTGTATGTGTTTTACCAGAGTTTTAAAAAATAGGACCACCTTCTCACAATTGTGAGAATTAACTGAGGTAGTTAAGATAATCACATAGAACGCTAAGAACAGTGCGTGGCAGCTATTGCTGTTAGTTGTAATAATGGTAGTGTGTTTTAAATTCTGACTCTCTCACAAGACTGTCTTAGTTTCAGTGTGGTCTTACTGGGTTTTTTGTTGAGTCCCTAGGAAGGTAAGTGTCTCAAGGAGTAATGTTGCAGGCCTCAGTTTCTTTCTGCACATTGGGCCTCACAGACTGAAGGAGCCACTGATTGGGACTTGGAGAGCCCCAAGTCTGGCTCTGGAGCTGGGCTCTACCCTGCTTGTTGTGTGGTTCCTAAGAGTCCTGCTCTGCTCTCAGATGGGGCTCTTTATGGAGTTTGGCCCTGAGGACATGCTGCTGGGCATGGATGAGGCTGAAGATGATGAGGACCTGGAAGCTGAGCTGCTGGCTCTCACAGGGGAAGCACAAACCACAGGCAAGAAGCCAGCACCCAAGGGGCAGGGTGAGTTTGGACACAGGGCTGGGCTTGGTGCTGGGACAAGATGGGCACAGGCTGGTGGTACCTTGCAGCTGGACGGAGCCAGCCAGATCCCCTGGTCCTTCCAATACCCATGTACCTTCTGCAGCACTCCCACCAAGAGGCGGCCTCGCCCTGCTTCCCCACCTTGTGTCATGGCTTGGGCTGGCCCCTCCCCATTATGGACAAATGTGTTTCTCAGACTGACTCAGGTCCCCATCCTTAGCCCTAGCCACGTTATTGGTGTAGGGTAGGGGCCCAGTTAGCACAGAATGAACTGGGTACATAGGAAGTACATAGAAATTGTGTCCAGTGAGTTAAGTGGAATCTCCCTCCACAGCCCAGATGAGAACAGAGACTTTAGGCCTGGGAGGATCAGGAGGTCTAAATCGTCCTCTCTTTTCACCAGGAGCCCTCAGAGAATCCCCCCATCATCCTCCACCATCCTGTGTGTCCCTGAGCTGAGGATAATGGGAGGACCTAGGAAGGGGCTCACTGCTCCTGCCTTGGGGTGGCACAAGCTTAGGTTTGAATCCTAGCTCTGCCACTTACTAGGATTGCAGTGACAGGAAAATTAATGTTGGAAGTTTCTCAATTTATTCAGTATATGAAAAGGGGATATTATCCATCTTGCAGATTTGTTTTGAAGCTCAATTGGACTTTGAAAATCTTTACAGATGTGAAAGGTGTTGTTGGAGGTTGGAGAGAGTGGATGGCCATGTCTATGTCAGGCCACTGTAGGCGGAGGTGCAGAGAAAGGAACAGCTTGTTGCTTGGTGGGGGGCCGAGGAAGGTTTCCCT
The DNA here is from genome assembly GCF_028878055.3 of Symphalangus syndactylus. NCBI lineage: Eukaryota > Metazoa > Chordata > Mammalia > Primates > Hylobatidae > Symphalangus > Symphalangus syndactylus. The sequence continues at coordinate 41,871,359 of NC_072434.2, read as the reverse complement.
GTTGAGGGTCTTTTGAACTGGGTCTTAAAGGAAGAACAGTTTTCCAGGTGGGACTCTGCTGTGGGAGGGAAGGGGGATTTCTGCCTGGGTGGATCTACCAAGCCCCTCCTTTACTCATCCCCAACCTTATCTGAGTTGTGCTGACTTGTTGTGACCTTCTTCCCCCAGCCCCCCTGCCCATGGCCCACATCGAGAAGTTGGCGGCAGACTGTATGCAGGATGTGGAGGAGGAGGAGGAGGAGGAGGAAGGGCTGGAGGAAGATGCAGAGCTGCTGGTGTGTCTGCCAGGCTGGTATCCCAGGCAAGCTTGGGCCTGGTGGAGGAGAGGGCAGTGGAGAGGAGGCTGGGGGTGCCCCTCTGTTCTCTGACTCTGAGTGAGTGCTTGCCCCTCCTGGCTGTACAGTGGGTGGCGTGTCTCTTTGACTTCTGGTCTAAGCTCTGCAGTTGGGGATTCTCAGATTTGGAGTAATTACTGTTTTCAAGGCTATCCTCGGTCAGATTAAAGAAATGTTTTGGTGAAGGGGACTCAGGCACAGTGACTGATGTTAGGGAATATTGCTGAGAGAGAGGGTCCTTTACTCTCAGGTCCTGTCGTGGGTATGGTCTTGAGGACCCCAAGCTCCTGGGCTGTGTTTTGTCTCCCTAGACGGAGCTGCAGGAAGTCTTAGGTGTGGACCAGGAGACTGAGCCCCTGGATGGTGATGAGGTAGCTGACCCAGGCGGCTCTGAGGAGAACGGCCTAGAAGACACTGAACCTCCAGTGCAGACAGCCTTCCTGACAGCTTCAGCCCCAGCAGCTCAGGTGGGTTCTGGAGGAGGGCCCCTGTGCGTCTGATGCTCCTGTGTGCCCAGACATAATACGTGTGTGGCCTGGCCTGCACAGCAAGGCTGCAGTCACCCTTTCCAGGACCCTCCTCCAGTAGCCGCCCCAAACAGAAACTGAGCACAAGAAACTCCTCCGTGGCCGCCAGCCTCAAAGGCCTCTCTGTTCTCCCAGACCACCCCCGGGAGCCACTTCCTGGCTTCCACTAATTGGGGCTCTGTATTTGCCTCTGCCATGGCCTCTGGCCTCTGGCCTCTCCAGTGAGCCTTTGCTTCCTGCCTTAAGGCTTTTAGGCTCTTCTGTCTCCTGGAGTCCCAGAGCTCCATCTTCTAGGGGAGCTTCTGCAGAGGGAGAATGGTAGGCCTAGCAGGCCCTGGAGTGGCCAGGCCCTTAGCTGAATTGTTCATAGGCCGGAGCATCTCAGGGTCTACATGCTTTGCTGGAGGAACGGATTCGAAACTACCGAGAGGCTGTGGCCAGTGCCAAGGAGGCAGGCGAAGCAGCCAAAGCCAGGCACTGTGAGCGTGGCCTGAAGGTGAGTTGGGCTAGGCTGGGAGCAGGGCAGGGGAGGGGGCTGCATGAATGGCGGCTGGTGGAGATTGCACCAGTGGAGGGGAGGTCACCCCACCAGACTTTGGGGGTTAGGGGGCCACCCCTGGCCTGTCTTGGAGCAGGGTCTGGGCTGAGATGGCTGGCTGGGTTTCTGGACCAGTTCTCTCCCTCAGACCTTGGAGTCACAGCTAGCCTCTGTGAGGAGAGGCAGAAAGATCAATGAGGATGAGATCCCACCTCCAGTGGCCTTAGGAAAGCGGCCCCTGGCCCCCAAGGAACCAGCCAACAGGAGCCCTGAGGCAGACCCTCCAGCTCCCCCCGTCTTGGAGTCAGGTATCTGCAGATGCCCAAATCCTGTTCTAGTTCCTGGGGTCATAGCCCACAGCCTGTGTCCCCAGCTTGCCACCACTGTTCATTACCATTAGTCACATCCTCCCCAGGACATCCTCAGGCCAGTGAGGTCCATGGGCACCTTCTTCTGTGACCCTCATGTGCTCTCTGGGGACTGTTTGTTTCCTTATAGACAACCCCTCCCAACCTGAGACCAGCCTCCTTGGCGTTTCTGCCCAGCCCGTTTCAGACTCAGACCCGGACCCGCGGGCCCTGCTGTCATCCCGACAGAGAGAGTACAAAGTGGCTGCCCTCAGTGCCAAGCGGGCTGGAGAGCTAGACCGTGCCCGAGAGCTCATGAGGATTGGGAAGGTATGGCATCTGGCTCAGGGCACCCACCCTCATTTTATAGATGGGGAAACTGAGGCTCAGAAAGGGAGCTAGACTGAGATTGAGTGAGATTGGCCTGAGTGGGGGTTGTTTCAGCCCAGGCTCTTGGGGTCCCCTGGCTTTCACCCACACCTGCTTTTCCAACTTCTGCAGAGATTTGGTGCTGTCCTGGAGGCCCTGGAGAAGGGGCAGCCTGTGGATCTCAGTGCCATGCCCCCGGCACCTGAGGGTCAGTATGCATCTGCTCAGGCTGTGGTGGGGTTGGGGAGGAGTAGCAGGCCTGGGGCTGGCCAGGCCCTCCCACCTACATCTCTACCCTGGGTCCCCCAGATCTGGAGCCCCGGCAGGCTTCTCAGGCCCCCACAGCACCCTCAGTCATTCCCCCAGCTGTGGAGCGAGTCCAGCCAGTGATGGCCCCTGATGTCCCAGCAACCCCAGGTAGGGCAGGATGGTGGGACTGTGGCATGGGGACCTGCAGGCATTGGGGGGCAGGCTGAGCTGATGCCCACTTCTTCCTTCTTTCCTTCAAGTGGCCCCTACAGAGTCACAGACAGTGCTGGATGCCCTGCAGCAGAGGCTGAACAAGTACCGCGAGGCGGGCATCCAGGCCCGGAGTGGTGGGGACGAGCGCAAGGCTCGGATGCATGAGCGAATTGCCAAGGTGGGCCCGTGGCTATGCAGCCCCTGCCTGTGCTGGCCTCTTCCCTGGCTGGGTGCTCTGTCTCCCTGGTCCTCCGGCTAGTCCTTGTCTTTTCTGAACCTTCATCTGTTTGTCTCTCTGGGGCTCTTGCTGCCTTAGGGATCTTTTTTTTTTCCCTTGGCTGCTGTCTTCCCACCAGTCTCCCTCTCCTTGCTCCACTGTGTGTCATGTTGGGCAGAGGGCCTGTGGGCTGCTGCCGACCACAGGCCCCTCCCTTCCTTCCCTTGCAGCAATATCAAGATGCTATTCGAGCACACCGAACAGGACGGAAAGTCAACTTTGCTGAGTTGCCTGTTCCTCCAGGTGAGTGGGGCATGGCCTAGGGGCTCTGTGAGGAGGTGGTCCCTGGGCAAGAAGGGAATAGGGGACAGCCAGTGGGGATGACTTCTCATGCGTCTGCCTCCCTGCTGTGGAGCCATCCATCCCAGCCATGCCCTAGCAGAGCTGTGCCCCAGACAGGGCCCCGGGTAGCTTTATGCTTCTCTGAGGCTGCTCCCTGCCCCTCCCATGCGTCTCTCTCCCACAGGATTTCCCCCGATCCCTGGCCTGGAGCCCACTATGGGTGTTGAGGAGGACGCAGTGGCAGCGACATTGGCAGCTGCAGAGAAACTGGCCTCCGCAGAGGATACAGCCCTGGCTGATGAAGACGAGGATGAGGTTTGGTTGAGGGCTCAACTCCAGGACTGGTGGGGAGAATAGCAGGTGAGGGGTAAACCCAGACCCTGTTGTCCATACTAACAAGCCCAATAAGGTACATATCCTTTCCTCCATTGTACAGAGAAGAAACTTGCCCAAGGACACCCAGCTAGGAAATAGCAGAGCTAGGATTCAAACCAAGGTCTTTCTGAACCCAGAGCCCCAGCTCTGTCCCCATTACCCTGCAGTCTCTCTCCTGTTGGGGAGGTTAGATGTGAGAGCTTCTGAGGCTGCTTCTAGCTCTCAGATCTTTTAGGGCCCAGGAAGAGAAGCCACCCATCTCAGGTCACACAGCAATTTAGTACAGCGTTAGGAAGACAGCCCAAGTCTGGGAGCTGCCATGGCCATGCTGGGGAAGACATCCCCTCCTAACAGCCTTCTGGGCACCTGCAGGGTGAGCCCCCAGCACAGGCCCCAGTGGCCAAGAAACCTGCACGGCCCGCAGTCCCTTCATCACAGCGCCTGCCTGAGCCCAGGGCCTCAAGTTCTAAGGAGTCACCGAGTCCATCTGGTGAGTTGGGGACAAGCAGGGTGAAGAACCGAGGGCCTAGAGAGGGCAGGTGTGGCCCTAACCAGTGGCCTTCTCCCTTTAGTGCGGGAGCAGCTGGCACTGCTGGAGGCACGGAAACTGCAGTACCAGCGGGCAGCCCTGCAGGCCAAGCGCAGCCAGGACCTGGAGCAGGCCAAAGCCCATCTGCGGGTGGCCAAATGTCTTGAGGCTCAGATCATCCAAGCCCGATCTGGCAGACCTGTTGATCTGTCCAAGGTGAGTCCCACCTGGTTAACCACCAGGACTTCTTAGGCGGAGAAGGTGGCTGGCGGGCTTGACAGGCTGTGAACGAGGGCAGCTTCTGGGATGAGGTGGGGTTTGGACAGGACATGATGACAGCTGGGAAAGGGCCTTTTGCTCATACCCCTCTATGTCACGGCCCCAAAGGAAACCAGGAGAAGGGAAGGTGGGCTGCCCGTGGTCAGAGATGACAAGACTGGGCCAGGCCATGGGAGGCAAGAGTGTTATCTTGGGATAGAATGGGAGGCGATGAGTTGTCATCACTGGACTTTAGTAGAAGCTGAGGAATTATTTAGTTTGGGTTCCTGCCTTTGTTGGACTTGGTAGAGGAGTAATCTGACTCTTGGGGCCCGAGGGGCCTTGTAACCTGGGTAGGTGCCTTCGCCCTTGACGGATGAGGAGGGTGACTTCATCCTCATCCACCACGAGGACCTGCGACTCTCCCAGAAGGCAGAGGAGGTGTATGCCCAGCTGCAAAAAATGCTTCTGGAGCAACAAGAGGTCAGCAGGCCCCTCGTCTGTTCCTCCCCTCTGTGCCCACAGCCTCCCCGTGGAGGAAGACCTGGAGCTCAGACCACACGGCCCTGGACTCAAATTCTTAGCTCTTCCACTTACTCGCTGTGTGACTTGGGCAAGGCACTTCCCTCTCTGAACTACATTTTCCTCATCTGTGAGATGGGTTAATACCCCTCTTTCGGGGTGGTACAGAGTTCAAACAACAGAGAAGAGGGAAAGAACATTGTGATGTGCATGTATGTTTATGTATGTATCTATCTGAACTGCCACCTGTTCTGGAAAGGCTGCCTTCTGAGGGGATGTCTGAGTTAGGTTTTGATGGAAAGAGTTGCTAATTTGGGAAATGGCTGTCCTCAGAAGAGAAAATGGCAAAAGTGTAGGCAGAGAAACGTGGTGGGACTTGGGAGTAGTGCCCTTGGGGCTGTGTTGTGGGAGGAGAGAGGTGAAGCTACAGAGGAAAGTTGAAGCTTTGAGAAGTCTAGCCTTGAATGCCAACTGAGGCAGGTCCTGCTCTGGGCTCGGCAGTCACTCTGGGCCTCTATTTTCAGAAGTGCCTGCTGTTCTCCAACCAGTTCATGCATCAGGGCAACGTGGCTGAGACCACCCGGTAAGTGCAAGGGCTGGGGCTGGGCTCATGGGGTGGGGAGCAGAAAATCCACCATCATGCTGACATACCCATCCCTGTCAGATTTGAGAAGCTTGCTCAGGACTGCAAGAAACAGCTGGAGATCCTGCAGCTGGCCCAGGCTCAGGGCCTCGACCCTCCCAGCCACCACTTTGAGTTGAAGACATTCCAGACTGTGAGGTACCATGGCCTAGGGAAACAGGGGCTCCAGGCAGGGAGGGGCAGGAGGCTGGGAGCCCAGGCCAGAGACTTCTCCCCTTTAGTGAGGCTTCCCAACCCTGGCCCCGCTGTGGGCACTGGAGCTGCTGAGGAGTAGGACAGGGTGCATGCTAGTGGAGAGCAGACAGCTGTCTGGGTGCTGTGGAAAGAGCTCCGGACCAGAAGTCAGAGACCAAGGTCTGCATACCAGCTCTGCCTTCCCTCCCTCCTGTCACCACCCAGCTGGGCAGACAGGCCCTGGAAGAAGGGACCTTGTTCCACCACTGTCCTTCACTTTTGAGCATTTTCTCCTTCCCTCTTGGCTCTAGGATCTTCTCAGAACTCAACAGCACAGAAATGCATCTGATCATTGTCCGGGGAATGAACCTCCCAGCCCCTCCAGGTAACCCTAGGGCCACCCCTACTCCAGGAGGCTCTTGCCCGGACACTCCACTCCAAGTGCTAGGCTCCTGGCCACTCCCTCTGACTTGACTCCCTTTTCTCCTTCCCAGGGGTGACTCCCGATGACCTGGATGCTTTTGTGCGGTTTGAGTTTCACTACCCTAACTCGGTGAGGTTCAGGTAGAAGTAGGATCCTCTGAAACCCGCCTTGCATTCCAGGACCCTGTGCTCACTTTCTTCCCATCCCTGGGAGGTGTGGCTGCAGTGCCTGCCCTGTGTGCCTCTGTGTTTATACGCTGTCCTGACTTCTCCCTCCTCACTGCTTAGGACCAGGCTCAAAAAAGCAAAACAGCTGTGGTGAAGAACACAAACTCTCCAGGTGAGGGCCACACGTGGGCCTCTTTCTCCTCCCTCAGTGTGTGGGCAGCACTGGTGTTTCCAGAGTGGGTTCCCATCTATGCCCTTAACTTGATCCACCCCACTTGAGAGATAAAGGTGCTGTTAACATGCCTCTTCTGTAGTTGGAGAAACGCGAAGAGAGGTGCAGGGACTTGCCTGGGGCCTCACGGCAAGGAAGTGGTAGAAATGGGATATGAACACAGGAATTCTGTATCCCAATTCCAAGTCTTTCCTACTTTGTTATAATCTATGTCTAAAAAGAGTACAAAAACTCACTTCCAAGGCCAGGACCTCGATGCTCTACCACCCTTTGGAGGCAGTCACCCCAAAATGCAGGTGGAGAGATCGGGGGAAGGCAGCCAGCCCTGGGCCTCCATTTCCACTTCCTCAGGAAATCCCGAGAGCCAAGCCCCTCCTTGCTTTCTCCCCCTTTGCCAGAATTTGACCAACTCTTCAAACTAAACATCAACCGAAACCACCGGGGCTTCAAGAGGGTGATCCAGAGCAAAGGCATCAAGTTTGAGATCTTCCACAAAGGGTGAGGCTCCCATCGGTCACACTGCCACACGGGCCGGGAGGAGGGAAGAGCATTTGCCACTGCTGCCCCTGTATGGGCTCAGCCAGCACATTCCTGCCTTCCCTGCCCAGTCCAATCCTCTGCTGCCTCTTGGCTCCCCAGGTCGTTCTTCAGAAGCGACAAGCTGGTTGGCACAGCACACCTGAAACTGGAGCGGCTGGAGAATGAGTGTGAGATCAGAGAAATTGTGGAGGTAGGGGCTGGGGTGTGGGCAAGCCAAAGGGGTTGGTACGAGAAGAGCCAATATGCACTGAACGCCACACTTTGTTGTAGGTTTTCATGCTCATTACTTAATTTGAAATTCTCCACAAGTGTGCTTAGAGTAGGTGGAATCCTCATTTCACAGATGGAGAGGTTCAGAAGGTCTGAGAAATCTCAGGACCCAGGAGAAGGCAGCCTCCTTGTTTCCATGAACTCAATGGATTCCATAGGCAAGGACTATACGACCTTGCCTCTGGCGAATGAGGAAACTCAGGTCCGAGAGGAAAGGGGGTTCTGTAAGCTCATATGGTGTGTCCTTGGCAGAGCTATGGCCAGCTCCTTACTGATAACCTATGTAGGCTGGAGCTCTTCCCACTGCAGCACACCTGCCCCTACTACCTGCCTGGGGAAGTTGTTCTTATGTGGGCCCTGGTCTCTATTGGAGCCACTGAGGGTGGTTGGACTTCTTGGGCCTGTCGTTCTGCTTTGTGCCCTAACTGCCTCATCTTCTGCCCAGAAGAGGGAGTAGCGTGGTGAATGGGAAGGAACCCTAGGCGTGGGGTTCCAGTGCTGACTGCCACATAGAGTCATCTGCTTCTCTCTCTTGGCCATCTGTGAAGTGAGGGTTTGGGTCAGTGGAAGGCTGCTTCTTCAAGCCAATGTTTCTTCCAGAAGTTGCTGTGGGGATGGAGGAGAAAATGAACAGAGCTCTAGGATGCTTGTCTAGATTTATTTATTACTTTTTAAATAAGACTCACGTAAAACCACCACCACCTCCTCCTCCAAATACTGGGAGGGTAGGGTTGTCATGAATGGAGATTCCTATGTTCATGCTACAGGACATCTTAGCTCCTCTCACTTCTTTCCTGGGAATGTAGGGACCTGCCTGCTCCCCATCTCTGTCCCCTTAGTTACCATCTCCCTCTCTGTGGTCCTCACAGGTCCTGGATGGAAGGAAGCCCACCGGGGGGAAGCTGGAGGTGAAGGTGAGGCTGCGGGAGCCTCTGAGTGGCCAGGATGTGCAGATGGTCACTGAGAACTGGCTGGTTCTGGAGCCCAGAGGCTTGTGAGGTGGGCAGTTCTCTGGGCCTTCAGAACCTTTGCCCCCTCCTTTTACTCAACTACTCAACTCATATCTGGAGAGAAAACCTAGGAGTTTCTCATCTGTGAGAAAGACGAAGAGGCCAAACTGTTGGGTAGGGCTTATGGGCTGAGTTTCTGATGTTCCTTAGTAGAACTGGGAAAAGAAGGTAACCTTCCAAGGTTTAACTATCTTTAGGAAACCCTTTCTAAAATCTTTGTGTTTTCACTGCAGTTTAGACTGACTTCTTGTGCTTTGCACCCGTGTAGCCGATGGCCAGCACCAGGAGAGGAGTCAGGCCGCAACTGCGCAGGAGTTGACTTTCCCAGCTTTGCTGGCTTCAGAAGCCTTTGTACATAAGAGAGATGCTGCTACCCAAGCACCAAAGACCTGTTAAGCATGTGCGCTACTGACCACAACCCTAGTCTTTCCTGTTGTTGGCCCCTCTGGGGCCTCTACAGAAACAGGCTGGGTTCCAGGAGCCCATCTCCCCGCTGTCCCCCCCTGCCCCCAGTCTGGAAGAGGGCAAGGACACCTTCGTTCCTCTGTACCATGGAGGAGTCCTGCAGCCCCTTAACCCCTGCGTGGCAACTGTGTACAGCTTACACCTGCCTCCAGTTGCACCACTTCTAGATGTGCCTTTAAAAGATAGATATGTAACTATGGGATGAGAGAACTTGAGGGTGATCGGGAACCTCCCCTACTGAGGGTGATGTCAGGGTTCCGTGACTCCAGTGGGCCAGTGGTAGCCTGTCCCAGACAACTCCGTCACCCCAGCTCTGCCTGTGCCTTTATCCCTGACAGCTGCTGCACTAGCCTTCCTGCTTCCCTAAGGACTTAGTGGAGGGGGAAAGTTGTTTGTTTGTTTTTGGTACTACTTGGTGGGAAGTAAGGGGAAGGTTGGATCTTGGGTTTGGTCCACCCACCCAAGAAAAAAGACTGTTAACTGGAAGAAAAAATATATATATAAAATTTTATGTAGACATGTTTATTTATTTAGGAAACTAAGTCTAACTCATTGTAGGGATTTTATACTCAACTACACAGAGTATCCATCAAAGTCCTAAACAAAAGTCCTGCTCCCTGTCACTTTTTAAAAGCCAGGGTAGTAGTAACGTGACAAATGGCTGCTGTGGCTTCCTCTTGAGAGAGGGCAGGGAAAGCCTTTCCTCTTCAGCTGGTTAACCTGGGGAACTTCCTTAGTTTTTTCCAAGAAACTCTCCTTTGGCTTTGTTTTTCTGAATGGATGGAGACTATGAAGGGGTTTGTAGTTGTAATAGATTTAATATTCAAAACTGAAATATTCTACATTTCTTAGAAATACCCCATCTTCCCCCACCCCCTTTTTGAATCATTAATTCAAGATCAACAAAGCATTCCTCAAGATCACTTTTAAAAAAGGTTAGAAGTGAAGCAAATATACATTCAGCTTAGTGATCACTATAGTATTGCATAAGCACAGCTCAACAACTGAGCTTTGTATGTGTGTCCTTTTGGGGGATAACAGGGCTGGACCATGCTTCCCTGCCCTTAAACGCAGAGCTTTTAGTGGGTCACAGAGCGGGAACTACACACAAGTGACTTCTTTTTCCCCGGGAGCCCTCTGGCCAATTTTTTTTTTTTTTTTTTTTTTTTTTGAGACAGAGTATCTGCCAGCCAGGCTGGAGTGCAGTGGCACGATCTCAGCTCACTGCAACCCCCACCTCCCAGTTTCAAGCGATTCTCCTGCGTCAGTCTCCTGAGTAGCTGGGATTACAGGCACCCACCACCATGCCCGGCTAATTTTTGTATTTTCAGTAGAGACAGTGTTTCACCATGTTGGTCAGGCTGGTCTCGAACTCCTGACCTCGTGATCCGCCCACCTCAGTCACCCAAAGTGCTGGGATTACAGGCGTGAGCCACCGCACCCGGCTGGCCAATCTTATCAGAAGTGAGCTACCAAAACTAACACAGATGTAAGATTTAACACTTAATTGCAGTCACGTGTATGCAACACAGCAATAATCTAGAATGAAAAGGAGGGTGTTTAGCCTTCATAAGATGACCTATAGAGCAAAGAAAGGTAGCTGGAAGGGTTCCTGACCCAACCTGCTCCCCTTAGGGTGTGTATCCAACCCAGTGCTTCCCTTTAAGAGGGTTAGGGAACACTGTGGTTATCCTCTAAAGTTCCGGCCAGCTCTAGGAGTTTCTAAATTCAGGCCTCTGCTGGAAATGGCCTATTTCTATAGATAGAAAGTTTTCTATGGCTCTAAAGGTTTCTCCTTTGCAACCCATTCAATTTCAGTCTGCTTCTTTGCTCTTTCAAAACAGAACCTCCAGGCTGAGGAGGCAAGACAAAGCCTCCCACCAGACTTGGAGACTGAAGTTCTTAAAAGGCCTTTGTTGTAGCCAAAGGCATGCATGTGTCACTGGTAGTGGGAGGAGCCTGTCCCAGCCTCATCTTGTCCTGAGATTTATCCACATATAGTAAACAGGCGGGACACAGTGGCTCATGCCTGTAATCCCACCACTTTGGAAAGCTGAGGCAGGTGGATAACCTGAGGTCATGAATTCAAGACCAGCCTGGCCAACATGGCGAAACCCTGTCTCCACTAAAAACAAAAACAATTTGCTGGGCATGGTGGCCAGCGCCTGTAATCCCAGCTACTAGGGAGGCTGAGACACAAGAATCGCTTGAGCCCAGGAAGCAGAGGTTGCAGTGAGCCTCGACTGTACCACTGCACTCCAGCCTGGGCGACAGAGCAAGACTCTGTCTCAAAACAAACACAAATACAGTAACCAAACACTGGAGATTAGTGACTCACCTGCAGTTCGGAGCCAGCTACAACCCAAATCATTTTAAAATTTTCAATTCTTTGATCTCATGCAATGCACACTTTCTTCTGAATTAGCGAACTGAATAAACTACGGAAATTTTTTAGAATCACGAAGTCTTGCTTACAATTAAAGGGCAAACTCTTGTGACTCTAACATTTTTCCTTTCTCATAGCACCATTCTGAAATTTGCATTGTTGCTTCTGGATTTTGAAGCCTTGTTTCCCAAGTATTTGTGGGCAGCTCCTAAAAGACTTTGTCCCTTAAGTAAGGGCAGCTGCTTTCAGGATGAAACCATGCGACTGAAACTGGCAGATCCTGGGAGCTTGCACCTGGGTCAGCTCCACAGACGGATTTGTTTCTTCTCTGCCTCAGCTGCCCAGGCTCTAAAATGGCATCATTTCTCCCCACTCCTTAGCCCTTCTGACTACATACAATCCCTGAATTCCCATTGCCATTATTATTATTTTTGCATTATAAAAATAGAAACCGGCCAGGCACGGTGGCTCATGCCTGTAATCCCAGCACTTTGGGAGGCTAAGGTGGGCGGATCACCTGAGGTCAGGAGTTCGAGACCAACTTGACCAATGTGAAACCCCATCTCTACTAAAAATACAAAATCAGCTGGGTGTGGTGGTGCATGACTGTAATCCCAGATATTGTGCAGGCTGAGGCAGGAGAATCACTTGAACCCGGGAGGCGGTGGTTGCAGTGAGCCGAGATAGTGCCATTGCACTCCAGCCTGGGCAACAAGAGCAAAACTCCATCTCAAGGAAAAAAAAAAAAAAAAAAAAGAAACATCATTACAAACTTGCTAATTCCAGAAATTATGTTCAGCAGGTTGATTGTTGTTTGAAATGTGTTAAATGCATAAATTATTTCCCAGGTGACCAGTTATCTAGAGGTAAATTTAACTGAAAATCTTGGGCCCACCAGTGTTGAGGAACCACTGTGGCTGGGGGAAGACAAGACGTGGGAATTTACAGAAGCATAATTTCAAATCTGTAGCCCTAAAGTCCAGTAGTTCCTCAGAAGATGTTGATAAAAATACATTGCCTAGCATTTGGTAAGCATTTAATAATTTTTAAAAATTTAATAAATTACCAGAATGGCAATTCTATTCCTCTTCAGTATAGAAGGATCGCTGTATCTCAATCTTTTAAGTTTACAATCCAGAAAATTTGCCTATTTCGAAATGTGGTGGTTCAGCCCCTTGCTATATATAATTCTTACAATATACACTGTATAAAAGCAAGGATAAACAAGGAAAACAATTAACTAGCATTGGCTATTTTATGCCCAATTCCACAAATGATTTTACTAAACACAGGACATTTGATGCAGCTGAGAAAGGATCTGAGGGCCAGAGTTTGTCCTTAGTGGGAGAATTTAAAAGCTTGCACTGAACCAGAATAAATAATTACAATGGCAAGCAGGAAGGTAAACCACAGGAAAACAGGACCAGTCCCTGTAGAAGTTCCAAACTTTTGAGGTATGTTCAGACAAAGCTGGCTATTAGACCAAAAATAACCTGCCCCTGTTAACAAGTGCTTCCTATTCTTGTCAGGTTTGGAGGTAGTGGTTCCCAGGGCTCAGTCCTGAGAAGCTGCTGCTCTGTGGGCCACGCTTCCCCCTTAGAAGCTCTGAGTACCTCTGAGCCTGTGGGAAAGGTCACAGTAAGAGTTCTGTGCAGCCACCATCGGTAAAACCTTTGGAGAGGCAGATGTCGACTATAAGCTCCCACCTCAGAGAGCAGGATGAACCTACCCAGACATTTCCCAGGCCAGGCCTTTAGGCCTCTGGAAAACAGCTGCCGCCGCAAACACAGCTCCACAGCCTGCTGTTGCCTCGTGCTAAACCCAGCACTAGCCACTGGGGAGCAGCCTGTCGCTGTCCCAGAAGCCTGCACTAGTTTCCAGGGAATTCTTGGAGCTGTACTAATACTGCAGAAAAACTAGTTTAGCCTTGGCTTTTAGAAGACGCCAGTGACAATGGAGTTCATTGCCCTAAAGCAGTATTTTCAAAATGTGCATTGTGGAATCCATTTGGTCTAAGATCAAAATAAATTTTTAATGAAACAGAAAAAGGTCAGAGTGCATCACACATATCATGGATAAACCAGATTTTGGTTTCTAATACCACTCCCATTAAAAGAAGCCAGGGCTCCTTGCAGAAATGGCTGATTCCAGGGCTAGGGCAGGATAAGCACAAGATAAGCCTGAAGCATCTTGTTAGGATAGAAATAAAAAGGAAGTACTCAAAAAAAAAAAAAAAAAAAAAAAATAGCATGTCACCAGGATGTAGGAGCCAGCTTGAAGAGTCTCTTGTCTAGCTAAAGCTGAGATCATTTGTGCACCAAAATAATGAACTGGAACCACTGAAAAAGGCCAGGCTTGGTGGTTCATACCTGTAATCCCAGCACTTTGGGAGGCCAAGGTGAGTGGATTGCTTGAGCCCAGAAGTTTGAGGCTGCAGTGAGCTAAGATTGTGCCACTGCACTCCAGCATGGGTGACAGAGTGAGACACTGTTTCAAAACAAAACAAAACAGTCCATGAGTGTATAATGAAAATTAAATGAATAAATTGGGAAGGAAGGGCTTCTGCTTATAGTAGATTACCAAATGCAACCTGTAAAGCTGGAGAATGCGCTAGAATTGGAAAATCGTTTTGCAAACATCATAGTAAAAGATCAGTGCAGGTAAGAAACATCAATGCATGCTAATTTAACAGGACACTTTCATAGGCAAGATATTTGCATGGTCTGAAAGTCTACATATACTGGTTATAAGCTCCAGGTAGGCGGATATACAGAGAAGTTGGACAACACCTTGACCAAGTGATTGAGATTTACCACTTTCAATGAGGGGGCAGATGGCTATCAAGTCATTACGGGCAAAAACACATAAACTGATTCTAAATATGAGGAAATATCAAACTGAGTTGTTTTCTGTTAAAAAAAAAAAAACAGGGTTGGGGGGGCTACATTCACCAAAAATATCAATGAGACTGAGTGCGGTGGCTCATGCCTATAATCCTAGCAGTTTGGGAGGCAGAGGATGGCGGATCACTTGAGGTCAGGAGTTGGGAGTCAGAGGATGGCGGATCACTTGAGGTCAGGCCTGGCCAACATGATGAAACCCTGTCTCTACTAAAAATACAAAAAAATTATCTGGGGGTGGTGGCGGGCATCTGTAGTCCCAGCTACTCCGGAGGCTGAGGTAGGAGAATTGCTTCAACCCGGGAGGCGGAGATTGCAGTGAGCCGAGATTGCGCCACTGCACTCCAGCCTGGGTGACAGAGCAAGACTCCGTCTCAAAAAAAAAATATATCAATGACATAAAAGATCAAGACGAGTCATGACAGCCATAGCCATGTCTGATTCTATACTGGAAGGTTTACTGGAGGGAAAAAATGCTACAAAGAACATCATTGGGCAGATGCCAGGTTAACGTATCAAATCAGTGTCTTACTGAAGTAGAGAACTGTCCTACCGTTGTGTAAGAGAATATCCTTATTTTTAGGAAATAAGCATTTAGGAGTAAAGGCCTATGATGTATGCAATTTACTCTCAAATGCCTCAATTTTTTTTTTTTTTTTTTTTTTTTTTTGAGACGGAGTCTTGCTCTGTCGCCCAGGCTGGAGTGCAGTGGCGCAATCTCGGCTCACTGCAAGCTCCGCCTCCCGGGTTCGCGCCATTCTCCTGCCTCAGCCTCCCAAGTAGCTGGGACTGCAGGCGCCCGCCACCATGCCCGGCTAATTTTTTATTTTTATTTTTTTAGTAGAGACGGGGTTTCACCATGTTAGCCAGATGGTCTCGATCTCCTGACCTTGTGATCTGCCTGCCTCGGCCTCCCAAAGTGCTGGGATTACAGGCTTGAGCCACCACGCCCGGCCAGTTTCAAATGCCTCAATTTTTTATGGAGAAGGAGAAAGGGAGAGAGAAACCCTGACAAATCAAATGGGGCAAAATGTTAATAAGTGAACAAGAGGGGAATCTGGGTAAAGTGTGCATGGGTTTTTTTGTACTTGCAACTTCCTAGAAGTTTAAATTATTTCTCAATAAAATGCATTTTTAAATTCCTCCAGTATTTATAACTAAAAATGTCCTGGGCGTATTCCATCAGCATTCACAGAAATACCCAGTTGAATACCTGCCATCCACACGGGCAGATCTCCAGCAATCCTGAACTCAGCTCTGCTCTCCATATGACATTTACACTGAGTTGCCTTTCTGAAACTAGAAGAGTAGATTAAGCCCTTGAGTCTTTGATTCACTTCAGTGAATAATCTGGTAAAAACAAAAATCTAAGTGTGACTTCTACTTGATAAACAGCTGTGATGTAACTGGGACAAGATCAGTGTGGAATTATCCTTTTTATATCAATTCTGTACAAAGAGTGCAAGAACTGATGCTTCATATTTTATTTCCCTCTGCCCTCCCATCCCACCCTTGGTGATGGTTGTACCCATTTGAGCATTTCTGAGCACATGACCATACGTAAATCTTGAGAGAGGAGCGGAATTCTTGTCTAAACAGTAACAGAATGGGATTAGCTGCAAGGATAGCATAACTGTTGTGCAGGAACAGAAGCTGCCCAGATCTTCTTGGTGGACAATGCATAGAAGACTTAGAATTATGGAACATCTGTCCCCCCAACCACCCTTTCCCACCCGTCTCCCAAACCCCCACTCCCACCCTATTCCCCACCCCATTAATAGTGTTAACAAAAGCTTAATCTTCCAGTTTTAAAGTGCAAATGATTTGGGTATGACTGCTGTTGCAACAAGTCTGAACAAAAAAAAAATGAAGTCTTCTCTGTTTATGCGATGTTTTCCAGAATATAAAAGATGAGTTCCATGACAACAGGGCCCTCACTAAGCTGGCAGGCCCCTCCATGGATCACCGGCACCAAGGCGCTGTCCAGATCATTCATGTACTGCGAGGGAAGGGGCTGGCCATTGCTCCCTGCTTGATAGCCAACCTATACCACAGAGAGAAAAGGAGGAGAGGTTACTGAACAGAGAAGGCCTCTCCAGGGCTGAGGGCAAGGAGGCTGAGCAGGAAAGGAGATGTCCTTTTTGGTCATAGGCTAGACATATGGCAGTGAATACAAATTTATCCTCCTTTCTGGATTGTCACTTATCCTGTTGTTTACTCCTCCTGACCACTTGACAACCATGAGGCACTGGGTAAGCCACTTAACCTGTTATGGTCTTAGTTTTCTGGGGAAGGGGAGAGGTGTGTAAAAAGTTATGGAGTATCAGAAATAATACCTTAATCTTTGGTTGTGAAAATTAAAATGAGAAATACACAATGTACAGCTCCCTAACATAGTAGGAACTGAATATTTGTTCTTGCATTCATCTATTCATCCATGCACCGTCTTCTGAGCAACTACAAACACAGGGATCCAAAGATGAATGTATCAGGTCCCTGCCCTCAAGAGGCTCACATATTTAGCAGAAAAATGCTTGTTCTTTGTTTTACGTGAGATAGTACCAGAATACTTCATTAGTATAGCATTGGGCAAACCGTTAAGCAGAAAATAAATATTTGTTGATGACTAGTCAGGAACTGGGGCCAGACACAGAACCTTTCATCATTCCCTGATAATGGCACAACCCTGTGCTCAGGAACCAGTTTCTCCTCATAAGCACTCAGGCCAGAAGCAGCTTGCTGGGCAGAATTAATACTCAGTGGGGAAGGGGGATCAAGCTGAGTCTACACCCAAGTTCTAAGTGACTCGAAGCTAAAGTGTTGAGGGAACAGAGAGGTCTGGTGATTTGTAAGCATCAAGGCAGGACCTGGCAGGTCCTACCACATGCTCCCCTCTTTACCCCACACTAAGAAGGAAACCAGCTCCTTGGAAGGCATGCAGGTGAAGAAGCCACAGTTCAAAGGGTTCTGAGAGAATCTGACCAAGCATCACATGTGGGTATAGTACTATTAAAGGGAGGGCCAGAACACTATATCTGGTCAGGCCACAAGGTCGGAGAATTAAGCTCTCTGGGGTGATGCAGAAAAACTCACATGTCAGAAATACAGATGCTGCCCAAGGCCAGCTTTAAAAGCTGCGGAAGACATGTCATACCTGATCTGAGTCAAGTGTCACACGTAGTCCCAGTTTGGTCATTCCATCTTCCTTCAGAAGCTTCAGGTGAGGACAGAGAGCAAGGCAAAAAGCTTTGGCAACATGCTCAGTCAATCTACTGTGATCTGCAGGATCACTGAGGCAATTGTGCTGGTCATCGTTTTCTAGGAAAAACACCTGTTCCCCAAACAAAAGAGACTTTTAAACTTGTGCCTAGATTTTGGGAGAAGTAGATTAGCTTACTGTATATGAGCACCCTGATTCTTCAAGATGTGCGGAAGACATGACAGGAACAGGACACCATAAAGTCCCTAGGCCAGGAAAAGTCGGACATTTATGTCTTCCACCTAAAAAAAAAAATCCCTGTCTCTCCATCTCTGCATCCACAAAACGGCAGCAGCAGCCTGCCTAACTCCCTGCAAGCCTCCATGGTTGCAATGGCACATTCTTCTCAGAACTAGAAAAGGCCTCCATTTTGCATTGTATGCCACTAAAAGGTAATCCCTATATGTGGACAATTTACCTAGAAAATGATCTTAAGTCTAAGAGAATGGCCCTTATAGCTGACGTGACTCAGCTGCTTTATTTTACAATTAGTCTTGGAAGGGAATTGACTGGCTCAAGGGCACAGAAGAACTTAAGAGACAGAGGAAGAGCCAGGCTGAGCCTGGCATCTGAGCCTTTTATTGCAGAGCTTTTTCCACCACACAGCCCTGCCACTATAGAGGCGGGCGCTGTGTCAGCACTGTGCACAGACAGAAGTGGAACACACTTGGAACTGATGACCCAAGTCCTAGCACCATAGAGGAAGGGTCATGAGCAAGTCCCTTAGAGGACTAAAGGAAGTTAAAGGACTTCCTTTTTTTTTTTTTTTTTTTTTTTTTTTGAAACAAAGTCTCGCTCTGTCACCAGGCTGGAGTGCAGTGGCATGACCTCTGCCCACTGCAACCTTTGCCTCTTAGGTTCAAGTGATTCTCCTGCTTCAGCCTCCTGAGTAGCTGGGATTACAGGCATGTGCCGCCATGCGTGGCTAATTTTTGTATTTTTAGTAGAGATGGGGTTTCACCATGTTGGCCAGGCTGGTCTTGAACTCCTGACCTCAGGTGATCTGTCCGCCTTGGCCTCCCAAAGAGCTGGAAGTACAGGCATGAACCACTGCACCTGGCCCAAAGGACTTTATTTTTTTTGAGATGGAGTCTCAACTCTGTTGCCCACTGCCCAGGCTGGAGTGCGGTGGCACGATCTCAGCTCACTACAACCTCCACCTCCAGGGTTCCAGCAATTCTCTTGCCTTAGCCTCCCAAGTAACTGGGACTACAAGCGTGCACCACCACACCTGGCTAATCTTTATATTTTTAGTAGAGACAGGGTTTCACCATGTTGGCCAGGTTGGCCTCGAACTCCTGACCTCAGGTGATCCTCCTGCCTCAGCCTCCCAAAGTGCTAGGATTACAGGCGTGAGCCACCGCACCCGGCCCAAAGGACTTTTTTTTTCTTTTTTTTGAGATGGAGTCTCGCTCTGTTGCCCAGGCTAGAGTGCAATGGCACAATCTCGGCTCACTGCAACCTCCGCCTCCCAGGTTCAAGCGATTCTCCTGCCTCAGCTTCCCAAGTAGCTAGGATTACAGGAGCCTGCCACCAAGCCAGACTAATTTTTGTATTTTTAGTAGAGACGGGGTTTCACCATGCTGGCCAGGCTGAAGACTTAATAATTAGCCTCAGCCGGGCGCGGTGGCTCATGCCTGTAATCCCAGTACTTTGGGAGGCCAAGGCGGGTAGATCACAAGGTCAGATCAAGATCATCCTGGCTAACACAGTGAAACCCCATCTCTACTAAAAATACAAAAAAAAAAAAAAACCACACAAAAAAGTAGCCGGGCATGGTGGCAGGCGCCTATGGTCCCAGCTGCTCGGGAGGCTGAGGCAGGAGAATGGCGTGAACCTGGGAGGTGGAGCTTGCAGTGAGCCAAGATCACACCACTGCACTCCAGCCTGGGTGACAGTGAGACTCCGTCTCAAAAAAAAAAAAAAAAAAAAGGCCAGGCACGGTGGCGTGGTGTCTCACGCCTGTAATCCCAGCACTTTGGGAGGCCGAGGCAGGCGGATCACGAGGTCAGGAGATCGAAACCATCCTGGCTAACATGGTGAAACCCCATCTCTACTAAAAATACAAAAAATTAGCCGGGCGTGGTGGCAGGCGCCTGTAGTCCCAGCTACTTGGGAGGCTGAGGCAGGAGAATGGCATGAATCCGGGAGGTGGAGCTTGCAGTGAGCCGAGATTGTGCCACTGCACTCCAGCCTAGGTGACAGAGCAAGACTCCATCTCAAAAAAAAAAAAAAAATTTAATTTGCCTCTGTAAAGTGGAAAGCACCTGACTTCTCTGGTTATTGTGAAGATAAAACTATATAAAGGCAAAATATAAGGCTGGGCATGGTGGCTCACACCTGTAATCCCAGTACTTTGGGAGGCCGAGGCGGGCAGATCACAAGGTCAAGAGTTTGAGGCCAGCCTGGCCAACATAGTGAAACCCTGTCTACTAAAAATACAAAAGTTAGCCGGGCGTGGTGGCACGTGCCTGTAGTCCCAGCTACTCAGAAAGCTGAGGCAGGAGAATCGCCTGAACCCGGGAGGCAGAGGTTGCAATCAGCCGAGATCGCACCATTGCAATCCAGCCTTGGCGACCAGAGCGAGACTCAGTCTCAAAAAAAAAAAAGGCACTTTGGGAGGCCAAGGCGGGCAGATCACGAGGTCAGGAGATCGAGACCATCCTGGCTAACGTGGTGAAACCCCATCTCTACTAAAAATACAAAAAAAAAAAAAAAATTAGCCGGGCATGGTGGCGGGCGCCTGTAGTCCCAGCTACTCGGGAGACTGAGGCAGGAGAATGGCGTGAACCCGGGAGGCGGAGCTTGCAGTGAACAGAGATTGTGTCACTGCACTGCCGCCTGGGCAACAGAGTGAGACTCTATCTCAAAAAAAAAAAAAAAAAAAAAAAAGGCAAAATATAAAAGATACAGAAATGCAAATACACGATGTTTCTATATAGCAACCCCTAGCTTACTGCTCCATAAGGAACTTACGCTGAGAGGACTACAAAGGAGGCAGCTCCGAAGCCCCGTACCTGGATGCACTGGAGAGTGGTGGCATGAAATGACAGAGTGGGAGTCAGGAGACCTGAGTGCTGGCCCCTGCTCTGCCGTTAACCAACATCAGTCCCAAAGTTACAGTCACATGACCTGTCTGAGCCTGTTTTCTCATTTGTATCTTAGGATGGGCAGCTTACCTACCTCACTGCTACTGGGGAGCAAAAAGGAGGGAACAGAGGTCAAACTGCTTTATAAGCCATAAAGTGTTTTACATGTTCCAGACTCTGCACTGCTCAAAATGTGTCAAAGGGATGAATCATTACATAGCAAGCAACTAAAATCCCTTGGCTGCATATGAAATCATGGAGCCTGTTACGCAGGATGAGTCCCTTAGGACAACTGCTCAGAACTGGAGAACCAGGTCTCATCTCTGCTATCAGGAACCAGCCATATGAACTTGAGTAAGAGATTTAACAACCCTGGGTCTCTGTTTCATGTGAAATGGAAAAGCTAGAAGTCACAGAATTTTTTTAAAAAAACATAAGAGTTTCAAAGCTCAAAAGAATCCTAGAGATCTTATAATTTAATCCTTTACAAATGAGCATACATGAGGTTCAAAAGTAATAAAGGGATCTAAGATCTACCTGTTTACTCATGAGAACTTTTAAAATTTTTTTCATATTTTATTTTTTCTCAGACCTCTTGGGGATAAAGAGAATAAACTTTCTGATCTATATGATATGTACATACAAAAAAGGGTCACTGGCCTGCTCCTCTCATTCCCAGGTGAGCCTCTAATACAGCTTTCAAGTTAAGGAGCAAATTAATACAGTGGGAAAGAGCTTAGGAGTTGGCCAGATCTGGGTTTTAATCAGGATTTTATCATTATTTATTTGCCTTGTAATCTTGAGCAAGTTAATTAGTCTCTGAGCTTTAGTTTTCTTTGTTTGTTTGTTTTTGGAGACGGAGTTTCACTCTTGTTGCCCAGGCTGGAGTGCAATGGCACAATCTCGGCTCACCACAACCTCCACCTCCCAGGTTCAAGCGATTCTCCCACCTCAGCCTCCTGAGTAGCTGGGATTACAGGCATGCACCACCATGCCCAGCTAATTTTGTATTTTTAGTAGAGATGGGGTTTATCCACGTTGGTCGGGCTGGTCTCAAACTCCAGACCTCAGGTGATCTGCTCACCTTGGCCTCCCAAAGTGTTGGGATTACAGGCGTGAGCCACCGCGCCCAGCCTAGTTTTTTTTTTTGAGACGGAGTCTTGCTCTGTTACCCAAGCTGGATGGAGTGCAGTGGCGTGATCTCGGCTCACTGTAATCTCTGCCTCCCGGGTTCAAGTGATTCCCATGCCTCAGCCTCTCAAGCAGCTGGGACTATAGGCATGCACCACCATACCTCGGCTAATTTTTATATTTTTAGTGGGTATGGGGTTTCATCATGTTACCCAGGCTGGTCTTGAATTCCTGACCTCAAGTGATCTGCCCACCTCAGCCTCCCAAAATGCTGGGATTACAGGTGTGAGCCACTGTGCCTGGTCTAGTTTTCTTGTTAGTGAAGTAAGTCTATTTTTTAAAGACCGTCGTGTTATCTAAGATAGTTTATAAGTGCAGAATAACTGACCCAGCTTTCTGAAGAATACAGCAAAGATGGAATGTACCACTCAGAGATCTACTCTTCTGGAGTTCCAATGCAAAGAAATATCTAAAAGTTAGTTCACAGGAAGGAGGATACATCAGACGGGTGCAGGATGCAACTGGCAGCATTTCTTCCTGGTGATTTCAGATAGGAATTGGAGTATAAACGAGAAAGATTTTTCTCAGAGATTTTTTTTTTCTCATCCTACAGAGTCAACCCAGAATGTGGCTCTTGGCCTAGCAAAAAGTTGTGCCCAAAGTGGGTCAAGTATGCCAAGTTTCATTTCCTTACCTCTGTCCATCTGATGACTTTTCCATTAGCTTTATATTCTGATCCATGGAATATCTTCACATTTGTTACAGTCTCCATGGACCTCCCATCTATAGGACTTACGACACTAAAATAGAGGCAAAGGAAAGACAGAAGCAGCTCTTGAGGTCAGAAAAGCCATTTTTCCTATCACGTTTTCCTGCAGAAGTCTTCCTGCTAATTACACTGGGTACCCTGCTGAACACACCTGTGCAGCACATCATGGCAAGAAGAAGCCACTGTATAAAAATATACATGAACTGGGCTCTTGGGAAAGAATCTATGCACTGAAATAATTCAAAGAACACACATGCAAAAAAGGAGTCATTTTTCCAGGAGCTAGTTCTCTTTAACGTAAAGAAATTGATTAATCAAACCTGCTCTTCTTCTAGTATTCCTTCTTTCAGTGAATGCATGGTCACCTACTCAATCTTGTTTTCACTCTGCTCCTGACTCT
Organism: Symphalangus syndactylus; assembly: GCF_028878055.3. Classification (NCBI taxonomy): domain Eukaryota; kingdom Metazoa; phylum Chordata; class Mammalia; order Primates; family Hylobatidae; genus Symphalangus; species Symphalangus syndactylus. Next base: position 41,848,679 of record NC_072434.2, on the reverse strand, counting down.
GTAATCATACTCGTCATGATATATTCTTCATGTCTGCATACCTGACTTACAAATGAACTTCTGAAGGGGAGGGAATATGATATATCCACCTCTATGTGCTTATATTCCCATTACTGACCCACTGCTTGGAACTTAGGAGTCTAATAAATATTTATTAAGAATCATTTGTTGGGCATGGTGGCTCACGCCTGTAATCCCAGCACTTTGGGAGGCCGAGGTGGTGGACTGTCTGAGCTCAGGAGTTCGAGACCAGCATCAGCAACATAGCAAAACCCCACCTCTACTAAAAACACAAAAAATTAGCTGGGCAATAGTGGTACACGCCTGTAATCCCAGCTACTGGGCAGGCTGAGGCATGAGAATCACCTTGAACCTGGGAGGCGGAGGTTGCAGTGAGCTGTGATTGCACCACTGTACTCCAGCCTGGGTAACAGAGCAAGACTCTGTCTCCAAAAAAAAAAAAAAGGAATTATTTGACCAAGTTGCTTGCTAATTATGACAGTGCTGGTGTAAACAAGTATCTATTTATCTGTCATAACACATTCCCTTTAGTGCTAAATTATCACTCCTAGATTCCTAAACAAAAAGGCCACTTCTGATAGTAATTTCCTCCCTGAAATACAACAAGTATAAATACATGGAGATACACATCCATTCTGATTAGGATTCAAAATAATTGGCACAAAGATTCTAAACTTTCCCTAACAATTTTCAAACCTGTTTATGTTCTTGAATCTCTATTTTTTTTTTTTTTCTTGAGACAGAGTTTCGCTCTTGTTGCCCAGGCCGGAATGCAGTGGCATGATCTCGGCTCACCGAAACCTCCGCCTCCCGATTCAAGTGAGTCTCCTGCCTCAGCCTCCTGAGTAGCTGGGATTACAGGCATATACCACCATGCCCAGCTGATTTTGCATTTTTTAATAGAGATGGGGTTTTTCCATGTTGGTCAGGCTGGTCTTGAACTCCCAACCTCAGGTGATCCACCTGCCTCAGCCTCCCAAAGTGCTGGGATTACAAACGTGAGCCACCACACCCGGCCAAATCTCTGTGTATTAAAAGTCGAATCTAACTTAAACTTCAATATCAGGCATTCACTTCATTTAGTCAAAATTACTTGAATTTAAGTTTAATTTCTAATTCATCAAATAGCAAAGTTAAAAACAAAAAAAAAGAGCACCCTTTGTTGTGTAGAATCCTTTGAGAAAGGATACAAAGTTCAGTTTGTAATGTATAAATGCAATGTTTTCCAGCTTGTCCCTGAATGTCTGGGTATGAGAGAAAGAAAGGGGTGAGGGGGAAAGAAAAGTGTCAAAGATGTCTCCAAGGTTTTGGCTTGAACCATTAGAATAGAGTTGCCGAACACTGAGAAAGAATATAGAGTTTGAAGCCCAAGAAGGTGGTTTTAAGAGCTAGACTTATCACTTCCTAGCTTTGTAGACCTGAAAAGTCACTTAGCCTTTTGGTACTTGTTTACTTATTTATAGAATGGAAATGTTAACACCCGTTATTATATCAAACAAAACAATGTTGGCAAAAATGTGTTGTAAATCTTAAAAGGCTCGGGTATTACTGTTATCTCAATAACTATAGAGGGACTTTTTTGCTTCATCAACGCCTCTACTTATACTTCCCTCAAAAATACATACAGAAACTCCTTCAGAAACTAACTTACAAAACCAGAAATTTAAAATTCTACGTTAAGCATACAAAGCAGTCTTTCTTTTAGGCAGGGCTTTCAGTAAAACTATAAAACACCAATGTAGACAGCAGACAAAACCCAGAGCCTAACCTATAACTAAAAGCCACAAGGGGGGACATGTGCTGCATTTACCCCTTGCTAACGTTCTTGTCATCATCCACCCACTGGATGTGGATGTGCTCCTGGGGTTCCTCCACGTCTGCCTTCCCACAGGTGATGGTGAAGTCCTTCATCTCTCGCAGTGCCTGCCTCAAGGAATCCATGTTCTCTGCAGTAATCTGGACCATAACACCATCTAAGAATCAGTACAAAGCCAAAGGAGAGGCAAATGAAATACAGCACCTGGCATCTAGCAAATCCCTCCGAGTTAAATGTAAACCTTAGCTCTGCTTTCCGAAGCTGACTGATACAGAGGTTTTGCACTTTGAGCTGAACCTCTTACTGAAAGTGTTGTGAGAAGCAATGCCAAGATTAAAACACTTGCTTGTTGATTTCACTTCAGACACAACTAAGAATTTCTCCTGAGACTACTTAAGGGGAAAACTTAAACACAGTCACATTCTTCTTCTGGACACACTGAACATTTTGTTCCTACTTTCACTCCTGCATTTATCATCCTCTGATCATATTTATTTGTATGCATCTCCATCTCTCTCACCTTACTATGACTGCCTGGCATAGAGTGAATGCCCAATAAATGTTTGCTAAATAAATCACTGAATAAATTACAGTGGTGGGCTTGGAGATAAATCCATTTATTGACTAGCAAATAAGGCAAACCTACCACAGAGTTTCATATGAGCTACCAGATAACCAACAGATGGTAACTTTTTCAGCTGCTACCTACCTGAGTTGAAGGCAAACACTGAAATTGACAGTAAAAGTTGTCACATGCTGATCAATTACTCTGCTTCATTGACACATAATGAAATAATTTCTAAAGAGTCTCAATAAAAATTTCATGGTCAGCCAATCACTCCACTGAAACACACAAGTGAAATGCAAGACCCAAGAAATTCCCAACCCAGACACATAAACACATAATTTTTAAACACACTGCTTTGAATTGGTAAGGATCTGTGTCCGGTTAATTTATCTTTTTGTTTTGTAAGAGATGACTGCCCAGGTTGGAGTGCAGTGGCTATTCACAGGGACGATCACAATGCACTGCAGCCTCAAGCTCCTGGCCTCACAGGGTCCTCCCACCTCAGCCTCCCAAGTAGCTGGTACTATGGCATATGCCACCATGCCCAGCTTATTTTATAATTTAACAACATTTAAGGGGTGTTTTAAAATCACCTTGTGAAGTCACAATTTCAACTATAGTCAACACTTGATCATATAGGCTTTAACTAGTTGCTTTAGACCAAATGACTGTTTAACTCCTAGATTTTAAGCTGGGTGTGGTGGTTCACACCTATAATCCCAGCACTTCGGGAGGCTGAGCCTGGTGGATCATTTGAGGTCAGGAGTTCAAGACCAGCCTGACCAATATGGTGGAACTCCGTCTCTACTAAAAATACAAAAAAATTAGCTGGGCGTGTTGACGCACAACTGTAATTTTAGCTATTCAGGAGACTGAGGCAGGAGAATCACTTGAGGTAGAAGTTGCAGTGAGCCAAGATTGTGCCACTGTACTCCAGCCTGGGCTACAAGACTCCATCTTATAAAAAAAAAACAAAAACTTAGATTTCATAACAATTTATTAATGGCATGTTTCTGTTTTGTAGTCGAGAGTTGTAAATTTTAGTTGTAAAATATTAGTGCACTCTTTCACTCACTGTTTTATTAGATTTACCAAAAGAAGACCAAAGCCAGTATCTATAAATATATGTAAGATTATCTATGTATTTCAATCAACACACTGGAATCCAGCCCTAAGAAAGGACCTATTTTTTTTTTTTTTTTTAAAGATAGAGTCTCACTCTGTCACCCAGGCTGGAGTACAATGGCACAATCTCGGCTCACTGCAACCTCTGCTTCCCAGGTTCAAGTGATTCTCCTGCCTCAGCCTCCCAAGTAGCTGGGATTACAGGCATGCGCCACCACGCTCAGCTGATTTTTGTATTTTTAGTTGAGATGGGGTTTCACCATGTCGGCCAGGCTGGTCTCCAACTCCTGACCTCAAGTGGTCTGCCCCCCACTCGGCCTCCCAAAGTGCTGAGATTACAGGCATAAGCCACCGCACCCGGCCTAAGAAAGGACTGTTTTCACACAGAGCTTTGGAGTGAGCTACCATAAAAATGAAAACCTGTCATCATGTGAGGCAGACTACATTTTCCATAAACGGCCATATCTCCCATCTCATTTTTCTATGATGCTATCTTCCCATTCTCCCATGTAGAAGTGAAGTCTAATTCCCCTCCCTTTTTCCAACACCAGAGTATGGTGGAAATGACACAATATAACTTCAAAGGATGGGTCACAAAAGGCAATGCAGCTTCCACCTTCTTGCTAGAACATTCATGTTTGGAGTCCTGAACCACCATGTAAAAAGTCCAGCTATCCCAATGCTACCAAGCCATGTTAAGGAGTCCCCATGTAAGTACCCCAGTCACCACTCCTAGTCTTTAAATCATCCCAGGCCAGGCCTCAGACGTGTGTGTGAACAAACCTTCATATAATTCTAGCTCCCAGTCATCAGATAACTTCAAGTCATCCCAACTAAGACTCTAAACATCATGAAGCAGGGTTAAGCCATCCCTGCATTGCCCTGTCAAGATTCCTGATCTAGAGGATAAGCAAGCATGATAAAATGGTTGTTTTAAGCCATCTGTTATGAAATAAGAGTAACAAAATCACAACACAATGAATAACCAACAAAATAAACGGTGTGCCAATTAGCCTTTAGTTTAACTTTTGTCAACATATGTGTCATGTCTAATTATAGCACACTTGCAGCAAGCACATCCCATTTTGTACTCCAAATGATGACCACAGCATTCTTGTGGACAGGACAGACTGACTCTCATCTACACATTTAGATATTAATATTTCCACCCAATGATATATTTGAACTCAGACTACATGCCCTCAGGTACCTTATCCCAGAGCTCTGAAAGGCCATCTCCTAGTTTTAATGTCATTGTCACATGGTATCCCTACCACTTATTCCTTTCTTCAGAGAACTAAGCACTCTCATGGCAGTTTTAATTTGCTGAAGAGATTCTACTGAAAAAACAGTAGGAGTCAGACATCTACAGCAGAAGTGTAAAGGATTCCCTTTATGTACGTAAGTTCAGTCCTTATTATGAGGACTGAACAATTCATTCTTTACCTTCCACAATACTGGACTTGGCAAGGTATCCAGAAGAGGATTTCAGAGCGCCACTGAACACAAAGAAACTGGCACCAGTCACTAAAACAGCAATAGAAATAGTTTAGTAAGACAGACCCTAAGCTGGAGGGATTGAGAACAATAACGAAATATTTAAAAGTTGAGAATTCCAACCATCATCATACAGAAAATGTAAAAAAATCAAATCTATATTCCACAATAAACATGTAACCAACAATTCCAATGCTGGGAACTAGGTTTTAAGATACACTCCACTCCCCCATTTTGTTTTGTTCTTCCTCTAATTAAGAATCCAAGTATCTTACAAGAAAAGGAATCTTAATGGTTGAGGTCAGGGGGTTGGCAAGCTATAGCCTGCTTGGCCTCCAGCCTGCTTTTGTAAATAAAATTTTATTGAAACACAGCCATGTCCATTCATTTACTTATTGTCTATGGCAGTTTTTGCACTATAATACTAGAGCCAAATAGTTGTTGACAAAAACCACAGCTTGCAAAGTCTAAAATATTTATCATTTGGCTCTTCGCAAAAAAAGTTTGCCACTCCCAATCTAATCCATTGATCTTCAGATTTTTTTAGATCAAATATATTCTGAAGATAGAAATATGGTTGCCAACTATTTTATCTGCTAAGTAATTTTTTTTTTTTTTTTTGAGATGGAGTCTCGCTCTGTCACCCAGGCTGAAGTGCAGTGGTGCTATCTCTGCTCACTGCAAGCTCCACCTCCCAGGTTCACACCATTCTCCTGCTTCAGCCTCCCGAGTAGCTGGGACTACAGGTGCCCGCCACCGCGCCCGGCTAATTTTTTTGTATTTTTAGCAGAGATGGGGTTTGACCGCGTTAGCCAGAATGGTCTTGATCTCCTGACCTCATGATCCGCCCATCTCGGCCTCCCAAAGTGCTGGGATTACAGGCGTGAGCCACTGCACTCGGCCAAGTAGAGTTATTTTTTAATAAAAGCATTTATTTAAAAGACAAACTCTTTTTACCACTATCTCTTCATAAAAGAAAAAAAAAAACCAGTTACATTTAGCTTTATGGAAACTTCACTGTACTTTCCTGATTTTTCCAGATCTTACTTAAACTGGACTGGACTAATCCAATTTCCTACCCACTGGCCCAACAATATTTCTTTTTTTTTTTTTTGAGACAGAGTCTCGCTCTGTCACCCAGTCTGGAGAGCAGTGGCGCGTGGTCTCTGCTCACTACAAGCTCCGCCTCCCGGGTTCACGCCATTCTCCTGCCTCAGCCTCCCGAGTAGCTGGGACCACAGGCGCCCGCCACCACGCCCAGCTAATTTTTTGTATTTTTAGTAGAGATGGGGTTTCACCGTGTTAGCCAGGATGGTCTCAATCTCCCGACCTTGTGATCCGCCTGCCTCGGCCTCCCAAAGTGCTGGGATTACAGGTGTGAGCCACCACGCCCGGCCAGCCCAACAATATTTCTAAGAGGTGGTCATCAAGGTTTTGTTAGAGACTCCTAGTGACAGGAGCCAACAATCATACAAGGCAACCCATTGTACCTCTGGATAACTCCCAGGTTACACACTGTGCTCTCAAATTGAGCCCAAATCTGGCTCCCTGTAACTTTCACCCATTGGTGCTAGTTCTGGCATTTTGTAGCTATAGAGAAGAAGCTCAGCCTTATTTCTACATAATAAAACACCGTAAGAATAGAGATGGCTACCTTTCATCCTCTTCTAATCTCTACCTTTCCAGGTTAAACATTCATACTTTATTCAAGAAGGCTTCTTTTGACCTCCAGATTTCTCACAGGTCTTGAATCATCCTCTGGAGACCCTCTAGTTTTATGACTATATTTTCATTAATGATATACAAAACTTAATTGAATATTCTAGATACAACATGACTAATAGGGAGCATTGTATCCTCAACACCTACCTTATTTTGGATACTGCATTTGAATATACATGTGCTAAGTTCCTTTTATACCTTTACTGAACAATTGATTTTAAAAATATATTGGCTGGCTGCAGTGGCTTGCACCTGTAATCCCAGCACTGAAGCTGAGACAAGTGGATTCACTTGAGGCCAAGAGTTCGAGACCAGCCTGGCCAACATGGTGAAACCCTGTCTCTACTAAAAATATAAAAATTTTCTGGGCGTGGTGGTGCATGCCTATAATCCCAGCTACTCAGGAGGCTGAGGCAGGAGAATCACTTCAATCCAGGAGGCAGAGGTTGCAGTGAGCTGAGATCACACTACTGCACTAGTCTAGCCTGGGCGACAGAGCGAGACTCTGTCTCTGTCTCTCTCTCACTCGCTCGCTGTATATAGATATAGATATATCATATTTCATATCTATATATATCATATATAGATATATCTTGAAGACAGTGACCTACTGTATGCCTAATAGACAAGTGTTTCACAAAACATACGAAGGAACACTGGTTTTGGAGAAACTCTGAGGAAAAAAAGACTTGTGGTTCAAATAAATTTGGGAATAGCTAGATGCTATCTTCCTTTTGAAAAATTAGATTACACATCAGCTTCTTAATGGGTCTATAAAGTCCCATAGTAAAGAAGCCTGTTTACACTTGTTTAACACACAGCGTTTGTTCTTTTTTTTTTTTTTTGAGACGGAGTTTCACTCTTGTTGCCTAGGCTAGAGTGCAATGGCGTGATCTTGGCTCACTGCAACCTCCGCCTCCCGGGTTCAAGCAATTCTCCTGCCTCAGACTCCCAAGTAGCTGGGATTACAGGTATGTGCCACCACGCCCTGCTAACTTTTTTGTATGTTTAGTAGAGATGGGGTTTCACCCCGTTGGTCAGGCTGGTCTCGAACTCCTAACCTTAGGTGATCCACCCACCTCGGCCTCCCAAAGTGCTGGGATTACAGGCGTGAGCCACCATGCCCAGCTCTTTTTTTTTTTTTTTTTTTTTTTTGAGACAGGGTCTTGCTATGTTGCCCAGGCTTGTCTTGAACTCCTTAGCTCAAATGATGCTCTGGCCTTGGCCTCCCAAAGTGCTGAGATTACAGGCATGAGCCACCATGGCTGGCCTAACACAGCGTTTCTTAAATGTATTAAACAAGACTTACTTTTTCATGTGAACAGTTTTTAACACCATAGAGCCTGAGAAAACGCTTTGGGTAATGCCTCTTGAGCAATGCTTCTCAAAGTCGAATGTGCACTTGAATCACACAGAGATCTCGTTAAAATGCAAATTTTGATTAGTGAATCTGGGGTGTGGAGACCACATTCTGAATAGCACTGAACCCTCCTTCAGAATCCTGTCAAGTTAATTAGGATTCTGTGGGAATGGTCATCCAACAAGCTTCAAATTTACCTAAACATACTCTCATTATGGGGCCTAGTCTTGCCTTCAAATGCCAGTGCTGGCCCTTGTCAATATCCTAAGGGCATATTTTCTTTTTTTTTTTTTTTTTTTTAATTATTATAAGTTCTAGGGTACATGTGCACAACATGCAGGTTTGTTACATAAGTATACACATGCCATGTTAGTTTTGCTGCACCCATCAACTCGTCATTTACATTAGGTACTTCTCCTAATGCTATCCTTCTCTCCAAAGGGCATATTTTCAAAACTGTTCCCTCAATAACACATATCCCATTTGCAACTCTGAGTCTGGCCACTTGGGGAGTCAACATAATCCTGAAGAATATGGTTGGAAAGGTTAATTAATTTGTTTGTGGTCACCTATCTAGAAAGTGAATGTTACGGGACTGAGTTATCTAACTGTCCAAGTCCAGTATAATTTTCCATTATCATAATCTCAACCAGCTCAAATGCTCACCTTTTCTGGGCTGATTGTGAATACTGATAGCCTGGGTCTGATAGTTTCCATCATCATTCTGCACACACACAAGATGAGAGTCTGCCTTTTCATTGAAGCAGGCACCTCCTGCCAGGACATGCTCATTGGACTTGTTCATGGCTTTCATCATCTGCAATCAAAGAGATAACCTTATTCTGACAAGAATGGGCATTTTTCTGTCTGACATGGTGCAATTCCATCTTCTCAAAAACAAAACTAACAGAATATTACATATTAAAGTGACAAAAAGGGCCACCAAATAATGAAACAAAGTAAAAAAATCAGTCACCATTAACAAATCAATGTACACAAAAATTCCCTGTACATTTTATAAGCGATTTGTACTATGACCTAATAAGCACATGACACATTTTGCATTCACTTTTTGTCTTATTGCTGCACTGAACTCAAGTGGCTAAAATTAGTTTAGCTAATTGTAGTTTCTCCTATATACTGGATTCTCTGAAGATACATAATCTGAAATTCTAAGTTCAAAAGAATGTCCCATATTTAAGTACAACTGCTTTCTTTTTCAACTTCCAAAGGAGTGAATCTTCCCTCTAAAAACATATGAAATTCAAATTGTTTCTTAATTTTACTAACTTATGTTTGAGATCTTCAATGAAATTAGTTACTAATATTTTGCTTTATTCTTCTCAAAAGATTAACATGATAATTCTGACCTAATAAAAAAAAAAATTCATAGGCCACTGTTTTCCATGTAATACTTAAGAACTCACCTTGATGTTAAACTCCAGCCCCTGGCTGAAACAGGTTAATGATAATTTGTTATTTATTTCTATGAAGAGTTTGGGCCGGGCACGTTGGCTCACGCCTATAATCCCAGCACTTTCGGAGGCCAAGGCAGGCGGATCACGAGGTCAGGAGCCCGAGACCATCCTGGCTAATACGGTGAAACCCCGTCTCTACTAAAAATACAAAAAAATTTAGCTGGGCATGGTGGCAGATGCCTGTTGTCCCAGCTACTCCGGAGGCTGAGGCAGGAGAATGGCGTGAACCCGGGAGGCGGAGCTTGCAGTGAGCCGAGATCGCGCCACTGCACTCCAGCCTGGGGACAGAGCAAGACTCTGTCTCAAAAAAAAAATTTAAAAAAATAAATAAAGAGTTTGACACTTTTTTTTTTTTTTTTTTTTTTTTTTTTGAGACAGGGTCTCTCTCTGTTGCCCAAGCCAGAATGCAGTGGCGCGATCTTGGCTCACTGCAAGCTCCGCCTCCCGGGTTCACGCCATTCTCCTGCCTCAGCCTCCCGAGTAGCTGGGACTACAAGTGCCTGCTACCATGCCTGGCTAATTTTTTTGTATTTTTATAGAGACAGGGTTTCACCGTGTTAGCCAGGATGGTCTCGATCTCCTGACCTCGTGATCCGCCCACCTTGGCCTCCCAAAGTGCTGGGATTACAGGCGTGAGCCACTGCGCCCGGCCGACACCTTTTTTTTTTTTTTTTTTAAGAGACAGGAATCTCACTATGTTGTCCAGGCTGGATTCAAGCTCCTTGGCTCAGGTGATCCTCCCACCTCAGCCTCTTGAGTAGCTGGGATTATATAGGCACATGCCACCTAGCCCAGCTCTGGGTTAATGATAATTTGTTTTTATTTCCCATTTTTTCCTTCATGTCATCCCATTTGTCCAACTTTCTGATCTAATCCTTTAAAATTGAGCCTTTAAACATCTAATTGGAAACTTATTTTGTTTTACTCCCCTCTTCCTCCTACAAATTGTAGTGTTGCGGGCCAGGCCCGGTGGCTCACGCCTGTAATCCCAGCACTTTAGGAGGCCGAGGTGGGTGAACTACTTGAGGTCAGGAGTTCAAGACCAGCCTGGCCAACATGGTAAAACCCCATCTCTACTAAAAGTACAAAAAAATTAGGTGGGTGTGGTGGCAGGTGCCTGTAATTCTAGCTACTCGGGAGGCTGAGGCAGGAGAATCACTTGACCCCAAGAGGTGGAGGCTGCAGTGAGCCAAGATTGCGCTACTACACTCCAGCCTGGGCAACACAGGGAGACTCTATCTCAAAATAAAATAAAATAAAAAAGTTGTAGTGCTGTCAGAGTTGTTTGACTCCATCTTGAACAGGGGCTGGGTAAAATGAGGCTGAAACCTGCTGGGCTGCATCACAGGAGGTTGGGCATTCTTAGGATAGGAGGAAAGTACAAGATACTGGTAACAAAGACCCCACTGATAAAAACAGAATGCTGTAAAGAAGCTAGCCAAAACCGGCCAAAACCAAGATGGTGATGAAAGTGACCACTGGAGGTCCTCACTGCTCATTATCGCTAATTATAATGAATTAGCATGCTAAAAGACACTCCCACCCATGCATGACAGTTTACAAATGCCATGGCAATGTCAGGAAGTTACCCTATATGATCTAAAAAGGAAGGAACCCTCAGTTCCAGGAATTTCCCACCCCTTTCCCAGAAAACCCTTTGTTTAGCATATAATCAGGAAATACCGTAAGTATACTCGGTCAGGCAGCCCACGACACTGCCCTGCCTATGGAGCAGCCATTCTTTTATTCCTTTTTTGAGATGGAGTTTCACTCTTGTTGTCCAGGATGGAGTGCAGTGGCACTATCTCAGCTCACCACAACCTCCAGCTCCCAGGTTCAAGCGATTCTCCTGCCTCAGCCTCCCGAGTAGCTGAGATTACTGGCATGTGCCACCACACCTGCTAATTTTGTATTTTTAGTAGAAATAGGGTTTCTCCATGTTGGTCAGGCTGGTCTCGAACTCCCGACCTCAAGTGGTCCGCCCACCTTGGCTTCCAAAGTGCTGGGATTATAGGTGTAAGCCATCGCACCTGGCCTGCTCATTTTTTAACTGGGTTGTCTTTTTTTTTTTTAGAGACTATGGTGCACCCATAGTCTCTAAAATACCACCGTGTTCGCCAGGATGGTCTTGATCTCCTGACCTCGTGATCCGCCCACCTCGGCCTCCCAAAGTGCTGGGATTATAGGCATGCGCCACCGCGCCCGGCCGATATGTAGGAATTCTTAAGACCCTTATGGGAGATATGATCTGAAAATATTTTCTCCCATTTTATAGGTCTTTTCATTTTCTTGATAATGTCCTTGGATGCACAAAATTTCTAATTTTTATTAAATCCAATTCATCTATTTTTTTTCTTTTGTTGCTTGTGCTTTTGGGGTCATATCTAATAATCCAATGCCAAATCCAAGGTCATGAAGAATTACTATGTTTTTGTCTAATAGCTTTATGGTTTTAGCTCTTATATTTAGTTTGTTGGTTGATTGTTTTGAGTCAGTTTTTATATATAATGTGAGGTAAGGGTAAGTTTTAAAATTGAGAAGTATAAATCCACCAATTTTGTTCTTCTTTTTTCAAGAATATCCATGAAGGGCCTATTCAGGGCCCCCTGCAATTACAGATGATTTGAATATTAGCTTTTCCATTGCTGCAAAAAGGCCATTGAAATTTTGATACGGCTTGCAATGAATAATTTATAGATCACTTTTAATATTGACATCTTAACAATATTAAGTCTTCTAATCCATGGAACATCTTTCCATTTATATAGGTCTTTAATTACTTTCAGCAACGTTTTGTAGTTCTCAGGGTACAAGTCTTTTACTTCCTTGGTTAAATTTACTCCTCGGTATTGTATCAATACAACTCTAAGGCATCATCATCATCTCTTGGCTTTACTTTGCTATAACTCTTTCAAAGCACCAGAGGTATCCAAACTATAACTGAATACTCCTCTTACACTGACATTTATCAACTTCACTAATCCAAACCACTTCTACCCAGGTTTTCCAAAGGTTACTTTGAAATAATTCTTCTGTAAATAGGATGAGTCAGCTAGAAGATTTCTGCTTAGCAAAGCCAACTGACAGACACATTTAGGTTCTCATTTGCAATTTACATTTGTATCACATGAAAGAAACTGAGATTATCACAATTTTAAAGAAATCATTTCTTCCGAATCATTAGGCTAAAGTGGTTTCTAATTTTGTCTACACTAAGCAGACTAAGAAACATTTTCAATCCAGACATTCTGAATAAATTAGCTGGCCTCAAAGGAAATCATTTCCTTGGATGTAAATTACAAGTCCAATGAAAGAAACTTCATATTTCTTTAGAGATAAATGAATATATTTTCTCTTAAAATAATGCTCAGTTACAACAAGAGCAGAGTTTTCAAGATATTCAAAGGACCTTACTGACCATAAAACAAACTTACACTAGTCATATAATGATATAAATACTTGACTATCCATTTTGGTTGTGTTATTCTGCTGTGAATTCAAATTCTGAAATGTTTCTTGTATCTATACCTATTTTCACCATAGTTCAAGGCCTAACTGCCTCTTTTCTGGACATAATGACCTTATAACTGGTTTTCTTACAGTGAATCTCTATCAGTTCTGATTCATCACATACAATGTTTCTGTACTTATCAAAGCACAGCTCTATGTCACATCTTCTCCAGCTTGTCCTCCATTTAGAATCTCAAGCTTCCTATGCTCTAACCCCAAATCAGCTCTCCTGTCTTGCCTCCCTCCTATAGTATCCTTATATACTGCTTACATGCAGGACTACTTCCTGATGGCCTACCATTTCCCATCCCTGAGGCTTTGCATTACTATTTTCTTTTTGGGTTTTTTTTTTCTTTTTGAGACAGAGTCTTGCTCTGTTGGCCCGGCTGGAGTGCAGTGGTGTGGTCCTGGCTTACTGCTGCCTCTGCCTCCTGAGTTCATGTGATTCTTCTTCCTCAGCATCCCAAGTAGCTGCGACTACAGGCGCCCGCCACCACGCCGAGCTAATTCTTTGTATTTTTAGTAGAGACGGAGTTTGACCATCTTGGCCAGGCTGGTCTCAAGCTCCTGACCTCAAGTGACCCACCCACTTCGGCCTCCCAAAGTGATGGGATCACATGCGTGAGCCATCGCGCCCGGCCTACCTTCTCTTTTCTTCTCCCATGTCCAAGCACCTGAAAAAGTCGTCCCCTGAAAATGCCAATTTCAGCTTCAAGACTTTTTTTTTGAGACCAAGTCTCCCTCTGTCGCTCAGGCTGGAGTGCAGTAGCACCATCTCGGCTCACTGCAACCTTTTGCCTCCCGGATTCAAGCAATTCTTCTGCCTCAGCCTCCCGAGTAGCTGGGACTTCAGGCACATGCCACCACGCCCACTAATTTTTGTATTTTTAGTAGAGATGGGGTTTCACCATATTAGCCAAGCTGGTTTCGAACTCCTAACCTTGTGATCTGCCCGACTCAGCCTCCCAAAGTGCTAGGATTACAGGCGTGGGCCACCGTGCCTGGCCAGCATGAAGACTTCTTTAACCCCCAATGAGACATTAATGTGACCATTACCTTCTTTGAAATGCCACAGCACATTCTCTGTACTTTTTATATGCCATCATTCACATTCAACCTTGAATAACGCTTAATTGCAAGACCAACAGTATTTTTGTTTGTTTTTGAGACAGAGTGTCGCTCTGTCACCAGGCTGGAGTGTAGTGGTGCAATCTCGGCTCACTGCAAACTTCGCCTCCTGGGTTCAAGCGATTCTCCTACCTCAGCCTCCCGAGTAGCTGGGACTACAGGTGCACGCCACCACGCCCAGCTAATTTTTGTATTTTTAGTAGAGATGGGGTTTCACCATGTTAGCCAGGATGGTCTCGATCTCTTGACCTGGTGATCTACCCGCCTCAGCCTCCCAAAGTGCTGGGTTACAGGCATGAGCCACTGTGCCCAGCCTTGTTTGAGATGGAGTTTCACTCTTGTTGCCCAGGCTGGAGTGCAATGGTGCAGTCTTGGCTCATTGCAACCTCCACCTCCTGGGTTCAAGTGATTCTCCTGCCTCAGCCTCTCAAGTAGCTGGGATTACAGGCACAGGCATGTGCCACCATGTCCAGCTATTTTTTTTTTTTTTGGTATTTAGTAAAGACAGGGTTTCACCATGTTGGTCAAGCTGGTCTTGAACTCCTGACCTCAGGTGATCCACCCACCTTGACCTCCCAAAGTGCTGGGATTACAGGCATGATCCACCATGCCCAGCCTTCGACCAACAGTATTTGAATACTGGCTTTGCTCGTAACTATCTGTGTGTCTTCGGTAAACTTACTTAACCTCTCTGTGTCCCAGGACCCTCTTCTGTAAAATGTGATAATAAAAGTAACTATTTCATAGAGTTATGAGAGTTAGATAAATTAATATTTACAAAGTGCTTAGGACAGCACCAAACATATAATAAGTACTGTTTTAACAAACAATTTGTTAAATAAAATTTGTATGCCTATCTTCCCTACCTGCCTACTGAACCTTAAAGCAACCGTAAAATCAGCAGCAAATAATTCAACCAGGTAGCTCCTATACCTCTTATAAGATAATGAAATTAAGGACCTTTCCTAAAAGTTTACAAATTATTGAGAATGACATACCAGTAAAAGGCAGAGAAACAACTGCTGTAACAACAGAATGTGCAAAGTAGGTAACATTTCCAGAGCACCAACCATGGGCCAGGCACTGAGCAAGCTGAGCTAAATGCTACAGGAGTATTATCTCAAAAGAACCATTTTAGCACATGAAGTGAAACAGCACGAGCTTTACCTCCCAGTGTTTCCCACCCTTGGAGTCCCGGAAAATCACAGGAGCCAATTAAAAGAACACAGTTCTATGAATGATTATGCTGCAGAAGTGTATGAAGAGTTATAACATCTAATCCATCTTTGAGTTAACACATCATGTACTTCAATTTCCTCTCTGAGATCTCATGTTTTAAAAAGGACTATTTAGCCTTTCGATTTGAACTGGAAAGGATTTTTAGATGAGTTTAAGCAGGGTCTTGAGGAGTGGATACAATTTGTATATGTGTTAGGCTTAGCATAGGGCCTTTGTCATGGCAGGCACTCCATAAATACTTGCTGAATATACTAATTAGTAAACCGAGTAAGTAGGAATAGATTTGGATGGCTTGTAATAGTCATAAAACTATACTGAGAGTTAATGTGGTTAGCACGATTTTTTTTGAAATCTTGATTCACTTGTAATTAGTGTTGCATAGATTGGGTATCTAATAAAATAAGTTTCTGTTTTTGTTTTCATTTCTTGAGACAGTCTCGCCTTCTCGTCCAGGCTGGAGTGCAGTGGCATGATCACTGCTCACTGCAGCCTTGACCTCTGGGGCTCAGGTGATCTTCCCACCTCAGACTCCCAAGAAATTGGGACTACAGGTATGTGCCACCACACCTGGCTAATTCTTTTATTTTTTATTATTTATTTAATTTTTTAAGAGACGGAGTCTCGCTCTGTCGCCCAGGCTAGAGTGCAGTGGTGCAATCTCAGCTCACTGCAAGCTCTGCCTCCTGGCTTCACACCATTCTCCTGCCTCAGCCTCACTGCAAGCTCTGCCTCACTGCAAGCTCTGCCTCCCGGGTTCACCATTTTCCTGCCTCAGCCTCCCGAGTAGCTGGGACTACAGGTGCCCACCACCACAGCCAGCTAATTTTTTGTATTTTTAGTAGAGACGGGGTTTCACCACGTTAGCCAGGATGGTCTTGATCTCCTGACCTTGTAATCCGCCTGCCTCAGCCTCCCAAAGTGTTGGGATTACAGGCGTGAGCCACCACGCCCAGCCTAATTCTTTTATTTTTAATTTTGTATGGACGGGGTCTTTCTTACTAGGTTGCCAAGGCTGGTTTCAAATCTTGGGGCTAAAGTGATCCTCCCTCCTCAGCCTCCCAAAGTGCTGGAATGACAGGCGTGAGCCACTGTACTTGGCCAAATAAAATAAGTTTTAGTGATTCAATTCTACAAACATTATCAAGTGATTAACAAAGGCTTTAGATAGGAAGATCCAGTATAAAGGTGTGGAAAATCTATGAAAAGTGAACAACTACAAGGATACAGGGAAGCATGAAAGACACTCTCTGCCCTCAAGAGGCTCACAATTCAGAGGACAGGATTCATACACATCACTCTGTGCATGTTACAGAAATAAAGAACAATAGGAAAATGGAGGAGAAAAACAATGACACTGTCTAGGGGATGGAGAATTCTAGGGAGGTTTGCTAAAGGCTATCAGGTATACAAAAAGGATATTTTGGACAGAGGAAACAGCATGAGTGAGGAACAGAACTAGAACTGAGAAAGAAACACTGAGCTGAAGAACGATGGAAAGAAAAGGTGGAAGAATATATTTTCTTGGAGTAATTTTAAGAAAAATGTAAATACATACCCTTCCAGTTAGCTGAAATTCACTAGTGTCCAGAGGCTAGACCCCATCTTCAAGTCCTATGAATCTACATATTGACAACTATGAGTCTTCATTCATTCTGTTTTGTTTTTGTGTGTGTGTGTGTGTTTTTTTTTTTTTTTTTTTTGAGACAGGGTCTTGTTCTGTTGCCCCGGCTGGAGTGCAGTGGCATAATCATAGCTTACTGCAGCCTCCAACTCTTGGGCTCAAGTGATCCTCCCACCTCAGCCTCCCAGGTATACAGACAATAGGTATGTACCACTATACCCAGCTATCTTTATTTTCATTTGGTTTTTTTTTTTTTTTGAGACTGAGTTTTGCTCTTGTTGCCCAGGCTGGAGTGCAATGGCACAATCTCAGTTCACTGCAATCTCCGCCAACCAGGTACAAGCAATTCTCCTGTCTCAGCCTCCCAAGTAGCTCGGATTACAGGCATGCGCCACCAGGCCCGGCTATTTTTTTTTTTTTTGTATTTAGTAGAGACAGGGTTTCACCACGTTAGTCAGGGTGGTTGTGAACTCTGGACCTCAGGAGTGATTCTCCTGCCTCAGCCTCCCAAGTAGCTGGGATTACAGGCATGTGCCGCCACGCCCGCCTAATTTTTGTTATTTTTTGGTAGAGACGGGGTTTCACCATGATAGCCAGGCTGCTCTCAAACACCTAACCTGAAGTGACCCTCCCTCCTTGGCCTCCCAATGTGCTGGGATTACAGGCATGAGGCACTGTGCCTGGCCCTCTGCCCTATTTTTTATTTTGTAGAGCTGAGGTCTCACGCTATGCTGCCCAGGCTGCCTTCACTCATTTATTTAGAAAATACTTATTCATTTAGCCAACAGGCATCGAGTATCTAATATGTGCCAGACACTGTTTCAGTGCTTGCTTTATTCAGTAGTAGACAAGCAAACAATTTTCTGCCCTCACAGAGCTTATATTCTTGTGTGTGTAGGAGGAGGAGACGAAAACAATAAACAAATAAGTAAAATACATAAAACCATTATACAATGATAAGTGCTACAGAGAAAAATAAAACATGGAAGGAGGACTGGGAGTATTGGTGGGTACAATTTTAAATAGGAGAGTCAGAGGATGTCTTACTGAAAAAAGTGAGGGAAAAGCCAAAGGCTCTTATCCCACTGCACGGGGATATGTGCACGGCCCTGGAGGGCAGTAAGGTAGCATGCCCTGGAATTTCAAGGAACATCGAGGACAGTGTGGCCAGAGCTAAGTGACAGAAAAGGAAGAGTTATAAAAACTGAGGTCACAGAGGGCTGGGCACGGTGGCTCACACCTGTAATCCCAGCACTTTGGGAGGCCAAGGTGGGCGGATCATGAGGTCAGGAGATCAAGACCATCCTGGCTAACACGGTGAAACCCCATCTCTACTAAAAATACAAAAAATTAGCCGGGCGCGGGGGCAGGCGCCTGTAGTCCCAGCTACTCGGGAGGCTGAGGCAGGAGAACGGCGTGAACCTGGGAGGCAAAGTTTATAGTGAGCCGAGATCGCGCTACTGCACTCCAGCCTGGGTGATACGGCGAGACTCTGTCTCCAAAAAAAAAAAAAAAGAGATCACAGAGATAATGAGTCAAGAAATACAAATGGTGTAGAGGACTTGTGTCATTCTGATTGGGATGAAAAATCTGTGGAAGGTTTTAAGCAGAGGAGTGATATGATATGACTTAGTTTTGAAAGGACTAGGCTGGGTGCAGTGGCTCACTCCTGTAATCGCAATACTTTGGGAGGCCAAGGCGGGCAGATCACAAGGTCAGGAGTTTGAGACCAGCCTGGCCAATATCATGAAACCCTGTCTCTACTAAAAATACAAAAATTAGCTGGGCATGGTGGTGCGCACCTGTAGTCCCAGCTACTCAGGAGGCTGAGGCAGAAGAATCGCTTGAACCTGGGAGGCGGAGGTTGCAGTGAGCTGAGATCGCGCCACTGCACTCCAGCCTGGGCGACACAGCGAGACTCTGTCTCAAAAAATAAAGAAAGAAAGAAAAGCAAAGACCACTTAGGCTGCTACATTGAGAACAGACTGACAAGGGTACTGACAGGAAGACCTGTTAGGAGGCCACTGCAGAAATCTAGGTCAGAGACCAGACTGGTCCCAGGATTGAGAGGCAGCTGGATTATAGATATATTTAGAAAGTAGAGGCAGCAGAATTTCCTGATAGGTTTGTCTATCAGGGAATGAGGGAAAGAAGATTCAAAGATGACTCTAAAGTTTTGGGCCTGGGTAACTGGAAAGATGACAGCACTGTCATTAATTTAGATAGAGAAGCCTGTAAGATGACCATGTCAAAGGTGAACTTGCTAAGCTTGAAATGTGTATGCAAATGGAGATGTCAAGTGGGCAGTAAAGACCGTCAAGTCTACAAAACAGCAGAGAGATTCAGGCTAAAAACAAACATTTGGAAGTGTCAGCTTAGAAACAGTATTTAAGCCCATAGAACTGGATAAGATTACCAAGGAAATGTATAGAGGCAAATAAGACTTACAAGAACTAATATCTTGGGTTTTCCAAAATGAATACAAAATGGGGTCAGAAAGGAGGGTGTACGGAGATAGAAATTAAATTATGATAAATGACGAATGCTCTAGGAGTCCAGAACTTCTTGTGGTGCTTGACATACACATAATGAGATTAAAGCTGATGGTCTCAAGGACAAATATGGCAGCGAGGTTGTGAGTTCTGGGAGACAGGGAAAGCCAGGAGTTTGACTAGAAAGAAGTCCAGTGTAGTAGAACCACTCCTGTCAATGGACATGTACACAAGAGAGAAGACAGTACTATCCTGGGCATGTGGGGTTCAGCAGTGGCCTCCTCTTGCAGTCAGTGGAGGTACAGCATCATGGGCTTCTTCTTAAGGATTCTTTTATTTGAACATATCTATTCTTAAATACTGTCTTTTATGTATAAACTAGGAAAAGCTATACCAATAATCAATGGAACATCATCTCTCTCGTCTGCACTATTCTCCAGAGGACCTTTGACCAACTCCTTTCATTCCTCTAAGAAAAGGACTATCAGCTCCTAATTCCCTAAAAGAAATGTATTCCTTGAAGGCCAGAGAATCAAACATTCCTCAAACAGATTTTAGCGCCATCTGTTCTCGCCGGTGCTACAAAGAACCTATGAAATTATGCTTTTGTAATTTCACACTTCTCTGAAGAATATGTGTAGTTTCAAATTAAAATAAACCAAAACTCCTATTTTAGAAGCTTAGAGTGGGAAAGAATCTCAAGAGGCCATTCAGTCTATTTTTCAGCCTGTCTTATACAAGATGGAGAATTGTACAAATACATGATTTCACAGATTCTTGTATCACAACCAACATAAACTTCTCCATTCCTATCTTTTTGGTGTTGAGTAAAGAGTTAACAAAACCTTGTTCCTTTTTATGTGAGATTTCGACAGGTTAACTCTTTGGCTATATCACTGCAGTGACCTGATCAAAGTTTGAATGTCTATTACATTACCAGAAAAAAAAATGATGTATTTTCTTTTACAGTTATATTTAAAATAACTGATGAATTACATATATTTAAAGTGTACAATTTGATGAATTCTGACATGTGCATATACTCATAAAAAGGCACTTGCAATCACCCCCCAAAATTTCCTTGAGCCCCTTTGTAACATATTGTTCCCTCACCCTCCCTCAAGCCAAAGGTCACTAAGATTTTTATCTCATGTTTTCTTTCAGAAGTTTTAGTTTTAACTCTGCATAAATCTATGAACCATTTCTAATTAATTTTTGTACATGGTATGAGGTAAAGGTTGAGGTTCATCTTCTTTTTCAAACAACTGGCTATACAATTATAAAGATCATTTTTGTTCAAAAGATTATCCTTTTCCTAATGAACTGCCTTGGCATCTTTATGGAAAAGCAATTGAGCATCTGTGAGCATCTATGTTTTGACTCTCTGTTCTGTTCCATTGGTCTATTCAAATATATTTACACCCAAACAATACTGCTTTGATCACTCTACTTTTAAAATACGTCTTAACAGCTGGGCGCAGTGGCTCATGCCTGTAATCCCAGCACATTGGGACGCCAAGGCGGGTGGATCACCTGAGGTCAGGAGTTCGAGACCAGCCTGGCCAACATGCAGAAACCCTGTCTCAACTAAAAATACAAAATCAGCTGGGCGTGGTGGCACGTGCCTGTAATCCCAGGTGCTCGGGAGGATGAGGCAGGAGAATCACTTGAACCCAGGATGCGGAGGTTGCAGTGAGCCGAGATCGCACCATTGCACTCCAGCCTGGGCAACAAGAGCAAACCTCTGTCAAAAAAAAATAAAGGTCTTAACATCATCTAAGAAGTCCTGCAATTATGTTCTTTTTCTTTTTTTTGAGACGGAGTCTCCCCCTCTCTGTCATCAGGCTGGAGTGCAGTGGCGCAATCTCAGCTCACTGCAACCTCTGCCTCCCGGGTTCAAGAGATTCTCCTGCCTCAGCCTCCCAAGTAGCTGGGATTAGAGGCACACACCACCACGCCCAGCTTATTTTTGTAGTTTTAGTAGAGATGGGATTTCACCATGTTGGCCAGGATGGTCTTGATCTCCTGACCTTGTGATCCGCCCACCTCAGCCTCCCAAAGTGCTGGGATTACAGGCCTGAGCCACTGTGCCTGGCTATTATGTTCTTTTTCAAAGTTGTTTTGGCTCTTCTAGGTTCTGTGCATCCCCATATAAATTTCAGGATCAGTACCTCAATTTTTATTTGTTTTTATTTATTTATTTATTTTTGAGACAGAGTTTTGCTCTTGTTGCCCAGGCTAGAGTAAAATGGTGTGATTTCGGCTCATTGTAACCTCCACCTCCCGGGTTCAAGTGATTCTCCTGCCTCAACCTCCTGAGTAGCTGGGATTACAGGTATGCGCCACCACACCTGGCTAATTTTGTATTTTTAGCAGAGATGGGGTTTCACCATGTTGGTCAGGCTGGTCTCAAACTCCTGACCTCAGGTGATCCGCCCACGTTGGCCTCCCAAAGCGTTAGGATTACAGGTGTTAGCCACTGTGCCCGGCTAATTTTTATTTTTAAAAAAGCCTACTAGTATTTTGATTGGGATTGTGTTGAAGCTACAGATCAATTTGGGGAGAACTGCAATCTTAACAGTACTGAGTCTACCAATCCATAAATATTATATATCTCTATTTATTTAGGTCTTTAAATTCTCATAACAATATTTTGTAGTTTTCAGTGTATAAGTATTATAGATCATTTAAGAAATTTATCCCAAATTATGTCATATTTTTGATATTGTGGTTTTTTCTTTTTTTTTTGAGACAGGGTCACACTCTGTCACCCAGAGTGAAGTGCAATGACACAATCTCAGCTCACTGCAACCTCTGCCTCCTAGGCTCAAGTGATCCTCCCACCTCAGCCTCTTGAGTAGCTGGAACTACAGGCATGTGCCAGGACACCTGGCTAATTTTTGTATTTTTTGTACAGACAGGTTCTCACCGTGTTGCCCAGCTGGTCTAGAACCCCTGGGCTCAAGCAATCAGCCCACCTTGTCCTCCAAAGTGTTGGAATTACAGGTGTGAGCCACCACACCTGGCCTACTGTATTGTTATTAAATTTCTGTATTCAATTGTTCATTGCTAGCATACCAAAATACTACTGATTTTTATACAATAATCTCATGACTTTGCTAACTTCACTTAGTAGATCTAGTGGCCATTTTGTAGACTCCACAGGATTTTCTACATAGCCATGTTATCCACGAATACCGACAGTCTTTTTTGATATATATAATTTTATGACTCTTATTTTTTTTCCCCTTATTACATGGGCTAGAAGCTCCATTACAATGCTCAATAAAAACAGGAGTGAACATCCCCTTCTTCTTTCCAATCTTAAAGGGGAAGCACTCAGTCTGTTACCATTACAGATGTTAATTATAGATTTTTCATAGATAATCACTAACTTGTGAAAGTTCTCTTCTTAGATTGCCAATACACACACACACACACACACACACACACACAAACACAATCATGCTCTCTCTAATCTTGAATGGAAATAGGATTTCATCAACTGCTTTTGCTGTATCATATGGTTTTCCTTTTTCATCCTGTTAAAGGATCCTGTATCCTAAACTATGGAATGAGTTTTGAATGTTAAACCAACTTAGCATTCCTGAAATAAACCACGTTTAGTCGTAATACACATTATTATTTTATGTATTGTTAGGGTGGATTTACTAAAAATTTGTTAACTATTTATGCAAATATCTTCATGAGAGGTATGATGTATAGTTTTTATTTTTTGTAATGTCTTTTCTTGGTTTTGTTATTAGTATAAGGCTGGCCTCATAGAGTAAGATTCCTTCTCTTCTATTTTCTTGGTGTGTTTGCACAGAAATGGTGTTATTTCTTCCTTCATTGTTAAGTTACCAGTGAAACCATCTGAACTAGGACTTTTCTTTGTGGGAAGGTTTTAAACAATAAATTCAATTCTTTTAATAAATACAGGGCTATTTAGGTTATCTAATCTTGAGAGCTGTGAAAACTTACTGTTCAAATAATTTGCCTATTTTATCTAAGTTGAACGCACACTGGCCAAAACATGTTCAAACTGTCTATCGGACCTGTAATGATAGTTTCCGTCTTTTACATCCTAAAAAGGTAATTTGTGCTTTCCCTATCAAATCAGTCTAACTAGAGGTTTATCAATTTTACTGCTCTTCTCTAAGAACTGGCTTTTGGTTTCATTAATTTTCTTTATTGTTTTTGTCTTCTATTTTATGGATTGCTTATCTTTATTATTTCTTCTCTTTTATTTTGTATTTCATTTACTCTTTGTTGTCTAATTACTGAAGGTAGACGAGTAGGTCATTGATTTGAGATGTCTTTTTTTTTTTTTTTTTTCTGAGACAGAGTCTTGCTCTGTCACCCAGGCTGGAGTGCAATGGTGTGATCTCGAGTTACTGCAACCTCCATCTCCTGGGATTACAGACACGCACCACCACACCCGGATAATTTTTTTGTATTTTTAGTAGAGATGGGGTTTCACCATGTTGGCCAGACTGGTCTCAAACTCCTGATCTCAAGTGATCCGCCCACCTCGGCCTCCCAAAGTGCTGAGATTACAGGCATGAGCCACCGTGCCTGGCCTTTTTTTCTAATATAAGGGTTTAATGCTATAAATTTATCTCTTATCATTGTTTTAGCTGTATCCCCCAATTTTTATATCTCATGTTTTCATTTTCAAGCAGTTCAAAATATTTTATAATTTTCCTTTTGGTTTATTCTTTGACCCATGGATTATTGGGAAATGTACACTTTATTTCCAAATATTTGGGAATTTTCTAGAGATCTTTCTGGTATTGGTTTCTTATTTAAAGCTGTGTGGTCACAGACCACACTGTATGATTTGAATCATCTTACATTTATTGAGACCTCCTTTACACCACAGAAAACGGTCTATTTTGTAAATGTTCTGTGTGCACTGGAAAAGAATGTGCATTCTGATGCTGTTGTGTGGAGTATTTTATAAAAATCAATTAAGTAAAATTGGCTGTGTTGTTTCAAGTTTTCCATAGTGCCGCTGATTTTCTATTTACTACTTTCTTCAATTAGTGAGACAAGGTTATTGAAATCTCCAAATATTATTGTGGGTTTCTCCATTTAACCCTTTGTTTTACCAGTTCTCGCACTGTGCATTTGGAAGCTCTGTTATTAGATACATGTTTTGAAATTGTTGTATCATTTTGATAAATTGATCCCTTTATAAATATGGCATGTAGGCCGGGCGCTGTGGCTCACGCCTGTAATCCCAGCACTTTGGGAGGCCGAGGCGGGCGGATCACGAGGTCAGGAGATCGAGACCATCCTGGCTAACATGGTGAAACCCCGTCTCTACTAAAAATACAAAAAATTAGCCGGGCGAGGTGGCGGGCGCCTGTAGTCCCAGCTACTCGGGAGTCTGAGGCAGGAGAATGGCGTGAATCCGGGAGGTGGAGCTTGCAGTGAGCCGAGATCGTGCCACTGCACTCCAGCCTGGGCGATAGAGCCAGACTCCGTCTCAAAAAAAAAAAAAAAAAAAAAAAAAAAAAAAAAAAAAAAAATAAATAAATAAATAAATATGGCATGTATTTCTTTATCCCTGGTAATAATATATGTTCTGAAATAACCTGGATATTAATATAGCCATTTCAGCTTTCTTTTAATTAATATTACTGTGCTATCTTTTCTACCCATTTACTGTTTTTTGTTTGTTTGTTTGTTTTTGAGACCGAGTCTCACTCTGTCGCCCAGGCTGGAGTGCAGTGGCGTGATCTCGGCTCAGTGCAACCTCCACCTCCCAGGTTCAAGCAATTCTCCTGCCTCAGCCTCCCGAGTAGCTGGGATTACAGGCACCCACCACCAAAGCCCAGCTAATTTTTGTATTCTAGTAGAGACGGGGTTTCACCATGTTGGCCAGGCTGGTCTCACACGCCTGACCTCAGGTGATGCACCCGCCTTGGCCTTCCAAAGTGTTGGGATTACAGGCATGAGCCACTGCACCCAGCCGTGGTTTTCTTTTCTTTTTTTTTTTTTTTGAGACGGAGTTTCACTCTTGTTGCCCAGGCTGAAGTGCAATGGCGGGATCTCGGCTCACTACAACCTCTGCCTCCCGGGTTCAGGTGATTCTCCTGCCTCAGCCTCCCGAGTAGGTGGGACTACAAGCACGCACCACCACGCCTGGCTAATTTTGTATTTTTAGTAGAGACGGGGTTTCTCCATGTTGGCCAGGCTGGTCTCTAACTCCTGACCGCAACTGATCTGCCTGCCTCAGCCTCCCAGTGTTGGGATTACAGGCGTGAGCCACCAACGCCCAGCCCCGGCCGTGTTTTTCTTATACGTATGCTTCTTACACAACATACAGATGAATCTTCCTTATTCAGTCTGACAATCTCTGCCTTTTACTTGAAGGTATTTAGATCATTTATATTTGAGTGATTTTTTTACATGGCTGGATTTAAATTTACTATCTTGGTATTTATTATTTGTCCCATCTCTTCTTTGTTATCTTTTTCAGCCTTCTTTTATGATTCCATTTTATTATTTTTGTTGATTAGCTATACCTACCCATTTTGATTTTTTTAGTGGTTGCTTTTGGGTTTATATTATGTATCTTTAACTTATCAATAAGCTTTTAAATAAAATTATACCACATCACATGTCATATACTTCCATATCTTCTTCCCTGGCCTTTTTGCTACTGTTCTACATTTTTGTCTCTACATATGGTATAAATTCCACAATACACTACTATTTAATATATGTTACTTTATTTTAGAGACAGGGTCTCATTCCATTGCCCAAGCTGGAGTGGAATGGTGTGATCATAGTTCACTGCAACCTCCAATCACTGGGCTCAAGCAATCCTCCTGCCTCAGCCTAGAGAGTAGCTAGGAATACTGGTATGTGCCACCATACCCAGCTAATTTTTGTATTTTTTGTAAAGATGGCATCTCATTTTGTTGCCTAGCTGTGTCCTTGAACTCCTGGCTTCAAGTGATCCTCCCACCTCAGCCTCTCAAAGTGCAGGGATTACAGGCATGAGCCACTGCACCCGGCCAAACGTTTAATTTGAAACAGTTAATTGTCTTAAATGTTATGTTTACCTATAAATTTATCATTTCTGTCACTTTTTATTCCTTTGTGTAGATCCAGATTTCCAATATTTGGTATTCTCCTTGACGGACTTTAACATTTCTTGTGGAACAGGTCTGTTGGTGATAAATTCTACGTATCTGAGAAAATGCTTTGCCTCAGTGGCACGATCTCAGCTCACTGCAACCTCTGCCTCCCAGATTCAAGCAATTCTTGTGCCTCAGCCTCCTGAGTAGCTGGGACTACAGGCGCCCACCACCGTGCCTGGCTAGTTTTTGCTTTTTTTTTTCTTTTTGAGACCGGGTCTCACACTGTAGTCCAAGCTGGAGTGCAGTGGTGCAATCTCGGCTCACTGCAACCTTTGCCTCAAGCGATTCTCCTGCCTTAGGCCCCCAAGTGGCTGGGACTAGAGGCGAGCACCACCACACCCGGTTAATTTTTTTGTATTTTTAGTAGAGACCGGGCTTCACCATATTGTCCTAGGTGGCCTCGAACTCCTGAGCTCAGGCGATCCACCTGCCTTGGCATCCCAAACTACTGGGATTATAGGCGTGAGCCACAGCACCTGGCCTACTTTTGTATTTTTAGTAGAGATGGGGCTTTCACCATGTTAGCCAGTTTGGTCTCGAACTCTTGGCCTCAAGTGATCCACCCACCTCGGCCTTCCAAAGTGCTGGGATTATGGGTGTGAGTCACTGCGCCCAGCCTGCCTTCATTTTTAAAACATATTTTTACTGGGTATAAAATACAGGATGACAGTTTTTCTTTTTCAGCATTTTAAAGATTTTGCTGCACTGTCTTGCAACTTGCACTGTTTTCATGAGAAATACGCTGTCATTTTTATATCTGCAAAATACCTAAGTATATAAGGAAGATTTCTTCCCTCAAGCTGCTTTTAAGGTTCTTCTCTTTATGTGAATTTCTATACAATTTGATTATGATCATAATGTTTAATGTAGTTTTTATCCTGTTTCTTGCAATTGGGGTTCATTGAGCTTCTTGGATCTGTAAGTTTATAATTTTCATTAAATTTGGAAATTTTTTAACCACTGTTTCTTCAAATATTTTTTAGGTCCACCACCTTTTCTCTCCTTTGGGTACTTCAATTACAGAATTTGGCTGCCTGACATGCCACAACTCGATGATGTGCTGTTCATTTAATTTTTCAGCCTTTTCTCTTTGTGTTTCATTTTGGATCATTTCTGTTGTTATGTTTTCATGATCATGAGTTTTTTCTTCAGCATTGTCTAATCTGCATTTAATTTCATCCAGCATACTTTTCATCCCGTTGCCACCTTCATTTCTTAAAGCTTGATTTGGGTCTTTTTTGTATCTTCCATAGCTCTCCTTAATGTGCCCATTCTTTCATCCTTTTCAAGCTTTCTTTAAAGCTTATTAGGTAGGATCAGAGCAGTTTGAATCTGTACATAATTTGAGTCATTAGACATAATGCGCCCATGTAGTACAAGAACCTTTTTCACTCTGGCTGGTAAGAATACAAACTATTCCTGGCCCTGTGAGAATTGTTCTACCCATTTCTTTGCAGTGCTTTCCTCGTATAGACACACTGACTAGTAAGTAATCAGCTAAGACTCCAGAAATCTTTCCAGATCTCCTGAATTTTTAAAAAACTTCTGGCAATTGGTCCTGCAAATTCTAACTAACCATCGTGGGCTCTCTATATTTCTCAACTCTGTCTCCTCAAGTCAGGGAGACCTCTAATTCAGTTTCTGTTTCCCCTACCTGTTCTATGGCCTGAAAACCACAGGCAGTAAGATAGGGTAAGCAGAAGACTCACCTTCTCTGCCCATTATCTTTTGTTTTTATCATACTTTGTCTTGATATTTAGTTGTTTAAGGTGGACTGGTGTGATAGCATGCTTGCACAGCTACATTAAAGTACAAGCTGGATGGCTTAAATAACAGAAATGCATTGTCTTACATTTCTGGAGGCTAGAAGTCCAAAATCAAGCCCAAAATCAACATCAGCAGAGATAGTTCCATCTGAGGGCTGTGACAGGAGGATCTGTTTCCAGGCCTCTATCCTTGGCTTGTAGTTGGCCATCTTCTCCCTATGTCTCTTCACATTATCTTCCCTATATGTGTGTCTGTTTCCATATTTCCCCTTCTTATAAGGACACCAGTCATATTGGATTTGAGCCTGCTCTAATGACTTCATTTAAACTTGATTACCTTTGTAAAGACCCTCTCTCCAAATAAAGTGATATTCTGAGGTACTGGGAGGTTACAACTTCAATATATGAACTTTAGAGGGACACAATTCAATCCATACAATCAATCCCTACTATTCCAACATGGGCAAAAGTGAAAGATAATAAATTATATTTGAACAAGGAGAACCATAAACCCCTGATAGATAGCCATAACTTTGGTCTTACTTGAATAGTCACTCTTGTAGCAGAGCAAGTCCCCTAGAGACACCCTGGAATCTATGCCTATGAAGTTTTTCCAAGAGATATTGGTTGCCGTCAGGAATAAGACTTCTAAGCCAGGACAGCTCCTACACCTGCCTGATGTGAATCTTGTCGTTTGAGCAGTTATCTGGGGATGGAGGAAGGCCCAAAAAGATGCTCCCAATTAGCTACGTCAGATGCTACATGGGTTGTTGCAAAGACTGTCAAAGATAACAAAAGCCTGACACTGTACTACTATCAAGCTATGGTTCATGTTCTACATCCTTATGGGAACCCTAGGGTTAAGTATATCCTATAACCAAATAACCTCATGAGTCTCAAAGTGTAATAGAGCCTATGCATATTGATGGTGGATGCTGTGCTATTCCTTTATAGTCTTCTTTTCCTTATATTAAATACCTAGTTAGATTCAATATATATATATTTTTAAATGATTTTTTGAGTCTTCACCACTTCACCTTCTTGTAGATTTACCCAGATGCCCTGTACTTCCTAACGGAATTTAGCTATATTGGCAAGTTAGATAAATCCTACAACCACATGAAAATGAGAAGTTTGTAACACAAGTTCAATAAAAGTTAACCAAATGAAGCCAGGCATGGTGGCTCATGCCTGTAATCCCAGCTCTTTGGGAGGCTGATGCAGACGGATCACCTAAGGTCAGGAGTTCGAGACCAGCCTGGCCAACACGGCAAAACCCTGTCTCTACTAAAAATACAAAAATTAGCTGGGCATGGTGGCATGCGCCTGTAATTTCAGCTACTCAGGAGGCCGAGGCAGGAGAACTGCTTGAATCCAGGAGGCGAAAGTTGCACTGAGCCAAGACTGTACCACTTCACTCCAGCCTGGGCGATGGAGTGAGGCTCCATCTCAAAAAAAAAATACATAAATAAATAAAAAATAAAAATTAACCATATGAACAATTAATCTGAATGATAAAAATAGACACAACAACAATAGCATACAATTTATGTACAATTATAGTATACCAGGCTAATACACAACACTAGTTATTTGACACATCATTGAAATGTCACAAAACTTCATAATATGAGCATACCCATATTCCAGAAGAGAGATTAACCCACTAAGGTAATACAGCTAGTAATTAAACATCAATCCAGCTGGGAGTGGTGGCTCACACCTATAATCCCAGCACTTTGGGAGGCTGAGGCGGACACAACACCTAAGGTCAGGAGTTTGAGACCAGCCTGGCCAACATGGTGAAACCCTGTCTCTACCAAAAATACAAAAATTAGCTGGGTGTGGTGATGCACATCTGTAGTCCCAGCTACTCAGGAGGCTGAGGCAGGAGAATCGCTTGAACCTAGGAGGTGAAGGTTGCAGTGAGCCAAGATCGCGCCACTACATTCCAGCCTGGGTGACAAGAGTGAAACTCCATCTCAAAAAAAAAAAAAAAAAAAAATCAATCCACAGTCTATTTGATTCTAACATCTCTTTTTCTTTCACTATGGCTCATCATTTTTCTGATCTTAAACAAACATATTAAATAACAGAGTCATGGCCAGGCATGGCGGCTCATGCTTGTAATCTCAGCACTTTGAGGAGGCCAAGGCAGAACTACTTGAGCTCAGGAGTTCAAGACCAACCTGGGCAACGTAGTAAGACCTCATCTCTACAAAAAACTTAAAAATTAGCTGCGCGTAGTGGTGCACACCTGTAGTCCCAGCTTCTTCAGGGGCTGAAGTGCGGGAATCCCTTGATCCCAGGAGGTGGAGGCTACCACTGAGCTACGATTGCACCACTGCACTCCTGCCTGGGCAACACAGCAAGACCCTGTCTCAAAAAAGAAAACAATGACAACAACAACAAAAAACTAGTCACATATTAGGAAATGCCCCAGAGGTAATTTTAGTTTTACCATTCCATGAGACTTTAGTATTCAAGTGCATGTACTAGCTATGCCAGTAATCTGGTTACATACAAAATGTAAATAGAACCACATACAATCACTTTAACTCATCAGCCCTAAAACTAAATTGGTAATTATTTAAACTAAAGTCTACAGTGCAGTGGTTAAGAGTAGGGACACCAGAATCAGAATGCCTAGGTTTGATGGCAGCTCTACTACTTGCTAGCTGTATGATCATGGGCAAGTTGCTTAAGTTCTATGTGTCTTTTTTTGCTTTTTTAAGAGATGAGGTCTTGCTATGTTGCCTAGGCTGGCCTCAAACTCCTGGGTTCAAGTGATCCTCCCACCTCAGCCTGTACCTAGGACTATACACATTCAATATGGCACCCAGCTAAGCTCTCTGCATCTTAATTTCCTCATCTGTAAAAAGGTATTTAGCATACTCATGTCATAGAGTTAGTGTAAAGATACATATATGCTTAGAATAGTGCCTGGTACATACTAAATATTTATTTATTATTAGTTAATACAATGGTGAAAATAATCTCATTATAAGAACATGAGGCCCAGTGCGGTGGTGCAATCCAAGCACTTTGGGAGGCTGAGGCAAGCAGATCGCTTGAGCCCAGGAGTTCAAGACCAGCCTGGGCAACATGAGGAAATCCCATCCCTACTAACAGAAAATTTGGCCGGACATGATGGCGTGTGCCTGTAGTCCCAGCTACTCAGGAGGCTGAGGTGGGAAGATCACCTGAGCCTGGGATGCAGAGGTTGCAGTGAGCCGAGATCACACCACCACTGTACTCCAGCTGGGCAACAGAGCGAGAGCAAGATTCTGTCTCAAAAAATACATATATATATGAGCCAGGTGACCTTAACCAACAAGGATCTTTAATGGCCTTGACAAAAGAGATTAGAAATTTTATATACGATGCTTATTTATTAAAATTTCCATGCTGTCAGAAGTACTATCTTCTAGCTTTCTAAGCTTAAAGTCTTTCCTTAGTCCCTCCCTCCCTCCTCATTTTCCATATAGCCACCAAACTCAGTTTTCCAAAATCTTGCTTTCATTAAGTCACTTTTTCTGCTTAAGAACCTACAAAAGCTCTTTATAAATTATCATATTAAAATCTAAATTCCTCTGAGTAGATTTTGAAGCCAGCAGTCTTAGTACAACCTCACATCCCACAAAGCCATCAGTCTGCTTTAACCCCCTCTTTGCTAGGCACTTTGTTGTCTCTCATTTCCCTATGAGATATGCTCCTTCCCTTCCTTTGTATAGGCAGGTATCTATCCCCCTTTTCGCTTAAGGTCTTTTCTGCCCTTTTTTTTTTTTTTTTTTTTTTTTTTGAGTCAGGGTCTCACTCTGTCACCCAGGCTGGAGTGCAGTGGAGAAATCTCAGCTCACTGCAGTCTCGGCTTCCTGGGCTCAGGTGATCCTCCCACCTTAGTCTCCCAAGTAGCTGGGACTACAGGGCATATGCCACCATGCCCAGCTAATTTTTTGTAGGAATGGGGTCTTGCCATGTTGCCCAGGCTGATCTTGAAATCCTAGGCTCAAGCAATCTGCCCACCTTGGCCTCCCAAAATACTGGGATTACAAGCGTGAGTCACCATGCCCAGTCTGCCCTTCTCTTTCTAGTGCCTAGGTATCATTCATTATCCATTTCAAATCTTTCATTCGTCTAGTTATTTGGTGAACATTTATGAATATCTCCTACATGAAATGTGTTGCTCTGTTAGGGATTCAGGGTCAATAAGAAATTAAGAAACATTGGTGTCTATTCTATTCATCCTCTAGAGATCTACTTTCTCTGTACCTTTAGAGTACTTGCAATAAATTTCACCACTGGTTTTCATATTGTTTTATCTATATTAGTTCTGTTCCATGTCTTCATCCAACAGATATTTCTTGCTACCCCACTCCGTACTAGGGTGTTTGCTAATGATACCTGTGGTATATAAGACAGACATAGTCCCTTATGGAACTCACAGTATAGTAGAGAAAACAGACACACAACAAGGAATTATAAATGTACTGATTATTACAAATAGTATGCATAGAATTCTAGGAATGCATATAATAGAGTTACCCCAGTTGGGAGTTAAATCAAAGTATATGTGAAAAAAATGTCATTTACGGTGACACCTGAATAATGAGTGGGGGTTAGGCAGGTGAAGAGTAGAGGAAGTATGAATCAATAAGGAAGCAGCTCTGCAAAAGCCATGAAACAAAAGAGCACACAATATGGGCAATAATAAGAAAGACTATGAGTATAAATAGAAAAAATGAATGAGAGGAAAAGAAGAATATTGTGATTAAATAAAATGTACAAGAAAATTATGGCCGGGTGTAGTGATGCCTGTAATTCCAGCACTTAGGGAAGCCAAGGTGGGAGTATCATTTGAGCCCAGGAGTTCAGGATCAGCCTAGACAACATGGAGAAACCCTCTCTCTACAAAACAAAAAAATACAAAAATTAGCTGGGTGTGATGGTACACGCCTGTAGTCCCAGCTACTTAGGAGGCTGAAGTGGGAGGATCACTTGAGCCCAAGAGGTTGAGACTGCAGTGATCCATGATTGTGCCACTGCACTCTAGCCTTGGTGACACAGTGAGACCCTGTTTCCAAAAAGAAAAGAAAAGAAAAAAGAAATCACTTTTTCAACAATGAAGTGGAATTATTAGACACAACACAATTTAACTGTATGAGATTGTAGGAGATAAAATTATGTTGAGTTAAAATAAAAATTTAATCAGAAGGAAAATTCAGTTTGCGGCCGGGCATGGTGGCTCACGCCTGTAATCCCAGCACTTTGGGAGGCCGAGGTGGGTGGATCATGAGGTCAGGAGATCGAGACCATCCTGGCTAACACGGTGAAACCCCATCTCTACTAAAAATACAAAAAATAAGCCGGGCGTGGTGGCAGGCACCTGTAGTCCCAGCTACTTGGGAGGCTGAGGCAGGAGAATGGCGTGAACCCGGGAGGCGGAGCTTGCAGTGAGCCGAGATCGCGCCACTGCACTCCAGCCTGGGCGACAGAGTGAGACTCTGTCTCAAAAAAAAAAAAAAAAAAAAAAGAAAATTCAGTTTGCTAAATCAGGTAAGAAAAAGACCTGACACATAATCCATAAAATAAATGACAGGAAATACTGTTACTCTTTTAGAACAAACGATTCTGAACCTGCACACCATAAATGGAGGCAGCAGAGTTCAGATAAAAACAGGTTATATGAATAGGAGCTGTTGTTGTGAATGTGTCCAGTCAGTACTGAAGTAACTATAGGGGCTTGACGCAGTGGCTCGCACCTGTAATTCTGGCACTTTGGGAGGCCAAGGTGGGTAGATGACCTGCAGTTAGGAGTCTGAGACCAGCCTGGCCAACAGGGTGAAATCCTGTCTCTATTAAAAATACAAATTTTGGCTGGGTATGGTGGTGTGTGCCTGTAGTCCCAGCTACTCAGGAGGCTCAGGTGGGAGAATTGCTTGAATCCTGGAGGCATAGGTTGCAGTGAGCCAAGATTGTGCCACTGCACTCCAGCCTGGGTGACAGAGCAGGACTCCGTCTCAAAAAAAAAAAAAAAAAAAGCAATAACTATGAGGGCCTCATAGCTTTTACAGATATACTTGTACAAACAAATGAAATTTCTAAACACACAGCACTACCTCGCAAACATCAAGGATAGCAATATATGTTATTTGCTTGGGAATGACATCTGATCATCTAACTGTTACAGGATCCTTGATGTGTTGCTTTTCTGGCTGGAAAGCTCTGTGGCCAGTGGTGCCTTTGCCTGAGTTTTGCTCAGGCCTGCTGGGCTTGTTCCAGCCACTCAGCCTGGCAGGCTGTGCTAGGCTTACACTACCAGCCTGGATCCCATGTCTGCCAAGGGTGAGCCAGGCATGGAGCAGCAAGGGGTATGTGAGAAAGCAAGCGTGGGTTCCGGCCACTGCACACAGTCAGGCATGCTGGATGCTGCAGTGAGGCAGGTAGCTCCAGGTGCCTGCACAGGCCCTGGCTCTCTGCCAGGCTGTGGCTGGACCAGGTGCACCGCAAGCAGCTTCCACAGCTGCCAACAGGGAATGTGGTGGCATTCGGAAGCTTGGAGACTTCAGTAACCACAGGGCCCCCAAAGAGGGAGTCACAGCCCTGGCTTAGGGAGCTCCCAAGCTTGGGCTCCCCAAAGGGCTGCAGCTTTTCTCTCCTCTTCACTTGCAATGTGGCAAGCAAGGGGCATGTTTCAGCCTTGTTGGTGTCACAGCTCTTTCAGCCCTGCCATTTGGCAGGTCCCAAGTTCTTGTCCTGCATCCAGGAAGAATGAGGTATGCAGACAAGTGGAGGGTGAGCAAAGTGAAGAGGAGCTTTATGAGTGACACAATAGCTCAGAGGAGGGCCTGGGGTGGGTGGCTCCTCTCTACAGGCAGGTTGTCAAATCGAGTATTCAGCTCTCAGCAGAGAGGAGACCCTGGAGTGAGCAGCTCCTCTCTACAGCTGGTCATCTCAATGTCTGCAGGTCTCAGCAGAGAGGAGACCCTGGAGTGGGTAGCTCCTCTCTGCATCTGGTCATCCCGATGTCTGCTCAGCTCTAGCTGATCCTAGGGCTTTTATAGGCCTCAGAGGAGGGGAAGCGTGCACCAACTGGTCCATGGACGGCCACGGGCAGGCCGAGAAAAGGCACCGCAAGTTCCCACTACAGTCCATGGGACTGGTGCCTTGGCCCCCCAGCCTTCAGGCCCTTCCTAGCCTGAAGGTGGAACATCAGCGGGGACCTGCCCTCTTCTGCTCAGGAATGTGTTTGCCTCCTGCTATTCATGGTGCCCAAACTGTAGGTTCCATGGGGTGTCTGCAGGCCAGCACTGAGCTGCACACATCCCCCATTAGCTTCCCTCCTATGTTTGTCAGTGCCCAAGGTCTGGAGGGGGCCAAGGTGGCAGGGCACTGGTGTGTCAGCACTGCCCCAACTTTACTCTGAGATTGGAGTGGGTGCTGACAGCAGGGAAAAGCCAGGCAGTAGGAGCAGGCATTTCCAGGGCCGTGAGGGAGGGGGTCCTTCACAGGCACCCAAGAGTGCGAGGATGCCTGGGTCCGTAGCCACAACTTGGGTAGCTACAGTTGCGCCTGCAAGGGTGGGGCTCCTGCCTGCTCCATGGAGCAGAAGGCCCAGGTCTGCACCCATAACTTGGGCAGCTGCACCTCGGGAGGCCCACCCCACCAACTTGGAAGGGGTGGGGCTCCCACAGGCTCCATGGAGTATGCAGCCCTGGCAGCACCTCCCTGCTGCAGCCAGCATGATGGCAGCAGCCACTCCAGACAGGCCACTGATGGCATCATTTTACTGGACAGCAAAGTCTCAGAAAGCAGGCATAAGATTTGTTTTTTTTTTTTTTTTTGGAGACAGAGTTTTGCTCTTTTTGCCCAGGCTGGAGT
Source organism: Symphalangus syndactylus (assembly GCF_028878055.3). Lineage (NCBI taxonomy): Eukaryota > Metazoa > Chordata > Mammalia > Primates > Hylobatidae > Symphalangus > Symphalangus syndactylus. The sequence continues at coordinate 41,812,298 of NC_072434.2, read as the reverse complement.
CCAATGATGAGATCTCAGCTCACTGCAACCTCTGCCTCTCATGTTCAAGCAATTCTCCTGCCTCAGCCTCCCGAGTAGCTGGGATTACAGGCGCCCAGCTAATGTTTGTATTTTTAGTAGAGACGGGGTTTCACCACGTTGGCCAGGGTGGTCTCAAACTACTGACCTCAGGTGATCCACCTGCCTTGGCCTCCCAAAGTGCTGGGATTACAGGCGTGAGCCATCGCGCTTGGCCAGCAGGCCTAATGTTCTTATCTCATCTTTATATTTCAAATCAAAGAACATATTTAATAAATGTTTGTGAAATAGACAATAATATTTCAAATTTGAGAAATAAAATAGGTTTTCAAAGCACAATCTCTTTTAAAACTTTTTAGGCCATGAAAGATTGCACTATTGCACTCCAGCCTGGGCAACAGAGCAAGATCTGTGAACTACAAATAGTTCACTTTAAAGATTTGACTCTACCTAGTCTCATCTATTACTCCTTGATACTCCAAGGCAGGATTATCTAAATGCTGAAGACTGCTAGTTGTATCCCAGAAAAAAGTAAGCACACATTCTAGCTACTATTTTCTAATATCCTTAAAAAAAAAAAAAATCACGTAGAAAGTCATGGGTAAAAGCTTTCTTCACAGAGGTCATTCTCATAATAATGCTGAGAACTGAGCTCACAAATCCAATAAAACATCTGTGTGATTCTACGTGCATACGAAGTACATAATGCTTATTCAACGCATAAATGATTCAGTGGCTAAATGAAGAAAAAAGGAAATGAAAAAGGAAAAAAAAGAAAAGGAAAGAAAAATTATTTTATACAAAGAAACCCGGCTGGGCACAGTGGCTCATGCCTGTAATCCCAGCACTTTGGGAGGCTGAGGTGGGTGGATCACCTGAGATCAGGAGTTTGAGACCAGTTTGGCTAACATGGTGAACCCGTGTCTCTACTAAAAATACAAAAATTAGCCAGGCATGGTGGTGGGTGCCTGTAATCCCAGTTACTTGGGAGGCTGAGGCAGGAGAATCGCTTGAACCCAGGAGGCAGAGGTTGCGATGAACTGAGACCACACCACTGAAAAAAAAAAAAAAAAAAAAAAAAAGAGCAAAACTCCAGCCTGGGCGACAGAGTGAGACTGTGTCTCAAAAAAAAAAAAAAAGAAAGAAAGAAATCTAAGAAATAGTGGAAGAAGTGGAATTATCACCCTAATAAAACAACAAATTTTAATCATTATTATACCAAACTAAGTTTAAAAATAAAATCTCTTTAAAAGCCCAATAATTATCATTAGACATTTTAGAACTGATTTTAAAAAATATTTAAATTCATGAAAGACTTCACGTGCAAATAGGCAAAGAATATTTACATAATTCTGTTAAATGTGTGTATAGTATGTACAATTTCACTTTAGTTACAAAATGTAGCTTAATTCAAAATGAATCATTTGCTTTTGGAACCTTATTTAAAGCCATTTTCAGACTTACACTAAGCTGTGCTTAAATACTAAGAACAGTTGAAAATAATAAATATTTGGCCGGGCGTAGTGGCTCACGTCTATAATGCCAGCACTTTGGAAGGTGGAGCCGGGTGGATCACTTGAGGTCAGGAGTTTAAGACTGGCCTGGTGAACATGGTGAAACTCTGTCTGTACTAAAAATCCAAAAATTAGCTGGCCATGGTGGCGGGCGCCTGTAATCTCAGCTACTCGGGAGGCTGAGGCAGAAGAACTGCTTCAACCCAGGAGGTGGAGGTTGCAGTGAGCTGAGATCGCACCATTGCACTCAAGCCTGGGCGACACAGCAAGACTCCATCTCAAAAAAAAAAAAAAAAAAAAAAAAAAAAAAAATAAATATTTACAGTAGGAGGGGGGATATTTTAAAAATCTCACCACTAATATTACAGATACAAGGCTAATTTCATGACCTAATCAAAATGCAAATCTAACACTAATTATCATAACATTAAAAGGTAAAATGACACATCCAGTGAACAACTAGGTCACAAATTTGACATCTTGTCTTTCTGTAATGAAATTCCCCATAACTGAACTAAGCCATACAATATTATGAACTGATTTCATTGTTAATTAATTATAAGTAAAATTTATACATAATCATGCATTTTTCACCTTCACTCATGTTTTCAACTATGAAAAATACGCCTTCATGGTAAATCTTACCTCATTGTATCTGTTGCTGGGAATTTTGATGCTGGTTTTCCGAACTTCCATATCAACCACCAAACCTTGAACTACTGGCAAGGTATACTGGTAATTTCTGAAGTCCTGGGCCAAAGCAGATTGAAGCAGAATAAATTAATTCATCAATGGTAGGGTTTAATTTATAGTAATAAAATTAACACAAATGGAAAAAATGTCAATATTGAAAGATCCTATTTATTTAAATAATAAGGAAATGTATAATGAAAGCCCCACTGTATGTATTTTAGCTCTTTAGTTTTTAAACTCTTATAAGTAAACCAAACATTATCATATACCTCTTATACACAACATTAAAAAATATTTTTGAATGTCTACCCTGCTTTACCACCACTTAACATTTTCTGTATTTATTTGTTAACTATTTGTCTCCTCCCTCTGAAGCTCCAAGAGAGTATAAACTCTCAGTTGTTTTGTTCTTGCTATATCCTTAACACCTGGAACATCTTAGGCACTCAATGATTATCTGTAAGGAAACGTATACACACTAACACACCATCTATCCAGTATGAGTGAAACAAAATGAACAAGAGTGGTAGACTCAAGGTCAAAGTAATAGCAAATGGCTAGATTTCATAGGTTCTTATAGGTCACCACGAGGACTTTTGCCTTTAGGAGGCTTTTGACCTGTTTTAACAGATCTGACTTCTTGGTAATGAATAGGTGGTAAGGGAGGAAGAACAGAAGATCAGATAAATACAATAAAAACAATCAAGGTAGGAGATAGTGAGAGCTTAGACCAGGATGTTAACAGTTTATTTATTTATTTTGAGATGGCGTCTCACTCTGTTGCCCGGGCTGGAGTGCAGTGGTGTGATCTTGGCTCACTACAACCTCTGCCTCCAGGGTTCAAGTGATTCTCATGCCTCAACTTCCCAAGTAGCTGGGATTACATATGTGCGTCACCATGCCTGGCTAATTTTTGTATTTTTAGTAGAGACAAGGTTTCACCATGTTGGCCAGACTGGTCTTGAACTCCCAACCTCAGGTGATCCACCTGCCTCGGCCTCTCAAAGTGCCACAATTACAGGCGTGAGCCACTGCATCTGGCCAGGATGTCAACAGTTTAAAAAGTGATGAGAAGTTGTCACTTTCTAGATATACAGATCTAGATTTTTTTTTGTTTTTTTTTCCTGAGACAGAGTCTCACTCTGTTACCCAGGCTGGAGTGCAATGGTGCAATCTTGGCTCACTGCATTCTCTGCCTCCCAGGTTCAATCAATTCTCCTGCCTCAGCCTCCCAAGTAGCTGGGATTACAGGAATGCACCACCAGGCCCAGATAATTTTTGTATTTTTAGTAGAGACGGGGTTTTGCCATGTTGGCCAGGCTGGTCTCAAACTCCTGACCTCAGGTGATCCGCCCACCTTGGCTTCCCAAAATGCTGGGATTACAAGTGTGAGCCACTGCGCCCAGCCTGTTTCCAGACATATTTTAAAGGAAAATCTGATAATATTTGCCATCGTGGATGTGGAATGTGAACAAATGATAAAAGTTAAAGATGATTCTAAATTTTATAGCCAGGGTTACTAGAAGACTGGAACTGCCATTTACTGAAATGTAGAATATGATGTGAGATGGAGGGTATTTCTAAGTAACTTGACTTCATTACTTGCAAAAAAACTCAAGAATATTGATAACCAGCACCCAACTGGTAAAATCAGAATGTCTGGCAACCAATAAAAAAATACCAAACATTCAAAGCAGGAAAATACGATTCAAAATAAAGGAAAAAAAATCAATCCATGGAAACTGAGCCAGAACTTATACAAGATGTTAGAATTACTAAAGGCATTACAATAGTTATGTTGTATTCTACATGTACAAAATGTTAAGCAGAGACATAAAAGATCTTAAAAGACCCAAGTATAACTTCTAGAGATGAAAATCACAGTATTTGAGATTGTTTAAAAGATTGATCGAATTAACAGCAGTTTAAACCAAAATAAAAGATCAGTGAAATTGAGAGCACAGCAATAAAACCCATCCTAAATAAAAACAGAGACAAAAAAGACTGAAAAAGAAATAAAAAGAACATTAGTAAGCCGTGAAACAATTTCAAGCAGCCTGATATATATGTAAGCGGAGTAATCTCCTTCGGGGAGAGAAGGTGATGAACAGAAAAAATATCAGATGAAAACTATAAACTCATAGATTCAAAAAGCTCAATGAACCCCAAGTACGGGAAACATGAAAACTACACTATGGCACATTATAATCAATTTGCTTCAAACTTGTAATTTTAAAAAGCTTTTGAAACTAGCCAGAGAAGGTCAGGCACAGTGGCTCATGCATGTAATCCCAATACTTTGGGAGGCTGAGGTGGAAGGATGGCTTGAGCCCAGGAGTTGGAGAGCAGTCTGAGAAACACTGTGAGACCTTGTCTGTATAAAAAATAAACAAAATTAGCTGGGCGTAGTGGCACGTACCTGTAGTCCCAGCTACTTGGTAGGCCAATGTCGGGGGGATCACCTAAGCCCTGCAGGTCAAGGGTGCAGTGAGCCATGATTGTGCCACTACACTCCAGCCTGGGCAACAGAGTGAGACCCTATTTCCAAAAAAAAAGATGGAAAAAGAAAAACAACATTAAGAAAAGAAAAAATTGTTATGTAGAGAGGAACAAAGATGAGAGGGAAAACAATGCAAACCAGAAGACAGTGGAGCAACATCTTAAAAATACTCAAAGAAAACTCGGGCTGAGCGTGGTGGCTCACACCTGTAATCCCAGCACTTTGGTAGGCCAGGACAGGAGGATCCCTTGAGGTCCGGAGTTCAAGACCAGCCTGGGCAACATAGTGAAACCCTGTCTCTACTAAAAATACAAAAATTAGCTGGGCATGGTGGTGCATGCCTGTAATCCCAGCTACTCGGGAGGTTGAGGTGGGAGCATCGCTTGAGCCGGGGAGGTGGAAGTTGCAGTGAGCCGAGATCGTGCCACTGCACTACAACCTGGGTGAAAGAGTGAGACTGTCTCAAAAAAAAAAAAAACCCGAAAAACAAAACTCAACCTAGACTTCTCCATCCACCAAAAGTATCTTCCAAATATGAAGATCAAATAAAGACGTTGTTAGAAACACAAAAGCTAAAAGAATTCATCAGTAGCAAACCTACACTGTAAGAAATATTACAGGCAATCATTTTGGCAGAAGGAAAATGACACCAGATGAAAATACAGAGTTATACAAAGGAATGAAAAACACTGGAAATGGCAACTAGATGGGTAAATCTACAAGATTTTTCTTCTTTTTCTTTTCTTTTTTTTTTTTTTGAAACTGAGTCTCATTCTGTTGCCCAGGCTGGAATGCAGTGGCACGATCTTGGCTCACTGCAACCTCTGCCTCCCAGGTTCAAAAGATTCTCCTGGCTCAGCCTCCTGAGTAGCTGGCATTTACAGGCACGTGCCACCATGCCCAGCTAATTTTTGTAGCTTTAGTACAGACGGGGTTTCACCATATCGGCCAGGCTGGTCTCAAACTCCTGACGTTGTGATCCGCCCGCCTTGGCCTCCCAAAGTGCTGGGATTACAGGCATGAGCCGCCGCAGCCAGCCAAGATTTTTTTTTTCTTATTGTTCTCTCTAAAAGACAGTGACATCAGCAAGATGGTTGACTGGAGTTGTCTGGCTCCTGCTCCCCTCTACTCAACAAAAGGGACCAAAACAACAATAAACAAACTATATATATATATATATTTTTTTTGAGACGAGTCTTGCTCTGTCACCCAGGCTGGAGTGCAGTGGCGCGATCTTGGCTCACTGCAACCTCCACCTCCCGGGTTCAAGCAATTCTCTGCCTCAGCCTCCTGAGTGGCTGGGATTACAGGTGCCCACCACCAAGCCTGGCTAATTTTTTTGTATTTTTAGTAGAGATGAGGTTTCACCATCTTGGCCAGGCTGGTCTTGAACTCCTGACCTTGTGATCCACCTGCCTCGGCCTCCCAAAGTGCTGGGATTACAGGCGTGAGCCACTGCGCCCCCTAAACAAACTATATTTCAACTGGAGTGGTTGTGGAAGTATGCTGGAGAGCACCAGGGGAGTGCTGAAATTCCTGTGGAGCACCAGATGCCCCGGATAGCACCACAGAGATGGGAGCGAAGCAGTCTGCCTCTGCCACACTGCCTCCCTGCAAGGAATGTCCTGGAGTCAGGAAGGACTACTTCTAATGGGGAAAGGGTAAGCTGGTGACCCATGGTCCCCATGACCACTGCAGCCTCCTGCATACCTTGCTACAGGACAGTCCCGCAGTCCCCACAAACCCTGAATCCAGTTTGTAATTGCCTGCAGTTCACAGGACTACACTGCTCCAGAGTTGGAGCCCACGTCATACAGCCCCCATTTCCAGTCATAGCATGGTGCCGTCTTGAAACTGGACCCACTGCTAGAGTTCATCCTGCCTGGGGGCCAACTGCCACTGCATCTCTCCATCTCTGAAGCCCCACTGTCAGTCTATAACACACACATGTAGCTGCATCACCACCATCCAGCTGCTGAGAGCCTAGGCCCAACAGAATGAGGAAGCCCTGGCACTGAACTCACATGGCACCTCCCTGCCCCAGGGAACAGGCAGACCTGTACAGTGGAGAAACCAACACACAGCTGGCTGGCCTGCTGTGCCCAGCCGGACAAGCAGCCCAGCACAATAAAGGCCATATGTGACAAACCCACAGCTAACATCATATTGAATGGGAACAGTGGAAATCTTTTCCTCAAAGATCAAGAACAAGACACGGATGCCCATTTTAATCCTTTCTATTCAACACAGTCCTAGCCAGAGCAACTAGGCAAGAGAAAGAAATAAAAGGCATCCAAACTGGAAAGGAGCAAGTCAAATTGTGCTTGTTTGCAAATGACATGACCTTATACATAGAAAACCCTAAAGATGCCACCAAAAACCTGTTAGAGCTAATAAATTCAGTAAAGTTGTAGGATACAAAATCAGCATGTAAAATCAGTAGTGTTTCTATATGCTAATAAAAATAAATAAAACAATTCCATTTACAGTAGCTATAAAAAAATAAGATACCTAGGAATACACTTAGTTAAGAGGTAAAAGATCTTTACGATGAAACCTATAAAACATTGACAAAGGAAACTGATTCCATGTTCATGGATTAGAAGAATTAATACTGTGAAAATGGCCATACTACCCAAAGCAATCTACAGATTTAATGCAATCTCTATCAAAATACCAATGATATTCTTCACAGAAACAGAAAAAAAAAAAAAAAAAAACCTTAAAATTCTTAAAAAACCACAAAAGGCCTCAAATGGCCAAAGCAGTCCTGAGCAAAAAGAACAAAGCTAAAGATATCACACTACCTGGCCAAGTATACTACAAAACTATAGTAACCAAAACAGCACAGTAGTGGCCAAAACAAACACATACTCCAACAGTACAGAATAGAAGGCCTAGAAATGAATTTGCACACCTACAGCCAACTAATTTTCGACAAAGGTGCCAAGAACACACACTGCAGAAAGGACTCTCTTCAATAAATAGTACTTGGAAAAGTGGATATATCCATATGCAGAAGAATGAAACTAGACCCCCACCTCTCCCCATATACAAAAATCAACTAAAAATGGATTAAAGACTTAAATTTAAACCCCAAACTATGAAACTATTAGAAGAAAACAGGGCAAATGCTTCACAATATTGGGCTAGGCAAGGAATTTTTAGGTAAGATCCCAAAAGCACAGGCAATAAAAGCAAAAATAGACAAATGGAATTACATCAAACTAAAAAGATTTTGCACAGAAAAGGAAACTATTAACAGAGTGAAGACACAACCTACAGAAATGGGAGGAAATATCTGCAAACCATACATCTGAAAAGGAGTTAATATCCAGAATATATAACAAACTTAACCTAGCAGCAAAAAGACAACCCAATTAAAAAACAGGCAAAAGGCACTTTGGGAGGCTGAGGTGGGTGGATCACTCGAGGTCATGAGTTTGAGACCAGCCTGGCCAACATGCGTCTCTACTAAAAATACAAAAACTAGCTGGGCATGGTGTTTCGTGCCTGTAATTCCAGCTACTGGGGAGGCTGAGGCACAAGAATTGCTTGAACCCAGGAGACAGAGGTTGCAGTGAGCCGAGATCGTGCCACTGCACTCCAGCCCAGGCGACAGTGCGAGACTCTGTCCCAAAACAAAAACATAAACAAAAACAAAAACAATTTTTTAAAAAAAGAAATTAAAAAAAGACAACTGGAATTATAGCTTTTAAGCATCACAGAGGGAGGAAATCACCAAACCCACTCCTCAAAAAGCAACCGAAAAGCTGTGTAAGTGGTTTAAAAAGAACCATTTCAGTGCTCCAGAATTAGATCAAAGGCATATAACATTAAGAAGCGTTTTGGCTGGGCGTGGTGGCTCATGCCTGTAATCCCAGCACTTTGGGAGGTTGAGGCGGGCAGATCACCTGAGGTCAGGAGTTTGAGACCAGCCTGGCCAACATGGTAAAACCCTGTCTCTATGAAAAATACAAAAAATTAGCTGGGTATGGTGGCAGGTGCCTGTAATCCCAACTGCTCTGAGGGCTGAAGCAGGAGAATCTCTTGAACCTGGGAGGCAGAGGTTGCAGTAAGACTGCGCCACTGCACTCTAGCCTGGACAACAGAGCGAGACTCCATCTCAAAAAAAAAAAGAAGTGTTTTTTCATGAAAACTACTTAACTTTGAATTGAGTCTGTGACCTTCTTGCTTGGGGCTGCCCCCTAGCCCCATTAGGTAGTTAGGTAGTTCAACCAGGGCAAGGTAGTTTGTAAAAACAATGAGCTTTCCAGCCGGGAGCAGTGGCTCACGCCTGTAATACCAGCAGTTTGGGAGGCTGAGGCAGGTGAATCATTGAGGCCAGGAGTTTGAGATCAGTCTGGCCAACATGGCAAAATGCTCTCTCTACAAAAAATACAAAAATTAGCTGGGTGTGGTAGTATGCTCCCATAGTCACAGCTGCTTGGGAGGTTCAGGCACGAGAATTGCTGGGAGGTGGAGGTTGCAATGAGCTGAGATCGCACCACTGCATTCCAACTTGGGCGATAGAGACTCTGTCTCAAACAAAACAAAGCAAAACAAACAAAAAAATGAGCTTTGCTACTTGAAGGAGTTTACTTGCTATGGAACATTGTCAAAGTGGTAATCTCAGTGGTTAGTAAAAACGGAGGCCCAGTAGCTTGATTAGCTTGAGTTCACTAAACCTGTTTGGGTCAAGTTCTGGGAGGTGAGACAACCATAGGGAGCTTCATAAACTGTCCAAATATCCAGGATCAATCCTAGTCTGTGCATATATGCAGCACAGAACTTAGTGGACTCAAGCCAACCAATGATCTTGGCCAACAGAGTCAGAACCTGTGCACGTGTGTAGGAGACATGAGAGAGCCCAGAAGAAAGGAAAACAATGAAGTTTAAATTCCAGTCCATATTCAGATCCATCAGCAGAGAGCAGTACCCTTACTGGCTTGGGGTATCTGGGTACAATCTCTGACCAATCTTTGCTTGGATAATAACCTATATAGACACAAGAGAAACTCATAGAATGCCAGTCTTAAAAACAAGACAGAATGCTAGGTGTTTTATTTATGTATTACTTCTAGTCCTCACAATAATTCTGCAAGGTTAGACAGTAAGTGTATAATCAGGTGCTGGAATCCTGTACCATTTCACTTCATGTTTGCAAATGAGTATGTGTGTGTGTGTGTGTGTGTGTGTGTGTGTGTGTATGTGTATACGTGTGTGTATACATATGAATATATATGTATATATGTGTATATACTGTTCTTTTTCTTCAGCATAAATCTTTACCTGCCTTAAGCAGCTTGGGCACTGCTACCAAGAAAATAATAAAATTGCTTTCTTCCTTCTCCCATATAAACTCCAGTAAGGACAAAGGAAAAAAAATTCCCAACTTACCGCAAGAAGATTCATGATGGTATGCCCCGTCTCTCCAAACAATGGCTTCCGAAATCTGACACTGAATAGTGGGCATGGATAAACTATGGAAATGAGAAACGATCAAACTTAAGTTTGGCAAGATAAAACTTTGGTAAAAGAGATTTCATGACCAATGCAATTTTCAAAATATAATTATAATGGCTCATTAGAACATACCAAATTTTGGGCTCAAAAAGTATTTGGCATGGTAGCAGACAAATGCTGAGCCATATTAAGTCTTCTGATAACCAGAATAAGCCTTTTGATGTAAATGTTTCAAAAATGACACACAATAGCCAGGCATAGTGGCTCATGCTTGTAATCCCAGCACTTTGGGAGGCTGAGCCTAGGAGTTTGAGACCAGCCTGTGCAACCTAGGGAGACCCTGTCTCTACAAAAAACAAACAAAAAAATTAGCTGGGTGTGGTAGCATGCACCTGTAGTCCCATCTACTTGGGAGGCTGAGAGGTAGAAGGATGGCTTGAGCCCAGGAGGTAGAGGCTACAGTGAGACATGACTGTGCCACTGCACTGCAGCCTTGGTAACAGAATGAGACCCTGTCTCCAAAACAAACAAACGAAACAAACAAAAAAACCCCACAAGGTCTTAGGGAGCAATCTTCTTCAAACTGAATTGATACGATCCAGGAAATAAATATCTCCTGATTCTTCTGTGCTCAATAAGTTTAAGAGTTCACTTTTTTTTTTTCCAAAAAGAGTTCACTCTTTTCTTTTTTTTGAGACAGAGTCTCACTCTGTCACCCAGGCTGGAGTGCAGTGGTATGATCTCCTGCCTTAGGAGGGTTCAAGCAATTCTCCTGCCTCAGCCTCTCCAGTAGCTGGAATTACAGGCATGCGCCACCATACCCAGCTAATTTTTTTGTATTTTTAGTAGAGATGGGATTCGCCATGTTGGCCAGACTGGTCTTGAACTCTTGACCTCAAATGATCTGCCTGCCTTGGCCGCCTCTCAAAAGTGCTGGAATTAGAGGTATGAGCCACCGCACTCAGCCAAGAATTCATTCTTCTATACCTCCTAACCAGGATCCTCCTTAGGAGAGGCAAATCACAGTCTGGCTCATCTCTTAAACTTTATGGTTTGAAATGTCTGTATAAAATAGGAAGATACACATGTTGCTTCTTCTGCACACAATCCTTCTCTTTCCCTGATTCATTTAGCTGATTCATATGCCTCCTTCAGAGTTAATCCAGAGGCACTCTGGTCCAAGAAAACTGAAGGTCCAACTACTCCTTCATTCCTGGTCAAGTTAGAGCCCGTCTTGGAGCTCCCAATGAACTTAACTTTGAGCACAGGTTTTAACACAATATACCACTATAATCATGATTTCTGTATGTATTCCTTATAAAAGTTCCTGAGAGCCTATAATCACGTCTTAGCTATTTCAGAATTCCCAGGATTCAGGATATATGGGAGGCCTTTATTAAATTCTTATTGAATTAATAAATAATTGGTGAAAGAATGAAGTTGACTTGCTGAGAACATAAACTGTTTTATGGTTTATAAAATAATGTTTCATTTATTCTCTCATTTGATCCTGTTAACAATCCAATATAAAATAAAAGGCAAGCATTATTATTTCCAGTTTACAAAAGAAACACAATCAGAGAACTTGAGTGACTTGCCCAAAGTTACAGAGCTCATAAGTGGCAGAGTTGAGAATCTTACTCAAGTAGTCTGATTCCTAGCACAGGGCACTTTTAATTAGATGGAGATATAAAATTTAAAATAAAGCTTGCATTTAACCATTAATGTCTTTTTAAAAATCACATCTTAGTTGCACTGCTAAAGCCATGGGCAAGGAAGCTCTTCTTCTGTAGCCTATATCTTACCAACTGAGAGTGGTTTCCATTCCACTAGCTTCCAGTATGTTAAGTAAAATATAATTGATCATAACTGTTTTCCAACCAAGTGACAAAGAATATGCTCATCATATACAGATACTATAAAAAATAAAGTTACTTAAGTTCAAATTCATTTTTCTAAAGATGATCATGTTTTTTATCAATAAACTATAAAAGCAGTAAGTTTACAAGGTAATACATAATCAACTTCCTCATTCGTTATTTTCAGTGCTTCCCATTATGCCCAATATACGCAGACAGTAGCCAAAATTTAGTTTAGCTATTTCAAAAGACTATTTCTGCTGAATTATATCACCAAACAGAGGGCTCTGAATATTTCAGGCATTATTTAGTTATCATGCCTTGAAAAACGTGTTTTTACTACTTACGTCGATATTCAGCTCCAAGTCTCAACATCAGACGGATAGGAAATACTTTAGCCCAAGGGGTTTCCCATTTCTGGATAAGAATCCCAAACAAGTAAGGTGGGGTTGGGAGTACTAGGTCTTGCAGTGACTGGTAGGTAGATGTCACATATAAGAATCCACCATGTTCTTTACTGCCAAGGAAACTTTGACTGAAGAAGGAATGTCCCAAGTTGCTCACCACATTCCCTAAAAACAAAAAAGTTTATTAGTTACTTTGTATCAATAAATTATCATATTTTTTCTTTTTTTTTTTGAGACGGAGTCTGGCTGTCGCCCAGGCTGGAGTGCAGTGACGCAATCTTGGCTCACTGCAAGCTCTGCCACCCGTGTTCACCCCATTCTCCTGCCTCAGCCTCCTGAGTAGCTGGGACTACAGGTGCCCGCCACCACGCCCGGCTAATTTTTTTGTATTTTTAGTAGAGACGGGGTTTCACCGTATTAGCCAGGATGGTCTCCATCTCCTGACCTCATGATCCACCCACCTCAGCCTCCCAAAGTGCTGGGATTACAGGCATGAGCCACCACGCCTGGCCAATTAATCATATTTTTAATAAACATTATGCAACTCTGGGCTGGATGGACACTACCAAACAGTAATTCCCAATCTTTCACTATGAAAGACTTACATTTAAAAAGCTGATTTTTAAATAAATGGCATTTATTAAGTGAAAATTTGGTTTCCAATTTTATCAGGGCTTCTAATGAGCATAAACTAAGTTATATTATCACACTGTTGAAGTTTGTCTAAGTAAAAGCCAAAAATATTGATGCCTTCCTTGGTTACATTGTACAGCTTTACTGTATGAATTGCTTTAGAGGTCTCAAGAACTATCACCTCGAAGGTCATAAAGAAATGTTCAAGGCCGGGTGCAGTGGCTCACACCTGTAATCCCAGCACTTTGGGAGGCCGAGGTGGGTGGATCACAAGGTCAGGAGTTCGAGACCAGCCTGACCAACATGGTAAAACCCCATCTCTACTAAAAATACAAAAATTAGCTGGGTGTGGTGGTGTGCGTCTGTAATCCCAGCTACTCAGGAGGCTGAGGCAGGAGAATTGCTTGAACCTGGGAGGCGGAGGTTGCAGTGAGCCAAGATTGTGCCACTGCGCTTCAGCCTAGGCGATAGAGTGAGACTCCGTCTCAAAAAAAAAAAAAATGTTCAGATTAGGAAGCTGCTGTCACCAAGCTTATAATTTCACTGGGCGAACAAAGTCAACTCATGAACATAATGAATTATGGTAATAAGTACAGTTATAAGACATTAAGGGAAGATGAGGATTTATGAAGATGGTACCACAGACAAGTTTTTTTTTTTTTTTTTTGAGATGGAGTCTTGCTCTGTCACCCAGGCTGGAGTGCAGTGGTGTGATCTTGGCTCAATGCAGCATCTGCCTCCCAGGTTCAAGCAATCCTCTCACCTCAGCCTCCTGAATAGCTACAATTACAAATATGCATCACCACACTAGCTAATTTTTTTCGTATTTTTAGTAGAAACAGGGTTTCACCATGTTGGCCAGGCTGGTCTCAAATTCCTGACTTCAAATGATCCATCTGCCTTGGCCTCCCAAAGTGCTGGGATTACAGGCGTGAGCCACCGTGCTTGGACAGGATTTATTGTTTATAATTTTTTGAGACAAATATGAAACATAGCTCTATAATTTAGGGCTTATCTAAATTCACATTAAGCAGGGTTTTTTTTTTTTTTTTTTTTTTTTTTTGAGACAGTCTTGCTCTGTCACCCACCTTGGATTGCAGTGGTGTAATCTCAACTCACTGCAACCTCTCCTTCCCGGGTTCAAACAATTCTCCTGCCTCACCTTCCCAAGTAGCTGGGACTACAGGCACCCACCACCACGCCTGGCTAATTTTTGTATTTTTAGTACAGATGTGGTTTCACCATATTGGCCAGGCTGGTCTTGAACTCCTGACCTCAAGTAATCCACCCGCCTTGGCCTCCCAAAGTGTTGGGATTACAGGTGTGAGCCACCACGCCTGGCCAAGGCATTTTATAATTCAAAATACTTTTGTGAATGAAACAGTAACAAACATATCAACCCTTCATTAAGGAGACATTTTCCTCAGTTTAGAATTGCTAAAGGACTTTCTGACAAGAGCTGCTCAATGATGGAACAACAAATGTGTTCACTAGCCACATACGAGCTTCCTTTGATACCTTTGAAAGCAATAACACCAAATGAAGCAATCTCCATCAGAGAAATTAATGCTTACTTTTCTTGAAAACTAGAGTTTATTCTTATAATGGTTATGGGTCTTTGCATCCTTGATTTTAGCGGATAGGTATCCTGACAGTAGGAGCCACAAGTGAAGGGAATACCTCCCCATTAAACTCAGGGAAGCTTTGTGGCTGAAGTCATGTTCACCTAAACATTATCATTTACATTTTACATTTAAGGTAGTACATTCAGGAATTTAGGGGTAGTACTTTTGCTCCAGGATTACCCAGGTCTGGATGCACAATTAAGCTGCTAGGCCAGATCTATAAAAACAAAACAATTGTCATATCAATGTAGCAGTATGGCATTTTGAAAAATAAATTGCAGATTTTGGAGTCCCAGAGATACAGGTTTGAATGCTACTTTGATCATTCACTATTGTGGGATCTGGGGCAAGTTACTTCTCTGAGCATCAATGTCCACGTTAAATGAGAGGAGAAACTATATTAAATTCCAGATGTGTTATAAAGAATAAATGAAAGGAAATCTATAAAATGCCTAACAGGACCAGCAACATTGTATTCTCAAAAAATTATAACTATTATTATTCTAATGCAAATATACATATATTGATCAGCCAAATATACGATCTTTGGGGGGACTTTCAATGATTTTAGAGTAAGATTTAGATAAATTTAATTTTTTTCTGGCAGCCACTGCAGGATCAGGGATACAGTGTCAGGAACTTTAGGGAGATAAGATCCCCAAATTCACCATTGCCTCTTTACCACCTCCCTAGATCCTGGAATTCTAGGATACAATATAAGAGACACTTCATACAAAATTCAACAGATAATTTGTCAAAGAGAAAAAATTTTTTTTTCATCTCTTTATCTAGCTTTGGTGAATAAGGAAGAGAATAGAGAATTAAATAGAGATGCTTTCCCGCCACAATGTAGGGTGCATGACAGCATTCCTCTAACTCTATCAACGGCATGCTATGGTTTGAATATATCCCTCAAAAAGCATGTGTTGGAAACTTGGTGCTAGGAGGCAAGGCCTCATGAGAGGTGACTGGATTAATGCTGTTATCCTGGGAGTGGGTTTGTTATGAAAGACCAAGTTTGGCCTCCCTTGTGCACATGCCCTCATGCACATGCACATTCTTTCTCTCTCTTCCCCACCCCATTTGCCCTTCTGCCACGGGATGATGCGGCAAAAAGGTCCTCACCAGATGCCTACCCCTCAATCTTGGACTTTGCAGCCATGAGAACTATAGGAAATACATTTCTGTTCATTACATATTATCCAGTCTGTGGTATTCCATTATAGCAGCAAAAATAGACTAAGACACAGCGTAATGTTTATATTTCACAAAGATTGTCCTAGTAAATATAGCTTAGAGGTGAAAAATATGTTGGCTTAGTACTCAAGGCATTCACTCATTATTCCTTTGCGATTTCCCTATTAGAGCCTGGAATCTATTGGTAGTTATTTTCCACAGATATTGATTTCCTTTCTGCCTCTTCCATTTAACACTCTCTTCATCCCAACTACAGATTCTTCACGAAGTCCCCTCTCATTATAAAATGTATGTTTTATCCTTTAAATATTAATCACTTTAAAAAGTGTAGATTACCAATAATAACTGATTTAGACTATCACATACCATCTCATCTACAAACAAGTAACACTGCACAGGTATAGATATTGGCAAAAATAAAACAGTGGGTATAAGAATTTGACAAAGAAAGAAAGACTTTTGTCTGAAGACCTAATCTGAGGCTCTTGAACTCATAAAGTCTGTTATGTACTAATTTATATAGGTACTTCTCGATGACTGCATTCAATGCAATGAATCCACAGAACTAATTTTATATATACTCCAATACTAGTGAAGAACCCATGTAACTAGATACCAAATCTTGCTTCTGAGTTTAAGTGACCTGTCAATGGTGTTAAATGCTTTATATCAATGGCTTACAAAGTAATTTTACAGAACATTAATGAGGTAATCATCAGATCAGTGCTAGTAGGTAAGCAGAACGGTACCATTTCCCTGAAATTTGGGGTTTTATTCAACAAACAAAGAAACTGAAGCTTAGAGGTAGAGGTGAAGTGACTCTGAAAAGACATGAGATAAATAAGTGGCAAAGTAAAACCTAGAAAGCAGAAAGCAGATCTTTCAATCTCCTAGTCTTTGTATGTCACACAGCCTTTCAAAAAATGTACAGATACAGTAATTTACAATTTTCCATCTTTAATTTGGAATTTAAACTGCTTTTTCAAATGCTTACAAGTAACCAGCCATCTTTCAATTCAATTCAAATATAACTTAAATATCTATGTGACAATAGCTTCCTTTTGTTTCAAAGCATATTAATCCTCACATCAACTCAAGTGGAACCATTTCCAAGCAAATGGTTCATTCATTTCAAGAAATACTAATATTTCTTTTTCTTTTTTTTTTTTTTTTTGAGACAGAGTCTCGCTGTTACCCAGGCTGGAGTGCAGTGGCGTGATCCCAGCTCACTGAAACCTCCGCCTCCCGGGTTCAAGTGATTCTCCCGCCTGAGCTTCCCAAGTAGTTGGGACTACAGGTGCTCACCACCATGCTTGGCTAATTTTTGTATTTTTAGCAGAGAAAGGGTTTAGCCATTGTTGGCCAGGCTGGTCTCAAACTCACGACCTCAAGTGGTCTGCCTGCCTGCCTCAGCTCCCCAGTGTTGGGATTACAGGCATGAGCCACCACGCCTGGCCTGTAATAATAATAAATACTAATATTTCTAAGTGCTAATATGACTAAAACTCAAGCCATCAAAAGAATTTAGAAAGTCTCTTGGAGTTCTTTGTCATGCAGCAAACTGCAGTTATGCATGTTTGTCCTCAGTTTAGTGTCGTGTCCTCAGTTTAGTCCTCAGTTTAGTGTATCTCTGACATGTCCTCAGTTTAGTGTATCTCTGACATTGATCATGAAAGCTCAAGAGCAGCCAGGTCAGGTGACTCATGCCCGTAATCCCAGCCCCTTGGGAGGTTGAGGAAGAAGGATCACTTGGGCCCAAGGAGATCAAGGCTGCAGTGAGTGTGCTATGATGGCACCACTGCTACCCAGCCTGGGTGACAGAGAGCAAGACCCCTATCTCTTAAACAAACAGCTCAAGAGACACTATAGTACTTCTTATGGTTCGAAACATGAGATTTACAGACGGCATAGGTGAGTTTAAACCTGGGTTCAGTCACTTATCACCTAACTGTGTGATCTTAAGTTACTTAGGCCTTTGGTGCCTTTCATTTTCCTCTTGTGTAAATAGAAACAGTAACAGTATGAATCTGAGTTGTACTTAAGAAGAAATAAAATAGTGTACATAAGGCAATGAATACACTGCTTAGCATATATTAAGTGTTCAAAAAATGTTAGGGATTTGTCTTAAATCACTTCTTCATAAATAGTTCCATATAACTTTCTCATCAGTTGAAAAATTACTTTGCAAAGCTACAATACCATAATTCTAATAAATTTACCAAAAGGTTCACAATTTGAAAAATAAAACATGAACCATGACTTGATATTATTATTATTTTTAAAGATAGGGTCTCACTGTGTCACTCAAGCTGTAATGCAGTGGAGCAATCATAGCTCACTACAGCCTCAAAAATTCCTGGGCTCAAGGACTCCTCCCACCTCAGCCTCCCAAGTAGCTGGGATTACAGGGATGTGCCATTAGGCCTAGTTAATTTTTTTTTTTGGTACAGATAGGGTCTCATTATGTTGAGCAGGTTAGTCTCAAAGTCCTGGCCTCAAGCAATCCTCCTGCCTCAGCTTCCCAAAGAGAGAGCAAGAGGGGAATGAACCCCCTCCTTTTATAATAGCACTAATCCCATCCATGAGGGTGAAACCCTCATGGCCTAATTGCCTCTTAAAGGTCCCACCTCCTGACATTGTTATAATGGCAATTAAAGTTCAACATGAGTTTTAGAGTGGACAAACATTGAAACCATAACAATACCAAACACTTTCTTAACAATAAGAGGTTAGACTGGGCATGGTGGCTCACGCCTGTAATCCCAGCACTTTGGGAGGCCCAGGTGGGTGGATCACCTGAGGTTGGGAGTTCGAGACCAGCCTGGCTAACATGGTGAAACCTCATCTCTACTAAAAACACAAAAATTAGCCAAGTGTGGTGGCAGGCGCCTGTAGTCCCAGCTACTTAGGAGCTACTTGGGAGGCTGAGGTAGGAGAATCACTTGAACCCGGGAGGTGGAGGTTGCAAGGTGCCAAGACCGCAACACTGCACTCTGGCCTGGGTGACAGAGCAAGACTCTGCCTCAAAATAAATTAATTAATTAAATTAAAAATAAAAGATTAAGGGAGTTCAGAAGAGATTACTTCTGTCTGGGAGGATCATCAAGAAAGAATTCATGGAGAAAGTGGTCTTTAAGATTTAGGACAACTGATAGGATTGAGACAGTTGGGGTGTTGGGAAATAGCACAGTTGGGAGTAGCATAATCATGGGTAATGAAATGGAAAATCATCAGAATAGAAAATCATCAGAATATACATAAAATGAACCAAGAAATGTTTCGTTTGGCTACAATGGAAGTATGGAGAGATGACTAGGAGGAAATGAGACTAAAAATATAGGAACAGATCATGCAGAATACTGAATGTTGGAGCACAGTTTATTCTAAAGGCAATACGAAGCCAAAGTAGCTTTTGAGTAAGATAGGGAAACAACCAGAGATTAACTCCAGAAATAACAATCTGGTAGAACAAGTCCAATTTCATTCAAGTCTATGTTCTGAATAGATTGTTTGCAAAAAACAGGTACAAAATATGGAGGAATGAATAGGAGACGGGGAGAAACAATATATAATCTAGAACCTTTGATGGCACTGTCATAACCGGAAGGCATTCTGAAACTCTCAGAACATAATTTCTCACAAATTATAATGTTTCCCTCCACTGCAGAATGCAAAAACTGTGTATGACAAAAAAGTGTGTGTGTATATATATGTGAAACATAGATACACACACATATATAGATATACAACACACATATGGTTATTAAATACCTGTAGTTTAGATTTTAAAATTCACAGGAAATTATAAAAAAGTTCATTCAATAGCTCCTAAGGCTTTTCTGTGATTTAGGGTAGAATAACCCTAAGCTAGTGATACAATATTCAAGGTTTCACACTCAGGAGAAATTTAAGATACAATTTGTCAATTTCACTCAATGTGCTACACAAAAGAGAAAGATAATAAATTGCGATAATTGTTTTTTTTTTGAGATGGAGTCCCATTCTTGTTGCCCAGGCTGGAGTGCAATGGCGTGATCTTGGCTCACTGCAACCTCCGCCTCCAGGGTTCAAGCAATTCTCCTGCCTCAGCCTCCCAAGTAGCTGGGATGACAGGTGCCTACCACCATGCCCGGCTAATTTTTTGTATTTTTAGTAGAGATGGGGTTTCACCATGTTGGCCAGGCTGGTCTTGAACTCCTGACCTAAGGTGATCCACCTGGCTTGGTCTCCCAAAGTGCTGGGATTACAGGCGTGAGCCACCGTGCCCAGCCTGCTATCATTTTAGAACAGTAGCCTCCAACCTTTTTGGCACCAGGGATGGGTTTTGTGGAAGACAATTTTTCCACGGACTGTGGGGAAGGGGAGATGGTTTCAGGATGACTCAAGCGCATTAAATTTATTGTGCACCTTATTTCTATTATTACATTGTAATATATCATGAAATAATTATACAACTCATCATAATGTAGAATCAGTGGGATCCCTGAGCTTGTTTTAGTGCAACTAGACTGTCCCATCTGGGGGTGATGGGAGATAGTGACAGATTATCAGGCATTAGATTCTCATAAGGAGCATACAACCTAGACCCCTCACATGTGTAGTCCACAACAGGGTTCGCACTTCTATGAGAATCTAATACCGCTGCTGATTTGACAGGAGGCAGAGCTCAGGCGGTAACGTGAGCGATGGGGAGCAGCTGTAAATACAGATGAAGCTTTACTTGCTTGCCTGCCCCTCACCTCTGCTGTGTGGCCTGGTTCCTAACAGGCCACGGACCAATACCAGTCCACGGCCTGTGGGTTGAGGACCCCTGTTTTAGAACACTCAAAATCTGCTTTTACTTTTTAAAAAATTTATAGTGAAATATATCAAGCTATTACCCTGATTATCTAAAAATAGGATTCTTAATAAATATGTATAGTATATAGATAATATATCTGTGTTTTTAAGAACTGATATATTATTAATGGATACACAGAGGCAACTGACATAATGTAAAGAATACTGATCTGGGAGCTATAGTCCCAATTCTGCCACCAACTTGGTCTGTGATTTAGGTGAGCCATTAACACTTCTAGGTCTGATTTTCCTTATCTAAAAAATGAAGAGTTTGTATTAAATTATCTAAAATGCCTTCTAGTCCCAATATTTGATGAGCTGTGAAATGATTCCTATTCAAGGAAAAACTCTTTCATCTCATTTATGCTTCTGAAATGTTATTTCCTTAGATATACATATATATGTTCATGTCCCTATCCTACATTACAGAAAATATTTTTAGTTGGCTTAGATGTATTATAGTCTGACCTTAGACTATCATTGGTATCTTGTAATCAGTTCCAAGTATTTTTGTTGTTTCAAAATTTTTGCAATTTAATAGTTCAAAATGGACTCAACTGACATATAAGTATCCTTTTTAAAAAAATAACCATTTATGCTAAACATGTTTTAATAATTCATGCAATAATTCACATCCTCTCCTTGAGAGGATGTCTATCTCTCAGGATTCCATCTACAGCCGTAGTCTCTTCACACGGGCCTATCCCATTTACAACCATACTCTCAACTATCACATGAAAGCTGTGTCTCCCAAATCCGTATTTTAACTCAGATCTATCTTCTGGGATCCATACCCATATATTCATCTGCCATTTTCATGTTTCATCTGATGTCATTATTTCAAATTCAGCACACTGAACAAAGAATTCCCTTTCCTCTGCCAAATCTGTTCTTCTATTCACCATCTTGATGAATAAGACCAACATACATTTAGGTGCTCAAGCGACGAATCTGAGACCAACCTTGACTTGTCCCCTCTAACCCCCCATATCCAGTTAGTTACCAAATCCTACTGAACTGAAGCACCACATCTTTCATATTTCTCCAAAACTCTTTATTTCCCCTGCAATTATTTAATTTAAATCCTGATAATTTCTTAATTTCTTGCTGGATTCCTGCAATATCTTTTTAAAATATAAATTTTACTGAGGTATAATCTATATATTATAAAAGCAATAGATTTTAAGTGTACATTTTAATGAGTTTTGGCAAGCACCCATGTAACCACTATCCTAATCCAGATATAGAGCTCTCATCTCGGAAGGTTTTCTGGGACTCTCTGTAGTCAGTTCTAGCACCTGCACCCCCACCTCACTTTAGGCAAACACTGACCTAATTTCTATCACCACAGATTAATTTTGCCTGTTTTAGAAAATCATATAAATGGAATCATCCAATATGTACTTTTTTCTGCCTGGCTTTTGCTCAGCATAATGTCTGTGAGATTCATGCACGTTGTTGTGTACATCAGCAGTTAGTTCATTTTTACTGTTGAGCAGTATTCTAGTGTATGAATATACATTTGCTTATCCTGAAATTGCTTAACTGCCACCAGACTCACAGACTTTGATCCATTTTTCACCCTGCTTCCAGAGTCATCTTTCTAAAATGCAAATCTGATTATGTCACTTATCATCTCAAATTCTTTCAATGGTTCTTCATTGCCTACAGAATAAAGCATGGGCTCCTAAATAAGACATTCATGAACCTCCCATACCCTAGTCTCTGACACCCTCTCAAAACCCACATGAATCTACAATTACTGGAACCTCCAATGCCATTTTTCTAGAGTTTTTAAAAGTGAATACATTCAGATTGAGGAGAAAAGTGAAAGTCCCCAGTTATTTCCAGGACTAAATTCAGCTCCAGGGTATTATGTGGCCTGGAGGACCTGGGTGATTTCAGATTTAACTCTATACATTTTGGAACAGGCAGGGTAAACACTAAAAGTTACTTCACAGGTATCATGTGGTCAGTTTCCAATGTATCACCTTGCCCTTATGTAATGCTACACCTAATTTATTGTAGAGACTAATGAAGACATAAAGGCACAATCTTTTACGTATAATCTACATCACATTAAAAATACAATTATATATCCTGCTTCTGTAATTATTTAAAGAGCATTTTCCATGTTACTACATTCTTTTCATAAATATTGTTTTAATGGTCAAAAAAAGTTCTCAAAAAGATGCTCACATCTAATAAGTATAACACAGTTAAACTTTTCACCTATAGCTAAGGCATTTAGGTTGCTTCTGAATTTTTGTGTTAAATTTAGGTAATGCCGCAATAAACACTTTCATTCACAGACGCGCATTTTATATTCTGGATACCGTCTTTGGCACAGAATCCCACAATGAAAATTATTGCATTAAGTCTGAATAATTTATGGTTTTAATATATGTATGAAATATTATCAAATAATACATGAAAATAGTTTTAATACCCCGGTCACCCTCACACCCTCTCCAAGCCTTCTTCCTCAAAGATAAACCCTACTTATCAAGTACAGATATTATATACTGACTTCGTGTTACAATAAATGAGAATAGTTCAATTACACCATTTTTTTTTACCTCATTTGTTAAATCAAAGGGAGGCTGACTTTGTAATGTCAAATAACACAATGTCATAATAAATAACTGTAACGTCAAATAAATAATGTGTTTCTTTTCTCTTAGTTTCTTTTTATGTTAATATCCTTAGTCTTTCCCAACTTCTAACCTCTATGCCTTTACTTTTAAATTGTTACAGTTAATATTTACAATTTATTTTGAAGCCATAAAGTCATCTATGCTCATTGTTTCTGAAATTTGAATATTCATTCACATTTACATTATGATTAAATAAATATTGTTAACAAAAGAAACAAGAAGTAAGTTACAAATATGCTTCCTTCTACCAGGTACCAATATCCTGACCCCTAGGCCACCAAAAAGAAAATATTCTTACATTTAGGTCACCAGATTCTCTTACAGCTTTGATTCCAGCCTCTGTAAAATAAAAACTATGCCAGGTACAATACTAAAATTTATAATTTCCTCAAACCATGGAAAGCTCCAGCTTGCCACTAATATCAAAGTCCCCTGCCATGCTTAAGTCCAAAGTTAAGACTATTATTTTGTATTTGAATTCAAAATTTTTTTGTCATCTACAAAGGGAGCAGACTAAGCCATAAAGCATTCCTACCTGCCAGAGCATCCCGATAAAGCTGCACAAAGTGATTAAAGATATCCTTTGGCAAACACTTTTCATCCGGTAAACACTGTAGAAGAATGACTATTTCAGACTGACCCACTGCATGCATTCCCTTGGTTGTGAAACACCAGCACTTCCTGTTCACATCTACAGATGGAATAAAAACACAAAAATAAAGACATTCCTATCAATCCTTACTCTTAAAAAAAGATGCACAGAAATCTACGTTACAATACAGCAAAGATTAAAATAGATCACACTGAGTCTGTATAATTCAACTGTGAACTGTCACTGCATTGAGCCAAAAACCTATTGTAGAAAATAAAACATGCCAATGCCTCTGGCTCTTTTCTGAACACTTAGAAAAATGATTGAAATGGAAGTAAAAGAAATAATAATAAAATGCACTTAAAACTTTTAACTCCTATTAAAAGAAGCAACATTCTATTAATACTAAAATAAAACCAAATTATGTATTGTAAGCCAAACATAGCCAAATGTGATTGAAGAACATAGTCTTCCACCTTTATATTTTAAAAAATCACATCATCAAAGGAAGTAATTACCTATGTAAGGCTAGAAGTAATTACAATAAAAGCCAATAATACAGCTTTGTCTTCAGGTTGTGACCTAAAGAAATATATTTTTATGTATATTTATTAAATTTAATATATGATCAAGAGATTCTAGCTATTTTAACTATAGTGCTTTCCAGGAAAAAATTCTAGATAATCAGCAACATGACTTTACTTGGCTTCATGTTGTAAAAATTAGTGAAAAGGATGGCTTTTCTGAACTACTTAGTTCCACTCCTTCACTTTAAGGCTATACGGAGAGTATGAACAGCAGAAACCACATGTGGTCAAAAACAATGTTTAATCCTTGACATTTTTACTCTTCATACCCCAACACAATGGGATCCCTAAAGGAACTGAAAAAGGATTCAAATAAAATTATGAATACCACCATGTAAATCAAAACAAATGTTAATCAAAAAAACAAAGACATCTTTATTTCACTTTGGGAATCCCTGCTTTATGTACCTAAATAGGACATTCCCCTAATGATGGTATATACTTCAAGAATCTAGGTTAGCTAAAATTTTTTTTTTTTTTTTGAAACAGGTCTCACTCTGTCATTCAGGCTGGAGTGCAGTGGCATGATCTCGGCTCACTGCAACCTCCGTCTCCTGGGCTCAAGGACTCCTCCCACCTCAGCCTCGAGAGTAGCTGGGACTACAAGAGCATGTCACCATGCCCAATTTTTTTTTTTTTTTTTTTTTTTTTGTAGGGATGAGGTTTCACCATGTTGCCCAGGCTAGTCTCGAACTCCTGGGCTCAAGTGATTCATCTGCCTTGGCCTCCCAAAGCACTGGGATTACAGGTGTGCACCATGGTGCCTGGTCTTAGGTTAGCTAATTTCTAAGCATAATTTATAAACTAGATATGGCAAATTGAAATTTCAAGCAAATTAATTTTAAATCTGATCCTAGAAGGAAAGGTAGCAAGCATTAATAACTGGCCAAATATACAAGAGTATGATTAGCAAGTAAGCCAGAAACCCACATTTCATCAATGTAGAACTTCTAAGGAAGTAGTATATGTTTCTGGTTTCCAAAATCAACTTAAGCACACATGGAGAACTGCAGGATGGTTCCCCACAGGTTCCTTCCTTTAAAATTGCCTATTAACACTCATTCAGAATAAATGCATTCTCTAAATAATTCTCAAAATTACTAGCTGGCGCGGTGGCTCACATCTGTAATCCCAGCACTTTGGGAGACCAAGGCAGGCAGATCACTTGAGTTCAGGAGTTCAAGAACAACCTGGGTAACATGGTGAGACTCCTGTCTCTACAAAAAAATACAAAAAAAATTAGCCAGGTATGGTGGTGCACAACTGTAGTCTCAGCTACATGGGAGGACTGCTTGAGCTCAGGAGGCAGAGGCTGCAGTGAACAGAGATCATGCCACTGCAGTCCAGCCTGGGTGACAGAGTGAGACTCTGTCTCAAAAAATTCTGAAATGCTGTCGTCTTTCTCATCCTGATGCCCACGATGCTAGCACCAACAATTGAGAAGTTTCTTCTGAATCTCAATTTATGATGTATTGAAGCTTTACCGTGTGTTAGTTAACACTTTTCCTAAATAAAGTTTTGCACCATAATTGAGGTTTCTGGGATTAAAACACAGCATGTAAATTATTTGAGTAGCCTGTATAATTTATCTATCACCAGTTATTCTGGTGGTAAGTTGTGATTTAACATACTCATCTCAAGAAGAACTTAACTCAGATAAGTTCAAGATTTGTTTGGCTTTCGTCCATGGAGAATTCACCTACCTCACCCATGTAACTAAATGTAAGAGTTTCAGTTAGTTCCACAGCTGTCCTCTGGGATACATTATTTTATACAAACCAACTTTTTCAGAACTCAGTGTTCAGTAAGATGCGGCTAGGCTGGGCGCGGTGGCTCACGCCTGTAATCCCAGCACTTAGGGAGGCTGAGGCAGGCGGATCACAAGGTCAGGAGATCAAGACCATCCTGGCTAACACGGTGAAACCCCGTCTCTACTAAAAAAAAAAAAAAAATACAAAAAATTAGCCGGGCGTGGTGGCAGGCGCCTGTTGTCCCAGCTGCTCAGGAGGCTGAGGCAGCAGAATGGCGTGAACCCGGTAGGCGGAGCTTGCAGTGAGCCGAGATCGCACCACTGCACTCCAGCCTGGGCGACACAGCGAGATTCCGTCTCAAAAAAAAAAAAAAAAAAAAAAAAGATGTGGTTCTATATAAAAATACTTGTGTGTAATAAATCTGAAAGTTTTACGTACTATCTATGAGTCAGTAAACCATCTGATTTTAATTTTTAAAAATTTATAACTTACAATTTACAATTTTAACCATTGACAACAAATTTGCATTTAAAACAAATACAAGTGGGTCAGGGCCACCATCCTCCAACTGCTGCATTACTGAAATCTGTGATGGTTTCTCTTCCACAGCATAGTCTGAAAGGGGAGAAAACAATGTAATAGATTGGTTAAAGGGACAAATCAAGAAAGAGATCAGATGGAGAAATGAATTAATTATTCACAGAAAAGAGACATGCATTTGATTTATCAATAGGTGCATATAGAGCATGGTTTGTATCTGCTGGCTCAGTATCATATTAATAGTGCCCCCTTTTACTCTCAAAAGTGACCCAGTCCACTTTAAAGGATGTGGTTATCCTCTATATAGACCTCTCCCCACAGTGTTTGTGCCACAATCTAAAGACTATCTTTCTATTTAATAAAAATTTTCCAACTATTATAACAAGAATTTCACATAATAAATGTTCAAGACCAGCATTTAAAATAACTCATGATATACAAGAAAGTGATAATACACTAGTTACCTCTGGAAAGGATATCAAATAGTTGGGGTAGAAGAGAGCCCTACCTTTTACTCTATGACCTTTTGTACCGTTTGGCATTTTTGACAATTAAAAACTTAAAACTTTAAAAAATGAACCCAGAAAATAAAAGTATCGTACATGACTGGCTTCATAAAACAATTCCTTTAAGTATAATTCAAGAGTTTAGTACGTATGTCACTAAAATCACCAGTAAATCACACATAAGATTCTGAACATGAACAAGTTAATACTGAATGTAACTCTTCCCATTTAATCTCTGGAAGCACAGTATGTGCTTCAGCATCTCATTTTGAATGACAGTGGTCCTTTCAGCTTGAAGTCAAATCATGGGTAATAATCACTGCAGAATCTAGAGATATGGGAAAGGAACTGAAAACCTAAAAGTTGAATGTTGCTTGGTTGGTCTTATATAAAATGCATCTTTGAGAGACAGTCAGGTAGAACAAAGTAACATCATTTCCTATTTTCTAATGGAAATTTTAAAATGGATTTTTTGGCTACAATGGGAAATATCTACCCCATTATTACAAATATTTATTGGAAAGAGAAATTCTAAGTTTAAAATTTTTTAAGTAGAGTCATCCCACTGGAATAAAAAATTGCAACATTTTGATGAAGAGACTGTAATATAGTTTAATTAAGTAATATAGATAATTTACTGTTCTTTCTTGGTAGGAG
Source organism: Symphalangus syndactylus (assembly GCF_028878055.3). Lineage (NCBI taxonomy): Eukaryota > Metazoa > Chordata > Mammalia > Primates > Hylobatidae > Symphalangus > Symphalangus syndactylus. The sequence continues at coordinate 41,784,257 of NC_072434.2, read as the reverse complement.
AAGTTTTGACAATTAGATTTAATGGACATAATTTTTTATGAAAATGGAATCCAACAATCTGACTCTTTTTAACAACAGAGTAGGCCAATTTAGTTCCTTGTTAATCTAAGATTTATTAAAATAAAAATCTGAACCCTAAGCAGCAATTTTACTAACAATAGATATTTTTACAGGGTCCTGGTAAAGGAGCAAAAGCATTATGCAATCAAAAGAACGCTTAACTGTATGTGAAAGTTCACTGCTGAACTATCTGGGACATAGCTGCATTTGAGAGTACAATACAGACAGCATTTGCTGAGAGCCTACTACGGGCCTAGCACCATGCAAGCAGCAATAAACGCAAGCATAAAATAAGATGAAGAAATTCACAGTCTAAGTGAAAGAATACGATCTGAAAATACAGTATCTAAATTGCAATGAGAAAAAGTGTTAATGTAGCCAACAGTCTATCGGAACCACTATTAGAACAGAGATAATGAAGCAAAACACTATTTTCTAAGCAGCCCAGGTAAGGATTCAGAGAAGAGTTAACCATTAAGCTGGATTTTAAAAGGTTGAGGTCTTCAGGAAGTCTACAGTAGAGAGGAGTAGTCTAGGCAGAAGAAAGGAAGAAATGGAAAATATTAATTACATGCCTACTTTATGCCAGATACTTTCTTGGTATGTACTTACTCAGGTATGATATCTAACTTAATACCCACAATGACTCTCAAGTAGGTGTAATTTTATAATTTTTTAAAATAAAACAGACTAGGAAACAAATTCAGAGAGGATGAATGACTTGCCAACTGGATCACACAGCTAGAATGGAATGGTACTGGCATTAAAAGTCAGGTTTGTTCAATTCTGAAGTCCATTCTTTCCCTTTATTCCACAGCACAAGAAAAAGTACAGAAGAATGAAAAGTAAATATTCAAAAAATAGCAAATAATCTGCAGTATACATGTAAGGTGCTGGGGAATGGTTGGAAATAAAGTTAATAATAAATGGCTAGAAAGACAGGCTGAGATAAGGTTATAAGAAACATTGTCAGACCGGGCACGGTAGCTCACGCCTGTAATCCCAGCACTTTGGGAGGCCGAGGTGGGCAAATCACCAGGTCAAGAGTTCAAGACCAGCCTGGTCAACATAGTGAAACCCCGTCTGTACTAAAAATACAGCAATTAGCCGGGCATGGTGGCATGTGCCTGTAGTCCCAGCTATTCAGGAGACTGAGGCAGGAGAACTGCTTGAACCCGGGAGGCAGAGGTTGTGGTGAGCCGAGGCTGTACCACTGCACTCCAGCCTGGCGACAGAGTGAGACTCCATCTCAAAAAAAAAAAAAAAAAAAAAAATTGCCTGCTAAGATAAGTAATTTACACTAAAGGCACTGGGAATCTGTTAAATATTTCTAAGTAAAAGCAATATAAGATAATATCTATGTTTAAAAACATAACTGGCAACAGTGTGGAAGACAAAATGAAGGAAAGAAAGACTGAAGGCAAGGAGACCAGGTAAAAGCCTAGGACAAAGTTCAGGAGAAGTTAATTAATAAGCCACCTTCTAAAAATGTAGTAATTGTATTCTGATCCGTATATGTCAGCAATAAAATTTCACACTAATCATCAGAGAAATGCAAATCAAAACCACAATGAGATATCAACTCACACCAGTCAGAACGGCTATTATTAAAAAGTCAAAAAACAATAGATGCTGGTGAGGCTGTGGAGAAAAGGGGACATGTATACACTGTTGATAGAAATGTGAATTAGTTCAGCCACTGTGGCAAGCAGTTTGGAGATTTCTCAAAGAACTTAAAGGAGAACTACCATTCAGCCCAGCAATCCCATTACTGGGTGTATATCCAAAAGAAAATAAATTGTTCTACCAAAAAGACACATGTACTTGAATGTTCACTGCAGCACTATTCACAACAACAAAGACATAGAATCAACCTAAGTGCCCATCAGTGGCTGACTGGATAAAGAGACCCTGTCTCAAAAAAAAAAAAAAAAAAAAAAAACAGAAAAAAAAATTTACCCGTTGGGTACTATGCTCACTACCTGGGTGACAGGATCAATCATAATCCAAACCTCAGCATCATGCACTATATCCATGTAACAGATCTGCACATGTACCCTTTGAATCTAAAATAAAAGTTAAAATTATAAAAATAAAATTTCACATATTAAGCATTTTTTTGATTAGATAATAATTTTACTTCTTACCAAGATCCCTAAAAATATTTTTAACAGTAAAATTGCCATTTAAATTCAGTGCTCTTCACACTTACCATACGTTCTTTCTGAATGTATATTATACCTCAAAATGAAAAGCTAAATAAATGACTGTATCAGGGTGGGTTCATCCTAAACCACAAGCAATCCTTGAGAATATTATGTGCTTTGAAATATTTTTTAAAACTGCCAATAAACTATATTTACATTATAAGTAATATTATATCCATTCAAAAAATAAAAATGACATAATATAAAAACATAAGCATCTACTCTAAAATAATAGCAGCAACAACTGTTTTCATAGTTTTGGGGGAGTTTGTTTTGTTGGATAAGAGAAAGGTGAATGTCACTCAAATTCTGTCTCTACCTTAATTAGAAGGTAACATTTGGCAGATAGAACTATCACTGTTTAAATATGTAGTCCACATACCTCCTTTTACACCAGTGGAGATGAGAATGGGAGGAAGGCCATCTTCAGGAATAAGATTCATTGCACTTCCAACAGGACTTCCGACCTGAGTTATACTCCCAGAGAATAGACAAATATCCGTCTAAGAAAAGCAAATCAATGAAGTGAGCACTACAAAGAATTCAAGACTTTGGCAGGACATAATTAAAAATATAAATGGGAACTTAAGTGAAAATTTGAAATTCATACTTTTTGAAAGATAGCACAAAATACTCATTAACCCGTGGGTTAAAAAAAAAAAAAAAGTAGGCCTATGCTATGAAAATGTTTTCAAATGTATAAGTTTCTCCTTTTGGTACCATCAAATCATGGTAATGACAGAAGAGGCCTTAAAACCTGCATTAAAGCTTCCTTTACCCAGATTTCTTTTGCCATAAGAGAAAAATATTTTTAAAATCTGCAGCGGCTAAAGAAACAAAATTTCAATATTATTTCATAATTTCTTAATCTTTAATACCTTGGGAACTACTTAAGGTCTAATTTATATTGCTTTTAAAAATTAACTTTGAAAACAGTGGTGACAGTTGCAAAACAATGTGAATGTACTTGATGCCAATGAATTCACTTAAAAATTGTTAAAATTGTAAATCGTATGTTATATATGTTAATATTTTTCCACAATAAAAAAGGGAAAAAAATCAACTTTGATAAAATGTCATCATTTTTCATTTACTATGTAATAAAATAAATCTTGAAGTTCATTTTTTTTTTTTTTTTTTGAGAAGCAGTCTCGCTCTATTGCCCAGGATGGAGTAAAATGGCATTATCTACAACCTCTGCTTCTCGGGTTCAAGCAATTCTCCTGCCTCAGCCTCCGGAGTAGCTGGCATTACAGGTGCGTGCCACTACGCCTGGCTAATTTTTGTATTTTTAGTAGAGATGGGGTTTCACCTGTTAGCCAGGATGGTCTCAATCTCCTGACCTTGTGATCCGCCAGCCTCGGCCTCCCAAAGTGCTGGGATTACAGGTGTGAGCAACCGCACCTGGCCTGAAGTTCATTAGTAGGCACATCACATTAGCTATATTTAATGAAGTATAAGATTGCAAAACATGTTGGTTGGCGTTAAATCCACTTAATTATTAAATAGAACATGCTCAAATATCTATTAAAATGATGCTCTCCTCTCTACATTCTCTGTAACTTTTATTTCCCAAACTATACAGATGTATATTCTCTATAACTTAAATATGAAACAGAAGCTTTTAAAGAGTTAAAAGAGGCCAGGTGCGGTGGCTCATGCCTGTAATCCCAGCACTTTGGGAGTTTGAGGCGGGTGGATCACCTGAGGTCAGGAGTTTGAGACCAGCCTGGCCAACACGGTGAAATCCCATCTCTACTAATAATACAAAAATTAGCTGGGCGTGGTGGCACATGCCTGTAATCTCAGCTACTAGGGAGGCTGAGGCAGGAGAATCACTTGAACCCAGGAGGTGGAGGTTTCAGTGAGCCAAGATCACACCATTGCACTCCAGCCTGGGCAACAAGAACAAAACTCCATCTCAAAAAAAAAAGTTGAAAGAAAAATATTTAAAAGCTGTTTTTAACGTGTATAACAATATTAATACGACTGGGTACAGTGGCTCACGCCGTAATCCCAGCACTTTGAGAGGCCAAGGAAGGCAGATTGCTTAAGGACAGGAGTTCAACATCAGCCTAGCCAATACGGTAAAATCCCGTCTCTACAAAAAATATAAAAATTAGCTGGGCGTGTGCCTGTAATCCCAGCTACTTGGGAGGCTGAGGCAGGAGAATTGCTTGAACCTGGAAGGTGGAGGTTGCAGTGAGCCGAGATCCTGCCACTGCATTCCAGTCTGGGCAACAGAGAGAGACTCAGAAAAAAAAAAAAAAAAAAAAAAAAAAGAGTATTTCTAGCAGCTTCATTTCATTCATAATAGCCAAAAACTGGAAACAATTTGAATGGCCACTAACAGGAGAACATACATAAATTATGTATATCCATACAATGGAATACTACTCAGCAATAAATTAATTTTTGATGCATATTGATAAATCTCATAAATATTAAGTTGAGCTTAAAAAGCTAAACAGAAAGCATTATATACTATTGTTTCGATTTATATGAATTCAAGAATAAGCAAAACTAATCTATAGGGACAGAAGAGAGAACAATGGTTACCTTAATGAAAGGAGAAGGTATTGACAGAAAAAGTGCATAAGGAACCCTTATGGAGTGTTGGAGATGTTCTGTATCTTCACCTGATGGTGGTTACATATTTTATATGTGTGTGTGTGTGCGTGTGTGTGTAAACATACACATGCACATATATATAAAACCATGTATAAATTCAAGGTGTTTCCTAAAGATTCATGCTCCTTAGTCATGCATTTTGCTATATATATTTTATACCTGAACAAACATTAAAACTACTTCTTCAAAATATGGCCGGACATGGTGGCTCAGGCCTGTAATCCCAGCACTTTGGGAGGCCAAGGAGGGGAGATCACCTGAGGCCAGAAGTTCAAGACCAGTCTTGCCAACATGGTGAAACCGTCTCTTACTAAAAATACAAAATTTGCCAGGTATGGTGGTGGGCACCGTAATCCCAGCTACCCAGGAGGCTGAGGCAGGAGAATCACTCAAGCCCAGGAGACGGAGGTTGCAGTGAGCTGAGATCATGCCACTGCACTCCAGCCTGGACAACAAGAGCAAAACTCTGACTCAAACGAAGAATAAAATAAAATAAAATAAATATGCCCATGTTTTGCCATATTTTTGTCTCTACTTAGGACAAAGTTTTTAGGACTATACATTTTTAGTGGGATTTCTAAAATTTTCCAGTATGGCATCATATAGGAACTTTATAAAATTTTACTGGCAAACTACTATTAACTGACTTGAAGGCCTGGTACAGAAAATAATCTATTCTAACCTACTACTGAATGGTGCAAAATCCTCCTTTTAATATCATAAGAAGCAGTCAGTTGGTCTCTATTTGAATGCCTTCTGTGAAAAGGCATTTACTGTGGGGCTTAAAATCTAGATGATGGGTTGATGGGTGCAGCAAACCACCATTGCACATGTATACCTATGTAACAAACCTGCAGGTTCTGCACATGTATCCCAGAACTTAAAGTACAATAATAATAATAATAATAAGACATTTACTTCATTTATTGGGCACTTGTTAAGTGCCAGGCACTCTACTAGACCATAAAAATGAGAAAAATATTAATATTTTCTAGTCTGACATTAAAGAGTTTGCTTTCTCTCATTTTACCACATAAATATTAGAGTGTTGCACAATGTGAGAGCACAAAATAATGTGGCTTAGCTTGTCTTATAATGAGCAGAAAATTGTTTCCCTACAACAATTCACTCACTAGACCTTCCTCATTCTTTCAAAAATATTTACAGTTTAAGAACCCATCATACAAACTAAGAGATAGGAGAGAAATTTAACAGAAAGAAAAAAATCGTCACCCTCTTGCCTCAGCCTCCTGAGTAGCTGGGACTGCAGGCATGTGCCATCATGCCCAGCTAATTTTTTAATTTTATATAGAGACAGAGTCTGACTATGTTGCCCAACCTGGTCTCAAACTTGGGGTTCAGGCAATCCTCCTGCCTTGGCCTTCCAAAGTGCTGGGATTACAGATGTGAGCCACTGCACCCAACCCAAACTAATGCTTCTTGATGTGATCCTTTAAGAAATCACCCTCACTTATGTAGGATTGTCATTACTGCCAAAAAATGTTTAACCTGAAACTAGTCATGAGAAAAAAAAAAAACCACACAAATTGAGAGTATCATGTAAAACATGGCCCAAATACTTAAATATTAATGATATAAAAACTTTAAAAAAAAAAAGTAAGAGAACTATTCAAGATTAAAGCAAACCAAAGAAATATGACAACTAAATGCAACTGTGGTCCTTAATGAGATCTTGATTTTTAAAAATAAATTTTATTTAAAAAATTAATATATCTGTGCACACACATATATGTAAAAATGAAAGCTATAGGCCAGGCGCGGTGGCTCACGCCTGTAATCCCAGCACTTTGGGAGGCCGAGGAGGGCAGATCAGGAGGTCAGGAGATTGAGACCATCCTGGCTAACATGGTGAAACCCCATCTCTACTAAAAATACATAAAAATTAGCTGGACATGGTGGCGGGCGCCTGTAGTCCCAGCTACTCGGGAGGCTGAGGCAGGAGAATGGCGTGAACCCGAGAGGTGGAGCTTGCAGTGAGCCGAGATTGCACCACTGCACTCCAGCCTGGGCGACAGAGCAAGACTCCGTCTCAAAACAAAACAAAAAATTAAAGCTATAAAGAACATTATTGTGACAACTGGGGAAACCAGAATTATATGTTAAGTTTCCATCTCATGTGATAATTGTATTGTGGTTATAGAAGAAAATGACTTTTCTTAGGGTACACAAGCTGAACTATTAAGTGGTGAAGTGCAACCAATCCTTAAATGGGTCATAAAAAAAATATGTGTGTACTGTGAAGTGGTAAGTAAATGTGGCAAAATGGTAACAGTTGATGAAGATAGGTGAAGAGTATATGGGTATTCACTGTACTGTTCTTGTAACTTTTCTGTAGGTTGAATTTTTTTCCAAATAAACAGTTGTGGCCAGGCTTGCCTATGGTACCAGCTATTTGGGAGGCTGTGGCGGAAGGATCGCTTGAGCCTGGGACGTTAAGGCTGCAGAGAGCCATGTCTGCGGCACTATACTGGAGCCTGCATGACAGAGTGAGACCTTGTCTCAAAAAAAAACACAAAACAAACAAAAAAACAGTTGGGGGGAATAAAGAAAAAACTTTCTTGACAAAGTCATTGTGGAGATACAAAGAAGGATAAGACATAGTTCTGGCTGTCACCCTCTGCAGCCACAGAAAAATTCAAAAAATAGAAATAGTTGAAGACAGATATTAATATGATTCATTAACTCACCAAACAGGTAAGTCAGCTCTGCATGTCAAAAAATCTAATCTTAACAACATGCAATTTCAATTACAATCAAACTCACAAATTATATAGGATGTAAATGTCTGAAAAAATATTACTTATCATTAATATAAATAATTAGTAACTAACAATTCTATGAAAACATCAGGAGTAAAATTTTTATCCAATCCTGATAGGGTGTGGTGGCTCACACCTGTAATCCTAGCACTTTGGGAGGCTGAGGGGGTGGATCACTTGAGGTCAGGAGTTCGAGACGCAGCCTGGGCAACATGGTGAAACCCTGTCTCTACTAAAAACACAAAAATTAGCCTGGCATGGTGGCAGGCGCCTGTAATCCCACCTACTTTGGAGGCTGAGGCAGGAGAATTGCTTGAACCTGGGAGGTAGAGGTTGCAGTGAGCCAAGATCACGCCACTGTACTGCAGCCCGGGCAACAGAGACTCTATCTCAAAAAAGAAAAAAAAGTATCCAATCCTAATGTAAAATGTGGACTTGGGTTGGCTATGATGTGTCAGTGTAGGTTCAACAAGTGTAACAAGTGTACCACTCTGGTAGAGGATGTTGATAAGCCAGGGTTTTCAACTCAGCTCCTCAGGCCCCTTCATGTTGCCTGCTCTTCTTCACCATGGCACTCCTGAGAGGCTGCCATGGAACCTGGGGAACATGCTTTAAAAACCAATGTAGCAAGGGGACAGAATTCCCTACAGCCCAACTGCTAGCTAAAGTGGAGCACCTGAGCTCATCTGAGAACAATCTTCATTAAGAACCTTTCTCCTGAAAAAACTTCTAAATATACAGCAAAGAACAACAGCTGATTTTACACACTAAGTTGTATCCAAAACCTACAGAGTTCCACACAAAAGCAATTCAACGTAGAAAAAGGCAAGACAGAGGCAGCACAATGCTGAGTAAAGTAGCTATGCAATTTTAGTTGCTGTTTTGTTTTCTTACCTCTGCTGGTAGAGGACTGGTAGTTACTGGCTTGACTGGGTCGTGTGACACAGCCAGGGTTCCTGCAGAGGAAGTTCCATTCATTGTTAATTTGGCTGCATCAGCAACTTCTCCATTGGGCAAGATCCCATCAGCAAACCAAACTCGCCTCTGCTCCCTGGGCTGAGCCACTTGAGGGGCCAGAAAAATAAAACAGGCATCAATGTGACATTGGAAGGTTTTCTAACATCAAAGAAGAGAAGGTCACCAATTCCAGATGTACAAAGAAATCACTACTTGGCAACTTACAATCAGAAACATCAGAAATGTAACTGTATATAAAAGTGGTTATAAATGAATTAAAAATACAAATTTAAATATATTCTTTATTTCTTTAACTTATATGCAAAGAGTAAAATACTTTGCTTTGAAATGGTAAGAGTTCTTAAATACATCTATGATTATGTCACATACTCTGTCCCGTATCACTGACAGAGAAACTAAGGAAAGTGTTCAAGGGCCTCGGAAATAAATTAATAGCATGGTGAAAAAAGCAATAGACATTCACATTTTCTAAAGGTATGAGGTTTCCAAAGAAATTAAACATCTGGTAAAGTGATATGGTACTTTTAAAGGGCAAAAGATGCCCTGAAGAATGTTAAAGAATAATTCATTTATAACAGAAGAGCTGGCACAGATATGTAAGAATCGGGAAGCAAACTGACCAGATCTTTGCCTGAAGTGTAACTGAAGAAGAAAAAGACTGATCTGGTAGTGCAAAAGTAATTTGTGTTTTAGTAAAAAGACAGGGAAAAAGCTGGAAAACTGAGTCTGATGAAATGATCCCTTTAAGTCCAGTTTTAGAAATCAATTCAAACAGCCAAAACACAGAGACTAGGGAAGAACAACAAAAACAACAAATGAAGAGAATAAAGATTTTAAGAAAGCCTAATTCATAAAAATACAAGGAGTATGACTAAGGGATGATCTGAAAAGAGAAAAAATGGGGAAGAGTATGATAATGTCAATAGAAGTCTATGATCTTCAAAAGGGAAGGTGGGTTATTTAGCAAGGGGAAGGGAATATTAATAGATGAAAAGATAAAATTAATGAAGGAAGACTGATTTTAATTACCAAGGGAAACTTGATAAGATCATTTTAAGGAAATAAATGTTATTTTTACTATTCATAATCCCCTGCACTTACACAGTGCCTTTCATCTGACAATATTATCATCATAAAGATATAATAAACCAACGTAAGTTGAGCCTATAATTTTCTACCTATCATATGATATAATCAGAACTAAAGTTCTAGATTTAAAGTCTATGTCCCTCACACAAAAATGTTCATATTTTTATATGGACAGATTAAAAATGAAAAGAGAAAATGGCAATGTATACTCCAAAAAGCAATACTTGAATGGGCTGGTCAGAAAGAAGAACTCTCATTTTTATCACTTACTAAACTCCTACAAAGAACATTAAGACAGGCATGAGGTAGGCTAGGAATTTACAGACTGACTTCAAATTCTGCACCTCTTTTTAAGGACAAGCAGTGTAATTACTCCATTCTTAAGTTGGAGAGGAGACTGACATATATTCTGAGGTGCCTCTAAAATACCAAGCAACACAATATTATTCTCTACTTGCCCAGAAATAGTCTTGACACATTTCTCACCTTGTTGTTCCATTTTAATAACCACCCAAAGAGACTTATCTGCAGTGTTTTTTTAAGACTTGTGCTGTAAAGTCATATCAGCACCTTTTCAGAGGAACTTCGTGAGGAAAAAGAGAGAGAATAGCACATGATCCCCTACCTTCTGCTCCAGGGTGCTTTAAAACTCCCACAGGTACCATCACAGTGGGAGGTGGAGAGCTCAGAGCTCCTGAGGCCTGAGCTTGCTGCAAGGGAGGGATAGTAGAACAGTATTCAGCAGGATTGTTAGGGTTAGGGCTCTGGCTTGAGGCACTCATCATGTTCTCCCAGGCTTGAGCTAAAGCAAATACAGACACAATCAATGTGAATGGATTGCAAAATATGGACATCAAGACCTCCACAATATTGGATAAATAATGCAGCTTCTCCTAATTAATACTCATAGTATGTCTCTCTTCCAGCTAGTGAAGGTATTAAAGAGATAGGTGATTTTATGTAATACAGGAGACCATTTAGCCAAGTAAACTATTTGGTTGGAGCAAATAAGAATAACATGATTTTTTTTTTTTTTTTTAAAGAATTAGATTGGGAGCAGTGGCTCATGCCTCTAATCCCAGCAATTTGGGAGGCCGAGGCAGGTGGATCACAAGGTCAGGAGATCAAGACTATCCTGGCTAACATGGTAAAACCCCGTCTCTACTAAAAATACAAAAAATTAGCCAGGTGTGGTGACAGGCACCTGTAGTCCCAGCTACTCGGGAGGCTGAGGCAGGAGAATGGTGTGAACCCAGGAGGTGGAGCTTGCAGTGAGCCAAGATCGCACCACTGCACTCCAGCCTGGGCAACAGAGTCCATCTCAAAAAAATAAAAAAAGAAAAAAGAAAAAAGAATTATAGGATACTTCTGATAGACTGATAGCAGATCAGTCTGAGTTAAAGGTTGGAGCCTGGCTTCTTTATAGAAGACCAAATATTTCCTTAAGAGGGAGTGAAACAACATCAAACTTTAAGAATTTGAAACTTGGATAGCATTTAGACATTTTTTCATTTAATATTTAATGCATTTTATAAAGTTCTATGAAAAAGCAAAATCAGGGGCTAAAATAGCATAACTCTACTGTATAATTTTAAGTTTCATTTCTAAACTTTTAAGGCTCTTGTTAGTTAAAATAAAATCTCATTAAAAATTTCTAAAGCCTAAAGCTCAGGAGGACACATCTCAATCTTTTTCTGAATTCTGCTTTTATGTAATCATCACCCTGTATAAAAGTATCCATCAGTAACAACCATTTCACATCTTTGGTGTGTCTCAAAAGCACAGGACCTATTTGAACATGAAAATGTGCCAATATCATGTAAGTGTGATCAACCAATATAAATGATCACAAATACATTAAGATTCTGTGTACCCTATAATTTCACTAAATACTGACACATCACCTATTGTCTTTAAAGCAAATAGGAGGAAAGGTGCTACAGAAATGAAAGATACCAAATTTTATCTTCTAGGTTCAGGTGATACCACATGCCCAGAAATAGAAGCCACCCTCTTTTTAAGCATCCTTTCAAAAATCTCATTCAACATCAAAGAATGATCCATGGGATTTGGAATATTTATTGCCTCCAAACTGCAAGACAAGGCTAGTAACAAAAACTATGTTCCTTTGAAAGCACTGGCAGGAAGAGGGGAGGAAGAGAAAAGGAGAAAGGGAAAAAGGGATAGGGAACACTGAAAAGCATCAAATTAAATATTAAGAAAAAGACCGGGCTAAGCCATGCGAGAGGAAAGACGCTGGAAAAACCAGGAAAAGTGGATTACCTTAGGATCCCCTGTTAAGGGCCTCCTTGGCTTAATAAAAAGTAAGTATTCCATGTGAATCCTCTGCCATTTCCTTCATCTTTAGCTATGCCAAGTTAAAAAAAATTAGCTATCAAGTTGGAAGATCTCATCAAATAAAAGAGGTATTAGGTACTATAATTAAGCAGCATGCTCTTATCTGTGAATATGTGCCCGAAAATGAAAGCAGCAGAATAAAAATCATCAATTGAGCAACCAAGTGAAATAACCACTATTTAAAAAGTAACCCTTAAGAGTGGAGAGAATGATTCATATTTGGTCAAAATTGTAAGAATTCAGAAATGGGAGGAAACTGGGTGGATCATAGGAAATTAGAACAGATCAGATTAACTGTCATGCAATAGGTTAATAAGCCAGCAACAGGAAAACATCACCATCAGCAATGCAGACAGACAGAGCAGGAGGGGTCTCAGAGCAGATAAGTTCCAGCCTCCAGGAGGCACACTATCCTGGCACAGGTAGTACTGGTGCTCAAGTTCAACATTTTATGTCTATTGGTAATTATTCCAGCAACCGTACAAAGATGCATTCAAAGAGAAAATACTATAACCTGAACAATTTTAGTGTATCTTTTTACAAGAATACTCAGGGTTTTTAATTAATATGCCCTTAAAATCATTTCCAGTCCAGCAAAAGATGAACACTGGGTAAGTTTTATTTACTTTCCCCGGCCATATTCTTTTTACCACGTGACAACTAGATTCTAAACCATTATACTCATAGCAAATCTAACTAGCATTAAAGAGATAAACGGGCTTTAAAAATGCATTTTCTACTTGGTCCTAGATGCTGAAATAGTTATTTTCAACAAGATGAATGAAACAAGGTGTCGATAAAAACGCATGCTAAGTTATTAAGTTGTTCCTTAGAAAGAGATGGCTTCTCTTAAAAGGAAAATCTCAGCCCAATTTTAACATCTCATCATCTGGTGATCAAAAGCTCCCCATTCCCACTTCACCTTGGTTATTTTATAGGAACACAAATAACTACCTCGCACCAGATTTCCAAAGAACTTCCATTATTCCTGCAAAACTTACCTGGCTTTAGCATTTATTCATTAAATTAGGCATAGGAATTCTGAAATGCTAAGATACTTTCAAAACATGGAAATTTAGCTAAATATTTTCAGTTAAAGTTATGACATTTGAGAAGGTGAGCAACTTGTAAAGAAAGGCAGGGGAAAAAAAGTCTTCTCATCGAATTCCCTTGTTCTGTCTCAATAACTATGAAATCAACCTGTTTTAATACTTACCATTCATTAGCACTGAATGGCAGATTACACACACTCTAGCTTCCTTTCTGTCCATGTATAACAGTTTACATTTCAGGCTACAGCAGGAAGCACAGAAAACCTGTGGGGGGAAAAGAACACACAAAATTTACTTGGGATTACTGTGCAAAGAGAGTGAACCAATACTGACAAATACTGATTGTCAGTGAACCTTATTAAACTACAATACTAAAGTTTCAAAGAAAATGTAGTTCAGGAAGTTGGATAATTCAAAAGCAAGAGTGAGATGACAAGTCTGTCAACAATAAAGAAATGGAAAACGTTGGCTGAAAATAAAAATCTTAGCTAAGATCATGTGGCAAATATACCGTAGTGGGGAAAAAACCACCTGAATTACCCTTGGGCAAGATTTCTATGCACACAATCACCTAACATGGGTATTGAAAGATAGTTACATCTGCTATTTCCGTTTGGAAAGGAATTATAGCAGGATGAAATAAACAAAGATTGGAATTTCTGCGTTTTAACTTCTGTTTGTTACTATCCTTATATGTGGAATAATAACCATACCAGCTGTTTTCACTGTTTTTGCTATGAAGGCCAAGGGTCAATACATACAACTCAATCATAAACAAATGCACTGCTTTAGCTACAGGAAATCACAGCAGGCAATCAAAATCTGCCATGCCAATTTCCACCTTCTGGGCTTGGTTCCTGGTAATCTCACTTCCTTCTCCCTTCTACACCAGGCAACAACAATCTCCTTTGTTCCTGTTATGATTTCTTTTCTTTCCTTTTTTTTTTTTTTTTTTTTTGAGACACAATTTGACCCTGTGGCCCAGGCGGAGTGCAGTGGTGCGATCTTGGTTCACTGCTGCAACCTCCACCTCCTGGGTTCAAGTGATTCTTCTGCCTGAGCCTCCTGAGTAGCTGGGACTTCAGGTGTAAGCCACCACGCCTGGCTAATTTTTTTTTGTATTATTAGAAGAGATGGGGTTTCGCCATGTTGGCCAGGCTAGTCTCAAACTCCTGAACTCAAGTGATCCACCCACCTCGGCCTCCCAAAGTGCTGGGATTACAGGCGTGAGCCACCACACCCGGCCGGATTTATTTTCTTGAGAACTCATCAGTCATTTACTACATAGAGCCTTACCGTGGCAAAAGCCTGTTCCCAGTAGGATAAATTCTACTTCTGCAGTTTTTACAGCCAAGAAGCATCCTATACCTTACAAAGTTGAACCAAGAGATGAGGGGTCATATTAAAGTCTAAGTTAAGCTCGATATCTCCCATCCTTCTATGTATAATTAATATCTAGTTACTATGACTGTTATCAGTTTACAATTTTTATAGGGCTTGACATTCTTAAATGTGATATAGGGAGATATCCCTGTGATATAGGGAGAACAAAGGGTATACATATTATCCTTATTTTCTATCAGAAGAAACTGAGTTTAGATGGTTAAATGACTTCCTCAAGTTCACAGCAAACTATATGACTACTATGCACTTTACATGTGTTACATTTAACCTCAAAAATTCCATGAAGACACTCATTTACAATTAGCAGTTAGGTAAACAGATGAATGTTCCAAAACTCCTATGTTGAAATCTTAATCCCAAAAGTGATGGTATTAGGTAGTGGGGCATATGGGATTAGTGCCCTATAAAAGAAGCCTGAGAAGACTCCTCACCCTTCTGCCCTGTGAAGTTAGAGTGAGAACACAGCTGTCTATAAGGAAGCAGGCCCTCACCAGATACCAAATCTACCGTTGCCTTGATCTTGGACTTACCAGGCTCCAGATTGTAACAAGTAAATCTCTGTTATTTATAAGCCATCCAGTCTATGGTATTTTGTTATAGCAGCCCGAATGGACTAAGACATTAAGTAAAACTACCAGGGTCATACAGCTAGTAAATTACATGATTAATCTGTATGACTGCAATGACTCTGTAGTTAACTACTCTGTAATACTACTTCATACTAAATTACATATTTCATTTAAATTTTGAGTCTTGACTTTTCCTTCTCCCTCACCATGACCACATCCAGTCAGTCATTAAGTCCCGTTAGTTTTTCCTCTGAAATTGTTCTTCCAAAATCACATCTTCTCCTATCTCTAACATTGCTGCCTCTGTTCAGGCTGTTATTATCTGAGGACTAAACGATCATGATGATAACCTAACTGTTCTCCTAATCTTCACATCTGCCTTTCCAATTAATCTTCCACACAAAGACTGAACTTTCTAAAAAATAAATCTAATAATGTTAAATTTCTTAAAATCCTTCAATAACCTTTCTAATAAAGAGACAAAACCAAGAATCCATCATTCACTCATTTATTCCACAAATATATGAACTCTTACTATGTACTGGGCACCAAGCTACCCAATGAGGATGTGGCAGAAAACAAAACAGACATGGTCCTTGCCTTCATGCAATGCAATTCAGGGAAAGGGTTTCAGGTTATAACCTAAAATCAAATAATAACACAAGGCTGGGCATAGAGGAGTACACCTATTGTCCCAGCTACATGGGAGGCTGAGGCAGGAAGATGGCTTGAAGCCAGGAGTTTGAAGACAAACTACACTATGACTGCACCTGTGAATAGCCACTGCACTCCTGTCTGGGTAACATAGCAAAACCCTGTCTCAAAAAAAAAAAAAAAAAAAAAAAAAAGAAAGAAAGAAAAGAAAAAGAAAAAGAAAAACCACACAAGTGAATATAAAATTACGTGTTTCAAAAGTGGTAAATGGTGAAATAAGATAATGTAATCTAGGCTCTAGCCTAGATTGGCAAGGTCAGGGAAGGTTTTATCTAGGAAATGACAAGACATCAAATCTGAAGGATGGGTAAGAGTTTTCTGTGCACAAAGAGGTGCCAAGAAGAGACAGTAATAGTAGAGGAAACAGTATGTACACAGTTCCTATTAGGGGAAGAAGCATGGACCCACCAAATAACTAAAAAAAGTTAATATGGCTTGAGGCCCCAAGAGTTAAGGGATGCATGGAATAAGCTGAGACCAGACCAAGCAAAGGCTCTGTAGGATCTGTTTTGACCTTTTTAATAGAGCAATGGGAGAGCCCTTAAGCATTTTTTTTCTTTGAGATAGAGTCTTGCTCTGTCGCCCAGGCTGGAGTGCAATGGTGCGATCTCAGCTCATTGCAACCTCCGACTCCAAGGTTCAAGCCATTCTCCTGCCTCAGCCTCCCAAGTAGCTGGGATTACAGGTGTGTGTCACCACGCCCAGCTAATTTTTGTATTTTTAGTAGAGATGGGGTTTCACCATGTTGGTCAGGCTGGTCTCGAACTCCTGTCCTCAGGTGATCCACCTGGCTCAGCCTCCCAAAGTGCTGGGATTACAGACGTGAACCACCGTGCCCAGCCCCCACTTGAGTGTTTTAATCAAAGAGAAAGACATGATCAGATCTGTATGGCCACAGTGTAAGGGGAAAAAAAAGGAAGAGAACAAGAATAGATTCAGGAAACCTTAATGAGCTACTGCAATTATTATAAAAAAATTAATTTATGATAAAAACATGAACTTCAGTGACCAACAAATACCTCCAAGGAAATAAGGCAAAGAACTTACATTGGTAAATACACAGAAAAAATAAATAAAATGGCCAACAGATATAGTAAATACCACTCATGATAAAACAAAACAATGAGGTATGTTTTTACTATGAGACTAGCAAAGATTTTTTTTTAAACACTGATAACATCTAACAGTGGTAAGGGTATAGCTCTCATATTCTGCTGGTAGTAATATACGCTGGTAGGTTAATTTGACAATATCTTTTAAAATTGTGTTTATTCAGTATGACTCAGCACACAGTTTTAAAATTTTACCCTACTGAAAACATCCACATGTGCAAAGAGATCTACACAAGAATTATCTCCATATTGTTTATAATAAAAGTTGTAAACCCAAGTGTTCATCAGTAGTGTAACAGCTAATTAAACTGCAATATACCCATAAAATGGAATCCCATTCCCATAAAAAGAATGAGATAGTTCTGTATGTACTGACTGACGTGGAAAAGAAAAATATAGTCAAGTTGGAGGATGAGATTGGAATGAAGTAGGACCTTTTTCTTTTTTATTTTTAGGCACAGTCTTGCTGTGTCACCCAGGCTGGAGTGCAGTGGCACCATTTCAGCTCACTGCAACCTCTGCCTCCCAGGTTCAAGAGATTCTGGTGCTTCACCCTCCTGAACAGCTGGCATTACAGGTGTGCACCACCGGGCTCAGCGATTTATTTTTATTTTTATTTTTTTATTAGAGACGGGGTTTCGCCATGTTGGCCAGGCTGGTCTCAAACTTCTGACCTCAAGTGATCTGCCTGCCTGGGCCTCCCAAAGTGCTGGGATTACAGGCATGAGCCACCACAGCTGGCTATCTTTTTCTCTCCTTTTACTTTATATAATTTTTTAAATGTTGTATTGGGATATTTTTATTTTATTCTGATTAGTTTTTTTGATTATTTTTAAATTAGAAAAAAATAAAATTAGTTGCTTTTATGGGTTGAACTGTATCCCCCACAAATACTTAAGTTGAAGTCTTAACTCCTAACACCTTAGAATGTGACCTTATTTGAAGATAGGGTCTCTACAGAGGTAATCAAAATGAAGTGATGAGGGTAGTCTCCTAATCCAACATGACTGATACCCTTATAAAAGGGGCAAATATGGACACAGGTATACATACAAGAAGAACACCATATGAACATGAAGATGTCCATCTATAAACTAAGGAGAGAGACATGGAAGAGATCTTTTCCGTACAGTACCCAGGAGGAACCAACCCTGCTATCACCTTAATTTCAGACTTCTAATAACTGTGAGATAATAAATTTCTACTTAAGCTGCCCAATTTGTGGTATTTTGCTAACTCTAGCAAACTAATATAGTTGGGAACAGTCAGAAGTAGTGAGTTAGGTTTTGGGACAATAATCTCAAATAAGAATGATTTTTTAAGAAAGAACAAAATATCTTACAAAAAAAAAAAAAAAGCAAGCAAGGGAGCAGCAAATAGAGTAAACACAGAAGAACCCAAGAATATCCATCTTTCTCAATATCCCACAGGCCAAAGAACAGTATAGAGAGATCCTTTACATTTCCAATGGGATTAGAGGAAAGCACAGGAGTTAGCTAGAAAAGTGGATGACTCTTCAAAGCCAGACTATGACGTAGTGAGATTCATAGGTCATAAGAATTAGTATCACAGAGGAGATGGGCAGAATCTAAGAGATTTGAGCCAGGCTTGGAATAGTTTAATAAACCTGAATTTGAAATTACTGGATAATAGTCAATTTGCCTAAAAAGATCAAGATGAAATTGCCTACCATGAGCCAGGTTAGTCGGTGCTTCTCAACAGGGGCACTCTTGGCATTTTAGGTGGGCCAATTCTTCATAGGACAGTACTGTCCCCTGTGCATAGCAAGAAGTTTAGCAGTCTTGGTATGCACAAGTTGCTAAATGACAGTAGCAACCTCAGTCATTCTGACAACTAAAAATACCCCATTATATTCCAAATACCATCTAAGTACCTTCTCCAGTTCTCTAAACTACAGGCTTAGAGTAAAAAAGTAAAGTCAGTTCTAAAAATTAAGAGAATTACGTATTTGCACACCTGAACTTAAATTATACTGCTGAAATATCTTACCATATGCCATATATCTTTATTATCACAACACAGTCTACTGCACTGATTGAACTTATTCTCCATTTCCCCACACTAGAATGTAAACTCCATGGAATAATGAGCTAAATTATTTTTAATACTGGTATCTTCAATGTTGTGTCTAAAACATAGTACTCAGTAAATATTTGCTTATTGCTTCCTTGAAAAGTAAAGTTATTGCATAAATAAATGTATGACTGGGACTGGGCGCAGTGGCTCACGTGTGTAATCCCAGCACTTCGGGAGGCCGAGGCAGGTGGATCACCTGAGGTCAGGAGTTCGAGACCAGCCTGGTCAAACATGGTGAAACCCCATCTCTATTAAAAATAAGAAAATTAGCCAGGAGTGGTGGCAGGCGCCTATAATCCCAGCTACTCAGGAGGCTGAGGCAGGAGAATCACATGAACCCAAGAGGCGGAGGTTGCAGTGAGCAGAGATCCCTCCACCGCATTCCAGCCTGGGAGACAAGAGCGAAACTCCGTCTCAAAAAATAAATACATAAATACATAAATGTATGAATGGAGAGAAACAAACATTAACGTAAACTTTTTTGGGAAGGACTATATGATTCATATCCAAATTCAGAAAATAATTTAGAGCCACTCAACTTTTGCAACAACACATTTTAATCTGTTTATAAGAATGACCTCAAGATTTGTATGCCTAATGGTTACGGCTGACATCATATGGCAGGATCTATATGACCTGCCTAAGTGTAAAGAGACAAAGTAAGGTAATTTATAATATATATTCTACACGATGTTCCAGCTAAGTACTGGTTAAAAGGTTCCATTTGTGTGTTTATATGTAATTTTCTTTAATGCGGTACTTCGGTGTTCCTATTTCAACTTGATTATTCTCTAGTCAGACGACCTTATGGGAATAATTTAAACTCTCTAGGTCTTAGTTTTTCTCACATGTAAAATATAAATGCTAATACAGTATTCCCTTCATAAGGCTTTTATGAAGATTAAATGAGATTATATGTATAAAATGTAGCATATAATAGGTTCTAAATGTATGTTGGTACCTTTCTTATTTCCCTTTCCTTTCCTTTTAAAATTTCCAACTGCAGGCTTTCCACATAACAAATCCTACTGCTAAATCTGTGAACATGCTTTATATTCAAAGTACCACTTTGTGCCTATTTATACCTTCTTACAGTGTGAATAACACTTATTCCTTTGCAATTCTTGAAAATTCAAATCATCAAATGCTCACTTATTTCTTTCCAAATTAGAAAATGCAAAAAATGATGTCCCAGGTCTTCAAAAAGCCCTATAATTATGACAAAAATAACTGTGATGTGAGAATAATAAAAACAGGAGAGGAGAGTACCAATGTCCAGCTGTTCACAAAGACCAGTGAAAGTAACAACTTATAAAAATTGTCAAATGCAAAAGAGTACTTCATCCCTCCACTTATTAGCACATAGCAAAAATCAGTATCATAAGATCTAAAGCAGTTCAAACAAATCCAGACCCTTGCCTCTGTCTAAACACCTGTTTAAACTTCACTGTTATTAATAGAAAACAATAACAATTATCAGAGTCATTTTAAGTGTCCATTACAGAAAGGGTTAAAGAGAGCTCTAATTCAGACTTTCAATATTATATCCAACTGAGGCTGTACCAGCCCAGCCAACATGGTGAAACCCCATCTCTACTAAAAATATATAAATTTGCAAAGCATGGTGGCACATGCCTTAATCCCAGCTACTCGGGAGGCTGAGGCAAGGAAAATTGCTTAGACCTGGGAAGGGAAGCAGAGGTTGCAGTGAGCTGAGGTTGTGCCACTGCACTCCAGCCCGGGCGACAAGAGCAAAACTGTCTCAAAAAAGAAAAAAAAAAAAAGAAGAACCGAGCATGGTGGCTCACGCCTGTAATCCCAGCACTTTGGGAGGCTGATGCGGACAGATCACAAGGTCAGGAGTTCAAGACCAGCCTGACCAACATGGTGAAACCCCGTCTCTACTAAAAATACAAAAATTAGCTAGGTGTGGTGGTGGTGCACGCCTGTTAGCTACTTGGGAGGCTGAGGCAGGAGAATCACTTGAACCCGGGACGTGGAGATTGCAGTGAGCCAAGATCGCGCCATTGCACTCCAGCCTGGACGACAGAGCGAGACTCCATCTCAAACAAAAAAAAAAAGAAAGGAAGAAAGAAAAGAGAGAAAAGCGTAGTATCTCAAACTCAATGAATTAAAAAAAATTTTTTTTTTTTTGAGTCGGAGTCTCCCTCTGTTAACCAGACTAGAGTGCAGTGATGCAATCTCAGCTCACTGCGACCTCCCAAGTAACTGGGACTACAGGTACACGCCGTAATACCCAGCTAATTTTAGTATTTTTAATAAAGATGGAGTTTTGCCATGTTGCCCAAGCTAGTCTTGAACTCCCGACCTCAGGTGATCCACCTGCCTCGGCCTCCCAAAGTGCTGGGATTACAGGCATGAGCCACTGTGTCCAGCCTAAAATTACTTTTTTTTTTTCTTGAGATGGTTTTGCTCTTGTTGCCCAGGCTGGAGTGCAATGGTACGATCTCAGCTCACCGTAACCTCCGCCTCCCAGGTTCAAGCGATTCTCCTGCCTCAGCCCCCCAAGTAGCTGGGACTACAGGCATGTGCCACCATGCCTGGCTAATTTTGTATTTTTAGTAGAGTCAGGGTTTCTCCACAGGTTGGTCAGGCTGGTCTTGAACTCCCGACCTCTGGTGATCAGCCTGCCTCAGCCTCCCCAAGTGCTGGGATTACAGGCGTGAGCCACCTGTAAATTACAGGTGCCTGGCTCTAAAATTACTTTTTAAAAATATGTTTTCCTTCAGACATATCTGTTTTTATGCCCAAGAATAATTTAATTGTAAACAAAGCATAAGCTTGCATTCTATTCTATTCATATGCCATCATAAGCATTTTCCACACTGCCTTGTAATAATTTTTAATGGCTGAAGCAAATGTATGTATTGTATTTAACTTACCAGTAACCTTTTTTTTTTTTTTTTTTTTTTTGAGACATGGTCTCGTTTATCACCCAGGCTGAAGTGTACTGGCACAATCACGGCTCACTGCAGCCTCGACCTCCTGGGTTCAAGTGATCCTCCCAACTCAGCCTCCCAAGTAGCTGGGACTACAGACATGCCCTACCATATCCAGCTATTTTTTAATTTTTAGCAGAGATGTTATGTTGCCCAGGCTGGTCTTGAATTCCCAAGCTCAAGGAATCCTTCCACCTCAGCCTCCCAAGTAGCTAGGACTACAGGCATGTACCACCACATCCATCTATTTTTTAATTTTTAGTAGAGATGAGGTCTCACTATGTTACCTGGGCTGGTCTTGAACTCCTGAGCTCAAGTGATCCTCTCACCTTGGCCTCCCAAAGGGCTGGGATTACAGGAATGAGCCACCACACCTGGCCCAATTTTGGACACAAATTACTTTAAATGTATTTGCTATTTAGTTTAGTAACACTAAAATACACATCTTTTTGTTTACTGCACTTGTTTTAAGAATTATTTACTCAAAAAAGGAATCATTAGCTCAAAAAATTGGAACATACGTCCCCTTTTGTTTGGCAGAGATGAGGTCTTGCCATGTTGCCCACACTGCTCTTGAACTCCTGGGCTCAAGCGATCTGCCTGCCTCGGCCTCCCATAGTGCTAGGATTTACAGGTGTGAGCCACCACGCCCAGCCACACATATGGCTTTTTTTTTTTTTTTTTTAGTAATGTAAAATATGTGAGCTTTATTGCATGTTAAAGAAAGATAATATGACCCAAATTTATCAAAATTACAATAAAATATTTTTAAGCATATACAAAACTGCAAATAACTGATGCTTTTTTCAATAAAGGTACCTGATATACTATTAAAAGACAGGATAAAACAAAGACACGTTTAATGACTTCCATATCATTTTAAAGCCACCTTATTGAACAATACATCATGAAATCTATAGTTGTACATCTAGGAAATTTACCAATGGCGCTCTCTTCTACCGGTGTGTATATTTTAATTTGTCTCATATGGGTGTCTTTTCCATTTTGATGATTGGCTAGAACAGCAATCTATATCATTAACGTGCATGGCTTCCTATGATTATCAGTTAAGGGAATGTGAATCCAGCCACTTGGTTCCACCAATTCAAGTTGCCGAATTTCTTGAAGGTTGTGAAAATTATTTCCTACTCTGGCTGAGATCTTGCTTGGAGTATAGCTTTCATCAGATTTGTAGTCTGCATAAATATATAATGTCTTAACTGTTGTTTTTCTTCTGAATTGGATGTTCACTAAATGAGGCTGGGAGCCATCTGATTGCCAATAAGTTTCTAGATTGTCATCTCGTAACTGATCCACTCCAAATCCTGGTTTGCAAGATGAGAGTGACCCAATTTCTTGTGACCCAATTTCCCGTACTGTTCCAGTCCTTTCCAACTGCTTAGGGTCAGCACCAGGAGGTGTCTTGTTTGGTGTGGTCGTTTTTTAAATATTCTGGCTGCTTGCCAAAACTCAGGTTCTCAGGATCTCCAGCAGCTCTGTGCCACTCCCACTTGGCTTCCTAGGACAGCCTGGGTTCCCCAGCGACCCACGTGTGGCTTTCTAAATGTGTAAATATGCCAGTGTCAATTTCACCAGCATTGAATACTATCAATATTTTCAATTTTTTGTTATATAGGCATAAAATTTTAAAAATTTTAATTTCTACGTCTTAGTATCAAATTAAAATTTCTCCATTGTTTACTAACCCACCTAAACATCTTTTTGCCCATTTATATATTGAAAATGTGATGGTTTTAACAACTAATGTAGATGCTATAAATAATAAAGACATTTTGCTAGTGTCTTTATTTATAGTTTATTTATTTTTATTATTATAAATAATTTATATTATTTTTTATTTTATTTATTTATTATTTATATTTATTATTTTATTTTTTATTTATTATTTATACTTTGCCAGTTGACACTGTATAACCAACTTCTGATTCGTTCCGCCAGAGAATGCATTGATTTAAGACTCAACATGCAACAACAACATAAACTCTGTGTTTTTCTTTCTTTTTTGAGATAGGGTCTCACTCTGTCACCCAGGCTGGAGTGCAGTGGTGTGAGCACAGCTCACTGCAGCCTCGATCACCCTGGGCTCAGGTGATCCTCTTGAGTAGCTGGGACTACAGGCACACGCCACCATGCCCAGGCTGGTCTAGAATTCCTGGGCTCAAGTGATCTGCCTGCCTTGGCCTCCCAAAGTGCTGGGATTACAAGTGTGAGCCACCACACCTAAACTGTTTTCCAAATAATTCTCTTGTTTAAAAAAATTATAATCCAGTGGATTGTGCTTGCCATCAGTGCCTGTGTCACTCTCTGGTAAAGGTGTGTCATTGTTGGCCACGACCTCTGGGCTGAGATGAGCCATGCTCCTGGTGCAGCAGGGGAGCCCAGCCACGGCCAGCACAGTGGTAGCAGTTGGACTGACCATTGCTGCTGCAGGATTTGCAGGCTGTTATGTTTTGCAACCCTTATATAAGGCATATGGAACCTCAAGTAAAACAAATTTTTCGGCCAGGCATGGTGGCTCATGCCTGTAATCTCAGCACTTTGGGAGGCCAAGGCGGGCGGATCATGAGGTCAGGAGATCGAGACCATCCTGGCTAACACGGTAAAACCTCGTCTGTACTAAAAATACAAAAAATTAGCCGGGTGTGGTGGCATACGCCTGTAGTCCCAGCTACTTCGGAGTCTGAGGCAGGAGAAAAACTTGAATTCGGGAGGCAGAGGTTGCGGTGAGCCGAGATTGCGCTATTGCACTTCAGCCTGGGCAACAAAGCAAGATTCCGTCTCTAACAAAACAAAACAAAACAAAAAAACCCCAAAACAAACAAACAACAACAACAAAAACCAAATTTTTCAAAGTCTACCAAAATCTGCCTTCGGTGGTGGCTATTACAGAGGTATGTCTGAACCCGAAATGACAAAATGGAAAGCAGCATTAATAGTAGCTGTAAGCACTACTGCCAATAAAGAGAAAATAAGAGGTGCTCATTGACAAATTACACTCTTAAATCATCCAGGTAGATCTTCTTCTATCATAACCAAAAATCAATGGAGCAAAAGATTTACTAGAATGTCAAGCTAAAAAATGAAGTAAGTGTATGAATTTTAAGTTCATATTACTTTATGTATATGAGTACCAATTTTTTGTAAAAAAAAATGCCTCAGCACTACAACAAAAATGTGACTCATCTAGATTAAATGGATAAACTTCTAGAAACACAAAATCTACCAAGACTGAATCAGTAATAAACAGAAAATCTGAATAAACCTATAACTAGTGGGGAGATTGAATCAGTAATCAAAAACTTCCCAACAAAGTAAAGCCCCAGATCAGATGATTTTGCTGGCAAATTCTACCAAACATTTAAAGAACACCAATCCTTCTCAAACTCTTCCAAAAAACTGAAGAGGAGGAAACACTTCCTAACTCATTCTGTGAAGCCAGCACTATCTTGATACCAAAACAAGGCAAACATATTATAAGAAAACTACAGACCAATATTCTGTATGAATGTATATTGATACAAAAATCCTCAAGAAAATAATAGCAAATTGAATTGAACATATTAATAGAATTATACACCATGACCAAGTGATATTTATTACTGGAATGCAAGGATAATTCAACATATGAAAACCAATTAATGTAATCACATTACCTGAACAAAATGAAACAAAAAACCCCAAATGATCATCTCAATTCTTACAGAAAAAGCATTTAACAAAATTCAACACTCTTTCATGATTTAAAAAAAACTTAAAAAAAACCCCTAGTAACAGAAGTAAATTATTTCGGCATAATAAAGGCCATATATTAAAAACCCAGAGCCAACATCATATGCACTGGTAAAAGACTGAAAGCTAGCCTGGCCAACATGGTGAAACCCTGTCTCTACTAAAAATACAAAAATTAGCCAGGCATGGTGGCATGTGCCTGTAATCCCAGCTACTCGGGAGGCTGAGGCAGAAGAATTGCTTGAACCTGAGAGGCAGAGGTTGCAGTAAGCCAAGATTGCGCCACTGCACTCCAGCCTGGGCAACAGAGGGAGACTCCATCTCAAAAAACAAAAACAAAAAACAAACAAAAAACAACAACAACAACAACAAAAAATGACTGAAAGCTGGCCAAGCATGGTGACTCACACCTGCAATCCTAGCACTTTTGGAGGCCCAGACAAACAGATTGCTTGTGCCTAGGCGTTCAGAACCAGCCTGGGCAACACAGTAGACTTCATGTCTACTAAAAATAAAAAAAAATTAGCCAGGTGTGGTGGTGCATGCCTGTTAGTCCCAGCTACTCAGGAGGCTGAGGTGGGAGGATGCCTTGAACCCAGGAGGTTGAGGATGTGGTGAGCTGAGATCGTGGCAGTGCACTCAAGCCTGGGTGACAGAGTGAGACCCTGTCTCAAAAAAAAAAAAAAGACTGACAGAACTTTTGCTTTAAGATAGAAACAAGACAAGGATATGTACTTTTGCCATGTCTATTTAACATAGTATTGGAAATTTAGCCAGAGCAATTACAAATAAATAAAAGGCATCCAAATTGGAAAGGAAAAGGTAAAATTATCTCTGTATACTGACAACATATGCTACATTTAGAAAACCTTGAAGATTCCCCATAAACACACAAAAACTGTTAGAGCTAATAAATGCGGCAAAGTTTCAGGATACAAAATCAACAAAAAAGTCCGTTGCATTTCTACGTAGTAATAATGAATTATCCAAAAACGAAATTAAGGAAACAATTCCATTTACAATAGCATCAAAAAGAATAAAATACCTAGAAATTAACTTAACCAAGGAGGTAAAATACTTACACCGTGAAAACTACAAAAGACAAAAGATTGCTAAAAGAAATTAAAGAACATATAAATAAGTGGAAAAACATCCCATGTTCATGGACTAGAAGGCTTATTATTAAGATGTCAACAATGCCCAAAGTGATCTATAGATTCAATGCAATCTCTATCAAAACCCCAACCATGTTTTCTGCAGAAACAGAAAAATCTATTCTCAAATTCAAATTGAATCTCAAGGGATCCAGAATAGCCAAAATAATCTTGACAAACAACAACCCCAGAGGACTCATGTTCCATGGTTTCAAAACTTACTACGAAGCATGGTAATCAAAACCGTGTGGTACTGACATTAAAGACAGACTTAAAGACCAATGGAATAGAAAAAAGCCCAGAAATAAACTCTCACTTATATGGTCCAGTAAGTTTTGACAAGAGTGCCAAAACCGTTCCATAGGAACAGAACAGTCTTTCCAACAAATAGTACTGAGAAAACCAGATATCCACATTCAAAAGAATAAAACTAAGCTAATACTATACACAAAAAATTAACTCAAAATGGATAAAAGACCTAAACACAAGCACTAAAACTGCAAAACACTTAGAAGAAAACATAAGGGAAAGACTTCATGACATCAAATTTGGAGATGATTTCTTTGATATGACACCAAAAGCACAGGCAACAAAAGAAAATGTAAGTTGGAGTTCATCAAAATTAAAAACTTTGGTGCATCAAAGGACAACAGAGTGAAAAATCCAAGAATGAGAGAAAATATCTGCAAATCATTTACGTGACAGGAGACTGATATCCAGAATTATATATAAAGAGCTCTAAAACTCAACCGAAAACACAACCCAATTTAAAAATGGGCAAAAGACCTGAATAGACATTTCTCCAAAGATTTTTAATATAGAGACCAGTAAGTACATGAAAAGATGCTCAACATCACTAATCATTAGAGAAATACAAACCAAAACCACAATGAGATACCACTTCACACCTATTAATATGGCTATTATCAAAACAATAGAAAACAAGTGTTGACGAGTGTATTAGTCTGTTTTCACATTGTTATGAAGAACTACTGGAGACTGGATAATTTATGAAGAAAAGGGATTTCACTGGTTCACAGTTCCACAGACTTAACAGGGAGCATGACTGGAAGACCCCAGGAAACTTACAATCATGGCAAAGGGCAAAGGGGGAAGCAAGCACATCTTACCATGGTGGAGCAGGAGAGAGACAGCATGCAAAGGGGAAAGTGCCACACACTTTCAAACAACCAGATCTCATGAGAACTCACTATTATGAGAACAGCAAGGGGGAAATCTGCCCCCACTATTCAATCACCTCCTACCAGGCCCCTCCCCCAACACACGGGGATTACAATTCGAGATGAGATTTGGGTGGGGACACAAAGCCAAAGAAGATGTGGAGAAACTGGAACTCCTGTGAATTGTTGACGGGAATGGAAAATTGTGCAACTGCAGTGGAAAAAGAATATGGTGCTTAATCAAAAAATTAAACACAGGACTACCGTATAATCCAGCAATTCTACTTCTGGGTATATACACAAAGAACTGAAAGCAGGGACTCAAATAGATACTTGTACACTCATGTTCATAGTAGCATTATTGGTAATAGCCAAGAGGTAGAAACAACTGAAGTGTGCACTGATGGTTAAATGAATTAACAAAATGTGGTACATACATACAATGAAATATTCAGACTTAAAAAGGAATGAAACTCTGATACACGCTATGTGATGATTAGTATTAAGTGTCAACTTGACTGGATTGAGGAATGCCTAGATGGCTGGTATTGTTTCTGGGTACGTCCGTGAGGGTATTGCCAGAGGAGACTGACATTTGAGTCAGTGGACTGGGAGAGGAAGACCACTCTCAATAGGGGTGGGCACTATACAATCAGCTGCCAGTGCACTAAAACAAAGCAGGCAGAAGAAGCAAAGATAAGCCTGCTTGCTGAGTCTTCTGGCTTGCTTTCTCTTTTTCCTTGCCAGACGCTTATATCCTCTCCTCCTGCCCATTCACATCAGACTCCAGGTTCTTTGGGCTCTGGATTCTGAGACTTGCACTAGCAGCCTCCTGGGGGCTCTCAGGCCTTAGGCCTCAGATTGAGGGCTGCACTGTTGGTTTCTCTGCTTTTCAGGCTTTCAAACTTGGGCTGAGCCCTACCACTAGCTTCTCCTTCCCGAGCTTGCCAATAGATTATTGTGGGAATTCACCTTCTAACCATGTGAGTTGATTCTCCCTAATAAACTCTTGTATATATACATATATCCTACCTATTAAAGTCATATATATATATCTCCATATCCTATTGGTTCTGTCCTTCTGACTAATACATGCTACAACATGGATGAAATGTGAAGATAGACATAAAGGTACAAGCATTGTGTAAGCCCTCTTATATGAGGTACCTAGAATAGTGAAATTCATACAAACAGAGAGTAGAATAGCAGTCACCAGGCATTAGCAGCAAGGAAAGATGGGAAGTTATTAAGTTTGAGACGATAAAAATGGCTGGGCATGGTGGCTCACGCCTGTAATCCCAGCACTTTGGGAGGCCAAGGCGGGCAGATCACCTGAGGTCAGGAGTTCGAGACCAGCCTGACTAACATGGCGAAACCCCATCTCTACTAAAAATACAAAAATTAGCCAGGCGTGGTGATGGGCACTTGTAATCCCAACTACTCGGGAGGCTGAGGCAGGAGAATCACTTGAACCCAGGAGGCAGAGGTTGCAGTGAGCTGAGATCGCGCCATTGCACTCCAGCCTGGGCAACAAAGCAAGACTCCGTCTCAAAAAAAAACAAAAAGTTCTGGAAATAGTTGTTATGGTTGTACAACAATGTGAATGCATTTAACGCCACTGAACCATATACCCTCAAACCCATATACACTGGTTAAATTTTAGGTTACGTATATTTTACAATAAAAAATTGTGACTAGTATTTAGAATGCATCAGCAGACTAGATATTGAGAGGGAGATGGCTTTCAGGAGAAGAGATGCAAAAAACAAAAAATAGCATGAACTTAGTGCAAACATTTTCTAGCTACATGTGTTTTATCCCACTTTGCACCTAGGTTATCTGTTAATAACATTTGGTACTGAGTGAGAGCCTACTACCTTTCTGCTTCCCAAGGAGTCCAACCAGTGGCCATGTTTTAAAATCAAAGGAAGCCAGGAACAGTGGCTCACACATATAATCCCAACACTTGGGGAGGCCGAGGTGAAGAGGATCCCTTGAGCCCAGGATTTCGAGACCAGCCTAGGAAACACTAAATTTTTTAAAAAATTAGTGGCTGGGCGCAGTGGCTCATGCCTGTAATCCCAACACTTTGGGAGGCAAAGGTGGGTGGATCACCTGAGGTCAGGAGCTCAAGACCAGCCTGGTCAACATGATGAAACCCTGTCTCCACTAAAAATAAAAAAAATTAGTTGGGTGTGGTGGCAGGCACCTGTAATCCCTGCTACTTAGGAGGTTGAGGCAGGAGAATCGCTTGAACCCAGGAGGCGGAGGTTGCAGTGAGCCAAGATCTTGCTACTGCACTCCAGCCTGGGCAACAAGAGTGAAACTCCATCTCAAAAAAAAAAAAAATTAGTTACGTGTGGTGGCACATGCTTGTAGACCCAGCTACCCAGGAGGCTGAGGTGGAAGGATCGCTTGACCTTGGAAGGTCAAGGTTGCAGTGTGCCACGATCATGCCACTGCACTCCAGCCTGGGCAACAGACTAAGAGTTTGTCTCAAAAAAAAAAAAAAAAAAACCAGGAAAAAAAAACAGGATAAAAAAAAATCCTTAAGAAAACTGATCTCTGAAGGTATAAGCCAAAACATTATTTGTCTTAATGTGTTACTAATTCAGATTTTATGAAGGTTATTCTCTGTTCACATCTAAATTCTCAAATGTTAAACAAAAATGACTTCAACTCAAGTTACTCAAAAATAAACTGCAACTTATTTAACACATAACTATTCAAAATAAGAAATTTATATCTAATAAAATAAATATTAGATATTTTTCATCTTTCTTTCTGAAATAGTGTTTAAGGCATTTGTTTTAAAAATTATGGCATAAAGGCCAGGCATGGTGGCTCACACCTGTAATCCCAGCACTTTGAGAGGCCAAGGCTGATGTATCAGTTGAGCCCAGGAGTTTTGAGACTAGCTCAGGCAACACGGCAAAAAGCACAAAATTAGCTGGGTGTGGTGGTGTGTGCCTGTAGTCCCAGCTGCTCAGCAGGCTGAGGTGGGATAATTGCCTGGGCCCAGGAAGTAGAGGCTGCAGTGAGTTGAGATTGCATCACTGCACTCCAGCCTGGGCGACAGAGTGAGACCCTGTCTCCAAAAATTAAAAATAAAAATAAAAATTATGGTATAAATGCAGACATTCCTCTCAGAAATGCAAAGAAAATAACATAAAAATCACCATAAAGAAACCTATTTGTTTTATTCTCTTAACTTTATTTATGGGAAAGAGCATGAGTTATACAGCTATCAAGACTGCGTCAGGGTCCTACCATAACAGTTTCTTCAATGTTAATTAGGTATACCACCAACTATCACACAGGTTTACAGTTAGATAATAAATAAAGCACAGAGTAGGCACTAAACAAATGCTAGCTCTCTTTTGTTTCTAGAAGTCAAAGTCCCTGAGTTTGAATCCTAACTCCACTTACTGGCTGTGTGATTTTGAACAAGTTACTTAATCTTTCTAGGCCTATTTTGTCACTTGTAAATGTGGATTTTAACAGTAGCTAGCTACTTCATAGGGTTGTTATGTGTATTAAATAAAGTCTGTAAGTCTGGATTTAGAAAAGCCTGGCACATGGTAAACACTCAATAAATATTAGTATCTCATTCTCACCACCACCACCACCACCACAATCTATCTGCTTCCCACTGCAGAGCATCTGCAGCTTTGTAACTGTTCATTTCTCATTTCATATCTTTAAGTCATCTACAGAAACATGAGTGGTATGTTTTACCAGGAGGCCCATTCTTTTCCTTTTTTTTTTTCGCTTCTCTTTAGTAAAAAACAGAATACCAAGCAATAAGTAAATGTTCACTGAATGAAACAACAAATAATATGTCATAATTTTTTTTTTTTTTTGAGACAGAGTCTCGCTCTGTCACCCAGGCTGGAGTGCAGTGGTGTGATCTCGATCTCGGTTCACTGCAACCTCTGCCTCCTGGGTTCAAATAATTCTTGTGCCTCAGCCTCCCAAGTAGCTGGCATTACAGGCACCTGCCACCATGCCCAGCTAAGTTTTGTATTTTTAGTAGAGATGGGATTTCACCATATTGGCCAGGCTGGTCTCAAACTCATGATCTCAAGCTATCCACCTGCCTCAGCCTCCCAAAGTGCTGAGATTACAGGCGTGAGCCACTGCATCCAGCTAAAATTTTTTTAAAAAAGAACAAATACATGGAAATAGATAGACAGTAGCACAGACTGGTCCTACAGAACTTTTCTTGCTTCTCCAACCTAAAATGTGTGTATTGCAAATATAATATAACAATCTCACCATATCTCCAAGGACAAATACTGAATCTAACCCATTAAGTCAGGACTGGACTAGATTATTTTTTAATTCATCTAACTGACTGAAAGTTTGATGCCAAGCACAAAGGGCTCTTGAAATTTCAATTCACTATTAGGCTTTACTTTCCCCCTCCAATGTAACTATCTCACTCTCCTCAAACCTTCATCATCTATCCCTATTTCACCCTTCACAATGTTTATATTTTCTAAATGAAGTATGAGCCAATCAGGTGTAAATTCTTCATGCTCTCACCACTAACCTCATAAACCAACCTCTGTCTGGCCCTACCCACTGAAGCGCAAATCCTCAACATGTTGTAGATGCCATCCCTTTGGCCTTCTCAAGGATTTTTCTCTTCCTTTGTTTAATCCTACCTTTCTCCTAAAACTTCTTTTCTAGAGAATCACCCATACCACTACATAAATACAACAGTATTTCCCATCCTCAAAAAGGCATCCATAACCACCATCTCCATCTAATAATGGCTACAATTTTTTTCTGTTTTCATGGCAAAAGTTTCATGAAAAAGCCATCCCCACTTCCTCCCTTCATATTCCACTTTCAACCCATTCCCACCTGGCTTCTGTATACATTGCTCCACTCAATCAGCTTTTTTCAATGACCCTGTTATAGCCAAGTCCAATGGTCCCTTTCCTACCCATATCTTACTGACAGTATTTTATAAAGGTGATAACCCCTTTCACAAACTACATTTCTCTTTTGACTTCCAAGAGACCATATTTTCCTGGTTTTCTATGTACCTCTCTGCTCACTCCTTGGCAACTGGTACTGGGTCCTCCTCTGCTTGACCACAAGGGCTCAGCCCTGAGTCCATTCTCTTCCCTTGGTAATCTCATCCATTCTCATGGCTTCCCACTGTGCTCCTTACACGACCTGCAAAGCTCTACGTCATCTATTCCTTAACTTCCTCATCAGCATTTTTTTTTTTTAATGGAGATGGGGTCTCAGCTCTGCCACTCTGGCTGGATGGAATACAGCAGCTATTCGCAGGCATGATCATAACATGCTCAGCCTATCAAGTAGCTGGGACAACAGGCCTGTGCCACCCCACCTGCTTTCCCATCTCTTTTTATGTGACTTTTCCCTTGTTCACTATACTGGAGTTCCTTCAGCTGGTTGAATAGGTGCCTTCTTAACCTCAATGGCTTTGTCCATGCTGTTCTACTTCCTGCAGCATTTTTCTCTCTGTTCTTTGAAGAACTGACTCAACCTTGATGTGTCATCTATGTCACTTCTCAGATGTCTTCTCATACCTTCTTCTCCCACCCCCATTTTTTATATTATTCCTCCTTATCTCCTTCATAGCCCTTGCCACAAGTCATTTTTTTTTTTTTTTTTTGGTTTTTGTCACTGGCCTAATCTGTACATACCATGAGGGTAGGGAGCACAACATCATTGGTGTAAGCTTGGCACCCAGCACAGTGACAGACAAATAACAGGCACTCAGTGTTTGTTAAATTAATCAATGATCTGAGACTCATTTACTCACTCATTAACAAACATTTATTGAGTACTTCATAGGTGCCAGGTTATTTGTGCTGGATGCTGGATACAAAGACAAATCAGAGGCAATCTCAAGATCTTTACAGCCTAATGGGGAACAAAGACAAAGACAATACTGCGTGATAAGTGCTATGACATGGGTGAGACCACTTTTAACCAATACAGCCTTTTGGAGGGTGTGTAATGGAAAATATTTCCCTGGGTTCAGCTTCACTAGAACCCAAGAGTAATCTAAATGTTGGTTCTGTTTTTTTCATGCCAGATGGCTAAAATCACAATAATTACAAGGCAAGACAGATTTTCATGCAAAGTATGAGGGAAACTGTGAATTGCCATGTAATATTCTAAAGCAGCTACTTACTACTCTCATATCTATTTGTTCCCATCAGTACATAAGTAAATAAGAAACTAGGGAAAGAAACATTTTGGTTTGAATCTGTTCTTAAGTAGGAACAATACATATGACTAATTTAAAATATTTTCCAAAGTTCTTACACCCGTTATATCTAAATTTGATACCATCATCTAAAGATTGAAGGCACTGGATTAAAAAAAAAAAAAGTACTGCTGCATTAAGAAATAGTATTCACTTATTTTTTAATTCATCCAACAACTATCTACTAAGCACCCATATGTTCTAGGGCTGAGGATACAGCAGCAATCAAGGCAGAAAAAATCCTTACCCTAATGGAGCTTAGAACTGAATTGCAAAAACAAATAATAAACTAAGATAAGACATAAATGAAATCATAATTAGAAAGTCAGTAGATCGGTTGGGCGCAGTGGCTCATGTCTATAATCCCAGCACTTTGAGAGGCCAAGGCAAGTGGATCACTTGAGGTCAGGAGTTCGAGACCAGCCTGGCCAATATGGTAAAACTCCATCGCTACTATGGAAATAAATAAATTAGCCATGCTTGGTGGCACATGCCTGTGGTCCCAGCGACTCAGGAGGCTGAGGCAGGAGAATTACCTGAGCCAAGGAGGCAGAGGTTGCACTGAACTGAGATCACGCCACACACTCCAGCCTGGGCAACAGAGACTCTGTCTCAAAAAAAAGATTCCCATGACATCATAAATTCCAATTTATATACCTCTGAATCCCCAATACCTAGCCTAGAACCTTTTATATATTAGACACAATATATGCTTGTTGCAGTAAAGGGAATATAGCTATAAATACTAAGTAATTACTACGTATGCTTAATTTCTACTGAAATGGAACAAACTTTCTTTTTTTCGATATATAACATTATTTGACAAAATCACATCGCTTGGGGTATTTTTCTAATTGCATTCTCAGCATAATCCAATTAGTATCTGTTTATAAGCCCTTTTCTTCTGAGAAGCTCAAGGATTTTTACAGATATTATCTCATTAATACTTATAACATCTCCAAGGTAAATGAGGGAAAAAGATGAAATTATGAATCCATAAGCCACACGAATCCATGAATTCATAAATTCCACAAATTCCACTCAGCAAAAATTCCAACCATTTTGCAATTTATGATGCATTTTGTGCATCATTTTCTTTCTGAATCCATCTAAGGTACCTATTTACTCATTATAACTGGATGTGCTGGCCTATACCAAAAATGTTTTCATTATTTACTTAAGAAAGCAAAAATTTCAGAAAGTGTTACAGTAAGCAAAATACAGAACAACATAAAAATGATGAACCTAATCTCCAAATAGTACTTCAGCTAACAACAAGAAGACTGGAAAATATTTAGGAATTAGACACATTATTTTCTTCAAACTTTAGCAATCAGAAACCAACAAGCCCAGTGTCAGCTTTAGCTTCTTTCTGCTCCCTGTAATTTGGTTCTTTTGTGCTAGGATCTTCTAGTAAACCTTAGTGACTGCCCACCTAGGAACCATTTTCCGCCTCTCCTTTTTTTAAAATAAATTTTATTGTATACATTTAAGGTATACAACATGATGTTATGAGACACATCCAGATAGTAAAAAGGGTGCTATAGTGAAGCAAACTAACCTATCTATTCTCACAGTTACCCATTTTTGTGGCAAGAGGAACTAAAATCTACTCATTTTGCACAAATCCCAAATATAGTATGATTTTATTATGCATAGTCCTCATGTTGTATATTAGACGTCTAGACTTACTCATCTTACATATTACTACTTCCCCTTCTCCTTTGTTAACAGAATCCCACTTTTTTTCAGGCAACATTGTGCTCAGCCCCAGGAGATAAATCATGATTGATTAGATAATCCCAGTTCCCTTTGCCTGTAATTGGTCATGGTCTAAAACTGGCCAATAAATTAAAGGAAGTTGCTGGAGGTCCCTTCCTCCCTGATAAGTGTGTGGCAAGAGTAGAGTAGGCTCTTTTGCCCCCCAGCCAGTTTCTTTGTGCTTAGGAAGTTGTCAGGTTGAGACCTGATAATTAGAACTGAGATAGTATCTTCTGACATGAGCGGAAGACCAAGAGAACTTCCACGATCCTGTCTCTGCACCCAGACATAAATCACTGAGTCTCATAGCTTCTGTTTACATGAAATAAATGTTATTTTCACCTAAGTCACTGGGGGTCAAACACTCTGTTCCTTGAAGTTGAAAGCACCCTAATTAATACAGATGGACCAAGAAATCAGGCAAGAAGGGAGGTAGAGATTAATCATTGAGCACTATGACTTCTGAGATCTCATTTAATCTTGACAACAGCCCAATAAAAGTTATTAATCTTTTTTGGTTTGTTTTTACAGATTATAAAACTAAGGCTTAGTAAAGTTATATAATAGTAACAAAGCTGAAATTTTATTCTAGACCTGACACCAAATCTCAAAAATATAAAATCTCCTTCCTTCCTTATTTACAACTCTAAACAAACAAACAAACAAAAAAAGATGTGTTTTTAGCTAACAAAATTTGGGGAGAGCTAAGGAATATTCTTACAACCTTGTCATAAAAATCTACAGACTTCAACTCTACTTTGTATCAAAGTTATATGGGAGAAAAGACAAAAATATGTGTGCATGTGTATAAAGAGTTCCAGAATGTTTTGTATAATGGCAAAAATCTCACAGAAAAAAGTGGGATAGATTCTACGTATAATATTTTTCAAAAATTAAATGTAATTTTTATTTTTATTTTTGTATTTAAATGTATTTTTCAATAAATAATGCAATAAGTTAATGACAAATATTTCCTAAACTGAAAGAATAACTTCCTTATTTCAAGCTATTACATTAACCAAGTAGCTATCAATACAGAAACCACAAAGTTTACACTTCCTCAATTCTCATCTCTTCATAAAAACTGATTCAGCATAAATCATGGCAACAAAAAAAAATTACATATACTATCTAAGAATCAGTGACGTCATTTTTTATATAGAAATTTACTAGAACTGGGTTTTCAAAAATGCTATTTATGTCAACCCAACCAGACATATATTCACCTTACATTGCCTTTATTACTATCTAATACAGCATTACAAAATGCGCATGCCCAATTTCTGAGCGTATACATGCCAACTTACCTTCCCACATGCTCTGCAGTGATGCCTCCTTTTGGTGAATGTAAACCTGGCTTCACATTTCATGCAATTTGGAGCCTGAGAATCCGGTACCCATACTGGAGCCACCTCACCCAGAGTGGTGAATGGCTTTCTGGCAGAAATTCCAAACTGACCAGCTCTGAGATCATTATCTGGGCTATCTGGAGCTAATGTAAGGCATGGTCTACTGGAGATCTCAGCCTCATAACTTTCTAAATGTTCCCCATTTGTATCAACATTAGAGATGTTTCCCAAAGATGGACTGCATACATTGGTTGCTGAGTTTTCCCCTAATTTTGCTTTCCCAAGAATATCATTTTTATTTTTAGTATTATTTCCACTGTTTGCAGGAAAGTCATTTTGTAAATGGTCTGATAATGGCTTTGGAATTTGAAGTTTAAGATTAGAAGGTTGCTTGGGTCTTGCACCACCAAAAGGAACACTGATATATGGCAGGCTTGCTACTACCTTGGGGGAAGATTGCCCAAGCACTGATGGAACTTGACTACAGAAATTACGTAAATAATTTTTCTTCATTAGGTCACCAGTACTGTTTAAAAGTAGTCCGCTCCCTTCTGTAGCCTCATTTCCTCTCTGTTCATAAATATTTGAGTAGCATTCTGACTTGCTTTCCTCTATTTCTTTTTCTTCTGTTACTGAATCTTCTTTGGAGGGTAAAGTCTTTGGAACAAAAGAAACACCTGGGCCTTGCATTCCATAGGAATCACAACCATTAGATAGAGAACTTGCTGCTGGTGTATCTATAACAGTGGAGAAATCACATTCTTCACTTTCACTGATGCAAGTTCCTTTTAAATCTAGACCTGCATCTGCCAATCCAACACACTGTCCTCCACTATCACCATTAGTGTCCTCAGGCTGACTAATCTGTAGAAACTTTTCCTTTTCTTCGTTTACTTGGCTATCATTCATCTCATTTAGTTTAGTCAACTTCCAATTAGTCATGTCCTGAGATTCAGAGAAATGCTCTGTCATATTAAGGAATTCTGCAGTGCCAAGAGTTTCTTCATGTTCATAACCTTCATTTTCATCAGCCCTAACTTCACTAGGCACAAGGCAATCTGAACACTGTTCACAGTCATTATTCCTTCCAGACCCACTAGGCACGTCTGGTTTGAGAAGCAAAGGTAAACCAGACCGAAGGGATTCTTCAGTTGTGCTCTCCTGTACTGGCTCTTTTTTCATCAAAATCCCCTCACTCATGTGGGAAAAGGAATTTGGACTCCCTAGATCTGTCCTAGGAGAGCTGATTTTGCCAGTGAGGTCCTCATCTGGTATATAGTTCTCTTGCTTTTTAATAGCAGGACCTCCATCTGTTCCCTGGGATGAGATTACTGAATCAACCATTAAACTTGTAATCGCAGACATGGAGGGGTCTCTACCTATACTTCCATCATCCTTTGATTGTGAAGGGGAACAGACACTGGCTAGACTATCAGATGAAGTAGGACACAGATGGTTGACAGAACTCCCCTCTATTTTCGGTCTATTCAATGGATCCATTTGTTTCTCTGAGTTCATATCTTTTTCAGTGGACTCATTTATACTAAAACTAAATTGATCAGTTTGTCTGTTTTCATTATCCAGTGAACAGCTAAAAGCATCCATAAGGGATTGACTATTATAATTATTACAATCCTGTAAATCGTTTTGTAATGTCCTTTTATCACAGTTATGCATGACGGCTACAACAAGAACATTCTTCTCATCTGGCAGACAAGCCAGGTTTCCACATTTCTTCTCTCCCACTTCAACAGCACTGCACTGATCATCCCGACTACAGTTTCTCTTAATTAACTGATCTTCTGCAACAGCATTTTCATCAATCCACATTGTGGCAATCTCTGGATTTAGATTACAGTCCTGTCCATTAGCACAATGATCCTCTTCCTCTGTGGTCAGGGGAGCTGAATGAGCCAGGGAGAAGACTTTCAGTTGTGGTTGTGACTCATTAGAAACTGCAGATTCATCCGTAGGGTTAAATGACAGCCGGTGAGAAGGGGGATCTAGAATCTTATTCCACTTTGTATCCAATAAAGTAGAAGAAACTGTTTCATCTGGAAAAAAATAAGTAATTACAATAAGTTTGCTTGTAACACTGGAAAAGCTTATGACTAAGTTAATAACATTTCTAATTATCCTTTGAAAATTAAATATTCCAAGGATATTAGATTTCTAATTTGGGGCTAAAAAATAATATATTTTAAAAAATATATTTCAGACAATTCTCTGCAATTATACGTCACCAAATGGTAGTATCTCAGACTATTCCAAACAACAGAAGAATTCTACCTCAATCTAGTAACATAATTAAACTGACCCACAGGTGAATGGGACCCAGAAAAGGGGAAAGCACCCTTGGATTGAGCAAAGCCAGGACAGGTGCTAATTTAATGGATTAGATGGAAAAAATATTAGAACAGTGGCTAGGATAAGTAATTAAGCAGGAAGGAAAATGAATAAATTTTCTGTAGAGACTGAATGCTCTACAATCTATATCATAATAGGGATGTAGGTTTGAGAGATATACCCATTTGCCAAAACTGGACAGTTAAGATCTATGCATTCTAATGTATATAAAGTTTACCTTTTAAAAAGCTGTAAAAAAATAAGAATGAAGCAGGGAGTGAGAAGGTGATAAAGGTATAAATGAAACAACATGGCAGCATATGAAATGCTGTGAAAGCTGGATGATGGGTACACTGGGGTTTATTATACTTTTTACTTAAAAATATTTTAAATTTGCCCAACACATGTTAAAAAAAACGTTTGCCACAGTATGTGAAATTCTGCTTGTAACCATGTCACAATACGTTACTAATCAGGTTCATATTTATATTATTATCTGAGGACATTGGGCAGGCATGGTGGCGGGTGGCGGGAATCCCAGCTACTCTGGAGGCTGAGGCGTGGGAATTGCTTCAGCCAGGGAGGCAGAGGTTCCAGTGAGCACTGCACTCCAGCTTGGGAGACAGAGCAAGACTTTCTCAAAAAACAAACAAACCAACAAACCAACCAACCAACCAACCAACCAACAAACAAAAGAAATGAATCTTAAGTGGACATTTCTACTGATGCTTGAGAATATATAATTAACCATTTAGGCAGTTGTGATGTAAATAGTTTTAAATGTATCTTTACTTTATTGGGCAATCAATATGGAACGAGCTACTTTTCTTAGTTTAGGAAATGCAAGCACATTTCTTGACCATACATTCATTGTATAGGGTAGGTAAAGCTCAGGTTCTAGTGTCACACTGCCTGGATTCTAATCCTGCCACTTGTTCGCAAGATAACTTTGAGAAAAGTGCTTAACCTCTCTGTGCCTCTATTCTCATCTATAAAATGGCAATTAGAAGGTCTGTGGGGGCCGGGTGCGGTGGCTCACGCTTGTAATCCCAGCACTTTGGGAGGCCGAGGCGGGCGGATCACGAGGTCAGGAGATCGAGACCACGGTGAAACTCCGTCTCTACTAAAAATACAAAAAATTAGCCGGGTGTGGTGGCGGGCGCCTGTAGTCCCAGCTACTCGGAGAGGCTGAGGCAGGAGAACGGCGTGAACCCGGGAGGCGGAGCTTGCAGTGAGCCGAGATCGCGCCACTGCACTCCAGCCTGGTGACAGAGCGAGACTCCGTCTCAAAAAAAAAAAAAAGAAGGTCTGTGGGATTTTAAGTATCTGGCATTTAGTGCTAAAAAATGTTATTTCTTCCCCTGTATTATTATTAATTAATATTACTATCATTTAGTCATCAGACCTGGTTTTATTTTTTTAAATACTGCATCCTCTTATATCCCCACATTCTCTATACCACATATGCAAACAGATTCACCAATATAAATTCTCACCTTCATTTTGTTCAAATTCATCTAACACCTTGTCCAGGTTGTAAGCTTCTGCTTGGAAGTAATTCTCCATCGGTGAGGAAACACCACTTAAGAGACTTGTTTAAACCTAAAAAGTAAATGCGTATTACATTTTGAGTTACTGAAATATAATTTATAAATCTTAAGTATATACACAAGGATAAAATCTCTTATAAATCTTTCCAGGTAATGGTAAACTATAAAACCTGGTATCGCACTGGATAAATTATAAGATCTTTAAGCTAAAAAATTCTAAAAACCTGTAAGCTGACAATCAACAAAATATAACTAAATATAAAAGGCTGACTTGGTGATCATTTCATGCTTCAACAGACAGATTTCAGATGCTGGGAAAGGAATCATTGTTTGGTATAAAATTGTGTTTCTGTTAAAGAACAAAGCTTACAGAATTTTTTCCAAATGGGAAATGACAGGAAAGTTTAAGTACAGGAGTAAGGGATACTAGTTCCAAAATGCTAATGATGACTCTGACCTGGTTATTCCTTTTTTTTTTTTTTTTTTTTTTTTGAGACGGAGTCTCACTCTTGTTGCCCAGGCTGGAGTGCAATAGCTCCACCTTGGCTCACTGCAACCTCTGCCTCCCGAGTTCAAGCAATTCTCCTGCTTTAGCCTCCCAAGTAGCTGGGATTACAGGCAAGCACCACCACGTCCAGCTAATTTTGTATTTTTAGTAGAGACAGGGTTTCACCATGTTGGCCAGGCTGGTCTCAAAATCCTGACCTCAAGTGATCCACCCACCGCAGTCTCCCAAAGTGCTGGGATTACAGGCATGAGCCATGCACTTGGCTCTGACCTGGTTATTCTTGTAACCCTCTTCAAGTACCATTTCTAAACCATTTCTTTAATGTTAATCGATCCAAAAGCATCCTCGGGCATACACTAGATGATACACTAGGAGTGTCAACGACTTAACAGATGCTAAGGGCACATAATAGGTGTTAAGTAAATGCTACCTATTATCTCCTTTTTTCCATCCATTACCATGATCTCCACACCTATTTCCTTAGTGTTTCAAATTTTTCTTTCCAAACTGAAAATTCTGCTTGGCTTCTTATTGATATAATACAGGCAGGGGAGGTCAAATTACAAATTCTCCAAAAAGTCTGAGTAAGAAACATGAAGAAGAGAGAAAATCAGAAATGTAATAGCCTGTCTTTGTAAACTTTAAGTCAAATATAATAAGTGATGAACTTTCTTTGACTTACTAAGGTAGTTTCTTCTTCTCTGAGGTATATAAAAGTGTCAATGATATTTCCCTCATTTTACAAATACAAAAACAAGCTCAGGGAATTTAACTGACTTATTCAAGTATTTCCCGGCCAGGCGTGGTGACTCATGCCTGTAATTCCAGCACTTTGCAAGGCCAACGTGGGTAGATCACCTGAAGTCAGGAGTTTGAGACCAGCCTGGCCAACGTGGTGAAACCTTGTCTCTAGTAAAAATACACAAAAAATTAGCCAGGCGTGGTAGCGTGTGCCTGTAGTCCCAGCTACTCAGGAGGCCGAGGAGGGAGAATCACTTGAACCCGGGAGGTAGAGGTTGCAGTGAGCCGAGATTGCACCACTGTACTCCAGCCTGGACAACAAGTGTGAAGCTCCATCTCAAAAGAAGAAAGACTATTTTCCCAAGAGTATTAACTTGGTTAACATTTATAGATTGGCTCCTATTAGGTTATTTAAGTATAGGTAGGCAAATAAGCTACATAATCTGTGAATGATTTTTTTCTGGAGACGGAGTCTCACTCTGTCACCCACGCTGGAGTGCAGTGGCTCGATCTCAGCTCACTGCAACCTCCCCCTCCTGGATTCAAGCGATTCTCCTGCCTCAGGGGCTACAGGTACGTGTCACCATGCCTGGCTAATTTTTGTATTTTTAGTAGAGACGGGGTTTCACCATGTTGGCCAGGCTGGTCTCAAACTCCTGACCTCAAGTGATCTGCCCACCTCAGCCTTCCAAAGTGCTGGGATTACAGGCATGAGCCACTGCACCCAGCCCATAATCTATGAATTTTTTAAATATCTATCTTTGTTGTCTAATTATTTATAGGTCAAAATCATTTTTATATGCATGCCATTTCAGATAGGTTGCACATTTAATCTGTCTACTAATGCTAAGAGCAAATGAAATTTCTCACAACACACAATCTGACACATTCAATATACATCTACAATATTTAACAGCATTTTATGGTCATTATAAAAATATTAGTAAACAAATAACATATTTACCTACTGCATCTACTATATGCATCTATACGGTAATCAAGTCTCAGATATCATCCCTAACATTACAAAGCC
This sequence comes from Symphalangus syndactylus, assembly GCF_028878055.3. Taxonomy (NCBI): domain Eukaryota; kingdom Metazoa; phylum Chordata; class Mammalia; order Primates; family Hylobatidae; genus Symphalangus; species Symphalangus syndactylus. Next base: position 41,740,617 of record NC_072434.2, on the reverse strand, counting down.
TATAATTTAGTCAACAGTAAACAAGGCTAAGTAAGAAAATTTAAATAACAAATGATTTTAATAACTCAGCACAGGAGATAGCAAGTGATTAATCTGTCAGATAAAATTAACAGATAAGTGCTACAGAATAAGTAGTACAGAAGTTCAAGAGGTTATTTAAGTTCATCATTCTTCATTTGATCTTTTTGCTCAAATATCACTTTCAAAGGGAAGTGTTATGTGAACCCCCAGAAAAGGTGATGGCTCCCCTTATAAGGGGACAGATAGAGACAGGAGGCAGCCAAGGGTACCCCAGCAAAACCCCACCTTCAAGTTTAAAACAGCATGAAGGCCGAAAAACCGAACTGCCCATCCTGTATGAAGCCTGCCCTTTTCCAACTGATTTTTTTTTTTTAAGTTCCAGGATACACGTGCAGAACACGCAGATTACATAGGTATATGTGTGCTGTGGTGGTCTGCTGCACCTACTGACTCATCCTCTAAGTACGATCCCCACCCCCGCAACAGGCCCTGGTGTGTGTTGTTCACCTCCCTGTTGGATTCTTTCTGAATGCCCACCTGTGCACTGTGCACTGGGAGGTCGGGGTGGGGCCTTGGGAAGTTCACTCCGTTTGCCTCTCCTGTTCCTGTGCGGTAACATGGGATTCAATCTGTGAGATGGGGGCCTGTTAACAGGAACCCCTCTCGCTTTGCTGAGTTTTTCCTTTTTTGCCTTCCCCCTCACCCTTCAAAGTGTCTGTGAGCCTCGGCAGGGTGCGGAGGCTCACGCCCGTAATCCCAGCACTTTGGGAGGCCGAGGCAGGCAGATCATAAGGTCAGGAGATCAAGACCATCCTGGCTAACACAGTGAAACCTCGTCTCTACTAAAAATACAAAAAAATTAGCTTGACGTGGTGGCGAGCGCCTGTAGTCCCAGCTACTCAGGAGGCTGAGGCAGGAAAATGGCGTGAACCCGGGAGGCGGAGCTTGCAGTGAGCTGAGATCACACCATTGCACTCCGGCCTGGCCGACAGAGCAAAACTTCGTCTCCAAAAAAAAAAAAAAAAAGTGTCTGCGAGCCTAATCTTTCCTGGTTGTGTGACAAGAACCCGCTTTTTCTACAACAATAATCCCTCATGGCACCCCATTCTTGGTCCTTAAAATATTTATCACCATCTATAAATACACATCAGTGTGATTATTTGTCAATCTCTCCCACCAGACTGTAGGCACCACAAGGGCACCCACCAGACTGTGTTCACCATGTATTCCTGGTGATTCACATAGAGCCTGATGTGCTAATGTGGTATCTATTTCAATTAATACTTGCGGAATGAATAAATGAACAGGGTATAAGCAGCTGGTCAATAAGTTGTACTGAATTCCAGTTATAACAACTGATTCAAACAAGCATTAAAAAGGGATGCTAAACTATTAAGTAAATTATTATTGGGGAAGAAACTATTCACAGTGCCTCACATTATCATTCCACAGGTAAATCACTAATTTCAAAGAAGGAAATGTATGTTTACAATGAAGAGATATAGCAATCATCACCTTAGCCAAATGATTTAACTCAGTACCACCACAACAGTTTAACAAGCTGACATTATGCACTTTCCAATATGATGCAATGAGAAATATAAAACATCACCTATACAGTATTCTTGCCAAAATATTTAGCCGATTTAATCACGAGGAGACAATAAGACAAATCTAGAATGTGAGGCATTCTATATCTGATCTGAACTTTCCAAAATATTAAATGTGGCTGGGCACAGTGGCTCACATCTGTAATCCCAGTACTTTGGGAGGCTGAGGTGGAGGATTGGATCACTTGAGCCCAGAAGTTCAAGAGCAGCCTGGGCAACATCAACAAAAATAAAAATAAAAATTGGCCAGGTATGGTGGTGCAGCTACTCAAGAGGTTGAGGTCGGAGAATCGCTTAAGCCCAGGAGTTCGAGGTTACAGTGAGCTATGACTGCACCACTGCATTCTAGCCTAGGTGACAGAGCAAGACCTTGTCTTTAAAAAAAAAAAAAAAAAAAAGGAAAAAAGATTATTCTCAACTAGAACAGACAAAATATTAAACAACCAAGTGTCAGGCACTGACTTGATTCTGGACCAAGAAAACACACAAATACACACACACAGCATAAAATAACGTTTTGAGAACAATCTCAGAAGAAATTTGGATATGGACGATACATTGGGTGACACATTGAATTAATTATCATTTTCTTAGATGTGATAATGGCATTCTGATTTTGTAGGAGAATGCCCTTACTTGTTCTCTTAGGAGATGCCTGCTGAAGTGTTTAGGGAAGAAGCATTGTGTTGTCTGCAACTAACTTTTAAATGATGTGAGAGTGTATGTGTGGGAAGGGGAGAAAGGTGTGCAAAAGGGACAAAATGGTAAAAACTGATAACTCTAGCTGAAGGATATATGGGTCTTAATTGTTCTAGTCTTTCCATTTTTCTGCAGGCTTAAGATTTTTTAAAAGAAAAAAGGGCACACTGAGCTGATGGGTGGTAAACATTCCTTCCTACTCTAAATAAAAAAATTCTAGACAAAACTAATTATTTTAAAGAGTTTAGCACTTTGGGAGGCCAAGGTGTGAGATCGCTTGAGGCCAAGAGTTTGAGATCAGCCTGGACAACATAGTGAGACTCCGTATCTACAGACAATTTTAAAAATTTGCTGGGTGTGGTGACACATGCCTGTAATCCCAGCTACTCATGAGGCTGAGGCAGGAGGATTGCATGAGCTCAGGAGACGGAGGTTGCACTGAGCCACGATGGCAGCACTGCACTCCAGCCTCGGCAACAGAGTGAGACCCTGTCTCAAAAATAAATAAATAAGTAAAATTCTAAATAAAATTTTTTAAAAGAGTTTAAACAGTCAAATTCAAAAGCAAGAAAGAGAAATACACAGATGCCATAAACCTAGAAGAAAAGCAGGAACTAAAGAGTGGCAGTCCATAGGAGTATCAAAACTAGACAGCAACCTTTAAGCCTGGGTTTTGAAAGGTAGCAGGAAGAATAAGAATTACTGGCTGCAAACATAGAAATTTATGCACCAGAGGGGCCAAACTGAGCTTTCTACATGAAGCCAGGAGCTACAGAAAAAGTCCCCTCCATGGTCCCAAGACTCAGCAATGGAGCAGGATGGAATAGAGTGCCAATAAAATCAACCATGAGAAATTAGAATTCCTAACCTAGTCCTCACTCAGGAGAAAGAATGATATTAAGTATTCTCATCCAGGAACATAACAGGGTTTGTCTTTATGCTAACCCCGCTCTTCCTATGAGTTTTAACAATGTTTTTAACTTTAAAAAGTCATTAAATATCGGATAGTCAGGGGAGAGGGTACATGCAACTACAAAGGAGTAGCAATAAGGATCTCTGGGGTGATAGAATTATGCTGTATCTTAACTCTGATGGTGAATACACAGCTGCAAAGAAGGCTGACTGGACTGCGACATCACAGCTGCAGCTACTATAGAAGGGAAAAATGGATTTTTGTGACTTTGGTGGATAACTGATAGCTTTTGCTACAATGGGTGGAAACTTCCTAAAAAGGCAATGCCTGAAGGATGAGATTTTGGCAAGTGAAGGCAGAAAAGGGCACTCTCTTCTCACACTCCCATGTAAAAAGGCTAAAGGAGGAGAAATAGCTTGCCAACTGCAGACTCAGAGTTTTGGTGAAGAAGGCATTGCTGCCAAGTACCTCTGCTCCATCCTCAACTGAAGAGAAAACGGGCTCAGTTTCCTATTAAACACTGCTGGTCCCATGCCTTTCCTTACAGCTTACATGGAAAAGTCAGATAACTCAACCAGAGTATGCAACATTCCATTAGTGAGTAGTGTAATCAGTTTTTGTAACCTTTCTCACCTATATACCCTCCACCATTTTCTACCCCTTCTGAAAGGAAAATCTTGGGGCTCCAAAATCACTAAGCTAAAGGGAAAAGTCAAGCTGGGAACTGCTTAGGGCAAACATCCCTCCCATTCTATTCAAAGTTACCCTACTGCTCAATGAGGTAAATGCGCATCTGTTGCCTCCTTTGGAGAAGCTAATCAGAAACTCAAAAGAATGCAATCATTTGTCTTTTATCTACCTATGATCTGGAAGCCCCCTCCCTGTTTCCAGTAGTCCTGCCTTAGCTTTGAATTGTCCCGCCTTTCCGGACAGAACCAATGTTCATCTTACATATGTTGATTGATGTCTCATGTCTCCCTAAAATGTATAAAACCAAGTCGTGCTCTGAGAACCCTGGGCACATGTTGTCAGTGATACAGGAGTTAAGAAGAAATCACTTACGCAGATAGTAAGGGTATGAGAGTCCTGGGTAAGGCTTTTCTTTTTAATGAAAAGCTGCCCCAAATCATTTTCTTTTTTCTTTTTGAGACAGAGTCTCACTCTGTTACCCAGGCTGGAGTGCAGTGGCGCGATCTCGGCTCACTGCAACCTCTGCCTCCCAGGTTCAAGAGATTCTCCTGCCTCAGCCTCCCGAATAGCTGGGATTACAGGCTTGTGCCACCATGCCCGGCTAATTTTTGTATTTTTAGTAGAGATGGGGTTTCACCAGGTTGGCCAGGCTGGAAATCATTTTCTAACAAAGAGCAGTCTGTGAAGTCGAGCTGCAGACATAAACAAGCAAGCTGGGAGCTTGCATGGGTGAATGCCAGCAGGAACTAGGGACTAGACATGCTCAAGATGGAGGCTCCATCTTCCCTTCTCTGCCAGCCACATGTACAGTAAGGAGCAGATAAGACGGCACCTGCCAAGGAGAAAGTTCGTTTGCATAATAAGATTAGGGTGGGGCAACCAGCCTTTCCTGCATGCTATGTAAACTTCATACCTGATGGAACCAATCTGTGAGCTCTACGTAAATCAGACACCGCCTCCTCAAGCTGGACTATAAAATCTGGTGCATTCACCACCTGCCAGTCTTTTCCCTCAGAAGACCCCTCTCTCTCAATAGAGAGAGCTGTTTTTCTTTCTCCTTTCTTCTGCTTATTAAACCTCCGCTCCTAAACTCCTTGTGTGTGTCGGTGTCCTAAATTTTCCTGGCACAAGACGATGAACCTTGGGTATATACCTCAGACAACACAGTTGCTTCATCATGACCTCTTGAGTGTCCTCAACCTTGGCAAAATAAACTTTCTAAATAAACTGAGACCTGTCCCAGATGTTGGGACAACTGAGTTCCTCTTGAAAGACTCAACTTCCTGGTCATAAGTTGTAAACAATCCTACCCCCTCTTCTGTTAAGCCTAACTGTTTCTTCTTTACCGCCACCCCTTCACAAATTGCACATTTACCCTATTTGGAAAAGTTTAAGCCTTGGCCAATCAGGATCAGCTTAGATTGTGCAGTCCGACCCAGCCAATAGGGGAAAGACACAGAAACAGGAACTGTATTAGGGTTAAAAACCCCTTCCTTCGTTTGGTGTGCTCTTGTATTTGTAACAGGCATAAGCAGCACCCTTCTGCAGAAGTAAAGTGCCTTGCTGAGAAAATTTCTAAGTGCAGGTTTCTTTTCGCTACACTGAGCACTTGTTTCCAACAAATCTGGGGGCTTGTCCAGGATCCCATTCTCCTTTGCGAGGGGCTAGTGATTATCTTTCATGGGGAGACGCATCCCACTGCCTCGTTGTGGTGGCCCCAGGAGTGGAGGATCGACTCCCACCCAAGGTGATGAATAAATCCAGACTCTCAGCAACATGGGCTATAGGGAGGATCCTTAAGAATTCCGCAGTGACCAGATAACTCTGTGCATAGACCAAGGTAAGAAATGTCGCTATTGGGGCGGCAAAGTATTCCTCGGTGGTTGGGATCTCTGCAGGTTGAAAGTGTGTGAGTGAGACACGCCATTGGGTGCGAAGCGAGTGTGGAGTCTGGACTTGGTTCTGTGGTCACCTTATACAGCTTAGGGCAGTTTTCCAGTCAGGGGATTACACCAACCCGCCAATACTAAGAGGAACCTAAAAATCCGACGAGGGCAGCAGCCAATAAGGACGAAGTGGGTGCTCACAAGAGTTCAAGAAACCTCCAGTGGTTTCCAGTGGGAAAAGGGGAGGTTCAGCTTCTAGGACACGGGAGTGCAAGAAATCTCTAATACAAGACATTTAGCCTCACCAACCGCCAGGATGGGAAATATCCCAAGTAAGACAGGGACTATAAAAGGCCAAGCAGACTATAAAATTCCCCCTGACAGTCCCCTATGCCTTATGTTAAAATACTGGAAGGATAATGAAAGGACGAAACACAAGAAAAGACAGTGTACGATAAAGTATTGCTGTTTTATTTGGACTAAGGAACCCATCCTCAGACCTTCAGTCTTTTGGCCAGAGTTTGGGTAAAATGAGGACCGGATACGTCAACTCCTGATCCAGTAGGTCAATGATAAAAGTCCAGTTTCTCAAGAGGAAATAGACGATGCTCTATGTTAGAGAAAAAGACCTGTCCTTCTCTATCCCCTAAAGGATGAGAAAGCAAAGCCAAACTCAATACCTCCCAAAGACGACCTACCTAAGTCAAATTCTGTATCTAAAGATGCATGGAATCCTCTAGACCACCTTCCCCTGCCTACCCCTCCACCCTAAGCAGAACACTCAGTCCTTCACCTGCCTACCCCTCCACCCCAAGCTGAACACTCAGTTCTTCCCCCATATAACCCTGCCCCATGGGCCTTGCCACCCCACATCCCCGCTGGACAGCCACCTGAACACGCCCCTTCCTCAGGAAAGCTCCAGTGGAAAATAGAACAATGCCAAAGGGATATCCAAAACTTTCCTTTCCTCTCTTCCTCAAAGAAGTCTGCCCTAACCCTTTTTCCCTTAAGGGAAGTACCACTAGGAGGAGGGGATATTGGCTTTGTAAATGCCCCCTTAACTAGTTCAGAGGTTAGAAATCTAAAAAAGGAACTCAAATCACTGTTAGATGACCCTTTTGGAGTTGCAGATCAAATTGGACAATTTCTGGAGCTACAACCGTACACTTAGGCTGAATTAATGTCTATCCTAGGTATTCTCTTCTCAGGAAAGGAAAGAACCATGATCTTCAGGGCTGCCATGATAGACTGGGAGCGCAAACACCCTCCTGTTCAAAATGTCCTTGCAGCGGAGCATAAATTCCTGGCCCAGGACCCTCAGTGGGATAACAACAATGAAGCCCACTGAGAAAACATGATAGATCTCAGGGATATGATAATTAAAGGGATTCAGGAATCACCTCCTTGAATCCTAATATTTCCTGAGCATTTAATGTACAACAAGGGAAAGATGAAGGGCCCATAGAATTCTAAAACAGACTTAAGGAACAGATAAGAAAATATGCAGGTTTAGACATAGAGGACCCACTGGGACAAGGGTTGTTAAAGCTCCACTTTGTCACCAATAGTTGGCCGGACACTACAAAAAAAATACAAAAGATAGAAAATTGGAAAGACCATCCCATAGAGGAACTTTTAAGAGGCCCAAAAGGTGTATGTACAGACGGATGAGGAAAGGCAGAGGCAAAAGGCAAAGATTATGCTGTCCACCCTACAACAAGGAACTCTTCAACAGGGAGCCCAGGAAAATAGAACTTGTAGACCTTCTAAGCACCTGGCTGTCTGACCCCTATACAGGAAGCAAAGGGATGAAACCTGAGAGTCAGGGAACAGGGAGGGGGAGAAGGGAAAACAGATGTTTCTAGTGTGGAAAGCCAGGACATTTTAAGAGGGAATGTCCCGAATGGGAGAGGGAAAAGAAAGTCCTTCCACTCATGACATTTGAAGAAGAATAGGGGGGTCAGGGACTCTACATCTTCCATCTTGAGTCCCACCAACAGCCCTTGATAAATTTAATGGTGGGACCCAAATCAGAGATAGTCACTTTCTTAGTCGATTCAGGAGCAGCTTGCTTTCCCTATGTTTTCTCCCATCAGGCTTAGCATGTTCAGCAGAAAACCATACTGTCTCAGGGTTTATAGGGGAAGGATTCGGGGCAAAAATTCTAGAAGAAACCAAAGTCAAATATAAGAACAAGTTAACCACTACTAAGTTCTTGTTAATTCCCAAAGCAGGAACTTATTAGGAAGGGACTTAATGTTAAGATTAGGCATAGGCCTATACGTTAATTAGGGAAAACTCCTTACCTTCCTTAAACCTGGTCACCATTTTGGAAGAAAGCCAAATCCATCCCGATGTATGGTCAAAGGAAGGAAATCGAGGAAAGCTACAGGTTCCTCCAATCCATGCCAAATAAAAAACTCCCAGGGAAGTAGTAAAAACAAAACAATACCTATTCCCTTGGAAGCCAGGATAGGTTTAAAACGTATAATTGAAAGCCTTGTCCACGATGGACTCCTTGAACCCTGTATGCCCCCTTATAACACTCCAATATTGCCTGTAAGGAAGCCAGACAGGTCATCCCTGCTAGTGCAAGACCTCCAGGCTATTACTCAAATAGTTCAAACCGCCCACCCTGTTGTTCCCAATCCTTACACCATTGTCAGTAGAATCTCATACAACCACCAATGGTTCACGGTGATAGATTTAAAAGATGCCTTTTGGGCTTGCCTTTTAGCAGAGGACAGTCGGGACATGTTTACCTTTGGGTAGGAGGACCCTGACTCTGGTAGAAAACAGCAGTACCAATGGACAGTCTTGCCCCAAGGGTTTACAGAGTCCCCAAATCTATTTGGTCAAATATTAGAACAAGTTCTAGAAAATTTCTCCCTGCCTTCATCCATATGCCTTCTCCAGTATGTGGATGACCTGCTCATTTCAGGAGATAACAAGAATCAAGTAAGAGCAATTTCAGTTAACTTCCTAAATTTCCTAAGGGAACAAGGGTTACAGGTCTCAAAGAACAAACTCCAATTCGTAGAACCTGAGGTGAAATACCTAGGACACCTAATCAGTAAAGGCAAACAAAAGATAGGACCCAAACAAATTGAAGGTATGGTATCTTTGCCTTTACCCGTAACGAAGCAGGAACTTAGGAAATTCTCAGGATTGGTTGGATATTGTCATCTGTGGACTAACTCTTATACCTTAAAAACAAAGCCCCTATATAAAAAACTCACTCAAGAAAGACCAGACCCTGTAAACTCTCCTTTGGACCCCATCAGAGATCCAACAGGTAGAAGAATTAAAACACCTACTTGTAACAGCCCTCGTTCTGGCCTTGCCCTCCTTAGAATAGCCATTCTACCTTTTTGTTAATATAAGCAAAGGGGTGGCCTTAGGAGTACTCATCTACAAACATGGAGGCCACCGATGGCCCATAGCCTTCCTGTCAAAAATCCTTGACCCCGTAACCCATGGATGGCCTGAATGCGTCCAATCCATAGCAGCAGCTGCCTTGCTAACAGAAGAAAGCAGGAAAATAACCTTTGGGGGAAACCTCATCATAAGTACCCCTCATCAAGTCAGAACTATTCTTAATCAGAAGGCAGGGAGATGGCTCACTGACTCAAGAATTTTAAAATATGAAGCTATCTTATTAGAGAAGGATGACCTAACACTAACCACTGACAATTCACTCAACCCCGCTGCTTTCCTAACAGGAAATCCAAACCCAGAAGAATCTAAGCATAAATGCTTAGATCTAATCAGTTCTCAAACTAGAGTCAGACTGGATCTAAGCGAAACCCCTTTCCAAACAGGGCATCACCTCTTTATAGATGGTTCCCCCTGGATCATTGAAGGAAAAAGGTACAACAGGTACTCCATAGTTGATGGGGAAATCCTCACAGAGGTAGAGTCAGGAAGACTGCCAAATAACTGGTCTGACCAAACGTGAATTATTTGCATTAAACCAAGCCTTAAAATCTCTGCAGAATCAAGAAGGAACTATTTACACTGACTCCAAGTATGCCTTCAGAGTAGTCCATACCTTTGGAAAAATCTGGACTGAATAAGCCTTCATCAATAGTAAGGGCCAAGATTTGGTCCATAAAGAATTAATTTTGCAAGTATTAGAAAATCTTCAGCTGCCAGAAGAAACTGCGGTTGTCCATGTCCCAGGACACCTAAAGAACCCATCTTTTGAAAGCCAGGGAAATAACCTCGTAGATCAAATAGCTAAGCAAGCTGCCTCTTCCAAAGAGGCACCCATTTTCCATCTATCACTTTGTCTCCCCCTCCAGCTGCGATCCCCATCTTCTCCCACGCAGACCTTTCTCTAAAGAAAACAGGAGCTCAGGAGAGCCCAGAGGGAAAGCACGCATTACCAGATGGAAGGGAAATGCTGTCTAAGCCCCTCATGAGGGAAATATTGTCACAGCTTCATCCAGGAACTCACTGGGGTCCTCAAGCTATGTGCAATGTAGCCCTCAGAGTCTATGCGTGTGTAGAGATATATACCCTCACTAGGCAAGTGGAGGATGGTTGCATCGTGTGCAGAAAAACTAATACGCAAACCCTAAAGAAGCAGCCTCCCACGGGAAGAAACCCAGGGTTAAGGCCATTCCAAAGCGTCCAAGTTGATTAAACTGAAATGCCCCCAATAGGCTGCCTCAAGTATTTACTAGTCATAGTAGACCATCTCACCCACTGGGTAGAAGCCATCCCCTTCCCAAGCACAACTGCCAGTAATATAGTCAAAGCACTGTTGGAACATATCATATCCAGGTTTGGACTAATAGAGAACACGGATTCAGACAATGGGACCCATTTCACTGCACACAACATTAAGGGGCTAACCCAAGCACTAGGAATAAAATGGGAATATCATACTCCCTGGCATCCACCTTCATCAGGGAGGGTAGAAAGAATTAATCAAACTCTAAAAAATCACCTAACCAAATTAATCTTGGAAATCCAGTTACCATGGACAAAATGCCTTCCCATTGCCTTACTAAGAATCCAAACTGCCCCTCAAAAAGATCTTGGCCTGGCAGGGTGTGGTGGCTCACACTTGTAATCCCAGCACTTTGGGAGGCCAAGGAGGGCGCATCACAAGGTCAGGAGTTTGAGACCAGCCTGGCCGATATGGTGAAACCCCGTCTCTACTAAAAATACAAAAATTAGCCGGGCGTGGTGGCTGGTGCCTGTAGTCCCAGTTACTCAGGAGGCTGAGGCAGGAGAATTGCTTGAACCTGGGAGGTGCAGGTTGCAGTGAGCCAAGATCGCTGCACTGCAGCCTGGGCGACAGAGTGAGACTCTGTCTCAAAAAAGAAAAAAAAAAAAAGATCTTGGCCTGAAATGCTCTATGGGCTGCCTTATCTAAATTCCACTACTGACCTTCCTACATTTGAAACAAAAGATCAGTTTCTAAAAATATATATATTTGGTCTGTCTTCCACCCTTTCCTCCCTCAGGACTCAAATCCTCCTAGCGCAAACTCCACCCCTCGAATTCCCAATTCACCAACACCAGCCCAGAGATCACGTCCTTATCAAATGTTGGAAAGAAGGAAAGCTTGAACCAACCTGGGAAGGACCTTATCTAATACTCCTAACCACTGAGACAGCAACCCGAATGGCCGAAAAAGGGTGGACCCACCACACTGGGGTAAAAGGGGCCGCAACCCTTGCAAAGTCATGGACCATCATTCTGGGATCAATGCCCTCCAAACTATTATTCAAAAAGGTTTAATCTGTCTTTTTATTCTTCCTTTAGCTACCCAAGGATACCTTATCATCAGTGTAACCCGATCACCCTCCCCCCAAACAATTACATTCGATGCCTGTCTTGTCATACCCTGCGGAAACCTCCACAGTCAAAGACAGCTAGCTTCTTCAGAAAAGTACCTCTGCCCCACATCCCCAGAAAAACCAGCACCACCCCCGACCCTTGTAATCGACAACCACAAGCCTTCCAGGGGTTATGTTATAGTTGGGGAGATGTTACCGGACCACGAAATATCAGGGCTGGACCTCCTCAGAGGGGTGCACCGCCTAAAACCCTACCTCCACTTCACCAAAGGAACCACCCCCTCAAATTGCCAAAACCACCAGTGCAACCCAGTACTTCTCTCTATTCCTATCCCCACCTCCACTGACCCTATCCCCCACTTTAGAGCACCTTTATGGCCTAGGAGCAGATGTCACTGCAAAAGACCCTACAGGCATCTTTGAAATGAGGTTTGCTCCTCCTCCTCCATCTCCCCCCATTACTCGCTTCCCAAAACCACAAAAATCAAACCATTTCTCGCTTCATGCTTACAGACAAAACCAAAGTAGCTATAGGAGAAGTTAAGGATTTACAGCAAACCTTAGCCATAGAAACCGGTTATCAAGATGTAAATGCCTAGCTGGAATTGATTAAATATTCCATTCGCACCCTAAATAAAACTGATTGTTACGCTTGTGCAACAGACAGGCCAGAAACCCAAACTGTTCCCCTCCCACTCGGATGGGCCAATACATCAGGCAAAGACTGTATGGTAGCTCTCTTCCAGCACCCCACAGCCTGGGGAAACATGTCATGTGCCACTCACTCACTATTTTCCCCAAAGGTCAGGAGCCGTATGGGACAGCCCCCAAGGGCCATTCAACTTCCAGCTCTCGATGCCAATTTTACCTCGTGTCTCTCACAACAAGGGGAAAATCTGACATTCCTTGGAAACCTGATGGGATGTAGTGGGCCTAAACCTTTTCAAAAGCTAACCAATCAGTCAGCCCTAGTCCATCCCTGAGAGGATGTATGGTGGTATTGTGGGGGACCAATATTTGGTACACTGCCAAGTGACTGGAGTGGCACTTGTGCTCTGATCCAATTGGCCTTGCCTTTCACCATGGCATTCCATCAGGAAGCAGGTAACCAGAAGAAAAAAAGAAGCCCCAATAAATGGGTCCTTCGACCCTCAAGTTTACATAGACAGCATCAGGGTCCTGTGGAGGGTACCAAACGAATTCAAAGCTCAAAACCAAATAGCCACCGGGTTTGAGTCTATCTTATTCTGGTGGTCCACTATAAACAAAAATGTAGACTGGATAAATCACATATACTACAATCAGCAGCAATTCATCAATTATATCAAAGATGCCATAAAAGGAATTGCTGAAATTAGGCCCCACCAGCCAGATGGTCTGGGAAAACAGAATAACCCTTGACATGGTGTTGGCCAAAAAAGGCAGAGTCTATGTCATGATCATGGTCCAGTGCTCTACTTTTATTCCTAATAATACAGCCCCCGACGGGACAATCATAAAAGCCTTACAAGGCCTTACCACCCTAGCAAATGAATTAGCCAAAAACTCTGGAATAGACAACCCCTTTACAGGCCTAATGGAAAGGTGGTTTGGAAAATGGAAGGGACTCATGACCTCAATCTTTACCTCCCTTGCAGTTGTTACAGGTGTACTCATCCTTGTCAGTTGTTGTATCATACCTTGTATTCATGGGTTAACCTAAAGGCTCATAAAAGCAGCTCTCACAAAAACCTCCCCAACCTCTTCCCCTCCGTACTCATATAAGCTCTTGCACCTTGATAATCAAGAACAACAACAAAGCCAGATCCTGTTAAAGAAATTTGAAGATGAAGAACTATAAGACAGAAGAGGGGAAATTGTTGGGACAACTGAGTTCCTCTTCAAAGACTCAACTTCCTGGTCATAAGTTGTAAACAATCCTACCCCCGCTTCTGTTAAGCCTAACGGTTTCTTCTTTACCCACCCTGCCCCTTCACAAATCTCACATTTACCCTATTTGGAAAAGTTTAAGCCTTAGCCAGTTGGGATCAGCTTAGATTGTGCAATCCAACCCCAGCCAATAGGGAAAAGACACAGAAACAGGAACTGTGTTAGGGTAAAAACCCCTTCCTTCCTTTGTTCGGTGTGCTCTTGCATTTGTAACAGGTGCAAGCAGCACCCTTCTGCAGAAGTAAAAGTGCCTTGCTGAGAAAATTTCTGTCTACGTGTGGGTTTCTTTTGGCTACACCAAGCACTTGTTTCCAACACAGATATTGGGGGTTCACACCCTTAAGTAACCTTAAGACTTGAAAAAAAACAACATGACTCCTAGCTAGGAAAAAGACAAGGATTCCTGCTCTACAAGAATACTTCCAGTTTTCTGCTGGAAATTATTGCTCTACATAATAACTTATCTAAAAATACAAAATAAAATAATGTGATTAAATTTACATTTCTGATTCCCCATCCCCAAATTAGCTTTACTTGTTTAGCTCTTGCATGAGCTAAAATATTGCTCAAATCCATATTTTTTTCTGAAATTACCTTTCTATGGTCAACTAACTCTAAAACAAATAAGCCAGCACTGGGAGGGAAATTAACATTGTGACCATTGTGACACAAAATAACAGTGATTTTTAAATACCCTTTTCCTCTGAATTTAAGTCAAATCTTTTTGAAAAAAAAGTCATACTCCTGATTTAATAAGATACAATGTTATAAATGAAGCAAGTAATATATATGCATCAGCATTATCTTCTATAGATCTCATTGGTTTCTCAAGTTCAATCTCTAAGAGAAATAAAAACATTTTCTTACCTTTTTCCCCTTATACACGTGATAAAGAACAGACTTCTCGGTGCTTACTCATGATGTTTGCTGCACCACCAGCCAGTCCTGCTGATTCAGTAAGCTCTGTTTGATCCTAAAGGAAAAACACATGGCTCATTACACTTGCTGAAACAATAAGCCCTCATTTTCTTCATATAAATCTATCATAGCCAGACAAATGAAAGCAATGGGGCTGAAACAGTATATACAATTATACCTTTGGATTCAAAGACCTGGCTTGCATACAAGGCAGCAACAGAGACATTTTATTGTCTGAAAAGGCCAAAAGTTAAATGTTTCAACAAAGAAGAGTTTTTGCATGTTTATTTTCAATGGATAATGCAAAGTGAAACATCAACAGCAGGCACTTTCTACCCAATGACTTTAATTATGTTAATTCTTAAGTATATAATTTGCCTTATAATAGGCCCTCCAAGAATCCAAAGCTAAGAAAACTGCTGCTTCACAAGAATGTCCTTCTAGTGCGATTTTTTTTCTATACACACAGAATTCTTGAGTTTCACAAGTTTCCTGTTGTGATTTTTATTGCCAAACTATTTTTTTTCTCCAAATGGAGTCTCTTGATTCCAGTCCTCCTCCAACTGCTTAGAAGCAATGGATCTATTAACCCAGTATTAACCTTCATTATCGGGGTGTATGCAAAAGACAAAGGCTCTTCAAATATTACTTCCTTCTTGTGAAAATACGACAATATCCATTAAGTTATGGCAGCCCAACTATAACTGCTTAGAGACAATGTAAAATTCTTTAAGGGCCTAATTTAGCCTTGAACAAGATTAGTAGTTGAAGCTAATCAGAATAAAACTAAGACTATGAATATTATACTATCAATATAAAATATCTAACACATAATCATAGTATTTTCAGAACAGGTAAGTATCTTGGAGATAATTTAATGAACACTACTTAATTTTAAAGATAAACTGAGGCAGCAAGAAAAATTTCCTGACATTACAAATATTCTATTATCAGATGTGAAAATGATGTGCTTAATAAAAAAATAAGAGAATAAGAAAAAGGCCTAAAATTCAAGTTTCCAAGACCCAATAAAGAATAAGAATGAAAATCACTGGTAAAAGATTTCCCTGTCTTGAGAACTAGAAAAATATGCACATGCTATGATATACTCTAAATGAGAAGAGCTACTGACACTAAGAAACAGATTTATATCTATTAAATAAAGGACTAAGTCATATCAGAAGTATGAAAGAATAAAAATACAAACCAAGGTCAAAATGAGAATGAAAGTAAAGTAACCACTCCTCTAATACCTAGCCAATTAAAGATTTTCTTAAACAAAATTAACTCTATAGATTCAAGGTCAAATCATATATATAGTTTTTCAATATGTGAGGCAAGTCCAATAATACAACAGATAATTTTATATATCAACTTGACTGAGACATGGGGTACTCAAATTAAATACTATTTCTAGGTATGTCTGTGAGGGTGTTTCTGGATGAGCTAATCTCATTTGAATCAGTGTACTGAATAAAACAGATTGCCCTCCCCAATGTGACCAGACATGATCCAATCCATTGAGGACGTGAATAAAATAAGGCTTGAGGAAGAGGGAGTTCTCTCTGATTGGTTGAGCTGGGACATCAATCTTCTGCCCTCAGAATGGGACTTACATCATTGGCCCTCTAGTCTCAGAATGACACCACCAGCTTTCCTGGGTCTCCAGCTTGCAGACGGCAGATTGGGAAACTTCTCAGCCTCCATAAATGCATGAGCCAATTCCTTATAATAAATTGAAACACACACACACACCCCTCCGTATACTATTGGTTCTGTTTCTTTGCAGAACCCTGACTAATACAAATAATATTATAGGTTTTTCTACTGGAATTATATTCCAGTCTCAGCCGGCAAAGCCTCAACTCTAGCTAAATCCAACCATCCACCTACTACACACATTCCCCTAAGTAGCTGAAATCTGGCTGGAGGAAAATCACACAAGACCACTAGTGGCTAGTCTCAACTTTACTATTTTATTTTATTATTTTTGAGATGGAGTCTCACTCAATCGCCCAGGCTGGAGTGTAATGGTGCAAATCTTGGCTCACTGCAACCTCCACCTCCCAGGTTCAAGAGGTTCTCGTGCCTCAGCCTCCTGAGTAGCTGGGATTACAGGCATCTGCCACCACGCCCAGCTAATTTTTGTATGTTTAGTAGAGACAGGGTTTCACTGTGTTACCCAGGTTGGTCTCAAACTCCTGAGCTCAAGAGATCTGCCCGCCTCGGCCTCCCAAAGTGCTGGGATTACAGGCGTGAGGCACTGCGCCCGGCCACATTTACAACTTTACATTTTCCTTTATCTACTTTCAACCTGCACCTCATCCCCTCCTGATATGCTTGGTACCCTTCAATTCAAAGTATCCTCTATTCAATTCTTCCAGAAAATAAACTTCTAGACCCCTGCAGGATGAAGGGGAAAGTTACTTGGCTACATAGGATTCTGCAAAACTAATCATTCCTTGTATCATATTCCAGCCAATCTACTTTCGGTACCACACCTCACCTAAGCCCTTAGAGATCCTTGGAGTCTCTATATCACAAATCTCTCTAAGGTGCTGTAGGGCTTCTCAACATATCTCCCTTTGCAGGCAAGCAGCTTATTGCGTCTTCAGTTTGAAGACCTTCACTCTTTCCATTTACTGAAATCTTTCATCCACTGTTATCTCCTCTTCTGTTCTTACTTACCATTTTATGAGGGTTTCAAGACAGAAAGAAAATAAATGGTGTGTGTGAGGAAGGGTCAATAAATCCTCTTTTTTTTTTTTTTTTTTGAGACAGCGTCTTGCTCTGTCACCAGGCTGGAGTGCAGTGGCACGATCTCGGCTCACTGCAACCTCCACCTCCCGGGTTCAAGCAATTCTCCTGCCTCAGCCTCCTGAGTAGCTGGGACTACAGATGCACACCACCACGCCTGGCTAATTTTTTTTGTAGAGACAGGGTTTCACCATGTTGCCCAGGCTGGTCTCAAACTCCTGAGCTCAGGCAATCCGCCCACCTCTGCCTCCCAAAATGCTAGGATTACAGACGTGAGCCACCACACCTGGCCTCATCCTGTTTAATTATAAGTCTCCATTCTTACCTTTGAGAAGTGACATATAATAAAATAAAATTATTGCATTCATTCTTAAAAGTAGACTTAAAGTTGCTAATGTCCTAATAAATAAAGAAATAGTTCAGAAAAAAAAAGGAAGGGAAAGGGAGACACAGAGAGAAACAGATAAACAATAGGTAGTGAAAAGAAGAATTCTATCACCTCCCATGGAGAATATGCTTCTTAGGTAAAGAGACAAATACTCCAGTGCTTTTTACCCAGAATGAGCATTACAGTAACGACTTATTCATTGCCTTTTGACTTTATAGAATCATTTTTTGGAAGGAACAAAAGAAGTTTGGTAAATGGATAGATGGATAGGTACACAACATAAAACAGTACAAATGTCTTAAATACGGTTCAAGATACACGAGAAGAAAACAAAGAATTTCACAGAACTCCTCTAATATTCCACTCAAATGTCATCTCTCAATGTGAAATTAATAATTACAATAATTAATCACATAGTTCTCCGTGTTCTTATAATGTTTATATTTCACATTACATGTAATTTCTCTCTTTACAAAACAACTACACTAAACCATAAGTTCACCCAAGATAGGAAACCCTTTTTATTCATCCTTTTATTCCAAGGCCCCAGCACAATTCTTTTCACATAGTAGTATTCAAAATATGTGGAATGATTTAATTATTTAATTAAGTATAGCATCTAACACACTACCATGGCAAGGATTCCAAAGAAGTTCCTAGTTTCATCACCCTCATCCCATTTCTACAACTGCCTCATCAGTTCTTGCCTAGAGTGGTTCATATAGTTACCAAACTAGTGTTATTGCCTTCATTTCTCTATAAAATATATCCTTCATAATCTTAACTGAAATAGCTTTCTAAAATCATAAATCATAAATCTGGCCAGGTGCAGTGGCTCACACCTTAATCCCAGCACTTTGGGAGGCCAAGGTGGGTGGCTCACTTGAGGCCAGGAGAGTTCAAAACCAGCCTGGCCAACATGGCGAGGCCCCATCTCTACTAAAAATACAAAAATTAGCCAGGCATAGTGGCTAATTAGCCAGGCACACATGTGCCTGTAGTCCCAGCTATTTGGGAGACTGAGGCAGGAGGACAGCTTGAGCCTGGGGGGTAGAGGTTTCAGTGAGCTGTGATTATGACACTGCACTCCAGCCTGGGCAACAGAGTTAGACCTTGTCTCAAAAAAATAAATAAATAAATGTTTTACTTTGAAATATAAAAACTGAAAAGCAAAGGGAATGGGAAAGATAAAGATCTAAAAAGATTATCTCCCTGGGATGTATAACAGAAGACTAAAATTTTAACTGTAATACGAAGGAATGTTAAAGAACCATCATTTAAAATTAAGAAACAAAGATTTTATTTCTTACATAAACTTTTAAGGAAAGGTGACAGGTATAAAGATGATGTTTAAAATGTAAAATGCAAGAAATTCATAGGAATCTCTGGTATGAACATGTTTATAACAGAAGAATTATTTTGTGAGGGTGAAAATTTCCAAAATCCTGGTCATAGATTTTAAAAAAGAAAATAAAATGATGATATATTAGAAAATATTATCAGTTAAAGATGTTTCCTATCTTGGCTGTGATTAATACTATTCTCTATAAACAAATTCAGTATCTGACCAGTAATCAAACTCTTAAATTTTATTTCTTAGAGATGGGGTCTCGCAGTGTTGACAAGGCTAGACTCAAACTCCTGGGCTCAAGTGATCCTCCAGGCTCAGCCTCCTGAGGCTGGGAGTAGCTAGGACTGCAGGTACACACCACTGCACCCGGCTCAGTTAAGAAACTTCTTAACATTTCTGCCAGAAAGTCTGACAAAGTGTTCAAATTCAACAGGTACAAAATCAAAATAACATTCAATCTTCCAAGTCCTCTCTTTCTGTTCCCAGTCTCAGTCTGAGCAGGATTCTCAGGTAGGGATGGCAGATTGTATTTTTTTTAAATGGCTGCTACCATATCTCCCATCCCACATGATTTTTTAATGTGATTGTGACATAGCACCTGTGACTCAGGTGTCACAGTCACAGTAAGAAGATAATGTGAGATGGGAGATTTCAACTGAGTGGTGAAATCTATGTCTAAACCTGGGCAGACATTCACAACTACCTCACCTAATGGAGCATAACAAAGGGGGAAACTATGTAACTTCCAAGGCCAGGTCATAAAAGGCAATACAGTTTCTGACCGCTCCTTTTGGGACACTCACTCTTGGAACCCAGTAACCATGCCAGAGAAACCACACGGAAAGCCCACATTTCGGTGATCTGCCCCATGAATCTCTATACATGTGAATGAGCAAGCCTCAAGATGACTCTAGACCAGCCACTGTCTGACTACAATTGCATGAAAACCCTAAGAGAGAACCACCTGGCCAGGGGCGGTGGCTCACACCTGTAATCCCAGCACTTTGGGAGGCCAAGGTGGGCAGATCACCTGAGATCAGAAGTTCGAGAAGAGCCTGGCCAACATGGTGAAACCCCGTCTCTACTAAAAATACAAAAATTAGCCAGGTGTGGTGGCAGGCACCTGTAGTCCCAGCTACTTGGGAGGCTGAGGCATGAGAATCCCCTGAACCCAGGAGGTGGAGGTTGCAGTGAGCCAAGATCACACCACTGCACTCCAGCCTGGGCGACACAGTGAGGCTCTGTCTCAAAAAAAATACACAGAGAGAGAACCACCTAATTAAGTAAGCCCAATCAATCCCCAGAACCATGAGAGATAATTAAATTGTTATTTTAAGCGACTACATTTTGGTGTAATTCAAATGGAACAGCAGGTTAGTAATCTGATCGTCTTCAAACCAATCTCATATAAACATTTTAAAGAAAAGAATAAAAACCTTAATAGGGACAGGAAAAAAAAGAAGACCCACAGATGGTAGCCACTCAATAAAACAAGCTTTGGGTCTCTTAAGAGTACAGTTTAGGAAACAACTAATGTTACTCAGGCAAAAAGCGAGGTGAGAGGGGGTTTTACTCCATCTACAGTAGCTTATCAAAGTTTTCCTCCAACCCACATACACTACTACTAAGTAAAGAGTTCCAGTAAATGGATTTTTTCTGACTCATTAATGTTCCAGTGCCATTTTAGTACTTATATATTGGCACCACAGGAACTTACCTAGCAGCCAGCTCCTTAATGAGTATGTGCATTATCATCCACTTGTCTCATAAACTCAGAAACTTAAGTACCATTCTAGAGGATCTCTCCTTCTCCCAACTCTACATTCAATCAAACATCAAGTCTTATCAATCTTACCTCTTAAATCTTTCAAATCCATTCACTTCTCTCCATTCCCACTGCCATATCCCATAACGCCTCCATCTTTCTGTTGCCTAGATTTTTGCAACAATCCTAGTCTCCCCGCCTCCTGTTTTGTACCCATCTAGCCTATTCTCCACACAAATACAAAACCCAAATCTGATTGTATCATTTCCGTACTTAACACCATTCAATGTCATCCTACTGCCCTTAGGATAAAGTCCGTACTTCCATAACATAGCTGGCAATGTTCTGTTCTGTTTGATTTGGTTTCGGCTTACTTCTCTAGTATGACATCTTATTCTCTATTCTCAGATTCTTACTCTATGCAGTAGTCATCTTGATCAACACAAACCCTCAATTCTCAATCTTGCCTATCTCTATTTTCCAAAACAACCTTCATACCAATACATGCTACAACATGAATGGACCTTGAAAACATTATGCTAAGTGAAGGAAGCCAGTCATAAACAACCACATGTTATGTGGCTCTATTAATATGAAATGTCCAGAATAGGCACATTCACAGAGACAGAAAGTGTATTAGTGTTGCCAGGGGCTGGGGAGAAGAGGAAATAGCGTGTGACTACTAATGCGTAGGGAGTTTTTGGGGTGATGAAAATGTTCTGGAACTATAAATGGTGATGGTTACACAACTCTGTGAATATACTGAAAACCACTGAATGTATGCTTTAAAAGTGAATTTTATGATACATGAATTATATCTTAAAAACCAGTTAAAAAAATGTCTTCATCCATATTATTATTTTTGAGCCTTGAACCCTCTCCAAACTTTGCCCCTGCCATTGTCAGTTGATTCTTACTTGTCCTCCTCATTCTATCCAAGACATCACTTCTTCCATTAAGTCCTTCTGATCTAGGTCTGAGATAGGTACCCCTTCGATCTTGTGTACCTTTTACCCCTATCAGAGCACTTATCAACTGATTCATGATTTTTCTAAAACTGTCTGTCTCTCCCTTCCAGGCTATTAAGGTTTCCCAGGATAGAGATAGCTTCTTTTGTCATTGTATCCCTAGTGTACGATACCACATATAACACAGAGTATGTGCTCACTACTTGTGAATCCAAATTAAAATAACTAAAGGATTTACTTTCAAAGAACTTCCACCTAGGAAACAGTCCCAAAGGATCCCAAGAGTTGTACCGGGACCACTAAAACTTCAGTGTACTTACTATTTCAAAGTTTATTAATGCCAATACATACTAAAGAACAATTCAAGGCCGGGAACAGTAGTTCACGCCTGTAATCCCAACAATTTGGGAGGCCAAGGCGGGTGGATCACCTGAGGTTGGGAGTTCAAGACCAGCCTGACCGACATGGAGAAACCCCATCTCTACTAAAAATACAAAATTAGTCAGGGGTGGTGGCACATGCCTGTAATCCCAGCTACTCAGGAGGCTGAGGCAGGAGAATCACCTGAACTCGGGAGGCAGAGGTTGCGGTGGGCCGAGATTGTGCCAGGCCAACATCGCGCCATTGCACTCCAGCCTGGGCAACAAGAGCAAAACTCCGTCTCAAAGAAAAAAAAAAAAAAAGAACAATTCAGACTTAAACCATGTTTTCTCAAGGTTTTGTGCTGTCTATTCACAATCACAAGTTATCAGAAAGTTCCTATTAGTTCGATATTGTACCTTTAAAGAAAGAAAAAGTATGATTCAAGAGTGTGACTACAGCAATGGAATATCTGGCAAAACTGAGTCTGGAATTTTAAATCAACCATTAGCAATATGTAACATACCTGGCTTGATATTTAATCCAAATGAACATCTTTTATGAAGAGTCACTGGAGTTTGGTGGAAGGAACACTGGTACAAAAATCTGGCTGATCCAGGCTTGAATTCATGTTCTATTATTTATTATTATTATATTTTAATAGAGACAGGTTTTTGCTGTGTTGCCCAGGCTTGTCTGGAACTCCTGGGATCAAGCAATCCTCCTGCCTTGGCCTCCCAAAGTGCTGGGATTACAGGCATGAGCCACCATACCCGGCCCATGCTATATTATTTAATAGCTGTTGCTACTTTGAGCAAGATAACCTCTCTCAATCTGTTTCTTTACACTTTATATGAAAACTATACTTTGCAGGATATTTTTAATGATGATGAAGGTATTTATATAAAGTGCCTTGCACAGACCTGATATGTAACTGCTCAATAAATGATAGCTATTATTATTCATCATCAAAAAAGCAATTTGTGTGAAAGAATTAGAACAGAAAGGCAAAGATGCAATTTGAATCATGAAACCAACCAGTGGACTAGTTTGTTTATACAATTAATAATCCATTAGGGCAACTGGTCTTAAGTGATCAACTCAAGTCTGAGCAATGAAACAGAAAACTAGGAACAGAAAAGTAACCTGATGTTCAACTTTCTGAAGAGGCTAAGTAAATTTGATCCTAAAAAGGCACCCTTTGAATATGAACACGCTTACTCACAGTGGCAGAAAAAAGAAATGAAATAAGCTCTGAAAAGAGCTTTATTCCTGCAGATCAAGACCAAAATACATTAAGAGAATAGGATCTGCGAAGCTGACATTGTTGCTTCCCCACATTCACACAGGGCTTCAATTTCCAGGATATCCATCTGGCATCTTTCACAAACATCAAATACCCAGTCAAGAGCTATAAAGAACAAGGTGATTGTTTTCACCTAGTTCACACTAAACAAAAAGCAGAGTAGTTTAACAAATATTGGAAAATGCGATAACAGATGTATCAAATATACATAGGCATTGAAATCGCTAGAACAGCAACTGATCTGCGATTGGGACTAAAAGAAGGAGCATGTTTAATTCTCATGTCTGGAGTAATCAGACTCAAAATGACACAAATTTGTATATACATGTCATAGGGACAGAAACTATTGAGATATACAACATCCCTGTGATGGTTAATTTTACATGTCAACTTAACTGGGCCAAGGAATGCCTAAACATTTGATTAAATATTATTTCTGGGTGCGCCTGAGAGAACGTTTCCGGAAGAATTAGTATTTGAATGGAACTGAGTACACCGGATTACCCTCCCCATGATATAAATACATGCCTACATACATATATATAATTCTCTCTGTGTGTGTACACACATAATGAGACTTATCAAATGAAACTGACTCACAAAACTATGGAGGCTGAGACATCTAATGATTTCCTGTCTGCAAGCTAGAAACCTCTATCTCCGGGCCGCGCACGGTGGTTCGAGCCTGTAATCCCATCACTTTAGGAGGCCGAGGTGGGCAGATCACCTGAGGTCAGGAGTTCGAGAAGAGCCTGGCCAACATGGCAAAACCCCGCCTCTGCTAAAAATACAAAAATTAGCCAGGTGTGGTGGCAGGCAACTGTAGTCCCAGCTACTCGGGAGGCTGAGGCATGAAAATGCTTGAACCTGGGAGGTGGAGGTTGCAGTGAGCCGAGCCGAGATCGTGCCACTGCACTCCAGCCCGGGTGACACCACGAGACTGTCTCAAAAAAACAAAACAAAACAAAACAAAACAAAAACAACAACAACAACAAAAAACCAGAAACCTCTATCTCCTTCTGGTTCTGTTTCTCTGGAGAACCTAAGGTAGTATATAGATTGTTTGTCCATGACTGAAATATTAATTAATACCATATTAGCCAAAGTCTGTATCTCCAATTTTGAGATGGTAGACATCTCTTGGATTATCTTTGCCAACAGAATTATAGAACTGTCGGCCAGGTGCGGTGGCTCACGCTTGTAATCCCAGCACTTTGGGAGGCCGAGGCGGGCGGATCACGAGGTCAGGAGATCGAGACCACGGTGAAACCCCGTCTCTACTAAAAAAAAAAAAAACACAAAAAATTAGCCGGGCGTGGTGGCGGGCGCCTGTAGTCCCAGCTACTCGGAGAGGCTGAGGCAGGAGAATGGCGTGAACCCGGGAGGCGGAGCTTGCAGTGAGCCGAGATTGCGCCACTGCACTCCAGCCTGGGCGACAGAGCAAGACTCCATCTCAAAAAAAAAAAAAAAAAAAAAAGAATTATAGAACTGTCTACCGCCATCCCATACACACATACACTTTCATCAACAGATAAAACGCCATGTTCAGGGAAAACCTATCCACCTAACCAGTTTATTGGCCTGGTGTGAGCTCCTGACCTAAGCTGAATGAATTACAGGCCCTTCTATGCTGTGCCTGATACAGATACAATAGCTGCCTTTAGATTCTGTGAGATATTGTCATATCCTTATAACTGTTATTTTTTTTTCTAACTTAGCTCCAGTGGATTGCCTTAACCTACAACAAGAATCTTAATATATCCCAATAGTATGATATAAATTGAGGCAAATTGCATCAAAATCAGTTTCAACTTTAATAGGGCACCTATACTTTCAAAGATCAGACGCTAAACTGAGATAGTCTATGTTCTACAAGTAGATAATAAACAAGGGATAAATTCATGGAAAGAGGGATGGGTCTTATATTTCGGATCATTCTAGGTGGCAGTCTAACAGGGAGATATAATTTGTATACCACAAATTGTGTGAACCGAGAGTAACAACAAGAGTATACATAGACTTCCAGTTTCTAGTGCAGCATTTAAGAAGCTTAGAAGTCACTATTCTGTTCAAACAACAAAGTAAAAAAACTGAAATATCAACAACTCTTCTTAGATGCATAAAAGAAGTGAGGTGGCCAGGCATGGTGGTTCACACCTGTAACCCAGTGCTTTGGGAGGCCGAGGTAGGAAGACTGCTTGAGGCCAGGAATTTGAGGCTAGTCGGGGCAACATAGCGAGACCTAGTCTCTATTTAAAAAAAAAAAAAAAAAATTTAATTAGCCAGGCATGGTGGTGCACACTTGTAGACCTAGCTACTCAAGAGACTGAGACAGAAGGATCGCTTGAGCCCAGGAATTCAAGGTTATAGTGAGTTACCACTGCACTCCAGACTCGGCAACAAAGTGAGACCCCATCTCTTAAAAAAAAAAAAAAAAAAAAAAAAAAAGCTGGGTTTGGTGGCTTCGCCCTGTAGTCCCAACACTCTGGGAAGCCAAGGTGGTCAGACAGCTTAAGTTCAGAAGTTCAAGACCAGCTTGGGCCACTCGCAAAACCCCACCGCTCCAAAAGATACAAAAATGAGCCGGGTGTGGTGGCGCACGGCTGTAGTCCCAGCTACTTGGGGAACTGAGGTGGGAAGATTGCTTGAGCCCAGGAGGGTGAGGTTGCAGTGAGCCCAGATCATGCCACCGCACTCCAGCCTGGGCGACAGAATGAGGTCCGGTCTTCCAAAAAAAAAAAAAAAAAAAAATCACAGCACAAACCCTGACCCAAATTCGAACGGACAGACAGGTGAATACAAAAAAAGTCACAAATTACCTGAGCAGAAACCCACAAGCAGGAACCTCTGTGGGAATCAGAGGTCGGGCAGAAAAGCTTGAATTATAATTGACAAATTGCTAGAGGCTTAGTGTGGACAACTCTGTGAGTTAAAAACTTCAAGGGGACTCCCACACTTTTGTGGGAAGCTTGACCTAGATCTCACAGCATCAAGGGGGAAATCCCCTCATTCTTCTGGCAGGGAAAGGGGAAAGGGAACCATTTTGAAATAAGCCAGAGCATTCTACCCTTTTTTCTTTTTTTTGAGACAGGGTCTCGCTCTGTTGTCCAGGCTGGAGTGCAGTGGCGAGATCTCAGCTCACTGCAAACTTCACCTCCCGGGTTCAAGTGATCCTCCCACCTCAGCCTCTTGAGTAGCTGGGATTACAGGCGCACGCCACCATGCCCAGCTAATTTTTGTATTTTTAGTAGAGACGGGGTTTCACCATTTTGGCCAGGCTGGTCTTGAATTTCTGATCTCAAGTGGTCTGCCCACCTCAGCCTCCCAAAGTGCTGGGATTAGCAGGCATGTGCCACCCCGGCCTAAGAGCATTCTATTCTTAATACGGTCTGCCCTCAGCAGAAACTATTTGACCAAAGCCTAACCTGCTAGGGTTATATCAGAGCCTAACTGACCTGGAGAAAGGAAACACCCAGCTCCAGCCCATTCCTGCTATCCTGTCCCCTCTAAACAGGGGAGAAAACTGAGAAGCAGTTGTGAAGTTCACAGTCCAGGGGCAGAGGCTTGCTAAAAGACTGAGACTTAATTGTAGAACTGTAGAATGCGCCCCTTGCCCCCAACAGCTTATCACATTACTAAAGGCCTATTTTCAGCAGTTCCTCTTACTCAATATATCATGTCCAGCTATCAAGAAAAGATTACAAGGCATAAGGTTAAAAAAAAAAAAGTTTGAGGAGAAAGAGCAAACATCAGAACTAGATTCAGATATAGCAGAGATGCTGGAATTATCAGACCAGGAATTTAAAACAACTATAATTAATATGTTAAGGGCTATAACGGGTAGACAGCATGCAAGAACAGATGGGCAATGAAAGTATAGAAAAATTCTAAGAAAGACCCAAAAAGAAATGCTAGAGATCAAAAACACGATAACAGAAATGAAGAATGCCTTTGATAGGCTTATTTAGGAGACAGGACATGACTGAGGAAAGAATCTCTAGTTTGAGGATATCTCAACAGAAACCTGCAAACCTGAAAAAGCAAAGTGAAATAATAATAATAATAATAGAACAAAATACTCAAGAACTGTGGAACAACTACAAAGGGTGTTAACATACGTGCAATAAGAATACGAGAAGGAAAAGAGAAAAAATACTTGTAACTAAAATGACTGAAAATTTCCCCCAAATTAATGCCACATACCAATTCCCAGACACAGAAAGCTCAGAGAACACCAAGCATGAAAAATGCCAAAAAAACCTATAGGTACTTATATTCAAACTATAGAAAATAAAAAAAAAATTTTTAATCTTTTTTTTTTTTTTTTAAAAAAGAGATGGTTCTGTAACCCCACCACTTTGGGAGGCCGAGGCAGGTGGATCATTTGAGGTCAGGAGTTCAAGACCAGCCTGGCCAACATGGTGAAACTCAGTCTCTACTAAAAATACAAAAATTAGCCAGACGGTAGTGGCGCAAGCCTGTAATCCCAGCTACTTGGGAGCCTAATGCAGGAGAATCGCTTGAGCCTGGGAGGTGGAGGTTGAGGTTAGCTGAGATTGGGCCACTGCACTCCAGTCTGGGCGAGAGAGTGAGATGCTGTTTCAAAAAAAACAAAACAAAACAAAAAAACACTATACCTACAGAGGAGTAAAGAAAAGAATTACAACCAATTTATCCTAAGAAACCTAAACAAGAAAGAGGAGTGAAGAAACCATATAAGCAAGAAGAAAGAAAAAAAAAAGACCAACCTAAAAATCTGTACCCCTATAAAATTGTCCTTCAAAAGTGAAGGAGATTATATCAATAATCACTTTGGGCTGTGCGTGGTGGATCATGCCTGTAATCCCAGCACTTTGAGAGGCCAAGATGGGCGGATCACCTAAGGTCAGGAGTTCGAGACCATCCTGGCCCACGTGGCAAAACCCTGTCTCTACTAAAAATACAAAAATTAGCCAGGCGTGGTGGCGCGTACCTGTAATTCCAGCTACTCGGGAGGCTGAGGCATGAGAATTGTTTGAACTTGGGAGGCAGAGGTTGCAGTAAGCCAAGATCATGCCACTGCACTCCAGCCTGGGTGAAAGAGTAAGACTTCATCTCAAAATAAATAAATAAATAAATAAATAAATACATACCTACATACATACATAACTACATAAATACATAAAATAAAATTTTAAAAAATACTGCTTTGAAGGTCAATGGTCTAAATGCACCAATGAAAAGGCATAGACTGTCGGAATGCATCAATAAATAAGACCTAGGCCAGGCACAGTGGCTCATGCCTGTAATTCCAGCACTTTGGGAGGCTGAGGCAGGTGGATCACTTGAGGCCAGGAGTTCAAGACCAGCC
Source organism: Symphalangus syndactylus (assembly GCF_028878055.3). Lineage (NCBI taxonomy): Eukaryota > Metazoa > Chordata > Mammalia > Primates > Hylobatidae > Symphalangus > Symphalangus syndactylus. The sequence continues at coordinate 41,711,893 of NC_072434.2, read as the reverse complement.
TGGCCAACACAGTGAAACCCTGCTTCTACTAAAAATACAAAAAAATTAGCCGGGCATGGTGGCACACACCTGCAATCCCAGCTACTCAGGAGGCTGAGGCACAAGAATCATTTGAACCCAGCATCTGGAGGTTTCAGTGAGCCAAGATCACACCACTGCACTCCAACTTGGGCAACAGAGTGAAACTCTGTCTCAAAAATAAATAAATAAAAAATAAGACCCAACTATATGCTATCTACGAGAAACCTGCTTCAAGTGTACACACATATAGATTAAAAGTAAATGGATGGAGAGGCATATACCATGCTAACACCAATCAAAAGAAAACAAGAGTAGCTGTATCAATTTCAGACAGAGCAGAGTTCAGATTGAGGAATGTTATCAGAGATGAAGAGGAGCATTACATAATGACAAAGGGGTCAATTAATTCTCAAGAAGACATAACAGGCAGGGCACAGTGGCTCATGCTTGTAATCCCAGCACTTTGGGAGACCAAGGCAGGCAGATCATTTAAGGTCAAGAGTTCAAGACCAGCCTGGTCAACATGGAGAAACCCCGTCTCTACTAAAAATACAAAACAAAACAAAAAAACTAGCCAGGAGTGGTGGTGGGCACCTGTAATCCCAATTCCTCGAGAGGCTGAGGCAGGAAAATGGCTGGAACCCAGGAGGCAGATGTTGCAGTGAGCCGAGATCGCATCACTGCACTCCAGCCTGGGTGGCAGAGAGAGATTTCATCTCAAAAAAAAAAAAAAAAAAAAAGAGACATAACAATCCAAGCCAGGAGCGGTGGCTCATGCATATAATCCGAGCACTCTGGGAGGCCAAGGCGGGTGGATCACCTGAGGTTGAGAGTTCAAGACCAGCCTGACCAACGTGGAGAAACCCCATCTTTAGTAAAAATACAAAATTAGCCGGGCATGGTGGTGGTGCATGCCTTGTAATCCCAGCTACTTGGGAGGCTGAGGCAGGAGAATCGCTTAAGGAACCCAGGAGGCAGAGGTTGACGTGAGCCAAAATCGCACCATCGCACTCCAGCCTGGGCAACAAGAATGAAACTCCGTCTCAAAAAAAAAAAAAAAAAAAAATCCTTAGCATGTTTGAGCCTAACAACAGAGTGTCAAAATATATGAGGCAAAAACTGATGGAACTGCAAGGAGAAATAGACAAATAAAAGTCTCCACTGTTACAGCTCTACCAGGCACCCCTGTATCAGAAATGAACAGATCTAGCAGGCAGAAAATCAGTTGAACTCAAAACACTATAAATAAAATGGACATTTGTAGACTACTTCATCCAACAACAGTAAAACATGCATACTTCTTAAGTTTACATGGGACATTCATCAAGACAGATCACATTCTGGGCCATAAAATACATCTTAACAAATTTGAAACAAATTTAAAAGAAAGAACAGAAATCATACAATGTCTGCTCTCAGAACACAAAGGAATCAAACTAGATATCCATAACAGAAAGCTTGAAACTCTCAAAATACTTGGAGATTTAAAAACATACTTCTAAATAACACAAAGGTCAAAAAGAAAACTCAAGAGAAACTTTAAAATATTTTGAAATAAATAAAAGTGAAAACACAACAAAATTTGTAAAATACAGCAAAAGCAGCACTTAGAAATTTATAGCATTAAATCCAAGTATTCAAAAAGAAGAAAGATCTAAAATCGATCACCTAAGCATCTACCTTAGGAAACGAGAAAAATAAGGGCACTATAAATCCAAACTAAGTTGAAGAAATAATAAAAATCATAGCAGAAATCAGTGAAATCAGAAACAGAAAATCAATGGAGAAAAATCAATGAAAAAGCTGGTTATTTGAAAAGGCTGATGAAATCAAAAGCCTATTGCCAGGCTAACTAAGAAAAAGAGAGGACAGATCCCATGGACATTAAAAGGATAAAGAATACTATTTATAACTCTATGGCCACAAATTTGATAACAACATGAAATGTACCAAATCCTTAAAAGACACAACCTGCCAAAACTTACCCGAGAATACAAATAGACAATATGAATAGGACTATATTAAAGAAAAGTAATAAATAATAACCTTCCAAAACAGAAAGCACCAGGCCCAGATGAATTCACTGATAAATTCTGCCAAAAATTTAAAGAAGAAATTATACCAAGCCTCTACAATCTCTTTTAGAAGACAGAAGCAAAGGAAATACTTCCTAACTCATTCTGAGGCCAGCGTTATCCTAATACCAAAACCAGACAAAGGCATTACAAGAAAAGAAAACTAAACACCAGTATTTTTCATGAATATCAATGCAAAGATCTCCAATAAAATATTAGCAAATCAAACATGACAATGGGCAAGGTGCAGTGGCTCACGCCTGTAATCCCAGCACTTTGGGAGGCCAAGGAGGCAGGCGGGTCACCTGAGGTCAAGAGTTTGAGACCAGCCTGACCAACATAGTGAAACCCTATCTCTACTGAAAATACAAAAATTAGCCAGGCGTGGTGGCGCACGCCTGTAATCCCAGCTACTCAGGGTCTGAGCGACAGAGTGAAACTGCATCTCAAAAAAAGTTGACAATGTGTAAGAAGAATTATAGACCACAACCAAGAAGGATTTATTCCAGGTATATAGGCTGGTTCAACATTTGAAAATCAGGCTGGGCACGGTTGCTCACGCCTGTAATCCCAGCACCACAGAAGGCCGAGGTGGGCAGATTACTTGAGGCCAGGAGCTTGAGACCAGCCTGGCCGACACAGCAAAACCCCGTGTCTACTAAAAACACAAAAAGTTAGCCAGGCATGGTGGCACATGCCTATAATCCCAGCTACTCAGGATGCTGAGACTCAAGAATCACTTGAACCCAAGCCTATAGCCAGGCTAAGAAAACACAACAACCTAAGAGGCAGCGGTTGCAGCAGGCCAAGATCGTGCCATTGCACTCCATCCTGGGTGACAGGGAACAACTCTATCTCAAAATAAAAAATAATAATAAGAGGCCAGGCGCGGTGGCTCACGCTTATAATCCCAGCACTTTGGGAGGCCGAGGTGGGCGGATCACGAGGTCAGGAGATCGAGACCACAGTGAAACCCCGTCTCTACTAAAAATACAAAAAATTAGTCGGGTGTGGTGGCGGGCACCTGTAGTCCTAGCTACTCGGAGAGGCTGAGGCAGAAGAATGGCGTGAACCCGGGAGGCGGAGCTTGCAGTGAGCCGAGATTGCGCCACTGCACTCCAGCCTGGGCGACAGAGCGAGACTCCATCTCAAAAAAAAAATAAGAAGAAGAAGAAGAAGAAATTGTTTAAAACTTGAAAATCAGTTAATGTAATCCATCACATCAATAGGCTAAGCAAGAAAAATCACATGATTGTATCAACAGCTGCAGAAAAACCTAATGGCAAATTCTAACCGATTCATAAGAAAAACTCTCAGTACAGTAGGAATAGAGGGGGATTTCCTCAATTTGGTAAAGAATACCTATAAAGAAAACCTATAGTTGGCCAGACATGGTGGCTCACGCCCGTAATCTCAGCACTTTGGGAGGCCAAGGCAGGTGGATCACCTGAGGTCAGGAGTTCAAGACCAGCCTGACCAACATGGTGAAACCCCATCTCTACTAAAAATACAAAAATCAGCCAGGCATGGTGGCACATGCCTGTAATCCCAGCTACTTGGGAGGCTGAGGCACGAGAATCACTTGAACCCGGGAGGCAGAGGGTGCAGTGAGCCAAGATGGAGCCACTGCACTCCAGCCTGAGCAACAAGACAAGGATGTCCCCTCTCACCACTGCTTTTCAACATCATATTGAAAGCTCCCAGCAAATGCAATAAAGCAAGAAAAGGAAATAAAAGGTATACAGATTGGGAAGGAAGAAATAAAACTATTTTTGTTCATGTACGACATCACCATCTATGTAGAAAATCTGAAAAAAATTACCAAAAAACCTCCAGGAATAAGTGATTATAGCAGGGTTACAGGATACAAGGTTAATACATAAAAGCCAATCACTTTCCTATATACCACTAATGAATAAGTCGAAGTTAAAATTAAAAACACAATTTACATTAGCACTAAAATAAACAAAATACCTCTGTATAAATCTAACACAATATGTTCAAGATCGATATGAAAAAACAAAAGAACTCTGATAAACACTCTAAAAGAACTAAATAAATGAGAAGATATTCCATGTTCACGAACGGAAAGATTTAATATTGTCAACACAATCCCAATCAAAATCCCAGAAAGTTATTTTATAAACATTGACAAACTGATCCTAAAATTTATATGGAGAGGAGAAAGACCCAGCATAACCAACACATTATTGACAGAGAAGAACAAAGTTCGAAGCCTAACACTACCCTACTTCAAGACATACTGTAATCAAGACAGCGTCAAACTGGTGACAGACAAATCTATAAAACAGAATAGAGAGGCCAGAAATAGACACACACAAATATAGTTAGCTGATCTTTGACAAAAAAGCAAAAGCAATACAATGGATCAGAGAGAGTATTTTTACAAATGGTACTGGAACTAGACATCCAACATACAAAAAAAGATAAATCTAGACACAGACCCCTATACCTTTCACAAGAGTTAACTCAAAATGAATCAGAAAACTAAATATAAAACACAAAACTATTAAACTGCTAGAAGACAACAGTCGAAAATCTAGATGTCCTTTGATTTGGCAATACAAAGTATTTGGTATTTGGTATTTTTAGATACAATACCAAAGGAATGGTCTACAGAAACAAGAATTGATAAGTTGCACCTTCACTAAAATTAAAAATTTCTGCTCTGTGGCCAGGCACAGTGGCTTACATCTGTAATCCCAACACTTTGGGAGGCCAAAGTGGGTGGATCGCTTGAGCTCAAGAGTTCAACACCAGCACGGGCAACATGATAAAACCTTGTCTCTACAAAAAAATATAAAAATTAGCCAGGCATGGTAGTATGTGCCTGTAGTCCCAGCTACTCAGGAGACTGAGGTGGAAGAATGGTTTGAGCCTGGGAGGTCAAGGCTGCAGTGAGCTGTGATTGCACCACTGCACTCCAGCCTGGGTGACAGAGTGAGAGCCTGTCTAAAAAAAATAAAAAATAAAAAATAAAAATTCTGCTCTGCAAATGACACTGTTAAGAGGATGAAAAGACAAGCCACAGACTGGGAGAACATACTTGAAAAAGATATATCTGATAAAGGTCTATTATCCAAAATGTACAAAGAACTTTTAAAACTCAACAATAAAAAAACAAACAACTGGATCCAAAAACAGGCCAAAGACCTGTACAGACACTTCACCAAAGAAGGTACACAGATGGCAAACAGGCATTATGATAAGATACTCCACATTATATGTTATATGGAAAATACAAATTAAAACAACTATGAGATTCCACCACACACCTATTAGAATGGCCAAAATCAGGAACACCGACAACACCAAATGCTAGAGGGGACGTGGGTGCAACAGGGACTCTCATTCATTGTTGTGAGCAACTTTGGAGGACAGTTTGGCTGTTTCTTACAAAGCTAAATACACTCTTACAATATGATCCAGCAATCGTGCTCCTCAGTATTTACACAAAGGACCTGAAAACATGTCTACACAAAAACCTGCACATAGATGTTTATAGCAGCTTTATTCATAATTGCCAAACTTAGAAGCAACTAAGATGTCCTTCAGTAGGTGAATAGTAGGTAAATAAAAGCTGTGGTACATCCATTCAATAGATTCAGCACTAGAAAGAAATGAGCTATTAAGCCACAAAAAGATATGGAAGAACCTTAAAGGCATATTTCTAAGTGAAAGAAGCCAATCTCAAAAGGCTACATACTGTATGATTCCAAGTATGTGACATTCTGGAAAAGTCGAAACTACAGAAATAGTAAAAAGATCCATGATTGGCCGGGTGCGGTGGCTCATGCCTGCAATCTCAGCACTTTGGGAGGCCGAGGCAGGCGGATCACGAGGTCAGGAGATCAAAACCATCCTGACTAACATGGTGCAACTCCGTCTCTACTAAAAAAAATACAAAAAGTTAGCCGGGCGTAGTGGCGGCGCCTATAGTCCCAGCTACTCGGGAGGCTGAGGCAGGAGAATTGCTTGAACCCAGGAAGCGGAGGTTGCAGTGAGCTGAGATCGGGCCACTGCACTCCAGCCTGGGTGACAGAGCGAGATTCCATCTCAAAAAAAAAAGATCCGTGATTGTCAAAGACTAGGGGAGAGGAATGAATCGGCAGAGCAAAAAGATTTTTAAGGTGTTAAAACCACTCTGTATTATATCATTATGATAAATGACAACATTAAACATATGTCTAAACCCATAAAATATACAACACCAATGAGTAAACCCCAATGTAAATAATAATCTTTGGGTGATAATGATGTATCCATGTAGGTTCTTAAGCTGAAACAATTGTGGAGGATATTGATAATGGCGGAGGCTATACATGTGTGAGGGCAGGAGGTACACAGGAAATCTCTATTTTCCTCTCAATTTTGCTGTGAACTTGAAGTTGCTCTAAAAAAACAAAGTCTACTAAAAAAGACAGAGTGTATATATAAAGCAGCGTTATGAGTCACTACTAATCCAGTCAATGCAAGTGATATATTTCACTTACAAAGTACCAATTGGAAAGCTAGCCAAATTGGTAGGTTCACAAAATCATATAGCCTAACACTTGCAGTAAAATTAGATCCTATGTATGCTCCTATCTTGACAACTCTTTGCGAGCATTTAGGGCATTGTTTCTAACTTTTAACCACATCAGATGTGAAAAGAACATAACCTGAATTGTCTCAGTCAAAGCTTACGATAATAGATGAAACAAATTCATGCTCAAATTACTTGTATTAAAGAACACTACAGGCTGGGCACAGTAGCCCATGCCTGTAAGGGAGATCGAGGAGGGTGGATCATCTGAACTCAGGAGTTCAGGACCAGCGAAACCCTGTATCTACTAAAAATACAAAAATTTTCTGAGCGTGGTGGTGGGTGCCTGTAATCCCAGCTACTGTGGAGGCTGAGGCAGGAGAATCGCTCGAACCCGGGAGGCAGAGGTTGTAGTGAGCCGAGACAGCATCACTGAACTCCAGTCTGGGTGACAGAGTGAGACTCCATCTCAAAAAAAAAACAAAAAAAAAAAAACACTACAGTATTATTTAATGACAACCCAAAGAAAATCTCTGCCTGTAGGTGCTCTTACCAGTTTGGCTCCCTTTTCTTCTAAAGTCTTTACCACCTCCATTCAAATGACTCAGATTTCTATAAACATCACCTCTCACTCAAATTCCGAGGCCACAGCTTCACCTATCTGATGTGAAATACTTCTCCATCTGGTTGTTCCACTATACCTCAAATTTCAAACAGTGAACCCTTCACATTCAAGAGGAATATTTTCTCAAGAGAGTTGTCTACTTTCCATGCATCCTCCTCTCCACCTTCTACTTATGCTCTCACTCTTCTCTGGCTTCCCCACCATTCTTGTTTCAAGTCACTGATAACTTCCATATTGTTAAAACTAATGGACACTTTTTGGTCCTAATTTCATCTGACATCTTAGCAACATTCAATTACATTAGATCACATCCTCCTCCTTTATGAAACTCTTCTTCCATGACTTGGGTGATACTACAAATTCTTACTTTCTTCTATTTTTTTTGACATCTATCTCTCATCTTCATCCCTGACTCCTCCTCTTCTACCCAATCTTAAATGTTGAAATTCCTCAGAGTTCTGTACTCAGTCCTCTTCTTTTCTCAATTTATACTGTTTTCCAAGAGAATTGTATCTACTATGATTGCTTCAAACACCATCTGTTAAGAAATTCCAATTTAAAAGAGTGATCTCTTTTCTGGGTTCTAAAGCTATACATCCAAGTGCCTACTCAATGTCTCCATGCCCCACACACATCTCAACATGTACATCTATTTTCATACTAATCAATGTTTTCTTCTCTATTCTCTATATCATCTACCCAGTTGTTCATGCTATAGTAATTCTTTATCACTCCCTCTCCCCATAATGCTCACAATCAACATTCAATCATGTCCTCATTTAATGAAAACCAATTTACTTTTCTGTCTACAACTACTATCTTCGTCCAAGCTACTATTATCTCACATCTGGATTACTGAAATATTATCTTCAATAATATTCTTATATCTACTTCTGCCTCCTCCTCCAATCCACTCTCCATTCAGCTGTTAAACTTATATTTTGAAAGATCTATTCAAGTGATTTCTTCTACCTGAAATTCTTCAGCTGTTTGATATTAAATATATCTTGATAATATAATTAAATATAATATCAAGACTCCTCACTAAGACCTTATGAGGTCTGGCACAATTTTAACACTTGCCTACCTCTCCAGTTTATACTTTTGTCACTTTCTTTTTTGCTTACTTCTCTACATCTATACTGACATCTTATTCCTCAAGAGTATCATGTTCTTTCCCCTCTCTGATTCTTTATCCATGTGAATAAATGCTGAGATTTTATAAATTTACAAGTTAATAAATGCCACTAAAAAATTTCTCCTATTAAATGCTATACAATTAATAACCAATCCTTCTAGGCTTTGTTGATGTTTATCATGACCTCCAATTTACCAATTTTTTCTGAGACCAGGTCTTGCTCTGTTGCCCAGGCTAGAGTGCAATGGTGTGATCTTGGTTCACTGCAACCTCTGCCTCCTGGGTTCAAGCGATTCTCCTGCCTCAGCGTCCCGAGTAGCTGGGACTACAGGCACCCACCACCATGCCCGGCTAATTTTTTGTATTTTTAGTAGAGAGGGAGTTTCACCATGTTGGCCAGGATGGTCTTGAACTCCTGGCCTCAAGTGATCCACCCACCTTGGCCTCCCAAAGTGTTGGGATTACAGGCGTGAGCCCGGCCAACTTACCAATTTTTATAATGTGTTGATCTTTACACTCTTGACTTCTCTATCATTTCCATCAAGACTCCTTAAAAGAACCACTGTAAAATTTTCACTTCAACATTAACACATTCTAAATATGTGACAGAGCACTCACTGTTTGAGAGCTTTTGTAACATGGCATATGGTAAGATTTACTGGCCAGTAGTGTACAAGTCTACCAAGTTAGAGCTCAATGACAAACAATGTATGGGAGCACCCAGATTGTGGACAAATATAAGACTATACTGGCTGGGCACGGTGGCTCACGCCTGTAATCCCAGCACTTTGGGAGGCTAAGGTGGGCGGATCACAAGGTCAGGAGTTCGAGACCAGCCTGGCCAACATGGTGAAACCCCATCTCTACTAAAAAATACAAAAATTAGCTGGACATGGTGCCGCAAACCTATAGTCCCAGCTACTCGGGAGGCTGAGGCAGGAGAATTGCTTGAACCCAGGAAGCGGAGGTTGCAGTGAGCTGAGATTGGGCCACTACACTCCAGCCTGGGCGACAGAGTGAGACTCTGTCTTGGAGGAAAAAAAAAAAAAAAAGACCATACTGAAACAGACTTCATGTATCTTTTAATGCTATTGCATTTATCAAAAACTTTCATAAACTAGTTAATACATTAATACTCTGTGTCCAAAATAAAAATAAAAAACACTCTGTGTCTATTTTGCAGGAAAGAAGAGAGGGAATAATAACATTTATTGACCACTATGTACCAGACACTCTTCCAAGTGCTTTTTAGGTATTAAACTTTTACTCTTCTTTACAATCCTAAATGGTGGGTATAATTAGGCCCTCCAAGATGTATACTACAAGAGGGCAGAGATCTTCTCTTAATGCTCTTTGTTGTATTGCTGGCACCCAGAACAGTGTCTGGGATATACAGTAAGCACTCAAATATTTGTTGTATGGATAATGAAGAAATATTTAAGGCAAAAAGAATTTAAGTGACTTGCACAAGGTCACACACAGTGACACAGCCAGAATTTGAATCTAGGCAATCTGGTTTCACATCTCAGATTCTTAACCACTAGGTATGTATCTATTAGGAAACAACATTCCTCCTTTACCTCTTTTCACCCTTTAGAAATATTTTCAGTGTAAAAATGCTTCCATGAGCTAGAAGCTGTGCTCACTGTTTTGCAAAGAAAAGAGAAAGAGAAAAAGGAAAAGAAAAAAATATAGTTTAATAACATATAAACACCATAGTATATCTGAATTTATTAATACTCCCACTACAGATGGCAGTAAGCACTACAGAGCAGGGAGAGAGGTATACGTTAACAGGTTACTACTATGGATTTTAAAAATATATACATGTCTATTGTTATATATTATTATAATATATTCATACATGCTGTTTAGCATAGCCTTATAATCAATCAGCACTACACAGTGCAGTATTAAATAAGTTATGCATGTACATCTAGACTTGCTGTCTTTTTAAACAGCTGAATAGCATTCCATTAAATAGACATATAATACTACAATTTAGCTCTTATCCCTATCAATAAGCCTTTAGATTGCTTCCATGTTTTTATGCATATCAACAATATAATGAATATCCTTGTACCTGTATCTTTACCCTTTAACGTGCAATAAATATCTAAAAGCAAAGTTTGAGAGAAAGGTAGTGCACATTTTAAATTTTAATAAATACTGCCAAGTTTTCCACCAAACATGCTGTTTGTTGAATTTTTTCTTCATGCTCTAATCATTATTGAATAAAATCAATCTTTTACCAATCTCACAGGTAGTAAATCGAACTTTATTTTCTAATTTGTATTTTTCATTATGAATAAAAGCTAAGCATCTATTTATATCTTTCATATGTTTATTGGCCTTCCTGCAAATTGCCTACAAATATTCCTTATATGTATCATGTTTAGAATCTTAGTTTCAGTTTAATGTTTGAGTGAGTTTTTTTATATGAAGGTCTTCCATTTTATGTAGTCAAATTCATCAATCTTCATTTTTGGCTTCTGTATTTCACATCATGCTTAGAAAAAGCCTTTTTTATACCAACATTATGAACACATTAGCCCATGTTTTCTATGCTATTTTCATGTTACTTTTGTTTGCTTCACTCTTTCATCATCTAGAATCTATTTTGGTAGAGAAGGCTCTATAACTTGTTTTTCTCACTCAATAATATATACTAGATATCTTTCCAGATAAACTACTTTGTTTGTTTTTGAGATGGAGTCTGGCTCTGTTGCCCAGGTTGGAGTGCAGTGGCACGATCTCAGCTCACTGCAACCTTCGCCTCCCAGGTTCAAGCAATTCTCGTGCCTCAGCCGCCCGAGAAGCTGGGATTACAACTACTTTGTTTTAATTGTACACATAGAATTCTAAAATATAACCATATCTTAGTTTTCTTGTTATTTATCAGTTATATAAAGCACGAATAAGCATTTACATTCTCCCCTATTTTTCAACGATTGCCAAGAATGCTCCCATTAACGCCCTTGTATATGCCTCCTTGGACACGTGTGCACGCGCACGCAAGATAAACATTAAGACATTAAGATGCAGAATTACTGAGTCATTAGTGTGTATCTTTTTTTTTTTTTTTTTTTTTTTTTTTGAGACAGTTTTGCTCTTGTTGCCCAGGCTTGAGTGTAGTGGCACGATCTCGGCTCACTGCAACCTCCTTCTCCCCGGGTTCAAGCAATTCTCCTGCCTCAACCTCCTGAGTAGCTGGGATTACAGGCGCCTGCAACCATGCCCGGCTAATTTTTGTATTTTTAGTAGAGACGGGGTTTCACCATGTTGGCCAGGCTGGTCTTGATCTCCTGACCTCAGGTAAGCCACTTGCCTCGGCCTCCCAAAGTGCTGGGATTACAGGCATGAGCCACCGCACCCGGCCATGTGTAGCTTTTTTTTTTTTTTTTTGATACTGACAAATTACCCTCCAAAATGATGTGCCTAATATGCTTTTGTTTTAAAAATTAATTACCTGTATCCATTCATTCAACAGATATTTAAATGTTTTCTTTCTGTTAGGCACTGTTGTAGAGGCTGGGTACACAGCATAATAGCCAACCCAGACAAGGGCACTACTCTGGTGATGAAGAGTGCAGGCTCTAAACTATGCCGGGTAGTCCCAGATACTCAGGAGGCTGAGGCAGGAGGACTGTTTGAGCCCAGAAGTTCGAGTCCAGCCTAGGCAACAACAAAAAAGAGTGCAGGCTCTAGACACTGACTGCCTGAGTTCAAATGGGGGTTCAATAAGCATGAGATGTCTGACCTTGGACATCTACTCTTGTGCCTCAAGTCCCTTATCAATAAAACAGTAATAATAATAATAGTACCTATCTCACAGGATTGCTGTGGATTGTTCTGCCTACAGTTTAGAAAGTACTCAAAGATTTCTTATTACTTAAGTTTGCTATTACTATTATTTTTGCCAATGAGAGGCAGAAATAATATTTCATTATGGAATCATCATTTTCCTGATAAAAAGTAAGACTGAACATGTATTTTTACTTTTTTAGCCTTTTGAATTTCCCATTCGATGACCTCCTGTTCAAATTCTTTGTCCATTTTTTTCTGTTATGATGTTTGCATTTTTCCTTAATGATTTGTCAGAGTCTTTACATATCCTGTGCATTAATCCTTTGGCTGTTAAATATGATGCAAATATTTTCTAGTATGACACCTATGCTCTGACCCATAGGCTGTCAGGTTTTGTTTGTGGCCAAATCACAAGGATGGCAGAATTGACTACTGTTTTGCCAAGAGAATTTCAAGTCCTGCTTTCTACTTTAAAAGGTTTGTAATTACTTAGATTAAGGGAAGGAGGTAGCAAATACTCTCTAAGCAACTGAGAGTATAAGCCAAAGGCTCAGGAGCAATTTCTAACTTATCTACCCTTGTCTCCTAAATACCTGGTACACGATCTTGTACATAATAGACTCTGGATGAACAAGCATATTTGAATGCAGCAAAATCTCCTTACTAGGTTACACACTTCTTATGGGCAATGATGGTGTCAAACTTACCTTGGTATCACTCCCACAATGCCTAAAAGTGCTTTTACACAGAAAAAGCACTCGAATGTTTTTATAGGATAGATTGCCATCTCTGAACATACATGAAAGTAGCCAAAGTAAACAATGTAAAACAAAGCAATCCCCTCCTCTAAGATTACACCCTGATTTGCAGCGGCATGTAGCTCTGCACAGAGTCTGATATTTGGGCCTCTTCCTCTTAAATTCACTGTGTTTCAGGTGTTTGTTCTAGAAAAAAAAAGCCCCTGCCAATTACTGTGTCCTAAGCCTGTCTAGGTGCTGTTAAGACCAAGTCCATTTAATATTTTTCATGTTTTAGTCTCTCTCCAAATTTCTTCTCACTACCATTATTTAACAATAAGTCCATTTCAGCACACTAGACACAGCTTTTGGGTCTCTGGATTTTATTCTTTTCCCATATACCATTCCCTGGTTGAGCTCTCCTTTGCTAAGTGCCGCTAGACTGGTTTCTTTCCAGGATATCACTCTTGGTGATCTAGGCTTACAGTTTCATGTGAAATCATGAGACAATGTGGTGTAATGGAAAAAGTGCAGGATTGTTGGAGCCAAATGATCTGGGTTTGAGTACTGGTTCAGACATTTACTAACTATATGACCTTAATAACCCTAAGTATCAGTTTCCCTACTTTCAAATGGGGATAATATCTAACCCATTTGGGTCATAGGACTGCAGTAAGGATTAGAAAATTAGATGACAATGCAGAAATACTTCATAAAGAATTCTACAAATATATGTCACTACTATATGAAATATGGCTCAAAGAAGTATCAGTAAAAGGGCTCCACCAGACAAGTCCCTTCATGAGGGCAAGTGTCTGACTGGGTCATGGCTGTACCTTCAAAGCCTGGCATATTTGTTGAAAGAATGACAGAATGAAAAGAGAACTTATCAGCGACCTTAGCCAAATTAATAAATCTCTGGGCTCCGGGTTTCAATTCCCTCATTTGTAAAGTAAGAACACTACCTCCCACCTCAAAAGATTGCTATGAAGATTAAAAGGAAATAATATTCATTGACTGGGCATGGTGGCTCACGCCTGTAATTCCAGCACTTTGGGAGGCCAAAGCAGGTGGACTGCTTGAGTCCAGGAGTTCAAGATCAGCCTGGGCAACATGGTGAAACCCTGACTGTACGAAAAATACAAAAATTAGCCAGGTATGGTGGCATGCATTTATAGTCCCACCCACTGGAGGGGTTAGGGGGCTAAGGCAGGAAGATCACTTGAGCCACAGAGGTTGAAGCTGCAGTGAGCTGGGATCATGTCACTGCACTACAGCTGAAGGAAGGAAGGAACGGAGGGAGGGAGGGAATGAATGAATATCCATGAAATATAATAGATATTTATCTATTTGCTTCTTCCTGTCAAGCCAGATATAGTTTATGACTTGGCTGTATAAAAAGTAGATGCTATTAATAGTTACTGACACAAATTCTTCTAGGGACAGTCAAGAAATATTACTATCATCTACCCTTTAATCTCAATAAAAATTAATATACTGACAAAGTGATTATTTAAGTACTTTATCTCAGCCATGTTTAAAGTGCTGCAGTTCACTGTGACTCACATACACACAGGCCCTTATGATGAACCACAGCCCCACTGCAGTCAAGAGCCTTCTCAGAGACAAGTGCTTCTTTATGTAATCCAGACATGACAATCTACTATTGATGAAACTGAAAATCTTTTAAGCATCTAATCCATATCAAAACAAGCTCCACTTATTGGTCACAGCACATGAGACAGAAACATTGTTTTATTTAGTTATCAACAGTATTAACATACAGAGAATCCAATCCATATTGTGCGTAATTTTGATGCACAATAAAATTAAAACCAGAGCACCTAACAGAGCCCCAAAGTACACTAAGCATAAACTGACAGAACTGAAGTGAGAAATAGACAATTCAACAATAACAGTTGAAGCTTTGCCACATCTACTGCAAGAATGAAAACAATTCTCAGCAATCAGGCTGAGAATTGTCAACATCATTCTGAAGAAACACACAGGTATTATGAAGGAACCCCAAGGTACCCTGCAGAGGGACATCAACGTAAAACACAATCTTGTTGGAAACAAAAAGTAGCAGCTCCAAGTTGTTAAGTGGTAGAAAAATGGGAACTGGTTACCATTTGCACTTTTTGTAGTCATGTACAGAACATGATCACTGGGCTTCCAAAATGAGGTCTATATATACTCACTTCTCATCAACATAGTTATCCAAGAGAATGGGTCTCAAAATTCAAATTTTCTTGGGTGAAAAATACATCTGCAGGTTTCAGAAGAGGCCAGGTGTTGCCTGTTTAGTATCTCAAGCCCAGGATACTAACACAATTCCATAAGGAAAGAACATTTTTCAACAAATGGTGTTGGATGTTCACATGCGCAAAAATGAAGTTGGACCTACCTCACACCATATACAAAAATTAACTCAAAATGGGTAAGAGATCCAAATATAAGAGCTAAAACTCTTCAAAGAAAACATAGAAGCAAATCTTTGTGGCCTTGCACTAAGCAATATGACACCAAAAGCACAAGTTAAAAAAAACAACAACAACCACCACCACCACCTAAGGCCAGGTGCGGTGGCTCACACCTGTAATCCCAGCACTTTTGGAGGCTGAGTGAGGCAAATCACTTGAGGCCAGAAGTTTGAAATCAGCCTGGCCAACATGACAAAACCCCATCTCTACTAAAAATACAAAAAATTAGGCTGGGCTTAGCACCTGTAATTCCAGCACTTTGGGAGGCCGAGGTGGGTGGATCATTTGAGGTCAGGAGTTAGAGACCAGCCTGGCCAACATGACAAAACCCCATCTCTACTAAAAATACAAACATTAGTCGGGCATGGTGGAGCACGCCTATAATCCCAGCTACTTGGGAGGCTGAGGCAGGAGAATCACTTCAACCCAGGAGGCAGAGGTTGCACGGAGCCTGGATCGTGCCACTGCACTCCAGCCTGGGTAACAGAGTAAGATCCTATCTAAAGAAAAAAAAAAAAAATAGGCTGGGCATTGTGGCTCATGCCTGTAATCCTAGCACTTTGGGAGGCTGAGGCAGATGGATCACTTAAGGTCAGGAGTTCAAGACCACCCGGGCCAACATGGTGAAACCCCATCTCTACTAAAAATACAAAATTAGCCAGGCATGGTGGTAGGTGCCTGTAATCCCACCTACTTGGGAGGCTAAGGCAGAAGAATCACTCGAACCTGGGAGGTAGAGGTTGCAGTTAGCCAAGATCATGCCACTATACTCCAACCTGGGCAACAGAGCAAGACTCCATCTCAAAATAAATAAATAAATAAATAAAAATAAAATAAAATAAAATAAGACAGTGGTGATTACCGCATGACTCTGTGAAAACTACTGAAAGTAATTCACAACAGAAAACTACTGAATTCTATACTTTGAACAGGTGAATTTTATGTTATGTGTGTATCTCAATAAAGCTATTTTAAAAACAAGAATTAAAACTAGAAATACTGTAATTCTGATCTGTCTGACCTTAACATGCGTATTCTACAATGTCCACCAGTCTACTATATAAACCAATGCAATTCATCTTCAATTATAAGATAGAAAAATTAGCAGCCAGTCCTCTCATACCTATAAATTCATTTTATAGGCTACAAAACTATGTTTTGTACAAAATTAACAAAACCATTATTTTTAATGAAATCATATTATTCAAAATATTCATCAAATGCCAATTCTAACTGTTGGATAAACTAGGCAATTTTATTCAAAAATTTTTTTAACCTATATTTTAGGTTCAGGGGTACAAGTGCAGGTTTGTTATATAGGTAAACTCGTGTCACAGGGGTTTATTGTACAAATTATTTTGTCACCCAAGTAAAGGCCTAGTACCTAATACTTATTTTTTCTGATCTTCTCCCTCCTCCCAGCCTCCACCCTCCAGTAGGACCCAGTGTCTGTTGTTCCCCTCTTTGTGTCCATGTGTTCTCATCATTTAGCTCTCACTTATAAGTAAGAACACGTGGTATGTGGTTTTCTGTTCCTGCATTAGTTTCCTAAGTGTAACGGCCTCCAGCTCCATCCATGTTCCTGCACAGCACATGGTCTCATTCTTTTGTATGGCTCCATAGTATTCCATGGTGTATATGTACCCATTTCCTTTATCCAGTCTGCCATTGATGGGCATTTAGGTTGATTCCATGTCTTTGCTATTGTGAATAGTGCTGCAATGAACATATGCATGCATGTGTCTTTATGCTAGAACAATTTATATTCCTTTGGGTATATACCCAGTAATGGGATTGCTTGGTCAAATGATAGTTCTGTTTTTAGCTCTTTGAGGAATCACAAAACAAGGGAATTGCTGTGGAAAGGAATCATTTTCCATAATGGCTGAACTAATTTACACTCCCACCAACAGTGTATAAGAATTCCCTTTTCTCCACAACCTTGCCAGCATCTGTTATTAATTGACTTTTTAACAATAGCCATTCTAACTGGTGTGAGATGGTTATCTTATTGTGGTTTTGATCTGCATTTCTCTAATGATCAGTGATGGTGAGCTTTCCTTCATATGCTTGTTGGTCATATGTATGTCTTCTTTTGAAAAGTGTTCATGTCCTTTGCCCACTTTTTAATGGAGTTGTTTTTCTCTCGTAAATTTGTTTAAGTTCCTTTTAGATGCTAGTTATCAGACCTTTGTCAGATGCATAGTTTGCAAAAATTTTCTCCCATTCTGTAGTCTGTCTGTTTACTCTGTTGGTAGTTTGCTGTGCAGAAATTCTTAAGTTTAATTAGATGCCATTTGTCAATTTTTGCTTTTGTTGTAATTGCTTTTGGTGTCTTCGTCATGAAATCTTTGCCAGTTCCTATGTCCAAAATGTATTGCCTAGGCTATCTTCCAGGGTTTTTATACTTTTGGGTTTTACATTTAAGTCTTTAAACCATCTTGTGTTGATTTTTGTGCATGGTATAAAGAAGGGGTCCAGCTTCAATCTTCTGCATATGGCTAGCCAGTTATCCCAGCACCATTTATTGAATAGGGAGTCCTTTCCCTATTGCTAGTTTTTGTCAGCTTTTGTCGAAGATCAGATGGTTGTAGGTATGGACCTTATTTCTGGGCTCTCTATTCTGTTCCACTGGTTTACGTGTCTGTTTTGTGCTAGTACTATGCTGTTTTGGTTACTGTAGCACTGTAGTATAGTTTGAGTGGGGTAACATGATGCCTCCAGCTTTGTTCTTTTTCCTTAGGATGCCCTTGGCTTTTGGGCTCTTTTTTGGTTCCATATGAATTTAAAAATTTTTTTTCTAGTTCTGTGTAGAACGCCATTGATAGTTTGATAGGAATATCATTGAATCTGTAAATTGCTTTGGATAGTATGGCCATTTTAATGATATTGATTCTTCCTAACCATAATCATGGAATGTTTTTCCATTTGTTTGTGTCATCTCTGATTTCTTTGAGCAATATTTTGTAATTCTCATTGTAGAGATCTTTCACCTCCCTGGTTAACTGTATTCCTAGGTATTAATACTTTATACTTTTTGTGGCAATTGTGAATGGGATTGCGTTTCTAATTTGGCTCTCAACTTGGCTGTTGTCGGTGTCTAGGAATGCTAGTGATTTCTGTGTTTATTCTGTGTCCTGAAACTTTGCTGAAGCTATCAGCTGAAGGAGCTTTTGGGCCAAGACTATGAGGTTTTCTAGATATAGAATCATGTCATCTGCCAACATGGATAGTTTTACTTCTTTTCTTCCTATCTGGATGCCCTTTCTTTCTCTTCCCTGATCTCCCTGGCCAGGACTTCCAATACTGTGCTGAATAGGAGTAGTGAAAAAGGGCATCCTTGTCTTGTGCCAGTTTTCAAGGGAATGCTTCCAGCTTCTGCCCATTCAGCATGAGGTTGGCTGTGGGTTGGTCATAGACGGCTCTTATTATTTTAAGGTATGTTCCTTCAATATCTAGTTTACTGAGAGGCTTTTTTGTTGTTGTTTTTTGGGTTTTTTTTTTTTTTGAGACAGAGTCTTGCTCTGTCACCCAGGCTGGACTGTAGTAGCATGATCTTGGCTCACTGAAACCTCCGCCTCCCAGGTTCAAGCAATTCTCCTGCCTCAGCCTCCCAAGTAACTGGGATTACAGGTGCCTGCCACCAAGCCCGGCTAATACTGTATTTTTAGTAGAGATGGGGTTTCACCATGTTGGCCAGGCTGGTCTTGAACTCCTGACCTCAAGTGATCCACCCGTCTCGGCCTCCCAAAGTGCTGGGATTATAGGCATCAGCCACTGCACCCAGCCAGGATGTTGAATTTTATCAAAAGCATTTTTTTTTTTTTTTTTTTTTTTGAGACGGAGTCTCGCTCTGTCCCCAGGCTGGAGTGCAGTGGCGCAATCTTGGCTCACTGCAACCTATGCCTCCCAGGTTCAAGCGATTCTCCGGTCTCAGCCTCTCAAGTAGCTGGGACTACAGAAATGCCACCATGCCCACCTAATTTTTGTATTTTTAGTAGAGATGGGGCTTCACCATGTTGGCCAGGATGGTCTCGATCTCTTGACCTTGTGATCTGCCCGCCTTGGCCTCCAAAAGTGCTAGGATTACAGGCATGAGCCACCGTGCCTGGAGATCAAGAGCCTTTTCTGCATCTAACCAATTTTATTTTTAAGAAAGGATTTAAAAGTGCTTAGCAATACTCTATATTAAAACTTCCAACTCAAACAGCATATCTTACTTATTTGGTTTATTAATTAGGGACTAATACTCTACAACTACTTAACAGAGCTAAGCAATAGAATTTTAGACATTCCTCAATAACATTTCCCAGGCTTATAATTTCACTTTTAATTTCATAAAAAATACACTAACCATTGATAATTTTGTCAGAATAAGTCTTTCCATAGGAATTTACAATTTTTTAGCATGGTGTGACATTAGAAAACTTGCTTAGCTTCTACCTGTTTTTTTCTCTTCTTAAATGAGGATAATAAAAATATCTGTTCCAACCCTTTGTTATGAAAATCAAAAAAGAAAGCACTCTGTAAGGTGTAATTATTACTCCCTCTTCAATGAAAAAGCTCAACTAGTAGGTATTAAATTGTTGAACACCTCTTAAGAAAAGCATAAACCTGGGATGAGTGTTGGGAAGTGGGGAGATAGTACTGCAATGGGGAGGCAGACCCAAAGGTTCCACTCCCAAGCAAACAAACAAAAAATGTTGTAGGTCATCAGATTTGCAAAACATTTTATCAATTCTTTTTTTGTTTTGTTTAGCTTAAAGATAGAGCCTCAGTATGCTGCCCAGACTGGTCTTGAACTCCTGAGCTCAAACAATCCTCCCCCTTGTCCTCCCAAAGTGCTGGGATTACAGGCATGAGCCACCATGCCCAGTCTTTGTTTTGTTTTTGAGATGGGGTCTTGCTGTGTTGTCCAGGCCGATCTCTAACTCCTGGCCTCAGGTGATCCCTCCTCCTCAACCTCCCAAGCATCTGGGATTACAGGTCACCGCACTCAGTTTCTCAATTCTTTTACACTGAACATTAGCAGCTATTTAAATCTAAAGGATGGTCATCTGGAATAATTGTCTTGGATAGTCAAGGAAGAATTTGTTTCTTTGCTGTTACATTAAGTATCTGATTGAGGACCCACCCCCCACCCCGCCACCCGCCACCCAAAAATGGAAAAGGCTGACTTCAAAATTATTTTCCTGGCCAGATGCGGTGGCTCACACCTGTAATCCTAGAAATTTGGGAGAACAAGGCGGGTGGATCACCTGAGGTCAGGAGTTCAAGGCCAGCCTGGCCAACATGAGGAAACCCCATCTCTACTAAAAAATATCCCCCCCCAAAAAATTAGCTGGACTTGGTGGCAGGCACCTATACTCCCAGCTACTTGGGAGGCTAAGACAGAAGAATCACTTGAACCCAGGAGGCAGAGGTTGCAGTGAGCCAAAATCATGCCACTGCACTCCAGCCTGGGCAACAAGAGTGAAAATCCATCTCAAAAAAAAAAAAAAAAAAAAAATATATATATATATATATACACATATATATATGTGTATATATATATACATATATATATATACACATATATATATATGTGTATATATATATATACATATATATATATATAAAACGACACTTGTCATTAAAGAAATGCCAAAAGGACAAATAGAACCATGAAATGACCTAATTTAAAGCTGCCAGCTAAAAAGGTGAACTATATCAAATCACCTGACCGTTGTGTGAATTTATGACATAACTCCATGATGTCCTCTCTGCAGCCCTACTCTACCTTACTGTGTCTTTTAAAAATTATTTTTATAAAAAGAAAAGCTCGGCCAGGTGTGGTGGCTCACGCCTGTAATCCCAGCACTTTGGGAAGTCGAGGTGGTTGGATCATAAGGTCAGGAGATTGAGACCATCCTGGCTAACACGGTGAAACCCCATCTCTACTAAAAATACAAAAACAAAAAATTAGCTGGGCGTGGTGGCGGGCGCCTGTTGTCCCAGCTACTCGGGAGGCTGAGGTGGGAGAATGGCATGAACCCGGGAGGCAGAGATTGCAGTGAGCCGAGATCATGCCACTCTACTCCAGCCTGGGAGACAGAGTGAGACTCCATCTCAAAAAAAAAAAAAAAAAAAGAAAGAAAAGAAAAGCTCTGACAAGCTTATACATTAAAGACACAGCTGAGGCTGGACGCGGTGGCTCATGCCAGTAATCCTAGTACTTCGGGAGGCCGAGGTGGGTGGAATGCCTAAGCTCAGGAGTTTGAGACCAGCCTGGGCAACATGGTGAAATCCTGCCTCTACTAAAATACAAAAAAAATTAGCCAGGTGTGGTGGCGCGCACCTGTAATCCCAGCTACTCGGAAAGCTAAGACAGGAGAATTACTTGAACCCGGGAGGCAGAGGTTGCAGTGAGCCGAGAGCGCACCACTACACTCCAGCCTGGGGAACAGAGTGAGACTCCGGCTCAAAAACAATCAAATAAATACATAAATAATTTTGAATAAAATAACTTAAAAGGCAAAAGTACAAACACAGGTCTCAATTTCCTCATACGTTCAATAAAGAAACTGGTCTAGAAAATCTCTTAGTTTCCTATGACTTCTAAAATTGAGTTTGAGTATTCTATATGTTGGTGACTGCTGTTCTAATAAGTTACAACAAACATATATCCCAAACATTCATAGTCTACTTAGCTGGTTTACTTCCCAATATATACGTTAATTAATTTTGAAACAATCTACTTTACAACATACTCAAAGTGCCTGGGTCCTCTGTCTTTTCAACCTTTCCCTTTTACAGCCTGTAAACATCCTCAACGTCTTTTGATAACAAACATTAAAACCTCTCCTTCAACCTTACATTTCCCTCTAATAACTGCCCTTTCGCCTTCCTTTCACAGCCACATTCTTTTAAAAGAAAAAAATTACTGACCCTTACTTACTTTCAATTCTTACTTCCAATCTACTAAAACTGCTCTGCCTAAGGTCAGCAATGACTTTCTAATTGCCAATCCTAATAGATAGCTTATTTTTATTTATTCACGTTTATTTAAAACTAAATATTTCTTTTTATAGTTATATGTCAAAAAATAGTGACTAGGTTTTATGGCTTACTTAAAATATAAATAAGGAAAATACACATGTGCCATACCAATAGCTGGTTTTAAATGAAATACTATAATTTTAAAAAGAGTTCCAAAATATTTAACAGAATTTCCAGCAATGATTATTTCTTTTTTTTTTTTTTTTTGAGATGGAGTTTTAATCTTTGTTGCCCAGACTGGCATGCAATGGTGTGATTCAGCTCACCACAACCTCTGCCTCCTGGGTTCAAGTGATTCTCCTGCCTCAGCCTCCTGAGTAGCTGGGATTACAGACATGCGCCACCACGCCCGGCTATTTTTGTATTTTTAGTGGAGACAGGGTTTCTCCATGTTGGTCAGGCTGGTCTCGAACTCCCAACCTCAGGTGATCCACCTGCCTCGGCCTCCCAAAGCACTGGGATTACAGGCGTGAGCCACTGCGCCCGGCCCAGCAATGATTATTTCTAAAATGTAAAGATTTGAAACATAATTTGTACAAAACTAAAAATCAGAAGAATTCATTCTTACTTTTTCCTTTTTTAAAAAGTCCAGACAATTTGTCACAAGAAAGTGATAGCAGCTGCAGCCTCAGTCACCCTCGGAATCACTGTCCGTCTTCATGGGGACAGAGAATTGCACTGAGGACAGCAATATATCTTCAACTGGCTTCTTAGGGTTTTCCTCCAGGTCCATCTTAATTGCTCCAGATTCAGACAGTTTTCACTCCAACTCATCTCTTGTCAGGTTCATGTCGCCAAACACCAGAGGACCAATAAACTGAGCCTTGATATCTCCTTCCAGGTAAACAAATATCATGGGCAGATTCTTATCCGGATAACTAGGTATGCAGGTTGTTGAAATGGCTTTGATAAATTTGACATCAGGAAACTTCCTGGCAACTCCACTGAGGTGCTGATTTATCAGGGCAAAGAGGGGAATTCCTTGTTTGTAAATGTGCAAGACGACCCACAAACCCTCACCGGCTTTGGTAACTTCTTTTTTTTGAGACGGAGTCTCGCTCTGTCACCCAGGCTGGAGTGCAGTGGTGCAATCTCGGCTCACTGCAAGCTCCGCCTCCCGGGTTCACGCCATTCTCCTGCCTCAGCCTCTCCGAGTAGCTGGGACTACAGGCGCCTGCCACCACGCCCAGCTAATTTTTTTTTTTGTATTTTTAGTAGAGACGGGGTGTCACCGTGGTCTCGATCTCCTGACCTCGTGATCCGCCCGCCTCAGCCTCCCAAAGTGCTGGGATTACAAGCGTGAGCCACCGCGCCCGGCCGGTAACTTCTTGAACATAATCCTTCGCTGAGATCTCCAAAACTTCTTCAAATTTATGCTTCAATTTAGTTACTTTCCACTCAGCCAGTCTCTGCTGTCTGTACATTTCAATAGCACGTTCATCCTCCTCATTAAACTTGTCTTCATGATCCTCCAGCTCTTCCGAAGTCATATCTTCCTATGTTGTCACGACTGACTGCTGGAGGATGCGCTGCTCCTCTTCTGCCTCCTCTTCCAATTCTTTCAGACTTTAAGGTGCCCTTTTTGTGTAAGATATCATTCCATTCAGTGTCTGCGTTGGGGTCCCGCATCTTGTTTCCAATTGCTCAAGCCAGCTGTGCCCCCTAATAGACACTTTAAATCCTTTTTATTTAGCCTATCCACAGGAACACTCCTTTTTAAAACTCTCCTCCTCTGCTCCTATAAAAACTTGATACTTTCTATTGATTTTCCTCCTTTTCTTTCTGTCTCCTTTTGTGGACTTTATTCCACTGTGTCACTTAAATGTGACTTTTTTTTTTTTTTGAGGCACAATCTTGCATAGGTTGGAGCACAGTGGCATGATCTCAGCTCACTGCAACCTCCACTTCTCGGGTTCAAAAGATTCTCCTGCCTCAGCCTCCCAAGTAGCTGGGACTACAGGCATACGCCACCACGCCCGGCTAATTTTTGTATTTTTAATAGAGACAGGTTTCACAATGTTAGCCAGGCTGGTCTCGAACTCTTGACCTCATGCAATCCGCCCGCCTCAGCCTCCCAAAGTGCTGGGATTACAGGCATGAGCCACCACGCCTGGCCTTAAATGTGACTTTTATCCAGTCTCATGTTCTCTCTCATGACCTCTTCTCTCTTCACTCTACATGGTTTCACTGGATGATCTCATTCACCCTTGTGGCTTTAACTACTCCCTAAAACCTAGTATGTCTTCTGCACTCCATCACCTCATCTAAGCCTGAATGATACACTCAATCATCCAAACCTAGACATCTAAGAACCACTCTACCCACCAATCAATCCTAACAATTCAAACCCTAAATATCTCTTGTGGCCAGGCACAGTGTCTCACATCTATAATTCCAGCATTTTGGGAGGCCACGGAGGGAGGGCTGCCTGAGCCCAGGAGTTCAAGACCAGCCTGGGCAACAAAGGCAGCCCCTGTCTCTATAAAAAACAAAAAAATTGGCCAGGCATGGTGGCACATGCCTGTGGTCCCAGCTACTCAGGAGGCTGAGGTAGGAAGATTGTTTGGGCCAAGAGGTCAAGGCTCCAATGAGCCATGATCACACCACTGCACTCCAGCCTGGGTAACAGAGCGAGACTCTGTCTCATAAATAAGTAATTATCTCTTGAATCCATCCCTTCCTATCCATTCTAGATGTTACTACTCTAATTTATATTATCTTCCCTGGCTTTGTTTTCTTCAAGTTTCCCCAATGATAACCTTGTATCCATTCTGGCCCTCGTTCAACCCATCTGCTACACAGACAACAAAATAATCTTTCTAAATCTTCAACCAAATAGGCCGGGTGAGGTGGCTCACGCCTGTAATCCTAGCACTTTGGTAGGCCGAGGCAGGTGGATCACAAGGTCAGGAGTTCGAGACCAGCCTGGCTAATACGGTGAAACCCTGTCTCTACTAAAAATACAGAAATTAGCCGGGCATGGTGGTGGGCACCTGGGTCCTAGCTACTCAGGAGGCTGAGGCAAGAGAATCACTTGAACCCAGGAGGTGGAGGTTGCAGTGAGCTGAGATCGTGCCACTGCACTCCAGCCTGGGCGATAGCGCGAGACTCCATCTAAAAAAAGAAAAAAAAAAAAAGCCCAAATATGCCCAAGTAGCCTACTTTTTTTTTTTGACACGGTGTCTTGCTCTGTCACCCAGGCTGGAGTGCAAAGGCGGGATCTGGGCTCACTGCAAGCTCCGCCTCCCAGGTTCATGCCATTCTCCTGCCTCAGCCTCCCAAGTAGCTGAGACTACAGGCGCCAGCCACCACACCCAGCTAATTTTTTGTATTTTTAGTAGAGATGGGGTTTCACCGTGTTAGCCAGGATTGTCTCCATCTTCTGACTTTGTGATCTACCCGCTTCGGCCTCCCAAAGTGCTGGGATTACAGGTATGGGCCACCGTGCCCGGCCTATTATTTTAAATTCTTCATTGGTTCCCCATGCCCTGCAAAAAAAAAAAAAAAAAAAAAAAAAAAAAAAAAAAACAAACAAACAAAAAAAACTACTTTTGATAGTATATGAAGTCTTTCATAATCTAGCTCCTATGTCTAAGTATCTACTTCACCTCTTGCCCTCAATTCCTTTCAGCCTACAAAACTAGCATAACACACTATTTGCAATTCCCCAAATTAGATAACATATGTTGCTCCACATACTGCCACATGTTTGTGCCCAGGTTTTCCTCTGCTTAAAACGCCCCTCTCATCTTTATCCATCTGGAGAACTGCTGTTAATTTTTCAATACTAAACAAAAGTGTCACCATTTCAGTCAAGCTTTCCTCGATCTCTCCAGATGGAACTGATCATCTTCACAGAATTCGGTGTATTTACTCATTTACATATTTGCCTTCCCAACCAGTCCTTTAATTCCTTGATGGCACAGATGTCTTATTCCTTTTTCTATATCTAGCACTTAAGCACGGTCTTGAGAGAGTACATGGGTCATGTATTAGACAGATCTCCCAGACAAAAAAATCAACACAGAAACATCAGACTTGGGCCGGGTGCAGTAGCTCACGCCTGTAATCCAGCACTTTGGGCAGCCAAGGCAGGTGGATCATGAAGTCAGGAGTTCGAGACCAGCCTGGTCAAAATGGTGAAACCTCATTTCTACTCAAAAATACAAAAATTAGCCAGGTTGGTAGCTCATGCCTGTAATCCCAGCTACTGGTGAGGCTGAGGCAGGAGAAGTGCTTGAACCTGGGAGGCAGAGGTTGTTGGTGAGCCAAGATTGTGCCATTACGCTCCAGCCTGGGTGACAAGAGCGAGACTCCGTCTCAAAAAAAAAAAAAAAAAAGGAACATCAGACTTAATCTGCACTATAGAACACATGGACCTAATAGATATTTACAGAACATTTCATCCAATAACTGCAGAATACACATTTTTATCTTCAGCATGTGGATCGTTCTCAAGCAGAGACCATATGTTCGGTCACAAAACAAGCCTTAAAACATTCAAAACCATGGAAATAGTATCAGGCATCTTCTCTGACCACAGGGGAATAAAATTACAAATCAATAACAAGAGGAATTTTGGAAACTATACAAACACATGGAAATTAAACAATATACTCCTGAATGGCCAGTAAGGAAATTGAACATTTTATTGAAACAAATAATAATGGAAACACAACATGCCAAAACCTATGGGATACAGCAAAAGCAGTACTAAGAGGACAATTTATAGCTATAAGTGCCTACATCAAAAAAGAAAAACCTTCAAATAAATAACATGATGCATCTTAAAGAACTAGAAAAGCAAAAGCAAACCAAACCCAAAATGAGAAGAAAAGAAGTAACAAAGATCAGAGAATAAATGAATTTGAAAATTAAAAAGAAAAAAGAAAGAAATGAATTCGAAATGAAAACAACACAAAAAAATCAATGAAACAACACAAAAGATCAATGAAACAAATGTCAGTTTCTTTGAAAAGATAAGTAAAATTGACAAACCTTTAGCCAGACTAAGAAAAAAAAAGAGAAGACTCAAACGAAATCAGAGATGAAGAAGGACACATTATTACTGATACCACAGAAATTCAAAGGATCATGAGTGGCTACTAGGAACAACTATAATATGCCAGCAAATTAGAGTAAATGGGTCAATAAGTGTCAAATGAATAAATGAATGCAATGGATTTACAAATATTAGTATGTTCATAAATTGTTATAGAAACTAAGAGGAAACAATTATTACAGCTTAGAATTATCTGACAAGACTTCATGAAAAGCTTTGAACTGAGTATTAAATGAAGATAGGAAGAATTTTTTAAAAAAGAGCAATAAAATTTTTCAAAATCTTCTTAAGTAAAATCTACAAAAGGTCAAAACGAATTCTTGGCTGTTTCAATGTATATAACTGTTACATCATATAACAAGAATGTATTCCTGCAGGAAAAAAATTGAGGCTTACTGATTGACAAATCCATTCAACAAATGTATTAGCTTACTATAGGCCTAGATCAAGTTGAAAATAAGAGGATAGCAAGGAGTTAGGGTACAAATACTTCATAATAGCAAGTTTTGGGGTCAAATCTCATTACAACATAATTACAATAAAAATCTCCACATAATTCATATTTATATAAATATTCACTCAACCAATACTTGAGCACCTGGTTACTGTGTTCCTTCAACAATCAAGGGTACAGATTAAGCCCTCTATTATTATAACATTTTTAAATAATTAAGTCAGTTAAACACTCAGTGGAGTTTATCTAACAAGGTTGTTGAATTTGAGTATAAGCACTGGAGATGAAACAGCAAGTAAACAGGCAAAACCTGAGCCCTCGCAGAGATTACATTCTAATGGATGGAAATGAATGATAAACAAGATAAACATGTAAAACATATGATATGCTAGATGACGGGTTAAGACGAAAAATAAAGAAAGAGAGAGGAAAATTTGAGGGTTATAAATTTATTTTATTTTATTCGGACAGTGTCTTGCTCTGTCACCCAAGCTGGAGAGCAGTGGCACAATCATGGCTCATGGCAGCCTTGACCTCCTGGGCTGTGGACCTCACATCTCAGCCTCCCAAGCTGGGAGTACAGGTGTGTACCACCATGTCTGGCTAGTTTTTTTGTATTTTTTGTAGAGATTGGGTTTTACCATGTTGCCCATGCTGGTCTCAAACTCCTGGGCTCAAGCAATCTACCCGCCTCTGCCTCCCAAAGTGCTAGGATTATAGGCATGAGCCACTGCACTCGGCTGCGGATTTACAATTTTAAATAAGGCAGCCAGAGAAAGTCTCACTGAGTCACATCGAGATCTGCATGTCAGGGAGCAATCTTGGAATTCAGAGGAAGGTAGTTAAAAACAGAGGGACAGCAAGAACAAAGCAGAGATTAAGGGAGGGAAAGAGTAGCAGATGATAGGAAAGGAGTTTCCAGGGGGGTCAGATTAGGGTTGGCCAACTGCCACTTATTTCCAGCAAAAATCAATACAGCAAAATTTCAATACATTAAAAGAAACCTGATACCTCATCTAGAATTTGCTTTTAAAGAATCTAATCTGGCTAGGCGTGGTAGCTCATACCTGTAATCCTAGTACTCTGAGAGGCTGAGGCAGGAATATTGCTTGATCCCAGGAGTTCAAAACCAGCCTGGACGACATAGGAAGACCTTGTCTCTACAAAATAGTAAAAAATTAGCCAGGCATGGTGGTGTGTGTCTGTGGTCCTAGCTACTTGGGAGGCCGAGATGGGAGGCTTGTTTGAGCCTGAGGTCAAGACCACAGTGAGCCACAATCAAGCCCCTGCACTCCAGCCTGGGCTACAGAGCAAGACCCTGTTGCTTTAAAAAAAAAAAAAAAGGGCCAAGCACAGTGGCTCACGCCTGT
Source organism: Symphalangus syndactylus (assembly GCF_028878055.3). NCBI lineage: Eukaryota > Metazoa > Chordata > Mammalia > Primates > Hylobatidae > Symphalangus > Symphalangus syndactylus. The sequence goes on along the minus strand of NC_072434.2, from coordinate 41,682,537 downwards.
AATCCTAGCACCTTGGGAGGCCAAGGCAGGCGGATCACCTGAGGTCAGGAGTTTGAGACCAGCCTGACCAATACAGTGAAACCCATCTCTACTGAAAATACACAATCTAGCCAGGTGTGGTGGCGTGCGCCTGTAGTCCCAGCAACGCAGGAGACTGAGACAGGACAACTGCTTGAACCTGGGCAGTGGAGGTTGTAGCAAGCCGAGATTGCACCATTGCACTCCAGCCTGGATGACAGAGTGAGACTCTGTCAAAAAAAAAAAAAAAAAAAAAGACGACAAAGAGGAGGAGGAGGAGGAGGAATCTAATCTGTAACACAAAGTTAATTTGTTTCTATTTTCAAATTTGCTTTACGACAGATTTTAATAAGTTTTCTTAAATAAGGAGTATACTAAATGAAAGCAGTCCCTCCTAACTCCTAAGGAAGCCCCAAATTTCACACAGAAACCACTCTATGGTCTACACAATGACAAAATGCATATAATACTATAATGCAACTTACTTCTAACTCCTTTCAAAGCCTGCTGAAAATATTTCACTAATCCTAAATATATTTGCCTTTTCTCCAAAAAGCTACAGAAACAAAGATTTTTGCTGCAAGCATCTCACAGGATCTGAATGTTCCAAAGATCAACTGTGATTCTACTGTCTGCCCTCTGAGAAGTCATTGCTTTGGACCTGGTATCATGAAGGCTCTCTTGAAGTTATCTTCAGTTCATCTGCTTGTTGCCGTGACTTTGGATATGCAGAATCAAGAGTATTACTGTACTCTTGATTAGCTTCACATCAAAATTAAAGCAATGACAGTTGATGATTTGCATGTGCTTTCTGATGAGGTGTTTCTGAGAAGTGGGTGTCCTGTAACCAACGTGTGGCAAGATTTGTATACATTTTTGTACTCTACAAGTGACTGTGGCATCATATATCAGGGTAAAAGGGTAGGTTATTTTTACATCTATGCTAATATTCACCTCTAGAACGTTACCAAGGCGAGGATTCATATGTATCTCATGTGCTGTTGAGTGAAATGGGTCTTCATGGCAACCTGCAATTTCATTTATCCATCCAAGGCAGGCCAAATCACTGGCTTCGTCCACTTACCAAGACTACTGCTGAAACACTATCAAGTGCTTGAAATCATGCTTCAAAGCTTAAAACGTATTTTTCTTATTTATCCACCAAGATTGATGGGGTCAAGGAAGTACCTAACATTAGATCATTGCACATCCTATGCCTCATTTTTCTTCAATGGGAAACAGAAGGTGAGCTATGTAACGTCATATACAGAGGAACTGCAGCTGCCTGAGGACTTAGAAACAAGAGGCCTAAACTATAGCAATCCTGACAATGGCAGAGTTCTTACTGATAACATGTGTTTGTATTAATCTGCAACTTTAATAAAGCAGACATTTCTTTTTATGACTCCTTTTGCAAAATGTTTTTTAATTATATTGGAATCATATTCAATACATAATTTTTATTCTGCTAATGGGACTTATTTTTTATAAAGATCAATTGAAAAAAGATTTGTTCAGAGTAAGTAAGTATGAAATGCAAGCCTTAAAACATTTTTTTTTTCTTTTCTTAAGATCTGGTGTCACCCAGGATGGAGTGCAGTGGCATTATCACGGCTACTGCAGCCTTGACCTCCCCAGGCACGGGTGATCCTCCCACCTCAGCCTCCAGCTGGGACTACAGGTGCGTGTCACCATGCCTGACTTTTTTGTTTTTTGTAGAGATGGGACAAGATGTTGTCTAGGCTGGTCTCGAACTCCTGGGCTCAAGCAATGCTCCTACGTTGGCCTCCTCACACTGGGATTACAGGCATAAGCTACTGCACCCAGCCTAAAACTTTTTTTTTTTAATCATCAGGGTAGAATTAGTATATATAAGCAAACAATAAAGTGTTCAGATGAAAAATCATGAAGGATATAGATTAAGCACTGTATTATTAAAACATTTTTAAATGATAAGTCAGTTAAACACTCAATAGAGTTTACCTAACCAGGTTGTTGAATTTATAAAAACTTTTAAACAGGCTAGGTAATCTTATGAGGTGAAGCGCAGGTTGCAACATTCAAACAAAAAATGGGATGAGTTCAGATTAGTCCAGTGGTTCTCAAATTGTAGTCCACAGACTCGTGGGAATCCACATCTTAGTATGTATGCCCTTTTCACCATGTTGACAACTGCAGTGAAAGCACAATAGCAATGATGGGTAGAACTGCTTGCACCTTAGCACTAATCAAGGCAGCAATACCAAACAATACTGGTAGTCTTATTCTTCACTGCCATGCACTCTCAGTTGTTCTAAAATGTCAGTTTCACTTGACTGATGAAGCAATAAAAATTATTAACTTTGTTAAATCTCAACTCTTGAGTAAAGCCTTTTTAATATTGTGTGACAAAATGGAAATATGAAGAAGGCACTTCTACTGCATACCAAAGTGTGACGGTATGCAAACTCACCCCTTTTTCCACGTAACTACTGTTGCCTCAAAGAATAGAGGGCCTTAAAACAGAGCACAAATAACAGGAGAGTCAAAGAGGAGCTAAGTAGGATACAAGATATGCTTCCAATCCTCCAATAATTGATGACACAGTCTAGAAGACAAATTTGCTGTTATTATTTATATGCCCATCTCTTCAATGATTGTTCTGACAATTGCAATCACTTTGCCATGTTCTAGGAACTATGCTGATCACTAACTATTGAATTGAACCTGAAATAGTAAACTTTTCTGTCAGAAGAATTCAGAGTTCTAAGCCAACGGTTCTAAACTCTTAACAGCAAAACCTCTATTAACAGCAGAATCCCAATAGGAGCTCACAGAAAAGTGCTCTGATTGAAGCAGCATATAGAAAAGTTCAGATACACACATCCCATAAACTTGCCTTCTATCTCCCATTTATCTATTCTCAATGGTGATTCTACAGGCCATCTAATTCAATCATATTTTCCCCCAGGTCTCAACTGATTTATTCTGTTCCCTTTTATACATACACATGCATGTACACACACAACACTCCCTCACAGACTGTTCAGGGGTCCCATTATCCTTCCCCTTCCGTTTCTCTAATTCATATTGAAAGATCTCAGTGAGGCCCCTCCACCAAACCACTTGCCTTTTTCTAATGATCTCTTTCTTTCTTGTCTAATTACACTGACAGTTCCTCTGAAAATGGTGAAGGTGGACATTTTCTTTTGTTTCTGACTTTAATAAAAATTCTTTCAGTATTTCACCATTAAGCCTGATATGAGTTTCTTATTATATTTATATAATTAAAAACAAGACAGACAGTGGGGTTCCTTAACATTATTGTTACTATTGTTCAATACCAGCCTACTCTTAATTTATTTTCTGGATTTCTTTTTTTATTGTGGTAAAATATACATATTTACCATTTTAGCTATTTTTAAGAGGGTGCAATTTGGTGGCATTAAATATGTCCACACAGTTGTGCAACCATTACCTCTATCCATCTTCAGAAATTTTTCATCTTCCCAAACTGAAACTCTCTACCTATTAAACAGTGATTCCCCATTTCCCCTTCCCCACAGCTTTGTCTCTACAAACTTCCCAATCATATTATTTTACTGCTAAGAATCTCAAATCCTGAAAGGCTGAGTCACTTTTCCAAGATCACCCAGCTGATTACTGGCAGATAAAAGCCAAAAGCAAGCGCTTACTTAGAAAGGAAAACAGCAATCATCTATAACCAAATAGCTTCATTTCCTTTTCTGCCTCAATGACTTGTTAGCCTTAGTCTAGTGCATGTCTGCAAATGATGGATGGATGGATGGACAGACAAAGATATATACTCATTGTCAACTGGGCGCAGACAGACAGACAGATGTATAAAGATATATACTCATTGTCGGCTCAGTGCAAACAGATAGACAGATAGATAGATGTATAAAGATATATACTCATTGTCGGCTTGGCGCAGTGGCTCATGCCTGTAATCCCAACACTTTGGGAGTCCGAGGCAGGTGGATTACTTGAGGTGAGGAGTTCAAGACCAGCCTGGCCAATGTGTTAAAACCCCGTCTCTACTAAAAATACAAAAATTAGCTGGACATGGTGGTGCATGCCTGTAATCCCAGCTACTCAGGAAGCTGAGGCAGGAGAATCACTTGAACCTGGGAGGCAGAGGTTGCAGTGAGCTGAGATCATGCCACTGCACTCCAGCCTGGGCTACAGAATGAGACCCCATCTTTAAAAAAAAAAAAAAAAAAAAGATATATACTCATTGTCTTTTAAGCAATAAATGTAGAAATTCAGTCTGGGCAACATGGTGAAAACCTGTCTCTACAAAAAAAAAATTAGCTAGGTGTGGTGGTGCACATCTACAGTCCCAGCTACTGGGGAGACCAAGGTGGGAAGATGGCTTGAGCCTAGGAGGCAGGGGTTGTAGTGAGCAGTGATTGAGCCACTACACTCTAGCTTGGGCAACAGTGAGACCCTGTCTTTAAAAAAAAAAAAAAAAAAAAGTAGAAATTTGGGTCATATTCAATATGGTCAATTTTTAACAGGCTGAATAGTGTTGACCATAAATATCTATCCATCTGAAGGCACATCACCAATGGCATGGCCTAGAGCTTGATTCTTGGTCTTATTTAACATTTTTTTTTTTTTTTTAATAATTTAGATGAGGTCTCACTATGTTGCCCACACTGGTCTTAAACTCCTGGGCTCAAGTGATCCTCCCAAAGTCCTGGGATTACAGATGTGAGCCACCACGCCTGGTCCTGTTTAACATTTTTATTAATGATTTGGATGTGGCCATTTATGGCACAATAATGAAATATGTGATGGATATAAAGAAAATTATGACAGCTGAATCTGCTGGATCAAAGAATCAGTATTCGAAAGATCTAACCAAATTAGAATATTAGAATACTAAACTAAATCATCTCTAATAGACCTAAACTAAAAGAAAATTAATAAATAAAAATAAAATAGGTCAGCACCATTTTGCTGGAGCCTGCAACCGAGTGGGAGTGGAGTGGAGCGGCCATTGTTGCCAACTCTTTCCTCTCTCCCACAGTTTGGTCAGCAGGTTGATTAGGCCGTTGGCCCTCAAGCCAAGACTTGTCTCATATTTAATTCTGGGGAGCACCTCATAGACATGAGTGATGTAGAGGAGAACAACTTCAAGGGCATAGTTAATGTTCATGAAGAAACTGAAGAGTTTTTTCTAAGAATGTTGAAGATAAATCAAGATAAAAGAAGGCTAATGGAAAGTATTAAGGATCAGAAAGTTAAAATTGAATGGGGGAAAAAACTGAACAGAAGATTGGTCAGATAGAAGCACTTGAATTTTTTTAAGGCTATTTTGAATTGTTTGAATTGGGGAAGAATACATAAAGTACAAAAAGTGAAAAACTCAAGAATGAAGAGAAGTAGAAGGCAAAGGTGAAGTAGAATTAAAATAATCTGGAAGAATAAATGGGTCCTAAGTAAATGAGTCTTCACTCTCAGTCAAAATCTCCAACAGGAACTCCTGCTCGTGTAAAATTGAAGAGATGATCAGGATCTTGTAGTCCTTCAAGAGTTTCCAAACACTCTGAATCCCATTCTCGATCAAGATCAAAATGTCAAGGAGGCATTCTCATCAACATTACACACTTGATCCAGATCCCACTCTCGATCCAGATCCCACTCTCACAGGAGACGAAGTAGCTCATATATACCAGAATACTGACAGCGAAGGAGCCGAAGTCATTCTCCAATGTCTAACCGGAGAAGACATACTGGCAGAAGGGCAAATCCAGATCCCAACACTTGCCTTAGAGTGTTTGGCCTTAGTTTGTACACAACAGACAGAGATCTTCGTGAAGTATGTTCTCGATATGGAACTTTGAATGGTGCCAGTGTGGTTTACAATCAGCAAACTGGGCGATCTCAAGGATTTGCTTTTGTGTATTTTGAGGGAATAGATGACTCAAAGGAGGCTATGGTAAGGGCAAATAGAAAGGAGCTGGATGGCAGAAGAAATTCGGGTGGATTTTTCTATTACCAAGAGAATGCACACACCTACACCAGGCATCTATATGGGCAGAACAACTCATAGTGGTGGTGGCAGAGGTGGTGGTAAAGGCGGCAGTGGAGGTGGTCACAGACGTCGAGATTCTTACTATCATAGAGGATATGATCGTGGATATGACAGATATGAAGACTATGATTACCAGTACAGAAGATGATCACTTTCTCCTTATTATAGTCGATACAGATCACAATCAAGATCTCATTCCTACAGCCCAAGACACTATTGATAATGAAATGGTTGCAATGAAGGACTTTTTTTCCTCTTTATTTTCTTTTTTCTCTCCTTTTTAAAATTCTGGATGTCCCCAAGCTTCTGATTCTTCCTAGTCTTTAAGAAAAAAAATTTTTGGTTTATTTAGTATCTACATTATACTCCTAAAGATGTAATTGTTGTCATTTTGAGTAAACATCTTGAGTATCCTTCCTTCCTTCCTCCTTCCTTCCTTCCTCGCTTTCTTTTCTTCTTTCTTTTCTTCCCTCTGTGGCCCAGGCTGCAGTACCCTCGGCTCGCTGCAGGCTCCCGTGATTCTCCTGCCCGGGCCTGCGGGCTGCCTGGGATTGCTGGCGCGCGCCACCACCCCTCCCTGGTTTTTCTCCTTTGGCTGGAGGCGCAGTTTCGCCATGTCGGCCAGGCTGGTCTCCAGCTCCTGACCTCGAATGGTCTGCCTGCCTCGGCCTCCCGAAGTGCTGGGACTGCAGACAGAGGCTCGCTCACTCGGTGCTCGGTGTTGCCCGGGCTGGAGTGCGGTGGCGTGGTCTTGGCTCGCTGCAGCTTCCGCCTCCCAGCCGCCTGCCTTGCCCTCCCAGGGTGCTGGGATTGCAGCCTCTGCCCAGCCGCCGCCCCGTCTGGGAGGTGGGGAGCGTCTCTGCCTGGCCGCCCATCGTCTGGGTTATGAGGAGCTCCTCTGCCCGACCGCCCCGTCTGGGAGGTGAGGAGAGCCTCTGCCCAGCGGCCACCCCGTCTAGGAAGTGAGGAACGTCTCTGCCTGGCAGCCCATCGTCTGGGATGTGAGGAGCGCCTCTGCCCGGCCGCCCCGTCTGGGAAGTGAGGAGCGCCTCTGCCAGGCCGCCCCGCCTGGGAAGTGAGGAGCGCCTCTGCCCGGCCGCCCCGCCTGGGAAGTGAGGAGGGCCTCTGCCCGGCCGCCCCGTCTGGGAAGTGAGGAGCGCCTCTGCCCGGCCGCCCCGTCTGGGAAGTGAGGAGCGCCTCTGCCCGGCCACCCATCATCTGGGATGTGAGGAGCGCCTCTGCCTGGCCGCCACCCCGTCTAGGAAGTGAGGAGCGTCTCTGTCTGGCCGCTCCGTCTGGGAAGTGGGGAGCACCTCTGCCTGGCCGCCCCGTCTAGGATGTGGGGAGCGCCTCTGCCCGGCCACCTCCTCTGGGAGGTCTACCACAGAGGCCAGAAGCAATGTGGGGGCTGGACGTGGTGGCTCACGCCTGTAGTCCCAGTACTCTGGGAGGCCGAGGCAGGTTGATCACTTGAGGCTAGGAGTTCGAGACCAGCCTGGCCAACATGGTGAAACATGAAAAATACAACTGACAAACTGACAAACCAACCAACCAACCAAGCGACAACAAAACAGGTCTACCCTGGAGTCGTACTCCAATTTTTTCTGTTTCCCTCCCTTTCTGATCCTTTATCCCACTTTCTTTTTCTTCCTCTTCCTTCTCCTTCTTCTTTGTCAAATAGAGGATTGAGTTATTATCATTGATCCATACAAAGTCTCTCTCTCATTTATTTTCTTTAATTCCCACCCCCCATTTCTATTCCCCGTCTTCCCATGTGCAACCTTCCTAATATGTTTGATATGCATCTTTTTGTTTGTATGTACTTTTAGAAAATGTTTATTGTTTTGTGTGCAAAAAAAAAAAAAAAAAAAGAAATACCCGAGCCTGGGTAATTTATAAAAAAAAAAAAAAAAAAAAAAAAAAAATCTTGAGTATAAAAGCAACCCTAGTGTTATACTCTGTAAATTTTTTTTTTGCTTTTACTAACATAAACTCCTAGCTAATCAAATAAAAAATTATCTTTTTAAAGCTTCTTTTGTGTTAGATATTGTATTAGAGATCTGCATTTATGAATAACTCCTTTTTAAACTTTCTTTTGAGGAAGACAGTAACATATAAAGTAGTTCAGTCATGTCATGTTTGGGGTGGCATGGAACAGTCAAGTAGTTAAGTGCAGAAAGTTTGAAGCTATAAAAGAAAACACTTGGACATTTCTTTTGAAGAATGGAATTTTTGAGCCCTAAAAATTAAGTCATTTTTTTAGAGATAAAAAGCTTGCAGACTCCTATGAAACATGTATTTAAAATACATCTGTTAAAACTTTGGCTAGGCACGGTGGCTCACACCGGTAATCCTAGCACTTTGGGAGGCTGAGGCAGGCAGACTACCTGAGTTCAAGAGTTCAAGACCAGCCTGGGCAACATGGCAAAACTCTGTCTCTACTAAAAATACAAAAAATTAGCTGGGCGTGGTAGTGCCTGCCTGCTGTCCCAGCTACTCAAGAGGCTGAGGCAGGAGAATCGCTTGAACCCGGGAGGCGGAGGTTGCAGTGAGCTGAGATCGCGCCACTGCTCCAGCCTGGGTGATAGAGCAAGACTCTGTCTCCAAAAAAAATAAAATACATCTGTCAAAACTTAAAAACTAAAGTGTGATTTCTTTGTTAAATTTATTGAAGTTTAAGTATTCCCTTAATCAGTGAAGGACAACCCTTATTTATTACCTAGAGCAACTATATAATTTGCTGTTAGAAATTTTGGTATTGGAACTATGGATAAGCAGGTTATCATATAGTATAGAATCCTCAGAAAATACATGTGGGGAAAAGTAGTCTCCTTTCAAATAAAAGTTCATTTATTTGAAAAAATAAAATAAAAAGACCCAAACTACTGAATTGTCTGTTACAGAAAAAGTCATCAGGAAACAGGGTAATGCAATCTCAAACTGTGCTAGAAAATGTCCAGAATAAGGAGAGTGGGGATTACAATGTTCTATGCTATACTGATCAACTGCATGGTTCATTTCAACCAACATTCCCTGGACACCTACTATGTGCCAGACCACACTGAAATATTGTTTTCAATTTCAGTTAATATTACATATTAACAAATAAAAACATATTCAAGAGAAAATAAGAAAAATGTCTAAAAGGTTTTTATTCATAAAGAATCAAAGCAACTTAGAAAAATGTTACCAAGGCCGGGCACGGTGGCTCACGCCTGTAATCCCAGCACTGCGGGAGGCTGACGCAGGCGGATCACGAGGTCAGGAGATCAACACCATCCTGGCTAACACAGTGAAACCCCGACTCTATGGACTATTCCTTTGAATGTATTGGTAATGTGAAGGTCATGAGAGAAGCACATGAGGCGTGTCACAAGGGCTGGGGTGTCAGCGTGGTGGTTGGAGTAGCTGCTTCAGGTGAAGAAATTGCCACTCGTCCATTCCAGCTGGTAACAGGTCGCACATGGAAAGGCACTGCTTTTGGAGGATGGAAGAGTGTAGAAAGTGTCCCAAAGTTGGTGTCTGAATATATGTCCAAAAAGATAATGTTGATGAATTTGTGACTCACAATCTGTCTTTTGATGAAATCAACCAAGTCTTTGAACTGATGCATTCTGGAAAGAGCATTCGAACTGTTGTAAAGATTTAACTGAAAAGAGAAAAATAAAATCCATCCTATCGTGATGTGATGGGAGCAGCTTAACAGGCAGGGAGAAGCGCCTCCAACCTCACAGCCTCGTAGAGCTTCACAGCTACTCCAGAGAATAGTGTTATGTGTGTAATTCATGAATCTCTATAATCAAGGACAACGATAATTCAGTCATGAACCTGTTTTCTGGACGCTCCTCCAAATAAATAATTGCTAGCTTATTAAGGAATATTTTAACATACAAGTAATTTCTACAAAAGAAAAAAAAAAAGAAAAGAAACCCGACTCTACTAAAAATACAAAAGAAATAGCCGGGCATGGTGGCGGGCGCCTGTAGTCCCAGCTACCCAGGAGGCTGAGGCAGGAGAACGGCGTGAACCTGGGAGGCGGAGGTTGCAGCGAGCTGAGATCGCGCCACTGCACTCCAGCCTGGGTGACAGAGCAAGACTCCATCTCAAAAAAAAAAAAATAAAGAAAAATGTCATCAAAATCATCCTAACAATAATACCTAACATTTGCTTATTACATGTGGCAGCCATGGAGGTATGTCGCTTACATCAACCTTTAAGAAATAACTTTCCAATAAGCTTCTAGGTGCACAGTTAGCCGACAGCCTCCTACTGCAGTCCCTTCAGGATGCCCAGCTTTCAAGCTGAAGTCACACTCTTCCTGGGCAGGCCCACCCAATGACTGCTCATAACATAGGCACTAAGGCCTGGCCATTTCTGTCCAATGCAGGACTCCTTTAATGAACAATTTTTGTTCGACTCTTCACTGTGTTGTCTGAGACTCTGTCAGACCTGCATCGCACTCTGAGACTCTCCCTGACAATTGTGCCTCCTCCCCCTTTCCTTTCGCAGAAGTCCTCTCCTACTTCATATATCTCTTACAGTCCTGTCTCAGCAGCTGCTTCCTGAAGGATTCTTATAGTCCTGTCTCAGCGCCTGTAGTCCCAGCTGCTCGAGAGGCTGAGGCAGGAGAATGGCGTGAACCTGGGAGGCAGAGCTTACAGTGAGCCGAGATCACGCCACTGCACTCCAACCTGGGTGACTCAGTCTCAAAAAAAAAAAAAAAAAAAAATACAAGAACAATAAAGTTGGCTAGCTGTTAGATTGCCCAGGCTCCCTAGAAAGGGCAGCTAACAAACAACTGAAAACTAAGCGTGAAGGTCAGAGGGCTCTTTGGTAGCTGACAAACAGGTCCTTATCACCTACGAAGGGAGGCAGTAAAAGATGAAGAACAAACTCAGGATGGCTACAGACCACTGCTTCACGGTGGCTGAATGCTCAGCCAAGGCAGGTTTGTTATGCCAAGGTCAGGATCCTGATTTGGAAAACATAGAGGCCTGATAGACAGGTTAGGGATAGATGGCTGCCCCCAAAGATTGTCATTTCCAAATCCTTTGAACTCTGAGTCTTCAGGGATGAGTTAGCACTCCCTGCTGTGCAGAAGCACACTTCAGAGGTCTGTCACCTGCAAGGCAACACAGGGGCTCCCTCAGGATCTGTCCCTATCTGGATTCCTAGATGCCATGATAATAGCTAGTGCTAACCCTGCCAAGGACATCTTGGACCTCATAAAGGAGAACAGGGACTATAATCCCCAAAAGAATGGCAAGAATTAGCCAGGGTACTAGCAGGACTGGCATAAACCACAGTGCTAGATTTTCAAGGTGCTTAATCAAGCAAGCAGGAACATTAGACTGACTAAGGTCAAGTTTACTGGTTGAGAAAGGGGCTGTCTCAGGATATGAGAATTAACACTGTGGCAGGGACCTGGGAGATGGTATAAACTTGCTGTCAGGGTGGCTCCTAGCAGCCTGGAGAAAATGATGGCCCAACCTAAGTCAGGCTGAAATGACTGAATTGACATAGCAGAGAGCAGAGGACAGGATTAAAAGGCTCAGGAAAGTGGGTATGATAGAGTTGTGTATACCATGTGAGGAGAGAAGACCATTCATCAAAGCCATCAGGAATATACTGGGGAGAGAGGCACCAGCATCACTAAGTTCAGTGGTGGCGCTCCTCTAAAGGAAAGGCTCATTGTTAGCAATAGGGGCCAGGTGGTGGCACTTAAACACCAGAAGCTAGTAAACTCTTACCATTATGATTCATGCAGAAAGACAGCCAATAAGACTTAACTTTCAGGGAGCTGTGGAGATAGTTAAGAGAATAAGGTGCAGGCTGGGCACTGTGGCTCATTCCTGTAATCCCAGCACAATCTGGGAGGCTGAGGTGGGTGGATCACTTAAGGTCAGGAGTTCAAGACCAGCCTGGCCAACATAGTGAAAACCCCCATCTCTACTAAAAATACAAAAATTAGCCAGGTGTGGTGGTGGGCACCTGTCATCCCAACTACCGGGGAGGCTGAGACAGGAGAATCACTTGAACACGGGAGGTGGAGGTTGCAGTGAGCTGAGACCACACCACTGCACTACAGCCAGGGCAACAGAGTGAGACTCCATCTCAAAAAAAAAAAAAAAAAAAAAAAAAAAAAAAGAGAATATGGTGCCATAAGGAAAAAAACAGACAGGTAGTCAAAATCAGTGCTGCTTAATATATACAATCAAAACAAGGCAAGAATTGGATAAGCAGGAGGCTGAGGGTGATTACACCAATAAAAACCTACCATCCCTTTCCCAGTTCCTGGACCTGAGCTAGTTTTCAGATCTAAACTCAAATATATATGTAAAATTATTCCCAAGTCCATCCCGAAAGGAACCTATGGCCATTTACTCAGGCAAATATAAAGTGGGGAAAGGAAAATACCCAGACATTTCAAAGACTATGGGTCACAGAGTCTAACTTGATATTGGTATACAGAAACATGGAGCATCATTGTGGCCCTATTATAGCAGTAGAAATACAGGAACCAAGTAATAAATGGAGTCCTGGCCAAAGTCTAGCTTTTAATGGGTCTACTGGTCCACAGACCTACCCAGCAGTCACTTCCCCAGTCCCTCAATGTATAAATGGGATTGGCATACTTGGCAGCTGGGGTAACTCCCACCCCGGGTCTTTGACCTGAGGAATAAGAGCTAACAGACACAGAATGGCCAAGTGAAACCTTCTGAAAATAGCTCTCCATCCCCTGGGTGTAAATCAAAACCAAAATTGTGTAGGGGGCAGAGGTAAAGGGGATGGCAATGATTAGTGTCACCTTTAAGGATCTCAAAGATTCAAGGGCAGTAGTCCCTAAATATATCCATGTAATTCAAAAGTCTGGCCCCTGCAGGAACCAGTTGGATCTACCACAAGCTCAAACAAGTAGCAGCCATGACCACATTGCCATGCTAGATGTAGTATGTTTGTTGCAGCAGATAAATATAGCCTTGGGTACACGGCATGCAGCCATTTATATGGCAAGTAAGTTCCTTTCTATCCTAGTCAGAAAAGAGGATCAGAAGCAGTTCACTTTCACAATGAACAAACAATAAAATGCATTCATGGTTTTGCTTAGGGGCTATGTTAACTCTACTCTATCATAATACAGTCTGCAGAGATCTGGACTCAGAACAGCATATAGATCCACTATGTCAGTGATACATGCTGATCTTGCAAGATGCACAAGAGGTGGCTAACATACTGAAAGACTTGGTGAGGTACATGTGTTCCAAAGAGAGTAAAGAAAAACCCTACAAATATTCAGGGATCTACCATTTCAGCAAAGTTTTAAGAGTTCAGTGGTGGCAATCATGCCAACACATCCCCTCCAAAGCAAAAGACAAATTGCTGCATCTTGCATCCCCGACTACAAAAAAGGAAGCACAATGTCTGGTAGGCTCCTTCAGATTCTAGAAGTAACACATTCTATACCCAGGAATACTGCTGTGGCCCATATACTTGTTGACATGAAAGGCTGCCAGTACTGAGTAGGGGCAACAACTCTGCAGCAAGTCCAGGCTGTAGTGCAAGCAATCTCTATGCTGTTGGAGGTACCAATGGTGAGAAAAGATGCAGTGTAGCGTTTATAGCAAGGAAGAGAATCAAAATGCAGGCCCCTAGAGTTCTGCAGGAAGGCCATGCTATTAGAAAAACAGCTCCTGGTGTGCAACTGTGTCCTATTAAGATATACAATGCTTCATCACTGGGCACCATGTGTCCAGACTTTCCATAATGATCTGCATTCACTAGGACTCGCCAGGTCATAAAGCCAGGTGAGGTGAGCATAGCAGCAATACATTATAAGATAGGAATGGCACATCAAGGATCAAAATGAAACAGAACCAAAAGGCACAAGGAGACTGCTATAAGCAGGCAGCCAAGACTTCCCTGGCACTCACCATACCAGCACCATTTCCTCAGCTCACATTTATAGCTGTTTGGGGTATCCTATAAGACCAACTTAAGAAGGAGAAAAAAGCCAAAGTTTTGCTTATAAGTAGGTCAGCTCAGTATGTGAATGCAAGCTGAAAAAAACAACGGAGTTCATTATAGCCACACTTAGGGGTGACCTTGACAATGAAAAGGGAAAATCTTCTTAACAGACAGAGCTTTGAGTCGTGCACTTGGTTATGAATTTTATGCAGAAAGAAAAGTGGCCTGGGGTGAGAATATATAGACTCACAGGCAATGGCAAGTAGACTGGCCAACTGGTTAGAGGCCTTTAAGAAGAAGGACAAAGGCAAGAGGTATGGGTGGAGGCAAATGAATGAACATATGGGAGTGGGTGGAAAGTATGAAAATCTTTGTTTCATGTGTTAATGCCCACCAGAAAGTATCCAATACAGAAGAGCCAATGAACAGCCAAGGAGACAAAATGACTCAACTAGCTGACCAGAAGTCACCCAGAAGTGGCAAGATGGGGACATAAATGGAGAGGTCACTGTGGCAGAAATAGAGATGGAAGCAGAGAAGGAGACATGGACTCCCATTTACCAAGGCCAACTCTGAACATCCAACCTATGAGCAACAAAGACCAAAAACAAGCCCCCATATAGCATTATGCCTCAGGCAGACCAACAGACTATTAAGTGGCAAGCTGACTACACTGTGCCTCTTCCATCTTGGATGGGCCGGTGATTGATCTTCACAGGATTAGACACTTATTCCAGGTATGGGTTTGCCTTTCCTGTCCAGAGACCTAGCCAGTACCACTAAATATGGACTTATACAGCACTTAATCAAAAGACATGGAATCCAGCCAAGGGAATCACTTCACAGTGAAAGATTTGTGGCAGTAGGCCCATAACCATAAGCTCCAGCAGTTATATCCGTAACAGCTCCATACAAAAGGACCAGTCTTAGAGAGTATTGGAATGGTCTGCTGAAGGCACAGCTAATGTACTAGCTCAGAGACAAAAACGGTGTGCTATCCTCTTGTATGCAGTACATGCACTGATTTAGAGCTAGGTTCCCAGTAAGAATACATGGGTCTGAGAACCAAGAAGTGGAAAGGGAAATAGCCCCTACTTGCCATCATTCCCAATGATCTACTTTGTGCTTCCCATCTCTGCAATGTGGGGCTCTGTGGAGTTAGAAGTCCTGGTACCCAAAGCGGGCACACTTTTGCCAGGAGACACATGAAAGGTCACAGTGAACTACAATTTACAGCTGCAGCCTGAATATTGAGTATTCCTTGTGTCCAAGGACTAGAAAGCAGTAAGACGAATGCCCATCTTGGCAAGATTAATTAACCCTCATCCTCAGGAGGAAGTAGGGCTGCTGTTACACAAAGGGAACAAGAAGGAATATGTGTGGGACTCAGATGATTCCCTAGAATACCACTTAATACTCCCTGCCCAGTAGTGACTATGAATGGACAAATGCAACCACTCCAGTCTCAGACTCCTCAGAAATGAGGGTTTGGGTCAAACCACTAGGTAAACAACCAACACCAGCAGAAATGATAGCTGAGGGCAAGGGCAATTTAGACTACATAGTGGAGATGGCTCTAGAACCTTGTGGCTCTGAGACCAGCTACGGTGATGAGCCTGAGGCCTGTCTCACTAATCTCTTTCTACATTTCCTCCCTTGGAGGAGCTGCTCTCAGAAACTGTGAAGATATGGATCTGTGTATCATGAGAAATGGACTGTAGCAATCACTTGGATCTTCCTTCAAAAAAGAATTGCCATTCAGGTCCAAGAAGTTTGGTTAGCTAACAGCCTCCAGCTGCAGCATGTTCAGAATTGATCTCAGCTTCCCAGTCATGACCATGCTCTCCTTGGGCAGCTCTAGCCAGTGACTAAACATGGTGGGTGTACTAAAATCTGGCCATTTCTGCCCATGCAGGACTCCTCTAACAGGCAATATGTGCTCTGAAGTTCCCTGTTAGGTTGACTGAGCTTTCAGATCTGCATCACAGACTGAGGCTCTCCCTAGCCAATTCTGCTTTCTCCCCATTTCCTTTCATAGGCATTCCATCCCATAAAACCTCTTGCGCTACTACATCCATTTCAATGTCTGCTTCCCAGGGGACCTGAACCAATACACTATGTAATTAGCTATTTACATGTAACTGTTCATTTAACCCACTGATGTATTATTGTTAGTCCCATTTTACAGGTGAGAAAACTGAGGCACAAAGAAGTTATTAACTTGCCCAAGATCACAAAGTGAAAGGAGAATTAAATTTGAACCCAGACAGTTTGACTCTAGAGCCTGTAATTTAATCACTATGCTGGGAGAGACAGGATACTGCCTTGTCATCTTTAGATATTAAGAGTGATTATTTATTCTGTGTAATTTTAAAGCGTAAAAGAGCAAAAGGATATACACTAGAGGAAAAGCTAGATTTTTGGCTGAATATAAAAAGAAATAATACTGCTAATATTCTAATAACGTGCAGAATGAGCACCTTCAGGAAGTAATCAGGGCCTATCATCTGAGAGTTCAAAGTCTTGGATATGGTGAGGGTGAGACTTTAAAAAACAGATAAAAGTTGACCTACAACAGTAAAAGGTGTTAATTACTAAGGCCTATGTGGAAAAAAAGGGTTCCACAACCAAATAAGTTTGGGTAATATAACCAGGCACAGTGGCTCATGCCTGTAATCCCAGTACTTTGGGAGGCTGAGGCAGGTGGATCACCTGAGGTCAGGAGTTCGAGATCAGCCTGGCCAACATGGTGAAATCCCATCTCCACTAAAAATTCAAAAATTAGCCGGACATGGTGGTGCATGCCTGTAATCCCAGCTAATCAGGAGGCTGGGGCAGGAGAATTGTTTGAACCTGGAAGGCGGAAGTTGCAGTTAGCCAAGATGGTGCCGCTGCACTCCAGCCTGGGTAATGAGCAAAACTCCATCTCAAAAAAAAAATTGGGGTAATACATAGCTGAACAAAGTTAAACAAGTTTCTTCTACTCTTCAGTCTTTAGAATACTAATGTGCATTTGCAAACTTCTACCTGAGGGATATAGTAAGCTGAAAACCCAAACTTATTTGACTAAAGAACATTTCTTTGCTCCTAGGGAACATACTGTAGAAATCCTGGATGGGCCCGGAGCCGTGGCTCATGTCTCTAATCCCAGCACTTTGGGAGGCCAAGGCGGGCGGATTACTTGAAGTCAGGAGTTCCAGACCAGCCTGACCAACATGGTGAAACCCTGTCTCTACTAAAAATACAAAAAATTAGCCAGGTGTAGTGGTGGGTGCCTGTAGTCCCAGCTACTCAGGAGGCTGAGGTAGGAGAATTGCTTGAACCCGGGAGGCGGAGGTTGCAGTGAGCCGAGACCACACCACTGCACTCCAGCATGGATGACAGAGCGAGACTCCATCTCAAAAAAAAAAAAAAAAAAAGAAAAGAAAAAACACACATACACACACACATAGACACATGACAAGATTCACAGGATGAAAAAAGTGTGGACTTTCTAGTCAGAGATATATGAGCTTGATATATAAGTTTGAATCATGAATGTGGGCTTAAGCTTAGGAAAAGCAATAAAATTCTCCAAGCCTCAGTTCCCTCAGCTGTAAAATGCAAAATAATACAATGACCTTATAATATCCTTAGTAAGAGTTAGAAATAACATACGTGAAACACTTACCAGAAAGATGGCACACTACGGGGAAAGCTTTTATATTCCACAAAAAGTAATACAAGGTAAAAGAATCAAGGAAAACTCCATAAACCTGGAATCTTGGAAGAACCGGATGCAAAAACAGGAGTGAGGAAGATCAGCTTGCAACCAAATCATGAAGGCTGTATGCCAGGTTAAAGAATCTCAACCTTGCTTTTTAAACACTGAGCAGAAATTTCCAAGAGTGACCTCACAATAACTTCAAAAATAATTTACCTAGGCTACTACTACTAAAAAAAAAAGACAATTATCACCAGAATCACAAAAAGGCCTACATGATGTATTGTGAAGTTCAAGTTTCAAACTGGCAGTGTTTTATTTTAATTACCTTTTAGGGACTGTTTCTCCTGCTCAACTGAATATGAAAAATGGAGACTAAAGTTTGTATAAATCCTGACAGGGTGTTTTTACAAAATTTTGACATTGCTTGTTCTTTTTTTTTTTTTTTTTTTAAGACAGGATGTTCCCCTGTTGCCCAGGCTGGAGTGCAGTGGCGCGATCTCGGCTCACTGCAGCCTCCCCTCCGGGTTCCCAGGTTCAAGTGATGCTCCTGCCTCAGTCTCCTGAGTAACTGGGACTACAGGGGTCCACCGCCACGCCCAGTCAATTTTTTTTTTTTTTTTTGAGACAGAGTCTCGCTCTTTTGCCCAGGCTGGAGTGCAGTGGTGGGATCTCGGCTCGCTGCAAGTTCCGCCTCCCGGGTTCACGCCATTCTCCTGCCTCAGCCTCCCAAGTCGCTGGGACTACAGGCGCCCGCCACTGCGCCTGGCTGATTTTTGTATTTTTTAGTAGAGACGAGGTTTCACCGTGTTAGCCAGGATGGTCTCGATCTCCTCACCTCGTGATCCACCCGCCTCGGCCTCCCAAAGTGCTGGGATTACAGGCATGAGCCACCGTGCCTGGCCCTATCTATCTATCTATCTATCTATCTATCTATCTATCTATCTATCTATTTAGAGATGAGGTCTCACTATGTTGCCCAGGCTGGAGTGCAGTGGCTATTCTCAGACATGATCCCACCACTGATCAGCATGGGAGTTTTGAGCTGCTCCATTCCCAACCTGGGCCAGTTCACCCCTCCTTAGGCAACCTGGTGGTCTCCCACTTCCAGGAGGTCAACCCCTCCCAGGAGGGTCACCATACTGATGCCAAACTTAGTGCAGACACTGATCAGCATAGCACACTACAGCCCAGAACTCCTGGGCTCAGGCAATCTTCCCATCTCAGCCTCCCAAGTAACTGAGACTACAGGCACATGCCACCACACCAGTTTATTTTAATAAAGAGAATTTTGAGATAGACTCTGTTGGGCTATGAAACAAATCATAAAAATATGTACAATTTACTCTTTCTTCATTTTAATAAAATGAAATCTCACAGATAAACACCAAACTTTAATCATGAAAGGTTAGAAAAGAACCAAACTATATTGCAAACAGAAATGCATACCTTTTCATTAATCCTACCAAAAAGGCTCCAGAACTTCTGTTTTTGTAACTTTATACGGAAACTATACCATCCAAAGGAACTAAAGGATTGTATAATAAACCAGAACAAGTCTTTCAGTTCAAAATCACCACTACAGGCTGGGCACAGTGGCTCACACCTGTAATCCCAGCACTTTGGGAGGCCAAAGCAGGTGGATCACGAGATCAGGAGTTCAAGACCAGCCTGGCCAAGATGGTGAAACCCTGTCTCTACTAAAAATACAAAACTTAGCCAGGCATGGTGGCGGGGCATACCTTGAATGAGTAACGAAAACATCGGGTAATATTCTACATATAAGACAATGACATTTGTATTTATATAAAATTATGTATCATTGAGAGGTAACAGCAATTCTTAAAATCTTTCATGCCTGACTGCCTAGAAATGTTATGAAACTAGACTGTAAATTTTTAGAAACGTTTCAGTAGAGTTAAAGAAAAACTAAACTTAGGCATTACAATTGCCTTTTCTTAACAAATATTCATATTGCCCAGGCACGGTGGCTCACGTCTATAATCCCAGCACTCATTCAAGGTATTAAAGCCTTCCTATGAGGTTTTTTAGGACACAGTTCAAAGTCAGCAATAATTACTTGCTAATGTTTCTAAAGTTTTTTTCAAACCAGTTAGGAAATACTACAGGGAACCACTGTTTGAGTAAACAAAGTGCAAGTTTTAGACCTTCATTCTACATGTTCAAGATCAGCCTGGCCAACACGGCAAAACCCCATCTCTACTCAAAATACAAAAATTAGCGGTGTATAGTGACAGGCGCCTGTAGCAACAGCTACTCGAGAGGCTGGGTCAGGAGAATTGTTTGAACTGGGAGGCGGAGGTTACAGTGAGCCAAGATCACACTACTGCACTCTAGCCTGATTGACAGAGCGAGAGTCTGTCTCAAAAAAAAAAAAAAAAATCATGTTAAGGCTGGGCACAGTGGCTCATGCCTGTAATCCCAGAACTTTGGGAGGCCAAGGCAGGCAGATCACTTGAGGTCAGTTCGACACCTGCCTGGCCAACATGGTGAAATCCCGTCGCTACTAAAATTACAAAACTTAGCCAGGCATGGTGGCACGCACCTGTAGTCCCCGCTACCAGGGAGGTTGAGGCAGGAGGATCGCTTGAATCTGGCAGACAGAGGTTGCAATGAGCCAAGACTGTGCCACTGCACTCCAGCCTGGGCAACAGAGCAAGACTCCATCTCAAAAAAAAAAAAAAAGAAATATTCATATTAATAGAAGACCGCTTTTTATATAGCTGAAGTCCTCACACCACCATTTCTATCACCACCCAATGTGGTTAATCAGTTCTATCCACCAGAGTTCACTGTTTACTAAACAGGAAACTAGAAAGTTTACAGCTTTTTTTTTTGTTTTTGAGATGGAGTTTTGCTCTTCTTGCCCAGGCTGGAGTGCAATGGTGCAGTCTCGGCTCACTGCAATCTCTGCCTCCCTGGTTCAAGCAATTCCCCTGTCTCAGCCTCCCAAGTAGCTGGGATTACAGGTATCCACCACCATATAGTGGTGATTTTGAATCGAAGGCCTTGTATTTTCAGGAGAGACGGAGTTTCACCATATTGGCCAGGCTGGTCTCGAACTCCTGACCTCAGGCAATCAGCCCACCTCAGCCTCCCAAAGTGCTGGGATTACAGGCGTGAGCCACAGCGCCTGGCCTACAACTTTATCCTCAGGCCAAAAACATTCCTTATCATCAAAGAATCTGGCAATGTATCTGCAAGTAAAAGCTTCAACAATTTACCTAATGACTGTAAATAAAAGTTATTAACCAGGAGCATGGTGGCTCATGCCTGTAATCCCAGTACTTTGGGAGGCTGTGGGTGGATCATCTGAGGTTAGTAGCTCCAGACCAGCCTAGCCAACGTAATGAAACCTCGCCACTACTGAAAAAAAAAAAAAAAAATTAATGAACCGCAAATAGAGCCTTATGTTACCACTTCACACTCATTAGGATGGTTGTAATAAAAAAAACAGAGAACAAGTGTTGGTGAGGACGTGAAGAAATTGGAACCTTCATACAATGCAGGTGGGAATGTAAAAAGGTGCAGCTACTTTGTAAAAACAATCTGATAGTTTCTCAAAAGGTTAAACATACAGCTACCATTTGGCCCAGCAATTCCATCCCTATAAATACCCAAGAGAAATGAAAGCATATTTCCACACAATAATTTGCACACGAATGTTCACAACAACATTATTTATAGTAGCCAAAAAGCGGAAACAGCCCCAACTGATGAATAAATAAAATGTGGTATTTCCATACAATGGAATATTATTCAGCAATAAAAAGAAATGAAGTACTGACACTTGCTACTGAACCCTAAAACTATTATGCTAAGTAAGAGAAACCAATCACATATCTATGATTCCACTTACAGGAAATGTCCCGAATAGATAGGCAAATCCATAGAGGCAGAAAGTACATTAGTGGTTGCCTAGGGCTGGGAGGATTAGGGAGATCCTGGGAGTGACTGTTCATGGACACAAGTTTCTTTTTGGAGTGATTAAAATGTTCTAAAATTAGACAGCAGTGATGTTTGCACAACTCTGTGAATATATAATACTGTTCTAACTTTTCCAGTTCCGTAAATGGGCTATTTACCATAATTTAAAAGAAAAATATAAGTACTAATTAATTTGTAAAATAGAAAATACTTTATGCGTTGAGTATCTCTTATCTAAAATACTTGGAACCAGAAGCATTTGGGACAGAAGCATTTGGGACAGATTAGAATTGTGACACAAGTCTAAACACAAAATTCATTTGTTTCATGTATACTTATATGCATAGCATAAAGGTAACTTTATACACTATTTTTAACAATTTTGTACATGAAACAAAGTTTTGACCGTTTTGATTGTGACCCATCACATGAGATCAGGCGTGGAATTTTTCCACTTGTGAGATCATATCAGTGCTCAAAAAGTTTTGGACCTCTGAGCATTTCGAATTTTAGACTTTTGGATTAGGGATGCTCAACCTGTAAAAACAGCACTTTTCAAATTATTTTATTAAATAAATTTTACCATTATAAAGTACAAGGTATTCTACTACATAACTAAATACTAATTCTACTGACACCTTGGTTCCTCCTTAATTTAGCAATCTCTAATACTTCAAAACTGGATCATGCTGATTTTACTTATTAATAGTAAACTATATAAATAATTAACAATCTTTCAAGCTCTTTTTTTCAAAACTCAGAGAAATGTATTTTCCACTTCCAGAGTCTGGATTTACCAGGACTCATGGGACTGAACTATAGCTCTGATTTACCCATTAGATCATTTAATACTTACAATAATCCTGTAAGGTGACTATTATCAGTTGCATTTTACAGAAAAGAAAACTGAGACTTAAAGAGGGTAACAAACTTGTCCAAGGTTATAAGCAAAGACTGACAGGCTATAAAATCTAGTTCTAGCCTACTGTAGTTTATAAGGAAAAATCTATGTTCTGAAAACAGTTCTTAAGTAAATGTAATAAATTGAGAGTTTTTTGAAAACTAAATATATAAACTATTTCTATTCAGTGCCCGCAACTACATATTTTCCAATGATTATTATATACAGTTGTCTCTCTGTATCTGTGGAGGATTGGTGCCAGGAACCCACAGGATACCAAAATCTGGGGATGCTCAAATCCCTTATATAAAATGGCACAGTATTTGCATATAACCTATGCACATCCTCCTGTATACTTTAAATAATCTCTAGATTACTTACAATGCCAAATACAATGTAAGTGCTATGCAAATCAACTGTTATACTGTATTGGGTTTTTATTTATATTATTTTTATTATTGTATGATTACTTTTGTGTGTGTGTGTGTGTGTGTGTGGATATTTTTGAGCCTTGGTTGGTAGGACCCACAGATACAGAGATCTGACTGTACTAAGAATATTGCTCTATATAATGCAGGTCAAGTATACACAAGTAAAATTAAAGATCAATGTAAAACTCTGAAAATAAATAATTTGCAACAAGTGTACCCTATACAAAGGGAATACTAACTTATTGGCCAAAAATGAAATGGAAAACATACTAAAATCGAAACTGTTTTCCATAAAAAATTCCAAATCCCAAAAGTAGACTTAGTCTAAAAAAAATAAAGCAACCAAGTTTTAAGTCATGCAGAAATCCCAATGCCTGATTTTTGTTTTTCCCAAAAGGAAGAAAGAAATGTACATTTATTGAGCACCTCCTGCATGACAAACACTGAGCTAATTGCTTTCGGTTACTTTTATCTCATGGAACCTGTTCTACTTTGCTGGGTGGGGTAGTGTTACTCCAATAGTACATAAAAAACTCAGAATCTAAATGTCACATTGCTTTAAGAGGTGTAGTAAGGATTCCTGCTCACATCTGACTCCATACTCTGTACCACATTATGCAATTAACAACCATAAAACACACATATATACACCATCTCTTTAGGAACATAAGAACTTAAGCTAAAATCCAGGCAATTATCTTTTAAACAAGCTTTGTGCCTTGCAACCAGTCTGTGGCTAGCACGTTAACAAGGTGCCAAATAAAAGTTTACTGAATGGAATGAACAGTGGTAGCTTAGCAACAGAGGAAGGAATTATCATCTCTACTCACTCTACCTTTCTAAAAGAGTTAATACGAAACTATCGCCAGGCAATATAAACAATTATTTCCTTAAAGAAAACACTGAATCAGGAATTGGAAGAGAAAGGAATAATCATATATAAAAAGTATTATCAATGTCCTTAAAGGGCAAGATGAGACACAGAAGCCTTCAACAGAGATTTAGCAAGTTCTACTCAATTACACTTGTCTGACCTACCTTGTAACAGTTAATTAAAGGTATCCTGCTTCCACAGGACAAGTTTAGTAGAGCCCTTGGTCATTTTTGTGTTTCCTGGAATACCTACAACAGGACCTGGCACTTAAAAGCCAAAATTGTATAAAAATCTTTTACAGATTATAATACCTTTTCAGATTTATTTATCCTAAAAGCCTTGCAAGGTAAGCATAATAACTGAAGTATATGCATTTTACAGACAATGACATTGGTGTCCATTAAGTGCCAAAGTAAATGACGAGGTATTCTTCTATCACACCACAGCTATCACAGGAGGCTCTCAATAAATGGTTGCTGATTGGATCAGCTGTCCCTCAAAATAACACTTTTCTTTCTAAGATTATTTACTATGAAAAATGACATCCTTTGAGCTGGAGCTGTAAGGAAGTAAAAAAAAAAAATGACTATTGCCACTAAAGATTTATAGTTTTGCTAGAAAATAGACACCTTCCTTCGGCTCAGCAAGGTTAATTTTAAACCTACTGTATCAGTGATTCTCAAACTTTAGTAGGTCTAAGAATCAGGGAGACTGATAAAAATAAAGTTCTTTGGGCCATTGTCATCCCTAGAATTTCAATTCAAGGGGCCAAGAATCTGCATATTACATATAATACTTATGTTCTATATATAACAAGCACTTTCAACTGATTCTAATGTTGGTGGTCTTTAGGGACACACTGAGAACTGTATTCAAGTTGTTTTTTTTTTTTGAGATGGAGTCTCGCTCTGTTGCCCAGGCTAGAGTCAGTGGCCCAATCTTGGCTCACTGCAACGTCTGCCTCCCAGGTTCAAATGATTCTTGTGCCTCAGCCTCCCGAGCAGCTGGGGCTACAGGTGGGCGCCACCATGCCAGCTAATTTTTGTATTTTTAGTAGAGACGGGGTTTCACCATATTGACCAGGCTGGTCTTGAACTTCTGACCTCAAGATCCACCCGCCTCGGAGAGGGGCATCTTGCTTACGTTGCCCAAGCAGGACTGGAACTCCTGGGATCAAGGGGTCCTCCCCATTCAGCCTCCCTAGTAGGCCTAGCCATCACACTTTGCCTGAATTAGACTTTTAAAAATCTAAATTAACCTACCCAAATAACTGGTAATCAAGCCAATTTTTAACAGAAATACTTAAAATCTGACAAAAACAATGCAAGGCTACAGCATCTAACACAGTAGGTCTTCAAAAACGTGTACCATGCCAAACTTTCTCCCTAGATGGAGACCCCATGCTGCATAGAATGTTAAGTCAGGGATCTTTTAGGAAGTTACCCATATTCTTCTGTTTTAACTGATGAATTCAACTACGGTTCCAATGTAATTTAGTAAAATATTTTTATAGGTCTTATACAAATGACAATGTAAAATGGAACAGTCAGATAATTTTAAACCTAATATACAGAAATAGTAATTTTAAAAATCACTGTCAGTACAAGCCCATTATAAACCTGTACTGTTTACAATCTGTGAGATTATGGGTGATTTCTCCTATTATTAAATATGTATTAAGAGCCAACACGGTACCTTTCTATACTTCCCAAGTTTTCTATAATAAGCATATTTTTTCATGATTATAAAAGTTTTGCAAGTACCTGTAAGTCTTATAACTTTCACATACATAACAGGAAAACAAGAATAACCTTAAATCACATTTCTCACAAAACATAAGTATCTGACTTATGGTATCAAACTGTAATCACTAACATTTTTCAACATTAATATCAGAACAAATCATTTTATTTCTAAAATTTAGCATGTATCCCATTTCCTTCAGGTATTTATTAGGGTAGCTGGCACTTAAAGAGGACTTAAAATCCTTTTGCCAACAATTCTCTGGATCTCTTTAAGTGGAACATTTTTGTACCGAACACTGAAGCATAAAAATATTTCCTATGGCGGGGGAGGACGGGGGACAGACCTTTGTAAAAGACGTTTTTATAACTGTGAGTGTTTATCTACAAAACTCAGCATAGCAAAGATGCGATGGGGCTTTCTCCAAGGCAGACCACGCTTAGAGGCAAGATATAATATAAGGAGGCAGGGATGAGCAACCGGCAGGTGATGAGATTTCACCTCAAATAAGACGCAAAAGCTTGCTCTCGAGCAAGTCAGATCCATGAATGACACTCCAGGAGTACCAGGGGCTCTCTTGGTCCTGCACTCTCTGCACCCCCAGTTCTCACCCTGGCCTTCCTCTCCTCCCCCTTCCCCCGCCACAACCGGGATTCTGAGGGACTCGGTGTGGGACGCGTGGAAACCAAAGCTGTTTGCAAACAGGCGTCATCTGCCTCCCTCTGGGATGTACGTGCAGGGCCCTGGCTAAGACGCTGCGCTCGGCCCCGGCCCGTGCAAACCCGAAAGGCAGCCGTGCTCCTGCCGGCCCCCAACTCCACACACCGGGCCGCGCCGGAACCGAGGCCGGAGCGAGGGCTTCCCAACGGCGCGGGGCCTAGTCGCCCCCACGGCATTCAGCCTCCCGGGGGACGCGGGGAGAAAGGACTGAGGCCCCAGGACCGCAGGGTGGGGGAGGCGACCGCAGTGGCAGGACGCCCCGTCCGCCCGGTCCGAGATCTGCCGCCAGGGCCCCCATAGGCGGCGGGAGACTGGCGAGCCCCGGACCACGCCGCGCCACACTCACCTCGAGCAGCAGCCGCCTCCGCTTCAGCATGGCCAGGGGGGTCGTCCCTGAGCCGAAAGCCTCCTCCGGAGGGCACCGGCGCGGCCCCAGGCGCCGCCGCGAAACCTCCCACTCCTGTAGGAGCTGCGGTAGCTGCAGCTGCGGCTGCTACTGCTGCTAAGGCCCGGCACCCGCCCAGCCGCATCGGCGCCCGGGCCGCGGCAGCTACGCGGATCCCGGAGGAGCGCCGCCGAGCTGGGCCGGGGGCACAAGGCTGCGGCGGGACTACCGAGGTGCGGCAGGCGGAGATCCTCAGCGAAGCCTCCAGCGTCGGGTAGCCGCTCCTGCCGCCGGCGCCGCTGGGCCACAGCGCCCCCTGGACCCCACGTCCGGCTACGGCGTCGGGACTGCGGCGGCCGCGCCGGGCACGAGCCGCAGGGAACGCTAAGGAGCGCGGCCTGGGGGCGGCGAGGGCCCAGTGCTCCCTGAGCAGCCCGCGGCCGGCCCGGGACTCCACTTCCCGGGAACCGGAAGCCCCTCACTTCCCACCAACCCCTGGCGTTCCCCGCCCCCCGCCAGACCCGAGCACCTTTTCGTTCTCTCTCAAAGATACGTGAATGTTCTTGTCACTCGGACCCGCACCTGACAGCAGGAATGTAAGGGAATCTGTTCGTTTGTCTCTCACGGTTTCGGGGGTGGCGGGGAGACCCCTTCTAATTCCTTTAATGCGTCTGGATGAAAGAAGAGTGACCCAGAACAAACCTTTTTTTCAAACATACACACTTCTCTCCCAAAACAGACGAAGGAATTGTCTTTGACCTTAACTTTTTTTTATCTACTGTGTAGATCATTAAGAAATTTTCTGCAGATATCAACCAAACCCTTAACACCTAAACCACCACCCCCACAAAACAAAAATGAAAAATATATATATATGCCAAGCCAGAGAAGAGAATAGCCAACGGGTTGTCTTGAAATTCATACACAACTTAAAGGTAAGCAAAGAATCACCCATCTTTTACTAACACCCTCTCCGTCCCATCCTCTTCTCTCCCACCTCTCCACCCCTCATCCCAGGCAAATCCTAGTAAGGCTCTGAAGGAAGGAAATTATTACACAGTGGGGGCTATGGAATCATTCTGTTTACAGATGCCCCATATTTGATCCCAGTCAGCCTCTAGGGTGCAAACGTCAGAACAAAAAACAAACACGACTGTTAGAGGGGAAGTAGGAAAAGAAAATTCTCCAAATCCTCTGATCCCCAAATTTTCCAAATACACTTTTTTAACAGAGTGGTTTACTAGAATGTGTAGTGACTTTGGTGTCAGACACATACCGACACTACCAGTTCCAGTTCTGTCATGTATAGCTTTATGACCCTGGGGCAGTTATGTAACATTTTTGAACTTCAGTTTTCTCCTGCCTGCCTTGCTGGTTGTTGAAGATTGGAGATAAAGAGACTGGCCCGTAGAAGATACTCAATAAATGTTAGTTCCAATTTTTATTGGTTCCAGTTCTTAGGCTCAATTTTGTACTCATCTGTTTTTGTTTCTCATTCTCTCTCTCTCTCTGTGTGTGTGTGTGTGTGTGTGTGTGTGTGTGTGTGTGTGTAACTGTATTCCTATCAAAAGATAGATGCTCCATTCTTCATCCTCCCTAGTCTGGGTGAAACTTCCCTAAATTTTACTAATGGGTTTATGTAACACCCCTCCATGGAAGAATAGAGCCTCATACACTGGATCCTATGACATTCTGTTGCACAGCAGATATCAGCATGCAACCAGTATTTTTTATGTATAAAAAATGTTATAAGGCAATCTCACCCTACCTTAGGTTATGGCCTAATGATGATAAATAATAATGAGAAACTACAAAAGGTCTCCAGGAATCATTCATTTAATAATTGAACAGCCACCATGGAGAAGATGTCACCTAATAGCTCTCTTAATGAAAGCTGTTCCTGTGTAATCCTAAGTGTGCCTTTGCCACATACTCCTGAGTCACAAAAAAATCACTATACCCTTTCTATAACAAGAGAAACTGGGGCTCAAAGGGAAACCATGATTCATTCTCGCAGTGATTCTATGAGTTAGGTCCTATGCTACCACCATTTTACGTGTGAAATACATCCAACCTAAGGAAAAGCTGGAAGTAGACCCTGAGATTCCCTTCAGTCCCCAACCTGATGCCACAACAGGCCTTTCAGAAATATTAACAAAATGCTGTAAGGGTCATTTGTTGCTAAAAAATTTTCAGTCAAGAGAAATGGGCGCTTCAACTGATTGAGATCATTAGCGCTGTAACCTAATATTAGCACTGTATTTTTCATGCCTAGATCACTGCCACCACAGGAAACCTGCATTTGTTTATGAACAATCATGCAACCCAGGGCATAGCTACTACATGAAGAAGATGATTCATTTGTTCCCAAGACCAGTTTCCTCTTGCTTCACACTTTCTCTCCTTGTTGCTGAAAGCAGCTGCCTTTATCATCACCACCTCCTCCCTGATCAGAGTAGTCCACTTTAAATCCTTTCATCCTCTTCAATTTCATTCCATCGTTTTCAGTTGGCCCTCTGCTTCTAAAATGTCTCTCACCTGTTTTCCTCTCTTGTACTGTAAATCTCTTGTTCGTTTTAATCTACCTTGGGCTTCTGTCAATTGATTTGGCTACCCTCCTCTCAATTTTGCATTGATTTCCCCTATTAGCTAGCAACTGTAAAATGTCTATTCCCAACCTGGTAGACCTCCCCACTTTCATTTTTATACTGTCTACATCCTGTAGAAAGACAATATTCTAAGAATTTTTTTTCAACTGAGTTTAAGCTCTAGCACCCCAAGCAAAATATTCTTTGCTCTTTAAAATTAGTTTTTAAAATTCAGGCCAAAAAGATACCCATTTCCTGACTTGGTGAATGGCACCATCATCCACCCAGGTGCCCAAGCCAAAAATCTTGGATTCATTCTTAACTCTTGTGTCTTTCTCCTGAGCAAGTAGTTACAAAGCCTGATAAATTTTACTTTTTTGCTTTTTGAGTTTCTCTTCTCCTGTCCAACTCCACTGCCACTCACTTTGGTCTAGGATATATGCTCAATAAATTATAGGTGAACTGAATGAAAAAAAGGAAGAATTGATGAATGCGTATTCTGTTTGGATCTAAGAGTAAATACTGGCTGGGCGTGGTGGCTCATGCCTGTAATCCCAGCACTTTGGGAGGCCGAGGCATGGGGATCACCTGAGGTCAGGAGTTCAAGATCAGTCTGGCCAACATGGTGAAACCCCATCTCTACAAAAATACAAAAATTAGCCAGGCATGATGGCGAGTGCCTGTAATCCCAGCTTCTCGGGAGGCTGGGGCAGGAGAATCGCTTCAACGTGGGAGGCAGAGGTTGCAGTGAGCCAAGATCGCGCCAAACAGAGCAAGACTCAGTTTCAAAAAAAAAAAAAAATACTGTATAAAAGTTTGTTTAAAGGAAGACACAAAACCCCTTGCATGCTCCTATTAACCCTTGTGCTTCCCAATTTGTAACTACTCATCACTCTAGAGTCAATATCTATTTACTTATATGTCTCCCCTACCAAATTGTAAGCCCCTGTTTGACAGGTTCAGTGTTTGATTCATATCTGTGTCCCTAGAACCAGTCTCAGCACAAAGTACACCCCAGAGGATGTTAAGCTGAACTGAACCTCCCTCATCAGACTAGATAGCCTGCATCCCACATGCTCAGTGACTTTTTAGGACTTTTCCTTTAAATTTCAGGGCCCACAAAAAATAAGACTCCCGGCCGAGCATGGTGGCTCACACCTGTAATCCTAGCACTTTGGGAGGCCGAGGTGGGCAGCTCACGAGGTCAGGAGATCAAGACCATCCTGGCCAACATGGTGAAACCCTGTCTCTACTAAAAATACAAAAATTAGCCAGGCATGGTGGTGTGTGTCCGTAATCCCAGCTACTCAGGAGGCTGAGGCAGGAGAATCACTTGAACCCAGGAGGCGGAGGTTGCAGTGAGCTGAGACCACACCACTGTACCCCAGACTGGGCGACAGAGCGAAACTCCGTCTCAAAAAAAAAAAAAAAAAAAAAATTACCAGGCATGGTGGCAAGAGCCTGTAGTCCTGGCTACTTGGGAGGCTGAAGCAGGAGATCACTTGAGCCCAGGAATTTGAGGTTACAGTAAGCTATGATTGCCGCACTGCACTCCAGCCTCAGAGACAGAGTGAGACTCTGCCTCTAAAAATAAAATAAAATTATTTTTTAAAAATTAGCAAAGCAGTTCTCATTCTAGGAGATGAAGATATGTAACTAATCAAATATAAATATATGGACAAAGATATATGCAAAAATGTTAATTGTAGGTTTTACTGTAAGTTTATAACATAATGTGAGGAAAACCCTAAATAAATTCAGTAAATTAAAATACCTCCACATGCCAGGCACTGTGGCCCAAGCCTGTAATCCCAGCACTTTGGGAGGCCGAAGTGAGTGGATCATCTGAGGTCAGGAGTTTGAGACCAGCCTGGCCAACATGGCAAAACCCCATCTCTACTAAAAATACAAAAATTAGCCGGGCATGGTGGTGCATGCCTGTAATCCCAGCTACTCAGGAGGCTGAGGCAGAAGAATTGCTTGAACCTGGGAGGCAGAGGTTGCAGTTAGCTGAGATCATGCCACTGCCCTCCAGCCTGGGCAACAAGAAGGAAACTCCATCAAAAACTAAAATAAAATAAACCTCTACACAAAGAACTATTATGCATCCATTAACAATTGTTTTTAAATAATTTTAAATGACATTGAAAACTGCTTATGATTCAATATCGTTAATAAAAAAACAGTGTAAAGTACAAAAGACTATTATCCTAATTAGGTGCTTTATTTACTTACAAAATATATAAAATGATACTTAGAAGGAAATAGTTCAAAATGTTATATGTTTGTGGAATTTTTTGATTTTTTTATTTTGGAATAATACCAGATTTAAAGAAAAGTTGCAAAAATAGTTCCCCAAAATCCCACATACTTTTCACCCATATCTAACCACATTTGCTTTATCATTCTCTGTCTCTCACTCTTGCTCTATGTTTCTTCTATCTCTATAGAGAGATATAGATATTGTATTAGTCTGTTCTCCTGCTGTTATGAAGAAATATCTGAGACTGGGTAATTTATAATGAAGAGGTTTAATTGACTCACAGTTCTGCATGGCTGGGGAGGCCTCAGGAAACTTACAATCATGGCAGAAGGCACCTCTTCACAGGGCAGCAGGAGAGAGAATGTGTGCCAAGCAAAGGGGAAAGTCCCTTATAAAATCATCAGATCTCATGAGAACTCACTATCATGAGAACAGTATGGGAGGAACTGCCCCCATGATTCAATTATCTCCACCTGGTCCCACCCTTGACACGAGATTTTGTTTTTTTTTTTTGAGACGGAGTCTCACTCTGTTGCCCAGACTGGAGTACAGTGGCGCTATCTTGGCTCACTGTAACCTCTGCCTCCCAGGTTCAAGCGATTCTCCTGCCTCAGCCTCCCAAGTAGCTGGACTACAGGCGCCCGCCACCATGCCCGGCTAATTTTTGTATTTTTAGTAGAGGTGGGGTTTCACCATCTTGGCCAGGCTTGTCTTGAACTCTTGACCTAGTGATCCACCCGCCTCAGCCTCCCAAAGTGCTGGGATTACAGGTGTGAGCCACCGCGCCTGGCCCTGACACAGGATTATTACAAATCAAGACAAGATTTCAGTGGGGACACAGCCAAACCATATCAGATGTATAAAGAGGCTATTGTAATTTTTTTTTTTGAGACGGAGTCTCAGCCGCCCAGGCTAGAGTGCAGTAATGTGATCTCGGCTCACTGCAATCTCTGCCCCCTGGGTTCAAGTGATTCTGCCTCAGCCTCCCGAGTAGCTGGGACTACAGGCACACGCCACCATGCCCAGCTAATTTTTGTATTTTTAGTAGAGAAGGGGTTTCACCATGTTGGCCAGGATGGTCTCGATCTCTTGACCTCGTGATCCACCTGCCTTGGCCTCCCAAAGTGCTGGGATTACAGGCATGAGCCACTGTGTCCAGCCTAATTATTATTATTATTATTATTTTTTTTGAGATGGAGTCTTGCTCTGTTGCCCAGGCTGGAGTGCAGTGGCGTGATCTCAGCTCACTGCAAGCTCCCACTCCCGGGTTCATGCCATTCTCCTGCCTGAGCTTCCCGAGTAGCTGGGACCACAGGCACCTGCCACCACGCCCGGCTAATTTTTTGTAGTTTTAGTAGAGACGGGGTTTCACCATGTTAGCCAGGATGGTCTCGATCTCCTGACCTCGTGATCTGCCCACCTCGGCCTCCCAAAGTGCTGGGATTAAAGGCGTGAGCCACCATGCCCTGCCTATTATTATTATTTTTAAGAGACACTCTTGCTCTGTTGCCCAGGCTGGAGTGCAGTGGTGCAGTCACAACTCACTGCAGCCTTGAACTCCTGGGCTCAAAGAATCCTCTTGCCTCAGCCTCCTGAGTAGCTGGGACTGCAGGCATGCACCACCATACCTGGCTAATTTATTTATTTATTTTTTTGGTAGAGGTGAGGTCTCACTGTGTTGCTCGGGCTAGTCCCAAACTCCTGGCCTCAAGCAATCCTCCTGCCTCAGCCTCCCAAAGTACTGAGATTATAGGCCTGAGCCACCATGCCTGGCCCATTATAATCTTCTAATCTATCCCTAAATATTTTTCTGTGTATTTCATCAGAACAAAGACAGAGTACATATATCACATTATAATTATCAAAATTAAAAACTTAACATTGATACAGTACTGTGATCTAATCTGTGACCTTGGGTGGGCATGATGGCTCACACCTGTAATCCCAGCACTTTGGGAGGCCAAGGTGGGACGATCACTTTAGCTCACAAGTATGAGACCAGCCCGGGCAACATAGCAAGACCCCTATCTCTACAAAAAAATTTTTTTTGGCCAGGCACAGTGGCTCACACCAGTAACCCCAGAACTTTGAGAGGCTGAGGCGGGCGGATCACCTGAGGTAAGGAGTTTGAGACCAGCCTGACCAACATGGAGAAACCCCGTCTCTACTAAAAATACAAAATTAGTCAGGTGTGGTGGCACATGCCTGTAATCCCAGCTACTTGGGAGGCTGAGGCAGGAGAATCACTTGAACCTGGGAGGCAGAGGTTACGGTGAGCCAAGGTTGTGCCATTGCACTCCAGTCTGGGCAACAAGAGCAAAACTCTGTCTCCAAAAAAAAAAAAAAAAAAATTCTCCTGCTTTTTTTTTTTCTTTTTTGGCCAGGCACAGTGGCTCATGCCCATAATCTCAGCATTTCGAGAGGCCAAGGTGGGCAGATCACCTGAGGTCAGGAGTTCAAGACCAGCCTGGCCAACATGGTGAAACCCCATTTCTACTAAAAATACAAAATTTATACTAAACATGGTGAATCCCCATTTCTACTAAAAATACAAAAATTCGCCGGGCCTGGTGGCTCACACCTGTAGTCCCAGCTATTCGGGCGGCTGAGGCACAAGAATTGTTTGAACCTCAGAGGCAGAGGTTGCAGTGAGCTGAGATCACACCACTGGACTCCAGCCAGGGCAACAGAGTGAGACTCCACCTCCTGCCTCGGCCTCCCAAGTAGCTGGGACTACAGGCATGTGCCACCACACCCGGCTAATTTTTGTATTTTTAGTAGAGATGGGTTTTCACCATGTTGGCCAGGCCAGTCTCGAACTCGTGACCTCAGGAGATCCACCCTCCTCGGCCTCCCAAAGTGCTGGAGATACAGGCGTGAGCCACCATGCCTCGCCTAATATTCTTTATAGAAAAAGAAAATAAGTTTTTGATTCTGGTCCAGGATCCAGTGCAGGATCACACATTATAATTAATTTCAAGTTTCTTTTATTTTCTTTAATCTGGAACTGTTTCTCAGTATTTTTTCTTTTACAGTCTTTACACTTTTGAAGAATACAGGCCATTTATTTTGTAAAATATCCCTCGATTTGAGTTTTTCTGGTTTTTCTTCATTATTAAATTCAGGTTATGCATTTTGGGCAGTAATACTGCACAACTGAAGTTGTGTCCCTCTCAGTGTGTCTTATCCAGAGCCATGTGATACTTGTATGTCTCATCACTGATGAGAGTGACTTTGTTCACTTAAGATGGTATCGGCAGCTGGGTGCGGTGGCTCACGCCTGTAATCCTAGCACTTTGGGAGGCTGAGGTGGGCAGATCACAAGGTCAGGATATCGAGACCATCCTGACTAACATGGTGAAACCCCGTCTCTACTAAAAACACAAAAAAGTTAGCCAGGCGTGGTGGTGGGCGCCTGTAGTCCCACCTACTCGGGAGGCTGAGGCAGGAGAATTGCGTGAACCCGGGAGGTGGAACTTGCAGCGGGCAGAGATCGCACCACTGCACTCCAGCCTGGGCGACAGAGTGAGAATCCGTCTCAAAAAAAAAAAAAAGGAAAAAAAATGGTATCGGCCAGATTTCTCCACTGTAAAGTAACAATTTTTATCTTTGTAATTAATAAATATCTTGTGGGAGATAATTTGAGACTACCCACTTTTAACATTCACTGGTGAGTCTTGCTTGAGACAATTATTACTATAATGGTTGCCAAATGATAATTTTCTAATTCCATCATTATCATTCCTTATATATTTTAAATTTGTCTTTCTGCTGTATGGGAGAGCTTTTTTATTCTCCTTCATTTATTCATTTATTACTTTGTTTATATCAGATAAACTCATTGATTTTTATTCTATGAATTATGTAATGATTATTATTATATATAGATGCTCAAATTGTTTCAGATTCAGCTGGTTTCTGTGTTCTTTTAACATTTCTTCATCATTTTTTAAGACTTCCCTTACTTTCTGGCATTGTGTCCCAGGCACACCTTGTACTTTCCCAGCTCCATCCCTGGAATCACCCATTTCCCTAAAAGCTCAAGTTCCATTTAGTAGAGAATGGTCTTTAGAAATAAAGACCTATGTGCTAGTTGTGCTCATTGCTGCTATAATGTCATTGCTTCTAGGCGCTTTCACTCAGCAGAGCTAGAAAATACACACACACACACACACACACACACACACACACACACGTGCCCCAGTTTTATTTGAACTTCATTTTTACCTTAAAGAACAACAGACAAGCTATGGTTATCCAGAGTTGGAAATTTGGCAGACATTTTCTAGAAAATGGACAAAATAAGACTGTCGCTTCCAGGAAAACAACTAGCAGTGTTTGTTGCCAATGATAAAATTCAAGTTTTCAAATGAATATTAGAATTTTGAGGCCAGGTGCAGTGACACAAGCCTGTAATCCCAGCACTTTGGGAAGCCAAGGTGGGTGGATCAGCTGACGTCAGGAGTCCGAGACCAGCCTGACCAACATGGCAAAACTCCATCTCTACTGAAAATACGAAAATTAGCCAGGAGTGGTGGTGGGCGCCTGTAGTCCCAGCTACTCTGGAGGCTGAGGCAAGAGAATCATTTGAATCCAGGAGGCGGAGGTTGCAGGGAGGCGAGGTTGCAGTGAGCCGAGATTGCGCCACTGCACTCCAGACTGGGTAACAGAGTGAGACTCTGTCTTAAAAATAAATAAATAAATAAATAAATTAGAATTTTGAAAAACTCGTATTCACCACTATGAACCTGAGAGCTTTCTAAACTTTTCTGAAGAGATGGGTGGAGATATTAACCGTTGGAACTGTTGTGGGGTTTTTTTTTTTTAATATTGTATAATGAAATGTGTCAACATGTGGAAGATCTGCATAACTTAGTGAACCAGTATTTTTTCTTTTTTTTTTTTTCTTGAGACGGAGTCTTGCTCTGTCGCCCAGGCTGGAGTGCAATGGTGCAGATTTCAGCTCACTGCAACCTCTCCCTCCCAGGTTCAAGTGATTCTCCTGCCTCAGCCTCCCGAGTAGCTGGGATTACAGGCACATGCCACCACACCTGGCTAATTTTTGTATTTTTAGTAGAGGCAGGGTTTCACCATGTTGGCCAGGCTGGTCTCGAACTCCTGACCTCAGGTGATCCGTCTGCCTTGGCCTCCCAAAGTGTTGGGATTACAGGCATGAGCCACCGCACCCGGCCGTGAACCACTATTGTTTCAAATAATGAATGTGTAATGTTACAAAAGTACATATAGGCCAGGCCCAGTGGCTTACGCCTGTAATCCCAACACTTTGGGAGGCTGAGGTGGGTGGATCACCTGAGGTCAGAAGTTCGAGACCAGCCTGGCCAACATGGTGAAACCCCATCTCTACTAAAAATATTAAAATTAGCGGGGCATGGTGGCAGGCACCTGTAATCCCAGCTACCTGGGAGGCTAAGGCAGGAGAATCGCTTGAACCCAGGAGGCAGAGCTTGTGGTGAGCAGAGATTGCACCACTGGACTCCAGCCTGGGCGACTG
Organism: Symphalangus syndactylus; assembly: GCF_028878055.3. NCBI lineage: Eukaryota > Metazoa > Chordata > Mammalia > Primates > Hylobatidae > Symphalangus > Symphalangus syndactylus. Next base: position 41,645,443 of record NC_072434.2, on the reverse strand, counting down.
AGTGAGACTGTCTGAAAAAAAAGGAAAAAAAAAAAAAAGAACTACATATAGATAAAATATCTATTTAAAATGTAATATAGACCAATGGATTCAATATAACAGTATGAAAAGTTCACTGATTTGGTTGCAGAGTCCGCATTGCAACTCACCTTTAATAAATTACCACCTGTGGCCATACATGGTGGCTCACACCTATAATCCCAGCACTATGGCAGGCTGAGGCAGGAGGATTGTTTGAGGCCAGGAGTTCATTAGAATGATTTAAATCTCATTACCCAGTAATGGGATTGCTGGGTCAAATGGTATTTCTGGTTCTAGATCCTTGAGGAATCACCACACTGTCTTCCACAATGGTTGAACTAATTTACACTCCCACCAACAGTGTAAAAGTGTTCCTGTTTCTCCACATCCTCTCCAGCATCTGTTGTTTCCTGACTTTTTAATAATCACCATTCTAAGTGGCATGGGATGGTATCTCATTGTGGTTTTGATTTGCATCTCTCTAATGACTAGTGATGATGAGATTTTTTTCATGTTTGTTGTCCGCATAAATGTCTTATTTTGAGAAGTGTCTGTTCATATCCTTCACCCACTTTTTGATGGGGTTGTTTGTAAATTTGTTCAAGTTCCTCGTAGATTCTGGATGTTAGCCCTTTGTCAGATGGATAATTGCAAAAATTGTCTCCCATTCTATAGATCTCCTGTTCACTCTGATGATAGTTTCTTTTGCTATGCAGAAGCTCTTTAGTTTAATTAGATCCCATTTGTCAATTCTGGCTTTTGTTGCCATTCCTTTTGGTGTTTTAGTCATGAAGTCTTTGCCTATGCCTATGTCTTGAATGGTATTGCCTAGGTTTTCTTCTAGGATTTTTATGTTTCAGGTCTTACGTTTAAGCCTGTAATCCATCTTGAGTTAATTTTTGTATAAGGTGTAAGGAAGGGGTCCAGTTTCAGTTTTCTGCATATGGCTAGCCAGTTTTTCCAACACCATTTATTAAATAGGGAATCCTTTCCCCATTGCTTGTTCTTTTTTTTTTTTTTTTTGAGATGGAGTCTTGCTCTGTCGCCCAGGCTGGAGTGCAGTGGCGCAATCTCAGCTCACTGCAAGCTCCACCTCCCGGGTTCACGCCATTCTCCTGCCTCAGCCTCTCCAAGAAGCTGGGACTACAGGCACCCGCCACCACGCCTGGCTAATTTTTTTTGTATTTTTAGTAGAGACGTGGTTTCACCGTGGTCTCGATCTCCTGACCTCGTGATCCGCCCGCCTTGGCCTCCCAAAGTGCTGGGATTACAAGCGTGAGCCACTGCGCCCAGCCTCCCCATTGCTTGTTCTTATCAGTTTTGTCAAAGATCAGATGGTTGTGGATATGTGGCGTTATTTCTGAGGCCTCTGTTCTGTTCCATTGGTCTATATATCTGTTTTGGTACCAATACCTTGTGGTTTTAGTTACTGTAGCCTCGTAGTATAGTTTGAAGTCAGGTAGTGTCACGCCTCCAGCTTTGTTCTTTTTGCTTAGGATTGTCTTGGCTATACAGGCTCTTTTTTGGTTCCATATGCAATTTCAAGTAGTTTTTTTCTAATTCTGTGAAGAAAGTCAATGGTAGCTTGATAGGGATAGCACTGAATCTATAAATTACTTTGGGCAGTATGGCCATTTTCATGATATTGATTCTTCCTATCCATGAGCATGGAATGTTTTTCCATTTGTTTGTGTCCTGTCTTATTTCCTTGAGCAGTAGTTTGTAGTCCTTGAAGAGGTCCTTCACATTCCTTTTAAGTTGTATTCCTAGGTATTTTGTTCTCTTTGTAGCAATTGTGAATGGGAGTTCACTCATGATTTGGATCTCTGTCTGTTTTTGGTGTATAGGAATGCTTGTGATTTTTGCATATTGATTTTCTATCCTAAGACTTTGCTGAAGTTGCTTATCAGCTTAAGGAGATTTTGCGCTGAGACGATGGGGTTTTCTAAATATACAATCATGTCATCTGCAAACAGAGAGGATTTGGCTTCTTCTCTTCCTATTTGAATGCCCCTTATTTCTTTCTCTTGCCTGATTGCCCTGGGCAGAACTTCCAATACTATGTTGAATAGGAGTGGTTAGAGAGGGCATCCTTGTCTCCTGCCAGTTTTCAAAGGGAATGCTTCCAGCTTTTGCCCATTCAGTATGATATTGGCTGTGGGTTTGTCATAAATAGCTCTTATTATTTTGAGATACGTTCCATCAATACTTTTTTTTTTTTTTTTTTTGAGATGACGTCTGGCTCTGTCACCCAGGCTGGAGTCCAGTGGCACAATCTCAGCTCACTGCAACCTCTGCTTCCCGGGTTAAAGAGATTATCCTGCCCCAGCTTCCCAAGTAGCTGGGAGTACAGATGCGTGCTACCACGCCCGGCTAATTTTTGTGTTTTTACTAGAGATGGGGTTTCACCATTTTGGCCAGGCTGGTCTTGAACTCCTGACCTCAAGTGATCTGCCCACCTCAGCCTCCCAAAGTGCTGGGATTAGGGGCATGAGCCACCATGCCCGGCCAACTATTGTTATTTTAAATAAATGTTTAAAATGTCTTAGTTTTAATTTCTAAAATGATACCTATCCATATATATAATCTATAGAAACGAAAGATCTTTTGGGTCCCTTATAATTTATGAGTGTATAGGGGACCTGAGACCAAAATGTTTGAGAACTGCTGCTGTAATTTATTCAACCATTCTCTTATAATTAGGCATTTTTGTTTCTAGTATTTTGCAATTACAATGTTGCAGTGAGTAATTTTGGGCATACATGTTTTTCTGTTGTTGTAGACGTATCTTTAGGGCAAATTCTTAGTTTTGCCTGATCAAATAATGCATATGTAGTTTTGTTAGATATTACCAAATTCCCTTTCCAAAAGGTTGTACCTCAGCGCTACCACTGTCCCTCTCTCCTACCAACACCCATACTTTCTGTCAAACCTGATACAATAAGATATAATAACACTTTCAAGACTGTGTAATGGGAGAAGCTTTGGAACAGACAGACCTGAGTTCAGTCCTGAGTAACTATTGGATATGAAGAGAAAGACCTGTTTTCCCATCAATAAAATGAGGCTAATGTCTGCTACATATACAAAGGAATTGGCACATAGTAGGTGTTCATTAAATGGTAGCTGACGTTATTTATTATCTGAATCACTCTGGGCAAGTGGAAGTAGTGGTCAAGGTTGACCAGCACTGATATCCTGGATTCCTTGGAGGTAAAGAGTGGACTATGCAAACTGGAACTGTAGATGATGCTGACCGTAAGAAAGCATATAGAGTTGAGAATCTTGGAAGTTATCTAGGGTACAAAAAGAGAATAGATCAACCTAACCAGAAAAGAGGCCAGAAGCAGATGCTGAAAGCTAGGGTATAGAGCCAGAAGTTAGAAGATGCAGGCAATGAAATCACCAAATAGTTCATTAATTCAGCCAGTTGGTCAAATATTTATTGAATGCTACCATGTACCAAGCACAGTGTTCTGTGGTAAGCAAGGCACTATTCCTTACAGACGTTAGACTCTACTGATGGGAGCAGATGAGGAAATAGGCAATTACAATCTTAAGGGGTAAGTGCAGTGTGTTCTAGGAACACAAATCAGGGTTATCTAACCTAAACTTAGGGATCAGGAAAAACTTCTTAGAGGAAGTGTCATCTAAGTTGAGACCTGAAAAATGTCAAGGACTTTGCTAGGTGAATTGGGTAGAGGTGAGGGAAGACAGTAGATAGGAAAAGAGTTTTTTGGGCAGCAGAAATAGAACATGCAACGACCTAGAAGCAGGAGAACGCATAGTATGGTATGCCTGAAGAACTGAGGACAATTTTGGCTGAAGCAGAGAGTACAAAGTTGGGAAGCAATGACAGCCAAGACAGAGGCCAAATCAAGAAAGGCCTTCTAATTCTTGTCAAGGACTTTGGATTCTATCAGCAGTGAGAAGCTGTTAGAGCTTTTAATCTGGTCAATGATGTTAACAGATTTGATTTTAGAAGAGATCACAATGGTGTTAACGGATTTTATTTTAGAAAAGATCACTAACTTCTATGTAAGAAATAGATTAGAGGACACAGACTTGGAGGCAGGGAAGCCACTTATAAGTGTTTATTGCAGCCATCCAGGCAAAAGTGATGGTGACCTGAATTAGGTAGAGGAGGGAAAATACAGATTTCAGGAAGTAAAATCATCAAACTCATGATTAGATTGGCATGTGAAAAAGAGGGAGAGGTCAAGGATGAAACTTGGGTTTCTGGGTTGGGTAACTTAGTGCTGTCAAGCAGGGAGACAGCAGAGAAGGAGGAGGCTTGAGGGAGAAGATGATGAATGCTGTTTCAACATGTTGCCAGATTAGGAAACAGGTTCAGAGAGGTGAAGTTGCCTGTCCAAAGTGATTGTAAGTGGCAGAGCTAAGATTCCAACCTAGATGTGACTACAGATTTTCTTACTGCTTGAGCATTGCCACACCTTCTCCCATGCTCAGGGTGGGAATATGCACCAAGCACCAGGGAGAGGCAAACCGCTGAGACCACTTCTAATGTGCGTAAGGTGCTTTCCTGTCAGTTAGATTTGACTGGAGAATAATGGAAGAGGGTATTCCCACAAGCATAATTATTGTTATTAACATTCTGTCCATGATGACTCAACACTGCCATCTTCTGGTGCCAGTGAGGAAGCATTAGGATACGCTTGACAGTGGGGAATGTTTATGTTTTTCGTAAGAATTCTGTATGAGGCAGCATGGCATGTGTGGTACAACGGAAAGACCCTGGGCTAGAGTGTGAAAACCTGGGTTCTAATGATGTAAACATGGACTGGACTGAGGAGGAAAGTTGTGTAGGCATTTGAATCTGTGGGCTTTTCCTCAGGGTATCCAGTTCAGTCAGAGCTCCTTTAGCCTACCAATCTATTTCAGACTGCCCACAAGTACAGAGATAGTGTAGTGGAAAGAGCTTGTGTTTTGCAGTAAGCAGATCTGAATTCGAATTACAGCTCCACTAATTTCAGGTTGACTGGAGGAAGTCACTTATTCTGAGCGTTGTTTTTCTGATTTGTATGGTACATAGTTGTAAGGGCTAGCAAGAAAGTGCCAGGCGCATGGTAGGCACTCAATTAAAGTTAATTATCTTCCGTTGCCTTCTCTTATCTTTTAAACCTAAAACACTGTTTCCCGTCACTATCTCTGGCAGCTCCAGAAAAGAGTTAACAACTACTTCATACCCTTTCCTGTTCTTTCCAATGTACATGTATTCTCTCTTAATCAGAAAACCAAATAAAAAACATTTCGTTGTACAGAATAGACCAGCCAAATAGTGAGCATCCGTTGTGGCCAACATTTATTTTATTTGAATGTGCTGCATCTCGGTTGTGCACATGAGCAAATGATGTGGACTCGTGTGTGTTCTCATGTGAATGTGAATTCACTTTAATTCTGCAAACGCTGAGTTCTACCTATGATCCGGACACTATAGGAATAAAGAGTTGGGTGAAAATAGTGTTTTTGCTTGGTTTTGAATGTATGAGCATACGTGCTTTGGCTGAAGGAAGGGAGGATTCATAAAATTGAGGGATGTATGAGGTGAAAGCAGTGAAGGGCTGGCACTAGCTCCTGTTGGCTCATGAGAGGCAATTGTTAGATTTTAAGAAACTTTGTGAGCCAATTGTTAAACATTGCCATAATAGTTAGAAGATTTGAAATGTTCCCAACTCAAAGAAATGATAAATCTGTAAGGTGATGGATATCATAAGTACCCTAATCTGATCAGTATATACTGTACGGAGGTATCTAAATATCATATATACTCCATAAATATGTAAAATTATGTATCAATTAAAATGTTTAGTTAAAATTTAAATTATATAAACTTACAATTAAATTATATTAAAAACCAAAGTAATAAATACAGGCAGCCCTTGCTTTGCACAGTTCTGAAATGCATGAATTTTAGTTACCATAGTTAACAACACAATTCAAATTTCATTTATCACAATATAGTAACTATAAGTAATTGCACACATTACAAACTTTGCTGCTAGCTCTTCAGTCCATGAATCACTATGTAAATAACAGATGCACATTATGATCAGTGATCAATCACACCACTTCTTTCAAAGTCAATCAGTGATAGACTTTGGTCTATCACTGCATATTTGTTATTCAGTTCTTGAACAAACAGCAAAGGATATATTGTGTTGCCTCCTTTTCTACCAATAATAAAACTCACATGACATTTTAGAAAAATGAATAATCAAAAAGGGGAATTAGAAAAAAAAAGATCGAGTGAAGTAAAGAAATGAAAAGTGATAAGGCTGGAAGTGAAACTTGAAGTGGTTGAGCATGGAGATTTTGACACTGTTCCCATTTGAAAGACTTTAGATATGTAACCGGAGGAACTCAGTGAAGGCAAACTTTTGAAAAAAATGAAGAAAATGGTTATAACCAAAAGGATGAAGATGTCCTAGAGACAGTAAGACCAGCAAAAAACTTCACATTAAAGGAACTCTTTGGCCAGGTGCAGTGGCTCACACCTGTAATCCCAACACTTTGGGAGGCTGAGGTGGGTGGATCACTTGAGGTCAGGAGTTCAAGACCAGCCCGGCCAACATGGCGAAACCCCATGTCTACAAAAATTAGCTGGGCATGGTGGCAGACACCTGTAACCCCAGCTACTTGGGAGGCTGAGGCAGGAGAATCACTTGAATCGGGGAGGCAGAGGTTGAAGTGAGCCAAGATCGCGCCACTGCACTCCAGCCTGGGCAACAGAGTGAGACTCCATCTCAAAATAATAATAATAATAATCATAAATAAGTAAATGAGTAAGGGAACTCTTAGAGATGCTTCAAGACATTGAGAGTACCAAAAAATTTTTGTTTTAAACAGGTTTTTCAAAATATATATTGAAAGTACAAAGAATAAGATGTTCGAAGTGGACCAGGCACAGTGGCTTAGACTTGTAATTCCAGCACTTTGGGAAGCCGAGGCAAAAGGATTGCTTGAGGTCAAGAGTGTGCAAGACCAGCCTGGGCAATATGAAAGACCCTGTGTCTACAAAAAATAATAAAATTTTTAATTAGTCGGGCATGGTGGCTCATGCTATATATTCCCCCTACTCAGGAGGCTGAGGCGGGTGAGGACTGCTTGAGCTCAGGAGTTCGAGGCTGCACTGAGCTACAATAGGGTCACTGCATTCCAGCCTGGATGACAGAGCAAGACCCTGTCTCTAAAAAAGTAAAAATAAAATGTTGGAAGTGGATCCAAACTTAGAACTAGGACCATGTTCCAAGCATGGAAACGTCGGTCACTCATAAATTATACAAAAACAAAGCAAGCACTATTCAAATTACTATTGATACTTTTTTTTTTAAAAAGAAATACTTACTAATGTTTCAAATTTATTGTTTTTAATTAGTATACCATATCATTCAGTGGGGAAAAAATGGTTTTCTCAACAAATGGTGCTGGGGGCCAGGCACAGTGGCTCACATCTATAATCCCAGCACTTTGGGAGGCCAAAGTAGAAAGATCACTTGAGGCCAGAAGTTCAAGACCAACCTGGGCAACACAGTGAGACCCCTGTCTCTAAAAAATATTTGAAAATTATCTGGGCATGGTGGCGCATACCTTTGAGTCTCGTCTACTCAGGAAGCTGAGGTGAGAGGACTGCTTGAGCCCAGGAGTTTGAGGCTGCACTGACCTATGATTGCACCACTGCACTTAAGTGTGGATGACAGAGCGAGACCTGTTTCTAAAAAAATAATGAAATGAAATTATTGGCCAGGTGCAGTGGCTCACACCTGTAATCACAGCACTTTGGGAGGCCAAGGCGGGTGGATTACCTGAGATCAGGAGTTCAAGACTAGCCTGACCAACATGGTGAAACCCTGTCTCTACTAAAAATACAAAAAATTAGCTGGGCCTGGTGGTGGGTGCCTGTAATCTCAGCTACTTGGGAGGCTGAGGCAGGAGAATCACTTGAACCTAGGAGGTGGAGGTTGCAGTGAGCTGAGATCATGCCATTGCACTTCCAGCCTGGGCAACAAGAGCAAAACTCCATCTCAAAAAAAAAATTAAAAGAGGGCTGGGCGCGGTGGCTCACGCCTGTAATCTCAGCACTTTGGGAGGCCCAGGTGGGAAGATCACGAGGTCAAAAGATTGAGACAATCCTGGCCAACATGGTGAAACCCCATCTCTACTAAAAAAAAAAAAAATTAGCTGGATGTGGTGGCACGTGCCTATAGTCCCAGCTCCTCAGGAGGCTGAGGCAGGAGAATAGCTTGAACCCAGGAGGCGGAGGTTGCATTGAGCCAGAGATCATGCCACTGAACCTCCAGCCTGGCAACAGAGCAAGACTCCATCTTAAAAAAAAAAAAAAGAAATTATTAGAAGAAAACATAGATGTAAATCTAACCTTGGATTATGCAGTGGTGTCTTTCTTTCTTTCTTTCTTTCTTTCTTTCTTTCTTTCTTTCTTTTTCTTTCTTTCTCTTTCTTTCTTTCTTTTCTTTCTTTCTTTCTCTCTTTCTCTCTTTCTGTCTTTCTTTCTTTCTTGACAGAGTCTTGTTCTGTCACCCACCCAGGATGGAGTTCAATCTCAGCTCACTTATGCAGTGGTTGCTTAGATATGACACCAAAAGTATAAGCAACCAAAGAAAAAAATAAATTGGACTTCGTCAAAACTTAACACTTTCGTGAAGTTGGCTATGGTGGGAATATTTATACCAAAGAAATTGGCAAATGCTGTATATCAGGGCTTGTTTTGTTAAGTGTCTAGACTTAAGAAAGTGATAGAGCAACTGTGAATAATGCAAATGAAACTTAAAATTGTGTTGTGTCTGTAGCTGTTACACTGGTAAAAACATGAAAAAAATTAAGAGATAATCTTTCAGTATTTGAAAACCATTACTTGATTCAGCAAAGAAATCACTGATATCATTCATAAATGAGTGAAGTTCCAATAGATGTCTTTGTTTCATTTTCGTCTTATTTGTTAAACCAACATTCATGTCAGAACTATACTTAGCCAGCAGTTAAAACATTTACCAGCATGCCACTGGCTAGAAAGGATAGCACAGATCCTAGAATCCAGCATCTCTTACCATTTTACATGTTGGGCACTGGAGCCCAGGACCTGCCCAGGGTCACAAGCAAGTGCATGAATGGTCAACATTTGAATTGTGCTATTCTTTTACATTTTAACACGACCTCCCTGAGTACCCAGGAAAATGTGTTTTCCTTCACATGCCACAGTGAGGATGGGCAGTGAAGATGTATGAAACAGTTGTCATCAGTTTAGTTAATAAAAAGCCCTTCTCAGGATCACCTGGGCCCGGGGAGGTCAAAGCTGCAGTGAGCCGTGATAGCGCCACTGCACTCCACCCTGGGCGCCTGGGAGACAGAGTGAGATGCTGTCTCAACAAAAAATAAAAAAACTAAAATAATAAAATAAAATAAAATAAAATAAAATAAAATAAAATAAGCCTTCTCTCCCAGGTTCTAACAAGGACACATACCTGCCCTGAGGGTAGGAGGAGCCAAGAAAATTAGGACACAAGAAGAGACCTGCTTGGTCTGCCTCCCTATCTGGGCAGACAGCAGTAGGGCAAGCAAACAAGCCATGTCTTATTTTGGACTTTCCTCTCATTTACACTCTCCCCACTGAGGCACTGAAGAGATACTCAGGCTTCTCTCCAATCAGGAATTAAACAATGGCCTGGCCCCATGAGAGAGAGTCAGGTTTGAACTTGGCCTCCAGTCCAAAGCCCTCACCTTGGCCTTAATCACTTGGAATATTACTTCAACCTTATCTTATTTACCCAGAGTCTTCTTGGGAGGTGAGCCAGGAATTAATAACAATAGACCTTTACTTTTACTTACAGCCCTTTACAGTTTACAAGACCTTTGTACACGCACTATCCTTTGTGAGCCCCATAATGGTCCCGTGTGGTGAACAGGAATGGGTTTAGTGAACCTATTTTGTAGATGAGGAAAATGTGGCTCAAAGAGAGTACCCAAATTCATGGAGCCAATTTCAGGACTGGAACCCAGGTATGCTGACACAAAATTTAGTTGTCTTCCATGGCACAGAAGTACTGTAACACATACGTAGGGGTACTCAATTATTCTTAGTGATAGTTATTAATAACAAAAATAGCTATCATTTATAAGCACTTATGTGTCATACTGCATTAAGTGCTTCATATACCTCCTCATTTAATCTTCACAGCAATCTTTTGAGGTTGATGCTAAATTGTCCATTTAACAAGTAATAAACTAAAGCTCAAAAAGTTTAAGGAAACGATCTTGGGTCACACAGCAGAAGTGTCAGAGCAAGGATTTGAACCCAGATCTGTTTTCAAAGATTATACCCTTAGCTCTTAAGATAGATGAATGGCCCCCTAACACATGAAACAATATGTTTGTTAGCAGCAAAGTATTTCATTAGGTGTGTCTGGTAATAATACAAAAAGTGAAGAAAGGGCCCAACACAGTGGCTTCATGCCTGTAATCCCAGCACTTTGGGAGGCTGAGGCAGGCAGATCACTTAAGGTCAGGAGTTCAAGACCAGCCTGGCCAACATGGCAAAACCCTGTCTCTACTAAAAATACAAAAATTAGCCAGGTATGGTGGCGGGTGCCTGTAGTCCCAGCTACTTGGGAAGCTGAGGCAGGAGAATTGCTTGAACCTGCAAGGCGGAGGGCGGAGTTTGCGGTGAGCCGAGATGGTGCCATTGCACTCCAACCTGGGCGACAGAGTTTTTTGAAACTCCGTCTCAAAAAAAAAAAAAAAAAAAAAAAGAAGAAGAAGAAGGAGAAGGAGAAGGAGAAGGAGAAGAAGAAGAAGAGTCAGGAATGGTGGCTCACACCCATAATCCCAGGACTTTGGGAGGCCGAGGCAGGCAAATCACTTGAGGTCAGGAATTCAAGACCAGCCTGGCCAACATGGCAAAACCCTGTCTGTGCTAAAAATACAAAAGCTAGCTGGGCATGGTGGTGGGCGCCTGTAATCCCAGCTACTCGGGAGGCTGAGGCAGGAGAATCGCTTGAACCTGGGAGGTAGAGATTCCAGTGAGCCGAGATCGCGCCACTGCACTCCATTCTGGGCGACAGCGAGACTCCGTCTCAACAACAACAACAAAAAATAAAATAAAAATAAATAAATAAATAAATAAAATAATAATAATAAAAAAAGAAATGAGCTTTAAAGTTAGAAATCCCTACCATGTTTCACCTATCAAATTTACCTTGTTTCTACCTTTATTTCACCCCTACTTGCAATAATAAATTTTGAGGGACTTAGATTAGCATTATGTTAAAGGAAACATTGGTATAATGAAAAGGCAAGGGCTCTGGAGAAGGGTTCAAATTCTAGCTACAACACAATATGGTTTTTTGCAAGTGAATTCACCTCTTAGAGCTTCAGTTTCCAAAGCTATAAAATGAGGATACTCATCCCTACCTTTCAGTGAGAAGTCATCAACTTGAGTTGCATGTGTTGTTTTAATTAAGCTTTTGGAGGTTTAGGAAACTCACTTCGATTATCATAAATAATAGGAGTTTCTTGTAAGGATCCATGTGGAAATGAAGAACCATGTCTGATAGGGACATTACAGCCAAGCCCATGGTAGTGCGGGAACTTCTGTGCAGTGCGGCGGCTTCAAGCATCCAGTAATGTAGTGTGGTACACCTCTCAGATACCCAATTCAGCATTAAGGCAATCCTAACCCCAGCTACTGAGTCATTTTCTGGGAACTGCCATGGTAAAGGAACTGCCCATCCAAGTGTATGACTCCATCCTTGGTGCTGTCTGCATCTAATGAGGGATTGATGATGGGATAAGTGGGAGGCTTAAGGGTCTCACCCCTTTGCCTCATTTCCAGATGACTCTAGAAGGTCGTTTTGGCTCCTGTGCTCTCTGAAGGATCAGTGGTGATTTGTTCATAACTGCATCACAGCCCAACCTCTTCCTCCTCTGCCCAATCACATGCCCTTCACTTCCTCTCAGGCGCTGATCTGAAGAGCATGCCCCAATAAGGCCTCTGCCCACTGATGTCTGATGCAGAGTGTTTGCGGGAGAAACTGACCTAAGACAGGGAACTAGGAGGCAGGTCGAGATCCAAGCAGGAGGCTGTCTCGTTAACCCTTCAGCTGCAGGCATTCTTTCCACTATGGTGGAAAGACTACCTATTGTCTACTTCTCCTGCTTTTGCAGCTATCAACAAACTTCTCTTTTAATTATCCCTTTCTTTGTTTCATGGCTTTTGTTTTCTGCCTCCTCTGTCTTTCAACTTTGCCCCCGAACCAAATGCTGATTCCTTCATTTAGTCAAATTTTCACTCTTTGCCTGTTAGGGGCCCAGCAATGTCCTAGACACTAAGAAGGATGCCTAGTGAGGAGGGTGGCGAAGAGGATGGCCCTTCCCTGATAATGATAACTTTATAGGAAATAAATGAGATTAAGTGTGTAAAATCAGTTAGTGAATGGGAAGTCTCTATACTAATGTGAATTCTTTGTACCACAGGAATTCATACCAGGGAAAGGATAGTTAGCTGTGGCAAACTGGGAAAGCCAGAGCAAATGAGATATTCCAGAGTCAGCCTGGCCAATATGGTGAAACCATGTCGCCACTAAAAATACAAAAATTAGCCAGGTGGGGTGGCGTGCACCTGTTGTCCGAGCTACTCAGGGTGTGGTGGTGTGCATCTGTAGTCCCAGCTGCTCAGGAGGCTGAGGCAGAAGAATTGCTTGAACCAGGGAGGTAGAGGTTGCAGTGAGCCGAGATCATGCCACTGCACTGCAGCCTGGGTGAAAGCGAGACTCTGTCTCAGAAACAAACAAACAGGCTGGGTGCATTGGCTCACTCCTGTAATCCCAGCACTTTGGGAGCCCAAGGCAGGTGGATCACGAGGTCAGGAGTTCAAGACCAGCCTGGCCAACATAGTGAAACCCCATCTCTGCTAAAGATACAAAAAATTAGCTGGGTGTGGTGGCGCGTGCCTGTAATCCCAGCTACTCGGGAGGCTGAGGCAGGAGAATCGCTTGAACCCAGGAGGTGGAGGTTGCAGTGAGCTGAGATCGTGCCATTGCACTCCAACCTGGGCGACAGGGCAAGACTTCATCTCAAAGAAACTAAAAACAGGCCAGGCCCAGTGGCTCATACCTGTAGTCCCAGCACTTTGGGAAGCCGAGGTGGGCGGATCACGAGGTCAGGAGTTCGAGACCAGCCTGGCCAACATAGTGCAACCCTGTCTGTACTAAAAATACAAAAATTAGCTGGGTGTGGTGGTGGGCACCTGTAATCCCAGCTACTTGGGAGGCTGAGGCAGGAGAATCACTTGAACCCGGGAGGCAAGGATTGCAGTGAGCTGAGATTGTGCCACTGCACTCCAGCCTGGGCAACAGAGTAAGACTCCATCTCAAAAGAAAAAAACAGATAAAATCAGCTTTGGCAAGGACAAAAAACCAAACACCTCATGTTCTCACTCATAGGTGGGAATTGAACAATGAGAACACATGGACACAGGAAGGGGAACATCACACACCGGGGACTGTTGTGGGGTGAGGGGAGGGGGGAGGGATAGCATTAGGAAATATACCTAATATCATGTATACATATGTAACAAACCTTCACGTTGTGCACATATACCCTAAAACTTAAAGTATAATTTAAAAAAAAATCAGCGTCGGAAAGTTTTTCCATGGCCTGGATTCTGGCTAACTGGATTCACCCAAGCTCAGCATAACCTGACACCGGTGGTCATTCATTCCACAAAGTATATACAAGATATAAATGGGCCGGGCACGCTGGCTCACATCTGTAATTCCAGCACTTTGGGAGGCCGAGGCGGGAGGATCACCTGAGGTTAGGAGTTTGGGACCAGCCTGGCCAACATGCTGAAACCTCGTCTCTACTAAAAATACAAAAATTAGCCGGGCGTGGTGGCGGGCGTCTGTAATCCCAGCCACCCAGGAGGCTGAGGCAGAAGAATGGCTTGAACCCGGGAGGCAGAGGTTGCAGTGAGCCGAGACTGTGCCACTGCACTCCTGCCTGGGCAACAGAGTGAGAAAAGCTATAAATGTTCTCTGGGTCAGGCACAGTGGCTCACACCTGTAATACCAGCACTTTGGGAGGCCAAGGCAGGCGGATCACTTGAGGTCAGGAGTTTGAGACTAGCCTGGCCAACATGGTGAAACTCTGTCACTACTAAAAATACAAAAATTAGTTAGGCGTGGTCATGGGAGTCTGTAATCCCAGCTTCTTGGGAGGCTGAGGCAGGAGGATCGCTTGAACCTGGGAGGCGGAGGTTGCAGTGAGCAGAGATTGCGGACTGCTCTCCAGCCTGGGTGACAGAACGAGACATCGTCTCAAAAAAAAAAAAAAAAAGATATAAATGTTCTCAAGCTCAAGCTCATTTTTACTAAAGGAAAAAATCACACTTTCACAATCATTTTTTAGTTAACTAGAGAAAAAAACCTTGATTTCTTGGTTATATTTTGCAAAAATTGCCAGGTGCAATGGTGTGCACCTGTGTCCCCATGTAGCCCCCATTACTCAGGAGGCTGAGGCAGGAGAATTGCTTGAGCCCATCAGTTCTGGGCTGTAGTGTGCTATGGTAGCACCTGTGAATAGCCCCTGCACTCCAGCTTGGGCAGCATAGGGACAACTGTCTCTAAAAAAAAAAAGAGGAGGGAGGAGGGAGAAGGGGAAAGGGAAGGAGAAGGTGAGGGAAAGGATGGAGAAGAAGACATATTAAATCTAATATATATAAGGTATTCAGTCTGCAGAAATAGGAGCCTGACATCTAGAGACCAACGTTCCTCCCCGATCTGCCACCATATCCTGCAGTGACATAATCTCATTATATTATTGAATGAGTGATATGGCAAAAACTGGATTTGAATTTAGGTCTAACTCCTTTTTTTTTTTTTTTTTTTTTTTTTGGAGACAGGGTCTTGCTCTGACACCCAGGCTGGAGTGCAGTGGTGTGATCTTGGTCACTGGTCACTGCAACTACTGCCTCCCGGGTTCAGGTGATCCTTCTACCTCAGCCTCCTGAGTAGCTGGGACTACAGGCATGTGCCACCAAGCATGGCTAATTTATTTATTTCAATAGTAGTGATGGAGTTTTACCATATTGGCCAGGCTGGTCTTGAACTCCTGACCTCAAGTGATCCGCCCACCTTGGCCTCCCAAAGTACTGGGATTACAGACATAAGCCACCGTGCCTGGCCTAAGCCCATTTCTTTTTCACTTGATCTTGATGTTCTCATAAGCATTCCTTTCCCAATCCCATGAAAATTACATTGAGAGGAATAAACGATAGTAAGTAAAATAAAAAGTTCTCATTTTGTGCAAAGCTGAAGCACAGGTCCTCTGTAAATGTTAAATAACAATGGTGATAATCAGTGGCAGTGTGCTTAGAATTTATAGAATCAGGCCTGGCGTGGTGGCTCACGCCTGGAATCCCAGTACTTTGGGAGGCCAAGGCGGGCAGATCACCTGAGGTCAGGAGTTCGAGACCAGCCTCAACATAGAGAAACCCCATCTGTACTAAAAATATAAAATTAGCCAGGCGTGGTGGTTCATGCCTGTAATCCCAGCTACTCGGGAGGCTGAGGCAGGAGAATTGCTTGAACCTGGGAGGCGGAGTTTGTGGTGAGCTGAGATCATGCCATTGCACTCCAGCCTGGGCAACAAGAGCAAAACTCCATCTCAAAAAAAAAAAAAAAAAAAAAAAGAATTCACAGAATCATACAGAATCCTAGGGGGTGGAAAACACCATTAAAGTCATGAGGTCCAGGGATTTTCAAACATGTTTAGGTAGTAGAGCTCCTAGAAGTCACAGTGCTCTTCACAAAACATCACAGATTACTGACAGCAAGTATCGTTATATGAACTAGCAATGATTTCACCAGCAGACACAGCATGATGTAATGGGAAAGATCAGGTTTTGAAGTCTCACAGACCTGACTTTTCCATTCACTGACTTGACTACCTGAGTAAGTTAATTAACCTTTCTGTGCCTCTAATCCTTCATCTGAAAAATGGGGAAAGCAAATCCCTCTTGCAGGCTTGAGTTACTTTTGATACATGTGTATGTACATATATGTAATATTTGAACCTTAAAAATGGTAGCAACGGGTCCATAATTCCTTATCCAAACTTTCTGGAGCCAGCTTTGTTTCAAAATTAAGAAACTTTTTTACTGAAAAAATGTAATATCAGACGTATGTCATCCAAATGATACCCCTAACTGAGTTTGTGGCAGTACCCCATAATCTAACACTTTACATTTCTGTAGAGTTTGCACCAAATTTATGAAAAATATTCTTTGTTTTAAAATCATTTTGAATTTAGTTGGTATTTTTGATCTGTGGACAAAGGATTGTAAACGTGTTATTATTTGAAGGTAATATAACTGCTATGTTTCAGGTCTACACAGCTTAAGAAAATACAAGCCAAGTTTAGTGGCTCACACCTAGAATCCTAGCACTTTGGGAGGCAAAGGCAGGAGAATCACTGGAGGCCAGGAGTTTGAGAACTGCCTGGGCAACATAGCAAGGGCCCTAACTCTACAAGAAAAAAAAACCATTTTTTTTTTTTGAGACGGAGTCTTGCTCTGTCGCCAGGCTGGAGTGCAGTGGCGCCATCTCAGCTCACTGCAATCTCTGCCTCCTGGGTTCAAGTGACTCTCCTGCCTCAGCCTCCTAAGTATTTGGGATTACAGGTGTGCACCACCACACTCAGCTAATTTTTTGTTTTTTTGAGATGGAGTCTCACTCTGTCACCAGGGCTGGAGTGCAATGGCGTGATCTCGGCTTACTGCAACCTTCACCTCCCAGGTTCAAGCAATTCTCCTGCCTCAGCCTCCCGAATAGCTGGGATTACAGGTGCCCGCCACCACACCTGACTAATTTTTTGTATTTTTTTTTTTTTTTTTTTTGAGACAGAGTCTCGCTGTGTCGCCCAGGCTGGAGTGCAGTGGCGCGATCTCGGCTCACTGCAAGCTCTGCCTCCCGGGTTCACGCCATTCTCCTGCCTCAGCCTCTCCGGTTAGCTGGGACTACAGGCGCCCGCCACCACGCCTGGCTAATTTTTTTGTATTTTTTAGTAGAGACGGGGTTTCACCGTGGTCTCGATCTCCTGACCTCGTGATCCGCCTGCCTCGGCCTCCCAAAGTGCTGGGATTACAAGCGTGAGCCACCGTGCCTGGCCTTTTTTTTTTTTTTTTGAGACAGAGTCTTGCTCTGTCGCCCAGGCTGGAGTGCAGTGGCGCGATCTCGGCTCACTGCAAGCTCCGCCTCCCGGGTTCACGCCATTCTCCTGCCTCAACCTCTCCGAGTAGCTGGGACTACAGGCGCCCGCCACCACGCCCGGCTAATTTTTTGTATTTTTAGTAGAGACGGGGTTTCACCGTGGTCTCGATCTCCTGACCTCGTGATCCACCAGCCTCGGCCTCCCAAAGTGCTGGGATTACAAGTGTGAGCCATCGCGCCCGGCCTTAATTTTTTGTATTTTTAGTAGAGACGGGGTTTCACCTAGGCTGGCCAGGCTGGTCTTGAACTCCTGACCTCATGATCTGCCCCCCTTCGGCCTCCCAAAATTCTGGGATTACAGGTGCGAGCCATGGCACCGGGCCATTTTTTTTGTATTTTTAGTAGAGATGGGGTTTCACATGTTGGTCAGGATGGAAAAAAAATTTTTAATTGGCTAGCTGTGGTCACACGCCTGTAGTCCCAGCTACTTGAGTGGATCGCTTGAGCCCAAAAGTTCAAGGCTGCAATGAGCTATTATGACACCACTGCACTCCAGCCTGAGCAACAGAGTGAGACCCTGTCTCAGCTGATACAACTCACAGCTGTCCCCTTCTTGGAGACTTGCCCTCAACCAAATGGGAGCTATCTCTCTTGGTGGTGAGGGAACCAAGGAGAAGACTTGTCAATGACTGTCTGACACAGTCCCTTGTTTCAAGGGACTAATTTTGGGGTACAGTTCTTGTTTCAGTTTCCCTGTGGGGTTAGACTGGAGCGGGAATCCACACTCTTCCTTACCTTTACTCCACTGCTTCAACAAGTTACTTCAATAAGTTACTTGAACCAGAATCCCTATCTCAGGCTCTGCTTCTAGGGAACTTAAGGTAAAACACTTGGTACCACGAATGGTCCTTGAAAGCAGATCTAAGGATGGGATTCTGGAGTTGGATCACACGTGGACTGGATGATAATGTGGTAAGTGGAATGAGAGTCTCTGGCATGCCATGTATGTAACTGCAAGACTTTCACCTATAGTGAATTGGGGTGGAATATAGGTGGAAGGAAGGGGATATTCAGTCTAGCTGGTGCAATGTCTCAGGCATTTGGGAGATATGTGGGAAATACCAACTATAAGGATAATGGAAGTGGCAGTCTGTGGCTAAATGCCATTGATTAACTGATGAAAGAAAATGAGCCAGGTGTGGTGGCTCACGCCTATAATTCCAGCACTTGGGAGGCTGAGGCAGGAGGATCACTTGAGCCCAAGGAGTTCAAAACCAGCCTGGGAAATATAGTGGGAACCTGTCTCTACAAAAAAATTTTTTTTTAATTAGCTGGCTGTGGTGGCTCATGCCTGTAATCCCAGCTACTCAGGAGGAGGCTGAGGTGGGAAGATTCCTTGAGCCCCGGAGTTCAAGGCTGCAGTGAGCCATGATCACACCACTGCATTCTGGCCTGGGCAACAGAGCAAGACTCTGTCTCTAAAGGAAAAAAGAAAAAAGAAGAACAGAAAAAGAAAGAAGGCCAGGCGCGGTGGCTCACGCCTGTAATCCCAGCACTTTGGGAGGCTGAGGCAGGTGGATCATGAGGTCAGGAGATCAAGACCATCCTGGCTAACGCAGTGAAACCCCGTCTCTACTAAAAAATACAAAAAATTAGTTAGGCGCGGTGGCGGGCGCCTGTTGTCCCAGCTACTCAGGAGGCTGAGGCAAGAGAATGGCGTGAACCCAGGAGGCGGAGCTTGCAGTGAGCCGAGATAGCACCAAGGCATTCCAGCCTAGGCGACAGAGCAAGACTCCATCTCAAAAAAATAATAAATAAATAAATAAATAAATAAATCAATAGAAAAGAAAAGAAAAGAAAAGAAAGAAAGGAAATGACAGGCTCAGATATATTAATCAACAATTTAAAGCAAAGGACCTCACTGGTAGCATTTAAAGAGACTTTCACCCCTTGCAGCCAGTAGGCAAAGGTAGTTAATTATCAGGCAGAATTGTGAGAGTGGGAGCTTCGATAAAAGGCTGAATTCTCAGCATAGGCAAATCTCCTCACAAAAGTTGGGCCCTAATAGGGAAGAAGTAGGACCCTGTGATTTGAAGTGAGGATCTGTAGGTAGATACATTTGAGAAGCTTGAATCTCAAAATTCCTTTAATCCCCCGGGCCTATTGAAGTGACTCACTGTCTCAAGCAGGAAGATAAAGGCCTGTTACCTACTCCCTTTGTAAGTAACTTATAAGACAATGCAGGCCCTCCTTAGAATCTGTCCTGATCATTCCTCCTGGCCACCAATCCCATAACTAAAATCAAATAGCACAACTAGGTAAATGCAGGGTATGCTAAGGGAAAAGGGAGATATATGCCAAAGTAGCTGTAGGATCTGGCTTACATGTGCTGGCAAGTACCAGAAGAATATGCCTGAGGGGTGGATAAATGGTGAAATTTAAAGTTGGATAGGAAGAGTTCATCAATATCAGGGCACTCTCCTGCGACATAGGATTTAAAACCCTACAAGGGCCCCAGGAGATAATTCTGTACACTGCTGGAATGGATCTTTGAAGCCTGAGAAAAGGGACAGCCTACATTCACATTAAAGTAGAGATGCCAGAACTGCCATGGCAAACTATGGTAAAGGGAATCAAAAGACTCAGAGAGGCCAGGTGCCATGGTTCACGCCTGTAATCTACCAGTTGATTTCCAAGGCCTACCCTTGGAAGGGCCTTGAGGACATGCCATTTACCAAGGAAACAAGGAATGCACTAGTTAGGGGAGGTACCAGCATCATGAAGTTTATAGCAACTATCCTCTAAGTCAGGACTAATGGTGGGAGATGGGCTCCCAAGTAGCAATGGGGATAGATCTCAGAATAGCAGAGGTCAGGTGGCAGCACTTAACCACTGAAAAAAGGGTGGACTTAATGTCAGAATGGGTAGCCAGGAGGGCATGGCCAAGAGAGATTTTGGAGATGACTCAAAAAACATGATGTTCTCAGGGACAAGATAGATGGATGCCCATTGTATAAGTAAAAGATTTCAAGAATGTATGAGAAGAAAAAAAGACAAATACCGTATGATTTCACTTATTTGAGATGTCTAAAGTGGTCAAATTCATAGAAACAAAGTAGAATGGTGGTTTCCAGGGCCTGGGGAAGGGGAAAATGGTGAGTTGTTTAATGGGTATAGAGTTTCAGTTTTGCAAAATGAAAAGGTTCTGGGGATCTGTTGCACAACAATGTGAATATACTTACACCATGAACTGTATGTACTCTTTTTTTTTTTTTTTTTGAGACAGAGTCTGGCTCTGTCCCCCAGGCTGGAGTGCAGTGGCACCATCTCAGCTCACTACAAGCTCCGCCTCCCGGGTTCACGCCATTCTCCTGCCTCAGCCTCCCGAGTAGCTGGGACTACAGGCGCCCGCCACCACGCCCTGCTAATTTTTTTGTATTTTTAGTAGAGACAGGGTTTCACTATGTTGGCCAGGATGGTCTCGAACTCCTGACCTCGTTCGTGATCCGCCCACCTCGGCCTCCCAAAGTGCTATGATTACAGGCTTGAGCAACCGCGCCTGGCCGTACTGTATGTACTCTTAAAGATGGTTGAGATTGTAAATTTTATGTTGTATGTTTATCACAATTAAATTTTTAAAAAAATTTTAATTATTGCAGGGGGTGGGTGTGATGGCTCACTCCTGTAATCCAGCACTTTGGGAAGGTGGGAAGATTGTTTGAGCACAGGACCTGGGCAATAAAAAGTCAGACTTCGTCTCTACAAAAAGTAAAAAACGTAGCCAGGTTTGGTGGCACATGCCTGTGGTCTCAGCTACATAGAGGGCTGAGGCAGGAGGATCGCTTGAGCCCAGGAGGTTGAGGCTACAGCGAGCCATGTTCATGCCATTGCACTCCAGCCTGGGCAACAGAGTGAACCCTACCTCAAAAAAAATTTGTGGGTACATAGTAGATGTATATACATTTGTGGGGTACATGAGATATTTTGATACAGGCTTACAATGTGTAATAATCACATCAGGATAAGTGGGGTATCCATCACCTCAAGCATTTATCCTTTCATTGTGTTAAAACAATCCAATTATACTCTTTTGGTTTTTCTGTTTGTTTGTTTGAATGTTTGAGACACAAGCTCACCCTGTTGCCCAGGCGTTGGAGTGCAGTGGCATGATCTTGGCTCACTGAAGCCTCCAACTCCCGGGTTCAAGTGATTCTCCTGCCTCAGCCTCCCAAGTAGCTGGGACTATGGGCATGCACCACCACACCTGGCTAGTATGTTTTTGTATTTTTAGTGGAGGGGGGTTTTGCCATGTTGGCCAGGCTGGTCTTGAACTCCTGACCTCAGGTGATCCATCCACCTCGGCCTCCCAAAGTGCTGGGATTACAGGCGTGAGCCACACCCAGCCTTCTTTTAGTTATTTTAAAATGTACAATAAATTATTGTTGACTGCAGCCACTTTATTGTGCTATCAAATGCTAGATATTATTCATTCTACCTAACTATATTTTTGTACTGATTAACCATCCTCACTTCCCCCTACCCTCCCAGCATCTGGTAACCATCATTCTACTCTCTGTCTCCATGAGTTTAATTTTTAGCTCTCACAAATAAGAGAGAATGAGAATATGTGGTTTGTCTTTCAGTGCCTGGCTTATTTCATTTAACATAATGACCTCCAGTTCCACCCATGTCATTGCAAAACAGGACCTCATTCTTCTTCATGGCTGAATAGTGGTCCGTTGAGTGTATGTGCCACATTTTCTTCATCTATTCATCTGTTGATGGAAACAGGTTGCTTCCAAATCTTGGCTCTTGTAAATAGTGCTGCAATAAACATGGGAGTACAGATATCTTTTAAACATACTGATACAATTTTAGAAATTAAAAAATTTTTTTTAAAAAAGAATGAGGAGAAAGCTGAGATCAGCTGCACTGGAAAGTCAAAAATCTTTGCCTGTTTTTGGACCTAGAAGCCATCAACTGAAGGAGAGACGAGGCCTCCATGAGGAGGGACTCTGCTAAACCACGGCAAGTATATATAGTAGTGATTCCTATGGTCATTTATTCAGATAACCTTACACTAGAATTAGGAAAATATCCAGATCTTTCAAGGGTTGCTGGACACTAGATCTAAGTTAACACTGATATCTGGGGACTAAAGCATCAAGAGTACATGTGGGTCAGGAAATAAATAGAGTCCTGACCCAGGTCTGTCGTACAATGGTTCCACTAGGTACATGGACCTACCCACTTGTCTCTCCTGTTCATAAATGTATACTTGAAATAGGCATACATAGAAA
This sequence comes from Symphalangus syndactylus, assembly GCF_028878055.3. Taxonomy (NCBI): domain Eukaryota; kingdom Metazoa; phylum Chordata; class Mammalia; order Primates; family Hylobatidae; genus Symphalangus; species Symphalangus syndactylus. The sequence goes on along the minus strand of NC_072434.2, from coordinate 41,622,882 downwards.
TTGCAGAACCCTCACTGTAGACGAAGAACTACTGTAGTAGTAAGAAAGGCCAAGTGGAAGCCCCTGAAACTGCTCCCTTATAATGGCCAATATAATAAATCAAAAACCTATGACATTCTAGTGAAATGACAGAGTTTAGTGCCTCCCTCAAAACTTTAAAGAATGCAAGAATGGGCCAGGCGCGGTGGCTCACGCCTGTAATCCTAGCACTTTGGGAGGCCGAGGCGGGTGGATTGCCTGAGCTCTGGAAGTTTGAGACCAGCCTGGGCAACATGATAAAACCCTGTCTCTACTAAAAAATACAAAAAATTAGCCAGGTGTGGCAGCGTGTGCCTGTAGTCCCAGCTATTAGGGAGGCTGAGGCAGGAGAATGGCTTGAACCCAGGAGGCGGAAGCTGCAGTGAGCCGAGGTGACACCATTGCACTCTAGCCTGGGTAACAGAGCGAGATTCCATCCCCCTCGCTGGCCAAAAAAAAAAAAAAAAAAAAAGAATGCCAGAATGATGGTCCCTGTGATATTTCCATTTAACAGTTTTAATTTTTTTTTCTTAATTTTTCTTAACCTCTGCCTCCTGAGTTCAAGTGATTCTCATGCCTCAGCCTCCAGAGTAGCTGGAATTACAGGCGCATGCCATCATGCCTGGCTAATTTTTGTATTTTTTAGTAGAGACGGGGTTTCACCATGTTGGCCAGGCTGGTCTCGAACTCCTGCCATCAAGTGATCTGCCCGCCTCGGCCTCCCAAAGTGCTGGGATTACAGGTGTGAGCCATCACGCCCAGCTTCAGATGCCCTTGCTCTAAGATCATTTGGTGGCAAGGAACAGTCTCTCAAGCTGGCTTAAATGGAATGATGGTGGCAGAGGGAGGTGTTTTTAAGAACATAAAAATCTCACTGACAAGTTAGCAACCTAGGGACAGAAAAAGGACAGTCAGGCATCATGGGACAGAAATTGTGAAATCATTTTCTGAGGCTGTTCTCTTTTTAGGGTTGTCTATTATTTCGGCTTCATTCTTATAGCTTCCACTGCTTGTACCTGGCCCAACATGAGTGTTCTAGCTCCATCCTACAGGATCATTTAGTTCAAGGGTCCATTAGCATCTGATTCAGTCTTTCTTAGTACAGAATCCTTAGAAATAAATGGAATGGCTCAGCTGTTAGTCTATGGATTGGTTCTTGGGTCAGTGTTTTGCCCTTGGTCTGAGCATCTATTACTGGTGTGGAGTCACGCTCTGTAAACATGGCTGTCTAGGCTTCTTGAGAAGGATATGTGGATGTAAAACAATTTTAGAATGGGTGTGAGTTGGGCTAAATACACTGTGATAACAACCTTGCTCTAGCAAACATAAAGATGGGATGAAGATCCTTTTCTTCTGCGGCACTTAAAAAGAGTCTGTAGCACTGACCTGGTCCTTGGTATGACGTTTTATTTTTTGAGTGTATGCTATTTTCTAACAACTGCAATACCGTGGAGGTAGAGATTAGTGCCAACTCATCTCTGACTCCTCAGAGTACCAACTCAAGGTTTCTTAACACTGTGGTCTTGGGAATGACTTATTGCTGAGGTAAACTGTATCCATAATGTTTTTGATGGGTTATACTTACCTACAGTTGGCTGATCTCTTCCACATGGGGTTCCTAGAGGCATGTCACAGGTTTTTTTTGTTGTTATAGTAAAATATTCATAAAGTTGACCCAGCATAGTGGCTCATGCCTGTAATGCCAACACTTTGGGTGGCCAAGGCAGGCAGATCACTTGAGTCCAGGAGTTCAAGACCAACCTGGGCAACATGGCGAAACCCTGTCTCTACCAAAAAAAAGTACAAAAATTAGCTGGGCATGGTGGTACACACCTATAGTCCTAGCTACTTGGAAGGCTGTAGCAGGAGGATCGCTTGAGCTCAGGAAGCGGAGGTTGCAGCAAGCCAAGAACAAACCACTGCATCTCCAGCCTGGGTGATAGAACAAGACCCTGTCTAGAAAACAAACACACACACACACACACACATACACATACACACACACACACACACATATGATATACATAGTTTGTCATTTTAACCAATTTTGAGTATACAATTCAGTAGCATTAAATGCATTCATATTGTTGTGCAAACATCATGACTATCCATCTCCAGAACTTTTTCATCCATTCCAAACTCAAACTCTGTACTCATTACACAATAACTCTCCATTCTGCACTCCCTTTCTACCCCCTAGTAATTCTTTCTATCTCTATGAATTTGATCATTCTAAGGCAGGGGCCACCAACCCCCAGGCCATGACCCATATTGATCAGTGGCCTGTTAGGAACCAGACTGCACAGCAGGAGGTGAACAGAGAGTGAGTGAACAAAGCTTCATCTTTATTTACAGCTGCTCCCCATTGTTCACATTACTGCCTGAGCTCCACCTCCTGTCAGATCAGTAGCAGCATTAGATTCTCACAGAAGCGTGAACCCTGTTGCGAACTGCACATGCGAGGAATCTAGGTTGTGGGCTCCTTATGCAAATCTAATGCCTGATAATGTGTCACTGTCTCATATGACCTCCAGATGGGACAGTCTAGTTGCAGGAAAACAAGCTCAGGGCTCCCATTGATTCTACATTATGGTGAGTTGTATAATTATTTCATTACATATTACAATGTAATAATAATAAAGTACACAATAAATGTAATGCACTTGAACCTTCCCAAAACCATCCCCTAGTATGCCCCCAACTGGTTTGTGGAAAAAACTGTCTTCCATGAAACCAGTTCCTGGTGCCAAAAACATCGGGGACCACTATACAAAGGTACCTCATATAAGTGGAATCATATAACATTTGTTATTTTATGTCTTATTTCACTTAGCATAATGTTTTAAAGGTTCATCCATGTTGTAGCATGTGTCAAAATTTCCTTCCTTTTAAAGGCTGAAAAATATTCTGTTTCATGTATATACCATATTTTGTTTATCCATCCATTCATCCATCAATGGGCACTTGAGTTACTGTTGTGAATAATGCTGCTATGAACATTGGTGTACAAATATGTTTGAGTCCCTGCTTTCAATTCCTTTGGATATATACCTAGAGATAGAACTGTTGGATCATATGGTAATTCTACATTTAATTTTTTGAGGACCCCCCACATTGTCTTCCACAGTGGTTGTACCATTTTACGTTCCCACCAGCAATGTACAAGGATCCCAGTTTCTTCACATCCTGACACTTATTTCTTATAATAACCATCCTAATAGGTTCACACCTATTAGGTGTGCTAGCTCATTGTGGTTTTCATTTGCATTTCCCTAATGATTAGTGATGCTGAGTATCTTTTCATGTGCTTGCTGACTATCTGTATATCTCTGGAGAAATGTCTACTTAAGTCGTTTGCCCATTTTTTTTTGTATTTTGTTTTTACTCCTTTTTTGAGACAGGGTTTTGCTCTGTTACCTAGGCTGGAGTACAGTGGTCTGACCCTGGCTTACTGTAACCTCTGCCGTCTGGTATCAAGCAATCCTCCCATCTCAACCTTCCAAGTAGCTGAGACCACAGGTGTGTGCCACCACACCTGGCTAATTTTTAATTTTTTGGTAGAGACGAGGTTTCACTATATTGCCCAGGCTGGTCTCGAACTCCTCAGCTCAAGGGATCCTCCAACTTCAGCCTCCCAAAGTTGCTGGGATTATAGGCCTGAGCCATGATGCCTTGCCTTTCTGACCACTTTTTAATTGGGTTCTTTTTATATTGAGTCGTAGACATTCTTTATATATTGTGAATATTGATACCTTATCAGATATTTGATTTGCAAATATTTTCTCCCATTCTATGGGTTGCTTTTCTAATTTTTTTTAGAGAGAGGGTCTTACTCTGCTACCCGGGCTGTAGTGCAGTGGCCTGATTATAGCTCACTGTAGCCTCAAATTCCTTGGCTCAAGAGATCTTCCCACCTCAGCCTTTGGAATAGCTGGGACCACAGGTACGTATTACCATGCCTGCCTTTTCTTTTTTTCTTTTTTTTTTTACTTTTTTGTAGAGACAGGATAGCACTATGTTGCCCAGGTTGGTCTCCAACTCTTGGCCTCCTGCCTCAGCTTCCCAAAGTGCTGGGGTGATTACAAGTATGAGCCACCATGCCCAGCTGCTTTTCTCTTTCTAATGTCCTTTGTACATTTGAATTTTGATGTAATGCAATTTATCTACTTTTTTGATTTCATTGCCTGTGCCTTTTGGTGACACATTGAAGCAATCATTGCCAAACTTAGTTTCATGAAACTTCCCTTTCTTCTGAATTTTTTGCTTTTGTTTTTGTTTTGAGATGGAGTTTCATTCTTGTCGCCCAGGCTGGAGTGTAATGGCGCGATCTTGGCTCACTGTAACCTCCACTTCCCAGGTTCAAGAGATTCTCCTGCCTCACCCTCCCGAGTAGCTGGGATTACAGGCATGTGCCACCACACCCGGGTAATTTTTTATATTTTTAGTAGAGACGGGGTTTCACCATGTTGGCCAGGATGGTCTTGAACTCCTGACCTCAGGTGATCGCCCACCTCGGCTCCCCAAAGTGCTGGGATTACAGGTGTGAGCCACTGCACCCGGCTTGTATTTTTTTTAGACAGTCTTGCCCTATCTCCCAGGCTGAAGTGCAGTGGCGCCATCTCTGCTCACTGCAACCTCCACCTCCCAGGTTTAAGCCATTCTCCTGCCTCAGCCTCCTGAGTAGCTGGGATTGTAGGCACAGGTCACCACGCCTGGCTAATTTTTGTATATATATTTTTGAGACTGAGTCTCGCTCTGTCGCCCAGGCTGGAGTGCAGCGGCGGGATCTCGACTCACTGCAACCTCCGCCTCCCGGGTTCAAGCGATTCTCCAGCCTCAGCCTTCCGAGTAGCTGGGATTACAGGCATGTGCCACCACGCCCGGCTAATTTTTTGTACTTTTAGTACGGACGGGGATACATCATGTTAGCCAGGATTGTCTCAATCTCCTGACCTCGTGATCCGCCCGCCTCAGCCTCCCAAAGTGTTGGGATTACAGGTGTGAGCCACTGCGTTCAGCTAGGAATTCTCTTTATCTATGCTGTAGGTAATGTGAACTGGCATATTCTTTCTGAAAAGCAATTTGACAAAATGCATGAAGAGTTCTAAAAATGTTCATGGCTCTTTCAGCCAGTAACTACACTTTCAAGAATCTATAGAGGATGAGCGCGGTGGCTCACACCTGTAATCCCTGCACTTTGGGAGGCTGAGGTGGGTGGATCACCTGAGGTCAGGAGTTCGAGGCCAGCCTGGCCAACATGGTGAAACTCCTGCCTCTAGTAAAAATACAAAACATTAGCTGGGAGTGGTGGTGCGCGCCTTTAATCCCAGCTACTCAGGAGGCTGAGGCAGGATAATCACTTGAACTCAGGAGGCAGAGGTTGCAGTTAGCCGAAATCACACCACTGCACTGCAGCCTGGGCAACAACAGCAAAACTCCGTCTAAAAAAAAAAAAAAGAAACTATTGAAGGAACTCAGAACTCAGATTATCTATCTGTCTATCTACCTATCTATCTATAGATCTGTGTGTATATATATAATATATATATATATATATATTTTTTGAGACATAGTCTCACCCTGTTGCCCAGCAGGCTGTAGTGTAGTGGCACGATTTTGGCTCAGTGCAACCTCTGCCGCTCAGATTCAAGCGATTCTCCTGCCTCAGCCTCCTGAGTAGGTGGGACTACAGGTGCATGCCACTATGCCCAGCTAATTTTTGTATTTTTGTAGAGATGGGGTTTCGTCATGTTGGCCAGGGTGGTCATGAACTCCTGACCTCGTGATCCACCTGCCTCAGCCTCCCAAATGCTGGGATTACAGGCGTGAGCCACCACGCCTGGCCATGTTTTGTTTGTTTGTTTTGAGACAGGGTCTCACTCTATTGCCCAGGCTGGAGTGCAGTGGCACAATCACAGCTCACTGCAGCCTTGACCTCCCCGGGCTCAGGTGATCCTCCCACCTCAGCCTCCTGAGTAGCTGAGACTCTGGGACTACAGGCAGGTGCCACCATGCTCAGCTATTTTTTGTAAAGATGAGTTATATAAAGATGAGGAGTTCAAGACTCCTGGGCATTATATTACAGGCTCAAGGGATCTTCCTTCCTCAGCCTCCCAAAGTGCTCGGATTACAAGCGTGAGCCACCTTGCCCAGCCCTCTTTCAAGTTTCGTATCTTAGGTTTTTGTCTTTAATTATTTTGCGGTTTTTTGAGATGGAGTCTCATTCTGTCGCCCAGGCTGGAGTGCAGTGGTGCAATCTAGGCTCACTGCAACCTCCGACTCCTGGGTTCAAGCGATTCCCCTGCCTCAGCCTCCCGAGTAGCTGGGAGTACAGGCATGCGCCACCACGCCCAGCTAATTTTTGTATTTTTAGTAGAGATGTGGTTTCATCATGTTGGCCAGGATAGTCTCGATCTGACCTCGTGATTCGCCTGCCTCAGCCTCCCAAAGTGCTGGGATTACAGGCGTGAGCCACCACGCCCGGCCCATATTGCTGTAGCTTTTAAGTAAATAAGCTTTCAAATCAGCAAGTGTTAGTCCTCCAACTTTGTTGTTCTTTTTCAACTCTTTTGGCTATTTTGGGTCTTGAGATTCCACATGAATTCCCAGATGAGTTTTTCTATTTCTTCAAAAAACATCATTGAAATTTTGACAGGGATTGCATTAAATTTGTAGATCGCCGGGCGTGGTGGCTCACGCTTGTAATCCCAGCACTTTGGGAGGCCAAGGCGGGCGGATCACAAGGTCAGGAGATCGAGACCACCGTGAAACCCCGTCTCTACTAAAAAATACAAAAAAATTAGCCGGGCGTGGTGGTGGGCGCCTGTAGTCCCATCTACTCGGAGAGGCTGAGGCAGGAGAATGGCGTGAACCCAGGAGGTGGAGCTTGCAGTGAGCCGAGATTGTGCCACTGCACTCCAGCCTGGGCGACAGAGCAAGACTCTGTCTCAAAAAAAAAAAAAAAAAAAAAAATTGTAGATCACCTTGAGTGGTACTGACAGCTTAAGTCTTCCAATGTATTAACACAGGATGTCTAGTTAATTGTCTTAATTTCTTTTGGTGATGTTTTGTAGTTTTCAGTGTACATCCTGTCACTGCACATCACTGGTTAAGTTTATTTCTAAGTATTTTATTCATATTGATGCTATTGTAAATGGAAATGTTTCCTTAATTTCCTTTTTGGACTATTCCTTGTAAGTGTATAGAAATGCAGTTGAGGCTGGGCGTGGTGGCTCACACCTGTAATCCCAGCACTTTGGGAGGCCAGGGCAGGCGGATCACGAGGTCAGGAGTTCCAGACCAGCCTGGCCAACATGGTGAAACCTCTACTAAAAATACAAAAAAAGTAGCTGGGCGTGGTGGTGCATGCCTATAATCCCAGCTACTCAGGAGACTGAGGCAGGAGAACTGCCTGAACCCGAGAGGCAGAGGTTGCAGTGGGCTGAGATTGCGCCACTGCACTCCAGCCTGTGCGGGTGACAGAGTGAGACTGTCTCAAGAAAAAATGATTTTTTTGTGTTGATTTTGCATCCTGCAACTTGGCTGAATTCGTTTATTAGCTTTTTTTTGAGACGGAGTCTTGCTCTGTCGCCCAAGCTGGAGTGCAGTGGCATGATCTCGGCTCACTGCAAGCTCCGCCTCCCAGGTTCATGCCATTCTCCTGCCTCAGCCTCCCGAGTACCTGGGACTACAGGCGCTTGCCACCACGCCCGGCTAATTTTTTGTATTTTTTTTTTTTTTTTTTTTTTAGTAGAGATGCGGTTTCACCGTGTTAGCCAGGATGATCTCGATCTCCTGACCTCGTGATCTGCCCGCCTTGGCCTCCCAAAGTGCTGAGATTACAGGCATGAGCTACATGCTGTGATGTCTGAGACAGAGTTTTGCTCTCGTTGCCCAGGCTGGAGTGCAACGGCGCGATCTTGACTCACTGCAACCTCCGCCTCCTGGGTTCAAGTGATTGTCCTGCCTCAGCCTCCTGAGTAGCTGGGATTACAGGCGCCCACCAACAGGCCTGGCTAATTTTTTGTACTTTTAGTAGAGATGGGGTTTCACCATGTTGGCCGGGGTGGTCTCGAATTCCTGACCTCAGGTGATCCACCCACCTTGGCCTCCTAAAGTGCTGGGATTACAGGTGTGAGCCACTGTGACTATTAGTTTTTTTTTTTTTTTTTTTGAGACAGAGCCTCACTCTGTCACCCAGGGTGGAGTGCAGTGGTGTGATCTCAGCTCACTGCAACCTCTGCACCCCAGGTTCAAGTGATTCTCATGCCTCAGCCTCCCAAGTGGCTGGGATTACAGGTGTGTGCCAGCACATCTTGCAAATTTTTTGTATTTTTGGTAGAAATGAGGTTTCTCCATGTTGGCCTCAAACTCCTGACCTCCTCAAGTGATCTGCACACCTCAGCCTCCCAAAGTGCTGGGATTACAGGTGTGAGCCACCACACCCAGTCTCCTTTATTAGTTCTAACAGTTTTTGTGTTGAATAGTTTGATTTTAAACACAGAAAAAGTATGGCTGCAAGATAAATTCACTACCTTGTTCAAGTTTATAGAATTGTTTTTCTTTAACAAGATATGCCTAAAAGGTGGCAAAATTTTAAGAAACACCAGTGTCAAGATCAACATATATAACCCAAGAATTTTTGCCCAAATGCTGCTATGAAACATCCTGAAGTATGCAAAATATTCATTTATTAACTATATAAAAGTCAACTCCTGAATACATGCAAAAATTGCAAACCCTATTATTTAAAAAAGAAAATCCTTAGATCCCAAACAATCCTTACGACAGGTTTGACTTTCAGGCTAATATTGAGTGATATTAATTGGTGAGAATATCTAACTGGAGAGGCTATGTAAACATAATTTTCACTTCAATAAATATTTGTTGAGTGGTATGGAGTGATGAGTTTAGACCCTGGGATTTGATAGCTTTTGATTAGAATCTCGTTCCCCACCAATTAGTTGTTTGGCCTTTTGCCAATTTCCCTAAACCATTTTTTGTTCTTATTTAAGACAGGGTATAGATCGGGCATGGTGGCTCATGCCTGTAATCCCAGCACTTTGGGAGGCTGAGGTGGGCAGATCATTTTGAGGTCAGGAGTTCGAGACCAGCCTGGCCAACATAGTGAAACCCCATGTCAACTAAAAATACAAAAAATAGCGAGGCATGGTGGTGGGCACCTGTAATCCCAGCTACTTGGGAGGCTGAGGCAGGAGAATCGCTTCAAGAGGTTGCGGTGAGCCAAGATTATGCCACTGCACTCTAGCCTGGGTGATAGAGACTCTGTCTCAAAAAAAAAAAAAAAAAAAAAAGATAGGGATTATAATATCTGCCACACTAGATTGAGAATTAAATGAGATAACTTTGTATTGAAAAATGTTACATATTATGATGTTGAGTAGACTACACATCGGGCACTACGAGAAAGTAAAAAGAAAATCAAATAATCTTAATAACTCTACTATGGCAAACGAATAGTATGCTGGAAGTAAATGTAAGGACATGCTCAGATAGGAAATTTAGGTAGCTGGCTCCTGTGTAGTGGGCTGGAGAGAGTGGGTCATAAACAAAACTATTAAGAAAGCTATAATAATTCAGGCAAACTCTATGTGGCATAGCAATACAGGCTGAACCGGAGTGTTGTTCAATACAGGTTGAAATGCAGTGTAGAATGGAGACTTTCTGTGCCTAGAACCATGAGCTTCGGAAAATCTCCTAAGCCATAGCTGAGGAGATAATACACTTTAATCATCTTCTACCTTCACCTTAATAATTTAGGGGATTCTAAGATATCATTTGACTCTTCTAGGTACCATTTTATAGATAACACTGAGGCTCAGAGGGCAAGTCCATCGTTGCATTATTAACAGGGGACACTATTCACACTGCAGTCTATGAAAATGACACCTTCCGCGAGCCTGGGGGCCTGGCGGAGCTGGAAGAGGCTCAGGGTCACTTACAGAGAGACAGAGGTGGGTGGGTGGGGACGCTGGAGGTGGGACGGGGTGTGGGGAAGGGGAGGACGCTCGGAGCTCTGACAAGGCGGTGGTTCTTTTTTTTTTATTATTTTTTATTTTTTTATTTATTTATTATACTTTAGGTTTTAGGGTACATGTGCACAATGTGCAGGTTTGTTACATATGTATCCATGTGCCATGTTGATTTCCTGCACCCATTAACTCGTCATTTAGCATTAGGTATATCTCCTAATGCTGTCCCTCCCCCCTCCCCCCACCCCACAACAGTCCCCGGAATGTGATGTTCCCCTTCCTGTGTCCATGAGTTCTCATTGTTCAATTCCCACCTATGAGTGAGAACATGTGGTGTTTGGTTTTTTGTCCTTGCGATAGTTTACTGAGAATGATGTTTTCCAGTTTCATCCATGTCCCTACAAAGGACACGAACTCATCATTTTTTATGGCTGCATAGTATTCCATGGCGTATATGTGCCACATTTTCTTAATCCAGTCTATCGTTGTTGGACATTTGGGTTGGTTCCAACTCTTTGCTATTGTGAATAGTGCCACAATAAACATACGTGTGCATGTGTCTTTATAGCAGCATGATTTATAGACCTTTGGGTATATACCCAGTAATGGGATGGCTGGGTCAAATGGTATTTCTAGTTCTAGATCCCTGAGGAATCGCCACACTGACTTCCACAATGGTTGAACTAGTTTACAGTCCAACCAGCAGTGTAGAAGTGTTCCTATTTCTCCACATCCTCTCCAGCACCTGTTGTTTCCTGACTTTTTAATGATGGCCATTCTCACTGGTGTGAGATGGTATCTCACTGTGGTTTTGATTTGCATTTCTCTGATGGCCAGTGATGATGAGCATTTCTTCATGTGTTTTTTGGCTGCATAAATGTCTTCTTTTGAGAAGTGTCTGTTCATGTCCTTTGCCCACTTTTTGATGGGGTTGTTTGTTTTTTTCTTGTAAATTTGTTTGAGTTCATTGTAGATTCTGGATATTAGCCCTTTGTCAGATGAGTAGGTTGCAAAAATTTTCTCCCATTCTGTAGGTTGCCTGTTCACTCTGATGGTAGTTTCTTTTGCTGTGCAGAAGCTCTTTAGTTGAATTAGATCCCATTTGTCAATTTTGGCTTTTGTTGCCATTGCTTTTGGTGTTTTAGACATGAAGTCCTTGCCCACACCTATGTCCTGAATGGTATTGCCTAGGTTTTCTTGTAGGATTTTAATGGTTTTAGGTCTAACATTTAAGTCTTTAATCCATCTTGAATTAATTTTTGTATAAGGTGTAAGGAAGGGATCCAGTTTCAGCTTTCTACATATGGCTAGCCAGTTTCCCCAGCACCATTTATTAAATAGGGAATCCTTTCCCCATTTCTTGTTTTTGTCAGGTTTGTCAAAGATCAGATAGTTGTAGATATGGGGCATCATTTCTGAGGGCTCTGTTCTGTTCCATTGATCTATATCTCTGTTGTGGTACCAGTACCATGCTGTTTTGGTTACTGTAGCCTTGTAGTATAGTTTGAAGTCAGGTAGGGTGATGCCTCCAGCTTTGTTCTTTTGGCTTAGGATTGACTTGGCGATGCGGGCTCTTTTTTGGTTCCATATGAACTTTAAAGTAGTTTTTTCCAATTCTGTGAAGAAAGTCATTGGTAGCTTGATGGGGATGGCATTGAATCTATAAATTACTTTGGGCAGTATGGCCTGAAGGAAGCACTAAACATGGAAAGGAACAACCGGTACCAGCCCCTGCAAAAACATGCCAAACTGTAAAGACCATCGAGGCTAGGAAGAAACTGCATCAACTAATGAGCAAAATAACCAACTAACATCATAATGACAGGATCAGATTCACACATAACAATATTAATGTTAAATGTAAATGGGCTAAATGCTCCAATTAAAAGACACAGACTGGCAAACTGGATAAGGAGTCAGGACCCGTCAGTGTGCTGTATTCAGGAAACCCATCTCACGTGCAGAGACACACATAGACTAAAATAAAGGGATGGAGGAAGATCTATCAAGCAAATGGAAAACAAAAAAAGGCAGGGGTTGCAATCCTAGTCTCTGATAAAATAGACTTTAAACCAACAAAGATCAAAAGGGACAAAGAAGGCCATTACATAATGGTAAAGGGATCAATTCAACAAGAAGAGCTAACTATCCTAAATATATATGCACCCAACACAGGAGCACCCAGATTCATAAAGCAAGTCCTCAGTGACCTACAAAGGGACTTAAACTCCCACACAATAATAATGGGAGATTTTAACACCCCACTGTCAACATTAGACAGATCATTGAGACAGAAAGTTAACAAGGATATCCAGGAATTGAACTCAGCTCTAAACAAAGTGGACCTAATAGACATCTACAGAACTCTCCATCCCAAATCAACAGAATATACATTTTTTTCAGCACCACACCACACCTATTCCAAAATTGACCACATAGTTGGAAGTAAAGCTCTCCTCAGCAAATGTAAAAGAACAGAAATTATAACAAACTGTCTCTCAGACCACAGTGCAATCAAACTAGAACTCAGGATTAAAAAACTCACTCAAAACCACTCAACTACATGGCAACTGAACAACCTGCTACTGAATGACTATTGGGTACATAATGAAATGAAGGCAGAAATAAAGATGTTCTTTGAAACCAACGAGAACAAAGACACAACATACCAGAATCTCTGGGACACATTCAAAGCAGTGTGTAGAGGGAAATTTATAGCACTAAATGCCCACAAGAGAAAGCAGGAAAGATCCAAAATTGACACTGTAACATCACAATTAAAAGAACTAGAAAAGCAAGAGCAAACACATTCAAAAGCTAGCAGAAGGCTGGAAATAACTAAAATCAGAGCAGAACTGAAGGAAATAGAGACACAAAAAACCCTTCAAAAAATTAATGAATCCAGGAGCTGGTTTTTTGAGAAGATCAATAAAATTGATAGACCGCTAGCAAGACTAATAAAGAAGAAAAGAGAGAAGAATCAAATAGATGCAATAAAAAATGAAAAAGGGGATATCACCACCGATCCCACAGAAATACAATCTACCATCAGAGAATACTACAAACACCTCTATGCAAATAAACTAGAAAATCTAGAAGAAATGGATAAATTCCTCGACAAATACACCCTCCCAAGACTAAATCAGGAAGAAGTCGAATCTCTAAATAGACCAATAACAGGTTCTGAAATTGTGGCAATAATCAATAGCTTACCAACCAAAAAGAGTCCAGGACCTGATGGATTCACAGCTGAATTCTACCAGAGGTACAAGAAGGAACTGGTGCCATTCCTTCTGAAACTATTCCAATCGATAGAAAAAGAGGGAATCCTCCCTAACGCATTTTATGAAGCCAGCATCGTCCTGATACCAAAGCCAGGCAGAGACACAACCAAAAAAGAGAATTTTAGACCAATATCCTTGATGAACATTGATGCAAAAATCCTCAATAAAATACTGGCAAACCGAATCCAGCAGCACATCAAAAAGCTTATACACCATGATCAAGGCGGTGGTTCTTTTCCCCAGGGAAACCCTCTTGGGGTGGAACGGGCTGAACTGTTACCTTGGAAGAGCAGAGGAGAAAACCGTCTCTGCCCACAGAGTGATCTGGGGAGTGGAGGGTGGGGGGCGGGGGTGTCTTCCTTATCTGTTTAACACACATAGCGCTTACTGCGTGCCAGGTACTTTGCAAATGTTAACTCATTTAATTCTCAGGACAACCCCACAGACCTCGTTTTACAGCGGAGGACGCAGAGGCACAGGTTACCCAGTAAGTAGCAGAACCTGGACTCTACCCCAGGTAGCCCAGCTCTCCTGCGGCCTCCCCTCCCTCCTCATAGGGTGGGTAGAAGATGCTGGAAGGAGGCAGGTGTACACCCTCAGCGTTTATGGCCTCCTGCTTCATTCACTACCTCATTCACTCAACAAATCTTGGTGTGGGGCTTCCTGCTGCACAGGTGTGGTGCTCGCACTACTGTGGTTAGTGAAGCCAGCCACAGTCCTTGTCCTTGTGGAGCTGGTGGGGGAGACAGAGATTACTTAACTAATCACACTAACCACGTTCTCCAGATGAGCGTTCTAGAGAAAGGAACGTGCTCTCCCTCGCAGCCGCCTCTTCCTCTTGGTCCACCCTGTCCCTCCCATCCCAGGCCCACTGGCTTACCTGGCCCAGATGTGTCTGCTGAGATGCTAGCTCAGAGCTGAAGGGTGGACGGTGACTTAACTGAGTTGCACAGCCCTTGGGGACTCCCAAGGCGGACCACATCCGTTGTCTATTTTGGTCTTGTCCAGGGCAAGCTGCTGTGAGTCTCTTGGGGAGGCAGGCTTTTTAGAAGGAGCAGGTGGTTCAATTCAGAGAATGTTCTAGGGGATAGTGGAGGGAGTCTTTAGTTTCAAACTGGAATCTGAATCCAGGCTGTCACCTGCTTTGTAGTGTTTGCCGATTTCTGTGACCCATCTGTTGGTAGGTTTCAAGCCACCAGTGAGATACCACAGAGCAAACAGTTGGGAAGAGAGGCCCAGAAGTGACTCTCACGAGGCTGTGTGGTGCTCTGGCACTCCACTGGCAGTGTCTCTTCCTAGTTGTATGACCTGAGGCAAGTGATTTCACCAATGTAACGTCACTTTCTTCACCTGTAAAATGGGCCAACACCACCTCTCCCAGGCTGTTGGTGTGAGGATTAAATAACTTAGTGTTGTCTCCCACTTACTATACCCAGCTCATTTAATCCTTAGAATGGCCTTATGCATTCTAATTATTTGGTTTTATGTCAGTTTTTCCCAATGAACTACGAACTCCTTGAAGGGAGGGACTATGTCACATTTATCTTTGCATCCCCAGTGTCTAGTACAGAGCTTGGCACATAGTAGGTACTCAATAAATATGTCCCTTTCAAACCCAAAGCTATAGTTCTGTGCGAGTGAAACATGTGGTCCGCCCCTCAGCCTGGCCCTTCTCTGTGAGCCTGGGGAGGGTGGACCTGTGGACCCTTGCACGGATCCTTCCCAAGGAGCCTGCATGGCTCGTTGAGATTTCAGCTTTTCAAAGTCCTTCCTGGGAACCATGTGCCATCTGAGGGCTGGCTGTTGTAGGATCACCCTGAGCACATCCGCTGGGCACCTGGAGCCCCCTGCCCTGGCTCTATATCTGTAGAGGACAGTTTAGGGGCGGGGTCTGTATCACA
The DNA here is from genome assembly GCF_028878055.3 of Symphalangus syndactylus. NCBI lineage: Eukaryota > Metazoa > Chordata > Mammalia > Primates > Hylobatidae > Symphalangus > Symphalangus syndactylus. The sequence goes on along the minus strand of NC_072434.2, from coordinate 41,607,687 downwards.
GACATGAGCAGGTCCCTGGCTCCTCCCAGCTTCTCAAAGTTTCTGGAACAGGGTGTAGGGAACACCAAGGTAATGATGTCATCACCCAAACCTAAAACATATGCCTATACATGGGAAAGGAGCCACCCTGGTCCTCTCCCCATGAAACATAGAATCCATCCTCAGTCCTGCCAGCCCTAGCTCGGATGCGGCTTGAAAACCTCCCTGTGAGCTTCCACTGGTGAGATGGGCCCTCCTCACAGCTATGTTCCCTGACACCTCAGCTGCTGCCACAGGCCCCAGCTTGGCACTACACCCTGCCACCACGAGTTGCACACCCTTGCACCCCTGCTTCCCTTCCTGTTATCCAGCCACTCCTCTGTCTCTAGGGCTGTGTCCCTGAGTAAGGGGCTACATGGCCTGGTGAGCAGAGAAAAGAGCGGCAGGGAGGCTGTCAGCTCTCTGCGGGAGGCTGCAGTAACCACGCGCTTTCTTACTTTCCACGCTATTTGCTTCTCACCACCTGCGCTAGCTCCTCCCCACAATATCTGCTCAGTGGAGGATGCAAATGCTGTTCTCCAGGGTGGGCCTGGAGCATCTCACATCTCCAAGCCCTACAGGTTTCTTTTCCCAAGCAGCCCATTCCCCTCTCCCTCATTCATCAGGATACTGGCCAGGTGTCTTTAACACCTCTTGCCCTCTGTACACTGTATCCCATTAGTCTATAAGTCCTATTGAGCCCACCCTCACTGTTGATTGATTGTGTGCTCTTCTCTCTGTACCCATCACCACTGATTTCCCTGGTCTGGTCAATTCTCACCTGGATGATTGCTGTGAATTCTTTTTTTTTTTTTTTTTTTTGAGATGGAGTCTCTCTCTGTCACACAGGCTAGAGTGCAGTGGGGCGATCTCGTTTCACTGGAACATCTGCCTCCTGGGTTCCATATTGCTGTGAGTTCTTAATGGGGTCCTCTTGTCTTTAGTCCTTCCCCAGCCTCTACATTTAAGTATGTTCTCCAATGTAAATCATTCGTTTATTCTTTCCTTCCATCAATAAATGTGCCAGGTACTGTTCCAGGCACAGGGGAGATGGCTGTGAGCAAGACAGGATCTCGAGTGTCCATGGGGCACCTCTGTCCGTGGCCTTCTGGGGGTTTCCAGAACCATGGGGCTAAGGCACACATCCCTCGGTTGGCATTTGGAGCATGTCAGTATCAGTCCTGGACTCTTTTTGCAGCCCCTTGTTTTCCATCGCCTGCCTGTGAGCTCAGCTCTGGCCTTGCTGACCACTCGGCCTTCTCTAAACACATGATGCAATGTCGTAGGTCTGGAGTGTCCTTTTTTGCCTTTCCATCCACTCCCTGGCCTCCAGCTCCAACACATCCTGCACAGTGCCTCACACATGGCTGGTGCTCCCTAACAAGCATTGACTCAAATGGATTGATGGACTGGGAAAACCAAAGGAGTCCCTCTGTTTGCAAAACTGAACTAAGAGTCTCCTGATCTAACCACCTGAGGTCCTCAGAGTTGCCTCTTCATTGTCTTTGTCCAAGCTTTAATCAAAGTAGGATTCTGTTTACCTCCCTAGAAAATGTCTTGGTATGTCCTATAAAAGTGTTTGCTGTTACTGTTGCCAGAAGCTGACTCTGCTATATCCTTAAAACTTCTTAACGTCCTTGTGATATGGTGTGGCTCTGTGTCCCCACCCAAATCTCATCTTGTAGCTCCCATAATTCCCAGGTGTTGTGGGAGGTACTGGGTGGGAGATGATTGAATCACAGGATAGGTCTTTCCTGTGCTGTTCTTGTGATAGTGAATGGGTCTCAGAGATCTGATGGTTTTAAACACGGGAGTTTCTCTGCACAAGCTCTCTTTTTGTCTGCTGCCATTCACGTAAGATGTGACTTGCTCCTCCTTGCTTTCTGCCATGATTGTGAGGCTTCCCCACTCACGTGGAACTGTGAGTTCTCCATTGAACCTCTTTCCTTTGTAAATTGCTCAGTCTTGCGTATGTCTTTATCAGCAGTGTGAAAACAGACTAACAGAGTAAGTTGGTACCAGTGGGGTGGGGTGCTGCTGAAAAGATATCCAAAAATGTGGAAATGACTTTGGAACTGGGTAACAGCAGAGGTTGGAATAGTTTGGAGGGCTCAGTAGAAGACAGTAAAATGTGAGAAAGTTTGGAACTCCCCAGAGACTTGTTGAATGGCTTGGACAAAAATGCTGATAGTGATATGAACAATAAGGTCCAGGCTGAGGTGGTCTCAGATGAAGATGAGGAACTTGTTGGGAACTGGAGCTAAGATGACCCTTGTTATGTTTTAGCAAAAAGACTGGCAGCATTTTGCCCCTGCCCTAGAGGTTTGTGGAACTTTGAACTTGAGAGAGATGATTTAGGGTATCTGGCGGAAGAAATTTCTAAGCAGCAAAGCATTCAAGAGGTGACTTAGGTGCTGTTGAAGGCATTCAGTTTTATAAGGGAAGCAGAGCATAAAAGTTAGGAAAATTTGCAGCCTGACAATGTGATAGAAAGGAAAATCCCATTTTCTGAGGAGATATTCAAGCTGCCTGTAGAAATTTGTGTAAGTCAAGAGGAGCAGAGTGTTAATCCCCAAGACAATGGGGAAAATGTCTCCAGGGCATGTCAGAAGTCTTCACAGCAGCCTCTTCCATCACAGGCCTGGAGGCCTAGGAGAAAAAAGTGGTCCCCATGCTGTGTGCAGCCTAGGGACTTGGTGCCTTGCATCCCAGCTGCTCCGGCCATGGCTGGAAGGAGCCTACATAGAGCTTGGACCATGGCTTCAGAGGGTGCAAGCCCCAAGCCTTGGTGGCTTCCATGTGGTATTGAGCCCACAAAAGCACACAAGTCAAGAACTGGGGTTTGGGAACTCCTGCCTAGATTTCAGAGGCTGTATGGAAATACCTGGATGTCCAGGCAGAAGTTTACTGCAGGAGCAGGGCCCTGATGGAGAACTTCTGCTAGAGCAGTCCAGAAGGGAAATGTGGGTTGGGAGCCCCGACACAGTCCCTACTGGAGCACCGCCTAGTGGAGCTGTGAGAAGAGGGCCACCATCTTCCAGACCCCAGAATGGTAGCCACTGACAACTTCTACCGTGCACCTGGAAAAGCCACAGACACTCACCACCTGCCCATGAAGGCAGCCAGGAGGGAGGCTGTACCCTGCAAAGCCATAGGGGCGGAGCTGTCCAAGACCATAGAAACCCACCTCTTACACCAGCATGACATGGAGTCAAACAGTGTCTGCAGTGGACCTCCAGCAAACTCCAACAGACCTGCAGCTGAGGGACCTGACTGTTAGAAGGAAAACTAACAAACAGAAAAGAATAGCACCAACATCAACAAAAAGGACATCTACACCAAAACCCCATCTGTAGGCCACCAACATCAAACACCAAAGGTAGATAAAACCACAAAGATGGGGAGAAACCAGAGGAGAAAAGCTGAAAATTCTAAAAACCAGAGGCTTCTTCTCCTCCAAAGGATCGCAGCTCCTCACCAGCATTGGAACAAAGCTGGACAGAAAATGACTTTGACGCACTGACAAAAGTAGGCTTCAGAAGATTGGTAATAACAAACCTCTCAGAGTTAAAGGAGCATGTTCAAACCCATTACAAGGAAGCTAAAAACCTTGAAAAAAGGCCAGACAAATGGCTAACTAGAATAAACAGTGTAGAGAAGACCTTAAATGACCTGATGGAGCTGAAAACCATGGCATGAGAACTTTGTGACACATGCACAAGCTTCAATAGCCTATTTGATCAAGTGCAAGAAAGGGGATCAGTGATCGAAGATCAAATTTAATGAAACGAAGTGAGAAAACAAGCTTAGAGAAAAAAGAGTAAAAAGAAACAAACACAGCCTCCAAGAAATATGGGACTATGTGAAAAGACCAAAGCCACGTTTGATAAGCGTACCTGAAAGTGATGGGGAGAATGGAACCAAGTTGGAAAACACTCTTCAGGATATTATCCAGGAGAACTTCCCCAACCTAGCAAGGCAGGCCAACATTCAAATTCAGGAAATACAGAAAACACCACAAAGATACTCCTCAAGAAGAGCAACCCAAAGACGCATAATTATCAGATTCATCAAGGTTGAAATGAAGGAAAAAATGTTAAGGGCAGCCAGAGAGAAAAGTTGGGTTACCAACAAAGGGAAGCCCATCAGACTAACAGCGGATCTCTCAGCAGAAACCCTACAAGCCAGAAGAGAGTGGGGGCCAATATTCAACATTCTTAAAGAAAAGAATTTTCAACCCAGAATTTCGTATCCAAGCTTCCTAAGTGAGGAGAAATAAAATCCTTTACAGACAAGCAAATGCTGAGAAATTTTGTCACCACCAGGCCTGCCTTACAAGAGCTCCTGAAGGAAGCACTAAACATGGAAAGAATCAACCAGTAGCAGCCACTACAAAAACATGCCAAATTGTAAAGACCATCAATGCTAGGAAGAAACTGCATCAATTAACAGGCAAAATAACCAGCTAACATCATAATGACAGGATCAAATTCACACATAACAATATTAACCTGAAATGTAAATGGGCTAAATGCCGCAATTAAAAGACACAGACTGGCAAATTGGATAAAGAGTCAAGACCTATCGCTGTGCTATATTCAGGAAACCCATCTCACGTGCACAGACACACATAGGCTCAAAATACATGGATGGAGGAAGATCTACCAAGCAAATGGAAAGCAAAAAAAAACAAAACAAAACAAAAAAAAGAAGTAGGGGTTGCAATCCTAGTCTCTGATAAAATGGACTTGAAACCAACAAAGATCAAAAGAGACAAAGAAGGCCATCACATAATGGTAAAGGGATCAATGCAACAAGAAGAGCTAACTATCCTAAATATATATGCACTCAATGCAGGAGTACCCAGATTCATAAAGCAAGTCCTTAGAGACCTACAAAGAGACTTAGACTCCCACACAATAATAATGGGAGACTTTAACACCCCACTGTCAATATTAGACAGATCAATGAGACAGAAGGTTAACAAGGATATCCAGGACTTGAACTCAGCCCTGGACCAAGCAGACCTAATAGACATCTACAGAACTCTCCTCCCCAAATCAACAGAATATACATTCTCCTCAGCACCACATCACACTTATTCTAAAATTGACCACATAATTGGAAGTAAAGCACTCCTCAGCAAATGTAAAAGAACAGAAGTCACAACAAACTGTCTCTCAGACGACAGTGCAATCAAATTAGAACTCAGAATTAAGAAACTCACTCAAAACTGCACAATTACATGGATACTGAACAACCTGCTCCTGAATGACTACTGGGTAAATAACGAAATGAAGGCAGAAACAAAGATGTTCTCTGAAACCAATGAGAACAAAGACACAATGTACCAGAATATCTAGACACATTTAAAGCAGTGTCTAGAGGGAAATTTATAGCACTAAATGCCCAAAAAAGAAAGCAGGAAAGATCTAAAATCGACACCCTAACATCACAATTAAAAGAACAAGAGAAGCAAGAGCAAACACATTCAAAAGCTAGCAGAAGGCAAGAAATAACTACGATCAGAGCAGAACTGAAAGAGATAGAGACACAAAAAATCCTTCAAAAAATCAATGAATCCAGGAGCTGGTGTTTTGAAAAGATCAACAAAATTGATAGACTGCTAGCAAGACTAATAAAGAAGAAAAGACAGAAGAATCAAATAGATGCAATAAAAAATGATAAAGGGGATATCACCACCGATCCAACAGAAATACAAACTACCATCAGAGAATACTACACCTCTATGCAAATAAATTAGAAAATCTAGAAGAAATGCATAAATTCCTGGACAGATACACCCTCCCAAGACTAAACCAGAAAGAAGTTGAATCTCTGAATAGACCAATAACAGGCTCTGAAATTGAGGCAATAATTAATAGCCTATCAACCAAAAAAAGTCCAGGACCTGATGGATTCACAGCTGAATTCTACCAGAGGTACAAAAAGGAGCTGGTACCATTCCTTCTGAAACTATTCCAATCAATAGAAAAAGAGGGAATCCTCCCTAACTCATTTTATGAGGCCAGCATCATACTGATACCAAAGCCTGGCAGAGACACAACAAGAAAAAAGAGAATTTTAGATCAATATCACTGATGAACATCAATGTGAAAATCCTCAATAAAATACTGGCAAACTGCATCCAGCAGCACATCAAAAAGCTTATCCACCATGATCAAGTTGGCTTCATCCCTGGGATGCAAAGCTGGTTCAACATATGCAAACCAATAAATGTAATCCATCACATAAACAGAACCAATGACAAAAACCACACGATTATCTCAATAGATGGAGAAAAGGCCTTTGACAAAACTCAACAGCGCTTCATGCTAAAAACTCTCAATAAACTAGGTATTGATGGAACCTAACTCAAAATAATAAGAGCTATTTATGACAAACCCACAGCCAATATCATACTGAATGGGCAAAAACTGGAAGCATTCCCTTTGAAAACTAGCACAAGACAAGGATTTCCTCTCTCACCACTCCTATTCAACATAATGTTGGAAGTTCTGGCCAGGGCAATCAGACAAGAGAAAGAAATAAAGGGTATTCAATTAGGAAAAGAGAAAGTCAAATTGTCCCTGTTTGCAGATGACATGATTGTATATTTAGAAAACCTCATCATCTCAGCCAAAAATCTCCTTAAGCTGATAAGCAACTTCAGCAAAGTCTCAGGATACAAAATCAATGTGCAAAAATCACAAGCATTCCTATACACCAATAACAAACAGCCAAATTATGAGTGAACTCCCATTCACAATTGCTACAAAGAGAATAAAATACCTAGGAATCCAACTTACAAGGGATGTGAAGGACCTCTTCAGGAGAACTACAAACCACTGCTCAACAAAATAAAAGAAGTTACAAACAAATGGAAGAAAATTCCATGATCATGGATAGGAAGAATCAATATCGTGAAAATGGCCATACTGCCCAAAGTAATTTATACATTCAATGCTATCCCCAAAAGCTACCACTGACTTTCTTCATCGAATTGGAAAAAATTACTTTAAAGTTCATATGGAACCAAAAAAGAGCCTGAATTGCCAAGACAACCCTAAGAAAAAAGAACAAATCTGGAGGCATTACGCTACCTGACTTCAAACTATACTACAAGGCTACAGTAACCAAAACAGCATGGCACTGGTATCAAAACAGATATATAGACCAATGGAACACAACAGAGCCCTCAGAAATAACACCACACATCTACAATAATCTGATCTTTGACAAACCTGATTAAAAACAAGAAATGGGGAAAGGATTCCCTATTTAACAAATGGTGCTGGGAAAACCTGCTAGCCATATGTAGAAAGCTGAAACTGGATCCATTCCTTACACCTTATACAAAAATTAATTCAAGATGGATTAAAGACTTACATGTTAGACCTAAAACCATAAAAACCCTAGAAGAAAACCTAGGCAATACCATTCAGGACATAGGCATGGGCAAGGACTTCGTGACTAAAACACCAAAAGCAATAGCAACAAAAGCCAAAAGAGACAAATGGGGTCTAATGAAACTAAAGAGCTTCTGCACAGCAAAAGAAATTACCATCAGAGTGAATAGGCAACCTACAGAATGGGAGAAAATTTTTGCAATCTACCCATCTGACAAAGGGCTAATATCCAGAATCTACAAAGAACTCAAACAAATTTACAAGAAAAAAAACAACTCCATCAAAAAGTGGGCAAAGGATATGAATAGACACTTCTCAAAAGAAGACATCTATGCAGCCAACAGAGGCATGAAATGTTGTTCATCATCACTGGCCATCAGAGAAATGCAAATCAAAACCACAGTGAGATACCATCTCACGCCAGTTAGAATGGTGATCATTAAAGTCAGGAAACAACAGATGCTGGAGAGGATGTGGAGAAATAGGAACACTTTTACACTGTTGATGGGAGTGTAAATTAGTTCAACCATTGTAGTAGACAGTGTGGCAATTCCTCAAGGATCTAGAACTAGAAATACCATTTGACCCAGCAATCCCATTACTGGGTATATACTTGAAGGATTATTAATCATTCTACTATAAAGACACATGCACATGTATGTTTATTGCAGCACTGTTCACAATAGCAAAGGCTTGGAACCAACCCAAATGCCCATCAATGATAGACTGGATAAAGAAAATGTGGCATATATACACCATGGAATACTCTGCAGCCATAAAAAATGAGTTCATATCCTTTGCAGGGACATGGATGAAATTGGCAACCATCATTCTCAGCAAAGTAACACAAGAAGAGGAAACCAAATACCACATGTTCTCACTCATAAGTGGGAGCTGAACAATGAGAACACATGGACACAGGGTGGGGAACATCACACACCGGGGCCTGTCGGAGGGGGTTGGGGGAGGGATAGCATTAGGAGAAATACCTAATATAAATGATGAGTTGATGGGTGCAGCACACCAACATGGCACATGTATACCTATGTATCAAACCTGTACGTTGTGTACATGTACCCTAGAACTTAAAGTATAATAATAAAAAAAGTTCATGAGAAAAAAAGAAAAAGAAAAATCTTACTTCAAATCTAGATCCTCACTGTAACTGAAAATCATTTGGCTACATTTGGGTCAAATATTCTGGTATCACCATGGCTGAATAAAAGGGTTGCCAACTATCAGTACCAAAATGGCATTATTGAAATAGGTACAGAGGCTGGGTGCGGTAGCTCGCTCCTGTAATCTCAGCACTTTGGGAGGCCGAGGCAGGTGGATCACTAGAGGTCAGGAGTTCGAGACCAGCCTGGCCAACATGGTGAAACCCTGTCTCTACTAAAAATACAAAAATTCGCCACGCATGGTGGCGCATGCCTGTAATTCCAGCTACTCAGGTGACTCAGGCAGGAGAATCACTTGAACCCAGGAGGCGGAGGTTGCCACTGCACTCCAGCCTGGGTAACAGAATGAGACTCTGTCTCAAAAAAAAAAAAAAAAAAAAAAGAGAGAGGTACAGAATAAATAATTATGTAACTCTCTGGGCCTTGGTGTTCTCATACAAAATGGGAATAACAATAGCAACTCTCACTGAGCACTTGCTAGGCACTAGGCAAAGTTCTAAATCCTTGACATTATTTTATGTAGCTCATTTAATTTTCACAACAACCTTACAGGTTATAATATTCTCATTTTGCAGATGAGGTAACTGTGGCACAGAGAAGTTAAATAATTAGACCAAGGTTATCCAGCTAGTAAATGTGGATCTGAGCTTTGAACCTAGGCAGCTGGGCTTCAGAGCACAAGTTCTAATGATAGTAGTTCCTTCTCTTCCTTCTTCCTTTTCCTGAACTGCTTAAAAGCAGTTACCAGGAAAAGGCAATTACCATTCACTCTCATTTATTCTTTTAAATAGCTCCATCCTTCTTTAGCTAACCGAGGGGCTATGAGGGTCAGTTGCCTTTTCTTCTCCTCTTCATCTGTCCATCCATTTACCTGTTCCTCTATCCGTGGACAAGATCAATACAATGTAAACAACTACAGGGACGCCACTTGCCAGCTGTTAGCTACTCTTCTCTCTGAACATGAATTCACTCACCTGTATAAGATAGCATCTCTAATATTTGCCTTACAGACTGCCTGCAAGTACTAAATGAGCTGTTTTATGTATAATGTCTAGCCTTGAATTCATATTACTCTGTGTAGTTAAAAGAGACGTAATTATATTTTAAAAAATTCTACAAGTGGTAGAATTAAAGATTTCACTAGTGTTCCCACATTCACATTTATTCCAAATCAGTCATGTTTTCATTTTTGAAAACTTCATCTCACTGTACCCTGGGACAAGCGAATCCTCCAAATGTTGAACTGACTAAGGAGCTGAGGTCCACCTTGGCCATCACTGTCTTCCTGTGATCAAGGGAGCCATCTGCCTTTCGGATGGCAGGGATTCGGGCACCATGGACTGGCTTAGTGTCCTTACCTTCCTGAACTTGCGGTGGACAATGCTGGGCCGCTTCTTCCTGGAAGAAAGGGATAGGAGGCTTCAGATGTGGCTGTCCCTTCCTTTTCCAGGGAGGCAGTAGCAGGGAGAGCTTCAAGAGAAGCCAAGTTGGGCTGGCCCTGGGGGCAGCTGCAATATGTATCGACTTCTAGGGAGTGTTCCAACAGCAAGGCCAAGGGCAGTATTTAGAAATTTCTAGTTCCCTGTGCTTCTGATCCTGGACATGGGGTAGTGGGGGGAGGCAGACAGCCCTTAGCCAGAGAGAGCTTGGCACTCAGGCTCCTGCCATCTGGGTTGTGAGTGCTGTGTGTGTATGTGTGTGTCCCTGTGTGTGTGTCTGTTCATAGGCAGACTCTCCAGCCAGATGTCAGAAGGTCTCAAACCAGGTGCAGGGGAGTTTTTGATCAACTGTCTCCCCAACCACACCCCCAAGCATGCCTTCTGCCACTGGTTAAAATGTAGAACTAGATTACAGTTCAAAAGAAGTTGAATTTTCATACATTTATTGCCTTATATCTATGATACCAGGTAATACATTTTAAAAATACAGTCCCTATTACATAATAATCATCGATGGCAAAAAGAAGAAATAGGCAACACATAAGACAAATAAATCAAAGGCTCAAGCTATCTGCTGCAGTCCCTTCCCTAGTGTCCCAGGAAAGAGGATGACATTTCTGGATCTCTCTCTGCAGTCTGGGAGCAGGAGGGCACATGGTGAGCTGCAGTGTTGCTCAAGAGTCCAGGCTGCCAGCAGCCCCCAGCTGAGGCTGAAAGCTGAGCTGAAAGCTTGACTAGCTTGTCCCCATGGAAGCGTTCTCCTCCCAAGAACTCAGAGGCAGGAGAGCCCCCAGATCCCATGTGGAGAATGTGTTGGAGCATCTATCTGGACTTTTAATGCAGCTGGGGAAGAGTGAGCCATTGCTGCTGGAGTTCAGGGAGCAGAGAGTTTTCCCTATGGGTGAAAAGTCAGGTGACTGCTCTTGTGAACGGCAAGGCTTGTGACACTGTTTGACCTTGAAGGTGTGACTCTAGAAGGAACTTGCAATTACTAAACATACATTGGTTGGTTATTCTGGCACCCTGCTGAGCCCTGAAGATCCCAAGGTTCACTCCTTCAACAATCATTTGGTGAGCACTTACCTGCAACAGGCACTGCTCTGGGTGCTGGAGTCAGAGTAGCAGGCAGGACAGGATCAGTAACCCCATTGTCATCGAGCTTGCCTTCTAGTGGTGCTAGACAATGGACAAGTGAAATACACAGCATACTAGCTGGAGAGAAGCATCTAGAGAAAAACAAGGGATAGGAAAGGAGTGTTGGGGGAAAGGTTGTACAGCTTTAAATGGGGTGGCTAATAAAGCCCTCACTGAGAAGGTGTCATTTACACGATGACCTGAAGGAGGTGAGGAAATGAGCCTTGTGGTTATCTAGAGAAAGAGTAGAACAGGGAGGAGGAATGGCAGGTGCAAATGCCCTGTGGTAGGGGAGGCCAGTGAGGCCAGAGCAGAGAGTACAAAAGGGAGACAGGTAGGAGATGGTATAGGAAGAGGGGTGAGTCATGCAGCACTGTGTGGGCTGCCTCAAAGCCTTTGCTGGACAGTTGCTAGCAGAGGAGTGACTTCAGGTTTTACAGGATGGCTTTTGCAGAATGCTGAAGAGAGACTGAAACAGTGTTTGGCTTCCAGCTCTGGGGGCGTGGTGAGATGGTTCCTCGAGGGAAGACCCAGGTGAGGATACCTTCAACTTGGGCCTGAGCATGGAGAAACATGGATGGAATCATCGGGTACCTAGGGAGAGAGGTCGGAGGGGGAGGCTTTGAAATAAACTTGAAAGCACTCTTGACAAAAAGAGAAAAGTGGCTGTGAAAACTGCAGTGTGTACAGTACAATTCCATTTATGTAAAATTACACATGTATGTATGTAAGAAGTACTCGAGTTGTGTGAAAACTGGTCATTAAAAACAGGCAGTGGTTATTTCTGGGTGGTAGGTTTCAGGTGATCCTTTTTTCCCAAAGATATTTCTGTATCGTTTACTTATTTTTAAATTCTTACAAGAAGCATGTATTATTTATATAGCCAGAAAAAAAATTCAGTAGAGCCACTTTTTTTTTTTTTTTCTGAGACGGCGTCTCACTCTGTCTCCCAGGCTGGAGTGCAATGGCGCAGTTCACTGCAACCTCTGCCTCCCAGGTTCAAGCGATTCTCCCCTCTCAGCCTCCTGAGTAGCTGGGACTACAGGTGTGTGCCACTGCACCTGGCTAATTTTTGTATATTTAGTAGAGATAGGGTTTCATCATGTTGGTCAGGCTGGTCTCAAACTCCTGACCTCAGGTGATCCTCTCAATAGGCCTCCCAAAGTGCTGGGATTACAGGCGTGAGCCACCGTGCCCAGCCAGCAGAGCCACTTTCCTGGTGGAAGAATGAAAGATTCAGGGCGGTTACTGGATTTGTGTTTTGTTCTGCTGATACATTTAACCTTCTCACCGGTTAAAATGTAGAACTAGATTACAGTTCAAAAGAAGTTGAATTTTCCTACATTTATTGCCTCATGTCTATGATACCAGGTAATACATTTTAAAAATACAGTCTGTATTGTTTACTTATTTTTAAACCAACTGAAGTAACCAACTCAAAAACAGGATGGAACTAGTTGGATGGGGACGGGGGTGATTTCTTCTTCGCCAGTTGGTCAAAGAGCTAAATTTGATTGGAAGCTGTGGTGGTTTAGCTTCCGCGTGGTTCATTCCTGTTTGCTCCATTCAGAGCATTTCCCCTCTGTGCTGCAAGTTCACAAGCAGCCTGTCTGCCTCACTCCAAGCTCATCACTGTCAAGAGGTGGACGCTGTGAGGAGGTGAACTGCAGATGTAGGGCTGAACCTTACCCCACACCTGATGGGCGTGAAGAAGTGAAAAAGGAAGGAGCGGCGCCACCACCTAGAAATCCTGGGCCGCAGAGCAACCGTGGCCCCTTGCACCCACCCCTTTCGAGGAAAGAGTAGAAAGGGCTTTGCAGAGCGGAGTGTGGTGGAGGAGGAGGCTGGCAGGGCCTGTCTCCATAGTCCCAGCTCGCTTTCCTGCAGAATCACATCGTGTGAATAATTAACCCCCTGCAGGCTGAAGAACTGACCTTCAGCAAGCAGAGATTTCATGAAAATTTAAAGACCTGAGTTGAAGCAGGCTCTGCATGTTGTTTTCATGGTGGCTTAAATATCTTTGAAAACCCAAAGCCTCAAGGTCTCCCATGGAGGCCACTGTGACATCTGCGGGGCCTTCCTGGACCCCTGAGCTCTCGGGGCTGTATTCCCCAGGGACTTTGTCCTGAAAAGGAGGTCAGTGCCTGAGGGTGAAAACACCCCTGGATGCCTCTGCCTGATACCTGTGGGTGGGTTACAGGTGTCTCCCAAAGCGGTGTATCCATGCTGCTGGGTTACCAAGGCAACCCCATTCCGCCCAGGACACAGGAGGAAGGGCGTGCTGACAGTAGGATCTCAGAGCTGTTTTTCTGTAGGGATCCAGGCTAAAAATACCCCGCAATTGACACCCGCATGGTTTCAGAGGCCTCTGCCTTGCATCTCAGTGTATCAGAAACTGTGCCCTGGCTGTGTTCTGATTCCCCTGAGCAGGGCTTTGCACTGCTTGAGGGTGAGGAGGGCGGGCACATTGGAGAACTGATGATGACCTTACTGGCTGCAGGTGCAGAGGCCCGAGTTAGGGCGGTGTGAAGAGGAGGACAGCTACTTCCCTGGCAGACACAGGCCTGCCTTGTTTTACCTCGCTAGAAGTCATTAGATTGGTAACTCCTGGGCAGCCTGCTTAAACCCGTAAAACCATTGGCAGCTCCTGGGGGCACTGGAGACACAGGAGATAGGAGGGTCTCGTTCCCACCCGCCCGCCCTCCCTCGTGGCCACAGAGAGCTGAGGAGGCCCTCCTGGGTCATTGCAGAGCCTGGGCCTGGGCCATTCTGAGCTTTGCCAGCCTGTGACTGCTGCTCCTTTTGTTACGTGCTGCAGGGATGTGCACTGAAGCCGAGAAGGCAAGCTTCTGCTGCTCCCAGGCTGCCAGTCCACGCTTCAGAAGGCAGCCCTCATTCTGAGTTTACGTGTGGCAAGAGCTTAGGTCCTCACTGTGGTACTGACCCCATAGTGCTGTGGGTTTGAAGGTGTCCTGGGATTCTGATATCTAGGAAACTCCCACTGACAAGGACCTCTGAGGCCACTGCTACAACCTCAGAGCCCTGTAGGACGGTAATGTGGAGACTCAGACTGTGATAAAGGGCCCCACACCTGGTGACAGGCCGCCTCCCTGCAGTGCTCAAGCAGGGGACTGCCTGGCTGTCAGATGACCCACCAGGCTCACACAGAGGCGACCCTAACTGTCTTTAGGTGAGTGCTCCTCCCACCTTTAAAGTCACCGCAGGCTCTTGTTGCAGTGCAGTTTCTGATTGCGCAGGTCCAGTGGGACCTGAGATTCCGCATTCCTAAGGAGCCCCCAGGTGATGCTCAGGTTGCGTTTCTGTGGAGCAACACCACGAGAAGGAAAGCTTGAGAGCAATGGTTCTCAAACGGGAGCAAATACGAATCCTTGGGAAGCATTTGAAAGTTCCAGATTCCTGGGCCCTGTCTGAGACTTCCTGAATCAGAGTCATTACACGATGTGTCCAAACAGCTAACAGGTGATTTGATGCATGACTTTGATTTGCAACCACTATCCTCAAGCCTTTAGTGGATGGCTAGACACCGGGAGAAATGTCTCCCCAAGCCAGTCCAAACACTTCCTATTTTTAGCAAGATTTGCCCTTTGCAACCCTGGCCTACCATCATTCATGCTTCAACAAATTTTTATTAATTCTCTTCTGTATTTTCATAAGGGTCTATTCTTTCTCTTCTAGGTGGACAGACAGACAGCAGATGGCAGCATCTGCTTCATGCCTCCAAGGCTGTAAAACGGAATCAGAGAAATCTCCAGTGGCTTAGGGTTCGCTAGCTTGGCTTCCTTACATGGTTGCAGAACCACTAATGTTTTCTTAATGAGCTGCCATTTACTTATGCAAATAGCAGGGCACAGATGCCAGGGGGATGAGGGCTTAGCAGAGAGGCGTGCCTCTGCATATGGCTCATGTTTTAACATGAGAGCTGCTGTCCTTGGAGCCTGCCCTGTTATTAATCTTTAACAGCCACTGTGCGGGCCGTGTGTCTGTGTATGCATGTTTGGGGGTCTTGCCAAGCTACACTGGCATGAGGGCATCTCCACCAGACAGAGGTCCTGGTGGGAGTCATAGACCAGCCCCTGCTCTGCTGGTTCTGCCCACCTCTGTCTTGTGTCTGGCCTCACTGAGCTCTGTGAGGACTGGTAAAAGTGGCGGCAGGAGCTGTTGAACTGCACAGTGTAATGTGCTTGCTAGATCCAAACAGCGCTGTAAGTTTCATTTCTGGTCAGAGGTTCTGTTGCATCTTGCCAAAATATTAAAACCACTGTCTTCGTTTCTCTCTGGTTTTCCCAAGAAGCTTCCCCCATCACAAGAGAATTTGGTGCTCGGACTTTGATGGTATAAGCTCCCTGAGCATGTGGTTCCAGCATTGGTGTCAGCATCTTCGTTATTTAAAAGGAGTATCTTGCAGGGCTGTTGGCCTTTGGTGCCACAATAGGCACTGTTGAGACAGAACTGAATAGGCCCCTCTCCTCATGTCCAGGAACTTTTAGAACCTGCACAGGAAAGCAAAAACCTATCTGAAAAGGTGTTCTGGGTAGGGCTAGCAACATGCTTCTGAAGGGCTTCTGGGTCTGCCTGTCCTGGCATCTTATTCATGCTGCTTTGCCTCCATGTCCTTTCTCCTATAATAACCAGTGGAGCTGCTCAGGATGTTTCCATGGACACTGCTGAGAACAGGCTCTCCCTATCTGGCCAGGCTGCCCCATAGCCTGCTGTGAAACACCTGCTGTGGAATCACAGATGCTGCCTGGTGAGGCCTTCTGCCACTTTCTGGAGATGCCAGACCTGTTACTAACATGGCCTTCCTATCCCTATACCCCATGCTTCTCTAAGCCTCAGCCTATCCTTTTCTCTCTCTGTAGCTGGGACTTCTCTGCTGTGAACCAGTGTAGATTCTTCCTGGGAAACCAGCCTGGCAGGAAACACTGAATGGGCAGTGGATGGCAGGGGTGCAGCGTGGTAGAAGGCAGTGGGGGTTTCAGTCCTGGCTGTCACTTAAGAGTTGTGAGACATAAATCACCTTGCCTCATGGGTCTCTGTTTCTTTTCCTTTCTTTTTGAGACAGAGTCTTACTCTGTCGCCTAGACTGGAGTGCATTGGCAGAATCAAGCCTTGACCTCCCAGGCTCAAGCGATCCTCCCACCTCAGCCTCCCGAGTAGCTGGGACCATAGGCATGCTCCACCACACCCAGCTAATGTTTAAATGTTTTGTAGAGACAGGGTCTCACTATGTTGTCCAGGCTGGTCTCCAACTCCTGGACTCAAGCAAACCTCCCACCTAAGGCTCCCAAAGTACTGGGATTACAGGTGTAAGCCACCATGCCTGGCCTCAGTTTCTTCATCTATAAATGAGAAGATTGATTTGGCTTTATCTGGCCCAAACTGATTCCAAAAAACAATAAACAGCCACAAAACCAACAAAAAACCCCATTTGAACTAACATTGAAAAGTTTCATATAAAATTATGGATTTTGGCCAGGCTCATTCCTCTAATTCCATTACTTTAGGAGGCCGAAGTGGAAGGATCATTTCAGGCCAGGAATTCATGATCAGCCTGGGCACCATAGCGAGGTACAGTCTCTACAAGAGTAAGAATTAGAGTAAGTATAGATTTCTTCCTTCTCTAGGAAGATTGGCATATCTGGCATCATCAGGGACTCTTGGAAGCCATTGGCTGGACCTGAGTAACTGCTGCCCCTGGCTGTGGGATGTGCTATCAGGCCCATTTCTGTTACCATGCCAGGGCACTCAATAGTTTTACCTATTTGGTTCTCTAGGCATGTATATTAGTTTCCTGGGGTTGCCATAACAAATTCCCACAAACTGAGTGGCTGAGCGCAATAGACGTTTATTCTCTCACAGTTCTGGAGGCCAGAAGTCTGAGATCAAGGTGTTAGCAGGGCCATACCCTCTCCTGAGGGCTCGGGGGAAGACGAGCCTTTCCTTGCTTCTTTCTAGCTTTGTGTGGTCGGAGGCATCCTTGGTGCTCCTTGGCTTGTGGGTGCATCACTCCAACTCTACCTCCATCATCACAGGGCCGTATTCTCCCTGGGTGCCCATGTCCCTTTATAAGGGTGCTAATCATTGGATTGGGGCCCACCCCAAGCCAGTATGACCTCATCTTAACCTGATTACATCTGCAAAGACCCCATTTGCAAATAAGGTTATATTCTGAGGTTCCTGGTGGAAATGGATTTTGGGGGATCATTAGTCAACCCAGTGTAGCATGTGGGCTAAAACCTCTGGACCAGCTGATTTCTTCCATTGTTGTTGTTGTAGTTTTTTTTTTTTTTTAAGACAGGTCTTGTTCTGTTGCCTAGGTTGGAGTGCAATGGCATAACCATAGCTCACTGCAGGCTTGAACTCTTGGGCTCAAGCAATCTTCCTGCCTCAGCCTCCTGAGAAGCTGGGAATAGAGGTGTGCACCACTGCACCCAGCTCCGGCTGAGTTCTGATGCCCCTCTGAGTCTTAAGTACCCTGATTCACTGTCCTGCTGATTTCTGCCTTTAGTTTTCTTTCTCTGAATGGCATTTTTACTTCTTCACCTCTCTGGATATGAAGAGGAGGCACTACGATCTTCTGGTCTTGGTTTGGCCACTTGAAGGGCCACCTTGGTGACAGTCATCACTCTTCTGGGTATTTGTTTCCCTGTGTCACTGCAAGACAATGGAAACTTTCCTAACCTTTGGTGGAAGCATGCTGAGAACAGGATGTATTTTTTTTTTTTGCCTGGTGAGATTCAGCCTTCAGTGGCACTATCTCTGAGCAGCCCTTTCCCCATCTCACTCTGGAGGTCAGTTGTTTTTCCTCTGGACCCCCACAACACCTTGGATATACCTTTATTCTAGCACTTACCTGCTAGATGGCGATAATCTATTTACAGACCTGTTTCCTCTCTAGTCTTGAGCTTCATGAGGTCAAAGACTGTGTTTTTCCACCAGCCTTTCAGGTGGGAACATGGTAGGCTGTTAATAATTGTTTAATGAGTGGATGATGCTTCAGGGAGTCTACCAACTCTATAATCAGGGTGGGATCAATCCCCTACACCTCCACACCCCTTCATAACATCATAGGCTTGAAGTTACTCTTTGCTTTCTTGAATGCTCCAGCTTCTGACTCTTCCATGGGCTATCCAGCCTTAATTGAGTGGATAATGGGGAAGAGATGGAGAGCTGGAGCCTCCCTTGCCAGCCCTTCTTACTGCTAGGTCTGATGTTGTTTGTGTTTTGCAGTTTCCTTCTCCCAAATTTCAAACCTGCTGAAGAGTAGCATTTTCTAACTTAGGGAGGGCATATTCACCAGATCTCTGGATGTTGGATGCTGTCCATGGTCTGCCTAATTCTAGCTATACTTTACATCCTTCATCAAAGCCCTTCAGCACAGTGATGACTCAGTTTCCCCATCTGGCTGTGTCTATGTTTTATTCATTCATTTTTTCCCCAAGCATCTCTGGATTCAGAGATTAGATTCAGAGACAAGTCACTGACAGAGATGCTTCTCTGTCTCTTTTCCCCTCACTGAGTGTGTCCATTTATACCTCCATGAGAAACGATCACTTAAAAATACTTATTTGGGGGACTAATTTATCTATTAGTGTAATGGTAACTTGCAGTCATTAAAAAATATGATGCCCTTCTGTCCTGAAAGAGTTAAATGTCCTTCCCACAATGAGTCACTCCCTCAAGTGGGATATGTTTTCACGAGTGGATGGGAAACAGTGGACCTCAGAGCAGGTGCTTTAGTCACCCAGGTGCCCCAGGGACTTAGGGGATCACTTTTGCATCTCTACTTTTGATGGCAAGGATTGGCTAAGACTGTGTGACTGAAAAGCCTTTAGAAAGTTGACTGTGATGTAAAAATATAAGGTGTTGATTGTTGTCACTGTGGCTGCAGGTCCTCCAAGGAGCTGCCTGCTGCACCTTTCAGATAAGGGGCAACTACTGTCTCTCCAGTGCCTAGCACAGTGCCTGACATATATGAGGGACTCAGCCACTGTTTCCTGAATGAATGAACAATCCAACTGCAGAACTAGGGCTTACGTTTCTCAAAGCCTGGAGCTTGTGTCTGATTTACTTATGGCTATATCCCCAGCACCTAGAAGAGATACTTGTTAAATGAATGTATGAACTTCTAAGCTAGAATGGGCAACTTTTTACAACTGAGAATGCCCTCTTTTTACAACTGAGGAAACTGAGGCTCATGCCAATGATCACATCACTTTGTGGGTTTGGCTGTTGGTATTGCCCGCATCTGTAGTCCCGCAGGCAGAATTTTATTACATGTGACACTGTCCTTACACAAGAATTTTGCAAATTCAGTTCCTTGAGTCATTGTGCCAAACCCTTCAGCAAAATTGAAATCTGCCACATCTGCTATGTTCCTCTTAGTCACTAATTTTGGTAATTTGATTACAGAGAAAACCCTCTCTGTTGGAGCTTTTCTGCTCTGAACAAGGAAGCTGATTCTGTTTGAGGTGCTATCAGCCCTCCTTCTGAACAGGATTTTTTTAACTTTGTGTTTTGTTCTTGAGTTTGGAAAATACAGCATTGACATCAGCTGCAGTGGGCAAACTGCCTCCAGTTCTTTTTAGAGCAGGGCAGGGAATAAGCAAATAAATACTTTCACATATACATAAATACTTTAGGCAGATGCTTCCAGGAAGGATCAGTACCTGAATGTGTTTTCCTCCAAATAAATCTGGTTGGTGAAGGTGGGTGGGGGCAGAGAATGGAGGGAGGAGGACAGGCGGTTTGTTACAGATGACTTTATTCATTGGCCCTGGGAGCCCAGTCCAGCTGTTGGAACTGTGAAACCATGGGCAGGTCTTTGGTTTCTCTGGGCCTCAGTTTCCTCACATGGAAAAAGAGGGCATTAGACTAACCTCCGAGTTGCCCATCCTGGCTTAGAAGTTCATACATTCATATAACAAGTATCTGTTCTAGGGGCTGGGGATGTAGCCCTGAATAAATCAGACACTAACTCCCAGCTTTGAGAAATGTAAGTCCTCGTTCTGCAGTTGGATTGTTCATTCATTCAGGAAACAGTGGTTGAGCCCCTCCTATGTGTCAGGCACTGTGCTGGGCACTGGAGAGACAGTGGTGGCCCATGTAGAAGTGGGCTGTGCTTCTAGGAAGCCTGTGGTCTGAGAGGGAAGAAGGACTAACAGTAAGGGATCCTTGTCATAGTGCAATCAGAGAGGGTCAGGGAGTGTCTCCCTGAGAGGATAAGGCTGAGCTGAGAGAAGGGTGAGGAAGAGCGGGAGGGAGCATGTTCCCAGCCACAGAAGAGTCACAAGTTCAGAGTCTCCTTCAGCCAGTTCAGTTCCCCTCGCTTCTCACTCAGGCTCTTAGTGCCTTCTGGGCTGCTGGGATACCTTTTGCATTTGGCCTTCCACGCTAAATTCTTATCCCTAATTTCTATTTTTTTTAAACAATTTTTTCCCATGTCAATGGGGTTTGAGGCATCAAGGGTGTGTGACAGCATAGAAGCCTTTTGGAACTTTGTAGTCTTCTTTTTCTAGTAAGCGTGTGTCTTTTTTTTTTTTTCCTTCATGTTTTCCTTGGAAATGTGGCTGAGGGTTTGTCTGGAGCCCTTGCTTTCGTGGGGGAAGGGCACGTGGGAGCTGGGTCAGGGGACTGATCATGAACCATTTCATGCCAGCACCAGGAAGGACCCACACACATGTCCCACACTGACTAAAGAGCCAGTGGCAAAGTGTAACCACTGTGCACCTCAGCAATCTTGGAAGGAACCTCCTCTCATTTAAAAATAAAACACGGCCAGGCATGGTGGCTCACGCCTGTAATCCTAGCACTTTGGGAGGCCCAGGTGGACGGATCACCTGAGGTCAGGAGTTTGAGACCGGCCTGACCAACATGGTGAAACCCTATCTCTACTAAAAATACAAAAGTTAGCTGGGCATGGTGGCACACACCTGTAATCCCAGCTACCTGGGAGACTGAGGCAGGAGAATTGCTGGAATCCAGGAGATAGAGCCTACAGTGAGCCAAGATTGTGCCACTACATTCCAGTCTGGGCGACAGAGAGAGACTCTATCTCAAAAAATATATAAATAAGTAAAACATAAAACACACGGTTTTCCATATGCATTGTATACCCCAAGGCTGTGGCACCCAGGGGCACTCTCACCCTCTGAGCTTGGCCATATTGGCCACCTTGCAGCTCCTCAAACTCTCCACGTGCTTCCCTCCTCAGGGCCTTGGCACCTGCTGGGGCTGCTCCTTGGAGCCCTCTTCCCTTCGCCTCATGCTCTGCCTGGCTTCCCCTTATTCACCCTTCCTACCTGGCTCCACCTCCCTTCTTCAGAGGAGTCTTCACTGACCTAGGCAAGGTTGGGTCCACTTTAGCATTCGGCCATCACTCCCTATTCTCTTCCTTCATAGCACTCACCTTTGCTAGTAGTTATATATTTGGGGGGTGATTTGATTAGTGGCTGCCCTCCTGATTAGACTCTAAGTCCCTTGAGAGCAGGAGCCATGTCCGTTTGAGTCCCTGTTGTTTCTTTCATTCTTTTTCTTTTTTTTCTTTTTTTGAGATGGAGTCTCACTCTGTGCCCAGGCTGGAGTGCAGTGGCATGATCTCGGCTCACCGCAACCTCCGCCTCCCGGATTCAAGCAATTCTTGTGCCTCAGCCTCCCAAGTAGCTGGGATTACAGGCATGCACCACCATGCCTGGCTAATTTTTGTATTTTTCGTAGAGACGGGGTCTCACCATGTTGGCCAGGCTGGTCTTGAATTCCTGACCTCAGGTTATCCGCCCACCTTGGCCTCTCAAAGTGCTGGGATTACAGGTGTGAGCCAACATGGCTGGCCTCTGTTTTCCCTTGAGCACAGAGCACAGTGCCTGGCACGTAGTGAGGGCTCCACAAATCTGTTGGATGAGAAGCTGTCACCCATCACCACTGCCTGGCCTTTCTGGGTGTCTCATTTGCCACTAGGGGCCTCAAATGAGGAAAAGTCATATTTTCTTTTGGTAGCTTTCTGGGCAGTGCTTTTGTGAGACCTGGGCTGAGTCAAACCCATTGGGACAATATGCTTTAGTCATGTTTGACAACAGCTCTGGACAAAAGGGAAATGAATGGACTCTTTGCAGGCCAGGAGCTCAGTACCCCAGGAAAAAGATGAGATATTTTGGCAAACAGCTGGGAGTTTAAATCTAATGTACCTGAGATGGTGCTCATCAAATATCCACATGCTCCTTGCATATGCTGGCTTCCCTGGGCATTACACTGGGGCCATGCCTAGCTCTCTCCAGCCGGCTGTGAACGGAAATGATGGAGCCATTTCCAGGCAGACACAGTTAAGATGGAGTATGCCTTTTTATTTTTATCTTTTATTTTTCAGACTGAGTCTTGCTTTGTCATTCAGGCTGGAGTGTAGTGCACCATCACTGGTCCCTGCAACCTCTGCCTCCTTGGCTCAAGCGATCCTCCCGCCTCAGCCTTCTGAGTAGCTGGAACTACAGGTGCATACCACCATGCCCAGCAAATTTTTTGTAGAGACAGGGTTTTACCGTGTTGTCCAGGCTGGTCTCAAACTCCTGGGCTCAAATGATTCTCACGCCTTGGCCTTCCAGAGTGCTGGGATTACAGGCACGAGCCATTGCGCCTGGCCTCAGTGTGCTTTTTAAATCTCTTTCCTTACCTTGATGGCCATGTTTTTCCACAGGGCATAGTTGCAAGATGGAGGAGGCTCTCTTGACATGCACCAGCCTCTTTGTGAATGAGAAATAAATCTTTGTTATATTAAGCCTTCAGATTTAAAATTAATCTGATTAAGATTTCAAGATTTGTTACTGTAGCATGTCATGGATTGTCCTAATACTCTTTCACCATATTAGACCATCCTCACAATTCAGTTTTCTCTAAAACAGAATATTTATTTCCTTTTAAATTCATACCTGCTAGCCAGATGGCTTCAGCCATTCTGGGATTTGTATTAAGCATTCCAGGCATCCCACCAGTGATTTTCAGACACCACCTCTTCTGCCAACATTTGGTTGCATTGGTCTCTTGATACAGTTTCCTTCCTCTCCTCCAGGAGCAATGTTTCATATTAAGTAAATGTCTTCCAGCCCTTGGTGACATTTCTGACAGCTTCTAGAAGAGGAGTTCTGCTTGGCAGATTCCTGGAATGTCTCACATACCCTTCTGACTTCTCCTAGGTGATCTCAGGGCAGAGAACACGTCCCTGTCAAGCCCTGAGCTCTTCCAATTATTCAGCAGGCTCCGAATTGAGAGGATCAGACCTAAAGCAGACAACTCCCACCCACACAGACAAATAGTCACGTACAGGTAAAGGAGGCTCCTCTCTGCCCTAGTGGTAGAGGAGGAAGTCCTGCCGCTTCTTTCTCTCTGTCCTTGGAGAGCTCCTGGGGAGGTATCAGGGTACCTGCCAAGGACTAAGGGGCTTCTGCTCAGGTACCAGAGCTGGTGTCAAATGTCAGATTCTGTTAGAGCTGAAGGGGCCTCTGGCTTGTCTCAGGGTCTGATTGACCTTGGGCCAGCCCCTGGAATTTCCTCACCTGTAAAACAAAGTGTGTGAGGCCGGGCACGGTGGCTCACTCCTGTAATCCCAGCACTTTGGGAGGCGGAGGTGGGCGGATCACCTGGGGTCAGGAGTTCGAGAGTAGCCTGACCAACATGGAGAAACCCCGCCTCTACTAAAAATACAAAAATTAGCCGGGCATGGTGGCATATGCCTGTAATCCCAGCTGCTTGGGAGGCAGAGGCAGGAGAATTGCTTGAACCCGGGAGGCGGAGTTTGTGGTGAGCTGAGATCACGCCATTGTACTCCAGCCTGGGCAAGAAGAGCAAAATTCCGTCTCAAAACAAACAAACAAACAATCAAACAAAACAAAGTTTGTGAGTCGGGGGTCCAGGTGGGAGGATGGAGCACTCAATACTTTTCAAACCACTGGCCTTCAGGGATCATAAAGGTGAGAGATGGGGTCAGAGGGTCCTGGCCTCCTTTGCCTGAAAAGCCTTGCATTCATTATTTCATTTGCCTGGTGGGGTAATCCATTGAGGTTTTAGCTCATCCATTAATTCATGCTCTGTTCTCACTGCCAAGTGAGACTCCAAAGATCAAGGTGAGCTTTTTTCTACCTCCATCTTAAGAAAGTAGCCAAACCTTCCCATTTGGAATTCTGGCCTTCTTGCTTTAGGGGTTTATGAACAACTTTTGAGTTTTAGGATGAAAAACCGATGCACAGGGACCAAGCTAGGTTTTGTTTGGAGGTGGGGAGTTCTGGAGGAGAGGATAAGGAGTCTGGGGCTAAGAGTGTTCCTTCCTGGAAGAGAAGGGCTAGCAGGGGCCATGAGGGGTAGAGGTCCATGCCTTACCTGCCAAGGTGGTAGTGTTTGGTGGGTGGTTGGCTGCTGTGATTTTGAAGGCCAATGCTGTGGCCTTGAGAATAGTCATGGGTGGGAATGTCATCAAGTATGTGCTGGTATAAGGAATCACCAAAAGAGGCATTTCTGTGTCTTCCTGAGTAGCAGGGTCTGAGAGATGGGTGAGGGTTGAGGAGTGTGGTCCTTCCTATATGAGGAGCAGCAGCAGATGGCATTAAGAGCAGAGGCCCCTCCCTGGTGACTGAGGTGTGAACTGGGAAAGAGGCAGCTTTACAGACTGGACATGGTTGATATTGGACCTCTTGGCTACCATGATGTGTAGAGACTGGGGCCAGATTTAAGGCACTTTAGAAGAATAAGGAATGTGAGTGATGTGGGAGAATCCTCTGTTCCACTTGTTTGGCCTTTTAGATAAGAGTCCTTTTGGAGGAAAGGTGACTACACATTTGCAACCCACTGTACTGACTGGCCTCTAAGATTCTTTCTGGAATAGATACTTGATGACATGGTAGTTTTAATGGTGGCTTGAGGGTGCTAATGTCCCAAACTAGGGGAATTCCTCTTGCATCTCCCCTCCCTAGAACTGCTGTGCACCAGGGGGCACACTTGTGAAAACGATATAGTTTCAGCCATGGCTGGGGAGTAAAATGTGAACTACCAATGTGGATGTGGTTCACGGAGCACACGTGAGACTCTGGGAGGCATGGTTGGAGACCCTGGGTCCTGCCCTGCTCAAACCAGCACTGATCTACTGATAACTGGAAGCACTCCGGCAAATTTACGGAATTCACGTTTGACCTGTTGGGCCACAAAACTCTCCAGCTTTGTCAGTATTCTTCAAAGGCACAGCTCCAGCCAAAGCAGAAGAGCCACTGGCCCCACTGGGGGGCCCAGCATGGGGGTTCACATGAGGGAAATGCCCATGAAGGCAGGAACCAAAGTGCATAAATGAATCAGAGGTGGTTTTTATG
Organism: Symphalangus syndactylus; assembly: GCF_028878055.3. Lineage (NCBI taxonomy): Eukaryota > Metazoa > Chordata > Mammalia > Primates > Hylobatidae > Symphalangus > Symphalangus syndactylus. The sequence continues at coordinate 41,582,146 of NC_072434.2, read as the reverse complement.
TGCCAGGTCACATCGGTCACTGTCCTCTGTGTTTTCCACGTCCTCAACGGGGTATGAGGGTCATCCCCAGGATCTGTCCCATAGACCGACTCACTCCTTCTGTTTTCTGGAAATTTAATCCAAATCAATTTCTCGTTTTCTTATGCTCAGGGAAAGATTTGCTTGGAATTCATGAGGCTTTATCTGCAGGCTCTGGGAGGCACTGTGGCCTGTGGGGGATGGTGGGGGTGACAGAGTGTTCTAAGTGAAAGGGGAATTTCTATGTAAGCATTTCTGGCAAGTTGCCTAAAGAGATCTTAGTAGAAAAGGTCCTGAATTTCCAAGGCTCCAGTAATAATTTGTCATCATTGATCTTATTCTAAATAAATGTTCTTTCACACCTAATTTTATCTTAGGAATTCTGCGTTATTTTCTTTCTTTCTTTGTGCTTAGAGAGCACAAAGACTGTAGAAGCAGGGACCAGACAGGGGCTATGTCCAGCAGCCCCTCAAACACACCCTGTACTTCACGCTGTCGGTGCTTTTGTCAGGATCATTCACCTACTGGCGTGTCCTTCCCAATCCTCATGGTGGGGCCAGAGCCTGGCTCAAAGCCAGCTATGCTTGGTCTGGCATGACTTTTCCCTCCTTCCAACAGTCCTGGGCATTTTTTTAAAAATCCACTTAGCAAGTTCTCATGCACAACTTTATGATATTTCTTCTGTTGTTTGTCTTGAACTGAACTTCAATACCAGATTGTGATTAAACGTCTTGTGTACCTATTTTGTCATCCCTCCCCAAATCAGAGCATAAGCTCCTTGAAGACAGTGACTGGTTTTGCAAAAAGAACTTTGTATTTTCCACAGAGCGTGGCTCACAGGAAACACCTCAACACCTATCTGTTGGCTTATTTGAACATAATTCCTGTAATGTTTTTAAAGTTTTAAAAATTTGCTATCTATTCAATTTAAAAAGGCAGAACAGGTAGATATTTTCTCTGCTTTATAGAATCAAAAAATTCAGCTGAGACACAGCTCATGTAGGAACCAGAATTAGACCATTGTTCCAAGGTGAGACAATTAGAGACCATTTTACATAAATGGTTCCATCTTATTTAAGTTCTTTCAAGAAAGTAGAAATTTCTAGCAAGTTCCTTTCTAGCTGGTCTTGTTTATCGGGAAGACTTCTCTTCTGGCTACCCTGTCTCCCCTGTTCTGATTTAAGGTTTATTTGTCTTTTCTCCACATGACTGTAGAGATCTTTTCAAAACTCTAACCATGTCGGTGCTCTTGCTTAAAACCCTTCAGTGACTGCTTCCCCGTTGAGTTGAAAGAAACCCAGAATCTTCTGTGACTCACCACCCTGGTGAGCAGACCCTGCCTGCCTCCCCAGCAGTCTCTGCCCTCCACTTCCCTCACTCTTTTCTAGACACAGGGCTCGTCTTACACTTCCTAGGACACACCAAGTGCTCTCTGCCTCAGGACTTTTGTGCATGCAGCCAGTGCCTCTGCCTGCTATTCCTCCAGCTCCTTATCCTGTGGGTCTCTGCTTAAATATCACTAACCTCCTCTGATAGGCCTTTTGGATGACCCATCATGAGTAGGCTCCTGCTCTGCTGGACTCTGTCCCAGCACTATATTTATTTTCTAGACAGAATGTTTCATAGTCTGAAATAATTTTAGTCATCAGTTGCTCTAGCTGTTTATGATCTCTGGGACCCCACTAGATGTAGGTTCTATGAGGACAGGGACCCTGTCTGTTTTATTGAGTGTGGCGTTACCCCAGCCCCACCCCTACTTCTCACATGGCAGGGTTTTAATATGTATTTGCCAACTGGAGGACAGAAATATCTAATCTGTTGATCTTGGGGTAGAGGAGGGATTGGGACCTACCGCTCAGAGTTTGGTGGTAAGAGGTTCACCCAAGTCTGAGATGCCTGGGCAGGAGGCACCCTGAAGATAGGTGCCCATCTCTGGATCAAGTCCATCAGCTGGCTTGGCTGGCGGGACAGGGCCTTGTCTCCCTCTGCTCTGGGCCCTGTGCATATACTCATGAAGTCAGGAAGCATTTCCTTTGTCCTTCCCTCTGGCCCCTGCCTACCAGCTTTGAGAAGGCCAGCAGGGAGCTGGTGAGCACCTGGTACTGCCTGAATGGCTGGGAAAATGAGGTCGAGGAGACGCCCTCCTGTCCCTCATGGCTCAGTCTTTTCCTGAGGCCTCCAACGGTGAGCATTTGCCACTGAGCAAGCCTCAAGGAATAGATTTGGCAGTTTGTGCTCTCAAGGGAGGTGGAGATCACTCAGGGAGATGAGTCCAGATGAGGTTTTAAAATAAGCCATTGTTTGAGGCAACAGGGAACAGCCCATTTTGAGGCCCAGGGGCTCACCTGGGAGTTGGTGGATAAAAGAATGATCTCGTAGCTAGAAAAAGGGGAATCAGCTTCTGAGACTTTTTCCAGCTGCTCAGCTATAATACCATCCAAGAGTTGACCTTTAATGTGGGCATGTGAGGCCAGCGTGCTGGGACAGACCAAAGGAATCAAGCCAAGAGATGCTGATGGCAAATTTAAACCAGTCAAGGGTGGAGTGGCCAGGGTCATAGCCTGTAGAAAGGGCAGCCAGAGAATGGGAAATTAAAAGAACTCCAGAAGCCAGCAATCAAACGTTAGGAAGAAGCCCAGTGAATGGAGAGGGCTTTTGTGGAGGCCTGAAAACAGTGGGTGCCACAGTGGGAAAGCCAGCCAGCCAGTGCCCAGGGAAGTGGGTGGAGGGTACCACAACCCACCCTGAGAACTGGCAGTGCTCGGAGATGGGGCAGTGTCTGGGGGAGGCAGAGGGAGATGGAAAATGTCACTCCCCTACCCTCCCAGAGCAGGATGGGCAAAGATGCCTGGGCTTCAAAGGACATTTAGTGGCACTTAGTGAAGTCCATTTCATGTAAATAGCCTAATCCCTACCTTTAAGGAACACAACACCATCTCCATTTCCTAGATATGGAGACAAGCCCTGAGAGGTTGAATGAGTTGTCTGAGGCCCCTGGCTAGTTAGGGCAGAACCAGGACTTGAATCAGGTTTTCTGATGCTGAGATGAAACCCTGGTCAGGTGTTTGGTCAGCACTGCAGGTCCCTGGAGACTGTGCCTACCCCCTACCTCCCGGTTCTCCTCCCCGTCTCTCAGGAGCCTTCTCCTCCTCAGTTCCAGTCAGATCCAGGTACCAAGAGCCTTCAAGGCCCAAGCCTGGCAGGTTCTGCTGCTTTGCTCCATCACCCCATGAGGTGACACTTTTCACCCTGGATTCAGGACTCTAGGAAGCCCAGAGGCTGTGGCATTTGGGGTGGAGCAAGGCAGCAGTCTCTGGAGCCCAGAGTTCTCTTCAGGCTGCATCATCGGGGAAGAGGAGCCTGCATGTTTGTAGGAAGTGCCTGATTCCAACGAAACCTCCTTCAGTCCCAGGAGGATGGATCATTGGCCTGACTTGGGTGGTGCTTCTCCTTGTCTCAGAGAGGCTGTGGTAGATTGCACTAAAGGCCTCTATTCTTCCCTCACTCTGTATCCATGCCCTTTGCCATGTGACTTTGTGGATTTGATTTCCTTATTTTTTGAATCTGGGATTAGTCATGTGACCCACTTTGGCCAATAGAATAAGGTGGAAGGGAGTCTGAGGCTTCCAGCCTGGACCTCGAGAGGTCTTGTGTGTTTCTGCTTGCTGTCTTGCTGCCTCCCTGAAAGGAACATGCCTGGGCTGGTCTGCTGGCCTTAGAGATGGGGAGGATGAGAGACATGGGGCAGAGCCACCACAGCTGAGCATCCCAGAGAGAGCCCCCACAGGTCTAACAGATGCCGCAGTGAGCTTAGCCCACATCAGCTGCTCCATGCAGGCCTGTGAGCTGTCATTATTTAATTTTGTATGCCACTGCACTCTACTAATAACAGCTAACAGATACAGAGGCACTTTAAGGGTTGGGGAAGTACTAGAAATCTGAAGAACTAACTAAATATATTATGTAGAAACAAGAAAAAAAGAGTAAGAAAGCTAAATCTTAGCTCAGGAAGGGATTAGCTCAAGAAGACGGGTGCACTGAGCTGATGGGGACCCCGAGCATGTGGGTGAAGGTCAAAGGCAGGTGTACTCCATAGCCATGCTCCCAACCTCCATAATCTGCTGCCTCTTGGCCTTCCTCCACACATCGCTCCAGGGTCTGAGTCTGTGTCTGAGGCCTTACAGCAAGAGACAGACCTCAGAGTGGCCCTTCCACCTTTCAGTAAGGGTCTCCTGGCTCCAAATGGCAGCCAGTTGCTGCCAAACCCCAGAGGTCACTTTTGAGCTCTGCAATGCCAAATTGGTCCTGCTCCCAGAAAACGGTGACGTGGCCTTGAGCCTATTTAGGCAGTTAGATTATACTCCAAGCACTGGCATTGCCCTGCCCTTGGAGCCTGAGAAACATCTCTTTGTATACTGGGCACAGGAGAGAACAACTGGCTTGTGCCTTCCTTTGCTCCAGCTTCATTTCTTGCACATCTGTTTTCCCAGAGGTGGGCTAGGGTACCAACTCCTGACAGGCAGCTAGAGTGAGTTTACATATGCGTTTGTGTGTATGCGCATGTGTTTGACAGTGTAAGTGTGCGTGTGTGTGTGTGTGTAGGGAGTGAGACTGGGGCGGAACAATTCCGTGTGTGTGTGTGTGTGTGTGTGCGTGTGTGTATATATATATATATGGTCTGTGAAGCTCTCTTTATTCCTGGAGAGAACATAATGGGTTTACTGGATTATGGTTTTGCTCTTCAATAATTTTTCTGCCGAGGGGCCCTGCTCGTCTCATTGCCTTTTCATTCCTTTCTTACCGGAAGTGCAGGAATTAGATCTGTGCTGGGAGAATCAGGATTGCAGCCCAGTTAGGGGAAGAGGGAGAGAGCGTGGAGCCCCAGGCAGCCAGGCTGGAAAAGAACAAGCTCTACCTGAACCCTTCTGCTCAGCCCCCGCCTGTCAGCCTGGACTCTTCATCTTATTTCCAGGTGTCAGAAGAAGGCCTCTGGGATTCCTGGGTTGGTTGACTAGTCAGGAAAGAGAGCCGAGCTACAAGCAGCTGAAGGGAGCTTTGCAGCTCCTCCTGGTTCCCCAAGGCATTTTGTGCTGTGGTTCTCCAGCCCAGCTATACATATGAGAATCAGGTTAAAAAATACGCATGCCTCAGACAATAGAATCAGAAGACTTGGGGGTGAGCAAGATGTTTTTATAACTCCCCAGGTGATTCTCATATGCAGCCAGCGTTGGAACCACTGCTTCCAGAGGTGAATCTGTAAGCACCACCCATGAGCACTTTGACCAGATGGTGTTGGGGGCACCTGCTGGTGAGGCAGCTCTGTGAGTTAAGACACTGCCTGTAGTAGGCTGAACAGTGGCCCCAAAAGATATCATGTCCGAACCCATGGAACTTACTACCTTATGAAATACTACCTTATTTGGAAAAAGGGTCTTTGAAGATGTGATTACATTAAGAATCTTAATAAGGGGATGTTATCCTGGATTATCCAGGTAGGTCTTAAATGCTGTCACATGAACCATTATAAGAGAAGGCAGAGGGTGCTATTCACACCCATGGATGAGGCGATGTGAAAATGGAGCAGAGAGAGATGTGAAGAGGCTGGCCTTGCAGATTGGAGTGCTCGTTAGGGATCCCAAGACAAGGGATGCTAGAAATCACTGGAAGCTGGAGGAGGCAAAGAATGGACTTTCCCTTTGAGCCTCCAGAGGGAGTGTGGCCCTCTTGACACCTTGCTTTTGGTCCAGTGAAACAAACTCTGGCTTCTGGTTCGGGAACTGTGAGATGAATGTGTGTTGGTTTTAAGCCATGTGGTTTATGGTAATTTGTTACAGCAGCCACAGGAGACTCATACACTGCACTTCATGGGAGGCCACGTGAAATGTTAGGTCAGGGTTACCCTTTATAGGCTAATTACCTGCATTCCCTAGCCCAGCATATAACCTACTGAATTCAATCCTTCAGCCAACCAGTCAACTACTATTAACCAGGGGACCAGCCCGATGCTGGATACGATGGCAACTACCAAGCAGGATGGGCAGTGACGTGGCACGTGGTCAGGACTGGGGTTGGCAACCTTTTTGGTTTTCTCCTTGCTAGTCACATGATGGTCAAGAAGAACTCGAGCTGGTAGGGCTTATAGAAGCAGGGAGAAGTGGATAAGGGAAAGGGGATGGATTCCCTGGAGAGAACAGGTGAAAGTTTGGAGCTAGAAACATGTCCAAAATTTTTGGGAAACAAGAGCATGAACAAGCTTGTCTGGAGCTGAGATTTTATGAAGGGAGATTGTTCTTAAACTTCAGTGTGTTGAATGCCAGAGGAGTGGTGCCAAGAAATCTGTATGTAATACAAGCTCCCTGGGTTCTTCTCATTCAGATGATTCACTGATCACATTTTGAGAAACACTGAGTTTGGGGACCATTGAGATAGAAAGTTGAAAGAGTGGATGGCAGTCACACTGACTTTACTCTCTCAAATTAGCAAAATTTAAAATATTATTTGTTTGCTACTCAGCATTTCTTCTTTCTTTCTTTTTTTTTTTTTTTTTTTTTTTTTTTAGACAGAGTCTTGCTCTGTCACCCAGGCTGGAGTGCAATGGTGTGATCTCAGCTCACTGCAACCTCTGCCTCCTGGGTTCAAGCAATTCTCCTGCCTCAGCCTCCTGAGTAGCTGGGGTTACAGGCATGAGCCACCACGCCTGGCTAATTTCTGTATTTTTAGTAGAGATGGGGTTTCACCATATTGGCAAGGCTGGTCTCGAACTCCTGACCTTGTGATCTGCCACCTCGGCCTCCCAAAGTGCTGGGATTACAGGCGTGAGCCACCACGCCCGTCCTCAGCATTTCTTTTATACCTACACCATACCTTAAATTTTTACTTTTCTTCAAATGTCCAACAATGATAGACTGGATTAAGAAAATGTGGCACATATACACCATGGAATACTATGCAGCCATAAAAAATGATGAGTTCATGTCCTTTGTAGGGACATGGATGAAACTGGAAATCATCATTCTCAGTAAACTATCGCAAGGACAAAAAACCAAAAGCCGCATGTTCTCACTCATAGGTGGGAATTGAACAATGAGAACACATGGACACAGGAAGGGGAACATCACACTCTGGGGACTGTTGTGGGGTGGGGGGTGGGGGGAGGGATAGCATTAGGAGATATACGTAATGCTAAATGATGAGTTAGTGGGTGCAGCACACCAACATGGCACATGTATACATATGTAACAAACCTGCACATTGTGCACATGTACCCTAAAACTTAAAGTATAATAATAATAAAATAAAAAAATATATAAATTTAAGAATTCTAAAACTACTATAACAATTATAGTAAAAATCATCAGTTCCTATCTTCCTCTTTCATATTTCCAGAGGCAACCTCTTTCAATTCTTTTAGCTAATATTTATTCTGAGTTTTAGCCTCCATATTTTTAAATGACACGTGTGTACTACTATTTCCTGATGTTTCAATTTTCAGTGTTATCTCTTGACTTTCCCCTCAGGTTGATGATTCATTTTTCCGTTTATCCCTGTCCCTCTCAACAGACTCAGTTCTTTCCCTCCATCTTCCCCGCAAAGCTTTTCATAATTTTTGGTTAAATAAAAATCAGTGTTTAGTTTTCTAGGTAAAATTATTCACAGCTAAGCCATTTAGTGTATTATGATTACATATCTTTCATGATATAACTTAGGTGTGTCTTAGAATAATAATTTGCTTATTTTTTATCAGCTTTGTTTTCTATGTACCTGTGATGGAGACAGCTAGCTGTGCCTCAGCATCCTTCCTTCTCTTCTCTGTAATAAGAGAATTTTTAGCTGCATCTATTGGTGCCCAGCTAAAGCTACAGCTCCTATCCTCCTCCCTGATAGCTGGCTACAGTCACTGTGATGAGGTTTGGCTAACAGGAGGGTGGACAAATGTAATGTGGCCACATCTGGATCTTGCCATAACAGGCTAGGCATGTACCATCCCATTTCTCCTTCTTCATTCTTGCCGACTGAAATGCAGATGTGGTGGCAGGAGTGTAATCAGCCAACTTAGACCACATGGTAGAAGTTGCATGTTGAAGGAAGGACAACATAATACAAGATGCCTGTGTTACCATGAGAAAGAAAGATGTCTGTTATCTTGTTTGAGCTCCTACACTGTTGGGTCTGTGTGGGGCCTGGTATTAATAGTCATGATAGTACCTGTGGGCAGATTTTCCATGAGGTGAATGAAGCTCAAGCTTCAGGGTCTCTCACTTGCCCAGGCCTCTTTCAGGGCCCTGGGAGGAGCCCTAGTCATTTTGTGTTTGTAGTTCTGTATTCTTTTCATTAAGGAAGCCCTCTAGTTATATAAGCTTCAGGGCCCCAAAATTGGATCCCATCCCTCCCAGTATCTAAGGTAAAGACTGCTAGTTCTCCACCAGCATCCACACTCCTCTCTTTTGGACCTTAGTTAAACTGCGTGTCCCAGCCTATCTTCCAGTTAAGTGTGACCCTGTGAGCAGCAATGATGTATGCTGCCTCCAGGACTGGCTCATAAAAGCCTCCTCCAGGCCTCTCTGTGCATTGCTCCATTCTGTGTGCTTGGGAGGGTGACAACAAGCAGCTTGGAAGACAGGTGCTAAAGATGGGGGAGCATTTGTCAATCAGGGTCCCTGATGAATGTGATGGGGGAGTCACTCGCCAATATGAACATCTGCTCAAGGCCATTACACCAAAAAGAAATAAATGTGTTGACTGTAAGCTGCTGACTTTGGAGGGGTATATTTGTCTTTACAGATCAGCTTACTCTACCTAATACAGTGCCTGTCACTAATTGATCCCCACCTTACAGAACTCTAAATCTCATTGCAGCACAGTTAAACCTGCTTGCTAATCTATCAGTCCCAGCGATTTCTTTGGGAAAGCCTTCTAGGGATTGCTCAACACCTCTAATCTGTTTTCTTGCTAGGTCTGTTGTATAGCTGTTAACGCTTACTGTCATCTTAGGGAATTCCTTTTGCTACTCTCCTGTGTTGCAGCCTGTTTTCTGGATTCTATGTCCTAATTTTTCCTTATTTATTCCTTTGTTTTGTTGTAACAAAAAAGATCTTCCAGTAGTTTTTAAGAAAGAGTACATGAGAGGTAAAATTGAAGAAATTTTGTATGTCTAATTTATATTCTTGTCCAATTTATGTTCTTGTTTTCCATCTAATATATACTTTTTTTTTTTTTTTTGAGGCTGAGTCTTACTCTATCGCCTAGGCTGGAGTGCGATGGTACAATTTCGGCTCACTGCAACCTCCACCTCCCAGGTTCAAGCAATTCTCCTACCTCAGCCTACCGAGTAGCTGGGATTACAGGTGCATGCCACCACGCCTGGCTAACTTTTGTATTTTTAGTAGAGACGGGGTTTCCCCATATTGGTCAGGCTGGTCTTGAACTCCTGACCTCAAGTGATCCACCCACCTTGGCCTCCCAAAGTGCTAAGATTACAGGTGTGAGCCACTGCCTCTGGCCTTAGTTGTTTTTTTATAGAGACGAGATCTCACTGTATTGTCCAGGCTGGTCTCAATCTCCTGGCTTAAGCAATCCTCCCACCTCAGCATCCCAAAGTGCTGGGAATAAAGGCATGAGCTACTGTGCCTGGCCTCAAAAGTCCTTTTTTTTCTTTGAATCAATCGATCAATCTTACATTTTTCCCCCAGTGTTGTATCCTTGGTTCATGAATATGGTATCTTCTTTTATCTCTATGAGGATAAAATTACAGTTTAAAGAAATGTTTTCTTCTGTTTATTGCATTATTTCTTTTACCACTGAGTTTCTTTCTTTTTCTGTTTTGGCTCTTCATTGTCATGTTTGAGAATTTCTTCCAAATATCTGGCAATTCTTGGCTGTTTACATTTAAGAGAGAGGTATTCAGTCTCCTGGGAACTTCTGAGAGGTTTGTTGGCTGGTGAGCCTCCCTAAAGCCAATACATTGCAGGCTCCCAAAGGTCAGTATCTCTGTGTATTTTTTTTATGGCCCAGTTCCCAACAGAGAAATCCTTTAATCTCTTGCCTTGGAGTATAGCAGTGGCTGCTCAGAAAGGGAAAGGGTCTGTAGTGGAGATGGATCTCCACCTTCGAAAAAGGACATGTTGGGCCAGCTTCTGGGATTGCTGTTAGTGAGGGGCCCTCAGGTGCCATCCTTTATAGATATCCGAGCTGCAGGAAGCCACCTTGCCCAAGGTCCTTATGGTTTGGCCCACATCCAATGATTGATTAAGGTGGAGATATAAATGCCTGGCATTTTTGGCCCAACGTGGACCAGTTCTATTGGCCCAATGTGAGGCAATTTCAGTTCTAGAGACTCCATGGGTTGGCTAAAGCTGTCAGACTTGAGTTGCAGCTCTATTCAAGTGCTGATCCCAAGAGTACTCCCTAATAGACTCCCTGTGTGGTAAACTCTATCTCGTAGTCCACTTTCTAGGCAACCCAGTTTGCAGCAGTTTCTTAAGGAGCATTCCATAAAAGCAGATGATAAGATGGGGCTTTGGAGCTGGATCATTCACCTGCCTTCCCAACAATAATGACCCCATCGTTGCTGCTGGGTGGGGCACAGACAGTCCCTGGTACAAGTCTAGTGGTTCAACCTTTCATCAATTGTGGGTTTGAATGGTGTACCAGTAGAAGAAAACACATTAGCTGGTGCTATCCATCAGGTGTTAGAAAAAATGAGAAAAATACTGCTATAGACACAATAGGACTGGGTGATGTCTGTCTTCCATTGCTGCTGTAATAAATTACCACAAATGTAGTGCCTTATACAACTCAAATTTATTATCCTACAGATTTGTAGGTCAGAAGTCTGACACAAGTCTCAAAAGCCAAGATGTCAGCCGGACTGTGATTCTTTCTGAAGGCTCCAGGGGATAGTGTTCTTTTTTACCTTTTCCAGCTCCTAGTGGCTGTCCGCATTCCTTGGCTTATGGCCCTTTCCACCATCTTCAAAGTCAGCAGTAATGGGTGGAGTCCTTCTCATGCTGCTATTTCTCCAGTTCTCTGCAGTCAGGAAAAGTTATCTGCCTTTAAGGACTCATGTGATTAGATTGGGCCCACCCAGACAATCCAGGATAATCTCCCCTCCTTAAGGTCCTTAATCTTAATTGCATCTGCAAAGTCCTTTTTGGCATGTAAGGTCACATATTCCATGGGCTCTGAGGATTAGAGCATGGCTATCTTTGAGGACCCTTATTTTCCATTCATAGATGGATATTGCTGAGTTTTATGAAGAGATAGAGAAAGATAACAAGAGGCTGAGAGTGGTTATCAGCCAATTTAAAGCAAGGGATAAATCCTCCTTGGCAGCATGTGAACAGGTTGTCTTGTCTTACAGAGGGAGGACAGGAAAAGAAGGCCAGGTCCATGCCTTAGTGGTCAGAGTGGTTGATGTCCAAAGAAGGCTAAACTCCCAAACAAGGCAGGTCTTCTATACCAAGGTCAGGGCCCTGGCTGGAAGAGGATACAATCCTGACACATGTATATCTGGGCCAAATCTCCAAAAGTTTGACTTCTCAGATTTCCCTGAACTCTTTGAGCCTGCAGAAGTTGGCCACACCCGCTATTAAAAACTAGGATTACGGTTGGGCGTGGTGGCTCATGCCTGTAATTCCAGCATTTTGGGAGGCTGAGGTGGGCAGATAATGAGGTCAAGAGATCAAAATCATCTTGGTTTCAATGGTGAAACCCTATCTCTACTAAAAATTAGCTGGGCGTGGTGGCACATGCCTATAGTCCCAGCTACTTGGGAGGCTGAGGCAGGAGAATAGCTTGAACCCAGGAGGCAGAGGTTGCAGTGAGCTGAGATCATGCCACTGCACGCCAGCCTGGTGACAGAGTGAGACTCTGTATCAAACAAAACAAAACAAAACAAAACAAAACAAAACAAAACAAAACAAAAAACTAGGATTACCTCCACCCTCTTGCTTGAAGACAATGCAGAGGCCTCTCCCTGCGGGATAAATTGTGTTTCTCCTCCCTCAGTATTTGTCCTGCCTCCTTTTGGCCACTAGATATGTAACTAGGGTTAAGTCACAGCACAGTCCAGCCAGCGATATGCTGAGCTTGATAAAGGAGGAAGGGAACTATCTATCTCCCCAAATCTAGCCAGCATTTACTGGCAGGAACTGGAGGAGTTCTCTAGACTGGATTCTGAGAGTGCTTGATCATGAATGCCAGAGCTTAAGATCAAATAATGGAAAGTGTATTGATTTGGATATGTTCACAAGACACATGATTTAATCAGATGGTGTGAACCCAAAACTAGAGTGGCTCCTAGAACCATGCCCACCTAAGTTAAGTTAAAATGCCAGAGTGGCCAAAACAAATGGCAGAGAAAGAATTAAAAGACTCAGGGTCATAGGTATGCTGGATGTATATATCACACGAGCCCAGGAAACCCACTAGATGAGCTTACACAATTTAAGGAATGCACTGTTGAGAGAGTCACCAACATCACAAAGTTTGGTTGTGGCTGTCCTCTGTGGACCAGAGCTAATGGTAGGAGGAACCATTATAAAACTAGGCTCACTAGGCTGGGCGCAGTGGGTCTTGCCTGTAATCCCAGCACTTTGGGAGGCTGAGGCATGTGGATAACCTGAGATAAGGAGTGCGAGATAAAACTAGGCTCACTAGTAGCAGAAGGAATAGGACCCCAATACAATAGAAGCCAGGTGGCAGTACTTAGCATTCAGAAGCCATTTATGGATGCAATAATTGTAATGCATGGCAGAATCCATTATCATGGAGGCAATTTTTATAGTGAGCTGCAAGTTCAGAGTGATAGCCTAAGGGGGCCTGACTCACAGATAGTTGTGGAAATGATTAATGGAAGACAGTGTCCTTAGGGGCAAAATATATGGGCAGCAAACAAGGGTACTACTCAACTTGTACCAGCAGAAGAAATCAAGAATAGATTGTCAGAAACAGAATAGAGAGTCCAGAAATAAGTTCACACACCTAGAACCAACAGATTCTTGACAAAGAGCCAAGAACACACATTGGAGAAAAGATAGTCTCTTCAAAAAATGGTGCTGGGAAAATTGGATATTTACATGCAGAAGAACGAGACTAAACTCCTACCCCTCGCCATATACAAAAATCAAATACTTAAATGTAGAACCCAAAACCATGAAACTAGTGGAAAAAAATATAGGTGGAACATTTTATAATCTGGGGCTTGGCAAGGATTTTTTAAAGAAGACCTCAAAAGCACGGTCCATGAAAACATTAATAGACAAATGGGCCTACATCAAACTAAAAAGCTTTTGCATAGCAAAGGAAACAATTAACAGAGTGAAGAGACAACCTACAGAATGGGATAAAATATTTGCTAACTTTACATCTGACAAGCAGTTAATATCAAATATATAGGGAACTTAAACTACTCAACAGCAAAAACTCAAAGAACCCAATTAAAAAGTGAGCAGAGACCTTAATAGAGATTTCTCAGAAGAAGACATTCGAATGGCCAACAGGCACATGAAAAAATGCTCAACATCAAAATGCAAATCAAAACAATAGTGAGATACCACCTCACTCCAGTTAGAATGGCTATTATCAAAAAGACAAAAGAAATAAGTGTTGGTGAGGATGTGGAGAAAAGGGAACACTTAAGGCTCTATTGGTAGGATTGTAAATTAGAATAGCTACAATGGAAAACTGTGCTGAGGTTCCTCAAAAAGTAAAAATGAAACTACCATATGACCCAGCAATCCCACTCCTGTATTAAAAAAAGAAAAGGGCATCAGTATATTGAAGATATATCTGCACTCCCATGTTTATTGGTTCAGTATTCATAATAGCCAACATATGGCATCAACCCAAGTGCCCAACAATGGATGAAAGAATAAAGAAAAAATCATGTGTATACACAATGAAATACTATTCAGCCACAAAAAGAACAAAATCCTGTCATTTGTGATAACATAGATGGCCCTGGAGGACAGTCTATAAGCCAATCACAGAAAAAGAAATACCATATGATTTCATTCATATGTGGAATCTAAAAAAATAAAAAGCTGGAGGTGGAGCCAAGATGGCCGAATAGGAACAGCTCCGGTCTCCAGCTCCCAGCCCCAGCGACACAGAAGACGGGTGATTTCTGCATTTCTGCTTGAGGTACTGGTTTCATCTCACTAGGGAGTGCCTAACAGTAGGTTCAGGACAGTTGGTGAAGCGCACTGTGCGCAAGCCGAAGCAGGGCGAGGCATTGCCTCACTCCGGAAGCGCAAGGGGTCAGGGAGTTCCCTTTCCTAGTCAAAGAAAGGGGAAACAGACGGCACCTGGAATATCGGGTCAGTCCCGTCCTAATACTGCGCTTTTCCAACGGGCCTGGAAAACGGCACACTAGGAGATTGTGTCCCGCACCTGGCTTGGAGGGTCCTATGCCCACAGAGTCTTGCTGATTGCTAGCACAGCAGTCTGAGATCACGCTGCAAGGCGGCAACGAGGCTGGGGGAGGGGCGCCCGCCATTGCCCAGGCTTGCTTAGGTAAACAAAGCAGCCAGGAAGCTCGAACTGGGTGGAGCCCACCACAGCTCAAGGAGGCCTGCCTGCCTCTGTAGGCTCCACCTCTGGGGGCAGGGCACAGACAACCAAAAACTCAGCGAGAACCTCCACAGCCTTAAATGTCCCTGTCTGACTGACAGCTTTGAAGAGAGTAGTGGTTCTCCCAGCACGCAGCTGGAGATCTGAGAATGGACAGACTGCCTCCTAAAGTGGGTCCCTCACCCCTGAGCAGCCTAACTGGGAGGCACCCCCCCAGTAGGGACAGACTGACACCTCATTCAACCGGACAAAACTTTCAGAGGAACTATCAGACAGCTGAATATGTGGTCTCACGAAAATCTGCTGTTCTGCAGCCACCGGTGCTGACACCCAGCCAAACAGGGTCTGGAGTGGACCTCTAGTAAGCTCTAACAGACCTGCAGCTGAGGGTCTTGTCTGGTAGAAGGAAAATTAACAAACAGAAAGGACATCCACACCAAAAACCCATCTGTACATCACCATCATTGAAGACAAAAAGTAGACAAAACCACAAAGATGGGGAAAAAACAGACCAAAAAAACTGGAAACTCTAAAAAACAGAGCACCTCTCCTCCTCCAAAGGAACGCAGTTCCTCACCAGCAACGGAACAAAGCTGGATGGAGGATGACTTTGATGAGTTGAGAGAAGAAAACTTTAGACGATCAAACTACTCTGAGCTACGAGAGGAAATTCAAAACAATAGCAAAGAAGTTAAAAACTTTGAAAAAAAATTAGAAGAATGGATAACTAGAATAACCAATGGAGAGAAGGGCTTAAAGGAGATGATGGAACTGAAAGCCAAGTTTCGAGAACTACGCGAAGAATGCAGAAGCCTCAGCAGCAGATGCGATCAACTGGAAGAAAGGGTATCGCTGATAGAAGATGAAATGAATGAAATGAAGAGAGAAGGGAAGTTTAGAGAAAAAAGAATAAAAAGAAATGAACAAAGCCTCCAAGAAATTTGGGACTATGTGAAAAGACCAAACCTACGTCTGATTGGTGTACCTGAAAATGATGGGGAGAATGGAACCAAGTTGGAAAACACTCTGCAAGATATTATCCAGGAGAACTTCCCCAATCTAGCAAGGCAGGCCAACATTCAGATTCAGGAAATACAGAGAATGCCACAAAGATACTCCTCGAGAAGAGCAACTCCAAGACACAAAATTGTCAGATTCACCAAAGTTGAAATGAAGGAAAAAATGTTAAGGGCAGCCAGAGAGAACGGTCGGGTTACCCACAAAGGGAAGCCCATCAGACTAACAGCTGATCTCTCAGCAGAAACTCTACAAGCCAGAAGAGAGTGGGGGCCGATATTCAACATTCTTAAAGAAAAGAATTTTCAACCCAGAATTTCCTATCCCGCCAAACTAAGCTTCATAAGTGAAGGAGAAATAAAATACTTTACAGACAAGCAAACGCTGAGTGATTTTGTCACCACCAGGCCTGCCCTAAAAGAGCTCCTGAAGGAAGCACTAAACATGGAAAGGAACAACCGGTACCAGCCCCTGCAAAAACATGCCAAATTGTAAAGACCATCGAGGCTAGGAAGAAACTATAGCAACTAACGAGCAAAATAACCAACTAACATCATAATGACAGGATCAGATTCACACATAACAATATTCACGTTAAATGTAAATGGGCTAAATGCTCCAATCAAAAGACACAGACTGGCAAACTGGATAAGGAGTCAGGACCCATCAGTGTGCTGTATTCAGGAAACCCATCTCACGTTCAGAGACACACATAGACTCAAAATAAAGGGATGGAGGAAGATCTATCAAGCAACTGGAAAACAAAAAAAGGCAGGGGTTGCAATCCTAGTCTCTGATAAAATAGACTTTAAACCAACAAAGATCAAAAGAGACAAAGAAGGCCATTACATAATGGTAAAGGGATCAATTCAACAAGAAGAGCTAACTATCCTAAATATATATGCACCCAACACAGGAGCACCCAGATTCATAAAGCAAGTCCTGAGTGACCTACAAAGGGACTTAAACTCCCACACAATAATAATGGGAGATTTTAACACCCCACTGTCAGCATTAGACAGATCAACGAGACAGAAAGTTAACAAGGATATCCAGGAATTGAACTCAGCTCTACATAAAGTGGACCTAATAGACATCTACAGAACTCTCCACCCCAAATCAACAGAATATACATTTTTTTCAGCACCACACCACACCTATTCCAAAATTGACCACATAGTTGGAAGTAAAGCTCTTCTCAGCAAATGTAAAAGAACAGAGATTATGACAAACTGTCTCTCAGACCACAGTGCAATCAAACTAGAACTCAGGATTAAGAAACTCAGTCAGAACCGCTCAACTACATGGAAACTGAACAACCTGCTCCTGAATGACTATTGGGTACATAATGAAATGAAGGCAGAAGTAAAGATGTTCTTTGAAACCAACGAGAACAAAGACACAACATACCAGAATCTCTGGGACACGTTCAAAGCAGTGTGTAGAGGGAAATTTATAGCACTAAATGCCCACAAGAGAAAGCAGGAAAGATCCAAAATTGACACCCTAACATCAATTAAAAGAACTAGAAAAGCAAGAGCAAACACATTCAAAAGCTAGCAGAAGGCTAGAAATAACTAAAATCAGAGCAGAACTGAAGGAAATAGAGACACAAAAAACCCTTCAAAAAATTAATGAATCCAGGAGCTGGTTTTTTGAAAAGATCAACAAAATTGATGGACCGCTAGCAAGACTAATAAAGAAGAAAAGAGAGAAGAATCAAATAGATGCAATAAAAAACTAAAAAGGGGATATCACCACTGATCCCACAGAAATACAATCTACCATCAGAGAATACTACAAACACCTCTATGCAAATAAACTAGAAAATCTAGAAGAAATGGATAAATTCCTCGACAAATACACCCTCCCAAAACTAAACCAGGAAGAAGTTGAATCTCTGAATAGACCAATAACAGGTTCTGAAATTGTGGCAATAATCAATAGCTTACCAACCAAAAAGAGTCCAGGACCTGATGGATTCACAGCTGAATTCTACCAGAGGTACAAGGAGGAACTGGTACCATTCCTTCTGAAACTATTCCAATCGATAGAAAAAGAGGGAATCCTCCCTAACACATTTTACGAAGCCAGCATCGTCCTGATACCAAAACCTGGCAGAGACATAACCAAAAAAGAGAATTTCAGACCAATATCCTTGATGAACATTGATGCAAAAATCCTCAATAAAATACTGGCAAACCGAATCCAGCAGCACATCAAAAAGCTTATCCACCATGATCAAGTGGGCTTCATCCCTGGGATGCAAGGCTGGTTCAACATACGCAAATCAATAAATGTAATCCAGCATATAAACAGAACCAAAGACAAAAACCACATGATTATCTCAATAGATGCAGAAAAGGCCTTTGACAAAATTCAACAACCCTTCATGCTAAAAACTCTCAATAAATTAGGTATTGATGGGACGTATCTCAAAATAATAAGAGCTATCTACAACAAACCCACAGCCAATATCATACTGAATGGGCAAAAACTGGAAGCATTCCCTCTGAAAACTGGCACAAGACAGGGATGCCCTCTCTCACCGCTCCTATTCAACATAGTGCTGGAAGTTCTGGCCAGAGCAATCAGGCAGGAGAAGGAAATAAAGGGTATTCAATTAGGAAAAGAGGAAGTCAAATTGTCCCTGTTTGCAGATGACATGATTGTATATCTAGAAAACCCCATTGTCTCAGCCCAAAATCTCCTTAAGCTGATTAGCAACTTCAGCAAAGTCTCAGGATACAAAATTAATGTACAAAAATCACAAGCATTCTTGTATACCAATAACAGACAGAGAGCCAAATCATGAGTGAACTCCCATTCACAATTGCTTCAAAGAGAATAAAATATCTAGGAATCCAACTTACAAGGGATGTGAAGGACCTCTTCAAGGAGAACTACAAACCACTGCTCAATGAAATAAAAGAGGATACAAACAAATGGAAGAACATTCCATGCTCATGGGTTGGAAGAATCAATATCGTGAAAATGGCCATACTGCCCAAGGTAATTTATAGATTCAATGCCATCCCCATCAAGCTACCAATGACTTTCTTCACAGAATTGGAAAAAACTACTTTAAAGTTCATATGGAACCAAAAAAGAGCCCGCATCGCCAAGTCAATCCTAAGCCAAAAGAACAAAGCTGGAGGCATCACGCTACCTGACTTTAAACTATACTACAAGGCTACAGTAACCAAAACAGCATGGTACTGGTACCACAACAGAGACATAGATCAATGGAACAGAACAGAGCCCTCAGAAATGATGCCGCATAGCTACAACTATCTGATCTTTGACAAACCTGACAAAAACAAGAAATGGGGAAAGGATTCCCTATTTAATAAATGGTGCTGGGAAAACTGGCTAGCCATATGTAGAAAGCTGCAACTGGATCCCTTCCTTACACCTTATACAAAAATTAATTCAAGATGGATTAAAGACTTATATATTAGGCCTAAAACCATTAAAATCCTACAAGAAAACCTAGGCAATACCATTCAGGACATAGGCGTGGGCAAGGACTTCATGTCTAAAACACCAAAAGCAATGGCAACAAAAGCCAAAATCGACAAATGGGATCTAATTAAACTAGAGAGCTTCCGCACAGCAAAAGAAACTATCATCAGAGTGAACAGGCAACCTACACAATGGGAGAAAATTTTTGCAACCTACTCATCTGACGAGGGGCTAATATCCAGAATCTACAATGAACTCAAACAAATTTACAAGAAAAAAACAAACAACCCCATCAAAAAGTGGGCAGAGGACATGAACAGACACTTCTCAAAAGAAGACATTTATGCAGCCAAAAAACACATGAAGAAATGCTCCTCATCACTGGCCATCAGAGAAATGCAAATCAAAACCACAGTGAGATACCATCTCACACCAGTTAGAATGGCCATCATTAAAAAATCAGGAAACAACAGGTGCTGGAGAGGATGTGGAGAAATAGGAACACTTTTACACTGTTGGTGGGACTGTAAACTAGTTCAACTATTGTGGAAGTCAGTGTGGCGATTCCTCAGGGATCTAGAACTAGAAATACCATTTGACCCAGCCATCCCATTACTGAGTATATACCCAAAGGACTATAAATCATGCTGCTATAAAGACACATGCACACGTATGTTTATTGCGGCACTACTCACAATAGCAAAGAGTTGGAACCAACCCAAATGTCCAACAACGATAGACTGGATTAAGAGAATGTGGCACATATACACCATGGAATACTATGCAGCCATAAAAAATGATGAGTTCGTGTCCTTTGTAGGGACATGGATGAAACTGGAAAACATCATTCTCAGTAAACTATCGCAAGGACAAAAAACCAAACACCGCATGTTCTCACTCATAGGTGGGAATTGAACAATGAGAACTCATGGACACAGGAAGGGGAACATCACGCTCCGGGGACTGTTGTGGGGTGGGGGGAGGGGGGAGGGACAGCATTAGGAGATACACCTAACGCTAAATGACGAGTTAATGGGTGCAGGAAATCAACATGGCACATGGATACATATGTAACAAACCTGCACATTGTGCACATGTACCCTAAAACCCTAAAGTATAATAAAAAACAAAAAAAACAAAAAAAAAACAATTGATTATAAAAAAAAAAAAAATAAAAAGCTGACATCATAGAAGCAAGTAGAAAAGTGGTTACTAGAGACTGGAGAGGAGAGGGAAGAGGGGAGGATGGGGAGAGGTTGGTCAATGGATACAAAGTTACAATTAGATAGAGGAATAAGTTCTGGGGTTCTATTGCATAGTAGGGTGATGATGGTTAACAGTAAGATATGGTATATTAGAAAATAGCTAGAAGAGAGGCTTTTGAACATCCTTATCACAAAGAAATGATAAATGTATGAGGTGACCGTCAGGCTAACTACACTGATTTGGTCATTTTACAATGTATATATGTATCAAAACATCAAGTTGTATCCCATAAATATGTGCAATTACAATGTCTCAAAGTAATCATAAAAGAATATTATTATTAGAAGGAAGGATTTCTGTAAAGGAAAAGAAACAAAAAAGAATAGATGATCAGGACTGTAAGTGCAGTCACCCAATAAAAAGTCATAGTTCCTTGTCTGGTTTCTGGACCTGAGATAGTTTCCCGGACTCACTGAAGGAGAGGCAAAGTCCCCAGGAAGAAGGACATCTCTGCAGGTATACATGTTAATGATTCTACCATTCCTTCCTTCAAAGTCTCCTACAACCATTTATTCTGGTAATTATATTCTGGGGAAAAAATAATACTGAAATAGTTTGTGGCAGGTGGACATAGAGTTTGAGTTGACATAGACACCTCCCACTGCTCCTGCCCTCATTCACTCTGAGCCAGCTGCATGGGCCAGAAGTGGACTTACCTCAGGGCCTTTGCACCTGCTGTCCCCTCTGCCCACATGTCCTTCCCCCAAAGATCTGCATGGCTCCCCACCTCACCTCTCAGGGTGCCTCTGTTTCCTTTTTGTAAATGGGGTGATAACCACAGTACCCACCCCAGGGAACTGGTAGAAGTGTTGCATTAATGACATGAATTGCTATTTGTAAAGTTTTTAGAACAGTGCTGAACATGCAGGTGCACTGTATAGGTGTTTGACACCTATAAAAACATGGAGCTTGAAATCTTAGATGATGTCTCCTCATCTTAAGAAGTTCTTTCTTGATTCTTGCAGCTACCCTGGATTGGGCGAAACGGAGCTGAGCAGTTGAGGACTGAAGGTCACGCCTTTTGTGTGAGTGAAGGAGAGAGGAAGTCCAGGCTAGCCTTCTGTGGGGGTTCATCAGTGGTTACCTAGGCTCATGTCTGAGGCAGGCTGCCAGGCTGGCCAGTGTGTGTGACCTCCAAATTCCACCTCAGACCACAGGGTCCTGATTTCTGGGGATGGGAGCAGTGAATGAGTTTTTAAAAGGTCCTCAGTGAGCCGGGGGTGGTGGCACATGCCTGTAGTCCCCACTACTGAGGAGGCTGGGGAGGGAGGATCACTTGAGCCCAGGAGGTCAAGGCTGCAGTGCGCTATGATCATGTCTATGAATAGCCACTGCACGCCAACCTGGGCAGCATAGTGAGACCCCATCTCAAATAATAAAAAAAGGGCTTCAGGAGATTTTGATATATAACTAGCTGTGGAACTCACTGGTAGTGTTGATTTGCCTTTTCTGCCTGTTTTATTTTGCTTTAGTCTGTGGAGAGTGTGTGTTTGTGTGGGGATAATCCTTTGTAATCCACTTGTGCTGGCAGAGTTATTGTAACGATTGGTTTGGATGTGGTACTTTTGTATCAAAGCTCTTTCCATTTTCAGGTGGGTGAATAAAGATCATTATTTGTTCCTGTATGTCACTGTCAAGTAGAGAGCTTTCCTGTTCTCTCCCTGCATCTCTCTGTATGCAGTAGGTATGCGGGAATGTAGTTACGGCAATGACATGCCCTTTCTTATCATTTCCCATTTCCCTTTCTGAGTCAGGTAGAAATATTTGAGGGCCAGTGGGACTGACAATAGCTGTTCTAGGAGGTCAGAAAGGAAGTGGAAAGGCAAGGCTGGCTTGGTTCCTGGAGGAAGAGAAGCCAGTCCTGAGAGCTCTCCAGCCTCCCGGCACTACTAGGGGAACTGTCCAGTTGAGTTACTTAGAATCGCATCTCTACTGGGCCCTGCTGTTAATCTCCAGCCCAGCCCCCATCAGGACCCAGACCGATAGCTGAGAATGGAGCTGTCTGTCTTTCTGACCCCCCTGATTGTTTTGTTATTGCTGATGGGCTGATTTCCAGTTATGTAACCTCCTCTCTGTTAGATGAAATCTCATTATTTTACTGTGCTGTGCACATCAGGTCTGTTTCACGTTGAGCTACCTGAGAGGAGCTGGGAACGTGCTGTTTCTCATCATTTTCACCCAGCAAGAGAACTGGAGAGAGAGAGCTACACCCAAACCAATTATGGTCATGCCCTCTGGGCTGTTATATAATATTCCAGGAGACAGTGGAGTGAAGCAGACCTCAGCATCCCAGAGGTGTGCTGCCAAGACAGTGTGCCTTCCTTGCTTGAAGTCTTGGGCAAGTAAGTTCTCTTTCCAGCCCAGAAGATTTCGAGGGGCATTTGTATATGGGGTAGAGAGAATTCCTAAATTGACTTACGATTTTCTTGCACACAAATAAACAAAGAAGTAAGCAAACAAAAGCAAAGAGAGGCCTTCTTTCTAGGCCTGCTGTCTACTACGTTTTAGGGTCTGAGTGAGCTCTGATCCAGGCAAATCAGGTAACCAGTGTCATGGCCTCATATGAAAACCCTAACTCCCAGGCACAGTGTCCAGTGGGAAGCAGAAGGTCTGGTGAGATCCTAAGACCTGGAGTCCTCCGAGGTGGTTAGTGTGGTATGACCGGGGAGAGTGGGGGCTCCGGGGTCAGGAGAAGTGGTTTGATTCTGCTCTGCCACTTACCACCCATGTGATCTTGCACAAATCACTCTGCCAGTCAGGAAAACAGAAACAGGCCCAGGTCTTTCCACAGAGGGTGTTTAATTACACAGGCAATGGAAGAGCTGAGGAGACAAACGGCCAAACGGGGGCCAAACGGGGGCCGAGAGCACAGGCCCAGAATAGAGGGATTCCGCAAGAGGTGGGAAGCCAAGGGCCCTCCAGTGAGAGGGGCTGCCCAGTGTGAGCCAGGACTCTGGAGCCAGGGGAGGAGCTGGAATCATGGGGAAGACAGAGCTGAGAGATGTCATTTGGGGCAGAAAGAAATGAAGAGAAATACCCTGGCATCTCCCTTACTCTCTCCTCCAATCTTACCCTGATCCTCCTTTGGTTGAACCTACAGGATGGCAAAGGAGCTTGGGAAACAAGTCTACTGTGGGATAGAACAGAGCAGGGAAAGGGCAGGGAATGGATGAAAGAGCGAACGGGGGCATGGCCTGCGTAGAGGGAATGTCTTTGGATAAATTGTCTCCAATGTGAATTATTGCCACTGTCCCTAGGGCTGAGGCATGAGTGGACCAGGAGCTGGACTGGCCAGTGGACACTCTCAGCTATTTGGGAGGGGAAGGGGATGCAGTGTTTGCCCACACTGGTACCTCCTGTGACCAGCACAACAGCCCTTGGTGATAATCTCCACGGGGCAGATAAACATGACCCTGTGTACTTCCATTTTACTGCTTTGTTTCCTTCTTTTAGAAGCTTCCTACCTCCTCTAAGAAGATTTTCCAGGCAAAACCCAGATCTGCTTTAGTGACTTCAGAAGAAAAAGATCTGAGGGAAGATGAGAAGCCGATAGCCAACGGTATGTGTGTGAAAACACGTGGCAGACACACATGCTCTCCAGCATTCTATCTCAGTTGATGGTCAGCGAGCCTTGGGCCGTCTTCACCTCCTTCTCCTTTATCTCACTGTCTTTCTACCATGCCATCTCTATCAGTTCAGTTCCCAGTGGAAGACAGATGGTTGACCCGAAGAAAATCTAATGAGGGGTCTACTTATCTGTGGTCAGGGTTTGGGATGCCCATGTGCAGTAGTGATGCCCCAGGGATGAGCAAGAGTGGGAAGCTGTGGCCACCTTGAGACCTCAGGGCCAACAGAAGGGACTATGCCTCTGGAGCCCTGGGGAGCGGGAGCTTAGAAGAGGGGAAGAGGGGTCACCTCAGAAGCTATAGTCATAGAGAGATGCAACCACTGCCCAGACTGTGGCAAGGCATGGCGGGAGCAGAGGGAATCAACACCCAGCACCTGTCCCTTTGACCCTTTGACTTGCTGGTGCCTTGCATTGGCTAAACCAGAAACTGGAGAGCAAGAGCCCCTCAGTGTAGCAGCCTATGGGGGCCAACCTTCTGAGGTCAAATCAGGACAGAAGGTGGAGAAGGGACTTGGGGGGACACATGGAGAACAATCAACAAAGTTTACCCCCTTTGTCACTTGGCATTGGAAAATCTGAGAAGCACCAGATGTTGTGTGAATTACCTAAGAGGGGTTTGTTGCTTGAATGTCTTTCCAATTTGGGGGATTTTTGAAGAAAGTGTTTATGAGCAGGGCAGCTTCCCCTTTACCTAGTCTTCCAAGAATAAAAGACAAGGCCTCAGTTTTTAGTCAGTTGTAAACACTTATATTCTTTATTTTTAGGTTATGAGGATGAGGGTCGCTATCCAAAGGATTGAGAGAGTAGGCTTTTGCACTATGTAGCCATGGATTCAAATCCCAGCATTACCACTGATTAGCTTGGGGCTTTGAGAAAGTTAGTTACCTCTCTTAGTCTCGATTTGCCAAAATGTAATGTGTTAGAAATATCAAAACATAGTTGAAAGGATGGAATGGGGTAAGATGTATACATTGTTTAATTATGTTAGCTGCATGTTTTTATTTTGCAAACACATGGAGTGGAGTCATTGGGCAAGAAGCAAGACTGTCACAAGGGAAAGTCTTGGCCATTTAACCAGTTATGGGGTGTGGGGAGTACTTTGGTGACATGGCAGGTGCCCAAGGCCCTCAAAGTGGCAAATCAGTGCATTTAAGAGCAGTTTTGTCTGCCTGGCTGAACAGATGCTCCCCCAGGAGAACTATATCCACAGGTACTATCTGGAAGTTAGAAGGTATCCTGGTGGGCTGCCTGGAGGCAGGGGGTTGGTGACCCTTTGTCTTGGGGTGTGAGGTCAGATGTGTCTGATTAGACAGGACTAAGAAGGAGACAGGCTGCTGTCCTCTTGGATGGCTCATCTCAAATAACTGCCACCATCTAACATCTGACTAGTGCTCTGCCACCTATAAAACACTCTCATTTCCATCATCTCCTAATTTGACATGGACAGGGCTTAGCTTGCTTGTTCAAATCTCCCATGACTGACCACTTCTGCTGATTCTCACAGGAAAAATCATCTAGTCAAGGTGAAAAAACCAAACCTTGAATGTGTCTCTACAGACTTTGACATTTTGAGTAGGAAATAGAAGGACTTGAGGACTCATGAGTTTTCGTCTCTCCTTCCTGTTGAAGGTTGAGACTTTGCAAGAGAGAGGGGGCTGTGAGCTATGAGCGGCTGGCTCTGGGGAGGGTTTTAGAAGTATAAGGTTGGTGGAGGTGACACAC
This sequence comes from Symphalangus syndactylus, assembly GCF_028878055.3. Taxonomy (NCBI): domain Eukaryota; kingdom Metazoa; phylum Chordata; class Mammalia; order Primates; family Hylobatidae; genus Symphalangus; species Symphalangus syndactylus. The sequence continues at coordinate 41,556,459 of NC_072434.2, read as the reverse complement.
CAGGGTGATGGGTTGCTTGCAGGAATGGAGTGGCAACCCAGGAAGGGTGGGGTTTTGGCCTGAATACTTTTGCCAAACCCATCTTCAGGATGGACTTTATTTATGTATTATTTTTTATTTAACTTTTATTAAGTTCAGAGGTACATGTGCAGGTTTGTCATATGGTAAACTTTTGTCACGGGGGTTTGTTGTGCAGATTATTTCGTCACCCAGCTATTAAGCCTGGTACTCATTAGTTATTTTTCCTGATCCTCTCCCTCTCCCTCTCCCTCCTCCCATCCTCCACCCTCTGATAGGCCCCAGGTGTGTTGTTCCCCTCTGTGTGTCCATGTGTTCTCATCATTTAGCTCCCACTTGTAAGTGAGAACATGCGGCATTTGATTTTCTGTTCGTGCATTAGTTTGCTAAGGATTATGGCCTCCAGCTCCGTAGGATGGACTTTAAAGGGGCATTTGAGACTGTAGAGAAAAATGCCCTGAGGAAGTATAAAGCTCAATACCATCCTTAGTAGGTGGAGCCCTATGGAGGCAGTGGTTATTTTTCAGGTGAAAATGAGAACGAAAGGGTTGGGGACAGGGTTGTAGACTTCAGACCCAACTGCACAGAGTGTGGGCCTGAAACAATTTAAACTTGAATTTTTTTTTTTTTTTTTTTTTTTGAGACAGAGTCTCACTCTTGTTACCTAGGCCGTAGTGCAATGGCACGATCTCAGCTCACTGCAACCTCCGCCTCTCAGGTTCAAGTGATTCTCCTGCCTCAGCCTCCCGGGTAGCTAAGATTACAGGTGCCTGGCACCATGCCCGGCTAATTTTTATATTTTTTAGTAGAGATGGGGTTTCAAATTCAAAATTAAGTCTCAAGTCAACAGGTGTTTATTGAGGACCCAGAAAACTCAAGATTTTTATGTGTTCAAAGTCCCCTGGGGAGCCTACACCTGGTTGGGAGTCCTGGATTGGTTATCCATGATAGTTCGATCTTGAATGAATCATTCAGCTTTCTTGACCCTCAGTTTTTCCATGTCTTCTAATAGTTATTGAGCACTCACCATCCCAGCAAGGTACCAGGCACTTTCAATTAGATTATCTCATTGAATACTGACAATCCTGCAAAGAATTTATGGATGAGGAGTAGTATTAGCGAAGTTGTGGGTTTCTTCAATGTCCCATGTCTCTGAGTGGTGCAGCTGGGAGGTGAGCAGAAGTCTGTTCCCTCCCCTGACCCTGATATGATGCATCTCCATACCTGTTTGCTACCGTTTCCATCAGCAGAAGAGGCACTGCCAGGGCCACAAGTCTATCACAGAGCAAACCTAGTTAATTATAATGAGTTATTTATTTATCTGTCTCTCCTGCTATGTGTAAGATTCTTAAAAAACAGGGGCTGAATACAAATTACCTTTTTGTATCTCTGGAGTCCAGTAGAACATCTGGTACATAACAGGGGCTCAGGAGATGTTGAACCAGGCATTAGGACAGGCACTGGGGATTCATAGATTAAAGGATTTAGATCTAGCCCTCAAGTACTCATAGTCTAAAGGGGATATGGGCATACAACTATGTAATGACAATGCAATGAGACACTTACTTTAATAGAGGTATGTATAATGTGAACATTTTTCTTGTTTTAGGGTTGAATTCATTTTAGTGAATACATTTTTTGAAATAAAAAATTAAGATCATTTTTATTTTTATTTTATAGCATATAGACAAATACAAATAATTTTTTAATGAATGTCTATCACCAAACTTATTAGATCTTGCCAAACATTTGCCAAACTTACTTTATTTTTATTTTTATACTTTAAGTTCTAGGGTACATGTGCACAATGTGCAGGTTTGTTACATATGTATACATGTGCCATGTTGGTGTGCTGCACCCATTAACTCATCATTTACATTAGGTATATCTCCTAATGCTATCCTTCCCCTGTCCCCTCACCCCACGACAGGCCCTGGTGTGTGATGTTCCCCTTCCTGTGTCCAAGTGTTCTCATTGTTCAATTCCCCCCTATGAGTGAGAACATGCGGTGTTTGGTTTTTTTGTCTTTGCGATAGTTTGCTGAGAATGATGGTTTCCAGCTTCATCCATGTCCCTACAAAGGACATGAACTCATCCTTTTTTATGGCTACATAGTATTCCATGGTGTATATGTGCCACATTTTGTTAATCCAGTCTCTCATTTATGGACATTTGGGTTGGTTCCAAGTCTTTGCTATTGTGAGTAGTGCCACAATAAACATACGTGTGCATGTGTCTTTATAGCAGCATGATTTATAATCCTTTGGGTATATACCCAGTAATGGGATGGCTGGGTCAAATGGTATTTCTAGTTCTAGATCCTTGAGGAATCGCCACACTGTCTTCCACAATGGGTGAACTAGTTTACAGTCCCACTAACAGTGTAAAAGTGTTCCTATTTCTCCACCTCCTCTCCAGCACCTGTTGTTTTCTGACTTTTTAATGATCACCATTCTAACTGGTGTGAGATGGTATCTCATTGTGGTTTTGATTTGCATTTCTCTGATGGCCAGTGATGATAAGCATTTTTTCACGTGTCTGTTGGCTGCATAAATGTCTTCTTTTGTGAAGTGTCTGTTCATATCCTTTGCCCACTTTTTGATGGGGTTGTTTTTTTCTTGTAAATTTGGCCAAACTTACTTTAAATGAACACACACACACACACACACACACACACACACACACACGTGCATTGCAGATCAGCTGAAAGAACCTGGATGTTCCTTTGGATCTCATTGTTCTCCCTCTCTAGAAGTAGCCCTTAATGTAAATTTAGGTTTATTATCCCCATGCATTTTCTTAAAGAGACAGTGTCTTGCTCTATTGCCCAGGCTGGAGGGCAGTGGTGTGATCATGGCTCATTGCAGCTCTACCTCCTGGGCTCAAGTGATCCTTCTGCCTCAGCCTCCCATGTAGCTGGGACTATAGGCTCACACTTACACACCCAGCCCCCATGCAAATTCTTATATACTATTGTGTGTGTGTGTGTGTGTGTATAAATATATAAATATAAATAGAAAGGAGCCTATACAGATTCTTTCCTTCCTCCTTCCCTCCTCTCTCTCTTCCTTCCTTCCCTCATTCTCTCTCCTCCTTCCTTTCCCCATTCCTCTCTTTTTCTTTTCTCTTCTCTCTTCTTCTTCTTTGTGATTCTTAACAAAGTGGAAATCTACTAGACACATTACTCAGAGACTCGTATTTTCCCAGTTAATCTATGCAGATTTATTGGATGAATGGCTTACTTGCCTTCCATCCTGTGTTTTGTGAAAGTGAGAGGTTAGGGTAGGGGCTATGCCTCACACCAGAGAGATGTCTTTTTGCCCTTAAACTGGTAAGAGAAGGTCTCAAGAGAGGCAGCATGGGAAAGAGGCAGAAATGCTCAGTTGGGTCATGAAGGACCCCTGGGCATTGGAGCAGGAACCCTCACAATCATCTAGAACAGCAGTTCTCCACAGAGAGGGGGCTGTTCATGTTGGAGTTAGGCCGCAAGAAGTATTTTGCTTTTAAAAAACATAATAGAAGCTTGAGAATTTTTTGCTCAAAGTTATCCCTAGGGGCACCATGATTTTTCAGGGGACCCCAGCTCATCCTCTGGCTGAGTGGTCTATCACGCACCCCCAAGAACATGCTCCCAGTGTGCTCCCACGTCCTACAACAGCTTTGTGTTAGTAAGGATGCAGGTTCTGCTACTCTGACAAAGACCCAAAGCTGGAGCTGCCATACATTTTCAGAAGTCTTGGGATCTGATTGTTACACAGAGCTATCATTAATAATTAAATTTTATAAACTTAAAAGTGAATATATTAAAAGTCAAGGTAATGAATACTCAAAACTCCCCCCTTCCTAATTCCTTGACTATATTCTACTCTTCTCGATGCTATTGCAGTGATTCACATGTATCATGTCTGCATGGGGCAATGCACTGTAATGGGGTGAGGCTGCAGCTCTGGGTTCTGACCATCCAGTCTCCTTTGATCCTGCTGCTCTAGCATCTCAACACCTTATTCCAGCCTGGGTCCAAGGAGGCTTGTCTAAGCTCTAACCCCTGCCTGCACCCCAGACCAAGGAAAAAGGGGAAAGAGGAGAGGGAGGGTCCCTTCTTTTCTTTTAAATGCATGGTCTTGACCTTGCATACATTGCTTTTGCTCTCTTACCTTAATGGCCACATCTAGCTGCAAAGCAGCCTGGGAATATAGTCTTCATCAGGGCTGCCATGTGCCCAGCTAAAACATTTCTAACTCTATAAGGAAAGAATGGATATTAAGGGACAGCTGGCCCTCTCTAACATTTCAAGGGTTCTACTCAGCTTCTAGGCCACCAAGCAGTCCCCCACTCCCTCATCCCAACTCTTCTGAAGGCCTGTTGCAAGTCTCTAGGAATGCTCTTGGAATTGTCCAAGCTGGTGTAGATGTGGCATCTTCTAGCCAATGCTTTCAAAACACTCATGGGCTTCCCACATCCCCCGCCTCCAGGCAGCGAGAAGAGACTCAGAAACACATGAACAAGGACCATCTTTGTACAGAGTGAGCACCAACAGATAAACCCTGGTGAAGGGGCCTCCACCATAGTTAGGGCTGAGCTGGACTCTGGGTGAGGAGGGAATAATGGTATCAGGAAAAACTAGATAGCCCCTGCTTCAAGGAGCTCCTAATCCAGATGAAACTCTTATACTTGGAGGATCATTAATACTATAGGCAGTATCTGGTAAGGACCAGGTAATTCTTTTCTAAATTTAAATTCTGGGGAGAGAACCGTTCTCCATGAGCAACCAACTCATTGTTGGTCTAAGATCTTATTTTGAACTTGGACAGTTATAATCAAATAAAACCTACAACAAAGTTTGGTTGAGATTAGTTAAAGATCTACCTAATTATTGTGCTGCCTAGTAATTACGCAGCAATGGTAAGCAGTCCACATAAATGACTAATTAGCATTATTTTTATGTGATCAAAGTTTTTAATTTTCACTGTTACCCCGTACAGTTTATTGGTTGTCACTCTCGGTTCCAGCCATAGCTAACACTTTGCAGTATGTAGGAGGCCCCGGCCCTCTCCAGCCTCTAGCCTGTGCCTGGAATGGTCTCTCTTGAAGTTCTCCATCAAGCCCTGTTGATACTTGGAAGAGGCATGGCACAGTGGTCAAGTGCTTGGGCTCTGGGGTCAAAATGCCTTCATGACTTAACTCCATTGTTTAAGCTGGGTGAGCTTAAGTGAGTCGCTTAATTTTCCACTGCTTCAGCTTGAGAATGTGCCTAGGACATAATTAATAATATATGTTATTAGCTCCTTTATTCATTCATTTGTTCAACAAATGTTGCAGGAAGTCAGGGACCCCAAATGGAGGGACTGGCTGGAGCTGAGGCAGAGGAACATAAATTGTGAAGATTTCACGGACACTTATCAGTTCCCAAATAATACTTTTATAGTTTCCTATGCCTGTCTTTACTTTAATCTCTTAATCCTGTTATCTTCCTAAGCTGAGGATGTATGTCACCTCAGGACCACTGTGATAATTGTGTTAACTGTACAAATTGATTTTAAAACATGTGTGTTTGAACAATATGAAATCAGTGCACCTTGAAAAAAACAGAATAATAGTGATTTTTAGGGAACAAGGGAAGTCAACCATAAGGTCTGACTGCCTGTGAGGTTGGGCAAAAAGAGCCATATTTTTCTTCTTGCAGAGAGCCTATAAACAGACGTGCAAGTAGGAGAGATATTGCTAAATTCTTTTCCTAGCAAGGAATATTAATATTAATACCCTGGGAAAAGAATGCTCCCCTTGGGGGAGGTCTATAAATGGCCGCTCTGGGAATGTCTGTCTTGTGCAATTGAGATAAGGACTGAGATACGCCCTGGTCTCCTGCAGAACCCTCAGGCTTACTAGGGTGGGGAAAAAACTCTGCCTTGGTAAATTTGTGGTTAGACCAGTTCTCTGCTCTTGAACCCTGTTTTCTATTGTTTAAGATGTTTATCAAGACAATACATACTGCTGAACGTAGACCCTTATTAGTAGTTTTGCTTTTTGACCTTTGCCTTGTGATCTTTGTTGGACCCTTATCAGTTGTTCTGCTTTTGCCCTTTGTCCTGTTCCCTCAGAAGCATGTGATCTTTGTTAGAGCCTTACTAGTATTTCTGCTTTTTGCCCTTTGAAGTGTGTGATCTTTGTACCTACTCCCTGTTCTTACATCCCCTCCCTTTTTGAAACCCTTAATAAAAACTTGCTAGTCTGAGACTCAGGTGGGCATCACGGTCCTACCAATATGTGATGTCACCCTTGGGGGCCCAGCTGTAAAATTCCTCTCTTTATACTGTCTCTCTTTATTTCTTAGCTGGCTGACACTTATGGAAAATAGAAAGAACCTATATTGAAATATTGGGGATGGGTTCCCCCAGTATATGGCACACCAACGTGGTTTTCTTTTTCCTAAGTGCATGTGGGAACCCGATTCCCTTTGGTAGGTGCGGAGAAACTTTCATCTGTCTGGTCCACAGAAAAGCTTGTTCGGCTCCCTGACAATTGTTGAGTTGTCTGTGTATTGTCTGGGTAACTATGGGTCATGCGGAGTCTAAACATTATGCTTATCTCTGCTATATTAAACTCCTGTTAAAACAGGGAGGAGTTCGGGTACCCATGGAAAATACTGTCACCCTATTCAAGGCAGTGGAAGAACACTGTCCTTGGTTTCCTGAAAAGGGAATGTTAAATGTGGAACTATGGGATCATGTTGGTGGAAAATTCCGGGAACTGGTCCTGACAGAAAATTATGTTCCTGTCACTGTTTGGGTGATTGGGCCTTGGTACATGCCATTCTAATGACATACCAATCCTGTGACCCCCTGCAGTTACCACAGTTTTCTGAATCTGGCAACCCTCTACCTCTTCCTCAGTTTCCCTCTCCCGCTCGGCCTTTGTTATCTGCTCAGCCTCTCCCTTTGCCTACTCCTCACCCACCTGAAGATATTGAAGATTCAATATCTAACTCCGGTGACTTTGGCTTAACATCACCTCCTGATGATCTTATTTCTTTTCATGAGAAGCCAGTACTTGTAGCTCCCGTGGCCCTGACTCAGACAGCCTGGGACCATATCTATGTTAACTCTTCGCTCTCCAAACCTTTGCAGGCTTTGCCTCCGGAGCTGTCTGATGGCTCCAGGACCAGACTACAATTTACCTGTAATTCTGCAGGCCCTCTCCCGTCCAACATAGCCCCTCACCCTCCTGTCATTTCGGTCCCTCAACTGGTCACTTTGCCATCCACTCAACCTGCTTCTCTGTACCCTTCTTCACACATGGACACCCCTGCCACTCTGGTTACACAGGACTGGGACAATAATCACCAGTATGCTTCTGCCTCTTCTGTTCCTCCAATGCCTCTTTCTCATGCTCTCATACTGGTCCAACCTCCTCAACCTCAGTTTCCCTTATCTACACATACTTTTTCTGTTACTTCTATGCTGACTCTGTCTCATGTGCCTGTTCTTGAAACTTCCATGCAACGCTTATTACACCAGAACAAGAAACAAGTGGATTAGAGGCATGGGCTTATCCAGTTGCGCTGGAACCTCCCAATGCTCAAGGGATATAAGTGCGTCGATATGCACCGCTCAATCTTACCTTTTTAAAATAATTCGAGGATGCTTGTACTCAGTATGGTCCTAATTCTCCATATGTTAAAATGGTATTACAGACTCTTTGTACTGAGTTCATTTTGCTTCCATCAGACTGGGACCTTTTGGCAAAAGCTGTTCTAACTCCATCTCAGCATTTACAAATCCGTATCTGGTGATCAGAGGAGGCCCATCTGCAGGCTCAGCTAAATTGGGCTGATGGCATTCCAATTACTCAGGCTCAGCTCACAGGCTCCGATAATTACTCTCACACTACCGTACAATTAGGCTTTGATGCTCTCACCATGGAACAAGTAACAAAGATGTGTATGAGAGCTTGGGATAAATTACGTGCCCTGGGCCAAGCTTCTGTTTCTTTTACTGCTGTTAAACAGGGTCACAGTGAATTATATCCTGATTTTTTGGGTAAATTACAAGATGCTGTTGAAAAATCTGTCTCTGATGAGTGCACTCAAGGTATTCTCCTTTGTATGTTAGCTTTTAAGATCACAGTTCACACCGGTCTCATTAATTCTGATTCCTCTGATGAGATTAAACTTATGGTGTCTGCCAAGTTTCCTGTTTCCATTCCGGCCAGTGAGTCAATTGCTCAATTACTTTTACTACCTAATATTGTTTTAAACAAAGGAGATAAGACACAGGGCCCTGGGATGGGCTCCGGCAGTGAAAAAGCCGCTTATTGGATTAATGTAATTTCTAAACAATGGCCCACCTGCACCATACACATTCAAGGAAAAAAGTTTGAGGGCCTAGTAGATACTGGGGCTGATGTTTCTATTATTTCCTCTAATTTATGGCCTTCCTCCTGGCTTAAACATCCCTCTAACATGGGACTAGTACGTGTTGGAAAAGCTGATGAAGTTCACCAGAGCACATTTATCTTGCCTTGCACTGGCCCTGATGGTCAAAAGGGTACAATTCAGCCTTATATCACACCAATCCCCATTAACTTTTGGGGTAGAGATTTGCTGGCACAATGGTGGGCTGAAGTTAATATTCCACATCACTCTTATGGTGCTCCCAGTCAGCATATAATGGAAAACATGGGGTTTGTTCCCAGACTCGGTCTCAGTCCAAGACATGAAGGAATTACTAAACCTCTTCAAGTTACTGTAAAAGAAGACAGGGCTGGTTTAGGCTATCCTTTTCAATGATGGCCACTGCTATGCCTCCTAATCCTGTTCCTCTACAATGGAAACCTGAAACACCTGTTTGGATTGAGCAGCGGCCACTCTCTAAAGAAAAACTGGAAGCTTTAACTCAATTTGTTTCTGAACAGTTACAACTTGGAAATGTGGAATCTTCTCTTTCCCCCTGGAATTCTCCTGTGTTTCTAGTAAAAAAGAAATCAGGCAAGTGGAGGATGGTAACTGATTTAAGGGCCACTAATGCTGTAATTAAACCTATGGGAGCCATCCAACCTGGCATGCCTGCCCCTGCTTTAATACCTAAGAATTGGCCTCTCATAGTTATTGATCTTAAAGACTCCTTACCATCTGCCAGCTTTATGTTGGACAGGTGCTTTCACCAGTTTAAGCTCAATTTCCCCAGGCCTATATTCTTAATTATATTGATGATATATTAATTGCTGCCCCCACTGATAAAGAATTAATTGACTGTTATCAATTTTTGAGTCACCGTGTTACAGAGGCTGGTTTACACATCGCTCACGATAAAATTCAACAAACCACTCCTGTTCAATATTTAGGAATGGCGGTCAATAAAGAATGTATTCAACCTCAAAAGGTTCAGATTAGGAGAGATTCTTTAAAAACCTTAAATGATTTCCAAAAACTTTTGGGTAACATTAATTGTTTAAGACCTACTTTAGGCATTCCAACAACATATGCGCTGTCTAACTTGTTTTCTACGCTGTGCGGAAATTCCAATCTCCACAGTCCCAGGACTTTGACCCCTGAGCCTTCACTGGAACTGGAATTCATGGAGGAAAGAATCCACACTCCCTAGTTGTCTAGGGTACAGCCATCTCAGCCTTTTCAGCTTCTGGTTTTCGCTTCATTGCACTCCCCTACTGGGCTAATAGTTCAATGTAATGATTTAGTGGAATGGTGTTTTCTTCCTCATTCTGTGTCAAAAACTTTGTTTATCTGGACCAAATGGCCACCCTAATTGGACAAGCTCAGTGTAGAATACTTAAAATTTCTGGATTTGATCCGAATTTAATTGTGGTTCCTTTAAATCAGCTCAAAGTTCAGGCTGCTTTTCAACATTCCATACTGTGGCAAATTCACTTGGCTGATTTTATTAGTGTTATTGACAATCGTTATCCAAAAAACAAATTGTTTGATTTTATAAAAATGACTTCTTGGGTGGCCCCTCGATTGACAAAAGATCAGCCCATTCCTGAGGCCGTTACAGTGTTCACGGATAGCTCCAGTAATGGAAATGCTGGTTATGTGGGTCCTACAGACAAGCTTATTTCTACCTCTTATACCTCTGCTCAAAAGGCAGAGTTAATTGCTGTAATTACTGCCTTACAGGATTTCCCCAAACCTTTAAATATTGTCTCTGATTCTGCTTATGTTGTACATGCCACTAAAAATGTGGAAACTGCTACTATCAAACATGTTAATAATTCTGAATTGGCTTCTTTATTTTCAAGGTTACAACAGGTGGTTCACCAATGTAAACACTGTTTCTATATTACATGTATTAGATCTCATACCACTTTACTGGGACCCATGTCTGCTGGTAACCATAAGGCCAACTGTTTGGTCTCTTTTGCAATCTAAGAGGCTCAGGAGTTCCATAATTTCACTCATGTCAATGCTATTGGATTAAAAGATAAATTTGCTCTCACCTGGAAGGAGGCTAAGCTTATTGTCCACTGCTGTCCTCAGTGCCAAGTTTTTGTACTTCCAAATCAGGAACCTGGCATTAATCCCAGAGGCCTAACTCCTAATGATTTATGGCAAATGGATGTGACTCATGTTAGCTCCTTTGGCAGACTTTCATATGTACATGTTTCTGTAGACACCTTTTCGGGTTTATTTGGGCTACTTGCCAAACGGGAAGGCACAGCCCATGTTAAAAGACATCTGTATTCTTGCTTTGCAGTTATGGGGCTTCCATATCAGATAAAGACAGACAACACCCCTGGATATGTTAGTAAGGTTTTGATTTATTTATGCAACAATGGGGAATTTCCCATATTACTGGAATCCCTTACAATCTTCAGGGACAGGCTGTGGTGGAATGGGCCAGTCGCACTTTAAAAACTCAATTGTCCAAACAGTCTGAGCAACAAAAGCATAATTTAACCACTCCCCAATCCCAATTACATTTAGCATTGTTTACTTTAAACTTTCTAAATGTTCCTAAAGACAATACTCTGACTGCAGCTGAACGCCATTACACAGGCAAAAAATTTTCCCTAAATGAAGGCAAGCCAGTGTTATGGAAAAACTCCCAAACCAATACCTGGGAACCTGGAACAATTATAACATGGGGAAGAGGGTATGTTTGTGTTTCACCAGGAGATCATCAATCCCCTGTCTGGGTGCCCACTAGAAGACTGAAACTTCGTGTGAATACTAACAATGAAAACCACAGGGAAGAGATGTCCGCGTCAGAGACCGCCTTCATACCTGGTGAGATCTGCACCGACTCCTCAGAAACTGGCATGGCAAATCGAGACGAGTCTGATTCAATTCTCCCTAAGGGCAACGGAGACCCCTCTAACTAATCCCACTTCTCCTAATTGCCTTTCTTTTTCTCCCTATGAACCTAAAAATCTCACCATTTCTATTAGCTTAAAAATAACATCCCCCTGTTCTTCTCTTCCTCCTTCGGCACTGGATCTCACTTACAATAGGTTTTATTTAATAATTTTCCTCCTTATACTTTCTGTCTCAGCAGTTTCCCCTCACACTGATTTACCTGCTAAACAAAATTATTCTTATTGGGCTTATGTGCCTTTTCCTCCACTTATTCGACCTCTCACCTGGATGGATGCTCCTGCGGAAATCTATACTAACGATAGTGTGTAGATGCCTGGAGTGACAGATGACTGTTGGCCCACTCAACCAGAAGAAAGCACTGCATTTAATGTTACTATGTGTTATAAATGCCCTCCTCCATGCCTCGGACATGCACCTGGTTGTATCCATCTAGAAACTCAAGTCTGGGCTGCTTATCTTCTGGAGAGATTAGCTACAGGGGAACAGGGACATTTGGTCTCTGGCCTCTCCCTTTCTCCTTTAAGACAAATGAAAAGGGGAGTAATAGGAGATACCCCATACTTTCAGTATAAACCTGTAGGAAAACCATGTCCTAAAAATTTTGAGGGCCCATCTAAAACTTTAATTTGGGAAGCTCGTGTTAACTCACATGCAGTACTATTAAAAAATGACTCATATGGTTTAGTAATAGACTGGGCACCAAAGGGCTATTTAAAAAACAATTGCTCCTCTGGGGAGGGAATGCCTGGAGGCTACTTATTTTATTTCTTATTGAGAGGACAAGGATCATCATCCTACTTTGCATAGGAGGTACAGCTCATTCTTTCCCTTAAAATGGGAAGATTAGGGCATTACTCCCCTGAGGCCTGGTATGATATTTCCCATTCTGAGCCCAGAACACCTAGAACTTTGGAAACTGGCTATTGCCATGTCTGGATTGTGAGTATGGGAAGCGGAAACCTTTCTGTCTGTTGTCCCCACTACCACCCCTTGCATCCGTGATTCTGAACCCCATGATAAATCTCCTTTGAACCCTTTTCCTCTTTTTGATGCTGATCCTCATTTATGGGACTCCAATTGGCAGTATGATAATTCTTCTTGACTGAGGGATGCCCCTCTACCTCTTCGGCATCCCCGGGCACCTCGGATTTCTTCTTTACAGCGGAGAACATTGGGCGTTGCCACCGCCGCTCCTCTCCCTCAGTATCAACACAGATTCAAACATTCTGCTTTGTTTACCTCCAGCCTGATTATTCCTATACAGAGTTGTGTTAAGCCTCCTCACATGCTGTTAGTGGGAAATATCAAAATTTGGATGAACAATCAAATTGTCCAATGCATTAGTTGTCATTTATACACTTGTGTTAATTCCCGTTTTGACTTCAGGAAAAGTGTAATGTTGGTTCGAGCTCAAGAAGGAATCTGGATACTGGTAACTTTACCCAGACCTTGGGAATCTTTCCCCTCAGTATGTTTAATTAATGAAGTGTTACAACGAATTCTCAGAAGATCTAAGAGATTTGTTTTCGCTTTAATGACTGTGATCATGGGCCTAATTACAGTCACTGCACTGGCCACCACTGCTGGAGTGGCATTACACCAATCTATTCAAATGGCTCATTTTGTTAATGATTGGCAAGCCAATTCCACCCAAATGTGGAATTCTCTTTTATTTTTTATTTTTTATTTTTTTTTATTTTTTATTTTTTATTTTTTTATTTTTATTTTTATTATTATACTTTAGGTTTTAGGGTACATGTGCACAATGTGCAGGTTTGTTACATATGTATCCATGTGCCATGTTGATTTCCTGCACCCATTAACTCATCATTTAGCGTTAGGTATATCTCCTAATGCTGTCCCTCCCCCCTCCCCCAACCCCACAACAGTCCCCAGAGTGTGATGTTCCCCTTCCTGTGTCCATGAGTTCTCATTGTTCAATTCCCACCTATGAGTGAGAACATGCGGTGTTTGGTTTTTTGTCCTTGCGAGAGTTTACTGAGAATGATGTTTTCCAGTTTCATCCATGTCCCTACAAAGGACATGAACTCATCATTTTTTATGGCTGTATAGTATTCCATGGTGTATCTGTGCCACATTTTCTTAATCCAGTCTATCATTGTTGGACATTTGGGTTGGTTCCAACTCTTTGCTATTGTGAATAGTGCCGCAATAAACATACATGTGCATGTGTATTTATAGCAGCATGATTTATAGTCCTTTGGGTATATACCCAGTAATGGGATGGCTGGGTCAAATGGTATTTCTAGTTCTAGATCCCTGAGGAATCGCCACACTGACTTCCACAATGGTTGAACTAGTTTACAGTCCCACCAACAGTGTAAAAGTGTTCCTATTTCTCCACATCCTCTCCAGCACCTGTTGTTTCCTGACTTTTTAATGATGGCCATTCTAACTGGTGTGAGATGGTATCTCATTGTGGTTTTGATTTGCATTTCTCTGATGGCCAGTGATGATGAGCATTTCTTCATGTGTTTTATGGCTGCATAAATGTCTTCTTTTGAGAAGTGTCTGTTCATGTCCTTCACCCACTTTTTGACGGGGTTGTTTGTTTTTTTCTTGTAAATTTGTTTGAGTTCATTGTAGATTCTGGATATTAGCCCTTTGTCAGATGAGTAGGTTGCAAAAATTTTCTCCCATTCTGTAGGTTGCCTGTTCACTCTGATGGTAGTTTCTTTTACTATGCAGAAGCTCTTTAGTTTAATGAGATCCCATTTGTCAATTTTGGCTTTTGTTGCCATTGCTTTTGATGTTTTAGACATGAAGTCCTTGCCCACGCCTATGTCCTGAATGATATTGCCTAGGTTTTCTTGTAGGATTTTAATGGTTTTAGGTCTAACATTTAAGTCTTTAATCCATCTTGAATTAATTTTTATATAAGGTGTAAGGAAGGGATCCAGTTTCAGCTTTCTACATATGGCTAGCCAGTTTTCCCAGCACCATTTATTAAATAGGGAATCCTTTCCCCATTTCTTGTTTTTGTCAGGTTTGTCAAAGATCAGACAGTTGTAGATATGCGGCATCATTTCTGAGGGCTCTGTTCTGTTCCATTGATCTATGTCTCTGTTGTGGTACCAGTACCATGCTGTTTTGGTTACTGTAGCCTTGTAGTATAGTTTGAAGTCAGGTAGGGTGATGCCTCCAGCTTTGTTCTTTTGGCTTAGGATTGACTTGGCGATGCGGGCTCTTTTTTGGTTCCATATGAACTTTAAAGTAGTTTTTTCCAATTCTGTGAAGAAAGTCATTGGTAGCTTGATGGGGATGGCATTGAATCTATAAATTACCTTGGGCAGTATGGCCATTTTCACGATATTGATTCTTCCAATCCATGAGCATGGAATGTTCTTCCATTTGTTTGTATCCTCTTTTATTTCATTGAGCAGTGGTTTGAAGTTCTCCTTGAAGAGGTCCTTCACATCCCTTGTAAGTTGGATTCCTAGGTATTTTATTCTCTTTGAAGCAATTGTGAATGGGAGTTCACTCATGATTTGGCTCTCTGTTTGTCTGTGATTGGTGTACAAGAATGCTTGTGATTTTTGTACATTGATTTTGTATCCTGAGACTTTGCTGAAGTTGCTAATCAGCTTAAGGAGATTTTGGGCTGAGACAATGGGGTTTTCTAGATATAGAATCATGTCATCTGCAAACAGGGACAATTTGACTTCCTCTTTTCCTAATTGAATACCCTTTATTTCCTTCTCCTGCCTGATTGCTCTGGCCAGAACTTCCAGCACTATGTTGAATAGGAGCAGGGAGAGAGGGCATCCCTGTCTTGTGCCAGTTTTCAGAGGGAATGCTTCCAGTTTTTGCCCATTCAGTATGATATTGGCTGTGGGTTTGTCATAGATAGCTCTTATTATTTTGAGATACATCCCATCAACACCTAATTTATTGAGAGTTTTTAGCATGAAGCGTTGTTGAATTTTGTCAAAGGCCTTTTCTGCATCTATTGAGATAATCATGTGGTTTTTGTCTTTGGTTCTGTTTATATGCTGGATTACATTTATTGATTTGCATATGTTGAACCAGCCTTGCATCCCAGGGATGAAGCCCACTTGATTATGGTGGATAAGCTTTTTGATGTGCTGCTGGATTCGGTTTGCCAGTATTTTATTGAGGATTTTTGCATCAATGTTCATCAGGGATATTGGTCTGAAATTCTCTTTTTTGATTATGTCTCTGCCAGGCTTTGGTATCAGGACGATGCTGGCTTCATAAAATGTGTTAGGGAGGATTCCCTCTATTGCTATCGATTGGAATAGTTTCAGAAGGAATGGTACCAGTTCCTCCTTGTACCTCTGGTAGAATTCGGCTGTGAATCCATCAGGTCCTGGACTCTTTTTGGTTGGTTAGCTATTAATTATTGCCACAATTTCAGAACCTGTTATTGGTCTATTCAGAGATTCAACTTCTTCCTGGTTTAGTCTTGGGAGGGTGTATTTGTCGAGGAATTTATCCATTTCTTCTAGATTTTCTAGTTTATTTGCATAGAGGTGTTTGTAGTATTCTCTGATGGTAGATTGTATTTCTGTGGGATCGGTGGTGATATCCCCTTTTTCATTTTTTATTGCATCTATTTGATTCTTCTCTCTTTTCTTCTTTATTAGTCTTGCTAGCGGTCTATCAATTTTGTTGATCTTTTCAAAAAACCAGCTCCTGGTTTCATTAATTTTTTGAAGGGTTTTTTGTGTCTCCATTTCCTTCAGTTCTGCTCTGATTTTAGTTATTTCTAGCCTTCTGCTAGCTTTTGAATGTGTTTGCTCTTGCTTTTCTAGTTCGTTTCATTGTGATGTTAGGGTGTCAATTTTGGATCTTTCCTGCTTTCTCTTGTGGGCATTTAGTGCTATAAATTTCCCTGTACACACTGCTTTGAACGTGTCCCAGAGATTCTGGTATGTTGTGTCTTTGTTCTCGTTGGTTTCAAAGGACATCTTTATTTCTGCCTTCATTTCATTATGTACCCAATAGTCATTCAGTAGCAGGTTGTTCAGTTTCCATGTAGTTGAGTGGTTTTGAGTGAGTTTCTTAATCCTGAGTTCTGGTTTGATTGCACTGTGGTCTGAGAGACAGTTTGTTATAATTTCTGTTCTTTTACATTTGCTGAGGAGAGCTTTACTTCCAACTATGTGGTCAATTTTGGAGTAGGTGTGGTGTGGTGCTGAAAAAAATGTATATTCTGCTGATTTGGGGTGGAGAGTTCTGTAGATTTCTATTAGGTCCACTTTGTGCAGAGCTGAGTTCAATTCCTGGATATCCTTGTTAACTTTCTGTCTCGTTGATCTGTCTCATGTTGACAGTGGGGTGTTAAAATCTCCCATTATTATTGTGTGGGAGTTTAAGTCCCTTTGTAGGTCACTCAGGACTTGCTTTATGAATCTGGGTGCTCCTGTGTTGGGTGCATATATATTTAGAATAGTTAGCTCCTCTTGTTGAATTGATCCCTTTACCATTATGTAATGGCTGTCTTTGTCTGTTTTGATCTTTGTTGGTTTAAAGTCTATTTTATCAGAGACTAGGATTGCAACCCCTGCCTTTTTTTGTTTTCCATTTGCTTGATAGATCTTCCTCCATCCCTTTATTTTAGTCTATGTGTGTCTCTGCACATGAGATGGCTTTCCTGAATACAGCACACTGATGGGTCCTGACTCCTTATCCAGTTTGCCAGTCTGTGTCTTTTAATTGGAGCATTTAGCCCATTTACATTTAATGTTAATATTGTTATGTGTGAATCTGATCCTGTCATTATGATGTTAGTTGGTTATTTTGCTCGTTAGTTGATGCAGTTTCTTCCTAGCCTCAATGGTCTTTACAATTTGGCATGTTTTTGCAGTGGCTGGTACTGGTTGTTCCTTTCCATGTTTAGTGCTTCCTTCTGGAGCTCTTTTAGGGCAGGCCTGGTGTTGACAAAATCACTCAGCGTTTTCTTGTCTGTAAAGTATTTTATTTCTCCTTCACTTATGAAGCTTAGTTTGGCTGGGTATGAAATTCTGGGTTGAAAATTCTTTTCTTTAAGAATGTTGAATATTGGCCCCCACTCTCTTCTGGCTTCTAGAGTTTCTGCCGAGAGATCAGCTGTTAGTCTGATGGGCTTCCCTTTGTGGGTAACCTGACCTTTCTCTCTGGCTGCCCTTAACATTTTTTCCTTCATTTCAACTTTGGTGAATCTGACAATTATGTGTCTTGGAGTTGCCCTTCTCGAGGAGTATCTTTGTCGTGTTCTCTGTATTTCCTGAATCTGAATGTTGGCCTGCCTTGCTAGATTGGGGAAGTTCTCCTGGATAATATCTTGCAGAGTGTTTTCCAACTTGGTTCCATTCTCCCCATCATTTTCAGGTACACCAATCAGACGTAGGTTTGGTCTTTTCACATAGTCCCAAATTTCTTGGAGGCTTTGTTCATTTCTTTTTATTCTTTTTTCTCTAAACTTCCCTTCTCGTTTCGTTTCATTCATTTCATCTTCCATCAGCGATACCCTTTCTTCCAGTTGATCGCATCTGCTACTGAGGCTTCTGCAATCTTCGTGTAGTTCTCGAAACTTGGCTTTCAGCTCCATCATCGCCTTTAAGCCCTTCTCTCCATTGGTTATTCTAGTTATCCATTCTTCTAATTTTTTTTTCAAAGTTTTTAACTTCTTTGCTATTGTTTTGAATTTCCTCCCATAGCTCAGAGTAGTTTGATCGTCTGAAGACTTCTTCTCTCAACTCGTCAAAGTCATCCTCCATCCAGCTTTGTTCCGTTGCTGGTGAGGAACTGCATTCCTTTGGAGGAGGAGAGGTGCTCTGCTTTTTAGAGTTTCCAGTTTTTCTGCTCTGTTTTTTCCCCATCTTTGTGGTTTTATCTACTTTTGGTCTTTGATGATGGTGATGTACAGATGGGTTTTTGGTGTGGATGTGCTTTCTGTTTGTTAGTTTTCCTTCTACCAGACAGGACCCTCAGCTGCAGGTCTGTTGGAGTTTGCTAGAGGTCCACTCCAGACCCTGTTTGGCTGGGTGTCAGCAGCAGTGGCTGCAGAACAGCAGATTTTCATGAGACCACAAATTCAGCCGTCTGATAGTTCTTCTGGAAGTTTTGTCTCAGAGGAGTACCCGGCTGAGTGAGGTGTCAGTCTGTCCCTACTGGGGGGGTGCCTCCCAGTTAGGCTGCTCAGGGGTGAGGGACCCACTTTAGGAGGCAGTCTGTCAGTTCTCAGATCTCCAGCTGTGTGCTGGGAGAACCACTACTCTCTTCAAAGCTGTCAGTCAGACAGGGACATTTAAGTCTGAGGAGGTTCCTGCTGACTTTTTGTTTGTCTGTGCCCTGACCCCAGAGGTGGAGCCTACAGAGGCAGGCAGGCCTCCTTGAGCTGTGGTGGGCTCCACCCAGTTCGAGCTTCCTGGCTGCTTTGTTTACCTAAGCAAGCCTGGGCAATGGCGGGCACCCCTCCCCCAGCCTCACTGCCGCCTTGCAGCTTGATCTCAGACTGCTGTGCTAGCAATCAGCGAGACTCCGTGGGCATAGGACCCTCCGAGCCAGGTGCAGGACACAATCTCCTAGTGTGCCGTTTTCCAGGCCCATTGGAAAAGCGCAGTATTAGGGTGGGACTGACCCGATATTCCAGGTGCTGTCTGTTACCCCTTTCTTTGACTAGGAAAGGGAACTCCCTGACCCCTTGCGCTTCCCGAGTGAGGCAATGCCTCGCCCTGCTTCGGCTCGCGCACAGTGCGCTTCACCGACTGTCCTGCACCCACTGTTTGGCACTCCCTAGTGAGATGAAACCGGTACCTCAAACAGAAATGCAGAAATCACCCGTCTTCTGTGTCGCTCAGGCTGGGAGATGTAGACCGGAGCTGTTCCTATTCGGCCATCTTGGCTCCACCCCAAATGTGGAATTCTCAACAGGGCAGTGATCAAAAATTAGCTAATCAAATTAATGATTTAAGATAGTCTGTTATTTGGCTTGGAGATCAACTAATGAGTCTTGAACATCCCATGCAAATGCAGTGCGACTGGAATACTTCTGATTTCTGTATCACACCATATTCCTACAACAAGACTGATCATTCATGGGAAATGGTCAAAGGACACCTTCTGGGTAGGGAAGATAATTTATCCTTGGACTTAACTAAATTAAAGAAACAAATTTTTGAAGCCTCTCAAGTTCATTTACCCATTGTGCCTGGAGCTGAGGCGTTAAATCAGGTGGCAGAAAGTCTTTCTGGACTAAACCCCACGACTTGGATTAAGTCTATTGGGGGCTCCACTGTAGTGCATTTTGAAATCATGTTTCTCTGCTTAATCGGCTTGTTTTTAGTGTGCCAGACCAGTCAAAGAATCTTGCGTCAAAACCAAGAGAATGAGGAAGACTTCATTGCCATGGCACATTTATATAAAAATAAAGGGAGAGGTGTTGTGGGAAGTCAAGGACCCCGTATTGAGGGACCAGCTGGAGCCGTGGTAGAAGAACATAAGTTGTGAAGATTTCATGGACACTTATCAGTTCCCAAATAATACTTTTATAATTTCTTATGCCTGTCTTTTTTTAAATTTTATTATTATTACACTTTAAGTTTTAGGTTACATGTGTAGAATGTGCAGGTTTGTTACGTATGTATACATAAGCTGAGGATGTACGTCACCTCAGGACCACTGTGCTAATTGTGTTAACTGTACAAATTGTAAAACATGTGTGTTTGAAAAATATGAAATCAGTACACCTTGACAAAGAACAGAATAACAGCGATTTTTAGGGAACAAGGGAAGACAACCATAAGGTCTGACTGCCTATGGGGTTGGGCAAAAAGAGCCATATTTTTCTTCTTGCAGAGAGCCTATAAATGGACTGCAAGTAGGGAAGATATTGCTAAATTCTTTTCCTAGCAATGAATATTAATATTAATACCCTGGGAAAGGAATGCATTGCTGGGTGTGGTGGGTCATGCCTGTAATCCCAGCACTTTGGGAGGCCAAGGCAGGTGGATTACCTGAGGTCAGGAGTTCAAGACCAGCCTGGCCAACGTGGTGAAACTCCATCCCTACTTGCTACCAAAAAATACAAAAATTGGTGGGGTGTGGTGGCGTGTGCCTATAGTCCCAGCTACTGGAGAGGCTGAGGTGGGAGAATTGCTCCTGTCATGTAGGAGCTGAAGCTGCCATCCACAGAGAATTGCTTGAACCCAGGAGGTGGAGGTTTCAGTGAGCCAAGATCACACCATGGCACTCCAGCCTGGGCAACAGAATGAGACCCTGTCAAAAAAAAAAAAAAAAAAAGTCAGGCATGTATTGCAGTGGGGAAGGAAGATGGTCGAGATTGAAAGAAGACCTTAGCAGCGGGAGAGTGGTTCTTGGCACATTCAAGGAACAGCAACAAGGCGGCCGTGGCCAGAGCTGAGTGAGCTGGTGGAGAAATGGTAGGAATCAGGGCCAGAGAGGCTGAGGCGCAGATTACACCAGTGTTTTTCTAAGTGATGGGAGAAACTTTAGATTTTATTCTGAGTGACACAGGAAAGCACTGGGACGTTTTGAGCCATGAGGGACATCATCTAGCTTACAATTTTAAAGGATAGTTCTGATTTTAGGGGCAAGATGGAGCAAGGAGATTGATTAGGAGGCTGTTGCAAAAGTCTCAGAGGGAGAAGCTGGTAGCTTAGACCAAGGTGAGAGCAATGGAGTTGGTGAGAGGTGATAAATTAGGGTCTTAGTTTTAAGGTGGAGATAACACAAGCTTTGCTGACTGGTTGGATGTTGGCCTGAGAGGAAAAGAGAACTCAAGAAGAACTCCAGATATTTGGCCTGAAATGGGAAGACTGAGGGAGATGCAGTTTTTCTGAGAGATTAGGGTGGAACTCAAGTGTTCAGTTTTGCTCATATTTAAAGATTCCCGTTAGACCTTTAAGGGGAGATGTCGAATTTAGATTTAGTTAAAGATTCCCATTAGAACTTGAAGGGGAGATGTTGAGCTGTGGTTAGAGGAACAGGTCAGAGCTAGAAATACAAATTTGGTGGTTTCTGGTTGCAAGTAGTGTTTAAAGCCAAGACATGTGTGAGCTCCTCGAGGGAGTAAGAGTGACAGAAGAGGTGTGAGGATTGAGGACTGGGGCATTCCCACATGTGAAGGTGTGGAGGACGAGGTGCCAGCAAGGGAGGTAAGAAAGGGTGGATGAAGGAGGAGAATTAAGTGAAGAAAGTGTTTCAAGGAGGAGGGAGTAGTCACCTGCTGTGATGCTGCTAGGAGACCGAGAGGCTGCTCCTCCAAGAAGTCTGCTCTAGCCCCTCAAAGTGGACCCTTGGCTTTTTCCTGCAGTCCTGCACATCCACTGCTGATTCTCTGTATTGTAGTTATCTTCTGTCACATCCATCTCCCCCTCTGTACCCCAAGTTCCTTGAAGTTTGTGTCTTGTTAAAGACACTGAGCTCATGCCATGCATATAGTGGTGTTAACAAAATTCACAAAACACAGGACTCAACCAAGGGGATGTGCACCTCCCCCCCGCACCAATCCCATGTACTGCCCAAACCTCCAGATTTGGTTCAAATAGCTGAGGTTCTCTATTTTTTTTTTTTTTACCTTCCAGGGGCCTGAAGACTCTTTTAAGCCTTCCTTTTATAGTAGCCAATGCCCCCACCAACAATCCTCTCCCTTATCATGCTGAACACTCTGGGACTATTTCCTCTGGCCAAGCTAGCTAGGTACCAGGAAATAGGGCTGCAGAATTGTGGAGATACATTTATACATTGTCTGTCTTGGTGGTGACCTGTTGAATTCTGAGGGGGTAGGAGAGAGGGCGGGGAGAGAGAGAGAGAGGAAGAGAAGGAAAGGGGAGGGGAGGGGAGAGGAAGGGAGGGGAGAGGACAGGACAGGAGAGGAGAGGAGAGGGAGAAAGGAGAGAAAGGAGAGCAGATCAGGAAAGGAAGAGGGAAAGAGACCCAAGACAGGGGTAGTGGCTCAGTATAAAAGAGGCGACCTTAGGAAAATTAGCTTTTTTTCCTCTGGCATCTCAGAAACTTGGGGCAGAAAAATGGTTTGGCTTAACACTTTCATTTTACAAAAGGAAAATTGAGGCTCAGAGAAGTGAGTGACTTATGATTTTAGAGGTGGCTGTGTGGCAGTGCTGGCCTAGAATGCATCCCTTGTGTCTCCCAGTTCAGTGTCCTCTTTATAACCTGGTGGTGACTTTGGGGAAAGGAATAGTTGTATTCCTCTTAGACGAATATCTTCTGCTTATTCAGTAATACCTGGAACTGATTTAAAAAACAGCCTTCTTGTCCACAAATGAGGCTAAAACTGCAAATGATTGAGAGAGAACAAAGGTGGGGCTGCTTCTCTGCTAAGGATTAATTGACAGCGATTCCTTAAGAGAGGGGTAGGGGATCAGGAGTTAGGAAAGGGAATGCTAGAGTTGTGGAATTCAAACTGAAATTGAGTGAGAGGCACAAATTTGCTATTTGCTTTCTGAGCATGAATGGACCGATTTCATGATGAATCAACCTGACTGCACACCCTTGAGAAGGCAGAAGAAAGCCACAGTGGCTCAGTTTTCATCCCACCAATGAGAGAATGAGGCCTGAATCTCAATTCTGCTTCTATAAGGGGCCAAATGATCTGCCTAGAAAGGCTCAGGTTAGTGCAGTCCGAGTGTGACCACGTAGGATCTGAGTGGGGCCATTCTCCTTCTGGGGACTGCCTGGGCAGCACCTGTCTTGCCCTGTTGGCCACTGGTGGTGGGGGTGGGAGGTGGGGCATATTCCAGGCCTTACTGGGATCTTTGGAGCTGGGTGGTCATGAGGTTCAGCAGTGGGCTTGGTGCTCAGGTCTATGAGCTGAGCGTTCCTGGGTTTGCTCAAGTCTTGGGGCTTTGCCAGGTTCTGTCTCACTTAGCTCTTTCTAACAGTGCTAATTTCCAAACCCAGTCACTTCCACAAAGAGCCTGGCAGCCTCACTTCCTTTCTCAGTGAAGGTTTAATAGCAGAGCCCTGAAACAGGTCTCGTTGCTAAGCCTTCATTATTTCCACAACATATACTACAGGACTCCTACTAATATACTGTGACGCATTGTCCTCATTAAATCTAAACGACTCATGTCAAATTAAATGAGCAGAGAACATTGGGTTAGCCAGGGCTCTGGCTTGCAATTACATGTTTGTTTACTTGTTAATTGTCCAAGTTTAATAATTTTAGTAGCCCTTTCTTCTCGTCAATACAAATTACTGATGCCTCGGACTTGGTTTTCTGGGGAGCCCAGACTGGGAGGCAGGATACTGATGATCAGTCCTACTGTGCTATATTGTACAAGACATTGAACCCTGTGCTGAGCCTCTCCTGGAGTACAGGGGCATGATCATCACCACCCACCCACTTCTCCAGGATGCTGCAGGGCTTCCATAAAGTGGCAACATCCAAAGGGCCCTAAGTGTGCTCCTCTCTGGAAGAGCTTTGGTCCAAAGATAAGTGTTCAGTTCAGGGGTCTAGCAGGGATTTGAAGGCTGGTGTATCCATCAGGGTTCTGCCAGAGAAATAGAACCAGTAGAATTTATTGCAAGGGATTTACTTACGCAATTATGGGGTTGGCTAGGCAAGTGAAAGCCACAGGGCAAGCTGTCAGGAAGGGCAGGCTGGAAACTCTCACATAGGAGCTGAAGCTGCCGTCCACAGGCACAATTTCTTTCTCCTCAGGGAAGCCTCATTTCTGCTCAGTTCTTTAGCTTGCAATGGATTGGACTATGTACACCAAGATTATTGAGGATAATATTCTTCTCTTAAAGTCAACTGACTGTAGATGTTAACCACATCTACAAAGTACCCTCACAAGAACACATACCTTAGTGCTATTTGCATAACTGGGTACTATAGCCTGGTTAAGTTGACACACAAAACTAACCATCACAACTCCAATCTAGAGACAGCCATTCCATTTAGCACTATTGCCTGTGCTTGGCTCAGTTGGTGCTAGAAAGTCCATGGGGTTCAGTTCAATTTTAAGAGGAATATTTTCTTCCAAACATTTCATTCATTTACATTTTCATCAGACATATTTGGAGCACTTGCTAGGGGCCAGGCACTGCACTAGGAACTAGAGGTACATGTGTGAGTAAGCTGTGGTTAGTCTGTGCTGCAGGGGAGCTCAAAGTCTGGTGAGTGAAATGAGCACATACACAGACGACAATGTGGTGAGTGCCACAAGAGTGCTACGCACATGGCTTTCAAGGAGCCCAGCCCTGGGAAGTCAGAGGAGGCTTCCAGGAGGAGGCAATGCCTGGTTATGAATGGATAGGGAAAGTAGAGGAAGCAGTAGGAAGGAGATGTTGGGAAATTTGGCATTTCAAGCAGAGTGGACACACAACTCCACAAAGGCACGAAGGTGAGGAATGCCACAGATTTGTAGGGGATTGTAAGCAGGTCTGTGAGCCTGGAGTGAGGACTGTTGATGGTGGAGGCTAGTGAGGCTGGGAAGGTGGTGCTGCATCCTGAAAAGCCTCATAGAGGAGTTTGGACTTATCCGTAGATGATGGGGAGCAATGTGATCACCTCTGCATTTAAAAGGGCCTCTTGAGTGGGGGCGGGGCTCATGCCTGTAATCCCAGCACTTTGGGAGGCTACAGTGAGAGCATCACTGGAGCCCAGGATTTGAGACCAGCCTGAGCAACATAGGGAGATCTCGTCTTTACAAAAAATATAAAAA
This sequence comes from Symphalangus syndactylus, assembly GCF_028878055.3. Classification (NCBI taxonomy): domain Eukaryota; kingdom Metazoa; phylum Chordata; class Mammalia; order Primates; family Hylobatidae; genus Symphalangus; species Symphalangus syndactylus. Next base: position 41,531,433 of record NC_072434.2, on the reverse strand, counting down.
ATAGCTGGGCATGGTGGCATGCTCCTGTTGTCCCAGTTACTTGGGAGGCTGAAGCAGGTGGATCCTTTGAGCCCAGGAAGTCAATACTGCAGTGAGCTATGACGGCACCACTGCACTCTAGCTGGGACACTTAGTGAGACCCTGTCTCAAAAAAACAAAAAGCAAAAAAAACAGAAAGAAATAAAAAGAAAAAATGGTCCTCTCTAGAGTACGAGGGGAGGATGAGATTATGGGACAAGACTTGGGAGAAGAAGGCCCATTAAAGTCTAAAGACGCAGAGTCAGGCCAGAGCAACGATTTAAGGATTGGAGAGAAGGCACCCAGAATTATTTGGGAGGTGAAGTCCACAGAACTGAGTGGTTGGTTGGTCCCATGGGTGTGTAAGGAGAGGCAAGAATAAAAGATGGCACTAGTGACCCAGATAGAGAAAATGGGTAAGGCAGAGACCATAGAAGGCAATGATGAGCTCAGCTGGGGATATATTGAGTTTGAAGTGTCTGAGGGACACATAGCTGCCAGCTGGCACCTTGACATATGGATGTAGGGCTCAAGGAAAAGTTGTGGGCTGGGTATTGGGATATAAGATGTTTGGGAGCCATTAGAAATAGTGATGATCCAAAGTGTGGAGTAGTTAAGATCATATAGAAACAACCCCCTGAGACAGACATTGTGTCCAATTCACAGATGCGGAAACTGAGGCTCCGAGATTGAGTAGCTTGCCTAAGTTTACACACCTGATATTTCCCTCTGGTTTCGTCCCTCCTCAGAGCACACCTCCAGTGGTGTCCATCACAATGTGTGTCTACAGTCTCTTATCTGCCTGCCTGCCCTAACAAACTCTGAGCCCATGAGCACGCAGTTGCTTCAGGGTGGGTGGGTGATGGCCCTGTGTGTAGAAGCTCGTCACAGGAGCCCACTGCTATGAGAGAATATCTTCCACTGTTAACTGATGCCTGGGTTTCTACAATTTGGAATTTATTCTTTTTCTGGAAGTAATTTTCTTTTTAAATTTTTTATTAATTAAAAAAATTTTAGACTAATTGACAAAGATTGTGTATATTCAAGGTGTACAAGTAATGATTTGATGTACATATATTGTATAGTGATTATCACAACCAAATGAATGAACACACCCATCACCACCTACACTGTACATTAGATCCTCAGGATTTACTCATCTTAGAACTTGCAGTTTTGTACCCTTTCATCAACACTGCCCTATTTTCCCCACCCCTAGCCCCTGGCAACCACTGTTCTAGCTTCTGCTTCTATGAGTTCAACTTTTTTAGATTCTACATATAAATAAGATAATATGGTATTTGTCTTTCTGTATCTGACTAATTTAACTTAGCATAATGTCTGGCAGGTTGAGCACCTGAAATTTATTCTTTGGGTTTAAGGCTCCTATTTTGTGAAAAAGGCAAAATGGCCATGGGAAGCGAATTTGCCACATGTGGTCATTTTCTTTCTTTCTTATTATTATTATACTTTTAAGTTTTAGGGTACATGTGCACAACGTGCAGGTTTGTTACATATGTATCCATGTGCCATGTTGGTGTGCTGCACCCATTAACTCATCATTTAGCATTAGGTATATCTCCTAATGCTGTCCCTCCCCCCTCCCCCCTCCCCCCTCCCCCCTCCCCCCTCCCCCCTCCCCCCACCCCACAACAGTCCCCGGAGTGTGATGTTCCCCTTCCTGTGTCCATGTGTTCTCATTGTTCAATTCCCACCTGTGAGTGAGAACATGCGGTGTTTGGTTTTTTGTCCTTGCGAGGCACTATTCACATGTGGTCATTTTCACCAACTTGTGAATGCATTGACTAGGTTAGCACTTTTTCCACTGGTGCAGCCCTGTCTCACAGTGGAAGGGACTGAGATTCTGGGAGGTCATGCAGCTCGTAGGTGGCAGAGCTGGGTCTGGAACCACACCCTTTACATTCCAGTTATGTTTTCCCCTTCGTGTGATACCCCGAGGACTGGCTTTGGTTGGGTGAGTAAGGGAGCACATGTGCAGTTCTGGGTACCTGGGATGAGGAGGTGGTGTGGGAGATCCTCGGGCAGGAACCCTCCTCAAGCAGGGAAGGAGTCCTAGGGGAAGGGGCCCAGGCTGTTACCACTACAGCACACAGGGAGCACCTCCCTCTCACCTGGTTATTGTCAGAGTGAACACCCTACCCTTGTACCTCGAGGTGGTGTTCAGAAAACAACCCAGGCTGTCTTTAACCAGTTAGCATAATTTAGAACAAGCATGAAAAAGAGAGAAAGAAAAGGTGAGCAAGGGAGAGTTTGCCCAGGAGACAGACAGGGCAGCCTCTGGATGGTTTTCCCTGAGGCTGAGCGGTTGTCCAGGTCTACCTGGAGCCGGGAGCTGCAGTGGACACTTTGGTGGCTAAGGAGCCCCACAGGTGTGAGAAGACTCTGGCCTGACCACAGTGTTCAGTGTGTCCTGCTCTGCACCAACCATTCGGGAATATGTTAGCTACAACTCAGTGCACTTTGCACAAAGGCAAAAAGATGTACACGGGATCCTAGAATGTTAGTTGCTATAGCAACATCTGCCTTTATTATCACCTAAATCCATTCACCATGTAAATATAGTAACTATTTGACTTCCCCACCCCCAGTCCACTTGGTAGGATCAAAAAAAATTGTGACAACTGGAAAAAAACCCCAACAAACAGAAGCGTGTGTGTGTGTGCGTGTGTGTGTGTGTGTTTAGCAGGCTTTCAGAGGACAAAAGAGGATGAGGACATTTGTGGGGTGTGTAGATATTCATAGATTCCAAGTTCTTGGATGTAAGGCTGCTCCTTACAACCAAGGCAGGAAGATGAATTCCTAGAAGGAATGGGCCAGATTGCCACATGGAAAGTTGAGTGATGAGGAATGAGGTAGGTGAGGTGCAGAAGAGGGGAATGATTTCACAATGGGAAGAATTCTAGTTTGTAATCAGACAGACCTGGGCGCAAGTCTTGGCATCATTGCTTACCACCTGAGTAACACTGGACCACCCAATCACCTGAGCCTCAGTTTCCTCAACTGAAAGTGGGAAAACCATATCCCACAACCTGTTTCAGCAACTTGGTCTTCTTCCAGGAGGCCTCGGTACCCGTGGGCCTGAGCTAGAGATGTGCTCACCAGCAGGAGTTTGTTTCCTGTGCTCCAGTGCAGTTCCCTGGAGCGGCAGGTGAAAAGGGTCAGTGCCTGGCAGGGGTTGGTGAGAATGATCATCGTGCCAGTCTGAATAAAGGGGCCAGGCTAGCTGGAGAAAGCAGGGCATGGGACAGTACAGGGCAGGACACTGCAGGGCAAAATAGGCAGTGGAAGCTGGAGGTTCCTACCAGTGGACATTCCATGGGTCGTTTTTTCTTTTGAAGACCCAGTTTCCACAGATGGATGTATTAACTAGGATTAGACAGGGGTGAGGAATGAAACCATGGGCAGAAACTCAGCATCCAGCAGCCACTTATGGAGAGCCTGCTGTGATCCAGGCACAGTGCTGGGAACTAGGATGTGAAGGTGGACAGATACAGGCCTGCTGAGGCCAGGGGAACCACTGCTACCCAAAGGACAGAAATTTTCTTCTCATACCCATCCTGTGCTCCATTTCCTTTCTTCCTTGGAACCCTTATAGCAAAAGCAAACACTTGCTTTGCACTCACTCCTTGCCAGGCACTGTTCTAAGTGCTTTACACACATTAATTCACTTAACCCTTGCAATAATTTCCTAAGGAAGGAACTAATATTATCCCACTTTACAGATGAGTAAACTGAGGCACATAGAGTGACATGTGCAGGAGCAGTGCGAGCCATAAGGTACTGGCTCTAAGAGTGACACTCAATCCGATAGCTTCTTTTTCTATAATTCTCATGAGAAAATATACATAAAGCACTTAGCCTGCACCTGGCCACACTAAGTGCTCAGCATATGTTGGCTATTAGTTCTGTGGATATTACTGTCTGATGGAACTATTGTCAGGCTCATGAAATTCAATCTTTTCTCCTCTTTTTAGAAATGGCACTCAATGTGCTTCATTAAAATTCTGATCGAGGCTCGATATGTTTTTAAAACCTATTTTAGAGTATGCTCTGGTTATCTACTGCTGCCTAATAAACTGCCCTCAAATTTATTGTCCTCGCAGACTCTGTGAATCAGCAGTTCAACAGTACACAGTGGGGATGACTTGTTTCTGTTTCAGGATGTCTGGTGCCTTAGCCGAGAAGATATAACAACTGGGAGTGACTTGAAAGGTGGGGTTCTGGAAATATTTGGTGGCTATTCACATGCATGTCTGGATAGCCGCAAGACTGAGCTTAGCTGGGACTGTAGATTGGAATGCCTCCATATACCTACCTCTCCCTGGGCCTGGGTCCCCAGGGTAGTCAGATTTCTTTTGTACATGGTAGCTCAGAGCTCCAAGTGCAAGTGTTCCAGCAACCAAGGAAAAGCTGCATGGCCTGATGACCCAGCCTTCAGAATACTCTAGGTTGGAGAGGTCACAATTCCATTAATATCCAAAGGGAAGAGATATAGACTCTAATGGGAAGAGTATCAAAGGATATATCTGATTATCGAAGATTTAGGAGGTTTGTTCACTATATAGAGAAATGAAACTCAAAGATTAAGCCAAATACATGGTTAACATAATGTGGATAATTTGCTTTTGTCAACATTTCCTTTAAAAATATTTTTTAAAAAATTGCTTGACAAAAAGAATATACTATAAATGATATAGGTAATATTTCTCAAGTTATATTTCTTAGCTATTCCTAGAGTCATCCTATAAAACAAAAAGGAGACAAACAAAGTTTCTGTGGTCAAATAAGTTCAGAAAATGCTGCATTCTATACATCTAACTCCCTCTTGGAAAGTCATAATGCATATTAACACATCAAGGCCTCTGAGAATCCTGCAGCAAATAAATATTTATCTTCTGTCAGAGTTTAGATTTTCCTAAAGCTTATTTGAGCAAATAAACTTAAAATTTTTCTTTTTGGGCTGTAATAGCTGTTAAAAATCTTGCTGAACCAATGTCCCTTGAGCTCTTGTTAAGAAACGTTATCTAGGCTCTAGATTCCAGAGCAAACTTTTCCAGAACAAGCCCCAAAGTATTATTCAAGAACGTTTTCAATCATTGCACATAATTTTCAGAGCTTGACTTGAGCATTTGCACCAGACCAATAAAATCATAATCTATGAGGTGGGGCCTGAGCACTGGAATTTTTGAAAAGCACATCAGGTAGTTTTTTTTTTTTTAATTATTATACTTTACGTTCTGGGATACATGTGCACAACATGCAGATTTGTTACATAGGTATACATGTGCCATGTTGGTTTGCTGCACCCATCAACTCGTCATTTACATTAAGTATTTCTCCTAATGCTATCCCTCCCCCAGGCCCCCACCCCTCAACAGGCCCCAGTGTGTGATGTTCCCCGCCCTGTGTCCATGTGTTCTCATTGTTCAGCTCCCACTTATGAGTGAGAACATGTGGTATTTGGTTTTCTCTTCTTGTGTTACTTTGCTGAGAGTGATGGTTGCCAGTTTCATCCATGTCCCTGCGAAGGACATGAACTCATCCTTTTTTATGGCTGCATAGTATTCCATGGTATATCTGTGCCACATTTTCTTTATCCAGTCTATCATTGATGGGCATTTGGGTTGGTTCCAAGCCTTTGCTGTTGTGAACAGTGCTGCAATAAACATACGTGTGCATGTGTCTTTCTAGTAGAATGATTTATAATCCTTCAGGTATATACCCAGTAATGGGATTGCTGGGTCAAATGGTATTTCTAGTTCTAAATCCTTGAGGAATCGCCACACTGTCTTCCACAATGGTTGAACTAGTTTATAGTCCCACCAATAGTGTAAAAGTGTTCCTATTTCTCCACATCCTCTCCAGCATCTGTTTTTTCCTGACTTTTTAATGATGGCCATTCTAACTGGTGTGAGATGGTATCTTATTGTGGTTTTGATTTGCATTTCTCTAATGACCAGTGATAATGAGCTTTTTTCATATGTTCGTTGGCTGCATAAATGTCTTCTTTGGTGAAGTGTCTGTTCATATCCTTTGCCCACTTTCTGATGGGGTTGTTTGTTTTTTTCTTGTAAATTTGTTTAAGTTATTTGTAGATTCTGGATATTAGCCCTTTGTCAGATGGATAGATTGCAAAAATTTTCTCCCAATCTGTAGGCTGCCTGTTCACTCTGCTGATAGTTTCTTTTGCTGTGCAGAAGCTCTTTAGTTTAATTAGATCTCATTTGTCTATTTTGGCTTTTGTTGCCATTGCTTTTGATGTTTCAGTCATGAAGTCTTTGCCCTTGCCTATGTCCTGAATGGCATTGCCTAGGTTTTCTTCTAGGGATTTTATGGTTTTAGGTCTTACATTTAAGTCTTTAATTCATCTTGAGTTAATTTTTGTATGAGGTGTAAGGATGGGATCCAGTTTCAGTTTTCTGCATATGGCTGGCCAGTTTTCCCAGCACCATTTATTAAATAGGGAATCCTTTCCCCCATTGCTTGTTTTGGTCAGGTTTGTCAAAGATCAGATGGTTGTAGATGTGTGGTGTTATTTCTGAGGTCTCTGTTCTGTTCCATTGGTCTATATATCTGTTTTGGTAACAGTACCATGCTGTTTTGGTTACTGTAGCCTCGTAGTATAATTTGAAGTCAGATAGCGTGATGCCTCCAGCTTTGTTCTTTTTGCTTAGGATTGTCTTGGCTATATGGACTCTTTTTTGGTTCCATATGAACTTTAAAGTAGTTTTTTTCCAATTCTGTGAAGAAAGTCAGTGGTATTGATGGGGATAGTATTGAATCTATAAATTACTTTGGGCAGTATGGCAATTTTCACAATAATGATTCTTCCTATCCATGAGCATGGAGTGTTCTTCCATTTGTTTGTGTCCTCTTTTATTTCATTGAGCAGTGGTTTGTAGTTCTCCTTGAAGAGGTACTTTACATCCCTTGTAAGTTGTATTCCTAGGTATTTTATTCTCTTTGTAGCAATTGTGAATGGGAGTTCACTCATAATTTGGCTCTCTGTTTGTCTGTTATTGGTGTAGAAATGCCTGTGATTTTTGCACATTGATTTTGTATCCTGAGACTTTGCTGAAGTTGCTTATCAGGTTAAGGAGATTTTGGGCTTAGATGATGGGGTTCTCTAAATATACAATCATGTCATCTGCAAACAGAGGCAATTTGACTTCCTGTCTTCCTATTTGAATACCCTTTATTTCTTTCTGTTGCCTGATTGCCATGGCCAGAACTTCCAATACTATGTTGAATAGGAGTGGTGAGAGAGGGCATCCTTGTCTTGTGCTGGTTTTCAAAGGGAATGCTTCCAGTTTTTGCCCATTCAGTATGATATTGGCTGTGGGTTTGTCATAAATTATTTGAGATACATTCCATCTTATTGTTTTGAGATATGTTCCATCAATACCTAGTTTATTGAGACTTTTTAGCATGAAGGCTGTTGAATTTTTTCAAAAGCCTTTTCTGCATATATTGAGATAATCATGTGGTTTTTGTCTTTGGTTCTGTTTATATGCTGGATTACATTTATTGATTTGTGTATGTTGAACCAGCCTTGCATCCCAGGGATGAAGCCAACTTGATCATGGTAGATAAGCTTTTTGATATGCTGCTCGGTTTGGTTTGCCAGTATTTTACTGAGGATTTTCACATCAATGTTTATCAGGTATATTGGCCTAAAGTTTTCTTTTTTTGTTGTGTTTCTGCCAGGTTTTGGTATCAGGATGATGCTGGCCTCATAAAATGAGTAAGGAGGATTCCCTCTTTTTCTATTGATTGGAATATTTTCAGAAGAAATGGTACCAGCTCCTCTTTGTACCTCTGGTAGAATTTGGCTGTGAATCCATCTGGTCCTGTAGTTTTTTTTTTTTTTTTTTTTGGTTGGTAGGCTATTAATTATTGCCTCAATTTCAGAACCTGTTATTGGTCTATTCAGAGATTCAACTTCTTCCTGGTTTAGTCTTAGGAGGGTATATGTGTCCAGGAATTTATCAATTTTTTCTAGATTTTCTAGTTTATTTGCATAGAGGTGTTTATAGTATTCTCTGATGGTAGGTTGTATTTCTGTGGGATTGGTGGTGATATCCCCTTTATCATTTTTTATTGCATCTATTTGATTCTTCTCTCTTTTCTTCTTTATTAGCCTGGCTAGTGGTCTATCTATTTTGTTGATCGTTTCAAAAAACCAGATCCTGGATTCACTGATATTTTGAAGGGTTTTTCGTGTCTCTCTCTCCTTCAGTTCTGCTCTGCTGTTAGTTATTTGTTGTCTTCTGCTAGCTTTTGAATGTGTTTGCTCCTGCTTCTCTAGTTCTTTTAATTTTGATGTTAGGGTATCAATTTTAGATCTTTCCTGCTTTCTCTTGTGGGCCTTTAGTGCTATAAATTTCCCTCTACACACTGCTTTAAATGTGTCCCAGAGATTCTGGTATTTTGTGTCATTGTTTTCATTGGTTTCAAAGAACATCTTTATTTCTGCCTTTATTTCCTTATTTACCCAGTAGTCATTCAGGAGCAGCAGTTTCCATGTAGTTGTGCAGTTTTGAGTGAGTTTCTTAATTCTGAGTTCTAATTTGATTGCACTGTGGTCTGAGACACAGTTTGTTGTGATTTCTGTTCTTTTACATTTGCTGAGGAGTGTTTTACTTCCAATTATGTGGTCAATTTTAGAATAAGTGCGATGTGGTGCTGAGAAGAATGTATATTCTGTTGATTTGGGGTGGAGAGTTCTGTAGATGTCTATTAGGTCCACTTGGTCCATAGCTGAGTTCAAGTCCTGGATATCCTTAGTAATTTTCTGTCTCATTGATCTGTCTAATATTGGCAGTGGGGTGTTAAAATCTCACACTATTATCATGTGGGAGTCTAAGTCTCTTTGTAGGTCTCTAAGAACTTGCTTTATGAATCTGGGTGCTCCTGTATTGGGTGCATATATATTTAGGATAGTTAGCTCTTCTTGTTGCATTGATCCCTTTACCATTATGTGATGGACTTCTGTGTCTCTTTTGATCTTTGTTGGTTTAAAGTCTGTTTCATCAGAGACTAGGATTGTAACCCCTGGTTTTTTTTTTTGCTTTCCATTTGCTTGGTAGATCTTCCTCCCTCCATTTATTTTGAGCCTATATGTGTCTCTGCATGTGAGATGGGTCTCCTTAATACACTCAACCGATGGGTCTTGACTCTTTATCCAATTTGCCAGTCTGTGTCTTTTAAGTGGGGCATTTAGCCCACTTACATTTAAGGTTAATATTGTTATGTGTGAATTTGATCCTGTCATTATGAGGCTAGCTGGTTATTTTGCCCGTTAGTTGATGCAGTTTCTTCATAGCGTCGATGGTGTTTACAATTCGGCATTTTTTTGCAGTGGCTGGTACTGGTTGATTCTTTCCATGTTTAGTGCTTCCTTCAGGGGCTCTTGTAAGGCAGGCCTGGTTGTGACAAAATCTCTCAGCATTTGCTTGTCTGTAAAGGCTTTTATTTCTCCTTCACTTATGAAACTTAGTTTGGCTGGATATGAAATTCTGGGTTGAAAATTCTTTAGGAATGTTGAATATTGACCCTCATTCTCTTCTGGCTTGTAGGGTTTCTGCTGAGGTATCCACTGTTAGTCTGATGGGCTTCCCATTGTGGGTAACCCAACCTTTCTCTCTGGCTGCCCTTAACATTTTTCCCTTCATTTCAACCTTGGTGAATCTGATGATTGTGTGTCTTGGGGTTGCTCATCTCGAGGAATATCTTTGTGGTGTTCTCTGTATTTCCTGAATTTGAATGTTGGCCTGCCTTGCTATGTTGGGGAAGTTCTCCTGGATAATATCCTGAAGAGTGTTTTCCAACTTGATTCCATTCTCCCTGTCACTTTCAGGTACACCAATCAAACATGGATTTGGTCTTTTCACATAGTCCCATATTTCTTGGAGGCTTTGTTCATTTCTTTTCACTCTTTTTTCTCTAATCTTGTCTTCTCGCTTTATTTCATTAAATTGATCTTTAGTCACTGATATCCTTTCTCCTGCATGATCAATTTGGCTATTGAAGCTTGTGTATGCTTCACGAAGTTCTCATGCTGTGTTTTTCAGCTCCATCAGGTCATTTATGTTCTTCTCTACACTGGTTATTCTAGTTAACAATTCATGTAACCTCTTTTCAAGGTTCTTAGCTTCCTTTAGTTGGGTTAGAACATGCTCCTCAGTTCAGGTAGTTTTAACATGCAATCAGGTTGAGAACCATGGACTTAGACTATTATTTCAGAGAATGGCTGTTTGTTCTTGGGAGGCTGTGCACTTAGCTCAACAGTTTCTTGCTGGAGAGTTAGAAGAACAAAGAGGCAAATTCGTCAACTATTACTGAAGTAGGAATTACAAAACAGACTGATTACTGAAGTGGGAATCACAAAAGTGCCCAGACAATCATTGCCCAGGCATTGTGGCTCATGCCTGTAATTCCAGCACTTTGGGAGGCCAAAGAGGGAGGATTGCTTGAGCCTGGGGGTTCAAGACCAGCTTGGGCAATAAAGCAAAATTTAAAATATTAGCCAGGTGTGGTGGCATGCACCTGTAGTCTCAGCTGCTTGGGAGGCTGAGGCAGGAGGCAGGAGGATTGTTAAAGCCTGGGAGATAGAGGCTGCAGTGAGCCGTGATTGCACCATTGCATTTCAGCCTGGGCCACAGAGCAAGACCCTGTCTCAAAACAAAACAAAACAAAACAAAACAAAACAAACAAACAAACAAAAACAGAGAGAGAGATCAGATGTGTGATGTCCATATTTACCCTGTTCTGCTCTGTGGGTCTTGGATTGCCAACCGCTGACCTTTGCCCATTTCCTCCAGATTGCATTGTCAAAGCCATTGTTGACTATTCTGCTGAAGTCTCTTCTCCTCCTTCCCCTTCTGCCCTTCCTCCCTTGAAAAACAGGACCTTATTCTGGAATGGTTACTCAAATTGAGGGTCATGTGCTACTCAGAGAGGGAGACCCTCTGTTATAGATTGGAAGAGCGCTTTTCAAAACTAGTGTGCAGATTCAAAGGAGGTGGTTAGAAAAGAGGGAAGACATGGGGATTGGGGAGCAGAGATAGGACTGGGATGTATCAATGAAAGAAACCTTCTTCCCATCCGTGGGAGTTCCATGAAGAACTTATGCTTTAGCTTGCTCATCCCATAGGCTGGAGAAACTTCATACAGCATATAGCTTTAGGCTCTCTATTCCTACTTATAACTTCCTTTAATTAATCTAAGCTTTTCGTAAAAAAAAAACAAAAACGAAAAAACCTGCCACATTCACAGCCTATGGCTAGATATATGAAGAATAAAGTAAAACGTCAGTAAAAGGAAGTGTGGCTGGCCCCAAATCCAGCCTCCATGGTGTCACTGGAGATGGCTGTATCTAGGAGTTCTACATGGAGCCCACCTATGAAGTGAATGATGGTCCACAGTGGAGCTGGAAATGGCAAGATAAGCACCTTGAGTATATTTAAGGTGAAACATTCTCATTTCTCATATAGTAGAGGAAGGTGACCTTGAAAATAAAGGGTGGGAATCGGGTGGGGAAGAAGGACCGCATGACACCTGAGCTGTCAGGTGCATCATAATTTATTTATTTAACAATTTCTCTGTAGATATTTGGTTTGTTTCAGGATCTTTCTTTTTTCTATAACACTGCAATGTTATGCACATTATTGCATATAAATCCTAGCCTGCATCTTGAATTAATACCTTAGGATAAATTCCTAGGGGTGGAATCACTGGATTAAAGGATATTCATGTTTTTAAGTCTCTTAATATATGTGACTAATCCACCCGTAGAAAACTTGTATCAATTTATATTCCCATTAGCAGTGTACAAGCAAGCTAATTTCCCCACACGTCTGCCAACACTGGGCATTATAACTTAAAATATTTCTTGGTGCTCTTATTATTTTTCCCTTGATTGCTCCTTTTCTGGCTTATTCCTAGAGTTTTCTAATGGACTGAATTAAATCCTGTGAATGTCTCTCTGTTTTCTTTTCAAGAAGTAAAATGGCAAATATCTCTTTGCTTTTCAAAACATAACAATCAATTTTCTTTTTACACCCTCTGCCCAGTCAGAAGTAAGGAAATTTCAGATTACTAATAAAGAACAAGAAACCCCTTTTCTTTAATGGATGCTGCAAGTAGCAGATGGTTCCAGGCAACTTTTTCCTAGTAATGGCCTCCCACTTGTCTGTGCAAGCATATCAAAAACTTACTTCTGGGGAGCTTGTCTCCCAGCCTGAACATACATTGTAAAATGAATTTTACACAAGCCTTCTCGATAGAGATTTAAGTGAAACCATGAGTTAGTTTCTTCTTTTATTTGTCTTTCCAATTATCTAGAGTAATACTTATTGAATGCCTGCTAAGAGTATTGCATTACATGAGATGTTGTCAAGTACAGATGATCTTCATTTTCTACAGATCCAGTATTTATGAATTTGCCTACCTGCTAAAATTTATTTGTGACCCTGAAATCAATACTCATGCTGCTTTCCTGGCCATCCGTGGACATGCACAGAATGGTGAAAAATGTGGGTCACCTAATGTGACCAGCTCAGTTCCCAGCTGAGGTTGCACAAAGCAATCCTGTGCCTTTCTGTTTCATCTCTCATACTCTAAATAAGTGTCCCTTTTGTGATGTGTCCCTTGAGTGCCTTTTTTTTTTTGCCCTTTTTTGCTTTTTGTTGGTGATTTCATTGTTTGAAATAGCTCCCAAGCATACTGCTGAAGTGTGCTCTAATGTTGCTAAGCACATGGATACTGATATGCATTGTGGAGAAAATGCATGTGTTAGGTGAGGTTTGTTTCAGGCATGAGTTAGAGTGCTGTTGGCCGTGAGTTCAATGAATCAACAATGTATATCCAATAAGAAGTCTTTAAAACAGAAACATACGTAAAACAGGGTAATGGATTGATTGATCACTGAAAATGTTGTGACCAGAGGCTCTCAGGAATCTAACCCTATGTTTCCCCTAGGAGCAATGGTTCAGTATTCATTAATTCAGTGTTCCCAGCAACTTTATAGAACATAACTACTGGGAATAATGGGAGTTAGCTCTATATCAAAGGGTGATAGCCAACCTTGAGAGATGAGAGGAACACACAGAAAACACATAAAGAATGAGCTAAATAGTAAAAGTGGTACAAATAGTAAAGACTAGAAAAATCAGGACACGCTAGAGGAAGGCTTTGTGGAAGGAGTGGTGATAAACCTGGGCTCTGCAGAATGAAGAGGTTTATGTAGGCCCAGGAAACTGAGAGTAGGAGTGGGTGAATAATCTTTTTTTTTTTTTTTGTACTTTAAGTTTTAGTGTACATGTGCACAATGTGCAGGTTTGTTACATATGTATCCATGTGCCATGTTGGTGTGCTGCACCCATTAACTTGTCATTTAGCATTAGGTGTATCTCCTAATGCTATTTCTCCCTCCCCCCACCCACAACAGTCCCCGGAGTGTGATGTTCCCCTTCCTATGTCCATGTGTTCTCATTGTTCAATTCCCACCTATGAGTGAGAACATGTGGTGTTTGGTTTTTTGTCCTTGTGATAGTTTACTGAGAAGGATGATTTCCAATTTCATCCATGTCCCTGCAAAGGACATGAACTCATCATTTTTTATGGCTGCATAGTATTCCATGGTGTATATGTGCTACATTTTCTTAATCCAGTCTATCATTGTTGGACATTTGGGTTGGTTCCAAGTCTTTGCTATTGTGAATAGTGCCGCAATAAACATACATGTGCATGTGTCTTTATAGCAGTATGATTTATAGTCTTTTGGGTAGATACCCAGTAATGGGATGGCTGGGCCAAATGGTATTTCTAGTTCTAGGTCCCTGAGGAATCGCCACACTGACTTCCACAATGGTTGAACTAGTTTATAGTCCCACCAACAGTGTAAAAGTGTTCCTATTTCTCCACATCCTCTCCAGCATCTGTTGTTTCCTGACTTTTTAATGATGGCCATTCTAACTGGTGTGAGATGGTATCTCATTGTAGTTTTGATTTGCATTTCTCTGATGACCAGTGATGATGAGCATTTTTGCATGTGTTTTTTGGCTGCATGAATGTCTTCTTTTGAGAAGTGTCTGTTCATGTACTTCACCCACTTTTTGATGGGGTTGTTTGTTTTTTTCTTGTAAATTTGTTTGAGTTCATTATAGATTCTGGATATTAGCCCCTTGTCAGATGAGTAGGTTGCAAAAATTTTCTCCCATTTTGTAGGTTGCCTGTTCACTCTGATGGTAGTTTCTTTGGCTGTGCAGAAGCTCTTTAGTTTAATTAGATCCCATTCACCAATTTTGGCTTTTGTTGCCATTGCTTTTGGTGTTTTAGACATGAAGTCCTTGCCCATGCCTATGTCCTGAATGGTAATGCCTAGGTTTTCTTCTAGGGTTTTTATGGTTTTAGGTCTAACATGTAAGTCTTTAATCCATCTTGAATTAATTTTTGTATAAGGTGTAAGGAAGGGATCCAGTTTCAGCTTTCTACATATGGCTAGCCAGTTTTCCCAGCACCATTTATTAAATAGGGAATCCTTTCCCCATTGCTTGTTTTTGTCGGGTTTGTCAAAGATCAGATAGTTGTAGATATATGGTGTTATTTCTGAGGGCTCTGTTCTGTTCTATTGGTCTATATCTCTGGTTTGGTACCAATGCCATGCTGTTTTGGTTACTGTAGCCTTTTGTAGTACAGTTTGAAGTTAGATAGCGTGATGCCTCCAGCTTTGTTCTTTTGGCTTAGGATTGACTTGGCAATGCAGGCTCTTTTTTTGGTTCCATATGAACTTTAAAGTAGTTTTTTCCAATTCTGTGAAGAAAGTCATTTGTAGCTTGATGAGGATGGCATTGAATCTATAAATTACCTTGGGCAGTATGGCCATTTTCACGATATTGATTCTTCCTACCCATGAGCATGGAATGTTCTTCCATTTGTTTGTATCCTCTTTTATTTCATTGAGCAGTGGTTTGTAGTTCTCCTTGAAGAGGTCCTTCACGTCCCTTGTAAGTTGGATTCCTAGGTATTTTATTCTCTTTGAAGCAATTGTGAATGGGAGTTCACTCATGATTTGGCTCTCTGTTTGTCTGTGATTGGTGTATAAGAATGCTTGTGATTTTTGCACATTGATTTTGTATCCTGAGACTTTGCTGAAGTTGCTTATCAGCTTAAGGAGATTTTGGATTGAGACAATGGAGTTTTCTAGATATACAATCATGTCATCTGCAAACAGGGACAATTTGACTTCCTCTCTTCCTAATTGAATGCCCTTTAGTTCCTTCTCCTGCCTGATTGCCCTGGCCAGAACTTCCAACACTATGTTGAATAGGAGTGGTGAGAGAGGGCATCCTTGTCTGTGCCAGTTTTCAAAGGGAATGCTTCCAGTTTTTGCCCATTCAGTATGATATTGGCTGTGGGTTTGTGATAGATAGCTCTTATTACTTTGAGATGCGTCCCATCAATACCTAATTTATTGAGAGATTTTAGCATGAAGCGTTGTTGAATTTTGTCAAAGGCCTTTTCTGCATCTATTGAGATAATCATGTGGTTTTTGTCTTTGGTTCTGTTTATATGCTGGATTACATTTATTGATTTGCATATGTTGAACCAGCCTTGCATCCCAGGGATGAAGCCCACTTGATCATGGTGGATAAGCTTTTTAATGTGTTGCTGGATTTGCTTTGCCAGTACTTTATCGAGGATTTTTGCATCAACGATCATCAAGGATATTGGTCTAAAATTCTCTTTTTTTGTTGTGTCTCTGCCAGGCTTTGGTGTCAGGATGATGCTGACCTCATAAAATGAATCACGCAGGATTCCCTCTTTTTCTATTGATTGGAATAGTTTCAGAAGGAATGGTACCAGCTCCTCCTTATACCTCTGTAGAATTCGGCTGTGAATCCATCTGGTCCTGGACTTTGTTTGGTTGGTAAGCTACTGATTATTGCCTCAATTTCAGAGCCTGTTATTGGTCTATTCAGAGATTCAACTTCTTCCTGGTTTATTCTTGGGAGGGTGTATGTGTCGAGGAATTTATCCACTTCTTCTAGATTTTCTAGTTTATTTGCATAGAGGTGTTTATAGTATTCTCTGATGGTAGTTTGTATTTCTGTGGAATTGGTGGTGATATCCCCTTTGCCATTTTTTATTGCATCTATTTGATTGTTTTCTCTTTTCTTCTTTATTAGTCTTGCTAGTGGTCTATCAATTTTGTTGATCTTTTCAAAAAACCAGCTCCTGGATTCATTGATTTTTTGAAGGATTTTTTGTGTCTCTATCTCTTTCAGTTCTGCTCTGATCGTAGTTATTTCTTGCCTTCTGCTAGCTTTTGAATGTGTTTGCTCTTGCTTCTCTAGTTCTTTTAATTGCGATGTTAGAGTGTCAATTTTAGATCTTTCCTGCTTTCTCTTGTGGGCATTTAGTGCTATAAATTTCGCTCTACACACTGCTTTGAATGTGTCCCAGAGATTCTCGTATGTTGTGTCTTTGTCCTCGTTGGTTTCAAAAAACATCTTTATTTCTGCCTTCATTTCGTTATGTATCCAGTAGTCATTCAGGAGCAGGTTGTTCAGTTTCCATGTATTTGAGCAGTTTTGAGTGAGTTTCTTAATCCTGAGTTCTAGTTTGATTGCACTGTGGTCTGAGAGACAGTTTATTATAATTTCTGTTCTTTTACGTTTGTTGAGGAGTGTTTTACTTCCAACTATGTGGTTAGTTTTGGGAATAGGTGTGGTGTGGTGCTGAAAAGAATGTATATCTGTTGATTTGGGGTGGAGAGTTCTGTAGATGTCTATTAGGTCCACTTTGTTTAGAGCTGAGTTCAATTCCTGGATATCCTTGTTAACTTTCTGTCTCGTTGATCTGTCTAATGTTGACAGTGGGGTGTTAAACTCTCCCATTACTATTATGTGGGAGTCTAAGTCTCTTTGTAGGTCACTAAGGACTTCCTGTATGAATCTGGGTGCTCCTGTATTGGGTGCATATATATTTAGGATTGTTAGCTCTTCTTGTTGAATTGATCCCTTTACTGTAAATTAGAATTGATCCCCATGTAATGGTCTTCTTTGTCTCTTTTGATCTCAGTTGGCTTAAAGTCCATTTTATCCGAGTCTAGGATTGCAACCCCTGCCTTTTTTTGTTTTCCATTTGCTTGGTAGATCTTCCTCCATCCCTTTATTTTGAGTCTATGTGTGTCTCTGCACGTGAGATGGATTTCCTGAATACAGCACACTGATGGGTCTTGACTGTTTATCCAATTTGTCAGTCTGTGTCTTTTAATTGGAGCATTTAGCCCAGTTACATTTAAGTTTAATATTGTTATGTGTGAATTTGATCATGTCATTATGATGTCAGCTGGTTATTTTGCTTGTTAGTTGATGCAGTTTCTTCCTAGCCTCAATGGTCTTTACAATTTGGCATGTTTTTGCAGTGGCTGGTAGCAGTTGTTCCTTTCCATGTTTAGTGCTTCCTTCAGGAGCTCTTTTAGGGCAGGCCTGGTGGTGACAAAGTCTCTCAGCATTTGCTTGTCTGTAAAGGATTTTATTTCTCCTTCACTTATGAAGCTTAGTTTGGCGTGATATGAAATTCTGGGTTGAAAATTCTTTTCTTTAAGAATGTTGAATATTGGCCCCCATTCTTTTCTGGCTTGTAGAGTTTCTGCCAAGAGATCAGCTGTTAGTCTGATGGGCTTCCCTTTGTGGGCATCCTGACTTTTCTCTCTGGCTGCACTTAATATTTTTTCCTTCATTTCAACTTTGGTGAATCTGACAATTATGTGTCTTGGAGTTGCTCTTCTCGAGGAATATCCTTGTGGTTTTCTCTGTATTTCCTGAATTTGAATGTTGGCCTGCCTTGCTATGTTGGGGAAATTCTCCTGGATAATATCCTGTAGAGTGTTTTCCAACTTGGTTCCATTCTCCCCATCACTTTCAGGTACACCAATCAGACGTAGATTTGGTCTTTTCACATAGTCCCATATTTCTTGAAGATTTTGTTCATTTCTTTTATTCTTTTTTCTCTAAACTTCTCTTCTTGCTTCATTTCATTCATTTCGTCTTCCATCGCTGATACCCTTTCTTTCAGTTGATTGCATCAGCTATTGAGGCTTGTGCATTTATCACGTAGTTCTTGTGCCTTAGTTTTCAGCTCCATCAGGTCCTTTAAGGACTTCTCTGCATTGGTTATTTTAGTTAGCCATTCATCTAATTGTTTTTCAAAGTTTTAACTTCTTTGCCATTGGTTCGAACTTCCTCCTTTGTCTTGGAGTAGTTTGATCTTCTGAAGCCTTCTTCTCTCAACTTGTCAAAGTCATTCTCTGTCCAGCTTTGTTCCGTTGCTAGTGAGGAGCTACATTCCTTTGGAGGAGGAGAGGTGCTCTGATTTTTAGAGTTTCCGGTTTTTCTGCTCTGTTTTTTCCTCATCTTTGTGGTTTTATTTACCTTTGGTCTTTGATAATGGTGACATACAGATGGGTTTTTGGCGTGGATGTCCTTTCTGTTTGTTAGTTTTCCTTCTAACAGTCAGGACCCTCAGCTGCAGGTCTGTTGGAGTTTGCTGGAGGTCCACTCCAGACCCTGTTTGTGTGGGTATCAGCAGCGGTGGCCGCGCAACAGTGGATATTGGTGAACCGCAAATGCTGCTGCCTGATCATTCCTCTGGAAGTTTTGTCTCAGAGGAGTACCCAGCTGTGTGAGGTGTCAGTCCGCCCCTACTGGGGTGTGCTTCCCAGTTAGGCTACTTGGGGGTCAGGGACCCACCTGAGGCAGCAGTCTGCCCGTTCTCAGATCTCAAGCTGCATGCTGGGAGAAGCACTGCTCTCTTCAAAGCTGTCGGAAAGGGACATTTAAGTCTGCAGAGGTTACTGCTGCGTTTTGTTTGTCTGTGCCCTGCCCCCAGAAGTGGAGCCTACAGAGGCAGGCAGGCCTCCTTGATCTGTGATGGGCTCCACCCAGTTCGAGCTTCCTGGCTGCTTCGTTTACCTACTTAAGCCTTGGCAATGGCGGGCGCCCCTCCCCCAGCCTTGCTGCCACCTTGCAATTTGATCTCAGACTGCTGTGCTAGCAATGAGTGAGTCCCCGTGGGCGTAGGACCCTCTGAGCCAGGTGTGGGATATAATCTCCTGGTGTGCCATTTGTTAAGCCCATATTTATCAGCACTTATTTAACTGTTTTATCTTGCATTTTAAAGAAATACAAAATAAGTAAAGACTACTGCTCCAGCCCTTGTGAATGCAAGACAAATATAAGTTCAAAAATTATCATAATAATTCACTATTTTGGTAATTTTTCACCGCTGAAAAGTGACCTTCAGTAAAACAGATAAGCAACATACTCTCTTGAAGATTGTTTATATGTTATGTGGAAAAAAAAGATAGTCAATGTGGGATGGTATTAGGTAGAGAAGACTTTACAGAAGAGGTTTTTTGAGTGTTGTCTTGAAAGATAGGCTGAGCGGAGCCTGCTCAAGAAGAGGTGTAAGATCTTTTGGACTACAGAAACCTCTCAGGCAATATCATAGGTGTTCAGGCTAACCCAGACAGGGTGGAAGTTGGACTTTGGGTGCTATTATGGGATAAAAGGAGGACCCCCAATAATAAATGTCTTTGATCCTCTCCACAAAAACCTGTAATAATATTTTAGGACTATAACCACTGAGTTAACATGTTAAACTAGTAATTGAACATCTTTTCTCTCCCAGACATAATTTGAGACACTGAGAGAGATACAAAGTTTTAGCATTTGTTCATTCACTCATTCAGTCAATATCTTATGATGCTTAATAGGACATGGTCTGTGCCTTCGGTGTCTTAAAGTCTAGTGATCACACAGAACTAAAATAAATGACTGATTGAATGCAGATCTCCTCTCCTCTCCTTTTGTTACCAGAGAGGTTCACTCATCCTGCAGGGCCTCTCCCCAGGGCATTCTGATTGGCTTAGTGATACAAGAAGGGAGGATGCACGATAGAAATCAGGAACAGTGTTGGGGTCCTCTGGGGCTGCTGCAGCCTTTATTCTTATATCACAGAATTCCACGTTGACATTCTCAACGTCTTTCCATGGAGATTTCTTGGTCAGGAACAGTGTTTCTTTTCTTAGATTTTTGAGACAGTCATTTGAATCTATAATTAGGGCTGAAGTAGAAAGGATGAAAAGAGCATGAAAGATGTCACTTTCTTACATAGTTTCTGGGATAATGCCCACCTGTGTGAAGCAGGTATAATACATAAACATCAATTATTTAATCAGTAGGTGGGAAGCCCTTTCAGTGAAAGGTTTTTAGTCTACAGTAAGCACTTGCCATGCCATGGGGTCACACATAGAGTTGAATGCAGCCTTAGACTGTGTTAATAAAAGTATAGTATCTAAGTATCAGAAATGAAGAGTTTCTGTTTTACTTTACAGTTTATGTCTAGAGTCTTTTATTCATCTGTAGAGATCAGGTTTTAAGAGAGATGTAGACAAATTGATATCTTAAAGCATTAAGAGATAAAATGGGAAAATGAAAGATTTGAAACCAAGCGATATCTGGGATGGCTGAAGCAAGTCTGTATGATGCTCTCACAGAAGTGAGGACTCAAAAAGGACTTAAGAACTGTCTTTATTAGATTGGATCTTGGTGGACCCAAGAGTTATAATTAAGAGCAACTCAAGGAAGTATCAGGGAAATACAAGTGAAGGAGGACTTTTCAACAATCAGAACAGTTTCAAGATGGAATAGCTTGTCTGTTGGGGCAGTGAGTTCTCCATCACTATAAATTTGATGAACATTTGGAGAAAATGTTGTGGAAGGACTTCAGTATCTCAATGATGCTTGGGTTGTTTGATTCTACAATTCTGTACTCTATAACAAATCCCATCACACCCCAATGCCCTCTGAGTGGAGAGGCAGAGCTAATGGGAACCAGGAACCTTGGCTGAGTGAGTAAAGAGAGTGACTTCCAGAGGCCCCACATCTGAGTCATATTTTAGCCACTCTTAGAGACAGAACAGGGGGAGGAAGAGAAATAAATTCCAAGAGGGAAAACATCTTCAGTTGCCCTTGGCAAACATTGAAACACAGCACTTAATGTAGGCCTACAAGGGGAAGGATGGTTCCTGGTGCACTGGCTTCTCTACCTGTCTGTACTTCCCAAGGCAAGTGGCTGATCATAGGCAACCTCTGAGCTACCTCTGGGAGGTAATTTGGTTCTGGGGTGTGGACGAAGTGAGGGTAGGTCTGTTGTCAGTAACAGGAGATACAGCGTATACCAACCCCAAAGCTGTAGGTGGTCTTTCCTGACACTGAGATAAAGTCTCAGTTGCTTTTTCTCCCTTTGGCTTTGGGTGTTTTCTTGGTCTCTAGGACAGATGGGCCTCCTCACTAGCAAAGGTATTTTAGAGTTTATTGCTAATCCCCTCACTTGAAATTAACACATTCTTCATTCATTGCCTTTGGCGTTTTTCTTTTCACCTGTATTTGTTTTGTATCGCCAATAAATTATAAAAATTCTCAAGGCGAGGATTGGCTCATACTTTTGTGTGTCCCCCATAGCACCTAGCCCAGTGCTCTTGTATAATGCAGGTGCTTACTGAAGTATTAATAATGCATGTCAACTTGTCAAAGTAGATCTTTTTGCTTGAAGGAGATGATGTTAGCTAGTTTTAATCTAGGAAAGTTGTATACTCTTTGTTATGAATATTAATCACTGAATGCCAGATATTTCCCTTTTTAAAAAACCCTTTAGGTATACTGGCTTATGTCATTTGAAAATTCTTGAAGGTGGGAAAGGGGTTGAACACCTTGAGGTCTCTCCTGGCCCAGCATTTGAAGATCACCCTCAAGGTCTGTTTAGCTCTGTTTGTTAGAGCAAGTTTTTGGGCTTCTGCTAATGATGACACGAGTCTACCCAAAGTCAACAATACACCCCCCTCACCCCATGATTTGGGTAGCTTCTTCTCCTAGCAGAACAAAAAGAATATTTTTTCAGGAAGTCACACATGCCTATTTAATTCCTAAATGTTCAAAAGGAGGAGAAATCTATTGGAGGGCAGCTGGAGCCATGATTAAGGCTGGCTTATGTGCGCATGGCAGTGGGGATGGTGACCTTGCACACAACATCTCTTTGGCCTTTTTCTCACTCCCTCTGGAGAGGGCCTTGGGTAAAGGGCAGACAGGTTGGTACCCCTTAAAGGAGAGTCTTATCAAACAAAAGCAAGAAATCTCAAAGCAGGGGTGTTTTTTTTTTCAACTGCCTGGCTGAAAGTTCATATGTGGGGAAACCAAGGAAACCACCTTTGAAAGGCTGCGTGTGGACGAAATAATAGAATCTGAAACTGTGTTCCTGTATTTTAAAAATAACAAAACTTGGCAGGTAATGGAAGCACACTGTGATTTAATTGCTTTTGGTATTAATTAAAAAGGATAGAACAGGCTTTCAGGGAAGGATTTTTATGACTGTAGGAGTGTTTGAACATTCTCTCTCTCCCTCTCTCTCCCGCCCTCTGTGTGTGTGTGTATGTGTGTGTGTATATATATATGTATATACACTATATATGTATGTATACATATATAGTGTATATACATATATGCATACATATATGTAAACATATGTATGTACATATATAATTTATAATCATTTATAATCACATATATGCGTATATATATGTATAGATACACATATATACATATATACATACAGATACACATATATACGTATATATACGTACAGATACACATATATACGTATATATACGTACAGATACACATATATACGTATATATACGTACAGATACACATATATACGTATATATACGTACAGATACACATATATACGTATATATACGTACAGATACACATATATACGTATATATACGTATATGTATATACATATATATGAGATTATAAATAATCACAAAAGCTAAGAAGAAAAAGAAATATTAAAGGCTCATTTTACTGCCAAAACAAAGATTATTATTATATCTATGAAAAAGTAACTGGGGTTCCTTATGGGAATCTGTGCTGGGCAATGTTCTCATGATACTCAACCTTAATTTTTTCTTTCTTAATTTCATGTTCATCCCTGCTGCCCATTATCTTCCCTTATGCCACTCAAGTTATTTTGCATCCCCAACACTTAATTGTAAAACATGAAATCATTGTTTTGTCACAGCCTTTTAAATAATTACTGATGGAACTAACCTAGTTGGCTGGGTTATTTGATCATCTTCAGTTGGTCCTTGTATTACCTAATCATTATAGTTGCTCTTCTCTGGGAAACTTGGAGATTTTTTATGGCCAAGGCTAAGATAACTGTGCAGAAATGTCCTGTTGCTTCAAGTTCTATCTCTCTCAGGAGTGCTGAACAGACTTGCATAATTTTTCTTCTGCTTTCCAGATGAGAGAGAGTAAAAAAAACTGCCTAGTGCTGTTCCTCACTAGCTGTGACCTTGAGAAAGCTGTTTCTCAGGGTCAAAGATTTCTTGTCTTTAAAATGAAGGCATGAATTGGATTGTCTTGAAATTTTCCTTTGGCCCTACCATCTGTGATTCTGCTCCAGCTTAGCATTCTTCACTCATGCTCCATACCATAGGGCACCATGGGTGCACAGCAGACAAGAAACGGTTGCACTGAAACAGAGGGAGAGCTGAGTCAAGAGAGTGAAATGACATTTGCAAAGCCCTGAGAAGCTGAGCCCTGTATTTTAATTGATTAACATTTCCCAGTATAGTGCCCTCAGCATTTTAGAGGAAACAAACTATATAAATTGAAAGCATAAATGATTCCTCTTACATTCTAATTCATATACTTTCCATTGGCTAAAATGAGATCTTACTGGTGTTCATGTTTGGGGGTATAAATTTCTTTTGTGTGTGTGTGTGCTCTTCAAGGCCCATTTTAACTGGTCTATAACAAGAAAGAGTAGGAGAGCCAGCTGGTTTAGGGGTGGGGAGTATGGAGTCAAGGGTGGGACAGTGACCTGGCATTGGGCACAGGCTGCAGCTGGAACCTGCCTCCCTCACTGAAGTGCAGAGTTGTCTGAGATGGCAGCACTCTTCAGCCTCCATCTCAGCAACCAGAAACCTGGGGAAGCCAAAGGGGCCTTCACAGCAGCCCAGTAAGGCCACAAGACATGGCAGGTTATGACATATGGCATGTGGTTGGGAGAACGAAGAATACTAACCACCATTAACCTGGAAAGAAGCCTTGGGAATGTTATTGGGACTATTTCCCAGTACTTAAAGGACTGTCATGTGGAAGAAGAATTAGGCTTGTGTTAGCTTTCAGAGAATGTTATTGGTGAAAGTTACAGACAGATAGATTTTAGTTTGGTTTCAATAAAATATTCCAAGACTGTGTCAGAAATTGGAATAATAATAATATTTTATATCCTTATAGTGTTTTACAGTCACAAAACTGCTTTCCATGGCTAATTTAATGGCACTATGAGGTAGGTAGAGCTGATATTATTGTTAATATTACCATCGTTATTACCACCAACACCATTGTTTTCAATCAGATGTGAGCACAGAGGTACATATTAAATGATTTATTCAAAATCATGAAGCTGTGAAGCAGGTAAGTCTAACTCCATATTTCTATGTCTTTCATTAAATACACACCCACACACGCACACACACCCTGCCCCTCTAGTTTTCATTTTCGTGTAACAAACCACTCAAAACTTACTGGCATAAAACAGCGATTTTTTATTCTGCTCACATACTCTGTGGATCATGAACTCACACAGTAAGGCACAGTGGAGATGCCTCATCTCCACTCCATGATGTGTGGGGCCTCAGCTGGGAAGATGCAAAGGTCTCCATCAAGTGACTTGATGACTGGGAGTTGGAATCATCTAGAGGAATCTTTACCTATTTGTCTGGTGGTTGATGTTGGCCATCAACTGAGAACTCAGCTCTCCATGTAGGCTAGTTTGGGCTTTTTCACAATATGGCAGCTAGATATCAAAAGCAAATATCCCAAAGGAGCAAAGCAGAAGCGTATGGCATTTTTTTTGATTTAGCCTTGGCAGTCACATAGCATCACTTCCACTCTATTCTATCGTTTGAAATAATCACAAGGCATGCCCAGTTCCAAGGTGAAGGGACAAAGAGTCCACTTTTTGGTGGGAGGAGGGCCAAAGCTACATTGTAAGAAGCATGCGGAATGGAAGATATTGCTGTGGTCATCTTTGGAAAATACAATCTGCCACTGTGTGTGTGTGTGTGTGTGTGCGTGTGTGTGCACATATGTGTGTCTACTTTTTTCTGAATTATCAGACATAGTAAAAGCATACTCCTTTATGTCTTACGAATTTGTTAATGTGAGTATGTGTTAGAGGTAAGTTTTTTTTTATACTTGCAATAAATTATCTTAACTGAAAAGGCTAAAGTTACTATTTGTTTCTAGCAATATGATAGACTAAATATCTCTTGGTAGAGAATACCTAAAAAATGCTGATGAGGTAAAAAAGATATGTCTTGTAAACACATGAATAAACTAGCAGGGAAGTAGTAGAAATTCCTGGGGGCCTCAAATGACAAGAAATGTGACTAGGGAAAGCTAACTTCATGCTAAATCTGGTGTGAGATTGGGGGCTGCTGCAGATCCTTGACGGTCTAGAACTTGGGTTTCACGTGAAATCTACGTGAAATGACTCAGTCAAAACCATCTTAGATCAAAGTTGAGTGAATGAGATTGGAGATTGGAGACCCTTACTGGGATTGGAGGCCCCCACATAAAACCACCAGAACCCTCAGAGGCTTTGTTCCTAGTGAAAAAATAAAACCCACCCTGCCAAGCGAGGTGGAGGGAAGAATAAGTTTGTCTCCCAGTCTTGGTTCTGAGTGGAATGGAAAAAACAAAAAAAGTCCTTCTGGGAATATCTACGTGCCCACCCTCTTGCAG
The DNA here is from genome assembly GCF_028878055.3 of Symphalangus syndactylus. NCBI lineage: Eukaryota > Metazoa > Chordata > Mammalia > Primates > Hylobatidae > Symphalangus > Symphalangus syndactylus. The sequence continues at coordinate 41,505,505 of NC_072434.2, read as the reverse complement.
GTTGAGGGCTGGAATTCACATCCTCTTTCTAACCTCCAAAACTATAACCCAAACGTGTAGGTTAAAATGGTCCTGGGTTGGCTGTGTCTCTAAGAGCTACTTGGAAGGAGATGTAAATCCTCTCGGAGGAAACCCGGACTTCACAGAATTTTCAAAAAGTTCCAAAGATTATGCATACGCGCACACACACACACACGTACACACAGTTTCCAAACTACAACAAACAAAACCTGCTGCCAGATCCTGCCAAATCTTTTTAAACGATTGGTCAGACCAGGGCAGTCTCCTCTTTAAGCCCTTCCTAGTACTCCTTGCACAGAATATTAACTTCTGGCAGTGAATTCGAGGGCCCCTCTCCTCATTCTGCATGGGCTGAGAGTGGTCTTTTCCTAGCCATGGTGGGGATTGCCTGGAACGGATCAGTGGGTGGGACTGGGAATCTGGGCTCTATGTGGCTAATTCAGGGTCTAATTTGTGGCGCCCCAGGGAGCAGCTGAATGCTTCCCCAGGTGCACAGCTGGCTTCTTGTAGTGTTGCTATTATGGGATTACTGGAAATGGAAAACTGAGCATCAAGGAGCAGGACCACTTTCCTCAGACTCCGAGGGAAAGTTAGCAGCAATAGCTCATGCTCATGGCAATCTTAGGCTGGAGGAAGGGAGTGGACAGTGGAGGGGAGGATGCTCCTCTTGTGAGGAGAATACACTCTCCATTTCAAAGCTCTCTAAGGGTAAGTCTGTATTTTGTGGTCATTCCTAGCCAGCTTCTAAAGTTATTTTGTGAGACCCAAATATCTCTTCTAACATTTAGCAAGTAGATAACACTTACTGAGCACTGCATCTGTGGAGAATGTATAAGGAGATACAAAGGAACACAGGCACGTGCTCCTTGACTTTAAAATGTACTTTATTTCAATTTCCCCAAAGAACAAAGAATTAGAATTGTTAGAGTTAATGATAGAAGTATCAAAAATATATGAAAGGAGCTGTAAAAACTGGGACATGTCAACATTGTTCTATTTGCTACACAGCAGTGTTTGTTAAAAAATCGTATTTTTATGTCAAGATAGAAAATAAAAACAGAAAAATTATGAGCACGTGAGAGGTTAGACAGGAGTAGCAGGGTTTGAACAGCAGGCCAGGGATGGCCTTCCATGTCTCGGGTCTTTTCTACCTTTCCATCTTCACCACAGGTTGGAGTAGCCTAGCTTTCTCCTTGCTCGTTTCTTAAGTCTTCTTAAAACTGTTCTGTCCCTAGAGCCTGTCAATCCCAAAGCCTTCTTTTCTATTTTTCTCACCTGGCCTAGGGGCCCTCATGCAAACAGGTCACGCTGCAGCCTGCCTACACAGTCCAGAGGCCCCAAGAGGGTTTTGCAGAGAAGCCCTGTCTAGACACCCAGTGTGGATGTCAACAGCTGAGGGCAGGTTGCCTGTGGGGAGGGCTACTAACACAAAGAGGGAGCCATCACCCAGGACCACAGTGTTGTCAAGGGAAGACACTGGAGGCGATGTGCTCTCAGCAATGTTCTGCCAATGATGAGTATCTTTGCTTGGGGGGCAGAGGGTAGAGACAGACCTAGAAGAAAGCAGGATTGAGCAAGACTGTAGCATGAGAAGGGAGGGGGCAAACAGGTGTTCTGGGGCTGGTGATAGATATTTAGAACTTGAGCCCCTGCTCCTATCATCATGCTTCCTTTTCTCTTTACTTCTCCCTCACATTCCAAATACACCAGCACTCAGGGGCGGGTGGATGGAGCTGGAACAAACAAGCACATTGGATTTTTGATGGAATATTGTTTCTTGCCTAACATAAATAATAAGCTGAGGATTTTAAATACATATTTTTTAATTCTAAAAAGCTTAGCTTTAAATATCAAGAGCCAAAGTCTAGATAGCTGAGATTTTAGACAGCAGAATGGCATAATTTATTTCCCACTGAAAGGAGAGAAAAATGTGACAAACTGGGGGAAAGAGGAGAACCAAAGTGGATATTGCCAAAACTTAGGCATTGCCTGAGTTTCCATAAAGGAGCTCAGAATCTCCATTCCCCTGGGATGAATTAGGGGACATGGGGTGGGACTGGGTGATTGAAACAATAAATGGATTGAAAAGAGTTCCAAGAACAGCAGACACTTGTGCCGTCTTCCTGGTCTGTGGCCAAAGACCAAATAGTATCGTCTTTCCCCAACATGGCACTTGGGCTACAGAGTAGCAATGACCGGGGAAAGTCTAGGTTGGCAGGTCTGAGGACAGCCTTATGGAGTCCCATAGAGTGTTCTGTACTCTCCAGGGTGGAGGCAGAGAGCATGCAAAGAATTCCCACGGCACCTGCAATGGCTGCAGAAGGGGCTGGTAACAAGCTGGGAGGCCCTAAGAGCCTCAAGTTGGATTCTACAAGGAGGCTGCAGAATATGCATGCTTCCTGGTGAGAAGCTGTGGCAGGATGATGAATGGTGAGGACCAGAGAAAATGAGATGTCCCTCTGTGGAGTTAGCCAGGACAGATGACAAGTCAACAATCAGATGTCTCTCTTAGAAGCCAGGACAACACCCACCTCTCCCTAACATAGAAATTTAGAGCATCCTCAGCAGGAAGGGAAGGAAAAGAGATGGAGAGTGTACATGTCACATTAACCGTATTTATCAATAAGTTCAAAAGAGACTGAGTAACCTTGAATTGGAAAGATTATGATTTCTGCTGCAGAGAAGGAAATGAGGGCTCATGAGCTAAGTTCTGTTATAGACAACACAAGTATTGTGCTTTTTGTGCAGTCTATGGTTGCACAATTTTATTTGTCATACAGATTTGCCTCAATGGGGTGAAGACACCAAAATGAAGTTGAGTAGGATATGAATGTAGAGACCTTGAGAGGGGAAGAAAGCTCAAGGCACATAGGAGCTAATAATGACGAGAACTTGACTAGTTTCCAAGAGGGGCCTGGGAATGGGAGAAAGCATGCTGATGTTGCATGTTGCACAGTGAGGGCTGCAATCAGACCCCAGCCAACTTTTGTTTTCCGACACATTGATCTGTTTAATTGGTGCTTCTTGTCATGCCCTCAAATAGCTCTTTACAGAGAATCATGATGAACCCAAGAACAGCTTCAGCCTCTCCCAACACTCCTAGCTCTGAGTATGCAAAGCCATCTATTAGCACTGTGAGAATGACTCCCATACATATGACATGGAGAAGTGACAGCTGTGCTTCTCCAGGTGCTGTGCATGACCCAATAGGGCCAGACCCAGACATCCCTGAGGCTTTCTCTGCACCTGAAAAGCCTGCTGATGAGAACAGGGAAACAGAAGGTTGTTCTGAATCAAAGTATCATGAAAGGGCCAAATACATATATCTCAAACAAAGCCACCAAACCCACTTCTACTTCTGAGGACTGAGCAATCACCTGTGAAATTTAATAAGAAAATTATCTGTAAGCTGGTTTCCCGGATCAAGAAAGATTTTCATGAAAAGAATGGGATTTTTGAGCTCTGTCATTAGCAGCATCTTCCCTTTTTTGAGATTCCCCCCATTTCCTTATCTGTGCTAGCTTTTAGCTTTTGCTTTTCCCTTCCCTTTTCTTTTTGTTCACCTTTCTCCCCCTAATGCTTGACCTTCAATTGTGATTCCCTGAGCTTCAATTTTACATTCTACGAGAAAATGGGATTCCCTCCATTAGGAGAAACTGGATTTCCCTTTCTAATTTCCTGGATCTTTGTAAAATTCAAAGAATATCCTCAGATCCTAGACTGTTTATTGAATTATGGGTTTCACCTTCCGGAAATTTGACTTGTGGAGCAGGTTTGTTAAGAGGGTATGGGCCTGGCATGGTGGCTCATGCCTGTAATCCCAGCATTTTGGGAGGCAAAGGTGGGCGGATCACCTGAGGTCAGGAGTTCGAGACCAGCCTGACCAATATGGCAAAACCCCATCTCTACTAAAAATACAAAAATTAGCCGGGTATAGTGGTGTGCATCTGTAATCCCAGCTGCTCGGGATGCTGAGGCAGGAGAATCGCTTGAACCCAGGAGGTGGAGGTTGCAGTGAACCGAGATCGTGCCACTGCACTCTAGCCTGGGCAATGCAGTGATACTCTTGTCTCAAAAAAGAAAAACAAACAAAACAAAACAACAACAAAAAAACAAAAAAAAAGGGAGAAGGGATAAATTCAGAAAGATTCAGCACATTAGCAGGGATTGATTAATCCATGTTTCTATGACCTCAGCATCCTAAGGGAACAGTGCAGGGATGGAGTTTTGATGGGGCAGAAGAAACTTTACCGATTCTACTCTCTGATAGATGATAATCGTACTCATGAGGCTCTCAGATAAATAATTACAGTTATGCTGTTAATGAGTAGATTACATATAACTCCCCAAGTTACCTTTAAGAAAAAAAAGAGATGGAGGTCTCCCTTTGTAATCAGGGCTGCAGTGCAATAGTGCGATCATAGCCAACTGTAACCTCCAACTCCAGGGCTCAAGGGATCCTCCTGCATTAACCTCCCAAGTATCAAATTGCTTTTTGAATGCATAGTCATGATTTTTAATTTCAGTCATGTATTTTATTTCTTTAATTTGGGGGGGGGCTTTGGGTTTAGAGAGTAGCGTTAATCATCCTCCTCTGTTCCTGGAGTATAATTATCATCATTCTTTGCAAAGTCATTTTCTTGTATTATTATTTTATTTTTTCTTTATTATTCAGGTCCTTATTCCTATCTCTCTAACCAGCACTGAAGTGCTCAATCTGTGGCCTTGAGTATGCATGTGTCTGTGAGGAATAATGCATTTTCTATATATGGCATTTGATAAAATTATGCGGAATTTAAAACATTTACAAAAAAGGAAGGCCTGATGCATCTCTATGTACCTATCACTCAGCTGCAACAATTATCAACTCATGGCTAATTTCTTTTTCCTGTATATTGTTTTCCTACTCTTCTCCAGATTTTTAAAGCAAATCCCAGATAGAATACCGTTTAATCTATAAATATTTCAGTATGTATTTCTAAAAGATAAAAACTCTTCCTTTTGGAAACTTTGCATCAGGAACAAAGGGAGGCCCAATACATTACAATTGGTTAATATATTTCTTAAATCTCTTTTAGCCTATAGGTTCCCATTCTATTCCTTTTTGTCTTTGACAGTTTTTTATTCTTAAAGAAACTCAGTCATTTGTCTAGTTGTTTCTAACAATTGTTTTGTTGATTGCATCCTTGTGATAGCGCCTGACCCGTTCCCCTGTCTCCTCTGTAAATTAGACGTTAGATCTGGAGGTTTGACCAGATTTAGGTTCAAAGTAGGGGAGGCCAGACTACATTATAGGTGGAACCATGTCCTTCCATCAGAGGGGATGTGATGTCTAGTTGTCTTGTGATGTGAGTAGCCCTTAATGATCATGCTTTATATTTAATTCATTAGAAAATGCAAAATGGGCATAATCTAGTTTTCTCATGTCTGTTTTTGTTTGTTAGCTGAAATACTAGTGAAAGGGAAATTTTTCTTCATCAACTTTCCCTCATCAGTTTGTGTAGGAAAAGTAGAATAAATGCTTGACTCTTTCTTTTTATTAACAGTTTTTAAAAGAATGAGTTGATTTCCGAGGGTAATCAATGAAGTTTTTTAAAACAAGTATTATAGTGAATTCATAGATTTAAACTAATTTAATGTGTTTCAATCAACTGTAGTTACTTTCCTTAATGGTTCTCAAATTGCCTCTTCCTTGGCTAGCAGGAAACTATTCAAGTTGGCTCCTGAGTTCCTTTGACATGACTATGGAAGTCTTACTTTCTGAGAAGTTTGCTAGATATTGTTAAATTCTTATCCCCAGGAGGTTATATCATTTGCCTTCCCACAAGATTTGCCAGCAGAATGTGATTTTGAAATTAGATTTTTACTAATTTAATTGGTGAGAGATGATATCTCACTGTAGTTTTAATTTGCTTTTCTCTTATTATGATTGAGGATGAACATCTTTTCATATTAGGAGCTATTTGCATTTTTTCCTATGAACTCTCAGTTCATATCTTTATTATATATTACATTTTATTATATATTATATATTAAATAAAAATGTTTTGGCCTCTTTATTTGTAGAAGGTCTTCATATATTAAGAACAGTAAACTTTTGTTTATGAATAAATTGCAAACAGTTTTTCCTATTTTGCCATTTGTCTTTTTTCTTTATGTTTTTTTTTTTGCCATGCAAAAGTTAAAAAAATTTATGTAATAAAATTTATCAATTTTTAAAATTTCTTCTGGGTTTGAGTCATAGGAAGGCTTTTCCTACTCCAAGATTATAGAGGAATTCACCCATGTTTTCTTCAAATATTTGTTTGGTTTCATTTTTTAATATTTAAATCTCGGATCTGTTTGGAATTCATTCTGGAATACAGGTTAACCCATTTATGCCTAGTGTTCCATTATTGGAACGCTAAGCATGGGGGAGTTATTTATATCCTACTGCTCAAGGTCATTGCCAACGTCTGCTTTTTCACTCATGCAAAAATTCAAAAAATTGCAACCTCCGGCATACTAATGGATCCGATCTTATCTTTTTCCATGTGGTTATACAGTTATACTACTTAGTAGAAAGTCTACATTTCCTCTGGTACTTTGAGATGCTGTCTTTAGCATATATTAAATGTTCGTACACAATGGGGTCATTTTCCAGATTTTATTTTCTGTTTATGTGACAATACCAATGAATTTTAATTATGGAGGCTTATGGTAGGGTTGAATTCTAACAGGACTACTCTTCCCCTCTCCCTCACCTCAAACCATTGTTGTTAATATTTTAGAATTTTCCTGGCGATTCTTGCTTGTTTGTTTTTACATTTTTTTTTTTGAGAGTTTTGCTCATGTCGCTCAGGCTGGTGTGCAATGGTGCGATCTCAGCTCACTGCAACTCCCGCCTCCCGGGTTCAGGCGATTTTCTTGCCTCAGCCTCTTGAGTAGCTGGGATTACAGGCGCCTGCCACCATGCCAGACCAAATTTTTATTTTTTATTTTTTTTATTTTTAGTAGAGACAGGGTTTCTTCATGTTGCCCAGGTTGATCTCAAACTCCTGAGCTCAAGTGATCCACCCGCCTCAGCCTTCCAAATTTCTGGGATTACAGGTGTGAGCCACAGCACCTGGCCACAAATGAACTTTATATTACACTTGTCTAACTCAAGATAAAAAATTATTTGATGATATTTTTTATTGAGATTGCATTACACTTAGAAGATATTAAAAAATGGAATATTTAGGATGGTAAGTCTTCCGATTGAAAAACATGATATCTCATTTCATTTATTCAAGTCTACTTTTGTTTCTTCCAGGTTGTTTTGTAGTTATCCTCATATAAGTTTTGGCCTAGGCATTTTATTTTTGCTATAGTAAAATGAGGTTTTCTCTTTCATTAGACTTTAAATTGGGTTTCTTTGCATATAATAATTTTAATTCTTGCTAGTTTATGAAGTTTTCTTATAATTTTGGTAGTTTTTCTATTGATTCTTTGCAATTTTTGAGATTACATTATATGAAAATAGACTTTACCTCTGTCATTTCAATTCTTATTCCTCTAGATTCTTTCTCTTATCCAACTGGATTAGTTTAAACACAATGTTAAATAGAGGAAGAGATAGTGCTTGTCTTGTCTTGTTTCTGACTTTTGTAGAAATACCTTTGGTTGTTTCCATTTGGTAAGATGCTGGATTTGGGATTTTGTCTGTTGGTTTCTTTTGTTTGTCTGTAATCCCTTCTTTTCTTTCCCTTTTCTTTCACTGAATCTATTTTGAGGTAATAGTCATTTATTCCCAATAAATTCCCATAAGGCAATCAGTGAGCTTATTTTATTCTTCACATATTCTTTCCAAACTCCTTCTGTTTTTTAGTTGTTGTATCACATGGAAATTGTCACATAGCTTTAACACACTACTTTTCATATTCTTATGTGTTCTCCCTTGTAACTATAATTTAGTCAGGGTCTTACTAATAAATCCACATTTAATATTAAATAATTATTTTCTAATTGTTTGCTACTAAGTATAAAAGTGGAATTGCTTTTTGTATATTGACCTTGTATCTTACAACCTTGCTAAATTTGTTAATAAGTTATAACAGCTGTTTTATAGTTTCCTATAAAACTTTCTACATAAACAATCATGTCTATTTCATTGCAGATATTCCCTGCCTCTTAATTCATTACAAGCATATTTTCCTTTACCTCACTGAGCATAGTTATACTGTATAAAATTGCTTTAAATTCCTTGCCTGAGAATCCTAACATCTGGGTCATCTCAGGGTTGGCATCATGTTGATTATTTTTTTCCCTTGAGAATGGCTCACATCTTCCTGAGTCTTATTTGTTGAATAATTTTGGATCACAGCCAGACACTGTGAATATTATGCTGTAAAGACTCTGCATTCTGTTATATTTCTCCAAGGAGTGTTGACATTTTGTTTTAGCAGACAATTAACTTGATTTAGACTCAGAATGCCAACTATTGTGCCTGTGTTAGGTAGTGGCTCAGATCTCTGATCAGTTCTTGAAGTCATAGCAGTCGGCTGCTTTCACTTTGTTCCATGTATGTGTGATTCAGAGGTCAGTCAGAGACTTGGGCTAGGTTTATACATACAATCTGAGATTCTCTTTTTCTTATTCTCTTCTTTCTGGGGTTTACTCTTATTTTCCAGAAGCTTTGGTTGTCCTGGTTCCTCTGGTTAGAAAGATGATGGACTTTCTACCAGAATTTAAGCCATTCCACACCAGTGTTGCTGCAAATGTGGTCCCCCTCAGGGTAAAGCCACAATAAGCAAGGAACTCGCTCCAGCCTGGCTGCTTGCTTCAAATTTCACTCCCCTCAAAATACGCCTGCCTTTGTTTCAGTCCTCAGAGTTCTCAGGTAACTTTTTGTTGTATTTATTTCCTAAGAGTTTATAGATGCTGTTTGGCTTGGCAAGAGTTCACTCTTTTATACCAGAAGCAGAACTTCTCTTAGTACAGGTTGAGTATCCCTTATCTGAAATGCCTGGGACCAGAAGTGTTTCGGATTTTGGATATTTTCAGATTTTGGAATATTTGCATATACATAATGAGATATCTTGGGGATAGGACAAGTCTAAATATGAAATTTATTTATGTTTCATATACACCTAGCCTGAAGGTAATTTTATACAATATACTTTAATAATTTTGTCCATGAAACAAAATTCCTGTACCTTGAACTGCTGGAAAGCAAACGTGTCAGGTGTGGAATTTTCCACTTGTGGTGTCATGTCAGTGTTCAAAAAGTTTCAGATTTTGGAGTATTTTAGATTTTGCATTTTTGGATTAAAGATCCTCAACCTGTACTTTAAAAAATGTTGAAAGTATCAAGTTCAGGAGGAAGTCCAGCCTCTGGAGTAGGCCCAGATGGGATTAGTTTTGATCCTAATAATCCTTCAACAGTGATTTCTCTACTCCCCTGTAGCAAAGCCTGCCTTTTCTGGGTTGAGGCTGATGGTGAAGCTCATGTTTTAATGATGAGTACTTCTCCAAAGGAGAATTATCTGCCTCTTAGGTTCTGAGCCTCACTATGGCCACTGCTAGCCACCTGGAGCTAGATGGAATCAGGGCAGTGTCAGGTGTCACGTCTCCCATCTATGAGCCTGCAGGACTGTGCTCAGCAAGCATCCTAGTCTGCAGAGCAGGTGTAGAGTTGAGATGGCAACATCTCCTTAAATCTCCCATATATGAGATTGCCCTTCAGTCTGACAGCAAGAGGACCACCTTACCTCCAGCGGGGGAATATTGTGTCTACAAAAGCACACGGAAAAGGGATAAAAAATGGAGGTCTGTTCCCTGAATCCTGGGAGATGCAATCACTGGATCCCGCCATATTTTCTGCCTTTCGTGTAACTTTCACAGTAAGTTGTAGTCTCTTTCAAATCCCATTTATTTCATAAAGACTTATGTTATTGTCACTAATCTCATTTAAAAAATCTCTCCAAGAACTGAGTATTTGTGGACTATGTTATCCCCTGTTTTGTCCTCTAATAATTTCATATGTACATGTCCTGTCTTCTCTATCAGTCTGTAATAATTTCAGGGCTGGATCCCATTTCTTGAACAATTTATCTACCTATCAGTGCCTAACATAGGACATGTTATTAGAGTAGAATTGGTTTGAACTTGAAACCAGGAACACATTTTGACAGCTCAGAGCTCTGGGTTTGCAGTAGAAAATAATGTCTGTGAATTTATGTCTGTAAATTTCACTGCAGGTGGTCACAGAGCAATTTTACGAGTCGAGGGCTCCAAGTTTGCAGTGCAGAATATTAGAAGTAAAGCTTTAAAAGAAATAAGTAAATGATGGACCTATGTATCTGAAGATTTCAATTTAAGTAGAGGGGCTTAAAGCCAAGATGAGGATTATCAAGAAAGCAAACATGGCTATTTCAACAGCTTAGGGATTTAACCAAGTTAAATCCTGGTGCATGATCCTGGCATTTTAATTGAAATTAAAATTTAACATCAATGAAGTAAGAACACAGCACTGAATAAGAGTGGCACTTTAGTCTCATCCTGTACACAAAATGTCAGCCTGACTTTTTCTCCCGGAAGGTTCTGTGAGACCAAGGAATTTTCTGAGCAGGGTGTCTCCAGATCAGCAACGAGTGTTACATTATTGTTATTCTAGTCACAAATGATTTTTAGACATTCTGTGTCCATCAATTTGTTTCCTGACCTAACAGGATATACTGTTTAAATTGTCTTGCTGGGAGTGCTATCGGCCTTGTTATGTTCCACAGGCCTTTTCTCCTGATCCATCTTGTGAATAATCCTCACTGATTTCTCCCTCCACTGAAGTCCTAGCACTTATCGTCCATGCTGCCCACAGACTCATCAAGTCATAAGGTCTTGTCTTTGATGCCCACCTGGTTCAACTCACTCACCTTACACATGAGAAAACCAAGGCCCAGAGTGCCGTAGTCAGTTTCCTAAGGTCACGCAGTAATTTGATAGCAAAATTGTGATTAGAATCTGAGTCTTCACAGACAGTTTGGTATGCTTCCACCTCCATGGCACTGCTCACATTTACTATTATAAACGTATAATAATAGAAATAATCATAAAATAATAATGTGGTATGGTTGTATAATGCTTCGTACCTCATTTATTACATTATGATTATTTTTTACTTCTATCAAGACAGTACTGATTTGGTTAGAGGGCCAGCTCTTACAATATTTGGTCCCTAGAATTGAGCTCTATTTGCAAAAAAGTCTTTTTTAAAAAACTAACAAATTGTATTTGTGGTACACAACATGATGTTTTGAAATATGTCTACATTATGGAAAGGCTAAATTGTAAGCTCTGTTTTCAGGTGGGAGCACTTATTAGGATTTTCCATGGCCCGGAGAGACTGTACCAACTCTGTCCTCCTTCCCTTAGTATGCCTCTGTGCTTGCCAAGCAGCCTTCTGAGGACTCATGTGGCCTTGCAGATACACTGATAGGATGGAGGTAAGCTGGCTGGAGAATTTGAGTGCATTACTTCAGGCTTCGGAAAGAATAACTCCCTGAGTAAATTAATAAAGCGGCATTCTAGTTTCTCAGTCTCTGGAAACTTTGGCTTATGTGAACTCTCCCCTGAGACTGGTTAATTTGGAGGGGACAGACAGAACTGTGTTTTAGAAGCTGCTCAGCTGAGATCAGATCTTCACTAATGATGGCTCTGCGGGGCCATGACTGTGTTGTAGGGCTTGTCTTAGGAACTGCAAGTGGGCCAGCTAATCACAGCTTTACGATGAGCTACTTAATTTCTGGTTCTGTTTGGTACACCCCATTTTATGCAGAGCTAAGGCACTTTCACAGGCTGGGTTTGGTACTCACAAAGCTTGATTATAACATCAGCCCAAAAATGGCCCAAGAGGACCCCCGAGGCAATCCCAGACAGCTGTGAGACAAAGGGGATGCCTTGCTTTTAATTCAGGTGAGGGCAGATTCCAGTTAGAAAAAAATCCTGAAGCCAATAAGACTTTGCTACCATTTATCAAACAATTTCATTCTCCAGAAATCTCATTCTCACCTATATTTAGGACAAACGGTAAGTGGGCCTGTTACTGTGCCATCAGCTCAAACCACCCCAAAACTCAGAGGCTTAAAACAACAATCATTTATTCTCAGGGACCAGCAGGTGAGCTGGGGCAGCTTTCCTTCAGGCTACAATGGTGGTGTAGCTCTTCTTTATGCATCCCTCCTGCTCCTCCTGGGACTGGTGGGCCAAGCTGGGCATATTCTTTCCAAGGTGGAGTCACAGGGGCAGGCGGGACAACCCTAATGTGCAAGCACACTTCAAGCCCCTGCTTTCTCGTGTCTGCTGCATCCTTTGGGCCAAAGCAAGTTACATGGCTGAGCCCAGCTTCAAAGGCCAGGGACAGTTCCCTGCCTTCTTGTGGGAGGAGCTGCCAGTTTACACGGCAAAGAGTGTGGACACAGGGAGGGCTGGAGGACTGAAGACATTAAGACAAGCAATCTCCAGGGCCAGCTGGCTATTTGGAATTCTTGGTGACAGGTTTTTGTTATTCATAGTCCCTGGGAAAGGTTTCTCTACATGATGAGGTCCTTTTAAAAGAGAATGTGGTAACAGTTGGGCAGTTCCTCAACAAGTTAAATGTGGAATTACCATATGATCCAGCAAATCCACTTCTGGGTATATCCCCAAAAGAATGGAAAGCAGGGACTCATATAGACACTAGGATATCAATGTTCACTACAGCATTATTCACAATAGCCAAAAGGTGGAAACAATCCAAATGGTCATTGAAAGATGATTGGATGAGCAAAATGTGGTATATACATCCAGTGGATTAGTATTCAGTCTTAAAAAGGAGGGAAATTCTGACACATGCTACAACATGAATGAAACTTGAAAACATTATGGTAAGTGAAATAAATCAGACACAAGGGATATGTGTGGGATGACAAATACTGTATGAATCCACTTAACATGAGGTACGTAGAGTAGTCAAATCCATAGAGACAGAAAGTGGAATGGTGGTTACCAGGGGCTGGGGGCAGGGGAATGGAATAATGGTTTAATAGGTACAGAGTTTCTGTTGGGGAAGATGGAAGCTCTGTAGATGGAGGGTGGTGATTGTTGAACAATGTGAATGTACTTAATGCCACGGAATTGTATACTTTAAAATGATTAAAAGGGTGAGTTTTATGTTATGTATATTTTATGTTGGCTTGGTCGTCAGATCTTCAGAGAGACCTGGGGCATCAGATGTGCAGAGAGGGTGTGAAGATCCTGCCATCCACTCTGGTATGAAGGCCTCTGTGTCTCAAAGATGAGGAGAGAAGGAAGCTCAGGTCTGAAATATTTGTATTAAATATGCTTATGAAATTTCTATTTTCAGAATTAAATCCATTTGGCCAGGCTAGAAGTTTGCTCACTTTGTAGAAACTAACTCAAAATTGCATAAGAAAAGTCCTGGGAAATGGGAGGTTTCAGGACCTGAGGAGGTAAAATGGGGGCAATCTGGGAGCTAATGAGACTATGGTTTCTTTTCTCGCCTTTTGTTAAATGGGTAACATAGATGCACGGGGAAGGATGGTGGACCCAATAAAGCCAGCAAAGTAACAATGAAGCCAGTATGAGTGCTTAATGACACCTGCAGAGCTTGTCTGGGAATACGCAAGGTTTTGATGGGAGAGATGCCCAAACCTTCCTCTTATGATGGTTGGGCTATTAGTATGTTTTCTGAGAAGAGAAAGGTAATGGGTGCCTCAAAACCTACCAGCTTCTGGTGTAGAAGGAAGTAGGTTCACCTGTCTAAATAAATGTGCTTTTCTTTTTTTTCCTTCGCAAATATGCTCTTCAGAAATATGCCAATGACATTGATATCTCAGTGTGGTGAAGGAGGAAGGAGGCTCTAGTCTTTAACCTTGACAACTGAAGAGGACTTCCTTTGTGCAAAGGTTCTGTGCCTTTATTGTTTTCTCTTTTCTCCCTGTCTCTTCTGTCCCCTATCTCCCTGGACTTGGAAAGAGAGAGATTCTAAATGGCTTTCTATGTGACATCATTTTTAGGGTATCCATCTGGAAGGACAGGGTTGGCACATGCTGAGGAAGCAGTACATTGTCTAATTAGTTGTACCTGCTGTTAGACCTGCCTGTAGGACACAGCATGGGCTTGGGATGAGAATATCTTTTTTTTTTTTTTTTTTTTAAGATGGTGTGTCACTCTGTCGCCTGGGCTGGAGTGCAGTGGTGCGATCTTGGCTCACTGCGATCTCTGCCTCCCGGATTCAAGCGATTTTCCTGCCTCAGCCTCCTGAGTAGCTGGGATTACAGGTGCCCACCACTATGCCCAGTTAATTTTTTGTATTTTTAGTAGAGAAGGGGTTTCACCATGTTGGCCAGGCTGGTCTTGAACTCCTGACTTTATGATTTGCACCCCTCGGCCTCCCAAAGTACTGGGATTACAGACGCGAGCCACTTTCTTTCTCTGATGACTCATGTGCTCTTTGGTTGAGAATTCTGGGCCTTGGCGGGTTGGGTACCATTAGGCTCTCTGAATAGACAGACCGCCATTGTCTGCGTTCCCTGGAGATGTGGAACTAAATATTATTTCCTTGGTCTTGGCCTTTTCCTCAAGCAAATACAGGCTCATGAAATTTTGGGTGTGACCAGAGTCCCAAGAACCATAGGCCTGGGTGTCTAGCCATGGTTCCTGAGGGCAGAGCAATAGAAATATTGCAGAACAGACCTAGCAGCAACAAGATCAAAGGCTCAAGGAGGACAACCGACAAGGCTGCCTGTGGTCCTACGTAATGGAAAGCAAAGGGACATTTGGTGAGTCATCACCAGAGCATCCATGGGGCTCGGGCACTGCTGGGAGCACTGCCTGCTGTAGTCCAGGACCATCCCTTCCTGATCAATGGAAATGCATTCCTGCTTGTTCTAGTCTGGTGCCAAAGATGAACTCTCCCACTTCCCCCTCCTCCTACTCTAAACATCCGACAGGGACAGAATAAATAATGATTCAGATCAGTTGTCCTCAGAGTGGAGACCTGTCAGAGATCTGTCAGGGATGATGTGTAAACAGGGATGGGAAAATGAAAACTAGAAAAGCCTCAGGTGGGTTGTTAGGGAGGCGTGAGGGCACCTGTGGCAAAACAGTTCACAGACTGTGATGGCTTTGGAAAACTATGGTTACTTTTTCTAAAATAATCAATATGTGTGGGTTTTCAGGATTAAAATTTGCAACCTTCCCTGAAAGGTAGGGAGGTGGTACTCAGACTTCTGTGTAATTGCAGTGTTAGGAGGGTGCATGGAAAGTTATCTTCCCTATTTCCTTGTCTTCAGGCAAGACCAACCAAGGCACCTGACTCAATTCCAGCCTATTTTTAAAAATCTCCATTTAAAAAAAATTGCTTGGCTTGTTTTTATAATAATGTTTATTGAATATTTTCTATGTACTATGTTCTTGACAGGCAGCATCTCCTTTAATCCTTGCAATCACCCTATGAGACAGGTATTGCTATTATCCACATTATATAGACAAGAAAACTGAGGCCCAGAGAGGTTAAATCACTTGCCCAGACCCACGTGTTGTTTAGTTAGTGGTTGCTCTGGCAGTGAGCCTAGGCATCTGACTCCAGAGCCTGAGCCTGGAGCACTGCTTGGGAGCCGTTCCTCAGGGTCTCACTTTGGTGTACCTTCTGCAGTTTTGTCTCAGGCCACCATAACAAAGTGCCATCGATTGGGTGGCCTAGACAATTGGAATTTATTTTCTCACAATTCTGGAGGCTAGATGTCTGAGATCAAGGTGCTGACAAGCTTGGTTGCCTGACTTTGCTGACATGCTGTTCTTAGACTTCCAGCCTCCATGGCTGTAAGAAATAAATTTCTGTTGTTTATAAGCCACCCAGTCCATGGTACTTTGTTATAGCAGCCTGAACTGACTAAGGCAATAACCATTTAAAGGTCCCCTGGGAAGGGACATGGATTGGAGAGGAGATACCAGTGTTGGAGCCCTGTCCGCATTCCTGTGGGCTTATGCTGGTCTGGGCCCTTAGATTTTATTCTCTTGGAGATTCTTATGAATTAGTAAATATGGTTTTTCTTTCCCATTATAGGGTGGTTGTCTTTCTTGCATAGAGGAGATTGGATGGGTGTATATGATCTTTGCACTGCCCACATGGCCCATGTGCCTCTGGTAGCACTATCCCAGCCTCTGTCTGCTCCCAGGAAGAAAGGGTCAGGCTAAAAGGCTGGGAGACATTGGTTGTTAGGCAGTTGCTTGTAGCTCTGACACCATGAAAGGAACTCCTAGCACTGGATGTGTAAAGTTACCTTCTAGGTTTGCCCAAATGGCACCAGGGCAACCCCAGAGATGGGCTGAAGAGAACCACCCACTTGGTAATTAGCCTGAGACTTTTCCAGGGTAACCCATCTGTTGAAGTCAGAGTTTTCCATTTCAGAATTTTATCTCTTTCCAAGGTACAGCCAGAGCCCTAGGAAGGGTTCGACTCTATTACAATGTACTCGACTTGAAATTGTAACTAAAAATGATGGTGATGAATTGCAGACAGAACAAGCAAGTGAGCGAGTGAGCATGCAGGAGTGAGCAAGCAGCATCTGTTGAATGGTGAATCCCAAGAGTTCAATTACCCCAGTTCTCGCTGCAGAAGGTAACCATGGAAACCTCATAATCCAAAGCATCACCAGTCTCCAAGCAAAATACACACACACACACACACACACACACACACACATGCCTCAAGAGGGCAGTATGTATGTATGAGTATGTGTGCATGTGCCTATGTTTCAGTTATTGTGTATGAGGGGTGTGTTTGTGTGATACTTGACAGTTTGTGTTGTGTGTATATCACATGGAATTAGTATGGACATTTGCTGCCATGCTTTCCGGTTCTGTTCCCAGAAGTGGTGAAAGAGTGCAGATTTGTCCCAATGTTTGGGTGCTGCACTCAAAGATGGTTAGAACGTGGAAGAGGATGTGCAACTTCAGTTTAGTGGAGGGTAATGTGGTGGCAGGGTTTGGGCATGTAGGAAGGCTTTTAACTTATTTTTTTCCCATGTCAGGTTTCTATTGCACAAAAGGGTACAGGATTGAATTTTTTTACCAGCTGGGAGGTATATTCCTGTGGAATGGGGAAACTCAGTGTGGATCCACATCGAACTTCTCAAATAATCTAATGTGGTTGTAAATCCAGGTTTGGGGGTATGATTTTTACACAGCAGTGTCTTTTTTCAGGGTATGTGCTGGTCTTTTTGTATTTTTTTTTCTTTTCTAGCTTCCTGCTTTAAACCTCATCCTTCTTTCTTAAGCTTGGGGCTAGCTGCCTATTGCATGAGGGATATGTGAATGTTGCACTTGGGGAGGGGGTGGTAGGGACAACTCATGAACATCTGCTAATGAAATATGTCACTCAATATGTGCACAATATCAAGAAGACTGTGTGTCACTTGGCAGATCTTTGAGTGCAAGGCAGCTCCGTCTGGATTAAGAATTATTTGTGTGTGTGTGGGGGTAGCTGTATGAAGACTGGGGCTTCAGACAGGCATTCCTAGGTTTCTGAGTGATGAATGGGGGGGCCACACACCATGCAAAACCTAGCCCTGTGTTAGAGGTTGTCTCAACTTAATGGTAGCTCTGCGCACACAAGTATAAGGGCTTATGTGTATGTGTGTTTACCAGCTCTGTCCCTCCCGCTTTGTGTGATGTATGAATGAAAGAGAATTCATTAGGAGGCACTGGGAAGAAACCCTGTCTTTCAAATTCTTGCCTTTCATTCACATTTATAGCTGAGGGTTTTTAAAATACAGAGGTCTTATTTGTCCATCAAAAGATGATTACCAAAAGAATATTTTCTTTTCTGTTTTTAAAACAAGCTGCTTCCTGGGTGACCAAAATCCACATTGACGTCTCCCAGCAGGGGCTTGAAATACTGCCCACATGGCCCATGTGCCTCTGGTAGCACTATCCCAGCCTCTGTCTGCTCCCAGGAAGAAAGGGTCAGGCTAAAAGGCTGGGAGACATTGGTTGTTAGGCAGTTGCTTGTAGCTCTGACACCATGAAAGAAACTCCTAGCACTGGATGTGTAAAGTTACCTTTTAGGTTTGCCCAAATGGCACCAGGGCAACCCCAGAGATGGGCTGAAGAGAACCACCCACTTGGCACTGATCACTTTCCCCATTCCTGCTGCTGCCCATCCTCATTTCCTTCAAGAGCTGGGTTGTCCACCCAGAATGTCTGAAAGATACCCTTGCTCTTGGCCCCCCACCTCCTCAAAACAGTCCAAAGAGGAGGAGGTCTCCTTCCCTCTCTCTGCTGTAGTACAGGGGGAGGCTCCTGCCTGGGCTTCCTACCCTGTGCTCCTTCCAGGTCATGTCTTGAGTGTTTAACAAGCAGTGATTCAGAAGCCTGTGGCTTTAGTTTATTTATACTTCCATTCAACTACTTTTTAAGTTCATTCCAAATGATAGATTCTGGAGATACGGCAATGAAGAAGGCACTCTTTTTGCCCTAAGTGAGCTCACACGCTAGTCAAGGTGCCAACAAATAAAAAGGCAGTTATAGTACTATACAGTGAGATAAGATCCAATAGGGGTTAACCCAGGACACTATGGGAGCTTCTAAGAGGGGCACTAGCCCTGTTTTGGGGAGCAGGGAGGTTTATTAGAGGAGCTGATGTCTGATCAGTAATCTAAAGGATGAAGGGGAATTATCTGGGTAAAGGGAGGTAATGGGATGCTTTCCAGCAAGGGGGAGTGAAGTATTTGTTAGAAACATAACCGCTTCACAGGTGAAACCTCATGGCAAATGGTATTCATGAGAGATAAAAAACAAGGGGTTCGGGGGGAGAGAGAGAGAGCTGGAGAAGTACAGGAAGCAAACAAACATGCAGAGGGAGGGAGAGACAGAGACAGATGGGCAGACAGGAAAAACTGGATGGTCGGGAGATGGTGAGACAGAGAGAGGACCACAGAATCATGCATTGTTAGGGCCAGAGGGAACCAGAGCAGACATCCACAAGCCCCTCATTTTAAAGATAAGAAAACGGAGGCAAAGAAAGGCTAAATAATTTACCAGACTCCCAAAGGTGTTTAGTTGGAATGCTGAGTGAGGAAACTAGATCTCCAGCTTCCAGTGGGTTGGAGAAAGAGGAGACAGAGGGAGACACGTGGGGCGAGAGCAAAGTCAGAGATGGAGGGAAGAAAGCTAGGTAAAAGCATGGCTGGCTGAGATTCACTGGCGTCTCACTGTCAGGATTGTGGTGTGGAGTGAAAGCAGGGAAAGTTTAGATGACAACTCAGCTGGGTTTCTTTCTTTTCCTTTCCTCTCTACCTTTTCCTCTTTCTCACTTTCCCTTTCCAACCACATCTTGCCTACAACTAGATGTCAGGGAACTGGTTGCCATGGCTACTAAATAGCATTCGCGCAAGCTGAATTATTAAACCAGGGTCTTTTCTTTGAAGCCCTGGTCCCAGTATGAAAGTCCCGTTAGGGGGCGTCATGTGGGGCATAGGTCTGGGCCAGGGTGCTTTCTTGCAGGTCTGGCTGAAAACCGAGAGGACAGGCAGTGCATCTTGGGCACTGGGCTCTTTCCCTTGCTAGATGTATAGAGGTCTGGGGGTGGGGGGAGGTGCACCAGCATGGGTGGAGGGATGGAGGGAGACAGGCCCTGTGTGCCACTGAGAAGAATTCCTGCATCCCAGCCTGGTTCCCCTACCTCCTCTGTCTAGAGCAGCAGCCACAGCTCATTCAAATGGGACAAGAACCAAAACCAATATTTTTGTTATGTCTGAAAGGACACCATAGTGTTCTAAGTAGTTGTTACTTGTGGCCAGGGAAGGAAGAAATAAAATGGCAGATATGTCTGGGGGGTCATACTTGGGCATCTGGCATTGAGCCCCCTGCATGGATAGGTAAAGGGAATGGGTTGTGGGATCATCTTGTTGATGAGCATCCCATGCTCCCGATTTTATGAATGGGTTGTCAGAGACAGTCTTGTTTGTGGGTACAATTGCTGTTTGTTTTGACGGTGGAGAGGAGTGGGTATGGACGCTCTGCTCTTTAGGAGATTCCAAGCCAGGAAAACCATCAGCCGTCTGGTATCCTAGCTCTTTAAACTTTTTCATTAAAAAAAAAAAAAAAAAAACCCACACATTGCAGAGTGAATGCTCCTGCTACGGGCTGAGGGAAGAAGGCCTGGGTGGCTGGTAACTGCGTGCTGTGTGTGTGTGTGTGTGTGTGTGTGTGTTGGGGTAGTGGTGGGGGCATGAAGAGTATATTTTAGGGTTCATGGAGTCATTCTCATTCCCCCGATCTCCAGCAGAGTCTGAGTTATTTCTTAAAGTGGGGAAAATCTCTTCCTCTCCTTCCCCACGTTGTGCTTCTGACCTGGGGGTTTGAATCCTACGGGCAGGCTCTTCTCAAGGGCTCAGGAGAGGCCCCCACTGCACTCTTATGCTTGAACAGAAAAACCAACCAAACAAACCTTTTGATATGGGAAACCAGACCTCCAAGACTGTTCTAAAAATCTGTCAGCCTCTGAAAAACTGAGGTGTAGCCCTGATTTTTTTCCTAACGCCCTGCCAGAACATTTTTTTTTTCTTTTTAATGTCAGGCTAAAGCCCAGCTTTTGAAAGTCTGATTCATAGACTCAATTCTTTTCAGGCTTGGTGAGAATTTTCAGGACTTACTTGGCCCGGGGCCAACATCCTGGCTCCTCACAGCATGAACCTCTCAAGCAGACCTTCTGGGGGTAAATTGGGAACTAGCCAAGGAAGGTACATAGCCACCCTTTTCCTGCCACAGCTAAGAGGAAAGGTGAGAGGAGCTGTTGGTGTGGTGGCTATTTAGTTCCCTTCAGTGCACGTTTCCACTGTGTGCCAGGCTCTGCCCTCAGCCATGGAAACTCACGGCCAAGTAGGAGGGCCAGCTGTCGTCATTCAGCCCTGGCCACCCTCAAGCGAGGCCTTCTGAGGACTTGACCCACCTGGGCCAAGGCTAAGCCGAAGCAATAAGAGTGGAGAGGGAGAGAACGCTCCTCTTTCTCTCCCTCCTCCTTCCCTGTGACTCCCTTCTCTTCTTGTCCCTTCCAATCCCACTGCCTCCTCTTCTCTCTTTCTGGAGCCCCTCTCTTCTCTGACTCTGAGCTCCTGGAGGACAGGAGGCAGTTGTTTATAAGCCACCTGCCAAAGCCTCCCTAGGGACCCTGCTGGGACTTGTAAAGATGGATGGGTGGGACGGAAAGTCATTACCTGCAGGGTTCTGGGAGACATTTCTATTATTTTTGAGGGAAAGGTATGCAGACAGCCAGAGAAATGGGGGAGAGGATACCCTAGAGGGATTCAGGTCTAGGAAGCCTTGGAAATGCCAGTTTGACTCAGTTTTGGGGCTGTTGATTTTTTGTGCTCCTTAACTGCCCACAGGAAACAGGGTCTCCCTTAGAGCCCTCAGCTAGGCCCTGGAGACCTTCAGAGAGCCTCTGGATCAGTCCATAGGCAGCGAACAGGCTCTGCATCGGGCTAGGGCTTCCCTTGGGAAGCGTCTGGCTCAGGGGCTGGTCCCCCACACCTCTCCTTCTCCCTTAACTTGATCCTTGAAGCCCCCAGTTCTCTTGTTTCTTTTTAGATGTAATCATGCTTTTCCTCTCCCTGCCCAGTAAGGCCAGCGGCCAGGACCCTGGTGAGGTCCAGAGCTGGAGCCCAGGAAGGGGCCATCCCGCCCGCAAACGAGAATCGGGTACTCCAGTGGAAATCGCCCGCGGAAGTTTGAGGTTATTGAACTTTTCCACAGAAACCCTAACCTAAATTTCTTGACCTCAGGCGGTTTACAACACAAATCCCTGCCTAAACGAAGCCTCGCGGCGCCCCCCTCCCCCCGGCCGCCGTCCCCAGCCCCGGGTGTATGCGCGCTCACGCCGGCGTTCAGCTCCCACCCTCCCGCAGCTCCCTCGCCGCCTCGCGCTTGCCGCCCGTGTCTGGACAGCGATTTCTTCTGCTGTTTGGATATAGCTCTCTTCCCTCCTCCTTTGTTAGTCCCAGTCTGCCGTCTCTGGGGGGGCATGTATGCGAGTTCTTTTTCTGATTGCCAGAAATTTCTTTTCCACTGTGTGAGCAGGAGACAGATTTTTGTTAAATTGTCTCTCTTCTCTTTCATTTATTTTGTTCTCCGTTTGTGGCCCTCACCTCCGCCTGCCTTCCTTCCCCATTCTTTCTGTGGATTCCTCCTTCTTCCCCCTTCAATTTCACCATTTCTCCTCCCCCGTCTTCGCCCTCCCATCCCCACCCCTTTCCTCTTTTAAAATAATTCAGTGATGTCTCGGGAATACTAGCACACCCTCTTCATTCAGCTGAGCGCGGGACTCTGCATTAATTCAAGGTAAGCTTCGGGTGTTTACTGCCGGAGATATGTCTGTCTTGCGCCCCGCATCCACTGCCCGCGGGGCTGCGCTGCACTCCCCGGCGGCGCCACGGGTCTGGCCACGGCACTGCTACGTGTTGGGGGGATGCATGGACCTTCCAGATACGTAGTTGGCCTTAACCTTCTCGGAATCTCCTCTGCACGCGCTGCCTGTTCCTCCTCTGCACGCTCTGTCCGTTCCTTTGCAACTTCCGTGGGAATTGTCCTGGCGTGGGAAAGCCCCCGCGCTCTTTGGCGCTTAGGGTGTGCGTGTTGCGCTCCTTGCCGCGGTGCTCAGGGCAGCATCCCGCTCGAGGATGCAGGGTTCTCACCAAGCAGTGAGGGGGGCTCACGCGCCGCCGGCGAGCGGAGCCAGGCTCCGAGAAGGGAGCGGACTCGAGCTGCCGGGTTTTCGCAAGCCTTGGGGCCTCCAGCCGCCCTTCCATGCCTCCGGGCGCGGGCGGCTCAGCAGGTCCCCGGCTTCGGGAAGTTTTGTGCGCGGATCGCTGGTGGGGAGGGCGCGCGGGCCAGTGGCTGAGCTTGCAGCGAAGTTTCCGTGAAGGACGCTGAATGTGCCTTTGGAGGCGACTCGGGACTGCTGTAGGGTGGACTGGGCGTCTATGGAGTTGCGGGTCAGAGCGATTAGGGTGGGTCCTTTCCTGGGACAGGACTGGGAATTGGGGCTCGAAGTAGGGGAGGAAAGAGCACAGAGGAAGCCAGGCTGCATAGGGTGACTTGCTTTTTGATCCGGCTTGAGTCTCCTTGTGCGAGAGTGGTTGTGCGTCCTTTCCCAGGGATGGAACATCCAGTTTTCCGTGCTTTTTTTGCTTTGTGCCCATGTCCTGGAGAGAATGATGGGAGACACTAACCCACCGACGTCTCCCTTGAGATCGCGGCTTCCTCCTTGCGCAGGGGACTAAGGTCACTTGCTGCAATCGTGTCTGTGAGTCTGGCTGCTCAGAGCAGGTGATTCAGGCTGTGGGTGCATGCGGAGATCTGGGACTTGTAATAGTTCACTGTGTTGGAACATTGATTCGTACTTACTCTTGGTTTAGAATCACACTGTGTCATAGAAACATCATCCTCAGAGGAAAGGCTGGGAGTCAGGATAAGCTTAATCCACAGAGCAGGCTGAACCCAGAGAAGTGTTTTCATGCAAGGAAAGGATGTTTCTGATGCTTAAATAAGAGCATTACTTTATCTCCACTGAGGTCAGAACCAGAGGAAAAGGGGCTTTCTCTCCTGGGGTTGGGATTTGGGCTAGACACCAGGAAAAAACTTCCCATTTGCAATTCCAAGATAAATTGCTAATGGGAAAATATAGAACTTCCCCTGTAAATACGTGGGTCTTGTAGGATGGTGCAGCGATTTCTACCATCTAAACTAAGATGACCATTTCCTGTTGTTTGATTCCATTCTACTGTTCTCTCACATGCTAAGTTTCTGACCAGCTAAGAAGCTTTTTACCACTTTGTAGTATAGTGTAATCATATCATTTATGATTGACTGATTGTTCAAGCTGAGACATTTCTGAGAGTGGACAGAGATGTTGGTAATAATTACACATGGCCAACGAATTCTCCCATACAGATAGAGATAAATGATTGCCCTAAGAGTGACTGTATTTATGCTAGGTTAGAGGTAGGGATAATTCAAGAGGCAACATGCTTTGGTTTCATGTCATTTGGATCTTGCATCGTTCTTCCTGACTCAGATTTCTAATGGACTTTATTTCAGTTCCCTCTGAAAATCCAGCTCTCAAATACAAATCTCTTTCCTTTGATGAACACCTTTTTCTCTAATTACATGAGTCCCTTTGAAATGCCCATTCCTGGAGTGGAGCTTCACTCTCTAACTCTGCAGGGATGACAAACTGAGAGTGATTTACATCTATTCCTCTGTCTTCTTGGTTGTATTTATGAGTCTGGGACTCCCAGGAGGCTGTCCTTCTGCCAGGAATTGTGAGTGTTGTGTTGATGGTAGCATGATATACAGTGACCCACAGAGTCACATGGTTGAGCTATTGGATCATCGCTGTCACAACTCCTCCACTCCTTGAAGGCTAGGATGTGTGTGTTGAGTGTGAGAGAGAAGGAAGAGGAAAAAAATCCTACACGTCTGGATTTCAAACTGAGAAACTCATGTTCAAGAAGCATCCTATGGTGGAGAAATGTCTGTTTTTTACTTCCTTGCTTGTGTGAGGGAGTGATGAAGATTCTTACGGATGTGTCAGTCACACCTCCATCCCCCTTGCAGCCCATAGATCTGCCAGACAGCTAAGTTCTTGCAGGGCCTCAAAAAATGTAGTTACCATTAATTGATTTCTTATTGCTATATTTTCCAAATATTATACCAAGTAGCTTCCAGGCATTTTCATAATTAATTGTTAACCAATCCTATTAAGTATGTATCCCCATTTTATAGATGAGGAAACTGATGCTCAGAAAAGTTAGCTAACTTTCTCAAGTTCACCCAGTTAGTAGGAGGCAGAGCTGGGATTTGAACCCAGGCTAGCTGACTCCCTGCACATGAGGTTGACCCTTTGTGCTGAAGTTGATGGCATCTGACTCACAGAGTTAGTCCCAGCTGCTCAGCCTGGGGGGTTATGGCTGGTTCCAGAGTAGGGTAGATTGGCCAGTCTGCTTGGCTATCCTGACTGGTCCTTAACTCATGTTACCCCTGTTTTTTCTGTCAGCAGTGTCCTTGCTTGGTGTCCGTCTTAGTCCATTTTGCTTTGCCATAAAGGAATACCTGAAGCTGGATAATTTATTAAAAAAAGAGGTTTATTTGGATTATGGCTCTGCAGGCTGTACAAGAAGCATGGTGCCAACATCTGTTTCTGGTGAAGGCTTCAGGAAGCTTTCACTCTTTGTGGAAAGGTAAGGGGAGCTGGTGTGTGCATATCACATGACGAGAGAGAAGCAAGAGAGAGAGGAGGGAGGCTCTTTCTAACAACCAGATCTTGTGGCAATTAATAGAAAGAGAATGCATTCATTACCTCAAAGATGGTGCCAAGCCATTCATGAGGGATCTGCCCCCATGACCCAAATACCTCTCACTAGGTCCCCAACTCCAACACTGGGGGTCACATTTCAGCATGAGATTTGGAAGGGATGAACAACCAAACTTTGTGTGTCTTCCACTTTTTGCCTGGCAACCTAGATCTCACCACAGGGATCTCACCTCTGGATCCCAGTCCAGTGAGCTCATGAATCCTACCTGGGGTGGTGGAATTGTCTAATGGAAAGGCAGAGCACATGTCACCATCTGATTTTCAGGGTTTGTCTGCACCTTAGTTATTGATGCCTGCTTCTCTCAGGATCATAGTTAGGTGAATCCAGTTGTCTCAGAGACTGACCATGGCCTAGATTGGAAAAGGCCTTCTCATCCCTTCGCTTCCCCAGAAGTAGTTCTGTAGACTAGTAGGGGAACCAGACCATCACTAGTTGATAGTGTGTTGGTTGGGTCCCTCAGATCCTCTCTTATTATAAAGGGAAAAATAGAGACTCATGTAGATAATTCTAGGCATTGTCATTCCCACTTACCCTGCAGCACAATAATTTACCAGACCAAGAACAGCATGGCTGGGGGGAAAGGAGGCAGGACGGTGATTGGGTCAGGGTAGGGTAGTTAAAGAGTACTGCGTGGGAGACTTCATTTCTACCCAACTCAGCCTTTCTAAGAAGCCATGTGACCTTGTGCAAATCACTGACCTAGTTGGGCCTCATTTAACTTGCCTGAAAATGAAGGTTGGGATATTTTCTAGCTTCAGCAGTCCCACAATTCAGGGTGGCCTTCTGCTCTGTGCTCTGTAAATCTGAGGCAGAACCACACTTTTTCTCTTCCCCTCTATTGGCGGAGGGTAGGTGGGGCAGATGGGGCTTATGGACAGGAGTTAGATGGAGGGCCATGGAAGAAACCTTCTGGGTGGAGCAGCGACTGCCCTTGGTCTCCTGTAGGCAGGCCTCAGCCTAGTTCTGGTCTGGAAAAATTGGGTAGCTCAGCTGGTCAGGGATGAGTAGATCAGATGCTGGCATATATTACTTTGCATCCCCAACAAGTGAGGGAGAATTGGGAAAAGCAGGAAATACAATACTATACTAACAACCATCTACAATATGCCCTGAATGATTATCTGAGCAGTGGGGGAAGAGGGTGGGGGTGAGAGATAGGACAAAGGGAGAAGGAGAGACATGGTCTTTGTCCTCTTGGTGCTGACAGTGTGGGGAGAGCCTGGAACTAGGCCATTGGACCAAGCATACATGTTACAAACTATAAAGCCATTCAGAACCAAAAAGCCCCTTGCAAAACCATTTTTACAAACAGTTGTAACAAATGGTTAGAGTTGTTTATGTGCAAATAAAGTATCTTCCTGGCAGAAGCAAAGATGTGTGGTACCTTTCTCATTGTAACCTGGAAAACTGGTGTTATGAATGTCATTTTCATCCCTGACGTGAGGATTCAAGAAGGTTCTATTGTCTGCAATACATGCATGGACTTGGGGGGAACTGCACTGAATGAGGTTATAGAATGGGGCTCCTCCAAGGGAAGGCCTTCCCATTTATGTTCATGTGGTATTGCTTTGGAAGATTCAGTCTCTGAATCACAGGGCCTTTGTAACTATGTGGATGACAGTTGAAAAATAAAATTTCCTCCATGAACACTAGTCTGGGCTTGGGGTGAAGAGAGAGTGCTCTAGATTCTCAGTATAGGATTGGTAGTGACAGCAGCAGCTGAATGGGGCTGAGGGAGGGCACAGCCCCTGGGAGCACCAGGATGAAGGTGTGATGCTGTCTTGGGCACAACAGCATATGGCACGGGAGTGCATCCGTCCCTGTGAGTTTTCATATAGTTTCTAACCTGGGTAAAAAAAATCTAGGGCTGCACTGATGGTCACACCTGTTACTGATGAAAATATCACTGTAGTTGCAAAAATGCAACTTGGTATCAAAGTAGTTCTCTGTGCCTTGCTGTCTTGCAGAGAGTATCTGTGTGTATGCCTCTCTTAAGTGCCTTTTGGGGTTCCTTCCCCTTTCTCATGAACCAAATGTGTACATGTGCTTTTTCCAGAATGAATGAGAAAATGAAAATGAAAATGACATGCATCATTCTTTCTCTTAAGTGATTGGTTTCTAGCTCCAAGTCCAGTACTTTAATAAAGTATTTCTTCTATCAAATTATATATTCTCTGACACTGGCATAGTGGATATGGTCTTGTTCCAATCCATACTAGCTATATGACCACAAGAAAAGCACTTAAACCTGCTGGGTCTCCACTTATTAATACACAGGCACAGAACTGTCTTTCAGAGGAGGGGAACTGGAGCCAATGGCCACTTGAGGCCCCTTCCCCTGTTAGGATCATTGACTGTCATATGATTCTGTCTCCTTTCCCTTCATTCTCTTCTTCTATTATTTGTCTCCCCCTCTTACCCTTTACTAGTCATATAATAGGATTTTTTTTTGTTTGCTATATTTACTGAATAGGAATTTTATTCTTTGTTCTTAATTTAAAAAGCTATGAGGAACATTTTACATTTCTGCTTCTAAAAAGAAGGTAAATTGAGTTAGTCTTGACTTATTTAGTCCTTGATTGATGTTTTCTTGAAAGTAATGATCCTAAATACAAAAAAGTTCCACCCATTCCTTAGTGAGGGGATTCAAAATGACAGGTGAAGACACATCCAACTTCCACCTTCTTTTTTTGTTGGATCTCAGACTCTGGGTTAATGAGCTGTTCAGTGCTGAAGTCTGAGAGTCCCAGGTTCATCCAGGCAAGGAAAGCCAGCCTTCCAACCTCAGAACCTGAGCCCTGGTCCACAGCGGCTCCCATGACAACTGGAGAGGAAGGAGTCCGGGCTTGGGGGGCAAAGCCCCTGATGTGACCTCAGTTCTGTCACTGGGTGAAAAATCACTTAAGTTCTCCCTGCTTTCCCCTTCCTTTCTTCTACTCTCCTTTCCCCTCTTCCCTCTTTCTGAAAATGTGTCCTGAGGGCCTGCCTGTTCTGGGCCAGGCACTGACTTGGATACTGGGAATAGAGCAATGAACAAGACAGCCAAATATCGTACTGTTGTGGAATTTATATTCTATTGTAGGAAGAGAGAAAACATACATAGATAAGTAGATTGTAGAAGAAAAAAATCAGACCATAATGAATGGCATTCGGAGAATTAATAGAGGGTGATGTGGCAGTGACAGGGTCACATTTTAGATAGCAACATCAAGGAAGGCTTCTGAGGAGGTGACATTCAAGCCGAAGGTCGGAATGATAAAAATGAAATAGGATCTATATCACAGATTCTCTATGGCTATTACGAGGAATAAGTTAAATTGTATGGAAAAGTGTTTGAGACTATGAAATGAATGCAGCACATTTTATATCTCATTGGGCAAAATTCTCTGAGGTTGAGCATTGTGATTAACTAATATTTGCAGTTTTAGTACCTAGCATAGTAGTGGATGTAGGATGAATTATATTATAAATGTAAATCTGGAGTTCAGAGGAAATGTTTAAGAAATAAATTAGATGATGCCTAGGACAGGCCTTTGTGGAAGGAAGATCCTGTTCCTTCTGCTGTTGCCACTACTGGGCTTTCCTGGAGGTTTGCATCCATGAAGCCCCAGGAGAGTGGAGGTTCCCTGGGTTTACAGGGTACAGAGGGATGGAGAGGGACAGGCAATACTGAGGGAGTAGTGTTCTTGAGTAAGTTCCAGATTGCTCTTCTTGCTTTTCAGAGTCTTCTTAACCCAGAGTGGACAGAGGTTAGCTTAGCAGGAATTGGGAAGAGATGTCCAGGCCTCCTTCCATCTCCTGCATCTGGGAGGGTGGCTGTTTTTCCCATGTTGCACAGGATGCAGACTTCATAGCCTTTGCCTTCCTCCAGTGCTGCCACAGCTCTCTCTTCTCTCCAGCCCAGGGTGGAGCCCATCATGCTCAGAGGGGCTCTCAGTCCACTCCGCAGACTGCTGACTGAAACTTTGCAGACCTGCTCCCCTTCTTCCTGCTACCTGCCTGCCGGAAGAGTTGAGTCAACCTCCTGCACCCAGAGCTGTGAGTCACAGTTGTTCAAACACGGAGGTGTGAATCACTCAACTTCTAGCCTTTGAGACATCTTGGGTGACAGCTGAGGGAGAAGGCTGTGTGTGTCTCCCTGCCCCTCACTTCCCCTTGGGTTTATCATGCTTCCTGCCCTTAGACCCTAGAGCTCAGACCTCACGGCTCTTCCCCAGGGCCACAAGACCAGTCTGAGGGTACATGGAGTGTTTATTCACTCACACGGGAGGGGTCCTTAGGAAGAACATCCTGTCCCAAGGTGTGGTTCCTGGACCAGCCACATAGCACCCTCGAGAACTTCTTAGGCATTCAAATTCTCATGCCCAGTCCCAGACATCCTGAATCAGAAACTCTAGGGGCGGGGCCAAGCCCTCCAGGGGAGTCTCATGTACTGTTTGGGAACCCCTGTTAGAAGGATAGCTGAGTGTGGAGCATCCGGCATGTGCCAGAAACTAGTTATATTGTATGTACATCTTTTTGAGGTACAGGAATTGTCATTCTTGTTTTATAGATGAGCAGAAAGGCCTGCAGAACCTGAGATCATAGTAGGTGGTAGATCCTGAGTTTGAATCCAGTCTTGACTTTGAAGCCAGAATTATTGTGAGGTTTGGACCCCTAATTAAAAGGCAAATATTTCTGACGACATCTGTTACTAATCAGTAACATCTTAGTGCTCTTAGTGCTAATTTCTGTCCTGGCCGGTCACAATAGACTGCTGAGAGGAGAACGGAACAGCCCTGAGAAGGAGGCCTGGATACCTTATGGTGTCTCACGGGTGCTCCCACTGCTTGGCAGTTTCTCCTGTGGTTAGCTCTGGCTGAGTTCCTCCTCCAGATGGGACTGAGTGACTGATCCTTAAACACAGGTGCTTCCCAGTCCACCCTGGCCCTTTCAGCTATTTATGGTCCACACATCCCTCCCTTTGCCTTGGCCATCGCTCGTATGCTGGTGACTTCCAAATTTCTGTTCCAACCTAGGATTCTCTTTTGAGTTTCAGATTTCTCTCCAACTGAATACTAGATGTTTATACTTCAACACCTCATAGTGTCTCAAACTCACTTTGTCTAAAACCTAACCCATCTTCATTTCCCAAATATTGTCCTTCTCTCACATGGCCTCTTTCAGCAAATGGTACCGCCCTCCATCCTGTTGCCCGAGGCAGAAATCTGGGAGTCATTTGTGACTCTTATGTTCATCACCTGACCTACCCTCACCCACCCCATGTGGTCCTGGCTCAGAGTTGCTCATCCTGATTCCTTGATCCCTTTGGGCTGTCCTGGGTTCTTCTCCTTTGCACTCCCTTGGCATCCCATGCTTACCTCTGACACTGTGCTTCTTAGGTAGTGTTATAACTGTCAGCCTCCCCTATGCTGAGATCCTTAATGGCGAGGATTGTGTCTTTTATCTATGTGTCTCCAATGCTTTGCCCTTAGTAGGTGACTGATAACTTTACTGAATATATAAAAAAGTAAAGAAGCTACTCTGGAATCTTTGGCAAATCCTGATTCTCCTTCCCTTTGTTGCAGTACCATCTCCCCTAAGATGGGGTCATTGTGCTCACCAACTATGACTTTGACAAGGTCCTTATCACTTAACTTTGAAGTGACAGTGAGTACCCACCAACTCCTCTTAGAGAAAGCAGGGAGTTGACTGAAGGCAGTAATACCATGGAGTGTGTATGTGGTATATATATCTGTGTACAAAGTGTTGCCATGAAGCTGAAGTGGAAGAATCCAGACAGATTTCATATTCCTGCCAACTTTATATCCAACAATTTGTAATTTATAGAAAATCAAAGAAGAGTTTCCTCTGATCTCCCCGACCCCCATCTTTTCCCCCAGGGTGAAGACTGTATTTCAGTTATCACTGTATACCCACAGCTCCTCAATATGTTGTCTAGAACACAGTTAAGTGCTAAATAAATGTTCAGGAAGAGCTTTGGCTAATGGCAAGAACTCTAGGAAAGGTTCTGGGTTGGGAGAATGAGGGCAGGACCTACAAATCCATGATCAGACCAGCTGAGTCCCATGGCTTTGAATATCATCTTTATGCCCCACACTCCTGTAGCAGTTAGCTTTTGCTGCATAATAAATCACCTCTGATCTCAGAGGCCTAAAACAACAGTTAGCGTTTCTCACAATTCTGTGGGTTGGCTGGTGGTTCCTTTGTCCTAGGCTGGCCTGGCTGGAGTTGGATGGTCAGGTTTGGCCTTACTGACATCTATGGGTCATCAGCTGAGGCAAGGGCAGGGGGACAGCTGGGATGCTGGAGCCTCTCTCTTCATGGTTTCACATCCTTAGAGAGGCCAGCCCAGGTGTCTTCACATAGTTGCAGAAGGTTTCAGAAGCAAGTGTCTTTGTTTGAGCTGCTGTAACACAACACCATAGGCTGGGTGGCTCATAAATAGCAGAAATTTAATGTTCACAGTTCTGGAGGCTGGGAAGTCTGATATCAAGGCACTGGCAGATTTAGTCATGGTGAGGGCCTGTTTCCTGGTTCATAGGTGGTGCCTTCTCGCTGTGTTCTCACATGGTGGAAAGGTAAGGAGCTCTCTGGGGCCTCTTTTGTAAGGGCACTAATCCCATTCATGAGGTCTCCACCCTCAAGACCTAATCACCTCCTAAAGGCCCCACCTTCTAATACCAGTACAATGGTGAATAGCTTTCAACATATGAATTTGGGGAGGATACAAACATTCAGACAATAGCAAGGAGAGAGGGCAAGCCCCAGTGAGCAAGTCTTTTTCAGTTCTCTGCTTCTGTCACATTTCCTATTGTTCCATTGCCTAAAGCAAGTCACATGGCCAAGCTAGACTCAGTACAGGAAGTGACTACCCAAGGCATGGATATAGGAAAATGTGAACAAATTGGGATTTGTGTTAGCTTGGGTCCTCTGAGAAGTAGCGACCAAGATGGGGTGAAACGTACATGGATTTTTATTAGGAGAAAAACTGATGAGAGTAATGGGGAAGGAGTTGGGAAAAGCTAGAAAAGCCATCAAACCACCATGTAAGTCTAACCCTGAGTGACAGATTGAGGGAAGGTAAGTTGAGTTCAAGGGTCCCTGCCTGCTGTGCAATCTGAGGATTGCAAGGCTTTTGGGAAGCCCTCAAGCCAAAGTTGGCTATCAAGGGAGTCCTGTGTCTCCTAGAGGTCTTCTAGGCACATTCTCACAGCCACCGTAGTGTCATTACTCAAAAAATTTATCACAACTCCCGATTTATACTTCCAGCTCAGACCTCTCTCCTAAGCTCTAGACCTCTATAGTCAATGGCTTTCTTAATCTTTCCACTGGGTGGTCTCAGAGGCATCTCACGCTGAACTCTTAATCTCTGCCTCCAAATCTGTTTTTCCTCCAGCTTTCTTTGTCTTGGTGAGTGGCGTCTTCATCCACCTGCAAGTCCAGGAGTCATTGTTGATACTTGCACCTCTGTATTCCTGTAGGTGATCCATTATGAAAGCCTGTCCACCTTATTCCTCAATATGTCTCGACCTTGTCTTCTTCTCTCCAGCTCTGCTGCCATTACCAAGACCAAACCATCTTCATCTCTCCCTTGGACAACCACAACGGCCTCCTAACCAATCTCTCCACTTCCTCTCTGGTCCCCTTGTGGAGCTCCAAGCTCCACAAGGAAGCCTGCATGATCTTGAAGCATAAACATGATTATACCACTTTCAGCTTGAACTCCAAGATCTTAGCCATGGTCTCTGTGCCCTGCATGCTCCAGCCCCTACCCTACCACAGCTTCAATGCCTACATTGCTCTCTATCACCCACCACCTTCCAGCTACTCTGGCCTCTTTTAAAATACGCCACACTCTTTCTCACTGCAGGCCTTTGCACATGCTGTTCCCTCTCCCCATAATCTCCCATCCTGTCACTCCCCATTCATCTGGTTAGTGCCTATTCATTGTTCAATTCTTGATTTAACTGTCATTTCTTCAGTGAGATCTTCTATCTCACAGACAACTGCCACCCCCCACCCTAGCCCATCGAATTTATGTTCCTCTATGACACTCTCTTATAGCATCCTACAGTTTTATAGCTCCCATCCCAGTTCATGTGTGTATACTTAGTTACTTGTTAGTTTAGCGTCTGTGTCTCCCAGGCAGAAAGTTCCCTAAGGATTAGGACTGTGTTTGTATTGTTCATGGCTGTGTCTCAGAGCCCAGCACAGTGCCTGGTATATAGCAGCATATCAATCACTGTTGGTTGAATGGATACAAGTCCAAGGGAGTGGAGGGGAGTGGGGGAGAATGGGTCTTGCGGGGATTTGCCCTTCCCAGTCCCTGACTCAGGAGGAACTGAAGCTGCTCTGGTTCTGAGCGTGAGCTGAGACGTAGCATTGTTCCTCCCTGCACATTCTTTGCTGCCTTACCATCCTCATGCTCTCCATGCCCTCATTTTGGGGATATCATCATACTGAAGACCCAGGGTCTCAAAGGAATTGGGCTGATCAGCTGTTCCTGGATTGGATAGAAAAGCTGAGGCCCCTTCCGGAGCTCACCCCTGACCTATGAAGGCATCCTGCTCCCTGATTTCGTTCTGATTCCTGCTTCCTCTGGCTTTTGCCACCACCCCTCCCTGCCATGGCCACCTCCCCCCCAGGCCCCTCTCCCCTTCTTCTCTGCCTGCCTCCAGTTTCTTATGGCTGAAACCATAGGCTGAATCACCTCAGAAATGTCAAAACAGGAGTCTTGGTGATGCTGGCTGTGCTGGGCATAAGTGGAGGAGAGTGCCAGAGGGTCAGCCTGGGGAAGGTGCCTGGGGAACTGGGCAAACACAGCCTGAGTTCCATGTGTGGCTGCCACAACTCCGACCCCAGATTCTGTCATGTTCTGTCCCCCTTGGGTGGGGCAAGGCGTGCTGGCACCTGAGAAATCATTGCTGAAATTCTGTTGCTGAAACATAAAGCTGCCCAAGTCCCTGTGACAGAATTTCCTATTGGCAGGTGAGTCCAACGTAGTGACAGAAGAGCAAGAGCTAAGCAGCCAGGGAGTCAGTGCTGCAGGGCAGGGCTTACGGCAGCCAATTTCAGACTGGGTCCTAGCTCTCCCTATTATTAGCTAAGTGGCTCCATACAGTGACATTTTTTCTTTGAGTCTCAGTTTCCTTGATGTATGTAGGAATAGTACTTAACCTCATAGGATTTGTGTAAAGATTGAATCAGTAGAAACAATCAACAAATATTAGCTAGAGATGATCTGGGCTTGTTTGAGAGTAAGGGATTGTACTGAGCTCTTGTGGGAAGGGAAGAGGGCAGGGTGGCAAGCAGAGCTCTAGCTGGAGACCACCTTAGTACCTGTGGCTGGCCCTCTTAATCTGCTGTCTTATGGCATCTCAGAGCCTCAAGCCCAATAAAAGTAGATTAAACAAGCATATAAAATATTTGTGGGAGGCAGATGGTGCAGATTGCCTTGGATCTCATATCCTTTCAGGCATAGCTATGGTGGGGAAGTGTATTAGTTAGGGTTCCCCAGAGAGAGAATCAATAGGAGATAGATAGATGATAGATAGATAGATAGATAGATAGACAATATCTTTCTATCTATCTATTTTAGGGGATTTATTAGGGGAACTGGCTTACATGATTATGGAAGCTGAGAAGTCCCATCACAGGCCATCTGTAAGCTGGGAACCCTGAGATGCCAGTAACATGGCTCAGTCCAAAGGCCTAAGAACCTGGAAGGATGGTGGCTGGTATAAGTCCTGGAATCTAAAGAGTGGAGAGCCCTGAGTTATGATGTCCAAGGAGAGGGGAGGAAGAGTGTATCCCACCTCCAGGAGAGGGTCTTTCCTCTGTTTTTGTTCTATACAAGCCTTCAGCTAATTGGATGGTGCCTGACCTCATTAAGGTACACTTTCCCCACCTATTCCACTCAGACTCACACACCAGTCTCCTTTGGAAACACCGTTAAGACACACCCCAAAATAATGCTTTACCAGTTCTCTACGTATTCCTAAATCCAGTCAAGTTGACACCTAATATTAACCATCACAGCATGTAAAGTTGTGAGGGCTTGGGTGATGCTAATTTGTAGAGGTCATTCAAACCATTAAGATAATGAAACAGTTTCAGTTTTCTGCATGTGGCTAGCCAGTTCTCCCAGCACCATTTATTAAATAGGGAATCCTTTCCCAGTTGCTAGTTTTTGTCAGGTTTGTTGAAGATCAGATAGTTGTAGGTGTGCAGTCTTATTTCTGGGTTCTCTATTCTGTTCCATTGGTCTATGTGTCTGTTCTTATATCAATACCATAAATGCCCATCCATTATAGACTGGATAAAGAAAATGTGGTACATATACACTATGGAATACTATGCAGCCATAAAAAGGACCAAGAGCATGTCCTTTGCAAGGACATGAATGGAGCTAGAAGCCATTATCCTCAGCAAACTAACATAGGAACAGAAAACCAAATACTACGTGTTCTCACTTATAAGTGGGAGCTGAACGATGAGAACACATGGACACATCGGGGAGAGCAACACACACTGGGGCCTGTCGAAGACTGGGGAGTGGGAGAAGGGAGAGCATCAGGGAGAATAGCTAATGGATCTTGGGCTTAATACCTAGGTGATGGGACAATCTGTGCAGCAAATCACCATGGCACACATTTACCTATGTAACAAACCTGCACATCCTGCACATGTTCCCCTGAGCTTAAAATAAAAGTTGGACAAAAAAAGAGATAATGAAACATAATTCAATTAAAAGATACAAATTATACCCCATTTTTATTGTTTTTCTCTGTTTTTCTAAGTATTCATGGCTTGTTAAGTATGTATAATGTCAGCGATTACATGGGAACTAGCTCCTGATAAGTTTGCTCTTTTGTTCGGCCTATAAAGGTAGAGGATTCTTGAGATTTGCACTGTTATCAGCCTGCCATTGAATAATTTTAATTCTTATTTTCATTGATCCAGAAAAAGTCTTCTAGTTTGGTGGGTGGAGAGCACATACTGACTTTTGTAGGAGACTTGACAGATGTAATTATATCCCAGACTTGCTCCTAAATCCAGTACATCAAAAAATTATTAAACTTTGAGTGTGGTGATTATTAACCTTTGTAGTCATAGAACCCTTTGAAAATCTGATGAAAGCTATGGACTCAAACTGATAAAATATGCACACTCCAAATGCTCATATGACATCGGGGACCCCAAAGTCTCCTAAAAGTCATTCTACTTGGAGCCTGGGAGGATCACCCTAGATCAAGGCTATCCACCGTGAGTCAACCAGAAGAGGTCCGTGCAGAACACAGAGGACAGAGATAGTAGGTGGAAAGGCAGGCCTAGGGCTTGCCCTCATGGAAACATCTGGTGGTATGGGAGTCATGCAGGTAGGGGTGTTTCCATCCTCTGTGTGAGAACTGGATCTCTCTGAGGATGCTACCTACACCTCAAAGGAGAGGGGCTCCCTTTATCAGATGTGGGTCCAGACACCACTGAGAAGGCCCACAGGAAGCAATCTACAGTGAGGCAGTGGAGGGTGGACTACATCAGTCCCCAGCCCCTTCTGGCATGAACATACTAGAAGTCTGTGGAAGAGGCTTCCCCTCATGAGCCTCAGCCTTTACTCACTTTATTTCTCCTCCTGACTTGCCCTGCCCTCTCCTCTGTGCCCATCTTCTGGGGTTTCACTTCCTCCAAGCCCACACCCATTACATACATCAGGGTTGGCAACATTTTCTGCAAAGGGCGAGACAGTAAATATTTTAGTCTATGGGCCATGTGGTCTCTGTCTCAACTACTCAGTCCTGCCAATATAGCTCAGAAGCAGCCACAGCCGATAGATAACTCAATGGGCATGGATGAGTTCCAATAAAACTTTATTTATAAAAGCAAGCAGGCCAGATATAGCCCAAGGGCCATAGTTTGCTAACTCCTGCTGAGATCATTTGTTTCATTAGGGGCTTACAAAATGATGCTTTCTTTTTTTTTTTTTTTTTGAGACGGAGTCTCGCTCTGTCGCCCAGGCTGGAGTGCAGTGGCGCAATCTCGGCTCACTGCAAGCTCCGCCTCCCGGGTTCACGCCATTCTCCTGCCTCAGCCTCTCCGAGTAGCTGGGACTACAGGCGCCCGCCACCACGCCCGGCTAATTTTTTTTTGTATTTTTAGTAGAGACGGGGTTTCACCGTGGTCTCGATCTCCTGACCTCGTGATCCGCCCGCCTCGGCCTCCCAAAGTGCTGCGATTACAAGCGTGAGCCACCGCGCCCGGCAAAATGATGCTTTCTAATCCTGTCATTCCTTCTTCATTTATTTTTCTTTCTTTTTTTTTGAGATGGAGTCTCGTTCTGTCACCCAGGTTGGAGTGCAATGGCACAATCTCGGCTCGCTGCAGCCTCTGCCTCCCAGGCTCGAGGGATTCTCCTGCCTCAGCCTCCTGAGTAGCTGGGATTACAGGCATGCACCACAACGCCCAGCTAATTTTTTGCATTTAGTAGATATGGGGTTTCGCCATGTTGGTCAGGCTGGTCTCGAATTCCTGACCTCAGTTGATCCACCCACCTTGGCCTCCCAAAGTGCTGGGATTTACAGGCGTGAGCCACCACGCCCAGCCATTCCTTCTTTATTTCTTAGTTGGAATACATTTATAAAGAGAAACTTTCCTTGCACTATTTGGCTACCTCCATTATTTTTGGACCTTCTTTAATGAGCCTCTCCTCTCGCCTCACTTCACCAAAATTCTTCTTTCCAAGATCATAAATGGTCTTCCCATTGCTAAATCCAGCGGTCAACTCTCAGTTTTCATCTTGAGATATTCGACCCAATGAGTCCTTGACATGGACAGGCACTTCTTCATCTGGCTTTCAGGACACGCCCTCTCCTCGTGTTCATTGCTAACTCCTTCCGGGGCTTTGTTAATTTTCTGTCACCAATCAGCTGTGAGCCTTGGATACCCCAGGGTGCAGTCCTAAGGCCTCTTCTTTATCTATAATCACTTATCCAGGGTCCAGATTTAACATACCACTCAATATAGATGACTTCTAAACATATAGCTGGCCTTCCTCCTGAACACTACACATGTCCATCCAATTGTTATGAGAGGTATCCACATGGATGTCTGAGAGGCACATCAAACTGTGCATATTTAAATATGAATTCTTGATCTTCTTGCTCCTTCTTTGATCTTCCCTATATCAGTTAATGATAACACCATCCTTCTAGTACCTCTGGCCAAAAAATCTCAGCATCATTCTTGACACCTCTCTTTCACTCCCCACATCCAATCTGTCAGCAAATCCTGTTGGCTCTGTCTTCAAAATATATCTGCTTCTCACCACCTCCACTGCTACCAGCCTGGTTCAAGCTACTGTCACCCCTCTCCTGAATCACTGTCACAGCCTACTGCTAACTGACACAAGTGGTCATGCTGCCCTACCTGGAGTGTGTTCTCAACCCAGCAGCTCAAAGATCCTTTAGAAGCTGAGTCAAGGTGTTCCACTCCTCTGCCTGAAACCCTCCAGTGTCTTCCCATCTTACTGAGAGTAGAAGTTAGAGCCTTAAAATGGCCTATGGAGCCCTGCAGGGTCTGAGAGCTGCCGCACCGCTTATCTCCCTGGACTGTCCACAGCTCTCCCCATCTCTTTCTATTCCAGTTGCGCAGATTCCTTGCTGTGCCTCACATGTGCTGGGCACACTTCGCCTCTGGCCCTGTAGACTTGCTCTTCCCTCTGGCATGCTCTTCTCCAGGTTTCTGTATGGCTTGCCCCTCACCACCTTCAGGTCTTTGCTCAAATGTCACTGTATCAGTGAGGCCTTCCCTGATCACATTGCTATTCCCACCAACCCTGCACTCCAAGAAAGGAAGTCAGGATCTCTAGCAAACAGGATCCACACTGTCTTTCCTCTGAGACCCTCAGGAAAGCTGCCCGGTTGCAGACCATGTAGGGAATATCGCCCTGCCCTTCCTTATCCTTAGCCCTAAGTGGATGCTGCAGTTGAAGTCTTGACTGCACATAATGTCCCAAGACTGAAACGGGAGTCTTGTCTTTCCTTCTGTCTCTGTGCAGGACACTGTCAAACCTCCAAGAAAGGGACCTGTTTTTCTTTTCCTTAAACGCTAAGCTTTCAGACTCTTCTGGTTGCTGGCCCAGCTGTGCTGTCCTGAATCTGGGGAGTGGGATACCCTCTTTGGATTCACAGGTGGCCTTGGGGTATTTTCTTCAGGTTTTCAGCTGTGCATGCTGCTGTAGTTTTAATCCAAGGCCTGCATCCTGGAGCATGCCCTGGCCCAGAAAAAGGCAGTGGTGGCCCTCTCTTTGGGCTTTTTTACCCTTCTCTCTGCCATCCAGGGACCACTGTGCCTTGGTTCATCTCCATTCATCTGTGTGGAAATCATGTCTGTAATTTTGAACTTGAATTCACACCTGACATATGGACACTTCGGGTTCCTGCTGGGGGGGAATTTGGATGATGTCATGAAGCAGAGATGTCTGTGAGGCTGACACCCTGGAGTCTTTCCCCAGCCAAGCTGCTCATAGTCCAGTCCTTGGCCCCCACCCTAGAGCACCACAGACTGTCTGAGCCATATGGGGCCATAGAGATCTCATAGTCCAACTTCTGAGTTTCTCTGCAGTATGCCTGATAAGTAGTTATCCAGATGACCTCACTACTTTTCAGGATAGTCCCTTCTATTTCAGACAGGTCTAATCAACAGAACATACCTTAGACCTTCAATCTAGTTGAGTCTCCTGTTTTTCCTTGTGATGGGTACTTCTATTGCGACTTTCCAACATTTGGTCATACAGTGAGGGCTTGAGTGAAGATAGAATCAGTTAAGGGCCCATTTACTAAGTGGTGAGGTTCTTAAAGGCAGGAACCCATCCCGTTCATCTCTGTATTCCTAGTACTTGGCAAAATGCCCAGATGTTAGAGGTGCTCAATAACTGCTAATGATAATGACAAATAAGAAAGTACTACTTATCAAGCTCTTATAATGTGCTAGGCATTACTCTAAGCCCTATACGTGCCTCAAAACAACTTAATGCAGTACTATTATTACTGTTTTGTGGATGATGAAACTGAGGCTTAGAAATGTTAAGTACCTTGTCTCAGGTGACTTAGCTATTAAAGGAAGGAGCAAGGATTTAGGCCTAGCACAGCTGACTTTAGAATTCGTACTCTTTGTGTATTATTTATGGTTTCTTTTTTCTCTTTATTTATTTTATTGTGGTAAAATATGTATGATACAAAATTTACCATGTTAGCCATTTTTAAGTGTACAGTTGAGTGGCATTAAGTAATTCACATTGTTGTGCAACTGTAACTGCCTTCCATTTCTAGAACTTTTTCATCTTCCCAAACTAGACTATATACCCATCAAAGACTAACTTCCCATTCCTCCCTCCCCCAGCCCTTGGCAACCACCAATCTACTTTCTGTCTCTCTGAATTTGACTACTCTGGGTATCTCATATAAGTAACATCATATAGTATTTGTGCTTTTGTGATCAGCTTATTTTATCTAGCATAATGTCTTTTTTTTTTAAAGTAGGAAGTGATTTTGGAATTTAGTTTTCTTTATATTACATCTATATAATGTCTATTATATCTATTATATATATAATGTAAAGAAAATTAAAATAAATATAGATAAATATAGATATACATAAATATCTATATTATATATTTTAATTTTCTTTATATCTATATTTTATATATTTAAGGTGTTACAACATGATGTTTTGATATACACATACATAGTGAAATGATTACTACAGCCAAGCAAATTAACATATTCTTCACCATACATAGTTCCTTTTTTGTGTGGTAGGAGCACCTAGAATCTACTCTTTTTTTTTTTGAAATGGAGTCTTGCTCTGTCGCGCAGGCTGGAGTGCAGTGGCGTGATCTCGGCTCACTGCAAGCTCCTCCTCCCAGGTTCACGCCATTCTCCTGCCTCAGCCTCCCGAGTAGCTGGGCCTACAGGCACCCGCCACCACGCCTGGCTAATTTTTTGTATTTTGTTTTAGTAGAGGCAGGATTTCACTGTGTTAGCCAGGATGGTAGAATCTACCCTTTTAACAAAATTTCAGTGTACTATACAATATTGTTAACTATAACCCTAACCCTGTACATTTAAGATCTGTAGATGTATTCATCCTATATAGCTGCAAGTTTTTACCCTTTGACCTGCTTCTCCACTTTTCTTCCTCTTCCTGCCCCTAACCGCCATTTTACTCTTTGTTTCTACATATTTGACTTTTTAAAGATTCTACATGTAAGTGAGATCATGCAGTATTTTTCTTTCTGTGTTTGGGTTCTTCGTCTACTATAATGTCCTCCAGTTTCATTCATGTTGTCTAAAATGAGAGTATCTCCTTTTTTTAAGGCTGAGTAGTATTCCATTCTGTACATACATCACAATTTCTTTATCCACTCATCCATCAGTAGACACTTAAGTTGTTTCCATTGTCTTAACTATTGTGCATAATGCTACAGTGAACATGAAAGTGCAGATATCTCTACAAGGTACTGATTTCATTTCTTTTGGCTATATAACCAGCAGAAGGGTTGCTGGATCATATGGTAGTTCTATTTTTAATTTTTTTGAGGAATATCCATGCTGTTTTCCATAATGATTATACCAATTTACATTCCTACCAACAATGTACAAGACATTCTTTTTCGCTACACCCTTGCCAACACATGTCTCTTGTCTTTTTGTTAATAGCCATACTAACAGGTATAAGGTTATACCCCATTTTGGGCTTTTTTGTTTGTTTGTTTTTTTGAGATGGAGTCTCGCGCTCTCACCCAGGCTGGAGTGTGGTGGCATGATCTTGGCTCACTGCAACCTCTGCCTCCCAACTTCAAGCGATTCTCCTGCCTCAGCCTACCAAGTAGCTGGTATTACAGGTGTGCACCACCATACTTGGCTAATTTATATATTTTTAGTAGAGATGGGGTTTTGCCATGTTGGCCAGGCTGGTCTTGAACTCCTGCCTCAAGTGATCTGCCCATCTCAGCCTCCCAAAATGCTGGGATTACAGGCGTGAGCCACAGCACCTGGTCCCCTTTGTGGTTTTGATGTGCATTTCCCTGATGATTAGTGATGTTGAGCACCTTTTTATGCGTCTCTTGGCCATCTATATGTCTTCTTTGGAAAAATGTCTATTCAGGTCATTTACCCTTTTTTTTTTTTTGCAGCTAAGTTGTGTGAGTTCTTTATATATTTTAAATATTAACTCTTTGTCAGATATGTAGTTTGCAAATATTTTCTACCAATCGGTAGGCTGTCTTTTAATTTTGTTGGATTTTCTTTTGCTGTTCAGAAGCTTTTTAGTTTGATGCAGTACTACTTGTTTATTTTTGCTTTTGTTACTTAAGCTTTTGGTGTGATATTCAAAAAATTATTGCCAAGGC
This sequence comes from Symphalangus syndactylus, assembly GCF_028878055.3. Taxonomy (NCBI): domain Eukaryota; kingdom Metazoa; phylum Chordata; class Mammalia; order Primates; family Hylobatidae; genus Symphalangus; species Symphalangus syndactylus. Next base: position 41,462,680 of record NC_072434.2, on the reverse strand, counting down.
CACTATCAAAGAGCTTTACCCTTGTGTTTTTTTTTTTCCCCAGCACTCTTATGATTTCAGGTCTTGTGTTTTGGTCTTTAATCCATTTTGAGATGATTTTTGTGTAGAGTGTAAAATAAGGGTCCAGTTTCATTTTTTTTGCCTGTGGATATACAGTTTTTCTAGCACAATTAATTGAAGAGACTGTCCTCTCTCCATTGTGTATTCTTGGTGGCCTTGTCAAAAGTTAGTTGACTGTGTATGCTTCGAATTATTTCTAGGCTCTCTATTCTGTTCCATTGGTCTATGTGTCTGTTTTTTATGCCTATGTGTATGTTTTGATTATTATAATTTTGTAATATAATTTGAAATCAGGAAGTATGATGCTTCCAACTTTGTTTTTCTTTTTCAAGATTGCTTTGGCTATTCAGGATCTTATATGATTCCATACAAATTTTAGAATTGTTTTTTATTTGTGTGAAAAGTACCACTGAAATTTTGATAGGGATTATGCTGAATCTGTGTATCACGTTGGGTAGTGTGACCATTTTAACAATATTAATTCTTCTAACCCAGAAACATGGGAAATCTTTCCATTCATTTATGCCTTTTTTTCAATTTCTTTAATCAATGTTATATAGATTTTAGTGCACAGATCTTTCACTTCCTTGGTTAAATTTATTCCTGAGTATTTTATTGTTTTTGATACTGTTGTTCACTTAACATAGCGTCTTCAGGCTTCATTCATGTTATATCATGTGTCAGAACTTCCTTCCTTTTTAAGGCTAAATAATATTCTATTGTATGTATATACCACATTTTGTGGTATGAGTTTAAAATTTTGCAATATGGTCCCAAATAACCTTCCAAGGAAATTGTAGAGTTTATTCATCTACCGACATAGTACCTATTTCCTTGCCTCCCTACTGATATACTGTGTTACCAAATATTTTTGGTTCTTGACTATCTGAGAGATAAAAAATGGTATCTCCTGGTTTCAATATGCATTTCTCTTATTGTGAGATTCAACGTCTTTAAAATTGTTAAAAACCATTTATATTTCCATTTCTGTGAATTGATTGTTTATATCCTTTGCACAGTTTCCTATTAATTTGTAGACTATTTTGTATATTAAGCAAATTAGACTTTTGTAGTATAAATTCAGAAAATGTTTTCCCAGTTTGTAGTTTGCCTTTTGAAGATGTTTATGTTTTTATGACAGTTTTTACACTTTTATACAGTTGAATGTATCAGTCTTTTCATTATTGTGTCTTGGTTTTACATTATTCTTACAAAGGCCTTCACAAACCCAAAAATTATACTTTTTTTTTTTACTTCTAGCACTTTTCATGGCCTTATTTCTTACACTTAAATCTTTGATTCATTGATAATTTTGGTAGAAGACTTGGGGGAAGGATCCTACATAATTTTTTTTTACATGTCTACTCACTTGTCCCAATACTATTTATTGAATTATTCATCTCTTCCTCAGTGATCTCAAATTTAATATTTCTTATAGGTATATGGGTCTGTTTCAGCATTTTCTATTTTATTCTGTTGATTAATTTGTTTATTCATATGCCAGAATACAGGTTTTAATTAATGCGATTTTATAATATGCCTTAATATGTTGTATGGCTAGTCATTTTTGATACATTTCTTTTTCAAATCTTTTGGGATAATATTACTTATTTATTGTTCCACATGATCTTTAAATTAAACTTACCTAACTCCTCCACAAAATTTATTGGTAATTTTTTTGAGAATAAATTTACATCTTTATGATATAAAATTTCTTTATTCATGGATGTGGTATGATTTTCCACTTGTTCAAGTTCTTCTTTTGTGTCTTTAGATAGCATTTAAATTAAAAGCTTCTTCATCCATCTTGCATATTTTTTATTAAATTCATTCCTAGGGTTTTGTTTTCATTTTTTATTATAGGGTTCCACATTGTTAACTAGTAGAGATCTTATTGTGCTGGTAGAAACTTAGTTTCTACCCTCCTGGCCTAAGATGTTATGAGTGTCCCTCAAGGAAAAATCCCCCTAAATCCCACCACTTACTCCAAATTTGGCTGATGATTTAATATCTGCTTTTACTTTCTGAGTAGTGAGTGTGTTTCAGGCCCATCAATATCATCTTACATTTGTCTACAAACTCTTTTATATATGTGATTCCATTTGATCCTTACAATTACCTTGAGATGTTGACAAAGAGGGTATCTATTTGTGTCCATTTTGAAGTGGAAGTAATAGACCCTTGGCAGATTAAGAAGCCTGCCTGAGATCACACAGGTAAGGAGGGACCAGGAAGAACTCAGGCCTCTTACCTTCCAGTCCAGGTTCTTAAAGTTACTCCCGTGTCCTGATGGTGGTCCTGCCCTCCTATTCCACCTCTGAGAGGAGCGCCTTCCTGCCTTGCCTTTTATGATTGCTCCTATTCCAGTCTTCCCTCCCCAAAGCCTTGGCCTTGCTGCTCTGGGTCTGTGCAGGGAAGTGCTTCAAAATGCTTGGAGCACACCCCACAGCCAGGCTGGAAGATATTGAGGTCGAATGCTGGCTTCTGCTGCTCTCTGGATGTTTACCGCAGCAGCAGTGAGGAGAGTTTGTCATTCCTAGAGGTTGCATTGTCAGGTTGACACCCAGATTGTCTCAAGCTGCTGCCTTGATTTCTTAGAGAATAATGAAACAACCCCACCTTCCTCCTCCCTTGTCTAGGTGAGGATTAAAGGCAGCCTCCCTTATTCTCCCACTTTAGCAAGGGTTGGCTGTGTTCTGAAGAGGGTTCAGTGTTCTCTGCCTGCCAGGGAACCTTCTCCTGGGCTCCAGCTCAACCAGCCTGCAAGGGGCACACAGCCCTCTAGCACACCAGAGACCAGCCCTGCATGGGCCCGACATGAAACCCTTGGCCTAGGGCACAGGGCACAGTGTTTCAATCAGTGTTAATCTCCTGCCTCTCTTCCTTCCTTTATTCTTTCTCTGTTGTTCTCAAAAATATTCACTGCTCTCTACTCCCTTCTCCCAACTGCCCCTGGATTACTTACATGGCTATTTTTCCTGGGAATTCATTCATCCATCCATCCATCCATCCATCCATTCATTCAAAAAGGTTTTATTGAATGCTCACTCTGTGTCTGACAAGGTTCCAGGTGCTGAGAATACAGCAGTGAACAAGACAAAGGTGGGAGGAGATAAACAACAAGCAAGTAACTAGACAAGTAAATAAGATGCTTCCCACAATGACAAGTTCCTCGAAGGAAACAGGACAAGGGTGTGTGGAAGAGGGAGATTTGGGAGTGTCTTCCAAATGAAGTGGTCAAGGGAGTTGTCTGAGGAAGTGATATTTGACTCGAGACTTGAATGGTAAGAAGGGGCCAACTATGTCAAGACCTGGCAGAAGAGCATTCTAGGCAAAGGGAAGGGCAGGTGCAAAGGCCCAGAGGTTGATGCAGGCGTGGCATGTTCCAGAGGCTAGTGAGGCATTAGTGCTCTGGGCAAGGGGACAAGGGGAAGAAGAGGAGGTCAGAGAAGGAAGCATAGCCTTATAAAGCATTTGGATTTTCAGTATGATAAGAAGATTTTTGGAGAATTTTAAGCAGAGGAGTGACAGGGTCTGATCTATGTTTAAGACTATTTTGGCACCAAGAGACATATCAAACTGCTTGTAGCAACATTATTCATAATAGTAAAAAAAAAGAAACCCTGGGAGTTACTCAAATGCCCATCAACAGTAGAATGGATAAATAATAGATTGTCATACGACAATAAGAATGAACAAACTATGGCTACACACACGGATGAATTTCCTAAATATCATGCTGAGGGAAAGAAGCCCAACACAACAGAATCCTTGCCGTCTGATTCCATTTGTGGAGACTTCAAGTTCCAGCCAAAACCCAGACTAGAGCTTTTAGGGATGCATGTTTGGGTGCTTTTAGGGATGCATGGTTGGGTGATAAAATATAAGAATAGTCAAAGAAGTGCTTACCTCGAAAGCGTGGATAGTGGTTGTCTTTGGCAGAGAAAGAGGACCTCTGATAGAGAACACAAAGAGGGCTTCAGAGTAGAACTGGTAATGTTCTATTTCTTGACCTTGTGGGTGCCTCCACATGTGCTCACTTTGTATGGTTTTGTTTTGTACAATTTCCTGCTTACATATTCACAACGAAAAGGTATAGAAACCTCACTTTGGCTGCTGTGTGACAAATGGGTGTCAGGGCATCAAGAGCCAGGGGAGAGGACTATCCCTTAGTGGGCTGCCAAAATCACAGGACAGGGGGTGGTATGTTGGGAGGTATTTTGGTGGTGACAGCCACAGGACGTGCCCACAGATTGGCTGTGGTTGGTGGTGGTGATGAGGGAGGCATCAATTAGGATGCCTCCTGGAACTTGGCTTGAGCGACTGGGTAGATGGGGGTCCATTCACTGACAAGGAGAAGAGTGGGGTGGAGGAGGCTGGAGGGAGAGAGAAAGAATGCTGCTTTCGTTCTGTCAAGTTTGAGAGGCTGATATGGGCTGGATGGTGTCCCCTCCAAATTTCATGTTGCCTTGTGACCTCTGGTGCTGGAGGTGGGCGTAGGGGGAGAAGTTTGGGTCATAAGGATCAATTCCTCATGAACAGCTTAGTGCTGTCCTCATGATAATGCGTGAGTTCTTGCTCTGCTAGTTCATGTGAGATCTGGTTGTCCAAGTGACTGTGGCACCTCTCCCCTCCCTGCTCCCTCTCTTGCCGTAGGAGGCACTGGCTGCCGCTTTCCCTTCTACCGTGATTATAAGCTTCCTGGAGCCCTCACCAGAAGCAGATGCTGGCGCTATACCTCAGGTACAGACTGCAGAATCATGAGCCAAATAAACTTCTTTCCTTTTTAAATTACCCTCAGCTGTTTCTTTATAGCAATGCAAAAAATGGACTAACCCAGATGTGTATTATGCATTTAAGTGGAGAAATCAAGTAGGCGACAGCTTTCTGACTGGCTAGTTGGCCTCTAGCCTGGCCCCTTGCATTGCATCCTTGCGTCCTTGGCCCCATGGTTCCCATGACCTGTCTAAAGGGGAAACCTGGTGATGCCTTGTCTCCTCTCAGAATCGTCCCTATCACCCAAAGGATAGAAAACAAATTCCTCATTGTGGCCCCAAGCCTGTGCCTGGGTGGTCTGCCTCCCCGGCTTCTCCTCTCTCCTCCCTGGCTATATAAAAGGACAACAGGCCCTTCCCTTGTCCCTACCCCCCTCACCTGGCTACTCTTGCTCACCCTTCAAATCAGCTTGCATACCTGTTTCCACAGGAAGTTTTTCCTGCCAAGAAGCCTTTTTCAGCCCCACAGAGTCAGGTACCCTCCTGTGTTCTCTCAAACTTCCTTTTAGTTAGCTCTCCTGTTAGCTAGCACTCATCTCACTGCTCTGGAAGAATCTCTTCACTTCCATCTTCTCTGTGCAACTGTAAGCTACTTGAGGGCAACAGCTGGGTCCTGTTCACAGCTGGATTCCAAGCAGCTGCATGTACCTGTCCAGGCAAACTCTCTTTCCACTAACACTGCTTGCTAAATTAGTACATCCAACGTACCTCCGTACGCATTCCAGGCACTGCTCTTTCTCTCCACCCAAAACATGCTTGGTCTTCCTACTTCTATAAGGATCCTGTCTTGGGCTGAAAGGCTAAGGCAAACCCTCGTCTGGGAGAGGACATGGGAAGTTTGGTGCTGTCTCTAAAGTCTCCTGAGATGGCAGATGCTTTCCTGCCTCAGGGTCTTGAAAGGTCACCAAGGAGGAGGCAAGGAAAGAGAAACAACACTCAGCCTTTCTGCCACCCTCAGAGACAAAAATGACTGAATAATTGCCTCAGGGGAAAACAAGGGGTCTGAGCAGCTGGAAATGCTCTTTGCCCTAGGGACACACTTGGCAAGGACAGTGGAATTACACTGTGGCATCATCCCTGCCTAACAGCCCACCTCCACTTGACATGAATGTTGGAGGAGTCCTTAGTGGAAAAGGAACCACCCAGAGTGCAAGATAGAGGGCCCTTTCTTGGCTGATAGCACTGAGGCCCCCGGGCTGGCCATCGGCCTGGGAACCTGAAGTCTTTCTTCTAATTACCTGCTGGCAAAGCCCCAGTTGCCTCTGGTTTACACTGGCTGGATTAGCCCAGGGAGCTAACCAGCTCTGAGGCCATTCTTGTAATTATGCCACATCCCTTCCCCTGCCCCACCATTCCTAGGTGGCCAAGGTATGATACATTGAATTTCATGCCTGTCAGAAAAAGGTGATCCAGGCCAGACCCTGGAGGTAAAGACAGTGAGCAGGGCAGGCAGGACTCTGCAGTCTTAGCCAGCTCCCTGTTACCCACCTCAACAGAGGCACAAGTGCCAGGAGCCCCCTGCCTCAGCTGCAGCCTGGGTGCCTCCTTCAGCAGGGTCTGCACACCTAGCTGGGCTCTGCTCCTTGGAAGGCAAAGCCAGGGAGAAGCAGCTTTGCAGGGTGAGCCGTCATAGGCTGTGCTGATTGATGCTGATTGCACTGGAGTGCTGGTAGCTATTTGCTTGTAAAGCCTCCTAATAAGAGTGCTACAGACCCTGGGATGAGATAATCTCACAGTCAGTGTGAACTTCAGTGATAGGAAACACTGGTGGATGAAGGGCTTCCTGCACATGGAATTGCTGCATTTCTTCTTATGGTTCCATGTGGCCACATGCCGAGTTCCTGAGTTGGGGGGCCAGGGGGCTGTGCCTGGGGCATGAGTGGCTACCATGAAAGCTCTAGGCCTGAAATAACTCCCCAGGGTCTGCTGGCTTTGGGTCTTTCTTGGGCGTGTGGCTGTGTGACTGCAGGGCTGCTGATAGAATGCCAGGTCAGTCTATTGGCGGAGAGGAGACATAGATGAACACGCTGGCAAGTTTGGGCTTCTCAGCGGAGAGTGGGGCTCATCGAGGACTGGAAGAGGTGTTCGAGATGAGCTATCCAACAACCCTCATTTTACAGATGCACAAACTGTGGCCCAGGAAGGGCAGACGACTTGCTCATTTTCCCGCCTCTTGAGTGGCTGAGCCAGGCTTGTGCCTAGCTCTACCTTCTGGCCAAGGACCGTCTGACAGAGGCAGGAGTCGGGACTCCAGGATCACTGAGTACTATGGGAGGAGGGGAGAGAGTGGCCACAGGAAGGAGAGGCTGCAGGCACTGAGGGCGAGCTTCAGCTCCCCACAACGTGTCCAGGGTAGTCTCCTCACAGCTCTGTCTCAGGCAGGACCAGGTGTTCCTGAAGGGCAGGCCGTAGATGGCCAACTGGACGTGCAAGAGTGAAGGCCGTCACGCTCTGGCAGGATGTGGAATGGAGACCCCTGCACAGCTGAAAGGGCGCAGCAGGATGGCAGGAGTGCTGGGGGGCACTGAAGGTCAGCGAGGGCCGAGGGTTCCCTCTGGAGGGCACCCACACCAGAACTTTTCTCTGTGTGCTTCCTTAGATGTCTCCATAGTTCTGTCCCCAACTCCTTTCAGATCTTTTCTCAAAAGTCATTTTCTCTGGAAGATTTTCCTGGGTCATCTTTCTCCAATACATTTCTCTGCTGTAGTTTTTCTCTTTAGTCCTTATCACCATGTAAAATGCCATTTGTTGTACTTTAAAAACATTTTCCATATTGTCTGTATCTCCATGAGAATGTAGGCTACAGAAGGATAGGGATTTTGTCTGATTTGTTGCCAATACAGTGGGCAGTCCCCAGTAGAAGGGAGAGGGCCATCAATGGATGCAGCCTGAATTTATTTTGAGACCTTGTCACTTCCCCATCACTTGTAGGCTACAGTTATAGGTCCCTGTTCTTCCTAATCAATTCAGGTTACTTTACCTTTCCTCAGTCCCTCCTGGCAATTCTCTGGGGCAGGGTTCCATTCCCTTAGGACCCTTCCCTAAGGGGAGTCAGCCAATCTCAGGTGTGTCAATGTCTTTACCTTTATTAGCTTTTAACCAAAGGCTCTTGGGATCACATTCCCTTCATGCAAAGGGCTGGATCTTTAATGATGGGAATTGGAGGCACCATGGCCAGGGACAGGGAGGCACCTGGCATCAAGCCTCCCTGGGTTGCCTCTTAGATACTGGGACGAAGTGGCTGCTGACTCCTGCCCTGGGGCCACTGCTTGGACCATAAGGAAGTCTCTCTATGGAAGCAAACCCCGGGTGGTGTGTTTTGAGGAGAGCGTGCCCTGCACCTGAGGTGCAGAGTTCTCTAAAAACTTCCTGAGAGCAGAGCCAGGCACCTAGTAGGTGCTCAGTCACTGACTGACAGTCTTGGGCTAATCACGGAGGACCACGCCTTTTCGTGAAAACATCTCATCTCAGCACTGCCTTCCTGTTAGCACCAAGGAAATCTTCACTCACCATGCTTCCTGCATTCAGATTCTGTGCCATCCCCCATCACTTCGAAGAATGGTCACCACATTACTGTATGCGCACCAGGATCACAGAAATGCAGCCTCCCACAGGCTTGTCCCACAGATGGTTTGTTTCACTTCTAACCTGATTTCTCTTAGAGTTTGTCTAATTTTCTATAAAGCATGACTGTTCATGGAGCCAGAAAGTCCCAGGAACCTTCCCAAGCTGAAGAGATACAAAGCAGGCAATGGAGGAATCAAAATCTGTCTGCATATTCTTCCTTCCCTGTCTTTCTTTTCTCCTCCCATCCCCAGATGGCGGTTTGGTGTTTTTGTCTATGAATCAATGTGCAGCTTGTTTTTGCACAGCAAGGCAGATACTACTCCAAAAGCTCTTGCCCAAAGAGCATCAGAGTCCCCTCCCTCCATCTCCACCCTGAACTCCAGACCCTGCAGGCTCTGGGATCGCTCATTCGAAAGGCCCATGCCTGCCTCTGCACCCACTCCTGCTCCACCAGTGACTCGGGGTTTGTCGTGACTCAGGCCTTTATTCACGTTGCCTGTTTCAGTCATTTGTGGGGCTTGCGACAGTCTAAACTCAATGACTGTGTCAGCCATTGTAGGTGATGGAATTGGTGACAGCAAGCGGTCCTCAGCCTGCTGGGTGGGATGGGGGATAGCCCCTTCACCACGAGGAGTTTTTCTGAGTGTTGTGCCCTATCAGGTTTCTGGTGAGAAGTGCTCTAAGACAGTAAATATTTCCCCTTTTTATCAAGAAATAACAATATCCCAGTTGAAGGTGTAAAAGGCACTTTGCATAGGCGTTAATTATTGAGGCTGCACAGCAGCTCTCCTCCGGGCACCATCCAGAGGCGGCTCACAGCCAGGAACACAAAGGATCCTCTCTGGGAGTACAGCCAGGGCCAGGCCTTCCACCCAGGCTTGGTTCCTGAAGTGAGCAGTTGGAGCTGAACATCTTGACAACAGACTCAGTCCCATTCCTTGAAGCCGTGCGTCTCATGGAGGGTGGTATTGATGCCAGTTGCAGCTCAGCACTGAGCTATCCTGGGAGCTTCGATGGGGTCTGGGTGGACAGATGGACTTGCAGTGGAGATGAGGGGTCATTTCATTCCAGATGTGGGCACGCTTTGTCATGGGGGTCAGCAGGGCTGGTCAGCATGCCCACGGTCAGCATGGGGGAGGGTATCAAACCAGGTCTCATCTAAACTTAGAGCTTCCAAGCCTGAGGTCTCTGTGAGGCTGCATGTCACCTTTCCCTCCCCTTCCCCACATCTAGTGCATCTCCCATTTCACAGTCAAAGAAAGGGTGAGTGATCTGAGGAGCTGACTTAGGGGGTCAGTATGGTTTGCTAATGGCAGTTCTGCTGTTATCATCTTGGTGATGAGTCTTGATACAAGCCACTGAGTCTCCAGATCTCATTAACCATTGCCATGCTCCTGGGAAGCTGTGTGAGGTGGTGATCAACTGTGTGTGTGTTGGGTGGGTGTATTGTTGCCTCAGTGGTTTTTGTGCCTTCTAGTATTTACTGCACACTTTCTTCTAGGAGATCCAAGCCAGATGTCCAGGAAAAGGGTGAGTTCTCCTTTCTCCTCTTACGTGCCCCAGACTTGAAAGCCATATTCTGCTTTCAGCTGCTCTACTGGGCATCTGTGCCTGGAAACATCGATGTCTACTTACAACTTAGGAGAGCACTGGGCAGTAGAGCCTGTGGGGAGCAGCAGTGAGTTCTCATATGCTCATTTCACAGAGGAATAGCCTTCAGTGAAGGCACAGTGGGATGTGGCCAGGTCCTACAGCCAGACAGTGGTAAGGGCAGGACTGGAACCCAGGACCCAGCATGAAACTCCCTATCCAGTGCTCGTCCCACCAGCCATGCCGTTCTCCTGGGCAGAGATAGCAGAATGGTTGATTCATAGGCAGTCAGGGGGCTCTTCAGGCAGCAGCATCCTTGGGGAGCTCTTGGGGACCCATGGGAAGAGCAGGGAGGGGGCAGGCTTGGGCGGGCTGCTGTTATGGGACAGAGAGAAGGTGCAGAGAAGCATCACAATGTGGAATAAAATTGGCCCTTGGTGGAGTTGATGCCTATTGTCTGTTTGGGTGGGGACAGAAACATAGGTCCCCTGTGGGGCTTGTCCAAGGCCACAAAGGTCAACTAAACCTGGAGTCAAATCTTGGCTTGCCAAGGAGCAGGCAGCGATGGCTCTCACTGTGTACTGGGCCAGGGAGACTTGAGAGGAAGCCTCGGGGAGCCCCAGTCTTGTTGGGAAGAACAGCCCTGCCTCCAGGGAGACAGGGTACATTTCAGGGCTAAATTGTGTTCTATGAAAACTCCCAAGTGCTGGAGGAGTTCAAAGAGGGGAATGAAGCAGTGACATTGAAAGGGAAGACAATAGAGAAGGGAGGCCTTGAACTGAAGCCCAAAGGAAGGTGAAATGAGAGAGACAGTGAGGGGTTGAGGGCTGCCAGGGTGGGAGTGCCTGCAGCAAAGCAAGAGGCGGGGCTGGGCCTGAGTTACTGAGACAGGCCTGTGTAGGAAGTACTCCATGCTGTGTAGGGAGGACTCAGGACTGTGTAGGGAGGACTCTGGGCTGTGTAGGAAGGATTCCATGCTGTGTAGGGAGGACTCAGGCCCGTGTAGGGAGGACTCAGGCCTGTGTAGGGGGGACTCAGGCCCCTGTAGGGAGGACTCCGGGCTGCATAGGGAGGACTCAGGGCTGTGTAGAGAGGACTCAGGATTGTGTAGGGAGGACTCAGGGCTGTGGGTGTGTATAGGGGTATTGTGGATGAGCCCCCAAGAAACGTGAAATGGAGCAAAGTTGGGAAATTTGAATTCTGGCCTCCACTCTTACCAACAGCTGTGTGACCCCAGGCAAGTCACTGTCTTCTCTGCACTCAGTATCCTGGGGTGTAGTTGGCCTTTCAGACCTGATCCAGCCTCAACTTCGGAGACATTCTGGGTAAAGAACCTCGCCTCCTCAACTTTGCTGTCCCTGAGTGTGGAGAGGAAGGGTGTTGCACCCTGTGACCCCTGCACCCTGGCCAGGAAGCTGCCTGGGAGCTGCTTGTGTTTATTGGGGGAAATTTAGTGGGCTCTTAGGAGCCTGATGCTCTCAGCAAACCAGAGCCTGAATTAATGCTTTAATTATCCAGGCAGCCTTCCCTAAGGCCTCGTTCTCCATTTTAATTTTGGGAAACTCACGCAATTGATATTCTTCTTCTCCTGATCTGTCATCAGTCAGGCTGAAATCACTCCCTTGGAGGCTTGGCGGAGGATGTGTGTCCTGGCACTGAGAGCCCTCTGTCATCCAGAGCTGGGTGGTTCCCGCAGCTGCTCCCCAAGAACAGGGCAAAAAGGAGATCAAGCGGAGCCCTGCTCCTCTGGGGCTTTAAGCACCCCTCCTCTTTTCTTCTGCTCCTTTTCTGCTTCCTCTCCTCTCCTCTCTCCTTTTATAACCAAGGGTGGGAGACTTGGGAGTGTCAGCTGGCTCCACGTCTCCAGTGGAACCTCACAAGGACTTGCAGAGCTCAGCTTGCCCAGGACTGAGACAACGTTAGACGGAATGAGTCCCTTGGCAGCAGTGGTCATGTGCTTGCACTAACCTTGACCCCTGGGGGTCAAAGTAACTCTAGTCAGCACTCCTACAGGAGGCATTTCCACCCAGGCTGGGGCTCTGTTTCAACAAAGTCATGGCCCCATGACTCAAACTTGGAAATCATCAGAAATGCCCACCCTGCTTTGCCTCATATTCTCCCAATTTTTTTCCCACCTACAACCTTATATAGTTAGGGGATTAATTAGTTAATTGAGCAAGTATTTGTTGGGTGCCCACCATTTACTAGGCACTGTGCTGGTGCTGAGGGCACAGGGGTGAACAAGACAAATGCAGTCCCTGTGCTTTGGGTGGGAGGAGGCAACCGAAAAAAGCCAAACAGGTAAATGAGCAAATAAGTAAAACAATGATAAATGGTGGTAAGTCCTATGAAGAAAACACACAGAGGCAGAGAAAAACAGGAGGGGACTCTTTTAGAGACTGGGTTAGGAAAAGACCCTTTCAGAGGTGACATTTAGGTTTAGACCAAAAAAGGAGCCAGCCATGTGAAGAGCTGTTAGGAGCAGGATTGCAGACAGAGCCAGTGGCTGGGGCTGGGAATACCTTGAGGAGGACGGGTAGGCCTGAGCTCCTCACTCCTGAGCCGTGGTGGGATCCAGGCAGGATAGGTGGCTCACACAAGTGGGGAGTGGATGTGCTGAGTCTCAGCCATCTCAGCATCTAGGGCTGTAGCCCCACGGCTCAAGAAGTGCTCAGAGTCCATGAGTGTATCACAGAATATGGGGGGAAGAAGAATGGTCCTACCCTGGACTCTCTGAGGTGGAGGAAGATGGCCACAAGTTCCCCAGAGTGGCAGAACTTTGGTTTTCCGGTATGGAGATAAAGTGATTTGGATGTTGTATTCATTTCCTGTGTCTGCTCTAACAAATTACTACAAACTTCATGGCTGACAGCAACAGAAATTTGTTCTGTCACCGTTCTGGTGGCCAGATGTCTGCAATCAGTATCACTGGGCTGAAGTTAAGGTGTCAGCTGGGCCAAGCTCCCTGTGGGGGCTGTAGAGGAGAATGTGTTCCTTGGTTCTCCCAGGTTCTGGTGGCTGCTGGGCATTCCTTGGCCTGTGACCACATCACTCCCATGTCTGCCTCCACAGTCACATTGCTGTCTCCTCCTCTGTTGTCATATCTCCCTCTGCCTCTCTCATAAGGATATTTGTGATTGCATTTAGGCCCATCCAGATAAATCCAGGATAATCTCTCCATCTCAAGATCCTCAACTCAATGACGCCTGCACAGTCTCTTTTGCTATATTAGGGTCATTTACGGATTCTGGAGACTGGAATATGAGCATAGTTGGCTGTTATTCAGCCTGCCACAGATGAGATGATAAAAGGAAGAGGAGGAGGAGGTGAGTGGGGTCAGTGAGGGCAGAGTCCATGCACTTGCAGCATCTGGAGTAGATAGTGTGGACATTCAATATGCTCTGGTAAAATGTTATCAGAGAATCCTGCCATCAGCTGGAGGTGACAGCCCTATACTTGATTATGTCACCAGCTGTGATATTTTAATTTTTCATAACATCTTAATCCTGTCATTCCCAGGAGAGGATTTGATCAGCAGGAAAAAGGGATGAGAAGTTTGGGGTGGCAGAAGCCCCGGGCCTTTCAGTAGCATTGACTCTTATAAAAAGCCTTTTGATGAGGAGTAAAAGGGCGGAGAGCAGTGGGAAATGACGGCATCCAAGTGAGTGGGAGTGAGAGTGGGTGGGGAGGGGTGAGTACTTCCGTTGGCATAACAGGGTCCTTGGCTGGCTTTAGTTCTGAGTTACTTGTTGGTAGATTTTAAGAATTGATAGAGCTAAATAATTATGAGACAAGATCAAGTAAATAAGCAAAGAATATTGTTTTTCTTAGATCTGTCAAAGAAACCATAAGGTCTCCTACCTAGACAGTCTTTCTAGAAATATTGAATTTCTCTTTATTATTTCTGAAGTTAAACAAGAATAAATTTGAATAATTAATGCATTGGTCTCTCTCTTCACCGCCTCCTCTGCCACTTGTTAGTGTCTAGATCATCTTAAGGTGCTGAGAGGAAAGAAATAGATCAGAGAAGTGGCAAGGCAATTTGGAGACATCAACTGAATTGCTTGCCTGGTTTGCGGGTGGAGGTGGTGGTTGTGATTGGAGGGTGTGGGCCCTTGACTGTAAGTGCCTGGGGGACTGTGCCAGTGTCTCTTTGATCTGTCTCAATGCAGGACTCAGGTTGAGGAGACCTTTCAAATAAGATCGACTCCCTGATTGGGCTGGGGAGTAGGGCTTAGTGTGGGCTGCAAGACAGGAGCAGATGGGCCAGCTCCAGGAAGAACTAGTGAACTAGTTCTGACCTGAGGGACGGCAGGTCAGGGATTTGGATTGACCCTCAGTGGGTTTCAGTCATGCTGCCCCGGCTTCTGGACAGCTGCTGGTTATTGGCTGTGCTACTATTTGCTGTACCTAACACAGATCGTTGCCCACACATATTGGGAATTAATGGGTTGGCTGGTTACCTGGCTTCTGATGAACCAATGACCTCCTCCATTAACCCTGATGGGCCTGCAGGACATCATCTCCCTGAGATCCTTTGAGGGGCCCATTTATATATCCCACAGCATTTAATGGGGGCCTACTGTGGGTCAGGCTCTGGGGATACCACAAACATGCTTCAGGCTTGGTCCCCAAGTTTGCCCAGTGGGAGAAACAGACAAGTAATAGGCAGTCACTACAGAGTGCTTCAGTCCTGAGTGCAGGGGGATCTGAGAACACAAAACCCAGTGTTGACAGTCAAGGGTGGCTTTCTGGAGGAAGTCACATCTGCTCTGAAGTCTGAAAGATAACTTGGGATTAGCCAAATGAAAGGGAAACATTCCAGATAGTAGGAAAAAACACTGACAAGCTCTTGAGAGAGAGAGAGCATGATGTGTTTGGGGAACCATTAGTAGTCTGGCATGAATATGGTGTTGGGTGATGGATGGGGGTGGGAAGAGATGTCAGTGAACCATGTGTGCTAGACACTTTGGATGGGGCATTAAGGAAATGGGTTCTGACAGAGTTTAACACTGTAAATAAACCATTCTTTCCAATGCATCCCATTGGCCAAAGCAGTCACAGATCCACCCACTTAGATTCAAGAGATGAGTGGGAGCATAGATAGATTCTACCTCCTGAAAGAGGGAGTGCTAACAAATCTGTGGCTACCACACTGAGGAAGGAAGGTGATGGAAGATTGTAAAATGCAAGACTATTCTTACTCACAGACAAGGAATTTGAAGAGAGTCCCTGTCTGTTAGAGTTAATAATTATTTGCTATGTACCTGTATTGCCATACTGGGTTGCTAAAAATAGAAAGGTTTCCACACATTTTAGTAAACAGCCACTTCTCTGAGCCCCTGAGTGTGGTCTAATTGCCCTGCTGCCTGACTTGTTTCCTCCCCTGGGACACACAAATTGGAATCTTACTTTATTTATATAGTATTTACATTGAATATCTATCTCTATATCAGACTGGCAGCTGAATAAGGGCAGAGGACTTTTTTTTTTTTTTTTTTTTTTAAAAAACAGTCTATTGTAACAGTGCCTGCCACATGGTAGACACTCAATCAGTGTTTGAATAAATGAATGAAACCAATATATATCACCCAATACAATATGTATCATGAGCCAGGCATATGTATCATGAGCCAGGCACATTCTGGGCCTAGAGCAAGAGAGCATAAGCAAAATAAGTAAAATCTACAGCATGTTAGATGTGGACTCCTGCTATGGAGAAAATCCGGGGCCGAGGACAAGGAGTGGCAGGGAGGACTTGCTCTTTTAAATAGGGTGCTCAGGGATGGCCTGCTGAGAAGGTGACTTGAGTGAACACCTGAAGAAATGAGTGAATGGGTTTACACAGTTGATCGGTGCAGGGGGCACTGTGGAGTCCACCTTGTTAGAGTCAATACCTTCTGTGCCAGTTTCCTGTGGTTAGAAGGGTCTTAATTAGAGATTCTTCTCTATGGTTCAGGTTGTTTGCACCTTCCCACAGTGCACATGGCTCCATCCCTTCAGAGGGACACCGAGCTGCAGGTCTTGCTACAGTTCCCACTCGCAGAGTAGTTTTCATGGAGGGAGACAGGGAAAAGGGCAGTAGAGCCTTGGTTCTGGGAAGGTTTTAGGGAGGAGAAGGTTTGGGGGGATAATGGGTGAGGGCAGGGGTGCCAAGTTCCACTGTGGAAAGAGGAAAAGAGAGGGAGACAAAAAAGGAGGATTTTGCCAATGAAGAAACCAAACCATAAAATTAAAATTGCCCATTCCAAGCCTAGTGAGTTACATGAACCAGTGAGGTTAAGGACCTTAGCAGTACTTGCAGGAACTCAGGCTGTGTTCAATTGTGCAATGAGAGCAAAGAGGGCCAGCACACAGGCAGAGCCTGCTGGTGCCTGCCCCACAAGGAGAGCTGAGCCCCACTGCCAGAAAACCTAGAGAAAGGTGCAAATTTCTCAATATACATAAACAGACCCTGGGGAAAGAGCCCAGTGGGCTGCCTAAGCCAGGTGGGGCCTGTCTGCTTGCCTGGGTTTGGATCCTTGGATCCTGGCCCTGCCATGAACTGACTGGGAGACCCAAGGCAAACTCTTCATCCTTTCAAGCATCAGTTTCCTCATCAGAAAAATGTGGAAAAATAATGAGACCTCCCTCATAGGGTGGCAATGAGGGTTGCATTAGACAATGAGTACAGGCAGGGCATGGTGGCTCATGTCTGTAATCTCAGCACTTTGGGAGGCCCAGGCAGATGGATCACTTGACGTCAGGAGTTTGAGACCAGCTTGGCCGACATGGTGAAAACCCGTCTCTACTGAAAATACAAAAAATAGCAGCGCATGATGGCACGTGCCTGTAATCCCAGGTACTTGGGAGGCTAAGGCAGGAGAATCGCTTGAACCCGGGATGGGGAGGTTGCAGGGAGCCGAGATCATGCCACTGCACTCCAGTCTGGGTGACAGAGTGAGACTCCATCTCAAACAAAACAAAACAAACCAGACAATGAGTACAAAGTACTTAGCCCAGGGCCCATAGATTAAGTGCTCATTTTATTGATAATTTTCAAAAAATATGCAAAAGTCCCCTTTAAAAGAGAGCTTTGCACTGCAATGCTTGTTTACAGAGCAGCAGCTGTGTGACAGTCACTGGAGGACAGTGGATGTTAAAGCTGAATTGATAGGAGGCGATACTGAGAGTGGAGGCATGAGACATGAAAGTGAAGCATCTCAGGGACTGTGCAGCAAACCAATGGGGAATGAAGACCCAATTTGTAAGGCAATTAATTTGCATACTACTTTGTGATCCAAAAGTTCACATAATATTAAAGTTGTTTTAAGTGTTTCATTTCCTCTTTTCCTTTTTTGCTCATTTTTTTTTGGCTCAAAAAATACTCATTTTTTTTAAAACATTTTCATCAACACCATAAAGGCACCCCCTCCCAGGATTCACAGCCTGACTCAGGGCCATCACAGTGCCTGGTGCCCTGCGGTAGCAGACATGAAAACTGCTCCATTAGACTAGGCTCACTGGCCAGCAAGTGCTCCTGCAGACAGATTTATTAGGAATATTCTAGATGACTTAGAGGTACTTGGAGCAGAGTTATTTTTCTCTGAATTTTTAGGAAGTGGAGCACGAGGACTCAGGGGAGAAGAAAAGTAGCAGGACTCTCTCCAGCCACTGTATTCCCTGGCAGTTGCCTTCTATTCGTGTGTGTGTGTGTGTGTGTGTGTGTGTGTGTGTGTTCAAGTTGATTGTGAGATCCTAGAAGGTAGTCTCTATATCAGCTGTTTGCTCTGCATCTAACCCATACTATTTCCCCTTCCCCTAGTTTAATGTAAGATTTTACGCCTCACACTTGGGACACAAAGATGCAAGAAAGACTCTTGGTTTGACTTGGTCCCTTAGCAGCTGGACCCACTCGTGGCTCTGCTGTCCCCAGAAGACATGCATGCTCTTGCCTTTGCACAGCCTGCCACCAGGCCTTCAGGGAGAAGAGAGCCAGGTCTGCTCTCAAGGGCACTTAGGCTCTGCAGGCCTCAGCCTTGTTGAAACTTCTCTGCCACCTTGGAGGAAGCTGCGGCGGTGGAGGCTGTTCCAGGCTCTACTGCTGTGCATCTCTTCCTACCAGGGCGGGCTCCTGTTGTATCCTGGGAGTTTCCTCGTCCTGGGATGTGAGGTGCGGGGAGGTTAGCTTCTCTACACTCTAGTCCCTTCCTCCCCCATCTCCTGAGCCCTGGTAGGAGCTTTTAGAGTATTCTTTGGCTTCAGTGGACAAAATAACCTGGTTGCTTGAATGGATTCTAAATATAACCACGGCAGCAAAGAGGCTCAGCTAGAGGGTACGGAGAAGTTGTGCTTGGGTAAACGACGGTTCATTTCTGATTATTTTACCACTAATTGGAGCTGCCTTCTCTCGGGCTTCCTCTTCTCCTTTTTAGCAGCAAATGTGATTGCTTCCATTGAATTTGCTCCCTTCCTCCCTCCTGCCTGCTGCTTCCTCCCCCACCCACTGCTGGAAAGGAGCCTTTTCTCTTGTTCTTGTTCTTGCTCTTGGATCAGCCCCAGAGGCTCACTGGTTTGGGGCAGGTCTCTGGAAGGCTGGGTTGTCAGCTTCCTCCCCTCCAGCGGAGGTGGCTCCCACTCCTGTTCTCAGCTCAGACCCCCCAGAATGGGTGTTGCCTCACCATTGCCATGTTTTGAAGTCCTCAGGGGGGCATTTTGGGAATTTTTCAATATTCAAACTATGATTTATTCCCATCTCCATATGAGAAAATAGAAATCGATACGTTAGTCTGACTCTTCTCACGTCACCTAGTGAACAGGGCTAGACCCTCTGTCCCCTGTTCTGGGCTACCACCCTTTGTAGTGAGCACAGACTCCTGTTCTTGTTTCCCTATTTTTATTTGTTTCTTGTTTTGAGAGAAAGGATGCTGCCAGGCAGCCTCTGTGAGTTCAGGGTTAGTTGATGATGAAAAGTCATAGATAGGATTGCCTGTATGTGACCAAAAGAAAACCTCCTCCTTGCTCTTTGGCGAAATTCAGCCCTGCCTAAACCAGCACTGTGCAATTTAGACAAACTAAAGGATATTTGGTTTTTCTTGGGTTTCAAAGCTATATAGATTAACTCCAAACAGCTGGATGACATTTGACATCTAGATGCCATGAGCACCCAGCCCTCTGAGGTACCCTTGGTGCCTACCCTGGTTGGACACCATGCATAGAATCTCTGCCTCTTAGCATCATGAATGAGGGTGGCAAGGAGGTCACTTCTACTCCAGTGAGGGGTGTTTCTCTGCTGCTCATTTGTGGTCAGTGGAGGAAAGGGAGGATGGAGCCTTTCATGACGTTTGCCGTGAAAAGGAGGTGAGAGGTGGAGCGTTCTGTCTGTCAGAAAGTGGGAGGTTTGGTCCTCTTCTAGTGTCAGGGGAGGCAGTAGGATGGAGACTGAGGATAGTAGAGGGGTTTGACATCTCCTGCAAGAGAATGGGGAGTGCTGCCTACCCAAACACACCAGGCCATGTCCACAGCTAGCTCTCCACGTGGAAGGGGCCAGGTCATCCTCACTACAATGGCCTAAGCAGTCTTCACTCCTCTAATTTCAGGGGGACCAGGCTAGCAGTAGTCTTTCTGTTGTATGGAGCAGGTGAGTTCTACCCTCTACTCCTATTCCTTCATCAGGAACTTTTTCTGGAGACTTAGCCAGGAACCTGGAAGTATGTGAAATCATGCTTAAGATCACACACTCAGTTTTGTTTTGCTGGAAGATGCAACAATGAGATTTGTATTGATTTCTATTCTCCTGTATAAAGAGACATTTTAAAGAGTATTTGGTGAAATCTTATTCAATGTGTAATCTTATGAGAATTTACTAGGTTGCAGGAGAGATTTTATATTTTGGATATTATAAAGAGCTTCTTTATTGTGGCTGGTGTTCTGATGAACTGAGGAACTAAGCATGGAGATTTCTTGGAGAAGCCTAGACAGCTGCTGTTTTGGAATGGGCTGAATGTGAATATTCGATTTTGCAGGAGGAGTGTTAGTGAGTGTGGAATCTGGCCATCACAGAGCTGTGTGTTAGCTCTGATTTATTCATAATGAACTATCATTCCCCATCAATGTAAAGCAGGCTTCTATAAACCGTCCTCCCTCATAAGTACACCCAGCATGCTATATAATGTCCCCGTAACATTTTCCCCCATATGTTTTTCCTCAAATACCAGTCTAATGCATATGCCAGCCATGTTCCTCACATCATTTTATCAGCAACTCAGAGAGTGGTTGTGGGACTAACAGGAATTTTGGATGACACCAGAATGTTTATTTGGTGCAGCTTCTGGCCATTCCTTGGAAAGTGCCTTGGATGTGCTATGTTTGATCAGTGGCTCAGCCACTCACTAACTGTTGGAGTCCTTGATAAATCCTTTACCTTTCTTGGGTTTAGTGCCCTGTTTGTAAAATAGAGGCTTGTCCTGATCATTCACTGAACAGATATTTATGGAACACTGGGTATGTGCAAAATGCATAGCATGTACAATCATATTGATATAAGACACTGTCCTTTAGCTGGGGGAGGGGCATGGAGTTTGGACAGAAGACAGAGACATATAAACAAATAAGTACAAGGCAAAGTGTACAGCATGCTAAGGGAACAGAGGGGAGAGATGGAGTAATTATGCCTGAGAGGGTTCGGAAATGACACACTGAAGGAAGTGACATTTGCACTTGGCCTTAACATATGATCTTTTTAGTGTACAAGGTGAGAAGGCAGAAAAAACAGCATGGGCAAAACCACAGAAGTTTGAACATGGCATGGATATGGGGCTTAGCAAGCAGTCCAGTGTGGCTGAAGGGAGAGGTGATGCTGGGGAGGAAGCTGAAACCAGCTAAATGGGTTCACTAGGCCACTGCAAGCAGTTGGGCTTCTGCTCCCACTAAGAAGCTAGAAGTAGTTCCGATACTCTATGGCTCTGTGCTTACTCTGCTAGTTTGGATACACAGCCAGAAGTGTGGGTGATGGGGGGTTTTAAAATACCTCCTGAGCTTCCCTGGTCTTTTCTCTGAGACATTTCTAAGATTAAACTGTGTAGTGGGTACTTATCTCTAGTCACACATTTAGGTGTATAAGAAATGTAATTTTATTTATTTTTCTATAATTCATCTTATTTCTATAATACATTCCTATTCTGCTAGAGAAGAAACTTAACCTCACTGAATTTGGGATCGCCTCCTTTCCTTAGGATTATAGCTAACTTGGGGTGCATCGGGGAGCATTGGTCGTGAATTCACACTGGCAGTTGCTGAAATGTCTACATTGCTGCCCAGCCTTATATTTCACTGCTGAGCAGTTTGACTCTCTGTCTCTCAATGCAAGGCTGCTCTAGGTCTGGCTCCCTCTCTTCTGGTGCATGGGAATCATAAGGGTTTTGCTGCTTCCATGACACCTTAGGCCATAGGGGCAGCACCACAGGGCTATCTAAACCCTATCTCTGGTGCAGCCTTTAGTAGAAAAGAGTTAAACATAGGGTTCACCCTAAAAAACATAGGGTTTACCCAATAGTTAAACATAGGGTTACCATATGACCCAGCACTTCCACTCCTAGGCATATACCCCAAAGAACCAATAACATATAACCACACAAAAACTGGTACATGCCTGTTCATAGAAGCATGATTTCTAATAGCCCCAAAATGAAAACAACACAATGCCCATTAGCTGATGAATGGATAAACAAAATGTGTCCTATCCATACAAAGAATTTAGCCATAAAAAGGAAGGAAGTACAGATACATACTATATCATAGATATGAACCTTGAAAACATTATATTAGGTGAAAGGAACCAGACATAATGGCCATATATTGCATGATCCCGTTTGTTTGGAATGTCCAGAAGAGGCAAATCTGTAGACCAGAGACTAGGGGTGGGGGAGAATTGGGAGTGACTACTCATGGGTACAACAGGTATGGGCTTTCTTTTAGAGGGTGAGGAATGGAAATGTTCTGGAATTAGATAGTGGTGATGGTTGTAAAACATTGTGAATATACTAAAAACCACTGAATTGTACACTTTAAGGTGGTGGTGAATTTTATGTTAAGTGAATTATATTTCAATTTTGAGGACTGGAAAAAAACCCTCACAATCTTTCTGGACACCCTTTACAACTATATCTTCTCCAAGATCTTGTTGCCCCCTGGGGTTCTACCTGGGAAAGGGGGCAAGGACCCACAATGCTCTCAGATCTCCTAAACCTGTGGGTAGAGTGACTCTAGTGGCTTTGAGGGGTGGGAGGCAGGGCACAAGGTTCCCCTTTCTTAGGGACCTAGTACATCTTTCCACTCCTTGCTTCACAGGTGGCATCTCACCACTCCCACTCACCCTCACCACTCACCACTCTGAGCACCTTCTTCATGTGGTCTCCTCAGTCTGTGGCCTAGACGCTGAATCCTCTGCTCCTTTCCGAGGGCTGGGCTTTGAAAACCCAAAAGCCAAATCTAACTCTTTCTCTTCCTTTGTAACTCCTCTGTGCCTTCCTTCCCTAAGGCAATGTACTGTCGTAAGCAGACTCAATGAGGGAAGGACAGAGGAGCGTAGGGAAATATGGAGGTGGGCTTGGAAGTATTTAAAATGGTTAATATTTAAAAATATTGTTCTACTACCATATGCAGCTCAGTCTTCTACTTTGGGCAGGGACCCCTTTCCTGGATGTAGCAGGGAAGGTCTCAGAGGTTTCACAAGGCAGGAGATTTGGCTGCTAGACTCCTTTTCCCATGACTCCCTGGGAAAACTCCCAGATTGTCGTTAGAAGAAGATGGAGTGGTTGCTAGAGGGCTGGCCCTGGGCAGAGGCAACATGAAAAGGGGCCTTTTCATGCCCCCGTAATCACCCCATTGAGGGAGCTGTTTATTCTCTTCCCACCTCTCCTGCAAGCCTTTCTTCCTCAAACTGTTCCCCTCCTACAGGTGTCTGCCTTGGTGCCCCAAGTTCTGCCTGTGACTGTCACTGCTCTGTTTGTATCTGAGGATGTAATGGGGAAGGGGATTAGACTTGATCTTTAAGTCCCCTGGATGGTTCTGATATCTACAAGCTGAGTAGCTTTGGGCAAATTACTTAACAAGACTCGGTTTCCACATCTATAAATGGTGATATGATTCCTTAGCTTATACAGCCCCTCCAGTCTAAACATTAATGATTATTAGATTTGTCAAGTGTATATACTACTCAGCATAGTATGTGGCACATAGCAGGAGCTCATTAAATGGCTATCACATTGATTATTATTACTAGGTTGCAGTCTTGAGCTAGTCATTTGCCTTCTCCAAGCTTGTTTCCTCATCTGTAAAATGGGGCTAATATTACCTCCTTCATAGGACTATTTTGAAGCATCTGGCATCCAGTAGGTATTAAATGAACCTTAACGGACCTTTTTCCAGCAACTTCTGATCCAGTTGTTTTCTCCAGCAACTTCCAATCCTTCCTCATCAGAGCCCAAAAGGAGAGGTGCTTTGTCTCAATCATGAGCACACAGCTCTGTGTCTGTCAAACTCCTGACTCTTTCTCCCTGGAGGCCCAAAGTCTCTTGTGTTTTTCTAGTAGGTGCAGAAATGGAAGAATGGACTGGTGTGTGTGAGTCCTTTCTGCTGTGGATGGCAGCAAGACCTCCTCATTACAGGAATGAGTTCTGGCCTTTGTTGCTGTTTCCCACATGGATACAGACTTCATCTGGCCTTGGCTTTGTCGGTCCATAGGTGTGTAGTCTCCAGTGAGGAACTCAGCTTCTCCAGACCTCAGTTTCCTTGTCTGTAGAATAGAGATGATGATATTGTTTGCTTCACACATCTTACAGGCTTGTTGCTTGAAACTAATGGAATGATGGATGTGAAAATACTGTGAGCTCTGTAAAATGCTGTAAGAGATTATTCTCCTGGGCTACCTGACTACCTAAAGTTTGCCAATGCTTTGGAAACACAAATGTCTCCCAGAGGCAGCTTACTGGGGACCTCATGTCAGTAGGAATTAGAGTGAAGTATGATGGGAATAAGACTTAGAAACAAACATCAAGGAAGGGAAACGGGGGAACCGGAGCAAATATGAAAGAGGAGAGGGGAGAAACCAAAACCAGACTCTTTTCCTGTTTTACATACTTGTTTGCAGTTTTGCCTTGGGCTGACCTGACCCCTAGGCTGTAACCCGCCCTCTGGGAGTCCTCCTTAGGATCTCGTTATGAGTTTACTGAAGATGAGAGGCGTGGGGAGGATGGAGGTATCTGTGAAAGGACATTAATGTCCCATCATAGGTCTGACATCATGCCCCATATAGGCCCTCAAGGGCTCTGTGGACATAGTTCCCCCTGGGGGACCATCTACAGGGGACAAATAGACCTGTATCATTTCTGATTTCATCCCCTAAGTCTTGAGGGCAGATTTTTGTGCCTAGTCTGGTGCTGAAACTTATAAAGAAGCCTAAAATCTCATCCCTGCTCTCCTGGGTACTCACAATCTCATTAGGAAGATGAGAAGTAGATATGGGAAAACTATTACACAAACCAAAAACCAGAAACAAACCCGTTTGTGAATACCTGCCAAAATGTGCATGCGGGATGTCTATTACTATAATACCTCAGAGGAGAGAAATAGTCCTAGCCAGCATGGCTAAGGAAGGAAGTAGAGAATACATGTTTGAAAATAGTGGAAACTAAATTTGGATGGTGTTTTAGGTCATATCCCTAAATGCAGACCTTGAAACAAAGATTGGTATGCAAGTGACTTACCAAGGAAGTGCTTCGAGGAGACAGAGGTAAGGGACTAGAGGGGCAGGACAAGGTGAGAACAACAAGTAGGGGTGTAATTTCAGGTGACCTCCCAGCCTCAGCCTGACCCCTCAGGGAGCTCTAGAGCATAAATTGCACAAAACAGTTTGCCAACCACTAGGCAAGGGTGGTTGACATGGTCCCTGTCCATCAGTCATTGGCTACATAGGTTGCTGCAGGGTAGAAAGAGACTCTCCTGGTCTCTGGCTCTCTGCATGATGATGTAGGAAGTCGCCAAGCCCAATAAAGTTGCAGGTGCCAGCCATCATCAGAAACAAGGCACGCAGAAGCTGTGGTTTGGTGCATGGAAGTGGTGAGAGAGCTCTGGGAAGGGTGGCAACAGACTTCACTACAGATAGGAGAGGTGGGGCCAGAGTATGGGATGTCTTCATCACCACAGTTAGAAGTCTGAACTTGGTCCTCTGTTCACCATAAGCCCTTATGAATTCCTGAGGAGGTGACTGGCACATGGAAAAGAGAAAGATGAAACCAACAGTGATATTCACGGGGACTGGAGGTGGCGGAGCCTGGAGGCAAGTCAGGCCAGGCATGCCCTTGCCTTTAGGGCCTTTGTACTGGCTGTTCCAGATTGCCTGGAATGTTTATTCCCCGTGACTCTGATTGGCTCCCTCCCTTACCTCCTTCAGGTTTTTGCTCAGATTTCACTTTTGCATCAAAGCCTTCCCTGACTCCTCCATTGAACTCTACATTGTGTGTTTTCTTTATTCACCATCCTAAGCTCCTTTGTCCAGCTTTTTCCATAGTGCTGATCAGCTGCCATTGTATATGACACCATACTTGTTTATGATGCCTATTGTTGATTGTCTCTTGTCCTTAGAATGTGAGCTCCGTGTGGGCAGGATCTCTGTTTTCCTCACCGATTCATCCTGAGTGGGTCAGGAGTGCCTGGCCCATGGCACTGTACAATGAATCACTGTGATTAGAGGTGGGATGGAGGCTATCCCCCAGAAGGAGCCAGATTGGAAGGCCAGACCTCAGAGACCCTTATACAGAAGAAATAATAGGGATGGATGGTTCAACACAGGGGTTGAATTGCAGGAAGATACAAGAAAGATTACGAAGATCTGGACAAAGGAAGGTAGAATGATGCTGTGTCCTTGGTGAGTAGCTGTGCCCGGGTAGTTAGTGTGGTGGCATGGAGGGGACAGAATTCCGGGTGGAGCAGCATGTAGAAGGGATATACAATACAGTGAGGTTCTGGGGAGCAAATTTTCCCTTGAGGGTGCCGTGGGGTGTGGGAGGAGAAAGTAGCTGTTTTGGATCCTCTTGGGCCCCAGTCTTCCACCTCTGCAGGGAAAGCCAGGTGCTTTGATAGGAGCGGGCAGGAGGCTTTTTCTGCTCCCCTGCCCATGGCCCCCTTCCTGCCAGCAGGGCTGCTGGGAGAATGAGTGGTTTCCTGGCCTTTCCTCTGTACAAGCCTTTGCAAGCATTCATTAGCCAAGCCTCCCCTGTCCCATTGAGGGGCCTGGGAGGTCTCATTCACCCTGGACATGGCTGGGTAGCAGCCCTGAGCACGTGCTTTGGGAGGTAGTGCTGGTTAACACTCCCAGTGAGTGTGCGTGAGTGTGGATGAAGGTGAGGACAGCCTGTTATCAGGATGGCAATCCTAGCTTTTTTTTTTTTTTTTTTATGAATCAAGGTCTCACTCTGTCACCCAGGTGGGAGTGCAGCGATGCGATCATGGCTCACTGCTGCCTCAACCTCCCAGGCTTAAGTGATCCTCCTGCCTCAGCCTCCCACGTAGGTGAGACTACAGGCATGTACAACCACACCTGGCTAATTTAAAAATTTTTATTTTGTAAAGACAGGGTCCTGCTATGTTGCCTAGGCTGGTCTTGAACTTCATGCCTCAAGCAATATTCCTGCCTTGGCCTCCCAAATTGCTGGGATTACAGGCATGAGTCACTGCACCTGGCTGATCCTAGCCTTTGAGGGCTACCTGGTGTTCGGAGACAATTGGGTAAATCTGATGACTGGGGTCAAGGCAGCTGCAGCCTATTGGCTTGATTTGTTGTTCTACTGAAAAAGTAGCAAGGGGAGGCCTAGGCTGGGGTGGTCAGTTCAGTGGCCGCCTTAGACACTGTTCTCCCTTTCTAACCTGAAGCCAGGATCTGGACAGGGAGGGGCATCCTAGAAAGAAGCTCAAGGAGCTGTATTTGCTTTGTTGGGCACAGGCCTTCTTCTCTGTGGCTGGGGCCATGGACCTGCTCTGGTGTCCTGACATTTAGCAGGAAATGGCACCTAGGCACAGTTGGTAGTCTTTAAAGGCAGACGATGGAAGGGCTGGTAGCTACAGCATCCTCACAGAGAAGTGGACAAGGGGGCTAGGGTAGAGAGGAGGATTAGGGCAGATGTACTGTGCAAACTGGCTGGTGAGCACAAGTGAGATGTTTCTTGGGTACCTTCTGCTGTAACTGGGGAGATGTTGCAGGGCACCAAAGGCCTGCCAGAGCCTGTGAACTTGAGGTGTTCTGTTACTTTGACTCTACATCTGTGGGCTGGGGAGAGGTGGAGAAAGGCTGATGAATGGAACCTGGGACTGGGGCCTCCAGAGAACAGGACTCCCCTTGGGGACCCGGTTCTCATTTGACCATCCTCTCTGAATGGCTATTCCTATCTGACACCTTCCGTTTTAGGGTTGGAGGACAGTACTGAAGCACCTCTCACACATGACCTCTGTGGTGTTGCATCCTTCCTTCTGTCTCTCCTATTCTTGCTACAGGGGTCTCTGATGGCCTTTGGTCCCTGGTATCAGACACTGGCTCAAGGCAATGCACTGTGCTAGAATCTGATTGGATTTACTTGGTTTGCAGGTTGCACGAGACCTGGTTATCTCAAGGTAAGAGTCAATAAGTACATCTTATTAACTGATTTGACCTGGGGCACTTTGAGAGGTCATGTTGTAATCTTGTAGTTTTCCTCTGCTTTTCTCGTTTATCCCCCTTTTTTTGCAACTTGAGAAGTAAAATAGCAGCCTACCAAGGTGAGGCCACACTTGCAGGGATAACATTTGAGCCAAGGCTTCATAAGGGCTGCTGCAGGAGGGGAGTGCATCCTGGCACTTTAGTGGGCTACGTGGCAGATTGCAATTGCAAGGATTAGCAGTGTGAGCCCTGGTCCTGCTACCTCTTTGCTGTGTGACCGCAGACAACTTGCTTCACTTCTCTGAACCTGAGACCTGCCTCACAGAAATGAAGAGGAAGCATACATGCCTTTATATTGGGTAACTGAAGAGTGATAGATTCATACTGATAATAGTAGTAGCTATCATCCCTTGAAGACCCTTGTGGTGCTACTTTTATTTCCATTTCATAAGCAAAGGGGCAATGGTGTGGAGGTTTGCATCTGTTGAAACTTGTTCCTCTTTCCATTTTGTGATTCTGTGTCTGTGGTGAAGGAGGCCTTCCCTGCCTAACATGTCCTATTGGCTACTTTGGGAGCTACCAACAGGGGTGGGCCCAGACTGGGCCCTGGACACTTGGCTTCCTGGGACACCTCTGCGTCTCCTACCTCTCCCATCCCTGGAGGTTGCCATTCAAAAGAGTGTTGTGGTTGCGCCTTCTGCATTTGGGTGCCCTGTTGCTCATCAGGATCAAGGCAGGTTCTCAGCAAAATTTAGAATTTGTCAAAGATCTTTGGCCTGGTGCCTCATCCAAAGTGCTGTTTAAGAAGCTCTTTTTTTAGTTGAGTTGGCACCGTCTCATCTCTCCTTTCAAACTAATTTTTTTTTTTTCCCGTTTGGGCTCCAGGAATTTTTTTCTCAGCTTTTCCCAGGACCTCCTGGATATTTATTTTTGCTGTGCACTATAACCTTGCAAAACATTTAGGGATCTCTAGCTTGTCATATCAAAGGGGTATAGAAATTGGAGTTGTAGAAGAAATTAATAAAAATAAAGCTTGAGTCCCTGTTTGCAGATGACATGATTGTATATCTAGAAAACCCCATTGTCTCAGCCCAAAATCTCCTTAAGCTGATAAGCAACTTCAGCAAAGTCTCAGGATACAAAATCAATGTACAAAAATCACAAACATTCTTGTACACCAATCACAGACAAACAGAGAGCCAAATCATGAGTGAACTCCCATTCACAATTGCTTCAAAGAGAATAAATTACCTAGGAATCCAACTTACAAGGGATGTGAAAGACCTCTTCAAGGAAAACTACAAACCACTGCACAATGAAATAAAAGAGGATACAAACAAATGGAAGAACATTCCATGCTCATGGGTTGGAAGAATCAATATCGTGAAAATGGCCATACTGCCCAAGGTAATTTATAGATTCAGTGCCATCCCCATCAAGCTACCAATGACTTTCTTCACAGAATTGGAAAAAACTACTTTCAAGTTCATATGGAACCAAAAAAGAGCCTGCATCGCCAAGTCAATCCTAAGCCAAAAGAACAAAGCTGGAGGCATCATGCTACCTGACTTCAAACTATACTACAAGGCTACAGTAACCAAAACAGCATGGTACTGATACCACAACAGAGACATAGATCAATGGAACAGAACAGAGCCCTCCGAAATGATGCCGCATATCTACAACTATTGATCTTTGACAAACCTGACAAAAACAAGAAATGGGGAAAGGATTCCCTATTTAATAAATGGTGCTGGGAAAACTGGCTAGCCATATGTAGAAAGCTGAAACTGGATCCTTTCCTTACACCTTATACAAAAATTAATTCAAGATGGATTAAAGACTTAAATGTTAGACCTAAAACCATTAAAATCCTACAAGAAAACCTAGGCAATACCATTCAGGACATAGGCGTGGGCAAGGACTTCATGTCTAAAACACCGAAAGCAATGGCAACAAAAGCCAGAATTGACAGATGGGATCTAATTAAACTAAAGAGCTTCTGCACAGCAAAAGAAACTACCATCAGAGTGAACAGGCAACCTACAGAATGGGAGAAAATTTTTGCAATCTACTCATCTGACAAAGGGCTAATATCCAGAATCTACAATGAACTCAAACAAATTTACAAGAAAAGAACAAACAATCCCATCAAAAAGGGGGCAAAGGACATGAACAGAAACTTCTCAAAAGAAGACATTTATGCAGCCAAAAAACACATGAAGAAATGCTCATCATCACTGGCCATCAGAGAAATGCAAATCAAAACCACGGTGAGATACCATCTCACACCAGTTAGAATGGCCATCATTAAAAAATCAGGAAACAACAGGTGCTGGAGAGGATGTGGAGAAATAGGAACACTTTTACCCTGTTGGTGGGACTGTAAACCAGTTCAACCATTGTGGAAGTCAGTGTGGCGATTCCTCAGGGATCTCGAACTAGAAATACCATTTGACCCAGCCATCCCATTACTGGGTATATACCCAAAGGACTATAAATCATGCTGCTATAAAGACACATGCACACGTATGTTTATTGCGGCACTATTCACAATAGCAAAGAGTTGGAACCAACCCAAATGTCCAACAACGATAGACTGGATTAAGAAAATGTGGCACATATACACCATGGAATACTATGCAGGCATAAAAAATGATGAGTTCATGTCCTTTATAGGGACATGGATGAAATTGGAAAACATCATTCTCAGTAAACTATCACAAGGACAAAAAACCAAACACCGCATGTTCTCACTCATAGGTGGGAATTGAACAATGAGAACTCACGGACACAGGAAGGGGAACATCACACTCCGGGGACTGTTGTGGGGTTGGGGGAGGGGGGAGGGACAGCATTAGGAGATATACCTAATGCTAAATGACGAGTTAATGGGTGCAGGAAATCAACATGGCACATGGATACATATGTAACAAACCTGCACATTGTGCACATGTACCCTAAAACCTAAAGTATAATAATAAAAATAAAAATTAAAAAAAAAAATAAAGCTTGAAACTTTCCAGATGAACTTGATTTGAATTAATAATTATTAATAACTAATTATTTATATTTATATAACTGTAATATATAATAATATAATATAATACTATAATATAAAATATATAGCTATAATAAAACTATATATTACATAATATATAACTATAAAATAATTATATATTATATAATATATAACTATAAAATAATTATATATTATATAATATATAACTATAAAATAATTATATATTATATAATATATAACTATAAAATAATTATATATTATATAATATATAATTAATCAAATATAACAAATTAACTATTAATAATGAATAACTTCTAATTATAACTTTAATTAGATATTAAAATAGCAGAGAGTAACTAGCTGACTATTTAAAAATGCTTCATAAGAGATGGGTAAGATATGGTAAAGTAGCTTTTATATTTTAATCATTTTCAAATGCAATGAATATAATTCCATTCCAGAGTCATAGAAATATGCCAATTTATTTATAATTTACTTTGCTTTCTTTGAAAATAATGCTTTATTTCTCATATAGTCTTCAGAATAACCTTAACAATGCTTTTGATAGATTGTCTTATGAAGTAGTTGACAAAAAGAAAATTGGCCAGGCATGGTAGCTTGCCCCTGTAATCCCAGCACTTTGGGAGGCCAAGGCAGGCAGATCGCTTGAGGCCAGGAGTTCAAGACCAGCCTGGCCAACATGGTGAGACCCCATCTCTACTAAAAATACAAAAATAAACTGGGTGTAGTGATGTGCATCTGTAATCCCAGCTATTGGTGAGGCTGAGGCATGAAAATCGCTTGAGCCTGGGAGGCAGAGGTTGTGGTGAGCCGAGATCATGCCACTGCACTCCAGCCTGGGTGACAGAGAGAGACTCTGTCTAAAAAAAAAAAATAAAAAAGAAAATGTATCATTTAGACAGACAGAGAGAGACTCTGTCTAAAAAAAAAAAAAAAAAAAGAAAATAATCACAAATCTACCAGAATACCCAGAAAGAAGGTATTTATAACAGGGTGACAAATGAAAACTATTTTCACAGAGAACCTATGTACAAATCTTATTGTTGAAAAGTTTCTAAAAAGTTATCAAAGACAATTGAATTAGAAATGATCAAAGCTGAAAATCACAATTAGCTTGAAATAAGAATATCAATTTATGTGAGAGAAGGTTGAGTTGTGTAAAAATAATTCAGACATCTCTATGGAGCTGTAGTAACAACTGCTTTTCAAAATCTCCATCTGACATTTTCCCTCTTCTGTCTGTGAGGATGGAGAAAAGCAGATGGGGTTGGGGGGCAGGACCAGGGAGCAGCTCATAGTTCACATGAGCTGCTTCAGTATGAGTGGCCATGGAACTGATTTTGAAAAAGTTGTATAAAGAAAGCCCCTCGCACTCCACAAAAAGATTTTGTTTGGTCTTTATTTATACTGAATTTGTTTCTAACTTTCCAATAAAGGAAACAAATGAAATATCTTGGAGGCAGCAGGGTAAATGAGCATGGGTTTTGGAGTCAGATTACTCAGTTCCACATCCCTAGAATGGGTCTCAGAATACTCTCCCTATATATTCTTCAGTAAGTAAAGATGATGTATGCAAAGCGCTGGGCCCGCGGTAGACTCTTTCAAAATTGCTGCTAGGATTTGTATGAATGATGTTCTATCAGGAGGATGACTATGCCAGAAGAAGCACAGTCCAGAGGGTTGAAGCACATGCTGTGGAAGAGAGCAGACTCTTTTGTCTAAGTGACTCCACTAGTTCAGGTTAGGACATTTGTCACTTCATGATGCAGGACTGCAAGTACACCAGTGAATAGTTGCGTGTCAACATTTCAAAGCTAGTTGGCTCCAAGGTATTTCTAGCTTGGAAATTTCCACTAATTGAAGCCTCGCTTTGTACAAAATGCAATGTGGAGGTTGGAAACTGGAGAAATTACCTGGCTTGCTACCAAGTCTTTTTAATGGCCGCAACTTTGGGCTCTGTTTCTTGGTCTGACTTGGCCACAGGAGAAAACGAATGTCTGTGGTGTCATGAGCCTTTCTCTGGCTGTCAGAGTCCCCTGGGAGGGAAGCTAATTTTCTAGACATTAACTAAGGGACTTGTGAAGCTCAAAAGGCCACGTCACAGAGCTTTCTCTCAAGTGAATTTGTGGAATGAAAGCCATCCTGTAGTTTTAATACATAGGCCTCAAAGGTGGGGACTGCATACCAGGAGATATTTTTTTATCAGCTGGTGCCAGCCTGAAGCATGACACACCAAAGAACCAAGGGGCTCCAGCTGCGCAGGGCCAGGATAGACTAACCATACTGCCCTGGAGACACAGGAAGACCAATGAGTCCCTTCTGTATGCTGTCAAGATGCCCTATGGCCCTTCTGGAACTCAAACACCATTTGATTAGTAGGAGAAGAGGGGAGAAACACCCTTGGTAGGAAAGTCGACTTCGTCTTTTTAAAAAATCTTTTATTTTAGGCTCAAGGGTTCATGTTCAGGTTTGTTATATAGGCAAATTGTGTGTCATGGGGGTTTGAGGTACAGATTATTTTGTCATCCAAGTAAATAAGCACAGAACCAGATAGGTAGTTTTTCAGTCCTCACCCTCCTCCCACGCTCCACTCTCAAGTAGGCCCTGGTGTCTGTTGTTCCCTTCTTTGTGTCCGTATGTACTCAACTTTGTTTATTTTTTTTTCACAGTTGAGAATTTTAATTTTTCAAAATTATTAACTGATGTCAATCAATTTGCAATATTGAAAGACTAGGACATTCAGGGGTGTGGTTAAAAAAAAACAAAATTAAAGTATAATGAACCCTGAAAAGCTGCATTCCAACTTGGACACTGTGTTAGTGTTGCCTTCCTCTTTATTTCAGAAAATCATCTCGTGTTCCAGGATACTCTTAACTATTCACACTTGTACTGTTTCATAGTTTTTTTTTTTCTTTCAACTTTTATTTTAGGTTCAGAGAGTACATGTGGAGGTTTGCTACATGGGCAAATTGTGTGTCACTGGGGTTTGGTGTACAAATGATTTCTTCATGCCCACGTAGTGAGCATAGTACCTGATTAGTAGTTTTTCAACCCTTACCCTCCTCCCACCTTCCTTTGTCAAGTAGGCCCTGGTGTTTGTTGTTCCCCTCTTTATGTCCATGTGTACTCAGTGTTTAGCTCCCACTTATAAGTGAGAACATGTAGTATTTGGTTTTCTGTTCCTACATTAATTAGCTTAGGATAATGGACTACAGCTGCATCTATGTTGCTGAAAAGGACATGATTTTGTGTTTTTTTTATGGCTGTGTAGTATTCCATGGTGTATACGTACCACATTTTCTTTATCCAGTCCGTCATTGGTGGGCATCTAGGTTGATTCCATGTCTTCACTATTGTGACTAACACTGTGATAAACATATGAGTGCATTTTTTTGGTAGAATGATTTATCTTCCTTTGGGTATATGCCCAGTAGTGGGATTGCTGTGTCAAATAATTCTGCTCTAAGTTCTTTGAGAAATTTCCAAACTGCTTTCCACAGTGGCTGAACTAATTTACATTTCTACCATCAGCATATAAGTATTCCCTTTTCTCCACAACCTCACCAACATGTTATTGTTTGACTTTTTAATAATAACCATTCTGATTGGTGTGAGATGGTATCTCATTGTGGTTTTGATTTGCATTTCTCTGATGACTAGTGATGTTGAGCATTTTTTCATATGCTTGTTGGCTGCACGTATGTCTTCTTTTGAGCAGTGTCTGTTCATGTACTTTGCCCATTTTTAAGTGGGGTTGTTTTTCACTTATTGATTTGTTTAAATTCCTTATAGATTCTGAATATTAGACCTTGCTGAATGCATAGTTTATGAATATTTTCTCATTTTGTAGGTTGTCTGTTTATTGATGTCCTCTTTTGCTGTGCAGAAGCTCTTTATTTTATTTTTAAATTTAGTTTATTTTTATTTTTTGCCATTGCCCAAGCTGGAGTGCAGTAGTGTAATCATAGGTCACTGCAGCCTCAATCTTCCAGCATCAAGAAATCCTCCCACCTCAGCCTATGGAATAGCTGGGACTATAGGCATGTGCCACTATACCCAGCTGACTATTTATTTATTTATTTTTATTCTTAGTAGAGGCAAGGTCTCACTATGTTTCCTAGGCTGTTCTCAAACTCCTGAGCTCAAGCAATCCTGCCTTGGCCTCCCAAAGTGCTGGGATTACAGGCATGAACCACTGCATCTGGCCAGAAGCTCTTTAGTTTAATTAGGTCCTACTTATTTATTTTTGTTTGTGTCGCAATTGCTTTTGGAGACTTCATTATGAAATATTTGCCAAGGCCTATGTTCAGAATGGTATTTCCTAGGTTTTCTATTAGGGTTTTTATAGTTTTAGGTTTTACATTTAAGTCTTTAATTTATTTTGAGTTGATTTTTGTATGTGGTGAAAGGAAGGGACCTAGATTCAGTCTTCTGCATATGGCTAGCCATTTATCCCAGCACCACTTATTGAATAGGGAGTCCTTCCCCATTGCTTGTTATTGTCAACTTTGTGGAAAATCAGATGGTTGTAGGCATGTGGTTTTATTTCTGGGTTCGTTAACCTGTTCCATTAGTCTATGTATCTGTTTTTGTACCAGTACCATGCTGTTTTGGTTACTGTAGCCTTCTAGTATAGTATGAAGCTGGGTAATGTGATACCTCAGGTAATGTGATGCCTTTGTTCTTTTTGCTTAGGATTACTTTGGGTATTTGGGCTCCTTTTGGTTCCACATGAATTTTAGAATAGTTTCTTATAATCCTGTGAAAAATGACATTGGTAGTTCAATAGGAATAGCACTGAATTTGTAAATTGCTTTGAGCAGTATGGCCATTATAATGATACTGATTCTTCCTGTACATGAGCATAAAATATTTTTTCCATTTGTTTATGTTGTCTCTGATTTCTTTCAGCAGTGTTGTATAGTTCTCATTGTAGTGATGTTTCACCTCCCTGGTTAGCTGTATTACTAGATATTTTATTCTTTTTGTGTCTATTGTGAGTGGGATTACATTCTTGATTTGGCTCTCAGCTTGGATGTTATTGGTGTATAGAAATAATACTGATTTTTGTACATTGATTTCATATCCTGAAACTTTACTGAAATTGTTTATCAGTTTTAGGACCTTTTAGGCAGAGACTAGGGGGTTTTCTAGGTATAGAATCATATCATCTGCAAAGAGAGATAGTTTGACTTCCTCTCTTCCTATTTGGACGCCTTTTATTTCTTTCTCTTGCCCGATTGCTCTGACTAGGATTTCCAATACTAAATTGAATAGGAGTGGTAAGAGTGGGCATCCTTATCTTGTTCCAATTCTCACGGGGAATGTGTCCAGCTTTTGCTCATTCAGTAAGATGCTGGTTTGTCATAGGGGGCTCTCATTATTTTGAAGTATGTTCCTTTGATACCTAGTTTGTTGAGCTACTAGCTCATGAAGGGATGTTGAAAATATATATATTATATATATATATATATATTTTTTAACTTGAAGGGATATTGAATATTATCAAAAGTCGTTTCTGTGTCTATTGAGATGATCATGTGGGTTTTGTTTTTAGTTCTGTTTATATGATGAATCACATTTATTGATTTGCATATGTTGAACCAACCTTGAATCCCAGGAATAAATCCTACTTGATCATGGTGAATTATCTTTTTGATGTGCTGCTGGATTCAGTTTGGCAGCATTTTGTTGAGGATTTTTGTGCCTATGCTCATCAGGGATATTGGCCTGAAGTTTTCTTTTTTCATTGTTTCTCTGACAGATTTTGGTATCAGAATGTATCTTTATTAATGTAGCTAGCAGTCTATAAACCTTGTTTATTCCTTTACAAAACCAACTTTTGGCTTTGTTTATCATTTGTATAGATTTTTGCATCTCAATTTCATTCAGTTCAGCTCTGATTTTGGTTATTTATTTTCTTCTGCTGGCTTTGGGGTTGGTTTGCTCTTGCTTTTCTAGTTCATCTAGGTATGATGTTAGATTGTTAATTTGAGATCTTTCTAATTTCTAGATGTAGGCATTCAGCACCATAAACTTTCTTCTTAACACTGCTTTAGATGTGTCCCAGAAAGTCTGGTATGTTTTATCTTTGTTTTCATTAGTTTCAAATAATTTTTTGATTTCTGCCTTAATTTATTTCTTTACCCAACGGTCATTGATGAGCAGGTTGTTTAATTTCCATGTAATTGTATGATTTTGAGAGATGTCCTTAATACTGATTTCTATTTTTGTTGCACTGTTGTCCAAGACAGTACTTGGCATTATTTTATGTTTTTTTTTTTTTTTGGAGGAAATTCAACTTTGAATTGATTCAGTTTTTTCTCTTAAAAAGCTGAGATATCCCAAAAGAAAAAAAAATTTTGTTTTCAGACAGGTTATTGCTGTGTCTCCCAGGCTAGAGTGCAGTGATATGATCATGCCTAACTGTAGCCGTGGATTCCTGGGCTCAGGTGATCCTCCCACCTCCGCCTCCTGAGCAGCTGGGACTGTAGGCATGTACTATCATGCCTGGCTAATTAAAAAAATTTTGTTTTTTAGAGA
This sequence comes from Symphalangus syndactylus, assembly GCF_028878055.3. Classification (NCBI taxonomy): domain Eukaryota; kingdom Metazoa; phylum Chordata; class Mammalia; order Primates; family Hylobatidae; genus Symphalangus; species Symphalangus syndactylus. Next base: position 41,425,434 of record NC_072434.2, on the reverse strand, counting down.
TGGGGTCTTGCTATGTTGCCCAGGCTGGTCTTGAATGCCTGAGCTCAAGTGATCCTCCTACCTCAGCCTCCCAAAATGCTGGTATTATAAGTGTGAGCAACCGAGCATGGCTGAAAAACTGTTTTAAGTCAGCAGGGTCTTAAGCAACTTTAAATGGCACGTTTAAACGCCCCTTCTCCTACTGCCTAGAGAGATTTAGGGCTCAATAATAAAACTAAATTTGGCTTTAAAAAAGGTATACGTAAAACCTTTTTTTACACATCTGAGCCATACGTATAATTTTGTATTTCTACATATATCAAATAATAAATATAAAAGATACAAACGGATTAGGATTAGTAGGGTGAAAACAAACAATACAACATAGTTAAGATGAATCAAAAAGTGGGTACACTATATGCCATAAATGTCTTCTCAGTTATGAAGTGGGCTTCAGTTTTGGCTCTGAACTTCTCTGCAGCTGGAACAAGAAGAGATCACAATTAGTCACAGGTGTCACATTTTTATAAGGTGAAAGAAAAATAGTTGCTCTGAAGAAGATTTCTAGACACTGAAGATGGGGAGACCATGAGGTGCTTAGTGATGCAGTAGACAAATAACATCTGTGGGAAACAACTTGATGGGAATTTGTTAATTTTTTCAAGAAATATTTATAGATTGTGCACATTATGCTTATCATCCAGGTACTGGGGATGTGCAATGGACTGATGTTTATGTCCCCCCGACAGATTCATATGTTGAAATCTAACCCTTAGCTGCAAGGTTTGAGCTGAGACCTCTGGGTATATCTGATAGGGTCTGCCAAGAGGAGAAACTTGAGCTGGTTCCTGGAGGATCAGGGACAACCACGATAACAAAAGCAAACTTTTGTTTGGTGCTTACTTTGTCTATTCTAGGAACTATTCTAAACACTTTACCATCGAATGTGTTGGTTAGCTTATTTTAATATTCACAACAGCTCTGTGAAGCAGGTAGTACTATTATAGCCCCCATTCTACAGATGAGGCAACTGAGACACAGGTAAGTCAGGCATCATGCTATGGATTGCCTAGCTGGTAAGCAATGGCACGCAGTGGAGCCCCCCTTCCCCTCCTCCGTGAGGGATTGACTTCTACTCATCCTTCTAGTCTTCTCTGGGAGACCTTTCCTGATTGCCTTGATGAGGCTGAGTTTTCTGGTTGCGTGTTCTAACAGCATGCTGTACTTGCCCTGCTTAGAACTTACCACATTATATGATTACAAATTTACCTATGTACATTATTCATTCAATCTGTTAAATTATTTATAACTTACTATATAATTAATTATTACATATTGTTATTTATAACATATAAATAAAAGTTATTTAATGTCTGTTTCTCCCTGTAGACTGTAATCTCCATTAGGGCAGAAACTATGCCTGCGTTTTCTCATTATTTGATCTCTAGTGCAAGAGTTTGACACACATAAGGTACTCAATAAATATTTTTTAAGTGAATGGAGCCAGGATAGGGCTTGAGCTATAGGAAGAATTCATGGTAGAAACCTAAGGTGGCTGGGAACGAGAGTGGGCATGGGGTTTGGAGATATTTTAGGACAAACCTTCCACAAATCATACCATCTATGTGGATTCCTCCTTTTTTGTTGTTATTTGCCTTAAAATAAACTCTGACCAGAATTACCCACCGAGGAAGGTAAGCTGTTTGCCTTTCTGGTGCAGAGGCAAGAAAGAAGGAAGGAGAGTTGGAAGAGCTGCTTTTCCTTCTATGACTGCATTGGCCTATTGCATGTTTCCTGAACCAGTATAGCAGTGCAGAATATGCCGGGACACATTTTTATGTCTTAATTTTCTTTTCCTCCCTGAGTCTCTAAGAGATAGAGGCATAGAGGACCTCATTCTGGGAGGCAGCTTGTGTTACATTTTCCTTTGTTCCCTGTTTCCCATTTTTGGAAGGCCCCTCACAGCTTGGGGCAGGAGAGGGTGAGGGGTGGCTCCCACTGTCTGTCTTGCTGCAGGGTTGGTGGGGATGGGAACCGGTTTTAGTTTTTTGACATCATGTCACTCTTCCTCTGTATCCTAAGCTGCTATCTCCTAGTTTTCTATTTCCAGGGGAGGATGGTGGCTGAGTCTATCTTTGATGGGATTTTCTGCTTCTCTTTGTCACATTCGACTCAGTGAAGGGGAGTTAATTAGACACATTAAAGAGTCTGGAAACTGGCAACTGGAGTTTTGTGGCCTTTGCTACTTCTGTACCCCTGAGACTGTCAGGGATAATGTGGCTGTTTTCAGCTCAGCTCCTCCTACCATTTGCATGATGAGGAACTTAGCTTCTCCCAGGAAGAAGAACTGGTTAAGGAAAGAGTTTACTGTATGGTCTCCCTTACCTTGAATGCCCCCACTAGTTTTATGAGTCAAATTCATGTATTTGTTCATTGAGTAGATGTTTACTGAGTGCCTTCTAGGTGCCTAGGTCTATGACAACAAGCACTTATAAAGAATGTAAAAAGGGGTTACATGAAAATCATGGACAGTTGTTACCAAAGGAGTTGAGAGGACATAGAGATTAAATATTTTTTGAGTAATCAGAATAGACTTTATAAGAGAGGTGGAGTTTTAGTTGGACTTCTAAACATGGATAGGAATTTGATCAGGGGTAGAGTTGGGTGGAAGGGGAGATGCTAGAATTCTGGAATTCTAAGTGGAGGTGATTGTGTGAACAAAGGCCAGAATAAAGACCTATTTGGGGTCTGGCAAATGAATCGATATTACTGTAGCAAAGAGTTCATATGGTATTTGTGGTGGTAGAGAGATGTGTTTAGAGATGAATGCTGGGGTTAAAGAGTAGGAGCACTTTGGAAGTTATGTGGGGCACCATCAAAGGTTTTAGAGCAGGGATGAAATAGGATAAAACTTAAAATTCAGGAAACATCTTCTAAAATAATTATCTTCTGGAGGATAAATTAAAGGGAGGAGAAGTTGAAAGCAAGGAGACCAGTTCAATTCAAGCCCATAATATTAGCTAACACTTAAATAATGTTTACTGTGTAGCAGGTACTGTTCTATGCACTTCACCTACGTTAAATCATTTAATCTTCACAATAACCTCTGATATTGATACTATAATAATTCCTGTGCTACAGTAAAAAATGAATGCATAAGGTTAAATGACTTGCCCAAGATCCTATAGCCAATGAACAAATACAATGAGCTAGTATTTGTACTCAGGCAGTCTGGCTCCAGCATTCCATGCTCTTAATAATGCACTATCCATTCTCTTTGTATTTATTGAAACCTAACAACGTGCAGGAGCTGCTAGCAACATATAAACATAAATAAAATGCACACAGTTTTGTCCTTCATCACTTAGTTAATCGGAAATTATTTTGGTAATTCAGATGACCATTAAGATTTTTACTATAGTGATGGTAATAGAAATGTATAAAAAGGGAATAATTGATAGAACTTAGTGCTAGACTTGTTGTGGGGTTTGAGACCACTTACAATTTGGAAGCTTGGGCTGATCCTTCCTTCAATTTACTTATTTGTGATATAGGTGTAATAATAATGACAGAGATCTGGCTTCTGGCCAAGATGGAGCAAAAAGGACCACATTGAACTTCCCACCTGAAATAACCAAAAATCACACACGGTATATGAGATAAGAGTTTGCAAGATCTTGAACATCAGGCAAAAATGGACAGTAATCTTTGAGCGACGGCAAGCACATGAGGTGAACTCTATGATTGCCTTACTTTACTGTCTTGAGAGAGATTCCAGGCTGCATTGCAGGGAATAGAAACCCAGGTAGATTCCAGCAGACTCCCTGAATTAAGGAGACAAAGCTGAGAGCCCAGGGAGCCAAAGAGATTAGAGTTTACAGGACGAAGTGACAGACAGGAGAGACTTGTACACAGAGAGAACTCTAGAGATTTGGAAAGGATTCCTTTTAAGTATTCAGCTGAGTACTTATAAGTGCATGTATGTGAGGAAACTATCCAAGGCTGGGGAAATAACTGCCTGATAGGATTAGAGGTAACAGCGCCCAGAATTCACACAGAGACATAAATAGTGCCTATTCTCAGTAGGCTGACTGGAAACCTCAAGATTCAAGGACATTTGGTAGAGTACACAGAAAAGTCTTCTTCAGTAGTGGGGAAAAAGTATGTCTAGAGCAAACATCACTCTGATTCTGCAAAACAAAATTTAAAAGCAAGACGCAAAAGGACTGAAGTGTTCCCAAGTAGTTAGATCTCAGAACAAGGCTCACAGATATTTATGGGGAAACAATTTCCAGCATCTAATAAAGTGAAATTCACAATGTCTACCGTCTAGTCAAAAATTACTAGGCATGCAAAGAAGCAGGAAAATACACCCATAATGAGGACATAAGTCAATCAGAATTAATGTAAGAATTAGTAGACAAGGACATTAAAATCATTATTATAACTGTATTAAATATGTTCAAAAAGTTAAGTAGAGACATGGGAAATAAACAGAGGCCAAGTCCAGCTTCTAAAAATGAAAACTACAATGTGTGAGATGAAAAATACATTGGATGAGATGGATGGTAGATTAGACTCTGCAAAAGGAAAGTTTAGTGAACTTAAAGTCATAGCAATAAAAATATGCAAAGTAAGACAAAGGAAAAGTGTTTAAAAAAGAACAGAGCATTAGTAAGCTGTGGAACAACTTTGGGCAGCCTAGCATATATGCAACTGGAATCCACAAAGGAAGAGACAGAAAGGAGAGAAAAAATATTTGAAGAAACAATGGCTGAGAATTTCCAAATTTAATGAAAACTATAAATCTACAAATTCAAGAAGCTTACAAACCACAAGCAAAAGAAACCTGAAGAAAACTATACCAAGGCACATCATAATGAAATTTCATAATCGAGGCATATCAAATCAAAACCACCATGTTTTAGTCTGTTTGAGCTGCCTTAATAAGATACCAACAAACTGGGTAGCTTAAAAACAACATTTATTTATTGCAATTTGGTAGGCTGGTAAACCTGAGGTAAAGGCAGATTTGGTGTCTGGTGAGGTCCCACTTTGTGGCTTATAGACAGTGCCCTTTTCATTGTGTCCTCACTTGTTGGAAAGGGCTAGCTAACTCTCTGGGATCTCTTTTATAAGAGGGCCAACCCCAATCATAAGGTCTCTACCCTTATGATATAATCACCTCCTAAAGGCCTCACCTTCTAATATCAGATTCATGATTATGTGAATCTGATATTAGGATTCTCTCAAACTTGTGAGGGCATGGCCTCACCCAACTTTTAGCTCAGCCCATTGCTCAGGTGCTCTGCTCCAGCTGATCTGGTCTTATCTTGCTAGTCAGGTGCAGGGAATGGTGGTTCCTGTGTGGTAAAGTGGGACTCATGCAGAAGAGGCGGAGGCTTAGGTGGTGGGATGAAGCTGGAGAAGTGACTCTTCTCCAGAGACTGGCTCTGAGTACACAGCCAGCCATCTTGTCTTAAGACAAGGCCAGGAAAGCTGCCTCCTCTTCTGGGGACCTCCTCCCCACATTCCAGCCTGTTCAAATCAGGCTATGTTCACAGTCCATATGTAATGTTTTCTCCTTAATGGGATCTTTCTCTGCTTTCCTCCCCTGACCGCATCTCTCATTCCTTTGAACTTCCCCATTGGTATCTCTTTTCAGGCATTTATCTCAGCCCAATTGTTATACTTACTTCCAACTTTCCTTGAGGTACTGTGTCTTTCACTTCTTTATTCCCCACAGCCCCACTTGCATGTAGCTCGTGCGTATAGCACAGTCCAGTGAAGGCTGTTGAATTGACTCATTCAAGGTCAAATACATCCTTTGGACATGGTAGGTGCACAGAAAAACTAGAAGGGAGCTAAGATTCCCTGGTGAATGCTGATTCATTTATCTCTACACAGGTATGATGATGAGGCAAGCGGGGGCAGAAAGGAAGCAGAAGTAGTAAACGGAGCAGTTGGGAGTGCTTAGAACTAAGAAAGTATGTGTGTGGCAAATGCCTTTAGAAAATTCTGACTGAGCAGGAGCCTGACCACCGTCTTAACTCTTCCTCATTTAAAATTTAAAACGGTCTGTGGGGAGATACTCTCCTTTTAGGATCATCAATCTGATTTTGTTCCAGAACTCAGTTGGGAAATTAGGTTTTTATTTTAGGAATTTGCTAGAATATACTGTGACAGAAACTGGCAAATGCTCACTAAACCCATTTCCTTTTCTTCCCGGGCACACAGCTCAACTACATTTCTCTGCCTCCCTTATGGGGTATGAACATGTGACCAAACTCTGGCTGTAGAGCATAGGCAAAAGGGATGTGTGGCACCTCCAGACCTGACCCACAAAACCTCCTACATCATCATCCAGGCCTTTTCTCTTATTTCCTGCTGGCTGCATGCCAGAGATCTGGCAGAGGGCAGCACTACCCAATAGAACTTCCCATGGTGATGCAACTTTCCATACCTCTGCTGTCCACTATGGTAATCATGTGCTCACTGAGTGCTGGAAATGGAGCAAATGTGACTGAAAAACTGAATTTTTTACTTTATTTAATTTTAATTCCTTTAAACTGCCCTATGTGGGTATGGCTGCCACATTGGGCACCACAGCTTTTGATGCAAGGAGTCTGGTTCCTGGGTGACTGGATGGAGCAGAATATCCTGTTTACCTGCACTGCACAGTGAAGTACATGAGAAATCAATATGGTGTTAAGACACGGAGATGCAGTATCTATGCCATAAAGTGAGGGATACCTGCTGATTCACCTATACTAAAAATTCATATAGTATACATCTTCAGCTGGATACCAACGTGGCTGGACAAACCCAGTATCTAATGTCAAATCCAATTATCCAGTGTCATTCTTAGAAGGAAAATCTAATCTTTTGCCTCTCTTGAGCTCCCAATCTTTCTTCACCCTATTTTATTAGGAAAAAAATGGAGGCCCCCCCCAAAGCAAGCACTACTTCCTTTTTCCATGTAAGGTAGCAGAGTGAACTCAGGGTTCTCGTTTCCTCTCCATCATAGCTCACTGTGTGACTCAGGCAAGTTACATTTCTTCTCTGATTATTGGCTTCCTCATCTTTAAAGTTGCGATTTCTGGTTTTGGTTCTTTTTCTAAAATGCTCCTTTCAAATATCTGCTCTCTCTCTGCACCCTTTGTACTTCTCCTCCTATCTTGGAAGGGACGATCTTCACTCCTGGTGTTCCCGGTACAAGCCCCTCCCAGACCCTGCCATGTTCCATTCTGCCCTCTGTCTTTAGCCTTAGAAATCTTTCCTGCTTTCCTGCCTCTTTCCTCTTTACCAATGATTAAGCCCAGTCCTGCTATCACTACTGCCTCCCATTTCACTCACCTTCACCCTTTCCAGCCCTGATGTCTCTGCTGAGATGGATTTTGGGAATATCACTGTAAATACCCTCCCTTCAGCTTACAAAGGGTGGGCTCTGGGACAGGGCGAGTCTCTCCTGTCTGAGCAGAGAAAGACACTTAATCCTGTTGCATGGCTCTTCTCCCTTCATCTATAAATTTTAGACTCTTACCTCCTACACTGCCAGGGTGTCATGAGAATTAAAAGTTTGTAAATTGCCTTGAGTTCCTCGGAGATAGCTAGCAAGTGCAAGGAATAAAAATCATTTCGTATAAAGCTGTTGAAATAAGGCAGTGAATTGGTTCACAGTCTCCCTCATTGGGTTATGATTATGAACATCTCCGATGGAATATCACATTACAGCAAGACAGGTGATGCCTGTGTTCAGCTGCTAATTGTAATAAAGAGCTTAATTTGCACTTCTATCTATTTTTCATTTCACTGGGTTGGGGAGTGGAGGTGACAGGGATGGGGATATTCAAGGAAGCTGTATAAGCCCATCCTTGAATGGATGATTGTTCTAGCACTGTAAATAGCCAAAGCTAGACGGCTTGCTGCCATGAACTCTCCAGCTATTCTGTTACTTAATTACTATTGTTTTTCCTGTTTCCTAAGGCAGAGACTTTGAATCCATCATTTCTGCACCTACCCCTTCCTTCCTTTTGTTTTCCTTCCTTTTATTTTCCTTCCTTTTATTTCCTTCTCTACTCCACTTCCTTCCTTTCCTTCTTCTTTCCTTCTCTCCTCTCTTACCTCTCTCCCTCCTTCCTTCCCTCCCTCCCTCCGTTTCTCCCTTCTTTCCTTCCTTTGTTCCTTTCCTCCTCTTTTTACCTTCCTTTCTTTCCTCTCTCCGTCTCTTCCTCCCTTCCTTCATTTATTTTACTCTTATTCCTCATACTTTTGATCATTTACCATATCTATACTGAAGAGAGTAAAGTAGCGAATGAGATAAATAAGACTTTTGTTCTCATGTAATTTGCAAACTATGATGGTTGACAACCAACAACACAAGGAATTCTAACAAAGTGTTATTTGTTCATTCATTCTTTCATTTGTAAATCATTAAGGAGAGCTTACTATGAGCCAGGCAGTGTTCTAGGCACTTGGGATACATCAGTGAACAACTGATAGTGGGGCTTTGATGGTCTAAGTACAGACTTCTCTGAGAATGCAAAGCAAGAGACCTCTTCTTATCCAAGGGGTCAGGAGGGACCCCAGGGAAGGGATACCTTGACGGTGAGAAGTTAGCCTGGCAACAAAAGGGGCAGGGGAAGTGTTCCAGCTAGCTGCTGAAGGGAGCAGCTTGTGGAAGGTCAGGAAGAAGCTCACTCAGTGTGGCTGGCACACATTACATGTAAGGTCAGAATGGCAAAAATGAGTCCTGAGAGCAAGGCAGGGGCTGATCCCCAAGGGCTGTCTGAGCCACAGTAGGCAGTTTGAGGTTTATTCTAGGTCATCTGAAGGACACTGAAGGGGGTGAGGACAATCAGGATCAGAGCCGTCCAATAAAACTTTCTGCAGTGATGGAAATTGGTCTCTGGCCAACATGGCAGCAGCTAGCCATGGAAACTATTTATTGCACACTTGAATTGTGACTAGTATAACTGAGGAACTGAGTTTTAAATTTTATTTTATTGAAATGTAAATAGCTCCACGTGGCTAGTAGCTAGCATAATGGACAGTACGAATCAGTATAGTCTGCTCATCATATCCAGAATACAATCAAATTCCTTCTGCACCCCCATGTAGGCCCTTCTGCAACTCTTAAGCCTTCCCCAAACACTGAAGCCTCTTGTACTGATTGAATCTCTCGGTTAATTGGGTAACTATGTGTGTTCCCATTTCTCCTCAATGAGTCTGCATACGCTTTGAGTGGGGACTGCTTTTGGGCTTTTGTTTTTGCCTCACGGCAGGCCACATAGCCTGAGTTCATTGAATAACTTTTGTTCGATTGATTGACTCCTGATTTCCTTCTTGAGCTGATGGGTAGAAAGTGCAAGGATACAGATACCAGTGTTGCAGATGGGCTGCCCGTGAGGTCTGTGTGCTCCAGCCCTCTGAGAGTACACAGGGGACGTCTGTCCATGAGAAGCCAAGCCGCGTGACCTCTGGGAGCCCTTCCAGAGTCTCATTTGCCCAGCCCTTGGGTGTTTCTGTGCTGTGAGTGGGGTGAGGTGGAGGGAGTTCTCAGCTTTCCTGCAGAAAGGCAGGCACCCGTCACTACACTTAACACTTCGGCTGCTCCTTTGAGTGCTTTACAGTGACAGGGAGCTTGCTTTCCATTCCTGTATTTTCTCTGGACAGTCAAATCACTTTTCCACTGAGGCTTCTAGTTTTAAAATGATTTTAAAAAGGGCCTATTTCCATGCTTATGTTTTAGGCTCAGCTTGAGGCATAAAAGGAAATGTCCTCATAGTAATTGCTCTGAATGGATTTAGGGGTAATAGATGATCTGCCTCTTCCCCAGCTCCCCTCAGCCACTGGAGCCAAAGGTATATGAAGCTCCTGCCCCAAGGGAGAGCCGCTCCTCCGTGCATTCTTTTGTGTGGCAGCAGAAGGCCCACAACACGGTGCCCAGGGCTTGTTCTCTCTAACTGGAAGTGCAGATGGTGTTGCCCCATTTTCAGAGTACACGGAGACTGGAGACGTGGTAATTTTAGTGTTGGAACAGGGATCCTGCCCTGGCAGAGTCTTGGTTCCTACTTGGGGAACGTATTTTCATAGAATAACAGACTTTCAAATGTAATTTAGTCAGTGCTTGCATTTTTTGTGTCCCTTTCTGGTGGTTGTCACTTGCAGTGATGTGGACTACATTACCATATGAGGCTGCCCTCCTGACCTCAGGACCTCTAACTATTGCAACACACTTCCCTAGGTTGAGCTAAAATCTGCCCTTCATAGTGTTCACTCCTGGGTCCCAACCTTCCCCCTTGGGACCCTATAAAGCAAGCCTGATCATCCCTCCTTCATATGAACTGGTATTTGATGATAGCTAAGAGTTCCTTCAACAGTTTCTCTGAGGATAAGGTCTCTCAATTCCTGCGGTCACCTTGGCCGATAGACATTTGTTTCTCTCCAGAGAGTGGAGCACCCAGCGGTGGTCTTAGCAGAGCAGCCAGAGCACGGCCATAACTGGAACATCATTCTAGATGTTCCACTCCTTTGACAGAGCCTAAGAGAACCGTGGGAGACTACAGAGCTCCAGTTAGTCAATGCTCCTTATCTGCGGCAATGTTCTAGAAGGTCGCTGTGAGCCCTCAATTAGCCAATGCTGAGCCATTGCTTCTAGACAAAGAGGAAATACAGTCATGTGTCAGTTAATGACAGGGATACATTCTAAGAAAAGCATTGCTAGGTGATTTTGTCATTGTGTGAACATCACAGATACACAAACATAAATGATATAGCCTATTACACACCCAGGCTATATGGTATAGCCTATTGCTCCTAGGCTACAAACCTGTATGGCATGTTACTGCACTGAATACTGTAGGCCCCTGTAACACAATGGTAAGTATTTGTGTATCTAATAAACATATATAAGCATAGAAAAGGTACAATAAAAATATGGTATTATAGGCCGGGTGTGGTGACTCACGCTTGTAATCCCAGAACTTTGGGAGGCCGAGGCCAGTGGATCACCTGAGGTCGGGAGTTTGAGACCAGCCTGACCAACATGGAGAAACCCCGTCTTTACCAAAAAAATATAAAATTAGCTGGATGTGGTGGTGCATGCCTGTAATCCCAGCTACTTGGGAGGCTGAGGCAGGAGAACCGCTTGAACCTGGGATGCGGAGGTTGCAGTGAGCTGAGATGGCACCATTGCACTCCAGCCTGGGCAACAAGAGTGAAACTCTATCTCAAAAAAAAAAATGGCATTATGATCTTATGGGAGCATCGTTGTATACGCTGTCTGACATTGATGGAAACATTGTTTTGTGGTGCATGACTGTATAGGGTTAGGTTTCTGTGAGCCTCTGCTTACAACATTTTCATCAAATGATCAATCCATAAGCTTGTTTCATATATGTTTTTGTTTAAAGACATCTTCTTTAATATACATTGTTGATTCATTAGCATTGAACTCTCAGCCAACAGCCCTGTAGGTCATGCCTGAGCCAAGCTTATGTAACACGTATGTTTTCTCCGTGAGGCACATTGCAGCTTTCTTGCACTTAGGAACACTAGACAGCACTCAGTACTATGTTTGGGGCCATTTTAACAGCACCATCATCAACAGAAAGAGCAAAAATGCAAAAATCATGGCACTAAATAGACCACAAAAGGGACCCTTGTGTATAGCATGAGAGCTGAAACAAGGAGACAGTGTGTTACCTGTCTGAATTCAACTGAGAAAGAGTGTGTTGGTGACTGATTTTTTCACACCCTGCATAGGTCCACAGATGAGCTGTGAGTGTTGGTCTTGGGGTTACAAATCAATGTTAGTGACTCGACTAATTCCCAAGTACGGCATCTGCAATTAATGAGGATGGACTGTACCATGACCCTAAGGAAGTAGAAAAATGGTGGTTGGCTTCATGCAGGATGTGGAGAATAGTGCCATAGCAAAAATTTCATGCATGCATGTGTCGCAGGGAGGTCCCAAGTAGTGGCTTGTGTCTGTGTGTGTTTTACTTTTGGTCCCATGTCCTCAGATGGACTCTCAGCTCCAGCAGGACAAGCCTCTCATTTCCATCAGCCATGTCTGGCACAGTGTTTCACCCAGAGTGGCACTTGAAAATCTTTGTTACAGGGGCTGCTGAGGAGGAGATCAGTGCTGATTTAGAGCAGAAGGAGCTGAGGGAGAGAATGAAATGCGACAAGAGATGTGCATAGGTCCTAAGAGATACTTCAAGTGAAGACACAGAGATTTAGGTTAATTCAGAAAATCAATGAAGAGGCAGTGAAAGGAAGTGAAGGAGGAGACTGACGTGGTTGCAGCCACAATAAAGATGATTTTAGAGGAGGCTGACTGTGCATTGGCATGGGACTGGTGAGAAGCTTGTTTTCCTTTTCCCAGGAAGGACTTTCCTTCCTGAGAGCACGAGGACTTCACTGCCGTGTGATTGATCGCTGCTCTTCATGACAGTGCCCCTGAGCCTAGGCAGGACTATGTGTCCACTGTTCAGACGAGCAAAGTGGGAGGGGGCTTAAGCCACCTTCCCAAGGGAACAGGATCAGTGATGACGCCAGGGTTCCCACGGTTGCTAACCTGACTGCCTTAGGAGGGGCTTCTGCTGAATGCAGTGATCACCCAGGACAGGAGAGGAGACACCTTTTTTTAAAATTATTATTTATTTATTTTTTATGAGAAGTTAGGAAAGTGAAAGAATTTGAGAGAACCTATAAAAGGAGAGTGTTGTTTTTGTTGCTTGGTCATGACAGCTTGATTCAGTTCAATAGACATTTGTTGAGCTACTGCGTGTCCTTCCTGCCACAAAGGATGGAATCATGGGCTGGACAGAGAAGAATTCTGGGCATGGAGGTCAGTGACAGTGGGTTTAATCCATGAGTCAGGGAAGCACATCAAGGACTGGTAGCGAGGGCTCAGAGTGGTTGCTGAAAGCCGTATGCTTTTGTGTAGTACGAGGCTTGAGCCTGAAATCTGTTGCCTAGAGATGATTCTGTTCTGTTAGGCTGCCAGCTCGGTGCTTTTGCCCTGTGCCTCAGCATCCTAGAACCATAAGTGCTGTGGAGGTCAGAGAGTTGGAGATACAGTGAGCTCTAACACATGGCACTCTAGCAGGGGAAAAAGTCAAATGGACATGTAACTATGTAATTATAGTGTGTCTCCAGTGTTGTGTGATTACAAAGGAGGGAGAAATTGCTTCCTGTTGGAAGGTTGCCCGAGGCTTCATGAAGGAGGAGATGATTGATGTGCTGATTGGCCGCCAAACTGTCCCTGCCGTTACCTTTCCATTTGTGTAATTTCCACCCAGTTACTTAAGCCAAAAATCTACAGGAGTCATCACCAATTCTCTCCTTTTCTTAATCTTCCCCACATCCAATCTATCACTAAATTGCTTAGCTTCTGTCTTAAAAATAGAGCTCAACGCTCTCAATTTTACTCTTTATTCATTGCCACCACTGGAGCCCTGGGCACATCACCTGTGGCTGAGACTACTGAAAAAGCCTCACCTAAGGGTGGTTTAAAATTCTACTCATTTTCGTCTTTTATCAGCAGTTTTTGCAGCAGCCAGAGTAATCTTTCAAAAAATAATCCAAGATCCTGCCACTCCCCTGCTTAAAAACCTTTGTAGATTTCTGTATTAGTCAGGATCCAGCTGTGAAACAACTTTGGGTATTTCAAGCAGGGAATATTAATACAAAGATTTGGTTGCATAGGTACAAGTAGAGATGGAAGGCAACCCAGGGCAGGCAGCTGTTACCACGTTTACACTGGAGGCACCCAAGCCCTGGAACCCAGAACCTACTCAACTATGGTGAGTCCTGCCTGGGAGTAGCTGGGAATTCAGAGGGAGGGGCTGTCTGGGGGGAAGCTGCAGTGGCAAAGGCCAACGAATGCCAGCTAGAGCCAAGAGGGAGAGGGGAAATACTCGGGCTCCTCTTTTCTTTCTTTCTTCTAGTCTTCCCCTGGGGCCTCCCAGTGGTCAAACCTTGTTAGAGCCAGTTCTCTAGGGAGTCTGGGGAATGCTGAAGGGTGGAAACAGATGTGACAGGAGTGTGGTGTAGTAAATTTCAGGCACTGGCTGAACTATTTATGCAGACTGGGTTTGGCTTGTAGGTGGAATAGAAGGCTGTTGGATTTGTCTGTCAGAAAGTACCATAGCACAGGAATCTGGTCTGCCACTCCAGATCTTCTCTCTGTCTCTGTCTCTGTCTCTCTCTCTGTCTCTCTCTCTCTCTGTGTGTGTGTGTTTAGTGGAAGGACAGAACTCTTTTGGGCCAGGGATTGGTGAATGAGGAAGAGCTTCTCTTGGCCTCCTGTTGAGCCTGGGAGGATAAGCACAGAATACTCTTGAGAGGTCTGTGGTAGATCGGCACAGAAAGTGTAAGGAATAGGCAGTTTGGTACCTCCAGAATACAATCCCAGTGTCTTTTAATCTGGCATTAAAGCGTTTTAGGATCTCATCCAATCTTACCTGCCATGTTTCTCTAACTGGAATTTTTTTCCTGATGCTCAACTCAAGACTTACTAATTTCACCCTCCATGGCTTTGCATATAAGATTTCCTTCATTCAATTCCTATCATTCTTCAAGAATGGTTCAAACCTCACCTCTTCCAGGAAGCCTTCCTGGTTTCCTCCAGCACTCAGGGATCTTGCTTTCCTTCTCAGAGCTACTAAAAGGGTTAAGGTTGCTTTTACTACTTGGTAAGATCATAGTTTTGCCAAAGAAGGATAGTTTACCTCTCCAAAAATATTTCAGCCTCTTCCATGGCCAGGGCAGGGAGTCATTAAGTCTTTGTATTCACCAGAGATGTCATCACTGTGTGCAGGAACACAGTGGATGCCTGATCAACATCTGTGGAATGGTAATGTATTCAGTCCTAAAGATCAAATAGTCAGTGTTCAATAAAACAAAGGAGAAGAAACTGAGCAGGTAGAAATGTGTGATCGGTGATCTCAGAACTCCAAAAAGGTGCTTTAGAAATAAGACAGAGCAATACAGTCATTAGAACCAATGTGAGACTGTGACTCATGAAGAGAAGGGAGGCTGCCCCTAATTAACAGGAAGCTGGAAAAAAAGACAGTGGCAAGAGAGAGGCTGAGATGGGGAGCAGGCTGAGGAAGCTTAGCATGGAGGTATTGTGTGATGTTGGCAATTTTGAAATGTTATGTTTAGCAATGAGTAATACATAACTGATCTAGTGGAAAATGTAGGGCTGGTTCTTCAGGGAGGTAAGAATGAGATCTGTGAAATGATAAGGAGTTAATTGCAGATATCTGTGTTGGAAGTTATAATGTCAGTTTGCCAATGCAGGCATTGCCATGAGTATGAATGGATTTTCTTTGTGGAGCGCTGGAGGCATAAACAGCTGCAGGTGTTGTTTACATGTTCCACATGCTTTCATGCTGAAATGTGCTTATCAGCCAAATGCATGCTGTGGGGGAAGGCTGCCAGGGTTCAAATACTGGCTCTACCAATTACCAGTTATGGGATTTTAGGAAAGTTGATAAACCTGTGCCTTAGTTTTCCTCATCTGTAAGATGGGGTTAATAATAGTAACTTCCTTATCATAGGATTAAACAAGATGTAAAGGATTCAAGAGTGTCTAGCTTATTGTAAAAGCTGATAGGACGTTAGTTATTATTACCATTAGCTGTCTTTTATGTTGTCTTCAAGGCTTTGAGGATGGAACTGATGGAGGGGTAGGTGATCTTTTCTTTTCTTTTTTTTCTGAAACAGGGTCTCTCTCTGTCACCCAGGCTGGAGTGCAGTGGTGTGATCTTGGCTCACTGCAACCTCTGCCTTCCAGGCTCAAGCGATCCTCCCACCTCACCTCCTGAGTAGCTGGGACCACAGGCACGTGCCACCAGGTCCAGCTAATTTTTTGTATTTTTGGTAGAGACAGAGTTTTGCAATATTGCCTAGGCTAGTCTCGAACTCCTGAGCTCAGGTGATCTACCTGCCTCAGCCTCCCAAAGTGCTGGGATTACCGGTGTGTGCCACCATGCCTGGCCAAGAAGGACTGGTGATCTTTTCTGATGGGGGCAGTGAGTACTCATTTGGACTCAAGACCTTAAAAACCATTACATTTCAAGTATTTGGAAAAAATGTTTGCAACTTTCAGCAAGCAGGTACCAAGAACCTTTTCCTGGGTTTGTGCGTTTGAAGAGCAGCTCGGGTTATGTTGTGTGACTGTCAGCCACCGTGGGACTGAGTGGGATTGAGTGGGACTGAGTGCCTGAACCTGGGGATAGGAAGAAAAGTAGGGATTGGCTCCTAGTCTCTAGACAGGGCCTGTAAGGGACCCTGCAAGAGTGTGCCATGGTGACTTCAGTTGGCCAAAGGTGGCTTCTCAGGGGACGGTTGATTGCTGACTCAGTCCAGGTGTGTGGAAGGTGCTTGATACAAGAATGGGAAGAGTGGTGGGGGAGTTTACTGTATCTCCAGCCCGACCTGGGTTCAAATCAGTTTGCCTTCTCACCACTTATGTGACTTTTGGAAACCACTTAGCTTCTCTAAGCCTTGTAAAGTGGGAGGTTTAAATAAGATAGCATATTTAAAGTGTCTGGCACATAGTAAGACTGATAAATGTGAATTCCCTTTTCTCAGTTTCTTCATCTGTAAAATGTGGATAATACAGAATATTTTGTGAGGCTTTTGTAACAATTTCAGATAATTTATTCATTAACTAAAATATTTTTTAGTGTTGATTACATGCCAAAAATCCTTAAGGGCTTGGGGTATCTCATCAAATAAAACAGACACAGATACCGGCCCTTTTGTAATTTAGATTTTAGCGGGGAAAGACAGACAATACACTAACATAAACAAATACAGCTTCTAATGTGTTGAAAGATGATAAGTGCTATGGAGGAAAAGGGGAAAATAGGATAAGGGGGATCGGGATTGCTGAGGGTGGGGTAGTGTGCAGGATTCTACAGGATGGCTAAGACCGGCCATCACTGTTAAGGTGATATTTGAGCAAATATGTGAAGAAGATGACGGACTTAGCCAGAATGATATTTAGGGGAAGAGCATTCCAGACAGAAGAAACAGTGAGTGCAAATGCTGTGGGAGTGAGCCTGGCATGTTCCGAGAACAACACGGAGGCCAGTGTGGCTGGAGCAGAGGAAAGAGAGACTAGAAGGAGGTGGAGTCTGGGAAGTAACAGGAAGCCAGATGGTGCAGGGCCTTGCTGACCACTGGGAGGCCAGCTGTGGCTGTTACTCTAAGTGAAGGGAGGGTACATTGCAGGATGCTATGCAGAGAGGAATGATGTGCTCTGCCTATTTAAGAGGCTCACACTGCACATTGGTTACTGTGTTCAGAATAGTAAGGGTGGAAATAGGGAGACCAGTTAGAAGGTTGTTGCTGTGTCCAGATGAGAGATGATGGTGGCTTGTACCAGGATGGTAGCAGTGGATGGTGAGAAGTGACTCGATCTTTTTATATATCTTGTAGGTAGATTCAATAGCATTCACTGATGATTGGATATGGGGAATGAGAAGTACAGGAGTCAAGGACAGCTTGAGCAACCAGAAGGATAGAGCTGCCATCAATTCAGAAGGAGATTGTGAAGCAGGCTTGGATGGGAAAAGTTAGGAGTTCACACTTGAGCATGTTGGATTTGAGTTGTACGTTAAATATCGAAGTAGAGAAGTCATGGAGGCACCTGGTTATATAAGTCATAAATTTGGGAGAAAGATCTGAGCTGAGATATAAATTTTGGAGTTGACAACGTATATGGTAATTCAAAGCACACGACTGGATGAGGTCACCATCTTTTCTGATGGGGGCAGTGAGTACTCATTTGGAATCAGGACCTTAAAAACCATTACATTTCAAGTATTTGGAAAAAATGTTTGCAACTTTCAACAAGCAGGTACCAAGAACCTCTTCCTGGGTTTGTGCATTTGAAGAGCAGCTGGGGTTAAGAGCAGCATGAGGGCCTCCAGCCTAAAGAATCGAGACAGAAGAAGAAGAGCCAGCAAAGGAAGTTGAGAAGTGATCCATGAGGTCGAAGGAAAACCAGGAGAGTGTGATGTCATGGAAGCCAGATGAAGAAAGTGTTTCAAGGGGGCAAGAGTGATCAATTGTGTCAAATAATGTGATGAGTCAAGTGTATTAGCTATCTATCATTGTGTAACAAATCACTCAAAAACTTAGCAGCTTCAAACAACAAAAATGTATTTCACAAAATTTCCAAGACTCGGGAATATAGGAGTTGATAAGGTGGCTAGTCCTGACTCAAGATCTCCTGCAGGTTGAAATTAAGTTGTTAGCTGTGGGCACAGTCATCTCTATGGTCAACTGGGGCTGGAGAATCCCATTCCAAACTCACTCTTGCAGCTCTTGGCACCCCATTTCCTGGCCATGTAGGCCATCTGAGTAGCCTCATGACATAGCATCTGGCTTCCCCCACAGCAAGTGGCCCAAGAGGAAGACAGACTGCAGGAGAGCACCCCAGATGAAAGCCACAGTCTTTTGTACCTAACTGTGGAAGTGTCATGCCATCACCTCTGAATGTTCTTGGTTACACAGACCAACCCTGGTACAGTGTGGGAGGGGACCACACAAAGGTGAGCATCCCAGGAGGTGGGGTCATCTTGGAAGCTGGTTACCACATCAAGCATGACAAGAACAATTGGTCATTGGGTTTAGCAATGTGGAGGGCATTGACAATCTTAACAAAAGCAGTGGGGAGAAAAGTTTGATTAAAGTTGGTGTAAGAAGGGATGGGAGGAGGAGAACTGAGACAGTGAATAGAGATGACTCTTTTGAAGAGTTTGTCACAAAGGAGAACAAAGAAATCAGGTAATAGCTGGTGAAGGAAGTGGTTTTTCTAAGATGAGAGAAACTACAGTATGTTTGCACATTGATGGGAGTAATCCAACGAGCGAAAAATTGATGACACAGAAGAGAAAGGTAATTGCTGGAGCATAGTCCTGAGTAGAACAATGTGGAATAACATAGAAACAGAGATTCACTCAACCCAGAATAAATAGTTTACGCTAAAACAGATAAAATTACCCACTACGTTCTTATATAGACAAGAGGTATCAGATCTCAAGAGTTTAAGGAAAAGAAATTACAGGAGAGAAATCTTAACATTGGGGAAATTATTTCCATTAACTATTTTTTCTTCTGGGACTTGGGTAAAGACTGGAGCTACTTTATTTTAGGAGTAGAACACATCTGTCCAGCCTGCAGAAGATGCCTGGTTTGAACACCTCTGCAGCAAACCTGGCCAATGGAACAGTTGGGACTCCCTTGCAAGCTGCAGACCTGCTTTGTAGGGTAGTTCCAAGCTCTGAAGATAGGTGGGTTTTCTGCCACCAGATGAGGGAATTCTAGAGGCAACCAAACAGACCTTCGCAGTAAAAAAGGGCAGAGGTCTACAGGAGCTCTCAGAATGTCTCTGGGAGGGTCAAGAGCATCAGTCCCCACTGATGCCTCCCATGCTCCCAGCAGGCCTCACATTATAGAATTCTCTTCTATTACTATGTCTCACCACAATAATGGTGGATGGGAACTCTGTCCTGAACCCTTACGAAACCCAGGCCCCTGCCTGGGTGAGTTTGTTTGTTTTTGTTTGTTTCCAGGCTGGAGTGCAATGGCACGATCTTGGCTCACTGCAACCTCCACCTATCGGGTTCAAGTGATTCTCCTGCGTCAACCTTCCAAGTAGCTGGGATTACAGGCATGCATCACCACACCAGGCTAATTTTTGTGTTTTTAGTAGAGACGGGGTTTCACCATGTTGGCCAGGCTGGTCTCGAACTGACCTCAAGTGATCCGCCTGCCTCGGCCTCCCAAAGTGTTGGGATTACAGGCGTGAGCCGCCGTGCCTGGCCAGGGTGGGGTGTTTTAGCCTCTCATCAAGTCACTAGGAAGACTCCAGGAAAAAGGAGGAAAGTGAGAAAAACTTTTGAATGGGCTACATTGGTGATGCTTAGAATCCAGCTCCGGGACCTGGTGTCCCTCCCCCTCATCCCATCTTGTCCTTCCCTCTCCCTGCTGAGCTCCCCAGCCCTGGGGCTTCCACATGTAGCCCTTACCCTTCTTGTACTCCAGTCAGTTCTCATTGGCATTCTCCTGGTTCTCAAAATGCTTTGACCCTATTGGCTAGGGCAAAAAATGACCTGAGAGATCCTGGACACTCTTCTAGCAACTGTGCCAGAGCTGATGGCCATCGCCTTTTTGCAGAGACAGATGCTCTTGTTACAGGAACAAATCAATTAGCCAGCCTGCTGCTAATGTGCAAATGTCACCTTATTAAGCTAGTGTCTGCCTGGGGAAGCCGCCTCTTTCTCCTGTCCCCACTCTGAAGCTCAGCCCTCTGCTGTTTCTTCAATCTCTGTCTCTTCTGAGGTCAATTGTAAAATGAAACTGCTGCCATCTGAATATCTATGAAAGCCACAGGCTCTACCCAGATGCCTTGGCTGAGGGGAGGGGCAGTTTAATTTCCCTTCCTTCTCCAAAGAGTCTTGACGTGCAAGGACCAGCTCTCCCTTTATCACCATTTCCAGGAAAACAGAAACAAGGCAAAACAAAATAAAAACAAAACTTTGGCACCTATTTTTGGTGCCAAAACCTTAAATTAGATTAAGATCACATCAATTTCTTCCATAAGCTTTGTAGCTTAGGAAGTGCATGCTCACACTTTATCTTATTTAACCCTCATAATAAATCTATTGGAGGAAAGGACAATTATCTCCATATTATAGATGAGAAAACTGAGGCCCAGAGAGGTTGGCTGACTTGCTCAGGGATATTAAGCCAATAAATCGCAAAGCCAGAGCTGGAAGAAGGGCAAGAAGGGCCAGAAAAGCTGATTCAAAGTGCAGGAACTCTGGAGGCACCTCCTGGCAGCTGGAGCAGGGTGTGCGGAGTGCCATCCCTCCATGAGCTAAAGGAGCACTGGCTTCCATGAAGCACCAGCATTGCTCTGTCACCCCCACCCAACCTGGTCACCTTTCACTATGACCACTTTCCATCCTGTCTCACTTTCAGGAACGAGGTCTGAGCAGTGCAGCTGGACCTACTGTGGTCGTAGTTTCCACAAGCGAAAACCAATACCCCTTTGAAATCTGTAGCCCCATCCCTAAAATCAGCCTTTCAGCTTGAATCAAAAGGCAAAAGGCAATGGAGATCCAACTGGCAACAGAGCTCCCTTCCTCCCTTTCAGGCAGTGCTGCTGTGTAGAAGGTCACTTCGGAAATTCGGTCTACACTATGAGGACGTAAATATTAGGGAGAATCTCCTCTGCCTCACATGAACCTGGGTCCTTCAGTGAGTCCCCCCACCACATCCCCTCAATCCTTTGATTCTTCCCAGTACTGTGACCTTTCTGTCCTTCCTCTGAAGTTGTAGGAGTTGATTCTTCCCAAAATAACCTGAGTAATGGCTTGCAGGAAAGTCACAATTAGCTTTTCACAGGGAAGAAAGCTTAGAGAGTTTTTTTGTTTGTTTGTTTGTTTTTTTAAAGGAAAAGAGGTAGAAGGAAAAAAAAAGCAAATGAAAGATCTTGTGGTCTTCTAAGTCAACTGAGAAAACACTGAGTTATTTCCGTAGAGCTATTCTGACAGGAGATACATTGATTTTTGGCCTCTCTTCATTGTTTTTGTTGCTGATTACATCCTCTTTTTCTAGATTGTCCCAGGTGGCCACAGGTGAATGAATTGTGTTTCCTTACAGACCTTTGATTTCTGTGTTGACACACATTGATTTCGGCTCAGAATAAGAAAGGTCATCCTAATAGAGCTATCTAAAGTTGGAATAGTTGCTTGGGTGGTGGGGGAAGGAGAGTGGTAATGAAATAGTGAAATCCCTGTCAACGGAGGTGTTCAAAGACTGAATGACTGTGGAGGGAATGTGATCGAGCTGACTCTAGCAGGACTGGGAAGATAGCTCAGGGGGATCTTTAATGTTCTCACCTCATGTTCAGCATTAACACCTGAGATGGCTATTTAATATTATGTAGATACTACGTGCCAGTGAGGACAGTGTTTCCCAAAGTGTGACTTGTTAGATGTTTCCCACAGGGTGGTATGCTTGATGATTTTCTTTGGTAAGGAATTTACTGTTAAAATAGTAAAAATACAATTAGTACAACAAGTCACAATTTCATGGATATCATTGCCTGGGATGAAGCTAACAAAACCCATGCCATAGTAATGGACATTTAGACTGTAAAAATTACAGGTGAGGCCCTAAGTGGTAACCTTGAACATTTAAGACCTTCATTGTTGAATTTTAGCCTTAACTGTTTTGAAGGATGAATAGTACAGGTGACCCAGATAAATAATAGGGAATCTGATCTACTGTAGTTCTATGCTATATCTCAGTGTTCCCCCCCACCAGGGGTACATTGTGAAGCAGATTTGAATTTGCTTCACAAAACTCAGGTTATAAAAATCTAGTATTCATTATTTCCAGAACCTTGCTAGATTTCTGAGTTTCCAGCCACTTTAGTGGAAAACAACTTGATCTTTTTGAATTTATGTTTTACCTTATTTCTAGTCAGAGATTTTCTAGTTAACTGATGATTTATCATTCTTTTGATTATATACGTCATTCCTTTGATGTATATACAGTCAGCTGCCTGCTACCCCTCCTTTCCTGAAGCTTATGTGGCCTGACGTTGGGGTGGGGCATCTGGGCTGCAGACTCTCTGGGGAGGCTGCAGACTGGCCGTGGCTGCAGGGAAGAGGGCCATCCTTGTCCGTGGGCATTGACACCTCTCCCCCACCACATCAGCTGCTGAAGCATCCACATGCCCTACCAAGCCTCTTGTCTCCTGATACGTGAACACTGTCTCCTCCTTGCCCAAGCCTTGAGACCCCTTTAGGACCATTGGCAAGATCCCTGTGCCCCTCTTTGGCTCAAGGTTGTGTGCTGAAGACAGGAAATCTTCAGATAGCCTCCTGCACCACTCAGGAGACACAGGAGCTTTAGGGATAGGGAGAGGCCATCACGGGCCCTCTCTCTCTGCCTCTTCCCAGTGCTGATGGCCTGCGTTTTCCCTTGGGGTACATTGAGCTCCTATTGATCAGGCACTTTGCAAAGCTGTCTCTGTCCAGGGTTTGACCCTGACATGATGCACAGTTCTTAGCGTAAACACCCTGTCCTCCAGACAGCCTCCCCAACTCCCCAAGACCCTCTATAGCCTCCCAGAGAACCTTATTTGTTTTTTCCACTTGAGCACAAATCAAGGTTCATGTTAGAATGTGTTTACTTTTCTGTTTTAAGCTCTGGTGCCTGGCACAATGTTGGGCATGTAATAGGTGCTTATTGTCAATGTATTGAATAAGTAAATGGTTGGATGAATGAGTGAATGACTCAGTTCACTTTAAAAAAAGCTTAAAGATTGTTGGAGATTGGCTAATAAGGCTTGTAAAACCTCCAGTATGGTGCTTGGCTGAAAAAAAGGAAGTTTATATTTATAATTCATATGATAAAGGAGGGCTTCTTGTCACAGAGCTTCTGTATTGTCTGTGATTCGACTAGTTTCAGTGAAAATTGCACTGATTTTTATGTAGGAAACATCAGGCTAAAATGCTTGAAAGATGTGTGGCAGGAGGAAGTGGCAGCCCTGCACTTTGCAGCATTGGGTCTTTCTTACGCCTGCTAGCAGAGGCCCCTCTTCTTGACTCCTCTTGGAATTACTGCCTGGCTGTTAAGTGGTCCAGCTCCCTAGAACACCGACACCTTAGAGGGGGCCTATTTATGTCAGCGATTTTCATCTCCGATGAAGAGCCTGGCCCTGGGGCACTTGTGTTTGGTCTGAGAAGAAGTAGAAGAAAGGTAGAATGGGCCACTTTGGAGCTTGTGTGTGATGACTGATGGCCCAGACATTCTCACACTCCCGTTTTGTATCATTATATATTTTCAAAGAAGGTGATCTGCTAACACAACTAAATGTATACTAATTTTTATAACCAGATGAGATATTTCTTATATATAAATTTGCGAATCAGAAAAAATATTCTTTTCAGACCAGTTGTCTTCCTTTTTGGATTGAAGAGTAGTGTTGCCATAATCATGGGGGATTTTGTAGAATATTATGGTGAAGACAGGAATTTGGCAACAGCTAGAGGGTGGTGTAAAGACCCTGGCAGCTGGGGACAGAGGTATAAGGTGGTGAGAGAGAGCCCAGGGGCCGGGGAAAGAGGTGGGAAGAGTCCCAAGACTCATTTTTCGCATTCTTCGTAGTTTCCTCCCAGAGCAGAGCCATCACTTCATTCCCATCAGGCAATCACAAGATCACAAAGGATGATCCACCTCTTCTTTCCGTTACCTCTTGGGGCAGTCTGAGAGCTTGCTCTGTGATGATGCTGCTTGGAGAGGCCCAGGACTGCTGTGCCAAGCCAGAGCGTACTCCGTCCCCATGCAGTACTCTGCTTAGTTAGAAAGTGCTGCTGACAATAGCTCTGCTTCCTCTACATGGACCTGCATAAAGACAAGGAGCCAGGCCTGGGGGATGGGTCAGGTGGAACCTGGCACAAACATGTATGAACTTATTACCCGCCTGCACACACGTGTACATATGTACATGCCATCACTGAAACACACAGTCTTATACCCAAGGGACAGAACTATTTGAGGGCCCATCTACTTTCAAAGTACAGCCTATACTATCCTTATTTCAACTTCCAGAGAGACATTAGGTAAGGAATCAGATTTTGAATTATAGGTACAGTGTTACTAGCTATGTGACCTTGGTTAAGTTTCTGTGCCCTGTTTTCTTATTTACTTAATGGGAAAGATAAAAGTACTTACCCAACAGGTTGGTTAATAAACATGAATTTCAGGTCTTGAGTTCAAGAAATGGAACTAATACCATTATTAGAGCCAGCACAGTGCAGTAGATCATGGCATGGCATTTGGAGTCGGTCAGATCTGGATAAGAGGCTCTTCCATTTAATGACTGTGTGATCCTAACCTTGGGAAAATTATTTAATCCTTTTAAGTCTCAGTTTCTTCATTTGTAAAATTGAGTTCACAGTAATAGTTATTTCATAAGATTTTTTCGAGAATTAAGTAAAAATTTAAAGGATTTGTTGCATAAAAGCCCCTTATAGTATCTAGTATAAAATTAAAAACCCAATAAATATTAACCATTATTTTTATTGATGATGGTGGTGGAGGTGGTGTCTAGTATGATCCCTCATCCTCATTCTACCCTACTTAATTGCAGAAAGGCCTTTTACATATAACCCAATTGCACTGTTTACTTCCCCACCTCAAACTTACTGCTTCCCAATTGAACTTAACTTTACTCAGTTTAGATTGAGTCATTTTTCCATTATTCTGAGGATTGTTAGAATACTGATCAAGAATTTTATGCAAAAGTCAGGTCCCAGTGTCCATTTATAGAGGGTGAACTACAACCAAAAACCATAGAGAGGGATAAGAAGACTCCCTGCTGCTGTGATCAGAACAATTAAATGGCTTTGTAGGCTGTGGAGTATTTAAAATCTTATAATTTTGCAGGTGAATATGGGAACTCCCTCAACTAATGTGCTTTGGGGTGTAAGTAACAGAAAACCTGACTCAGATGGGCTTTGGCCAGTAGGAGCTGTATTGGCTCATATTGCTGGTGGTCTAAGGTGGGGTGGCTTCTGGGCTGATTGAATCTGGGGCTCCTTCTCCGTTTCCTGTGATTTTCTTGGCCTTCCTCTCCTCCATGTGGCAGGCTTATCCTCAGCTGGCAGTGATGTGGTGGCAGCGGTTTCACAGTTTGCATCTGTGCAGCACACTGTCCAGAGGCAGAGAGGGGCCACTTATTTTTCTAGCCTTCCCTTAAAAGCTGGGAGATTTTCCCTCCAAAACCCTAGTAAATGTTACCTTATACTTCATTGGCTTTAAATGAGTCATATGCCCTTTCTTTAACTAATCACTGGCAAAGGGATGTGGTTACCTTAACTGGATTAGTCTAATTAGAACCTGCCATGGAGCTGGAGCCCATCCCCCAAACTGTACGGACGGTGCACAAGGTTGGGGGACGGAACGATCTTGAGGAGGTAAACATAATGCCTACTACAGTTTTCCTTTTTAGATCATTGGAGAGATGTGGGCACTTTCAATTGGATTGTAATTGTTGGTCTAATCTTACAAGTGCCTTGTGTCTTATTGCAGAACGTCAGGAACACCTGTCTGAGTTGTGCACCTGGAATTGCCAACATCGTGCTCAGTATGCATTTATTGAGCTAAAAATCCTTCAGGCCACATTATCTCTAGAAATGTGAATTTTGTTCTCAATGAATTCTTTGGCTTAAAAAACAGGTTAATTATAACATAATTGTTGGTAATCATGTAAAATATGTAATACATGACCAGAAAGAAAAAGCATAAAACAGAAGTCAGAGGACACAGAGAAGAGAGTGGAATGAAGAAAAGATCCTAAAAGCTTTCAGAGATCAGACATGTTTTGGGGGCATAGGTATGCCCTTCTTCCATTTCCATCAGCTCCTGAGTATCCAGATCCTAACCCAAGATCTTCCCACTCATTGTCAAACTTCTTTGAACTTCCCACGTGTTTGATCACAGCTGAGGTGTGCACAAAGGCTGGGTTCTGAGATAGGTCAGATGGAATCTGACCAGAAGGGGCCAGGCCTGGCAGCCAGATGGGGAAGAGCTCAGGCCACCAGCACAGGGGTTCACAACTGGCCAACATGTGAGGCACTCGAAGTCTGTGAAGTGTCCTCCATGAAGACCACATTGTAGGCCCCATATGCCCAGCTTTGGGCTTTGTTCTTGTTTCCCTAGGTGGCAACTCAGACTGGCTCTCCCAGTCCAAACCGTGTTCCCTACTTAGAGCTGTAGCATGAGGGGATGCCCCTGGGCTAGTACTTTTGAAAGCCTGTGCTGCTGTTATGACCCTGCGCAGAGAGGAGATTTAATCTGCCAGCACAAACAGTGCTGTCCATAACTTTACTGCAGTAGCAATGTACTCCCTTTAAAAGACAATCACCTCCAAGAAAATCACTTCAAGTGATCTTGGTCTGAGTGGGTGGGAGGGATGTTACGAGGCTCTAATTGGAGATCCTCAGTGCTACTGGGATTGATACTTGAGAAATGTTTTGATAGAAAAGAGGCTATTGGAGAAGATTTTGCAGCATTGTAGATGCCATTGTCTGAGCCTGATGCTGCAGTGGTTTGGACAAACACCCTTCAGGGACTATACAGAGGCTTCTGGAAGTTAGCCCCTAGCCCTTCTCTATCCTAGTCTAGATAACTGTGGCACTTCAATTTGTTTCTGTCCAAGGGGTTGTAGCATTTTGTTTTCTTTCCAGTTAACTATTACTGACTCCTAGTGACTTTTCCTTCCAGAGACTATCCAAGGAGTAGTTTTCTGTCCTTAGTTTTCTACCTCCCTTAAGTTCCTTAAAAAAGTATGGGAAACTGCAAAATATCTTCCTTCCTCCGTACCTGTTTACCTTCCTCCCTCTCTCCTCCCCTCACTCCTTCCTTTTATAAGCACTTACTGAATGCTTACAATTACTACATTTCTGCTCTCCGGTGGTTAAGCAGGGCCAGGTGACTGAATTCTGGCTAATGGAAGGTGGAGAATTGATATACACCACTTCTAGGCCTTACCTGTAAGCCTCATGCAAAATCTTTCAAATGCTTTGTTTTTTTGTTTGTCTCCCAGCTGGAGAAAAAGAGTTTAGGAAGACTCTGAGGCCCAAGGTTTGGGTGTTAGCAGGACCAGGTGCCTGTTTTTGTAAATAAAAAATTTTATTGAAATACAGCCGTATCCATTTGTTTATATATTGTCTATGCTGCTTTCACACTGAAAAGGCAGAGTTGTATAGTTGCAACTAAGATCTAATGGCCTGCAATGCCTAAAATATTCACTACCTAACCCTTTAAGAAAAAAAGTTGCTTAACCCTTCCCCAGGGGATGGCAGAGCCACTGAATGAAAGGAACCTGGTTCCCTGAATGACTGTGTAGAGCAGAGTCTCTCTTTCCCATCTTCCAGGCCAACTTGCATCATTAGACAGTGATATTGGAGAGAAATAAGTTTTTATTTTATTAAGCTACAGATATTTTGAGGTTGTTTAATACAAACATAAGTTATTTTACATAATAAAAATGGTAGCTAATATTTATTGGGCATTTTTTATGGCCAGGTGCTGTTCTATGAGCTTCTATATTTAATTCTCACAACTTTATGATGTATCTACCTTTTTTGTTTCTTTTTTTGAGATGGAGTCTCATTCTGTCTCCCAGGCTGGAGTGCAGTGGTGTGATCTCGGCTCGCTATAACCTCTACCTCCTGGGTTCAAGAAATTCTCTGCCTCAGCCTCCGGAGTAGCTGGGATTACAGGCAACTGCCAGCACGCCCGGTTAATTTTGTTGTATTTTTAGTAGAGACAGA
This sequence comes from Symphalangus syndactylus, assembly GCF_028878055.3. NCBI lineage: Eukaryota > Metazoa > Chordata > Mammalia > Primates > Hylobatidae > Symphalangus > Symphalangus syndactylus. Next base: position 41,397,067 of record NC_072434.2, on the reverse strand, counting down.
GTTTCACCATCTTGGCCAGGCTGGTCTCAAACTCCTGACCTTTTGATCCACCCGCCTCGGCCTCCCAAAGTGGATGTATCTACTTTACATGTATCTACTTAATCTGTAAAATGATATATGATATATGATCATTTTACAGATTAAGATATGCAAGGTTATGTAATTTGCCAAGGGATTCAGTTGGTGAGAGTGGAGCTGGGATTCATACCCAGCTCCAGAGTGCAGGCTCCTAACTTCTATTTTTTTGCCCCATATTTACCTAACTTAACAGTTCCAAGTTCCTCCCCAGATACTATGTTGATTCTTATCACAGGCTTCTGTAGGGTAGGTTATATTATTATCCTCATTGTTTATGTGAGAAAACTGACCTAGAGAAGTCAAGCTAAAGGTTGCTTGACTAGCAAGTGGCAGAAATGTAACCTGAACCCAGAGCTTCTGATACCAGAATACGGACTCTTTCAACTCCTCCGCAGAGACTCAGGCTGACTTAATGCACACTCCATATTTGAAGCCGAGTGTTTTCCTTGAGTCTTGGTTTACATTCAGAATGCACCAGCCTGTTAAATTGCTGTTGGACATTAGCCCATCCTTGAACAGTCACCATAACAACATAGGCACATGGAGAGGAATGTGGGGTAGGCAAAAACTGATGCCAGTCCAGGGGAGAATAGAGTTTTGCAGGGAGTGGGGGTGGGTCAGGGTACACTTCCTGGGTGTGTTTTGCTATGTTCTTTTCATGATATAGGCTGGAAATGGTTGAGAACGACACTGTTCTAGCGGCTTTTAGCAATCTGACTCATCCAGGACAATACCTCTTACAAACTTAGCACAACCTCTCAGGCTGACACATTGCTTTTAGGACAGTGTTTGAAGACATGATTCCTAGGGGAAAAGGGTGTCTATTAACAATGTAGGTTCCTGAACCCACCCAAGATCTACTGCATGAGAATCTCTGGAGAGACATTCAGGAATCTGCATTTTTAACCAGCAATGTAGATGGTTCTGATGTACACTAGAGATTGAGAAGCACGGTCTTAGGAAGTCATGGCAAATGAAAATCATGCCCAGCTTTTACTCCTCCTTTTGCAGTCAGGTAGCAGGCTGGCTCAGCTAAGAAAAATCCCTAGATGAATATTTATTTCTGCACAGGGAATGTTTCCTCTCAGAGTAGGGGGGTGAGTATGCAGAGTAGGTCATTCCCTGCCATTCCTATTGCCGGGAAGGAAACCCATTTTACTGTATCAGTTCTCTCTCAAGAGAATCATTTTTAGAATTAACTCAACATGATATATAAGTTGTAGAGTATCATATCTCAAAATTTGTTTCATCTTACAACTTTTAATTTCTAACAGGTGGGAATTAGGGCATCTTTGCCCTCATCCAGCCTATGGCAGACAGAGGGTACAGAGCCAAGATAGCTTAGGGCCAGCTTGGGGACACTTGTGTGCCTACCACTCACCTCATAGTGCTCATCAGTTCCATTTCTGTCCACTATCTCTTAGCCAATGTGCTTGGTGGTATATGCAGTGGAGACTTCTTTGCTGAACTCAGAACTTTCAGGGTATGAAGACAGTAGACTTAGAAAAGCATGAGTTTCATTGACTTCCTGGTGTATCCACTTCTCACAAGGTAAGTTGGAGGATGCACATGTTCTGGAGGAATCAGAAAGAGAGTGGTGGAGGGGTGGGAATAGGATGGGCACGCACCCAAGGAGAGGAAGATGAATGTCCTCAATGTGACAGACTCATATTTAAGGGTCTGAGAGGCACAGATAAGCCAAAGGGGTGCATGGACCATTATTTCTAATGCAGTCAAAAATAGATGAATTAAAAAGTAAAACTCTTGATAGGGTATAAAGGGAAAGATGGTGCAAAGGACATAATATTTCTTCATGGACAAAGATCTTGACTTTGACTCTGGAAGGGTGACAGGGAAGACAATTTCAGAAGTAGACTATGAGCTCAAGTGTTTTTTGGCAGTGCAGGGTGCTTGTGTGGAGGTGGAGGAAGGGAGCCCTTATTCTGCCATTCCACTGTGCCCTGACAAGCAAGGGAAGGGTTTTTCTGGGGCTGCTGGATTACACTAAACCCTCTTCCTCCCCAGGATCCCCATAATTTAAAATCACACCCTCTGCTCATTAACCAAACTTAGCAATGAAGAATAAGAGAAGTAGGTAGAAAGCAAGGGTTAGAGTCAGACCAGTGCCCTCAAAGCTTTCACTAGCTCGTTCTTGGGCAAGTTTTGTAGAGTTCATCTTATAACTTTTAATTTCTAAGCAGGCCCTCTTCTCCCTCCCTACAGGCATGTTGAGCGTGAGCCACAGGACAGCAACTTTGCTCTCAGGAAGCTGCTCACCTGGGTCCACCCCTCATTCTCTTTTGTAGATCTCCATTTCCTATTTTTGCCTGGTTCTCTGTAGAACCTGCTTCCATGGGCGTAGGCTGAATGACAATAATGGAGTCCAAGAGATGCAGATGAAAGACCAAAGTTTACAGGACTTTATAAATAAAGTTTTATCAGAACACAGTCATGCCCACTTATTTACATATTCTCTGGCTGCTTTCATGCTACAACAGCAGCGTTTAAATAGTTGCAACAGAGATTGTATGGCACGCAAAGCTCAAAATATTTATTTTCTGGTCCTTTGCAACAGAGATTATATGGCGTGCAAAGCTTGAAATATTTATTTTCTGGCCCTTTGCAGTGTTTGCCAATCCTTGCTCTAGAGAGTTTTGTACTGGCATTTAAATGCTAGCCTTAAGTAACATATATCACTTCCACTCACAACTCACTGGCTAAAATGGTCACATGGCCCCACTCAACCATAGAGGGTCAGGAAGTACATCCTACCATGTGCCCAAGAGGGGGATAATCAGAATATTTGGCAAACAGCACTAATGGTCACCACAAGCACCTACTATGAGTTGAACTCAGTACTAGGTGCTGGGTATAGAAAGATGAACAAGACAAAATTGTTGATCTCAAGGAATTTAAGGAATGCCAGAATTTGGGGATTGGAGGGGGAAGGCTAAGCACAGACTCAAGTGTCCTTTCCTAGAAGATATAGACTGGCTTGTCTGAATTGCTTGAGATCTCAGCTTGGTGCTAGCCAGAACTGGGGACTGGCCAGCTTGGCAAGCAGTGGGGGTGACAGACCCTCCTGATGAACATTTGTATCAATAATAGAAGGGTTGTTTAACAGAAATTCTTAAAGGAAAGATGAGATAATTTCATGTTTTGATATTCATAACATAAAGCTGGAGCTCTGCAGTGCATATTATTGCTGTTGTAATTTTGGCAAAGATGTGATTCAAATTGGCAAAGTGTCTGGGAAGAGGAAATCATGTAAGGAGAGAGGGTGGGATGGGTCAGGAAACAGAGGTGGGGAGCCAGGTACTGGTGGCCTGGTGAGAGCTGGGAGGGTGGCCCAGGAGCCTTTGTCACAGACAGACACGAGGGAAAGGAGGCTGCAGCCAGCAGAGCCTGAGAATTCTTGGAGTTGCTGGAGATGCTAAGGCCTGGGGAGGGAGTGGGAGCAGCAGGGGAGGGGTGTGCGCGTGCATGTAGTGAGGGAGAGACATTTAAACATCGTAGGAATGAAGGATAAATTTAAAATCCCTCAAGGGGAGTTGAGACAGAATGACAACGTGAGGAACATGAATCACTCTTTCTAGGGACCCACCCAGCTGTTGGCATGATTTGGAATACATTTTCTCCTCATTACCAAGCTCATTCTGGACTCTTTATCTTCCTTCTCCCTGATCCCTTGATCTGGCCTTGGTGGCCAAGTACCTAGTGCTGGCTACCATGTCCTGGGAGCTTCAAGCTCAAAAGCATTGAGGCCTTAGGGTGTGGTGCTGGTAGGGTGAGGAAGACCAGTCCAGATGCTGGAGATGGAGAAGGGGACAAATAGAGAAGGTATCTTAGGGCTCCAGGGGTGTCCGAGTCTACTGAATGTTCCCATCAGGCTTTACCACGTATGCGCTAAGATCATCCTCTCATCCAGCCTTTTTGTTTCTATTTGTTATCTTAGCATAATGAGGAGGGGGCCTGGGAGAGGCATTTATGGATTCTGCTTCATGTGGTAGAGACACTGTGATCAATATAGTGGAGAAAACCATAAGCTAGGACTTGAAATCTGAGTTCTCTCCCAGCTCTGCTTTTTATCGGCAGTGTGATCCTGGGCAGGGCTGTCTACCTTTGTGGACTTCAGCATCCATAAAATGATATGGTTAGATCATTAAGATTCCTAACCATTGAAATAGTCTTTGTTTTTGTGACTTGCAATTTGACTTGCAGTCCAACCTAGGGAAGGCGGGGTGGGAGATGGTGTCCGGAGGGCAGTGTTCTGGGAGGATGCCACCCTGGGGGCCCAGCACAGCTCCCAACACGTAGTGGGTGCTCAACCATCCAACACTGGTTGAATGATCTGGAGGCCAGGGTTCCTCTGAGCATGTAGAGCACGGGACACTTCTTAGATGCCACTTGTGGTCACTGAGACGTGTGGTTGGGAGGAATTCTGGTTTTGTACTCCTGGCTAGGAGGGAGGCAATAAGCAGGTATCTTGAAAAGGTAGTAAGTTCAGGCCCTCTCAAGCCACAAGGACTCCCCCCAGTACTTAGACCTGCTATGGGGACTAGCAATGTGTGAGTAACTTTTATGTCTCTCATCAGATTAAACCTTCGCTAATTGGAGCATGTCAAGATCTAGTACCAGCCACCCACCTGGAGTGCTGCTTTCACTTGGGCAGGTCCATGAAGCGTAAAACAGGGAAAACACCTCAATGGCTTTGGACTCAACCTTTAGGGGTGTAGTAGTGGAGGAGAAGCACACAAAGGAGGAGAGAGGAGTGACCAGGGAGGCAGGAAGCATCCTTTGGTTTCCCTAAATCCTCTCTCATGCACATGCTCTTCCTTTTGCCTGTTTTCCTCTCCTGTTCCTCAACTGGCAAACTCTGTTTAACCCGGCTCCAGGGTCCTTTCTTCACAAAGCCCTCCTGACCACCCCCAGCTGGCCTAGGTGCCCCTCTTTTTTTTCTTTTTTTTTGGGACGGAGTCTCGTTCTGTCACCCAGGCTGGAGTGCAATGGTGTGGTTTCAGCTCACTGCAACCTCTGCCCACCGGGCTCAAGTGATTCTCCTGTCTCAGCCTCCCAAGTAGCTGGGATTACAGGCACACGCCACCACACCTGGCTAATTTTTGTATTTTTAGTAGAGATGAGGTTTCACCATGTTGGCCAGGCTGGTCTCAAACTCCTGACCTCAAGTGACCCGCTCGCCTTGGTCTCCCAAAGTGCTGGGATTATAGGTGTGAGCTGCTGTGCCCAGCCAGGTGTGCCTCTCATGCGTTCCTCTAGCAATCAGGCCTATGCCATCATAGCACATTCTGTTATGTGGTCACAATCGATGTTCTTCCTGTCTCTTCCATGAGGATGATGTGGACTAAGTCCAGCTCATGTTGTTGTGCCTAGTGCCTGGCACAGTGCCTTGCACATGGTAAGTTCTCAGTCAACGCTGATTGAATACGTACATCTTTCAGAGGCCAATCTGGCCATATCCTCCTTGGCATGGAAAAGGAGAATGATGCCAAGGGGAGCAGCAGGGGCATCTGAGTCACACATGGCCCCAGGTCCTGAGGCAGGCACAGGCATTAAAAAAGGAGGAAGGAATCTGCATACAGGACCCAGTTCTCAAGAATTGAGTCCTCCTTAGGCTGGGCTCAGAGGCTCATGCCTGTAATCCTAGCACTTTGGGAGGCTGAGTCAGGAGGATCGCTTGAGCCCAGGAGTTGAGACTAGTCTAGGCAACACGGGGAAACGTCATCTCTACAAAAAATAAAAAATTTGCTGGATGTGGTGGTGTGTGCCTGTGGTCTCAGTTACTCAGGAGGCTGAGACGGGAGGATCACCTGACCCTGGGAGGTTGATGCTGCAGTGAGCCGTGATTGCACCTTTGCACTCCAGCCTGGGTGACAGATCCTATCTCAAAAAAAAAAAAAAAAAAAAAAGGAGAGACCACCTTGTGGCTTGGTCCCCCCAGTCGCACGCTTGGGAGGCAGGGCAGCAGGTGGTCGTGGCAATCACCCCAGAGTGGGCCCTGGGGAAGGGGATAGAGGGATTCTTCCACCAAAAATGGGAGGGAACAGCCAGCTAGCTGTCCGAGGTGGGGCTGAGATGTGCGGCTCTCGGAGTTCTCTCCTTATTGCAGCACCTCGAAACCTTATCAACGGGGCACATCATTATTTCTTTAACCTCTGTCTTCTGCAGTAGACTGTAAGTTTATGAGGGCAAGAATCCAGTCCACTTTGTTAAATTCTGGACACCTGGCGCCCAGCCTGGTCCACCGCAGATGCTCCTAATTTCAACATCATTTATTGAGCTCCACTGTGTGCCCGTTTGTGGGTCAGGCCCAGGATGCAGCACTGAGCAAGCCAGAAGCCTTGGCCTGGAAGGCAATGCCGTTAACCACTTTCTTTCTCTTCTCTATTTCCCTGTGACCTTGGCCCCATTCTTCCTCCCTCCCTCCGTTCCCCAATCCTTGTCTCTGCTCTCCCCCTCCCACAGAGCAATGTTCTGTGATGGTGCCCGAGATGCGTGGACTGAGCCCAGATCGCAGGCTGCCCGAGCCCGCCCCATGCCTGGCTGCTGGGAGCCCTGAGCCCGGGTCCGCGGGCCGCCGCCCACGCCACGTCCTGGCCCTGCCGGAGGAAGAGGCATGGCGGCCCCAGCAGTGCGCTCTGCTCGAGGCCGACGCCTCGGACGAGGTGGGCATGCTGCCGGCTTCCCCGCGCGCCGCCTCCGGCTTCGACAACTTCTTCCCGGTGCAGGAGGGCGAGGGCCCAGGCTGGGAGGGCGCCATGGCACTGGAGGCGGGCTCCAGCCCTTTCCTCCCGGTGAGCCCCGAGGTCATGAAGCGGCGGCGCGGGGGCCTCATCGAGCAGCGCGACATCATCAAGGCCCACGAGGCGCACAAGATGCAGAGCACCCCGCAGGCCCGGCGCAAGGAATGGGAGTGAGTATGGCAGGGACGCCGGGGCAGGCGTGGCTGGCTGGGCCTGAGGTCGGGGTGGGGTCCTGGAGCGGATGGGCCCGGTGAGGCCGCCCTGGAGGGTCGGGAGATGCTTTCGCTGTGCTGCGACTAACGAGAGGCTGGACCCTCTGGATGAGGTCCTCGAGGTCAGCCCCTGATCTCACCACCCGGCTGTAGGCCTCGTCCAGCCTCATTGAGGCGTTCAGCTGTCAGATGCGGGTGAATCAGGCTTGCCCCCAAGGCAACTTGTTTTACTAAGAGCCTGTGGAGAAAGAACTGGGGTCTGTTTCATTCTCTGAGCTTTCCTGAAAGCCAGGGAGAATCCACAACGTGGATCATCTATGTCATCTTTACTTCAGGAACTGCAGCTAACCCTGCCTTTTTAAGATCCTCCTTGGATGAATGATTACATTTTGGGCACATCTCCAGTGGATGGAGGAAAATGACCAAGATCTGTGTGGCCACTCCTGGCTTTATTTCTGCTCTATTTGTGTAGGGCAAAAGGCCAACTTTAATTCACACCTGTTGGGAATTTTGGCTTTTTCTTCTTAGGAGTCCTAAATTAAAGGAAGATGGTATTTCACTTAATTCTCGGTTGCCCCAGGTTTATGCTCCATAGAAGGACTTTGTTTTGTCCTGTGGATGCCGGAGTTTACTCGGCATGCTGGCATGCCCTGTGGTCTGTATGTCTTTATCTCTTCTTGCTTTAGATAGTTGACTTGCTGGATGTCATCAAGTACAAAGAGATTAGTCACAGATGTATTTTGATGGGGGTGGTCGTGGTGGGATTTACCTACTTGGTTTCAGTGAATGTTCTGGATGATACAAGAAGGGGTAGATGAGCTGATCTCTGTTTCATAAGGATGTTAATGTTTGTTAGTTCACTCATTCATTCATTCAGTGAGTCCGAATGTATGCCGGGCTCCTGGGATTCAGAGAGGAGTTGGGCACAGCTAGCATTCAACAAATCTCTTGGTTGTTCATCTCTCAGCACTATTAGTATTTAGAGCCTTGCATACCTGTCTTTAAGTGCCAGGCAACATTCCAAGCACCTTACATATATCCGCTCATGTTAATCTTCACCATAAGTATGAGGTAGGTACAGTTATTAGCCACATGTAACCAATGAGGCACAGAGAAGTTAAGTGACTTTCTCAAGGTCATGTGGATAACAACCGCATTGTTACTGTGATTTGATATTAATTAGTGATTTGAACCCTGGCAGTCTGGTTGTGGAATCCATGCCTTTAACCATGATGGCACAGTGCCTTTCATTCTAACTCTCAAAGTACTTCTCTCAACAACCTATTGAGATGCCATGGTAAGAGCACTGGTGTGGGGGTTTGGAGACTTGGGTCTAATTCCCAGGGTGACCTAATTAGTGGTGTGACCTTGAGTAAGTCACCTCATCATGACTTTGAAAAACAAGTAGGAGGGAGTAGACTTCCTTTAAATACAATGCGGCTCTGATAGCTGGCCTTTCTTTATGTTTAGAAGTACTATTTTTTAATGCACCTCCATCTTATCTTTCTAAGAGGACCCTGAACAACTTGAGGGCTGAGACTGTCATACAAATTGTTCATGTCACTCAACGCCTATCATCTGGCCTAACCCAAAAAATCCCACAATACTCAATGAAAAACTAGCTTTACCATGACTAGAAATGTGGAAATAACTTTTATGTCTTTCACTAAGTTAAACTTTTACTAATTGGAGGATTTCAAGATCTAATACCAGCCACCTACCTGGGGTACTGGCGGGGATGATTGGAAGACTGTTTTCACTTGGGCAGGTCCATGAAGAGGTGAACCACGGAACACACATCAATGGCCTTGGGGAATGTCAGCCTTTAGGGGTGTGGCAGTGGAGGAAGAGCACATGAAGGAGGTGAGAAGGAGTGGAAGGAGGTGGGAGGGTAACCAGAGGGTATAGGGACAAAGAAGTGAGAAAAATGGTGTGTTCAGAAGGAAGGTCATCATCTCCATAGAATGCTGCTGAGAGGTCAAATAAAATGAAGATAGAGAAGGAAACACTGGCTTTGGCAACACAGAGATGACCTGAATGGGAGTAGTTTCCACAAGGTGATGGGGTCAGTAGCCCAGTTGGAGTGGGTTGAAGAGAAAATGGGAAGTGATAGAGACAGTGATGTTGCCCCATCCTTCTCTGCTCCCCAACACTCACAGCCTCATCATGGCTTTTCCCCTTACCACCCAAATCCCTTAGCCTCATGGCTCTGTACGTGCCTTTATTTGATCTTCTCCACACCCCTCCCCAGTTCTCCGAACCCTAATGTTACTGAGCAAAGACAGCTTGATGCTCAGGGCACTAGAAGCCAATACTATAGCACTGGGTTTTTGAGAAGAGAAGCTTTTTATTGCATGCCGATTCACAAAGAGATGGGATGTCAAGCCCAAATCTGTCTCTCTGTCCTCGCTTCAAGGCAGATTTTCATTAGAAAAAGTTCAAGGGATTAGTAGGTGATTGGTGGAAGGAAAGGGGAGGTCTGGAAAGTCCTTGGACATGCTCAGTTATCTCTTCATGCTACCTCACAGGTCACATGTGAACATTCTTGAGGACTTATTATGAAACACATCGTGGAAGTTCAGGCTGTGGCGTCAGCAAGCTTGCTGTGCACAGACTCCAGTAGGCCAGGCCATCTTGGTTCCAACCGATGTCAGCCAGTTTTTTCTTGATCTCACATTGCGAGGAATTTCAGCATTTCTGCAAGTTGTTTCTTTTCTTATCTGCCAGTCTGCAAGCTCAAGAATATCTGTTAGTCATTGGTTTCTTGCTCTTTGTGGCACAGTTTCAGCTTCAGCTTTTCGGCACGTTGTTTCTTTTCTTATCTGCTATCCTGTAAGCCCAAGAATGTAGTCATTGGCCTCTTTAACTATTTGGGGCATGGTTTCACTAATACACTGTCTGGCACTCATGTTCCATCATCAGCAAAATCCTGTTCATCCTCCTCGCCTTCTCTGGAAATCCCCTTCGCTCTCTTATTTCTGCTGGAGCCTCCCCCCAGGAATGCGGCTTGCTCTGCAGCTGCCTCATGTGACAGCTGCTTTCCCTTCCACGCTGCCTTGGACTCTGGAGTCTGGAGAAGAGTTTGCTCCTCACTGTTGCTTCCAGACCATTACTCCCCTCTCCTGTCCTAAAAATGCCAGCGGTGGAGCGCATGTCATCAGGTAATACCACCTACTACCCCTCATTGCCACCATCTACAAACTCCCAAGTCACTTGCTTCATTCCAGGAAGAAAGGGTTAGTCCTGGGTTTCCTGCCTCTCTTCCCCATGTCTTCAGCTGCCAGCAGTTCTTGGTGATTTCAGTGTCCATGTAGATGACCCTTCCTGTACCCTGATCTCTTGGTTCCTTAGCCCCTTCTGTTTGGTGACTTTGCCTTCTTGCTTCCTGCTGACAGCTCACCTCCATGGTCTGCCTGGACCTTGTCATAACTGCATTGCTCCATAATCTCGGTTTCAAGCATCCCACTGCATGATCACCCCCTCTTTTCTCTCCACTTCACTCCCTCTAGTGCTCAGTTCCCAAGATTCTTTAATCTCACTGCATCCACAAGACATTGATCCTATTACCTTTTCACTATCCTCTTCCCCAGTCATGTCACCGTTTCCCATCTTATCAAACTGAATTCCATTGTAAGCACCAAACATAGTTTCCAGATAAAATAGTGACCTTTCACTTGAAGTCTTCTCCTACCCTCTCAAGCTCTTTCTTCTACCAACTTCTAAGATAGAATGAATCATCCACAAAGGGCAAGAATGCTGGAGCTCAAGTTGGTTTCTAGTGCACTTCATGCTTCGCCATCACTGTAATCTCCTTATTTTCACCCTCAACTTTGTTGTCCCTCTGTTGCTTTGTTATACCTTGTCTGGCAAAACTTCAGCCCTGCTAAATCCCACCTGCCCCTATTCTTCATGCACATGTGGGCAGGTGACCATAGATATAGAAAAAGTCACAACCATGCCGATTGACCTCACTGTGAATTGATGACTGCCACCTCCAGTTGGCCCTTAGTCCTGCCCAGAAATCTTACTACTTTCCCCTTTTCTATTCACTCGCACACTCCTCTAGAGATTATTTCACATGCTTTTCCCTTAACTCTCAAATCCCATCATTTCCTGCCAGCTCACCCCTAGCTCATGACTACAATTGCCTTCCTACTTCACTGGGAAAATAGCAGCAATCAGGAGAGGCATGTACAGGCTCCATCCACTGCACTGACCGCCTGCTCCATCTGGGCCCTGGTACCAGGCCTTTACCTTCTGTTACTGTGGACTGACCACCCCTCAAGTTCCATGTGGAGTCTGTTGCCCATGTAGAGCAAAATGAGCCCCTTTGTTTATTCTGTCTCCATTTATTTTTTCTTACAATTTTCTCTGGAACCCATTCCAATCAGGTCTTTGTCCCAGGCAAACAAACAGCTGTTGACGTGGTGACATTGGCCTCCCCAAGGCAGAATCCAATGGGTGTTCCTTCGTGTCCATCTTCCTTGACCTAGCAGCAACATTTGATCACTTCCTCTTTCTTGAAACTCTTTTGTCCTTATTTTTTATATATTTTTAGAGACAGGATTTTGCCATGTTGCCCAGACTGATCTCAAACTCTTGGCCTCAAGTAATCCTCCTGCCTCAGCCTCCTGAGCTAGGAGTACAGGTGAAAGTGTTTTGTCACATGGCTTTTACAATACCCACTCTTGGTTTTCCTCCTATGTTGCTGGTTGCTCCTCAATCTCTTGCTAGTTTCCACTTCCTTTTCCCAATCCTTACTAAACACTGGATGTCCCAGGGCTCAGTCCTTGGCCTGTTCTCTTCTCACCAGTGCTTACTTCCTAGTGCTCTTGTTCAGTCCCAGACCTTTGGTTAGCATCATATACTGCTGACCTCTAAATTTGTGTCTGTACTCAGGACCTCTTCCCTGAATTTTAGATACCACCCACTTATTCACCATCTTTACTTGTACATCCATCGGCATCTCAAGCTGAACATGTCTAACATCAAAGTATTGATTTCTCTCCAAACCTGCTTCTCTTGTAGTTTTCTCTTTCATTAAACCTACATTTTTTCTGTTGCTGGGGCCAGAAATGTTGAAGTCATTTTGATTCTCACATTGACACTCAATTCTTGCCAATCCCCAGTGTCTCCCCCTTCAAAATGTATCAGATCACCATTCACCACCTCTGCTGCTGTCTCCCTGGTCCCAGAACCTTTTATTATTTTTATTCCACACACACATATATGATACTAGATGCCCAGCACTATTCTAGGTACTTTACAAATATTAATTAATTTATCCATGTAATAATTGATTGAAGCTGGCACCATTATTACCATTATTGTCCCCATTTTTGCACTTGGGGGATAGATAGTTTAAGTAACTTGCCCAAGATCATAATGTCAACCACCTCTTAATGAGCCTCCCTGCCTCTGCCCCTCCCTGCGAGACTCTGTTTCCCCAACTACAGCTAAAGATCCTTACTTGTTCTTTTTTGATTTACAAAGGATTTAGAAAGGTAGAACAAGGAGTTTCTGTCCAAGAGTCTTAAGAAATGTTTCATGTCAGTCCTTAGCTCAGTACATGATTTCCATCTTGTCCCTCTTCCCCCTGCCCAGCCAGCCTCCTAAAGATGCATGGATGTCTTTGGTTTGATTTCTTCATCTTTCCCCTTAACTCATTCTGCTCTGGCTACACTGGTCCCTTGTTACGCCTTGAATGTACTCAGACCTCCCACATCAGGCCTCTGCCTTTTGCTGGTCCCTTTGCCTAGAATGCTTTCCTCATTTACCAGGATGGCTGCTCTCTCATTTCATTTAGGTTTCTGCTCACAGAGAACTTCCTGATCACCCTATTTAAGTAGCACTCCCCCATTGTCACTCTCTTTCCCTCTTTGCTTTGCTTTATTTTTCATCATAGCCCTTATTGTTTCCCCGACAGACACACAAACACACACGTGTACATACAAGCACAGATATTTTGCACTGGAGTGCAAGCTTCTTGAAAGCAGGGCCTTTGTCTTACCTTCAGGGTCCAGAACAGTGCCTAGTGTGCAGTTGACTCACAATAAGTGTTTGCTGAGAGAATGATGAAATAAACATATTGAGGGGAATTGCTATCCATTCTAATCAGCTAAGTTCCAGGGAAGGAGGCAGCTGAGTTCCCTGTGTCAACTGTGTGGTTGTACAGGTTGCTGACTGCGGAGTCCTCCAGTTGAACAGTCAGCAGTGGAAGTGGGGAGTCTGTTCTCTGCCCCACTTCAGGGCTGCCCAGGATCTGCATGCACTGTGTAGAGATGGAAGTTTTTCCTCCCTTCTGTCTCCTGCCTTTCAGCTTCTCCTGACTTATGTTCTTCAGACAGGATCCCCTTGGCTGTAGGACAGGGGCAGCCTGGTCCTTTCCCAGGGCTTGGATTTGCTACAGTGGGAAATCAGGCAGGGTTCTCTGTGGGCAGTCCTGACAGCATCTTGCTCCTCCCAAGGCCCCGTCCACTGCTTATACAGCTGAAAGCCCGGGACACATAACACCAGCTTTACAAAGCCTGTCTCCTAGACACTGAGTCAGGACCCTGGTGATAGTGAAACAGACTAGAAACCAACCTGGGAGGTCTCCTGCATTTTTTTTTTTTTTTTTTGTCTTTGGCTGGGTAAGCCAAATGCTGATGGGAGAAGGAGTACTTTAGGTGATTTCGGATGAAGCAGATTTTCTTGTACAGAATGTTGTTTTCCTAAGAACCTATTTAAAGGTTTCCTCAGGCCCACTTTTCAGGTGATGAGGACCTCTTGGTTAACACCAAGTGTTTATTGTGTACTAAGTTTTATAACTTTAGCAAGTGGGCATGTCACAATGTTTTACTAATACTTTAATATAGTTCGCTCCAGCTTAAAACATTTTTCATATACATGATCTCATCTGAGCCTCACAATGACCTTATGGATTAGCTGTTATTATTTCTAATTTACAGGAGAGAAAAACGAGCTCCAAAGTTAGAGGTAGTACTAGGTCAAAAACCTATGTCTTGATAGTGACTGCCACCATTTATTGAGCACTGGCTATATGGTAGGTGATTTGCATGTATTATTTATTCTAATGGAAATAATAGGTACCATGATGAAGAACGGAAACATTTTGTATGGCACTATTATTGCATATGGGTCTGGAAGAAAGGAAATTATGTGTAACTTTAAAGTTTGCGTAGGTTGGTATGACTTACTCTATAAAGAGGGAGGGTATATTTCCATAATCATAGTACTTAGCACACTACATTGTAATTGCCTGTTTACGTGTCTGTGTCCCCCACTAGACTGTAAGCAGAGAAGTCTGTCTGCTCCCCATTGTGTCTCCTTTACTTAGTACTGTGTTGGGCACATAATAGGCACTCAGTAGACATTTGCAAGATGAAAAACAACAACAACAGCAACAATGTGATTTTTCATATTGGGAAACTGAGGCTTCATAAGGTTAAGTTACCTGCCCAGTATCACAGAGCCAGTGAGGATTCACTCCAGGTTCTCTAATTCCGAAGCCCATGTTTATTCTAGTGAGCCATCCTACTCACTGGTGTCCCTATGGTAACTGGCACAGCACTAGGTAAATGACGGGAACTCAGTTCATGCTTGAATTCTTGCAATGCTGCTTGTAAATTGTGGGCTTGGGCACTTTGTGACCTCTGCATTTTTTGAGTAGAGGTGAGAAATAATACCTACCTTGCAGGCCTGTTGTAAATTTTCACCACATTTATTAGATCATATAGTCTGGTTGGGGGTCCTCAAAATGTTGATGAGCACCAGGGTTATTCTGGGCCTCCTCTCTGCCTGCAGTCTCTCTGGGTGACCTCACCAGGTCCACATATCTGTAGATGAATCTCAAATGTAAATTTCCAAAGAACCCTTGACTCTTGAAGCCAAATGCTTGTCTGGCATCTCTGCACTGTTGTCTATCTAATCAGCTTCTAAAACATAATGTGGCTAGAACAAAACTTCTGATCCTCTTCTGATCCTGTCTGGCCCCTCATTTTTCCTTATCTCAGTAAATGGCACCACTATTTCTCCAGTTGTCCGAGCCAAATATTCTCATTATCTTTTATTTCTCTCCATTTTTCCTCACTTCTGGTCAGTGGTAAGCCCTGTCAACAACATCTCCCAAACATATCCCAAGTCGAAACACTTCTCCATCCCCACTGCTACCAATCTCTTCCAAGCCGCTATCCTTTGGACCGTTGCAATGGCCTCCTAACCTGTCTTTGCATTTTTGTTTCCCTAGAATAAGAGAATGTGTCTATTGACACAACAGGCAGGGACAATCTGAACTCTTTTTGCTGGCTCATAAAGCCCTACCCCACCTGAGCTTTGCTTAACTCCTGGCCTTATCTACTCTCTCCCACGTTCCCTGTGCTCCTGCCCACTTGCCTTTTATTTAGGCTCTGCCTGTTTGTGTCTCTACCCTGGCTCCTGCCTTTGCCTGGAATATTTATCCAGATCTCAACAGGGTTGGTTCATTCTTGCCATTTGGACCTTAGCTCAAATGTTACTTCCTCAGAGAGGCTGTCCTTCATCACACACTCTAAAATAGACACCTGGTCACTGTGCCATATCACCTATGCAGTTGACCACCTACCCCCACAAGAATGTTGGTGCCATGAGATCAGTGATTTGACTGCCTCATTCACTCCGTATCCCCAGTGCTGAGGGTGATGCTGACACATAGGCCCTCAGTAATTATTTGTGAATGAATATTTATGAATGCTCCGTAACAGTGGCTATGGTTATAGTTATGATCTATGTGTTCACCTGGCCTCTGATAGCCCTAGCCATACCGAACGGTCTAGTCCAGGAAGCTCAGGACACCAGGGGGTCTAGGTCTAGACCAGGGCCAGCCAGCCCCTGGGGTGTGGAGGTTCATGAGCTGTAAAACACAGGTTGGTTAACTTGCAGGTTGTTTGAGAACTGTCCTCCTTCAAGCTATTGTTTGATCACCACAGAGCCATGTCTTATGTGACTTTGGGTAAAATATCCAATCTTTCTGAGCCTCATTTTGCTCTTTTGCTAGATTGTGGATGAGTATAGCAACCTTTTTGAATTGTTATGAAGGAAAAATAGCATGTAAAGTACTTAGTCCAATGCTTGGTTGTTTTTCTCCTCGATGTCTGGTTCCTCACCTTCAGGAGCCTGTCACTTGCTATCATAGTTTAACCAAAACATTAGATTGTGAATCTAACAATAGAAGCCTGCAACTTCTTATCTACCGAGAAAGTATACAAGATCTGCTAACTCATGCCCCCATGCCTAGCAACATGGCTTTCTCAGCTTTGAAAGGATTAGAGTCATCTGTTGGTCTTAGGAACCAAAAACATTGACGCAACTCCATATAAAAGTAGCAAACATGTATTTTTCCACTACTATAATAACCCTAATCCCCTTAATCTTACCCATCATTACTACCTTAGCCAACCCCTATAAAAAAGGTTCATACCCAAATTACGTAAAAACATCTATCGCATGTGCCTTCATCATCAGCCTCATCCCTACAACAATGTTTATATGTACAGACCAAGAAGTCATTGTCTCAAACTGACAGGCATCAGAGGTTCGCTGAAGCCCAGTGCAGAGGTTGTAGTTAGGCTTGGGATCAGCTGTATACATCAATGGACCATAGCAGCATGTGGGAGACTACAGGAGGGGATGCACAGTGCCTGGCACAAGGTCAACAGTCAGTGCATATGAGCCATTATTATGGTCATTATTATTATTCATCTGGTCTAGCTGCCTCATTTACAGGTGAGGAAGCTGGGGTCCTGAGAGCCTGGGTGACTGCTGGTGCTTTATGCGAAGGTCAGTGGACTGTGGTGAGTGACAAGGTAGGAGGAACCAGTCCTGGAAGTCCCACCCACTTCTGTCTCATGCGCCCTGCAGCTATGCCGACTTAGTAGGGGTGATCGCATTCAAACAACAGTCTTGCTAGCATTCACACCGCATTCAGCATCGGCAACATATTCTGTAAGGCAACACTTGTCTCAACCTTGAAGCTTTATGGGTGAATTTAAGGGCCATTGGGCCAATTTTTTTTTTTTTTTTTTTTTTTTTTTTTTGCTGGCCTTTTGAAAGGCAGCCAGCCTCCTGCAGATCTAGTGAGACTAAGTGGAGACCTCAATCCACATGCTGCCACCTGCTGCCAGCATCAGACATCACTTGGGGTGTTAGAATACAGGAATCTGTGGAACCGCTATTGCCAAAAGGGTGCATGGCAGAATTTGTTCTTATATATGAGTGCTTTGTTGAATTATCAGATATTTTAATTTTATTTATATGTGTATGTTTTTAGAGGGGGCAGGAAGTCTCAAGGTCACTATATTCCCCGCCATTCCTTACTGCCTTAAGGCTATTAGAGGACTGACTTGGTCCTGAAGGCACCTGAGTTTGCAGGTCTGCAAAATCCAACCTTCTTACTTGGAGACGAGGCATTTCAGGATCCTAGGGCTGTAGTATAACAGGGTTAAAGAAACCAGAACATATGCCAGTGGAACACAGAAATCATGAGCCTTCAACACACTGGGTTATCACTAACCAACAGCAAGTTTGAAAACCACCAGCCAAGAAGAGACCTGGAGCATATGCGATGCTTTCTTGGAATTCTGAGCAGAGCAGGAAGGTGCAGAGAATCCAGAGAATCGGGCTTCCCTTGGGAACTGACACATTTGGGTGATTTCTAGAGATTTGCTTTAGGATGATCCTTTGGGGAACATCAGCACACACCCTTGAATTTTCCTTACCTGTCCTCCCGGGATTAGAAAAAAGAGGCTGTTTCTAGATCTGGTCTCTGGTGACTCTGGGAAGGTTTCCCTTCAACCTTCCACAGTTCTAGAAATGCTTCCCTAGAGAACTGGGTTTGAGGATAAACAAGGTGGTGCGTGAACAGTGCGGTTTTCTGTGCTTGCGGTGGAGACCGCCTCTGACAAGGAGGGTCCTGTACTGGGAAGGAGGGGGACTGGCCCCCTGCTAAGTGCCTGGCGACTCTCATCTCTTGCAGAGAACGAATACATAAGCTCTCTGCCACTCCCTTTCTCTTTCTGAAGCCACTGGATGCCCTGAGAGAAAGCAGAGGGTTTCCATCTTTTCCCAGCAAGTGCTGGGAGCAAGGGCTGAGGGAGATCTGCTGTCCCAGTTCTTCCCTTCTAAGGCAGGCCTTGGGGGAGGACTCTCCCTCAAGACTCTGCAGTCTGATGCTCAAGCCGGATCGGCCTGTTCTGTGCTTCCTTTTGTGGCAACATCTCAGTTTGGAGGCTCAGGTGAATCAGTCCTCTCTCTCCCACCCTGCCCTTGCGCTGGGCTGCCTCCACTCTGCTCCTATGGCCATATCTGCAGAAGGAGGCTCTTCAGTCTTCTGAACATGTCAAGATACGGAGATTCTGCCCCCAGCCACCTTTTTAAAGAAAATGGGAAAAGCGGCGCCCTCTAGCGCCAGCTGCTCAATTTGTTTTCCCTCTTTTTCAGAAGAGATATTTTTTTCCTCTTTTATGGTGCCCCCAAGTGGTTATTTCTGTGTATTGCAGTCGCAGTCTCACTGGGATGCTTTCCGTTGTGTAGCTGGAGGGGCTGGGGCAGCCTGGTGGTCAGCACCCACATCACAAGAAAGGAAAGCGAAGCCAGGAGGAGAAGGGTCTTGGCAGGGCATGGTGAGCGCCCCGAGACTCCTACCGCAGTCCAGGGCCTTCTCCCTCCCTGACCACTGGCAACCCTTTGCCATCTTTAAGGGCTTGCCTGGACCCGTGGCTGCAAATGAGCCAAAGGCGTTTTCCTCTTGGATGTGAAGGGATTGCTGAAGACACATGCAGAAAAGGAAGTGCTCATTGTGGAGGAGATGAACATAATTGAAGGAATTCCCTTTGGCCTTTTTGGCTGAAAAAAAATTTATGAAATTGCTGAACACCCCTGTCCCCCCACCCCAAGCAGAGTTAGACACCTGTAGAATTCCAGGCACCGATGAAAAGACCTTTAAAATTAATTCACATAACTTCTCATTGAAGGTGCAGGTGAGAAAGCTGAGGCGCAGAGAAGGAGGTGGGCATGGGGCACCCTTCTGAGGACCCCACCTCGGCCGCTCATACCCCAGCCACACTGTCCTCCTCTTCTCTTCTGCTTTTAGTTCCTTTAACCATCTTTCTCTTCCTCTTTTTCTCTCGAAGCCCATAGCAGGGAGGGAATGAAGGCATGCAGGGTTGGCGTGTGAGTGAGGAAGAGGGCTCATCCTCCTTTCCCCTCTGTCCCTGCCCCCACCTCTCCTGGGGACCTCCTTGCAGACCCTCTGCAGCTATGCTCACATCCCACTACTCAGCCTCACTGCTGTTCTAAAAAGGCAGCATCACTGCCTGCTGATCAGGTGATTAGGAACCTGCAACCCTTCCCGAATTTATAAAGAAAACACAGAGGAGTCCAGTAAATTCTCTTTCTGCTCTTGGAGTAGGACAGACTAGTGATCAGCTCTGGGGACAGTACTCCTGGTGTGGAGACAGTGTTGGCTGGACACACCCGGCTTGGGTGCACTGGGGTCAGGTGGTCAGGTCTAACTTCATCCCCCTCGTGTCACTCCATCTCAGCCATTCCCCAACCCAATCCTACCCCATCTCAACCCTTCCCCAACACAACCCCTCTCCATCTCAAGGCCTCCCCATTTCAGCCACTATCCATCTCAAGCCCTTCCTATGTCAACCCTTATCAATTAAACTCCTCCTCATCTGAACACTTCCCTAACTCAACCCAACTCATCTCAACCCCTTCCCATCTCAACCACTTCCCATCTCCGCCCCTTCACAACTCAACCCCTTCCCATCACAGCCCCATTGCAATTCAATCCCTTCCCATCTCAGCCTCTTCAAAACTCATCCCCTTCACAACTCAACCCCTTCCCATTGAACCCCTTCACAACTCAACCCCTTCCCATCTCAACCCCTTCACAACTTAACCCCTTCACAACTCAATCCCTTCCCATCTCAGCCCCTTCACAGCTCAACCCCTTCCCATCTCAACCCCTTCACAACTCAACCCCTTCACAACTCAACCCCTTCACAACTGAACCCCTTCCCATCTCAACCCCTTCATAACTTAACCCCTTCACAACTCAACCCCTTCCCATCTCAACCCCTTCCCAACTCAGCCCCTTCCCATCCCAACCCCTTGCCATCTTTACCCCTTTACAATTCAACCCCTTCACAACTCAACCCCTCCCATCTCAACCTCTTCACAACTCAATGCCTTCCCATCTCAAACCCTTCCCATCACAACCCCTTCACATCTCAACCCCTTAACAACTCAACCCTTTCCCATCTCAACCCCTTCACAACTAAACCCCTTAACAACTCAACCCCTTCCCATCTCAACCCCTTCACAACTAAACCCCTTAACAACTCAACCCCTTCCCATCTCAACCCCTTCCCAACTCAGCCCCTTCCCATCTTTACCCCTTTACAATTCAACCCCTTCACAACTCAACCCCTTCCCATCTCAACCCCTTCACAACTCAACCCCTTCCCATCTCAACCCCTTCACAACTCAATGCCTTCCCACTCAAACCCTTCCCATCAAAACCCCTTCCCATCTCAACCCCTTCCCATCTCAACTCCTTCACAACTAAACCCCTTCACAACTCAACCCCTTCCCATCTCAACCCCTTCACCACTGAACCCCTTCTCATCTCAACCTCTTCACAACTCAACACGTTCACATCTCAGCCCCTTCACAACTCAAGCCCTTCACAACTCAACCCCTTCCCATCTCAACCCTTCACAGCTCAGCCCCTTCCCATCTCAACCCCTTCACAACTCAACCCCTTCCTATCTCAACCTTCACAACTCAGCCCCCTCACAACTCAGCCCCTTCACAACTTAACCCCTTCACAACTCAACCCCTTTACGTCTCAACCCATTCACAGCTCAACCCCTTCACAACTCAACTCCTTCACATCTCAACCCCTTCACAACTCAACCCCTTTACATCTCAACCCATTCACAACTCAACCCCTTCACAACTCAACCCCTTCCTATCTCAACCCCTTCACAACTCAACCCCTTTACAACTCAACCCCTTCCCATCTCAACCCTTTCCCATCTCAGCCCCTTCCCATCTCAGCTTCTTCACATCTCTACCCCTTCCCGTCTCAACCCGTTCACAACTCAAACCCTTCACAACTCAACCCCTTCCCAACTCAATCCCTTCCTATCTCAACCCCTTCACAACTCAACCCCTCTCCATCTCAATGTCTCCCCAACTTGACCCTTCAACATCTCAACCACACTCATCTCAACGCCTCCCTATTTCACCCTCTCCCCGTCTCAAACCTACCTCATCTGAACTCTACCCATCTCACCACACCCATCTCAACCCCTCACCCATCTCAACCCCTGCCCCATCTCAACCTCACTCATCTCAACTCCTTCCCTATCTCTACCCCTGCCCATCCCAACCCCTCCCATCTCAATTCCACCGCCATCTCAACTCCTCCCCAATCTTAACCCCTCCTCACCTCAATCCCTCTCCATCTCAACCCCCTCCACCTCAACTTCTCCCTCATCTCAGCCTCTTCCTCATCCTAACCCCTCCCACCTCAACCCTTCCCCATCTCAAGCCTTCCCCATCTCAACTGCCCTCCACCTCAACTCCTCCTCCATCTCAACCCCTCCCCAACTTCAACCCCACCCCCACCTCAACTTCTCTCCCATTGCAACTCCTCCCCCATCTCAACTCCTCGTCCATCTCAACCCCTCCCCCACCTCAACCTCTCCCCATCTCAACTCCTCTCCCATCTCAGCCCCTCCCCCAGCTGCCATCTGTTGTGGTTGCTTCTTTCCCCTGTGTTTATACTTAAGCTGGGAAAAATTCCCCTCCCTTCTTCCCTCCTCTCCTTCCCTCTTTCTATGATGAACATGAAATTATATTACACATATAGGTCTTTGTTTTGCTCTTATTCTTTTAGTTTTAAAAAATTAACAGTATATGGTGTGCATCTTTCTTTGGCCATTTCTGGAAAGATGTCCATAACATCTCTTACATGCTGCAGAATATTCCTCAGCATGGCTGAACTGCAGTTTATTCCAGCAGCCCCTATCAATGGATGTTCCCAGTTGCTTTGCAGTTACCAGCTGTGCAGTAGTAAGCCTCCCCTATGTGCCTTTAGGATGTGCACTTTCATTTCTGTAGGGTCAAGTCCTAGAAGTGGAACTGTGGACAAGTCTTTCTCACGCTATGCCCTCACTCCCTGGAGGACTGGCACTTCTCTCAACACCCCTTCTCAGCGTCTCAGCCTCAAATTGAAATGTGAACTTTCACAGTCTGTGTTATCTCTCTGGCCCCACTGGAGAGGCCCGATGAATTAATAATATGCCAGCAGGAAACAGAGAGATGGAGTTATTAATTGTCAGTCCATGAGCCCATCCTCTCAACGTCCTAATTAGCAGGCTGACAGCTTCAGTTTTATCCCGAGCCAGGGCAAGGCTCCGGGGACACTGTGGCTCAGCGAGGGGCATCTGGCACAGAATGGAGGGCCCCGGTGCCTTTCTGGGTGGGGTGGAGGGGTGCTTGCAAGAGGCTCGTGAATTCAGAAGTTCCTTCAGGAAT
This sequence comes from Symphalangus syndactylus, assembly GCF_028878055.3. Lineage (NCBI taxonomy): Eukaryota > Metazoa > Chordata > Mammalia > Primates > Hylobatidae > Symphalangus > Symphalangus syndactylus. The sequence goes on along the minus strand of NC_072434.2, from coordinate 41,374,425 downwards.
CCCTTTGTGCCTGCTGCGTGGTGGGGGAGAGAAACAGGCTGGGAGTGGGGGCAGGAATGGGAGTTTTAGTGTCCAGGTTGGTGTGTGCTGCTCTTGGGCCCAAGTGGTGGGTTTGTGATTCTGGTTCTGCTGCAGGACAGTGACACTCGCCAAGCTGTGTTGGGTGTAGTTGTCTCAAGGAGGTGCCTGCTTTCAAACCAAAGTTCCCTTGATAGGGAGGACTGACCCCAGGAAGACTGCTTGCATATCAATATTACTCTAACCCATGGCCCTCTTTCATAACATGCACACTCCTGGAAAGGATATCATTAAATCTGGCATTGGTGCATGGCCAGGCTTACATAGGGTTGCTCAAGAAATGTTTCTGTGAAGGAGGCTGGGTGTGGTGCGGCTCATGCCTGTAATCCCAGCACTTTGGGAGGCTGAAGTGGGTGGATCATTTGAGGTCAGGAGTTCAAGACCAGCCTGGCCAGTATGGTGAAACCCCATCTCTACTAAAAATACAAAAATTAGCTGGGCATGGTGGCACACATCTGTAATCCCAGCTATCTGGGAGGCTGAGGCAAGAGAATCGCCTGAACCTGGGAAGCAGAAGTTACAGTGAACCAAGATCACAACACTGCACTCCAGCCTGGGCAACAGAGTGAGATTCCATCTTAAAAAAAACAGTAAAGAAATGTTTCTGTAAAGGAAACTACCTATAGGAAGCTGCGTGACCTTGGCCAAGCCTCTTCACCTCTCTGGGCCCTTTTTAATGTGGATTGGAGGTGGCCCTTATTTTGGTTTGCTCCATACTGTGCAGCCAGAACCATCCAGAACACCAGCCAGGACTTGCTCCCCAAGGGTGCTCTTCTGTTGCGGTGCCTGCCTCTCTGCCCAATCTCTCTCCACATAGTGGAGGCTCTGAGTCTTTCCTACTTTGAGCCCTCATCTCCACCAGCATCTATGCGTAGCTCTGCTGTCTCAGGCGCCTCTCAAGAAGTTTCAGGCAGCAGAGTTGGTGGAAGCTGAAAAGTCATTTGAATTGGGGTGCCTGGGCCTATTGCTCAGGAGGCTGCGCACATCTCTTAACCTTTCTGGGGCTGAGGACACCAGCATTCAGGGTTGTGTGTGAGGTACTTAGCATGGTTATTACTTATGTTTGTTATTAGGCTCTGTCCTGCTTCCCCCAGGCTGTGGCCAGAAAGACAGAACAGCCATTTACACAGTAAGCTGCCCAGTGACCCTGCCTTGCCCATTCCCAGTCTGCTTTTAAAAATATGGGTGCCTAGATCCCAGCCCTCAAAGATTCAGATCAGTTCATCTTAGGTGAAGTTTTAACAGGAAGATGTATATATTTTACAAGCTCTTCAGGTGATTGATTAGTTTAAGAACCATTGACTGAGACCCATGGCAACTGGACAGGCAGGTACCTTGTGCTCATGGGGCCTGCCCAGCCGGACACAGTCTTTTTCAGGAGCAAATCCCCCATCTCCCTTTTGGGACACAGCAGACTGTCTGAGATCGTATGATGACCTCTACATACTCTTTTCTGGGGCTAAGCTGCCTTTCTGGATCAGTTAGAAGGCAACTGGAACATCTCTGAGAGGTTCTGGATCTCTCTACATGTACAGTAAGAGGACAGAGCTCATTCTGTGACAGTCTTACCAATGCACCACAATGTAGCAGTCTCTTGTTGTAAGGCATCACCCAGAGTTCTTTGTTTCATGACCAAAAAAATTAAGGAGTGTGGACAAAAGGTGAGGTTAGAACAAAAGTTTAATAAGCAAAAGAAGAAAGTCCTCTGCCACAGAGGGGACCTGAAAGAGGGTTGCCTTTTTACAGTTGGATTCAAAAGCTTTTATAAGAAACTCCCCTCATCTCTGTAGCTGTTTGTATAACTTCCCTTACCTGTGCAGCTGTGGGCATGTCCTTAGGCAAGCACAAAGCACGGCTTCTCTTGTTTGTGTAACTGTGGTTATGTTTTGGGTAAGCCCCCCACCCCCTGTGCAAGTTCCCATGGAGCCCACCGTGTACATGCCCGAAAAGGGGAGGAAACCGTTTTGTGGGAGCCCACTGATTACACCAAGAACAAAGGCTGCTATGTTGGGCCTTGCTTGCTTATCTGTGCAGCTGCAGCCTGAGTTTTCCCCAGGATGCTCTATTTGTGCCTGTGGCTTGATTTTTCAGGCTGTCTTTCATTTTAAAAGAATTTTACCAAAGACAAGCTTTAGCTGTCTGCCCAACTAGTTTTTCCTTTTCTCTTCCCTCAACTGGATCATAACTTATGACTCTGAGGCTGAGTCCTGGGATAGTTGGATGTAGAGGGGGCATTATCTGGATTTGAACTCAGCAATTCTTAGCTGTCTGATATTATATAAGTTACTTAGCCTCCCTGAACCTCACTTTCACCATCTATAGGACAATATGTGCTTTGCAATAATAACATTAGATTTCTAGAAACACACACACATGCATACCACCGGGAACAAATTTGCGTATAACTTATTTTATTGATTTCTTTTACATATATGAAATAGAAAAATGATATTCCAAAGAATTACACCTCTCAATTTTTTTTAGGAAAAATGTTTAAAAAATAAAAAAAAATAAAAAAATTCAAATTGTGCAAGCAAAACAAAAGGTAAATTGGAAATCTGCTTTAAAGTAAATTTCAATAGAAGATTGTTGTTGTTTTCCCTGAGTAAGAAGCTGAAATTGCGGAGTGAGTTTTGATGTGACAGTGTGTACGCTGTCTTTGTTATCCAGCTGTTTTGACTCGGTTTTGATGGCAACATATACTGACCATGAAACTCAGAGGTAAATAATTTCACCACTTTGAAGACACCCACAGCTCTTGACATTTTCAAAAGGTGGTTCCCAAAATAGGGGTTCTTTTGAGATGGCATTGGTGTATTCTAAGGTGATGGATGCCAGAGATTGGCTTGATCATGGTTGCAGACAGTTAAAAGTTAAAGAAAAGTGGGGTAGCTTCTACTTCCTTCATGACCTGGTCCAGGATATGAACAGACATGCCAGTGCACCTGGTGCTTGATGTTACTTAACACAGGTATCATTTCCGCTTTTTCCCTCTGCTCCAAGCCACAGGGAAACTCAGCCATTTCCAGGGCCCTTGGCTTCAGGAAGGTCTCTGCAGTTGCATGGAGCCTGCTTTGCCTGGCATTCTGCAGGATTCTTCAGTACAAGGATTTTGACTGGGGCAAATCAGAGATTTGGGCAAATTCCTGCATTTTAAAATAGTCTTCTCCTAAAACCCTTTCATTCTATGTGATGGACAGATAAGAGATACAGGGCTCCTGTATCAGAAATTTTATTTGACTTTTGGAGTAGAGTGACCTGAAGAACAAATTGCAGTTTTATTTTTCTCATTACAGCAAGTCAGCAGGAGGCAGCCTGGGCCTGGTGGGGCACTTCTCTGAAGTCAACAGGATCTGCCCGTCCTGCCATCTTTAGTGTGGCTTCCTGCCTCACCGATTGACCAAGTGGCAGATCTGAGGGCAAAAGGAAGCCTGATATTGGAGTCAGCCCCCTTTGGAAGAACTTTCCCTACAGCCCACCTAGTAACTTCTGATGATACCTCCTTGGCCTGATTTAATCCAATGCACCAAAAATATTATCATTTCAACCAAAACCAATACAAACAAAGAATATGCCCCTAAATGAAATGGTGGGATCTAGTTTAATTTTTATCAATGGGAGACTTCCAGACCTCATTCCATGGTGATGGTTACATAGAACATCACACACCACCCTACACAGGCTTGGGTTGAAACGATACATAAATGAAAACATTAATGTTTTCATTCGTGTATCGTTTCAACCCAAGCACATGTACCCTAAAACTTAAAGTATAATAAAAATAAATAAATAAAATAAAATAACAAAAAAACTGTTTTCACAAAGACAGTTTTCAAAGCAACAAAGGACTTTGGGAAAAAAAAAATCCTTTGGTTGTTCCAAGTGTATAGAACATCAGATAACAATAATGTCAATTTTCCACAGAGAAACCAAGTATGTCATTTAAATGCTTCCAGAATTAAACATTTGATGTGTATGTTGGATGAGGAGGCGAGAGGATTGGATAGGGTGGTGGGAAGTCTGAGTTTTGGTCTCCCTTCTCTCACTAACTAGCTGTGTGGCTTTCACTAAACAACTCCAGCCCCTTAACCTCGCTAGCTCAGTTTTATCATCTGTAAAATGAAAGGATTGGTCTCGATCAGTGCTGTCCAATAAAAATATTATTTGAGCCACCTGTATAATTTTAAGATTTTTAGTAGCCATGTTAAAAAAGCAAAAGGAAACAAGTAAGATCAATATATTTTATTTAATCCAATGCACCAAAAATATTATCATTTCAACACAAAACAAATAAAATTATTGAGAAAGTATTTTACATTTTTTTGCACTAAGTCTTTGAATGCTGTGTATAATTGACCCTTCCAGCACATCTCAGATTGGACTGGCGCAGTGTCAGGTGCTCAGCAGCTGCACACCGCTCCTGGCTACTGTTTTGAATGGTGCTGCCCTCCAGAGCTCCAAGGTTTCTTCCAGTCCTGACCCTTGAGGATTGTCAACTTTTTTTCTTGACTCAGCTTTGAGTGTCTTGGCCTCTTTTTCCATCCCCCAACCTGGGGCTTACTTCTCTTCAGGCATGGGGTGAAGAGATCAAAACCCTGAGGGACACCCCCACCCCATCATTTCTTTCTGCACTGTCTGCTCTTTGTCCTGTGCTTTCTTGATTTGGAATCAGTTCCCTCGCTTTTTCTCAGGCTGAGATCCCTCCCAGCTTGCCTTATCTCTGCCTAGTCCCTGAGGTAACGCATGTGCAGCCTCCCGTTCCTGCTTTGTCTAGGCAGTTTCATGTTCTCTTAATTTTGCATTCCATTGCCTTTAAAATCTTCAACCAATAAAAATGTAATAATATACATTTTTTTCTTTCATTACAAAAGACGTGCTCATTGTGAAACAATTGGGAAATATAGGAGCTTATAAAGAATAATATAAAAATCACTCATAATCCACTCACTCCAACCCAACCACTGCTAATGTTTTGATGTGCTTATCTCTGGTCTTTTTCTAAGCATTACATATACATGTAAATGTTTTAAATTTCTTTTTCTGGAGATTTTACAGAATACCTAGTTTTCAATTCTATTTCTTTCACTTTTCATTATACTGTGAGCATTATAACAATATCATTAAGTATTGTTTGAAAACATGATTTGTAATTGCTAATGGCTGAGGTTCAGGGAGAGATTTTGATGCTATTATGTCACTGTTAAGCTAGGGACTTAGATAAAGTTAGTATCTGCCCTGCTTCTCATTCCTCCTTATGGAAGAGCTCTTGACCAATGTAAAGAGCAATAGCCAAGTGTGAAATAAAGAACTACCTTATTAACAGCTCAGCAAGCACTGGAGACCGGCACGTTTGCATTTCCACGCTCATTGGTCTAGGTGAGGCTTCCTGGGCCCCATCCCTGGAATCTAAGATGAGCTGGGCTTGTGGAGAAACCTTGGGTTTGACTTTTCTACTTGGCTCGGACTGGCTTTGGCAAATTAATTAGCCGCTCTGGGTATGTCCTTATCTGTAAAGTGGTAATTATAATAGTGCTTACCTCATAGGTCTGTTGTGCAAATTAAATGAGAGAGACATATAAAGTGCTTATCATAGTTCCTGGCAGATAGTAAATGATCCATAAATGTTAGTTTTACCATTTTCCTATTTTTGGACACTTAAGTGGTTTAATTTTTTTTTACTATTATAAATTAATCAATTTATCAGTAACAAATATTTATTGAGTAGTTACTACTGGCCAAATTTTTTTTTTAAATACTAGAAATTACAGGGATAACCAAGACCAGACAGGTGTCTGATCTCATGGAATTTAAATTTTAATGGGGAGACATGATCAATAAGCAGGGTAAGTTTGGATATGGAAAATGCTATCAATCACATACAACAAGATGATGCCCTGAGCTTCAGGTAGGGTGGGCAGCGAGGAGCTTTCTGAGTTAGGTGATGTGTGGATGTGTGAGCAGACATCTGAATGACAAGGGGGAGATCTGGGGAAGAGCAGGTTAAAGACCTTGAAGTGGAAGTGAACTTGAGGAGTTCAATCAAAATTCAGAAGCAGGGAGTGCAGGGGAGATGGTGTGGTGGGAGGAGCTACGGGAGGTGGGCAGGAGCCACCTGGTCAGGGAACACTTTGGAGCTCAGGGTGAGGACTGTGGACTTCATTGCAAGGTATGATAGACATGCAATGGAGGCTTCTGTGCAGCGGAGGGATGCTGACTCAGTGGTGTGCTGGAGCGGGCTCATGGGGGCTTCTGAGAGCCTCTTGGCACGTCTCTTCCCACCTCCTTATTCAGTGAAATCATGTTGATAAGTGGCTTGATCTGGGTTGCAGACAGTTACAGATTCTCGATTTATCAGGACACAATCTGATCAACCCATTGTAAGTGAAAAATATCATCAGTCAAAACTGCATTTAACACCCTCATAAACCCATCCTAAAGTCAAAAGGTCATAAGTCGAACCATCATAAGCCCAGGACTGTCTATATTTGTAACACAGGAGTTTGTAGCAGATGCTACTCTTCCCCTAGAGAGCCGGTTGTTAAATGTTTACCAGCACACCACTGGAACAAACTAATCTAGGTTTTAAAAATTTCTCTTTGCCTGTGCTTTGTGAAGAATGAATTACAGGGAGGCAATATGCAGTTTTGACTGTAGTTTTGAGAATTTCCTTAGGATAAATTATTGGAAGTGGAATTACTACAGAAAATTATCTAATTCCTCCCACTACTGAAAATATTCATCAGTTTATACCTCCACTAGCAGCAAGGTACCATTTCCTTGTACTCTTGCTCAAACTTAGCTTTAGCCACCCACATAGAATGTTCCTTCTATCTAGAACTTTGCATTCTGTTCTCTATGTGTAGCTGATTATTTATTTATTTATTTTTTAATCCTTCAGGTCTGGTCTCACATCTCTCTTCTCAGAGGACTTTCCTGACCACTCTATTTCATTGTAATTATTTATTTGCCAGAACCATGGCCATTTATTTATGTCTAGGGCAGGGTCTGCCACATAGTAGGCTCCCAATATATATTATTGAATGAATGAATGCATCTGGATAGCTTTCTGCATTCTCAAATTGATACTAATACAGTCAAAGGAGTTCCTTTGCTTGGAATGTCTAGGATTGGCTTTTTTCAGCTTAATGATATTTCTGGAGTTGAGGTATATTAAGTCCAAAAAGAGTTCGATAATTGATAACAAAATACTGTGCAATAACCTAACATTATAACAAGATATTTTGCAGTAAAATGCAGCTTTAAAACATCTGTTATCCAAGTGAAGTGATGACTCACAGATTCAGAGAAAATATTTCCAAACCATACATCTGATAAGGAGTTAATATTAAAAATATATAAGGAACTCAAATGACTTAAGAGCAAGAAAACAAATAATCCTATTAAAAAATGGGCAGGGGACCTGAACAGACATTTCTCAAAAGAAGACATACAGATGGCCAACAGATCCATGAAAAGATGTTCAACATCACTAATCATCAGGGAAATGCAAATTGAAAACACAGTGAGATATCAGTTCACACCTGTTAGAATGGCTATAATAAGAGACAAACAATGAATGTTGGTGAAAATGTAGAGAAAAGGAAACTCTTATGTATTGTTGGTAGAATGTAAATTGATACAGCCATATGGAAAACAGTATGGCAGTTCCTTAAAAGCTAAAAACAGAACTACCATATGATCAAGTAGTCTCACTTCTGGGTATATATCCAAAGGAGATAAATCAATATTTTGAAGAGATGTCCACACTCCCATGTTCATTGTCTCATTATTCACAATAGCAAAGATATGCAAGCAAGCTAAGTGTCTATCAATGGGTTAAAGGATTAAGAAAATATGGTGTGTATACACAATGAAATACTTTCAGCCTTAGAAAGAAGAAAATTGTCATTTGTGACAACATGGGTGAACCAGGAGCATATTATGTTAAGTGAAGTAAACAGGCACTGAAATGCCAGTATCATATGAGCTCACTTATATGTGGAACCAAAAAAAGCTGAACTCAGACATAGAGAGTACAACGATGGTTACAGAGGCTGGGGAAGAGGGGGGTGGATGAGAAAGGCGTGAGGTTGTTCAAAGGGTACAACATTCTAGTTAGACAGGAGGAATGTGTTTTAGAGATATGTTGCACAGCATGGTTGCTATAGTTAATAATAGCAGATTGCGTATTCCAAAATTGCGAAAAGAGTAGATTTTAAATGTTCTCACCACAAATAAGTATATGAGGTGATGGATATGTTAATTAGCTTGATTTTATCATGTAAAATCTACAATGTAAATATATATGAAAATCACATTAAACCCCATAAATATATACAATTATGTCAATTAAAATGAATTGAAATAATAGAAAACCCCCAAAAGAGCATGTTATCCATTAAAACATGAGAAACCAAGAGCCGTCAATAACTGCATGTTTCTAGTGAGACTACAGCAATTTCTCTGTGCACTTGCCAGAGGCTTCTCTGACATGTGGTCACCCTGGAGCCCATGCAACACCCTCTTATTGCCACAGGCTTCTGTGCTCACTGCATGGCCAATATGTGTAGACTAACTTCTGACAGTTTTATATTCTCTTTTAAAATTTTCCACATTTACTGTTGATCTCATTCTTTCTTTTTTCTGCACTATAAATTTCTCCAGCTCTACTAGATCATCCCACCAGTGTAAAAACATGCAATAGAATGTCACATATAAGAACAAAACACAAGAATCCTTGCCACCTCATACCCCTCTTTATTCTCGGTCCCATTTCTCTGCTCTCCTGCATAGCAAAACTTCTCAGAAAAGTGGCGAATGTTGTCCCCACTTTCTCATCTCCTGCCCCTCCTAATCACTCTAACAGGTGTCTGCTCACAAAAACTTCTCTTGTTCAGGTCATTAGTGATGTCCACGATCCTAAGTCCCATGGTTCTTTCTCTGTCTTTATTTGATTTGACTTCTCAGAGTACTTGATGCTCTCATTCTTGAAGCATTTGCTTCTCTGGCTTTTGTGGTAGCATGCTGTTCTAGTTTTCCTGTTTCACTGGCTGTCCTTTTCCAGTCTCTGTTGCTGGTTCTTGCTCCTCTGCTATACCCCTGATGTAGGTGTGCCCCAGGGCTGGGTTCTGGGCCCTCTTCTCTTCTCTGTCTATGCTCACTCCCAAGATCTCACCCACTTTTGTAGGTTTACATAAATTCACATGTAAATGACTCCCACATTTATAGATTCAGACTTCTTCTCTCCTCTGAGCTCCTGAGGCTGAAATCCAGCTGCTCCCTTGACATCTTAACTCAGGTGTCTAATGAGAGTCTTCAACTGAACAGGTCCAAGGAACTTTTGACTTATGCCATCCTCCAGTCTATTCCTCCTCATGTCTTCTTTTCCCCACAAATGACACTACCATCTATGGTGTGGCTCCAATTCCAGATTATACTAAAAAGTTAAGGGAGGTGTGCAGTGAGAATGGTGGCCATACTCCTTTGGGGTGCTGTCACCAGGACCAGTCTTGAGTCCAGTTCAGCCCTCCTTGTTTAGTAACATATGTCTCAGAACATGATATGCACAGCCAGTTCCACCCAACACTTTCACTTCCAGCCCCTTTTCTTAGGAGTTTTGGTCTCTTAATGGCTCTAGAAGCAGAGGAACTGAAGGCTAGAGTTGGCAAAAGTATTCTTTGTACTTCCAAAATTATATTCATGCAAGAGAAGTTGACTTCCTGGTTTTCTGGGTAGTACAATCCCTGGGTCCATATGATGTGGAGCTGGAATTGTGGATGGGGAATGGTGCATTTATGGAAATTCTTTCAGGGCAGTAGGTTTGTTTTGTTCCAATTCCATTCTCATTTTTAAAAATACCATTTGCTTTTGCCTTTTTTTTTTTTTAAATCATCAGGTGGGGAGTGGGAAAGTCTAAATCAAAGACTGTCATTCAGATGGTATTTTAGGCTAGAAATCCCCAATATAGAAATACAAATATAAACAATTAGGAGAAATTTATTTATACCCATGAGAATGGCAAAGTTCAGAAAGGTGGATCATACCACTCTTGTCACTGATGAGGGAGATGGAAATTTGCATGCGTACACTGGTGGGAGCATAACTGGTACGCATATTTTGGAAGAATCTAGTGAAGTGAAACATGTGCATGACCTATAACCCAGCAATCCCACTCTTGGGTATATATGTCCTAGATAAATTCTGAAAAGATGTGTACAAAGATTTCATTGTAGTATTTTACTTATGATAGCAGGGACTTAGAGGCAACCTAGATGCCCATTCCAAGGGAATAGATAGTTAAAGTGTGGTGGAGCATCTATAGGAGGGATATGCAGTGGAGAAGCAACAGCATAAACACATACAGCAACATGGTTAGATTTTCACAACAGTGTTGAGTAAAAAGCAATAGGAACTGGATGAGATTTATAACATATTATGACTTATATGTTAAGTTAAAAACATACCTACCAAACTTTTCCTATTTGATTTGGATATTTGAATATTAAAGTTTGTATGTTAAATATGTCAGAGATGGTACCCATGCTGGGGCAGGGGGTTGAAGGGGAAAAAAGCCCTGTAGCCTCTGGAGTCAATTCAGAGATACAGAATAATAATACGTCTAAAATTAAAGACAGAAATTTCAAATTTGAGATATTTTCCCTGTAAATTTTAGAAGGTTAGAGTTTCCCAAATGTAGTTTTTTTTTTTTTTTTTTTTTTTTTTTTTTTTTTTTTTTTTTAAGAGCTGCCTTTAAACCAAGGTTCATGCCCTGCTTGAGTAGGCTATGACTTTGTCTATGGCAGTTAGAGCTAGACTCTACCTCTTTTCTGCTCCCAAACTGCTCCGAGTTGCTTGTGGTGTGAAACCGGTATACACAATCAGTTGCCTTACTTTCTAGAGGATGAACCCCTGCAACTCAGTCATCCTGGTGTCCCCATCACCCAGCACAGTGACCAGCAGTGATCTGTACTTATTTGTCACCTTTAATTGCATCACTGTGTTTGTAGTCTTTTTGGTGTATGTGCTTGCCCTGGCAAGAGGCTCATCTGAGGCACTTCCCCACAAAAGGGCGAGCCTCTCCCACAGATACAGTATAATACTAACTTCCAAGAACATAACATGTCATATAGTCACAGGTATAAAAACATAAAATGGATTTTCCCGAGTGATGGCCAAATTTATCCCCACAGGGAGGCAGCATCTTTTCTACTTAAGAAGTACCTTTTGGGAGTGCTTTTCAAGTTAATCCAATCGCAAAAACATTGAATGCCTACTAAGTGCCAGGGGACGGAAGTCTAGGGGGCATTTCCATCAAGATGGCCAGAAGGCTCTAGATCGAGTGGTAAACAGAGCGTGGTACGTGGAGCACAATCCTTTCTGCAATAATAGTCATAATAGGAAATAATAAAGACTTACATTTATAGAATGCTTTAGACCTTTCAAAAGTACTTTCATGTCAATTATCTCAGTATGGTTTGGTGACCAAATCTCAGGCAGCACCTGTGATCAGGTAGATGTTTTCTTTGGAAAATGATCTCCAGCATTGGGCTATATATTTTTTAGGTTGCATGAGTGTGCGGGGGAAAGAGGCAATTGTCATATGCTTCCATAGAAGGAGATGAAGGAGCCAAGACTGGAAACTTTCCCATCCCTGGGAGTAAAACCTTACATCAGTGATACCCAATCCTGCTTATTGATGCCCCAGGGGTGTCTTGAAATTGTTCAAAGGAAATTAATTGTAATTCACTTCAATTTTCAAAATCCACAGATATGCTGCATAGCACAATGCTTCTGGGCAGGGGTGGCCCAGGGGAGGTGGACTGGAAGTTGTGTGTGTCAAAGAAGCTGTCAATCCACCAAAGAACAATAGCAAGCTGAAACTCCCCCAAATTTGGGGGAGTGATTAGTCTGCGTTTGCACCTGCAGGGTAGGCAGAGGCAGAAAGGGTTGATGTTGATTCCTGAAAAAGTTGAAATAGCTTCGTTGGTGACCAGAATGACATCATGCTCTCAACAGAGGATGCCCTGCCTGGGGCCACTGCTATTAAGACGCCCAGCCTGGCTGGACACCATGGCTCACTCCTGTAAACTCAGCACTTTGGGAGGCTGCAGTGGATCCAGGCTAGGGAAGACCTTGGATTGCCTGAGCCCAGGAGTTCGACACCAGCCTGGGCAACCTTGTGAGATCCCTGTCTCCACAAAAATTTTTTAAAAATTAGCTGGGTGTGGTGGCTCATGCCTATGATCCTATTCAGGAAGCTGAGGTGGAAGGATCACTTGAGCCTGGGAGGTCGAGGCTGCAGTGAGCCATGGTCATGCCATTGCACTCAAGCCTGGGTGACAGAGCGAGACGACCTTGTTTCAAAAAAAAAGGTGCCCAGCTCTTCCCAAAGTCTGGAAAAGCAGGCTTCCTGGCACCTAGGGGCTATATCAAATCTGTGTTCCACAGTGGATGGCAAGGCTTCATTTGATCCTTATCATTTTTAATTGGCTAAGTTAAGAATTCATTGCTTTTTTTTTTTGAGACAAAGTCCCACTCTGTCACCCAGGCTGGAGTGCAGTGGCGCGATCTCGGCTCACTGCAACCTCCACTTCCCGGGTTCAAGCAATTCTTCTGCCTCAGCCTCCAGAGTACCTGGGACCACAAGCGCCCACCACCACACCCAGCTATTTTTTGTATTTTTAGTAGAGACGAGGTTTCCCCATGTTGGTCAGGATGGTCTTGATCTCCTGACCTCGTGATCCGCCTGCCTCAGCCTCCCAAAGTGCTGGGATTACAGGCGTGAGCCACCGCGCCTGGCCCAATTCACTGCTTTTAACATTTGTTGATGCCAAGAAAGTGCTACTGGAAGAACACAGTGATTGGTCATTCTTTTTCTTTCCTACCCAGATTGGAAATTCCAAGTTTGCTCTGTCATCGCATCTGGTTAATGCAGACACTCGAATCACTGTGTGTTCTGGTACTCAGAACTTAAAAGCCATCATATGGGATATGGGAGACTCACTGACAACTGGGCCTCAAAGGAATTTATCAAGCGCCGCCTCTGCTTTTCTCTTCCTGCCTTGCTGGGTTTGCATGGGAGCTAGGATTTGCGGGCAGCTGTAAGTGTGTTTGGGCTGGAGGCAAACTCTTGTGTCTTCTTAGCCTGATTCTACATAGCATAGTAGGAAAGGGGCCAGAGAAAGTGGCTGGCAGTAAGAGAGCCTCTGTTTTGAGAATGTGAAGCAGCCTGGGAGAGAGTGAGGGAAGAAAGGAGGAGAGCCGAGAGTTAGAAAAGCCTTAATTCATTTCATCTGACAGCTCAGAGCCAGAAATTGCCAGGTCTACTCATTTGCAGGTTGTGTTGTCAACACAATCACAGCATTTTATAGCCCACATGGACCTTGGACTCTGGCTTGCCATGTAATAGGCTGCAAAAAGTAGCAGCTCTGCTTCCCATCTCACTGGGGGCATGGGGAGAGGAGGATTTGGTTTAGGGAGGAAGGGTGGAGGTGTGAAGGGCACAGGTATGAGGGGCATAGGTATGAGAGACTCAAGTGTGGGGGGCACAGGTATGGGGGCATAAGTATGAGGGACACAGGTGTGAAGGGCACAGATATAAGGGACATAAGAATGAGGGACACAGGTGTGAAGGGCACAGGTGTGAGGGGCACAGGTGTGAAGGGCACAGGTATGAGGGACACAGGTGTGAGGTGCACAGGTGTGAAGGGCACAGGTATGAGGGACACAGGTGTGAAAGGAACAGGTATGAGGGGCATAAGTATGAGGGACACAGGTGTGCAGGGCACAAGTGTGAGGGGCACAGGTATGAGGGACACACGTGTGAGGGGCACAGGTGTGAGGGACACAGGTATGAGGGACACAGGTATGGGGGCACACGTATGAGGGGCACAGGTGTGAGGGACACAGATGTGAAAGGCACAGGTATGGGGGCACAGGTATGAAGAGCACAGGTATGAGGGACACAGGTGTGAGGGGCACAGGTGTGAAGGGCACAGGTATGAGGGACACAGGTATGAGGGAGACAGGTATGAAGGACACAGGTATGAGGGTCAAAGGTATGAGGGAGACAGGTGTGAGGGGCACAGGTGTGAAGGGCACAGGTATGAGGGACAGGTGTGAGGGACACAGGTGTGAAGGGCACAGGTGTAAGGGGCACAGGTGCGGGGGAACATGTGTGAAGGGTACAGGTATAAGGGGCACAGGTATGAAGGGAATGGATGTGGGGGACACAGGTGTGAAGGGCACAGATGTGAAGGACACAGAGCTTCATCTTTGCTCCTCATTTTGTTCTTGCGCCTTCTCTTTCCAGCTGTTACAGAAGTGCATTCCAGTGGGCCACCTCCCCACTTCTTCTGTTGGGGGCAGGCCAACACAGCCTATTGCCCAGATGGCAGGGTCTCAAAACGGCCTCCCAGTGACCTGGTTCTATAATATCCTAGAAGGAGTTGGAGGACATGACCATGTCCTGGTTCTTTGTGTTCAGATAAACTCAAAGGCCCTCAATTCCAAGCCTTTCCACATCCTGTCCCTTTCTTCCTTCCATTCCCCAGAAGACAGTGATTGGTGGGTCAATGGGCTCCACAGGTGATGTTCCACCCCATGGGAGAGAGAGCATCTTAGTGCAGCTGTGCCCACTGTCCCATACATGGGCTGCTCCCTCTGCAGGAAGTCTATCTCTGCAGACCAGCCTTGCTGTCAGGAGCACCCTGGTCACCCAGCCTCTCTGGCTTATTGTGCAGGAGGGGCAGAATTCTAAACCAAGGAGAAGAAAAGCCCAAATGGAGATAAGCTGGCCCAGTGCAGAGGGGCAGCATAACTTAGTAGGAAGCACTAGGCTAGAGTTCAAGTCCTGGCTCTGGCTTTGCAAACTGTGTACGTTTACACACACCACTTTACTCTTTTATCCTCAATTTCTTTCTCTGCAAACTATAGGAAAAAATCTCTACTTTCTCTATTTCACAGAACTAATATAAAAATATGTGAAAACACTATGCAAAATATGAAATACCAGATGAAAGTAAGGTGGTGGACAGAACTGTACAGCCTCAGGCTTCTCAACCAAAGATCCAGGTCCATTCCTCCAGTAGATGTTTGACACGAACTCCATTGTCTCAATTTCAACCTCATACTTCATGGTTTCTTTGTCTCTCCCTGGGTTTTCCCCATGGCGATAAGAGAGATCAGAAAATGTGCTCTCTCTTTGTGTCTGAGATATTGGAGATGACTAAGAAAATATCTTAAATGTATTTTGATGCCTGGTATTCTAAAACAAAGCCTGCTGCTGAGGAAAAGTACAAAGGGTGGTGCAGATATAAAAGGAGGCAGATAGCCTGCTGCAGGCAGGACCACAGTCTTATCACCCCACTACACAGCTATAAAGACACACAGGTTCTGAGGTGGCATGTCCTGCAGCAACTGTATAAGGCAGGGCTTCTTATCCCTGTTTTACAGATAAGATAATACTGAGGCTTTGTGAGCAGACAGAGGTCTCTCCAATGGTGAGGCCAGGATTTGATCCCAGGTCCATCAAACTCCAGGATCCATTCTCTTCCCCCTGCAGCACAATAAATGTGATTATGCATAGAATGTACATGTGACAGCTGTCATCCTGCATCTGCCTCATAGCAGGACTTAGTGCTTTGATGAATCCTCAAAATAATCTAGTTTCACAGTACACTGATGAGAAATGGAGCTTTTACTGAAGATTTTCTGGGGCCAGATGAGGAAGACATTTTGCATTAAACATCATCTAAACAAACTCCCTTTGATTCCTTGAATTCATTCTTAACATCTCTGTTCTTCTTTCTAATGCTTCTCTCTCAGCTCCACTTCCAGGATTGGTGCATCTATTTTTTCACACTCTTTTGCTTTGACCCCTTGGTATCTCCTCCATTGTTCCAAGTAATTCATTTCCCTCCCTCAGCATAGGCAGGGTGGCGGTGGCGGAGCAAAAGCCCTGCAGTTAGTTGACCTGCCTTCCTTTGATAGCAATCCAGTGAGCATCTGGGTTATTCTGGCATGTCCCCGGGTGGGGCTGACCAAAGCATTCACTCAACAGAGCAGGTGTCCTCCAAGGCTAAGGTGGACTGTGCTATTAAAAAAAAATAAGATTTTTGTTTATATTGTGTCATGTGGGAGAGAATGGAGAAGGAGAGGTAAAAGAGAGGGCGTAAGATACTGGAACTGCTATGGGGGGAAAGGGAGGAGGGAATTGATAGGGGGCATTAAAAGTTGAATTACAGGACTTGGTGATTATCTGGAGAAGCAGAGAAAGGAAAGAGAAGGGAGGACTCCCAGGTACTTGACTACAGCAGCAGGGTAGATTAAGATGGAGAATTCTGGAAGAAAAATGGATTTGAGATGGGTGAGAAGAAGAATAGTTTGGGGAAGATAATTTATTTTCTGAATGTAGGGCTTCCTTGCTATCTACTTGGGACCCTGCCCCTCCTGTCTGACCCCAGCAGATGCACTTTTTGCTTTAGTTTTAGGTCATCTGCTGATTCATCTGCTGATTCAGGCCAGCACCAGCTGGGGAGATGGGAGCAGCCAGCAAGCTCAGGAGCTCAGAACGTGATTCCCCAGCTCACCGCCATGATGAGTGCTCCGTAGACAACTGACTCTGTTTGGAGTCCCCTGGGGTTGCTCCCACCTCTGGGGTCTCCTCTTCCATTTTTCCCAGCAGTGGTTCCTGTCTCTTCTCTCTCTGTAAATTTGTTTGTATTGACTTCTGATCTTTCAGAAATTTCTCACATCTCTGGTTCACTGATGGCATTCTAGTTTTCCAGTACTAGTTTTAGATATGTTCCTAAACAAAACACAACAAAATGGAGGAAAAGAAAGAGAGATATGTACTGAGCCTACTTTCTTGATCAACTCTTCTATACTTACTTGTTTTCATCTCTCATTCCCCTTCATGACTTTGAATTTCTTAAGGGCAGGAATCCCTTTGTTTCTGAGCACTAATCAATTCTCCTTTTCCATGCACTGGGGAACTTAGTATTTAGGAAATTCTGTGGCTACTTCTTTTGTAATTGAAAACAAAGATAAAAATACAATACATAATCTTCCAATTCAAGATTTGTTTTTTCATGTATTTCCAAGTCAACACTATTCCTGAGTGCCTCTTCTGTGTTTAGCATGAATTTAAGCAAATGTGTGGAAAAGTGGAAAACTTGAACATACCAGATGACCCTGCTATTCCCCATGCTTCTGACCCTGGGTTTCAGGGCTGGAGAGGATGAAGGATGGGAAGTGAGGATGAAGGATGGAAGCGATTCTCTGGCCTGGAGGAAGTGCCTTGTGTAGCTGGCTGATTGGTAGGTGAGCTTCTGTCAGTCCTCCCCAACTTCATGTCTTTTCTGCATACTTGTCTTGTAATTGGCATTACACCAGCAGTATGAGGTACAACAGGTGATGTAGCACACAAAGGCCTTGCCCTCAATGAACTGGGTGGATCAGCCTGACACAGAGGCAGCAGTTGGGGAGCATTCTAAGTTAAGAGTTAAAAATTGTAGCTCTTGACAGATCTGGTCTCAAGCTCACCTCACTTGCTAAATTAGTGATTCATGCAGTAAGATCATTCAGATTCCAAAAAGAGAGGCATCAGTATGGGGAGAGCATCTTTGCACCTTTGAACGTGGCTCCAGAATTTCCACTGGTTCAAAAGAATCCCCAGCAACCCCAGTCTCAGGAGATAATTGCTCTTAACAGCGCACCACACTGGGCACCCTAGCACTCATGGACAGCAGAGGAATGTAAGGGTGAATACATATTGTTTTTTCTGCAAATGACTGTCACTCATTCATCTTGGAGCCCACCTGACAACTTGCTTTCCGGGTAAAATAGCATCATTTTTTCTAGGCTGGCTTCCTCTATGCTCACAGCTCCCTAGCAGGGTGACCTCAGATGTCTGGGGCAGTCTTAGGTACCTTACCAGACTGTGGTGTTCTTTGGGAGGACTTCCAGGACTGGGAGAGGATGTGGCAGGGGCCATTGTTCTGGAGTCTCCCAATATCTGTGAGGTCATCACAGGGGTGCTATCCTGCCCTTGCAGCACAGCTTAGATTTTGCCTTGGCCTGTAATAAAGATGAAGTAAATCCCTGCCAAAGGTCCCAGGCTTGCTTGGTGCCAAGGGTTTCATTCTGAGCACGTCAGCATACAGTCGGCCTAATGGATAAAGCTATTATAGATTATCTAATTAATACAGCAGACTGCTGTTTCATTACAGGGGCTGTGGACTCTGTCAGTGCACAATGCTTAGAGGTACTGCCATCAGTTTCTTGTTCCTGGCGTTGAGGTGGCTAATGTACTATATGAAGATTCAGAGGCATTTAAAAAGATGATCAAATGCCATGCTGAATTCATGTTTACAGCTTCTTGGCTTGGGCTCTCGAAATCTAGAAGTCCTTGGGACTGAAAGCTAAGAATTTGTCTTTGTTCAAATGCTGTCTGCTCAATCCCATTATTGCCTTCCAGCACATGCCCTCGGACACTCTCGTATCTTGTTGTCTGGTTGTAGAGCAGATTTTCACATGCTGGGAGACATCATGAAATGTGCCATTTGTTTCACTGAGAAAGCTCTTCTGGTGGCTGGTGGGGCTGTGGCACCTACTAGATCACTGTGTTATTTCCAGATCCTGTGTTTGGTGTAAATGGTACCTGATTTGTTTCCTATCTTTAAATTACAGTATTCTTAGGAGTGCTGTTCTTTTGAACTGCACCTGTTGGACTCTTTCTTAATCCCCGAAGAATCTGGGCCATTGTTTTTTAACCTTGTAATATTATCCTTCACTGCAGGGTGATTTGGTAAGGTTGCATTTCCAAGGTTCTTACATTCTTCCCAAATGTACCTCATTGCACAAGCTGCTACCAGGAGAAAAGGGTGCCTGGATTAGTCTCAGGGTTCAAATATCCAGCATATCAAGTTTTCTCTTAGGAATAGTTAACTGAGTAAAAGAAAACCTGCTTGTTATTCTATTTTGGGATTTCCTCCCCCCCCATAAAAATATAACTGTATTTAAAAGTTAAATCTAGACTGGGCATGGTGGCTCATGCCTTCAATCCCAGAGCTTTGGGAGGCCAAGGTGGGAGGATCACTTGAGGCTAGGAATTTGAGACCAGCTGGGCAACATAGCAAGACTTCATCTCTAAAAAAAAAAAAAAAAAAAAAAAATTAGCCAGGTGTGGTGGTGTGCCTGTAGTCCCAGTTATCCAGGAGCCTGGGGTGGGAGGATGGCTTGAGCCCAGGAGTTCAAGGCTGCAGTGAGATGTGATTGTACCTCTGTACTCCAACTTGGGCAACAGAGTGAGACCATCTCTTAAAAAGAAAAAAAAAAAAGCAGTTAAATCTATGTATAAATAGTAAAGCGTTTTAGTTTTTCTGTTACTGCCTTTACAAATGACCACAAATTTAGTAGTTTGAAAAACTACAAATTTATTATCTTACAGTTCTGTAAAGCAGAGACCTGGTATGGGCCTCCCCAGGCTAAAATTGAGGTGTGGGCAGACTGTGTTCCTTTCTGGAGGCTCTCAGGGAGAATGTGTTTCCCGCTCCTTCTGGCTGTTGGCAGAAGTCAAGTCTTGTGGCTGTAGGATCGCAGTCTCCTTCCCTTGCTGGCTGTAACCTAAGGGCTCTTTCATGCTTCTGGAAGCTGCCGCATTCCTTGGCTTGTGGCCTCTTCTCTCCATCTTCAAAGCTAGTAATAGCAGGTGGGGTCTTTCTCATGCTCTATCTTTTGAACTCACTCTTTTCTCTTCATCTCTGCTTTTAAGAGCTGGTGTGATTAGATAAGAGATTATGTAATTAGTCAGACCATGATAATGCATGATAAATCTCTTCATTTTAAGGTCAGCTGATTAGCAACCTCAATGCCATCTGCAATCTTAGTTCCCATAATTTACAGGTTCTGGGGATTATGATGTAGACATCTTTGAGGGGGACATTATTCTGTGGACCACGTATAATTTCTTCATAAACAAAATACATGTAATTTAAATTCTAGAGGTTACAATGGGGAGGAGGTAAATTAGCTTTTTTTGAGCACCTACTCTATGCCAAACCTCATGCTAGACCTGCACATGCATCCCCTCATTCTAACATCTCAACAACCAGATGAGATAAATACTATCCTTGTTTGATGATGAGTTAACTGAGGTTTAGAGAAATTAACTAACTTTCCTGAAGTCCAAAAGCTGGTAAACGTAGGAGTCAGGACGCAAGCTCAGGTGGCTAAGATTCCAAATCTGAATGTTGCTCTTTCCACCACATCATATTGTTTCTCCTGGGATCTCAACTAAGAGCCTCAGAAGTAATCACTTGTTTAAATGTACGTGTTTCCTCTAGGTTCGTTATAGTCTCTTTGAAGTCTGAGTTTGACGTAGATAGATTACTCATTTCCCCTACTCCAGCCTCTGATAAGCAGCAGACCAATTGTTTACTACCACAACCTGGGAAAAGAGAGACAACTGATAAAGTGAAGAGACTTTGTCTCAAGGCCTTTGGTGGGGCTGAGCTCTAAGTCAACTAAGTGGCTTAAAGTGGAACCAGGCATCTTATCCCTGCAGGGCCTCCCCTGGGTGTGACAGGTGGAGGGCATACCAGTCGGAAAGCTGGTCCAAGCCTCCTCTGTCCTGCTCATCTCAGCTGCCTGGGACTCTGCAGAGAGGCTGCCTTTGGTCAATTCAAGCTGCTCTGGCCAGCACGGTTGACTGGCACAGAATGGCCTGCAGTGGCTGTGCCAGCTCATTCATAACGGGAGGAGCTGTGCAGAGAAAGACCTTCCAGGAATTGAGGGTGCAAGGAGATAGGATGGGGCAGATATGAGTGGCAGGTTTGGTGGGGCCATTGGCAGGGCCACATCTGGAGGCCTCCCATTCTGTGAAACACCCCAGCAGTGTGTTAATTGATTTATTTTGAGTGCAGTTTGTTTGGATGCGGGTAGACTATTGATGCTGTGGCACTTTGGAAGCTCACATTTCCAAGCCAGAGATACTTCATTTGTGTCTGAATGAGAAAAATCTCAAGATACATGCCGTTCCATCCCTGAGATGCCTGCCACAGTACCAACTCATGGAGGCTGCAGTTACTTCAGTCTCATAGACACATATATGTGTGCTCACGTACACATTTTTAAATAATGTGATCAGCTTATGTCCTGCTTCAGTATTCTTGGTCTTTTCTTCCAGTTTGGGTACTGCTCTGACAGGCTGGCAGCACACCACAATTCTGTCTTTGCACATTGATTGACTTGACTCTGACATATCAGGATTGCAAGCTGCTAACTTGCTTTTAGGCCCTGGCTCCTGAGGAGTTTATAATGTCATTGGGATCTCTTCTCCCCCTTAGCTTCTGCATTGAGAGTCAGAAGTGTGCATGAAGTGGTGTTGGCTTCTTTCTGTTTGTATCCAGGAGGGTGAGAGGCCCCAGGAGAGCAGACAACTGGGGCTTCTTTCTGTTGCACAGCCAATGCCTACCCACAGACCACCTTATGTGAAGGTGCTAGGCTGTGAGTTCCTTTGTTTTATTTCAGGAAACATTGATTAAACATCTATTTTGGATATTCAAAGACAAAAAATGACCAACTTATTTCTCAATTAAAATGGCAAATGCAATATAGTGTTATCATTGCTATGGGGGGTGGGTGGGAAATATAAGGTATTATAGGGGCACAGGGGCACATAGGCACATAGGAGGGTGCCTATATTAGTCTGTTTTCACACTGCTATAAAGACATACCTGAGAATGGGTAATTTATGAAGAAAAGAGGTTTAATTGACTCACAGTTCTGCAGGCTGTACAGGAAGCATGGCTGGGGAGGTCTCAGGAAACTTACAATCATGGTGGAAAGCGAAGGAGAAGCCAGCATGTCTTATGTGGCTGGAACAGGAGGAAGAGAGAGAGCAAAGGAGGAAGGGCTACACACTTTCGAACAACCAGATTTCATGAGAATTCATTATCACAAGAATAGCAAGGGGGAAATCTGCCTCCATGGTCTAACCTCCTCCCACCAGGTCCCCTCCCCCAGAATTGGGGATTACAATTCAATATGAGATTTGGGTGGGGACACAGAGCCAAACCATATCAGTGAGTGCCCAACTCCATCTTGGTAGTGGATAGTCAGGAAAAGCTTCCTTTAAGAACTGACATACAAGCTAAACCTAAAAACAAAGCAGAGATTTTCAGGTGAAGAGGGATTGTGTGTGTGTGTGTGTGTGTGTGTGCAGAGAGGGTTCAAGAAGAAGGAAAGACAAGTTCTAGGCAGAATAGATGGCATGGGAAAACACCCAGAGGCCAAAGGTAATTTGGCAATTGAGAGAATTAGAAACCGAGATTATGGGTGGTTTTTAGCGCGCAGTAATATCATGGATGGAGGTATGGGGAGAGATTAGATTAGCAGGAACTAAAAAACGAGATAATAATATATAGGCCAGGTGCAGAAATTTGTGCTTTAACCTTAGGGAAATGCAGAGCTACTGAACAGTTGTAGAATAGTTTCATGATCAAATTTGGCTTTAAAGGAGATGATTTTAGCTGTGATACAAAGAACGGCTTGGAGGAGGCAGGACCAGCATCAGGGAGACCCACTGCAGTGGTCTTAGGTGATAAGAGCAGTAGCCTGACCTAAGGACTAGAATGGAGAAAGCAGGTGAATCTGAAAGATATTTAGGAATTGAAAAGAGTAGGACTTGGTGACTGAAGAATAGAGTTGAGGGAGAGGAGGTGGCAATAAGAATACCCCTATTTCTGGCTTAGGCAACTGGATGGTGATAGTGGAGCCATTGATGGCTACAGAGACAGAGAAGGCAGCACAAGTGTGGAGGCATGGGGTGGAAAGATGAGAGCTGTATGGGCATGTGGAGGTACAGAAATACCTCTGTGCTATTGACGAATAGTTGGCCCTTAGCAGGTACTCATATATTTTCTTCCACTGCCTCGCTCACCCTAACTAACCCAGTCCCTAGGGCATTCTCAAGATCTAGAAATGGAACAGTTACCATGTGACACAGCAGGAGGTCTTCTATTCTGACTGGTTAGTGCCCTTGCCATACCAGATCAATATTTTTAACATCCCTCCTGTGGAGACAGTTCCTGTGGTAGGGTTCCTGTGGCAGTTGGTTGTAAAAAGACAAAAGCTGAGGAGAAAGAGGTTATAGCCAGCCAGGCACAGTGGCTCACACCTCTAATCACAGCATTTTGGGAGGGCGAGGTGGGTGGATCACCTAAGGTCAGGAGTTCGAGACCAGCCGGGCCAACATGGTGAAACCCCATCTCTACTAAAAATACAAAATTAGCTGGGCATGGTGGCGCATGCCTGTAGTCCCAGCTACTTGGGAGGCTGAGGCAGGAGGATTCACTTGAATCTGGGAGGCAGAGGTTGCAGTGAGCCGAGATCATGCCACTGCACTCCAGTCTGGGCAACAAGAGCGAAACTCAGTCTCAAAAAACAAAACAAAACAAAACAAAACAAAATAAAGTCATAGCTAGCAATGTTCTATTTGAGAGTCACCACCTAAAGGGTAAAGCCTTTGAGTGGATGAAAGTCTTCAGGAAGAGTGTAGCAAGAAGGAAGAAAGGGCCGAGGGCTAAGGAATTTGGACTTTACCCTACAAGAAGTGGGGAGCCAATAATGTATTTTAAGCAGGGGCATGAGGCAACTGGTGAAGCCTACAAGACTAAAGGGAGTGCCAGAGATGTCCGACAAGGTTGCTGCCCTCAATGAACTAATTGGGGTAGGTGAGATAAATGTCTCTTGGAAAGTAATGGTCATGCCGGGTGTGATTATTAAGTAGCAGGTGTGTAGCAGAGAGAGTAAGGGGGCTAATTGTTTCCCACAAAATAACATGGAGCCCCTGTGGTTAGGGCCAGATGAGGGCTTAGTCAATCAATTTGCCTTTGTGGTAATCCTCAATAGAAGAGACTGCTCCTTGGGTGAGAAGACAAATAGACTTTTGAGTTCCCTTTAAAGGCTAGACACTTGGATAAGTAGGAAGGGTTCTTAATAAAACGGAATGCCTTTTATGGGACTTTGCAGTTTACAAAGCCCTTTGATGTCTGCTACCTCATTTCATTCTTTTAACAAGTAAGTTAGAGGACATTGCAGAGATAAGGAACTGAGGCCCAGAGACGTTAGAAGTTAATTAATAAGTTATGGACCCAGTCTTCATTTTTGGGTCTTTAGATCCAAAGTTTGATTTTTTCACACTTCTCCAGTGGTTTGCAAACTGTGTTCCTTGGAGCCCTTCAGGGATGCCTTAGACTTGCAGGTGATGGGGAGGGGGGATGGGAAGCATTCAGGGAGCAGGGATTCTGCTCCCAGAGCCCTACCTCAGCCAGGGCTCTCAGGAATTTTCCAGTTTTCTATGTCAGCCTTTTTTGGAAGGTTTCCCCCAAGGAAGCATTTCCCAATGTGGAAAACCTACTCTATCCTGTCTTCAAGGCTATCTCTAGGTAGGCCTGTCCCTAAACCCTCCTCCAAAGTTGGTGTGAATTCCTGTGCTTAATGACATACAAGATCTAGCAAAACACTTCTTTTCTTTTCTTTTTTTTTTTTTTCACTTCTTCTTTTCTAACCCTAGCTCTTCAGCTCCAGCTCCACCCTCTTCCCTCTGGATCTTGTTCTAGGTTGTGCTGGTGGTTCTTCTCAGTACAATGTCTGTTTCGTTTCTGCCCCAACACCCTACCACCTTTTTCTAGATTCCTGGCACTCCAGACACTGGAAGAAGGAGTATAAAAATTTACCAGCTTGGATCCTTTCCCAGACATGCATTGTTGCTGACCCTGTGACCATCAGCTGGACAGTTTTAGTGTCTTCAAATCTTGATGGACTTGTATTTGGACACTTTGTGGCAGTGTTTTTCTGAAACCAGTGCATCTCAAGTATTTGGATCTAATAATTCCTTTGTTCTCAGAAATTGTACCTCATTAAAACAATCCTTTGTCCATTAAGTTACTTTTTTTAAAGGCTACAGTTTGCCTGGATGTATCCAGTAGGCATGAGTTAGAGATTAAAGACAAAGGGCCCAGGGGCAAAGGAAATCATTTTATTTCCTAATCATACAGTGACATTAGAAGTTAATATTTCTGTAGTTTCCCTTGCTGAGAACTGCATAGAATTTAGTGATAACTTCCTGACTCACAAATTGTGAAACCTAGGCCTAAGCCTTTCTCCTTTTCTTAAATATTTATTGAGCACCTACAGTATAGGTGCAAAGCTTAGCTCTAGGCTCTGTAAAGGATACAAAGATTTTAACAAACAGTTTCTGCCTTCAAGGGAGTTAATGGTCCCAGCATGTGCCTAAGTAATACAAAGAGGAGGCAGGAAGGGGTGGATGGAGTAAGTGCTGAGGGTGGCCTGAAAATGGAAGTAATCAGTTTATTTCAGGGTTCCAAATGAGAGCATTAGTATTATGCTAAGTAACTTCTCTTTTATATCCTGCTCCAGAAGTGTAGGGGTTGGTGGCAGAACCCCACTGTGGACAGAGGCCCAAAAGCCAACTGGACAGAAGGTCTAGCAAGGAGAGCTGACCCTGGTAAATCTAGTCCCAGCTGCTGGTGTGGTTGATGATAGAGAGCTGTGGGCTCTAGAGGAATTCTGGTGCTGAGACAACCTCAGATATTTCAGTTATATGCTTTGCAAAACCTGTTTGATTGCCAGTAGCTCTTGAGCCCTTAGTCCCTGATAGGCTGGTCACCCACCAGATCCACAGTAGGGAGAACACAGGCTCTGCAGCCAGAGACTGGGTTTAGGTTACTGCTCTCTTTCTCACTTTACTGTGTTGGTTGCGTAACTTCTCTTGCCTCAGGGTTCTCACAGTGCAGAGGAGAAATGATAGCTACCTTGATGGGTGGTTGAGAGGGTGGGAGAGAGTGTAGGGAAAGAGCTTGGCATACAGTAGACACTCATTAGATAGTACCTCATTACTTTTGTTATGAATCCAAGGGCTTCATGGTGGGATCAAGGACCACAGCTGTGGTGGCCTAGCACAGATGTTGCATTTTACTCTTGTGAGTGGTCAGGAAAGCTATGCTGTATGGTGGAGTGAGGGTGTAGAGATCAGGCCCCCATCCCCACCTCCCCCTACCCACCAGAGCCTCCAGGGGACCTTGGACAAGACTCTTAACCTTCTCTGTACATTATTACTATTCAAACACTGATAAAATGGAAGTGAAAAATCACAACCTTCTGAATTGAAAGGGACCTTCCAATACAATCTACAACAGGTGTATTTATTAGAAGAGACAGTTGAGGCTTAGACAAGGTGAAATGAAGCTCCAAAGGCAAATCAGGCTGTGGCCCTGTCTTAACTCCCAGTATAATGCTCCCTTTCACATAGTTGCTACCCAGGTAGGTGGTGGCTTGAGAGTTTGGGAGCATTCATGAACTATTGCATCTGAGGTGCGTTTGGCTGGACCACCCATATCACAGACAAATCCGTTTTTATTAGCATCATTCAAGGTTCATAGCATAAAGGCAGCAAGAAATGGTAGAGGAAATGTGCTGTCTTCCCCCTAAACCAGTTTTAATTTCTTAACTCCCTCCTGCCCCTTGGTTTCTCTAAGTATTTTCCTGCTCTGACCTGATATTCATTCACTTTGTATTTATTCCATGTGTACTAGGCTTTGCGTACTAGGACTTCCCAGACAAGACATGCAAAGTTGAAAGGTTGGATAAACAATATAGGAAAAAACAAAAGTGAACAAAAATGCAAAGCACTATATGATTAAATGTCAAATGAGAAATCTATGCCTGTGGTTCCCAAATGCTAATTTATGGATTTGTACCTGTTGATGATAACATTTTTATCAGTTTTCTGTGAAATGAGAAAAATAGGGCAAGGTGTGATTATTTCATAAGGCTAAATTTATTTAATAGGATTTTCTGAGATTATATCTTTTCAACATTTTAGTGCCAAAATGCCCTTTCTTTTATGAAATGTTGGAGCATAAATAGTGGTGGTTGAAAGCCCATACTTAAAAAAATAGAAAGTTGGCCACATTATATTGGTTTCTTTTGAAATTTGGCTCATCCTTGAAATCTAAAACTAAGACAACCACTGGTGAGCACAGAAGTCCAGAGTGAAGGGGAGGAGCAATTTTTGAGGAGTGGAGTGCTCAGGGAGAGCTCCAAGGACAAGGACAAACATTGATAAGGAATTGAAGGATGAGAGGATTCAATAATGTGGAGAGGTTTGGGGAGGCTTCCTCTTGAGGGGATAATGTGAGAAGAGCCTTGGGAGCAAGTGTGGAGGGTCTGTTCAGGGCAATAGGGAGAAAAGTTTGGATGCCTTGTCTTTTTACCTGCTGTGCTCATAAAAAATTCACCCAGTTGTTACCACAGTAAAAGCTGATCTTTGGCTCCTTTCAATTAACCATGTCACTGTCCTGAACTACTTGCCCCAGTCACTGAATCAATGCCCCAGTTCACCTCGTATTCCAGAACTAGTCTTTCATTTGCTCAAGGCAAGGTCAAAAATAGGCATGCAAGAGCGTCTGATGCTCAGTAACTCAGCTCCAGTTCTGACTTCTTTTTTTTCATCCTTGACCATAATTTAGACTCATTAATGGGTTAGATGGTCTTTGCTCATTCTGGCCTCATTTCTGGGCCCTACACCCTAGACCATACCCTTGAATGTGTCCCCAGCTCCGTGAGGAGGACCCATGAGCAGTAGTGTGCCAAATGCATCACAGAAGGGACTTAGGGAATGGAAGAAGGCTCAACAGGATGCATTTACTGGGTGGAGAGGGAGGAACTGGTAGCCTATGACTGTGGGACTGAGGTTCGGATGGTTACCATTGACTAAAATGGGAAGACAGCCTGTCTGGAGGAGAAGAATTTGGTTTCAGGGATGTTGAGCCCAGGAATGGGAAGGGAGAACTGGTAAGAAATTGGAGGGAGGTGAAAGGAGGATGGAGGAGAAGGACCAGGTCCATTTGGAGTCGTGGTCAAGGACTTCTGGAGAGAGACTGCATCATTGCTGCAGGTACCAGTGAGTGAGGAGGAAACTGAAAAGAGTTCGGCCTCACAGGAAGGCTGGAAATTAGTGCAGGAGGGATGGGCAGATGAGCAGGAGGCTGGGGAGGTCACAGAGGACAAGATGAGAGAGTCCATTAACCTAGAGAGCATACATTTGTGTCTGTAGGGGGTACTCCTGCGTTCTGGATTAGGAGGAGTTGTGTTTCACTATGGGTGAAGAGCCCGAGGGTAAGGAGAGGCTGTGCCTGTTCTGCGAGCCTCCGTGTGATCTGAGGTATTCCCTTGGCACATACTCAGACACCCACCTCCTTTGCTTGGTGTCTTCAATCTTTCCATACCTCCTCCTCAGGGGGAAGAAGTCCTTGCTTCCAGTAACTGACTGGCTGCAAGGCATGGAGAGGGTTGGGGCCAAGGGAGCCATCTTTCTTTACACCTCCCTCTGGGGCTGCTAAGAGCAGTAGATCTATTTGAGCTTATTTATGTGCCTGGAGTTGAGAGCTCATATTTTGCTTATTCAACCAGCTTCCCACGCTGCCAGGAAGGCACTAAGCAGCAGAAATTCATGTTCACCCTCTCCTCTGTCTCCCTCTCTCTCACTCTCTCTTTGGTATTCTTTAACTCCAACGGGAACTAATATTTACCTGCAGTGTTAGCTGTGGGGCCGTGGGATGTGGCAGCTGGAGGTGGAGAAGACTTTTTTCTCCCTTCCTCCTCCACCTGTCTTTCCCTAGAGATTTGAAAAGGGAAAAATTGTAATTTTAATCTTTAAGACTGCCTGTTTGAGATTTCAGATGTTGCTGAGAAAAGTCAAGGGGTCTTGTGCTCACTTTTCTACTGAAAGATAAGTGTCGTAGTCTGTGAGCCTCTATAATAAAGTACCACAAAGCAGGTGGCTTGTAACAACAGAAATTTATTTTTTTATAGTTCTGGAGGCTGGGAAGTCCAAGATCAAGGCACTGGTAGATTCGGTGTCTGGCAAGGGCCCTCTGCCTGATGGATACCTTTCTTTCCACTGTCACCTTACATGGTGTAAGGGGCAAAGGATCTCTTTGGGGCCTCTTTTAAAATGGCACTAATCTCATTCATGAGGGCTCCACCCTTATGACCTAATCACTTCCCAAAGGCCCCACCTCCTAATACCATCCCCATGGGGGATTAGGATTTCAACATATGAATTTGGGGGAACATAAACATTCAGTCCATTAAAACAAGGAGGAAGATGAGATTGGTGGGCTTTTAGGACATGCTGTAGAGATGGGAGAAAATGTCAGCCAAGGAATACTGTCATATTGTTCCTTACAAGTGGAGTGACTCCAGTGTTGGAGACAAAAGGGCATGGATGACAGAGTCTAAGGCATTACTGTGACTGGTCTTACTTGGTGCCAGTCAGCTTGGACAACATCTGCAGGGAGAGCCCAGCAGATTTCATGTGCTAGGCACAGCAAGCAGGGCTGGCAGCCATAGCTTCCCCCTACCTGCAGGGAATGTGCATAGGGGCAAGGTCCCTCTGAGCCCACTGCCTGGTGCTGACTCAGCCCAAGTGCTTACCTGCTCACCAGTCAGGAGTTGAACATATAGATGAGGTTGAACAAATGTCTGAGGCCAGGAATAGGAGAAATGTCTCAGCTCAATGTGGTTTGCACATACAAAAAGAATAACTGGTGACTTTCTAAGACCTTGGTACATTCCCAGTATGGGACAGGATTGTTCCTCTCCCGGATGCTGGGGGAAGGGACAGGTGGGAGATGGGGCAGGGATGAAAAGGAGAACCTTGGGGCTGGGAGTGAGTGGGGATGTCAGCCCGCATGGATTCCACATGAGGTCTAACTCCATCTCTGTGTGTGAGCCAGCTCCCATAGCGGCTAGAGGCTCCTCCACTCACTTCTCCAGTGCCTTTTCCTGCCTTTCTAGCAGTTTTCCAGAAAGTCTGTTCCTGTTCTTCAAACTGCTCTTTTACGGGGTGTGTCATGATTTCTCATGCCCCAGTTTGTCCTGTTGTTGCCATGGTAGCTGGCTAGGGGTTGTCTCCATTTGGCTGGGGATGTCCTGCTGGCAGGCCATGGAGGCAGAAGAAGATATGGGTGACTTCAGGCTGGTGCTTCGGGGACTCCTGGTGTTACAGACCACCTCCTGGCTCCCCATTCCCACCGCTTTGCGTTTCCCACAATTTCCTATGCCCACCAAAAGGCGAAAACAGAGGAGGAAACGAGTGTAACATTTGCCTTTGTTACGGCCATTTCAGAAACAGCCTGGCAAGGCATAGACTGCCTCTTTCAAGATTGAGCTATGGCAGAACTAAGATGGGACCCTTGCCTGGGGAAGAACCACAAGGGAACACTTTTCCCATCAACACTTAGAAAGAGAAAAGAAGGCAGCAGACAGCAAGCCAGGATTTAGTTGTGAAAAGCCACTTCCAAGAAACATGAAGATATACTGAAGGCCCTTGACACCTATGAGCTAAGCATCCGGCAGCTGAGACTCTCCATGCCTATGAATATAGAAACTTTTGTATGAGCCCTTGACTGCACTTTTGTGAAGTTTCTTGTGATTTGGGCACATTGCATTATTGTTTGCCTTTCTATCTTTCACTTTGGTTTCTATCATATTTGATGGCTACTTTTCACAAGATACATTTTAAATCATTTATTTATCCATCCATCCATCCATCCATCCATCCATCCATCCACCCATCTATTTATTCAACAAATATTCAAGAAATAACCATTGATTACCTACTATATATTATGTACTGTTCCAACTATGGGGAGATAGCAGTGAACAATATTGACAGTCTCTGCTCTCAAGGAGCTTAGATTCATCTGAGATCGATCAATAGCAAATAGACAAGAAAATACAGGAGAGTAAAGAGTGGAAGATTAACCTGGGGTGATGTCACAGAGTGTGACTGGGTGGATGGTCCAGGAAGGCTCTGCAAAGGTAGCATGTGAGCTGAGATCTGACAGCCAGGAAGCAACCACTATGGGAGGATGGGGAAGAACATTCCCAGTACGGGGAACAACTAGCTTAATGCCCTAAGGCAGAAGCAAGATTGGTGTGTTTGAGAAACCTCAAGTAGGCCAGTTGAGATAGGTGAGCAGGCGAGCATCTGGGCTGAGTCAGCACCAGGCAGCAGGCTCTGAGGGAACTTGCCCTTTACACATGTTCAGGAAGGGAGAAGCTATGGCTCCCAGCCTTGCTTGTTGTGTCTAGCACATGAACTCTGTGAGGCTTCCTCTGTAGAAGTTGCCCACGCTGGCCAGTACCAAGTAAACCAGTCATAGTAATGCCTCAGACTCCATCATCCACGCCCTTTTGTCCCCAACACTGGAGTTACTCCACCTGTGACTGGAGTGATGGGGAAGGAGGTGGAAGATACAGTTAGAGGGTTAGTGTGCCAGACACCTTACCTGCACCACGTCACAGCCTTGTGGCCTCATCTGTTTCTGGGACTTTTGGCCGCTTGTTCAGGTTCCAGTTGTAACTGCAGTGACTGACCAACTCCATGCATGTAAAACCTGACAGCACTTCACCTCATGAAGGTGTACCTCCCACCTCTTACCCTGGAGCTTCCCTATTGACACTGACTCACGAGATGCACAGGACTCTCCTGGGCAACTTGAAGGTGGAGAGGAAATTAACTCCCTGAGTGATGAACATTTGATCAGTGAGAGATTGAGCAGATGAATTCTTCTCTGTCTTCTGATGGACTGTCCTGAGGCACAGTTGTCTTTTACCAATGGCCAGCTAGGTCATGCACCATCATATTGGCTCTCCCTCCTTGCCTGCCTTAGTTCCCTTTTCTTTCACTCCTGCTTCTTTGCGTTTGCATACCTTAATAAAGGCACCTGAACCCTTGCCTCAGGCTCTGCTTTCTGGGGGAACCCAGACTTAGACAGAGAGGCAGGCACCAGCTGATATAGGGCCTGGTAGGGCATGATAAGGAATTTACATTTCATTTTGAGAATTAGGGGAGGTCATTAGAGAATACTGAACTGGGGAATGATATGGTCTGTTAGACTTTTAAAAAAGCTGACTCTGGTTGCAGTTTGGAGAATAGATTGAAGGAAGGCAGGATGAGCACTGGGCAGGCTACTATCACAGTTCAGGGGAGAGATGGATTGTGGCATGAACGAGAGTGGGAGCAGTGGTGGTCATGAGCCTGTGTGTTGTGAAGGGCAACCATAAGACAAGGCTGTACTGAGAAGCATACTGGGTAGTGGGCCAGGAACAGGACCTACCCCTTTGCACAGCAGCTGTTATGGTTGAAATTCAAATATGTGGTTCAGCAAGACAACAAATTACAACCTACCAAGGACCTCCATCACCTGTTGAACAGAGAGACTTCAGCTGGGGAGAACTGAAGACCTTTACAGAGACCTCAGGACATTGTTATTCAGACCAATCCATGGAGTTCTCTCAGGAGGAAGGAGCTTGGGTTCAGCTCCTATTTAATCAGAGTAACTCTCTGCCTTCATCTGTTTAATTCATTTACACTTAGAGTAGTATTTCTTTTGCAGAAAGGGATGCATGGCTAAAAATGTACTACTGCTTCCATTAATGAAAATTAATTTAGTTTTTTTATTATTATTATACTTTAGGTTTTAGGGTACATGTGCACAATGTGCAGGTTTGTTACATATACATCCATGTGCCATGTTGTTTTGCTGCACCCATTAACTCGTCATTTAGCATTAGGTATGTCTCCTAATGCTGTCCCTCCCCCCTCCCCCCACCCCACAACAGTCCCCGGAATGTGATGTTCCCCTTCCTGTGTCCGTGAGTTCTCATTGTTCAATTCCCGCCTATGAGTGAGAACATGCGGTGTTTGGTTTTTTGTCCTTGCGATAGTTTACTGAGAATGATGTTTTCCACTTTCATCCATGTCCCTACAAAGGACATGAACTCATCATTTTTTATGGCTGCATAGTATTCCATGGTGTATATGTGCCACATTTTCTTAATCCAGTCTATCGTTGTTGGACATTTGGGTTGGTTCCAACTCTTTGCTATTGTGAATAGTGCCGCAATAAACATACGTGTGCATGTGTCTTTATAGCAGCATGATTTATAGTCCTTTGGGTATATACCCAGTAATGGGATGGCTGGGTCAAATGGTATTTCTAGTTCGAGATCCCTGAGGAATCGCCACACTGACTTCCACAATGGTTGAACTAGTTTACAGTCCCACCAACAGGGTAAAAGTGTTCTATTTCTCCACATCCTCTCCAGCACCTTTTGTTTCCTGATTTTTTAATGATGGCCATTCTAACTGGTGTGAGATGGTATCTCATTGTGGTTTTGATTTGCATTTCTCTGATGGCCAGTGATGATGAGCATTTTTTTCATGTGTTTTTTGGCTGCATAAATGTCTTCTTTTGAGAAGTGTCTGTTCATGTCCTTTGCCCACTTTTTGATGGGGTTGTTTGTTTTTTTCTTGTAAATTTGTTTGAGTTCATTGTAGATTCTGGATATCAGCCCTTTGTCAGATGAGTAGGTTGCAAAAATTTTCTCCCATTCTGTAGGTTGCCTGTTCACTCTAATGGTAGTTTCTTTTGCTGTGCAGAAGCTCTTTAGTTGAATTAGATCCCATTTGTCAATTTTGGCTTTTGTTGCCATTGCTTTTGGTGTTTTAGACATGAAGTCTTTGCCCACGCCTATGTCCTGAATGGTATTGCCTAGGTTTTCTTGTAGGATTTTAATGGTTTTAGGTCTAACATTTAAGTCTTTAATCCATCTTGAAATAATTTTTGTATAAGGTGTAAGGAAGGGATCCAGTTTCAGCTTTCTACATATGGCTAGCCAGTTTTCCCAGCACCATTTATTAAATAGGGAATCCTTTCCCCATTTCTTGTTTTTGTCAGGTTTGTCAAAGATCAGATAGTTGTAGATATGTGGCATCATTTCTGAGGGCTCTGTTCTGTTCCATTGATCTATGTCTCTGTTGTGGTACCAGTACCATGCTGTTTTGGTTACTGTAGCCTTGTAGTATAGTTTGAAGTCAGGTAGCGTGATGCCTCCAGCTTTGTTCTATTGGCTTAGGATTGACTTGGCGATGTGGGCTCTTTTTTGGTTCCATATGAACTTGAAAGTAGTTTTTTCCAATTCTGTGAAGAAAGTCATTGGTAGCTTGATGGGGATGGCATTGAATCTATAAATTACCTTGGGCAGTATGGCCATTTTCACGATATTGATTCTTCCAACCCATGAGCATGGAATGTTCTTCCATTTGTTTGTATCCTCTTTTATTTCATTGAGCAGTGGTTTGTAGTTCTCCTTGAAGAGGTCTTTCACATCTCTTGTAAGTTGGATTCCTAGGTATTTTATTCTCTTTGAAGCAATTGTGAATGGGAGTTCACTCATGATTTGGCTCTCTGTTTGTCTGCGATTGGTGTACAAGAATGCTTGTGATTTTTGTACGTTGGTTTTGTATCCTGAGACTTTGCTGAAGTTGCTAATCAGCTTAAGGAGATTTTGGGCTGAGACAGTGGGGTTTTCTAGATATACAATCATGTCATCTGCAAACAGGGACAATTTGACTTCCTCTTTTCCTAATTGAATACCCTTTATTTCCTTCTCCTGCCTGATTGCTCTGGCCAGAACTTCCAGCACTATGTTGAATAGGAGTGGTGAGAGAAGGCATCCGTGTCTTGTGCCAGTTTTCAGAAGGAATGCTTCCAGTTTTTGCCCATTCAGTATGATATTGGCTGTGGGTTTGTCATAGATAGCTCTTATTATTTTGAGATACATCCCATGAATACTTAATTTATTGAGAGTTTTTAGCATGAAGGGTTGTTGAATTTTCTCAAAGGCCTTTTCTGCATCTATCGAGATAATCATGTGGTTTTTGTCTTTGGTTCTGTTTATATGCTGGATTACATTTATTGATTTGCATATGTTGAACCAGCCTTGCATCCCAGGGATGAAGCCCACTTGATCATGGTGTATAAGCTTTTTGATGTGCTGCTGGATTCGGTTTGCCAGTATTTTATTGAGGATTTTTGCATCAATGTTCATCAAGGATATTGGTCTGAAATTCTCTTTTTTGGTTATGTCTCTGCCAGGCTTTGGTATCAGTAGGATGCTGGCTTCATAAAATGTATTAGGGAGGATTCCCTCTTTTTCTATCGATTGAAATAGTTTCAGAAGGAATGGTACCAGTTCCTCCTTGTACCTCTGGTAGAATTCGGCTGTGAATCCATCAGGTCCTGGACTCTTTTTGGTTGGTAAGCTATTGATTATTGCCACAATTTCAGAACCTGTTATTGGTCTATTCAGAGACTCAACTTCTTCCTGGTTTAGTCTTGGGAGGGTGTATTTGTCGAGGAATTTATCCATTTCTTCTAGATTTTCTAGTTTATTTGCATAGAGGTGTTTGTAGTATTCTATGATGGTAGATTGTATTTCTGTGGGATTGGTGGTGATATCCCCTTTTTCATTTTTTATTGCATCTATTTGATTCTTCTCTCTTTTCTTCTTTATTAGTCCTGCTAGCAGTCTATCAATTTTATTGATCTTTTCAAAAAACCAGCTCCTGGATTTATTAATTTTTTGAAGGGTTTTATGTGTCTCTATTTCCTTCAGTTCTGCTCTGATTTTAGTTATTTCTAGCCTTCTGCTAGCTTTTGAATGTGTTTGCTCTTGCTTTTCTAGTTCTTTTAATTGTGATGTTAGGGTGTCAATTTTGGATCTTTCCTGCTTTCTCTTGTGGGCATTTAGTGCTATAAATTTCCCTCACACACTGCTTTGAATGTGTCCCAGAGATTCTGGTATGTTGTGTCTTTGTTCTTGTTGGTTTCAAAGAACATCTTTATTTCTGCCTTCGTTTCATTATGTACCCAGTAGTCATTCAGGAGCAGGTTGTTCAGTTTCCATGTAGTTGAGCGGTTTTGAGTGAGTTTCTTAATCCTGAGTTCTAGTTTTATTGCACTGTGGTCTGAGAGACAGTTTATTATAATTTCTGTTCTTTTACATTTGCTGAGGAGAGCTTTACTTCCAACTATGTGGTCAATTTTGGAGTAGGTGTGGTGTGGTGCTGAAAAGAATGTATATTCTGTTGATTTGGGGTGGAGAGTTCTGTAGATGTCTATTGGGTCCACTTTGTGCAGAGCTGAGTTCAATTCCTGGATATCCTTGTTAACTTTCTGTCTCATTGATCTGTCTAATGTTGACAATGGGGTGTTAAAATCTCCCATTATTATTGTGTGGGAGTTTAAGTCCCTTTGTAGGTCACTCAGGACTTGCTTTATGAATCTAGGTGCTCCTGTGTTGGGTGCATATATATTTAGGATAGTTAGCTCTTCTTGTTGAATTGATCCCTTTACCATTATGTAATGGCCTTCTTTGTCTCTTTTGATCTTTGTTGGTTTAAAGTCTATTTTATCAGAGACTAAGATTGCAACCCCTGCCTTTTTTTGTTTTCCATTTGCTTGATAGATCTTCCTCCATCCCTTTATTTTGAGTCTATGTGTGTCTCTGCACGTGAGATGGGTTTCCTGAATACAGTACACTGATGGGTCCTGACTCCTTAACCAGTTTGCCAGTCTGTATCTTTTAATAGGAGCATTTAGCCCATTTACATTTAAAGTTAATATTGTTATGTGTGAATCTGATCCTGTCATTATGATGTTAGTTGGTTATTTTGTTCATTAGTTGATGCAGTTTCTTCCTAGCCTCGATGGTCTTTACAATTTGGTATGTTTTTGCAGGGGCTGGTACCGGTTGTTCCTTTCCATGTTTAGTGCTTCCTTCAGGAGCTCTTTTAGGGCAGGCCTGGTGGTGACAAAATCACTCAGCATTTGCTTGTCTGTAAAGTATTTTATTTCTCCTTCACTTATGAAGCTTAGTTTGTCTGGATATGAAATTCTGGGTTGAAAATTCTTTTCTTTAAGAATGTTGAATATCGGCCCCCACTCTCTTCTGGCTTGTAGAGTTTCTGCCAAGAGATCAGCTGTTAGGCTGATGGGCTTCCCTTTGTGGGTAACCTGACCTTTCTCTCTGGCTGCCCTTAACATTTTTTCCTTCATTTCAACTTTGGTGAATCTGACAATTATGTGTCTTGGAGTTGCTCTTCTCGAGGAGTATCTTTGTGGCGTTCTCTGTATTTCCTGAATCTGAATGTTGGCCTGCCTTGCTAGATTGGGGAAGTTCTCCTGGATAATATCTTGCAGAGTGTTTTCCAACTTGGTTCCATTCTCCCCGTCATTTTCAGGTACACCAATCAGACGTAGGTTTGGTCTTTTCACATAGTCCCAAATTTCTTGGAGGCTTTGTTTGTTTCTTTTTATTCTTTTTTCTCTAAACTTCCCTTCTCACTTCATTTCATTCATTTCATCTTCCATCAGTGATACCCTTTCTTCCAGTTGATCACATCGGCTACCGAGGCTTCTGCAATCTTTGCGTAGCTCTCGATACTTGGCTTTCAGCTCCATCAGCTCCTTTAAGCCCTTCTCTCCATTGGTTATTCTAGTTATCCATTCTTCTAATTTTTTTTCAGTTTTTAACTTCTTTGCTATTGTTTTGAATTTCCTCCCGTAGCTCAGAGTAGTTTGATCATCTGAAGCCTTCTTCTCTCAACTCGTCAAAGTCATCCTCTGTCCAGCTTTGTTCCGTTGCTGGTGAGGAACTGCGTTCCTTTGGAGGAGGAGAGGTGCTCTGCTTTTTAGAGTTTCCAGTTTTTCTGCTCTGTTTTTTCCCCATCTTTGTGGTTTTATCTACTTTTGGTCTTTGATGATGGTGATGTACAGATGGGTTTTTGGTGTGGATGTCCTTTCTGTTTGTTAGTTTTCCTTCTACCAGACAGGACCCTCAGCTGCAGGTCTGTTGGAGTTTGCTAGAGGTCCACTCCAGACCCTGTTTGGCTGGGTATCAGTAGCAGTGGCGCAGAACAGCCGATTTTCGTGAGACCACAAATTCAGCTGTCTTATAGTTCCTCTGGAAGTTTTGTCTCAGAGGAGAACCTGGCTGAGTGAGGTGTCAGTCTGTCCCTACTGGGGGGTGCCTCCCAGTTAGGCTGCTCGGGGGTCAGGAACCCACTTTAGGAGGCAGTCTGTCTGTTCTCAGATCTCCAGCTGCGTGCTGGGAGAACCACTACTCTCTTCAAAGCTGTCAGTCAGACAGGGACATTGAAGTCTGCAGAGGTTCCTGCTGAATTTTTGTTTGTCTGTGCCCTGCCCCCAGAGGTGGAGCCTACAGAGGCAGGCAGGCCTCCTTGAGCTGTGGTGGGCTCCACCCAGTTTGAGCTTCCTGGCTGCTTTGTTTACCTAAGCAAGCCTGGACAATGGTGGGGGCCCCTCCCCCAGCCTCGCTGCCGCCTTGCAGCTTGATCTCAGACTGCTATGCTAGCAATCAGCGAGACTCTGTGGGCATAGGACCCTCCGAGCCAGGTGCGGGACACAATCTCCTAGTGTGCTGTTTTCCAGGCCCGTTATAAAAGCGCAGTATTAGGGTGGGACTGACCCGATATTCCAGGTGCCATCTGTTACCCCTTTCTTTGACTAGGAAAGGGAACTCCCTGACCCCTTGCACTTCCTGAGTGAGGCAATGCCTCGCCCTGCTTTGGCTTGCGCACAGTGCGCTGCACCAACTGTCCTGCACCCACTGTTTGGCACTCCCTAGTGAGATGAAACTGGTACCTCAAACAGAAATGCAGAAATCACCCGTCTTCTGTGTCGCTCAGGCTGGGAGCTGTAGACTGGAGCTGTTCCTATTCGGCCATCTTGGCTGCACCCCCCAATTTAGTTTAATAAGATGAGTCTGAATCTTGGATTCTGCCAGCCCTGAGTTTGAATTCTAGTTTGACCTGTTTCTAGGTATGTGGCCTCTAAGTTTCTCATCTGCAATATGGGAATTAATAACACTAACTTCCTGAAATTGTGAGAGTTAAATGATTTGGGTGTATAAAATATCTGATACATGCTCTTTATACCCTCTTTACTCCACTCATAATAAATAAATCCTGTGGGAAGCTGAAGTATGGTGGGGATTGAATTGAGATGGGTGCAACCTTAGCCCTCACCTGGTAGACTTCCTTCCAGAGTTTAACCTGGAGATACTGGAGTTTGTGCCATTAAGGGAGGTAACAGATCATTACAAAACATTCCTCTGGAGTTATTCAGGAGACTAGAACTGAGCCCTCTCTTTTGAGAGGGTCAAAACGGTATCCGTTTATGAATGACTATGATAGTACCCCTGTGAGATAGTTTAAAATAAGTGTTGGGCCAGGCACAGTGGCTCACGCCTGTAATCCCAGCACTTTGGGAGGCCGAGCCTGGCAGATCACGAGGTCAGGAGATCGAGAACATCCTGGCTAACACGGTGAAACCCCGTCTCTACTAAAAATACAAAAAATTAGCTGGGCATGGTGGCAGGCGCCTGTAGTACCAGCTACTCGGGAGGCTGAGGCAGGAGAATGGCATCAACCTGGGAGGCGGAGCTTACAGTGAGCCGAGATCGTGCCACTGCACTCCAGCCTGGGCGACAGAGCAAGACTCCATCTCAAAAAAAAAAAAAAGTGTTGTTCAATCCATTTTATAGATGAAAAGATTCTAATACTTCAGGCAGTTGTGCCTTCCCTCTGCAATCAAACTGTGGGGCATTTTTCCCCTTGATGCTGTCGTCTTCACTTGCTCAACTAAAAATAATACCAGCTCTTGCAGAATAAATCATCAATCTCTGAGGGTGGCTGATGTGAACAACTCATATGAATCTCAGGCCCATCTTAGATTTATTTTTGGGGGGAAATTACAAAAGTATTTTACATTTGTTATAGAAAATATAGAAAAGCATAAGGAAGAAAATGAAAATTATCCATAATGCCGTCATGTACAACTGATCATTAATAATGCATAAATATCCTTCTAGGCTTTTTTTCCCTACACATATACCTGTATGTACATTCACATACATACATATACCCACATACAGCTTATTATACTAATGGGGATTATAGTGTGCACATCTTGCTTTTGTAACCAGCTTTACTGATTAATAATATATTATGAACAGTGTCCTGTGTCATTAAATATAATTTTACCATGTGATTTTGAATAATTGCAAGAATTCTGTGATTCTTATGATTTGATAACAAGTTCCTTATTGTTTTTCACTTACTACAATACAAAAATATTGTAGTTTTTAATATTCAAATGAAACAATCCAATAACCAGTTTTATAAATGCATCTTCGTGTGCAAGTCTCATGATCTGATAAGGAGAAATTCCTAGGATTAGAATTATTGGGGCATAGGCTGTGCACATATTTATGACTCTTGAGAAGTATTGCCCTACCTCCCTCAGGAAAGGTTGTGCTAATTCCAACCTCACCCATAGTGAATGAGATTCCACTCATCTTTGCCAACTCTGGGTATTTCAATTAGTAAGAATATCTCTTCAACTTCTCCTAAACACTTAGTTTAACTATGATATATTTCAAACATTTGTATAGAAAACAAGAGACACCCATGTACCCACTACTAAGATTAAATACTTAATAATATTTGCCATATTTGCTTCATCCCTCTCCAATTTTCAAATAAATACAATGTTACAGATGCATTTTGTATGCTCATTCTTTGTTCCTTGCTCCAGAAGTCATCACTCCTCTGAAATTGTTATTTCATTATCATGTGCATTTTTATAATTTTACTACATATGCATTTATGAAAAAGTATGTATATGAATTTTTTGAGTTTTGAAGTTTTATTTATGTGACACATAGAATATGTCCTTTTGCAGCAAAATGAACATTTGTTTTTAAGATTTACCAGTATTATTACATGCATACTGAGTTCATTATTTCGCTTTCTGCATAGAACTCCATTGTATAAATAAATCACATGTTCTTAATTCGCTCCCTTTCTGAGGGGAGGCTAGGTTGCTATAGTTTTTTGTTATTACAGATAATATTAAAATGATCATCCTTGTCCATGTCTCTTGGGTGCATGTGTGAGATTTTCTCTGGGAAAGATACCTAAAGTGGAATCGCTGAGTTTAGGAATGCACATTTCCAACTTTTATTAGGTACAGTAGTTCCCCTTTATCTGCAGGGGATAAGACCCCCAGTGGATGCCCCAAACTGTGGATAGTACCAAATCTTATAAATCCTATATTTTTCCTACACATACATACCTATGATAAATTTTAATTTATAAATTAGACACAGGAAGAGATGAATAATCACTATTAATAAAACAGAACAATTATGCAATATACTCTAATGAAAGCTATTCACATAACTTATATGGGCTCTCTCTCCCTCTCTAAAATTTTCTTAATATTTTTGGGCTCTGACTGAGGGTAACAGAAAGTGAAACTGTGGATAAGGTGGGGACTACTATATTAACTAACACATTGCTTTCCAGAGTGAATGTGTCATTTCCACTCTGCATATCATATGCAGAACTCCCATTTCTATGTATCTTCAACGTCACTTGAGATGTTCAGAATTATTAAAGTGTGCCAATCTGATGGGTGTGAAATGGAATCCAATTATTGCATTAATTGCACTTTCCCTGATTACTAATGAAATTGAGCACTGAACATATGTTTGTTGGCCATTTGGATTTCCTCTTATGTGAATTGTAGATTCCTATCCTCTGCCCATATTTCTATTGGGTAGTAGGTGTTTTTCTTATGATTTCTGAGAATCCTTGTATATGTTCTAGATACAATTCGTGAGCTGTCAGTATCTTCTCCCCCACATGACTTGTCTTTTTCACTTTGTTTATGGTGCTTTTTGTCATACAGAGTTATTAATTTTAGTGTAGTAAAATGTATCTGCCTTTTTTTGATGATTTTTGTTCATCTTCTCTCCTTTAAAAATTCCTTCCACATACTGAGATAAAAAAGAAGTCATTTATATTTTTTAAATAACATTTTTTACAGTTTTGCATATCACATTTGGCTCTTTTAATCTATCTGGAATTAATTTTTGTGTATAGTGTGAGGTGGGCTCTAATTTTATCTATTTTTTCTCTGCTATGATTAGTGCTTTGACTCAATACCATTTAGTGAGTAGGCAATTCTTATCTGCTGTTTCTGGGTACTTTATTTTATTCCACTGGTCTATTTGTATATTCCTCTCACCCATGTCTCACTAATTTAGTTTTTATAACTTTGTAGTTTTGGCATATTAAGTGTCCCCAAATTGTCTTGGCTATTGGCTCTTTATTCATTGTATGATTTTTAGGATCACCTTGTCACATTTCACTAAAAAGATCAGATTTTAATTGAAATGGAATAAATGGATAGATTAACCTAAGGGAGGCTTGCCATATTTAAGCTAGCTTTTTTTTTTTTTTTTTTTACTTATTTCTTCTTATGTTTAGATCTTTCTTAAAGTCCCTCAAGAGAGGTGAACATTTTTCTTTACATCTTTGATTGGGTTTGTTTTTAGGTACCATACAGTTTTGTTGCTTTTGCATGGTGTCTTCTTATCATTATGTTTTCTGATTCTTTGTTTTAGGTGTACCAGAACTTGTACTTTTGTACACTGATTTCATGTCCACCATCCTTGTAGAATTCTCTTAATACTGTGAGTGGCTTTTTTTTTTTTTTGTAGGCAACTCTTATATTTTGGATGCAGGCAGCATCACCTGTGAGTAATGATAACTTTGTTTTTTCCTTTATAATCCATATGCCTTTTCTTTCTTTTTCCTTACTTATTACATTAACCAGTACTTCAAGTCCAATACTGAATAGAAAGAGTTTTAGTGGGTGTCCTAGACTAATACTTCACTTTACAGCTATGTCTTGACTTAGTCCGTGTTCCCTGTGAACACCACCTTACCTCTGACCATCCTGCCCACTTTACATGGCATCACTGGTTAGTAATTTAGTTCCTTTTTTGTGTATGTATTCATAAATTAGACATTATATATATAAATAAAATTGTCATTATATCCACTAATATCTTTTGCTCCTCACATCATTTTCTTGCAGACCATTCTTTTCTTCCATTAAAACTTCCTCCCTAAGAAATGTCTTATAGTACTTATTTCCCCTGTAAACTTGCAATTTTTCTGGAAAAGTCTTTATTTCGAGTCATAATTTAGCTATTTTCAACACTTGATGATATTATTCTATCACTTTCTGGCCTCTATTATTATAATTAATAATCTAATTGCTGCTTCTTGTAGGTAATCTATCTTTTCTCTCAGGATGTTTTAAGATTTTTTTCCTTCATATTTTTGGATCTTTTGATATTTCACTAGAATATGCGTGTATAGGTTGAATTTATTTTTATTTATCCTCCTTAGAATTCATTGAAATTCTTGACTTGGAGGATTTATATCTTTCATCAATACTAGAAAATTTATCCTACAGATCTTCAAATATTGTCTTTCTGCAGTCTCTATGATCTCTTTATAGAAGTCCCATTAGATATATTTGGGGTCTCTTCATTCTGTCTTCCATGTCTGTTAACTTTAATCATATTTTCTCTATTTTTATCTCCCTGGACTGTATACTGTGGAGTTTCCTCATATGTGTTTTCCTGTTTACTGCCATTCTCCTTAGTTATATATAATCTAATAGTTAACCTATCTATTGCCTTTAATTTCAATGATTATATATTTTATTACAATAAATTTTGTATTTGCCACTTTTTTAAATTATTTTTTTCATTTCATTGCATTCTATTATTTTATTTCTTTATATATCTTTTCTATTATTTCAAGTACTGGAGCTTTAATCTTCTTGTTCTTTGTATTAGCTAACTTTTCCTTATGCTGATTATTTCCTTGTGTGCTTCAAAAATTTTGATTGCGAGTCATGTTTAGTAGTGCTTGTTTTCCCCATGGAAATGCAGTGTACTCAGGATTGTGAGAATAGCCTAATAGAGTAGTTTTGTTTGGTTTTCTTACTTGACCCAGGGGTGTTATTT
This sequence comes from Symphalangus syndactylus, assembly GCF_028878055.3. Classification (NCBI taxonomy): domain Eukaryota; kingdom Metazoa; phylum Chordata; class Mammalia; order Primates; family Hylobatidae; genus Symphalangus; species Symphalangus syndactylus. The sequence continues at coordinate 41,330,493 of NC_072434.2, read as the reverse complement.
TCTTGGCCTAAGGGTTCCTGAATCCCACTGAACATGTAGTGTAAATTCAGCCCATAAATCCATGTCACATACAATCTTGAGTTTTGATTTCTCAGGGTTTTGCTTTTTCTCATTCACTCAGAAACAGAAGCTTCCTTGTTATCTATTTTTGCTGTAGAGTTGATTTTCATGCAGTTTATTTAACTGAAGGTACAGTTCTTTAAGGGTTATAGCTTAGCACAGAATCTTAGTTCCAACTTCTGTCCACATAAGGTCTAAAGACCTTATCACTTCTCTCGAGTGGACATTAAAACTTACCCATTAGGCTGGGCATGGTGGCTCATGCCTATAATCCCAGCACTTTGGGAGGCCAAGGCTGATGGATCACTTGAAGCCAGGAGTTTGAGAACAGCCTGGCCAACATGGCAAAACCATATTTCTACTAAAAATTAAAAAAAAATTAAGCCTTGTGTGGGTGGCATGTGCCTGTGGTCCGAGCTACTCGAGAGGCTGAGACATGAGCATCGCTTGAGCTTGGGAGGTGGAGGTTGCAGTGAGCCGAGATGGGGCCACTGTACTCGAGCTTGGGTGAAAGAGCGAGACTCTGTCTTAAAACAAAACAAAACAAAACAAAACAAAAAATAAAACCAAGCAAAGCAAAGCAAAACAAAACAAAACACATGAAAAACCCAACCCATTAAATCTTCTTTGTTACCAGGACTAGTTACTGCCTATGGGACAGCTGCAGTTTCAATTCACACGCTTCCTCCTTTGTATTTCAATTCCTCCTAGGGATTTCCTTTTATATCTTTCAAGTTTAGCAATATATCTTTTCAAATATATTTGAAAATATATTTCTGTACTTTATCAGTTTTTCTAGAAATGTGTAGCAAGAGATTTTCTTATTCTGCCATCTTTCTAGTACTGAATCCTTGAATGACTTTTACAAAGAGAATAAAATAGGAAAGCATAAAATAGTCCCTGGGAAATACACACAGTCTTCTAAGACTTGAAACTAGATGTTCCTAATGGAGAGGTTAGTAAGAGTGCCGGACACAGCATAGGGGAAGATTTGAGGAAGGAAGTGGGTGAGAAACAGCAGTGCATTAATGGGCAATTACTTACTGCCCCCTCAGATGGTATGTGAGTGCTTAGCTAATGGCAGTTCACTTAGAAAAGTGATCATTGGTAAGTCCTTACCAGCAGCTCCCAAAAATATCTTGCCTGAAGTGATCGAGCCTTTTTAGGAAACGAAAGATCAGATTCAGAAAGCAAGGAGATGGTTCTCAAATTCTAGTGAAGACAAATTCTAGAAGAAAAGCTTTCAAAGGGTGTTGTTGACCAGAGAAGCTGAAGGATTCAAGCTTTCCTGTAGCTTTAAAAATAAGAAGGGAAAGAAAACAGAAGGAAAAGCAGGGGATGAGGGTATACAGGGTTGAGTTGAAAGCATGAGTGTAGGAGTTTTCACTGCAGACATAGCTGATTTGAGGGGGAAACATTGTTTAGGGGGGCTTGTGATCACATTACTTAGTATCCAAAGTGTCAGGAGAAATCCTATTTATTTGAAATCTAGTTGATAAGCCTTAAGCTGATTATGTCGGGTTGAGGTCACTTTTTCTTTTCAGCTTGGGTTGTCCCTTCAGACTCTGCCGTCTCTTCAGTTTCATCTTAAGGCATGGAGCCCTGTGTAGGCCTGTGAGATCATCAGAAAACCAGAGGTGCGGCTCTGAGTTCACTCCAACTCTCAAAGGCTGTGAGTTACTAGATATGAGGGAGAAAATGAAAGTGCACATAGTGAGGCAAATGCATTCCACTGGGGTTCCTGCATTCCTGGTCATGGTGTTGATGAATCCTATGAGCTAGAGCAATCTATTTAATTATTTTACACCAGGAATCTCAACTGGGAGGTGATTTGGGCCCCAAAGGTCATTTAGCAATGTTTGGAAACATTTTTGATTGTCACACTGAGTGGGGGAAGTATATCTGGTGTCTAGTGGCTACAGGCCAGGGATGCTGCTGAATATCCTACAGTGCAAGGGCATCCTCTATAACAAAGAATTATCTGACTCAGAAATGCCAATAATGCTGAGCTTAAGACACCCTTCTCTACATGTCTTTTCTTATCTGTAACATGGAGGGGTTAGAAGAAGAGGTTGATGTGTGTGGCTAGATTAGGTTATTACCCATCTGTCTAACAGAGAGCACTTCAACCCACATCACATTTCTAGATACATGGAGGAAATGAAATTAGTTGAAAACGTTCCCCAATTTTCTACCAAAGAACAAAATATTGTACTCGAGATGTGAGCTTTGCAGGTTCACGGTGACCACTGTGTCTGCCTCCACGCACTGGGTCATTGGTCTTGTCATGTTAGGTTTTCGAGTTGCACTTGCACCTGTGAGGGGAGGGTTGAGGACGGGCTTCCTTGAGCTGAACTGATTGTCTCCAGAACGGTTTTATCAGTTGTAACTTCTCTCACAGCACCTTCCCAACATGGTGCAGATCCTAAGGAGTCCATGTCCTGCTTGTGTCCATTTGGCTTTGTTTATAGTTTCCATTCATTTATTTATGCATTTATTCATTCATTTAATAAACATGTATTCAGAGTCCACTAGACATAAGGCAGTGCATTAGTTACTATGGAGAATGCAAAGATGAATGAGCCAAGCCCCTTGCAGTATAGTGGGGAGCCAAGATGTGTACACCACAGTATATGAGTCAGGGTGACATAAAGTGCCAGCAGTACTCAGAGGAGAGAGAAATCACTTTTGTCATATGACCACAAATTGCTTCATAAGGGAGGTAGCATATGGGCTGGGCTTTTAAGTCTAAATAATTTTTTGGCAGGTGGCTATGGAAGAATGGGTAAGGAAGGGAGAAAGAAAATGAGAAATTATATGGAGGAGGACAATTACAAGGTGTTCTCAGGGAAGGGTGAACAGTCCTGCTTCATTGGAGCAGTAGTAGGAGATATTGCTAGGAGCATAATGGCAGGTAATAAGGACTTAGACTGGATGACATTTAAGTTTTCTTTCAACCCTAAGATAATAAGATCTTATGATTGGATAGTTATATTTGATAAGCACTAGAAAACTCATTCATTCATTCAACAACAAAAAATTTATTATTTTTTTGGACCAGATACTGTTATAGGCATTGGGGATACAACATTGTACAAGCGCTTCAATTTTATTGCACTGAAAGGTGAGATAGGGTCAGAGTTGAGCTGCGCAATGAATTTTTGTGGTAGAACCTGGAAGAGGAAGATGGATGAGGAGACTCTGCCCATCTCCTGAATGGAAGGTAGTATTGACTTGAGGGGTGGTGGTGCAAATGGAAAGGACAGGAAGACTGTGACAGTGGCATAGAGAGAAAAATGACAGGGCTTGGGGAATGCTTGTTGTGGGAGTTGGAGTCAAGGATGCAGCCAAAGTTTTGTGCCTGAGTTAGGGGGAGACTGCAATGCTGCAAACAGCATTAGAGACCTAGGAGGGAGCTGGTTCATAGACAAAGAGGATGAGTTTGCTTTTAAACAAGCTGATTCATGGTGCTGTCAGGCCATCCAGGTGGAGGTGCCCATTTGAGCCATGGAGAATATAGTACCAGACAAAAACAAAAACAAAAACAAACAAAAAACAGAGCCAAAGATAAAGGTTTGGAAGTCTTCTGGATATTAGCTTTAGTCGAAGCCATCCATATGGATGAGATCACCGAGAGAGTGCATACATAGTGAAGAGGGCAGAAACCGGGATCTGAGGAATGTTCACATTTGGGAGGCAGGAGAAGGAAAGGTGAAGAAGATGAAGGGGCAGTTAGGGAGGTAGAAGGAGAAGTTTGGAAATGCTCCTGAGGGAGGCAGGAAGAGGAAAGCCAGTTCATGCTGAGTCCCAATATATAAGAATGTGTGCACACCCTAATAGCCTCCAGGGAAACCGACTCTGGGGTGCAAAAATTCCCTGGAACATATTTAGCTGTAAAAGTGTTGAGCCACCTTATCATGTTATCACTTTTTAGTGCTTCAGCCAGAGGGTGAGGAGGGAGGGGGAGTGGAGGAGGCTTTCCAGTGAGTCATCCCTCCTGCATGTTAGGAGTTTTGGTTAAAAGATTTACAGAGAGAGAGAGTGAGTGAGAGAGAGAGAGAGAGAGAGAGAGCGTGAGAGAGAGAAAGAGAGCAAGAGAGAGAGAGAGAGAGAGCACGAGAGCGCACAAGTGAGCGTGAGCGAGCTGCTCGATTTATTTTAATTTTTTTTAGAGATGGAGTCTGTAATTTTTTTTTTTTTTTAGATGGGATCTCTGTCACCCAGGTTGGAGTGTAGTGCTGTGATCACAGCTCACTGCAGCCTTGAACTCCTGGGTTCAAGCATTCCTCCCATCTCAGCCTCCTGAGTAGCTGGGATTATAGGCATGTGCCAAAACACTCGGCTAATTTATTTTTATTTTTATTTTTTGTAGAGGCAGATTCTCTATGTTCTCTATTCTCTCCATGTTACCCAGGCTGATCTCAAACTCCTGGCTTTGAGTGATCCTCCCATCTCAGCTTCCCAAAGTGCTGGGATTACAGGCGTGAGCTGCCACATCTGGCCTTGATTTATTTTCTAATAGGTTCCTAGGGCACTGTGGCAACAATGCCTTTTCCCCTGAGAGGTATACAACCAAGGAGAGGACATTTGGGGACCTTCTATGATTGATTTTTGTCTGTGCCATCCTGTTCCCCATAGCCTTGATGGCCAAGTGGCTATGTGGGGATCTGTAGTTCACACAAAGCCTACAGTTCCCAGGTAAAGGGACTTTTTATCTCTTCACCTTTGGCCATGGCTTGGAGGAGGCTTTGTGCCTACTGCTTGGCTCTTATCAAGTCCTGAGTGACCCCCTGCTCTTCTACGTTAGGCCCTTGAAACTCTCTTCATCTAGTCTGAAGTTCCAGGCTACAGTTTCTCCTTCAGCTTGTCTCTTGCAATAAGGTTGTCTTGGTCTGTTTTTGCTCCTATAACAAAATACTCTCGAACGGGTAATTTATAAACAGCATAAACTTATTTCTCACAGTTACGGAGGCTGGGAAGTCAAAGATCAAAGTGCTGGCAGGTTAAATGTCTGTCGAGGACATGGTCCCTGCTTCCTTGAATGCTGCTTCCTCCAGAGTAAGCTGATGGCAGTATCCTCACATGGCAGACAGCTGACGGACAAAAAGGGCCTAGCTACTTCTCTCCAGCCCTTTTATAAAACACTAATCCCATCCATAAGATTAGCCCTGATGGCTTAATCATGTCCTAAAGACCTTACCTCTTAATACTTCTGCATTGAGGATTAAGTTTTAACATGAAATTTGAAGGTGATGCAAACATTCAAACCATAGCAAAGGGCAGTAGTAAGATGTAGTCTCTGGCATTTGGCAGGCCCAGGCTCCAAGTGTAGTTCTGTGTGATCTTAGTATAGGAACTTAGTTTCTCTGACCTTTAGTCGCCTTATCTGAGAAACGGTTGAAGCTAACCATACCTACATTGTAGGATTCTTGTGCAGATCAACGAGGCAACACATATATAGTGCTTCAGCCTTCCACAGATGTTGGTTACTGTTGCTGCTTTGAAGAGTTTCTTTGATTTTTTTAACTTAATACTCTTTTTTTTTTTTTTTTTTTTTTTTTTTGAGACGGAGTCTTTCTCTGTCCCCCAGGCTGGAGTGCAGTGGCGCGATCTCGGCTCACTGCAAGCTCCGCCTCCCGGGTTCATGCCATTCTCCTGCCTCAGCCTCTCCGAGTAGCTGGGACTACAGGCGCCCGCCACCACGCCCGGCTAATTTTTTGTATTTTTAGTAGAGACGGGGTTTCACCATGGTCTCGATCTCCTGACCTCGTGATCCGCCCGCCTCGGCCTCCCAAAGTGCTGGGATTACAGGCTTGAGCCACCGTGCCCGGCCAACTTAATACTCTTTCGGTTGAGTTGCTTTCAGAAATTCTTTCCCTTTTCTCCCAATGTTTTTCAATTAAGAAAAAAATGTAATTAATTTGAAGAAAATTATAACCTAACACCTCTTAGCCAACTTTTGTGCGGCTCTTTGGGCAAATAAAGGGCCTTGAATGCTTTGATTGTAGTGATATAATTCCCTTTTGGAAATAAGTTTTTTTTTACATCATCTATAATGCCTGGTGTCTGTCCCTGCAAATATAACAATAATACCACCCACAGTGGTGTGACACTCTGTGTTTACAAAGCATTTTCATACATATCATCTCAACAATCTCAGTATCATTCTGTAAACTGGGTCTGTCACCCTCAGTGAAAGTAATCCCTTTTCTGATATCATCACCTCGTAAAGGTGTCTGCACCCTCATGTTCATTGCAGCATTATTTACAATAACTAGGATAAGGAAAAAACGAAATGTTCATCGATGGATGGATAAAGAAAATGTGGCGTATGTAGACACACACACACAATGGATTGTTATTCTGCTGTAAAAAAGAAGTAGATCCTGCCATTTGCCCCAACATGGATAGACCTGGAGGACATTATGCTAAGTGAAATAGACACAGCATGATCTCACATATGTAGAATGAAAAAGGGAATGAAACAGTGGTTAGCACCAGTGGGTGGGGGGTGGGGACTGGAGGGTGAAGTAGGGAGATGTAGGTCAAAGTATACAAAGTAGGTATGTGGGATGAATGAGTCTAGAGATCTAATGTGGGGCATGTGGAATAAAATTAATAAAATTGTATTGTATTAGAGACTTGTGTTAAATAAGTAGATATCAGCTGCTCTTGTTACAAAAAAAGTAACTGTGAGATAATGGATGTTAATCTTCTTCACTGTAGTAACCATTTCACTAAAACTATGTGAGATAATGGATGTTAATCTTCTTCACTGTAGTAACCATTTCACTATCTATATGTATCCTATAACATCCTGTTGTAAATCTCAAATGTACACAATAAAATTTATTTTTTAAAAAAGGAAGTTGTCTTTTGACATCACCTATAATGCCTGGTATCTGTACCTGTAAATATAATAGTAATACCACCTACAGTGGCATGACACTGAGTTTACAAAGCATTTTAATACACATCATCTCTACAATCTCAACATCATTCTGTGAGCTGGGTCTTTCAGCCCCAGTGAGCTGGTGACTGTCTTCAGGTTTTAGATGCACACACGCGTGTGTGCGCACGCACTTGAGGTATTGCTTCTTTTAACACAAAAAGCTGAAGCTTCAAAGCAGGTGGGGTGTGGGTTAAACACCGTTCTAAATGGCAGGCCTGCTGTTCATGGGGAGGGAGAGTGGCCTGAAAGTTTAAAAATAACCTGAACATTATAGACTCCTGTGAATTCTACAGCCCAGAGCACTGTGAGTCTGTGGGTGTTTTACCTGCTGGAGTGCAGGCAGGAAAACACGTTGAGATGCAGGAGGATTTAAATTTGCTGAGTCCTTTAGTGGCATGGGCTGGCAGCAGAAGTATTTGTGAAAAAAAATTAAAGCCAGAACTAATGATTAGGATCAATGTTCCTGAATGGTAGGAACAGTGCTACCCTTCGATTTGCTGAACACAGCACTGTGTAATATTTGTATCCACGGTGCAGCAGACCCTTATTTTCTATGACTGAACAACTGTCCTTTCCCCCTTGCTCCCTTACCTCCCTTACTGACCTCTCCAGAGTTTGGCTGATAGCTTTTGCAGATAGCTACCTGAGGCTGACCTATCAGGGAGCTCAGGGTTGGGACATTTTGGATAGACTTAGCCATTCATTGCAAAACAAGTAAATGGTGTAAAACCATGCTCGTCATGCGTAAATTATGGCAATAGCATACCCTTTGAATTTTGAGAAGTTTTGAAGGGTTGAAATAATTTTTGAATTAGCACTCAGTTCTTGGTCTGACTCCTGTTGCTCTAGGATATTGCAGTGCCAAATGACAGCTGCAGTAGGAGCAGCGGGTTGGGCTACAAATATATCATCACATTTGGTTTATCAGTAGCTGCATGCGATTCAGAGAGCAGGTACTACTTTTGCCATTTTTGCATGTAAGGATGTAAACCCAACCAGGACTGAGGTGCAAGCTTCCTGGTGTTGTTTCCACCCTGATAGCTCATTTATTCTGAGGCCCTTCAGCACCATCTGTAGAGTCTGGATATATTCTTGCCTCTTGGAACTGTAGAATCATCATGAAATCTCTATTCTCTAGCTCAAATTTCTATTAATGATATCAGCGAGATGAATTAAAGTGGCTAAGATAATGGGTTTTGAAGTCAGGGTGACCTAGGATTGATCTTTTGCTATGTCACCCACCACCTATGTGACCATCAGGGAAGTTATTTAGTCCCTTTCAGTCTTGCTTCTCTTCCTGTAAAATGGGGTTTATAATAGCACTTACCACATGGGCTTATTCTGAGAAATAAGGAAAGTGAATCTAGTTAGCATGGAGCCTTGCACATAGTAAGTATTTAATACCTAGGACAAATCATATAAACAGCATCACCTATACTTTTCTTTGTAATTATTCTTTATTTGTTTGATCCATGTCCATTTTTCTTTTTTTTATAGCTCCAGAATTTGCAATATGAAAATAGAGATTATTTAAACAAAAGGAAAGTAGCATAACTGGAAACTTTGAATTATTCTATTAATACTTGACTACATATGGAAGAATATTATTGAAAAATATGATCCAGTGATGGGGTGGTTTTGTGAAAAAAATACAAGTCTTTAAAGGAAAAAGCTAAATCGTGAGTGCATGTATATGTGTGTATCCAAGGAGTTGGCTTGTCAGTGGTGTTAGGAGTATTTCAGAAATTCTCTCTTGATTGAGAATTACATTTCCACCTTTCCAATTTGTAAACGGCACATTAGGAATATTCAGAAACCTGCAAAAGCCTGTAATTCTTCACATTTGAATGTACTGTATTAAGCCTGTCTGAAAGCTTCCTGTAGCATGGGAAGATAACCTGCATGTTTGTACACTTGGCTGACAGAACTTAAGATCACATCAGAATTTTGTGCATGTCTTTGCAAACATTATGTGTCATTTTCATATGTAATTCTTCCTAAGGGAAATAGGCATGATGACATTTGCCTTTTTGTAAAGAAGAGATAGAACCAATTAATACGGTAGTTGATATGGGTTTTTTTGAAGCAGGACTTTATTATCTTATGTTTAATTTTCTATGGAAAGGGATCTGAAAATATTCTTTAGGTGGGGAGCTGTTTCCTTTTAATAACTGATTCCCCAGATCTTATTTCAACTCCATTTCGAAGAGCAAGAGATATTCCTCATAAGACAATGAACCCTATTGTTTAATGATTGATAAGATGGGGCTTGGGCAGTTAGTGTGCTGGGGAAGTTACCCCTGACTTAGAGGCACTTAATTTCCTATAAGAGAAGTAAGTACCCCTTTTTGATATATATTTATTCCTGTTTATATCATCTGGGTTGATGGCCACTCAACTCACAAGAAACAGCTGGGAACACCTGGCAGCAGAGAGAGGCTTCTAGTCAGAGCTAGAATGTGTTAGGGGAAGGGTAGCTCCTCAGACAGGGCCCAGATACCTGATTGATGCCCAAGCTCTTTTTCACCAATACCAGTTGCAGGAGATCCATGCATTCATTGACAATTTATTTTGCAAAGGCTTGCTATGAGGATAACATAATGCAGGCACTCTAGGTAATAAAACAAAGAGAAAGATATGTCCTCTACTCTTGAGAAGATTACACCATAGTTGAGGAGACAAGGCATACATAATTGAAAAACTGAATATGAATATAATGGCAAAGTTACAGTTATGACGATATCAGTGAGAAAACATAGTACTATGAAAGATACAGAAATTCTGTGAGTTTATAGGAGGTACAGGTCAGTGTTGGAGCAATTATGAAAGGCTTTGTGGGAGAGCAGAGTTGAACTGAACCATGCATAGAAGGATGCCTAGGAGTGGGAGAAGCAGAAAAGAGGAAGAGTGTTTTTGGGGCAGTGTGAAGCAGGTGCTGTGAGCAGGGCTTTGAGGCAGGAATGGGCATGACACGTTTATTTATGTACCTCATACTATGGTACGTGAGGAGATAGTGCTGGAAAGATAGGTTGAATTCTGATTGCCTTGAATTGTCAGGCTAAGGTGTTTGGCCATTTTATAGGCAGTGGGGAGCCACTGAAGTGATGACAATGTAACATGCATAGCAACTGGCATTTTGGGAGGGGGAGCTTGTTTTGAAGGATTTACAATAATGTCACTTTTACACATACTGAGTCTGGGGATGAGGGACAATCCACATGCAGCTACCCCTAACTTCACTGGACACCTGGGTCTGGAAATGAGGCGAAAGGTGAGGTCTAGGAGCTAGATGTGGTGTGGAGGGGGTAGTTGAAATGGCAGGTAAGGATATAATCTTGAAGGGAGAGAAGTCAGACAGAGGAGAGAAAGGGATTGGGGACAGACCCATGGGTGCTCCACAAGCGAGAGCAGTAAGAGGAGGAGAAGGAAACGGTGAGAAACTGGGAGATGTGGTGGCTGGGATGCCAAGAAGGATGACCTCTGAGGAGACGGGGAGGTCAGTGGTGTCAAATGCTGCAGAGTGGTCAAGTAGGAGGGTAAAAAAAGGACCATCAGGGGTTCAGTGGGAGTCTTAGAGCAATTTCTGTGGAGTGTAAGGGGCAGAGCTAGTAAATGGCCTGCCCAGGTGTATATTTCAAAACTGGCCTTAAGTCCATATCATATGGGAATGCCTTCTTCACTTTGATTATTTTATACTAGGTGGGTGTAACCAGCTGCTCAGTGTAGGAGAGAGTGGGAGAGAGAGGGTGTGGTGATGGACAGGTGGTGGCTTAATCTGCTGATGATTCCAACACAAAGGGTTCTTGGAGAGGCAAGATTGGTGGGTGCAGTGGAATCTTATTCTCTTCTCTGGGCCTTCAGGGCCCCCTAGGCTTGACTGCAGCTGTGAGCTGCATTTTCTGTTACTGCGGCATTATCTTCAAGAGTGAAATGTAGGGAGTGGATCAAGACCAGGCAAGACACGAATCCAACCAGGGCACCTTCTCCTAGGCACTGCCTCCTTTGGGCTAGCCCCTGACATGATACCTGACACGTGGAAGGTGCTCATTGCATGTCTGCTAAATGAACGAATCGGCCTGAGCCCACCCGGGCTGAATGAGCTTTGCAAGGTGTGGGCTGTGTTGTGTTTTCTGAGTCAAGAGGCCGTGGGGGTGGATGGATGGATGTGCTCCTGCCAGTTGTTCTCACCTTCTGCTCACCCCCATCAGTGGGAGCTGGGGTGCTGCTGAGTCCTCCTGCTGCACTTTGCCTTGGCTGAGTAGCAAGGTTGGGCCCTGAGGGTGGGAAGGGAGGTAGACAGTGATGGGCATGGGATCCTTTTCTGTCTGGGGCTAAACTCCGAATCTCCAAATCAACTTTCCCAATAAAGCTTAATATCTATTAGGGTAAGCATATTTTTGGCTTTTCTCTGGGCTGAAAAGTGACCTCATCTTATGGAAAAGAAAGGCTTAAAGTGGTAATGCTAATCTTCGTGATCTTAGATACACTGAAAGAAAATAAAAACGCTGATTGACTAATCAACCCCATGCATCTTGTGTACTACCCCCCTCCCCACCCCCCAAAACATCCTAAACACTCATGCTCCAGGCTGCTGCTCCATGCCTCCAATACACTAGCTCTTCAAAGAGATCTCTTTTGTATTCTTCCCTTTTCCGGATGCCTGCAATGGGAGGGGATGGCTCCCTGCTCTGTTCTCTCCCAGTACTCTCCTGTGGTGCACTCCACATCCTGCCTTGTATTCGAGCCCTTTGTGGGTATGTTTTCCCTTCTCCTCTTTTGAACTGTAAGTTTTTAGAGGCTATGACTGTGTCTAATTTATCTCTGAGCCCCAGAATCCCTGAGAACAATGTGTGGCACATCAAAGGGGATTAATGAGTATTTGTTAAATGGGTTTATGAATTCATGAATAAGTAAACAAACACACAGCTCTCTCAGGTATCATGGCCTTTGGGTATCCAGACACTGGTCTCTACTATTTTTTTTTTCCTTTTTTCCTCCATTCCTCTTTCTGACCTGATCTCAGGCACTTACATGTCTCTGCTCTTCTGTCCATCCCCCGCACAGCAGAGTGTGTTCATCCCTGGCTGCACTTCTGAAGTTGGCTTTCAGAAACAGAGTCTATAGACATGCAGTGTTTCCAGTGTGTTACTGTGGTCACAGCTACTGCAGGTGAAATGTACATAACAAGTACTTATGTAGCACTTACTTATTGTGTGCAAGGTACTGATCTAAGAGCTTTATGCATATAAACTAACTTAATTTTCACAACAGCCCAGTGGAGCAGAATGGTATGTATTCTTAGCAATTAAACCCTCTGGGAGACTCTGGTTCAAGATCATGCCTTACCTCTCTAAAGCTCAAGATCCTGCCTATAACTTGACTCTTAAGCAAGGAAAATATTATTTTGACATGCAGTATGTTAATAATGGTCACATATTGTGAAGAATCCTGTCCTTATTATTAGGAGATCCAGCTCTGCTATTTCCTAGCTCTGTGCACTTGGACAAGTCCCTGACCCTCTGGGTGTCAGATAACAGGATGTGCCTCACAGTCCTTCTGCAAAGGTGCAATGAGAAAACATTACGGTTGGCACCCAGGAAGTGAAGGATTGTCATAAATGAATGGTTTTAAAAACATTTTAAAGCCAACTTTGCTGACCTGTGGTTAGCTGATAGCATGTTGGAGTGTGGGGCTTCTCAGGCTTAGGTTTGAGAGATGCTGATTCTAGGGACGGACATTACATAAGGATGTGAAGTTATGTTTTCACCCAAGTAAGGGCTGTGAGGTATTGTGAAAGCCACCAGACTCCCAAGATGTCTGCATTGCCATAATGCTCCTCTGCTCCACTATGCATTTGCACATGGTCTCCTGCCAACTTTTTTCTTAAGAACCCACTCCCAAATCCTCTCTGCATTATGTTCCTTAGAGCACTGCTTTGCATAAGAGTCTATTTCTTGGAAAAGCTCAACGGAGGAAAAATAGAACAAAAGGGGTTCTGATAACTTAAGCATAAGCTATCTGAGTGTAACTGGCAGGGTGGGGGAAGATGAAGGAGCAGGCCTGGTGGGAGGGGCACAGGCCATTTAGATGAAGCCCATATTCACAGACTTCTCAGTGATGGGTGAAAAATCTCTTAATGAAGATGGCCCAAGGCCTGACAGATCTGGGAAGAGCTTAAGAATGAGGGTAATAGGCCAGCTGCTTCTCCAACGTTGCCACTCATGTGCATCTGTCTTAGTACACACTCCCACAGGCTGCCTGATCTGGGGCAGTGTGGACACCTTGTTTTCTGCCTTTTCCAGAAGAAGCTGGAGGGACTACCTACCAGTCCCCTTCACACCTGATTGCAGCTCGATGATACACTGCAGTAGAGGGGCTGCAGGATAAATGCTTTGAAATGTAATAGTCTTCATGGGCTTTATAAAGTAGGAAAGTTTTCCACTTGCTTCCTTAGCTTCTGTCGGGTTTCCACTTTGCAGGTCATTGCTTTCAGAAAAACATGTGGAGCATTTGGTAACACCATCTTAACTTGGGAGGGTGTTTGTGGGGCTGCACTTTCCAAGTACTGTGAGATGGGCTGGCTGCATTGTGGTGAAATTTAGGACCTCAACAAAGCCTCATAGGGGAGTAGAGGGCTTTTGACAAGAGGTCAGAGCCTAGGAATGTCTAAGCAGTGAGGCATGGTGCATGGGGTGCTGGGCTGCCAAGCACTCGTGCTCAGTGACCAGTAGATGGTGCCCTGACAACAGGAAAATACAGTTACTGTCCCTCTGAGACTGCAAAGGGATTTTCAGATGGTCTTCAAACTGGTTTCCAATCAGAGTTATGACTAACTGCTGATTTTCCACATTTCCATTTGTGGATCCTTAATATGACAGTGGAACTTGGGGCACTGGAAGGAGAATGCCCACCGAATTCCCATATGAAGAGCATGACTACAATATTCTGGTCATGAACTTTTTCTGAGGATCCTCCTGGATCTTGAGGGCATGGTGCCAGGAACACTTGGCCTCTGATCAAATTCAATTTGAGGATGGTAAGCATAGCATTTCCATAGGCTTAGTGTCATTGTATAGTTTCTTCTCTTGATGAACAATTTAGAATTACCCTATTGCTGTCCTGAAGGGCAGCATGGGTTTTAGAAAGAGCCGCAGATTGGAAGTCAGATGTGTTAGAAGTCCACACTCTGCCGCTTGTCAGATGGGGGCAAACGGCTTAATGTTGCTGAAACTCTGCTGCTTTGTCTGTCAAGGGTCGTGATAACATGTGTTACCAGGCTCACCTCAGAAGTTTGGAGTAAGGGTCAGCTGTGGGGCTTATGTAAACTGAAAACTATTAAACACATATATTATTCAACCATTAAAATTGTAGCCACTGGCGGGCCGCGATGGCTCATGCTAGCACTTTGGGAAGCTGAGACAGGTGGATTGCTTGAGCCTAGGAGTTCCGTACCAGCTAGGACAACATAGTGAGACCGTCGTCTCTACAAAAAAATAAAAACAACAACTGTAGCTGCCTTGGGGGCTGGTAGAATGGGGATTAGAGAGTATGAAACCAGTATAGAAATTCATAGATCTCAAAGCTCTCAAGAGCTATGATAGCCAGGTGGGGGTGGAAGATGAGAGTCTGTCTTCCTGCTAGCACGGCTGCCCTTAGGCCAAGTCTCTTCACAAAGCCATTTATGCCATTATGTTTGCCCCTTTCCTTTTTGGCTGCACCCTCCAAGAATTATCCCTTTTAACTCACATAGGTGCTGAAACTCCCTAAGGTATTCTACATTAATTCCCAAACTATGCATTTAGGATTCCTGTCTCCTTGGAAGGCAAGAAGGCATGTATCAACTCCAGTGTGCCGTCGCATTTGCACATGTAATATCCCATCTTGAGTATTCTAGATCTCTAAAGATTACAACAGCCACAGAGAACACAGGACATGGAATACTGGATCTCTGCTGACATCTGATAACATTGAAGAGACAAGTCCGGGATCTCTGATGTTCCAAGAACTACGTCTGGGAAGTAAAAGGCTAGTGAGCCCTGCTTATTCTGGGCATTAAGAAGGTATGCCACCCGCCAGCCTGCTAAGGCAGAACCACAAAGGAAAGGGGTGAGGTGACAGCATGAGAGTGAAGTTCGTGAAGCTTTCTGGCCTGCGAGGTTATACAATCTAGTATAATCTAGTGTAAAAAGGTACATGATTTATGTCATCACCCATCTTGTTCATTATAGTATCCTCAGTGCCTAAAACAGTGCCTGGCACGTGGAAGGGACTCAAAAATACTTCTCTAATGATTTGAATGAATTTTGTGCTATGGATTATGGTACTGTCTGAAAGCAGCCACACACACTTAATAATTTCTGAAAGCCCTTTTTCTAACCCTATGTAGTTTACAGGGACACCGAGATAGCCACTTGGGACTAGTTCTAAGTGACTGGCTGATGGGACTTCATGGTTCACAGCACCACCCTCCCTCTGTTTCACGTCTGACTAGGTATTCAGACAGAAGAGGACCCTCTGATTAAAGCAGGAGGAAGGACAGAGTAAGGCAGTGATGTGAAATCAAAGTAACAATTACAGCTGACTCACCTTGAATAGTAATTTCACCTGAAATGGGCTCCCCTGAATCCAAAGGTCAAATGCCTTCCCCAAGGGCAGCAGGCTGGACACGTTGAGACCATTTCTTTGGATTTCCAGTAGAGAATTTTCCTACACACACACACACACACACACACACACACACACACTCTCACATACATTCTCACACAACAGACACATGTCAGTGCTCACATGGCCTTGCCCACACACAGACACATACCCGTAGAAACACACGTGCCACGCACTCAGACATCACCTCACTTCTCAACAGTTAATCTCACTTCATAGGTGTGAAGCCATACTCACCCATGGTTTCCAACCTCTGGGCAGCCATACTCACCCATGGTTTCCAACCTCTGGGCAGCCATACTCACCCATGGTTTCCAACCTCTGGGCTTTGGTCAGTGTCTGTTTCCTTCCTCAGCCCCTCCTTTCTTTCTTCCCTTCCATTGTTCTGGTTGGGAGGATTTGGAGAGGCCTATGTGTTGAGCTAAGGGAGGAAAACGCAGAGGACGGTGTGCCCCAGCTAGTGTGGACATGGGAGGGGACAGCTGGTCCCTGCCCTCAGTTCAAACCACCAGTCACCTGTGGGGAAGGGCTTGGCGGCTAAACACGAGCTCTTTCCCTGGGGTTTGGAGTCCACCTTTCCCACCTCTGCAGCTCAGATACCAATTCTATTTTTTTTTCTACATTAATGGGGTGGGTTTGAGAAAGTCCGTGGAGCTTATTTGGGAGTAAAGGATGGGGGGCTGGAGGATCCTTCTGATTGTTCGCATTTAGAGAAGGGTAGTTTTAGCCCATAACTCACCATGGAGGGCCCTTCCAGGAGAGGTGGGGCAGGGCTTTCCTACAGCGGAACCGGGAGCCCGCCCCGTGAGGGCAGAAGCTCCCGCCAGAAGCCAGCACCAGCAGCAGAGTGTGGAACCCCCAGAGGTCCTAGCCTCCTCCACGGGGCCTCCCAGGTGCTAAGTGGGGAGATGGGGAGACGGTTCTGCCCTCTCCTTGGAAATCCCTGGCAGTGTTCGTGGAGCCTGGGAGGTGCGGAGGAGCGGCGACGCGGCCATGGCGCTAGGCGCGCAAAGGCCCCGACTCCTTACTAGGCCGGCGGCGGGCCCGTGGCACCGCTCCCGCCACCGAACAGGGCACAGCACTGGGGACACCTCTCTGCAGGGACCCAAGACGCGCGTGCGTGTGCGCCCCACGCCAGGCCCTCGCTCTCTTGCGGAGACAACGCCGCATCGCTGGCTGCACCTGCCTCTCTCTTCTCAGCATTACTTGGGAGAAAGGGGACTCTTCACTGGACCTTTGCAGAGGTGGCTGCTACCCTTTGGCCACATAAATCAAGAAGGCAAGCCAGCCTCACCTCCCAGGAACCTCCAGCCTTCCGGCTGCGTCCCCGCCCCTCCCGCCTGGCCAGCTCCTCCCCCGCTTCTCCCAGCGCTCTTGCGCGCCTCGCTGCGCCTCTGCGCTCCGCTCACTGTCCCCTGCCTCGCCTCCCCCTTCTCCTTCCGCATCTTCTCCAGTGCTCCGCGGAGGGCGCTGCCTGGGTGGAAGAGGAAGACCCAGCCGTCAGTGAGGAAGTTCGGTCTGTGGACAAGTGTGGTGCCAGGCCGCCGCGAGGCTCGGCTGCAACCTGTTCCTCGTCCGCCGGTGTTCGCCGCCCGCCCGCTCGCGCTCCCGCCCTCTCGGCGGCGCAGCCGCGGATCGCTGTTGCATGCTGATCCGGGGAGGCGGCGGTGGCGAGCGCTCCGGGCGGATGCTGGCACTCAGGCTTCGCTGCTCTCTGGATGCTGCTCAACTTCTAGCCCAAGCGCAGGAGCTTTGAAGTCATTTGTCCGTTTTCGCTTGGATCGACTTCTTATTTTGAGATTTTGGGCATTGCGGTTTACGCAGGAACCTCAATATCGCTCTCCCCACCTCCTTCCCTCTCTCTCCAACCTTTGGATGCGTCTCTGCTGACAGATATAAAGACCCAAGTCTTCGCGGTGGAATTTCTTAGATGGACTTGCTGGGGCTGGCGTTATAAAGCATGTCATCGTAACCCCGTCCTCATCTTTGTTTATTTTTTTTAAAGTTCTTTTGTTTTCATTTTCCCCTCCTTCCCACCCCTTCCCCCAACCAATAAATCACCAAACTGTTACCTAGCGGGCCGGTGACTGCCTCTCTCCCTGAACTAGGTGGTGCGTCTGCCAGAAGAGGAGCTATGTTTGAAGAGCAGCCTACTCCACCCCTCTCCTCTCTGGTCCCTGAACACCACCACACACTGGCATTTTGAAAAAAATATTTTCCTCCAGAAACTGAGCTCCCCCAAGCCGTACCACCCGTTTTTTTTTCTTTTTTCTTTTTTCTTTTCTTTTCTTTTTTTTCCTTCTTGAGGAATGGAGCTTCGCAGAGGTTGCATTTAGATTCAACAGTTCACAGCGGCGGGCTGCTGCTGCTGCCTCTCCGAAGAGCTCGCGGAGCTCCCCAGAGGCGGTGGTCCCCGTGCTTGTCTGGATGCGGCTCTGAGTCTCCGTGTGTTTTTCTGCTTGTTGCTGTGTGCGGGTGTTCGGCCGCGATCACCTTTGTGTGTCTTCTGTCTGTTTAAACCTCAGGATGGCTCGCTTCGGGGAGGCGGTGGTCGCCAGGCCGGGGTCCGGCGATGGAGACTCGGACCAGAGCAGGAACCGGCAAGGAACCCCCGTGCTGGCCTCGGGGCAGGCGGCCGCCTACAAGCAGACGAAAGCGCAGAGGGCGCGGACTATGGCTTTGTACAACCCCATTCCCGTCCGGCAGAACTGTTTCACCGTCAACAGATCCCTGTTCATCTTCGGAGAAGATAACATTGTCAGGAAATATGCCAAGAAGCTCATCGATTGGCCATATCCTTTCTTGCCCACCATAACTCCCTCTCCCCCTTTGCATTTCTTGGGGTGAAGGGGGGTACCTAGCATGGAATGTATCCCTCACCCCTTCCTGGTGCCAATTTGTCCCTTTGCTGAAGCACACTCTTCGGTGCATCTAAGGGGCAAGCTTGGTGCCGTGGAGACCCGTTTGGGCACTAGTGTTTTTCAAGGTAAGACTTTTGGTTTTTTATTTTTCCTATGTGGAAATCTCTAGTGTCCCTGGGTGCGTCCCTTTCTGGGCTGGGCTTTGTCTGATTCCCAGCCACTTCCCCACCCCTACTCCCTTCACATGCCGCCCTCTACATAGATTGGGTTGCCCCAATGTTTCCTTTCATAATCAATTCTCATTTTTCTTTCTTTAAGCCAGCCACTCTGCCCGTATCCCCACCAGCCAGGAGACACTGCACTGTCTTCCTGTAGGGAAGTCAAGGCTCCATGAGGGGATTTATCAGTTCAGAAGTTCCCAGGGCCAAAACCCTGTGTACAGATAGACAAATGAATAAATAAAACAGGCTTTTGGCTGGGGACTCAGCTAACTCTAGGGACTTAAGTTTAAGTTCTACTGAAAGTGGCATGAATATCTGTCAGGGGAGGTGATCTCTGTTGCCACAGCCCAAACAGCTCAAACTTGGAGTTCTCCTCTCATCCAAGAAAGAGCAGCTCATCAGGCCCGTCCTTTCCTTGGTCCTTGGTTGGGTACTCTTGCTTCTTAGTGCTTGACCCAGCTGATTGCTCTCCCAGTATCCAGGATCCAGGTGGATCGGCTGGGCCTGAATTCATCCGCTGAGGCCAGAGGTGTGCATGCAGTCTCTCTCTCCCTAGCTCCAAAGGAACTGCTCTCCCCAAAGCACTGGTGGGGGCCATCTCTGATGGTGGTGGTGTCAGGGTGAACAGGCATGGAAGGAGCTTCTTTGCAGGTTTAATCAATTGCACCAAATGCAGGCTGCTGATTAGGCAGCTTACTGCCTTGTTCTTCACTAAGGATTGGACGCCTGGCAAGACCATTAGGAATTGGGGGTGGTGAGGCAGTGAAGGGGATTAGTAGGAGGCAAGCTAGTGGTCTGGCGTTAAATATGGGGATGGGGTTGGAGACATGGGACTTTGAGAGGGATGCACCTGCAAAGGAGGTCCCTTCTTTTCTCCCCTATTCTCCTCTTTCCCACCCCCACCGTCCAGGTGTGCAGCAGTGAGGCAGCTGGAGCTGCCTTGGGTCTCTAGTATTAGCCAGACACGCGGCTCATTTCCCCCAGGGCCTGGGCATCTCCCTACTCCCCCAACCCCAGTCTCTGGCCTTCCCCTTCTTCTTCTCTAGTTCCCTGCCTCAGCAGCTCGGTGATTGGCTGGCGCGTGGTGCTTCTAGGCAGCACCCCTCATTAGAAACGAAGGAGCATCTCTAAGCAGATATTCTTCCTGCTGCTGTTCGCATCCTCCCACAGCCACCCCGGCTGGGCTTCTGCCTCTCTCCTCCTCTCTGCATCCCGCTCCCCTGCTCCACTCCCACAGAGTGATCCCGGGCCATCCATTGCCTGAGTTGAACGTGTCTAGCTAGGGTGGAGGTTTCGGGCGGGGGAGGGGTCGGGTCCCTGCAGTCACGCCTGCCGGTGCGCTGCACAAAGCGGACAGATCTCATTGTGTTGTGTGCTGCGGCTGCAAATATTCCTCTAGGCGGTCTACAGATTTCCCAGCTGGGCCCTCCTTTCTCACTCGGCTTCTACAGTTCTCTAAATCTTCCTATCCACCAGGTGCTGCCTTGCTGTGCCCCTCTCTTAGGGGCGTGTTCATTCAGACAGGCGCTCTCCCGTTTCTTTGCGGTAGACAAAGCCACCCAACAGCCCCGCCGGTGGCAAAGTGTGCCAGCAGCCATCGTTGGCACCTCGGACAGCGCCGCTGAAACTCCCAGCGGCCCGGGGCTCCCCAGTTACCCGGGTTCAGCACCTCGGGTACTTCTGGCCGGGCCCAGGCTCAGGGCTGAGAAACCAGGCACGTTTCCTACACCATGCGGTCACCTTTTTTCACGTTTTCTCTTCCGCTGCAAAGACACCGCCTTTCCACCAGGCGTTGCGAGCGCGCAAGGTGCGGCTGTGAGTCTTACTCCTCCCTTTCTTGTCTTTGGCCAAAAATGTACCAAAGAGAGTCAAATGGGAGACTCTCGAGGGAGTTGATTTCAGCATGATGCTCAGTGCCTTGGCCCCGAGCCCTGTCCCAATGGTCTCTTCTGTCTGCATAGTTGGAAATTTCACAGTGATTCTACAGCATGTAGGCTGTGGTAACAGTGTTCAGGGAACATCTGCTAAGGTGTTTAGTGGAGCCCTGTTGGAAAATATAAAATACACCATGTACAATGTAATTGACTAATATATTCCCTCTGGTGGTGACCACGTGGAAATATTGGGCTTCCGTGGGAAAGGCACCTAAATTCCTAGTCTCACCTTCCTTTCCTTTCTAAACAAACAACTCCCCAAATATCTTGCTTTGTCTTACTGGGAGTCGGTCTGGATAGTGGTTGCCCATAAAGCTTTGGAGCTAGGCTGCCTGGGTTCAAATCCTAATTCCTCCACCAGCTTTGTGAGCTTGAAAACTTGCTTCATTACTCTGTGACTCAGTCTTCTTACCTGTTAAATGAGGATAATAATACTGGGAGAATTAAATGAGTTACTATATATCACGTGCCTAAAACATTATCTAATTACCCAGGAAACACTAGTTGTTACTATTAAAGGCGTCTTTCAGAAATTTCAGCATGCCTGAAGTGGGGAGGGGTCTTAGTTCAGGTGAAGTCTTCTAGATTCTTGCCTCTCAAAGACAGCAAGGAGCTGCATCCACATCACCTGGGAGCTTGCTAAAAATTCAGAATCCTGGGCCCCACTTCAATCCTGCTGAATCAGAATCTGCATTGTAATAAGATCCCTATGTGATTAATATGCTCATTAAAGTTTAGGAAGTAGTTCTTTGCTCTTTGTAAGTGCCAGATTTTTTTTTTTTTTTTTTTAAGAAAGGCAGGTTGTTCAGTTGTTCAGAAAACATGTGAAGACCTGCTTTCATATTGACATATGCACATTTAGCATGCTTGAGGATTTTGTTTGTGTTACAACACGTTTTGAGACTTACACTTTCATTGGCTGCAGAAAGTCACTGTAGGATGAGGAGGATAATGCACATTTCTATGTGCCGCATTAGTGGTCTCATCATGCTGCGCATTACTGGTCTTTAATCATGTTTGTCTGAAAAGATTGGTTAAGTAAAAGGAATGGTTTAATTTATGCTTCTAGGATCACCCTGACTTGGAGGGGGAGGGTAATTTTATCCAGTTATTAATAGGGGAGGTCTAGTTCTTATGGGAAGAAATGCTCCAGATAACCCAGATTTGGCATGAAAGATGGTGGCAAGTCAACAGCCTACTCTGAATGTGTTTCATTTTTCTTGGAAGCTACATCTGCATAGGGAGATAATTTTATTTTCTTATGGCACTTTCCTCTGCAGTGGATACCATACTCTTTTTAAAAATGCTAATGTGATTTAAAATGTGATGTTACATTCTATATGATTCCTCGTTTTCTTTTTTGCTCATCTAATAGATCTTCTCTGGCAGTTGGCTGTTCTGAGTGCCCTCCCATGTTTACTGTGCCTCACGCTTACCAGCTCTCACTGTTTCATGCCCAGGGCCAGTTACCCTGTGGGCATACAGCTTCTCTCACGTGGTTTGCAGGATGCCCCACACTTGTTTGAACTTTTCCAGGTCACGGGTGTGAAGGGAAGAAGTAGTGTGTCTGGCTTGGAGACTCTACGCCAGAGTTGGGCAATAGGATATTCCCTCCACACCTCCATTGCCTTGGTTGTCTCAGCAGAGGAGCACATGTTTCGTGTGGAAATGAATATGGCTTACAGTAGGAAGGTCAAATATGTTTACAGCCCTGAGATAATGAAACTCATCACAATGAACCTGTGGACATTAATCCATGATTTCTTATTGTAGAGAATTTCATTGTATCCCCAAAGCACTCTGGCTATGGATCAGAGGTTGCATGCTTTATTATTGTGAATCTCCCATTGTAAAATGTCCATTTATTTTGGAGGATTTTGGTGAGGATTACCAAAAGTTTTAGTTCTTAAATCTCCCATTTTGGTATCTTCTTTTCTTCTGCTTTTGTTGCCTATAAATGTATAGCACATTGCAGGATAGTAGACTGAGGTCCTGGTAAGAATTTCAGGTTTGATGTAACTCTAGTGAATCATGAGTCAACATGCCTTGATTAGGGAAGATGATGGCAGCTAACAAGGATGAAGTCTGTAATTATATCCTATGATCAGATAATGCAGAAAGGCTTCATATCTTCTGTGTACCTGTGCATGGATGCAGATGGTGAAACAGATAGTGACTGCAGCTGGTACTGGAGCTGTAGGAGAAAGTCCTTCATTTTCTGAGCACCCCAGGACAATCTCTGAATTGCCTGTTGGCTTTGCTTTTGATATGAAGTGTGGGTAATGTTTCATCTGGAAACCAGGCCATGACTTATTGTGGGGACCATTTGTAATTGGGATGCAGCCTGGAAAATGAGTTGGAGTGAAGGAATTTGACAGAAATGAAATGACTTGAGGATAGAGACAAAAATATCCTCAATGTGATAGTTTTGTCTGTTGGTTTGCATGTCATTATTTCTCCACTTCCCTCTACTTGCTTTTTCTGCAATAGGCGCAGTGCATGCTATGAATTAAAGGAGGAAGAGGAAAGTAATGAGAACAGGCCTGTTTTTTTCTTCTTCTGAAACATCCAGACTCTGAAATTATTAGCTCCATACAAAATTACTTATCTCTTTATAGCACTGCTGTACAAAATGTAGGTGTTTTTCCCCCTGAAACTCTGCTGCTTTCCCCTTTCTTTATAGGAACATCTGGTTTCTTTCAATCTTCATATTCTTGGTGAAAATAAAACTGAGTGAAGCTTTGCTAAGCTCTCAGAACTCTTGCAAACCCTTGACTCCATGTGTTTGATGAGCAGGTCAGCCACCTCCCTTACGTCATGCACAGGGCTGCCTGGAAATCTACAGCTCACCAGACACCAAAGCCCAGATGTGCAATCCAGTCCATCAATGCTGACTCTGCTGATCTTATTTTGCTTATCACTGACCACAAAGACATAAAAGAGGAAACCTAAATGCAACTCTAATTAATATCCTTTTATTCAGAGAGAGAGAGAGAGAGAGAGAGAGACAGAGAGAGAGAGACCAGGTCTTTACTTTCTCTTTCTGCTGGTCTTTTCATCTTTCTATATTTCTCCCTCTCTCATTTTTAGGTTCAGCCTTTGTGAATAATTCATTATATGTGTGGGTTTTTCCTAGAATTTTCAGAAAAGGAAGGTTATTTGTCTTCCTCTTGGATAGGATTATTAAGGTCTCTCACAGAGGACCAACTTCAGGAATCTACTTTTTCTCTAAGACCTTTGTTTTCTGCAGTGGGACTGTCACACAACAGAAAGGAAGCTGGGGAGAAATCTTGTAACCTGCTTTTTCTTGTCCTTTTTATGATGACTGCCTCCTACCCAGCCCTGTTACATTTGAGTGCCCCCAAAATATGCAACTACTAGCCTTTTCTACTCAGAGACCGTGGTTAAGTGGAAGGTACATGTCACTCTGAATCGTCTCATCATCTTGGGTTTTCACACTGATAAATGCTGAACGACTAAGCTAAGGAACAGTCCTCTGTAACCATTTCTTTTCAAATTCCAGTGTGAATTTTTATAGGAATTACAGGGAGCAGGGGTAGTTATCGGGACCAGGCATGGAAATTAGTGTCTAACACTCCGCCACCGCTACCACCACCACGATATGGCTTCTAAAGCAGTCCCTTCCACAGAGGGATAGAAACATGAGGGGCTTGGATCAATGTTACTTTTCCCAAGCCTTCTAAACATGCACAGAGAGAGGACACATGTGTGGGTTCACCCATCAGTCATGTTTCCAGCATCAATCTTAATTAAGGACAGAAGGTATAGCACAAAGTTTTTAGACTCCCCCAACCTCCTGGTTTCTTAGTGTTAAGGTTATTGCAGGGAGATGTTTATGGTGTATCTTTGCTCACTGAGCACCCCAAATATGTTTCCTTATAAAGCTTGATGAGCCCCAGTGTCCTCATCTCTGGAAAGCAGGGAGCAGCTAGAAGATGTGTTCTTATAAGGTGAAGATGGGCCAGATTAAGGGGAACAGCAATGAATGACTTTAAAATGTGTCAGTTATCTCAGACATCCTCCCTGCCGCCTCCCAGAGCAGTGGGTACTTCTTAGGAGCTTCCTTTATTGTATTTTGAGCTCCAAATTTGTAGGACTAGATAGTTCCACCCTTAATCCTCTTACTTATTTAAAAAAAAAAAAAAAGGAGCCTCAAATAGACCCATTTGTAAAGCAGTAGTTAATCCCAGAAGCAGGTGGGTGGGGCTTGGGAATAATATGCCCAGCCAGGCTCCAGCCACGCTCCAGCCACGTGAGGCTTCAGAGAGAGGCCCTGCCTGGCACCTGTGTCAAGCGTGTTTTTTTTTTTTTTTTGCCTGTGGGTGGTTGATCTGAATCACTGTTGCAACTCTGCGTAGTCTTGAGGCTATATTTTTTTGCGTGTGCTGCATTTGGTCTTTTGCTGCATTTTTGCTGCATTTGGGCTGCATCGGTTCTCTTCATCTCTGGAGAATTTGGAAAGCCTCTTTCAGATATATGCCTGAGTTTCCAAAGACTTGTGTCATTAAAGAGGGGGTGTCATCTTTCTTCCCTTTGGGGGAGGGATTAAAAAGGATGTAGCTGGATGGTAGGTAGCAGGCTAGAGGGGAAAGGAAGAAATGCTCTGGTGTAGATCATGGGTGGAGCCTTGATGATACTCAGTCTATGGCATCATTGCTGAGATGCAGGACATCGTGTGTGGCCTTCTGGATCCAGAGCGGAGGCTCTGAAAACCAGCACTAGGAGGAAAATTAATACTCTCGAGTCTTTCTCAGCCTTCAGCTTAGCTGTAGGTTGGAAGTTTTTCAAACTTTCTGTGCCTCTTTCTCAATTTCCACACCATTGTCTCATGGGACTGGTCAGAGCCAGAAAGCATGAAATGGATTTTCAACAGTCACTCACTAACTCCTGGCAATTTCCAGCTGTGTTCTCCTGGGAACTGTTTTGCTGCTTTTCTATCAGCGACCATTCCTTTCAGCAGTGATTTCCATCAATATCAAGGCTAATTCCTCATTTAGTTCCTTCGTGTTGATGTCAGACATAGGCGGTCTGCCCATTTCATCTACACTGCTGGCTGACAACCTGTGTCTCAGAATCACCTGGAGGGTTTGTTAAAATACAGATTACTACCCCCCACTTCCAGAGTTTCTGGTTCAGTAGGTCTGAAGTAGGGCTGGAGAATTTTTGTTGATCACAAGTTCCCAGGTGATATTGATGCTGCTGGTCTTGGACATCATGCTTTGAGAACCATTGCTGTACATGGTTTTGTTTTCTGCCTGGCAATGCCTTTCTAGAAGGCCAGTCTTACAAATTGCTGATGCATTTCCTCATCCCAAATCTCTCTCATTTACCAGCTAAAGCCCTGCTGCTAACAAAAGCTTGTGCTTTGGGTTTGGATAGTGAGGAGGCTTTGAGACTTCTGTAACAAAATGCTGATGACCATGAGAACAGGGACATATTAAGCAAAATATATGTCGTTATCAACTTTGAGTTAGTTTATCTTGTTCTTTCAGGACTTATCACTGAGAGCAGGCTCTTCTGAGAAGGGACATGCACCCATTTAATTCCAGCACCTAGCACATGCTGGTACATGGTGAGCATTCAGTAAACTTTTGTTGGATGATTTATACCCAAATTGGCTACTAATCAGTTAACAAGCATCAACAAAGTGCCTCGTATTGCCCTGAACAGGACCTGTAAGACCAGGTGTAGCCCCAGGGAGGGGACAGGAGGTTACCAGGAGGTGGTGTGAGGGCAGTGGATGGCTGGGAGGGGAGTGAAGGATCATCACATGGGAATTGGGAGGCTGTAAAAGACAAGATTTAGCTACTTCATAGTTTTCCTCAGGATTCTTTCAGTTTCTGTATTACTTGATGCAGGCTTTCTCACTGTAAAAAAAAAAAAAAAAACAGGGTATTTGTTATCTGGCATTTTGTTACATGGAACTCTTTATTAATTGGCATATAGTATAATGACAAATGAGATTTGTAGTGGTGACCCCCTAGGTACCACAGAGTGTTGGAGTGCTTTCTGAAGAGCATTCATTGCACTATATTCAACACAGTTCCAATGCTGTGTGCACTTCATTGTATTTTGAGCTTTCTGTGATTTATAATTCATATTGATTATATAAGTAGCTCATTACCACTTTTTTTTTTGTTAAATTAACCAAAGTGTTCTTCTCCAGCTATACCAGATGACAGAGGAATTGGTATGTTGTTCTAGAAATCAGACCTTTTAGTTCTAGAAATATTATAGGACCTGGAAGTAAATCCTTGTACAATTGTCATGTATCAGGTGATATTTAGAACAAAGTCATTATTTCAAAAATGGACTAATAGCTCAGCAGCCTTTAGATTTTCTGGGCAAGTTCCCCAGCTGGTAAGCTGGTATTACATCTAACTGGGTGTGTTTGTTTCTGTAGGCTAACACTGAAAATGAGCCACCAAGATTTCCAAGAGAGCTTTCAATAAGCATCTCAGCAAAAAGTTGTCAGATGATACCTTCCCCAACTTGACTCTGAGTTATCCAACTTTTGTGCCTTGGGCTTATTTTCCTGCTCTTTTTTACTCCCACTTCCCTCCTTCTTGAAGGTCAGGAGATGTTGAGCTCTAAAATGATTCAGTTGTAGGGTGATGGTCTTTAGGTTCTTCAGGGTCAGTTTGAAACTCTATGGAACTTTAGAGTATGACCTGAATAAGTGTCTGAGTAGTGACCTGAGTAAGTGTCTAGATGACCTCAGTTAGTGTCTAGATGGCATCTAGATGACTCTTTTTGGAGTGTTGGGACCATTAAGTCCCTCTAGTACCGTATTTGTTCATTTGCTTTCTATATTGGGATCACAAATCCTGCTGACATGTGGTTGATGCTATAGACCTGTCTCTCCTGAAAAATACACATACAATTGTGCATTCAATTTTAGAGGTCTATGAATCACAATTTAAAAACATCTATCATGTTAAAAAATTCCCACAATTTGGGATGTTGGGATGCTGGGCTATCAGGAGTAGTGATTCTCAACCAAATATCAAAGCCTTTATGAGTAATTATGACAGGAACTTTATATGAAGGAGCTAGAGAGATACGGTTGCACTGGGCTTTCAGCCAGGCTGCTGTGAAAGAACACAAACATTCTAACCAAAGGTCATGAATTCAATACAGAAACTCTTTCTACATCACTGTGAAAGATGACTGTCAAGCTGGAATACTTCCAGTGACAGGGTGCTCTTCTGTTATTAAAAAACTTAAGATATAGGAAGTGGAAATATTCCTCCTTATTGCTTCCATCTGTTCTTTCCCTTCCTGTTTGCTGTTTTGTAAAGCAATATAGACTCAGTCTACTTCCTTTCACTTGATGATCCCATGGCATTGAACAGCACTGTTGGTGGACTTTTGGTGATGATAGACATGGCTCTTGGCACATGTGGCCCTTAAGGACTTGATATGTGGCTAATGCAACTGAGAACTAAATTTTAAATTTTACTGACTTAATTTTAGTTAAGTTTAAATAGCCACATATGGCTAGTGGCTACTGTACAGGATGGCACAGGCAGAGGAAATACATGATGAGTCAGAAGGCTTAAGCCCCCCTTTGGTTCTGTCATTTGTTAGCTTTGTAACTGGGTAGGGTCTCCTTGGCTTGGTATGCAGGGCTTCTCATGAGCCACTCTGCACATTGCCCCAGCTTTCCTTGACCACCGTAATCACTGTCTCTCCAGCTGCTTCAGTAGCTGCCGATCCCTGAAGGCACCATCCTCTTCCAGGCCTCCATGCCTTTGCACTTGCTGCTCTTCCACCTGGAATGAGTCTGGCTTTAAGATTGTACTCAGAGGTCACTTCCTCTGTGAAGCCTTCCTTGATTTCTCTTGGCCGAATAAGACCAGCTTCCTCCTTTTGGCTCTCATAGGGCACTTTATTTATTACTTTGTTGTAACGCATACCACATAATTTTAGTATTGGTTTAAAATCCCTGCAAGGGAGGGGGGACATTATCTAATTACCAGGTAATAAGGCAATGCTTATTAACATCAGCATTTAACACATTAGTTTGAATTAAAATACTTTTTAACGTGTTTTTTTTTTTTTTTTTAAAGAAGTGGCATTCTGTTTCTGACTTGAGGTAGTCAGCTAAAATCTCTGAATCTTTTTTTTTTATATGAATTGATGACAGAGTTAGTTTTCTCTCACTCTGTTCTCATTCAGTTTAATTTTTGAATCTAGATTCAGGACTCTGTGTTTATATCAAGTACATTTTATCTCCTTGCTTTTGCTCCAACGGTTTATCCTGTAGAGATCCTTTTCAATTGAGAACAAGGAACATTCACTGAGCATCTACCAAATTTCAGGCTCTACTTCAAACAAGTATATTATCCACATTTTAAATATGGGGAAGCTGAGGCTAAAGAAGATTAAATCACTTGCCCAAGGTCACCACCGGTGAGCTTGAACCAAGTGGTCCGAATCCAAAGTTTAAGTGATTTCTACACCACACTGTCTATGGACTTTGCTGTTTCATGAGTAAGCTCCCCACCCTAAATGCTATGTCATCTGCAGATTTATAAGCAAATACTTAATGCTTTCATTCGAGTAACTGATAAAAATATATTTAGAATCAGGGACCCTCTTTCCGCTCATCATCAGTGTATCAGTCAGTGTGCGTTGACTGTTCAGCTTTTCTCAAGTATTCTGAACTGTGCTTTAGCCTACTGACATTTCTGTATTTTGTCTGTAAAAATATTGTGCGCGATATTCTTGTCACATGTTTTACTGAAATCAGTACACACTTTCATGACTACTTCATGTCTATTTTAAGCAGGATGTAGCATCTTGGTTTCTCCAAAGTCCACTTTAGGTATCATTTTCAGAGACTCAGACAATATTTTATTTCTTTCTTAGACAATAAAAGTGTTGTGTCCTAGATCTCAGGAGTTGAAGGGATATTAGATGTCATCTAGTCCAATGCCCAGTTGATGAAAACTTCACCTAAGAGTTCAGGATTTACCAGTCTCTGCATGGAAGCATTAGGGTATTAGGGTGTCGTTGTTAAAAATGACCTCTGGATTCAAATCTCAGTATCACCTCTGCCACTTCATAGCTGTGTGCCTCAGGCAACCTGCTTACCTTGCGGTGCCTTGGAGTTTTCAAATGTAAAACGGAGATAGTAATTTGCTTCTGGGGTGTATCATAGGATTTTTGTGAAGGTCAGATGAGATAATACATGCAAAGTGCTTAGAACAATGTTTGGCAAATAGTAAGCTGTGAATAAATTTTGGTTATTAGTATATGGTTAATTTCAGATACATAAACATTAAACTTCTGCAGCTATGTTTTCTCTTTCCAACAATGCTGTCCTACTTCCTCCTGGCTCTTACCAAGTTTCTAACCCGAGTGCTGCCAGATAATGTTTACGTGAGCTTGCGTTGGTTTCATCACCTCCCTGAGCCTCAGTGTCTTCAGATGTGAGGTGGAGGTCACTTTCCCTGCTTTGCCTACCTTATAAGACTGTTGTGAGGTTAGCATTGGCTAATGTGTATGAAAGCCCTTTGCAAACATATTAGGTATTAGTATTAGTGTTAATGTTGATAGAATTTATAAATATATAACACTTATTGAACGTTTACTATGTGCCAGATTACTGTGCTAAGTGCTGCCCATGAATTATTGCATTGATTCTCCATGACAATCCTACAGAGATAGGCATTCTTGTTTTCTGTCTTTCACAGTTAGAAGGATTAAGGTGTGGAGAGGTTAACTCATTTCCCTGAGATCGCACAGTAAGAGCTGGAGGCCTGGATCAGAGCTTGCGCTCTTAATCACTGAAGCTAAATAGTCTTTCCACATGCCTTTTTTTCTTCCTTCTCAAAGTTATTGGGTTTACATTTTTAAAAATAAGATTTAAAATATATACATCAAAACCTGTTTCCTTTATATGTTTCTAATGCTGATTTTATACCAGTATTGTACCTAAGGACACATTTGGATTTACAACCAGAAAAAATATCTTCAGGAGCAATAATGATGTGGAATTTTCCCAGCAAGCTTTTGATAAAAACAGATAGGATACTTAAAATGATCTATAACCTTAAACAAACTCATTTGATTTTGTCTTTGTTTGAACAAAAATGGTAGCAAAAAATTTCAGATGGCTTGATGGATGGCATGTAGAAACATCCCCTTTAGATCTTTGGCATCTGGGCAGATTTCCTTCCTGGGGGTTGCCAGCCTCCTGGCTAACTACTTCCTATCTGCTTAGGCTTCTTGGGTATTTAGGGCCTCTATGTTTGTTCTATCAGATAAGAGAGAAAAGACTGGAATTCATTAACTGTGGAGGAAGCTTCTGAAAGGGTTAGGGTGCTGTGGGGGGAAGGGGAAACCGCCATTGCTTGGGACTCTTGGAAATTTGCCTAATGAGCTTGGTGAAGGTCCTCTGCTAGGGATATTAGGGGCATTTTACCTGTGGGAAATGTTTACTGGTGTGGACGAGAATGGAGAATTAGGATGCACCACTTGGCTTCCGGAAACCCGACAGAGCACTCAAAAGAAATTAAGGAGTGGGCCTAAAAAGTTAAAGGAACTGCCTCTCCTTTCTGCTAACTTTGGATTGTTTTTGCATGGAAATTTGTATTTGTGAAATAACTGAGCCATATGGATGCACAAGGATGCATGTGTTCTTCTAGTCTGTTGATATGAGGAGCAGTTGAAGGGTGTGGGCTTGTCTGGAGGTGGGGTGAGTAGGTGGATGTGGTAACATGAGGAGGGAGCAGGTCTGAGGAATATGGGCCTGTGTCAATCCGAGGATCTGGGCATTTTGGCAAGAGCACCCTTCCTTCTCATAGAGAGGTATTTATTTATTTTGAGATCACCATCTGCCCCACCACCTCCCCCCACCTGAAGTTCTATGGATAAGGATGTTACATCTCTGGGTAACCTCTTTCCCTGGCGATGATTAAAGAGTAACAAATGCCCACTCAGAAAGACTGTACAGGCTGAGAAAGACTGAGCTCATTTCTGTCACAAACATCAGTAGACAGGCTCAGGAGAGCAAAGCAAAGGAATAGATTCTAGGAAATTAGAACTTCTAACAGCTTTCTGTACTTCCACTGTGAAAAAGGCTGGGTGCAGAACAACCTGCATAATCATATGCCTTACCATTTCTCGTCTTCTCTTACCTTCGTGTCTTTTTATCATAGAATTTTACCACTATTCTATAGGGGCCTCCCTCCAGGCCTGGAGAGCTTTCTGTTCCTCAATATGCATCCCTGAGAATGGATGGAGGAAACTAACCTTTAATGAATGCCTATTGTATGACAGGCACTCTACAGTGTGCTCTAGAGGAGTATATCATTTAATCCAACCCTGTGTGAAGTGGATATTGTTCTCATTTTATAGATGATTAGCCTAAGGTCACAGATAGATGTGGTCTGACTGGTGCCACTGGCTGCTGTCTTTCCATTGTTTCATGCTGCCTTGGGTTAGACCAGAAGACCAGCAGGTACTCTTCCCTAACAGAGTATCTTTTTAGGATGATACTGTGAACTACTTGCATTTATCTGCAGCATCATTGGGTATGAGGCTAACTCATGAAGGAGTGAAGGATCAGTAGATGGGAGAAGAGCAACTATCTCTTTCTCATCATTATGGTCATCATGAAATGGACCTGAGACATCCTGCCCTGGGTCACTGGAATGCGAGCTTGAGTCGGAATCTGAGATCTTTGCTATTTTGTCTTCCCCCCCTCCCTAAAACTCCACTGCCACAGTTCCTTTATCTCACTGCAGAGCGCATTTGGTTTGGAAATGCCAGTTGCCCTTTCAGTATTAGCATGGAAAGTCCATTTTCTTTTTTCCAGTTCTCAGAGAAGTCTACCCTCAGTCCTTTCTGTTCTCAGGTACCCATAGTGTGAGTCATAGTGTGGAGGTGGCAGCTTTCATGACCTTCTCTTGAAATTTTACATACTGAATGCAGCTTTTTAAAGAAATAAGGGTTGGGGTATAGAGAGACTGCAGAAACACTCTTATATCCTGATAAAGACTATAGAAGAGGCTTATATTAGGTTTGTGGAAAAGGGCAGCTTTTCCACAATGGTTCACCCCCAGGCCACCATTGTGAGGATGCTAGCTTTTCATTAACTCTATTAGAGAAGCTGCTAGCCAATCCAACTGGTCATGGAGCTCCTATGCTTGACAATTTAGAAGTATTTCCATGGACTTTAGACCCTTTCAAGATGTCCCTGGCTGTGCCAGGATTTCCATTTTTGAATGTTATTGTAGGATCTCCTCATTAGTAATTTCACCAAAAGTGGCTTCTCTCAGTTGTAATCATGTATGCTCTTTCTTTCTCCTCCATTTCCCTTCCCATCATGTTCCTCATTAGCATCACAGAATACTAGAATATTAGATTTATAGAGGATAAAGGAAACTTGAATCAAACTCACACTTATCCATAAGAAAACTGAAGGCCATAGAGGTTAAATGATTTGCCACAAGTCTCTCAATAAGTGGCAGAGCAGAGACTAGAACCCAGGGCCCCTGACCAAGTGCCAGCATCCTTTTGTCACATTTTCTCTTCTTTCCTCTGTACCCTTTCTGTGCTCAATCATCTTCCCTCTAGTCCCTTCTTTCTCTTCTGGGGCTTCCTCATCCTTAGCAAGTATATGTTTTTGGTGTTTGGGGCATAGGAGGCTGGATATAAGGATCATGACTAATAAGAAAGGACTTACATAAGAAAAAATAGGAATGGACAAGAGAAAGATATTCATAGAGGTGAAGCCAACCAGCAGAGATCCAGTGAGAATCGGAAATGGTGACTCAGAAAAATGGTTAATATTCTTCTTTCCCAAATACGTTGCTGGAGAACTTTGTGAAATGATAATATAAAACTCAGTAGGCAATGGACTTCTACCCAGTGTGAAACCAAGAGCAGATCTCAGCAGATGGGAGAATAGATGGATGCTTAGGCAAGCACTCATCTCAGAATGGTTGCTGGGCTCTTCAGTAGCCCTAAGAAAGGCAAACTATCCAGACTCTGCCTTAAGAGGTAGCTCTTTGAGAACAATTGAGTACTCCTGGGAAGGAGGAAGCAGCTCAAATAAAAAGATTCTTAGATCCCTTTCTTTTAGAATTCTCAATTGGAGCTAAGAGACCAGGGAATTTTATTTGATTATTCTGATAATAGTTTTCTAAGCTTTTCAGGGCACAGGGCTGGGAGTACAGAGAGGTTTCTAGCCCTGGTTCTAGAAAAATCTCATTCCTTTCCTGGTCTTAGCATATACATCTGTAAAATGAGTGTGTTGGAATAGTTACTAAGACTCTAAGGTGCCTTTCAGTTCCCACTGTAGCACCTCCGGGATTCTAGTTTCCATCATTGTTATCTCAGCTGATT
This sequence comes from Symphalangus syndactylus, assembly GCF_028878055.3. NCBI lineage: Eukaryota > Metazoa > Chordata > Mammalia > Primates > Hylobatidae > Symphalangus > Symphalangus syndactylus. Next base: position 41,296,421 of record NC_072434.2, on the reverse strand, counting down.
GGAGGCCACCATTAACTTTCTTGGTCTCCAGCATTCGAAGCCTGGCTGCACATTAGAATCAGCCTGGGAATTTCTAGAAATGCTGATACCTAGACTGCAGCCAAGACAAATTAAATCCAAATTTCTGGAGATAGGACCCCTGTATTCTTAATTTTGAAAAGCTTTCCAGGTGATTCTATGGTCCAGCCATGGCTGAGATCCACTGATCTTCTAGACTGAGGGGAGCCGGTTACCTGACTTCCTTCTGTTTCTTTTGAGTGTACTTTGATCACGTCTTGGCTGCTCCCTCTCAGTTTTCTTGCAGGCTATGGTGAAATAGCAGGAGCCCCCTGGGTGTCTTGAAATTTAGCCCGAGAGAATGGGGTGATTAATTCTTATGTTTCACTGCATTGACAAAGCCATTCACCTGTGGCTGCTTCCGACACACCTCCAGCTGCACAGGTAACAGCCTTCTGTGATGAGGGGGATAGACCAGACATCCTGAATGCAGATCTGGCTGAGGAGGCCATTTGAGGCTGAAGGACAGAGTAAGGCTCACCCGGGAGGCCCTTGAGCAAGTGACTAAGAGTTGTTGACCTTGCTTCCTACCTGGTTGGTTCACCCTTTATGCATATGAAGGTTGATCCAGCGTGACTACCATCGAATACAGGAGTCACCTCTTAACATCCTTGACACTCCCCTGGGGATGTGGAACTCACAATAAGTGCTGTGCTGAAACTGGCTTGTCCCAGCTCTTGAGTGTCCTCTCTGTGTGTCTCTTCTAGACCCCATGTTCAGTGATGTCAAGATGGTAGCTTGAAATTGGCCATGGAGAGAGTATTTATACCTCAGAAATTTGCAAATGCTACACATTGGGGCTTCCCCCCAATGTTAAACATCTATTAGCACAACACTTAGTTTTTTACTTAACAAAATAGTCCATTCACTTGTGGAACAGTGGAAGTTCTTCTCTTTATTGCTCCAGATCCGTCTTCAGATGGGTACTCTGCACGTTGGGTCTTAGTCTTTGCCTCCATAATAACTTAGAAAACATCTGAGCCCCTTATTACAAGCTAGCCCTTCAGATATTTGAAAGCAGCTGTGATGTATTTCTCAAGTCTTCCCTTTCCAAGCTGAGTATCCCTAGTTCTTTCAACATTATCTCACTTGGTTTGCAGGCTCAGTAGGTGTCTTTGAATGCCAGGGCACAGTTGCAGAGTTTTCAGAGGAAAATAAACATTCTCCCACAGGTGATCTATGGACTCTTTCACAAAAGGCTTTTCATTTTTCTTATGCTGTCTCAGTTCCATGATGCTGGTGTTGATATGAAGTAGGGTGTAGTCTTGGGTGGGGTTGCTGATTGCACCTCATAGTCATCTTCCCTGAAATGCACGTTGCTGCCAGAACTCTTGATGGGCTCCAATTCATCAGAGTGTCATCAAAACACAAATTCTCGTTTCTGAAACAGGTAATTTTCCCAATGCTGTTTTGTTTTCTTCCAGAGGCTTTTAATACTCCCCTTTTCTTTTTTCCCTTTTCTGTAGCGTTCAATCATTTGTCTGCTGTTCACCAAAACTGTGTGTTGAATGACAGCGTTTTGAGTCCAGGATCCAGTCACACACAAAACAAATGAATTTGTTAAGACTTATCTAGCTGTCTGTAACTGCAAGGGGCATGGCAGTGGGAGGAGGGAGGGAGACAGTACTGTCTTATTTTCTCAGAACCAGCACTCCCCATCCTTTGGGAATCAGGGCCCAGATGAGTCTGGAACTGACCTCAGTGTTGGTTCACCAAAGTAGCAATCACGTGCACTTCCTTTCAGCCATTTTATCCAGAGGGCAGGGTCCTGGGAGTCAGATGGGAGTTCTTTGGTCTAAAATAATGAGAATTTGGACTTGCCTTCACAGCCAGCATTAAATGAGTAATGCTTAGGATCTTTTGCTTTGAGTAACTGAGTCCACTGACCTCCATGAGAGAGCAGCAGGATTGTACTGGCAAACAAAAGGCCTTTTGGGGAGTTCTCTGCCTCTTTGTTATGTTCTCAATATTGCTTTATTTGTCTTTCATTCATTAGGTTTTTAGGAGTAGGTGTGATGGCATTTCCATCTTCTTGACAGCAGGAGGGGGGAAGAGAGAGAGAGAGAGAGGGATTAAGAAGGAGAGAGGTGTGTGTCTGTTCAGGACTGCCTGTCAGATGGTGAATTTGAACAGAGGCAGCTGTTGTCATGGCGATGGCAGGTTGCATCCCACCACCATGGAAACCAAAGTTAAAAAACTGATGTTAAGGCTGGAAGTCACATGATGCATTTTTGTTTTGTTTTGTTTTAAAAAAAGAAAAGGGGTTTGGTTTCTTAGTCTTTTTTTTTTTTAAGATGAGTTTGGGTGGTGAGAAAAATTGCACTAAGGAAAGCAATGAGATGATGATATGGGACAGTATGGAGTAGGCAGAGCCTTCTTTCATGTTTTTCTGCTTGTTGATAGTGCATGTCTCCTGTCGTGATTAGAGAGGGGAGGGGAGGGATACGCAGGGTGGACTTCCAGGTTTGCAGCCAGAGTTGTGCACTGCTAACTATCCCATGGAGAAACACAGGGGTTTAGCCCTCTTGCCCTTTGGAGGTGATGTGTGTTTCACCTTCTGTTGATCAGCCCAGAACAGACACAGGAAACCTAAAAGTATGGACTACCCAAATAGGAAGGTAGTCCATATATTGATAAATTTGGAAGGTTAACATTTATTTTCAGAGAATTGAAAAGTTCATCTCTAGCTCCTCAGAATCTCCAGGAATAGTTCTGTCTGTTTGTTCCGTTTTCTGGGCTGGTCTATTTTGGGCTGCCATGTCCTGCCAGGGTAGCCATAGGATTGAGTGCAAAGAAGTCCAGAAGGAGCCCTGTGCCAAGACTCCTTGCACCATAGCTTATCTCTTAACCTGGGCCCTCTCACCTGGGCAGGGTGGGGCGGCTTGCTGAGAGGCATTAGAAAGCCCTCTTGGCTCTCCATCTTTTTACCTCATACTCACTTCTACTTTGTGCCATGATCTGGAGAAAATGTGAAACATCCCTCCAGGAAGGGAGCTGGCCTGGCCAGGGCTGTTTTTGTTTGTTTGTTTGTTTTTGTTTTTTGAGACAGAGTCTCGCCCTGTCCCCCAGGCTGGAGTGCAGTAGTACAATCTCGGCTCACCACAACCTCCATCTCCTGGATTCAAGCCATTCTCCTGCCTCAGCTTCCCGAGTAGCTGGGATTACACATGCACGCCACCATGCCCAGCTAATTTTTGTATTAATTGTAGAGACAGGGTTTCACCATGTTGGTCAGGCTGGTCTTGAACTCTTGACCTCAAGTGATTCACTTGCCTCGGCCTCCCAAAGTATTGAGATTGCAGGCATGAGCCACTGTGTCTGGCCAGGCCAGGCCTGTTTGAACAGGGCTGGTTTGAATTTTCCTTTTGTGTAGACAGGTTAGGAAGCAGAGATTTCTGTAAGAATGTCTGCTTTTAGGAAGGTGAGAAAGACCATGAGGGATGCAGACACACTGTTGAAGTGATGGTCATAACTATTGCTATGTCTGGGTTTTAGGCACAAGGTCTTGTGTCTTTGGCATTACTTGTCCCTCCAGGACAGATGTGTCTTTCTCAGTCGGCTCAGACGAGGGTCATATGATCTCACCAGCATGATCTCACTGCATTTCCATCAGGGTCTGTGGGAACTGGAGCCAGACTTCTGTGATGGTTCAACCCCTCCTGTTCTTAGCCCTGGCCTGGGGTGTGATTAATATCCCTTCTAATCACTGGGAGAAATTGCATCAGAGCCATCAGCTTCATAAATCCTCCTCTGGGGACTGGTGTTTGGATGCGCTTTCCATATTCTCAGGAGGTTCTGGGCCAAATGTCTTTGCTCTTTTCCCAGAGGCCCATTACCATAATTTTCTTTTAAATCCTTTATTGGGGTTGGTCTCCTCCGTGTCAGCCCATGGCTACAGCTAGCCAGCCCACTCCTGAGGGCTGGAGGCTGTGACCACCAACAGATGCTTTCCCCAAAGTATCGAGCCACAGTAGATGCTGAAAGATTGAGTTAGTAGGATACTGAAAGTAACTGCATTTGTGCAACACTTTACAGTTTTCACAGGGAGTTCAGATTCCAGTATCATTTTAGGCCTCAGTCCTTTTGTATGTCTTGTTTGGTTCTGTGGGAATGGATGGTCATAACCCTTCATTGACTCTTGAGTACTGTGTTGGGACAGCTTTTGCAGTCGGAGGCCTGGCTCTGGTTTCCATTACCAAGCTACATTTTCTCCATTGCATTCCAGGTCTTGAAGAAGATTCTGAAGTTACACGGAAGGCTTGGATAGCTGTATTTCATTCCTGTTCATATGTAAAATGTCTATTTGGTGTCATGCTAATAGGGAATCACAGACTAGTCAAGGCTCTTTCTCTGTTACTGTCTTTGAGTCAAAGTCCACTTATTAGGATGACATTTATGTGCACATGAGGAAGAGGTGGAAAGACATGCATGAAGGCGTCCATGCCATCCTCTGAGGCTGTTAATCTCTTGGATTTAGACATCCAAAAACATAAGACTGAAGGGAGAAAAGGAGACAGGTCTTCCTGTAGGGTCTGGGGCGAGGGGTGGAAATGGGTAAAGGAGGCTGAGGAATGCCTCCCCTCAGACTGTGGACTCTTCTATATCCCCCCAGGAGTTTCCAGGAAGTGCCTGAGTGCCCACCGACTGCTTCCCACAAAAGCATATTCCACATTAGGCTGAAGTTGGGAGAGCGCACAGCATTCTATCTGCCTGCCTGTCCCTGGTGGCCCCTTACCCCTCAGAGCATGGCCTTCTTAGTGTTGGGATGTCATAGGCTCTGGGAGGAGACAGCTGAGTACAGAGGTCTTCAGGATGAGCCCCCTGGTGGTGATAGAGATGCATGTTTGCCCGGGGACACCCAATATTTACTGCCTGAGGCCTGAATAAGTCCTTCCCAAGCATGTACCTGCGGATCTGTACCTGAGAGGTGATGATGGGGAGGCTCTTCAGGCCCAGGAAGAGGAAGAGCTCAGCTCCAGGCCAGGACCCCAGGGCTCCGGTGACAGCAGAACCAGCATCACCACCCTTGCCCCAGCTTTCTGTGCTTCAAGAAGGAAATGAACAAATGGCAGGTGTGCAGGCCGCGTCGTGCTGCTCAAATTAGCCATGTTGCTAAGGAAACAAGTCAACTGTTCGAAGGAAGGAGCATTGGGTAAAGGAGATAAATCAATAAGCGAACCTATTTTTATCATTTCCCTAATGATTGTCTTGAAACTGCTAGACTAGAAAGAGAGTTGGAGTGACACAGGTCCTCATTAATGGGCTCAGAGGGAGTGAGGAGTGAAGGGGTGTTCGAGGAGATTTCCAGTAAAGTTTATGAAATGAGGCCTCTAGCGAGCAGTGAGCTGGTACAGGAGGGAAGGCAGGAAGGAAGGTGTCTTTTGCAGGTTTCAAAGCGCTTTCATAGTCATTTCCTCATTTTGGCCAGGTCCCTTTATTCTCTCGCATTTAATCCTCTCCGAAGTCTTTTTCTGATTTCTCTGGCCATTGCATTCCTCCTCACTCTCAGGTTGGGATAGGTTTTTGTATTGATTTGTTTTTTTCAGGATACATATAGCTTTAATTGATTTTATAGTTATAAGTGAACACATGCTCATTTGAACACTCAGAAAATGGTTACAGGAGTAAAGAAGAAAGTGAAAATAACACTGCTACCAAGAGAAGACTGATCATCCTTCCAGCAAGACAGAATTTTTTCTAGTTCTCTCCCTTCTCTTTTTTTTGTTTTTGTTTTTTTCGAGACAGAGTCTTGCTCTGTTGCCCAGGCTGGAATGCAGTGGCACGATCTCAGCTCACTGCAAGCTCCACCTCCCAGGTTCACGCCATTCTCCTGCCTCAGCCTCCCGAGTAGCTGGGACTACAGATGCGTGCCACCACGACTGGCTAACATTTTGTATTTTTTTAAGTAGAGATGGGGTTTCACTGTGTTAGCCAGGATGATCTTGATCTCTTGACCTCATGATCTGCCCACCTTGGCTTCCGAAAGCGCTGGGATTACAGGCGTGAGCCACTGCACCTGGCCTTCTCTTTTTTTTTTTCTTTTTTTTAAACATGAAAGGGATCTTCCATGTATGCTGGTTTATTTTCTTTCTTAAATAGATCATGTGTGTCTACAGTGGACAGTATAAAAAGTTCAAATGGGTATACAGTGTGGAGAGTGTGGGTACCTTTTGTAAGGATACCTCTGGCTGTAGTTTCCCTGTATGATTCATTTATCAATTGAGTATTAATTTATTAATAAAATAACGGTTACCAGGGCCCCACTGTGTGCCAAGCACAGTGGTGAGTGAGGCAGGCAAGGTCCTGCCCTGGGACTCCCAGTCCTTACTGCCCCATCATCTCCATTTGTTCAAGATTTCAAAACACAAGCAATCTGGATACCAGGGATAGATATTCTTCCCTAAAATATGCACAGTGTCAGGCAAGAGTGTAATGAGTGTCACTGAATTCCAGAACAGAAAGAGTTAGAGTCCTGGACAGACTTCCATCTTGTCCCTGATCATGGTTGCCATGAAGGGTGATGGTCTTTGAGGCCGTGGCTACTCGGAGCTCCCTTTGACCTTTCCAAGTCATGTTTTTGTCCAGTCTGCCAGGTTGAGGTGCACTAGCTTGACTGGTGAGTGGGTGTTATTTGCCGTCTAGGCTCTTCGCTTTGTGGATGTAGCAGAGCCATTGCTTTGGGGTGTGAAGTTTTGCTGTCGGGAAGAAATGGGAGTGGCGCCTTGGAGGCAGCCTACAAAGGTGGGAGTGAGCAGGAGCCGTGGCTGAGGCCAGAGTGGGTGAGCAAAGCCCTGTCTTTATAATGACTCCTCAGTGAATGCCTCATGTTCATTCCTACCTGCATTGAACATTGACTAAGCTCCTACTGTATACTATGGGCTCTGCTAAGCACTGCCAGTAGAGAGACGAGCAAAACTCCTGCTTTCAAGATACAGTTTCTTGATTTAAATAGGAGAAGAAATAATACAGTCACACAATTCAAAGAGCTGTGGGGCACGGGGAGAAACTTTCACTGACAAGGTGGCATTTCAGCTTGGTCTTGATGTATGACTGGAAAGGAGAAGAAAGGCCATTGCAGGTGGTGGCAGAAGCACCTAGATGTAAATGCCTCTTGGTGCTATCTTCAGAAAGGGAAGTGGAAAAGAGGTTAAAGAACAGGGCTGTAAGGGAGAGTGGCTGGGGCCTAGGCAGAATTGGATGGCCTCTTCTGCTCACCTCCCCTGAGATTTCCCTGCCACTATCCATTCTTTAACCTAGCCCACAGTTACACAGAATCTCCACATTCTCACCACAGGTTCTTCATTACCGCAGCCATGAATTCATCCTGAGGTCTAGATGCCCTATAAGGCCGAAAGGGACATCCCTCTCAAGGGCGTATATATCTGAACGATTTTAAAAACGTAAAGCAAAAAACAAATATTTTTAAGCCAGAAGATTGCTGCTCTGAATGGGCCTCACATCAGATGGTGGGAAGAGGATTTGGCTGGAGAGGAAGAGAGAATAGGGTCTTCTCAGAACCTGTGAATTACCAAACTCCCACCTTTAGATTCTAGACTTTAGGGCCTTGGGTAGCACCAGCCATCAAGACCTCATGAATTCTCAGCCACCCAGATACCTGGCCAGTCACTGGGAGTTTGACTCATCAGCACCTGGGCCAAGAGCCATTCCCCTGCCTGGAGCATCTTCCAGTGGTGATGGCTACACCTTCCTGAGCTAGCCTGTGTCCCCACAAGCCTCACATATCTGCACTTAGACATTCTGGGCTAGTTGAGCTTAAAGGTCCTTATAGGGAGCAATATACTTGGGTTAATTGGCTAGGAAAATGCAGATATGGACGTGGAAGCAGGGAGCTGGGGCAATGGAGGAACTGCCATGGTCCAAGTGGATATTGTGAATGGGGAGTCAGGGGCAGTGGAGGAGCTGCCATGGTCCAAGTGGATATTGTGAGTGGGGAGGCCTTGGAGGCACATGGCTGCCGGGATCTGTCTTGCCTGCAAGCTCAGCACTGAGAACCCATCTACTTTGAAGCTTGTGCTTATCACTTTCAGGTTTTCAGGGGAAGAAGATTCAATCCCCCAAAACAATCATAGACCCCACATAGACCCATAAGAATGCAAGAGGTCTGCAGCTTGAATGAGAAAGTACTCGTGCCCAGTCCTACCTCCCAGGGCAGGCACTGGCCTTCTTGGATCTGCTGAGCAGGTGTCTGAAATTGCATGAGACGTTTCCAGCTGTGAGGAGTGACCAGGTGAGCCCCACACTGTTGTGAACACTTTTGTTACGAACAAGGACAGGGGATAACATGGAAGAGGCCCTGGTTTCACTCCAGTCAGATCCATCAGCCTTCCTCCCCCAGCTCTTGAGGACTGGCAGACAGACCCCCACCTTGTGTCAGGCTGCCCAGGTATGTTCCTGGGAACACCGTTCAAGAGAGATGCTCTGAAAAAAAGAGTTACAAGGTGAAGCAAGTTTGGGAAATGTTGTGTGCTGTCCCAAACCCCGTGTGTGTGTGTGTGTGTTTGTGTGTGTTTGTGTGTGTGTGTGTGTGTGTGTGTGTGTGTGAGATGGGGTGTGTGCCCACTGTATGCAAAAGTATTAAAGGCCCCAAGAAGTCCTGCTGGGGAGAAACCTGCTTAACTTTACCCAACCCAGGCTTTCTCTCATTGGTTGATTGCAAGTTCCCATAGCACCAGTATTTCATGGCCTGCATTTTAGGAGTACCACTCTCAACGCTCTCAACTTCTGCTGTCTTTCGTCAGTGACTTGTATGCGTGTTGTCAGTTCCCTTTCTGGACCCATCGCCCAAGCATGTTTTCAGGAAAGGGTATGGATTCCTTGGCCAGCATCGCTGCTGGGTTCCCATCTTTAATTTGCAGGATGAGTCTGGGATTCTGGGTGCCTATGCTGGGCCCAGGGCAACCTAGGCTGTTCAGAAGGCTTATGGGACACTGGGTCCTTGTGTGGTCCCTGGTTGCTCTTCATTTTTTCGGAGGTCTGGGTTACAGCCATGATGGGAGGGGAGGAGCACTCCCCCTGCGATCAGTGGGCATGGGTGGCCCTTGGCAGGCTGTATGTTGGGGGCCAGTCGTTAGAAGGTGGGCATGCTAGCTGGGTGGGCGTCTGTGGTGTATGTCTGCTGGCATGTTTGGCTGTCAGGGGCTTGGCACCCGGAGTGTTTGAAGGAAGAGGAATGCCCATGGGTGCTGAGGGACTTTCCATGTGGGGAGGCTCCCTCTGAGTGGGAGGGTTTAAGCAGGCACAGTGGGGTGTGGAGGCAACGGACAGGCTCTGAAGTCCCCTGAGGCCAGGTCTGTTTTTAGTTCTAGTGGCTGAGCCTCAGGGCAGCAGAGGCCTGTGGAGTGGTCTCTGGGGTCTGTGTGCTGTGTGAGTGCTGGAGGTGCGTGGGAAGGAACGATGGCGGTCCGCTGCTGGCGAGTGAGTGTGACTCTCCAGTGTGACTCAGGGATGCATGGTGGTGGGGGAGGAGAAGGCACTGCCAAATGAGGATTAAGAGAAGGACTTGGGGCTCACACACAGCCAGCATCTCAGCCCTGCAGCCCCCCATGCCAGCACCAAGACCAGAGCAACTGGTGAGCAGCTCACATCTCATTGCACACACTGCCCTGCCCTCCTCAGAGATGCCTTAGGTGCTAACTTAACATGTGTTATTGCCACAGATAGCCTGGCAGGATGGGGGGCATTGCAGGGATAGCTGTGATTTGCCCTCCTGAACTCCACGAGAGGGTTCCAGGCGCTGCACCCTACACAGCCTGTTTGGGTATGTGGGGAGATAAGAACAGTCCCTTTCCTTCTCTCCACTTTGCCAGATCTACTGCTCCTCTCTTCTGCCTGGATTCCAGAATCTGCTAGAGCACAGGTTGCTCAGCAAGACCAGCTGCAGTAGCTAACTTGTGTTTGTCGTAACGTAATCACAGAATGAAATCCCAACATGCAGAATGACAGTGCTGGGAGCTGGTGATTCCCTCTTTCTCTTCTGAGAGTCCTTCCCTCCTCCCTCAGAGCATGTGGCAAAACCTTCCTGCAGGGGTCATAGTCCTGTTTTTGAAAAGGCACAGGGAGCACTTCACCTGTTTTCAAAAACATCTAACAGAGAAAAGCCGGCATTCATTCATTGTACTGTGGTTCTTACAGGACTGGACTTGGCTGTCCGGGATTCCAGATTCGTGATCAGTCTCTGTTTCATATAGATGCAGACGCTTAGAAGAAAATAAGGTGGGACAAAGCAAGCCTTTCCTTCCCCCAGAAGTACATTGCTGAGTGGAATTTTAAAATAGAAGGAAGCTCACATGGAGAGAATTGTTTCTTTTCCAGATGCTCTTCTGTGACTCAGTGATGCAGAGATTCTAGAAGAGAGGACTCCAGTTGTGAGCCCAGGAAAGCAATGGATTGCAGCAGCTGGATCTGTGCACGAGCGTCGTTACCCAGTCCAGTGGTTTGAAGACTGGGGAGAACAAGGGGTCTGCGATGGCATTAATTATGTTTCTTCCTCCTTTCTTCCCCCTTCCATTTTCAGCCTTGGTTATTGGATTTGTTATTGAATTCACTCAGTAGCTGGAGTGTCTGCCATATGCCCAACTATATTATGTATTGGGAAATGTTGTGTGCTGTCCCAAACCCCGTGTGTGTGTGTGTGTGTGTGAGATGGGGTGTGTGCCCACTGTATGCAAAAGTATTAAAGGCCCCAAGAAGTCCTGCTGGGGAGAAACCTGCTTAACTTTACCCAACCCAGGCTTTCTCTCATTGGTTGATTGCAAGTTCCTATAGCACCAGTATTTCATGGCCTGCATTTTAGGAGTACCACTCTCAACGCTCTCAACTTCTGCTGTCTTTCGTCAGTGACTTGTATGCGTGTTGTCAGTTCCCTTTCTGGACCCATCGCCCAAGCATGTTTTCAGGAAAGGGTATGGATTCCTTGGCCAGCATCGCTGCTGGGTTCCCATCTTTAATGTGCAGGATGAGTCTGGGATTCTGGGTGCCTATGCTGGGCCCAGGGCAACCTAGGCTGTTCAGAAGGCTTATGGGACACTGGGTCCTTGTGTGGTCCCTGGTTGCTCTTCATTTTTTCAGAGGTCTGGGTTACAGCCATGATGGGAGGGGAGGAGCACTCCCCCTGCGATCAGTGGGCATGGGTGGCCCTTGGCAGGCTGTGTGTTGGGGGCCAGTTTAATACTTTTGCATACAGTGGGCACACACCCCATCTCACACACACACACACACACATACAGGGTTTGGGACAGCACACTACATTTCCCAATACCTAATATAGTTGGGCATGTGGCAGACACTCCAGTTCTTTTTTTGGAGAAGATGCTTTGTGTTCAGAGACCAGGCACAAATGTTTTTGGTTTCACATGCTAAGGACCATCCACTGTCTTGCCTGCCTGCCTGTTTACAAATAAAAATCACGCAAACTGCACAGACACAATGCGGGTTGATAGAGTTGTGTGTTTATAGGCACAGCCATCTTGGAGGCTGTGTCGCTCTCTAGTGAGTTTGTTCCTTAACTCCGCTTTCCCACGCCATTTGAGTACATGATCCTGGCCACCATCATTGCCAACTGCATCGTCCTGGCCCTGGAGCAGCATCTTCCTGAGGATGACAAGACCCCCATGTCCCGAAGACTGGTATGTGTTTCCCTCCTTCTCCCCTTTCCCCCTTTTGTCTTTCTTGGTTTCTTCTCCTCTGCTTTATCACTCTCCCATTCCCTTCCTGCCTGTGAGTTCTGGGAGGGATTTGCTCTTTGCTGGGGGACAAGTTAATGACAGACCCCATGGGGATTCACATGGAAAAGAAGAGATTACAAACACTGTGTCTGTGCTGCGTGGCAGCCAGGGAAGAAGAAAGGGCAGGCACAGGCCCATTTTCTTCCCTCCTCTTTCCTAAGGGACTTCTGACACGAGAGGAAGAGGTGGGGAGTAGAGGGGAGAGGAAGAAGGATGCTCAGTGCTCGTGTGTATTTGTGGTTATGAACTTCCCAATGCTTACGTCCTTATTCTCCTTAAAGAAATGAGTCACACATCTAACGTATTCCCCCTAAAAAGAGCAGACAAATTGCCTAAAATCCATGTGTGTACTTGAGATGACAACCTTCAAGCTTCTAACTTCTGTGAAGAGCAGCAAACTCCTTCAGGGCAAAGCCAGGGCCATCAGGAACCTTCCTGGGAAGGAAGTCTAGCCCTTAGGTGTGACCCTCACATTGTCCATTTCTACAGCTGGCTCCCCTGGGTCTCCCTTGTCCTGTGCACTCCTGAGTCACAGACAGCCTGCAAGAGTCCCTTAGCACCCTTGCTTCCCACCTACACATGGGCAGGCGCAGCACAGACATCCAGGAAGGGCCAGGCTGTGCCTTTGCCTGTGTCTCATAAAGCACAGTCCTCTTCTCACTGGTGCTTCTGCTCTTCATCCCCACAGGAGAAGACAGAACCTTATTTCATTGGGATCTTTTGCTTTGAAGCTGGGATCAAAATTGTGGCCCTGGGGTTCATATTCCATAAGGGCTCATACCTCCGCAATGGCTGGAATGTCATGGACTTCATCGTGGTCCTCAGTGGGTAAGTCCACTTTCTCTTTCTCTCTCTGTGTGTGTATGAAGGGGGTTGGTATCATGAGGTGGCTGGGGACAGGGAACCTGGGCTGGAAAGGCAGCAATCTGTAGAGTAGGGGCAGAAGAAAAAGTTCAAGGCTAAGATTCCCCAGGGTGCTGGACCATAGGTCAGCCACCTCAAGAGGAGGATGAGTACTGTGTGATGTGTGTGGTGTTAGGCAGAGGCCATAGGACTCTCAGCCAGGTCTGGAAGCTGCCACTTCTGGTTTTCCAGTCTGTGCTTGGCTCAATCTGTGGCTAAACACCCACTTCTCTGGGGAGGGTGACATTCCCCAATGAGCCTTTTCACCAAAGTAAGCAGCTTACCTCCGCCTGGGAGGCACCTCTGAGATGGGCCAAAAGATGTAGTCAAATGCAGCTTCTTTGGGGCATTGGAGAAGACCCCAGCCATATTTTCTGAACTGATAATTGAGACTTGTGTTCTGACAACAGAATTTTTTATCATTTGCAGATTTATTAATAGTATAAAATTGAATCATATTAAAATGTTGGATAAATCATTCTGTGGAAATTAATATAGCCATACGACATTGGGGCTGACCCAGTGTCACAGCAGCATATATGATGGCAGTACATTTAGTTAAATATTTGATAAATCATTCTTTTGGAAATGAATATAGTATGAGGAAGTTGGGTTGACCCAGTGCCGTTGGCAGCAAATGTGTTGGCCTTGGGAATGGTGTGATGGGCAGGCCTTCCTGGGCTTTTGTGGCTTCCTGTTGGTCTTTGTATCAGGTAGCTCTTGGTACCTGCAGGGCTGGGCACTGGGGAGTGGTCCTGTGTGGATGTGGCAGCAAATGATGTGGTCTGGAAATTCCCTTACCCAACTGCTTGGCAGACAGAGTTCAAACCCATGAAGAAAAGAAGAGAGTGACTTAGAATGGCAGGGAAGGCGAAATATTAGCTACTACTGTGATTGACCAAAAGGAAAGAGGAGAAAAGAGGAATTGTTTTCCAGGGAGGAGTCAGAGGAAGGGTGAAGGTAGATAAAGTCTTAAAAGGAAGGGTAAGGGCTTGGGAATGATTGCATCTATTTGTTGTCTTGTGGAATAGACAAAATACTCTTATTTTTTAACCTTTACACCTTGGGATTACGTGAAAGAGAAAACACTGAAGATGTAATGGACTGGAATATGTAAATGGAAGCACGTAAGCAGCCAGCCCCTCAATATGGGAAATGGATAAATAGACTGGGATGACTATTCATGTTTAAAATTATCTGTTGCCTTACAAAAGGATTTTCTGGAGGTTAGTTTTCTAAAAGAAAATTCTACTACATTTTAAATATGAATTAGTATATGAAGATATAGTTTCTACATAGTATTACAGAAGTATATTGGGTAATGTTGTAAATGTCCCTAAAATAAATAATATGTGCTGTATTAGAAGAGGCCTGTATGAGAATCTGAATCATTTAGAAATGTTATGATTCTATCTAGAAGAAAAGTGTTGTATAAGTCACTACAGAAGAACAACAAAAAAAGAAAAGTATTGTAATGTATATATAATAAGTTTATATAAATTCTTGGTCCTGCTCAGCTCTATATGTGGCAGAATCCATTTGAAATTTCTTGGCTAGTCCATTTAGTTTTGTTTTAAATGATTATATGTTCATTAAAGAAATATGGAAAATACAGAAAAGTCAAAAGAAGAAAAAAAATTCACTGATTCAGAAAAATTCCTGATTATTTTCCATATTTTCTTCCAGGCCTTCGATGCTAAGCAAGCTGTCTTTTAAATGCTTGTAATTTTGCTGTTTTTTTTTCCCAATATAGTGTGAGCATATTACATGTTATTGCATATTTTGGTAAAAATCTGTAATGACTGATCAGCAGTTTGTTAAGTAGATGTACACATCTTGCTTCTCATTTTTGCAATTACTTGACACTTGGATTCTTTCTGTTTTTTGCTGTGATAAATAATTATTAAAGATGCTCCAATGTACGTCTTTTGGATGTCACATTTTACGAGACATTTTACAAGGCTGAAGAAGTACTTCTGGAGGAGTATACAGCTGTTCTGGTGTGGGGTCTGGGAACTATGATGGCTGAGAAGAGGTGGAGAAACTGGACTGTTTGACTGCATGAGAGAAGACTTCCAGTAGATGTTAATCTCTCTGCAAATAAGGGTTGCTACATGGTTGTTGAAGAAGCAGATTCATAGGGACCTGTATGTTCTTTGTCAGCACAGCCAAGAAGGGCCCCTGGGTCCTTGCCTGCATGTCCAGGGGGTGCTCGAGAGTCAGTGCAGGTGCTGAGCTTGGCTGAGTCAGTTGTCCTCTCTATGCTCTCTTTCCCATCCCTCACATCTTCCCTTCTTAGTGGCTCTTCAGATGTCGCTGGCTTTGTGGATTGCCTTCACAAGCCCCTGATTTCCATCTGAACTCACAGGACTTTGCTCCTGCTCCTCCTCCAGACCCGCTGCTTTAGCCCTCTTCTCAGCATGGACCATTCCCTTTCTCTCTCCTCAATTCATGGGTGAATGTGCTCCAGGCGAAGAGCTTGGTCCTCTTGAGATCCCTGCTGAGGGGCTGAGGGTTGCGGTTCTATCCCACAGGAATGGATGATCATATTTAGTCTTACAGTCACATGATGCTCTCATCTACCACATTGTGTGGCTCTAAGATGCACGTTTTTCATGCTGGAGCATTGCTGAAATCAGCCTGTGTCTTACGATAATGGCATGATATAGTTTAACTGACAGCATGTTTTTTCTTTCTTAGTGCTACATAAAATTATGGGGCATCTTACAATTGTTGGGGTTGTAGATTCAATGACATGTGATACCAACCAGGGAGGCAGGCAAAGTGGACTTTAGAGATGAGTCATCTGGTACTCAAAGAGGGTAAGTTATTCGCCCAAGATCACACCTGCCTCTTAATGGCAGATGCAGGAGTCAGAATTGTGCCTTTTGATCCAGGGCTGGTGTTTTGACCCCTGCCCCGTGCAGCCTCCTTTCCGGGCCACCTGGTATCCCCCTTTGTCTTCCTGACACCTGCACCCACAGCAGTCCCTGCTGACAGCTCTTCCTTCCCACGTCATCTCCAGGTGTCACCTCCCATTTTCCCCTGTGCACAGGAGGAATGACAGGTGCTGGAGCATGACACAGTGCCTCAGGGCTGAGGCTGCACAACTTCTCAGCTCTCAGTGCTGACAGGAGGGAAGTGGGTGCTGAGGTGTCAGTCAGCTGGCTCAGTGTAAGATCTGCTCTTATTGATCTTTGCTAAGAGATGACTAGTTGGGGGGCCTGGGCTACCACATTCTCCTGTGACCTCCAACCTCCTAAACTTTAGTGTTCTTTGGCCTATAAGTTGAGGGTGTGCATGGTTTAGAAAGCACGTTTATGTACATTGCTTCATCTTGTCCTCATAATGCCATAGAAAAGACCTTGTTAGCCTCATTTTACAGATGAAGAAACCGAGGATCAGAGAGGGCACATGAATTGCTAGTAGGCACTAGATCCTGGATTGAGCCCACATATCCTGGCTCCAAGTTCCTTCTTTCACTCACTTTTCCCCATACTGTCAGTTACTTCACAACCCCAAGGGCCCCATGGTTCTAAGGCTCTGTGGTTGCAGGTTCCTTTAGTCCCCGTGAGGCAGTGTGGGATGAGCTCAGGGAGGTATAATCAGGAAAATGTTCACTCTCAAAGGTGGGGCTTCACGTGTGAGTTGAAGGGGACAGGGGCCCCATGTGTCCATCCTGAGACTTCTCTCTGTGGGCTTGGGATGAGACTCCCTGCTCTGTGGTAAAGAAGGCATGTCACTTTAACTGTCAGCGTAGCATGGTTTGATGTGTAGAGAGTGGATCAGAGTTCCAGCTGATTTATTCATTAATTGGCTTGTTTGTTCACTCATTCACTCACCCATTCATTAATTCAGTGAAGCTAGTATTGTGTTGGTGAAGGCAGAAGGCAATGTTGGGACCGAGAAACGTGGACGTTATTATATTTTCCCACCTGCTAAAAGACAGTGGAATTTGCCATTCTTTTAACACATTCTTATCTTACAGAACTTGGGATCTCTCTTGCATCGGGAACAACTCAGGCAATTTTTAAACACTTGTCAGGCCACCTGGAGAATTCCAAATTAGTTGAAGTCACTATTCCACATTAGTCTTAACAGTAAGTTATAAAAATATAGTACCTGGAATAGATGGGCAGATGAGAAAGGAGGATGAGAGTCAAGGGTACTCCTAAACCATGGGTAACAACAGGGAAATGAAGGCGAGGACTGTGTCTTGGATGCCCGCTCATCTCTATATGCCCAGTGCCTGGCATATAGTTGGTACTCAGTAAATGCTGATTGAATTGAATTGCTTGCCTGTCCCCAGATTCTCTTGTCTATAGGATACAAATATGAGGGCTGGGGGAA
This sequence comes from Symphalangus syndactylus, assembly GCF_028878055.3. NCBI lineage: Eukaryota > Metazoa > Chordata > Mammalia > Primates > Hylobatidae > Symphalangus > Symphalangus syndactylus. The sequence goes on along the minus strand of NC_072434.2, from coordinate 41,279,367 downwards.
GGCTAGGGCTGGGGTAGAGAGGGATTGTCTGTTCCCAGCCTTCCCCCTTGGCCTGGCTGAGCCAGGCAGTGTCTATGTCTCTCTCATCTCTATCTACCTCTGCCAGGCTGCTCATATTCTGGTGACTCTATTAGGAAAATGAAAGCTGGGAGCTCAATTTCTAGGCCATTAAGCAATATTGGGCTTCCAGTCATCTGTGGTTATTTACCAGGTTGTCAGCGTTACCTCCTGAGAATTGCTTCCTGGGTGATGAGGGCAGAGTCAGCGCTGCATATTGAAGACCTAACCTCATTGAAGTGGCTGTGGATGGGGTGGGGGTTGGAGGGGTGGATAAGGAGAAAGCAGGGGTATCACATCACCTAGCGTTTACCATATAATAAAAATGATCATTTATTGAACCATGTGCCAAAGACCACACACACACACACACACAATTTCTAATCCTAAAAATGGTACCAGGAGTTGAGAATCATTAGGCTTGGCTATTACCCAGTCCCATTTTACAGATGAAGAAGCCAAGGCACAATTTAACTTGTCCAAATCCAAATGGTTGGTATAAGGTAAAGTCAGAATTTCAACCCAGGCCTGTTTGCCTTTAGCACCTGGGCACCTTCCCTAGGCCAAGTGATGTCACTGCCTCAGACTCAGCTACAGCACCAGCTGTTCCTGTGCTGTTGGAGCCATTTAGTTTCCTTTCCCTATTTCCCTTGTGCCTCTTTGGGTTCAGGCCAAATGGAGAAAAGTGTGTTATCCCTTTCCATCTAGGAAGTCTTTGTTTTCCATTGTATGTTAAAGTATTGGTGACATTACAGAGCTAGTCTTGAGTGTTGGTAATGTTGTCTATGTTCCTAAGAAAACCCCCAAATCAGCTCAAAATATGCTCTTTCCTGAGTTTTATCAGCCTTGCGTGGGAGGTGACCTGCGTTGGCTCTTCCCTTTACTGTGGAGCACATGGTGTAGACTCTGGGGAGGGGCAGGTGTGTCTGTGCCTGGCTCTTCCTCCTTCCTCTGCCAATGTCATCACCCCAGGGCCTAGGAGGCCCCTCAAGAGCTATTGCTGAATACCCACTCTGTGCCGGGTACTGTGTTCGGTGTGGGTGGAATGGGGCCTAGTGTCTTCCACGGTGGTGGGGGCTGGAGCCACGCAACACGAGAACCCGAAAGGGTGTCCAGCCTAGCCCTGGGGCACTGGGGAAAGCTTCTTGAAAGAAGTCACATTTAAACAAGCGTAAAGGATGGACAGATGGGACTCAGCTGGGCAGGGAAGGAGAAGAGCCCTTCTGGGAGAAAGAATGCTATGTACAAATGCCCTGTGGGGGTGGCGCATGGAGAGAGGCACACAGACCACGGGACACTTCTGGAAGCCTGGCAGGTGGCATGGGGAGAGACTTGCAGAGGTCAGCAGGGGCCAGTCTAGGCCATTCTGAGTAGTCTGTACTTTAACCAGAGGGCAGTGGGGAGCCACGGAAGGCTTTGAGCAGGGGGTTCACTGTTTCACTCTGAGTCTGCTCTGGATGTGGCACAACTCTTTTTTCTTTTTTACCCTGGAATCAACTCTGAGGAAAGCCATGGAAAAGAGTTGGAGCCATCTCCACATCGTTAGCTGCAGTTTGGGAGAATGTGCAGAGCCAAGCAGAAAGAGGGGAGGCAGAGGAAAAGGGAGCAGGGGAGAGGAGAGCCAGGGAGTGCTGCAGTAAAGCTGGGAGCTGCCGTCCTCGTCCCCAGCTTCTTGCCAGTGGCACATGCAGAACAATGTAGCCTGAAGCCTGTTGGTAGGAGGATGCTATCTAGAGCTAAATATATATTGATAGGTATTTTTAGAGGGTTTTCTGTAAGGAGGCTGCCCTAATACAAGAGTTTCCTGAGCAGCTAAAGATCGAGGAAAGCAGAGTTTTCCTCAGCACTGTCTCTCTGGGGCTGAGAATGTGGAGGAAGAGTTGTGAATGCAGTCCTCGGGCCCCCAGCCCAATATGAATCCCTGTGGTAATAGTATGATATCGCTGGGTATTTATATAGCATCACCAGGCCAGTGAGCCTGGAGGGATCTCAGAGACCTGTCTTTTACTTGTCCTTACTGTTCTGGGCAGGTGAAGGAGGCAGATGGGGAGCAAGGGCAGAATGGGTAGAGGGAGGAGACATGAGAACTTGTTATTTAGGAGATGGGGAAACCGAGGCTGAGTGGAGCAAGGCAAGGGACTCAGAGATACTTAGCTGAGCTGCTAGATGACCAGATATTTATTTAGTGCCTTAATGCTAGGCACTAAACCTGGCATCAGCATTATTAATGCTGATGTTGGGGAGGTCTGCAAGCCTGTAAGCTTTACTACTTTTCAGTTCTTCCTCTCAGCATCATTGCTGGCTGCTCCTCTGACAGACCTCCACCTCTCCCTGGCTTTTTGTGCATTTCTAGCTCCACATTGGGGAGCACAGCTGCCACTTGCAGCATCTCCTTTTATCAGAACATTATTTCTGTTCCAATTGCATTTCCCCCCAGATGGGCAAATGATAGAAAAGATAAGGTTAGAATATAGGATTTTGATTCCAGGGAGAGGCGGGCAAAAGGCAAAATGTGAAGCTTAAAGGTCTCTTCTTAGCTCTGTGCTGCTGATAAACCCAGTTACTTCAGGGAGACTCCGAGTGAGAGTGCCAGTTAGTAGTTGATGGGCAGCTGAGTTTGGATTGTGCCTTGGGTGGGAGGGAGTTTTTTCTCATGTATGCACTCTGTCTTTTTTCTATATTGAGATGCACCATTGGTTCACTCAACAGATATATATTGAATATCCACTGTGTTCCAGATGTAAGACCTTGGTGTTGGGATGGTTTCTGTTTCCTGAAAGGCTTCTTCTTGCCACCCCCACCCATTGACAGAAGCTCCATATGGACAGAACTGAGTGGGGCCTGAATGGGCTTTGATATAACCAAAGAGGAGGAAAAGCCAGAGGGAGTGAAGAAAGCTTCAAAATCCCTGGGTGGTTTGGTTTGGGACTTTATTTGTCTCCAGGCATTGCATTCAGTCTGGGTGATACAGGGAAAGAAATTATGGCAAGGTGCTTTCTAAGTCAGACCATTCTCTTGGGCCTGGAGCTCTCATTTGAAGGCAGTTAAACGCGTGCATTCTTGTGCTTGTGCATGAGTGTATGTGGAAGAGGGAGGTGGAGTGAAAATTCCCAGGTATGTTTTCAAAGCAGAGCTGGATATGGCATAAATGCGAATTCTATAGATTTACAAGAATTGAGAATTAAAGGAACTGTTTACATTTCCATTCTGTGGTTGAAATATGTCTCCTCCTTTGGGTAGGGATTTGTGCACTTGTGTCTATGTTGTAAATATAGTCCACAGTTAAGTATAACTGTGTTGGTGTGAAATGTGAAAATGCAGCAGCACTATTTAATGTATGTGTCACTGAAGTCAGGAAATAGCAGATATAATGAGTGCAGAGTGGTTACCAGAGGGAAGGGGCAAGGGGGGGCGGTGCCGATGTTGAGAGGAAAATGAGGGCGTGCTGGTTTAAGAGAGAACATATGAAGACAAGGTAAGGCTAAGGTTACTAAAGCTCAATCACTGAATTTTAGATCTAGGAGAATAATAAATTTGCCTAACTTTCCCTTATTATTTTTTTCACACAAGAGAAGACTAAAGTGCATGTTGCTAAGTAACTTGTCCAGGGTCTTTTAGATGGGGTGTGGTGAGCTAGAGCTTGGATCCTGTGTAATTCCAAATCTAGGACTCTGTTGCAGCGATGCCTTACTACCCCTGGTGATGAGAATCTGCTGCTTCTTGGTTGTATTTAGGCCATGAAGCTGGAGGTATTAAGAAATAAGATTTTCTATTATTTGGCTGGAATATATATGTGCAACTTACATGGAAACAGAGTTTAATCTCATGGACTGAATGACTTGGGGGCCCTGGGTTCTGGTCCTGATCCTGACATACATTCTCTCTGTTGTACTGGTGATGATGTAACCCATCTCAGCTCGGCTTTCCTTTATGAAACTTCATTTATGAAGTGAAGGTAAAACCTGCTGTAGCTACCTCCACCAGGTTTCATGACAAGCAAATAGGATAGTGATGATGTTGATAATGACAGCTCCCATTTAACCAGGAGCTCATGTCTTATTTTAAATGCAGAAGGCTTCATATTCTATATTGGCACTTGCACATATTATTTTAAATATAGAAACATAAGGCAATACTGATATTATCTCCATTTTACAGATGACGAAACCAAAACTCAAAGAGGCAAAGTCACTTGCTCAAGGACAAACAGTTACTAAGGGGAGAGATTGGCATTTTAATTCTATCATCAACAATTCTAAAGCCCTTGCTATATCTAGTGTACAGCACAGCCTCCACCGCCCAAGTGTTTTGCAAAACAATAAAGCAAAATACCAAATCAGTGAACAATAATACTTTCCCTCCAGGACAGTGATATTATAAAGAGAAATGTTAAAATACACATAAAGCACCCTGAGTGCCTTGAAAAAAAACCAGCATATAAAAATTGAAAGTACTCAAAATACTATGGTTCTGTAGACCTCATTAAGAATGGTCATTTATCTCTATAAAACTTGCAACCACAGAAACAAATTTCACTGAAACCTATTGCAAATTTTAAAACTACGGTAAATTTAAAATTTTCCATTAGTTATAATTTTGCCTCAAGAGAGAAGTTTACTACATATTGCACATAGGATATATCTTATTTCCTTTCAGCAGCATAACTAATTTTATCAAAATTAGTCAAATCCTGCTACAGTCATTACCCATAAGAACAACAAAGAAGTTCCGGAGTAAAAGTTGAAACAAAGGCCTTTATTTTAAGTTTTTCTAACAAGGAAAATGTTACATTTTCTAGATTTCCATTTTTTTGGTCTTCCCTTTCTTTGTCTTCTATCCTCCCCACTTCTCACAAAACATACACAGGCCAGAGGGGTCAGCACCTGTCCGCCCACATCTGGATGTGACCCAGGAAGGCTGACAATGCCCTCTCTCCTCCAGGAAGAATGTCCAGGCAGAGCCCTTGCACAAAGGAGGGGCTGAAAAGAAGCCTGAGGTCTGACTTCTTGCCTCTTGTCTTTCATTTCCTTCCTTCTTGGCTGCCACTCTTCTGTCAGTTGCCTGGGCCTTGGTGACAGAACATTTAGGAAGGGGGCTCAGGGCCATGGCTTTTCTCCCTGGCCTCCAGCACTGGAACACTGACTAGGAGGCAGAGTGACAAGTGTGGCTGCTTCACATGTCAGATGCATCGAAAACAATTTATATCACTGTGGGGGTCCCTGCATCTCACCTCCTCTCCACCAGCCCTCTGGGGCCCAGCTGGCCTTGGAGAGTCCTTACCTAGTCCAGGTTGGCATGACTAGCCATGGGAGAGCTCAATCAGAAATGGAACTGAAACTGACCTGGTTTGGGTATCTTTGCTGTTGAATCTTAGTCAAAACTCTGGGTGAGGGAGAGACAACCAGAAAGAAGCCCACTCAGGGCTAAGCATCCCTAATACCCATATATGAGCTCTGAACTATGGTGTGGAGGAAAATGGACAGAGTCAGGAGAAGACAGGAGGGAAGGAAGTATAGAGGCAGCCGGTATTAGTTGAGCATATTCTGTGTTCAAACATTGCGCTGACTGCTAGGAAAGCAGCACTGGATGGAGATATAGCCTCTATTCATAGCTTGCTGTCCAGCAGAGAAGACAGATATTTACTTTAATTTAATAGTGTATAACATGCTGCATAGGAGAAGAGTTAGGGTGCTAGGGTAACTTTTCACTGGGACCCTAACCTAACTTGAGACCTGAAGACTGAGTTATACTTAGCTAGGATGAGACGAGAAGAGGGAAGGGGACAGGATGAGGAGAGTTCCAGGCAGAGGGCAGGACAGCTGTGCAGGGCTAGAGATGGGGGAGGCCATGGCAGGTCTGAGAAATGAAAAGAAGGTTGGAGGGGGCCCACAGTGACTGTAATCTAAGAGGGGTTGGAAAGCAGGCAGGGACCACATGATTCACATCATTCAGGGCCTCGTTGGCATGTCCAGGCATGTTCAGTGGGAGGCCATTGAATGGTTTGAAACAGGAATGTGAACATATTTGCAGGAGAGGCACGATGTTTGCAGAGAAGAAGATAGAACAAGTTGCCCAAATGACTCCATGTCCCCTCAGAATTAGGGAAATAGGATTAAAGTCCTCAGAGTCCCTTTCTTCCCTCTTGCCTCCTCCTTCCAACATCAGCCCTCAACTATAATTTTGTTTAACCTATTGCAGCTGTACCAAAACCCAGTCTACAGACCTTATAATCTAGCCGAGCACATGTTAAAAGATTTGTTAACCTGCCCAGAGTAGAGACATAGTCCCTGGCCCTCTGAGATTATACTCTGAGCATCTTCTACTGATTCAAATAATGGGTAAGAATGGATGAGTGTGTGGGCTTTTATTTTTTATATTCAACAGAGAAATTATTTTAAAAATGCTTTGCTGAGAACATTGCTATATGATTATTATGATTTTTATTTTTCTGATAGAACAATAGTCAGAAGATCAAGCCAACCCACATGCTTGTTTATGGGATGCTTTTCTTTTCCCTGTTCCCAAAGCCCATGACACATCATGATGCGGAATCTGGATCCTAACTGAACTCTGGTTAATAACCACTGTAAATATAACATTTTGTGATTTAGGGGCCCTTACATCCTTCCAGTGGGGAGCTCAGAGTGCTCTGTGAGTTACGTTCTACCCACTCATTTGGAAGAGGGAAATAGAGAATCCCAGTTCCCTTTCCAAGTAAGTGTTGTATTCTCTGTTCTGGAGACAGGTCACCCAGATGGATCCTGCACATATGGACTCTGGTGATAGAGATGGGAAGGGAGTAAATGCCCACCCCGGTTTTTTCTCCTGCCCACTTCCATCCCACATCCCCTCTTCAGATGAGTGCAGCCAGCTCTTTAACGTGTTAGCTTCTTCCTCCCTGCTCTTCTGTTGTCCTTTTCTTAGTCTCCCTAATCCTTCCCTGTTTTCATTTTATATTCTGTTCTGGAATACAAGACTCGGGGAGTTTGAGGTAGATGCCACAGAGGGTGGTACATGGTGTTGTGGTGTGTGTGAGAGACTCATTCTGACCGAGACCTTCTTGGAACTTTGTCTATTAGACTCTGACCTCCAGTCCTTCTTCTCCAACAAACAAATTCAAGTTTGGGGTGGGATCTCCCTACTGGGAATCTGATCAGGTCAAAGTTTGACTAGCTAGTACTGCAAATAAAGGAGGAGGAACTTCCAATGATTTCCACTCCCCCCAGCTGTGACTGGTCTGAACTCTAAGCAACAAGAAATCACCTACAAGCACTGGCTGTTTCCTGAATAAAGTTTCCCACAAATATGTAACATAGTATATTTTGTAGTGTGTGGATGCTGTTGTGATTTATAAAATATAAATACATCTAAAAGTATTGTTGAATGAGTAATATTGTTTTCTTTTTTATTTTATTCAATATAGCATAGTGATTAAGAATTTGGGCTTCATAGACAAGCAAACCTGAATTCATATCTTTGCTCTACTGTTTACTAGTTCTGTGGTTGTAAGCAAGTGACCCAGCTTCTGTTAAGTCTCAATGTCTCCATCTACATAGAAAAAGGAATGGCTCTGGGTAATAACAATTATTTAACCATGTTGTTAAGGGGCTATAGTAATTGAAATAACTCCTTCAAGGGATGGGGTTGGTCTTGAATTTTTGACATTAAAAAGAGAGCCTCACACTTGAAAGAATGAGAATTGCTAGTTCAGTGTAACTAACCCATTGATATGAAAGAAGGAGATGAGGCCCAGAACTGCAATGTATGCCCCATTTTGCCTGTGGCTAAAGCCTGATTTTAGTCAAGCTGGTCTTCAGTCTTGGGTAGAGGTGATGGGGAAAGTAGAAGTAGAAGTTAGATACAGTGCTTCACTCGTGAACAGAACAGTCTAATTGGAGTTCACGAGATATATGGCCCATGTTTGATTTTTGGTATTTGGTAGTGGAGTTGGGAACAAGCAGCTGTTATCCTTTTGGGAAGCCATGCTGTCCCCAGTAGGTGACATCCCAAGTCTCTTTGCCAGTGAGGCCCCACCACCCCACACTGGTATGAGTTAGGTTGCTCATGCAGAGCCGTTTCTCAGGCATTATTCCTAACTCTTTTCCTTTTCATAAAGTGAGAGGGCTTATGCTCATCCCTCAACCAGACTATGAAAGAGACACTCGCATTCCCAAGTGGTGGTTTTTTTTTAAATATTTTATGTTTGTATGGGAAATTGTGGATAAAGTGAAATAATTATAAATAAATGGTGTCTTTCCTTTTTTAAAGAAGAGCAATCTGATTGGAATAGAATGTATGTGTGGTCCTAAGGCAGCTGGGAACAATGTGACCAGTACAGAGCTTGTTCTAGGTTGGCTGGTCCAGGCTCTAGGAGTCTCATTTTTAAAATCTAAAATACCTCTCTTGCAAGATTTACATACTAGATTGAGCAGGGCTAGGTGCTCTAACAAATAACCCCCCAAATTTCAATGGGTTAACATAGTAGTTTCTCTCTTGCTCCTTGAACAGGCCAGTGTGTCCTGAACAGTGCTCCTGGCTTCCCTCCACTTGGTGAGGTAGAGACCCAGGCTCCTTCTATCTGGTAGCTCTGCTGTCCTCTATGATCTCATGGTTTATGTCCCTTCAAGAGAAGTGGAAAGAGAAAGTAAGAATAAGGCATACTCCTTAAATGTATTGGTATAGAACTGATACACATTACTTCTAGTCACATCCCATTGACAAGGAGCAGCCATGTGGCTCAGCCTAGTTGCAGGTGAGACTGGGAGATCTAATCCCTAATTGGGCAGCTGCCTTCTAGCAACAACCTTACCCTGTGGAAAGGAGAGCATCAATTTTGGAGGACAGTAATGATCTCATCATTGTCTATGTGAGTATAAATTGTCAGATGCATAGGAGATATATAATAAATGTTTTCTTCTAATTATTAGTAACATCCATTGAGTCAAGAAATATTTGCTATGTGTGTACAAAACATTTTGCTAAGTATTGAGGCTAGAAAGATAAATAATAAGATACCTCCCCCAAGGAACTTTAAGTCTGATATGTAGATAGTATATATAGGTAGCTGATTTTCATTTGAGCTTGACATCATTTGATCAGAAGAAAAAACTGGGAATAAATGTGCTCTACTCTGTACAATCAGCTTTCTATCTGTCCATCTACCCTCCTTTCATTGAATGGGTCCCATGTGTAAGGCCTAGCGGTGAGCAGTAGGAGGGACAGCAGTAGAGTTAAATAGGGAAGAGATGGAAGATCACTGGGAATGTGGTTTCACTTTGCCGTAATGCAGCAGCTGTTGACACACTACATGCTGGTGTAATTAGCCGTTGAACTGTTTTTGCCACCTCTCTTGATCAAGCTTTGAAGATAAGAAACAATTAGTGTATTTCATATTTTTTCATTTTTGTTGTCATGCTTATTTTTGTCCTCTTCAAGATAGCAAAGCCTAGGGGTAGTCAGCCAGCTGAGGCTATTTATAAAATGTCCATGTTGGCCTGGATATCACTACTGGTTAACATTTGTCAAACTCTAAACTCTGTAGTCTAGTAAAACGGAGGATCAGGAGCCAGTTTCAGAGGGAAAACCAACCTTTCCATTTACTAATTTCTTTTCTATCCTTAGCCTGCACAAAGAAGGTTGAGAAGTCAGAAGTTTAGTTATGAACTGTGTACAGTTACAACAGATAGAGTCAGTAGTAAATAAATGGTTGTCACGAGTCTTTGGAGAAGGATTTATTATTGTGGCCATAGATTGGAATGGTCCTTGAGGATGTTAATTATGTTGCTCCTTGTTGCAGTTTATGACATGGCTTCTATGTGGGGTAATTGGATCTAGGGGAGCTATCCTTCTCCATGGAAAAAGGCCAGTTTGGTCTCAGGTTTATAGCCCTAAGGAAAGGAGTTTCAGAAAGCAGTTGCCCAAATTTTTCAGCCTCCTTGATATTTCCAATGTACAATTCTGGAAAAGGGCTCCTTAATTCAGAAATTGGCCTTTGTTGCAGGGATGCTAGGTCAGGAGGCAGGGAGGGGAAGAATGGAAAAGAGAGCTGAGATTACCTAGTTATTCAGGACTGCGGACCTAATTAATAGCTGGTGTTCAGTGCTAATCACTGCATTAAACATTTCAAAGGATTTTTAAAAAATTCTTGGCAACATCCCTGTGAGGTAGGTACTATTATAATCACTACCAGATGAGGAAACCAGGGCTTAGGTGGTTCAGTAATTTCTCCATATCATGCTGCTAATAGTTAGTTGGTGGGGTCAGGATTCCAATGAGGAAGCCTGACTCCAGATCTTAGGTTTCTGACCATGATGCTACACTGCCTTCCTAATTTATATATCTAGTGGCTGCATGGTCTGAATTCGTTTTTGTTTTTGTTTTTTTTTTCTCCTGATGCATCTTAATTAACGAAAGTGAAAGGATGTATCTGTTGATCTGGATGTCAAAATCCATCCAAGGGAATATAAAACTCACTACTTGGTTTTAGTTACTGGAAAAATGGCTTCTATTGAAGGAGATTAAGAGAACCATAGATTATTGGTTTTTCTATATCATTTTGATCTTGAAATCATTTTAGAAATATTGCCCATTTAGCCTGTTAACAATAGGTTAGAGTTATAACACAGGACAGCCTGGCAAGATGCAAGGAACAAAGGCTCTGGCATGACATAGTTCTGTATTTGAAGTCTGCTTCTGGTTTTGTGACACTGAGCAAGTTATTTAACCTCTCATCCTCAATTTCCTTATTGGGAAATGAAGGATTCAGGGTATTTCTGAGTATTTTATGAGACTAAACTGGTATGATATATGTTGAGCATTTGAAACAGTGCTCTGCACATAGTAGATTTTCAACAATAGTACCTGCTACTATTTTCTAGTTTATTGATGAGGAAAGGGAAGCATATAATGAAAAAATATATTCTCTGGGTTACTCTAGCCCCCACAAAAAACTTACCCTAGCTGGGTTGAAGTTGTTGTCCTTGTATTTTCAATCTGTTGCTACTTGTGCTGGATTATGTTAGCTTCTAGAACATACTAAATCTTGAGTTAATTTCTTAGTCCATTTGGACAACTATATCAAAAGTATCATAGACCAGGTGGCTTATAAACAACAGAAATTTATTTCTCAACATTCTGGAGACTGGGAAGTCCATGATCAAAGCAGATTCAGTGCCTGGCAAAGGCCCCTTTCCTGGCTGCTGGACAGCTGTCTGTGTCATCACATGGTAGAAGGGGTGAGGGAGCTCTCTGGTGTCTCTTTTATAAGGACACTAATCCCATATAAGAGCAGAGTCCTCATGACCTAATACCTTCTAAAGGCTGAACCTCCAAATATCACATTGGGGATTAGGTTTCAACATATGGATTTTGGGGATATACAAACATTCAGTCTATTACAGTGGGCTTTAGAGTCCTGGAATCACTCCATCTTTGATCTGTATTTATAGCTTAATTTATCTTGATACAGGTTTCAAAGTATAATTGAATAGCTACACTCACTTGATAATATTAAAGTAGGGCTATATCTTTAAGGCACAGTGTCAGCTGGCTGTGAACAAAATGCTGGCTGATAAATATGATCTTCTTTTTCTGTCTGTGTTCTTTTTTGAATTCTCATTCCAGTTCTGGTTTTAAATGTACCTTCAGTAAATAGATCCGCTTTATTTCCCTTCTAGTTCATTACTTACTTCCCATGCCTTCCTACTTATATAATCAAAATCTCATGATAGTTCTATGTTGTTTGTGTTGCTTTCCAATTACTTATCTGAGTCTTTCTCTTTTTAGAGAATATAACACATTAATATTTATTGTAATAAATGGTTTGTTTTTATTCTTTTCCTTTATTTTATTTGCTATTTATTAGACTTTATTACTGTTTCTTCATTTTTCTTATTTCTTTCTGTATTGATCAGCATCTTATAAATCAGTTTTTTATAATTATCTACTGGATTATCAAACTCTTGTGGTGGAGACCGTTTTTTATCTGTTTCATTTTACTCCCCATCTTTCCACTTCTGATGCAGTTTGGTTGTATCCCTACCCAAATCTCAACTTGAATTGTATCTCCCACAATTCCCACATGTTGTGGGAGGGACCTGGGGTGGGGGGGCGGTAATTAAATCATGGGGGCTGGTCTTTCCCATGCTATTCTCGTGATAGTGAATAAGTCTCATGAGATCTGCTGGGTTTATCAGGGGTTTCCACTTTTGCTTCTTCCTCATTTTTCTCTTCCTGCTACCATGTAAGGAGTACCTTTCGCCTCCTGCCATGATTCTGAGGCCTCCCCAGCCAAGTGGAATTGTAAGTCTCATTAAACCTCTTTTTGTTCCCAGTTTCGGATATGTTTTTATCAGCAGCATGAAAATGAATTAATGCGGTAAATTGGTACCAGGAGAGGGGTTTTGCTGAAAAGATACCTGAAAATGTGGAAGTGACTTTGGAACTGGATAACAGGCAGAGGTTGGAATAGTTTGGAGGGCTCAGAAGAAGAAAGGAAAATGTGAGAAAGTTTGGAATCTTAGAGGCTTGTTGAATGGCTTTGACAAAAATGCTGATAGTGATAGGAACAATAAGGTCCAGGCTGTGGTTGTCTCAGGTGGAGATGAGGAACTTGTTGGGAACTGGAGCAGAGGTGGCTCTTGTTATGTTTTAGCAAAGAGACTGGTGGCCTATTGCCCCTGCCCTAGAGATTTGTGGAACTTTGAACTTGAGAGAGATGATTTAGGGTGTCTGGTGGAAGAAATTTCTTAGCAGCAAAGCATTCAAAAGGTGACTTGGGTGCTGTTAAAAGCATTCTATTTTAAAAGGGAAACAGAGCATAAAAGTTCAGAAAATTGGCAACCTCACAATGCAGTAGAGAAGAAAAACCTATTTTTTGAGGAGAAATTCATGCTGGCTGCAGAAATTTGCATAAGTAGCGAGGAGCCTAATGTTAATGCCCAAGACCATGGGGAAAATATCTCCAGGCCATGTCAGAGACCTTCATGGCAGCCCCTCCCATCACAGGCCCAGAGGCCCAGGAGGAAAAGGTGGTTTTGTGGGCTGGGCCCAGGGTCCCCGTGCTGTGTGCAGTTTAGGGACTTGGTGCCCTGTGTCCCAGCTGTTCCAGCTGTGGCTGAAAGGGGCCAATGTACAGCTCAGGCTGTGGCTTCAGTGGGTGGAAGCCCCAAGCCTTGGCAGCTTCTGCATGGTGTTGAGTCTGAGGGTGCACAGAAGTCAAGAATTGAGGTTTGGGAACCTCCACCTAGATTTCAGAAGATGTATGGAAATGCCTGGATGCCCAAGCAGAAGTTTGCTGCAGGGGCAGAGCCCTCATGGAGAACCTCTACTAGGGCAGTGTGGAAGGGAAATGTGGGGTTGGAGCCCCCACATGGAGTCCCTACTAGGGCACTGCCTAGTGGAATTTTGAGAAGAGGGCCACCGTCCTCCAGACCCCAGAATGGTAGAGCCACTGGCAGCTTGCACTGTGCACCTGGAAAAACTGCAGACACTCAACACCAGCCCATGAAAGCAGCCAGGAGGAAGGCTGTGCTTCACAAAGCCACAGGGGTGGAGCTGCCCAAGACCATGGGAACCTGCCTTTTGCATCGGCATGTCCTGGATGTGAGACTTGGAGTCAAAGGAGATCATTTTGGAGCTTTAAAATTTGACTGCCCACTGGATTTCAGATTTGCATGGGCCCTGCAACACCTTTGTTTTGGCCAATTTTTCCCATTTGGAATGGCAGTATTCCCCCAATACCTGTACCTCCATTGTATCTGGGAAGTAACTAGCTTGGTTTTGATTTTACAGGCTCATAGGTGGAAGGGACTTGACTTGCCTCAAATAAGACCTCGGATTGTGGACTTTTGGGTTAATGCTGAAATGAACTAAGACTTTGGGGGACTGTTGGGAAGGCATCATTAGTTTTGAAATGTGAGGACATGAGATTTGGAGGGGCCAGGGGTGGAATGATATGGTTTGGCTGTGTCCCCACCCAAATCTCAACTTGAATCGTATCTCCCACAATTCCCACATGTTGTGGGAGGGACCCAGGGGGAGGTAATTGAATCACGAGGGCTAGTCTTTGCCGTAGTATTCTCATGATAGTGAATAAATCTCACAAGATCTGATGGGTTTATCAGGGGTTTCCACTTTTGCTTCTTCCTCATTTTTCTCTTGCCACCACCATGTTAAGAAGTGCCTTTCACCTCCCGTCATGATTCTGAGGCCTCCCCAGCCATGTGGAACTGTAAGTCTAATTAAACCTCTTTTTATTCCCAGTTTCAGGTATGTCTTTATCAGCAGCGTGAAAACGAACTAATATAATTTTTTGCAGGCTTGTAAGCATCCATATACATATAGCACTAAATTTGATGCTGAGAATATAGTAGATTTTTAATACTTATGTGTAGCTGACAGTTTGACTGTGAAACTCAGTTGATTCCAGTGAAAAATGGTGTGTTGTAGTGGAAAGCCCACCTAGACCTAAATTAGTCAAATCCTGGTAGTGGTCCTTATTGGTGGTATGACTGCAGCACTAGTTGTTTTATCTTCTTGAATCTTAATTTAAAATGAGATAGCAATACTAGCTTGCAGAACCATTGAAGAGACTAAATGGAATGGCATATGTGAAAATGGCTGGTAACTTTATTGCTGCTGGTACCTTTACCTGTCTACCTTCCTCCCATCCCATCTGCTGGCCAGTAGCAGGAGTCATGAAGGGCACTGTATGCAGTTATGTATATTCAGGCTATGGGTGCTGCAGAGAAGAGAGCCCATTAAAATTTGATGGTGTTCCCAGGATCTGCTGGGCTGGAGAGGTAAAATGGAAGAGAAGAGAAAGAATAAGAAATAAGAATAGTCAGAAATTTTGCAGCTTTTGAAGAAGGAAGGCACAGGCTTATGGTTTATGATTTGTTTGTATGCATGCCTGCCTATGGGTTGTATTTATTCCTGCCTGAGGTTACATCAAAGTACATCTACATCTATATTTCATATTCATCCTCCATACCATATATTCTCCTAAGGAGAACTCTTGAATGTGAACCGCGTGGCAGTGGTGTTTCCTTTGCAGCTTGCTTGCTTTATCAATGATTTTGTGGAAAGAATTTAAAAGCCTTTTCCTTCCTTTGGAGAAACCAAAACTTACTTGGATAAACTGCTCCAGAATGGGATTCCCCTGTCTTTTCTGTTTGTATCCTTTCTGCCTTTTACCAATCCATGCCATGATGTTCTGTTGTGTGGGAACCAGTCTAAGACCTGGCTTCCTAGGGGGCTAGCCCCCTTCCTCTGTGCCCACTTAGCACTTATCTGCATTTTCCCTCCGTCAGCAGGCATTTGTGTCCCCTCTGTGTTATTCTCGTGGCCCTCTTGTTTCTTCATTGACATTGAGGGCGGGGGTCATGTTCTCCTTTCCCTGTTCTCTAGGGTGACTTGTGTATATATTCTTAGACCCACAATAGATGCCCAACAAATGCGAGATGAGTGAGAGGTGAAAAGCAGGGTTCTGTGCAAACCTATCCATGGAGCTGGGCAGGGCGGGAGGTACGGAAACCATGAGCCCAGCTTACGCCTTATCTTCCATGTTCACTCATACTTTGCCCAGGGTGTATTTACTGCTCCTGAGCCCAGGTAGCAGGCATAAGAATCTAAGCTATAACCAAACCTTAGGCCCAGGAGCAGTGAGAGTGTGGGTTCTAAGCTCATAGTCCAGCTGTGGGACTGAGGCTGAGGGTAGAAAAATTGCTGGGCATGGTGGCTCACGCCTGCAATCCCAGCACTTTGGGAGGCCAAGGCGGGTCAATCACCTGAGGTCAGGATTTTGAGACCAGCCTGGCCAACATGGTGAAACCCTGTCTCTACTGAAAATACAAAAAATTACCCCGATGTGATGGCACATACCTGTAATCCCAGCTACTCAGGAGGCTAAGGCAGTAGAATCACTTGAACCTGTGAGACAGACGTTGCAGTGAGCCGCCATGCACCATTGCACTCCAGCCTGGGCAACAGAGTGAAACTTCATCTCAAAAAAATAAATAAATAAATAAATAAGAAAAGAAAAGAAAAGAAAAGAAAACTGGGTGACATGGAGTGGGGTCCTTTGATCAGGACTCTGAGGAGGCTGGTGTGTTTCTCCCTTCCTGTTTCAGAGGCAGCCAACATCACTTAACCAATTAAGTTGGAGTACTCTATTTTCTGTTTGAGTGTTTGTTGTTTTTTGTTTAAAATAAATGATGTGTTAATACGGCCAGTTGTTTGTATGACACAGATTTCTTTTCTTTTCAATCAGTCTCTTTTCTCCTCTTCCCACTCTTCCTGGACAATTAGCAAAGTGTTTGGTCTTTGGTTTGGATGAATAATTGATTCAGAAGCTTTGTGAATGATTCATGGCCCATATGCTGGGGCAGCATGATATGGTGTATGGGTGTGTGGCAGCAGCACCTCATTACAAAGGTCCAGCTTCTCCTGAGCTTGGTGCAGGGGCTGTGCAGGCCACCTCCGGGGCAGAGCAGGTTGCACGTGGTCTTTCTCTCATGTTTTCTCAAAGAGAGAGTGTTGGAGCTTCTTCCAGAAAAGCAAGGTTCTCTATGGGTGTATGCCTTCCAGACCAGTGATTCTGGTTTGGGTCAGATTTGTCAATGAACTGAAGTTTTCCCCTTTAAGCCAACACTTCACTCTCCCCAAACTGAATAGCTGATTTGATTTTCAAAGCATTTGAGGAAAGGAGATCTCTTGCCTGTCTTCCTTTACATTAAAGTACTTCAAACCTTCCCAAGCAGGGGACATTTTTTTTCTTTGGATCTTCGCCTAGACACTCCCTGCTACTACACTAACTTTATTTCCTTGTCTATCTCCTTCACTGGAGATGGAGAACACCTGGTTACCATTCACTTTATAGGTCTCCCTTGTCTTTGAAGACTATTATTACATGCTTGCTTGCATGAGGCAATTGGACTGTTGCCTAGCCTGTGGAAGATGGCATTCCCTATCCACAAAACCTCTCAGTATTTGAGACTTCTTAATGTGTCCTGGTCTTTAGAAGCTGGCTTAGGAAAAATAAGTTCATTACATTAAGTCCTGAACCAAGCTTTTTGTCTCTTAGGCAGTCAGATCCCACATTTTTAAATAGGGAATCGAGACAGAGACAGGATATGAATAAAATCCAAGACTCTGATGAAGATGTAGCAGTTTGGTGATTGATCATTTGGGTTTTTTTTTAGTAAGATCATAAAAATATTACATAAAAATGTATTTTCTAGCATAAGTTATGATTATCGTATTTAGGTCCCTAATCTATATGGTGTTTCTTTGCATCTAGTATGTGAGGTATGACTATACCTATATGTTTTTCTGTCACTTCCTAACTCCACTGAGTGAATACGAATAGTACAACTTTTGCCCACTGATTTGTAATGTCACTTCTGTTTGTATACCAAATTCTCATATATATGTGGTCTGTTTTTAGGCTGTCTTTTCTATCCCATTGGCAATGATTTATGACTATATTTTCATAAAGCTTTTTGATAACTGGTAGTGCCAACCTTCCCTTCCCCAATTTGTCTTAAAAACTGGCTAATCTTAGCCATTATCGTTTCATATGAATTAGAACTAACTTGTCAAAATCTTCAGGTTTTGTTTGGAAATGCAGTAGATTTATTGACTAATTTTGGGGAAAATTAACATTTTCACAATGTTGAATCTTACCAATATTTCTCCATTTATTTGGGATATATTTTAGACCCTATTATAGTTTTGGAGATTTTTTCCACTTATGACTTGCGCATCTTTGTTATAATTTTTCTTCTGTATCTTGTAATTTTATTACTCTTGTGAATGATTTAATTTTTTTATTTCTAATAGAATGTTGCTAATGTATAGGAATGTTAGTTTTTATTCGTTTATGTTATATCCAGCAATCATGTAAAAGTTTATTAATTAAAATCATGTTGGTAGATTTTTTTTAGATTATATAGGTAGAAAATTGTATTAACTACAAACAAGTGTTATTGTATTTCTTTCTTTCTAATTCACCTACCATATGTTTCTTTGTCTTATCTTATTGCCCTAAACAGAACTTCCAGGAAAATGTTGTGTAATGAGAGTAATAGAAGTCTGTCTTATTTTGTTCCTTATTTAAAGTTTAACAATGAAGACAGATGTTCCTTATAGTGTTATGGTGAATACTCTTTATAAAGGAAGTAAAGAATGATTGTTAAACTAATGTCAATAATAGCTCAATATTTTCATCTAATTCATAAACTCAAAGGTTTTGGAAGTTCATTCTGTAGAAGATTAAACATCGACATTATTGTGGGTGCTATTGAAAATTGAGCTAAAAAGTTTAGTATTAACAATAAGCTTATTTTTGGAGTGATAATATACATACAATTTTGATGAAACATGATGTTATTGTATAAACAAAGTTTTTACTAAATTAAGAAACCTATGGAACAGAAACATGTAGGATGAATTGTATGGACAAAGAATTCATTATCACAGCCACACAAAGTAAAGACTATATACTGGGTACAGTATACACTGCTTGGGTGATGGGTACACTAAAATCTCAGAAATCCCCACTAAAGAACTTATCCATATAACCAAAACTACCTGTGCCCCCAAAACTATTGAAATAAAAATAAAAAATAAGAAAAGAAGTAGTAGGCAAATAGAACGAGTAAAAAAAAGGTAACAAGAAAATTTAGCAAGTTCATCAAAAAGCAAGAAAGCAGAGAAAGGAAGCAATTATAAAGTGAGGCAAGCAGAATGTGTGCAAGTAGAGGTAAGTCCTGACTTAATAGCAATTGAAACAAATGTAACAGATTAAACTTATTTTTTAAAAGTCAGAGGCCCTGTGACTTTATTTAATTTTTTGATCTTATGTTTAAATGACTAAGCTAAGTAAAATGACACTAGAAAATTGAAAATAGAGGAGGTGGCAAAAGGTATTCTAGACAAATGCCAAAGAAAGTGAATATAACATTAAAAAAATTCAAGGTGAAAATATCGAAGGAGACAATAGTGACTATTTCATTGTGATAAAAAGAAAATAATTGAAGGACATTTAAAAGTTATGTACCATCAGAATAAATGTCTGTTAAAAATGTAAAGGTAACTATTAGGTAAGGAGATTTCCAACTGGTTTTGAACAAAATGCAACAAAAATTTAGCGGTCTTTATAAAAAAGTTCAGTATCATTTTGGGCACTTAGGTTGATTTACAAAGCAGGTCCTCAGAGGCTTAAACATTTATAAAATGTTTCCCCTCCCCCATTTGTCTTTAAAATTGGCTAATCTTAGGCATTGGAGGTCCTGAACTAAGTAATGGGCAGCAAAGAGAAGAAATGTATACTGCAATTCTGACTTTATAAAAATTCACCACCAACATCATCACAAAACTTTTGTAGTTCAGTTACTCTGTGTATTTGAAATTTTTGATAAAACTATAATGTGTGTATATGTATTTTTATGTATATATGTATAAATGTAAAATACATTTCTGCCATATACACTCACACATACATACTTATGTAATACACATACCCATACCCATGCACATATAGATGATTACCTTTAAATTTTTAACCACTCTATTGTCTTTTATCCTTTGTGGCTGATAGTACTTCTAATATCAACATGATTATTTCTTTCTTTTTTTTTTTTGAGACAGATTCTCTCTCTGTCGCCCAGGCTGGAGTGCAATAGTGCAATCTCAGCCCACTGCAACCTCTGCCTCCCGGGTTCCAGCGATTTTCCTGCCTCAGCCTCCCAAGTAGCTGGGATTACAGGCATGCACTACCACCCCGGCTAATTTTTGTATTTTTAGTAGAGATGGGGTTTCACCATGTTGGCCAGGCTGGTGTTGAACTCCTGACCTCAGGTGGCCCACCGACCTTGGCCTCTCAAAGTGCTGGGATTACAGGCATGAGCCACCATGCCTGGCCAACATGATTATTTCTTTACAGATAACTTTCGTTTCCTCTTTCATTGGAAACATTAGCATTTTTTCCTTAATTTTGTGCTGTAAAATTTCACTAATACATGTCTTATATGATGGTTTCTATTTATTTTTATTTTTATGGCATTTTATGATTTCTATTTTTATTAAATGCTGGGAAGTGCTTTTGAATTGATTCTCTTCCTTTCAAATTCTCTGCTTCTCCACTTCTTAATTTACCTTCTCTCCATTTTATCTATTCTTTATTTCTAGCACTTATTTTAAATGGTGTTGGAATTTCTTCCCTCTATTTATTTAATCTTTTCTTTATATTTTTCATCTTTTACTTACTCTTGTGTTGATTTCTGGGAACACTGCTCAGTTCAGTTTTTCACATCTCAAATTCACCTGTCTATTTTGCCACTCAATCTGCTTAATCATTTTAAAAGTTTGCAGTTATCGAAATGTTCAATTGCACCATCTCTAGGTAATTTTGTAAAATGCTTGCAATATTCTCACACTTTTCTCTAAGCTGATAATTATATGTCTTCATTCTCATTGAGTATAAGTTCTTTGATTGTTGAGTTTGTTCTCTCTCTCTCTCTGTGGTATTGAAATTCCTCAAGTTTTTGGTGATTCTTGATTGTAATATTATCTTCTTTCTACCATGTCTGTTTGTGCAAACTTCTTGGAAGGAGAAAACCTATGAAGCTAATAGTCTGGCAAGGGTATGGAAGTGGTGAGACCTGCTGATGGATGGGTCACTTTGATGATCAGTGCCCTGGGGGTGGGCACTTCCTGTTCCTCTCAGTTATGGAAAGGCATGAGAGCACTTCCCCATCTTTCTTACCCAACTTTCATGCCCATTGCCCCTGCTTATGGGCAGATTTTCCTTTTTGCTGCCCGGTCTGAGGGATAAGGTGGGTTAAGGAGGAGGGTTAAAGTGAGTACTTGATCTTCCTGCTACTGTATTCAAACTATCACCCTGTTGGTCACCTGGATCCCATCAGATCCCAGTGGCCACTCTCTGTAGATGGGAGCACTTGTGGTGACATGTCTACATTTAGAGTGGTCATATTCTCTTCTGAGGGCTGGGGGCTGTGGTTTCTTTTTCTTTTCTTTTCTTTTTTTTTTTTTTTTTTTTGAGATGGAGTTTTGCTCTTGTTGCCCAGGCTGGAGTGCAGTGGCACGATCTCGGCTCACTGCAACCTCCACCTCCAAGATTCAAGTGATTCTCCTGCCTCAGCTTCCCAAGTAGCTGGGATTACAGGCATGAGCCATCATACCTGGCTAATTTTGTGTTTTTAGTAGAGACAGGGTTTCACTATGTTGGCCAGGCTGGTCTTGAACTCCTAACCTCAGGTGATCCACCCGCCTTGGCCTCCCAAAGTGCTGGGATTACAGGTGTGAGCCACCACACCTGGCCTGTGGTTTCTTTTTAAAAATCAGATTGCATCTACTTTCTGTCCAGAGGGGATTCATCACAACATCTAGCCTAGTGAGGGTTTGTTTCTCTTTTTGCTGTCCAGTGTGGTTACTGTATGTATATAGAAAATGATTTCTAGGAATTTGGTGGAAGAGGGGAGAGGTCACAGTGTGTGTTCAGTCTACCTCTCTGAGAGAGAAGTTGGGGCAATATTTTCTTCTGAGTCTCAGTTACTTCATATTCAAAATGAGGTGGTGATGATGATGAAGCATGAGGGTGGTAGTGGTGATTCTCAGTTAATATTTGAAATTGGAGTGTATGTCAGGCACTGTTCTAAGTACTTTACATGTGCAAACACATCTAATGCCTCAACAATCCTATGATGTCTATTCTATTACTATTGCCATTTTATAGATGAAGAAACAGAGGTACAGTGGGATTAAATAATTTACTCAGATAAGGGGCTACCTACTATATAGGATTAGTTTGAGAATTATTAAGCTAACACATGTAAAGCACTTTGCATAGTACCTGAAATACATTGGAACAACAAAAATGGTACTAATAAATATATATTGAGTGAATGAAAATTCACCAAACATTTATATTCCATGCAGTTTGCAGAAGATCTTATAGAAGTTAGTTGGACAGGATGCCCCGTTCTAGTGTTTTCTGTCGTAGTGTTTTTATGTAATATAAAAGCTGTGTGTTTCTGGCCATTTGATTCTTACCCTACCAGCTCAATATTTAAAATTTTTACATATTGAGTTATTGGTGCTTGAAACCATTTCAAATCTTTCTGCTTTGTCATATAATATGATTGCAAATAAATTAGGTAATGAGTTTTAAAAAATCAGTTGTGGTTAATCTTTCAGGTTCAGAGAACTGAAAAATATATCTGCTTTAAGGGAACTTACATTCTAATTTCCATACACATATATTACATGCGTTTTTATATATGCTGCATGAGAAAAATGTCCTTCATATGGTGGTTCTGTATTGAATACCAGCATCCAGCACATTGTCTGGCACAGAGCAGGTGTTCAATAAAGTATTGCTGATTCAATGGAATCTTCTTCTTGTGTTATACGTAAATGTGCATGTGTATGTAAATTGGAATGCAAATCTGTGCCTTCCTGGGACCCATAGTCTAGTGGAAGAGAGTGACTATTAAGAAGCAATTGCAATACATTACCGCAGTAATGCTCTGTTGAATGTATTCTGGGAGTATGGAAGGAGAAGGTGACTGTGTTTGGGAAAAAAAAAATCACAGAGAGGTGATATTTATTTAAGCTGGATGTTGAAGGTGGGTAGGGGATTGCCAAGGAGAACATGGGAAAGGGCATTCAATCAGGGAAAGTGGAGGATATCACCCTATATAAAGCAAACTGACTAGCAAAGTCCTGAGAATATACAAAGTGAAAATCTGTTCAGTGATACAGTGTTAATCTGAAAAGGCTTCTGTTGAATTTTGAAAAAGATCATGCAGAAGATGATAAGCATGGTTTCACAAAATGTAATATAATTCTGCAATTCTTTGCCTAAAGGCTTTCAGTGGTTTGCTGTTTTCTGCAGCAGAATACAAGATCCCTCCTGACCTGACCACATGCAGCCTGCCCTCCAGCTATACTGGACTACTTGTGGTTCCTTGAATTGTGTGCTATTTCATGCCTCCTTCCTTTTGAATGTGCTCTTTTGCATGCTGTAACACCAACCCTGCCATCCGTCTGGCTGGTATCTATTCAGCTAAGTGACTATTCCCTGACTGTGCTTCCTCCCCATTTCCTTCTATTTTCCCTTACTTGTTGACTAGGCTCACCCTGAACTTCACTCACCCAGTTGACATTAGTATCTCCTCCATTACATAGCTGCTCACCAAGGGCTTGAAGGCAGGGGTTGTATCGTATTCTATTTGAACTCCTTGTGTGCCTAGCCCTTAGTAGCCATTCAGCAAATATTACCAAATGAACAGATAATGACTGAACAAGCTAATTAATGAATTAATGAATGAATGGCAGATATGAAAGGGGGAAGAATTCAGGAAGACAGGCAAAATATTTCAAGGATGCCTTTAAGGCCAAATGAAGAAATGGCAGGTTGATCCAGCCAATCCTTGTCACATGATCACCTTCATGGGAGGAAAAATATATTATTCCCAGTGTGCTTACCCCTTCTCTAATGGTCCTTTTACCATTACTAATGCTCTGTATGAGCCTCTCAATCCAGGTGTCCCACAAGGTCTGAGTCCCACTGAAGCTTTTCCTAAGTTGAGTAAAAGTAACTTGAAAAAACTGATAAGCATTTTTCTTAGTGGAAATCCTGCCTCTGAGCGGTAACCTCTGAATATTATGTATAAAACCATTACATTACTTAATGGATAAGACTCATGTTAAAATTCATCTTTTCTCCACAGAAGGTAGACCCAGAGTTTAGTCTTTGCTTTTAGTGGCCACATGTAAAAGTGGTGTACAGTGGAGCTGTATTACTTATTATAGGTCTTGTGTTAACATAGGACAAAGGTAAAATTAGAAACCAGGATGCCAGATTTCAGGTCCCCAGTCTTACAACAAATAAACATGTCTCCTATTTAGGTCCTGTTTGGTCTCTATCCTCCTTATCATCACCATCAGGAGATGCTCAGTGAACACCTCCTATTTGGGTGTGACATCCTGTTGTGTGCTTGTGATGCACAGTTAGAGCCTTCACAGTTATAGTAAGGAAGATGGAGAAGCTTCACAAAATCCCCCTGATGTAAACGCATTTCCTAGATCCCTTGTGGAATTTATTGTAATTCTATACATGCACACAACAAACATCAGAGGGCTTTGAGTAGGTGCCTCATCATCAGGAATGCCCTGTGTCCTCATCTCCCAAACCGTGGCGCAGGGCTGATTCCCCTGTGTTTACTACCCTAATCTCTGTGCTCTATGGCAACATGGTGTTTTATATGGCTTTTATAGGGTAGTTTGTATTCCTTGTGTGCCTGGCACTTAGTAGTTATTCAGCAATATTTGATAAATATTGAACAAATTAACAAATGAATGGCACATATGAAAGGGAGAGAATTAGGAAGGCAGATGATGGGGTTCAGAATATGCTCCCCAAAATATGTCACCTTGGCATACTCAATGTTTTAAGCTAAAGGAATTTGAAAAACAACATTTGCAGGAAAGACTCTCTGGCCTTCCCCTGAAAGAGCTCATAGAACGCTCATGTGAGAGGTGCCCTCCCATCCCTGGAGGAAAGGAGCATCGTGATCCCTGAAGACAGGGGGACACTGACAGGGATATGAATAAGCAGACCTCGCAAAGTCTCCCCTAGTTTACTGTACTTAGCCCACACCATTTTGTCTTATTGTATTTTTCCATAATTTTCCACTCTTCATCAAACCTGGTATTAAAACAGTCAGGTATAATCATTTCTTGGGGTCTTCATTTCCTTATGAAGGCTCCTGTGTCATATAAAATTATACAGGTTAAGCATCCCTAATCCAAAAATCCAAAATCAGGAAATGCTCCAAAATCTGTAACTTTTTGTAATGTGGTATTCAAAGGAAATGCTCATTGGAGCATTTCAGATTTTGGAGTTTTGGATTAGAGATGCTCAAGTGGTGAGTATAACACGAATATTCTCAAATCAAAAAAATCCAAAACACCTCTGCTCCCATGTGTTTTGGATAAAGGATATTTAACCTGAATTAAATAAATCTGTATGTTTTTCTTTTGTTAATTTGTCTTTTGTTATAGAACCACAGCTGAGAACCTTGAAGGGTAAAAGGAAAAGGTTTTTTCCTCCACTACACGGGCAAAATATTACAAGGATGTTCTTAAGGTCCTAAAAAATCTTAAGATTTAACAGTTTTTAGGCAGAAATGTTGTATTTTCCATTTAGAAAGAAGTTGAAGCTCTATATCCAACATTATATATGTTTAACATAATAACAGTTAAAGATACACTTAAAAAAACATGGAGAGAATTTCTAAGGAATAGGATTTCAGGAGCTAGAGGTACTAGGAGTTATGAGTCTCCCAGTTAGATAGGTAGACAATGAAAAAAAAGGGTGGGGGGGAAGGGGATGATTTACAGTTTGATGGTAACAGGATCGTTGAGAGCAGCAAAACAGAAGTAAATTGATGCTCATCTCCCAGATTAGTTGAGAACAGCCTAATTAGCTAATGAACAGTTCCAGTCCTATGTTCTGAAAGGCTCTGTTTCTGGGCAAGCCGCAGTGCTTAGCAGCAGCTGCTAAAGCATGTGGACATGCTAACACCAAGCAGAGGAGCACATGTTATGCTTTGACCTGCAAAGACTCGTCTTTTTGAGTCACACATTCTTCAAGGAGTATTAGATATCTTATTTCTTCATATAACAGAGAAGTAGCAGTCATAGTGGCATGAACTCTGGAGCCAGACTGCCTGGGTTCAAATCTCAGCTTTATCACTTACTAACACAGTGATCACTGCTGCTTGGTCTCTACGTCCTCATGTAGGCCCTTGCTCCCGACCATTGAATCAGGTTTGGTCTGGGTGACCAAGAGAACACGGTAGAAGTGAGGGTGTGGCTTTTGAAGCTAGGTCCTAGCAGACATTGCCACACCTTCCTTGCTCTCTTGGATCACTTGCTTGGTGGGGAAGCAGGTTACCATATCATGAGGACACTCAAGGAGCCCTATGGAAGGTCACGTGATCAGGAACTGGAGACTCCTGCCAAAGCCATGAGTAAGCCGTCCTGGAAACCCAGATTAGTCAAGTGTTCAGATTAACTGCAAACCCCAGCTGACAGCTTGACTCCAACTGTGGTTGGTTTCGTGACTGCAACCTCATGAGAGATCTTGAGCAAAAGCCCCTCACAAAAACACTCTCAGATTCCCGACATGCTAATTGTTTTAAGCCACCAAGTTTGCTTTTCAGAAATGTTAATAGGTAATTAAAGCAAAAAACTTTGTGAAGAACTAGTTTAAAGGATGTTGTTAACAACAGACTTGACTTGATGAAGAAATAGTGGCTGATATGGTTTGGCTTTGTGTCTCCACCCAAATCTCATATTGAATTTTAGTCTGCACAGTCCCCACGTGTCAAGGGGGAGATCAGGTGGAGGTAATTGAATCATGGGGGCGGTTTCCCCCATGCTGTTCTCATGATAGTGAGTGAGTTCTCACGAGATCTGATGGTTTTATAAGGGGCTCTTCCCCATTGGCTCAGCACTTCTCCTTCCTGCTGCCTTGTGAAGAAAGTGTTTTACTTCCCCTTTGCCATGATTCCAAGTTTCCTGAGGCCTCCCCAGCCATGCTGAACTGTGAGTCAGTTAAAACTCTTTCCGTTACAAATTACCCAGTCCCGAGCCGTTCTTTATAGCAGTATGAAAACAGACTAATACAGTGGCATGCCTTTTAATTTATTGATTTATGGAATACCTTTAAAGTAATGTTCCCTAAAGTAACTTTTGTGGAACACTAGTCCTGCAAGATGCTCCATATATAAGGGGTTTGATGTGTTTATTAGTTTGGGAAATGCTGCATACTAGATCTCCTTGGAAATACACGTTGCTTATAAGCATATTCAAGAATATAAACAAGTCTTAAGTAAAGGATTTTTTGTTTGTGTAGTCCATTGTTTCCCAAACTCATATTACCAAGAAATTTTTAAAGTCAAATGTCACATAGTAAAATATTAGAGAATACTCTGTAAGAAATGTCCTATAGCACTGATTCTCAGACTTAAGCCTACATCAGAATCATCTGGAAAGCTTAAAACACAGGACTGTTGGGCCCCACTCCCTGTGTTTCTAATTCAGATAACCTGGGGTACGGCTTGAAAATTTGCATTTCTAATAAGATCCCTGCTGATGCTGATGATGCTGATGGGTGTGTGTGTTGGGAAGGGACCACACTTTGGGAACCACTGTTCACTAGGATTTCAGGTTCCTGAGTAAGAGCTTAAAGAATGAACATGCAAATAGCTAATAAGCACATGAACCGATGTTCATCTGCTATGAACTGAATGTTCCTGTCCACAAATTCATATGTTGAAACCCCAGTCCCCAGTGTGATGATATTTGGAGGTAGGGTTTTGAGGAGCTAATTAGTTCATAAGGGTACAGCCCTTATGATGGGAATAGTGCTCTCAGAACAGCCATAAGAGAGCTTGCTTCATCTCTCTCTGTCATGTGAGAACACAGTAAGAAGATGGTTCTCGCCAGGAACCTAACTGGCCAGCACCTTGATCTTGGACATCCCGGCCTCCAAAACTTTGAGAAATAAATTTCTGTTGTTGAGGCCACCCAGCATATGATATTTTTTAAAGCAGCTGGAACTGAGCAAGACAACATCATTAGCCATTAGGGAAATGCAAATAAAAACCACGATAATATACCATCTCACACCCATTAGGATGGTTACAATGAAAAAGACAGACAATAACAAATATTGAGCAGGAATATGGAGAAATTTGGATCCTCACACATTGCTGTTGAGAATGTGAAATGGCACAGCCTCTTTTAAGCTCCTTAAAATGTTAAACATAGACCATATAACCCAGCTATTTCACCCCTAGAAATTTTAAGAGGCATAACATATATCCATACAAAAAGTTGTGCATTAATGTCCATAGCAGCATCATTCACAATAGACAAAAAGTATCCCAAGTGTCCATCAGCTGATGAATGGGTAAACAAAATGTGGCATGTCAGACAATGGAATACTGCTTGACAATGAAAAGCAACAAAGTACTGATACTTGCTATAACGTAGGTGGACCTGGAAAACATAAAGAAGTTTCTCACAACAGGCTACATATTTTATGACTCCATTTATATTAACAAGTTCAGAATGAGCAAATCCATAAAGAAAGGACGTACAATAGTTGTTACGAAAGGCTGGTAGAAGTGAGGTGGGGAGTTGACTGGTTTGGAGTTTTTTTGGAGTGTTGAAAATGTCCTAAAATTAGATAGTGGTGATGGTTGCACAATCCTGAATATACTAAAAAAAACCCCACTGAATTGTATGCTTTAGAAGGGTAAATTTTGTGGTTGTAAATTATAACTCAATAAAGCTGCTATAAAAATGCATATAGCTTCTAAATTAGGATGGCAACAAAAGTACAAATATCCAATTGCAGTATACATTGTAACTTTATTGTAACCTATAAGATGCCAGAGGCATACTACAAATGGTGGCAGTGGTGGGTTGGTGCAAACTGAAAATTTAGATGTAGCTGGCATTTTAGCATCCTTCTCTCCCTCCTTCATTCCCATGAAGATAATAAATGTTTATTGTTGTTTTATTGTGGCCCCGAGTGAGCTGTGGACGTGGTGGGGAAGCAGCAGGCTGACCCCCGATAGTTTGCTAATCAGAGAGAATGTAAAACCTGTTTCAGAATCTGTCATTTACATGGCGCAGCAAATGACAGATAGCAATTTGAAGGGTCACTCTTCCCGGGGTATGGCTGTTTGTTTTGGTCATTGTGGTTGGTCGTTTTGCATTTTAAGAATGTTTGGAGCCTTAAGCTAACACAGTGGCTCTCCAAGCTTCAGCGTGCATCGAAATCTTCTGAGGTTCTTGTTTAAAATGAAAAATTTGGCCCTACCCCTAGAGGGTAAGGAATCTGCCTGTTTAGCAAGCACTCAGATAATTCTGATGCAGGTGGCTCATGGACCACGGTGAAAACATTTCAGCTCCAAAAAAAAAAGTCTTGCTATGTTGAGGGTGTACATAAATAAGCATGGGGCTGATCCAACCAACCCCAGGAAAGTAGTTACTCCCAGAAGGAGGGGACGAAAACAGGCCGGTTGGAACCTTGCCTGTGTCTGAAATGTCTAGGTTTTTTAAAACATGATTTGAAAGAAATAACAGAAAATATTAACCCCTGTTACATATAAGACCATATTTATTGTGCCTTTTGCCTTATTTTTTGACTATGTGAAATACAGTATCTAAAAGTATTTTGTCATATTTGGCATTTTAGATGTTTGTCCATTCCAGGGACTCAGCGCACTGAGGCAGGGAAGACAGTGGTTCAGTTGGTGGGTTCCCTGTGTCCTGCAGGGCTGTGGGGAGATGGCAGTGCTCCCAGCTTGGAATCCCCCCACACTGAGGTGGGAGATTTCCTCCTCCCACATAAGGGTGTGGTCTTGACTACTCCTGGCTCCACACAGGCTGTCCCTCAGGGCAGGGGGCAGGAGCTCCAGAAGCTGGAGGATCGAATTTCTCCTGAGAATAGGAAAGAGAGGAGGCATGAGGAAACTGCAGCCTGCCTGCTTTACCCCGATGGACTTCTGTTCAGGGAGTTTAGGTGAATTCCACATTAGGATCACAATAGTTGTTGCCTGCCTTTCTTTTCCCTCATAGCTTTCAAGACTCCTTTCATTTCCCCCTGTCTCCAGGAAAGATGATTTATTTTTTTCTTGGCTCAAGGCTCCTCCAGGGACCCCAAGTCCAAACACTTTCTTTGCTGTTCCTTCAGGAATGTTCTTTCTGTGATCCCGTTATATTGAAATATATGCAGATGAGAGCATCACTTGGTGCCTCTAGGGGGTTGGGGAGGAGCCTAAGGAACCTAGAGAGCCATCCTGAGATGTGGGGAGAGGGTTGGGGTGCTGCAGGAGAGCGGGATGACTGGCCTGTGTTGAGAGGGACGCCATAGGGAAGCAGCAGCTGCCCCGACAGTCTTGTAAATGGAGAGTTCACCTCTAGCAGACGTAAGGCATGGTTTGGAAGGGGATGTGTGCCAGCTCGTCAAGTTTCACAGCAGTCTCAGGCCAGTTGGGAAGCCTGGCAGCGTATGCCATCCCTGAGCAAGAGGGAGGCTGGCAGAGAGGACTGTGGTCTGAAAGTTAGGAGCCCTGGGCTCTTGCTCGCTTCTTCCTTCCTCGAACCTCTGCCCTGCTGTGTGAGAGCAGGTAGTGCCCTTCCTCTGCCTTATGGAGTGATGAGAAGGAATTAGGGCACTTGGAAGACGCTGATTTCTAATCCTCTAGTTGCCACCAGGCCTCAGCCCCCTTGACTTTCTTACTCGCCCCCTCACTTTTCCTGCTGCCCTTGAGCTCTTCATAAAAGTCCCTGCTGGGGCCCTGCCTTCTGTTTTCTATCTCAAATTTTCCCCTTTCCCTTCCCAGACCTGCTGTCCTCTATGTTGAAAGTTTCTAAAGTTATGTGAGGGACTGTTTGGGGCTAGAGTGGAAGGGGGCTCTTAGTAAACACCACCACTCACCCATTCTGTGCCAAACATGGAGCCAGCTGCTGCGGTGATAAACACACCCTCTTCTCTACACAAAAAAGCCGTGCAGACAGTGCACATTCATCAGCTCCTGTTCTGCCTCTTCATGACAACTGTTCACCTCTCAGGACATGATGTGCTCTGAATATCGGTGTTGGGCCATTTCATATCCAGGGGATTTGGTGTCTGGTGTTAGCCTGGGGTAAGAAGTAGTGACCCAGGCACTGGGCTCACCCCTTTCCTGCATTCTTTATGCCTGACAGTTTCTCAAGTCATACCTGTCCTTTTAAATCAAGCGATCTGTTCTTCCCTTCGATGTCATCCTCCCGGCCACCAGCCTACAATCCTCATTATCTGATATCTTAGATGATTTAAAGCCTCACTGGTTGGCTTCTTGCCATCATTTTCTCCCCAGCTTCACTCTGTTAACGGCCATGAGAACCTCACTAAAGCCCTTCTACAGCAAGGCACATCCTTAAATGGGAACTCAAAACATCTCTGTCTTTCCCATTGCCCCCTCTGCTCTGTTCTCTGTGGACTTTGAAGCCTTCCTCGGCACTGATGCCACCTGAACTCCAGCGGTGCTCATGCCTGCCCCCGACTCTGGCCACCGATGCCACCTTAACTCCAGCAGTGCTGATGCTTGCCCCTGACTCTCGCCACCGATGCCACCCTAACTCCAGTGGTGCTCATGCCTGTCGCTTTGGATTTCTCACCCCTGTTCATGATCTGCCCTCCTCTGGAATCCTCTATCCTCCCCTCTTTCCTGTGCATCTTTCAAAGCCTTTCACAATGACACGGGCTGGTGCATTTGCATTCAGATCCTCTGTTCACTAGAACTGGAAGGGACCTTGGAAGTCCTTGAGTTCAGCTTCTTTCCAGAGTCCCAGCGAGGGGCAGTAACTTGCCACTGACTACACACTAGGTTATTCCAGGACCAGACCTCTCACTCCTAGTCCAGCGCTCCTTCCACCACACCATGCTGCCCAAAAATGTAGAGGAAGCATTCTCGCCCACAGCTGACTGGGATGTTGTCATCAACAGCCGCGGAGATGCAGGGGGAGTAAATAACAATGTTTGTGGAGGCCTTCTTATTCATTGCATTTGCGATGCAATTAGCACTTTATTATAGCTTGTTCTCATTCTTATTGTCAGTTCCACACATTGAGCCCTTTATTTTATCAGAATATAACACTGCCTCGTTTGCTAATTACCTCATACATAGAAGTAAAAACTGTCTTAAATATCTTTTTTAGCCCACAGCATCTCCTGCAGTTCTAGGCATAGAGGAGAACTTACTATCTACTTGTTAATTCACTGGGTTTCAAGGACAATTCCAGGCAAGGCTCACATCTGAGCCATTAGTTGTGATGAAGACCTGTCCACTAACAGCATTGTCAGCTTTGCCTTAATTTTCTATCTGAGGCTTCCTAGAGCCTCCTGGTTAGAGGTAGGTATACTTTCCCCTCTGTTCCCATAACACTTTTTTTTCTTTTTTCTTTTTTCTTTTTTTTTTTTTTTGAGTCAAGGTGTCATTCTGTCACCCAGGCTGGAGTGAGGTGGTGCGATCTCAGCTCACCGCAACCTCCGCCTTCTGGGCTCAAGCGATTCTCCTGCCTCAACCTCTTGAGTAGCTGGGATTACAGGCGCATGCCACTACCACCCAGCTAATTTTTGTATTTTTAGTAGATACGGGGTTTCACCATGTTGGCTAGGCTAGTCTTGAACTCCTGACCTCAAATGATCCACCTGCGTTGGCCTCCCAAAGTGCTGGGATTACAGATGTGAGCCACCGTGCCCAGCCTCTATAACACTTTATTAGTATCTTTATTGTTGCTCATGTCATATGGATAATTATGAACAGACTCCTGCCTCCTGTGTTTCTGGGGACAATAAGAAGTCTTTCTTTGTATGGCCTGTAGGCTGCTTTGTCCACACAATGTCTTGCATGTGGTTGTGCTCATACATGGTTGTTGAATTGAATATTATGAATAATGACAGAGTTAACAGTAGCTTACCCTCATGTGGTTTATCTGCACAACCCAGGGCTTTCTTCCACAGTGTGGCCAAACCCAAGACTGGGACTAAGGCCAGGCTAGGAGGGTTTGGGATGGTTTCCAGATGGGCAAAGATAGTTTTGTGTCTCAGAATGTGTCTCTAACCGCATCTCAAAACCAAATACGATAAATTACTTTCATCTTATCCATCATGTTTAGTTGGCTAAGCCTCTTCCTCTATCAGCCCAGATAATGAAGAGATGGGATTTTTATTGTTTTCTCTGTGGCACAGAGAATAAAGCAAGTTCCCAGGTAACAAGGCACAGCAGCATTTTTCAAGCCCGAAACTGAGATGGTCTGGGAAGAATAGGCACGTCTAGGAGAAACAGAAAGGAAAAGGCAGCCGGAAAGGGGAATCATTCTTTTTTTTTTTTTTTTTTTTTTTTTAGAATTCTTTTTTTTTTTTTTTTTATTATACTTTAGGGTTTTAGGGTACATGTGCACAATGTGCAGGTTTGTTACATATGTATCCATGTGCCATGTTGATCATTCTTAATCGATCCCAAGCTGCTGAGAGCTGGAAGGTCTGACTGCATTTTACAAATAAAAGAGTCAAAGCCCCATAAAGGAAAGTAGCCTAAAGCCACAGGGATGGTGAAGGAGTGGGGTCAGGAGGGGCAGAAAGAGCTCTGGACTCTTGGGCCACTGCTACAACCACCTGGTGTGGGTTTTCTTAACACCACAGCTCCATCAGGTTCTTAGGAAAAATGTCACACAACCAGGTTGTCAAAAGGGCTTTGAGGGCATTAAGAAAGGAACAGAAGTGGATGGATTAGAATGGGCACATAGAGTACCAAGGGGCCAGAGTGAGAATGAGGAAGAAGGGCTGAAGAGAGAGGGATCAGTCGTATTTGCTTCTGTTTCTGAATACTTTCCCTTTTTGGAAAGATAAGTAAGTAAGAGAATAGGAGAAGGCTAAAATCATGCCACAGATTGGCAGGGGTGGTTGGATGTAGACACAACAGCTCACCTTCAGGCTGCTTTCACATTCATTCATCTCTTTCCCTTATAATGATGATGATGCTGCCTCCAGTTTTTAGAACTTTCTGGAAACTTCTGAGAAGTGACTGTCTAAAGGGGGATGATGGGAGAGGGGGAGTTGCCCATGGGTTGCCATCGTGCTTGCTGGAGCAATGGGTGTTGGCAGATTTCTTCAGAAGGAGTTTGTCAGCGGTGGGATGGGGCTGGGAAGAAAGCCACAGTGAGGCAACAGGTGCAGGCATGGAGACCAGAGCAAGCACACTGTCCGTGCCACTGGAGTGAGCGTGGCATGGAGCATGGCGGAGACTGGGGGTGAACAGGCAGGCAGGAGCTCTAGGCCTGTGTACTGCGGTGACACATATGGATTCTACTGCGAAGAAAACAGAGAGCCATTAAGAGGCTTAAAGTGAGGGGGTGGTAGAATCCTGGCTACACAGACCTCCCACCCAGCACTCAGAGCCTTGGAATCTTGCCATGGTGGTACGTGTGTGTGTTGGGGGTAATTAGGGTGGAAGGGGTGAGGCTGAGCTAGGACGACCAGTTAGGACACCATCTTTACTGTCTAGAATATACTGAGGGCTGTGACCTGGCCTGTGTCAGTGGGACCAGAGGAGGGGACAGATACAAAAAATACTTAGGGGTCTTTAAACTTTGGGGATGAGAGGGAAGAATCCAAGATGAATCCCAAATGTAGGGGAGGGTGACTTTTTTCACCCTGGATGAGGAGCAGTCTGGTATGGAGAGGGGATGAGGGTGGCTCTGGCTTTGGGGATTGGGTGTGTCTTTTGGACTGGGTGTGGTGCCCTGTAGAAGGGCTGGAGCTTGGGACAGGTCTGTGTGGACACCTCGATTCATCACTGCATGGTTGGTAGTTGAAACCATAGACATGGGTCAGATTGTCCCAGTGAAATGGCAGAGAAGAGGGCAAGGACAGATTCCAAGAGGCCCTGAATCAAATGGGTATGGACAATATGGAGGGCCTGGGATGGAGGCTGCAAGGGAGCTGGCAGGAGGGGTGGGGGCAGATTGGTTGAGACCATTAGCAGGGAAATGAGGGAGAAAGAGTTTCCAGAAGGGAATGGTTACCAGGTTCAAATATGAGGGAGGAATTCACTGCTGGCATTTGTTCGAGAAGCCCTGACCTTTTTCTGTTCCCTTGCTAGAAATAAATGCTGTGTGTGTGTGTGTGTGTGTGTGTGTGTGTGTGTGTGTGGTAGCAGACAGTAATGTACTGGAATGGAATCATGATTGTTCTGTGTCTCAGAATCTATGTGTAAAGTCCCTTGTCAGATAGCAGGGAAACAGTCATCTTTGGGCAGTTTGTACTGAAAGGGAGGGGAGGCCGAGTGTGAAGGATCGGTGCCTTAATTTTAGCAAGGCTCTGAGCTCCTTGGAAGGCAAGCTTTATTTCTACATAGATAGAAAGTATTATTATTATTACATCCTCACGCTGTATCAGCGCCAAACACTGGAGTCCTCAATACTGTATTTATTTCTCTGGGCTTTTGGAGGGGTGGGGAAGAAACGGGACATTTAGGTTGCTAAGTGATTGTGCTTGCTTCTAAAAATAATGAGATTCCCTAGTGGCTCGTTCTCCTGTGTTTTGCTTAGAGTTAGAGGATGCTAAGGTCAAGTTATAGATGACAGGCCGTGTCTCCAGGTGGTGTCCGAGCATCCTGTTGGGGAAGGACAGGGTAAGCTCTCCCTCTCTGGTCCTCCCACCTGCATCCCCTTAGGGCCCACTACTTTGGGAAATTGCAGGAAAAACTGGGCCTCCCCCTGCTTGGATTGAAGAGCCTCGCCTAGGCAGTCAGCCTCAGTGGTTGCCATGGTGATAGTGGGTGGTTGTTGGGGTGGTGATGCAGCATTTGGCCTGTGCAGCTGAGGTCCCCAGTGCAGGCTGCTTGGAGCCCAGGCTGCTGAAGCTTTCGACAGTTTGTTTAGGATTCCAGAGGGTCACTTGCTGCGGTGTTGAAATCTTCAGACAGACCCGCCAGCTCAGCCAGCTGAAACCTTCATTGTTGAATATGCATCTCACAGGCCAAATTTTGGCAGGCGCTCATGGGATTAGGAGCTCCACAGCAATCTTAATGGGAGAAGGGGTGTGCGAAAAAGTTCTGTGCAGGGGAGAGGGGCTGGGATAATAGACTCTGAGGACAACAGAAGGCCACAGGCCCTTAAGATTGTCAGTTCATCAACACCTTCAACAGCATCCCTGACAGCTGGTCACCAAGCTTCTGCTTCGACTCTCCTTGTGATGGGGAGCTCACTACTGGGCAAGGCACACCACTCCATTGTTGAATAGGTTTTACGTTTTCTCCTCTCTCCCTCACTTCTTTCGTTCCTCCCTCATTCTCTCCATCTTTCCTTTCCCCCTCCTTTCCTTGCATCCTTTCATTTTTTTGGCAGAATTCTGGCCCCTTCTAATTTGATTCACTGACTCAAGTTATGCCAAGAAGGAAAGCAGTGTAAGCTTTCATCCAAGTGACAACCACTTGCCACCAAACAAAACATTGATACTTTTCTCAGCTACTTCTGACGTTATTTCAAGACCCCTTATTATTTCCCCATCCTCTAAATTTCTCCATATTGCTCTTAAAATATGACACCCAGAATGGACCATGGTACTCGACTGGTCTGACCAATGCAGAGGACTTTAGGGTGACACACATGTTTGTGAACAGTCTGAGATGATTTTGTAGCCCCCTCCTCACACCCTTGGCTGATACGAAGGCTGTGATTTTCTGTCGTTCCCAGATCTTTTACATATGAGCAGCTGATGCTGGGCTCTACATTTGTACTTTTTTGATTTTGTCATCTAAGCTGTTGAGAAACATGTTGAAATGGACAGAAATGGTGATGGAATGCCGTGGCAAAACTCTAGAGGCCTCCCTGCAGGTGGAAATTATAATAGTATTCATAGCTTTTTTTTTTTCCTGTTTTTATATCCAACTATCCACTTGTCTAACCAATTAATCACTGGTCTTTTTTTTTTTCCTTAGAGTATTCCATTCCATTGTATGGATGTGCTACAGTTTGTTTATTCAGCAATGGAAGGACATTTGTTGTTTTCCAGTTTGGGGTGATTATGAATAAAGCTGCTCTAAACATTTTTTTAAATCTTTACATATTTATTTATTATTTTACTTTAAGTTCTGGGATACATGTGCAGAACCTGCAGGTTTGTTACATAGGTATACGTGTGCCATGGTGGCTTGCTGCACCTATTGACCCATCCTCTAAATTCCCTCCCCTTGCCCCCACCCCCCAACAGGCCCCTTTGCAGGGACATGGATATTGTGGTGTTATTTCTGAGGTCTCTGTTCTGTTCCATTGGTCTATATATCTGTTTCGATACCCAGTACCATGGTGTTTTGGTTACTGTAGCCCTGTAGTATAGTTTGAAATCAGGTAGCATGATGCCTCCAGCTTTGTTCTTTTTGCTTAGGATTGTCTTGGCTATACAGGGTCTTCTTTAATTCCATATGAAATTTAAAGTAGTTTTTTTCTAATTCTGTGAAGAATGTCAATGGTATAGCATTGGGAATAGCATTGAATCTAGAAATTACTTTGGGCAGTATGGCCATTTTTACAATGTTGATTCTTCCTATCCATGAAGATGGAATGTTTTTTCCATTTGTTTGTGTCCTTTATTTCCTTGAACAGTGGTTTATAGTTCTCCTTGAAGAGGTCCTTCACATCCCTTGTTAGCTGTATTCCTAGGTATCTTATTCTTTTTGTAGCGATTGTGAATGGGAGTTCATTCATGATTCGGCTCTCTGCTTGTCTATTATTGGTGTATAGGAATGCTTGTGATTTTTGCACATTGATTTTGTATCCTGAGACTTTGCTGAAGTTGCTTATCAGTTTAAGGAGTTTTTAGGCTGAGATGATTGGGGTTTTCTAAATATACAATCATGTCATCTGCAAACAGAGACAATTTGGCTTCCTTTCTTCCTATGTGAATACCCTTTATTTCTTCCTCTTGCCTAATTGCCCTGGCCAGAACTTCCAATACTATGTTGAATAGGAGTAGTGAGAGAGAGCATCCTTGTCTCATGCCAGTTTTCAAAGGGAATGCTTCCAGTTTTTGCCCATTCAGTGTGATATTGGCTATGGGTTTGACATAAATAGCTCTCATTATTTTGAGATGGGTTCCATCAATACCTAGTTTATTGAGAGTTTTTAGCATGAAGGGATGTTGAATTTATCAAAGGCCTTTTCTGCATCTATTGAGATAATCATGTGGTTTTTGCCATTGGTTCTGTTTATGTGATGGATTATGTTTATTCATTTGCGTATGTTGAACCAGCCTGGCATCCCAGGGATAAAGCTGACTTGATCGTGGTGGATAAGTTTTTTGATATAGTCACTGGTATTTTGAGATGATTACTATCATTATCATGATCTTACTAATAAGAAAGCAGAGCCACAGAGAGGTAAAATAAGTTGCTCAAGGTCACACAGGCTCTAAATAGCAAAGTCAGTATTTGAATTTAGTGTTTTTTATTGAGCTAGGGTTTCATTCTGTCATGCAGGCTGGAGTGCAGTGGCGAGATCACAGCCCACTGCAGCCTTGACCTGCTGGGCTCCAGGGATCCACCCCAGCCTCCCTAGTAGCTGGGAATACAGGCACATTCCACTATGCCCAGCTAATTTTTTTAGTTTTATTTTTTGTATAGATGAGGTTTTGCCATGTTGCCCAGGCTGGTATCGAACTCCTGAGCTCAAGTGATCCTCTCACCTCTGCCTCCCAAAGTGCTTGGGATTAAAGATGTGAGCCACTGCGCCCAGCCTGAATTTAGTTTTTATTTAGTAATCCATATAATTTGGGAATGATTGTTTAAATGGCACAAACTCTCACTCGGGTTCCATCTACCATTGTGTCAGTGTAGCATATGAGATTTTTGTCAAGGGGCTTGCTGAAATCCAAGGTACCATATCTTTAGCATTTTCCTAGTCTTTTTGTCCAATAACCCTGTTTAAAAAAAGAAACAAGGTTAGCTTGGATCAGTTTATTCCAAGAAATCTCATGCTAATTCCTAATAATAAGAAACAAGGCCAATAGTGATACTAATGGTCTTCACATTTGCTGAGCCCCAGCCTGTGCCAGGCACTGAGCTAAGCTTGTCCCATGTAGTTTGATCATCCTTCTTTCTCATTGCTCACATACTGTGTACTGATGTACTGCTGAATTCTCCTGGGATTGACAATGAGCTTACTGGTTATCACTGTAGAGTCTTCTGTTTGGAATCAAGACATTTGCTCAGGTTTCTAAGGCCTCTGTTTTTATCCCCAGTTTCTCACAAGCTGCTTGTTTGGATGTCTTATCAGTGCTGGATCTAAGTGAGCATTTAATTTGGGAGCTGCAGGCTGGGTTCAAGTCTGGCTCTATGACAGCTTTTTATCAGTGAGACCAACAGCAAATCACTCAACCTTGAGCTTTGGTCTTCTCCTCTTCCAAATGGAGATTATAATCCCTATGCAGAGTATTTCCACAGATGCTGAGATGCTCATATAGGAGAATGTTTATGTAAAAGTGATTCTCAGACTTCAGTTGCAGACATACTTGAGCCATTGTTGTTATTTAAAATGGTTAAGTGTTCCTACTAGTATTATCTCCTATCCAAGTTTCACTTTTAACAGAATTTATCCTCCCCCTTTTAGATTTTTAAAAAATATTCATAAGACACTCAGAGGTATGACTGAATGTTGGTAACTAGACCCAGAAAGGGGTATACCTACCAGCTCTTGCCCACTGAGTTGTGCTTGAGGTGGAAGAAACAGAATTGCAGACTCCAGGAGGAAAAGGTATGCTTCTAGAGGTCTTTCATCCAGAGTGAATCTTTCCTACCTTCTCCTAATCAGCAGAAATCATTACAGGAACAAGACATATCGATCCTGGTCAGAGGGCACCATATACATAGAGTTCTATTTTCTTCTTTTTCTTTCCACTCTCCCCCAGCCTCAGCAGGCTAATCCAGTGCCACCTGCGATTTCTTCTAATGTTACTGTGGAAGGGAGGGCTACATAGAATAACTAGGTTTCCTCCTGTGGCACCTGCAGCCCCATTTTCTCATTGGGAAAACTAAGGCATGAAGGAATAGGTTAGGACTTAATGGTGCATAAACTCAGAGCCAGCAGTCATTCTTCCATCCCTGGTCTTGGCATTTGGAAGATGTGATCCACTACATTGTAAGCTCTAAGGGGCAGGAAATACAAGATGACGTATTTATGTAAATATAATGTAATATGTTGTAATCATATGTGCATGCAGGAATGAATGACTGAATAAGTGAAGGGAGAATTCTTTTCTACTTGAACTGTGGCTCCTGCTAGTCTGAAAGGCACGCAGCCTTTCCTAAGCTTTATGAAGAGGAAGGCTAGAAAGAAGTTCAGAAAAGCTT
This sequence comes from Symphalangus syndactylus, assembly GCF_028878055.3. Lineage (NCBI taxonomy): Eukaryota > Metazoa > Chordata > Mammalia > Primates > Hylobatidae > Symphalangus > Symphalangus syndactylus. Next base: position 41,239,312 of record NC_072434.2, on the reverse strand, counting down.
CTCCCATCTTTATTCTTTAAACTCTATATAAAGGCATGAAATGTTCTGAGACTGATGAAAACATGGGCCTAGACCAGCCAGTGATTTTGGGATAACAAAGATGTGCCTAGTTCTCTAGCTATTGTCACCTCCTTTGTTGTGCCAGTGATGGTTACCGTGTGTCCTCCTTCACTGGAGGATACAGCCAAAGTGAAGGATGCTGCAGTGTAAGGATGCAGGATGGGTTTTCTGGCTTCAAATTCATTATAGACTAGAGTAGCCCAGGGCATCTTCTTACCAGATGTCTTGCAGCATGGCAGCGACACCCCTGGTCCCTCTGGGGTGGATGGGGTGCAGCACACCTTGGTGAGGGGTTTACACTAAATACTGCTGACCCCAGGACAGCAATTTCTCATACATTTTTATTCCAAAGTATTCCTGAAAGGTACTTTTGCTTCCTCATGTTTCCACAACAACCCCCTCTAGAGCAAGGTCATAAATAAGAAAGCAAAATTTCAGGCTCCCTTTACAATCACAGTAGCTGTTAACTGCTGAAAGGGACTCAGAGAGGGGCCCCTGTGGGAGGGGGAGGCAGAGGGTGGAGCAGGCCAGCCTGTCTCCCTGGGTAGCACAACCCCAAAGAGTCCTCTGAGAATTGATCTTTGATTGTGCCCCTTCTGTGATACCCAGCAGGACCTTCTCCCCTAAAGAGGGGTCACTTTGTATTGAGGATCTCCTTCTTATATTACATTTGCTTAGAGGGTGCATGGCCTCAGACCACATTTTGGGGCTGATGGGAAGAAGTTGGGGCAGGAGGGCACTGTGGTCATAATGAGGTCATGGACTACTAAAGCTTCCAGTTCTGAGGGGCTCAGGTTTCTCAACAGAGTGAAGATCAAAGTGTGTTCAGTGTGGCTGCTGCTGCTGCTACAAAGAGGTGTGAAATGTGGGTTTGGAAAGAGAACCAGGGATAATTTGCTAGTTTATAGCCTTTCCTAGAGTTCACACAGAATTTTTAGTACTTTCTCTCCCTCCCATTTTTGTAACTGTTTCAGAGAAGGTGTGAGATCAGCAGGCTGCGAACATTGTGCAGTGTGGGAAAGGGGAGCTGAGGCATGGGTCTCCGTCTCCTTGGCCCTGGGAGAAGGGATTTTGGTGGGAGCTAGGGGAGTGTTTGGGTGTCATCTTGGGGAGCATGTTGGGGAGTGTGTGGGATCAACATTCCCGCCACCTTCCTCCCTGTCACCTGGGTGCTGGCTTCTGGAAGGCTCAGCCCTGCAGGTCCATAGCAGGAGTTTCCTGGCTGTGCCGTACAAAGTACCTGACTGTGAGATTGCTTAGAAGGGCATGGGGAGGAGCCAGTGACAGATGTGGTGGGATCCATAGAAAGGGCTGCTGTGGACCCTCTGCGTGTTACTCAGGAGCACCTACTGAGTTTTCTGTACAGCCTTTGTTTTGCCCTCTGGAAAATGCCACCAGGAGCTCTAACCTTACTGTGATCACCCTTTGCTGTTCAGTGCCTGCCTCCATTCCTTCTGACAGCTTTAGATATTTGAACAGTCCTCTTGCTGACAGCTGTGTGGAGCGGGAGTGTCCTGTTGGCATGCCAAGTACTCAGACTCTGGGAAGACACAGATAATGAACTTCCTTTTCACCCCGGTGATTGCCTCCAAGTTCAGAACTCTGTGGCCTTGCATCAGGCTGTGGCTGAGCCTCCAGCTTGCTTTGCTCCCTTGGCCCAGCATCTCTCCCCTTCCCGTCTACTTTCTCAACCACTGCTGGGAGACTTTCCTAAAGCATAGCTTTGCTCACGTTATCCGCTGGGAAAAAACCATCCATGGGTCTCAGTGCTCATGAGAGGAGGGGGCAGAGCTGGCTTAGCAGCACTCTGTGGGGAAAGGACTCGGGTTATGTTAAGAAATTGAGATTGCTGCCAAAAGGGATCCCACCCTCTGGGCCTGCTGTGATCGGGGTTCCAGGCCTTGAATAAGATTCAGACCGTCCTACTTTTAAATTCAGCTCTGGCTAGATTGCCTCTGCAGTGTTTTTGAAATGGGTGCTACCTTAGAAGAGCAAAAAGGAGTGGTCTCAGATACAGTTGTCCAGAATAACTAGGGTTGGATCTAAAGAGTGAGTTACAGGGAAATGAGAGAGGGAGTGAGGACATAGGCCTGGAGAAGAGAATAATTCCAGGAGCAAATGACATTTGTCTTAGAACACTTGAAGGACAATCTTGAAGCTACACTAAGAGAGGGTTACTTTGTGTAGCTCCAAGTTCAGGGATGGGCTGTGCTGCCCTCACTGCAAGAGTTCATATAGACACTGGGATGAGCTTTGCCCGGGAACACTGTGTTCCTGGAGTTTGGGCTTGATGTTTTCTAAGATCATATCCAACTTGAAGTTTATCAGTTCACCCTTTCCTGCCACATACATTTATTGAGTACCTACTACATGCCAAGCACCTTAGTTTATATTATACTGGAAAGGTAGCACAGGCTTTGCCCTCAGAGAACTCAGTCTAGTAGGGAAAAACAGATAAGAAAACTGAATTGTAAGATAGAAGATTGAAGGAAAGGGTGGTTTGGGAAACCTTCCTGAAGCAAGAGCATGCTGAACAGTGTTGAGGTGGAGCAGTTTAAACCTAGCCAGGGTGAGGTGCATGCGAGAGCCCTGAAATGTGAAAGCTGGGCATCTGCAGGAAACCAAAATTAGTTTAGGTGACTGGAGGGTGGCAGGTGGAGGTGTGGCAAGAGGCTGGAAGACAAGGTGGAAGACAGATCATGACATTATTCTAAAGTCAGCATGGAAGGATTGGAGGATTTTAAATGAGAAGCTACAAGCCAGACTTGGATTTTAGAAAGATCACTCTAGTAATGGTCTGTAGAGAAGAATATGGGAGGAAGCGGCAGGGAGGCAGAGAGAAACCAGTAGGTATTCTTGTGAAAAATTATGAGGATGTTGGCAGTAGGGATAGAGAAATGAAGCTATTAATAGAGATAAAGCTATGGAGTTCCTACAAGACGGTCTCTTGGGAAAGACAGAAGAGGTGACATTTAAGTTGAGACCTGGAGGATGAGAATAAAACAGCCAAGTGAAGATGTGAGACCAAGAGAGCTCCAAATTGAAGGACTAGCGAAGCCCTTGAAACAGAATTAAGCCTGAAACATTCAAGAAACAGAGAAGGCTGTTGTGCCCAGATCACAGAGATCAGTGGAGACAGCCTGAATCTTGCAGGGCCTGGGAGAGGTTTGTTCTTGGGAAAGGTTTGGGCTGTTACTGCAAGTGTAATGAGAAGCTAGGGAGCTTTAAGCAAATTGGTCTGACTTACACCCTAGAAATTTTGCTCCACTGTGTAAAGAATGGATTGCACAGAATATATGCAGGCTGGAGGCCTTGTAGGGAGCTGTTGGAGAGTGGAAATGCCCAGCAGGGTACCAGGTATGCAAGGAGAGAGGTCTGTCCTGGAGATAAAGACTGGGAGTCATTTGCATCCAAGTGATAGTTGGACACTTGGTTTCAGTGAGGCCTTTTAGGGAGTGAGTGTGGATTGAAAATTAAAGTGGGGAAAGGCAAGTATGAAACTTTAGGAAATGTGGCTTTTAAAGGGAAGTGGAGGAAGAGGAGTAGCCAAAGGAGAAAAGGATAACTCAGAAGGAAAGGGAGGAATTTCAAGGAGAGGGTACTAAACACTACAGAATTATTATAAAGTGCTGCAATACAATATCGACAAGTACATCTTGAATTTGGAGACCTGCGGGCCGCTGATGCCCTGTAATGAGTCATTTTCATGGAGTGAGGAGGACGGCAGCCAGGTGCAGCAGGCTGGGTAGGTAGAGGGTACAAATGTGCACCAGCTTCAGAAGCTGGACAGGGAAGTGAGGAGGCTGAGGAGGGGCCACAGAGATGCAGGGAAGAGCTGTGTCAGCAGAGAGCACACAAAAAGTTGAGGAAACAGGAGAGGGGGTCATCACAGAGCTGCTGAAGGCGTGGGATGCAGAGCATCGACATTCTTCTGCAATGTGAGAAAAAAGATCACCAGCTTTTAGGAGACTTCAGTCCACATTGGTATTAGAAAGTTTTGATTGTTTAAAATAAGGATCTCTAATGATTATGGAAGAGCTATTTTTTTTCTGTATTTGTTGACATTTAGTCATATTTGAAGTTTAGCAATCAGAACATGTACTACAGCTCTTAATATGAATGTAAACTCACCATCCAGGCCCACCTAGACAGGGTCACAAACAGTTGCTTTTGTGAAGAGCTCTCAATATTTTTGCCAACTTCAGAAGGTTAGGGAGATACTGCAAACAACCTTGCTTTTTTTTTAAGTTTTTTTTTTTTTTCTGATTATAAGGAATATATTTCCATTGGAAAAAAATCAAGAAAATACAGATAAGCATAAAGAAAATACAGATAACTTGTAATTTCACTACCTAAAGACAATCCCTGTTACCATTTTGGTATATTTCCTTCTAGTCTTTTTTCCTTTTGAATGTATTTTACACTGTTGAATTAATATTTTAGATAAAATATTTTCCCTTTAAAGTTATACTTCTTAAGACCATATGATGCCTTTTCCATTGTATTAAAAGTTTTGTAGAAATAACATTTAATAGCATTTAAAAGGCTGTGTAATATTCCATTCAGTGCACCATACTTTGCTCAACCATTCCCCTATTAAAACACTAAGGACTTTCTGTGGAAAACCAGTATGGCAGTTCCTCAAAAAATTAAACGTAATATGATTAACCACATAAACCAAATTAAACCATAAAAATTAAACCATATGATTCAGCAATTCCACTTCTGGGTATGTACCCAAAGGAGTTGAAAGCAGGGACTTGAACAGATTTGTACACCCATGTTCATAGCAGCATTATTCACAATAACCAAAAGGTGGAAGCAACCCAAGTGTTCACTGATGGAGGAATGGATAAACAAAATGTGGTCTGAACATACAATGGAACAGTATTCAGCCTTAGAAACGAAGGTGGGCCTGACACATGCTACAGCATGGATGAACCTTGGAAACATGATGCCAAGTGAAATAAGCCAGGCACAAAAGGACAAATATTATGTGATTCCACTCATATTAGGTACTTAGAGTGGTCAGATTCACAGGCAGAAAGCAGAAGATGGTTGCCAGGGGCTAGCAGGAGGGGAGAGTTATTGTTTAATGGTACAGAGTTTCAGTTAGGGCAGATGAAAAAGTTCTGGAGATGAGTGGTAGTGATGTTTGTACAACAATATGAATGTACTTAATGCCACAGAACTCTACACTAAAAATGGTTTAAAATGGCAAATTTCATGTTATGTATAGTTTACCACAATTAAAAATCTTAATACTGACATTTTTTTGAAGTTGGATTTATTGGGGTATAATTTGCATTTAGCAAAATCCATTCTTTTTAGATATACAACTCTGTGTTTTGACAAATGTATATAGTTGGCTAACTACTACCATAATCAAGATATAGAATATTTCTATCACCCCCAAATTCCTTCCAGCCTCTTTCTAGTTAATCTTTTCTCTTCATCCACAGCCTCTAGTAACTGCTGATTTTTTTGTTCTTATAGTTTTGCCTTTTCTAGAATGTCATAAATGGGATGAGGAGTCTACAGCCTTTTTGGCTTCTTGCACTTTGCATAATGCTTTTGAGATTCATCCATGTTGCTGCATATATCTGTAGTTCATTTCTCTTTATTTCTGCCTACTATTCAGTGGTATGGATGATCATAATTTGTTTATTCACCAATCGAGGGACATTTCAGTTGTTTTCAGTTTGGGACAATTATGAATGTAGCTGTGATAAATAACTATTCATTGCTGGGTCAAATGACAAGTATATGTACAACTCTATAAGGAGCTGCCAAACTGTTTTCCAAAATGGGTGTATTATTTTGCATTCCTGTCAGCAATATATGAGAGTTTTACAGTTGCTCCATGTTCTAAGCAGCATTTAATATTATCAGGCTTTTTATTGTTTTGGTTTGGTTTGTTTTTAGCCTTCTAATAAGTGTGTGGTAATAACTATTGTGGTTTTAATTTGCATTTCTCTAATGATTAATAATGTCCCATCTTTTCATGTGCGTATTTATCCTCCTCATCTCTCATTGCTGAAGTGACTATTCCCTTCTTTTGGCCATTTTTTAGTTAGGTTGCTTGTTTTATTATTTAGATGATTTTTAAATTTTTTGCTATTATAGAAAATGCTTCAATGAACAACATTGTATGTGAAAATATTGCCCTCACTTTGGGTCTATACTTATAATAATTTCCTAAAGCTACTAAGTCAAAGAGAGTGAACATCTTCACCATCCTTATATGCCCATAGTCCAACAGCTCTTCAAAACCATTGCACCAATTCACTGTCCTAGTAGTGGCAGTTTAATAGGCATGACAGGCCATTGTGTTGTCTTAATTGGAATTTGTTTGATTATAATGCTATGGAAATTTTTTTCATATAATTATTAAACAGTCTGTGTTTCTTCTTTTGTGAGTCATCCATCCCTTGCCTTTTTTGATGCTGGATTGACACAGAAATTTGCCATGGCTGTATCTCTACAGGATTAGTTCTAGAGTATGTGATGCTCCATGCCAGAATCAGCAGTTTACAGTATTTTCATAAAATCTTAACTTGGTCTTAGCCTCGTTTCTTTCATTTTCAGAGGTCATGAGTTAATTTGCATAGCTGGCAAGGTAAAAATAACTTCAGAGTTGAAGAGAAAGATTTTTGCCCTCAAGTTAAACTTGGACACTGGGCGTCAGCACTTCTGTGAGAGGCGGACATCTCTCTGTTGTCCCTAATAAATAGAAAAAGGTGTTCTTTTAAATTCCTCTCTGAGAAAATGGCCATGCCACTTAGTTTCCCTGTTGTGAGAGTAACCTCATGATTCCTCGAACAACTCAGCATTTTATGTGTTCACAATGAAAGTACAATTAAAAGCACTTACTTCGTGCTTGCATATCTCTATCAAATAGATTTGGGCAGCAAACAGTTCCTGTATGTAGGCACAATTCTTTTTTAATTATTAAAATTGCTTATATTTTATTTTATTCCAAATAGATGGTATGAGATGTGATATGACTCAGAAGTACTAGAATGAATTTTGACTTAATAACTCTAAAAATAAGAAGCATTTTGTTTTCTCTGACAAATAGCTGTCATTCATTTTGACGCTCGACAGACAGCTGATATTTTATAAAACTTTATGGTTGCCTCTTCATCAAGCACTGTAATTGTAGGTTTGTCTTCTATGCAAGTATGGGGAATTGGGTATTTTCTTTAAATACTTGTCATCCTAGCAGGCGGATTGCCTATGCCTGTCATGCAAATCAATTTTTCAGGCATCATAGGCAGAACTAGGAAAGTAGAACAATGGAAAAATATATATTTTTGTCTAAAATTTATGGATCTGTGACTTGTCTGAGTTATTTGAGAAGGTTTTAATAAACTCAAACAGATTCTTTAAACCAGATATTTCCCAGACTGCCCAAAAAAGGGCCCCTGTCCCCCAATACCACACAACACTATGAGAAAGTAGAGTTTTATTGCTTGGGTTTTTCTTTTCCTCATACTTTGAAAGATCTCTTTGGCCAGCTTTCCATTCAGTGTTAACCCATACTCGTCAGTGTTTGATGTCATGAGAAGAGGACTCTGGCTTGCTCAAGGATCATGAATGAGTAAATTTTTCAGTCTTCCAGAAGGGGAAAAGGAAGCATCATTTCTGTATCTTAGGGATTAAGACACTTGCTAAGATGACATCAAGAAAAAAGCTTGCACACTCTCTAATTGGTATACTGGCTCCATGCCAGTTACATAGTTTTGGGTTTTTCCTTGTTTTTCATGTACAAGGATACCTCAGAGAATGGTTGTTTGGCTCCAGACCACTGCAATGAAACAAATATCTCAAGAAAGTCACATAAATTCTTTGGTTTTCCAGTGCATATAAGAGTTATGTTTACACTATAGTGTAACTTATACATATAGTGTAGTCTATTAAGTGTGCAGTAGCATCATGTGAAAAACAATGTACATATCTTAAAAATACTTTATTGCTAATAAATGCTCATGATCATCTAAGCATTCAGCAAGTTGTAATCATTTTGCTCCCGGTAGATCTTACCTGGATGTTAATAGCTGCTGACTGATTAGGGTGCTGGTTGCTAAAGGGTGGAGTGGCTGTGGAAATTTCTTAAAATAAGACAAGAACAAACTTTGCTGTATCCATTGACTCTTCCTTTCATGAAATATTTTTCTGTTGCTTGTGATACTGGTTTATAGCATTTGTCTCACAGTAGAATTTCTTTCAAAATTGGAGTCAATTCTCTCAAACTCTTCTGCTGCTTTATCAACTAATTTCATGTAATATTATAAATCCTTTGTTGTCATTTTAACAATATTCACAGCATCTTCATCAGGAGTAGATTTTACCTCAAGAAACTACTTTCTTTGCTTATTCATAAGAAGCAATTCCTACTGTGAGAGTTTTATGAGACTGCAGCAATTCAGTCACATCTTCAGGCTCCACTTCTGATTCTAGTTCTCTTGCTATTCTTACCACATCTTCAGTTACTTCCTCCACTGAAGTTTTCAACTCCTCAAAGTCATACATAAGAGTTGGAATCAACTTCTTCCAAATTCTTGTTTATGTTGGTCTTTTGACCTTTTCTTATGAATCATGAATGTTCTTAATGGCATGTAGAATGGTGAGTCCTTTCCAGAAGGTTCCAATTGACTGTGACCAGATCCATCAGAGGAATCATGATCTATGGCAGCTGTAGTCTTCTGAGATGTTATTTCTTAAATAGTATGACTTGCAAGTCAAAATTACTTCTTGATCCATGGACTGCAGAGTGGATGTTGTGTTAGCAGGTATGAAAACCACATTAATCTTTGTTTCCATCAGCGCTCTTGGTACACTGTCAATGAGCTGTAATATTTTGAAAGGAATCTTTTTTTTTTTTTTTTTCTGAGCAGGTCTCAACAGTGGGCTTAAAATATTCGGGAAACCATGCTGTAAAGAGATGTGCTGTCACGTAGGCTTTGCTCTTCCATTTATAGAGCACAGACAGAGTAGATTTAGCATAATTTTTAAGGGCCCTAGGATTTTTGGAATGGTTGGTGAGCATTGGCATCGCCTTAAGTCACTAACTGCATTTACCCATAACAAGAGTCAGCCTGTCCTTTGAGGCTTTTATAAGTCTGGCCACACCACTTATACCATCTTTCACTTTGGTTTCTTATCTAGATGGTATTATCTATATAGAATAGGCAAGTGGGTTATTGTGAGTGACAGAAACCTAACTTGGACTAGTTTGAGCAAGGAGGTACTTTTCAGGGAAATGATGTTTCACAAAACTGCCACGCTGCAGGCAGAATTAGAAAATAGGCCTTGGGAACTGCAGAAATAGGGCTTCAGGTCCACCAGAATTCTTTCCTCTTTTCATTCCCTCTTGGCCCTGTAAGATTGGCTTTATTCTTCTCTCTCACTATAGCCAGTTTTCTTCTGGAAGAGAAAACATGGATAGCGACAGCTCTTGAGCCTTTTAGTTTATGGCTTCAGCTGCTTCAGAAGAGATCAACCAAACTCTATTGGTCCTAACTCCAAACATCCAGGGAAGGAACTTCCTGCCCCTGATCCTGTTAACTGTGGCCAGTAATGCCATGTAAGAGCACTGAAATTTTTGGAAAGACCTTAGGGATGAAGTATTGTTGTCAGAGGAAGAGGAGGGACTGGTAGTAAAAACAATAGGTGTACATTCTTTGTGGGCAGTGCTGGATTATATAGCTAATCGTGGGACTTGGATACTGGAGTTCATTAGTGCATCTTGCAACAAGGCCACTTTTGAAGGTGTGGCTTCCACGTGGATAATTAGCTGGATCCTGGTCTTCAGCTGTTTCCTGCTGTATCCCTGACTAGCCATCTCACAACTGCTTGTTCCTGGTCCTGGGGGGTACCTGTGGAGAGAAAGTGTGTGGGTGGTAGATCAACAGAAATCCCTCACCACTACTAGAAAAACAACTCAAAGAACATGTATTTATGTAGATGATTTCTTATAATGTGGGATTTCCCTCTCCAGCAATTTTCCTTTGCCAACTCTCTGAAGCACAGTTTTGGTAACATTCATATGATGCTGCAATCATAGGATACCATAAAGCTCTGCAGAGAGGCAACTCTGGTTGTCCTAGAGAATGCATTTGTCAAATATATGTGCTTTTGGGATATATTACTAGCTATTAGCCATTATCTTTCGTAGCTTTTGAAAGCACTCCAAATTTGGAATCTAAATTTCTGGGTTTGAGTCTCAGCTTGATCGCGTATTATCTCAGTGACCTGGGGCTAGCTAGTTTCTCCCTCTGAACCTTAATTCTCAAACTTATAAAATTGGGATAGTGGTACCTGTATGGAACAGAGCTATGTAAACTGTGAAACAACAATAAGAAATGTTTCTTTTTCTTTTTTCATCACCTGGGCCTGAATGACAGAGTTTTTCTCCATCTCTTGGCATTTCTGCTAGCTGTGTCTGAGTGAATAATCAGGGACTTTCTCAGAAAAGAGAAGGAAATCCAGGACCCTTGATAGGAACTTGACCTTTGTTTCTATCATACCGAGGTTAAGCAAACAACACTCTTTATTTCTATATTCTTCATCTGGCATCCTTTGGGGAACCTGTTCCTGAGGTTAAGGTGAGATGAAGGCTTCCTTTGGAGACATGTTTGGGCCAAGCTTCATGCTCTGAGGAGGTGTTTCAGGAAGAAAGCAGAAAGAGGAGCTATGTGTATTTTCTCCTAGTGTGAATAGGGACTAATGTGAAACATATGCCATTGCCTTTAATCAGGCTATTAAGCATTTCTCAGTTTTGAAGGAACCTCTATCTGAGAAGTTCACCTATAGCAGTGGTTCTCAACTAGGGGTGATTTTTGCTTCCCAGAGGACATTTGACAATGTTTGGAGACGTTGTTGGTTGTCATTGCTGGGTGAGGTGGGAGGGGGTTGGCAGGAGCTGTTGCCACAGGTATCTAGTGGTTAGAGGCCAGGGATGCTGCTAAATATACTACTACCATGCATAAGGCAGCTCCCCACCACCAGTTGTCTGTCCCCAAACATCAATACAACCTCTTCTTCTTAGTGTGGTGGTTTTGATTGTTGAGCTTTCTTTTGGTGGGGAAGGAGAAAGAGGATTTTTAGGTCATGATTTTTATTCTCATCAAAAGGCATATATCAAGACCACTTCATACGCACTAGGATTTTTCTGAAATTTAATTAGGAATGCCATTTTAAATTCCAGAAGGTGTTGCCTTACTTTTGTTAAATACAGTACTCTTTATTCCTTTCTAGAAATGGCACAGATCTCTCTTGGATAGGGCAAGGTGACTCTACTCCCCTTCTCATCCTCTTAAGAAATATCGGGGCTTCTTATCTGTTATACATTGTCTGTGGTCTTAGAAGGAAGTCCGTGCTCCAGTTTGGCCATAAATTAACTCAGAGCCATATGTATTGAGCAATATACACCACCAAGCTGTAAAACAAATGAACAAATGGAAAACGACAAAAGAAACTCCAAACCAACCAACCAAAAACACATCAGAAACAGGTCACTGTTCCATGACAGTTTTGAAGTGTGTGTGAAAGAGGAGAGAGAGAGAGCTTCAAGACTGTCCATTCTGGAGGGCAGCACGATGTTGTTGCTTCAGGTAGCGTAAGAGGGAACAGATTCTCTTCTAGAATGCTGTGTTTGTGGTTCTTGGAAAAGCACAGCAAAACCTTTCAAGGCAAACTGTTTCATCATTCTGGGATAACACCAAGAAGCTGCATGGTGCTATTAAAGCAGCCATTCATGTTGGTCTGCCTTGTCTTCTGTAGAGGTGGGTTTTTTAGACTGTGGATCAGCTCCTTTGGAGGGTCATGAAACGAATTTAGTTGATTAAAACCTTAAGTAAGGAAGAATTGAAGAGAAAACATGAGTACATCACACAAAGAGTACTGTTTTATGAAACATTATGTAATTTTATGTATGTATATATATACATCTGGCTTGTGATATAAAATATATTGCTTAATGTAGGCTATGATCAAAAAGGCTTGAAAATCACCACTTTATATGCTTTTACCTTTGTTCTAGACCATAGGTCAATTGAAGCCCAAAGTGTATTTTCTGTTCTAACTCAGGGGCCTGAGTTTCATTACCTGCTTACCTGCTCATTCCTAAACCAGTCACTACCCAGGACAGTGGATGATTTGCTTACACAAATCTACATTCACCCGCAGGGAGTCTGGAGAGCTGCCTGGCCTCCCCAGCATGCATGTTGTCAGGGAAGGCTGCTGCAGAGAAGGCAGCCAGCACAGCCACCCCAGGAATGGCCTGTGGGGATAGAGAAAGTGGCATTAGTTTAGGTACAGAGACCAAGGTAAACACCCAGTTATGGCAACCGGGGCTGGGGCTTGGGGAGAAGGTAAAAGACCAATAGTTAATCATGAAAATTCTTTTGAGCTCAGAGTAGCAGTGTGGTTAACTTGGTGTTCCATTGCCAAATTTAAGCCTGGAGTTCTTTGAATACTGCGGGGCTTGGTCCAAAACCTTAACACTGCCTATAAAGTTTTCCTTCTGTGACATTTCCCAGTCTCTCCAGACTCTGTTTATTCATTCATTCATTCATTTTTGAGACAGAGTTTTTCTCTGCTGCCCAGACTGGAGTGCAGTGGCGTGATCATGATTCACTGCAGGCTCTGTCTCCTGGGGTCGAGTGATTCTCCCACCTCAGCCACCCAAGTAGCAGGGACTACAGACACATGCCACCATGTCCAGCTTATTTTTATTTATTTTTGTAGAGATTTGTAGAGATAGGTTCTTGTCATGTTGTCCACGCTGGCCTTGAAGTCCTGGGCCCAAGCAATTCCTCCAACTTGGCCTCCATTAAGTGCTGGGATTACAGGTGTGAGCCACTGTGCCTGGCCTTCTTCGGACTCCTTACTGTCTACTCTCCCCTGATTCATTAGATTTCAGCCACACCAGCCTTGTTTCAGTTTTTCAGATATGGTGGTTTCTTTTGTGCCTCAAGACCTTCTGTGCAGGCCTTTTTCTGCATCTGGGATGCTCTTCCCACATTGTTTCCTCTGACCTACTCCAGCTTCACTTTTTAGCTCATCTGCCACTTCCACAGTGAAGCTTCCTTCCCTGACCTTTCTACTTATCATAATTGAGACCTATTTAGTGTATGTCTCTTTCATTAAGTATCGTGAGGACAGCCATGATCACCATCTTGTTCTCTACTGTAATGCCAGGGCCTGTTGCATGGCATATGGTCAGAAGTATCTCGATTGTAGAGTGAGTCCTGGGCTCTGGGATGGAGCTAAGTCTGATGGCATCAAGGGGCCCCGGCAAAATAGGTGGGGAGGAAGAGGCATCTTGCAGCCATCTGGGCTGGGCTTGACATCTTTTACACCTTTCCCAGCCTCGTCCTCTTCCCTCAGATATATTTTGGTCAAGTTGATTTTCTTTGGCTTATCTCTATGTGAACAGTTTAATACACAGGGACTTTTTAAAAAATAAAATGAAGTAAAGTCTCCAGAAATTGATTCCCAAATCAAGTCACACTTGAGTAATTTAAAAGAAATGGAGAGCAAAACATCATGTGTAATGCAGTAGATTTTTGATAGATCATAATTACTTACACATGTGGCTACACCCCCTTCAATTTGGATATCCAATTATTAGGTGTCATGGGCCCAGTCGCAGCTCCGTGGATGTGTCTGTGGATGAGTCCAACTAATCTGCAATTGGAAATGTATTAACACCCACTTCTCCTTGAGTAAAGGGCATTTCTAGAGCATTACTGTTGCATATTGTTCCAGAAGGAGCCATAGTGTGTGGAAATGGGAAAGATGGTTTCTGCCATCAAGGAGCTGGTTTTGAACTGAGTTACGAGGATTTAGCTCATTAATGATCAGACCCATGTTCTAAGATATAAGAACTGTATCTAATTGGGAGTTAAACATAGAGCAGCTCTCTGGATGTTGAGAGGAAGGGAGACTGGTGTGAGCTACAGAAGCATAGCACCATCAGGGCAGGTGTTGGCTCACAGAGTTAGAGCCAGGAGGGGTCTGAGAGGTCCATTTATCTGATCATTTCATTTTATAGATAAGAAAACATATATTATTTCTCTTCTTCCTGTGTAACACCTAATTATTTTCTATAAGCCAAACTGTAGTAGACTTTTTTTTTTAAAGTTCTTCCTCATTCAGCTTCCCCAGTGGCACCAGTTTTCCCTTTTGGGAGGATCTTATTGTGTGTGTTCCTGGGGCAGAGGGGAGTCTTGCTCACCTTGGAAGTGGTAGGGGATTTGGGTGCAGGGGGACTTAACCTTGACCACATGCTTCTTCTGACTTTACTCTTAAGCTGATGATGCTACAACAGCAACACAGTTGATGTTTATATTCATACCAATAGCCACGGTGGCCTAAGAATCAGATTTCCCAGAATCTCTGACCTTTGCCAAGTGTATTAGTTTCCTATAGCTGCTGTAACAAATGACCACAAATTTGGTGGCTTAAAGCAACACACATGTGTTTCCTTACAGTTCTGGAAGTCAGAAGTCTAAAATCACTTTCACTAGGCTAAAATCCAGGGTCGTGCTTCCCATCTCTCCTCCCCGGAGGCTTTAGTTCATTTCTTTGTCTCTCCCAGCTTCTAGAGCTGCATTCTTGTGTTCTTTGGCCCTTGGGCCCTTCCTCCATCTTCAGAGCCAGATGCAGAATAACTTGCTTCTGTCCTTACATTGCCTTCTCTCTCTGTAGTCAATCTTCTGCCTTTTTCTTATAAGTGCACCTGTGATTGTGCCTCGAGTCCACCTGGATAATCCAGCCTATTCTTTCCACCACCAGATCCTTAATCCCATCTGCAAAGTCCCTTTTGCCGTAACAGGTAACATTCACAGATTTCTCAATTAGGACCTGGATATCCCTGCCCCAACAAGGTTTCTGCTTTCCTCTTTTCCCAGCCTGGTCTTCCAATATCCCCTCAATTCTGTGAGTTCCTGGTATCTTCTCAGTATACCTTTTTGGAGGGAGGGAGCTGATGGGTCTGCAGTTTAAGACAGTTGAAATCCGTTTCTGTTATTTATGACCAGGAACCTCCATGGTAAATCAGTGCTATGTGCAGAACTTTACAAGCATTATTTTTTTTAATCCTTGTTTTAACTTTCTTAGGAAGGCACTATCCCCTTTTTCCAGGTAAGAAAACTGTAGCTCAGAGTGGCAATTGCAAAAAGCCTGACAGCTAGTATAGGTGATGGAACTGGGATTTGAAACTAGCCAGTGTGACCGGAGAGCGTGTGCCTTACCCCTTTCTCAGAATCCTCGTTCAACTAGCTTTTGGTCTTAGACCTTTTCCAAGGACGAAGTAGAATGTCATCTGGGCCCTGATGTCTGAATTAAATTATTTAAGCAGGGGAGAGAAGGCAAAGGAGAAGCATTCCAGGTAGGAGGGAGGCTGGAGACTAAGAAGTGAATCCAAAAGATTTAAAGGAAGGGACACGACAGGTAAAGTGGAATGACAGATAAAGGAACCAACCACATATGGAATGCTTTTGAATGGACACAGCAACTCATTTATGTCAACTACCCATGGGAATGATATTCTGACTCAACTTTGTGTTGGAAATTCAGCTTGTATTAGGTCCCTTGCTGCCTCCTCATGGCCTCCTCATCACATGGGCTGGTTAAACATCTAACATCCTTTGCTAGTGTTAGCCTTTTCTCACAGATGCTGAACAGCCTGTCTTTCAAAAACTTAACAAGGTTCTCTGTTGGTATCGATATGGGTAATTTCTGGAGCTTGGGAGACATCCTGGACCTAGTGGTCAAAGACCTCTGGCTTGTGTCTCCCTTCAGAAGAGAAATTGGAATTTTTTTTCTAGGGCTGGGGCAATAACTAAGAAGGGAGCTCTTTATCTGGTCTTTTCTGGTTACTACTTAAGAGTAACTGATAGATTTAGCAAATGAAAATATAAGGCATCCAGTTAAATTTGAATTTTAGATTTCAGATAAACAATGAATATTCCATGCATTGTACAAATATTGCACTAAAAATTATTTATCTGAAATTCAAACTTAACTGGGTGTCCTGCATTTTAGCTGGCAACCCTGAACCTATGACCATGTTTCAGGGTATTTTCAGGCATGGACTTGTACAGTGAATGTGCCTGTGAAAAGAGATTATAGACCTGGATTGACAAGGAGGCTAGGAAAGAACCCCAAGTTCAAAGGGAATGCAAGGTTGGAGAATTCTTTGGGTGACTAACTTGGGGAGAGATGATTTGGTTCTCATTGCCCAGAGCATTGCCTCTGTCTTCTGTTCTGCTGTGCCACTGCACCACGGCCACAACGAGAAAGACTTGTGCTGCATCATCAGGATTGTATCAATCTCCATTCTCTTCCTATTTGCTGGCACCTAAAAGTAAAAACATTCAAGGTAGGGCTGAGCCATGATCTCTAACAGGGAATAGCTATTGCACTTGACTGTGTGCAGAACATGATACCTGTGCTGGTGGTGGTCAGAGGGCTGAGTGTACTCTCCAACTGTCCTCTGTTGTGGGGGCAAAGTGGGCATTAAGCACCCCTCTGTATACCGAGCTTTCCACCGGGCTGTGTGCCTATAGTGACAAAAGAAATGGAAAACACACTTGTGCTCTTGAGGGGCACAGATATATGCCTCTTGGGACAGCAGAGAGCTTAGGCTTTTATTAACTCAAAATTGGAGTTATTCTCAGTGGCTCCACTCTGATTTTGTGGTGTGTGTATCTCTCCATGTGTGTATATAGAAATATTGCAGCAATCTTCACCTGCCATTAAGCTACTTTTGTACGTAGTAATTAGGAGAGGTGCGTGGAGTCTGGTCCTGAGAGTGAGACATGGCAAGTGATCTGTGGCGCTTGGTAATTTGTGGCCTTAGAATGAAGGGAAGAATGCTCACTTGCCCGTTTGGGGACCAAAACTAAAAAACTTTGGTATTTTTTAGCAACTCACTGGACTAAGGAACAGTGGACCTGGCCAGCACTGGGCAAACATTACACAGCATAATGGCAGGGTGGGGAAAGGACTGGCTTTGACATCAGAAGAGAACTGACTTTAACTCCTGATCTTGCCATTTATTAGCAATTTAATTTTTTCTGAGCTTTGGCTTTCTCTTTTATGAGATGGAGACAATAGCAATATGAGGCAAATTTTGAAGATTTAATGACATACCATTTGAAAATGCTAACTGACAGCAAGCACCTTGTATTTGTCACTGTGGTGTTTCCCATTCTCATAGCACTTTGTAACCAACTCTGTTATAATGCTTCGTGGTGTGTTACAATTATTTCTTTTATATGTCTGTCTACTTCCACTAGACTGAGAATCAAGGGCCATTTTCTACTCTTTACTTTTCCAGTAGCCTCCTGATTAAGCCCTGGTACTTACAAGCCCCATAGTTTTGCTGAGCTGTGTGTACTTCAATACTTAAGCTTTGCTAGGAGGCAAGTCTTTAACTTCTGAGTCTCCATTCTTTCCTCTTTCTCTCTAGCTCTTTTACTGAGAACTGGGAAGATCCCACAGGACAGGATCTGTCCAGTCCTCAGTAAGAATCTTTCAAGAATATTACCATCTCAACACCAGTCAGAATGGTGATTATTAAAAAGTCAAGAAAAAACAGATGATAGAGAAATAGGAATGCTTTTACACTGTTGGTGGGAATGTAAATTAGTTCAACCACTGTGGAAAACAATGTGGTGATTCCTCAAGGACCTAGAACCAGAAATACCATTTGACCCAGCAATCCCATTACTGGGCATATACCCAAAGGAATATAAATCATTCTATTATCAAGATACATACACATGTATGTTCATTGCAGCACTATTCGCAAAAGCAAAGATGTGGAATCAACCCAAATGCCCATCAATGATAGACTGGATAAAGAAAATGTGGTACATATACACCATGGAATGCTATGCAACCATAAAAAGTAATGAGATCATGTCCTTTGCAGGGACATGGATGGAACTGGAAGCCATTATCCTCAACAAACTAACACAGAAACAGAAAACCAAACACTGCACGTTCTCACTCATAAGTGGGAGCTGAACGATGAGAACACATGGACACAGGGAGGGGAACATCACACACTGGGGCCTCTCAGGGGTAAGGATGGGGAGAGGGGAAGGGAGAGCATCAGGAGAAATAACTAATGCATGCTGGGCTTAATACCTAGGTCACGGGTTGATAGGTGCAGCAAACCACCATGGCACACATTTACCTATGTAACAAACCTGCACATTCTGCACATGTACCTCAGAATTTAAAATTTTTGAAAAAGATTATTAGAAGATCCTCATTAGACTCTAAATGCTTGAGGATAGATTCCCAGTATTCTCCTGTGTACTCAAACACATGTATGTTTGAATAGTATCCCAGCTTGCTACCCTATTCTTTTCGGTAAGTTCTAGGATTTCCTTGATGTTCTCTCTTTTTGACCTCTGCTTCAACAAATTTATTAATTTCATCAGTACAATTCAAGTTCAATTCATCAAGCCTTTACTGAGTTCCTCTTACTTGCCAGTCACTGGGCTAGGTTTTGGGGATAGAGATGAGTAAAATGGTTCCTCCATTAGAGGTGTTTCAGATTTAGTGGGAGAGACACATGAGAAAACAGAATTTCTCTAGGATGTGGTTAGGGCAGTGATGGAGGTGGACACGTTATGGGAGCACAGAATAGGGCGATTTTCCTTAGTTGTCTTTTTCCTCTAAGAATCTCATTGTTGGCCGGGTGTGGTGGCTCACACCTGTAATCCCAGCACTTTGGGAGGCCGAGGTGGGCAGATCATGAGGTCAGGAGTTCGAGACCAGCCTGGACAGCATGGTGAAACCCCGTCTGTACTAAAAATACAAAAATCAGCCAGGTGTGGTGGCATATGCCTGTAATCCCAGCTACTCAGGAGGCTGAGGTAAGAGAATCGCTTGAACTCGGGAAGCAGAGGTTGCAGTGAGCTGAGATCATGCCATTGCACTCCAGCCTGGACCACAGAGCAAGACTTTGTCTCAAAAAAAAAAAAAAAAAAGAATCCCATCATCCCTGCTTTCTAACAGGTGAACAGGGAGCCGGCTGTCATTCCTGCCTCAAGGAGTATTGGTATTGGAACAGTGGGAGTTAGGAAGCAGCCAGTGGCCAATGTGCATCAATTAAAGACTGAGTTGGTAGCCCTCCTGCACTGGAGGACAGAAAAGAATACTTTGAGGGCCAGGACAGCACGAGGCCACAGGCTGCATGGCCCTGGCTGCAGAGTGGTTGGGAGAATTTGGGGAGCAGGTAGTTTCAGCTAAAGACTTACTTGGTGACATGCGTATACCTCATGGCTGGCTCTGTGAGACCCCTGCAACAAATGCCATCTTTTTCTTTCCTTCTTTCAAGTTAGCTTTGCTTTTGTTCTCTTCCCCATTTCTCTGACATTTGCTTCTCCCCCCAGTTCTTATTTATTTCCTTTCTTGTTTATATCCCTGCATTTTCTTTTACTGCTCACTCTTCTATCATCTTATTTTTCTTTCCCTCTACCATTTTTCCCCTCTACATTTGAGCCTTCTTTGCCTTTTAATTTTATCTTTCTGCCTCTGTCATCATGTTCTGAAACATAACTGTTAAACTCAGGGTTGGAGAGGAAATTTTCATTTCCAACAGGGCTGTTTATGATATGAAAAGAGTGTCTCATGTGTATCTGAGTATCCTAGGAAACAGACGTCTAATTTCTAACTCATATTCTGCATACTGTGTTTGAAAGACATCATCATGAAAGGAGAGTCTTCCACCTGGGCAGCACAGGAGACTGTGCTGTGCACCTTACCTTTATTACAAGAACCAGCCAAACAATGATTCCTTCTTTTTTGTGGTTCTCTATCTCCACACCTATCCTTGAAGTTTCTCTTTATCTCTCTCTTTCTCTTTTTCTATTTCTGTCATATTTTTCAGTTCTATTTTCCATATTGCTTCTTGTTCTTTTTTCTCTTTAGTCCTTCCCTACTTATTAGAAATTATATGACCCCCTCCTTAATGTCTTCCCTTGGCCTTGGAAGATAGAGTCAAAAGGAGTGCGGAAGACTCCACTCCCCCAAGTCCCCCCGTTTCTGATGATGGCATAGAAGTGTGACTCAGGAGAGATGGGGAAGATTCAGAAACCTTGTCTGGCTCTTAAGATTCTTTATGAGTAGGATTTCTTTCTGCTTCTTATTTTTAGGTAGTATGAACGTAGACTCAGAGAATCTTAAAGTTGACAGGAATCTCTACTGGTTGTTTAAATAACCTTCACCCCATGTAGGATCCCTCTTTACTTCCTAATGATGCTCTATAGGTAGCTCCCAGATACTTGGAGTTTTGGGAAGGGTGCCAGCACATGAAGCCGTCCACTTGGCTGTTGGCAGCACTAATTGTGTCAGTTACTGCTTGCGATTCTGTTGTCCTGGTCTGTATGATTTGTACCTAATGATTGTACGTCTGCTTCTAAGGGCCATAGGGCATGCACTTTCCATACAGTTCTTTTTCTGAGATTGAAGACATGTCAAATATTGAAGGAACTTCAGGTACCTTCTTTAATACTTGAACTATTTCAGAGAGGTTCCATCAGAAATAAACAAAACAAGCCATTCTTGCCACCCTTTGACTATAGAAGAACCCAGTTTTCTGAATGCCTCATTTCCTGATGGTTCTGAGTAGCTGAGATTGTTCTGGAGGGATTATGAGGGAGAAACTTCCTTTCATTCTTCACAGAAAGAAGAATAAAATGAGCAAGTTTTAAATTAAGATTTTATTAATATTAGTAAGCTTTGCGTTAGCCACAATGTCTGTGTGTACATTATAGTTTATAGAACACTCTTAATATTAAATACCATGTCATTTTAGTTTTATAACTAGACCACGATACCCCCTCATTTTAGAGATGACAGAAATGGGGTTCATAGAGGTTGAGAGACTTGTGTTGAGTCACCCCATTCTCAACAGAATGAGTCAGACTTAAACTCAGTTCTTCTGCTCTTAATCTTCTGCTATGTCTTTCATAAATACATATATGTCCTTGTCTCTCCAAAGTCCCTGCAATGTCATGAGATTATAGGAAATAAGTTGTCTCCTTGGTGTACACAATCTAATAGAATTATGGATTTGTATGTGTGTGTATTTCTGGATTTGGCTGTGGAACATGGAAAAATAGAAAGGAAGAAATCCAATTAGGGTCAAAGAGTGGTTTGGTGCAATTATAAAAATACTGATACTATGTGAAGACCATTGAAATTCTTCTCCAGTTGCAAGCATCAGCGTAATTGATTTGTTTGGGTAAAAATTCTAAGTGTCAAGGTAGAGATGAGTGAGTTACTCTTTTACTGCAGTTAATCCAGAGAAATTTCCTGAAGGAGATAGACAGGGAAACCTAAGAAAATTTTGAAATAAAAAAATGCAAGGACCTGGTGGGTTGTAAAGAGGGGAAAGAGTTGAAACAGGGCAGAGAGGAGAAAGGGGACAAGGTTTGGGGACAGGAATGGGACAGATGTTGTGGACCTTGTGTTTTGCTCGGGATTTGGAACTAGGGTTCTGGTATGATGATAAGTTTTCCTTCTTTGCAAAGTAAAACCCAGATGGCTAAATTTAATTCCACTGGAGCCACTGGTGATTCACCCAAGCTCAGGTGCACCCACATACAGCTGGCGTCAGCGCTGTGTGCTTTCCAGGCTGAGCTTGCCTCAGCCCCGCTTCCTACATGGAACAAGAGGGGAAAACCAGACTGGTAACCTTGACCCTTCTGTGTCTCTGTCTGCAGCATCCTGGCCACTGCGGGAACCCACTTCAATACTCATGTGGACCTGAGGACCCTCCGGGCTGTGCGTGTCCTGCGGCCCTTGAAGCTCGTGTCAGGGATACCTAGTGAGCATTCTTTCTGCCATTCTTTCTGCTCTGCTAAGAACTTTCTTCATGTGTCCTCAGCTGGATCCAGGTCTAAGGGAATTTGGGATAAACAAACAATATTCCTCCTGGAAGGAAGCCTCAGTGGTAATAAATAGTGAAGATGGAGCAATCTGGTGTAACATTTTACTTTACATTTAACTTTTTGCAAATATAAAAGATAATAGAAAATATTTACAGAAAATGTGGAAAGTAAAGAAAACAACAAAAAAGAAAAGTGCTCTTTATCTTATCACTCAGAAATCACTTTTGTTAAAATTTCAGTATTTTTCATTTTTCCCCTGTGCATTTTAATATAATTGAAATCATTATGTATATTGTAGTTGTATATTCTGAAATAAGTATTTTGTTTTCCTAACCTTAAAAATTCTTGGCTGGGGCCGGGCGCGGTGGCTCACGCTTGTAATCCCAGCACTTTGGGAGGCCGAGGCGGGCGGATCACGAGGTCAGGAGATCGAGACCACGGTGAAACCCCGTCTCTACTAAAAATACAAAAAAATTAGCCGGGCGTGGTGGCGGGCGCCTGTAGTCCCAGCTACTCGGAGAGGCTGAGGCAGGAGAATGGCGTGAACCCAGGAGGCGGAGCTTGCAGTGAGCCGAGATTGTGCCACTGCACTCCAGCCTGGGCGACAGAGCGAGACTCCGTCTCAAAAAAAAAAAAAAAAAAAAAAAAAAATTCTTGGCTGGGTGCAGTGGCTCATGCCTGTAGTCCCAGCACTTGGGAGGCTGAGGCGGGTGGATTGCTTGAGTTCAGGAAGAGTTCGAGACCAGTCTGGGCAACATGGTGAAACCCTATCTCCACAAAAAATAAAATATCAGCTGAGCATGGTGGCTCACACCTGTAACCCCAACACTTTGGGAGGCTGAGGCAGGCAGATCGCTTGAGTTCAGGAGGAGTTTGAGACCAGCCCGGGCAACATGGTGAAACCCCATCTCCATAAAAAATACAAAAAAGTAAAAAAATTGTAGCTGAGCATGGCGGCTCACTCCTGTAGTCCCAGCTACTCAGGAAGCTGAGGTGGGAGGATCACTTGGGCCTGGGAGGCCAAGGCTGCAGTGAGCCAAGATCACGCCACTGCACTCCAGCCTTGGCGACAGACCGACAGTCTGTCTCAAAACAAAAAAATTCTTATATGTGTTATGATTTATTTAGCCATTTTTATGTTTTATGTTGCTGGATGGCATAAAAAATAAAAATAGGCTATTTCCAGTTTTTCTCCAACTATAAATGTGCTGCAACAAACACCTTTTTACTTAAATCTTTATTCAAATCTCTGACTGTTTTCTTGGCTAGAATCCTAGAAGTGCAATGTGTGGGTCAAAGGATATAGTATTTTCTCAATAGTGCTTGTACTAATTGTGTTCCCCAACAGGGACTGAGAATTGGGTCTGAGATAGAGTGAATGGGAAGATAAACTTTGTCCCAGCTCTTGAAGGATTTACAGCCTAGCAGAGCTGGGCCTAATTTCCTTTAGGAAAGGAGCACATTCTAATAAATTAATCTATCAGAGGCAGAAGGCAGCATGGATGAAACCAATGAGGGAATGAAACTAATCCTGCCCTATCAGATGGTGCTGAGGGACTGCTGCATTGGTCATTCTCTGTCCTTCCTTCTAGGCCTGCAGATTGTGTTGAAGTCCATCATGAAGGCCATGGTACCTCTTCTGCAGATTGGCCTTCTGCTCTTCTTTGCCATCCTAATGTTTGCTATCATTGGCTTGGAGTTCTACAGTGGAAAGTTACATCGAGCATGCTTCATGAACAATTCAGGTAGGGTCGTTCTTTTCTGTCTTCTCCTTTTCCCTTCTCCCCTCTGTTAACTGGGGTAATTTCAGGGCACTTGGAGGCTCATTGGAAAAGTATGTCCTATTCCGACCCTGGAATTAGAATCAGAAGCTTCTAGTCAGCAGCCTTTTGAGGCACAGTTAACTGAGACTAGAGATCCTCACTTGACATTAATTTTGCAAAGCAAATACGTAGTTGGAAGATTTCAAATAGATGGTCTTGGCTCCCCTATCCCATGGTCAAGGGCCATGAGAGTGAGCTTGAAAAGCCATCTGTCTGAGCCAGGCATAGTGGCACCCACCTGTAGTTCCAGCTACTCCCTGGAGGCTTAGGCAAGAGGATTGTTGAAGCCCAGGAGTTTGAGGCCAGCCTGGACAACTAGTGTCTCTCTGTCCCTATCTCTCTGTCTATAAAAAAAAAAAAGCGCCACCTCTCTGAATATCTGAATCAATACCCCTTGACTCTTTGTAAAGCAGCCTCTGACTGAATAAAGAAGTACTTTTTGTATAGTGGCCTCTCTGGCCCACAGGCTGGTGAGATCTAGGAGTCCAGAGTCAGAGTTGGGTCCCTTCGGATCTGTGGAGACATTTTCCCTTCATGATCCTTCTCACCATCTTCTTGCTCTCTGTTTTGACCCACACGTGGTGTGGAAGAACTGAAGGAGCTCTGAGCTTGGTTTGCAAGTGTGCTTGGGAGATTGTTAGGGTACACAACCCCAAATTCTCATATCTTTGTATTTCATTTGTTCTTTTCAAGTTGAGTTGAGTATCCTACGAGGAAAGGAGATGGGAGGCAGGCTGAAGAATTCCAAATAGGTACCATGCTTTTTATGAAAAGAACCTTAAAAGAACATCTTCCACCTTGGATTTCTATTTTTTATTTTTATCTTCTATTCAAAACCAGGAATCCATGCTGGAAAAACAAGGAGTTAAACCCCCCTAAAAGGACCATAGTTTGTAACTGTCCCCAAGAAACCCAGGAAGAACTCAGGGCTCATCCTGGAGTCTGAAGCCAGAAAACTTCACTTTGCCTTTTCCTCGAAGTGTGCCGTGTGATTCAGTCCTCTTAATTCCTGTGGTACTTCAGGTGAGGGTGGAGGATGAAGCTTGCAGAGAGCAGGGGACCATGTGGAGGAGAGGCTCCATTTTCAGGAGACTGGGAAACATTGGATTGAACACATGATATGTGAGCTGGGAGATGCAGAGAGGCCAGGGAGGAGAGGGAGCCTGAGACAACAAAGGGCAGGCCTCTTTCCATGGGGAATGGAATTGCTTGCCTGTGGCTCCTGGGGTCATTTCCAGCTCATGTGAAACACCATGTGATTTATCTCCTACTCTCCAAATGTGTCTGCAGGTATTCTAGAAGGATTTGACCCTCCTCACCCATGTGGTGTGCAGGGCTGCCCAGCTGGTTATGAATGCAAGGACTGGATCGGCCCCAATGATGGGATCACCCAGTTTGACAACATCCTTTTTGCTGTGCTGACTGTCTTCCAGTGCATCACCATGGAAGGGTGGACCACCGTGCTGTACAATGTGAGTAGAGCTGGTGGGGACCGGGAAGGAGGAGGGAAGAACCCTGGACGGAGGCTTCTGTGGTTGTTTGGCCTGGCTAGTCCGGGGACAGGGAGGGCTATGGATATAGGTGTTTTGGGGTGGGAGGTGAAGACTCAACTGGGATAAGCCTTAGCAGTACATAACCTCTTTTGTCTGGCCTCTTGCTAAGTACAAGTACACAGCTTCTTAATGCGATTAGGAAATTACATCCTATGTTGGATAGGTAAACAAATTAGTTAAGTCAGATCAACTTAATAGTTACAGAATATGTTGGTTGGATATGGTGGTGAGGTATAGTGAAGGGTACTAATGTATAATACTGGCTGCCCAGTAGAATTAGCTGGAAGCTTAAAAAATTTTATTACCCTCTCAGGATCTGGGAGAATTTACTAAAAAAGAACAAAAAGAAAAGAAAAAAAAATTATACCAACTAGGCTCCATCCCAAACCAATTAAGTAGGAATATTTAGGGGTGAAGGTCATTTTAGAAAAGTCATTGACTTTTCTAAAAAGCTTCCTATCTGATTCTTGTATGTAGCCACTGTCAAGAACTACTGCATTACACACACATAAAAAGCATGCTTAATTGTGAGATTCACCAGGGATGCTTGTTGAAAATTCAGATTCATAGGCCCCTTCTCTGGAGATTCTAATTTTGTGTAGCTTTGTATAGCTAGTGAGCTGTGCTTTTTTCAAGTGCCCTGGTGATTCATATGATCAGACATGTTGAGAAGGTTCTGAGTTTGTCTAGCTGCCTGTCAGGGATGTTGGGGATTCCTGCATGGGGACAGAAGGTAGGGTGATCATGAAGTCTCTTCCACCTTCCAGAGTCTAATTTTAATAAGTTATCAAAGGCTTGGTGCAGACTCTATCCTCAAAAATGAGAGTGAGTTGAGGTATGTGGTTTGATGTACATGGATCCTAGGTGGGTAAAGCAGTTTGGGCAGGTGCTTTTGAAGGACTGTACCCTTACCTGCATTCAGCCAGCCCACCCCAAAACAGTAACTGTGGAATGATCATCCCTCTTATGTACGCTCCGACCGTCTGCCTTTACCTTAAGGTGCCCTCTGTTTCCTTCAGTTCTTCTCTAGATCTTTTTAGCCTGATTCTATCTGTATAAAACTTATTAGGTGGAACATAAGGTGGCTCATACAAAGCACCCTTTAGAAAGAGCTTTGGATACAATTTACACTGGAGGGAAAGGAAATGCTGTGTCTCAGAAGAAACTCGACTATAATGCCCGAAGAGCAAGGATTGTGTAAGGCCTGTACAAGGAAGTACTTAGTAGAGGTCCATTGCTAACCTGGATCCATTCCCATATAGGATGAGCAAGGCAGGACTGAAGCTTTGCAGAAAATAGTCACTGGCTATTACGCTAAAGCTCTAAAGGGCAGTGAAGAAGTCCCAAGGACCAGCTTACACCCAGCAAGCCCAGGGATGAAGTGTGACCCAGAAAGCCCTAGAGGACACTCTGCAGTTCTTACCAGCTGTGGGAGGCAGCAGGAAGGAGGAGAGGGAGGCAAGGTTGATGCGTGCAGTCACTCCTCATTTGAGATGTAAAGGTTGTCTTGAGGCCATGCCACTCAAATTAGCCAGGTGCCTCTAGGAATTGCAGCACTGACCCTGTAGTGGCTGGTGTCACATGTAGGGCTTTGAGAGTGATGCATTTCAATTATATGTGTAGACTCACCTAAGTGATGTGATAAATGCATTGAAAGCCTGAAAGGAGAAGTGTTGCATTTGAGGATACAGGCATGATTGTTGGTCCTCTTTAGCCAAGATTCAGATGGTACTGAGAGGAGAAGGAGCACAGCTGAAGAACCACTCATTATTTTTTCTTCATTAGTTTCTTTGTTCATTCCTTCATTCTTTCAGTGTTTATTAACTGAGCATCTATTACATGCCAAGCACTGTCCTAGGCACTAGGGAAATGGGGAGAAAAAAATGCCATGATTCCTGCTATCATAGTGCTCTCTTCAAATCCCTATGTCTCTCCAGTTACCTGTCAACCATAGGTTTAGAAGTTACACACAGGCAGAGATCTTGCTCCTCTCTCTAGTTTTGCTCACTAAGGAGGGAAGGAGGGAGGGAGGAGATCAAGTTGCAGATACTCTGAAACCTTTTATTGCATGGGTGTCCAGGGCCCATAGACTCACATACTCTGACTTCCAGCCTGTCAGTCATTGAACTTGAGTTTACTGAAGGCCTCCTGCTATTCTGATGGCTGGATTTAGGGCTAAGGGGACTGTCACCCAAAGACTGTCTACCTGTTTGGACTGTCTGCTACCTGTTTGGACTGTTCCTACACACACACACACACACACACACACACACACACACACACACACATACACACACTTGTATACACAGGTTGGTTGCATACCACGAAGTTAACTATGAATGACTAGTCGGCTTAGTATTATAAATACATGTATACATATATGTGTGTGTGTTTCTGCATATAGAAAAATGACTCACTAAGCATCACCACAACCACCACCGATAAGATGCAAATATAAATATAACTGTGTATTGATTTTCCTTTCTACCACTCCTCATTCTGGGAAGGCCCAGTTCACCCAGCTGCTGAATTTGTTCATGAAGAGCACTAAGAGAGAGGGATCCCCTATTTCCCAGCCCTATGCACCTTCTATTCAGTGGTGCAACAAACATGTAAGATTTATTGTTGTTAGTTACATCCAAACCAGTAGGAGAATCTTCAGGTTTACCCAGTAGGAAGAAGCTCTCAAGCATGTGGGCTCAGTTTAACCTTTTTATATACAATGTAAATGCTTCCCTCATATTTGCCTCCCTTTTCTGTAGCACAGACTCTTCCTAGATGCCTCCCTATGACCTTGTGTTGCTCTGCCATTGATTACTATTAACTTCATTTGCATGTGGCTTTTCTCATTATAATGAATTGTAAGGGAGAGGGTTCCCATTGTCAGGGCAACCTGGAGTCACCTGTGCTTCATTTAGTCTCTATCTGAATGTCAACTGCTTGGTCAAACTCCAACTATATTCTTGGCTTCCTTCCCTCCTCTGGTGGAAGGAATGCAAAACTGTCTGCAGTTCTGGCTGTTGCTACCTGTTTGCACTGTCTCTCCCAAAGGTCTCCTCGACTTGCAAACTCTCTTCTTTACTTATTTCTCCTAACCTGATAAGTATGTCTTCCACAGTACAATGTGTTCTCCTTCTGATCAATGCTCTTCATTCAACAAATGTTACTGTGGCTCGCTAACCCTCTTCACCTGGGCTGGAGGTGGCTGAGAGAAGTGACTTTATTCTGATTCTGATCTGAGTCTTATTTCTCTTTGTTGTTATAGTTTTATGTTATCTGCTGATTCAGTTAGCTCTTTTATTGTATCAGGACTAATTCCCAGATTGCAGAGGTTCCCAGTCCCTGTCTGCAGTTACTCACATCTTTGCTCTTGAAGTCTAGTATGTTTCATTGTATTTCTGTAGTTGGAGTTATTTGTCTTCTTACTTACTGTTGATAAACTCATGTAGAGGCAGAAATTTCTTGGAGGTGTACTGTTTCTGCAGCTTTGCAGGTATGCTTTCCGCATCTGTTGTGACTACTTAAGATGCTCCAAGCTGCTATGGTGGAGGGGGTTTTTATGGACCTCATTGGCTTTTGGCAAGAAGAGGCAACTTAAAGTCTGGGTGCTTTCTGAGAGTCTTCCCAACTCCTCAGAAACCTTTTGGTCTATCAACAATGACTGTGGCTCTCTTTTAAGTTGCCTTTTCACAGCTGCATATAGTCAGGATTTATTGAATGGTTAACAGCTATTCACTTTCTGTCTCATTGAGATTTTGCTTTATGGTCATCTATGAGCATGGTGAGGCATAACATCCATCTCGCAGTTGATGAAAAACTACCATTCTCTTTATGAAGTTCCTCTGATTTTGTGGTATCTACAGAGAATGCTTTGGATTCTGAGATCCATGAGACTAGGGAATGTGGCTTCCATCTTTGCTTCAGTCTTTTCCTACCACCTCCTCCACATTATAGTAGAACTACTCAAAACTAATTTGACAAATGGGTGGCAGGAGTCTATGATTATCTTATGGTGCTAGAGTGATAAGATGAACCAATTGACCTAGGATCAGGTGTATAGTTCCTAAAATTTGTAGACACTGTAATTGTGAGTAGTATTGTAGATACTGTAAGTGTTACTGTAATTGTAATTGGTATCCAGGATCAGTCATGCTCTGGAATAAACTGTTTCCCCTGACAACCCCATCTGGACTGCCCTGTTCTTATGTCCTTGCATGAGTCTGGGATCCTGTAATATAGGTGATACTTGGAATTGGATACTAGTATCTGTTCATCTGTTACTTATCCATAGAGGGATTGGTAAGTGGATCTTGGAAGTTACTGTTCTTTTTCCCATGACGGCTGGAGGTGAGGTGTGTGTGCTTAGTGAGGAGCTATGATAACTTCCTTTTAATTGGCAGAACACCTTGCTTGTCAGGCTTTTCATGGAAAGGAGAGAGTAGAGGGAGAGGGAAACTATTTCCTGAACTCATAGTAAAGGCTTTTCCCCTCTGTTTACATTCATACATAAGTATAGATTCGTTCACTAATTTATTCACCAAATAGTTTTTAAGTGGCTATTATGTGCCAAATACTGTTCTAGATGTTGGTGATACAGTAGAGAGTAAAACATAGGAAAGTCCCTGCCCTCATGGAACTTATATTCTAGTGGGAAAATGCATATAGAACATAAGGAAAACGTGGTATATCAGATAGTGATAGATGCTGTGGAGAAAAAAATGTGGGGAAATGGAGAACTTGGTTGCAATTTTAAATGGAGATGTCAGGAGGACCACGTTGAGAAGATGGCATTCAAGCAAAGACTTGAAGTGGGTGGGTGAGGGAGTGGGCCATGTGGTTATCTGGGGGAAGAGTCTCCTGAGTCTGGGCCAGCAAGTGCAGAGATCCTGAGATGGGGACAGGCTGGGTGTATTTGAAGAACAGCAAAGAGCACAGTGGGTTGGATTGCAGTGAGTGAGGTGGAAAGTAGGAGATGGAATAGTCAGTCAGATCATGTGGAGCCCTGAAGGCCATTATACAGACTCTGGTTTTTACTCTGAGTGAGATGGGAAAGCAATGGAGGGTTTTGCGGAAAGGAGTGACAAGACCTGACTTGTGTTTGAAAAAGGATCACTCCACCTCCTTTGGTAGAGCAAAAGTAGAAACAGGGAGTCAAATCAAGGTTATGGCAAGGATATAAAAAAAATGATAGAGGCTTGGGCCAGGGAGGTAGCAGTGGAGGAAGTGAAAAGTGGTTGGATTCTGCATATATTTTTAAGTAGAGCTCATGGGATTCTTCAATGGATTGAATATGAGTTTGGGAGAAAGCAGCAAGAAGAGTAGAGTTGCCATTAACTAAGCTGGGGAAGAACACAGGTAAAGTATGTTGGGAGGAAGAGGAGAATGAGTTTGGATGTGTTAAATTTGCCATGCTCATTTGATACGGTAGTATAGGGAAGGAGGTGAATAAATGAGTTCATGGTAGAAGGCTTGGCTGGAGAAATAAATTTGGGAATTTTCAGTGTATAGATGGTAAAGTATTGAGACTGGCCGAAACCACCAAGGAAGTGAATATAGACAGGGAAGAGAGGAGATTCCAGGACTGAGTTCTGATGTTAAGGTGAAGAGAAAAACGGTTACAGCAAAGAGGACTGAGAAGGAGCAGTAGGGAGGTGAGAGGAAAATTGGAAACCTGGTGTCCTGGGGCCAAGTGAAGAGCGCGCTGCAGAGGGAGAAAGTAGAGGATGATCAAGTCAGTTCTGTGAAGAAGTGTTTTTCCTATCATATGATTATTCAGTTAAAAAAGGTTATTACTAGAGTATCTTGCTAATAATTTCTTGGTCATTTGTATAAATTCATCCACAGATTCTCTTGAATTCACATTCATATTTACTCTTTCAAAGACTTTTATCTATATGCTTTGCTTATTTAAATCAAATGCTTCAGATGGGTCAAAGAAGGTGAAGGTTAAGAACCACTGAATGCCAGGAGCAGTCTGAGTGGAGTAGGAAGGATTTCAGAAAGCAATGGAAACAGCACGGAAGAAATACCACTTACATGCTGATGGGAATGATCCATTTGAGATAAAAATTATTGTTGATGAAGGAGAGGGAGGAGAATTGGTGGAGCAATTTCCTTGAACAGGTGTGTGTGTGGTGTGGGGAGGTCTAGACCACAGATGTAGGGCTTGGCTTAGATAGGAGCTCTAATCATCCATTCATAGTACTAGGAGTAGAGGAAGAACAAGTGGCTGCAGAGGCTGGTACGTGGGTAGATGTGGTGTTGGAATCTTGTAGAAATTCTCTTCCTATTGCTTCTATTTTCTCAATGAAAGAGGAAGTAAGGTCATCAGCTGAGGGTGGGAGGAGGAAAATGTTGAAAGTTTGAGGAGAAGGTATAACATAGTTTTCCAGAAGACTGAGGGAGTAAGTGGAGTAGGAAATGCATTGGGTTGCTGGGCAGCTTTATGGACTCACTTGGAGTTAGTTGTGATGAAGTTCAAGTGAGACCAGTGAGCCTGGTGTGTTTTCCTCTGGTCATTCAGGAGAATCTCAGGTGGGAAGTAGGTGGAGATTTGGCTTTTATAAGAGTAGTTTTGCCAGGTGAGCACAATAAAATGAGAGAAGATCAAGAGAGTGACTATAACATAGCCATGGAATTTGAGCTGGATAAAGAGCAAAGAGGTGGGGGAGAAACCGTGAAAAGGGAGGAGAGTACGTGGATTATAGACCCTTTTTGAAATGTGACTCTTAGGGCCGGGCCCGGCGGCTCACGCCTGTAATCCCAGCACTTTGGGAGGCCGAGGCGGGAGGATCACTAGGTCAGGAGATCGAGACCATCCTGGCTAACACGGTGAAACCCCGTCTCTACTAAAAATATAAAAAATTAACCGGGCACAGTGGCGGGCGCCTGTAGTCCCAGCTACTCAGGAGGCTGAGGCAGGAGAATGGTGTGAACCCAGGAGGCGGAGCTTGCAGTGAGCCTAGATAACGCCACTGCAGTCCGGCCTGGGTGAAGGAGCGAGACTCCGTCTCAAGAAAAAAAAGAAAGAAAGAAATGTGACTCTTGAATCTGCTGGACAAATTCAGTCTGTGGAGTAAGTTGAGAAACCTGTCTCACTGCATAGAAGTAGGGAGTGGGTTTTGAAACCAAATGTTCTGATTTCTAATTTGATGCTCGCACTGCCCCCAGTGGAAGGAGAGTGAATGTGTGCATGTGCCGCACATGTGCAGAGTAAGCTGTGACTCTGGGCGCCGGCGCACCGCTGGGCCCTCTGTGGCACCGCTCCCAGGGTGTCTGGTCCTGTTTCAGCTCAATTCAGAATGTGAACTTGGGGAACATCTGGGGACTGAAACCCACCAGGCCCGCCCACCTACCTCACTAGCATTGTACTCTGTCATCTTGGTTTCCTCCTCAGAGTGTCTGTCTCTTTTTTTAAACACACTTACGTTGCAGCTTCTGATGCTGACTTTGGCAGCCTGTTCTCCTGTTAATACTTGTCCTCTCTAAACCCTACAGTGCCTTCTTC
This sequence comes from Symphalangus syndactylus, assembly GCF_028878055.3. Classification (NCBI taxonomy): domain Eukaryota; kingdom Metazoa; phylum Chordata; class Mammalia; order Primates; family Hylobatidae; genus Symphalangus; species Symphalangus syndactylus. The sequence goes on along the minus strand of NC_072434.2, from coordinate 41,206,443 downwards.
TTGGCCCCTGTCTGCTGGGCTGGGAGCCTGTGGTCCACAGCCTTCTCCCCACCGCTCCCTCCCTGGGAAGAAACCAGCGGTTTTCTTTCTCACACTTACTATTTTCCCATCCATAGCTGTCTCCACCCTGAAGTTATTCCTACTCATTGCATTTCTGTCTTGGTTTGTCAAACCAGGATGCCATCATGTTTGGGATTTATTCCAAATGTGCTAAGTGTGCCTCCTGATCTGGTGCCTGAATTTCACACCACAAACCAGGCCAGTCTCCTAGTCTTTTGTCTGTGCATAGCCATTAGGCTGGCTCAGGGTTCCTTTCCTTTTTGTTTCATTTACTCTAATATGCGGTTTAATTTCTAATCCATGGCCAAAGGCCTCAGGTGCCTGATGTGTCACGCAGCTTTGGGCTATGATCTTTCTGTTCTTAGGCAACACCAGGCCTTAGGACTGAGGGGCAGAAATCAGCTGGAGGTGGTGTGTTGGTGACTCAATGGCTGTTTCAGGTACTTTTCACTCTGGAATCCAAATGCTGACAGAATCTCAGCCAGGTGGGGATGGCACAGTGCCAGTATATGGCACACTAGGAACGCCAAGAAGCCTTTATTCACTGTTCCTCAATTCATTATTCACTCGAACATTTATAAGCAATTTTTTTTCATGCCCCTCAGAGTGTGGTCCATCTTGGAATCATCCAGGGGCAATTATTGTAATTGCAGATTCCCGGGCCCTGCTCCAGATCTGGCGGGCCAGCATCTCTAGAGGTAGGAGGAAGGAATCTGTATTTTCAGCAAGCTCCTATGTGATTCTGAGGCCACACTGAAGGTTGAGAACCACTGTTCTACATCAATGTAATTGCCAGGCAGTAAGAGGGTGACATGGCACATAAATGGGAGAGTACTGAAGAAAAAGGCACACTTCTGCCTTCAGGCTGCATGCCTACTATGTGAATTTCCATGAGGTCATGCTTTATTCAATGTTTGCCTAACGTAAAGTGATTGACACATGGTGGGCTCTCAGAAAGTAGTTAATTTATGGACTTAGGTCTAGAAGGGGCAATAAGTCAGGTGCATGGGTACATACATATACTTGTAACAACAGGGCAAACTAAATATAGCGAATAATTGGGAGATATAAAAGCAGAGATCTCTGGGAGGATTGAGGAGAGAGTGGATAATTTAAAGTGAGCTGCTGAGTCTGGCTTGGTGGTTCACACCTGTAGTCCCAGCTACTTGGAAGGCTGAGGCAGGAGGATCTCTTGAGTCCAGGAGTTCAAGGCTGCAGTATGCTATGATTGACCTATGAATCATAGGTCAGCCTGGGCAACATAGTGAGACCCCATCTCTAAAAATAAAATAAAATAAAGTAAGCTTCTGGACAGCCCATGTAGAAATGTGCAAGCTGGTGAACTCAAGGGGAGCCCATGATACTGGATTGTAGCCTGTTGGACAAAGATGTCAGAGCTCTTGACAACACATCAAAGGCATCATTTACCCACTGGGCACTTAGATGCTACTTTATATTTTTAACTTCCTTTAGGGACAAGACTCAGAAACTGACTTGAAAGTTAGTTTGCCCAACACTTTTGGTGGGAGGGAAGGGTTGGATGTACTAACTTTCCCTTAACCATCCTCTCCTTAGCTGGTCCTCATTCCATGCCTGTTGAAAACAATATGCGTAGATTTACAGTTGCCTGCCTCCAGTTCCCTATGTTGCAGTTAGATGTCAGCTGTTTTGCCACAGCGAAGCTTCAGCTGCAGCCTTCCCTGTTGATTGACACGTGTGCCCTCAATTACACCTCAGTTCCCTCCCAAAGAGGAGGGAAGGATTGAACAGGATCCTTTCTCCTTTAAGGTGCCAGGTACTAGGGGCCCCATTTACACTTCTGGAGAGCTATTTTAAAAGGGATTCCTGAGAACCTCCACTCTCCACTGCCTTCCACCTTGAGCCCCATTGTCTGTCCACAAGAGGAAATAGGATTTTGTGCACTCATGGGGAGGCAGAGTAGTGGAGTTAATTACAGAAAAAAGATACTGTATTTGACTGATGAGTACAGATTTGGTTTATCATCTGCACTGGAATATCTCTGATGTTCTGAGAAATCACAACACTCAAATCAGATAAAGAAGCCACAGTGACAGGACCAATGCCAGAGGACCTGGGATATCTTCTGACTTTTGTCCCCTCAGCTTCTCCTAGTGCCCCTTTTCTTGAGAAGCAGTGACCCAAGGCGGGGCCCTTCCTTCCAGTGTGCCATCTTCCTCACCCCAGGAGCTGGTGGGTGGGTCGCAGCACCTGTGATAGAGAGGACCACTTGAATTTCTGTCCTCCTGAGCGTGCCTTGCAGGTGCTCCCACCCCTCCCTCCCACTCACCCCACTCACCATCCCCAAGCCATGGCCTTCACTCCGAACCCGGGACTTGTCAGCTGGTATCTGTGGATGGGCTTTGATGGCATCTATAAAATTTGTTGCAAGTTTTGTTTTTAAAATATATCTTTTAACTACCACATTTTCTTGAATCCAAGATGCCATTGATTATATATTCTATCAAAAATTAAATAATTCTGTTAATAAATTTAAGCATTATTAAATGTTGTCGGGGGAAAAGCCACTGCTTTCTATGCATTATGTATTCATATATTCTGAGTTACAAAACCTTTCACTGTAAAGAAAGGTGTATTGTAGAATTGAGGAAATAGAAAATGAAGGAATAAAACTAATTTCAAAAAGCCACATGTAATCCATGTGTTATACAAATTTTCACACTTGAAGACCACCCACGGTCACACTGGCTTAATTCTTTTCTTTGTGGAGACCTTGGAGTCAAGCTCCCTTTGCTATCTCTGCATTTATTTGAGCTTTGTGTAAATGTGGTATTGATTAGAAAGCTTCTAGTTCTGTGTTAGTCTTTTTAAAAGAATCAGGCCCCAGCTTGTTTGCTTTTATAAAGTGATGTAAGTGATCACACTATTACCTTTCTGTATGATTCAAGATTTTCTCAATACTGTGAAACTAAAATAAAATACAAAAATAAGCTGGATGCCAAAGCTGATTCAAGACTGCAATAGTCATCTGTAACCCTGGTTTCAAATTTTTATCTTCCAGAAAACAACCTCATGTTTTGAGTGATATTGAATAAATGTTCTGTATCATTAATATATTTATATTAAATATATACAATATATTTATGCCAGAAGATGTCCTATTTTTCTAAGTTTTATGCATGGATGTTCTGATAAAAGTTTTATTTGAAAAAAGTGATTTCTGATGCCAAAGGTGCTACAATATAGTTGTTAGGAATCCTGGTCTCACTTTACTATCTATATGACTTTGGCAATTTACTTAATCTCTGTGCCTTTATTTTCCTATCAGTAATGTGAAGATAATTATGGTACCCACCTCCTTGAGTTGTTGTAAGATGTAAGGTAACATGGATAAAGCCTTTGACACATGTCTGGCACATAGCACTCATGTGAGAAATTATTAGTTGAAAAGTTTTGAAAACCATCTAGGATAGACAAAGCGTCTTCTTCCATTGGCCCACTGTATAAACCTGCTCCTCTCAGACTGGTCCTTCCTGTCTCTCAGTCTAGCCACTTTGCACTTTCCATTTGCATCATTGCCAACCTTGAGTGTACATTCTTGGAATTACCTCCAAAACTGATGTCGCCTTCTCCGCAGAGCCTTCTCTGACTATCCCTGAGAAATTCAAAAGAGAGGAGATGCTTCGCTGAGCCTTCTCCCCCAGACCTAAATGTTATTAGCATTCCTTCCCAGATTCTCCTGTATCATTCATCGTCTTCTAGGTGTTTACGTCCCTTTTCCTTATTAAATGTTCTGTCTCCTGGCATCAACCACAGTCCCCTAGACATGGCTAAGTGTTCGGTAAATATCCATTGATGGATTGATTTCACAGAGTGAATTGATTTCACTGTCGGAACTCACCAAAGATGCCATGGCTTCCAGACTGCGAGGCTGTCGGGAGAGGCAGCACAGGTTCTGCTCTCAGAGTGAGCTGCTGTTCGCAGGGACTATGGCTGCTGCAGCCTCTGCTTGTCCTGCCTCACTCCAGCTCAGCTCCCTCCTCCTGTGACTGGTAGAGGGGGGAAAAAACAATGAAAAGTAGGGGAAAGGTAATTTATTTCAGTGTTTACAGAGGGTTTGCGTGTAATTAGCAGTTTATTTCTGTGACGCAGCTGGCCTCCTCAGCTTGGAACCTGACTTTGAAATGCTCTTAAAGAGACCCATACCTAGGCAATCTGAGGGGTGCTGGGGACTTGGGAAGAGAAATGAAGAAAAATGTCATGCCTTGTCTTTGGTGATGATGCTTGACCAAAGACAGCCCCTAAAGTGAAGACTCTCTTGTTCCTTCTTTCCCCAACCCTGCCATGCGTGCACGCATGCACACATACACACACGCAAACACACTTTTGTTTCTTGAGTCATATTCTGTTAGTGAATCCACCTTCGACTTAGACCTTTTACAAGGTACATTTTTTTTAACCTTTTGTTCACATCAAAGCTTGGGCTTTGATATCTTCACTGGGGATAGGGGAACAGTCACTGGATCCCCTCCTGCCATGAGCCCCATGATTGCAGGCAAAACACAGTTCTCCTCTTTGTAAGTATTGAATAGATGAATAAATAAATGTGCATCAGTCTTTTCATCAGTAATAGGGGGGTAATACTGCCTGCTATTTCTACCTTGAAAGTTTTATAGCAACTACGTGAGAAAAAGTATATGAAAGTGCTTTGAAAAAGACATTCAGCCCTCACTATATGAATGTACTGTTTTTATGACTTTTTGCTGCTATGAGCTGTGGACTTATAAACTCAATTTTGCTAAGGGAGCAGTTTTTTTGTGCTTATTCAGAGTGGGTGTCTGGTTGCTTCGGGAGCATGTAAGACAAATTCTCCTAACATATTTTCTGCCTCTTAGCATCAGTTTGCTGTGTTTGTTCTGTGTTGTGAGTGTGCTCAGGTCCTGTGATCTTGGTTAGAAATACAGTATTTATATTTTGTACATATTGAAAAACATACCTATATTTGGTGCAAAAGTGGCACTTTAATAGTTCTTGCTAACTTGCATAACCTGTGAATAACTGGTGAAACCTATGTTGCAGTTGCTTCCAAATTCAAACATGTTTCAGAACTTTTTTTTTTGTCTTTTTGAGATGGAGTCTCGCTCTGTCACCCAGGCTGGAGTGCAGTGGCATGATCTCAGCTCACTGCAACTTCCTCCTCTCGGGTTCAAGCAGTTCTTCTGCCTCAGCCTTCTAAGTAGCTGGGACTACAGGCACCCACCACCACGCCCAGCTAATTTTTGTATTTTTAGTAGAGACGGGGTTTCACCATATTGGCCAGGCTGGTTTCGAACTCCTGACCTTGTGATCTCCCCGCCTCAGCCTCCCAAAGTGCTGGGATTACAGGCGTGAGTTACCGTGCCTGGCCAAGGACATCTTAACCTTTGCAAGTGTTAGGGTAGATCTGACATTCATCTGTGGCAGTGTTCCTGAATGGGCTGGGGCTGAGCCCATGAGAGAGTCTATACCAGAATAGCATAATGGAAAAATAATGGCAATGTAGTTTTCAATGAAACTAAATTTGTTCAACTTGAAACTGGATTTAAACATTGAAAATGTTAGTGTCCTTTCCTGGCAAAATAAAAAGTTAAGAACATCATTGCAAGCATAGATATTTTTGTTTTTGTTTTGTGAAAATTTTGTGATCTGTGAAGGCTAAAAATTTATGCTGATATATATTTTATCTATGTAATAGATATAATAGGTAAATATATTAATATAATTATATAATTTACTTGCAAATGCATAATATTGCTATTAGCAGCTTGAGTTTTCTTTTCCATTCTAGTGATACTGAGATTTTTACACTAATTTTAAGAGAAACTGGTAGTCATTTATGTAACCTGTCATTGAAGAATGAGTATTTTAGAAAACCACATAGGCTGGTATAGTGAATACCATTTCTAAGAATAAAGTAGTATCAGGCATTGGGTTATATTCAGAAGACCTGTGTTTCGGCCAAGTGTTTCACCTAGGCTGGAGTGCAGTGGTATGATCTTGGCTTATTGCAACCTCTACTTCCCAGGTTCAAGTGATTCTTGTGCCTTAGCCTCCTGAGTAGCTAGGATCACAGGACCCTGCTACCATGCCAGACTAATTTTTGTATTTTAATAGAGACGGGGTTTCACCATGTTGGCCGGGCTGGTCTTGAACTCCTGACTGCAAGTGATCCACCTGCCATGGTTTCCCAAAGTGCTGGGATTACAGGCGTGAGCCACCACACCTGGCTACAAGTTTTGTTTCTTACCCATCCTTCCTGTCTCTGCCATGATATTAGGCAAGTCATGTGACCTCAGTTTGACTCATTTTCCACTTCTATTAATTAGGAGCACCAATTCAGTACTTAGTTCATACAATGGTTGTAAGAATTAAAGAAAAATGTATGTGTGAGAGTGCTTTGTGCATCAAGATGTGCCTTATGAAGTTAAGGTATTATAAAAATCCTTTAAAGTTATGAACATTCATGTTAGGAAGATTTCTACTACTGAGATTTACAATACAGGTTTTTCACATATCATTTTTAAACATGTTTTGACAGATACGGTCAATGGTATCCCTCGGAAGAAAAGTAGAATGTATATTCAGAATATTGTTAGGATATTTCTCTTTCCTTTGTGCTCAAAGCATCCTAATATCATGACCTTTTCAAGTGTTTTCTTGATATGAAACAAAGCTGCCACTGCCTGAGTAGTTTGTATAAAAACATCAGATTTCTAGGTGAAGCAGAAAAGAAAGGGAGTGTGGAGCTTGATTCCTTCCCCAGGGGTCTCTATGGTGCCATCCTTGAATGAATGATCAAGGCGTGTCCCCCACTGCCTCTGAAGGTACTTCTCGTGGCTGCCACCAGCTGCCTTGACAATTTGGAAGGAAAGGCAGGCCCAAAGGGCAGCAGGCACATGCATACCCAGGTGATCACACCTCCCTCATCCCCTGCACACATTTAAGCTTTTGGCAGCACATGTTCCCCAGGCACAGGCGGGGCTGGCATAGTCAGCAAGGCTGCCACATCTCTGTCACAAGCTTCCCTTTCTCCTAGTGTTTTCAGCAGGCCTGTATCTCTCCACCATCCTCCCCTTCCCAGGTCTCCCACTCTCCTCTCTCTGTGACAGGTTCTTTTTCCTTGGCAGATTGCACTGGAATGGTGTGACAGTCCCTCAGGGATCATGCCACCCGCCCAAGCTGGGGAGGAATAGCAGAGAGGCATCCGTGGCTGGCCAGGTCACCAAGATAACACTCCCCACAGACGAGGGTATCCAGGGCTCCTGGGACTGCAGATTCCATTCCCTCATTGAGCCAGGAGCCTTGGTCTACCCTGTAGGAACTCAGTCCACCGAGGAACACTAAACTTGCCTGCCTGCCACTTGGCGCTACTATAAGCAGCTGTACCTATCAGCACACCATGCCTGGGAAGGTGACCGCAGAGAGTAATTGCCAGTGTTTAGTCTGTGTGTGCATGTGGGTGACAGAGCAAGAAGGAATGTACGGACCTCTCTTTTATATCCAGGTTATTTATTGCAGTTGTCTTACGACTTCCATTTAGAGCTAAATAAACTGCAAAGTAGGTTATTTAAACTGGATCTTGGGTGCCTTTAGCAAGTGGAGAAGTGGGCGGTGAGAAGGGAGAAAGATGGGAGATTGGGCTGGAGAGATTGAGAGAAAGGGGCCAAAAGAAACACAACGTGGCTTATTTTCCTCCCCTTGGTAGTGGAAGGCATGGTGTGCTATGGCTCACAGACAGAGATCCCCTTTGCTGGGGGATCTTGAAGAGCTTTCTGTCTCAGGCTTTTGGGAAGCAGCCTCCTGTGGACATATCTTGTTTTTACAATTTATAAATAAAAAACTAAGGCACAGCCTAGGAGTGCAGATTCCACAAAGCCTACAGTTACCTACTCCACCTGGAAGGGTAGCTCCCCACTTCTTTGCCTGCTTGCCATGGTCACATGCCCCCTCCACCTGCCTTGGCCTTATGCAGCCTAATAGAGGGCAGATGTATAAGGAAGAATGTCGTTGGGGCATTTGATCGTCACCCTGTCCAAATGAGGTTTCAGGGAGTCTCATCTCCAGACAGTAGTCTTCCACCCACCATGTACTTGTGTGTGTGTGTGTGTGTGTGTGTGTGTGTACACACACATATTTAAGCTCAGATGCCCTGCAGGCCCAGGGAGCTCTTTGTCAAGAGACTCTAGGTCCATCCAGATCACTCATGAATTCTCTTTTGTACAGACTTGATAAAGGTGTTTCTTGAGTACCAGAAGTACTGTACATAATTCATAACACGAAGCAAGATAAAGTAGAAAGAACAAGAAAAGATAATAACTGGGGAATTAAAAGTTTCCAACGTTGTTAGAAGCTGGGAGAGTGAGTCAGCAGTACATATGTCCTTAGGGAGAGCTTTGCACAGGGCTGGTTTTGGGGTAGGGGCCTAGGTATCCAAAAAAGGAGGAAGGAGATGCTCAGGAGGAGCAGAAATAGGGATGTGAAGGAGAAGGGGCTGAGGGCAGGGAGCATGGGTGCAGATTGCAAGTGGGGGTGAATTCTAGCTCTGTCCTGCCTCCTCCCCTCCCTCTGAAGGAAAGAGATACCCTGGGGCCTTAATCATCTCCTTATCTCTCATTCCTTTCCTGGTTTAATTAAATTTCTGTTCTAATTCGGAAGAGCTTGCATGTTCTCGACTGCTGTGGCAACCAATCTCTTTTATGAGACCCACCCTGGCACTCAGAGGAGTTTATCACCTCCATGGGACTTGGACCCTCTGTAGCTTTTGCCATCATGGTCAGTTCTGTAGTGAGCAGAGGTGGATTTGAGAGGAGAAAGGGGCTCCCTTATTATTGTCAAAGTCATCTTGTTTACAATGGCTTCAGTCTGCCCCTTCCCCTTCTTCACCAGGGAGTGAAGCCTCTTCTATCCATGTATATTTTTTGTCTTTCGCATTGTGTTACCTCTCCTCTCCCAGGACAAAACACACTTCGTTGGGATCTCTTTGAATGTTAAATAATACCAAAAAGAGAGATGAAAGACAGGACACGTGGATAAACGTACCATCGGCATTCCTCTTACATGTACTGTGTGCCAGGCACAGTACTGGGCACTCTACACATGTGACTGCCTTGAAGGTGATGGATCGGTCCTCATTTGATAAATGATGCACTGTATTAGTCCGTTTTCATGCTGCTATAAAGACATACCTGAGACTGGGCAATTTACAAATGGAAGAGATTTAATTGGACTTACAGTTCCACATGGCTGGGGAGGCCTCACAATCATGGCGGAAGGCATGGAGGAGCAAGTCACATTTTATGCAGATGGCAGCAGGCAAAATAAGAGCTTGTACAGAAAAACTCCCATTTTTAAAATAATCAGATCTTGTGAGACTCATTCACTATCACGAGAACAGCCCAGGAAAGACCTGCCCCCATAATTCAATCACCTCCCACCGGCTTCCTCCCACAACACGTGGGAATTGTGGGAGTTACAATTCAAGATGAGATTTGGGTGGGAACACAGCCAAACTATATCAGGCGCTTCAGGCTCACAGAGGTTAAAGGATCCTCCCAAGGTCATACAGCTATTAAGGTAGAAAGCCCAACTGGAACCTTGTCTTGTGAGCTAGAAAAGCCCAGGTTGTCCCCACTACTCCCTTTTAGAGGAGGATGTGAGAGGAGATGGATGAATGATTTCGGCAATTCACTTCAACTTAACGGACATACCAAACGTTGGAGTGCCGACCAATTACCAGGGCCTGTGTTAGGCATTGGATGGTGGAAGGGCTTTTGCTCCTGCCCTCAGGGAGACAAGACATGCTTGTGTTCAGTGGATGCCTTGAGGAAGTGTTATGGTCCCTCCCTTTAAGCATTATGGACCCACTGCTGTGGGGTATAAAGGCAGTGGCCGTGTTCTGTCTGAGGTAGCCAAGAAAGGCTTCATAGAGAAACCTTGTAGAGATAGAATTTCACCAGGGGGAGAGGGAGATCAGGACCTGGGCAGAAGCGTGGTGGAGGTATGACATTTGTGTGCCGTGTTGAGGAAGTGGCCACAATAAAGGAGTTGGGGTGGAAAATGCCTGGAGATGAGACTGGGGAAGAGATTGGGGGTGAGTGATAAAAGACTGAGTGTCCATTAATGACTACAGACTTCCTTCTATCGGGGAAATCGTCTCATTACTTGAAATTATCAATGACTTATCCGTACATCTTTTTGTCTGACACTGTCCTTGTTCAGTGCCCCCAGGGCTCAAATGTGGGAATTAGTCTGATGAACCAGAGTTCATCCCTTTCATGCCTCCTTTGGTCTTTTATCGTGGCCCACGTAGCCCTGATAATCTGTCCTCAGACTGCTCTTCTGTCTTACTTCACGCCCTTGCCTCCTCCATTGACTGTGTTCCCTCCACCATGACTGCTAGCTGTCTAGGCTCTTTCTTGCTTCCTGGCTGTGGCCAAACTGTTTCTGCCATTTTTTTTTAATTTCTAAATTTTAAGTTCAGGGGTATATGTGCAGGATGTGCATGCATGTTTGTTACATAGGTAAACGTATGCCATGGTGATTTGCTACACAGGTCATCCCATCACCCAGATACCAAGCCCAGCATCCACTAGCTATTCTTCCTGAGCCTCTCCCCCCTCCCTGCTCTTGCCCTCCGATAGGCCCCAGTGTGTGTTGTTCCCCCCTCCCATGTGTCCATGTGTTCTCATCATTTAGCTCCCACTTATAAGTGAGAACATGGGGTATTTGGTTTTCCGTTCTTGTGTTAGTTTGCTAAGGATAACAGTCTCCAGCTCCATCCATGTCTCTGCAAAGGATATGATCTCATTCCTTTTTATGGCTGCAGAGTATTCCATGGTGTATATGTACCACATTTGCTTTATCCAGTCTATCATTGATGGGCATTTAGGTTGATTCCATGTCTTTGTATTCTTCATCTGGCCAATGCCTACTGACCCTTCAAGCTTCATCTTAATTGCTACTTCCTTAGAGAGCACTCTCCTAATCCCAATCTAAATTGAGTGCTTTTGGTATAATTTTTTTAATTGCAATCTTATTTCCTTCATAGCATTTATCACCTCTTGTGTGTGTATTTGTGTGACCATTTATTAAGTTTCTGCTCTGTTAACTACACTGTAAACTCTGTAGGTGCAGGGATGTCTACTATTTCATGACTATTTCCAGAACCTTGCATATTGTGTGGCATGTAGTAGATGCTTAGTAAAAAATCTGGTGAATTACTGGATGGGTGGAGTAATAAATTAGTGAATGATATAGGATCAAGCTATCAGCAGGGAATATTCTTATGCTCAGTGAAAACATAAAGCCTATGTTAAATGAGGCAAATTTGCTGGTATTTCCAATTGCATTTTTTTAATTCAACAAATATTTGTTGAGCACTGATTATAGCTAGGCATTGTGCTAGGAGTTAGGGATATAGTGAAGAACAAGCAAAATCCGTCCACCTGGAATTCATATTCTAGTGTGATGATATCTATTAAACAATTTAAAAATAAGTGTATACTGTCAGGTAGTGATGAGTCATATGAAGACAAAGCAAAGGAAGGGGCAGAGAATGTTGCAGGGAGGCAGTATGCTTCAGATGAGATGGTCTGGGAAGGAGGTGATATCTGAGCAGAAATCTGCAGAAGTGGGAGGGAAGGCCCTGGGATATCTGTGGAAGAGCATTCTGGATGGAGAGCCAGCAAGTGCAGTGACCCATAGTGGTTGCTTGGCAGGTTGAGGGAGTGTCCAATAGGCCAGGGAGGCTTGAGCACTCTGAGGGGCAAGAGGTCAGAGACAGGGTCAGGGCTAGATCAGGTTGAGCTTTGTTGACTGTAATTAGGAGTTTGGATTTTACTCTGAGTGTGATGGGAAGTCTTTGAGGTGCTTTGAACAGGTGAGGTAGAAGATCTGATATATGCTGAAAGATCACTCTATCTGCTGTATGGAGAACTGGCCATGGCAGAGTAAGAGTGGAGGCGGGCAGCTGGCAGTGGTGGTGCAGCCTGGAATGGCTGTGCTGGTGGGGCTGAGCAGTGATTAGATTGGGATGTATTTTGAAGCTGGAGCTGGCAGGACTTGTTAATGGGTTGAATGTGGGGTAGGAGAGATGGGAGAGATCAAGGAGGGCTCTTCAGCTACATTAATCTGTTAATAGTGGTGCCATCTACCAAGATAGGGGAGCCGAGAGAAGGGGCAGGATGGTTGGGCAAGGTCAAGAGTTGAGCTGGGGGCATGTTAAATTGGAGTGGCCTAATTGATGTTTATGAAATAGCCCAGTTAGAGATGTCATAAGAAGTAAGTAGCTGGACATCTAAGTCTGGAGCTGGGTCAGGGCAAGAGATAGACACTTGAGAAACATTAATTTATTAATGGTGTTTTGAATCATGAGATTGACTGATGTCCGTTAGTCTTGAAGAAGGCATAGACAGAGAAGAGGACCAAAGACTTAACTCTGAGAAACTACAGCTTAATGTGTATTAGCACTGCAGTAGGTCTATTACTAAGGCCCTGAGAACTTGATCATCTTCTCTTGGGGCTATTTCTTCTGGAATTGAGCCCAAATTTAGGTTGTTGCTCCTTTTAGGAAGTTATCATGACAGGGGCTACTTTGCCATAGGGGATGAAAATAGGAATTCCCACTACCACCCCATGGGCTAGCTGCAGGTGCAGGGCAGGTAGAGATTCAGGTGTGGAGGGAGCTCTGCAGTCTGAGTCTGTTCTGTTTTGGTTCATTTTCCTTTTGTCTGCTGTTCTTCTCCTGTGAAAATTATTTTCCCTCAAGCTGATGTTTTTAAAGCTTGAATTTTATTTCTGTAACTGTACTCCTTTTCATTCTACAAACCTTTATGGAGGGCCTGCCATGTGCTAGACACTGCTCAGAACTGCTAAGTGCTGGGATGCTCCCTTTCCAAACACACGGCTCCTCCCCGTGATTCTTTTCCTGCTCAAAGCCATCTGTTCTCTCCCACCTGGTCCTCATTTTATTGATGGCTATTACATCATCCACCTGTCCATCATTTTTCATACCTCTTATATCATTATTAGATGTTCTAGCTACCAAGTCTTGGAACCAGTCTTCCCATTTTGTCTTACAACCCACATTTAACTCATCAGTAGCTCCTTTGGCTCTATATTCAATATTTATCCAGAATCTGCCTACCAGTCCTGACCTCCAGCGCTGCACCCTGGTCTAAGCCACCACCATCTCTTGCCTGAGTTAGTGCAGTCTCTCCCTGATTGCATCATTGCCCCACTTCAGATCATACTTATGATCCTGGCAATGTAAATCAGACCATGTCCCCACTCTGAACAGAACCCTCCAGTAGCTCCTCCTCCCTCGCTGAGTAAAAGCCAGAGCCCTTGCAAGGGTCTGCAGGGCCCTCCGTGATCTGCTCTTCCACTGCCTTCTGCTTCTTCCCTTGATCTGCTCCAGCGCAGTAGCCCTCTTGCTGCAGATGATATGTTGGGCATGCTCCTGCCTTGGATGGAACCTTGCTACCATGGGTCTTGCTGGAACATTCTTCCCAGTTATCAGGGTGGGCTCACTCTTTCCCGTCCTCTGGTCTTTACTCGGTGAGTTCTTTCCTGACCATCCTATTTAAAATTGAACCTCCTCCTTCCCAGTACTCTCTTAACTCTCTTTCAGATGTATTTCTCTCTAGAGAGCTTATCACTAGCGACCACAATATATACTTTGCCCATTTATTTTGTCTATTGGCTAAGTGAGCCCACCAGAGTACAAGCTTCATGAGGGCAGGACTTTTGTCTCACACACTGCTGCGAACAGTTGATGCTCAGGTTAATACCTCGCAGAAGATAAGTACAGATTGAGTTACTTCTCATTGGAAATGCTTGGGACAAGAAGTGTTTCAGATTTAGGATTTTTTCAGGTTTTGGAATATTTGTATTATATTGGTTGAGCATCCCAAATCCAAAAATGTGAAATCTGAAATGCTCCAATGAGCATTTCTTGGGGCATCATGTTGGTTCTCAAAAAGTTGTGGATTTTGAAACATTTCAGATTTCAGATTTTTGGATTTGGTATGCTCAACCTGTATTTAATAAATATTTGCTGAATGAATAAATGACAGAACATGAGTTCATGGGATGGGAGGGTGGTCAATGCACTGTATTTGTTCTAGTTACTGTTACTCCCATAGTCTTTGCACTAGGCCCTTTGGTGACCAGTGGGCTGCATTTGTGAGATGGTTGGCTGCCATTAGGGACCTAAGCTGTGCTCTCAGAATAGCATTGCCACACTAGAAGCCAGTTGGCCTTAGCAGGGTTGAACCATTTGCTGGGATGTCCTTAGTATCATTAGGCAAACTGATCATCCAAGGTTTACGGTTAGATGAATCCACAAAAGAGCTCATTGAGATTGTATTAATAAAAGCAACCATTCATTGAGTCCACAAGATCCATATTTATGCATGAAAATTACTCTAGGATCTCTTGCTGGGAGAAAGGTGGGGGATCGGAATTGCCAAGGGTGTCCTCATGAGGAGACCTCCATCCGGGCTCAACAAGCCTTAAACACCTCATTCAGGTGCCATAGCAAGCCTTAAACACCTCTGGGTAGGGTTTGAATCTGTGAATGAATCAGAGGTAAATGAATCTTAAAACCTACTGGCCTTAAGAATTGGAAGGCCCCTTGCTTATATCCTTGGGGATGTTTACTGTGGTGAAAGGATAAGGGTAAGGAATGATAGCAAACATTCACAGAGCACATATTATATGCCAGGCACTGTTCTAAGTGTGCTCTGTGCATATAAACCCACTTAATTTCCCCAATAGCCCTGTGAGGTAGAAAGATTATATTCCCATTTTACAGTTGAGAAAACCAAGGCTGCCTGTCTGCAGGGTCTTTGCTCTTGTTGACTATGCTACAACCGTCTCAAAAGAAGTGTTGTTCTAGGGCCATTTAGGATGATACACTGATGTTTAATACACTTATGTGCTACATTTTGATGTGCGGTATTGTTGTGGGGAGTAGCTAGCTGTGTGTGGAAATGGATTTTTCATGAGGCATGCATGTGTGAACACTGTAATTAGTATTTCCAAGAGAGAAAAGCAACTCCCCCGCCCCAACACTGTACCTACCCAGAGACTTGGCTCGTGACACATTTTTTTTCCCCCATAAGAGAGAATGTTGAAGTAGGGCTATCTCTTAGATGAAAGTCCTAGAGGCTTTGGGACATATGAAGACTGGTCAGATGCTGTTGAGCATTTCTCACCTTTGATCCTCTGCTCTGAGGAATTCTTGATAGCCTAGGACTAATCTATAGTTCTCAGAGGGGCCAATGTCTTGTTGCCTCCTGTTCTCGCCTCTGCCTGCCTGTCTCCCTGGCTCTGAGTCTCTGGTGATATGTGCTGGCTCACCGTCAGGTGTTGGGGGATGGGGAGGTAGGTGTGCAGCTGCCGCCGAGCTGCTCACTTGGTAGGAGAAGTGTGCCACTAAGTGAAAATGAGGCTTGGCGACTGCCCTGTACCCACTGCCCTCTGTGCCTTGCCCTTCCCTGTGGGTGGCAGAGCTAGACAGCCATTCTCATCCTGGAAACGCTGGTTTTAAGGGAGAGGCCAGGCTTCTTGTGTTTGCTGCACTCATCCTGACTTGGAAGGAAGGTCTTTGTTGATTCCATGAATGGCACCCAGGGGTCCAGTCTTCAAGTTCCATTGCTTTCTCTGGCCTGTGGCTCATGACTAATTCCACACCAACCTTGTCTCAGACTGGGGTCCCACTCACCACCAGGGTGTGAGCTCTTGGGGAACCCTCCCTGTTTGTCAGCCCTCCTTTTGGAGGAGTAACCAGGACCCCCAGACCTCACTTTTAGATATCTGGGTTCAATATAACATGCAGAACTTTCCCCTCTTCTTCCGGGCAAGCTGGAGATGGTGTTTTGCATGAAAAGGGGCAGCTGAGGGATCATTTCAGAGGAGAAGCCCAGGTTGGCTATACTTTCCTTAGGATGAGACTGGGACATGGAGAGTGGGAGGAGAAGGAGCAGTTGGGTTTGGCCCTTGCAGGCAGTATTTACCTCTGGACTAGGAGGTTCTCTGCACAGTGCCAGGCCTCACACTGCATGTAATTAGACTTCTAATGCCATTTTCTATTGACAAGGGCAAGCTGCTGCCAAGTCACTTGAGATGAAATTGGGTCACCTGTCACAATTTCTGTGGGACTGAGGTAGAACTGTGCTTACTACACACTTTGCCCTATTTTAACCTCTGACTGGATCTGATCCCATATCTTAGCTGGAGGAGGAGATGAGGGAGGAGCGGGGGCCTCTCAGAGCCACTCTGATCCTCATAGGGTGGGAACTTGGCCCAGGGATGCCTTGCTTAACCCAGCAGGGAATTTCTTAACAGAGGTCAGAGTGAATCTTTTATCCCTTTCTAAGTCCAATTTGTAGGACATGGGGAAGACAGTGACCCCAAACTCCCAGTGTGGGAGACATGAGAGAGGCCTCATTTGTCATTCTGAGTCAGGAGGAGGAACAGGCGGTTATTTGTCTTCTCTCAGAAAGCCACGCTGTCTAGTTGATAGCTCTTCTCTGAGAATGGAAATAAGGAGAGCTGTCCAGAGATTGAGTGAGGGAAGAGAGGGAGAGAAAAGGAAGTGCTTTTGAGTGTGTGCATGCATGCTCATACATTCACGTGCTTAGGAGGCAATTTTGGAGGAAACAGAGAGAAATTAGAACAAGCAGAAAGAGTTCCAAGATGGGGGAGAAAGGGGCATAACATGGACAAAAGCCTGCCTAAAGAAGCAGTGAATGGACTGCATGCAAGTGGGGAGACAGAAGCAGAAGAAAAAGGGGAGGGCGGGGTGGGGGAGAAAGCAAGTGGGGGCTGGGAAGTTCTGCCTATGTGCATCGTCTTCCAGGTGCTTTTGTAAGCCAGAGCCATGCCCAGGGCAGCACTGGCAGCTCAAGCTCAGGCCGAACACACACAAGAAAAGAAGAGTATTGTATTCTTTTCTTCGTGTTTTTGAAACAGTAATAAAAACTACCAAAAGAGAAACACAGGGAAAAAAAAAAAACAGAAAGGGAAAAGAATCTATTCAAGGAGGCATGAAGATTTAGTCAACACCCAGTGTTCTTAGCAGGTCGGGAGCAAGCACAAATGGTATTATCTATGCAGCTATTTCTGACACCTCCCAGCGGCCCTCAGAGCAACCTCTGCTACTGCCCAGAGTCTGGGAGGCAGTTCCTGGGTTCCAGTGTCCTGGGCTATCTTGGGTGGGAAGAATTGCTGAGCCAGTCAAGGGAATGGGGTAGAGGTGTGTCATCTTCTTGAGGAGCTTCTCAGCATATAGAGATTTCCAGCTTTACATGATAGGTATTTGTCCAGATGGAGATTTTGGCATAGACATTTATCCTAATGTGCTGGATATAAACTTGGGGGTGATTCGGGAATTTAAAACTCAGCCATGTTACCTTCAGTACAGTACATGGATCAATCTCTTCTGCTTTATCTCTCAGTGGCGTTCAACAGGGTTGCTTTCTGTCTTTAAAATTCATGACTGTGGTGCCATTACACTGTCCTGTTTCCATCCATCTTTCTGGTTGCGTCTTCTCTTTTGGGGCTCTCATTTATTTTCACTCCCTCTCCTTCTAGGAGATCTTGTTGAAGTCTCTTGACTATACACTAATGAGTCGAATTTCTACTTCCAGCCCAGAACTCTCTTCTGAGCTCCAGACTCATGTCTAATCACCTACTGTTAGCACCGTTCTAAATACCTGAGACTACCAAGCCTTCACTGAGGGCTTGATCCCCCTGTTGTTGTCTTTCCCACCTGCCTGTCCTAGTAAAACAGCTCTACCACCTATGGAGTTGCCCAAGCCACAAACCTCACATTGTCCTTCTTTTTCCCTACTCCTTCACCCTCTTGTTGTCTGTCTGCCATCAAACAGCAGGTCATATGGATGCTACCTCCAAAATATATCCCCGGCTGCACCCAGTCCTTCCTCCCCATTACATCTACCCTGACCTGACCACCATCTTCTTTGCCCCTGATGACTGCAGCAGCCTCTTGACCGTCTTTCCAGCTTTCTTCCTTATTTCTCTTCAATCCATTCTCTACTCCGTGGCCAGAAGGATTTTTAAACAATGCAAATGTCCTATGTCACTTCCCTTTTTATAAAACCCTTTACTGGATTCACTTGAAATACAGACCCAAAGCTAACATGATCCATAAGATGAGTGGCCTCTGCCAGGCTTTCCAGCCTTGCCCTTGTTTTACCCATGCTGGCTTGTGTCAGAATCAGCCCCCAATCCGACTCCATCAACCTCAGAACCTTTGGACATGCTGTCCTGCATGCATGAGGATTTCTTCCTTCAGTGGCCCCTCCCATTCAGGCTAATTCCTACGTATTGTTTCCATCTCAGTGTAAAGGACATATCCTCTGGAAAATCCACCCTGATCATTGACGCTAAACAAAGTCAGTCCCTCTTAGAAATCACACTCATGACCCTTTCAATTTTTCTTTGGAATACTTACCACCATTGTAACACTCCAGTTGTTTCTGGAATGTTTAATGCCATTCTACCTACTAAACATAAGCTCCATGAGAGCAGGGCCATGTCGGTCCTGTTCACTGTGGTGTCTCCAGGATATGGCACCCTGGATGGTCCATCGTAAAGCTTGAATAAATGAGTGAATCTATCTCAAACACTTTTGTGCCTAGGGCTTTGATTCAAGCACAAGGTGAGAGTGGAGCAGGGTGGGATGTTCTAAAAGACAGAATAAAGAATTCTTGTTCTTAAGGCCCCTCCTACCTAGTCCTGTTCTGTTTTGTGTTATGATTATCAGCTATGTGTATATAAACTTTCACCAAATAAAGTTGGTGCTTTTTGAGGATTATGTCTTAAATTTTGTTGTCACACCCACTAGGTTTCGTTGCCTTGGACGTTTTATAGACACGTATGTACCTTTCAGTCCCTGTCTAGGTAGATGCACCTTCCTCCCCTTCCCACTGGTCTGTATCCTTGCGATCCCAGCATGTGCGGTGGCCTGAACTGCTTGAGTTGTGACAGCCTAAGAGCTGGGCATTCCTGGCCATGGCTCTTATTCTCTAGAAGCTTTAGCTCTCTGCAAAATGCGAATGAGATTATTAATGGTAATAATATCTTGTCTATCTTTCAGGGTTGTTGTGAGGAAAAGATGAGTTCATTTATGTCAAATACCTTGAAAACTACAAACTCTCCATGAGAGTGTTGGAATTAAGTAAGGATGCTGGGGAGTGACGAGAGATGAGCAATTGCTCTTAACTACAGTGGAGAAGAAAGTTTCCTGCAGGAGGTGGAGATTAGGAATGAGGCTGAAAAGATGGCGTTTCAGGCAGGATCCTGGCAGGAAACGGAAGGCAACTTCAGCTGGGTTTTGAAGAGGATTTAGTAATGGTACCATTTCAGGGATGTGGACAGGAATATGGGGCTGAGAAGCCATACTTGGACCCTAGGGATTAGCTATTGTGGGACATCATTTCTACTCCTGGGCCTGAAGGAGCAAGGCGAGGAAATGGGGTTGTTAGAGCCTGGTGAGGAAGGAAGAGGGGCTGCCTGACTGTGGCCACAGAGGGACCTCAACCTGACTGAATTGCCACATTGATGCTTCTGGTGCCACCTCTTAGAAACTAGAGGGCTAGGGACCCGGGTAATGCAGTTTGTGGGGCCTCACATCTCAGGGCACAGAGAAGGGTGGAGAGTAGGTGAGGGAGGGGCAGGTAAGTGGAGAATAACCAGTGTGGATGGGTATGATTCGGGAAGACAGGGAGGAGCGAGGAACAATGAGGATATCCAGGTAAGGATAATGGTGGGAGAAAAAGCAGAAAGGCTGGAGAATACCTATGGAGCAGTTGAAGAAATTAGTGGGAAATAGGATTTAAGTTGGCAGGAATGACCAAACCGTGATTGTCAGGCTTGGAAGACTGGGCTTTATCCTGCAGACAAGGGGGGCTGCAGCAAATGTTTCCACAGAGGAGATCCATTATGAAAACTGTCTGGAGAAATGGTTTGGGCAGAGGTATGTGAGTAGAGGGAGGCAAGGAATGACTGGAACACTGTTGTGACCACCAGTTAGAATGGAGAGTGCTGGGTGAACATGAGAACCATTGGGAAAGGATGAGACTGAATGCAGGGGCATGTCTACAGGAGACCCCAGGGCACAGAGAAGCCCCAAGCCTGGCATTTCTGAGCAGGGTTGCTTTGCTCAATGCCACCTTCTACCTCTCCTCTATTCTAGTCATGTGCCAGGGCTTTGTGACCATTGCTTTTCTGTTCTTTTCCTTGGGACATCTCTGCTACTGTCACTGCTGCCTCTTTCCTTATTTCTGAAGGTTTCTTCCACATTTCTCCTTACTGATTGTATATTATTACTGCAACTCATGAATGACCGTCAGAGGCTTCTGAGCCTACAGGGCTGGGGCAGGGGTGTCTCCTGACCATTTCAATCTTCTGCCACAGCCTGGACCACACAGACAAGTTTAGCATCAGAAGAGATGGCCACACCCAGAGCTGGGCCCCCAGTATCCACAAAGGAAAGTTCAGCTTAGGAAGAAGAAATGGGGAGAGAACATTTTTCTTCCTTAGCACCTGAATGAATGCTTTGCTCAGCAGGGCTACCTCCTGCCAATCTCTACCTTTGTTGTAATGCCAATTCTTATTTAATGTCTGCCAAACACAAAAGGTCCATCAGGGTCACGTGGAAAGAAAGTGAAATGCTGGCGGTGCCCCCTGGGCATAGGCCTGAAATAAGACGAACAGGAAATAAAACATAACCCCAGGGAGGCGGGCCCTAGACAAAGAATGGCAGTGGGCTTACTTGTTCCTCTTCTTTGCTCCCTTCCTTTCAAGCCTCTTGCTTTGAGAGGGAGAGGCTTGTGTGTGTTTTGTATGGGTTGGTAGTGTGGTAGTGTGAGAAGGAAGTCAAGATGTTTGGGAAGCATGAATTTTGAGGGAGGATATTAAACAGAAGAACAGCCACGTATGGGGAAGGATTGGGAATAATGGCCCTAAATGTGGCGGAGTAGAAAGAGAAGGAAAAGAACAGAGTGAAAAGGCACACCAGTTTCAGTGTGGCAGAAGGAGCTCAAACACAGGGTGGGGAGTTTGATGAGGGCTTTGCTTGGCTATTTGTGTGCAAGTTGTGAGAAAATTGCTAATAAACCAATGCAAATCATCATTTATTCATGTCATTAAGCACTATGTTTAGCTCCGTCGTGCATTATCTTATTCTCACAGCAGTTGTGTGAGCTAGAACTCTATTTTCTATGATTTGCCTAGATTTGTAGATGACTAAACTAAGGCTGAACATGAATAACTTGCCCATACAGCTGACAAGCAGCACGCTGGATCTAAAACTCAAGTGGGCAAAACCAGGATTGTCAAGGGAGTGTTCCTTCTGGACATAGCTCCTAGGCATTAACTCCCAGCATATTGGCTGGAGTTAGAGAAGTATTGCCAGGACAGAACACATCTCCACCTTCCTCTGTCTCCCCATCCCATGTCCTGTCATCCAGTTCTGTGGCCCCTGGACACCAACACAGTATTCATTGGATGGTGAAGAACGGCGGGAAAAGCCTGGTCCGTTTGTCGTGCACAAAGTATCTTCCTGACCTTTTACTGTAAAAGCCATGACAGTTTGCTCCCTATGTTGTACAAGAGAAAGGATAAAAGTCTTTTGCCTCTGGTATTACAGAGAGAGTCTGTAGACTGGGCATACTTCCTGAAGGCAAGTCTTTTCACAGTCCCTGCACATAAGTACCAATTAGATAATTTTTCCAGCCATTTCCTCATTCCTATCCCAATAATAAACCAATAACCTAAACATACTAAGGTTGAGAACAGTCCTCCCAAATATCTTTGGGTAATTGGATGATCTACAGAACGTATATGAGGACTTGTTGGGTGATGCCCAAGTGCTATGTCTTTGTCTGCAGCACTTACTATTTTGCATGGTCTATAAAAGACAGCTACAGAATACAGTGTGGTCTGCCTTTGGCATTGAAGTTGGACATGCTGAATATTATTAACTATTCCTTGCAATACAGCAAAAAGTTCTGATCCAAACATTGTTTCTTATGCTTAAGTTCATTGAAAAATTTGAAATCAGGCCTTGTGAATTTGATCATCTAAGGTCTTATTTGCAGAGACATATACTTACTCAGGTACTAATGTCAACAGTGATGTCCTGAGGCTCAAGAAATCCCTGTTTGCATTGTAGTGAGCTCCTCAGCCACATTGCAGCATCTTGGCTGATTCCAATGAGGCCTTTTGAGGACCAGCTCAGCCCCATGCACAACAGCATGCAGCTTTGCTCTAATATAAATAAAAACAATGGAAGTAGCTATTTTTATTGGACTTTTATAATATGTGCTAGGCACTATGTAGAGGGCTTAAGTTCATTATTTCCAACTCTTACAACTTTGCAATCTAACATTACTACAATTTTTTTTCTTAAGATGGGGAAACAGAAGAGTTAATAACTCACCAAAGTCACAGCTCAGTCCATGATCTTAGCCTCTACCAGTTCTGAAAGACATGCTTCCTGCTGTGTAGTAGTTCCAACAGGGCATGGTTCTGATGCTAATCCGTTTCCATGATTATGAGTCTCAGAGCAAGGCCTTGGCAAAATTGTGATATAGTAAGGCATGCCTTCTAGCTGCCAGCCCTTTTGTCCTTTCCTTTAGAACCTTTTGTAAAATTCTCCACCCCCATCACCACCATCAACACACTTCTACCTCTCACTGTCTCCCCTAGCAAATTCTTTTCCCCATTGATTCATCCATTCATTTCTTCAACTGATCTTTATTGCATGCTGACTATGTGCTAGGTACCACTGTGGGCACTGCTCTAAGGAAAGATTCTAATTTCAGTTACTTTCATTTTTGCTTGATTTTTAAGTCAGTGTTTTTTTTCTCAGAAGCAATTCATCCTGAGTGCTTACCTCTAATCAGAGAATGAAAAACCTTGTCAATTATCAAAAGAATGTGAGACATCAGCAGGCAGATGGTGTGTTTTGGGCAGGTGCACCTCTACTGTCAAGACAGTTGCCATTTCTTCCTCAAGGATAAGATAGACCTGAGGTACATAGAAGTGAGTTCATGCATGATGTGGATGTACCTCCAGAGGCCCTATCCCACTAGATAATTTGTAGATTCAATAGGGGAAGGGTGCTTCCTGACTTAGAAAGCAGATCTCAGCCTCTGACCCTGTCCTTGCACTGTGGCTGAGTTATATTTGCTGCCATAGTTACTATAGTGTGTTTAAAGCCACAATATTGAAAGACCCTATGGCTGGCAGATTTCTTCTTGGGCAACTGGCTTATGTTACAGTTCTTAGATGAAGACCACTTGTGTATGGTCATTCTAGTATGCAACTAACTCTCTGTGATCATCTCTGATGAAATTCTAGTTGAGAATAAACTTTTCCCTTGATACATACAGAAGGCAAAATCAGATATTCTCTAAAAAAACACACGAGAGAAGATTTCCATCTGAAGGCCGATGCACCAATGCACCTAAAAGCAGAGACTGTCAAGTCACCCTACAGCGTCTTCCTGTCCCAGGAGAAAGCATGACACTTGAGGAGATTACCATACCCAAACAAAGCATGACCCTCTCATGGCCTGGCCACCTATGGAAGTAAGGGAAAGAGCACCGGAGGAAAGAATAGGTAGGACCCATCCCAACATCTGTAGGGAAGAGGGAGCTCCGTCCAAGGGCTGGACTTTCAGGTCTCTGTGGAGGGGAGCAGGCTGAACCATGCTACTGTAGCCTAATGCCACTGACTATCTCAGTCATGTGATGCACTCTTCTGGCTCTGATCCATCATCCAATCACAAATCGACTTCCCAGGTGGCTTGCCTGTGAGAGGGTGATGGGTTCACCTGAGCTCATGTGGGCCCTGGTCTTTGCAAGGTTTTATTTTTCATTGGAATGCTCAGGTGTGGTGAGTTCAACCTGAGAAACAATCAACTATCAGGGCTGATGAATCAGGTTTGTGAGCAACTGACATTGAGGGCCGGACTCTGGAGTAGATAGAGTTTACTCAGGGAAGCCTCTTACTAGAGGCTTCCTGGGAGAATGCTGTCTGGCCTGTAGGCAATAGTCCTTGACACCATTCCTTTTCCAGTTTGGTGCTACTTGACTCTGAATTTTCTTTAAGACAGCTGGGACAGTTCCATGGAGGGTAGACTCATGCACAGAGATATCACATTCGTAACGGCTCTTCGCTATACAGCTACTGCAATCTACAATCCCACACAAGATACCCCTTCCTTCAGTTTTTGAGTATACATATAACTGTCAGGTTGACTGAATAAGTTTGCCTATCCTAAGGTCATAAAGACAGTCTCCTGTTTTATTTTCTAGAAGTTTTATTGGTTTATTTTTCACATTTAGTTTCCAATCCACCTGGAAGTGTTTTTTATGTGTGTTGTGAGCAGGAGTTAAGATTTATTTTTTTATGTGGACATCCAATTGACCTAGCACTATTTATTGACAAGTCTTTATTTTCTCTGTTACTGTCTGTCACCTTTATCATAACCATATCCTGACCATGTGTGTATGAGTTTGCTTCCAGACTCTATTCTATTCCATTCTATCTCTTTGTACCAGATACCACAAAGTTTCTTAATAACTGTAGCTTTATCATAAAAGTCATGTGGTGATGTAATTTTTCTAAATTTGTTCTCTATTTTCAGGTTTGTCTTGGTTATTTTTTTTTCTTCTCAGCATCTATGTATATATTTAGCCTTTAAAAAACATGAGGGCTAGGAGTGCTGACCACCTCTTGGTCAAAAATCCACATATAACTTTTGAGACCCCCAAAACTTAACTACTAATAGTCTACTATGGGCTGGAAGCATTACTGATAACATAAGCAGTCCATTAATACATATTTTATATAATATATGTGTTATTACTGTATTCTTAAGATAGAGAAAAGAAAATCTTATTAAGAAAATCATAAGGAAGAGAACATATTTACTATGATTAAGGCTAAGTGGATCATCATAAGTCTTCATTCTCTTCATTTTCACATTGAGTAGGCTGAGGAGGAGGAGGAAGAAAAGGAAGGGTTGGTCTTACTGTCTCAGGGGTCAAAGAGGTGGAGGAGGTGGAAGGGATGGCAGGCACACGTGGTGTAACTTTATGGAAAAACCTCATAATTTCTTTTTTTGTTTTTTCATTTCTTCAAAAATGTTTCTATATGGTACCAATCCTCCTTCCACCATTTGCTTTAGTTTCGGTGCCTGTGTAATAGAAGGGCTCATGTCATAAAAGAAGACAAAATCAGTCTTGAATAATCAGAACCCTTCTGCCAGATTGTCTAATGTCAACTTGTTTTCTGGGACTGCTGCTTCTTTTTTATTTTATTTTATTTTATTATTATACTTCAGGTTTTAGGGTACATGTGCACAATGTGCAGGTTTGTTACATATGCATCCATGTGCCATGTTGGTTTGCTGCACCCATTAACTCGTCATTTAGCATTAGGTATATCTCCTAATGCTGTCCCTCCCCTCTCCCGGAGTGTGATGTTCCCCTTCCTGTGTCCATGAGTTCTCATTGTTCAATTCCCACCTATGAGTGAGAACATGTGGTGTTTGGTTTTTTGTCCTTGCGATAGTTTACTGAGAATGATGTTTTCCAGTTTCATCCATGTCCCTACAAAGGACATGAACTCATCGTTTTTTATGGCTGCATAGTATTCCATGGTGTATATGTGCCACATTTTCTTAATCCAGTCTATCGTTGTTGGACATTTGGGTTGGTTCCAAGTCTTTGCTATTGTGAATAGTGCCGCAATAAACATACGTGTGCATGTGTCTTTATAGCAGCATGATTTATAGTCCTTTGGGTATATACCCAGTAATGGGATGGCTGGGTCAAATGGTATTTCTGGTTCTAGATCCCTGAGGAATCGCCACACTGACTTCCACAATGGTTGAACTAGTTTACAGTCCCACCAACAGGGTGAAAGTGTTCCTATTTCTCCACATCCTCTCCAGCACCTGTTGTTTCCTGACTTTTTAATGATCGCCATTCTAACTGGTGTGAGATGGTATCTCATTGTGGTTTTGATTTGCATTTCTCTAATGGCCAGTGATGATGAGCATTTTTTTCAGGTGTTTTTTGGCTGCATAAATGTCTTCTTTTGAGAAGTGTCTGTTCATGTCCTTTGCCCACTTTTTGATGGGGTTGTTTGTTTTTTTCTTGTAAATTTGTTTGAGTTCATTGTAGATTCTGGATACTAGCCCTTTGTCAGATGAGTAGGTTGCAAAAATTTTCTCCCATTCTGTAGGTTGCCTGTTCACTCTGATGGTAGTTTCTTTTGCTGTGCAGAAGCTCTTTAGTTTAATTAGATCCCATTCATCAATTTTGGCTTTTGTTGCCATTGCTTTTGGTGTTTTAGACATGAAGTCCTTGCCCACACCTATGTCCTGAATGGTATTGCCTAGGTTTTCTAGGGTTTTTATGGTTTTAGGTCTAACATGTAAGTCTTTAATCCATCTTGAATTAATTTTTGTATAAGGTATAAGGAAGGAATCCAGTTTCAGCTTTCTACATATATGGCTAGCCAGTTTTCCCAGCACCATTTATTAAATAGGGAATCCTTTCCCCATTTCTTGTTTTTGTCAGGTTTGTCAAAGATCAGATAGTTGTAGATATGCGGCATTATTTCTGAGGGCTCTATTCTGTTCCATTGATCTATGTCTCTGTTGTGGTACCAGTACCATGCTGTTTTGGTTACTGTAGTCTTGTAGTATAGTTTGAAGTCAGGTAGCATGATGCGTCCAGCTTTGTTCTTTTGGCTGAGGATTGACTTGGCGATGTGGGCTCTTTTTTGGTTCCATATGAACTTTAAAGTAGGACTGCTGCTTCTATATCTTCTTCCTCATGATCTGGCACTGGTTCGGAAGCACTCATCTTCACCAAGTCATCTTCCGTTAGTTCCTCTGATGTGATGTCTGTTAGCTCTTGATTTTGTCCAAGATTCATATCTTGAAACCCTTCATCCGCAATCTTTTATGCCATATCCACAATATCTTTCATGATTTCTTTGATTTGCTCTGTCATAAATTCTATGAAGTCATGTACAACATGTGGACACAGTTTTCTCCAGTGGATATTTATTGTTTGGGGCATGACTTTCACAGCATTTACTATAATAATGATGGCATCTTCAATGGTATAATCCTTTCAGGCTTCTATATTTTATCTATTGGAATTATCTTCCATAGCATTGAAAATTCTTTCCATAGGGTACCGTGTGTAATGAGCCTTAAAGGTCCTTGTGACCCCCTGATCTAGAGGCTGAATTAGAGACTGTGTTTGAGGACAAGTAGACCACTTCAACACCTTCAGTGTTGAATTTGTGAGTTTCTGCTTGGCCAGGGGCTTTATGTGATGTCAAAAGAACTTTAAAAGGCAGTCCTTTATTGGCAAGATACTTCCTGACTTCAAGGACAAAGCATTGATGGAACCAATCCAGAAAAGTGGTTCTTGTTGTCTAGGCCTTCTTATTGTACAACCAAAAGACTGGCAGCTGGTGTTTATCTTTTCCCTTCAAGGCTTGGGGATTAGCAACTTTATGGGTAGGGAAGGTCCTGATCATAAACCTAACCGCATTTGCACAAAACAGTAGAGTTAGCCTATTCCTTCCAGCCTTTAATCCTGGTGCTCACTTCTCTCCCTTACTAATAAACGTCCTTTGTGGCATATTTTTTTTCCCAAAATAGGGCACTTTGTCTGCATTAAAACCACTTAAGGTAGACATCTTTCCTCCTCCATGATGTTTTTCAGTGGTGCCTGGGAACTCCTCTGCTGCCTCTTGGTTGGTAGCAGCTGCTTCTCCTGTTAGCTTGACATTTTTTTAAGCCAAATATCTTTCTAAAATTATCAAATCATCCTTTGCTGGCATTAAAGTCTCCAGCTTTAGATAATTCACATTCCTTTTCCTTTGTCATATAATGACTTCAATTTTTCTCAAATCAAATTAGCCTATAGGTATGCCTTGCTTATAGCAATCCTGCACCCATGTAAAAGCTGCATTTTTAATATGAGATAAAAAGATATTTCACAAAAAGTATAAGGTTTTTGTACCTGCTGACATAGCTGCTACAACTACTTCACAATTTTCTTTTCTTTTTTTCTTTTTTACAATGATCCATATGTTGGATTCATTTATCTTGAAATAGCAGGTAGCCACAGCTGTAGGCCTCAATTTATGGCAAATATCAAGCAACTTAACTTTTTCTTATACTGTTACGACTTTTCTCTACTTCTTGGGAACACTTCCAGCATCACTAGTAGTGACATTTCTTATGGGCCCCATGATGTTATTCAAGGTTTATAGTATTGCTCTAAACACAATGAAAACTATGCAGGAACCATGAGAGATCACTTTTTACTACAGCATGCAATTTACTGGAGACAATTGCTCACTCAGAGATGATTATTGTCACATGGTGTTTGAAGCAGATACTTGCAACACTTGAGCTCATTGCAATAGCAACAGGAGGTGGCTACAAAAATATAGCAGTAGTACAGTTACACATGCAGTTAATTTTATTCAGTTATGCTTTAATACTGCATCTTTACATTTGTTTACATTTCTCTTAACTAAATGGTATCACGTACAGTCTGTAAATGTGTGGATAAGTTTTGATACATTTTAACTTTTTATAATCTGTATATTTTATGGTAGTAAATGATATAGATTAATATCTACATATATTTTGTGCATTCATGACATACCTAACTTTTTTTGATATTTCTAGGTTACACAGTTCTGTGAGTTTTTTTCAAATTGTTGCAAATGTCCAAAAATTTTTTCCAATATATTTATTGAAAATAATCTGCATATAAGTGGACCCATGCAGTTCAAACATGTGTTGTTCAAGGATCAGTTGTATATACTTTAGAATTATCCTGTCAATTTTTACTAAAAAAACTCTTGCTAGGGTTTTGATTGGGACTTCATTGAATCTATAGAATATTGGGGAGAATTGACATCTTTATAATAATATTGAGTTTTCTCATTCATGAAGGTAATATAGTCATCCATTCATTATATACTTATTCTCATTAATGTTTTCTACTATTTTGTGTAGAGGTCTGATATATCTTTTATTTTATTTCATTTTTTGAGATGGAGTCTCATTCTGTCACCCAGGCTGGAGTGCAGTGGTGCGATCTCGGCTCACTGCAACCTCTGCCTCCTGGGTTCAAGCAATTCTCTGCCTCAGCCTCTGGAGTAGCTGGGATTACAGGCACCTGCCACCACGCCTGGCTAATTTTTGTATTTTTAGTCGAGATGTGGTTTCACCATCTTGGCCAGGCTGGTCTTGAACTCCTGAGCTCGTGATCTGCTCGCCTCAGCCTCCTAAAGTCCTGGGATTACAGGTGTGAGCCACCATGCCTGGCTGATATATCTTTTATTAAACTCATTTTGATACTATCATAATTGGCATTATTTTTAAAGTTCTGTTTTCTAGTTTTTGTTTCCAGTATATAAATATACACATTAATTTAGCTGTACTCAGCTATCTTGATAAATTCACTCACCAATTTTAGTAGTGTATCTGAAGATTCTTTTGGATTTTCTATATATATAATCCTGCCATCGGTGAATAATGGTAGTTTAATTTTTCATTTCCAATTCTTATGCCCTTTTTATTTCTCTTATCTTATTATACTGGCTAGGACCTTGTTATAAATTAAATAGACGTGGCAATAATGGAATTCTTATCTCATTCACAGTCTCAATGGATAAGTTTCACTGTTTTCTCATTAAACATGATCTTTGCTGTAGGTTTTTTTATAGACACCCTTTTTTAGGATTAAGAAAGTTTCCTTCTATTCCTAATTTGTTAGGTGTTTTTAATAAACACAAGTTGAACTTTACTAAAATTTTTTTCTGCAACTATTGCATTGATCATGATTTTCCTCCTATATTCTTTTAATACAGTGAATCACATTGATTTTTCATTGCAACCTTGGAGTGACATCACCTTTGTTGTGATATGTTTTTTCTATGTCCTTGGGTTTGATTTTTTAAGATTGCATTATCTGTTTTCACAATAGAAACTGGCCTATAATTTGTTTTTCTTGTAATGCTCTTGTGAAGTTTTGATATTAAGGTTAGGTTTCCTTAATGAAACAAGCTAGATATGCTGCCTTTTTCTACTCTTTGGAAGATTTTGTAAGATTGAAGTATTTTCTTCCTTAGAGTTCACCCATGGAGATATCTGGGCTTGGAGGTATTTTTTTTATTGGGTTTGGTTTTTTTTTTTTTTTTTTTGGTTTCTACCAAGTTGTAATTTAACACAGTGGAGAATCAATCTGTTATTTACCATATTGAAAGAATAGGCTGGGTGCAGTGGGTCACTCCTATAATCCTAGCACTTTGGGAACCCAAGATGGGTGGATCATGAGGTCAAGAGATCGAGACCATCCTGGCCAACATGGTGAAACCCCATCTCTACTAAAAAAATTACAAAAATTAGGTGGGTGTGGTGGTGCACACCCATAGTTCCAGCTACTCGGGAGGCTGAGGCAGGAGAATTGCCTGAACCAGGGAGGCAGAGGTTGCAGTGAGCTGAGATCACGCCACTGCACTCCAGCCTGGTGACAGAGCAAGACTCCATCTCAAAAAAACAAAACCAAACAAAAAAAAGGAGGTGGGGGGAATCATGGAATCAATGCAGAAAAAGATTTAATGAGGTTCAAACTTTGTTTTGTCTTTTTTATGTCTCTTATAAGTTACAGATTTAATTTCTTTGAAAGAGAACCATTAAGCTTTTCTACTTGTATCAATTACCGTAAGTTATTTTTTGAAGTAATTTATCCATTGCATTATTATTTTCAAATTTAGTTGCATAAAGCTCATAATATCTCCTTATTATCTTTTAAAACATTCATAGGATCTGTAGTGATGTCCTTTTTTCATTCCTGATAGTGATAATCTCTGCTTTCTCCCTCTTATTTATTTATATCTATTAGTCCTGCTAGAAGTTTATCAAATTCATTAGTCTTCTCAAAGGACCAATTTTTGGTTTTGTTGATTTTTCTGGATTGTAAATTTATTTTTGTTTTTATTTGTGTTCTTTATTTCCTTCTAAATTTGAGGGGTTTAATGTGCTATTCTGTTTCAAACTTTTCCATGCATCTTTATATGTAAGGTGTATTTCTTATGAGCAGCTTTTTTTTTTTTTTTTTCCTAGTGGGAGTTTTTAGTGTTTGTTTTGCTCATCATGGTATGTTGTACCTGGAATAGTACCTGGAACATCCTAAGTGGTCCACCAGAAAGTATTGAATGAATGAGAGAATGAGCACTGAGGTCTTTCTCAGGGGCGGAAGTTGGGACAGAGATCATCAGGAATCTGAGTTTGTCCTGCAACAAGTGAATTGGTGCAACTCCCTTGCGGACTTTTGTTCTCTGTGTATTCCCTATCTGACGATGATTTAGCCAGTCTTCATGCTTATCTGTTTCATGCCAATCCCCCTATCAAGGACTTCTGCTTTCCTTCTTCCCACCTCCATCACTCACAATTATAGCAGTGAGGGGTGCCACAAGCTTAAGTATATAGCATGTTCTTTGCCAACATTCCCAACAACCCCTCCTTTTCAATGTTCTCTCACAGAAAGATTGCCTCCCACACCTCTCTTCATTACAAAAGAGCCCAAATGACTCCTGGTATTTTAAGGGGCACAAAGTTATGATAGTGACAGAGCGATGTGGTATTAGCATAATGACTCCATTGGATGTGCCATTAGGGCTTTGCATGTCATCTGGGTGACTGCTGTTTTGTCCACATTTAGCTGGGTGAGCCCCAGAGCTGAAGGAGTTTATTTTCGGTGTAGGAAGAAAAGCTTTTTGGATTTGCCTGTTGGTTCCTTTTATTTTTTTCAAAGACTCCAAAGTTGATATGGCTTTTCCCCCCTGCCTTGCTTCAGAGGCCCAAAGATGTAGACAATGAGTCTCTGCATGACATTTAATTCACCTACGGTGCTGTTTTGAATGTTACAGATGAACCAACTATGAATTGGCTCTGTGTCTGTATTTATATGAATATGTGAGATGAGGGGACTAGATAAACTAAAGAGAGGCATTCTTAGGAAGAATAAGAAGACACCAGGAAAGAGATGGTGGTGGGCATGGCAGATGAGGGTCACAGTGGTAGAGGGGACTTCAAGAGATCAGCTGGGCTGGGCGCGGTGACTCATGCCTATAATCCCAGCACTTTAGGAAGCCAAGGCAGGTGGATCACTTGAGGTCAGGAGTGCAAGACCAGCCTGGCCAACATGGTGAAACCTTGTCTCTACTAAAAAATACAAAATTAGCTGGGCATGGTGGTGCATGCCTGTAATCCTGGTTACTCAGGAGGCTGAGGCAGGAGAATCGCTTGAATCTGGGAGGTGGAGGTTTCAGTGAGCCAAGATCGCACCACTGCCCTCCAGCCTGGGTGACAGAGCGAGACTCCATCTCAAAAAAAAAAAAAAAAAAGAAAGAAAAAAGAAACCATCTGGTTGAGTCCTTTGTCCTTCAGTAGATGAAGTGTCCTCATCCATATTTTATAGACAATACAATTGAAATCCAGGGATGTTTCATTATTTGAAGAAGAAGTTGGAATCTGATTCTGCTAGCCTGTGAATTTCAAAGGTCAAAGACTTTATTTACGTTGATTGCTGTTGTATTCCCAGCACCTAATTCAGTGAGTAGTATGGGGTAGGTGCTCAATAAATATTTGTTGAGTAAACACCAAATATATACCTACAGCTGCTGAAAATTCCTTTATGTTACACTTTAAGTTGTTCTCCAGAGCATCTGGTTAATCTAGCCCTAAAGTACTACAAAAATTATCAGTTTTTTAATTCATATATACATGATAACAAGTAAAATAAGTGGATTTCAGTTTATTAGATGAGGGTTCATTCATATAACAAATTTTTGTTGAGTATCTATTAATATTATATACAAAGCACTGGTCTAAATACTGGGGATACATCAGGGAACAAAACAATCCAAATCCCTGCCCTCATGGAACTTACATTGTTTACTATGTAAAAATAAAATAGATAAGTCATATACATAGTGCATTAGATGGTGATACAGTACAAGGGGACGGGGTCGGTTTTGATAGGAGGGCCTGATGTTGTACTTTTATATAGGGTAGTTAGAAAAGGCCTGACAGAGAAGTTGACTTTTGAATAAAGACCTGAAGAAAGCTATGGATTAAACCATATGGACATCTGGGTAACAAGCATTTTGAGAAAGAACAGCAAGTGTGAAGGCCCTGAGGAAGGATGGTGTCTAGAGAGGTCAGGGAGGAGCTAGGAGAACTGTATGGATGGAGCTTATCAACTAGGGGAGCCAGGTCAGGTAGAATCCTATAGGTCATGATGAGACTTTGACTTTAACTTGTGGTGAGTTAGGAAGCCTTTGGAGAGCTTCAAAGAGGGCAGTGACGTGATTCAGCTTACATCTGAATAGGGTCACCCTGGCTGCTTTGTTGAGAATGGACTGAAAGGGGGCAAAGATGGAAGTAAGGAGACCAGTTAGGAGGCAATTGCAATAATATGAGTGAGAGATGATGGTGGCTTAGCCCAGGGGGTAGCAGTATGAATGGTGAGGAGGAGTGAAATTCTGGATAGGTTTTGAAGGAAGGAAAGGCTGATGGATTTATTGATGAACGTGACGTGGGATATGCGAGACAAAGGGGGAGGGTCATGATTATTGAAGACTTTTGGCCTGAGCAGCTGGTAGGATGGCATTGTAATTAACTAAGCTGTGGAGAATGGTGAGAAGAGCAGGTTTGTGTTTTGTGGGGGAGGGGGGAAGGATCAGGAACTCAGGTTTAAACCTGAAGTTGGAGGTGGCTACTGGACTTCCATAGAGGATCTTTTGTAGGCAGGTAGAAACATGACTTGAATTCAGAGAAGTTTGTGGTAAAAAAATACATATATATCTGCATTATTTTAGTATATAGTTTTTAAGACCATGAGAATTAGGTGTGAATAAAGCTGATGTCATGAGTTTTATTAGTATATGGCCCAGATAGAGTTTTCTATTATATTCTGGGGGTCATTGATTAGCTTCAGGGCTACTAATCCAAGCTAGCCATGTAGAGCAAGTATGTGTTAACTCTACAGGTGAGCTGGTGAGGGAAGTGGGTGGATCAGCTTAAGCCAGCCTCACTGCCAGGAAAGCAGCCTCGGGTGTTGAGTCAGCTCTGCTATCATCCTTTCTGTCAAGGGGAAGACATCTTGATTGCTATTATAGATATGAAGATAAACTCACCTGGATAATGTCATTTCACCATGGAGGCACCCCTCATCCACATGTTGAGACACGGGCATACACGTGCAATTGAATTCATTTCTTGTTTTTCTTGTGATACATTCACCTCAAGGTGAGACTTAGGTAGAGTTGACCAATGGGCTGGAGATCATGTGCTTAGGAAACCCCGAGAACACAGCTGCCCTCAACTTGTCATAAGGTGTTTCTTTCCAAGGAGCCCCAAATGGATTGTGCTATAGTCATAGCATTATGGTTGGTAATTGAGGTGCAAAGAAGTAGAAGACTTGGAGAGTTCCCTTAAGGAACTTATCTGGTGGACTTACATGAAAATTCAAATAGTAATGCAAGATGGAAGGTGCTAGACAACAGAGGCATGAAATAGTTCATATGAGTCATGAGAAATTCTGAGTGAAATCCTAGGTGCCATAAAGTCAGGAAAGGCTCATTCACATAGGAGATGGGGCTTGAGCTGACCTTTGAGGAGTGGGAAGACTTAAATAAGTAAAGAGGAAGAGGACTTCCTAGTGTGGTGGTACAGGTTGTACATAAACAACTCTAAACAGCACCATAAATATCACAATCCATGTGTACGGCCCCAAGATGGAAAAAAACAAGGAGATAGAGTTACATAATACATGGAAAGTTTATTTGGCTGATGCTAGTCAAATATCCATCTACTTGTATAGGAAATATTGTCTGGCATCATTGAGATCATACTGAACAGAGTGGAAGATTCATTTAGGAAAGCAGTGACAAAAATGTGTGGGCTGTTGCTATACAATGTGAGGCCTTGAATGTCAAACCAAGGACTTAGGACTTTGCCCTGTGGGCAATCAGGAGGTATAGAAGGTTTTGGATGAGAGGTTGATGTTTTAAAAATAGTGTTCTAGAAGGATATCTTGGCAATGATGAGCCAGATGGCTTTGGTTATGGGGTGACTTTTGGTGGGGAAGTGAAGGAAGACCATAAACCAGGAAAAGAGTGGAGAGTGTTAAAGGTAATTCTGTATGGGTTAACAGAAAGACATGGAGCCATTTTCAAATGTACAGAGTCGACTCTACATTCGCCAATTAGGTGCTTGGTAAATGCTTATTGTGTCCGTGGTTCTCTAATACATGTAAAAGGGAGACAGAAAAAAATTCAACAGTAATAATCCCAGGTATATCTGTGAATATAAAACACATATCCACATTACAAGTCAGCCTGTCAATAAGGGAGGACAGAACATAGATAAGCAGAATGAGATATGGTGAATAAATTTAATAACTGCCAAGCTAGTTAGCATTTATGGAGCTCCTTAATGGCTTAAAGCATGACTGTATCACACTTGAGTTTTTTTACTACAACCCTATGAAATTAGTGTTATCACCCATCTTTCAATTTCAGTGAGGAAACCAAGATGCCGAGAGACTGAGTGACCTATTGTGCTACCTAGCCTTGCACTGTGCCAAGCTCAGTATCTCTACAACACATAGGTAGGGGAGCCTCTAGTAACTGAGCCAGCTTTGTCATCTGTGGCGAGGGTCATACCTGATGCAGCCGTGAGTGCATCCCCTCCTCAAGGGGCATACAAGACCCTGCTGAGCTAAGACATCCAGTATGGGGTCTTTGTCACTGCCAAGAATGCCCCTGGCCATAATAACTGTCCTTGAGTAGCAAGAATAGCAGAGTCCCTACTCCCTACTCCTGGATAAGTTAGGTCAACAGGGACTCTGCCAACTCTCCTTGGCACTGGTCCATCAGAGCTGCCTCATGCCTATTTCCATGCCTAGGTTATGCTGTAGGAAGCATTGGCATATCCAAGGCTAGATCTTTCATTTCCTTCCCCTGCGAGTCTTCTGTAATTGCTTGGAACTCTGGGAAGTCCAGCTTTTGGCTTAGTAGAGGGCTGTTCTTTCACTGAGTCAGAGCCCTTTCATGATGGAACCTCTTCTGATTATGAAGGTAATGTTAGAGTAGTTGGTGGGTATATTTTCTAGGGCTGCCGTAACAAAACACTACAGACTACTGGCTTAAACAGAAATTTACTTTCTCATAGTTGTGGAGGCTGGGAGTCCTAGAGCAAGGTGTTGGCAGGTTTGTTTTGTCCTGAGCCTCTCTCCTTGGCTTGCAGATGGCCCCCTTCTTGCTGTGTCCTCATATATTCTTTTTCTGGGTGCATGCATCTTTTATGTACAAGTTTACTTTTCTTGTAATAATACCAGTAAGGTTGGATTAGGACCCACCCCATTGACCTGATTTTTAAACCAAATCACCTCTTTAAAAGGCCCTGTCTCCAAATATAGTGGGGGGTTATGGCCTTGGGGTGAATTTTGGTGGGAGACACAATTCCGTTCATAATCCTGGGGAAGCTCTTCCCACTCCACATTTCATTGTTCTGTTGTCCTTGCTCTCCTAATTCCACTTCCCTTCCCTCACCTTTTCTGGAAGTCTATTTGAGCCTGGATCCAGAAGATGCAAGGGAGAGATCTGAAGTGTTGCTTTAAAAAACCGCGACAGCCCACTTATGCTTAGGAGCTTTTTCTGGGCACCTTTCAGCAGCAACACACCCTCACAGTTGGACTTCCTGTGGTGAAGGAAATTTTCTAATTTCTTTTATTAAGATAATTAGGAAAAGAAGAACAATCATTTTTTCTCAAATCAGATACTATAACTGGGACACAATGATTATTAATCATCATCAGCTGCAACTGAAGTCCATTTGGTCATTCAACAAACATTCCCCAACCCCATTCCCACCTTTCCAATTATGCAACCCCTCAGTTAAATTTGCCATCTCCAGAAGGCTCTCCCTAACTAATTTGGCCCACAATGATAAACCCCTTTTCAAAATTTATGTAACATTTGACATCTGTATTACTTATTTGATATGTATTATAGTGTACATTAAAATCTTTTATGTACACATACACCTAACAAAATAAGTTCCTTAAGGACAAAAGACCACACTTTATATAATTTTTGTTTGCTGGAATTTAACAGAGAGTAGGCACAGAAAAAGTTCTCAAATGTTTGCTGAATGATTAAATGATTAAATTAAATAATATGAGGATGGGTATTTTTTGGGTCCATAAATGTAGAAATTACTGTTAAATAAAATAACATTATATAGATTTTGTAGATTACAAATTTTGAAAAAATTGAACAGCAATAAAATGCATTTTAAATTCAAACAATATATGGGCATACCTTGGAGCTATTGCAGGTTTGATTTCAGACCACTGCAATAAAGTGAATGACAATAAAGTAAATCACACCAATTTTTGTTTCCCAGTGCGTATAAAAGTTATGTTTACACTATATTGTAGTCCATTAAGTGTGCAATAACATTGTGTCAAAAAAACTAATCTACATACCTTAAATAAGAAATATATTGCTAGCAATCATCTGAGCCTTCAGAAAGTCTTCATCTTTAGCTGGTGGAGGGTCTTGGTCAATGTTGATGGCTGTTGACTGATCTGAGTAGTGGTTGCTGAAGGTTGGAATGACTGTGGCAGTGTCTTAAAACATCTTAGTCTGTTTTTCTTGTTATAAAAGAATACCTGAGGCTGAATATTTTATAAAGAAAAGCTTTTTATTTGCCATACAGTTCTGCAATCTATACAAGAAGCATGGCATTGGCGTCTGCATCTGGTGAGGACGTCAAGCTGCTCCCACTCATGGTGGAAGGCGAAGGGGAGCCTGCCACATGGTGACAGCAGGAAGCAAGAGAGTGGGGAGGGAGGTACCAGACTCTTAAAAATTCTAGAGAGAACTAATAGAGCAAGAATGGAGAACTCATCATCATTAGGATGGCACCAGGCATCAAGCTATTCATGGGAGATCCACTCCCATGACCCAAACACCTCCCATCAGGCCCCATCTTCAACCCTAGAGATCCAATTTCAACATGAGATTTGGAAGGTCAAATTTCCAAACTATAGCAATAAGAGAAGAATGATGCTTGCTGCAGCTATTGACTCTTTTGTGAAAGATTTCTCTATAGCATGTAATGCTGTTTGGTAGCATTTTATCAACAGTAGAACTTTTTTTGAAACTGGAGTCAATCCTCTCAAACCCTGCTGCTCTTCTATCAACTAAGTTTATTTAATTTTCTAAATTTTTTGTTGTCATTTCAACAATGTTCACAGCGTCTTTACAGGAGTAGATTTCATCTCAAAAAGTAAAAAGCAACTCCTCATCCATGAAAATTTTATGATGAGATTGCAGCAATTCAGTCACATCTTCAGGCTTCATTTCTATTTTTAGTTCTCTTGCTGTTTTCACCCCATCTGCAGTTACTTCCTCCACTGAAGTCTTGAACCCCGTCAAAGTCATTCATGAGGGTTGGAGTCAACTTTGTTCAAATGCCTGTTAATATTGATATTTTTACCACTTCCCATGAATCATGAATGTTCTTAATGGCATCTAGAATGATGAATCCTATTCAGAAAGTTTTCTGTTTACTTTGCCTAGATCCATTAGAGGAATCACTATGGCAGCTATAGCCTTATGAAGTACATTTCTTAAGTATTAAGACTTGAAAGTTGAAATTGCTCCTTAATCCATGGGCTACAGAATGGATATTGTGTTATCAGGCATGAAAACAACATTAATTTCCTTGTGCATGTTCATGAGAGCTCTTGGATGACCAGGTGCATTATCAGTATTTTGAAAGGGATCTTTTTTTTTTTTTTTTTTTTTTTGAGAAGCAGATCTCAACAGTGGGCTTAAAATATTAAGGAAACCATGCTGTAAACAGATGTTCTGTCATCCAGGCTTTGTTGTTTCATTTATAGAACACAAGCAGAGTAGATTTAGCATAACTCCTAAGGGCCCTAGGATTTTTGGAATGGCCAATGAACATTGGCTTTAACTTAAAGTCACCAGTTGCATTAACCTCCTAACAAGAGAGTTAGCCTGTTCTTTGAGTCTTTGAAGCCAAACGTCATCTTCTCTACTTATGATTTTCTCATCTCTAGTTATGAAAGTCCTAGATGGCAGCTTCTTGCAATATGAAGCTATTTCATCTACATTGAAAATCTGTTGTTTAGTGTACCCATCTTTATCAATTATCTTAGTCTTCTGGAAACCTTGCTGCAGCTTCTGTATCTGCACTTGCTACTTCACCTTGAACTTTCAGGTATGGAAACAGCTTCTTTCCTTCAACCTCATGGACCAATCTCTGCTAGTTTCCAGCTTCTGCAGCTTTCTCACCTCTATTAGCCTTCACAGAATTGAAGAGACTTAGGTTCTTGCTCTGGATTAGGCTTTGGCTTAAAGGGATGTTGTGACTGGTTTGATCTTCCCTCCAGACCACTCAGACGTTCTCTGTATCCGCAAAAGGTTATTCAGCTTTCTTATTCATGTGTTCACTGGAGTTGCACTTTTAATTTCCTTCAACAACCTTTTCTTGCACTCACAAGTTGGCTATTTGGTGCAAAAGGCCTAGCTTTTAGTCTATCTCAGCCTTTGCCATGCCTTCCTCACTAAGCTTAATCATTTCTAGCTTTTGATTTAAAGTCAGAGAAGTGTGACTCTTCCTTTCACTTGAACACTTAGAGGCCATTGTAGGGTTATTAACTCGCCCAATTTCAATATTGTTGTGTCTCAGGGGATAGGGAGGCCAAAAAAGAGGGACAGAAATGGGGGAATGAATGGCAGGTCAATGATGCAGTCATAACACACAACATTTATCAATTAAGCATACCAACTTACATAAACATGACTGACTGTACCCCAAAACAATTATAATAGTAACATCAAAGATTGCTGATCACAAATCACCATGACAGATATAATAATAATGAAAAATTTTGAAGTATTGCAAGAATTATCAAAATGTGACACAGAAACATGAAGCGAGCATGTGCTGTTAGTAAAATAGCATCCATAGTCTTATTGGACTCAGGGTTGTAAAAAACGCAACATTTGTGAAGTGCAGTAAAGTACAATAAAACGAAGTGCAGTAAAGTACAGTAAAATGAGGTATGCCTGTAGAACTAATCTTGTGTCTTAGATGTGTGAAAAAAAGAAAAGAACACTAAAGCAAGGTTAGAGAGTTCTGCTTTCTGCTGTCCCTTTCACGGACTTTTGGACCTTGGGAAGTTACTCAGCCTCTCTCAGGACCTTTCATCATTTGCAAGGTGAGGCCATGGACTCTCAGATGACATCTAGATTTACCTTGCGTGCAGTTTTCAGTGTATGGACATGGTTTCCTGGAGAAAGATTCTGAGACCATGTCCAAACCCATCTATGAAAAGTACCTGGAATTGTTAGTCATGTCAACAAATGCAGAGGAGGAAGTATAGGTAGTGTAAGTGTAGACGTTTTCTGAGGTCACTCTGAGCAGTAAAGCTCTATGAATTTATGATTCACTTTCTCTTTCATGAAGAGAAAGCACTTCAGAAACTTATGGGGCTCTGTAGTCATCGCCAAGAACATTTGCTTTCATTGTACTGTTGATAAGTAGGAGTGCTCATTAGCAGAGATTCTGGTCAACCAAATGCTGGGTTAGTGTAGAGTATGCTACTTGATCTAAATTCAGGAAAACACGCCCAGGGCGTAGGACTTCCATACTACACAAATTTTCTTAATTGCATTGATGTAAAATGTGCAATTAAAAGGGTAATAAAAGTGGTTATCTCTAGGTAATGATTGTGGGTGATTTTTATTTTCCTGTTTATGCTTTTCTATACTTCTAAATGTTCATGTATTACTTTTATAGTTAGAAGAAACAAATCCTATAAAAAAGAATGATAGATACTCTAGCAAGATGAAAGAACAAGGAAGAATTTCAAAATTCAGTTCATTTCAGTGAACATTTATTCATTTCATTCAATAAATATTTATTTACCACTTACAATGTTACAGGTACTGCAGGGGTTATCAGTAACTGATTCAAGAAGGAGAGCTGTTCACAGAGCAAGATGTTTCACAGAAGGGAAAGCTATTGAACTAGGTCTTGTAGGAAGAGTTATCAATTGACAGAATATGAAAATGGGGCATCTTGGGAAGAGGAAATGGCACCTGTATCTGGAAAATGTAATGCATTATCAAAGGACTGTGAAAGGTCAGGTTAATGTTTCTGAGACGGATCCTCCTTAGGAGTGGGGGGAGATAAGGCTCAGTAAATAGATGAGGCCCAGATGTTGTGTCATGGTGTCTAACTAGTGGGCAAAGTGGAGCCACTGCAGGGTTCTAAGCAGAGGAAGGCCACCATGAGAACAGTGTGCTGGGAACACTGATGTTGGCTTCGGGAGAGTCAGAGGGAATTCACTGGGCAGCACAGTGGTTCAGGGTAAGGGAATGCTGTCTAAGCTCCAGGCTTCTTCCCAAGTGTTCTTAATTACTACAAATTAGGAAGATTAAGGTTTAAATTGTGTCACTAACATGCTTATTCAGTGGGTGAGGCTACAGGTTGCTAAACTTTTTGGAATTGTGATACAATAATCTCCTTGTTTTAGTGTCATGTCTTTTCCACCCACCTCTGCTTTCTCTTTCTAACCTTCTCCCACCCCATGTTATTGGCATTTAGTTCATATTCATTTTAGTATTAAAGTGAAGTAATTATTTCTGTATTGTGAAATTGGCATTTGAGATCATTGGAAATATTCCTTAATGCTGTAAGCTAGAGTTTTAAAAAATAGGGTTAGTTAAGTCATATTTTTTAAAAGAGAAAAAATCACCCAGAAGCTATTGAAGATGATGAGATGTAGAGATGGACTGTGTGTCTCTTGAGTCAATGTCGATAACCTTTGGAACCTGTCCTAGGTGAGAACCTCGATTGCCCTACTGCAAATGCACATGTTCAGCTGCTGATTCAGGACTGATCACTGGGGGTGCCTCAGGACTTTCCATTTTCTTAGATTCGTCAGCAAACTCACCCTCAGGGACCTTATGAGACCAAGTCAGAGTAAATGTCCAGGGTTTACAGAGTGGATACAGTGGCTCTGTTTCTCAAGAAGGACTCTGTATAATTAGATTATCATTCTTCTATTAAAAAATTGAAATTCTTTCTCCCAGGAGCTCATTGCCAGTGTCTTCTCTGTAGTCTTATAGTCAATTCAAAAATATATCACTTCTGGAAGATGTGAGCTTGAAGTGTGAATGCCATCACATGAATCTTCTTTTTATCATAGAAAAGGCTTTTAGGTGGGGTGTTGATGTCAAGATTAACTCAGAGAAAATTGGCTGCAGTTAGGGCTGAATGATAGTGATCATTCCAAAACTCATTAGGAGTCTAAAAAGTGAATATTTAGACTTTGACCAAAACCCATTTGTCCTAGAGTGAAATATGGTAGCGAGAGAAAGACAGCCCTGCAACCCCGAAGTGTAGGCGGGCCTTTCTTTAGGAACCAGGCATGTTCTTGAAATCTTGTGTGTCAATCAGCTTTTTGTAAATGGAATCCTTTTTTCTCCTTCATTAACTTTCCCTATAATTTCAGCAGTGTTTAACATTCATTACTGATTGATCTTGAGTTGGCAGTTAACTGCTAACATTCAGATTTGGATTTTAGTGCTTCTTTCTTGATTTTCTTGCCTTTTTTTCTTTGCTCGCTTTCTTTCAGCAACTACTTAAGGAGTAAATACTATGTCTCAGGCCCAGTGATAGGGACTGGGAATATAAGTAAGAATGACAGGTAAACAATTACCGTAGGAAATGGTAAATGCAAATCCTAGGAGTGCAGAGAAGCTGTGGTAGCACAGAGTCCCTCTGTCTGGGGAGGGCTTCCCAGGGCAGGGGTTATGAAAGGATTTGAAGATGTGAGGAGGAGCTTTCTTGGGCGATGCCCATCCAAGGAAGACCAGGATCAGAGGCAGGTTTGGGATTGACTAACTGGAAGGACTTTGGTGTTGAGGAGTTTCAGTCTCAGGACAAGCAGTGAAGCAGCTGATGATCTTTGCTTAGCCTTCTACATGGAGTGAGTAGTGGGGAAAAGTTGTTTGCAACATTTATTTCCCTAATGGCCAGGGAGGGGTTATTTCACTATTATTTCTCTCTCAACTTTTCTATCAAATACACTTGTGGAGTTTCTGTAGTGTGAATTATCTTACTTCAATCTGTAAGTTCAATCTATATTCATGAAGTAGGAGGGCACCCCTAAATAAGATTGGGAGGGAAAAAACATGAATATTTTCAGTTTTAGTGGGAACTCTCATATTTGACTTAGCAACATTAAAAATGATTATATAGAAATTACAAATTTATTATGGTAAAGGACACCATAAGTAATGTCAACAAATGATTAATACACTGAGAAAAATGACACGTAAAGAAATTCTAATATAAGTATATATAAAGAGCCTCTATAAATTTATAAGAAAAAGACAACATATAGAAATATGGACAAAGGAAGAGAGTAAGCGATTCAAAGGAAAGGCAATCCATATGGCCAATAAACACCTGAAATGATGCTAAAACTCAGAAAAATGCAAATTAAAGCAATAAATCAGACCAATTCCTTATCCATCAGATTGGCTAACATCAGTAGGAAGATTAGTGGAATGCTGCCTACCTGTGATTCTGTGCGTCTGTGTGGGTCTACTTTAATGAGTTTAGATCTAGGTGCTTGTCCTGGAGGCACATTCACAATGTGTTTTTTAAATAAGAAAAGCAAGTTACAGAGTAATGTGTATAGTATGATCCCATTCAAAAAAAATAGCAAAATGCTAAGTGTAAGTTTGAATGTGCATGAAGATAGGTGGGAAGAACACACGTTGGGCCATAAGCACTTGTCACAGCAGGATGGGAATGGGGGGAGGGTGGGGACAAATAACTTTTTCTGTATACATCTTTGTATGCAGTTGTATACATATTGCGTTTGTAATTTAATGTACAAAGACAAAATAAGTACCTAGAAATTAAGAACAGATTAGTACACTTTTTCTGCTACTGTCTTGCCATAATGTTGTTCAAACCAGCTAGAAAACAATTTTGTGATGCCAGGTGAGATGAACTCTCCACCTCTTCCGGAGGGCTTTGTCTTCATGCATGGGACAAAGCAGTGTAATTAACATGCCCCCCCCCCCCACCTTAAAACCTAATATTCATTCATCTCTTACTTTGGTTATTATTTAAAAAGAAAACATTTGTCAATTACTTCACACTGACAAGCACCATCCCACTGAGGGGGCAGGCAGGAGGTCCATCTCACCACCCAGCTGTATTGCAACAATGCCCTCTCCATCTGGGAATAC
Organism: Symphalangus syndactylus; assembly: GCF_028878055.3. Taxonomy (NCBI): domain Eukaryota; kingdom Metazoa; phylum Chordata; class Mammalia; order Primates; family Hylobatidae; genus Symphalangus; species Symphalangus syndactylus. The sequence goes on along the minus strand of NC_072434.2, from coordinate 41,161,896 downwards.
GGCCCAGGCACTCCTCTGGAATCCTGAACACACTCCAGGCACCTCTCTTCTTACTGAACACCACCTATGGTTGGAGCACAATGTGAGAGGACACCTCTGGTATCAGGCATCTTCAGATGTATTCAGAGAGATTGAAAACTGCAAGGATTCAAGGCATAACAAATGATACACAGACAAGAAAAAAAGACATTTAGAGGGGGGGATAGGGCCTGAAGGCTTGAATGGTCCTACAAGACTTTCTCAAAAGTCATCACCCTGGGACCTGAAACATTAGAGCTCTTTCCCGAGTAAGTCTATTCTCAGCCAGAGGTCTCCAACAAAGGCTGTCCATGTGTACTGGTTTCAAGTTCTGCTTTCCTCCCAAGTGTTGTTTTTTCTGACCCTGACCTAATTCCTCCCAGGCCAGGCTGGCCAGCACCTTCTGAAATTGCTCTCAGGCAGCTGGAAGGCCTGGCTGGCAGGAGCCCTGGGTTTTTCACCCTCAGCCCCAGGGCTCTTTGGAGGCCTACTCTCCAAGAACAAACAAACCTGGCCTGACGCTGCATAGCTGCAGAATAGGGGAGCTTTCTCAGCCTGGTGCCCAGGGTGGCCGAGCTGCCAGCCAGGTGCGTGATCCTCAGTTAATTAGGTGATTATAGGTAGTCCTGCCGCTCAGGCTGTGTGCTGATTTGTCTGGGCTAATGTTGGAGACCTCTGAGAATAGACTTACTCTGGAAAGGGCTCTGATGTTTCAGGTCCAGGGTGATGACTTTTGAGAAAGTCTTGTAGGACCGTTCAAGCCTTCAGGCTGTATCCCTCTCTCTAAATGTCTTTTTTTCTTGTCTATATATCATCTGCTATGCCTTGAATCCTTGCAGTTTTCAATCTCTCTGAATATATCTTAAGTTGCCTGATACCAGAGGTATCCTCTCACAGTGTGCTCCCCCAGCATTGTGCTCTGAGCATAGGTGGTGTTCAGCAAGAAGAAAGGTGCCTGGAGTGTGTTCAGGATTCCAGAGGAGTGCCTGGGCCGTATTCCCAGATGGAGAGGGTGTTGTTGCAGTATGGCTGGGTGGTGAGATAGGCCTCCTGCCTGCCACCTCAGTGGGATGGTGCTTGTCAGTGTGAAGTAAACCCTGGAGCACCTGAGGGAGGAAGAGGAGAAGGAGATAGATCTTCAGCTTCCAGGGACTAGACTGAAAGCTCAACTGGCAAAATGCCCATTTTATTCCCTCATTGCAAGCTGAAAGTAGAGAGCTGAGGAACCCCGGGCTTGACCACTTTTTTGCATTGACAGATCCTTCGTGGGAGACACATGATCCACATGGGCATTCCTAGATCCTTTTGAAGGCTCCACAAGCCCAGGGAGATCAGATTTACCTCAGGTTTCAAGTAGATCTCAAGATCCCACTGGAACTCAGATTTTCAGGGGATTTCAGAGTTAGGGCATCAAGTGCAGGAGATGGTATCAACAGCAACAAATCTGTCTGAGATTCTAGAAGAGTTCATCCCAGTGTAGCCCCAAAGACTTCAGACTGAACCAGATTCACCTTGAATTGAATAAGCTGATGCAATATTGGCAGCTACACATTCTTCATATGACACCTCTTTTCTCAACTTCTCATCACCCTGTAGTCTCCACAGAGATACCCTGAGGGATAGCAAGAGTGGGAAGCTAACCTGTTTATTTGCACTGAATGAGCAATGCATGTGCCTTTCCTCTTTTCTTCTATCCTTACGTTTCCAGAGGAGTCAGTAATAGAGGGTATAGAGTAACCCAAGAATACCGGTTTGGGAGTAAGGGAGCTGGCTTTTATTCCAAGTGCTGACACTGGCTCTCCGTGTCACCCTGGTCAAGGCATGGGGTGGGAGCAGGTGTTGAAAGGAGCCTGCTGCTGGGGATTGGCTGGCCCCCAAGGAGCTTATGCCCCTCTTGCTAGGATGCTGGGGATCAGGTCAGTAACACCTGTCTTTACAGATGTGGGCTTTGTTACATATTTAATATTTAATTAAAAAGAATTAATGACAGTCATAGCCCATGTATAACCCACTTCCTGATGTGATTTGTTTGGCCCAATTTTACAAAGTTATCCTGTCAGAGGAATTTCATTTATAAAGTTCCTTATTGCTGAGCCTCTGTGTGTTCCAGTTATGAGCCACATGTGTCAACACTGTGGAAATGAAATTTGTACCCCCTGGACCCATGCAGATTGATTTGATTCTGGGCTAAATGGAAATAGAACCTGTACAAGTCAAATGTTTCTGGAGCATCTGCCATCTACAGGGTACTTGGAGGAAACATAAAGACATTCAAGACACAATCCATGTATTCAAAGAATGCACAGTCCAGCCAACAATGTTTTAAAGCTTCCAGTAGTTTCCTAAAAAATACCATAGTCTTTTTGAGTTTGGAGAATATTATTATTGTTGTCAATTACTTTTTATTAGCACCCTGTATGATATAGGTACTATCCTAGGTTGGTTTCCCTGGAAGTCAGCTCTGCAAAAGAGAACTGCATGCAGAACGTCTATCGAAGTGTGCTTTGGGAAGATACACCTAAGGATGCAAAAAAGCCAAAGTTGAACAGAGGAAAGGCTGACTCGCACCACCAGAACTGGGTGTCCCTTCAGAGATGTCTCTAATCGAGGCAAGGGGCAGTTTCCAAGAAAGGGTGCAGCAGCTGGGGAATAAGAGTGTCTGCCCTGAAAGCAGAACCTGAGTGTAATATCATGGTATTCACTCTAGGCATTCAAATTCATTCTTATCACCATAGCTAATACTTACCGAATGCTTTCTGCTTCCATAGCTTGAGCGGAGAGTTTTAGCTGCTCTGTTTCTGATTCATGCAATGTAGAGATGAGGCAGTTAAGGGGCAGAGAAGTGAACTGCACAATGAATACCATGGTAGGCAGAGAGGTGGAGAGGGGAATTATTAATAACTATCAGACTACACTTTTTTATTTTTTTGAGATGGAGTCTTGCTCTGTCACCCAGGCTGGAGTGCAGTGCCACCATCTCGGCTCACTGCAACCTCCACCTCCCAGGTTCAAGCGATTCTCATGCTTTAGCCTCCTGAGTAGCTGGAATATAGATACCTGCCACCACGCCCTGATCAGTTTTGTGTTTTTAGTAGAGACAGGGTTTCACCAAGTTGGCCATACTGGTTTTGAAATCCTGACCTCAAGTAATCTGCCTGCCTTGGCCTCCCAAAGTGTTGGGATTACAGGCATGAGTCATTGTGCCTGGCCTCAAACTGTACTTCACATGTAATTTTCAAAGTGCTATCCCATGATAGGAATTATTCCCATTGTACAAATTGAGAAACTAAAGCATGGAGAGGTTAAGGGATTTACCCAACGTCACAGAACAAAGAAGAAAGAGGTAAGGCCAGGGTTTTCCTATTAGCCTATGATGTCTCACAGAGATAGCCTGTCCAGTTAGATACCCAGTTTTGGCTGGAGAAGGCATCGCTGACCTTGGGTAATTCATGGCCCACCAGTTTGCACCCCTTTCCATTAATGTGGACAGATCATGCCCTTTGTTGTGGGTCAATGAGCATGGTCTTTGAAGTCAGGCAGATGTGGCTTTGAATTCTAGCTCTCATTTTATGACTTACGTGTCACTTCACACCTCTAAGCTCAGTTTGCTCTTCTTTAAAATGGGGGTGTTGATGATGACTTCATTGGGTCATTATGAGGATTAAAAGAAATCAGGTATGAGAAATCTCTCAGCACATTCTCCCCTCCCTGGCAAAAGGGTTCAAGGCTGCACAAAGATTATCTAAGGGCAGATACTCTGAACATAGCCATAGTTTATTGATTCAGCATTTTCTCATTTGCTTCCCTCTCTCAAGAGGCGAGAGAGAAAGCGAGACTGTCTTCCATGCGGTTTGCTCAGAATTCTAACACTAGCCTGTTAGTCTAATCATAACACATTTCTTCTTGGAAACAAACATAGCAACAGCAATTATATCTTACTTTTAATGTCTAATTGGCTGTAAACTCGCTTTTACTAAGTTATTTTCATCGAACATATAGAGCATTGTGCAGTTTGCTTATCTTGATGTCCTCCTCTTGCAGTCTCCATCTTGGTTTTATTTGGGAGGCCAATTATGTGTGTGCTTGCCTTGTGGGTGCCCTGGAAACTCCAGCAAAGGCCAGTGACAGTGTTGTGAGCCTCCTGCTCCTCATTATCCACAGAGGCAGGAGCCTATCAGAGCCTCCAACCTTTAATTTTTGTGTGAGTTCTGCTTCTGTTCTCCTACTCCAGGTATGTCCCCTCACCTGGCTTCTGGAGTAACCCATCCCTGCTCTCTGAACCCCACTTCGCTGTGCCTTCCTCTGCTTCTAACCCTGCCTCTACGATGGGCTCTCTCTCCTTTTCCTCATAAGCCGATCATTCTTTCCTGCAAGTCCCACAGGGCAGCCATGCCATCCTAGCCAGACTTGGTTATGGTATGACCTGGTGTTCAGAGGACACACCCCAGCACCTCTACACTGGCTTTCAGCCAGATATGTCTTCACCGCTTGTCGAGACAGAACAGCTTTCTCCTACCTTTATGGTATGAAGCAGCCTTTCCAGGAGCCCCACTGGGGCTAGAGCCCATGTGGGAAGATCCTCCCTTAAGCTTTCCCCTCTGTTTTTCCAACTCCTGAAACTTACATCCTTCTGCAGGGTTCAGGACTCAGCGTAGGTGTGTCTGATGCCTGGTCATCCTAGAGAAGGGGTTGTGGGAGGGGCTGTACCTGTTGCTATGGCAGCACCCAGTTGAGATCATGAACCCATTTGATGCAGAGGCAATTGCAAGGTGAATCAATCTCCTTCTCACCCACTCCTCTTCTCCTCCCTCTCCATCTCTCCCGACAGCCTTCTGTCATCTTTCCTCCTCCCCACTCAACCTCAAGCTTTCTCCTTCCTCAGATCTCTCTCTCTCTCTTTTTTTACTCCTAGATATGATACATCAATGTAGCAGCTAAAGCTACTCGTGGCAGACTTCTTATTTTCTCCTAGAACAGTAGTTCCCAAACTTTAGCAAGCATCACCTAAAGGGCTTATTAAAACACAGATTGCTGAGCTTCTCCTAGAGTTCTGATCTGGACTCTGCACCGGGACCCAAGAAAGTGCATTTCTGACAAGGTCCCAAATGATGCCGACACTGCAGGTCCAGGGGCCACACTCTGAGAACCACTGCTCTAGACTATGTTTACCCAGTTTGATTTGGTTGTGGCTGGAATATTCCTCTGAATTTTGATTCTAAATTATTTGATTAGCTCATTCATCCATTCATAGAACAGATGTTTATTGAGCACCTATTCAGTGTGAAACACTGTGCTAGGTACTAGCTATTTAGAGAAACACAAAACCTTGCCCTCTAAGAGTTCAAAGATCTGTACAAAAGACACAGTAAATAATTATTATACGGGGTGATAAGTATTATAATAACCTGCAAATAATAAGAGATTTAAAAGTATACAACCGACTCCTTGCTCATGGCAAGTAAAATATTTAGATGATAGGAATATAAATAATAATGACCTATTCATTTATTTTTCTTTCTTTGCCAAGAATTGCCTAAAGGGAACTGAGCTTAACCTATTTAAATAATAATATTAACATCTAATGTTTGTGGAGCATTTACTATGTTTCAGATACTGTACCACATACAAGGCATATTGGTTAAGAGTGCTGGGGTCAGACTGCTAGGGATATAGTCCTGACTTGTCATTATCTGTGCAACCTCAGGCAAGTTACTTAACCACTCTGCCTCAGTTTCCTCATCAGAGGAAAAGGTTATAGTACTAGTTTCTGCTTCAGCAGATTACTGAGAAGATGAAATGTGATAATGTGTCAAAACATATATAGTAATTACTCCAAACATGTTGACTCTTATTACCAACATATTTTGACCTGATGCTGAATATCACACAATTGGCCTAGAGAAATTGATATCTTCCAGACTAAATAAATCTCCAGGATTTTGTCAAGAGAATGGATGGGGGCTGGACCTCAATGTGAGGATTAGAGAATTCCAAAGCAGGCCTGAAAACCCCTTGGAGCACCAGTCAGAGGAAGCAGCCCTACTTGGCTGTCAGAGAATCAGTGCACCCCAATGGGATATAAGAAAGGCCCTGATGGATGGCCAGGATTTGGACCATGAAACTTGTTTTGGAGGAGGGAGGGGGATTGTCAAGACTGAGGCTTTACAGTCTCTGGTTGACACAGCTGAGGAAGGCAGAACCCTCAGGCTGGGGTGTGAGAGTTTCAAGCTTAGCCTTGCCCAGTCTTGCCATCTAGAAAACCAGGGTCAATTTCAGGCCCAAATGCCATGGGGATGGTGTTGTCAGCATTAACAGAGTGTTTCCTAGCAATGCCCATCAGCAAAGAGGCTGTGTTTTCTGAACCTTCTCCAAAGAGGCTGCCCTCTCCCCTCTTCGATATGCACTCCCATTCCTGAGAGAAGTGGTTTCCTCTTGTTATTTGGAAATCAGGGAGAGTTTCCCAATCTTTGTCTGGGGCTCTACAGGGACCACAGTCCACATTCGTGTTGAGTCAAGTCTCTCTTTTCTGTTTCTTAGACCCAGCTTCACAGCTGAGACTGTAGCTATATGAGAAACCAGAATCTACCAGTTTTGTTTTAATCTTTTCCTGAGCTCATCAGAGATAAGAGTGATAGAGACTTTCTTCTTACAGAGAGGATTAGAAGTTCTTTGTGGCAAGATATACCTGGGAAGGGCTTATTAAGTGATAATCCCTGATAAAGCCCCTCTAATCATCTACTAGCTTTGCCATTTTAGTGGTGGGGAAAAAAAACACAAAACCCTAAGCACTTAATTAACTCTTGGGGAAATCTTTCTAATCCCTGCCTCCCTTCCCTCCCTCCTTCCCTCCCTCCCTCCCTCCCTCCCCCCCTCCCTCCCTCCCTTCCTTCCTTCCTTCCTTCCTTCCTTCCTTCCTTCCTTCCTTCCTTCCTTCCTGTCTTTGTGTCTTTCTGTCTTTCATCCTTTCTGCTTGTCTCAGATTTAATCAGAGCCATATATTCAGCTTATTCACTTATTTGTTTATTCATTCAGCAAACACTTGCTGAGCACCTACTGAGAGCTAAGTTGGGTTCTGGGCCAGAAACAGACAAAGAAAACCTGCTTCTTGTTCTTGAGGGTATCAAATATTGCAGAAGTGAACAACATACCAGCCCACAATGATTATGTTGCAGTTAAGTGGTATGGTGGAATTCAGTGCAGGGCATAAGGGACTGACTGACTCTGGGAAGGTTTTTTAGTGAAGGTAACATTCAGTCAGGGCTTGAGCGGAGGCTTTTCAGGTGGAAAAGGTAGGAAAGGCATTATTGGCAGTGGGGACAACATGAGCAATAGTGTAGACATAGGAAAGAACGTGGCACAGAATTGGAAGAAGCTGGATGTGGCTGTGTGACTTGGTATACAGGTAGGCAGATGCTGTGAGAGACAAATGAGCTAGAGAGGCTAGGTTGGGTCAGTCATGGTAGGGGATTTGGCATGGGCAAATCCCCATTGCAAGGTATTAAGCAGGGGAGAGACAGGGCAAGATGTGTTGGCTAGAAATGACAACTCTTCCCTGCTCTGAAGAATGAAACCAGCTGTGCCTGGGAATCACTTGCCCCACTTTACAAGATCTCCCTGGCAACAGAATGGCTGTTGTACAACTAGCCAGGGAATTTGCTGTGACAGTCTTCCAACCTTATCTGACATCCAGAGCAGAGAAGGAATTGCCAAGTTAGGGTGTAGATATCAAAGGAATTGAAGCAACACAACATTGGAATAGGATTGCAATATGAAATTAGAAACTATTTTCTCTGCTGGCATTGTTGTAAATACCAGCATCCATAGTTCCCTTCTCAAATATATTGTAAGTTAAAACATTGCTATTTTTATCTCTAACCCCCTTGCCCTCTAACCCAGGCAATACAATATAGCTTCTTGAGGAGAGGCCCAAGCTGGGTGTGGATTCTGAATCTTCGATATGCTTACTGTGGAAGCTTGGGCACATCCCTGTGCCTTCTGAGCCTGGGTTGTGTTGTTATTGTTGCTTGTTGGTTTGTGATATGGTTTGGCTGTGTCCCCACCCAAAATCTCATCTTGAGTTGTAATCCCTATAATCCTCACAATCTCCACGTGTCAAGGGAGAGACCAGGTGGAGGTGATTGACTCATGGGGGCAGTTTCCCCCATGCTGTTCTCATGCTAGTGAGTGAGTTCTCACAAGATCTGCTGATTTTATAAGTGTTTGGTAGTTCCTCCTACATTTATTCTCCATCCTGCCTCCTTGTGAAGAAGGTGCCTTGCTTCCCCTTCTGCCATGATTGTAAGTTTCCTGAGGCTTCCCCAGCCATGCTGAACTGTGAGTCAATTAAACCTCTTTCCTTATAAATTGCCTAGTCTTGGGCAGTTCTTTATAGCAGTGTGAAAACAAACTAATACAGTTTGTTACATGTACAATTGCAATAGCACCTCTCTTGCATGTGGTTGTGAAGATTGATGTATGCTATGCACCTGGTCCACTGTCCAGCTTAGAGTAGAGTAGATGCCTTTTTTTTTTTTTTTTTTTTGAGATGGAGTCTCACTATGTCTCCCAGGCTGGAGTGCAGTGGCATGATCTTGGCTCACTGCAAGCCCCGGTGACCAGGTTCACGCCATTCTCCTGCCTCAGCCTCCCAAGTAGCTGGGACTACAGGTGCCTGCCACCACGCCCAGCTAATTTTTTTGTATTTTTAGTAGAGACGGGATTTCACTGTGTTAGCCAGGATGGTCTCAATCTCCTGACCTCGTGATCCGCCCGCCTTGGCCTACCAAAGTGCTGGGATTACAGGTGTGAGCCACCACGCCCAGCCGAGTAGATGCTTAACAAATGGAAACCATTATTATTTTTCTCCCCTTTGATACATGGAGCCTTCGGGTCTAAGTGACAGGAAAATGTTCAGATAAAGATGTTTTAATTATGTCTTCTTAGTACTTCCAGAAAGAGGTCTGCATGGGTTTAGGTCAGCTCTGCCTTCCGACAGCTTATGTGCATTCTTGTGTTGCTCTCCCATCTTCACTGCTCTTCCTACATTCTACCCTAATGAACGGCAGAGAGAGCTATGCAAAGTGGTCAAAGTAAAAAGGGATTCTTTCCGATGTTTCCCAGATTGGAGAAACAATGAACATGATTACTTTATTATCTCTGTTTTGTTTTAACCTTTTTGTGCCCCAAACTAATTGGCATGCTCATTTGGAATGAGCTTTGTATATCTTTGGGCAAAGAGGAAAACCAAGATGAATTTCTAGGAGGGCTGCAGGAGAGTGAATAAGAGAGTACAAATCATCACAAATCAAGAGATGAGAAGAGGGTTGGGAATGGCAGAATTGGAACCTGAGAGTTAGAGTCCATGAGAGAGAGGAGAAGCAAAATGAGAAATATGGAATCTGAGTGGGAAGGAACCCCACATCTGTTGTCTGATACAGGCACCTACTCAAGGGAGGAATTCAGCATCAGTGTCCCTCACAGATGGTGGCCTGACACAGTGATTTCTATAAATAACAATTATATGGCACTAAGGGAAGTGGATGAGGCTACTTACAAGTGGAGCTGACCAGCCTGGAGACAGACTGTCCCCAAGGTCTGTCAAAGAGGTGATGGGAAGATATTTTGTGCGCATCTGTAGCTCAGTGTGCTATGAGAAACTGACCTCGTAGGGCCATCTTGGAGTGACTCACCCATGTACCCTCAGGCCTTCAGGTGATTAATAGGCATGTGGGACTGACATTTCATTATCACTCCATCAATGCTGATGTAGACTTATTGAGCATGTCTTCCATTGATGCTGTCTTGGGTCCTGGAGATGCAAAGACTTAGAAGCCATGGTTCCTTGCTTTCAACCTGTTTTTATTAAGGAATAGGAGTGTTTCCTGTGGCCACAGAATAAACGAAACTAACTGTCCTGGGGCTTCTTCAGGAAACCAGTGGGGCTAACCAGACTTACATAGTGTTTGATACACAATCATTAATTAAAACAGAGATGTTCAATGATAAATTAATTTACCTTCTGCTCAGAATTCATTGAAAAGGGAAGAATGAAAGCCAAGAAAAGTGATTATCTGAAGCTTTTTTCTTGAGCATCTGCTCTTATAGGTTGTGCTGAATATTTGAGTGAGCTAAGTGTACTTGCTGTATGTCAACAGAGATGACATTTTACAGGTGATATATTTATTTCCAGAAAAGGAAACTTATATAGGCTTGTGAAGCAGAAGAATGCCAGCAGGTTTCTAATCCCCTATTAGTAAACAACATTATCGAGAATCTCCTGTTTGTGGAGTAATATTCTAGGCATTTGTAGAGTGAACACAGAAATAAAGATGCAGTTCTGTGTTTAAGAAACATTCAGCCCTAATGGGAATGGAGGACCAATATGTAAAAGAGACAGAACACATATAAAGAAGGTCCATAAATAAGTGCAAATAAATGCCTGAGTGCAGCACTTAATGTTCTGTTTTCTATTATAGGTATTTGTACTCATGACTTAGCCTTCTTGTGGATAAAGCCCTTGAGAACTGTTTTCCTTTCTCATTCGTCTTGTGCAGGGTACACACTCAAAAGCGTTGAATGAATATGTATGCTACTGTGAGGTGTGCCTAATTGCTGGGGGAATTCTGGAGTGAAGTAGAATGACATGTTTAGGGGAAACCTTATAGCGGCTTAGCAGTGTTTTCAAGTATGAGAAGACTTGTAATTGGTGGAGTAAGGGGACAGGAGAGAGAAAAAAGAAGGAAGAGTTCACGGGGACTGAACAAATCCAAACAATTTATGCCATCATTCAAGGTCCTCCATGATCTGATCCTTCAGGTCTTACCTTGCCTTGCTTGCTGCCACCAAAGGCAGCCCTCTGTGGCCTTAGCATTCCCACCTCTTTCTCTCTCCTTGGAATGTCTTCCTCTGTTGATTGGCCAAACTGAATCCAGCTTCCACTTCATTTCTGGGTGAAAGTACAGTCTCAGGAAGCCTTACATGACATCTCTATCCTTGCTCCTATCTTCATTAAATGGCAGTGTTTGCAGGTCTGATTTCAGTGGTCTTAACCTTCAGAAGAAATGAGAGACAATCATGGTCTTCAACCTCGGGTAGCTTTCAAATGATATCATGAGGCAACACGAATTTTTTTTTTTGAGATGGAGTCTCGCTCTGTCACCCAGGCTGGAGTGTAGTGGTGCGATTTCGGCTTACTGCAACCTCCGTCTCCTGGGTTAAAGCGATTCTTCTGCCTCAGCCTCCTGAGTAGCTGGGACTATAGGCATGCGTCACCACACCCGGCTAATTTTTGTATTTTTAGTAGAGACCGGGTTTTCACCATCTTGGCCAGGCTGGTCTTGAACTCCTGACCTTGTGATCTGCTCGCCTCTGCTTCCCAAAGTGCTGGGATTACAGGCGTGAGCCACCGCGCCTGGCCTGAGGCAACACTAATTATATACAAAATAATGAGAGGGAGCAGGGCTGTATATAATTAGGTGCTAAACAGAGTGGACAGAAGAGAAGAGCTGTGCAGAGTTGATTGGAGGTCAGAAGTCCTGCATTCTGGTTCTACTTCTGCAACCAATGAGTGGAGTACCTTTTGGCAGTCACTTGGCTTTTGAACCTTGGTTCTTCTGTAAAATGAGGAGTTTGTGCAAGATGCTGTGATTCCTTCCAGTTCTAGAATCTTTAAGATGACAAAGGTTAGAGTACTCATATTAGACTGAGCGGGAAATAGTGATTTGTTAGTAAGAGGGGAGAGGGGAACATCAGGAAAAGCAATAAATGATGGCGACCAGAAGGATGGATTCCTGACAACCATAGGACAAAGTGGAGAATCAGAGAGGGACTGGTTGAAGAGCTCTTACCTTGGTATTATCCAGCATGTTCTTTCTGGAATAGGATGGGCACTGCACAAAACGTTCACAATAGAGGATATATGAAGCCTCCTGTACTCTTTTGCCTTTCTGATACTCACCTCCCCTCTTGTTCTCAGAGCCCTTTCTGGTGCTTGCCCCTCTTTAAAGAATACAAATCTCTCATCAGCAAGCCCTGTAGAAGGGGCAAAGGGGTGATGCACTTTAGCTCACCACCACTGGGCACGTTCTCTTTAATCTTCTCTTAAATTTACCTGCTTTGGCTGATCTGCATACAGTGGGAGTGGTGTCAGAGCAACACACTGGCCTTTTCCCAAAGCAAAGTGGGATCCCAGCCTGGATGGCCCAGCACAGGGTCAGCTGCCTGCATCCTGGCCTCCCAGAGCATCTGCCTCCCCAGCACCCTGGGCGGCAGTTGCAGAGGGCCTTCTTTTTAATTTTTTTCTAATAATCATTGTTTTTTCAAACCCTAAAACAACACTTTGTTATTGCATGAAAGTTGCAAAAATATAAAAATAATTTTTAAGAATAACTCATTTCTACCCCCTCACTCCCCCCACAGGTTATCATCACTATTATTAATAACATTTTTACTGTTTTGACTAAAAAAGGATTTCTTTTAAAATTCACCCATGACCCAGAACTATTTAAATAAACTAATTTTATTTTGGAGAAAAACCCTAAAACTTTTATTATAGGGATTTTCAGTCATGCACAAAAGTAGAGAGAATAAAATATTGAAACCCTATGTAACCCACATCAGCCCCAGCAGTTACAAGAAGACCTTAAAGTCTTTAAAGGATCCAGCATCTCCCTGTTGGGCTTCTGTGTCAGGGTTCAGAAAGGGAGAGGGGAGGGACAGGATAAATATCACATGATATCAATGTTGGAATTACTAGGATTTAACCAGAGGGATTTTAAGCACAGCAGGACCCTGAGCCCTGCCCATATTGGAGGTGCCCACATTTGCAGACCCTGCCATGGCAGCCTTTGTAGTCCTATGTGGCACCGCTCTTTGCTCTTGAATTGTCCTCCCAGGAGCGTGGATGGGTTTTCACTGACACATGGGTACCTGCCTGCCCAGTGCCAGTGGTGAGGGCTGCCCACCTCTGGGGTGGGCCATGCCAGCCCTTGCAGCTGCCCGGCCAGAGCTCCTGACCCTGGTCTCGGTAGCGTCATGTGGCTGCTTGTAGGTTGGGTGGAGGAGTGTTTGTTTCTGTGCTCCTCCTCTTTGCCAAACACTCTGCTGCATTTTCCCACTGGCAAAAGAAGGGGAAGAATAGGTGGTGAAATGTGGTTCTGGACTAAGGCACTGCTTCATCCTCGGTGACAATCACTGACATTCTGGGCAGCGGGGAGATGGTGGCTGCGTCAAGTCCAGAGGATTCTGAATGACCAGAATGTGTGGGAAGCCTTGCTTACTCATAATGGCCCCTGGCCAAGCCAGATGCTGCCTCCAGAGATTGTTTGTGTGGGGAGACTTAGTATGTTTATTAAATATACTCAGGGCTCCAAGTTACAGTGAAATGCCCTGCTCCTGGGCCTGACAGTCTCAGCCTCCTGGCTGGGTGGCAGCAGGTGCCTATGTTTCACTTGGAGCTCTAGGTCCTCATTCTTTCCCCTACTCCCCAACCTTTGCCTCTTGCCTGGGGGCTGAGAAGACAGCTTTCATTTTTCTGGCTGCAAGATCCTGGTGGTGACTGTCCTATCTGTCTTTTGTTCTGCCCTAGAAGGTAGTAATAGTATGGGTAGGATTGCTTTTAAGAGTTCTGGAACTAAAGCAGACATGAAGAGTCAAGGGTTTGCAAGAAGTTGACCCATTTTGGTTCTAGACTGTGGCCCCAGATCTGCCGATAAGTTGCTTGGATCCTCAGGGAAGTCGCTTTGCTTCCTTGGGGCTCAGTTTCCTCTCCTATGGAATGGTGAGTTGGATGACTTGTTCTCATCATCCTCTTCCAAGAGTATGATTGGATTTCCTAGTCTGCAGGAAACCCGTTATAGGCATTTAATTGCCCAATGATGTGTGGGGTATGCTGTACATTGTATCCTTTTCCTAAAATGTGGGTGTGGTCAGAGGAATCATACAGTGGCTTTGAGGTTGAAACACCATCCAACTGGTGTGACTCAGGGGAGGGGTGTTGCCAGCTTTGTATGGTGGGTCAAAACCCTGATAGAATGCCTTAAATCAAATTCCCTAGAAACTGATTGTGAAACTGAGCTTCTTGTGGCAGTGTTTTAATGAGGGACTGCTCTTAGGATTTACCCATAGGTATGTGAGGGAAGCAGGATAGGTCAAGGGAAAAACTAGGCAAAGCCTCAGCCTGGTTCCATGGGCAGCCCAAAGTGTGAATTCCACCACAGCAATTGTCTTACCCAGTGGCAAAAGGGCCGGGCCATTGATAACTCCTACATTAGGTGGTTATCTGTTATAGCCTCCCCCATCATCACCAGCAGGGGCAGGAATAACATTCCAGGTGAAGCTGGTCTGTCAGGTAAGGGCAAACATCTGAAAATCGTACAGGAGTGAGGCAGGTGTGAGTTATTAGCAGCCAACAGTTATGTAGCAGCTGGGGGATGAGACATGGGCGAGAGTGCCACAGAGCCTGCCATGTCTTTACTGGTGACAGCCGCACAGGGAGGAAGGCAGGAGTAGGGTGGGAGAGGGCTGTCCTGGGTGGCTGATTCCTGTGGATGGCTTGGCACATGCAGGAAAGTGTTCAGATGGGATTTCCAATTAGGCCGATCTAAGTGATTGTTCTAAAAGTTGGGATGATGTTACATATGGGGTGGGGGATAGAGTGCCTAGGAAGGGACATGAGGAAGACCTTAAGGTTATCTAGAGGCTGGTTGTCCAGTGATATATATTTTGACAAAATCAGGGGTACCTTTATGACTTGCATTTCAGCATAACATCCACACAGAGCTCCGGGGGGCTGCTACTGCAAGGTAGTAGCAGTTCATTCTGAGAGGGTGTTCCCCACCCTCCTTTTCCTTCTTATAGGTCCCCCACTTCTTGGCATGTCTTCATCTTAATCTTTTTATCCACCTTTCTTCTACCTCCATAATTCACCTTTTCACTGCCTTTCTGGCTTCTGCCATCTCAGCCAAGGTAGTTTCTTAGACTCCCGTGTGATTGTTTTCCCTGAAAGCTTCAGCACATCCTTTTCTGACCTCCTGGACCCATGCAGGCCCACCTGCCCCAGTGCCCTGTGCTCCCTTCATAGCACTGACCACACTCCAGAGTTAAAGTTACATTTGTGTGCTCACTTGCTTCATGGGTGTCTCACCCATTAGATCACAAGTTTCAAAGAGCTGGGACTGAGACTGTCTTTCTCATCATCCTGAACACATAGAAAAGTATCTGTCACATAGTAGGTGGCCCATGAATGTGTTGAATAAAAAATATGGCATTTCAGCTCCAAGACATGGAATCCAAGTCCCTCAGGGTGGGACAGGAGCTGTCACACTTGGTGCTGGAGGAAATGGGAGCCTAGGGGAGGGTGTGTTGGCTTGTGAGGTGCAGGAGGCCGGGTGTGTGGCTGTGAGGGGGAAGGTGTGAAGCAGTTGAATCAGTCCCTGGCCTCTTTCCTTCCCCACTCACTGCTCTGTGAATTTTCCTTTCCCTGGGATGGTCAGCAGAGGCTTTGGACAGATGCTTCTGCAGAGATGAATGGCCTGGCTTTTTTGCTAGCCTATGTTGGCTGCTCCAACTATCTCCTGACCTGAGCTCAGTTAATAATTAAGGAAGCTGAAGAACTCTCCTTGAGGTGGAGCCTTGAGTCCAGCAGTTCTTAATCAAAAGTAATCTTGCCCCCCAGAACATTTGGCAATTTTTGATTGTTGCATCTGGAGAAGTACTAGTGGCCTCTAATGGGTAGAGGCCAGGAATGCAGCTAAGGCACACACAGGAGAGCCCCAACCACACAGAACTGTCTGTCCACAGGTGCTGGCAGTGCTGCAGTGGAGGAAGCCCTGCCTAGGCCAGCCCTGCTCTAACCAGCAGGTGCTGCTGACAGCCTCTGGAGCAGGTGTTCCCCAGAGACCCTTTGCTTCTGAAAGGACCATGGAATCAACATCTGCCTTACTCCCAGCCCCAACACTCTCAGCCTCCCCACTCAATCATAGGCAATTCAGCCTCCCAGGTTACAGCTGCTCTGTGAAGAGGGTGCACAGACAGGGAGAATGTTTTCCATGGAGCCCTGGGGAACCCTGTTAGAGACCTGTCTCTGGGGCTGGGGGCTGGGCCCTGCCTGCATAGCCTCAGCTCAGGGGACCCATGGGGCCCCTTTCCTCCTGCTTGCTCTACCCCCATCTTTCTCTCCAATCCTCCTCCCACCCCACCTTGCAGCATCTCCCCCAATCCCCTGGAGATTAATGTGATAATTACCATGTGTGCCTGTTTACGCAGGGAGTGGGTGAGCTTGCCACCCCCATCAGTCAGGCTCCCAAAGGAACACATTCCCACAATGTCAGGACTGTTACCCACTGAGCACTCCTGTGCAGGTGGGCTGCCGCCCCCGAACAGCTTTCTCTGTCTGTCATCACCCTCGTCGTGCGCACATGTGCATGTGTGTGTCACTCAGGGGATCGGCAGGTGAGGAAGATGGAGAGCAGCCAGAGTGCCAGTCTAGGGAAGGGCTGGGTGGGGAGGGTGTTGGGAAATGGGAGGAGCATCAGTGCCCCATGTAAGAGGACACTGACCAAAGAGAAGCGCTCTCCTGTGATGCCTGACTGATAGTAGGTGTTGCATGAGTGGTGTGGGATGGAGGGGCTGGAGTTTTCTGGGCAGCATTCTTTGCAGGGAGGGCCCTGGTTTCCCTTAGCTGCTCCACAATAGAGGTCTGGGCTGTGAACGTTCTCCTGGGGCCAGGATCTTGATTGGAGTACTTAGCATGGATGTCCCGTGTTCCTGAAGGAAGAGTCGCTGGGGAAAATAGAGTGCAAGTCTTACATGAAAGGAGCTTGCAAGAATTGCCACTCTGTCACGGAAGCCGGGGGGGATGCTGTAGAGAGAGAATGAGTGATTCTCCCTCTCACAGGCAACCCTCCTCTCTTGCACCTCCTGCTGAGACAGACACGTGCACACCATGAGAGAGAAAACAGTCACAACTCCTCTGTTGAACTGGCAGCTTCACCCTGACTTCCACTTCATGTGCTTTCTGGGTACTTGCTGCCTTGAGTTGTCGGTTGCTGCTGCTTTAATCTCAAAGGACACTTGAGTCGTTGTCTCTCCTACACTGGGCAATTTTGTTTTAATAATGATGAATCAGAAGGAGATTGAAGCCCCAACTGGCATCAGAAAGAACCGTGCCATTTTGTAAAGGGGAAGCATGCATTCCTTTGCTAGCCTGCTTCCTGTCGAGGTGTGTCCCTTTGTCCTACTGGGTGTGTCACTGACCCATGGACAAACATGCAAGGGGAGTGGAAGCCAGTTGGCCAGGAAGAAAGAAACAGGAGGGAGAGGAGCAAGGTGTGGAGAGGGTGGGGCAAGCCTATTAAAAGGCATGTGAATAACCTACAGGAGCTGTCAAGCTGCTTTCTCCAGAAGAACCTTTTAAGCTGTCAGTCATCTTCAAGAACCCCCAGGGCCTTGCTGGTGCTGGTGTCTTCCCAGCTATGCTTTTTCTCCTTCTAGTTCCCATCCTCCTCTTTTTTCATCCAGCAGGCCCCACTGTGGTGGATAATGTTTGCAGCAATTCAGAGAAATCTCCACAGATTGCGAGAGGGCTATCAGAATGAATTGTATCAGTGTATTTTTAACAAAAGAATCTTCATATTAGAATTGTGGACGTTTTTTGATCAGTCGACCATCTATGCATGCCAAACCCTTTGTTAGGTGCCAGATACAGAAATGAGCAGACAGTTAAGGTTTCTGCCTGAATATAGGTTGAAGCAACACCAAAACATACTCACAAAATGCTGAATCAAACGACACTGCTCGTCATTGGTTTTTTATAGAATTGAGAAACACATTCCAGATTCTGACCCACTGTAGTTCCTACATTTCATAGACTATATTCTTTGATGTGTTACTAGATTTTCTCTGAAAATGAGGGTTTCACTATGATCAAAAGTGTTTATGAAATGATGGAATAAACAAGGTAAATAATGTTCTTTTTTTGTGGATCTTCTCACAGGCTCAGAAGAAAATATAATCTGCTGTGTTTCCCAAATTTCTTTGGTTACAGAAGCCCCTTTTCCACAAAATACATTAACTTCTTACAGATCTTTAGCAATGAGAACAATGCAATTTTGGACATCCTCTTTACAGCATCCCTGGCAAGTAGTCAACCAAGTGAAATTGCTCTGAGCCACCCTCAAACTGTAGCTCAATTATTTAAGAACAAAATTATCTTAAAAGTCACAATTTCATCATTGCTATTGCTGATACCTGCTGATGTTTGTTGGCAACAAAGTCCTATCTGGGTGCTGGGTGTAGACTCAGTTTTTGTTGCCAAGGAATGTTGGGGTGCTGGGGGGTTTGGCCACTGGCTAAGCCATAGAGTGAATAAACCCCGTTAATCTGGAGCTCTACTGGTGAACAAGAGCTAGCCAGCCTTACAGAAGGACTGATTTGTAATCACGAATAAACACAGAGCTAGCTATACAAATATCATTGCAATTCATTTTTCAGCTCGTAGGGAAGGTCCATGTCTTAACAATCTCAGAGAAAACGGCTTCCTACCTCTCTTAAAACCCTCAACAACTCTTGGCATCCAGTTCCTTTGGATCTTTCTACTAATACTCAGGAACAGTTTTCTCTGACGTCTGGCCCACATCTTCCCTGATTGTATTTAACTGACCAGACTTGATTGAACCAAAGAGCTCCATCTTACACACTGAAATTGGCAGGTCCCTGCATCTGTCCCTTCCCATTCAGAAAGTGTTTTCTTGTTTATTTTTAACTTTTATTCTGCTTCAATTGCAATTATCTCTCTCTGAATAGTGTAGGGGCAAAACAAAAGACACAAGTTTGGTGAAAGGAGATTGCCTTAGAAGCTGTTTTAGTGGGGTGATTCCTCAAATACCCCAAAACAGAAATAGCATTCAACCCTGCAATCCCATTACTGGGTTTGCTTACAACCCAAAGGAATATAAATCATTCTGTTATAAAAACACATGCATGCATATGCTCATTGCAGCACTATTCATGATAGCAAAGACATGGAATCAACCTAAATGCCCATCAATGACAGAATGGTTAAAGAAAATGCAATACATATACACCGTGGAATACTATGTAGCCTTAAAAAATGAGAACATGTTCTTTGCAGGAACATGGATGAAGCTGGAGGCCATTATCCTTAGCAAACCAACATAGGAACAGATGACCAAATACTGCATGTTCTCACTTATAAGTGGGGGCTAAATGATGAGAACACATGGACACATAGAGAGGAACAACACACTGGAGTCTTTTGGAGGGTGAGGGAAGGAAGAGGATCAAGAAAAAAGCAGCTATTGGGTACTAGGCTTAATATGTGGGTGACGAAATAATCTGTACAACAAACGCCTGTGACATGAATTTACCTATATAACAAACCTGCACATGTACCCCTGAACTTAAAAGTTAAGCTGTTTTTAATGGATGAATCAACTATACAGTGATAGCTTCCATGACTGGTAAGAGGCTATATTCTGCAGACTGGAATATTTGAATGGGAGACAGAAATGAGATAATTTGGAAGAAAATAAGAGAATGTCACAGAAGTCCACAGGAAGCACGAGGACAAGGAATCAAAATATGTTTTCAGAATTTAGTAGTGAGAGGGGGAAAAGGTAGATTGGAGGCACAAGAAATACTTTGCTATAGAAATTGAGTTCTGGTCTTAATTTTACTAATTTAGCTTGTGAGTTTTAGGCATGACATTTGACTTTGGCCTTGTTTTTCCAGTGAAGTAGAGATAAAATATCTGTTGTAAGTTGCAAATGGGTCTTAGAGTTTGTGTGTGAGAGAGTGGAGTGGGGGTTGAAGGGATTTCAAAGCCCTGCATATGTGAAATGCAATTCAGGAAGACTATTTGGAAAGACTTGGAGGTGCTGTCAGGGGACGAAGAGTCAAAGGGAAGACTGAGAACCCTTAGTTGAGTGGTACAGCTTTTGGAGAGACTCCCAAGCTCTATTTCAAGGTTCTAATGAGACATCCTGCTAAGAATTGCTTCTTTTGTTTAAGTCATGAGATAAAATTCTTCCTCAATCCCTGACCATTCAAGGGTCTTGCATCCGATTCATGATTCGAGAATCCAGAATATGGATTTGCAGGCATTTTTTAATTCACTGAGTGTTAACATTAGAGTGCAAGTGATCACTCTTCAAATCTAGATTTATTCCTTGTTCTGGCCAGAGCCTTGCTGGGGCCAGGCCTGGGCCAGCTCTGTACTACTGTACTATGATGGAAGAAAGCAAGCTGAGCCTGGGTCAGGGGCTGAACAAGACGCAGAAGACCCTAAAATGTCTTCCAAATAACCCTGTCAAGGCCTTTGCTAGCATCCGTGGAATAGATTGGGCACAGTCTGCCTTTGTCTTTTTGAGAATTTGCCCAATTTTGTGTGCAGAGGCTCAGAACCCACATTACCAAATGCTATAAAACCAGTGGTTGTTTGCATTACCTTGGAAAAGTATCTGACCTTTCTGTATTGTCTTCTCATGTGCTAAGCGAGAGTGTGAGAATATTCCAACTCAGTATATTATGGTGTGGCTGATGCTATGTTCTTCATTATGTACATGGGAAATTGTGAGCTAACTCACGGTAATACCAAATTGGGAATGGAGTAAGGCAATATTTAACTGTATTGCATTGTGGTTGTTACATCACCCTCTGTGAAGTTGCACGAATGTAAGCTTTACTTATGGAAGATGGCTTTAAGTATTAAGGAACCATTTTTCTTTCTTTCAGACCAATGATGCCTTAGGAGCCACCTGGAATTGGCTGTACTTCATTCCCCTCATCATCATTGGATCCTTCTTTGTTCTCAACCTAGTCCTGGGAGTGCTTTCTGGGTGAGCCAGTTGTTTCTCTCTTCTTAACTCATTTGCTGACTGCTAACTGTAAACTAATGCCTCCTGACTCATGGCAGATTCATTCATTTAACCTTCATTTAGAAGACACTTACCGAGCAGTTCCTCTGTGCCAAATGCTTTCTAGATGCTGGGAATGCAGTGCAGTAGTGAACCATCGTTCTAATAATCTTGATTATTCTCAGGAACTAAAAAGTCTTGACATCAGGCACAACACTGAACACAGTATGTAGTGAGAGTTCATTTATTCATCCACACTTTCATTCAGTAACTCAGCAGTCAGAGACCTATGTCAAACACTGTGCTGGTTGTTAGGGAAATAAAATTGAATTAGACACAGGCTGTCCCTCAAAAGTTTCTTACTCTGTAGTGTATTGGGCATCAAGTCTCATATTTGTGGCTTGAATTAGTTTATACAAATCTGCAACTATTTGGGGTCCAATACCATGGTAAGCATCGCCAGGAGCACACAAAGTATAAGGTGTGGGTCCTCTCCTTAGGAAACATGTTTTGCCAAGAAGATGATACACATGAAATGGAGAATAGGAGTTCTTTTACTGACTTATACAAGATATAATCATTTGTTTTGAGGAAAGGACAAATCTATGTAATCTGAAGTCATCAGGGATAGTTTCATGAAGGATTGGGATTTTGCTTGGGTTATGAAATATGTAGTAGGATTACATAGACTATATGGGAGTGAACATTTCAGGAAGGCGAACATCACACCATAAGCAAAGATGAAAAAATCGGACTTGTCATGGAGTATGAAGAAATTATAATGTAACATCTAAGGATAGCTGAGACGGGGATATATTTTAGAGATTCTTATATTTTTCTAAGGAAAACTGAACTTAATTTTTTGTCAGAGTGGCATACGTTCTTCAAATGAAAATTTATAAGGTGGCACTTCTGTTTAAACATGGCAGATTGAACTAAGTTGGTCATTTCTTGAAACTCCACTAACACAGAAAATAAATTTTAAGAAGGGCACTAGGACAAAGAGAACAAGAGGAATGACAAGAGATGAAAGATGTCAACAACATTTTTGAACATAGAAAAAATTGGCAACAGACAGTGATAGGAAAGCTGAAGTTTAATTGTTTAGGGAATACCAGTAAAAAAAGCAAACTGATTGTTCTTCGGAGTCCTAGAAAGGCTCAGGAATTGGAGACACCAGGTAGGTCTGAGAGCTGGGGTAGGTGTGGTGCTAAAAACAAAAAGATTGATGCAAAGTCCTTGTAAAGAACATTAGACTCCCTGCCCCAGCCCACTATAACCTCCAGGCAATGCTGACATATATCTGCTTCACCCAACTCCCATCCTAGCAAAAGTTAAGAGACTTAATCTCTGTAGATGTGGAATCAGAGAAGCTTGGAATTGTACCATCAGATACACCTGAGGGTAGTGTTGATATGTTGGTACTGAAAACAGGAGGGCTAAATGAAAGTCTACAAATTGAATGTGCATAGTCCAGCCCACTTCTCCTGCTTGACTCTTAAAAACATAGCAGTCTGGTAGGAGTTGAGAGGATTCCTCTTTTGGGAAACTGTCTGAAGAGAAGGGACAAATTTATATGGATATTTGGGGGAGACCAGAGAAACAGATTCCTACCTCGTCACCTTCGGTGAGACTCACTGTATTAATTACCTATGGCTGCTTTCAACTAATTACCATAGCTCTGCGGCTTAAAACTGTGAAAGAAACTTCATTCTCTTATAGTTCTGAAGGGTAGAGGCCCAAAATCTGGCAGGGCCGTTGATATAGTTTGGCTGTGTCCCCACCCAAATCTCATCTTGAATTATAGCTCCCACAATTCCCAGGAGGGGCCTGGTGGGAGGTAATTGAATCATGGAGGTGGGTCTTTCCTGTGCTGTTCTCATGATTGTCACGAGACCTGATGATTTTATAAAAGGGAGTTTCCCTGCACAAGCTCTCTTCTCTTGTCTGCTGCCAAGTTAGATTTGCCTTTCACCTTCTGCCATGATTGTGAGGCTTCCCCAGCCATGTGGAACTGTGAGTCCATGAAACGTCTTTCTTTTGTAAATGTCTCAGTCTTGCGTATGTCTTTATTAGCAGCATGAAAATGGACTAATACAGCTGTGCTCCCTCCAATGGCTCTAAAAGAGAATTGATTTTCTTCCTCTTCCAGCTTCTGGCAGCCCCAGGCATTCCTTGGCTTATAGCCACGTCACTGTAGTCTCTGCCTCTGTGATCATATTGCCTCTTCTTCAATGTCTGTGCAGTTTTATAAAGCCACTTGTCATTGGATTTAGGGTCATTCTGATAAGCCAGGGTGATCTCTTATTTGAACATCCTTAACTTAATAATCTGCAAAGATTATTTTTCCAAATAAAGTAACATTCACATGTTCCAGGACTTAGGATGTGAACAAATCTTTTGGGGGGCTCCCAGTCATCCCATTACATTCACCATTCCACAAGCTCCAAGCTTGCATACAGAGTTGCCAATGAGCTTTTGTGCCATGCTTTTAAATATGAACACACACCTAGGGATCATCAGCATTTGAGGAAGATGCCCAACACGAAAGAACAAAAAACAAAATCATGAATTATAAAAAGGTAATTGAGGGAATATGAACAATGCAGGGAGTAGAAGACAACTTTAAAAGCTGTATTTGCTATTAGAGATAGAAGAGAAACCATTTCATTTACAGAATAACAGGCCAATAAATTTAAAAAGAAATTTAAAGGTTAAGGGCTCTTGGAGATTAATGTAAAATGTACATTCATTTTACAAAGTAATATATATATACTTATATATATTTACATTAAATATAAAAATGAAATAATGTAAAAATATAAGAATGTAATAAAAATATAAAGATAATAAATGTTTGGAATATACAATTGATGAAATTACCTACAAAACAGAACAGCAAAATAGGATTGATCCAGCTTTTAACTATAATAGGAGTTCTATAAAAAGAACAGAGAAATGGAAAGGAAGAAATTAACAAAAATCTAAGAAATGTTCCCAGAACCAAAAGACTCACATTGCCAGATTAAAAGATGTGTTGAGACAGATGCAAGGATGTTCTTTCCAGCATTATTTCATGGTAGTGGGGAGTTGGAGGCAACTTGGATGTCCATAACTGGGAAATTATATAGGTAAAATATTGGATGTATACCATGGCATAGTATGTAGCAGTATGTACTGTGGCATCCTATGTAACACAGAGCAACAAATACTGTGTACACATGAAACATAAGATATCTTAAGAACAGATTGTAGTGAAAACAAGAATCACTGTGATATGATACCATTTACATAAAACTACATGCACACAAAATATACAGTTTGTGAAAATACATTCAAATCAAAGGCACATTTTGAATATATTATAATTTTTTTAATTTTTATTTTACTTTAATGATTTTTATAGCAGGGTGATAGAAGGTAGGTATGGAGGTAAAAGAGAACAAATGAGTTTAATTAGTAATGAAATACACACTGAAAACTCAGCATGACTAATGGAAAGTGAGCACCCCAAGGTGAATCATCATGAAATTTCAGAACATCAGATTAAAAAGTATTCTGAAAGTGCCTGGTAATTAGGAAGGAGATAGAATTTATATACAAAGAAATAGGAATCAGGATAGCTTTGGGCTTCTCAATGGCAACACTGAAAGTTAGTAACAAATAGATAAGCTCTTAAAACTTTCATAAGGAAAATAATTTCCAAGATAGAATTCTATACCTAGCTCGAATACTAATTGTTTTTTAGGATGGAATCACAATATTTTTAGATATCCATTTTGAAAAAGTTACTGGTGAATGTGAGTCACTAAAAATAAGGAAGTAATTGAAGAAAGAAAGGAAGTAATTGAAGAATGTGATACTCACGGAAACAAGGGATTCGACGGAGGAGAGAAGGAAGAGGAATTGATTCCCAGGGTGATGAAGGGAAGTCTAGGATGACAGAAGCCTAGAGAGAATCAAGCAGTATCAAGATTTGAGTAGGGTGACAGAGGCCTCTAAAAATGCTATCTGTAAGAAAAAAATAAAACTAATGTATTCCCCAAAGTGTGTTATTATTTTCAAAAGGGCTTATGGTTTTGCCAAAACTATATATAGTCATGTGCTACATAATGACATTTCAGTCAATGACTGATGTATATGCAACAGTGGTCCCATAAGATTTAGTGGAGCTGAAAAATTCCTGTGGCTTAGTGACATCATAGTCATCTTAACATCATAGTGCAATGCATTACTCACATGGTTGTGGTGATGCTGGTGTAAAAAAACCTGAATTATGAATCATATAACAGTAGAACATATACAATTATGTACAGTATATAGTACTCGACAGTAAATGACTATGTTACTGATTTATGTATTTACTTTTAATTGTTATTTTACAATTTATTCCTACTTATTTTTTAAAAAGTTATCTGTAAAACAGTCTCAGGCAAGTTCTTCAGGAGGTATTCCAGAGGAAGGCATTGTCATCATAGGAGATGACAGCTCCCTGTGTGTTATTGCTCCTGAAGACCTTCCAGTGGGACAAGATATGGAGGTGGAAGACAGTGATATTGATGATCCTGACCCTGTGCAGGCCTAGGCTAGTGTGTGTGTTTGTGTCTTAGCTTTTAACAAAAGAATTTAAAAAGTAAAAAATAAAAATAAAAAGTTATAGAATAAGGATGTAAGGAAATAAAATATATTTGTACAGCTGTACAATGTGTGTTTTAAGCTACGCATTATTGCCAAAGAGTCTAAGTTAAATTTTTCTGAGTTTATAAGGTAAAGTTACAGTATGTGAAGATTAATTTATTGAAATAAAAATATTTTTAATAAATTTAGTGTAGCTTAAGTGTCCAGTGTTGATAAAGTCTATAGTGCCATACAGTAATGTCCTAGGCCTTCACATTCACTCACCACTCACTTTCTGACTCACCCAGAGCAACTTCCTGCAAACTCCATTCATGGTAAGTGCCCTATACGGTGTATCATTTAAAAAAATCTTTTATGCCATATTTTTACTATCCCTTTTCTATGTTTAGATATATTTAGATGTACAAATACTTAATGTTGTGTTATAATTGCCCATAGTATTTAGTATAGTAACATGCTGTATAGGTTTACAGCCTAGGAGCAATAGGTTACAGCATATAGCCTAGGTATGTAGTTGGCTATACCATCTAAGTCTGTGTAAGTACACATTCTGGTGTTCACACAACAACAACATTGCCTAGCAATGCATTTCTCAGAATGTATCTCTTTTGTTAAGTGATACATGACTGTATGAATATATATGTATGTATTTGTATACACACACATACACAAACACTCTAAGCATTTAATTCCATGAAATATGAAATTGTTACCAGTAAGAAATATAAGCATAGTAAGTAGGTTCTCTATTCAGCTCAGTTGTCAACCAAATTTATGTTGCTGATGCCGAATTTTGAGATAGCCCCTTACAGTGCTGTGATTATCTTAAGTGGTTGGAGGAGGCTGAATATGGGGAGGGGAAGGAGATGTCAAAGACTGAAATCTTAGGTTCCACAGTAAGGAAGTATTTAGGCAATATCTAAAATGGAAAGATAAAGACATTTCAGTTTTTAAGTGTAATATTTAGAAATTTGGAAATGAATACCAGAAGAAACAGGTAAAAGAGTTGAAAGTGGTTGCCTCTGGGGAGTGAGATTCAGGGGTTAGGAGAGGTAAAGCAGAGGGCTGCCAGTTTTTCATTAGAAGTCTTTCAAAATTATTTGACTTTTTCAATTCTACATGTGTTACTTTGAAAAAATAGAAATTAAATTTTAAAGTAAAAATATTGCACACACAAAAGTGTAGGACGAAAGGCGTATATAAGAATATTCATCTAACATCCGTGGGGGAAGGATTGGCATGGAGAGAGACCATATTCAGTAGGATTAAGTAGGAAACAACCATAGTAATCCAACTACATGGTACTAAGAGCCTGTGGTGGTAATTTGTGAGATGGATATGAGGGAAAAACTGAAGACACCGTAAAGAAGAACTTTAATAATTGTTTTGAATGGAGAGTCTTAAGACATAAGAGATTTCTTCTATATTTACTCATTCAGTGAGTGTTTGTTGGCATTCTTTGTTTGTGCCCAAGCACTGCTAGACGTTACTGTCTCCAGCCAGCCAGTACCTACAACTCCAATGTGCACCCTCCGTAACTCTGGCCCCCAGAGAAGCCTGACCACAGGCTCTCCTCTTGTATTTCTACTGAGAGGATAATGTCATGTTTGTGTAATCTTATCTGATATTCTTTGTCCTAAGTGTGTATATATTTTAGTTTGGAAAATTAAAGACAGATTCTTACTATATATTTGGGGAGAAAAGTAGATGCTGTGCTAACAAAAGCCACTGGTGTTCTGGATGAGGCTCCAGTATAGGTTCGAGTTGTGTTTTAACAGAGCTGGAAATGGAACAGAACACTACCCTACCGGACAGTGCCTTGTGTCTGACCACATGGACTCTCTTTGGTTTGGAATCACATCTTTTCATTCTCTTACATCTTTCTCTGCATGGGAAACAGTTGTACATTGGAAGAGGCATGGGCGTTAGCATCTGACATTCACGGATGAGAAGCCTAACCCTGTAAGAAACCACTTATTAGCATTGCAAATTTGGATAAGTTACTCTGAGCCTGCTTCCTCCTCTGTAAAATGGGATAGCAATAGCTCTCTCATATACAAAACCCTAGCCTAGGGTCTGGCATGGAGTAGCCCTTAGCTCTTATTAGCTGCCTATATCCTTCGATAATATTAACATACATTTTCTCAGCCTCTTAAGTCCAGGTGGCATCACCTGCTTAACGGCCTGTGGATGTTCGATTGAGCCAGCTGTGGGGCCATGGGCTCCTCTGGGAGATGGCCTGCACAGATTATATGTCATGGAACTGGGATGGCAGATGCCTTCTTAGCACTTCTGGAGAAGCCTAGGAAGTGACAGTGGCAGCTGGGAACAGCTGGTATGAATAAATTTTGACATTTAAAGGAGTGTTCACAATAGGGGCGTTATAGGCTGGGACTGAAATCATTCTGACCTGGTTTATTTTTCTCATTCTGAAGCTCAGCACAGTTTGGGGTGGGCTTTATTGGTGTCTGCAGGGGGTTCAGCAGCAGCCAGTCCTGTGTACAGGAGGGGCCATGGGTTCTCACTTCTGCTTGGTTGTCTCTCACATGCCTTTGGAAAGATTGTAAGCTTTCTCCTTAGAGTGGGGGTTTAGTTGGGATTTAATTCAGAAGCAGCCTGGGAAATAGCTTGGAAACCTAGGGAGCAGGTTTCTTGTGACCTGCAGGCAGCTGAATGTTATGTACCAAGGCTGTTCCCAGAGCAGAGAGAGACAGAAATTAAAGGGGGAACACACATGGCTCCCAGGTTGGGCAAGTGAGGGAGAGAGTCCACGTGAGAGGGGGCAGGCCGCATCCACTGGTGCTTAGGTAACCCGGGATGCCAAGTGTGGAAATGACTGAGGCACCTGCCTCTGGGGCACAGGCATTGGTGGGAGGAAGGCTGTGAGGCATGTTTGTTGGCTCATATTTAAAGAGGAAGTATGGATGGAAGCATTGTAGCATTTTTACTTGTCTCAAAGGAAATGGGATTTGATGAAAACCATTAGCTTAGGCATGAAGAGAAGCAGAGCTTCCCGTCTCCATGGAAACAAAGCAGGGCTGCATAAGCACATCCTGAAATGCCGTCAGGGGCTACAGGGCAGAGGCTAACACAAACAGAAATGACCCTGAGCCATCCCACTGTCTCCATCCATTGTTCCCTGGGCTTCTGGATAGGGGAAGGTAAATATGGGGAAGCAGTTGAGCTGTCTCAAAACCAGAGCAGGGGCAGTCAGACCAGAGACTGCATCCATATATGTGTGGGGAGCAATGTGAGCTCTCTTGTGTAAAGCATGCCATAGTTTTCAAAGCACCTTTGCTTCTGTGATCACATTTGTTCTTTGCAGTGACTCCATGCAGTAGGTGGACAGTATCTTTATTTGGAAATGAGAAGAGGGAGGTTTGGTTAATCTCCAACTAGTTACTGGCAGAGGTGGGGCCAGAGGTTACAATTTCTCAACTTCTAGTTAGTGCTTATTTTAGTGTACACTACATAGCCTCTATTCAGGGATACTGACACCTGAGGTGGCATACCGAGAGATATGCTGCCAGTGGTAAGCCTGGAATATCATCTTGACCATATAGATTTGCTGCAAGTTTTAATGTGTATGTGCATTGATGTATACACTTATTCACACACACTGATGTTCACGTATACAATATGACCCGGTATGTGTACAGGGCAGAAGATGCCAAGACCTACTGTCAAGGTCCTGTTGCCCTAAGACTAATGAGAAGTGGTGAAGTGTCCATAGTAGAGGAGGAATTCTTCTGGTTGCATCTCATGAATGCATAGAGTGGCTCCCACGACAAGCAAAACTACAGCTGTCTGCCTTGCTAGCAACTCATGTGCAAGCTGATTCTGTGCGATTCAGCAAGTGTTTATTGAGTGTCTACTATGCAAAAGATACCTGGCTAGACATTTAGAATACAAAGATGGGTAAAATAAGGAGATTGTACACTAATTATGGAAATATTTCAAAAATACATGTAATGGGACTCTAAGTTCAAATAGTCCAGAATGCTAGTCCCTCCCCAAAGCTGATTTTTTTTTGAGATTCATATATGCAGGTCACTAATTTTGAGTTCCTACTATCTTGCAAGGCGTTGTTGAGGATAAAAAGATAAATGAGACCTAGGTCTGGGACACAGTGGGCATATTAACAACTATAACTTCAGTGTTAAACCTTGCATCTCCTGTTGGATGTGCCATTGCATCTTAGGAGGTGGTTCCTGAGTGTTTCCCATGCCTGACCTGAGACAGGAATGGCTGCTGGTCTTAAGAAGGAAATTATTCATGCCCAGCTCAGTGTTCCAGATGAGATCTCTGAGGGGAGTTGGTGGGTATTAGTTTGACGTATATCTGCTCCTCCCAAGGCTGGCTGACATTGAAGGTGACTGGCTAAGATAAGGGAGAGTAATTCTGCTGGGATTCTAACACTGGAATCAACCAGTAGAAAGTCAATGACTGACTCACACAACAGTTACTAAGTACTTGTCGTATGTGACTCACTGCTAGGGGCTAGGGATACCAGGTCAAACAAGGACAGAGAGCTGCTACCCCTCAAGGGGTTTGAGTCTAGGAAGAGATAGCAACAGGAGGGCATTTAAATTAGAAGGGGCAAGGATCAGGTAAGGCCAACTGAAGCAGGTGACAGTGGTATGTGCCTTTGAAGAGCCAGTGATAGTTTGCGAGCACAAGGGAGAAGCACATTCTAGCATGGAGGCACAGGCAAAGGCTCATCGAGAAGGGCTTCTTGGGCTAAGCTGGTAAGTTTAAGCTTGATCCTGTAAGCTTGTGGGAGGTTTTAGATTGTTAGATAAGAAGATGGCTAGATTTGCATTTGAAGATGATCACCCTGGAGAAGGTACATAGAGAAGCAAGACTGGAAGCAAACAGAGGAGCAGCAGTTCAGGGGAGAAGCAGAGAAGCAGCGGGGCTGAAGTACAGTGGTGGGGACGGAAAGGACAGGACAGCTCCAGGAGGTGTTGGGGGCTGGGTGTTGGATCTGCAGGACTCAGGACTGTGTGGGTATGTCTGAGTGGGTTTGGTGTGGAAATCAGAGGGAAGTCTTCTGGATTGCTTTTAGGTTTCTGAATTGAGACTGTAGGTGGCTGGGGGAGAACACAGGCCAAAGCGTAGGTCTTAAGGGAAAATGGGCAGGTTTTGGACCTGTTGAGTATGGGAAAGCGTAACACACTTCGTGGCTTTTGGCCAGTTCACAGGAGTAGAGTAGGGTTTAAGTTGTTTTTATTGTAAGCTATAATTTTTTGAGACTGTGCTACCCATCAAGCATTGTGCCAATCACATGACACATATTGTCTCATTTAATCCTCACAGTGACCATATGAGGAAGTGCTAACTTCCTTTTATAAATAGAGATACTGTGGGATGCTTGGTAATTTGCCAAAGTAAACAAAGCTCATGAGCAGTAGATTCAGAATTTGGACCGAGATCTACTAGGCACAAACACCTATGCTTTTAAGCAGATCGTCCAGATAGTTTAAATGTCCTTTATGGAAGGAAATTATCTGTCATCTAGTACAGCAGAACTTAATGAAAATGAACAGGTCCTCCATGACGGCCATGGCACATGGAACTTCCCAGTCCTGTGGACAGAAATTTCCGGTATGATACCCTGCTATGATGACCAGAGTCGGGTGTTCATAATTCCTACACTGACGAGAAGGACTTTTCCTGGGTGAGTTGTGTGACCATGGGGGTCACATAAAAAGCTTATGGGAGCTTGCTGAGAGAATCTGCATTTCCCCAAGACACTGCTTAGTGTATCAGTTGTGAAAATTGTATCCTAGGGTGAGATAAAAATTATTTGAGGAAGACAAGACTCTAAATGTTGTTTGTGCCTGCCTCCTTGTTACAGTGGAGGAAACTCGGCTGGAGAGTGAAATGACTTGCTCAGTTTGTAGACAGCTATTTAGTGTTAGACCTTGGCTAGAAGCTAGCTGCCCTGGCTCCCTGTCTGGGGTGCTTTTTCCTCCGTGCCCTATGTATAGCCTAGTAGTAAAATACAGACTCTTTAGACAGTCTAGCTGGGTTTGAGTTCTGTTCCTATCACTTGCCAGCTATGACAATGATGTTAGGTAAATTATTTCACTTTTCTATACCTTCAGTTACCCAATTGTGAATAAGGATATTGGTGTTTGTCATATAAGATTACTGGGGAAATGAAATCAGATAATACATGTTAAGTGTTTAATACCTGGGTGATAGTAACTACTTAAATGTTAGCTGTTAGTAGCAGATTTCTTCTCTCAAGAGCCTGGTTTACACTCAGTAGGTGGGGCTGGGAAAGAGCCATTCTTACCTACCAAGTACTCCCATTGAGTCAATTAGCATGAGCTCAGATGTTTTCAGATACCACTGGTAGAGCTGACCATCCATCACACCCTACAGGGAACAGCAAAGACAGACTGTGCCCTTGGGCCCCACATGAGGCCATCAACTTGGACACTCCACCATTTGAAGTTCGTTGGAGTACCTGGGCCTTTCTATTCTCTGCTCATGTGGTCTGGAGTAAGCCTCTAATTTTCTTTGTTAAATTCCTGCTCATCCCTCTCAGCTTGTTTTAACTTTGGCGTCTTTCACGAGATCTTTCCAGGTCTATACCCCCCACTCTCATTTTACAATTAGTGTTAAAATCTTTCTCCCACATGTTCCCATAGCACTATGTGCCTGTTATAGAATCTGTCACTCATAGTAACATCACGGAATTGTTATATAATTTAATACTACTAAAGATAAGATCTAATATTTATTGAAACCTTGTCATCTGCCCAATAGCATGCTAAATGCTTTATATACATTATTTCAATTAATTTTTGTAACAGCCTCATGAGTCAGGTACTGTTGTTAACCCCATTTTATAATTGACGAAATGGAGACTGAGAGTGGCTAAGAGTCTTGCCTAATGGTGCACAGTCTAATGAGGGGCAGAGCTCTCCTGCCTTCTCCTGGATGCACTATCTTCCTGTGCTTTGGAGTCACAGATGTCTCTGTCACTCATTAAGTTTTGTTTCTTCTGCTGAGGATGTCTTTCCATGTAGTTGGATCGCTCCTGATATCTTAGTGCCTTGTTTTTGTGTTCAAGAAATGATTGACGAATTGAAGGGAAACCGAGTAACATCAGGACCCTCTTAGGGGATGCCATGCCCCCCTATGACCTCCTGGAGGATAGTATTGCAGAGAACTGAGGAAGAGGCTGGCATCTTAAAAGTCAGGAGCATAATCACTGGTACTGGAGATCCTCGAAAAACCTCCAGAGAAGCTGTCTGCTTTCTGGAATGATGATCCCAGCTTACAAGCATTACAGACAAGTAATTATGACAGGTTGGACATTTTTACACTTGGCCATTGCTAATATATTTTTCTTCGAGTTAATTCCTCATACCCTTTGCCCATTTTCCCATAAATTGGCATATTTATCTTTTTCATATGAATTTAGATTATTTGCATAGTAAGGATATTAACCTTTTATATCATATGTGGTACATGTTTTTAGAATAATCACTTCTAAAGGATTGTTAAAGCTGTTATCCTATAGGCAACTGTGGGCAAATAAGGCTGTTGGAAGCAGAAAAAGACAAAACAGTTATTCTTTTTTACTTTAGAGCATTTGGTTTATAAAGCATTTCATGTGTTTGATTCTCACAATAATCCTAAGAAGTATATTAGTATTTTGCAAACAAGGAGATTGCAGCTCGAAGTGAGCAAGTGACATGCCCTAAATGACAAATGTAAGTGTGATTTTAGGACTCTCAGTCCAGTGCTCTTGTTACCCAAAGCAGTGCTTCCCCTATGGAGTGGACATTTGCAATGGGACCTTTGCTGCTTAGCTTCTACTCACAACAGAGATGTGATTTACACACATGCCACAGCACAACAACAAAGTGCTCTTTTGAGTTGATTAATTCAACAGATAGGTCGTGCCAAACACTGTTCTCTAGATGCTGGGGATTCAAAAATCCCTCCCTCCATGGAGCTTATATTTTTCTGTTGCACATGTAATCTATATTTTATGTAATATTACCCCCATTTTAGGACTTTATTATTAGGAAGAAGCACAATCAGCACCAACACCCTGAAATTGCCCTGTGTTGATAACGCTATGGGCTGTGAAATGTGAATGTGAAATGTAATGCAGCTGCTTTTGGGGGGAAAAAGGCTCTGATTTTCTTGTATTAATTAAAATTCTGTCTCCTTTCAAAAATTAATCTCTAGTGTCTCTTGCTGTTATCTACCTTGAGAAACAGAGGCAGTGTCAGGATAGGTGGTTCTGGGGGCTCAGCCAAGGTGAGAGCATCCTTGGCTGCAGAGGTATGGCGGGGGTGGAGAGGTGAAGTCATAGCTGGGAGAAGCCAAGAATCCTATCCAGAAAGGTTGCATGTGAGAGGCAGGGTGAAGGTGTTGAGGGAAAAGGAATAGAGAAATCAGTAAGTAGAACTATCAACATAAATAATCAAAACAAGGTACTGTTTTACAAGCATTTATCCTTTTTAAAGCGAACTGTTGACAGTTAGATTGGGACTTCATTAGGTGCCTTTTTGGATATGAAGACAATAACCAAATATAAAAATGCCTCCATTCTCTGTTGAATTTTTCACACATGAAATTTCTGGTTGACCAAGTTCTTAGATAACTGGAACATCCTTGTAGCTCCTCAGCCATGCTCTTAGTATAGGTAAATCTTCTATCACTCTGATACCTATATACCTATACACACACGCACACACACATATATATATACATACATACACATATATACATCTACACATACGTACATATCTGTATATATATACACCCATATATGCATACATACACACATACTTTCACCCATGTATATGATGTTTTCTATTCATGTGCAAACTCCAATCCATATACTCCAGGATTTGTCCCTTCATTTAGTACTTAAGGAACCCAGTAGATGATTGTACCATTCTCTGAATTCGCCTTGCACAGTGACTACATTTAAACTTATTTCAAGAATGTTCCATTTTAAACTCTAGTTTTGTTTTTCAGAGGAGGAGATAACTTTTACTTAGTAAAATATAACATGAAGTAACATTTAAGAAGATGGCTTTTTAGATAGATGACATAAGTTCTGGTGTTCTATTGCACAGTAGGTGATGATGGTTAACAGTAAGGCATTGTGTATTACAAAGTAGCTTGAAGAGAGGCTTTTAATTGTCCTCACCACAAAGAAATGATACATGCATGAAGTGATAGATATGCTAAATATCCTGATTTAATCATTAAACAACATATTTATGTATCAAAACATCAGATTGTACCCCATAAATATGTACAATTACAATGTGCCAATTAAAAAATAAAAATAAATGAAAAACATTTAAAAATATGGCTTTGCTAAGAGACAGACCTGGATTTAATGTTCCAATCTGCTACTAAGCTCCGAAGTGTACATATTCACTTAGATATCCCTTAGGTGTCTTAAGCTTAGGATGCCCCAAACGGAATTCATTATTTAACTTCCTTTCCTCATCACTAAACACACTCCCTATTCTTTCTATATTCTCTGGTTTTCTTTTACTCTTTCTGTGATTCTTTTATCACATTTGTTATCCAAGATAGAAACCTGAGTTAATCCTGGTATCTTCTCCTCACTTATTCTCTGGGCTTAATTGCTCATCAAGACCTACTGATTAAGTTTCATAAAACTATGTCCTGAACTATAGCAATTGTCTCTGTAAATGTTCTCCCTGCTGTAACGCATCCTGCTATTCACCAGAAAACAGTCTTTACAAACTAGACATTTAATTGTAGAATTTGTATACCTTAGTTATTTATAATGGGATCCCATTACCTAAATGATAGAATCACTTACGTATTCACTTAACCAGTTTTCAATAGATGTTGAGCCTCTGTGTGCCAGGCAGTATTCTAGATGCTGGGAATACAGCAGGGAACAAAACAAAAATCCCTGCCCTCATAAAACTTGCTTTCCCATATGGGGAGAGTCTAAGGACATATATTCTGATTTAGGAAAATGAAAAGACAAACCCTACTCTTGGAAAGGAATACTTCAAATTACAAAGATGTCTGCTTTCTCTACTTTAGTCTTTAATGTGATATTGATAAATATAAACAACGTTTTTACTAAATTATATTAAAATTTATCTGAAAATATAAATGTATAAGAGTAGCCAAGACATTTCCTTAAAGAACAATGAGGAACAGGAACTTTTTGTATAGGGAGCAAAATATATTCTAAAGCTACAATAATTGAAATGATGTGATATAGGAATTCAGGAACCAAATATATATTATATATTATATATTATAATTATATAATATAATTATATAATTATAATATATAATATATAATATTATATAATATATTATATAATATAATCATATAATTTATAATATATATTATATAATATAATTATATAATTATATTATATAATATTATAATATAATTATATAATATAATTATATAATTTATAATATATAATATTATATAATATAATTATATAATATAATTATATAATTTATAATATATAATATATAATATAATTATATAATATAATTATATAATTTATAATATATAATATATAATATAATTATATAATATAATTATATAATTTATAATATATAATATTATATAATATAATATAATTTATAATATATAATATTATATAATATAATTCTATAATTTATAACATATAATATATAATATAATTCTATAATTAATATATAATATAATTCTATAATTAATATATAATATAATTCTATAATTTATAATATATGATATAATTCTATAATTTATAATATATGATATATAATATATACACACACGACATATATTGTGTATATGTGTGTATATATATGAATTTACAGTATATATAAGTGTAAAGTGTCATTTCAAATCATTGAAGATGAATCAGTGAATTGTGTGAGTGGCTAGTTACTTGGCAGGACAAAAATTGAGTTGGAGCCCCATCTTATATCTTATATCAAAATAAATTGCAGGTGGAGCTAGTACATGCATTTTAAAAATTAAATCATAAAAGGATTCAAAGAAAACACAGACAATTTGAAAACTTCAAGGGAGAAGACCTTTCTAAGCATTATGCAAATCAATAAGCCATAAAGGAAATAATTGATACGTTTGAATTTGTAAAAATAAAAATACACTGACCACTATAATTTATTAATAACTTCCAAAAACAAACGAGTTAGTTTTGAATTTTAGATTGATTATATAGAGGATTCAGGAAGGTGATAAAAAGATGATTGATAAGTAATAAGATTGTAATAAAGCTCTAGTTCCAGGCAGAAAATGTAAAGTGAAAAATAGCCGAAGATTTTAAGTGGTAAAATAGGACATGACGAATGACTGGCTGTAAGCAGTAGGGAAGATCACCTAGTATATGATCCCAAGATTCAGTTGCAAATGTTTTGGAGAACTTTGGTTCCATTTACTGATATGAATAATAGAAGAAGAAAAAAAGTTCTTATTCTGAGAGAAAGGTTTGTTTAATTTTAGACATAGAAAGTTTGAAGTTCAAGAGGCCTGAACAAGTAGATAGGATCATCCAATATCTGTGTCTTAAGAAAAGAGGGAGGAAAAATATGATACACAATAGAGAAAATGGTACAAATATATAAGATTATCCATGGAAGGGAGGTAGAGAAGAAAAAACAGCCACAGATAGAGGTTTCTAGAAACACCATGTAAGAGACTATTAAGATTTTCAAAAGGACATACCAGAAACATCACATCATAGAGGATGAAGAAGTACAGGGTTTCAAAAAGGAATGAGAAGACCCCAAGTGCTGAATGAGTCATAGAGATCCAATACACAGTTGACTAAAAAATAGCTGTTGAAGCTGGCAATGTGGAGGACGTGTCTCTTTTTTTTTTTTTTTTACTTTGTTTTTTGAAATAATTATAGAATCAACAGGAAGTTGTAAAAAAAATTACAGAAAGGTCTTATGTGTTCTTCTCCCAGTTTCCCCCAGTGGTAACATCTTGCATAACTGTAGCACAATACCAAAACCAGAAAATTGACATTGGTGCAATCCATAGAGCTTCAGATTTCACCAGTTTCACATATACTCGTTTGTGTGTGTAGTTCCATGTAATTTTATCACATGTAAATTTGTGTAACCACTGCCACAATCAAGATACAGGTATCCTATCACCATAAGACCCCTTGTGCTACCCATTATAGCCACACCTACTATCCTCTACCCTCGCCAACGCATTCTTCTAATTTTGTCATTTCAAGAATGTTAAATAAATGGAATCATAGGATACAAAACTTTTTGAAATTGACCTTTCTTCACTTAGCATAGTTACCTTGAAGTCTATCCAGGTTTTCCATATATCAGTTGTTCATTCCTTTTTATTTCTGAATAGTATTCCATGGTATGGATATACCACGGTTTGTTTCCATGCACTCCTTGGAGGACATGTGAATTTTTTTCAGTTTGGGTTACTACAAGTAAGGCTGCTATGAAGAACATTTGTGTACAAGTTTTTGTGTGAACATAAATTTTCCTTTCTCTGGGAAAAAATGCTTAAGAGTGCAGTTGCTGGGCCATATGGTAAGTGCATGTTTAGTTTTATAAGAAACTGCCTACCTGTCTTCCAGAGTGGCTGTTCCATTTTACATTCTTGCTAGCAATGCATAAGACTTCTGGTTTTTCCATATTCTTACCTGTGGGCTTAAAAAAATAATATACAATGAACATTAATAAGTATCTTATTAATTAACAAATTTATCTTGAAGTTATAAGACAATAATGTAGACCCAGGCTGGGCATGGTGGCTCATGCCTGTAATCCCAGCACTTTGAGAGGTCGAGGCAGGAGGATTGCTTGAGCCCAGGAGTTTGAGACTAGCCTGGGCAACAAGGCGAGACTCAGTCTCTTAAAAAAAAAAATTAGCTGGGTGTGGTGGCATGTGCCTGTAGTCCCAGCTATTGAGGAGGCTGAAGCAGGAGGATCACTTGAACCCAGGAGGTCGAGGCTGCAGTGAGCTGTGTTTGTGCCAGTACATTCCAGCCTGGGCAACAAAGTGAGACCCTGTCTCAAACAAAATTATAATAAGGTAGACCAATGATTATTAAATCATGTTTTTAAAATTATGGACTAGTAAATTCTCAGGAAAAAAATAAACAACAAAACCAACATTGGTTGGGTAGAAAAGATGAATACAGAGTTAATAACTTTTAATTTTAGCAGTTAAAGACTTTAAAACAAATAGATTAATCACAAAAACTCAACTGCTAGCTTCACTCACCATCAATTCATTAAAGAAAAGGTCCAGATTAATGTTCTTTGTTTTGTAAGACCTCTCAAAGCTTTGCTGCAACCTACTTTTCTTTTCTTTTTTTTTATTATTATACTTTAGGTTTTAGGGTACATGTGCACAATGTGCAGGTTTGTTACATATGTATCCATGTGCCATGTTGTTTTGCTGCACCCATTAACTCGTCATTTAGCATTAGGTATATCTCCTAATGCTGTCCCTCCCCCCACCCCACAACAGTCCCCGGAGTGTGATGTTCCCCTTCCTGTGTCCATGAGTTCTCATTGTTCAATTCCCACCTATGAGTGAGAACATGCGGTGTTTGGTTTTTTTGTCCTTGTGATAGTTTACTGAGAATGATGGTTTCCAGTTCCATCCATGTCTCTACAAAGGACATGAACTCATCATTTTTTATGGCTGCATAGTATTCCATGGTGTATATGTGCCACATTTTCTTAATCCAGTCTATCGTTGTTGGACATTTGGGTTGGTTCCAACCCTTTGCTATTGTGAATAGTGCCACAGTAAACATACAGACATGTAGACACATGCACACGTATGTTTATTGCAGCTGCAATCTACTTTTCTAGCCTCAATTCAAAGATTCTTCTGCCTTAGCCTGGCCACACAGCTCACTGTTCCCGGTTTTCCCAGGTAATCACTTATTTGGCTAGAAATAACCAACCCCCACAGCCACTTCCACCCACTGCTGTATTTGACTGGGGAACTCTGACTCATCCTTCAAGGTCAAGTTTCTTCATCTGGGTTCCCATTGCACTATATATACTCCTCTATTAGAGCACTTGTTACGTTATTTTATAGTTATTTGTGGAGGTCTTTGTCCCTTTCACAGGATTATGAAGAATGACATCATGGTGAGTTCACTTTCTTTTCCCCAGCATTTAGCAAGCATAATTAACAAGCACACAGTAAGCTCCCAGTAAATGCCCTCAAGTGAACAAATCAAAGGCCAACTTCCTGTTTGTGATGTCTGTATTCATCAGAAATTTTCCTGAGATTTTGAGCATTGTTTTCAGTGTGTATAATTCCCCTGAAACCCAAGTTTAATATTAGCTGAATAGCAGAGCACAGGGCACTTGTAGTAGGACTCCAAGAAGTGTGCTACTCTAAGAACGTCTCCATTACATCGAGAAAGAGGG
The DNA here is from genome assembly GCF_028878055.3 of Symphalangus syndactylus. Classification (NCBI taxonomy): domain Eukaryota; kingdom Metazoa; phylum Chordata; class Mammalia; order Primates; family Hylobatidae; genus Symphalangus; species Symphalangus syndactylus. The sequence continues at coordinate 41,121,931 of NC_072434.2, read as the reverse complement.
AATATTTGTTATCAGCATGATGGACATGATCTCAGTGTAATTGTTGCTGCTGTGAAGGCCTTTTGAATGATTTCCCCCCTCCCCATGATAATTTATCTTGTACGTTCACTTCACTATAGCTTTGATACCAAAATCTTGGGCTTTTCCAGATTAGAAAAAAATCTGTTTTTGTTTTAACTTGTCTCTTTTTCTGGTCTATAGAACCTCATAATAATTGGCTTTGCCACATGGAAATTTGTAATAACATTAGAGCCCCGCGTCATTGTGAGGTTATAGTCCATAGTTGAGCTCCTATAATCAGACATGTTTTCTGTGCACTTGCAGACACGTATACACTGAGGTGGCTGAAATAATACCTCCCAATTTCCCCGGCTGATAATCAGAGTCTTTACAATTTGGTTATATACTGGGTGCTTGGCATTTCTAGCTGTTAAGTTGAGAAGCTGTTAGAGTTGTAGTTGAATTAAAAGTTATTTTCCCCTTGGTGTCAAGTGTATCACTACATTCTCAACACTTAATTATCGTTGTGTCCCAAAATATTCTTCATTTAGCAAAATATTGAAATTACTCTTTCCTGTTGAAGAAGCTAACTCTACTACGCAAGAGAGCACTGAGATGCCGTGTTCCACAGAGAACTCAGGAAATGAATGGCATTTGAAGGCATTTGGGGCAACTGGAGGAGCCCCAAAACCTGTTAAAGGGGCCACATACTCTTATCTATATTAGACTCAACTTGATAGCTAATCTTTTTAGCAGCTGACAAGTCCTCAGGCTGAAGCTGACCAGACCAAAAGAGGCCTCCCCACCCTCGGCAGAGTTGACTGAAATGGCATTAAAGTAGGACATGACTCTCCTTCCCCATGCCCCTACCCCACTACCTTTTGTGTTGTTCACAGAGAAGTTTCTCCTCCATCCTCTTGTCACTGTGTTTTCACATTTTATGTTCTATTTAGATCAAGGTACCCAGTGACCAAATATAATATGGGGAAGGGATGATCTAATTATGAGCAATTAATACCTTAGTGAGCAGGAGCTGAAGGAGGAAGGTACAGACTAATTTTTTAAAGTAAAAGATGGTAAGGGGGAGAAATACTTCTTTGATCACTTACTAAAATATCTAATCACAAACATTTATTCATTTATTATTATTATTATTATTGAGACACAGTCTTGCTCTGTCACCCATGCTGGAGTGCAGTGGTGCAGTCATAGCTCACTGTAGCCTCGACCTCCCAGGTTTAAGGGATCCTCCCACCTCAACCTCCCCAGTAGCCGAGACTACAGGTGTGTATCACCACACTTGGATAATTTTTTGTAGAGATGGGATCTCACTTTGTTGCCCAGGCTGGTCTCAAACTCCTCAGCTCCAGCAATCTTCCTGCCTTGGCCTCCCAAAGTGCTGGGATTACAGGTGTGAGCTACTGCGTCCAGCCAGCAAACATTTGTTAAGCACCAATATGTCAGGCACTCTGAGTTTGATAGTGAACAAGAAGATGTAGTCCCTTGCTCTTATGAACTTTATTTTTCTCATGGCTGAGACAGAAAACAAGCAAGCAAATAACACAAATATTGGGAAATGTTATGAAGAAAATGAGCAGGCTTTGGATAGCAACCTTGATTCCTGTCTTAGAAAGAAAAAACAATCAGACTTGAGAGAATTGCTGCCAAACTTCTACAGTCTGCATTGATCTGACCCTGTGTGATTCTATGGATATGCTTCCCTCATCTGACGTAAAGCCTCCCACACTATTTCCCTACAGGAGAAATGATGCTTGTGTTTCTCTAGTGGCCAGTGTCAGTTACTCTGAAGATGTGATTTGCCAACCAACTGGGCTAAACAAACAAAAACCGGAGCAATAGGACTTTGAATGCATAATTAACTTGTGTGGAAGACTTCATTCTTCACTCAGGGGTTTTAAAAAGGATGCCTTTGTGAGCTAAAAGCAGAACTACCATTTGACCCAGCATTCCCATTACTGGGTATATACCTAGAGGAATATAAATCATTCTACTGTAAAGACACATGCATGTGAATGTTCACCGCAGCACTGTTTACAATAGCAAAGACATGGAATCAACTTAAATGCTCATCAGTGACAGATTGGATAAAGAAAATGTGGTACATATACATCATGGAATACTATGCAGCCATAAAAAGAACAAGATTATATCATTTGCAATAACATGGATGAAGCTGGAGGCAGTTATCCTTAGCAAACTAACGCAGGAACAGAAAACCAAATACCTCATGTTCTCACTTATAAGTGGGAGCTAAATGATGAGAATTCATGAGCACAAAGAGGAGAACAACAGACACCGGGCTCTACTTGAGTGTGGAGGGTGGGAGGAGGGAGAGGAGCAGAAAAGATAACTATTGGGCACTAAGTTTAATACCTGGGTGATGAAATAATCTACAACAAATGCCTGTGACATGAGTTAACAAACCTGTACGTGTACCCCAAACCTAAAATAAAGTAACTTTTCAATAAAAGGATGTCTTTGCGTTAACTAGTAGGGTAAGTTGCCCTAGTGGATTAAATAACTTAATATTTCTTCCAAAGATAATGATCTGGAAACCAAGACTGTGCTTTTATTGATATTTTCACCTTCTAAATTCCCTCTGTAAACACCTGTGAATAGGAGGGAAGAAAGGACCTAAAATGGTCATAGGGAACCTCAAGGCCAAGGCCAAGCTGTATCGCAGACTGTTCGGCTCCAGAGAGGAAGGTCTTCCTTCAGTCATTCATTTCTGGCCCCGTTTCCTCTGCACCACCCTCAGAAACAGTAGCAGATACCTATTGCAAGGTTGCGCTGTGCTGGTCATGTTCACGGACAAGGCAAACATTTTCCCTCCTTTCTGTGCATTTCTTATCCATATAGTCTTTCAACCCTGGTCAAGGTTTTCTCCTGGCAAAATTTGAGAAGTTGGTGGCATTTGTATTTGAGATCATGCACCTTTGCTGTCCCTTAGTTTAATGTTCCCCTTTTCTCTTCCCTGTCCTTTGGTCAGGGAGGAGTTATTTGATGGACTTAACTGGCTCACATATGGGATTTTGGCCTGGGTTCCCTGAAAGACGACCCCAAGAAAAGAATTGACTGCCAAAGGGAGCAAGTGAGAAAATTGAGGCAGAGAAGGGGAAAAAGCCAAAGAGTTATGTGTTAATTGAGAGGGTTGTCAGTATGAACTGCTGAGGCTTAATCCGCTGGGAACCCTTGAAGGAACCATGTAGAATGTACCTCAGCCCTGCTCCACCAAGCAACCGGGAAACTGGGACATAGATACATGTATCTGTATGTTTATGTATGCATGTGTATGAGTACGTGTGTGTGTGTGTGTGTGTGTATTTTTCCCCCATCCATCAATCCCTGTCCATCCTTGAGTGATGACACTTTGGGGCTGTCCTGTTTGTGGACTGAACAGTGCCTGGAGAAATTCCATGGGTGGAGAAGCAGGAAGATGTAGGACTCAAAGTGGGCACTGTCACACACCTGTGTGAGTGTTTAAGGCCTGCCCATTGCAGCTGCAGAACCCAGAGGTGGCCCAGGGGGATATGGGGTGGCATCCAGAGCATATGCTCTTGCTCCAAATTCAAGGAGTAGATCATTCATTCAACATTTGTGGAGCACCTACTATGTGCCAGGAACAGCTTTTCCAAGGTTAGTGAGTTAGAAGAAGCAGAGTGACAACAGAATTCAGGACTAGAGTGAGCCGGAGAGCAGATGGTCCACTGCCCAGAAAGAGGACATCCCTTATAGGGCCAGGGGATGGAAGCCATGGGCTGGGCAGGACACTCCTGTCCCAACCCACATGGCAGCTAGAGTCCTGGAAATTACAGTCGACATGACCCCACCCCTCTCCCGAAACACAGTTTCCTCCTCCCAACCCCACCCAGCAGCGCACACCCCAACACCCGCTCTGCCAGCTCTCGTTCGTTGCCTGTTTCTCCTCAATATAACCACCATTTTATTTTATCCCAGCTCCCAGCGTGCATTTGTCCTGCACAGCCTTGCTGCCCTTCACCCTGCTCCTCAGTGTAGAGTACCACGTTCCCATTATCATTGTTCAGTTCCCCAGCCACACAGCTAATCCTGTTAGGGCCAATTTAGGCAATACAAGAGTCTGGAGCTTTTATGACCTAAGCAGGTGGGGCTCTCCTTATGCTACCAATGATGAATGATAGAATAAGTAAGCAGAGGGCTGGGCGTGGTGGCTTATGCCTGTAATCCCAGCACCTTCGGAGCCCAAGGCGGGCGGATCACAAGGTCAGGAGATCGAGACCATCCTGGTTAACACGGTAAAACCCCGTCTCTACTAAAAATACAAAAAAAAAAAAAAAAAAAAAAAAAAAAAAAAGCCAGGCAGGGCAGTGTGCACCTGTAGTCCCAACTGCTGAGGAGGCTGAGGCAGCAGAATGGCATGAACCTGGGAGGCGGAGCTTACAGTGAGCCGAGATCGTGTCACTGCACTCCAGCATGGGTGACAGAGCAAGACTCCATCTCAAAAAAAAGAATAAGCAGAGTCTCAAAATACTCATTGATCATGTCTGATGTCACAGAGTTTAATCTTAAATTCAGTAGACCCATAAATTAAAAATACTGGATCTCAGTAGCCAGAGGGTCATTCTATCTTAGAGCCCCTGGACACTGTCCCCCCAATACGGACCAGGCCCCATCTGAATGTTCCATGCCCCCTCAGCTGCGAATTCACATGTTTTCTGGGCCAGTTATCTCACGTATTCCTGCGAGGGCAGTGCAGCAGGGGCGTGGGCTGTCGGGGACAGAGGGACTCTGCCACAGACTTGACCTGACCATCTCTCTCAAGTCTCTCTCTGCACCCCAGCACAGAGAGCCAGAGCAGAGGTCTGCAGAGTGCCACCCCTCTAGCAGCTCTGTGGACCAAACAAGCATTTCTCCTGCAGGTGCCAGCTCAGCATGCCAGGGCATGAGTGTCCCCCAGGTGGCAAGGCGACTGTCTTTCTTAGGTGGCTTGTGTTCAGTGTGGAAGTTCAGGCTCTCTCATTCCTATTTCGATTCCTTTTCCCTCTCTGTCTCACCTAGTCTTTTATAGCAAAGTTTAGTGTTATAATTAAACAATCAATTTAGCAAATTTTCTTTGGGGATTTCCTTTCCTTTTGTTTTGCCAACTGTAATTCCTCCGGTCTCCAGAGAGATCCCCTGTGAAGTGCATCTGAGGTGTTTTCACTTTTCCTCATCCACAGTTGTTGTTGTTTTCAGGGACTAACAAATGACAAATAAGACACAGCATGTTCGTGGTTTATATAAGCAGGAAGGAATGTATCTGCTTCTCTCTGCAGGAAGAGAGGAGGAGGAAAAGAGGAGGAGGCACAGCTGATGGCTGCTACCCAAGGCCTTGCTCCGAAACATCACGGGTGATTGGGAGTCTAAGAATATTAATTGGAGACAGTGGGAACAGGGGTAATTTCACGTACCCAGTAGGGACATGCTGTGCTAAGAGCATGTGAGAAAATAGCGTGTGAGAAAAATTTACCTGATGGTGCTATAGGTCTTATTTTCTTCCATGTTTTGTTTCTCATGCAAAACATATATGTGTTAAGAGAAGGGGATGGGGAAGGAGAGTTCATGGAGGAGAGAAGAGGAGGAGAAATAAACTTTGAAAATTCTAGTTGCCATGACAACATAATGAGCTCCAAAAGTGGCATCTCTGAACCAGTTTTGCATGGGAAGGCAGAGAAGCTCAAAAGGGAAAGAATTAAAATAATAAAAATAATAAAACAGTGATCATGAAGCAAAGGATACATCTGAAGAGGCTGTGAGCCCCTCTTGTCACCCTCTGTGTGTTGGGAGTGTCAAAGTTGCTTGCTCCTGGCTGACCTTGGCAGAGCCTGCAGGATTGCTGTCAGGGGTTGGAATGCCTTTGCAGCCTCCCGGGCTCTGGACAATGCGCAGCTAAGGGATTCTGATAAAAGAGACCTCATGCATTGTGTGTGAAGTGCATTGTGCTTGAGAACCCATTGCAAGCCAGGCTGTCTTCCTGCTCTGTTTCTCCTCCCTTTCCTCCCTCCCACCCACCCTTTCTTATAGCTCAGCTTTACTCTTTTCAATGAATTTCACTGTAGCCCAAGTGACAGTGTGTGCTGTGTCACTCTTACCACCACAGTATGGAATGTAAAATCCCCATTATTGGACACTCATTAGAACTATAAGGCTCTTCTCCCCAGCAAAGTGTCCCAGAGCTGTGCGAGGCTTATACAAAAGAAGGAAGCACTGAGAAGTGCAAAATGTGAAAGTCAAGAAGGATTTGTAGGTAATCATGTTTTTGCCCACCATACTCAAATTGGAAATGCAGCCAGAGCATCTTAGAATTATTTATTATTAAAAATGTATTTTAATGAAGATAACCCTTGGTATCCCTTGTCCTGGTTCAAGTCGTTTTCATGTTTTCCTCATTAGAATGGCCAGGACATTGCATTACATATGTTTCCATAATATAATTGGTGCTTAACAGCATCTGAGCCAATCCATCAGTTAAGGCGCTTGTTCTGAGAACTGGTTGAATGTGGGGATCCTGCTGCCCCCTTGTGCTTGTTTGATATTGTTGCCCACGAGACTATCTAGGGTGTACATTATGATGTCTCTACCACCAAGCTCTGTGCCTGGCGCACAGTAATTAATATATGTTGAATGAATGAGTGCTTAGTTCCAGCTGAAGCACGAAGCCCTCCTTAGTATATATGTGCTCCGGCTAGACTCCAACGAATAGCTGTTTGGCAATAATCCATGTCAAGTTGAATAGATGATGTATAAGTGAACAAATATCCCCTATGGAGGACAGCAATTCTCAGTGAAATAAGCAAATCATTGTGTGCGTTCTGTGTATCAGCAAAGATTAAATCTATTAAGTTTCTAGCTTCTTTCAGATGTTAACCACTTAAGTAGTTAATATTTGCATAATGCTTCCTATAGTTTAGAATCATTAGTCAGTGAGGGGAACCTCCTTTTCTCTGGCATTATGTTTCCTGGTGGAAGAACTTCCTCCAGAAAACACTTTCTAGCCCTTTGTCTTCATCCTTTGCTTATTCCTCCTGAATTGTAGTAGATGAATTTAGAAGAACTGGCCGGCCCTCCAGAAACATGTCTTCTCTACTCACTTTTGCTTGTAGCTTCTGGAACAGTGCTCTGTAATAGGGTAGGCCTGGGCTTCTGTGGTTGTTCCTATGACTGGATGGTTCAAAATTCTGGGGTATACATTGAGGATAGATCGAAAAGATAGATGATAGATCTAAAGTCATGTTCTCCAACTTGCTTTATCAGAAATGAAACTGATTATTTTTTGTCTTTATTTATCTAACTCCAGTATACCCTGTGTCTCAGCTGGTTCCATAATCAGGAGGGAATAAAAGGACAATTGTATATTGATCCCCACAGCACTGCTATACATGATTAGAAAGTCTTTTCCTCCTTTAAACATGTAATTTTAAATGATGCAATACAATCTCAGATGTGATTTTTGTCACCTTCAAGACATCCAGCAATTCTAGCACCTTAGATATTTATATCGCAGGTCAGTTGAAAAAGAATAGTCACAAAACACAAATTATGCTCATAGCACACTTGGCTAGTGTGCAATCTTCTGATCACCAAACACAGGAGAATTCAAAAGAAGTATGAAACCTGGTCCTTTCTCTTGGGGGCTTATTTCTTCCCACAGAAAGCTAAAACCCGCCACATCTTTTCATACGGGTGATCCCTGAAATAGACATTCTGGACTGGAGATATCACTGTGGTTTCTATCATGTAAGAGCAGTTTTGTAGAAGAGGTGAGATTTGAACAGAGCTTTGAAAGGTAGCTGGAACTTATCTAAGCCCAGGGGTGTCATGGAGTGGGTTTTGGGGGTGAAGTTTTAGGAAGAACAGGATGATCCCCAGCTTTGAGATAGGCCCTAATTTATTTATAGGATAAAAAGGATATTGAATATGAGAGTGGTGAGAGCATCACTGGTTTAGTTAGGTCTGGTTAGATCATGGAGGGCCTCACAGCAGAGGGAATTAAGGCAGGAGAGTTACTGTGGGTGCTGGATGGAGGGGGCAGGATGACCATGCGGGACATGGTATTTGGGGAAGATTAGCTTGCAGGCCTGTTCTGTGGGCGAGGACACTTGCTTGTCTGGGTTCTCTGCCACCTCTTCAACTTTAATCTTCTAGGAACTCTGAGTGGCCCCAGCATGAGGGCTATAGTGGTGCCCCTCTGTCAGCCACTCTGAACTGTGGCAGACTTGCCCAGCACAGAAGTTAGGATAGGCTGTCTCTAAAAGAAGACTGAGAGAGTGTTTATTCTACCCAGACCATGGCTTTGAGATTGGATATCAGGATGCATGTTATTTTTTTAAAAGAGCTTTTTTGTTGTTATCTTCTAGATAAATGAGAAATCAGAAATAAAGTCACCATTCACCTGAAAAGGCACCACTGTCTGGGAGCAGTAGCAATGGGCTATATATCATAACAATAATGATAATAAAAACAGGTACTGTTTATAAAGTGTTGACCGCCTGTTAGGACTTTTCTTATTGTATTGCTGCACATCTGTCTATCTAACATGTATGTATCTAACAAGTACATACTGAACTAACAAGGACCACTGAATACTGGTATTAGGATTTGAAAAGGCTGGGGTAAATACAGACATACAAAAACAACCCTGATTTGAAGGTTTTGGAAGGACCTCTTAGGAAAAGAGGGAGGCAATTTAGCATTGTTTTGGATTACAGGGCTCAAATCCTAGTTCTTCATTTAATTAGCTGTGTCACCTTGGGCACATTTTCTAACCTTTCTCAGACTTAGTTTCTCCACCTGGAAAGTGGGGATCATAATATTTCATGGAGTTTTTGTTGATTAAATGATGTAATGAATACAAAGAACTTAGCACAGTGCCTGGCACATAAGAGATGTTCAATAACACAAAACTGTTAAGAACCTCTTAAACTAGCCTCCTGTGAAACATGAATTTTCTATTTTTATCTTTAAGGCTTTTTAAGGGCCTCTAGATAACTACAAATATGATATCTGGTGAAAGTTCCACATTTTCTTCCTCATGGTCTGTCACACCTTTGCATGACTCACTTACTGGCACCTAAGGATGACAGAGTCCCAGGAGAGAGGTACTCAGACAGGACAGAGTCATTTTAATAGATAGGGAGTAGAGTTGTAAACGATAAAGAAATCTGGAAAAGAATAGCTGGAAAGTTAACAAAATGTATTGGATAACTACAATGTGCTAGGAGAAGTTTTGTATATTATCTCTTCCTTACAACAATTCAGTGAGACAGGCTGTGTTTCTCCATATTACCCATGGTGGAATGTGAACTGCAGGAGCCTTGCATATTTGCCCAAGGATCCCCAGTTAGTAAGTTGGGGACTAGGATTTTTCACTTGGGTCTCTCTTAATCCAAAGCTCACGTGCTTTGTCCTACACTCTGCTGCCCCTTGGAAAATGCACAGAGCAATGGTCCTATTAGAAGAAGGCCAGGGCTCCTGGGCAGCCAGGGGGCGGATAAGGACATAATGCCAGGGAGCTCCATGTAAACACGTGAAAGGGGGAAATGGGTGACAAAGTATCCTTTCACAAACGGTTACTTCCAGTGTCCTTAGAGCTGGCTTGGTCTCAGGAGGACAGAGAGGCCACACTCACAAGGCATATTACCCATCAGGATGGCACTGCAGTGATAGGATTCTGAGATCTTTGTCCTCCTCCTATCAGTGGCTGGGCTAAGAGCAGGCCAGGCTGGACAGTGGCCTGGGAACATAGGGCAGGCAGGCAACCTGTTACTTGCCATGGAAGTGTGCAGAATTGACAAATCCATGTTCAGAAGGGCATCAACGTCTGGGTGAGGCTGATCTTCTAAAGTTAAGTCCACCTGTAATTCCAGTGCTTTGGGAGGCTGAGGTGGGAGAATCACTTGAGCAGACTGGGCAACATTGTGGAACCTCATTTTGATAAGAAACTTTAAAAATAAAAAATATTAGCAGAGCGTGGTGGTGTGTACCTGTAGTCCTAGCTACTCGGGAGGCTGAGACAGGCAGGTTGCTTGAGCCCAGGATTTCAAGGCTGCAGTGGTTGCATCACTGAAGTCCAGCCTGCGTGACAGAGTGAGACCTTGTCTCAAAAAAAAAAAGAGAGTCCCCAATCTCAGCAGCTAGACAGAGAGCAAGAGTCAAGACCCAGGAGAAACCAGTGGGTTGAAGGGAAGCAGTGAATGAGGGGAATCAAAATGGGCATTTGGGAGATGTCACTAGAGGTATTCCCTGGGCAGAGAATGGGCTGTTAGTGTGGTTCCTATGTCCTTCTTGTGACAGTGGCTAGGCACTTTCAAGGAGCCAGGTCTGACGTGCTATGATGCATGAGCCTCCAACCATTAGGGTGAAGGATGTGATCTGGGGTGAGAGCACAAGCCAACGATGTGACAACCACATGGGCTTGAGTGAGTGAAAACTGCCACAGTGAGCAGCGAGTAGGCTGCCAACCCACAGGGCTGGGAAAGTCAAGAACTGTGTGTTCCGCCCGCACATGTTCTCTCATGCACATGCCGACCAGCCCAGCCCACCCTGCTTCTCACACGCCCTGCCTCCGGAAACGAAGAGCCAAAAAGGGAAAACTTCCCGAGAGTGCTTTTTACATCTTGCCAGACATCGGTCCACGCAGCAGCACACTTCACCACACCCCACCCCTGTCCTTAGTTATCCTCTGTGTTCCTAGTCAGTGGTCTCTCAGCCTTGAAGCTCTTTCACCTCCTTGGGGCGCTTGAAAACGTTGGCCAGTTCCTTGAGACCTTCTTTCTCCCCTAGATTTCTCATTTCTCACTTCCTATGTGTCTGACCACTCCCTCCCAGCATCAGTAGGAGAAACCTTCAGCCCTGTTGCTATAGGTGCTAGGTCAGAGTTGCTTCCCAGGTGTCACACACGGACTCAGGCTGAGGAACACTCCACTGTCTTCCAATGCCACCTTTTCAACAAGCACCGGTGCAGTTGCCCTGGAAGAAGGGAAAGGCTGCAGAGGGAGCACTGTCAGTTTAATGCTTTAGGGCGGAAGTGCCGCGTGACAGTTCTACTCATATTTCATTAGGGAATGAGTCACGTGGCTGTGCCTCCCCTCAAGGGTGAGGAAGAACAGTTGAGAACTGGATGTATTCTTTTTCTCTGGGTTCTGGGTGGTTCTCCACAGGGAGCCGTTCCGAGTGTGATTGCCTACCACTGCTCTAAGCCTTCTGTGTCCTTGTGACCCTCAGATCCGTGTCCCCAACTTCTGCCTCTCCTGTGCTGCAAAGCCGTATTTTCAACTGTGTGGTAGATTCGAATGAAGTACTTCAAGCTTAGCATCCCACAAACCAAATTAATTTCCCCTACCAAAAACCCACTTGGCCATCTTGGGGGGCCTTTGGAATTCCTGGAGCATCCTTATCTGGTCTGCAGATTCCCTTTTATTCTGTGAAATGTCTGTTGCTCTCCCCATCCTCCTGTTTATTTCCAGTATCCTTGATCCTGTCACACCCAGGTTTCTGCTATAGCCTAGCAAATGGTGTCCCTTCCTCCTCTTTAGTTTTTGGCAAAAACATAGCTATTTTCCTAAAAATAGACCTAATCATGTTACTCCCTTATGTAAAAACCTTAGACTATTTCCTACAACCCACAGAATGAAGTAAATCACATCAAGTCATTGGGGGAATGGGGTTGTATTTGAACAGAACCAGACAAGGATCTGAATGCTGGTGTACCACCTACCAGCTGTGAGTAAGTTATTTAACTTCATTGACTGTTTTTCAATCTATAAAAGGAAGATAATGATACCTACCTCACAGCATTGCTTTATTTTTTGCTGTGTTCTGTGCCTATCATCTGGTTGGCTGGGGGCTTTGGGCAAGTCATTTTCTTCCTCTAGAACCAGGGATGTGGAAGCAACTTCTCTCTGACCTCATCACTTCCTACTCTCTTGCCTACTTCTCTTCAGCCACACTTTCCATAACTGTGAAAGGGGAAAGAGAGCCCTGGAGGTCCTTACCCTGGCAATGAAATATTTGCCCTTAAAGGTATTTGCCAGAACTGGTCGTGTGGCCACATCCAATGTTGGGGGCCAAGAAGGTAGGGAGCCAAAAGTATTATGTGAGCAGCGTTAATGACTATCCCATTAACGATGAGCCCATAGTGGGTATAGACCCTTGCCCTTTGGAACACCTCTTGCCTGGTCAAGGTCTGACACTGGGACCCCATGTGACCATAGTTCAGTTGACCTTGTCAGGTTTTTCTTAGCTTCCTTCCAAAGAGGATGGGATACACAGTACTTTTAAGTACATTTAGGACTTGAAGATAAAAACTGACCCTCCAAGATGCTCTGACTAGAAGGAATGCTGACTATCTTCTTGTCGGTTTTGCTTATCACAGGTGAGGAAACTGGAGGACCAAGAAGGGTGAGACATTCCTGCCAAGCTGGTTGATGGCATCTCAGACTCATTATGGCCACCTCTGAACTCTCATTGTCCCTCCCAGCAAATCCCACCCTCCAGCCTATATTTCCTCAATGGCTGGTTGTATTAGTCCATTCTCACATTGCTATAAAGAAATACCCGAGACTGGGTAATTTATGTAGAAAAGAGTTTTAATTGGCATATGGTTCTGCAGACTGTGCAGTAAGCATGATTCTGGTATCTGCTGAACTTCTGGGGAGGCCTCAGGAAACTTACAATTGTGGCAGAAAAAGCAGGAGCTGGCACGTCTTACATGACAGGAGCAGTAGCAAGAGAGTGAGCGAGGGGGGAGGTGCTACACACTTCTAAACAATCAGATGTCATGAGAACTTACTATAACAAGAGCAGCACCAAGGGGATGCTGCTAAATCATTCATGAGAAACACCTCCATGATCCAGTCACCTTCCACCAGGCCCCACCTCCAGTGTTGGGGATTAAAACTTGACATGAGATTTGGGTGGGAACACAGATCCAAACCATATCACTAGTATTGCCACTGATCTCTACTTATCCCTTAACATGCAGTGTCCTCTTACCTGAATACCTTCCCCAGTTCCTTCCATAGAATTGGAGCCCCTCCCCTCCCTATGTTATCCATGTCCCATTTATGGCATATGACATTTTATATTGGTTTACTTGTCTGGCTCCTTGGTAGATAAGATTGACTTGAGTACAGCAAGGGCATCTTACGCATCTTTGCATTTTCCAGTCTAGCAAGTGGCACTTTATGCAATCGCACTGGATAGAATTCTTGTCTGAATTATTGGAAAAAAAAAAAACAGTTCCCACAGGTACACAAACAGGCAGTGGAAGAGTTGGTACCAAAATCTGGAACTTCTGATTTTTGTTCTCAGTCACTTACTACTGAATTGTATTTAGCTTGCAGTTTTTCAGTCTCCTGCAGCATTGTGTTCTGTGCTCTTATGCTTGGGTTTAAGAGACTTTTTTAAGATCAGATTTTATTTATTTCTTCTAACTTTTATTTTAGGTTCAAGGAGGTATGTGTGCAAGTTTGTTACATAGGTAAATTGCATGTCACTGAGGTTTGGTGTACAAATGATTTCATCACCCAGATAGTGAGCGTAGTACCCAATAGGGAGTTTATCATTCCTCACTCTCCTCTGATCCTTCATCCTCAAGTTTGCCCTGATGTCTATTGTTAACCTTTTTCTGTCCATGTGTACTCAATGTTTAGTTCCCGCTTATAAGTGAGAACATGCAGTATTTGGTTTACTGTTTCTGCATTAAGTCGCTTAGGATAATGTCCTCCAATTGCAACATGTTGCTGCAAAGGACGTGATTTCATTCTTTTTTGTGTCTGCGTACTATTCCATGGTGTATATGCACCACAATTTCTTTATGCAGTCCACTGTTGATGGGCATCTAGGTTAATTTCATGTCTTTACTTTTGTAAATAGTGCTGCAATGAACATATGTATGCCTGTGTTTTTATCGTAGAACAATTTATATTCCTTTTGGTATATACACAGATTGCTCCTTCAGGCCAGGTTCTAGGGGAAGTATGACAATGACTTGCCCAGGTTTGCTAGGTCAAATGGTAGTTCTGTTTTAAATTCTTTGAGAAATCTCCAAACTGCTTTCCACAGTGGCTGAACTGATTTACATTCTCATCAACAGTGTATACGCGTTCCCTTTTCTCTGCAACTTTGTCAAATCTTTTATTTTTTGATTTTTAATAATGGCCATTATGACTGGTGTGAGATGGTATCTCATTGTGGTTTTGATTTGCATTTCTCTAATGATTAGTGATGTTGAACATTTTTTCATATGCTTTGTTGGGCATGTGTATGTCTTCTTTTGAGGAGTGCTTGTTCATGTCTTTTGCCCATTTTTAAAGGGCTTGTTTGGTTTTCGCTGTTGATTTAAGTTCCTTATAGATTCTGGATATTAGATCTTTGTTGGATGTATAGATTGCAAATATTTTCTCCCACTCTGTAGGTTGTCTGTTTACTCTTTTGTTAGTTTCTTTTGCTGTGCAGAAGCTCTTTCATTTAATTAGGTCCTACTTGTCAATTTTTGTTTTTGTTGCAATTGCTTTTGGAGTCTACATCATGAAATCTTTGCCAAGGCCAATGTCCAGAATGGTATTTCCTAGGTTTTCTCCTAGGGTTTTCATAGTTTTAAGTTTTTCGTTTAAGTCTTTAATCCATTTTGAGTTGTTTTTTGTATATGGTGAAAGGAAGGGGTCCAGTTTCAATCTTTTACATATGGCTAACCAGCTATCCCAACACCATTTATTGAGTATGGAGTCTTTCCCTATTGCTTCTTATTGTCAACTTTCTCTCTTGTCTTCATTTGGTTTGCTGATTTGCTTTGTTTCATGTTTGGTGATAATGCCATATTCCCATTCAAGATGGATGTTCTTCCTAAATAAAGGATTTTTTAAATCGTGTTTTTGTTTTTTGTTGTTGTTGTTGTTTTTGCCTTGTTAGTGACATGCTACAGAAAATAAACAGGGTAATCCTGATTTGTGATTGGACAGGCTTTGAATTAAAGGAGTACATATGGCTTTGGGGGGCTTAATATATTGTAAAGACTGAGTTACTCTTGAGATTCTCTGTAAGTTTTTCAAACTGTAAAGTGGCTGACATTTGAAAGTATTATATGTAACATCCAGCATCATGTCTGCTGCATAGTATATGCTAATTAGGAGAATTTGATGAACAAATGGAGAATTTTTCCTCCCAGGAGCGTGCCTACAAAGGAAACATTTTTTTTTTTTTTTTTTTTTTGCCTTGCCTAGGTAGCACATAGCCCACCTTTAAGTTTTTTCTTTTTTTGAGACGGAGTTAAGTTTTTAAATGATTTGTATATGTGTTATTTCATGTCCTCATAACAAGTTGTTGTGCAACCGTATATTATACCTCTCAAGTCAAGTATTATGTTATGAATGCCTTGTATAAGTGTTGAGGGAACCGAGTTGGAATGTGAATAACTAACCCAGTGTGGTCTATCTTCTGTCAGTAACAGGTTCATTGCACCGTCTTCCTTACTGGAGGTCAGTCACCTTACCCTACTGACTTGGCCCCTCTTGGAGTATCTCCTTTTTACTTTTGGAAGGGTCTCAGAACTTTCTCAATAATATTTCAAATTGCCATGTTTTGGCCAGATGTTTTCAGTTGTGCAAATCTTAAACCCATTTCTAGAAGATGTTCTCAGTCCTGGTCTCACCTATTCAATAAACATAAAGTTTATTCAGTGAGTTAAGTGCTCTGTTAATTTTGGTGGGGAAAGCACAAACAGACCTATTGTTAAGGGACACTCTCAAACTTTGTCTGGAAAACCTTTTGGAATACTTCACCTGTATCTCATAGTTTTATTATTTCTGATTTCTCAGTACTTACTCATTTGTACCCCACTTGTTTCCTATGTTGTATATAAAATGACCCTGTCCTTTATATTTTTTATCTCCTGTATCCTAGTTCTCTAAGTTTTACTTCCTGAAAGCAATCAAATGTAACTAACATTGGGTTTCATTTGAGTTAGACCTGTAGAGTGCTTGGGCTAGAAAGGCTCTCAAGGAGCACTTTGCAGTTAAAATGAAGCCACCCCCACCCCCCAACTCCCTGCCTCCCCAGGGTAGTCTTGACCAAGACCTAGAGACAGTGAGGGGTAGATTAGGGCCAGAATCCAGGCCCCTGACTCGTAGTCAGTACCCTTTGTCTACCTATCCTTGTCTGGTGAACCTTTTGATATTTGATTTCCATCCTTATTATCCCTTTCTCTTTATTTGGTGCTAAGCTATTGTTGTCATTCCTCATTAGATCCAATTACAGAGGCTTGGAGGCCAGTAAGAACCAAGTTTTTTGTTTTTTTTTGTTTTTTTTTGAGATGGAGTTTCACTCTTGTTGCCCAGGCTGGAGTGCAATGACGCAATCTTGGCTCACTGCAACCTCTACCTCCTGGGTTTAAGCTATTCTCCTGCCTCAGCCTCCTGAGTAGCTGGGATTACAGGCATGCCCCACCACGCCTGGCTAATTTTGTGTTTTTAGTAGAGATGGGGTTTCTCCATGTTTGGTCAGGCTGGTCTTGAACTCCTGACCTCAGGTGATCCGCCTGCCACAGCCTCCCAAAGTGCTGGGATTACAGGCGTGAGCCACTGCACCTGGCCAGAACCAAGTTTTTTAAGGGATGGCTTCACGTCTGAGTTTTGGCCTTTCACACTTACTTGCTATGGCTGGTAGCAAGGTGATGAGGCTCTTTTAATCTTCATGGATATCCAGATAATACAGCTTGGATCACTGATAGTAGGAATTACAAGGCCTTCCTAATCCAGTGAGGACATGGTGTTCAGAGGCCAAGACAAGGTGGGGATGCTTGCAGCACCTTCATGTGAAGTTTCCCTGCATGGAGGTGTTTGGAAAACAGGCTTGTGGGTGAGGGGCAAAGAGAGATCTAAGAAGACTGCATTGACCTTTTGGATTTTTCTGTAGCTCACCTCAAAGACAGGCAGAAATCCTGGATGACATGTGGTGCTAATTTTTATTGTATTCCTACTGGCTCTGTAGATACTGTCTTTTGTTATGTCCTTGGCAAGAGAAATGTGATTGATGTGATTGGGAACATGAGACTGGCGGGGTGGGGGTGGTTCTCAAGCTCCCCATAATTCACAGATTTCAAGAGAGGAGCACAGAAGGACTTCATTTGAAGGAAGGAGTGAACCATCTAACCTCCAGTGGCAGACGGGAGTCGAGACCCTGGAGTCATTGGGGCAACAGGTGCCTGAGCAAGGGGAATAACAGCAGTTTCCCACCAAAAGTCTTCTATTGGGATTTTCATGTTTTCTGTCCTGCCTTTTAATGTTTTTTAATGAACAATAGGATCTATGACTATTTATGCTTTGGGGAGTCACTCAGGACAAGTTTCATACCCCTACTTGGAGTTGGGATTATTATTTACTGATTTAGACTGCTTTGGGGGCTGTCACCACACTTGTGTCTTGTCCAGTTCACCCCTCAGCTGGCTAAGTCTGAGAAGGTGTTACACGCACAGCTCAGGAAGAAGGCATGCCTAAGTTTCTAACTAAGTGAATGCAAGGCAGCAGGGTCTGAGAGCCCCAGAGACTCACCTCTGCACATGGTCAGGGAAAAATAAAGATGGCTTCTGAGTGATTTTATGACTTTTGAAAGAAGCGGCATTGGGACAAGTAAAAGGATACAGCCAATGGGCACACAGTTCTTTGGACTGGAAGAAAAATTATAACCTGTTTGCTTTTAGGGTCTCTGTATTCATCTACAATAGTATATGGTTTGTTACAGATTCCAGGGCATTTTCCATATATATATTTTTATTTTTTTTCCTACTATAACTTTAAAAGAAATTATTTCCCCCATTATTTAAATTAATAAACAAGGGCTTATTAATGATTTACTTAGAACCACATAGAATATGCCAGAGTCAGAACTTGAAACCAGCTTTATTCCTTCTGGTTCAGTGTTTTTTCTCTTATTATTCAATATAATTCAATTCCCTCATAACCATGAAGCATTGTGTTTTCGTGACTTACGGTGCATTGACTTACAAACATCATTTTGTCTGAAATATTTCATATACACAAAAGAATATATATATATGTATATAACATATGATTTGTTCCATATATGTGGGACAAATGAAAATGAAATGAGTATCTGGGCACTAACAATGAAGCTTAAGTGATAGAACATTACACTGATGCCAGGGAAACCCAATTGCTTTTCCTGCATCTCTCACCCTGCCACTCAAGGGTAGTATTTATTATCCCATTGCTTATCACTTAGTTTTACCACTTGTGTATATTTCCCTATGCAATATATCACTAAATGTTATATGAATTGTAAAATACAGTGTATGTTTTTATAGAGGTTGGTTCATTCACTTCACTTTCGCTGCTGTGCAGAATTCTACACAGCAGAAGTGTAAGTGTATTGCAAGGTATTTATCCCTTCTCCACTTCTAGAATTTTGCTAATGCAAGTGACACTGCTATGAAGATTCTGGAAATTTTCTGGGGCTATAGGACATTTGCATGCTTAACTCTACAAGATAATGCCCAATTGCTCTTTTCCCCTATCCTTTTTAAGTTACGATTGACAAAATTTGTACGTATTTACAAGGTACAAAGTGATGTTTTGATATATGTATATATTGTGAAATGATTAAATCAAGCTAATTAGTCTATCACCTCAAATACTTATCATTTATTTGTGGTAAGAACATTTGCTATCTACTCTCAGTAATTGTCAAATATACAATACATTGATATTAATTAGTCACCATGCTATATAATAGACCTCTAGAATTTATCCTGTTTAACTGCAACTTTTACCATTTGGCTAACATCTCTCCATTTCCCCTTCCTACTCCAGCACCTGGTAACCAGCAGGTGCTGCTGGTCTACTCCTTGCTTCTATGAGTTCTACTTTTTTAGATTCCACATATAAATGACATAATGCAATATTTTTCTTCTTGTGCTTAGCTTATTCTATTTAGCATAATGTCTTTGAGGTTCACTTATGTTGTCATGAATGACAGAATTTTGACTTTTTTAACTTCTGAGATACATATGCAGAACGTGTAGGTTTGTTACATAGGTATACACATGACATGGTGATTTGCTGCACCCATCAACCCATCATCTACATTAGGTATTTCTCCTAATGCTATCCCTCCCCTACCCACCCCCCGACTCCTTGACAGGCCCCGGTGTGTGATGTTCCCCTCCCTGTTTCCATGTGTTCTCATTGTTCAACTCCCACTTATGAGTGAGAACATGCAGTGTTTGGTTTTCTGTTCTTGTGTTAGTTTGCTGAGAATGATGGTTTCCAGCTTCATCCATGTCCCTGCAAAGGACATGAACTCATCCTTTTTTATAGCAGCATAGTATTCCATGGTATATATGTGCCACATTTTCTTTATCCAGTCTATCATTGATGGGCATTTGAGTTGGTTCCAAGTCTTTGCTATTGTGAATAGTGCTGCAGTAAACATGTGTGCATATGTCTTTATAGTAGAATGATTTATAATCCTTTGGGTATATACCCAGTAATGGGATTGCTGGGTCAAATGGTATTTCTGGTTCTAGATCCTTGAGGAATTGCCACACTGCCTTCCACAACAGTTGAACTAATTGACAGTTCCACCAACAGTGTAAAAGCATTGCTGTTTCTCCACATCCTCTCCAGCATCTGTTGTTTCCTGACTTTTTAATGATTGCCATTCTAACTGGCGTGAGATGGTATCTCATTGTAGTTTTGATTTGCATTTATCTAATGACTAGTGATGATGAACTTTTTTTCATATGTTTCTTGGTCATATAAACGTCTTCTTTTGAGAAGTATCTGTTCATATCCTTTGGTCATTTTTTTCATGGTGTTGTTTCTCTTTTCTTGTAAATGTGTTTAAGTTCTTTGTAGATTCTGGATATTAGCCCTTTGTCAGATGGATAGATTGCCAAAATTTTCTCCCATTCTGCAGGTTGCCCATTCACTAGCTATTGATGCAGCATATCTCAAAATAATAAGGGCTATTTACGACAAACCTGCAGCCAATATCATAGTGAATGGGCAAAAACTGGAAGCATTCCCTTTGGAAACCAGCACAAGACAAGGATGCCCTCTCTCACCACTCCCATTCAACATAGTATTGGAAATTCTGGCCAGGGCAATCAGGCAACAGAAAGAAATAAAGAGTATTCAAATAGGAGAGAAGAAGTTAAATTATCTCTGTTTGCAGATGATGTGATTGGATATTTAGAAAACCCCATCATCTCAGCCCAAAATCTCCTTAGGCTGATAAGCAACTTCAGCAAAGTCTCAGGATATAAAATCAATGTGCAAAAATCACAAGCATCCCTATACATCAATAATGGACAGAGAGCCAATACATGAGTGAACTCCCATTCACAATTACTACAAAAATAATAAAATACCTAGGAATACAACTTACAAGGGATGTGAAGGACCTCTTCAAGGAGAACTACAAACCACTGCTCAAGGAAATAAGAGGGGAAACAAACAAATGGAAAAAGATTCCATGCTCATAGATAGGAATAATCAATATTATGAAAATGGCCATACTGCCAAGGTAATTTATAGATTCAATGCTATCCCCATCAAGCTACCATTGACTTTCTTCACAGAATTAGAAAAAACTACTTTAAATTTCATATGGAACCAAAAAAGAGCCCTTATGGCCAAGATAATTCTAAGCAAAAAGAACAAAGCTAGAGGCATCATGCTACCTGACTTCAAACTATACTACAAGGTTACAGTAACCAAAGCAACATGGTACTGGTACCAAAACAGATATATAGACCAATGGAACAGAATGGAGGCCTCAGAAATAACGCCACACATCTACAACCATCTGATCTTTGACAAACCTGACAGAAACAAGCAATGGGGAAAGGAATCCTTATTTAATAAATGGTGTTGGGAAAACTGGCTAGCCATATGCAGAAAACTGAAACTGGACCCCTTCCTTACATCTTAAAAAAAAAAAATAACTCAAGATGGATGAAAGACTTAAACGTGAGACCCCAAACCATAAAAACCCTATAAGAAAACCTAGGCAATACCATTCAGGACATAGGCATGAGCAAAGACTTCATGTCTAAAACACCAAAAGCAATGGCAACAAAAATCAAAATTGACAAATGGGATCTAATTAAACTGAAAAGCTTCTGCACAGCAAAAGAATTTTTATTGTTTTAAAGGCTGAATAGTATTCTGTTGTATGTATACCACATTTTCTTTGTCCATTTATGGGCTCTTAGATTGATTCCATATTTTGGCTATTGTGAATAATGCTTCAATGAGCATGTGAGTGTAGATAACTCTCAGATATACCGATTTCATTTCCTTTGAATATACACCCAGAAGTGGGATTGCTGGTTCATATGGTAGTTATATTTTTAATTTTTTGAGGAACCTTAATACTCTTTCCATAGTAGCTGTACTAATTTATATTCCCATCATTAGTGTACAATAGCTCTCTTTTCTCCATATCTTCGCCATTTTGGCTTTTTGATAATAGCCATTCTAACAGTTGTGAGATGATATCTCATTGTGGCTTTAACCTGGGTTTCCCTGATGGTCAATTATATTGAACCTTTTTTCATATACCCATTGTCCATTTGTACGTCTTCTTTTGGGAAATGTCTATTCAGATCTTTTGGCCAATTTTTAGTCATGTTATTTGTTTTCTTGCTATTGAGTTGCTTGAGTTTCCCATATATTTTGGATATTAACCCCTGTATTAGGCCATTGTTACATTGCCCTAAAGAAATACCTGAAACTGGGTAATTTATAAAGAAAAAGTTTAATTGGCTTATGGTTCTGCAGGCTGTGTGGGAAGTATAACATCAACATCTGCTTCTGGAGAGGCCTCTGGAATCTTACAATCATGGTGGAAGGTGAAGTGGGAGCTTGCATGTTACATGGTGAAAGTAGGCACAAAAGAGCAGGTTGGGGGTCTTACATGCTTTTAAATGACCAGATCTCACAACAACTAACTCACTATGGTGAGGACAGTACCAAGAGGGATGGTAGTAAACCATTCATGAGAAATCTATCTCTGTGATATAGTCACCTCCTACCAGGCCCCACTCCAACATTGGGGAATTACATTTCAATATGAGATTTGGTCAGGGACACACATCCAAACTATATCAGATGTGCAGTTTGCAGATATTTTCACCCATTCTGTAAGTTGTCTCCTCTGTTGAATGTTTCAGAAGCTTTTTAGTTTGATGCAATCCTATTTGTATATTTTTGCTTTGGTTGCTGGTGCTTTTGGGGTCATATTCACAAAAATCATTGCTAGACCAGTGCAAAATATCTTTTCCCCTGTGTTTTCTTCTAGTAATTTTACAGTTTCAGGTCTTATGTGTAAGTCTTTAATCCATTTTGAGTTTATTTTTACATATGGTGTGTATAAGGGTCCAGTTTAATTCTTCCACATGTGGATATCTATCCAGTTTTCCCAATGCCATTTATTGAAGAGGCTGTCCTTTCCCTATTGCATGTTCTTGGAACCTTTGTTGAAGATCACTTGACTGTAAATATGCAAATTTATTTCTGGGCTTGAAATAAGGTAATGCGATGCCTCTAGCTTTGTTCTTTTTGCTCAAGATTGCTTTGGCTATTCTGGGTATTTATGGTAAAAAATTAATTTTTCTTTTTTTTATTATACTTTAAGTTTTAGGGTACATGTGCACAACATGCAGGTTTGTTACATATATATACATGTGCCATGTTGGTGTGCTGCACCCATTAATGATAGACTGGATTAAGAAAATGTGGCACATATACACCGTGGAATACTATGCAGCCATAAAAAATGATGAGTTCATGTCCTTTGTAGGGACATGGAAAAATTAATTTTTCTATTTCTGTGAAACGTGTCATTGGAATTTTAGTAGGAATTACATTGAATGTGTAGATCACTTTAAGTAATATGAGTAGATTAACAGTATTAATCATTCCAGTTGATGAACATGGGATATCTTTTCATTTATTTGTGTCTTCTTCATTTCTTTCATCAATGTTGTATACAGAGCTTTTGCTTCCTTGGTTAAATTTATTCCTAAGTATTTTATTTTTTTGATGCTATTGTAAATGGGATTTAAATTCTTTTTCAGACAGTTGTTAGTGTATACATACGCTACTCATTTTTATGTTGATTTTGTATCCTGTTACTTTACTGAATTTATTAGTTCTAATAGTTTTTTTGGTTGAGCCTTTACGGTTTTCTGTATATAACATCATGTCATCTGCAAACGAAGACAATTTTACTTATTTCTTTCCAATTTGGATGCCTTTTGTTTCTTTTTCTTCCGAAATTGCTCTGGCTGAGACTTCCAGTAATATATTGAAAATAAGTGGCAAAAGTATGGGTATCCTTGTCTTGTTACTGATCTTCAAGGAAAAGCTTTCAGTTTTTTGCCATTGAGTATGATGATAGCTGTGGGCTTGTGACATATGGCCTTTATTATACTGTGATACATTTCTTCCACACCTAATTTTTGAGAGGGTTTATTATGAAAAAATGTTGAGTTTTGTCGAATAGTGTTTATGCATCTATTGACATGATCATATGATTTTATCTTTCATCCTGTTAATGTGGTGTATCACACTTATTGATTTGTATATGTTGAATCATCCTTATGTTCCAAGGATAATTTCCACTTGATCATGGTGAATGGTCCTTTTAATTGCTCTTAAATTTGGTAATTAATAAATAATAGAAATGTATTTCTCACAGTTCCAGAGGCTGGGAATTTCAAGATCAAGGCTCCTATAGATTTGATGTCTGCTGAGAGGTCTCTTTTCCCAGGATAGAGCCTTGTTGCTGCATTCTCACATGGCAGAAAGTGCTAACACTGTGTTATCACATGGTACAAAGACAAAAAGAAAAAAATGAGATGAATACTATATCCTTACATGGCAGAAGGTATGGAAGGACAAAGGGACTTAGCTAGTTCCCTCTAGCTCTTTATAAGGTTGCTAATCCCATTCATGAGGGTAGATCCCTAATGGCTTAGTCACCTCCTAAAGGCTCCACCTCAATACTGTTGCCTTGGGGATTAAGTTTCAGCATGAAGTTTGGAGGGGGCACAAACATTCAAATCATAGTATCTATAATACATTGTGAGTTAATTTTTGTGAAGGGTGTAAGGTCTGTGTCTGGATTCATTTTTGTTATATGTGGATATCCACTTGTTCCAGCACCATAGAGAAGAAAGTATCTCTATTCAATTGTATTACCATTGCTCCTTTGTCAAAGATCAGCTGCCTATATTTATGTGGATCTTTTTCTGGGATCTTTATTCTCTTTCATTGGTCTATTTGTTCCATTGATCTATTTCATCAATACCACATCATCTTGATTGCTGTAGATTTATAATAAGCCTTGAAGTCAGGTTGTGTGAGTTCTTCAACTGTGTTCTTCTTTAATGTTGTGGTAACTATTCTGAGTCTTTTGTCTCTCCTTATAAACTTTAGAATCAGTTTGTCAGTATCTATAAGGTTACTTGCTGGAATTTGGGTTAGAATTGTATTGAATCTATAGATCAAGTTGGGAAGAACTGACATGTTGACCATATTAAGTCTTCCTATTCAAGAACATGAAATGTCTTACCATGTATTTAATTCTTGATTTTATTTATCAGAGTTTTGTAGTTTTCCTTATGTAGATCTTCTACATATTTGGTTAGATTTTTACTTATTTAATTGTTTAGGTACAAATGAAAATGATACTGTGTTTTTAATTTCTTTTTTTGCATATAATTTTTTATTGTACTTTAAGTTCTGGGGTACATGTGCAGAACGCGCAGGTTTGTTACATAGTTATACACCTGACATGGTGGTTTGCTGCACCCATTAACCCATCATCCACATGAGGTATTTCTCCTAATGCTATCCCTCCCCTAGCCCCCCACCCCCTGACAGGCCCCAGTGTGTGATGTTCCCCTCCCTGTGTCCATATGTTCTCATTGTTCAACTCCCACTTATGAGTAAGAACATGTGGTGTTTAGTTTTCTGTTCTTGTGTTTGCTGAGAATTATGGTTTCCAGCTTCATCCATGTCCCTGCAAAGGGAATGAACTCATCCTTTTTTATGGCCGCATAGTATTCCATGGTATATATGTGCCACATTTTCTTTACCCAGTCTATCATTGGTGGGCATTTGTGTTGGTTCCAAGTCTTTGCTATTGTGAACAGTGCCCCAATAAACATACATGTGCATGTGTCTTTATAGTAGAATGATTTATAATCCTTCGGGTATATACCCAGTAATGGGATTGCTGGGTCAAATGGTATTTTTGATTCTAGATCCTTGAGGAATTGCCACATGATCTTCCACAACAGTTTAACTAATTTACACTCCCACAAACCATGTAAAAGTGTTCCTATTTCTCCACATCCTCTCCAGCATCTGTTGTTTCCTGACATTTTAATGATTGCCATTCTAACTGGCATGAGATGGTATCTAATTGTGGTTTTGATTTGCATTTCTCTAATGACCAGTGATGATGAGCTTTTTTTCGTATGTTTGTTGGCTGCATAAATGTCTTCTTTTGAGAAGTGTCTGTTCATATCCTTTGATCATTTTTTATGGGTTTTTTTTTTCTTGTAAATTTGTTTGAGTTCTTTGTAGATTCTGGATATTAGCCCTTTGTCAGATGGATAGATTGCCAAAGTTTTCTCCTGTTCTGTATGTTGCCTTTTCACTCTGATGATAGTTTCTTTTGCTGTGCAGGAGCTCTTTAGTTTAATTAGATCCCATTTGTCAATTTTGGCTTTTGTTGCCATTGCTTTTGGTGTTTTAGTCATGAAGTCTTTGCTCGTGCCTATATCCTGAATGGTATTGCCTAGGTTTTCTTATAGGGTTCTTATGGTTTGGGGTCTTACATTTAAGTCTTTCATCCATCTTGAGTTAATTTTTGTATAAAGTGTAAGGAAGGGGTCCAGTTTCAGTTTTCTGCATATGACTAGCCAGTTTTCCCAACACCATTTATTAAATAGGGAATCCTTTCCCTATTGCTTGTTTTTGTCAGATTTGTCAAAGATCAGATGGTTGTAGATGTGTGGCATTATTTCTGAGGCCTCTGTTCTGTTCCATTGGTCTATCTATCTGTTTTGGTACCAGTAGCATGCTGTTTTGGTTACTGTAGCCTTATAGTATAGTTTGAAGTCAGGTAGCATGATGCCTCTAGCTTTGTTCTTTTTGCTTAGAATTGTGTTGGCTATAAGGGCTCCTTTTTAGTTCCATATGAAATTTAAAGTAGTTTTTTCCAATTCTGTGAAGAAAGTCAATGGTAGCTTGATGGGTATAGCATTGAATCTGTAATTTACTTTGTTCAGTATGGCTATTTTCATGATACTGATTCTTCCTATCCATGAGCATGGAATGTTTTTTCATTTGTTTGTGTCCTCTCTTATTTCCTTGAGCAGTGGTTTGTAGTTCTCCTTGAAGAGGTCCTTCACATCCCTTGTAAGTTGTATTCCTAGGTACTTTATTATTTTTGTAGTAATTGTGAATGGGCGTTCACTCATTTGGCTCTCTATTATTGGTGTATAGGAATGCTTGTGATTTTTGCACATTGATTTTGTATCCTGAGACTTTGCTGAAGTTGCTTATCAGCTTAAGGAGATTTGGGGCTGAGACGATGGGGTTTTCTAAATATACAATCATGTCATCTGCAAACAGAGGCAATTTAATTTCCTCTCTTCCTATTTGAATACGGTTTATTTCTTTCTGTTGCCTGATTGCCCTGGCCAGAACTTCTAATAGTATGTTGAATAGGAGTGGTGAGAGAGGGCATCCTTGTCTTGTGCCAGTTTTCAAAGGGAATGTTTCCAGTTTTTGCACATTCAGTATAATATTAGCTGTGTTTTTAATTTCAAATTCCATTGTTCATTGCTGATATATAGGAAAGTGATTGACTTTTGTATACTAACTTGTACCCTGCAACCTTTTTATAATCAGTTATTAGTTCTAATTTTTTTTTATCAAGTATTTTGGATTTTCTACATAGATGACTTCTTTAAATTTCTTAGGCTTCTTTAAAGACTTTGTCTTGGTGTTATGGAGTTTAATGGTGCTAGTTATGGGTTTCCTTTTAGCTATCCTGCTTTTATATGCATTGTGCTCACTGTATCTACGTATCTGAATATTTCATTCTTGAAAAATCAAGTTTTATCTTTTCAAATATTTCCTCTCATCATTTGTCTCTTCTCATTTTATGAAACTCTGACTTGATTTATTTAGGATCTTCAACCTAACATTTCTATTAGCCTCACTTTGTTTTCTCATCTATTTCTATGCACTGCATTAAAAATATATATGTGTATATATATATTTATTTAGTTCTTTGATTTTATTTATCAGAGTTTTGTAGTTTTCCTTATGTAGATCTTGTACATATTTGGTCAGATTTTTACTTATTTAATTTTTTTAGGTACTACATTTTACATACATTTTCTGTTCTGCTATCTGCTCTGTCCTGTAACCTATCTTTGAAATTTACATTTTAAAGGAAAAACAACACAAATGATCAAAATCTGGAATGAAAAGGGGGGCATCACTATAGATCCTACAGAAATTAGATAATTAAGGTTATATTATGAATAATGTTGTGCCAGTAAATTCAATAACTTAGATAAAATGGCAAGTTCCTTGAAAACCAAAATACCAAAACATTGCCAAAAAACCATATGATCATCTTAATAGATACAGAAAAAGCCTTTGATAAAATCCACCATTGCTTTATGATAAAAGCCCTCAACAAACTAGACATCAAAGAAACATACCTCGAAATAATAAGAGCCAGCTGTGACAAACTCACAGCCAACATCATACTGAATGGGCAAAAGCTGGAAGCATTCCTCTTGAGAACTGATACAAGACAAGGATGCCCACTCTCACCACTTCTATTCAACATACTACTGGAAGTCCTAGCTGGAGTAATCAGGTAAGAGAAAGAAATGAAAGGTATTCAAATAGGAAAAGAAGTCAAACTATCTCTCTTTGCTAACAATAACAATTCTACATCTAGAAAACTCTAAAGACTTCACGAAAAGTTTCCTGGAACTGATAAACAACTTCAGTGAAGTTTCAGGATACAAAATCAATATAAAATTCAGTAGCATTTCTATACATCAGTAGTGTTCAAACTGAGAGCCAAATCAAGAACACAATCCCATTTACAATTGCCACAACAAATAAATACTAGGAATACATCTGCCAAGGAGATGAAAGATCTCTACCAACAAGAAAAACTACAAAACACTGCTGAAAGAAATCATAGATGACAAAAAACTGGAAAAATATTTTATGCTCACAAATTGGAAGAGTCAGTATTGTTAAAATGGCCATACTGCCCAAAGCAACACTATTTCAACCAAACTACAAATGTCACTTTTCACAGAATTAGAAAAAACTATTCTAAAATTTATATGAAGCCAAAAAAGGGCCCAAATAGCCAAAGCAATCCTAAGCAGCAGGAACAAAGCCAGCAGCATCACACTACCTGACTTCAAACTATACTATAAGACTATAGTAACCCAAACAGCGTGGTATTGGTACAGAAACAGAAACATAGACCAGTGAAACAGAATAGGGAACCCAGGCATAAGGCTGCAAACCTACAGCCATCTGATCTTCAACAAAGTTGACAAAATTAAGCAATGGGGAAAGGAATCCCTGTTCAATAAATAATGCTGGGATAGCTGGTTAGCTAGATGCAGAAAAATGAAACTGGGCCCTTACCTCTCCATATATACAAACATTAAGATGGATTAAAAATTTGAATATAAGACCTCAAACTATGAGAATCCAAGAAGTACACCTAGGAAACACCATTTTGGACATCAGCCTTGAGAAAGATTTATGACTAAGTCCTCAAAAGCAATTGCAATGAAAAAAAATAGACAAGTGGGACCTAATTAAACTAAAGAGCTCTGTATGGCAAAAGAAGTTATCAACAGAGTAAACAGACAACCTACAGAATGAGAATGCAAAATATTTGCAAACTATGCATCCAACAAAGGTCTAATATCCAGAATCTCTAGAAACATAATTCAACAAGCAGAAAACAAACAACCCCATTTAAAAATGGGCAAAGGACATGAACAAGCACTTTTTAAAAGATACACAAGCAACAAACAAACGTGAAAAAAGTGCTCAACATTACTAATTATTGGAGAAATACAAATCAAAACCACAATGAGATACCATCTCACACCAGTCAGAATGGCTATTACTAAAGTAAAAAAAACAACAGATGCTAGAAAGGCTGCAGAGAGAAGGGAATGTTTATACTCTGTTGGTGGGAATGTAAATTAGTTCAGCCCCTGTGGAAAGCAGTTTGGAGATTTCTCAAAGAATTTAAAAGAAAACTAGCATTCAACCCAGCAATCCCATTACTGGGTATATAATTCCAAAGAAAATAAATTGTTCTACCCAAATGACACATGCACTTATATGTTCATTGCAGCACTATTCACAACAGCAAAGACATGGAGTCAGTCTAGATGCCCATCAATGGTGGATTGGATAAAGAAAATGTGGTACATATACACCATGGAATACTATGTATCCATAAAAAGGAATGACATCATCTCCTTTGGAGCAACATGAATGCAGCTAGAGGCCATTAACTTAAATGAATTAATGCAGGAACAGAAAACCAAATACCAAATGTTCTCACTTATAAGTGGGAGCTAAATAATTGGGCACTCATGGACATAAGGATGGCAACAATAGACACTGGGTACTACTGGAGGTGGTAGAGGGTTGAAAAACTGTTGGGCACTATACTCACTACCTGGGCAACAGGATCATTCATATCCCACACTTCAGCATCACACAATATACTCATGTAACAAATCTGCACATGTACCCTCTGAATCTAAAATAAAAGTTGAAATAAAAAAAATTACCAAAACTAAGAGAAGAAATTTAAAATCTAAATAAACACAGATCTGTTAAAGAAATTTAACTCATATTCTAAAACTTCCCACAAAGAAAACTGTAGGCCACATTGTTTTACCAGTCAATTCTACCAAACATTAAGGAGGAAGTAATGCTGATCCTTCACAAACCCCTTTAGGATATGGGGGGCAGGGGGAAAAACACTTCTCAACTCATTTGATGTGATCAGCATAACCCCAGTACTTAAACCTGACAAATATATAATGAGAAAAGAACAATGTCCATTATGAATGTAAATGCAAATTTCCTTGAAAATATTATTAAATCTGGCAAAATATAAAGGATAATATGTCATTACCATGTGATGTTTAATTCATGAATGCAAGGTTGATTTAGCATTTGAAAATCAGTCAAGTTAATGTACTACATTAGCAGTAAAAGAGGGAGAAAGCATACAGCACCTTAACATGTGCAAAAATAACCTAAAACTTGCTAGTCTTTTATAATAAAGACTTGCAGTAAGTTAATAATAGAAAAGAACTTTCTCAGTCTGATAAAATGGCATTGCTATTGTTTTAATGTGTTTTCCAAAGTTTATGTGTTATAATCCCCAGTGCAACAGAGTTGAGAGGTGGGACCCTTAAGAGGTGATTAGGTCATGACAGCTCTGCCCTTGTGAATGGATTATTGCCATTATTGTGGGAGTGGGTTCCTGATAAAAGGATGAATTCATCCTACTTTCCCATGCTCTGTTGCATAGTCTTTGCCATTGCACCCTTCTGCCATGAGATGATGCAGCAAGAAGGCCCTTGCAAGATACAACCCATTGATCTTGGACTTCTCAGCCACCAGAACCATGAGCCATGTAAATTTTGGTTTATTATAAATTACCCAGTCTCAAGTATTCTGTTATAGTGGCACAAAATGGCTTAGGACAGGCATCTATAAAAAACCTACAGCCAGCATCATACTTAATGAAATATTAATCCCTTTTCCCTATAATCTGGAAATGGTCAAGGACTTTCACTTTCACCACTTGTCTTTAACATTGTTATGTAAATCTGAGCCATATTAATAAGGAAAGGGAAGAAAATAAAGGGTACATAAATTGGAAAGGAAAAATAAAAACCGATTTTTTCACAGATAACATGATTATGTATTTTGAAAATCTAACAGTAGACTCTAAACTACATGAGCTAATTAAGTGAATTCAGCCAGGTCACAGGATACAAGATCAACATACAAAAATTAATTGGGTTATATATGCTTGCAATGACCAAGTTAAATTTAAATTTAAATTAGCTAAAAATGGATGTTAAATATTTAAGGAATAACAAAAAAATCAAATATCTAGAAATCTGACAAAAGATGTCAAGACCTTTCTACTGAAAACTACAGAACATTGCTGAAGTAAATTAGTCTTTTGAAAAATGGAGGGACATGGTATCTTTATGGATTGAAAAACTTAATATTATTAAGATATCCATTATCTCTAAATCAATATGGAGATTAAATAAAATCCTTATCAAAATTCTAGCAGGTTAATTTGAAGAACTAGACAGATGATTCAAAACTTGATACGGAAAGGCAAAGGCTTTAGAGAGCCCAGAACAATTCTAAAAAGAGAACAAAATTGTAGGACTTACACTACTTGATTTTAAGATCCACTGTAAAGCTACTGTAATCAAGACAATATGGTATTGCTGTCAACAGACAAATAGACCACTGGAACAGATTAGAGAGCCCCTCATGTATATTGGTGGTTGATTTGTGACAAAGATGCAAGATCAATTTAGAGGGGGAAAGGAAAGTCTTTTAATAAATTTTGCTATATCCACTGTATATTCACATAAAAAAGTGAATCTACAGCTGGGCGTGGTGGCTCACGCCTGTAATCCAAGCACTTTGGGAGGCTGAGGTGGGCGAATCACTTGAGGTCAGGAGTTCGAGACCAGCCAACATGGTGAAACCCCATCTCTACAAAAAAATACAAAAATA
The DNA here is from genome assembly GCF_028878055.3 of Symphalangus syndactylus. Classification (NCBI taxonomy): domain Eukaryota; kingdom Metazoa; phylum Chordata; class Mammalia; order Primates; family Hylobatidae; genus Symphalangus; species Symphalangus syndactylus. Next base: position 41,090,000 of record NC_072434.2, on the reverse strand, counting down.
ACCCGGGTGTGGTGGTGTGTGCCTGTAGTCCCAGCTACTCGGGAGGCTGAGACATGACAATTGCTTGAATCGAGGAGGCAGAGGTTGCAGTGAGTCGAGATTGTGCCACTGCACTCCAGCTTGGGCGTCAGAGCAAGACCCTGTCTCTAATAAATAAATTAATAAATAATAATCTAGACCTTTATCTCTCTGTGTAGATTAAAATTAATTTGAGAATATCTTTGTGAATTCAGGCTAGACAAATGTTTCTTGGACATAATACAATATAAAAAGCATAAACAATAAAATCAAAACAATTGATAAGTTGGGCTTCGTCAAAATAAACAATTTCTTTTTATCAAAAGATCCCATTAAGAAAATGAATATAAACAAGACACAGACTAGGAGATAATATTTACATAACATATATCTTTTTTTTTTTCGACCTTGGAGATTTCCATCACTTTTTTGTAAGCTTAGGAATGCATTAATTATCATGCTTGTCAATCTAGCATCTGGGTGTTTTGTGTAAAAGGTATTTCAGAACACTGGTGCTTTGACTTTTCAGATTCTCTGCAAAATATAACATTTTTCTGAGCAGCATTAGGTAGAAATATAGTATCATAGTGATTACCTTATTTCACACAAACAGAATTATATAACCAAATTCTCTATAGTTACCCCTTCAGAAGTAAAGCCTATACTTACTAGTTTCCCAGGGAGGAGTCATTATTGCAAAGGAGTAGATAAACCTGTGGGAAAAAAATGCTGGCCTGGTGTATCTTTTTAGGCATCAGCCTTCCTGTAATTGGAGCTGTGGCCAGGTGTATGTATACACATGTGTATGCATGTACATTTTCATGACTGCAGATGTAGACACGTGTATGCACAGATAATGTTTGCAGATAAGATGTATTTTCAGATAAGAATGGAGTAATATTTTAACGTGGGTTCGTTGTAATGTTTGGATATAAGATATCTAAGAAAAGATCAGTGTTTATTGGCAGAGCATGATTACTTGCAAAAGAATTTGACTATTTTATTTATGCTAGTGACAACTAGTGTTTTTCATAGGAATCCATTTCTAGTAATTACTGTTTGATAATATAAGGGTAATGTGAATTTCCTGCTTCCTGCACATAATGAGAATGTGAATTTAATGCCTTCTTTATAGCCTCGTTTCTCAACTCCATAGAGCAGGATGAGGAAGAGATACTCTGTAGTGGAGTTCAGGGGCTTTTCTGACCTCGGGTCCTATGCTTTCATCTGAGTACATCCTCAGAGACAAGAGGCAGAAGAGAATACAGAAGGGGAAAAATAGGATGAAAAAGAATAGCAAAAGCAGGGGAGGAAACACACAGGAAGAAAGATGAGGAAAATACACTGAAAAGCTGTGGTGAAATGTTGCTTATGTAATCCTAAGGGCCTCAGGTGGCACAGGTCCCCTGGCTTCTATTTGCCTCTCTAGACCTATTTGCAGTCAGAAGAACCTTGTTCTGTCAGTACTTAGATGTACGACCTTGAACAGATTCTTAAACATCCTTTGGCTTCGTTTAAAAAGTGAGCTAGCATCATGTATTTTGTGGTTTTGTGAAAATTAAAGCAGATAGTGCTTACAAACTTCAGCAGAGCATCTGGTACATCATAAACACAAAATAAGTGGTCATTAGTATGATGATCTCAATACCACATCTTCCAGCTGCAAAGAAATGGTTTTGCTTCAGAGAGTGCTTTTCAAACTATCCATGTTGAAGAATCACTTCTGAACATTACCAGTCTACTGTGTGTTTATACTTTTGTAAAATGTATTTGTTTATAAAATGAATTACCTGAAAACTGAAATGAAAAATATAAACATATAAAATACAGCCATCAATTTTTATTCTTATATTTGGTAGACATCAAGTATCTGTAAAATTATTATAGAAGTTAGTAGTGCTTTTAATTTCTGAATTTATCTTATGGACTGGAAATAGTTTGCAGATAGGCATTGGTCCATGGTTCACACTTTGACCGGTACTTCATACACTGCTCTGTGAGGAGCAGATCTACTGTTGCCTATAAATACATAAGGGTGCACTTTGCTAAGGCAAGGGACTTAGGAGTGTTTAGAAGTCTATGCTGGGGTGGGGGTTATGGTCCAAGCTGGAAGCTTCCACCCTCATGCATGTCTCTGATGGCTCCAAACTCTGGAGAGTCTGCTTTGAAGGAAATCTTCACATAAAAGGTCCTATGTAAAAATGTCTTCTCCTGAAGGTGGTAGAGTTATTTAGAATCTATGAGGTGAACAGCTAGAGTTCAGAAGTTGTCTAACAGTCTACACATGTTCAGTAACATAGACTTTATCAAAAGATGCACTCTCCTCCTCTCTAAACCTCACCAGTATTCCTTCTCTTCCAGTGTTGATTTGTATTATCCTTGATGCAAATGTCTGATTTGAGTTAATATTTCAAGGTCACAAAATAACAGGAGTTGTCAGCTGACAGTGCTTTGTACTTTAAGAGAGCAGCTCCTTAGGAATTTCAGAGTCCACTCTTATCTGTTGAAGATCTACCATACTAGGCACCATGACTGGTGCCTTGGTTCACATGGGCTTGCTGATGCAGCAGCTCAGTTAAGTTGCAGTTTTTATCAATGCCATTTATTAGGAAATTGAACTTCAGAAAGCTTCAATAACTTGCCTGTGGTCTGATTCAAAGACAGGTGTAATGAGTCCAAATACAGTTTTTATTTTTACAATACCACAGGTTTAATCATCTTTCATGGCATTTTGTCACTGTCATTGTATATGTATTGTTACGAATCCTCATGGAAAAGTGCATAGCCTACCACAGCCCTAGGCACTGGTGTCTATGACAGGCCAGCCATCTAGTAAGAAAATGTCTTTGCTTGTATGTCACCAGCTTTTGTTTCATTTATGTCTAATAGATAAGGATATTTTCAATAAGGTAATAATTAATTGCATTTTAATGAAGAACTTAGGTTAACTGTAAGACAGGCTAAAGAAGTTGGTGATTTACTAAATATCCTCAATTTAAGAAAGACTTCTAAGTAAGGGATGGTAACAGTCAACTTAAATGATACTGAGACTACAGAAGGACAAAGTCTCAATTGCAGCAGAAAATATTTAAGCTGAATATAGTGAAGAATTTCCTGCCATGATGTTGCTTTACAGCTTTGGAATGGTCTTGAAAGTTCATATAGAGTGTCAAAGAATAGGTATACAGCTTGTTTTCAGAAGGTCCCGGTTGAGAATTCTTAGATTGCCTACATTACCAGTAGATATGATCTGCAGTGGTTGTGACTCATAGAGGTAACCTCCAGAAGAAAGAATATGTACTTCTGAATGTTCTGATGCCTTTATCCATTAATGCAACAAATATTTCTTGAATTCTTTCTAGGCACGAGGCATTGTTCTGAGGATATGATGGTGAACATGGCAGAAGAGATCCTTTTCTTGTGTAGCTTATATTCTTGAGGAAAGACAAAAAACCAAATAGTTGAACAAGGTAGCTTTTAGGGACAGATGTTATTAATGAAATAAACAGGTTAATGTGGTAGAGTGCAGCAGGTAATGGGGCCATTAATTTTAATTTTGTGATCAGGGAAGTTCCCTCATCCCATGCGTGTAGTCAGGAAGAGAGACAGAGCAGATCTATGGAGGGTCTCATAGGCCACAATAAAGGATTTGTATTTTAACAATGAGAAGCCAGAAGAAAGTCTTCAACAGAAGGATAGCATGATATATTTTGAATTCATAAGTCACCCCGTTTTCCTGCTATGGAGGAAATAGGGGGATTGGGACAAAGATGGAAACGTGAAGTCAGTAAGGGAGGCTACTGTGCTATTGCAGCCAACTGAAGGCAAGAAGCATCCAGGCAGGAGACAGCAGTAGCCTGGACTAGGGTGACAGCAGTGGGTTTGGAGAAAAGGGGTAAGACTGCCAGCAATTGCTTATGGATTGGGCTGAGGTTGGGATGAGAAATGAAGAATGGAAAATGACCCCTAACTTGGGTGGTTTTATTTACTGAGGTGGGAGAGACTAGAGGAGGAGCAGTTTGGGGAGAAATCACTTGGCCATGTTACATCCGAGATGCCTATTTGACATCCAAGTAGCTGATGCCAAGTTGACAGTTATATAATTGGGTTTCAAGCTCAGTGGTGAATTTGGGCTGGAGACAAAAATTCGGTAGCTTTCAGCATAGAGATGATGTTGGAAGTCTCCATGGGCCTGTGCAACGTCACCTGGAGGGAGAATGTTTTAGAAGAGAGCACCTATGCCTGGGCCCTGGGGCACTCCAATGTCTAGAGGAGGAGTGAAGGAGATTGAGAAGAATCAAACCAAAGAGTGGGTGTCATGGAAGCCCAAGAGAAGAGGCCTCTCCTGGAAGGATAAGCTGAAGTCTAAAGATCCACTGAGCCCCAAACCCCTGTTGAGTCCACAGTCCCTGGACCCACACAGCTTCAGGACTGACCTGGAATTGAGCTAACCTCAGTTGTTTTAGGTCAAGGCATAGGGTGTGTGCCCCCTCCACTCCATTCTCTCCTGTTGTCCCCAAATCTGAACTGCTTCTTGTCTGGTGGCTGCCTGTAGTGTGTGGTGCACTTTCACGATGTAAACAGTTGCCAGACAGCCTGTCTGTGCTGGGACTTCAGGCGTAACCATGAACAAGAGCAATCTACACCGTTTCTGCCCTCACAGAGCTTACAGCATCATAGGGTCACCAACGAGAAATGAGACAATTCCAAGAAATGGAAATAGTTGAGGTACAGCTGCTTCTAGTACAGACTGTGTGATATGGGTAAGTCAAGTTGCTGTTCTAAGCCTGGATTTTCCTGCCTGAAAAATAGAACTAAGTCTGAGAGACTTTCTAAGATACCCTGAAGATGTGAATTAATGTCTGTGTGAATCAAAACTCCTATACATCCCGTCCCATTTTAATTGCATACCTGGAAAGGACAGCGAGTGGAAAGGCCAGGCTAGTCCTTCTGTGTATTGAGTCACATTTGGTGAATTAGCCCACACCGAGCCTCTAAACTTCCTTCCACTCACTTCGAGTCTCTCCTCAGGAGCTCCCCCTTGTCCATTTTCCCTCATATTTTGGCTCTTCTTTCCCATCTCCACCATCCCGTTTCTGTCAGCTTTGGGCCTTCTCTTTGGTTCCACTTGACCGTCCCAAAGCATATAAAAGGACTTGTTTTCACAAGGAAGAACCTTTTGGTGATGAACCATGACATTTTGCCTTCCTGAGAGGAATCTTTGATGTTTAAATTATCTGGGGATGTTGAACAAAGGTATGTGGGAAATGCAAAACTTTTTACAAGGGGGAAAAATGCCCACACAGGGCGAAGTGTACAAAGCTTCAACCTGGTAATAAACTCTCAGTTTCTTCCTTGAACACAGCCGCACCTCTCCTCAGACACCTCCAAAGCTTTTGGGGAGGGAGCTGGTTGCTGTGCCTTCTCAGAGGAGTGCGAAATGTGTCTCTGAAAAGAACACAGCCATTTGTTCTCTGTCAGGATGCCTCTTTCAGACTGTAATTAGAGTGCTGTGGGGGGTGTAGATGGAGGAGAAAGAATATGAAATGCTCTTACTTACCTGTGGCTCCTTCTTCCTGCACCACGGGGCTTTGAACCCACTGAAATATTGTGACTGAAACGTACACTATTATATGCAGAGACAGAGAGAAAGCAGAATGTACAGCTCTGAGTTCATGCCTTGATAGTATCTGTGTGCCACAATGAGGTGGCGCAGACTGGTGGAGAATTAAACAGAGTAGATCTGAATTCTGCTGTGTAACTCTTTGTCTTTCAACACTCCTGAAAGCCTTTATTTTTCCAAACTGCAAAACAGAGATGAAAGTGTGGTCCCTTAGTCCTTTTCTTAAAAGGTTTTAAGGACCACTATGTGAGAACTCATAACTTTTCAATGTTCATAGTACATGCTATTCTGTGATCATCCCACTCATGGGAGGGATTCTTGAAGCAGTTATAATGAAATAGTGTAGCATCCAAGAATATTTGTGGGTCTTTTGGTTTTGTTTTAAACTTTATTTGCAGCAATATCAACAACAATTTATTGATGATGTTTTACTGAATAATCAGTTAACATCTTTCTAGCATGTGCCAGCAGAGGGGAAGGAGGGTGGCAGAGAAAGAGCATCCAGGATGGTTCTGTTTCATTCACAGCAGATAATCCTTGAAGCAGCTGGCACGTATTGTGTGGATGACAGAGAATTTGGTGCTATTGAGCTTAATGATCTTTAATATAAACGTGTCAGGATATCCAGCTGACTTATATACACAGCTGAATTCCTGATCCTCCCTCTTCCCAAACCTGCTCCATTATCTTTTCCATCCCAGTTCGTTTAACTTCATTCTTCTGGTTGCTGTAGCTTAAAACTTTGGGGTCATCTTGGATGCATGTCTCTCTTACACTCCTCGTCCACCAGCCAGCAAGTCCTCCTAGCTGTGTCTTCACAGTCTATCCAGAGCCCCACTGTTTCTCATGAGCTATGCTCTACCACTCTGGCCAAGGCCACCATCATCTGGATATAATCTGGAAGATCTCCCTGCTTCCACCCTTAATCCCCTTCAGTCTCTTCTCAACAGCACAACCAGAGACATTCTTTGCAAACTTAAGTTGTGGGACTCCTCTGCTGCAACCCACCAATGGTTTCCCAATCACACCAAGTAAAACTCAAATCTTTATAGGGTCTCTATGGCCCTACATGATGGCCCTCCACTTCCCCACTGCCTGCTACCACTTTGACCTTTTTCCATGTATTCAGTCCACTCTAGTCGCATTGGCCCTTTTCTATTCTTCAAAAGCTCCTTCAAGATGCTTCTGGCCCATGGCTTTGCCCTGGTCATCACCTCTGCCTGGAATCCTCCTCCCCGTTGTCTGCATGGCTCACTTCCTCACATCTCTCATATCATTCCTCAAGTCGCCTCAGTGAGGCCCTTCCTGGCCACTCAACCAAACATTCCAGCTCCCCGACACCCAATACTTACTATACTTCTCTGCTTTATTTTTCCCTGAGGAATTATCAGTTTATAACATTCTGTTTATTGTGCTTATTTATCTTGTTTATTGTTTTTCTCCTGCAGTATAATGTAAGCTCTGTTGAGGACAAAAATTTGCTTCTTTTTTTGAGAAGGGGGTCTTATTCTCTGGCCCAGGCTGGTCTTGAACTCTTGGCCTCAAGCCATCCTCCTTCCTCTGCCTCTCAAGTATCTGAGATTACAGGTGCGTACCAGCATGCCCAATTATACTTGCTGCTATATCCTCATATTCTAAAACAATACCTACCGTGTAGTAGGCACTCAATAAATTGTATTTTGGAGGTGGAATGAATATATAAAATAAAGGCCTTGATAATAGGTTATCTGAATTATGATGCATTCTCAGAAATGTCAGTAATATAACAGCTACTTGGAGCACCTACTATACCTTTCACTTTCTGTCATTTAATCCTCACAACAACCTTTTGAGATAGGTATGATCATTATTCCTAATTTTATGAATGAGGAAACTAAGATTTAGTTTAAGAACTTGCCCCAGATCACACCACGATGGAGCTAGGATTCAAACCCAGGTCTGTACAACTTCAGAGTTTTAATCATTATACTTTAACATTCTGGATTCCACCAACTTCAACGTTAAAAACTGAAACAGGAAACATATTCCAGTTCCTTCATTATCTCCCTTACATTAATTGTCATGCTTTTCTTCCCCTGTGTCTACTCAAACAAATAAATGAGATCTCAATATTGAGAAGAGAAAGAAAAAAGACTAGTCATTCCCTGAGCTCCTAAAAGAATAATCTTCTTTGAGTTCTCATAACTGAAATGTCATGAAGCTGTGGAATAGCACTGGCTTTGGAACGTGATGCTCCAGGTCTGCTGCCACCACCCTAATCCTTGGAAATGGCAAGTCATCTGACCTCTCTCTATGCCTTAGTTTCCCTGCTTGTGGAAAGCTGATCTTGGACAGGTGATCTGTCAGGTTCCCCTCGCCCAATATCCTGGTCTGTGAGACTCCTGGTCTGTCTTCCATTGCCGTGGACATAAGGTGGTGGAGTAGGAGTGGGATATAGCACTTCATGTAATGCCATTTATTTGCATTAACCACTTAAGGGAAGGATTTCTGCTCATAGGTGAGCCTTCTGAAAGCTCCAGATTCTAAGGAAGAATGACCCCATATGATGTCGTTGAGCATTTGCATCACCCATCCTGCTTATTAGAGTCAATAATGGATAGGATTTAGAGGGCTAGCTTCTGTTTTGGCCTTTATTGACAACCTAAGTCTCCTTAAATCCTTTCTGGAACAAGTCAAGGGATAAAGCATACATAACTTTAATACTGCTGAACTATATGACCTTCAGTAAGGTGTTTACCTTCTCTGGGGTTGTGTTTGCTTCTCTGAAAAATGGGAGAAATGGTTCCCCAGGCCCGTAAGAACACTGAAAATATAGAAACATTGAAGAGGCTCACCCCAATCCCAACCCACTTTCCAATGGCACTGAAATGAAACCACTGCCAACACAGAATTGCCAATCTTGCTTCCAATTTCTCTGTTAGTTTCAGAACATTTAGGGTTGAAGAGGTTTTTCTTGATGTCTAACCCAAATTCCTCCTTCCTAAAACAAAGACTTTACAGGAACCTTGGCAAGGTTTCCCTATGGGTAGTAAAGCTCTCTGAAACATGGACTCTGAAGATTAATAGGAATATGACCATGTGGCCATTTGTGTGCTTGGCAGAGTGTGTGTACATATGCTGCTTGTGCCAGGATGAGTGTGTGTATCCATGCCAATGTGTGTGATGAAGCATGCAAGTGTGTACAGGAGTGTGGATAAACAGATCTTTGAGTCACACAGGCCAGCCCACCCTGGCACTTTGTCTTCCTTTTGGTTGTCATGACAGCAGCGAGGGGCTGTGCATCAGTAAACAAAGCTCCCTGCATGGAGCTGGGAGGAGAGGTCTGGAGCGAGAGGCTAAAACATGAGTCAAGCAGTCCTCCAACCGAGGCTTTCTTACCCCAGCCGACCTACCAGAACATCTTCATCACTAGACAAGCATCGAGATACCTGTCCAGGTGCCCTGTGACTGACTCTGGGGTCACATAACGTGGGCAGACATTTCAGGCTGGAGCTAGGCTTTCATCAACCTCACTTCTAATCCCCAAGAGTTAGCAACAGCATAATCAAGTCTAGAAATGTGAATGACCGAAGACCTTCCTAGTATCAGCCTATGGGCTAAAACCAGTTACTTCATTAAGGCAGAAATTAGCCACTTTGTGATTTGTCTGTAGCAATGGCTCCTTATAGGTTCATACATTCATAAAATACTAATTTTAATAATAACCTAAAATGATTTCAAAGAAGTCTTTGTCTTCTCTCCCCTCATCCCTCCAGGCACACATGATAAATGTTTTGGGCATTCTACCTTGTAGGAGATTATGTAATTCTTCCACTTCATCTTATTGATTAATTATATAGAATTAGCTGTGTATGAACAGTTGATTTTCACAATTTATATTTCTCATGTAAACTGCTGCAGAAAAAAAGCAGTCACAAATACAAATGTAGTAACCAGGATAAAAGAAGAAAACTGTGCTCAACCATGCAGTGCAGAGATCCACCTTGTTCTTAGTTTCCATGACTGAAATTTAGAAACCCAAACCTTGTATACATATGTAGCATCCAGAGTAGAGGCTCATTCATGCTTAACCCCAATTAACCTTACTTCCCTGTATGCGAGAGCCATATGTGAGAGGAGCTACAGGTTATCCTCCCTCAGAGGAGCCAGGTTTGGGGCTGGAGGAGTAACCTAAAATTAAGGATAACAGAATTAGGTAAGGAGAAGTATCTGGAATGAAACACGACTTGGATTTGTGTCACTGTACAATCTCTATGGGAATCTAGTCAGGATTCTCAGAGTCAACCAGATCTATCCCTGCCTCTGGTTATGAGCCTAGGGTTTATATGGGTCCTAATGTCATCTCTGACTGATGAGGAAATTGAGACAGCAAGGTGACTGTCCAGTTTGTAAGCATCAGAGGATACCTAGATATTCAGCTCTTAAAATAGACTGGTGGTGTTTCTGCTGCATCACATGGGGATTTATTTTTGTTCCCCTTGTTTTGAATTCTGAAATCTAGATGCATCCCTTCTTGATTTCTGTTGCATCTCTTGGTGTAGAAACTCTGGATAGAACAAATGAAAAGGAGCCAATTACCTGTCCTCTTACCTTAGGCCACAGGCTGTTGCCAAGGGGCCTTAGAGAATATGAACACTCTTCTTCCATAGGCCAGATTCCCCCTCTTACATTTTCTATGCCTTGCTCCAAGGGAACTGGATAAATTAAGATATTCATACTGCCCTGCTTTGAGCTGCCTTTCAGTGGGGGAATTCAGCAGTCATCTGGTAAACTAAATAACAGTAATATGCATCATCATCTGAATAACCCCAGGATCCTCTGTGAAGAGGACAGGGAACTCAGATCCTCAGAGGAGAGAGGGACCAGTTAATGGAGTATGCTTTGTTTCCCAGGTCTGGCCACATATATACTCATGAGCCTGATGGGCATGTTAAATCTAAGGTTTATGAAGCTGAATCTTATTTGCTCCTGTTCTCTCCAGAATGCAATATGTGTGTGAATAAATGGACACAAAATCAAGCAATATATCACTAGCTTGACTAACGCTATGAATTTTATTCTAGGTCTTTAATAACCCAACACAGAGCAATGGATTTTTATGCTACTGTCTCAATGAAAAGGATAGTCCCTTAAAGAAAAACAAAACCTGTCTGTTTTTATATCCTTATTTTCCTCAACCTTGGGCTGAAATGAAATCCCTCTTGTAGATTTTAAACGTTAACTTCTAGATAGCAGGGAAGACAGCTAAGGCATTGTGGAGACAGCACATAACCTGGAAGAAGACATTAGTTTGAATTTTGTCTCTGCTTCTTGCTAATTGGATTATCTTGGGCAAGTAATCTTTTTGAACCTCGCAGGGCTTTTGAAACTATAAATGAAAAATTTACATGAAAATGATTTGTAAATTTAACAAGTTTAAATGTGTTACATGAACATTAGCTGTTCTTGATATTTTATTTCTATAATCTATGGAATTTATCATACCAGACACTGGGTTAAGCTTCGCTGACCCTTGTTGGAATGTGATACTTGACCTCATGAAGCCTGCAGACTAGTCAGGGAGACAGGCCATGGGTACTAACAATTACAGCAGTGAGGGCAGAGGGGCTATAAGAGTTAGGAAAGACACAGGTGTCGGACTTGCTACCCAGGTTCCCAATGAAAGAACAAAACAGAAAAGGCCACTTGATAAAGCATCATAAAGAAGGTCCTCCACATCCTCCATTAAGGTGCTGGAGCTGCTTAGGAGGTACCCCCAGTGGTGCACATTCGTTGCTTTACTTTTTTAGCCAAGAGCCTTGGCCAAATTTGTTGGGCTCTGGGACTATGAGTTCCAGCTAGGATGCCAGGTGGGAGGGTGGGAGGAAAGGCAGCCTACAATGGTGAAGAAGAGCAGGGAACCCAGTGAGTGAGACCTGGATCCAGGAAACTTCCAAACACAAGGAGGCATGTGGAAACAGCGCTTAACTTGGAATCAGAAGAGGTTAGATAAAGGGAGGTTAGACGGGGGTTCGTTGGCCTATCCTACCAGAAATCAAGCTACATCGCCATTCTGGGGGCCATATAGAGATGACATACCCCGTTCTTCATAGTCTAATTTACATTGATTATAGTGGAGTCAAACGAAGAGAAACTGGTGGCAGTGTGCAGGAGTTGCTGCTAGTTCACCTGCTCCCTTTGAGTCAGTGCAGAGATGGAGTACTCCTTCTTTTAAGCCTCTGGGGGTCAGGGAAGAGCTATGACTTCTCCTAGTTAGGCTGGATATTTTTCATAAAAAAAATCTACTGAACGTATACTATGTGGTAGGCCTATTCTAGTCTAGGGAGATAGAAAGTTGAGTAAGGCACAGAATGTTTTTGCAAAAAGCTCACATAGAAGGAGAGACATACAGCTGACCATAGTAAAAGTCTGACTGCAAGATGAGCTCTAAAGGGATGGAGAAGAGGTAGACTGGAGGCCGGAAGGTTGGGGTGCAGTGATGATGGGACCCAAACAGAAGAGGCAACATTTCAGCCTGGCTTTGAAGAAGAATTTTGACTCAGGCAGATAAGAAGGAATTCCAGGCGGATAAGCATTGTGCACTAGCCTTGAACGCCCATCCTGCCTTTTCAGGAAGTGTGGGAAATGTGCTGTAGTTGAAGCGTGGCTGTGGTGGGCTGTAGGCAGGCAGGGGGTGGATAGGGATGGCAGGAGGAGATAAGGCTTGAAGAGAAAGGTTTGGCTCCAACTGTGTAAGACTTTGAACATCACGCTTGAAGGCTTCATCCTCTTCATTGAGCAGAGGGTGATGGAAGCCATAGAAGAGGGGCTAATAGAGTAGAAAGAGATGAAATTTAGAAGATCTGAGAGTTGTGGTTCCTCTGAGGGGCTATGTGTCCTTGGACACTTGCCCTCTCAAAGGGCCACTTAAGTCCCTTTAGATTCAGTTTTCTGAGCTGGAAAATGGATATGTTGGTTATAATGCTTATCCTAGATGCTCAAGGATGATTATGTTCCTCTGGTCATAGCCTGCTTCAATTCTCCTCTTTCAAGGTCTTGTTCAAAATAACACCTTCTTATTAAACCTCCCTGGATTCCCCCAGGGTTGAGAAATCAAGACACAGACCTATGAAAAGGTGAAGTAGCATATAAAAATGCCATTGGGCTAGGCAAATATGTTGTGCATGAAGGACTTGGGCTCTTACAAGAGAAAGGCCTGGGTTCTAATCTTGCCTCTGTTTCTTACTTAAACTCCATCAAGTTGCATAACTTTTAAGTTAAGGATGAAAATACCTATTCTACCTTCTCAGAATGGTTGTAAAGATTAAATGAGCAAAATGTATGAAGGTGCTTGGTAAATTAAGATGTGCTCTACACATGTTACTTCCTATGGTTAGTACTGGAGGTTTGGAAGTGGTAAGATCCAGTGAATGACCTTTTACAAAGATAACGTTGATAGTGTGAGATGGGTGAAAGGAGGAGAAAGAGACAGGAGGTTGAGAGACCAGCCGGGTGCTATTGCAGTGGTCCAGGCGGGGAAGGATGAGATCATGGACCAAGATAGTGAGGATGGAGAGGCAGGGTGAATTCAGGTGCTTTTATGAAGGTAGAGCCAACAGGACAATGGTACTAATTGGACAGGAGGGACTGAAAGAAGCAAAAATCCAAAGGTAAGACTTTTGGTAGATGGTGATGCCATGAACCAAGCCAGCCCCTTGTTACTTTCAAATTTCTGAAATTCAGAAAGTAGAAAAGAGTCATCCCAGGGCTTGAATTCAGTTACCCTGGCCCTCACTGGCCCTGGTCACTCTTCATTTTGACTCTCTCCTTCCCTTCCCCCATAGCACCTTTAGTAGAACCCAGTGAACCTGAAGCCAAGCACAGGAGAATTTCTCCTTCCAATGTGCCTTTCCCTACACCTTCTGCCTGATTGTAAGCAGATGGCTGTACCCAAGGACACCAGTTCTATTTTGGCAGAAGGGCCAGGTGAGGCACAAGCAGGTGTCTGTTGGCATTATGGTAGACTGGCATCTCCCCTTTCCCTGCACTGTAGCTGGGGCCCATCCCCCAGCCCCTCATTCATTTCTTCTTTCCTAGACATCAAAGAGAAACTGGCAGGACTTACAGTGGGTGCTGGACTCCCTCAGATTCAGGCTGCAGCTCTATTTTTTTTTTTTTAAAAAAACGTCTTGCTCTGTCGCCCAGGCTTGAGTGCAGTGGCAGGATCACAGCTCACTGTAACCTCGAATTCCTGGGCTCAAGCAGTCCTTCCAGCTCAGCTTCCCAAAGTGCTGAGATTACATGCATGAGCCACTGTGCCTGGCCTGCAGCTTTTTATGGGGATCACATTTAATAAGTAGAACAGCTTCCCAGGTAGTAGAACACCTGAGCCACGGCTGGGAGGCACAGCACTGGTAAGGGGCATCCTAGTCTGGAAGGGTGTTTGGTGATGAGAGAGGCATTGCTAGAGGTGGATTCTGGAGGAACCTGTTAGCAAACTACGATTTATTTATCCCCATTCTTTCATCCATTAAATTTGATCCTCCTCTTCTCTACCAGGGAGCCCTTAGTCTTCTTCTCTCCTCTTTCTCCCATGGAGCTGTAGCCTTCTCATTCCTGTTGTCACACCGAGTGGCATTGGTCCCCTGAGCCTGTCATGGGCTCTATCTTCTTCCTGACCCTGACCCTCACCTGAGTGTTCCCTCTGCCTCATGATCTCCCCTCCACCCTACCCCCACCACCTTCCCACTGGCTTCATGGGAGTCAGGTGTCCTTCTCATGTCCCTTCCTTTCTTATTTAACTGACATCAGTCACCTTCGAATAGCATTTTAGCCTTTGAAGTCATTAGGCTCATTGATCTTCAGTGGCAGCTTTTATTGAGCACCAGAGTACAGGACAGCAGAGGCAACACAGCATTGTGGTTAGAGTTCAAATCCCAGCAAGGTATTTCACCTCAATAAACCTTGGCTTCCCCATCTGTTAAATGGGAATTTTGATAGTATTAATACTTCATAGGATGGTTTTGAGGACGAAATGAGTTAGTGGGTGTAAAAACCTTGATACAGGGCCAACACATCATAATTGGTCAATATACATTAATCACTATTGTTTTCAAAAGGAGAAAGAGTAGCTGTGCCCTTCAGAGGGTTAAGGGTTTTCGTTGTAGCTGAAGAGGTGGAACATGGCATTTTGAAACCTAGTTTCTCACATGGCTAAGAACATACCTTTCAAAACAGAGCAAGCAATCAGTTGGTCCTGACTGGAATGCAGCTAGTCTGGGAAGGTTTCCTTTGTGAGGCCGAATGAGGTGTGTTTCTGTGTAACATTGTAAGGAGGTCATATTTGCAGCCTGGGTCAGAGGAAAGGGTACATGGGCTTAATAGAGGTACTTGCTCAGATACTCTCTCTCTGTTGCTTGATTCACCATTTCCCTTAGTCATGGCCCTATCCAAACCCAGTGAATCTTATCCTTCTTGTCCACAGGGAATTTGCCAAAGAGAGAGAGAGAGTGGAGAACCGAAGGGCTTTCATGAAGCTGCGGCGCCAGCAGCAGATTGAGCGTGAGCTGAATGGCTACCGTGCCTGGATAGACAAAGCAGGTAGGCCTGGGGGTGCTACAGGAGGCTGGTGAGTGGGCTGCAGAAACATCAGGGCCGGCCCCTCACTCCCAATGCTCCCATGCAAGGGGCAGCCTAGACAAGACAACAGAGACACTCTGGATGCCTGGTTGGCTGTTAAGGTTCCCTGCTCATCCCACTTTCTTCCTCTGGGGTCTAACTGTCCTGTCTATCAAACTGTCCCAACACCTTAAGGCAGGCATATTAGCAAGATGAACTGAGTAAAAGTAACATAACCCAATCCTGGAGCTGAGACTAGGCTGATGGTGTTTTATAATACTGTTCTTGGTGCTCACAGCAATCCATTCATTCAGCAAATATTTATTGAGTGCCTACTTTGTGCCAGACCCTGTTCTAAGCACTTGGGATACAGCAGTGAGCCAAACGATCAACCAGCTCACCAAAGCTCTTCTCTTGTAAAGCTCTCTAGTTGGGTAAGGCAACAATAAACGAAATAATAAATGAGTAACTTATAAGACAACGATAAGGTGGTAAGTATGATGGGAAAAGTGATCGAGTTAGGGTTATGGGGTATAGAATGTGCCACAGTTTTAAATAGGAGGTCAGGGTGGGCCCATTGGTGTGTAGACTTGAAGAGATGAAGGAGTGAGCCAGAAGAAGATCTGGGAGAGGAGTATTTCAGTGCCAAGTACCTAACATGGGAGTGAGCCAGGGGTGCCCAAAGAGCAGAAGAGGGAAGGAATAGGGAGGAGGAATAGGAGACAGAGTGACGGCTGTCATGGGGGAAGTGGGCAGCAATCATGTTTGACCTTATGGGGCATTGTAAGGGCTATGGACTTCACTCTGAGTGACACAAGAACCACGGAAGGGTTTTGAGCAGAGGACTGACGTGCTCTGACTTTAGACCATAAAGGAGCACATGCTGGCCGCATTGAGAATAGACCATAGAAGGACAAGGCTGGAAGCAGAGGGACTAGTAGTGCCACCATCCAGGGAGGAGATAATGGTGAGAACAGGTGTTTTCCTAAACCTTGAGCTGTCATCAGTTCTCACCCTGTGACTCAACATTAGGAATAGTTCTTAGCTGCCTGTGAGAATAGGTCCAAACCTATCATGACTTCATTAACCCACAGAGCCACCAGGTTTAAGTTTGGCTGTGGCTCAGATGCTTATGAGGGGCATCAATCACCCCCATACTGGTCAATAAAAGGGACAGGTTTGTTTTCTTTATTATTTTGAAGGTTGGTTTGCATTAGTATTATATATTTTCATTTTATTCCAGAGGAACAAGTGATTTCTTAAATAAAAACTACACGTAAGACAGTATCTTTTCTCTATTCCTAATAGAAAACAGCACAAAAGTGAGGTCACAGAGGAAAAATTTGTAGTATGATTTAGTGCTTAGTTGCTTGAGCCTTATTCTTCTGTAGGAGCTTTGGATTGACACTATGACACTTACTGTAACTGCCAACACACAAAAACCCTCTCTAAGCTCTGCAGTCAACTTTTGGTGACCTCCAAGGGTTGAGAGAGTACATGTATGATTGCTATCTGCACTCCCTTGTAGCCTCTGGAAACATGAGCAATGTGTATTGACTACACTTGCATTTTGCCCTTTCTCCTCCAAGGCTGTTGTGTAGGTATGAAGCAGACACGAATATCCCCTACTGCTTCCCAGAATGGTAACTCAGGCTTACCATGGGAGGTCAAGCAGATTTGCCTCTAGGCCAGGCAGGCAGCTTGATGGTCCCAGCTGTCCTTGGCTTTCTTGGCGGAGGAGCCATCTGACAGACCACTAAGAGAGCTGGCAGCAGACCCAGGAAGGAGCCCTCCCAGCCCTGGCCACCCTACACAGATCAGGTGGCAGGGTATGCTGCTCGCCGGGGCTCTGCTTTTCAAATACTTGCAGAATTCCAAGGCTTCCCTTTCTTCCAGTTGGCAAAGCCAGCTCTCTCCTCCTTCTAAGAAAAAAGACGCACTGCGACGTCAAAGTGTGCTTCCTGGCCCTTCCCTTTACAAATGGAGCGCCAGTGAATCAGAGACAGATGGGTTACATTTCCCTGGAAAGACACTCAAATTCTAAAGCGAACTTGGCAAAAGGCATGGGGTGGGGAGGAAGGGGGGTGGCTTCAGCAAATCCAGAGCCCTTGAGTGCTTCCCAGAGATCTCGGCAGCACCAAACACCTTCCATCTGTCCTGGGGGGTCCCCAGATCTGCCCACCCCAAAGCCCAGACACTGCACAGCAAAAGTGACTGGCTAAGATAATTAAAGTTGCTATGAGGTATTTTAACAAGTTCCTAATTTTTAAATGATGCCTTCCAAACATGTGCTATAAAATGACTTAACCCTTTATGTCTGCAGGAAGGAGTGCCCCACCAAATAACACTTAACCTGTTAACTTAGTGTTTTGCCAGAGGCTATACTTAAAAAAGAAAGCAAACATTTATGACTTGGTAATAATGGCCATCCGGTGAGTACCATCCTAGCCTTAAAATGTTCCCCTCCCTAGGAAATACATTATGTACTCTCAGTTTTATCTGTGGCTGGAATTATGGTAATGACTTTAACCTCTCCTACTGTCCTTTTACTTGTTAAAAGTGTTTAAATTAAACCATTGTTTAGTAGGGTCTGAGGCTAGCTTTCTCTCAGCAGCTGGGATCTTAGGGAATGTTTACCGAGGCCTCCGGCTCCCTGGCCTATGGGTTGAGCTCAAAACTCATCCCGTCACTCCTTATAGAGCATGCAGGATCCCACCAGACTTGGGAGAGAAGGGCTATTTTGTTGGTGCACTTGGAGGGATGCTAGTGAGGTTTGTTCTAACAAGTCTTAGCAGAAAATATTCCCCTTCAGATGATGACACCTCAGTAGAGTATGGGACTGCTCCTGGGGGCACCAAGTGGGAAGAGTACAGGAGACTGTCTGGTGTCATTTTAGAACTGCAACAAGCAAATATATTATTTAATCATCAACTAGTCCTTCAGTTCTCTAACACCAACTAGGTGTTCAACAATCAGTTAAATTCTAACACTAAATACTACCTCAAACTAGCACAGACCCCACAGGTTAAAGGCTTGGTTCCACAGGACTGCCCCCACTTTAGATGGCAGTCAAAAGTGGGGTCTCCAGGCAACCAACATATCTGCCTGGCTGACTACAAATCTGGGGTTCCCACAACTGTCCCCCCACTCCCCACTGGTTCAGTAATTTGCTAGAATGACTCACAGAACTTTGGAAAAACTATACTGTATTATAAAGGATACAACTCAGGAACAGCCCAATGGAAGAGGTGTATAGGGCAGGGTATGGTGGTGGGGGGCGCAGAGCTTCATGTCCTCTCTGGGAACACCACCCTCCCAGCTCATTGATGTGTTTACCAACCCAGATGCCTCCTGAACCCCAACATGCTGAACCCCAACATTTAGCATGCCCATCATTACATAGGCATGCTCGATTAAACCATCGGCCATTGGCAATTAAACTCATCTCTAGTGTCCCCTCCTCCCTAGAAATGGGAGTAGGGGGAGGCTGAAAGTTCTAGCCTCCAGTCCTGTGGCTGTTTGTTCTGGCTACAAGCTACCTCTAATCTATCCAGGGCCCCTCTCTCCTCCATGAGTCATTTCATTAGCATACGAAAGACTGCCAGGAATCAGAGACAAAAACCAAATACTTACTTTTTATTTTATCTTTGGGACAAATTCACGATTGGCCCAAGCCTCTTTGGCTCAGGCTCTGGTCAACCAAGAAAGGATGGAAGCTATGGGGACAGGAGAAAGCCCACAAGCCCCCCTCCTGTCTCCGAGGACCTATGGGCATCTTCCTCTGACTCCTCCTCAGAGACATAGAATAAAGCCCAAAACATGGGCTCAGCTCCTGAATGAGCGTGTAGATGTTATAACCCATGGCCACTGGCAAGAGAAGCTAAGGAAGTTGTTGCTGCTAGAAGTTCAAGGAGTTAAGAAAGACAGGAAGCTGGGTGGAATTAAAAACAGAAATGGAAATTTTTCGTTCCTATCAAGGATTTTTGCCTCTTCCTCTCTTCTCACAGGTATCCTCCTGAACAGGGGTATCAGACACAGAGCCGATTGTTACCCCAAGCACCCCTTCCCCGAGGCTTCCTTTCTGTTCTCAGGAGCTCTCTGTGCACCCTCTGTGACACTTGCTTTTTTTCTGATGCTGGTGCCTGTGATAGGCTCTGAATTCTGCTCTCTCTCTGTTGCCCTGAGCTGGAGTTGTCCCTGAGGGATTTTCATCTTGCAGAATAATTTGGCATTTACAGATAATTTACCAAACCATTTGTTTCCATATAGAGGAAGTCATGCTCGCTGAAGAAAATAAAAATGCTGGAACATCCGCCTTAGAAGGTAAGGAAATGTTCTGATGCCTTATTCCAGTTGCATTTGCCCCCTCTTAGGCGATGGCAATCTCTTGATCAAAAGGGGAGAAAGAAATAAAAGACAGTGCTCTGGGATTTGAAATGAGAGTCTTTCTGTCATAAAATCCCTCATGCTTTAAAATGAAGGGAATTGAGTCACAGATTTAAATGCCTTTTAAAGTGATGAAAATGAAACCCAAGAGTTGCTTTGTTCCAGGGCATGTGATTGATACTGAGCAAGGAAAAGGCCATCCTACAATCAATGCTATCTAAACGGACCTTCTCTTAAAATGTGTGGGGATCACCTTGAGACCACTTTCATTACCAGGAAGTGGCATTGTAGATGAAGAGCCAGGACAGATGGCTACAGAGTGCCTGTTTACCTCCTGCATTTAAATGGGCTGTAGCATGGCTTCCAGAGCCCTTGTGTTGCAGGAAGGTGCTGGTGAGCACAGCATTTGTGGTCCAGTAGACACCCTTGATTTCTATTACCCTGGCTCAGGTATTAAAGGCAGACAGATGCCTGTGTTACAGGGGCCTCACACAAGGCCTCTTGCCTGCATTCCTCAAAATTTTGTCCAGAATGGTCTGGGTGTACTTGTGGCCTCTCACTGGCCTTCCCTTTCCCTGGTGCAGTGCTTCGAAGGGCAACCATCAAGAGGAGCCGGACAGAGGCCATGACCCGAGACTCCAGTGATGAGCACTGTGTTGATATCTCCTCTGTGGGTGAGTGGAACCAGTTAGATCTTTTACTTCTCTGAATCTCCCATGAAAAGGAAGATCCTGTCTTTTGAGAAGCACCACAAGGAGGGAAAGAATCCAAAGAGTCCAGAATTTAGGAATGTAATTAAGGAAAAGGGTGGAAATCGAATCTAGATTACAATGATTTATTAAAAAAAAAAAAAAAAAAAGGACCTGGGGATGCTGCTCACATGAAACATGGGATTTAGGGCTAAGAATCCAACCCAAGTTTTTCAGGTGTGGCAGATGTATTCCATTTGCAGAAGTATCTGCCCTCTCCTGGGAGTGATGATGAGAACCCACTTTGGGACATTGTTCAAAGGATCCTGAGGACCTGTTGCTTCCAGGGACACGGATGTGAGATCTTGAAGCCATTTGCTTAACAACAGTAGCCCCCACCTACTTCCATCATGTGAAATTTAAACTAATTCTGATTGGCAATTCTTTAACATTATGTGTTCCATCTCAGGTGCTCCTAGAGATTCTGGCTGATGGCAGGTTTTTCCTCTCCAGAAAAAGGGAAAGGTCTTGTTCCATCCTCAAAAGCAGAAGAGACTTACAAAGCTCATTGCTGTTTTGTGCCACCAGTGGTAGAAATATCACCAGTGTAGCAGAAGGATTCTAGTGCTTGAAGCTATTTAAAAGGAAAGGGCAGAAAGAAGCCCAGTCGGTTGCAAACATAAACACAATCCTATTAAGATTCAAGATGCTGGTGTCCTGCCTGGGGAATCTTTCCATTTCTTAGGACTGAGAGTGCCCAGAGAGGAAAAACAGGGTCACTGCCTATAGAGACTACTGAGCCCATAAGATGGGGATTCCCCACACCTGCAACGTGCATTCACCTTGCCCTGGGACTACAGCAGCCCATCTTGCCGTTCCAATGCTCCCTGGCCCGGACCGCAGGATATTTTGCAGCCTTATTCTTCCTTACTTCTCCCCCTTAGGCACACCTCTGGCCCGAGCTAGTATCAAAAGTGCAAAGGTAGACGGGGTCTCTTATTTCCGGCACAAGGAAAGGCTTCTGCGCATCTCCATTCGCCACATGGTTAAATCCCAGGTGTTTTACTGGATTGTGCTGAGCCTTGTGGCACTCAACACTGCCTGTGTGGCCATTGTCCATCACAACCAGCCCCAGTGGCTCACCCACCTCCTCTGTAAGTAAAGCCTCTCTCTAAAGCCTCCTCTGCTGGTCCCCATGTGGGGCAGCTTGATGTGTGTGTGTGAATGCAAGACAGCAAAGCACCCTGCTAGGAGAGGTTCTACCTCTTCACGCTTGAGGGAGGCCACATCGTCCTCAAGGGGGCTGGAGTATCTCATGACTGTTTCCAGCTTTCATTCTTTAGGTAAACAGATCATTGTTGATGAATCAACAAGATAGCATAGTGTTATACCTTTGGGTACCATAAACCCTTCACTTCCTTCCTTAAGGAGGCTCAGTGATCGGGAATTTTGATCATTGAAATCCTGGGCAGGAAGTTCTCAGGGCAATGGAGATCTCAAATAGACCAGAAGAAGAGCTTATAGGTCAGCTCCAGATTAGACTGCCACTGGGTGTGAGTGAGGGTCAGGGGCCTGTCCCTGCCGGGCTTGTGGGGAGGAATCCAGCTCTTTGATCAAAGCCGTAGTAAGTCCTCTCTTTCCTCCCTGAGGGCCCTCTACCATATAAAGGCCAGTGACAGGCCTATCTATTGAAAGAGAGCAATGCTGATCTCTTGAGTGCACCTGGTACTCAGCCTCGGTCAGAGGGTACTCAGACATCATTAGGCTCTGTCCAGCCCTGGCCTGATGTGGCCACCGAATGTCCTGACATGTGTTGTTGTGAGATCCTCTGTAGGTGGGTGGGTTAGCTGAGAAGTGCATGAGCCCACCCCACATGTGGAACCAATGCTCTACTTTTAATACTTCCAGACTATGCAGAATTTCTGTTTCTGGGACTCTTCCTCTTGGAGATGTCCCTGAAGATGTATGGCATGGGGCCTCGCCTTTATTTTCACTCTTCATTCAACTGCTTTGATTTTGGGGTAAGTCCTCAGAAGCCTGCCTCTGCTCCTGCTTCGTGTTAATAGGCCCTGGTTTTAGATAAGCAGCTTGCTCCTTACTCAGCATGAGGCACTGAAATCAGAATATATAAAAGGGGAATAGATAAGATTACCTAAAGGGAATTCAGAAGTGAGTGAATCCTTCCCATGCAAGGTTTGTTTGTTTTTCTGAGCTCTTTGATTTTCAATATTTTTATTAAAATGTAACATGTACATTATAGAGGGTACACTTAAGTGTATAGCTCCGTGAGAGTTTACAAAGCTACCCATAGCCAGAGTTTTGAACCACTTATTATCTTGGGGGAAGCCTGAAAAGGACAAAGGACTTGATTTTAGAGGTGGTTCCATAGGAAAGAGAAGCTTATATATTTGTTTTTCTACTTCAGTTTAAAATTGGGATAATTATCTAGACAGACCCTCATTCAAATACACACACACACACACACACACACACCCTTATATTAGCAAGTCCCCACAGAGAATATCTCAGTCAGCTGTTTACTTTCTACATAGTATGGATATCTAAATGTATACATTGTGCTAACACTTCAAGGTGCTTTCACGTATCTTTTATTTTTGTCCCCTGCCGCTTACAGAAGTCCTATGAACTATATTACATTTCAGGAGTTAGCCTTCCCATTTACACAAGAATAAATAGAAGCTACCATGCCCAAGTTCATATACCCAGTTAGCAGCAGAACTGGGTCGCAGAACTTTGGGCTCCTAAACCACTTCTCTTTCTGCCAATCCCATTACTTTTTCTGCCAAAGCTTCAGTTAGGTGCTAAAGATTTTGAGCACTTGCTAATCTACATTTTAACTTGGAACATATGGTTCTGATTATGGGCAATTTTCAGGCATAACAGCTAGTGAGAGATCACTTTAACCTCAGTTTCTTTGTGTCCGTACCTTTCGGCATTGCTGTCAGGATTAATAGTTGTTGTTTCTCCTAGCACTGTATCTAGAACATAGTGGACATTCATTAAATATATAATTAAAGGAAATTGAAATATGCATCTGAAATTGCTGCATCTTGTAGCAATCAGATCCTCCATCACCATGAACTGTCACATTGCGGGACACAAGACCTCCATGACTGAAAGATGTTTATTATATCAAGGACTGAAACATTCTTGTTAGCACTAAATTTTAGGATGATGAGAGAATGTAGACCTCTGAGATTTCTGTATTGAGAAGCAACTTGTACTAATCCAGATCAGTTTCCTTGGTTTGAGTACCGCTCCTTTGTCAGAGCAGCAGAAGCAGCAACTAGCTGTTGTAGTTTTCACCAAGGACAGGAGTCAGTAAGCCAATCTATAGTATGAAGGATTAAAGTTAGGAAGGGGATTGGAGAGCAGTGGGAGAGAGGTGGCAGCTTCCCACACAGGTAGTTCTACTGAAGGTAGGGCTGGTGGGAGAGGAGAGTTTTTATTTCCCCATTCCCCCACTGAGAGCTGTTGATGGTGTGCTGGGCGCTAGAATGCCACCTCTTCTCCTCCTCCTCCTCCTCCTCTCACTGTGGCTGGCATTGCCTCTCTAGGTCACAGTGGGCAGTATCTTTGAAGTGGTCTGGGCAATCTTCAGACCTGGTACGTCTTTTGGAATCAGTGTCTTGCGAGCCCTCCGACTTCTAAGAATATTTAAAATAACCAAGTAAGTGATCAGAATTTGGACTTTTCCCGATGACTTTGAGAGTAGAACCTTTTTTTGCCTTATATTTTCTTCCATCTTCTCTTTCCCCCTTAGGGGGAAAGTATCCCTTCCCTGCCCCACCCCTTTTCTATTCTTTAGCTCTTCCTTCTTCTCCAAAGATTAAACCGAAAATATCTATGGTGCCACATTCTCAAGGGGAGCAATAGGTTGCTGCCCTCTTTACTTCCTACAAATGTACAAATGCAGCTTATTTCGTAGACTACCAGGCAGATGCTGAGCTGGGCTTGGGGGTGACTTGGTATGCAGTGTTCACAGCTGTCACATTGTCTGGGTTTTGTAGGTATTGGGCTTCGCTACGGAATTTGGTGGTCTCCTTGATGAGCTCAATGAAGTCTATCATCAGTTTACTTTTCCTTCTCTTCCTCTTCATCGTTGTCTTTGCTCTCCTAGGAATGCAGTTATTTGGAGGCAGGTAAGTGCCCAGAAGCTTTCCATCCAAAGGAGGCTCAAAATCCAGTTGTAGCCTGTGTTGGGCTAGGGTCATTAACTCGATCACCATGTTATTATCCTGTCTGCCTTTGCCCATGGCCTGAATTGACCACTGAGTGAGTTCATATGTGGAGTAAACGTCTCTGCTTTTATTCCTTTCATGCTGTGCAGGGTTCTTGTTCCGGGGACCCATTTCTTTGGTGCTGTCCCTGAAATGTGCAGCGTGGGCACATCCTTCAAAGTGCATAGTTTGTCATTAGTAGTCACTGTTACAGTCTTTATAAGTTATGTGGAATGGGGAAAAAGTAGGGAAGAGGGGGGTTGTAGAAGAAAGGAGAAAAGAAGTGATGAAAGCTGTGATCCTGGGGAATGGAAAACTTGGTATGTGAGATTTTCATTGCATTATTTTCTCTAATTTTGTTTTTCAGGTTTAACTTTAATGATGGGACTCCTTCGGCAAATTTTGACACCTTCCCTGCAGCCATCATGACCGTGTTCCAGGTATGAGGCCAGCTGACGGTTCACAAGTGCTGCATGGGGTCCCTTGGACTGCACACTGCAAGACAAGGATGAGTTTCAGGATAATTCTGCTTTTCCTTTCCAGGCTCCTCCCAGGGGATTGAGGCACTCTTTCTAGTTGAGCAGTCATTACTACAGTAATCCCTAGAACTTCTGTGGCTTTGTTCTTACCAATAATAAGAGAGCTCTGTTGGGACCATCTCACTGTCCTTCTCTCACACCTGTGAGTTTGCAGGAGACATTGAGTCTGAGGCATTCAGCCAAGAATCACATCTATGGTTTTCTGAAATCTAGGGCATCTTCTAACCCATTTAATGAGGTATCCATTAAATGGTGTTTATTTAACAAGGTCTCTTTTCCACCCCTACTCCCCCCAAAACTCAACTGTTTAAATCATGGGGAAAACTCAAAATCAATAGTGTCTTAGACCTAAAGAAAAATACTATTTGGCCAGAATCTGAGGTTGGACCACAACCCAAGTTTCCTGAACTGCAGCCCACAAGGCTCTTTCCAATCATGCTGCTGTTCCAGACCCTGTGTCTGGGCAGCTCTGAGGATAGTTAGGTAATCACCAGACCACCTGATCTGTGTCATTTCCACAAGGACCTTGCAAAACTGGAGGTGGGAGACACTCTGTAGTTGGAGGAACAGAACCTTTCCCTTTGATGCTCTCCTTCCATTTTCAATGCCTAAAATTCTCTTCCATATCAAAAGAAAGTTTAGGGTTATTTATGGGAATGACTTTTTTTTTTTAACTCCCTGGTGAGATTGTCAAGCAAGGGGGTAGATGCAAAAGACCCAGGCCCAGAATTTGCCCTTGGCATTGGCCCTATTTTCTCCTCCAGCCAAGGTTTCTGATGTGCCTGTCATTTGCTTTGTGTAGATCCTGACGGGTGAGGACTGGAATGAGGTGATGTACAATGGGATCCGCTCCCAGGGCGGGGTCAGCTCAGGCATGTGGTCTGCCATCTACTTCATTGTGCTCACCTTGTTTGGCAACTGTATCCTTTTTAAGATGCACCTCCTCAAGCTGCCCACCTTCCTGGACCAGCATTTGAGGAGGCATTGGTGGTGGTGGTGCTAGAGCTTGGGTTGGTGGGACAGGGGCGTGGACATTGTTTGGTGTACTAAAGTAAATAAGTATACTGATCTGAAGGACTTTATGTACTAGTTGGGTAAAGAATACAAACATAAACAAGATAGAGTATTATCCAAGTCTGTCGTGTATGCAAAGAATAACATAGGAGGCTGTTACATTGAATGGTTGGAGGTACTATGAGCTGGGGAACATTAGACAAAGCAGAGATCACTGTAGGCTGAAATAGGCACATTATACCACTAATGAATTAATTACATGCTAATGTAGAACAGAGTCTGCCACATAGTAAGATCTCAAAAAATTAGTGTTAGGATTAATGCTATTACTGCTAATTATAGCAAATATGTATTGTATTTGGGCTATACGTGAGACCTTAAACTAAGTGCTTCATAGGCACTATTTCATCGAATCCTTACAAGACAGAGAAAAAAATATCTCGAGTAAAATAACTACTAAATTGTAAAGGGATACTAAAGTCCAGTTGCATCTAACTCCAGTGCCCTATCCAATCACAAGATCTAGAACAGGAGATTCAGGTTTTAATCCCAGCAACTCTGTGTATCAGCTGTGTGGCCTTGGGAAAGTTACTTAATCACTCCAAGCTTCTATTTTTTACAACTGAAAGGAGAATAATAATATTTATGTCCTTTGTTTGTGGTGAATACTAAATGAGATAATTTATTTGCATGTGATTTATAATTACAAACTTCTATACAACTGTTAGATGCTTTTGGGGAGTCGGGTTGGCCGTGAATTGGGATTAGTAGACCAGAAAGGGAGAACCATGGGATGCAGGTGTATTTTTGCATTTTCCATAGTTTCTTAGAGAAGACATGCTGTTTTACGTTTTCTGCCCTGAAAACGTCTAGAGGTTTGGGCAGACTAGAAGCTCAATATGAGAAACTCATGAAAAGAACACTAGGCAACAAGTCACAGACATGGAAGCTCCATGTGTCCCAATGGCACCATCATTTTCCTGATATTCTGGGGGTAGTCAAAGCAGGGCTTTGATGCTAGAACAGTTCTATGTTCCACAACACATAGGCTTTGAAGACAGTTGGAAATTGAGACTTCAGGTGCTAGAGTATGGCATAGGAATAGATTTCATAGTGAATCATGTCTGCTGTGTGACATTTTGTTAAATGAAATGTGGAACTCTTCAGGACCCTCACAAGAAGCATGGGAGAAGTTAGCATCTCATTATTGGGAGATGCTCAGTAACAGGGGCTCTGGAATTTCATTCTTTTTGTCTTTAAGGACAGAATGGTGTGACGCCCATGGGTCTAGGTAGGATTCAATTCCAGCCTCCCAGAATGGGGAGATGAGCTCCCACACTGAGCTCCCTACACATCTTGTTCAGTGATTCTCTTAGTCGTTATTGCTATGGGTAGAGGCCACAGCTATCTAAAGACCTTTTGAATGTGGCTGAACAAACTCAAAGTGCTTTTTCTGTTCCCTTACTCGTCAACAATTAATGCAGAAGACTTCTGTAACCAAATGTGTGGGTTTTTTTACTCACCAACAAGCAAGCAATCCTGCAGCGGATACTAGTTGGTGTCGTCTAATTCAATTCTGACGCTATCTACCTGGAGATAGCATCAGATCCCACAGGTCGATGGCTCAATCCCCAAGACTGCCCCTGCCTTATGATGACAACTGCATGCCTCAGGTTACTTTACCTGTATTTTGAAGGCTATAATTCAGGGTTCCCACAACCCCCTTCCTGGGTTTGGTTAATTTGCTAGAATGGCTCACGGAACTCAGGAAAACACATTTACCAGTTTATTATAAAGGATATTACAAAGGATGCAGTTGAAGAGGGGCAGAGGGAAAGGCATGGGGGTTGGGCACAGAACTTTCATATCCTCTCTGGGAGTGCCAGTCTCCAGGAACCTCCACATGTTCAGCTATCCAGAAGCTCTCCGAACCCTGTCCTTTTGGATTGGTATGGAGTCTTCATTACATAGGCATGATTGATTAAGCCATTGGTCATTGGTGATCAACTTAACCTTCAGCCCCTCTCCCCTCCCCTGGGGTTGTGGGGGTAGGGCTGAAAGTTCCAACTCTCTAATCATGCCTTGGTTTGGTGACCAGCCCCCATCCAGAAGCTACCTAGGGGCTACCAGATAACACTTTGGAGTTTCTAAGGATTTTAAGAGTTGTATGCCAGGAAACACAGTTAAAGACCAACTAATAATTTTTCACAGTATCATAATTTTCTTCACCCCATCTGGCCCCCAGATGGTTTGATTCAGGTATTTCTTTATCCTGGGTAAAGAGATGATAATGCAGAAGGAGGGAAGATATATCCTCTTTCTCCTTTCAAAAGAGTTGTACAGTATCTCCCTCCCTGTTCTCACAGCCCCTGCTTAAGTGACTCTTCAGGGTAGCTTCTGTTCCTGTTAGTGTCCCAGGCAGGAAAGATCATCAGGTGGCCTCTCAGCCTTGCTGAAGGCTTTGCTTTTCTTATTTGCCCAACCTTAATTCATCACCCCAGACACGCTACTGAATGTGTTCTTAGCTATCGCTGTGGATAATCTGGCCAATGCCCAGGAACTGACCAAGGTAAGCATTGTTTTCTGGGGATCTGATGTTTCTCTAGTGCCATTGGGTACCCTTTGGCCTTTCAAACTCTCTCCAAAAGTCTATATTGTCTGACTCAGACCTGCCAGGAAGTCCTTTCTGGAAACTTCTGGACACTTGGATAGCCACACACCCATGACGGAAGGCTGGTTCACTTTTATTGAGTTTGGTGAGCCTCAACCTAGCCTAGGGGGCCTCAAGGAACACAGAAAATAACATCTTAATTTCTGTGAGCCCTCAAAGGAGTCCTTTCCAGGATTATCATGGAGAGTCAAGAAAATTCTAGAGCCCTGGTTTTAAGTTCCACCTCTGCTACTGCAACCTATGGCTGTGTGACCTGAATCACATGACTTAACCCTTCTGGGTTTTGTTGGGAGAGAGATCAGGGCCATCACAGTTCCTGGGCTATGGCTGTTGGGATATTCCAGTAGGCAAAGGTCATTTTGGGGAAATTTCAATGAAGCCAGATACTAAATTTCTCACAGAACTGTTCCCTTCTTTTCTCTGATTAATTTCCCCAGTGTGGGGAGGCAATATTAACAGCAGTGGGATGGTCTACAGAGATGAATAAAAACCCTTCTCTCCACAGAGGATGCCAATTTGGTTTTGGGCAGAGGTGCATAGCATCCTGCCGACATTTCTGAGCTTCTTCCATGCATTCTCTGATGATCTTTCTACATTCTTGAGGGTCTTCTTATCTGTATATATTGGTAGGAAAAATACCAGCTTTAGTAGCTGAGAAACTGGGTCTGAGTCCCACACCCGCCATTGGCTATGTTGGCTTTGCTTGGACTCCTGATCTCCATTAGCATTGGTTTCTTCATGCGTGAGACAGGAATGCCATATCTGCATTGTGTACCTCACAGGATTACTGTGAGGATCAAGTAAAATAATGTCTGTGAAAACCATAGCATGTTCTGAAGATGTGTGTGCTTTTATTAGCTCTAGTCGTTTTACCTGAGCTGGTTTTCCTTGGGTTCATCACATAGAGGGGACACTTGAGGAATGCTGCTGAAGGGATGAGATCTCTGCCTAAGCACCCACTTAGCTGTGCAGAGAAGACACTACAATGGGGCACTCAGCCTCAGCACTTTACTCAGCGGGGTCCTTGCCTGGAAGGCCCCTGCTCCATCACTTCTAGACACTGTAGGACATCTGAGAAGTGTCAGCTCCTGCCACTGACCTCCACAGCCATAGCCAGCTCCACTGAGGGCTAGGGGTTGGGCTAGACTTCTGGTTCTTATGAGCAGCCTGTGGATGGATCCAGGATGGAGACAAGGATTGCTGGCCACGCTGGAGCTGTGAGGCTACTGACTCCCAAGGGGCCTGGACTCTGGCCATCGAGGTCTCTGAGCCAACCTAACATCTCGCTGCCTTATTTATCCTTTTCCTGTGTCTTCCTCACTTCACTTGGTATTCAGAACTCCTCCTTAGGAGAGCCAAGGGAAGCTACTGTCCTTCCTGGGGATCCCAGGCAAAGCCATCTCTGCTTTGTGTCTAGGATGAACAGGAGGAAGAAGAGGCCTTCAACCAGAAACATGCACTGCAGAAGGCCAAGGAGGTCAGCCCGATGTCTGCACCCAACATGCCTTCGATCGAGTGAGTCAGCTGCCCCCTTCACCGATCCCTGAGCTCCTGTGCTAACAGCCAGTTCATCAACTCACAGAACTATTGGTTATAGGAGTGTACCTATTCCATGCTGGGAACTGTTCCTGAGAATACAGCAGTGAGCAAGACAGAGTCTGTTTTCATGGAACTGTTATTTCAGTGAGCGAGATAGATAATAAACATGCACATCATTTCAGATAGTGACAGGTGCTATAAGTAAATGAAATAGGGTCCTGTGGTGGAGAAATACAGGAGCTGGGTGGGAGCAGCTTATGTCAAGCCAGAAGGGATTCTCTGAAGGGGAGCTGTTTAAGCCGAGACCTAAGTGTGTAGATGACAGTCACGTGACATTTTGAAGGAAGAGTGTTCCCCAGCAAAGTCCAGTGTGGCTGGTGTGTAATTAATGAGGGGAAATAGAGACAGGGCTGGGGAGGGGGAGCAGGGGCCAACTCTGAGGTCCTTAAAGTCCAGGTGGAAGAGTTTAGCTTTTATTCTAGCTGAAATCACAAGAGTACTTCAAGTGGAAGGATGAATAGGATATGATTTACACTTTTAAAAGGGTCACTCTGTTCCGTGGAGCATAATGGACTGTAGGGGCCAGAGTGGAGGCAGGGAAAGAGTCTGCTCTCAGAGTAAAGTAGGTGAGAGGTAATGGGGGTTTAGACTAGGGTGGGGGAAATGGAGGAGATGAGTAATCCCATTCAGTCTGTAGTTTGGAGAGAGAGCCAATAGGATGAGCTCATGGATTAAATGTGGCAGGGGTGAGGATGAATAAAAGGGAAGAAACAAAAATTGATCCCAGGTTTTAAGGTTTTGCAGACTAAGCAATGGGTTGGGGAGTGGTGGTAGTTACTGGATCCCTGGAAACTGGTGGAAATCTAAAATTCATTTTGAGATACTTCTAAGGCATCCAAGTGTTGAATAGGCTACTGGTTACCTGCATCAGGAGCTCAGAAAAGTCAGAATTAAAACAATGATTGAGGAAGGTTATTCGCATTTAGATGGTATTTAAGTCATCAGTATGGGTCAGATGACCCAGAGACCCAGCTGCTGAGGACAGAGGCTGACAGTGCTCCTGCTGCTTAAGAGGAGAAACCAGCTAAGGAGACCAAGGGAGTGCAGCCAGGAGGCAAGAGAAAGAACAGGAGGCATAGTGTGCTGGAAACCTGTGAAAGGAAACTGCAGGAAGGAGGAGTGGGTGCCGGTGCTACATACCGTAGAAAAATCACATACAATGAGGAACAGAAAAGGGACCACTGCATATGGCAAAATGAAAGCTGTTAGTAACCTTACAAGAGCCATTTCCGTGGCCAGGTTGGAACAGAACCCAGTTGAAGTGGACTAGGGAGAGAACAGGACGTGATAAAGGAGAGTGGTGAGTCCACTGCTTCAGGGATCTAGCCTGGACCTGTGGTAGAGCTACAGGTAGTCGGCCTGGGCCCTGCGTGGCCTGGTCTCTGCGTGGTGACACAGGGGGGTGTTGGAGGAGAGGCTGGGAAGTGACCATAGAACAACACAACTCCTGTTGTTGCGTCCGGGCCTGCATGAGGACTGTGTGAGTGGTGAGTGGTGCTGGGGCATCTGTGGGAGGGTCCGAGAGCCCCGAGGAGGTGGAAATCTATCCTGGCAATAACCCTGTCATTGTTACTTGAAGCTAATAAGGGAAGAGCCCTTGGTTGGCTAGAGCTCCAGTGAAGGGCTCCCAGGCAGCCTCTTCCTTGCCTTGTGGGGCGTGCCAGGGTTGTGTGTGTGTAGGTGGGGGACCTCCCTCCTGCACAGCCATCATCTTGCCTTTGCCTTTAGAAACTACAGGCCTGGCCCCTGGATCCCTCTTCTGTGAGTGAAAGAGAAAAATTCCCTTCCAAATCATTAAAGGTTGATAGGGAAATACCAAAGATTGATAGGGAATATTCCTCTCTGGAATATTCTCTGGGCCTTGAGTAATTTCTATTCCACCTTCCCTGAACTCATGAGTTTGGGTTAAAAACACATACACACAGGTATCCAAAAATGTGGATGGGTAGGACTGGCTGTCACTTAGGAGTGGGTGGTTCTATTTACTGAGATGAAGAAGCCTGGGGGAGAAGTGGGTTTAGAGAGATGTGAGTTGGGACGACGCTTGGCCCAGAGTAGAAACTCACTATTTCTGGAATGAAAGAATGAATGAAATGTGGGTAGGCACAGGCAGGGCCGTGGGAATTGAGCAGAGTGTGCATCAGGGCACAGTGAGGTGGAAGGACGTGCTGCAAACATCCAAGACCAGCAGAGCCCCAGGCCTTGTTGCTGTACATGTGCTGTGAGGTTGGTGTTGCTGGTGTGAGCCACCTCCGGGTGTGTGTGCCCTGCTCAGCTGTGTGCACTCTGCTCAGGTATGTGTACCCTGCACAGATGTGTGTGCCCTGCAAAGATGTGTGCACCCTGCTCATGTGTGTACTCTGCCCAGGTGTACGTGCCCTGCACAGGTGTGTCTACATTGCTTAGGTGTGTGTGTCCTACATAGGTGTGTGTCCTCTGCCCAGGTGTGTGCCCTACACAGGTGTGTGTGCTCTGCACAGGTATGTGTACAATGCTCAGGTGTGTGTGCATTTTGCTCGGGTGTGTGTGCCCTGCTCAGCTGTGTGTGCCCTGCACAGATGTGTGAACATTGCTCAGGTATATGTGCCCTACTTGGGTGTGTGCCCTGCTCAGGTGTGTGTACAATGCTCAGGTGTGTGTGCATTTTGCTCAGGCGTGTGTGCCCTGCTCAGCTGTGTGTGCCCTGCACAGATGTGTGAACATTGCTCAGGTGTGTGTGCCCTGCTCAGGTGTGTGTACATTGCTCAGGTGTGTGTGCATTTTGCTCGGGTGTGTGTGCCCTGCTCAGCTGTGTGTGCCCTGCACAGATGTGTGTACACTGCTCTGGTGTATGTGCCCTGCTCAGGTGTGTGTGCTCTGCACAGATGTGTGTGCCCTGCACCAGTGTGTGTACATTGCTCAGGTGTGTGTGCTCTGCTCAATTGTATATGCCTTGCTCAGGTGTTCATGCCCTGCTTGGGTGTTAAGGCAAAACTGCTGATTTCGGACTACACTTTAAGTGCAAACATGGCTGTCCATGGAGAAACACAGAAGAAGCACTGTTAAAAAGCAAAGTGCCTGAGTGCTAGTTATATTTCTCTCACTAATATAGCCTGTGACCTCAGAGAGACAACCACTCCGATCTCAGAACCTCTATTTCCTCATCTTTGAAATGAGAAGAATGCCACCTGCCCTTCCTATCCCACAAGGCTATTGTGAGGTGTACACAAGGTCTCATTCATATGAGTTGGAGACATGTGGATGCTGCTCTGTATGATTTTAGGTATGAATGTAAGTTTGAATCTGTGAATATGTGAGTAGAGAGAATGCTCATGCTTGTGTGTGTGAGAGAGAGAATCCTTCCACGTATGTACACTCTTACACACATGCTTCTGGATAGCTGGCATTTGAATATTTGAGAATTTGCAAATAGATGGTGTGATGTGCTTTTCCTAGCAGGTGTGCATGCTGCCTGTCTAAAGCGTATGTTTCTACTTCTGTATCTACCCATGCTTCTTGGCTCTCCCGCCCCCACCTGTGCCTTGTTGCATTGCAGGCCACTGAAGCTGAGGGTTGTATTCAGTTGAGGAGCTCACAGGCTTCTCCACAATGATGTCTGCATCAGTGGGTGCTCCTGCGTGGCCACACACATGTGCACTGTGCATCTTCCAGACACCCAGAGTGGGCCTCAGACCAACTGCCTCTGCTCCCTCAGCCCCACCCTTGTGTGGGGCTCTTCTGCAGACATGTGAGAGATGGCAGTTGAGGGGGATTAATTTGCCTAGCATGTTCTCCATGGGTGGGCATCAGCTTTATCAGGAAAGGAACAGCATTTGCCAACATCCCAGGTCCAAGCAGGGCCCATTGGGCTGGACTGAGTTCATCAGGCCGGTAACTGAGGCCGGGCTCACTGCAAGGATAGCCCAGATGTGTTGTCCTCTAGCTGAGCATTGAACCTGTGCTGACAGCTTATTTACCAGGCATCCTGTCTGTTTTTGTGGGCACAGTTCATACGTTGCCATTCTAACCTTGTGTTTGTAAGGACACAATATGCATACGGAAGAGAGTTTTCTCTGTACAAGGCTAAGAAGGTCAATACTGTGCTCTGCCCAGCTGAACATAGAACAGGGTCTATGGCCAGGGCCTCTGCATTGCTCAAAGGCAGAGGTCACTGCTCACATCCTGGAGTACATGGATGGTGGCCTACGGAAAGATGGTGCTGCCTCTGACCATGGACCACTTCATAGCCTTGACATCGTGCATGGCAGAGCACTTGCTCCCCTGCATGTTTTGTGAAGCTGGGTCAGGGTCTGCTACGGGAGTCATGAGCTGGGGAGCCACACCCAATGAATGTGCTATGCTAGCCCTAGAAATGACCCGGGGGAGGGGAAGAAAACTACTCAGCAACATCTACAGGATTTCCAAAATAGGAATCTGAAGGATGTGTAGGTGGAAGTTTGCGTGCCTGTGGGGCATGGTATTTGAGCATCTGGAGCTGTGGATCATGTGAAATGGCATAACCTGTGTGCCTCTGCATGTGTGCTTCAAAAACTAGATCCATGTATTTGCACATAGCAAGGAATGGAAAGTCACTCCATTGGAGAGTCGAATGTGGGGTGTCTACAGAAGGCAAGCAGGCACATGGAGACCCGATGGCCACGCAGAGGACTCTGTGTCTCCCTCCGGAAATCCGCTGGTGGCTGTGGGGCTTGAGGTTCCTAGAGGTTGGGGTGAACTGAACCTGTTCGTTTTTCTTCCCCAGAAGAGACAGAAGGAGAAGACACCACATGTCGATGTGGGAGCCACGCAGCAGCCACCTGTATGTGTGTACCAGTTTGCGTGTTTGTGAGTGGTTACGTGTGGGCGTGGGACAATGTGTCATTGTCCTTGCCATAGACAAAGTGGCGCTGGGTGTGCATGTCAGTGTGTGGCTTGGTGTGTGTGTGTGTGTTCCGTTCACATGATCTGTGGATATGCCCTCTGCACCTCTCAACATTTGCTTATATCAGTGTGTGTCTACCTTTGTGACCTGTGTGTTTTTCGCTCTTCAGTCTGGCCTGTGAGTGGGTATATGTTGTGTTAGTGTTGGTGGGTATACCTCTCACGTAGGCAGTTGTGTACGGCTATGTGTGGGCCTCAGCGAGGGTGCGTGTGGGTACATGCGCGTGTCCCCTTCACAGTTTGTAGGTGTGCACCCACAAGCGCGGGGAGGAGGTAACTCCCCTTCCCCCCAGCAAGCCCTCTCCCGTGTGCTCTCCTGCACTTGTCATGTTCATGTGTTCCTGCTGCCCCGTGAATGCTCCTCTAGGCCCCTGGGCCGAAATGCTCGATCTCAGTTTTGAATATGAGCTGCTGGTGGTCTCTGCCCTTAGCCTTCTGTGGCTTTTATTAGCTATTGTGGAAGAGACTCCTAGCACTCTTACTTTTGAGGGTGATATCAAGACTTTTTGTAATAAGTCTGCCTGGTACTCTTCTCACCCTTCAATGGTATCTGACCATTTCAGCCCTCATTATCCCAGACTGTAACCTGAGAGGGAAGGGAGAGGAGGAGAAAAGACCTTTGACCTTGAATCAAGGGCCATTGAGTGTGTACAAGCAGATGCCCCGAAAGCAAAGAGAGCAGGGGAGTGAAGGCTTGGTAAGCCTGTGGATGGCTGCCCTAGCAGGCCCTGGGGACTTGGAACTCCTCCCAGGGTTGATGCCTACCCACCTCTCAGCTACTATAAAGCAGGGATTGGAGTGGAAAGTGCCCGGGCTGGGAGGCACCTGCCCGATGAGCTCCTCACGTGTGGCCCGCCTGCTCCTCGCATCTTTCTGTGCTTCCTGTCTGCAGGTCCTGGGCGCTCCCATTTGCCCCCACCATGTGTTCTGCCCTCTCACATGGCCCCTGTGGCCACCCTCCCTGCCTGCAGCTTCCGGGCTCTGACCGCGGCCCTGCCCTTTCCCCTTGGCAGGAGGGAGCGGAGGCGCCGGCACCACATGTCCGTGTGGGAGCAGCGTACCAGCCAGCTGAGGAAGCACATGCAGATGTCCAGCCAGGAGGCCCTCAACAGAGAGGAGGCGCCGCCCATGAACCCACTCAACCCCCTCAACCCGCTCAGCGCCCTCAACCCGCTCAATGCCCACCCCAGCCTTTATCGGAGACCCAGGGCCATCGAGGGCCTGGCCCTGGGCCTGGCCCTGGAGAATTTCGAGGAGGAGCGCATCAGCCGTGGGGGGTCCCTCAAGGGGGATGGAGGGGACCGATCCAGTGCTCTGGACAACCAGAGGACCCCCTTGTCCCTGGGCCAGCGGGAGCCACCGTGGCTGGCTAGGCCCTGTCATGGAAACTGTGACCCAACTCAGCAGGAGGCAGGGGGAGGAGAGGCTGTGGTGACCTTTGAGGACCGGGCCAGGCACAGGCAGAGCCAGCGGCGCAGCCGGCATCGCCGCGTCAGGACAGAAGGCAAGGAGTCCTCCTCGGCCTCCCGGAGCAGGTCTGCCAGCCAGGAACGCAGTCTGGATGAAGCCATGCCCAGTGAAGGGGAGAAGGACCATGAGCTCAGGGGCAACCATGGTGCCAAGGAGCCAACGATCCAAGAAGAGAGAGCCCAGGATTTAAGGCGGTGAGTGAGTCACAGGGCTCCCAGATGGATGGCACACAGGCTGCTGTTAGTTGTTCCTCAATATAAGCCTTTCTGAGCTCCAGTTTCCCCTATTATAAAATGGAAATGATGCTGACACACACTTTGTGAGGTATGAATAAACATAACAGGCAGTGGGCTCTGTTCCCCCGAAAATGAGGGCCTGTTAGAAGTAGGTCATGGATAGAAGGACGGGAATAAGGCAGTGGTCATGGCGTGTGGGTCTTAGCACCTCTCCGCCTGTCTGGGTGGGGTAGAAGGCGGTAGTGGCCTTGTACCTTCCAGGCTGCCTGAGCTTCCCTGCCTTCCCCTTGTGCCAGGCACACCCGCCATTTGAGGACAGCGTCTGAGCACCAGCTCTCTCTTCCTCTCTCTTCACAGGACCAACAGTCTGATGGTGTCCAGAGGCTCCGGGCTGGCAGGAGGCCTTGATGAGGCTGACACCCCCCTAGTCCTGCCCCATCCTGAGCTGGAAGTGGGGAAGCATGCGGTGCCGACAGAGCAGGAGCCGGAAGGCAGCAGCGAGCAGGCCCTGCTGGGGAATGTGCAGCTAGACATGGGCCGAGTCATCAGCCAGAGCGAGCCCGACCTCTCCTGCATCACGGCCAACACGGACAAGGCCACCACCAAGAGCACCAGTGTCACCGTCGCCATCCCCGACGTGGACCCCTTGGTGGACTCAACCGTGGTGCACAGTGAGAGCACAGTCCCTGTTCCCCTCCACCCCCACCTCCTATCCCATCTGGGGCTGGGGCCATTCCAATAAAGCCACATGGAAAGCACCACCAGGAGGAGTAAATCATCCTTCAAGAAGTAAAAATGAGTGGCAGTTTTCCCCCAGTGTGCAGAACAAAAATAAGCTAGCGTTCTCTTCATCTTAAATTTTTCCCATAAAATTTCCCCAAGCTTGTTCCTGTGACCACCCTCGAGTCTTCAGAGTGATCACTCGTGACTTTGTGCCCAGTTAGATATTCAGCTGTTTGCTTCGGCGTAAGAATATTTGATGGTGTTGTCTGGGGTCTCCCAGGTGCTCTGCTGCCCCAGCAAGTTAGGGAGGCTTTGATGGAGTGGACCATGGCTGTGTTCACTGAGTGATCTTGGAAAAACCTCTGCATCTCTTGAGGCCTCAGTTTGTCATCTGTAAAGTGAGAGCATTGTACTAGATGATCTCTGAGGCCTTTCCCTGTACTAATATTTTATATGATTCTATTGCTCTTATCAACTCTTTTTCTCCTAGGAGCTTTTAGCCACAAGTTCTCCCCATCACAGTTCCCTTAGGCAACAAATGTTAATCAATGATGTCCTAAAGGGAAACACAGCAAAAAAAAAAAGCACTTCCCCACCCCTGCCCTGACCCTACATACCATCCCTGTATTCATCCTACCCCTTATCCTTGCCCTGACCCCATACCCCATCCCTGCCCTGACCCCACACCTCATCCCTGCATTATGAATTCCACACCCTATCCTTGCTCTGACCCCATACCCCATCCCTGCTCTGGCCTCATGCTCTCCCTGCATTAATCCCACCTGCTGCCCCGCGATCACTGAATTGTGACCACAGGGTTCCAGCCTTGCTGTTTTCCTCTACTTTTTCTGTATTTACTCTTTCACATGACAATCTTTCCCCTCCCTGTTTTTCTTTCTTCCATGGCTCCCTCTCCATTTCCACATGTTCTCTATAGTCAACGTGCCACTACTGCTTCAGAAGTGCATTCTCCCATGTCCAGTGCGTGCTTCAGTTGACTTAGGCATGTCTCAGATCCCAGACCCACAGCTCTTTTGGTGTTTGTTTGCTTTAATACATAAGAAGTGTTTGGGGCCTTCTTTTATGAGAAAGAACATAAAGAAAGCTTTACTCTCCCTCTGTTGTAATTCCAGAGCTAGTCTTTGGTCTTGGTCATAGGTAAAAGCATGTGATAGGAAGGCTTTTGGATACTTCTTGTGACTTACTCTTTAGGAGGCCCAGGCATGGGCCAGGACCACCGAGGTCCACTGCTGACACATGGTTCCAGGGTGGAGTCATTCAATGAGCAGGGAGCAGTGGGCGAGGGTGACTGGGGCCCTTTCCCTACTGTGACAGCTTCAGGCTCCTGCCAGTTTAACCTACACCATGTCTTAAGTATGGAAACAGAGCAGCAGCTGAGAGCTCCCCTCGACCTCTGGCTCCTTTGTCCTCCCAATCCTGGGATGCAGTCATGGACCTATACTCACATGAATATTGCATTCTCATTTCTACATTAATCATGGCCGAAAAAAGCACAGCCAGAAAGCCTGCTGCAAACAGAGTCATGATTTCTTGAAATCTTCGTTTGCAGGGTGATTCACTGAAAGGCTATAGGATTTTGAATAGGGAACCCAAACTAGCTGTATGACCTTAGAAAAGGTACTTAAATTGCCAGAACTTTAGTTTTCCCATCTGTATCATGGGAGTAATAATACGTGCCACTGAGGGTATACTGATGGGAAAATTCAGTGAGTATGTACAAAGAATCCAGAGTTTAGATATAAAATCTAAACCTTGTGAATTTTATAACAGAAACACCATGTTGTTTATCAGACTGTAAAAGTTCAGCCTTAAAAGGGGAAACATGATCATAGTCATTTATATGACATAGAAGGTTATTTCTCATAACATTTGGGGAGGGTAAAAATAAGAAGAGAAGAGGAGTTTAACTCAATGTCAGGTAGTAAATACCCCCAGTGCCTGCAGGGCACCTTATTAGGGACATCCCTGGAGCCGTTTCTCCTCCTCCCCTTTCATCCCCAACTAAACACAAATGGTGCCATTTTCACATGCCGCATGGTTTCTGAAGATTTCAACGTGTTCCTCTTGCAGTTAGCAACAAGACGGATGGAGAAGCCAGTCCCTTGAAGGAGGCAGAGATCAGAGAGGATGAGGAGGAGGTGGAGAAGAAGAAGCAGAAGAAGGAGAAGCGTGAGACAGGCAAAGCCATGGTGCCCCACAGCTCAATGTTCATCTTTAGCACCACCAACCCGTAAGCCACCCTCACGTTGCTCCCTCTTTAGTGCTAGGATAAACGGCCAGGTGTGAGGCAGGGCAGGGTGAAGGGGAGAGGAAGGATGGGGGCCCAGCCATCTTCATAAGCCTTCCTGGTGGAGCATGGCCAGACATTGAGCATCTGGGGTTCCCCCTAAGTGAGGTGGGTTGGTAAGTTAGTCAGCCTCTGAACTTGCCCATAGCTGAAAGAGTAACATCAGACAGGAGAGCATGAGAAATGTCATTGGAAAGGAACTCTTTACCAGTCTGTGGTCAGTAGGTAGCTTGGAGGGAGGAAGGAAATCTACCTGAGATTGTGCCACCAAATATTCCAGAAGTGGATAGAGCCAAGAATGTGGAGCCTAGAATGACCAGATCACCTGTTGGAGTTGAGAGTTTTGGTCACACTGCTCTACATGTGGAGTTTTGAAATGGTCTGCTCTGAGCATGCTACTCAGAGCAGAGGCAAGGACATGAAGCGGGGGTGACAGAGCGGAGTCTGGAAGGTTAGACTCAGGAAAGATGGAATTTGGGAAGAGCATTCCAGCAGGGCTCTGGGAAGGGAGCAACCTGGGTTAAGGCATGTGAGCCATCCATGGCTGGAATGCAGAATATAGAATACAGTTACTTTGACCAGAATAACCTGGGGCTCATGAAAACTCATTACTGCTTTCGTCAGGAATTTTAGAATCAAGATCTCTTTTTATGTTTCTTGGTTCTTTGTAATTTCCTTGGGATGTCCCAGTTTCCTTACAGTGGGAGAGTAGACATCGAGATACAGCAGAGGGTGCTATGCAGCTGCCCTGAGTTGGTAGGCTGATGCTGGCTGCTCCCCATGGCTCAGACGTGTCTGCGGATAATGTATCTTGGCTTGCGTGTTGCAGCCTCTAACCAATCTGATTACTTTCCTCCACTGGGGCTTTAAATCAAGGGTGGTGGCTGAGAAATTAAATTGCTCTCCCTGGCGGCTTCCTTTGGCAAGGGCCTGGCTGTCTGGAAAGGGCCGATATGTGTATGTGGGAGTGAGGAGTAAGGGCATGGGCATGGTGGGGAGTGGGCCAGCTTAGCCGTGCCCACTATCCGCAGGATCCGGAGGGCCTGCCACTACATCGTGAACCTGCGCTACTTTGAGATGTGCATCCTCCTGGTGATCGCAGCCAGCAGCATCGCCCTGGCAGCAGAGGACCCCGTCCTGACCAACTCGGAGCGCAACAAAGTGGGTACACAGGGGCCATGTGCCAGTCTCCATAGTGCTCTGGTGCTCACCCCATCCCAGTACTGGAGGTGAACCGAGATGGCAGCAAGGTTCCTGTAAATGAGCAAGGGTTGGAAATTGCCCACTCCTGTTCCTCAGGGCGAAGTATGAACCATTCCCAGACAAGCCCCTTCTCAGCCCAACACACTACAAGGCTCTGCAGCCACCCATGGATTTGGATGTGGGTCTAATATAGGGTCATGGATGGTGTGTGTGAAGCTGGCAGCTGCAGCTCCACCACAGGGGGCCAAGGCCTCTCCTGGGGTCCCACGGGTATATGTCAGGAGACATGAGGGACGTGAGGAGGACAGGAGCTGACAAGGATTTCAGGTCCCGAGCCTGAACTAAGGGACAGGTATGTGGGCAATTCAGACCCAAAAAGCTAAGTTCTGGCCAACGAGAGGGAGCAGCCTAGGAGTGGCCACTGGGTCACATGGCTCCAGCAGGGCCCATGCCCCTTCTTCTGGCATTTCTCCCTCAGTCCAGCTAGTGGCTCTAATTCCAAGCCTTTGTTCTGAGGGTGCAGTGGGTGAGGGCCAGGGTGGGCGTGCACGAGTGCATGTGTCCTGGCAGGTGGGAGCTCATGTAGTAGCCTGTTGGCCACACATGGTCATTTCCTTCCGCCATATGTGTCTTTCAGGTCCTGAGGTATTTTGACTATGTGTTCACTGGCGTGTTCACCTTTGAGATGGTTATAAAGGTAAAAACTTCTAGAGAAAACTTGGGCTCTTGGGTTTAGATGGATCACCTGTCTGCTCCTTAGGCTAGAGCCCTTCCTCAGTGTTACCACCTACCAGCCAATGGCAGCCCTCAGTAGAGCTTCTGCCACCCCTTTCTGGCCTCAGAACCCTGAAGAAATCTGTCTCAGCAAGACATGGCTGCATGGATATGTTTGTGCTGGTGCAGGCCTGTGGACATGGCCCAAGTAGGAGGCAGGCAACAGATGTGCAGACAGGCTTGGGGGCTGCACTCCCCTCCCCATTGCTTGTCTTGGCTGAGCCTGGGTGTGTGCCAAGGCAAAGGGCTAGGTAGAGATGAGTCTTCCTGGGCTTCATCTAGTCCCAGCCACCACAACACTCCATAGTCTGTCTTGTTCCCAGCCTCATCCATCCAGGATTTTACCCATCTGTGCATATGTGGCAATGCCCAGTGCTCTGAGCCATAAATGAAAGGAGGAGTGTGGCAGGGTTCTGTGACAACCAAAGAGTCTAGTGAACCCTAGGTGACTATGAGATGGGGGCCTCAGGAGTCAGTTATGTGGAGAAAGCCTGCTGGACCTAACCTCTCATTCTCCAGGTCCTAGCATAGGGTTGGTTGTGGAGATAGTGGCAGTGGGGGTACTGCCACGATGAACAGAGCTCAGGTCAAGTGTTGCCCACACTTTCTTGGCTCACTGTGGCTGTTCATATCCTTCTGCAGATGATAGACCAAGGCTTGATCCTGCAGGATGGGTCCTACTTCCGAGACCTGTGGAACATCCTGGACTTTGTGGTGGTCGTTGGTGCATTGGTGGCCTTTGCTCTGGCGTAAGTGACTCTTTTCTTATTTGCTTCCCTTCCTTCCCCTCTTCCTGGAGACTCCAGTTGATTTGAAGCCCTTTCCAGAAATGCAACATGCAGGGTGATGCCAAAAAATGCCCCCCCCTGGAAATCTGCTCCCCAGTCGCCCCCAGCAGCGCTCCTGAGCGCCTTGCAGCTCCAGCTCACGTGACCTGAGTGGCAGAATGGGGGAAGCAGGAGTAGGGAGTGTCAGGAGGAAGAAGTCAGAGGCCCTGGGAATTCCTTTCCTGGAGACAAGTAAGCATGGGCCGGCACTCACAGTGTGGACAGTGCTTCCATGCATTCAGCAATGGACCCAGGAACAGCTTATGGGCCCTTTCTTTCTTGAGTGTGTCAATCAAGGAAGCAGCTTGAAAGAAAGATGCAGAGGGTAGAGCAAAGTTGAGGATCACAGAATCCTAGGCATGGTGAGGTTTTCTGTTCATAGCAGGTATAAACGAGAGCTCTTCCAGGGATGCAAGAACCATGCTTTTGCACAAACCTAATAATATGTTTAATCTCCAAAAGGAAAGGCTTTCCAAACTTTCCTTGACAACATACCTAGGAAAACAGTCTTAAACCATTCAGCCAACTAAATCGTGTTCATTATATTTGTGGGATTTTTTTTCCCTGCACATAGATCCAGCTCTAGCCAGTTTTCAATCACATTCTGACATTTCCTGTGGAATCTAGCCAAGGAAAGGGCTCTTCTAGCCCTCCTGGGTTTAACTAGGAAATGGGATGCATTCAGGGCCTTTTTCCTAACCCAGTGTGTAGAGTGCCTCAGTAGGATGAATGACAGCCTCGGGGCTCTGTCTGTACCTTGTTCACCCTGAGCAGCTTCAGCCTCTTCCAGGAAGCACAACAGAATTCTCAGAGCCATCCCTCAAGTCTCTCTGAGTACAAGTGGAAGCCTCATCTTTAGTCTAAGCAAGGCTAGCTACACTGTGTAGT
Source organism: Symphalangus syndactylus (assembly GCF_028878055.3). Taxonomy (NCBI): domain Eukaryota; kingdom Metazoa; phylum Chordata; class Mammalia; order Primates; family Hylobatidae; genus Symphalangus; species Symphalangus syndactylus. Next base: position 41,046,274 of record NC_072434.2, on the reverse strand, counting down.
GAGGCAGGAGAGCTTTCAGGAGCTGCTGTCATTGATGGCAGCTGCAGAAGGAACACAGTATCTTCATACGTTTACCCTTCTGAGTCGTTTTCCCTCCAAGGGTTTGCCCTTCCAAGTGTTTAGAAAGAGATCACCCTTGGAAGGGTTTGCCCTTCTAAATGTTTAGAAAGACAGGGAAGCTGACAGTGCTTCTCCCCAAGCTTCTCTTCAAGCACTGTCAGCTTCTGTCTCTTATCGTTTCTGGCAGAAAAATAGGTGGGATAAAAATTACGAGATGTTTCTCAAGTGGCCTGGTGGGGATGGGAATAGTGGAGGGCTCTCTGTCTTAAGGAGAGGTACAAGGTACACTCTCAGCTGTGCTAGGAGTGTAGGATCTTCCAGACCCTGGAAGTGGACTGTGTCCACTGCTCCCTCAGCCATGAGAGACCCTTCAAAAGCAAACCACATTGAGCATAGTTTGTGACCCTAAAATGGGCTGGTGATCAAGGTAACTCCAGTGTCCCTTGTCCCCTTGTGCACATGTTAATTCCATTGCGTGCAGTCACCTCTGCCCCCCACAAAAAGAAAGCTTTCTGTCACATGTGGCTGGACTGTTCTTGAGGAAATTTTACAGAAGCATGGGGTATTTTCTCAAGCATCTGGGCCCTGTCTGGATTCTCATGGTGCAATGAAAGGAAAGGCAGCTCTGGCTCCATCAGAGGGACTTCCAGCTCCTCTTCCATCTTCTTGGAAAGATGGATTAAAGTCTGCCTTTGCCCTAAGGAGACCCACGTTTTTTGTTAGAGATAAATATTATCCTTAGGTTTTTAAAAGGTCAAGTTCCCTTTTCATTTTACTAATTCATTTGCATAGATTATTCACTGTATCGTTCTTCTTATTTTGATCTCTAAAAATCATGTGTCTCTCTTTGAAGTATAAAGGACAAGGAGATAGAAGCATATAGGAAAGAACCCACCCCATCTTTAGGAAGAACAGAGCCCACTGGCATAACAGGACAGAGTGGCAGGAAAGGTTGGGCTGTGGAACCAGACGGGCCCTTGTTTGAATCCCAGCCCCTCTACTTTCCAGCTTTGTGTCCTTGAGCCACACAACAAAATATTAACCCTCCTAACCTCAGTTCTCATCTCTGAAATGCAGATAAAATAATGTGTGTAAAGTGCTTAGGATGGGGCCTGATGTAGTGTGAACAATCAATACATGTTAATTCCCCTCCTCATCCTTCCATTCTCTTATCACATCATGAAATCCAAATATAGGAGCAAGTACGTATTGATGCACAATGTATACAGATACATGTGTGCAGGCTGGCCCAAGACCTAGTTGTTTTATACGTACACACCCCCCTCGCCTGTGCCTGTGTGCCTCGTAACCAGGCTGGCGTGTTGGTGCCAGTGTGGGAGGAGGTGTGTTTTAGAGGAAGCTCCTGCATGCCTGCCCATTGTCCACAGTCCAGACATCTCTCCTGAGACCCAGAGCAGTGATGATGTGTGGTAGAGCTGTCATCTGTCTTGTTCTTTCTTTGTGCCCTTTGAAACGTGGTGGTGGCTTTGGTGCTGGTGGCAGGGGAAGCCTTAACAGCCCCGGAGCTGAAGCCTCTCTGTTGCTCCTCAGACCAGGTACAGTGCAGGGGCCCCCAGGAACCCCCTCGTTCTGGGGTCCACACTTATGTGATGGATTGAGAGTTATGATCCATCACTTGCTTTTAGTCATATCACTTCTTGAACTCTCTCTTCGTTTTCTCTGAAACATAGATGATACTTGCTCACACTTCTCCATCCATTTTCTCTTTTGCCTTCAACTTCCCAAGCTTGCCATGCCCATTCCCTCTCCCCTTTCTCCGCTCGTGGAGCAGGCTCCCACTCCCCCTCCTTTGGCCTTCATCACATTTGCCGAGCGAGGTCCAGGTAATGCTTTCTCTCACTCATGCACCCATGCTTTCTAACTCTGCCCTGTTCCTTTCCTCATTAATGGTACCAGAGAATTCAGCTCTCCTATGACTTTGATGGAGTTAGCCAGAGTCCCACCTGCCAGCAGAGAGAGGGCCTGGCCTGGGGCAGAGAGTGAAAGAAGTCACTGAGCCTATATTCCTCATGGTCAGGGGCTCAAGCCAGCAGAAAGCCAAACGTGGGGTTATCTGCAGGCTTGTCAAGTATCTCTCTCCTTGTGTTTACAACTTTCATTATCATATCCCATATATTTGCCCCATAATGTCCACCATTCAAATAGCTTATTCCTGTCCCAGTCTCTTTCTGTCCTTCCTGAAATTGAACCGTGACTTACTGAGGAGGCTTCTGTGAAGCCTATTGCTTAATAGACTTGAGCTACTCTTGGTGATTGCCATGGTAGCATCTTTCTGTGGCTCCTCAGAAACCGGGGCTGACATGGCATTCCTTCCACCACCCAGCCAGAGCCTTCTCAGACCCTGGCCCAACTCCCAGGAGCAAAGCCCCTCACCAAGTGAGGGGAATGACCTCTAGCTGAATTCTCAAAGAAAGCTGCGGTGTCCCCTGAGCCCTCCTGCCGAGGCGTGTGCCTGCCACCATGTATGTTTTCTACAAGCATATATGTTTATGCAGTGGCTGAAGAGAAGACTGTTCTCCACAGCTGCATACATCAAGTTAAGGGAGCGTTTATAATGTAAACCTGGGAAATTCCATTGGGGAACTTTATTGACTTTTGAGGAGGAAGGGAAGGGGATTTTTTCATTTATTTATTTTTCTTCTTGGATTTATTTTAAGTGTGGGCAGAGCAGTGGATAAAAAAATAAATGGAAAGATACCCACATTGCAACTTTTCTGTTCTTTCCAATTCACTTTTACATTATAAGGCATTTATAAGAACACTCAGGTCTCCTTCCTTAAGCCCAGCGTCCCTGCAGGGAGGTGGGCAGAGTTTTGGCAAAGGTTGGGTTCAGGGCTTCATTATTCCGCTGCCCTCACAACACCCACTTTCTGGGCCACATGGAGACAGAGTGTTTGCTGACTATAAATGTCCAGAGCTGTGTCTTCTGTACTTTGAGGTTTCAAGAAAAGTCTGGTGAGTGGCTGAATCTATGAAACCTTGCTCTTTTATCTTTTTCTTTCCAAAGAAGAGGGATTCTTTTGTGTGATTTTATGTGAAAGGACCAGAAACCGCTTTGTCTAGTTTCCACACACCCTGTTGCCATCGCTGCTGCTTCCCAGCCTCCTGCAGGGAAGGCAAAGATGGTTACAGCCTTGGCATTTCTGGGGATCTGCACATGAGGCACATTCCCCTGCTTTGGGGGACGCTGTTCCCCAACCAAAGTCAGCTGCCTTGTAGGGAGGTCACGCAACCACTACACAGATTACATTCGTGAACCTCACAGAACCCTCATGTTTCATGTGTTTCATGTTTAGTGAAGTGACTTGGGCAAACAGGTGGGCAGGGACAGCATCTCTGGAGAAATGTAGGAGAGGACCAGAACACCTGCGCATGTGTGTCTTTCTGTGTGTGACACCTGCACTCCAACCCAGGACCCTCATCCTCTCCATTTCCACTGCTCTACGACACGTTACTTGACTAGCTCGATTCACATGAGCAGGTGAGCTCTCCTGGATTGGATTCTAGGTAGTCATCTCATAGCTTATAATTGCTCGTCAGCACAGATGGTTTAATAGAAAAATAACTAGCAATGTTGCTCCCATCTCCTCCAGCACCTCGGAATTTACCATGGCCTGTGCATCAGTCAGTTACACAGGCTGTCCGGCGGCTGACGCCAAAGCTTCCCATTGCCATTTGCTGTTGTAGCAGGGCATGGGGTGAGGTCCCTGGCACTCAGGAGATTTGGCTCACAGCCACACTTGGCCTTTCGTTATTCAGTCCTTAGCCAGAAACGAAAAACATGAGTCAATCTGCCTCTTGATGCCAGAAGGAACTGGAGTTCCCACATTAGCTTTTATTACATTCTTTTCATTGAAGTATGTCACTTTCCTGACACTTGACACTCTGCCCTAGTCACTGAGATGGATAAGGTCCATTGAATGCATTCAGCATTAGCCGTAGCAGCAGAGTTATATACACAGGCATGGACAATTTTAGATTTGGAAGGATCCTAAGGAGCCACATAATATGTTCCTCTGGGAGCTGGGCGTGGTGGCTCACGCCTGTAACCCCAACGAGTCGGGAGACTGAGATGGGAGTATTGTTTAAGGCTTGGAGTTTGAGAATATGGTCCTCTGGTTCTGGATTTGCTTGTGGGATTTTGTGTTGTAGAAGGTGAGAATGTGCACATGTAAGAAAGAGGTGGCTGTTCAGCACCAAAATGCTCATACGCACTCACGCTCAGCACAGCATAGAAACCAACAGACAAACATTTCACCCTAAACCTGGCTGTTTCTTTCTCCTATTCTTCACTACCTGCCTGTGTCTGAGGCAGTCCCCTCAAACCTCCAGCATTGCCTATGGGACTTCTTTCTTGACAGAACTTCCCTCTTTTCAAACTGAAAGGGGAGTCTCCCAAAGGAAGCAGTGACTGCACATTAATCTTGGAGGCAAGAAAAGTGGACGAAGTCCTGCTTCACGCAAAGAAGACCCATTTACCACTGAGCCAGACAGGCCATCCAGTTCCCCTGTTCTGTGGAAGACAACGAAGGATTAAAATTAAATTTAGCCGTCAAGTAGCCCATTAACTGTGGATTTAGGAGGCCAGCTGAAAAGGAATTGGAAATTTCCAACTGTAAGCAGATAGGAGGATGTTGTTCCCTAAGACTCCAGTTTAAAAGTCCCCTCAAGAATGACTACATCTGATTTTTGTGCCCAGACAAGGACACTAAAGATGATCAATGCCCATGGACTTTTGAGGTGCCTACTACTATATCATAGCTGCCTTGAAAATGGAGTTTGGGAGAGAGTAAGGAGGGACAAAGTGGCAGCCACACGGAGGGAGTGAGTGTCTAAAAGGAGATAAGTCCTCAGTCTACCTACTCTTGGCATTAAGTCTCAGCATGCATATTTTTTAGTGAACGCTGGAAAATGTGTTGTCTGCTGCATGTGACGTTGGTACTGCCGAGGAACTGCCTGTAGAATATTCACTTTGAGACCTTTATCTTATGGAGGCAATGGATGTGAACACCCAAGTATTTTTTTTTTTTTTTAATCAACAGCATGAAATTGGGAGATGGTTGGTTGTAAATGGGATCTCAGCCCATGGCCACAGACCCAAGCAAAATGAAATGATCCAATCAGGGAACACTGCCCCATCCACACGGTAACCAACAACCAACCAGACCCAGATATAAAATGCACCCTGTGAGCCTTCACAACCATGGGAAGAGCCCAGTACTGCTGGATTAGTGGAAACTCCTCATAGTGCCCTCCAGATTTAAAAGTAGATTTTAGAGTAACTTGAGTCGGAAGACTTCGTAATGGGACTTGGGGACCATCAACACAGATCATGCCAGCCACCTTCCTAATCCACATGAACAGGGGCACAGCCTAGCATTTCAAATCAGTCTTCAGTGGGACAAGTGTATTGGGTGGACTTCCGCCAGCTCCAAGGCCTTCTTAGAAAGATCAGCAGATGAGGTGTCTTTGGGTATGTTTAGAATAAGACAAAAGAGACAACTAAGTCCAGTGTTCACCAGATTGAATAATAAAACTGCTAGGAGACAGATAGATGCTCTTCTGCTGCTTCTCAGTGTTTAGACAAAAACACCTGCCAGTTGGAGTATGGTGCTGTGTATAGCAAAGGAGGAAGCTTGCAAAAGTCTCTCAGGAGTGTGTATGAGGAGCTCATTGAGGTCCATGTGCAAGAGGGAAAGGCTTATGCACCACTTAGCATAGAGCTAGTGCTCTGGTCACATGACAAAGAAAGATGGCAGAGTAACAATGGATTGAGGGTTTGAGGGTGACCCCAAGAAATGCTGAGGCATGGACCACGAGGAAAAATAAACCCCAAATGGCAGCCGCTAAGCAGTGACAAGGTCAAAGTGGTAAATTTAAAATTTTCACAGAAGCAGATGAACATATCCTTATCTGCAGATCCTAGAGAGACAGGTACTGCCAGTGCAAAAGGGGAAACTTCCCCATGGGTCTTTAGAATTTTTAAAGTGCTTTCACACTCTTTATTTTATTTATCACTGAACAGTCCTGTTTTATAGTTGAGAAGTGGATTGCCTGAGGTTTGACTAGTCTGACTCATTTGACTAGTAAGTAGCAAAGCCAGTTCTTGAGCAACCTTGGTGTTCAGTGTTGTCTGCATTATGTTAAGTGCCCTTCTACACATCATGTTCTAGTTAGCTCCAAGCAATTAACCCCTGTAAGCTAAGAGCAGTGGCTTGGTATAGATCTTTCCTCAACCTACAGACCCTTCTGTCTCTACCTGGTGACAGACAAGACCTATGGGTAGATGGAGAAGGTCATCCCTGAACTTGTCCATCTTGATGTTTCATCTGTAACTTTTTTTTCCTAGGAACCCTCATAGACCCTAAACTGATTACAGGGAGTGTGGTAGCTTAGTATTTGAGATCAAGAAGTACTGGTCCTGTTTCCTTCTTTGGTTAAAACCCTCCAGTGGTTCCCATTTGAAAGGCACTCTAACATCACAAATAAGAGCATAGGTTTCAGAGTCAGGCACATTTAGGCCTGAATCCCAGCACTATTATTAACTGCCTTAACTTTGAACCTCTGCTTCTTCATCTGTAAATGGGGATTCAAAATAATATTTTGGTCCTATAAGCATTAAATAAGGTAAAATGTATTTAATGTCTGCTATAGTGCCAAGCACTTAGTAATTGTATAATAAATGATAGTTATTATTTCCTACCAAATAATAGTCCAGACACATTAGTGAGACACTCGAGGCTCCTCACAGCGTGACCCCTCCATCTACCTTTCACTCCTGCAAGCCTGGCCTTTCCCTGAGGCAAGAGATTCCTTCAGATCCCTGAGCTATTCCCCGCACATGGGGGAGGGCAGAAGGCCATGGCACTTAAAGGACAGAAGGGTTCTTTAGGACCTGGTGTCCCTGCTCTGCCCTCATGGGAGGACAATCAGTTCCTGGCAGAAATCAACTTGAGAGCATATCCTTTGAGAAGATGGGACTGGGAAGTGAAGAGCAGGATTACATTGAATGATGAGTAATTACACATGAAAGATCTGGAGGGCAGCTTGACAATTGAGCTGGAAAATTCTCGTCTTTTACTGATGAAACAAGAAAAATCTGTGTCATCTTTTTTTGCTGGAGAGCAGCCAGGAACTTACCAAATAAATAGAAAATAAATGGTAAAATGGGTGGCCCAATTGAGTCCCAATTAAAGTGAGACCAGTGCATTCTAGTGTGTAGAATTGTCCTTAGATTTTAACATTAGAGTCAATTTTTGAAACTGATAGAAATTTTATTAATGAGGCAGTGTAAAAACATCTGATTATAATTTAATAGCAGAGACTAGCAAAGTGTTATCGAACAATTACATTTAAATGATTTGTAAAATGCACGTGAATTATTTCCAAAACAATGTGCCTCAATTAAGGTACTTGGAGAGCTCATCCTTTTAGTTTGGCGAAATGTCTTCCTTGCGATCTTGTTGGCTTTGATAATGGCTTAAATCACTTGTATGTGTGGATTTGGGAGCAGTACTTTGGCCTAGTTCATGTGTAAATTATATTTTAACTAATGGGACTAAATTGTTGAGGCTTTTCTTGACTCCGGGGCTTTGTTATTCAGTACTCTTCATTTCAAATGGCAATTTTAAAATCAGTTAAATCTTGCCCCTGTTAACAAAACTGAGGATGAAAGCATATTTTTCTGCAGCCATTCCAATTCATAGCTTTTCAATGGCTCCTCTGCAGTAAGAGACCTGAGGAAAGATGCATAGAGCAATGGCTAGTTTTTTTTTATTTTTACTTTACTTTTGGCCTGTGTCTGATTGCTATCCCTGGCTCAGACCTGTGGGAGTTAGGATGTGACAAATAGCCCCCCAGTGGTTTGGCAGCCACATTCAGCTGTTAAGATTAGAGTGTACCATTAAGGAACCCTGTTTTCCAAAACAAGGGACAATGGTGAGTTTGCATTATAACATGCATTATGCGATATATGTGGTAATACAATGAATTATACCATGATGTTTTACTAGGATTCTGGGGGGAAATTAATTCAAGAGAGCAAATTATATCCTTTATCCAGGTGTGTGGGAGGAGCAGGAGATATTGGGCCCTCCTGCAGAAGATGCATGTCTATGAGCATGACCTCTGAGAACCTTTTCAGATGCTGCAGGATAGAAAGGTCTCCAAGATAAGGACTTGAGCTAAGCAGAAGGCAGAAGCTTGGGGTGTGTGATCCTAGATCACCTGCCCATATATTGATCTCCCACCCTATTCCTACATCTTAGAGATATGAAAGATTATCCCTTGGTTCTTCCTTAAGACAAATGTAGCCTGGGGAAAGGGAAACCTATGTAGTTATTTTGGTAAATTTTTTAATTGATTTCATTTTTCCTATGGCAGCTTGCAGTTATACTTTTATTTATGTGCTTGTTTACTTGAGGTCTGTCTTCCCTACTAGACTAGGTAAGTTTCAAAAGGTTGGCAACCTCATTTGTTCACAACTGTGTATCCAGTATGCAGAACAGTGCCTGACATATATTAAGGACTCCACAGATGCTTGGTATATGAATGAATAAAGATGTGTTTGGCTGACCTACCATATGCCCTGTCTTATATGTGAGAAGATGCTGGGGAAGATATTTCTGTCCTCTGAACACTTAGAGGTTATCACATTAAGGATTTAAGGTTTATAAGGCCTTGGGTCTAATTCCCAAGTCATCATTCATTTGGCATTTATAGTGAAAATTAATTTAATTTTGAATATGGGATCATTTGTTGAGTAAAATGACCATTAGAAGTCTTCGCTTGTGACATACGGTAGTAGAACATAGGTTTGCCATGCATTGGCAAAAAAATAGGAAAGAAAAAAAGTAACCTTCATCACAATGTCCAACTAAGAACCAAAACCTGAATTATGAGCACTTCTTCTTAGCAGCAGGCCAGGATAGGGAATCATGAGATGCAGGTTCACCTGTGTTTCTAAACTCACTCAGTGAATGATCTTAGGCAAGGCACTTCCTTCTGGGGCCTCAGTTTCCTTTGCAGTTGGGTGGATTTCAGGGATCTCCTCCAGCTCAGAAATTCACTGTGCTGTTTGACAGAACCTTGAACTAAAACCTGCTGATGCAGAGCCTTAGTGGTTAAGAGTAAGAGCTTTGATCATCATACATCCTTGGGTTCATGTCCCGCCTCTTCCAACTGATGTTGGGCACTCAACCTCTCTGAATCTCTTCTGTGAAATGGGGATAGTGATTCCTATGTGCTAAAGTTAGGAGGTTTAAATAAAGATTTGCATTAAAATTGCTTAGCACAGAGTCTGGTCCAGAATAAATAAATATTCAAAAAATTTAGAAGTTGTCATTATTTCTGTCATGAAGATATTTATGCCCTGACTTATTTTAAATGCCTCACCAGTAGAACTGGGATGATTTTTCACCTTCAAGCTGCACAGTATGCTCACAATGGACTGGTGGTCATTTAATTTATCAAAAGGCAAACTTTGGTGTGACATCGTGATCTTGACAGACAAATGCCTCCCTCCCTTATTTCAAGTTGGTTTAATGGTGTTGCTCCTCTGAGCTTCTAAGAGACATCAGTGAGTCTCTCTCTGAGTGGTTGCGTGTCCCTCTTTAGATGAAACCCTTTATAAGCATAACTATGCCAGTGTGTGAGAGAATTTCTGGCCCAGAGTGGGCATAGTTCCTGCAGCCTGGTTTCTTATAAATTCACTGGAAACAGAGTTTGTCTGAAGACTGCATAGGAAATGAAAGTAAATGCCTGCACTTAGAAAACTGCAGTTAAACAAGACTCCATGGAAATAACGCACAATACCCAGAAGTCTACGTAGAATTGTCACTTGTGCTGGCAAAGGGCCTTCGCCCCTGCAGGCTGGGACAATGGCCATGGAGCAAATGGTGTTCTGGCCCTTCCTTTCACAAAGGTGTGGACACTCTAAGTGCCAAGGCTGTGGGTGGGGTCCCCTGGGCCTGTGCTGCTCTGATTCCCTATCATTGTAAGGTTCTCTTTTCTCCCTGAAGTGTTCTGACTGTCTTTCTTCTCTCTACCCCAACCCCATTTTTTGTTTTGTTTTATTTTGATTTTCTACTGCTCTCTGATTGGATCCTCCATAGGAACGCTTTGGGGTAAATATGTTCGATTATCTTTGAAGTAAATGATACAAGGAATGAGTTGGAGGGGTGAGAAAGTATGGTTGGGAGGGGAGGGGCCCATGCACTGAGAAAAGAGTGGTCAGTTTTTATTTATATCCAAGGGGTCAAAATTAGGAGTCACCAAGCCTTCTTGGGAAATGGTCATTCTTATTGGTTCGGATATGTATTCGGCTCATATGTTGCCTCTTTTAGGTATGTAGACAGATGAGCCTAATGCAGTGAAATAGTTTGTAAAATATGCCAAAGTCTCTGGATGCTAAAGACCATATCAGTGCAATGCTTTTGGATTATTTATATTCAGATCTAGGATTGAATAAAAGTGACTTGTAGGTCATGGCCTATAATCATTAAGAGAGTCTTAAAATAAACATTCTGGGCAAAGTCAGCATTCCTTGAATTCGATTAAATATCTTTTGGCCTCGCTTTCTGTGAAAGAATAGATGGACTTTTAGCTCCCTGTCAGGGGTGTGGGGTGGGGGGTAGATATTGCAGGAAGGTCGGGGGGAAAGCAGCCAGAAGCCTTGCAGTTCCCACCTGATGTTCTGGACCCCATTTCTTCAGGTTGTTGGGGTAAGAGTAATCTGGGTCAACATGAAGAAAGAGACAGAGCCTGACTCCACTATTTGGAGTCTTGTTTTCCACCATTTGTGTGTTTTATAAATGACAACTATTTGAATTGAATGCAAATATCTCAGGGGATGAACAGAGAAGAAAGAGAAATGCAAGTTTATTTGTTCATTTTATTCCTAAAAATAAAAAGAGAAACATACTGTCACTATTAGGAGTAAACATTTCTAAGAGGCTGAATAGGGAGGATCATTAGCTGTAAGACCAGGATAAAGGTAGGCTGGGCCAGCAGTTTGGGCCTCCTCCGATTGAGTGGCTCTCTGCAGCCTGTGCTAGGTGCACACCATCTGCAGTGGAAGGGACTGTGGGAACAGCCAGCCACACAGAGGTACTGGGGTGTGAGCCAAGGTCCTGGCTAGAAGCCTGCATGACATGCTTTCTCTGGAATACGTGGCCCAGCGAGAGTGTCATGTCTGCCACCCTGCCTCACCTTGCTCTCTCCTGCACTAATGAACTGTGCAGCGGTGACAAACCGAGATTAAGTCAAGTGCCCTGAGGAGACTTGCCCTCAACTGTGGTTTCATCAATTCAGCGAATATCATTTGAGAACCTATCATTTGACAAGCACTGGATTAGGCACAGTAGGGATCTGAAGTGGGCTACTGCTCACGTTCCCTAGTTGAGGTGTCTTCTGTTTTCGTTGTGCCACTGTGGTAATCAGCATTAGACCGGAAGTTGGGGAAGGAAGTGTTTATTAACATATGTGCATGGATGCCTCTTTGTGCCTGTATGTTCCTCTGTGTGTGTATATATGAGTGTGTACGTGCATGTGTGGGTGTTTATGCATGTGGATGTGTGTTCATGCGTGCACACTGGGAAGTGATTTGAGAATATTCCTGAAGCATTTTTCGTAGGATGTCCCTGGAGTCAAATCTGACTCAGTTTCTGGCTTCTTGCCTCCATCTCTCCCATACATCTCTCCCCTTTTAGCCTGTTGTTACTAATGCCATAGTTTGAATGTCATTTTTATTTCTCCCCCATTCCATATGATTCCCTTGGGGCCTCTCCCCTGCAGAACCAACAAAGGACGGGACATCAAGACCATCAAGTCTCTGCGGGTGCTCCGAGTTCTAAGGCCACTGAAAACCATCAAGCGCTTGCCCAAGCTCAAGGTAGTGTTTGCAGAGTTTGTTCCCATCAAATCCCCTTCTCCCATCTTCTCTCTTTAGCCATGGCTGGCCTGCCTTTGGAGAATTTGTTCTGGGTATATTCCTTTTTCTCACATGGATACTGAAGTTCTTTTCATCTGCCTGAGCTAAAGGTCTTGGTTTCAAAGGAAAGTAACCAACATCCCAAGAAATCTATAAGAAAGCTTTTCCTTTTTAGTTCACACCAGATGGTATCTTCTCTCCGGTGTGATATGTCATCTAAGAGGGAATCCTGTGTGGCTTTGTCCTGGGGCCTCCTATGTCCCCAGTGCAGACCCAGAACACCAGAATGGAAGCAGCCAGATCCCTCTGTGTGTTCTGGTCTGCATATTTTTTAAGGCCAAGTATCCTGGGACATTTTCTTTTTCTTATAACTCAAGAGGAGAAGAGGCTCTTCTAGCCCTACCCTTCATAATTTTGAGGCACAGATAGGTCAGTAACTTGTCCAAGGACATGCAGTCTTCTCTGCAGAGGCAGAGAAGAAATGGGAAGTGAGCTGACGTGAATTAAGTTCTTCCTATTGCCAGGACCTTTACTAGGTATCTTACCCAGATTTCTCCTTGTCTAATACTCTCCCTGCTCAACTCCCCTGGGGCTCCATCTTCCGTGATTCTCCCTGCCTCTCAGGAAAGCTTCCTGTGCTCTATCACACAATTCTGCTAGCCTGTTGAACCCACCTGCCCCACCCCGCATACTTTGCTGTTAATGGAAGCTGAGGTTCCATGGGAGGAAATTTCTTTCTCCCTGAATTCCTGTGAATGATAGCAAGCCACTGCCAGGGAGAGGACCAGAGCTCCTGGTTTCCAGCCCCAAAGTCTTTCTGCTGCTCAGGCCACACAGCCAGTCAAGCCCCATCTTCAGGGGCTACACCAGAATACTTTCCAGCAGGCAGACTCAATTCCCTAACTTCAGCATCAAATGGAATCATGCAGTGCTTCTCAAGGTGTGGGTCATAGGCCACCTGCATCAGGATCACCTGGGTACTTCTTAAAATCCAGATTGCTGATAACCGCAACACAACAAAGCCAGACTCCCTGTGGGAGGGGCTTGGAGTGCGCCTCCTAAACCATACTTCTTAGAATATAGTATAGTTTGAGAACCCCTGTCAACATGAAAAAGAACCCACTTGAGTGTCGAGGCTCAGCTCTAGGACTTAGGAGCTATATGACCCAGGGCAAATTACTTATTCTTTGACTTTCTTTCACATGGGAAATGAGGACACATTGTAACTCATACATCTGTGGTGTGGAGAAAATGAACTGACGTGAGTGGTCCCTGTTAGAAAACTCAACAGTTCCTCTGGAATGCCTGGGCCTGCTCTCCCAAGCCTGCCCCGGAGGACACAGCTTGGGGAGGGCTCTTGTGCACGTGGCTCTCCCTTGCTTCTCAATTCCCACTTCCTATTGAATTCTCATCACCTCTGATGCTCTTTGCCCACCCCTTCCCCAGACCTCCTTCAGGCCTCATAGCCCTGCTTCGCTTTCAGCCATTTAGCTCTGCAGAGAGGAGGCAAAACTAACTAGGTTTATGAAACAGAAGAAAAGTCACTTCTGAGAGGCCCAGGTGTGACTGAAACCTGGCTACCTTTCAGAACCCAGGGCCCTGGCACACCGCATGGGTTCCCAGAGAGAGACACCCATGCTCCCAAGGAAGTGGCCTGGCCAACTGCTGTCCTCCCTGGCTACCCTGCCTTCCCCGCTGGAGGAAGCACTTCTCACAATGTCAGCTGTTTCTTACCACCTTCCTGCCCATAAATGCTCATTGGGTTCTGCCTCACACGCAGAGTGTGGCCAGGCTGCCTGGGGCCCTGACCCTTATCAGTATTGTCAGTGATCCTGCAGGGCAGGATTCAGTGGGCCTCAAGGAGAGTGCAGACAAGCTTGATGAGATTAGTTAATAGGCCAGAGAAAGCACCCTGCAACCTGGCTTAATTCTGTTAAATTAGAAAGGGCTAGTTCCTCGCTCTGCAGCTCCACAACCTGAGAGAGACGTAGGTGGCTCTGATGATTCCACAAGGCTGCCTGTCACTCACATTTCCCGCAGTGTTGAACTAATTAAACCAGCAGTGCTTCACCCAGTGCTGCAAAGAAGCAACTGCACAAATGCAGCACCACCGTGGGGCTAGATTGTTCTGTGAGCTAAACCTAAAAACCTAGAAAATAACCTAAAAATGGCCTGCAATGTGTTGAATTCCCATGTAACTCCTCACAGCTTAGGGCCTAGAGTGGAGGTCTCTGGAGGTCTGTCACCTTTTAACTGAAGTGTAAGTCCCCAGTTCTATCTACCCAGCCTCTCCATCTCTAAGAGAAGGTGTGTATTGGTCTTTCCCACATTACTTCTATCGGTCTTCATCCCAAATGCAGCCACCTTCACTAGAGAACATTTACATGAAGTGCTGAATATAATCATAAATGTATGAACTTGCTATGAAATATTAGTGAAATGAACAAAGATGATAGTGTATTATTACCTGATCCTTTTAGAAAGGTAAGGAGAAAACAATACATAATCAGTATATAAATCAAATCTAAGAATGTCACCAAATAAAGCACAAGCTATTTAAAGACTAAAATGGGCTAAATGATCTCAAATATCCCTTCCAGCTATACACTTCTATGCTTCACACTAAGTGGAGTACCCGTACCAGGATCACACAGAGGACCGCATTCCTTGCTTGATATCATCTGATTTCTACTGCGTTGGGTCTACATTCAGTTTCAGAACATGTGTTCCCATCCCAGGTGGTAGGTCCTTGCAGTCATAACCAGCTTAGAAGCCAGCCCTTAATCTCATGAGCACCACCTCACCTCTTAGCAGGAAATTCTCTCCTGGGACAATTTCTTGGTGGGGCTGGGTGGTGGTGGTATGGCCCAGCTCGGCTCTAGGCAAGTGTGCAGACCATCACAGGGTTCACACAGCAGGGCTGTTTGCTCTGTCCACAGGCCGTCTTCGACTGCGTAGTGACCTCCCTGAAGAATGTCTTTAACATACTCATTGTTTACAAGCTCTTCATGTTCATCTTTGCTGTCATCGCAGTTCAGCTCTTCAAGGGAAAGTTCTTTTATTGCACGGACAGTTCCAAGGACACAGAGAAGGAGTGCATGTAAGTGCCACCAGTGCATTCCACTTGATTTTGCTGAAGCATGTCCTGATGAGCCCACTCCACCCCCACAGGTCCACCCTCCATCCTTTCTATCTTACCCATCTCCGCTCTTCTTTCAGCAAAAAGACAAAACGGGATCAATAAACTTTTTATTGAACGCCTCTTTTGTGTCAGACATGAAAACTTGAGTGTACAATGTCTCGTACCATGACATTTTACACTCGAGTTTTCATTTCAAACCTCTATAACGAGCTATTGAAATGAGTTTTATTTGCTTATTATACAAGTGGAAGGTAAGACTCAGAAAGTTTAAGCAAGTTGCTCAAGGTTACACAGCCAGTAGTGAAAGGGTTAGGATTTACTCCTGTATCTATTGGGCACCAAATCCCATTTTTGCTCCATGGTAAAAATACCTTCCTTTAATAAAATTCGTTTTGCCTTACACGTGTATAATGATCATTATTACCCCCACATTATTGTGGCCTGTAGAATGTGCTGACTCTTCCATGAGCTATAGTGAGGAGGCTCTCTTTCTTTTCTGCTCTGGTTTTAGAGGCAACTATGTAGACCATGAGAAAAACAAGATGGAGGTGAAGGGCCGGGAATGGAAGCGCCATGAATTCCACTACGACAACATTATCTGGGCCCTGCTGACCCTCTTCACCGTCTCCACAGGGGAAGGATGGCCTCAGTGAGTGATTGAGTTGGCATGCTTGTCTGTGGCTGTGATAGGACCCCTGGTTGCCTTGAGAAGCTGACTCAAGATGAACAAAGCTCGCCCTTTGTTATTGTATCAGGGAAATTAAGGGGTTTTGAGAAGGTGACACAGGCAGAAAAGAGGAAGAATGAAAATTCTTCAGGCAAAAATGGAGAACTGGGTGAGCAAATCGGGAAAATATTTGGAACTTTTAATGTTTTAGCCAATTATTGAGGAGTCAAGTTGAGCCATCTGACTTCTATGGAACAAACGAGTTTTGAACAGCCCTGTACCCATAAGGAGAGTTCCTGAGAGCTGTTATAGACAGATTTATCCAACAGGGGGGCCCAGCACCTGAAAGCCTGAGGATTGGGGGTTAAGAATGAGTTGGCAAAACCCAAAGGCACTTCCTGTGATCATGAGGAAGACCACAGAATGCAGGTCTTATGCTGCCCATAGCTGAAAGCTAATTTTTCAGAGACTTAGCAATGACTAAGACACCACTTTCTGGTGGCAGCAGGTTCTACTTGGCAGCAAAATGTTAAATGGGAATCTGGGAGTCTCTTTGTATTGAACATGACAACCTAAACTATGAAACGATGTCCCTCTGTTGCTTAGGAGTTGAGTGCGTGATGGAACGGAGGCTAGAAAGAGAAGTGGATTGTTGATAGCAGGATATGACAACTTGGGTTTGGACTCAAAAAAATGGAGGATCTGCAAAGTCAAAGAAGTCAGATAAAAAATTATAATAGGTGGCACATTTCCTAACGAAGCCAAGACTTTCATCCACTATCTGTGCCCTCTCATTCTGTCCCCACAGAGTTCTGCAGCACTCTGTAGATGTGACAGAGGAAGACCGAGGCCCAAGCCGCAGCAACCGCATGGAGATGTCTATCTTTTATGTGGTCTACTTTGTGGTCTTTCCTTTCTTCTTTGTCAATATCTTTGTGGCTCTCATCATCATCACCTTCCAGGAGCAAGGGGATAAGATGATGGAGGAGTGCAGCCTGGAGAAGAACGAGGTAACAACAATTGGTCTAAAGTGGGGAGCAGCAGGCGCTCCAGAAAGGATTCTTGGGCCAGCAATGTAAGAAAGGAGGACTGCATTTTCTTAACTTGATTAAGAATTGTAGAGAGAAGATGGGAAAAGTAATTATTCAGCCATTAAATAAACATTTTCTAAGCACTGTTTAAGGCCCACATATGAGGCACAGAGATCTGGAAGATATGTAAGATGTTTAACATGCAGTCTTTACCTTTGTGTGCACATAGTCTAGAAAACAATGATAACTTCAGATATCTGCTTATCTGACTGTGACCGTCCATGCCATGTATTTGCTATAAGGGCAGGGAATGTGTCTTTCGCAGCTTTTCCAGCAACAAGCATAGTTCTGGCACATTGTAAGGTTTCAAAAGCTTTTTTTGAAATTTCTTTTTTTTCTTTCTTTTTTTTTTTTCCCCCCGATGGAACTGAACTAGAAACTGTTAGGGACTGTAAGAGAAATGCAACATAAAGTGCTGTAGAAATACATAGGTAGGTAGATCTTTACTTTTGACTAAGGACATCAAGGAAACTTCCTGCCTAAATAGCTCAGCCACATGCTGTGTAAAGGACTTTTTTAATAACCATGAAGTCTCTACTCCATGTGACAACACCTACAGTTTTGTGTACTCCTTTAAGGTGATGCCTTGTCTATAGTTTTGTCCAAGTGACCCCAGTTGCCATCTTTACTTGCCCAGCCCTGCCCTTTTTCCCATTCACCGTCCTCCTCTTCTGACCATGGAACAGAGCCTGCCATGGTAGATCTAGGGGATTTGAACTTGTGCTAATAACCATGACTTTCTTGCAGAGGGCATGCATCGACTTCGCCATCAGTGCCAAACCTCTCACCCGCTACATGCCGCAGAACAGGCACACCTTCCAGTACCGCGTGTGGCACTTTGTGGTGTCTCCGTCCTTTGAGTACACCATTATGGCCATGATCGCCTTGAATACTGTCGTGCTGATGATGAAGGTGAGAGGAGAGAGGCACAAGAGCCGACTGAGCCCCAGCGATGGTTCCCTCCCAGGGCAAGTGGGAAGACACCCCAACATCCCAGCCCATCACTGCTTTACCTACTTTTCCATCATTGAATCCTTTTGTGATCTTATTTTGTTCAATAACCCAACCTCTGGGGCTTTGGGGGTCCACTGAGCAAAATGCAGTGCAGACTATAGTAGCCATCCAGGGGTTCCCAAGACCTGAGATGGCAATGGGAGGCAGCTTCAGACAAGGGTGGAAAAATCAGGAGACAGAGATCCATCATCACGGGGTCTAAAGGAGCCTTGGAGTATTCAGAGAGGCTCATCCTATTTAATACTAAACGACTAACTCCAGTAACTAACTCTAGAAAATGTTTCTTCCCTGCCCACCCTCATCTCTAGGAAGACTGGCTCTTTTGCTCTTAAGTCTGGTGGGGCGTGGGTCTGTGTTTTCCTTTGTTTTGTTGGGTAGAATATGTGGTTCTCCTCTCCAGCACTCGAAGTCCATCTCTCCTCCTGTAGCACACACCAGAGTGTCCCACGGGGCAGGAATGAGAGATGGCCAACCTCGGTAACATGTATTCCCCCTCTTACCTTAAGGCTGTGATTCTTTCTCTCTTCTTTTTTCTTCCTGGCAGTATTACTCTGCTCCCTGTACCTATGAGCTGGCCCTGAAGTACCTGAATATCGCCTTCACCATGGTGTTTTCCCTGGAATGCGTCCTGAAGGTCATCGCTTTTGGCTTTTTGGTATGTTGCTGAATCCTTCCAAGCACTGGGCTTGTCTCTTTCTGTTGGGTGCCTTCTCAGTCTTTGTTGAAGGGGAGGTAGTTACTGCTATTCCAGAAATCACCCACCTAGATGTGGGCTCGTTTTGACTGCTCAGTAAACTGCTGTAGAGACAAGATGATGTGTGAGAAAGCTGGGAGAAAGGGCAAAGGAAGCCACAGCCATCAGCCTGGTCCTGTGAAATTCTGTCAGCAGTCCAGAGGTGGCCATCATTGAGTTTACTAGAACTGCAATTTATGTGTAGATGAACGAGGAAGCCAAAGATTGGACTAATAAACTTCGAGTGCTTATTTACTGGTAAAAGGTATAACAGTTTTATAACACAAATGGGAAAATACCTATCTCTCTTAGCCTCAAACATAGCAAATAATAGATTTTACCTATTAGTCCTTCTGCCATTAGTAACATGAAGAGTAATTTCTGCCAAAGAAAATAGGTGTTTATTACTTATGCCTATAAAGGCTAATGACCTTTAAGGGGTGTGTGTGTGTGTGTGTGTGTGTGTGTGTGTGTGTGTGTGTGTGTGGAGTGCAAGGGGACGGATTCTGGAATTAAGTTTGAGGAGGTTTGGGGATGATGAATTTTTCTGCCATGAGCCCTCTTTTTTCTTCTCCTCAACTACTATTAATAATTATAATTGTTGGGCAAATTCTTGCATCTGTTCTCAAGAGTGTTAAGAAAACCTAGCCCTTTGCTTCAGTGTCCTATAAACAAGATAATCCCCTTGGCCACCCTCCCCCCAACTTGCTTCAGTGTGCACAGCGAGTTCAGTGGGATGCAAGCCCACGTGACAGCTGTTTCACCATTACTTAGGATGTGAGCTACCATTTCAAATCACATGTGTATATGGCTTTCCCTGCAAGGAGGGGAACTTTGCTCATTATCTGAATAAGTGTTTGTCTGGTAGCAGCTTTAACAGAGACTCTGGGCTGGGTTCGATAATTGTGAGTGTTGATTACAGGGGCTGCTTTTGGTCTCCCAGCGGTTCTTTGAAAAACCATTAATTTGATCATTTTGGGTGGAGAGTTTAAGGGAACCAATTGTAGTTGGCTGCATTGTGTTTGCCTGGCTCCCTTTTGAGTGTTTTGAGACTTGGGGAAATAAAAAAGTAAAAGAAACTACTACCAACAAAGATGCCTTTATAATACAGTCTAGCCCTGAGCAGGAGGAGCTGAGAGACAGGGAGACGCAAGCACCATGACAGGGAAATTTTTTCTATGCATGTTGATTACTTGGATGTGATATTGACATTGTCTGTGACTTAAGTCCCATTATGTGTCTAATTATGGTGAGTGCTGAATATATACTCACAGCCTTAAATAGATTCGGCCCTTGAAGCCTGCCTTCCCATCCTACCCCCATGTTTTCATTCAAGGTCTAGAGGGATTTTCACTCTATAAAAGGTACCACTAATTCTGATAAGTCTTTACATTGTTAAGGCACTCTAAGCTTTCAGAATATTGTAATATATACTATTTCGTTTGATCTTCTCAGTGACTCTGAAATAGGCATGGCAGATGTCACTATCATAATTGCCATTATTGTTGTTATTTTAAATGAGGAAATTGAAGTTCAGAAAAATTGTATAGCTTCTTAAAGATTACACAATGAAAGGCAATAGAATTGCAAGGCAAAATGGGAATAAAAAGGGAAGGGAAAAAGAAAAAGAGGGAAAGATGTAACAAAAATTGGTTGGCTATTAAGTACCAAATGCTTTACATATTGCTTTTCTCTCCGTAACAATATATTAGATAGGCATTCGTATTTTCTCCTTTTTATGGATGAGCTGGAGCTCAGAAAGGTTGAATACTTTGGCCAAGATGAGTAAGAGGTAGGGCCAGGATTCAGACCCTGTTCTATCTGACTTCAAAGCTCACAATAATCTACTAGTCTATACTACACTATACTATTCTATCATATACCACAGTGTGCTAGTCTACACCACAGCATGCTATTCTGTATTGTAAAGTATTGTTAACTGAAATCCAGAGCTTCTGGTCCTCTGAGACCTAGATCCATGCACCAAGGTTTAGAAAGAATTAAAACCAAGAATTAGGAAGTTCACCCCAGGTTGGACAATAGGAGAGCCCTGAGAATTGAGGAATTTGGAGATTTAATTTAGCTCCACCACTGATAGACTAAATATTCTAATGGAAAGTGAATTTATGAAACTGTGATTCAGTCTGTCCATATGCCCCGTAGGTACATGTGGCTTTGTAATAAGGCCTCTTTCAGCCTCATTTTCTCATACATAAAATGAGGATAACAGTAGCTACCTTATGGCCTTAGCTACTTTGTTGTAAGTATCCAATTAAGTGATGTTCATAACCTTCTGAGTGGGTGTTCATTAAATGTAACCTCTCTCTCTCCACACTCCTTTTCTCTCTTTATTGGGTATTTCCCCCCAACTCCTCTTGCCAACTCTTCCATTCAGGACGCTATGAACATGGGGTATTTTTCACTCCCTGCCTCTAGGATCCATGAGAAGAATAAATGAGTTGAAAGAATGCCAAAGGCCTGGCCTAGTGTCTGGCTCATGTAGGAATTCAGTGATGCTAGTTGTGAGGCTGGGATGGAGTATACTTCTGCAGTGCTCTGAGAGTCTCTTGTGTTTTATTCCAAGGATAGAATAAAATAATCCATTGTCATGTGATCTTGCTGAGGATATCAATTACAGGTGTTTGAAATTTTCTTCTCCTTGTACTTTCTCTGTCTCCTCTGAATTTCTGCATTCTGTTGATTTAAATCTCTGTTTTCTGTGTTGCAGACTGCCCTTAAATGTCCCAGGGGCAAGCAAGTGAATTGTTTTTGAGATTCAAGTGTCCTTTTTGTTTTTAAAGGAACATAGTCTAAGGTCTGTGTTCATCTGAGCCTAGGAGATGGATGCATAGTCACCCTCTCCTGTTAAATGGAGTGTTATCTGGTTGGTGGATTTTCCAGGCTCTTTATATCTCCTTCAGCCCACTCATTTTATTACTGCTTCCTTGTACTTAGTTACATCTCAAAAGGTGTAACAGCAGAGAAAGAGGGGAAAGATGAAGTCTGTTCATCCTATTACCAATCAGTAGTTGGTTTGAAAAGGCTCAATGGAGTTAGAAGGAGATTTTTGGCACATCTGTAACCTTTAGTTGCTTATGACTTGTGTGACTTTTGTTGATAGTTGAAAGTCAGACTGTATTTTATAGGGCACTTGATGCAATAGAGATAATTTAAAAGTTATAGCTGTATGACCATGGCAATGGTTTCACAGGTACAAACGTTTCCCCAAACCCATCAAGATATATCCATTAAATAGGGATAGCTTTTTATTTGTCAATCATGCCTCCATAGAGGTTTTTAAATACATAAATATTTGTTAAAAATAAAAATTGAAAAAACTTTTTTACATATGAGCTTTCGGTGACAGTTTCAAAAATAAAGTCTTCAAATAGTGATGGAACTGCTTTCCAAATGAGAAATTCCCAGATTAGTAAAGGAGAAATGGCATCTCTGGTTAGAACTGGGAAACTGAAGCCAAAGTAAGAGTGAACTTATGCATGAATTGACAAGTTTTATTTCCAAGTGACAAACAAAGTTATATAATGAAAGATGTCTTTTCTCCTTTTCTTTCCTTTTTCTTGTGTTCCTATGACTGAATTCATTTGGCAGAACTATTTCCGAGACACCTGGAATATCTTCGACTTCATCACCGTGATTGGCAGTATCACAGAAATTATCCTGACAGACAGCAAGGTGAATGGCTTATCAGATCCATGTCTGTAAGCTTGGTCCTGGAGTAGCATTTTTAAAACTCCTCTATATATTCAGTCCATTTTTAACCCACCAAAGCAAATGCGTACCCCTCTAAGTGTTGGGAATTTACTCCCTCGCTGCTCGGCATTAGCCAGGGAATGCAAACTTGGGAGTGGCACTGGATCTCTGGGAAGGCTTTGTTGATTTGCATGACTCAGGCAGCAGAACTCTAATGGGGTGGGTGGAATAGACGGTGTCAGAAGAGAGCTAGTATGCATAGCGTTCCACTAGATTCTCAAAGGAGGCACAGTATCTTTGCCTTCAAAGTTCACAGACCTGTATTTTTTCCATAAACTTGTTCCTTCTAAAGATGACTTGGAGAGCTCATGGTAACTCTCTTTGAATATCAGAGGGCCAACGTGTGCTAGAGGGGTTCCTAGATCTGCTCTTTTTGGCATCTAAGTGCAGACTTCAGACCACTCAGTAGAAGACTAGGGTGGCTGGTTTTGTGTACAGGGTACCCTTCTCAGGTACATCCTTTACCCTTCTACCTGGGGATAGAGAGCAGGCACGGGTAGGCTTAGGAGACGGGCCTCACTGGCCAGCCCATCAGCTGGAATTGGGGTTAACAAAGACAGAGACTGTGTCCCATTTATCGGTTTGAGGGATAAATACACAAATACTAGTGCTTAGATTTTTCTAAATCACCATAATGTTCCTAATTATATGTTTCCTTTTGGTCCACCAGCTGGTGAACACCAGTGGCTTCAATATGAGCTTTCTGAAGCTCTTCCGAGCTGCCCGCCTCATAAAGCTCCTGCGTCAGGGCTATACCATACGCATTTTGCTGTGGACCTTTGTGCAGTCCTTTAAGGTAAGAGGTACCAGCAAATCCTCTCTGAGGGTTGTCATATCAGACAGCACAGCCAGGCAACACTGGTGTCATTACCCAAGTCCCTTCACCTCTGGGAAGCTGAAGCTAGTAGAATGGGTGTTTGTTAGAAGCATTCAGTAAATACTGCAATTCTTAGTTACAGCACAGCTTGGCTTGACTGGGATCAGCTTATGTCTACTGGATAGAATCTTATTTTAGAAAAACACCTTGACTTTGTGACTCAGGCATCCTCTCTGTCTGCTGAGGCAGGGGACACATTTTATAAGATGTGCTTCATCCATAGAGATTCCAGACAGTCCTGAGTAACCCCATCCATGTAAAGAGCCAGCCATCTGTAGTCAGATGTCCTCTGCACTTTCAGGGACTTTGGGTGTTTTTATTTCACATGAAAGTTTTTCAAAGGACTCATTGAGTTGTGTTTCATAGAGAGATGATTCATACTTAGCCCCACCTTTGTCTTCATCAGCATTTATTTCCTGAGCCACTGAACACAGGGTATACTAATGGCCACCTCTGTGTCCTACAAATAAATAGGGACATCTGGGCAGGTTAATATGATGTGTTTCCTCTGCAGTCTCGTGGAGCTGTACAGAGGTGTACATATAATAAATATAAGTAAAAAATTGACAGCTGAGACCTAGACTTTGAGTAAAAGTTTCCTAAACATATTTAAATATCTTTGGGCTCTAGCAAATATCATAAATTAGTTGTTTTTAAGCTTTGGGGGGCCTAAATGTTGTTCAAATGCCTGTTCTTACTAAAATGAGTTTTTCAGTGAATGTGTTTAAAAATAAATTTGATGGAATTAAGTGATTCAAAGATGAGAAATTATGAATTCACCAAATTGACTTTTTTATTTTAATTATTTATACAGTTTAATTAAAAATTAAGCTAAAGAAGGCAAGCTAGTGAATTCATGGTTTCTCATCACTTGGAAAAGGATTTCTCCCCACATCCATCATTACTGATTTACTTCTTCATCAAGGACCTGGGATTTTGAGATGTGAGATCAATTTTAAGGATGTTCTGGCTCCTAGGAGCGACCTTGACATTTTTTATCATATCCAGAGCAATTGTTTGGCGTAATGACTCCCACGGAGGCCTCACTTCAATGAAAACTATTTTTCTAAAGTTAGATATGGAGGATAAATCTAAAACCTTGTGAGAATTTTCTGAGTCTCAGGTGATTTTGGATTTAGAATTGGAAACACAAGATGCTTTTAAAATCTTTTTTTTTCAGAGGATTGCCCAACAAACTTCAGTGGTTAGTCTCTTAAGAAATATGTGTCATCCTGTCATATTATCACAATCACCAAGTCTCTGAGAAACCATATGCTATTGAGGGCAAAGAAAATACTGTCAAAAATTGATGGCCAAATGGTTGGCTTATTCCAGCAAATACTGCAGAGAACAGGGAAGACAGGTGAATTTGCCTCCAGGTGACAGTGTTATAGATGGATGTTTCCTTTTCAGAACAGTTCTGTGACACAGTGTAGAAGTTTGATTTTTAAAAGTCAGATTAGCAAAGGCTACCTCTGCAAATAGAAAGCAGAGAGCCACACGATTTAAACAGCATTGCCATTGCCTATACCTCCCCCACCCTCCCCTAAACAGCATCCAGTTTTCTACCTATGACCCCTACTCTAGAGTTCTTCCCTCTTTTCCCTTATTTTGTGTTAGAATGTATAAACATGACAAGAAAGGAAAACAGAACGAATCTTTGCTTTTCTCCCTACATTGGGAGTAGGGAGAGATAAACTAGGGACTAGAGTGGAGACAGTAGAGTAAGGGCAGAAGGTAAAGATGAAAGGTAGCAGCACTGCAGGCACAAGAAACCCTGTCTCCTTCCTTCTGGCTTTCTGTAGAGAAGGTCCACATTGCCCATCAAAGTGTAGCCAACCCCCATCACAGAGCCGAGGAATCAACACTTCATTGGAGAGGGAATTCTCCCACCCGCTTTCAGTTGCATTTTAATTTTAGCCTCTCTTCAAGTTGTAAATAGTCTCACAGGGCTCTTCATTTTGTTAGTGCTGTTGAAAAGCTCTGCCCTGCTCATGCAGTCTGAAAGCCTCAATTGATCTCCTGGGATTCATGGTGTGCACAATCAAGACAGGGTGGAGACTGCTCGTAGTACTGTCTCCCAGGGAGCTTAGTGGATGGTAAAGAAGAGGGACTTCTCTGGCAGCGCTGAGATCAACGCAAGATTACATTGTCCCACTCTGGCCCCCAAATCCAAACTGTCCTATGTCTGCATCCTCCTCCAGCACCAAGGCCAGTTCCCTGCCTCACCTCTCCTTGTCTTGACCCTCACCTCTAAAACTGAAATGTTATCCCAAAGTGGCAATAAGCATGCACAGTATGGAATTTTGTGCCACATGGCTTCATGGCAGAGTTTTTTGGTGGCTAACTTACCAGGCTTTTGCATGAAACATAATAAAACATCAGGAGGCGTAAACACTTGGAAATGACATTTCATCAGAAGATGAATGACCTTTCTAGGAACTTACAAACAAGTGAGACCCCAGTCATTTCACTTTGATTCCAGATTCTTCATTATGGGCGCCACTTTGGGTATGGGAGTGGGAGGGGGTAATACAGGGATTTGGAAGCCAAAGCTAGGTGCTTCATATTTAATTTGCATCACAATTGCTAGGTTATTAATTTTCCGCATGGCAAGTGGGATGAACCCCAAGCCCAGGAAGTTTTCCCAGCTTTCCTTCTAGATATGGGCTATATTTATGGGTGAGTGAATCTTCCTGATAGAGGTAAATTTTAAGTCTCCCTTTGGCCAACTGTTTACCTATCTGCCAGAGGACAAGGATGCCTGAGAAAGTACTGCACCTCAAAACAGAACAACCCCAGGGAATAGGGAGTCCCAGTCTCTGTTTGCATTAGCCTCCAGGCAAGATCCTATACTGCCAGTGACTGCAGGTTGTTGAGCTTGGGTGCTGCCTTTCTTTGATTAACGTCTTATTTCTACTTTCCTTCCAGGCTCTCCCTTATGTCTGCCTTTTAATTGCCATGCTTTTCTTCATTTATGCCATCATTGGGATGCAGGTGAGCTGGTAAATCAAGGGCCCGGTGGGGGACAGCTGTTACCCAGATAATCTCTGGCTTCGCAATCTAAGCATGCAAGACCTGAAGATGCTTTGAATCCCTTCTTGCCTAAGGGTGCTCCCCTGAGGCCTTGTCACAGTGTGACCTTGGGAATTTCACATGCGCAGTGGCTCCCCATTTTAGCTTGCCTAAGTATTCAGGGTAGTCTGGTACAGGGGCTTCATCTCAGGTTGTCAGATCATGGTGCTAATTCGTAAGCAGCTGGGCTTCTGTGGTGACAGCCACAGAACTAAAGCAAAGATGACACCATTGTTCTTAGCCAGAAAGATCCCCCAGGAGACTAAGGAGGGGGAGCTCATGTCAATCTATTTCTCAGGATCTCTGGTATTTTGACTTGGCCTAAAAGAAGGTCAGATGTTAGTTCTTCCTGTATATGGTGACACCAAATCACCACATATAGTCATGGCTGTCTTATAGTCTTATACTTACACAGTCTTGACTGGCTGAGATTTATGCCCTAAGACACATCACTGTGAACAACTCATGGAGTTCCTGGCAGCCCATTCATTCCTAGGGAGACTCAAGGGCCACATTCCAGCTAATTAGGCCATGCAACTTGCTGGACAGTTCCCTTGTTTTCCCACCCCAGGCATTTATGCAGGTAGCCAGAGGCCTGCTAAGCAGAAGAAGCCAAAGGATCTTTCAAAGATGATGATTGTTCATGGTGGGTGAACTCCTACTGTAAATAACCAGCAGCACATCCCATGAACCTATATGGTTGGAGACAGGCTTTCTGCTTGTCTCCAGAGGGCTAACTTTCTGACTTGGAGATATTGTGACTAGATCCCGGCACAGAACTTCGGCTATGTGACAGCCTCCTGCAGTCAGGCAGTCTGGCTGCCTTGGTCCTGCCGGCTGCCTTCCCAACTGTGTTGCCACCTGGAGCTGCTGCTGGAGTGTCCCAGCCTTGCTGCGTCTGCAGCCTTTTCCAGAGCCTTTCTGAAACGTCTCTTCCTTTCCCTCTTCTCTCTTGCCTGTACTTCTTGGTTTCATTCTTTAACTCTATTACTGGAGAATTTTGTTCTCTAAAAATATAATAGAATGCCAAGTGTCAAAATGTGTGAGACTTGGTTGAGAAGTAGTGAGTTCTCCTTCACTGAGGATATTTCAGTAGGAATTTAATGATCATGTTGGCAGTGTTGGAAATAGAATTCCTGCTGAAGTTTCATATTGGCTTTGTAAAGTCCATGAAGTCCTGTCTAACTCCAATATATTTGATTCTGGAATTAAAATATTCTTGAAGAGCCAAATGAAAGCTTGATTTAAATTATTTTTTCAAATTTTTTTATTGATATATAATTGTAGATATTTTTGGGGTACATGTGATATTTTGATGCTTGTATACAATGTGTAATGATCAAATCAGGGTAATTGGTTTATCCATCACCTCAAACATTTATATCTTATTTATGTTGGAAACATTATAATTCTTCTTGTCTGATTATCATTAAGTTCCTTTTGCCTGTGCTCAAAATAGTTCTTACCCCTTTTCATCTTCAAATAAACTAGAATAACACCATCTCCAGTACTGATCTGGTATGAATACTGTTGATTCTGATAATGGTGATAATGCTATTTATCATTATTTAAATTCCTTAGTGTACAAGACACTGTACTAAATGTATGCATAGAGAGAGAGTGAGGGGGGAGAAAGGGAGGGAGTGAAAGGAAGAGAGAGCGAGCATGTCCACGCAAGACATATGACTAATGTTTTTGAGTAATGTGAAAATGTTTATAGGTGAGTTTCATTGTCTCCATTGATGCTTAGCATAGTTAAGTAACTTACAACATGCTCAAGTTCTCAGACAGTAAGTGAAAGAGGTGAGTTGTAAGATCAGCTCTGTCTGCTCCCTAGCCCATGTTCATAACTCTATACTGTCTCTCATCCCACCAGACAAGCAGACACAAGTATTTATTTTTACCCTCTAGTTGGAGGTGGAAGTTATTCAGTTATGAAATTGTAGTCTTCACAATAACTGTACGGTCTAACATCTTATTCCCCTCAGATTTCTTTCCAAAGGATAATAGCACTATGTCCATTCCACAGAGACATGAATGACATTTCTGCTATGACTTGCTTTGAGCTGGCCATCCCCATCCTGGTCTATGACAGAGACACAGCACCAAGCACAAAGCAGACACCTGAGCTTGTTGCTAGAGAGACTGTTTCTAATATAGTCACAACAAAACTGAGGGATCTGTACAAATAAACACAAAGGCAGAGACAAGCTTTTGGAAAAATATTAATAGCAACAAGGTATGTCTATGAGAAAAACATTATTATTCCAAACTTTCAAAGGCACCTTGGAAAAAGGGACCTTTGCAGAAGAATCGGAAGTTAGAAAGGAGGAATAACTTGCTGGGGATGAGAAACAGCCCTGTGGCTACGTGGTGTTAGGAAGTGGGATTGTCAGCCTCAGATCCTTCACCGACCAACTGTGTGAACTTGGTGAAGTCCCTGTATCTCTCTTCACCTTAACTCCCTCACCAGTACAGTGGAGGTGTTGGTTAGAGACCTTCACAAGTCTCTTCTAGTTCTAAAGTTCTGTAATCCCAAGTGAAATGGATTTAAATCTATACTCTCGTGAGATTTTTCTATGAGGCCTCAGCATCCCTTCTTTCTCTTCCATACCCTATTGATGGAGGTTTAAGTTAGTGACAAGGACTAAGTGAAGAGTTGAAAAAAAATACAAAAAATTTAAGACCACCTTCACAATAAATATGTGTTTTTGACTTAAATTATTTTCGTTTTGTTCTGCTTTTTTTTTTTTTTGTAAAGATGAGGAGGTCTCACTGTGTTGCCCATGCTTGTTTTGAACTCCTGGGCTCAAGCAGTCCTCTCACCTCAGCTCCCCAAAGTGCTGGGATTACAGGTGTGAGCCACCATGCCCGGCTTGACTTAAATTATCTTAGATTCAAAATAGCTTTGGTTTCTTGGACTATTACACACATACTTTGTGCAAAATCACAGTGTGCTTTCCAGTTAGTTTGTGACTGGATGAGGTGTTTGAGAAAATCATAATGAATTCAACTCATGATACCTCCAGGAGTGTCATAGGGAAAAAAGACACTGTAAGTTGTATGTCTGTGATGAATCAGGGATAAATCATGAATTCCAAACCAAGAGGGAAGAAGAGGGCAGGAAATGTGAACAGGGCAAGGATAAATGTCAGTGCCCTCCTGGGGTATCCAGAGTTAATTAGATTTGATTGCTTGGGTGGGATTTTTTAAATGCTACTATTTGTTTCTTTGGGGCCCTCTAGCTTCTTCTTCTCTTTCCGTTCTTCTCTGCTGCTGCCTCACTTGCCACCTCCATTCTCCCTGAGAGACAAGTAGTATTTGAATTTTGAAAAACAGCATTGAGAACAAATTCCCAGAGCAGGTGTCAGTGGGAGTTACTTGAGCAAAATAGCTGGGGGCAGAGATTGTTCCTCAATTGCACATTCTAAAAACTGTGAGGGGGAAAATGTGTTCCATTTAGCATACATTGGATAAACTGAAGCATATTCAATGCAGGCTGAAAATTGTCTCAAATGACTGGAAAAGTAACCCAGTAAGTCCTCAGTTGTCTCAACATTGACTTGTGAGAATAGGTCCTGATAACCCAAAATGTGGTTGGGGAAGGAAGGTGCATGTGAAAGCCTCCTTTTCATCTGAAGAGTGGAGGGGTTGACCTTGGCTCCAGGCAGTGCTGTGTCTGGGAGTTCATCATTACTCAGTCTCTGTGGATAAAGATGTCTGAGTGTTCCCTCTTTTGAATGTTCACAGTGATTACATTCTAAGCTCAGTAGCCAGAAGCAGATCAGCAAATCTCATTCTGTCACCCAGAAACTGCCCAAAGCTATTTTCTGTTTTCCTTTTCAAAGTGCCCAGTTGGCCCGACTTTCTCTATCCTATTGGCCTGGACTTCATTTTAGCTCCGGCATAAATGTTTCCTTTTGGATGGGATTTGGGTCTGTTGGATGATACATGTGGACATATGCAGATATATGCATGTGGATATATGTGTGTTCATTCTCATAGATTCTACATTAATGACATACAGACCTTCTAAGATGTGACTAAATGGATAGAAACATATCTGAGGAAGATAGAGATGCCACTCTCTGACCTGATCTGCTTGTAAATTGCAGGGTGGCATCTGCCAAAGCCATAAATGATGTCTTCTTGCAAATTTGAATGCTCCCGTCATGACTACCTGAGACAGGAAGAGAGGGGTAGCTCCTTCTGTGCACTCCTGCTGTGAGATAATGTCTTTGACAGATGCTTGAGTACCATGGTGACAGGTACCATGGAAATAAAAGACCAGATTAGGTGTAGGAGGAACTATGTACAGACAGAATGACTTCAAAAGAGCTTGCATTCTACGTTATGCTCGGACCTTGCTGCATGGGTCCCCTTTGCTGCACTAGAGCAGTGGAGGATGATTATTCTTGCATATCAGCCCAAGAGCACAGTGTCCAGCAGCTCTCTGGGTCTGAGTTATCTGCTTCAGGGGTAGGTCATCGGGAAGAGCCATGCATGTGGCTTTGCCAACCCCTATGTGCTGGATACATCACACAGCTTGGTAATGCTCATTGTTTTCTGTTGTTTCTCTCCTCAAGGTATTTGGAAACATAAAATTAGATGAGGAGAGTCACATCAACCGGCACAACAACTTCCGGAGTTTCTTTGGGTCCCTAATGCTACTCTTCAGGTACCTGGATGCGTCATAGCTGGAGTTCTCCTGATGGAGGGAGAGAGAGTTGGTCTGCCTCTTCCTCCCATTTCCCTTTGTATCTTTATTCCACTTCCTTTGCGCCTGTCAGTAGAAGGGGGAACGGGCAATGTCTTTGCCAAACTGCCCCTATAACATTAGAAAGTTTTGTCTTGTCTATAGCCATACCACCATGAATGTGCCTGATCTTGTCTGATCTTGGAAGCTAAGCAGGGTTGGGTCTGCTAAATACTTGGGTGGGAGAAAATTTCACCAATGTCTTTGGCTCAACAGTTAATTTGCAAATTTTACCTTCAACATGGCCTGCAAGGGTTTGGGAGGGGGGATGTCAGGACACTGTTTGCAGACCAAATTCCACTTAAGGGCTGAAACCTTGGATAGCCAGGTTTATGCTGGGTCTTACAGAATTCCATGACTAGTAGCAGAGACCCCACAAAAGATGGAGACACAGTGGATCTGTGGATGGGGTAGCAGAACCCAAAACAGACCTCAATGGGACTCTTTATCTCTGCATGGAAAGCACTAGAAGGGGTCAACTGGGTAAAAAGGGAGCCTGTTGGGCCCAGACAAGAGCAAGCATGGGGAAATTGGGAAAGAGGACCAAGGATGTGATAGGATCTGCAGACCTGCTCCTGCTAACCAAAATGTCTCTTGGGCTCAGGAGTGCCACAGGTGAGGCCTGGCAGGAGATTATGCTGTCATGCCTCGGAGAGAAGGGCTGTGAGCCTGACACCACCGCACCATCAGGGCAGAACGAGAACGAGCGCTGCGGCACCGATCTGGCCTACGTGTACTTTGTCTCCTTCATCTTCTTCTGCTCCTTCTTGGTGAGCAACATTGTGCTCTTGCCTTGCCATGTGGCCCATCCCATCCTACCCCTAACCCTCTGATACATAGACCAGAGATGTTTGCATCAGTGTATGTTTGTGCTTCCCTCCCCTCCTCTCCCCCTCTCTCCACACCCCCACCATGCACACACTCACACTCAAGCCCATGCCCAGGTTAAGAATTAGATCGTCCTCTGGAGAACTCTTGGAGATCAGGGTGCCTGTCAGACTCCTGGATGGGTGACTTTCAATGATTGAGAAGAGTCTTTGTTGCTTCCAGGGAAAGATTTTTGTGAAAAGGGAAGGTGAGCATATTTAAGTGCATTGAGCTTCATATCAAATCTGTGGACACTCAGAGTAATCCTTTGTCATACCTCAGGTATTTTATCTTATAAGTAGGTCTATGGATATCTTTGCTTTGGGAGATTTTTGAACTGCTTGAGAAAAAGATACCTTGAAAATGCAAGGTTATAGCATTGATAAGAGTAGAATGATGATAATGGAATAAATGTGGTTCTCTCTTGACTTGTAATGTTATTACATTTGATGATAATTGACCAGCTGACAGATGAGAAAGAATATGATTGCTTGATTGCTTTGGGTGTTAGTAAATATTGAGTAGTATATGTGGAGCACACCCACCTATAAAGTGGTGGGAAGCCCTAAGTGCCTCTTAAGTCTCTCTTGGAGAAAGCATGACTCAGCACACCCACTTCCAGAAACTTCTACCCTGCATATCAGACAAGCAGTGATAAATAGAATAATAAAAGGGCCAGTTTAGTGTTTCTGGTCACTCTTAAATTCCTCAGCTCAACTACACTGCTAATGCCACTGGCTGTACAAAAACCTAAAACTAAGACAGTGACGCCACTGAAAAGTGGTCAATTTCTTGGCCATGCATCAAAAAGTGAATTAATTGTCTTATGTCCAGGCATTGCTACCTTGCAAGTGATCCCAAGGGGACTGAAACTTCCTGCATGTCCAGCTCTCCAGTGAGGGGGGTGGGCTACAGAAAGACCATTAAGTGTTGCTTGTAGGTCAGTGTGGCAGAGAGGGAGCTAACGGGAGATGTGGGCAGCCCACGCAGTAGTCTTGGCTTTGTTCCTCTGCTAGCCTTGGCCAAGACACTTTCCCTTTTATGGCACCTATAAAATGGGAGAAAAAAATGACTTAATAATAGGAACATTTTATACACAATGAACTGATCCATGTGTTTTAATACACTTCCTTCTTATCTATATGAAAGGTTTTTCAGTAAAAGAATACACAACAGTATCTTATTTACAAATATGGAAGTATAATGTATAAAGAAAAAAACCCCTGAAATTTAGAATAATGCTATTGATGGGAATTTTCTATTTATTCACATCTTCAGCACATTTTTATTGAGTGGCCATTGTGAGGTTCACTCTCAGCAAGGCCCATCCCTCAGTCACCAGTAGTCAAGGGGCGAAACCAGCTCATAGCTTCCAGGAATCGGTGCTCACTGCTAGGGTGAAATGGAGCAGATAGAAGTGCATGTGGACATCTTACTTTTATCTTACATGGTTTAAGTGTTTCATAATAAATATTGAAAGAAACCAAAGATATAACTGGAAATTAATTAGAGACCATAAAGGTACTTTTGGAATTTTGAGACAGAGGGTGCTGCATAATTCACATTACTGTTATTTTTAATGAGGCTATATTCAGTACGAGATGATCTGCTTTCAGATCTGTATGAGACTGACTTTGTGACCTTGGAGAAGTCACACAGCTTCTCAACTCAAACCAGCCACTCCACAGAGATTTACTGATGCCCCCACGATGTGCCCGAGGCCTTATGCTGGAAGCTAAGAACAAAAATGTGAATCCAAAGCAATTCTGTCCTTGAAGGGTGATGGTAATTAAACCTGCCTCACAAAGAGTTGGAGCAAGCGTAACAACAAGTAATAGGTGTGACTGCACACGCTACACTCTTAATGACTGTACAAATGAAAAGCAGTAACAGTGCTAATAGTTTTTGTTGACATTAATAACCTGGGCCAGAAATACAGTGAATGGGTGAGCAGGGCAGCCAGGAAACAAGGAAACAGTGCTGTTGAACATCAAGTCCTGTCGATTCCACCTTTGTTAACTCTCTACTCTGGTCCGTGCTGTCGTCCTGCCCCTGGTAGATTCAGGAGTACTGCAACATCCTCCCTTGGTTTCCCACCCACCCTACATGCTGCTACCAAGAGTTCTTTCTGAATGCAAATGTCCCTTTATCTCTCTCCTCTCTAAACCCCTTTAGTAGTTCCTGTTGTTTACAGAACAATCTAGATCAGTGGTTGGCAAACGATAGCCATTGGGACAAATCAGGTTTACCACCTGTTTTTGTGTAGCCCGTGAAATAATGGCTTCTACATTCTTAAATGGTTCAGGAAAGAAAAAAAAAAGATGGACGATGTTTCATGACATGGAATTACATGGAATTCAAATTTCAGTGTCCATAAACAAAGCTTTACCAGAACACAGTCGTGTTCATTTGTATACAAATGGTCTGTCTGGTGCTACAACAGCAAAACTGAATAGTTACAGCAGAAACCACACAGCCTGCAGAGCCTAAAATATTTGCTATCTGACCAGTTCACTGATCCTGGTCTACACTCTTTAGCTCAGTGCATGAGATGCTTCTGTGATCCGGCACTTGGATCCAGCTGCTCCGCCCTCCTTGCAGATCCCTGACTATTCCCTGTGCCTGCATACCTCTGTTCTGGCTCCTTTGCTAAAACACCCTCCTCCATGCCCATGTCTATATTGTGGACAGTACTCAAGCATCAACCCTCTTATACATTTTTTCTTCAGCCAGGAGAAGTTGCCTTCATACTCTTTTCTGTCCCCACTGGAACCTGCATATGCTTCTTTCATGGCTCTTAAAATTTGTCACATTTGTATGTTTCCATTACATCACAGTCTCTACTCAGTATCAAATAAGTCTTGAAGAGCATTCAAGTAACCACATCTAGTGAAGCCCTGCTGTGCTGTAAGCCCTGTGCTAGGCATGGGAATATACCTCTGGACAAGAACTTTCTTATCTCACATCTCTGGCACCTGAATCTCTGTTTGGAACATAGTAGGTGCACAGTAAAGGCTGGCTAAACAAATAAGTGGAAGAGTAGGGACTTAGAAACTGCTTAAGAGCCAAGAACAGCTTAAAGTCATCACAACAGTAGGCCATGCTGTCAGCTCTAAAACATCTTACCAGTTGTTCTTTGGGCTGCTTTTGTGAAGCAAGAATGAAGGGAGAGGCTGAGGAGGGAAGGTTAGTATCTGGCCTTGACTTCCTCTAGCCCTCAAGAATGTTATGGCTGCTGCTGTTCCCTCTGCTGCCACAGTAACAATTAAATAAATGGAACGGATAAGAAAAGTGACTGTGGGGTACTCTACAAATATGAAGTGGCATAGAAATATAAAGTAAGAATGCTCACACAATGAAACTGTGGTACAAATAATGAAAACGTGTTGCATTCAGCAAAATCAGTGGTGCTTGAGCTAGGAACTTCAGGCCTACAAACTTTTGAATTCTTTTCTTTGCCCTGAAACCTGTTCTTCTGTTTACTGAGCTCTGCTTTAGGTTTCCCCTAACCCCTCTTCTTCCCCTTGCCCTTCAGATGCTCAACCTGTTCGTGGCCGTCATCATGGACAACTTTGAGTACCTGACTCGGGACTCCTCCATCCTGGGGCCTCACCACTTGGATGAGTTTGTCCGCGTCTGGGCAGAATATGACCGAGCAGCATGGTGCGTAGGCCCCTCGGCCGCCCCAGCGGGGCCCACCAGCAAAGGTTTCTGGAGTTCCCAGGGGAGAGGTTGGAATTGGAGCCACCCAAGTGCCTGCCTGTTACAGAAGGAAAGGAGATTCCTCTTGATTGTGGCCCATGGAAGAGGCTCTGGTATCAAGCCAGTCACCAAAGACTTCTGTATCCTCCTTTCCCCTCTCTTTCCTTCTGTGACAGGGTTTTCCCTTTCTGGGCTGGTCTCATCATCCAGTCCTCACCTCAGATTATTTGGGTTCAATCCCAAGAGAAGTTTCCAATAATCTTTTTCTGCCAATGGTTAGTGGACTCCTTTGAGTTATCAGGGAGTTTGACAAGGGTTTTTGGCCAGCTGGACATCTGGCCACCATGATCAGTGACTATGAGTGTTTTCTCTTTCTCATTCCTCTCAACAGATACAGTTGGATATAACTCTGAAATTATTTTTTTAAAACCAAACAAGTTGTTCTTCCAACTGTTCCCTTAAATATTTGTGGATTTTTATTACACGGAACTAAATTAAATGGTAGGAATTGGTGAAGATAACCTCTTTACTGTCTCTTTTGCTGTTTAGTAGTTCTGAAGTAGTTCTAGAACAGGGATTGGCAAACTACATCCCATGGGCAAAATTCAGCCCATTGTCTGTTTTTGCAAATAAAGTTTTACTGAAAGACAGCTCAACCATTCATTTACGTATTGTCTCTGGCTGCTTACATACTACAAGGAAGAGGTGAGTGATTGTGACAGAGATGGCATGGTCCTCAAATTTGAAAGTCTTTACTACAGAAATATTAGGTTGGAGCAAAAGTAATTGTGGGCCATTTTTGCAACAACCTATATTTTACTGTCAAAAAATTTACTGCCAAAAACATTTGCCAACCCCTGCTTTAGAATATAAAGGCAGCATTTTGGCCCTCATGGCTGAGGACAAGGTGAGAGTTCTATGAATGCTCACTCCAAAGGAACGGTTCTGTTCCAGGTCATTTTAGCTTTTGGGTCTTAACTCACCAATCCTCTATCCATTCTGGTCCCCCTCTGAAAAATACTACAAGAAATGTTATCCTTCACAGACATGGACCAAGTTGCTTCCACCTGGAACCCCCTTCATAATCAGAGACTTTTCCCAAAAATCTATCCTCTGGTGAGGCTTTTGAACTTGGGTCACTGTTTTAGAGACTGGAAGGGTGAATCAGAATTCTTTCCTTCATTAATTATTAATGACTTAGGGTACAGAGTGATCTAAATCCATTCCTATTACAATGGCTGAGTAACAGCTTTTTCTTTCTGGTCTTACTTTCTAGTAAATAGATCTTAGAAAGCAATGGGCAGTGTGTTAGAGGAGAAGGCAGCCAGGCCTACGTGTCTTCAGCTCCATGGCCTTGGACAAGTCACGTAACCACTCTGGGCTTCTTTACCTGTAAAATGGTGATCGTGATACCTACATAACTTGCAAGGTGGTTGTGAGGATGATATTAAATCATGTGTGTAACTGTTATTATAGTCAACAATAACCACACAGAAATGCTAATTGGAATGTCTAGAAAAGCAGCCTTTGTAACCATGGATATCTATGGGATTGGGAGCCTAAGAAGGGACCTCTTCACTCACCCAAGAGGAGAAACCAACTGTGAGCAGAAAAGTCCATTGTTCATCTGGGCTAACTCAGGTATCCTTGGCTTCCAGAAACCCCAGCTTCTTGTGGTTTCACTTATCTTGGGATCCAAATGCCATGTGTATAAAACATGCTCCTCCCTACTCATTCCAGTTGCTGGGAAGAAATGATTCCATGAGGATGAATCATGAGACTCAGACATGTGGACTGGGAAAGAGCATAAAGACAAAGAAGAATTTCTTCTGTGTGCTTTGTAATTCACAGTGTAACTCATTCTAGTTAGAGTTTGGTTGGCTTTCTTTATAAGGTGGGTGAGGAAGACTAACAAAGTAATGTGAGCCAATGTCTTCAAAAGAAGGACTAATACCAGTTGCAAAAAATGTCAGTCAATAGCCACTCCCAACCCACCTACTTCCCAATCTCACTAAGGCAAAATGAAAGGACAACTGGCTAAATTACCTCCTCTCAAGAGTTGAGAGACTTGGAGGTACTGATGAGCTGCTATCTGGAAGAATAGGAGGAGTCAACCCTCAAATTTCAAAAAGCCTAGAAAGAGTAAAGCTGGACTGAAGCAATAGTCTCCATACGGCTGCAAGCAGGGACTGAATGCACAGAGGTGGAGATGCTGTGCTTATAATTTCCAGTGGAAACCCTGGTCTGTTCCAGGGTGTTTACAGACCTGCAGATCCCTGGGTGTTGCTTCTTTTTCTGGACCCTGACAGAGAAGATGCTGTAGCCACTGAAAAGTAATCAATCATTAATCCTATCCCTTCCATAGGAAGCTGGTACTCTCTAGTGGGCTCCTGGGTAAAGGGTTGGTAAGATAGCTAGAATTCTGGCTGGCTCCAGCCAAGCTGCTGTTGGCTGAGTGGCAGAAAGAGGGCTGGGGGGAGAGTGTCCATGGCTTCCTCCCTGGCTGCTCTCTGAACACAGACCTCAGCAGGCTCCTACTGAGTAAAGAAGACTTGCCCAAGCTGAACACAGAATAATCTGTCACAAAGAAAAGCAAAGCCGTTTGTGATTTCCCTCATGCCAACTGTGCTCCTTGCTAATTAGCCTAATGGGAAATTTGTCTCTTCCAGACTTCAGAAAGCCGCTGACTTCCCACTGCCCCTGAAAAGCAGGTCTGAGTAACTGACTGTAATCAGTGCCTGTGAAAAGCAAACAATTCTGCAGTCCACTTCAAGGCAGCCTGGCATCTGCTCTGGACAGCGGTCTGAGTCATTTGTGAATTGGCAGGCTTTGTTCCTAGAAGCCTAGCTAGAGCCAGGGCTGTGTCTGCACCTGGCCAGGTATGAGCCAGATAGGTATAATGAGGTGCTCTTGGTCATTAGGCAGTTCCCTTTGGCATTGACTGGGCTCTGATTTCCTTAGAAAATTGCAGCAGTGCAGTTTGGCAAGGTAATGGTTCTCTGGTGCTTACTGTTTTCAGTCTTTCCTGGTCTGGCTTTGCCAGGCCCAAGGAAAGAAGCTGCTCTGACCTCTTTCAGCCATCCTCTTCATGGCTAAGCTGTCATTTCTTTTCCACCCTTCTCTGAGTGTCCTATTAACCCACCTGTGCTTCCTTTACAGCGGCAGGATCCCGTATAAGGATATGTACAAATTAGTGCGGGTGATCTCGCCTCCTCTGGGCCTGGGAGAGAACTGCCCCTACAGGGTGGCTTGCAAGGTTTGCCTCCCAGTCCCCAGCCATGACCTGCCGTGGGATGCAACATCTAACCCCTCCTCTCTGTCCTCTGCTCCACCACCACTGCGCCACATGAGGGAACCTTCATGTTGCTTTCCTTTGAGTTTAAAGAGGTCCAAACCCTTCCAGAACCAGCAGCTGTTATATAAAGATAAGGGCATACTTTGGGGAAAAGGCAGAAGAGTTAAGAACTTCATATGAAGACCAATGTGATTGCTCTCTTCTTCACATGCACACACTCATGTATGTGTGTATATACACATGTACGTACACACACACACACACACACAAACACACACAGGTCCACCTTAGTCCGTATAGTTAATCAGAGGGACCTCTCCTTTCTCTGTAGAATGCAGAAATGTTTTTAAACCAGCAAAAGAATTCTGGCTTCTTTTCACTGGAGAAGGAGAAGACTCATTTTAGCAAAAGAGCCTTATCTTCCCATATGTAATGTATGGAGTATGATCCTAGTGATCCCACCCTCCCAGCTCCTGGATGGTCTGGTCAGAATGACTATGAAAGCTATAGGACAGAAGGGGTGAGAAACAAAGAATTAGGGCAAGAGGTGAGAGTAGGTAAAAGAGGCATGGATTTGGTGCTGTGTGGAAGAAAGTAGTAATAGCTCAGAGGGTCTGGGAAGATTACAGTGAATGAAGCACTACTGAGCAGAGTTCCTGCCTTAGGGTCCTGCCATGGGTTGCTGTGAGGGGGCTGTCATAATTTCCAAGTCACTTCTTGTCAGTTAGACCAAGGGGTGAGTAGAACCTCCCTGCTCAACTCTGCCATACCTGGGGAATTCTCTATATCCCAATGGCTCTACTAAGCCCCTATGTAAGGCCAAGCCTGCTAGGTAAGGAACCCTCTCCTGGTGCAAGTGGAGGGAAGCATGGGCTGCCTGGGGCATAGCACTGCCCAGGCAGCTGGAAGATGACCTAGGCTCAGGAAGGATGCCAGCCTGGACAATGGGATAGAGCTGGCCTGGGATGGTGACACAGTGATTCCATACTCAGGAGGCTGGACAGCTGCCTCTGCTGAGACTCTTTAAACTCCACCCTGGTGAAACCCGCAGCCGCATGTGGGAGAGCTGGGGAGGGTAGCATGGCATGCAAAATGCTCTTCCTCCTCCTGTTTTTGTTTCTTCTGTCCCCAGCATGCCATCGACCTGGCACATGCTGGGGAATAAAGAGCAGTCTTGTCCACAGAGCCAGGTGGAAGCAACGGGGCCAACTCTTTGAGCAGCAAGCACAGCCCACCACCTTCAGTGCAAGACGCCGCCTCCTGCTGCACACACACACCAGAGGGGGGATACACGACGTTCTGCCTGTGGGTTCAGTGGAGAACAGCCTGACTTCCAGGCCAGCGCCCCAGCCGGGGTCAGAAACTCCAACCCATGGCTGGAGCACCGTCTATCCGGTTTATACCGCTCACACACAGCCCTGGGAATTGAAAATAAGCTGTGTTGTATTGGGGAGGGATGAAGTGAACAGGGAAGTCAGGGGAATGCTAATCAAGGAGAAAATGAGTCCCCATGACTATTCCGATGGAGAGTCATAGGGACCAAAGGTTGTCACTAGTGTTCCCGGGTCTGTGTGGGGCGTGATATAAACCGCACCAGGATGGAGTCATGTCTACGATTTGCCTTGATTAACAGGTTTCCTATTCTTTTCCCGTTTGTCCATTTTGTTTTGTTTTTCTTCTCCTGTTTTCTGTATTTTGTTCGTTTTTGCTCTCTGGGAATGCCTATTCTCCTCTCCTACCTGTCTGCATCCTTCTCCCCACTTCCCTCTCCTTTCCCTGCCACCCCACTGCCCCGCTAACCCACCCCATCCCAACTCACCACCCTCCATGAGCAGTGGCCGCATCCATTACACTGAGATGTATGAAATGCTGACTCTCATGTCACCTCCGCTAGGCCTCGGCAAGAGATGTCCCTCCAAAGTGGCATATAAGGTAGACCACCCCTTCCTTTGTTCTGGGCTAGAGACCAACAGGAAATGGGATCTAGTTGTGGGGAGGCCAGAACATGGGGAGGAAGCCAGGCTGGGGAGGCGGAGGAGGGAACTAAGGAGGAAAGGCATGATGAGACTGAAGAGTCAGGAAGGTTCCCAGGAGGATGAACTCATGAGACAATACAAGGAATGGTTTTTAATACTGTTCAACATGTTTTTTTATGTGATATTTTGTGTTTCTACAACTGTGTGGCTTCTTGTGAGTGAGTTACCTGATAAGCAGTGTTAAGTGGTGTGTTTCCTTTTAGAGGAGGCAGAG
This sequence comes from Symphalangus syndactylus, assembly GCF_028878055.3. Taxonomy (NCBI): domain Eukaryota; kingdom Metazoa; phylum Chordata; class Mammalia; order Primates; family Hylobatidae; genus Symphalangus; species Symphalangus syndactylus. The sequence continues at coordinate 41,005,024 of NC_072434.2, read as the reverse complement.
TGGTGGCCTGTGGGATGGCATATATGGGCAAGAAGGAAGCCTACAGCAAAACAGCTATCAGTGCTCATATGCAAAGAAATATCTTCAATCAGATAAATTAAGGAAATCATGCGGAAATTCCTTTAAACATGGAATTGTTAGGAGAAAGGAAAATTCCTTTAAACAAGAAGTTTTTAGGAGAGAGGAAAACTCATAACAAATGTTTTCACCCATGACATAGGAAGAATGGCATAGGTTCCTTCTAGGTATAAGAAGAAAAGAGGAACCTGTCTTCCATCCTGTGATAGACTGAGGAGTGCAGCTCTATTCCACTAGCCCAGCTACCCAATTCTCTTGGAAATACTCAAAAGGAAGGGAAATAATGGGCACAAGTTGTATTCAGCATTAAATTTGACTTACTGGCATAATATAGTTATGGGGCCTGGCCCCAGAGTTATGGGTGTATTCCCCCATGGCTTGCTGCTTAGCGATTATTGTACACTGGGAGTCACTTGCCCTTGGGGTGCTCATAGCTTTTGGACATGAGTTGTTTTGCCACCCATTAGTAATAGTTACTGTTAATTCCCCTTTGCTATTTAGACTGACCTAGAACTCTGGAGCTCTTTCATTCACCTAGGAACACATCATAGTAATGTTTCCACTTCTCTAGATGTTTAAAGAAGTGGGAGAGAGATGGAACTCAAATCCAAACAAGAAACTGGCTTTTCACTCTAAGACACCATGTGGCATCAGCTTTAGGCAGGATGCTGCAATGGAACGTTAGAGACCCTTCTTTGGGAAGAGGTACTTCCCTCTCTGCCAGGCTGGTGGTTCTGCCAGAGGACGTTCTCCTGCTGCTACCTCACGTTGTATGGCCCCAGATAGCATCTCACTGGAACATGGCCATTAGGGACCCTCATTCCCCCCAGTACATGGCTCCTCGTGCACAGCTTAGGGGCTGGCATCCTTTTTGCTCACGATGGCCACATCCAAAAGTACCAGGTGGTAGAATGTGGCCTTGAATTTGTACTTCTGGGATGAAGCTTGGTGGGAGAAGGGGAGCGGGGATTGGAGGAAAAGTTAAAGAACTCCAAAAGCAAAATACTCTCTGGAAAGTGGATTTGGCCATTTCAGTGTGATCCCTTTCTTTGGGTGAGGGAAACAAGGCCTGCCCACTCTGCTCCTGCCTGGGCCACCCTTCCTCATTCTGTCTCCTCCGCTCTCCCCATCCTCCTACCCCAGAGCCTGTTTGCACTCTCCCCCTTGTCCATCCTGCTCCACCTCATCCTTTAGACAAGTTGGACTTATGCATGTTCAATCATGTGCTGGCAAATTTCATCTATTAAAGACTCAAAAAGGGGGCACCAGGATGCATCTTTCAAGTTAGATAAGCAAAGCAAAATCTCATTTTTCACTGTATTTCCATATGAGTTTCAGGGGGTATTCATGGGACAAGTGGAAATATGCAGCAGCCTTGAACAGGGAATGGAGCCACCTCTCAGAGCTGACTCCTTTCCTTGAGCCACTTCTTTTAGAAATAACTTCCCATCCCTATCAAAGACATTCTTAGGACTCCATGGGGGGGCCTTACAGAATAATTAGGGAAGCCCCTTCCCTTCGGAATTTGGCATCATTCCCTTGGTGGAGAAAAAACAAACTACAACAACAACAAAAAACAGCAGCAAACGAGCCTTAAGTGAGAAGCAGGGAGAGAAGGACTGGGGCAGGGGATGGGGATCCTTGCCCTTCTTTTTTGTCTGTGCATTTGACCTCTGCCCTTTTCTTCCTTTCTCACTGAGGTGTCTTTCCATTTTTTTTTTTTTTTTTTTTTTTTTTTTTTTTTTTTTTTTGCCTGCTGTTTCTTTTTTCTCTTTCACACAGAGGTTGGTCCTGATGAACATGCCAGTAGCTGAGGACATGACGGTCCACTTCACCTCCACACTTATGGCTCTGATCCGGACAGCTCTGGACATTAAAATTGCCAAAGGTAAGCTTAGGAAGGGAGGTGAGAAGGAGGAATTCTGGAACAACTCATGCAGGTGGCACAGGATGGAGATATTTGAACTGTCATCTATCCAGCTAAGGACACAACAATGCAGTCATCTGAACATCAAGTATCTGACTCAATAACTAATAATTGCCCTTTCCTTCTGGTTCAATGAATGGTTTGATAATCTCTAGGGCTTCTTTCAGCTTTAAAAGTATATGATCTTCAGTGTCTGGCTCACAATAGGTATTCTAGAAATACTTATTGACCAAAGGTTAATTTTGTCGTTTTTTTTCCGTATATGGTTTATTTTCTCTGAAGTCTTGAGAGGCTTCTGTGGCAGAAGGTGCTGTCATAGAGGCCACGGTAGTGTTTTATTCCTCTTGATTTCTAATCATTGATTTAGGAGAGAACAGGCTTACTACTACTTCCAGGTGGACCTTTAGCCTTTCTGCTCTTGTGCAATCTAAATCCTTTTTAAAATCAGGTCACTCAGACTATGGAGTTAGGGTTGCTGGAAGGACTGATGTGTGGATAAGAAGGCAGAGGAATGTACTTGCAGCTATTTTTATTTTCTCCTCTGATATATTGAGCACCTGGGAGGCTTTTAGAATGAAGGAGGAAGTTGCTCTTAGTCTGAGGGCCTCAGATCTCCTGGCAGGATATCCCTGAGTCACTGAAAAAGGGAGCCAAAATGTGTTCTGCTTCTTCAGCAGAAAGACCTGGTATTGCAAGATCCACTGTCAATCAGTGCCAAGATTTCCTCTTAAAATATGAGGTGCCCTGCTGATTCAGCTCCTACCTCCACCTCCTCCCTCAGTCCTGGTTATTTCCAGGTCTATTCTATTTATTAGTAATTTATCTTATTCTAGGTGGTGCAGACAGGCAGCAGCTAGACTCAGAGCTACAAAAGGAGACCCTAGCCATCTGGCCTCACCTATCCCAGAAGATGCTGGATCTGCTTGTGCCCATGCCCAAAGGTTTGGGTCTTCTCCTGGGTATCGTTGTCACCGTGGGCCCAGCATGTGAAGACTACGTCTTTTGGGGGAACCCAGAGTGATGAAAGAGATAAGGAAAGTTTGCCCTTTTCAATTAATAAGGACAAAAGGGACTTAAGGATAAAACATGTTCTTTAAGATAGGTCACTGTGGTCGTGGATGAGACTTCCTGGGTGTATAGCTCTCTCCCTCCATATAATACTGCTCAGCAAACCCTCATGGGAGAAAGGATGTTGTCACTTAGCTATAGAGATTTAGAATGGTAAGCGTGATGCTTACTCATGTACTGCTTATCCTCAGTATCATCACCATCACTAGGTGGGCATGCAAGCCGCCTGAGGACAGATCAGGGGACCTATGCACTCTGCATCCTCAGATCCTGGCACCATGGGGGCCCTCAAAATACACTGGTTGAATGGGTGACTGATAGCGCAGACCTGTTCCAGAGAGTGGTTAACAAAGCTTAGAGGTTCCTCACTCTTTCCCATCATCTTCTCCCTCTTCACCATCATGCCACATTTGTGTTTCTAGCCTCTGACCTGACTGTGGGCAAAATCTATGCAGCAATGATGATCATGGACTACTATAAGCAGAGTAAGGTGAAGAAGCAGAGGCAGCAGCTGGAGGAACAGGTGAAAGTCAAAGCCAGCATGCTAAGTGGGTGGGCCACGAGGAATTGCAGGAGGGGATAGGCCTGTGCATCCCTGGGGCATAGTGCCCTGCAAGGACTTAGAAGCAGCAGTAATGGGTGTGGGGCCCAAGAACTTTCTAGTGATGTGGAATTAGAAACCCAGTGGATCGAAGGTTAAAATGGTCAAACAAGGGATAAGTTATGTGCCTGTATTATCCACGTTAATTTTATTTTCCCCACAGCAAACTCTGTAGTCATTGGAATTCTTTTCTTCTCCTTCCCTCTTTTTACCCAGAAAAATGCCCCCATGTTCCAGCGTATGGAGCCTTCATCTTTGCCTCAGGAGATCATTGCTAATGCCAAAGCCCTGCCTTACCTCCAGCAGGACCCCGTTTCAGGCCTGTGAGTAGCACCAAAACATCCCTGGCATGGCTGCTTACAATCTGTCACCCATGCTGTTGTGCAGACCCCAAAACTCACTGCTCAGAAAGGCCCAAGAACGAATACTCTGAGCTTGAGTGATCCTTTTTCTGAAGTTGAGTATCTTAAAATGATTTTCAGCAGGAATAAGAGAAAAGCAGACTAAGCATACTTAGCACTGTGGTCAGTGTCAGAGACGGCGATCACTGTGAATGAACAATAGAAGAAGGGAGTTTGATTTGTCTTTTAATATACTTGGGTCTTAGGTGTAGTTCTGTTGTGAAGAAAAATAATCTCCTCTCTAATTCTTGGTTATCGCTTCCCCGTGGATCTAGTGTCCTGCTGGAAGATACAGCCTCCTTCACAGGTGCCATGCTGGCTGAGTGTAAGAGGGGAATGGAACCAGCAGTTACTGCTTTCCCTGAGGTTGACACTTCTAGAGACACTATTTGCAGAATCTCACTTGATTCCCACTCTAGCAGCCTACTATACCCTGGAGGTATATATTAATATAACCACTTTACACATGAAGAAACTGGAGGCTAACTGAGGTTAACTACGTTGCTTAAAGTCCTGGCTAGTAGAATGTGGAACAGGAATTTAAGTTCCTTATTTCTGACCCCAGAGTGTTTTCACTATACCATGTTTTCTTTAATGAACAAAAGGGACCTTATTCAGAAAGGGAACTTACTTTTCTATAATAGGAGTGAAAATAAAACACAAATTAAGGAATTTTCCCATCCTTCTGAGGGATAAGCCTTAGCCCCAATTAATCTACTATAGCATATATATCTCATAACATAGTTCGATCATCAGCAAGCATTTAGTGCATACCTAAAGAACACAAGTCTTTCTACTCAATGTAAATGAGCTTTTGTGATTGAGTTTAACAAAGTCCCAGTTCTTACAAAACCAGGAATCACCAAATCGTTTATCTTAGTTACTAAGAGAGTGATACTCAGGGCTTGGGAATGAGACCTCTGTCAGAGTCATTTGGAATTTCTCAGATCATTGATTTCTTTCTGCCTATGGGGCTGGACTGTTTTTGAAAAGCACTGTTTTCAGAGATCAAAGTCCAACATCTTTGGAAGAGAAGAAAGGACGAGAGTCATGACCAAGGTCATTTTTTTTTTTTTTTTTAATAATGTGATGAAGTGCAGGGTGTGAATTCTCCTGTCCACAGAAAACAAGTCAGTGTTTATCTTCTGCTTGTGTAGGAGGGAGGGAGGGAAGGAAGTATGATTGGAAGAGTGGGAACTCTCCACTGGAAGGGTTTACGCTGTTTTTGGTTGTTTGTTTTGAGACGGAGTCTCGCTCTGTTGCCCAGGCTGGAGTGCTGTGGTGCAATCTCGGCTCACTGCAAGCTCCGCCTCCCGGGTTCATGCCATTCTCCTGCCTCAGCCTCCCAAGTAGCTGGGACTACAGGCACCCGCCACCATGCCTGGCTAATTTTTAGTAGAGACAGGGTTTCACCGTCTTAGCCAGGATGGTCTCGATCTCCTGACCTCATGATCTGCCTGCCTCGGCCTCCCAAAGTGCTGGGATTACAGGCTTGAGTTGTTTTTGTTTTTGTTTTGCCAGTCCTTGGCTTAGAAATGGGGGACACCACCCCCTAAATTGCAATCTCTGTTTGTCTACAACAATTTGCTTTACAAATTAACCCACCACCATAAGATCACTCTGGCTTTTCTCCCATATATTTATTGATCCATTTACTCATTGATTTTTACTAATATTTATTAAGAGCCAATATGTCCCCAGAGCTGACTTAGGCACTGGGGCTACGGCAGAGAACACGTCCCCATGGAGACAGATCTGGAAGAAGAAATTACAAGCGCGATACAGGCAAACAATGCTGAAGGGTGGGCTGTTGTGATGTCATGGAAACAGCTCACCCAGTTTGAGGGTTTAGAGAGGCCTTCCTGAGGAAGTAACATTTGAGTGAGACTTGAAGACAAGCTCTTCAAGAGTGGTAAGAGAAAGTATGGTAAGTTTAAGGAACCTAAAAACTGTCATGATGGTTGGAGCATGGAGAGCTCAGGGGATGTGTTAAGTTATGGATTTGGAGAGATACACAGGGGCTAGTACTTTGGGGGCATTATAAGCAGGATAAAGAAGTTGGATTTTGTCTTAGGATAATGGGGTTTTATGCATCAGAATCATGTGATCAGATGTGTGCTTTCTTGAATTCAGTATAGGCTAAATGGATTGGAGGGAAGCAGTTCTAGAGGCAGGAACACCATTTCGTAGGTTACCGCAGTTGTGTAAATTATCAGTGATAGTAGCTTGGACTAGCAGGATAGAGATGGAGACAGATGGTCAGACGTGAGACATTTGGTAGATAAGACTGGATAGGATTTGGTGATTGATTTGGTACTTGGACTAAAGGGAAAGGAGGAAGCAAAGGATTCTGGGTGAAGCCTCTGGGTGCATGTTGGTACATTTCCTGACATGGGGATACTGGTGGAACAGCAGGCTGGTTCCTCAGAACCATCTGTGTTTCTAGAGCCATGCATTGTTCAGTAGAGGTTGATCTAGGGGTACAGTGGTAGACATGACAGATAGGGTCGCTCCCTCAAATAGGATGGAAAACCAGACATTAAACAGAGGATTATTGGAAAGAAGAAAAGTCGCATTTTCAGTGATTTAATTACAGCTCTGATAAGTGCTAGAAAGAGTTTACAGAGCGGTAGGGGAGTTGGAGAGAAGTGTTCTGCACTCTTAGAGTGGCCTCTATTAAAATCTCGAGGCAGAAACAAGCCTAGCCTATCCAATGAACTAAAAAAGGCCGCCATGTCTGGAGTTCAGGGAGCAAAGGGGAAAGTGGTATAAGAGGAGGCTAGTGAGGTAGGGACCACATCGTGAGGGAGGCTGTGTTCAGAATTCTGGACTTTATGCCCCAGCTTGACAAGGTTTTCAAAGTAGGAGATCACTCTGGGTTCCAGTTATTTAACTCTGTGAGATTATTAAGTGATTCCAAGGGTCCTCTCCCTCTATTGAGGATTCTATAATTATTTACTCTCTGCAGGACAAAAAGGAACCCATTTCTTTCTTTCTGAGACATGATCTCACTCTGTTGCCCAGGCTGGAGTACAGTGGCACAACCGCCTCACTTCAGCCTCTACTTTCTAGGCTCAAGTGAACCTCCTGCCTCAGCCTCCTGTGCAGCTGGGACCACCCCAGGCACGTGCTATCACTGCTGGCTAATTTTTTTTGTAGAGGCAGGTCTTGCTTTGTTGCCCAGGTTGGTCTCGGATTCCTGAGCTCAAGCTATCTTCCCAGTTCGGCCTTCCAAAGTGCTGAGAGTACAGATGTGAAACACAGTGCAAAGCTGAGAACTCATTCTTATAATAGCTGTGCTCTATCTTGTTCCCAGTGGTTCTCAGGAGATGCCACAAGCGAGGAAGATGACTGACATTTAGGCAGGTCATTTAAATATCGTAAAAACTCTGTAGCAGCTGTGAAAACTCAGCAAAAGCTCTCACTGGAAGCAAGGGACAGATTAGGTGATTCTCTGCTCTTCATGTCTTCCCCTGTAATCTAAAAAACATTCCTATTGATTGTTTTTAAGTAACTGGCAATCCTTGCTCATGCCTTGAGTTTTCCATTGGATGCAGAGTCATCAGCAGTAGACTTAAAAGAGATGGTGTCCCATCTCTCCCTCCTAACTCCACCACCAAGAGAGCTGCTGCCCAGCCACTGACCCCAGTCCTTCCTCCCGTAATCTGGAAGCTCACTCTGCATTCTTGAGCAGGTCAGATGGTAGCTATTACCATACTGGTGGCAGGCAGCCAATAATTTGGCAACAGGCACCACATTCTCCAGAGAGCTCGGCTGCTTCTTTCTCTCCTAACCAGCCCAGTGGATCCCGTCAGGTTAAGAGTGCCTGGAAGTACTAGACAGTGGTTTAATAACAAGCCTACTGTGCCAGTTCTGCATTCTTTTCCCTTGGAGGCCTCTAAACAACTGGGCAGACTTTTTGTCTCCATCCTCTTTTCTCACCACCATTTAAACCTCTTCCTACATTGCCATCAACCAAGAGGTTTTCATCTCCTCACCACCACCTCTGAAATCCTTCTCAGTTCATGAACCAACAGACTTAATGTATGGTACAGAGTAGTCCTTCAATAAATGGCAATGGAATTGGACTGAGTTGTTTAGTTTGGCCAGGGATGTTGGCAAAATAAGACCATATTCTTACTGCGAGTAGGGAAAATTTTTTAAAAGTCCGTGGCTGCTTAATATTTAAACAAACTGTTCACTGTGTAAACTAGGGTGTTTTTCCGCCAAATGGGGAAACTGAGCAGAAACAGGTTTACAATCTAGCGTTGGTCTTCCATATGGCTGAATGTGACAAATGATGTCATTTGTCATAGACATGCTAGTCCGCAGCAGAATAACGAATGGTCCCAAAGGCAGGATGCAGGTTGAAAACACCAGTTTCTGTCTTTTCCAGTGCTTTTTTTTTTTTAATTTTAGGACTAGCCACATGTAAGTTACTAGGTTTACAAAAGCCAGTCAAGGCTAAAGGGTGTTGCCCTGCTGGGGTGGGAATTGCTAGTGGCAGCTGTGACATGACTGTCCCTCATTACCTCTGGATTTGACATTGCTTTTCAGGAGTGGCCGGAGTGGATACCCTTCGATGAGTCCACTCTCTCCCCAGGAGATATTCCAGTTGGCTTGTATGGACCCCGCCGATGATGGACAGTTCCAGGAACAGCAGTCTCTGGTGAATGCATGAGTTATATGACCTCGAAAATACTTCCTTGGTTTCCTGATCCCTCTCACTAATTTTAATACATAGTCATGGTCCGTCAGGAAAATCCATTCTGGTAGTTTAGCCAGTTGCCCTGGAGGTGTCCTGCCTTAGCCCTTTTCTAGCCCAGTTTCTCATGTGCTCTGACAATGTTCCCTCTTCAGGTTTTACAGTCCCAGAGGTCCCTTCCCTGCAGCAGGAACTTAAATTGCTTTAGGCCAAGCCCTCTTAGTTTATGCCCAAGTATCAAGTGTAAGACCAGAAGTCACATATAAAATCTTGCCTTTGATGGGGAGCTTGAAGATACATCACCAGAGAATGAGTGGCACCAACCCTGCCTCTTAGTGTAGTTAGGTACTGCTTATGGGACACACGAATGCCCCATGCCATTCCTTAGTGATGCCCACCTCCTCTAGAACCTAGCAGCAGCATGTGCCACAGTGATGAGCTGCCTGCCAGGAGGCACAGCAGACTGTCCTATCTCTGCTCTGTGTGGGTTCAGGCACATTGTCCCTTTTGGTCACAATTCAAAGACATTCTAACAGGCCACTAAAGTCACTTCCCTGACCCCAAAATGAGTTTATTAGCATAAATGGTGAAATTCCTGGCCAGGCGCGGTGGCTCACGCCTGTAGTCCCAGCACTTTGGGAGGCCAAGGCAGGCAGATCACGAGGTCAGGAGATTGAGACCATCCTGGCTAACATGGTGAAACCCCGTCTCTACTAAAAATACAAAAAAAAATTATCTGGGCATGGTGGCAGGCACCTGTGCTTCCAGCTACTCGGGAGGCTGAGGCAGGAGAATGGCATGAACCCAGGAGGCGGAGCTTGCAATGAGCCGAGATCGCGCCGCTGCACTCCAGCCTGGGTGACAGAGCAAGACTCTGTCTCAAAAACAAACAAACAAAAAAGCAATCCCTGAGAGACCTATTGAGTCAAGTGAAACCTTGAAGAAGAGAGGAGAGATTAAAGTTTTGGCTTAGCTAATACAAAGCTAAAATATGGTTCCTAAACATCATTGACTTTACCATTATTCCTGGTTCAGGAGCCATGAGCTCAAGGTCCCCCCACCCCAACTTCAGCTTAGAATTGAAGCCCAAGCAGTCATTGGACTGAAGAGAAAAAAAGACAAAACCCAACCGTTGCAAAAGTCTGTACAGACAGCTTGTACGGAATTCCATATCATTTAAATTCTGATTCATCTGTGGCTCTTCTCTCCTGATCCCTCCCCGCTGCTACTGTGTACCTCAGAGCCACCCTGAATGATGTGTGATGGAATGGGCACCCCCTCAGAGGGCGAAAAACGGTAGCTCAAACAAATGCATGCTTCTATCTCCTGCGAGTGCTGAGACAGAGAGTCGTGCATGGTTGTGTGGGGGAGACAGTTAGTCCAGAGGCCCCCAGGGCTGAGTGATTGACTGCCTGAGGGTGTTCTTGATGAGGCAGGTAGGAACTCGTAGAGTCATTCTCTGCCCTCCCCTCTGAGGAACTTAGCACCAAGACCTGTGGAATAATTGGTATAGGTAGTTTGATTCTTAAAAAGGCCTCACAGCATTTTGCCTGCCTGGTGATGTGTCTAGTGGGAAAAAAAATTGCAATAACGTGTCCTTTCTTTCACAGGGAGACTTTATGACATCATTTCTGTGGGTTCCCCAGGGCTGAGCCGTAGTGCCAGGACTTTTTGGATATATGTTCATCTCATTGTCAGTACTGGTGTCTGTAATTCAATTCAGGTGTCAGCCTGTGCTACACACTTACTTACCACTGTGTACTTCTGCCCATCCCTTGGGGCCGCTGCTCCATGTCCCCAGGCATGGCCATGATTGTGCGTGTGCATATGGAGTGTGCGTCTCACACCACCTCTGATACCTGTAGACTGCAGTGTTGTTACCATGTCTGTTTGGAGTCAGAACTGTGTGCTATACAAAGCATGTACTACAAACACTGTAACTCCCTCAAGTGCACCATAGCACATGTCTTGGGAAAGTACCCCTGCCATACACACCAGAAACCACTCAGCCAAATGGTCACATAGGCTAAGGTGGGGGTCCCAGACACTCTTTCCTTTGGGCAATGCCGTACATGTTTTTAGGATGTCATTTCCTAAATATAAAATAGCTTTTTCTGGTACGATCTCCATCTGCCCAAGATGCTCTTAGATCTTTTTGTTGGGTAGCCCACGTAAACATCTCTCATACAGCTCTTTATACGATGATACTAGCTATCTGTATAGCGCATGCACGACTGCCAAACAAGAATGACAGAACCTTAGAGATTTCCAGTCCAACCTAATAACACTCTAGGCTGGCACAGTCCAAAACAATAGCTCTTAGCCACATGTGGCTAGTCCAAATAAAATATAGACTATCTAATTTTTATATTGATTACATGTTGACATGCTAATATTTGGATATATTCAGCTAAATTAAATGTTATGAAATTTCACCTTTTACAACATGGTTACTTGGACATTTAAAATTCTGCAAGTGGCTTGCATCATCCTTCCATGGGACTGTGTCACTCAGGGCATCCCTGACAGCCACCCACCACATCTTTGGATGGTTTCAATCAGAAGAAAACTCTTAAAGTCATGTGTCTTAAGGCTTGAGAAGACGTATTTGACATCAGAAATTGTTGACTTCCCTTAGAATACTGGTTTCTATTTAATTGATAAAAGGCTTCTTCAGATTAAAAGAATAAATCCAGTGCTATCACTTCTTAGAAAGTGAACTTCACATATCTGAAAAGTATTATACCAAACAGTGTTTGTTGCAGAAAACAATAAAATCTGAATCATTGCTTAGTGATGAAAAAGAGGAATCTACACCAGAAAAATAGGTGCCCTTCAGTACTCAATCCCAGCTAGAGCTTCCTGTCTGGAACATATAGCACATAGGGACACACAAACACACACACACATATACATACAACTGAGACCTTAAGGCTGCAAGTCTCTCTTTTGAAAGCTATTCTTGAGGAGGCTGAATTGTCCCCTGGACGTGAGAAGCAATGAGATGGAACCAAGTCCCACAAGCTTGGCTGTGTGTTTATTTCCAGGAGCCAGAGGTTAGTGAATTAAAAAGCGTGCAGCCCTCTAACCATGGCATCTACCTTCCTTCGGACACCCAGGAGCATGCGGGATCTGGCAGGGCATCCTCTATGCCACGTCTGACTGTGGATCCCCAGGTAAAAAGCAACCACCTACATTAATGCAGTGGCATCCGGGCTGTATTAGCTGGGTTATGGAATAATATCTGATATTTGCAGGTGAGCCGTTGACTTGCCTGCACCCCTTCCCTATAAATAAAACCTGGCTCATGGGCCTTCTCTAATAGAGCCTGCTTCTCCGGTGTTTTCAATGACCCCCTAACCACAACAGCCCAGCCAACAAAATTGCATACCTCACTCTGGACGGGCTAAACATTCTCAAGATTCAACCAGCCATGCAATAAATATTTTCCAGGATCTTCTCTGTGTACTTCTCCATCCTTTTTTTGTTTCCTGACTCCTCCAGCACATATGCAGTTACTTACACACACAGGTCTGTGTCAGGACTGTCTGTCCTAACCAGTGCAGGCCACACCTCATTTCTTTGTCTGTTTTCCTGGTTTCTTTTTCCTGTCTGTCTGTCTTACATCAGGTTTTGACAGAGACAAGAAGTTTTTGTAGATTTGTTTTAATATCTGTGGCAAATCAAAATGCCAAAATTTAAAACGGGGCTAGGTGGGATTGATGGCAGCAGAGGGAGAGTGATACATTCCTAGCACTTGTTAAATTACAAGCTCTCCTAGGCTGTAGTGCTGCAGGGCAGGGCCTTCTCTAGCAAGGGCATTAAAAAAAAAAAAAAAAAGCAAAGCCATGCTTCTTTCATGGATGGGGTGGCCTCTTAGACAATTGCCCTCACATGTTTCAAAGCAGCACAGTATTTGCTGCAGCCTGGATGCGCCCCATGGTAGAGGGCTCTATAGGAGCTTGCACAGTGCCTGCCTGCATTCTGCTTGGCTTTGCCTTGGTACACTCAGCTACGGGAAGAAAAGATCCTGGACCATTTCCAGTGACTATGTTAACATAATGTAAGGATGCTTTCTTGAACAGTTTCCACCAGCTAAGGTTTGAGCAAGAGAGATTCAAGGGAAGTTACCATTTCCAGGGGTTACAATTTGCCTTCCTCAACGTCTCAGTCTTGCTGCTTCTGTCCTTTTAGATCTTTTCAATCATTAATCCATACCTTGTGTTTCTCTGGGGGCTTGTATTTCCAGGTGATGACAGACCCTAGCTCCATGAGACGTTCATTTTCCACTATTCGGGATAAGCGTTCAAATTCCTCGTGGTTGGAGGAATTCTCTATGGAGCGAAGCAGTGAAAATACCTACAAGTCCCGTCGCCGGAGTTACCACTCCTCCTTGCGGCTGTCAGCCCACCGCCTGAACTCTGATTCAAGTAAGGAGGTCTTCAGTGTCCAGCTCTTTCATCAGGCAGTGGGCTCCTGCCCTGATGGACTTACTTACTCTCCGAGGACTGTAGATAACCAGAAAAGAATTCAGAGACAAGGGCTGAAGAAAGTAAAGGATGCTCCTTACCAAAGGGAATTCCTGTATCTGACTTACATCCTCAAACAGGCCAAAGCCCTCCTCTGTGTTCACCAGAAAGGCTGTTGCGCAATCCCTTCCTTCTGGAGCAGGGCCATACAAATCATTAGAATTGAGGGAGCTTTTCAAATAGCCTTCTGCAAAACCACTGGGGCTTTTTAGGATTGTATTAGAGACCCACTATGAGGACGGAACTTTAACCACCAATTCCACTTCAATCCAAACAGTGCTACCTGGAGTTATTTCCTGTGTTTGAATTTCTTTTTTTTTTTTTTTTTTTTTTTTTTTTTTTTTTTTTTTGAGACAGAGTTTCGCTCTGAGGCCCAGGCTAGAGTGCAGTGGCATGAGCTCGGCTCACTGCAAGCTCCGCCTCCTGGGTTCACGCCATTTTCCTTCCTCAGCCTCCTGAATAGCTGGGACTACAGGTGGCCGCCACCGTGCCCGGCTAATTTTTTGTATTTTTAGTAGAGACGGGGTTTCACCGTGTTAGCCAGGATGGTCTCGATCTCCTGACCTCGTGATCCACCCGCCTAGGCCTCCCAAAGTGCTGGGATTACAGGCGTGAGCCACTGCGCCTGGCCTGAATTTCTTTTAAGCTTTTTGCTTAAAAAAAAAAAAAATATATATATATATATATTAGTCTGGCTCAACCATTTTATTTTATTGGATAAAGGAATCAAAGTTGAAAAAGCAGTGACTTGTCCCACGTCATAGGGCCATTAAGTGGCAGAACTGGGACTAGCACTGGGATCCTTTCATTTCAATCCTGGACTTCTCACCATGGCATTATGTTAGGTGTGTTATTATTTAGTTCATAGAAATTTCTTAATTCCCTTCTGCTGGTGCCACCTTCCCCCCAAAAAGTTGCACAGCCATATTTATGATAGAGTTCCTGAGCCATATTGTTAACCAAGATCCTATATTGTGTATAGCACAAATAGAAACAGAATAGATTGCATTGTTTGACATATGTGTCTCTAGTGGCACCTTGCAAACTTACCTTCTTACAAAATAGGTAATTGCTAGCCTGACTTCTCCGCTGCTTCCCTTTCAGATTATCTTTTGACATACCTGGAGAAGCCAGGATTCTTTTAGAGGCCTACCTTTGTTCGGGCTGCTACAACAAATTACCACAGACTGGGTGGATTCAATAACATGTATTTGTCACGGTTCTGTAGTCTGGGAAATCCAAGACCAAGGTGCCAACAGATCCCTGTCTTCTTTCTGTTCTCACATGATGGAGAGCAGAGTTAGAGGAAGCAAGCACTCTCAGGTCTCTTCTTATTAGGGCACTAATCTCATCATGGAGGACCCACCCTCATGCCCTGCCTCCTAATACCATAGCATCAGGAACAAGTTAGGCCTCAACATTTGAATTTGGGGGGGACACAAACATGTGGTTTCTCTGAGGGCCCAACCCCAGGCTGTGATGTGATACTTGGAGAGAAGTCCCTTCATCATCATTGGTCAGAGTGGACAGAGTTATAACCAAGTGCTTTTGTCACCTCTCACAGGCCACAAGTCTGACACTCACCGCTCAGGGGGCAGGGAGCGGGGACGATCAAAAGAGCGAAAGCATCTTCTCTCTCCTGATGTCTCCCGCTGCAATTCAGAAGAGCGAGGGACCCAGGCTGACTGGGAGTCCCCAGAGCGCCGTCAATCCAGGTCACCCAGTGAGGGCAGGTCACAGACGCCCAACAGACAGGTGAGCACAGAGAGGAAGCCACTCTACAGCAGAAGGACAGGGGAGGGAGGGCTATAACATTAGATGCAAGTCATGAGCATTTAGCAGACACATTCAAGTACCCACAAAGACTGGAATTTCACAGGAAGCTATACCTATAGTGCATAGAGGTTAGCTGCTCAATGCTTGGGTACTCAGAGATGATCTGAATTCACAGAAAACCAGATTTCCCCCGAAAAGATGGTGTCTAGAGGTCATTCCATTCCAGCCTTCAGAATCCAGAGATATAAATAGGTTGACAGATAGCCAGAATTTGGAGGAGAGGATGGTCCTTTAGTCAGAAAGTTTCCTTTGACCATCTTGTGATCCTCAGTATTTGTGAGAATGGTGATTCATCTCTCAGCCCAGGATTCACAAGTCAGAGCAGTTCACCCTCATTTACCTAGCTTCCAGCCGTCTCAACAAGATCATGCCTTTTGCTGAACCACCAGCTTGGTGCCTAAGGAATAACTGTCAGAGCTGTATGAAAACATCAACTCTGTTTTACTCCTTACTACAGCCCTATCTCTAGTCATGGCATTTTGATCCATAATAGGAGACCCCCTCAACAGAAATGATCAGTGGAGAAAAGGCAGGGCTGCTAATGCAGACCTTTAGAGACACAGCAGTCGAGAGGTTTCCCTTCTAGAACAACAGTTTTCAAATTTTAGTGCAGAACAGCATTAAACCCATGAAGTTTACTAGCACTGCACATTCCTGATGCCTGAAGGACCCAGGAGTCTGCCTTTGAAAAGACCCCTCTGTAGGATTCTGAGCAGGAGGTTCGTAGGTCACACATACCTTAAGAAATGCTCTCCTGGAGGTTTACTTCCCAAAACCTGGGCTCAGTTTCCCTTGGGAATAGGTGAGGGCAAGTATGGCCTGAGCCAACAACTGAGTGTATCAGGTACAGAAGCTGAGTTCAGCAAACCACTGAAGACATGGGCAGGAATAAGGGTTTCTCAGACGGAGCAACTCCAGCATTTGTTCACCTTCCACAGAGTTGTCTTTCTCAAGTTTAAAATCTCTCTTTTAGTGTGCCCCTTGTTACATATGTAGAGCTTCCTTAGTAGTCCAAGTGCTTGTTCCACGGACCTGCCACCCCTAGCATCACCTGGAAGCTTGTTAGAAATGCAGAATCTCAGGCCTTGCCCCAGATCTTCTGAGCCTGCATCTGCAGTTTAACCAGATCCCCAGAGGTTTGTATGCACATTAAAAGTCTGAGATGTCCTGGTCTAAACGTCCTTGACTCCTCAATCTCTTCAATCCCTTTTTCCCTGAGTGGATGTGAATACTACAGGGAGCTTCAGCTCAGGCCTCTCCCTAACAGAATTCAGATTCCAAGGACTCTCTTAACAGAGTTGCAAGTAGGGATCATGCCAAGCCCAATCTAACATGCCATGTCTCTCCTGCTATACAGGGCACAGGTTCCCTAAGTGAGAGCTCCATCCCCTCTGTCTCTGACACCAGCACCCCAAGAAGAAGTCGTCGGCAGCTCCCACCCGTCCCGCCAAAGCCCCGGCCCCTCCTTTCCTACAGCTCCCTGATTCGACATGCAGCGGGCAGCATCTCTCCACCTGCTGATGGAAGCGAGGAGGGCTCCCCGCTGACCTCCCAAGCCCTGGAGAGCAACAATGCTTGCCTGACCGAGTCTTCCAACTCTCCGCACCCCCAGCAGAGCCAACATGCCTCCCCACAGCGCTACATCTCCGAGCCCTACTTGGCCCTGCACGAAGACTCCCACGCCTCAGACTGTGGCGAGGAGGAGACGCTCACTTTCGAAGCAGCCGTGGCTACTAGCCTGGGCCGTTCCAACACCATCGGCTCAGCCCCACCCCTGCGGCACAGCTGGCAGATGCCCAATGGGCACTATCGGCGGCGGAGGCGTGGGGGGCCTGGGTCAGGCATGATGTGTGGGGCTGTCAACAACCTGCTAAGTGACACGGAAGAAGATGACAAATGCTAGAGGCTGCTCCCCCCTCCGATGCATGCTCTTCTCTCACATGGAGAAAACCAAGACAGAATTGGGAAGCCAGTGCGGCCCGGGGGGGGAGGAAGAGGGAAAAGGAAGATGGAAGGACACCATGCATTATCAGAGAAGAGGAAGTAAAGGACAATCGGAACACCAGTCAAACCCACCAAATTGCTTTATTCCCCTTTGCAAGATGGGCACTGCCATGGTTCTGCCTCTTTGCTGGGGAAAGAAAACAGGAACATGGAGGGTTATTACTGCAGGAGAGGGGACACAAGGATGGCTTTGCTTCCCCTTGCCCCTTCCCACTTTTCTAAAAGCTGTGGAGGGATCTAGCTCGCCTGTGTCTATACTCAGTGCCCTGAGAAGCCTGGAAGACTTTCTGGCTCTTAACTGGGGAGTAGTGGAGACCATAGGAGAGGACTCTCCTCCCTCATCAGCTCTTATGCCTCAGCCAGCACCACTGCCACCAGGGCAACTGCAGCAGCATCTCATGCATAACCCTGTGGCTTGCTTCCCCCGGGGCAGCACAGGCTAAGTCAGGAACATCAGATGCCAGGGAGGGAGGAGAAAGCCGAAGTGAAAGGGGTCAGGGTGCTGAGGCAACAGCAGCAAGGGCTGGTCTGGACAAGAAAAGCCATAGCCCAGCAGCCCCTACCATGAGGGAGACGGTCAGAGAAACAGAACTGGTGGTGCTGGGGGGTATAGCCCCCCATCCTTGAGGCCTGTCACCCACACAGTAGGTGCTGAGAGTTAGGACAGGTCAGGAAGTCCCCCAGGGTCCACAAAGGTGCCTGAGGCTCTGGTAAGGGTGAAGGTAAAAGTATTTAGCAACCGCTATGGCATCAATGTAAGTGGAGTTTGGTCCTAGTGCTGGAGCCCATGCTATTCCAGGCATTGGCTCTTTAGATGCCAGTCATGGGGGAACCCTGAGGGTGTGGGTAGAGTAGCAGGGGCCACCTAAGGGATTCAAAACAGAGTCTGTTTTCCAACCAGTGTGGAAGCAATTAAATATGTGTAACAGTGCTACGGCCACACCAGCACCTCCTGGCTGAAGGTCAGCCCACACTCTGGTCCATGAGGCAGCAAGGCCAGTGCTGTGCCAAGCCCGGTAAGGCCAAGTGCCAGAGGCCCAGCCTTCCCTGCCACTCCTCTGAGAGGGCAGAACACACATATTCAAGTAGGCTACCTACCACTGGGTAGGGACTTCTGTAAAGATGGGAAAGGCCGATAGATTGGAATAAGCTTCTATGAAAAAGTCTGGATTTACTGAGGACCTCCCATGAGGAGGGACCATTGGGACCGCAGCTTCTGCAGCTGGTGTGGGGTTCAGGTCAGTTTGTCAGGATGCTTTAAGGTGATTAGTAAATATACCTCAGCTCAGACTTGGGCTGCTCCTTCTAGCAAAGCAGGCTCCAGTGGGGCCTCATCATACAGGATGACAAGACTGGGGCCCTGGTCACCTTGAATATGCCCCTGGGCCAAGATGGGGCTTCACCCCTCCCCAGAGTAAGAGCTGGGGCTGACAGTCCCACCCTGTCATTCCTAATGGCCCAAACGCAGAAGCACTGAGCAAGAGAGCCCTTTCTTGCCAAGCCAGTGCTCTTCTGGTATATGGCATACAGCTCCATTGGAGGGGACACATCACTGGCTTTATCTGGTGGAAATGTACCTTTCCCTTAAGTTCCTCCTTAGTGCCATCACAGCAGGTGAATGGGTGCCCGACGGGTGCCTGACGGGGCCTTCCTTTCCCCCCAGGAACAGATGGATCCTGCCACCCAGGATCCTGATCTGCCCTGCACTGAGCACTCAGTGGATAAACACTCCTCCAGCCCAGACAGTCCTCCTCTTGGGCAGGAGCAATCCAGAGCTGTTATTTTTCTTAGAAGGAGCCTCTTTTTCCCCTATTTTTTTAATTGAAATATAATAGCTGAATCAGCCCTGAAAAGCCAAATTCAACCACATGGCTGGAGAATCATTTGTCATGGCCCTGCCTTCTCTTCTGATACTGATGCAGCTTCATGACCCACGGTCAGCCCCCAAACCAAAGTTGTCCCAACAGAGGAGGCCAGTGAGGCAGAGACAGAGCTCTCCCACTCTCAGACCCTCTTTCGTCTTCATTTATTTTCCTCTCCCACTTAGCACGTGTGTGCTTGAGGGTGGCTGGGAATGTGATATACAGCACCCTGATCCTAACAGGTGTGATCGTTACATAAGACGCTGATGCTGGGCCTTGTATTGCTTTTAAAGTTTCCTCTGCTCAGCGTCATTTCATGCCAAAGTGCTGCTATGGGCTGCTTTGTGTGCACAAAATTGCTTTTTCCACCTCAGAAATGCAGCTTTCCCTAGGGGAAGGCCTACAACGGGACGACCATTCTGAGCCAGCGAGTCTATTGCATGGTGTTTTGAGAAAGGGAATTTTAGTGACACCTTATGCCATTTCAAGAGGAGAAATGCAGGCTGGCAGAGCAATTCCCAGAAATGGAATTTGCCTGCAAATAGTATAAACACTAAATTTACTGTGCCAGGAAACCTTCCTGAACTCATACACACAAGTATTTGAGTCCTGAATAAAGTGTTGGAAAGCACTGCAGATGCGGTCACCTGACTGACCACCTGGGTTTTCTATTACCAGTGAATTTCTTTTATTCACCTGCCCTTGACCAAGAAATTGGGTTTCTTTTCCCTCAGCCTGCACTTACTCTTCTATTAAGATCAGAAAATAAAATAATTTTCCGTTGAGTCACAAACTCATCATCTTGTTTGGTTTTCTGCTGCCTCTGAACAAAAGTGAATGCCAGCCTTCCCTTGCTAGGTGTCAGAGTCTGCCTCACTTGAAAAGAGGCCCCTGTAGACCCCAACACCTATTCTTTTCTCTGGTTAATTACAGCAGCATCTTGAGAAATTCCATGCAAAAGAAGACTACAACCAGTGTTTGAGATATACCACAAGATCAAATTTGGGCACTGGTGGTCCACCTCAGAAGACTCTTGAGTCATATATTCAGTTTCTTTTGCTAATATATGACTCGTCTTCACCATCTCCTCAAAACAAAGAGCAAAGCCAAGATAGAGGAAGGTAAAAGGAGGAGGAAAGGAAACCAAGGCAGGGAGATGTTCTAAGTAGGTTTGCATTTAGATACCCGTCATTTCACTTAAGGCTCCAGACAGACTCCAGGTGGGGAATGCATGCTGTCTCTTTCTTGGTGTCTGTCTCCTCATCTCCTAGAGGACAGAGTGCCAGTGACCTCTGGACAGGGGCAGGGATCCAGCCAACGTGCCCCTGAGCCAGGGTCAGCATAGAATTTCCTGCCCCATGCAGGGCTGGCACCAGCTACCATCCCCTTGGCTCCACATGAGTCATGAACACAATTGTCAGTGGGGGTCTCTGCTGCTCTTCTGGCTGAAGAATCTGTTTTTCTTCTGGGCTTCACTCGTAGTCCCTATTCAATGTCTCCATAGGGCACTGAGATCACCAAGAACGTTACCCAGAAGCTGAAGTCCAGATGTTCTAGATTTTGACCTCTCTTGACTCTGGGGCCACAAAGAGAAGGCCCCATAATCCACCTCTCAGCCAGTATCTCCCTTCCTTGCACAGATTCCTCCCAACCCCATAGAGCCTATGTGGTGAGCATGAGGGTCGTCTTCCCTCTGTTCTCCATCCCAGCCTCTGTTTTTGCTGCATGTTAGCGCTGATCCAGCTCCTGAGATGGTTAATTCCACCCAATCCAAGCTTATTTGCTTGCCTGACTGACTCCACCGCTCTCTCAGCTATTGGGGAATATTACATTCTAATGAAATAGGGTTTGGAACTCACCTGGTGCTCCTCGCAAGACAACTGACACAAGGTGTAGGGTGTGGGGGTGGACACAATGCCCACCTACTGGATAAAAGCTCACTGCAGGAAAATGAGGTCTCCTGGCATAATGGAACAAAAATCTCAAATAATTTCGACTTTTAAAAAGCTCAATTTTTCATTACATCCTACTTCTCAGCCCTCTGGATGTTTCATTTTTTGGACAGAGTGTTTCTTTAGTGGGTGGGGCCAGGGACAGGTTAAGGGATATTTCTCGGCTGATCTATAAGATACAAATATTATGAGGTTGTATGTAAAGAAAGGGCAAGTGTATAGCAGAAGAGGAGCAAATAGCTACCTTTCAGGGATTTTGAGACTTGAAGGTTAAGGAATTTTTACTGCTATTTTTGTTCATTAGTTTCATGTCTGTTATGTTTTGAGATCCTCAGAGGCCTAGGGCCAGTGTGTGCCAAGAATCCTGGTGCGAGGCGTTGCCATGCCTTGGGGTGAATTCTTCCCCACTAGCTCTCCCACCCAGCCTGCAAGTCCTTCCCTCATAGATCCCAGAGCAATGGGCACCGTCCAGGAGGTACAGGAGAGGACTTTATGATGCAGGAAAGAAGGAAGAAGTGGGTCCCTTGCAAGTGGCCAGACAGGGAATGATGGTTTGACTCCAGAAAGAGTCTCTACGGAATCAGGTTCAGGTTTGGATAACTTCTCTTTAAAATATCTCCACACTGAGACTCTTATTTTAACAAAATCCAAACAAAATTAACTCAGGGCTTATGACCTAACCTTTGTAAGAAGGTGATCAAAGAGATCCTACATTAATAAGCACTGCCTGTAGCAGCAGCTTTGCCTTTTTGTCTTTTGTTGTTTCTTTTCTGAACCACCCTGTACATCATAGCCAGGTCTACCCCAAATAGAGCAGCAGCTGATGGCTTCTCTGCTGTCTGTGGAGGGAGGGCTCGGCTGCAGAGCTATGGGGTTTTGTCAGCTGTTAGGTGCTACAGCCCACCCAGTCAGAGTACATAGACGTAGTGCTTTAAGGGACAAAGGACAAACAGAACTATCTTTGCTTTCCGGAGGCCATCTTTTTCTTTCTTTGAATCTTTTCTGCTTTAACCTTCTGAGGTTTATGCATCCCAGACAGGTCACACCAAGCCAAAGAGAACAAATTCATAGATTGTCCCAGCCTACCCAAAGGGCCTGAAAAGCCTCTCTGAACAAAACTCAAGACAGCTGAGAAGTATGAATGGGGCTCGCAGCAAAGTCTGATTGATGGCTTTTGAGGCTGGGACACCCCCAAACTGCCCTTCTGTTTTTGTAGTTTTGCTTTCTTCTACCCACCCTCTCTCCGCAAGCTATAAGTAGGGGAGTTAGTATCTTGACCTTCTAAATGCAAAAGGAGATTTTATAATAAGCCATGCTACCTGTAAATACATTATTGAGGTTTGCATTTTTATTTTTGGAGGTATGAAAGAGTTGAGTAGACCAAGCAAAAGAGGTGTGGGGATTTATGTTTATTTTTATTTGTTTGGGGTTGTTTGGTTGGTGGCTGGGTTTCTTGTAACCGACATATTCTGGAATAGCAAAGAAGGATACCTTGGTGATCTGCAATGTTTCTGCATCTCTCTTTAGGAAGTGATTGCCATCAAATTTAGTGATATGATATTTGAGTCAAAAATCTGAGGTTATAGTACCAGCTCTGTCTTTTCTCTCTGGTCTTTTTGTCATCTTTCTCCTTCTGTCTAAATGGGCCTCTGTCTTTTCCTGAGGACTTAAAATGTAACCCAAATTAACAAAAAACTGCCCCAAAACTTCAGTGAAAGCCAAGGGGGTACAGAATTTTTTTCAGGACATCTTTAACCAATACAAAATTTATGTCTTAAGAAGGTAATTTTTATAATAGTGTAGTAATCTGATAAATGAAAACTATTGGAAGTCAATAGATTTTATATTCCAGCTTTCGTGTTCAAACTTGTGCCTTCAGCAAGCATCTCTTCACTTTCTTTCCCTTGTCAATTGAAATACGAATATTTGGCTAACTCATGATGTAAATTGTCTGTTAAGTTAATGATACATAATTTAAAGCACTTAGTCTTAGTTGGGTTTTCATGGTCTGAGGTTCCTTATGTCGCCTTCTCTTTGGGCAAACTTAAACCAGTCATAGATCGACACCCAGACATATTCTCCAACCCAGCAATGGAAATCTGAACAAATCCTTTCTCCTTTTGTCCTACAAGTTTGTCAGAGATGAGAATGGATTGCTGTCTACATTCTACAACTAGACCCTAGACTTTATACCAGGCTGTGCCACTTCCTCTTCACTTCACTCAGAGGATGGCCCCAAAACTGAAAAGGAAATGAAACCATCAAATATACCAAATCTGAATTTGACTTTATTTGATGACTCAATAGTTTTCCTTCCAGTACTCTGACTTTTTTCTTATGGCAATGGCCTATACGGCACAAGAACCACCACTTAAAGCAAATCTGTTGAACGTTTTTATAAGGGATGAGCAAGACAACCACACTCCAAAATTTTAAAGTGCCATTAATCAATTTTTTTAAAATAAAGGTAATATGAAATGAGGGCTAAACAATGTAATATAACTGCCAGTTAAGGTAGACAGTAGTTGTGGTCTTAGTTACATTTGATATGGATTTGTATAATATTAAGCAGATCCCAGCAGAGTTAGTAAAAACATAGGTGTTGAGTTTTGATGGCTACCAATTGGGATATATACTTAGCCTGCAGGCTGAACTTTAGTCAGTGTTTTTCTATCCTGTTTTTTGTGAACAAGTCAAAATTTATACAAAGCTACCCTAAGTGCTACAATTGCAGAGGAACTTGCCTCTTGGTGATATTAGAGGGCAGTCCAACTCCACTCAAACTGAGTCCAAGATTTGAATTCATCCAGAAAAACAAATGGAGGAGAAAAGCCTAATGCACCAGATGTGTTTGGCATTTCATAGCTGGGACAGTGGAGTAGAGGGTAGGAAGACAAGCTGTAGAACAAAAGCAAAGTGAGGTAGAAAATAACATGTCCCAGAAGAGGACAGACTTAGAGATGTGTAACCTTGGATCCTCTTTCTCACTTAGATTATGGGTAAACTTCTTAGCACAAGACTGGATTCAGAGAAGTTCTTTCTGTTAAACTCACCTAGGGTAGTGGATCTGAAGGCCTCAGAGGATTAATAGATTCCCAAAATTTTCTTCCAGACCTGGGAGATGGAGAGAAAGAGGTTCTTGCTTTAAAGCGGCTCGAAGACAATCTTTATGACTTTAGCAACTCTTCAACATAGTAGCACCAATAAAGGAGAGATTATGTTAACTTCCTAGTGGTGAGAATACCATGGGATGCGAGAAGGGCCAGTGAGTGGGACGGGGATGAGCTTCATCAGGAACAGATTTCAGACTCTGCAGGGTGCACTGGTTCTAGCCTCAAATAACAACATTGCAAGGAGGTGGACTACAGGGTCCACACCCTCTGTCCTTCGGGGCCCGTGATCAGGCCATTCCCTCTTTGTTTTGCTCCTAGAGGATGAGCATGTAAGATGAGATCAGGAGGGAAATTGGGTGCTCTGCCTCAGGCTGTTAAAATGCTGCTACCTGCATTCTAAAACGTGCAAGTCATGCCCCACAAGACACCTCCTTAGGGCAGCATCCACTGTGGTGTGCCAGCCTGACACCCCTGCAGTCACGGTGTTTGAATGGCAGCTGATGCTGGCCCACCCAGAGTATTGGTGCATCTCTCCTAAACCCACAGTTCAGCACTGCATGTTGACCAGGCGGATATCCTGTAATATAGATGCTCGTTTGGATCCAAAAGGAAAACCATTAAAAATAAAAGAAAGATGAAAAACTTTAATGTTTTGGGGGGGGATAAAAGAAAAGAATAAATAAAACCTTGTTGTAAAGAATGCATCGGCCTGATTTCCCTCACTTGATGTGTTTCTTTGCTGCTACCAGAAAGGGAGATCACGGGAGTGAAGCCTGCCAGGACGCTCAGGGTAAGCCGGCAGCAGGCTCTGCAGCTGCACTTAGCTGGGGTCTGCTCAGACCAGTCAGGAGGAATTCAGGAGGCTTTCAAAGTCCCAAGGACATCCTGGCCCTGAAAGGTTTTCTTTTATTAAAAAATGCACTTTGTGCTGTGTGTGGTAGCTCGTACGTGTTACCCCAGATATTCAGGAAGCTAGGGCAGAAGGATTGCTTGAGGCTAGGAATTCGAGACTGGCCTGGATGACACAGTGAGACCCTCATCTCTTAAAAAAAAAAAAAAAAAATAGGAAAAAAAAATGTTCTCTGCCTTAGATAACATTTTTTTTAAAGATTCCATACAAACTCATTCCCTGAAAGAGATAAACAGATTTTCTAATCAGGACATTGTCCTGATCTCCAAGCGAGGAGTTTAGCAAGGTAGGCAGAGAAGTTCCTTATGGAACAACAGGGCTCTGTGACCAGAAAAACTATGACCAGCCTCCTCTGAAAAAAGGTGAGGGGATTATAGGACACCAGCTCAGCCGCCAAGTTCAGGAAGCAGCTGATTCCCAAGAGTCTTAGGAGATACTGTCCATTCTTCCTCCTGTCTACATCACTCCCCGTTTAACTGCAATCACTCCCTTGCCACAGGGAAAGCAGCAAGCCCCAGGCCCAGGCATCCATTTGATTTGCCACTCCGAGAACTGTCTGCTTCATTCTGATTGGGGAGATATCTTCATCTAATCCTAGTGTTAATTATTTTAATATGAGCAACGCTTTTATCAATTAGATAGAAACCAGCATTCCAAAATAGGTCCCCTAAGTTTGTAGTTTGAGCCAAGATATTTTCTTGAGCCCTAAGATTTATGACTTTATTAGCTAGGATTTTTCTTATGATTAAAAACATCCAAAAATGTGATATGTGGTCACCTCTCAGGGAAGTCTAGGTCCTTGGAGGCTGGATTTTAGAAATTTCTAAGATTCTCTACAACTCTTAAATTTTATGTTATTTTTCAATTATAATTTCTTTCCTGTGGCTTCTATCACCATTGGAGTTAGAATTTGATAACCTTTAACTTCACATTTTTATAAGTTGGTTTCTTGGGCAAAGGTTGGTTTGTAAGCAATTTACATGGATTGTTGATTTCTGTTCTTGTTTTCTTCTAACCTAGAACTCAGGTCCACAGTTTTCCACAGGCTAATGGCACTAGGAAACAGATATAAAGAAAAATAGACCCTATTCTGAGTTTCTCTTGAGTGTTTTTGTGCTATGATCTGATCATCTGTCGGTTACCTTTACACATTATGTTCCTAAACCTTCTATTCTGCCTCTGGGATATTAGAAACTTGTCTTTGCTTGTGTATCACATTACTTTGCTAATGAGCTTAGAAAATTCCCAAACTAAAGACCCAGATTTCAGTTTTTAAAATATTTAATCACAAAATATTGGGACTAGTCACAGGCACACATAGCCTGGGAACTCCTTAAACACCTGCAACAAAAAGAAAAGAATAGAGGCTACAAATGCAAGTGCTGGAATAGAACCAATTGAGGTCAAACCTGTGCACCACCAGTTACATGCTGTGTGGCCCTGAGTTGGCCACTTAACCTAAAACTCACTTTCTTCACCTTTAAAATGGGAACAATAATAGCAACAATCTCAAAGGGTGGTTAGGCAGAGTGAACAAATTATTGTGTATGAAGAGAATAGCCCGTGTCTGTCCACAATAGGCATCTGATAAATGTCAGGTCTCACCATCGTTGTCATCATTAGCACCACATACAAATGCATTCCCCAAACCCACCACATCTGAGAAACTGAATCTTTCAGGGCCACATGCTGAGAATACACTGGTGGGTGCTCCCTTTCTGTTAATGAAACACAGAGGACAAGTTGATCCTTCGGCAAGTTTCTAAGGAAAGGGGGATATATTTAAAAAGCAAATCATTACTATGTAGCTATTTTAAAATAATGCCGCCACTCTTGTCTCAGAAACAAGTCATAATTTTGTTTATTCTTCATTTCTCATTCCCATATTCATTTAATAACAAAATGGGAGAAACATTAGTGGGAGATAGTAATTGTAAAAGTAGCAATAAAGTTAATGGCAACATTAAAAATACTGTACACCTATAAACATGGCAATATTCAAGGCAATTTGAAATAATCAAGTAACTCACAAATTGACGGCACATGTAAGTGAACCATACATTTAGGGTCAGTGGCCTAATTGTTAGTCCATTAGAAAAAAGGAAAAATAAGAATAATTCTTTTTAAAGACCATTCCTAAGTGGTCAATAAAGAATGATTAGTTCATAAAGCATCAACTCTGGACATAAATAAATTGAGAAACCCTTTCCAGGAGATCACCAGGGGAATATTCAGGATACCAGAAGGCAAAACAATGTGAGACTGAAGCCAAGCACTGTAAATCCATCCAGAAAGAGGGCTCCCATGCCTCAGGACACTGCTTCCAGATCCCCATCCTCTGCTTCTGCATGCAAAATCATGTGTGTGTTTAAAATCAATAACTATAGCCTTCATCTGCTGATCTAAATGATTGTACAACACACAGGAATCATAGTGCCCAGAATGTTGGCTTAAGGGAGAGCCTAGGTATTGATTCTGCCAGAGTCTATTTCATATGTGAGGGATTTGACATTTGGAAAAACTCTAAAATGGGTTTTCCAGAGGCCAAGAAAGTCTCCTGTGAACCTGAACTGCCATATTAGGCTCCTGAGGGTAGCCTCAGCAACCCTAGCACAACCGTCCAAAAAAGAAGGAAGAAATAACTGAAACACACCCCAGGAGGCTTCTTTTGCTAACGTGTCCAGAAGACTCCTTTGGGAACCTAATGGAAGCTGTGTATCCTCTCCCTTGAAAAGGGTACCAAAAAATGTGAGTGTTTACATCCTACAGTCCCACCCCGAGCCTGTTTATAACCCCTGCAACAGTAGCAGGAAGTATCATGGAAAGACATAAATGAGCTATTTTCATCAAAGTAATTCAAAGAAAGAGCTATGACAGTTGGATCAAACTATTCAGGCCTGGAAATAAAGGACAGAATCCAGGCTGATTTCCTGGCATGTTGGAAATACTGCTTGCCTCTGTGACCAGATCAGATGGCTTGACAATGATGGGAATACAGTGTGGCTATCTGGGAGGTGGGGTGGAAAAGAAAAGGGCAACTTACATAAATATAGCTCAGTAAAATACACTGGCATAAGGCATTAGGTAGACCTGGGTACAAATTCTAGCTATGCATTTAACAGTGACCGCAGCCAGGTTACTTAGCTTGTAACCCCTGATTTCCTTAACTGTATAATTAGGATAACAAGACTAACCTTGCATAGTTGTTGTATTTAGGATTAGGGATTACACACATACACACACACACACACACACACACACACAGAGAAAGAGAGAGAGCGCCCAGCATGGTGTCTATCACATAGCCAGCATGCAATAAAACATGACTGCTATTATTATTAGTTCACTCATTCATTGAATGTATTTATTAACCATTTACTATGGTGCCAAGCACTAGGGTTTTAATAAGCAAGCCAGATGAAGCAGTGTCCTTAAGTTATTCATAGCCTAATGGAAGCTACAGATAAGGAAACAAACCACTGCACCATGGTGTAATCTTTGTGAGGGTGAGGAATTTTCAGGGTACTATGGAAGCCCCTAAAAGCAACTTTGGGAGTCAGAAATGGCTTCCAGGGAGAACTGCTATTTGAGACAAAGCCTAAAGAACAACAAGCGTTGGCTGGGCCATAAGGATGGGGGCGAAGATGTCAGGTAGAGGTGCAGGAGGAGGCATCTTGCCCTAGTTCAAGAGCAGATCTTTGAGAGAGCTTGTTAAAGGACAGGCTGGAGAGTGAAGGGAGAGCTTACAAGCCATTTCTCAGAGTTTAGCCTTCACACCATCCCTGTATTGGCAAACAGCAATGGCAAGTATTAAATCATGGGGAGACTAGGCACAGACAACACGTCGATAAACCAAACCAGGTTTACTTACCTGAATAAGGAAGAAACTCAAAATACAGAAATAACTGTATTATCCAAGACCAAGATACAAGCTTCTGGCCACTGAATTCTGCATCAGAGGGTACACAGCTAACAGTGAAAACGTGAATGAGTAAGGGTCACACCAGACCCTCTGGAGACCTGATTATCTCCCCCATTTTAGCCTACCACAGAGGGTCTCATTTAATTCTTTCAGCAACATAAGCTCCACATGTCTATACCCACCAGTGGAAGGCAGTGAGCCTGACCAGCCGTAGTGAAGCCTTCAGATGTTCCCTGCTGATTCTCCACTGCCCTGAGAGACCCAAGGGACCCTCCGTAGGATACCTTTCAAGTTTCCCTTAAGGGCATATACAGCTCTGTCATGAACATCTTCAGCTTCTTCAGAACATTTCTCACAGGATGAGCCAAGGACCAAAAGAAATCAGACCACAGTCTCATTTTCTAATAAGAAAATCCTCTGATAGAATCATGGCCAGTGGTTGAGATAAATTATAGAAGCTTGATGTATGTCATCAAAGCAGTCTTTGCTTCATTAAAACACAATAATCGTCTCTTAAAAATAGGATTGTGTTAATAAATTGATTCATGAACAATTTCCAGGAGCATATCTTAAAGTGAAACTCACCTCAAATATTTGTCTAAGGAGAAGCAAACTAGTTGCTGTGGTAAAATTGGTTAACCAGTTCTACTTAAAATCCTTTCTTTTTTTTTTTTTTTTTTTTTTGAGACGGAGTCTTTCTCTGTCCCCCTGGCTGGAGTGCATTGGCGCGATCTCGGCTCACTGCAAGCTCCACCTCCCGGGTTCACGCCATTCTCCTGCCTCAGCCTCCCAAGTAGCTAGGACTACAGGCGCCTGCCAACACGCCCGGCTAATGTTTTTTTGTATTTTTAGTAGAGATGGGGTTTCACCGTGTTAGCCAGGATGGTCTCGATCTCCTGACCTTGTGATCCGCCCACCTCGGCCTCCCAAAGTGCTGGGATTACAGGCTTGAGCCACCGCGCCCAGCCTTAAAATCCTTTCTTGTCGTATTAAGTCCCTTTTCCTGGGACTCTATTTCCCTGTTATATTTCTGCCCAGACCTATCAGATCACCTTTCTTATTTTCCAGGCATTTGGAAACTATCGTTTTCAATCACTTTTCTTTTGTTCAGTGTGGTGTGTGTCATAAAAATAAAGGAGAGGGTCTCCATAGATAGACTGTAATTGTGAACAGTTTCAAAGAAGTTTTAAATAACTCCCTGATTCTTAGAATCAATTTAAAATAAGCCATGTTGTATGGGCATGAGTGCCTTTTGGGGAGATTGGTAATGCTCCCTCGGCTAGCAGTGGAGTAGGTGAGCTAACAAGGAGTTCCTGGTGCCAGGTGGGTCTTTGCACACTGAATTCGTGTCTGTGGGGAGAAGCAGCTGCCACTCAGATCTGAACTGGGCGGAGATGACTTTAACCTTGGGCAATAACTAGAGTTCTGAATGGCAGTTGCTCTGCAAGATTGAGGAAATATATAAATCATGCTGCTATAAAGACACATGCACACGTATGTTTATTGCGGCACTATTCACAATAGCAAAGAGTTGGAACCAACCCAAATGTCCAACAACGATAGACTGGATTAAGAAAATGTGGCACATATACATCATGGAATACTATGCAGGCATAAAAAATGATGAGTTCATGTCCTTTGTAGGGACATGGATGAAACTGGAAAACATCATTCTCAGTAAACTATCGCAAGGACAAAAAACCAAACACCGCATGTTCTCACTCATAGGTGGGAATTGAACAATGAGAACTCATGGACACAGGAAGGGGACCATCACACTCTGGAGACTGTTGTGGGGGAGCGGGGAGGGACAGCATTAGGAGATATACCTAATGCTAAATGACGAGTTAATGGGTGCAGGAAATCAACATGGCACATGGATACATATGTAACAAACCTGCACATTGTGCACATGTACCCTAAAACCTAAAGTATAATAAAAAAAAAAAAAAGAAACACTTTTTTTTTTTTTTAAAACAGAGTCTCACTCTGTCACCCAGGCTGGAGCGCATTGGCACAATCTCGGCTCACTGCAAGCTCCACCCCCTGGGTTCACGCCATTCTCCTGCCTCAGCCTCCCGAGTAGCTGGGACTACAGGCACCCGCCACCACGCCTGGCTACTTTTTGTATTTTTAGTAGAGACGGGCTTTCACCTTGTTAGCCAGGATGGTCTCGATTTCCTGACCTCGTGATCTGCTCGCCTCGGCCTCCCAAAGTGCTGGAATTACAGGCCTGAGCCACTGCACCCAACCTAGAAAGAAACACATTTTTAATTAATGTTTAAGGTACTTTTCTCTAGTGTCCTTAAAACCCATTATTTTATCCTAAATCACTATGTCTTCTGTTATCTATTCTAATTTATGTATAAATTCTTAAAAGAAAGAATACAAGCAGCATTATTTACCTGCAAGTTTTATGAAACAAAAAGAATGCTAACTTTGGACATTATTAAAGATATAAAGAATTTACATTAGTTTATGTTTTTATTAAACCCATGAAAAAGACGATCTAAATTTCCAGTTGAAATAAATATAGCTGATTGAAACTGTAAAAAAAAAAAAAAAAAAAAAAAAAAGATTGAGGAAATAACAGAGGGTCTCAGGCAGCATAATTGGATACCAGCATAAGTTGTTGTTTTGTTTTTTTTAGAGAGAGAGAGAGAAAAGGTATGGAAAAGAGAGGAAGAGGAAGGAGAAGAAAAAGAAGAAAAATGGTAACTGGCAACTATACCATTATCAAGCGTCACAATCTAGTCACTAAGCATAGAAGAAAGCCTCTTTTTTAATTAGAGAAATAAGCAGGTTAGTCAGACACTAATCAAGACCTATTTTTGCTTGAATTAGGTCAGTCTTCGTTAAATGCCTCTCTAGAAATAGGCGGAGGTCGAACTCTCCATGGGTGGTTTGCATGGATGCAGCAGAGATGACTCACGTTTGCTGATCTTAAAAGCTGTACAGATGGCTGGGAGTGGCTGATTAAAACCTCCTTGACAACTCCTCGGAGACTGAAGACCACCCACCTCCATCTTCACTGGGAGCAAATGGCTGTAGAGTGAGCAACATGGTTTCTGACCTGATCTTCAGGCCAGGGGTTAAACAAAGGCACCTTGACCTTTTGCTAAACAGAGTGTCAGGGAAAATAATCCTCAGCTTGTTATGAATGCACACTGGACAGAGAATTACTGGTAGGTCTCTGCACTGGAATAAGAAGCCACCGTAACTGGGTCCTTGTGGTGTGACTGATTCATTTTCAGTCTACCCAGACTGTCCTGGTTTTAAAACTGAAAATCCTGCAACCTGGGAATCCCCTTGGTTCATTGCAAACCAACAATTGGTCATCTTTGCTGTCCTCACAAAGAGTAAGATGCAAGGCCAAATTTTGGCTTGAATGATGCTCCAGGTTCTCCACAGTTGGTGAAAAATCACTGAATGAGAAAATGTGCAGGATGAAAGGGATATTAGTAACTACCTGATCCAGTAGTTCTCAAACTTCAGTGTGTATCAGAACCCCCTGGGCTGCTTACTGAAAATGTAAATGTCTGGGTTCTATTCCAAAAATCTGATTCCATATGTCTTAGGTAGGGCCCCAAATTCTGCAATTTTATAAGCACCCTAGATGACTCTGATTATACACGGTCCAAGGACCTATGTTTGAAAAGCAGGGATTTAATTACAGCTCATTTTATGGATAAGAAGTCTATGTTGCCTGGAGCCACACAATACGCAACTGCAACCTGGTCTAAAATAAAACCTCAAATATGCACTCCACTCCTGGTTCAAATTTATTTTCATTTATAGCATTTCAGGGTTACATGGTCCCTTTTCCTTGTGACTGTCTGATCATGTTATCCTTCTCGAACTATCATTTCAGAAAGTATTTGACAAAAAGAAAATAGAGACTTCACTAGATGTAGCCATATTTATAGGGTTTGGCATTTCTTTTCTGTGAGTAGCTGAAGTC
The DNA here is from genome assembly GCF_028878055.3 of Symphalangus syndactylus. NCBI lineage: Eukaryota > Metazoa > Chordata > Mammalia > Primates > Hylobatidae > Symphalangus > Symphalangus syndactylus. Next base: position 40,972,155 of record NC_072434.2, on the reverse strand, counting down.
AGCTTCAAAGGAACAGAAGCTGTAATGTCTTGTTTTCCTTCTTGAGAAGTTTCTTAGAAGCACCAGCTGCTTTGAGCCAGTTTGCTTTTGTATACAAGGTTCCGACACCTCACACTGATTCAGCCAGGGCAGGGGATGTTAATTTTAAAGGTACCTGAGATTAGACATAATAAAACAATTCAGGCTCCCAAATTTGCAGTTTATAGAATTGGACCCAAGGCATTTCATGTCAGTATGCCTCATCTCTGGTTTTTCCATAGCATATAGAAACAGTCCTTAAATTTCAGGGCAAAGGATAAGCTTTCTAATGCGGTATTCTAAGCTGGCTTTGACTAAAAAGCTGGCAATTTGGGATGCAACCCATTTCATGTTGTTTTATTCTGTGTCTGTCTTTATTTTTTGTTTTTATATCTGAACGCATACTGCTAGTCTTCAGAAATCTTCCTCCATGTGACTTTTATCTAATAATGCTCATAGACTTGTCCTCTGGAGCTACCTAAGTCTAATTCCTATTCCAGAAGACAATTCTTCAAATATTTGAAAAAAGTTATCAAGACCTACCTAGGCTATACATCCCTAATTTATTCAGGTGTCAAGCCCCCTTTCCAAACTCCTAGTTCTCCTCCAGGTGTGATTTACAACATTACTGTCTTCTTAAAGTGCGTCATCCAGGACTGAACCCAGATCCTCATCCCAACCCCATCTCCTCACATGCAGCATCCATCATTAGAACTGGGTGAGGCGAAGGGAGGAGACCCACAGACCCACAGAAAAGCACAAAGATTTCCACAACTAGGAGTCTGTGAAAAGGGCCCCATCCAGAATATGGAGGGAGAAAGCATCCATTCCTCTTACCTTCCAGGTGTGGACTTGGAATTGCTTTAGCAATGGTGACAATAAATTGAAGCCAAGTGGAGATGTGGAGACAATCCATTCAAAACATTGGTATGATTGATGCAATGGACTGAATGTTTGTGTCTCCCCTAAATTCATATGTTAAAACTCTAACCCCAGTGTGATGCTATTTAGAGGTGAAGCCAATGGGAGCTAATTAGATCTGGAGGGTAGAGCCCTCATAAATGCGATGGGTATCTGTCTTAGTCAACTTGTGCTGCTATAACAACATACCATAGACTGAGTGACTTATAAAGAACAGATATTTATTTCTTGGAGTTATGGAGGCTGTGAAGTCCAAGATCGAGGCACCAGGATTGGTGCCTGGTAAGGGCTGCTCTCTCTTACAGGATGGCATCTAATAGCTGTGTCTTCACATGGCAGAAGGCAGGAGGGCAAGAGAGTGCTCCCTTCAACCTCCAGTCCTTTTATAAGTGTGCTCCACCCTCATGACTTCATGTCAGGTGTGACCTGCCAAAGGCCACACCTCTTAATACTTTTGTATTGGAGGTTAAGCTTTAACATGAATTTTGGAGTGGCACCATCATTCAAACCACTGTAATACCCTTACAAGGAGAGGCCAGAAAGGTAGTTAGTACTCTTTCCACCACATAAGCAACACAACAAGAAGATGGCACATATACACCATGGAATACTAGGCAGCCATAAAAAATGATGAGTTTATGTCCTTTGTAGGGACATGGATGAAGCTGGAAACCATCATTCTCAGCAAACTATTGCTATGTTCTCACTCATAGGTGGGAATTGAACAACGAGAACACATGGACACAGGAAGGGGAACATCACACACCAGGGCCTGTCGTGGGGTGGGGGGATGGGGGAGGGATAGCATTAGGAGATATACCTAATGTTAAATGATGAGTTAATGGGTGCAGCACACCAACATTGCACATGCATATATATGTAACAAACCTGCACGTTGTACACATGTACCCTAAAACTTAAAGTATAATAAAAAAAAGAAAAAAGAAATAAAATAAAATAGGTAAGCTTTATGGTATGTAAATTATATCTTAATAAAGCTGCTTTGAAAAAATGTAAAAAAAAAAAAAAAAGATGGCCACCTACAAACCAGGAAGCAGGCCTTCACCAGACACCGTATCTGCTGCACCTTGATCTTGGACTTCCTAGCTTCCAGAACAGTGAGAAATAAATGTTGTTTAAGCCACCCAGTCTGTGGTAATGTGTTATAACAGCTGGAGCTGACTATGATAACCAACTTCTTGAGCCACAGTTCCTACAGACTGGGTTGCATATGTTTCAAAGAAAAGCATTTTTTTCAATAAAATATTCTTTATTCATGAATTGTAGAGTTTTGTCTTAACATTTTTGTCCTTTAAATACTTTAGTGAGATACAATTCACATATCTCAGTGCATCCATGTATAACTACAGTTTAATGGTTTTTATTATATAGAATTGCGCAACTATCACCACTGACAACCTTGGAATGTTTTCATCACCTCAAAAACGTAATCAAATTTTAGGCATTATCCTAATTAATTTATTTACTAATTTCACCCCTTTATAGGACATTTACTTTGTATAGTAATGACTGTCTGGTGAGTACTAAATATTATAAGAACTCAATATGAAAGAATGAGGAATAAAGCGGGAAACTTACTACTTGGAGACTAAATGACCCTGGTGTACAATATTAATATACCATGTATTTATTTATGCCATTTATTTATTACTATGCCAATTTTGTATAGCAACTAAGAGCAAAGACTCTGGGGCCAAATTGGATGGGTTCAAATATTGTTTTCACTACCTCCTGACCCTGGGAAGGTCAGTTCCATGTGAAACACGAAGACAATCATTGTTCCTACCTCATATGATTGTTACAAGGATTAAATAGATTAATATGCACATTATTTAGGACAGAGCGGGTTCTCAATCAGTGTTTGCTAATCTTATTGTATATAAAGTAATCCTATATATTCTGACCTTCTACTAGGGTAATCCTTCATGACTATGAAGGCTGTGAGATTTTGTATTTGTACATATACTCTGCCAGCAGTTCAGTATGCATCAAGAATGTGGTTAGAATGAAATACCTTTGAAATTATTCATGATTGGGTGTTTTACCTGGGAGAAAAATTAGAGATAGTCTAATCTTATTTAATGAATGAAAAGGAAACAAAAAAGAAGCTCAGAGAGGTAACTTATTCACTCAAGTTCACACAGCTACCGAATGGCAGTTCTTGGCTCAAAAACAAGGTTTTCTGTCATTTAAGTTTTCCAGTGCCCAGAATGGTACTTAGTACATAATAGGTACTAAAATGTTTAATTGAAGGAAATGGATGATTCACTTAGAATATGCTAGAGTGATATAAGAGAGTCACTGACCTTTCAGTTTCTTTATTGCAACATGCTTTCTCTCACCTCTGGACTGAGGCATGCATTTTTAGATACCTTGAAAATCTTTCCCAACTATCTTTTGCCAGCTTCCTACTCAACCTTCAGGAGGAGCTGAGGCAAAAAATCTTCCCCAATGGCAAATAAGTCTGGGCGGAGCACTTCTTCTATGTACTCCCACAGTACCTTGTACTTTCCCTGTTATCGAAATATTATATAATCACACCAAATTATAATTGGTCAATCCATTCCACTAGAATGTAAGCTACACAAAGGCAAGGACTGTGTTAATGTTTCAACAGTTTTTATTTCTGACACAACAGGGACCTAGCATACAGTAATAATATTTTCAGAGGAACATTAGAAACCATGGAAGGAACTGATGATTGTTCCCAATATTTGTTCCCCTTCTTCTAAGAACAGAATTTTCTCACTGATATTTTAGGTCACATGATTACCAAACCAGAGACAGCATTGCCCAGCCCACCTTGGAGCTAGATGTAGACAGAGATTAAGTTGTCACCAGTGGAATCAAAGTGTGGCAGGCCTGGTCTTACTAACGCAGGCCTCCATAACAACTGTTTCAGCACTGACTGAGTGGTTAAGTTAAATATTAAAAGCTGATAGAGCCAGTGCCCTTACACAAAGTCTGGAATGTAACAAAAGCCCACCAAGAGTTTTGCCCATGCCTTTCCTGGGCCTTAACAGGATAACTAAGATAACAAGATAACGATGGAATTCTTAAAAGGACCCATTTAGAATTAAACAAGTTTTACTGGGGTTTTGAAAAAACTCCCCAGACTTCCACAAACAAGTTTACTGGGGTCTGAAGGAACTCCCCAAACCTCCATAATTTAGCAGAAGACAAGATAAGGATAATCACCCTAGCACCTGGACACATTTAGATTAAGTAAATTTCCTAAGGATCCAGAAGGAGGTCTTCAGGACTCAGATCTTGGTTATAGATTAAAAGAAGTTAATCACTATGTCTTTAGATAAATGCACACTTGCACAGAGACATATAACTCAGAAGGTATGTAAGCTATGGAAAACTTTGTAATTTTTAAGTTGTTCTGGCGGTATTTTCCAGGCCTTCTCCCTGTACCCGGTTACAGAAATAAACTCTCTTCTTTCCCAGTTCATCTGCATCTCATTATTGGGCCACGAGAATAAGCAGCCTGACCCTCATTTTGGTCTGGGAACAAAAGCGCAAGTGATACATACAACTTTCTTAAAAAGAAATGCTTACAATCGACTTTTTCCTCTTCCCTTCTTTCTTTGGGCTAGAAGGCAGATGTGGTGCTGGCAAGCCAAATGGGAGCAGGTGAGGGTGGAAAATATGCCCAAGGGATGGTGAAGCAGCCAGGTAGAAGGAAACAAAGTTCTTGGATGATCGTGTAGGGTAAGGTAGTACTGTCTGACCTACAATGACTGGCTGCCTAACTTTGGATTGTTAAATGAGGAAATATATAAACCTATAACTTGTTGGAACTCCTATGCTTTGAGGTCTTTGTTACAGCTTCTTAGGCCATTCCTTAACTAAAATAAAAACGAAGCATAAGTATTCCAAACAGTCACCCACCATTCAGAGCCTTTGAAATTCTAGATACTAGCATTACTTAAGCTCTATTGCTTGCAAAGAATAGCTACATCCATTCAGGTTAGCACTAGTACTGGAGGAAATTTCATAAGGCTAACTCTGGACATAAGAATAGCAGTAATCTTGACCACATGAGCAGATGCCACTGAGACTGGAAAAAGTTTGTAGTCTGCAGAATTCTGGTGACCTGGCAGATAGGCTAACAACTGACTGCTTAGAAGCAGGCATCCATTCAAGGCAACCCCGTGTCCCCCAGCCCACACCATCAGCATGACTTAGCTACTCTCCCCATGGCTGATTCCCCCTGGTCTTTCCACTTCTTTCTTCTTTTTTTTATGTAATTCTGATTCTCTCATATCTCAGAGTTCAAAAGCTCAAGGGGGGGAAAAAAAACCCTGATTAACCCAATTTAAGCAACATCTAATGGGCTACTGGCCAAACTATAGATGGGCAGTTTTTATTTGAGATGTCTTTCATGCATAAATTAGCTGAAGCTAAATTGGGATTAGGAGTCATGTGGCACAGAACATGGCCATGTCTGTATTAGAATCTGCTCTATAGTTTATCTTCAGCGGGAATATATTAGTTTTCTATTGCTGTTACAACAAATTGCTAAAAATTTAGTGGCTTAAAGTGACACAAATTTTGTTATCTTATACTTCTATAGGGCAGAAAGCCAACATGGATCTTACCTGGCAAAGGTCAACAAGTAAGCAGGGTGTATTCCCTTTTGGAAACTCTAGGGAAGAATGCATTTCCTTTCCTTTTTCAGCTTCTAGAGACCTCCCACATTCCTTTGCTCATGGCCTGCTCTTCTGTCTTCAAAGTCTGCAACATCTGGCCACGTCCTTCTCATCATGCTATCTGTCTGGTTCTCTCTTTTGCCTCCCTTTTCTGCTTTTAAATACCCTTGGTTTTACATTTGGCCCACAAATAATCCAGGAAAATCTCCCTATTTTGAGGTAAACCAATTAGCAAACTTAATTCCACCTTCTTCTTAATTCCTTTTTGCCATGTAATAATGTAACATGCAGGTTGGAGGAATTAGATGTGAACATCTTCAGAGGGCCATTATTCTGCCTACCACAAGGAGACTACAGATGAAAGTTTGCTGGCCTACCATGATAACTTTCTCCTATATTTTCTTATAGGACAAACATTTTGTATATTTTGTTTATGGTATTAAGAATTGTAGCTCCTTTTTACCCCATATGGATAGCAAGTTGTTCTAGCACCCTTAAAACAGAAACAAAAGCAAAAGACTAAACTTATTCCATTCAATTATACTGGATTGTTAAAACAAAAATCAACTGACCATATACATGTGGGTCTATTTCTGGAATATTTATTATGTTCTATTGTTCTATAAGTTTATATTTATACCAACCATACTGTCTTGATAGTTTTATAATAAATCTTGAAATCAAATAGTGTTAGCCCAACATTTTCTTTTTCAAAATTGTTTTGACTATTCTTAGTGCTTTGTATTTTTACATAAATTGTAGAATCACCTTGTCAATTTCCTCAACAGTAGCCTGTTATGATTATAATCTGGATTGTATTAAATCCTTTCAAATATTGCTGGGTTAATTTTATAAATTGCTTAGTTCAAATCTGTTAATATTTTATCAAGGATTTTTACATTTATGGTTATGAGAAATATTGGTCTATAGTTTTTTTTCTTGTAATATTTTGGGGATAAGAATAATGACAGCCTCATGTCCTGAGAGAGGTTTTGATGTGCACCTCTAACTCCACAGATTAGAATTAGTTTCAAGCAATAAACCCAGCCTGGTGTTCCCCAACGTCCTTTTATCCTGGACAATGATCAGCCCTCCTGTGAGCCTGAGATTCATTGATATAGACCTGAATGTGTGCAGAGGAGTATTACAGAAAAGATAAAGGTAGAGACCAAAAACTGATTCCCAGCCCTAGAAAAATTTATAAAATAACTAAATGGAGAAGTCAATAGGGCCTAAATAAAGGTAAAAATAACCTCTGCTGAAAAATTTTCTCATTCGTTATCATTTAGTCTGAGCTGAAATATATTGGGGGACATGGGTAATATTTGTATATGTCTGCACTCCCCTTGCTACCTTTCACAGCCTAAATCTGTAGTACATCCATAGGAATGGCTATGTCCTTCACTGTAAATGATTAGCATCATAATTTCCAAGCACAAGTATTAAATATGAATACTTGTAAAAAAACTTCCTTTTTACAAGTATTCACATTTATGAGAAATAAAACCCTCTCCCTTTTAAAGTCACCAACTAGGTCCTCTTAGGGCACTCTTGCCTTGTTTTGATCAAACTTGCAGAGTAGCAACTGTTACTGTTTAGAAGGAATGACTTTTAGAAAGAACCATACTGTCTCCTTAAAATTGTTTCCTGTGTGAAAGCTATAGGGCTGTAAGTAGGAAATACACATACAAGTAGGGTATATATCTACACATTAAGACCACAAATGCACATGTGTATTTAAAAGTTCATTACTACTCAGCCATAAAACGGAATGAATTAATGGCATTCACAGCAACCTGAATGGGATTGGAGACCATTATTCTAAGTGAAGTAACTCAGGAATGGAAAACAAAACATCATATGTTCTCGCTCATAAGTGAGAGCTAAGCCATGAGGATGCAAAGGCATAAGAATGATAAAATGGACTTTGTGGACTTGGGGAGAAAGGGTGGGAAGGGGGTAAGGAATAAAGGACAACAAATTAGGTTCAGTGTATACTGCTCAGGTGATGAGTGCACCAAAATCTCACAAATCACCACTAAAGAACTGACTCATGTAACCAAATACCACCTCTTCCCCAAAAACCTATGGAAATAAATTTTTTAAAAAGTTCATTTCAAATGGCAATAATTTATTGAGACCTTTCTACATTCTAGTAACTGTGCTAAGTGCTATGAGGGATTCACAGATGTCAAATAAGGAAGGGACTTTGAATGAAATAAGCTTACAAATCAGATGAGAACATTAACATTCATATACATAATTTGAGGACATAGGAAAGAGTAATAAGGTTTAAAATGCTAGAAAGAGGCACATATATGCAACCTGAGAGGGTGAAAGTGCCAGCTACTACCTGCCACATTGTAAGTTCTCAATAAATATTTATTTAGTGGATACATGGATGATGAATAAATATCTCTGGTCATATCCCTTAAATACAATTATTGAATAAACTATTGTTGAGCAGGGGGAAAAGACTGGGGACTATAAGAATACTATTTGAATAATTTTGCCCTTCATCTATGCTACAGGCCTGTGTAATCCAGATATATCAGGAAGAGATGTTTCTGAATGATTTTTCTAATATTCTTTCTGGAGGATATTTTATTATGAAATGCTGTGTTGCTATCTCATTAGTTATCAATATTAGGCTCACTCTGGCTCTCTGCCCACAATATACAACCAGGAAGCATGATTCTCAGAAAGTTGCAGCATTACACAAAAGCACATGGAGGATCCAATCTGGATACTAAAGAGCCTGCTAGTAAAAGAGAAGCCAAATAATGTCTGCTGCTGAGAAATGCTAGAGAACAATATTTTCCTCTAGGGCAGCCCATATGACTTATAGAATTTCATTCCTCTCCCCTACCCCTAAATGTAAAATAATTCTACTTTCAAAAAGTGAGGCTATAAAAACTTCTGCTTCCATCCAAGATGGAATAATAGGGTCTATGTTTAACTTCAAACAACCAAAAAAAAAAAGGACCATCTATAGGAAACAATGGTTTGTAAGACACTGCATATCTGGCAATGAAGAAGAGTAATCCTTGAGACACAGGAAACAAATGAAGTGAGTACTATGATTGCCCCAGCATAGTTTCTTGAGAAAGTTTGCAGGCCATGGCTTAAGGGCTGGGAGAAGGGAACCCATATGGAGCCCAGTGAACTCCTTGAGCTGAGGAGAGGAGAGGTTGTGGGAGACCATGGAAGTTCACCCTGGCAGAATAGAGTACCAGAAAGGAAAGAGCTTCAAAGAGAACCCTGGAGCTCTGTAGTGATTCCCCCTTGAGAATTGAACTGACTACTGATCAGCCCATGCATATGAAAAAACTAACCATAGCTGGGAAGAAACCCATTTCAAATGATTACGGGTAACAATGTATGGTGATAAGACAATGCAAGAAACTAGAATGAAAAACCAGATTAAAGGGGTATTGGGTATATTTCCCCAAAGGTATTTAACTCATAATAGGGAACAATTAGTCCTAGGAAAACATTTCTAATTCTGCCTTACAAATCTTAACAACAAAACTTTAAAGGATCAAATTATTTCCAGGTAACATAAAACCAACCCAGAACAGAGTTCAAGGATATTAATTGAAATACAAAAATATACAGTGCCTCACAAAGTAAAATGTAAAGTGTCCAACATCTAATCAAAAATTTTCACGAGGCAAAGAAGCAAGAAATACAACTCATGAGATAAATTAGTAAATTGAAGCTGACTTGGAACTGACAGAGATGATAGAATTAGCAGACAAGGACACTGAAACAATTATTATGACTGTGTTATGTATGTTCAAAACATTAAGAACAGACATAGAAGACATTAAAATTACCCAAATTGAGCTACTGGAGATGAAAATTACAAAGTGTGAGATGAAAAATAAGCTGGGTGAGATTAATAGCAGATTAGATTTTGCAGAAGAAAAGACTAGTGATTTTAAAACATACATAGCAAATAGAAAACATGCAAAAAACAAAATTAAAAAATACGAATAGAGCATCAGTGATCTTTGGGCCAACTTTATGAAGCCCAACTAAAGTGCGACTTGAATTTTTTAAGGTGGAGGGACAGAAAACATATTTTTAAAATAGTGGTTGAAAAATTTCCAAAGTTGATAAAAACTATAAGCTCACTCAGGAAGCTAAATGAACCACAAACACAAGAAAATGAACCACACAAACACAAGAAACAGAAGTAAATATACACCAAGGCACAGCATATAATTGCTCAAAGTCAGTGATATAAGAAAATCTCAAAAGCATCTAGAGAAAAGAAGACATAATACATAAGAGTGTGGTGTGCACAACAGTTTCTTCCTAAAGATATCCATGTCCTAACCCTTGGAACCTATAAGTGTTAGGTTTCATGGCAAAAAAGAATCAAGGGAGAAGAAAGAGTTAAGTTTGCTAATCAGCTAACTTTAAGATAGAGAGGTTATTTGGGTTGATTTGAGCGAGCCCAATGTAATCACAAGAGTTCTTAGAAGTGGAAGAGGGAGGCAAAAGAGAGGACCAGAGATGGCAGTGTGAGAAGGACATGGCCTAATGTTGCTGATTTTGAAGGCAGAAGAGGAGACCAGGAGCCAAAAATGTGAAAGGTTTCTACAATCTGGGAAAGGCAAAAAAAAAAAAAAAAGTTTCCCCCTAGGGCTTCCAGAAAGAATGTAGCTCATGAGTCCATTTCAGATTTCTGACCTCCAGAACGGAAAGGAAGGAAATTTGTACTGTTTTAAGCTACTAAGTTTCTTGTAATTTGTTACCACAGCAAATAAAAAGTCAATAGACAAAGTAACAAATAAAAGAATGACAGCTGATTTCTTATTGGAAGCATTGCAAGAGAGAAGATGGCTTAACATCTTTAAAGTACTAAATTTTTTAAAACGTGAAACTTTTTTTTAAAATGAAGGTTAAGTAAAGTTTCTTTCAGACGTACAAAAGCTGAAAGACATAGTAGATAAATGTTTAAGGAGGTTCTTCAGGCAAAAGGAAAATGATCCCAGATAGAAATATGAATTTACTCGCACAAAAAAATGAAAAGCACTGGAAATAACTACATGTGTAAATATAAAGTATTTTTATATTTAAATATTTATTAAAGTTTTAAATCAAAGAAATAATGTATTTTTACAACAACTGTAAAAGTAAAATTTATGACAAGAGACAGTAGTACACTTTTTCATTTCTCATTTCAGGAGGGGAGAAATGAGAAGTGTACTACTGTAAGTCTATTGTAAGTAAATAGACTTACTAGTGTAAGTCTACTGTAAGTATCCCCTCCTGAAATGAGGGGAGAAATGAAAGTGTAGTATCATAAGTGTCATATCCTGTTAGAAGTGGTTTATCACTTGAAAATAGACAAATAATAAGTTAAAGACATACATGACAAACCCTAAGGCAACCACTACAATGACAAAGCAAAGAGTTATAGTGAATAAACCAATAAAAAACTAAATGGAATTGTAAAAATACTAAATTAATCCAAAGGAAGGCAGAAAAAAGAAGAAAATGAAAAACAGATGGGAAACAGAAAACACTAGCAACATGATACATAAAAACTAGACATCTCAAGAATTATATTAAATGGTCTAAATATACCAATTAAAAGGAGAGACTGTCAGATTAAAATAAAATTTAAGGCTCAACTTTATGCTGCTTATAAGAAACACATTTCAAATATAAAGACAGAAGTAGATTTAAAATAAAAGGAGGAAAAATAGACAATGCTGATAATAGTTTTTAAAAAGCTGAAGTGGTAATATTAATCTAAGAAAACAGATTGCAAAGTAAAGATTACCAGGAATGAAAGAAGTTAATTTATAATGCTAAAGGAGTCATTTCATCCAGTAGAAATAATCATAGAGGTTTATGCACCATGTGACAGAATTTCAAAACACATAAAACAAAAATGGATAGAACTGCAAGAATAAATAAGCATATTCACAATAATTGTTGGATATTTCTATACTTCTCTCACATTTGTTGAAAAAACCGACAGGAAATCAGTAAGGATATTGTAGACTTGAATACCTCCCTCATTATTTGACCTAGTTGAAGATCATAGAAGATTAAACAATAATAGAAGAGACAGTTTCAGGTGAACAAGCAATATTTATCAAAATAGACAATATTCTGGGCCATTAAAAAGCCTCAAGAAATTAAAAAATATTCAGCTAACACAAAGTATGTTCTTTCATTACAGTGAAGTGAAACTAAAAGCCAGTAACAAAAAGATTTATGGAAAATCACTCAAATAATTGTAAACTAAATAATACGCTTCTAAATAACACAAGTCAAAGAAGAAATCAAAAGGGAAATTAAAATACATTTTGAGCTTAATGAAAATGAAAACACTACATATAATTTGTGAGATGCCATAATTTCATAGCATTAATGCCAACATTAGAAGAGGGGAAAAGCTTCAAATCAATGACCTCAGCTTCCATCTTAGATAACTAGAGAAAGAAGAACAAATTAAATCTGAAGGAAGTAGAAGAAAGAAAATTTCAGATAAGAAATTAATGAAATAGGAGTTCACTCATGATTTGGGTCTCTGTTTGCCTGTGATTGGTGTACAAGAATGCTTGTGATTTTCGTACCTTGATTTTGTATCCTGAGACTTTGCTGAAGTTGCTAATCAGCTTAAGGAGATTTTGGGCTGAGACAATGGGGTTTTCTAGATATACAATCATGTCATCTGCAAACAGGGACAATTTGACTTCCTCTTTTCCTAATTGAATACCCTTTATTTCCTTCTCCTGCCTGATTGCCCTGGCCAGAACTTCCAGCACTATGTTGAATAGGAGTGGTGAGAGAGGGCATCCCTGTCATGAGTGAACTCCCATTCACAATTGCTTCAAAGAGAATAAAATACCTAGGAATCCAACTTACAAGGGATGTGAAGGACCTCTTCAAAGAGAACTACAAACCACTGCTCAATGAAATAAAAGAGGATACAAACAAATGGAAGAACATTCCATGCTCATGGGTTGGAAGCATCAATATCGTGAAAATGGCCATACTGCCCAAGGTAAGTTATAGATTCAATGCCATCCCCATCAAGCTACCAATGACTTTCTTCACAGAATTGGAAAAAACTACTTTAAAGTTCATATGGAACCAAAAAAGAGCCTGCATTGCCAAGTCAATCCTAAGCCAAAAGAACAATGCTGGAGGCATCACGCTACCTGATTTCAAACTATACTATAAGGCTACAGTAACCAAAACAGCATGGTACTGGTACCACAACAGAGACATAGATCAATGGAACAGAACAGAGCCCTCAGAAACGATGCCGCATATCTACAACTATCTGATCTTTGACAAACCTGACAAAAACAAGCAATGGGGAAAGGATTCCCTATTTAATAAATGGTGCTGGGAAAACTGGCTAGCCATATGTAGAAAGCTGAAACTGGATCCCTTCCTTACACCTTATACAAAAATTAATTCAAGATGGATTAAAGACTTACATGTTAGACCTAAAACCATAAAAACCCTAGAAGAAAACCTAGGCAATACCATTCAGGACACAGGCATGGGCAAAAACACCAAAAGCAATGGCAACAAAAGCCAAAATTGATGAATGGGATCTAATTAAACTAAAGAGCTTCTTCACAGCAAAAGAAACTACCATCAGAGTGAACAGGCAACCTACAGAATGAGAGAAAATTTTTGCAACCTACTCATCTGACAAAGGGCTAATATCCAGAATCTACAATGAACTCAAACAAATTTACAAGAAAAAAACAAACAACCCCATCAAAAAGTGTGGCAAGGACATGAACAGACACCTCTCAAAAGAAGACATTTATGCAGCCAAAAAACACATGAAAAAAAGCTCATCATCACTGGCCATCAGAGAAATCCAAATCAAAACCACAATGAGATACCATCTCACACCAGTTAGAATGGCCATCATTAAAAAGTCAGGAAACAACAGGTGCTGGAGAGGATGTGGAGAAATAGGAACACTTTTACACTGTTGGTGGGACTGTAAACTAGTCCAACCATTGTGGAAGTCAGTGTGGTGATTCCTCAGGGATCTAGAGCTAGAAATACCATTTGACCCAGCCATCCCATTACTGGGTATATACCCAAAGGACTATAAATCATGCTGCTATAAAGACACATGCACACGTATGTTTATTGTGGCACTATTCACAATAGCTAAGAGTTGGAACCAACCCAAATGTCCAACAACGATAGACTGGATTAAGAAAATGTGGCACATATATACCATGAAATACTATGCAGCCATAAAAAATGATGAGTTCATGTCCTTTGTAGGGACATGGATGAAACTGGAAAACATCATTCTCAGTAAACTATCACAATGACAAAAAGCCAAACACCGTTATGTTCTCACTCATAGGTGGGAATTGAACAATGAGAACTCATGGACACAGGAAGGGGAACATCACACTCCGGGGACTGTTGTGGGGTGGGGGGAGAGGGGATGGACAGCATTAGGAGATATACCTAATGCTAAGTGACGAGTTAATGGGTGCAGCAAAACAACATGGCACATGGATACATATGTAACAAACCTGCACACTGTGCACATGTACCCTAAAACCTAAAGTATAATAAAAAAATTACAAAAAAAAATTAAAAATAAAAAAATTTAAAAAATTTAAAAAAGAAATTAATGAAATAGAAAATAGGAAAAAAAATCGATAAAATGAAAAGCTGGTTCTTTGAGATGAAGTGATAAATCTCAAGCTTGACAGATTAGGAAAAGAAAGAGAAAAGATACAAACAAGTAGTATCAATAATTAGAAGGCATTACTACATAGTCTAGTAATATTAAAAACCTAATAAGGGAATATTATGAACAAATTTATCTCAATACATTTGACAACTTAGATTAAATTTGTAGTTAAAAACCTTCCCATAAAGAAAACCCCAAGCCCACATGGCTTCACTGGTTAAGTAATACAAGTTCTATACAAACTGTTCCAGAAAATTGAAAAGGATGGACTACTTCCCAAGTCATTCTATGAGGTTATTACTAAATTGATGTTAAAATCAGGTAAAAACATTACAAAAAGTGAACTACCAATTACTATCCTTATAAATATTAATGCAAAAGTTATAAATAAAATTTTAGCAAATTAAATCCATCAGTATGTAGAAATAATAATACATCATGACCAAATGAAACTTTTTCAGGAATGTGAGATTAGTTCATCATGCAAAAATCAATTAATGTAGAATTATGGGAAGATGCAGAGTAGGAATGACCAGAAATCTGTCTCCCCACCTAGAGAACAATTACACTGGTAGAATCTGTCTGACGTAAAAATGTTGAAACTGAAGTCTATTGAAGGCATGTAACTTCCAAAGGAAGCTTTAGACAATAAATTACAATTAATTTCAGTTAGTTTCAGCTCTTAGCAAAGTAGTAGCTACTCCTAATTCTCCACTCCTCATTCCTGTAGGAGACAGCTGTGCATGTTTTCCTGGAGTAGCTTGCACAAAGTTTGTGGGAGCCAAGGTGGGCAAAAGTACAATGTCCTTCCAACAGTGAAGATCTGTGTTCTCATCTTAGAGATATAGACAAAGAGATGACAGCCAATGTTGTTACACCTCCCCACTACATTGTTTCAAGACCCTCCTCCTCTGCCTAAATGACTTTCATAGTATTTAATGATCTAGTGCTTTGCTTTGCCACCTCCTCTATTTGCAGTGCCCCCTTCTCTATTTTTTCTTTTCCCTGACAGGGACACAGATATTGAAGACTAGGTCATTCAAAAGCAACCATACATATGAGGCATAAGTAGAAAGTCATCATGCCTCCCAAAGACAGATATCCCAAAGGATTAGCAAAAAAAACTTTAAGTTTATACCTCAGGCTGAACTATGGCCAGAGACTGCCTACAACAACTAAAAACAAAAACAGCAAACACTGGTAAAGAAAGATAATTAAATTTCCAGAGTTACCACATTGTTAGATTCAAATGTTCAGTGTTCAACAGCAGAAAATCACAAGGCATACAAAGAAATAGGAAAGTATAGCCCTTTCAAAGGAAAAAAAATATCAACAGAAACTGTCCCTGTAAAAAGATCTGATGATGGATTTTGTAGGCAAAAACAGCTAGCTTAAAAATGCTCAAAGAACTAGAGGAAGATGTGGAGAAAATAGAGAAAGTCAATAAAATTATGTATGAACAAAATGCAAATATTAGAGATAGAAAAGATAATAAGAAACCAAAAGGAAATTCTGGAGCTAAATCAATAAAATTATGTATGAACAAAATGGAAATATTAGAGATAGAAAATGTAATAGGAAACCAAAAGGAAATTCTGGAGCTAAAATGTACAATAACTGAAATGAAAAACTTACTAGAAGAGGTCCAGAGGCAGATTTGAACAGGCAGAGAAAAGGATCAGCAAACCTAAAGTTGGAACAATAGAAATTACTTAGTCTGAGCAACAGGAAAGCAAAAAAAACTGAAGGAAAGTAAACAGAGGCTAGGGGACCTGTAGGCCAACATCAAGCAGACCAATTTACTAATAATAAGTTCCAGGAAGAAGAGAGAGAAAGAGCCAAAGGGGCATACAGAATAGTTGAAGTAGTAGGTGAAACTTCAAGCTCAATGAAAGATATAAACACCCAAGAAACTCAACCAACTCTAAGTACAATGAAGATAAAAAGCCCTACAGTGAGACACATGATAATCAAACTCCTGAAAGACAAAGAACCATGAAAGCAGCAAGAGAGAAGTGACTCCTCACATACAACAGATCTTAAATACATCATTAGTAGATTTTTTATCCGAAATTTTGGAGGATAGAAGGCAGTGGGCTGATATATTCAGAGAGCTAAAAGCAAAAAAAAATCTGTTAACCAAGAATTCTATATCCAGCAGAACTGTACTTCAAAAGTGAAGGAGAAATTAAAACATTCCCAGATGAACAGAAGATGAGAGAGTTCATTATCACAAGAATTGCCTTGGGATACATGCCAAAGGGAATCCTGCAGGCTGAAATGAAAGAACACAACACAATAACTTGAAGTGATGAAAAGAAATAACTATCACAGCAAAGGTAAATCATGGGCAATTATAAAAGCTAGTATTATTGAAGCAATGGTGTGTAACTCTACTCTTTGTTTTCTACATGATTTAAGAGACTGATATATATTTTTAAATAATCTAAAAGCTAATATTATTACTTTATAACTTTATATTTTATTATCTAACTTATGAAACTAATGCATTTAAAATTCAACTAATTTATGTTTCTGAACACACAATGTATAAAGATGTAATTGTATAAAATCAACAACTGAGGGGGTGAGAACAGAGCTGTTAAAAAAGAAAAGTTTTCATATGCTATTGAAGTTAAACCAGTATTAATTAAAATTAAAGTATTACAACCTTAGGATTTTAAGTATAATCCTCATGGCAATCATAAAGAAAATGGTTAAACAACATACAAAAAAGAAAATAAGAAATAATTTAAATGTTTCACTACAAAAATTCAACTAAACACAAAAGAAGATAGTAATGCAGGAAACTAGGGACAATAATGCTATAAGCCACAAAGAAAAAGTAGCAAAATGACAGAAGTTCCTCATATCAGTAATTACTTTAAATGTAAATAGATTAAACTCTACAATCAAAAAGACAGAGATTGTCAGAATAAAAAAAACATCCAACCATATGCTATCCACATAAGGATATCCATATCGCTGAAAATGATAGAAAAGAATATTGTATGCAAATAGTAACCAAAAGAAAGCAAGGATGGCTATACTAATATCAGGGAAAATATACTTTAAATCAAAAAAAAGCAGGATAAGGAAAGATATTATATATAATATTTAATCCAGCAAGAAAATATAACATATTTCATAATAGATATAACATTATATCTATTATAAACATTTATGCACCTAATAACTGACCATCAAATATGTGAAGCAAAAATTGACATTATGGAGATTAAACAACACACATTTAGAAAACGAATGAATCAAAGAAGAAATCATGAGGGAAATTAGAAAATACTTAGTGATGAATGAAAATAAGACTACAACATACCAAAACTTACAGGAGGCAGCAAAAGCAGTGCTAAGGGAAAAATTTATAGCTATAAATGCTTACATTAAAAAGCCAGAAATGCTTACATTAAAAAGCCAGAAATATCTCAAATCAATAATCTATCTTTACAATGTAAGCACCTAGGGAAAAGACAACAAACTAAACTCAAAGCTAGCAGAAGAAAGTAAATAATTAAGATTAGAGAAGAGATAGAGTGGAAAAAAAAGAGAGAGAGAGAGAACAGAAAAATAAGAGAAAAAATATCAACAAAACCAAAAGTGAGTTCTTCAAAATGATCAGCAAAATTGACAATCCTTTAACTAGATTAACTAAGAAAAAAGAGAAGATTCAAATTACTGAAAACGGAAATGAAAGTGAAGACATTACTGTTAATTCTACACAAAGAAAAAGAATCAGAAGAAAGTACTATGAGCGACTGGATGCCACCAAGTTGGATAACTTACATAAAATAGACAAATTTGAGGAAACACAAAACCTACCAAGATGAAACTTCAAAGAAATAGAAAAACTGGATAGACCTATAACTAGTAAGGAGTTAAATAAGTAACTAAGAAATCTTCCCTCAGGGAAGGTCGAGAAGGCAAATGAAACACTCAAGAGGCATTTAAGGAAACGAACACAAGAAATTCATCTCCCATGGCCTACTCTTTTGCCCATGTCCCAGTTGAGAATCCAAAATTCTCCTCACAAAATAGGTTTCACTCCATATGAAATGCTGTATGGATGACCTTTTCTCACAAATGACCTCCTACTTGATCAGGAAACAGCCAACTTGGTCAAAGATAGGATTCATTTGGCAAAATATCAACAAAACCTTAAAAACCTACCTGAAGGATGTCACAGAGAAAAGAGAACAGAGTTGTTTCAACCAGGAGATCTAGTGTTGGTCAAATCTCTCCCCTCTACCTCCCCAGCTATGGACTCTTTGTGGGAAGGACCATACTTGGTAATCCTCTCTACTCCCACTGCAGTTAAGGTGGCAGGAGTGGAATCTTGGATTCACCACACCTGAGTTAAACTTTGGACATCCCCTGAGGAACCTGCGGGACCATCAGGTCAGGAATCCCAAGATCAGCCAGACCAGCCTCGATACACCTGTGAACCGTTAGAGGACTTGCACCTCCTATTTTGGAAGGAAACATTCCAGACTGAAAAGCCTCCTACCACTGATCCTGAGGAAAGACCCCTTCCTCCTTAAAAAAGGTAAGTGAAAACAGCATACTAACCATACTCTTTGTGATAGGACTATATACTGTAGCTCCTGCCAGGATGAAAATCCTAATCACATCAACCTTCTTTCTATCTTCCTTCCTTTTGACAGCAATTTACTCCTACTTCTAACTCAGACTAGATAAAATGATCTCATTTTCCAGAGTACCCTCTTTACCTTCCTATTTGCTCTTTGCCTATGTATCCCTCCTGCTTCCTTGGATACCCCATACAATCACCCCTTCCCTTCCACTAGCTCCTAATTACCTCTACAAGGCTCTCAATTTAACTCGCTCTCTGTTAAACCAGTCCAATCCTTCCCTGGCAAATGACTGTTGGCTTTGTATCTCTCTATCAACCTCTGCCTACCTTGCCACCACCATTCCCGCAAAAAACTGGGTCTTTACCAACTTTACCTACCGCCCTCATTATGAAGGAAAAAGACCCTTTCCGGCTTCTAAATATGCAATCATTAGCTGACTTCCCCATATCTGATGGACCAAGAATACCCTAACAGGACGTGCAATCCAACTTTTATGTTCTTACATTTCCAACCTCACCTATTACACAAGCCATGAAAACCCATACAAGGCCCTGTAACCATGAATACTATCTTAACTTTCCAAGCCCTTTTATGCATCCAACGCAACCTGTTATCAGGCCTGCCCCTGGAGCACCTACTACCGCATGAGTATAATTACATCCTACGACTTCAAGCCCCAACTGATCACAGTAACTTCCAAGTCACCCAAACAGCTCCATTCAAATGGCTTGTCTGCTTCTCAGAGCCCCACAAAATCATCACCTCCTCCCTGCTTAACAAACCGTCCAGGTTTTCTAATGGCAAACATACTCCCAGCATGACTATTCACCCCTGGACCCCCCCACCCCAGCAGCGCCCCCACCACTAGTGAATGCCTTCTTATCCCCTCTTTCAATCCTTCTCTCAAATGGTTCTTAGTGGATACAAAACTTCTTTTATCCAATGGGAAAATAGAAAACAGGGAGCCACTCAGTTTGCTCCCAACACCCCTTTCCAGCCACTCACTGGAGCTACCTTGGCAAGTACTCTAGGAGTATGGGAAAATGAAAACAACAAACTCACAAACCTGTTTAACATACATAACTAGTTCTGTCTACCCAGCCAAGGTATATTCTTCTTATGTGGAATATCGACCTAAATCTGCCTCCCCACTAACTGGACAGGCACCTGCACCTTAGTCTTTCTAAGTCCCAACACTAACATTGCCCCTGGAAATCAGACCTTATCAGTACTCCTCAAAGCTCAAGTCTGTCAGCCCAGAGCCATACAACTAATACTCCTACTTATAGGGTTAGGAATAGCTACTGCTACAGGAACTGGAATAGCCAGTTTATCTACTTCATTATCCTACTACCACACACTCTCAAAGGATTTCTCAGACAGTTTGCAAGAAATAACAAAATCTATCCTTACTCTACAATCCCAAATAGACTCTTTGGCAGCTGTGGCTCTCCAAAACTGCCGAGGCCTGGACCTCCTCACTGCTGAGAAAGGAGGACTCTGCACCTTTTTAGGGGAAGGGTGTTGTTTTTACACTAACCAGTCAGGGATAGTACGAGATGCCACCCAGTGTTTACAGGAAAAGGCTTCTGAAATCAGACAATTCCTTTCAAACTCTTATACCAACCTCTGGAGTTGGGCAACATGGCTTCTCCCCTTTCTAGGTCCCGTGGCAGCCATCTTGCTGTTACTCGCCTTTGGGCCCGGTATTTTTAACCTTCTTTTCAAATTTGTTTCCTCTAGAATCGAGGCCATCAAGCTACAGATGGTCTTATAAATGGAACCCCAAATGAGTTCAACTAACAACTTCTACTGAGGACCCCTGGACCGACCCACTGGCACTTTCACTGGCCTAGAGAGCTCCCCTTTGGAGGACACTACAACTGCAAGGCCCCTTCATTGCCCCTATCCAGCAGGAAATAGCTAGAGCGGTCATCGGCCAAATTTGCAACAGCAGTTGGGGTGTCCTGTTTAGAGTGGGGATTGAGAGGTGACAACATGCTGGCAGCCCTTGCTTGCTCTCAGCACCTCCTTGGCCTCAGTGTCTGCTCTGGCCATGCTTGAGGAGCTCTTCAGCCTGCCGCTACACTGTGGGATCCCCTCTCTGGGCTGGCCAAGGCTGGAGCCGGCTCCCTCTGCTTGCGGGGAGGTGTGGAGGGAGAGGCATGGGCGGGAACCAGGGCTGTGCACAGTGCTTGCGGGACAGTGCGAGTTCTGGGTGGTCGTGGTCTTGGTGGGCCCTGCACTTGGAGCAGCTGGCCAGCACCACCAGCCCCGGGCAGTGAGGGGCTTAGCACCCTGGCCAGCAGCTGCGGAGGGGGCGCCAGGTCCCCCAGCACTGCCAGCCAGCCAGCGCCACACTTGAATTCTCGCCAGGCTTCAGCCACCTCCCTGCAGGGCAGGGCTCAGGACCTGCAGCCCACCATGCCGGAGCCCCCTGGCAGTGGGCTCCCAAATGGCCCGAGCCTCCCTGATGGGTGCCGCCCCCTGCTCCACGGCGCCTGGTCCCATCAACCGCCCAAGGGCTGAGGAGTGGAGGTGCATGGTGTGGGACTGGCGGGCTGCTCCGCCTGCAGCCCTGGTGCAGGATCCACTAGGTGAAGCCAGCTGGGCTCCTGAGTCGGGTGGGGAATTGGAGAACTTTTATGCCTAGCCGGAGGATTATATATGCACGCACCAATCAGTACTCTGTGTCTAGCTCGGGGTTCGTGGATGCACCAATCAGCACTCTGTATCTAGCTAATCTGGTGGGGACTTGGAGAACTTTTTTGTCTAACTGAAGGATTGTAAATACACCAATCAGCACTCTGTATCTAGCTCAAGGTTTGTAAGTGCACCAGTCAGCACTCTGTGTCTAGCTAAAGGATTGTAAATGCACCAATCAGCACCCTGTGTCTAGCTCAAGGTTTGTAAATGCACCAGTCAGTGCTCTGTGTCTAGCTAATCTAGTGGGGACTTGGAGAACTTTTATGTCTAGCTACAGGATTGTAAATATACCAATCAGCACTCTGTATCTAGCTCAGGGATTATAAATTCACCAATCAGCACCCTGTCAAAACAGACCAATCAACTCTCTGTAAAATGGACCAATCAGCTCTCTGTAAAATGTGCCAATCAGCAGGATGTGGGGGTCAGATAAGGGAATAAAAGCAGACTGCTGGAGCCAGCAGCAGCAACCCGCTGGGGTCCCCCTTCCACACTGTGGAAGCTTTGTTCTTTCACTCTTTGCAATAAATCTTGCTGCTGCTCACTTTTTGGGTCTGCATTGCCTTCATGAGCTGTAACACTCACCACTAAGATCTGCAGCTTCACTCCTGAGGCCAGCGAGACCACGAGCCTACCAGGATGAATGAACAACTCCAGATGGGAGGAATGAACAACTCCAGACATGCCACCTTAAGAGCTGTAACACTCACTGCAAAGGTCTGCATCTTCATTCCTGAAGCCAGTGAGACCAGAAACCCACCAGAAGGAAGAAACTCTGAACACATTCAAACATCAGAAGGAACAAACTCCGGACACACCACCTTTAAGAAATGTAACACTCACCACGAGGGTCCGCAGCTTGATTCTTAAAGTCAGTGAGACCAAGAACCCACCAACTCCCAGACACACAAAGACCATAAGTAAATGTCTAATGTTGCATGTAGAGGAACTAGAAAAGTAAAAACTAAACTGAAGATTAATGGAAAAAAAAGAAATAATAAAAATCAGAGCAGAAGAGATTTTTTAAAATACAAAAAATTGGCCAGGCGCGGTGGCTCACGCCTGTAATCCCAGCACTTTGGGAGGCCAAGGTGGGTGGATCACAAGGTCAGGAGATCGAGACCATCCTGGCTAACATGGTGGAACCCCGTCTGTACTAAAAATACAAAAAAAATTAGCCAGGCGCAGTGGCGGGTGCCTGTAGTCCCAGCTACTCGGGAGGCTGAGGGAGAATGGCGTGAACACGGGAGGCGGAGCTTGCAGTGAGCTGAGATAGCGCCATTGCACTCCAGCCTGGGCGACAGAGCAAGACTCCGCCTCAAAAAAAAAAAAAATACAAAAAATTAATGAAATGATGAGTTGGCTTTTTGAAAAGATAAATATAATTGATAAACCTTTAGCTAGACTAAAAAAGGGGGGACAGGACTCAAACAAAATCAGAGATGAAAAAGGAAACACCACAACAAATACCACATAAACAGGATCATAACAGACTATTAAGAACAAATATGCCAACAAATTGGAAAACCTAGAAGAAATGAATAAATTTCTTAACACATAAAACCTACCAACATTGAATCAGAAAGAAATAGAAACATAATCAGACCAATAGAAAGCACTAATGTTAAAGCGGTAAAGAAAACCTTTTTCTCAAAGAATAGCCCAGGACCTGAAGGCTTCCCTCACATTTAAAGAAGAATTAATACCAACTTTTCTAAAACTATTACAAAAAATTTAAGAGGAGGACATTCTTCCAATTTATTCTTTGAGACCAGCATTATCCTGATACAAAAACCAGACAAAGACACCTCAGCAACAACAAAATTACAGGACAGTATACCTGAGGAACATAGATGCAGAAATCTTCCACAAGATATTAGCAATTCAAATTCAACAGCACATTAAAAAATTCATTCACCATAAACAAGTGGGCTTCATTCCAGGAATGCAAAGGTGGTTCAACATACACAAATAAATGTGATACATCACATTAACAGAACGAAGGTTAAAAATAATATAACAATCTCAATAAAGGAAGAAAAGACTTTGGTAGAATTTAACATCTTTTTATGATAAAAAAAAACTTTCAACAGATTAGGTATAAAAGAAATACATCTTAACATAATAAAGGCCAAATATGATGTACCTGCAGTTAACATCATACTAAACAAGAAAAGTTGAAAGCTTTTCTTCTGTGATTCAGAAAAAGGTAAGGATGTTCACTTTCACCAATTTTGTTCAACATAGCATTGGAAGTCCTAGCCAGAGCAATTAGGCAAGAGAAAGAAATAAAGAGATTAATAACCAGAATATATAAAGAGATCAAACAACTATGAAAAAAATTAGTAATCTGATTCTAAAATGGGCACAAGATCTGAATAGACATTTATCAAAAGAAGACATACAAAACAGCAGGGAAGAAAAATGGCAGATAGGAGGCAGGACTAAATTGCAACTCCCACTTGGACGGACAGAGCAGCGTGTGGAGACTCACATCATGAACTTTTGGTACAAGAACTATTGCAGGAACATAACAAAAAAGCTGAGAGAATCCACAGACCCTTTAAAGGAAGTGGATTGCTCTTGCAGGCCATGAGAGACAGCCAAAAAACTGTGAGTGCCCAAAGCATAAAAATGTGACAGGGGAATCATTCACCCCCGAACACATACCCTCACTGGGGAACCCGAAGGTCCAGGTCACTGGAGAAGGATTTGACCTTACCTGGAGCTGAGATAAATTTAGAGTCAAACAAAATACAAGGGTAGAAGAAGCAGCAGGAAGAGCCTTGTGGGCTCTCTTGGTCCCCAGGGAAACCATTTCTGATTTTGTCTCACAGAGGTCCTTGAGAAGGGCTGCCAAAGGATCTGTCAAAAGACCAGAAGAAGAATGAAACTTCCAGCTAAACTTTGTAACAATTTCACCCAAACACAAAGTTTCCTGAACAGAACTTGGGGGAGGGAGTGCATTGGGAGTGCAGACACAGCACAGAACCCACTGTAGGCTGGGAGGTGTGAAACCTGAAAGCCCTGCTTGTTTTCTCAGCTAGGAGGCTGGTTGCCTGGGGCAAGTTCTCAGCCCTATTCACTCACTTCTTGGAAATACACTTAGTGCTGTTGGGAGGTAGGGGGTGAGTGGGAGTGAGACTGGCCTTTTGGGCTGTGTGGGAGCTGGGTAAGGCCTGTAACTTCCGGCTTTCCCTCACTTCTCTGGTGATCTGCATTAGACAGCAGAGGCAGCCATAAACCCCCTGGGAACATAACTCCACTGGCCTGAGAACCATACCCCTATCCCCACCAGTAGCTGCAGCAAGCCCCACCCAAGGAGAGTCTAAGCTCAGACACACCTAACTCCGCCCCAGACTGATGGTCTTTCTCTACCTGCCCTGGTAGCTGAAGACAAAGGATATAATCTCTTGCGAACTCTAGGGCCCTGCCCACTGCCTGATCTTTCCTATACTACAGCGGTGGATGCTCTCTTGAAAGCTTCACCTCCTGGCAGGAGGCCATCCAACACAAAACTAGTGCAATCAACAAAACTATAACTAAAGACTCTCACAGAGTCCATTTCACTCCCCTGCCACCTCCACCAGAGCAGGTGCTGGTATGCATAGGTCTCTCAAGACCTGAAGATAGTTCACACCACAGGACACTGTGCAGACACCCCCAGTACCAGCCCGAGGCCTGGTAGCTCTGCTGGGTGGCTAGATCCAGAAGAGAAATAACAATCACTGCAGTTAACTCTCAGAAAGCCACATCCCTAAGGAAAGGGGGAGAGCACTACATCAAGGGAGCACCCCTTGGGATAAAAGCATTTGAACAGCAGCCCCTGAGCCCAGATCTTCCCTCTGACATAGTACAACAAATTAAAAGGAACCAGAAAAAAAATTACGGTAATATGACAAAACAAGGTTTTTTAGCTCCCCCTAAAGATCGCACTAGCTCATAAGCATGGATACAAACCACGAAGAAATCCCCAAATTGCCAGAAAAAGAATTTAGAAGGTTGATTATTAAGCTGGAGGCATCAGACTTTCTGACTTCAAAATATACTACAAAGCCATAGTAACTAGAATAGCATCATATTGGCATAAAACAGACTCATAGACCAATAAAACATAATAGTGAATGCAGAAATAAATCCATGCAAGAATCAGTGAACTGATTCTTGACAATGGTACCAAGAGTGCACATTGGGGAAAGAATGGTCTCTTCAATAAATGGTGCTGGGAAACTGGATATGAAGAAGAATAAAACTAGATTCCTATCTCTCACCATATACAAAATCAACTCAAAACTGATTAAAGACTTAAAAGGGAGACCCAAAATTATGAGATTACTGAAGAAAACCTAGGGGGAAACAATTTATAACATTGGTCTAGGCAAGGATTTTTTGGATAAGAACTTTCAAAAGCACAGACAACAGCAAAAATAAACAAATTGAACTATATCAAACTAAAAAGTTTCTGCACAGAAAAGTAATTAATCAACATAGTGAAGAGCCAACTTATAGAAGGGGAGAAAATATTTGCAAACTATGCATCTGACAAGGGGTTAATATCTAGAATATATAAGGAATTTAAACAACTCAGTAGCAAAAATAAATTAATTTTTAAAATCTGATTTTAAAATGGATAAAAGACCTGAATAGACATTTCTGAAAAGAAGATGTGGTCAGGTATGATGGTTCACCCTATAATCCCAGAAATACGGGAGGTCAAGGTGGGTGGATCGCCTGAGGTCAGGAGTTTGAGACCAGCCTGGCCAACATGATGAAACCCTGTCTCTATTAAAAATACAAAAACATTAGCCAGGCGTGGTGACATGCGCCTGTAACCTCAGCTAGTTGGGAGGCTGAGGCATGAGAATCACTTGAACCCGGGAGACAGAGGCTGCAGCGAGCCAAGATCATGCCACTGCACTCAAGCCTGGGCAACAGAGTGATAGTTTGCCTCAATAAAAAAAAAGACGCATAAATTATATAAATGGCCAACAAGTACATGAAAAAGTGCTCAACATCACTAATCATCAGAGAAACACAAATCAAAACCATAGTGAGATATCATCTCACTCTGGTTAAAGAGATGAGCCATTATCAAACAGTCAAAAAATAACAAATGCCAGCATGGATGTGGAGAAAGGGGAACTTTTATACACTGTTGGTGGGAACATAAGTCAGTATAGCCACTATATTCAATAGTATGGAAGTTCCTCAAAAAATTAAATAGAACTACCATGTAATTCAGAAATCCCACTGCTGGGTATACATCTACAGGAAACAAAATCAATATGTTAAAAAGATACCTCTACTCTCATGTTTATTGCACTCCCATGTTTATTCACAACATCTAAGATATGAAATCAAGTGTCTGTCAACAGATGAATGGATTTTTAAAGTGTGATATATGTACACAACATAATACTATTCAGCCATAAAAAAGAATGAAATCCTGTCATTTGCAAAAATGTGAATAAACCTGAAAGACATTATGTTAAGGGAAATAAGCCAGGCACAAAAGTCACATACCACATGATCTCACTCATACATTGAATCTGAAATATTTGACCTCTTAAGAGTAGAGATTGGAACAGTGGTTACCAGAGGATGGGAGAATGTAGGGAAAAGGTGGGAATGGGGAGAGACTGGTCAACAGCTACATTATAGTTAGAGAAGAAGAAGTAGTTCTGGTGTTCTATTATACAGTAAGGAGTATGCACTGAACAATAATGTATCATGTATTTCAAAATAGCAAGAAGAGAGAATTTTGAATGTTCCCATTACAGAAAAAAAGGTTGAATGATGAATATACTAATTACCCTGATTTGATCACTATATAATGTATACGTCTATCAAAACATCACACTGTACCCAATAAATATATACAATTGTTATTTGTCAATTAAAACTTTTTAAAACTACAAAACACTTCTGAAAGAAATTAAAGGAGATGTAAATAAATGGAAAAACATCCCACATTCATGAATTGGAAGACAATAGCATGAAGATGTCAATACTACCCAAAGTGCTTTACAGGTTTAATTCAATCACTATCAAGGTCCCCGTGACATTTTTTGAAGAAATAGAAAAACTCATTCTAAAATTGATATAGATTTCCAAAGGACTCTGAATAGCCAAAACAATCCCAAAAAAGAAGAGCACAGCTGGAGGACTCACATTTCCTGATGTCAAATCTTACCACAAATCTACAGTAATCAAAAGTGTGGTACTAGCATATAGACATATAGACCAATGGAGTAGAATAGAGAGTCCAGAAATAAACATTGAATAGTGCCAAGACCATTCAATGGGAAAAGGAAAGTCTCTCCAACAAAGGGGCTGAATATCCATATGCAAAAGAGTGAAGGTAAACTCTTACCTAACACCATACCCAAAAATTAACATGAAATGAATCAAAGACCTAAACATAAGAGCTAAACTATAAAACTCTTGGAAGAAAACATAAGGCAAAATATTAATACCACTGGATTTGGCAATGATTTCTGACATATGACATCACAAAAAATAGCAATAAAAGAAAAACAATTGGACTTCATAAAAAAATTTGCATGTGCATCAAAAAACACTATCGGAGTAAAAAGGAAACCCACAGAATGGAAGAAAATATTTGCAAATAACATATCTGATAGGGAATTGGTACGCAGAACACATAGAGAATTCTTACAACTGATAAACAAAAATCAAACAACCTGAATAAAAAATGGCTAAAGTCTTGAACAGACATTACTCCAAAGAAGATACACGAATGGCCAATAAGCACACGAGAGCTTGTTTGGAGGTTCTAGCAGGGGAGTGCAGCTACTCCTACTCGTATACCCTCGTCCTGTCTTCCTCTATCGGGGATGGTCATCCTCTATGACTGAGCATGCAGCTTAGAGAAGGACGCACATGGAGCAGTGACAGAGGAAGGGCATACCTGCCTAGCCAGCCGGATCAGCCAAATCAACCCTGGCAATCAAAGGGGAGACAGATGTTGCAGCCAAATCACCCTCATATCCAAGCACATAAAAAGATGATCAAATTCACTAATAATCAGAGAAATGTGAATAAAAGTTGTACTTATATCTCACCGTTACCCATTAGGATATCTACAGTCAAAAAAAAAAAAAAAAAACAAAAAAAAACCAACAACAGGGAAAAACAAGTGTTGGTGAGGATGTGGAAGAATTAGAATCCTTGTGCACTGTTGGTGAGAATGTAAAATAGGATAGCCTCTGTGGAAAACAAATGGCAGTTCCTGAAAATATTAAAAATAGAATCACTACATGAACCATCAATTTCACTTATGGGCATATGCCCAAAATACTTAAAAGCAGAGTCTAGAAGAGTTATTTTTATACTCATGCTCATAGCAGCATTATTCACAATAGTTAAAATGTGGAACCAACCCCAAATGTCCCTCAACAGATGAATAATCAAAACGTGGTATATACATACAATAGAATATTATTCAGCCTTAAAAAGGAATAAAATCCTGACAAATACTACAACACAGATGAATCTTGGAGACATTATTCTGAGTGAAATAAGCCAGTAACAAAAAATATAAATATTTCATAATTCCACTTATATAAGGTATTTAGAGTAGTCAGACTCATAGAAACAGGTAATAGAATGGTGGTTGCCAGGGGCTAGGGATAAAAGGGAATGAGGAGTTATGGTTTAATGGTTATAGAGTTTCCATTTTACAAGATAAGAAGAGTACTGGAAATGGATGGTTGTTATGGTCACACAACAATATCAGTATGGTCAATACCACTGAACTGTACACTTAAAAATGGTTAAGATGGTAAATTTATGTTAGACGTATTTTACCAAAATAAAAAGTTGGAATAAAGCGATGTAATTAATCATATTAATAATCTATAAAAGATAAACCCCGTGATCAGCTCAGTTGATGCAGAAAAATCACATGACAAAATCTGACATCCATTCCTGACAAAATCTGTTAGCAAGAATATACGGACACTTTCTTAATCTCACAAATGGCATGTATGAAAAACCTATAGCTAACATCTTGTAGTGGTTACCTTACAAATTTCAATGTTGATATTTTACATATTTAGCATCCATCTTAAGTTAGTACTTTTGCAATCTCCCAAACAAAAGCTTAACTGTATTTTACTTCAATCTCTTGCCATTTGTACTATTGTGATATATAGTTTAGCTACATATGTAATAAAATTCATAGGACTTTATATCATCATCATCATTTTAAAAAGCATTCTTTGACTTACCATCTCCTGTTGTTTTCATTCTTTCAAATAATTCCACGATTCCAATAGGATTATTTTCATACAGCCTTAAGAACCTCCTCTAGTGTTTTTTTAGTGCTGATTTGCTTGCAGTGAATGCTGTTTTTATTTGTCTAAAAATCTTTACCATAATTTTCTTTTAACTTTTTATTTTGACAGAATTTCAGAGTTCAAAAAGTCAAAGTAGTAATACAAGTTGAAATAATACAAAGAATTTCTATATTCACCTAGATTCCTCAAATGATTGCTTTTTTACATTTATCGTATCATTCCCTCTCTGTCTTCTCCCCCAACCCCACTTCTTGTTTTTCCGTTTTTTTGTTGTTGTTTGTTTGTTTGAGACAGTCTCGCTCTGTCGCCAGGTTGGAGTGCAGTGGTGCGATCTTGGCTCACTGTAACCTCCGACTGCCTGGTTCAAGCCATTCTCCTGCCTCAGCCTCCTGAGTAGCTGGGATTACAGTCACATGTCACCACACTCAGCTAATCTTTGTTTTTTTGCTTTTTTGTTTTTTAGTAGAGACGGGGTTTCACCATGTTGGCCAGGATGGTCTCAATCTCCTGACCTCATAATCTTCCCGCCTTGGCCTCCCAAAGTGCTGGGATTACAGGCTTGAGCCACCATACCCCATGATAATTTTTTAATTACATTATTCCTTCTAAATTCATTGGCTATCTAGCATCAGAAACAGCTTTTCCTTCTTAGTCATTTATTAATTGGTATCAATGTGAATTTATGGGTTTTTTTATTTCACCTTTATTTTTTGAAGGATATTCTCTCTGGACATAGTTTTTTTAAAGATGTCATTTCAGTGCCTCTGGCTTAAAGAGTTTTAGTTGAAGAGTCAGCCCTTAATCTTGTTGTTACATTGGAAGTGATATCTACAGTTCCCACTTTGCTCTGCCCCCAGCTATGTTTAAGGTTATCTCTGTCTTTGGCTTTCAGCAGGTTGAATATATGTGCTGTAGTTGGTTTTCTTTGGACTTAGTTGTTTGGGATGTGCTAAACACTTTGATCTTAGAATTGAAGACTTTCATTCACAGATGAATGAAAAATTCTCATCCATTACCTCTTCAGTTATTACTTTTGCCCCAACCTGTCTTTCTTCTTCTTCTGGGACCTATACGTAATCCTATAATTTTTTTTTTTGAGATGGGGTCTCATTCTGTCACCCAGGCTGGAGTGTAGTGGTGTGATCATGGCTTACTGCAGCCTCTACCTCCCTAGGGTCAGGTGATCCTCCCACCTCAGCCTCCCATGTAGCTGAGACTACAAGTACATGTTACCACAGTCTATTTTTTGGTATTTTTTGTAGAGGTGAAATTACACCAGGTTGCCCAGGCTGATCTCGAAGTCCTGAGCTCAAGCCCTCCACCTGTCTTGACCTCTCAAGGTCCTGGGATTATAGACATGAGCCACCATTCCTGTCCTACTACAATTTTTTTTTAAACTGAGTTCCACACATCTGTTACTCTCTTGCTTTTAAAAATTTTTAATCTGCTGTGCTTCAATTTCAATTTCCAGTATTATCTCTTGATCTTCAGTTTACTAATTCTATATTCTCTAAGTCTACTGTTGAAACTAATGACATTTTAAGATCAATGAATTTTTAATTTGTACTTTTTAGTTCTAGAGTATCCACCTGACACTTTCATTGGTTTTCAATTCTCTGATGAAATGTTTCATGTTTTATCCATTTGGTCCTCTTTACATTGTTTACCATAAATCATTGTTATTTTAAAGTCGTTGTCTGTTAACACCAATATCTGGATAATTTGTGGATCTTCTTTCCTTATTCTTCTTTCTCTTCTTCTTTCCCTCTTCTTGTTGTTCTTCTTTCCTTGTTTTTGGCTATTTTCTGACCTGTTTGCATTTTCAGTAACTTTAATTTTTAATATACCTATTGTTCATAAATAAACCATAAAGACACCAGATGATAAGTTCTATAGCTATTGTTCTCCCTTTTTGTCTGTTAGGCTTATTGAGTATAGGGTTAATAATCTCAACCTGGTCAGTCTTTCTACTGAATAGTGTCTGGTTTGAAGATTTAGTGTGACTTAGTTTACCTCTGGTGTGTCCCTATACCCCAAGATTAGCCCTCCAAGGCTTTTTGTAGTCTAGTGAGCATCTATCTCCCAACTGAAAGATGGCATGTGCTTCTATTATTCCTCTCAGAGGTTTTAAGCTTAGCTTTTTAGTCTCCTGCCTTATTCCACTTCAATACCTGGCAAAGGAAAGGACAGTCTGTTTGTGGTAGCCCCCTTTTCTCTAGAAGGAATTTGTCTCTTAAGTCCTACAGTGTTTGGTTTTCTGTTCCTGTGTTAGTTCACTTAGAATAATGACCTCCTGCTCTGTCCATGTTGCTGCAAAGAACATGATATTGTTCCTTTTTATGGCTGTGTAGTATCCCATGATATATACATACCACATTTTAACCAATCTATCATTGGTGGGCATTTAGGTTGATTCCATTTCTTTGCTATTGTGAATAGTGCTGTAATGAATATACATATACATATGTCATTATGGTGAAACAATTTATACTCCTTTTGGTATATACCCAATAATGGGATTGCTGGGTTGAATGGTAGTTCTAAATTCTTTGAGAAATTGCCAAACTAGCTGGGCGCAGCGGCTCATGCTTGTAATCCTAGCACTTTGGGAGGCAGAGGCGGACAGATTGCCTGATCTCAGGAGTTCAAGACCAGCCTGGGCAACATGGTGAAACCCCGTCTCTACTAAGAATACAAAAAATCAGCTGGGTGTGGTGGCAAGTGCCTGTAATCCCAACTACTGGGGAGGCTGAGGCAGAAGAATTGCTTGAACCCAGGAGGCAGAGGTTGCAGTGGGTCAAGGTCACACCACTTCACACCAGCCTGGGCGACAGAGTGTGACTGTGTCAAAAAAAACAAAAAAATTCCCAAACTAATTTTTACAACTTTTGAAAATTATATTTTAGTTGCTGCAGATACGGTTTCCAATTTTCTAATGAAAACTGGGTGTCAGTATATTAATAACTGCTACGTCCCCTTATATTACTTTTTATTTAAATAAGATAGCAGCATCATTTTAGGAAATTGGGAAGCCTGAACATCCACTAATTCTAATGAAATTTGAATTTCATTAATTGACTGTGAAAAATAAAGGAGGAGTTTTATAAGTTAGTTTATACAATCTCAAACATTTTTAAAAAAGATTCTTCAAAATACATCATAGGAATATATAGAGAAAAATGAGATATCAATGTTGTATTTATACATTTTTTATATTCACACTGTAGTTATTATATATTTATAATGCAACAAGACTTCATTAAGCATCTTTTTTGTGGTTCCCTGTGAGATATAGGTGACTAGATCTCTATCCTTAGTCCCTTCTGAAATCACTGAACTGAAACAATTTCATGACCATAACCTTGGACAACGGTGTGTTGCTAAATATCTAACAAGTGGCTCTTCAAGGAAGAAACAAACACACATGGACTTATAGCATTATCCATTACTCATAGCATAAATCCTCCCACTATGTTCAATTTCAGCAACCAGCATGATTACTTAATGTGGGGTTTGGGAAGAGATATGAACAATTGGCTTGCATAAGCCAATGCCAACAAGCTCCAGTATGCTACTGAGTCCTAGCAATGACTGAGTTGAGCATAGTGAGGAGTTGTTTAACAAGTCTATTCCGGCTTACTTGATGCTTTACAACTGCCTACGCTGGTATGGTTAGTGCGCACAACAGGCTGCCTTAAGTGATTATCTCTTTATTCCATGAGCCATTATTCATTTTACACGGGCAACTCACAAACAGCATCTTCTACTGAAACACTAAGATAATAATAAAAATAAAATGAAAAAAGGTTTCTAAAATCCAGGGGTACTGCTCCATCTGGGACATTTATGAAGATGGTGTATGCAGACTTCAAGTAAGAGTCAGCTCTCAGAGGGAAGGGAATCTCAGCAGAGGGCAGGGAGTCCAGTGGGGGAAAAAATAAATCACAAACCTGGAGTTGCTGCTGGACATAGATTTATCCTCAGGAAGAGCGGCTGAGAAGCCTAAGAAGAACCATAAAGCTGCTAGAATCTCAGGGTTAGAAGAGTTCCTGGGATTAATCTGGACTTACCTCCCACCCAGGACCATGTTCTCCCCCAGAGAAGAATCTGAATGTGCCCTGGAGTTCAGTGATTTCTTTCTCTTCAACTCAGTTTCTCTATCCTTTAATTAACCAATGTCTTAAGAAAATTATGACTCAGATAATCCTAAAATATACTGAGAATCTATGTCTTTTCCAAATATGAACAAAACTTAAAGAGGGATGTTTTATATTGACTGCAAACTACAGATGACTACTCAGCCATGATCCATCAGTGCCACCTGCCATGGACACAGGAGAGGCAAGTGACTGTGCTAACACCACAAATCCGTCATCTTTGACTTAAAAGAATCTATTCCTCTCAGGTTTCCCCACGTATGAAAATTGATCATCATAGCATTAGAGAAAATGAGAAGAAATCCCAAAACAGAGGGAAGTTGTTTACTTCTTTCATGCCATGCTTTCTCTGTTATAATTCACAGGGGTCATGAAGACAAAATAAGACACCATCCATGTGTTCTCATTGTTCAATTCCCACCTATGAGTGAGAACATGCGGCGTTTGGTTTTTTGTCCTTGCGATAGTTTACTGAGAATGATGATTTCCAGTTTCATCCATGTCCCTACAAAGGACATCACACTCCGGGGACTGTTGTGGGGTGGGGGGAGGGGGGAGGGATAGCATTAGGAGATATACCTAATGCTAAATGACGAGTTAATGGGTGCAGCACACCAACATGGCACATGTATACATATGTAACAAACCTGCACATTGTGCACATGTACCCTAAAACTTAAAGTATAATAATAATAAAATTAAAAATAATAATAAATTAAAAAAAGACACCATCCAGAATTTGGAAAGGAGGTAAAGTTGCCTTGCAGAATTATTATTATTATTATTATTATTATTGAGACGGAGTTTCGCTCTGCTGCCCAGGCTGGAGTGCAGTAGCACGATCTTGGCTCACCATAGCCTCTGCCTCCTAGGTTGAAGCAATTCTCCTGCCTCAGCCTCCCGAGTAGTTGGGACTACAGGCAGATGCCACCAGGTCCAGCTAATTTTGGTATTTTTAGTAGAGATGGGGTTTCACTATATTGCCTGCCTCAGCCTCCCAAAGTGCTGGGATCACAGGCATGAGCCACCATGCCCGGCCTACAGGACATAATAAGTTACAGCAGAGATATGTAAAGTCGTCTTGAAAGACAGCAAGATTTGACAAGAAAGCATATGGCAATCAGGATAGGGATCACCAGCAAGAGAAACTTAGAAAATAATAAATAGAGGGATGACTTAAACTACATAAAAGGGGTAGAAAATACAAAGCCAGAGGCCAGTGTTGTCACAGTCTTCAAGCAGTGTCCAGGACAGAAGAAAGTCTGACTGCAAACTGGAGAGTTCCCACTGGTAAAGGACCCTTCATAATGTACTGAAGAGTTTCAAGCCACCTTAGCTAGAGTGGGACCCCATCTAAAGAAATACACTGTTCCATTTGCCTAATCCTGGAACACTTAGCTGTCCAGAAAAACATGCCTATTTATAATGAATGTGGTCAATTGGAGAATGACAAAGAGAGGTTGTCCGCACCTAGGAAACTTTCCAGGAGGTGCAAGTGTGTCATGATAAAGGCAAGTGGCCATGTGTTTGATGAAATCCTCTCCAGTGACCCTGGCATTCATGCCATCACCCATTTCTGAATATCACCAGCCTTCAGAAAAAGAGTATATCACACCTACATGAAATCAAAGCCCATGTGACAATTATATTTCTTTTCATAAGTTCATAAATAATTTAAGTAGTATGTACATCAACTCCTGTGAGATTAATGTAATGCTACCCCTGAAAGACTAACTCACTCTCAGAAAACCAAAACAGGTTTCAGGTGTTCAAAACTGATGGCTAAAACCTGGACTTAGGTGAAGTCAGCTGGTTAAATGGCAATCAGCTAACCTTCCCTGATAGCTACCTTGCCTTGTGATGGAGACTCTTAATTTTGGGCAACAAAAGGTGGCATGACTAAGAGTGTTAGCTCTTTCTAGTTCCTACCCACAAAATGAGGCTAACACCTTCTGCATAGCATTGTTGTGAGAATAACAATGATAAAGTTCCTGGAACATCTTCAGTGGTCAGAGAACATCTTCAGTGGTCAGAAACAGGCTAGATGCTCATCAATCCAACTTCTTGTGCACAAAGAAATGATACATTTCCCAGCCTCCTCTGGAATTACATTGAGGCCATCAGATTCTCACCAATGGGATGTGTCTGGAAGTGATACGCATCACTTCCAGGTTTGGTCACAAAACTCCCTGTACTTTCATATGTGGTTAAGAAAAATTACATATAATAGGAGGCCTCTGAGAGAAATCAGGAGCCATTGAGAATAATGAACAAGAGAGTTACTTCCATAGTCAGGGCATAGCTAAGGAACCCTTATGACATCTGCCTAACAGGATTCCAGAGTTGTTACAAACAAGTAACTGTACAGTGTCTCTAATTTTCCCCTTTCTGAAGGGTACTTATTGTGGTTATCCTACCTCTGTTCCATCATTGTATACTGGGGCAAAGGGAATATAACTGTTTTATTTCATAAGTTGCCAGGCTTAAGAAAGCGACATTTAGATGTGATGGAAAGGATGACTGTACAACTATCGGGATTCTTGAACTTTAAGCTGGATGCGGGGACTTGAGGGAGGGGGTTTTGGTGATGCCCTTGGAGAGCATGTCCTATGTATAAAAGCAAGAATGAAAGAGACTTCTCTGATCAGATGGGCAGTGCATGAAGAGGCTTGCTAGCTGTCCACTACCAAACCTGTTTTTCTCAAGCACACAGAAGCCTGCATTTTCCAGTATAATTTGCAGTTATGTTGGAACAATAAGAATGGGTTTTGGCAAGTGGGATGTGGATAAAAGTGATCATCCATACTCACTGTTACCAATAAGTAATAAAGTGGCCCCTAGCCACAGGTAACTATTTAAAAGCAAATTAACAAAAAGCAAAAATAGACAAATGGGACTGAAACTAAAATGCTTCCTCACAGCAAAAGAAATAATCAGGGTAAACAGAAAACTTAGTGAGAGAAAATATTTGCAAACCATGCATCTGATAAAGGAAAAATATCTAGAATCTATGAAGAACTCAAACAGCTAAACAAGAAAAAAGAAAACCATTAAAAAGTGGGCAAAAGACTTGAACACTTTTTCAAAAGAAGACATACACATGGCCAAAAAACATGAAAACATGTTCAACATCACTAATTATCAGAAAAATGCAACTTAAAACCACAATGAGATACCATATTACACCAGTCAGAATAGCTATTATTAAAAAGTCAAAAAACAACAGATGTTGGTAAGGATTCAGAGAAAAGGGAACACTTATATACTGTTGGTGGGAATGTAACCTCTAAGGAAAACAGTCTGGAGATTTCTCAAAGAACTAAAAATAGAACTATGATTTGATCCAGCAATCCCCCTGCTGAGTACCCCAAGGAAAATAAATCATTTTATGTGTGTGTATATATATATGTGTGTGTGTGTGTGCATGTGTCTATATATACACACATTTTATATATGTATAAGATCACTTTATATATATACTATATATATAAAAGACACCTGCACTTGTATGTTTATCACAACACTATTCACAATAGCAAAGTTATGAAATCAACCTAAGTGTCCATCGATAGATGATTAGATAAAGAAAATGTGGTACATATATACCATGGAGTACTACTTTGCCATAAAAAGGAATGAAATTATGTCCTTTACAGTAACATGGATGAAACTGGAGGCCATTATCCTAAGTGCAACAACTCAAAAAAATCAAATACCACATGTTCTTACTCACATGTGGGAGCTAAAGAATGGGTATACATGGATATACAGAGTGGGATAACAGACATTGGAGACTCCAAAAGGTAGGAGGGGGGTGATGGATGAGAAATTACCTACTGGTCAGTGGGGCCAAAATGGCCCACTAGAAGCAGTGGTGTTCCAAGGCGCCCATCGAAAAAAACCATAATAAGCGTGTGAATCCTTCACCGGCAACCAAGGTATCCATGTTCTCTCACAAAAATTGACTAGAAGGCTGGCATGACTCAGAGAGAGAAGGAAGAGCAGTGTGGTGCAGTGGCCCATGTGAGAGCCACATGGGAAAGGGGAACCTTCTGCCCCCAGCCAAGGGAGGCAGTGAGTGAGCATGCTACCCAGCCAGGGAAACTGTGCTTTACTGTGCAACCCATGGATTGGAAGACCCCACTCGTGAACCCACACCACTGGAGCCTAGTGTACCAACCCTGGAATGCACAGATTCTTACAGCCTCTCAGCTGGAATTTGCTTAAGCCTACCGAACTCCCAGGGGTAGGGGCAACAAGCACTGGCTGCGGCTGCCAGCTGTCTAAGTCATTTGAGCTTCTTGGGGGAGGGGCAGCAGCCAGCACTGGGACGCGCAACTACTTAACGTGCTAAGCTCCCTGGGTGGGTGAAGGGTGGCACTCATTTCTATAGCTCCAGGTTGTGCTTTTCCCCTGCTGGAACCAGGAAGGCTGGATGGCTTGGTCCCAAGACTTGCCTCCACAAACTAACACACCGGCTGTGGCAGCCTGCGGCCAGAATGCCTCTTTAGGTCTAACCCTGACCCATCCTTCCTGGGTGAGTGGGGCTTCCCTGAAGGATCTCCAATAACTCCAGCCAGAGGCTCAGGGACAGAATTAGGATCTCCCTAGGCCTAGGGGAGTGGTGGTCGCAGTCTCTGTGAACCAGCAGACTTAGCCTCTCCTCCTGGTAGTTCTGAGGAATCCAGGAAGCCCAAATGATTGGGTTTCACCTCAGTGAAACACATCATCTCCACCAAGGCACGAAGTGCTTTGTTAAATGGGTTCTGATCCTGGTGCCACCAAACTGGGTGAGACCCTCCAACAGGGTTTGTCAGACACCCTACACAGGAGCATCCTACTAACATCAGGTTGATGCTCCTTGAGGTCAGAGGTCCCAGGTGGAGGCACCCATCTTTGCTGCTCTCCAGCCTCCCTGAGTGACATTTCCAGGCACGGGAGCGAATCAGATGAATAGGGCTGGAAGTGAATCCCCAGAAAATTGCAGCAGCCCTACAGAAGAGGGAC
Source organism: Symphalangus syndactylus (assembly GCF_028878055.3). Lineage (NCBI taxonomy): Eukaryota > Metazoa > Chordata > Mammalia > Primates > Hylobatidae > Symphalangus > Symphalangus syndactylus. The sequence goes on along the minus strand of NC_072434.2, from coordinate 40,933,020 downwards.
CTGACCATTGACAGAAAAACAAACAGAAAGCGACAATGAGACCATCAACAAAAACAACAACAAAACGGGCCCCCACAAAAACCCCATCCAAGGGTCAGCAGCCTCAAAGACCAAAACTACACAAATTCATGAAGATGAGAAAGAATGAATGAAAAAAATGCAGAAAACCCAAAATGCCAGAATGCCTCTTCTCCTCCAAATGATCACAACATCTCTCCATCAAGGGTGTAGAACTGGATGGAAGATGAGATGGACAAATTGACAGAAGTAGGCTTCAGAAGATGGGTAATAAAAAACTATGATGAGCTAAAGGAGCATGTTCTAACCCAATGTAAAGAAGCTAAGATCATTGACAAAATGTTAGAGGAATTGCTAACTAGAATAACCAGTTTAGAGAGAAATATAAATGACCTAATGGAGCTGAAAAACACAGCATGAGAACTTCATGAAGCATACACAACTATCAAAAGCCAAATCAACCAACCAGAAGAAAGGATATCAGAGTTTGAAGACTACATTACTGAAATAAGACATGCAGACAAGAATAGGGAAAAAAAGAATGAAAATGAATGAACAAAGCCTCCAAGAAATATGGGACTTCATAAAAGACCAAATTATGATTGATTAGAGTTCCAGAAGGAGACGGGGAGAATGGAAAAAAGCTGGAAAATACACTTCAGGATATTATCCAGGAGAACTTCTCCAACCTAGCAAAACAGGCCAACATGCTAATTCAGGAAATAGAGAGAACACCACTAAAGTACTCCATGAGAAGATCAACCCCAGGACACATGATTATCAGATTCTCCAAGTTCTAACTGAAGGAAAAACTGTTAAGGAAAGCCAGAGAGAAAGGCCAGGTCACCTACAAAGGAAAGCCCATCAGGCTAAGAGCAGACCTCTCAGCAGAAACTCTACAAGCCAGAAGAGATTGGAGGCCGATATTGAACATTCTTTAAGAAAAGAATTTTCAACCCAGAATTTCACATCAAGCCAAACTAAGCTTCATAAGTGAAGGAGAAATAAAATCCTTTCCAGACAAGCAAATGCTAAGGGATTTCATTACCACCAGGCCTGTCCTGCAAGAACTCCTGAAAGAAGCACTAACTATGGAAAAGGAAAACCAGTACCAGCCATTGCAGAAACACACCAAAATATAAAGACCAATGACACTACAAATAAACTTCATCAACTAGTGTGCAAAATACCCAAATACTCTCATAATGACAGGATCAAATTCACACAATACTAACTTTAAATGTAAATGGGATATATGCCCCAATTAAAGGACAGATTGGCAAATTGGATAAGGAGTCAAGACCCATTGGTGTGCTGTATTCAGGAGACCCATCTTACTTGCAAAGACACAAATAGGCTCAAAATAAGATGGAGGAAAATTTACCAAGCAGATGGAAACAAAAAAAAAAAAAAAAAAAAATCAGGGGTTGCAATCTTGGTCTCTGATAAAACAGACTTTAAACCAACAAAGATCAAAAAGACAAAAAAGCACATTACCAAATGTAAAGGAAACAATTCAACCAGAAGAGCTAATTATTTTGAATATATATACACCCAATACAGGAGCACCCAGATTCATAAAACGAGTTCTTAGAGACTGACAGAGACTTAGACTCCCACACAATAATAGTGGGAGACTTTAAATTGCCACTGTCAGTATCAATGAGACAGAAAATTGGCAAGGATATTAGGACTTGAACTCAGCTCTAGATCAAGTGGTCCTAGTAGACGTCTACAGAACTCTCTACCCCAAATCAATAGAATAATCATTCTTCTCAGTGCCACATGGCACTTATTCTAAAATTGACCACATAATTGGAAGTAAAACACTTCTCAGCAAATGGGAAAGAAATGAAATCATAACAAACAGTCTCTCAGACCACAGTACAATCAAATTAGAACTCAGGATTAAGAAATTCATTCAAAACCACACAATTTTACAGAAATGGAACAACCTATTCCCAAATGACTCCTGGGTAAGTAATACAATTAAGGCAGAAATGAAAAAGTTATTTGAAACCAATGAGAACAAAGAAAACATATCAGAATCTCTGGGACACAGCTAAAGCAGTGTTTAGAGGGAAATTTATAGCACTAAAGGCCCACATCAGAAAGCTAAAAAGATCTCAAATTCACACCCTAACATTACAATTAAAAGAGCTAGAGATGCAAGAGAAAACGAATCCAAAAACTAGAAGAGAAGAAATAACTAAGACCAGAGAAGAATTGAAGGAGATAAAGACATGAAAAACTGCAAAAAATCAAAGAATTCAGGAGGTGTTTTTTTGAAAAAATTAAAAAAATAGATAGACCACTTGCTAGACTAATAAAGAAGAAGGGAGAGAAGAATCAAATAGTTACAATAAAAATGATAGAAGGGATATCACCACTGACCCCAGAGAAATAAGAACTACCATCAGAGAATAATATAAACACCTCTATGCAAATAAACTGGAAAATCTAGAAGAAACTGATGAATTCCTGGACACACACACCCTACTAAGACTAAACTAGGAAGAAGTTGAATCCCTGAATATACCAAGAAGAAGCTCTGAAATTGAGGCAGTAATTAATAGCCTACCAATAAAAAAAGCCCAAGACCAGACAGATTCACAGCTGAATTCTACCGGAAATACAAACAGGAGCTGGTACCATTCCTTCTGAAACTATTCCAAACAATTGAAAAGGAGGGACTCCTCCCTAACACATTTCATGAAGCCAGCATCACTGTGATACCAAAACCTGGCAGAGACACAACAAAAAAAGAAAACTTCAGGATAATATTCTTGATGAACATCGATGCAAAGATCCTCAATAAAATACTGGCAAACCAAACCCAGCAGCATAAAAAAACTTATCCACCATGATCAAGTCGGCTTCATACCTGGGATGCAAGGCTGATTCAAAATATGAAAATCAATAAATGTAATCCATCACATAAAGAGAACCAATGACAAAAACCACATGATTATCTCAATAGATGCAGAAAAGGCCTTTGATAAAATTCAACACTCCTTCATGTTAAAAACTCTCAATAATCTAGGTATTGATGGAACATATCTCAAAATAATAACAGCTATTTGTAACAAACCCATAGCCAATAAAAGATTGAATGGGCAAAAGCTGCAGGCATTCCCTTTGAAATCTGGTGCAAGACAAGGATGCCCTCTTTCACCACCCCTATTCAACATAGTATTCGAAGTTCTGGCCAGGGCAATTAGGCAAGAGAAAGAAATAAAGGGTATTCGAATAGGAAGCGAGGAAGTCAAATTGTCTCTGTTGGCAGATGACATGATTCTATATTTAGAAATTCCCATCATCTCAGCCCTAAAACTCCTTAAACTGATAAGCAAATTCAGCAAAGTCTCAGGATACAAAACCAATGTGCAAAAATCAAAAGCATTCCTTTACACCAACAATAGGCAAGCAGAGAGCCAAATCATGAATGAATGAACTATTCAGAATCGCTACAGAGAATAAAATACCTAGGAATACAGGTAACAAAGGGTGTGAAGGACCTCTTCAAGGAGAACTCCAAAACACTGCTCAAGGAAATAAGAGAGGACACAAACAAATGGAAAAACATTCCATCCTCATTGATAAAAAGAATCAATATCATGAAAACGGCCATACTGCTCAAAGTAATTGATAGGTTCAATGCTATTCCAATCGAACTACCACTGACATTCTTCATGGAATTAGAAAACACTATTTTAAATTTCATATGGAATCAAAGAAGAACCCTGTATAGCCAAGAGAAGTATAAGCAAAAAGAACAAAGCTGGAGGCATCACGCTACCTGACTTCAAACTATACTACAAGGCTACAGTAACCAAAACAGCATGGTACTGGTACCAAAACAGACACATAGACAAATACAGCAAAACAGAGACTTCAGAAATAACACCACACATCTACAACTGTCTGATCTTTGACAAACCTGACAAAAACAAGCAATGGAGAAAGGATCTCCTATTCAATAAATAGTGCTGGGAAAACTGGCGAACCATATGCAGAAAACTGAAACTAGACCGCTTCCTTACACCTTATTCAAAAATTAACTCAAAATGGATTAAAGACTTAAGTGTAAAAACCAAAATGATAAAAACCCTAGAAGAAAACCTAGGCAATACCATTCAGGGAATAGGCATAGGCAAAGACTTCATGACTAAAACACCAAAAGCAATTGCAACAAAAGCCAAAATTAACAAATGGGATCTAATTAAACTAAAGAGCTTCTGCGCAGCAAAGGAAACTATCATCAGAGTGAACAGGCCATCTAAAGAATGGGAGAAAAATTTTGCAATCTACCTATCTGACAAAGGTCTAATATCCAGAATTTACGAGGAACTTAAACATATTTACAAGAAAAAAAACATCAAAAATGGGCAAAAGATATGAACAGACAATTCTCAAATGAAGACATTTACATGGCCAAAAACAGATGAAAAAAAGCTTAACATCACTGATCATCAGAGAAATGCAAATCAAAACCACAATGAGATACCATCTCATGCCAGTCAGAATGATGATTATTGAAAACTCAGGAAACAAATAGATGCTGGTGAGGCTGTAGAGAAATAGGAACGCTTTTACACTATTGGTAGGAATGTAAATTCATTCAACTATTTTGGAAGACAGTATGGGGATTCCTCAAGGATCTAGAACTAGAAATACCATTTGACCCAGCAATCCCATTACTGGGTATATATCCAAAGGAATATAAATAATTCTTCTATAAAGACACATGCACATGTATGTTTATTGCAGCACTATTTACAATAGCAAATACATGGAACAAACCCAAATGTCCATCAATGATAGACTGGCTAAAGAAAATGTGGTACATATACAGTATGAAATACTATGCAGCCATAAAAAGGAATGAGATCATGTCCTTTGCAGGAACATGGATGAAGCTGGAAGCCATCATCCTCAGCAAACTAACACAGGAACAGAAAACCAAACACCACATGTTCTCACTCTTAAGTGAGATTTGAACACTGAGAACACATGGATACAGAGAGGGGAATAACATACACCAGGGCCTGTTGGGGGCTGGAGGGTGAGGGGAGGGAACTTAGAAGATGGGTCAACAGGTGACGCAAACCACCATGGCACACATACCTGTGGAACAAATCTGCATGTTCTGCACATGTATCACATTTTTTTAGAATAAAGAAAAAAAAGTCACCTCTTGGGTACAATGTACACCATTTAGTTGATGGTTACACTAAAAGTCCAGACTTCACCACTATGCAATATATCTATGGAACAAAATTGCACTTGTATCCCTTAATTCTATAAAAATAAAAAATACTAAAAATGTAAAAGATACTTTTCCTAGGATAGTCATGATGATTACATCACACAAAATTGTTCTTAGTATTTGGAATGAAATGTATGGTAATTAGTTCTGGTCAACCCAGCCAGAAAAGTCACTTGAATTTCAGTGGAATGACATTTCCTGATATTGTTATGTGCTAGGTGCAAAAGTATGGCCAAGGACAAAGTTCTGGTAAGCAGACTGAGTGGAGATTCTGAGTATGAGGTCTTTGGTCCGGCTTTGGGTCCTCTGCTGACTCACAGATTGGTGCTCATAAACAAATGAAACTTTGTTCTTAGTCACACTAGCTACATTCTGAGTGTTCAGCAGCCACATATCTAGTGACTTTCATACTGGATGGTGCAGATAAAAATCATTTCCTTCATCACAGAAGGTTCTATTCAACAGTGCTGGTTTAGCCCTGCGGGAGTGAACTTGGCATCTCCTTAAATGAGATGAAGGCTCAGAAGGCCCAAATAGTGGGCAGACGTGACTATTCATTAGGACAAATTTAGGACATATTCAAGTGTCAATCAGAAATAACAAATGCCTCTAATTAAATATGTGACTGGTGGATGAAACAAGCATATTTATGCTTGTAGCAGACAGTTGGAGACAAGGGGACTAATAGTTGCTACTTTAATAACAATGTTACCTTCCTCTATAGTGGAAAAATGTTTGCTATTTATTTATCTTATATAGGTACAAAGTGCTACGAAAATAAGTCAGTGGGCTATCCTGACTTCTGCACTGATTATTCCCTCAAAAATCATATTAGCACACTTGAATTTCGCTCTCTATGAAGGAAGAGTTTATAAATCAAAAGTAAACCTCAGGGCCTGTTGAAACAAATTTCTAATCAATGAAAAGTCCTGGGATGCCTGCAGAAGTGCTTTCAGAAATACTGAATATTATCTAAATCATGATCAGGGCCAATGGCTGCCTGTGTGGCTGAAAGTTTCCCTATAGGACTCACAGGATGTTTCCACACCACCAATCTAACAGAATTTGGTTTCTTAAACATTGCTCCAGAAGAATCCCACAGGTAATAAGCATCATTTGTGACATTAGCTTCCTCTCTGATGATTATGATGAGGTCAAATGTCCTATGTTAGTCTGGAGCCATAGGTATTGTCTATTCGTTTATTTTTCATGTATGAATGTGTGCCTAAATCTAAGTGTGATATCAACTTCCTTAAGATTTTTTTGCATATCTAAACCTACACATGTTCCTATACACAAAAACAGGATCATACTGTAGCACACTGAGGAGAAAAACAGCACAGTTTTACTATTATTCATGTGGACATAGGCAAGTCACTTAATTTTTCAGAACTCTGTTTAACTGTACTCTAAAATGCATGAGTGAACTAAATGTCTACAATCCAATCTCATTAACTTACATTATTTTTAACTTCTATATAAAGAAAAAACAAATAGAAAAATATATTAATATTCTACCTAAGATTTTATTATCCTGTTTAAACATTTAGTTTTAAACAAGCATATTTGACTTATTAGTGCCTGTAAACAAATGAAACTTTGTTCAAATTTCCCCCAAGTACTCTTGAATTGCTACAAGTATTCATGAATTCACAAGAACCCATAGATATAAGGGCAAACTACTACACCATTGAATGACAGGGCTGATGGACTGATCTTGTTAGCTAGACAATCCAGGATGACATTTGCTGTAATCCAGGATTTGACCAAACTAAATGTGTATCTTTGCCCTATACATTGGAAAATGGCTGTTTACATTGTAATCCTGTGTGAGGCCACATCCATCTAACTTTGAGTCATCTTAATCTTTTAAATATCTTTCTTTAGTCAAGTAAGCACCATAAGTAACCATATGATCCTCAGAGCAAATACTTAGTCCTTGTCAATTATTCCTTAACATATCCATGAGAAAAGAATGTTCAGTCAGGAGGCAGGGCTGTAGTGTGGAAATAAAGTCATACCAGGAACAGAAAAACTAAATTTGAGCCCCGGTTTCCATTCAATCTAACATTTATTGAGTAACCAGTGTGTGCAAAAATGTTGGGTTAGATTCTGGAGATACAATGGCAAATAAGACAAAAATAGCTTACTAATTCATTGGGGGAGAGAAGCACTAAACATGTAACTGCAGATATAAGCATTTCCAAGAGGCATATGAAAGATACTATGGGGGCATAGATGAAGGGACTTTTACTTACTGAGAGTTAAGTGGAGATGAGAAAATTAAGTGACAGTTATCCAGGGAAAGGTAAAGGAAAAGTAATCCAAACAGTAGGAAACATATGTGGTGAAGCTTTAGCGGCAAAAGAGAACATCACACGAGGAATTAAAGGAAGCTCAGATGAGTTAGATCATAGAGAACAGGAGGAAAATATCCTGAGACGAAGAAGAGGAGGTACACAGGAGCAGAATGTGGAAGACCCTGAGACAACATCAAACAGCTATGATCTTGGGAAGACCTCCTTGGGCCATCATAGTACAGGATATTGGAGTGGGTGAACTGTAAGAACCCTTCCAACTCTGAGGTTGAAAGAGTGTTTGACATTCAATTATTCCATGTTCCAGAAGTCCACAATTTAAATTTGAGGGTTGAGAGAAATGTAGCTAGAGGTACTACAGGGTATAGTTTAGGGTAAAGTATAGCCTGATGTCTCAAGCAATTTTTCCCTATTCCATGAATTTTAGGGATGCCTCTGTGTGTTGTCATGGAAACAAAGCACAAGGATTCCAAATTTTCATGCTGTGTGATATAGCCATTGAGTGGAGATTCTGAGTATGAGGTCTTTGGTCCTGCTTTGAGTCCTCTGCTGACTCACACCAAACCTGGGAGGTTTATTACTCTCTAATTTATCACCTCCTTTCAAAACTATCATGGAGATACTGAAAACACTTTTCCTAGGATAGTCATAATTATTACATCATACAAAATGTTCTTAGTATTTGGAATGAAAGGTATGGTAATTAATTCCGGTCAGCCCAGCCAGGAAAGTCACCTGAATTTCGGTGGAATGACATTTTCTGATATTGTTATGTGTTAGGTGCAAAAGTTTGGCCAAGGACAAAATTCCAGTAGGCAGATTCACAGCTGGTAAGCAACTGTTGATAAGACTGCATGCCTTGTGAAACAGAAAATGTTTTTCTTGTTCTGCGATGTTTCAAACACCCTGACAGTGTTGGGGCCATAAAGATGCTCAAGAAATATTGATAGAATATGAAAATGAATCAAAGCGTCTATTGGTATGGTTTAGGTTTACTCAACCCACCTAGACGGACATGCAGCAGGAACCCATGTAAATCATAAAGGATATGAACACACATTTCCAGAACTGGTCCAGCCTCCTTTCTATTTATGCATTCTCACTTGCTTTGTGTAACTCTGGACTTCCTTGGTTTTTCTACCTTAGTTTGGCTTTGCTATTGAATGTCACATTTCCTATAACCCCCCACCCCCAGCTTTTGATAATTTATTTTAGGCTCACTATTCCAGCTAACTGGCATCTCACTTTGTACCAAGTGCTAATATTTAATCATTTAAATAACAGACATCATGACAGAAACTTTTAATTCTTCTAGTGATACAGAACAAGCCATTTGTGAATACAAGGGTCACATGTCACTTGAAAGCCCTTTTTTGCATAATGGCAGAAGGTGTTTCCTTTAACTTCAAGTCACTTAACCTAGTGCTTTCCCTTGGAGAAACACAGAATAAGTCTGTTCCTTTAACGTGACAGTCATTTAAATAGTGAAGATTAGGGATTACTTTCTATCTCAAGCTCTTTCCTAGAAATTCTTTGAACTACCATGTAGGGTACAGCTTTGAAATAATCTACCTTCCTGAGAAATTTAGTATATAAACCAAAAATTACATGACAAAAAAACACCATAACTGAAGTCAAAAGAGAAGTGAAAAGCCAAGAGAAAATATTTGCAATATATATCAGAGATAAAAGCTAATATCCCTAATATGTAAATGTCTCATAAAAATTAAGAGGAGAGACTAAAATCCTGATATAAAGATAGGGAAGGCATGAATAGACAACTCACAAAAACATACAAGATGACCTTCAAACATATGAAAAAATGTTCACTTATTAGATTTTATGCAAATTAAATACTAATTGCACTGACATACCATTTCTCATTTATCAGAAAGGTGAAAACTACAACAAAAGGCATTTTATTGGTAATGCCATGTGGAAATGGCTCCCTCTTACATTGATTGTAGGAATATAAATTAGTACAATTCTTTTGGAGGAGAATTTGGCAATACATAATTTAAAATATATATATGCAGTTACCTATTGGCCCAGTAAAATAGTTGAAGCAATTGCGAGAAGTAGTTTTAAGAATTTACCCTAAAAATATAACTTCAGCAATATGAAAATACACATATACAAGATTACTTATGGCAGCATTGTTTGTAATTGTTCAGTATTTGAAATAACTTATGCAAATCAAAACCACAATGAGATACCATCTCACACCAGTTAGAATGGCCATCATTAAAAAGTCAGGAAACAACAGGTGCTGGAGAGGATGTGGAGAAATAGGAACACCTTTACACTGTTGGTGGACTGTAAACTAGTTCAACCATTGTGAAAGTCAGTGTGGCGATTCCTCAGGGATCTCGAACTAGAAATACCATTTGACCCAGCCATCCCATTACTGGGTATATACCCAAAGGACTATAAATCATGCTGCTATAAAGACACATGCACACGTATGTTTATTGCGGCACTATTCACAATGGCAAAGACTTGGAACCAACCCAAATGTCCAACAACGATAGACTGGATTAAGAAAAAGTGGCACATATACACAATGGAATACTATGCAGCCATAAAAAACGATGAGTTCATGTCCTTTGTAGGGACATGGATGAAACTGGAAAACACCATTCTCAGTAAACTATCGCAAGGGCAAAAAACCAAACACCGCATGTTCTCACTCATAGGTGGGAATTGAACAATGAGAACTCATGGACACAGGAAGGGGAACATCACACTCCAGGGACTGTTGTGGGGTGCGGGGAGGAGGGAGGGAGAGCATTAGGAGATATACCTAATGCTAAATGACGAGTTAATGGGTGCAGCAAACCAACATGGCACATGGATACATATGTAACAAACCTGCACATTGTGCACATGTACCCTAAAACCTAAAGTATAAAAAAAAAAGAATATAAAAATAAAAAAAGAACATAGCAAAGTGATGAATAAACTATGGTACATCCACACAGTGCAATACTATACAGCTGTAAAAAGAATGAGTTATCTATGAACTGATAAAGAGTAATTGTTAGCATAGAATGTTAGTTGAATAGAAGCAACCTACACAAAAGCGCCAGTAGTAAGCTACTTTCAGTATAAGAAAGGAGGAATAAGAAAATACACATGACTTTGTTCATTTGTGAAAAAATGAAACAGAAAAGGCAAACCAGAAACTAATAAGAGTGTTTACCTACAGACTGTGGGTAGAAACCAGGTGAAAAAGAAGGGGAATGGAGTATAAGGGACTGGGGGAGTGACACTTCTCTAGTAAAAAAAAAAAAAAAATTACAGTTGTGACTTTTAGAACTATGGTAATTTCTCACAGACTTGGAGTAAATATAATAATTAACAAAGTGGGGAAGGAGACCTCAAATAGGATATAACAGAAAAGAATGAGCCACACTCCATTACAAATACAGTCATGTGTCACTTAACAATGGGGATATGTTCTGAGAAATGGTAATGTTGTCTTTGCATGAACATCATAGAGTGTACTTACACACACCCAGATGGTATAGCCTACTGCACATATATAAACACAGGAAAGACACAGTAAGAATATGGTATTATAACCTTATAGGATCACCGATATGTATGTGGTTCATTGTTGACTGAAACATCATATTGTGGTGTGTGACTGTAATATAACCATACTGAAGGAGTGGTGCCTGTAGCTAACTAACCAATTAACTTTAAAAAAACATCAGTTTGACTATAAATTTTTAAGGTCAAATACAAAAGAAAAACTGTGCACAAATATTGTACTTTAGTTAGGTTTGTTTTCCACAGGCTTACATATCCTGAAACTACTTTGCATGTATTCTATGAATCAGTCTATGATATTAATAATAATAGGTTGGTTTTTGTTAGGGAAGGGCATTGTGAATAAGGAAAGGGGGAAGGCTAGATAAAACCTTGTCTGGAGGTATCAGTACAAGCTCAAGGTTTGAAAATGCATCTGGATAGAGAAATAGTTATAGGAATATGTGTGTGTGTATGTATTCATACATGTATTTCATAGGCCTGTCTTCTGAGGACTAGGAACAATTATACCTATATATCAGTGAATGAACCTAACACTTATTCTCTAGAAAAAAGGAATGCTTTCAATAAAATATCATTTGTCAATAAAAGAAGCCAGGACTCCTTGAAGAAAAGGCACACTCCAGGGCTAGGACAGAGAAAGTATAAGATGAACCTCCAGCATCTTGTGGTGACAGAGATCTAAAAGCGCTCAATGAATGATAGGGTCATATCAAAAGGACACTGGAGCTAATTGCATGAGCTCCTGGTGATCACAAAAATTGGAGCAAAAAAATGAATAATGGTGATGAATCATCACTCATAGAATAAAAAGAATCTGTGAGTCCATGCTTATATAAAGAAATAATTGAATAGATAAATGGTAAAGAAAGAAAAACACTTTTTTAGGAGACTCCAATTAATAAATGTAGAAGGAATGCTGAAAAGAGAAGTTCACCATTCAGCAAATACCTCAGTAACAGCTATTTAGGCAAGAATCTTCAATAGAAGCTATAATTAGTGGACAAAATATGATGAGAAAAAAAGGTATTTACATAGTCTCAAAGTATCTTACCATAAGATACTTATTTAAAAGGGGAAACACAGTGGAAGAGCTTGGCAGACACCATGTTGACCAACTGTCAAGGATAATGTCACTAGCAATGAGACAAGTCAACATTATGTGCCTCCTGATATGATACACTGAGAAGGACATGATACCACTTCTGTTGAATTCTTGAAAAAAAAAATGCCTATACTGAATCCAATCATGAGGAAACATCACATAAGTTGAGGACTGTTGTAGAATATTTTGAACAGTATTCTTGAAAAATGTTGAAGTAAAAAAAGAAAGATCAAGGAACTGTTTCAGATTAAAGACAACTAAAGAGACAAGACAACCACTAAATGCAATGTGTGATCTCAGATTGGATCCTGGATCAGGAACATGAGACAGGACAATTGGCAACATTTGAACAAGGTCTAGTAAATACATAATAAAATCGTATCAATGTTAATTTCCTGAATTTGATAACTGTACCATATAGAATAGGCTGAATTTGCATCTTCCTAAAATTAGTATGTTAAAGTGCCCCAGTACCTCAGAATGTGACTATTTGGAGATAGAGCCTTTAAAGAGGTAATTAAGGTAAAGTGAGATTCTACGGGTGGGCCCCAATGCCATGTGATTGGTATGCTTATAGGAAGATATTAGGGCACACACAACACAGACTGAGGGGTGACCATGTGAGGACACAGTGAGAAAGTAGCCATCTTCAAGCCAACGAGGCAGGCATCAAATGAAACCAAACCTGCCAACACCTTCATCTAGGACTTCCAGCCTCCAGAACTTTGAGAAAATAAAATAAATTTCTGTTTTTTAAGCCACCCAGTCTGTGGCATTTTGTTATGGCAGCCCTAGTAGACTAATACAACATACAATGGAATATTGTTTAGTCTTAAAAATGAAGGAAATTCTGACATGCTAAAATATAAACTTTGAGAACATTACATTAAGTAAAATAAACCACTTATGACATGCAAATGACTCCACTTACATGAGATACTTAAAGTAGTCAAACTCAAAGAGCCAGAGAGTAGGATGGTGGTTTCTGGGGGCTGAGAGGAGACAATGAGGAGTTACTGTTTAATGGGTATAGAGTCTCCATTTGAGAAGATGAAAAAATGTTCTGGAGATAGATAGCAGTGGTTGTACAACAATGTAAATATACTTAATGCCACTGAACTATGCACTAAAATATAGTTAAAATGGTAAATTTTGTATTAAGTATTTTGTCCACAATTTAAAAATAAAATTTAAGAAAAAACAAGGAGGAAATTTGGATACAGAGATGAAAGACACAGAGAAGACACCATGTGACAACAGAGGCAGAGACTAGAATGATGCAATCCAGGAATGCCAAGCAAGGACTGTTAACAGCCACCAGCAGCTGGGGAGAGGCAAGAAGGGATTCTCCTCTAGAGCCCTAGGGGAACACAGCCCCACTGACAGCTTGATTTCAGACATCTAGCCTCCAGAACTGTGAGAATAATTTTTTTAATTTATGTTTTATTACTTTTTATTTATGTTTTATTATTATTTTAATTTACGTTTTAAGCCAAGAAAAAAAGAAACTCATGAGCCTTAGAGCCCCAACCTGAAGCTTCTGTGAGACATTACACAAAGCAATATATCTAGCCAGCTTGGAATGGATTCAGGAGAGTGAAGTATCATTATTTCACTTGGATTAAGTGCTTGAAATGTGCAGGTCTGAAGTGTCTGTAAATGTACCTGCCCAAACAACAGCCAAGTCTCATTCTTTTCCTTGGGGGAATCTACTTGTCTTTGTAAATCACTGCCTAAGTGGGGCATCACCAGGAGGAAAGAGTGAAGCAGATAAACTTTATCTCCTGTGATCCTAAGGCCAGTTTGCCCACTCTCACTTTCCCCCAGAGCAGCAATTGTGGTGGGAAAATTGTGGAGTTAAGAGACTTGTTTTTATTTTTCGTGTTTATTTATTCATTTATTTGTTCACAGATAGTCAACTATTGAGTACTTTTTGCATAATCCAAGGAATATGTAAATTTGTTTAGTTGACAAATATTTGAGTGCCTGCCATGTGTAAGATGCTGGTATATGCACTGGAGATATGGTAGTGAACAAGACAATGTCCTTGTGGCTACCATGAAAATGCACCTCTCCGATCTCCTATTTCAGGGAATGTAACTGACACCCCCAGCTGTTGTGTTCTGAAATCTGTCACAATATTCCTGCCAAGGCCACACTTCCCATAATCTGCTTCCAGTTATTGACTGAACATGGCAGAGGTACTAAGATAGGCCAGGTCCTGAAAAATGTAGGCTTCCTATAATGAATGACTGGCTTAGGGACTCCTTGGCCTTCCAGAAACTTTCTTAAAATTATACTGCAATCCATGGTCTGTCTTTCTTACTTTCCCTCCTTCACAAGAGTCGGAACTCCAGTATGGTCTAACCTGTTTTCTAGCTTTCTCTGGTTTCTTCCCCATATTCCCTTACTGGTGTTTCCCCCAGTAAATCTATTGTGTCTTGTATTAGGTCATTTTTGTGTTGATATAAAGAAATATCTGAGGCTGGGTAATTTATAAAGAGAAGAGTTTTAATTGGCCCAAGGTTTTGTACGCTTTATAGGCATGGCTCTCGCACCTTTTCTTCAGTGAGGGCCTCAAGAAGCTTACAATCATGGGAGAAGGTAAAAAGGCAGCAGGCGTCTTACACGGTAAGAGCAGCAGCAAGAGAAGTGGGGAGGTGCTACACACTTTTAAACAACAAGATCTCGTGAGAACTCACTCACTATCATGAGGACAGCACCAAGACATTCATGAGGGATCCACAGCCACACCCAAACATCTCCCACCAGGTCCTACCTCCAACATTGGAAATTACATTTCAACATGAGATTTGGAGGTAACAGACATCCAAACTATATCACATCTCTAACCCCTTCTTGATGTCTGTTTCTTAGAGGGCCCTGACTAGCAGTCCCCAACTCTGTGTGGGAGGTGGCAAAGGGAGTGGTTAAGAGCACAAGCTCTGGAGTCAGACTGCCTGGTCTTGAAGCCCTGCCCTGCCATTTACTAACAAGTTGTCTAATGTCTCCCTGCCTCTATTTCATCAGCAACTTTGCCTCAGTTTCATCATCTGTAAAATGAGGATAATAATAGTATATTAATCTCATAGCATTGTAGTTAGGATTAAACATGTTGTTATATTTAAATACCATGAGATTTACAAAACACTGCTGAAAGAAGTCAGAGACAACACAAACAAATGGAAAAACATTCCATGCTTGTAGACAAGAAGAATCAATATTGTTAAAATGGTCAGGCTGGGCGCAGTGGCTCACGCTTGTAATCCCAGCACTTTGGGAGGCCGAGGCGGGCGGATCACGAGGTCAGGAGATCGAGACCACGGTGAAACCCCGTCTCTACTAAAAATACAAAAAAAAAAAAATTAGTCGGGCGCCTGTAGTCCCAGCTACTCGGAGAGGCTGAGGCAGGAGAATGGCGTGAACCCGGGAGGTGGAGCTTGCAGTGAGCCAAGATCACGCCACTGCACTCCAGCCTGGGTGACAGAGCGAGACTCCGTCTCAAAAAAAAAAAAAAAAAAAGGTCATACTGCCCAAAGCAATTTACAGATTCAATGCTATTCCTATTAAACATAACAATGTCATTTTTCACAGAATTAAAAATAAAACTACTCTAACATTCATATGGAACAAAAAAGAGCCCAAATAGCCAAAGCAATTCTAAGCAAAAAGAACAAAGCTGGAGGCATCACACTACCTGACTTCAAACTATACTACAAGTCTATAGTAACCAAAACAGCATGGTTCTTGTACAAAAACAGATACATAGAAAAATGGAATAGGTTAGCAACCCCAGAAACAAAGCCACATACCTAAAACCAACCATCTGATCTTCAACAAACTCAACAATAGCAAGCAATAGGGAAAAGACTCCCTATTCAATAAATGGTGCTGGGATAACTGTCTAGCCATATGCAGAAGATTGAAACTGGACTCCTTCCTTTCACCATATAAAAAAACCAACCCAAAATGGATTAAAGACTTAAATGTAAGACCTAAAACTATAAAAACATTAGAAGAAAACTTAGGAAATACTATTCTGGACATAGGCCTTGGCAAAGATTTCAAGAAGCCTCCAAAAGCAATTGCAACAACAAAACATTTACAGGTGAGTCATAATTAAATGAAAGAGCTTCTGCATAGCAAAAGGAACTAACAATAAAGAGAACCTATAGAATGGGAGAAATTATTCACAAATTATGCATCCAATGAAGGTCTAATATCTAGAATCTATAAAGAACTTAAACCAACAACCAAAAAACAACCCCATTAAAAAAAAAAAAGACAAAAGATATGAACAAACCCTTCTCAAAAGAAGTATACACATGGTCAATGAGCATGTGAAAAAAATGCTCAACATCACTAATCACTAGATAAATTCAAATCAAAACCACAATGAGATACCATCTCACACCAGTCAGAATGGCTATTATTGAAAGTTCAAAAAACAATAGATGTTGATGAGGCTTCAGAGAAAAGGGAATGTTTATACACTGCTATGGGAAATGTAAATTAGTTTGGCTACAGTGGAAAGCAGTTTGGAGAGTTCTCAAAGAATTTAAAAAATAACTCTCATTTGACCCAGCAATCCCATTACTTGGTATATACCCAAAGGAATATAAATCATTCTACCAAAAAGACATATGCACATGTATGTTCATCACAACACTATCCACAATAGCAAATACATGGAATCAACTTAAATACCCACCAACAATGGAATGGATAAAGAAAATGTGGTGGTATGTATATAACATGGAATACTACACAGCCATAAAAAAATAAAATCATGTTATTTGCAGCAACATGTATACAGCTGAAGGCTGTTATCTTAAGCAAACTAACACAGGAACAGAAAACCAAATATCACATATTCTCACTTATAAGTGGGAGCTAAACCTTGAGTGCATATGGACATAAAAATATGAACAACAGACCCTGAGGCCTACTTTGAGTGAGGAGAGGGTAAAGATCAAAAAAAAAACAAAACACCTACCTATTGGATACTATGCTCACTACCTGGGTGATGAAATCATTTGTACACCAAACCCCAGCAACATGCAAATTACCTATGTAACAAACGTGCACTCGTACCCTCCAAACCTAAAATAAAAGTTGAGGAAAAAAATAATATGTAAAGTACTTAGAATGGTGCAAGATTACAAGGTCTATATAAACATCAGTTATTATAGAGCTTGTGTTTTAGTAAAGGAGATAGAAAAATATATATATAAATACTAGGTGGTAAAAATACTAAGGTGAAAATCAAGAGAGTTATGTGATGTGGTGACTAATGAACCATTTTAGGTTTGGAAGCTAGGGAAGGTCAATAAGAAAGAATAACCAGAAGTTATTCCAAATATTGCTGAGTTCAGTACAGCTAAACTTGACTGTGCTCCAGCTGATCTGAGATCTGGGGAAGAATTGCTCAGCCAAAGGTAACAGTTTGTGTAAAGACCTGAAAGCAAGAATGAGTAGGTCATGACTCAGACAAAACAAGAGGAACAGGGAATCTAAAGGATGGTAAACAGTGGAGGAGACAGGTGAGGAGTCCAGGGATTCAGGCAGAAACCAGACAGAAGAGTCTCATTCCTTTCTTCTTTCATTAATTTATTCAGTGTGTATTTGGCAGCCACCCAACTAAGTACCAAGAACTCTGACATTTCTAGCTCTAAACTTTCTAGTCACATATTAGAGGTAACTTGAAGCAGTCAAGTCCTAGACAAAACTCACACAGGAGGCAAAACATTCCTCTAAAGACTGCCTCCTTCTTTGTGTTTTTGCATAACTTGATTCAAGTTTTCTGCCCTTTGCACATTTCTACTTATAGACATACTTATGAGGAACATAGGCTTGTTTTTTAATTAAGCTTTACCTTATAGGTACTTCAGTTTTTAAAAATTATATATGGTGTTTAATACATATAAAATAACTAGATTCATTTTAGTTATCAAAGTTCTGATAGCTTGAAAACAACAACAACAAACAACTCTGACTAGTGGAATTAGAAATTATTCCATACATTGCTGAGTTCAGTATAGCTTAACTTGACTGTGCTCCACTTGATCCGACCAGCAGTTAATGAATTCCTTTCATAAGGGGGCAGAATTTGGTAACCCCTCTAGTAGTTTTTTTTTTTTTTTTTTTTTTTTTTTTTTTTTTTTTTTTGAGACAGAGTCTCGCTCTGTCGCCCAGGCTGAAGTGCAGTGGCACGATCTCCGCTCACTGCAAGCTCCGCCTCCCGGGTTCACGCCATTCTCCTGCCTCAGCCTCTCCTAGTAGCTGGGACTACAGGCGCCCGCCACCACGCCCGGCTAATTTTTTGTATTTTTAATAGAGACGGGGTTTCACCGTGGTCTCGATCTCCTGACCTCGTGATCCACCCGCCTCGGCCTCCCAAAGTGCTGGGATTACAAGCGTGAGCCACCGCGCCCGGCCTCCCCTCTAGTAGTTTTATATAATAGTGTCTGAAACACCCACTTAGGGGTATTTTTTATTTTACCTTGTGTTGCAGTCTACTATGAAGCCAGAGATTAATGTTTTGCAACTTCAAGGTCTTAAGCAAGCACTTAATTCTGCATAACATAGAGCTTTCTCTGAAGAGGCATAGCCATATAATTCATCAGGGTCTCAGTGTCCTCATTTATAAAAAGAGGTCTAATAAACATTTAATATATATTACATAAACATTTAATTTAAATATTAGCCTGAATGAGTCACACCTTCTCCAGTGGAATCCCCTGAATCTGGAATGTGGGACAATGAGGAGATTATGAAGCTCTTTGGGGGTATCCTTTTTACCCACAAATTCAGTCAAGGTGAAAAAAAATCTCTAACTGGAATTTCAGATGGGGAAGTGACAGCTAAAGTGGTGAACTAGACAGAAAAACCACTGGGTTTTCATCTCAAATTAGAGCCTGAGGATAAGAATAGCTTTTGCAGCAACACTCACCTGGGCAAAATTACAAAGGACATTAGTTTCCAGGTCTCAAGCTGCAGTTGGCTATAGTGAGTCTTCCCTCAAGGCTTGCATACCTTCCTCTGATAAAAATCTATGAACTCCCCAGGGAAGCCAGAGATTTCCTTGTTATATCTGCCTCTAATTGGGGTTCAGCCTCTTAGTCCATTTGTTGCCTTGAAGGAATACCTGAGGCTTGGTGATTTGTAAAGAAAAGAGGTTTATTTGGATCATGGTTCTGCAGGCTGTACAAGGAGCATAGTGTCAGTATCTGCTTCTGGTGTGGGCCTCAGGCTGCTTCCACTCATGGTGGAAGGTAAAGATGAGCTGGCTTGTGCAGAGAGCAGATGGTGAGAGAGAAGGCAAGAGAGACGGGAGGGAGATGTCAGGATCTTTATAACAACTCTCTCTCATGAGAACTAACAGAGCAGTAACTCACTCATTACTGTGAGGATGGCACCAAGACATTCATGAGGAATCTGCCCCTATTACCCAAACACTTCCTATTAGGCTCACTTCTAATATTGAGTATTGAATTTCAACATGAGGTTTGGAGGGTCAAATATCAAAACTATAGCAGGACCTGTGCTACTTACTAACCCTGTGGCATCAGTTGTTCAGTCTGCAAAATACAGCAACATATAGCTGACACCTATCTTCCTCAAAGAGTTATGGTGAGTTTTAACCATAGCTATCTGTGAGGGAGAAAAGCAGTAACTTAGAGAACAAAGTGGGCAATGAAAAGAAGCACTTCCTGGGATCTTAGCATTGAAAGGGAAGGATATAAGACTGATTATTCTCTAGACCAGACAAAGGACCAGAGCAGCAGAAAGGAAATCGCTTCTAATATTGGATAATTAAGGAAGAAAAATAAAGCTTGCCTATATTGTGTTGCTTGTTTGATTATGGAAATGAAAATATCATTTTTACTAAGGTGGCTCTCTACCTGAAGCAGTGGCTCTCAAGTTTGGTTGCTCCTCAGAGTCATTTCATTGAGCCCAATCCCACACTTACTGAGAATATCTGGGACCTCCACTTCTGGCTAAGATGGAATAACAGATCATGTTACTCTCCCATTTAAAATAGCCAAAAAATGGACAAAGTATATAAAACAATGTTCTACAAGGCACTTGACATAGAAAAAAAAGGAAGACAATAATCTTTGAGACATAGGAAAAACATTAGGTAAGCATTGATTATCCCAAGCTTACTACCTGAGAAACCTGAGAAAGCTTCTAGGCTCTGGTGCAGAGTGGAGCCTAGTGGACTGCTTGAGCTGGAAGGAGAAAGCAGAGTCTGGTGAGATTAAGCTGGTAGAATTCTAAGGACAGAATACCGGAGAGAAAGAGCTACAAAGAGAGAGAATGAAAGTGTGAGCACTTTGGATATGTGCAAATATACCCCTTGAATATTCAACTGAATATTGAAAATATATATGTATAAGAAAACTACCTAAGACTGGGTTGGGGGAACTGTCTAAAAGAACCAGAAGTGACAGCATCCGGCATCCACATAGGGCCAAAAATAGTGCCTATTCTTAATACCTAGAATGGAAGACCTCAAGATTCAAAGGTCAATGGGTAGGTCAAACAGGTTGTTGCTTCAGTGGTATGGAATAATTAGCCCTATACTGATAACTGTTCCAATCCTGCCTAACAAAACTTAAAATCAGACAGAAAAAAATTAAACTGTTTCCAAGTAACTTAACTATATTCCAGAGTATATAAGCCCAAGAGTATTTGTAGAAATACAAAAATACCCAGCAGTCAACAAGATAAAATTCAAATGTTTGGCATTCAACAACAAAAATAAATTACTGGCCATAAAAGGAAGCAAGAAAATATAACTCATAATGAGGAGATAAGTCAAATAATTGAAAATGACCCAGAATTGACACAGATGCTAGAGTTAGCAGACAAGGACATGAAACCACCAGTTATTATGGCTGTATTCTATATAAATCAAAAAGTAACTAGAGATATTGCTATGAAAAAAGCTTAAAGAAAACTTCTAGAGAAGAAAATGACAATGTTTGACATAAGAACACACTAGTTGGAAATAGCAGATTAGAGATGGCAAAAGAAAAGATCAGTAAACTATAAAGACAGAGCAACAAAAACTATTCAAAATGAAACATACAGGAAAAAAAGAATTAAAAATAAAACAGCAATGAGATAAGGGACACCTTCAAGCAGCTTAATATTTTTAAAACTAGAATACCCAGAGAGAGAGACAGAGACAGAGAGGGAGGAGTGGTGAGAAAAAAATGTTATAATAAGTGTTTACAGAACAAAATGACTGAAATGTTCCCAAATTTGAGGAATACAATAAGACACAGATCCAAGGAAGTCAACAAAGGATCCTTCAGGAGGGTGGCCAGAGGCACAAAAAAA
Organism: Symphalangus syndactylus; assembly: GCF_028878055.3. Taxonomy (NCBI): domain Eukaryota; kingdom Metazoa; phylum Chordata; class Mammalia; order Primates; family Hylobatidae; genus Symphalangus; species Symphalangus syndactylus. Next base: position 40,911,404 of record NC_072434.2, on the reverse strand, counting down.
ATAAAGAAAATTACACCACATTGAATAATAAACCTGCTCAAAACCAATGATAGAGAATCCTAAAGGCAACCAGAGGAATAAAAGACATTAATGGCCGAGGAACAAAGATAAAAAAGAAAACAGACATCTTATTGGAAAGAATGCAAATTGAGAAGACAGTGGTGTCACACTTCAAAATACTAAAAGAAAACAACTATCAACCTAGAATTTTATAATCAGTGAAAATATATTTCAAAAATTAAGGCTAAATATTTTTTCACACTAAAAGAATGTTACAGCTTTTTTTTATACAGCAGATTTGCACTATAATAAATGTTAAAAGAAGTCCTTCAGGGAGAAGGAAAGTAATACCAGATGGAAATATAGGTCTGTAAAAAAGAATTAAGAACAATGGAAATTGTAACTACATAGGTAAATATATATATATATATAAATAATATATATATTATTTAAGTCACTTTTAACAATAATTAGCTGCTTAGACACAAATGATACATTGTGGTATTTAGTTTATTACAGTTTTAAACATCTGTAAAAGTAAAATAGATGACTAAAATAGCATAAAGTTCAGGAGGGAAGTAATACACTATTATAAATTTCTTCTATTATATATGAAGTGAAGGTAGACTCTGATAAGTTAAAGAAGTATACTATTTACCCTAAAACAAATACTAAAATAACAAAGAAGTATAGCTAATAATCCAAAAAATTAGATAAAATGAAATCATAAAATCTATTCAAATATTCCAAAAGGTGCAAATATAGGGGAAAAAGGTGGGGGAAGGGGGATGCATAGGGAACAAATAGAAAACAAATAATATAATAGACCTAAACCTAACCATCTTAATAATCACATTAAATATAAGTGGTCAAAGTGCCCTAACTAGAAGGCAGAGATTATGACATTGGATAAAAAGTAAGACCCAACTGTATGCTGACTACAAGGAATACACTTCAAATATGAGGACACAAACAGCTTAAGAGTAAAATGATGGAAAAAGATTACCACACTCACACTAATCAAAAGAAGGTCAGAGGGACTTGACCTTCTTTTGATTAGTGTGAGTGTGGTAATCATCTATCATCATGGCAGATGGGAAGTAGTACTAGATTGCAGCTCTGACTCAGATGGACAGAGCAGCATGTGGAGGTTCACATTGTGAATTTTAGCTCCTGAACAACTGCAAGAACAAACCAGGGATCCCAAGAGTACCCAAAGACCCTCTGAAGGAAGTGGATTGCTCCTGAATGGCCTGGGAGACACCCCAAATACTGTGAGTGCCCAAACTGCAAAAGTGGGAAAGGGAGATCCTCCACTCTTGAGCACACACCCCTACTAGGGAAACCGAAGGCGTAGTTTGTGGGAGAAGTTTCTGACCTTATCTAGAGCTGAGTCAACTTAGAGAGCCAAGCAAAATACAGTGGCAGAGGAAGCAGTGGGAAAGGCCCTGGGAACTCTTGCAGGGTCCCCAAGCAGGCCATTCCTTCCTGGCACCACAAGGATCCTTCAGGAGGGTGGCCAGAGGCATGGGGAAAATGACACAGGGAGGAGGAAATCTCCAGCTGAACTTTGTAACAATTTCAATGGGGCAAGAAGCCTCTTGGCCAGAACTCAGGAAAGCATGAATCCAACATGCAGACTCCATATGCGGGGGAAGAACCAAAGCCCTTTTCTTTTGCAGCTGAGAGGTAGGTAGCCTGGGGCAAGTTCTCAAGCCCTACTTGCCCACTGCCTAGAAACAGACTTGATGCTGTTGGGGGGGCACAGTGGGAGTGGGACCCGCCCTTTGGATTGCGTGAGAGCTGGGTGATGGCTGTGATTGCTGGCTTTCCCCCACTTCCCTGACAACATGCACGACTCAGCAGAGGCAGTCACAGTCCTCCTAGGTACAAAACTCCATTGGCCTGGGAACCTTACCCCCACCCCCCACAGCAGCCACAGCAAGTCCCACCCAAGGAGTGTCTGAGCTCAGACACACCTATCCCTGCTCTCACCTGATAGCCCTTCCCTACTCACCCTGGTAGCTGAAGACAAAAGGCAATACTCTTGGAGTTCTAGGTCCCTGCCCACCACCAGCTCCTCTCCATACGATTACAGCTGATGCTCTCTGGAAGGTGCCACCGTTTGGCAGGAGGTCAAACAGCACAAAAACAGAACATTAAACCACCAAGCTAAGAACGCTCACAGAGTCCATTTCACCTCTCTGCCACCTCCACTGGAAGAGGTGCTGATATCCATGGCTGAGAGATCCATAGATGGTTCATATCACAGGATTTTGTGCAGACAACCCCCAGTACAAGCTCAGAGCCTGGTAGACTTGGTGGGTGGCTAGAGAGATAACAGAAGAGAGGTAACAATCACTGCAGCTTGGCTTTCAAGAAGCCACATCCATAGGAAAAGGGGGAGAGTACTACATCAAGGGAACACCCCAAGGGACAAAAGAATCTGAATAGCCTTCAGCCATAGACCTTCCCTCGGACAGAGACTATCCAAATGAGAAGGAACTAGAAAACAAACTCTGGTAATATGACAAAACAAGGCTCTTTAGCATTCCCCCCTCAATCACACTAGCTCATCAGCAATGGATCGAAATCAAAAGAAATCCCTGATTTACCTGAAAAAGAATTGAGGAGGTTATTAAGCTAATCAGGGAGATACCAGAGAAAAGCAAAGCCCAATGCAAGGAAATCCAAAAAAATGATACAAGAATTGAAGTGAGAAATATTCAAGGAAATAGATAGCATAAAGAAAAAACAATCAAAACTTCAGGAAACATTGAACACACTTATAGAAATGCAAAATGCCCTCGAAAGTCTCAGTAATAGAATTGAACAAGTAGAAAAAAGAAATTCAGAGCTCAAAGACAAGGTCTTCAAACTAACCCAATCCAATAAAGTCAAAGAAAAAAGAATAAGAAAATATGAACAAACCCTCCAAGTCTGGGATTGTGTTAAACTACCAAACCTAAGAATAATCAGTGTTCCTGGGGAAGAAGTGATATCTAAATGCTTGGAAAATGTATTTGGGGGAATAATTGAGGAAAACTACCCCAGCCTTGCTAGAGACCTAGACACCCAAATACAAGAAACACGAAGATCACCTGGGAAATTCATCACAAAAGATCATCGCCTAGGCACATTGTCATCAGGTTATCTAAAGTTAAGATGAAGGAAAGAATCTTAAGAGCTGTGAGACAAAAGCACCAGGTAACCCATAAAGGAAAACCTATCAGATTAACAGCAGATTTCTCAGCAGAAACCCTACAAGCTAGAAGGGATTGGGGCCCTATCTTCAGCCTACTCAAACAAAACAACTATCAGCCAAGAATTTTTTATCCAGCAAAACTAAGCATCATGCATGAAGGAAAGATTCAGTCTTTTTCAGACAAACAAATGCTGAGAGAATTCTTGCAGTCACCACTACAAAAATTGCTAAAAGGAGCTCTAAATCATGAAAGAAATCCTGGAAAGACATCAAAACAGAACATCTTTAAAGCATAAAGCACACAGGACCTATTAAACAAAAATACAATTTAAAAAGCAAAAACAAAAAACAAAAATGTCAAGGTAGACAGGCAACAAATAGCATGATGATCGGAATGGAACCTCATATCTCAATACTAACATTGAATGTAAATGGCCTAAATGCTCCACTTAAAAGATACAGAACAGCAGAATAGATAAGAACTCACCAACCAACTATCTGCTGTCTTCAGGAGACTCACCTGACACATGAGGACTCACATAAACTTAATGGGGTGGAAAAAGGCATTTCATGCAAATGGACACCAAAAGTGAACAGGGGTGGCTATGCTTATATCAGACAAACAAACTTTAATGCAACAGCAATTTAAAAAGACAAAGAGGGACATTATATAGTGATAAAAGGCCTTGTCCAACAGGAAAATATCACAATCTTAGACATATATACACCTAACACTGGAGGTCTCAAATTTATAAAACAATTACTAATAGACCTAAGAAATGAGATAGACAGCAACACAATAATAGTGGGGGATTTCAATACTCCACTGATAGCACTAGATAGGCCATCAAGACAGAAAGTCAACAAAGAAACAATGGATTTAAACTATACTTGAAACAAATGGACTTAACAGATACCTACAGAACATTTCATCTAACAACTACAGAATACACATTCTATTCAACAGCACATGGAACTTTCTCCAAGACAGACCATACAATAGGCCACAAAACAAGCCTCAATAAATTTAAGAAAATTGAAATTATATCAAGCATGCTCTCAGACAACAGTAGAATAAAACTGGAAATCAACTGCAAAAGGAACCCTCAAAACCATGCAAATACATGGAAATTAAATAACCTGCTCCTGAATGATCATTGGGCCAAATTTCCATCAAGGTGGAAATTTAAAATTTCTTCAAACTGAATGACAATAATGAGACAACCTATCAAATCCTCTGGGATACAGCAAAGGTGGTGCTAAGAGGAAAGTTCATAGCCATAAACACCTACATTAAAAAGGCTGAAAGAGCACATACTGGCATTTTAAAGTCACAGCTCAAGGAACTAGAGAAACAAGAATAAACCAAACCAAAACCCAGCAGAAGAATGGAAATAACAAAGATCAGAGCAGAACTAAATAAAAGTGAAACAAAAAAATACAAAATATAAATGAAACAAAATCTTGTTCTTTGAAAAGATAAAAAAAAAATTGATAGACCATTAGTGAGATTAGCCAAGAAAAGAAGAGAGAAGATCCAAATAAGCTATATTAGAAACAAAATGGGAGATTCACAACTGATACCACAGAATTACAAAAGATCATTCAAGGCTACTATGAACACCTTTACATGCATAAACTAGAAAACCTAGAGGAGATGAATAAATTCCTGGAAATATACAACCCTCCTGGCTTACATCAGGAAGAAATAGATACTCTGAGCAGACCAATAGCAAGCAGTGAGATTGAAATGGTCATTTAAAAATTACCAACAAATAAAAGTCCAGGTCCAGATAGATTCATAGCAGAATTCTACCAGACATTCAAATAATAATTGGTACCAATCTTTTGACACTATTCCACAAGGTAGAGAAAGAGGGAACCCTCCCTAATTCATTCTATGAAGCCGGCATCACCCTAATACCCAAACCAGGAAAGAACATAACCAAAAAAGAAAACTGCAGACCAATATCCTTGATGAACATAGATGCTGAAATCCTTAACAAAATACTAGCTAACTGAATCCAACAGCATATCAAAACGATAATGCGCCATGATCAAGTGGGTTTCATACCAGGGACGCAGGAATGCTTTAACATATGCAAATCAATAAATGTGATATACCACATAAACTGAATTAAAAACAAAAAAAACACATGATTATATCAATAGATGTAGAAAAAGCATTCAAAAAAATCCATCATCCTTTTATGATTAAAACTCTCAGCAAAATAAGCATACAATGGACATACCTCAATGAAATAAAAGCCATCTATGACAAACCCACAGCCAACATAATACTGAATGGGGAAAAGTTGAAAGCATTCCCTCTGAGAACTGGAATGAGAAAAGGATACCCACTCTCACCACTCCTCTTCAACATAGTACTAGAAGTCCTAGTCAGAGCAATCAGACAAGAGAAAGAAATAAAGGGCATCCAAATCGGTAAAGAGGAAGTCAAACTGTCCCTCCCTGTTTGCTGATGATATGATCGTTTACCTTAAAAACCCTAAAGACTCCTCAATAAAGCTCCTAGAACTGATACATGAATTCAGCAAAGTTTCTGGATACAAGATTAATGTACACAAATCAGCAGCTCTTCTATATGCCATCAGTGGCCAAGTAGAGAATCAAATCAAGAACTCAACCCCTTTCACAACAGTTTCAAAAATAATAAAATACCTAGGAATATACCTAACCAAGGAGGTGAAAGACCTCTACAAGGAAAACTACAAAACACTGCTGAAGGAAATCATAGATGACGGAAACAAATGGAAATACATCCCATGCTCATGGATGGGTAGAATCAATATTGTGAAAATGATCATACTGCCAAAAGCAATGTACAAATTCAACCCAATCCACATCAAAATACCACTACCATTCTTTACAGAATTGGAAAAAACAATTCTAAAATTCATATGGAACCAAAAAAGAGCCCACATAGCCAAAGCAAGACTAAGCAAAAAGAACAAATCTGAAGGCATCACACCACCTGATTTCAAACTATACTATAAGGCCACAGTCACCAAAACAGCATGACCCTGGTATAAAAATAGGCACACAGACCAATGGAACAGAATAGAGAACCCAGAAATAAAGGCAAATGCTTACAGCCAACTGGTCTTTGACAAAGCAAACAAAAACATAAAGTGGGGAAAGGACACCCTTTTTAACAAATGGTGCTGGGATAATTGGCTAGCCACATGTAGGAGAATGAAACTGAATCATCATCTCTCACCTTATACAAAAATCAGTTCAAGATGGATCAAGCACTTAAATCTAAGACCTGAAACTATAAAAATTCTAGAGTATAACATTGGAAAACCCTTCTAGGCATTGGCTTAGGCAAGGATTTCATGACTAAGGACCCAAAAGCAAATGCAATAAAAACAAAGATAAATAGCTGGGACTTAATTAAACTAAAGAGCTTTTGCACTGCAAAAGAACAGCCAGCAGAGTAAACAGACAACCCACAGAGTGGGAGAAAATCTTCACAATCTATACATCTGACAAAGGACTAATATCCAGAATCTACAAGACACTCAAATTAGTAACAAAAAACAAACAATCCCACTAAAAAGTAGGCTAAGGGCATGAATAGACAAGTCTCAAAAGAAGACATACAAATGGTCAACAAACATGAAAAAATGCTCAACATCACTAATAATCAGGAAAATGCAAATCAAAACCACAATGTGGTACCACTTTACTCCCGCAAGAATGGCCAAAATAAAAACATCAAAAAACGGTAGATGTTGGCGTTAATGCAGTGATCAAGGAACACTTCTACACTGCTAGTGTGAATGTAAACTAGTACAACCACTGTGGAAAACAGTGTGGAGATTCCTTAAAGAGCTAAAAGCAGAACTAACATTTGATCCAGCAATCCCACTACTGGGTATCTGTTCAGAGGAAAATAAGTCATTATACCAGAAAGGTACTTGCACATGCATGTTTATAGCAGCACAATTCGCAATTGCAAAATCATGGAACCAACCCAAATGCCCAGCAAATGAGTGGATAAAGAAACTGTAACATACATATATATATATATATATATATATATATATATATATATGATGGAATATTAACTCTGCCATAAAAAGAAACAAATTAACAGCATTCACAGTGACTTGAATGAGATTGGAGACTATTATTTTAAGTGAAGTAACTCGGGAATGGAAAACCAAACATCGTATGTTCTCACTGATATGTGGGAACTAAGCTATGGGGATGCAAAGGCATAAGAATGATACAATTGACTTTGGAGACTTGGGGGAAATGGTAGGAGGGGGGTGAGGGATAAAAGATTACAAATTGGGTGCAGTGTATACCGCTCAGATGATGGATGCACCAAAATCTCACAAACCACCACTAAATAACTTACTCATATAATCAAGCTCCACCTGTACCCCAGTAATCTATGGAAAAAGAACAAATACAAGAAGGTTGGAGGGACTGTTTTAATATCATAACAAGAATATTAACAGAGATAAAGAAGATCACTTTTTAAATTTAAAGTTCAGGGGTATATATGCAAGTTTCTTATACAGGTAAACTTGTGTCGTGGGGGTTTGTTGTACATATTATTTCATTACCCAAGTATTAAGCCTAACACCCATTACTTATATTTTCTGATCCTCTCCCTCCTCCCACACTCCACCCTCAGGCCCAGTGTCTGTTGTTCCACTCTATGTGTCCATGTGTTCATTGTTCCATTCTATGTGTCTATGTGTTCTCGTCATTTAGCTTCCACTTAAAGTGAAAACATGTGGTATTTGGTTTTCTGTTCCTGCATTAGTATGCTTAGAATAATGGCCTTCAGCTTCATCCATGTTGCTGAAAAGGACATGATCTTGTTCTTTTTGGCAGCATAGTATTCCATGGTGTATATGTACCATATTTTCTTTATCCCATCTACCATTGATGGGTATTTAGGTTGGTTCCATGTCTTTGCCACTGTTAATACTGCTGCAATGAACATATATGTGCATGTGTCTTTATAATAATTTATATTCCTTTGGGTATATAACCAGTAATGGGATTACTAGATAGAATGGAATTTCTGTTTTTAAATATTTGAGGAATCACCACACTGTCTTCAACAATAGTTGAATGAATTTACACTCCCATCAACAGGGTACACCATTCCTTTTTCTCTGCAACCTCACAGGCATCTGTCATTTTTTGACTTTTTAGTAATAGCCATTCTTACAATCATATGAAGAAAAACTTTTCTTCATATGATTGTTAGCTATTCCTATTAAACTACCATTGACATTCTTCACAGAACCAAAAAAACAAACAAACACTATTTTAAAATGTATATGGAACCAAAAAAGAGCCCAAATAGCCACGGAAATTCTAAGCAAAAAGAACAAAGCTAGAGGCATCATGTTACCTAACTTTAAACTATACTACAGTGCTACAGTAAACAAAACAGCATGGTAGTGGTACAAAAACAGTGGAACAGAATAGAGAATCCATAGACCAGTGGAACAGAATAGAGAATCCAGAAATAAGGCACACACCTACAACTATCTGATCTTCAACAAACCTGACAAAAACAAGCAATGGGAAAAAATTCCCTATTAAATAAATGGTGCTGGGATAACTGGCTAGCCTTATGTAGAAGATTGAAACTGGACTCCTTCCCTACACCATATACAAAAATTAATTCAAGATGAATTAAGACTTAAATGTAAAACCCGCAACTATAAATGCCCTCAAAGACAATCTAGGCAATACCTAGGCATAACAATGGACAAAGATTTCATGACAAAGCCACCAAAGCTATTGCAGCAAAAGGAAAAATGGGTATATGGGATCTAATTAAACTAAAGAGTTTCTGCATAGCATAGGAAACTAGCAACAGAGTGAACAGACAACCTACAGAATGGGAGAAAAATGTTGTAAACTATGTATCTGACAAAGGTCTAATATCCACCATCTATAAGGAACTTAAATTTACAAGAAAAAAAAAAAAAACATTTAAACGTGGGAAAAGGGTGGAGGGGGAAATGGCAGATAGGAGACAGGACTAACTTGCAGCTCCCACTCAGATGGACAGAACAGCATGTGAAGACTCACATTGTGAACTTTTACTCCAATAACTACCACAGAAACATACTAGGAAAACCAAGAAAATCCACAGGCCCTTTGAAGGAGGTGAGCTGCTGCTGCAGGCTCCATGGGACAGCCAAGGAACTGTGAGTCTGCTTGGTTTCTCAGCTAGGAGGCTTGTAGCCTGGGGCAAGTTCCCAGCCCTGCTCACCGTCTTCCTAGAAATAAACTTGGTGCTGTTGTGGGGACATGATGGGAGTGAGATGGGCCTTTTGCACAGCAGGCTGCATGCGAGCTAGGTGAAGCCTGTGGCTGCTGGCTTTTCCCCACTTCCCTGGTGACCTGTGTGACACAGCAGACACAACCATAATTCCCCATAACTCCATTGGCCTGGGTACCACATCTCCATCTGCCATAGCAGCTGCAGCAAGCCCTGCCCAAGGAAAGTCTGAGCTCGGTCATTATTCAAAAACGATACCTGCACATGCATGTTTACAGCAGTACAATTCACAAATGCAAAAATATGCAACCAGCCCTAATGCCCATCAAGCAACAAGTGTGTGTGTGTATATATATATATGTTTATGTGTGTATATGTGTATATATATACCTATATATACACAAACATATTTGCAAACACACACACATATTTACATATAGACACACACACCATGGAATACTAGTCAGGCATAAAAAGAAACAAAACAATGGCATTCACAGCAACCTGGGTGGAACTGGAGACCATTATTCTAAGTGAAGTAACTCAGGAATGGAAAACCAAAGATCACATGTTTCTCATTCATAAGTGAGAGCTAAGCTATGAGGATACAAAGGCATAAGAATGACACAGTGGACTTTGGGGGCTTGGGAAAGGGTGGGATGGGGGTGAGGGATAAAAGACTACAAATCGGGTACAGTGTACACTGCTCAGGTTACAGGTGCACCCAAATCTCAGAAATCACAACTAAAGAACCTGTTCATGTAAACAAACACCACCTCTTTCCCAGAAACCTATTGACATTTAATAAAAAAGGGGGAAAACAACATGAAGAGACACTTTTAAAAGGAAGACATACATGCAGCCAACAATAAAAAGAACATTTAAACATAATACAAGGGTCAGTTCAACATAACAATTCTAAATGTTTATGAATCTTATAACAAATTCAAATAATAAAACAAAAACTGACCAAACTTCAAGGAGAAAGACAAGTCCATAATTGCAGCAATAGCTTCCAATACTGTATCTCAAAACTTGATAGAATATGAATACATAGGCCAGGCACGGTGGCTTATGCCTCTAATCCCAGCACATTGGGAGGCCAGGGCGGGCAGATCACTTGGGGTCAGGAGCTCAAGAACAGCCTGGCCAACATGCTGAAATCCCGTCTCTACTAAAAATACAAAAAAATTATCCAGGCGTGGTGGTGTGGGCCTGTAGTCCCAGCTACCTGGGAGGCTGAGGCAGGAGAATCACCTGAACCCAGGAGGCAGAGGTTGCAGTAACCTGAGATTGCACCACTGCACTCTAGCCTGGGTGACAGTGAGATCCCATCTCAGACAAACAAACAAAAAACCCATAAAAATCAGTAAGAATATAGAAGACTTGACTATCAACCAACTTGAATGAATTTGTATGTATAGAATACTCCTGCTGACAATATCAGAGTAAATATTCCCTTCAAATACATGAGGAATATTTACCAAGATAGACTACACCTTGGCTCATAGAGCAAGTCTCAGTATACTTGAAATGAAAAAAATCATACAAAGCATGTTCTCATGTTCTCTGACCACATTGCAATTAAATACAAAATCAAGAACAGAAAGATACCTGGAAAATGTCCAAATATTTGGAAACAAAAATGAGTTTCTAAATAAACCCATGGGACAAAGAAGATGTCTAAAGGGAAAATAGAAATTATTTTGAACTGAATGAAAATAACATAACAGATCAAAATATTTAAGATCCTACTAAAGAATAGGGAAAATTAAATGCATATATTAGAAAAGTCTCACGTCAATGACCTGATCTCGCATCAATGACCTGAGATGTATCTCGCATCAATGACTTGAGATTCCATCTTAAGAAGCTAGAAAAAGAACAAACTAAATCCAAAGTAAGCATAAGATAAAAATAAATAAATATTACAGTGGCTATTAACAAAATAAAAAACAGGATTCCTTTCCAAGATGGCTGAATAGTAACAGCTGCAGTCTACAGCTCCCAGCATTATTGAAGCAGAAGATGGGTGATTTCTGCATTTCCACCTGAGGTACCTGGTTCATCTCATTGGGACCGGTTGGACAGTGGATATAGCCCACGGAAGGAAAGCCAAAGCAGGGCGGGGCATCGCCTCACCTGGGAAGTGCAAGGGGTCAGGGGATTTCCCTTTCCTAGCCAAGGGAAGCCGTCACAGACAGTACCTGGAAAAACAGGACACTCCTGCCCAAATACTGTGCTTTTCCAATTTTCCAACAGTCTTAACGAATGGCACACCAGGAGATTATATCCCGTGCCTTGCTCAGTGGGTCCCACACCCATGGGGCCTTGCTCACTGCTAGCACAGCAGTCTGAGATTGACCTGCCAGGCAGCAGCCTGGCAGGGGGAGGGGCATCCACCATTGTTGAGGCTTGAATAGGTAAACAAAGCAGCCGAGGAAGCTCAAACTGGGTGGAGCCCACCACAGCTCAGCGAGGCCTGCTGCATCTGCAGACTCCACCTCTGGAGGCAGGGCACAGCTGAACAAAAGGCAGCAGAAAATTCTGCAGACTTAAACATTTCTGTCTGACAGCTCTGAAGACAGCAGTGGTTCTCCCAGCACAGTGTTTGAGCTTGGAGAAGGGACAAACTGCCTCCTCAAGTGGGTCCCTGACCCCCATGTAGCCTAACTGGAAGATACTTCCCAGTAGGGGCTGGCTGACACCTTATACAGGTGGGTGCCCCTCTGGGATGAAGCTTCCAGAGGACGGATCAGTCAGCAATATTTGCTGTTCTGCAGCCTTTGCTGATGATGCCCAGGCAAACAGCATCTGGAGTGGACCTCCAGCAAACTCCAACAGACCTGCAGCTGAAGGACCTGACTGTTAGAAGGAAAACTAACAAACAAGAATAGCATCAACATCAAAAAGAGGACATCTACACCAAAACCCCATTTATAGATTACCAACATCAAAGACTGAAGGTAGATAAAACCACAAAGATGGGGAGAAACCAGAGCAGAAAAGCTGAAAATCCTAAAAACCGAGCGCCTCTTCTCCTCCAAAGGATTGTAGCCCCTCGCCAGCAGTGGAACAAAGTTGGTTGGAGAATGACTTTGAAAAGCTGACAGAATTAGGCTTGAGAAGGTCAGTAATAACAAACAGAAGGATGTTCAAACCCCAAACCCATAGCAACGAAGCTAAACACCTTGAAAAAAATTAGATGAATGGCTAACTAGAATAAACAGTGTAGAGAAGACCTTAAATGACTTGATGGAGCTGAAAACCATGGCATGAGAACTTCGTGACGCATGCACAAGCTTCAATAGCCAATTTGATTAAGTGGAAGAAAGGTTATCAGTGATTGAAGATCAAATTAATGAAATAAAGTGAGAAGAGAAATTTAGAGAAAAAAGAGTAAAAAGAAATGAGCAAAGCCTCCAAGAAATATGGGACTATGTGAAAAGACCAAACCTACATTTGATTGGTGTACCTGAAAGTGACAGAGAGAATGGAACCAAGTTGGGAAACACTCTTCAGGATATTATTCAGGAGAACTTCCCCAACCTAGCAAGGCAGGCCAACATTCAGATTCAGGAAATACAGAGAACACCACAAAGATACTCCTCGAGAAGAGCAACCCCAAGACACATAATTGTCAGATTCACCATGGTTGAAATGAAGGAAAAAATGTTAAGGGCAGCCAGACAGAAAGGTCGGGGTTACCCACAAAGGGAAGCCCATCAGACTAATAGCAGATCCCTCAGCAGAAACTCTATAAGCCAGAAGAGAGTGAGGGGCCAATATTCAACATTCTTAAAGAAAAGAATTTTCAACCCAGAACTTCATATCCAGCCAAACTAAGCTTCATAAGTGAAGGAGAAATAAAATCCTTTACAGACAAGCAAATGCTGAGAGATTTTGTCACTACCAGGCCTGCCTTACAAGAGCTCCTAAAGGAAACACTAAACATGGAAAGGAAAACCCATACCAGCCACTGCAAAAACATGCCAAATTGTAAAGACCATTGATGCTAGGAAGAAACTGCGTCAACTAATGGGCAAAATAACCAACTAACATCATAATGAGAGGATCAAATTCACACATAACAATATTAACCTTAAATGTAAATGGGCTAAATGCCCCAGTTAAAAGACACAGACTGGCAAATTGGATCAAGAGTCAAGACCCATCAGTATGCTATATTCAGGAGACCCATCTCATGTGCAAAGACACACATAGGCTCAAAATAAAGGATGGAGGAAGATCTACCAAGCAAATGGAAAGCAAAAAAGAGCAGGGATTGCAATCCTAGTCTCTGATAAAACGGACTTTAAACCAACAAAGGTCAAAAGAGACAAAGAAGGCCATTACATTATGGTAAAGGGATCAATTCAAAAAGAAAAGCTAACTATCCTACGTACATATGCACCCCAAACAGGAGCATCCAGATTCATAATGCAAGTCCTTAGAGACATACAAAGAGACTTAGACTCCCACACAATAATAATGGGAGACTTTAACAAGCCATCGTCAATATTAGACAGATCAATAAGACAGAAGGTTAACAAAGATATCCAGGACTTGAACTCAGCTCTGCAACAAGCAGACTTAATAGACATCTACAGAACTCTCCACCCCAAATCAACAGAATATACATTCTTTTCAGCACCACATCACACTTATTCTAAAACTGACCACATAATTGGAAGTAAAGCACTCCTCAGCAAATGTAAAAGAACATAAATCACAACAAAGTGTCTCTCAGACCGCAGTGCAATCAAATTAGAACTAAAGATTAAGAAACTCATTAAAAACCACACAACAACATGGAAACTGAACAACCTGCTCCTGAATGGCTACAGGGTACATAACGAAATGAAGGCAGAAATAAGGATGTTCTTTGAAACCAATGAGAACAAAGACACAATGTACCAGAGTCTCTGGGACACATTTAAAGCAGTGTGTAGAGGGAAATTTATACTATGAAATGCCCACAAGAGAAAGCAGGAAAGATCTAAAATCGACACCCTAACATCACAATTATAAGAACTAGAGAAGCAAGAGCAAACACATTCAAAAGCTAGCAGAAGGCAAGAAATAACTAAAATCAGAGCAGAACTGAAGGATATAGAGACACAAAAAAAACCCTCCAAAAACATCAATGAATCCAGGAGCTGGTTTTTTGAAAAGATCAACAAAATTGATAGACTGCCAGCAAGACTAATAAAGAAGAAAAGAGAGAAGAGTCAAATAGATGCAATAAAAATCATAAAGGGGATATCACCACCAATCCCACAGAAATACGAACTACCATCAGAGAATACTACAAACAACTCTATGCAAATAAACTAGAAAATCTAGAAGCAATGGACAAATTCATGGACACATACACCCGCCCAAGACTAAACCAGGAAGAAGTTGAATCTCTGAGTAGACCAATAACAGGCTCTGAAATTGAAGCAATAATTAATCACCTATCAACCAAAAAAAGTCCAGGACCAGACGGATTCACAGCTGAATTCTACCAGAGGTACAAAGAGGAGCTGGTACCATTCCTTCTGAAACTATTCCAATTAATAGAAAAAGAGGGAATCCTCCCTAACTCATTTTATAAGGCCAGCATCATCCCGACACCAAAGCCTGGCAGAGACAACAAAAAAAGAGAATTTTAGACCAATATCCCTCATTAACATCATTGCGAAAATCCTCAATAAAATACTGAAAAACCAAATCCAACAGCACATCAAAAAGCTTATCTACCACAATCAAGTTGGCTTCATCCCCGGGATGCAAGGCTGGATTAACATATGCAAATTAATAAACATAATCCATCACATAAACAGAACCAATGACATAAACCACATGATTATCTCAATAAATGCAGAAATGGCCTTCAACAAAATTCAACAGCCCTTCATGCTAAAAACTCTCAATAAATTAGGTATTGATGGAATGTATCTCAAAATAATAAGAGCTATTTATGAGAAATCCACAGCCAATATAATACTGAATAGGCAAAAACTGGAAGCATTCCCTTTGACAACTGGCACAAGACAGGGATGCCTTCTCTCACCACTCCTATTCAACGTAGTGTTGGAAGTTCTGGCCAGGGCAATCAGAAAAGAGAAAGAAATAAACAGTATTCAATTAAGAAAAGAGGAAGTCAAATTGTCCCTGTTTGCAGATGACATGATTGTATATTTCGAAAACTCCATCATCTCAGCCCAAAATCTCCTTAAGCTGATAAGCAACTTCAGCAAAGTCTCAGGATACAAAATTAGTTTGCAAAAATCACAAGAATTCCTATACACCAATAACAGACAAACAGGCAAATCATGAGTGAACTCTCATTCACAATTGCTTCAAAGAGAATAAAATACCTAGGAATCCAACTTACAAGGGATGTGAAGGACCTCTTCAAGGAGAACTACAAACCACTGCTCAACAAAATAAAAGAGGATACAAACAAATGGAAAAACATTCCATGCTCATGGATAGGAAGAATCAATATTGTGAAAATGGCCATACTGCCCAAGGTAATTTATAGATTCAATGCCATCCCCATCAAGCTACCAATGACTTTCTTCACAGAATTGGAAAAAACTACTTTAAAGTTCATATGGAACCAAAAAGAGCCCACATTGCCAAGACAATCCTAAGGAAAAAGAACAAAGCTAGAGGCATCACGCTACCTGACTTCAAACTATACTACAAGGCTACAGTAACCACAACAGCATGGTACTGGTAATAAAACAGAGATCTAGACCAATGGAGCAGAACAGAGTCCTCAGAAATAACACCACACATCTAAAACCATCTGATCTTTGACAAACCTGACAAAAAAAAGAAATGGGGAAAGGATTCCCTATTGAATAAATGGTGCTGGGAAAACTGGCTAGCCATATGTAGAAAGCTGAAACTGGATCCCTTCCTTACACCTTATACAAAAATTAATTCAAGATGGATTAAAGACTTACATATTAGATCTAAAACCATTAAAATCCTACAAGAAAACCTAGGCAATACCATTCAGGACATAGGCATGGGCAAGGACTTCATAACTAAAACACCAAAAGCAATGGCAACAAAAGCCAAAAGAGATGAATGGGATCTAATTAAACTAAAGAGCTTCTGCACAGCAAAAGAAACTATCATCGGAGTGAATAGGCAACCTACAGAATGGGAGAAAATTTTTGAAATCTCCCCATCTGACAAAGGGCTAATATCCAGAATCTACAAAGAACTTAAACAAATTTACAAGGAAAAAAACAAACAACCCCCATCAAAAAGTGGGATATAAACAGACACTTCTCAAAAGAAGACATTTACGCAGCCAAAAAACACATGAAAAAATGCTCATCATCAGTTGTCATCAGAGAAATGCAAATCAAAACCACAAAGAGATACCATCTCACACCAGTTAGAATGGCGATCACTAAAAAGTCAGGAAACAATAGATGCTGGAGAAGATGTGGAGAAATAGGCTTTTACACTGTTGATGAGAGTGTAAACTAGTTAAACCATTGTGGAAGACAGTATGGCGGTTCCTCAAGGATCTAGAACTAGAAATACCATTTAACCCAGCAATCTCATTACTGGGTATACACCCAAAGGCCCTATAAATCATGCTCCTATAAAGACACATGCACACATAAGTTTATTGGAGCACTAGTCACAATAGCAAAGACTTGGAACCAACTCAAATGTCCATCAATGATATACTGGATAAAGAAAATGTGGCACATATACACCATGGAATACTATGCAGTCATAAAAAAGGATGAGTTCATGTCCTTTGCAGGGACATGGATGCAGCTGGAAACCATCATTCAGAACAAACTATCACAAGGACAGAAAACCAAACACTGCATGTTCTCACTCATAGTTGGGAATTGAACAATGAGAACACTTGGACACAGGGTGGGGAACATCACACTACAGGATCTGTCATGGGATGGGGGGCTTTGGGATGGACAGCATTAGGAGAAATACCTAATGTAAATGACAAGTTAATGGGTGCAGCAAACCAACATGGCACACATATACCTATGTAACAAACCTGCATGTTGTGCACATGTACCCTAGAACTTAAAGTATAATAAAAATAAATAAATAAATAAAATCAAAAACGAAAAAAGGAAAAATCAAAATAGAAAGCTGGTTCTTTGAGGATATTAATAAAATTGATAAGCTTTCAGCAAGACTGATAAGGAAAAAAGAAAAACACTCAAAACACCAATAATAAAAATGAGAGAAAATACAGCACCACAAATCTTTCAGATATCAAAAGGATAGTAAAAAGATATTATGAGCAACTTTATGCCAATAAATTCCATAACTTAGATGAAATAGACAAACTCCTTGAAATACACAAACTACCAAAAACTCACTCAAGAGGAGAATCGTTTGAACCCAGGAGGCAGAGGCTGCAGTGAGTCGAGATTGCACCACTGCACTCCAGTCTGGGAGACAGATTGAGGAAAAAAAAAAAAAAGGTTGGGGCCAAGATGGGCAAACAGAAACAGCTCCAGGCTGCAGCTCCTAATAAGACCAATGCTGAAGGCAGGTGATTTCTGCATTTCCAACTGAGGTACCCAGTTCATCTCATTGGGAATGGTTAGGCAGTGGTTGTAACCCACAGAAGGCAAGCAACAGCAGAGTGGGGCATCACTTCACCTGCGAAGTGCACGGAGCCAGGGGGACCTCCCTCCCCCAACCAAGAGAATTCATGTGGGACTGTGCTACCCTGCCCGGATACACACTTTTCCCATGGTTTTTGGAATCTGTAGATCAGGAGATTTCCTTGTGTGCCTACACCATCAGGGCTCCAGGTTTCAAGCACAAAACTGGGTGGCTGTTTGGGCAGACACTGAGCTAGCTGCAGGAGTTTTTTGTTTTGTTTTTTTTTGTACCCCAGTGGTGCCTGGAACCCCAGCGACAGAACCGTTCACTCCCATGAAAACGGGGACGAAGCCAGGGAGCCAAGTGGTCTTGCTCAGTGGGTCCTACTCCCATGGAGCTCAGCAAGCTAAGAACCACTGGCTTGAAATTCTCACTGCCAGCACAGCAGTCTGAAGTTGACATGGGACAAGCCAGCTTGGAGGCAGGAGAAGCACCCACCGTTCCTGAAGCTTTAGTAGGTGGTTTTCCCCTGACAGTGCTGAGGCTGGGAGGTGTGGACTGGGCAGAATTCACCACAGCATGGCAAAGCAGCTGTGGCCAGACTGCTTCTGTGGATTCCTCCTCACTGGGCAGGGCATCTCTGAAGAAAAGGTAACAGCCCCAGTCAAGGGCTTATAGATTAACTTCCATCTCCCTGGGATGGAGCACGTGGGGGAAGGGGTGGCTGTGAGCACATCAGCAGCAGATTTAATCTCTCCCATTGGCCTGCTCTGAAGAGAGCAGCTGATCCTGACAAGAAGGATTCTCCCAGCCCAGCACACCAGCTCTGCTAAGGGACAGACTGCTTCCTCAAGTGGGTCCCTGACTGGGAGAGATCTCCAAATAGGGGTTGACAGACACTTCATACAGGAGAGCTCTGGCTGGAATCAGGCCAGTGCTCCAGAGGAAGGAGCAGGCATAGTCTTTGCTGTTTTGCAGCCTCCACTGGTGATACCCAGATGAACAGCATCTGGAGTGGACCTCCAGCAAACTGCAGCAGACCTGCAGAAGAGGGGCCTGTTAGAAGAAAAACTAAAAAACAGAATGCAACAACACTGAAATCAACAAAAGGGACCCCTGCACAGAAACCCCATCCAAAGGTCATCAGATTCAAAGATCAAAGGTAGATAAATCCACGAAAATGAAAAAAAAAAGGTGCAAAAATGCTGAAAATTCCAAAAACCAGAATGCCTCTTCTCCAAATGATCACAACTCCTCTCCAGCAGGGCACAAAACTGGACAGAGAATGAGACTGATGAATTTGCAGAAGTAGGCTCCAGGAGGTGGGCAATAACAAACTCCTCTGAGCTAAAGAAGCATGTTCCAACCCAATGGAAGGAAGCTAAGAACCTTGATATAAGGTTACAGGAACGGCTCACTAGAATAACCAGTTTAGAGAGGAACATAAATGACCTGATGGAGTTGAAAAACACAGCATGATAACTTCGTGAAGCATAAACAAGTATCAATAGTTGAATCGATCAAGCAGAAGAAAGAATAACAGATTGAAGATCAGTTCACTGAAATAAGTCATGAAGACAAGATTAGAGAAAAAAGAATGAAAAGGAACAAACAAAGCCTCCAAGAAATATGGGACTATGTGAAAAGACCAAACCTACATTTGATTGGTGTACCTGAAAGTGATGGGGAGAATGGAACCAAGTTGGAAAACACACTTCAGCATATTATCCAGGAAAATTTCCCCAACCTAGCAAGACAGGCCAATATTCAAATTCAGAAAATACAGAGAACACCACTAAGATACTCCTCAAGAACAACAACCCCAAGACACAACAACCCCAAGACAAGTAATAGTCAAATTCTCCAAGGTTGAAACGAAGAAAAAAATGTTAAGGGCAGTCAGAGAGAAAGGTCAGGTTAACTACAAAGGGAAGCCCCTGAGACTAACAACAGATCTCTCTGCAGAAACCCTAGAAATCAGAAGAGAGTGGAGGCCAATATTCAACATTCTTAAAGAAAAGAATTTTCAACACAGAATTTCATATCCAGCCAAATTAAGCTTCATAAGTGAAGGAGAAATAAAATCCTTTACAGACAAGCAAATGCTGAGGGATTTTTGTCACCACCAGGCCTGCCTTATAAGAGCTCCTGAAGGAAGCACTAAATATGGAAAGAGAAAACCGGTACCAGTCATGGCAAAAACACACCAAAATATAAAGACCAATTACCTATGAAGAAACTGCAACTAATGTGCAAAATAACCATCTAGCATCATGATGATAGGATCAGATTCACACATAACAATATAAATCTTAAATGTAAATTAGCTAAATACCCCAATTAAAAGACACAGACTGGCAAATTGGATAGAGTCAAGACCCATTGGTGTGCTGTATTCAGGAGACCCATCTCACATGCAAAGACACACATAGGCTCAAAATAAAGGGATGGAGGAATATTTACCCAGCAAATGAAAAGCAAAAAGAAGCAGGGGTTGCAATCCTAGTCTCTGATAAAACAGACTTTAAACCAACAAAGATCAAAAAAGACAAGAGCATTACATAATGGTAAAGGGATCAATGCAACAAGAAGAGCTAACTATCCTAAATACATATGCACCCAATACAGGAGCATGCAAATTCATAAAAAAATTCTTAGAGACCTACGAAGAAACATAGATTCCCTCACAATAATAGTGGGAGACTTTAACACCCCACTGTCAATACTAGACAGATCAATGAGACAGAAAATTAACAAGGATATTCAGAACTTGAACTCAGCTCTGGACCAGGTGGACCTAACAGAAATCTACGTACTCTCCACCCCAAATCAGCAGAATATACATTCTTCTCAATACCACATAGCATTTATTCTAAAATCACCACATAATTGGAAGTAAAACACTCCTCTGCAAATGCAAAAGAATGGAAATTATAACAAACAGTCTTTCAGACCACAGTGCAATCAAATTAGAACTCAGAATTAAGAAACTCACTCAAAACCACACAACTACATGGAAATTGAACAACCTGCTCCTGAATGACAAAAGAGCATGGTACTGGTACCAAAACAGATATAAAGACCAAAGGAACAAAACAGAGACTGCAGAAATAGCACCACACATTTACAACCATCTGATCTTTGACAAACCTGATGAAAACAAGAAATGGGGAAAGGATTCCCTATTTAATAAATGGTGCTGGGAAAACTGGCTAGCCCTATGCAGAAAACTGAAACTGGACCCCTTCCTTACACCTTATACAAAAATTAACTCAAGATGAGGTAAAGACTTAAATGCAAAACCTAAAACCATAAAAACCCTAGAAGAAAACCTAGGCAATACCATTCAGGACATAGGCATGGGCAAAGACTTCATAACTAAAACACCAAAAACAATGGCAACAAAAGCTAAAGTTGACAAATGGGGTCTAATTAAACTAAAGAGCTTCTGCACAGCAAAAGAAACTATCATGAGAGTGAAAAGGCAACCTACAGAACGGGAGAAAGTTTTTGCAATCTATCCATCTAACAAATGGCTAATATCCAGAATCTACAAGGAACTTAAATTTACAAGAAAAAAAACAAATAACCCAATCAAAAAGTGAGCGAAGGATATGAACAGACACTTCTCAAAAGAAGACATTTATGCTGCCAACAAACATATGAAAAAAAGCTCATCATCACTGGTCATTAGAGAAATGCAAATCAAAACCACAATGAGATACCAGCTAACGCCAATTAGAATGGCTATCATTAAAAAGTCAGGAAATGGCGGGGCGCGGTGGCTCATGCCTGTAATCCCAGCACTTTGGGAGGCCGAGGCGGGCGGATCATGAGGTCAGGAGATCGAGACCATGGTGAAACCCCGTCTCTACTAAAAATACAAAAAATTAGCTGGGTGCAGTGGCGGGCACCTGTAGTCCCAGCTACTCGGGAGGCTGAGGCGGGAGAATGGCATGAACCCGGAAGGCGGAGCTTGCAGTGAGCCGAGATTGCGCCACTGCACTCCAGCCTGGGCGACAGACCAAGACTCCATCTCAAAAAAAAAAAAAAAAAAAAGTCACGAAACAACAGATGCTGCAGAGGATAGAAACGCTTTTACACTGTAGGTGAGAGTATAAATTAGTTCAATTAATTGTGGAAGACTGTGGCAATTCCTCAAGGATCTAGAACCAGAAATACCATTTGACACCCAGCAATCCCATTACTGAGTATATACCCAAAAGATTATAAATCATTCTGTTATAAAGACATGCACACATATGTTTATTACAGAACTATTCACAATAGCAAAAACTTGGAACCAACCCAAATGCCCATCAATGATAGACTGGATAAAGAAAATGTGACACATATACACCATGGAATACTATGCAGCCATAAAAAAAGGATGAGTTCATGTCCTTTGCAGGGACATGGATGAAGCCGGAAACCATCATTCTCAGCAAACTAACACAGGAAGAGAAAACCAAACACCGCATGTTCTCACTCATAAGTGGGAGTTGAACAATGAGAACACATGGACACATGGAGGGGAACATCACACACCAGGGCCTGTTGAGGGGGTGGGGGGCTAGGGTAGGGTTATCATTAGGAGAAATACCTAATGTAGATGATGGGTTGATGGGTGCATCAAACCACCATGGCACCTGCATACCTATGTAACAAACCTGCAGGTTCTGCACTTGTATCCCAGAACTTAAAGAGAGAGAGAGAGTGTGTGTGTGTGTGTGTGTGTGTGTGTATAGCTCAAATTAAAAAGACTGACCATATTAAGTACTGAGAAAGATGGATGGGGAGGAACTCTGATTTTTATACACTGCTGCTAGGAATGTAAAATGGTACAACCACTTTGGAAAACAGTTTTACAATTTCATAAAAAGTTAAAAAATACAACTACTGTGATTTGTCTATTCCACTCCTACACATTTATCCAAGATAAATTAAAGCATATGTCCATATAATGACTTACACATGAATTTTCATAGAAACTTAATTTGGAATAGTCTCAAACTTGAAGCAACCCAAATGTCCATCAACAGATGAATGGTTAAAGTGATACATCCATACAATGAAATACCACTTATTTAAAGTGGGGATGGGTTAGGAGAGGAGAAAGAATGACTCCTCTAAAGAGTTTAACTGAGATCACTTTGACAACATCATGTGGAGGCCTTGAGGTGTCTTATTTCTAGTGCAGCTCTGGTGCTCAATTGCAGTCCCTTGCCAGCTGCCACTGGCAATTCTGTTTGACCTTGTGATAATTTTTTAGGATGTTTCTGTGTTCTTTATAATCCCACTTGCAGCTCCCCAATTTAAGTCAGTCATAGAAGAGTTGCTTAGATACTTATCTGGCTATCATCTATCCTCTAAACATACCTACCGCAACAGACTAGAATACATTTAGAATTGTGAAACTGCAAAATGTTTGTTTTTTGTGGGAAATATTTTATAAAACCATAAGACAGGCATACATACGTTCTCTCCCTTCAAACTTCATTTGCAGTTTTCAGGGATGGAAAATGGTTTATTCCTTCAGTGGAAACCAGAAAAAGACAAAGTTTTCCAGCTCAAGGTAGATATTTAGTCTTTCTTTTCTTTCAAAATACTAAGACAAATATTTGCCCTCCAAAAAGTTCTCCATGAACAATATTGTAGGAGGAACGTGCTGTCTTCCAGAAGTGTGTTTGGGTGTGGTAAAGATCCTGTAGAGACCTACCGAACTCTAAAAGCCTCTCATTCCTGTGATTCATAACTGCAGGGATGATTTCACCAGGAAAAACCTAGGGATACATATTCAGGGTTTGTGGCAGCCTTGGGCAAAAAGCTGAAGGCCTGAGGGTCCTGTGGTCAGGGCTTTGGATAAGGTAAGGTCTGAGAAGCTGCTGACTAGCCCCTATTGTAACGATTGCAATCTGGACTTTCAGATCTGAGTCGGCAGCTGTGAGTGGATTCTCAGTGCCTCCCAGTTGTTCTTCTGTAGGTTCCTTCTATACTTCCCCATCTTCACAAGGCTGTTTCAAACCTTCTCCACCTCTTTTCAATTTCTGGCCCTTCAAAATATCTGGACTTCTCTCTTCCATCAAATGTAACCTCACTCCAATTCTGGCCCCTAGATCCATAAGTGAACCTGCATCCTTAGTCATTCTTTTCTACTTTTTTCCTTCTAGAGAGGGAAAGGTCTCTGGATCCTATGCCACCTCTTTCTCAGAAGTTTTAACCTATAGGTTACCCTTTTCTCCCCCTGTATCTTAAACCACCTCTTCCCTACTGGTTTCTTGCCATTTATTTTTAAATGATGTTAATTTTCTTCCATTGTAACACAGAAACAACATATAAAGCCATAACACCTTCTCCATTTATCCCTTCTTCCCATCCAGATATTATCCTCTCACCTTTCTTTTACAATTAAACTTCTTAAAACACACACATAACACAACTGTCTCCCACTCACTCTTCTACTCAAATATGTCTTTCCACATCATGCCATTAAATTTCCTATTACCAAAGTTGACAGGAACTCTCTTGCTAAATCTAATGAACACTTCTCATGTCCTACCTTCTCAACCTCTGTGGTGTGTGACAATGCAGTATAGCATAGTGGTTAGAGCATGAACTCTGTAGCCATAGTGCCACGGTCTATCTCTGATTATTCCTTATATTACCTTATATATATATATTGCATAGTGTATGTATACATATATACAGGCATACATGCACAGCGTATGTATACATATATACAGGCATACATGCACAGCGTATGTATACATATATACAGGCATACATGCACAGCGCATGTATACATATATACAGGCATACATGCACAGCGCATGTATACCTATATACAGGCATACATGCACAGCGCATGTATACCTATATACAGGCATACATGCACAGCGCATGTATACCTATATACAGGCATACATGCACAGCGCATGTATACCTATATACAGGCATACATGCACAGCGCATGTATACCTATATACAGGCATACATGCACAGCGTATGTATACCTATATACAGGCATACATGCACAGCGTATGTATACCTATATACAGGCATACATGCACAGCGTATGTATACATATATACAGGCATACATGCACAGTGTATGTATACATACAGGCATACATGCACAGCGTATGTATACATATATACAGGCATACATGCACAGCGTATGTATACATACAGGCATACATGCACAGTGTAGGTATACATATATACAGGCATACATGCACAGTGTAGGTATACATACATGCATACATGCACAGTGTAGGTATGCATACATGCACAGTGTAGGTATACATACATGCATACATGCACAGTGTAGGTATACATACATGCATACATGCACAGTGTAGGTATACATATATACATGTATACATGCACAGTGTAGGTATACATATATACATGTATACATGCACAGTGTAGGTATACATATATACATGTATACATGCACAGTGTAGGTATACATATATACATGTATACATGCACAGTGTAGGTATACATATATACATGTATACATGCACAGTGTAGGTATACATATATACATGTATACATGCACAGTGTAGGTATACATATATACATGTATACATGCACAGTGTAGGTATACATATATACATGTATACATGCACAGTGTATGTATACATATATACATATATACATGTATACATATTCTTTGACTTATGTGTAACATCTTACTAGTTTCCTCATTTACGATATAAATATTTAATACATGTTCACTTTACATTTTACATTTGTATGAGAATCATTTTACCCTTTTTAAAGTTTATCTTTTAATAACCATGTAATAGATTTACTGTCAATATCCTCATCTTACGTTTGATGAAACTGAGCCTTAATTGATAATAGAGTTGGGTCAGAGTAAGAGGAAATAATTTACTAGTAAGTGACAGAGAAGAGTTTTAAACCCAGTCCATGCTCTTAGGTATTATCTTACCTTCTGTGAAAAGTTGGGCTCCCTGTTGGTTTTGTTCACCAGAGTATCCCAGTACCTAGAACAGTGCCTGACAAAAGGTGGATATTCGGTAAATATTTAATAACTTGTGGGCTGAATTAGTTGACTAAAATTCAAGTATCTGACAAATTTCAAACTGATTTTCTGACAATTCCATCCCCCACAAAGTAGAAAAATCAGCCACAGATACTGCTACCCAGGAGATCAGGAAAATACATGACAGTTATTACATTTAGATTTTGTATTAGTCAGGATTCTCTGGAGGTATGAAACTAATAGGAGACATATATATATATGAAAGAGAGTTTATTAAGGACTCAAACGATCACAAGGTGTAGTCCTACAATAGGCTGTCTGCAAGTTGAGGAGCAAGGAAGCCAGTAGTGGCTCAGTCTGAGTCACAGAACCTCAAAGTAGGAAAGCCAACAGTGTAGCCTTCAGTCTGTGGCTGAAGACCCCACAGCCCCTGGCAAACCACTGGTGTAAGTCTAAGAGTCCAAAATCTGAAGAACGTGGAGTCTGATGTTCAAGGGCAGGGAGCATCCAGTAGGGGACAAAGACGAAGGCTGGAAGACTCAGCAGGTCAGCTCATTCCACCTTCTGCTTGCTTTTTCTAGCCATCCTGGCAACCAACTGGATGGTACCCACTCAGATTGAGGGTGAGTCTGTCTCTCCCAGTCCATTGACTCAAATGTTAATCTCCTCTGGCAACACCCTCACAGACACACCCAGAAACACTTTGCATCCTTCAATCCAGTCAAGTTGACAATATTACCATCACAGATTGCAATATAGCATTTGACAAGGTCTCTCATATTACCCTTTTGGGGAAGAAAACAAAATGCAAACTTGATATTATTTATTAAGACGGTCAAAATTAGCTGAAACAGAAGGAAGCTGATTTCCCAACTATAGAAAGACAGTACTCTGTCTCATCTCAGTCTTGTTGAAATATTTTAATCTGTCTTACACAGAGCAAGTCTGCTTTATTACCTGCTTCAGCTCCAGGACCTAGAAGAATGCCTAGCATGTAGATATAAATTTGTTTGAATGAATATTGTGACATACTTGCTAAAGTTTGCATAATAGAATTGTAATGAAAGAAATACACTGGACCTCTAAGCAGCATTAGAAACAATTGACAATTCCATCCTTGAGAACTCCTTGCTGGTTTTCTATCTATAAGTCGGGATACTCCCTTTCTTCTTCCTTTATGGAGTCCTCTTTCTCTTCCAAGACCTATGTGGTGGGGTTTCTTACACCCTTTTCTCTTCTTACCCCTGGACCTTCATCCTGTCCCTTTTATTCACTTCCCATCAATCTACTGATAATTTCCAAATCTCTAATCCTAGCTTGGGTCTGCCTTTCAAATTAGCATTAACATACTCAACTGTATATTTGACGTCTCCATTGTTGTCAATCCAAGCTTATCATGTGCAAAATAGAACTTATAACTCACCCAAGAAACCAAGAAAACACCTGCTTTTCTTCCTATGTTTTCTCTTTCAGCAAATGTACTCATAAAAAATGTTTACCTGAATGAACAATACAGAGGCCACACCTAAGAATACCCATTTAAGTCCCAGAGTTAGCTCTTTGTTCCAAAAAAAAAAGCATCTGCATCAGCAAGGGTGGAGGAGAAGGAGCTTAGCAACAGCACATGTGACAGGGACTTTGGGAATTGTGTGACAAGAGGCTGAGGATGAGTCAGTACTCTGAGCTGTGGCAGCCAAAGAACTGATTGAACTTTGATAGCACTGACCTGAATCATGGTATTTGAAAAAAGAAAGTGGTGGCTTTGGGTGTAATAAAGATAAGATGGAGATAGAAGAAATTAACTAGAAAGATGCTGCAACTTAAAACCATTAGAAGGGAATCAGAATATACTACCCCAAGATATGCCGCTTTGCCGTATTGATTACTTTGAGCTGAAGACAATGAGAAAGAGTGGTAAAGGGCTCTCAACTCTCCCCATTTCTACTTAAAAGGTAGGGCATAAATTTCCTTTGGGAAAGGTGCCCTTCACGTGCCAGGAAGAAAACATTCCTATCTCTAGAAACAGGGAGTTGACACAGAGATGAGTCTGTACAAATAAACCTCACTAAAATAACACTTATCTTCCATTAGTTTCCCTATATATTTCCTAGTTGCTTTCCTACAACTTACTGCCTCCAGCCCAAGTCCCTTTTTCCTTTTTCTTGTCATGGCTCCAAAATCTATTACTCTTTGTTAAAATGTATATAGGCCCACAGGTCTAACTTCTTCTTTGGGTTTTTAAAATTATTTCTATGGATCCCCAATGCAACATAAAAATATTAACATCAAATAAAATTTGTATGCTTTTTCTCCTGCTAAGGTGTCTTATGTCTGTTTAGTTCAAAGGCCCAGGAACAGAAACTAATGTGAAAGGAAAATAAATCTTGGCACCCCCAAATCACTAAGCCAGGGGAAAAGTCAAGCTGGGAACTATGTCAGGCAAACCTGCCTCCCGTTTTATTCCTAAATAAGATAACTACAAAGATAAGAAGCTACATACCTCTCTCACAATTTGCCCACAAAGAAATTCCTTGTGGACAAAGGACAAACAGAACTCAAAGTCATCCCTCTGCTCACGTGAGACAAATGCATATCTGATTGTCTCCTTTGCTCTACTGTTTCACTAAGCCAGACTAAAGCATAAGTGACTATTCCTATAAATCATGTATTCAGAGAAAGGCTAATCAGAAACTAAAAATAATGCAACATTTTGTCTTTTTTCTGCCTATGACCTGGAAGCCCCCACTTTGAGTTGTCTTGCCTTTCTGGACCAAACCAATGTATATCTTACATATATTGATGTCTCATGTCTCCCTAAAATGTATGAAACCAAGTTGTGCCCCAACCACCCTGGGCGCATGTTGTCAGGACCTCCTGAGGCTGTGTCATGGGTGTGTCCTTAACCTTGGCAAAATAAACTTTTTAAGTTGATTGAGACCTGTCTCATATACTCTTGGTTTGCCCCAAGAGGGTAGAGGAAAGTCTTTCCTTCCTTACATATGTGAAGTGAGCTATTAAAGGCTCAGTATAGACATAAACACTGCATCTCTACAGTTGTGCTACTTTTATCTTTTAATCTAAGATACAGGGTGCCTAAAAGACTGATGGAAAGCAACAGGTCTCAAATATATTTGCTGATTGATTCAGGACTTTAGCAATTGACTTAGATTGCTTTCTCAAAAGGCTGAATGGCTTTCTTAGTCCTATTAATGGCACATAATTTGGATATAATTAAATATTTATTTTACAGATTTTGTCAATTCCTTGGAATCTTATGGTAGAGCAGTCCAGATTCTCCAAGCTGAGCAATTTGGCTTCTCCACTTTGTTTGGAAAGCAGATTTGGTGCAAAGGGGTTTAATTACCTTCCAGCCTCTCTAAATAGGTATGAGATTCCAAGCTTTATGATCCTTGATAGCTGTAACCAGCTTACGTAAAGATGCTCAAAGTAGCTTCTATGGCCTATTTCTTTTTTTCTTCCTGGAGTTTCCCAAATACCTCTAAGATGCAACATTTGCATGCCCAATAGGTATATTCAATCCTATTACTGTGCTGAGTGTGAAACAGTCCACCCACAGAATGGTCTCTGCCCTCAGGGTAAATTAAATGAGATACCAGATGTGGTGGAATACTACATTGAGTAGGTGCTTGATAATAGTTGGATGTGGATGCAAAAGAACTATCTTGCCTCTACACTAATTCATTATTGAGAAATAGCTCTAAATATTGGCCAGTTTTCAATAAGTATAGCTATTGCTAATGAAACCAACACAGACTGTGAAAAAAGTGTTATTATTATTTAATCTGGGTATTTCATCTCTCACCAGATACTTTTCAGATCTCGGGTATTCTCTGGAGATGAGGAGTGGGTGTAGTGACACTGGTAGTAAAGATCATGGATCTCATTAATGAGACATTTTGAGACAAGAAATCTGTCATGTCTAATGCAAAAGTTTTCTGTGAAAACTTAGATGCACTCACTCAACATTATTTACAAAAAAGTGGATAATACATTTTCTCCCTGTGAAAATTTATTCATGAAATAAGAACACAGAAGCCAAATTGGAGAGTATGACTCAGTGGACCTCTGGTTGATTGACAAACTGATTAATCTGAAAAGAGCCTTTCCTGTAAAGAGTTTAAGGTGTTCCTCTTATAATAGAATAAAATTAAGGATACTTGAATACAAAGCACTGGCATTGAAACTGCTAGAATGTGGCACATTTTAAAAATGTTAATAGTGGGAGAACTTCCAGAATTTGTAATCATGTGCAAAGTTCATATCATACTTTCCCAATACAGTTATGCCATAGTATGATTATATGTTTCTGACATTCCAGCAACCATAACAACAGTTCACACTTAATGAGTACTTACTATGTGGATGACATGATGCTGAGACCTTATACAGATTAATTTAACAACCATGTGGGATTGGCAGGGTGGGGTGGGCTGAGGTGGGAAGATCTCTTGAGCCCAGCCGGGAGGTTGAGGCTACAATGAGCTGAGATGGCACCACTGCACTTCAGCCTAGGTGACAGAGTGAGACCCTGTTTCTTAAAAATCAACGACAATAAAACAGAAAACCACCACCACCACCACCACCGCCACCACCATCAAGACAGCCAAGTAATTAAAAGGGGCCCCTGGAGAACCTCTGGCCAGCTGGCACACTGGGAGGATGAGGTGAGGCCTTGGGAAGTTGGTGCCATTTGCAGTGAGGAGGAGCCTGGCCTCTCCTCTTCCTGGATGGTGATCTGGAATTCAATCTGTGAGATGGGGGCCTGTTAACAGGAACCTCTCTGGCTTTGCTGAGAGTCTTTTTCCTTTTTGCCCAATAAATCCTGTAATCCCTCACCCTTTAAAGTGTCTGCGTGCCTAATCTTTCCTGGTCGTGTGACAAGAACCCAGTTTTTTCTACAGTACTACCATGTGGGGCATAAACATTTTCACCATTTTGCAAGTAATGATGAAAATATCTAATATTTACTGAACATAGGCACTATTTCAATGGCTTTATGAGCATTATTGCATTAAATCCTTTAAGTAAAATTACCAAAAACTTAGAAATAAGGTAAAGAGGCTGCATCACGACCTTTTGAAGACTTATAGAGCAATGTCCAACAAACTTGCATAAAGGTCATATGATTCTCTAGAGGAGGTAACTTTGACTTACCATTTACTACTAATCAGATCCCGGGCTCTGTAAAGTTCGTTTCTAACTTTTAGAAAATCAAACGTTACAAATGGTTTTTGCAAATTATTTTTGTCTGATAGGAAAGATAATCCTAACGATCATAGTGCTTTTACTTATAGGACATTAACCAGTTTTCTGTCAAAATGTTCCAATCTTATTCTGGTGCGTCTTTCTATTTTCCAAGTTTCTTGTATCTTCCTTTACACCAGTTTTGTCATCCTCCTGGTTCCATCATTAATAAGTCAAATTAATCCTTGATACATTTTGTACCTTATATTTGCATAATTGTGTATTTCACTTATTGAAAATTATATAGTTTTATATTATAATACTTGCAATGATCCTCTGAGGCGGTTGCTATAGTCATCATTTCTGTACAAAAGTTGAGGAAACAGACACAGAGGAGTTCCTTACTTGCCCAAGAACATATGAATGGTAAGTAATAGAGTCAGAATGCAGAGCCAGGCAGTTTGCTATCAAAGCTTACATGTTTAACTTCTGAGTTGTCTTCTACGAAGGCCGAGACAGGGTGAAGCCAAGATGGCTGAATAGGAACAGCTCCAGTCTAGAGCTCCCAGCATGAGTGACGCAGAAGACGGGTGATTTCTGCATTTCCAACTGAGGTACCACGTTCATCTCACTGGGGAGTGCCAGAGAGTGGGTGCAGGACAGTGGGTGCAGTGCACTGTGCTTGAGCCAAAGCAGGGTGAGGCATCACCTCACCCGGGAAGTGCAAGGGGTCAGGGAATTCCTTTTCCTAGTCAAAGAAAGGGGTGACAGACGGCACCTGGAAAATCGGGTCACTCCTACCCTAATACTGCACTCTTCCAACAGGTTTAACAAATGGCACACCAGGAGATTATATCCCACACCTGGCTTGGAGGGTCCGATGCCCATGCAGCCTCACTCACTGCTAGCACAGGAGTCTGAGATCAAACTGCAAGGTGGCAGCAAGGCTGGGGGAGGGGCACCCACCATTGCTCTGGCTTGAGTAGGTAAACAAAGTGGCCAGGAAGCTCGAACTGGGTGGAGCCCACCACAGTTCAAGGAGGCCTGCCTGCCTCTGTAGGCTCCACCTCTGGGGGCAGGGCACAGACAAACTAAAGACAGAATAACCTCTGCAGTCTTAAATGTCCCTGTCTGACAGCTTTGAAGAGAGTAGTGGTTCTCCCAGCACGCAGCTTGAGATCTGAGAATGGGCAGACTGCCTCCTCGAGTGGGTCCCTGACCCCCGAGTAGCCTAAGTGGGAGGCACTCCCTAGTAGGGGTGGACTGACACCTCACACGGCCAGGTACTCCTCTGAGACAAAACTTCCAGAGGAATGATCAGGCAGCAGCATTTGTGGTTCACCAATATCCGCTGTTCTGCAGCCACCGCTGCTAATACCCAGGCAAACAGTGTCTGGAGTGGACCTCTAGCAAACTCCAACAGACCTGCAGCTGAGGGTCCTGACTGTTAGAAGGAAAACTAACAAACAGAAAGGACATCCACACCAAAACCCCATCTGTACGTCACCATCATCAAAAACCAAAGGTAGATAAAACCACAAAGATGGGGGAAAAAAACAGCAGAAAAACCAGAAACTCTAAAAATCAGAGCACCTCTCCTCCTCCAAAGGAATGCAGCTCCTCACCAGCACTGGAACAAAGCTGGACAGAGAATGACTTTGACAAGTTGAGAGAGGAAGGCTTCAGAAGATCAAACTACTCCGAGCTAAAGGAGGAAGTTCGAACCAATGGCAACGAAGGTAAAAACTTTGAAAAAAAATTAGACAAATGAATAACTAGAATAACCAATGCAGAGAAGTCCCTAAAGGACCTGATGGAGCTGAAAACCATGGCATGAGAATAACGTGATGAATGCACAAGCCTCAGTAACCGATGAAATCAACTGGAAGAAAGGCTATCAGTGATGGAAGATGAAATGAATGAAATGAAGTGTGAAGAGAAGTTTAGAGAAAAAAGAATAAAAAGAAATGAACAAAGCCTCCAAGAAATACGGGACTATGTGAAAAGACCAAATCTATGTCTAATTGGTGTACCTGAAAGTGACAGGGAGAATGGAACCAAGTTGGAAAACACTCTGCAGGATATTATCCAGGAGAACTTCCCCAATCTATCAAGGCAGGCCAACATTCAAATTCAGGAAATACAGAGAACACCACAGAGATACTCCTCGAGAAGAGCAACCCCAAGACACATAATTGTCAGATTTACCAAAGTTGAAATCAGGGAAAAAATGTTAAGGGCAGCCAGACAGAAAGGTCGGGTTACCCACAAAGGGAAGCCCATCAGACTAACAGCTGATCTCTTGACAGAAACTCTACAAGCCAGAAGAGAATGGGGGCCAATATTCAACATTTTTAAAGAAAAGAATTTTCAACTCAGAATTTCATATCCAGCCAAACTAAGCTTCATAAGTGAAGGAGAAATAAAATACTTTAAAGACAAGCAAATGCTGAGAGATTTCGTCACCACCAGGCCTGCCCTAAAAGAGCTCCTGAAGGAAGCACTAAACATGGAAAGGAACAACTGGTACCAGCCACTGTAAAAATATGCGAAATTGTAAAGACAATCAAGGCTAAGAAGAAACTGCATCAACTAACAAGCAAAATACCCAGCTGACATCATAATGACAGGATCAAATTCACACATAACAATACTAACCTTAAATGTAAATGGGCTAAATGCTCCAATTAAAAGGCAAAGACTGGCAAATTGGATAGAGTCAAGACCCATCAGTGTGCTGTATTCAGGAAACCCATCTCACGTGCAGAGACATACATAGGCTCAAAATAAAAGGATGGAGGAAGATCTACCAAGCAAATGGAAAACAAAAAAAGGCAGGGATTGCAATCCTACTCTCGGATAAAACAGAGTTTAAACCAACAAAGATCAAAAGAGACAAAGAAGGCCATTACATAATGGTAAAGGGATCAATTCAACAAGAAGAACTAACTATCCTAAATATATATGCACCCAATACAGAAGCACCCAGATTCATAAAGCAAGTCCTGAGTGACCTACAAAGAGACTTAGACTCCCACACAATAATAATGGGAGATTTTAACACCCCACTGTCAACATTAGACAGATCAACGAGACAGAAAGTTAACAAGGATATCCAGGAATTGAACTCAGCTTTGCACCAAGCAGACCTGACAGACATCTACAGAACTCTCCACCCCAAATCAACAGTATATACATTCTTTTCAGCACCACACCACACTTATACCAAAATTGACCACACAGTTGGAAGTAAAACACTCCTCAGCAAATGTAAAAGAACAGAAATTATAACAAACTGTCTCTCAGACCACAGTGCAATCAAACTAGAACTCAGGATTAAGAAACTCACTCAAAACCGCTCAACTACATGGAAACTGAACAACCTGCTCCTGAATGACTACTGGGTACATAACGAAATGAAGCCAGAAATAAAGATGTTCTTTGAAACCAACGAGAACAAAGACACAACATACCAGAATCTCTGGGACACATTCAAAGCAGTGTGTAGAGGGAAATTTATAGCACTAAATGCCCACAAGAGAAAGCAGGAAAGATCTAAAATTGACACCCTAACATCACAATTAAAAGAACTAGAGAAGCAAGAGCAAACACATTCATAAGCTAGCAGAAGGCAAGAAATAACTAAGTTCAGAGCAGAACTGAAGGAAATAGAGACATAAAAAACCCTTTAGAAAATCAATGAATCCAGGAGCTGGTTTTTTGAAAAGATCAACAAAGTTGATAGACCACTAGCAAGACTAATAAAGAAGAAAAGAGAGAAGAATCAAATAGACACAATAAAAAATGACAAAGGGGATATCACCACTGATCCCACAGAAATACAAACTACCATCAGAGAATACTATAAATACCTCTATGCAAATAAACTAGAAAATCTAGAAGAAATGGATAAATTCCTCGACACACGCACTCTCCCAAGACTAAACCAGGAAGAAGTTGAATCTCTGAATAGACCAATAACAGGCTCTGAAATTGGGGCAATAATTAATAGTTTACCAACCAAAAAAAGTCCAGGACCAGATGGATTCACAGCTGAATTCTACCAGAGGTACAAGGAGGAGCTGGTACCATTCCTTCTGAAACTATTCCAATCAATAGAAAAAGAGGGAATCCTCCCTAACTCATTTTATGAGGCCATCATCATCCTGATACCAAACCTGGCAGAGACACAACAAAAAAAGGGAATTTTAGACCAATATCCTTGATGAACATTGATGCAAAAAATCCTCAATAAAATACTGGCAAACCGAATCCAGCAACACATCAAAAGGCTTATCCACCATGATCAATTGGGCTTCATCCCTGGGATGCAAGGCTGGTTCAACATACAAAAATCAGTAAACGTAATCCAGCATATAAACAGAACCAAAGACAAAAACCACATGATTATCTCTGTAGATGCAGAAGAGGCCTTTGACAAAATTCAACAACCCTTCATGCTAAAAACTCTTGAGAAATTAGGTATTGATGGGACGTATCTCAAAATAATAAGAGCTACCTATGACAAACCCACAGCCAATATCATACTGAATGGACAAAAACTGGAAGCATTTCCATTGAAAACTGGCACAAGACAGGGATGCCTTCTCTCACCACTCCTATTCAACATACTGTTGGAAGTTCTGGCCAGGGCAATCAGGCAGGAGAAGGAAATAAAGGGCATTCACTTAGGAAGAGAGGAAGTCAAATTGTCCCTGTTTGCAGATGACATGATTGTATATCTAGAAAACCCCATCGTCTCAGCCCAAAATCTCCTTAAGCTGGTAAGCAACTTCAGCAAAGTCTCAGGATACAAAATCAGCTTGCAAAAATCACAAGCATTCTTATACACCAATAACAGACAAACAGAGAGCCAAATCTTGAGTGAACTCCCATTCACAATTGCTTCAAAGAGAATAAAATACCTAGGAATCCAACTTACAAGGGATGTGAAGGACCTCTTCAAGGAGAATTACAAACCACGGCTCAATGAAATAAAAGAGGATACAAACAAATGGAAGAACATTCCATGCTCATGGGTAGGAAGAATCAATATCATGAAAATGGCCATACCGCCTAAGGTAATGTATAGATTCAATGCCATCCCCATCAGGCTACCAACAACTTTCTTCACAGAATTGGAAAAAATTACCTTAAAGTTCATATGGAACCAAAAAAGAGCCCGCATTCCCAAGTCAATCCTAAGCAAAAAGAACAAAGCTGGAGGCATCACGCTATCTGACTTCAAACTATACTACAAGGCTACAGTAACCAAAACAGCATGGTACTGGTACCAAAACAGAGATATAGACCAATGGAACAGAGCAGAGCCCTCAGAAATAATGCCGCATATCTAAAACTATCTGATCTTTGACAAACCTGACAAAAACAAGAAATGGGGAAAGGATTCCCTATTGAATAAATGGTGCTGGGAAAACTGGCTAGCCATATGTAGAAAGCTGCAACTGGATCCCTTCCTTACACCTTATACAAAAATTAATTCAAGATGGATTAAAGACTTACATGTTAGACCTAAAACCATAAAAACCCTAGAAGAAAACCTAGGCAATACCATTCAGGACATAGGCATGGGCAAGGACTTCATGTCTAAAACACCAAAAGCAATGGCAACAAAAGCCAAAACCGACAAATGGGATCTAATTAAACTAAATAGCTCCTGCACAGCAAAAGAAACCACCATCAGAGTGAACAGGCAACCTACATTATGGGAGAAAGTTTTTGCAACCTACTCATCTGACAAAGGGCTAATATCGAGAATCTACAATGAACTCAAACAAGTTTACAAGAAAAAAACAACCCCATCGAAAAGTGGGTGAAGGATATGAACAGACACTTCTCAAAAGAAGACATTTATGCAGCCAAAAAACACATGAAAAAATGCTCATCATCACTGGCCATCAGAGAAATGCAAATCAAAATCGCAATGAGATACCATCTCACACCAGTTAGAATGGCCATCATTAAAAAGTCAGGAAACAACAGGTGCTGGAGAGGATGTGGAGAAATAGGAACACTTTTACACTGTTGGTGGGACTGTCAACTAGTTCAACCATTGTGGAAGTCAGTGTGGTGATTCCTCAGGGACCTAGAACTAGAAATACCATTTGACCCAGCCATCCCATTACTGGGTATATACCCAAAGGATAATAAATCATGCTGCTATAAAGACACATGCACACGTATGTTTATTGTGGCACTATTCACAATAGCAAAGACTTGGAACCAACCCAAATGTCCATCAATGATAGACTGGATTAAGAAAATGTGGCACATATACACCATGGAATACTATGCAGCCATAAAAATGGATGAGTTCGTATCCTTTGTAGGGACATGGATGAAGCTGGAAACCATCATTCTCAGCAAACTATTGCAAGGACAAAAAAACCAAACACCGCATGTTCTCACTCATAGGTGGGAATTGAACGATGAGAACACATGGACACAGGAAGGAGAACATCACACACCGGGGACTGTTGTGGGGTGGGGAAGGGGGGAGGGGGGAGGGATAGCATTAGGAGATATACCTAATGCTAAATGATGAGTTAATGGGTGCAGCACAACAACATGGCACATGTATACATATGTAACAAACCTGCACATTGTGCACATGTATCCTAAAACTTAAAGTTTAATAAAAAAAAAAAAGAAGGCCGAGACAAAGAGTTAACCAACTTTACCAATAAGACTGCAGTACATGTGAGAGCTTGATTATTCTGGCTCTGATTCCACAGGCTTCATGTCTATATTTTGCTGTATATGACATACAGGCACTGCACACAGTCTAGGGAAGTAATTCATGGAAGAGAGGAAGGGAATTTAAAAATAATCTTAATTCTTATCCATTTTGCTAACTTCATTAGGGATACATCACAAGAAACCAAAGCCAAATTAAGAAAACAAAAGAACAATCCAGAAACCTAAAAAAGTGGCAGAGTAATTTCCTACACCAGCATTTTTTTTTTTTTTTTTTTTTTTTTTTGCTGAGTCAACAAATGAATTTGCTAATTGCCAGGGTTCCAAACTCTTGGTTTTGCATTTATTCTAATTTACATTTCAATGTCATTAGGGAAGATTTCTGGAAAGAAATTTAGGGGATGAGTCTACTTCTGGTGCATATGCCAGAGAGAAAGCCAAGTTTACTATTTACCAAGTGAAACAGTATGAGAAGTAACTTATGGCACTTACCAAATACAGATTTCCAGGTAGTCAGGAAAACATGTGCCTTTTCTTAGCACTTCTGATAGGTCCCTCATTTGGGGGCTCCTTGGGAAACCTGCGGGACAGAACCCTTCCCACCTACATGTGCTCTTCCCATGCTCTGTATGACCTAGAGAGATAGAACACATCTTCATCCAAGAGTTCTAATGTAAATGCACACAGGGAAGTAAGTACAGTGTGAGGATCAGGGGAGGACTGTGGCCTCGCTCTGACCAAAGGTGGCGGTCATTCCTTCACTCAGCTGATTGCTGTCACATGCTACATGCTGACAGGCTTAGTGTGACATCATTCCACTTACAAAAAAATAAAAAGCCCCACAAACTCAGAGTTTTATGTAAAAACTCCTGCTTTTAAATGTTGACAATTATTTCAGTAATTAAACACTGTGCTGAATAAACAAAACATATCTGAAATCCAAATTTAGCCCACAATCTACTGGTCTGCAATTTCTGATTTAAATATACCTATTATGGGAAAATCTAGATTTATTCACAAGTTAAAATAGGGTATA
Organism: Symphalangus syndactylus; assembly: GCF_028878055.3. Classification (NCBI taxonomy): domain Eukaryota; kingdom Metazoa; phylum Chordata; class Mammalia; order Primates; family Hylobatidae; genus Symphalangus; species Symphalangus syndactylus. The sequence goes on along the minus strand of NC_072434.2, from coordinate 40,872,335 downwards.
ATTATTGTTTAAAAAGATTTATCATAGGTTCCTTTAAGAAGCAAGTTCTTTTCCATGTTTAAAATATTACTAGGTTCAGGGAAACTTAATTTTACACTTATTTTGAGTAATACATCAATTATGTAGAATGCCTTATTTGCAGAGACTACCTAATCTTGCTTGGTCCTATCCTAGCTCTTTGAGTTCAGAACAATTCTAATTAAACTTAACATCTCATTCATTCAACGTATAAAGTAACCACCACATAAGAAATTTGCAAGGTGTAGAAAATACCAAGGTAGGTAAGACTTGGTCTGGAACAGCCCTATTCACAGCAGCATAGTATATATAGTGGGAAGAATCTGAGTGACTTTGGAACCAACAGACTGAGTCCTGAATCTGATTTTTTATTGTTGTTTGAGACAGGGTCTTGCTTTGTTGCCCAGGCTGCAGTGCAGTGGCACAAACACGGCTCATTGCAGCCATGACCTCCTGGGCTCAAGCGATCCTACCTTCTGCCTCAGCCCCCTAAGTGGCTGGGACTGCAGGCACACACTACCACACCCAGCTAATTTTTGTGTTGTTTGTAGAGATGAGATTTCATCATGTTGCCCAGGCTGGTCTTGAACTCCTGAGCTCAAGTGATCTGCCTGCCTTGGTTCCCAAAGTGCAGGCAGATCACTTGAGCACCACACCTGGCCTCTGACTGTCATTAGTTCTATTATCTATTATTTGATGTATATTTCTTAGTCTTAGTTTCCTTATCTGGAAAATGTGAGAAATAACATCACCATTCTAAGAAGATCTTGTTACATATACGTGAAAGCACTAGGCAAATAGTAAGTGCTTAATAGTTAACTGAATTGAATCTTTGTGAAAATTTTTCCCACTCTGTTTTTATGAAGTAAAAATTTTTGTTGCAAGTGACATAAACCCAACTCAAACAGGTTAGGCAAAATGGTGAGTTTTTTGGGAGAATACAAAAATAATCTATGTAAGCAGAAGACGAGTTGAATAATCAAACAACAGGAAGGTCAGGGATGCCTCAGGCAGGAAACAGAACCTGGACTGCCATCAGCATCTCTCTTTCTCTTTCCTCTCTGTATTCTCTTTTATTGCAGTTCAGCTTTCTCCACATAGCAGTGCAGATGCAATGGATAGTGCCCAGCCCTCACACTTCATAGCTTTTACCTCCAGAAAATAACCACCACTATTATTTTAGTGCCAGTTTGAAGAGTGACAGGGAAGGACCCTGATAGGGTTGGCTTGGACCAGCACTCACTTCTAAAAGAGATCACTAGGGTCCATGAAGTTAGGTTATGGGAACATATGAAAATTTAAAATTCCCTATAACCACATGAGTGCCTGGAGAAGAAAGTTTCAAGGAGAAGAGGATGGGCTGGTACCATGAGAAGGGGAGGCTGTTGGACAGACGCAACAGACTTTAACCACAGTCTTCACCCTCCTGCTTATCTTTGTATGCATCTAAAACATCTGAAATGAGAGTAATTATCAAACACATTCCGACAGTTATCTAATTACTTTATGCTTATAGCACCTCCACAAGGGGCAGGATAAGTATTTCCATCCTTTTTATACATCATGAAATAATTTCAATCAGCATATGGAATTGAACCAAGAGCCAAGTCTACCAAGCCATATATTTTTTATGTTGAATCATTATATGCTCAGGCTAATTTGCTTTTTCCACTTGATTCATAATTCCTGTTGGGGAGGAAAAACTTCTCCTCTACCCTTTTAGGTTCAGTGACTAATGACTAGGGGCCTTCAAATTAGACTAACAAAAGACAGATTGACAGGAGAAAAAGCACATAATTTTCATTAATGTTTACATGCACAGGAGTTCACAGAAAAAAGTGAGACTCAAAGAAGTGGTTAGAATCAGCGATTTAAAGACAATTTTAACAAAGGAAAGGGAGTTTGGATTTTGAGGGACAATAAATCATGGGGAAGTGACTTAGGAAATAAATTAGGGGAAGAATGTAAGGATTATTTTAGTAAAGCTGTTTATGCAAACTCATCTTGGTGTCAACTCTCTGCCTCTGGTGATAAGAGTCCCTCCTTTTCTTTTCCTGGTACAGGGGAAAACCTTCACAGAATAAATTTATGCCTTGCTTTTAAGCAGATAAGGGCAGAAATCTCTTTCTGCATTTGTAGGTTCTTAGTTGCCTTCATCTCAAAACTATCCCTTTTCCAAAGTAGCATATGCGGGGGTGGCATATCCTGATCCCTTTCATTCCTTTAAGGACTAGAAGCTCCTTGGCTCTAAACCATGTTCCTATGAGAACTGGGCACAGAACTAGGTTGCATGTGTGGCAGAGTGACCGAAGCTGTCAACAGATAATTCCATGGATGTTTTCTTTACCTCAAAAACAATCTGCAGGCTCAGAATGCTCTGGAGATTCACCATGTGATGCCCCATTAATCCAGAACCCCCAGGAGCCCCCATGGCAGGAATATTATGCTATCACTGTTGCTAACTATGCACAGGAAAAGTATCCCATGGGATGCCACTTCCAGTTTTACTAAGGCATAATTAACATACTGAAAACTGTGTATATGTGGAGTGTACAATTTTATAAATTTTGCCACTTTAAATACTTGTGAAGGCATCACTACTATCAAGATAACGAACATATGTGTCACCCCCTAAAGTTTTCTCATCCCTCTTTGCGATCCCCTCCCTTGTGCCTTTCTCCCCATCTTTATCTCCAAGCATGCACAGATCTGCTTCTGTCACTATGCATTAGTTTGCATTTTCTAGAATTTTATACAAATGAAATCATGCAGTATGTACTCCTTTTTTTCCTGGCTACTATCACCTAGTATAGTTATTTTGAGATCCATCCATGTGGTTGTGTGTATTAATGACTTCTTCCTTTTTATTGCTTGATAGGGTAGTGTTTCATTGTATGGATATGCCACAATTTGTTCATCTGTTCACCTGTTGGTAGACATTTGGGTTGTTTCCAGTTTAGAGCTAGTGCAAATTCACCTGATATGAATAGTGAGCAAGTTGTTGTATGGACATGTGCTTTTGTTTGGAGTAATACCTAGGAGTGGAATAGCTGGATCACATGGTAGGCATGTGTTCAACTTTTTAAGAAACTAAGTTTTCAACAGCCATTATATTATTTTACATTCCTACCAGCAATGCATTAGAGTTTCAGTTCCTTCATATTTTTGCCAACACTTGGTATTCTGCCTTTTGAAGTTTAGCCATTCTAAAAGATGTGTAGTAATATTTTATTGTGGTTTTAATTTGCATTTCCCTCATGACTAATGATACTGAACATCTTTTCATGTGCTTAAGTGCCATTTGTATATCTTTTATGAAGTGTCTGTGCAAATATTTTGCTCATTTAAAAACTTGGTTACTTCTTGAGTTTTGAGATTTCTATATTCTAAATGTAAGTTATTTATCAGATATACGCTTTGCAAATATATTTTCCCAATGTGTGGCTTTTTATTGCCTTAATAGTGTCTTTCAAAAAGCAGAATTTCTGCTGCAAGTAATCACTGAGAAGCCCATCTCAATATGCTGGGATGTGTGATGCTGGTTTCTAGGAGGGGTAGAACAAGAGCTCTGTTACTGGTGCCCTTGTATAATCCAGGAAGTTAGGTGGTGTTAGCACCTGTGGCACCACACTTACCATGTAGGCAGGACATGGGGGTTATGTTCTGTGCCACATCACGGGATCATTAGGTAGTATTTTCATCTAACTCCTGACACTACCACCAGGCAGCAGGCCCCCCTTTAGTGTGCACCCAGACGCTTGGCAGGTACAGTGACTGCCTCACTGTACAATCAATCACTCCTAGCATCCTCTGGAGCCCTGAGGCAAACTTGAAAGCTAGGTGTACATACAGCATATGCAGCACCTTGCAGTTCACTGCAGTTTCCTATGTGGTGTACAGCTGCAAGTCAGCATCATCATCTGCAGCATGCCAACAAGCCTGCACCAAATGGCAAGTAGAATGCATGGAGGCAAATGCTCTCCAGCTGTGTTCTTCCTGCAGGACTGCTAAGTCCTGAGATTCCTCCAAAGGTCTTAGTGTGGCAGGAGTAGTACTGTATGACAGTCCATAGAGGGAGTATGGATCCCATTCCAGAGCCATCTACAATATACTTGATTATCTGGAAATGCCCAGGGGCATGGTTAGGTTGACTTTTCCCCAGACCGCCATCCATCACATAGGCCCATCATCCTTCCTGGGTTAGAGAACTGATGTCTGACTAAGCAACATTGCCCACAGCCAGGGGCTGCCTCCATTACAAGTGGCCATGTCAAATATATGATGGAAATTATTTGAGAAAAAGGGGGTAGGAAGAGAAAAAGTAATGCTCATATTTCTGAAAGGTTAAAATAGCTACAGTGAAACAGGGTGCTCTTTAGTGCAAGTAAATGATTCTTTTTCTGTCCAGAAATAGCCTTGGAGCCCAGAAAAGGGCTAGCGAGGTCATGCTGTATCTGGTAAGCGTCTTCCTAATTGCTGAGGCTTTCACCAAAATATTTAACTGATATGAGGAGGAGGAGCATCAATTTTTTAGAAGAAATAATATAGGCTCTGAAATAATCCTTGACAAGAATCCATGATAAGACATGAAGTCTCAGGTAATAATTTGGGGAATGTGTGGCTAAGCGGTCTAAGAAAGTTGCCCTGAGGTGGAGGAAGGCAGGACTTCACACACTTGGAGGACTACCGGTGAGGTGCCCAGCCAGGTTTCCAGTCATGGGGATACAGACCTCCCAGGTACTCTGGAAGACAGACTTAGAGACTCTGATGGCAAAGTCACCTTCAAAAAAGAACCCTGGAGGGAAGGAAGGAAATAACCACTGATTGAAGGGATACTGGTGTCAGACAATGAGCACTAGGATACACCTAAGCTACAATTATCCTGCACACAATTAGAGAGTATCTCACTGCATCCAGACAATAATACTGTGAAGTATTATTTCTCTCACTTTTAGATTGATGCTCAGAGTGGCTTCTCTAATTCATTCACTTATTCTAGCATTTACTGTACAGCTTTTACTGTGCAGTGTGTCAGCACTCTGACAATCACTGGGGCTACAAAGATGAATGAGACAAAGCCCCGGACTTTGAGGAGCTCATGATCAAATCAGCCTAATTCATGGGACAGATATGTCAACAGAAAAATGACTGTACAGTGCACTGTAGTATGTTGTTTTACTTCAAATATGCCATTCAAGCTGAGAGGCAGGGCAATATTAGAGCAGAAGTAAGACTAGAAGGACAGCAAATTTGGTCTCAGCCAGTTATGGACGGCTTCTCTTAGGAACTGACCTGAATCATGTTCTCAAGGGCAAAGGAATTAGCTGGACAAAGAAGGGAGGAAAAGGGCTTTCCAGAGTCCTGAGCTGCTATATCTCAGAATGGATTTTGAGCCTCACTCTTGTCCATTTTCAAAATGGACTCCAACAGCTACCAGGGTCCCAGCCTTGAAGATTTCTGAGCTCCCAGAACTGGGCTAACTCTGAGGGAGGTGGAGTGGCCCTAGTCAGGTCCCAGGGGGTGAGATGAGCTTCAACAATCTTACTTTGACAATACTCCTAAAGTAGTAGACCTTGATTTAACCTATAGCTTCTGAGACCTGTGGGGCATACCCTAAGCATCCCTGAAATTGAGACAAGTAACTGATTACTTCCACCTTTCATGTGAGGTCCAAGAACAGTTTACCCTTCACAAAGTCAAGTGAGTTACTTCTTAGCATCTTAGCAACTTCTAGTTTTCTTAGTGGTTAATGAGAGCTAATATTTATTGAATGCTTACTAAGTAGTAAGCACTAAGCATTGTTCTTAATATTTGCATATATAAATGCATTCAATATTCAATATAATAAGTAGATAATTAAGTATATTTTCCATTTACTAGATGAGGAAAATGAGGCACCGAGAAGCCAGATTGATCTAGTGTGAATCAGGTCCTGAGGAATGGGAGCCCGCATTTTCAGACTCAGCACCAGATTTATTAAGTTACGAGAAGCTCTAGAAACCAACTCTCTGGGCAGGGGGCATGGGGGGGAACCTATTAATACATCATTTGAATCAGAGCTATGTACCAAGTTGGGACAAAGACTCACATTTTTCAAATTTTTTTGTGTGTGGGACTCCTACAATCCCAAGTGCCAAGTAGCTAGAAACAGCAACACAGACAGACACTGGGCAAAGAAGAGGGTAGCATTTCATTTCCGCATGACTCAGATGCTAATGAATTATGTCTTATTATTAATAGCACTTACTACACTCTTACCTTCCCTTGGCCCTCAAGAGAAACTGAGAAGACTCCTAGTAGTCTAATCTCACTCTCTTTCCACATGTACCTTGCCAGCTGCATGCTAGTCCTTTGGGACACTTCCCCCATTTTCATACCTCCAAAGTTCCCCTTGATAGTCATTGAACTCAGATTTCACAAAAAACAATTTGCATAAGTTTCCAAAATTGCCCCAAGGAGGGCTTTGCTATGGCAGTTGTTTTGTACTAATTGGATGACCTGTCCTTGGCACACTTCCTTTAGCATATGATATGGTTTGGCTCTGTGTCCCTACCCAAGTCTTAAGTCAAACTGTAATCCCCACATATTGGAGGAGGGGCCTGGTGAGAAGTAATTGAATCATGGGGACAGATTTCCCCCTTGCACTTCTCATAATGAATGAGTTCTCATGAGATCTGGTTGTTCAAAAGTGTGTAGCACTTCCTCCTTCTCTCTCTCCTGCCACCATGTGAAGACATGCTTGCTCCCCCTTTACCCTTCCACCATAACTGTACATTTCCCGAGACCTCCCCAGCCATGCCTCCTGTACAGCCTGTGGAACTGTCAGTCAATTAAACCCCTTTTCTTTATAAATTAACCAGTCTCAGGTAGTTCTTTATAGCAGTGTGAGAACAGATGAATACAGTATTATTCAGGTACATTTATCAATGGTTCCTTGACACATGCGGCTTACCATTGACTTACTGACTTTCACCTGGAAAGAAGCAACAAAGGCTTATGCCAGAGAGGGCAATGTTCTGCAAGGTAAACATCCATAGACCAAGTTCTCACCGTTAGGATCCTTCTTAGAGTTTAAAACTCATGGAACTCCAAGGCAATTCTCAACACAACCCCTCCACCCCAAACCCCCCACCCATAGAACAAGAGTGTCATTTCCTTCCTAGTTGCTTTTGGCTTGACTCCTTGTTTTTTTTCTTTCTCCAGACTTAGGAAAGTGTTTTAAGAAAGAAGTTATTATAATTATTATTCTGGTATTGCAAGGCCAATAGATTGGGAGACAACTACCACTGAAAAGAGAACTTGTTATAGTAACATACTGCAAAAGGAGGGGCCACACAAGAATGTACCACGGCCAGTAGAGAGACAGAGGGAATGGAAGGAAAACAGGGGAAATGCTTTTATTGTAATTTCTCTGGGAAGAAATGGGCAAGGCAAGGTAAGCAGGCTTAGAATGGGCTAGTTTGAATAATTTTAGTGGTTTCTAGGGATGTTCCTAGTTTTCTGGCTTCTGGTCCTGGGGTGAGTAGGGCATGGTAATGGTGGCCTTGCATGTGAGAACTGCACAGAGGAGATAGTTGGGGATGTGGGCTCTGGAGTGGATGGTTTGCATGTAAAACACAGGCTTGCAGTCCAGTCTTTTACAATCTTTAGGAATTGGCTAACCCTGGGAGGGGAAGTCCCAACAGGATGAGGAAAGCCCTAGATTTCAAAGCATCAAATACAAGAACTAGAAAATGTAATTATTATAGAAGAGAGCTGCTAGATTCTTCTCTGCTGAGGAGGTATGTCTCTCTCCAAGGTCCTGCCTTAAGCATTTTTTTTTTTTTCAGAGTGAGGTGCTCTGACTCATCCTGGGAATGCTCCATTTTCTCTGATTTGCATCTAAAAATTAAAATATTCAAATTCAGCAGTGGATCAGGAATTCACACATCTTTGTATGTGAGGCTAGTTTCCCTGGATTGAACATGACTTCCTCTTTTGAAGAAGGATTTTTAAGTCCCTAAGTCTCTGCTGAAGGTGGGGTTATGGATCCCCAGGTCATGTGTGAATAGCCAATTGTTTCTTGTGGGTCAACTGCTGAGAAATCAATCAACAAACCGCAGCCAGATCAAGCCAGTCATCTTAATAATTACAACAATTAGGCTCGGGCTAGGTATTCTCTATACTAGTACCTTTCAGCCCCAGCTGCAAAATAGAATCACCAGGGGAGCTTTAAAAACATATCAGTTACTGGGGCTGGCAGCAGACCAGTTAAAGCAGAATCTTTGAAGGTATGATCTGGGTAACAATATTTTTCAGAAGTTCTCCATTAAATTCTAAAGTTCAGCCAGGGATAAGAACTACTGTTCCATACTGACTGAATTATTAAACAATTTGACAATGGGTCATTAGAATAGCTGGTTAATAGCCAATAGATAATGTAAAATTAAAGCTCTGGGTTAATTTGGAACCATCCTGATTTTTAGAACAGAGAGTTCTTGCCATAGAAGAGCTGGGTCTGAGGCACTCAGTGTCTGTTGCTTCCTGCTTCAGACTTCAGAACTGCCTGCCTTTCCCCTTACACTGCCTGTATGGATAACTCCACTGGACTTAGAATATCCTCTATTCCCCTTACTCTGTGAAAATAAAAGATCATCGGAGGACATGATAGATTCCAAGAGGCATGTTTTCACTTCCGGTTGCCATTCTGGTGGCAAATTGGATACTCTTCAGCCATGAGACATGGCTCAGCTTCTGACAGAATTTAGCGGAATGCCAGGAGGGAATTGAGGTATCTGACTTTGGGCCAGGAGGCCTGTTCTCTGTAAGCCATCTAGATCCCTAGCCAAGCTTCTTGCACTCTAATTATTGAGATAAGCAGCAGCAGACCATTCACTCAAATCAGCTGAGACCTGCTGCTGTTCCTATTTTCATAGGCACCAGGAAAAGAAGCTGATGTTCCTAAAGAATCCTCAAGTTTTCCATAAAGCCCTGGGGAGGGGAGGATAGTCCCCAGAGAATGCCACACCCAATTGCAGAGGTGCCTTGGTAAACCTTCTTCCAGAATCTTCTGTTTCAGAAATCTCATTAAAGAGTTTGAAACTTTATTTTGGCTATACTTTTGGAGGCTGATCATGGAAAACCTCTCCTGTCTACCTCAGCCTTCTTCTGCCTTTTTAAGCATGTGAAATGATCATATTATTGGGAAAACAGAAGTATCCAGGAATAAATTAAATGAGCTTTGTCAATGTCACTGAGAGAACATCTTCAGATTCTCTTATTTAAGATGTCATGTATATTGGTAAGTCATCTTAATGATCATGGACCCAAAAAATATACAGGTTCTGAGAATCTGTAAAATAATGATGGTAGTAGCAGTAGAATCCCTCAGCACATTATAATTTATAAAGCATTTTTCATAGCATTGTCAACAATAGCTAAAATTTAATGAGCACTTATGTGCCAGATTTTGAGTGATTCGGATGTATTTTCACCTTTAATTTTCACAAACTCCTTTGGAAGTAGGGGCTACTATCCAAATTTGAAAGAAATAAAAAAGGAAGGAAGGAAGGAAAGAAAGAAGGAAAAAAGAAGGAGAAAAATTGAAGAGAGGTTAATAACTGGCCAACATTTTCATATTGTTAAAAGATGGTGCTGGATTTCTAAGTTGAGTGTGTCTGACTCCAGGGCTGGTGCTGTTAACCACCCAAATGCCTACAGGGCCTAGGCAGGTGAGAAAAAAGGGGAGGCCAGTTATAAAATAACACTCTCTTTTGCTGGATTTTCCTGTTCTTCCAGGTGTCTAAATGTAGAAGAGAGCCTCTGGTCCTTGGGTCTCTTCTGTACCCACCTTTAGTCCCTGAATGACATCATTCAGTTCCATCTATCTATCAAGGACTCCCAAATTTTCACCTCAGAATCCAGCCTCTTCCACACATCCAGACCTATATATCCAATGCTTATTGTTACTTTCACACTTGACTGTCTAATAGACGTCTCAAAGCTAACACGTGTAAAACCAAACTCTCAAGTTATATTCTTTGCTACCTCAATGTTTCCTGGCTCAAGAAATAGCCCTGCAATTCACACATGTGCTTATGACAAAACTCGTGGAGTGATCCTTGTTGCCCCTCTTATTCTTACACCTCATAACTAATCCTCTTTTCATTTTATTCATTCATTTTACCCACAAAGAATATCCCAACTATTCTCTCTTTCTACCCTGACTTCACTGTTATCATAATTTAAGCCACCATTATCTCTGGCCTGGCCCTTGCCTTTTAATGGTTCTCCCTGTCTCCTTGCCTGTAGTCGCTCCTTTGTCCCCATAACAATTAATGATGAAGACAAACATCAGCTGGGTAAAAAAGAGACTATCAGTATGTGGAAGGACTGACAGCTTAAGTATTGTCAGGTCTCCTTAGCCTCCATCTGGTACAGTTTAGAAACTGCACAAACCCCCTCACCTCATGACATTGCTCCCACAATGACCACAGCCACTGGGCTTTTGCATTGGGTTCCAAATCACTTGTCTGACAACCATGACCTAGAATCAATACTCACCACAGGGCTGCTTGGTTGTTCTTCTATACCATTTCCCCAAGATACCCCCCTTCTAATAATGGGGTTCTTGAGGTCTACTCCATCTTTGTCCTTGCCCTCTATGCTGTATGCTTAGCTTGGATGACTGAGTTTATGCTTCAGCCCTGACCCCAACCTTCCTGTTCCAGCAAGCAGTCTCTCCCTGACCCTCCTATGAGCATCAGGCCTTGTCCTGTCCTCGCAAACCCCTCCTTGGGATTCAAGACCTGCATCAACACCAGCACTATGCTGACAGTGGTTGCTTTGCAAATGGCACTCTCAAGCCTGACCCTCAAGGCCAAGCCCAGGCTGGTGCTGAGGCAGGCTTCCTTGGCAGCAACATAGTGACTGTGCCGATTTTTAGAGGGCCTGTCTGCTGAGTCTGGGATGCTGTATATAATAATGAAAACTCAGTCATCCTGTGGGATGGAGGTAACCAGGTCCTTACCAACTCAGGCCAAAGTGTTCAGAGGGGCCCAGCTGAGCAGCCAGGAGAACAAAGTTATAGACTAAATAAATTTAACCTAGGCCCAAGAGCCAGAAATTGATGATGAATGAAACACCCTCCGGAAGTAACCAAAAGGATCAGAGCCTGAGACCTTGTCGTCAGGGCACCTGTGGCTTGAGCTCTCAAAACACTTTGAAGAGAGGGAGTTACTTCTCAAGGAAGCACTAAAGGCCTAGCTGAGCATGTTTCTCCTGTGAGGCCAGTGTATTCTGCAGAGGAAATGTCACCTGGAACCTATAACAGGCTCCCTTCAGATCCAGAGAAAAAAGAGCTGCTCTGCTAGATTGGGGCTGGGCTCAGAGCTCAGCTCCTCCACCCCCAGCTCTGTGGCCCAGCATCTCCATGTACACCACCTCCTTTGACCTTCTCAAGACTCTGTGGGCCAGGTAAGGCTGTGTATTCATTTCCTGTGGCTGCCATTATAAGTTATCATAGACTAGGTGGCTTAAGACAGAAATTCATTCTCTCACAGTTCTGGATGCCAGAAACCTGAAACAAAGGTGCCAGCACGGTGGACTCCTTCTGGAGACTATGAGGGATAATTTCTTCCATCCCTTTTTCCTAGCTTCTGGTGGCTGCTGGGAATCCCAGCATTTTTTGACCTCTACGTATATCACTGCAATTTCTCCTTTCTTCATAAGGTCTTTCTCTCTGTGTTTCTCCTCTGTACCTGTGTCTCTTATTTTTATCTTTTATAGGAAACCTATCATGGATTTAGTGGCCATCCTAATCCATCATGATCTTGAGATCCTTATCTTCGTTACATCTAGAAAGGCCCTTACCAAATAAGGTCACATTCTGAAGTCTTAGGTAGACATATATTTTAGGGGGTGATATGGTTTTGCTGTGTCCCCACCCAAATCTCATCTTGAATTGTAGCTCCCACAGTTCCTATGTGTCATGGGAGGAACCCAGTGGGAGGTAATTGAATCATGGGGGCAGGTCTTTCCTGTGCTGTTCTCATGATAGTGAATAAGTCTCATGAGATCTCATGGTTTTATAAAGGGGTTTCTCGTGCACAAGTTCTCTCTTGCCTGCCACCATGTAAGATGTGACTGTCACCTTCTGCCATGATTGTGAGGCCTCCCCAGCCACATGTCACTGTAAGTTCATTAAACCTCTTTTTCTTTATAAATTACTCAGTCTTGAGTATGTCTTCTTTAGCAGTGTGAAAACGGACAAATACAGGCGACATTACTGAACTCACCACAGGCTGACAATTTTATTACATAAGGGAAACCAAGACTGTGAGAGGTTAAATCATCCAAATCACAAAGCTATTAATGAAAGTGCCAGATTTGGAACACAGAGGACATGGCATATCATATCTCTGGGGATGTTCTGAAGCAATGGAATACCCAATACCTTGTTTTAGCAGTAAATGGGTGTCTCAAGTTATGTGCTGTTAATCGTAGGTGAAGGAAAAATCTTAGAGTAAAAATTAAGCGGTAATGCCAAGACCAAGTCATCTCAATATACTTTTAGTTGCACAGTTGCTTTCCACAGAATTTCAATTTAATTTGTAGATGATTTTCTTTAAAGCTAAAGTCTCTGATAACACACTTGTTTTCCGATTATTTAATTACATTTATGTGACAGTCTTTTATCAAGTGCCTATTATGTGTCAGACCGGTATAAAGATGTGTAAGACATAGCCTCTGTCGACAGAATGCTCACTATCTGGGGATAAGCTTGTGTCTAACGGACCATTGCTGTCCAGAACAGAGAGATGAGGGTAATAGAGAATGTTTGAAGTACCAAGAAAAGACCAAAGATGGAGCCAGGAATTATGCCTAAAGACCAGAGGGCAGGGTTCAGGAAGTGAGCTTTAATGAAGTCTTGAAAGAAAAGTGGTGATTCCTCAGGGGGATAAGTAGGGAGAGGATTCTAGATCAAGAGAACAGCATGTGCAAAGGTATTTATAAATAAGTGGGGATGTTTTGTGTGCCGGTGTAAGGGTTAATATCTATTATAAGTTTGAGAAAGTAAGCAGAGACCATATTGTTACCAGGCTTGTGTACTAGAACAGGCATTCAGGTTTTATCCTAAGTTACTGATGAGCTTTAAGTAGGATGAGGAATGTCACAGGTGAGTTTGCACTTTAAAAAGACCCAGCAGCAGTGTGGAGAATATATAGGCAGAGGGCCAGTGTGGAGACAAGAAGACCATTAAGATACATTTGCAAGTTGTCAAAAGCTTAGAGCGATGGCACATATGGCATTGGGGATGGAGGGGTGGGATGAACTAGAAAACCATTTGTTGGCACCTATCCTGAATCCCTGCCAGGCTGAGTTCATGACTCCCTTTGTGTTCCCACAGCATTCCTGCTGTGATGTATTGTTCACATATTGCATTGCACCATATTTTTGGTTTACAAGTCTGCCTCCATCATTAATCATGGACTCCTTGAGATTGTGCCTTATTCATCTTTGTTTCCCAGAACCTAACAGAGATGTCCAATAAATACATATTGATAGAATTTTTAATGAGGCAGAACCAACAAGAATTGGTGATAAATTCAATGTAGGAAGTAAGGAGGAAGGGGAGAGTCTCAAAAGAGGAAATGGAGACTCCTAAGGCCTCACTTGTGTGGGCAGGGAGAAGGTTCTGCCTATTACTATTACTATTATTAGCCTATTACCAAGAAGTTTTTGATTGCTCTGGGCTTGGAGTTCTTTGAGGAAAGATACCTCATCAGATCCAGCTTGGTACTGAGTGTCATAAATACTTCATCAATTGTGTTAGGTTGAATTGCCTGCTGGATCAAAACTCACCATCTAATGGCTAAATATCCCTGCAGTGGGATTCTGGAGAATGAAGGTCTACCACTGGTCCTGCTCTGCCGCCACAAACTCTTTGCACTCAGAGATGAGGTCCAGCCTCTCTGACTGGAGAGCCATGCTTGCAAGCCCAACTGCTTCAAACACTACCTCCCACTGCCAGCTTTCCCTTGGGACCTCCCAGTAATTTTTTCCAGCTTTATTGAGATATGATTGACAAATAAAAATTGTACATATTTAGGGCATACAATGTAATGTTTTGATATGTGTCTATACTATGAAACAATTAATACAACCAAGCAAGTTAACATATCCATCTCCTCAAGCAGTTACCACATTTTTTGTGATGAGAATACTTGAGATCTACTTCCTTAGCAAACTTCAGGTATATATGTTAATAACTACAGTCACTGTATTTTATGTTATTTGTCTCCAGTTCTCATTCATCCTTTAACTGAAGGTTTGTATTCTTAGTGCAGCCTAATTTGATATAATCTCTCCTCCTTCTGATCAGTCATAACCACGCCCCCTCCCACACACAACCCCTATATCTCTTAAGATATTTTCATCACTCTACCTTGTATTATAGTTTAGGGTGAGCACATTCTGACTCCCTTCATAGATTAAAACTACCAGGAGCAGGACTCATGGCAGATTCATTTGACAACAGTATGTAGCATACTGCTACATATTCAATAATTTGGCTAAATGAGTAAATGAATAAAACTCAATGAAAGGTGGGAAAAATCCATCAGGAAAAATCCATCTGGAAGATTCCTCCTGGTTTTTGTGTTACCTTGACAATTATTGCCTGATCTGCAGGGTGAGCTTGGCAGGACGACTGGATGGGGTGCAAGAGGGCAGATTTCTGGGGGAAAAGGACTCAGCTCTTCTTATAAGCCAGGGGATCCCATGAGAACATGGCAGTCACTTACCTGATGCCCCCTGCTCCCCATCTTAAAGAATAACTGGATAAGAATATGGCTCATTGAGTCTAGAAAATTATCAAAAAAGACATTCAGGATGGGCAGGTTGCTGGTTTCCTTATAGCCTGCATGAAGTTTCTCTTCAGCTCTGAGAATACTCCCAGTTTTATAGCCTACACAAGCTTCTGGTTTCACTTGGTTGCATATTTCAGCACCCAATGATCCAAAAGACCGATAAGGATTCCTTCAGTTGCTGGGGTCACATCCCCTGCCCACACCCAGTCCTGGCTGGAAATCTGCTGGGTCTCTGGAAAACTGCCTGCAGCACTGATCCATGAGCAGGGATCAGCACCTATGGGGGGTGCCTGACACTGTCTCAGGGTCCTTCTTGCTGTGAGGGCTCCCATTTGTAATCCACTAAAATACTCAGGGCCTTGGTGACTCATGCCCGCCTGACATTTGCCTAATTAATTCTGCCTCTTAAATTCTCAGTTCTCTGGTCTGTGAAGGGGTGGCTGGGAGCTGTGGGGGAGTGGGATTTGCTGAAGCTGCAGGGGCAGAGCCAGTGGGAAAATGGAAAAGAGCACAGCCAGGGAAGGGACTTTCCGGGAGCAAGGCAAGTGGCTGGACCCCCTCAGCTATTGAGGGAACTTGTGGGGCCATCTTACATTTCTGCAGCTGTGCTGGGAAGACCTGGACAAAGCAAAGGACCACAGGGCCCTGTGGGCAGGATGCCAGGGGAGGGGAAAGGGGGGATCCCCTCTTGGTATTGATAGATATTGATACAGAGCACTCCTGGCAGCTAGTGAGGGCATTGCTGGGGCATTTGGTCAAGCTGAGGGACTGACATAACTACACTGCAAGGAGAGAGAGAGGAGAGGAGGCTTTACTCTGGAGCTGCTGGCCAGAAGCATCATCTACTGCCAGCTGCTGTTCATTTGCAGGCATTGCAACAGGGCTAGTGATGTATCAGGATGCTGGGGAGGGATTTTAGGACTCAGAAAGCAGCAATATTTAAATTGTTATATACATTAGAATGGTATAGGAAGCTTGTAAATTGAAAACTCCTAGGCTCTGCCCCTCAGAGATTCACTGCTCATGTTACAAACTCCAGGGTGATTCTGATGCCAACAGTCCTCAGATCAGGTCAGACACACCTACAGGGTGAGTTGGACCAAATGGCCATCCCATGACAACAGGCTACCCTTCTAGAAGCACAGGTAGCTTACTTTAAAAGTGTCAACTGGGAGCCGGGCGCGGTGGTTCACATCTGTAATCCCAGGACTTTGGGAGGCCGAGGCGGGTGGACAAAGAGGTCAGGAAATCGAGACCACCCTGGCTAATACGGTGAAACCCCATCTCTACTAAAAATACAAAAAATTAGCCGGGCGTGGTGGCATGTGCCTGTAGTCGCAGCTACTCGGGAGGCTAAGGCAGGAGAATGGCATGAACCTGGGAGGCAGAGCTTGCAGTGAGCTGAGATTGTGCTACTGGACTCCAGCCTGGGTGACAGAGCGAGACTCTGTCTCAAAAAAATAAAACATAAAGTGTCAATTGGGAATTCCCAGGCAAGATGGCCAAATAGGAACAGCTCTGATCTGCAGCTCCCAGTGAGACCAATGCAGAAGGCAGGTGAGTTCTGCATTTCCAACTGAGGTACCCAGCTCATCTCATTGGGACTGATTAGACAGTGGTTGCAGCCCATGGAGGGCAAGCAGAAGCAGGGTGGGGCACTGCCTCACTCGGGAAGTACAAGGGGACGGGGAACTCCCTCCACTAGCCAAGGGAAGTGGTGGGGACCCTGCCATGAAAGATGGTGCTAACCAGCCCAGATACTACGCTTTTCCCATGGTCTTCACAACCCACAGACCAGGAGATTCTTTTGGGTGCCTACACCACCAGGGCCCTGGGTTTCAAGCACAAAACTGGGCGCCATTTGGGCAGACACCGAGCTAGCTGCAGGAGTTTTTTTCATACCCAAGTGGCACCTGGAAGGCCAATGAGACAGAACTGTTCACTACCCTGGAAAGGGGGCTGAAGCCAGGGAGCCGAGTGGTCTTGCTCAGTGGATCCCACCCCCATGGAACCCAACAAGCTAAGATCCGCTGGCTTGAAATTCTCGCTGCCAGCACAGCAGTCTGAAGTCAACCTGGAACACTCGAGCTTGATCAGGGGTGGGTGCCCACCATTACTGAGGCTTAAGTAGGCAGTTTTCCCCTCACAGCATAAACAAAGCCTCTGGAAGTTCAGACTGGGCAGAGCCCACCACAGTGCCTCAAAGCCATGGTAGCCAGACTGCCTCTATAGATTCCTCCTCTCTGAGCAGGGAATCCCTGAAAGAAAGGCAGCAGCCCCAGTCAGGGGCTTATAGATAAAACTCTTATCTCCCTGGGGCAGAGCACATGGGGGAAGGGGTGGCTGTGGGCACAGCTTCAGCAGATTTAAATGCTCCTGCCTGCCGACTCTGCACAACTATACACACATACAACTGCATAACTCCATGGAAACTGAACAACCTGCTCCTGAATGACTACTGGGTAAATAACGCAATTGAGGCAGAAATAAGTTATTTGAAACCAATGAGAACGAAGACACAACATACCAGAATCTCCGGGACACAGCTAAAGCAGTGTGTAGAGGGAAATTTATAGCACTAAAAGCTCACAGGAGAAAGCAGGAAAGATCTAAAATCAACACCCTAATATCACAATTGAAAGAACTAGAGAAGCAAGAGCAAACAAATTCAAAAGCTAGCAAAAGACAACAAATAACTAAGATCAGAACAGAACTGAAGGAGATAGACACACGAAAAACTCTTCAAAAAAAAAAAAAAATCAATGAATCCAGGAGCTGGTTTTCTGCAAATATCAATAAAATAGATAGACTACTAGCCAGATTAAAAAAGAAGAAAAGAGAGAAGAATCAAATAGACACAGTAAAAAATGATACAGTGGAGATCACCACTGATCCCACAGAAATACAAACTACCATCAGAGAATACTATAAACACCTCTGTGCAAATAAACTAGAAAATCTAGAAGAAATGGATGAATTCCTGGACACATACACCCTCCCAAGACTAAACCAGGAAGAAGTTGAATCCCTGAATAGATCAGTAACAAGTTCTGAAATTGAAGTAGTAATTAATAGCGTACCAACCAATAAAAGCCTAGAACCAGACAGATTAACAGCCAAATTCTACCAGAGGTACAAAGAGGAGCTGGTACTATTCCTTCTGAAACTATTCCAAAAAATATAAAAAGGAAGACTCCTCCCTAACTCATTTTATGAGGCCAGCATCATCCTGATACCAAAATCTAGCAAAGACACAACAAAAGAGAAAATTTCAGGCCAATATCCCTGATGAACGTCAATGGGAAAATCCTCAATAAAATATTGGCAAACCAAACCCAGCAGCACATCAAAAAGCTTATCCACCGCAATCAAGTTGGCTTCATACCTGGGATGCAAGGCTGGTGCAACATACACAAATCAATAAACGTAATCCATCACATAAACAGAACCAATGACAAAAACCAGATGATTATCTCAATAGATGCAGAAAAGGCCTTTGATAAAATCGAACATATTTTCATATTAAAAACTCTTAATAAACTAGGTATTGATGGAACATATCTCAAAATAATAAGAGCTATTTATGACAAACCCACAGCCAATATCATACTGAATGGGCAAAAGCTAGAAGCATTCCCTTTGAAAACCGGTACAAGACAAGGATGCCCTCTCTCACCACTCCTACTCAACATAGTATTAGAAGTTCTGGCCAGGGCAATCAGGCAAGAGAAAGAAATAAAGCACATTCAAATAGAAAGAGAGGAAGTCAAATTATCTCTGTTTGCAGATGATATGATTATATATTTGGAAAACCTATCATCTCAGCACAAAAACTCCTTAAGCTGATAAGCAACTTCAGCAAAGTCTCAGGATAGAAAATGTGCAAAAATCACAAGCATTCCTATACACCAATAATAGAGAAACAGAGAGCCAAATTATGAGTGAACTCCCATTCACAATTGTTACAAAGGGAATCAAATACCTACGAATACAACTTACAAGGGATGTGAAGGATCTCTTCAAGGAGAACTACAAACCACTGCTCAAGGAAATAAGAGAGGACACAAATGGAAAAACATTCCATGCTTATGGATAAGAAGAATCAATACTGTGAAAATGGCCATACTGTCCAAAGTAATTTATAGATTCAATGCTATCCCCATCAAGCTACCAATGACTTTCCTCACAGAATTAGAAAAAACTACTTTAAATTTCATATGGAACCAAAACAGAGCCCTTATAGCCAAGATAATCCTAAGCCAAAAGAACAAAACTGGAGGCCTCATGCTACCAGACTTCAAACTATACTACAAGGCTACAGTAACCAAAACAGCATGGCACTGGTACCAAAACAGATACATAGATTAATGGAACAGAATAGAGACCCCAGAAATAAGACCACACATCTACAACCATCTGATCTTTGACAAACCTGACAAAAACAAGCAATGGGGAAAGGATTCCCTATTTAATAATTGGTGTTCAGAAAACTGGCTAGTCATATACAGAAAACTGAAACTGGACCCCTTCCTTACATCTTATACAAAAATTAACTCAAGATGGATTAAAGATTTAAATGTAAGACCTAAAACCATAAAAACCCTACAAGAAAACCTAGGCAATACCATTCAGGACATAGGCATGGGCAAAGACTTCATGACTAAAACACAATAAGCAATGGCAACAAAAGCCAAAATTGACAAATGGGGTCTAATTAAATTAAGAGCTTCTGCACAGCAAAAGAAACTATCATCAGAATGAATAAGCAACCTACAGAATGGGAGAATATTTTTGCAATCTATCCATCTAACAAAGGGCTAATATCCAGAATCTACAAGGAACTTAAACAAATTTACAAGAAAAAAACAAACAACCCCATCAAAAAGTGGGCAAAGGATATGAACAGACAGTTTTCAATAGAATACATTTATGCGGCCAACAAACATGAAAAAAAGATCATCACTGGTTATTAGAGAAATGCAAATCAAAACCACAATGAGATATCATCTCACACCAGTTAGAATGGTGATCATTAAAAAATCAGGAAACAACAGATGCTGGAGAGGATGTGGAGAAATAGGAATGCTTTTATACTGATGGGGGGAGTGTAAATTAGTTCAACCATTGTGGAAGACAGTGTGGCAATTCCTCAAGGATCTAAAACCAGAAATACCATTTGACCCAGCAATCCCATTGCCGAGTATATACCCAAAGGATTATAAATCATTCTACTATAAAGACATATGCACACTTACGTTTTTTGCAGCATTATTCCCAATGGCAATGACTTGGAACCAACCCAAATGCCCATCAATATTAGACTGGATAAAGAAAATGTGGCACATATATGCCATGGAATACTATGCAGCCATAAAAAAGGATGAGTTCGTGTCCTTTGCAGAGACATGGATGAAGCTGGAAACCATCATTTTCAGCAAACACAGAAACAGAAAACCAAACACCACATCTTCTCACTCATAATTGGCATTTGAACAATGAGAACACATGGGCACAGGGAGGGGAACATCACACACCGGGGCCTGTTGGGGGGTCAGGGGTAAGGGGAGGGATAGCATTAGGAGAAGTACCTAATGAAGATGACAGGCTGATGGGTGCAACAAACCACCATGGCACCTGTATACCTATGTAACAAACCTGCATGTTCTGCACATTTCCCAGAACTTAAAGTATAATTTTTAAAAAGTGTCACTTATCTCTCCTTTCTTCTCCTTTCTCATACAGCAAAACCCCAACACCAGATCTATCTAATTCTCCACCTTTTTAAACTCCTTGAGATACTGAATTTTGTTGGATAAACACGAATTCTTGGGCAGATTGGTGGCCCTCGAAGTGAGGGCCTTCAACTTGGCTCAGCCACAACCCAACCATCACACTGTGGTCCTGCCACCTCACTAACCTATTTTTAAGTCTATGCTGTTCACACTTTTGCCACTCTCCCCTGCCTGCCTAGACCACCTACCTGCCTCATTATTTGCAAATGGCTTTGACCTTCACATCAAGTAAAATAAATGTTCTTGGGTTGGAAATCCACTACCTCCCAAACCTACCTAGCACCGCATCTGCATGAGTATCCACCCTGTCTTCTGATCTCAGGGAAGAGATCACAGTCCCTGTCCTTTGTCAGTGTCTTAATTATCTCCCCCCTCTATCATCTTTCCTTCATTGGCTTTTTTTTTTTTTTTTGAAAAACATTCTCATTCTGTCACCCAGGCTAGAGTACAGTGGGCATGATCTCGGTTCACTATATCCTCTACCTCCTGGGCTTAAGTGATCCTCTCACCTAAGCTTCCTGAGTAGCTGGGACTACAAGTGCATGCCACCACACCTGGCTATTTTTTGTATTTTTTGAGGAGACGGGGTTTTGCCACATTGCCCAGGCTGGCCTTGAACTCCTGGAGTCTGGTAATCCACCCACCTCGGCCTCCTAAAGTGCTGGGATTATAGGTATGAGCCACTGGGCCCAGCCCTTTTTTTCCCTTGACAAACATACATGTCCAAGTCTAACTTAAAAAATTCTCCCTCATTCCTATGCCCTTCTTTCACCACTCCATGACTTCTCTTCTGCTTTTTCAATGGGCAGTTTTACCACAACTGTCTCCACTTTTCACCTCTCGTTGAATCCTCTGTTTGTTATATTCCAAGTCCCACCACCTCCACTCTGAGGCTGCTCATCAAGATGGAAAATGATCTTCACTTGCCAAACACCATCTCATTTGACCTCTGGGCAGCTCTTGAATCCGTTTTCGTCTCTGTCCTCAAACCTGTCTTTTTCACTGGCAGCACTGCCTACTGGTTTTCTTCCTACCCCTCTGTTGCCTCTCATTTTCCTTCCCAGGGTCCTTTCCTTTACCTGCCTCAGAAGAGCATTCTCTCTCTGGGTTTCTTTCTTAGCTCCTATTCTTACTCCATACACTCTCACAGCTTCAACTACCATCCATAACCTGGTATCTCCCAAACTAGATCCCAAGCCCAGATCTGTTCTATGAGTCTTGAACAGTTCTATCCAATGATTTATTGGTTATCTCTACTCAGAACTCTAACAGAGAGCTTTAACTCATGCCCAAAACAGAACTACCACTCCTTTATCCCTGCCATTGATAAATTCCATTCTGTTACTATTTCTATATTTTGTAACTCAGTGTTTCTCAAACTTTTCCACTTATTGTTATGTCTCACCTTGTCACCTTTTCAGAGGGTTCTCTAACTACCTTATCTAAATAGCTAAATGACGAATTAATGGGTGCAGGAAATCAACATGGCACATGGATACATATGTAACAAACCTGCACATTGTGCACATGTACCCTAAAACCCTAAAGTATAATAAAAAAAATAAATAAATAAAATAAAAGATACCTTCACAGCAAAAAAAAAATAAAATAAAATAAAATAAAATAAAAAATAAAATAAAATAGCAACCCTATCCTCACCTTCCAACAATCCCCATCCCCTTATCCTGTGTTTTCTTCATGGAATGTATTGGAACCTAAACATTATTGTAAATATTTGCTTTATTTTCTGTCTCTCCTACTTAAAGGCTGTAAAAGACAGGGACTTTCATTCACCACAGCATCTCCTGCACCTAGAACGATGCCTGGGACATAAGGAATGAAAGTATGGGCTCAGAATTATGCAGTGGACTCCACTGGGGTGATTTTAAAATGCAGATTCAGAGGCCCCACTCCACCTCAGCCTCTAGGGTGAAGCCCAGGAATTGACATTTTCAAAAAGCTCTCCAAGTTAGTTATTGTAGGAATTCTTTCCTAACAAGATGAATGTCACTGTCACCAATCTGCACATCGTAACTCATTATTCTCTCTTACTTTGCAGATGCAGTTATTCACCATGCCCTATTTTTCTCTCTCCTTGTCCCATCTAATATTTCTGACATTACTTAGATGTGTACCGTCCCTATTTTCCAATGTCACTACCTTCTGTGAAACAAAAATAAAATCCTAAGTTCCCTGACTGACTGAATGAACCCCTCTTGGCCAAGAAGACTCCAGAAAAACTTTAAAAACTAAATTTCTGGGCCATCACAGGACAGGAGGTTGGTCATGCCTCTCAGTACACCCTTCTTCCTTGCTAACTTGCCAGATTTTTTTCCTAAGAGTTAAATAGAAACCAGCCTTGGAAAACAAAGAGTGGAAAACTCACTCCTCTGCTGACTTCAGCCAACCACTTGATATTATGGCCAATTCCCCTCCCTTTTTGAAGTTTCCTGGTGACACTAATCAGTTTCACAAAGCATTCGTTCCTGATAAATGACCACCAACCACAAATTAGGTCCAGCTGGTTTATGAAGCTTGTGCCCACAAAGCACCTGTGTCCTAAATTTCACCTTTTGATGTATAGAGACTAATTTTACTGTATTTTAATGCTACGTCTCTACCCCAAAGTGAATATGTGATGTCTGTAACATGTACGTTTCCTTGCCATGCCTGCATGACCTCCCTCTATGAATATTCATAGCTCCTCCTAAAGCCTGTTGAATATGTATATTTCCTGTTTGGCATAAAATTCCTGTTCTACCTTTTCTCCCCTCTAAGTGCCTGCTTTTGGTCTCAGCAGGAGGCTTCACTTCCTAGCCTGCAGGTTGCAATGCCTCAGAAGAAATAAAGTTCTCTTTTCCAAATTTTAGATCTCATGCTTTTAAGTCAATACTTCATACCATTACTATTTTTTGTCAGCTATCTGGGCATGTTTCTAATCGATATCTCCATCGTTGACCTGACATAATACATTTTTCTATGCTTCCCTCAGATTAAATATCATATCACTTCCCTGTTAAAAATCTTCTATCCATTTCCTACTGCCTTTGAAATTAGGCCCAAATTCATGATTGTGTTCTGGCTACCACATAGCTCTCATGTCAGGCTTCCTGAATCAGCCTTGTACTGTCTGCTCCAGTCAAACTGGACAACTTGCATGGCCGTGTTTATCATCTCTCCTCCTAGCTGCACAGGTTTGTAACTATTCTGTCTGGAATTCCCTTCCCTCTGCTTTTCCCCGTAGCCAACCCCAATAAGTCACACCCTCCCACTCACGTATGGGTCTTCTCTCAGAACCAAATGCACTCCCAGGTCACAGCTGGATGAAGTGGTTTCTACCACTAGCTTGTAGGTCTCTTAAATGCAAAGTCTGTGCCTTTGAGCTCTGCATCCCCAGAGCCTACATAGGCAGGGTCGTGCTGAAGCCAGCTTTCTCTAGCTTGGAAAAGCCAATTGAGCAGCTCTCACCAGTTTCCACATTTACATTAATAGCTTGTAATCAGCCATGGAGGGAGTATTTACACCACAAAGATTGGCAAATTATATAAATCAGGAATTTTTTCCTTTCCTGGAGAGCTGGTTGTTAAATATTCACCAGCATATCCCTGCCTACAGAGCACCATGTCTAACATCAAATATGCACTCAATTCAATCAGTGTTTGTGGATACATGAATGAACATATGAGCAAATAAAAGCTTTTGGGAGTCACAGTTGTCTTTTTGAGACTTGCAATTTCATGTTTTTTTCCTTGTATAACACATTGCCCATTCATTCCCTCCTTTATAAAATCCTTCAATTGGAGACAGAGATAGCTGTCATGTTTCCCCTTAATCTTCTATTTCTCATACTGGAGTTCCTCAGTTCCTTCAGCCATTCCTAAGTATACTCTTCACTCTGGCCATGTCCTTGGAAAGGCTCTGACATGTCAGGGTTCCTTTTTAAAAACCATGGCTCCCAGATGTGACACATTCTCTAGGATGGCCTGACCAGTGCTGACGACAATGGACTCATGGAATTCCAGTAACTAGTGTTTGGTGCTTCTATCACTAAAGCTTTGGGTATGAGCTGTGCTTACACACACCTAAACTCACACAAATCCATCATACACTTATATACTAAGTGGATATTGATACAAAATGTCATTTTCACAGATAGCCTTGTTAAATGTTGTTTTATATTTTTTCAGCCTCAATCTCTTAACCTATTAAGATGCTATTTAATCTTGATTCTATCATCTCTCAGTGTTTTTGTCTGCCCTGATGTCTGAATTTCAAATTATGCACCAGAGATTCTTGAGTAGGTAATAGAAGAGGAGCCATGGGAAGGAAGGAAGCTAACATTGATCAAGGAATGCCTTCCTTATGCAAGGTATTAGGCAAGATATTTATCGTTATTATTTTTCAAGACAGGGCCTCACTCTGTCACCCAGATTGGAGTGCAGTGGCACGATCTCAGCTCATTGCAACTTCCTCCTCCCAGGCTCAAGCAATCCTCCACCTTAGCCTTCTGAATAGCTGGGACCACAGGTGTGTGTCACCACACCCAGCTAATTTTGTGTGTGTATTTTTGGTAGAGATGGGGTTTCATCATGTTGCCCAGACTGAAGGTATTTCCATATATTTTACCTCCTTTAATTCTAGTGACAACCTACAAGGAAAGCATTGATAGTAACATTTAAACATTAAAACTTCCCAGTGCCACACAGAGTGAAAGTGCCCTTGATTGGAGTGAAGCTGTTTGTAAGCTGGAGCTGGAATCAGATCCCATGTTTATCTGAGTCTACACTTTGTGTGCACCATTGCACTGCTTCCCAGAAAACATTACCAATAGCTAAGGTTAGCACTAATGAAGTGCTTTCATAGTGACTTCTTTATAGAACACTTACAGTGTTATGAGGGAGTTTCTACTCCCTCTTTTTAAAAGACTTACTTCTTTGGCCAAGTTCAGATAATCTCCACAGAGTGGCCAAGGAATGGCCCATGCTGCCTGACCATAAGATAGAATGCCAACAGGCAAACCATTGCTGCCCTCTAGCCAAGAGAGCAGTAATAAAATCAACATTATTTCATAGCCTGTGTTTGGCACTGAGATGCCAAACTCTGTGTGAAGCTTGCTATTTACATGTTCTTGATCACTTTCATAATCAGCCTATGGGGCAGGTGTTCCTATTTTCAAAGTGTGGAAACTAACATCTTGAGAGGTGAGTTCACCTGCCTAGGATCATGGTTAATAAGAGGCAGAGTTGGGCCTTATTAACTTCTGTGCCCCATTCTCATCCATGACAGT
This sequence comes from Symphalangus syndactylus, assembly GCF_028878055.3. Lineage (NCBI taxonomy): Eukaryota > Metazoa > Chordata > Mammalia > Primates > Hylobatidae > Symphalangus > Symphalangus syndactylus. The sequence continues at coordinate 40,846,389 of NC_072434.2, read as the reverse complement.
TGAGGGGGAAGAATCACCTAAAGGAGTACGAAAGTCCAGATTGTCTCATAGGCCACTGGAAAAATTCCTGGCCTTGCTTGACCTTTTCTCCAAGACTCTCTGGGTTTTCTAAGGGTAATCACATATTTGCAATTCAGTGATGTCCAGATCCATGTCCAAATTCCATTTATTGTTTAAATTTATTGTAAAGAAAGAAGGAAAATAAGCAAACGAAGAGGAGACGAGGAAGGATTTGTGCCTGTCCATTTTAGAACTGCCATTCCCCCCACTCCCATATGTTGCCGTTCCGGCTATGAAAGTCAAGTTTCTTCCAGCATGTGCATATCTGTATGATGTCAAAATGGGCAATCATCCAGGCCTACAAGGCTGCCTGGACTATATGTCAGCATTCAACATCATGTCAATGACCCAAATAGGCCAACAGATTCCTGACAGGTTTATTTCCCCCAGACAGAGGTATAAACCCACCCATTCCTAAGAAAATGGTATCCTTTTTTTTTCTTTACTTATTCTTAGATTCTTTCTTCTGCCTGAACAGGTCCTGACTAAACACTGTCACCACAATGAATGGTGAGGTGTCATGCAGAGAGAAGTGCCATACTGCAGAGGGCATTAGCTGCAAATGGGATCATGAGATCTTAAGACAACACTTCTGAAGCCAGAATAGCTAAGAAGAGAGAAGTACTGCTAAGACTTGGGTGTTTGGTCCAGACATGCTCCTTTTAGCTCAATGTCATTCCATTCTCCTCTCACCCATCAGATTGGATGTACCTAATTGGTTTCCAGGTGTGTTTTTGCTGTCTCTTGTCTCTGATTCTGCCCTATAGCCTGCGACTGCCTGTTAATGCTGTCTGGAATTATGCCCCTCCAAGCTTCCTTTCCCTCTGAAGACCTCCCTAACTTAGTGTACTTTCCAGAGGTTCAGGCTACTATCCCAGGCCACCTTTCCACAACCTAGAGTCTCCAGCTGAAATAACGGGGTCCGACTTATTGACACAGTTGCTGGATGGATTCTTGGTCACTGACCTGAGTTGTATTTCTTGAACCTGCCTGTTGGGGAAGAGGCAGAGTTATTGACCAACTCAGAGCAAGGAGGGTGTCCTACTATATTATTTTTAGCTAGATTCTTAGCAGGGAGATCTGAAGCCAAGACCCCTGTCTATGTCACTGCAGACCAGACCTTACAAGCTGCCAAGGCTCTTCAACCCAGCCCAGCTTTGAATGGCTTTGCCTTTGGAAATTTGGCCTTTATTAGAATGAACTAGGTGTGTTTTAGGGACAAGGAACATTCAAGGAGGCTTGAGAAGATGCAACACCCACTCTTTCACACTCCACTTCCCATACATGAGAGATGATGATCATAAACACCATCCTTCCAGGGCCAGGACACCATGCTTATCCTCACTCACAGACAAAAACAATTCAATTTATCCCTGTTCCAAGGACACCCTTAGTTTCAATGCCCTTAGTTTTAATACCCTGTTCCTGAGGGAGGAGACTAAGCCCAATGCATGTCCCAAGTTTGAAGAATATCATTTAGGAAAGGTTCGGTCTGCAATTCCACTCCTCGCCATTCCTAAGAATGATGAAATAGGATCTAGGAAAATACGCTCACATTTAGGGGCTTCCTGCTGGCAGGACAACTGAGTCACTCTTTCCTTTGCAGTTGAGTCTGCTTATAGAAAATACCATTCAATTTCTGCTCAATTCAACATCCATGTGTTGAATATTTAAGTACCTGGTTCTGTGCTAGATCCTGAAGATGTAAAAATAGATAACAGGACTACTTCACTCAAGCAGTTTATGGTCCAGTAAGAAGACCCAAACTTCTTATGTAATCATGTTACATATGCAACTAAATAAGTATGTACACGGTTCAGATACAGAAGTGCTATAAAGAAGGAAGCCATTGATCCTATAGGTGTGGGGGCAGTCAAGTGTCCTAACAGGATATCATGCCACACAAAAATTTGAAAAATAGCTGTGTACTTCCTATTCGAATTAGTGGAATGAATGCACATTATCCCCACTATCTCCTGAAACCTTACCAAAAAACAACACAGGGATTTTTTTCTTTAAGGAATAAATATTTAAAGACAAAGAGATCAGGAAAAGAAACAATATCAAACACCTTATTTTGAAGAAGAAAATCAGATGGGCATTTGATAACGACTCTACAGAGCTGAGAAGACTGAAATCTTAATTGGCAGTGGAAGTGACTGCACCGCAGAACCCCAGAAAGATACAAGATGTCTCTAATCATGAAGGTGAACATGAAGCTAAAAGCAGAAGCATCTCAAAGTTGACCCCATGATGCCTTCTCCCCACAACCACCCTCCCCACCACACATGCAGATAGCTCTCCCTCCTCAACCATGGCAGAAGTTGGGAGAGGATGAACTAGAGGGACTCCAGATTGGGGCCATCAGGTACAGTGAGGGCTGAAGTGCTCTCCTGAAAGCAAGGATTCAGGGAAAGTCTGCACATAGAACTGTCAGAGCCTTTCATACTCTGCAATCAGAACATCAGCACCAGGCTCATTCTCTCTAGGAAAAGAGAGAAAACTGCCTAGTCCAAGATAAAAGACATAAAGGGGGTGGAGCCAAGATGGCCGAATAGGAACAGCTCCGGTCTCCAGCTCCCAGCCCCAGCGACACAGAAGACGGGTGATTTCTGCATTTCTGCTTGAGGTACCGGTTTCATCTCACTAGGGAGTGCCTAACAGTGGGTTCAGGACAGTCGGTGAAGCGCACTGTGCGCGAGCTGAAGCAGGGCGAGGCATTGCCTCACTCGGGAAGCGCAAGGGGTCAGGGAGTTCCCTTTCCTAGTCAAAGAAAGGGGAAACAGACGGCACCTGGAATATCGGGTCAGTCCCGTCCTAATACTGCGCTTTTCCAACGGGCCTGGAAAACGGCACACTAGGAGATTGTGTCCCGCACCTGGCTCGGAGGGTCCTATGCCCACAGAGTCTTACTGATTGCTAGCACAGCAGTCTGAGATCACGCTGCAAGGCGGCAACGAGGCTGGGGGAGGGGCGCCCGCCATTGCCCAGGCTTGCTTAGGTAAACAAAGCAGGCAGGAAGCTCGAACTGGGTGGAGCCCACCACAGCTCAAGGAGGCCTGCCTGCCTCTGTAGGCTCCACCTCTGGGGGCAGGGCACAGACAACCAAAAACTCAGCGAGAACCTCCACAGACTTAAATGTCCCTGTCTGACTGACAGCTTTGAAGAGAGTAGTGGTTCTCCCAGCAGGCAGCTGGAGATCTGAGAACGGACAGACTGCCTCCTAAAGTGGGTCCCTCACCCCTGAGCAGCCTAACTGGGAGGCACCCCCCCAGTAGGGACAGACTGACACCTCATTCAACCGGGTACTCCTCTGAGACAAAACTTTCAGAGGAACTATCAGACAGCTGAATTTGTGGTCTCACGAAAATCTGCTGTTCTGCAGCCACCGGTGCTGACACCCAGCCAAACAGGGTCTGGAGTGGACCTCTAGTAAACTCCAACAGACCTGCAGCTGAGGGTCTTGTCTGGTAGAAGGAAAATTAAACAGAAAGGACATCCACACCAAAAACCCATCTGTACATCACCATCATTGAAGACAAAAAGTAGACAAAACCACAAAGATGGGGAAAAAACAGACCAAAAAAACCGGAAACTCTAAAAAACAGAGCACCTCTCCTCCTCCAAAGGAACGCAGTTCCTCACCAGCAGCGGAACAAAGCTGGATGGAGGATGACTTTGATGAGTTGAGAGAAGAAGGCTTCAGACGATCAAACTACTCTGAGCTACGAGAGGAAATTCAAAACAATAGCAAAGAAGTTAAAAACTTTGAAAAAAAATTAGAAGAATGGATAACTAGAATAACCAATGGAGAGAAGGGCTTCAAGGAGATGATGGAGCTGAAAGCCAAGTTTCGAGAACTACGCGAAGAATGCAGAAGCCTCAGTAGCAGATGCGATCAACTGGAAGAAAGGGTATCACTGATAGAAGATGAAATGAATGAAATGAAGAGAGAAGGGAAGTTTAGAGAAAAAAGAATAAAAAGAAATGAACAAAGCCTCCAAGAAATTTGGGACTATGTGAAAAGACCAAACCTACGTCTGATTGGTGTACCTGAAAATGATGGGGAGAATGGAACCAAGTTGGAAAACACTCTGCAAGATATTATCCAGGAGAACTTCCCCAGTCTAGCAAGGCAGGCCAGCATTCAGATTCAGGAAATACAGAGAACGCCACAAAGATACTCCTCGAGAAGGGCAACTCCAAGACACATAATTGTCAGATTCACCAAAGTTGAAATGAAGGAAAAAATGTTAAGGGCAGCCAGAGAGAAAGGTCGGGTTACCCACAAAGGGAAGCCCATCAGACTAACAGCTGATCTCTCAGCAGAAACTCTACAAGCCAGAAGAGAGTGGGGGCCGATATTCAACATTCTTAAAGAAAAGAATTTTCAACCCAGAATTTCCTATCCTGCCAAACTAAGCTTCATAAGTGAAGGAGAAATAAAATACTTTACAGACAAGCAAACGCTGAGTGATTTTGTCACCACCAGGCCTGCCCTAAAAGAGCTCCTGAAGGAAGCACTAAACATGGAAAGGAACAACCGGTACCAGCCCCTGCAAAAACATGCCAAATTGTAAAGACCATCGAGGCTAGGAAGAAACTATAGCAACTAACGAGCAAAATAACCAACTAATATCATAATGACAGGATCAGATTCACACATAACAATATTCACGTTAAATGTAAATGGGCTAAATGCTCCAATCAAAAGACACAGACTGGCAAACTGGATAAGGAGTCAGGACCCATCAGTGTGCTGTATTCAGGAAACCCATCTCACGTGCAGAGACACACATAGACTCAAAATAAAGGGATGGAGGAAGATCTATCAAGCAACTGGAAAACAAAAAAAGGCAGGGGTTGCAATCCTAGTCTCTGATAAAATAGACTTTAAACCAACAAAGATCAAAAGAGACAAAGAAGGCCATTACATAATGGTAAAGGGATCAATTCAACAAGAAGAGCTAACTATCCTAAATATATATGCACCCAACACAGGAGCACCCAGATTCATAAAGCAAGTCCTCAGTGACCTACAAAGGGACTTAAACTCCCACACAATAATAATGGGAGATTTTAACACCCCACTGTCAGCATTAGACAGATCAACGAGACAGAAAGTTAACAAGGATATCCAGGAATTGAACTCAGCTCTACATAAAGTGGACCTAAGACATCTACAGAACTCTCCACCCCAAATCAACAGAATATACATTTTTTTCAGCACCACACCACACCTACTCCAAAATTGACCACATAGTTGGAAGTAAAGCTCTTCTCAGCAAATGTAAAAGAACAGAGATTATAACAAACTGTCTCTCAGACCACAGTGCAATCAAACTAGAACTCAGGATTAAGAAACTCAGTCAAAACCGCTCAACTACATGGAAACTGAACAACCTGCTCCTGAATGACTATTGGGTACATAATGAAATGAAGGCAGAAATAAAGATGTTCTTTGAAACCAACGAGAACAAAGACACAACATACCAGAATCTCTGGGACACGTTCAAAGCAGTGTGTAGAGGGAAATTTATAGCACTAAATGCCCACAAGAGGAAGCAGGAAAGATCCAAAATTGACACCCTAACATCACAATTAAAAGAACTAGAAAAGCAAGAGCAAACACATTCAAAAGCTAGCAGAAGGCTAGAAATAACTAAAATCAGAGCAGAACTGAAGGAAATAGAGACACAAAAAACCCTTCAAAAAATTAATGAATCCAGGAGCTGGTTTTTTGAAAAGATCAACAAAATTGATGGACCGCTAGCAAGACTAATAAAGAAGAAAAGAGAGAAGAATCAAATAGATGCAATAAAAAACGAAAAAGGGGATATCACCACTGATCCCACAGAAATACAATCTACCATCAGAGAATACTACAAACACCTCTATGCAAATAAACTAGAAAATCTAGAAGAAATGGATAAATTCCTCAACAAATACACCCTCCCAAGACTAAACCAGGAAGAAGTTGAATCTCTGAATAGACCGATAACAGGTTCTGAAATTGTGGCAATAATCAATAGCTTACCAACCAAAAAGAGTCCAGGACCTGATGGATTCACAGCCGAATTCTACCAGAGGTACAAGGAGGAACTGGTACCATTCCTTCTGAAACTATTCCAATCGATAGAAAAAGAGGGAATCCTCCCTAACACATTTTACGAAGCCAGCATCGTCCTGATACCAAAACCCGGCAGAGACTTAACCAAAAAAGAGAATTTCAGACCAATATCCTTGATGAACATTGATGCAAAAATCCTCAATAAAATACTGGCAAACCGAATCCAGCAGCACATCGAAAAGCTTATCCACCATGATCAAGTGGGCTTTATCCCTGGGATGCAAGGCTGGTTCAACATACGCAAATCAATAAATGTAATCCAGCATATAAACAGAACCAAAGACAAAAACCACATGATTATCTCAATAGATGCAGAAAAGGCCTTTGACAAAATTCAACAACCCTTCATGCTAAAAACTCTCAATAAATTAGGTATTGATGGGACGTATCTCAAAATAATAAGAGCTATCTATGACAAACCCACAGCCAATATCATACTGAATGGGCAAAAACTGGAAGCATTCCCTCTGAAAACTGGCACAAGACCGGGATGCCCTCTCTCACCACTCCTATTCAACATAGTGCTGGAAGTTCTGGCCAGAGCAATCAGGCAGGAGAAGGAAATAAAGGGTATTCAATTAGGAAAAGAGGAAGTCAAATTGTCCCTGTTTGCAGATGACATGATTGTATATCTAGAAAACCCCATTGTCTCAGCCCGAAATCTCCTTAAGCTGATTAGCAACTTCAGCAAAGTCTCAGGATACAAAATCAATGTACAAAAATCACAAGCATTCTTGTACACCAATAACAGACAAACAGAGAGCCAAATCATGAGTGAACTCCCATTCGCAATTGCTTCAAAGAGAATAAAATACCTAGGAATCCAACTTACAAGGGATGTGAAGGACCTCTTCAAGGAGAACTACAAACCGCTGCTCAGTGAAATAAAAGAGGATACAAACAAATGGAAGAATATTCCATGCTCATGGGTTGGAAGAATCAATATCGTGAAAATGGCCATACTGCCCAAGGTAATTTATAGATTCAATGCCATCCCCATCAAGCTACCAATGACTTTCTTCACAGAATTGGAAAAAACTACTTTAAAGTTCATATGGAACCAAAAAAGAGCCCGCATCACCAAGTCAATCCTAAGCCAAAAGAACAAAGCTGGAGGCATCACGCTACCTGACTTTAAACTATACTACAAGGCTACAGTAACCAAAACAGCATGGTACTGGTACCACAACAGAGACATAGATCAATGGAACAGAACAGAGCCCTCAGAAATGATGCCGCATAGCTACAACTATCTGATCTTTGACAAACCTGACAAAAACAAGAAATGGGGAAAGGATTCCCTATTTAATAAATGGTGCTGGGAAAACTGGCTAGCCATATGTAGAAAGCTGCAACTGGATCCCTTCCTTACACCTTATACAAAAATTAATTCAAGATGGATTAAAGACTTATATGTTAGACCTAAAACCATTAAAATCCTACAAGAAAACCTAGGCAATACCATTCAGGACATAGGCGTGGGCAAGGACTTCATGTCTAAAACACCAAAAGCAATGGCAACAAAAGCCAAAATCGACAAATGGGATCTCATTAAACTAAAGAGCTTCTGCACAGCAAAAGAAACTATCATCAGAGTGAACAGGCAACCTACACAATGGGAGAAAATTTTTGCAACCTACTCATCTGACAAAGGGCTAATATCCAGAATCTACAATGAACTCAAACAAATTTACAAGAAAAAAACAAACAACCCCATCAAAAAGTGGGCAGAGGACATGAACAGACACTTCTCAAAAGAAGACATTTATGCAGCCAAAAAACACATGAAGAAATACTCCTCATCACTGGCCATCAGAGAAATGCAAATCAAAACCACAGTGAGATACCATCTCACACCAGTTAGAATGGCCATCATTAAAAAATCAGGAAACAACAGGTGCTGGAGAGGATGTGGAGAAATAGGAACACTTTTACACTGTTGGTGGGACTGTAAACTAGTTCAACCATTGTGGAAGTCAGTGTGGCGATTCCTCAGGGATCTCGAACTAGAAATACCATTTGACCCAGCCATCCCATTACTGGGTATATACCCAAAGGACTATAAATCATGCTGCTATAAAGACACATGCACACGTATGTTTATTGCGGCACTATTCACAATAGCAAAGAGTTGGAACCAACCCAAATGTCCAACAACGATAGACTGGATTAAGAAAATGTGGCACATATACACCATGGAATACTATGCAGCCATAAAAAATGATGAGTTCATGTCCTTTGTAGGGACATGGATGAAACTGGAAAACATCATTCTCAGTAAACTATCGCAAGGACAAAAAACCAAACACTGCATGTTCTCACTCATAGGTGGGAATTGAACAATGAGAACTCATGGACACAGGAAGGGGAACATCACGCTCCGGGGACTGTTGTGGGGTGGGGGGAGGGGGGAGGGACAGCATTAGGAGATACACCTAATGCTAAATGATGAGTTAATGGGTGCAGGAAATCAACATGGCACATGGATACATATGTAACAAACCTGCACATTGTGCACATGTACCCTAAAACCCTAAAGTATAATAAAAAAAAAAAAAAAAAGACATAAAGGGTGCCACCATATAACAGCATGGTCATGTCACCCATCCGATGAAGCTGTTTCTAGTAAACAGGCCCCATTCACAAGCACAGAGTTCTTTAGGGCTTGGCTCTTAGAGTGGACAGCCCAGAATTTCCAGGTGTTGGAGAAAAGTCTCTGAAAGCAAAGCTCCCCGTCCCTCCAAAAACAGGAAAAAAAAGAATTTAGAAGAAAACCAAGACAAGTCAGGGAAAAGAGGCCTATATAATTTTATATATATACATTCATATTTGTATATACAATTTACATCTATATATAAAATTGTATAGGTCTCATATATATAAAAGATATATATATCATATATAGAAGAAATAAGATATATAATTATATAAAATATATATATCTTTTATATTTTATAATATATAGTTTTATATTATATATTATATCTATTACTCTAATAAGCTGTATAGTAACATATCTATTATATATTATACATAATATCTAAGATATGTTATATGTATTATGATATGTATAATATAGATTATGTTATCTATATTTTTTCAATATCCTTAAAGAGAAGAGAAAGTTTTATTGATGAAACAAAACAGGATGATTTAGAAAGAAGTGGGTCATTCAGAGGACCAAAAATTAACAATTTCTTAGAAATGCATAAAAACCTGACAAATATTTGGAAGATAATTTGAAGAAACCAGAGAATAGAATAAAAAAAAACAAAGAGATAGAAAACAGGAAATTATGAAATTAGGGAATCAGCCCAGGAATACTAAAGAATTTCTAAAAGAAACAATGGCAAAAATAGAAATTATTAAATATTTCAAGAAAATTTCCCAGAACTGAAAGACTTTAACTTCTGGATTACAAGGTGCACCAAGCAACCAGCACAATGACAGAACACAGGCTCACATCAAAGCACATCATTGTAAAATTTCATACCATGAAGGACAGAGAAGCCCCCGAAACGTTTTCAGGGAAGTCAGATACAAAGGATCAAGAACCAAAAAGGCATCAGACTTGCTTAGTTTTCATTTCTTTACTTACTACTAATCCATGCTTTTTTCCTGAGAAAACTGCGTAATCCAAGAGAAAAGCATTGAGAGCTGCTGTCAGTGGATTCGTAGTGAGTAAAGAAAATGGGGCAATGCCTTTAAAACTCTGAAGAAAAACCATTTCCAATCTAGGATTCTACACATAGGCAAACTGTCAATCAAGTCAGAACAGAATAAATATACTTTCAGCTTGCAAGTTTTCAAAAGCATTTATCACCCAAACATGTTTCTCAGGAGGCTACTTCAGGATATGGTTTGACAAAGAGAGGGAGTAAATAAAGACAAGATGACATAGGATCCAGGAAACAGGGAATCTAACATAGGAGAGGGGAAGGGAGAAAAGAGAATTCCAAGATGATGAAGAAGGGAATTCAGGAAGATAGCTGCTCAGCAGGCATGCAGTGCAGGTAGCACAGACTGGAGAGGAAGCATAGGGAGTATCTAGAAAGCTCCCAAGAAGATGAACTTGATGGAATATCTGATGTGTTTAAATATATTGAGAAGAAATGTACATATATAGAACAATGTCTAGGTAGGAATTAGTGGTAGGTGAACAGAAAACTGCACAAACGAAGAAATAAGACAATTATTAACTCCAAGGAATATTAAATGTTGTACAAGAAAGAAAATGTAATCATCCTTTACTACATGGACATGCTGTGAATACAGTCATAATTATGTAAACACTGAATACAGATCTAACTAAAATGATGATATAAGCCTACTGGGAGGTTTGGAAAAAAAATTGCGGAGGTGGGTGAGGGAGGTGTTAAAGAGAGCTAATCCTTCATCTTTCATAGTGAGAATTTAATAGATAATTCCTAAAATGAAAAATCAAGAGGTCAGTAGTAGAAACATGTTATTTAACAATTTGGAGGTAAATGCCCAAAGAGCAATCAAAAGTGGTTGCCTCTGGGAAGTGGGAAAGAAGGACAGAGAAGGGGAAGGCCAGGAATCTGCTATTTTTCATAATAAGGCTTATAACTACTTGACTTCTTAGAACCCATATACCATTTAAATTTAAAAAGATTTCCCTGGGTGGAGAGAAGGAAGAAATCATCTCCAAGTATTTACAAATACTCAACATGTGACACAGTGGGGAATACACTCAGAGTTGTCCTAGGGCGTTGGAGTGTGGAAGAGTTAGGAGACCTGGGATAGGCCAGCAGAATCCAGATCATGAAAGGGCTTTGCATGCCCTCAACCCAGATGGATCACTTCCCAGGGCATTGTGAGAAATCTCAAACCGAACCATGGAAAATGGAAGATCGGCTGGGCTATCAAAATGGAAAAATGTTGGTCTGGTTTCTGGAAGGAAGAAAGAGCAATGGCTCATTGTTCAGGTAAAATTCTAGAATGGACTTTAAAATGAACAATTTTGACAAAAGGAATAATCATAAAAAATCAACATGGGTTCATGAAGTTACACCAGAATCCCTCTTTCTTATCCAGTGTGGTTATGAGATTGAAAGATCCAAGAAAGCTGTGCACGCAGGATCTCTTTATTTCAGTTAAATATTTGTCTTCTTGCTGCTGCTATGAATAAGATGAAGATATGGACCAGGTGACAATATGGTAGGGTGACTATATAACTGATTGATTAGCCATAAGCTGTGGTTTATGTCCTTTGCTCAGGGGTTCAGCCCTGATTTCTGTCCCAAGTCAGTGTTTTAAACCATGAACTGGATGATGACATTTTTATCAAGTTTCCATGTCAGAACCCCAAAAAGGCTAATATTTGGAAAAGGCAGCCTTCTAAATGATCTTGACATGTATGAAATAATGGATTGAATCTAACAACCTAAGCTTACTAGTAACAAATATGAATTCCTTTGCATGGAGTATGTGGCCCTGTCATCACCAGGCCAGCTTTACCTGTGGCTACAAGTTCCTTAGACTCTGGACAAAGATAACTACCTGCAGTACTGAGACAAGCCTTGCTTCTTCTGTTTTAAGTGTCCTCCCACTCTTCTCCTCCACCCCACAATAAACTTAATCAACACAAACTCCACTGGCAGGTTCAGCACAAGCTATGAATTTTTGTCTTACTGCGCCCTCTCTTTCTCTACCCCAATACCAGTAGGATTTGACATTTTTTCCTTTGGGTTCCCACTATGCCCAAGTGATATCTCCAGAGTAGCTACAGCACTCCAAGGCCATTTCCCCCTTTAATTAGTGAGGAAGTATAATGGGGTAGTTAAATAGCTGCTGGAACCAGAGTCACTGGGTTCAAATCCTGGCTCTACCATTTATTGACTGTGTGATGGTGGGAAAGTCCCTTAAATGCTCTGTGCCTCAGTCTCCCCATCTAGAAAGAAGAGGTGATAATACTTCCTACCTCACTGGAAGGAAAAGAGGATTAAATAAGTTGATGTTAATAACTAGCACAAGGAAAGTATAATCAGTTATATGTATATACCTGTGTCTCTTAATAGTCACTGACCGCCTTATGAATTGTATCTCTGTATCACAGCACTTAACATTTTGGAACATAGCAAATCCAAGAGCACTGACTTACAGCACTTCAGTAGCTCTCTACCACCCCTAAGACAAAGACTAACTTCCACGGCCTGCCTAGATTTCCTTGAGACCTGGCAGGAGCTGGCCTCTCAAGCCTACACTCTCCCCCAACACTCTTCAGATGCTACACTGAAGCCCTGAAAAATATCCCAGCCACTAACCTTCTCCAGACCTTTGTTCTGAGGCCTTCTCCTCCCTCTGAATGTTGATGTTCTGGCCAGAGCCAATTTCATGGCTAGACAGCTGGCAGAGAGCAGCAGAACCCAGAAAAATAGTGACAGCTCATGGTTCACCAGTGGCTTAGTCTTTGTGAGGATGTCACCATGGACCAGAACATGTGTCACCTCCACACCACCCTCAGGCTGCCTGTGTGAGCATCTCAGCATGGACCAGAACATGTATCACCCACATACTGCCAACAGGCTCTCTGTGTGAGCGCCTCAACATGGACCAGGGTGTCACCCCTGCACCACCATCAGGTTCTCTCTGTGTCTTACCATGAACCAGGACATGTGTCACCGCCACACTGCCATCAGGCTCTCTGGGTGCCTCACCATGGACCAGAGGGTGTGTCACTCCCCCACCACCATCAGTCTCTCCTATCATGAGTGGCTTCTTGCAGAGCCTATTAGCACCTGAAGGGAGCCCTCATCTCTCTGAGCCCTTGGTCTCACAGGACAGCTTTTTCCTCATGTGTGCTGCCCTCTTCAATGCAGATATTCTCGGGGAGTCCAGTTAATTTTTTACTCTTGTAAAATCAACTCAGTATTAGCCAGATCTGAGAATATTAGCTGAGAACATCTTGGTTTCTTCATGACCTTTACATATATTATAACTAATGTTTTGTGGTCAGGGCCTCTGTCATCTCCACCTTTGACCTTCTCAGATTCCTAATCTGAGTCATGAACTTGGAAGGTACTTTTAAACCTCACTGTTGATTTTGACAACCTGAAAGCCCACAATTGGGGGTGAAGGGGAAAACATCCACTGGACTGAGAAGAAACGTGCTTATGTTGCTCTCTCTGAAAACCTTTAATCACTATTAAAAAAAAAAAAACCAAAAAAGCAAAAACAGTGTCCTGTGTAAATGCAGCTCTCTGGGGCATGTGGATCTCCACAAGCTAGGGGCCATTTCCTGATGCGGAGGCTCCGGTTGCCTGTGACTGGAACCACAGTGCCATCCAATGGCAATCTTATGTAATGCAGCAGCTCCTCCATCTTTCTGCACCTGTGGTGTCCCTAGTGCTCCTGAACAGGAAGCCTCACAAGTCCTGTGGTACAGAAACCTGTTTTCTGTTCCTGTGTTGGTTTGCTTAGGATAATAGCCTCCAGCTCCTTCTGTGTTGCTACAAAGGACATGATCTTGTGTCCTTGAGGGTGGAAGGTGGAGAAGGCAAAGGATCAAAAAACTATCGGGTACTATGCTTATTACCTGGGTGACAAAATAACCTGTAAACCAGCACCCCCCGCCGCTGTGATATGCAATTTGCCCATATAACAAACCTGCACATGTACCTCTGAACTTAAAAGTTAAAAAAAGGAAACCTGTTTTCTCAATGTCATTTGAGTATGCAGCCTTTTTCTTTCTTTTTGTTTAATGTACATGAATCTTTTGAAGACTTAGTGCTTTATAGAGTTCGAGCAGCAGTTCGCAAAGTGTGGTCCAGGGAGTCCCAAGAACCTTTTAGGGATTTTGCAAAGTCAGAATTATTTTTATAGTAATACTAAGACATATTTTGCCTTTGGCTTCTTATTCCCTTATAAGGGTACACTGGAGTCTTCCCAGGGCTATGTGACCTGCACTGCCATCAGACTCAGAGGCAGATATGAGAATGGAGCTGTATTCTATTAAGCAAGATATTATAAAGATTTGCAAAATTTAAAAAATGTCATTTATTACTTTTTTGGAAAATACAGTTATTTTATTGAAATACGTTATTAAGTGTATGCAATAATTGTTTTTTGTTGTTGTTGTTGGTTTTTTTGGTTTTTTTTGAGACGGAGTCTCGCTCTGTCGCCCAGGCTGGAGTGCAGTGGCGCGATCTCGGCTCCCTGCAAGCTCCGCCTCCCGGGTTCACACCATTCTCCTGCCTCAGCCTCCGGAGTAGCTGGGACTACAGGCGCCCACCACCATGCTCGGCTAATTTTTTGTATTTTTAGTAGAGACGGGGTTTCACCGTGTTAGCCAGGATGGTCTCACCCTCCTGACCTCGTGATCCGCCCGCCTAGGCCTCCCAAAGTGCTGGGATTACAGGCTTGAGCCACCGCGCCCGGCCAATTGTTATTTTTAATGAACATTTTTAAAATTTCTAATTTTGAATATGGTTAAGTATTGAGAGACGTTACCCACCCACATAGACTAAAGCTCTTTAGAGTCCTGGATATTCATTTTAAGAGTGTAAAAGGGTATTGAGACTAAAAAACTTAATAACCAAAAACTTAAAAAGTTTCAGAGGCTTAGTTGGACTGTCCAACTATGTACTCTCATCATTTCTGTATCGAATGGGACACATGCCAGAACCTCACTGGCATAGTAAACAAAGGGATGTGGGTATATTTTTTCTGGGGAGAAGGCTTAGCGTTCCTCTAGTTTTCAAAGCTCTGTATGACACTGTCCAACCCCATAAAGGTTAGGAGCCACTTAAAAGCGAGCATGACAGCCAAGGGGCTAAAAGGCTTGACACTCATCCCCTCTCTGACACCGACTACTCTGTGACAGATACGAGTCACCTAATCTGTGCTTTATGAGAGGAAAGGGGTAGAGGATCTGTCTGGTGTTTCTCTCCTGTCAGAATATAGAAAAATCAGATACATGTCCATTTTAATTACTTTATAGTTAAAGGAACAATCTTTTAAGGTGTGATTTATATGATGCCTTGTCCGTAAAAGAACTGAAGGTAGTTTGATTCTTCACCAGCTAATGTGAAAAATGTGATCTACAGCCTGGGGTAACCAAAGGAGAGTAAATTGAAATTAAGACTTACTGCTTTTCCAGATGTTTGTCTATTTTAGTGATCTTTCAAAGATCATGTTGGTGGACTTATTTATCAGGCCTACTGCCTTTCATTTTTCTGTTTTATAGTCTCTTGATTTTTGTTTTCCTGGATAAATTTATTTCATTACTTCTTGTTTTATAATTACTTAACACCATGAATTTTCCCTTTAAGGTACAGATTTAGCTATATTCTTTGTTTTTATATGTAATGTTCTATTTTTAAAAAATTCTAATTATTGAAGTTTTAGTTTTTTCTATTGTTCAAAAATTAAAAGCTTTTAAAAGTTTATGATTCTTTTAAAAAATACTTAATTTCTAGTTCCATTACATTTTTATAACTGCTGTATTGATATATTCACATATCCTAAAATTTACCCTTTTAAAGTGTATAATTGATTTTTGCATGTCAGTTATGTAATAATCATTACCATCTAACTTTAGGACATTTTTATCACTCCAAAAAGGAAACCTATATCCATTAGCCATCACTCCCTAATCTCCTTAGACCCCCACCCCACTCCCATCGTAGAAACCTCTCATCTATTTTCTATCTCTATAGATTTTCCTGTTAGGGACATTTCATATATATGGAATTATATAATATGTTGCCTTTACTGTCTGGCTTCTTTTACTTAGCAAAATGTTCTTAAGGCTTTTCTATGTTGTAGCATGAATGAATACTTCATTCTTTTTTATGGCTGGAATAGTACTGCATTGTATGAATTTACTGCATTTATCTCTGTTCATTAGTTGATGGGCATTTGGATTGCGTCCTTTTTTGGTTATTATGAATAATGCTACTATTAACCATTGTGCACAAATTTTTGCATGAATAAAAACACACAAAATCTATTCCTCTTTGCTGTATACCTTTACCAGTAGAATTGCTGTATTATATGGTATATTAAAATTCTATGTTTAACATTTTGAGGAACTGTCAAACTGTGTTCCAAAGTGGTTGTATCATTCTATAGTCCAACCATTTCTCCACATTCTGCCCAATAATTGATATTTTTTTTCTTATTTTAGTCATCCTAGTGGGTATGAAGGCGTATCTCATTGTGGTTATAATTAGCATTTTCTTAATGACTTATGATGCTGAGTCCACTGCATTTTGGTCAGAGATTGTGGTCAAATCTTAGAATTTATTGTGATTTTTTCTTTGTAGCTTAATATGTGATCAATTAAATATTCTCTTAATTACAGAAGACAAAATCTTTGTTCTTCAGTAAAATGTGATGACTTTCTACAAAGATCTCTGATATGTAGGGTGTACATTGCAATATACATATTATTCAATTATATCCTTATTATTTGCCTGTTAAAAATGCAAAATGTCGTAATATTACTATCATATTTCTGCTGCTTCTTGTATTTCTATCGTTTTACTCTTAAACAAATTGAGGCAATGTTACTTGGTACATAAAAGTTTATGACAGTTTCAGCTTCATCAAGAACTACATCCTTGCTAATATAGTGGTTCTCTGTGTAAAAATGTATAAATTTTTTTATCTGATATTGATATTGTTCACTGTTTCCTTATTAGTTGCATTTGCATAAAATGCTTTTGGTATGTTCATAATTTTATTGCCACTTTGCTTTAAATAAGTATCTGATAAATAAGACAGACAATTTAAAGTTTTTATTTTAATATTAGAATATACTTATACAAATGTGTTTTATTGTCTACTAGTAAAAACAAATAAATGAAAACAAACTTTCTGTCTTTTAGTGTGATGTCCCTTTTTTCCCAATAAGCTGTTAATAAATTAATGGTAATATCACAATCTCAATGTCATCTTATAAATGAAAAACTATATCCTAGGAATAAAGGATATAGGTTGTGGGTTTTTCAAAAACTCAATCTGAATGTCTCTATATTTTAACGAAAAACTTCATCTATTAATAATTTGCATTTATTTTGATAAATTTCATATTTGGTTTTAGTTCTTTTGTAGCATTCCATACTTTGAAAAAATATTTTCTGTTGATAAATTATATTTCCTCTGAATTTATTATTTATAGTTTTCAAAGGGTATAAGCAGTTCCTAATTATGCCATTGGCTTCCCATAAGCTTTTCAAAAGCATTGTTAACTTATATTTCTTTAAAATTAGATTAAAAAGTTCAACAATATTTTTAAAACTCCCTTATTTGATGCCATTTTTTCCACCCTACCCCTCGATCACCAACTTCTACATTTTTTATTACAACATTTCAAGTTTTTCTATCCATGTTTTTATTATACAATTATTTTATATGCTTTATATTGTCTTTTGATAAACATTATTTGAAGTTTTCACTAATTTATTTTTCTATGAGACAGGGTCTTGCTCTGTTGCCCAGGCTGGAGTGCAGTGGCACGATCTCAGCTCACTGCAACTCAGCCTCTCAGGTTCAAGCAATTCTCTTGCCTCAAGCTTCCCAAATAGCTGGGATTTTAGGCCCATGCCACCACGCCCGGCTAATTTTTGTATTTTTTAGTAGAGACAGGGTTTCACCATGTTGGCCAGGCTGGCCTCAAACTCCTGACCTCAAATGATCCACCCACCTTCCTCCCAAAGTGCTCAGATTACAGGCCACTGTGCCTGGCCTGAAATTTTCATTAAATTTTACGTTCATGTAAACAGCAAATATTTAGACATCTCTATTTTAACTGGTTTAAGTAGTCATTGCTGCTTTTTTTTTTATATCCTGATCTCCGTAACCTCGAGCTTTCAGTTTTGCTCCATTATTCATTTGGAAAAAATATTCATGTAGCTTATAAAAAGTAATATACATGAGTAGGACATTTTCTGAGTACCTAAACATCTTAGAATATCTTCAAATTGCTGACACATAAGGAAAGAAAGCTTAGCTTTGTACAAAATTCTTAGGTTACAAAATTTTCTAGGTTGTATTCCATTGTTTTCTAGAATTTCCTGTTTCTAGAATCTAAAATCAACCTGTTTTATCAGGCAAAGAAAAATAATATACAATACTACCAGCAATGAACACAATACTTTAATATTAATAATTTCAGATTTTATTCCTAGGATATAGTTTTCCATTTATAAGATGAAGTTGAGATTGTGACATTACCATTAATTTATTAATAGCTTATTGGGAAAAAAGGGACATCACACTAAAGGACATAAAAATGGTTTGTTTTTACTAGTAGACAATAAAACACATTTGTCTGTATAAGTATATTCTAATATTAAAATAAAAACTTTAAGTTGTCTTCTCATCTGAAGTTTAAAAAATTATGAAACATTTTAGCCATTAGCAATCATACATTAGAATAATATACTTTTATAACTTATGTTAATAACATTGATCTTTTTAGCAACATTAGAATTAATACTATGATTTCAAAGTAGACCATGTAATGCCAGGATTTTGTCTACATTTCCCATTTGGAAATTTTTATTGTTTCCTTAATCATATTATTGGACAGAGCCTGAGTGACAGCACTTCTTCCAGACACATGAATTGGTCAGAGCTTTTCTAGTTTTGAAAATTCTATTTGGTATGAGAAATCTGATGGTTTCTACCATCTTTTATCACATTGCTTAGCATATAATATGCAATCTTCTATTTGCAGGAAACCTTTTTATTTTAATGTTGTCATCATACAGACGTCTTTTTGGGACATTTTATGCAATGAAGAGGCATTTCAAAATAAGTTAAAATTCAATGGTTAGAGTTATACCAAGACGAGTAACAACTAAAATGACAACTCAGTGTAAAACTATAGTCTTCAGTGAGGTTCATACATGTAAAAGTAATGACAATCACATCATAATTTACTATTCTACCAGACAAATGTAGGTGGCCTTCAATATCAATTGTAGCATGCATTTAATTTGGAAATATAAGACTGTCTTACAATTTCAATTCTTTTGCATTTGCTGAGAGTGTCTTACTTCTGATTATGTAATTGATTTTAGAGTAAGTGCCATGTGGTAATGAAATGAATGTATATTATTGTTTTCTTGGGTGGAGAGCTCTGTAGATATCTGTGAGGTCCATTTGATCCAGTGTTAAGTTCAGGTCCTGAATATCTGTTAATTTTCAGTCTTGATGATCTGTCTAATATTGTCAACGGGGTGTAAAGTCTCCCAGTAGTACTGTGTGGGCATATAAGTCTCTTTGAAGGTCTCTAAGAACTTGCTTTATGAATCTGGGTGCTCCTGTGTTAGGTGCATGTGTATTTATGATAGTTAGATCTTATTGAATTGAACCCTTTACCATTATGTCATGCCCTTCTTTGTCTTTTTTGATCTTTGTTGGTTTAAAGTCTGTTTTGTCAGAAATTAGGATTGCAACCTCTGCTTATTTGTTTTCCATTTGCTATCTACATTTTTTTCTATCCTTTTATTTTTAGCCTATGCCTATGTGTGTCACTGCATGTGAGATGGGTTTCTTAACAGCATACCAATGGATCTTGGAGTTCCTCATCCACCTTACCACTCAGCCTCTTAGACCACAGCACAATCAAATTTGAAATCAAAACCAAGAAATTTACTCAAAACTATACAATTACATGGAAATTGAATAACCTGATCCTGTATGACTTTGGGTTAAATAATAAAATTAAGGTAGAAATCAAGAAGTTCTTTGAAACTAATGAGACAAAGATACAATGTATCAGAATCTCTGGGACACAGCTAAGGCAGTCTTTTTTTTTTTCTTTTTTTGAGACGGAGTCTCACTCTGTCACCCAGGCTGGAGTGCAGTGGCACGATCTCGGCTCACTGCAAGCTCCACCTCCCAGATTCATGCCATTCTCCTACCTCAGCCTCCCAAGTAGCTGGGACTACAGGCACCCACCACCACGCCCAGCTAATTTTTTATATTTTTAGTAGAGATGGGGTTTCACTGTGTTAGCCAGGATGGTCTTGATCTTCTGACCTCATGATCTGCCCGCCTCGGCCTCCCAAAGTGCTGGGATTACAGGTGTGAGCCGCTACGCCTGGCCAAGGCAGTCTTAAGAGGGAAATTTATAGCACTAGATGCACTCATCAAAAAGTTAGAAAGATCAAGTTAACAACCTAACATCACAACTAAAAGAGCTAGAGAACCAAGAGCAAACAAATCTCAAAGCTAGCAAAAGACAAGAAACAACCAAAGCCAGAGCTAAACTGAAGGAGATAGAGACACAAAAAAACTGTTCAAAAGATCAAGAAATTCAGGAGCTTGTTTTTTGAAAAAATTAATAAAATAGGTAGAGACCACTAGCTAGACTAATAAAGAATAAAAGAGAGAAGATGCAAATAAACACAATCAGAAACAACAAGGGGGATATTACCACTGACCCCACAGATATACAAACAACCATCAGGGAATATTATGAACATCTCTATGGACATAAACTAGAAAATCTAGAAGAAATGAATAAATTCCTGGAAACATACATCCTCCCAAGACTGAACCAGGAAGAAACTGAATTCCTGAACAAACCAATAATGAGCTCTGAAATCAAGGCAGTAATAAATAGCCTACCAATGAAAAAAAGCCCAGGAGCAGATGGATTCACAGCTGAATTCTACCAGATATACGAATAAGAGCTGGTACCATTCCTACTGAAACTATTCCAAAAATTGAGGAGTAGGGACTCCTCCCTAACTCATTCTAGATGGCTGGCACCATCCTGATACCAAAACCTGGCAGAAATACAATAAAAAAAGAACATTTCAGGCCAATATTCTTGATGAACATTGGTGCAAAAATCCTCAACAAAATACTGTCAAATCAAATCCAGCAGCATATCAAAAAGCTTATCCACCATGCTCAACTAGGCTTCATCCCCAGGATGCAAGGTTGGTTCAACATACATAATCAATAAATGGGATTCATCACATAAATAGAACTAATGACAAAAAAAAACACGATTACCTCAATAGATACAAAAAAAGGCTTTTGATAAAATTCAACATCCCCTCATGTTAAAAACTCTCAATGAACTAGGTATTGAAAGAACATACCTCAAAATAGTAAGAGCCATATATGACAAACCCACAGCCAACATCATGCTGAATGAGCAAAAGCTGAACCCTTTCCCCTTGAAAATTGGTACAAGACACATATGCTGCCTCTTACCACTCTTACTCAACATAGTACTGAAAGTTCTGGCTAGGGCAATCAGGCAAGAAAAACAAACAAAGGACATCCAAACAAACCATCCCTGTTTGCAGATGACATGATTCTTTATCTAGAAAACCCCCATCATCTCAGCCCAAAAGCTTCTTAAGTTAATAAACAATTTTAGCAGTCTCAGGATACAAAATCAATGTACAAAACTCCTAGCATTTCTAACACCACCAACAGTCACGCCAAGAGCCAAATCAGGAAAAAATTTTCACTTACAACTGCCACAAAAAGTATAAAATACCTGGGAATACAGCTAACTAGGGAGATGAAATATTTCTACAAGTAGAACATAAACCACTGCTCAAAAAAATCAGAGATAACACAAATGGAAAAACATTCCATGCTCATGGATCAAAAGCATCAATATTGTTAAAATGGCCATACTGCCCCAAGCAATTTATAGATTCAATACTATTCCTATTAAACTACCATTGACATTCTTCACAGAACTAGAGAAAACTATTCTAAAATTCATATAGAACAAAAACAGAGTCTGAGTAGCCAAGGCAATCCTAAGCAAAAAGAAGAAAGCTGAAGGCATCACACTATCTGATTTCAAACTATACTACAGGGATACAGTAACCAAAACAGCATGGTACTGGTACAAAAATAGACACATAGACCAATGAAACAGAATAGAGAACCGAGAAATAAGACTGCACACCTACAACTATCTGATTGTTGACAAACCTGACAAAAACAAGCAATGGGGAAAGAATCCCTCATTCAATATATGGTCCTGGGATAACTTGCTAGCCGTATGCAGAAGATTGAAACTGTACCTTTTCCTTACGCCATACACAAAAATTAAATCAAGGTGAATTAAAGACTTAAATGTAAAACCCAAAACCATAAAAATCCTGGAAGACAACGTAGGCAATACCATTCAGGACACAAGCATGGGCAAAGATTTCATGAAGACACCAAAAGCAATTGTAACAAAAGCAAAAATTGACAAATAGGATCTAATTAAACTAAAGAGTTTCTGCACAGCAAAAGAAACTATCAACATAGTAAACAGACAACTTACAGAATGGGAGAAAATTTTTGCAAACTATGCGTCTGACAAAGGTCTAACAACCAGCGTCTACAAGGAACTTAAATTTACAAGAAAAAAAACAAGCATCCCCATTAAAAAGTGGACAAAGGACATGAACACTTTTCAAAAGACAGCATACATGAAGCCAACAATCCTATGAAAAAAAGCTTAACATAACCAATCATTAGAGAAATGAAAATCAAAAGCACAATAAGATACCATCTCACACCAGTCAGAATGGCTACTGTTAAAAAGTCAAAAAATAACATGCTGGCGAGGTTGTGGAGACAAAGAACACTTATACACTGTTAGTGGGAGTGTAAATTAGTTCAGCTATTGTGGAACACAGTGTGGCAATTTCTCAAATACCTACAGACAGAAATACCATTCGACTCAGCAACCCCATTACTGGGTATATATCCAAAGGAATATAAATCATTCTATTACAAAGGCATATGCACACGTATGTTCACTGAAGTACTATTCACAATAGCAAAGACATGGAATCAACCTAAATGCCCATCAACAATAGACTGGATAAAGAAAATGCAGTACATATAAACCATGGATTACTATACAGCCATAAAAAGGAGTGAGATCATGTCTTTTTCAGGGACATAGATGAAGCTGGAGGCCATTATGCTCAGCAAACTAACACAGGAACAGAAAACCAAATACTGCATGTTCTCACTTAAAAGTGGGAGCTAAATGATGAGAACACATGAACACATAGAGGGGGACAACACAGACTGGGGTCTTCCAGAGGATCAGGGAAAATAACTAATGGGTACTAGGTTATTTTTAGGGTATAGACCCTTCCTTTAGGTATTAAGCCCCCACCCTTAATATCTGAGTGATGAAATAAGCTGTACCACAAACTCCCATGACACAAGTTTACCTGTGTAACAAACCTGCATTTGTACTCCTGAACTTAAAAAAGAATGTCTTGAGGTCTATGAAATTCATTATAAACAACCCAAATTGGATATTGATATTTTCCACAATTTAAGCTATTTTTTAATGTTGCAATTGGGATTTTGTACCTACCTTTTTATACTTATTTAAAGATTTCCTTTAGGTAAAAATCCTAAAAGATTGTTGAGCAAAGAGTTAAACACTTAAAACTTATGATACACATTGCCTAAATTGCTATCGAAACAATTTATCTGAATTTATGGTTTTGACCAGAAATGAGTTCATATTCTCCTATGTCCATGCCAAAATTGGTTTTACCATTTTATATTGTAGATATAATAATGATATGGTTTGGCTGTGTCCCCACTCAAATCTCATCTTAATTCTAGTTCCCATAATCCCCATTTGTCATGGGAAGGACCTGATGGGAGGTAATTGAATCATGGGGGTGGTTACCTCCATGCTGTTTTTGTGATAGTAAGTTCTCACAAGATCTGATGGTATTATAAGGGACTGGTTCCCCTTTTGCTTGGCACTTTTCCTTCCTGCCATCATGTGAAGAGGGATGTGTTTGCTTCCCCTTCTGCCATGGTTGTAAGTTTCTTGAGGCCTCCCAGCCATGTGTAACTGTGAGTCAATTGAACCTCTTTTCTTTATAAATTACCCAGTTTGGGGCAGCTCTTTATAGCTGCATGAGAACAGACTAATACAGTAAATTGGTACCAGGAAGTAGTGGGATGCTGCTATAAGGATACCCAAAAACATGGAAGCAGCTTTGGAACTGGGTAACAGGCAGAGATTGAAACAGTTTAGAGGGCTCAGAAGAAGACAGGAAAATATGGGACAGTTTGGAACTTCCTAGAGCCTTGGAGGGCTCAGAAGACAGGAAGGTATGGGAAAGTTTGGAAATTCCTAGAGATTTAGTGAATGGCTTTGACCAAAATGCTAATAATGATATGAACAATGAAGTCCAGGCTAAGATGGTCTCAGAGATGAGGAACTTGTTGGAAAATGGAATAAAGGTGATTCTTGCTATGCTTTAGCAAAGAGAATGGTGGCATATTGCCCCCACCCTAGAGATCTGTAGAACTTTGAACTTGAGAGAGATGATTTAGGGTATCTGGTGGAAGAAATGTCTAAATGGCAAAGCATTCAAGAGGTGGCTTGGGTCCACTTAAAACATTCAGTTTTATGCATTCACAAAGGTATGGTTTGGAACTGGAACTTATGTTTAAAAGGGAAGCAGAACATAGAAGTTTAGAAAATTTGCAGCCTGATGATGCAGTAGGAAAAAAAAAAACATTTTCTGGGGAGAAATTCAAGCCTGCTACAGAAATTTTCATAATTAATGAAGAGCCAAATGTTAAACACCAAGACAATGGGGAAAATATCTCCAGAACATGCCAGAGACCTTCATAGCAGCCACTTCCATCACAGTCCTAGAGGCCTAGGAGGGAAAAATGGTTTCCTGGGCTGGGCCAAATAGTTTCCCCCCTGCTCTATGCAGCCTTTGGATATGGTGCCCTGAGTCTCAGCTGCTTCAGCTCTAGCCATGGTTAAAAGGTGCCAACGTACAGTTCATGCCATTGCTTCAGCAGGTGCAAGCCCCACGTTTTGGTGGCTTACACGTGATGATGGGCCTCCAGGTGCACAGAAGTCAATAACTGGGGTCTGGGGACCTCAGCCTAGATTTCAGAGGATGTATGGAAATGCCTGGATGTCCAGGCAGAAGTTTGCTGTAGGGGCAGAACCCTCAAGAAAACCTCTGCTGGCGCAGTGTGGAAGGAAAATGTGGGGCTGGAGTCCCCAGAGTCCTAACTGGGGCACCACCTAGTGGAGCTGTGAGAAGAATGCCAGCATCCTCCAGACCCTAGAATGGTAGATCCACTGACAACTTGTATCATGTGCCTGGAAAAGCTGCAGACACTCAATGCCAGCCCATGAAAGCAGCCACGAGTGGGGACATACTCTGCAAAGCCACAGGGGCAGAGCTTCCCCAGGCTGTGGAGCCCACCTACTGCATCAGCATGACCTGGATGTGAGACATGGAGTCAAAGGAGATCATTTTGGAACTTTAAGGTTTAATGACTACACTATTGGATTTTGGAATTGCATAGGGCCTATACCCCTTTGTTTTGGCCAATTTCTCCCATTTGGAAAGGTATATTTACCCAATGCTCATACCTTCATTTTATCTAGGAAGTAACTGACTTGCTTTTGATTTTACAGGCTTATAGGCAAAAGGGACTTGCCTTGTCTCAGATGAGACTTTGGACTCAGGGCTAATGCTGGAATTAAGATTTTCAGGGACTGTTAGAAAGGCATAATTGTGTTTTGAGTTGTGAGAAGATGAGATTTGGGAGGCACCAGGGCAAATGATATGGTTTGGCTCTGTCCCTACTTAAATCTCATCTTGTAGTTCCCATAATCACCATGTTTCATGGAAGGGACCCTGTGGGAGGTAATTGAATCACAGGGACAGTTATCCACATGCTGCTATTCTCTTGATAGTGAGTTCTCACAAGATCTGATGGTTTTATAAGGGACTTTCCCCCCTTTATGTGGCACTTCTCCTTCCTGCCATCATGGGAAAAAGGATGTGTTTGCTTCCCCTTCCACCATGATTGTATGTTTCCTGAGGCCCCCCAAGCTATGTGGAACTGAGTCACTTAAACCTCTTTCATGTATAAATTACCCACTCTCAAGCAGTTCTTTATAGCAGCATGAGAACAGAATACAGATGAAATGTTTTAATTTGCACTTCTCAATGTCTATTAAGTTTGAATATTTTCTCTACGTTCCCTGCCTACTTTCTACTGATTTGAAATATTTCTTTATAAGAAAATACTAATAGTTTATCTGTCATATATTATAAAATATATATCCCCAATGTCCTGTTTATATTCTGATATTGTTCATGATGCTTTCATCACATGCAAGTTTTCAATCTTAATATAATTAAGTCTATCAGTCCTTCCCTTTATTCATTTCCTTTGCTATGATTCAGCCTGATTTTCCCCCACACAAGTTCCTTTTAAGAATTTTTCTTTATCATCAACTCTTGGCATATTTTGAAGTTCCTTGTGTATTTTTGTCTGTATTTATCTTGCTTGAAGTTCATAGTACTTCCTCAATATGTAGGTTGAGGTCTTCAGTTTCATAAAATTATCAGTCATAACTGCTTCACATATCACCTCTATCCTCATCCTCATTTTCCTCTGAGATTAAAACCGTATATTAAAACTTTTCATCATAACCTGTGTGACTCTTAAGTTTTCCATTATTTCATCACTTTTCCTTGACTCTTACCTTGTTTTTCTTACCTGTCTTATCTGTTTTTTTCAGTTGTTATCTAAACCCAGAGTTTTAATTACAGCTGTGTTTTTCAATTCTAGAATTTCCATTTACTTTTAAAAAAGTTTCTAGCTCTCTCAGAAATTCCCCTTGTCTTTTAATTCCCTCAACACAGTAATCAAAGCTATTTTAAAGTCTGTTATAACTTCCCCTATAATTTCCTTATATGTATTTTTCATGGATTTGTTTTTATTGTCTGCTCTTATTTTCTCTTGGTTTTCACTTAAGTGTTCTGTTTTCATATACCTGGCTATATTTGACTAAGTGCTGAAAACCATTAATGAAAAATTTTATAAATAGTTGATGCTTTGGATGATATTTTTATCTTCCTTCAAAAACAGCTTATATTTTCTTCCCATGGGCCACGACTCTGGGAGTACTAACAATCCCACATCACTTACACCATCAGATATTTCAATGATTCAAAGGTAGTTTTATGTCTCTCTGGGAGTCGTTCCTAATCCATGATTACCCAAAGGGTAATAAATCTTAACTCAGCTGCTTTTGAAATTGACAGATGTCTTAAGAGGTAAGATGACACAAAATGCTGGGCTTATCCCCTTAAGCTTTTCTTTCCAGATTGTAGCCTCACAAATTCTCATTGACTTGGAAGCTCTACAATGCTTTCAAAATTGAGTTTTCTAGATTTTTTAAAATAAAACTTCAGCTTGATTTTTTTCTCTTTATTCTTAGTCTATCTTTGGATGTATGTAAGATTTTCTTCAGTTAAAAGAAATTGGTCAGGCTATATCTAGATATGATCTCTTAAAGTGATTCATTTGTCTAAAGCTTGCATGCAAACACGTGCTCTCCTACCCCACAACCAGATAATGGAAATACTTTTCTCTATTTCTTGAAAAATTACATCAGTTCCACTTACTCTGGTCTTTCATCCAAAAATACCTATTATCCACATACCGTGCTCTCTAATTTCCACCATGTATATTCAAATATTCTTGGTCAGCATTTTTCTCTTCGTCCTTTTAATCTTTATTCCAAAAATCTTCCCTGTTTCATCTGCTGATTCAATTCTCTACAATTTCAATTCTGCTCTTCATGTGACAGTAAATTTTAATGTATAATATTTGTGTTACAATTTTCTTACAAAATTCTTACTCTTTTTAATCTCATTTTATGATTTTCATTTCACCTTAGTCTCCCTTTGTGACTTTTTGCTATTAATTCATAGACTTCATGTGAACTTTTAAGGCTGTTGAATGGCTTCCTGAAGTCCTCTAAATCCTGCAACAGTTGTGTGCTCATCGTTTGAGTCTCTCACATACTGTTAGACATTTTCTTTTTATTGATTCATAATTTGTCTACTGCTAACTTCCACTTGGGGCAGCCATTTAAAAATATACATAGACAGGAAGAGAATGTGTTTATAGTCTCAGAATTTAGAAATAACTTAGGGTCACCATCAGAATATTTGGAGCTAGTAAAATTGAGTGTTTATATTACATTCTTGAAATTTTAGTAATAAAATGGATCCCAAGGTTGCATTTTTGTTTAAATATATGTAATATTTGAAACTACCTTAATGCCAGCAGCACACTTTAGTTTCTATTTCTTGTTCAACAAACATAATGAAAGGATATGTGTACCTAATTTCTTACAGGGAATGGGGTAAAAAAAAGAAAGAAGAGAAATGTGTTAGTGAAGCAAAGTATGGGAGTGTACTAGTAGAGAAAAGTATAACCTATTTGAAAGATGCTTGATGAAAAAAATGGGAATTATTTGTCCTATTTCATCCATAGGCACTATGTGCAATGTTGTCAGTTAACTTATTTAAACTTAATTCCATCTGTGAAAACACTGTTTTAGCTCCTAAGTTGCCTAAATTTTGTGTATTAATGGGAAAATATGAGGAATGCTCTGCATTTGACATAAGAAAGTCCTTGTATAAATTCAAGGTGGATTATTAATGCTATATTTTTTACGTAATTATTATTCTCTGTGCTTCTCTAGGTCAATCTTTTATTAAATGCACAGAGAAGAATCCATTGGGATTGATGCATCTTCAAAAACATAGCTTATATAACAAATAGATACATTAAAAGCTGATAAGTGATACTTAGAACTGTTTCATGAAGTTACTAAATTAAAGGAACTTTCATATGTTTACATCTTTTCCTTACATAGTTTGCTGTCTTCTTAATTATACAAAGTTTTTGCTACCTTTGCTTGATTCTCCGATATCCCCATCATTAGATATTATTTGGTCTATTTTAGCAAACATCAATGCTTAAGATTGCCAGTGAGAATTACGAGGTAATTATAGCTCATGTTGGGGTATTTACTAGTAATATGTAGGGTCAGAAACACACACACACACACGCCCAACACACACAGCACCCCAGCTTTGTAGATGACTTGGTCCTTTAATTTTAGAGATTTTCTTTCTTAGCTTTTATAGTGTTAACCTGTGTGCAAGAGGCAGTGAAAATTCACTGTGACAATTGTTATATATTTTACATATGTATCATTTTATATATATATATCTGTTATATATATCTGATATGATAGTAAAAGTTCTCATATCTTACACTTTGCACTTTCAGTTTTGTAGTAATGGAGATTAGGCAGAAATTTTTATTTTAATTTCAAGTCCCAACTTCACTAACCTCTGAAAAAGATACACAACCTTTCTCACAAGCCACTAGCACTGAGTTTATGTTTCATTTTCTGAAGCAGATTGTCTTCTATAATTGCATGCTTTGAACATTTTTAACATAGAAAACAGTCTTTAATTCAAATATCTGAAATAATACCTCCATTGATCTATAAACTAGTATCCACTAGATTGCACACCTACTGATTAAATAGTACTGAAAAACAGAAACAGCATATTGTGTTAACTCAAAAATATGACAGAGAGGAATCATCTTTAAGGAGAGAAGCCTTATTCATCTGACTTCATCCTCTGCCATTATTCACCTGTAATATTTGGAGTAGACAATTTAGTTTGTCCCTTGGATTTAAGCTATTTGTCACTAAATTTCTACTGAGCCATGCTTACAAAAGAATTATTTTGAGAAGGCATGATGACTGCTAACAAAATTCACCATTATGACTGGACCATAATGTCAGCAAACACTTAGTGCATGTACTATGTATCAGACATCATGCCAGGCAGTGGGGGCTAAAGAAATGAGAAAAACATGGTCCTTGCATCAACGGAGTTTTTCAGGGGGGACCAAAAAGTTTTTCTTAGTATACCAAATTTCATTCAGAAGGGAGAATTCAAAATAAAGTCTAGAAGACTAATGAGCCAAGCTAAGGGTGTTAAAATTCACAAGAAGTCCCAGGCTCTGAATATTTACATGGTAGCATTGGGATCCATCTGCTCAGCAAAATGTAGCCATAATCATAGCTGACATTTGGACGGCACATTTACAAAATTTTTTAATTCACAAATAGTAATTGTACATATTCATGAGGTACATACTGGTGTTTTGGTACACAATGTATAGTGATCAGAGTAATTAATATCCATCATATCAAATATTTATCCTTTCTTTGTGTTGGGAACATTCAGTACCTGCCTCCGAGCTATTTGTAACACCATATTATTGTCAACTATGGTCACCCTACAGTGATATAGAACAATTGAGTGTATTCCTCCTATCTGCTTGTAATTTCATATCCTTTAACAAATCTGCCTCTCCAGTCTCTAGTATCCTCTACTCTATTATTTACTTCTAAGAGATCAACTTTTTAAAACTTCCACATGAGTGAGAGCATACGGTGTTTAACTTTCTCTTCCTGGCTTATTTCATTTATCATAGGGCCCACTAGTTCCATCCATTTTGCCACAAACTACAGATTTCATTATTTTTATGGCTGAATAGTATTCTACAGTGTATACATGTCATATTTTCTTAATCCATTCATCTGTTGTTGGACACCTAGGTTGATTCACTATCTTGGCTATTATGAATAGTTCTGCAATAAACATAGGGTCTCTTCAATATAATTATTTCCTTTCCTTTCCTTTGGATAAATGTCCAGTAAAGGGATTGCTGAATCATATGTAGCTCTATTTGTAGTTTTATGAGAAACCTCCACACTGTTCTCCATAGTAGCTGTACTAGTTTACATTCCCACCAACACTGTAGAAGGGTCCTCCTTTCTCCATATCCTCTCCAGCATGTGTTATTGTCTGTATTGTTGATAATAGCCACCCTAATGGGGTAAAATGATACCTTATCATGGTTCTGATTTGCATTCCCCTGATGATTACTGATGTTGAGTGTTTTTTCATATGTTTCTGGCCATTCGTATGTCTTTTTAAGAGAAATGTCTGTTAAGATCATTTTCCTGGTTTTTTAAAACTATAAGATCTGGGATACATGTACAGAACGCGCAGGTTTACATAGGTATATATGTGCCATGATGGTTTGCTGCACCCATCAACCCATCATCTATGTTAGGTATTTCTCCTAATGTTATCCCACCCCTAGCCGTTCACCACCTGACAGGCTCCAGTGTGTGATGTTCCCTCCGTGTCCATATGTTCTCATTTTTCAACTGCCACTTACGAGTGAGAACATGTAGTGTTTTCTGTTCCTGTGTTAGTTTGCTGAGAATTATGGTTTCCAGCTTCATCCATGTCCCTGTAAAGGACATGCACTCATCCTTTTTTATGGCTGCATAGTATTCTAAGGTGTATATATGCCACATTTTGTTTATCCAGTCTATCATTGATGGGCATTTGGGTTAGTTCCAAGACTTTGCTATTCTGAATAGTGCTGCAATAAATATATATGTGCATGTGTCTTTACAGAATGACTTATAATCCTGTGGGTATATATCCAGTAATGAGATTGCTGGGTCAAATGGTATTTTTGGTTCTAGGTTCTTGAGGAATTGTAACACTGTCTTCAACAATGGTTGAACTAATTTACACTCCCACCAACAGTGTAAAAGCATTTCTACTTCTCCACATCCTCTCCAGCATCTGTTGTTTCCTGACTTTTTAATGATAGCCATTCTAACTGGGGTGAGATTGTATCTCATTCTGGTTTTGATTTGCATTTCTCTAATGACCAGTGATGAGTTTTTCATGTTTATTGGCCATATAAATGTCTTCTTTTGAGAAGTGTCTGTTCATATTATTTGCCCACTTTTTGATGGTTTTTTTTCTTGTAAATTTGTTTAAGTTCCTTGTAGATTCTAGATATTAGCCCTTTGTCAGATGGACAGATTGCAAAAATTTTCTCCCATTCTGTAAGTTGCCTGTTCACTCTTTTTTTTTTTTTTTTTTTTTTGAGATGGAGTCTCGCTCTGTCATCCAGGCTGGAGTGCAGTGGCGCAGTCTCGGCTCACTGCAAGCTCTGCCTCCCGGGTTCACGCCATTCTCCTGCCTCAGCCTCTCTGAGCAGCTGGGACTACAGGCGCCTGCCACCACGCCCGGCTAATTTTTTGTATTTTTAGTAGAGACGGAGTTTCACCGTGATCTCGATCTCCTGACCTCGTGATCCGCCTGCCTCAGCCTCCCAAAGTGCTGGGATTACAAGCGTGAGCCACCACACCCGGCCTGCCTGTTCACTCTCATGATAGTTGCTTTTGTTTGTTTGTTTGTTTGTTTGTTTTTTGCTGTGCAGAAGCTCTTTAGTTTAATTAGGTCCCATTTGTCGATTTCAGCTTTTGTTGCCATTGCTTTCGGTGTTTTAGTCATGAAGTCTCTGCCCATGCCTATGTCCTGAATGGTATTGCCTAGGTTTTCTTCTAAGGGTTTTTATGGTTTTAAGTTTTACATTTCATTCTTTAATCCATCTTGAGTTAATTTTTGTATAAAGTGTAAGGAAGGGGTCCAGTTTTAGTTTTCTGCATATGGTTAGCCACTTTTCCCAACACCATTTTAAATAGGTAATTGTTTCCCCATTGCTTGTTTTTGTCAGGTTTGTCAAAAATCAGATGGTTTTAGATGTGTGGTGTTATTTCTGAGGCTTCTGTTCTGTTCCATAGGTGTATATATCTGTTTTAGTACCAGTACTACGCTGTTTTGGTTACTGTAGCCTTGCAGTATAGTTTGAAGTCAGGTAGCATGATGCCTCCAGCTTTGTTCTTTTTGCTTAGGATTGTCTTGGCTATACAGGCTTTTTTTTGGTTCCATATGAAATTTAAAGTAGTTTTTTCTAATTTTGTGAAGAAAGTCAATTGTACCTTGATGGGGATACTATTGAATCTATAAAATCACTTTCATGACATTGATTCTTCCTGTCCATGAGCATGGAATATTTTTCCATTTGTTTGTATCCTCTCTTATTTCCTTCAGCAGTGGTTTGTAGTTCTCCTTGAGGAGATCTTTCACATCCCCTGTAAGTTGTATTCCTATGTATTTGATTCTCTTTGTAGTAATTGTTCATGATTTGGCTTTCTATTATTGGTGCATAGGAATGCTTGTGATGTTTGCATATTGATTTTTTATCCTGAAACTTACTGAAGTTGCTTACCAGCTTAAGGAGATTTTGGGCTGAGACGATGGGGTTTTCTAAATATACAATCATGTCATCTGCAAACAGAGACAATTTGGCTTCCTCTCTTCCTATGTGAACACCCTTTATTTCTTTCTCTTGCCTGATTGCCCCGGACAGAACTTCCACTACTATGTTGAATAGGGGTGGTGAGAGAGGGCATTCTTGTCTTGTGCCAGTTTTCAAAGGGAATGCTTCCAGCTTTTGCCCATTCAATATGATATTGGCTGTGGGTTTGTCATAAATAGCTTATTATTTTGAGACACGTTTCATCAATACCTAGTTTATTGAGAGTTTTTAGCATGAAAGGGTGTTGAACTTTATTGAAGGCCTTTTTGCATCTATTACGGTAATCTTGTGGTTTCTGTCATTGGTTCTGTTTATGTGATGGATTATGTTTATTGATTTGCATATGTTGAACCAGGCTTGCATTCCAGGTATGAAGCTGACTTGATCATGGTGGATAAGCTTTTTGATGTGCTGCTGGATTCGGTTTGCCAGTATTTTATTGAGGATTTTCACATCGACGTTCATCAGGAATATTGGCCTGAAATTTTCTTTTTTTGTTGCATTTCTGCCAGTTTTTGGTATCAGGGTGATGCTGGCCGCATAAAATGAGTTAGGAAGGATTCCCTCTTTTTCTACTGTTTGTAATAGTTTCAGGAGGAATGGTACCAGCTCCTCTTGATACCTCTGGTAGAATTCAGCCATGAATCCTTCTGGTCCTGGGCTTTTTTTTTTTTTTTGGTTGGTAGGCTATCAATTACTGCCTCAATTTCAGAACTTGTTATTGGTCTATTCAGGGATTTGGCTTTTTCCTGGTTTAGTCTTAGGAGCCTGTATGTGTCCAGGAATTTATCAATTTCTTGTAGATTTTCTAGTTTATTTCTGTAGAGGTGTTTATAGTATTCTGATAGTAATTTGTATTTCTATGGGATCGGTGATGATATACCCTTTATCATTTTTTATTGTGTCTATTTGATTCTTCTCTCTTTTCTTATAAGTCTAGCTAGTGGTGTATCTATTTTGTTAATCTTTTTAAAAAAAAAAAACAGCTCCTGTATTCATTTATTTTTTGAAGGGTTTTTGTGTCTCTATCTCCTTCAGTTCTGCTCTGATCTTAGTTATTTCTTGCCTTCTGCTAGTTTTTGAATGTGTTTGCTCTTGCTTCTGTAGTTCTTTTAATTGTGATGTTAGGGTGTCAATTTTAGATCTTTTCTGCTTTCTCCTGTGGGCATGTAGTGCTATAAATTTCCCTCTACACACTGCTTTAGCTGTGTCCCAGAGATTCCGGTACATTGTCTTTTTTTCTCATTGGTTTCAAAGAACTTATTTATTTCTGCCTTAATTTCATTATTTACCCAGTAGTCATTCGGAAGTAGGTTGTTCAGTTTCCACGTAGTTGTGCAATTTTAAGTGAGTTTCTTAATCCTGATTTCTAATTTGATTGCATTGTGGTTGAGAGACTGCTATGATTTCTGTTCTTTTGCATTTGCTGAGGAGTGTTTTACTTCCAATTATGTGGTCACTTTTAGAATAAGTGTGATGTGGTGCTGAGAAGAATGTATATTCTGTTGATTTGGAGTGGAGAGTTCTGTAGGTGTCTATTAGGTCTGCTATGGTCTAGAGCTGAGTTCAAGTCCTGAATATCCTTGTTAATTTTCTGTCTTGTTGATCTAATATTGACAGAGGGGTGCTAAAGTCTTTGTGTTGGAGTCTAAGTCTCTTCGTAGGTCTCTAAGAACTTGCTTTATGAATCTGGGTGCTCCTGTATTGGGTGCATATATACTTAGGATAGTTAGCTCTTCTTGTTGCATTGATCCCTTTGCCATTATGTAATGGCCTTGTCTCCTTTGATCTTTGTTGGCTTAAATTCTGTTTTATCTCAGACTAGGATTACAACCCCGGCTTTTTTTGTTTTTTGCTTTTCATTTCCTTGATAAATATTTCTCCATCCCTTTGAGCCTATGTGCGTCTTTGCACATGACATGGATTTCCTGAATACAGCACACTGATGGGTCTTGACTCTTTATCCAATTTGCCAGTCTGTGTCTTTTAATTGGGGCATTTACCCATTTACATTTAAGGTTAATATTGTTACATGTGAATTTCAGATGCTAGCTGTTATTTTACCCATTAGTTGATGCAGTTTCTTCATAGTATTGATGGTATTTGCAATTTGGTTTGTTTTTGCAGTGGCTGGTACCAGTTTTTCCTTTCTATATTTAGGGCTTCCTTCAGATGCTCTTGTAAGGTTGGCCTAGTGGTGAGAAAATCTGTCAGCATTTGCTTGTCTGTAAAGTGTTTAATTCTCCTTCACTTATGAAGCATGGTTTTGTTGGATATGAAATTCTGGGTTGAAAATTCTTTTAAGAATTATTAGGCCCCACTCTCTTCTGGTTTGGAGGGTTTCTGCAGAGAGATCTACTGTTAGTCTGATGGGATTCCCTTTGTGGGTAACCCGATCTTTCTCTCTGGCTGCCTTGACATTTTTTCTTTCATTTCAACCTTGGTGAATCTGATTATCATGTGTCTTGGGGTTGCTCTTCTCTGGGAGTATCTTTGTGGTGTTCCTTTTCATTCTTTTTTCTCTAATCTTGTCTTAATGCTTTATTTCATTAAGTTGATCTCTAAATCTCAGATATCCTTTCTTCCACTTGATCGATTTTGCTATTGATACTTGTGTATGCTTCATGAAGTTCTTGTGTGGTGTTTTTCAGCTCCATCAGGTCATTTATGTTCTCTAAACTGGTTATTCTAGTTAGCAATTCCTCTAACCTTTTTTCAAGGTTCTTAGCTTCCTTGCATTGGTTAGAACATGCTCCTTTAGCTTGGAGGAGTTTGTTATTACCCACCTCCTGAAGCCTATTTCTGTCAATTTGTCAAACACTCTCCGTCCAGTTTTGTTCACTTGCTAGCGAGGAGTTGCAATCCTTTGGAGGAGAAGAGGCTTTCTGGTTTTTGGAATTTTCAGCCTTTTTGTGCTGTTTTTTCCTTATCTTTGTAGATTTATCTACATTTGGTCTTTGATGATGGTGACCTTCGCATGGGGTTTGTGTGTGGACATCCTTTCTTTTGATGTGATGCTATTCCTTTCTGTTTGTTAGTTTTCCATCTAACAGGCCCCTTTGCTGAACGTCTGCTGGAGTTTGCTGGAGTTCCACTCCAGACCCTGGTTGTCTGGGTATCACCAGCGGAGGCTGCAGAACAGCAAAGATTGCTGCCTCTTCCTTCCTCTGGAAGCTTCATCCCAGAGGGGCACCTGCCAGCCAGAACTCTCCTGTATGAGGTGTCTGTAAACCCTTGCTGGGAGGTATCTCCCAGTCAGGAGGCACAGGGGTCAGGCACCCAGTTGAGAGGGCAGTCTGTCCTTTAGCAGAGCTCAAGCACTGTGCTAGGAGATCTGCTGTTCTCTTCAGAACTGGCAGACAGGAACATTTAAGTCTGCTGAAACTCCACCCACAGCCACCCCTTCCCCCAGGTGCTCTGTCCCAGGGAGATGGGAGTTCTATCTATAAGCCCCTGACTGGGGCTGCTGCCTTTTTTCAGAGATTCCCTGCCCAGACAGGAGGAATCTAGAGAGGCAGTGTGGTTACAGCAGCTTTGCTGAGCTGTGGTGGGCTCCGCCCAGTTGGAACTTCCAAGCTTTGTTTACACTGTGAGGGGAAAACCGCCTACTGAAGCCTCAGAAATGGTGGATGTCCCTCCCTCCACCAAGCTCAAGTATCCCACGTCAACTTCAGACTGCTATACTGGCGGTGAGAATTTCAAGCCAGTGGATCTTAGCTTGCTGGGCTCCAATGGGGTGGGATCCACTGAGCTAGACCACTTGGCTCCCTGGCTTCAGCCCCCTTTCCAGGGGAGTGAATGGTTTTGTCTCACTGGCACTCCAGGCATCGCTGGGGTATGAAAAAAAACTCCTGCAGCTGGCTCCATGTCTGCGCAAATGGCTGCCCAGTTTTGTGCTTGAAACCCAGGGCCCTTATGGTGTAGGCACCCAAGGGAGTCTCCTGGTCTGTGGGTTGCAAAGACCATGGGAAAATCATAGTATCTGGGCCAGAATGCACCATTCCTCATGGCACAGTCCCTTGCAGCTTCTCTTGGCTAGGGGAGGGAGTTCCCTGACCCTTTGCAGTTCCTGGGTGAGGTAATGCCTCACCTTGCTTCAGTTCACCCTCTGTGGGCTGCAACTACTGTCTAACCAGTCCCAATGAAATGAACCAGGTACATTAGTTGGAAATGCAGAACCACCTTCTGCATTGATCTCACTGGGAGCTGCAGACTGGAGCTGTTCCTATTCAGCCATCTTGCCAGCGACCTCATTTCCTGTTATTTTAGTTGGATTTTTTTTTTCTTTTGCGATGTCTCTGTTTTTTGTATGTTCTGGATATTAATCCTATTGGATGAATAGTTTTCAAGTATTTTCTTTCATTCTATAGGTTATCTTTTCACTCTGTTGATTGTTTCTTTTGTGTTATAGCACTATTTAATCTATAAACTCATGTCCCTGCATGATTATATTTCATTTGCATAGTGACTCATTCACTTTTTAGCTACATGACCCTAAGCAAATCATTTACCTTCTATGAGTCTTAGTTTCCTTTTGGAAACAGGGATAATAGTGCCTATCTCTTAAGGCTGTTCAGGAGGTTAAATAAGCATAGCACTTAAAATAATTTCACTGAAAACTACAAGCTTTTGCTGAGATTAAAGTAAAGAATAGTAAATAAATAGAGGAAAATACCATATTCATGGACTGGAATAGTTAACATTGTTAAATTTAAGAAGCTAAGTTTGCCCCCAGGTGATTGATCCAATCAAATTATCAGAAGGTATTTATAAAAATTGGTAAGCAGATTTTATTATTTACATGGAAATACAAAAGATCTAGAATTGTGAAAAAAATGTTGAAGAGCAAAGTTCAAGAATCTAGCTGAAAGCTATAGTACTATAAATATTATGTATTTATCAGTGAAAGACATAGAACAATGAAACATAGGAATACTTCTACATAAATACCATCACACAGTTTATTACAAAGATGCCATTACAAGTCACTGGGGAAGGATGTCCTTCTTAATAAATGTCGATTGGATGTTGATATAGGAAAAATGAAACTGACCCTCCTATCTTGCACCATAAAAATTAAGATAGACTATAGACCAAATATAAAACATAAAATGATAAAATTTCTAGAAAAAAGAATAGGAAAACATCTTCAGAAGCCTTGCCAGAAGCAAATATTTTTAGACAGGACATAAAGATCAATAATCATAAAAGAAAGGATATATTAATTTTGGCTTCTTTAAAATTAAGAACTATGGGCCAGGCATGGTGGCTCACACCTATAATACCAGCACTTTGGGAGCCTGAGTTGGGAGGATCATTTTAGGACAGGAATTGAAGATCAGCCTGGGTAACATAGAGATACCTTGTCTCTACAATAAAAGAACTTGCCCAGCATGGTGGTGCATGTCTGTAGTTCCAGCCACTCAGGAGTCTGAGGCAGAAGTTTAATGTTACAGTGAGTTATGATTGTGCCACTGCACTCCATCCTGTGTGATACAGTGAGACACTGTTAACTACATATTAAGACCCATCAACAGAGTGAAAAGTCAAGACACAGAGGGAAAAGATATGGGCAAAACATATACTTTACAATGGACTATCACCTGTAATGTATAAAAACTCTTATAAACCAATAAATAATAAAAACAACAAAATTTAAAAGGCAAAAGACCTGAACTTCAAATAGAGGCTATCCAACTGGCCATTACACATATAAACAGTTGCTTATCATTATTAGTCAGAGAAATTCATATTAAAGCCATGACAAAACATTTTTAATAGAATGACTAAAATTAAAGACTAGCAATACCAAGTGTTCATGAAAATACAAAGCAACTGGAACTCAAATTGTTGTTGCTGGTGGGAGTGAAAATTGGTATAGCCTGGTTGAAAAACCACTTGGCAGTTGATATTAAAGGTAAACATACATAATTCCTAGATCTAGCACCTTCCAACCATCCCAGTTATATACTCAAAAGAAATAAAAGGATTTCCACCAAAATATTTCTACAGGAATTTTCAAAGCAGCTTTACGTGTAATAGCAAAACCTGGAAACAGTCCAAATGTTCATCAATAACAGATTTGATATAGTATAGTCATATAATAAGACAGTACACAGGAGTAAACAAAACTAATTACTGTTACATGCAACATGGATGAATCTCACAAACATGTATGAAAAGAGCCAGGAAAAAAAGAATGCATCTTGTATGAATTCCATTTATATAAAAGTCAAGAATATGCATAGCTAATCGTATTAGTCCATTCTTACACTGCTAATAAAGACATACCCAAGACTGAGTAATTTGTAAAAGAAAGAGGTTTAATTGACTCAGTTCCATATCGCTGGAGAGGCCTCAGGAAACTTACAATCATGGCAAAAGGCACCTCTTCACAGGATGGCAGGAGAGAAAATGAGTGCCCAGCAAAAAGGGAAGCCCTTTATAAAATCATCAGATTTCATGAGAACTCACTATCACGAGAACACGATGGTGGAAACCACCATCATGATTATCTCACCTGGTCCCTCCCATGACACATGGGGATTATGGGAACTACAATTCAAGATGAGATTTGAGTGGGAACACAGCCAAACCATATCATTCTACCCTTGGCCCTTCCAAAATCTCATGTCCTCCCAATTCAAAACACAATCACGCTCTTCCAAAAGTCCTCCAAAGTCTTAACTCATTCCAGCATTAACTCAAAAGTCCAAGTCTAAAGTCTAATCTGAGACAAAGCAAGTCCCTTCTGCCTATGAGCCTGTAAAATCAAAAGCAAATTAGTTATTTCCTAGATACAATGGGGTACAGGCATTTGGTAAATACACCCATTTCAAATGGGAGAAATTGGCCAAAACAAAGGGGCTACAGGCTCCACGCACATCTGAAATCCAATAGGTCAGTTATTAAACCTTTGGAACTTTAGTTCCAAAATGATCTCCTCTGACTTCATGTCTCACATCCAGGTCACACTGATACAACAGTTGGGCTCCCATAGCCTTTGGCAGCTCTGCTACTGTGGCTTTTGCAGGGTCTAGTTCCCCTCCTGGCTGCTTTCATGGGCTGGTGTTGAGTGTCTGAAGCTTTTCTAGGCACACAGTGCAAGCTGTTGGTGAATCTACCATTTTGGGATCTAGAGGACAAAGCCCTCTTCTCACAGCTCTACTAGGCAGTGCTCCAGTGAGGACTCTGTGTGGGAGCTCCAACTCTACATTCCCTTCTGCATTGCCCTAACAGAGGTTCTCCATGAGGGCTCCATCCCTGCAGCACACCTCTGCCTAGACATCCAGGCATTTCCATACATCCTCTGAAATTTAGGCGGAGGTTCCCAAACCTCATTTCTCATCTTCTGTGCAACTGCGGGACCAACATCACATGGATGCAAGGCTTGGGGCTTGCATCCTCTGAAGCACTGACTCAAGCTGAACCTTGGCTCCTTTTTATCCACAGCTGGAGCTGAAACAGCTGGGATGCAGGGCAACATGTCCCTCAACTGCATAGAGCAGGAGGGAAACCATTTGGCCCAGCCCAGGAAATCATTTTTTTCCCTCCTAGGCCTCTGGGTCTATGATGGGAATGGCTGCCATGAAGGTCTCTGATGTGCCCTGGAGACATTTTCACCACCATCTTGGTGATTAACATTCAGCTCCTTGTTACTTATGCAAATTTCTGCAGCAGGCTTGAATTCCTCCCCAGA
Source organism: Symphalangus syndactylus (assembly GCF_028878055.3). Taxonomy (NCBI): domain Eukaryota; kingdom Metazoa; phylum Chordata; class Mammalia; order Primates; family Hylobatidae; genus Symphalangus; species Symphalangus syndactylus. The sequence continues at coordinate 40,805,389 of NC_072434.2, read as the reverse complement.
ATATGGGTTTTTCTTTTTTACTGCATCATCAGGCTGCAAAAGTTTCCAAACTTTTATGCTCTGCTTCCTTTTGAATGCTTTGCCACTTATAAATTTCTTTCACCAGATACCCTAAATCATCTCTCTCAGCTTCAAAGTTCCACAGATCTCTAGGACAGAGGCAAAATGCCACCACATCTGTTTGCTAAAGCATAACAAGAGTTACCTTTGCTCCAGTTCCCAACAAGTTCCTCACCTCCATCTAAAACCATCTCAGCCTGGACTTCACTGTCCATATCACTATCAGCATTTTGGTCAAAGCCATTCAACAAGTCTCTAGGAAGTTTCAAACTTCCCTACATCTTCCTGTCTTCTGAGCCCTCCAAGTCTCTAGGAAGTTCCAAACTGTCCCACATTTTCCTGTCTTCTTCTGAACTATCCAAATTATTCCAACCTCTACCTTTTACCCAGTTCCAAAGTCACTTTCACATTTTTGAGTATCTTTACAACAGCACCCCACTACCCAGTACCAATTTACTGTATTAGTTTGTTCTCATGCTGCTAATAAAGACATAACCCAGACTTGGTAATTTATAAAGGAAAGAGGTTAAATTGACTCACAGTTCCATATGTCTGGAGAGGCCTCAGGAAACTTACAATCATGGCAGAAGGCGCCTCTTCACAGGGTGGCAGGCGAGCGAATGAGTGCCTAGCGAAGGAGGAAGCCCCTTATAAAACCATCAGATCTCATGAGAACTCACTATCACAAGGACAGGATGAGGGAAACTGTCCCCCATGATTCAATTATCTCTACCTGGTCCCTCCCACAACACGTGAGGATTATGGGAACAATTCAAGATGAGATTTGAGTGAGGACACAGCCAAACTCTATCACTAATCTATTGTGATGGAGACCAAATATCAATTACCTTTGGAGGCTTTGAATTGGGAGAAGACATGAAGGTCTCTTCTGGAGTGCTTGTCATCTTTATCTTTATCTGGATAGTGGTTTTACAAGTGTATAAATATATAAAAACTCACTAAGCTTTACCCTTAAGATTTGTGCACTTTATTGCAAATATATACACTTACACATATATATGTGTAAATATATACACACGCACTTTTAACATCATCTGGTACATAGTGAGCACTCAATAGATGTTAACCGTTTTCATAATTAAAACCCCACAGAGGAAATAGAACAAGTAATGTTGTCTCATTTCACAGATGGAAATGAAGCTTGACTATATTCAAGTCCGCATCTAAGCTTGCAGAACTGACAAGTGGAGGAGCTGGGGTTTGAGCCTTGACTCTGACGCTGGGTCTAGGGTAGGCTGTGCTACCTGCTTTGTCTTGGTGTGCTCTCTCACACATGTGCACTCTCTCCCTCTCTCTATATATAATATATATTATATAATATGTATGTTTTATGTTACTTTTAATTGACAAATAATTGTTTATATTTAATGAGGTACAATGTGATGTCTTGATACATGTATACATTGTGGAATGATCAAATCAGACTAGCATATCCATCCCATCAAATATTTATCATCTCTTTCTGGTGAGATCATTTAAAATCCTAACTTTAAGCTATTTTGAAATATACATTAACTATGATCACTATGCTGTACAATAGAATATCTGAACTTATTCCTTTTAACTGAAAATTTGTACCCCTTGACCAAGGTCCTGTTTCCCCACCTATTACCCCTTCCCCCAGCCTTTGATAACTACCATCCACTCTTTACTTCTATGAGCTTGATTTTTAAAAATTCCACATATAAGTGAGGTCATACATATTTGCCTGTCCGTGCCTGGCTTATTTTACTTAACATACTGTCTCCTAAGTTCATGCATGTTGTTGCAAATAACAGAATTTTCTGCTTAAGATTGAACAACGGGCCGGGCGTGGTGGCTCACGCTTGTAATCCCAGCACTTTGGGAGGCCGAGGCGGGCAGATCATGAGGTCAGGAGATTGAGACCACAGTGAAACCCCGTCTCTACTAAAAATACAAAAAATTAGCTGGGCATGGTGGCGGGTGCCTGTAGTCCCAGCTACTCGGAGAGGCTGAGGCAGGAGAATGGCGTGAACCCGGGAGGCAGAGCTTGCAGTGAGCCGAGATTGCACCACTGCACTCCAGCCTGGGCGACAGAGCAAGACTCTGTCTAAAAAAAAAAAAAAAAAAAAAAAGATTGAACAACGTTCCATTGTGCACATATACCATATTTTGTTAATCAATTTATCCATTAATGGACACTTAGGTTGATTCCATATCTTGGCTATTGTGAACAATGTTGCAATGACATTGGAGTACAGACGTCTCTTTGGCATACTGATTTCAATTCCTTTGGGTATATATCCAGTAGTAGGATTGCTCTATCACATGTTTATTATTCATTTTTGGAGGAGTCGCTATACTGTCTTCCAAAATAGTTGCAATAATTTGCAATACCACCAACAGTGCATAAGAAGTCCCCTTTCTCCACATCCTCACCAACATTTATTTTTCACCTTTTCAATAATAGCCAATCTAAATGGTGTGAGGTGATATCTCATTGTGGTTTGAATTTGGATTTCTCTGGTGATTAGAAGTGTTGAACATTTTTTTCACGTATCTCTTGGCCATTTATATATTCTTCTGAGAAATGTCTTCATTTTGAGAAATGTCTATTTGACATTTCTTTGCCCATTTTAATAGTTTCTGTTTTGAGTAGCTTGAGCTCTTTGTATATTTTGGATATTAGCCCCTTATCCCTGTTGGTGCTCTTTCAAGTGTGACTTCAGTTTCCCCTGACTGCTCCTCAGCTATCAGGGCATGCTTTCTACTTTTCCGCATGGGGTTGGGAGGCTTCTCAGGTCTTTGGCTGATTAGAGGAAGCAGGCAGGCAGCCCGAACACCCACAGGATGCCTCACTAAAGATGTATTTACAGCTACGTACCAAGTGCTTAGAACCATGCATTATTCTAATTACTCACAATTACTCACTTGGTATATTATAAGCCCAGAACACAGGGATTGAGAAATAACGGGGTTTTCACACAGTCAATGTAAAAGATGCCCCTACTTCCTGTGTTCTGGGCCCTGCACATGGCTGTGTTCCAGGCAGAGGACAGAAAAAAACAAAGGGGAAAAATTCACTCCACACTAAGACCTCTTCATGGTTCTTTTCTATGATTCCATTTCCAATTTCTTGAAGTACAAATGTGGCTGCTATATTAGGTACAATCTGAGTAAAGCAAATCTTCTGAGTAGTCATAGGTGCTACGGTTTCCCTGATTAGCTCTCAGCAATCATACATCCCTGAGGCCACCCTGCTCTCATCCTCATAACTAAGTCTTGACCACCTAAGTCATGGCTGGAAGGGAGAATCTGTCATTTATCAAATCCTTTTGGGGAGAAGTCTGTCCTATGCTGCTATCAGATGTGATTGAAAATTTTGACTGGGTGTGGTGGCTCACACTTGCAATCCCAGCACTCTGGAAGGCTGAGGCAGGCGGATCACTAGAGGTCAGAGTTCGAGACCAGACTGGCCAACACGGTGAAACTTCGTTTCTACTAAAAATACAAAAATTAGCTGGGCATAGTGGTGCACGCCTGTAATCCCAGCTACTCAGGAGGTTGAGACAGGAGAATTGCTTGAGCTCGGGAGGCGGAGGTTGCAGTGAATGAAGATCACGCCACTGCACTCCAGCCTGGACAACAGAGTGAGTGAGACTCTGTCTCAGAAAAAACAACAAAAAAAAGAAGTTTGATCATTTGTTTGTTCATCAGACCACGTGATGGATACTGTTCTGGATCTGGGGATGTATCCATAAACAAAAGAGATGAAAATTCTTGCCCTCATTGGAGAAGATGAAGCATAAGAGAAATAACTGTTATGGTAGGTTTAAAGGTGGCATGTGTCACAGAAGAAGTAGAGCAGGGTATGGAGGATGGAACGTGCTGGCTGGGGAAGGGGCATCACCTGAGAGGGTGATGTTTTGGCAGAGGCTTGAAGGAGGTGAGGGAATGAGCTTTTCTCAGGGAAGAGGCCTCTGAAGGGAAAAAAGAACAGCCAGTGCAAAGGCCCTGAAGCAGGAATATGGCTGCTTTTCTTAAGAAGCACCAAGGCTGGGGCAGGTGAGTGAAGAGGAGGAGCTCACTAGAAGCTGAGGTCATGTGAAAATATTTTTTTTTTTTTGAGACGGAGTCTTGCTCTGCCCCCCAGGCTGGAGTGCAGTGGCGAGATCTAGGCTCACTGCAAGCTCTGCCTCCCGGGTTCATGCCATTCTCCTGCCTCAGCCTCTCAAGTAGCCAGGACTACAGGTGCCCGCCACCACGCCCAGCTAATTTTTTGTATTTTTTAGTAGAGACAGGTGCTCCAGGATGGTCTTGATCTCCTGACCTCGTGATCCTCCCGCCTCGGCCTCCCAAAGTGCTGGGATTACAGGCGTGAGCCACTGCGCCCGGCCTGTGAAAGTATTTTTAAAATGCTTAAGGAAGGGGCCTTCTGAGAGCTCTCTATTATTTTCTGCTCTGAGCCCTGTGATTAAAAGGTGTTTGGGAGGAAGAAGAACTAGGGCAGGTGGCTGGATGGATTTTGCACCCCTGTGGTGTGCCATTGTCTAGGAACAAAGCACCCCATGCTGGGAATGACTGGAGCACAGGACTAAGGAATTATATATATGCATTTTTAAAGAATCCAATTCCCCTCCACCATCCTAAGATCCCTGCATCTTGGGGGACCAGTGCAAGTTGGTCAAGTTTCTGTTCGTACTTAGCTTCAGCCAGAATACATTCTGACTCTCATCCTCCCTTCCTTCCCTCCCAGAATCAGGCAGAGAAGGTACAGAATTTATTTTTGTGCTTTTGTGGCAAGGCTATTTTTATCTTTATAAATTATTTCCCATTTTAAAAAGTATCTTATTTAATGAGCTGTATTTCTAAATGACTAGGGTTATACATATTTCAAAAGGCACCCTCAGGGGCCATCTGAGAGCCTCGCCTGGCAGGAATGTTTCCAAGTCCTCCTTGTTCCCTTTCTGGGTGCGGCCTCAGGTGGTCACTGGGCCCCAGGACACTATGAGGATGGAGGATGCAAACCTGAGGAGGTGGGGGCAAAACAGACTCTGCCCTCCCAGTCCCCCTCCAAGGTTGTCTTTGTCAACTAATAACCTTGTTATAGTTGGGGTCAAATTTCCATGGAGACAGACCAAACAGGGCAATAAAATGCCTCTCTGTTCAGTCCTCAGTAACAATTTTTACTGTAAACTGCTGTGTGTAGATCATCACTAGAAATTGAAAAGGGAGTCCCAGGTTCCCCCATCCAAAGTAAACATCATGGTACCTACATCTTCATCATAGATACTTCCAATTATGGGTTGAAAACATTTTGACACATGAGCAAACCTCTGGATTTACATAGAAGACAGTCTTAAATTAAGAGAAAACCCAGGAAAATCTAGAAATGGCTTTCTGACATAGGAAAAAAGAAACAGAAAAGGACCTATGAATAAATAAAAATAAAAACAGTAACACTGGCAGCAATGGCTAAATATAAGAGCTAGCAATTATAACACTTTATGTGCTGGATACTGAGCTTTAGGCCCTATCTTTATTACTCATTTAACCTTGAAAAACCTCTATGAAGCTGCTATTATCCCCATTTTTCAGAAAAAAAAAAAAAAAAAAAGGATTTTAAAGACGTAACAAGTCCAATTCCAAAGAGCTTGTGTCAGAAAAGGTCTGTCTGCTCTAAGTTTTTGAAGAAAAGAAAAACAGAGGGTAAAGAAATGGGAAGGACATTGGGAGAAGCAGAGAGAAACTTACAGGTAAGAATACAAGAAGCAAGTTCTGTTTGGATGGTAAAAGATTAAAATATTTGAGCTTGTAAAACAAATGTCATATCAAGAACTTCCATAAAGTTATGTTTTTAGATAGAAATGTTCTTTCTTAACTGGTTGACAGGTGTTATATTTGTACATAGTCTTTTGAAACATTAGAAAGATGAGTTATAAGATGTTAAAAGGTAAAAAAATTATCCTGGTGTGTCAGCTACTCATCTGGTGGTAGAGATTAATTACTCTGAAAGCCAGGTGCTAGTTGTTATCACACTTTCAGAATAGAGTGAGGTTTTGGTGACCTGACAGCTCATGAGAGCTTGTTAGGCCCACTCGACACCTGGAGTGGTGACTCTAATTGACTGCTAAGTTTCCCTCACAACCCTAAGGTGTTATAATTTCCTCCCTTTGGTGAGGTCACACTATCTCATCTATCTACTTATTCTATCTATTCTATCATTTATCTTCATCTCTGTAAATGGCTCCCAAATCGAATTGCAACTCAGAATTGCACATTTCTGAAGCCTTGAAAACTAAAATCAGGTTTAAAAAACCTAAAATATATAATACTCTAATATTTAATGTATATAATGCTAATACAGTATAACAAAACTAATCCCTCAAAACAGTTTTTTTGTTTGTTTGTTTGTTTTAAGACAGAATTTCACTCTGTCGCCCAGGCTGGAGCACAGTGGCGCAATCTTGGCTCACTGCAACCTCTACCTCCTGGGTTCAAGTGATTCTCATATCTCGGCCTCCTGAGAAGCTGGAATTACAAACATGCACCACCAGGCCCAGCTAACTTTTGTATTTTTAGTAGAGACAGGGTTTCACCATGTTGGCAAGGCTGTTCTCGAACTCCTGACCTCAAGTGATCCACCCGCCTCGGCCTCCCAAACTGCTGGGATTATAGACGTGAACCACCACACTTAGCCAACAAGTTTTAACTCTTATCAGTTTGCCCCATTCCAAGTTTGCAAGAAATCCAGGCAGGAAGCAAAAATGGCAGCTTCAGGGGCTACTTTGTCAGAGTTAGTCATAGGTTGGCAACTCTTTTCCAAAGGCGGGCATTGTAACTGTTGAGCACAAGAACATGCAATTGTTCTTTGTAACCACCAAGGCACCTAGTTCTGTGCCTGTCACATGGAGGTGTTCTGCACTGGTTTGTAGGATAGATGGATGCACTGAGCTGAGACAAACAAGAGGAGAGGTTGACTATCTCCCAGCTCTGCCACCTACTAGCTATGTAAATTAGGTAATTTCCTTAACCTCTTTAAGTCATAATTCCATATCTTCCAAATGCAGAACTCATACCCATCTCATATTTTTTGTTATGAGAAGCCAATAAAATCATCTCTATAAAGCACACAGCACAATGCCTGGTGTTTTTAACTTGCTTAATAGCTTTGACCTAAGGGAGGATAGGGATAAATGTTTAAGATGGAGAGAACAGAAATTCAGAGGTCTCATGGTAGATGACAATGTAGGAAACAAGGTATTTTATTCAAGTTGAGACTTAGAAAACCTGTCGGAATTCTAGAGGAGAGTCAATAAGAATACAATAGATGGTGCCAGGCGCAGTGGCTCACACCTGTAATCCCAGTACTTTGGGAAGCCGAGGCAGGTGGATCACCTGAGGTCAGGAGTTCTAGACCAGCCTGGCCAACATGGTGAAACCCAGTCTCAACTGAAAATGCAAAAATTAGCCAGGCGTGGTGGCAGGTGCCTGTAATCCCAGCTACTCGGGGGCGAGGCAGGAGAATCGCTTAAATCTGGGAGGAGGAGGTTACAGTGAGCCAAGATCGTGCCATCGCACTCCAGCCTGGGGGACAAGAGTGAGACTTCATCTCAAAAAAAATTAAATAAATAAAATAATAATAGTAATAATACAACAGATGGTACCTAGTTGGGAAACTAGGATCTGATTCTGGGTCAGAAGTTTTGGGAAAACATTTATTCCAAAAAGTACGTAAACAAGTAAAGCCACAATCTTAGCTCAAGACCAAGGAGTAAAGCTCCTTTTCTCACATGACAGCTGAAAATAAGCCCTATATCTTTAGAGAAATTGATACTAAATTAGTGCGCCCTTGTTTTTAGACTTTGACACAGCAAACATTTACTAAATATTTGCTATCTTCTAGGCATTGTATCATAAAGTTCTTTGACTATCACTAAGAAGCCCCACAGTTGCCAGTTTGATGTGCAAGGAGCTTGCCAATTGTAACTCCTGTCCTCACAACAAGAAATAAACTGAAAACAAGTAATTCTTCTTAGATCCATCAGAAAATTAAGGTCACAAAGCCAACTATTAAATACATCCTCAAAATTGGAGAGGCAGATGAATATAGAGAACTGCAGCTTACATGGAGCAGAAGCTGCTGCTAGAGACAGGTAGGAGTATTTAAGGAAAATTGATTAATTGCTAGAGACTTAATGTAAACCAGCTTGAGAGATAAAACTTCGGGTGCCTCACTTTAGGGTGGATCTCCACGTTTTCATGAATTTTACCTTCAGGAATTTCACCAGATTCTTGGGGTGAAGATTGAGGAAACCCTGCCCCAACCTGAAACATAAAAAAAGCCCCCAACATAAAAAACAAATTGTACCCAACATAAAAGAAAGCAAAAGCACACACACAGTGAAGCCTGAGACCAGCTGGTAGAACCCAGTGTTAACCAGAGGTGGCCACAGAGTTGACTCTTTCAAAATCAACTCAATTGTTTGGGTTATCTAACTGGTAATGCTGGGGATTTCAGGGGGCTATTACGGTTGAGAACTGGTAAAGTAGGCCAAGGTCACAAGAAATTATGGTGAACACATCATAGACAGTGAGAAGGGAAATAAGTGAGGTTGGGAGTAGGTGGGATGGGATGGTGGAATTAGTGAGGTCAAAGAACTGAGTTCACAAGATGGCCGACTAAAAGCAGCAGCAATCAGAGGCTCCCACTGAAAAGAATGATTAGGCTGGGCACGGTGGCTCACACCTGTAATCCTGGCATTTTGGGAGGCTGAGACAGGCAGATCACTTGAGGTCAGGAGTTTGAGACCAGCCTGGCCAACATGGTGAAACCCAGTCTCCACCAAAAATACAAAAAAACAACCAGGCGTGGTGGCAGCTGCCTGTAATCCCAGGTACTCGGGAGGCTGAGGCAGGAGAATTGCTTGAACTCGGGAGGCTGAGGCAGGAGAATTGCTTGAACCCAGGAGTCAGAGGTAGTAGTGAGCCGAGATCACACCATTGCATTCCAGCCTGGGTGACAAGAGCAAAACTCCATCTCAAAAAAAAAAAAAAAAAAAGAAAAGAAAGAAAAAGAGAGAAGAAAAGAACAATTATACCATGTGAATCCTGCACTGGCAATCAAGGTATCCAGCTTCTCTCATCAGAACTGACTAGACGGCTGGTGTGATCCACAGAGAGGAAGGAAGGGCAGTGTGGTGCAGTGGCCCACCTGAGAGCCACATGAGGCAGGCGAGTCCCCATCCCCCTGTCAAGGAAGGCAGTGAGTGAGCGTGCTACCCAGCAGGGGAAACCATGCTTTTTCCACAGAACTGTGCAACCCACGGATCAGAAGATCCCACTTGCAAATCCACTCCACCAGGGCCTAGGTTCCCAATCCTGGACCTGCACAGATTCTCAACAGCCTCTCAGCTAGAACCTGCTTAAGGTTGGCAAGTTCCTGGGGAAAGGGGCAACCAGCACCAAAGCTGCTGCTGCCTATCTAAGCCATTTGAGCTCCTTAGGAGAGGGGCAGCAACCAGCATTGGGACTCATACCTGCCTAATATGCTAAGCTTCCTGGGCTCCACCTTTGTAACTCCAGGCCACGCTTTTCCCCTGCTGGAGCTAGGAAGGCTGGACACCTTGATCCCAAAATGTGTCCTCCACAGCCCAACACACCAGATATGGGAAACTGCAGCCAGAGCGCCTCTTCAGGCCTGACCCTGACCCATCCTTCCTCACTGGGTGGGGCCTCCCTGCAGGAACTCTAACAACTCCAGCCAGAGGCTCAGGGACAGAACCCCAATCTCCTTGGGCCTGAGCCCCTAGAGGGAGCGGTGGCTGCAGTCTCTGCAGACTAGCAGACTTAGCCTTTCCTCCTGGTGTGTTTGAGGAATCCAGGCAGCACAGACAAGTGGGTTTCCCCCCCAGCAAAGCACACTCCCTCCACCAAGGACAGTCAAAGTGCTTGTTAAACTGGTCCTATTTCCCATGCCACCCACCTGGGTGAGACCCTCCAACAGGAGTTGTCAGACACCCTACACAGGAGCGATCCTACTGCATCAGGTTGGTGCCGCTTGAGATCAGAGATCCCAGAAGAAGGAACAGGCACCCATCTTTGCTGTTCTCCAGCCTCCTTGAGTGACATCTCCAGGTGCAGGAGGTAACCAGATGAATAGGGCCTGAAGTGAACCCTCAGCAAATTGCAGCAGCCCTACAGAAGAGGGACCTGACCATTGAAAGAAAAACAAACAGAAAGCAACGACACCACCAACAACAAAAAAAGTCCCCACAAAAACCCCATCCAAGGGTCAGCAGCTTCAAAGATCGAAACTAGACAAACTCATGAAGAATCAGTGAAAAAATGCTGAAAACCCGAAAGGCCAGAGTGCCTCTTCTCCTCCAAATGATCACAATACCTCTCCAGCAATGGCACGAAACTGGACGGAGGATGAGATGGATGAATTGACAGAAGTAGACTTCCGAAGATAGGTAATGAAAAACTACACTGAGATAAAGGAGTATGTTCTAATCCAATGCAAAGAAGCTAAAAACCTTGATAAAGGTTAGAGGAACTGCTAACTAGAATAACCAGTTTAGATAGAAACATATATGACCTGATGGAGATGGAAAACACAGAACGAAAACTTCGTGAAGCATACACAAGTATCAACAGCTGAATCAACTGAGTGGAAGAAAAGATATCAGAGTTTGAAGACCACCTTGCTGAAATAAGGGATGCAGACAAGAATAGAGAAAAAAGAATAAAAAGGAATGAAGAAAGCCTCCAAGAAATATGAGACTACATAAAAGGACCAAACCTATGATTGATTGGAGTACCTGAAGGAAAGGGGGAGAATGGAAACAAGCTGGGAAACACCCTTCAGGATATTATCCAGGAGAACTTCCCCAACCTAGCAAGACAGGCCAACTTGCAAATTCAGGAAATACAGAGAACATCACTAAGATATTCCACGAGAATAGCAACCCCAAGACACATAATCAACAGATTTTCCAAGGTCAAAATGAAGAAAAAAATGTTAAGGGCAGCCAGAGAGAAAGGCCAGGTCACCTACAAAGGGAAGCCCATCAGACTAATAGTGGACCTCTCAGCAGAAACCCTATTGGAGGCTGATATTCAACATTCTTAAAGAAAACAATTTTCAAGCTAGAATTTCATATCCAGCAAAACCAAGCTTCATAAGCAAAGGAGAAATAGAATCCTTTCCAGACAAAAAAATGATGGGGATTTCATCACCATTAAGCCTGCCTCACAAGAGAGTTCCTGAAGGAAGCACTAAATATGGAAAAGAAAAACTTGTACCAGCCCCTACAAAAACACATCAAAGCATAAAGACCAATGATATGATGAAGAAACTGCATCAACTAGTGTGCAAAATAACCAGATAGCATCATGATGACAGGATCAAATTCACACATAACAATACTAACTTTAAATGTAAAAGGACTAAATGTCCCAATTAAAAGATAGAGACAGGAAGGGGAACATCACACACCAGGGACTGTTGTGGGGTGGGGGGAGGTGGGAGGGATAGCATTAGGAGATATACCTTATGCTAAATGACGAGTTAATGGGTGCAGCACACCAACATGGCACATGTATACATATGTAACAAACCTGCATGTTTTGCACATGTACCCTAAAACTTAAAGTATAATAATAATAAAATTTTTAAAAAAAGAGACAGACTGGCAAATTGGATAGAGTCAAGACCCATCAGTGTGTTGTATTCAGGAGACCCATCTCACATGCAAAGACACACATAGGCTCAAAATAAAGGGATGGAGGAAAATTAACCAAGCAAATAGAAAGCAAAAAAAAAAAAAAAAAAAAAGCAGGGGTTACAAAGAAGGGCATTACATAATGGTAAAGGGATCAATTGAACAAGAAGAGCTAATTATCCTAAATTTGTATGCACACAATACAGGAGCACCCAGATTCATAAAACAAGTTCTTAGAGACCTACAAAAAGACTTAAGATTCCCACACAATAATAGTGGGAGACTTTAACACCCCACTGTCAATATTAGATCAACAGGACAGAAAATTAACAAGGATATTCAGGACTTGAACTCAGTTCTAGACCAAGCAAACAGAATATACATTCTTCTCAGTATCACATGGCACTTATTCTAAAATCTACCACATAGTTGGACATAAAACATTTCCCAGCAAATGCAAAAGAACTAAAATCATAACAGTCTCAGACCACAGTGCAATAAAATTAGAACTCAGGATTAAGAAATCCACTCAAAACCACACAATTACATGGAAATTGAAAAACCTGCTCCTGAATGACTCCTGAGTAAATAATCAAATTAAGGCAGAAATCAAGAAGTTCTTTGAAATCAATGAGAAAAAAGAGACAATGTACCAGAATCTCTGGGACACAGCTAAAGCAGTGTTAAGAGGGGGAATTTATAGCATAAAATGCCCATATTAGAAAGCTAGAAAGATCTCATATTGACACCCTAACCTCACAATTTAAAAAGCTATAAAAAAGAATGAGTTCATGTCCTTTGCAGGCACATGGATGAAGCTGGAAGCCATCATTCTCAGCAAACTAACACAGGAACAGAAAACCAAACACTACACGTTCTCACTCATAAGTGGGAGGTGAACAGTGAGAACACATGAACACAAGGAGGGGAACATCACACACTGGAGCCTGTCAGTGGAGTGGGGGACAAGGGAAGGGAGAGCATTAGGAGAAATATCTAATGTAGATGGTGGCTTGATGGGTGCAGCAAGCTGCCATGGCACATGTATACCTATGTAACAAATCTGCATGTTCTCTACATGTATCCCAGAACTAAAATTTAGAAAAATAACAACAACAAAGACACTTAAAGGAGCTAGAGAAGCAAGAGCAAATGAATCCAAAAGCTAGCAGAAGACAAGAAATAACTAAGATCAGAGCAGAATTGAAGGCAATGGAGACACAAAAACAGCCTCCAAAAAAAATCAATGAATCCAGGAGCTGGTTTTTTGAAAAGATTAACAAAACAGACTGCTAGCCAGACTAATAAAGATAAAAAGAGAGAAGAATCAAATAGACACAATAAAAAATGATATAGGGGATATCACCACCGACCCCAGAGAAATACAAACTACCATCAGAGAATGCTATAAACACCTCTATGCAAATAAACTAGAAAATCTAGAAGAAATTGGTAAATTCCTGGACACATACACCCTCCAAAGACTAAACCAGGAAGAAGTCAAATCCCTGAATAGACCAATAAGAAGTTCTGAAATTGAGGCAGTAATTAATAGCCTACCAACCAAAGAAAGCCCAAGACCAGACAGATTCACAGCCAAATTCTACCAGAGATACAAAGAGGAGCTGGTACCATCCCTTCTGAAACTATTCCAAACAACTGAAGAGGCGGGATTCCTCCCTAGCTCATTTTATGAAGCCAGCATCATCCTGATACCAAAACCTGGCAGAGACATGACAAAAAAAGAAAGCTTCAGGCCGATATCCCTGATGAACATCAATGTGAAAAGCCTCAATAAAATACTGGCAAACTGAATCCAGCAGCACATCAAAAAACTTATCCACCGTGATCAAATCGGCTTCATCCCTGGAATGCAAGGCTAGTTCAACATACACAAATCAATAAATGTAATCCATCATATAAACAGAACCAAAGACAAAACCACATGATTATCTCAATAGATGCAGAAAAGGCCTTTGATAAAACTGAACATATTTTCATGTTAAAAACTCTCAATAAACTAGGTATTGATGGAACATATCCCAAAATAATAAGAGCTATTTATGACAAACCCACAGGCAATATCATAATGGGCAAAAGCTGGAAGAATTCCCTTTGAAAACCGGTACAAGATAAGGATGCCCTCTCTCACCACTCCATTCAACATAGTATTGGAAGTTTTGTCCAGGGCAATCAGGCAAGAGAAAGAAATAAAGCATATTCAAATAGGAAGAGAGAAAGTCAAATTGTCTGTTTGCAATGACATGATTGTATATTTAGAAAACCCCATCATCTCAGCCCCAAAACTCCTTAAGCTGATAAGTAACTTCAGCAAAGTCTCAGGATACAAAATCAATGTGCAAAAATCACAATCATTCCTTTACACCAACAATAGACAAGCAGAGAGCCAAATCATGAATGAACTCCCATTCACTATTGCTACAAAAATACCACCTAGTAATACAGCTAACAAGAGATGTGAAGGATCTCTTCAAGGAGAACTACAAACCACTGCTTAAGGAAATAAGAGAGGACACAAACAAATGGAAAAACATTCCATCCTCATTGATAAAAAGAATCAATATCACGAAAATGGCCATATTCCCCAAAGTAATTTCTAGATTCAATGCTATTCCCATCAAACTACCACTGACGTTCTTCACAGAATTAGAAACAAACTATTTTTAATTTCATATGGAATCAAAAAAGACCCTGTATAGCCAAGACAATCCTAAGCAAAAAGAACAAAGCTGGAGGCTGTTCTGACTTCAAACTGTACTACAAGGCTACACAAAACAGCATGGTACTGGTACCAAAACAGACACATAGACAAATGCAGCAGAACAGAGACTACAGAAATAACACCACACATCTACAACCATCTGATCTTTGACAAACCTGACAAAAACAAGCAATGTGGCGAGGATCTCCTATTCAATAAATAGTGCTGGGAAAACTGGCGAACCATATGCAGAAAACTGAAACTGGACCCCTTCCTTACACCTTATTCAAAAATTAACTCAAGATGGATTAAAGATTTAAGTGTAAAACCCAAAATGATAAAAACCCTAGAAGAAAACCTAGGCAATACCATTCAGGGAATAGGCATAGGCAAAGACTTCATGACTAAAACACCAAAAGCAATTGCAACAAACGCCAAAATTAACAAATGGGATCTAATTAAACTAAAGAGCTTCTGCACAGCGAAGGAAACTATCGTCAGCGTGAACAGGCAACCTAAAGAATGCAAGAAAGTTTTTGCAATCTACCCATCTGACAGAGGTCTAATATTCAGAATTTACAAGGAACTTAAGCAAAGTTACAAGAAAAAAACCAACTTCATCAAAAAGTAGACAAAAGATATGAACAGACACTTCTCAAAATAAGACATTTACATGGCCAAAAACCATATGAAAAAAAGCTCAACGTTACTGATCATTAGAGAAATGCAAATCAAAACCGCAATGAGATACCATCTCACACCAGTCAGAATGGCAATTATTAAAAAGTCAAGAAACAATAGATGCTGGCAAGGCTGTGGAGAAATAGGAACACTTTTATACTATTGGTGGGAATGTAAATTAGTTCAACCATTGTGGAAGACAGTGTGGCGTTTCCTCAAGGATCTAGAACCAGAAATACAATTTGACCCAGCAATCCCATTACTGGGTATATCCAAAAGAATATAAATCATTCTACTATAAAGAGTAGACTATTCTACTCTTTTTTAAATATCCTTTATATATATATATATATATATATATATATATATATATATATTTTAAAAATGTTTATCAAAAATATTTATAAATATTCTTATATTTATGGAAACATTCTACTATAAAAGTACACTTATGCTTATTGAAGCACTGTTTACAATAGCAAAGTCATGGAACCAACCCAAATGTCCATCAGTGATAGAATGGATAAAGAAAAATAAATAAAATGTGGTATATATACACCATGGAATACTATGCAGCCATAGAAAGGAATGAGATCATGTTCTCTGCAGGGACATAGATGAAGCTGGAAGCCATTATTCTCAGCAAACTAGCACAGAAACAGAAAACCAAACACTGCATCTTCTCACTCATAAGTGGGAGCTGAACCATGACAACACATGGACATGGAGAGGGGAACAACACACACCAGGGCCTGTTGGTGGGTGGGAGGATAGGGGAGGGAACTTAGAGGATCAGTCAATATGTGCAGCAAACCACCATGGCACATGTATACCTATGTAACAAACCTGCACATGTTGCACATGTATCCCAGAACTTAAAGTAAAATAAAAAAAAACAAAACTGAGCTCATGATGGGGTGCAGCACAAAGGCGAGTATGGGAGGTGTAAATCATAAAACAGAAAGGATGTTTAAAGTCTGGAGGTACAATAAATGTGAGTAATGTAGAGTTCAATTAGTTTGTATATACTAGGATAGGATTGAAAAATGGGGAGGGATACATTCAAAGGCATCTGTGTGACTGAATGTGTAAATCAAAGGACATGTTCTATGGGTAGAGGATAACTTGCAATCTTTACACATTTACCTTTTATTGTTTTAGAGTGATTTTTGATCCTCTTACGCAGATACCTCCTGTCTCCATGTTTTATCTATTACATCAGACTATGGCTCTAGCTTTTTAGGCAATAAGAAATTTTTTCAAGCTATGGAAAAGGGGAAAGGGCATAATAAACACTTTGGACTTAAGTCATTGTGATGGATTATCTTGCCACTTGGTTTGAAATCTAAGTTTGCAAATCAGAAAGGTAAAACATTCTGAAGCATCACCAGCTGTGAGCTGGGCAGGCCACTTCAGGAAGGGCTTGATCACTCAAGTGGCAGAAAAGGAGGAGTCAGGAAAATGTGTATGGTCAGCAGCAGAAAGTACCAGATGACAATGCTTGATTATTTAGAATTTGAGGTTTGATGCTTGGGAAATGTGAAATAATAAGCCACATGAATCATTATCACCTAGGTCGGTATTGCTCTTGTTTTAGAATAGACAATCGCCTGTGTGGTATGAATTGAAGGACATCACAAGGAAATATCATGAAATCTTACACTACTAGAATGAAGACAGACCTTAGAAGTCACCTAGTCTAGAAGTTCCCTCCCTGTGTGTTATGGGTGTACCTCAGCCCTTAGGGAAGACTCTAGAAGCCTCATTCCCAGGGGTGCAGTACAAAAATTACTTTCTATGTGTGTTATGATGGGAAAAGGCTTATGGGTACTAAGTGGTGCAACCTCATCATAGTCCATGTGAAAAATCTGAAAGCAATGAGGTGAAGGAGCTTGGCAAGTTGTTCTGGGTAGTTAGAACTGTGATCCAGATGTCCTGAAGCTGCTTCTCAATACACTGTCTTAGCTCTTCCTCTGCTGGCTTGAAAGTTTCTCCACAGGTAGAGGAACATTCTGTTAAGTTAGAGCCTGACCTTTTAGTAATTAAATTGAAAGTCAGTCCCCTTCCAAAACCCTCCAAAGACTTCCCATTGCACTTATAAAATTTAAACTTCTTATCAGGGACTACAAAGCACTGCATGACTTGACTGTAGCCCACCTCTTCGGGCTTATCCCCTCCACTCTCCTTACTCATCATGCCACAGCCATCCTCACTTCCTTCCCTTTCCTATCCAAGTTGTTTCCACCTCAGAAACTCTATACTTGCTCTTCCTTCTGCCTGGAACACTCTTTTCCCAGATCTTGCTCTGCTTCATTCAGGGGAAGATTCAAATATCACTTCCTCAATGAAGCCCTCCCTACTCACCCCAGCTGAACTAATTATTCTATCATATTACCTTCTTTATTTTCTTCATAGAACCTACTACTATCACAAATGGTCTTGTTTATGTACTTACTGTCTGTCTCTCCCACTAGAAGGTAAGCAGGGACCTTGTCTAAATTGATCCCTAGAATAAGGCTTAGCACATGGTAGGTATTTCAGTACTTTTGTGAATTAATGAGTGATATATTATTTGCCTAGGATACTTCACATTTCCTATATTATTTGCCTATATTATTTGCCTAGGATACTTCACATTTTTTATTAAAATATGAAGTATCCTAGGCAAATAACATATAGTCATTATCAGTTAATAGATTATTAGGAAATTGTTTATCAGCTTATTTCCAGGGCTCCAGCTAGCAGGGATGCACGATTATCTCTAGCAGTTCAGGGGAGAAACTAAAGAGGATTAAATAGGACTGCAGATTGGTAAAGAGGTTTTGTTATCGGTAAGTAGGAAAAAGAGAGGCCCAGGTAGGAGAAACTGCCAGGATGAGGGTGCACGCAGGTCAATGACATTAGAAGGGACTTCTAGAAAGGAGAGGAGATTGCCATCATGACAATTCACTCTGTTCGCTGGTGTGCTCAAAGCTGACCCCAAACATGGGCATTTATGGAGGCAGCAGAGTGGAGCCAGAAACATCAGGACAATTGTTCCAACATAAATGTGACTCTTTCAACAACTCACCTGTGTGGTATACAAATGCCTGCCACTGGCCATCAGGATTCCTGCCAACCTGTACCACTTACTAGGAGGAAGTTCAGAGAACTGTTGTAAGCAGTTACTAAATGTAAGCTGGAAAAATAATCTAAAGAAATGGATTTCTAAAACCTCTGGAGGCCTCTTTCTAAAACCACTCAGAAGGTAAAGATAGAAAAAGGAAAATGGAGAGAGAGATGCCAAAGGAATGAGGGTGGGAGGTGGAAAGAGACGTTCCTTCAAGAGTTTAATAAGAATAATGTTAAGGCTTTTGGAAATGATTAACAAGAGTGACAGCTCTATTCAGAAGTGAAATGAATAAATATTAGAGCTACCCCACAACATCTAGGTGGGAAGCACTTGACAGACATCAGCTATAACAGACAGCACCACTCACAGCTGCACGGATGGAAAAGCTGAAGTTTCCCAAGTTTCATAGTCTCTCAAATTTTCTGTTGAATCTCTCTTGATGGTTCTTTTGGAATAGGGCTGTCCTTTCCCGTTTGACTGTTCTGCAGGCCTGTGGCACAGACTTACATAAGGCATATGCAGAGAAATAACAGGATTTCTGGGAAGCAGCACTTAAAGGCTTATTTTTTTAAAACTGCATTGCTATATTTAGGGAAATGATTCAGAAGACACCCCCACTCCATCACATGCACACCTCTCTGTCTAGTGTTCCATGCACGTTTGACTGTTTTCCTTGGCATTTTATGTTTTTCTAATTTCAGTATAGGGTTTTGCATCTCTCCATAAAGGTTCTTTCTGTAGCAATCATTTTTGCCATTTTTTTTTTTTTTTTTTTACAGGTGATGTGATGGCTTGGGCTATCATGAATAAAATATAAAGCAGCGTATGACATCTCCTCACATGGATCAAAAGTTTGGGAACTGCATGGTTCATGAGGGAAAATGTGTTCTCTAAAGCCCTGGGGAGGTTTGGGGTAATTCTTCTTGTCACAGGACATGAATCTTTGAAATGTCAAGCTAAAAACAATCTCTTAACATCATATTAGTGCTATTGGCTCATTCAGCAGGTTCTCTCCCCATTGCCTGGGATGCAGAGGCTGTGGTGATTTTCTGTGGAAAAAAGCACAGCAAGGAGAGGTCTAGGTTCTAATCTCAGACGCACTGATAATAAGGTAAATGTCTCTGAGTGTGTTTTTTGTTTTGTTTTGTTTTGTTTTGTTTGAGACAGTCTCCCTCTGTTGCCCAGGCTAAAGTGTAGTGGCGCAATCTTGGCTTACTGTAATCTCCACCTCTCAGGTTCAAGTGATTCTCCTGCCTCAGCCTCCCAAGTAGCTGGGGTTACAGGCATGCGCCACCACACCTGGCCTTGCTATTTCCTCTTACAGCCTCATTTTCCTCATGTATAAAATGAGAGGATTGAATGGTATCAGCCCTTCCCACACTGACCCACAGAACTCTAGTGAGAATACACAATATACATGTATGTCCCTTCTTTTGGTCATTCATGAGGCTCAATAGCACTTTAAAGACTCATTATGTTCTATAATAGTAATAAAACTTTGTTGATTACATTATTTTCCAAACTAACTTGCCCATGAAACAGCCCCTGAACCTCTCTTTCCTCTTCCCCTGACACCTTTTAATCTCTGTCTCATTGGGCCCTAATGTTCTAAGGAACCTATTAACTAGAAGATTTTGTGGGCTCCTTTCAGCTCCAGATTCAATTTGGTTCTGCCATAAGGCCCTACTTCTTGCCAAACATGTGCTGGTGCAATGAGAAGGGACATGTCCCCTGCCTCCAAGCTGCTCACAGTCATGGTCTATTCTGGTCCCTGTGATAGAAGAGCAAGTTGTCTAATTAGCTGAAGACATCACTTTGAAGGGTGAGCAGAATGCCCAGAAGCTGAAGATTGCTTATAGTCCATTGGCTAATAGCTTGCTCTGTGCTTTAGATGTTTAGTTGTGAGTTCACCAGAAATATGTGAATCTATGATGAAATATTAAAGAGAAACTGTGTCATTGTTTTCCCAAGAAATCCCCTGAGAGAGCTCTGTGCTGATTTTAGAGAAGACCATGATCAAATGTGCCCATTGGGATAAAATGATGGTTGCCAAGGATCACGCAGGTAAGTGTCGGGAGCTTCTGCCCAGAATGGGCATGTCTGAAATCATCTGAGGGGAAAAATTGCACAGAGAACAGGAAGATTCTTGTTTGGTGGTAGAGCAGCTTTAAATTTGTTCCAGAATATTTTATGAAAACATTTCTCTGATTTGGGACTCTCTCTTCTGGACAAAGCAAATGCAAATCTGTCTCAAACTTTACCACTAATGGTACCACCCACCAAGTCTCCATATGGCCCCGTGACTAAGGACATTTGTTTTAACTTTAAAGTGGCCCCTAACTGTGCCATAGGCACAGTAGTACATGATATCAAGCTACTAGAGATATGGCTTGTGGGGGAAGAGAGAGAAAGAAAAAGCAGGCAGAAATGCTGCTTTGTGCTACACTGATGACAGATGGATCACCTATGGCATGTGGAACATTTCCTAAACCACAGCTCGCCTCTAACGAGAACGCAGAAAGAAGAGCTCTCTCTGCCCTTCTTCCAATATAGTGTTAACAGAGATGACATTTGATTTGGAAGAGGAGTAAATAAAAATGAAACAAAAACGTGGGGAGACTGTGGGATTGGAGCACGGCAACTGATGAGCAATCAGACCACAAGGTGATAACACTGAGCACATGTAAATTAGAGAGAATTTCAGTAAAGATGGTTTCAATTTCAAGTCCAGGGAAATCAAATGCCCACTCCTGCTACCCCCCATATGTGTGGCAGCAGGCAGGAGAGAACATTGTTCCCTAAAAGGAGAGTGGGATGTTAGAGAAGTGGGAGAGAGAGAAATAGGAGCTATTCTGCGACTGTGTTTCCTAAACTGGATGACTACAGGTGCTGCAGGGAGCCGTGCTAAGCCTGCCTAAGGAGGGGCACTTGATTTCCTGATTAGCCTTCTCATCAGGCTTCTGTGAAGCTGGAGAGGTGGGCTGCTTTATGCTGCTGCAGCTTTGGCAGGCTGATGTCTTTCAGGGAGAAAATGGGAGTACGGCCAGCAGGCAGTGCCAGCATGGCGTTGAGGCCCAGTGGGCACTCAGGTCCTAGGGCGCAAGGAAAGCCAAGCAACTGCTGAATCTTAACTCCTCTATGAACCCCCTTTCTGACATTACCTCCTTCCTGTCTTGCCCCTCCTTTCACAGCCCATTTTCCAATCTTGTTGAGATGTTGGATTTTTCTTTCCTTGTTTTCCTTCTCTTCTTGGCCCATTTTCTCACTGTCCCGCTCAGACCCACAGCCAGTCTCGCCAGCAACTGTCTTGTCAGCACATTACATAACTTTGTGTCTTTGTCTTTATCCTGTGCTCACTCTGCAGACTTTAACCCCAAGAAAACCCAGCAAATGTTTCACTTTTCTGCTTGCATGACTGATTGCTAAAGAATCTGTTTCCGCTGAGTTCCCCAGCATGCCTGGCATTCCTTTCCCTTGATACTCCTGTCTCCCTTTCCCTTGTAGAGGCCACTTGGCATTACCCTACCCCCTTCCCAAGCCCTTTATTACTCCTGCCCTCCCCACCTTAGCTCCCCATCTTAGCAGATGGCCTTGCTTCTATCTGCACACCGGGCAATAGAAAGGGAAACCAGGCAGCTGGATCTTGTTTCATGGAAGATCTTTTCATCAGTGGAAAGCCTTAATGAACTTGGATTTACAAAGGAAGGCTTAGACCAGAAAGGCGAGTAAGGGATAGGAACAGTTGCCTAACATAGTAGAGTGGGAAAAAATAGCATTCTGAAGGACAACAAGGAGAGGAATAGGGAAGAGTCGGCAAGTTGGCCAAAGTTAACTGACACTCAGGAGAAGCCCCAAGTGCAAAATCCCAGTGGGGAAAACAAAGGCTTTTAAGAACAAGAGTGGATAAATACCCCTTCTTTGCCTCCCATCAAAAGCCTCTGTACAGTCTACCACAAATACAAGTGCTTTGTGAGAATGTGGTTTTGTAGAATTTAAGGAAGGAACACTTTTCTATCCGGGGCAATGAAGCATAAACAACAGAGCGCTATGATTGAGACCCAGAGGAATCTATGAAAACCCAAGCCCTGGAACTCTGTAGAAATTTTGGGAAGGCCTTAATAACTTTCACTTGTTTGAAATACTGAAGCACTCTTATCTCAGCTTAAAGGGGAAGAGAGGACCCCCGCAAATGGATATCTGGATTAAACAGAAAAACAAAAACAAAAAACATGCCTTCAAGAGTAAATTTCTTCAACTTTGCCCCCATTCCACAAACACATCTTCATCTATACCTATCTTACCTCGGTCACATTCATCTCAAAGAAGAGGTATAGAGGCAGTGTGATTTGAGAGAAGAAGAATAAACGTGAACAAACACACCTGAACAAAACTAAACAAAAAGAAAAAACGGGTTTGGCTTTTGAATCTTAACTCAAATCTGACTAGCTGTGTGGCTTTGGGCAAGTTGCTTAACCTCTCTGAGTTAAGGTCAACTTTCTAATCTATAAAATGAGGAATAAAACCCTTTGAGTTGTTAGGTTTAAATGACAATGTATGATAGTAACCCCATGGTCCCTCCGTAAGAGAGCTCAAGCAAAAGCTCTACTCTAGCTCTAAGATCCCAGTTCTTCTACCTGTCAAGGACAGGGGCCAGCAGGAAGCCCCAGACACTCATGCCTCCATACCCCCAAGTGCTCACAGCTCAACACTCAAAGTTTCTCATCAACATCTGCCTTGAGTCCACTGGAACCAATCTCATTATGGAGTTTGTCCCTGTTTGTGTTACTTGCCCCAAGAAGCTGCTGGTTCCCAGGACACTCTCACTTCCCATCTTTTTATCGCTATATGACTCTGTACAACCTAATTCTATCCCCACATCCCACCCCTCCCAAGCTCCCCAGACCTTCCACTGTGCCCTCTTGAATTCATGATCCATCATTAGCAAAAGTTCCCTCTGCCTCCAGCCTCTTCTCTGAACATTCACTTTCTTGCTCTAACCAAAACTTGGCTCTCCCCAGAGGACACCCTCCAGTAGCGCAGAGGCTGCTTTTCCTCCCACAGCCCTCAGACTTCTGGGCTTGAAGGCAGGATGAGGTCCTCCTTGCTGCTCATCACAACTTCCAGACCATTCTCCCTCTCTCCTCCCAAAATACCCCTGCTTTGAATCATATGTCATCCGACTATATCACCCACTACCCTTCATTGCAGCTAAACTTACTGACATTTGTCTCACTGTCATTTTCTTCAACATTACTTCTATCTTGATTTCTTGTGGTTTTAATATACCACCTGAAGAAACTTCATGTGTCATGGCCACTCACTTCACTAAATGTCCCTGCATTGGTGATCTTGTCCTCCACCCTCCCTCATTACTCTCATAGTGACACCCTGGGCCTTATCATAACAAATTATTGTGACTATTCCATGATACTCCCTCTGTGATCACTCTTATATTTTTAGCTCTTTCTGAAGCCCTAGATCCAAAAAATCCTCTGCACCCCCCTCCACAGGACCTATAATCCATTGATCCTGCCACCTTTTTACTGTCCCCACCCACTTTATGTCCTCTTCTCTTCCCTCCTAAACCAGCTTAGATCCATAGTCAGTCATTAGTCACTTCTGTGTATATATCCTCACTTTCCATGTCCCTGTTGTTTCATTATATTTGCTTGGCTAAACTCCAAGTTTGATTATTTCTCATTTTTGCTACTTTGGCCTATGAAGTCAGTCCAGCTAGAAGTGGCTGGAAACATAAAAAACCATGCTGGCATGTCTTGCTTTAAATTCAACTCTTGACCTTAAGGAGGTCCATAAAGCTGCCTGACAACCACACTGTATTTCCCTAGTACATTCACCCTCCCACTCTACTAGATGAGTATTTCGCACCTTCTTCTTTCTCCTCACACATCCAACACCTCTGCCCCCACTCACAGCAGACAACCTTGCTTCTTACTTTCCTGGCAAAATTGGAGCAATCAGAAGAGAACTTCCACAAACTCCCACTCCCTCAATCTACCCACCTTCCACCATCTGCACCCATATATTCTGCCTTCCTGCTGTTACTAAAGATGAACCCTATGCTCCTCTTTCAAGCCAATCTTTCCCTCACGTAATTAAGAACACCTGACTGGGGTAAGTTGAGTGTGTATGTGTTGAAACTGTGTGTGCTTTTAATTTCTTCCTGTTATAAACAAGACTGTTATGAATAACTTAATGCCAAATATGCTGAATTTTGGATCATTTCCTTAGAATGGATTCCCAAAAAGATATAAGGATGAGGGCAAACCATATTTCTATTTTCATGGTAATATAGTATGTGCTGAGGGGAGTGGGAATCAGGGGAATAAGCTATCTCTGGCTCACTGTTGCATATGAGAGGGAAAAATTAACCTTATGAAAGAAAAACTTAAAATAGAGCTAAGCTACAATGAAAACATGAATAACACTTAGGAAATATGTCTGGGTTTATATGTTACAATGCAGTTAATCCAAATGATAACTTTTACACCTATTCCTTTCTCCAAAAAAGTCAATTTTTCATGTTTACAATTTTGTTCAGAAACCAAATAACAAAGCAACAAAAACTAAAATATTAATTTTTGCTTGTACTATTGGTGCCAATTCACAGAAAACAATTCTGGAAAGGAGTTTTAGTGATGTGATTTTTCTCATCAATAAGTATTCCTGAAATTGAATTATTAAACCTTCTTAATATTTCAAGAATTGCATAAGCACCTACAGAATTCCATGAAACCTTTGCTGATATTGGAGGGAGGTGAGTGGAAAGAAAATCAAATCATGTCTGTTGGCCACTTTCTTGCTGTACTTGTATAGATTTTAGTAATTCATAGTGAGCAGTGTTGGCACTTCCTTATAATTATTTTATTCAGATTTTTCCATTACAAAAGCAATATATCTCCAGGTAAAAGAGGTAATTTACCATTTATTTTCTAAGAGAAATTTCTTCTCTGTTCCTACATGCCGTCAAGTCTCAGTGAAGGAATAAAAATACATAAATCCCACAAGAAACAAGAGAACACACAAGCAAACCATAGATAAGAAGAAAATTTGGCAAGTTTGAAAGATCTCATTTATGTCAAGTCCAAATACCAGATGGAGGAGTAGTGACTGACTGCAGAGTGGAGTAAGCCCAGCCCACACGCCTACAGCAGAAAGGTAACTTGCCCAATGGGTTCCTGGGAGGACTTAGCATTTGGAAGACCCAGGCACTGCCAAAGACGAGGATGAGGCATAAGACTAAAAATAGAGGGCTTGGTTGAAATCTGTATGTAGTTGGATCCTCTCAAATCCCCTTCTCAAAACTACACAGGCCGGGCGCGGTGGCTCAAGCCTGTAATCCCCAGCACTTTGGGAGGCCGAGGCGGGCGGATCACGAGGTCAGGAATTCAAGACCAACCTGCCCAATTCAGTGAAACCTTGTCTCTACTAAAAATACAAAAATTAGCTGGGTGTGATGGCGCGCACCTGTAGTCCCAGCTATTCAGGAGGCTGGGGCAGAAGAATCGCTTGAACCTGGGAGACAGAGGTTGCAGTGAGCCAAGATTGAGCCACTGCACTCCAGCCTGGGCGACAGAGCAAGACTTCATCTCAAAACAACAACAAAACAGAAACAAAAAAAAAACTGCACAACCAGATGACTAACCCTGCAAAAGATCAGAAATTGATTCTCTAGCAAAATTGAATAAGGCTTCCAAATGTGGGGACACCAGGCATTGAAAATGCAGAATTTAGTGAAAGTTTGCACTTTAAATAATGAGACTCTTCCCACACCTTGCTCTCACAACACAGACATATATGTGCCATCCCACCTCCCAAAATATTGGAGGACTATTCTATTTGGATATTGAATAGCCCCAAAGGATTTTCATGTACTGGCACATGTGGGTCTCTCAATGGAAGAGCTAACCCCTGCTTAATGGTCTACAAGACCCATCCATGCTTACAAAACTTTGTATCAAATTTTTAATACCTTATTTTTAAATTGAATGGTCAAAAAGCATAGGATATTTAAGGAGAGCCTCTAACATCCAAAAGAGAAACAACAAATGGGAAAAAGGAATTAGAAGAAAAACAGACTATACCAGCAAGGAATTATTATAATACTGAGAGGAGAAAGAATACTGCATTCATGAAGCAAGACAGAATGCCATGAAAAAAAGAAAAAGCATTGTGTTAAAATATAATAAGCTATGCTATAGCAACATTCAATTTTCAATGATTGAGGACAACTAAAGTTTATTTCTTATTTATAGCAAGTCCAAAGCAATTATAAGTTGTTCTCCTTTATCTGGGACTCAGAGATGCAAGTTCCCTTGATTTTAGGACACCACCATTTTTACACATGGCTTACAAGGACACCAGAGCAGGAGGCAAGAGGGATGGACCCAGGCACAGTAGCTTTTAGCTGCCTCAGCCTGAAAGTGACTTATGTCACTTCTTCTCATAGACCACTCACCAGAACTAGTCACATGGCTCCAATCTAACTAAAGCCAGGAAATGTAGAAAAGCACATGGAATATTTGTTGAGCTTCACATGTCTGCAACAGGAACTATCAGAGAACAAGAAAGAGCTCATGAAAATGAATAATGATAGCTGAAATTAAAGATTCAGTAGAAAATTTAGAAGATAAACTTGAGAAAACCTATCAGGAGATACAGTTGACCCTTGAACAACACAGGTTTGAACTGGGCAGATCCACTTATAAGCAGATGGAAAATATAGCATTTGAGGAATACAAAAAGTGCTTACACTTTTTCTGTATGCAGATTTCACAAGGCCAACTGTGGAACTTGCATATATGTGAATTTTGGCATACAAGATGGTCCTGAAAATGATCCCCTGTGTATCCTGAGGGATGACTATACATTTTTAAATCACAGAGAAACTTAAAGAGGTTTATAATCCATCCAATTATTAGGAATTATGAAGATTGCAGACAAAAAGAATGGGAAGAGATGTTCTATAAATACCAAAAAATCATCCACACACTAAAATATGCAAGTCTCCAAATTAAAAAGGCCCACTAACACAGACACTCACCCTTTGGGCAAAAGCTATGATGAGGAGTCATGTGACACAAGACCCAACAGCCTGTGGCTGAAACAACAAACCCTCAGAGGTATGGCCTGCACTTGGTTTAATGGAAGAGAGCGGGATGACTGGCAAGTACCTTGCAGAGCCTGTTCAGTTTAGTGTAGGGTGTCATGCCTTTTATCACTTAACATTGTATAATAATTGTATTTCCATGGAACTTGATGACCTTCACAGCTATTACATTTAATGGTTGCAAATATCCTATACGACAGACACACCATATTTTACTTAACCCTCCCACTAGCTAGACTTTAATATTGCTTCCAATCTTTTTTTGTTCTAAATAAGATCATTGTGACTATCTGAGTAAATTTTAAGTTTTAAATGATTTCCTTAGGAGGGACAGCCTAAAGCTGTAAAGAATGGGAGCAAACCTAATTACATTTCCATGATTCTTGGTGGATTTTACAGAAATCAACTTCTACAATTATTATACCAACTCCTAATGCATGCAAGCATAAATGCACATACTCACAGTCATTGGCATTGTTTTTATTGAAAAATATTTTGCTAACTTAGGA
This sequence comes from Symphalangus syndactylus, assembly GCF_028878055.3. Taxonomy (NCBI): domain Eukaryota; kingdom Metazoa; phylum Chordata; class Mammalia; order Primates; family Hylobatidae; genus Symphalangus; species Symphalangus syndactylus. Next base: position 40,777,470 of record NC_072434.2, on the reverse strand, counting down.
GAAAATGGATTTTTATACATTTCTGTATATTTGTATATAATTTCATTTTAATGAATTATGTCTGTAAACATCACTTATGTATCCATTCAGTGCATAGTGCTTTTCTTATTACTTTGTACAAATTCTCTATATTGATCCATCAGTTACTTATTTGCCTTTTAATAGATTTGTCCTTAAAATCTTTAAATCAGTTGATCCTCTTTTAATGATTACTAATAATCACATATTTCTCTAGAAATTTCACTATTACTTGTTTCACTGTGATTAAATTTTGTAAATGCAGGTCCTCAGTAAAATATGCTCAGTATTGTTTGATGAGTGCCTCCTACATTTCAGGCATTGGAGGTACAAGATGAGCAGAAATGGTCCTGCCTCCAGTAGTTTACAGAACTGATGCTTCCTACAAATTGTTAATCCCAGCTCCATCACTGAGCAGAATGCTTTTCCCACTGCTGTCTCATGTAAAAAATTCTTATATGTAAATGCATTCTATTTTTAGCTGTTTTTCCTGTTTTTTCTTGTGTCAGAACTATAGTTTTAATTATTGTAATTTGTTTTGACATCTGTGAATTTAAGTTTTTCCTGTTTTTCATTATTTGATGTTCTTTTTTGTAGAGACAGGGCTTCACCATGTTGTCCAGGCTGGTCGTGAGCTCCTGGCCTCAAGCGATCCACACATCTTGGCCTCCCAGAGTACTGGTATCAGAGGCATGAGCCACTGTGCCCGGCCAGATGTTCATTTCTTTAAACAAACATTAAAAATCATTTTTTCAAGTCCCCAAATATTGGAATTTTTATGGGACGTGTATTAATGTCAAGTAGGTAGAAAATTGTTGAAGTCCTTACATTATTTGGATGTTTCAATTTACAGTATGGTAGGGTTCTCTATTTATAAAGTTTATAGTTTTTATTTTTTTATTTTTTTATTGAGATGGAGTTTCACTCATGTTGCCCAGGCTGGAGTACAGTGACGTGATCTTGGCTCACTGCAACCTCTGCCTCCCGGGTTCAAGCGATTCTCCTGCCTCAGCCTCCTGAGTAGCTGAGATTACAAGCGCCCACCACCATGCCTGGCTAATTTTTGTAGTTTTGGTAGAGACAGGGTTTCACCATGTTGGTTAGGTTAGTCCTGACCTCCTGACTTCAGGTGATCCACCTGCCTTGGCCTCCCAAATTTCTAGGATTACAGGTGTGAGCCACCACACCTGGCCTTTAAGTTTATAGTTTAACACTTGTTGAGTATCTGGCAAAGTGTTGCCTGTTGTTTAATAGTGCTTAATATTTGTGGTATTGTGTCCAAGTTCAATGATGAGAGAATAAAAGGCCAACTTATGAACAAAGGAAAATAAAGGTAGGTGTGAGTACTACATTTATCTTTGTAACTTTTAATAAGCCAGTTGAATATCCTAAACTTTTATACCTTTTTAATAGTTTTAGACTCTTGCAAAGTTATTGGATTTTGTTTTGTTGTTGGTTTATTTAGCATTCAGAGGTGTGTGTGTTTTATGGCATGCAGGGGTGGCAATGTCTGCCAGTGATATCTTGAGATTCAGAGATAATATTAACCAACTGAGAAGAAGAGCTGTAGCTTATACTTGTTGATTCTGGTGGAATCCTGAGAACTGTCCACCTATTGCTGAGTAACAAAGCATCTCGTAACTCAGTGGCCTAAGACAAACATAATTTACTGTTGCTCATATTCAGTCTGTCAGCTGGGGTTTAGCAGATCTGGACTGGGCTCTGCTTCTCACTGCAGCTCTACAGATCAGCTGGCAGGGTAAGAGGAGGGGAGGTCTGCTTTAAGCTGCCAGTGGTGGGAGCAGATTTGTACCACATGAGTCTCATCCTCCCCACCCTGGGCATATCCTTCTCATGGCAAATGGTGAAAGTGCAAGAGAGCAAATGGAAATGCAAAGCAAGCAATAGAGCTAAGCCCAAAGTCAAGCCCCACTCACAATGAGGCCATGACAAAGATGTGAATGCAGAGAATGGGGCAGAGAATGCAGCGAATGGGGCAAAGAATTAGGGCCAATGATACCACGAACTCATGTAGGAAAGAAGGAACTGGTGAGGAAGGATCCATAAGACCAAGGGAAGATTGGGATATGAGGAAGTAGAGAAGTAAGACAAGCACTCTGTAAATAGTTAAGCCTATAGGAGATCAGTGGGGTTTCTGCTATCATCTAGGCAAGGAGTCCGGGACATGGAAAAGGAATGATGACAAGAACTTCATCAATTCTTAACTTCTTCCAAGTCTTTGACCCAGTAGTAAAGAGCACTACAACCTTTTAAACAAAAGGCTCTGTGTTTGTTCTTGGGGCCTGCAAGAAGGCAGCTGTAGTCTTCTTGTAGAGACTCACACTGCATTCAGTCACAGGAAAGGACTTTACACAATTAAAATGGAGACTGGTTGAGATTAGCCTCTTTTCAGATTGCTTCTGTTCTGGGCTGCTGGCCTTAGGTGGCCTTCTGGGGAGGGTAAAAATCCTATGCAGCAGTGGAGCTCCCCCCTGCTCCATTTCTTTTCCTCCTGGTGATATATCCCTGGAAAGTTTTGGAGAAGTTTAAGGATCTGTGTGAACATGAGGGAGAGGAGTAGATTCTCAAAGACTTGGTATAATTCAGATTAGATTTTCCCTCTCTCCGTGCAGAGATTTTGCTCCCTCTCAGTCTTCTCCTAAAGCTGGACTCAGGAGGAGCCAGCTGGCAAACAAGCTCTTAGAGGGAAGAGAGATTATACTTTCCAGTCAGAATAGGGGGAGTTTCTGGTTCCCCACATTTCTCCATGAAGCTTAAATCTGTTTTTATCCCCAACTGTGAGTCATACTCATTGTTTGTAAGGTATCTATTTTAAGCCATTTAAAAACAAGATTTGATATATTACAAGCTCTTACCAAAATGTATAAATTTGTTAATTGGCATAATTATTTGAAAGCCCCGCTTAATAGTAGAAATTTAAAGTAATCTACTAGCTACTTATATTCTCACTCTACAACCCAAAATGTAATCAGACACCCAACCCATTTTAAGAAATTGACTCTAATTGGTCTATTTAAAAATTTCCAAGTTCATGAATTCATGAATGTCTTTCATGAAAGACATAGGTACTCTTGGGGAAGATAATTTTGTCATAAGTTTATGATAAGTAATGACACCACATCAAGCACAGCAGTTGCAATTAGGAATACTATTTGGTTTCATATTTAATAATCCAATATTGTTCATAATTCATCTGTTTGCAGGGACCAAACTGGTGAATTAAAGGGGAATGCCATGAAGAAAATCATACCTGCATCCTTTGGATCTCAGGGTGGTGCTAATCTCTGCCATTCCTTTGTGATAAAATTTTTTTAATCTTGATGTGGGCAGAAAGGGGACAGGTGGTGTGAAGTTTCAGGGGTTTCCACTTATTCTTCTCTACTACAGGATTTCTTACTGTATACATCAAGAAATGAATGTGAGGTTTCCACCAAATGCTAAATATGTCTCTTCCAATTACCAAGCTTAGAAGCAGGAAAATGAGCACAGCGTGGGACTATGACCCATTGGATCCACTGTGAGGTGGATCTGGGCCAAGATTCCATTTGCTGTCTCAGCTGCAAATGTGCCCCTTCTCTAACAGGGGCATCACATTGGTGCTCTGAGCCCCCTGGGTATCAGCATCAACCCAAAATGTGCATCTAATAGCTATAGAAAGATCTGGGTAAATGGTCAAAGATTTTTTTGGAGGGGAAGATTGGAGAAATAACTACCGTGTACAATTGCCATGGTGTTGCAGCATTCTTTCTCATAGGGACCTGGCCTCTCCTTCAGTAAATGGGTTCTAACCAGAGAGCCAAAACCTGATTAGGAGATTATGACTTTCTACAGAAGTGGCTGATTTCAGCCTTCTAACCAACCATTCTTGATCTCTTGATTGTATATAATAAGCAGTACCCTTTTTGGCTGTCCATTTATTTTATCCCTAGGAACACCATGTTCTAGCCATCTCCTTTGATATCTGTAGGTTAGGCCTCTCTGGCTGCCATTCTGAGCCTGCTGCCCATTATGATTATTACACCCACCTTGCTTCTGACAGTTAAGTGCTGCCACCTGACTTGTTTTTCCAGACTCCTATCATCCCCGTTGTTATTAGGGACCCAATTCTGTAACCGCATGCCCTACCACCAGAACTGGCTTACAAAAGACAGCTACTGCTGAGGTTTTCTATAATGCTGAAGCCCCCTCACCAGTGCATTTCTTTCTAAATGGATTGCCCTGTGGGTCCTCTTGAGAATTTGGTCATCTAGTGGTTTTCTTGCCTTATTTAGCAGATGTAACCCAGCATACCCCACTTCTCTGAAATTTCTAATACCTTCTCCATTATTTGTCACAAAAGTTCCTTCATTTTTACTTCACTTTGCTTCATTGCCTTTTTCAATCTTCCAAAACGTTTCCTAGCATCAGCTTGAGTCATCTCCCAAGTCCTTGCTACGGAATTAGCTTACAGCAGTGGTGGAGTGCCCCAAATCCCCAAGCTTTCCCTTAACAAACTTATACTCTGTTCCCTTTGGTTAGGCACTCCTAGGGTCCTCTCTTAGACACACTCTCCCAGCTTCTGCTTAGTAAGTTTTCTCTAGGTCCTGAGGTTCCTTGAACAAATAATGTCATCTTCCTTTAAGAAGGCCCAGCACTTTTCTGATTGAGCTGAGATTTGATGCTAGTTATGCATCAGGTGGCAAGAGGGGAAGTGGGGGCATATCCTGAAGAGGACCCTTCATGGTCTTGTAAGGCCTTATTTGAAGTCTCTTTATACTCTTCAAGCAAGATGGAGAATGGGGGACAATCTTCAACAATGGAGAATAGGCCATTTCTTCAGGAACGGAGGGTTCAGGGGAAATTAAAGTTCGAAGTGCATATATGCAAAGATCTATTCCAAGGGTCAAAATCACATGCTTTCCCTATTAAGATCATGACTTTGGCTTAAGAGACTTTCCTAGCCTGAGAGCTCTGCCTTCTCAGAGTTTTGCACTATTGCAGTCAAGTCCTGTGCCCCCACCCCATTCCAGCTGCAGGAATTGAAGCCTTCTACCATGCTTTGCCTTAAAATTTTGACTAATTTATCTGAGTCTGTAATTTTCTCTCAACTACTCATTCAACTCCAAATAACTTATAACTATTTTCCCTCATTTCTCAAATGCCTGAGACACTGCACCAGAAATTCCACCCAAACCCACACCAGCTCATTACAATGGAAATCTTAGCAATCACACTGTATAGTGTACCAGGGATTAATTCTCCACCTACCTCCACCAGTGGGGTCCTCATTGCCATCCAGCCAGCAAGTGAATTAACCCTAGAATCCATCTCCAATGCCAGTTGTCTTAAATTGGGTTCCTAAGCAGTGAGGACTGAGATGAAGATTCTTATACTTGATTGGGAAAGTCCTCCCAGGATAAGAGGAGTGAAGGAAGCAGGATAGGACGGGAATAGAAAACTTAAACAAGAGTGTGGTCATGGCTAAAGACTGGTTTTGGTATGATTCTACAGGGAAGCTCAAGCTGCACTACATATTAAGCCCACTTTGAGGTAGTGGGTACAGAGCGCGGCGGGCAGCCTTTTGTACCACTGTGTCTGTTACAATTGGCTGTCCTGGGAGGTGGGGGCGTTTCCTCGCAGGAAAGGAGGCTTCTGTTTGGCTGAAGGCTAGTTCCTAGTGGAGGGGCAGCTAAGAATTATCAGTAGCCAACACAAGCAACAGCAATCAGGAGATATAAAGAGGCCTATAAAGAGGATCTAGGTGGAGTACAAAGCTAATCCTTTACACTAATGAGTATGTAGTATATGATAAGCTTTCTTTCCTTTTTTTTTTCTTCAGACGGAGTCTCACTCTGTCGCCCAGGCTGGAGTGCAGTGGTGCGATGTCAGCTCACTGCAACCTCTGCCTCCTGGGTTCAAGCAATTCCCCTGCCTCAGCCCTCCAGAGTAGCTGGGATTACAAGCGTGTGCCACCACACCTGGCTAATTTTTAGTAGAGACGAGCTTTCACCATGTTGACTAGGCTGGTCTCGAACTCCTGACTTCAAGAGATCCACCTGCCTTGGGCTCCAAAAGCACTGGGATTATAGGCAGCCTAATGATAAGCTTTTTAAAATTGACTGTGTCATTTAAACTTCACATAAATTCCATGAAAGAGATATTATGATTATCTCCATTTTAGAGACAAGGAAAATGAATCTTGAGAATTCAAGTGACTTTCTCATGGTTATACAACGAAGGGCCATGTTTTCAGGTGTAATAATATCATAGATAAAAAGGCATATCTCAGTTTCTACATGTTTTAAATGGGTACATGCAGAACCTATCTCTGTTTATATCTTAATGTAGGGACACTAAGATTAGCCAACTGGATTCATATCCTGGGTTTTAAGTGCTTTACAATAATAGTGCCCTTAGAATTCAATTGTGAATCTTATTCCCTAAGTATTGTTGATCTTACCTATTGGTTCTATGTGTGTGTGTATCAACTCAGTTGCTGGTAATATTCAATTAATTGAAACACTATATTTAGCAATTACCTTGGATAGTCATTGTTAAAAATTACTAAGAAATTCTCCATTAAGTAATAGAAAGGCCAGAAAACAAGTCTCCATACGGGATTAATAATTTATTTGGCTTTGGGCTGTGTGTTAAGCACTTTACATCCATTTTCTCACTATGAAGTAAGTACTAGCATCACATCCCAATGCAGATAAGAAAACTGAGACTCTAGGGGGTTTGTTAACTATTTTTAAATCACAGAACTAGGAAGGGATGGGTCTGAGAATGAAACTAAAACTACTATCCGACACCAAAACTAATATTGGACATTTAATGAGAAAATGGCTTATCTTAGATTCACATACATAGACACATTGGTGATAGAGAGATCAGTATGAGTAAAGGAAATTTTCCACCTTCTCAGCTTTCTTTCACATGAGCCAAATCTGAAGGCTATGAAGGAGATGGAAAATTTCAAAAAATACTCATTCACCCAGCACATCACTGAGCAGGAGAACATTTCTGAAACAAGAAAGAAGAATCATTAATAATCACTTGCTAAAATAAAAAGTATTTTTCTAGAGGCAGTGCCCTGAGCTGACACAGAATTGAGTGACTCTGACTCCATAGCTTGGATTAAATCATCAAATTGGGTCCTCTGGCGCAGAGGAGGAGGAGGTTTTGTGCAGGGGTTCGTATCTATTACTATAGGAACCATGCCAGCCACCTGCCCTCAAGGGTGGCTTCCCCAGAATGCTGAGATTTTTTGCTTTCTTTTTCTGCTCACCACCTCCTACGACCAATGGAGAAGACAAGTGCTGAATCCCTCTGTGCTCTGTCTCCTAAGGCTACTCTGAAAAAGGAAGCAAACCTGTCCCTCTGTTGGCAGAAGCCTACTCCTGTTGTCCTCAGATGTTACTTACCTTTCTAGACGTCAATTTCCTCATTTGTGAAGTAGGAATAGTTCACTCCTTTGGATTGTTGTGGGGATGAAATTATTTTATACACACACACACACACTATTTTGTGTGTGCACGCACATACATGCGTGTCTAGGACAAAAACATTTCTGAATAAGTTCAGATACTCTCCCCATGCCTCACTTTATTAAAAGTAGAAGAACTGAAGGAAGGGAATATTATTATCCTGTTCAAAACTCATACTGATTCTCTACAGCCTACGAGATTAAGAACAAACCCTGGCCAATATTCAAGACCTTCCTTGGTCCGGTCCCGGATTGCCTTCTCAGCTACCTTTCCCATGATGCTGCATCTCTCGCTAGTCACTGAACATGATCTGCACTTGTTGACCTTTATGCTTTTCTCATACCTTTCTACTTGCATCAGTCTCTCTAAATTTTGCCCAAATCTTATCTACCAGTTTAGTTTTGGAATGTGGAAATTCTATACAAATCAAATTTCAGGAATAGTTATGGGTAATAGTATTTCATTCCGTCAATGTAACTTATCATTTGCTGTGGGTGAAACTACAGTTTAAGAATGTTTCTTAATGTTATCAAACCATCTGTGTATAACTTGATGGATTTCTACAAGGTACACATGCTCACATAACTACCTCCCAGATCCAGAAACAGAGTTTTAGAAATACCCAAGAAGCCTCCCTCGTGCCCCTTTCTAATCTGTACACCCTTCTTCAAAGGTAGCTGTTGTAGTGATGTATCATAGATTAGCTTTTGTATTTTTAAAAATTTTATATAAATGGAATCATACAGCATATATTCTTTTGTGTATGGATGATTTTGACTAATATGTTTATGATATGTATTCATATTATTACATATAGCAGTTCATTATTTATCATGGCTTCATAGCATTCAGTCACATAAAAATACTACTTATCATTTTATAGTGTTAACAGGCATTTTGGTTGTTTCCAGTTTGGGGTTATAATGAGCAATGTGATATGAATATTTTTATATTAGTATTTTTGTCTACATGTGTACATGTTTTTGTGAGCTATATATAGGAGTGAAATTGCTAGGCATAGGGTATGCTTAGTTTAAATTTAGTGAATACTGCTAATTTTCCAAAGTGGTTGTACCTGTTTACACCCACACAGAATATAGAATTTCAAGTGTTTTCTGTCTTCACCAACACTCATTATTGTATGTCTTTTTCATTATAGTCATTTTAGCAGATGTATAGTGGTACTTTATTATGGTTTTTTCATTTTCTGGATGACTAATGATTTTGAGCTCCTTTTCATGTTTACTGGATATTTAGTATTCTCTTCTGTGAACTGCCTATTCAAGTTCCTTGTCCCTTTTGCTATTGGGTTAAGACTGTATAGCTTTTATGATTTCAACCCATTATTCCTGTATTGTCCCTCAGTGATTAAAATCTTACCTGTCTTATAGACCCTTTTATATAAAGCATGTGTAGAATTTCATCAGTAATTGTTTCAGAGTCCCTCAGGGCAGCCTAGAGTTGAGGCTTGAGCAGCAGGATCTCTGAATTTTGAACCTATAAGAGTTCCTCTGACATTTTATCTGACTTCAGTAAAGAAAGTTTGTTTTTTTAATTATGTATAGTGAGTAATGAAAATTAAACGAAATGAATGAATCCAGGTATCAGTAGATAAAAAGTTTATTTTACAGACTAACCTTTTTAAAAAGATACATCAAAAAATATCGAGATGGGATTGTTCCCTTGACCCTGACTCCCTTCATGGGTGTGAACTAGGGTGACTCGTTTCACTCAGCCTGCCACTGGCCACTCCTCAGAAGAGGGAGTGTGTGAGCAAGTGAGCGCAGGAAATAGAGGGAACAAATGCTGGAACCAGCCGGTCACTCCTGTCTGGCAGGAGCAGGCTCTGTGCAGGCCCCGCAGCAGCATCCAAGCCCCTGGCCTCTTGGCACCCGAGTTGTCTGGCGTCCAGGAAGAATCAGGTCACACAAACGGATTGAAGGGTAGTATACACGGAGGATTTTATTGGGCAATAAGCATGGCTCTCAGTGGGATGGGGAATTGGAAAGGAGGTGGTGCAGGAAGAAGGTGATCTTTCCCTGAAGCCACACCAACTGAAGTTAGCCATGTCTATCCTTAGACTCTGATGTTCAGTTGCTGCTTCTCTGCTTGACGCTCAGCCACTTGTATCCCGGATGCTCAGCAGCTTGTGTTCCTGACGCTCAGCAGATTGTATACCTCTGCCAGCTGAAATATTTTTGTGACCACAGGAAAGGGGCGTGGCAGGCCAAAAAAGCAACATTTGGGTGGAAAAACAGGGTCACCTGTTTTCATTTAGAGTGATGGTTCCAGGCTTAAGGGTGGGGTTTAGCCGGGATCCCAGCCATTCTGGATCAATATGATAATTGACCTCTAGGCAGGGGATAATGGCAAATAGGAGGCAGGACTAATTTGCATCTCCCACTTAGATGGACAGAATAGCATGTGGAGACTCACATTGTGAACTTTTGCTCCAAGAACCACCGGAGAAACATACCAGGAAAACCAAAAGAATTCACAGACCCTTTGGAAGCAGCAGCTTGCTGCTGTAAACTCCAGGAGACAGCTGAAAAACTGCGAGTGCCCGAAGCGCGAGGCGGGAGAGTCTACCTCTGAACACATATCCTCACTGGAGTGCCTGAAAATCCAGATCACAGGAGAATTTAACCTTACCTGGAGCTGAAACGAATTTAGAAAGCTGGGAGAAATACAAAAGTAGAAGCAGCAGCATGAAGAGCCCTGTAGGCACTCCCAGGCCCCAAGAAAGCCCAGGGAATCCATTTCTGACTTTATCTCACAGAAGTCCTTGGGGAGGGCTGTCAGTGGTGTTGGGGAAGGACCACAGGGAGAAGGAAACTTCCAGCTGCTTTGTAATAATTTCAACCAAGCATGAATTTTCCAGGGCAGAATCTGGGGGTGAATGGGAAGTGCAATCACAGAAGCCATGGTGAGGAGGGGCAAAACCTGAAAACCCTGCTTGCTTTCTTAGTAGGGGGGCTTGTAGCCTGGGGCAAGTTCCCAGCCCTGCTTACCAGCTGCCTGGATATAAACTCGGTGCTGTTGGGGGAGCATGGTGGGAGTGAGACTGGCCTTACTGGCTCTGTGGGAGCTGGGTGGGGCCTGTCACTGCAGCATCCTCCTACTTCCCTGGTGACCTGTATGACTCAGCAGAGGCAGCCATAATCCCCCTAGGAATATAACTCCATCAGTCTGAGAAACACAGCCCCATCCCCACAGTGGCCACAGCAAGCCCCACCCAAGGAAAGTCTGAGCTCAGACACACCTAACCCTTCCCCCACCTATGGTCTTTCTCTACCTGCTGTGGCAGCCGAAGTCATAATCTCTTGAGAGCTCTATGGCACCACCCACCACCTGAGAAACCCCAGTATCTATCTAGGCTACCCTAGGGCAAGCTTGTATCCTTCCTATAATACCGCAGCAGATGCTTTCTTGAAAGTGCCACCTCCTGGCTGGAGGCCAACCAACACAAACCATTACAGCAACTCATAAAAAAACAACCCTGCCTCAAGAAAGGAGAAAACAATAGCTAACTCCACTGCCTATGACATCCTGGCTAACTAGAGGTCCTGAGTCTGTCCACGTGACAACTTTACTGCCAGCACAACCAGCATTCGAGAACACCAGAGCATTAAACAAAACTACAACTAAGGTCCCACACAGAGTCCACCTCACTCCCCTGCTACCACCACCAGAGCAGGTGCTGGTATCCATGGCTGAGAGACCTGAAGATGGATCACATCATAGGACTCTTTGCAGACACTCTGCAGTACGAGCTCAGAGCCCAGTAGACCCGCTGGGTGGCTAGACCCAGAAGAGAAATAACAATCACTGCAGTTTGGCTTTCAGGAAGCCCCACCCCTAGGGGAAGGGGGAGGGCACCACATCAAGGAAGCACACCGTGGGACAAAAGAATCTGGAGTGCAGCCCTTGAGTCCCAGATCTTCCCTCTGTCATAGTCTACCCAAATGAGAAAAAAACAGATAAACAATTCTGGTAATATGACAAAACAAGGTTCTTTGACACCCCCAAAAGATCACACTAGCTCACCAGCAATGGATGCAAGCCAAGAAGAAATCTCTGAATTTCCAGAAAAAGAATTCAGAAGGCCAATTTTTTTTCTGATAAATAGTTTTATTTATCTCATGATATTTCTAGGGTTATTTTTATGTACCTGTTATATTTTAGCATCCATGATAGCCACACCCTAAATCTAGCTCTGAACATGCTATCAAATTAATTAAATTGTAGCAATCACTAACACGTGGGTTGACTATGTGCCAGGCATTTTACACACATATATATATATATATATTTTTTTTTTTTTTAATTATACTTTAAGTTCTAGGGTACATGTGCACAATGTGCAGGTTTGTTACATATGTATACATGTGCCATGTTGGTGTGCTGCACCCACTATCTTGTCATTTACATTAGGTATATCTCCTAATGCTATCCCTCCCCCCTCCCCCAACCCCACGACAGGCCCCGGAGTGTGATGTTCCCCCTCCTGTGTCCAAGTGTTCTCATTGTTCAATTCCCACCTATGAGTGAGAACATGCAGTGTTTGGCTTTCTGTCCTTGCGATAGTTTGCAGAGAATGATGGTTTCCAACTTCATCCATGTCCCTACAAAGGACATGAACTTATCCTTTTTTATGGCTGCATAGTATTCCATGGTGTATATGTGCCACATTTTCTTAATCCAGTCTATCACTGATGGACATTTGGGTTGGTTCCAAGTCTTTGCTATTGTGAATAGTGCCACAATAAACATATGTGTGCATGTGTCTTTACAGCAGCATGATTTATAATCCTTTGAGTATATACCCAGTAATAGGATGGCTGGGTCAAATGGTATTTCTAGCTCTAAATCCTTGAGGAATCGCCACACTGTCTTTCACATGGTTGAACTAGTTTACAATCCCACCAACAGTGTAAAAGTGTTCCTATTTCTCCACATCTTCTCCAGCACCTGTTGTTTCCTGACTTTTTAATGATCGCCATTCTAACTGATGTGATATGGTATCTCATTGTGGTTTTGATTTGCATTTCTCTGACAGCAGAACGCCAATTATTAAGCTACTCAAGGAAGCATCAGAGAAGGGTGAATACCAACTTAAAGAAATTTTAAAAATGTTGCAGGATATAGACAGAAAAATCTCCAGAGAAATAGATAGCATAACAATCACAACTTCTAGAAATGAAGGATACACTTAGAGAAATGCAAAATACACCAAAAAGTCAACAATAGAATCAAACAAGTAGAAGAAAGAACTTCAGAGCTCAAAGACAAGGCTTTTGAATTAACCCAATACAACAAGGACAAAGAAAAAGGAATTTTAATAAATGAATAAAGCCTCCAAGAAGTTTGGGATTATGTTAAACGACCAAACCTAAGAATAACTGGTGTTCCCGAGGAAGAAGATAAATCTAAAAGTTTGGAAAACATATTTGAGGGAATAATTGAGGGAAATTTCTTGACCTTGCTAGAGATCTAGACATTCAAATACAAGAAGCTCAAAGGACTCCCGGGATTTCATTGCAAAAAGATCATCACCTAGGCACACAGTCATCAGGTTATCTAAAGTCAAGATGAAGGAAAGAATCTTAAGAGCTTTGAGGCAAAAGCATCAGATAACCTATAAAGGAAGACCTATCAGATTAACAGGAGATTTCTCAGCAGAAACCCTACAAGCTAGAAGGGATTGGGGTCCTATCTTTGGCCTCCTTAAACAAAACAATTATCAGCCAAGAATTTTGTATACAGTGAAACTAAGCTTCATAAATAAAGGAAAGATACAGTCTTTTTCAGAAAAAAAAATGCTGAGAGAATTCACCACTACTAAGCCCATACTACAAGAACAGGTAAAAGGAGCTCTAAGTCTTGAAACAAATCCTTGAAATACACCAAAACAGAAGCTCCTTAAAGCATATATCTTACAGGGCCTATAAAACAATAACAAAATGAAAACAAAACAAGGTATTCAGGCAACAACTAGCATGATGAATAGAAAAGTACCTCACATCTCAATACTAACATGGAAAGTAAATGGCCTAAATGCTCCACTTAAAAGACACAGAATGGCAGAATGGATAAGAATTCACTAACCATGTATGTGCTATCTTCAAGAGACTCACCTAACAAATAAAGACTCACAAAAACTTAAAGCAGTGAAAAAAAAATTCCATGAAAATGGACACCAAAAGCAAGCAGAAGTAGCTATTCTTATATCAGAAAAAACAGAACATTAAAGCAACAACAGTTTAAAAAGACAAAAAGGGACATTATATAATGATAAAATTTGTAGTCCAACAGGAAAATATTACAATCCTAAATTTATATGCACCTAACACTGGTGCTCCCAAATTTATAAAACAATTACTACTAGATCTAAGAAATGAGATAGATGGCAACACAATAATAGTGGGGATTTCAGTACTCCACTGACAGCACTAGACAGGTCATCAAGACAGAAAGTCAACAAAGAAACAATGGACTTAAGCTATACATTAGAACAGGCCGGGCACAGCGGCTCACACACCTGCAATCCCAGCACTTTGGGAGGCTGAGGAGGGTGGATCATTTGAGGTCAGGAGTTCGAGACCAGCCTGGTCAACATGGTGAAATCCTGTCTCTACTAAAGATACTAAAATTTGCTGGGCATGGTGGTGCATGCCTGTAATCCTAGTCATTCAGGAGGCTGAGACAGGAGAATTGCTTGAACATGGGAGGCAGAGTTGCAGTGAGTCAAGATCACACCACTGCACTCCAGCCTGGGTGATAGAGTGAGACTCTGACTCAAAAAAAATAAAAAAATTAAAATTAAATAAACTATACCCTAAAACAAATGCACTTAATAGATATTTACAGAACATTCTACCTAACAACTGCAGAATATACATTCTATTCATTAGCACATGAAACATTCTCCAAAATAGACCACATGATAGGCCACAAAACAAGTCTCAATAAATATAAGAAAATTCTACCAAGTACTCTCTCAGACCACATTGGAATAAAATTGGAAATTATCTCTAAAAGGAACCCTAAAAACCATGCAAATACATGGAAATTAAATAACCTGCTTCTAAATGATCATTGGATCAAAAATGAAATCAAGATGGAAATTTAAAAATTCTTTGAACTGAAAGATAATAGTGAGACATCCTATCAAAACCTCTGGGAAATGGCAAAGGCAGTGCTAAGAGGAAAGTTTATATTTTTAAATGCCTACATCAAAAAGTCTAAAAGAGCACAAATAGACAATCTAAGGTCACACCTCAAGAAACTGGAGAAACAAGAACAAACCAAACCAAAACACAGCAGAAGAAAAGAAATAACAAAGATCAGAGCAAAACTAAATGAAATTGAAACAAACAAACAAAAAATACAAAAAACAAATGAAACAAAAAGCTTGTTCTTTGGAAAAATAAATAAAATTGATAGACCATTACTGAGATTAACCAAGAAAAGAAGAGTGAAGATCCAAATAAGCTCAGTTAGAAACAAAACAGGAGATACCACAACCGACACCACAGAAATAGATCATTCAAGGCTACCATGAACACCTTTATGTGCATAAACTAGAAAACCTAGAGGAGATACACAAATTCCTGGAAATACACAACCCTCTTAGATTAAGCCAGCAAGAAACAGAAACTCTGACCAGACCAATAACAAGCAGCAAGATTGAAATGGTAATTTAAAAATTGCCACACACACACACACACACACACACAAAGTCCAGGACCAGATGGAGTCACAGCTGGTGCTGTCCGATGTTCAAAGAATAGTTGGTACCAATCCAATTGACACTATTCCACAAGATAAAGAGGGAATACTCCCTAAATTATTCTATGAAGCCAGTATCACCCTGATACCAAAACCAGGAAAGGACGTAACAGAAAAAGAAAACTACAGGCCACTATCCCTAATGAATATAGATGCAAAAATCCTTAACAAAATACTAGTGAACTGAATCCAACAGCTTATCTAAAAGATAATCCAACATGATCAAGTGGGTTTCATACCAGGGATTCAGGGATGGTTTAACATATGCAAGTCAATAAATGTGATACACCACATAAACACAATTAAAAAAAAATCACATTATCATCTCAACAGATGCAAAAAAAAGCAGTTGACAAAACCCAGCATCCCTTTATGATTAAAACCCTCAGCAAAATTGGCATAGAAGGGACATATCTTAATGTAATAAAAGCCATTTATGACAAACCCACAGCCGACATAATACTGAATAAAGTTGAAAGCACTCCTCCCAAGAACTGAAATAAGGACGCCCACTCTCACCACTTCTAATCAACATAGTATTAGAAGTCCTAGAGAGAACAATTAGACAAGAGAAAAAAATAAAGGCATCCAAATTGGTAAAGAGGAAATCAAACTGTTGCTGTCTGTGGATGATATGCTCATATACCTAGAAAATCATAAAGACTCCTCCAAAAAGCTCTTAGAACTGATAAATGAATTTAGCAAAATCTCGGGATAAAAAATTAATGTACACAAATCAGTAGTTATGCTATGCACCAACAGTAACCAAGCTGAGAATCAAATACAAAAGTCACCCCCTTTAATAATAGCTGGAAAAAAAAAAAACCTAGGAATATGCCTAACCAAGGAGGTGAAATACCTCTACAAGGAAAACTACAAAACACTGCTGAAAGAAATCACAGATGACACAAACCAATGGAAAAACATCCCATGCTCATGGATGGATAGAATCAATATTATGAAAATGACCATACTGCCAAAAGGAATATACAAATTTAAAACAATTCCTATCAAAATACCATCATCATTCTTCAAAGAATTAGAAAAACATCCTAAAATTCATATGGAACCAAAAGAGAACCTGCATAGCCAAAGGAAGATTACGTAAAAAGAACAAATCTGGAGGCATCACATTACCTGACTTCAAACTACACTACAAGACTATAGTCACCAAAACAGTATGGTACTGGCATAAAAATAGACACATAGACCAATGAAACAGAATAGGGAGCCCAGAAATGAAGCCAAATACTTGCTGCCAACAGATCTTTGACAAACTAAACAAAAACATTAAGTGGAGAAGGGACACCCTATTCAACAGATGGTGCTGGGATAACTGGCAAGCCACATGTAGAAGAATGAAACCGGATCCTCATCTCTCACATTAAACAAAAATCAACTCAACACGGACCTTAAATCTTAAGACCTGAAACCATAAAAATTCTAGAATATAACATCAGAAAAACTCTTCTAGACATTGACTTAGGCAAAGACTTCATGACCAAGAATGCAAAAGAAAATGCAACAAAAACAAAGATAAATAGATGGGACTTAATTAAACTAAAAGGCTTCTGAAAAGCAAAAGAAATAATCAGCAGAGTAAACAGACAACTCATAAGAGTGGCAGAAAATATTTGCAAACAATGCATCCGACAAAGGACTAATATCCAGAATCTACAAGGAATTCAAACAAATCAGCAAGAAAAAAAAACAAACACTCTCATCAAAAAGTGGCCTAAGAACATGACTAGACAATTCTCAAAAGAAGTTATACAAGTGGCCATATGTAAAAATGCTCGACATCTCTAATTATTAGGGAAATAGAAATCAAAACCTCAATATGATACAAGCTTACTCCTAAAAGAATGGCCATAACTTAAAAAAAAATAATAATAATAGATGTTGGCATGGATGTGGTGAAAAGGGAACACTTTTACACGGCTTGTGGGAATGTAAACTAGTACAACCACTATGGAAAACTGTGTGGAGATTCCTTAAAGAACTAAAAGTTGATCTACCATTTAATCCAGCAATCCCACTACTAGCTATCTATCCAGAGGAAAAGAAGTCATTATACGAAAAAGACACTTATACAAGCATGTTTATAGCAGCACAATTTGCAATTGCAAAAATATGGAACAAGTCCAAATGCCCATCAATCAACAAGTGGATAAATAAAATGTGATATATATATATATATATATGTAAACAAGCAGCCCCAGAAATATGTGTACACACCATGGAATACTACTGAGCCATAAAAAGGAATGAAATAACGGCAATTGCAGCAACCTGGATGGAAGTGGAGGCCATTATTCTAAGTGAAGTAACTCACACACATCGTATGTTTTCATTTATAAGGGGAAGCTAAGATATGAGGATGCAAAGACAGAAGAATGACACAATGGATTTGGAGACTTGAGGGGAAAGGTGAGAGTGGGGCGAGAGATAAAAGACTACACACTGGGTACAGTGTGCACTGCTGAGGTGATGGGTGCACAGAAATCTCAGAGATCACCACTAAAGAACTTGTCCATTTCATCAAATACCACCTGTTCCCCAAAAACCAATTGAAATAAAAAAACTGCTAAAAAATAAAAAGATACACCAGGTTAATTTTTATTTCATCAAACACTAGCAAAAAGTTTTTCAAGGCCTGGGCCATGGTTTACTTATTTCTAGTAAGTGCCCACATAATATTCTAGGACAAACGAAATAAATCAAAACAAAACAAAAACCTCTGCTGAAGTCATTGAGAATCATTATAATAAGCTCCACAATTAAATACCAATCCTACTCAAGTATGTAAGGGCAAAAAAAATATGATCACTTTGAATATCTATATGTAAATAAAAAAGAAAAAGAATCAGAGCTGAAAGGAAAAAGGATATTTATTTTCCAAGTTTCTACCTGATGAGCACAGTCTTGTATCAGGACAAGGTCTAGTATCAAAGCCAAATGCTTTTGATAGAAGACACAAGGCATAAATGAGATAGATCTAGAGAGACACATAATATTATGGCTTTGGCTATGATGAATAATGAATTTTGGACTTACTTTCCAAATGAATAACTCTAAAAACGTACAAATACGTAAAGCATCAATTTTTAGATGTTGGATAAGAAGTAGCACAA
The DNA here is from genome assembly GCF_028878055.3 of Symphalangus syndactylus. Taxonomy (NCBI): domain Eukaryota; kingdom Metazoa; phylum Chordata; class Mammalia; order Primates; family Hylobatidae; genus Symphalangus; species Symphalangus syndactylus. The sequence continues at coordinate 40,759,040 of NC_072434.2, read as the reverse complement.
GGCAGTGATCCTTAAGAAGAAAACACAGGAGGTGAGCTCAATATTCATCATAGGTTCTGCTTGAGGGCAACACAAAAGGCAGTGGTCATGCTGGACGGAGAAAACACAGACTAGAGGTTGGTAATGCTGGGGTAGCTCAAATCTGTGGTACTAATGAGGCAGATCTGTAAACAAGCAGCCCCATAAATATGTGTAGAAGTCTCCTTGGTTTTTTGGGTGAAAACTAAGTTGCACAAACATGTAAGAAGACTCTACAAGGACATGGCATGGAATCGCTGCTGGGGTTGTGGGGGGCGGTGCTCTAGCTGGATGAAAATGCAAGAGCTTGCACAAAACTAGGAGATATTGGGATTCCTACCAGCCAAAGTGAAGGCTTTGCTGAACACTCAATGTAAACAATCGAATGGTAGAAAGGCCACACTCTTTAGGACTGAAGACCATAGCACAGAGTGAGGGCTACTCTAGACTTGCTCTAAAGAAGCCTAAAGCCAAGTCACCCCAGGATCAAAATGACTCACTAGTAAATTAACTACTTGCTAGTACAAAACTCAGCACCTTTTGAAGGAGATGGCATAATCCAGACTTTCTTTAACATAGCAATTGATACATCTAATGTATGATTTAAAAAAAAACCACTAAATACAAGAATAGCAAAAATAGTGTTAATTATACATGCACACACCTAAATGAAAACAGATTCAAGATGACACAGATGTTTAAATTAGCAGAAAAATATTTTTAAACAACTATTATAAATATACTTGAGGGTTTCAAGAAAACTATACGCATAATAAGTGAGCAGATGCGGAAATCTCAGCAGAAAAATGGAAACTATAACAAAATCAAATGGAAATTATAGAATTGAAAGTACATCTGAAAGGAAATATGTACTTGAAGGGATTAATAGCAGATTGGATGCTGTAAAAGAAAGATTATTTACTGAAACAAGTAAACAGAAACTATTCAAACTGAATTACAAAGAGAAAATAATCAATAAGAAGAATCCCAGAGACATATGGAACAACATAAAGCAATATATACATATAACTGAAAAGAGAGAGAAGAGATAGACTGGAGCAAAAAAAAATGTTTGAAAAAATAATAGCAAATATTTTTCTAAATTGTTAAAAACAAATCAACCTACAATCCAAAAATTTCAACAATCCTGAGCAAGATAAACACAAGGAAAACCATACATAGGCACATTATGTCAAACTACTGAAGACCAAAGCCTTTTTTAAAACAAACAAAAGTCTTTAAAATAACCTGAAAAATATAGTCACAATACACAAAAAGGAACAATGAGAAGAATGGCAGTTGATTTTTCATCAGAAACACTGGAGGACCTGGCCAGGCATGGTGGTTCACACCTGTAATCCCAGCACTTTGGGAGACCGAGGCAGGTGGCTTGCTTGAGTCCAGGAGTTCAAAATCAGCCTGGGCAACATGGTGAAACCTCGTCTACAAAGAATACAAAAATTAGCTGGACATGGTGGTACACACCTGTAGTCCCAGCGACTTGGGAGGCTCAAGTGGGAGAATCGCTTGAGCCCAGGAGGCCAAGGTTGTAGGGAGCGATGATCATACCACTGCATTCCAGCCCTGGCGAGAGTGAGACCCCGTGTCAAAAACAAAAACAAAAACACAATGCAAACAAAAAATGATGGAGGACCCAAGACAAAGGAACAACATGTGTAAAGTGCTGAAAAAACTCCTACAAAACTTTCTTCCTAAAATTTCACATGCAGGGAGGATATCCTTCAAAAGTGAATGCAAAGTAGAGAAACCCATGAAGTAGATTGATTCAATTCATATAATTGAAATGAAAAAAAAATATGACTTAGAAAAGAAATACGACCTCAGATCTACTGTAGGGCAAGTGCTTCCCCTAGTCAATGAGATCTGCTGCCTCCTGCTGGCTCTTCTCAATGTATGGGATTTACTGTTGGTTATTTCTTGCTATCCTTAAGATAAAGCTTTGGAGGCCCAGTTTCACTTCATGTAGTATTTGTTCTCACGGGAAATTCTAATGTTTCATTTGCTACTCAATTCTTGGTTGCCTCAACATATGCTTTTTTTCTATACTAGACCAAGAATAAATTATTGGATTGTTTTTATTTATTTATTGAGACAGAATCTCACTCTGTCACCCAGGCTGGAGTGCAGTGGTGCGATCTCGGCTCACTGCAACCTCCACCTCCCAGGTTCAAGTGATTCTTCTGCCTCAGCCTCCCAAGTAGCTGGGACTACAGGTGCAGGCCACCACACCCTGCTAATTTTTGTTTTTAGTAAAGACAGGGTTTCACCATATTGGCCAGGGTGGTCTCAAACTCCTGACCTCGTGATTTACCCACCTCGGCCTTTCAAAGTGCTGTGATTACAGGCATGAGCCACCGTGCCCGGCTGGATTCCTTCATTTTTACATAAGCAACCACTGTACTGTTAAGTTCAATTACAGTTTCAGACTACACGAAATATCTGACATAGTCTTTCTTGGGGTTTTCAGACAAAGTTCAATTCTCTAAAGGGTACAAAAGGAAAGACACAGAACTTAGCATTATTTTTTAGAGCAAACATGCAGAGGCAAGCTTCTAGAACCCCCTCCCTGATTCTGATGGAGGGGAGGGGAAGGAAGCACAGATGTGGCTAAGTCCAAGTAAGTGAGGGTCATGTGAAGCTTGATTAATCCCCTCCAGTAGTTCTGTCTATAGACTAATCAGGATATGTCTTCATCTGAGTCAGGTGCATCTCATCAATCTCTGGCCCAGACAATGTACAACGTCACCTCCGAGTTCAGTGCAGTGTACAGAGGCTTAGACATAATAACCATTTTTCTCCTTCAGCCACCCCCTCTCCAAGGGTGATACAGCTTGGTCTGAAAACTTTCTTGAAGTTTAAAGCTGCAGAACTACAACAAGGTCACTTACCAAAATGCTTCATGGAGTTATGCCAATAGACCCTTAAAATAGCCATGGAACCTGTTTTTTTCTTTCTATTTTATCTTCTTTAATAATAGTGTTTCAGAATTATGGATGTTGGCCCCATATGGAGGAAAAATGTACTTATGTTTTCTGAAATTATTGTGATTCACGAATTACATAATTTTAGGATGACAGACCTGAAAGGGACTCTGAAGCTCAGCTATTTTAATGCCCAATTTTCAAATTATAGAAAAGAGACTTATGGACATCAGTGATTTTTCCAGGGCAAGTATCTTACGAGCAGGATTAGGCCTAAAACCTGACTAGGAGTCCTTTCTCCAACAAGATACTATCCAAGCCACCCAGCAGATTTCATAACTATAACATGCCAACCTCACTTCCCTATAAACATGCAGTTTTCCTCACTGATTAGTAGACAAATATCTAGTTTCCTTCTGTGGGAGTGGGGAGGGGAGCCCACTACAGGTTCATCTCAAACCAAATGTATCTTTCCATTTTTTGGTAAATTGACAATTTATAAATGCATGTATTTATGGGGTACAAAGTGATATTATGATTTATGAATATAATGTGCAATAATTAAATCAAGCTAATTAACATATCTCCTCAAATGTTTTTTGTGATGAGAACATTTGAAATTTACTCTTAGCAATTTTGAAATGTAGAATACACTATTATTAACTATATTTATCATACTGTACAATAGCTCTCAAGAAAAAATAACACTTTTTTCTCCTGAGATTTTGTACCCTTTGACCATCATCTCCACATTCTTCTCACCCTCCAGCCTCTGTAACCACCATTCTGTTCTCTGCTTCTGAGTTCAATTGTTTTGGATTCTACATGTAAGTGGGAATATGCAGTATTTATCTTTCTGTGCCTGCTTATTTCACTTAGCATAATGTTTCCCAATTCCATCTATATTGTCACAAATGACAGAATCTTTAAGGCTGAAAAATATTCCATTTTGTATATCTACACCACTTTTTTGTTAATCCAGTCATCTGTTGATGAACATCTAGATTAATTCTATAACTTGGCTGTTTTGAATAGCAGTGCAAGGAACATGGGAGTGCAGACATCTTTTTGACAAACTGATTTCAAATATTTTGAGTCAATACCCAGAGGTGGAACTGCTAGGTCATACGGTAATTATACTTTTAGATTTTTGAGGAAACCTCATAGTTTTCCATAAAGACTGTACTAATTTACATTTCTACCAACTGTATACAAGAGGGACCCTCTTTTCCACAAATCTTCCTAACACTTGTTCTCTTTCAGCTTTTTGATAATAGCCATTCTGACAAGTGTGAGATGATATGGAGATTTTAATTTGGATTTTCTGAATGATGAGCAATGTTGAGCATTTTCTCATATATCTGTTGGCCATTTATATATCTTCTTTTGAGAAATGTGTATTCAGGTCCCTTGCCCATTTTTTAGTTGAGTTTTTTTTTTGTTTTCTTGCTATTGAGTTGAGTTCCTTACATATTTTGGATATTAGCCCCTTATTGGAAGTATAGCTTGCAAATATTTTCTCCCAATCCATAGGTTGTCTCTTTACACTGCTAAATGTTTTCTTTGCAGTGAAGAACCTTTTTAGTTTGATACAGTCCCATTTGTCTATTTTTACTTTTGTTGCCTGAGCACTGGGGGTTAAAAAAAAGTCCAAAAAACTATTGCCCAGATCAATGTAAGGTAGTTTTTCCCTTTTATTTTATTCTATATTTAGTATCCCTAGGCCGGGTGCAGTGGCTTATGCCTGTAATCCCAGCACTTTGGGAGGCCAAGGTAGGCAGATCACGAGGTCAGGAGATCAAGACCATCCTATCCAACATGATGAAACCCCGTCTCTACTAAAATACAAAAGATTAGTTGGGCATGGTGGTGCATGCCTATAGTCCCAGCTACTTGGGAGGCTAAGGCAGGAGAATCACTTGTACTCAAGAGGCAGAGGTTGCAGTGAGCTGAGACCACGCCACCGCACTCCAGCCTGGCGACAGAGCAAGACTCTGTCTCAAAAAAAAAGAAAAAGAAAAAGAAAAAAAAATTAGTATCCCTAATCTGAAAATCTGAAATTTGAAATGCTCCAAAATCTGAAACGTTTTTAGTTTTGGCGTGACGCTCAAAGGAAATTCTCACTGGAGTATTTTGGATTTTGGATGTTTGGGTTAGAGATGCTCAACCATTAAATGTAATGCAAATATTCCAGAATAAAAAACAAAATCCAAAACACTTCCAGTCCCAAGTATTTTGAATGAGGGATACTCAACCTGTAGTACTTTTACAATTTCGAGTCTTACATTTAAGTCTTTAATCCATTTTGAGTTGATTTTTGCATATGATATGAGTCCAATTTAATTCTTCTATATATGGATGCCCAGTTTTTACAAGACTCTTTTATTGAAGAGACTATCCTTTCCCCATTGTGTATTCTTGACTTTTTTTTCTGAAAATCAATTGACCTTACATACATGTAGCCATTTCTTGGGTCTCTATTCTGTTGTATTGGTCAATGTGTGTATTTTTTTGGCAGTACCAAGCTGTTTAAATTACCATAGCTTTGTAGTATAGTTTAAAATCAGGTATTGTGTTGCCTCCAGCTTTGCTGTTTTTGTTAGTGATTGCCTTTACTATTCAAAATTTTTCTGGTTCCATATCAGTTTTAGACTATCTTTTCTATTCTATAAAAAAATGACATTGTAATTTTGATAGGGATTGCTTCAAATCTGTATATTGCTTTGGGTAGTATGGACATTTTAACAATATTAATTCTTCCAATTGATGAATTGATTGGAAGGGGTATCTTTCCATTTGTGTCTTTGATTTTTTCATTAACATTTTATAGTTTTCAGTGTATAGGCCCTTCTCCTGGGTTAAATTTATTCCTAAGCTTTTTTTTTTTTTTTGGTGGCTATTGTCAATGGGATTGTTCTCTTGATTTCTTTTCCAGATAGACTGTTGTTAGTGTATAGAAATGCTGATTTTTGTGTGTTGATTTTGCATCCTGCAACTTTATTTAATCTATTTATTAGTTTCAATAGTTTTTTTGAATCTTTAGATTTTTCTATATATAAGAAAATTTTTCTATATATAAGACCATGTCATCAACAAACAGTGACAATTTCACCTTTTCCTTTTCTCTCTGGATGTCTTGTTTCTTTTTTTGCCTAATTGCTCTCGTAAAGACTTCCAGACAAGAAAAACAAGAACTGTGAATTCCCAGGCAATTCCTTTGAACTCAAGCTGGAATCAGTGGCTCACCCTTATGAATTGGAACATGCATATTTAGGGTATGTACACAGCTGAGTTGAAGATCCAAGAAAGACTATTCATCACTGTTTCACTGTGCATCGTTTTGATTAGTGAGAATGTTTTTCTATATGTTACTACATAAACATTTCCTCCATGTTTGTCATTTGTTCTCCAGTGGAGGCTCATTGGCTAAATAATTTCCAAAGGAACGCTTGAGAAATGCAGTGGAGTGCTAAAAGAGAATAAGTTGAAATGTCATTTCAGAAAGGTTACTCCCACCTCCTCCACACTGTCCTTCTTAAATTTCATGCTGAGATAGAACAGTATATTCCAGCGTATTTCAAATATCACCATGTAATCAATATAAGAAATTGTTGCAATATTTTCTATTCTTTTTGTCATACTAAGTCTTTGAAATCTGGTGTATATTTTACACTTATAGCACATCTCAGTGCAGATGTTAAATTTTCATCAGAAATACTTGTAGTAAGATTTCATAAAATTCGCAGTTGAAAAAACAGATTTATATACCCAAATTGTTTCAAACATACTTAGAAGTTTTCCAGTAACTGAATCATGTGCCAAGACATCAGCTCCCTTTAAAATTTGCATGTACATTTGCAAAACTAGTTCATCCTTTTAGAAAAATGGCTTTGACTTTGAAGTAAATGTATTTCATGTTCGAAGCTGTTTGTCCAAGTTAACTCACTAACTGTTATATATTAGCATCAAATTCAAAGGGATAGGATATAAATAGCATCTCTAAATTTATAAATATTAACAACCTTTTCATATTTTTCTTGTGTTTGCTAATTTATATAACACTGCTGATGACAACTAAAATCTTGTGCATTTTGATTCATATTAGAGAAAATGTAAGAATTCTTATTATTGATTTTTATTATGAAAAGATTGAATTTCAATATACATACCTGACTAGCCAGGTCTTATGTGAGCTTTTCTTTTCCTTAGAGTTTCAAACTTAGCTGTTCAAATGAGAAGTATAATATCAATCAGAAATCATAAATGATATACTGCCATGTTTTATCTTTGATGATTGAATATTTAGCAAGCACTCCTGTTTTTAAAAAAACTGGAATAGTATAGTATATCTCTGTAAAACTCTCCTAGTACTAAACCAACATGCGACTTTTGTCCCATTCTCAACTCTCCTGTTTTTCCTTCCACCACGTTTTTGCCCTTCTCTCCTTCTCAAGGGAGAGGAATTGCTAATCCAGTTGGGTTTCAAGTCACTGATTGGACCGCATTTCTTAGTGGGTGCTTCTTTCATCTTTCAGTGCCATGTAGATACTCTCTCTTCCATTTCCTTTTTCTTTACAGCTAATGAACTGCCTCCTCACAGATGACAAGCCATCTTGTTCTCTCTCTGTTACTCCTTTTCACTTAAGTGAGTAAGCTGATTTAGAACTTCCCGCTTCAGGCCAGGCATGGTGGCTCACGCCTGTAATCCCAGTACTTTGGGAGGCCGAGGTAGGCGGATCACGAGGTCAGGACGTTTTTTTTTTTTTGAGATGGAGTCTCGCTCTGCCCCCCAGGCTGGAGTACAGTGGCGTGATCTCGGCTCACTGCAAGCTCCACCTCCCAGGTTCACGCCATTCTCCTGCCTCAGCCTCCCGAGTAGCTGGGACTACAGGCACCCGCCACCATGCCCGGCTAATTTTTTTTTTTTTTGTATTTTTAGTAGAGATGGGGTTTCACCGTGTTAGCCAGGATGGTTTCGATCTCCGAGGTCAGGAATTTGAGACCAGCCTGCCCAACATGGCGAAACCCCGCCTCTACCAAAAATACAAAAAATTAGCCGGGCATGGTGGCAGGCACCTGTAATCCCAGCTACTCGGGAGGCTGAGGCAGGAGAATTGCTTGAACCCGGGAGGCGGAGGTTACAGTGAGCTGCGCCACTGCACTCCAGCATGGGTGACAAGAGCGAAACTCCATTTCAAACAAACAAACAAAAAAAGAACTTCCTGCTTCAAAACATGCCTTACCATCTTGCACTATCTTCTATCTTCCTCATTCATATACAAAGTAAAAATCCTTGGCTTGATCTCCAACATGCCACTGACTAGAAAGTGGCAAGGTCCCAAGATCTGCAGGTTTAGGGAAAAACAGATAGATCTGACATGACCTTTAGGTTAGGCTACATGTCCCTACCTCGGTTTACCAGGGCACTAGACATATATTTAGCTAGGACTCTCAGATGCAAATGAACAAATCTAATAGGAAGTACCTTAGGGGGTGGGGGAAATTTTATTGGCTCATATAATCAAATAATGCAAAGGACGGGAATGTAGCTATTCTTGGAGACTTACTAGAACTGAATTATTTACCATTTGGACTTTATATCTTACCTCTGCTTTCCTCAGCAAGATGGCCTCCTTCTCTCAGACCAGCATCGTCTAGAAGAGTGGAGTCATGGGCACTAGCATCTTTCTGCTTCAACTTCAGGTAAAAGAGTCTTTTTTCTTAATTTCTATTTGGAAAATCTCAAAAGGATGCTGAATGACCACATTTACATAATCTGCCCATCCCTGGCAGAGCTGGGTAAAGAAATAGTTCCCAAAAAGAAGTAGGGAATGCTGTCAGCAGGAGAAGGGAGGGGTTCTAGAGAGACAAAACAAAAAGTACACATTACTGTAATTATCAAATACTAGCCCAACTAACAACAAAGTCCTTCTGTATTACTTTGTTCCCCCTGCCTAAAACCTTCGGTAACTTTGTGAAGGCAATGTGACTGGGCTGAGTCAAGATTTCTGGAATTTCTGGAATCCTAAAGTTAAAATCAATATTTCTCCTGCACTTCTAGTGCAGGTCAAGAAATGAATATAAGCTTTAGGATGTTTAGGATGGTTTGGAGTGCTTATGATGCATATGCTTTTTTAAAAAAAATAAAAAGGTGACAAAATCTGATTATCTAATTAATTAGGACTCTTTTTGTTGTCAATTAAAAGAGAAAAAATACAGACTGGCTGAAGCCAAAATAAAGCTATGGGCTCACATAACTGAAAATTCCAGGGATAATTTCACATCAGACACAGTTAGGTCCTGGGGCTCAAACAGTGTTCTCAGAATCCAGTCTCCTTGTCGCCATCTCTTGTCTTTGTGTTCCTCTGTCTTGGCTCCTTTCACAAATAGATTGTACCCCCACTCTGACTATATGGCTGCCTACAGCTCCAGGCTTCCACTCTATCCTCTTACCAATCCACAGTGGAAATAACTTGCATCTTTTCCTAAAGTTTCAATAAAAGTCCTAGAATTGGGTCTAATTCCTTTTGATGATCTTGGCTTGGGCTATGTCTCTGGCGGGGTGGAGTCAACCCCACTGAAACCACATGAACTCAGAGAAGGAACCTGCAATTCCCTCTGTTGAGTCAGGGTACTTTTATTAGAGAAAGGGCAAGTGATCCCTGGGAAAATGAAAATGATCAATCTCTGATATGCAGATAATTTGGGAACAAACAAACAAACTATAATTTCCCCATCCAAATATAACTATTGTTAGTATTTTGGCAATATACTTACATTATTTTTCATATGTATTTTTTACATGGTTATAATTATAGTCTACTTAAAATTTTCTCCTGAATTGTCTAACATTCTATCATATACATTTTTCATATCTCTCTATAATTTTCCAACCATAATTTTAATGGTTACACAAAAAATAACTATAATTTACTCCCATGGACACCAAGGTTGCTTCCTTTCCTTTAAAAGCTATAAATAAAGCTGTGATAAACATCATCACGCATACAGCTTTTTCTATTGCTTAGATGATTTTAGAGTAGCTGAATTTTCAAAAAGTTGAATTACTGAGTTAAAAGGTACATATATTTATGACTTTCCAAATTTTTCCCCTTTTCCAAAAAGGATAATGCTTATTCATAATGCTATCGCAATATATAAGTAGTAATCATATCTAAAACGTTAAGTCCAAGAACACTGAAATGTTAAACTGAAGAAGGTAGTAAATTTCTCTGAGAGTAATAAAAATGCTTATGAAGAGGATATTTAACCCTTTGATTCTATATCAAATTTTTCAGAAATCAGTTATATCACACTGCTCAGTCATGTAGTTGCACATTTGTTCCTTTTGGAAAGTTATGTCAATCACAGAACAAAAGTTGATAAGGACATTATTAAACAAAGTAATATAAATGACATGGCATGGGATTATAAATTTCAGCCATTCTCATTTCTCTAATATCTTCTGCACAGTGTAGATAATTAAGCATCTGGGCAAAAATTTACCCACAAGAACATATGTGACAACGTTGTTAATAATAACAACAAAATGGAGATGTGTCTGCTGAGCTTTAGATGCCTATCTCTACCTGTTTGCTAAACATCTCCATCTCGATGTTAAAGGCATTCTCAAAGTTATGTCCAAATTAGAAATTACTCTGGGGCTTAGCATAGTGTCTAGCATGTAGAAAATGCTTAAATGTCTGTCTGATGAATGAATCAATACATGAATTTTTTCCAATAAATACACGTCACTTCCTATAATCCATTGCGCTAAATTGTTTTTCATCTACCCCATTACAAAAACCAGAAACCTCATCATCCTAGAGTCCACCTTTTTTCCTCCCTTTTATTTGATTTTTCAACAAATCCTCCTGATTCCACTTTAGAAACACCCATTGTCTCTCCAAACCATGTCCATTGTCTTAGTTCACCTCATCACCATCTCTCACTTGGATTATTACCATAGCTTCTTCCTTGGCCTCCTGCTTCTAGTCTTAGACTTCTTTTACTTTCCTAACAGTAAGCTGTCTAAAACTTACAGCCAATTACACTACTCTTCTCAGAATGCCACAATGGCCCACCATACATAGGGCAAAATTTGAAACCATCTAGTATGGCTAATAAGATCCTTCATATCACTTGACCCCTGCCTATTTGCTTAGCCTCACCTCTCATCTCTGCACACATCCTGACCACACCTATTCCACTTCACCCGGCAGCAATACTGAACTTACCACAGCCCTCTCAATTTTTACTGGTGTTTCATACTTCCATACCTCTGCACATGATATCAAAACTGCCTGCTTAGAATGCCCTCTCTCTCTACTTTGAGAGGTTGACAGCAAATTTTCACTTTTTCTTCAATATTCGTCTTAAGAGAAAGTCCTTTGGAAATATTAAAGAGAAGGTCAGGTGAGGACAGAATCAGCTATACATCTCTGGTGCGTAGCTATGTATAAAGGTCCTGGTTGAAGCTATCAGAGTGGAAGAATTCTCGGGATGGCATGCAATGAGAGACAGGCTGTGGGCCATATTAGAATGTAGAGGAAGAAAAAACCCAAGAAAATTAAGAGGAGCACAGACAAATGCAATCTTCCAGAAGCCAAGAAAAAGAAGAGTTTTAAACAGAATGAGGTAATAAAAACTGTCCGCTACAGCAGAGAAATGGAGTAAGATGATGATTTCAAAGCATTCATTGGCTTTGGTATTTAAAAGGCTTTCGTGTAATCTTAGAGCAGTTTCAGTGGAAGGTGGGATCAAAATCTGACTACAGTGGATTAGTTGAAGAAGAAATGGAGTTGACAACTGTATACTATACTTTTCTCTCCAGGGCTCGAAAGAAGAAGATGGAAAATAAGCCATTGGGTGATGACTCGGAGGGAGGATGCTATAAAGGGATTTAAAAAAAATAGGAAATATTAGTAAGTGCAGAGGAAGTGGGAATGATGAAAGATACAGTTCTGAGATAAAGATCCCCAAAGAGACTAAAAGGGATGAGATTAAGAGCACAAAGGAGGGGTCTTACACAGAAGGAAGAACATCTTGGTCTCTGAGAATGCAGAAAAAGAGAAAAGGCTGGGTATGATTGTCAATCTCCAAAGTATTCCACAAGGCCTTGTCAAAGTTTACCAAATGATCAAAAGAAGATTTCTACATACTTCACAATTTTACTTCTGGCCAATTTTGGGAAAGAGAAGCAAGGATTTAGTGAAGTATATGAATATGGAAAATGACAGCTCCAAGTGACTACTTGGAAAGGAAATAGGAAAAGATAATGTGAGTTTGGAAATAATACCACAAGGTGATGGAAGGAGGGGAGAATAATACATGTGCTCTTTGGAGCCAGGCAAACCTGGGGGGAATGTTGTCCCTACCACATGCTAGCTCTGACCTTAAGCAAGTTACTTAACCTTCTCTCAGCCTGAGTTTCTTCTTCTAAAAGCAAGGTTAATAATGCTTGTCTCATGGGGTTGGAATGAGAATTAGAGATAATATATTATAAACAGTGCAAAACACTACTTTTTCTCACTTTCCCTTCCCTCACTTCCAGGACATATCACCTGAGACATTTGTTGATTATATTCGGGAGCTTGTCATTAAGGTTTGTGCTAGAGTTTTTAAAAGGTATATCCCACATAAAGATAGTTTACTTTAAAAAAGTGAAAATAGAAACACAAATAGGGTGAGGCAAGAAGAGAGTGAAAAGCAGAACTCATTGCTTGTGAACTGTAAAGGATAATAGTAGAAAATATTAGAAACACTGTTTAAAGATAGTATTGATAACTATAAGATTGGTGCAAAAGTAATTGTGCTTTTCACCACTTAAAGTAATGTATCCAGCACTTTGGGAGGCCGAGGCAGGCGGATCACAAGGTCAGGAGATCGAGACCATCTTGGCTAATATGGTGAAACCGCGTCTCTAATAAAAATACAAAAAATTAGCCAGGCGTGGTGGCGGGCACCTGTAGTCCCAGCTACTGAGGAGGCTGAGGCAGGAGAATGGTGTGAACCTGGGAGGCGGAGCTTGCAGTGAGCCTAGATCATGCCACTGCACTCCAGTCTGGGCAACAGAGTGAGACTCCATCTCAAAAAAAAAAGAATGTATCATTCCAATGGACTGGTTTTTATTACATTACACTTTTCTTATTTATCATGTGTCAGATATTGTGCTAGGAATTTTTAAAAATAAGTTCATACACGGTTCTCATAATGGCTCTCCAAGGAAGGTAACTTTATTCTCACCTATGTGATGAAGATACTGAGTGTTATGGATGGAATTTTGTCCCCCGAAAAGTGACATGTGAAAGTCCTAACCCTCAGTACCTGAGAATGTGGCCTTATTTGGAAATAGGGACATGGTAGATACAATAAGTTGAGTTCATACTGGAATAGGGCGGGTTCCAAATGCAATATGACTGGTGCCCTCATAAGAAGACAGTGAGACCCAGAACACCCTGTGAAGACAGAGCATTGGAGTGATGTGATACAGCCAAGGAACACCTGGGCCTCTACAAATTAGGAGATGGAACAGATCCTCCTATAGAGCCTTCAAGAGAGCATGACCCTACTGACACCGATTTTGGACTTTCAGCCTCCAGAACTGTGAGGCAATATATTTCTGTTGTTTTAACCCATCCAGTTTTTGGTGCTTTGTTACATCAGCCCTAGGAAACTAACACTGAGTCTTAAGGAATGCCTCACTTGTCCAGAATTGCGCAGCTAGTTTGGGATAGAGCCAATATTCAAACCCAGGGCTGCTTGGCCCCCCAAATCCATGGTCTTTTTTTTTTTTTTTTTTTGTGAGATGGAGTCTCAGACTGTTGCCCAGGCTGGAGTGAAATGATGTGATCTCAGCTCACTGCAACCTCCACCTCCTGGGTTCAAGCAATTCTCCTGCCTCAGCCTCCTGAGTAGCTGGGATTACAGGCACACACCACCACATCTGGCTAATTTTTTGTATTTTTAGTAGAGACAGGGTTTCACTATGTTGGCCAGACTGGTCTCGAACTCCTTACCTCACGATCCACCCGCCTCAGCCTCCCAAAGTGCTGGGATTACAGGCATGAGCCACCACGCCCGGCCTCCATGGTCTTTTGATAATGCTGGGGTGAGTCAATCTTTGATTCCATTTTACTGTGATAACATGATGTAAGATCAAATACTGACTCATATCAGAAAAGTGATACCTTCTCTTCTAGTCTTTTTAATATTCTGTAACAGTATATATTTCTTTTGTTAGAAAAATTACTGTACACTACTATAGACTTCATAAACACTGTACACTTAGGTTTCACTACATTTATGAAAAAATATTTTTCTTTCTTCAATAACCTTAGCTTACCACAATGTTTTTACTTTATAAACTTGAAAAAAATGACTCTTTTGTACTAAGTTTAAAACATACATTGTACAGATATACAAAACTATTTTCTTTCTTTATATCCTTATTCTATAAGCTTTTTATATCTTTTTAATTTTTAAACTTTTTTGTTAAAAACAGACACAAACGCACACATTAGCCTAGGCTTACACAGAGTCAGGATCATCAATGTCACTGTCTTCCACCTCCACTTCTTGTCCCATTGGAAGGTCTTCAGGGCCAATAACACACCCGGAGCTGTCATCTCCTATGATGACAATGCTATCTTCTGGAATACCTCCTGAAAGGCCTGCCTGAGGCTGACAGTTAACTGTTTTTTATAAGTAGAAGGAATGCACTCTAAAATAATGATAAAAAGTGTAATACAGTAAATACATGAACCAGTAAAAATAGTCATTTAACATTATAAGGTATTATGTATTGCACATAATTATGTGTGCTATCTTTTTATATGACTGGCAGCATGGTAGGTTTACACCAGCATCACAACAAACATGTGAGTAATACATTGCGCTACAATGTTATAATGGCTTTGTCACTAGGTGATAAGAATTTTTCAGCTGTATTATAATCTTATGGGACCAATGTCATGTATGTAGTCCATCGATGATCAAAATGTCATTATGGGGCACATGACTGTAAATCTACATCTTGAGGACTGGCCTTTCTGACAGCTTTTTTTTAGTTTTGAGGATCAAACCCTTGGGACCATTGATTCATTGGATCATTCAGCAAATGATCAAATGGGTAATTTGCGGTACAATCTAAGCAAAAGAAAACCTGAAGATGTCCATTTCTTCAAGGAACCTCTAATCTGGAACAGCAATAAATTCTCTACACAAAAGAGAATCACTCAAGGCAGTAAGGTAACAGCTCTGAAAGTGCTAAAAATATGGTGGGGAGAGAGCAATAACTTGTACGGCCACCATTGACCTTGCTGATGCAGAAATAAGTCATCTTTACTCTTCATTCTCTTTAATTCTCACCTACCCTGCCACCTCATCCAAAATTTGTTAATTCTCTGTGCAAAACATCTTTCAAATCCACCCCTCTCTCTTCATCCTCACTGCCCCCATCCTAGTCCACATCAATGACAGTCTTCTGATTTTCCTGTCTCTAGTCTGATCTCCTCCCAATGCACTCTGCAGAGTGACCTTTATGAAATGTAGATCTGATCATGCCACGTTCCCACTTTAAAATCCCCTAAAGTGTGAACCTCTAGAGTCTTCTAGAATCTGACTTCCATTCTCTGTCCAGCTTTATTTCTTGCTGGACTACTCTACGCTCCAGCCATATTGGTCAAAAATTGTTTTAGTTTCTGGAACCTATGGTGATCCTCTCACCGAGGCCTGCTACTTTACTGGAACTCTGTCCCCTCCCCTGGGCACCCTCCCGCCTCTGGCCTAGCGAATTCCCTCCATCTTCCGGTCTCAGATCCTCCAAGAAACCTTCTCACCTAACCCGTCCGGTCACGGTACTTTCCTTACCTAACACCCACTCCCTCGTTTACTTCTCTTTGGCTGGACTGAAGTTGGGCAGGGCAGGGGCTAGTCTGCCTTCTCCTGGGCCCGACCCTCCCGGCCGGCACCACAGGCATTACAGGTACTGAGTGCACTCAGGCGGCGCACACCCGCAGCTTCTTAACCCAGAGCTCACTTTCCTCTGAGGCGGGCTGGAGGCGGAGCATGTCCGCTGGGGGTGGGGCTCAAAGCTAGGGCGGGGATACGGAGCAAAACTTAAGAGAAGCCTGGTTGGCCACGAGGCTTATCTGTCAGGACAGGGGGCGGGGCCTGGGGTGGCCGTACCTTTGCTTACGCAAGTGGGCGGGGCAGGATTTACCGCCGCGGCCGGTCAGCGAAGAGCGCTGAGCAGCACCCGCCTTGCGGGCCTCCAGGACCCGGCCGCCGCCATCCAGTGGGAAGCCGGGTGGCCTGCGGGTGAGGGGGGCGGGGCGGGCGGAGGGCAACCTACATCCGGGAGCCGGGGCGGTGCCTGGAGAGCGGAGCAGGCAGCGCCCTCTGCCCTCTGGGTGGGTCAGGCACCGCCCCTGGTGTGGTCTCGGCCGGCGGGCAGCCCTTTGGAGCGCGCGGGAACCGGACGCTCGCCCGAGGAGAGAGGATCCAGGAGACCACTCCGGGCGAGATCCGCGGAGCGTGGGGCCGGGCGGTTGGCCCACATTATAAGGGGGCCTGCGTTGCTTCTACCTCAAAGGCTTTAGGGTGTTTGTTAATTCCCCGCCCCCCCAACCTGGTGATGCTCCAGGTATTTACAGGCAGGTACCCCATAGGCTGTTTACTGGGAAGCAGAACTGGTGGACTCAGTGCGGGGATATGAGGAAGGATCCATAAGCAGAGAGAATAAAGCCTTTGCACTTACATTTTACTTCTCTTATTCCTCACCTCTACCACCTTTCCCCTTGACCCCCAATGAGCTGCAGGTCACATCATCTTGTCCTTGATAATTCAGATAATAGAAGACCCTCAAACAACTTAGAAGCAGTCCCCGCATGTCACCAAATAATAGACCACAGCTGGCATGTGAATGCTACCAGTTACAGATGTGTAGTAATTTGTAATTTCCTCATGAATAGTTCAAACTAGAGATTTCTAAATTATTACTAAATTTTAGTATTAATCTAAATATTGTTAGTAGATTTTTCTATAATTATTAAATGCATAATCTTTGGAGCAGCAGTTGTGAGAAAAGAAGATTTGGACAAATACCTGATAAGTTACCCAGTATTTTACTTTCTTTGAAGCAATTAAAGAGGTCTGTGTCTTGTCTTGAATAATTAATTTACTTAGGTTGCTGTTTAAAATGCTTTTAAATTTTCAAAACACATCTGTGGGGAGAGGTCTCCACATCTTCAGTTGAAAACTGGAAGAAGCAAAAGGAATAGAGTGTTTATCTTTGAAAAAAGCACAACTAACTAAAATAATAATAAAAAATATGCAGGTGGATAGAAACTCAACAGCTTTCTTCAAAGGGTTTGAAACCATAACTGAAGGAAAGGCTATCTGCCATCTCCACTTTGTCCACCTCTTCAATCATCTCTCATTATTCAACTTACCTTCTAGTCAGGTCAAATTACAGTTTCTCCAGACTCATATTGCTTTCATATATCTCTTTGTCTTTGTACATAATACTCCTTTACCTTCCTAATGCTTATTTTAGCTTCGAAATTCAGCCAATGTGTCAACTCTCCTAGAAAGTTCCAGTATCTTTCCTCCAAGTACAGGTCTTTCCACTGTACTACCATCGAGTTCTGGGATGGTTCTCCTTGGTGGCACTTTTTATACTGTGATATAATTCTGTTTACTTATTCCTGTATCAAGTTGTTAGGGCAATGCCTTTATCTCAATATTCTGTAAATGTAGCATGGACGGATTGATGATGGACAGACAGGTGGGCGAGGGAATAGCTACAAGGATGGACATATACGTGGGAGAAAAGGGATGGACAAATGTATAAATAGATGTTTTAAGGTTGGGTAGGTGGAAAAATATTGAGAAAACATGTACTAAAGTTAATAAATGCTACTTTGTGAGGAAAAGATAATATTAGTTTGATATTCTTGGTATTTAAAGTGTAAAAGACTAACATTTCCCTCTCCTATTTAGTCTCCATTTCTTTCTTAATCTCTAGTGTAAATATTATTTAAAAGTTATTTATTATAGTAAATATCTGGACATTCTCATCAGTGTGATTATTCTTAAAAGTTGTCGGCGGGGCGCTATGGCTCACACTTGTAATCCCAGCACTTTGGGAGGCCGAGGCGGGTGGATCATGAGGTCAGGAGATCGAGACCATCCTGGCCAACATGGTGAAACCCCGTCTCTACTAAAAATACAAAAATTAGCCAGGCGTGGTGGCGTGCGCCTGTAGTCCCAGCTACTCAAGAGGCTGAGGCAGGAGAATCGCTTGAACCCAGGAGGTGGAGGTTGCAGTGAGCCAAGATCGCACCACTGTACTCCAGTCTGGGCAACAGGGCAAGACTCTGTCTCAAAAAAAAAAAAGTTGTCAGCCAGGCACTGTGGCTCATGCCTGTAATCCAACACTTTGAACAGCTGAGGCAGGCAAATCACCTGAAGTCAGGAGTTTGAGACCAGCCTGGCCAAAATGGTGAAACCCCATCTTTACTAAAATACAAAAATTAGCTGGAAGCAGTGGTGCATGCCTGTAGTCCCAGCTGCTCAGGAGGCTGTGGCTGGAGAATCGCTTGAACCCCAGAGGCAGAGGTTGCAGTGAGCCGAGATTGCACCACTGCACTCCAGCCTAGGTGACAGAGTGAAACTCCATCACAAAAAAAAAAGTTGTCTGAAGCATTTTATTGTTGTTGCCTAAACTAATTGACTTCTGTGCTTTTGGTCCTTTTTTTTTTTAATTTTTATTTTATTTTATTTTTTTTTTTGAGACGGAGTCTCGCTCTGTTGCCCAGGCTGAAGTGCAGTGGCGCAATCTCGGCTCACTGCAAGCTCCGCCTCCCGGGTTTGCGCCATTTTCCTGCCTCAGCCTCTCCGAGTAGCTGGGACTACAGGCGCACGCCACCACGCCCGGCTAATTTTTTTGTATTTTTAGTAGAGACGGGGTTTCACCGTGGTCTCGATCTCCTGACCTCGTGATCCGCCCGCCTCGGCCTCCCAAAGTGCTGGGATGACAAGCGTGAGCCACCGCGCCCGGCCGCTTTTGGTCCTTTAAAACACTGTTTTAATAGTTACACTTTCTTCTGTAATAATACTTTACATGTGTTAAAAAAAAAAAAAAACTTTAGACAAATTAAATTTACCAGTTTATTTGAGCAAAGAATGACTCAGGAATCATGCATCACTGAGAACCAAAAGTTCAGGGTGCTGCACAGTGTGAGCAATGGACTTTTATAGGCCCAACACAGAAGCAGAGGAGAGGAATCACCTGATTGGTTGGGCATGGTGGCTGATGCCTGTAATCCCAGCAACTCGATAGACTTGCTAGGGAGGATTGCTTGAGCCCAGGAGTTTGAGGCTGCAGTGAGCTATGATCACACCACTGCACTCCAGCCTGGGCAACAAAGCAACCCTCCTGCCCCCACCCTGACCCCATCTGCTGTACTTACTGTCAATAAGCTTGCTTTGGGTTTATGAGATCCAATAAATATGGATCCATATCAAACTGTTTGTCTCACCTTATTCATCAGTTGACACCTATCAAAGGCATATCCCAGGCACTGTTCTGAACATGTGAAGACAAGAGCTTCAAAATGCCAAAGACTCACAATATCACAGCAAGATGCTATTGGGAATTAGAGAGACCAGCATGTTGCTAACAAGAAAACCTGTGTATGTGATTGCAGAATTCTACAGGTGGTCTTAAATAAGTTTTCTCATGGGCCATATTCATATTCTGTGCTTTATTCAGCTTCATATTTTTTCTCTAGCAAGGTATCATCAAGAGTTTGCAGAAGGACATTGTTACTCTTGCTGAAATTCTGTCAGCAGGACTAAGGTTATATATTATCATGCCCCTTCTGCTTCCAATAACAAATGACCTTAAAAATAGCATGGCCTGAGATCTATGCCAAGAAAAATCCACATTATATTTGTAATTCACACTGTTCTGAAGTTGAATTTGTGATTATTATATTGAGACTATATTAAAATAATTCCCTAGTTGTATTTATTATACTCATGAGATTTGGTGATTTATTATTAAACCTCTTACAGTTAATTACGTTTATTGCCCCAGTCTTCTCTGAAGGAAACTTGGGAATTGTCTTTCTCATCCTTAATTAGGAAATTACAAAATGCTCTTCTGAGCACATGGGAACTGTTTTCCCTTGCTCCATGAGACTGACCCACCAGGTTTATTAAACAAAAACCTCTTTGATAACAGATAAAAATTTTAACTTTACTATTAAAATATATAAGGATATTCTATTAAATAGCAGATCAGCTTCACCCCTTCTAGTTCCTCATTTTACATTTTTGAGGGAAGAAGGGTTTTTTCCCTCTGGTTGAAAACATGCTTTTAAAAAAATAACAAAATCGCCAAGTTATAAATGTTGTATTAGTTTGCTAGGGCTATAATAATAAAGTACTATAAGCTGGATGACTTAATAAAAATTTCACCTCTCAGTTCTGGAGGCTAGAAGTCTGATATCAAGGTGTCTTAAAAGTTGGTTCCTTTTAAGGGCTGTGAGGGGGAGTCTGTTCCAGGCCTCTCCCTCTTGGCTTTGTTAATGGCCGTCTTCTCCCTGTGTCTCTCCACGTTGTTGTCCTGCTATTCATGTCTTTCTCTGTGCCCAAATTTATGCAATGGACTGAATGTGTCAACCCTAAAATGCATATGTTGAAATCCTAATCCCGGTGGGATAATATTTGAAGGTGGGGCCTGTGGGAGGTGATCAGGTCCAAAGGGTGGAGCCTTGTGATTGAAATTAGTGCCTTTTATAAGAAGAGGTCCAAGAACTGCTAGCTCTCCTTCTGCCATGTCATGATCCAATTAGAAGTCAGCAGCAGTCTGCAACCTGGAAGAGGAACTTCACCAAACCTTGACTCTGCTGGTGCCCTGATCTTAGACTTCCAAGCCTTCGGAATTGTGAGAAATAAATTTCTGTTGTTTATAAGCCACCCAGTTTATGGTACTTTGTTGGAACAGCCAAATGAATAAGACAATTTACATAAATAGACTTATGGTTCTGTGACTTGGTTTTTTCACTCAACATTTTCTAAACCTGTACTTACAGCTTTGCTTCATTCATCTTAACTGCTATTTAACATCCCATTATATTAATAAAACACAATTGATTTATGTTTTCTTTTACTGATGAATATTTTAAATGTTTCCAAAGTTTTGCCATTACAAATTATGCTGCAATTAATATTCCTACATATATTTATAATCTCCTCATGTACACTTAAATTTCTTAAGGGGAATGGTCTCCTGCTTTGCCGATTGTGTTGCCTCATCAATAAAAAAGCTTAACTGAAAAAAAAAAAAAAGCTTAACTGCTTATCCTCAATATGTCTCTATTTATAAATTATATAAATGTCCTATTGTATTAACATGTAATACCCATTATAAAATGTGAATTTTTTCTTAAAAGATAAATATGAAGTTCTACTATTTTCTTCTCATATCCCATTTGAATTGCTAAGGTATAAGGTATAGATATATTGATCATTACTGATATTACAATCATATCATCATCATACTGTATTAATAGTATATCAATATATTAAACATCATTATATTACCCTCCAAGAACTGTACCAATAATTTGCATTCCTTTTATCAGAGTATGAAAATTTCCATTTCTCCACATCCTTACCAACACGATGTAAATATGTACTTTTAACATTTTATTTTGAAAAGATTTCAAATTAGCAGAAAAGTTGTTAGAGTAATACAATGACATCCTGTATAACCTCCACCTAGATTCACCAATTAATAACAGTTTGCTGCACTTGCCTTTTTTTCTCTTTGTCTGTCTCCCTCTCTTCTTTCCTCCCTTCCCTCTGTTGTAGAAAAAGCTAGGCTCCTGTCATGCAACCAGGAAAATTAAGGCATGCAGACACATTGTAGGGTGAATAGGGCGGGGTTTATCGGGTGAAAAGGAAAAAAGGCAAGAGGAACTCTCAGCGAAGTGAGAGAGAGTCCTGCCAGCAGGCCCCCCACCTTACAAATTGAATCCCAGGCCACCACACAGGAAATGAAGAGGCCAGGCTCCTCCCCATGCAGGGATTTCCTCTGGCTCCACTCCTTTCCCCCAGAGCACAGGTGGCCATTATTCAGAGAGAATCAGTCAGGAAAGGGCGGGCTTTTTCCGGGACTAGCAGTCCAGTTTTTCAGCCTTCAGGCTGTTGTAGGCTTGAAGGTGGGCTTTCACCAGGGACCCTTGGCTGTCTCCTGTCTCTATCATTCCCCCTTCTAAAGAAGTACATCTAACTGCTGTTAGGATAAGGATAAGGATAAGGATAAGGATAAGGATAAGGATAAGGATAAGGATAAGGATAAGGATAAGGACGGTAAGACGATCTTAACTGCCTCCTGCTGACGGGGTGCTGTTTTGGGAATACGGCAGTCAGATCTCCCTCAGAGGCCTATATAACGGTTTCTGACAAAAGGGGCCATCATCCGAGGCTCTGGATGCATGACCTTTTAGAGTTTGATGGCCTGAGGCGAGAAGAAACAAATCGGGTTCTTAGAAAATATGTATTAAAACGAAACAAGGTGAAGTAAGGACAGCTCAAAAATTCTAAGGCCTTTTACCAATTTGCATTGGGAGAAGGAGGCCAAAAGCCCAACTGGAAAAAAAACTTTTACCCTTGTGCCAGCATGTCAGGCTTCTGGGTTCCCTTTCCCCAAGCCCAATCCTATGCCAACGAGTTTAAGGTTTGGGAAATTAACTTTTTCCAGTTTGGAGGATGCATCCAAGGGGAGTTTCCTGTAGTGCGAAGACACAATTTTTGGTGGAGAGGACAGAGGAGGAAAAAGGAAAAAAGAAGGCATTTTTTTCAGAGGAGTCCCAGGGGTTCAGGATGCATTTGAAAGGGATACAGACTGAAGATAAATGGCTACTCATCTAGAAAGAGAGGAGCAGGTGTCCCTGCTTCCTTTCTTTCCCTGGAAAATACTCAGGGTACGTGAGGGAGAGAAAGTGGGGCATTGCTCTTTGTCTCTTCCGTCCTTGTATCCCCAAGTCCTGGTGACCATGACAGGGTGCCACCCATGGGTGGCAAAGCGGCTTTCACCCATGTTATCAGGGGGACAAGGATGGTGTGGAGTATCTGCTCTTATCTACATATGCCCTATCTACCCTGCTGTCAGTAGCCTTTGAATTCCTTAGACCTCACTTACGCCATGGATACTAGCATGACTTTTATCCATGAAACTGGAAGCCTGGTTTAATCTGCAAGAATGTCATGTTCACCTGTGCTGTGCCTTTTAATTTCTGCTATTGTCTGCCTCTGGATCCCTCAGATCCAGTTTTCTTTCCTAGGGCTTTTACCCAAGCTTGGAATTGAGAGTGTCTCTGGGGCATTGCATGGATTCCTTATCATAAGCCGAATGCTACAGTGAAGCTGTGGGATTGAGTCCTCCTCCAACAAGGGAGAGAAAAGGACATCCAGATAATTGGTGACTACAGAGATGCTTGCTAAGATTTGGAATGCATGGGGCTTGGCTTTGGTTAGCTCTCTTGGTCTTACTTTCCCAAAAACGAAACCTCCGGGTTATGGGCACCCTATTTATTCCCATCACCTGCCAGGAATTGCAGGATAATTGCTCAGAACTAGAATATTGATCCAGATTTTTATATCACCCATCCCTCTTGTTCTCTCTGAGCTGCAGCTGGAGATCACTGGTCGGTTTATAGGAATAAGCAGAGTTAGTTTAAAATGTAGGCAAAAATTTAAAAACAACTAATGAGTCTAGAATTTAATGATAAATGTGTAAGTTTTAAAATATAATTTCTCTTTAGTCCTCATTTCTGTTAAAAACAATCATGATAGGACTGCATTATTTATGAAATAGATGTTAGTCTTATACTTGGCCTGATTATTTGCATCAAGTGCAACAAGAATAATTATTTCTACATAGGCCTTTTAGATTGGCTTTGGTGGAACTGTTCCACAAGGAATCTCTGGTAAGACCTTTTAAAGCTGAGCCCAGCCATGGGTTTGTATCCTCAAATACCTGTGAGTTCAGTAAACTCTGCTCTTCTTGAGGTCCCAAGAGCATGTGGTTCCCGGGCCTGTTGGAAAGTGACATTCTTTACTCACTGCAGGTTAGGAACCATGTATGGAGACTGTGTAGACAAGGGTATGAGACCTAGTTTTATCAGCTCTGCAAGTCAAGCTTGACTCTTTAAAGGGAAGCATACCCTTCCAGTCAAAGCCTTGATAAAACAACCAGTTTCTCTAATTGCATCCTGTTGCAAAAGAAAATGGATTCTTATTGCACTATATGCAAACAACTATATTGCCATAAGTTAAGAATACTCACAGATAGTTTCCAAATTTCAGAGGAACCAGGCAGAGAGAAACAAACATGCATCAAATTTTGTTCACACCTTTCTCAATTATTAAAGGCCATAAATAGTTCAAAATAAGTTTCCATAACTCTGAAAAACAAAGCAAGGATTAACAATGCTCCAAGCAAAAGTAAAAAAGATTACTGAAGTTTTCTATTAGTTTAGTCCATTCAATTAGTTGTTTTGCTTGATATTCATGAGCATTTCAGCTCTTCATGAGTCCTGATGGAAATAACTATATTGCCATAAGTTAAGAATACTCACAGATAGTTTCCAAATTCTAGAGGAACCAGGCAGAAAGAAACAAACATGCTCCAAATTTTGTTCATGGCTTTATCAATTATTAAAGGCCATAAATAGTTTTTCCTTTATTTCAATGTTACAATCTCCAAAGCTATCAGAAACCTGTATTTGAGTGCACCTGGCAGAGTCCTATAGCTTATTATAAACCATCTTTTGAAAAGGCTCAAAGCAAGACAACACTTTTCTGAATAACAAAATGTCCAGGGTAGTTACAGTCAGAAACACAGTTGACAAAGAAGGTTGGTTATCTCTGGGGTTTACAATAACTTAATATAACAACCTTAATTAGGATTGAGAGTATATACTTTAGACATTAGAATTTTAGAAATCCCATACAATTCTGGAATATATATTAATATTATTCACTAAAATATAACCTAAAGAAGATTAAACATCATTTTGGCAAACCCATGTACCTAAACATGTCGACTAATCCCGTTTACCTCCCTTTTGAGTATTCCAGGGGCCCTCTGTAGCATCCAAAAGCCAGGCATCAGGAAAGACAATTTTGAAACTGAAGTTTGATTTGGGGAAGCCGATTAAATATGTGAGAGGTTTAAAACACTTGACGTTATGAAACAGAATTCCAGATTACCATAAGTTATTTATTTTGCCAAAATGACTCAAAAATTTAAAAAAGCAAAAACCTTTTATAACCATTTACAAATTTTGCTAAAGAGCAGATTAATGCCTTAAGAGTATCTTGTTGTGCTTTTATTTCAATGCTCAATTTACATAAAAACCATATAATAACCTTTTGAATTTAGTTAATATGTTCACATGCAGAATTTCTTTTGCAAGATGAATTTTTACAGTCTTTCCACAGCTTGTTTGAACTTTGAGTTTTATCTTATCTAATTCAAAACAATCCTTTAACCCTAAGAAAGAATTTGCATTTCCACACCTTCTTATAATCTTTTATTAAAAACACATTTTACTGCTCTTACATACGTTGCATGTAAATCTATTTCCAGTAGTTTCTATTACATGTTATAATGGTAATTCCTAAAAATTTTTAACTTTAATGTAAAACCTGGTAAATTGTATTAATTATGTACTAAGTGAAGCCAAGGTTTGACTCCTTCCAGTATCATTAAGGGTGTGGTTGGTTCTGTATGTCCCCAGGCCTTACCAATTGTGAGGCAGGAAGTTGAGCAGTTCTCAAAAACCAAGAAAGCAGTTTATAACCCCAAAACATTTAGCAAACCTAGTATCTGACCTGCACAATCTAGTCCACCTATTTACATTTTGACGACATCTGCACTTTACTAATAATCTTTAAGGCTGTTTTTACTTTTCAAAGATTAAAATCATGTGAACTGAAGGGTACCACAGCTTTTATCTCCCCTTTAAAAATTTTTTTGATCCAAGCACTTATCCTTCTTTAAGTCAATTAATTAGAGTTTTTTTTTTAATAGACATCACACTCACAACACATATGTAACTACACAGATAGGGAGAAGAAAACCCAGCAGCCATAAGAGTTTTCCTTTGCCAATCTCCTAATTGGATTATTGGCTTCTCATGTGTGCATTAAGAGTAGCAAGACAAAATGGAGAAAATTCATTTGGCTGAGAAAAAAAAAACATTTTTCCAGCAAAACAAGATCCAAGAAAAAAAAAACATAAAGGCCTTTTAAATATACCTATAACTTGGATATCCAGTTTTAATTAAGCTGAGCATGCTCTAAGAAAATCCTTTTAACTCCCTTATTATCCTACTTTAGCCTCACCAAGCTGCCAATATTTCTGGCTTTCAGACTTTACTAAACGTAACCTCACAGGTGAAACCAGCAAGTCTTAATAAAGGTTATGATTTAACGGCAAGTGTATGAGGTATTTTCAAAGGCGGTAAGCAGTTCTTACAAAATTTAGAACATTTAAAGGTTACCTTTAATGTAAATGGCAATCAGTAAATGGCAAAAGCCACACAGCTATCAACCTGAAAGTACTCATTCCCTAAGCCAGGATTGAATCAGCTGCCATTGTAAAGTGGCAGAGGATAAACAAAATATTACCACGTGGTTACAGGTCATGCTCCCAGGCACATGAAAAAAGATGGAGGCCTACAGCAAAGTTTGCTACTGACTATACAGAAAATCACGCAAAGCACACCAGATTGGCTACAGCTTAAGATCAACCTCACAAATCCTTTTACATAATTAAAACTTTTCAGAGTGGCCAGGCGCAATGGCTCACACCTGTAATCCCAGCACTTTGGGAGGCTGAGGTGGGCGGATCACCTGAGGTCAGGAGTTTGAGAACAGCCTGGACAGCATGATGAAACCTTGTCTCTACTAAAAATACAAAAATTAGCCAGGCATGGTGCTGCGTGGCTGTAATTCCAGCTACTTGGGAGGCTGAGGCAGAAGCATAGTTTGAACCTGGGAGGCGGAGGTTGCAGTGAGCTGTGATAGCACCACTGCACTCCAGCCTGAGTGTCAGAGCTAGACTCTATCTCAAAAAAAAAAAAAACTTTACAGAGAATATAAACAGTGATCCTTATCATTCCTGGCCTAGTAAAACATCTTCTAAAAGCAAAAAACAAAAACAAAACAACTCCTTAAAAGTTAACTGCTGACAGGGTAGAGAAAAGGAAAGAAGTTTAAAGTGCAGGGTTGGAAAGATGCCTGGGGAAAGAACCTCTATTCTTATGCAAATAGTTCCTTTCCCCTGGGTTTGGACTGAGTCTGGCCAGCCAGCCCTTTGGGGCTGCCTTGGGGCCTGGGCAGCGGCTGTGGCTCATTCCCATTCTGTGTGACCTCAATTTACACACATGCTGCAGACACAGCCGTGCACCCCCTTGGGAGAGAAGGGGGGTGGGGAGCTGCAGCTCACCCAATCGTCCTGCACATGCCTGCCGCCATTGAGGTGGGTGTGGACCACCTGCAATATTTTAAAAGAAAAGATAGGTGCTGTTACTGTCTTGAAAAACGAAGAAAAATGCCATAGGACCAAAAGGCTCAGAAATGAAAGTGAGAGGTTTTGGGTCTGACTCTTCCTCAGATCCTACATTCTGGGTGCCAAAAATGTTGTAGGAAAAAATGGGGTTCTTGTCACATAACCAGGAAAATTCAGGCATGTAGACACATTGTGGGGTGAGTAGGGCAGGGCTTATTGGGTGAAAAGAAAAAAAGGAAAGAAGAACTCTCAGCAAAGTGAGAGACAGTCCTGCTAGCAGGCCTCCACCTTACAGATTGAATCCCAGGCCACCACAGGAACTGAAGAGGCCAGGCTCCTCCCCCTTCAAATGGAATGAACTTCCCCTGGCTCCACCCCTTTCCCCAGTGCACAGGTGAGCATTATTCAGAGAGAATCAGTCAGGAAAGGGCAGGTTTCATCCACCCGGGACCAGCAATCTGGTTTTTGAGGCTTCACGTTGTTTTAGGCTTGAAGGAGGCTTTCGCCTGGGACCCTTGGCTGTCTCCTGTCTCTATTACATTCTTCCCTTCATACATATTTATTTTTTACTTATATAATTTTTTAATCCATTTGAGAATAAATTGCAGACATCATGACCCTTCAGTCCTAAATATTCACACATGTATTTCCCAAGAACAAAGGTATTCTCTTATGTAACCATGATAAAATTATCAAATTCAAGAAACTTACATTGATGTAGAACTATAAAATTCACCAGTTTTCCCAATTAAGTCATTTCTAGCAATTTTTTTTTCTGACCCAGAACATACAATGTATTTAGCTGCTATGTTTCTTTAATCTCTTTTCATCTGGAACAGTTTTTTAGATTTTCTTTATTTTTCATGACATTGATGTATTTGAATTGTACAGGACAGTTATTTTGTTTCTTGTTCCTAAATTTGGGTTTGCCTAATGGTTTACATGTGATTTGATTGGGTTGTGCATTTTTGTCAGGAATATTATAGAAGAGATGTTGTGTCCTCAGTGAATTGCATAAGGAGGTTGTGAAATTTGTGAAATGTTTGCCAATCTAATGGAAGTTAAATGGAGTTGCACTTTATTTTGGGTTTCCTTGTTTATTCCTGAGATTGAGCATCTTTTCCCATGTTTACTGGTAATTCATGTTGCTTCTAGATTTTTTTCCTAGTCTTTGCCAATGTTTTTGATATGTTTTCCTTATTGATTTGTCTGAGTTATTTATAGATTATGGATAGTCCTCCTTTGACAAGTATATATGTCACAAATATTCTTCCAATCTGTCACTTGTCTTTTATATTTAGTCATGTCACTCTTTGTTTTACAGAACTTTAAGTTTTTAATGTGGTCTAATTCCAGCCTATTTTCCTTTATACTTCCTTTTAACGTCTCATTAAAGAAAATCATCTCCTATGCTATAAAGGTATGTAAGTTTACTTCTTACAGTTTTAACATTTTGTTATTTACACTTGGATATTTAATCTTTTATGGCATGATGAAGAAATCTAATTTTATTTCTTTCTGTATGCATATCTTGTTGTTCCAACACCATTATTGAATAACTTGATCTTTCTCCACTGATTTGTAATGCCCGCTCTATCATACACCAACAGCCTATATGTATGCTTGGGTCTCTTTCTGGATTTTCTCATCTGTTTTTATGAAAATATTTGTCTAATGTTATGTCAATAAAAAACTGACTCAATGACTCTAAAATGACTTGCTGTGGCATACATCTTACTAACTGGTCAGGCTACCCCTCCATGTTCTTTTTTATTTTCTCCCTCTCAGAATTATTTTGGCCATTCATGGGACTTTAACCCTTCCATGAATCTTAGAACCATTTTCTTCAAGGTCCTTAAAACATATGCATTGGAGTTTTTGTTGGGAATGTGTTGACTTTAAGTTCCAGATAATTTAATCTTTATAGTGCTGAGTCCCTCCATCTATGAGCATAAAGTTGATCTATCTTGTATTTTATAAGGTTCTATTTTATGGTCCTCAATATCATTTTATAATTTTGTCCATAAGAGTTCTGTTAATCTTTTATTGGATTTTATTCCCAATGATCACAGAGATTTTACTGTTAATGTGAATATTACTTTAATTACATTTCAAAAATTGATTATTGCTTGTACAGAAGTCTATTAATTTTTATAGGGTAATCTTGTGTTTAGTTCTAATGAATTATCTGTAAATTTTCTTAGACTGTTTTTGTAGGCAGTTATTTTATCTACAGTTTTGTCTCTTCCTTTTAAATTTTTATACTTCTCTGTCCTTATAGCATCACGTAGGCCTTCAGATACAATGTTGAACAGTAATTTTCATAACAGGAGGCTCCTTCTCTTGTTTCTGACTTTAAAGCATTTCACCATCATGATGTTGGTTGTAGGTTTTTTTGTTTGTTTTGTTTTGTTTTGTTTTGAGACAGAGTCTCACTCTGTTGCTCAGGCTGGAGTGCAGTGGCATGATCTTAGCTCACTGCAACTTCCACCTCCCAGGTTCAAGCGATTCTCCCACCTCAGCCTTCCAAGTAGCTGGGATTACAGGTGTGAGCCACCACACCCGGCTGATTTTTGTATTTTTGGTAGAGATGACATTTCACCATGTTGGCCAGGCTGGTCTCAAATTCCTGACCTCAAGTGATCTGCCCGCCTCAGCTTCCCAAAATGCTGGGATTACAGGCATGATCCACCACACCCAGTCAGTTGTAGGTTTTTGTTAGTTAGCTATGATAGACATTTTTGGTACCCAGCATTACATCCCTTCTGCCCACCTCTAATTATAGCTTCAGCTATAGCAGACATTGGTGGCTCATGCTAACAGCATCTCACCTCAAGCATATGCCACGTGTCTTTCTCTTTTGCCCAATGACTTCTCTGCAATAGCAGGTCTTCTCAGAAACCACAGGAGCCCACTCAGTCCTAGTGTGGGTACAACCTGGGAGTCCTGGGCTGGGGGTGTTAATGTTGCCTGTGGGCATCTGTCAATCATTGGTGGATGGGAGCTTATGAATAGATGCCTCAGCCTCTAGTCTTACTCTTCTCTGATGGACAATTCTTTGTATACTCCTAGAAGTCTCAGTGGTATTGAGACCTTCTTGCTTAGAGCAGCAATCTTGATAACACACACCCTTATATTGGCTTGCCTTCCTTGCTTGTTTCATCCTCCTTGTGGCCTCACTCCTACTTCCTGGAATCATCTCCCAAAAAGAGTACTTAGTACTTTGGTCTCTGTCTTAACCTCTGTTGTCAAGAAAATCTAAAGAGGTGTCTTTTAATTTCATAGTTTCCAAGAGTTTTTATTATGAATTTCTAGTGAGTTTTATTGAATACTTTTTCTATCATGTCTCTTACGATTATCCTGTTTCTTTTATTTTAATCAGTTAATGTGGTTAATTACTTCAATAGAATTTCTTTATATTGCAACATCTTTTTATTCCTGGGATAAACTTTCCTTAGTCATATATTTTTTTGTTTCATTGTTATTTGGTTTTGAGGATTTATTTTTCCCTACTGGATTTTATTTGCTAACATTTATTTAGGATTTTTATAGTTGTATTTACATGTGAGATGCAGTCATAATTTTCTTCCCTTATATTTTCCTAATCCAGTCTTATGTAAAAGTTGCCCTCTCTCATTTTATTTTCTAGGATAGTCTGTATTAGAAAAGGATAATCTATTCCTTGAAGAATAGATAGATAGATAGAATTTACTTGTAAAACCATGTAAACCTAAGTTATTTGGAGGTTGAGGGAAAGGGAATAAAATTTTAAATAATAGATTAATAATTTTTAATGCTTATTGATTTGAAATTTTTTGTTTGTTTTATTGTTTGTTTTGTTTTGTTTTGAGACAGAGTCTCACTGTGTTGCCCATGCTGGAGTGCAGTGGCATGATCTTGGCTCACCGCAACCTCCGCCTCCCAGGTTCAAGCAATTCTCCTGCTTCAGCTTCCTGAGAAGCTGGGATTAAAGGCGGGCACCACCATGCCTGGCTAATTTTTGTATTTTTAGTAGAAATGGGGTTTCATCATGTTGGCCAGGCTGGTCTTGAACTCCTTACCTCAGGTGATCCACCCGCCTTGGCCTCCCAAAGTGCTGGGATTATAGGCATGAGCCACCGCACCTGGCTTTTTTTTTTGGTTGGAGTGCAGTGGTAAGATTTTGGCTCACTGCAACCTCCGCCTCCCAGGTTAAAACAATCCTCCCACCTCAGCCTCCCAAGTAGCTGGGACCAGGAGACACCACCATGCCTGGCGAATTTTTGTATTTTTTGGTAGAGACAGGGTTTCACCATGTTGGCCAAGCTGGTCTCAAACTTTTGACCTCAAGTGATCTGCCTGCCTTGGCCTCCCAATGTGCTGAGATTACAGATGTGATCCACTGTGCCTGGCCTGAATGTTTTCTTTCTTTCTTTCTTTTTTCTTTTTTCGAGACAGGGTCTTGCTCTGTCACCCAGGCTAGAGTGCACTGGTGTGATCCCAGCTCACTGCAGCCTTGACCTCTCAGGTTCAAGCAATCCTCCTATCTCATGCTCCCAAGTAGCTGGGACCACAGCTGTGTGCCACCATACCTGACTAATTTTTTAATATTTTATTGAGACATTGTTTCCCCTATGATGCCCAGGCTGGTCTCAAACTCCTGGGCTCAAGTGATCCTCCTACCTCTACCTCCTAAAGTGTTGGGATTATAGGCATTAGCCACCACACCCAGCTATTGGGGGAATCTGCCCCCAATATTTCAACATAGGTTCTTTCTATTTTCCATAAGTGTTGGCCGACTGAGAAATAAAGAGAAAGAGTACAAAGAGAGGAATTTTACAGCTGGGCCACCAGGGGTGACATCACATATCGGTAGGACCATGATGCCCGCCTGAGTCTCAGACCAGCAAGATTTTACTAAGGGTTTCAAAAGGGGAGGGGGTGTAAAACAGGGAGTAGGTACAAAGATCACATGCTTCGAAGGGCAAAAGCAGAACAAAGATCACATGCTTTTGAGGGAACAGGACAAAAGACAAAACAGAACTACTGATAAGGTTGTATGTTCAGCTGCACACGTATTGTCTTGAAAAACATCTTAAACAACAGAAAACAGGGTTTGAGAGCAGAGATCCCATCTGACCACAGATTTACCAGGGCGGAGTTTTTCCCCACCCTAATAAGCTTGAGGGTACTGCAGGAGACCAGGGCATATTTCAGTCCTTATCTCAACTGAATAAGACAGGCACTCCCAGAGTGGCCGTTTATAGTCCTCACCCCAGGAATGCATTCCTTTCCCAGGGTATTAATATTAATATTCCTTGCTAGGAAAAGAATTTAGTGATATCATCCTACTTGCATGTCCGTTTATAGGCTCTCTGCAAGAAGAAAAATATGGCTCTTCTTGCCCGACCCCGCAGGCAGTCAGACCTTATGGTTGTCTTCCCTTGTTCCCTAAAAATTGCTGTTATTCTGTTCTTTTTCAAGATGCACTGATTTCATATTGTTCAAACACACGTTTTACAATCAATTTGTACAGTTAACACAATTATCACAGTGGTCCTGAGGTGACGTACATCCTCAGCTTACGAAGATAACAGGATTAAGAGATTAAAGACAGGCATAAGAAATTACAAAAGTGTTATTTGGGAACTGATAAATGTCCACATTAAAATGAAATCTTCACAATTTATGTTCCTCTGCCATGGCTCCAGCCAGTCCCTCCGTTTGGGGTCCCTGACTTCCCGCAACACCCAGCCTGATTTGAACTTCTATATTCCCAGGGCTATTTTGATGATTTATATTATTCTGGAAACTTTTCCATTTCATTGAAGTTTTTAAATTTACAGGCACTAGGTGGTTTAGTTTATTCAAATATTATTTATTCTGTTCTAGTTCTTTTTTTTTTTTAGAGATGGATCTCACTGTCACCAGGCTGGAGTGCAACGGTGCAATGATGGCTCACTGTGGCCTCAACCTCCTGGGCTCAAGTGATCCTCCTGTCTCATCCTCCTGAGTAGCTGGGACTAAAGGTGTACACCACTACACTCAGCTAATTTTTTACATTTTATGTTTTGTAGAGATGGGTCTCAATGTGTTGCTTAGGCTCGTCTCAAACTCTTGGCATCAAGTGATCCTCCTGCAGCCTTGACCTCTCAGGCTCAAAAATCCTCCTAGCCTTAGGCTCAAGTGGTCCTCCTAGCCTCAGGCTACTTCGGAGGCAGGAGGATCACTTGGGCCAAGAGTTTGAGACCAGCCTGAAACTGCTGGGATTATAGGCATGAACCACCATGCTTAGCCTCCCTTTTCGTTTCTAATATTTTGGTGCCTTTCTCCCTTTTCCCTTTAACAGTCCTGCTAGTGCTTTCTCTTTTTGATTAGTGTCTACAAAGAACCAACTTTTCATTTTAATCCCTTTCTCTCCTGCTTATCTTCTAGATTACTAATTTCTTCTTATTGTGACCACATCCTGGTTCAGAGGATGTATCTTCTTCTAACTGCTATTCCAGCTATGCAGCTTCGTATAAGCATCTCACAGGTTGTGAGCACAACTTTTTCTACCTAAGTTTCATTTTTATTTTATTTATACTTTGGGAACTGTACTCTCAGCCACTTCTGCCAATTCTCAGACACAGAACCCATCAAGCCTACATCTTTAGTCTCAACTACTGCATTGTATTTCTATTTAGTTATAGTCCATGAGGATTTTAATCTTAATTTTAAGCACAGCTATATTTTAAGTATTTTCTCTTGTTATATCTTATCTATAATTGCATTGCTATGTATTTTAGGAGTGATGGTTAAAGCGTAAACTTCCAACACCATCTTGACTGAAGGTCAAGCAACTACTGTTCTACTTCTTTTTAGAATTAGAAACTATTGGCCATGTGTGGTAGCTCATGCCTGTAATCCCAGAACTTTGGGAGGTCAAGGCAGGCAGATCACTTGAGGCCAGGAGTTTGAGACCAGCCTGGCCAACATGGCAAAACCCCATCACTACTAAAAATACAAGAATTATCCAGGCATGGTGGTGCATGCCTGTAATCCCAGCTACTTGGGAGGCTGAGGCCTGATTCTACTTGGGAGAACTGCTTGAACTCAGGAGATGGAGGTTGCAGTGAGCTGAGATCACACCATGCACTCCAGCCTGGGTGACGGAGTTAAGACTCTGTCTCAAATTAAATAAATAGAAACCATTTATCTATTGAGAAAAATGTAAATAATTTTGTAGTTCCTTGAGTAGATTTTAGCAAATTCTATGAATAAAAGTTATTTTCTTTTCCTTTAGGATGTTTAAAAGTTAAAATAAAGCTATGTCAAAACTGTTTAGGAAGTATGTAAGGCCAAAGGACCTTCACCAAAAAGCCAAAAACAAATACCCAGCCCAGTGGCCTGAGAATGGACATAGAGGTAGCAAGGCAGTCAGATGATGCCCAGGACACAGAGAAGGCATCTTCAGATGACTCCAGCCTGAGCTCAGGAAAGATAAATCAGGAATTAAGGCTGCATATGGATCTTCCGGAGGAGTACTGGCCACCCTCCTTGCTGGCTGTATCTTAGCAGTTTTCTCAGGTTGGCAGGATCTTCTGGTAGAACTTTAGTGTGAAGATGAGGAAACTTACGAAATCTGTTACCACCCACAGAGTGAAACCATTATAAGGATCTCGGTCACTTCCAGAACCAACTTTAACCTACAGTATGAGGATAAAGGCATAGAATCATATTTTTCTGAGCACTCAGAAGAGCTTCAGGGAGAGTCTATTGAGGATGATGAAAATATGATCCTTGTTGACATTTTATGATGAAGACATAGATCTGATCTCTAGAGAAGATTGCTCTGATCAACAGCACAATTGTTGGACATCTTTTTAGGACCGCACAGGATTTCAGGAGCATAAGCAGAACCATTTAGGGGAGGAGTCCTACTGTTACCCCACCTGTAGCAAGGAATTATTCTGGGCTGCCAACCTATGCATGCACAAATTGATTCACGCTGGAGACTAGCCATGTAAGGGGCCTGAAAGTGATAAAGGTTTCATCTGCACAGCGGATGTCTGGAGGCACTTTTGTAATGTGCATGAGATGGAGTGCTCCAAAATGACTATGGAAAGTGTATTGTGAGATATCCCTAGTCCACGGTACACCAAAGCCAGCACAGTTCAGATGAACAAAACACAGGGAAGGAGGACTGCAAACCACACATCTGTCCTCTCTGCTGTAAGGGGTTTCACAAATCAAACCTGCTGTCAAGACTTAAGGTGGCCCCTCAGCAGAGCAAGCCATAAAAATGCCAAGAGTGTGGTGTGGCCTTTGTCCAGGTGGTAAGGTGAAAAAGATACCAATAAATGCACTCTAGAGTGCAGCCTTTCTACTGAGATGAGTGTGGGGGACTTTCACTCAGCTGGCATCCCTGCAACCCTATCAGCGGATTCATTCTGGAGAGAAAGCAGTCTCCCGTGCTTCCTCTGCTCATGCTGTCACTCAGCCAGGGACCTTGAGGAGGCATGATGGACTCATGAAGTGGAGGGACCCTAGTGGCTGAGCTGTCAAGTTTATCTCCACCTTTTGTTTTTACGTCTATTAAGATCTATTCAATAAAACAAGTTTTCTGTCACTAACTTACTCAGTTCAGGCTTCTCCTCCAGGCCCTGACCCTCATGAATGGCTTGAAATAAATCTAAGAATGCAGTTTTTCCCCCTCAGAAATGCTATGGTTATTTCTAGCAAGAATAAGATAGGTACTTACAGGTATAGATAATACTGTTATTAATGGCTGAAAATTAAATAAATTATTACAGTTGAGTTTATAGTTGATAAGCTATATATAAATATACATATTTGATAAATATATAAACTTTTATAGTTGATAAATTTTTATAGTTGATAACTCAACTGTAAAAATTATTTAATTCTCAAATAAATAAGCCTTATCAAGGAGCCAAGCCATTTTCATAATCTGGCGTTCTGCTTGGTTTCTTAAGGACTAGTCTTTATTGAAGTTTTCCGTAATTGCAATCCCTGTGATGGCTGGCATGCAGTTCTGAACGTAAATGTAGCCTCTTTCCTCAAGTCCATTTGCAGTCTGGTTTATCTTTGTCATTAATTATTGTACTTTTCAAAATAAAGTATTTATTTTTCTTAAAAGCTGTGACAATACTTATTTGGATGATTTTTCAAACTACATATACCATTTTATATATTCCAAGAGTAATCGTTACATTTGTAAGACAGAACATGATTGACTTCCTGTATCAGTAATACATTCATTTCAGTATTTGAAGAAATTTGTTTACTCCTTTGGAGTATAAGCTGTCTTAGTTACCCTGTTTGTTTTTCTCTTTTAAAAATTATCCAAAAGATAGTCTTTGATAGGGCTTACTTTGCAAGTCTGCGTTAGCCCTTTTGCTATTATAACTGACTTCAGTTCCTGGGTTTTGGTGCTGGAGACATATTTGGAAGTGGAATTCAAAAGAGAATCTTTATTTTAGGCCAGTTGATGGGCTTCAGGAGGCCTGTGACTCCTTGAAATTATAACACAAAACATCAGTAATGAGAGGTTTTTGATAGAGTCCACAGCTTTTATTGGATTCTCAAGTAGTTTGTGATTCAAGAAAAGGTTCAGAAGCACTTTCATCATGAAGATTTAGGAAACAGTTGCAGATCTAATTGGTTATAGCATTTTGGAAACTGTGGAGTGATTTTCAGACTCACTCACTCTAATTTCATCCTTATCCTTAGTTCTTTACTACTTTTCTCAGGACTGGTATATCAATACAAAAGCACCATCTTTAGTATACTTGTGATAAATGCTTTCCTTCACATTTGTAATTATACTGGCAGTAATCCTCTGTATGGTGTTTCATTTTCTGCAAAATGGGGATAATATTATAATACTGCCCTCAAAGCACTGTGTTTTAGGCTCTGGAGAACTAGGAATTTCTTCCCTTTCTAGGAAAGACCATACATTAATTTACTTATCTCTGAATTAAGAATTGAAATATACCAAGAAAGAGAGTGAGCAAAAGGGATTCATACTTACAATTCCTTATCAGATGTGATACTGGTGTCCAGATATTTCTGCCCCCTTCTCAAAGGCTCCCTCTTCCTGGGCCCTGGAGCTGTTAAGGCTCACTTGGCAATGGGACAGATTACACAAGGGTACCTATGTAACAACTGGGCCTCAACCAGCCTTAGTGGGTGGCCATTGGAGAGAATGTGGCAAGAGGAAGCAGACACATTTCCAAACCTTCTGGCAATTTACTTAAGGCAGAAATCAGGGCTTGTGGTGACACTGA
Source organism: Symphalangus syndactylus (assembly GCF_028878055.3). Taxonomy (NCBI): domain Eukaryota; kingdom Metazoa; phylum Chordata; class Mammalia; order Primates; family Hylobatidae; genus Symphalangus; species Symphalangus syndactylus. The sequence continues at coordinate 40,721,214 of NC_072434.2, read as the reverse complement.
GTGACTAGTCTCTAACTCGTTAGGAGAAAGTTGTTCTTTATATTATTGTTTGTTATCTATTGTGGCATTACAAATTACCAACCAAAATTCAACACCTTAAAAAAAAACAAGCATTTATTATTTTACACAGTTTCCAAGGATCAGTAATTTGAGAGCCACTTAGCTGCACAGTTCTGGCTGTTGGTCTTTCATGAGGTTTCAGTCAAGTAGTCAGCCAGGTCTCCAGTCAACTGAACTCTTGACTGGGGATAGAGGATCCACTTACAAGCTCACTGATGTGGCTGTTGGTGGAACACCCAGTTCCTCACCACAGGGCCTCTCTACAAGGCTACTCATGACATGGTGGCTGTCTTCTGCCAGAGCAAGTGAATGAGGGAAAAAGAGAGAGAAAGAGAAACAAAGTATCCTACAGAAGCCACAGTACTTTTTATGCCTAGCCTCCAAAGGCACACACCATCACTTCTGCTTTATTCTGTCCATTAGAACCGAGTCACTAAGTCCAGCCCACACTAAAAGCGAAGGAAACTAGGCTCCACTCTCGAAGGGAGATATGTCAAAGAATTTGTGAACACATTTTTAAAGCCACCACAGTGATGATGAAAAATAAAAATGTAAGCAGGCATAACTTCTAAACCAAAAGGCAAGAAATTTGCTACATATTCTCCTTGTTGCAGACAGGCAGCCTATTCTTAGAGAGGACACGTAGACCTTATTGACCTTTGCTTAACAATAACAGACAATAGCATGACCTATTAATCTTGATTGCATTCCTGGAAAGGAAAATTGTTGCAGACCCCATGTGGGAATATTTTTCAAGGACCTTTCATAACAGATTATTGTAGGAATTAATTGAGATAATGAATGTCGTCCCCAATCCCTAAAAAGTGTTCACTAAATGGTAGCTATTTTTATCCTTTCACCAAGCCTTATTAACTCCACCCCCGAAATCTCTGGCATTCTTCTCATCTTACCTCTGTCCCCACTTGTCCTTGACTTCATCTGAACTACCACAAGAGATTCCCTGTATCCCTGTTTTTGGCCTCCTCCATGTATTCTTTGTTTTTAGCTAGAGGTGTTTTTCTTTAAATCTTAGTGATAACTTATATTTTATAGCAGTTCTATTCATTTGCTGAACCAATCTGCTGAGTTCCTGACACTCCTCAACAGTGAAACTCTGAACCAATTTGACTGAAAATTGTAGGGTGGGGGTGGTTAAGGAGAAAAATGAGGAGGAGAGAGAGAGATAAAAACATTATCTAGACAGTGGAAAAATTGTACTGGCATGGTTTAATGCAGAATGGAAAGACGGAAATTGATGTTAAAAATGAGCTTTCCTGTCAACTTAAACAGCTGCCCTCTTCTGGTTTGATGAAACATTGAGTCACTCCATCTTTGGCAATATGTTCATGGGTCATTGAGTTTGTAGTTCGTATTCTAGTTCTGAGTCTAGCAATGACATCTGCTTGAGTGTTCTGGCAATTAAACTAATGCTTATTCAAAATTTTCTTCCAAGCAAGATTTTTTAAGCTCTAGTTGGAATTCCTGGGTGATCTATTGTGTTCATATCAGGTTAATAAAGCTTTTCAATGTGCATGCATTTAGAGTATAGAGTGTGTAAATGTTGAGTGCCAAGATTAACTGCTGGTATATTTTTCTGTGTAAGGCACAGGCACAGAATGTTTCTTTAGCCAGTGATATGAAACAACAGTGGGCCTTCAAGGAAGTATTACTCCTTTAACTCCAATTTATTCCCCCGGCTAGGTTATTGACAGTTTCCAAAGCATTAATGATTAAGAGCTGCCAACCCAGACTCTCCCAGATCCATTAAGTCATTCACAGGTCTTTGTTCCTGAGTCATGCCATGATTTTTGCTGTGCTGTGTTTCAATTTTTATCATCGTTTGAATTGAATTTATTGTCATCCACTTCAAAAATGCACATCAACAACTCCATTCCAAACAGAGGCAGTTGGCCCTGTGAACAGTCTCTGGAGCAAGCATGTCTAAATGTCACATCATTACTATGCCAGGCACTTTCTAGCTGTGGTATCTTTCTCCCTTGATTTCCTAATCTTAAAAAAATGGGGATAAGAATCACCATAAGTTTGCTTTAAAAAATAGTTAACATATATAAAACATTTAGAACAGTTCCTGGCACAAACTGAACACAATGTAAATGTTGGCTATTATCATTATGGCCTAAAGAATACTAGTCATGGGCACTATAGACTGGTGAATCCATCAGGGGAATTTTTATTAAGTGGAAACTTATAAGTGAACATTTTTACTGGGAATATTCAAATTAATTTTGGCAATCTGTACTGTGGAAACAGCATTAACCCAGAGAGAAGCTTTAAATTCTTTTTGTCACGAAGAAGGCTCTGCCCCTATTTTATTTTATTTATTTATTGTGAGACAGCATCTCACTCTGTCACTCAGGCTGAACTGCAGTGGCATGATCACAGCTCACTGAGGTCACCACCTCTTAGGCTCAAGTAATCCTCTTGCCTCAGCTTCCCCAGTAGCTGGGACTATGTGTGTGTGCCACCACGCCTAGCTCATTTTTTTTGTTGTTGTTTTTTGAGATGGAGTTTCACTCTTGTCACCCTGGCTGGAGTGCAATGGTGCGATTTCGGCTCACTGCAACCTCCGCCTCCTGGGTTCAAGCGATTCTCCTGCCTCAGCCTCCTGAGTAGCTGAGATTACAGGCGCCTGCCACCATGCTCAGCTAATTTTTATAATTTTAGTAGAGATGGGGTTTTACCATGTTGGCCAGGCTGGTCTTGAATTCCTGACCTCAGGTGATTCACCCGCCTCAGCCTCCCAAAGTGCTGGGATTATAGGCATGAGCCACCACACCTGGCTAACCTGGCTCATTTTTAAATTTTTTTTAAAGGGATGGGGGTGTCACTATGTTGCCCAGGCTGGTCTCAAACTCCTGGGTTCAAGCAATCCTCCCACCTCGGCCTCCCAAAGTGCTGGGATTACAGGAATGAGCCACCACACCTGGCTTTACCCTGATTTTTAATTACATAATAGAGAAATAAGATTGTCTGCTGTGATGTACAGTAGGTTAACAGAAAACCAGAAAGTAGCTCAGCATAATTTGGGGCACAAATGCAAGACAGAATAACCTATCTTCAAGCATTGATTCTTCTCCAAAGATGTGATTCAACTACCCCCACTTTGAATGGACAGACTCTACTGGGCAGAATTTGTTCCAAGCCGCCTCACAGCTGGTTGGCTTCTCTTTTGTCCACTCCATGTACTGTTGCCTTCTACTTGTGTACCACTGTCTGGTCCAGTGATCTGTGACTACTGGTTCCACTGGGATTCCTTTCTTCTCTAATACCTACTCACCATGACCCTTGCAGTTGATGTGAGAAAAGACTGGTTGGGACAATTTTCCTTAAAGTCTGAGTTGTTTTGTGATAGGCCTGAAGGACTAATGAACTTCTCTTGGACCTATTCAGTACATTCTACCCCTTATATTCCAGAAACGTAGTATACAGCACCAAAGATACCCAGCACAAGCAAATCCAGCGTTTCTGCCTATTAACAAGTACACTCACTCCTTCTCCAAAGCTATGCTCATGTGGAAGCCATACCTAGATACCACACTGCAGACCTTTATCAGTATTCAAGGTTAGGGTTCAGCAAGTTATATGGTTAACAAACAGCCCAGGTGACTCCTATGCAACCAGGCTTTGGCGAACAACTCCATAAAATTTATAAAGCAAAACCAAATTTTTTAATTTGTAAAACTATACTAATGACCATCTTCAAGAAAGGATACAATGAAAAGGAGTAATCCTCCAGTGTTCAAATATTTTATTGATTATCTAGAAAAAAAAGTTAGCTTTTGCTCTCTTCATAGTCACAAGCTCATCTTGTGACTTTTCTACCAATTTAAAGCTCTTGCATTCAGCCAAAGTTTCCGTCACATAGTAGGATCACTCTAACTTTTACCTACTACTATCACTTCTATTTTGCCAATGCAGATGCAGAAACTGAAGCCCAAGGTCACATCAACAGTAAAAGATGGGGATGCACCCTTTTATTAAGGTTACCTTGGTCAAACAAGACACAAGACTATCTAGCTATCTAGCTATCTAGCTCTCTCTTACTTCTCTTTGGCGCCCCCATGTGTCATGAGAATGCTATTTAGAGGTCACACCCTAGGTCCAAATCAGGTGGAAACCAAGAGAAATTCAGATTTGGCATTCTTTGGTGGCAATTTTAGGAATATACTAAAGGTACTCCCCCAAAAAGGGCACTATACCTTCTTATGGAATATCTTATTTAACTTCAGTAAGATGAGAAGTGCCGTTTGCCTACGTGCACCAAGGACATCTGTGGAGTCATAGATTCCTCACAGTTGACGTTCAGCTAAGAACTACTGACTTTATACAGATCACTATATTCATCAATACACTTTGAAGAATGGCTGTTAGTAATGCAAACTTTGAAATAACCTCATTAGATAACTGTGAGTCACGTAGGCTTCCATACCTGGTTTTGATGATTTTGAAATGCAGACAAGTCAATGGCACTTGGGAAAAGGGTGTTTTATTCACTTCAAGTCAAGACTAATGATTCAGACACATTTAAATGAACCCAAAAGGTTTCATGAACCATGGTCAAGGCTTTGTGGAGAAATTATATATGTCTCTCTGTAAATGGGCCAATTGCTTTGTAAATATCACATATGACTTAAGCCCTCAGAGTGCAAACAGGAAAAGAGGCAGCCAGAGAGAAGGCACATATGAATTTATATGAATTTTGTGGGTTAGACTCGGGTTAGATCTACTTACTAAATTCCACTATAAAGTGGAATGGGCTTCTTTTTCAGATGCTAAGGCTGTCCTGAACTTCTAGAATAACTGGAATATGACATAAACCACCTTCTTTAAGATAAAGGCCTTCTCCACTTCAAAGCCAAGACTCATAAAGATATATCCTAAGGGTAAAGCCATTTCTGCAGTCAAGTGAAATGATGGGATGTTGGACTGGGTTTGAGTCCCTCCAAAAGGCGTTGCTTTGGGGGAGTTCATCATAGGGACCACTTCTGGGGATTCCTTTATTTACATAAAAACCAAAAAGCATCTTTCTCTAAAGAGGACCAGCCCCTCATGCCTTCTTTTCAGTATTTGCATATGGCTTTGAGGGTAGGACAGGTTAGTCTTTCCCCACCTTATCCCTGGAGCCCTGCCCAGTGCCCAGCATGTAATTCTAGAAGCAGTTTCTGATTGATTCAGGTTCCCCAACCCAAGGAACTCAACGTTTGATCAGCTCCCATTACTTTGTCTTTCCCTTTTCCAATTGCTTATGACCTCGGACACTCAGAACCCCTGATGTGAAACCACCCACCTGGGTGCTCTCTCGGTGGTGACTTTCTCTTCAAGGGATCAAATAAATAATCAAATGGACCACTCATGACCCGCGACCTACTGGGAGGCGAGGCTGACCAGTGAGGCTGGCAATACCATGTGAGTGGGTCCACCTGGGAAGGTTCCAAGTAGTGAGGTCGATGATGCTGTCTTCACTCGTCAGAGGAGGAAGGGATGGGCTCCTTCTTGCAGGTGCCGTGCTTGGCTCGGTGTCGTTGGAGGTGATTGGACCGGGTGAAGGCTTGGCCGCAGTCCTCACACTGGTAGGGCCTCTCTCCGTTGTGCATTCGTATGTGCTGGGCCAACTCAGAGGCAATGCGGAAGGCCCTGCCGCACTCGGCACAGAGGAATCCCTTCTCCCCGGAGTGGATCTGTTGGTGCCGCTTCAGGGTCGAAGAGCGGGCGAAGGCCTGGCCACACTGCGTGCAAGGAAAGGGCCTCTCGCCAGTGTGGATGCGCTGGTGGCGCACGAGGCGCGAGGGCTGCGCGAAGGCCACGCCGCAGTCAGCGCACTTGAAAGGCCTCTGGCCGGTGTGCAGCGTCTGGTGCTCGGACAGGTTGGAGGACTTGGTGAAGCACTTGCCGCAGGTGGGGCAGGGGAAGGGCCGCTCGCCTGAGTGCACGCGCTGATGCTCCACCATGCGGCTGGCCACAGCGAACTCCCGGTCGCAGGCGGGGCAGCGGAAGGGCTTGGCGCCCAGGTGCGTGCGCTGGTGGCGCAGCAGCGACAGCGGCTTGTTGAAGGTCAGGCCGCACTCGGAGCACGGAAAGGGCTTATTGTTGCTGTGCATGTTGCGCTGGTGTTTGCGCAGGTCCGACGAGCGCACGAAGGCCTTCCCGCAGTCGGGACACGGGTAGGGTTTCTCGCCTGTGTGGGTGCGGATGTGCTTCCGGTGGTCGGAGGACCAGGTGTAGGCCTTGTCGCAGAAGGAGCACTGGTAGGGCCGCTCGCCTGTGTGCAGGCGCCTGTGCTGCTGGAGTGTGCCGCGGTGGGAGTAGGCCTTCCCGCATAGCTCGCACGCGTAGCGCTTGGCGGCGCCGCCGCGCGTCTCCGCGGGGCTCAGAGGCTTGCTGGGCTTCTGAAAGGCCCGCCCGCCCCGCAGGCACCTGTAGGGACGCACCTCAGCCTCTCCGCCCTCGCGCCCGCCCGCCTGGTTCTGTACTTTCCTGCTGATTCGCGCTTTTGCCAGGACCGCGGCAGCCAGGCTGGCTGGGATGGCCGACGCCTGGGCTGGTGTATGTGTCTCTCGCGTGGGGAGGTCCCAGTTGCTCCCCGGCCTGGGGAAACACAACAGAGAAGAGTTCTCTGCGGACGTGTCTACACTTTTGTGTGCACAGAGATACTTTCCATTGCTGGGGAAGCTGGATGGGACATCCAAGACCGCGTCCTGGTTTGCCCTCGAGTCTCCATCATCACCCGCAGGTAGTCGGTCCCCAAGAGGTTGCATCTGACCTAACAACTTGTGTGCAAGACCACTGGGAAGGGTACCCAGAGCTCTGCTTGCTCCCGGGGAACCCTGGGTCTCCTTGATCTTTGTCACATCTCTGCTCCAGCTGGCTTTCCCGGACATTTCCACTGGTTTCTGCCCCATGCCCCCAGCACTGGAGGAGTCAGAGAATTTCTCTTCCTCTTTGCCCAGTGGAGGGGGCCATGGCAAGTCAGGATTGTCGTGTGTTACTGGGGAGCTGCCCCTTGGACAGGCCCCCGGGTCAGCAGTGCCCTCTTTTTCGGCCTCCCCACCATCTTCATCGTCACTCTCTAAGTTCATGCTCAGCATCTCGGTGTCATGAGCCTCTTCAGTCAAGCTGCTGGGAGGAGACGCCTCTCCCCACCTGTCCTGGGAGTCCACTTGTGCCATGATGTTCAGGCGCTTCTATTGCCTGCTCCTCTGAGGAGGAATATCCTGCTTGGCTCAGGATACCTGCAAAAAGAAAAGTACGAAGAGAAAATCACAAAGAATGTACTTAATCACTTTCGTGAGCAGAGGGACTGAGGTTCCCACTACAGCTCTGTTTCCAACTGGTCTCCATGCCAGGCATATTGTTGAGCCTCACTGAGGACAGAGGCCTGGCTCTGCTGAAAATTCCAGTCATCCTATTTCCCATGGAGATCCCACTTGCTATAAACCCCAGGAGACCATGCTGTCAGGAATAGCCAGGGTGGGGCATTTGCTGGGTGCCAGCTGTGCCTTGTCCTGTCTAGGGTGCTCATCCCCAACCACTAACCAAATGTGTCCTTTGTCAGCATGGGGGACAACTGGATGAGATGGTAGGAAGGAAGCTGTGGTCCTCCTAAGACACTCTTACAGTGTCCCCCACTCAGGAAGCTGGAAACCAGGCTGGCTCTTGCTGTCCCTGCCAGGAATGGAAGTCTGCCATCCCATGATGGTGTCAGCTAGGGTTACCTCTCAGGCCCTGGGCTGTGTAGGCCACCTCTTCAAAAGATAAGGAGCAGCCCTTGGGAGAATGAGGGTGAGTCAGGAAGGCACCAGTTGCCCCTCACTGATTAAGCAGGGCTTCTCAGGCCCTTGTAACTTCTGAGGAACTCCTGCCAGGAAGGCTACCCATAAGCACACAGGGGGCAGAGGATGCCCACTGAGAGCTTGACCTGTCTTTGAAATTTTGCTTCATCATAAACATTCAGGAGAGTTTACATTTTATGTCGCATTTTTGTTTGTTTTTGTTTTTAATTGAGTCGGAGTCTTGCTCTGTCACCCAGGCTGGAGGGCAGTGGCGTGATCTTGGCTCACTGCAACCTCTGCCTCCCAGTTCAAGTGATTCTCTGCCTCAGCCTCTTGAGTAGCTGGGATTACAGGTGCCCACTACCATGCCCGGCTAATTTTTGTATTTTTAGTAGAGGCAGGGTTTCACCATCTTGGCCAGGCTGGTCTTGAACTCCTGACCTTGTGATCCGCCTGCCTCGGCCTCCCAAAGTGCTGGGATTACAGGCGTGAGCCACTGTGCCCGACCAGTCGCGTTTGTTTTATAGAAAATAGTATTAAAATTACCTGGGTTTAAATGTTTAATCTTCCCCCAAGTGTGCCATATTGATCCCCTGGCATACCACAGATGTCCACTGGGGTACACATCTCCTGACTCAAGAAGCCAGATGTAGGATTTCAAACATAAGGCATGAGACATGAGAGCCATTTGGGTTTTATTTTCAAACTTATTTTATTTTAGCTTGAAGACATGGAGAAAGCCTGCTGGAGCATTGGTTAACAAGGATTGGATGAGTGACAGATTTTAAAGGAGTTACTAGAGAGGCAGGGTACTGAGGGCCTCTCCAGAGGACAACTGTTGACCAGAGTGCTAAATCTGCTTTAGTCTGGAGAGAAACTTCTGAGAATCCAAGAAGGGGTATTAAAACTCTCATTTTTCTGGGCACACGTTATGAGCTAGGCACTATGTTGAGTGCTTCACAAACGTAATTTCATTTATTCCTCTCAGCAAACTTTAAGATAGATGCTATTGGGAGGCCGAGGCGGACGGATGATGAGGTCAAGAGATTGAGACCATCCTGGCTAACACGGTGAAACCCCGTCTCTACTAAAAATACAAAAAAAAATTAGCTGGGCATGGTGGCGGAGCTTGCAGTGAGCTGAGATCGCGCCACTGCACTCCAGCCTGGGTGACAGAGCGAGACTCCGTCTCAAAAAAAAAAAAAAAAGATAGATGCTATTATTATTATATTATTCTTTCAATTTTACAGACCAGGAAACTGAGCTTTATTGAGGTTACTTACCTGCCCAAGGCCACACAGCTCATAGACAGCAGCAGTGGGGTTTCTCTCTAATTTTAAGGCCATTAAGCCCCAAATGGTCCTGCCTCCCAGCTGTGGCCTTCAGACTGAAGCCTGCTCTGGGGCTGGGCTCTGCCCAAGAGCAGCTGCAGCATCCTGGGGTAAAGAGCCGTGGCTTTCTGCAGGCATCAAAGCCCCTTGTGTTTTCTGGGCCAAGGAACCTTGGCTACAGGGCCTCACTGCTGGGCTCCTCCCTGCTCTCATTGACCCAGATTGCCCTCCGCCAAAGAGAGAGGCCAGTGGCTGCCTATCAGAGCCAGGACCCATGTTGCAGAGGCCACTGCCTGGGGTGCTCAAGAGCATTAGTCACTGAGTATTTACCTTCTGAAAGCTCCTTCTCTCTACCTCCGCCCACCTTTCACTGCCATCTCAGACTGGATAAAAGGAGTGATCTTTGTATTTGGCTGGTCCAGTTACCCTATCCCCATCTCATTAAACTGTTCTTCCCTGGTTTCTGCCTAATCATGAGCCCAGTTACCCTGTGTGTATGAAGAGGGAGCAGTATGGAGGAATCCTCACTTTCTACTCTGGATACAGAAGCCATGGATGGAGGGAGGACACATTGCAGTTGTGACTGGAATTCAGCATCTCATGTCTCTTTGTGCCCTAAAGCCCAGGGACCACTCCTCTTCTCTCACTGCTTCCCTCACCCATCACGTGGCAGAGGGTAGCTGGCATGCCTTTTGACAGAAGCCCAGGTCTGACGTATTTTCAGCATAGTGGATCTTAGGGAGTGAATGTGTAGTTCACAGAGGGGACATACCATTAGCCAACCTCATAGAACTTAGACCAGCAGGCTTGATCCAGGGCTGTGGGTCCCCCAGCAGGGACAGCAAAGGGATGCTGGATTTGTATGAAACACATGTCTTAGGTCTCTTTCCCTCTTTATGACAGCATACTGCCTGTTTCTGTGGCACTGTTCACAGATCACTGACTTTACCCGCTCCCCACCCCACCTCCAGCACAAATACCGCATTTTCCACAGTCTGTGTGTCATTCTTTTCCTCTGGGCCACAGGGGAGCCTCCTTAGGGTGGCACAGAGCCCTCCACTAGCTAACCAATCTCCTCTCCAGAGCCTGTCAGGAGACTCTCTTTTCAGATGAGGTATCCCTCCTCCATCTGAAGCCATATTCCCAGTGAATATGTCCTGCTTTCTTCCTCCTGTCACTGCCACAGGCATGCTCTCGACCACCAGGAAGACCTGGAGGCAGGCAGGGGCACAGGGAGGGATTTTCTGGCAAAGTCTGCACAAATATACCTGGTTTGAAAAAGGAACACTGATGCCATGGTGTGGCGGGCCCATCTGCTCCCCAGATGTGCTAGTTCCCAGAGGCTGTCAGAGCAGTCCTTTGCTGGAACTTCCTCTGCACTTGCCAGCCAGGAGTGGACCAAATGCAGCCTTTGACTCCCCAACCTCATACATCCATCAACACTCTGCAGAAGCCTACCCTAAGGGCTTGTTGCAACCCCAGCCCATACCCCTCTTCTTTCCTTTATTCTTTCCGGATTGTACTGAAGTCCATCCTAGGCAGCCGCCTCCTACTTTCTCCTCTGCTCACTGCCTTCAGGCCTTGCTCTCTACTCCTGGCTCACACACAGACAGTTGCTTACCTGGGAAATGCAGACAGCAGTGTGGGGCCCCTGCCCTGGCTTCTGTGACACGTGGGTTCTCACCAACAGGAACCAGAGTTAGGTACAAATCAGCAGAGATGGTGTCTCTGTCTCTCACGCTTTGTGTCCAGTCCAGCAGCTGCAGAGAGAGCCTCTGGAGGTGGGGCCAGTGTAATACACTCAACCTTCCTGCCTGCATCCAGAGAGCAGCCTGGGAAATAGAGTGGGGCTGCCCTCTCTCACTGCCTGAACCGATCCTCTGGCTCCCTCTGCTCCCGCCTCCCCTCCCTGCCAAAGCCAGCCTTCCTCCTTCCCTCCTCTCAGTCTTCCTGCAGGTGGCCCTATGCCTCTTGTTCACTTTCACTCCTTCCTTCCACAGAGCAGCCCATCCTTCACTTTAGCCCTGGTATGCCCACAGGCCACATGTCACTTGTGAGCTTCCTGGGTAGCATGCTTTTTCCCTTCCTGGAAGGCAGAACATAGTATTTGGCCTATATGCCCACCTCCCTATTCTAGTGCCCACCTCCCTATTCTAGTACCCACCTTTTGCAGGACTGTGAGTTGCAGAACTGTGAGGGGTTGGGATTCCCAGAATTCTTTGTAGCAGCCCATTCATTGGCTCAAAGATGCCCACAGCCTTTTAACTGGGAGTAGGGGTGCAGGGAGATGGTTTTCTGTCTTATGCATACAGATGCCAGGCCTGTCTGGGGTCTCTTTCCACTTTCAGCATTAGTTCCCATGCAGGTTCATTCTGAAGAGAAGGATTGGCCCAAGGTAGAAGACTCAGTACATTCAGAATTTTTACCCACTCAAGTCTAATGTGCATTTATTAGGATGAACATTCAGGACATTAAAATAGGTGATGGAAGTGTGGTTCCTGTGACGTCACTAGGTGGTCACAAAGTATACTGATTGACAGCAGGGTCTGGGTCTGGGTTTGAATCTTACTGCTTAGTAGCTGTGTGATCTTGGGCAAGTTATTTAACCTCTGTGTGCCTTAGTGTCTCATCTGCAAAACAGGGACCAGGATACTATTGCCATCATGGAAGTTTGGGGAGGATTAAATAAAATAATGCATGTGAGGAGCTTAGTTCAGTGTCTGGAACATAGCAAGTACCCAAAAACGTTAGCTGCTTTCATTGTTATTATTGATGATTTTTAAAAATTTTATTTTAAGTTCCAGGATACATGTGCAGGATATGCAGGTTTGTTACATAGGTAAACATGTGCCATGCTGGTTTGCTGCACCTATCAACTCTTCCTTCACCTAGGTATTAAGCCCAGCATGCATTAGCTATTTTTCCTGATGCTCTCTCCACCCCACACTCCCCCAACTGGCCCCAATATGTGTTGTTCCCCTCCCTGTGTCCGTGTGTTCTCATTGTTCAGCTCCCGTTTATAAGTGAGAACATGCGGTGTTTGGTTTTCTGTTCCTTTGCCAGTTTGCTGAGGATAATGGCCTCCAGCTCCATCCCTGTCCCTGCAAAGGATATGATCCTGTTCTTTTTTATGGCTGCATGGTATTCCATGGTGTATATATACCACATTGTCTTTATCCAGTCTATCATTGATGGGCATTTGGGTTGATTCCAAGTCTGCTATTGTGAATAGTGCAGCATTGAACATATGCATGCATGTATCTTTATAATAGAATGATTTATATTCCTTTGGGTATATTCCCAGTAATGGGATTGTTGATCAAATGGTATTTCTGGTTCTAAATCTTTGAGGAATCGCTATACTGTCTTCCACAATGGTTGAACTAATTTACACTCCCACCAACAGTGTAAAAATGTTCCTATTTCTTCGCAACCTTGCTAGCATCTGTTGTTTCTTGACTTTTTGATAATCACCATTCTGACTGGCATGAGATGGTATCTCATTGTGGTTTTGATTTGCATTTCTCTAATGATCAGTAATGTTGAGCTTTTTTTTCATATGTTTGTTGGCTGCATGTATGTCTTCTTTTGAGAAGTGTCTATTCACATTCTTTGCCCACTTTTTAATGGGGTTGTTTGTGGGGGGTTTTGTAAATTTGCTTAAGTTCCTTGTAGATTCTGGATATTAGACCTTTGTCAGATGGATAGATTGAAAACATTTTCTCCCATTCTATAGGTTGTCTGTTCACTCTGATGATAGTTTCTTTGGCTGTGCAGAAGCTCATTAGTTTAATTTGATCCCATTTGTCAATTTTTGCTTTTGTTGCAATTGCTTTTGGTGATTTCATAAAATCTTTCGCTATGCCTATGTCCTGAATGTTATTGCCTAGATTTTCTTCTAGGGTTTTTATAGTTTTGGGTTTTACATTTAAGTCTTTAATTCATCTAGTGTTTTTTGTGTAAGGTGTAAGGAAGGGGTCCAGTTTCAATTTTCTGCATATGGCTAGCCAGTTCTCCTAGCACCATTTATTAAATAGGGAATCCTTTCCCCGTTGCTTGTTTTTGTCAGGTTTTTGGAAGATCAGATGGTTGTAGATGTGTGGTTTTATTTCTAAGTTCTCTTTCTGTTCCATTTGTCTATGTGCCTGTTTTTGTACCAGACCATGCTGTTTTGGTTACTGTAGCCTTGTAGTATAGTTTGAAGTTGGGTAGCATGATGCCTCTAGCTTTGTTATTTTTGCTTAGGATTATCTTGGCTCTATAAGCTCTTGTTTGGTTCTGTATGAATTTTAAAATAGTTTTTTTCTAATTCTGTGAAGAATGTCAGTGGTAGTTTAATGGGAATAACATTGAATCGATAAATTGCTTTGGGCAGTATGGCCATTTTCACAATATTGGTTCTTCCTATTCATTATTGATGATTTTGTTGTTTTTAGGGAAGACGTCATTCCAGGGCTTCTTTTATATCCCTGGGGCCCTGTTGAAGCTGCAACTCTTCTGAACAGCAATTTTCAGAATGTGATCCAGAAAAGCAGGTTTCACTGTCCCCTTGGTGTTTTTAAGGCACGGTTTCAGAGGAAAGAGGCAGGCAGCAGGGACATACCTCTAGATCTCTGAGTCTGAATATCTAGAATAGGGTTCAAATTCTGAAGTCCACAGAGCCTCTGAAATAAAGTGCAGAATGTGGCAGATATGTGGATATGTGCTGTTCTGACAAGAGGATCCTTGGTAGCCATCCATTTCTTAAAGGGGCCATGATCCAAAAAATGTTGAGAACCATTGGCATTTGGGGAGGGCATGGGATGGGGAGAGTAGGTGAACACTTAAAATAGCTCCCATAGCCACATTATCAGTTGGTGCTGCCACTAGCCCGCATCCCAACATGGTTGCTCAAAATATCCCAAGTGTCCATATGGTACAGGCTTTGAGCTTCAGGTATCTTTGGCAAGAAAGTACCTAATTCTTCACTGATTGTGAAGGAGCCTGTGGAGATGAAAGTTGGAGCTGGGATGAGTGTGTGTGTGTGTGTGTCCCTCCCATTCCCAGCCTCACAGCAATGGTACATTTATTGAGCAGTTACTAGTGCTAACACTATGCTAGCATGCCACACACAATGCCCCAATTAATCTTCATCACATTCTAATGAAGCAGCTACTACCAGTGTTACCCGCATTTACAGATGGAGGATACAGAGCCATAGGCAGCTTAAGGGCCACAGTCACACAGTTCCTACATAGTGGAGCTGAAATTTGAGCCAAGGTATCAGAGTCTGCACTCTTAACCACTACCACGTTAGATTCCCAAACTCTGTCCCTCAGAGCCTGCATGCTTGGCCTTTGCTTGACTCTACCCTTATTTCCTCCTGGAAACTCTTAGTCCCTCCTCCCCAAGGCTATGGGACCTGTGTATCTGTGGTCACTACAGTCATTCCCCCAGAAGGCATTCTTCTCCCTCAGCCTTACTGCCCAGACAGATGGTTCCCACTAAGTGCCTGCACAGTCTCATCACCTATTCCTCATCCAGCCTGGACAGCCTGTTTTCCATCGTGCTCTATTTCTAGACACCGTAACAACTGAGTAATTATCAGACACCTTGGGACTTCCACGTTAAATTGCCCATGTGAGTCCTCCTTGGTTTTCAAGACACACTGGTGCTGCCATCTCACTGGTATGGGATAGGCCACCTAGTGGTGAATGGGACCAGGACTGGCCTGGAGGCTACATCAAGAGACAAGGTGTACACAAGCCCCTTATCTCCCTGAGTCACCTACCCTGATACATCCTCCAAGCCATCTTAAGAACGCTGTTTTGAAGTGCACATCACGTGCCTTTATCTATGTGAGACTTCACTATCCTAATGAGTGGCACATAGCGGGTGCAGATCAGGCCTCAGATCTGAATCCCAGGTCTTGCCTATCCCACTGGTCAACCTATTGCTCAGACTCCAAGGGACGAGAATCCCTTTTGTTTCCTGGGTGTGTTTCCCTTTTGACAGCACAAGCACATTTACTGTCTCATTTGATCTTTCCAACACTCACTGTAAGGACCACCAGACATGGAGAGTCGAAGGCTCTTTCCCTAAGGCCACATGCTTTTCCTGCTTTTAGGAACTTTTGAAATCTGTGTCATTCTGCCCAGTTCCTTAGGCATGGAAACAAAAGAGGTGTTCTTTTATGTATTTGTTATTATTTGCAAGTCTGCCTCTAAAATCTGGCAATTCCTCTGAGCTGCTGACTGGCAGTAGTGAAAACAAAGGTCTGCCTGCTTGTCTGGGAAGAGGAAAAAGGAGAGACTGAGGGAGGAGCACTAGGCATCTGGGAGAGAGAAGGGCATTTGGTGGGCATGGTGCAGGAGCTCATTTGTGCCTATCCATGACATGGACTGGATGTGTGGAGTGGGGTGACATGGTGGAACATGAGCCACACTGGCCTATGTTCTTCCCCATGCTCTGCTGCCAGTTCTTATCACAGCACTCTGCCTGAGCTGCTTCCAAACAGTGTGAATGGTTGGTGAGGTATACCATCTAATCTTCTTCTTGCCCCAGCCCTTCATCATCCTTGAGGAGGAGTGATAGAGGCAGTTAAGTGGCCAATACATGGTGGAGACTTTAAATATTGTTTTTCATGCAGGCATCAAACTTTGTTGAGTATGAATACACATGCAGAAGGCAGAATTGGACAGGAACTCAGTACACAATCTTAAGTCAGAAAGGCCTGGCTTTAAATCCCATTTCTGTTTGTTTGATGATCTTGGTCCATTTACTTAACTTCTTTGAGCCTCATGCTTCTCACCCATAAAATGGGAATAAGAATAATTTCCTGATAGGGTTGTGAAATAACCTGAAACCACATTTTAAAAGCATTTGGTCTAGTGTTAGCTGTATAGTCATTTTTCAATAAATTATAACTCTTATTATTTTTATCCTAGAGCTATTGGAAGCTTGCTGATATCTTTACTCCATTCGTGTTCTTCCAGAATGCTAGCCCTTAATTACTCTGCTTCCAGAAGGGTGCCATTCTCTGATTCTTGTCTCCTAGCCCCCAACATTCCCATTGAGAGACTGACCAAGCAGGCTTTTTTGAGGCCAGTAACGTTCCTAGAGCAGTGATGTCATAAACCTGGGTCTGTCATTGCGTGCTACACTTGGCACATGTGGCAATCAATGACAGAGTGGAAGGTTTGTGCTCTGGATGGGATGACATTATAAGGCAATGATGTCACATGTCAGTACTTCCTGGCACCCCCTGCAGAACAGTGCCAGGTAGAATGCCTTCTCTTCACTAACTCAACACCACCTGCCCCAGTGAAGACTGCACAGTGTACTGATGGAGCATACAGGCTCTGACATCAGGCTACTTGGGTAAATCCTATTTCTATACCCTGCATGACTGTGAGCAAGTTGCTTAACCTTTCTGTGCCCCAGTTTCTTTATCTGTAAATTATGGCTAATAATGATATTTAATATCTAGCTTATAGAGTTGTTGTGGGGTTGAAATGAGATGATGTGCTTTGCAGAGTACAAGGGATGGACAAGTGCCCAATCAGTATTAGCTAACAATATAATATGGGATAGGAAGGCATCTCTACCTCCTGTCTAAACAGCAGAGAACCCACCTCTGGTCTCCACTGGAACCTTTTCCTCAAACTTTCTGAAGCCCTTACTCTGTGGATGAGCTATAACCAGGTCCTACTGAGGCAGTGGTCTCTGGAGCCATTTCTGGAGCTCACCGGAAGACCAGCCCTTTCCAAGCTTCTCAAGACCTACATTGTACTATAGTGGCCCTGCCAGATGACCCCAGAAGCCCCTGGCCCAGGCCAAGGGAGGATAAGCTGCAAGCAGTGGGATGGGCTTCACTGCAAGCAGTTGGATGGGTTCATGGAACCCTCAGGGTACAAGAGGCTGAAGATTCAAATTGTCTACTGGCATAGCAACATATTTTCTTGGCCCACACTGACTACCACATCTTTCAAGGCCACAGAGACTTCAGGCCTCCACTCCTCCACATTCCACCTCAGCCTTGGGACCTTGTAGAAAACTGAGGAAGAACACCACAAATGAGACTTCTGGGAATCTTCTATACCTTAGGTTTCCCTTCTGACTTTGCTGGTCCTTCTGGGCTCAGGGGTGGAAGGTCTGGGGAAGTTAGAAGGGAAGATACTGCTTATCTTTGCTTAATAAACACACTGAAAAAGAACCCTCTGATCTCTTGTATCAGTGGGAATCCCTTCAACTGAGGCTTACCAGAGCCCAGGGGCATGATGAAGCTGTTGGAAATTTAAAAACAAAGGCATCGACCTCAGTATTTTTAATGAAGAGATCTAAGAAATTGTCTAGTGCAGCCCCTCTGTTTTACTGGTGTTGATATTGAAATATTCATTTATTTGTTCCATCATTCATTTACTCACCAAACATTTGTTGAGCTTTACTATGTCAGTGTTTTTCAAACTGCAGGACACAATCTGTCAATATGACAGGGAATCACTTTAATGAGCCACAACCAGCATTCTTTTTTAGAATAGAACAGAAGACAGTAGAATATATCAAAGTGTCTCACACATAAAAGTATCGTTTCATGTAATTTTTGTTTTAGGTTTATATATATAGTCTGGGGGTATATAGTGAAGACTGTATCTCATAGTCTGGTTTGCTCTGATTCTTGGTCAAACACAGTTGAAAAATGTTGTACATTGCATCAACCCTGCTGTACACAAGAACAATCTGGGGCCAGATGCAGTGGCTCACGCCTGTAACCTGTAGTCCCAGCACTTTGGGAGGCTGAGGCGGGAGGATCCCTTGAGCCCAGGAGTTCGAGACCAGCCTGGGCAACATAGGGAGACCTCACCTTCACAAAGAATTTTTAAAAATTAGCTGGATGTGGTGGCACGCACCTGTGGTCCCAGCTACTCAGGAGGCTGAGGCAGGAGGATCAACTAAGCTCAGGAGGTTGAGGCTACAGTGAGCCATGATCAAACCACTGCACTCCAGGCTGGGCAACAGAGTGAGACTGAGTCTCAAAAAAAGGAAAAAGAAAAGAAAATTTTCCTCTCTGTTCTTAGAAGAGAGAAAGAAAGAAGGAAGGAAGGGAGGAACAAAGGAAGGAAGGAGGGAGGGAGGGAAGGATGGAAGGAAAAAGAAAAAGAAAGAAAGAGAAAGAAAGAAAAGAAGAAAGAGAAAGAAAGAAAAGAAAAAAGAGAAAGAAAGAAAGAGGCAAGACAATGCAGAAAAGAAAGAAGGAAGGAAAAAGAAAGAGAAAGAGGAAAGAGAAGGAAGGAAGGAAAGAAGGAAAGAAGACGAGGGGAGCGGGGAGAGGAGGCGGGAGGGGAGGGGGAAGAGGAGGGGAGAGGAAGGAGGGGACAGGAGTGGAGAAGAAGGGGGAGGGGAAGGGAGAAGGGGAGGGGAGAGGGGGAGGGGAGGGAATAGAGGAGAGGGGAGGGGAGAGGGGGAGCGGAGGGGAGCAGGAGGAGGGAGGGGAGGGGGAAGGGAGGGGAGAGGGGAGGGGAGGGGAGGGGAGAGGGGAGGGGAGGGGAGAGGGGAGGAGAGGGGAGAGGGGAGGAGAGGGGAGAGGGGAGGAGAGGGGAGAGGGGAGGGGAGGGGAGAGGGGAGGGGAAGGGAGGGGCCTCGCCACCGTCTGGAATTCTCCCCCATATTCCCTGATCCTTGCTTACCGCCTTGGGCAGGTGCTGCCTCTTTCTCTCTGGACCAGGCTGGAGCCTCCCGGCTCTCTGGCTCCCCCTCTGGCTCACTGGAACATTGCCGCTGGGAGCCTGGCTTCCAACACAGCTGCAGAGCTCCTGGCTCCGCTGTCCTCCCAGGTCACACCACCTACATGCGCTGGCCAGGGTACAAGGGGCCTTTTCTTTCCAAGGCCCCCATCAAAACCACATGCCTCTCCTCGCAGCTGTCTAGCTCGGCTGCCTGAACACAGAGGTAATTCACAGGAGATGTGGAGGGGCGTTTGAGGTTTCCATAAAAACATACCTCCCTTTTCCTTTTTCAACTGCTGCACTGAACGTAACCAAAGAAGACCTCTCTTCATAGCACTCTGGCCACGGGTGTGAAGCAAGTTTCTTGGAAGAAGTTTCCTTTAGGGCTGCTGGAGTGCGGCATCCCTCTGTAGGTGTGGATTCTCCTAGCAGGATGAGCTGTGGCCTGGTTTTGCCTGTATTGAACAGTGAGCATGTCTATTCTTCGAAAAGACCATGAAAACCTCTGGCAAATCTAATGGGGACTGGGGGCTGGGTGAGTTAAAAAGAAATAAAATATAAGTAAGGTATAAAAATATAAAGACATACTTTGAGCAATTTTATGTCATCATGTTTGAAAACATCAATGAAGCAAATTACATTCTCGTATATATGTAGAATTGAAATCTTACATTTGGAATAAAAAGTATCAACGATCTGCTAATAGCTGGGCCTCATCAGATGAAAGTGCCTCGGCCAGACCCAGTCCTTGGCCTTGCAGAGACAAAAACTCTATTTTTGACACGCTTCCCCCACCCACCTGTCACCACCTCCACCCCAGGTGCCCAGGCTAGTTAGGGAAGGGCAGAGGTGTGGGGGCTCCAGGCATGGCTACTCTGGAGAGCAAGCTTCTGCTCTTCAGCCAGGTTTTCTCGCTTAGGAGGGGAGGGAGGATGAGAGATGGCAGAGGCGCTTTGCGCGGTGACGTGCAGTCCTTCTTTACCAGGAAAAACGGGACTGCCGAGGATCCCAGGACACTCCTGAAGGCTCACCAGCCTGGCTGTGTGCATAGGACAGTGTAGACAAGCTGAACTACAGCACCAAGAGCACTGAATCAGAGCTGGGGCTGGTATCAGGAGCCTGGTGCCTCTTCTGCACCCCAAGGACACGGCTGTGTAACCGGACCCAGGTTCAGCTGCTTGCTGCTGCAAAGCCAGAGGCAAGGGTTGCTGGGAGGAAAAGCAGAGCCGGCAAACCCAGAAGATGGCAAGCTAGCATTCTAAAGTACCATCTTACATTTTATAACTTACCATAGAGTTTTTAAAGGGATACGTGGTATAGGGGACATGTGGGAGTGGTACAGGGTACTGGACTTGTGTGTCTTGTTCCGATGGCTATCTTGGTTAATTACTCATCAGGAGGT
This sequence comes from Symphalangus syndactylus, assembly GCF_028878055.3. Taxonomy (NCBI): domain Eukaryota; kingdom Metazoa; phylum Chordata; class Mammalia; order Primates; family Hylobatidae; genus Symphalangus; species Symphalangus syndactylus. Next base: position 40,700,927 of record NC_072434.2, on the reverse strand, counting down.
CTGGTTGGTATTAGCTTGATTTTGGCTCAATTGTTCACAACTCCCCCTAAGTGGGAGGAGTGGGGCACCTGGATTGTTTCAGTATTACCCTCTGGGATTTCTTAGGTAAGAGCATAATTAGATAAGCATGCACTGGTGAGGGGACTGTCTAGAGTGGGAAGGAATGAAGGGGTAAGAGGGAAGGGAAGGAAGAAAAGGAAATGGGTGATTTTTAAAACAGAAGTTCCCGGTTATATCTGCACAGGGCCCAGTTACCTGTGGCTCCGGCTGCAGGTTTGCTGTCACACAACCTATAGCAGTACCGGGGATAGACCTAAGTTCTCGCTTTGCCGAGTCCCTTTTCCTGGACCCTGGCAGGCCATTCTCCTGTTGACACATCTTCCACTGTAAAGGTTGCCTGTTAGTTAGTTAGCACCCAGCTATAGTTTCATCCCAGTCCCAGTGACACTGTTTCAGCACCTTCAGTGGACTTGGGGGCTTCCTGAGCCTGTTCAGCTCTGTGTTTCTGGGCCACACACCGGCTCCTTGGGTGGTTTACCCTCACCCATTAGGATTCTTCCTCTTAAGAGGTGAAGACATTGCCAAGCTTCAGAACAGCCTTACTGCAGCCATCTGTCTGCCTACTATAGGTTGAGCACCACTAACCTCAAAATCCAAAGTCTGAAATGCTCCAAAATCCAAAACTTTCAGAACACTGACATGATGCCACAAGTGAAAAATTCTACACCTGACCTCATGTGACAGGTCATAGACAAAATGCAGGTGCACAACACACAGTTTTTTCAGAATGCCTCCTCATCCTAAGGGACCCACCTCCTGGCCCACCACGGCTTTGGATGTTTCTCCTCACCTAAAAAAAAAAAAAAAAATTACAGCGTTCAGTGACCTTTTAATCAAAACACAGCATTGTAACTGAAATCCTGTTGTTTGTTGCTGCTGTTGTCTGACAGCTGATACAGGTATTCTGGTGATGCTCCTGTGCTGCTTATTTACCCAGACACATTATTTTTTCATTGTATTAATAATGTATCTTTTTTTACTGTTTAAGTACTTATGTGTAAATAAGTATAAGAAAATGATTGCTTATTGGTAGCATCCACATTTAGAGCCAGAAATGATGATGATGCCAAACAACCATGTATTGTCCACATGGGTGACTGAGATAGTGACACCTGTGCTTTCTAATGGCTCAATGTATGCAAACTTTATTTCATACACAAAATTATTTAAAATATCATATAAAATTAACCTTGGAATATATATATAAGGTGTATATGAAACATAAATGAATTTTGTGTACAGACTTGGGTGCCATCCCCAAGGTATCTCATTATGTGTATGCACATATTCCAAAATATGGCATCCATAACATTGCTGGTTCCAAGTATTTTGGATAAGGGATACTCAACTTATATAATGAGAAAAGGCAGGAGTATGGAGTACAACTTTGGAGTCAGAAGGGCTTGGGTTCAAATCCCTGCTCTGCCACTTGCTAGTTGTATGACCTTGATGAAGTTCTTTGGCTTCTCTCAGGCCTGTCTGTGTAGGAGGGGCAGTGGGGTTAACAGCGCCTCTCTTATGGAACTTCTATATGTGTTATGCAGACACACATTTCATCATCACCTTGCACAGTGCAAGAGCTCAATGCATAACAGCTGTGTTGTTCTCAAAAAGTAGAAAACATGGAGAGACTGGTAGCTGAGAAAAAAAAATGAGAAAAGAACTGCAGTCCTTTTGTAGTCCGAGTTTCTCTATTCAGGACTCAGCACTTGATGATGTTTATGGGTCCCTTCAAACATGGCTTCCAAACTGAACATGATGTTTTGGGTGCAGCTGGTCTGACCATTATGGAGCAAAGAAGACCTGGCTCTTCCTTATTTCTGGTTCTGTCTTGGTATCGCAAAAACTTTGGCCTTTCTGGTGGGCACAACCACCTAACCCCCTCAGTGTTAAGAAACATCCCAGAGCATTTTGTACATAAGCAATGGTGATGCCACATCTCTTCTATGCTATTTTTGGGTAGCTGGACTTCTCTTGTGAGTTGAATTTTGATTTGGGGGTACAAGATGTTATATTAGGGACCAACATCTCAGGGGAATCAACAGAATTGGGTAGAGGAAGATGAGGCCCAACAAAGCCTCAGCCAACATGGCAGAAAGCTTTGGAGCAAGTTTCCTTGGGCAGAGTGCCCAGCATTGGGCTGAAGAGGCCAGCTCTTTCAATATCCAGGTCACCAGTTACAGGAGGCACTGGAAAGGCTATGATCTTGGACAAGGCAGCTCTCTGCAGTTGAGGCAAACTCTGAAGGAGCTGACAGCTAGAGGGTGTCTGCTGACTGCATTCCCCACAGCTGCACAGCAAGTGCTTCTCCGGAGGAAGATCTGGGCAGCACATCTCCATGTGTGTACCTCTGTACCTGGGTGTAGCACCTACAATTTCCCAGTTCAGCTCAGCTGCAGAGGCTAATGCTGTCCTATGTAAGAGAGGCCTTTTCTCTCTTACTGCTTCTTCCCCACACAGGCCAACTTCTAGAAACCCTTATCTACACATGCTTTCTCCACTTTTTCTCATTCCATTTACTCTTCAAGCTTGTTATACTCTAGCTTCTACCCTCCATCTAATTGAAATTGCTCTAGTCAAGGTCATTGACCTCCATTTAGGAAAAGCCAAAATACACATTTTTTGTCCCTTACTGAAACTCTCAGCCTCAGTAAACATGATTGGCCTCTCCCTCCTTCCCCATTTTCCTTTCCTGGCTTCCTCATATGATACTACACCCACTCTGTGTCTCTTTTCCACATCTTCCTGTCTTTAAATGTCAGCATTCTTCAGAATTTGGCCCTAAGTGCTCCATTCCTCTCCACTCCTCTTCTATCTCTTCTGTTCTGTCTCTTTTCCTCTTCTCTCTTCTCTTCTTTAATATTTTCTCCCTCTTCCCTTTATCTCCCCTTTTTCCCTCTCTTCTCCCCTCCTCTTCCTTTCTCTCTTCTCCTCTCTTCTTCTCTCTTCTGTTTTCTCCATATGTTCTCTCTAAGTGATTTTATTCATGCTTGTGGCTTGAAATCTCACCTATATTCTAAAAACTACCAAAAATATATCTCTGAATTCCAGATCTCTATAATTCAGCTGCCTGGTTTTACTCATTAACATCCTAAATGTAACCATTCAAAACGGAATCCCCCAAATCTACTCCTCTCTGAGATGTTACCATCTCAATAAATGACACCATCAACAATTGGCTTGGTTAAGCCAAAATCCTGGGAGTTATTCTTTTACCCTGATTTTTTTCACCACCTTGTCTGTCGGATCAGCTTGTCCTATTGATTTAATCTCCAAACTGTATACTGAAGTAATTTACTTCTCTTCACCACCATTGCCACTTCTCTAGCACAAGCCATTATTACCTACTTCCTGGAATACTGAAGTTGCCTTGTTATTGGTCTTCATGTGAGCATTTTTGCTCCCCTGCAATCCATTCTCCACACGACAACCACAGCAATCTTTTTGTAAGTTATGAATTTGTTAAATATATATTGAGCACCTGCTACGAGCTTGACACTGCTCAAGGCCTGGGGATATAGCAGGAACAGAGAGAGGGGAGAGAAAGAGAAAGAGCGAGAGAGAGAGAAAAGAAGGAGGAGGAGGAGGGTGGGGAGCAGAAGAAAGAGGAAAGAGAAGAGGGGAAAAGGAAAAGAAAAAAAGTACTACCTTTCTACTTCCAAGGAGTTCACATTCTTGACAGAACACACAAAAAATAGGCTAAAGAGTGCTTTAGAAAGTGATGAAAACTATGAAGTGCTATGGAGACAAAGTGGGAAGTGGGTGGTAACAGGGCAAGAGGATGGGAAGTGAGTAGAGGGTTATCTGGAAAGACTCTGATGTGACTTTCAGCAAGTACCTGAAAGAAATGAAGGAGTAAGCCATGTCACTCTCTTGTTTGGGGGAAGCAGGGAAGGGAAGAGAGAGAGTATTCTAGGCAGAACAGTAAATGTAAAGGCCATGAGTTCAGATCCTGCCTGGCATGTTTGATGGACAGCCAGTGAGGCTGAGGGAAAGACAACAGGAAAAGAGGACACAGTAGCAAGGGCCTGATTGTGTACGGCCATGAAGATTATGTAAGGAACTGGCTTTATCTAGAGTCAGATGGGAACCGTTCAAAGAGTTTTGGGTAGAGGGAGGCATCAATTCATTCACCTGACAAATATTTGTTTAGTACTTACTAGGCACCAATTTAAGCTTCAGGGTTTTATCAGTGAATAAAACAAACACAAACTGTACCCATCAGGAGCTTATAGACCTAAAAGACTATACTATAAAAGAAGAAAGGTCTCAGATAATGACCTTAGTTTCCATTTTAAGAAACTAGGAAAAAGAAGATCAAATAAATCTAAAGTTATTAGAATAAAGGAAATGATAAAGATTACAGTCAAAAGGAAAAAATAGAAAACAAATACAACAGAAAAACAACAATATTGGCTGGGCATGGTGGTTCATACCTGCAATCCCAGCACTTTGGGAGGCCAAGATGGGTGAATCACTTGAGGTCAGGAGTTCAAGACCAGCCTGGCCAACATGGTGAAACCCCACCTCTACTAAAAATACAAAACTTAGCCGGGCGTGGTGGCATGCGCCTGTAATCCTAACTACTCTGGAGGCTGAGGCAGGAAAATTGCTTGAACCTGAGAGGAGGAGATGCAGTGAGCTGAGATCATGCCACTGCACTCTAGCCTAGGCGACAGAGCGAGACTCCATCCCAGAAAAAAAAAAAAGAAGACAGAGAGACAGAGAAACAATAACAATGGAGCCAAAAGCTGATTCTTGAGAAAATCAATAAAATTGAAAAACCTCTGATCTGACTGATTAGGTAAAAAAGAGTGAAAACACATCCTAAATTTAACCATCAGGAACAGAAGATATGACATCTCAATAGATGCTACAGATATTAAAAGGATAATAAGGAAATGTTATGAACAACTTTGTCCCTACACATTTTATAACTTAGAACAGTTAACTTGCGGCCGGGCATGGTGGCTCACGCCTGTAATCCCAGCACTTTGGGAGGCCAAGGCGGGCGGATCACGAGGTCAGGAGATTGAGACCATCCTGGCTAACATGGTGAAACCCCGTCTCTACCAAAAATACAAAAAATTAGCCAGGTGTGTTGGTGGGCGACTGTAGTCCCAGCTACTCGGGAGGCTGAGGCAGGAGAATGGCATGAACCCGGGAGGTGGAGTTTGCAGCGAGCTGAGATAGCGCCACTGCACTACAGCCTGGGCAACAGAGCGAGATTCTGTCTCAAAAAAATAAAATAAAATAAAATAAAATAAAATAAAATAATAGTTAACTTGCATATCCCTAAAACACTTCCTTGTTCTCCATATTTGTACATATTTGTTGAAGTTCTCTATAACCGTCTGCGTCCCTACCACAGGTTGGAAGTTCCTTCAGAGCAGGGACCAAATCTTTTTCCTAGCCAGTCCTCTGTGACTGGCCATAAAATAAAAGCACTATACTGAGAAAGGGCCTGTTGCCAAAATAATAGATTTTATCCAGCAAAAAGTGAGGTCAATGGCTGGGCGCGGTGGCTCATGCCTGTAATCCCAGCACTTTGGGAGGCCAAGGCAGGCAGATCGCCTGAGCTCAGGAGTTTGAGACCACCTTGGGCAACATGGTGAAACCCCGTCTCTACTAAAATACAAAAAATTAGCTGGGCGTGGTGACGTGCACCTATAATCGTAGCTACTCGGTTAGCTGAGGAACGAGAATCACTTGAGCCCGGGAGGCGGAGGTTGCAGTGAGCTAAGATGGCGCCACCGCAGTGAGCCAAGATGGTGCCACCGCACTTCAGCTTGGGCTACAGAGTGAGACTCCATCTCAAAAACAAACAAACAAACAAACAAACAGAAAACAGTGAGGTCAAAATGCAGGTGTCCCCTGAAATGCCATTAGAATTAATAAACAAATTCCGCAAAGAAGCTGGATAGAAAGTCAACACACATTTCTATCTATTAACAATATTTCTATCCACTAACAATAAGCAATATTAAAAAGAAAGTAAGAGAACAAATTCATTTACAATGGCATCAGAAAGAAGAACATACTTTGGAATTAACTAAAGAGCTGAAAGACTTATATAATGAAAGCTACAAAACATCTTTGAAAGAAATTAAAGGAGACTTAATAAATGGAAATACAACTCATGTTTATGGATTGGAAGACATATTATTAAGATGTAAATACTACCCAAAGCAATCTATCAATTTAATATAATTCCTATCAAAATCCCAATAACCATTTTTGTAGAAATGAAAAAATCTTAAAATTTATATGGAATCTCAAGGGACTCAAAACAATCAAAATAATTTTGAAAAAGAAAAAACAAAGTTGGTGGACTCACACTTCCTAATTTCAAAACTTATTACAAAGCTACAGTAATCAAAACTGTGATACTGGCACAAAGACAGACATAGACAATGGAATAGAATAGAGAGCCTAAAAGTAAACCCTTGCGTATATGGTCAAATTATTTTTGAGAAGGATGCCAAGACCATTCAATAGGATAGGACAGCCTTTTCAAATAATGGTGCTAGGAAAACTGGGCCTGCACCTACAAAATATTGTAGTTGGACCCTTACTTAATGCCATATACAAAAATCAACTCAAAATGGATCAAAGATATAAATATAAGAGCTAAAACTGTAAAACTCAGAAGAAGACATAGGACAAAAGCTTTACAACGTGGAATTTGTCAATACATTCTTGAATAGGACACCAAAGACATGGGGAACACAAGAAAACATAGATAAACTGGACTTCATAAAAATTAAAAACTTCTGTGCATCAAAGAACACTATCAACAGAATGAAAAAGCAACCTACAGAATGGGAGAAAATACTTCCAAATGATATATCTGATAAGAGAATAACATTCAGAATACATAGAGAACTCCAGAAACTCGACAACAAAAAAACCAAACAACCTTATCACAAAATTGGCAAAGGACTTGAATAGACATTTCTCCAAAGAAGATATACAAATGGCCAATAAGCACATGAAAAGATGCTCAACATCACTAATTATTCAGGAAATACAAATCAAAACCACAATGAGATACTACCTCACATCCATTAGAATGACTACTACCATTAGAAAAACCCTAGAAAATAACAAGAAGTGTTGGCAAACATGCAGAGAAACTGGAACCCTTGTCCATTGTTGGTGGAAACGTGAAAATGTACAACCACAGTGGAAAATAGTATAGTGGTTCCTTGAAAAGTTAAAAATATCATTGTCAAGCAATTCCACTTCTAGGTAGATACCCAAAAGAATTGAAAGCAGGGTCTTGGAGAGATATTCGTACACCCATGTTCATAGCAGCATTATTCACAATAGCTAAAATCTGGAAGCAGCCCAAATATCTTTCAACAGAAGAACAGATAAACAAAATGTGGTATACACATACAACGGAATATTATTCAGCCTTAAAAAGGAAGTAAAGCCAGATGCGGTGGCTCACGCCTAAAATCCTAGCACTTTGGGAGGCCGAGGCTGGTGGATCACCTGAGGTCAGGAGTTTAAGACCAGCCCGGCCAACATGGCGAAACCCCATCTCTACTAAAAATACAAAAGAATTAGCTGGGCATGATGGTGGGCACCTGTAATCCCAGCTATTTAGGAGGCTGAGGCAGAGAATTGCTTGAACCCGGGAGGTGGAGGTTGCAGTGAGCTGAGATTGCACGATTGCACTCCAGCCTGGGTGACAGAGCAAAACTCCACCTCAAAAAAAATAAAAATAAAAATAAATACACAAATAAATAAAGGAAGTAAATTCTTATATAAGCTGCAACATGGATTAACCTTGGGGACATTATCCCAAGTGAAATAAGCCAATAACACTGAAGACAAATACTGTATGATTTCACTTACATGAGGTACCTGGAGTAGTTAAAATTATAAAGACAAAAAGTAGAATGGTGGTTGCCAGGAGCTGAAGGAGAGAGGCATGGGAAATTACTATTTAAATGGGTATAGAGTTTCAGTTTTATAAGATGAGAACAGCTCTGGAAATGGATGGTAGAGATGGGGGTTCACAACAATATGAATGTGCAGATGCTTCTCAACTTATGATGGGGTTATATCTTGATAAACCCATCATAAGTGAAGCAATTCTAAGTGGAAAATGCAGTTAGTACACCTAACCTATTGAGCATCGCAGCTGAGCCCAGCCCACCTGAAACGTGTCCGGAACACTTACATTGGCCTCTAGTTGAACAGAATCGTCTGCATCACAGTCCATGGGAGAGTATCATGGTTTACTCTTGTGATGGCGTGTCTGATTGACAGCTGCAGCTTGATGCTGCTGCCCAGATTGTGAGAGTATCACACTGCATATCGCTAGCCTGGGAAAAGGTCAAAATTCAAAATTCGAAGTACAGTTTCTAGTGAATGTGGTACATTCTCACACCGTTGTAAAGTCGAAAATTTTTAAGTTGAGCCATTGTAAATAGAGGATCATTGTACTTAATATCATTGAGCTGTACACTTAAAAACAGTTAAGGTGGTTAACTTTATATTTTGTATACTTTACCACCATAAAAAAATAGAAAATAAACTGTAGATGTCTCGTTTACACTTTACTAACACGCACATAGGAACACACCTAAATTTGTACCTCCTTATGTCTCTGTTTTTTGTTTTTTTAAAAATTTTTATTTTATTTTTATTTTTGACAAAGTCTCGCTCTTGTCACCCAGGCCAGAGTGCAGTGGTGCAATCTTGGCTCATTGCAACCTCCGCCTCCCGGGTTTGAGTGATTGTCCTGCCTCAGCCTCCTGAGTAGCTGGGACTATAGGCGCCTGCCACCACACCTGGCTAAGTTTTGTATTTTTAGTAGTGACAGGGTTTTACCATGTTGGCCAGGCTGGTCTCAAACTCCTGACCTCAGGCGATCCACCCACCTCAGCCTCCCAAAGTGCTGGGATTACAGGCATGAGCCACCATGCCCAGCCTGTTTTTCTCTAGTTGACATCACCCTTCCTTCACTCACACAGTCTGAAAATCTGGCAGCCAAACTGGACATTTTCACACCTTGAACATCTGATTAGTCACTGACTCCCACAGCATGTTTTCTCCCTTGTCTGAATTACCACTAGATAAGACTTCTCCAATGCAGAGACCTCAAAGTCACTCCCTCAAATTGATTTATTTGTTCGTTTAATAAGTGTTCATTAACTGCTTAGTAATCATTAGATGTTGTCCATCAAATATAATATTTCCAGTTTTCTTGCTTCCTAGCATGTCTTTCAGGCAGAGCATGTAATTGCCTCTTTGGGACTCCGAGCTCCCTCTGCCTTCTTGCAGGGCAACCACCAACTAACATTTGAGATGGTGGCAGCTCCATCCACCAGGAACCCAGGATGGCTGTGATGAACAGAGCATCTCTGCTGCCCATGGTGAATGTGTAGCATGGGAGGGAAATAATTTTTTATTTTAATTTTAAACCCTCCCAACCCACACCCCCTCCCCCAATAAGTGCTCTGGGAAAAAACTGAGCAGTGTTAAGGGGATTGGAAGTGTAGGGGTAGAGACTGCAATTTAAATTCCAGGGGCAAAGTTGATCTCATTAAGATGACTTTCATGCAAAATCTTAAATGAGGCAAGGGAGTAAGATGTGCAAATATCTGGGAGAAGCCAGAAAGGAAAGAACCAGTACAGAGGCCTGAAATGTGTGGGTCAAGGACACCTAGGTGAATGGAATGGGCAGTGGGAAGAGAAGGAGGAGGTGAAGTCCTGGCCAGATCACACAGAGTCTTGCAGGTCATTGAAAGGAGTTTGGCATTTTCTCTGAGTAATATTTTAACCAGATCACTCTGGCTACTATTTTAAGAAAGCTGATGGGAGCAATGGTGGACTCAGGAGGATCAGTTAGGAGGCTTTGCAGTAATCTGGGTGAGGGATGATGGTGGCTTGGACCAGAGTTGTCACAAATGGTGAGAAATGGTCAATTATGTTTTAAAGTTAGAGCTAACATGATTTTGTTGTATATTGGCTATGGGGTGTGAGAGAAAGAGAGGAGTCAAGGACAACTCTAAGGTTTTTGGCCTGAACAACCAGAAGGATGGAGCTGCCATTAACTGAGGAGGGGAAGACTGTGGGAGAAACAGAGTTTAGGAGAGAAAGTCCAGGAGCTTCAGTCTGGATGAGGTTTCCGCTTGGAAACATTGATGCGACAATTGGAGAGGCATCTGGATTTCAAGATGAGGATCTTGGTAGAAAATACAATTTGAATTATCAATGTGTGGATTACACTTAAAGCCATCGGATTCTACGAGTCACCAAGGGAGCGTATACAGTGAAGAGATTCGAGGACTGAGCCCTGGACCAGTCCAATGTTCATAAGTAGGGGAGATGAGAAATGCCCAGCAAAAGAGGTGAAAAGATGTGGACAAAAGGTTTGAAGAGAAGTCAGATGTCTGTGATATTCTGGAGATCAAGGGAAGAAAATGGTTCAAGAAGGGAGTGCCACATGATGTCAAACACTACTGAGAGTTCCTATTAATGACAACTAAGAATTGGCCATCCAATTAAGCTACATGGGGATCAAACCTGGCTGGAGCAGACTTAAGGGAGGAGAGGAATTGTAGTCTGTGAGTCCAAACAGATTATTCAAGGAGTGATTATGTGGGAATAGAGAAATAGGATTGTGTCCTTGAGAAAGTAAGAGAGGATGGTACTGAGGGCCCGTACAGGAGTGGCCTCTGCACGGGCAGCTGGTCCACAGCAAAAGGAGAGCAGAAGTCATGGACACAGGCACAGGTGTGTGGTTAGATGTGGAGGTGGCAGCTTGAGGAAGTACTCTTGCTAGGGTTGCTTTTTCTCAGCAAAATAAGAAGCAAGGTCGTTGGCTGAGATGGATGATAGTGGAGGAGGTGTCGGAAGTCTGAAAAGAAAAAAGGCATAAAATATTCATTTGCAGAGTGAATGGGTTCATAATTGCCAGGTAGCAATAAAGGCCCACGCAAGGTTAGTGATCATGAATTAAAATTAGGCCAGCCGGGAAGATGGTGTGCTTTCCCCCAACATGTTGGCTGTGTGGGCGGAAGCTTGGAGTTCACCATTGTTAGAGTTTTGCCAGACAAATACAATGAAACTAAAGAAAGGTACTAAAGATGAGGGGTTATGAAAAAGAAGTGACTAACGTGATGAACCATGGAACTGAAGCCAAGTCAGATGGGAAGAGAGAGCCTGAGGGGAGCAGGATGAGTTAAAAGGTGGAATGGCCAGGCTCCCCCTGGGTGGAAGGACGGGTGGTGGTGGGATTTCAGGGGCAGCTAGCTGGGAAATTTAAGGAGGTGCTGGCCAGAGAGGGAGTTGCACCAAATTGAGACTGCAGAGGGAGTGCAGTTGTTATTGATGACAAGCTTTAGATTTGGGCCATTTGCATATTTGATAGAGTAAAGGACAAGATCCTTGGAGAAGAGGAGCTCACAGACTCAGGGAAGCAAGAAGCCAGCTCCACAGAGTTGTAGTTCTTAGAATGATGACAAGTGGGGTTGGTGAAAATGATGGTGAACTAGGGGCTGAGATCCATATAAGGAATGAGAGGAAGCCCTCTGGGGTTTGTGGGAGACTTTCTGGAGGAGTGGTGGATGCCACAGGTTGCTTATTCAAAGCTGGGGAGCTTTAAGAGAAGAATGGTCTGAAATAGCAAAGGAATGAGGAAGACACTTGCCCCACCCAGTGGTAGGAGGGATGTGGAAGAGAAAATTAATCCTCCACTTGAGAAGGAACTATTCTCAGAAGACAGCCATGTTTCATGAGAGCAAAAAGGGGAAGATAATATGTTGAGGATATAGGATATTGTTTCCATCCAGTGTAACATGTTTCAATTACTTCCCACCATGCTTTGAACCTTCCAGACCAAATCCCTTGCCACCTGCCCGCTACCTCTCTACATTCCAGCCACACTGTCCTTAGCATGTTCCTTGGATATATCAAGTTCTTTCCAACCCTGGGGGCTTTGCACTTGCTGCCATGTTCTTTCCTTTCTTGAAATTGTACCTCTTCCCCACCCCAATCCCTTAAGTCTCACGTTGAGTGTCATTTCCTTAAGAAATCTTGCCGAACACCCTCTTTAAATGAGGTGCTGTGCTTGGTGCCACTGAAGCAATAGGAATCCACACACAGTTTCTATCTTTAAGTTAGTTTATAGTCAGGTGAAGCAAAGAGGGGAGCAGGTGGTTTGAAAGTATCTTAAGGGCTTCAATGGGGTAAACCCAGAGCACATGGGAGCACACAGGAGAAACTATTAAATGAGCCATGGTGGGGGTGGGGGTGGGGGTGGGGGTGGTAGTGGAGGTGGGTGGTGGGCAGTGGGAGAGTTTCAGAAAATGGCTAAACAGAGGCCTGAGGATGATCAGGAGTTAGTGAGGAGAGGGTGGGGGCTACTGAGAGAGTGTGGGGAGCAATGAGCTGGTCAGGATGGCTGGAATGTAGCAGGATGTGGGGATGATGCTATAGGGATGAGTGTTCCACGGCAGACCTGGGGGACATGCTATGGAGTTGGGCTCTTTTCTGGGGTCTCTGGGGGCCACTAAAGGAAGACTTTTTGTCTTTATATATAAAGAGGTATATATAACTATTTTGCAGAAGAATTATGACCAGAAGCAGAGTATTATCAAATTTGGCCCCTTCTGTGTTTGGCCCTAGAACAAGTATAGAGCTGCCATGTGGGAGCCCAGTGACCACAACCTTCTGGGGCACAAGACAAGGCCTAGTGCTGTCTGGGCAAAAATTGGCTAGGATCGTAGAACTGCCAGAGCTGCAGAACGTCCTGGACTAGTGGCCTCCCACCCACCACCCAGACAGTTTCATTCACCAGCTTTGTAGTTGGAACACCTTCTCCATGTTATCCTAATGACAAGAAGATAAAAAGCAAGAGAACAATTGAATGGAATCACTATAAAATGTTCACAGGCCCCTTCCAAACTGTAAGCTTTCAGACTTACTTTCTCTAACTTGAGACTACAGAGTAATACCCTGATGCCTTGCGAGATGACCGTGACTTAAATTTATTGTGTGCTTAGCAGGTGCCAGGCCCATATCACAACACAAGCAGATGCTTTCATCGCCATTTTGTACAAGAGGAAACAGGCACAGAGAGGTTAAGTAAATTACCCTTTGTCACATAGCTGATAAGTGACAGAGCAAAGATTCAGACCCATGGAGTCTGATTCCAGAGCCCATGGTCTATACCAACACTCATACCACGTCTAAAGTTGGTGTCTTCTAAGTTGTCAGAGTAAGATTAAATCAGGTTCAAACAGTGTGGGACTGAGGCATATCTGTCTGTGTTCAAGACTTTATAAAACTTCTCTGGGACCACTGACCAGAACATTTCACAGCTCAGAACGCTTGTTTTTGACCAGACTGGGGGCACCTAAAGAAGAGCTCTAGGGAAAGGAGGTAGCAGAGCATGGACTGCCTGCCCTCAGCTCTCACTGGCTGGCTCAGCGGGGAGCTCCGGAGCATGATGGTGTCTGCACAGCCCACAGCCTTCCTGTGCTTTCTCCCTGAGCATACACACAGTGTCAATGGAAACACAGTCATCACATGTTACATGTCTCTACCAGTCAAGGGCGGAAGCACAAATGTCTGAGGACTTGTTTAGGAAGGGCTTCAGGGAGCGTCTGCTCAACATGAAAGTTGCTAGAAATATAGTTGGGGGCCAGGCATGGTGGCTCACACCTGTAATCTCAGCACTTTGGGAGGCCAAGGCGGGCAGATCACCTGAGGTCAGGAGTTCAAGACCAGGCTGGCCGACATAGTGAAACCTCGTCTCTACTAAAAACAAAACAAAAAAATAGACACATGGTGGCACAAGCCTGTCATCCCAGCTATTCTAGAGGCTGAGACACAATAATCATTTGAACGCAGGGGGAGGTGGTTGCAGTGAGCCGAGATCACGCCACTGCACTCCAGCCTGAATGACAGAGGGAGGCTTTGTCTCAAAAAATATATATATACACACACGCGTGTATATATAGTTGGGATTCTCAGGTCCATCTTTCCTATTTTCTCCACTTTGAACTCTGTCTTTTCCCTTTCTCCTAAAGGGGGGGAGAGTGCTGACACCCACCCACCGCCCTCCTGCTGTCTCTGGGCTGTTCCTCTATAGAACCTCCCTCCCCAACTGGCCAGGCCTGGTCTGTCATCTACACAGGCCCACACCAGCACCCTGCACAGACCACTCCCACCACCCTAAATTCTTTGTTGTCATCATTCCTTTGCCTCTTTCCAGTTTTCAAAATCACATTCACGAAGACTCTTCTGGTCATTCTGACCCACCTTGTGTCTCCCCTGATCTCTCATAGTACATGTGGTCTGCATTCCCATAGACTCTTACAGCAGGAAAGGGCTTCAAGATTCTATGCTCATCCTCCTCATCCTGTCACTGAAAATTAAACCAAGGCCAAGAGGGCAAGTGTTTTGCTCCAAATCACTCAGAAGTGTACTGCTCTCTCTGTAATTGTTTCAATAACAGGGGCCCTGTCTTGATCTCCTTTACACCCGTGTCCTATATGAATCTGCTATAAACCCTGGTACAAGAACATTGAGTTCCTTTATTTCCTCATTGTGGTTTGAACTTGTATTTCTCTACTTCTGCGACAATGTCAAGGTTCTCAAGTCCCTCATAGAGTCAAGGAGGCTGATCCTTGGGCATTTGTCCAAGTAGGTTACAAGGGTGACATCTGGAGCTCTTTCAGCCCGTATCACAGGTCTTTGGCTTCAGGATGCCTCTCTGCCATTCTGAGGACCTGGGAATTCATTGCAAGGCTGACATCCAGAGCTTCCCGGCACTATGCAGACACTTCCCTCTGGGCCTTGATACTTCTCTGGGGCACTGCGGGGACCAGGGTGGGGCAGTGGCCTGGAGTCCTCTCTCCACACTGACCCAGAGAACTGTCTACTAGGGGAGGCATCTTCCCTGCCTCCTGCTTCCTTGGGTTGCATTGCTTTGTCTCTGAAACCCAGGCTTCCCTCTTGTTTTTCACCGTAGACCTGGAAGGCCCCTAAACCCTAATGATTAGCAACTGAAAAACTTGTTTCTCCTTTCTCTTAACCTTTTAAACCTGCCCAGAAATTAGGTAAAAGGTTTGTACTCTGTCCTCTTGGGGGCAGCAAAGAGGTGCATTAAAAATATAGCAATTAAGTTTCTATGTAAAAGGCCAGCAATTCGCATCTTGCTCATCCTTTTACCTGGAATCTTCTCCATTTTTCAACTGGTTAACGCTGGCTTATCCTTCAGGACTCAGCTCAGACATCACCGCAGATAGAAGTTATTCATATTCATGAGTCACCCCCACTTCTCACTCCCTTCTGCAAAAGCGGGGCCTTGCTTTATTGTCCTCTGTATTGCCAGCCTCCTCATATCAAGTGTTCCACAAACACATACTGACTTGCACTGAATTCAAGGCAAGGTGGTGGGTGAGCGAGATCCACGTGTTGACTGGTGGCTTCCCAGGGAAGATAGACTTAAACAAGAGGCACCAAAAGAGGCGTGTGTTTAGGGGACATTCCACTTCTTAGAATAAGATATTCAAAGGCAGAGCCAGAGAGGGAGGACAGGGAGGCCTCTCCCGGCTCCCTGCCTCTATTTACACCAGGCATTCAGAGTGGGGGACAGTTCTAAGACTGACCAGGAGGTGGCAGCATTGCCCCTTGGATGAGGGGCTCCCTTCGGCAGGACAGAGGCAAAGGACACTGCCTTTCTAGCTCTGGGAGGCAGTCACCAGGAGGCCTCCTCTAGGCCAGTCTCAGAGGGCCAGGATGCCAGCTGCCCCGCACACAGTAGGGATCTATAGCCATGTGTGGATCCAACATGGTTTTGTTTGTTTTTTTGTTTTTGAGACAGAGTTTTGGTCTTGTTGCCCAGGCTGGAGCATAGTGGTGTGATCATGGCTCACTGCAACCTCTGCCTCCTGGGTTCAAGTGATTCTCATGCCTCAGCCTCCTGAGTAGCTAGGACTACAGATGCCCACCACCACATCCGGCTAATTTTTGTATTTTTAGTAGAGACGGGGTTTCACCATGTTGACCAGGCTAGTCTCGAACTCCTGACCTCAAGTGATCCTCCTGCCTCTGCCTCCCAAAGTGCTGGGATTATAGGCGTGAGCCACCACACCCACTGCCACATGTTCTTATTCTAAGCTTTCTAGGGGCTTTGCATGGGAAAGGAAGGAAGGAAGAGTGGGAGAGAGGGAGGGAGGGAGAGAAGGGACTCAGGCCTCAACCTAGAACCCCTGCATCAGAATCTCTTGGATGGTTCCCGGGAATCCCCAGGTGATTCTGATGGAGGCAGGCACAATTATCCCTTGTGTGACTAATTTCCCAAGGCCTCGCCTTTCAATCACAGAACTGTTTTTATCCATTGTGAAAACCTAATGCAGACCCCAGCGCATGTCTCCTGCTCCCCCTCTGCGCACTCCAGTTGGGAGGCTGACCCAGGTATTTTAAGCATCCAGCCAGAGATGGCTGCTAGGTTGCAAAGACAAACAGTGCCCCCCTGGGCACAGCCCTATGCCCCCAGTGGGCACTCCCCTCTCTCCTTCTCATCCTGTCTTCAGCCTTGGCATGGGTGGCTGGCCTGACACAGCCTACCCCACCCCAGCGGTGGCGCCCCAGGCTGAGCTTCAACCCAACTCTTGGGTAAGCAGCAGGGAAGCTGAGGAGTATTTCAGTTAGCTCTGTCCCCTCTCAAACAGGCAGTATTTTCAGGAGTCTTTCGTGACATTGAGGCCTGTGGGGGACATCTTGATGTTGACTGGGGGCACACATCGGCAGGGCTACCCCCATGTGGAAAATCTTGGCCGGGTGGCGGGCTTTTGGTTTTAACAACAAGTGACTCAATTGTTGTCCCTTCTTCCTGCAGCCTCCCCAAGTCTGCCCACAGATGGCCCTGGGCAGAAAGTGACCAAAGAGAGTGAAGCCTGAGGGAGGAAAGCTCGGGTGCCCATGGTGCCCACTGGATGGCTGGTCTGGTTGGGACCCACTCTGGCGGGGCCAGCTCCTGGTGGTTCTCTGCACATCCATCCACTGTTTCCCATCCCCACTCTGCCAGAAAGTCCTTCCTCTCCTGACCCTGCCATCCAAACCCTATGTGTTTCAGGAAATCATTTTTCAGATGCTACCTGGGGGCTCCTGCAGCTCCTGTGCATTTTCTTGGAATCTCTCATAGAACCATGCATGATGACTGTTTCTGTATATACCACATCTCTGCATGGGAAGCAACTCAGGGATAGAGGGCACCCTGCTCCATCCCCATCCCAGCCCCTAGTGCAGGGGAAGAGAGCCGTGGATGTTAACTATTGTGAGTACATGACGGGAGGGAGAAGGTGGTGGCGCCTCAGGGTCGACAGGAAGGGACAGGAAGGTTTCATCATGGAGGCAGGAAGGGGGCCGGGCCCTGAAGGATGGATTTCATTTCTAGGTGAAAGTCACCAGCATGGTATCAGAGCGTCCTTCTTAAGTAGAGTCAGTGCTGCGCTATTTTGAGTGGAATGAAGGTGGTCTGTGGGTGGGAAAGGCCAGTCATCAGCCCCAGTCCATTTTGTGGGTGACCTGGTTGATCCCTAAGACAACTTCCTGGAGTGTGTGCATTGACCACAGATGGCAGGGCCTGGGCTTCTCTCCCGAACCCAGTTCACACCGAAAAAGGACATGAAGGACAAGGACCAAGAGAGGGCTGGAGGTAGAAATGCTCTCAGAGTGAACACAGGGTCCCACCCCAATCCTTGTGCCTGAAGCAGAGTTGCAGTGTGGCCGCTACTGGCACCAATACAGCAAAGCGACACCCTAAAATCAAAGCGGGAACAGCAGGAGATGGAGCCTGTGTCTTTGAGGACCTCAGAGGCAGAACTTCTGGCTGGGGCCTGAGGACTTTTGCACTCTCCTGAGCACCCTTGCCTTTTCTTGCCACCCCTAGGGAGATGTTATCTCCAGACTCTGGGGCTATTGCAAGCTGCTGCTCTTCCATGAAAAGCTTGGGGCCTTTGCTCAGTGAAGTCAGGATGTTTTGAGATTACAGGGAGGGTGGAGGAAACAGGAGGGCCCACAGGGTGGGTGAAAAACCTCATTCTCCGCCCTCTCAGCTCCACCCTGCATGCACTAGCAGCATTCTCAAGGCTTCCTTTTCAGTTTGCGTAAGACAAGGAAAGCCTGAACCAGGGATTCCCCTCTCAGCCACCCCAGCTGCAGCCCCTGAGGGTGGGTGTGCATGCAAGGGACAGGGCGGGGAGCCTCAAACTCATCTTCTGCCCCTCCACAGCTCATCTGGCCTTGCCTCTACTGCCTGGGGAAAATGGCACCTTGAGGACAGAGTGTGCCTTGCTTTCTCCTAGGAGAATGTTCTCTTTCTCTACTCGCTGATGGAGCTCTGGCTAAAAAAAGTATATTTCCCTGCCTTTTCTTTCTTCCTCCTTGAGGGCCTCTCTGTAGCCTTTATCAGGCCACACTGATGAGCTCAGAACAGAAAAGTTATGGCTATATGGGAGCAGGCTCCTCCCTCATAGCTCCTGGTCAGATCTGGACATCTGGGGCAGCCCCGGATCAGAGTCCCAGGCTGGCCCTGGACCAGACCCCTGTTCCTCTGTCCCAGGCTGGCCCACTGCCTCCATGAGTCACTAAGGTAACCAGGAGGGCAACCACAGGAGGAAAACAACCACCCTTATTGCCCCAGGCGGCAGTCCCAGCCCAGGGCAAAACTGGGGCATTACTTCAAGTCTACCAAAGTCAGGCCTGTGCCTGGAGCTGCAGGAGGTGGCTGCAAAGAGGCTGGGCGGGGCAGCAGGAAGTCTTGTGGAACTCGCGTGTGTTCTGACTTGCCATTTCTGATGTCAGCACCTTCAGATGCCCTTTCATGGGGTAGGAACTGGGAAGGGCAGAGGTAGTAAGATCTGAACAGAGCTGGGTGAATTCCCACGGAAGATGGAGCATCGAGCCATCAATGCCTTTTGGTAAACAAGTCGCAGCTCTTCCGTCTTGGCTCATCCTCACGGGCACATCCCAGTGGTGTTCCCTGCCCACCTCTGCACCCACATTTTAAGGTGTGTAATCTGCCTCCAGCACTGTCCTCCCCACCTCAGCGCCTTAGGATCTCTGGCTCTGACATTCAGTGCAATGTGCGCCGCCTGGTAGGTGCTCAGCGTTTTGAGTGAAAGAATAAATGTTTAGGTTTCCAACAGCACCCCGTGGTGCTGGGATCACAAAGTGGCTGCTAAACCCAGGTGGTGATTTGAGTGCTCAATGGGTGCTCCTCCGAAAGTAAGGGAAGTGACCCTGTGGAGCTGTGGCAGAGGTCGCATCCCCTGAGTTGCAGACCTTGCAGAGAAGCGCGGGGTGCTCCTGCCTGTGGGTGGGGTGAAGCACCGTGTATATCTGTATCTCTGCTTGGGGGCCTGTTTCGTCCCCTTGACTTGTGCCTCCTCAATAGCAAGCCCAAGTCTCATTTAAGCTTTGAATTCTAGCACAGAGCTGGGCCCATCCATTAGATGAAGTGTGTTTACAAGTCTGTTTCAGAGTCGGTGGTGCTCCTGCTGCTTCACCTGGGCTCAGGACACCAAATGCAAGATGCAGTTTCAGGATCTGGAATCCGCAGAGCCAGTGGGCTCCATAACCTGGGTCTGGGTGCCTTGGCTAGCATCGTTGGCTGTAAGGAAGCTGTTCTGGCAATTCTTGATGGCCGCTTCCCTAGCATCTCTTCGACAGGAGCCCTGAGAGAGGTCCTCTTCCTCCCTTTCCTTAACATCTGCCCTAGAGCTCGGCTGAGCTTCCCTGGGCCATCGCAGCCCTGGTAGGCCTTTAGCATACAGAGTCAATACTTGTAAGATGCTCTGATGAGTGGCAGGAAGGGAATATACATTGTGTTTTATAGAAGGCAAGAGAAATATCAGAGGGAAAAAGTAAGCTTGCTCTTCACATTTGACCCCACAGTGCCTGGAATGTGTGAGAGGGATCCTGCCCTTTCCTTCACCAAGCCACCTAGCAGAACCCATGCCATCCAGGGCATCTGCGAGAGAAACACCTCTCCCAGCCTCCCCTGAGCAGCCCACTGGATCTGTGGATTTCAGATCCTGAAACTGCATCTTGCACTCGGTGTCCTGAGCCCAGCTGAAGCGGCAGGAGCACCACCGACTCCAGAACAGACTTGTAAAGAAAGAAGGTATCTCCCAAGTCAGCCACAGAGGCTCATGGTTTCCTGCTCCATCTAGTCCTGGGTGTTTGCTTAAATGGGTGCTGGCTGACGCGACTGAAACCTCATGCATCCATCACACATTCGACCTCAACAAAGACATAGCCCCTCCTTTAAGGCCTGTGCTCCCTGTACATACACAGTGCCCTGCAGCACAGAGGAACCACACGAATGGCCTTCTTGGCTCAAGGAGTCAGGGTGTAGGGGCCTGCTGAGCATGAACCATGTCCAGAGAGTGGGGACCCTGAGAACTGTAACAGCCCATCGGACAGATGTGGGCAGGAGTGGGGACAAAATCACCTACAGTCTCAGACCCCAAATGAGGTGTGAATATGAAATCCATGAAAACATCATGTGGAGGCCAAAAGACTAACTTGATTCCCATCTCATCTCTCCAGGCCAGAAGCCTATTATCCAATCCTTGCTCTCATTGCAAGCCCCAGAAGTAACAGCAATTACAAAATAAAGAAAAATAAGAACTTGTCAGCTCCAATGTTGCGGTTTGAATGTGGTCTCTGGGGAATGATCAGACAGTGGAAGCAGCTGTGGGCAGGGACTCCTCATGCAGCGATGATTACTCACTAACCCAGGGCATGCATTCGAGGCAAACCCTGTGGGATTCAGGGCTTGTCCTGCATCTCACAGTTGAGTGGGCAAGAGCCAACTCTGCCCAAGTGAGGCTTTGTCCTGCACGTCATCTGTATGACCTTGCTCTAGGCTGCTCAGGGACGGTAAGATTTTTGTTCTTGAGGACTGGAGCAGGTGATGGCCCAAGTGCAATGAGTTCTGTGGACATCAATGCTCAAAATCAACACTAATGCACTACAGTCCCTCCCACTTGAGAGGTCCCTACCTGTCCTGCAACATCTCATCCACCTAGAATTGAATCCTGGGTCAGATCCGTACTCAGCCACTCATTTAAGTGCCACCAAGGGCTGACAGTGGTAATAGGCTTTCCCTACTACCTATAACAGCCCTATAAGGGGCATATGTTACTTTTATAGATGCAGAAATTAGAAGTCAGATTGCTTAAGTGACTTGCCCAAGACCACAAAGGTAACTGAGACACAGGTCTTTTCATTTCTAATGCAGTGTTTTGCCACCACACAAAGGCCACCTCCTTCTTTGAAACCTGGAATGGTGCCATTTGCCCTACGGAATCCCAGCATGGCAACTGGCCGGAAGAGGAGATGCAAGGTGCAATTATCATTCACTGTGTGTCAGGCTTGAAGCAAGCCTTCTCCTCCACCTGCCCTCTGTTGGTGAGTGTTAATCAGCCCTGCTCTTTGGGGTCCTACACCATGTTGGGGTCACCAACACTGTTGGTGAGTGTTAATCAGCCCTGCTCTTTGGGGTCCTACACCATGTTGGGGTCACCAACACTGTTGGTGAGTGTTAATCAGCCCTGCTCTTTGGGGTCCTAACGCTTGGACTCAGGGTCCAGAACTCTACCTCAGTCTACTTGTGGCATCCCAGACAAGATATTTCACCTCCATAGACCTCAATTTCCTTACCTGTAAAATGGGATTAGAATGCCATCCACCTCACAGAGTTTGTTTATGGATTCACTGAGTTAATTTGTGTGAAGCACTCAGAACAGGGATTGGCACTTAGTACATGCTTTATAAGTAAGTGTTTATTGTTGTTTAATATTACTTCCAAATAGGACAAACTAGTTGCCACATATCCAGGGCCCCTGGCCACATCCCCGTCCCAGAAAGCTCTACTGTGAGGTTCTTATGCACCTGAACTGGGCCTTCTAGGACGCAGCTTCCATAGCTGAGGGTCCAGCCAGCCTGGTTCCACTTTCTCCTCCCTCTGGACTCTGCTCTTATTCACCATCTGTTCTGGGAACGCTGGGACTGTCATCACAGCACAAAGGCGGCACAAAGCACAGATCAAGCACTCAGTGACTGGGCTGCCAGCAGCTTCTTGCTGCCTCAGATGCAGAAGGGACAAGTGCCTGGTTCTTGGCCTGGCCCAAGGGTGGAATGAAGTCTCTGGCATAGCTTGGCGTGTGTTCCAGGCTCACAGGAAGAACCAAACACTGGCCCCTCCCTCAACACTCTCACTGCTTGTTCTCCTTTCCTTCTTGATAGGATCCAGGTAGTCCCTTACTCCACCCAGCTGTTTAGCGAGCTGCCTCTACCTTTCATTTTTTTTTTTTTGTTTGCTTCTTGGACAGTGTTCTCTCCCAGAAGCAGAAAGTCCGACGATGGACATTGTGAGGTGGACTTCGTGTGATGGGGAAGGATTGCTTGTGAAGGGAAGACCATGAGACTCTTGGGGGCACGCACCCACTTTCCCACACAGCTAGCAGTGGTGGGAAGAGAAACCTGCTCTCAGTAGACTTCTCTAGAGAGGAGATTTCAATAGGCTTATGGAAAAATTGGCACAGAATTTATATTAGTTAAGGTATCCTAGCTATTGTACTATGCAAATTCTCAAATCCTGGTGGCTTCACCCATAGAAGTTTACTTCTTACTCCTGCAAAATACAATCTGGAAAGGAATTACTCAGGTACCCAGGCTGATGGAGGCACTGCCATATGCAACATGCAGCTTCCAAAATCAGCTGGAGTGTAGACATCCAGCCAGCAGATGAGGCAGAGAGGGTGTGGAGAGTCGGGAAGGCTTTTTTGGGTTAGTCCTGGGAGCAGTACATATCACTCCCACCTACATTCCGCTGGCCAGAACTCCACCACCAGCCTCCCCCATCATAAATGGGACTGGGAAATGTCACCCCTGCTGGAAAGCCCCTCCCAACACCACCTCCACATTGGACAGGGAACATGACTGTGGTAGAATCAACCAAATAGGAGTGCCCACTGAAGGGCATTCGAGAAGGAGGTTCTAGCACTGTGATCTCAGCTGCTCCTGAAATGAAAGAAGAGTGCAAGAAATCTGAAAAAGCCATCTTAATAAACAGAAGCAAATAAATGGACCAAGTGGTTACCCAGGAAACTCAGATGAGCTCAGTCTTAAAGAAAACATGTACGAAAGGTGGAAAGAGTGGCCATTGACCAAAAATAACATAAAAATAGAAAAGACTGACGTAGAGCTGCTGAAGAGTCCTGTTAAGAATGTTGAACCAAGATATCAGAAAAATGTTAACACGGGAGCCTTTTTAAACCTTTGTTTGAGTCAGAAGAACAAAGGAGTCTTACGTCTGTCCCTATGGTTGGATAGTGGGGTGTTCCTGAGTGACAGAAGAAACATTCCTGCCCATTTTTATTTTCCTCCCAACATTTTTGTCAAAGTGAATGATTTTAAGACCAAAAAGAGCAGGAGTTTTGAATAGAAGGCATTGAAATCTCCAAAGAATGAGGAGTGTACAAGACCAAAACTTATTCCTCAAATTAACTGAAATATTCTAGCCCAAATGAATTACATTCCAGAGTTCTAAAATAATTTTTAAGAAGAGATTAGTGTAGATGCAGGAGTTTAAGAGCATAAGCCCTGGAGCTAGACTACCTGAGTTTGAGTCTTGGCTCAAACACTTGCTAGCTGTGTGACCTTGGGAAAATTACCTAATCAATCTGTGCCTTAGTTTTTCTATCTGGTAAGTGGATAAAATAATATTACCTACTTCACAGGGTTGTTTAAGGATTTAAATAGGATGCTGTCTAAGCACCAGGCCTGACACCTATTCATTGTTCAGTAACTGTTAGTTCTTGTTGCTGCTGCTACCATGACATGACTGATCTTCTGTGAGTGATCTATACAACATCATGGCAACCACAAGAAAGTCTAGAAAACAGAGATGAACAAATGCATTCCAATTTTCAAATACAAGAAGTGAATTTTTCTCAATGCTGTCAATGCCAGGCAAAATTTCTGACTCTATGATTATTTAACATATTGTTATGTACCTACTGTGTGTC
Source organism: Symphalangus syndactylus (assembly GCF_028878055.3). NCBI lineage: Eukaryota > Metazoa > Chordata > Mammalia > Primates > Hylobatidae > Symphalangus > Symphalangus syndactylus. The sequence continues at coordinate 40,676,796 of NC_072434.2, read as the reverse complement.
GGGCTCTATGCTGGGCCCTGAGAATCAAGCACTGAACAAAATAAACAGAAATTCATGCCTTCTTCATGTAGTAGGTCTAGTAAAGGGAGGCATACTTTTTAAAAATAAGTAAATATATAACATGTTTATTGCTAATAGGTGGTACAGAGAAAAACGATGCAGGCCGGGAGGATGCATAATGTTAGAGTGAGAGGGTGACCATTTTAAAGAGAGAAGTCAGGTAAAGTCTTTGTGACAAGAAGACCTTTTAGTAAAATCTGAAGATGAGTGACTCTCTGGAGAAGGAACCACAAGTGCAAAGAGCCCAAGAGGGAAGTGTACCCAGTGTGTTGCCAGCACAGCAAGGAGGCCAGTGTGTCTCATGTGGAGAAACTAGTAGGGGGAAGGGGGGAAAATGGGGTCAGAGAGATAGCAGGAGGCCAGATCAGGCAGGGATTTGAAAGCCCTCGTAAGGACCAGCAAGGTTACCCAGAAGAGTGACATGCTCTGATTTACATTTTAACACATTTCCCTCTGTGTTGCAAATAGACTGAAGGGAGGCTATGGTGGAAGCAAACAGGCCTGTTTTAATAAACTGTGCAGTGATGATGGTTGGAACCAGGCTGGTAGCTATGGGCATGCAGAGACATGGTCTAACAAGCAGTCAGATTCTGGATAGAAGCAATTGAATTTTGCTAATAGATTGAATGAGGATATGAGAAAAAGAGAGGAGTCAAGGCTAATTCCAAGGATTTTGGCCTGATCAGCTGGAGTGATGACATGGCCATTAACTGAAATGAGATGGCTACAGGAGTGCAGACACAGGTTTAGGTGACAGGAAGAAATGAGGAGCTTGTTTTTGGATATGTTGTAGTTGAGATTTCTATTTGATATTCAAGAATAGAAATCTGGCAGGTGGTTGGATTCATGTGTCTGGAGATCAAGGAAGAGGCCAAGGTTGGAGAGGTACATCCATAAGAATGCTACAAGGGACTAAAGTAACTTACAAAAAGAGGAAGTCCAGGCCGGGCGCGGTGGCTCACGCCTGTAATCTCAGCACTTTGGGAGGCCGAGGCAGGTGGATCACGAGGTCAAGAGATCGAGACCATCCTGGCCAACATGGTGAAACCCCGTCTCTACTCAAAATACAAAAATTAGCTGGGAGTGGTGGCGTGTGCCTGTAGTCCCAACTACCTGGGAGGCTAAGGCAGAAGAATAGCTTGAACTCAGGAGGTGGAGATTGCAGTGAGCCGAAATCACACCACTGCACTCCAGCCTGGTGACAGAGTGAGACTCTGTCTCAAAAAAAAAAAAGAGGAAGTCCAAAGACGGAGCTCCCAGGTATTCCAATGTTAAGACATTGAGAACAGGAGGAGGAATGAGTACCCGGAAAGTGGCGATGACCAGGATTCGAGATTGGGTCACCAAGAACAGGTTTTGCCAGATGAAGCTCATTCTTTTATTTAGAAATTGCCCCAGACAATGCCATAGTTTGTCCAGATTTCAAAGTGGTATTTAAAAAAAAAAAGATTCTTCTGACATCCTTGAACATGATGGCAATATGGTGTCTTATGAAGCAGCTTTATTGGATTTATAAATGGCCTATTCCATCCTCTCTCTCCAAGGCCTGGACAAAAATTGGATCAAACAAGAGCATCATGGGAATGACACTCCAATTTGCAGATGCTGCAAAGCTAGGTAAGATAGAGATACATTGTCAAAACATGCAGGATCCCAAATAATTCTGGTGGATTAGATGAATAGTCAGAGCTAACAAAATGACACTTAACAAGAATGACTGCATTTTGGTACCATTTTGGTACCAATAACTGAATATCTAAATGTCAGATGAGGGAACCAGTGTTTGGCCACAGTAAATGAGAATGTGGCCCAGGAATTTATGTTGATAATAAGCTCCATATGAAGCAGAACTGTGATACGTTACCAAAATGTATAGCCTTCCCCAGCAACAAAAACATAAGAGTGTCATCTATAATAACTAAATATCTTACGGCACCTCTGTGCTGGTCAGTCCACACCTAGAATATTTTATTCCATTCTGGCATCATGCTTAAAAAGGGGAATGGACATACTGGGGTGCATACACAGGAGAAAAATCAGGACCTATGAAAACTGCTGCAACCTTCTGGTCCTCCTGCTTCCACCTCTTGCTTCTCCTACCAGTTCCCCACAGTGCTCCCAGTTTTCTTCCTTGGACGTAAATAGGATCATATCACTCACTTGTTTAAAATCTTCAGTGCTTTTTTCTTCACTGCCTAAGGAAGACTCTTCATGTTCTATCTTTTCCAGCCTCATTTCCCTCTACTCTCCTACTGGGTTCTATGCTCTGGTCACCCTGTTCTGCAGCTTACTACACTTGTTCTCATACCATGCTTTCATCTGTGGAGTTAGTACCTTCTGTGGGCTCTCAAAGCACCTAATTTTTCCCTTACCTTTTGTTGCCTTACCTCACCATGTATTCTGGCCTTTTTTCTTACCTATATCACAACTAGGCTGCAAGCTACTTGAAGGCAGGGACAGTAATACTTCTCTTTTTTTTTTTTTTTTTTTTTTTTTTTTTGCCTGTTTGGACAGATCTTGCCACAGAACATGTACTCAGTAAAGACTGGTTGAATTAATGAAGGAAGGAATGAAGGAAGAAATAAATAAATGAATCAGTGCTAGTTCCTCTTCCTGTTGGCTCATCTGCTATTTCCCATTCATCCTTCCAGGCACCCAGCTCAGACATCAGACATTCAGAATCCTTCCTGCTGCCGCATACTGCACCTTTCCCTGAACTTCCCACAGCACTTGGCATGTGGCTCCATAGAGCCCCTGGGGCATTGTACTTATTTGCCTACCTGGTTTTTCTGTCTCATTCATCTTTGTATGCCCTAGACCATGGCTGGCCATGTACCTGGTGTCATATCTTATGAGGAATGCCTAAGGCCACGGAAAATCTATAGCCCAGAGAAAGGGAAACACGATTCTTTAATTAGAAAGGAAAAAAGATGGTCCTTCAGCCTGGTGGTGCAGTGCTAGCTCGCATCTGTGAGAGATAGCAATGGACAGACTTAACAGGCTCTCCAACTCTGAGATTTTGTGGTTCCCAGCTCTGGAATTTAATTTGCTGTGTTACTTTACTGATAGTCTTGTTTCCAGGCTAAATAGCCCCAGAGAAAGGTGGGGAGGAAGTGTGGCCCCCTTTGCTGCAGGTGGATTGTGGCAGAGGATAAGGAAGATGGTCACCCTCTGAGGCAGCAGAGAGGTCAAGGGTGAATTTTCTAATCTCTCCGTACTTTATGGAGGGAAGGTATTCCTGACCATGGCATCCCATTGGGACTAGGAGAGGTACTCCTCACACCCTGTCCCAGAAGGCTCTTGGCCCTGGCTCTCTCCAAAGCCAATCTAATTCAGGGAGCCATGGCTGCTGTACCACAGACCTTTTTCCCCTTGCATTTGGAGTACAGAGATTCAACTTTCTGCCAATGCCACAATTAATTCTGGTTCAGGGAAGGTCTGAATTCTTGCAGAGATCTAGAAGGAGGTCATCAGCCTGGGCAGAAAATGGTCATAGGAAAGACTGAATGTCCCTACAGCCTTCAGCTGCATGGCCATTTTGCCCTGGGACACGGATAAAGAGAGGAGTAGGAGACCAGAGAGGAGCTATCTGAAGAACAACTCTGCCAGCATTCTGCAGGCAGGACAACAGCTTTCCAGGAAATCTGTGGTCACCATAGCAAGATCCTGACCTGGCATCAGCTTTCAGGATGTTGATGCAGGTTCAGAGGATGCTGTACCTTGTCCCTGAATACCTGGTTTCCTAGAAAGTACATGCAGAAGACAGCTCTGTCTGCATAGAACCTGCTTGGGTGTGTTCAGGTATCTACGGGTTGGAACTCTGAAAGCAGGTCAAGAACCAGGCTGGCCAACAGGAGGCATTTCTAGGATTGTTTTCTAAGAACAGGCATGATAAAATAACCACATTCAAGTTTTCTGTTTCATTCCCCTTATAAAGGGGAAAAAGTTTGTAAGTGCTGCTCTGACCTTTACAACCATTCAAGAAGACACTTGACACGGTTTCAGTTTCGATGTCACTCTGAAATGCTCCCCTTGCTTGATTCTCCCTACCTGTTTTTCTAACACCCTATCCCTCCCACTGCACTTTCTCCTCAATCTCACTACCAGAATTTCAGAAAGCAATTCAATTCGCAATAAACCAGTAAGAGCCTTAAGCTTTGTTTCTGAGTGACTTTGGTGCCCTACTGGTCCATACAACTTGTGGCAGTAACTTGCTTCTAGCCTGTTGAGCTCAGCAGCAGACCATGATTCACTCGGACAAGGACTGGCCCGACCCACAGTGGACACTGGGCTGGAGCTGGCGTGTGTGAAGGCAGAGAATGCCACCCTCCCACCACTTCAAGGATGCAGCTATTCTAGGGATAAACCCAGATCTGATGGGCTGTGTTTTGGAAAGCAGTTGATAACAGTGTTGTCATAGAAAACACCTACCTGGGGAGTTCCTTGGACCTTTACAAACAACATCTGTTTACTTAGCACAGTGCCTGTCACACAGGAGCCATTCAATGAATATTTGGTGGATATCTGTCGAATTGTTCTATGGACAAGAATTTAATGAACACCCAGAATTAGTTTTAGGCATCCACGCAGAAATAAAAAGGAAGAGTGGCAAGTCCTATCTTCAATGATTCTACAACTCATTGATGAAAAGACTTACACATTGGAAGGGTAAAATCCCACCATGTGGCAGTCTGTGACCAGGGCACACCTGTGTACTGCAGTCCTGCCAGACTTGAGGGCTTAGAAAAGCTCTGCTTTGCTCAGCTTTTCACACTGACTAGGGTCCTACCCAAGGTGCCTGTGGACCATCTGTGAGAACCTATGTAGGAGTGATGACTTTGCCTTGTGAAAGGAGATGGCCACACATCTATCCCTCTAAATGTTAAAGTTCTCCTTGCTCTAATTTGGTTAAAAGCATTTCGTAAGTATTGAAGTTGGTGTCACATAGAAGGATTATAGAGGACACGTTAGTAATGCTCGTCATGTAATGCTCATAAATTTGGCAATGAACATGATGATAGTAATGGGATTGGAATCGCTGTGATGAGGGTTTCTGCTGCTTTGCTAATGAGGAAATCAGTAAGGAATGAAGCTTCCAAAGGTCACACACACACACACACAAACACACACACACATTTTCTTCATCCACTCACCAGTTGATATATACTTAGGTTGATTCCATATCTTTGCAAGTGTGAATTGTGCTGTTATAAACATACATGTGCAGGTGTCTTTTTGATATAATGACTTCTCTTCCTTTAGGTAGATACTCAGCAGCAGGATTGCTGGATTGAATGGCAGATCTACTTTTAGTTCTTTGAGAAATCTCTGTACTGTTTCCTATAGAGGTTGTAGTAATTTACGTTGCCATCAGTGGTGTATAAGCGTTCCCTTTTCACCACATCTGTACTAACATCTATTGCTTTTGTGACTTTTTAGTAATAGTTATTCTGATTGGGATAAGGCGGTATCTCATCATAGTTTTAATTTGCATTTCCCTGATGATTAGGAATATCAAGCATTTTTTCATGTTATTTGGCCATTTTTATATCTTCTTTTGAAAAATGTTTGTTCATGTCATTTGCCCACTTTTCAATGGGATTTTTTTTTCCTTTGCTGAGTTGTTTGAGTTCCTTGTGGATTCTGGATATTAGTCCTTTGTCAGATGTAGAGTTTGCCAATATTTTCTCCCATCCTATAGGTTATCTATTTACTCTGTTGATTATTTATTTTGGTGTGCAAAAGCTTTTTAGTTTAATTACGTTCCATTTATTTATTTTTGTGTTTATTTTGTTGCATTTGCTTTTGGGGTCTTAGTCATAAATTCTTTGCATAGGCCAACGTCCGGAGAGGTTTTCCTAGATATCCTTCTAGAATTTTTATGGTTTCAGGTCTTAAATTTAATTTATGTCTTTTAATTCAGCTTGAGTTAATTTTTATATATGGTTAGAGATAGGGATCTAGTTTCCTTCTTCTGTATATGGTAATTCAATTTTCCCAGCACCATTTATTGAACAGTGTGTGTTTTTGTCTGTCTTGTTGATCTTTGTCAAATATCAGTTGGTTGTCTAAGTATTTGGCTTTATTTCTAGGTTCTCTATTCTATTCCATTGGTCTATGTGTCTACTTTTATTGCAGTACCATGCTGTTTTGGTTACTATAGCCTTGTAATAAAATTTGAAGTTGGGTAATATGATGCCTTCAGATTGGTTCTTTTTATCTAGGATTTCTTTGGCGATTCCAGCTCTTTTTTGATTCCATATACATTTTAGGATTGCTTTTTCTAATTATGTGAAAAATGATATTGGTAATTTGATAAGGAATTACATTAAATCTGTAGATTGCTTTGGGCAGTATGGTCATTTTCATAATATTGATTGTTTCAATTCATGAGCATGAGATGTTTTTCCATTTATTTGTGTCATTTATGATTTCCTTCCTTCCTTCCTTCCTTCCTTCCTTCCTTCCTTCCTTCCTTCCTTCCTTTCTTTTTCTTTCTTTTACTTTCTTTTTTTTTTGACATGGTTTCACTCTGTCACCCAGGCTAGAGTGCAGTGATGCGATCTCGGCTCACTGCAAGCTCTGCCTCTAGGGTTCAAGCGATTCTTGTGCCTCAGCCTCCCAAGTAGCTGGGATTATAGGCACACACCACCACACCTGGCTAATTTTTGTATTATTAGTAGAGACAGAGTTTTGCCATGTTGGCCAGGCCGGTCTTGAACTCCTGACTTCAAGTGATTCGACTGCCTTGGCCTCCCAAAGTGCTGGGATTACAGGCGTGAGCCACCACGCCTGGCCATTTATGATTTCTTTCATCAGTATTTGGTAGTTCTCCTTGTAGAGGTCTTTCACCTCCTTGGTTAAGTATGTTTCTAAGGTGTTTTTGTTTTGTTTTGTTTTGTTTTGTTTGTAACTATTGTAAGTGGGATTGAGTTCTTAATTTTATTCTCAACTTGGTCTTTAATGGTGTATATGAGTGTCACTGATTTGCATACTTCGATTTTGTAACCTGAGATTTTACTGAATTCATCTATCAAATTGAGGAGTCTTTTGAAAGAGTCTTCAGGGTTTTCTAGGTATAAGACCATATCATTGGCAAACAGAGATAGTTTGACTTCCTTTTTCCCAATTTAGATGCTCCCCCACGCCCTGCCTCTCTCTTTTTTTCTCTTGCCTAATTGCTCTGGCTAGGACTTCCTTCCTTGTCCATCTTTCCTATGTACAGGTGAGGTCCTTGTGGAGACAGGCCTTCTACAAGAGGTTTCTTCTCATGTTTTTCCACACCTTGCTTCCCTTCACCAGACTTCTGCAACAGAAATGGAGGAAATGGAGGTTATCTTGGCCTGTAAATTCTCTGGCCCAGTTGGACTCTACCAATATGCCCTGTTGCCCTTCTGTTTATAGACTCCATGTGGTGAGGGACACATCCTCTCTGGTTTTCTGGTCTAACTCCTGCACCCGGCACAGCACAGGCATACTGTAGGTCTTCAATAACTGTATGCTGAATTAATTAATACATAATCTAGTCTTCAGAGAGTCCCACTTCTACCAAACCAGCAGAATGCCTCTTGCCTAATTCCACAGGTCTAAAACCATGGGGTGCAGATGTCCTCTCCTGAATCCCTTCCCCTGTCTTCTACCTCCTTCCCAGTCCATAAAGAATTCTAGTCTAATACCCCTTCCAGAGCAAATCTCTGCTAAAGGTGGAATTTGCTTTGAGGTCACAAGGAAAAATTTCAATATCAGCTGAAAATAAGCCCCCAATGTCCTTTGTGCTTTCAATTTTTGGCCTTTTGGACTTGTTGATCATTTTTAGGCACAGAAATCTATTATTTCATCTCTTTCCAAGTTGGTAATTTTCAGGTGAATTGGTTGTATGTTTCAGGGAATGGGGGAAACCTGGGCAGAGATCATTTTAAAGTAGTCTTTGGCACTTCCTTGATTTTCAAATGTCTTTGATTTCTCAGCTGATAGAATTGAAGTCTTCTCCCCAAGTATCGTTAGGCTTAACCCCAGCTTCCAACATGTCAAGTGGCTGTGGGAAGGAGCTGAGGCATGAGGGCAGGCGCAGACATTCTGCCTAGTGGACACAGGCTGGAGCATGCCTGTCCCAGGGATCCCTGCAGCCCATAGCCCGCTGTGCCTGTCACCCAACCTCACCCAACCACATTCTTCCTGCATCGCAGTCGCCTGCAAGACAATACCTCCACTGCTGGCCTCTTGCTTCTCTGACGCACAAAGAATGTCTGGCTCGATAAACATTCACCCAGTGATTATAGGATTAACTGCAACCTGTAGCAAAGGGAAGCTTTTAAACAAAGGTTTTGCTTTGTTGCTTTGGAAGGGAAAATTAAAAATATAAAGCCAACAAGCATATTATTTGTTAATGGGTATTTTAGGTTTTGAGTTCCAGAATTCAGTTATCAGTGAGAATTTCCTCTTGCAAGGACGTAATCAAGTTCAGGCTGTTGTGCTCCTATCTCTCCTCTCCACAGGCTGCACCTTTAATTGCAGTTTCCATGACAGTGAGATTGTTGCAAGAAAGCGAGAAAGATTGTGCATGTACTAGGAAAATGTTTATGAAAATTCACATCTAGAAAGAAAGAAGGAATGGTGGAAGAGAAGTGATTTTATGTTCTTGAGTATCTATTATGTGCCAGGCACGAAGCTAGGTGTTTAACATATATATGGTGTTAAATGTGTGTGTGTGTATAAAACTTCTTTTATTGTGAACTATATAACTCACCTACCAAAGAGTACACAATGTCCAGCTCAGTGATTTATCACAAAGCAAACACCCAGGTAAAATCAAGAACTAGACATTGCCAGAATCCCAGAAGTGGCCCTTTTGATGCCTTTCAATTATTATCTCTTCCTTTCCCTTCAAAGGAAAAAACTACCCTGACTTTTGTGGAAATCACTTGTTTGCTTTTCATTGTAGTTTTACCACCTATGCGTTAATCCTAAACACTATAGTTTAATCATTATAATTTGTCTTTTTTTTTTGAGACGGAATCTCATTCTGTCACCCAGGCTGGAGTGCAATGGCGTGATCTCAGCTCACTGCAACCTCCGCCTCCTGGGCTCAAGCAATTCTCATGCCTCAGCCTTCCAAGTAGCCGGGATTACAGGCATGTGCCACTAAGCCCGACTAATTTTTGTATTTTCAGTAGAGACGGGGTTTCACCATGTTGGTCAGGCTGGTCTCAAACTTCTGACCTCAGGTGATCCTCCTGCCTTAGCCTCTCAAAGTTCTGGGATTCAGAGGTTGCAGTGAGCCACCATGCCCAGACTAATTGGTTTAATATCCAGTAGAGCAAGTCCTCCCAGTTTTTTTTTTTTTTTTTTTTTGAGACGGAGCCTCGCTCTGTCACCCAGGCTGGAGTGCAGTGGCTCTATCTCGGCTCACTGCAAGCTCCGCCTCCCAGGTTCACACCATTCTCCTGCCTCAGCCTCCCAAGTAGCTGGGACTACAGGCGCCCGCCACCATGCCTGGCTAATTTTTTGTATTTTTAGTAGAGACGGGGTTTCACCGTGTTAGCCAGGATGGTCTTGATCTCCTGACCTCGTGATCCACCCGCCTCGGCCTCCCAAAGTGCTGAGATTACAGACATGAGCCATGGCTCCCAGTTTGTTTTTATTCCAGAATGTCTTGGTTGTGTTTATCCCTTTGCATTTCCATAAAAACTTTAGAATCAGCTCATCAATTTCCACAAAAGAAAAACTGTTATTTTCTTTTTTTTGGTTGTGGCAGGGAGACTGCATTGAATCTGTAGATCAATTTTGGGGAAAAATGATGTTTTCACATTTTTTAATTCTAATTTCCATCATGATTTCTTTGAAGTTTCAAGCATATGAGGATTTTTTAGTTATCTCTTTGTCACTTTTTCCCCGGAGAAATACTTGGAATTACTTCAATATTTTGCAGTTTATTGAGACTTACATTATGACCTACCATATGGTAAATTTCTGTGAATTTTCCATGTGTGCTTGGAAAAAAATTATAGCCTGCAATTATAGTGTGCATGTCTTGTAAGTATTCTTTAGGTCAAGTGTATTTGATTGTGTTGTTCAAATCTATATGATTAATAATTTTTGTCTGCTAGTTATACCATTTGCTGTGACAAGTATGTTAAAAGTCTACCATTTGTGATAGTGCATTTGTTTTTCTGTTTTCTTTTGTATATTTTGAGGCTATGTTAGCAGTATGTAGAAAATTAGAATTATATTTTCCAGGTGAATTCAACTTTATCATAATGAAGTAGGTCTCTCTTATCCCCAACAGTGCCTTTTTATTGTACATATTTAAGGTTTATACCATGCTGTTTTGATATACATGTACATAGTGAAATGATTACTTATAGTTAAGCAAATTAATCTATCACCATATATGTATATACGTATACATGTGTATATATACATATATGTATACGTATATACATATACATACACATATATTACACACACATATGTATGTTTATACACAGATGAAGTTTGATATATACAGATGAATTTTGATTACACATGTATATGCATATGTGTATACATATACACACGTATATGCATATACACACATATACACACATATGTATGTTTATATACAAATGAATTTTGATTATTTCACTTTTCCCATTTATTAACTTGGAAGTTACCTGTTTTTACTAATTTTACTAATTACTAGTTTTTACTAATTCTTTTAGATGTTAATTTCATTGATTTCCTCTCCCAATCATTGTTATTGTGAATTTTGATTCTCTGTACATTTTAAACTCCCCGTACTTTGTACTACTGTTTTGTATGGTTGATATTTATTTAGACTCAACCACATATTTATTCTTTACTTGCTTTTCATTCTTCCCTTGATCTCCAACTTGCTAACTGAAATACTTTTTTGTTTTGTCTGAAGAACTTTTTAATGTTTTCTTCAGTTATGAGTCTGCTGGTGACAATTTCCTTGGTTTTTGTTTTAATGCAGTTTTTATTACAAATTCTTGATTGGGTCCTGTGGCTTATGCCTATAATCCTACACTTTGGGAGGCTGAGGCAGGAGGATTGCTTGAGCCCAGGAGTTTGAGACCAGCCTGAGCAATATAGTGTGACCCCATCCAGTACAAAAATACAAAAATTAGCCAGGTGTTTTGGTGTGCACCTATAGTCCCAGACACTTGGGAGGCTGAGGTGACCCAGGAGGCAGAGGTTGCAGTGAGCCGAGATTGTGCCACTGCATTCCAGCCTGGGCAACAGAGAGACACCCTGTCTCAAAACAAAATGAAACCAAATAACTTAAAAAAATCTTCATTCTTGATAGATTTTTAAATTCTGATCATAACATTTTAGATGGGCAGCTATTTTATTTCAGCGTTTTAAAGATGTAATTTCACTGCCTCTTGGCTTCCACTGTTGAGAAGTCAGCTTTAAGTCTTACTGTTGCTCTTTTGAGAGTAATCTGTCCTTTTTTCTCTAGTTGTATTTGAGTTTGAAAATTTCTCAGCCACTACTTCTTCAGATATTGCTTCCATTATTTCCTCCTTTTATTTGCCTGCTGATACTCTAACTACACATATACTAGATCTTCCCACTATATCTTCTATACCTCTTACCATCTCTTGTAGACTTTCCATCCTTTTCCTCTTCATGCTTTACTCTATGATTGTCTTCTGATCTATCTTCCACTTCACAAATTTTCTCTTCAGTTGGGTCTCAACAATTGCTAAAGTTATTCACTGAGTTCTTAATTTTGACTACTATATTTTTTTAATTCTAGAACTTCTTTTTGTTTCTTTTATATAGTTTCTAGTTTGCTAAGTCCTTAATCATTTATTTTCTTGAAAAAATAACAGCACATGTTATATATCTTCTGTTCACCTCTATGGATATATCTTCACTCTCTCCACTCTGCTGTCTCTCCAGGAACCCGATCTGCATGGACTGTATCAATTAACTTTCTTGTCCTCTGGCTTCTAGCTGTGTTTGGCTAAAGCAAAGTACCAGTAGGACCACAGGGAAGGAGGAGAGTGAGATTCGGTACTGATTTACCTGATCTCTTCCTGTGAGGTCACTGTGGGCTGGCCACATTCCCTGACCATAGACTCTCTGTCTCTAGATGCTGGTAGTTCCTCCCTGCCTGTAACTCTTCAAGCCTACAGGTGGTAAAGCCTCCTCATTGTTAATAGTCCCAGAGTATTGGACCCCATCTCTCCCCATCAGTACCCATACTTTTGAAAATTATTCCTTTATTAAGGAATAATATCCCTCATATTATCATAGTTTGATGGTTCCATCTGTGTCTGGTTGGAAGCCTGACTGGCACAACATGTTTATATTATCTTTTTGGTTATTTAAATAATCAGACTGTACGTGGATCTGTAAGACTTCATGTGGATCCATTTCTACTGTCCTTGTTTCTGCTATTTTATTAGTCATATTTTCCTGTTTCATATGGCTAATTTTTATTTTTTTAATTTTTTATGTATTTACTTTTTTTGAGATGGGGTTATGAGAATGGCTAATTTTTGTATTTTTGGTGGAGATGGGGTGTTGCCATGTTGTCCAGGCTGGTCTCAAACTCCTAACCTCAAGTGATTCACCCACCTTGGCCTCCCAAAAATGCTGGGATTACAGGCATGAGCCACTGTACCTGCCCTCATGTGGCTATATTTAAATTATGTGCTAATAATTGTATGTGCAAAATTGCTTATAGAAATGTATTCTTCATTGAGAAAGGACTTACATTTGCTTTTGCCAGGCAGTTGGGATTATTGTCAACTGAAGTGTCTAGGAAGCCTTATGTAGTTCAAGTTCATTCTTCTTCAGTATCTCGACTTGAAATGGGGAGATTTACCAGCAACTCTCCTCACCTTGGCAGGCCCTAGAATATAATCCTTTCCCTTAATTTAGCCTCTTACCCTTTCTCCAACCCCTCATGAATTGCCAAATGCTCCCAGGATAGAGCAGCCTTATCGTCCAATTTACTTTTTTAAGGCTCCAAATTGATTCAGTAATTATTCTCTCTCTTGTTGGTTCTCATTTTTAAAAAAAAAGAAAAAAAAGTTTCTGGTTATCTTCAACAGGAAAATTGCTCTGAATTAATTTTCCTTCTTCAAACTTGGCTAGTCTAACTAATTTATCTAGGCTGATGCATCTAGAATAGCTCAGATAAGCCTCGCTCTAAATCCTGTACTCTTTTGTTTAACACTAAACCGTCTTTAGCCTCAACTGAAAAAACTGATTGTTTAAAATTGAACCAGAATTTTGCACTGCTAGCTACAAAAGTCAAAATAATTTAATATGCAAATGTGAGTCTCTTAAGGATGTTCTCCATATCTCATTTGCTTTTATATCCTTAGAACTTAGCATAGTATGTATTCAGACAGTATTTGTTAAGCAAAAGAAAGAATAAATAAAAGGATGAAATACATAAAATTCAAATGAAGATAGTTTCTATATGGATTATATTTCTCAACCTAAAATAATCCTCTTCTGGTATATCAGGTGTCTTCCTTGTTCAATTTTCCTTTTCAAGATAAAATTTTTAAATGGTATAAGTGGAACGCATCTATAAATTCTGGGCTTCCATTCTCTGCTCCCCATCCCAAATATTACAAGAGATTATCAAGATCAAGACTAGCCTAGTTTCTTTCTAGGAGTCCCCAGGACTGGGGAAGACTATCGGATGGTGGTCCAGTGCCAAATACTAGAAGGATATATTCCTGTCAATCCAGCTTCAACATGCCTCAAACTGGACTCAGCATCATCTCCTTTTCCCTTACTAATTTATTCTCCTTCTCTGTGTTTACTACCATATTTGGTGTCATTGCATCATCCTCCCCCTTGCCTGTACCAGAATCCTAGGGGTTATCTCTTATTGCATCCTATCCAAATCACCAAGCTTGGTGAGTCAGTGTCTACATATTGCTCACATTTGCCCCACCCTGGACATCTCTACTGTGACTGCTCTAATTCTCATCACCATTCACCTGGAGGTCAGCATTGGCCTTTTTTTTTTTTTTTTTTTTTTTGAGACAGAGTCTCGCTCTGTTGCCCAGGCTGGAGTGCAGTGGCGCAATCTTGGCTCACTGCAAGCTCCGCCTCCCGGGTTCATGCCATTCTCCTGCCTCAGCCTCTCCGAGTAGCTGGGACTACAGGTACCCGCCACCATGCCCGGCTAATTTTTTTTTGTATTTTTAGTAGAGACGGGGTTTCACCATGGTCTTGATCTCCTGACCTCGTGATCCGCCCGCCTCGGCCTCCCAAAGTGCTGGGATTACAAGCGTGAGCCACCACGCCCGGCCTGGCCTTTTTAACTGGTCTCACCTTTATCCTCTCTGGACCATCCCCACAGAGAGATCAAACATTGACACAACATTGCCTAAAGCCCTTTGGTGCTTTCCTATCGTCCACAGACAGTCTAAGCTCCTTGCCATAGTTGGTAAACTCTCCATAATCTGGCCCTTACCTATCTCTCAAGCCTCCTTTTCCACTGTTCACCTTTGTGATGTCCATGGTCGAAAACTGCCAAACATATTACATACACTTCCAAGTATTCCTGCTGTTCCTTCTGCATGAATTTCTCTTCCCTTACTTCTCCCCCTATGTAAAACTTTACTTATTCTTCAAGAATCACCTTCTGCCTCTTGAGTCTAGTCCAAGTGGCCCTTCCACGTGCTCCTATGGCAAAGTGTCATCAAAACACATAATTAGCCTGTAATCCCAGCACTTTGGGATGCCAAGGCAGGCAGATCACTTGAGGTCAGGAGTTCAAGACCAGCCTGATCAACATGGTCTCTACAAAAAATACAAAAATTAGCCATATGTGGTGGTGCATGCCCGTAATCCCAGCTATTTGGGAGACTGCAGCAGGAGAATAGCTTGAACCCAGGAGGTGGAGGTTGCAGTGAGCCAAGATCTTGCCACTGCACTCCAGCCTAGATGACAGAGCAAGGCTCCGTCTAAAACAAACAAACAAACAAAACAAGACCACCCCACATAATCAGTTTTTTTATGACTGTCACCCTCACCTATCTGTAAGAAACTTGAAGCACTCCAGCTTAATGGTAGCATTTAATAGGCCCTTAGTAACAGTTTGAAAAACTAAATTGAATAATAATAATTAAGATTAATCAAAATTAGAATTTATATTGTCTAGGTGTCTTAATCATTTCAATGGGTGGGGTTTATTTTGTTGTTCCTTGAGTGTATTTTTCTCTTAATTTTAAATAATATCTATAACTATGAATATTATATTTTAAAGATCCATTATATTTTCTAGCTTATAAATGGGTGATTATCATATTATTTTCAAAGCTGACTTTTTTTTTTTTAAACACAGCAAGATGGGCATGTTGATACTGAGCTCTCATTTTCTCATTTTGGGGCCCTCACATATTTTGACATTTTTTTCATCTTCTCCATCAAAAGAGACTCAGTGTTCTGTAGGATGGTGCTCCATTTGTTAATATATTATTGTTATTAATATGTTACCTTCCTTCCTAGTGGGATTGGAATGTACATCGTTTTATGCCTTTATTCATTCCTCACCCTAACCAATTCCTTATATTTACGTCATGGAACCATCTCCCTGGTACCTCAGAGTAAAACTCTTCTCTCAGCAGAAATGATAAGTTCCCTAGTTGGTTATTTCAGTTGTTGGAGCAGTAGCTAGTGAGGGTCTCTTCCCCCTGCGATTAATCCTGACAATCGCTATCAACTTTCTCACCTTTGATCTAAAAACCCCAGCTTCCGTTAGCTTTATAACAATAATGGTGATGCCTATTGCCAGTGATTTGAAGAAGTGACCCAGGGAAGAAGGGAGTGAATGCTTTTTACAAACGACTGGGTCTCCATTTGGTTTTATTGCTTATTCTCTTAACCCCCAAAAGGCAAAAGAAAAGTTCATTAGTTCAGTGTCTGACAGCTCAGAAATGAGTAACCCAACACATTTGTGTCCCCTCCATTGATTTAACCCTCATGGTAAGTTGAATTTTCAAATAATGTCCACAGCTATATTTCTAGTCTCACATGTTGTTCTGGAAACTTGCCACCTCCACCTGCAATAAGAAATGAAGTCCATCTCCCCTTTACCTTGTGACTGCTTCGATGGGTATAATGTCATGGAAATAATACCGAATAACTTCTAAAGTTAGATTATAAAAGGCAACCTGGCCAGGCATGGTGGCTCATGCCTGTAATCCCAGCACTTTGGGAGGCCAAGGCAGGCAGATCACTTGAGCTCAGGAGTTGGAGACCAGCCTGGGCAACATGGCAAAACCCTGTCTCTACTAAACATACAAAAATTAGCTGGGCGTGGCCAGGCGTGGTGACTCACGCCTGTAATCCCAGCACTTTGGGAGGCTGAGGAGGGCAGATCACAAGGTCGGGAGATCGAGACCATCCTGGCTAACATGGTGAAACCCCGTCTCTACTAAAAATACAAAAAATTAGCTGGGTGCAGTGGTAGGCGCCTGTAGTCCCAGCAACTAAGGAGGCTGAGGCAGGAGAATAGTGTGAACCCAGGAGGCTGGGCTTGCAGTGATCCGAGATGTCGCCACTGCACTCTAGCCTGGGTGACAGAGCGAGACTCCATCTCAAAAAAAAAAAAAAAAAAATTAGCTGGGCATGGTGGCACATGCCTGTAATCCTAGCCACTTGGGTGGGAGGCTGAGGTGGGAGGATTGCTTGAGCCCAGGAGGCAGAGGTTGCATTGAGCCAAGATTGTACCACTGCACTCCAGCCTGGATAATACAGTGAAAATGTGTGGGGCGGTGGGGGGCGGGGGGTGGGGGAAGGCAACCCACACTTTGGGAACACTGAGCTGCTCTTTATGATATCCAATTACCCTGAAGTTGCATGTTGGAAAGGCCATATGGAGATATCATGTAGAGGGAGAGAGAGGCCCAATGAACCCCAGCTATTTTAGCTCATTTTTGCATCTTCCCAGTGAACTGACAGACAAAGCCTGGGAGCTGGAAACTTCTGAAGCCTCATTCACTTGCATGTCTGTCATGAAGCTTCAGGGCAGTGCCAGCTGATGCCAGGTGAGCAAAGATGAGCTATTTTCCCTATACCCTGCCAAAACTGCAGATTTGTGGGTGAAACAAATGCTGTTTTAAGCCACTACATTTTTGGAGGGGTTTCTTATGCAGGAATATATAGTGAGAACACCCCTAATGACCTGAGCTCAAACCAGAAGTATTATTTAATCCCTTTTCTGTAAAAAAGTAGAAATTTAGGTTCTTGATGTGCTCTTTTATGGCAGACAGAAATGACAAGTCAGAGGGTTTTAAACTCTTTGTTTCCAGGCTACTGGGTGAATATAACACAGGAGATATTTCTTCAGGGCCTCTGGGAAGCTAGAGAAAGAAAGAATAATTAAAGTGGTCCAGAAGGAAGAGAAGCATGTGACAGGCTATGCCTGGTACCTCCAGACCAGAGGGTAAGGGATGATCGTTCCTTTCTTGTACATGTGTATCACGTTCCTGATTTTCCAAAAACAGTATTCACCACCCCCACAGAAGAATGCGAAAGTCCTGCTTTTCAGAGTGCATGATTCTTTCCACAGAGAAAGAAGATTCCCCCCTCCCTTCCTCTCCTCTCCTTGCTACTTGCTATATTTCTAGGGCTCGTGCCTCCATGATTAGAAGACAGGTGGGTGACTGTCCATGGTGCTGCCCTCTGCTTACTGCACCAGACCATGTTTTGTTCCTTCACAGGAACCCACATCCACAGGCTCTGTGATTTACAGAGACAAACGCATTCTAGATGCCTACATGATCTAGAATGTGTCACTAGGTCTTGTACATTTGTTGCAGATGGGATATAAAGAATGTCTAAAAGAGAAGACCACCCTTTGTTCTTTTCTTTACTGCAGTACCTTACCTTTCCTCCTCTATCTCTTTCCTTCACCCCATGCCCTCTCCCTGCAGGCGTCTTTTATTGCTGTGCCAGATCGTAAGTGGAGGTAGAAAGTGGATGGCAGTGGCAGGGTCCTGAGTGTCCGGAGGATAGGACTATGCTTCACAGTTATCCAGGTGGCAGCTGTGGTGAGGGCTGACAGAGATGCTCCATCTGAAGCCAGACCTGCGTACCAATCAAGCCTCTGGTGTTTGATTGCTGTGTGAGTGAAGCAGTCACTGAGTCACATTTTTTCTCATCTGTAGACAGATAGGCAGAGCAATGTGATGAGGATTAAGTGGGGTGCTGTATTAGAATCTTGTAAACTACAAAACATTCAGCTAATGAAGGGTTACTTCCTTCTATGGGGGCCCCAAACAGAGAATAAAAAGTGGTAAAAGGATGAGTCCAAGAACTACTGAAGGCTGCAGCAATGATGGGACCGAGGGAGGAGAGAAGTCCCCAGAGGCAGAGGAAATCTGGACCAGAGTCCCAGCCAGCTGGGTCTCATGGAGCTAACCCAGCAGAGAGAGAAAGAGGCTCACCTGGAGTTGGGCGGATGCCCAAATGAAGGCGGCAGGCAAGGCTCAGAGCTGAAAGGGAAGGAACAATTGTAATAATAGCAGCCATGTGCCAAGCCCTGGCCAAATGCCAGCCACTGTGCAAGGCTTACTTGCTCATTTAATTCTCACAACTCTGAGGCACGTGTTACTATCCTCATTTTACACAGTGGAGAATGAGGTTCTGACAGGCCCAAGAAATTTCTAAAAATCTCATGGCCAGAAAATGGCGAAATCTGGATTCAAATCTAGGGTTTTCTTTTTTATTATTATTGTTATTTATTTATTTATTTATTTTTGAGATGGAGTCATGTTCTGTCACCCAGGCTGGAGTGCAATGGCGCGATCTCGGGTCACTGCAACCTCCACCTCCCAGGTTCAAGCAATTCTCGTGCCTCAGCCTCCCAAGTAGTTGGAATTATGGGTGCCTGCCACCATGCCCAATTAATTTATTTTCAGTAGAGTTGGGGTTTTGCCTTGTTGATCAGGCTGGTCTTGAACTCCTGACCTCAGGTGATCCACCCGCCTCAGCCTCCCAATGTGCTGGGATTATAGGCATGAGCCACTGCACCCGGCCCAAATCTAGAGTTTTCTTACAACTAACTGAGCCAAAGTTAGCAAGCTTGAGATAAGATTTTTGGTTTTGTTTTGTTTGGGTTTTTTTCATGATTTCTTTTTAAGACAGAGTTTCACTCTTGTCGCCCAGGCTGGAGTGCAATGGCACAATCTCGGCTCACTGCAACCTCCACCTCCTGGGTTCAAGTGATTCTCCTGCCTCAGTCTCCCAAGTAGCCAGGATTACAGGCACCCACCACCATGCTCAACTAATTTTTGTATTTTTAGTAGAGACGGGGGTTTCACTATGTTGGCCAGGCTGGTCTCAAACTCCTGACCTCAGGTGATTCACCCTCCTTGGCCTCTCAAAGCGCTGGGATTACAGGTGTGAGCCACTGTACTCAGCCGATTTTTTTTTTTTTTTTAAATAACAAAGAGAAGCATCAGATCAGAAGAACCTAATGTGAGGCAGACTCCAAAGTCAACGGATCAAAGAACAGAGTGAGCAAAACAGAGAGGGTAGGGGGACAAGTCAGAAAGAGGTCTGTGCGAGCACCTGAAACATGCACATACCCTCTTCCCTGTGGAGTGGCTAACGGGTGGGCCAGGCACTTTTAAAGAGCTGGGGACAGAGCAATCTCCTGCAGCCTGTTCTTAAGTGAGGACCAGAAAAGCTTCCACGTGGGTCTCTCTGTGCTCGTGTTCCTATCTTGTCATTGTAATTGATAGCATTAGTGCATGGTATCAACCAGCATTCGCCAAAGTTTGTTCTGTGGGACCTTAGTTCTGCAGGGTTAATAGATACAACTTGGAATGAAGGTTCAGTTAAATTCACTTCAATTTAACACACTTAGTGAACACCCACAAACAGAGCTATGAAGTATGTATTCAACCATGAGCAATAAATAGGCAAAGTCTCTGTTTTCATGGAACTTGTAGACCAGATATTCAGTAAGTTTGGAAAACGTTACACCAAGGTGACATCGGTTTCTTTACTGCAAACATTTTAGGGTCTTATTATGCTAATAATCATTGTGACTTTATAAGAGTGGGTAGAGTATATAGCGTTCCCCCATGATATCTATCCAGGGAATCCTATTTTACTTGTTGTAAAGTCTCTTCTTGTGGCTCCCGGGCTAGTGTTCTTTTTTCTTTCTTTCTTTCTTTTTTTTTTTTGAGATGGAGTTTCGCTCTTGTCACCCAGTGGAGTGCAGTGGTGCAATCTCAGCTCACTGCAACCTCTGCCTCTTGGGTTCAAGCAATCCTCCAGCCTCAGTCTCCCTAGTAGCTGGAATTACAGGCACCCACCACCACGCCTGGCTAATTTTTTTTTATTTTTAGTAGAGACGGGGTTTCACCATGTTGGTCAGGCTGGTCTCGAACTCCTGACCTCAGGTGATCCTGCCTCGGCCTCCCAGAGTGCTGGGATTACAGACATGAGCCACTGCGCCCGGCCCAGGGCTAGTATTCTACAGAACAAGCTTGCAGGGGATGCTAGGGCAGACAGAGAATGATACACGCCCCTTCACCTCCCTTCATTTTACAATACTGGTAGTGTGGCCAAAAGAGATGAGGGGGAACACATAAGCCCAGAACATGGCAGCCAGGTGATGCAACTGTGGGGGTAAGGGTGCCATTCGTGGATGCCAAGTGGTGGCTACTTCTCAACACTGAGCCTGATGAAGAGTCAAGACTACCTGGAAATCGCCACAGGCGAGCCCACGGAAGGTGTGTGCGTCTCTGAATAGGATTGAGAAGCTCACTGGGCCAAAGATGTAGCAGGAGAAGGAGAAATAGAAAGTGGAGCCTTGGGAGAGGGTAAGTCCTTTGCTCCTAGGCCATATGACAGGGGGAGGATTTTCTGTCACAGTACTGTAGGAGGACCTAGGTGGCAGCTGCCCTGGCTTAGGGGAACAGCATGTCCTATCTTATAGATATAAAGAGAAGTGCTCCTGGAGCCAGCATGGGGCTTTGTATGCCAGCAATCAAAGTTTATCACTCAGGCAAACAAGCCAGAGGAAAAGAGCTGACAAATGGCTAACATTTCCCCCGCCTTCTTCTCCAGGAAGATGTTTTAGTCTTGGTTTCGCTCTGGGTTTTTCCTCTCTCTGATCTCTCTTGCCCTCACGCAGTGTTCCCTGCCCAGGCATTACATAACAGCCTGGACTGCAGGGAACACCTATACAAGAGGCCATGACAGTTAGACAATGGGCAGGCACAGGCTGCCCTGAGAAAATGGAGTCATTCATGAGCTGTGTGAGAGGCGGCTCTGTTCCCAGCTTGGCTCACTGGTAAATGAAGTGCGCTGGAGACAAAGAGGGAAACTTTACACTCTAGCAATTTTCCCACAGTGGCAGGCTCACAGAAAAACAAGGCACTAGTTGGCTTAGAGGAGAAAAGGCCAACCATATCCACAGACTTTGCTTTCTCCCCCAGATTGCCATCTTGTGCCAAAACCACAGAATAAACTCCCAGGGAGGGAACAGCAAGGCTATACTTGCTCTGGGTCTCAAACAGCAGAAGCCAAAGAAAAGGTGTGGGTCTGCCTTCGGCTTCTGTCTGTTTCCATGGCTGCTTGATGGGTTTTCATTTCTGATCAGCTCATATTTGACCTCTGATCTAGCTCGCCACCTTAGAGGGAAGGAATGCTTTCAGTCGAGATGATCATCCTGAAATGAATAATAACGGCTCCCCCTAGCGCAGCTGCTCAGCAGGGTCAGGGAGCACCTTCCTCTAACACAGCTGGCCGGCTTGCCTGATCTGAGGGGTCTTCAGCCTACACTGCTCAGGGCTGTGTGTGGAGTCACACCTCGAGAATACTTTGCTGTGGGGCCCAGGGCCTCTTTGCATGGGAATCTATGCTGCAGCTGCAGGTATAGTGCTGTCCTATAGACCACAATGTACTAAAAATTTAACCAAAACATTATGAGTGTCTTATAGTGGGGGTTTTATATAAGACTAAATTTTATGTCAAGAAAATACCAAGATTATTACAAGTAGTCTTATATGTTAAAAACAATTACCAAATCCCAGCAATGACCTACTTATCTATTTAAAGAAATACAAAGCTCTTGTCCAACTTAACTATTTAGGGACTTCTAGAGTCCCTTACAGAGCTATTCAACCCACGGCAGTAATCCTACCTCTGAGAATACTACTGTAGTCCTCAAGTGCAGAGTAGAGACTACTGTGCGGTAAGTATTATAAGGTATTAAGATACCTCTGTATCCACCCTGGAATCTTGCCTTCCTACCCAGTCCCAGAGGGACCCACAAGATAATGAGGGAAGGGAATTATGTAGTATAAAATGTTTCCTAAATGATAAATGGACACCAATGTCATCCAGCCTGGAAATACATGTACATGTAAAATGGACCTGGGTTTGCCAGCTCAGCCTCATACAGGAAGACTCTATCCTTCTGAGCACCAAGCCTACAACATGAGCAAATGCCGTTTGCTTAGGAATACAGAGGTTAAATGCTCTGGGTCAGACAGATGGGCCTGGATCCTAATTTCAAAACTTAGTAGCTGTGTGACCTCAAAGGAGTTGCTTCACTTTTGCTGCCTCCACTATATTATCATAGTGGTCACAGTATTTAGGAAGGTGGGCTAGGACAGACCAAGCATCTCTCCTGGGAGTGCTGAAGGAAGTGGACTCCAGGGCGACCCCCTCTCTGGGGCCATTCTCAGCCAAGAGCCCCTGCCCACAGCACTGAATACCCTCATGAGACCAGTGGCCATTTTTTGAGGAAAATCCCCATTAACCTGGGAAAACTTCACAACACACCAACATCGTTTCCTGCATTGGGGCTTGGAAACCACTGCATGAAATAATTTATCTGTTACTGTTTAATCCTATACTGGCTTTAGTTATATTATTTATAGAGAAATCTTTAAAGTTTTCTCCTTTATGCGTCAGGTGTAGCTAGGCAACTTTCGCCAAATCTACGTGCCTCCCCTAACTGTTTCCACTTCAGCATTTGAGGGAAGAATCAGAAGCCCTTGGGCTTGCAGATTCTCAGAGAATAGACATGAGGCAACATTTTCTGAGCTCTCATCACATCCCGGGTACCATGCTAGACTTGCGTACCTATGATACTCCCAACAGAGTGAAGCAGAGAGGTGATGAAGTGGGTTAGAGCCTAAGGATGGAGGCTGGAAACCTATGGGAGCATGTGCTAACCAGGGTGGTGGTGACCAGAGAAGGCTTTTCAGAGGAAGAGATAGCCAAGCTGAGTCTTGATGAATAGCCAGGTGCAGGTGTCATGGTGCACCCAGGCAGAAGGAGTAGAGCAAGAAAGGACTTGGCCAGCCCAGACAGCCTGCCTGTCTGATGTGTTGCAGTAGATCCACAGAGCTGCAGAATTGGAAGAGGTGGTGAGGGAGGAGGTGGGGAATAGGAAGGCAGGAGCCAGGTCTCCATAATACTCCTAATTCCCTCTGGGACATCATCTGTCCCTCAACAATGCCTCTAATAGAGATATCTGCTGCTGTAAACATTTACTGATGCCTTAATCTTTCAAGCAGAATGGTAAAGAAGAAAAAGCCTGTGGGTACCTCCTCGCATGTGTTGTTTATTTGTTGTGAGACAAGGTCTCACTCAGTCACCCAGGCTGGAGTGCAGTGGCGCCATCACGGCTCACTGCAACCTTGACCTCCTGAGCTCAAGCAATCCTCCTACCTCAGCCTCCTGAGTAGCTGGGACTACAGGCATGTGCCACCACACCCAGCTAATTTTTGTATTTTTTGTAGAGATGGGGTCTTACCATGTTGCCCAGACTGGGATTCCTCACATGTTTTCACATAAGTAGTCCCTATACTTGCCTTGTTCTTTCCAATGTGAAGAGAATTCTTCAGGCAATTAAGTTTATGCTTCCACAACGATGTCTCTTCTCCCCACTGCTCTTTGAAGCTGATCTTTGTTGGAAAAATTATTTTTCATCAAATTGATCTATATTACTCATTGACTAGCTTGTTGACTATAGTTGCTTCTCAGAAAAAGCTCACCTGTTAAGCTTAACAATAGGTACCAGTATTGAACTAGTATTATATGCCTGGCATGATGCTGGGTGCTTCTGAAACATTTTTATTCAATATGCATAGCAAATTAATGAGGAAGACACTATTATCATTTCCACCTTACAGATGAGAAAAATAAAGCTTGATAAAATAACAGCTTATACATGACAGAACTAGGTTTTAATCTATTTGATTCCAAAATCACCACTCTTAGCCAATTCACTCCCCTGCTATTATAAAACGCTTTTGAGAACAACTTAAAAGAAAGACATGTGGCTGTTGCTGCACGAGGGACAACCAAGTTTTTTTTACCAGAAAACATTTTTCCCCTTGCAGAAAGAACTCGGGAAAGCAGCAGGCAGTCCGGAATAGCAATGGGAAGATCCAAAGGCAGCAAAGGCTTCTCTCCGCCATGTGAAAGGCCTGAGTTTGATACCTCAGGGGAGTTTTAATGCCAACCTTCTGTAAAATCTCCATTCTCTAACGTATGGCTTCAATTAACAAACATGTATCAATATTTGTTAATCATAACAAATGTACCATACTCCTGTAAGATGTTATCAACAGGAAAAATTGAGAGAGAGGTGCATGGAGCTCTGTACTATCCTTGCAATTTTTCTGTAAATCTAAAACTGTTGTAAAAAATAAAGTTGGGGGAGGAGCAAAAAAAAAAGTTTATTTTTTATTGAAAAGAAAAACCTTCATTCTCCACAGCCACATCCATATTTCAGAATTGTTCTTAGAAACTTCCAGAAACAATTCACTTACTGTATATAACATTATGGCCTAGATTAAACTGAGCAGTAATTATTAATGCTTAACGTTAGTGCGGAAGCTCCAAAATTATAAACTAGAGTGTTTGTGTAACTCTAAATCTTAAGATACATGTCAGTGATACCCAAAGTTTATTTATTTATTTTATAGAGAAAACATAATTGACAAAATGGTCACATACTTTTGAAACTTTGTTTTCGAAATCTTTGGGAATTGTAACCATTGAGCCCCATGTTCCTGATTCAAGCTCCTATGTGCATCTCAAGAGTTGTTGAATTGCAGTCATAATGCCTGGGATGGAAGAAAAGGCTTCCAAGGGGCTGATCTCACAAATCAGTGGATAGGCTGGCCAGTCTTTTTACTCTGTTTGTTCTCAGGCATGTGAAAGCGTTCTCTGGTCCTAAACATCCTGTTTTAGTTGTGTCCCATTTGTTGAGGGGTTGAGGGTGGCATTGATGCAGTCTCCATGCTTTAACCAGGCTGCTATTCCCTATTACCTGCCTGCCCCAGCTTCTGACTACCACCCAGGTTAAGAGGAGCATGTCTGATGAAGAAACCACCTCCCTTGGTCAAGATGATTCAACTTCATTCTACTCTCATTCCCTTTCTCCAGGTGGAGATCTGAGGGTCTGAGGAGGAGACAGAGAGAGAAAGGGACGCAAAAAGCCTCAATTCTCAAGCTCCTGTCCCAACAACATCAATATTATCTTCATAAATTTAAAGAATATATAGCTTTATATTATATATAAAGTCATATATCTAACTACATATGTATGTATATATATATCCATCTGTAAGGTGGAAATGATAATAGTGTCTTCCTCATTAATTTGCTATGCATATTGAATAAAAATGTTTTAGAATTATATATATGTATAAAAAACAATGTAGAAAGGCTGGTTAATGTGAGTTTCATTATTATCCAGAAAGCCAGCAGGAGTTGGATGAGCTCATTCACAGAGACCACTGGGTTTTAGGAGCAGGAATTTTTATCCCTCTGGACTGGGAGAGTTGGGAAGAATGAAAGGATCCAAGCTTTACCAAATTCAGACTCACATTTTAGTTCCCAGCCAAAGGTCATGTTGAAGCACAGTGAGAAGTAAAGTTTCCCTGAGGAAGGGGGTTGGACTTGGAGGTTGGTTCCCCTATTTAGATTCAGACAATGGGAGGGCAGTTTATTACTTTTAGAGCATGGTGACAATGCAATGCTTGGTAAAAAACAGTTCTCAGGACATTTAGAATTTGTTCTCTCTCCCTGCCATGTGCTTATGGGATACTCCCATAAATCCCTTCTCTTATCTGGATACAGGGACCTATTGACTAGTCCTGCTAGGGATTGGAATCTGGAAAAAGCAATTTCTTCTTTGGTTTGTGCATTTTAAAAATGCTGTGCAAGGACTAGGAAACTGCTATTCATATTCCCAGGAAAAGATACCTGTATCAATTACTAAATACGGCACCTCGGTCATCAAGAGTGAGTCCAACAACTAACAGGTGTCTTGGTTTGTGAGGCGCCCCTTCCAGCATTAATGGGAAAAGAGATGAGGGCCAGGGCTGGGTGTGGTGGCTGATGCCTGTAATCCCAACACTTTGGGAGGCTGGGGAGGGGGGGGCGGATCACAAGGTCAGGAGTTCGAGACCAGCCTGGCCAACAGGGTGAAACCCTGCCTCTACTAAAACTACAAAAAAATAGCCGATATGGTGGCATGCGCCTGTAATCCCAGTTACTCAGTAGGCTGAGGCAGAAGAAGTGCTTGAATCCGGGAGGCGGAGGTTGCAGTGAGCGGAGATCCAGCCTGGGTGACTGAGCAAGACTCCGTCTAAAAAAAAAAAAAAAGATGAGGGTCCAGAGATTCCAGTCCAACTCCTCACTCCTGGGTCGATCTCACCAAATAGCAAAGGGTTTCCTGTTCACTCTTTCCATACTGGAACAAGTGAGAGGTGGAGGATGGTGAATCATTTTCCAAAGCCAGAATTGGCCCTCTTGGAATCTTTGTGCATTTCTGATGGAATGTAGGAAAATTAAGAGAAATCGGGAGGTTCCAGGGATTTAGCTGGTTTGGGCCACAGCACAAGGTCCCGCAGGCTCTGAAAGACCAAGCTATAGCTCCAATACAGGCATTATCTGACTCCAAAGTTCAGGCCTCTTCTACTTGAGATCTGAGCCCCTCACCCTGGAGCATGGTCAGTTAAGGCTGCAAAAGGGAGACAGTAATGGAGGTCAGCGTTGAATAGATACGAATATAAACTCTTGGGTACTGTTAACGCCAAACAGCCTGACATCTCACTTCAGATATAACTGTAACAGTGTCCGAAATCCAATATTAGCATTTAAAACTTGTAGCATGCTTATTGTGGAGTCATTGAGTAATGCAGAAAGAAAAAAAATAAAGCCCTGAGAATTCAGCTCATTTACCCAAGTCACTGACACATTTAAGGAACAGCTCTTATAAGTCCATTTAGGTGGTTTAGGGCTGCGGAAGATGCCCAGAATCCCTAAATAGAAATAAGTACTGGTCATCAGAGCAGTGCGGTTAGGCCCTTTCTGTCCAGGAGGTCATTTTGGGCTCCAGAGCCACTTGTTCAGCTCTGATATCTAAACAGCCAAAGTGAATTATTCACTTAGGAGGGTGAAAAACACTCAACTCCCCGGGATTGTCAAATGGAGTTTTCCATCATAAAATATCTTAGTCATTTGGAATCTAACCAAAGTAAACGCCTGGTCCTGACCCATCCATACCTCTGTGCTGGATGGGAAAGGAGAGAGGGAAATCCCAAAACAAATGGAAAAGCCACCTTGCCAGCCACAGAGCATGCATGGCCCTCCCTGGGCAGGTCTACTCCAGGTGAGACACGGTTTGAGCCAGGCTACAGGTGATGAGCGGGTCATGAGAGGGCTCTAAATGGCATCTCTGTTTGATTCCAGGCCTGAGTGGGGCTGTGGCTTACATAACAGTTTGGCAGGGAGACACAGCCAGGCGGAAGCACGCGGGTTTCCAGCAGCGTATAATCATCTTTGATTTCTCTGTTTGTTCAGCAGCTTTCATGTGGTGGGGGAGGCAGTAGTGCAGGAGGAGGGGCAGGATTCCGATACACTGCGGCCTTCTGTTTTCTTCTGCAAAACAAACAGCCCCAAACAGATCCCCATGGCTAGGGAATTAGCCACTGCCACACAGGTCCCGTGGCAGTCTGGGGGAGGAGCTGTCCTGGAGCCTGGGTCAGGCCTAAGAAGGTCAGAGATTGACTTAAAGTTACGGTCTCGCTAGGTGCACAGGAGCCCGAAGGGCTACCGAGGAGCAGGGGTCTTGGATGCTGGCAGCACCTAACATGGTTTACCCTCTTGGCACTGAGGGCTGTGGTGACCCCTTCTGATTACAGAGGTTACTGAATCCCATACTACATCCATCCAGAAAGGCAGCTTGTCAGGTCTCTTTCCTACTAATCACTGCCTCCATACCAGGCTAATTCTGCTGGAATCCTTAGCATCTGGGAGCAACCAATTTAGAAAATAACATTTCCTTTGACTAAAATACAAATTTCTAGCTCCTTTTGATCCTAATCGGTTTGGAATTGAGTAGCAGCTGTTCCCCTTTAGAATGGGCTCATACTCACCACTTGCTGTGGTCTGCACTATTCTCTATTGTCTTACACCAGGAGATCTTTTCATTTGGTTACTCTGCTTGCCTGGCCCTTGCAGACATTTGTAGGATGAATTCCCTGCCCTATCCTAAGTATAATGATTTGATAGAATATAATTTGCTTACCTCGCTGATTCTCCCACTAGACTGTAAACTCTTTGGACAGAAGCACAAATTGGTCATTCATTTATTCATTCAACAATTATCTATGGCATGCTAACTTTGGACAGAGTGCTAAGTGCTAGTCATTGTGTTAGGAATATAGAATTTATCATGGGGGCCTTTAGTGCCTGGCACTTAGCACATGCTGTATACATGTGATTAGATTAAATGAATACATAAATAATTCTTCCAGCATGCAAACTGTTGATCTTGGCAGTGAGGTTCTGTTACCAATGTGTCCACCCTCTCAACCTTATGAATAGGTTTATTGACGGGATATATCTTGTTTTGCGAGTGATTTGCATGAACTTGTATAATGTTGTGCTCAGATATTTCCCTACATTCAGATATTTTCTAACCCCCAGCTTGCATCTCCGACTTCATGTTTTGCTACTCCCTGCCCTATCCAGCCATGAGGAACTGCTTGTATGACCTCCTTGAACTCAGTCTGCTCCTGGGGCCTCCATGCCCTTGCTCACCCTCTCCCCTTAGCCTGGAAAGCCTTCATTTTGTCCTTTGCCTCATTACCACCCCTCCGCTGGCCAGCCCCCAGCCACCTCATAACCCTCACTCAGACATCATCTTCCCAAGAGCCTCCTCTGATTCCTCCAGGCTGAGTTAGGAGCTTCTACTCTTTGCTCTCATCTGCGGCGTGGCTCTTTTACGAGTCTGTCTCCACCACCATGCTGCAAGCCCTGGAGGCAGGAACTGGACATTTTTTGTTATCTCTGTGTTTTCAAGGCTGATCACAGAATAGGAACTTTGTATATAGAAAGAACAATTCAGTCATGCTTGTGAATGAAACCCCAGCCAGGTCTGCACCTGTTTTAGCACATCAGTGCACACATACCCTCAACTTTGACACTCCCCTGAAGAGTCCAGATAACCGACCAAGGATCCAAATGGATTCTTGTTTTGGACAGAGTCTAGCTCTCTGTTGACATATCATGTTCTTTCCTCTATTATAGTAACTACCCATGCTCTGCGTGTTTTCTCAAGTTTTCTGTGTTTGAATACATGAAATTCTTTTGCTCTTTGTATGAAAACAATGCCATCTGTTCACTAGATAGAAATTCTGGAAAGCTTCAGAAAAGCAATCAGGTTTTACTGCAGAACAGTCTAAGATATACCTCAGTGGGATTCTGGGTGGGAGGCAGATAAGATTAGGACAAGAACAACTTGGAGTTCTTAGTTTTGTGTGGTTCCCCGCCCCCACTTTTTTGATTTTAGATTTTATAACTTTTCTCTCAAGTTCATTTCAATGAGATTCACGCTCCAGTGAAAACTAACATTCTTCTTAAATTCCAGCCTAGCAGCCTCAGGGGTGATGATAGTCTTCAGGAACTTTCTGAGATAATGGAAGTGTTCCATATACAAGGGCACTAATAACATAGGGGTGTACATTTGTTTAAAATTTTTTGAATAGTATACTTATGATCAGTGAATTTCACTGGAAGGAAAGTTTAGCACAATTTTAAAAGTTTTATTGAGTACCTACTATGGCCCTGGAACTCATTTGGGTACTGTTTTGGTACTCAGAAAAAGGCCATTAATGAAAAACTCACAGCTAACATTACAGTCAGTGGGAAAAACTGAAAGCTTTTTTTTAAGTTCCAGTGCAAGACAAGGCTGCCCACTCTAGTCATTTCTATTCAACATAATATTGGAAGTACTCAACCAAGCAATTGGCCAGAAAAAGAAAGAAAAGGCACACAAATGAGAAAGAAAGAAGTAATACATGCAGAATACATGACCCTGGATGTAGAAAATCCCAAAAACTCCAGAAAAAACTCTTAGAACTAATAAATGAATAAGTAACTATGCAGAATACAAAATTAACATATAAAAATCTGTTTAATTTCTGTACACAAATAATGACCTCTTCAAAAAAGAAATTAAGAAAACAATCCTATCGTTTAAAAAAAGTGAAGTATTTAGGAGTAAATTTAATCAAGGAGGTGAAAGACCTATCCAAAGAAAACTGTAAAACATTAATGAAAGAAATTGGCTGGGCACAGTGGCTCATGCGTGTAACCCCAGCACTTTGGGATGCCAAAGTGGGTGGATAACTTGAGATCAGGAGTTTGAGACCAGCCTGGTCAACATGGTAAAACCCCATCTCTACAAAAAATACAACAACTAGCCAGTGTGGAGGCACATGCGTGTAGTCCCAGCTACTCAGGAAGCTGAGACATGAGAATCGCTTGAACCCAGGAGGCAGAGGTTGCAGTGAGCCAAGATTGTGCCACTGCACTTCAACTGGGTGACAGAGTGAGACTCTGTCTATAGAAAGAGAGAGAGAGAGAGAAAAGAAAGAAAGAAAAGAAAAAAAGAAAGAAAGAAGGAAGACACAAATAAATGAAAAGATATCCTTCATTCATGGATTGGAAGAATTAATATTCCTTTTTTTTTTGACACTCTCAATCTGTTGCCCAGGCTGGAGTGCAGTGGCACAATCTCAGCTCACTGCAACCTCCACCTCCTGGGTTCAAGCAATTCTCCTAGCTTAGCCTCCCGAATAGCTGGGATTATAGGCATGTACCACCATGTCTGGCTAATTTTTGTAGAAATGGGGTTTCACCATGTTGGCCAGGCTGGTCTTGAACTCCTGACCTCAAGTGATCCACCCACCTGGGCCTCCCAAAGTGCTGGGATTACAGGCATGAGCCACTGCACCAAGCCTGGAAGAATTAATATTCTAAATGTTCATACTACCCAAAGCAATCTACAGATTAAATGTAATCTTTATCAAAATTCCAATGGCATTCTTCAGAGAAATAGAAAAAACAGTTCTAAAATTTGCATGGAACCACAAAAGACCCTGAATCGCCAAACCAGTTCCAAGAAAGAAAAAACATAGTTGGGGCACCACACTACTTCAATTAAAATTATACAGTTACAGTAATAAAAAAAAGTGCTGGTATAAAAACAGGCACATAGACCAATGGAACAGAATAGTGAGCCCAGCAATAAACACAAGCATATATGGTTAACTAACTTTTGGCATGGCCTCCAAGAGAATACAATGAGGAAAGAATTTTTCATGTGGAAATAAAGGGGCTGGAAAAACTAAATTTCCACATTCAGAGGAATCTAATTGGAATTTGTCTCACACATACACAAAAATAAACTCAAATTGGATAAAAGGCCCAGATGTAAGACCTGAAACCAAAATCTCCTAGAAGAAAACATAGGGGAAAAGCTCCTTGACATTCACTTTGGCAAGGATTTTTTAGATATCGCACCAAAAGCTCAGGCTATAAAAGAAAACATAAATAAATAGGACTGCATCAAACTAAAAAGCTTTGGCACAGCAAAGAAAATAATCAACAAGATGAAAAGTCAGCCTATAGGTTGGGAGAAAATATTTGCAAACCATATATCTGATATGGAGTTAATATACAAAATACATAAAGAACTTGTACAACTCAGTATCAGAAAAATAAATAACTTGATCAAAAAATAGACCTGTATATACTTTTCTCCAAAAAAGACATAAAGATGACTACAGGTATATGAAAATATGTTCAACATCACTAATCATTAGGGAAGTACAAATCAAAACCACAATGAGGTATCACCTCACAACTGTTAGAATAGCTATTATCAAAAAGACAAGAGATAACAAGTGTTTGTGAGGGTGGAGAGAAAAGGTAACTTTATTACACTGTTGGGGAGAGTGCAGATTTGTGTAGCCACTGTGGAAAACACTATGGAGGTTCTGAAAGAAATTAAAAATAGAACTACCAGATGAGCCAGCAATCCCTTTTCTTGATATATACCTGAAAGAGATGAAAATATATCCACCCCCATACTCATTGCAGCATTATTCGCAATGCCAAGATAATCAAAGTGTCTGCTGACAGATGAATGGCTAAAGAAACTGTAGTACCTATACACAATGGAATACTATTCAGCCTAAAAAAGAATGAGATCCTGCCATTTGTAAAAACATGGATGAACCTGGAGGGCATTATGCTAAGGGAAATAACCAAACACAGAAAGAGAAATACTGTGTGATCTCACTTACATATGAAATATTTTTTTAAGTTGAATATACGGAGGTAGAGAATAAAAAAGTAATTATAAGAGCAGGGGCTGGGGAGGAAGGAAATAGGGAGATATAGGTCAAAATATAAAAAGTAGCAGATACGTAGAATGAACAAGTCTAGAGATCTAACATACAGCATGAAGACCACAGCTAATAGTATTGTATTATATTGGGGATTTTTGCTAAAAGAGATTTTAGTTGCTCTTGCCTCACACACACAAAAAAATGGGTAATGATGTGAGATGATGGATATGTTAATTTGCTTGACTATAGTAACCATTTCACTGTGTACATCAAAATGTCATGTTGCACACCTTAAATATATACAATAAAATTTAAATAAATTGCAAAAAATATAGTAAGAATCATTTCTTGAATAGCTACTATGTCCCTGGCACTCATCTGGGTACTGTTCTGGTAGCATTCTAGGTGTTTCTAGGGGATAGATTAGAGAAAAAGCAGATGAAAATTCCTACCCTGGTGGAGCTTATGTCCTTGAATGTCAATTTCACACATTCAGTACAAAAGGGCGTGCTGATATTTATCCTCATTGAAGCTGTTGACCTCCTTCAAGGGCTTGTCAATACCAGGACTGCTCAAAACGATTAACCAGATGATTTGGACTGCACTGGAATTTGGTTAGTGGTAATTTGAAACATCCAATAATATTTGCCTTGCCTAGTGATAAGCAGATACTTGGCAAAGAGGATGGAGTACAAGCCTTGCTTTATCTCAGAACACAGACATCAGGGACTGTAGGAAAGAATGCTCTAGAAGGAGGTCCCCTCCCTGGGGCAAGCCCTGTGTTGGGAATGGAATGCAGACTTCAGGTCGGAGAAGGCAAGTGGAGAAGGCCACTGTCCAGGTCTGTAGGTGGGACAGACAAAGATGGCTGGCTGTTTCCCTTGATGGTTCTCACCAGTAGCCAAAATCAGGGATCTAAAACAGAGTCTTTTAACAGGGCTGCTTTATGGAAGAGAGGGGCTAGAGTCAAAAACCAAAACTGCTCCAAAGTAGTCCAAAGAAGCTAATATGGAAACAGCCATTTTTCATAGACTTATTCATTTAGATTAGGATGGTATGAATTGAAGAATCTTTTTTTTTTGTTTTGTTTTTTATTTTTTTGATATTGGTCAGAGACTTAGGGTAAGAAAATTGGGAATATTAAAAATATTAAAACAACATTGTGACTGGTCTATGATTTATATTACTAATAGTAAATTGCCATTGCTGAACATGCTTAGAAAACATTTTAAAGAAGCTTTGTGGAACTTAGGCTACAAGACTACAACCTGTATCACTTAAGGAAGTTATTATGCTCATAACATTGCCAACTGATGGAATGTGCCTCTGCTGACTTGTACCCAGGCCAGCCTACACCACAGACTGCAGTCAAGTCTTCTCTGCATGTCTTCATCAGCTCCCACCCTCTGTTTATTAAGGCCACAGTAGAGCCAGCCTGGAGGAACAGGGCTAGGAAGGAGGGCGTGGATCCAGGAACCCAGTACAAATCACATGCAATTCCTCACTCTCTCTAATTTTTATTCTCCAGTGAAGGTCAATGTAGGAGAGAAAGATAAATGCAAGGAGGGTACCTTGGGGAGTTAAGGGAAAGTAATGGTGCTGATTGCATGCTCTGGGAGTTGTCTTCTCACATCTGTGCTAGCAGGGCAATTTTCTTCTTGCAACACCACATTCCCCTCTACCTTAACAGTGGATACTTGAACAGTTTATTTTGCCATTTAAAAAGATGCAGAATACTCCTCTCAATCCTTCAATCATACAGATTACAGGAAAAAAAAAGAGATTAACACAAGTAGAAATGAGCCTCGGTTTTGCCTCTGACTAGCTGTGTCACTGTAGAGGAATCACCTCTTTTTCCAAGCCCCTCTAATCCCTAGGCAGCACCCTAGGCTGTTGAGGCTACACGCCAGCTGGTGCAGCTCCACAGTATCATTCCTATTTGACAGATAAGAGGACCCCAGGTATGTAATAAATGGTCATGAGAGGTTCTGCTGACTGTGGACACTAACATACTTGCAGCTTCATTGAATGCTCTAGAAGGAGGTCCCCTCCCTGGGGCAAGCCCTGCCCTGGGAATGGAACTCAGACTGCAGGTCGGAGGAGGCAAGTGGAAAAGGCTGCTGTCCAGGCCTGTGGGTAAAATAGAGAAATGCCTGGCTGCATCTTCCCTTTCTCTATTTTCTTTCCTCCAGTGTATACAAAGTGCTGATGTAAAATTTTCTGGTCTCTATCAACAATCATCTTCAAATAGCAAAGTGGAGAAGGCAGCAAGAAGGGCAATAAAACCCAGGGAAAGAAAAGAAAGAAGTCAGCAGCCATGGAGGGAGGCTCAAGTGAGTGGCAGGGGTGATGAGAAACCTAGCCTCCAGGTAGAGAGCACAGTGTGAAACTGTGCAGGGGAAGTCAGTTTTCTAAACTGAAGGACACAGCATATCTGTTTTGATGATGTTAGTATTAGCCTATCCCTGGAGATAAGAGTCTCAACTTAGGCCTCTTACAGAAAGCCTGGTAACTGGTGGTTCTTTGGGAAACCCAGATGTCATGAAAGTTGTCTTCAAAATGAGAGTTAATCGTAGTCCCAAATTTGATGTCCCTTCCTAATCCTCACCACGTGGGTTAGCTTGAGATCTTTTCAGAAGGTAAATTCTTGCAAAAAGAAGTACTGGAGTTGGACAGATGTCCTGGGTTCAAGACTTAACTCTTAACCATGTACAAATCATTTATATGCCAATTCAGTTTTCTCATTTGTGAGATGGGAAGGTTAACACTGCCCTGCCTGCCTCCCTTGGTGGCTATGGGCTGAGGCTCCAGTGAATGAAGGCGAAGTTGTGCCAATGGAACCAGGGTTGGCATTTTTCTGTGTATCATCTGTAATGCTCTGCTCAGGGCAGGTGTGCTCACAGGTTAAGTAACAAGCAGAATGATGCAACAAAGGCAGTACTACTCTCTCTATGTCTGTCACTAAGAGGCTAGGTTGCAAAACATGGATCTCATTTCAATATCTGCTTCTTTAGGCTTCAAGAAACAAGATCTAAAGCTTCCTTTCCCAGTATTATCCTGGGCACCTCCTGGGTCTGACCTCACCCTATCTGCACACACAGCCCTTCAGAAGAATCTTGGAGAGCCACTGCCAAAGTCATTACTGCTATCCTCATTCTGCCCCATATCGTGAATATAGCAATCAAAGGGGCACCTCATGCATGATGGGGAATTTTCCCAGCATCCAACTCTTAGGAGTACGTGCACCAGAAAGGGGGCTGACCAAGGTCGAGTGCTTATTAGTTTAATAATTGGAACACCCGTGGTACTTCCTGCCAAGTGTCCAAAGACATGACAATAAAGTTTTTCCATTTGGCACTGGTGCCTTGGGGGTGAACCCTGCTGGTGCACACAGGCCTGGAGTTGAGGAGCTGGAGGTCACCCTGACCCCTGCTCCTGGAGCCATCACCTCCTTGTCCATGATCATCAGACTTGCATTTCCATGTGAATGAGCCAAGGGAAGAAGTGTTTCTGAGTTTTATGGGCCTTTTATTCTCTTCTTTTCTTTAAAAATTGGACCAGGAACTCCAGCCCTTTCAGCCTTCTTCCTCTCCCTGGAGTCCCACTGGTGCACATTACTGCTAATGGGGCTTTGCACCATGCCAACCCAAAAGGAAGAACAGGTCCGCGGTGCATCTGTGGCCTAATGAGGAGCCTTGAATGGAAATGAGAGTCAAACATGCATTGAAAATATTCAGTTCTCAGTTGGTCATCCCTCCCCCGCCCCTCGCCATCTCAAGGTCCCTGAGCCCTGTGCCAGCAGAAGGTGACCTGCCAAACTGATATCCCGTGAAGCTTGGGGAAGGGCGCTCAAACGGGACCCAGAAGCACACTCTGAACTTGTTTTCTCTGTGCTCAGCACTGCCAAGGCAGGGGCTGAAGCAAAGAGGCAAGCGGGAACAGGAGCAGGGTTTGCTGGACTGAGCAGAAAGGAAAATCGGGGGAATAGGAAGCTGGGAGTCAGATGCCGGGTGGCGGCCTGAAAACCCATTGTTAGGAAGTTCACTCTGAGCAGTGAGTAGGAACTTTTATCTTGGTAACTTGAATGGAGAAAGAACAGGGAGGCAAGTGGCAGAGAAAACATGGGCCCCTAAGTCAAGAGATGCAGTCCCAGGCCTGGCCCTGGGGCACGTAAGCTGCAGCAAAACTATGACAATTTGGATAACTTGTTTCTTTGTTGCTGTTGTTTTGAGCCGTGGCTCCCCAGTGTGTAAAATAGGAGTGGTAAGCCACGCTTTACCTGCTTCCCAAGCACATTGTGAGGACTTCCTGAGACACTGTCTGTGGAAGGGCTTTTCTGGAGGTGGTAAGGCTGGCTAAGCAGACAGCAAATGGGCAAGGTGGGCATGAGAGTGGGGGACCCCCAAACCTGCGAGGGTTCAGCTAATAAAACTCAGCACTCCATATTACAAGGCAGTTGTTCAGATCAAAGTGAATGGAGTAGCTCCAAAGTAGCCAAGTGATGTCAACGCCATTAAACAGCACGCTAACGAGGGTGCGTCATCGGCATGACGGCCAGCAAAGGTTGGAGCATGGCAGTGCTCACCTAGAACAACCCAGGGCAAGTGGAGATAAGATAGTCTGGGTGGAGATGGGCCATCATGGCTTGATTCCCTTTGGATCACACAACTAGCTTATGACTTCAGTTCACCAGAACCTCTTCCGACCATGTACTGACTTGTATGGAGAGTCCATACCAGGGACAAATGTGTAGCTCAGGGGACTTTACAGTTTTCTGCAAGGCTGGTAAATATTTTAATGCTTTATATATCAGTCTCCGATGAGTTGACTCATATAACTTATTTCCCTCTGTGTCCAATTTGGGGCACCGACATTATTGAGTTTTTAGACCTGGAAGGCTGAGGGGGAGTAAATCTTGATATGGTGAGAGTCCCAGGGATCTGCTAACTGTGGGACTTTTTCTGGGCTTCCAATTGACATCCCCCGGACGATAGTTACTATTCCCCTCTAAATGACAACAGCTTTGATAGTCTATACAGCTGGTGTCTGGACCAAGGTTAGAGCTAGAGGAATAAAAAGGAGAGATTTTGAAAAGGCTTTGTCAATAACACAGACTTGAGTGGGAATAAACTAAAGAAGTCAGACACCCATGGCTAGGTGCAGTGGCTCATACCCGTAATCCTAGCACTTTGGGAGGCCAAGGCAGGCAGTTCATTTGAGATAAGGAGTTTGAGACCAGCCTGGCCAACATGGCAAAACCCTGTCTCAACTAAAAATACAAAAATAAGCTGGGTATATTGGTGCACACTTGTAATCCCAGCTCCTTAGGAGGCTGAGACATGCGAATCGCTTGAACCTGGGAGGCAGAGGTTGCGGTGAGCTGAGAATGTGTCACTGCACTCTAGCCTGGGTGACAGAGCTAGACTCTGTCTCAAAAAAAAAATAAATAGGGAGGCCGAGGTGGGCAGATCACAAGGTCAGGAGATCAAGACCATCCTGGCTAACATGGTGAAACCCTGTCTCTACTAAAAATACAAAAAAATTAGCCAGGCATGGTGGCAGGCACCTATAGTCTCAACTACTTGGGAGGCTGAAGCAGGAGAATGGCATGAACCCGGGGGTCGGAGCTTGCAGTGAACCTAGATCATGCCACTGCACTCCAGCCTGGATGACAGAACAAGACTCAGTCTCAAAAAAAAAAAAAAAGTAAATAAAATAAATAAATAAATAAAAAAGCACTTTGGGAGGCCAAGGGGGGCGGATCATGAGGTCAGGAGATTGAGACCATCCTGGCAAACATGGTGAAACCCCATTTCTACTAAAAATACACAAATTAGCCAGGTGTGGTGGCATGTGTCTGTAGTCCCAGCTACTCAGGATGCTGAGGCAGGAGAATTGCTTGAACCTGGGAGGCGAAGGTTGCAGTGAGCCGAGATCATGCCATTGCTCTCCAACTTGGTGACAGAGAGAGACTCTGTCTTAAAAAAAAAAAAGAAAAAAAATCAGGCTTCCCTAAGATCTCCGAGTTTTAGATCTAGTGAATTGGGATGTGGTAGGGAGGAGAGTGTGCCTATTGACAATCAAGCAAGGGGTATAAGAAGGTTGATGAGTACCACGTGCATGGTGCTTTCCCTCCCTCCTGTCTTCAAGTATTCGTCACTAATCATTATGGGCATTATTTCCTTCTGAGAAGGACCAAAACCTTAGAATCCTTTTCAACCCAAAACATTCCAGGAACCACTCCAATAGGTCAAAGCTACTTTATGAGATGAAATCATGAGATGACCTCTTGAAACTGATATTTATTTCTTAATTATATAAAGGAGTTACTAAATATTCATTGGTTGCTGATAACCTCAGACAAGTTCACTTAGATAATCGTTGACTACAAGAAGAAAAAAAGAGAAGTCGATCAGTTGACCTTCTCTGGTATCTAATCTCCATAACAGCCGCAATAAAATACAGTAACGACAATCCCCACATATGCCATGGGACCATATTTTCTGACTCATTAGGGGAGGAAAAGAGAAAATTTTACTTTTCAATGTAAGCAGAAGCTAGGGATAAGCTCAAAATATGTAGGAATCCTTGTCCATTTGAGACCCAGCTGTCTTCCTAAGTTTAAAACTCAGAAAGTTATCATATGCCTCTTTTGGGTAAAGATAATTCCTCCCACTATACCATCTCCATACACTCGTTTCTACTATCATCCAACCCATCTAAACTAGACAGGAAGCTCTGAGTGTCTGCCATAGACCTCTGCAAGGAAAGAGACCCCAAGCATTTCTTTCTGCCTGAATAATTATGGTTCAGTTCATCTGCGATGAGAGATATCAGCCCTGCCACAGCTAATTACTATAGGAATTGGCTTTCAGTCAAAGGCAATCAAGTATGGATTAACTATGATGCAGAGCACTACTCAATGTGCTGTGTTGGGGAAAAACTCTATCCAGTGGTGGTCCTTCACACTGGATAGCAACAATGCCATCACATCCTCTCTTGGGAAATGTAAAAGGTACTACAGAAAAGGAGGGTCGCAGAAGTCTCTGCAGTAACCTGAATCACGTCAAAGTATTTTATTGCTCCCCAGTCCAGTCTAGGCCTAATGTGCATTCCATTTTGAAACCCTTGGACCAGAATGTGGAACACAGAATGGCAGCAAAACTGCTGAGCACTTGACCCATTCCCTTACTTCCCTGTAAATTCCAACAATAAAGCTCCAACACTTAGCATAAGCTGGGTGTGTTTCTTTTTTTCTTTTCTTTTCTTTTCTTTTTTTTTTTTTTTTTGAGACAGTTTTGCTCTTGTTGCCCAGGCTGGAGTGCAATGGCACAATCTCGGCTAACAGCAACCTCTGCCTCCTGGGTTCAAGCGATTCTTCTGCCTCAGCCTCCCAAGTAGCTGGGATTACAAGCATGCACTACCAAACCCGGCTAACTTTTTGTATTTAGTAGAGGTGGGGTTTTGCCATGTTGGTCAGGCTGGTCTCAAACTCCTGACCTCAGGTGATCCACCGCCCTCAGCCTCCCTAAGTGCTGGTATTAGAGGCATAAGCCACTGCCCCCGACCGTGTCTCTTTCTTGTAGCCTGAAATAGCAAGAGCCTGACTAAAATGCTATATGTTGAAAACTTCAGAGCATTTAAAGATATCAAAAATATTTGACATGTCATTTGAAGACTATAAAGTATTATGATAACTCCACCCTGAAAAATTCTTCCAAAAATTTAAACCTCATCTAAAGCAATTAGACATTTGGAAAATCAAGTAAATCATGAGAAACATACAAATATCAATATATAGACATCTAGAAAACAATATTCGTAAGTAAAACTATTTGTTGTTTTATCAATTGGAGGAATGAGCAAAGGCTACCTTAGGGAAACACAAGCACGTGGCATGGGCCCAATATTTCCTTTGAAATGTATGCCATGCCTGTAACTCCCTTTCTACTTGTACTAGGTTGCCCAATTCAGACCCTTGGTGATTTATAGATGTGTCTTGCAATACAGATGTAATGACTGGTTCCCATGATTCTGGTCTATGTGTCCTTCAATTTGTCCTGCATGCCAGAACAACTACATTAATGCCACTTCTTTGCTTAAAATGTCTCTGTGGCTCCTATTTATGATCCTCTCTCTGGGTGGCCAGGAACTATATCATCCAGCCTTATTCCTTTGTACTCCACACCTAATTCCATCCCAGCTTAGCCATCTCATCATGAAAATGCTCTGCTCATTCCCATGGCTCTGCCCTCACTCCTCGTATTTCTTTCTCTTGGCATAAGGACCCCCTTCATCAGCTCTATCCTATTCTATCTAAAGCCTGGCTTATGTCCCACCTCCCACCTGAAGCCTTCCCTGATCTATAGAGAAAAAGATAGATTAGTTGTTGTCAGAGGCTGAGGGGTAAGGCAGGTGATATGGTTTGGCTGTGTCCCCACCCAAATCTCATCTTGAATTGTAGTTCACATAATCCCTATGTGTTGTGGGAGGGGTCCAGTGGAGATAATTGAATCACGGGGGCAGTCTCCCTCATCCTGTTCTCATGATAATGAGTTAGTTCTCACAAGATCTGATGGTTTTATAAGGGGCTTCCCCCTTCTCTGGGCACTCATTCTCCTTCCTGCCACTATGTGAAGAAAGACATGTTAGCTTTTGTTTCCACCATGATTGTGAGTCTCCTGAGGCCTCCCCAGCCCTGTGGAACTGTGAGTTAATTAAACCTCTTTCCTTTATAAATTACCCAGTCTTGGGTATGTCCTTATAGCCATGGGAGAACAGACTAATACAGTGGGGAAATGGCTATGACTGCTAATGGGTATGGGGTTTCTTTTTTGGGGAGATGAAAATGTTCTGGGATTTGAAAGTGGTGATGGATGCATGATTTTTATCAATATAGTAAAAGCCATGAAGCCTTCCCATCTCCCACATGAAGCCCTCCCTTGTCACCCGCATCCCTCACTCACCCACACCCCTCTAGGAACTTCACAGAGCTTATTATTTTAGCTCACAAATCAACCCGGCCTTGTAGAGTTACTGCTTCTCTGTATGGGCCAGCTTTAGTTGCTGAGCTAGATAATATAAACCTTGATTTTGAGTATGAGAAAACTGTTTTCTTGTTGACATTGAATAAATATCCTACATTTTACCCACAATCCCTAGAGGCAGCTTCAGAAAGCAAGATTTATTAGGAATCTCGTTTTGCCAACAGGGAAATGAAAAACATGTATATTGCAATCTCCTATAGTCAGTGTTCAGCGTGAAAAACAAAAACTGGTGAGCAGGTAGTTCTTACCACCAGAGGGCTGTTAATACTGTTGCTATTAACTACAAATAGGATTTGTAATAAAAGCCCACATGAGACATAGTGCCATTAGGAAACAAGAATTCCCAGAGGCCACACATTAGGAATCAGGCTGTGTGCTATAAAAAACACTGAACTGGAGTCAGGTAGTCTGGGATCTCCTGGACCTGCAACTCAATCGCTGTATGACTTTGGTCAAGTCCCTTAATTTCTCTAAACCCTACTTCCCAGTTTGGAAACAGAGCACATCAGACTAATGACCTCTGAGGTTTGTTCTAGCATTAAAATTCTGGTGACTATTGCTATGCCTGGGATAATTTCTCACTAAGTTAAGGAAACATTGGGATATCTTACAAAATGACTTGGCCTATTATCTATTTCAGAATGCTGCTGACCTTCTGTTCTCGGTTATTGGTATCCTATGTGGCTAAAGAAGCTGCTTCCTTGGTAACCCAGGGGGAGACCCAACTTTAGCCCCACCGTTGGCCTTGGGGCCAAACTACTGC
This sequence comes from Symphalangus syndactylus, assembly GCF_028878055.3. NCBI lineage: Eukaryota > Metazoa > Chordata > Mammalia > Primates > Hylobatidae > Symphalangus > Symphalangus syndactylus. Next base: position 40,634,254 of record NC_072434.2, on the reverse strand, counting down.
CTAGCCTCTTTAAAACTTGCCAGTTGGCTTTTAAGATTTTCTTACACATATGCTTATTTATTTTCAGTTGGTTAACCTTGAAGTTGAGGCCAATTTTGTTTTGTGACTTTTGTTCTTAGCTGTCTGTTGAACAGTTTAAGTCTCTTGGAGCCTTTTATTTAGCTGAACCTGGATTGTTCTGTTCTGGGAACTGCACCCCCCTGACTCCCCACCGTGGTGCCCTGGATAATTTAGGCTGCAACCTCTCCTCCTTCCTCTAGTGACATTGCAGAACACCTCTGTGAACTATGATGCACACACCTTGTTTTATGGGATTTCAATTCCACAAGGAGAATAACAGAGAATGGAGTAGCTGAATGACTGGACTTGAATTCAGTGCAGATTTTGTGACATTCAGGACATTTTTTCTTCTTTTTTGTTAGCAGCCCCCAAAGCTATCTAACCACAGGAGCTTGAATGACACACCTACCTCTCAAGATTATAGAGTCTGCCTCAAAAGCCACCACTATGCCAGCTTCCCATGTGGGTCTACAGACCCCTTGGGAGATCTACATGATAGTGCCTGAACGGGGACTGAGCATTAGAATGCATCTTAATTTCAAGCACATCTGCTCCACTGCCAATATGGATTCAGTGATCCAAAATGTTTAAATCCAAGTCTGGGGTGCAAGTTGATGCTCTTAAGTGGCGTTGTGGACCTGGGGTTCCTGTGACAGTAAACTTGGACTTGAGAAAGGACCCAAAGAGTGCCTCGGCCTCAAGAAGACACTACCAAGGAATGAATGGCGCTCGCTGAACTCCTGTGACATAATAAGATATCTTCACCATTGAATAAGGGATCGTCCTTGAAAATATTATGCTAATTGAAAGAAACCAAATGTAAAAGGTCACATATTATATTATTTCATTTATATGAAATGTCCAGAATAGGCAAATCTATAGAGACAGAAAGTAGATTCATTCTTATCAGAGGCTGAGGGGTAAGGTGGGGAAATGGCTTTGACTACTAGTGGGTATAAGGTTTCTTTTGTGGGGAGATGAAAATGTTCTAGAATTTGAGATTGGTGATGGATGCACGATTTTATCAATGTACTAAAAGCCATTGACTTGCACACATTAAATTAGTAAACGGTATGGTACATAAATTACAACTCAATAAAGCTGTTTTAAAAAAATAAGGCATTCTCTCTACTAAAATAAAACAAAAGAAATAAGTAAAACCAGACTTTTACAGCCAACAAGTCTGTCATCAGATAATGCTGATTAATAGTAAAACTGTAATACACTCTCCCTCTGAAGTTGGAGTGGGCTCTGCTGAAAATAGAAATCTCAGGCATATGAAGAGGTTGGTGTCAGTCAGTTCTTCGTGGAATACATTTAATGAGAATCTTTTGCTTCTTTCTCTAAAGAAAGTAGAACTGAAAGAGGAGGGTGTCAGTTTCTTAGCAGCTTGCAAAGCCCAAATCAATATAAAAAGAGCTTCCACTTCTCAAGTATCTTCTAGGTATTCAGTGAATACCCGGGGTTAAGGCTAGTTACATGCATACTTGCTAATCCTCACCACAACACTGCAAGGTAGATATTCCTATCTCTGTTTTACTTAGGAGAGAAATTATGTTTCTAAAGTTGCAGAGCAAGTAAATAGCAGAACCAAGAACAGACCCAGATCAGTCTAACTCCAAGGCCTTTGTCCTCAGTGTCTCTCAACCCTCAATTAGAAGAGTTATCACGGCCCTGGCTGAACCTGCCTAGGTTATTTAACAATTTTTTAGCATTTTGAAGCCATTCCATTCAGTTACAGCAGCAGTTACTGTTCAGAAATTTACATTCCAAAAACTGAAATCAACAAGGCAATGCTGCTTGTCTCAGCATTGTAGTTTTGATGATTCTTAGAGATGTGTTACGTTATTTAAGACATCTTTAGTGGCTCTCACTGCCAAAGACTATGGATCTCATCATTGCCTGTGCCCGCAAGGACCCTCTGTTCCCTCTGACCTCAGGCCTCTTCCCATCCAACAAGCCTCTCTGCACTTCTATGTTCCCCTACTGGAACAAGTCAGAACTGGATCTGCTGACACGACATATAGGCATGGAATCTGAGATTGCTCTATTGGGATCATCATTCTAGACACTTCTCTCTGCCATGGCAGGCTTTTGCTTCCATGCCAGATTGACATGATGCTATACTGAATGAGGACAACTCTGAGAGACCCACAGTCTTCCCAAGCTAGACCCAGGGAGGCAGTTTGGGGGTTCCTCAAATATATTTGGCTGTTGCCATGGACCCAAGGGGATTTAACCTCAAGGGCAAAATAAGAACTCTCATCTCAGAATCCCTGCCACTCTCTCTGTGCCCTACTCTTTGTGACTGGAAGAAGTTTTCTCTTCCCTTAGGGATGGGAATGCCAAGTGATATCCTGCTTCTCTCAATACCATGCCTCAGAGTAGAACCCTTTGCTCAGACCCCTCAGGTCTGCTCTGGATATATAAAGGGAATCTTTGGAAACATAGAAAACCCTTTCTCTCTCAATAAATCCTGGCTTTCAAGGTGAATTCCTCTTCATGGACCCAAAGAGTCTAATTTCAAATGGAAAGCTCAGGAATGATCTCTTGTTCTGGACCAGTTCTACCCCGGCTCTGATCTCTGTGTGTGAACTGTTTGTTACTGTCTGCAACAATGAAGTATAGGAATTGAGAATATTTGGAAACTTTTATAGAAATTTGGCAGAGCAATTTTATGTTGTTGAATTTAATTAAAATATTGTACCTCTTATGTCTATGTCTGTTAATTTTTCTAGTAATTTATACTTTGATTACATCTTTTAAAATGACAGACTGGAATTTTTTTTTTTTAATGACCCTTTACCACAGATAGTTTGAGAAGTGCTGTTCTAGGCTGTATCTGAACTTCCCCTTAAGGAAATGCCAGTGTCACAATGGGTGGAGAAGCCATAGGAAAACAAGAAACTGTTTTCTACACCAAAAATACAGTGACTTACTATCTCAAAAATAGGTCTGCATTATGCAGCTGTTACATTAATTCTCTTGAAAAATAAAAATGTACCTCCTATTCTAAGGGGAAAAAAATAGAAAACTAAGTTGCATATAATCAACTGGTTATTTCCATTAGACGTAATTGCCTGCTGACCTATCTCAGTTGGGTTAGGACTAAATTCAAATGGATTTAAGCGCTGGGTACAGTGGCTCATGCCTGTAATCCCAGCACTTTGGAAGGCCAAGGTGAGTGGATCACCTGAGGTCAGGAGTTGGAGTCCAGCCTGGCCAACATGGTGAAACTCCGTCTCTACCAAAACTACAAAAATTAGCCAGGCGTGGTGGTAGGCACCTGTAATCCCAGCTACTCGGGAGGCTGAGGCAGGAGAATTGCTTGAATCCAGGAGGTAGAGGTTGCAGTGAGCCAAGATCATGCCATTGCACTCCAGGCTGGGTGACAGAGCAAACCTCTGTCTCAAAAAACAAACAAACGAACAAAAAACAAATGGATGTAAGACTTCTGGAGAATAGTGCAGTGTAAAGCATCAAACCAATGCCTGTAGTTCCCTCATTAAGTATATTAGCTAAGGTACAGACCCAGTTGTAGCAAAATACATCTCCAAAGTGCCATGTCATAAACAAGATAAAGTTAATTTCTTTTTCATATATTGGTCCAGAATTTGGTAATCAAGGATCAGCGGATGGCTCTGCTACCTCCAACACGTGGCCCCCCTCATTGGGTCCAAAGGAATTGATCCAGTTCCCACTGTCTCCCAGTCAGGGAAAGGGAAAAAGTACTAGGGAGATGCATACCCAAATAATGCCTTCAACGACAAGCCAAGTGTTCTATAGTTAGATGGCCAATTTCCCAGTGGAAATTCTATTCCTATTATTGGTGGGGAAAATAATAATAATAATCTTTTAGGGGTCTGAGCATAGGGTTCTACTCTAAGGCACGGTGTTGAGAGAATATGACTTGGCATTCCCATCCCTAAGGAAGGAGAAAATTTCTTCCAGTCATGAAGAGTAGGGCACAGAGAAGGTGGCATGGATTCTGATAGGAGAGTCCTTGTTTTGTCCTTGAGGTTGAATTCCCTTGGCTTCATGGAAATAAGTAGGCTGTCACACTATGGAATCTTACTAAGCTGAACATTTTTACAAACCTTGAGCTTTTCTGAACTTGTCAATACCTAGTCACTTACAATTTTATAGTTAGAAACCTAAATAATTATCATTTTTTAGATCTTTCCAAATTAACCAAAAATTTCTATTGCACTTATCATTCTCTAATTTTTCTTGAAAAATTTCCACCAGATATTTTGATAGTATTGTGATTATGAGATAAACAGCAAGACGGATTTTTTAAAAAGAAAAAATCTGTAATTTATCAAAACTAATTCAAGAATATATATAAAACCCGAACAATTTTTAGCTAAAAAATTTTAAATGTATCATTTAAAATATCTGGCCAGACTCAGTGGGATTACACCTGTAATCCCAGTGCTTTGGGAGGCTGAGGCAGGAGGATTGCCTGTGGCCAGGAGTTCAAGACCAGCCTGGGCAACATAGTGAGAATCTGTCCTTTATTTAAATATATATATTCCTACAAAGAAAACTCTAGTCCCAGATTGCTTCACGGGAAAGTTCTATCAAATATTCAAGAAATAGATAATGCCAATCTTATGTGAACTATCCCAGAGCATAGGGCATAGATAGGTAACGTAGGGACACGCATCCCAGGCAGAAACAGTACGTGCAGCGGCACAAAGGCAGAGAACACAATGAATTGGGGAAACAGGTTGTTCAGTATAGCTGGAGCTCAAAGGACTTTTTGGAGAGAATCTGAATAAAGCAAAATATCAACATCAACTGAAAACATTTTGCTAATAATATCCTAGAAACGAAGAAGTCCTGACTGTCTCTACAAGTGCCCTTAAATGGTGTCTTAATCACAAGTCTTTTAAAGGACTCCTATAAGTCTGCACCTGGGATGGCAGATATGCTGAACATAAGCTGCCTTGCCCCACATCTGGGCCCATAATATTCGTGATAATAACAACTTGTATTTATTGAGCACTCTACTAGATACAGTGCTCAGCACTTGACATGAATTATCTCAACAATCCTTACAATAACCCTGTGAAGCAGGTGCTATAATCTATTTGCATTTTACAGATAATAAACAAGCCTGAAAGTGGTTAGGTAACTTGCTTAAAGACTTGGCTAATAAGTGGCAGAGATAGGGCTGGAAATTGAATCCTTCTAGCTATAATAGTCATGCTCTTGGCTACTATGCTAGCCTGCCTGGGCCAGATATCACTAATTGATCATTGCATTCTCTTCTTTCTTTTTTCTTTTTCTTTTTTTTTTTTTTTTTTGAGATGGAGTCTCATTGTGTCACCCAGGCTGGAGTGCAGAGGCACAATCTCAGCTCATTGCAACCTCTGCCTCCCAGGTTCAAGAGATTCTCCTGCCTCAGCCTCCTAAGTAGCTGGGACTACAGGCATGTGCTACCACATCCAGCTAATTTTTGTATTTTTAGTAGAGACATATTTCACCATGTTGGCCAGGCTGATCTCGAATGCCTGACCTCGTGATCTGCGCTCCTCAGCCTCCCAAAGTGCTGGGATTACAGGCGTGAGCACCGCGCCCAGCCAATCATTGCATTCTTTTTCACTCAGCACAGACCAAGCCTCCCAACTTCTTTTAGTACAGTGTTCTAGGGAGCCACTGTAGATTAATCAGAATTGGCACATGAGATGGGATCATTGCTGCCCTTGGCCTATACTCCAGAGATGTCATCTCAGATGCAGCCTCAGATTCTGATTCAGCACTGGAATCCTGAATAAGTGACATGAAATGCTGATCTACCACCATAAATTGCATTCTAGCATGTTTACTTGGAGTTTGCATGGTTTTCTTTATAAGTTCTCCTGGTGATCCTAAGGTGCAACCAAGGCTGACAACCATCTGCCTTCCTTATTTCTGACCCTTTAAATCAATCTGAAGCACTCAGGATTGCTAGCCCACAGAGAGAAACTGAAAATCCCAGCTTGACTTAGCTACCATTACCAAAAACCCAGCTCCTTCACCTGTTCCTAACTAACTTTTACTTTGTTGTCATCCTTCTTGGCTCTTGGGTCCTGTGTTGCAATGGGTGGAAGCAGCCAAGTTTCATCTCAGGCTGTAGAACCCAACCCTGATCTTTTCTCTAAACAAGCAGGAACGCTAGGAGCTAGACAGAGGCTGGGATGCTATATCCTAGAAACCGGGGATGCTGAGGCTCCAGGAATCTTGCAGAGGGATGTAGTGCATGGAGGTGAGGAAGGGATCCAAGGGAAAAATGGAAGTTAAATTCATGGGCAACATTCCAGAGATTCATCATCAAAGCAGAGGACCTAGGCAAGGAGACTCTAGGATCATGATCCAGGGAAAACAGCACAGAGAAGGGAAGGGTTTGTAGCAGAGGTCAGGTGGTGAAGCCTGGAGAAATTCTCTAAGGTGCAGATAATACCTGCAGCTGTGGCTTACCATAAGCCTATGACCTAAGGCTGGGTGAGGTCACCCTGTAGCCTCACCTGGACCTAGCTGTTTACCTGCAGAGCTCAAGGAATTTGTGTGGTTATCCTTTTGCCACCTCAGCTTCAAATAAAAGGTTTGGCGAAGGTTTGGCTTTGGGGAGCCTAAAGCAGGATTTTGGAGATTAGCCAATGAGACCACAGAGATTCCTTTTTTTTTTCTTTTTTTTGAGATAGAGTCTTGCTCTGTCACCCAGGATAGAGTGCAGTGGCGTGATCTTGGCTCACTACAACCTTCGGCTCCCGGGATCAAGTGATTCTCATGCCTCAGCCTCTTGAGTAGCTGGGATTATAGGCATGTGCCACCACACCCAGCCTTTTTTTTTTGAGACACAGCCTTGCTCTGTCGCTAAGGCTGGAGTGCAGTGGCGTGACCTTGGCTCATTGCAACCTCTGCCTCCCAGGTTCAAGCAATTCTCCTGCCTCAGCCTCCCAAGTAGCTGGGACTACAGGTGCCTGCCACCATGCCTGGCTAATTTTTTGGTATTTTTTAGTGGAGATGGGGGTTTCACCATGTTGGCCAGGCTGGTCTCGAACTCCTGACCTCAGGTGATCTGGCCGCCTCGGCCTCCCAAAATGTTGGAATTAAGGCATGAGCCACCACACCCGGCCCTATTTTTGTATTCTTAAAAGAGACCAGGTTTCGCCATGTTGGCCAGGCTAGTCTTGAACTCCTGACCTCAAGTATCTGCCCACCTCAGCCTCCCAAAGTGCTGGGATTACATTCATGAGCCACCATGCCTGGCTGGGATACTGAATTTTGAATCAGAAAATCCAGACTTTACAATAGTCAAAACTATATCTTATTTGTCTTTCTGCTCCATTACCCAGGATTTTACCTAGAACATCAGTAGACACCTGAAAACATTGGTCAAATAAAAGTGAATAAATGATTAAAGAACAAATTAACAAGTAAATGAAGCCCTATATAAATAAAGGCCCTACTAATCCACCAGCTACACTCGTGTGACAAAGGCCCCAGAGATACCCATGCTCTATATCCATGGAATTGTGCCATGGGGCTGGCTTACTGGGGATTCTATTTACCTGTGGTCTTGATGGGCCTCCCTGGAGAAACAGTAACCTGATATCTGGAGAATACATTTGGCTCTGTGAACTAGGTCAGATCTGCAGACTTGTGGTTTACCCACTTAGACCCATGCCATACACACCAGGCCCCTGATGAGAGCCCCGGCATCCTTGCCTTGTGCTTCTTCACCATCCCCTACCAGATCTCACCTGGCCTCTTTGGTCCCAACTGTGTACCTCCTCTCCTCTCTCTAGCCTCTTGATCTTCTCTATGCCCTTTGCCTGACCCTGCCTCTCTGGTTCTGACCTTGGCTCCCCTCCTGTTTTGCAGTGAGCATTTACCCTTCAGATCATATTTGCAGCTGCCACTCTGGGCAAACTCCCTCTCACTCAAACTTGGCCTCCATGTCCATTGGCCATAGGCTGATTTTCCCATTGTGCTTGGTCAGGCTTCGTGGGTGGAATTCAGACACCAGGACTAGGCATCCTGGTCAAAACCAGGGGCAAACGCTCTCACCTGCATTCTTGGGCGGGAGGCAGGGGTCCCAGTTGGCCAAGAAACTCACCCCATAACTGAACAGAGGTGGCATGCCCACACTCCGTCCCTGGACAAGGGAAGCTCAAATTCAAATAGTATACAACATTGTGCTTCTCACATAGTAAAACCAATCTTTCAGAAATGTGTCCCGAATTCCTAAGGGGAGGAAGGCAGAAAGATCCTCCAGAAAATAAAAAAAAATTCCAATAAAAAAAGTTGGTCCATTGGCAATATAGTACAAAACAAAGATCTTGGTAAGAAAACATCTCCCTGATTTGGGGGTTCCCATGAAAATAACACGGGGCCCCATGAAAATAACGTAGATGAAGCAGCAGAGAACTGACAAAGCGTGTGGAAACATGTAAAGAGTAATGATAACGCAGAGATCAGAGGTAAAGCAAAAGCACAAGTGAACCTTCACAAAGCTGGGCTAGGTGATATTAACGTAGCTGCTATTAACTAGAAATTCCCAGTCAAGTCAACCCGGCTTAGCAGTGGTGGCCACCAGAGGGCGCTAGAGTAGAGTCCGTGGGAGAACTTCAGCGGTGGCCCTGCAGGTTTGAGAGGCACCTTCCTGGAGGATGGATTTGAAGGGCTGAGGGTCCAGCAGTTCTGTGGGTTGGCGGCTCACAGGAGAAAGCATGAAGAGATACTTCCATCCTCACACCCCCAAAGGTCCTTGCTTGGACTGGAAGCTAAAGAAGCGCATGCTATATTGTTTTCCTAGTGACAAAAATCCCAGTTGGCCTCTGGTTAACTTTTCAAACAAATGGCACTGACATGATATTGGGCGAACTCTAGGTGTCACTGACCTGATAAAAAGAAAAAAGCTATTTGCTTCCCATTTTCCGATGCAGTGAGGATTCCACAGTGATCTCAAACACAGTGAAATACATAAAAAGAGCCTAGCTTAATGCCCGGCACCCAGCAAACGCCCAATAAACATCTGTTCCCTTTCCTCGATAAACCCCATTTGCCTCTCAGCCTCCAGCCTCCCACACTGGTGGACCCACGTGCCCCTCTGAAGTGAAGCTTTTGGCCCCTGTAAAGCAGCAGCCCCTCTGGCCAGAGAGTCTTTTTTCCCAGAGCCTTTGTTGTTCCAGATTTCTCACTGTGAGGCCTCAGCAGCTGCCAGGGGGCCACCCCAGGAGCTGGAATCTCAGCTCAGAAAGAGAGCATTATACGCAGTCCTTCTTCTGCTCCCTTCTGGGCCCACATGCCCCAGCCCCACACCCAGCCTCGACCACACTGCCCTGCACACCCTCACTGTGCCCCCACTTCTCCACAATGTGTTTCTAATCTGCCCAGGAACAGTCACCAGCTCACTTTTCCTGCCTGGTCTCATTAGCATGGCCTCTGGGCCTGGGCCTGGGTGTGTAGCCCAGAGGCTTGCACGGAGGTGATCAGATTGCAGGGAACAGTATGTTTTCCTCCCTGCCTCTGCTTGTTTTCTTCAGGGGCCAGCTGAGCTGTCTTCCTCTTCCCTGGCTTCTCACCCTCCCTCACACGTGGTCTGACTTCAGTGGGTGGGGGGATGAGCAGAGGGTGTGACACACACGAGTGTGCATGACTCGAATGCAGGGACTGTGAGTTGTGGGCAGGTTTCTTAAGGGAAGGCAAGGCTGCTACTACTCCGGGAAACAGGGCTGGGAGCCAGCGGGAGTGGAGGAGGAAGGCCAAGCTGGGGATTTGTACAGACCAGTTCTGGCCAGATCTCTTAAAATGTTTTGTTCTTGCATTGCTGCTGCTGCTGCTGCTGTTGGTTTTCTTCCCCCCTTCCCTGTGCTGAGCTGTCATTTCTTAGTCCAGCCAGGCCCTTATGAACTTCTGGTTCCTCTAAACGATAAACACCCTGGTTTTCCAGACTACACCATAGCTCTCTTTTCTTATTTGCCTTCAAAATACACTTAAAAAAAAAAAAAGTAGAAAATGGCAATATCAGTGATAAGGGCAGGGCATGCACTTAAAAAGAATAGTTCAATCTAACATTTATCGAGCCTGCTACCTTCCTCAGCTTTATTCTCTCCTTTCTTGTTCTTGGCAACAGCAGATAAGAAATCAGCTGTGGGTCAATACATGAAAAATGTTCACCCTTTTAGAGTAGTATTAAAATAAATATTTTCAATGACAACATTAAACAGTTAATAATTAAAGCGTGAGCATGTTTATACTTAAGGGGCTGGAGTCCCTTCTGTCCAAATCAAATTTTCCATGAGGGTTGGTAACAAGGTGGCTGGGAATATTGAGATGTGAGACTGGCCTTCCAAGGATCAGGAGGGCAGCTGGTGGTGGGTCTGCTCTCTCTCATCACTCTCAGTGGTGACATCACCGTCCATCCTCCCCAGTACTAAGATCTGCTTCAGGAAAGAGCCTGAAACCAGCTGCGTGTATCTCATGTTGGTGAAGGAAAATCACAGTAGTGGTCCTCAGTGGGACTCTAAAATGACTTCACATCAGCCTCATTTGGTAAATGAGGAAACTGAGGCTCCAAGAGGTGATGTGTGTCACCCAAGTTTCCATAGCAGAGCTAGAAAAAGACTTTGTTCCTAGGGTCCTGGGAGAGGGTCCCACTGCCCAGCTCTGACGGATGAAAGGAAGGCCTTTTCCATGGTACCAGCTGTTGCTATGGGCAACCCTAGAGATCACTCTGCGGAGTGTGGGATCCTTCGGGAGAGCTTGTGCTTCCATTTGAAGAGACCTCACAAAGAGGGTGCCATGGGGACTAACATAAAAAATCAAGAGTGGGGAGACAAGAAGAGGAAGATCAGCAGAACTGTCCAGATTTCTATGATGCCCGCCCTTCTTACAGGCAAGCTAAGCCATCTACGTGTTAGGGGACATGGTTGCTGACCCTCCGGAAACCCCTCAGATCTGAAGAGCAGACAAGAGCATCTGTCATCTCACAGAGATGCCTTGGGATTTGAATACTTGTTTTGTCTTTGGCCTGGAGTTTTACTCTTAGAGCTCCTTGCCCAGATATTCCATGGTAACCCACTGTCATATTCTGCATAGTCCTCTGAGATAAATATGGAGAAATTATGGAATGCAGGGGAAAGAATTCTGAACTTCAAATGAGAAGAGCTGGGTTTGTGTCTGGCTTCACTCCTTACTTGTGTCTAATTAAAAGCAAATCAAAATTGAAAGTAAGAGCTAAATTTTTGTTAAGGCAGGATTTTAAGGCAATTGTTAAGTCAAAGATGTATGTTAAGCACCATATTCAAAACCATTTATTCTCATACATCACTCTTACTGTATTTTCTAGGCTCTAAGAAGCCACTGACTAAGACACAGCAGTGAGTTAATAACAGCTTTTAGGGGGAAAGAAGAAAAATGTTTCTCTGTTAAACATACACATCAATTGTAAGATACAGGATTTCTGAAATGTCAGGTGTGAAGATCAAGCTTCTTGGAATGAAAGAAACAGTGGTATTGTTACGATTTTGAAGGAAGACTGGCTCAGGGAAGGGCAAAAGACGTTTTTGAACACATGGCTACTTATCGGGCTAGTAGAATGTTTCCCAAATTCTCCTTTGTAATACCTATATCCTCTTTGGCTGTTCCCCTCCTGGTCCTCAGTCTTTTGTTTACCTGTCATTTAAACTTTCCACCAGTTTGGCCAATGGCCATTGTGTCAGCTGCAGCTCAGACTTGTCCAGGCAAACACTGGCTCACTGACCAGGTGCTCAACAAGCCTCAGGGTACACATACCAGCCCTGCTCGACCACACCCACGGACACCTGGTAATACCGCTTCATACTACATTAATTTTCCTGTAAGCAGACTTTCTGACTTAAATCATTTTGTTTCAGAAGTGATAATTTCACTTTACATGAAAAACCTATATCACTTCTGTAGATACAAAATAAGCATAAAAATAGTAAGATGGGCCAAGCGCAGTGGTTCACACCTGTAATCCCAGCACTTTGGGAGGCCAAGGCAGGTGGATTACTTGAGGTCAGGAGTTCGAGACCAGCCTGGCCAACATGGTGAAACCCCATCTCTACTAAAAATACAAAAATTAGATGAGCATGGTGGCGCATGCCTGTAATCCTAGCAACTCAGGAGACTGAGGCAGGAGAATCACTTGAACCCAGGAGGCAGCGGTTGCAGTGAGCTGAGATCATACCACTGCACTCCAGCCTAGGCAACAGAGCCAGACCCTGTCTCAAAAAAAAAAAAAAAAGTAAAATGGAAACATAGAACCTTAAAAAAAAAACTATGTTGATTCTAATACCATGTGTGTAGAATCCAATCAATTTATGAAAATAATTTCCTCACTGAGAAAAATTAAACTGTTTGTAATCTTTCCATAAGAAAGGAATATTCAACCCCACGTATTAAGTTTAAGAGAACAGCGAGGAGCTATGTCTATTAGGGCCAGTTACACGTAGGAGCCACAGTACCAGCTCCCTGCAGAGTAGCTGTGTGACCACGGGTCAGTTTCTCAACATCTGTGTGCCTTAGTTCCTTGTTTGTCGAACAGAAATGAAAATAACACCAATTTGGGGGTTATTTCTGATGACTAAATGAGTTAATGCATGCAAAGCACTTATGACAGTGCCTGGTATTTAGTAAGGTCTCAATACATGTTAGCTATAATGATAATCAGTAGTCAGGGTATTACAATTAGTAGTATTCATGACTTAAAATTCCTACTCACTGGAGTTGGAGTCAGAAAGATTTTTAAGACATTAACTGTTTTCTCTTGTAAGACTGGTTACTCAGAGTCAGTTTCTAACCAAAATGATGAAAGTAGCTGTTGCCCAACAACTGCTCCTTAAAGAAGCCATCTCCAGGATGGAGTGTCAGAATATGTCCAGTTAAACCTGGTCATGTTTGGAAAGTGAGGGAAAGTGGGTTCCTAATCTACTCCCTGCCACATTCCAGTTTAGAAAAATACTTACATATTTTTTTTCATTTTCCAAGGATCACTATGTTCAAAACAATTTTGAACTAGTTATTCAGATGACTTCATTACCATGTGCTTCAGATAATGACAATAGTTTTTGATAAAATTTGAGTCTGGTTGAATGCTTGCTTGACTAGAAGACACATGTGTGGGTCCTTGGTGTACTGGCTGGGCCAGTGACCCCTTACTGAGCATGAACTATATGCTATGCAGGGTTAAATTATTTAATTCTCATAGTAACCCAATGATTTAGGTACTCTGTCCCCATTTTACGCCTGAGGAAAACCGAGGCACAGAGTGGTCAAGTGACTTTAAGATTACAGTGTTAATCATGGGTTTGAGACGGAATTCAGAGGTCTTGCTCGGTGCCAGAACCCTGTTCTCCAAACTCCTCTGCCTCATGGGAGTGACAGTGTAATCTGAGGCCACAGCCCTGCCGTAGCCTTTCCCACGGGCCCTGGCCTCAGAGAAAGGCACCAGGGTGGGATGTTCTGCCCCTATAGATTTCTGCTGGCCCAGCCCTACCTGGAAACCCAGATGATGAGCAAAGAAGCCCCTTGCATGGGTGTGAGTAACAGCATGTGGGGGGTCTCCAATGGCCCCAGGCAAGGGGAAGGCACTGCGGTTCCCTACCCGATTCCCATCCTTCCTTCCTCCTACTTCTTTCTATTACTGTTAAACCCTACCCCTCAGTGGCAGGCACCAACTTTCATACCTCCTTTCCTCTACCAGCAAACTTACCAGGTTAGGCCTGTAGACTATGTTTGATAAAAACTGAATTGGCACATAGTAGGTCTCTAAGGTGTATGTGAACAGATGATAAATATAATTGGAATTTTCTTTGACTGTATACTCCTCATGGGCAAGAACTCTGATTTCTCTGTCTCACTAGAGCTTATTATAGTGCCCAGCACATAGTAGATGCTCAAAGAGTATCAGTTACTGAATGTCTGGTGCAAAGGAGCTGGGAAAAAATCTAAAGAAGAAGGGATGAGTTTGGGTTTTATTTTTAGTGCCAATGTTCAAAAGTATTTTAAAAAAATGTTCTACCAAACCCAAAATATTTCATTGAATGCCTGGGACATCTCAGCTCTGGGAAGATCTTCCTATTACATCTCACTGCCTCCATATTCCTGCTTCACTCTGGAAGTCCTCAGGTTATTAGGGAAAGCTCTAAAGGTGGAGGGCTGCTGGTAGGGAGATAAAAATGCAGGGACAAGAGGCAGGAGTGGACGAAAACTAAGAGATGCAGCAAAGATGGACAAGAGTAAGAAAACACTTGCATTCCTTCCCACACACAGCCAGGTTGCTAGGAAGGACCTAAGACCTATATCAGCCCTTCCCACCCTCACCAGGCAGTGACCTTGGAGAGGGACTTCAGAGACCAGAGCTTTCATACTAAAGGAAGATTGAAGGTTGTGATTATTGTTCAGTATCCGAGGTCCAACTTTGTTCTGATTCAGTCTCATTTCTTTCACATCTTGACTGTTCCTGAGTACTGGGGTTTCTTTTCAAAATAACTGAGATATGTGAACTCAAGAAAAGCTTCAGGAAGAAGCCTTTGAGGGGAACCTGGGGTTAGGTTTTAGAGGAAGACAGAAGAAGAGGGGGAGCTCTCTTTGATAGGAGCATCTGACGACAGAAGGAGATCTCTGTGGAGGTGCTTCTGAAAGACTGGTAACGGAGGGCTCCATGAGAAAGCTCATCAAGGGAAGGGGGAAGTGGTTCTGAGAAATGAGCTCAGAAGAGCTCTGACTTCACGTTTCCATGGTGGCAACATCCTTGCTCCATTACAACAGACATCACCTAACACATGACAAAAGCAGTCTGCAAAGGGGAAGGGACGGCTGACTCAAGCCCTGCTGAGTCACTGTAGTTAACTTCCCACTCTCTGTCCACTGCATTTCTTTAGAGCTTCTTGAGACTGGCCCTCACAGCCCAGCTTTGGGTAAATTATTGGCTCAAGAATTCAGCTTTGAATTCAATCTTCCCAGATAGGCTCCTCATGACCTCTAGTTTGGCCATTCAGTCTTTCCAGGTAGGTTCCTCATGGCCTCTCTCTTACTAGGCCATTACTCTCCTTGTTTGTCTTGAATCCTGAAAGCTGTGTGTTTTGGTGTTTTACCCCTACAAGCAATTGTAACTTTCTTTTTTTTGCATAGACCAGCCACGGCTCCCTGTAATTTCAATCCCAGCTCAATATCATATTCCCTCAGACCATGTTGTTTTAGCCCGGCCCTGACATTCTTACACCTAATTTATTCATTTTTTGCCCTGAAAAACCTCTAAGTCTTAGCCCAGCCCTGGGAACAAGACAGGATTAGTCTTGTGTGGATTTTTGAACTTGACAGCTGAAGACTTTAGATACCTAAAATCAAATTCACTTGTGACCCAGGCCACTCAATGCTACAAGTACACAGAGGGACAGTCCTTGGATATGTTGCTATGTGACATACAACATGCATGCTCGCTAGGATCCCTCATGAAGACAGGCACTGACATACTTATTCCTTTGAAACCCTAAATTTAGACCAAAGGAAATGTCACCTCAAATTGGGCCCATGGTCCATCCAAATCAGGCAATAACAACAACAGCCAACATCTACTACATGGTGCTGACATTCTGCTAACCACTTCTCAAGCATTTGCTTACTTACTATGGTTATTCTCAAAACAATCCTGAGGGGTGGATATCACCATCAACAGTTTACAAACAAGTAGGGAACTTAGATAAAGCACAGATCACCCTTGAACAAGTTTGAACTGCATGGGTTCACTTACAGGTGAATTTTTTCAACAAATATATTGGAATATTGTTTGGAGATTTGTAAAAATTTGAAAAAAACTTGCAGACCAACGATGTAGCCTAAAAATATCAAAAAATTAAGAAAAGGATATGTCACAAATACATAAAGAATAAAAAGATGTTCTATTTTATCATTTACTACCATAAAATATACAAATCTGTAAAAATAAGTTAAAATTTATCAAAACTTACACACACACTTATAGACCAGTGCCATTTGCAGTCAAGAGAAATCCAAACAAACATAAAGATGTAGTATTAAGTTGTCACTGCATAAAGTTAACTGTTTGGAGTCACCCCCTGCTGCTATTGCAGTGAGCTCCAATATCATGAGTATCCACTTAAAACACTGTGTGATGCTGATCATCTAGAGTGAGCAGTTTGTCTCTCCAGTAAATTGGTTCTCGCTTATTTTTCATCATGTTTAGTGCATTTCTATAAACTTTGAGTAACACTGTGGGACTCATACGAAGTGCCACTAATAATGTTGGAAGTGCTCCCAAAAAGTAGAGAAAAGTCATGACATTCCTAGAAGAAGTCGAATTGCTTGATATGTACCATAGACTGAGGTCTGCAGTTGTGGCATCTGCCATTTCAGATGGAGGACTCATCTTAGAAACAGACAACATAAACTTACAGTAACAATACATACAGTACTGTACTATAAATGTATTTTCTCCTCATGAGTTTCTTAATATTTTCTTTTCTCTAGCTTACTTTATTGTAATAAGACAGTATAGTACATATAGCATACAAAATACATGTTAATCATCTGTTTCTGGTTATAGGCAAGGTTTCCAAGCAATGGTAGGTATTAGTAGTTAAGTTTTTGGCCACTCAAAAGTTATACATGGATGAATTTTCAATTGCACTGGGGGTCAGTGCTCCTAATCCCTGCGTTATTCAAAGCTCACCTATAATTGCTTAATGTCACCTATCTTGCATGCTATAGAACAGGACTTGGATCCAGATCTGTCTGAATCCCAAACCCAAGCTTTGAATCAATTAAACTCTTGGACTGGCCAGGCACGGTGGCTTATGCCTGTAATCCCAGCACTTTGGGAGGCCGAGGTGGGAGGATGACAAGGTCAGCAGTTCAAGACAAGCCTGGCCAACATAGTGAAACCCCGTCTTTACTAAAATTACAAAAATCAGCCCGGTGTGGTGGCAGGTACCTGTAATCCCAGCTATTTGGGAGGCTGAGGCAGAAGACTTGCTTGAACCCGGGCGGCAGAGATTGCAGTGAGCCGAGACCACACCATTGCACTCCAGCCTGGGTGACAGAGAGAGACTCTGTCTAAAAAAAAAAATAAAATAAATCTCTTGGACTAAGGCATTTTTGGAGAGAATCACACTCTTTACAAGCCACTGACCACATAAGGTCCCCTGAAACACTCTTTAGTTCTCTTAACAACCTGACAGTCTTGTGTTATCTATAAGTTAATTCAATTCCTCTTGAATCTGAATGTTCTGCTTACATAAATTCCTGAGTAAGTTTTCTTTTCTTTTCTTTTTTTTCTGAGACGGAGTCTTGCTCTGTTGCCCAGGCTGGAGTGCAATGGTGCCATCTCAGCTCACTGCAACCTCCACCTCCTGGGTTCAAGCAATTCTCCTGCCTCAGCCTCCTGAGTAGCTGGGATTACAGGTGCCCGCCATCACACCTGGCTAATTTTATATTTGCACTAGAGACAGGGTTTCATCATGTTGGCCAGGCTGGTCTCAAACTCTGACCTCATGATCTGCCTGCCTCGGCCTCCCAAAGTGCTGGGACTACAGGCGTGAGCCACTGCGCCCGGCCAACAGTTCTCGTTAGATTAGTGCTTTCTATGTGCTTCCTCTTATTTGAGCTAATGCTGTCTTCAATCATTACAGAGTAGTCCTTAATTCTAATACTGTAAGATCTGTGAATTTCAATTTCCCCTAGTAGGAACCTTTGGTTTTCTTTAGATTTATTTTATCATGCTTTAAAGGTCTCATATTTCCAGGCCAAAAAGTTACGTGTACAGTGTTTATATAAGGCGGCGGTCTCAACACCTTACTCCCTGACCCCAAGCTCCAAGTGAACCAACAAGCTCCAGACTGTTCCCTGTATATGCCTGTATTTTCCCACCATCCTTCAAATAGAAATACTCTTCCCTTTTCAACACCTATTTCCTGTATCCTCACAGGCAAAATCTATACTTTTTTTGCAGTGTAGATTTTGGGTTAATATTGCCTCCCTTCTTGAAGACTTTTTTGGTGGCCCCCAGATGGAAGTGATTCCACTCTCAAGTGAAATAACACCGTAGGACCATATATCCTGTATTCTTTACGTGATACTTACCACTTTCTTGCTGGATTTTGGTTGCACTATTTCATATTTCTCCTAGCTACTTGAGACCAAGTTCTGTATATATTTTCTAGTGACTTACATTAAATTAGGTACTCACATATTGGCTCAATGCATCAATTAATATATACATAAGTACTTGTACTTGACTTCTTTCTCAGAACATTTCCATTTCTTTATCAGAATGATATAACTCTAACTGCTTGAGGCATTCCAAGTAATAGATCATCATGAGTTTACACAAAGCTAAGACAATATCTTTTAGTTTGTATCTGACATCCTTCTGGCAATTGCCAACATCTAAAATATTTTGACTAACACTAAAATTGCAGTGGCACATCAAAGTCTTCTTGGGAAAATTGAACCATTTCCTGGATCATAACTGGGAAGCCTGTGTTTATCATCTTGAAACAGGATGTGGCTACTTCTCTCATAAATGCATTATTTCTTTGCTTAACTTTAATTTGAAAATACTCTTATGTTACCTGCAATATTGAGATTGCACTGGCCACACTTTCAAATTATGTATCTTATAGACATGTTGTCATTTGTTTCATGCGCCATTACCACCAGCAAAATCTCAAACTAAAGACCCTTCCATGGCAAAAGAAACAGCATTCTAATTTATCTCCCCTAGTATTTAAAGTCTGCACATAAATTGTTCTGAATTTCTGGCTTATGCTAGAATGCAGAACTGTCAACCATGGCAATATTTGTGGTGAGTATTGGCTAAACCTTCATTCTCTGCACACGCCGGGAATATTTTGACAAAAACTATTTAAAATATATTATGCACCCACATGCAGCTGGTGTTGTACAGAGTACTAAAAGGCACAATCTGCAAGGAATTCAAAGGCATCAAAGCTGCCTTTCAGATCCAAAATTGCTCTTTTTTCGAGAGACCGGAGAGTGTACACGGAAGGGAAATCATGATTATCCAAAAGCTACTGCTGCAGTCATTATTACGTTACCTATATGATTACTTTCTCACAAGGAGAACATAGTGCTTGCAAAATAAGGGCTTTCAACCCATTTTAATCTTTAGTCTATTTTCCTATATAAAACAATTTGGCACTGTGTCATTATAGATCAGGATTCCAAAGCCACCTCAGGAATAGCAGAATTCAAAGGTTAATATGTGTAAAGAATCATCCTTTTACAAGAAAAAAACAAATAACACCATCAAAAAGTGAGTGAAGGATATGAACAGACACTTCTCAAAAGAAGACATTTATGTGGCCAACAAACACATGAAAAAAGCTCATTATCACTAGCCATTTGAGAAATGCAAATCGAAACCACAATAAGATATCATCTCACGCCAATTAGAATGGCGATCATTAAAAAGTCAGGAAACAACAGATGCTGGAGAGGATGTGGAGAAACAAGAATGCTTTTATACTGTTGATGGGAGTGTAAATTCATTCAACCATTGTGGAAGACAGTGTGGTGATTTCTCAAGGATCTAGAATCAGAAATACCATTTGACCCAGCAATCCCATTACTGGGTATACACCCAAAGGATTAGAAATCATTCTACTATAAAGACACATGCACATGTATGTTTATTGCAGCACTATTCATAATAGCAAAGACTTGGAACCAACCCAAATGCCCATCAGTGATAGACTAGATAAAGAAAATGTGGCACATATACACCATGGAATACTATGCAGCCATAAAAAGGATGGGTTCATGTCTTTTGCAGGGACATGGATGAAACTGGAAACCATCATTCTTAGCAAACTAACACAGGAACAGAAAACCAAACACCGCATGTTCTTACTCATAGGTGGGAGTTGAACAATGAGAACACATGGACACAGGGAGGGGAACATCACACACTGGGGCCTGTTGGTGGGTGGGGGTTAGGGAAGGGAAAGCACTAGGAGAAATACCTAATACCTATGTAACAAACCTGCACGTTCTGCACATGTATCCCAGAACTTAAAATAAAAAAATACAATTAAAAAACAATCATCCAAGGGGTTTCTTTTTGAGATGCAGACACACAGGCCCCAGTTCACACCTACCGATTTGCTATCACTGTGGGCAAGGCTGGTAATCTGTATATTTTAACAAGTCCATCTAGAATGCTGATCAGTGGCCCTGGGGCAGACTTTGAAGAAAAAAATAGAACTGGTAAATGAGAAAGATTGTAAAAAAGTTATCATGTCATCGGGGACTGACAGAGCAGAATGGTGTTTAGTTTCTGGGGGATGTAGGGTCATCATAGGGCCCTGCCTGCTCCTTGCAGGGGTAGAACCCCTCATCTCACCTGAGTCGAGTTGATGTGATGGGATTGCCACAGGCTGATATCACAAGAACTCCAGAGTCCTATCCAAGCAGCTGTGAGATTTGAGAGGAGTACTTCACCTCTCAGAGCCAGGCCTGATGATCTCCAAGGGTGCTCTAATTAACCTATGAATTCATTCAGGGGAGGCTGAAGCTTTCCCTTTCTGGCATTGCCGTCCAACAAAAACAATGCAAGCCACATATGCATATGTACATTTTCTAGTAGCTCCATTTCAAAAAGTGAAAAGAAACCAGGTGAAATTAATAGTATATTTTAATACAATATATCTGAAATGCTATCATTTCAGTGTGATCAACATAACTCTTGAGATATTTTATATTTTTTGGTTTTAAGTCTTGAAAATCTGGGGCCTATTTTATACTTTCAGCACATCTCAATTTAGATAGCCACATTTTAAGTGCTCAGGAGTCACCCATGAATACTCTACTAGACAGCACTGCAATAGGGTAGGGATCCACAAACTACAGCTCATGGTCCGAGTCAAAAGAAGCATAATATTTCAAAATATATGAAAATTAAATGAAATTTAAATTTTAGGTTCATAAATAAATTTTATCAGAATGTAGCCATACTCATTCATTCACATATTATCCACGGCTGTTTTTTCTGTGTGTTTTTTTGTTTTGTTTTAGAACAGAGTTGAGTAGTTACAAGAGAAACCATATGGCCCACAAAACCTAAGGTATTTACTACCTGATCCATTATAGAAAAAAGTTGATAGATGTGTGCTCTAGGAATCCACAGAGAGGAAGCATAAGAGGCTACCCTAGAGGGCTGGCTCCTTCTGGCCCTCTGCTATTTGCATATAAGCAAGGTTTGGCTAGTGCTTGGCTTGGAGACATAGCAAGCCTCTACAGAAAGGGTTGGGGGGCTGGATGGTAAAGACTCAGAGGGCTTACCAATAACATGGAATGCTGATGGGGATGCCACAGCAAAGAGGAAAGTCAGGTGGGCCCAATACAAGGGCGTGGAGCAAGGAAGGACATCATAGTTGGCAAGACACTAGATGAGGGCCTGGTTTGGAGGTGACACTCCATGCAAGAAGGGGCCCTGAAGATGGATTTGGCCAGCTTGACCCATTTTCCTGTGTATGGATTTTGGATTTGCATCCTAACTGAGTAGGAATAACAGCAGCTGCCTGCTTTCATTTGTCACTGTTCTGTATTTAAAGGTCTGTTCTTACCTGATGATGAGCTTTTACAACCTCCATCAATGTCTAGTATTTGAGCTGCATCCCCTCTGGCTATCCTTTCTGGCTCTGGATTCTGAACTTTGTTGGTCACTTGCTTTTTCTGTCACCCTGGCTGACTGCATGGATGATTGGAGGGCAGACTAGCCCAGGCCCTTGAGTTCAGGGAACATTTCCAGGGCTGTAATTACCTGGGATTTAGCTCCATCAAAGCATATTTTGATCCATCAACCCAATGTCCTGGCTCAACCCTTCCAGTTCCTGTAAGTTACCATTGGGCAAATAAAGATAACATTTATTAATTTTTCTCTTTTAAACAATTGGGAAAATATGACCAAGCCTTTGGGGAGAAAAACAGTTATCTGTCCTCTTTGATCCACTTCCTTGTGATTTATAAATTCCTGGTAGCATGTCTTTAATTGGTAGTATTTTTTTGCTGTATTATTCCATAAATCTTTCTGCTCTTAACCCTGTTGACCCAATCATTTCTGCTTTTATTCATTTTTTTTTACCCTTCATCCAGATTTTCTAAATGTTAACATCCTACATTACCATGGTACATTTGCTAAAACTAAGAAGCCAGCATTACGATTAGTACTAGTAGTACAATACTATTAACTAAACTTGACACTTCATTCACATTTCAGTTTTCTGTTCTGAAACATAATGTAGGATATCACATAGCATTTAGAACAATTTTAAATTAGCACAAAAATCAACATTATTAATCAATCAGTTAGTGACTCTACTGTCAAAATCTAAAGGTACCTTTCTGAAATACTTGAGAGGTCTTGGAAACCATTTACTCTCTTAAGTAGTTTTTTGCAAACTTGTTGACTTATTAATTGACGTAGTAAACACTTTTTAAAAATTGTTATCTGATTAAATACACATAACATTTTTATGATGAAATACATATAACATTTCCCATCATAACCATTTTTAATTGTACAGTTCAGTGATATCAAATACATTCATAATGTTGTGCAACCATCACCACCATTCATCTCTATAACTCTTACATCTTGTAAAACTAAAACTCTGTATCCATTAAACAATAATGCCCCATTCCCCTGACCCTAGTCCACATCAAACACCATTCTACTTCCTGTGTCTATGATTTTTGACTACTTTAACTACCTCATATAAGTGGAATCATACAGTTTTATCTTTGTGTGACTGGCTTATTTCACTTGGCATAATGTTCTCAAGCTTCATCCATGTTGTGGCATATGTCAGAATCTCCTTTCTTTATAAGGTTGAGTAATATTCCATTGTATTTGTATACCACCATTTGCTTATCCATTCATCTATCAATGGACACCTGTGTTGCTTCCACATTTTGGCTATTGTGAATAGTGCTGCCAAAAACACGGGTGCATAAACATCTCTTCCAGACCCTGCTTTCAGTTATTTGGGGTATATCTCCAGAAGTGGAATTGCTGAGTAATATAAAAAATCTGTTTTTAATTTTTTGAAAACCTGCCATGTTGTTTTGCACAGTGGCTGTACTATTTTACATTCCCAACAACAGTGCACAAGAGTTCTAATTTCTTCACATTCTCACCAATACACGTTATTTTCTGTGATTTTTTTTTAAATAGTAGCCACCCTAAAGGAGGTGAGGTGTGGTAATTTATTATGGTTTTGATTTGCATTTATCTAGTGATTAGTGATGTTAAAAATCTTTTCATATGCTTATTGGCCATTTGTATATCTTCTTTGGAGAAATGTCTATTAAAGTCTTTTGCCCATTTTTTAACTTGGTTATTTGCTTTTTCATTGAGTTTTAGGAGTGCTCTATATAGTCTGGATACAATCTCTACAGATATACTATTTGCTAATATTTTTCCATTCTGTGGACCACATTTTTACTAAGTTGATAGCATCTTCTGATGTACAGAATTTTAAAATTTTCATAAGGTCCAATTGTCTAATTTTTTCTTCTATTGCCTGTGTTTTAGTGTCATATCCAAGAATTCAGTGCCAAATCCAATGTCAGGAAGGATTGCCCTATGTTTTCTTAGAAGAGTTTTATAGTTTTAGGTCTTATATTAAGATCTTTGATCCATTTTGAGTTAATTTTTGTATATAGTGTTAGGTAAGGATTCAACCTCATTATTTTGCATGTGGATATCCAGTTTTTCCCACATCATTTGTTGAAAACACTGTCCTTTTTCATGGAATGATCCTGTCACCCTTGTCAAAAATCACTTGACCATATATGTGAGGACTGACTTCTGGGCTCACTATTCTATTTCATTGATCTGTATGTCTGTCTTTATGCCAGTACCACACTGTTTTGATTACTGTAGATGTGTGGTAAATTTTGAAATCAGGAAATATGAGTCCTCTAGATTTGTTCTTTTTCAAGATTATTCTGACTGTTCAGGATCCCTTAAAACTCCATATGAATTTTAGGATCAGCTCTTCTATTTGGATTTGTAAAGTGATTGCATTGAATTTGTAGATTGCTTTTGGTAGTATTGCCATCTTAACAATATTAAGTCTTCCAATTCAATAACATGAAATGTATTTCCACTTATTTATGTCTTCTTTAATTTTCTCAGCAATGTTTTATAGTTTTAATCATATGAGTCTTTCACCTCTTTGGTTAAATTAATTACTAAGTATTTTATTCTTTTTGCTGCTATACTCAATGAAATTGTTTTCACAATTCCCATTTTAGGTTGTTCATTGTTAGTGTACAGAAATGCAACTGATTTTTCTGTGTTGACTTTTTAGCTGGCTACTTTGTTGAACTCATTTAATTTTAACAATTTTTGTGGGATCTTTAGTGTTTTCTACATACAAATTCATATCATCTGCAAACAGAAATAGTTTTATATTTTGTTTTCCAATTTGGATGTCCTTTATTTCTTTCTTGCCTAATTGCTGTGGCTAGAACTTCCAGTACTATGTTGAATAAAAGTGGTAAAAGCAAACATCCTTGACTTTTTCTTGATCTTAGAGAAAAGCTTTCTGTCTTTCACCATTAAGTATGATATTTACTGTGGGTTTCTTTCATATGGCTTTTATTATGTTGAGGTAGTTTACTTCTGCTCCTAGTTTGTTGAGTGTTTTTTATCATGAGAGAGTATTGAATTTTGTCAAATGCTTTTTCTGCATCAATAATATGATCTTTTTTTTCATTCATTCTGTTGATGTGGTATATTACACTGATCAATTCTGTACATTGAACCATCCTTGCATTCCAAAAATAAATCCCACTTGGTCATAATAAATAATCATGTTAATATGCTGTTGAATTCAGTTTGCTAGTATTTTGTTGGTAATTTTTGTATGAATGTTCATAAGAAATATTGATTTGTAATTTTCTTTTCTTGTAGTGCCTTTGCCTAGCTTTGGTATTGGGCTAATGCTGGCCTCATAGAATGAGTTGGGAAGTGTTGTCTTTTCTTCAGTTTTTGAACAGTTTGAGAAGGGTTGGATATTAGTTCTTCTTTAAATGTTTGGTTGAATTCACCAGTGATTCCATCAGGTCTAGTGCTTTTCTTTGTTGGGAGATTTTTGAATACTGATTCGATCTCCTTACTCGTTACAGGTCTATTTAGACTTTATATTTCTTTATGATTTAGTCTCAGTAGGTCTTTGCGCTTCTAGAAATTTGTTCATTTCATCTAGGTTATCCAGTTTGGTGGCATGTAATTCTTCATAGTTCTCTCTTTTAATTGTTTTTATTTCTGTAGAATTGGTAGTAATGCCCACACATTCATTTCTGATTTTAGTAATTTTTTCGTAGTCCATATAGCTAAAGGTTTGTCAGTTTTATTGCTGTTTTTAAAGAATCAACTTTTGGTTTCATTAATTTTTTTATTGTTTTTCCTTTTTTTTTAATTCATTAAGTTGTAAAGTTATGCTATTGATTTGAGATCTTTCTTGTTTTTTAAAGAAGGAAATTAGGCCAGGTGCAGTGGCTCACACTTGTAATCCCAGCATTTTGGGAGGCTGAGGTGGGAGGATCACTGAGGTCAGGAGTTCAAGACCAGCCTGGCCAATATGGTGAAACCCCATCTCTACTAAAAATACAAAAATTAGTTGGGCATAGTGGTACATGCCTTTAGTTCTAGCTACTTGGAGGCTGAAGCATGAGAACTGCTTCAACCCGGGAGGAGGAGGTTGTAGTGAATCAAGATCATGCCACTGCACTCCAGCCTGGATGACAGAGAGCAAGACTCTGTCTCAAAAAAAAAAAAATTAAATTAAATTAAAAAATAAAGTAATAAATTATACTATAAATTTCCCCCTTACTATTATTTTTACTGCATTCATAAGTTTTGGTATGTTGTATTTTCATTTTCATTCATCTCCAAGTACTTTTTAATTTCCCTGTTGATTTCTTCTTTGATCCACTGGTTGTTAAAGGTTGTGTTGTTTAATTTCTATAAATTTGTAAATTTTTCAGTTTTACTTCTGTTATCGATTTTTTTTTTTTTTTTTTTTTTTGAGACGGAGTCTCGCTCTGTCGCCCAGGCTGGAGTGCAGTGGCACAATCTCGGCTCACTGCAAGCTCCGCCTCCCGGGTTCACACCATTCTCCTGCCTCAGCCTCTCCGAGTAGCTGGGACTACAGGCGCCTGCCACCACGCCCGGCTAATTTTTTGTCTTTTTAGTAGAGACGGGGTTTCACTGTGGTCTCGATCTCCTGACCTCGTGATCCGCCCGCCTCGGCCTCCCAAAGTGCTGGGATTACAAGCGTGAGCCACCGCGCCCGGCCTCTGTTATCGATTTCTAACTTCATCCCTGTGTGGTTGGAGAAGATACTACAATATCTATCTTCTTAAATCTACTGAGCGTTAGTTTGCTGCCTAACATATGGTCTATCTTGGAAAATGTCCCATGTGTTCTTGAGAAGAATGTGAATGCTATTGTTGTTTACTAGAGTGTTCTATATATGTATGTTAAACCTAGTTGATTTATTATGTTGTTTAAGTCCCCTATTTCCTTATTTATCTTCTGTCTAGTTGTTTCATTTATTATATTAAAAAAATTCTTTTCAAGCACTTTCACGTCCATATGTTTATTTCTATCTGAAAAATAGTCTGTGTTGTAGGAAGGGAGTTATTTGTCCCAATTTTACAGATTCAGATATTGAGGACCAGAGATGTCAAGAGATTTTGTTAAGTTCAACAACTATTAGTGGCCAAGCTAAGCTAAATACAAAGTTTGACTGCTGGACTTGTAACTTTTCTGCTACATTTTATTCTTATCCTCTTCTTCCTTTGTTTGTCTCAATGTTTCTTCCTCTCAACTCATGTGAACTTTAATAACAATTTCTCCACCATCTTTGTTTCTCTCTCCTTCTGAGTTCTCTCATGCTCTCTGAAGCAGCCATGCCTGCCTCTTGCCCCGTTAGCATCACTCCTCCCTGGAACAATGAGTTAGAGTCATGTCCTGAGCATCTCTCTTCTGCTCCTAATACACTTTGTCTCACATTCTGCTTTCCCCCCTAATCTTTTGAACCAAGACCCACTTCATGTGGGAAAGGAGGTGACTCTGAACTTGAGGGAGAGCAGCAAACCTGAGATGCCCAAAGCTAAGGTTCTCAGCCAGGATTCTCTTCTTCCCTAGAGCATCTCTAGTGAACTCTAAAGTCACTAGGAATTTTTCAATGCATTGGAAGTTTAATGTTAGTTGCCTTGATTTTTATTTTTAATCAGACACAAAATGTTAGAGCTGGAACATACTTTAGAGATTATCTTATCTATCCTTCTGATTACAGATGAAAAAACTGAGGCCCAAAGAGGTGTCTGAAACTCAATTCCCACTCAAGTGTTTCAACATTTGGAAATTGAACATCATAATATCCTGTAAACATAGGGTCTTTTCAGTCATAAAAGAGTCAGGACTCCTTGGTTTAATTTATCTTTAAGGCTTTTACCAAATTATTTCCTGTCTAAATTACTGGAATATCATCAGGTAAAATGAAGGACCAGGAAACATAAGAACTGAAACTTATCCCTGTCTCTTTTTGAACTTGGTAGTAGCCCCCACACCAAATTTTCTATACATCTCTGAAATGTCACCTAACGGTCATTTATTTAATCATCCAGTCATTCATATTACCAACATTGGTCAAGCAAAGCAATCTCTATATGTCAGGTATTTTTCTGGATCCTGCGATATAGAAACCAAAGTTACAATCTTGCCTTTACAAAGCTCACCATCTTCTTGAAGAAAGGGACTGCCAACAGGCACCATGATGCAGCATGTGGAGGTAGGCCCAGGACACAGGAGAGCACCCAGGCAGACACCAACCTAGATCTGGGAAGTGAGTCATGGGAGAGGCAGTTGGGAAGGATTTACAGAAAGAGGCAACTGACTCCAGGGTGGAATTTAAAAAGATGAATAGAAATTAGCCACTCTTTCGTATATTAAATAAATATTCAAAGAGTGCCCTCTGCACCATATACTGAGATAAGGCATTCTAAGTACAGAGCTGGTGGAAACAGAAAAAGTCCCTGCTATGGTTTGATTGTGACCCCCAAAGTTCAGGTGTTGGAAACTTAATTTTCAATGCAACAGTGTTGAGAGGTGGGCCCTTTAAGAAGTGATTAGGTCATGAGGGTTCTACCTCATGCATGGATTAATGTCATTATTGTGCAGGGTGGGTTTGTTCTAAAAGGAAGTTTAGTCCCTCTCACATGCACACATGTTTGCTGTCTTACCCTTCGGCCTTCTGCCATGGGATCACGCAACATGAAAATCCTCACCAGATGTAGACTCCTCAACCTTGGACTTCTCATCCACCAGAACTGTAAGAAATGCATTTCTTTTCTTTATAAATTACCCACTCAGTGGTGTTCTTTTATAGCAACACAAAACAGACTAAGATAGTTCCTGTCTCACTGGCCCTTATAGTTAGTTAGAAGTCAGGCTATAAACAGGTAAACAAATATTTACAAAATGTGAAGTGCTAGGAAGGATACTAAGATAGGGAGAACAAGAAGGGGGCCTGTTAGAGATCAAGAAAGTCCTTGCTGAGGAGGTTGTTAGATTGTTTCTGAACAATAAGAAAGAATGAACCACGTGAAAAACCAGGTATGAGAGTTCCAGACAGAGGGATGTGGGTGTGCAAAGGCCCTGAAGCAGAAAATGGCTAAGTCTGTTTTAAAAACTGCTGAAAGACCTTGGTGTCAAACAAGGTGAATTAGAAAAGGAGAGGTTGTGATATGCTGCTGGGGAGGGAAGCAAAGATCAGTGCACTCAGGGCTTAGTGGGCCAAAGTAAAAATGAGCATCAAGGACTTTCCAAACAGAAGGAATGGGCCATGTAAAGGCCTAGAAATATGAAACCAGTGGCACTTGGAGGGATTGGCATGAGAAATTAGTGGCCTGCAACATGACAGTGTACGGTCCATACACAGCATGAGCTGGCCACCTTGAGCTAGAGGCCTTGGTCTTTCCTAACCTGCTCTAAAAACCTTTCAAATAGACTAAAACCATGAAATATGCCCCTGGGTCTTTTGGATGGTGGTCATTTCAGCCTTTCTAATCAGCTTCTGGAGGTGACATTTAAGAGGACAAACTAGAGACAGCAACAGCTCATCCAGTGTACCACGCTGAGTGAAAACAAATTCCGCAGTTCCTGCGAGATAAATAAAAATTCAGAATTGAGAATGGCAAGGACAGCTGGCCAGCAGGAGACAGGCAAATGGCCAATGGTTCATGTTTGGATGACAAGGGAAGAAAGAATGAAATGCAAGAGGAAAACAAGAACTCTCTCTTCAAACAGTTGGGAAACACCCTCTGTTTCCCTTCATTTCCCAGCTGGGGAGGGTGGCAGCAGCAGGACAAGAGGTCAGGAGGAAGTATTCAATCCTGGACACCCTGCCTGCTACCAGGAGATCTGCTGGAGTGGATGCCACTGGGCCGGATGCCGGAAACGGGAGACACAGAGGATGTGGTGCCCAGTCCTTGCCGATGCCAGGGCCTGCCTTAAAGAACTGGACATCAGCAAACAGAAAACCATTCAGAACCTGCAGCAGGCGGGGTTCCCATGGCAACCAACAATTCCCCAGCACCTCCACATCCCCTTCTTTTCCCCTCATAAACTTGCCATTTGGATCTAACCTACACTTTGGATAATGTCCAGGTTGGATAAGAGGTGCTGGGAGTGGGGGTAGATATTGGAGAGAGTGTCAAGGAATGGGAAGAAGATACCTGGTTTTCACATGAAGTCGGAGAATTAAAAGCTGTTGGATCCACAGGCAAATTTTAATCAGGCTGTGTTTTTTTTGAGCCCAAATTTCCTTCCAGTTCTGGCATTTGCCCAAGGCTCTTTTATAGCCAAAGGCCACTGGTCACTACTTCCTCTTGGCCCTCCCTAGTCATCATTCTTGCCTGCTGGAAGGGATGCTCTGCTGCCTGATACTGTTCCCAAGTCAATTAATGGTCCCTCCCCTAAATCTGAGCTGGCCAAAGTCCCTCTGCCCTTTCAGTGGCTGACAGATTAAAGGAAAGGGAAAGGCACCCTGGGAATGTTAAAGACAGTAGACTCCTGAGCCCCACTTTCAAGATTCAGAGTCATTATGCCTTGAATGGAGTTCTAAAAATTCACGTTATTCCCACGCAGGTTTATGCAGATTTTGGTGGATGCTGGACACACTAAAGAAACACCGTCTCAGGGGTCACTTGGATTGGAATGAAGCCAAGGCCAGGGGATCAACTGACTTCCAAGGATATTTGGGCCAGGGTGGCAGATAACATAGGAGAAAATGTCCTTTGGTGTGAGGAGAGGTCCTTCCCAACCCCAGGGTGTGCACTCCTCTGGCCCTTTGGAGCTGTGAGTATCCTTCAACATCTTTCAGCCAACACTGAAACTTTTCAAAAGAAGGAGGTTCCAGTTTTCTTCCTAGTGAATGCGTGATCTATTCCCTCTTCCAGGGTGGCTCTGGGTTCTCCAAGAACCAGCTTCAAGCAATGCTTGACTTAAGTGAAAGTGGGTTCACTGATTGTCATTTCTGATTCTAACAACCCAAGTCAGACCCAGGGAAAAGCACATGAAATGAACCAAAAAATGAACAGAAATGACCACGACTAAAAAGCCAGGAGGGATTTCTCTTACGTTGGAAATGGAAGAAATGTCTGCGTTGACCTTGCTTTCTTCTTTGGTGCAGATTAGTTTTAAATGGAGTTATTTTAATTTTTGTGTGCAGTGAATAATTTTGCTCTGAGACTCATCTGGCCTTAGTTACCCTATTTATGGCAAAAAAATGAAGAAATTCTACAAAGGAATATTTCAATCATCAAAGGAATTGATTGAGCAGGAGTATACAGTAAGGAGGAAGTGGGAAGTGATTGGCTGTCTGTTCTAGAGATAAAAATGCATAATGATTTCTGTCAGAAATGTGCTGGCATTACATATCAAAAGTTAACACAGGCTGGGCTCAGTGGCTCACATCTGTAATCTCAGCACTTTGGGAGGCCAAGGCAAGAGTATTGCTTGAGGCCAGGAGGTCAAGATCAGCTTGAACAACATAGTGAGACCCTGTCTCTATAAAAAATACAAAAATTAGCCAAGTGTGATGACAAACGCCTGTAGTCCCAGCTACTCCAGAGAATCACTTGATCCCAGGAGGTAAAGCCTGCAGTAAGCTGTGATCATGCCACTGCCCTCCAGCCTGGGTGACAGGGTGAAACTCGGTCTAAAAAAAAAAAGTTAACACAGAGATTCCCTGAAGGGGCCCATCTACTACTTAGTGCTCATGTATCACAAAATGATACACTTTTATATTACTCTGTATAGGTTCTTGGGGACTGGTTTTAATGAAGGATAAGGATTGTGTGACATTTCTTTGTGTTCATCATAGTTTCCAGTACAATGCTAGCCATTTAGTAAGTATTCATAAAGCCGTTGTTAATTGGTGAATTTTAAAAAGTAGATGTTTTTAATGCCTCAATGAGCTATTCTTAGGCTGCATTTACTGGATATTGTCCCTGGAGTGAGGTGACAGGAGAGGGACCTGCAATGTTTCCTTAGCGTATCCCTGTGTAACTGCCATGTTTGTAATGATAAATCTCCAGAGGGACTGGCTGGATAAGATCTTTCAGAGGCACCTGCAAGACTGAGCTTGATCACTCGTTAGGCTTCTGAGTTGAAGGATTACATGAAGGCAGGCTCTGGACCCTAACCACCTGAGCTAGAATTACAGCTCTATCATCTGTTGCTGCGGGACTTCATACAAATTACTCAACCTGTCCTCATCTGTAAAACAGGGATCATAATAGAACCTGCTGTAGGGTTGCTGCAAGAATTAAATGAGAGAATGCATGCAAAGCATTTAGGAAACAGCCCAGCCCATAGTATAGTAAGAGCCCAATAAACATTACTACGATTATGTGATTGAGTAGTGACCAGAACTGGATTGGCTCACGATCAAAGGCTGAGGACTACAGCTCCTAGCCCCACAGACATGCTCAGATGGGATTCCGCCCCTGAGAACATGAACTGTATCTATGTCTCCTATCAAGCAGCATTTTACACCTGAATGTGTTGCTGAATCATTCAGTATAATGAGATCAAATACCTAAACATGAGGATTCCTTGCTCTGTCCCTGTTCCAGTCTCATTTCTAACAACTCCACTCTGTATGAATGTCCTGTTCACTTTCTTACTGAGCATCTAGGTTGTCTAGAATCTGCATAGTGAGGAAAAGAGAGGAACTACACTTAGCATAAGGTCTTCCCTAAAAATCATAGTTAAGTTCCGTTAAGGAAAATGGGATGAGGGGGTTGAATGAGAGAAACAAAGAAACCAAAGCAGGCACATTCCCGTTTCCCACTAACAGATGCTGAGATGCTTTTCTGGGAGAGTAATCAGCTTGTTTTCAAGGGATGCTGGGTCCTCCTTCTAGAGGTAAGAACCAAAAATATTCTCAAAAGGTTTTGAAGTTTGGCATTCTAATAAAAAAAGAAAAAAAAAGCATGTTGTTCTAACCTTTTAAAACGTCCAAAGTCAGCAAATGAGAGCCAGAGAAGGCAGTCACCAGATTGCGTTTTGGCTGTGAGGTTTTCAATCCACTGTCTCCAGGTCTTTTTTGAATAATAGCTTCACAGCATTCTTCCCTCTGCTCCTGTTCCAAAATGAGTATGACACAGTGAATGCCAGGGAGAAGCAAAGGTATTTTTTAAATGACATCTGAATATATACAAATAATGGAATGATATTTAGCCTTTACAAGGAATGAAATTCTGACACATGCTACAACGTAGATGAACTTTGACAACATTATACTGACTGCAATAAGCCACTCTCAAAAAGACAAACACTGCATGATTCTACTTAAGTACTTAGAGTGTTCAAATTCATACAGACAGAAAATAGAATGATGCTTACCAGGGGCTGGGAGGAAGGGAAGCGGGGAACTGTTTAATGAATATGGAGTTTCAGTTTGGAATGATCAAAATGTTCTTTTTTTTGTTTTTTGTTTTTGTTTTGTTTTTGAGACAGGGTCTCATTCTGTCTCTGAGGCTGGAGTGCAGTGGTGCGATCTTGGCTCACTGCAGTCTCTGCCTCCTGGGCTCAAGCGATCCTCCCACCTGAGCCGCTTGAATATCTGGGATCACAGGCACAAGCCACCACACCCAGCTGATTTTTGTATTTTTTGTAGAAACAGGGTTTCGCCATGTTGCCTAGGCTGGTCTCAAACCTCTGAGCTCAAGTGATCTACCTGACTTGGCCTCCCAAAATGCTGGGATTACAGGCATGGGCCACTGTGCCTGGTGATGGAAAAGTTCTGAAGATGAATAATGGTGATGGTTACACAACAATGTGAATATACTTAATGCCAATGAACTGCACACTTAAAAATGGTTTAAAACAGTATGGTGTTTCATTTACATATGCACTTTACCACATAAGAAAAAGGTGTCTTAGAGTCATCCATGTGCCTATGCATAAGGTTTTTCTTATATCTCCCCTTTACCCATATATTAATATAATTTCCAGAATGGCCACCCTCTACTATTATGGTCATGAAGTAACATGGAATAAACAATATACTTGGATATTTTGGAATAAACAATATACCTGGATTTGCATGCTTTTTCTTATGAAACTAAACTGCTTTTTAATTGGTACCAAAACAGTTAAAATGGTAAATTTTATGTGATGTACATTTTTACCATACACACAAAAAAAACTTGAAGCATGAAGAAGAATGATGTCTAAGCAGTAGATGAAGTTTCTGCTCCCTCTTTGCACAGCTGCTCTGCTCTGGGCCTATTACAGAATGGTTGTCCTTTTCTCATCTTGTACAGTAGCAGATGTTTTCCATAACAGATGTTATACTAAATGTTTTTGAGTGGATTTCATCGGAGGGATGTGGAATCTGCTCCAATCTTTCAATTTAGCTTACCAGTCCCAATGCCTGCTCCTCTTGAGGGTTCCGCTAAGGGCGTGGAAGGAGCCAAAGGAAGGGAAGATGGCTGAACTACCAAGCATTTTTCTGGGTAGCATGTGGCACAGACTCCCTAAAAGAAATATCAGAGTCCATGGATTTATGTAGTAGGTGACTAAAAGCATTTCTCTCCAGTTGCCTAAATAAACAACATACTTGCCACTTCCCAATAGAAAGAGATTTGGAGATAGTAGAATGATATTCCAACTAAATATTTCAGTAGCTTTAGGATTATTTTGATTGCAACCCACATTAAGAAATGAATTTTACATCATGACATAATGTGTGCATTCATAGTGATGCATTTATATGACAGAAGAAACAATTGAAGTTTTGTGATACAATACTTGCCCCTATTACATGAAGGCCAGTCTAAGATTTTAGGCCACTCCTTTCCACAGTTCTGATCTGATCTACTTTATTTCACTTTTCTTTTTTTGAAATGAAGTCTCACTCTGCCGCCCAGGCTGGAGTGCTGTGGCGCGATCTCGGGTCACTGCAACCTCTGCCTCCTGGGTTCAAGCAATATTCCTGCCTCAGCCTCCTGAATAGCTGGGATTATTGCTGGTTGTAATCTATTACGTTTGTTTTAGGACTCGCGAATAGGTCTAGATCTGCAGTTTGAAAAATACTGAACTGTGTCTGATGCTGTCACCACTGGGTTAAGACGAAACTGCTTGCTCCAGAGGACTAACGACAGGTGAGACTCCAATGCAAGTGAGAGAGTTGATCGGGTAGGTCGATTTCTCTTCGGTTTCAAGGGGAAAAAGCCTGATGTGGTAGCACAGAAATGGATTGCAAAACAAGTGCGTGTGAGCCACGGGTCTACAGGCAAGGCTCAGCAGGAGAGCCCGGGATCACGTGTCTGCACTTGAGCAGGAACACTGAATATGGACCATCAGCAAAGTCCACACTTCTTGGATATCACTGCAAAATTATAAAATCAAAGCTAATTTGGGAAATTGGGGAAAAGGCAAAAACAGGAAACTCTGTGGTCTTGCTAAGGAGTTCAGTAACGAGAGGAGTTCATAGACTATGCTAGTTTTTCAGAGAGAATTTAAAGTCAGGAAATCTTTGAACACACATATGGTGTCACCTGTACTTTTCGGAGCCTTCTGCACCCACTTATCCATGCTTCTAACTGTCTTTCTTGCTGTGTTGTCTAGGGATCTGGGAAACAGAATGTTGGCACCGCTTGCCTGATTTCTCTGTTGATTTTTTTTCTGTGCATGTCAGAGAGGTCTGGAGGAAGTTAGCCCCCTGGGGAATGTGTGCTTACTGGCTATTCATAGTCAAACCCAGAATGGGAATTGACATTCATTGAAATCATGAATGTCATGAGGAAGCACACATAATGTAGAGACAAGTACCAGGAACCATAAATACACATTATTTTTGGCAGATTATGTTCCAATTATTATATTTTCCAGGGCTCAGACACCAAACTAAGTCTGGGTGTGGTGGTTTATGCCTGTAATCCCAGGGCTACGGGAGACCAAGGCGGGAGGATTGCTTGAGGCCAGGAGTTTGAGACCAACCTGAGCAGCATGCCAAGACCTCATCTGTACCAAAAAAATAAAAAATAAAAATAAATAGCTGGGCATGGTGGCGTGTGTCTGTATTCCCAGCTACAGGAGGTTGAGGTGGGAGGATTGTTTGAGCTAGGGAAGTAGAGGCTGCAGTGAGTCACGAGCATATCACCACACTCCAGCCTGGGTGACAGAGTGAGACCCTGTCTCCAAAAGAAAAAAAAAAAAAAAACTAATAATTCACATTCAAAACAAAATGATGCCTTTCTATGCCAGCTCCAGAACACTCCCTAATGTGCCATAGATGTTTAAGAAAGTCATTCCACACACTTCCTTTAAGGCATTCTCAGGCTTCCTAAGGCAAGCTAGCTTCTACCTCCCTTCTCTAAAGATGTGCCTAATGATCTAAAATGAGGTGGGCCCCTCTATGCTACCTCATACAGGTACTTGGGCAATAACAAGATTGTGGTTTCCAGAATAAATAATGGGCACTGCCACCATCGGAATCCATAGCATGCCGTATGAGTGCCAAACAGTTCAGGCTGGCATTTCTGTTAGTTTCAAATGATAAAATGCTAGGCTATAACAATGTTTAAAGATTATCTCTTCCAATTCCTTCAATACATTGTCCCAAGTCACCTGGGACACCTGTGAATGGCCTTCCTTCCCAAGCTCATCTCCTCCAAACATATCCTGCTCCTCTTTTCATCTATTCCGATAAACAGAGTGTTGTTACCACAGAGTTCAGCAATTCATTTCCCTATGTTTTTTCCATGTGTCTATTATTCCATGTTTCCACATAGATGGCAGCATTCCCCTTTGGCCTTCCCCTCCTTCTCTGGCATGTATTCTAACTGCTTGTCGACAGGTGCCAGGAAGTCTCAACCTTATGTAGTCTTTCAGACAGAAGGAGAATCTAGCTGACAGCATTGTCTCCTAATCTTCTCATAAGATGAAGTTTAGCCAGAAAGGAGAAGCATAAGTTTCAGAAGAGGAATCTGACCACGTGGAGGAGACCTTGCTGTATTTTCTAAGAAATCTTTGTGATTAACCAAATATGTTGGTTATGACACTTTCAGCTGCCTGAAACAGAAAACTCCCACTCACACAGCTTAAAAAATGCAAACAAATGTATTGTCTCACATACTTAAAGTCCAGAGATGGCTTGGGTTTCAGGAAAGATACAGTTCAGTGCTATTCAGTAATGTCATCAGGGACAGAGGTTATTTCTGTCCTTCCAGTCTGCTGTCCTCAGCATGGGTTCATTCAACAAGATGGCAGCCACTGGATATCAGCTGGCCACACACTTCCTGTTCATATCCAGTAGGAAAGAATGAATGGAAGTAACCTCTGCCCAAAGGCCCCTCCTTTAGTCTGATTGGGGCAAATTAAGTCATACATTCATCATTGGCCTAATAACAGTTGCCAGAAGGATGTCATGTGCTAACTGGTATAGATCAAGGCTTTTCAATAGCAGTAACACTGACATTTTGGACTGGATTATTCTTTGTTGCAGGGGCTGTTCTGTGTACTATAGAATGTTTAGCAGCATCCCTAGGCTTTATAGCCCCTCAGCACCACCTGTCATGAGAATTAAAAATGTCTCCTGACATTGCCAAATGTCCCCTGGAAAACAGAAAAAATCACCCCAGGGCTGAGAACCACTGGTATAGACTAATCAGGTTACTTATGGCCTCTGCACCTTAGTTTTCTAAGAAAGTCATCCTATCCATTTGTAAAATGGGACTCATAAAAGTAGCTCTCTCATATGACCATTATGAGAATTAAATGAGTAAGTTTATGTAAACATACAGAATATAGTAAGCAATACATAAATGATAACTATTACTTTCGTCCACTACTCAGTGTATGAAACATATGATGTGCTGAAATATTTTCTGAATAACAAATTAATTCAGTGGAAAAGTCACTTGGATCCATGTAACAGTGATGTAGTTCAGAAAAATGGTATTCTACAACGCTACTACTGCTGAACCTTTCTGAAGTTGGGATTATATTCTGAATTTATGAGGCATGCCATTTCTTCATTTGAGAATGTTACTGGAATATAAGGCCTTATTATATGTATAAGGGTAAAACCTGGTGCCATTTGGAATTTAAATGGCCACTATGAAATGAAAAGGGTGAGCTAGTGGGAATCAGGGACCTTAGATGGACTCGCTGGTTTATTCATCCAGAACGTAGACCAAGTCTGTTCAGCCTTGCATCCTGGAAGCCAAAACTGAGAGCATTTCCTTAGCTGAAGGCTGTAGAGTTGGAAGTGCAATCTGGAGTCCAGTGAATAAAGGTGCTGAGAGGAGTATCTTGATAACATAATTTAAAAGTGTATGCATTTTTCCACTTTGTTACTGTTGATAATAATGTTTCAATTTGAAGGGTGCACCCTATGGTTTTAAAAATCACTTTCACATGCCCCTTGGGAAGTTTTGTTGGATGAAAGGGAGAGTGAATATTTGCAAGTATATGGCAAACCAAACTCTCATATCTCTGAATTTACAAATAAATTTTAAAAGGTGGAATTCAGTTGGAGAATTGCCCATAGGGGCTACCTGACCAAACTCATGAGTGTTAAACCATTGAGTTTTTAGAGTTCATTTTTGCTATAGCAAAGCTTCTCCTATTCTAAATAATATCTCAAACCAGAGACTCTGAAGCAAATTTTTAAAAAAGAATTTGATATTTGGGCCTTTTTAAAGGATTAAACTATTCTTAATGGGCAAAATGAGAACTTTATTGGACTTAACCTTATTTTGTAATTTAGTACTTTGAAATAGCATATGGGGAAATACCATAATAATTTCTATGCTTGGGGCTTATGAAGGTCTTGCAGTAGCTCTGCTTACCAGAGCACTGAGGATTCACAGCTTCAGAGTAAAGACAAACAGCTCATTGTTGTTTCTACAGGGTCTTTCAGCCGTTTCCCAAATATTCTTTCCATTCCTGTAGCTTTCTACTTTTGCTTGGGGATTCCCTTTTCTTTGAATATTTGCCCTAACTTCTCCTTCAAGTTCAGGTCAATTTAACTTCTTCCAAAAAGACTTCCTGGATTCTCCAAAGAGTGATAGATTTTATTCCTCTACATGTATTATTTCATAATACCTATTACATTTATAACTGACCCTTCCCATGCCACCCCTCAGTACAAATTGTGATGGATTTGGGTGAATTCCAAATTGGATGAATAAACCAGCAAGTCCATCTAAGGTCCCTGATTCCCACTAACTCACCCTTCTCATTTCATAGTGGCCATTTAAATTCCAAATGGCACCAGGTTTTACCCTTATACATATAATACATACACATGCATATGCTAAATTGTAGCTTTTAGAAAATAGATACTATTTCTTACTCAGTGTTGCCCTCACCATAACATGTGCTCAGAATGCGGTAAAAGTTCAATGCATTTCTGAATTTTAGTAAAACCATCTTTTTTTTTTTTTTTGAGACACAGCCATACAGTATCTTTTAAATTATCATGTAGCCCTGCTCCATTCTATGGAGTAAGGGCTCCCATGACAGGTTTGTTTATTCATTCACAAATAAATTCAAAGCCAGGCATGTTGTTTCATACCTGTAGTCCCAGACCTTTGGGAGGCTGAGGCAGGAG
Organism: Symphalangus syndactylus; assembly: GCF_028878055.3. NCBI lineage: Eukaryota > Metazoa > Chordata > Mammalia > Primates > Hylobatidae > Symphalangus > Symphalangus syndactylus. The sequence goes on along the minus strand of NC_072434.2, from coordinate 40,594,988 downwards.
GATCACTTGAAGCCAGGAGTTCAAGATTAACCTGGGCAACATAGCAAGACCTAGTCTCCACAAAAACTTAAAAAAAAAAAAATTCAGAAATCCTCCCTCTAAAGTAGGTACTATCCTGAATAGTGTGTCCTCTGTAACTATCAAGGCAGCTGCAACCACCTGCAGAGTGTGCCTACTATGTGCCAGGCTCTGTGTGAGTGACTCACTGTCAGCCTGAGCCTCTGGCCAAGGCTCAGCTTTCCAGAACTTCTTTCTTTTCAGGGAAATGTAACTCCCAGCATCTGGAGAAGCTAATTACTCCTTTGTTCATGTTTGCCCTTGCACCAAGACTTTTTTTTATTTTTTATTTTTAAGAACAGTCTGTTCATGTTTCCTTGGCTCAGATCTCTATGTTCCCATACCATTATGATGTAACTTAGAATTTATTTTACAGAACTGAACTGAATTCAATTTTGAAATTGTATAAGAGATCTACTCCACCCCTTTTCTTTCCATTAAAAAGCAAGAGGGATGTGTAGAAGCAATTTATTAAGGGTCCCTGCAGCTAGTCCCAGACCACTATTTCACCATTTCCTTATAGTTCACTGAGAAGGGAAGGGAGAACAGGAAAGGGGAGACCAGTTCCTTCCTTCCTGAATGATTGTTTGGCCAATCCACAGGAACGCCACACCTCAGCCATCCTACTCCTATCAGGGAAGCAGTACTCAGAGAGTCATCCCAGAGCCAGGGCTGGCTGTGTCAGGCTACGATGACAGTTCAGATTGAGAGGTGAAATTTGGCCAACAACAGGGAAGGTGTGATAGGAGGTGATAATTATTACAACATGACATTTTGAGAATAGTATCCAAGTCTGTTTAATATATCTTCAGCACCAACACAATGACTTGGCTTAGTAATAGCTCCAGAATGATTAAGTGAATAAATGCCATATTCTTGCTTTCTACAAACACTCTTTAAAAAGCATCTCCTTCATGTCTCTCTTCTGTATATCAGGAATCAGGAATTTGATGAGGCATGCAGCTAATCAATCTGGAAGCATTCTGCTAATTACAAAAGCCTAGGATGCTTGGGTGGAAAAAGCACAGGTTAGAGAGGGGAGAGTAGAAAAGGGTTTTTCCAGAGCCTTTTTTTTTTTTTTTTTTTTTTTTTTTTTTGATGGAGTCTCACTCTGTGACCAGGCTGGAGTGCAGTGGGGCAATCTTGGCTCACTGCAACCTCTGCCTCCCGGGTTCAAGCAATTCTCCTGCCTCAGCTTCCCGAGTATCTGGGATTACAGGCACACACCACACGCAGCTAATTTTTGTATTTTTAATAGAGATGGAGTTTCACCATGTTGGCCAGGATGGTCTTGATCTCTTCTCCTCATGATCCGCCACCTTGGCCTCCCAAAGTGCTGGGATTACAGGCATGAGCCACTGTGCCTGGCCTTTTCCTTTTTTTTCTTTTTGAGACAAGGTCTCACTGTCACCTAGGCTGGAGTGCAGTGGTGTGATCAAGGCTCACTGCAGACTTGACCTTCCAGACTCAAGTGATCCTCTCACCTCAGCCTGCCTAGTAGCTGGGATTACAGGCAAGCACTATCATGCTGGGCTAATTTTTTAATTTTTAGTAGAGACAGAGTCTCACCATGTTGCCCAGGCTGGTCTCAAACTCCTGCTCAAGCAACCCTCCCACCTTGGCTTTCCAAGATACTGGGATTACAGATGTGAGTCACCACGCCCAGCCCTCCAGAGCCTTTTCAAATAGGCTAGAGCCCACTTCCCTGTATGCTTAGTTTCAGGTTTCTATGTCATACTCCCAACATGTTGAAATCTGTGAGAACAAGGATCAACAGTATGTGACAATGGTTTAATGGGCTCTGCAGTTGTAAAACCCTGGATTCTAGTCCTGGTTCTCCACTGACAAAGAGGAAGTCACTTAACGACTTTGACTTTTAATCCATTATCCATAAAATGAAGGTGGTAATAATATCTGTCTCATGAGGTTGCTAGGAAGATTAATTTATATACAATGCACATAAAGTACTTGGCCCGGCCCCTGGGACAGAATAAGGTCTGAATAAATGAGAGCTGTTGTCATAATTAATTCAAGGCATAGCACGCGGCATTTCATGGACATTTTTCAATTGCTTGAGTAAAACAGACCCAGCTTGGAGAAAGCAGAACAAATCAGAATGAGACAGTCCATCAGGATTCCTTCCAAATTTGTGATCACATTGCAGCTCATCCCTTTGTTTTGGCTCAGTCATTTCTCCAATTGTGAGCAACTTAGGACTCTTCACAGTAGGGAGAATGGGCATATTCTCAGGGGCAAATTACGGTTTGAGGAAGCCTCCTGGAGGAATGGTTTTCAGGGGACTTAGGTCCTGGCTAAGTGCCTTACAGCATTTGAAGATTGTTGAGGAGCCATTCTCCACTCCCCCTAGTTTTATGAAGGTATAATTGACAAAACTGTATATACTTGCAGTGTACATTATGATGTCTTGATATAAGTATACATACTGAAATTATTAAAGAATTAACATAGCAATCATCTCACATATTTATCAATTTTTATGCTGAGAACACTTGAAATCTACTGTTAGCAATTTTCAAGGAGTCCATACGTTATTATTATAGTTACCATACTGTACAAGAGATCTCCAGAAGTTATTCATCCTATCTAACTGAAACTTTGTACCATTTGGCCAAGAGTTCCCCATTCCTGCCCCCAACCTCCCAGCCCCTGGTAACCACCATTCTAATCTCTTCTTCTATGAGTTCAAAAAAATATATATTTTTTTGAGATGAAGTCTCGGTGCAATCCCAGCTCACTGTAACCTCTGCTTCCCAGGTTCAAGCGATTCTCCTGCCTCAGCCACCTGAGTAGCTGAGATTACAGGCATGCACCACCACGTTTAGCTAATTTTTTGTATTTTTAGTAGAGATGGGGCTTTCACCATGTTGGCCAGGCTGGTCTCGACCTCCTAACCTCAAGTGATCCACCTGCCTCGGCCTCCCAAAGTGCTGGGATTACAGGCATGAGCCACCACATCCGGCCTGTGAGTTCAAATTTTTTAGAGTCCACATATGAGTGAAATTATGTGATATTAGTCTTTCTGTGCCTGTTACTTCTCTTAGCATAACATCCCCCAGGTTCATCCATGTTGTTGCAAATGACAGGATTTCATTTTTCAAGGCTGAATAGTATTCCATTGTGTATATATACTACATGTTATTTATCCATTCACCTGTTGATGGGCACTTAGGTTGCTTACACACCTTAGCTATTGTAGATAATGCTGCAAGAAACATGGGAGTGCAGATATCTCTTTGAGATCCAAATTCCATAGAGTTGTTTTTTTTTTTTTTTAACCTCAATTGAGAGCAAAGTAAGAGGAAATGGAGCCTAATGGCCCCTGAAGCACTTCTTGCTAGACAGGAAGAAATTCCTGGAAGTTATTTAGCCTCATCAGAGAGGGCAGTTAATATCCTTCTCAGAATAGAAAAGTATTGAACTTTATTGAGGTATAATATACAACAAAATGCACTCCTTTGTTAGATGGAGTTCAATTAGTTTTGACAAATGAATACACTCATGTAACTACTACTGCAATCAGGATTTAGCACATTTTCATCACCCGAAGAATTTCTTCTTGCCTGTCTACAGTCCACTTGGGCCCCAAGTGATTCTGTTATTTCACGTTAATTTTGCTTATTCTAGAATTTTATATGATGGAATCACACAATATGTACTCTCTCTTCTGTGTTTGGTGGTGTTTTGCTCACTCACATTGTTACATATACCCATCATTTGTTCATTTTTATTCGAGTATAATATTGTATATTATAGCTTTTTAAAATCTATTCACCTGTAGATGGACATTTTAGTTGTTTTTCAGGTTGTGGACATGATAAAGTTGCATGTGTGTGCAAGTCTTTGTGTGGATATATGTGTTCCTTTCTCTTGGGTAAATACCTAGCAGTGAAATTGCTGGGTGGTTAGGTAAGAAACTTTTAAGAAATTGGCAAACGGCTTTTAAAAATAGCTGTACCATTTTATGTTCCCACCAGCAGTGTGAGTTCCAGGTATTCTACATCTATATTAATCAAAGTTCTCCAAAGAAACAGAACCAATAGGAGATTCTGTGTATGTATATAATTTATTATGGGAATTGGCTCACACAATTACAGAGGGCAAGAAGTTGTCTGCAAGCTGGAGAATCGAGAAAGCCAGCAGTGAGTCAGGAGTACTCTTGTCCAAAGATAGGTGAAGATGGGTGTCCCAGTTTAAACAGAGAGTGTGAATTTGCCCTTATTTATTTTTTTTGCTCTGTTTGAGTCCTCAATGGATGGAACAATGCCTGCCCACATTGAAGAGTGATTTTCTTTACTTTCTACCAATTCAAATGTTAATGTCTTCTGGAAATGTCCTCACAGACATACCAGAAAAAGTTACACCAGCTATCTTGGCATCCCTTAGCCCAGTCAAGTTAACCCATAAAATTAACCATCACAACATTCTCACCAACAGTTGATATTTGCAGTAGGCAAAATAATAGCTCCCAAAGGATATCCATGTTGTAATCCCCAAAACCTGTAAATATGTCACCTTACATGGCAAAAGGGACTTTGTAGATGTGATTGAGAATCTTTTTTTCTTTTTTTTTTTTTTTAGTATTTTTTTGAGAGAGAACGCTTCTGTGTTGTCCAGGCTGAAGTCCAGTGGTGCAATCATGGCTCACTGCAGCCTCAAACTCCGAGCTCAAGCGATCCTCCCACTGGGACTACAGGTATGCACTGTCACGCCCAGCTATTTATTTTATTTTATTTTTTGTAGAGAGAGGGTCTTGCTGTGTTACCCAGGCTACTCTTGAACTCCTGAGCTCAAGTGATCCTCCCACCTTGGCCTCCCAAAGTGTTGAGACTATAGGTGTGAGCCATCGTGCCCAGCCTGGTTAAGGATCTTGAGATGAAGAGATTATCCAGGTGAGCCAATATAATCATAAAGGTCCTTAAAAGATGGAAGGTGGAGGCAGAAGTGTTAGAGGAGATGTGAGGATGAAAACAGGTCAGTGTGATATGGTCATCTGCTAAGGAATGAGGACAGCCACTAAAAAATAAAAAAGTCAAAGAATAGGTTTTCTCTTAAAGCTTCCAGAAGGAATGCAGCTCGGCAGACAGCTTGATTTTAGCCCTGTAAGCCCCATTTCAGATGTCTCACCTCAAGAACCGTAAGACAATAAGTTTGTGTTGTTGTAAGTATGTGGTAATTTATTATAGCAGCAATAGGAAACTAATACATTTTGTTGGTCTTTTTAATTTTAGTAATTCAATGAATATGTATTGTATCTCAGAATGGTTTTAATTTAGAGGAGTGGGGTGGAGCCAAGATGGCCGAATAGGAACAGCTCCGGTCTCCAGCTCCCAGCCCCAGCGACACAGAAGACGGGTGATTTCTGCATTTCTGCTTGAGGTACCGCTTTCATCTCACTAGGGAGTGCCTAACAGTGGGTTCAGGACAGTCGGTGAAGCGCACTGTGCGCGAGCCGAAGCAGGGCGAGGCATTGCCTCACTCGGGAAGCGCAAGGGGTCAGGGAGTTCCCTTTCCTAGTCAAAGAAAGGCGAAACAGACGGCACCTGGAATATCGGGTCAGTCCCGTCCTAATACTGCGCTTTTCCAACGGGCCTGGAAAACGGCACACTAGGAGATTGTGTCCCGCACCTGGCTCGGAGGGTCCTATGCCCACAGAGTCTTGCTGATTGCTAGCACAGCAGTCTGAGATCACGCTGCAAGGCGGCAACGAGGCTGGGGGAGGGGCGCCCGCCATTGCCCAGGCTTGCTTAGGTAAACAAAGCAGCCAGGAAGCTCGAACTGGGTGGAGCCCACCACAGCTCAAGGAGGCCTGCCTGCCTCTGTAGGCTCCACCTCTGGGGGCAGGGCACAGACAACCAAAAACTCAGCGAGAACCTCCACAGCCTTAAATGTCCCTGTCTGACTGACAGCTTTGAAGAGAGTAGTGGTTCTCCCAGCACACAGCTGGAGATCTGAGAACGGACAGACTGCCTCCTAAAGTGGGTCCCTCACCCCTGAGCAGCCTAACTGGGAGGCACCCCCCCAGTAGGGACAGACTGACACCTCATTCAACCGGGTACTCCTCTGAGACAAAACTTTCAGAGGAACTATCAGACAGCTGAATTTGTGGTCTCACGAAAATCCGCTGTTCTGCAGCCACCGGTGCTGACACCCAGCCAAACAGGGTCTGGAGTGGACCTCTAGTAAACTCCAACAGACCTGCAGCTGAGGGTCTTGTCTGGTAGAAGGAAAATTAACAAACAGAAAGGACATCCACACCAAAAACCCATCTGTACATCACCATCATTGAAGACAAAAAGTAGACAAAACCACAAAGATGGGGAAAAAACAGACCAAAAAAACTGGAAACTCTAAAAAACAGAGCACCTCTCCTCCTCCAAAGGAACGCAGTTCCTCACCAGCAACGGAACAAAGCTGGATGGAGGATGACTTTGATGAGTTGAGAGAAGAAGGCTTCAGATGATCAAACTACTCTGAGCTACGAGAGGAAATTCAAAACAATAGCAAAGAAGTTAAAAACTTTGAAAAAAAATTAGAAGAATGGATAACTAGAATAACCAATGGAGAGAAGGGCTTCAAGGAGATGATGGAGCTGAAAGCCAAGTTTCGAGAACTACGCGAAGAATGCAGAAGCCTCAGTAGCAGATGCGATCAACTGGAAGAAAGGGTATCGCTGATAGAAGATGAAATGAATGAAATGAAGAGAGAAGGGAAGTTTAGAGAAAAAAGAATAAAAAGAAATGAACAAAGCCTCCAAGAAATTTGGGACTATGTGAAAAGACCAAACCTACGTCTGATTGGTGTACCTGAAAATGATGGGGAGAATGGAACCAAGTTGGAAAACACTCTGCAAGATATTATCCAGGAGAACTTCCCCAATCTAGCAAGGCAGGCCAGCATTCAGATTCAGGAAATACAGAGAACGCCACAAAGATACTCCTCGAGAAGGGCAACTCCAAGACACATAATTGTCAGATTCACCAAAGTGGAAATGAAGGAAAAAATGTTAAGGGCAGCCAGAGAGAAAGGTCGGGTTACCCACAAAGGGAAGCCCATCAGACTAACAGCTGATCTCTCAGCAGAAACTCTACAAGCCAGAAGAGAGTGGGGGCCGATATTCAACATTCTTAAAGAAAAGAATTTTCAACCCAGAATTTCCTATCCCGCCAAACTAAGCTTCATAAGTGAAGGAGAAATAAAATACTTTACAGACAAGCAAACGCTGAGTGATTTTGTCACCACCAGGCCTGCCCTAAAAGAGCTCCTGAAGGAAGCACTAAACATGGAAAGGAACAACCGGTACCAGCCCCTGCAAAAACATGCCAAATTGTAAAGACCATCGAGGCTAGGAAGAAACTATAGCAACTAACGAGCAAAATAACCAACTAACATCATAATGACAGGATCAGATTCACACATAACAATATTCACGTTAAATGTAAATGGGCTAAATGCTCCAATCAAAAGACACAGACTGGCAAACTGGATAAGGAGTCAGGACCCATCAGTGTGCTGTATTCAGGAAACCCATCTCACGTGCAGAGACACACATAGACTCAAAATAAAGGGATGGAGGAAGATCTATCAAGCAACTGGAAAACAAAAAAAGGCAGGGGTTGCAATCCTAGTCTCTGATAAAATAGACTTTAAACCAACAAAGATCAAAAGAGACAAAGAAGGCCATTACATAATGGTAAAGGGATCAATTCAACAAGAAGAGCTAACTATCCTAAATATATATGCACCCAACACAGGAGCACCCAGATTCATAAAGCAAGTCCTCAGTGACCTACAAAGGGACTTAAACTCCCACACAATAATAATGGGAGATTTTAACACCCCACTGTCAGCATTAGACAGATCAACGAGACAGAAAGTTAACAAGGATATCCAGGAATTGAACTCAGCTCTACATAAAGTGGACCTAATAGACATCTACAGAACTCTCCACCCCAAATCAACAGAATATACATTTTTTTCAGCACCACACCACACCTATTCCAAAATTGACCACATAGTTGGAAGTAAAGCTCTTCTCAGCAAATGTAAAAGAACAGAGATTATAACAAACTGTCTCTCAGACCACAGTGCAATCAAACTAGAACTCAGGATTAAGAAACTCACTCAAAACCGCTCAACTACATGGAAACTGAACAACCTGCTCCTGAATGACTATTGGGTACATAATGAAATGAAGGCAGAAATAAAGATGTTCTTTGAAACCAACGAGAACAAAGACACAACATACCAGAATCTCTGGGACACGTTCAAAGCAGTGTGTAGAGGAAAATTTATAGCACTAAATGCCCACAAGAGGAAGCAGGAAAGATCCAAAATTGACACCCTAACATCACAATTAAAAGAACTAGAAAAGCAAGAGCAAACACATTCAAAAGCTAGCAGAAGGCTAGAAATAACTAAAATCAGAGCAGAACTGAAGGAAATAGAGACACAAAAAACCCTTCAAAAAATTAATGAATCCAGGAGCTGGTTTTTTGAAAAGATCAACAAAATTGATGGACCGCTAGCAAGACTAATAAAGAAGAAAAGAGAGAAGAATCAAATAGATGCAATAAAAAACGAAAAAGGGGATATCACCACCGATCCCACAGAAATACAATCTACCATCAGAGAATACTACAAACACCTCTATGCAAATAAACTAGAAAATCTAGAAGAAATGGATAAATTCCTCAACAATACACCCTCCCAAGACTAAACCAGGAAGAAGTTGAATCTCTGAATAGACCGATAACAGGTTCTGAAATTGTGGCAATAATCAATAGCTTACCAACCAAAAAGAGTCCAGGACCTGATGGATTCACAGCCGAATTCTACCAGAGGTACAAGGAGGAACTGGTACCATTCCTTCTGAAACTATTCCAATCGATAGAAAAAGAGGGAATCCTCCCTAACACATTTTACGAAGCCAGCATCGTCCTGATACCAAAACCTGGCAGAGACATAACCAAAAAAGAGAATTTCAGACCAATATCCTTGATGAACATTGATGCAAAAATCCTCAATAAAATACTGGCAAACCGAATCCAGCAGCACATCAAAAAGCTTATCCACCATGATCAAGTGGGCTTCATCCCTGGGATGCAAGGCTGGTTCAACATATGCAAATCAATAAATGTAATCCAGCATATAAACAGAACCAAAGACAAAAACCACATGATTATCTCAATAGATGCAGAAAAGGCCTTTGACAAAATTCAACAACCCTTCATGCTAAAAACTCTCAATAAATTAGGTATCGATGGGATGTATCTCAAAATAATAAGAGCTATCTACAACAAACCCACAGCCAATATCATACTGAATGGGCAAAAACTGGAAGCATTCCCTCTGAAAACTGGCACAAGACAGGGATGCCCTCTCTCACCGCTCCTATTCAACATAGTGCTGGAAGTTCTGGCCAGAGCAATCAGGCAGGAGAAGGAAATAAAGGGTATTCAATTAGGAAAAGAGGAAGTCAAATTGTCCCTGTTTGCAGATGACATGATTGTATATCTAGAAAACCCCATTGTCTCAGCCCAAAATCTCCTTAAGCTGATTAGCAACTTCAGCAAAGTCTCAGGATACAAAATTAATGTACAAAAATCACAAGCATTCTTGTACACCAATAACAGACAAACAGAGAGCCAAATCATGAGTGAACTCCCATTCACAATTGCTTCAAAGAGAATAAAATACCTAGGAATCCAACTTACAAGGGATGTGAAGGACCTCTTCAAGGAGAACTACAAACCACTGCTCAATGAAATAAAAGAGGATACAAACAAATGGAAGAACATTCCATGCTCATGGGTTGGAAGAATCAATATCGTGAAAATGGCCATACTGCCCAAGGTAATTTATAGATTCAATGCCATCCCCATCAAGCTACCAATGACTTTCTTCACAGAATTGGAAAAAACTACTTTAAAGTTCATATGGAACCAAAAAAGAGCCCGCATCGCCAAGTCAATCCTAAGCCAAAAGAACAAAGCTGGAGGCATCACGCTACCTGACTTTAAACTATACTACAAGGCTACAGTAACCAAAACAGCATGGTACTGGTACCACAACAGAGACATAGATCCATGGAACAGAACAGAGCCCTCAGAAATGATGCCGCATAGCTACAACTATCTGATCTTTGACAAACCTGACAAAAACAAGAAATGGGGAAAGGATTCCCTATTTAATAAATGGTGCTGGGAAAACTGGCTAGCCATATGTAGAAAGCTGCAACTGGATCCCTTCCTTACACCTTATACAAAAATTAATTCAAGATGGATTAAAGACTTATATGTTAGACCTAAAACCATTAAAATCCTACAAGAAAACCTAGGCAATACCATTCAGGACATAGGCGTGGGCAAGGACTTCATGTCTAAAACACCAAAAGCAATGGCAACAAAAGCCAAAATCAACAAATGGGATCTCATTAAACTAAAGAGCTTCTGCACAGCAAAAAAAACTATCATCAGAGTGAACAGGCAACCTACACAATGGGAGAAAATTTTTGCAACCTACTCATCTGACAAAGGGCTAATATCCAGAATCTACAATGAACTCAAACAAATTTACAAGAAAAAAACAAACAACCCCATCAAAAAGTGGGCAGAGGACATGAACAGACACTTCTCAAAAGAAGACATTTATGCAGCCAAAAAACACATGAAGAAATGCTCCTCATCACTGGCCATCAGAGAAATGCAAATCAAAACCACAGTGAGATACCATCTCACACCAGTTAGAATGGCCATCATTAAAAAATCAGGAAACAACAGGTGCTGGAGAGGATGTGGAGAAATAGGAACACTTTTACACTGTTGGTGGGACTGTAAACTAGTTCAACCATTGTGGAAGTCAGTGTGGCGATTCCTCAGGGATCTCGAACTAGAAATACCATTTGACCCAGCCATCCCATTACTGGGTATATACCCAAAGGACTATAAATCATGCTGCTATAAAGACACATGCACACGTATGTTTATTGCGGCACTATTCACAATAGCAAAGAGTTGGAACCAACCCAAATGTCCAACAACGATAGACTGGATTAAGAAAATGTGGCACATATACACCATGGAATACTATGCAGCCATAAAAAATGATGAGTTCATGTCCTTTGTAGGGACATGGATGAAACTGGAAAACATCATTCTCAGTAAACTATCGCAAGGACAAAAAACCAAACACCGCATGTTCTCACTCATAGGTGGGAATTGAACAATGAGAACTCATGGACACAGGAAGGGGAACATCACGCTCCGGGGACTGTTGTGGGGTGGGGGGAGGGGGGAGGGACAGCATTAGGAGATACACCTAATGCTAAATGATGAGTTAATGGGTGCAGGAAATCAACATGGCACATGGATACATATGTAACAAACCTGCACATTGTGCACATGTACCCTAAAACCCTAAAGTATAATAAAAAAAAAAAATAATAAATAAATAAATAAATAAATAAAAAAAGAATGGTTTTAATTTCTGTGTATCTATCTAATGATGTCAAGCATCTTTTAGGAGCCCTTCATATATTTCCTGTAAAATGTCTGCTCAAGTCTTTTGTCCATTTTAATTGGATTGTCTTATGATTTAGTTGCAAGAGTTCTTCATATGTCTTGGATACAAATCCTTTGTTAATATATGAATTGGTACTATTTTCTTCCAGTATTTGGCTTACTTTTTTATTTTCTTAATGATGTCTTTCAAAGGGAAGAAATTTTTAATTTTGATGAAATCCAGTGTATCGATTTTTAACTTTTTATGCTTTGTGCTTTTTGAGTCTAATAAATTTTTGACTATCCTCAAATGGCAGGAATTTGGATGTAAGTTCTTTTCTAAAAGTTCTACAATTTCAACTTTAAAATTTACTTCCTTGAACTTTCTAACGTGAGTTGAGATGCTTTGTACGAAGCCAGAGGCTTTGTTTCAGAGAATCTTTTCAGGCAGTCTTACAACTGCATTAACACCATCTCTGCGTGATAGACACGAAAGCAATCACTTCAGCACTTTGGGAGGCCGAGGCAGGCAGATCACCTGAGGTCAGGAGTTTGAGACCAGTCTGGCCAACATGGTGAAACCCCGTCTCTACCAAAAATAGAAAAATTAGCTGGGCACGGTAGTGTGCGTCTACAATCCAAGCTACTTGGGAGGCTGAGGCAGGAGAATCGCTTGAGCCCAGGAGGTGGAGGTTGCAGTAAGCCGAGATCACACCACTGCACTCCAGCCTGAGCGACAGAGCAAGATTCCGTGTCAAAAAAAAAAAAAAGAAAACTATGAAAATATGCTTTTTTGCCCATTACTCTGACTACTGAAACATAAACTAGCATTTACTGCATTGTGATGCTCTGCCAGACAAACTTTCCTCATCTATAAAACTCAGTTCATTTCATAGATGAGAAAGCTGAGATTCATGGAGTTTAACTACCTGCTGTAGATTATACAAGTACAATCAGTCCAGAATTTAAGTTCCTGTCTCATGGATATACTTTGAACTTTCTCATCTGATGGTATGACTTCTTGCTCTTGAAATATATTACCCTTTGTTTCTATGAAAAATGTTATTTCTCTAAAGTCAAAATGCATTAACCATATTAAATAGGGGCTCTTTCTTCTCAAGCGCCTGTCAGATTATGAAGGGAACAATCCAATGTTCCTCTTTTCTTTCCTTAGGGGCAGAGGTTTTTGGCACCGTTTGTATCTCCAGTGTCCTGATTCACTTCTGTGAAGAGGAAAGGCAATTGATGGATCAATGCTTGGAGCATTTTGCTAAGAATGCAAAGAATCACTTCTTTGGAAGTGATTAGCCTCTGACATTCTAAAAATGGATGAGCAGAGGGATTAGCCTTTATGCAGTTGGGACCCTGAAAAGCAAGTATTAGATTGGTGCAAAAGTAATTGTTTTACCATTAATTTCAATGGCAAAACTGCAAATGCTTTTGCACCAACCTATATATACATGAGCATATATAGACATTGAGGAATGTATATCACTACACAGAGCCACCAACAGCCATGTTTATTGGAGGAAGGATTGCCGAGGATCTTTTCTGTGTCCTCTTGGGAGATACAGGAGTATAGAAATAGGCCCCTACATGGCGAACACACTTACCAGGTGGCATTCTGACCCTCTCACTGCCCTACTGTGGCTTTCAGGATAATTTATTAATTCTCAGTGCCTCAATTTTCTATTTTAGTAACAGAAGCAGTATTGTTTATTTGCTAAACTGACTCCCTATTTACTAGCCCCGTGATTTTGAACAATTTGCTTTATTTCTCTGTGTCTCATTTTCTCATCTGTAAAATGTAGCTGCCATGACACTGGTCCAACATGGTTATGATAAGGATTTAATGAACTAAGATGGGTAAAGCTCATGAATGCTACCTGCTATATAGCAAGGGCTCAATAAATATCTTTAGTTATAGGACAATCGTACATACATACATACATATATATATACACATATATACATATGTGTGTGTGTGTGTACCTATATATTTTTCTCAAATGGGACAGAACTGCTTGGTTGTCCTTTTCCATGTAACAAACATAGTAACATAAATAAAGTGATAGTTGGGGAAAAAAAATCTTAACAATAGTCCCATAAAGTACTGAGAAACAGAGAAGTTAAATATACTGCCCATGTTTATAGAATTCGGAATGATTACACAGATTACACAATACTTCTTTATTTTCCTGTCCAGATCTGATAGCTTTAGGTGAAGTGGGGAGAAGGAGTCATAACTGGCAGGTATGGGAGGCTAATATCTCTAGCTGCTTTGCCTTAAACACATGATTTATTCTACCCAGCAGTGGCTGAGCTGAGCCTTGAAAACAAGTTTGCCTGGTTATACACATGCTCACTCTGCTGCTCAGCCTTCTTAGTGCCACATACAGTCAGGAAACCTCCCTCAACAGTGAGATGTTTGTGGGTTTGCTGGTTGCAGCACTGGAAAGGAGAGTGTGGTGACAAAATGAGCTAAGGTGAGAGCAGGGTGTTTCAAAAGCAAATACTGCCTTCTTTACAAGCTTGCCAACTCTCAGAGGAAAGACTGTGATTCTGTCTTTGTGGACCATGGAAGTTCCCTGCACCTTTGTCTATTACAGGACTGTCTTGTCTTATTTATCTGAATGCCCCTAGTGCCCAGCCCAGAGCCTGGTGAATGGTCAGTGTTCCATAACTGTTGAATGGCACTGGATACCAACCATTTTAGCCCTGGAAAGAGCTTGAGTGATCTAAGTTGGAGGGAAGCTCAGAAATAATAACACCTGAACTCCTGCTGGATACAGGAATCTCCTTGCATTATAAATCAAAGAGTGTAGTGGTTTAGAGCATAGGATCTGGAAACAGACTTTCCTGGGTTTACTCAGCTCCATCATCCCAAATCCTGTAAATATGGGCAGTTTATTTAACTTCTCTGTGCCTCAATACTTTATAGGGATATCGTAAGATTTTTTTCCCAACTATTACTTTATTTATATTACTATGCTTGTTACAAAGAAAAAGACAACAAAGCAGTTCTGCCCCATTTCACAAAAAGTTTCCAATCAACACCAATTACATGGTGATAAATAACTGGAATGGTGACACCTTTGGGTCAAGACTGGCAAGGAAAATGCTATGGTTCATCTCCAACAAGAATATGGCACATTGGCCAGCACAGGTCACGCCAAAACTGAGTCCTTAGTGCTTGGCCCAGATTTGGATCTCTTCTCTGAAGGTAGCAAATCAGGTAAAATAAGTGGGTTTTAAAAAAATAAGTTTAAAATGAAGCTCAAGTTAAAAACCCATGCTCTTGACATATTTCCTTTTAAATTTTATATAAAATACACTTTTCCACTCTAATAGCCCAGATTTTTTCTTTACACAGCCCATCACATAGTTGCAGACAGACTCTTCTGCCTTAAGATGTAAACATAGGGAAAAATTAATGACATCTGCATAATATTCTTTCCACACTCTGCTATTACATGGAAAATAACAAAATTTTTTTTAAAAAAAGAAAGGTTCCATCTTAGATTCTCACAACCTCTTGTTTGTGAACCTGACTCTGATACTAAGTTGGCAGTGTGTGTAAGCAGATTTTTGTTTTCAGTGAAGGAAACCTGGAAAAAGATGGATTGAGCTCATTTTCTTCCAAGAGTTATTGAATGGTACATGCTCCTCAAAGCCCTCATTCTCTCCAACTAGAGCACATTTCAGAATCACACAGCCTTCCTTATAACGTTGGCTCTTCAGTGGCAAACACAGATCCATCCCAGTTGGCTGTTGCAGTTTTTGTAGCTCACATCTTGAACCATGTGGCAGCCAGTGAGCATGGTCCGATCTTGAACTTCACCATACTGTAGGTTAACTACTTTGTGACAAAGAAACGCCCTGCTAGTGGTGCCTGTGCACCTAGTAGAGATGAGTTGAGTTCTGAGCCATTGGACAGGATTATATCACAGTTTGCACGAGAAAACAAATGGGTACTGCCAATATAATCAAAGAAAATTCTGCCATTTTTAGAGCTGAAGTTTTAAAAACCTGCATAGCTGAGTAGAATAAAGGGGTTGCAAGAGCACACCAACCCTCCCAACAGCAAGTGAAAGGTAGGACGCAACCCACAGTGGGCGTAACTGGGCTGGCCTGGGCTTCCCCTGATGCTGGGTTGTGATACTGTAAGATTTTAATAAGATATTTAGCTCATTTAAAACAATGCCTGGTACATAGGAAGTGCTCAATAAATGCTGACCTCCTCTCCTCCTCCTCTTTCTTCTTCCTCTTCCTCCTCCTCTTTTTCTTCCTTCTCTTTTCTCCTCCTCATCACTCCCTTCCTCTTCTTCTTCATCTGGCTTCTTCTTGGAAATCCTCAGTGGCAGAGATACACTGAGGCAAACCTACCTTCTCTTAATTTCCATTAATTGATCTCCAACCTGTCTTCTCATGAAGGCTTTCAGACAGCCAAAGATAGCTATTAGTACGTCCAGAACCTTCTGTAAAGTCACACATCTACACTTCTCTCTAATCATGTTTTCTCATTCCATGTGATATCCAGATTTTTTTCCGTTTGTTTAAAGCCTTTCCGTTGCTCATCGGTGATGCCTTAGTGGCACACAATCCTAATGCGGTTAGTTCAGGAAGAAGGAAGTGTGGGCTTTCTTCTTTTCCAACATAGGCATGATTCCAACTCAGACATTGTTTCTTGGATCTCTTTGAAGAGGTAGAGGTTATGAACACGGTGTCTACCTAGCTGTTATCACTCATTATACCCACCCACTCCCCACCCGCCCCGGACACACATGCACATTCACCCTGCATCTCTGCTCTTTTTACTAGGGTTGAGATGTGAGCTTCTGTATGACATAACTCCTCCTTCCCCCATGATGGCTGCTGTGACACTCTGAGAGGGGACCAAATGGGTGCTGGCTATTCTGTGTTTCTTTTAGTGCCACCAAAAACATCTTCAATACTTGAAGCAGAGTAACAGCTGTGAACCAGCAGAGTGATCCAGAAATCCCCCAAGTCCTACATAGCAGCGAGTGATCCCAGGGAGATCACTGGCTTGACTTACCAGGAGGGCTCCGTGGCAGAGAGTGAGTGATGCCCATTCTGAACCTGCAGTTTTAAGTCTCTGTTCCCCTGGTGATTGGGTACTTGATGTTTACAACTTCTCTCCTGAGCTGCGCCATTCCTCCCATCTTGCCTCCCTGTTATGCTCCACCCATTGCTGATTCCTGCTTGTCTTGCCAACCTCAGCTCTCCCCAGACCTTAAAACACCTAAGCTCAACGGTTTGCTTTTCTTTGTATATTTTAGGCTCTAGTACCTGATTCCCCTTCAGGCATTAAGCTCCTTCAATAATAACTAACAATTCTGGAGCAAGAATTGTCAGTGAAAAAAAATTAACATTTACTGAGCATTTACTATTTGCTAGACTAAGTGATTTACATGCAACATGTCATCTAAACCTCACAAAGATCCTCTCATATAAAGTAGCTTATGTTATTGGCTATTTATTATATGTTAATATATGTTATATGTGCTTATATATGTATGTGTGGGGGTATATATATATGTATATGTATATATATATATATATATGTTATATGTTATTGGTTACAAGAAAAGAAAATGGGGGCCAGGCATGGTGGCTCACTCCTGTAATCTTAGCACTTTGAGAGGCCAACGTGGGTGGATTGCTTGAGCCGAGGAGTTCAAGACCAGCCTGGCCAACATGATGAAACCCCCATCTCTACAAAAAATACAAAACCTAGCTGGGGGTGGTGGCATGCATCTGTAGTCCCAGCTACTCAAGAGGGCTGATGTAGGAGGATCACTTGAGCCCAGGAGGTGAAGGTTGCAGTGAGCTGAGATCACATCACTGCACTCCAAATCCCATCTCAAAAAAAAAAAAAAAAAAGAAAGAAAGAAAGAAAAGAAAAGAAAATGGGGCTTGAGAGGAGGTTAGATATCTTGCACGAGGTCAACCAGCTGGTAGTGGTAGAACTGAGGTGGGTACCCAGTATCTCAGTCCAAACTGTAATGCTTCTCCAAACAGGAATCCTCCAGTAATTAACAATAATTCCTTCCCATGGGGTATCTTAGGATTCCAACAAGAAAGAAGAACTACTGTCAGTTATGAAACAAAGGATTTATTATAAAATTTAGACCTTACATAATTATGGAAGAGGCAGAGAAAGTGAAGGTGCCACTGGAGAGTTGAAAGATCAGAGCAAGAGTAAGTAACAGTCATGCATGTCCTACTGCAGAAGTGAAACTGCAAAGGCAAGCTCATGGGAAGCCCATGAGAAACTGCCTCCACTGCCAACATATGATGATAGGCCTGGACCCTCAGACTACTGTTGATCAGTGGGGTCAACAGTTGGAAGATAGGTAGAATGTAGAGCAGATGGCAGCAAGGACAAACTGGAACCTGCCAGCACCTCTGCATCTGTCATCATGTCTAATCACAATGACTTTCAGAGGTAATCTTGCTGCTTCACTTTAATCTTTCAAATCTCATGCACATTTCTTTTTTGACAACTCCAATCAAGAACCATATGTGGGGGTGGGGGGGGGGAACTCTGGGAAATATACTTCCAGGTTAATCAAGTTGACATATGCAAACCATCCTGCCTTAGTCTGTGTTATGCTTTCATAAAAGAGTACCTGAGACTGAGTAATGTATAAAGATTAGAAATGTATTGGCTTATGGTTCTGGAAGCTGGGAAGTCCAAGATGGAAAGGCTGGCATTTGGCAAGGGCTTTCTTGCTAAGTCTTCTCATAGTGGACGGGCACAGGGGGCTGGGGATCAGGGAACAAACTCACCCTTTTAGAATGAACGCAATCCTGTGGGTTTATATTAATCAATTCATGAGGGTGGAGCCCTCATGGCCTAATCACCTCTCACTAGACCTCACCTCTCAACACAGTTGCAATGGAGATTAAGTTACCAGCACATGGTTTTTTGGCGGGCATATTTAAACCTTAAATGTGCAAACTTCTTCTCATGTATTATCCTCAAAAGCAGCAAGGCATGTTATCTACTGGAGATCTCATGCATTATCTATGATTCTTAGAGTACAATAATGCTTACAAAATCTAAGTATTTATTGGTTCACTTGTAATTCAATAACTTAGTATGTGGCTGTTATTCATTTACTTTCTTTTTCCTATTTCAGAAGATCAGAGAAGGGCTTACCATTTCAGTGCTGACTATTAGTTTAAATAAAAAGTAAGTTAATTTTAAAAAATTCATTACAGACAGACAAGATGATAAATTTTTCCAGCATCAATGCATAGATAACAATTAATGCTTGACATGGATTCTATTTAAAACAAAATAATGTTTCAAAAAATTCTTCAGTAGTGGTATGCTAAGGATTCCAGCAAAGCCAAACAGCCTTCAGGCATAGGATGAGTCATCTAATTTGTTTGTCAAGGCTCACTCAGCTGGAAACGGCTGTACTTTCATGAAGGGAGAATTTCTAATGGCAGCTTTCTGGTAGCAGGCATCACACCACTGGAATGATATTAGCAGCTCACCACCAAAACCAGTGGGCAAACTCCTTTACAGCTGATTTATGGGTATATTAGTCAGCTCTGGCTGTCATAACAAAATATCACATGCTGGATGGCTTAACAGAAATGTTTTCTCCATAGTTCTGGAGGCTGAAAGTACAAGACTGGGGTCCCAGCATGATCAGGTTCTGACAAGATCTCTCTTTCTTGCTTGCATATGGCTGCCTTCTTGCTGTGTCCTCCCATGATGGAGAGAGAGAGGTTGGGGTGGGGAGGAGAGAGTGCATGAGCTCTGGTATCTCTTCCTCTTCTTACCAGTGCACTAATCCCAACCCATCATGAAGACCTACCCTTGTGACCTCATCTAAACTTAATTATCTCCCATACCATCACAATGAGCACTGGAGTTAAAGCTCCTACATCTGAATTTGGTGGTGGGACACAATTCAGTCCATAGCAACAGGCATTTCAGACGGACCTGGAACCTTGAAGTTCTCAGGTTTCCTGCCAGCCTGACTGGACCCACAGTCTTTACACTGAACCCATTCTCTTCTGCCTTGGCTCAACATTCATCTCTTATTGGTTTTAATGTCACCAGGCTAAGAAATTCTCTTCCAGCCAAGAATCTGATTTTTTTTTTCAACATGAAAATCCCCATGGATATTTAGAGGGAAAAAAAGCAGCCTTCCATGAGTGTATGCCATAAGACAGAAGGAGGCAGGTGCCCTGAGATGAGCAGATCTGTCCCCCACCTAGGAACACCATTCAATCACTCATTATACAATTATTTTGAGCATCTTCTCTGTACTAAGCACTGTGCTAGATGATGTGGGTACTATGAAGAATAACATAGATGACTCACATCTTGATCCAATGGACTGAATGTTCATGTCCCCCAAAATTCATATGTTGAAATCCTAATCCCCAATATTATGGTATTAGGAGGAGGGGTCTTTGGGAAGTGACTAGGTCATGAGGGTACAGCCCTCATGGGGATTAGTACCTTATAAAAGAGACCCCAGAGACTCTCTTACTCTCCTTCCAACAGGAGAGGATACAATGAAAAGATGGAAAGTGTGCAACCTGGAAGAGAACCGTTGCCAGAACCTGACCATGACCATGCTGGCACCCTGATCTCAGACTTTTCAGCCTTCACAACTGTGGGAAATAAGTTTCTGCTGTTTATAAGCCACCTAGTCTATGGTACATTTGTTAGAGCTGTGCAAACTGACTAAGACACTGCACAATGCCAATTTCAGATACTCTGTCACATTTTCCAGGCTAATAAATTCTTGTCTGTTAGAACTTTGTCTGCCATTGTGACTTTGGAAAAGAGAGTCACATATTTATTTCTCTATATTTTCTCCTTTCACATTCTCTCATCTTCCTCCTACTATAGGCCTCTGTGGCTTCATCTAAGTAAATTAGAGAGCAGGGACCTATGCTTTATCGCCAGTTCCCTAACTCTTTTCTTGTCATTGGCTTTTGGAAAGGCAAGACTGAGAGCAGCAATGTCCTCCGGTGGTAAAAACTGCAGTCACAATGTCTTACTGCGCAGAACCAGGAGATACCTCTCTCAAGTCTTTCACAGGCTCAGATTTTAAGTCTCCTTGGCAGTCTCTCCCTCTTCCTCTCCCTCTCCTTCCCTCTGCCCCTCTCTCTTTTGAGATGGAGTCTGGCTCTCTCTCCCGTGCTGGAGTGCAGTGGTGCAATCATGGCTCACTGCAGCCTGGAACTTTTGGGCTCAAGTGATCCTTCTGCTTCAGCTGCTTGAGTAGTTGGGATTACAGGCATGCACCACCATGCCTGGCTAATTTTTTTTTTTGTAGAGAAGAGGGCTCACTATGTTGCCCAGGCTGGTCTCAAACTCCTGGGCTCAAGCGATTTTCCTGCCTCGGCTTCCCAAAGTGCTAGGATTACAGGCATGAGCCACCGTGCTCAGTCCGCTATCTCTCTCACTTAAACAAACAAACAAACAAAAATAGAGATGGTGATGTGGATTCAGGTGAGACAGAGATCTGAAATCACCTCAGAACCAGCAATTGCACTGATCAGAGTGACCCCACACTGACCCCTTTTCACTCAGACATTTCCAAACTCCAGCTTCTTGGAGGCAGTGGTTGGTATAATTGGTTCTTTACTGGGATTCTAGCACAGGGGTGTCCAGTCTTTTGGCTACCCTAGACCACACTGGAAGAAGAAGAATTGTCTTGGGCCACACACAAAATATACTAACACTAATGATAGCTGATAAGCTAAAAAAATTTGCAAAAACATCTCATAATGTTTTAAGAAAGTTTACGAATTTGTGTTGGGCTGCATTCAAAGCCATCTTGGGTGACATGTGGCCCGTGGGCCATGGATTGGACAAGCTTGTCTAGCAGATGGTTCAGATGAACCTTTAATTAAACATGTTTTCCAACCTCAATTTGACCTTCAGTGTCCATTTCAATGGTACTTGTCACACTTTAATGGACCTTATTGTTGAATTGCTAGATGATGACCTTCAGCAACCAGTTGAGTTTGGAAAACATGGGCCAATCCACCATTGGTTCACCAACTGGGTCTCTCTCCTTTTTCCTAAGATAGCTACATCAAACCTTCTCTGTTCTTCTCAAAGGGTTGATACCCTTTTACAATCTAAAAATGATCAGGTCATTCATCCAAGAATGATCAGATCACTCTGCCCTTAGAGCCCTTCTGCAGCTCCCCATTGCCTTGGGGTAGAGCTTCGCTCAGCACCTTCACTCACCTGGCCTCTAACAGCTTCAGCTCTCCGTGCCTGTCTAGTCTTGCCTCTGTCACTGAGCACAACAATGTGCTCTGTGCTTTCTTCAGTCTGCAACTCATCAAGTTCTTGCCTTTAGGCTTTCATTCCAAAGTGCTGCTGCTTTAATTTAGTATAATCCTCACCTTCCCCACACCCTAGCTGGCCTTCAGGTATCATTTTTCTTGCACTTCATGCAGGAAGACTTCTCCCCCTTCTTTCAGTAGGCTAATTATCCATGGTATGTACTCCTATCACACACTGGACTTCCTTTTCAACAGCACTCATCACACTTTAATGGATCTTATTGTTGAATTTCTAGATGATGATCTCTACTAGATGATGAGCTTCCAGTAGGCAGGGATTGCACTGTTCTCTGATGTGTCCCTACTGCCAAATACAGAGCTTTACATACAGTAGGCAATCACTACACAACCAACTCAGTGAATGGACTAATCATGCAGGATCACAGAAAGTTTGAAAAATTGCGGCAAAGATCACTCATAATGCCATTATGAGTGATAATAGGACCATTTTCATTTTCACTTATTTCCTTCTCTTCCTTCTCCCACCAAATATTCATGTCTTTAAAGAGTTGCAGTCATTATGCACTTATAATGTGGTTTTTTGCTTCTAACTTCACATTTTTACAAGTTACACATAATGAGACTTAAGCGTTGGAGCTCATCTTTGTCCTACAAGCAGCACAGGGCTCTGTCAGAAGAAATGTAAATAAGAGGGAAAAGAATACAGGTGATACATTATCGCATTTATTCTAGGTTGTGCTCTGACTCTTCCTAAACTCTGGACAAACAGGCATGGACTCTATGTATGGTAACAACTTCTATGGCAGGCTTGGATTTGTACATGGTCTGTAACAAGACAAAAATGCAAGGTACGTTCAAATAATTTGATTTTCTCCCTTCCTCCCATCCTCTCTTTCTCTCATTTTAAAAAATGATAAAAACTACTCAACAGCATAGATAGGTTCTTTCAGGTTAGGGAGGAACTATGGAGTCGAGCAGCCCTAGATTTTAACTACTGTCCCTTTGCCTGCTAACTTCAGGAAACTCACACCCTCTAAGCTTCAGTTTTCTTATTTGTATAATGAGGACAGTAGTAGTACCTGCCTCATAGTGGGGCTATGAAGTGTAAATGAAGTCATGCATATGAAGTGCTGAGCACAGTGCTTGGCACATAGTAAGTGCTCAATAAATGATAGTTATTTTAGTTTTTATCCATAAGCAGATGGATCTCCCCAACATTTCTCAGGAAACTAACCACTGTTAAGTGAATAGATCTCTGATGCTCTTACACTATAGAGAGGACACCATATAAAAACTGCTGAAGTGAAGAGCAGCTTGAACACAAATATCTGCAATCCAGATCATCTGTCCCTTCTCTGTCTGTGCAGGCTCATATGTTAAACCACTGTCCAAGGCACATCTTCCTGGCTGGTGGACACTCTTGCTGGCCCTTAGTTTCACTTGCTCTGGGAAAAGGCTGCCTGTCTCCAAACTTATTCTTCAAATTGGATGAAAATCCTATAAGTTCTTTTCAATCCCAATCTGTGAGACTGGGATTACAGGTGTGAGCCACCACACCCAGCCTAAAATAATTATATCTTAAGATAGAAAGAAACTGTATGATACGGCCTCTGTTTCAGTATGGGGGAGAAAAATCATGTTCCTTCTTTCTGCTGTGTTTAATGTGTTCATTAAACACACATTTACAGAGAAATTCTTGGAAGTCAAGATGAAAGGATAAAGGAATGCAAAGCACAGCCTTAATTAAGATCTCAGAGCCAAGTGAGAGAGGTCCATGCATTCACAGTAAACTATCTTCATGTGAAAAATGCTATGTTTGGAGCTGGTATATAGTAAAAAGAGAACTCAGTTAAGAATGCTATTATCTCATTTACCAAATTTAATATGCTATTGATAAGAAGATGAACTCCAATTTTAGAAATGGTGTCTTAGGTCAAATTTCCCAGAGATAGACCCTGAGACCAACATTCATGTGCAACTGATTAATTAGGAAGGGCTCCCAGCGGAACCCAATAAGGGAATAAGGAAAGCAGGCCAGGGACAGGGAGGAAGCCAAGCAAAGTCCCAAAACAGCAGCTGCAGCCTGATTCCCCAGGGGAACTCTGGGGTGGTAGTTACATCTCAAAATCTGTCCTGATTTGGGGCAAGGAACTGGACTTTCATACTTCTGCACTAGTCCTGGGGAAAGGATGTCCGGGGACATTATATTTTCAGCTCTCTGCTCTGGGCAGCCCTAGAGCAGTCTTTTGAAGAGAATAGCAAGGGCAGGCAGTTGGAAGCAGAAGCCCACATTTATATGAGGAAAGGTGCACAGAAATGGTACAAAGAATCCAAGAGGCTGGGCAGAACACCAACAATGTTTGCTACAGAAGATAGGATGTGAGCAAATGTGCATCTTAAAAACAATGGAATAGCAATGGTAGAAATGGGCATCAGTGCATGCTTCACAGAGGAAGTCGGGTGGCCTTGAAAGGATCAGCAGAAGAAATGTTTCAGTCAGGGGGAATATGGTGAGCAAAGTGAGAGGATCAATGTGAGACCAATGAGAAGACAGAAGGGACAGCCCCATGAGTAGATTGCTATCATTGGCTGTGGCCAACTTCTGAGGCAGAGAAGCTGAAGCCACCTTAGAGGGACTTTCTGTTGGAAACACTGATTGGTTGATTCTTACTTTGACCCAGGGTCATTTGTTGCATCCTTTGAGGCCAGCTTCTACTCCAAGGTGACATGCCACAACCAGGGCAGGATGATGGTGGCTGAAGCAGAGCCCTCAAATGTAGGCTCTGGTAGAGCTGGGAGGGCTAAGTTAGCCATACAAAAAGTTTCAACTTTGTCCTGTAAGGTCCAGGGAATCTTGGAAGGTTTCTAAACTAAGGAGTGATATAATCTGACCTGTGCTTAAAAAGGGTGATGCTGGCTAAGATGCCTGCACATTTTCTTTACTAGAATGGGTACTTTTCTTTTTAACCTTTACTGTGGGACTTCACTCCCAACAGACATCTTTCTGTCCCTATCTGTCTTAATGTCCTTGGACTGCCATAAGAGAATATATCACATACTGGGTGGCTTAAAAAACAAATTTTTTTTTATACAGTTCTAGAGGCTGGAAGTCTGAGATCAGGGTGCCAGGTCAGGTTCTGGTGAGGGTCCTTTTCCTGGTCTGTGGATGACCACCTTCTCCATGTGTGTTCATGTGGCTTTTCCTCGGTGTGGGTGAGCAGAGAGAGAAAGAGACAGACAGACAGACAGAGACACACAGAGAGAAAGTGAGAGCACCTTCCTGCCTCTCTTCCTCTTCTTCTAATGACACTAATTGTGTCAGATCAGGGCCCTACCCTTATGGATGTATTAGTTCATTCTCATGCTGCTATGAATAAATACCCAAGACTGGGTAATTTATAAAGGAAAGAGGTTTAATTGACTCACAGTTCCATATGGCTAGAAAGGCCTCAGGAAACTTACAATCATGGCAGAAGGTGAGGGGGAGGCAGGCACCTTCTTCACATGGTGGCAGGCGGGAGAATGAGAGCTGAGCAAAGCTAACAAAACCATCAGATCCTGTGAGAACTCACTCACTATCATGAGAACAGCCTGAGGGAAACTGCCCCCATGATTCAGTTATCTCTACCTTGTCCCACTCTTGACATGTGGGGATTACTACGATTCAAGGTGAGATTTGAGGTGGGGACACAGAGTCAAACCATATCACTTCCTTTAGCTGTAAGTGCTTTTGTAAATGCTCTATCTCCAAATACAGTCACATTGCGAGTTAGAGCTTCAACATATGAATTTTTGGAGGACACAAATGTTCAGTCTATAGCATCATCCCATAGATTTCTTAAATAGTTGGAAATATCCCAGATACTTACATGCATCAGGACTCATGACAGCAGTCAAGGCTTAGCAACAGCAGGTAAATTCAAGAGTTACTTCAGCCCAGCTATTGACCTCATGTGATTATCTTCTTTAACCTATCCAGACCATCAGTTTATCTCAGTTAAATTTGTACTTCCATGGCACGTATATTGGGAAAAAAAAATGTGCTACTTAGTTTTCCCAAGGAATTTGTATTTCATCTCCTAAAGCTGACACTGGGAGTTTATCAGGTCCAGAGTTCAAATTCTGGCTTTCCAACTGATCATTATGGAGCTGGCTTCCTTGCTGGCTTTAGCATCTGGAGTTGCAACAGATACTTCGGTGCCTGAAACATGTTTATGAAATCTATGAAACCACAAGCCAGCTTGTGGCTTTTCCAAATTTTCTGTGAAGCCATAGTTACTCTTGGGCTACAGTGCCTTGGTTGTAGCACGTCACCTTGGAGGAGGAGCTTCATCAGACACAAGAAATGAGTCTCAGGTCCCATGAAGTGGCTCATGCTTGTATCTCAACACTTTGGGAAGCCCAGACAGGAGAATCGCTTGAGGCTAGGAGTTCAAGACAAACCTGGGCAACAAAGCAAGAGCCTATCTCTACAAAATTGAAAAAATTAGCTGGGCATGGTAATGTGCTCCTGTAGTCCCACCTACTAGAGAGGCTGAGGTGGAAGGATTGCTTGAGCCCAGGACATTGATGATGCAGTGAGCTACGATGGCACCACTACACTCCAGCCTGGGGGGACAGAGAATGACCCTGTCTCTAAAATTAAGAAAAAAAGAGAAAGAAATGAGTCTAAGTCAAAGTAAAGAGCAAACAGTTTCCAACAGAAGGTCATTCTAAGGTGGAAATTAAGGCAAAAAATGTAAAAAAAAAAAAATAGATTTTATAAATATTTTTACTTCAGCTTTGTTGGTTTATCCTAATAA
Organism: Symphalangus syndactylus; assembly: GCF_028878055.3. Taxonomy (NCBI): domain Eukaryota; kingdom Metazoa; phylum Chordata; class Mammalia; order Primates; family Hylobatidae; genus Symphalangus; species Symphalangus syndactylus. The sequence continues at coordinate 40,568,290 of NC_072434.2, read as the reverse complement.
CTTTCCTATCTTTTTTAACAGATTTCTTTAAATTAAGCATATTTGCAATTTAAATAGCAAAAACACTATGTAGCTATTAATTGCTACATACATTTGATCTATAATAAATTCTAAAACACTAAACACTAAATAACCAAACACTAAATATAGAAAACACTAAATAGCCAAAATGAGACCATCTCCATCCAAAAACATAAATAAAAGCCAGACATACCCTGTAAACAATATTCTGCATTATTCCTTTTCTCCAAAACTATATTTAAATTTGGTTCTTGATATTTTTCACTATGTTCTCCCAACTGTTGTGTGGGTTCAGCTATGCTTTAGAAATATAGGTTTTTTTAGATCTTTTTCTGATTATAAAAGCATGTATTTTTATGTCAAGAAATTTGAAAAATTTAGATAAGCATGAAGAATAAAACATCTATAACCACAGTTAACATTTTGCTGCCTTGTTTTTAATTTCTACATTTAACACTCATGTATTCATTCATTCATTCATTCATTCATCATTTACTCATGTTTCCAACAATTATATATATTGAGCTCTCAAGAGGAGCTTACGTTCTAGTGGAGAGAGGGAAAAATGAATTGGTAAATCAAAAGATAAAAGGTAGGGTAGTGATGAGTTCTATAGTAAAAATAAAGCAGGTGATATGGTATCAAGTACTACTTAAGTTGAAACCTGAATGATAAGAAGAAGCTAGCTTTGCGAAGATCTAAAAAAAGAACAGTACAGGCTGGAGGGACAGCTGGTACAAAGCCTTAGAAATACAAGTACCCTTTAGCCAGAAATCCTGCTTGTAAGAATGTGCTTATAAGTATGCAAAGAAATCATTATATAGATAACAGATATATATAGATGATAGCTAGCTAGATAGATAGATATAACCACAATGTTGTTTATAGTAACAAATGGATACAAATAATCTATCACTAGGAATTTGTTGAATACGGTGCTTCCATAAAATGGATCATCTTCCAGTTGCTAAAAAATGAACTGGGTCTTTCTCTACATGCTGACATGGAAAGATCTCCAAATGGCAACTCAGGATCCCAGGCTGCTAGTGTCCAGTGGTTCTGCCATTCACTAAAGCCTCCTTGAAATCCTCCACTGAGTTCCTGCATTTGGTTCTCCAACCAGCAGATAGAGAGATTATGAGGAGGTTGCACAAGAAGATTCAGAAGCCAGGCCTGGATGGGGTACACATCATGTCTACCCACATTCCACGAAGTCTCATGGCCCCACCTACATGGTAAGGGAGGCTAGGAAATGTGGAGGAGCACCTGTGTATTAGTTTCCTATTGCTGCTGTAACAAATGTAGTGGCTTGAAACAACCTAAATGTATTGTCTTACAGTTCTATAGTTTGGAAGTCCAACATGGATCTCACTGGCTCAAATCAAAGTGTTGCCAGGATGGCATTCCTTGTGGAGGCTTTAGGTTAGAATCTGTTTCGTTCTATTTTTCAGCTTCTAAAGATTGCCCACGCTCATTGGGTTATGACTTTCCTCCCCTCTTTTGAAAGCCAGCCAGCAACACTGCATTTCTTATCAATATTGATACCTTGCCTACTGAATATTGCTTTGGTTCTAAGATTCAGGATTTTGTGTTTCTGTGGTTGTTTTATTATATGCATCTCTTCCCAACTGTATGTTCAGAGGCATCTCATTGGTAGCTTGAAGTGTCATGGTGGTCTTCAGTATGTAGATATTGGGGTGGGTCATTACTCTAACATACTGCTTGACATGGTCATGTAGTGAGACTTCAGGATCAAAAGGTATGATGTTCTACAGCTTTTAGTATCCCCATCAACCAAAAACCAATTAATTTCTACCTGTTATCAAAGAAGAAATGCTTTAATTGGTCACTGCCATTTTGTTTCTGTTTTAGTTTTTTTTTCCTAGAATATCAGAACAGGGATCTTCTTCTCTTTGATTCATTGATGGATTTCAATAGCCTAACAACACACGATAGATGTTCAATAAATATTTGTAGAGTAAATGAATAAGATCTGCCTGAAGCTAAGCCACTATCTTCCTGGTAGGTGATTCCACCAGGCTTTCTCCATCATTTGTATTACAAAATCTTCGTAGGAAAAGAGTTAAGCTCCTCTCAATAACTCTTTCTTCTGCAGCCTCATAGTGATTTACAAAATACCTATATTATAAGGGTGGCAATTATCTCTGTTATGGTAATTTATCTTATTATGTACATGTGTGACTCCTCTGCTGTAACAGAAGCTCTTAAAAATCAGGGTTGGTGTCTTTGTTTTGTTTTCATGTTTATTTCCTTCTCAAAAGTAATATTTCCTTTATTTTTATTATCTATTCTCATGAATGTGTTACATGGAAAGCTGAAAGAATTGACCTTGCATGTGCTTCTTAGCTGGAATGCAAGCCCCTTTGCAGCAGGTGTGATGGACAAAGCTGTACTCCAAGACTGTGACAGTCCTCAGCTCTGTCAAGATTTCAGGCTCAGCACATGTTCATTGAAGGAATGGTGTTGGCTTTCCCTTTGAAAACCTTGGAGGGACTTCAGCAAAGGCCAAAAGAGGAAAAGCTGAATTTCCTCCTAAAACATTTCATGGTCTCTGCCTCCCACACATATAGGAGCTTCTAATTTTGGGCTTGGCACCAATCTCCTGTCAAAGCAAATTATTCTTTAAAAGGCTTAAGTGGGAAGCCAGCCCAAGGTTTTGTTTTGACAGAATTGTACGTCTGAGTGGGGCTGACCATGTTCTTGGCCTTGGCTGTACTCTGTTGTGACACAGAAATAACCTGAACTCCTCTGATGTAAGAAGTTTTGAGAAGTTCTGCTGAACTGATTGACAAATCTTTCCCGGGATAGCTTGAGATTCTCAATGTACAACAAGTATATCAATGACGATGATCAAACTAAATAGCTTTTCTTGGATTTTCCTGTCACTCCTGGCAGAGGTAATATGGAAAACCCAGGCCTTGAGAAAAACATGCTTAGAGCATACTTTGGCTATTTGCTGGAGCATTACTTTCCAAATTTTCTGAGAAGCTTTAAGTTGTTAACATAAGCATAAATGCTGCTCTATTGCAGCCACCATGAAATAAACACCAGGCTGGGACACAAGAGCCGGCACACTCTGAACCAACTTTCTGGGGAAACTCCCTAGGGACCTAAGGTTGCATAAAATTCAACAGGAAGGCAATCCAACATCGTCCAAATGCCCTTTCCCTACTATAGGGTTCTATCATGTTTGCCAATTCCTGCTTGCAAAATCAATCTATTAATATCATGCATGAAGATGCTTCTCAGAAAGTAGTTTTTACTGGTATAGGAGGCAGCTCCTCTAGGGATAGTTGGAGGTCAGAGTCGTATGTTCCAGAACCCTCTGTCTTTAGGTCGAGGCTAATTGACTAAGACTCCAAGAAATATTTTTTCTAGTCAATCAAGGTCAAAACTTAACGTGCTTGTTTATATTGGGGGAATGTACATATAATTACATATGTGTTATGTATGTTTATTTAAAAAGCTCCTTGTCCTGAGGGCAGAGGGAATGATGCTGCCTCCTAGTGGGAGACAAATTGAGAGAAACAGCCATTTAGAATAGGCTGGAGGAATTGAAGAGGATCCTCAGATCCTAGGTTAAAAATGCAGACTCTACTCTCTGCTGCTTAACGATCTAATTCTATATAAGGCACAAAATCTCTTTCTGAAGGTCTATACAGCCTCTCTTGGTAGCCATTCAAACCTACCAATCAACATATTTTTGACAACTTCCTATTTGTTCAAACATGTGCCTGGAATCAAAGAGGACGCCAAGTGGCTGGGCATGGTGACTCATGCCTGCAATCCCAGTCACTTTGGGAGGCCAAGACGGGAAAGTTGCTTGAGTTCAGGAGTTTAAGACCAGCCTGAGCAACATAGCAAGACCCTGTCTCTATTTTTAAAAAGAAAAGAAAAAAAAGGACACCAAGAAAATATTAGGCAGGAATTTTGCCCTCAGAAAAATGTATGCATCGTTCAGTAGAAGAGACTGGTTTGTACCTTAAAACAATTTGAGATAAGCAATTCTTCATCTCTATGGTTCAGTTTATGTGTCAATGGCTTAATCTTCTTTTGGACTCCCCTGCCCCCAGGAGCAAGCCCAAACTCCTTAATCTGGCATTCAAAGGTGTTTATAATCTGGTTTCCCACCACATCCTACTCAACCACATTTCTTGCCATTTCTGTCTTGCATTCCGTATTTCCACCACTCCTGAAACTGGCTTAAGGGTAGGCCCTTCAGGTAAGCCAATCGCTAAGGCTTTCTAACATATGAAATCTAGCAAGTCATAGAGAAGAGAATTGTCAGACAGGGCTTCTTGTGAGATCCTCTAATAAACTGCTAAGGGTGGGAAGTGATATTCCCCAGTGACATGCTTAAGTAACAGTAAAAAAAAAAAAAAAAAAAAAAATCCAAATGGCTTTCTAAGAAGAGTATGTTCACCTGATATCAGAATTTTGTTTGATTGAGTCAGGGACCAAGGAGATGACTCACTTGGGAAAATAGAGAAGGACAATTGCATAGTCATGAGAGAGCCCTCTTTATCCACTGTTGTAACATCTAGCTTCTCCTCTAAACAAAATTAACTAAAACTGGTCAAAAGAAGCACCTAATTATTAGCCAGCTGACAGTGGGCTGGCCATGGCTTACTGAACCACCTGTATTCTCTGGATTTTCCATGCTCTCTCTGTGCTTTTGACAGTTTTATCTGGAACCACCCCACTGCTACTCTACATCAAGTTAATCTCAAAATGCAACAAAAGCTATTGCCTCCATCATAAAACACTCCCTGACTTTATGCTACCCTCTCGCCTAGCCCACTCTGTATTAAGTGCTAAGCCTTTGTGTTCCCATTGACTTTGATGTACATCTCTTATCCCAACACTTTATTAAAATAAGCTTTTGGTGTCTGGTCCCTTCGTTAAGATCCCTGATAGCTATGAGTTGTGTCTTCTTTTTCTGCGTGCTAAAGCATCCCTCCTACCTACTGGACCTTTGAGTATATTAGTGCCCTTTTTTAGGATAGGGAAATGGGAGATCATTGAGAATACCTGAGTAGTTGGATTCATAGGAAGAGACCTGGGTTGGGTCCTGGCCAATGGGTAGGTAAGATTTGAAGAGGCAAGGGGAGGTCTTTCTTCCGGGAGAGTGATTGTGAGCAAGGGTGTGTGAAAGAAACAGTAAAGGACACAAGCTCACCTGTGAGAGGCAAAACATTCTTTCATATACCTAATGAAGATCTAACAAAGTCCATTTTCTTTTGCTCAGTTCTTCCCAGAATGTCAGAAGGGTAAAATTGTATAAATTTGCAAGTAGGTGGCCAGGCATGGTGGCTCACAGCTGTAATCCCGGCACTTTGGGAGGCCAACGTGGACAGATTGCTTGAGCCCAGGAGTTTAAGACCAGCTTGGGCAACATAGCGAAACCCTGTCTCTACAAAAAATGCAAAAATTAGTTGGGTGTCATAGTACACACCTGTAGTCCCAGCTACTAGAGAGGCTGAAGTGGGAGAATTACTTGAGCCCAGAAGGTAGAGTCTGCCGTGAGCCATGATGGCACCACTGCATCCCAGCCTGAGTGACATAGTGAGACCTTGTTTCAAAAACAAACAAAAAAATATAACTGGAATTGTAAGTGGACAGAAATCTTGGTTGCCATTCCAGCTATGAAATCAAGTCTTCTGAGGGGCTGTACAAATTCATAGGACAAGATTCTTTTAATCACGTACTTGACCCTCAACTCCTCAAAAAAGGTCCCTGAATAGTGAGGTCTTGTTCAGGGGGTGTTCACAGAATGAAGTAGGAGTAGCTAGAGGTTAACCAGAATGGAAGGGCTTTGGCCTTTGTAAATGCAGCTCCCCGGCACAGGCCTCAAGTTCCTATCAGTGGTCTGTTTCTTGAGCCCTGGGTTGAAGATTATTTTGTTGACAATGTGGAGATTACTTTAGAGAGTGGTGCTCAGGGCTGTTAGGTGATTAAGTGGATGGAGGGTAGAAAGTATTGAGCAATACCTCTTTTTTTTTTTTTTTAGATAGGGTTTTTCTGAAACAGAAAAATATCAGATAACACCACTAGCTAGACTACAGTCTTCTGTTTCTTGAGATTTTGGAGGGGAGGAGAAAGAATCAAATGATAAAGATGAGAATGCTGTGAGAGATTTTTGTCTGGAAAAAACAACTTTTAGACCATGTTTCAAGAGAGGAAAATCACATGTATACTCTTAAACTGCTTCATGTGTGTCTGCAAAGCAGATTAAGGTGTGCTTATAGAGCAAACTCTGATGTCTACAAAAATCTTAATAATAAAAAGTAATGCCTATTAAATGAATCAGAGAGCTAAATGTGAGCTAACACAATAAAACTTCTAGAAGAAAGCATAGAATAAAATCTTCGTGACATTGGATTAGGCCAAGATTTCTCAGATTCAGCACAAAAAGGAGAGACCATAAAAGAAAAAAAATGGATCAACTGGACTTCATAAAAATTAGAAACTTCTCTCCTAAAAATGTTAATTACATTAATTCATTCATTCAAGTATTTATTATGTGCCAGTACTCCTTGCTGTTGTATTATGGCAATGAATTGCATTCCCTCTATTATACTGCACTGGAGCAGGAAAATACATTTTAGAAAGATTAGCAATAAGAAAAATATCCCTATTATTTAAAAGTAATTTTTCATTTAAACTCATGGACAGGATCAAATACTAGGAAATGATGGAAAATGCTGAGAAATAAGAATGTGTACAATAACAGGCCGGGGGCAGTGGCTCATGCCTGTAATCCCAGCACTTTGGGAGGCTGAGGCAGGTGGATCACTCAAGGTCAGGAGTTGGAGACCAGCCTGACCAACATGGCAAAAACCCATCTCTACTAAAAATACAAAACTTAGCCAGGCATGGTGGCAGGCGCCTGTAATCCCAGCTACTCAAGAGGCTGAGGCAAGAGAATCACATGAACCTGGGAGGCAGAGGTTGCACTGAGCCGAGATCGCGCCGCTGCACTCCAGCCTGGTTTAGAGAGAGAGACTCTGTCTCAGAAAAAAAAAGAATGTGTACAGTAAGACTGACAGTTGGTATTTGTTAACTCTCATACCATTTGAGCAAGAATCTTGGCAATGCAATTGCAGGATAAAGAATATTAGCACTTTGGAAGATGGTCTGAGACCACATTTCGCTCTATATCATTTTAACATAGGACTTTAGAGTCAGGTAGGACCAGATTTGAAAATTAGTTTTTCTACCACCTGTGGGATCCCAGACTCTGATTAAAATGTCTACTTTATAAAGTTGTTGTAAGAATCAATGAGGTAATAAATAAAGTGTAAAGTGCAAGGCACATAACTGGGCCTCAGTAAACAGAAACTGTCATTGGATGATGATAATGGTGAGGATAAAATCCAATCAGGTTCCAAAGTTGACCAGAACTAGGCAGCTTACTTGTTCTTCTTGAGAAATGTGCATCCTTCCCCATAGTAATCTTAGGGTCTAAGGGAAAAATGAGGGTACTTCCCCTCCTTTTCGCATTCTTTTTTTTTTTTTTTTTTTTTTTGAGAAGGAGTCTCGCTCTTTCACCCAGGCTGGAGTGCAGTGGCGCGATCTTGGCTCACTGCAGGCTCCGTCCCCCGGGGTTCACGCCATTCTCCTGCCTCAGCCTCTCTGAGTAGCTGGGACTACAGGCGCCCGCCACCACGCCCGGCTAATTTTTTTTTGTATTTTTAGTAGAGAAGGGGTTTCACCGTGGTCTCGATCTCCTGACCTCGTGATCCGCCCGCCTCGGCCTCCCACAGTGCTGGGATTACAAGCGTGAGCCACCGCGCCCGGCCTCCTTTTCCCATTCTGTGCCCATGACAGGTATCACTAGCCAACCCACTCTAGAATTCTTCTTTTTTTTTTTTTCCTTTTAAAGTAATTTATTTTTCAATTAGCCTGGACTGAGCTCCAAATCCCTCTCCAGGCAGCCACATCTGATCCATATAAAGTTGTTGGTGGAGATAAAATGTACCTGCCATTCTGATTTAAGGCTTCAATGGACATCCCCTCCAGACCAGGAAGGATGATTGTAAGTTTATCTTTCCTACAAGGATAAAGGCCCAAGTCTAGCCTAAGGAGGGTTGACTAGGGGTTTTAGAAGGGGCTTAGCCATATTATAGTACAAGTTTATTTCTCAAATAATCAGTTTATTTGTTTTTTATTTACTTTAACTCTTTTCCTGTTTGTTCTACATTTGCAAGTAAGCTATTAATCCTTTACTTGACTTGTGGGATTTCTTGAAAGTAGGTTCTTGACTTCTCAGGTCCTAGAGTCACATACCCCCTTCCCTACCTTATAAACATTAGAGATGTTTTTCCTTAGATTAAGAGGGGCTTGGACTCTATCTGGACAGAAAATAACTCTGTGATGCAGAAAAGACAAAAATCTACCAAGTCAATGATCTGGTGATCTGATTCCGCTAGGGGCAGTTGTACTCAAAGGGACAGAACCATCCCTAAGGCATGGTTCTCAACCTTGGCTACTAAATAAACTCAACAGAAGAGCTTAAAAAACCCTAATGGCAAGGCAGCAACCCTGCCTGACCAATTATATCAGAGTCTCTGCAGATGGTGCCCAAGCACCAACTGGTATTTGAATTAAAGTTCAGCTCATTTTAATGTGCAGCCAAGGCTGGCAGAGAACCTTTGTCCAAAGGTGTTTTGGAAATTTGCAAAGTATCCCTGGTATCCCAGATATTGAGGTAAAAGTGTTACTGCCATTTTCTTGGTAGGGATATGGGTTCAATGTTGTTACAGTGCCTCAGTTCCCTCACAATGAAAAATTATTCCACCTTTTGAATGTCCTACTGGATAATTGATAAACTTGGAAAACTTATATGATCTGGAACTTAACTCTACCTTACATATGAACACAAAGAATTTTTTGCATGGTTTTTATTAATGTATATTGAATTTTCCCATAATGTAATCAACATATTAATTAAGGTAGAATTGTACTTTATTCTATTTAAAACTTTACTAAGAGTTGCTTAGCTTTTTAGAGAGTCAACACCACTTTTGGTATTTGAGTAGTCAGCATTTGTAGATGCAGTTTTCATGGTGATTCTGTGTACAAGTGCCAGTATCTGATGATCTCATTGTGCCCGAATGTTTACTTATTGAAATGTATTTACTTCATTGTAAAACATATCTATTTCATGTCTCTTTATGACAAAATATTGATTTTCAAATATTGTGTGTTTAGGTGGATCATATAATATTAATTTTATTTCTGAATAATAAATGTGGTATTATGAAATGTTTCTTATAAAAAGGTATCTTACAGTTGATATAACGTTAAAGACTTCTAATCTGGGGATTCCCTTTGTGATCTGTAATACGCAAGTCCTCTCAGCTTGCATTTCTGTTTAATGAGCATGAAAATTCCAGCAAGCCCAATGTCAGGGGCATTAACTTTGAGCAAGTTACTTAATGTCTCTATGCCTTAACTTCTTCATCTGCAAAAATAGCCTACTAATAGCACTTAAGAGCTTTCAAGAAAATTAATTGAGATCAACCATAAAAAGCACTTAGCAAAATTTCTGGCATGTAAGAAGCACTAAACAAAGGTACCTGTTTTGATGATGATGATGACAATGACAATGATGATGGTGATGAGGATAAATTCAGTAGTACCATTCAGAGAGAGACCAAAGACTTTTTAATCCATCCCTCAGGCAAGTACATCATCTCTACACTTCTTCTTTTCTCAAGGTTAAATACTGGCCAGAGCAGATGACATGAGACGCCTACTTTTGGATGGAAACACTTTGCATGATCTCTGCTTCTTCGTTCCTGTAATTGTTTTAAACAGTACTCATGGAAGAAAACTCAGGACCATTTTTGTTAGTGGCTAACAAATTGTTACAGGCTTTATCATAGTGTAAGCATTCTGCAAACTCAGAGGCTTTGCATCTGGAGATATGCTACTACGACACAATATTCAGTGTCTTTCAAAATGGAACCTGGCATATCACCTTTTTGTTTGATATTTTCCCCACTCTTCATCTCACTTATCCTCCTTTTGTTTCATTCCAGTCTACATACAAACTTCATGAGAGAACAGTTTTCTCTTTGGAAGAATCTAACTTAGATATTTTGTGCTATCATATGGACAGAAGGGCTAAAACTCTTCTTTAGTGGCTAGTCAATAATCACAAAGCCAGGATCACAATTTGCTCCCAGTTTTCCACTCAGTCCTGACTTTGCTCAACTGGAGTATTTGCAAATGAATAGACTCTGCTTTCCTCATTCAGAAAGTACACGGCTTTTGTCATTGGCAGAGCCCATTCACTGTCTATGCCATATATGATGTCAAGTTTTGTAAGCATAATATACCAGATAGGTCTCTGTTCAGGAACAGTCCACCATGTAATCCAGTTCTTCACCACAAGGACCTATAGTATCATGGTAGGGGACGTTGAGAGTGGGGCATAGCCAGCTGTGGATTTCCAGCTGAAGAAGCATTGAGAAGGTATTTTAAGTATTCAATACTTTGGGGCAGGATGACACACAAACCATTACAGATAGAGGAGCATCAGGTACATGTTAAAGGCCCTCAGAAATAAAGAGTCCACAATCAATGCCAAATACCATCTTGTAACAGAATTTCTTCTTACTTAAGGGGAGTTGGTATTATTGAGAACTTATTAACAGTCAGGAATATTTTACATTCATTGTCTTAACTAATGCTCACAAAAGCCCTCTGATTTAGGAACTCAGACAACCCCATTTTACAGATGAGAAAACTGAAGTTCACAGAAGTTAAGTTACTTTTCCAAGTAAGTGGCAGAATCTAGACTCAACCCTAGTATATTTTTCTCTAAAGGCCAAGAGATTAGCTACCATGCCTTATGCTACATTGCCTCACCTGAACACTCATGCTATAATTTACACACACTGCTTGTATTTGTTTCTGGCACAGTCTCCCCCAGAACCCCAGAATACCAGACCAGCACCATCTAATGGAAATATAATGTGAGCCATGAATATAGGCCACATTTGTAATTTTAAACTTTCTAGTAGTCACATTTTTAAATATAAAAAGAAATGAGTGAAATTAATTTAAATATTGCATTTAACCCCGTATATCTAAAGTATTATCATTTCAACATGAAATCAACATAAAAATTATCCATGAAATAACTTACACTTTCTTTTGGATTAAGCCTTTGCAAACTGGTGGGTGTTGTATGCTTACAGCCTGACTTAGTTCCAACTGTCCACATTTCAATTGCTTAATAGCCATGTGGCCAGTAGCTACCAAACCAAACAACACAAGTCTAAATTCGTAATCCCAACACTCTTCATAATCTTTGGAGCTCTTCTTGAAAGTCTTTCAGAAGATAGGAACAGAACTGACAAGGTAAAGAGCCTATTTTTAGTCATTTGCTTTAGTCCAAGAAAAGAAAAGAAATAAACTATAGATTTCACAACTTCCATCTACAACCAGTAGTCAGCTTAGTTGCCGAAGGTCAGATGAGAAGCAGAGTGATGGAATCCACATCATTACATAACATGTGTCAGGTGTTCACATGCTTTCAGAGGGAAGCTGAACACAATGTGAAGATCAGAAAGCTATAGATCCCTGACCAGAGGGTGGCTCATGAATCCAGCTCACAAGGAACACCAGCAGAGCTACCATTAACTCCCTCCCAGTCCTTCCTCTCCTTACTGTCACTCTCACCCCTGCCCCAGTTTGAAAGGCAAGGTGCATGAGCCAGGCCTAACCAGTGTAGGACAGACCCCATCCTCCTCACATCCAGAGGGCAGAAAGAAACCTCAAGACCTCCTTTCACCCCCAGCCCCTTGGAGAATCCTCTACACCAGGAGTTCTCAAACTTTTATGCACAACAGAATCACCTGGAGGACTTGTTAAAATTCTGATTCTGTGCCTTAACCTCAAGAGGTCTGAGGTGGGGCTGGGGAATGTGCATTTCTAGCAAGTTCCAAGGCTGTTGATGCTGTAGATCAGAGGATGATCACACACTGAGAACCCAAGGCTCATCCCTAAGTTATCAATATATCACTCAACAGCAAGAACAAATCTAAGAAAAGCACAGTGCCTTTTTCACTCTTGATAAAAATAAATGTGATTTTTAAATAGTTGATGTGTTTGGCTATTTCTCCCCGCCCTCCATTATTTCCTCTGGTCCAGGAAGGAAGGAAGTAATCATAATGGAGAGACAAAGACGAAAGGGAAAAAAGTATGGGGACAGGGAAGTTGGCGGGAAATACGGAGATGGACAGAGATAGATCAACAGAGTTCAGGACGGTGGAGAATAAGGCAAGATCAGTGCTCAGGGAGGAAAAGGGCAGCACAGCCACCTCCAGGCACCTCAGCTGGGCCTGATGCACAGACTGGGGACAAGCTTGCCCCTCTTTCTTTTCAATGAAGCCACAAAAACATCTTACACAGAGATTGTTTTCCTCTTTGCTTTTAAGAGAGGAAATCGTGGTTGAATGCTATGTGACAATGGGCAGTTGCAAACCACAGGCTTGACACCCCCATTCCAGGCCCCATATAGTGCTTCACTCCCCCTTTGCCTATGTGTGGTCTTTTTTTATCTCTAACCTTTCAGGGTGCCTGGGTTTTAAAAGGAGAGGCAGTGAGACTTGCTGAGTTGCAAGCAGCTGGGAATTTGGAATGCATCTTTGGAGATACACACTGAGCCTGGCTCAGAACTTCCAAGAAAACTCAGTGGGAGGGGAGCAAAAACAACGCAATGACATGACGCCTTGCAGGGCCCGCCTCGGCCTTGCTGAATCTCCCAGAGATTGCATTCCAGCTGCACTGCGGTGACCCAATGTTCCAGTAAACAAGGAGGGGACGGGATGGAAGGACCTCAGATCAGGCTACCCTGAGCTGTTAAAATAGAACACAGGGGGCCCAGCAGGGTGGGGCATGGGGACTGTGAGGCATTTGTGCACATCCTGGATCAGTGAGGCACACCCACGAGGCACACCCGACACACGTATACACATATTCACTTCTGGTGGGACTGGGACAAATACCAAAAACCCACGTTCTAGCCTCAGAATGGTCAGAAACTGGTGACCTCTTTAGGATCCTTCCTAGGAATCTCAGAACACAAAGGGTGAAGTAAGGAGACACTGACTTAGGCCAAGCCAGGCCACTGACTAATGGTGCCATGCTCTAAGCAATCCCTTTGCCTTCCAAAGAGACAAACTGAGCCACAGCAGAGAAGCACAGTCATTGAGTCCATTTCCCCATTTGATGCCATAGCATGGAATAGCTGACTGATGATCCTATGACTCCTCAGGCTTATCCCGCCCCTCCTCCCTTGCCCCCGCACCCTCCTGTTTTCTCCTCTGTCTCCACTTCCATTCCACCAGCCAGCAAATGAGCCTATGTGACAATCAGAGGGGTTTAGTAGAAATACGAGGAAGAGTGCCCTGGCTCAGACAGCCTAGCTATGGAAGTTCCTTCCCCGAGTGTCCATCTGCCTGGGTTAACTTGGGGCTTTGTAGCCCAAAGAGCATATATAGCTTGCCTCTCCCATTAAATGTGCAAGTGATATCCTATATTCCTCTATATTCTGTATGTCTAGGTGACCCAAGACTTTATCATCCACACTGGGACGGCTCTAAGAATTAAAGGCAGTGCTCTTGAAAACAATTCCAGGACAAAGACATTAACCAGGACATAGGGCTGCCTGCATGACAAGGGGCCCATTTACCATCCCGGACGTCCCTCCCACATTTCTCAGCCTGCCCTGCTTCGCAGATGACATATTTTCACTATGTCTGACTTGTCCTTTCCCTTTACTGGTTTTAGCTTATGTTCCTTCATTTTCTTATATAACAATCACATTCAGGCAGTTACCGCATCTCTATTTTGAAGTGAAAAAAGGTGAGTTTTGAAAATTCCCTATGTAACAAACTGTAAGACCCCTTCATTAAGGCTGTGAGTGGTGTGTCCCAGCAGCCTCCAGGAGCTGGTTTTCAATTCCAGAGACTGGCTACCTTCTGAACATTAGTGTCCAGTGGGTATTGTTGGTGTTACTCACCAAATAGTCACATTCCAGTTTCCGGAGAAGCAAAACTGTGAAAAATGGTGATCCTTGCTTGAGTACTCAAAGCAGGGAAAAGGCTTTTCTCATGCTATTTCCTTAACACTAATTGTAACAGGATCTGCCTCCTCTCTGTCTCTCCAAAGTGCTTAAAGCGTCGTGCATGTTTTCCATGTTTACAGCCACCCTACAAGGTTCCAGTCATCCTCGTTTTACTGACTGACACTATAAGTTGAAGCCAGAAAGCGGGGATAGCCAAGTCTTATCCAAACCCAGATCTACCTGGTCCCAAAGCCCATGCTTGTGCTCCATCAGGCTGGGCATCTGCTTTGCAACCCTGGCTTGATCTTAGAATAACCAGGCATGGACCCTTGTTTATTTTTCAGAGTCTCATTTTTTTTTCCACCACTGATTGCCCCTTTCCATTACAGCTGGTGACATCACACTCCAGCAAGCCTTATTTAGTATACACCAAGACTTGAAGCAGCCCCAGAAAAGTACTGGGCATGATAAGGCTTGGGCTAGAAGTCTGGCATTTCTGTAAGTCACCTAGGCTAAAGTCTGGAGAGGCAAGACAAGTATGAGATGGTGGGGGATGGGGGGTGGTGCACAAAAGGTTTATTAACTTAGGGGATAAATGGTCTTCATGAGCAAGACTGGATGCCAAGCCAAGCTCTCCCAGGCAAAGCTCCTTCCAGGGCAGAACTCCATGTGTGGAAGTAAGTAGCACATTTGCCTATGGTTGGGAGTAAAGTCTAATGAGAGAGACTAGAGCAGGGCTTTAATTACCTGTTCTAAGCACCTCTTCTTATCTCAACTGACTTACCTCTGACCACTCTGCCAGGTGACCACTCTGTAAGATATTTCTCTGGCCTTAAATGACCATCTTTTACAATACCTGCCCTCCATCCTTTCCCTACCTTCCCTCCATCCTTTCCCTACCTTCCCTACAAATATAAAGTGGTGGACACAGGAGCGTGGACTTAAAAGTCAGACATTCTTGGGTTTGCTTCTTATTAACTGTGACTTTGGGTATGTTTCTGAACTTCTCTGAGCCTTGGTCTCCTCCTCTATAAAAAGGAGGATAATAATCAGGCCCTTACAGACTTGTTAGAATAATTAAAATAAAGCTATAATTTGTCTCACGTAGGGTGGGCACTAAATAAATGTTTATTGTTGATTTACTTGCTGCTGTTGCTTGAGATTGGTGTGAGTTCTCCCTCCAGAGTCCACTAGCCCTAGATCAATAGAAAGAGAGAATTTTGAGGAGAGGGACCTTAGCATTCATCTAGTCCACCTTCATTTGTGAAGAAACCCCAGGTTCAGAGGTACTTAATTGCCTTGTCCACGATTATATGCCTTACTAGTTCCAACCTTCAAATAAGGATGTTAGTTTGTTGGAGTGTTAGAAAGAGCTCTGGCTTTGGAGTCAGGCCTATATGAATCTGAATTCCACTTGCCAGCTTGGTGACATCAGACAAGTTAAAGTTACTTGACCTGTTTCTGCTTCACTTCCTCACGTGAAGCCTTGGGATGATAGAGCCAGCCTCGCAGGATGGTGGTGGGGACTAAGTGGGATACTGCACACCATGTGCCCAGGGGCATCTGTCACTTGTTGGTGCTCCTGCTGGTTTCCTCGTGTCATTAAAACCTTTCAGGGCCACTTAGAACAGGAAAAGCCCAGTAGAAAGAAATAAGTAGAGCTTAAAATCCATAATGGGCTTTGCCTAAATGTTGAAATAGGGACATTTAGGAATAACTTTTGCTTACCAATCCCCAAATGCCAACTTTAAAGCAGAGTTTGGTAGACTGATCAGGGAAGAATTCCTAGTGGCAGGGCCAAGAGTAAACACTGGGAGATCATCTACAGGCTGAGCTAAAGTGAGGGAGAGTGAGGTGTGGGGAGTCAGGGAAGAGGATCCCGAGGGTTTACAACTCATCTTTAGAATATCTTCTAAAACAATTTTGAAATCCCCCCTGGTTTCCAGGCACAGATTGTATTTTGAATTAGCAACACAAAGTGGGAGGTGGCTGAAAGATGGGTGGCTATTCTTCAGATGCAGCCCCTGCAGTGGTTTTGAAATGAAAAGCATGGGCATATTTTGCCATATAAAGTGAGTTCTGATGGGTGGATTTTTTCCAAGATGAATATGGACAAGGGCACTGAGATGCTTCGCAGCAGGCTCAGCCCCTGAATGATCCAATTACAGGTTTTGAAATGGACCCAGAGGCAGAATTTAGAAACCCAAACTGGAAAGGCAGAGGAGAAGTAATTTTGCAACTAGACAAATGACTGATTCCAAAAAGTCCTCTGAGGATAAGAGGGTTTGGAAAATGCCATGTAGGCAATTTTCAAATGTCACATGGGAGCCAGGATTGACTTTTCTAGGGATAATTAGGATGATTCTAGGGGTAATTAGGGTGAGGTTGATTGGGGTCTGAGTGAGAACTACTGTTTTGTGCTTGCAATTCACTCAGATACCTGGGCAACCTCTGCAATGGAGAGTAATGACAAGTACCATGCGCAGAAGCAGAACTGTGGCCCAATGTAACAAACATAGAGAAATTGTACAAAACTGTGATATTCTTAAGGACTGGATCTAGGTTTTTGTGACCTTGTATTCCCAGTGCCTGGTGGAGGGTATGCATTCAAAAAAATATTTAATTAGTAAATTAATGGCTTAGGTTGTCTTTTAAGATAAAAAGTTCTCCAGGATAGAAAGTATTCAAGCAGAAAGTATTCAAGTATTGGCAGCAACTATATAGAGGTTTTCATGAATCTTTTAGAAGTGGCTGATAATTACTGGCATTCTTAGCAACCCTAAGACTCTGGCTATTTATCACAGTGCACTAACTCTCAGAGATAATCGGATCTGAGCTGAACACTGGGGTCATGATGCAAGGGACTGAGGGAAACAAACCAAAGATTTGTGAAGGAGGACTAACCAGTCTAACCTTCTATTTTCTCATTGAGTCTGTGGTCTGAAGTACTTTTTTTAGGCAAAATTAGATATGCACCCTCACTACCCCATGGGTACAGATCACTCCCGAATTTTCTGTCTGCCCTCTCATGTCCACTAAGGCTAAGGCTGCTGACTGATCACAAACTCTTTCCCTTTTCTTCCTGGGCAAACACATATTTGGCATCTTCTAGTCTCCCTTGAGTTAAATGTGGTTACACCCCTGAGTTCTGACCAGTAGAATCTGAGCAGAAGTGATATGTGCCACTTCCAGGCTTGTGATAAAAGCCTCCCACTTGCAATCTCACATGCTCTTTCCCCATCTGCCTGTGGGATGCCGATGCTCGGGACAATGCTGGCAGCCATGTGTTGAAGATGGCAGAGCTATGGCTCCCTGAATTCCCCCATCCTTCCCATGCATTAGACTGGTGGGTGCGACAGAAACAAACTTTTATTGTGTTGTGCTGTTACAGCAGCTCACATACCTTAACTAACATAGTTACCTGTCTTTGTCTTCTTTTTTTTTCTTTGTGATTTCCTCTCTGAAGTTATAAAGAACTGAGAAAGGAGGGTGAGGATGTGACCGTGGTCAGAAGAGATTGTTGAATGGTGAAGATGGGCCTCTCTCAAGTGGCTTTACTCTCTTTCCTCTGCCTGGGATGTTGGTTTGGGTGTCTCCCTCCTAATGCAGAAGTATATGTAAGGGAGCTGAAACTTTGTAACAGATGAGCACATGTGGAGGTGTCAGGCCCTCTCTTCCCTGCTGCAAGTTTCACTTGTCATCTCCTAGCTTTCTGGGCACCAGCTCCTCTACTGTTTTTCACAGCTTGTGGAAGGTGGGGAAGGAAGGCAGGGCTACAACCATGAGACTAAGGGCCTTGGTTTTTCTAACCTCTTTTATCCTTCTCCTCTTTTGTGACTCTCCAGCAACCTCAGACACAGAAATGATAACACAAGGAATCTCAGGTATAGGCTACAACAAGAAAGCAAATTCTAGGCATCTGGCTTAGTTGGAGTATTGCTTTGGCTACTTTAATTTTCCCTCACTCTTGTTTAAAGTTTTTTGATTCTGGATTCTTTCTGTTAGGGGGCCAAAGTTCATTGTTTCCTTGCATAGTCTTCTTTTTTTTTTTTAATTAAAAAAAATTTTAACTGGATAGTAGGTAGGGACAGTGGGAATCTTGTTTATCCATTCATTTTATTTTTATTTAATTTTTTCCTTCCTTGCATAATCTTTTATGTTGTCCTGCCTCCTAAGTCTACAGAAGACCCTAAGAGTCTGTTTTCTCTTCCTTTGTTGACCATAACTTCCCTTCTGTACAAAACCAAAGCCTCTCCCTTTCCCTGAGATGTAGAGTAAGCTAATTGCTCCATTTGACCTATATTTTGCCCAAACTATTAAACAGGCAGATTCTAAATGATCTTGATTCCATTTACAGTACTGATATTCTGCTCTACAATTTTTGGACATCTCCCTAATTGACCCTTCTTGGGAAGCCCATTCTAGCAGGGCCTGTTATACATCCCCTAATATCTGTCTTCCTCCTACTCCTCAATAGTAGGAGCCCCATGGCTAATTAGAACAAAAACTACATACGATAGATCCCCTTGCAGGCAGGTGTGGCCATAAAACTAAGTTCTCATCAACGGAGTGTAAGTAGATGGCTGGCCACCATCTTGGATCATGATACAAACTTGGCAATGGAAGCCATGCTGGGCAGAGTAACAAGATAGAAGAAACTTGGGTCCCTGACCCTCCCTTTTAGCCAATCTCAAGACTTTCATGTGAAAGAAAAATAAGCCTCAAACTTACTTGTCCCTGTTATTTACAGTTTCCTGTCACTTATAGTTAAATTAATTCTATTCTACTACTCTACTTTCTGATATTAGAAGTTATCCCACCTTCATTCCATCCTTCCTTCCTTCTGATTTTCTTCATTCCTTCTTTCCTCCCATTTTTTTCTCCTTCCATCCCTTCTTTCTCTCTTCTTTTTTAAAATAATATTGTGTTAATTCAGCAGGGATCTTAGTTGTTATCTCACTCAGGCCCCTCATTTCAAAATGAGGAAATTGAGGACACCAGAGTGGGGAAGTGACTAAGCTGATGAGGCCTAAACCAAAGACTCAAACCCAGACCTCCTGACTCTCTGGCCCTGTGCTTTTACTATACCACCTGCCCTGGCTCTTCTTGGCACACAATATCTCCCACAAGGATACAGCATTTTTGGTTCTCCTTTCTTCTAGTTCAACTTAAACCCATAATGAAATAATATTTACTTTTTCAGCCTTGGTGGATGAAGAAGTAGGAAGACCTTAGGTTAAACTACTTTTTCCCTTTAGTGTAAAAACTGATTACAGGCCATTACCAGGCTTCTGTGCCTTTTGGTCACTTCTTCCCCTCAGAGGACACTGCTCTTGAGGGTGACCTCAGGTCTAGAGGCTCTAGGGAGAATTCAGGTGTCAGCCCATAGCTGCCCTAAGGGAGAAAGGGCAGGTGGCTACTACTAACTGCTTCTGGCATGGGTGGCACCCAGATGAGGCAGGTTTTTGCTGACTGGGTCCTGACTCTACCCAGCCCTCCATGACAGCTCAACCCATCCTCTGAACTAAGAAGATGCTGCCCTGGATCATGCACCTGGGCTCCCATCTGTCGTCTCTGCAGAGAGTGAGCACCCCTTCCCACTGTCCATGGAAGAAGATGTTTCTCCATGATGGCATGGTAGAGGGAGTGCCAGAAAGGAAAGAATGTCTGCTATACAGTTTGTCTTAAACTGATGCCAGGCGCAGTGGCTCACACCTATAATCTTAGCACTTTGGGAGGCTGAGGTGGGCAGATCACAAGGTCAGGAGATCAATACTATCCTGGCTAACATGGTGAAATCCTGTCTCTACTAAAAATACAAAAAATTAGCCGGGCTTGGTGGCATGTGCCTGTAGTCCCAGCTACTCAGGAGGCTGAGGTAGGAGAATCGCTAGAAACCGGGAGGCGGAGGTTGCAGTGAGCCAAGATTGCGCCACTGCACTTCAGCCTGGGTGACAGAGTGAGACTCCATCTCAGGACAAAAAAAAAAAAAAAAAAAAAAGAACCTACCCCATAAAACAAAACAGAACAATATTTTAAGCACAATGCCTACTACTGGACCAACCAAAATCAAGGGAGCCAATGCCCTCACACTATAAACCTCTATTCATTCAGGAAATGCTAAATTCCTGTCACCTGAGCATTTGATATCAAGCAGAACAAACGGGTCTCTGAAATCCTGGAACTTGTCTTTCACTGGTAAGGTATAATTACTCAAATAAATGCCATAATTGAAAACAGAGGTAGACACTGCAAAGAAAAAGTGCAGGGCACTGTAACAGAGCATAATTAGAGAATCTAACTTGGGATCGGAGCAGGTTAGGAAGGAACATTTAACTTGAGACATACAAGACAAGAAATAACCATCCAGATGTTGAACATTTCAGACAGCAGCAACAGCTGAGGTAAAAGCCTCGTGGTGGAAAAGCAGATAAGAAAGTCTAGTACAGGTTGATTATCCCTTGTCCAAAATATTTGGGACCAGAAGTGTTTCAAATTTAGGGCTTTTTTTGAATTTTGGAATATCTGCATATCCATAGTAAGTCTAAACACAAAATTCATTTATGTTCTGAGTACACCTTATACACATAGACTGAAGGTAATTTTATACAATATTTTTAATAATTTTGTGCATGAAACGAACTTTTGACTGTTTTGACTGCAACCCATCATATAAGGTCAAGTGTGGAATTTTCTATTTATGATGTCATGTCAGCATTCAAAATGTTTTGAATTTTGAAGCATTTTGGATTTTATGATTAAGGATCCTCAACCTGTCTAGCAAAGTTGGGTGGCTGGAGACTGAGGCAGAGCCAGACCACATAGGCCTAACGGATCATGTTGAAGACTTTAGATTTCACCTAAGAGTGAGGTAAGGATATGAAATATATATACATATATATATATATCTATACACACACACATATTTCTTTTTGAGACAGAGTCTCAATCTGTGCCCAGGTGTGGTACAATGGCATGATGTTGGCTCACTGCAACCTCTGCTTCTGGGGTTCAAGTGATTATTGTGCCTCAGCCTCCCAAGCAGCTGGTATTACAGGCATGGGCCATCATTCTTGGCCAATTTTTGTATTTTTAACAGAGATGGGGCTTTATCATGTTTGCCAGGCTGGTCTCGAACTCCTGGCCTCAAGTGATCCACTCGCCTCCACTTCCCCAAGTGCTGGGATTATAGGCATGAGCCACCACGTCTGGCATGAAAGATTTTTGACTACAGAGTGACCCATTGTGATTTATATTGTAAAAGATGCCTCAGAACCAAGTGTTTCTGGAGAGGTGCCCCCCAGTTAACACAATGAGGCAACCAATCAATCAAAACATCCTTTAAAAATATTTCACAAGTCTAGCTAATAGGAAGAATGCATCCCTCCCATTCACTGGTCATGAATTAAGCTGTAAAAGAATTCAATGTAGGTTCCCAGAGAGAGCTACAAAATTTGCATTCTAACTCCACTGCCAAAATCAGTAAGGCAGAAACAGTTTTTTAGAAGTATCAGGTCCCTGTTTTAAGTGGACAGCCCAAGTGCATATGCAGACAGCATGGTTTTATTACACTAACCAGGAAAAAGAGCTAAACACTAACTACAACAAAACAAAAATTATTGTCCTTGCATGGAACAGACTCCAAGATTTAATTGTTGATATCCAATAACTGTTTATGGTGGATGAATTGTACAATTTCCTGAGAGTTCATTTAAGTCTAATTCATTATAGTGGCCCATGAGGAAGTCATGCTACTTGAAAGTAGACATTCCACACAAGTCTTACAAATGTTTTGCCCAAGCTGTGACGGCTCAACTTGAAATATTCATGCCATTCTAGCTCAGCAAATTTTGGAGTTTTCATTAAGCATAGATCCTAGTGGGTCACCTGTATTTAGAAGAAGCATGACTTCCTTCTGCATCAGATTATTGGTAGGCTCCTTTATTGCTATAACACATGTCCTTCCACCCATTTATCTAGTTTCCCAAGCATATGCATTTGTCTTTAATTAGCAAAATAGAACAGCTTCCTGGAAGTCTCACTTCAACTCTCAAGTCATACCAAAAATCTAGCTGAAGTTATTATATTTATTAAGCATTTAGTTAAGAGTCTGAGAAACATAATATCTATCTATACCTCTAAATATTTTACTTTTTATTGTCAGATTAGCCTGGACTACCAAATATCTATAAACTTGAACCTCATCACCTTACCACCTCAAATAAATGCCTTTACTATATTTATGTTTTTGTTGGGGGGGGGGGGTTGGCTTTTATCAAAAATTGTCATGAGAATTCAACTTTTTTGTCCACTGAGGTTGATATAGAGAACCTTATATCCCTTAATACCTCCTCCTCTTAGATAATAAGAATTATTCTATATCAATCCTTCTGTCCTTTTTCTTTCTTCCTTTTTGTTTCTTTTCCCTTTCTTAATCTTTTTCTATGACAACCATAGTCTTGGTCAAGTTTTATATTTAATCCCAGCTACTGCTTTGCCTCTTATGGTGGCTGGAAATTAGTTTTCTCTTTCTTAATTGCACATCCCCATTTAAAATCTTTATTTTATTAATCTGAATGTTTCTAGTTCATGAAAAAATGTCATTTAAAAGCAGGATGCAAACAAATTAAACTAATGTATTTTTCCTATGTTCCAAAGCATTTATCTGCTTTGGATGGATGGTGAGTTGTGAGCACATACCAGCCAACAGAAGGTTAGGATAAAAGATTTGATCTACAACACTAACACAACAAAACAAAAATGATTGTCCTGGGATGGAACAGACCCCAAAATTTAATTGGTTGATATTCAGTAACTCATTAGGGTGGATGAACCATACCTTTTCCTGAGAGTTCATTTATGACTAATTCCTTCCAGTGACCCATGAGAAAGCCATACAACTTGGAAGCAGACATATCATTCAAGTCTTACAAACATTGTATGAGTCCAGCTAATAGAATTCAGAATGATTTGGAGAAGCACTTTTTATTAACCTACTCTAAGACAGGCAGTGTTCTCTCTTCTTCATAGATTTACCTTTGAGGGCAAGCACTGCTAAGAGCATTGAAAGAGGAGTCAGGTTACCCAGGTTCTCATACCTGGCCTCTAAATAGCTATTGATCATGGGTAAGTTCTTCCACCTTTCTGGGACCCATTTTCCTCATCTGTAGAAAAACTCAGACTAGAGAAATACGAGGCTACTTCCAGGTCTACCATCTTATGGTTCTCTAACTTATTCTATAAAAGGTATAGAAGAATGGTTCCTGATCTCAAGAAGTTTAGATTTCTTCAAAGGAGGTAAAATAGCAGCCATGTCCCATTTCTGAAGAATCACAAATGTACAAGCAGATCTGCATATTGAAAGTTGAAGTTTATCAGTCAGGCATGGTGGCTCACACCTGTAATCCCAGCACTTTGGGAGGCCAAGGTGGGTGGATCTTTTGAGGTCATGAGTTTGAGACCAGCCTGGCAAACACAATGAAACCCCATCTCTACTAAAAATACAAAAAAAAAAAAGAAAGTTGAAGATTATCAATATGACAAAGGGTTGAAGTAAAAATATTTTGCCTTTGTTCTTTTTTCCTTTAGGATAGTCTAATATAATTTGAATAAAATTAAGATTTCATGAATTAATCACCCTCAGCATTTTATTTTTAGGTTCAAACAAACAAAAAAACTTCTGTTATTCCTCTTGTTGGGTGTGAACTTTCTTACTAGGAGCATTGTGTTCTGTACACATAGGACAAGGAAGGGCAGGACTGGACAAATATTGACCCGAGTGCTAGTTGAGATGACCTGTAAAAAGGATTACTCAGAATGGAAATATGTAGTTTGAAAAGTGTAAGGGGAACACACTCTCATACACTGATCATAGAATTTTAACTCCATATAAACTTATGAAAGGTAGGAGAGCTGTAAAGAGCAAAAACCTTAAAAATGTGTGTTATGGGCCAGGTGTGGTGGCTCATGCCTGTAACCCCAGCACTTTGGGAGGCCGAGGTGGGTGGATCACCTGACGTCAGGAGTTCAAGACCAGCCTGGTCAACATGATGAAACCCTGTCTCTACTAAAAATACAAAAATTAGGACTGGACTGGCAAGATGGAAGAATAGGAACAGCTCTGGTATGCAGCTCCCAGCGAGATCAGTGCAGAAGGTGGGTGATTTCTGCATTTCCAACTGAGGTACCTGGCTCATCTCATTGGGACTGGTTAGGCAGTGGGTGCAGCCCACGGAAGGCGAGCAGAAGCAGGATGGGGCATCACCTCACCTGGGAAGTGCAAGGGTTTGGGGAACTCTCTCCCCTAGCCAAGGGAACCCACGAGGAACTGTGCCCTGAGGAATGCTGCATTCCAGCCCAGATACTATGCTTCTCCCATGGTCTTCGCAATCCGCAGACCAGGAGATTCCCTTGGGTGCCTACGCCACCAGGGTTCTGGGTTTCAAGCACAAAACTGGGCAGCTGTTTGGGCAGACACCAAGCTAGCTGCAGGAGTTGTTTTTGTTTTTGTTTTTTTTCATACCCCAGTGGCACCTGGAACACCAGCAAGAACTGTTCACTCCCCTGGAAAGGGGTCTGAAGCCAGGGAGCCAAGTGGTCTAGCTCAGCAGATCCCATTCCCATGGAGCCAGCAAGCTAAGATCCACTGGCTTGAAATTCTCACTGCCAGCACAGCAGTCTAAAGTCGACCTGGGATGATCCAGTTTGCTGGAGGAAGGGGCGTCCACCATTACTGAGGCTTGAATAGGCGGTTTTCCCCTCACGGTTTAAACAAAGATGCTGGGAAGTTCAAACTGGGTGGACCCCACCGCAGCTCAGCAAAGTCACTGTAGCCAGACTGCCTCTAGATTCCTCCTTTCTGGGCAGGGCATCTCTGAAAAAAAGGCAGCAGCCCCAGTCAGGGGCTTATAGATAAAAACCCCCATCTCCCTGGGACAGAGCACCTTGGGGAAGGGGCGACTGTGGGAGCAGCTTCAGCAGGCTTAAATGTCCTTGCCTGCCAGCTCTGAAGACAGCAGTGGATCTCCCAGCACAGCACTCAAACTCTGCTAAGGGACGGACTGCCACCTCAAGTGGGACCTGGACCCCCGTGCCTCCTGACTGGGACACAACCCAGCAGGGGTCAACAGATACCTCACACAGGAGAGCTCTGGCTGGCATCTGGTGGGTACCCCTCTGGAATGAAGCTTCTAGAGGAAGGAACAGGCAGCAATCTTTGCTGTTCTGCAGCCTCTGCTAGTGATACCCAGGCAAACAGGATCTGGAGTGGACCTCCAGCAAACTCCAGTGGACCTGTAGCAGAGGGGCCCGACTATTTGAAGGAAAACTAACAAACAGAAAGGAATAGCATCAACATCAACAAAAATGATGTCCACTCAGAAACCATATTCAAAGTTACCAACATCAAAGACAAAAGGTAGATAAATCCATGAAGAAGGGGAAAAACCAGCACAAAAAGGTGAAAATTCCAAAAACCAGAACACCTCTTCTCCTCCAAAGGATCACAACTCCTCACTAGCAAGGGAACAAAACTGGATGGAGAATGAGTTTGACAAATAGACAGAAGGAGGCTTCAGAAGGTGGGTAATAACAAACTCCTCCAAGCTAAAGGAGCATGTTCTAACCCAATGCAAGGAAGCTAAGAACCTTGAAAAAAGGTTAGAGGAATTGCTAACTAGAATAACCAGTTTAGTGAAGAACATATATGACCTGATGGAGCTGAAAACAGAGCACGAGAACTTCATGAAGCATACAAAAGTATCAATAGCCAAATCGATCAAGCAGAAGAAAGGATATCAGAGATTGAAGATCAACTTAATGAAATAAAGTGTGAAGACAAGATGAGAGAAAAAAGAACGAAAAGGAACAAACAAAGCCTCTAAGAAATACGGGACTATGTGAAAAGACCAAACCTATGTTTGATTGGTGTACCTGAAAGTGACGGGGAGAACGGAACCAAGTTGGAAAACACTCTTCAGGATAGTATCCAGGAGAAATTCCCCAACCTAGAAAGACAGGCCAACATTCAAATTCAGAAAATACAGAGAACACCACAAAGATACTCTTCAAGAGCAACCCCAAGACACATGATTGTCAGATTCACCAAGATTGAAATGAAGGAAAAATGTTAAGGGCAGCCAGAGAGAAAGGTCAGGTTACCCACAAAGGGAAGCCCACCAGACTAACAGCAGATCTCTCTGCAGAAATCCCAGAAGCCAGAAGAGAGTGGGGGCCAATATTCGACATTCTTTAAATAAAAGAATTTTCAACCTAGAATTTCATATCGAGCCAAACTAAGCTTCATAAGTGAAGGAGAAATAAAATCCTTTACAGACAAGAAAATGCTGAGAGATTCTGTCACCACCAGGCCTGCCTCATAAGAGCTCCTGAAGGAAGCACTAAACATGGAAAGGAAAAATGGTACCAGCCACTGTAAAAACATGCCAAATTGTAAAGACCATCAGCACTATGAAGAAACTGCATCAACTAACAGGCAAAATAACCAGCTAGCATCATAATGATGGGATCAAATTCACATATGACAATATTAACCTTAAATGTAAATGGGCTAAATGGACCAATTAAAAGACACAGACTGGCAAATTGGATAAAGAGTCAAGGCCCATCAGTGTGCTGTATTCAGGAGATCCATCTCACATGCAAAGACACATATAGGCTCAAAATAAAGGGATGGAGAAATATTTACCAAGCAAATTACAAACATAAAAAGCAGGGGTTGCAATCCTAGTCTCTGATAAAACAGACTTTAAACCAACAAAGATCAAAAGAGACAAAGAAGGGCATTACATAATGGTAAAGGGATCAATGCAACAAGAAGAACTAACAATCCTAAATATATATGCACCCAATACAGGAACACCCAGATTCATAAAGTGAGTTCGTAGAGACCTAAAAAGAGACTTAGACTCCCACACAATACTAGTGGGAGACTTTAACACCCCACTGTCAATATTAGACAGATCAATGAGACAGAAAATTAACAAGGATATTTAGGACTTGAACTCAGCTCTGGACCAAGCAGACCTAATAGACATCTACAGAACTCTCCACCCCAAATCAACAGAATATACATTCTTCTCAGCACCACATTGCACTGATTCTAAAATTGACCACATAACTGGAAGTAAAACACTCCTCAGCAAATGCAAAAGAGCGGAAACCATAACAAACAGTCTCTCAGACCACAGTGCAATCAAATTAGAAGTCAGGATTAAGAAACTCACTCAAAAACGCACAGCTACATGGAAACTGAACAACGTGCTCCTGAATGACTACTGGGTACATAACAAAATGAAGGCAGAAATAAGTTCTTTGAAACCAATGAGAACAAAGACACAACATACCAGAATCTCTGGGATACAGCCAAAGCAGTGTTTAGAGGGAAATTTATAGCACTAAAGGCCCACAAGAGAAAGCAAGAAAGATCTAAAATCCACATCCTAACATCACAATTAAAATAACTAGAGAAGCAACAGCAAACAAATTCAAAAACTAGCAGAAGACAAGAAATAACTAAGATCAGAGCAGAACTGAAGAAGATAGAGACATGAAAAACCCTTCAAAAAATCAATGAATCCAGGAGTTTGTTTTTTGAAAAGATCAACAAAATAGATAGACCACTAGCCAGACTAATAAAGAAGAAAAGAGAGAAGAATCAAGTAGACACAATAAAAAATGATAAAGGGGAGATCACCACTGATCCCACAGAAATACAAACTACCATCAGAGAATACTATAAACACCTCTATGCAAATAAACCAGAAAATCTAGAAGAAATGGATAAATTCCTGGACACATACACCCTCGCAATTCTAAACGAGGAAGAAGTCGAATCCCTGAATAGACCAATAGCAAGTTCTGAAATTGAGGCAGTAATTAATAGCCTACCAACCAAAAAAGTCCAGGACCAAACGGATTCACAGCCTAATTCTACCAGAGGCACAAAAAGGAGCTGGTACCATTCCTTCTGAAACTAATCCAAACAATAGAAAAAAGAGGGAATCCTCTCTAACTCATTTTATGAGGCCAGCATCATCCTAATACCAAAACCTGGCAGAGACACAACAAAAAAAGAAAATTTCAGGCCACTACCCCTGATGAACGTTGATGTGAAAACCCTCAATAAAATACTGGCAAAACAAATCCAGCAGCACATCAAAAAGCTTATCCACCACCACCAAGTTGGCATCATCTCTGGGATGCAAGGCTGATTCAACATACACAAATCAATAAACGTAATCCATCACATAAACAGAACCAATGACAAAAACCACATGATTATCTCAATAGATGCAGAAAAGGCCTTTGATAAAATTCAACACTCCTTCATGCTAAAAACTCTCAATCAACTAGGTATTGAGGGAACGTATCTCAAAATAATGTGAACTATTTATGACAAACCCACAGCCAATATCATACTGAATGGCAAAAAGCTGGAAGCATTCCCTTTGAAAACTGGCACAAGACAAGGATGCCCTCTCTCACCACTCCTATTCAACATAGTATTGGAAGTTCTGTCCAAGGCAATCAGGCAAGAGAAAGAAATAAAGGGTATTCACATAGGAAGAGAGAAAGTCAGATTGCCTCTGTTTGCTAATGACATGATTATGTATTTAGAAAACCCCATTGTCTCAGCCCAAAACCTCCTTAAGCTGATAAGCAACTTCAGCAAAGTCTCAGGATACAAAAATCAATGTGCCAAAATCACAAGCATTCCTATACACCAATAGTAGACAAAGAGCCAAATCATGAGTGAACTCCCATTCACAATTGCTACAAAAAGAATAAAATACCTAAGAATACAACTTACAAGGGATGTGAAGGGCCTCTTCAAGAAGAACTGTGAACCACTGCTCAAGAAAATAAGAGAGGACGCAAACAAATGGAAAAACATTCCATGCTCATGGATAGGAAGAATCAATATCATGAAAACGGCCAAACTGCCCAAAGTAATTTACAGATTCAATGCTATCCCCATTAAGCTAACATTGACTTTCTTCACAGAATTAGAAAAATCTACTTTAAATTTCATATGGAACCAAAAAAGAGCCCATATAGCTAAGACAATCCTAAGCCAAAAGAACAAAACTGGAGGCATCACGCTATCTGACTTCAAACTATACTACAAGGCTACAGCAACCAAAACAGCATGGTACTGGTACCACAGCAGATATATACACCAATGGAACAAAACAGAGACATCAGAAGTAACACTACACGTCTATAACCATCTGATCTTTGACAAACCTGACAAAAACAAGCCATGGGGAAAGGATTTCCTATTTAATAAATGATGTTGGGAAAAGTGGCAGTTTAACTATATGCAGAAAACTGAAAGTGGACCCCTTTTCTTACAGCTTACACAAAAATTAACACAAGATGGATTAAAGACTTAAAGATAAGATTTAAACCATAAAAACCTAGGCAATACCATTCAGGACATAGGCATGGCCAAAGACTTCATGACTAAAACACCAAAAGCAATGGCAACAAAAGCCAAAATTGACAAATGGAATCTAATTAAACTAAAGAGTTTCTGCACAGCAAAAGAAACTATCATCAGAGCGAACAGGCAACCTACAGAATGAGAGAGAAATCCTGAAGTCTATCCATCTGACAAAGGGCTAATATCCAGAATCTACAAAGAACTTAAACAATCTTACAAAAAAAAAAAAAAAACCATCAAAAAGTGGGCAAAGGATATGAACAGACACTTCTCAAAAGAAGACATTTATGCAGCCAACAAACATGAAAAAAAGCTCATCATCACTGGTCATTAGAGAAATGAAAATCAAAACCACAATGAGATACCACTAATGTCAGTTAGAATGGTGATCATTAAAAAGTCAGGAAACAACGATGCTGGAGAGGATGTGGAGAAATAAAAACACTTTTACACCGTTGGTGGCAGTGTAAATTAGTTCAACCACTGTGGAAGACAGTGTGGTGATTCCTCAAGGATCTAGAATCAGAAATACCATTTGACCCAGCAATCCCATTACTGGGTTTATACCCAAAGGATTATAAATCATTCTACTATAAAGACACATGCACACACATGATTATTGCAGCACTGTTCACAATAGCAAAGACTTGGAACCAACCCAAATGCTCATCAGTGATAGACTGGATAAAGAAAATGTGGCACATATACACCATGGAATACTATGCAGCCATAAAAATGGATGAGTTCATGTCCTTTGCAGGGACATGGATGAAGCTGGAAACCATCATTCTCAGCAAACTAACACAAGAACAGAAAACCAAACACCACATGTTCTCACTCCTAGGTGGGAGTTGAACAATAAGAACACATGGACACGGGGAGGGGAACACACACTGGGAGCCTGTTGGGGGTTAGGGGGATAGGGGAGGGATAGCATTAGGATAAATACCTAATGTAGATGATGTGTTGATGGGTGCAGCAAACCACCATGGCACGTGTATACCTATGTAACAAACCTGCACGTTCTGCACATGTATCCCAGAACTTAAAGTGTAATAAAAATAAATAAATAAATATTTTTAAAAGTACAAAAATTAGCTGGGCGTGGTGGCACGTGCCTGTAGTCCCAGCTTTGTGTTAGAAACACTCCAATTTCACTCTTTTAATTATTCTGAAATATGTAATAAATGATTGTTAACTATAGTCAGTCTATTATACTATGAACACTAGATATTATTCCTTCTAACTGTATATTTGTACCCATTAGCCAACCCCTCTTTATCCCTCCTCCCCACCACCCTTTCCAGCCTCTGGTAACCATCATTCTACTCCTTTTTTCTTTCTTTTTTTTTTTTTTAATACAGGGTCGCACTCTGTTGCCTAAGTTGGAGTACAGTGGCATGATCTTGGCTCACTGTAGTCTCAATCTCCCGGGCTCCAGTGATCCTCCCACCTCACCCTCCTGAGTAGCTGGGACTACAGGCACACACCACCACACTGGCTAATTTTTTTATATTTTTCGTAGAGATGGGGTTTCACCATGTTACCCAGGCTGGTCTTAAACTCCTGGGCTCAAGCAATCTGCCTGCCTTGGCCTCCCAAAGTGCTGGGATCATAAGCATGC
Organism: Symphalangus syndactylus; assembly: GCF_028878055.3. Lineage (NCBI taxonomy): Eukaryota > Metazoa > Chordata > Mammalia > Primates > Hylobatidae > Symphalangus > Symphalangus syndactylus. Next base: position 40,537,075 of record NC_072434.2, on the reverse strand, counting down.
ACCACCGTGCCTGGCCCCTACTCCCTATCTCTATGAGTTTATTTATTTTTAGCTTTCTGTGTCTGGCTCATTTCACTTAACATCATGTCCTACAGTTCCACCCATGTTGTTACAAATGACCGGACTTGATTCCTTTTATGGCTGAATAATATTCCACTGTATATATGCATCACATTTTCTTTATCCATTCATCCATTGATGGACACTTAGGTTGATTCCATATCTTGGCTATTAAGAATAGTGCTGCAATAAACATGGGAGTACAGATATCTGTTTGATATACTGATTTCCTTTATTTCGGATATATATCCAACACTGGGATTGATGGATCATGTGGTAGTTCTATTTTTAGTTTTTTGAGGAATCATCATATCATACTATTTTTGAGACAGAGTCTCATGCTGTCACCCAGGCTGGAGTGCAATGGTGTGATCTTGACTCACTGCAACCTCCACCTCCCAGGTTCAAGTGATTCTCCTGCCTTTGCCTCCCGAGTAGCTGGAATTACAGGTGCCTGCCACCACACCTGGCTAATTTTTTTGTATTTTTATTAGAAACCGGGTTTCACCGTGTTGGACAGACTGGTCTCAAACTCCTGACCTCTGGTGATCTGCCTGCCTTGGCCTCCCAAAGTGCTGAGATTACAGGGTGACCCACTGTGCCAGGCCCGTCATACTGTTTTGTATAGTAGCTGTACTACTTCAGTTTCTCACTAACAGTGTATGAGGGTTCCCCTTTCCCCACATCCTCTCCAGCATTTTTTATTGCCTGTTTTTTGGAGGAAAGCCCTTTAAACTGGAGTAAGATGATATCCCATTGTAATTTTAATTTGCATTATTTTGATAACTAGTGGAGAATTTTTTCATACACCTGTTAGCCATTTGTATATCTTCTTTTCAAAAACGTTTATTCAGCTGTTTTGCCCATTTTTAATAGGATTGTTTGTTTGCTATTATTTGACCTCCTAACATTCTAGTTATTAATCTCTTGTCAGATGCGTTGTTTGCAAATCGTTGTTTCCTTTGATATGAAGAAGCATTTTAGCTTGATGCAATCCCATTTGTCCATTTTTGTTTTGGTTTCCTCTGCTTTTTAAGTCTTACTCAAAATCTTTGCCAGACCAATGCCCTGGAGTGTTTCCCAATGTTTTCTTTTAGTAGTTTCATGGTTTCAGGTTTTAAGGTTCAGTCTTTAATCCATTTGGAGTTGATTTTTGTATATGGCAAGAGATAGGAGTCTAGTTTCATTCTTCTGCATGTGGATATCCAGTTCTGTTAGCACCTTTTATTGAAGAGTCTGTCCTTTCCCCAGTGTATGTCCTTGACACCTTTGTCAAGAATGAGTTGACTGTAAATGCATGATTTATTTCCGGGTTCCCTATTCTGTTCGTCTGTCTCATTTTATGCCAGTACTGTGAGGTTTTGGTTATTCTTGCTTTGCACTATAATTTGAAATCAGGTAATGTGATGCCTCCAGCTTTGTTCTTTTTGCTCAGGAGTACTTAAATGGCTATCAGTATTTACTTCTGGGTGGTAGGATTCTGTTTAATTTTATTTTTACCATCTATGATTTTTTTTCAAATTTTTACTTCAAGCAATTTTATTTTATACTTGGAAAAGTCTAACTTTACTTAATAAAGGAGTAAAGGAAATAAAAAAGGTAGGTTGTGGGTCCTATTGTAATCTATCATTAGACAAAAAATTACTGAACATCTATAAGTATTAGGAACTGTTCTAAGTGCCCAGGATACATAGGTCTCTGCCTCATGGATTTTACATTCCAATTTGTGTGTGGGAGTATTAGAAATAACTAATAACTATAATAAATAAGTTAATGATTTAATATATTAGAGGGTGATATTTGCTATGGGGAAAAAAAAAACTGAGCTGGGTAAAGAAGAAAGGGAATGTGATATAGGGGGATCAGAGCACTGCAGCTTATAATTGTAAATAGGGTGGTCAGGGCACACCTTATTGAAACATAGGATATGGACATGTAGATGAGGTCTTGGGGATACTGGCGCATATCTGGTGAAAGACCCCTCAAGGCAGAGCCATGCCCATACTTAAGAGCCAGCAAGGAGGCCAGCCAGGTGAAAAAGGTGTTGAGCAGGAGGATCCCAGCAGGAATCTCAGGAGGTTTGTTGATTTTTTGACACAGCTGTCTGGAACATACAGGAGCCTGCCAAGAGTCCCCAAGCCTGTTGACCACTACCCACTGTCACTGACCCTCATAGAGAGGGACAATACAGCACAAAGAAATTTGGGGGTGTATCGCAGATGGCTATGAAATCAAAAACAAAATGCCAAACAGCCATCCACTTACGATCCACTGAGGGTCATTTTATCTCATATTCCAGTTGAAAGTAATGACCCTAATACTGAAAGGGAAGTGCACACTTCATAAACAAGTTGAAAAACAGGTTTGATTTTCCCGGACCATGGCTTACAATAATAGAGAAATGGGCTCTTGCCAAGAGACAGAACAGGAAGAGAGAATTTGACAGGAGGTTCATTAACTGATCAAGAGGGCTTTACATTAACATTTGATGAGGAGAGAGGAAAAGATTTAGATAAAACTCATAGCTAGTTATGATGGAGAATCTTGGGTGTTGAAACAGAAAGAATAACAATAATGGTGAATGTCTCCAGCTGGTCTCTGGAGAAAATAAGAAAGTTTTGGTAGCAAAACGTGATTTCAGATACAGGCTAAGCATGGATAAAGAAATGAATGTGATACTTCATGTAAAAATAAAAGGGCCAGGCACGGTGGCTCACGCCTGTAATCTCAGCACTTTGGGAGGCCGAGACGGGCGGATCACGAGGTCAGGAGATTGAGACCATCCTGGCTAACACGGTGAAACCCCGTCTCTATTAAAAATACAAAAATATTAGCCGGGCGTGGTGGCGGGCGCCTGTAGTCCCCAGCTACTCAGGAGGCTGAGGCAGGAGAATGGCGTGAACCCAGGAGGCGGAGCTTGCAGTGAGCCGAGATCGCGCCACTGCACTCCAGCCTGGGCGACTGAGCGAGACTCCGTCTCAAAAATAAATAAATAAATAAATAAATAAAATAAAATAAAATAAAAGAATTTTGGCGAGGCACAGTGACTCATGCCTATAATCCCAGCACTTTGGGAGGCCCAGGCAGGCAGATTGCTTGAGCCTAGGAGTTCGAGACCAGCCTGGGTAACATGGTGAAACCCCATCTCTTCTAAATTTACCAAAATTAGCCAGGTATGGTGGCATGGGCCTGTGGTCCCAGCTACTCAGGAGCCTGAGGTGGGAAGATCACTTGGGCCTGAGAGGCCAAGGTTGTAGTGAGCCAAGATCACGCCACTGCACTCCAGCCTGGGGGAATAGAGCGAGACTCAGTCTCAAAATAAATAAAAATAAATAAATAAAATAACAATATCTTACACCTATTGAGCACTTAACATGTTTGATCACAGTAATAAATACTTTAAATAATTATAAAAGCTAATGTTTATTGAGTACTCACTATGTGCAAGACTTACCTTTTTTAATCCTCCCAATTCTATGAAACTATCCACATTTTACAGATGAGGAAACTGAGGGTTAAAGAGGTTACGTAGCTAGTGATAAAGAACCCAAAAGCCCAACCTAGATTTATCTGACTCCAAAGCTCACTTCTTAACTAGGCCTCTTGAGAGCAGTGAAGGGTAGCCATGCTGTTTTAAAGACCATATATTAGGTTGATGCAAAAGTAATTGCGGGTTTTTTTGCACCAACCTAGTAGTTAAGAAAGAGAATTCCAGGAAGAACTAGTCACATGTTCAACTTTAGAAAAGTGGATTTCATAAAATAAACAAAAAATGAATGATCCTGTGGCCAATAACTCCAAAAGACAAAACATCTCAAGGAGCTTAGAAGACTGTAAAAATTAATGTTTTGTTAATATAGACATAAATAATTCAATCTTCTTTGTGTGTATGTGTGTGTACATGCAGAAAATAATATGGAGAAATTAACAATTTGGCTGTCCAGGGCACTCAGATTTTAAAAGAAAGCACAAAAGATACAACAAAGACCTCCAAATAACAGTTTCAGAAAAAGCTGAGATTTGTAAAAATCCTAAGGACAACAAGGATAATTGTTTTGGTTGTGTTCAGAGCAGGAAGTATAAGAAAAAGGCCAGGCTAAGTTCTTGAGGCAGATGGTGTAATATTACAGGCACCACAATGCTAGAAACCAAGTGGAGATCATTAAGAGCAATTGCCATCAAGCTCCTATTTTCTTTTTCAGTGGAATTACCAAACAGGTAATGTAGTGTAGCTGGATCTGAGCAAAACATTTTTCCAAAGCTCTCACAATAGTCTCATGGGCAAGATGTGGGAACACAGGTGGCTTCCTAACTCACTAAGCAACTAAGCCCAAAGAGGCTTAAGTGTACTATGCTAGTCTGAAGGCGAGTCGTGCCTGTGTCCTGTCCTCTTCAATACTTGCATATCAAATTTGTTCTGAGAGTGCATGTTATCACTCACAGATGATACAAAACTGGGAGAGGTGCCTAATATGTTAAGTGACAGACTCAAGTGGCAGAAGTATCTGGCAGGCTGAAGCTAGCAAGACAAAATTTGATGTATCTCTATGTAAATTTCAGTCCTTATTCACCTGAAAAGAACCTGGGAATATTAACTCACAGAAAAACAAGGAATCAAGGACAGGGCCTGCCAAAGGGTCTTTGCAGTCTTTGGCTGTATTCATACAAGTATGGTATCCAAATTAAGGAAGAACACATGTACATCCATACCAGGGAATACTACTCAGCGAGAAGCAAAACAACTTCAATGAATCTCCAGAGAACTGGGAAATTATGCAGAGTAAAAAAAAAAAAAAAAAAAAATTCCAAAACATCACATGATGTATGATTCCGCTAATGCAAAATGACAAATTATAGAAATAGAAAACAAATTAGTGGTTGCCAGGGATCAGGGATGAAGTGGTAAGAGGGGAGGTGGAGGTGGGTATAAAAGGGCAATATGAGGTATCTTTATAGTGATGGAAATATTCTGTATCTTTTCTTTTTTTTGAAATGAAGTCTTGCCGTGTCACCCAGCCTGGGTGCAGTGGTGCACTCATGGCTCACTGCAGCCTCGACCTCCTGGGATCAAGCCATCCTCCCACCTCAGCCTCCCAAAGTGCCAGGATTACAGGCATGAGCCACTGTGCCTGGCCTGTTCTGTATCTTGACTGTGTCAATGCTGATATCCTGGTTGTGATATTATTCTATAATTTTGCAAGATGTTACCACAGGAGGAAACTGGATAAGTGATACAAAGGATCTCTCTATAATATTTCTTACATCTGCACATTAATTGGCAATTATCTAAAAATAAAAATTCAGTTAAAAAAACTTTTTTTTGTAAATTGGGAGTGTGGGTGGAGGATACAGGTAGGGGAGTGGGAGGAGAGTGAATAATCTAGATAAGCTTCCCATGAAACATTCATCCTAAAGAAGAAAGCAGGCATGGTACCATCGACCTCTCAGACTGTAACATCCAAGGCAGCAGGAGCTGTGCCCATCTTCTTCGTCACTGGATTGCGAGTGCTTCAAACTACACTGACGTATCGGGGATTAAGACAAGAGTTCCTCTCTACCCAAATAGTAGCATTAAGAGATTAAGGAACAATGAGTTGTCCAACTCTGCTTGATTCCTCAGTTTTGAGCAACAAAGAATTCATCCAAAATATGCACTTGACTCCATTTGGTTCCTGGGTTGACTGACTAAGAGACTGACAGAGACTGAGAGGGTAGGAATAAAGCCCCAGAGGAAAGATACTGAGTGGAACTTTACAGAATTGCATGGCTGTTTAATGCATCCATCCCAAGCCCTCCCCCTGGAGAGAGAAAAACTGACCTAGGTGTCTGAGTTAACCTCTCTCACATTGGAATCATGTTAACACTGCTTTGGGAGCCTCTAACAAAGTGTAATTACATGAAGAGACAGCCACTCCCTCCTGTTCTGCCATAGACCACCAAATATCCTTGACAGCCTGGGGAATGGAAGCGAATGCTACCAGAAAAAGGGTGGGGCCTGTGGCTACAGGAAAGAGGACTGCTCTAGGGAGGTGATGGCCACATAGTGGGGTCTGGGCAGTGACCCAGGGCAGTTTGACATTCATCAGGGCCCTAGAACCAGGGAAGCCATCAGAAGGGAAACATTCCTGAGCACACATGTGAAATACCTCTTGGGGACTCCCAGGACCAATCAAGAGGGAATTTGCAGGAGACTGAGCAGGTAGAAACCAGAATCAGGTAATTGCGACATTAGTTTTTTTTTTTTAATTGGTGTTGCTATATACAATATTGCTCCTAATTTTCACTGGAGAGCTAGATTTGGGATCAGAAGACCCCAACCCCAAGCTTCAGACTTTTTGTCTTTTACACTGGCATGGTAATGTCTGCTCTGCCTACTTCACAAGGCTGTTACTTTTTTTTTTTTTTTTTTTTTTTTTTAAGATACAGTTTCCTGCTGTGTTGCTCAGGCTGGAGTGCAGTGGCTATTCATAGCGCACCACAGCCTAGAACTTCTGGGCTCAAATGATCTTCCTACTTCAGCCTCTCAAGTAGCTGGGACTTTAGGTGCATGTCACAGCACCCAGCTTTAGACTATTACTTTGAAAATTACATGAAATCATATAGGTGAGAAAGCTTTTGAAATCAGCAAATACTATCTGTATGTAATTTTTGATATTATCTTACAAATGCTTCATTATCTCCACTGTTACTTCCCTCCTATCATCTTTTCTTCTGAAGGCTTAATAATTTCTAAGCCCCCTTTTTGTGCCCTCTATAAAATACTGTGGTATTTCAGGTCCTGTGTGTCCTGAAACTATTTGAGGTGCACATATGTGGTGGTCTTTACCTTTCTGAAATCATCTAACAGTTGTCCTGGGACCAGAATCTTCTGCAATTCCTTGGCCCCATGCCCAGGGCTCTGCTAAGGGTCTGACCATGGGCATGGGGCTAAATGAGGAGAGAGGAGCCAGTTACCCAGGGGCTAGAAATTAGAAAATGTGCTCAAGGTTTAGGCTCCTTGTATTAGTCCATTTTATAACTGCTATAAAGAACTGTCCAAGACTGAGTAATTTATAAAGAAAAGAGATTTAAGAGACTCACAGTTCAGCATGGCTCGGGAGGCCTCACAGAAAACATGCAATCATAGCGGAAGGCGAAGGAGAAGAAACGCACCTTCTTCACTAGACTGCAGAAAGGAGAGCAATGGAGGAAGAGCCCCTTATAAAACCAACAGATCTCGTGAGAACTCACTCACTATCACGAGAACAACATGGGGGGAACCACCCCTATGATTCAATTACCTCCACCTGGTCGCTCCCTTGACACCTGGGGATTATGGGAATTCTAATTCAAGACGAGATTTGGGTGGGGGCATAAAACCTAACCACATCACTCCTGATGGTTCAATTCACAAAATTTTACAAGGCCATTACCTGGAAATTAGGGGGTGGTAGCAAATCCTGAAAATGAGGGAGCTGAGAGGCAAGACATCAGAGGCCCTACATCTGGAACCACCTCCTCCACAGGACCCTGCTTCCACTTCCAGAGCTGATGCCACAGGTTGGGACTTCCTGCCCGAGGTTTCAGCCAGGGAAACAGAGCCAGCTCCTCACACATGCTTCAGGTAGGCAGAAGAAGAGCAAAAAAGAGACCCCCACACCTTTTATTCCAGCAGCTCTGGGGAAAGGTTTACTTTCAAGGAAAATAGGGAAATGCACTAATTCAGAGTCATCAATTAACTCCGTCACTTACAAGATGTGGGACTCTGGCTTCAACCTACTCCTCTGAAACAGGAATAGTGTGCCTATTCTAAATATCTTGCAGGCAGCGGATCAAACAATCAGTTGTATCTTTTTTAAAAAAATCAGTTAAGAGTTAAAAAACAAAACAACTCAATATTGTTTTGCAAATTTAAAGCATACAAATGCAAAGGATATGTATTTCCTATAGCCTAGGATCTCTAGGTCCCTAATAAGGGAGTCCAGCTATGATTGTTTGCTGGGATGCATGTTTCATTTAGAGATGCACCTGAATAAGTCTTGGTTTCTTTTTGGTTTGTTTGTTTGTTTTTTCAGTATTAAAAGACCTTCAGGCCAGGCGTGGTGGCTCACACCTGTAATCCCAGCACTTTGGGAGCCCGAGGCAGGTGGATCACGATGTCGGGGGTTCAAGACTAGCCTGGCCAAGATGGTGAAACCCCATCTCTACTAAAAATACAAAAATTAGCCGGGCATGGTGGTGGGCACCTGTAATCCCAGCAACTCGGGAGGCTGAGGCAGGGAATTGCTTGAACCTGGGAAGCAGAGATTGCACTGAACCAAGATCGTGCCACTACACTCCAGCCTGGGCAACAGAGCGAGACTCCTTCTCAAAACAAACAAACAAACAAACAAACAAAAAACCTTTCAGAAACACATTGGTACCCTAAGCTTTTACATATGTTCATAAGCCTTTAAATTAGGGTGAAGGAAAAATTATCTCAATTCCTGAAAAGCTAGACATTAAAAGGAACCACCAAATAAAGGCAAACCCATTTTCCAGGTGCTAGAAAAGGGTAAGGAATGGTACAATCTATGCAAGGCCAGGTGTGTGAGAAAACCATGGTACCTGAAAGCCTGGGTAAAAGAGCTGAGAATAGGATACAAAGGGTTCAGCCCTTCAGGTAGCCAAATGCCGCTGCAGGCTAGGGCTCCCTCCCTCCCTCCCTCCCTGCTTTGCTTTCTCCCTCCCTCTCTCCTTTCTTCCTTCTGTTGAGTTCCTAAATCATGATTTCTTGAGAAACAGGACATTGGAGCTTCAAGGCAGAGGTCCCCAACATCTTAAGGAGCCTGGAGGTCATGATTCCTTGCCAAGGTGGGAATCAGACTCCATCTTGGACTTCTGAGGCTAGGCAGAGTTAGACATTTTCTCATCTGGGCTCCATAGGCCTGGGCCCACAGTTTTTTTCAGCATCTCTCTCACTGCACTGTAGCCATTTGTACACCAGAATGCATCCTTCCTGACCTGTGAGCTCTTCCAGAGCATGAATAGAGGAGTATAATTGTTTGGCACCCTGCCTTTGGTGCCAGAGAAACCTAGGTTCACACTCTGATTAGGCCCCTTAGGGGCTGTGTGATTTTTCTGGGAGAATGAAATTAGACACCATCTATAAAAATCTGGACTTACGGTATAACCAATATGTGGCAGCTGCTTTTACTTTAATTTGTTCTTCTGTATACAAATAATAATAGTTTTATCTGTTAGGATTCAGTGCGGGAAACAGAAATTGCTTCACTTACATTGAGTAGGAAGGGATTTAGTCAAGGGATAAGGTGCTTGCAAAACAGTTAGAAGGACTGAAGGAGCAGGTTCTAGGCTGGGGCTCACAAAGAAGTATAGAAATTAACCACCACCTCTAGTGCACCTCTGGAGCTGTGCTGGAATCCAGAAGTGACTGCTGCCTCTGCTACAATTCCTGCCTCTCAATACCCAAGAAGCTGGAGAATGGACTCTGGAGCTCTGATGCAAAAAAACCTCCCATTTCCCCAGCTTTGGTGGCCAGCAAAATGGCTACAAAGGGGCACAGCTTCTGCTTTGCACATCTTGCACTGAGTGCTTCTACTTGGCAGAAGACAGCTTGCTTCTAGAACCCCGACTGCAAAGGAGCCTTGGAATCATGGTGCTCAACTTTCCAACTTCGCCCAGCAAGAGGCAGGAATGAAGTCTGAGTGACCATCCACACCACAGCTGGCACTTTCAGCTGTCGTTGGCCTCACAGCACCACAGTTAGGTAAGTGCCCATTTCACAAATGAGGAAGCAGAGCCTTCAGGAAGTTACCTTGTCTGTCCTGGGTCACAGAGGAAGGGGTGAAGAAGCAATGTAAACAGGTTCTACCTTAATCAAAGTCTATGCCCTTAACTACCATTTTATCTAATCCTCCCTGCATCTTGAATGCCTAATCCTGCGTGTGGCCACACCTACTGAATGAATGTTAGAGTTCATTCATCATGAGTTTCAACAGAAAATTACACCAACCTAGAATGCTGTGGCCTAGAGAAAGTGTCTTCACCTCCTGAGTGTGACCCAAGTCAAGAGGCAGGAGGCTGACTGAGGGACACGGAGGAGGTGTGCACACTCACAGCATGAGGCAGAGCTGTGTGCACACATCAAGCAAGGAAATGGGGCCAGAATATGGGGCAAAGGCCTATGGATTGAATGGTGGATTTGGATGTGGGCCACTTCTTCCAGCTCCTGAAAGAGGACCAGGCAATGTGGCTATGAATGGGCCTAATGAGAATTGATTGATTCACTCGAGATGTTTTCTTTTTCTTTCTAAAATAGAAAATGACATACCCCATGATTCATGCACTCTGATGCCCGTGATAATGGCCTCTTCAGTGCACTGACTCTGCTGCTAACCATAGACACTTATCCTCTGCAGAGCTGTTGTGTGCCGCAGCCTAGGCACATAGCGACCCTGCAGGCTCTCAGACACCTGCCGCAGAGAGTGCTTTCCACACGCTCTCTGGGACACAAGGCACAGTTCCCAGGAGTGCCTGAGAAATCTCAGTTGCCTGGCATAGATGCTAAGGCCTGAGAGAAGAGCCCAGAGTCTAGGCCTGAGGGGCTGCAGTCTGCACACAGGAGTTAACTTATACACATATACAACCCCCAGAGCCACATACATACATAGCACAAATACACACACAGATAGACAGCACACACAGACACATACATCACACACACACAGACACAAACATGCACACTACACACATGCACAGCCCACATAAACACCCACAGAGTCACAAATATACACAGCACAAATACACACACAAATAGACCACACACAGAGAGACACATCACACATACACACAAATATACACACCACACACAAACACAGAGAGACACACACACCACACATACAACACACACAAACATACACACTACACACATACACAACCCAATAAACACCCACAGAGCCACAAACGTATGTAACACAAATACACAGAGAGACACACCATGCAAAGACCCAGAGAAACACCATATACCACACATACGCACACACAAACTTGCACACCCAACACATCACCACATGCAACACAAACACCATACACAGAAACACATGAAGACACTTACGTACACCACACACACATATACACACACAGACACAAACATAACGCAGCGCACACACACCATACACATACGCAGGCTCATGCACATACTCTGCTTCTCAAAGAGTGCCCCACTACAGGACAGCCATATCCTAAAAGGCTTAAAATGATGGTTACATGGCCTACAAACGCAGAAGGTGTGTATACAAAACAGTAAAAGAAATGAAAGAAAGCATCAAAAATGGTAAATACACGAAGATAAAATCCCTGTTGAAATGTATGCATATTTATTGGGAGTGGAGGACAATTCAGGCAACACAAATAATTGATATTTAGTAATCTTTGGATTGTTCCTTGTGAACTTACTCAGTTGAACAGCACATTTTTTCAAGTGGCTGCCCTTTAGCCCCTGTACACTCACTGTGTGGCCACTGACTTATGTCCACTGGGCATCTGCCAAGTCCCTACCTCATCTCCCTCCCTTCCAAATGTACCTGTCTGGGGACAGCCCTGCAGAGCCCCTGCAGCACCTGTTTGATGATGGAGCTTGCCACCCAGTCCCTCTCATTCTTCCAAGCTCCTTTCCTGCCCAAGTCAGGAAAGTCCCACAGTTCTTGTTTCATAGTACAAACAGGGAAGTTCAGGGATTTGGTGCTAACTTTAGTTAGACCCCGGCTTCCCAGAGCCCTGATTTCTTCCAGGGCTACAGCAGTTTATCTCTGTGTGCCCAGGGGGCGCTCAGGCCCAGGAATTGTGAATATTAGATGTTCCCTTTAGTATTTCTAAGATCCTATAGGGAAGAGTGGGAAATTGAAGTTAAGGGACAACTAGCAGGTGAGAATGACAGCTGGGGATTATTGACCAAGAAGGAAAGGATGGGCTGGTTGTAAATATACCTTCAAGACCCATTAGCTTACTGAACTTGAAAGCTAGAGGGGAATGTACAGAGACCATCAGCTATAACCCCTTCATCTCCTAGATGTAGAATCTAAGGCCAGAAGAGTGAAATGATATGTCTAAAGTCAAAACCAATTAATTAGAAGCGACTCTGTGATCACAAATGTAGAATTCTTCCCTAATGGAGCACTGGTTACCATTTTCTATTTTCTGATTCTATGGTATTATTTCACCGACTTAATGTATGGACCAAGATATTATTCTGGATATGAGATTTTATTAGAGAAGCTAACAAATTAAACATACTTTATTTAGGACTTCCCATTTTATTAGATGAATATTATATTCCTCTTTTCCTAAAGCAGGAGATGCTTGTGTTGGACAACCAACTTTTATATAATATAATATAGAATATATATATAATATAGAATATTATTATTTCATTTAACATTTAAATAGCCCTGCCAGGTGGATACTACACATTTTATAATCAAGAGAGGAACAGTAGTTCTGGAAGGTGATTAAAGATGAATGAAGATCAACCCACTCAAGTTGGTCTGGCTTCCATGTCATGGAATTTCTGCATTGCCACTCTGCAAGCTTAGGAGACACCTGTTATGGTTTGAATGTTCATCCCCTCAAAACTCTTGTTAGCCTGAGTAGAGGGCACCCTGCACTCACTCTCCTGCCACCACAGTTGGCAACTTTTAGGAGCATATTCTTGCTCTGCTGTGGTTGATTTGTATTTTGTTTTTCCTTCTTTGTTTTTCCTTTCCTATAATATAATATAATATAATATAATATAATATAATATAATATAATATAATAAATATAATATAATATAGAATATTATATAAAAGGCACAAGTTGGTTGTCCAACACAAACATCTCCTGCTTTAAGAAATTTCAAAATACAAAAATAATAAAAGTATGATTGCCTCATTACAAAATGTATTTTATAGTAGGGTTTTTGTTTTTTGAAAAGATGTTCCCACTACATATTTCAACACTGAAGTTTTCAGGGATAACTCAAGAAAAAAATGGTATAACTCAAGAAAAATAATGAATGTATATGTACTTTTGGCAAACTAATAATTCGCAAGTAAGTGTGTGTTTTTACTAGATTTATAAAACAGTAGGAAACAGGAAAGATGTGTGGATTAGTAATGGGAAAACAGAGGTCTACTTTACATTTGCCATAATTCCAGCCTTACATGAATCCCTTAAACTTTGTGAGCCTCTATGTCCTCCTCCAGAAAATTTGTTATTTTCTGGGTTTTTTTGTTATTTTTTATTTTCCGTTATTTTCTGGAGGAGGACATTGACTGGGACAAAATGAGTTCTATGGATTTGCTGTAATCTATTTTCTGTTGCTTATAACAGAATACCTGGAACTGGGTTATTTATAAAGAAAAGAGATTTATTTCTTATAATTCTGAAGGCTGAGAAGTCTAAGGGCATGGCTCAGCATTCCACAAGGGCCTTCTTGCTGGAGAGGATCCCTCTAAAGAGTCCCAGCCTGGTGTAGAGCATCACATGGTGAGGGGACTGAGTGTGCTTGCTCAGGTCTCTCTTTCTCCACTTTTTAATTTTTTTATTTTTAAAGTTTTTATTTGTAGAGATGGGATCTTGCTATGTTGCCCAGACTGGTATCAACCTCCTGACCTCAAGCAATCCTTCCACCTCAGCCTCGCAAAATGCTGGGATTATTACTCCATTAATCCATACATGGATTAATTCATTCATGAGTGGAGAGCCGTCATTACCCAATCACCTCTTAAAGGCCTCACCTCTCAATACTGCTAAATTGGGGACTAAGTTTCAACAGGAGTTTTGAGGGGATGAACATTCAGACCACAACAGGGGTCTCCTAAGCTCGCAAAGCAGAGTGGCAATGCAGAAATTCCATGACATGGAAGCCAGACCAACTTAAGTGGTTTGATCTTCATTCATTTTTAATCACCTTCCCAGAACTACTGTTCCTCTCTTGATTATAAAATGTGTAGTATCCACCTGGCAGGACTATTTAAATGTTAAATGAAATAATCGCCACAAAGTGCCTAGCCATTGCCTGCCTCAACATTGATGTTCAGTAATTTTAGTTTTATATCCACCTCCAACTTTGCCATTCTACTCATTGATAACCATATCAAATGTATAAAGAACTCACAGCATCCATCTGACTCAGGGTGCCATTTGGAGATTCAGTAATGAAAGACAATGTCATCCTTCCGTGAAGTGCCTTTTGCTTTCAATGTGGGAGGGACGGAAGCTAGCCTGAATGGAGGGCACCCTGTACTCACTCTCCTGCCACCAGAGTTGGCAACGTTTAGGAGCATATTCTTGCCCTACTGGGGTTGATTTGTATTTTGTTTTCCCTTCTTTTCACTGAGTTTTGCTTACTTGCTTCTTACTGATGATTTCATTTTGTTGAGATTCATATACACAAACACATGCACGCACACACACAACACATATATTTGTCTGCCTCTCCCTTCAGTCATGGATCATTTCCTGCTTAAATCATTTCCCCAGGCTCCCCTCCCCTTCATCTGGCTAACGCTTCAGCTTTCCTCATGGAAACCTTTCTGACCCTTCACCACTCTTCCTATTTGCTTTCATAGCACCCTATGTTCTTCCTTCCTAACACTTACCATGATAAAAATTGCATAATTTATTTGTGTCATATTAGTCTGACTCCCTTTGCAGGCTGCAGGCTCCAAGAAGGCAGCAAGCTTGTCTATTTTGTTCGCTGACCTGTCCCTAAGACTTGCAGTGCTTAGCATTTAGTAGGGGTTTCAGAAATATGTGTGGAGTGGATGGATGGGCGAATAAATGAAAAGTGAATGAATGAATAAGGCCCAGAAGCTGGCTTTCATCCATAAGAATGGACTAGCTCTGCAATGGCAGGTCTGCCCCTTTCCTCATTTCATATAGAGCTTCATCTTCACTCTTGCCGTTGGCGGGATTCCTCCACAGATTCTCCTACACTCTCTTAAAATGAAATTGATGAAATTGATTTACTAGTAACATGAACAGTTCAACCAGAAAGTTTTCATAGATCATGATTCTACAGAAATGCAATCTTGCTCAAACTGTGGCTTAAACACACATAGATAATACCCTCTGTGTCTTCTAATAGGGCACGTAAATCTACTTTGGGATAGCCCATATGGTTATTAAGAGAAGTAGGATGGTTAAAGGATCTTACAAATGACAGAACCCATTTTAGATTCCACGTTGACAATTTTTCCAGCCCAACAGTTCACCACTAAAGATTCTGCATGCATCATTTGGGGTCCCTCACTTTTGCCTCTTGGATTTCCTACCCTCTTTGTGCCCCCAGTTAATCAAATGAGCAGGCGAACAGGAAGATCTCCTTAAAAGGAAGGTGTGAGTTTAAATCAAATCAGTCTTTTTTCCTATTGACGACTGCCCACAGAGCATAAAGAGTGCTTGAGACTTGGAGAGAAAAGTCAAGGAGGGAGCAGAAAGTGAGGCAGAACCATGGATTTTTTTCTCTTTATGTTTCTGTCCTTAATAAAATAGCAACACGAAGGCTTCTCAGATGATGAGCGGTTTTCCTCTTCCAGTCCAGTCTAAGAATCACGTTGAACAACTGCAGGCAGCTATGTAAGAAATAGTTTCCAAAATAATTTTCCGTAGCTCTGCTGTGTTTGGGTCAACCCTCAGGCTTCTTGACAATAGATTTGTTCTTGTTTCCTCCTGATACCTGGTGCAGTGCTTTGGTGATTGTGCTGAGAGGACATGAATACCCGCCTCTCAAACTCCCAGAGGTACATTGGCATTATGAAGGGACAATAGCCCAAGCTTATGTGTGGAGGGAATATATTGAAGGATGCTATGTTTAATTTCACTGCTTCCGTGAATGGTCTTCAAGATGAATAGCTTCAAGATTCCTATGATTTCTCATTTCTTTTTTCTTTAAATAGCATATCAGGGCCCCCAGTTCACCCTAAATAGCATTCATTTCAGCAATTCAGACCTGTCTGGGTGTGTGTCACAGAAAGGCGGGGCAAGGGTCACTTTGGAAGGGGATTTTGGTGGCAGGAGTCTACACCCTGGAGTGGAGCCGGCTTAGGTACTTCAGACGTCAGTGGGCTCCTCCCTTGGCTCCAGGTAAAAAGAAACTGTACACTGAAGCTGCAATAGCCAGTTTTCAGAAGCTAGGGGAGATGTAAACAGCACAATCTGATGCCAGGGGAGAAAAGGTAACTAAAGTGGGAAGGAGCAACATTCTGTCTGCTTCTGTGCTAATACTGCAGCATTTGGGGGATCTTGAATTCTTCTGAGACTGTAACTGTCTATATCTTTGGGGACATGGTGGCAGCAGCATTGGCAGACATCAGCACCCTCATGGGGCAGAGTCCATGCGGGCTCATGTGGGCACATGCAAAAGATTCCTGAGGATTCCTGATAAAACCTAAAGGAGAGCCGGGCGCAGTGGCTCACGCTTGTAATCCCAGCACTTTGGGAGGCCGAAGCGGGCGGATCACGAGGTCAGGAGATCGAGACCACAGTGAAACCCCGTCTCTACTAAAAATACAAAAAATTAGCCGGGCGTGGTGGCGGGCGCCTGTAGTCCCAGCTACTCAGAGAGGCTGAGGCAGGAGAATGGCGTGAACCCGGGAGGCGGAGCTTGCAGTGAGCCGAGATTGCGCCACTGCACTCCAGCCTGGGCGACAGAGCAAGACTCCGTCTCAAAAAAAAAAAAAAAAAAAAAACCTAAAGGAGAGATCTCACAGAGAGGGTGGAGGATGCAGGAGCCCGTGGGACAGCAATGATCATTGTTAATGTGACCCTGTTTGGAAACTTAAGTGTAGAACAAGGAAAGCACAAGTTACAGGAGAATTATAAAATGTCAGTGCCAGGAAGGATCTTAGAGATTATCTAGTCAAATATCCCTCATGATACAGGCGATGATAGCAAAGCCCAAAGAGGATAGGCTACCCACCCTTGCTTGATGGCCAGTTTACAACATAACCAGGGTAGAAGTTAGTTCTCTGGAGGCTCAGCCCATGACACATGATGGACTCCTGACATTCTTCACATGTTTGTAGGGCATTGAGGACTTCTGTTGTCTATGGGGAGAAAGTGTCTTCTAAGCACTACTACTTTGAGGGAAGTCCAGGATGCCTTAAGTCAAATGGAACTTGGGCTATGGGCCAGGGTATTCTGTCCAGGGTACTCTTTTGGGAAGCCCCTGTTAGGTGGAGCTTTGCTGGTATTTACTTTAAGAAGGTGCAGCTTCAACTCTGGCTAGGTAAGGTCAGAAAGGGAAAGGATGAGCCTCCTAGAAACAGCATGAGCTGGATCTTGGGCATTCAGTCTGCTTACATGCCTCTGCTCATATCTTCACAGATTTTTGTCCCTCTCAAAAAACTGGATTCACCCACAGAGTCTGCCAGGACTGGAGCAGTAAAAGACACAATGCATGTGTCTGTGAGTTTTGTTTTCTTTTGTTTTAATCAAAATTCTCTCTGCTGCTATTTCAGCTTATTTATTCTTGATTTGGCCTGAGCAAATCTGAAGCCGTGTGTTATTGTTGTTTATATTTCTTCATGAAATTCGGTCATCCCTTAGCCTGCCCAAGGTGAAAGAGCCCAAGTTCTTCAACCATTGGCTATTAGGAAGCTGGAACCAAGGTAATGGTTGTAATAATCTTGTAATAGCATGTTTCAGATACTCAGGAGAGGATACAACCTTCCAAACCTCAAGCATTAATTTTCAGCTATTCACCCTTATTACTGTACTAATAAAAACCTACTAAATTTATTCTACCCTGGAGCACTCAGGATATGAACTTAGCAAAGATTCATATTACATTTAAAAATTGATTTTAAAAATACACACATACATTTAGCTTTAAAAACACATATACAATACATTGAAAATACACTGAACAAAAGTATAGCCTTTTCCTTTGGAAGGTCACTGATTGGATGGGGAAATTCTGACATAGAATAAATTAACAGTCATTTGAGCCCATTTCAGGTTCATGCAGACACCCCCACCTGTCTGCACTTTGCTGCATTCTTGTGAATGGGCCCAAACTCACCCAGATGACACCTTTCATACTATTTCTTTCCCACTCACTCCCTGCCCCCCTCCAAACTTTACCCCCTCACATTCCTTCTCCATTTGGCTTCACAAGTGACCATGACAATAGGCTGAGGGTGTTTTTAATTGTTTCTGGTGATGCTCTCCAGCACGGCCTCACGGGAAATCTTGCACCTGCAAAGCCAGAGCAGTCTGCCACAGAGGCCATGCTGACCACGTGGGAGACAGACCATGGGCCAGAATTTCACTCTGCAGTGGCCCTGGGTAGGGGTTAGGGAGGGGATAAGTCTTTACCAGGCTTCTGGTTAAGCTCCATCCCCTACCAGATGCCCATGACACTCTGGGATCTGCTCAAAGGCAAAGCATTCTCTTGTGACTATCCATTTGCACTCCTGGACTCCTGCCCTATCTCCCTCTAAATAGAGTCAATATGAAGAATGTCTCATTCTTTTCCCCAAAACCCTCAAGAGAAAGTTTGCTATAATAGAATTACCAGACACCAGTACCTGGAGCACACAGGATGAGATGAAGTCAGCAAAATGAAATTCAACAGTTTGGAAAAATGTCCAGAGATTTAAAAAAATTATGTGGCAAAGCTATCATCAAAAGATTAAGGTTCAAGCGTTGTGATGAAGGCAGATGAGGCGTTATCTGCCCCTGTGGTCTCACAGTGAGTTGTGTGACTTCTCACACCACCTCATGTCTTTCCAGAAAGAGCCACTGTCTGCAGCAGGGCCTAACACAGTTATGTCACTAATCCAGTTCCACAAGACTCAGGTGACCCAACGGACATGCCCCATGGCCATTTGCTACTCTGTGCTAATCCAAAGAGACAGCTTGTGGCTTGGGGGGAGTACAGATTTATGGATCTCTTACCTCTGACTTCCTACCCTGACCCTGAAGAACTGAGGTTTAGTCCTGTATACAGTTGTTTTGGTCAGAGATGTATCAGCCAGTAACAGGCAGGTGAAGTGGTTCTCTGAAGAAAAATCTACACTGTTAGAGGAAGAAGTTTCCAACACCAAGAATAAGGAATTTACAAGATGTGGAAGAAGCACTGAGCAATGTAGAAGGTTCCAGAATTGAGAAAGTGAAGGTTCAAGCAAGGGGTAAGACCACCATTATGAAGAGACAGTACAGCCACTAAGAAACTTGTGAGACTTGGCTGGGTGCAGTGGTTTGTGCCTATAATCCTAGCAGTTTGGAAGGCCAAGGCAGGAACATTGCTTGAGCCCAGGAGTTTGAGGCCAGTCTGGACAACATAGTGAAATCTTGTCTCTACAAAACATAAACAAAATTAGCCAGGTGTGGTTGTACGCACCTGTGGTCCCAGCTTCTTGGGAGCCTGAGTGGGAGGACAGCTTGAGCCCCAGACGTTGAGATTGCATGCAGTGAGCCTAGAAGGAGCCACTGCGCTCCAGCCTGAGCATGAGATAAAGACCCCGTTTCTAAAAAAAAAAATCAAAAAAGAGAAGAACAAGAAAAGCTGTGGCACTTGAGGAAACACTACTCCTGCTTTGGGGAATAGAGCCTAATTTGTTTTCTCACTTCTAGACTCAGAGCTCTTGACATCAGGATCCTATGCTACCATTAATATGTAAATGTTGAACAAATGTCTGGAACATAGTAGGTACTCAATAAATGTTTGCTAAGCTGATTAGAATCAAAATAAGCAAATCGAACTTAAAAACTAGTCAGTATAAAAATCAGGGTTCTCTGTAGAAACTCAGATTGCTGACCACCAAAATTTCTCTTACTTCCCTCTTGAATTAGTCTGACACTTGTTCAGGTTCTCTGAACAAGTAATATTGTGTAATAAACTAGCTTCTAGACAGATGTGGCTATTTAAGTTAATTAAAATTAAATGAAATTGAAAATTCAGTTCCTCAGTCACACTGTCCACCTTTCAAATGCACAATACCTTCATGTGGCTAGTGGCTACCATACTGAACAGTGGCAATTCTAGAACATTCCCATCACTGCACAACGTTCCATTGGGCAGCACTGGTCTAGAGTGTCGAAGAGAGCCTTCACATCTGATTCAGCCTTCTAAAGAAAGACATTTTGCATTTAGGAGCACATGAAGAGAATGGGGAGTTTTTAGGGCATTCAGGCAGGTTTTACAAACTTCTTCCACTGAAGCTCAACTCCTTCTTGGAAAAAGAGGAATGAGAAGGAAATGGAAAAAGGACAGAGCTGACAAACATTTTCTATAAAGAATCAGATAATAGCTGGGCACGGTGGCTCAGGCCTGTAATCCCAGCACTTTGGGAGGCCAAGGTAGGTGGATCACCTGAGGTCAGGAGTTCGAGACCAGCCTGGCCAACATGGTGAAACCTCTTCTCTAGTATTTTTATAAAAATACAAAATTAGCCAGCTGTAGTGGCACATGCCTGTAGTCCCAGCTACTCTGGAGGCTGAGACAGGAGAATCGCTTGAACCCGGGAAGCAGAGGCTGCAATGAGCTGAGATCGCACCACTGCACTCCAGCCTGGGCGAGACACAGTGAGACGCCATCTCAAAAAAAAAAAAAAAAAAAGAAAAAAGAATCAGATAATAAATATTTTAGGCCTTAAAGGCTAAGAAACAAAATCAAGGCCAGGTGTGGTAGCTCACGCCTGTAATTCCAGCACTTTGGGAGGTCGAAGTGAGCGGATCACCTGAGATCGGGAGTTCGAGACCAGCCTGACCAACATGGAGAAACCCTATCTCTACTAAAAATACATGCATGGTGGCACATGCCTATAATCCCAGCTACTCGGAAGGCTGAGGCAGGAGAATCGCTTGAACCCAGGAGGTGGAGGTTGTGGTGAGCCGAGATCATGCCATTGCACTCTAGCCTGGGCAACAAGAGTGAAACTCCATCTCAAAAAAAAAAAAAAAAAAAAAAAAAGAAACAAACTCAAAGAGATTCTTTAAATACTTATATAGCAAGGGAGAGAACAAATTTCTACAAACTTTTATTGATGACATTCAAAACTTTAGGAATGCTGAAATTTGAATTTATATAATTTTTACATCATTAAATACTATAGTTGTTTTGATTATTTTCAACCATTTCAAAAGGTAAAAACCATTCAAAGCTCATGGGTTGCATCATAACAGGCAGTGGGCCAGATTTGGCCTGCAGGTATAGCTTGCTACTTGGCACGCTAGATCATGCAGAAAAACCACCATGCAACATGACTGGCTGGCTTCTTTTAGGAGCTAATTTTCAGAAGTGATATGCAAATAGGATGGGAAGCTTGTGCAGAGTATATTGAAAGTCTCCCTCGAGAAGCAGGAATGAGGCCGGGCACGGTGGCTCACGCCTGTAATCCCAACAGTTTGGGAGGCTGAGGAGGGAGAATCACTTGAGGTCAGGAGTTTGAGACCAGCCTGGCCAACATGGTGAAACCCTGTCTGTACTAAAAATACAAAAATTAGCTGGGCATGGTGGCACACACTTGTAATCCCAGCTACTCTGGAGGCTGAGGCACAAGAATTGCTTGAACCCGGGAGGCATATGTTGCAGTGAGCTGAGATCGCGCCATTGCACTCCAGCCTGGGCAACAGAGCAAGACTCTGACAAAAACAAAAAAAGGAAGAAGAAGGAATGACATCAAGTCCCCTCTAGAGTCAGGAATGGTCACTCGAGGTAGAGATGATTCTGCTTTCTCCTCAAGGTAAGTTCTTTTGAGAGAGGAGCCACTGAGACCTAAAGAAACAAAAGAATCATCCCCTGAGTCATTCAAACCTGCTACTGAAGCTATGGGACTTCTCAGAAGAATCCTCAGAGATAAGATCAGCGTGGGATGACCATAGGCCCCACAAGCTGTGATGCTAGACAGAGTGACTGTTTTCCCTGACTTAACAGCCAGCCACCTGCTTAGCCTGAAAGGAATACCCAGAGAGAGTCAAAGGAAGGTGATAGAGTTGGGAGAAAGAAGGCAGAACTTGGGCCACATCTGCATGGGGAAAAAAAAGAGAAGAAGCTGGGCATAGCAGCTCATACCTATAATCCCAAAACTTCGGGAGGCCGAGGTGGGAGGATCACTTGAGCCAGGAGTTGAGACAACTTGAGACCAGCCTGGGCAACATAGTGAGACCCCATCTCTACAAAACAACAAAAACAAATTAGCTGAACATAGAGGCACGCACCAGTAGTTCCAGCTACCCAAGAGGCTGAGGTGGGAGGATCACTTGAGCTCAGGAATTTGAGGCTGCAGTGAGTCATGAACATGCCACTACACTCCAGCCTGGGTAACAGAGCAAGACTCTGTCTCAAAAAAAAAAAAAAAGTTCCTGGAGAAGGGTGACATACAAACGTGAAAGAGAGAAGAGGTGAAGAAGTTAAGGCAGCTTTTAGGCAGGTACAAGAATTAAGGAGCACTGTTTAATGTAAAGAGCATTCGCTAGGAGTTAGGCTGCCAAGATTTTCTTTGTCTTGACCTATATATAGTTCACATCATTTTAGTACCATCTTTTCCCATATTTAAAAAAGAGATAATGATACTTCATATATTTGCAAAAAAAAAAAAATACAAGTGAACTTCTTTGGAAGGTTAATAAATCTTTCACATTGGTTTAGTTTGTAACCCAATTTTTTTCTATTTTTCCCACTCCTGTTCCTCTATGGTTTAAATCTTCAAACCAAAATGATTTGGTTTAAATCTTCAAACCAAAATGGAATTGCAGCTGCCTGCTCTGAGCACTTGGGGTAACTGCATGTACTTTATTTCTTAAATTTTATTTTAGGTTCAGGGGTACATGTGAAGGTTTGTTATATAACTAAATCACGGCATGGGGGTTTGTTGTACAGGTTATTTCATCACCCAGTATTAAACCCTGTACCCAATAGTTATCTTTTCCGCTCCTCTGCCTCCTCCTACCCTCCACCCTCTAGTAGACCCCAGTGTCTGTTGTTCCCCTCTTTGTGCTCATGAATTCTTATCATTTAGCTCCCACTTATTAGTGAGAACATGAGGTGTTTGGTTTTCTGTTCCTGTGTAAGTTTGCTATTTCCAGTGCTTTTCTGTGTCTGTCTTCCCCACAAAACTGGAAACTCCCCCAGGGTGGCCATGGCATTTCATTCCTCCCCGCAACCCCAGGGCCTTGCTGGGTTAGGTTCCAGGATTTAGTAAGCAGTGAAATGTTTGCTAAAGGAATGAATTAACCCCTGGGCATTCCATTTATTACCTCAAGGTATCCCCTCACTAAAGCTTTGAGTTAGATAATACTTTGGGAAAATAACAGGGAGTGAATGATGAGGACTGTCTGAATATATGTGCTGCATAAAGCATTTTTTTTTTAATCTTAAAATACAACCGTAAACAAAATTTCAACCTATGAACTTCTAGGTTATAACTTCTGAAAGATAGGTACTGTTCTTCCCATTTACCAAGCGAGAAACCTAAGACTAACTTTCTTGCAGTCACATTGAAAGTTAGTTTCTGACTCAGAACAAGCATCCTGGCTTTTAGTCTTAGCCCACAGATTTCCTCTCAAAAGTGCGGCTCTTTTATGAGCACTTAGCTGTGAGAGAATGAGCAGTCAGTCAGTGGTAAGAACAAGTAATTCATGAACCTTTCCAGAGGATCAATAAACAGACCTTCGCCGCCGCCCCTGCCTTCCTGCACTCCGCCCTTTGACAATGTTTGCGTCCCATCCTAAGGTCTCCAGGGTGGAACCTGCCCAGATGGTGTGAGAGGAGGAGCTTAGTTAAGCAAGAGACATGTATAATGAAGCTTCAAGTGAACTAGCTAAGAAGAAACATGCAGGCCAGTTGCGGTGGCTCACGCCTGTAATCCCAAAACTTTGGGAGGCCGAGGTGGGAGGATCACTCCGTCAGGAGATCGAGACCGTCCTGGCCAACATGGTGAAACCCTGTCTCTACTACAAATACAAAAAATTAGCTGGGCGTGTGGCACATGCCTGTAATCTCAGCTACTAGGGAGGCTGAGGCAGAAGAATTGCTAGAACCTGGCAGGCGGAGGTTGCAATGAACCAAGATCGCACCACTGCCCTCCAGCCTGGTGACAGAGCAAGACTCCAACTCAAAAAAAAAAATAGTAACATGCAGAAGAAAACCCAATGAAGACTGCTATAGAAGTTGTTTGGCATTTCCTAGATTGGAGAGGGATGGGGTGGAGACCTAGAACTATCATTGTCATAGCCGGTCAGTCCTTGGCTTCAGTCCACAGGATTTATCCTTTTTACTGAGGCTGTCCTATCTCCTTGGTACACCTATTAGTCTAGCAGGGACCAGTAGTTCATGTTCCTACATATTAATGCAGGATTAGCAAACTGGTGTGTGTCACTGTCATTAACACCATCATCTCCATCATCACCATCACCATCATTGCCGCCATGTCCAGCACCTCATAGTTTACCAAGTGTTTTCGTATTCACCTTCTCACTCTGTGCTGACAACAGCCCTCTGTAGACAGCTCTGTTGTGGTGATCACGTGTACTAAAATCACTGGCTTTTCCTTGGGCCTTCAAATGAGTACTTTTATAGTATGAGAGTAGAGATAGGGTCAGAAAAACTACTATTAAATAACCTAGGAGAGAAGAATCCTTTATAATACTTTGCCTTTTTGAGTCACTTGGTGGGGGTCACCTATTTAGCACTTCTGCTAGTTTTTTGCTACTAAGGATGCTAACCAAAATAAAAATAAGGACATTAAGAAGATAGATTATAATAACCAGAGTAATTTCCCAAATTCTCCTTTTGAAAAACAAGACTAAGGCCCACTGAGTCAAGTGATATGTGGAATGAAAATGTAATGAAATAATAGTAAATAATAATAGTGCTATATATAAATGTTTAGCTCTTTGAAAAGTGCTTTTGTCTAATTTGGTCTCACAACTACCTTTCAAGTTATTAAAATAATCATTATCTCTGTTTTAAAGATAAAAAAGAATTTCAGTTAAATAACCCATTGATGTAAGAAACAGAACAAAGCTCTAATAGGAAATTTTCTTGCCCATTTAAGAAACTCAAAGAAATTTTTAAAACAATATCCTTACTTTTACAGTCTATTAATAAACAATTTGGCATTAATGCTTGAAATGTGGATTTTGTACAATAGCGTGTGTTGAAAGGTTCACAGGATCTTTGTTGAATATAGAAACTCACGGGGTGCCATTGAAAATATGCCTTCATTTACCTGGTTTCTGTAGAGCCTCTTTCTGATGCCTCCCACCTCATCCCCAGTCACAACAAGTGTATTTTCTTCTATGGGGACAGGAATCACCTAGTAATACGTAAAGGTCTGGTTCAGTGGTTTCCCACCTAGACTGCACATTAAATTTTCTGTGGGCTTTTTAAAAAGACAGATACCTTATAGTAACCAGAACAGCATGGTCCTGGCATAAAAACGGACACATAGACCAATGGAACAGAATAGAGAACCCAGAAATAAATCCATGCACTTACAGCCAACTCATTTTTGACAAAAACCCCAAGAACATTGGAGAAAGAATGGCCTCATTAAAAAATGGTTCTGGGAAAACTGGATATCCATATGCAGAAGAATGAAACTAGATCCTCATTTTTACCATATACAAAAATAAACTCAAAATGGATTAAAGACTTAAGTGTAAGACCTTAAACTATAAAACAACTAAAAGAAAAACATTGGGGAGATGGTACAGGACATCGGTTTGAGCGAAGATTTATCTGCATAAGGCCTCAGAAGCACAGGCAATAAAAGCAAAAATAGACAAAGGAGATTACATCAAGCTAAAAAGCTTCTGCACAACAATGGAAACAATCAACAAAGCAAAAAGACAACCTACAGAATGGGAGAAAAATATTTGTAAACTATCCATCTGACAAGGGATTTGTAACCAGAATATAGACGGAACTCAAACAACTCTATAGCAAAAGACAAATAATCCAATTTGAGAATGGGCAAAGACCTGAATAGACATTTCTCAAAAGAAGATATACAAATGGTCAACAGGTATATTTAAAAATGCCCAACATCAATCATAGGGAAATGCAAGTCAAAACTACAATGAGATATAATTTCATTCCAGTTAGAATGGCTATTATCAAAAAGACAAAAAATAGGCCTAGCATGGTATCTCACATCTCTAATCCCAGTGCTTTGGGAGGTCAAGGCAGGAGGATCACTTTAGGCCAGGAGTTTGTGGCTGCAGTCAGCTATGATTGCATTAATACACTCCAGCCTTGCAACAGAGGTAGACCCTGTCTCTAAAAGAATAAAATATTCCAGGTATGGTGGCTCACGCCTGTAATCCCAACACTTTAGGAGGCCGAGGTGGGTGGATCACTTGAGTCCAGGAGTTCAAGACCACCCTGGGCAATATGACCAAACACTGTTTCTACAAAAACTTAGCAGGACATGGTGGTGTGTGCCTGTATTCCCAGATACTCAGGTGGCTGAGGCAGGAGAATGGCTTGAGCCTGGGAGGTCAAGGATGCAGTGAGCCATGTTCATGCCACTGCACTCCATCCTGGGCTACAGAGGGAGAGCTGTCAAAAAAATAATTAATATTAATAAATAAAGAAAAGTTAAAAAATAAAGAAAATAAACAGTGACAAATGCTGGTAAGGATGTGGAGAAAGAGGAACGCTTGTACGCTGTTGGTGGGAATGTGTGGTAATATAGCCATATAGAAAACAGTATGGAGATTTCTCAAAAAACTAAAAATAGAATTACCATATGATTCAGGAATCCCACTGCTGGGTCTATAACCAAAAGAATGGAAATCAGTATATCAAAGCCATATGTGCACTCCCATATTTACTGCAGCACTATTCACAAGAGCCAAGATATGGAATCAACCTGCGTCCATCAATGGATAAATGGAAAAAGAAAATATGGCATATATACACAATGAAATATTATTCAGCCATAAAAAAGAATGAAATCCTGTCACTTGCAGCAACACAGATGGAACTGGAAGTCATTATGTTATGCAAAATAAGCCAGGCACAGAAAAACAAATATTGCATATTTTCATTCATATGTAAGGGCTAAAAAAGTGGATCTGATAGAGGTAGAGTATAGAATCATGGTTACCAGAGGCTGGAAAGGAAAGCAGAGAGGGGAAATAAAGAGAAGATGGTTAAGGGGTACAAATATACAATTATGAGGAATAACTTCTGGTACTTGATAGTACAGTAGAGAGATTATAGTTAACTATAATTATTACATATTTCAAAATAGAAGAATTATAATGGTCCCAACCCAAAGAAAAGATAACTATTTGAGGTGATAGATATCCCAAATACCCTGATTTGCTCATTACACATTGTGTACAGGTATCAGAATATCACATGGTCCCTAAAATTACATGTACAACTATTCAACTATTGTTATAGCAGCAGGTAGTTAGGCAGACATGAGAAGGGCAGGACAAGGTGCCCCCTCACTTCCCCCTGCACCAGGAATGTCAGGTGACCATTAGGTGATGGTCAGGTGGTGGCTAAACCAATAATAATTGGTTGCAGCCAGTGTCTCCCAATAGATAGAAAACACCTGAAACTGGTGAGCAGCAGCTTCCTGATAAGATCTCAGGAGGTGGGCGAGCGGGCTCAAGCATGCACACTCAGGGGCAAAATGGCAGAGTTTAACTGGTATATGACCTTCTAGGACACCCAACTGGTAAGGGAAGAGAGCCTCGAGTGAGCATGTGCACAACTCCAATAAACACACTGTGCATGTGGCCCCTCCCAAGTGCTAGCAGGCCACTGCACATGTGGACAGCCCACCCCAAGGGAAGAATCAGAAGAGATGTAACACAACCCAGAAAGCCTGCCAACATACAAACACCAAGTTGAAGGTCAAACTGCACACTTGATCTCTCAAGTCACCCACTTGGCCCTCTTCCAAGTGTACTGTATTTTCTTCATTCCTGCTGTAAAACTTTTTGATAAACTTTCACTCCTGCTGTATAACTTGCCTGGGTCTCTCCTTCTGCCTTATGCCCCTGGGTTGAATTCTTTTTTCTGAGGAGGCAAGAACTGAGGTTGCTGGCCAGGCGCAGTGGCTCACACCTGTAATCTCAGCACTTTGGGAAGCGGAGGTGGGTGGATCACGAGGTCAGGAGTTCAAGACTAGCCTGGCCAAGATGGTGAAACCCTGTCTCTACTAAAAATACAAAAATTAGCTGCACGTGGTGGCAGGCGCCTGTAATCCCAGCTACTCAGGAGGCTGAGGCAGGGAATTGCTTGAACCTAGGAGGTGGAGGTTGAAGTCAGCTGAGATAGCGCCACTGCACTCCAGCCTGGGCAACAGAGTGAGACTCCATCTCAAAAAAAAAAAGGAATTGAGGTTGCTGCAGATCTGTATGGATCTGCTGCTAACAGTATTATTTATCAATCAAAAAACAAAACATAGATGCCTAGCTCCTCTCTCAACAGCAATTGAATCTGAATCGCAGGGAATAGAGGCCAGGTGTTTGTGCCTTTTAAATCTCCCCAGGTGTTTCTTTTTTTTTTTTTTTTTTTTTTAGTTTTTTTTTTTTCTATTTTTAGTAGAGATGGGATTTCACCGTGTTAGCCAGGATGGTCTTAATCTCCTGACCTTATGATCTGCCCGCCTCGGCCTCCTAAAGTGCTGGGATTCCAGGCATGAGCCACTGCACCCGGCCCAGAGTTTTATTCTTTACAGGAGGTCAGTGCCCATCACGTTCCCTGTCTACAGACAAATAAAAAGCTGCTCTCTCCAGAGGGGCGGCAGCAGTCCTGATGGTCCAGTGAGACCCAGAAGGTTCCAGGAGACCTTCAATCCTGAGTCCCTTTCAGTCATCGTCTTCTGAGTCTTCTGTGGACTTGGATGCGCTCTCTGGCAAGTCGTCTCCCATCTGCTGGAAACCTTCCCGACTGTGAATCCCACATGTATTTGATGGTCACCTTGAATTCAGCCATCTCATACCCAAAAAGCTTCAGGACGTGAGCCTGCTCTGGGGTCAGCACATCGCCCTCCTTGCATACCTCGTAGTCAGACAGCAGAGTCACCACACCTCTCTTGAGGGCAGTGGGCAGGCCCAGCTGCCTGAGCTGTGGCTCCATGGAGTGGGGGAACTGCTCCAGGGGCCCTGGGTCCAGGCTCACAGTGAAAGCTGCTTTGTTACCAGCTATGGCGTAGTCCATTTCTGTGTATTCGTGAACCACTCATTCACCTCCTCCTTTGTGCGGTTGGTGAACAGGAGACCCACTTCACCCCTCAACCTTTTGCTGACCTGGTGCAGGTTGTCTTTGTATTCATCAGATGGGCTCTGACCCAAGGCCACCATCATCACCTCGTTTTTGCCAAAGAACATCCGGCTGTGCTTCCAGGCGTTCCGGATGTCCTTCAGCTTGCTGTTCCTCATGTTGGCCACAGAGAAGATGAAAAGGTACTTGTAGGTGTCCACACATTTTCGAAGCTCTTCTATCAGGTTTTGTTTCAATTCCAAGCCTTTGTTGGCAGTTTTGGTTAAGGCGACTTTCTTGTCGCACTTGGATTTGGGCATTGCACTGAATCCCCAAGTGTTTCTTATATAAAGTAAAGGCTGAAAACCGCAGATAACAATTTTACCTTATAGTATTACTTTAAATATTACTACTATCATCATGATCATGATTCTTGTACGTTTGTTTGCCAGTTTAATTTTATAAGAATTAATGGCAACAAGGGCATCATCCTCCAGGATGAGCCCTTTTTTATATTATGCTTTCCTGGTAGCTTGGTGATGTTGAGGCAGCTGCAGAACCAGAAGAGGAAAGGGTCAGGGCTTTCCTAGGCCAGTCTTTCCATGATAAAGAAATGGCACTTGTCGGTTAAATAAATTTCTTGAAAGATCTCTGCATAGTTTTTCATTCTCCCTTAATCTGACTGTGAGCTAAATTGCAATCTGAAATATTTAAGTTATATCACCAATCAAGTGGCTAATTGAGAAATCTCCTCCTTCTCCTTCTCCCTGCAAAGCTCAACCAGACTGTTATAAATGCAAAGTTAGTCCAGGCACAGTGGCTCACGCCTGTAATCCCAGCACTTTGGGAGGCCAAGGTGGATGAATCACTTGAGGACAGGAGTTCAAGACCAGACTCACCAACATGGTGAAACCCCCATCTCTACTAAAAATACAAAAATTAGCTAGGTGTGGTGGCAGGCGCCTGTAATCCCAGTTACTCGGGAGGCTGAGGCACAAGAATCCCTTGAACCTGGGAGGAGGAGGCTGCAGTGAGCTGAGATCACACCACTGTGCTCCAGCCTGGGCAACAGAGTGAGTCTCCATCTAAAAAGATAATAATTAAAATTAAAAATGAATAAATAAATGCAAATTTAAACCTCCTTTCCACATGCCCCTAAATATGTTTGCATTAGATCTGTATTGTTCTTAGCTAATTCTGGTATAGAAAATGACAGGGCCTTGTTCAGGCTTCTCAGAAGTCTGTGCCAGGAGGGGCCCTAACCCAGAGCTGGAGCTAGAGTTTCAGAAAGTATTTGTGACATGTTCTCTATATAAGCTATGGACTCTGGGCCATCGTGGTCCATCAGCTCCCTAGAAAGAGAGAGTGGGCCACCTAACCCTATGAGGGGCACTCTGAGTACAGCAAGGGCCCCAGAGAGGAGACAGGCCAGTCCTGGGGCTAAGGGAAGCTGCCCCAGGGGGCAAGAGTCATTTTTTGGAAAAATAAAATCCCAAACTTCTGACTGAGTTATACTCCAGTACACAATTTTATATATATTCTAACCTCGAACCACTTCTCTTTCCAGACAAAGTGGATAGGCATGTGCATTGTTCAAAGCTCTGTTCACTGGGAAGATTTTCTCTTACCCCTGTCTTTTTCAAGGTCAGGCCTGAGTGACACTAAGTGCAGCTGTCATCAACGTTCAACTTGCACACGAGTACCAAGCCAACCGATCCATAAAGCAAGCTTGGGCTTTTTGATCCTCCTTTAGCTGTTGGTTAAGAATTGCCCATATAGCCATGGGTGTTAGAAAAGGGATGGGTGCCAGTGTAACAGTGGTGGGTGCCAGGAGTCTGAGCTCTCTGCTGTGTAGCCTGCTGTGCCCTCTTCCTGCTTTGCTCAGTTCCAAGTGTATACCATTTCTATTGTATAATGAATTTTGCTGGACCCATCTGACCTTATGACTGACGGATATGACAGGACCCAGTTCAAGAAGAGGAGTTCTGACCAGGTGCAGTAACTCACACCTGTAATCCCACACTGTGGGAAGCCAAGGCAGGAGGATCCCTTGAGCCCAGGAGCTAGAGACCAGCCTAGGCAACATAGTGAGACTCGTCTCTAAAAAAAAAATAATAAATTAGCCAGGCATGGTTGTGTGTGCCTATAGTCCCAGCTAGGCTGAGGTGGGAGGATCGTTTTAGCCCAGGAGGTCAAGGCTGCAGTGAGTGGTGACTGTGCCACTGCGCTTCAGCCTGGATGACAGAGTGAGACCCCCATCTCAGAAAAAAAAAAAAAAAAAAAGCAGTTCTGATGTGTCACATGGGCAGGCATTCTGCTTCTATCATAGTTTCTAGCCCAGTACCATGTCTGGAGTTATTTTTTTTAAAGGCACAGGTTTCATCAGCATATTGCATGGTTTTGATCCACGCTGGAAAGTGAGAATGGTAAAACTGGGTTAATTTACCTCATGGGAGTCATCATAAGGATCAGAGTAGATAAGGCTGGTGAAAGTATTATACCATCACAACATTATTGTTGCAGAAAAGATTGTTACTTTGGATGTTGCTTGGAAATATATTCGTGGTGAGCAGACTTAATCTTTTTTATTCTAGCCTTTTGATGACTATGGTATTACTTATAAAAGGATTTTATCTCAAGCAAAACAAAAAAGCAATGTTTAACAATAGCTCTAGTTAAAGATATGGCTTAGAATCTAGGCGGGGCGTGATGGCTCACGCCTGTAATCCCAGCACTTTGGGAGGCTGAGGCAGGCAGATCACGAGTTCAGGAGTTTGAGACCAGCCTGACCAACATGGTGAAACACCGTCTCTACTAAAAATAAAAAATTGCCAGGCATGGTAGCACACGCCTGTAATCCCAGCTACTCAGGAGGCTGAAGCAGGAGAATCGCTTGAACCCAGGTGGCAGAGGTTGCAGTGAGCCAAGATCGCACCACTGCACTACAGCCTGGGCAACAGAATGAGACTCCGTCTCAAAAACAAAACAAAACTAACTTCCTTCCTTCCTTCCTTCCTTCCTTCCTTCCTTCCCTCCCTCCCTGCCTCCCTCCTTCCTTCCTTCCTTCCTTTCTTTCTTCTTCTCTTTTCTTCCCTCTGTGGCCCAGGCTGGAATCTAGTCGGCTCGCTGCAGACTCCCTGCCTCCAGCTCCCGTGATTCTCCTGCCCCGGCCTGCTGGCTGCCTGGGATTGCCGGCACGCACCACCACCGCTGCCTGCTTTTTCTCCTTTGGCTGGAGGCGCGGTTTCGCCATGTTGGCCAGGCTGCTCTCCAGCTCTGCCCGCCTCGGCCTCCCGAGGTGCTGGGACTGCAGACGGAGTCTCACTCGCTCGGTGCTCGGTGTTGCCCGGGCTGGAGTGCGGTGGCGTGGTCTTGGCTCCCTGCAGCCTCCGCCTCCCAGCCGCCTGCCTTGGCCTCCCAGGGTGCTGGGATTGCAGCCCCTGCCCGGCCGCCGCCCTGTCTGGGAGGTGGGGAGCGTCTCTGCCCGGCCGCCCCGTCTGGGAAGTGAGGAGCGCCTCTGCCCGGCCACCCATCGTCTGGGAAGTGAGGAGCGCCTCTGCCCGGCCACTCATCGTCTGGGAAGTGAGGAGCGCCTCTGCCCAGCTGCCCCGTCTGGGAAGAAGTGAGGAGCGCCTCTGCCCGGCCGCCCCGTCTGGGAAGTGAGGAGCGCCTCTGCCCGGCCGCCCCGTCTGGGAAGAAGTGAGGAGTGCCTCTGCCCGGCCACCCTGTCTGGGAAGTGAGGAGCGCCTTTGCCTGGCCGCCCCGTCTGGGAAGTGAGGAGCGCCTCTGCCCGGCCACCCATCCTCTGGGAAGTGAGGAGCGCCTCTGCAAGGCCACCCATCGTCTGGGAAGTGAGCAGCTCCTCTGCCCGGCCGCCCATCGTCTGGGAAGTGAGGAGCGCCTCTGCCCGGCCACCCATCCTCTGGAAAGTGAGGAGCGCCTCTGCCCGGCCACCCATCCTCTGGGAAGTGAGGAGCGCCTTTGCCCGGCCGCCCATCGTCTGGGAAGTGAGGAGCGCCTCTGCCCGGCCACCCATCCTCTGGGAAGTAAGGAGCGCCTCTGCCCGGCCGCCCCATCTGGGAAGAAGTGAGGAGCGCCTCTGCCCGGCCGCCCCATCTGGGAAGTGGGGAGCACCTCTGCCCGGCCGCCCCGTCTGGGAAGTGAGGAGCGCCTCTGCCCAGCCGCCCCGTCTGGGAAGAAGTGAGGAGCGCCTCTGCCCGGCCACCCATCGTCTGGGAAGTGAGGAGCGCCTCTGCCCGGCCGCCCTGTCTGGGAAGAAGTGAGGAGCGCCTCTGCCCGGCCGCCCCATCTGGGAAGAAGTGAGGAGCGCCTCTGCCCGGCCGCCCCGTCTGGGAAGAAGTGAGGAGCGCCTCTGCCCGGCCACCCCATCTGGGATGTGGGGAGCGCCTCTGCCTGGTCGCCCCGTCTGGGAGGTCTACCACGGAGGCCAGAAGCAATGTGGGGGCTGGACGTGGTGGCTCGCGCCTGTGGTCCCAACACTCTGGGAGGCCGAGGGGGGTTGATCACTTCAGGCTAGGAGTTCGAGACCAGCCTGGCCAACATGGCGAAACATATGAAAAATACAACAGACAAACCAACCAACCAACCCAGTGACAACAAAACAGGTCTACCCTGGAGTCATACTCTAATTTTTTCTATTTTCCTCCCTTTCTGATCCTTTATCCCACTTTCTTTTTCTTCCTCTTCCTTCTCCTTCTTTGTCAAATAGAGGATTGTGTTATTATCATTGATCCATACAAAGTCCCTCTCTCATTTATTTTCTTTAATTCCCACTCCCCATTTCTATTCCCCGTCTTCCCATGTGCAACCTTCCTAATATGTTTGATACGCATCTTTTTGTTTGTATGTATTTTTAGAAAATGTTTATTGTTTTGTGTGCAAAAAAAATTAATAAAAAAAAAAGAGATCTAAAAAAAGAAAAACAAAACAAAACAAAACAAAACAAAACAAAACAAAACAAAAGAATCTATCTGCCTGGCCAGCCTGTAAGCAATCTATGTGGCAGGGTTTCTCGTGTGTTTTTATGTCTTTGGTGGTGATGATGGTGGAGACAGCTGATTTTTAGTAGTTGCCCAAGGAGACATACTGATATAAACCCTGCATCTTCCAGCCCCACCCAACAGAAGTTGAGCACCCCCTCTTATCTTAAATAAATGGGTCACACCCAGGCTTTAGAAAATAGTTTTTTGTTTTTCGTTGTTTTTTTTTTTTCTAATACACCTTTAATTGTATTAGCTGCGTTGGTATCTGTTAAAGAAATGCTCCCTATTAGGGCTTGATGGCAGATTGAGAAAGAGTGTGTAAGATGGGTCAAATCTCCAAGCCAGCTGTGTAAGGTGGGGAGCAGAGAGAAGATAATCCACTTAATAATGATATTGGAGCTTGCTTTAAAAAGACACATTCAGTGTTTTAGCATCTATATCATCAACTGCATTTTATAATTCAATTATTTAATACCTCTGTCCAAATTATCAGCAGTCCAGGAAGTCTCTCACCACTTCCACCAGCAGGTTAAGGGCCTTATCAGCATCCCCAGTATAGGAGTCAGATGATAATTCTCAACTGAGCACAACGATGTTGGGCCCCACTCTGAGTCTCCTGACTCACAGGCCCAGTTCCAGGGCTGTCATTCACTCAGCCTCACAATCCCCAGCTCTACTCTTTAAGTTTCCAGCCTAGCGGGGAGTTCCCCTCCAGGAGAAAGGAGTGGCAGAGTGGGTTTTCAAAATCCAAGACCTGAGCGGTGACTGGCCCAGGGCCTATCTCTAGTCTTTGGCCATAGAGTGGCTGGGCTCCCATTCTTCCTCCAAATTAGGCTACCTACCAGTGTTGCTGGAAGAAGGCATCTGCTAGGCACATTAGATGCTGTGCCTGGCCTAGTGCCTTTGTGTCCTAAAGGCAGAGCCAAACCATCCCAGGGGTCCAGCTCTCAAGGTGTGCAATCAGATGACCAGATGTGGCAGAAAACCAAAGGGTGCAGTAGCTGGGCATGTGCCTGGGTGGATTTACATGGGGTGGAGCTAAGGCCTGGGTCCAGTCCTTCTGGGTTGGCTTTAATGCAGCACTTTCAGAATGGAGCGTGCTGTTCAGAAAACAATATTTGTCAGAAGAATTTTCTTTCTTTTTCCTTCCTTCCCCCTTCCCTTCCCTCCCCTTCCCTTTTTCTTTCTTCCTTCCTTCCCTTCCCTTTTTCTTTCTTCCTTCCTTTCTCTTTTCTTTCTTTCTCTCTCTCTTTCCTTTCCTTCCTTCCTTCCTTCCCCTCTTCCTTCCTTCCCCTTTTCCTTCCTTCCTTCCTTCCCCTCCTTCCTTCCTCCCCTTCTTCTTTCCTTTCTTCCTTCCCTCTCTTTCTTTCCATTTCTTAATAATAAGTGATGAGGCCGGGCACAGTGGCTCATGCTTATAATCCCAGCACTTTGGGAGGCTGAGGCAGGCTGATCATGAGGTCAGGAGCTCGAGACCAGCCTGGCCAACACAGTGAAACCCTGTCTCTACTAAAAATATAAAAATTAGCTGGGCATGGTGGCGGCCGCCTGTAATCCCAGCTACTCAGGAGGCTTAGGCAGGGAATCTCTTGAACCTGGGAGGTGGAAGTTGCAGTGAGCCGAGATTGCGCCACTGCATTCCAGCCTGAGCGACAGAGCTAGACACCGTCTCAAAATAAATAAATTAATAAATATTTAAAAAAAGTGATGAATATTGGACATAGTGGCTCATGCCTGTAATCCCAACACTTTGGGATTACACCGGTAATCCCAGCACTTTGAGCCAATGCAGGTAGATCACCTGAGGTCAGGAGTTCAAGGCCAGCCTGGCCAACATAGTGAAACCCCATCTCTACTAAAAATACAAAAATTAGCCTGTAATCCCAGCTATTCGGAAGGCTGAGACAGCAGGATTGCTTGAACCCGGGAGGTGGAGGTTGCAGTGAGCCAAGATCGTGACCACTGTACTTCAGCCTGGGCGACAGAGTGAGACTCCATCTCAAAAATATAATAAAAATAAAAATAATAAGTGATGAAACTTTTGGAAGTTTGGTGACTGGGGCCCAGCGTCTTTATCTCAGAGCTTATATTCATGTGTGACCAGTTAGTTAAATTGTTCAGAAATGCAAAACAGTAATCAAAGGGCCCCATCCTGAGTCTTCCACGGAGGTTAACTCTGGTCTGTGACCCAGACTTCTTCCCTTTTCCCTCAGAATCAGCCACCTTCTTGCCCCATAAAAACAGGGAAGGGTTATCATCCCTCCCTCCCCTCTCACATGACCTCGCAAGGCTTCAGTAACAGTGTCTTGCCATGAGCCCACGTGTCACAGCACTAGCAGAGCCAGCCTCACTTAACTGCCCTTCGTTGCCAACATTAACTGCTGGGCTTCCTGGGTGCTTCAAACCAGAAGACTTCCTGGGGGCTTAACATCAGAAGCATCTCAACACGCAGCACCAGGGCCACAGGCTGTGGCTAGAACTCTTTGAGGTTGTGCCCTGTGGTCATTTTGCCAGTTATGAGTGAACCTCAAACAATCGAGAACTGGGGCTCTGTTCCAATAACCTCCCCGGTAACTCGCATGTTTCTCTTAACCTCATGAGTCTGCAGAAGCAGACTGGCAAGTGTTCAAGAACAGGCCATCTCATGAGGTTTCCTGTACTTCCTGCCACTGCTGTCGCTGCTGCCAGGGGCACACGTCCCCCAGAAAAGCCTTTCTCATGATAGGTTAGCATTTCTGCTGCCAGTTGTGGCAGAGGCCAGATGTAAAGGGCATGAAAAGACAAAATAATGAAGAGGAAATATACCCTCCACTTTCTTGTTTTAGAGCTTTTTTTCCCTTTGCTTTGTGGATTCTTTTTTTTTTTTTTGGAGGAAAGGGAATAGAAGAAAGGGGTGATGGTTTGAAAAATTAACATGTAAGCCCATGTAAAATTTGCAAAGAGGATTCACAGTGGGTTGGAAGAGGTCGTGTCATTGTGGAATTAGCCACAGGAGTGGGCAGCCCTTTCAGTCATACACTAAAATGGCAGAAGTTTGCACCAGTCAAAACCAACATCCCAGTTCTTGCCCTGCATTCACCTGAGAAGCTTATCATGTTCAATAATGTATCCCAGTGCCCAGAAAAGTGCTTGGTACCAAACTGACACTCAAGAGATTATAAATATCTCTTGATGATTGAATAAATGAATAGAGGTGATTTTGGCTGACATTAACATTAGATTTAGAGAAAAATAGTTATTTTATAGCAAAACAGATATAAATTACTTTATTGCCATAGAATAATCTCTGTCCCCTTTCTTTGTTCACTATCTTTATTAATCCATAAGTGAATCTCCCCTGCCCCATCCCCAGTCGTATACCCATACGAAGTGCTTACCTTTTATTTTTCTGTATTCACCGATGGCATATTTTTTTAAAAAAAGATGGCAGCTTGCACAAGGAGCAGGATGGTCAACGTTACATGACAAGGTCCCTGGCCTGTGTATCTTCTCCTCAAAGCCTCAAATGCTTATGCAGCCCAAGGATACAGGGAACCAGAAAGCTGTGGTCAGCCTGAAGTGACTTTGCCACATCTGAAATGACCCATGAGCTAAGGGCCTATGGAGACTACAACAGTTGTGAGACTCCCACAGCAGTTCCAGGTAACTTTTAAAGTTATCTCATCCAACTGCTCAGCCTCCCAAAATGCTGGGATTACACGCGTGAGCCACCACACCTGGCCACATCTGTATTCTTTATGCTGTATGAAGGTAGCATCATTCTCAGTCCTGCCATGTTGTTACTACTGGTGTTCCTTGTATTGAGCTTTCCCCTAAATGTGCCCGTTGGGCTTCTATGCTTGAGTTCATGGATAGCCAGGACTTGCCATGTCTGCTGCACCCAGCAAATCTGCAAAAGCATGCCCTCCCACAGCCACGTTGCAGTCACCAGACATTGTCCACCAAGTCTCTGGGAAATCCATAAGAATGCATTTACATTCTTTTTTTTTTTTGAGATGGAGTTTTGCTCTTGTTGCTCAGGCTGGAGTGCAATGGTGTGATCTCAGCTCATGGCAACCTCTGCCTCCCAGGTTCAAGTGATTCTTCTGCCTCAGCCTCCCAAATAGCTGGGATTACGGCACATGCCACCACGCCCAGCTAATTTTGTATTTTTGGTAGAGACAGGGTTTCTCCATGTTGGTCAGGCTGGTCTTGAACTCCCAACCTCAGGTGATCTGCCCGCCTCAGCCTCCCAAAATGCTGGGATTACAAGCGTGAGCCACTGCGCCTGGCCACGTTTGCATTCTTATATGGAAATTGACTGTTTATTTTGTTACTTAAACTCTAGTATCACTACTGAACTCTTATGTCTGCCCTCTTGTTGGCCATTTTCTGTGTTCTCTCTTTGCTACTGTTAACAGTCTTCATAGAATCTGATTTTGTCCTTTTATCTTGGGATGTGTTCTCATACTTTAAATTCTAGATTTTGAGCAGGGCAGGATATATACAAGACAAGCTTAAAACATCTTGTAGCGCCAGAAAGTAAGAAAGTGCTCAAAAACAAAAACAAACAAAAAAAACAAATAAACAAAACAAACACACACTGATGGGGCTATGTCAAAGAGACACAGGAGGAAACTGAAAGTGCTCCCAATGTCCAAAGCTGGAACAATTTGAGCAAAAAAATAAAGTAGTATTGAAAGTAGAAAACCTGCTTATTCATATAAACTGGCCGGGTGCAGTGGTTCATGCCTGTAGTCCCAACACTTTGGGAGGATGAGGTAGGTGAAACACTGGAGGCCACAAGTTCAAGACCAGCCTGGCCAACATGGTGAAACCCTGTCTTTATTAAAAATACAAAAATTAGCCAGGTATGGTGGCACGCACCTGTAATCTTAGCTACTCGGGAGGCTGAGGCACAAGAATCACTTAAACCCAGGAGGCAGAGGTTGCAGTGAGCTGAGATGGCACCACTGCACTCCAGCCTGGGTGACAGAGTGAGACTCTGTCCCCCTCAAAAAAAGAAAAAAGAAAAAGAAAAAGGAAAAAGAAAGTAGAAAATCTGCTTATTCGTATAAATGAATATCCTTTCTGTCGCCTTCTTCCTCATCCTTGTTGGATTTACTCTGCCTTTGGCCGGAATTTTATCCTCTCTCATTGTTCATTATACAATGAATACCAAATTCCTGTGGGGTTTTTGTTTGGGGTTTTGTCTATTTTTTGTTTTTATTGCATTTTCTTAGGCATCTTCCCTCTTTTCACATTCTGAGATGGGCTTTGAAGGCTGATAGCGATAAGGGATAGGGAGAAAAGGTAAAACAGGCAAGAAGTATGTGAAATGCCTAGATGGAGTTTGACATGTAGATAGCGTGGCCAGGTAAGGCCCCACTGAGGGGAGCACTTTAAGTAAAGTGCAGGAGGAAGGGATGAAGCGAGGCATGTGGTTATCTAGCAACAAGCATGACGGACAAAAGAGCAAGCACAAAGGTCCTGAACCAGGAGCAAGCCTGGCATGATCTAGAAATAGCAAAATGTGGCTTGAGCCAAGTGACCGAGGAGGAAATCAGCAGGAGATTAAATCAGGGAGGTCATAGGAGGAGGAGCAGGTCATGTAGAACATGATATGTTTTTGTGTTACTATGCTGGGGAGTGAGGAGATACTATTAGAAATTGTGTATGTGAATGTGTTTGTGAGGCTTGTACCTGGAATGATGCAGGAAAAGTGGATCCGGGCTAAATTTGCCAGACTAAGAGTTATGGACTCTTCCTTTTAAGCAGAGAGCAAGGTCATTAAGAAGAAGACAGAATGCATGTATGCAACAGTTTCCAGGCTATAGTTTAGTTCTGTGCATACTGTGAGAATGTGTTGAATGTTTGTTGATTGGTTTATTGATAATTTCTAAAGTTTGCAGGTAGAGAAATAGATCGAGAAAATGGTCATGAGTAACTGGAAAAGTAGAGCCAGGTCTTTTGACTGATAGCTCTGTGGCATCTCTAGGCACCACTTTCTTTAGAAATTTGGCTCTGATGAAAATTAATACCAGACTACTTAACTTGGAGCTAGCATCAAAATTATCCAGAAGAGAGATTTAAAATGCACATACCTCAGCCTATTCTTAGGAACTCCATGTAAGTAGGCTGAGGGAAGGGCCCAGGTACACATATTTTGAGAAAGCTCCCAGGTAATTCTGATGTGCACCCCTGGTCAAGGAACCAATCGCAAACCTCTAAATCCATGGAATCGTTGTTTAATTTTAATGTCTATAAGACCCAAGTTAGTGGAGTATGTGAGAATCCCTACACCAGCTACTTATGAGCAATGGAAACAAATAAATCAATGAAATACAAACAGGAATGTCACTTGGCTGCCTTTAAATAAGTTTCTTCTCCTTAGAGTGAACATCACCTTTAAGAAATTTGCATCATTGGTAGACAAATAGAAGGTTCCACATCCCTGATCCAAGAGGATATGACTAAGAAAAGCAATAGAGTAAATAAGATTGTAGAAGGTGATATGGTTTGAATGTGTACCTTCCAAGTTCATGTCTGCAGTGTTGAGAGATGGGATTTTGGGGAGGTGATTGGTTTATGAGTGTTCCAACCTCACAAACTGATTAATTCCACTCATGGGTTAATGGATTAACGGGTTGTGGAGGGGGTGGGTTAGTTATCACCAGAGCGGATCTGTTGTAAAAGCCAGTTTGGACATCTCTCATGAGCCTCCTCACCATGCAATGCCCTGAGCCACCTCAGGATCCCACAGAGAGTGCCCAGCAGCAAGAAGTCCCTCACCAGATGCAGCCCCTATACCCTGGACTTCCCAGCCTCCAGAACTGTAAGAAATACCTATATTTTCTTTATAAATTATCCAGTCTCAGTTATTCTGCTATAGCAACAGGAAATAGACTAAGACAGAAGGTATTCTAAACATAGTAGCTTGGAACTC
The DNA here is from genome assembly GCF_028878055.3 of Symphalangus syndactylus. Classification (NCBI taxonomy): domain Eukaryota; kingdom Metazoa; phylum Chordata; class Mammalia; order Primates; family Hylobatidae; genus Symphalangus; species Symphalangus syndactylus. Next base: position 40,495,887 of record NC_072434.2, on the reverse strand, counting down.
AGACTCCAGTGTCAGACAGTTCTGAGCTCACTCTAGTTCTCTGTCATATATCAGCTTTGTGAAATGGAATAACTACCCTCAGCTTCATCATCTGTAAACTGGGGATCATAAAGCTACCTATCCCTTCGTATTTTGCAGGGAATAAAAGAGAACAATCATGTAAAATACTTAGCTCACAGTGCCTACGTGATAATAGGTGTTTAATAAATGTTAGCTCTTATCATTTTTTTCATACTGAGATACCTCCTAAAACTGAGTCTTATAATGTTAATCGATAGATTTTTTCTTTCTTATCAATATGTGATTTGCTTACAATTGGTGCTATCTTAAAGTTGATGAAAAAGGTATTAATGACTACTAGTGTACAGCATAGTCAGTGACTTTAGTAAACATAAATTTACAAATAGGATTATGAGTTAATTCACAATGTTTTGTTTAAATAATTTGAATAGGCCCAGAAGATATCTGCTTATATTAGCAATTATATCAATTATTGAGTATCTACTCAATAAAAATAAATACTTCTTTCAAATATATTCCAAAAAGTCACCTTTATATTAATTCAGTGGACCTTCCAAATAATGCAAATTGATGCCATTGTTAACATCTATAAAATGATTTTTTTTTTAGGCAGATGATAGCAGCCTACCATTATCTGAATCTATTGAAATGGCATAATAGACTTTGGTTGCAACAAGAGCGATTACAGTCAGAGAGAAAGTAGAACTAGAAAGTGTAGACAGAACTACTCTGGTATGTCTTGGTTGCCTCCTGCTCTGAGCTGACCTGACACTAATTAAGCATCACTGGGGGCTGGTTGCAGTGGCTCATGCCTGTAATCCCGGAACTTTGGGAGGCTAAGGTGAGAGGATCACTTCAAGTCAGGAGTTCAAGACCAGCCTGGGCAACAAAGCGAGACCCTGTCCCTGCCAAAAAAAAAAAAAAAAATAGACCAGGTGCAGTGGCTCACACCTGTAATCCCAACATTTTGGGAGGCCAATGCAGGCAGATCACTTGACGTCAGGAGTTGGGGACTAGCCTGGCCAACATGGCAAAACCTGTCTCTACTAAAAATATAAAAATTAGCCAGGCATAGTGGTGTGCCTGTAGTCTCATCTGCTCAGGAGGCTGAGGCAGGAGAATTCCTTGAGCCTGGGAGGCGCACGTTGCAGTGAGCCGAGATCGCGCCACTGCGCTGCAGCTTGGGTGACGGGGCAAGACTCCGTCTCAAAAAAAAAAAAAAAAAGCCGGGTGTGGTGGTGCACTCCTGTATTCCCAGTGACTCAGCAGGCCAAGTTGGGAGGATTGCCTGAGCCCAAGATTTCTAGGCTACAGTGAGCTACAATCACCTCACTGCAGTCCAGCCTGCGCAAAAGAGAGAGACCCTATCTTTAAAAAAAAAAAAAAAAAAAAAAGCAAGAATCGCTGGGGACTCTTTATTGTGTCTGCTTTGAGGGTGCTGCTAAGAGTATATCCACTGCATTGCTCAGTGTCCCTTTTAATGAGGACCCTTTGGAAAAAGTTTCCCCTAGTTTTAGTTTCAGTGTTCGTTATTTAACGAGTATTTACAGAGCATCCCACTATTTGCCAGACAGTGTTCTGGAAGGTACAGTCTTTGTGCTTATGGGCCTCACATAATGGGAGAAATACATAATGAGCAAATGATTAAATAAGTGAATAAAAGTTATGTGGTGATTAACTGTTATGAAAAAAATTAAAGAAGGTGAAGCAAGACAAGGGGGGAGAAAAGGGAAGGGAGGCTTCTGAGACTGGAAAGTCAGAAACTTCTTTGAAGATGGGACTTTCAGCTGAGACCTGAATGGCAAATTCTACATGTGAAGATGTGGGGAACAAGCATTTCAGGAAGAGACAAAACATGGTGTAAAGGCCTCAAGTCAGGCATGAGTTTGGCATGTTCAAGGAACAAAAAGGAGATGAGGGGTGAGAAACGTGATGGAGAAGCAGGGAGGTGCTGGCTGACAAGGCTTCAGGGGCCAGCAAGGACCTGCAGGAATCAGAGGTGCAGTGGGAAGCTGCTAGAACTTGGAAACACATCTGAGTTACTCTGAATAAACAGTGTCATGTTTGTTTTATGATTCTTGTGACCTGTATATCTTAATCCATTTCCTTTTCTCATTCCCTGCTCAAAAGCTTAGGGCTAGATTTATGACCCAAATTTGTTAAATACCTAGGATCCAATCCTGCATGCTATGGACTGAATGTTTGTGCCCCCCAAATTCATATGTTGAAACTTTATCCCCAATGTGGTGATATTTGGAGGTGAAATAGGATTCATGCCTGTATAAGAAGAGACATGAGGGAGCTTGCTCTGCCTCTCTGCTCTCTGCCACATGAGGCTACAAGAAGAAGACAGCCATCTGCGCACCAGGAAGCAGGCTCTCACTGGACACCAGATCTCCCAGCACCTTGATCTCAGTGCCTCCAAAACCGTGATAAATAATGTCTGTTGTTCAAGCCATCCGGTCTATGGTACATTTGTCACAACGGCCCAGACTAAGAGTGCATTTTGTATTTGCTTCATTCCTGGTACCACCGTGTGCCTAGCACTGTGTTTCCTTTTCCTTTCTCTTTAACACTTCTTATTTTACCTAATTCTGGCTTATGTTATCTTTTGAATAAGTCACTTCAAATCTTTTTTTGGATGAAGGTGTATGTACGTACATACATGTATACATAAACAATGGTGAAAGAACGTAGGTACTGATGCCTCTTTCATGGGGTCTTCAGGATTGGACAGATTTTTATCTATCCACTGGAATGATTTCAGCTCAGATGAACTCAAAGCATCTATGACTGTCTGCATCTTTTGTTTTAGCATGTAGCTATGGTTTTAGAAGGGATCACAGTTGATACTCATTTGAAGTAGTTATGTTCTATAAAGTTTCTGTAAGCCCTGAATTTATGAATACCAAACCATTTTTTTTTCTTTTGAGACAGAGTTGCCCAGGCTGGAGTGCAGCGGCGCGATCTCTGCTCACTGCTACCTCCGATTCCCGGGTTCAAGCAATTCTTCTGCCTCAGCCTCCCGAGTAGCGAGTAGCTGGGATTACAGGCATCCACCACCACGCCCGGCTAATTTTTTTGTATTTTTAGTAAAGACAGGGTTTCACCATGTTGGCCAGGCTGGTCTCGAACTCCTGACCTCAGGTGATCTATCCGCCTCGGCCTCCCAGAGTGCTGGGATTACAGGTATGAGCCACTGCACCAGGCCAGCCAAACCATTTTTCCCAGGGGAAATATGGTGTTACCGCAAGCCGCTGGCTACATTTTTATTAACCAATCAATAGATACCTTTGTTTTATGTGTGTTTCTGTTTAAAGACACCTTATTTAATATATACTGTTGATTCATTAACATTGAACTCATGTCCAACAGCACTATAACTCGTGCCTGAACCAAGCTTAGCTAACACATGTATTTTCTCCATAAGGCATTTAGTCTTGTTGCACTTAGCAACACCAGACAGCAATTTAGCCCTATGCTTGGGGACCATTTTAACAGCACAATCAGCAAAAGAAAGTGCAAAAATATGAAAAATGTAGCACTAAATAGACTGCAAAAATGACACTTGATTATAGTATGAGAGCTGGAACAAGAAGGCACAGCGTCACCTGTTTCATCTTAGCTTGAAACATGTATGTCCAGCTACTCAAATATTTCTACCCTCTTCACAGGCATCTGAATGATTAGGGAAGTGTCTTGAGCATAGATTTGGGGGCTACAAATAAATTTTAGTGAGTAAAATTTGCAAACACAGAATCTGTGAAAAATAGGAATTTACTACATTTTAAAAAAATCTTTTACCTTTAAAGTAGACCAGGGTAATCCCAGTATTGGGATGTATGTCAGCAAGTCTGGGAGCTCTTTATCCATTTGCTGAATGTAGGGGGCCTTCAAGTGGGGTAATCCTGGAGGCATATTTATTCCAATGTGAAAAATGCAATCCATAGTTCAAGTTTATATATACCAAGAAGCTGAGTGGTTCAGTCCTTGTACTACTGGTACATGGAGATTGTTTTTATGACTTGAAAGAAAGAGTCCATGTTATTGGGAACATTAGGCAAATGAATTAGGAGGCTTATTTTTCAGCAGTTTTCCCTAAGGCAGTTAAGGAACCAGAAGGTATAATCAAAGTGGTCAGTTGTATCAGAAATTTCTGGAAGCACTGTGGTTGAGAGGAGAGGCAAAACTTCCAGCCTCTTATCCAGAGGGGGCCCTCACTGTCCTCGGAATTTGGACCTCCCAAACAGCTGGCCTCTAAATGGCTGCCCAGATGGGACAGACCAGAGGAACAAGGAGCAAAACTGGGCTCTTCATAGTTTCCTCTTCTTCATTCCCTTTGGTCTGTTTGTAGCTTTCCACCACTCTCCTAGGTGTCACTCTTAGTTCTTCAATCATGCTTGGTGCCCCTTCCCCTTGATCCCCCTGGTTGTCAAATTCTGTCAGGCTCCACCTTGCATCTTTATTCACCTTCCCATGCTCACAGATACAAGCTTGGTCTATGCCTTCACTAATGCTCTCTAACTCTATTGCAAAACATGCCTGATCATTTTCTCTGCCTTTACCTCAACTTCCTCCAAGATAACTTCTTCCTCAAAGAACCCCTTCCTAAAAAACCTTCTGGGATTCCTGTGTATGATTTAAACTCAAACACCTCTGACTTCAAACTCCTCTACCTACATTCCTAGTTCTTTCCAAAGTAATCCCTTGCTTCTTCTAGTCCTACCTGTCACTGCTTTTCTACATGTGCTCATAAACTTTAGGGAACCTATTTTCCTTGCTGTTTTCAAAACATAACTAAATTTCCCAACTTCATGTCAGGAGTTATCCTGCACCTTCTACCAGATATATCTTCTTTCTATATCCATCATTTACAACTATTCCCAGGATTAATGACAGTTTCCCAGTTCCCCTGCCTGCCAAATAGATGCAGTTTTCTGCTCCCCAAACCTCCAAAGCACTTTACTTTTTCCTTACTAGAATTTTACATGTTTTGCTTTACTCTAATTATTTTTATCTATATCTTTCTTGCCATTAATCCCTACTATGAGAGCCATAAAGTTTCCTTACCCGTAATTCCTAATAAAGGCCTTGCACAGAATAGGTGCTCAATAAATATTTATGAAACCTGAAGGGCGTTTTAATTATCCCTTGGTAACTTGGCAATTTGGTAGCCACCTCTTTAGAAAAGGAAAGAGGAAGAGAAGAGGGAATGCCAGCAGAATTTTGGGCTGGGCGCCGTGGCTCACGCCTGTAATCCCAACACTTTGGGAGGCTGAGACGGGTGGATGGCTCAAGCCCAGGAGTTCAAGACCAGCCTGGGCAACATGGTAAAATCCCATCCCTACAAAAAAAAATACAAAAATCGGCAAAGCATGGTGGCTCACGCCTGTAATCCCAGCACTTTAGGAGGCCGAGGCGGGCGGATCACGAGGTCAGGAGATTGAGACCATCTTGGCCAACATGGTGAAACCCCATTCTACTAAAAATATAAAAATTATCTGAGTGTGGTGGTGTGTGCCTGTAATGCCAGCTACTCGGGAGGCTGAGGTAGGAGAATCGCTTGAACCTGGGGGGCGGAGGTTGCAGTGAGCTGAGATCACGCCACTGCACTCCAGCCTGGTGACAGGGTGACACTCTGTCTATACATATATATATATACACATACATACATACATACATACTTATAGCCTGTCTGTAGTCCCAGCTACGTACAGGGATGAGGCAGGAGGATTGCTTGAGCTGCGGAGGTCGAGGCTGCAGTGAGCCATGATCATGCCACTGTACTCCAGCCTGGGTGACAAAGTAAGACCCTGTCTTAAAAAAAGAAAGAAAATATAGATGTGGTAGGAAATTGTTTTCAGTTATCTGGAAAAAAGTTGCATGTCTCATTTTCTTTTAAAAAAAACAGAACTTCTCTAAATTCTTATTTTGGATACAGAATTGAAGAAGCAATAAAGGAACTGCTATTCCAGAATTAATTTTGATGAACAAGTAAGGGGGCATCAGGATTACAAAGATGAGGAAAACTTTAGGAAAAAATAACCATGACAGCCAAAACTCCCATGTGCCAAAAAGTAAATTGTGAGTTATGAACAACCAACTTCTGAAGCTGATTCAACAAAGTTAACTGAGAATGTATTTTGTACCAAGCACTGTTCAATAACTAGGAATACTGCAAAGTTCCTATCCTCATGGAACCTGCTGTTTATTGGGGGAGGGAGTAATAAAAAGCAAATATGCAAACAAATATACCACATAATTTCAGGTAGTGATAAGTGTTATTGAAAAATAAAGCAAACTCTTGGGAGTTTGATTCTAGGACTAATGTAGGCTATATACAAGATAAGCTTAAAACACAGTGCCAGGAAGTAAGAAAGTACTCAAAAGTGGAGAAACAAAACAGATAAACAAAACAACCCCACATTGATGGCAGTACGTCAAAGAGACACAGCAGCAAACTGAAAGAGCTCCCAGGGCCAAAGCTGGAACAATTTGAGGAGGAAAGTAAATAAAGTAGCATTGAATTATAACCCAAGTACAGAATAAATAACCATAAGTCCACACTGGCACACAAAAATGACTGAATAAATAAATAAATAATGGGAGAGAAGACAGAAACCTTCCAGACAGAGGAATTCCAAATAACACATGGAGATAATCCACTCTCAAGGAGATGGAGCTTAATTCCCCATCCTTTAAGTGTGAGCTGTGCAGGGTGACTTCCTCCAAAAAGGTACAGTATAAAAAGGGGTTGGAGGGGGAGTAACTTGAATAACTTTAGAGTAGAGAAACAGGACAAAGAATAGCTCAGGCAGATGATCAAGGTCAACATCAACAGTGATAAGTCATGTTGATAGTATGTACCCTTGATATGATATGATGAGAATGGCGCTTTCCCACATGATCTTCCTAACTAAAACATATAACTCCAATCTAACCATGAGAAAAACATCAGACAAATCCCAATACAGAGACAATCTATAAAATACCCAATTAGTACTCCTTAAAACTGTCAAGGTCATAAAACACAAGGAAAGTCTGAGAAACTGGCAGTTAAGAGGTGCTTAAGGAGATGGCAGTTACATATCATGTGGTACCCTGGATAGAATCCTGGAACAGAAAATGATACTAGGTTAAACCTAAGGAAATCTGGATAAAATGTAGACTTTCATTAGTAACAATGTATGAATATTTGTTCATTAATTATAACAAATGTATTATACCAAAATAAGATGTCAATAATTGGAAGAACCCAATGTGAGGCATATAGGAACTCTGTACTATTCTTTTTAATTTTTCTTTTTGTAAATCAAGAGCTATTCCTAAAAAATAAGTTTATTTTAAAAATAAATAAAGCAAGCTCGGGAGATAGTGGCAAGGATGGAAGGCTGCTATTTTGGTGGTCAGGGAAGATCTGTCTGAGGTAGAAACATTTGCACAGAGACCTAAATAAAATGAGGCCAAGCCATGAGTCTTTCTGGAGGAAGAGTATTGCAGGCAGAGAGATGAGCAGGTACTAAGGTGCTGCAGGGGGGTGTTGGCAGGGGGGTGCTGGCAGGGGGGTACCACTGCAGGGGGGTGCTGGCAGGGGGATGCTGCTGCAGGGAAGTGCTACTGCAGGAGGGTGCTGCTGCAGAGGGTTTTGCTATGCTTTTAGCATGTCAAAGGAGCAACAAACATGCCAGTGTGTATGGAGGAGGCTGAGTGATAGGAAATGGGGTCAGGGACGTACTAGGGCAGGATGCTGCTGTCTTTTAGGCCATGCAAATGTGAATTCTTTTGTGGGTGAGGCACAAGGCAGGATGGCATAGAGTGCACTCCAGAGCTAATCTGTGGAGGTCTTATCCTGACTCTTCCACATGGGAGCTGTAAGACCTTGGGACAGTCATATGCCCTCTCTGACAGGTGGATGTATAATAGCTGTAGGATGTAGATCATGCCACAGCTGGCCTCACAGGAGTGTTGTGAAGACTGACAATCTGTAAAGCACTAACATCCTTCGGCACATAATAAGTGCTGTATAAATAAGTATTTAGCTATTATTGTGTGGAAAGCCCCTGGCAAGGTTAAGCTGAAGAGTGCCAGTGGCTTAGATTACTCCTGTGAAGCCTCTCTCTATGCTCATTGGGGAGAACAGACTGGAAGGAGGCAAGAGCAGAGGTCAATGAGGAGGCCAGAGATCAGTGGTGGAGGCCAGAGTGGCAGTGGCTTCAATGTGGCAGGGATGGTCATGATGGGGCTTCTGGATGAATTCCAAAAGCAGATTTGCCATGATTTGCTAATGGACTGGATAAAGGGTGTAAGTGAAGGGGAGGAGTAAGCTTGTCTTCCAGAACTGAGCTTGAGTAACTGAGCAAATGGTGGTGCCAATTTATTGATATGGGGAGAACTGAGGGAAGATGATTTTGCTTGATTGGTTGGTTTGTTTTGTTTTCTTTTGTTTTTTTGTTTCAGTCTGGAGAAGGATTAAGACATATTAAGAGAGGAAAGTTCAAGTTAAATGAGAAGCTCTCAAAAGTTCAATTCTGACAATATATTACAAAGGATTCCAAAATGGGAGAAAAGAGGACGGCATCTGAAGATGCTTATGTAGTTATAGGCTTTGTTATTTAATGAGCTCAGATTATTCCTTTAAGGCAAAAAGAGATAAAGTGGCATGGAACTGTACCCACACATTGTACCAATATCAGTTTCCTGGGTTTGCTATTGTACTATAGCTAAGTAAGATGTAACCATTGGGGGAAACTGAGGGAGGGATACTCCAGACCTCTGAGTACTATCTTTCCAACTTCCTGAAAATCTATCATTCTTTCAAAACCAAAGTTTTTTTAATTACTCTTGTTAGGGAGAAGGAAATAACAGCAGATTATTTAGAGGTTTTTGCTGACAAAAAGAAAGTATAAATTGATATTGTGATGTTGTTGACAAACTAAGGCTTATGTGCCTAGGGTTAATGGAAGTGTAAAATTCCACAGAGGGAATGGGAGAAGAATGACTTCATTTTTCACAGGTCAATCCACATCTGAAGTGGTAAGTTCATCTCTGGGTGACTTCATCACTTTCAGGTTGACAAGCACACTGAATGACAACTGAACAAGACATTCAGAACTGGGCAATGCTGTCACATGAGAAGTCATTGAAGGAGCTGAAGAATTTAGCCAAGAAAATTGCAGACGCCCACAAGACATAACAACTGTCTTTAAACACTTGAGAAACTATCATTTGGGAATCAAATTTAGATGAATCTTTGACATCCCTTTAGGTGCACTTTCTTTTTACGAAATGCCAGACATATTTTTTAAAGAACATTTAGCTGCATTAAAACCTCTGATTTTAAAAACAACTGAAGTGGAATAAACCTGGAACTTCAAAATGTTCTCCCAACTGAAACCTAACTGTTATCCGTTTGGTTTGAAATTGAGTCACTAACTTTAAGCAGGATGCACCTTCTTACCACCACCTTCAACTATATCCTCCAGCAATGATCTCAAGAGCTATTAGGATAGATCTATGACTTGTACTTAGGGGTTAGACATCTGCCAGCCCTTGAGATGGGACCAAGAAAAAGTTTTAATTAAATATTTGCCTTGACTGACAACGAGGAGGGTATAGCACTTTTTCTATTTTTCATTTGTTCTATGGATTGAAAGGAAAATGGATTTAATACTGCAAAGTTAATATTACTTCTTCTTCATATACATTTTTATTATATACTGCAATGAAGGTTAGACAAAAATTTTAAAAGAAATGATTTGACACTTTGCTATAACAAGAAGCTATAAAAAGTATGATAATAAAACCAGTGAAAAATCTTGCAGACACTGATTTTCATATCCTGATTATAATGAAGGCCTTAACTGAGCAGTTGCACTGTTGTGTGCCTGTTCACCCTGCTGTTGAATTTTTCTTTTTCTTTTTCTTTTTTTGAGATGGAGTTTTGCTCTTGTCGCCCAGGCTGGAGTGCAATGGCATGATCTCAGCTCACTGCAACCCCTGCCTCCCGGGTTCAAGCTATTCTCCTGCCTCAGCCTCCCAAGTAGCTAGGATTACAGGTGCCCACCACCATGCCCAGCTAATTTTTTTTGTATTTTTAGTAGAGACACGGTTTCACCATGTTGGCCAGGCTGGCCTTGAACTCCCGACCTCAGGTGATCCACCCACCTTGGCCTCCCAAAGTGCTGGGATTACAGGCGTGAGCCACTGCGCCCGGCCTCTGCTGTTGAATTGATCTATTTATGACCCACAGAGAGCATGAGACTAATGTATTACTTTAGTAAAAAAAAAAAAAAATCAAAATGCTGAACGCTGTTATGAACCAGCAACAAAACAGAGATCATTATTCTTTCTTCAAACAAAACCAATCTCTTGCTACACCTGGAGTAGAGAGTGTGTGTGATCTGGTTGCTGGTTCTATGGAAAGATAAGCACAGGGAAAGATGGCTCAGTAATACAGTGAAGCCAGGAAGGAAGTTTGCACATCCAAGCATCATACTGAAGGAACTTTATATGCATTATTTCATGTAAGCCTCACTGCAACCCTATGAAAGGAGGTACCATTATTCTCATTTTACAGATGAGGAACTGGGGCTCAAGTAACTTGCCCAAAGGTACTCAACTAGAAAGTAGTAGAGGTGGGATTTTAAGCCACATCTGTCTCGAGTCCAAAGTCCATGTTTTTATCTACTATGTTCTGTGAAATGTTCACTGAATATTAAATTGTAGCACTTAGCCCATTCCCCCCCACCCCACTGTCTTTATCTGGACAATCAGAAGTTCAGAAAGTTGAGGATACTTGCCCAAAGCTGGTTTGCAGTAGAACTGAGGCTTGAACCAAGATCTCCTGACTCCCGGGTCAGGATATTTCTGTTGTGCCAGGGGACCATTCCATCTGAAAAGCTAAAAGCTGAGAGAGGGTATTTCTAAATTCTAGAAAATCACAAAGGATACAAAGTGAGTAAATTTAGAATCTTCCAAAACCCAGCAGTATAAAAATAACAGGACCAGGAACCATTCTGGAAGTTTGAGAGAGATGCATTTACGAGAGAGAAGTGTGATGGCGCACACATGGTAACGAGCCTACAGGACTCACCATCCGTAAGAAACTGCACAGGCTGAGAACAGAGATTCAATCAAAGTGTTAGGTTTTACTTTTATTTGTTTATTTAACACACTATATACCAAGCTCTGTGTTAGGTGGTTGTTACAGCCTGAATTGTGTCCCTCAAATATTCCTATGTTGAAGCTCTAACACCCATATTCTCTCAATGTAACTGTATTTGGAGACAGGGCATTAAGTTAAAATGTGGCCATCAGGGTGGGCCTAATCCAGTTTGGCCAGTGTCCTTAAAAGAAGAGATATGTGCACATGTACCCTAAAACTTTAAGTATAATAATAATGTAATTTTAAAAAAGAAGAGATAAGGGCACACAAAGATACACTAAGGGTGCACAGAGGAAAGACCATATGAAGACAGTGAGAAGATGGCCATCCGAAACTCAAGGAAACAGGCCTCAGAAGAAACTAACCCAGGATGGGCACAGCAGCTCACACCTGTAATCTCAGGACTTTGGGAGGCCAAGGCAGGTGGATCACATAAAATTAGCCAGGTATGGTGGCACACACCTGTAATCCCAGCTACTCTGGAGGCTGAGGCAGGAGAATTGCTTGAATCTGGGAGGCAGAGGTTGCAGTGAGCCAAGATTGCACCACTGCACTCCAGCCTAGGCCACAGAATGAGATGCTGTTCCAAAAAAAAATAAAAAATAAAAGAGAAAAATAACCCTTCCAACATCTTGATCTTGGACTTCTATGCTTCAGAACTGTGAGAAATAAATTTCTGTTGGTTTGTTTTTATTTTTATTTTTTGTGTAAGTTTCTGTTGTTTAAGCCACACCATCTGTTGTATTTTGTTAAGGCAGCCCTTGCAAACTTATACAGTGCTTTATAACTATAAGCTCATTAATCCTTGTAACAACCTTTTGATATAGGAACTATAATCTCCGTATTACAAATGAAGAACCTGAGGCTTATAGCGGTGAAAAAAATTTCATCAGTGTCAATCACAAGTGGCAGAGTTGAGATAATTGTGAGTGACAGAAACCTAAGAATCCTAATTCAAGGATATCTGGGTCCTATCTCCCACCTCAGCAAGCAGACTTCAAGACAAACAATCTCATACACCTCTTTGCTTAGCGTTTCTAGAACAGGTAGCTGAGTCCACGCACTAGTGTGACTATGTGTAGGCTTAGAAAATGATTGAGGAAGGCACCCTTGAATAGCATATAACATAAAGGTCAGAGCACTGGACTGGGCACCAGAACATCTGGGGTCAAATCCATTTCCTAGGGATCCTCTAATCTCATGTACTCTTTCTGTTTTTTGAGATGGAGTCTTGCTTTGTTGCCCAGGTTTGGGTGGGGCTCACTGCAACCTCTGCTTCCCTGGTTCAAGTGATTCTCCTGCCTTAGCCTCCCAGGTAGCTGGGATTACAGGCTCCCACCACCATGCCCAGCTAATTTTTGTATTTTTAGTAGAGATGGGGTTTCGCCATGTTGGCCAGGCTGGTCTCGAACTCCTGATCTCAGGTGATCCACCTGCCTCAGCCTCCCAGAGTGCTGGGATTACAGGCATGAGCCACCACTCCTGGCCTCTTCTAATGTATTCTTGAGCAACTTAATCTCTAAATCTGTTTTTTAACCTACATAAAAGGAATAAGCTGCCTAACTTTTGGTGTTGCTTTAATTACATTAACATTTCACCAACCTTTTGGTGTTGCTTTAATTACATTAACATTTCACAGCATTCCTCATGCTGTATTAAAGCTGTCTTTAGTATCATTAATACTTAGCACAGTTTCCTTGCATATAATTGGCCCTCAAACAATGTTGAAGGAGTCCATATGGAAGTTCTTAGCAAATTGTACAAATGTAAGCCTTTGATTAACCCAAGGAAAAGCCACGCTGTTGCATTTTTTTTCTTTCAGCCCTGGTCTCTAAAGGATGGAAAGAGATGAGTCAAGAATCAAAATCATATGAAAGGTCACCACCGTCCAAGGACCCAGGTAGCTTCAAGAGAGATTACAGAGCAAAGGGTCATGATCGCCTGCTGAGGAATAGGGTTCAGGCCTTAACCTGACAGCTTCCATTCTTCATCTCTCTCCTGTGTCTAGTAACAGTTGTCCTCATATCACCCTCATCTGTAATCTACTGCCTTTTCCCAAGAGTACTTAATAGCGGTCAATCTGAAAAAGGCACCGGAGGTAGCTCAGTGAACTGGAACAGAAGTCTTTGTTCATGATTTTTACTGGGGACAGCCCCACATTCCTTTCCCCAAGAGCCATAATGGGTCCCCAGGACCAAAGAGTCCACCTTGCCTTTCTGACCCACCATTCTTTCAGGGGAAGAGAGATGCTACACCCAAAGTAAACACTCAACACTTTCTCGTTGGTTCAGGGGGTGTAGGATGCGCCTCTAGCAATCTAGCCTGTATTAGTCCATTTTCACACTGCTGATAAAAACACACCCGAGACTGGGCAATTTACAAAAGAAAGAGGTTTAATTGGACTTACAGTTCCACGTGGATGGGGAAGCCTCACAATCACAGCGGAAGGCAAGGAGGAGCAAGTCCCATCTTACACGGATGGCAGCAGGCAAATATAGAATGAGGAAGACGCGAAAGCAGAAACCCATGATAAAACCATCATATCTTGTGAGACTTATTCACTACCATGAGAACAGCATGGGGGAAACTGCCCCCATGTTTCAATTATCTCCCTCTGGGTCCCTCCTGCAACACATGGGAGTTATGGGAGTACAGTTCAAGATGAGATTTGGGTGGGGACAGAGAGCCAAACCATATCATATCCATACTGCCAGAAACAAAAGCAGAATGCATGCATCCATTTATTTATTTGTTTGTTTATTCATCAGTTCATGCATTCATCAAATGTTTGTTGAGTGCCTTTTGTGTGCCAAGCACTGTTCCAGTGCCAGGGGAACAGCACAGTCTAAAACAATAAGCATTCCTGCTCGCACAGAGTGCAGTCATCACTGGGAAGTGGAAATAAAATAAATCAGTGGAAGATGGAACTTTTCAGGTGTGACAAGTGTTATGGAGAAAAATAGACCAAAAAAAGGAGGGTAGGGAATTCTGGGGTAAAGACATAAAGATAAAAATCAAGATAAGCAAACATCTGAGAGAAGAGCCATCCAGGAAGAGGCCTGGAGCTGGGAGTGCCTAGCATGTTCTAGAAACACAAGAGGCCAGCAATGCTGAGGTAGTTAGCAGTGAGAGAAGTCAGAGGGTTAGCAGGAGGCCAGACTGGTGAGAACCTCGCAGGCTTCTCCTCTGCGATGGGGAGCATATGGGGGTTTTGAGCAGGGAAGGAATCTGATCACAATCATGGTTTTACAGGGTCTCTCGGCCTGCTGTGTTGAGAACAGGCTGGGCAAGAGGAAGGCAGCACAAAGGCGGAAGCAGACCAGCCGGGAAGCTGTTGTAATAATCTAGGAAAGAACTGATGATGGCTTAGAACAGGGAACAGAGTAGTCGAGGCAGGGAGAAGTGACCAGGTTCTGGAATGCATTTTTAAGACAGAGCCCACAGGTTTTGCCTACAGTGTGTTGTGGGATATAAGAGTAAGAGAAGAGTCCAGGAAGAATGTAATTGCCATTCACTGAGATGAGGAAAACTATGGAAGATCAAGTTTGGTGGATGGACGACCCAAGAAGCACATTTGGTGATGCTTAGCTTTGAGATGACTTTAGATACTCAGTTGAAGATGGTAAGTGGGCTGCTGAATACATGAGGCTGACATTCAGGGGACAGGTCTGAGTCAAGGGTATAAATTGGGAATGGTCAGTATTTAGGTGGATCCCGCTGCCATAAGGCTAGACAAAAACACTGAGAGTAAATGCAGGTAGGGGAGAGACTGAGCCAGGGACAGGCCACCAGTAGACACCAGAGCTGAGAAGGAAGTAGCCAAAGATGAACTAGAAGGAACAGGAGGGAGGCAGGAGGAAGCCAGGAGAAGGTGGGCCCTTTCTTCTCCTCACTGCTGCCTCGTTAACCCTCATTTTGCCTTTTTTGCTGTCACTCCACCTCTGTCAGCTTCACCTCTCTCAGATTCATTCTCAGGTAAATAAAGATGTTTTCTATCACTGTGCATGAGCCAAAATAGATATTTACTAGGTAAACGTTATTCCTTTAATTGGGTGATTCTTAAAAAAAAAAAAATGGCACACAGATCTCTGTTCGGTGTGTTCATTACAATACTTGGATCTGTTGGAACACCAAGTTACCCAGCTCCAAGGGCTCCGTGGGCTCCACGGTCAGCCTGCCAAATGGTGTTGAAGAGATTCTCATGATTGTTGCTATTGTTATTGTTCAGAGAGGCTTCAGCCCTTGGGGCAGCCCTCCCTCCTTCCCTCTCCCACTCCCCACCCCCTGATCCAGAGGCATGAATGCTCTCATCAATTCACTTTGGTCCAGCTGCCAGACTGGGGAACAGATGTTGCATTGTTAACAGGAAGGAGAAAACAAACAGCTCCACTCTCCTGTGTTCTCCCGCCCTCCTCCCCCATCCTCCTTTCAGTTCCCTGGTGAAAATGGGCAAACAATGTTGGGGAGAGGACAGGGGTCCAGTGAGTAATGCCCTTCTCCCCGCCAAGGCCGAGCCATGGAGCTCCTGACTGGAGGCACACAGAGCGTTCTCCCGGGCCCTGTTTACAGAGGACATAAGCTGTGTCAGCTGAGCGGGCTTGCTCGTGGCTGGTGACGTGAAGATGTTCTCACTGAGCAGAACATTGAAAGAAGACAATGGCCCTCTTCTGCATGTGGCCCCAGTGACAAATCTACCTGCATTTTAAGGGCAACAGCTATGACCAAAAGACAAGCCCAGGGCAGAAGGAAAATGTTTCTTGGCTGAACTCTATCTCTGTATGTCTGATCATTTCTCCTCTGGAGGCTTTTGAGAAATGGGGAGAATCCCTTTCTTCCCTAGAGAACACAGGGTAAGAGTCTCCTGCCTTTTCTCTCACGTGTCACGCAGACCCTTCCAAGCTGGGGAGGGGTAGAGGTGAGGAGTGCATGGAGTAGGGTAAGCGTAGGAAATCTAGAATGAAGGCTGCATGTGAAATAGTAGCATGGAGGTAAAGGGGCACACAGCCTGTCAGCTAGGCTAAGGGGTTGAAACTGCCCTTGAAGTTACTAGATGGCAAGGAAAAGATTTTAGGAAGAAGAGTGACATACAAGAAACAGATGACATCTCTGTGACAGACGGGTGGGAAGGGAAAGCTAGTCAAGAGGCTGCTATAGCAATCCAGGTCAAAGACAACCAGAAGCCCTAAGATAGTATTAGAGATGGCTCAGCTGCTGTCAATGAGGCAAAATCAATAGGGCTTAGGAACCAACAGCGCATGGAGAAGGGGTGGCTGAGGATGATCATGCTGTAGAAAGAACATTAGTGGCTCT
Organism: Symphalangus syndactylus; assembly: GCF_028878055.3. Classification (NCBI taxonomy): domain Eukaryota; kingdom Metazoa; phylum Chordata; class Mammalia; order Primates; family Hylobatidae; genus Symphalangus; species Symphalangus syndactylus. Next base: position 40,479,392 of record NC_072434.2, on the reverse strand, counting down.
AAGCCTGGAAAGGTTATGTCTACCCTGTATACAACATCCACAATAAAAGTACTGTCTAATCATAAAATAAGTATAAGAAAGCCAATAAGCTTTGTTTTTTCTAGGGTGGCATTTTGATGCTTTTTTAAAGCACTACACTCTTGTTTGTTTAAGCTTTCTTTTTTTTTTTATTTCCATAGGTTTTTGGGGAACAGGTGGTGTTTGGTTACATGAGTACGTTATTTAGTGGTGATTTCTGAGATTTTGGTGCACCCATCACCCGAGCAATACATACTGAACCCAATTTGTAGTCTTTTATCCCTCACCCACTTCCCACCCTTTCCCCCTGAGTACCCAAAATCCACTGTGTCATTTCTTATGCCTTGGCATCCTCATAGCTTAGCTCCCACTTATGAGCGAGAACATATACAATGTTTGGTTTTCCATTCCTGAGTTACTTCACTTAGAATAATAGTCTCCAATCCCATCCAGGTTGCTGTGCCATTAATTAATTCTTTTTTATGGCTGAGCAGTATTCCATCATATACATACATATATATATATTATATATATACACACACACACACACACACACACCACAGTTTGTTTATCCACTCGTTGGTTGATGGGCATTTGGGTTGGTTCCACATTTTTGCAATTGGAAATTGTGCTGCTATAAACATGCATGTAAGTCACTACACACTTTTGAAATAATTTTTTGGCACCCTGTGTTTGTTTCCTTGGTGTTCCAAGCCTGTGCTTTTTTTGTGCTCACTGGAGAATCCAACACAGGGAGGAAGTTTCAGGATTCACGTCCAGGCCACAAGGTAGATGGCGATGCTGCTCACAGAGGACAGGGATGCAGGAAGAGGAGAGGGGAGGTGGAGCAAGAGTGATGAGCTCAGCCTTGGACGTGCTGAGTGAGAAGTATCAATGGAGACAGACACTGCCAGAAGGCAGCTGATTAGATGAGTCTGGAGCGAGATGGTGGAACTGGGCATCATCAGCGCTCATGCAGGGGGAGAGTCATGGGAGAGGATGAGGTCACCCAGGGTGAATGTGTGGAGGGAGAGGAGAGAGAGCCTGAAATGACACCAGCAGAAAATCAGCATTTTAGGGACTGGGCAGGAAAAGGAGCCTGATAAGAAGTATCCAGAAAGACTGAAGAAAATGTGGGAGGGAGTAAAGCTGCAAAGACCAGGAAAAGTGGGAATTTCAAAGAGGAGGAAATGATCAACAGCTGATTCAAGTCAGTTGAGAGGATGGCCAGGGCTGATTGGCACCACTGTGTTTAACAATGAAGAGGTCACTGGTGGTCTTCCTGAGAGTGATTTCTGGGGAGCAGTATATGTGGAAGGATAACTGAAAAGCAAATGATGTGATAAATAAGAGGCAAGTTTATACCATTAGTGGTAGCCGTAGAGGAATGGAAGGTTGAGGGACAGTTTTATTTAAAATGGTAAAGAACACACTGGCCTGGTGCATGGCTCATGCCTGTAATCCCAACACTTTGGGAGGCTAAGGAAGGAGGATCACTTGAGGCCAAGAGTTCGAGAGCAGCCAGGACAACATAGTGATACCCTATTTCTACAAAAAATAAAATTAAATTTAAAATAGCTGAGTGTGGCAGCATGTGCCTGTAGTCTCAGCTACTTGTAAGACTGAAGTGAGATGATCCTTTGAATCCTGTAGTTCGAGGCTACAGTGAGCCGTGATCACACCACTGCACCCCAGTCTGGGTGACAAAGTGAGATCCTGTCTCTCAAAAAAAAAAAAAAAAAAGGAAGAAAAAAGAAAACAAGAAAAAAAACATTTAAATACACTAATAGTTCATTTAACCTGCTAAGCAAATACATCAAGCCCCACTAGATTTGGGGGCAAGGAGGGTATCTTTAATATATAAATAAGTTTTAGGGGAAAATTTCTTTTTACACCACCTACAGGCTACAGAGAATCAGCTGAGGCAATAATTTTACTTGGCTTGGATGCAGTGCTCTGGAAAGGGTGGCAAGCATTTATCAGGCACCTACTGTATATGTTAGTTAATGTATGAGCTGCCATATGGAATTCAGAAACAATAAGCTCAAGAAGCTCATCACCTCAGAGGCTGCAAATGTACAGTGTGAAACACACATTGTGTTTGTCCTACACCATGATTTTGTAAAATTAAACCACCACTTTAAAAAGTCGTAAAAATTTGGACATCTGTTCTCTCTTGAAAAACTGGAAGATCTACATCTACCTGGGTTTTCGGTGGGCAGCAACTGACTGGAGTAAAGGGCAGCTGTCCCTTACTGAGAGCACCCATTCTGCAGTTAACACAGTCCCCAGGGGTCTACTATCTGACTCACGGAGCAGATTTCAGATATATCATCCACCTGGCCCTTGGTAGGCATTTGTGTTTGTGACTACAACTGAAGTCAATCTAAGTCATGAACTGCTACATGCTAAAATGAGGGATGGCAATAACTATGTGGCAGGTATTCAAAAAAAGGAGAAATCAGCAGAATTAAATAGTTGAGCAAAGCTTCTTAGACTTGGTCTGACACGCAAGTAGGATAAAGGTAGATGATTGGATGCATAAATGGATGGATAGATGAAAGAGAAAAGAATTCCCCTTGGGTTTAGGAACAGACCAAATATGTTTACATGGCAGACTGTGGCTAGAAGAAGGAGCATAGATCAGGTACCTTTCATTTAAAATCTGAAAACTCAGGCTGGGCACCGTGGCTGGCACCTGTAATCCCAGCACTTCAGGGGGCCAAGGTGGGCAGATCACCTGTGATCAAGAGTTTGAGACGAGCCTGGCCAACATGGAGAAACCCCGTCTCTACTAAAAATATAAAAATTAGCCAGGGGTGGTGGCAGGCGCCTGTAAACCCAGCTACTTGGGAGGCTGAGGCAGGAGAATCATTTGAACCTGAAGGCAGAGGTTGCAGTGAGCAGAGATCATGCCACTGCACTCCAGCTTGGGGGACAAAGCAAGACTCCATCTCAAAAATAAATAAATAAAATCTGAAAACGTCTTCTTTTCAGAGCAGGGAGAAGGCATTTCAACTTATCTGCAGGCAATGCTATTTATTATTTCTCTACATGAGTATCCTGTTACAGACTACTTCCTGATCCACAGCAATAATCATGGAGTGATATTGCAAGAAACTGCTGTCTTGAAAATAAAATATAAAAAACTTATAGCATCAGGAGTTCATATCTATACAACAGTTTCACTCTTTTGCTTGGCATAATCACATTGATTCCAATTCCACTGGTAGTCATCATATTCAAGTATTCTTTCTTCCAGTCTTTTCCAAGTGGCTGTTGGTGCCCATCCCCAAAGAGTGCTCTTTAGGCTCAATGAACTGAAATTCCAACCTCACATCCTGTCCAAGTTTCCAGGCTTCTGACAGAATCTGAAATTACCCCAAGTGGGTAATCACTTATCTAATCCCTTTGATAATTTCTAAAGTGAAAGAATGGTTGGGATGGGAGAGCGGAAACCACCTAAATGACAGAAGGAAAAGCATTGAACTTTTACCACACTGGTTCATTGACCCCATTTCAAAGTCCTGGCCTTTGCACTGCATTTCCTGTCTTCCAGATAAGATCAATTGTGTGTATGGAAAAGCCCACTTGCCACCTGAGGACCCTAAGATGTAGCCCATCCATTGACAAATCTTACTTTTTTTTTTTGAGATGGAGTCTATGTTATCCAAGCTGGTCTCGAACTCACTCCTGGGCCCAGGCAATCCTCTCTTAGCCTCCCGTATAGCTGGGATTACAGGCACCCACCACTGCACCCAGCTCTGACAAACCCTACTGTTAAATAAAAACAATGAATTATAACATACTAGGGATAATCAAAAGCTTCCAGGAATAAAATAATTTCCATAGAAAGACATGATAATAATAGCAATAGACTTCTCAATATCAGCACTAAAAGTTAGTAGATTAAAAAAATGCTTTTCTGAAGAAAAATTATTTTCAACTATTACCAACTGAAGGTCCCAATTAAATGCGAACATAGAATACAGATATTTTCATACAAACAAGACTTTTTAAGAATTTACCTCCTATGTATCCTTTACTAGAGATTTCTAGAGACTGTGACACAATAAAAATAAAATGAAACCAAAATGAAATTGTAAACCAAGAAAGGGGAAGGCATGGGATGCAGGAAATAGGGGATGCAATATAAAGAGAAAGATGAAGGAAATTCCTGGGATGACCATGAAGGGAAGCCCCACAAGGACAGCTTTGCTACAGGCCTGGAGGATCACCCACAGTGGAGCAAGAGGACAGAAGTTCCTGGAGGAAGGTCTACAGGGAAAAAAGAAAAAATAGAGCTGTACACATAGAAGGCTTCAAGATGAATGTAAAAATATCTCCATCCTCCACAGACACCTGCTCTGACCACATGGAACTTTATACAGAGAGGATGTTGAATGGGGTAGAGGGATTTAGCCATAGGTTAGAAAAAATTAAGGGCGAGGGATAGTGGCTCACACCAGCACTTTGGGAGACCAAGGCAGGCCGATCACTTGAGCCCAGAAGTTCAAGACCAGCCTGGGCAACATGGCAAAGCCCCACCTCTACAAAAAATTAGCCAGGTGTGATGATGCGTGTCTGTAGTCCCAGCTACTTGAGAGGCTGAAGTAGGGGGATCACCTAAGTCTAGGAGGTCAAGGCTGCAGTGAGCCGTGATTATGCCACTGCACTCCAGCCTGGGCAACAGAGTGAGACCCTGTTTCAAAAAAAGAGAAAAGAAAAGAAAAAGGGGGGAAAAAAGTAATAAGAAAACAAAAGATGTAAGCAGGCAATCGTTAATTATCTAAAAAATCAAAAATTGAAATTATAATCCAATACTTGGCTTAGCATGAACAATCTTTCAATAGTCATAATAATCTAAATGCTGAATATTATTTGACTTCTCTGCTGGAGGAATTGGAAGCATATGAAAAGAAAAAGAGAGCAATAGAGATCTAAAACCTCATCTACAATAAAATGTTTAAATAATTTCAAGTTAGCCAGGCACAGTAGTGCTCACCTGTAGTACCACCTACTCAGGAGGCTGAAGCAGGAGGTTGCTTGAGCCCAGGAGTTTGAGGCTGTAGTGCACTGTGATGCCTGTGAGTAGCCTCTACACTCCAGCCTGGGAAACATAATGAGACCCTGTCTAATAATAGTAGTATCAAATTATTAATTAAACAACATCAGTATGAGCATATTCTTTGAAATATGGAAGTATGGCTGGGTACAGTGGCTCAGGCCTGTAATCCCAGCACTTTGGGAGGCCAAAGCAGGTAGATCACCTGAGGTCAGGAGTTTGAGACCAGCCTGGCTAACATGGTAAAACCCCATCTCTACTAAAAATACAAAAAAAAAAAAATTGGCTGGGCATGGTGGCAGGTGCCTGTAATCCCATTTACTCAGGAGGCTGAGGCAGGAGAATCGCTTGAACCCAGGAGCTGGAGGTTGCAGTGAGCTGAGATTGCACCATTGCACTCCAGCCTGGGTGACAAGAGCAAGACTCCATCTTAAAAAATAAATAAATAAAAATAAAAAATAAAATAAAATATGGAAGTACATATCATTAGAAAGAGTGAAAGATTTGAATGCAAGTACCTCTGGGGAACAGGACGTGGAGGAGGTGGTCAGGAGGCTACAGGACTGCTGAGTTAAGTGTTTTTAGCACATTTAACTTGTTTAAATTCAGGGTCTGTGTCACTTTGATTAAAATTTAAATGAGATCTAGGCGCCATTTTGGGAGACTGAGGTGGGAGGATCACTTGAAGCCAGGAGTTCGAGAGTAGCCTGAGCAATGTAGCGAGACCCCCACCTCTATTAAAAAAAAATATATATATATATATATAAATAACAAAATAAAATTTAAATAAATTTACTATCAGAATTAAATAGTATCCCTCAAACACCTAGCATCCCTATACACCTACTGAGGTGAATACATGGAAAGTTAACAGTTCACTTAGAGCCATGGTTCTTGTGTCTGGCATGTTTGTCAAGCAGTTATCAACCTGCAGTGGCAGCTCTCTTACAGCCAATCATCCATGCATAGAAACACTTTTTTTTTTTGGATTTAAAAATACTTTTTATAGTGTGTTGTTTTTATTGAGTGGTCACACCCGAAGGGGTGACGGTGGATCCTGTGGGGGAATGGGGCTGCCTAAGCCTCGTGCAAACTCTTGCCTGTGTATTCAGGCAACAGCTGCCTCTGCAAGTCTGTGTATCAGAAGGAATGAAAGTGGACAAGCTAGACAAACATAGGCATCGGTGGAGACAGATATTTTCACATTCATCTTTAAGCCTGCTATGTGGACACCTACAATGACAGAAGTCTGAATTTTGGATAGTGTTGAAAACAACAACTAGTTCTAGTTCTCACCCTCATTCAGAGAGTCTGGACAAAGCTGTAGAAAAAGAATGAACTCTTCCAAGTTGCTGAGATTTATAGTATCTCTTTCCAGAAAAAATCTATCAGTTAGTCTGAAAAACACTTCCCACCTACAGGTGCTAGAATGCTTCACCCTGAAAGGTAAGTGTTAGATGGGTCTTAGATAATTCAGCTTAGCAATTCAACCAGGAGATCCAACCACCAGGTTTCCCTGAGGCCCATCCTGGTGGCAACTGTGCTAGGATGGGGGCAGAGTGGGTGGGAGCCCATTTCTCCACAGGAAATCCAGAAACAGTCCCACCAACTTCTCCAGGATTAACCTTAAATGCCTTCACCCTCCCTTGAATCCTCCCGCCTCCTTCCTTTTGTCACTTCAAGCATATCATTGTAACCCATGTTCAATACTCAGGAGGAAAAGAAGCAATCAGAAACTCACACCTTGGCTCGCTTATTCAGAGACTAGGAGATCCAGAGAGGCAAAGGGACTTGCCCAAAGCTACAGAGCCATTTTGCAACAGAACCAGATCTAGAATCCTGGATGGGGCTCCATACTGCCTAGCTCAGAGCTTAGCCTGTAACCTTCAGATAGACAGATAGAAATAGATGTCAAAGGCCGGACACAGCAGCTCATGCCTGTAATCCCAGCACTTTGGGAGGCCAAGGCGGGTGGATCACGAGGTCAGGAGTTTGAGATCAGCCTGGCCAACACGGTGAAACCCTGTCTCTACTAAAAATACAAAAAAAATTAGCCAGGCATGGTGGTGTGTGCCTGTAATCCCAGCTACTTGGGAGGCTGCAGCAGGAGAATCACTTGAACCCAGGAGGCAGAGGTTGCAGTGAGCCAAGATCGTGCCATTGCACTCCAGCCTGGGTGACAGAGCAAGACTCTGTCTCAAGGGAAAAAAAAAAAAAAAGAAATAGATGTTAAAGCAAGGTCAGTATCTAAACACAGTTGTAATTCTGAGGATTCTGATCCTTCCACCACTCCAAACTGCCTCACAAATCCATAACAATAAAATAAAATAAAGGGGGAACTATAAAATCCAACAAATCAGAGGCTTATTTCTGCCTGAGCTGCCCATTTTTTGGTGTTTAAACAATCCATGCATTCAGCAATGAGTTATTGAGCATGTATTTTGTCCTGAGGAACTTCCAAATGGAGGTGTCTAGTAGAGAGGTGGGTGCTGAGGTCTAAGAAGAGAGAGATCTGAGATGGTGATCATTGTCATAATAAAGGATGAGATTGCCCGGGGAGAATGAATACACTGAGAACAAAAGATGCCCAAATCCCAAGGAGCACCAGCCTTAGGATGGGAAGAGTAAGAGAAAATACAGGGAACTCCTACAATGGACCCTAGTCTCTGAATAAGCAAGCCAAGGTGTCAGTTTCTGATTGTTTCTTTTCCCTTGAGTATTGAACATGGGTTACAATGATATGTAGCTAATGCTTGAAGTAACAAAAGCAAAGAAGTGGGAGGATTTAAGGAAGGGTGAAGGCATTTAAGGTTAATCCTGGAGAAGTTGGTGGGACTGTTTCTGGATTTCCTGTGGAGAAATGGGCTCCCACCCACTCTGCCCCCATCCTAGCACAGTTGCCACCAGGATGGGCCTCAGGAGAACCTGTTGAGGACAGGTGTTTCCAGAAATGGTCAGTAGGAGGCCACCCCTCTTCTGCTAAGTGAACTTAGTCCAGAGCAGAACATGTGCTGCTCAGAGCTATGTGGTATAAAGGTTGGGCAAATATGCACTTTCACAGTGCTGAGGGCAAAGACCAAGAAGACTGGGACATGACCAGAAAGAAAGGTTATCACATGCTAAAAGCAAAGAGAAAAGGCAACAACAGTCACCTTTCATCTCATTAAGTGTATTTTCTAAAAAAAAGTCACTTTGGAAGAAATTCCAAGTAGGAAAGTAATTGGTCGGCCCAGGGAAGGTGTTGGTTGATTGCTAGCTTTTGATTGGTCCAAGATGCAGGAGGTTTTATGAGCAAAGAGCTCACAATGTCATCCCCCATGTCCTGATTACACCAGGCTCTCCCGGGAGGTTCTCTCTGGCTGGGATTTTAGACTTGAGGGGTGTAGAGAGAGCTAGGAACCACGGCAGTAGGGTAGAAAAAGCCCAGGCTTTGGAGCAAGCAGCCTAAGTTTGAACCATGACTTCAGTCCTTATCATCAGGGTGACCTTGTTAAGATTATATAAACTCCATGAGTCTCAGTGTTGTCATCTATAAATTGGAGATGATACTTACCTCAAAGGATTGAATGAGAGAGTATTTACAAAAAACTACCAATAGCTACTCAGCAAGTGCTCCGTCACCTCCTGCTTCCTCCCGCCCACCTTACTTTTGAGAGCCACCCTTGAGTAGGCAAGATAACCCATTATCATGGCTTCCTCCAACTCCTTCCAAATTAGAAACATTGTCCAGACTGACAATGGTCTCAGCATTTTCTCTGTGATCCATCAGTAGGTGGGATTCTACCATTACGTCACCAAGCTATTGTACCCTAGGTATTGCATGCTCCAATCATTGGGTATGAGCTGGCATGCTTTTGTAACTCTCAGCTGTTTACCTAGTTCTCTGGGAAAATACTACCTTTCTAGGAGCCATCAGAAGTAATGGAAGCTTGATGTGGTTCCTGATCTTCTGTCTACTCTAAATCCCTAGTATAAAGGTCCTCAGTTTAAAGACATACACCCATACCAACACACACACACACACACACACACACACACACACACACACACACACACACAGAGAGAGAGAGAGAGAGAGAGTGATATGGCTAGGCAGCTGCTGCTGGTCAACATTAGTGAGATTTCCCACTTGTGCTGTTGTAAACCACAGCTATAGGTATTGTCCTGTCTTTTCTGGTCTCTCTCTCTCTGACATATGAGTAATTCCTCATTTGCTCTTTTTTCCCTGAAGTTCATGCCCTCAAGCACCGCAGGCAACCTGGATAAATTTAGCTCTTCTCAGGGCCTTTTCCTGACTTTGTTCCATGACTGTTGAAGGTTTGGCTGCTCCCCAGAGAGAGCTTTGGCCTGGCTTCCCTCCCTTGGAGGTCTCATTTGGTTCTGGTGTCTGCTATGCCACTTGCATAATTGGTCATGAATCACTTCAGAATACGGTATGTACTTTGAGAATCAATCAGTTTGTGCTCTTGGAAGCTGAAATCCTTCATTCCAGATTCGCATCCCTTGGATCTCCTTCCCTGTGTTTTCCCTTGCCCTAAATAGCCTGTGGCTACTGCTCATTGCTGTCATGCTTACTCCCCATTAGGGCTAAGTGGGAAATGATTGGTTGGTGACCAATAAAGGCTCTTCCACTCTCTTCTCTAGGAGCAGGGCCTCAGATCCCATGATCAGGATCCAGTACAGTGAGGATGTTCATTTAAAGTTTACTAGTTTGAATTGTTGTAGCTGAATATAAGAAAGGCTGGAGTGAAACTCCCTCTTTAAGCAATTAAATGAAACAGAACTGCATGAAAAGGCCATTATGTGTTTAGACGTGCTCATCTTCAAGGATCCAAAGTAAGATTCATGGAACACACTCAAGCTTTTATCATTTTACTTACTGTTTTCTCTCTTCAATATAGGCTATTGATAAATTATCCAATCAGCAAGCATTTATTGATCACCAGCTTTGTGTAAGTAGCTATGGGCATTTCAGAAGTGAACAGCATCATTCCCAGTCACTTATGTGGGGAAAAAGGTTTTTTTTAAAAAAGTGAATTACAAAGGAGAGATAAGTGACACAGGAAATGAGAGCTATTTTAGGGGATGTGGGTGACATCTTTAAAAGACCTGACATGGACTCTGCTTTCCTGGGGCTTGCAAACTACATGGGGAGATTGAACTGACCCACATGAAATGAGACAAGAACCAGGGCCAAACAGGAACATTCTGAGGAGGCTTTATGGAGGCAGTGGGTTTATACCAGACCTTGAAGGGTGGGAAGGATTTGAATGGATACAGGGTAAAGGAAAGAACTTACCTGGATGAAAGAACAGCATGAACAAAGGCCAGAAGAGAAGACTGGCACAAGTTTCACGTATGTGTATGTTTTGGGGAATGCCTGTAAAAAGCTGGTCTTACTCCAGCAGGAAATACATATGGAGGAGGGCAGGAAAACAGGCTGAGGATGGTCAGCATCCAGGGCCTTGACAGCTAGGCATGACCCAGTCAACTTACTAGCGACAGACCCCCGACTGCAGGAGCAAGCTCCTGTTGGGAAGGGGAGGCACTGACCTTGTTCCTTGTAGGAACCACTATGAATGGCCTCTTCCCAGTACCCATATTCACCTCCACCCCAGTTAGCTGCCCTTGCTATGGAAAACACATTAAAAAGAGTCTGTGAAACCAAAGTGATCTACTCCAGGCCAGTGAGGCAGTCCCTGTGCATGCCCCACTGGGAGGATCTCTCTCAGCACCTTGGGCTGCAGACACTTGTGTGTGGAGTCTACTACTTGTTGGTAGTCAGGGCCACCACAGGCTATGGCTTCAAAAGGCAGTGAGATAAACAGCTGTGCCCTGGATAGAAAAGTACCCAGACACTACTGCTTATTTTCCTGGCATGCAACTGGGACCAGTGGCCCAGGTGTCACTGCTGCTACCCTGGCTGATCCACAGAAAGAAGGGTCAGATCTATTTTAAGGATCTGTTTGCCCAGTCACATGGAGAAACTGCTACTTTAAAAACAGCTATTTACCGGGAAAGTAAAGGCCCCTGCAAAATAAAAGGTTAGTATACTATCCCTAGTAACTCTTTAAACCAAAGCAAACATCCAGGCAGGCCATGTTTGCACTGCACCGTTCTTGCTTTCTGCCCTTGGTCACTCGATTCTCAAGGTTCTTGGTTGATTTCTTCCTCAGAGTTAAGCTGAGAAAGAGCAACTGGTAATATCAAAGCACAGGGGTCTCTAGAGAGCAAGGGAGTTATAAACACACAGCAGTTGTCTTGTTACTTGATGAGTTTGTTACTATTGTTCTATTGTTACTTTGGTTGGTTTGTTTTAGGAGAGTGAAGGAGTTTGATCAGGCAAAATCTGAAAGAATCTGGAAGATCTAAGACCCTTCAGCAGAACTGTGTCTTCTACCTTGTATTAGTCCGTTTTCATGCTGCTGATAAAGACATACCTGAGACTGGGAAGAAAAAGAGGTTTAATGGACTTACACAGTTCCACATGACTGGGGAGCCCCCACAATCATGGCAGAGGGCAAGGAGGAGCAAGTCATGTCTTTCACAGATGATGGCAGGCAAACAGAGAGAGCTTGTGCAAGGAAATGCCGATTTTTAAAACCATCAGATCTTGTGAGACTTATTCACTATCATGAGAAGAACACCATGGGAAAGACCCATCCCCATGATTTAATTACCTCCCACCGGGTGCCTCCCATGACACGTGGGAATTATGGGAGTTACAATCCAAGATGAGACTTGGGTGTGGACACAGCCAAACCACATCACACCTATATTTCAGGATTCTGATATTAGTGTATGAGAAGTGACACCAAATATGGTCTACAGTGATATTGTTCAAACTAGAGGTCCAAACCATCAAGGCAACTCCAAAAGCATTAAAATCAACATTTGGAGAGGCACCCAGTGTGGAGACAGTGCAGTGGCTGGCACTTTCTACAAACCGTCAGAGCAGTATGCTCCCAGCTTCTCCATGGACATCCCTAAACCTTCTTTACCTCCCACCTTCTAAGATCTGCTACCTCATTAAATCATGTCAACTTAGGAAATCTTCACAGGATCTAACCTGTGGAATTTATAGTTTTGCTTAGGGCACAGTATGACGCATATTTCTAATAGAGAAAATGGTACAATATATGAATACTACAGAATAAGTGGCATTAAAAAAATGCAGGGTGTAGGTGGGAGGTGGACCTGTGTGCCCTAGAGCACACAATGAAAACACATTGCCTATCATGGAAATTGAAGTCCTTAGCCTGACCTCCAAAGCTTTCCATAATCTGACACCAATCTCCTTCTCAGCCCTATCTCCCAGGACTCCTCCTATACAGTCAAACCAGACTTCCCCTAAGCTCACCTTGCTCCATGGCTGGGTTTTTGCCACTTAACACAATCATTCCTTTCCTCTCTTCTTCCTTCAGTCACTTCACACACGTCCAGTGATTCTGCTCTCCAAATGCTAACTAGGTTCCAGGTCTGGCTCACATTTCTCCTGTTCCTTGAAACCTTTCCAGCCCATCCCAGCCCTCAGTGACCTCACCATACTCTGAACTCACAGCACTCTTTGTCCACCATGCACACCACTCTTTGTACATCACGCACAGCACTCACTGCCTGGATGCTCCTTTGTTCATGAATGGGCGCAGCCTTGTGAGGGCTCTGATGGGTTGCTATCTTGGACACTGACTTCTCCTTTGATCTCTCCTCATATCATCTCACAACTACCTTATCCTCTCTTTGATGGCTTGCATTTTTGAATACCCTTCAAGCTTCTAGCACAGGGCCCAATGCAGAGAAGTTGGTCAATAACTATTTGTGAAATGAATGACAATATAGAAAATCATCTGATGCTCAATTATGTTTCCGCCTGAAGAGGTAAAAAGAAGGGGCTACATTTATTAAGGGTCTGTCATTTTCACTTGTTCAGCACTTTAACACCCATCTAAAATGTAGATATATTATCTTCAACTTATATAATATGAAAATGAGGTTCAATAAGTTGTTCAACATCAGTCAGCAATAATAAGACAGTTCAGAGGTAAACTCTGGTGTGCCTGACTTGGAATACCAGGCTACGTGCACTACCTCCCACCTAAGCATCCGTCTGTGGGCAGGCTGCTGTAGTTTCTTCCTGAGAGTCTCTCAGATGACTTTTACTCACTTTATTTATTTATTTATTTATTTATTTATTTATTTATTTATTTATTTATTTTTGAGATGGAGTTTCACTCTTGTTGCCCAGGCTGGAGTGCAATGGTACAATCTTGGTTCACTGCAACCTCCACCTCCCGCGTTCAAACGATTCTCCTGCCTCAGCCTCCTGAGAAGCTGGGATTACAGGCACCTGCCACCACGCCTGGCTAAGTTTTTGTGTTTTTAATAGAGACACAGTTTCACCGTGTTGGCCAGGCTGGTCCCCAACTCCTGACCTCAGGTGATCCACCCGCCTCGGGCTCCCAAAGTGCTGGGGTTACAAGCGTAAGCCACCGTGCCCAGCCCATGACTTTTACTTAATCACCCCATGCACTCTCCCTCCTTTCAAGCCACCTCCAAAGAGCTACTTTTCCTGGAACCACTGCATGCTTTCATGTTTCTGTGCAAATCCCTTACATTTCCTTCAGCTGGAAAATCACCTTCCATCTTTTCTACCTGTGCTATCTTATGTATCCTTGAAGGCTCAGCTGAAATGAATATTCCCTCCATCAGGTTTTCTGTTAACAAAATTAAGTGCTCTCACATCTGAGTCCTCCTGGCCCCATGCCTCTTCCAGAGTTTAGAACTCATCTGATTTTGTTTCAAGCTCCAATCAGTTATTTACCTCTCTGCTTCCTCTCTTAGGCTGTAAGCAACCCAAGGGAAGGGAACACACTCTCGTCATCTCTGTAACCTGGGCCTTGCACGACAGCAGCAGACTGTCCCAAAAGTCTTCGGTGGTTCAGGTGGCTGCTGGTTGCCAGCACAGAGCATTGATTCAGTCACGTCACATACCTTCAGTGATTCTGCTCAGGCAATAAGCCACTGGGATACCAACGAAAGCCAAAAAAAAAGGAAGCTCCAAGCAGACTTCCCATGTCAGTTCCCAGTGTGCAACCCAGGGGTTTCATCTTGAAACCATGTAGTCTCCAGTTTTAAGTGATTCAAGAATGTTTTGACCTCCCTTCTTAATCTAATCTATGGTTTCCAAGATAGTTAATGCCTCAGAGAGAGGCTGTCATAAGGGTCCCTGTTCTTTAAAATGCAAGAAAAAAAATGGTTAGATACATCCTTTGTAGCATGCCTTTAGTAGTAAGGTGTAACCTTGAGGTTTGAAAAATGAATGAATGAGGCTGGGCATGGTGGCTCATGCCTGTAATCCCAGCACTTTGGGAGGCTGAGGCGGGCGGATCACTTGCGGACAGGAGTTTGATACAAAAATTAGCTGAGTGTGGTGGTGTGTACCTGTAATCCCAGCTACTCCCGAGGCTGAGGCAGGAGAATCACCTGAACCCAAGAGTCGACAGCTGCAGTGGGCCGAGATTGCACCAATGCACTCCAGCCTATGCGGCAGAGCAAAATGCCATCTGAAAGAACGAAGAAAGAAAAGAGAGAGAGAGCAAGAGAGAGGAGAAAGGAGAAAGGACAAGAAAAGAGAAAAGAAAATAAAATAAAAGAGAAAAAAAAGGAATGAATGATAAACATGCCAACCCTATTTAAATGAAGAAAAAGGATATTTGTTTGGTTTGCCTTATAGAGTTCAGCCCCTCCAAAGATTCTATGACAAATTACATCTACAACAGTGGAGACTGGACTTCCTCCTGAAGAACAAGCAACCATAAAGGGATGGCAGCTCAGCAGCAGCCCAGTAACACAAGCAGTGACAATCTGTACACCAAGTTTCTGTGGCATACTGCTCCTTGAAGGCAGGGCTTGAAAGCTTTCATTCTTCTTCTTCCTTCTTCCTCTTCCTCCTCCTTCTTCCTTCCTTCCTCTCTCTCTCTTGCTTGCTTCTGCTTCTTCTTCCTCCTCTTCGTCCTTCTCTCTCTCAGCAGATCGGAAAGTTTTAATTCTACATTCCCAGTTCTTAGCACACAGCATAAGACATAGTAGACACTTAGTACATATTTGCCAATGGATACTCATACTTGCTTTTCTTTCTCTCCTTTTTTTAATTTTTTTTTTTTTTTTTTTTTTTTTTTTTTTTTTTCTGAGACAGGGTTTCACTGTTTATTGCCCAAGCTGGTCTTGAACTCCTGGGCTCAAGCAATTCTCCTGCCTTGGCCTCCCAAAGTGCTGGGATGACAGGCGTTAGCCACCACACTGACCTTCTTATCTTTTTTTATCTTCCATCTTTCTCTTTCTTTTTCGTCCTTTAACATCTCCTTCTTGCCCATTCAGGGCCTGTTGAGCCTCATTACTAAAAATAACTGAGGCCCTAATTGCTAAAGGTGAGGGATTACCTTCCCCTTCTCTACCTTTGCCCTACCCTCCCCCATCCTCTCAGGCAATACATAGATGCTCTTTGTGAAATATTAAATATTAAATCTTATTTTTTTAAAAAACTGATGGTTCCCAAACTGTGCACAGTGGCTCATGCCTGTGGGAAGCTGGGGTAGAAGGATGGCTTAATGCCAGGAGTTTGTGACCAGCTTGGGCAAAAAAGTAAGATTCCCATTTCCAAAAAATAAAAATTAGCTAGGTGTCGTAGTGCATACCTGTAGTCCTAGGTACTTGGATGGCTGAAGCAGGAGGATCTCTCCAGCCCAGGAGTTTAAGGCTGCAGTGAGCTGCACTCCAGCCTCAGAGATAGTGCATGACCCCGTCTCAAAAAACAAACAAACAAACAAAAAACAAACAAAAAAACCCCACCAAAACCCTGATGATTCCCTCATTTTCTGGATGGTTCAGAATGATCATATTCCTCTTGAGTAATCCAGCCCTTCTCCTATTTCTTCATCTTCACCCTCATTTTTCTACTCACTTCTTTCCTACTTCCAGTGGTCTCAGTCCCTGGGTCGTCCGGCTGCTAACCCTCAAAGCTAAGAAACATGACCCTCAGAGTCTTAGAGCCGTTCCTTGGGACACCCTCTTGAAGTTCGTGTGGGATTTCTTTTTTTTTTTTTTTTTTTTTTTTTTCCTGATGGAGTCTCACTCTGTCACCAGGCTGGAGTGCAGTGGCACAATCTCGACTCACTACAACCTCCGCCTCCCAGGTTCAAGCTATTCTCCTGCCTCAGCCTCCCCAGTTGCTAGGATTACAGGCATGTACTACCATGCCCAGCTAATTTTTATATTTTTAGTAGAGACAGGGTTTCACCATGTTGGCCAGGATGGTTTCGATCTCTTGACCTCGTGATCCGGCTGCCTCAGCCTCCCAAAGTGCTGGGATTACAGGCATGAGCCACCACACCCAGCCTCGTGTGGGATTTCTTTGAGATGGGTTCACAGCTGCTGTTGGCTGCCCTCCCCACCTACACTCCACTCTCCTGTCCTGTGCTAGTCCCAAAGAACCCAAAAGACTACCTCTGTCCTGCCTCTGAAGACTGGACACATAGGCTGTGCTGGTGGCCTTCAGGGTATGCTGGCCACCACCACTGAGGAAAACAGTGCATTCTGTTCTGGAGTATGTGGCAGATTAAGGGCAACCCGGGGAATCTGGAATATAAACAATGATGTGGGAGCATAATGTTGGCACTCTCAGGAAAACAGATAAAACTCCCTTGTCCAATCCAGTTTTATTTTTTGCAGAGACCATTTTACTTTCTTGAGCATCAAAACATACACACACATAGGGTTTTTTTGTTTGTTTTTGTTTTTCTTTTGAGACATAGTCTCGCTCTGTCGCCCAGGCTAGAGTGCAGTGGCGAGATCTCGGCTTACTGCAACCTCTGCCCTCCGCCCCCCTTCCCCCTGCTGCCAGGCAGAAGCAATTCTCTTGCCTCAGCCTCCTCAGTAGCTGGGACTACAGGCACACACCACCACTCCTGGCTAATTTTTGTATTTTTAGTAGAAGCAAAGTTTCACCATGTTGCCCAGGCTGGTCTCGAACCCCTGACCTCATGTGATCCACCCGCCTCAGCCTTCCAAAGTGTGGAGATTACACGCATTAGCCACCTCACCCTGTCACCCACATAGTTTTGAGCCCTGGTCCCACCTGTCAGGTAGCTGGTTCACACTCCATCCTAGAGGAAGCTCTTAGGTCAAGGGGTGGGAATTTCGAGAGGGGCAACGAGTAGCTGGAAGCCATGTTCCCAGGCCCACCTTTTACCCCAGCCTCCTGCCCCACATCCTCCCCATAGATCTCACGTAAAGGGTCTGTGCCTTGCAGTGAGGGATGTTTCATCTACCTGCCTTCCTAATAAACTTTCAGACAGAAGTATGTATGTGTGAGTGTGTGTGTGTATGTATGAGTGTGTGTGTATGTCTGTGTGTGGTGTTAAATGGGGATGTCAATATAGTCAATACTAATTCAATACTAATTCCTAGATAAGAACATTGTCTTAGTCAAGACTAATTCAATACTAATACCTAGATAAAAACATTATCTTCATCTTGGAAGGTGAATACCTGTTCATTAAATGATCATTGCTTTGGAAGAACTTTTAATGGGAAATACTCAGAAAACAATGCCAATGTGGGTGAGGAGAGAAGCACAACGTCAAATAGACACCATGCGTTATAAGCAGAGATAGAGATAAAGATAGGCATTGAACAAAGAGAGAAGGAAATACACCAAAATGCCCGGAGAGGTTTTCTCCAGGTTTGGAGTTACAGGTGATCTTTGCTTTCTTCTTTCCTGTATATTTCTGTGCTGACCAAGTCTTTTACTGTGAGCAAATGTGACTCTAGTAATGGTGGGGATTAATAATTTTTTAATTTGTTTTTCAAATGTAGAACACTTTGCCCTGTCTCCCAGTGTCATCAAGAAGCCCAGATGAAAGCTGAGTGACCCGGCTGGGCACGGTGGCTCACACCTGTAATCCAGGCACTTTGGGAAGCCAAGGCGGGCGGATCATGAGGTCAAGAGATCAAGACCATCCTGGCCAACATGGTGAAACCCTGTCTACAAAAAATACAAAAATTAATTGGGCATGGTGGTGCATGCCTGTAGTCCCAGCTACTCGGCAGGCTGAGGCAGGAGAATCACTTGAACCGGGGAGGCGGAGGTTGCAGTTTGCAGTGAGCTGAGATCGTGCCACTGCACTCCAGCGTGGTGATAGAGTAAGACTCTGTCTCAAAAAAAAAAAAAAATCCTGAAAGTTGAGGAGTGACCTGAGTACTAAGGCCTTCAGATCCTCCTACCCCATGGCACAGGCCCTCCCTCCTGTTGTCTAGCACAGTGTCCGGCAAAGGCCATTAACCTTATATGAGGGCAGAAGGTGAGCTAAAGCCCTATGGAAAAGGTGGCTCAGGCATATACAGGCCTGTAGGAACCAAGCTCAGAGACAGACCTGTGGCCAGTGGCTCCACAGCTATGCCCCAACCTAAATGCACCCCCAGAGCTTGCTCCAAAAAGATTCGAGGAGTAGGAGGGGAACAAGGCAAAGGAGATAAAAAGGGGATTACTGGGAAAGTATTAGAACTACCCTGGGCCGGGCATGGTGGCTCACGCCTATAATCCCAACACTTTGGAAGGCCAAGGTGGGCAGATCACTTAAGGCCAAGAGCTTGAGACCAGCCTGGCCAACATAGCAAAACCCCGTCTCTACCAAAAAAATACAAAAATTAGCCCGGCGTGGTGACGGGCACCTGTAGTCCCAGCTACTCAGGAGGCTGCAGCAGGAGAATCGTTTGAACTCAGGAGGCGAAGGTTGCAGTTAGCCGAGATCGTGCCACGGCACTACAGCCAGGGCAACAGAGTAAGACTCCATCTCAAAAAAGAAAAAGAAAGAGAGAAAGAGAGAAAAGAAGGAAGGAAGGAAGGAAGGAAGGAAGGAAGGAAGGAAGGAAGGAAGGAAGGAAAGAAGGAAGGAGACAGAGACAGAATGAAAGAAAGAAAGAGAAAGAAAGAAAGAAAAGAAAGGGAGGGAGGGAGGGAGAGAGAAAGAAAGAAAGAGAAAGGAGAGGAGAGAGGAGAGGAGGGGAGGGGAGAGGAGAGAGGAGAGGAGGGGAGGGGAGAGGAGAGAGGAGAGGAGGGGAGGGGAGAGGAGAGGAGAGTGCCCTGCTTAAGAGGTAGCAGATTTCCAGGGACCCCTGAGGGTCAGAAGAGAAGGACTGGGAGAAAGCCAAGGAGTTGAGGCAAGGTTCACATCAGCTCAGGGACACCCACGTCCTCCTCCGGCTCTAACCATCCTTCTTATTGACAGATGTTTTTAACTGCCTTTTGTTTCTCTTATCTGCCTCACCCAGCCACCAGCTTCTACCGCCACCTCCAACTTAATTGCATCACCATCCACTGAGCTCCCAGGGCCTGCAGCTGCTGCTGCCTGGGGTGACAGACACACCCCGATTTTTGAAGGGAATGAGCTTATGAGGTCAGGGAGGAAGGGGGAATTGGGGGCTGGGGAGAAGCAAAGCTTGGAGTAAACTTCCCAGAACTGCAGAGGGTGGCTGAGACCACCCACTCTTCTTACATTGTCACTGTGGTCAGAGCCTTGAGCCACTGTCAAGTGTTGGATTCAGAGTGGGTGGGTGTCCAAGGAGAAGAAACTGGAAACAGCAGGGAGGAAAGGGCAGGCACAAAAGTGTTGTGGGTAATTCCTACTGGGAGAATTGATAACTTTTGCATTCATCTGGCAGGGCCCTCTGGAAGCGGCAATAAGTTGACATCTGTTCTTTAGCTACTAATGCCAAATAGATTACTTGACAGCAGATTAATATGAACAACTAGGAACTCTGTGTGTGTGTGTGTGCATGTGTGTGTGTGTGTGTGTGTGTTGGTGGAGGGTGGGTGGGTGGAAGGGGAGCGAGAGGGAAGATCTTTTGAGAGGGTAAGAGGACTATCTGCATTCCTCCAAATTTCTGGAGAAAGAACTCGATAACAAATTCAGAAAAGTGTATTAAGTCCTGGGGGATTCTAAGCCAATCTTCCCACAGCTGGATATGTCGACATCTGTCCTTCAGTCCTCCTTGTCCCCAATTTTTTTTTTTTGGAAAATTGACCCCATTTTGATAAGAATGTCTGTGTTTTTGAAAAACAACCCATCACATATGATCTCCATGGCAATATTTTGCTATAGGAGGCAGTAGTAGGATGTGGTGGTAAGAACATGTACCTCAGAACCAGACACCTGGGCAAAAGTCTGACACTGACAGTTACAAGCTGGGTGAGCAGTTTGATCACTTGCCAAGTTGGGTGACACTAGTCCCTCCCTCACACAGTTGTTGTAAGAAATGAATGACAGGTTCAGAGAACACGCAGTAGAATAAAAGAAAGAAAGAAAGAAATGAGTGGGCATATGCACCGTGCTGAAGCACAGAGCCTGGTACGTAGTCAGTACTGCATAAGGTCAGCACCCTCCGTATGACCCCACCCCAAATCCAGCCACTCCAGGTATGTCGTGATGAATTAAGCATTAGAGCACGGGGCCTAACGATGGCATGGCTGCAGGCCAAATCCTGCCTGCTGCCCAAGAGTTAACATTTTTCTAAATGTTTTAATCACTGGGGTACGAAAAGTCAAAAACAAGAATAACATTTCATGCCACATGAAAAACATGAAATTCAGACTTCAGTGTCCATAAATGAGTTTTCTGAAGCACAACCACACTCATCTGTTTAGGTATCTTCTCTAAGACTGCTTTTCCACTGCAATGACAGAGCTGAGCATGTACAACACAGATGTATGACCCACAAAGCCTAGAATATCTACTATCTGGCCTTTTACAAAAAAAGTTTGATCAGCCTTGCATTAGAGGATCAGCAGTTCAATTCCAGCCCTGCTTCCCACCTTCCAAATAGAGATAACACCTTCTTTGTCACTGAAAAACCCTCACCAGCATGCACGCGCACGCACACACACACACACACCCCACACATGCCACTTGGCTTATTCACCATGATGCTGTTAACACCAGCTGGCCTCCACTTTGGAAAGTGTAAGACCAGATTAGGCTATAAAGCATTACTGTTATTTTCTGAGCAAGCACTTGGGGGTGGTGCAATCCCAGTCAACACTACTGAAACAACTCAATGTGCTCTTTGTTCTCCAAGCCCTTGATCTTTCATTCTTATTACTACTTCTCAGGGCCTGCTGTGTCCATTTGAACTGGTTCAGCTGGAAAAAATATGAGTTGGGTTTTGTTTATACCTTAATCAGCTGACTAGAAAGGGGTTAGAAAGAAGAGACTGAGGAAGCATTAAAATGCATACATTATTGAGAGTTTGCTATATGCCAGGCACTCTGGAAGTACAGTAATGTATTAATAAGGAAAGGTCCCTGAGAGAGGGAGAGACAAACAAAAAGGCAAGTAGTTATAAAATAATCCAATAATTCCTATATAGAGACATAAACAAAGCGCTGAGGAAACAAAAAATAATTTATTCTACTAGGTTTTGAAGAGGAGCATCAGGAAAAGTCACAGGGGGTGACAGCTTTGGCCTAGGAGGCTTTGAAGAGTGGGGAAAGTTGGTTAGGTGAGAAGAGAGGGTTTATCCTTGGTGGAAGAGGCAAAAGCAAAGAGGGAACATGTATGGCATGTTCAATCAGCAGGGGGTGCAGGAGGAGACTCCAGGAGACAGGCTGGGGCTGGACTGCAGAGGAGCCTCTGTACCACCCTCAGGGGATGGCACTTTATCCTGGAGGTGATGGAGAGTCTTTGCAGATTTTTAAAAGAGGGGAGAGAGAAAATCAGATGTGTGCTTTGAAGATGATCATTATGGGAAGCAATGTGGAGGGATGTGCTGACACAAAGAAAACCTGGATTTAGAAAAGGGCTGGGCACGGTGGCTCATGCCTATAATACCAGCACTTTGGGAGGCAGAATGGGGGGATCACTTGAGGTCAGGAGTTTGAAACCAGCCTAATCAACATGGTGAACTCCCATCTCTACTAAAAATACAAAATTAGCCAGGTGTGGTGGCACATGCCTGTAATCCCAGCTACTTGGGAGGCTGAGGCAAGAGAATCGCTTGAACCCGGGATGCGGAGGTTGCAGTGAGCTGAGATCACACCATTGCACTCCAGCCTGTGCAACAAGAGCAAAACTCCGTCTCAAAAAACAAAACAAAACAACAAAAAAGTCATGGGTGATAGATGATAGCAAAGTGTGATGGGAAGAAAGATCTTGGATGTAGAGTTCATCGAACTTCACAATATATTGAACTCACAGTCGAAAGAGAGGGAAGAGTATGAGGATAAATCCCAGGTTTCTGGAGTGGGTACCTGGACAAATATTGATGCCATTAATTGAGACAGGAAATGGTGGAGGAGTAGCAGTTTGACTGGGGATGAAAAAGATATTTGGGCTTATAATGTGGTATTCGACTTGTAGCATATAATATGGTTTTAGGTCATCCAGGTTAAGAAATCCAGTAGGCAATTACTGATACTCTAGGTCTAGAGCCCAGAAGACGTAGGAGCTAGAAACAGACATTTAATAATTTTCAGTAAATGATGCATGACAGCAGAGGACCTGTGCATCATTCATGCATGGGCTCAGCAGGTGTGGAAAAAAAAATCTACGATTAGAACCCTAGGGAATACCAGCATCTAACTGGATGCAAGGCAAGAGAAGCCAACTAAGATGGGAAAAAAGGAGAACCCAGAATGAAAAGTATTGCCAAAGCCTTGAAGAAGGATGTTTCAGAAGTTTCTCTGCCACTGGAGAGGGTCAAGAGAATTTAAAAACAAACAAACAAACAAAACCCCACAAAGCACAAACTCTCTCAAATAATGGATTCCCATAAAGCCCACTTGGAATTCTGTGAAAGGGTGTCACCTTGGAGAGTTATAAAAATCAATTGGCCTGCTTCCAGAACTCAGTGCCTAGGGTTAATAAACTGGAAAGCAGAGGTGTTTTCCAAGACAATTGGTTTTGATGGGCACCAAAAAGCAACTGTTGGGTTTGCAAAAAGGAGTCATTGGCAACTCAGCCAGGAAACATTTCAGTAGAGTAATAGGAGCAGAGACAAATTTACGTGGTTTCAGAAGTCAGTGGATTTGAAGAAATAGAAACAAGAAGTAAAGCATGCACTTTCAAAAGTGGCATTTCTACAACTGTTTTATGCTTTCCTCATTTCTTTTTCCCTCTCTCTCTTAAACACCAATTGTCCGTCCTGGAAAACACTTCTGCTTTCAATTCACTGGGTGCTGTTTTCCGAAAATAGACCAATCCATTTTCATAACTCTCCAAGGTCACATTTACCCTTTCACAGAATTCCAAGAGGGTCTTCCAGGAACCCATGATTTGCAGGGTTTTTGCTCTTGCCAAAAAAGTGTTTCTAGAGAAAATCAATAAAAAGATTGAAAAGTCCCTGGGGGAGTGGGGGTACACCCCACAGGATGGGTACCCCTGTAAAGGGGTCTGCCATGGGTCTGCATAGGGTGTCAGTCCTCCTCTCTCTCCAGTGAATGGCACGGTGCCAGTGAAGAAGGAAAAGGGGGCGGCTGCACTCTCAAGCTTCTCTTCTAACACCAAGCTTTCTTCCCTACTTTAGCTTGAGACCAACAAAAAGTGGAGAACTTAGGGTAGTGTGGGACCAGGTCCCTGGTGAGCTGGGTTCTAGTTCCAGCTCCACTTCTTATCCCCAGGTTCTACCAAAGGAGAGAGTTTTCCTACTCTAGTTTGATTTTCTTAAAATACAAATATGATTAATACATTTGCTTAAAACCTTCAGTGTGGTTTCACCTTGCCCTAGAATTAAGTTCACTATCCTTAGTAGGAACAAACAGCACCTTCCACATCTAATAGCTGCTAGATCTCTCCTCCAATTCTCTTGTCCAAACAAGTGGAATTTTTTTCTCCCAAAGCAACATGCTGTTCTCTCTCCTTGTGGCTTTGAAATACACTAATCCTCTCCCTAGAGGCCTCGGTTTTCACACATTATCTGGCAACCTTGAACTCCTCTCAGTTTTGATGCCAGCTTCTTCAGGGAACTCTTCAATTCCCTAGGCTTCGTTAGACCCCTAGATCAGATTATATGTTTATTTCCTAGCACTCAAATGCCTTGTGTCAGTTGTTTAAGGTCAGTCTCTCCTACTAGAATATTAAGCATCCATCAGGGCAGGGAGCTGGTCTGCCTTTTTACTACTACGACCCTAGTACCAAGCATCAAAAAATGAATAACATGTTCTTTTGTTCATTCATTCATTCATTCAATATGTTGTAAGTAGCTGATCATACAATATATGAAAAATCTCCTCCAAAAATATAAGATCCAAATACTTGGAACATTTTCTGAAGAAAAATGCAGTCAAGGTAAATCTGGTCAACAGTCCTGAAGCCAAAACTCAAAATGTGCATTTATAATAAAGGATGATACTATTATTATTACTATACATGACTTCAAACTGGTTTTTATATCTCATTACTTTTATAATCAAATTATTACATTACCATATGTCACTAATAATATATATTTGATCTCAGACAGGTCATGGTATCTTAGTACCAGAAGGGATCTTAGAGAGCTCCTAACTCCTTGTATTTTTGGGGACTATACCAAATTTAAATATTCTAGATCCCATAAATCATTGACATTTCACAGAAATTCTAATATTCCTACGAACAATATCTGAAAGAGTTAAGTTAGCAAGCATCACAATGACTTAGTAAGCTGAGTTCATCAAACATGCAAATATGAGTAAAACAATACCAACTTCTACTGCAAACAAATGGTGAGAATTACAATTCAAGTATTTTATTAACTAACATTTTTTCCTTGAACTTTTTCATTGAATTGCCCAAATCTTTGAATGATACTTCATATACTTTTACAAATGTATACAACCGTAAAGCTGCCATTCAGATCAATATACACATTATACCTCATACACTGCCTTCCGCCCTGTTCTGATCAATCTCTGGCCCCACTCCCACCAAAGATAGTCAGCATTCTAAATTCTTTCACCATACTTGGGCTTTTCTTTTTTGAACTTTATATAAATACAATCATAAAATAAGTCCTTTTTTGTGTCTGGCTATTTTTGTTCAAAATTATATGGGTTAGATTCATATATACTTTTGTATTTAATAATAATTTGGTCTTTTTCATTACTGTATAGTATTCCATTGACTGTATCTGCCACATCATGCTACTATTGATGGACTCGTGGATTGTTTCCAATTTGGGGCTACTGGGAGTACAACTTCTGTGAAAAGTTTTGTGCTGTGGTGCATACATCTACACATTTCTGTTGGTTATAAGCCTATCTATGAAATTGCTAAGTCATAGGGTAGGCTTATGTTCAGCTTTAGTAGATATTGCCCAAAAGGTTTTTTTTTTTTTTTTTGAGACGGACTCCTGCACTATTGCCTGGGCTGGAGTGTAATGGCCCAAAAGGTTTTCAAAGTGATTGTAGTAATCTACTGTGCCAATTTACCCACCTACCAGCAGAATATGAGAGTTCCAGTTGCTCTACAACCTTTTCAACTCTTGATATTCTAAGTTTTTGTTGTATTATTTACTTTTTTTTTTTGAGATTGAGTCTCACTCTGTCACCCAGGCTAGAGTGCAATGGCATGGTCTCAGCTCACTGCAACCTCTGCCTCCCGGGTTCAAGCAGTTCTCCCACCTCAGCCTCCCGAGCAGCTGGGACTACAGGCACGTGCCACCACACCTGGCTAATTTTTGTATTTTTAGTAGAGACAGGGTTTCACCATATTGGCCAGGCTGGTCTCGAACTCCCGACCTTGTGATCCTCCCGCCTCAGCCTCCCAAAGTGCTGGGATTACAGGCGTGATCCACCGTGCCCAGCCTGTATTATTTACTTTTTAACTGTTCTGGTGTAGAAGTACCTTCTTATAGTTTTCATTTGTATTTTGTATTTTCCTAATAAATAATGATGTTGAGCATCTTTTTCATATGTTTATTAGCCATCTAGACATTCTCTTTATTAATAAAGCTTTAAGAAGAAAACATAGACTATCATCATTACCTTGGGACAGGCAAAGATTTGTTTTTTTTTCTTTTAAGCAATGGGATCTCACTATGTTCCCTAGGCTAGAGTGCAGTGGCTAAACAACAGGTGTAATCATAGCACACTACAGCCTTAAACCCCTAGGCTCTATCGATCCTCCTGTCTCAACCTCCAGAGTTGCTGGGACTACAGGCAGATGCCACTGCACCTGGAAAACACTTCTTAAATAGAACACACACACACACACACACCCCTATCCATAAAGAAAAAGAGTGATAACGTAGACTTCCATTAAAATGTAAACATTCTGAGCCAGGCACAGTGGCTCACACCTGTAATCCCAGCACTTTGGGAGGTTGACACAGGAGAATTGCCTGAGTCCAGGGGTTTGAGACCAGCCTGGGCAGCATGGCAAAACCCCGTCTCTACAAAAAAATTAAAAATTAGCCTGGTATAGCGGAGTGCACCTGTAGTCCCAGCTAATTCGGAGGCTGAGGTGGAAGGATCACTGGAACCCAGGAGGTAAGGCTGCAGTGAGCCAAGATCATACCATTGCACTCCAGCCTGGGTGACAGAGTGAAACCCTGTCTCAAACAAACAAACAAACAAACAATAAGTAAATATTCTGTCCATCAAAGGACACCATTAAAAGAATAAAAAAGTCTGGGTGTGGTGGTTCACACCTGTAATCCCAGCTTTGGAAAGCCAAGGTAGATGGATCACTTGAGCCTAGGAGTTCGAGAGCAAACTGGGCAATATAGTGAGACCCCATCTCTACAAAAAATAAAATAAAAAATTAACCAGGCTTGGTGGCATGTTCCTGTAGTCCCAGCTACTTGGGAGGCTGAGGCAGGAGGATTGCTTAAGCCTGGGAGGTGGAGGTTGCAGTGAACTGAGATCACGCCACTACACTCCAGCCTGGGTGAGAGTGAGACACTATCTCAATAAATAAATTAATTAATTAATTAATAAACAAACAAACATAAATAAGCCACTAAGTGAGATAATGTATTTGGAATCATAACCAATATTCTTAAAGAACTCCTGGAAATCAGTAAAAAAAAGATAGCTCAGTGTGAAAGTGGGCAATAAAACTTGAATTAAGCCTTCCTTTTTGTATTTATTTATTCTGAGATGGAGTCTCACTCTGTCACGCAGGCTGGAGTGCGATCAGTGGTGCAATCTTGGCTCACTGCAACCTCCACCTCCTGAGTTCAAGCGATTCTCCTGCCTCAGCCTCCCGAGTAATGGATTACAGGCACACACCACCACATCCGGCTAATTTTTTGTGTTTTTAGTAGAGATGGGGTTTCACCATGTTGGCCAGGCTGGTCTTGAACTCCTGACCTCAAGTGATCCACCTGCCTCGGCCTCCCAAAGTGCTGCAATTACAGGTATGAGCCACCGCTCCCGGCCTATTTTTATTATTTTAGAGACAGAAGTCTCACTATGTTGTCCAGGCTGGTCTCGAGCTCCTGAGCTCAAGTCATCCTCCCGCCTCAGCCTCTCGAAGTGCTAGGATTACAGGCGTGAGCCACCACGACAGAACTATATTTATTTATTTATTTATTTATTTGTGACAGATGCGAGCCAATGTGCCTGGTGAATTAAACCTTCTTTATCATAAAACATTACAAACATTGAGGTATTTTTGACTACACTTGTTTCTTTTGTCTATCTTTAATAAAGATAATTCATTCATGCAATTTCAATGTTTTATATCTTTGCACAACTTTCTATATAAATAAAATCACAAATCAGGATAAAAACAATTCTTTTGAGCCGTAGTTTGTCCTCTTTGGAGTTTGGAAAATATACCCACAATAATTACTCCATCTAGTCTAGCTCCCCATTCGCCTGAGCCTTTATCTGACAAATGAACTCCCTGTTCTCAGGATTTCCAAATGTTCCAACAAAAACGTGGAAGGGAATGATTCCCCCTCTGTCTTCAAGGATGAGGCAGATATTCTTGTTCAGATAAAGCCTCCCAGCCTCCAGGCACCTAGGCAAAGTAAAAAAAACTCATCTTTCTTCATCTCTTCTGGGACTGTCTCAGAAAGCTGGATTTTTTCCCCCATGCAAATTCCTCCTCCCCCACACTACCACATTCTTTGAAAATCAATAAGTCAGGCCGGGCGCTGTGGCTCACGCCTGTAATCCCAGCACTTTGGGAGGCCGAGGCGGGCGGATCACGAGGTCAGGAGATCGAGACCATCCTGGCTAACATGGTGAAACCCCGTCTCTACTAAAAATACAAAAAATTAGCCGGGCGAGGTGGCGGGCGCCTGTAGTCCCAGCTACTCGGGAGTCTGAGGCAGGAGAATGGCGTGAATCCGGGAGGTGGAGCTTGCAGTGAGCCGAGATCGTGCCACTGCACTCCAGCCTGGGCGACAGAGCCAGACTCCGTCTCAAAAAAAAAAAAAAAAAAAAAAAGAAAATCAATAAGTCCAAGAGTAGAGTTAGGCATGGGTGGCACACACTTGTAATCCCAGCTATGGGGAGGCTGAGGAGGGAGGATTACTTAATTAAGAAAAACCAAAAAAAAAATTGAGTTGAGTTATAGTTTCACCAAGTCTTTGTGAATACAAAATACTTAAAGTGGCAAAGCCAGCATGGAAAACATGGGGGAGACATAGACCCAGGTAGCTACTGAATGCTTACCAGATGTCAGGCAGTATACTAGTATACCAGATGTCAGGCAGTAGATTAGATAAATATGTCACTACTCTCAAGGGGCTTATAGTTTAGTATGAATGATCAACAATAACAGCCAGAATAAAATCTTCATTTATGTAGTGCTTACACTGTGCAAGACATTGTGCAAAGCATTTGAACATATATTTTTAATATATAATATATACAGTATATAATATATGGCTTTAACACATTTTTTCGTATTTTTAATAACTTTAATCTTCACAGCACATTTGGGAAGAAGATATTGTTTTTAATCCCCCTTTTGATCAGTATATTGAGAGGTTAAGTAACTTGGCCAAGGTCAAGTAGTAAGAATTCAGACTAAGAGTTGAAACTAACACAATTAGAAGTGGGTAATTACAAGTACATAGATTAGATAGCCAGAATGTATATAAAAGCGTGCTAGGAACACAAAAGAGGGACGACCTTTAGCCTAGCCTGGACAAGACGAAAGCTTCCTGGAGGAGGTGATATTTGAGCCACACTGAATGGTGGGTGGATTAGGAAGTCAGGCAAGGGGGAGGGCATTCCAGGCAGGAATTTCAGCACCCTGGGAGAGGCAGAGGTGTGAGACAACAAACCAGTGTGGCTGTGGATACACATGGGAGACAAAAGCAGAGGGGTGGGAGGGTGACACTGCAAGGGGCTTCATAGGCCGGCAAAGGAGTGTGAAGATTTGGGCCTTATCCCGAAGGCAACAAGAGTCCCCAGGGGGATTTTAAGTAGGGAACGGCCAAAGTCAGATTTGGATGATGCTAGAGATGATCTGCAAAGTGGGAGGTGGTGAGGAAGCAGGGTAGGAAGCCTGGGAAGCCAGGGGAAAGAACTATTAGGGAACTAAAAACGTCTCTACTTGCCTCAGAACCATACGCCACCACCATCTGTGGCCAAGGCAGCCTCACCCTTGTTCTGACCTCAAACACCAGAGGTCATCTCCCTTCCCCTCCCAATTCATGGCATCCAGCCTTCTTCACCCTGCACTAAATACTTTTTCCTCTATGGGACTGTTAACTTTAGCCTTTTTTAAAACAGCTTTATTGAAATACGATTCACATGCCATACAATTCACCATTTGAAGTATTCAATTCAATAGTTTTTAGTGTATTCACAGAGTTGTGTATCCATCACCACAATCACTTTTAGAATATTTTTATTATCTCCAAAATAAACTTCCCACCCTTTAGCCACCATCCTCCAACTCCCCCATTCCCCTCAGCCCTAAGCAGCCACTACTCTACTCTCTGCCTCTACAGATTTGTCTATTGCGGACATTTTATATAAATGTAACTATACAATATGAGGTCCTTAGTGACTGGCTTCTGTCATTTTGCATAATGTTCCCAAGGTTCATCCATGTTATTGCATGTATCAGTATTTTATTCCTTTTTCTTGTTGAATAATATTCCACTGTATGAATATACCACATTTTACATATCTTTTAATCAGTTGATAGACTTAGCCTTGGTTTTTAAACCAACCACTGTCAAAAAGGATGGGTTTGCCGTGGTTGGCTTTTGTAATCCTCCTCCATCCTTATAGCTTCACTGCCAGTTCCTCCAACTGAAGTAGTGACTCACACAAAAGGACAGACACGTGGATGCTAATGTTTCCTGCACTAGATTATAAACCCTATGAGGGAAGGACATTTGAGCATCGCGCAAGTGAGGCATGGCAGACACCAAAGAGCCTAGGCTTTGGTTTTATATATATATATATATATATACACACACACACACACACACACACAAACATATATATACATATATACACATACATACATATATATGTATATATAGAGAGAGAAAGAGGGAGAAAGTCTCACTCTGTCACCCAGGCTGAAGTGCAATGGCGCCATCATAGCTCACTGTAGCCTTGAACTCCTGAGTTCAAGGGAACCTTCCACCTCAGCCTCCTGAGTAGCTGGGACTACATGTATGTGCCACTACACTCAGCTAATTTGTTTTTATTGTTTTGTAGAGATGAGGTCTCACTATGTTGCCCAGGCTGGTCTCAAAGTCCTGAGCTCAAGTAATCCTCCTTCCTTGGCCTCCCAAAGTGCTAGGATTATAAGCATAAGCCAATGCTCTTGGCCAGAGCCTACAATTTGGAATCAAAGAATCCTGGATGTGGATTTCAGCTAAACAACTATTGGATATGCAGCCTCTTGGGTCCCTTGCTGTAAAGTGTGAATAATAATACAGGGTGATTGAGCACTAGTGGTTCTGTAGGTAAAGTGTACTTTGTAAATTGTACCTATTATTATTAATATGACTTTTTTTTTTTTTTTTTGAGATGGAGTCTCACTCACTGTGTTGCCCAGGCTGGAGTGCAGTGGTGCGATCTCAGCTCACTGTAACCTCTGCCACCTGGGCTCAAGCAATTTTCCTGCCTCAGTCTCCCAAGTAGCCAGGATTACAGGCATGCACCATCATGCCTGGCTAATTTTTGTATTTTTAGTAGAGACGGGGTTTTACCATGTTGGCCAGGCTGGTCTCGAACTCCTGGCCTCAAGTGATCCACCTGCCTCAGCCTCCCAAAGTGCTGGGATTACAGATATGAGCCAGAGCCCAGCCAATTGTAGCTATTATTGCTCTTATTATCATACAGACCCCTTATGATTTGGCCTCTACCTACTACTTCGGGCTCACCTCCTGTCAAATCTCCCCTTGCCTTAAACTTTATACTCCATCAATATCAAACTGCTCATTTGTTGTTGTTGTTGTTGTTGTTTTTGAGATGGAGTCTCGCTCTGTCACCCAGGCTGGAGTGCAGTGGCACAATCTCAGCTCATTGCAAACTCCGCCTCCCAGGTTCGCACCATTCTCCTGCCTCAGCCTCCCAAGTAGCTGGGACCACAGGCGCCCGCCACCATGCCCGGCTAAATTTTATGTTTTTAGTAGAGACGGGGTTTCACCATGTTAGCCAGGATGGTCTCAATCTCCTGACCTTGTGATCCGCCAGCCTCAGCCTCCCAAAGTGCTGGGATTACAGGCATGAGCCATCGTGCCCGGCCATATTTTTTAGTTAAATGTTATTTGGTTTCATGCACCCATACCTTTTACATGAAGTCTGAAATGCCTAAAACACCACATCTCCCCTGCTTGTCATGGGAATTCCATTCCCTTTGTTTTGTTTGTTTGTTTGTTTTTTTATGAGATGGTGTCTGGCTATGTTGCCCACCCTGGAGTACAATGGCGATTCTCAGGCACCATCATTGCACATTACATGCTCTAACTCTTGGGCTCAAGCAATCCTCCTACCTCAGCCTCCCAAATAGCTGGGACTACAGGCATGCACCTCTACACCTGGTCCCATCTGTGTTTCACAACCCATCCTAGGCATCAGCTCCTCAAGGAAGCCTTTCTTCCTATTCTGTCTCCTAGTCAGTCCTTCTGCTGTGCTTTCTTTATGCATCTAGTACGTGCTTCTATTCATGTACTTATCCGTCTGACTACATCATACAGTGTGTTTCTCTGATTGTTTACCTGTGTCCTAGATTATGAATCTCTTTGGGGCAGAGGCTGTACCTACAGCACATGGCCCAGTGCCTAGAATATAGTAAAAGAACAATATATTTCCACTGAACAAATGATATAACAGACAGCAGAAGTCTAAATAGCCCCCAGGTTTTTGATAGTACCAGTCTCTAAGACTGGAACAAAGAAAACTGGTTTAGGAATTAAATTCACCCAATGAAAGTCTAACAGGCAGTTTAATACATGTGTCTGAAAATCAGATGACAGATAAGGACCTCATATGCACTTTGGAGAGCTGATCCCACCGTTTTGAAATCCATGTCTACATGGAAACTGAAGTCATGATTTTGGTTATCAATGCCCCAAAACTGTGAATAGAGTGAGTAAAGGAGAAAACTAAGGACTTCCTGCAATACCCATTTTATTTTTTACTTTTTATTTTTTTTAATTTTTATTTTTTTTAGCAATACCCATTTTAAAGGGCAGCCAAAGGAGGTGGAGATTAAAAGATAATTGGCCAGAAACAGGACAAGAACCAAGGAAGATAGATGTCCCCAAAAGCCAAAGGAAAACAGAATTTCAAGAGATGCAGATGCTCCATAGTTACAAGTGGATTTGGAGGTCATCAGGAATTTAGTGGAAGCAATTTCAGCAAAATATCAGGGGATTGGGGTGGTTGGGATTGCAGATGGCTATGGAAAAGAGAAAAAAGGAGGAAGAGGAGGATTCACCTACCTGCTCACTCAGAAAAAGCCTCTCTTCCCTGCTAACAGATTTTAAGGCAGTATTTGTAGCTTCCCAAAGGACAGTCAGCTCCTCTAGAAGTCCATGGCAAGTACACCTTCATGGTGGGCTTTTTGCTTCCAGGAGATCAAATAATTTTCCAGTGTGATTGTTGCCTCTCCTCACTTCAACTCAGAAGAATAGTCTTCAGTTTATGTAAATTGAATCCCACAGATGGAGTGGCATCTTCAAAGCACGTAACAGATGGATGGTATCTGAACCCTAATTCCAGACCCTTTCAGAGGTACCTGGAAAAAAAAAAACACGCAATGTGCATATATTTTGCCATAAACTAGATGAAATCCAAAAAACGGTTAAGGGGGAAGAGCTAGGCCTAATGATCTTAAAAGCCTCAGTGGTCTCTGGGGTAGATAGGTGCCAAAGTGAGAACATAGGAATCATTTACCACAGGTGCTGGTTTCTACAATCTTTTTTTTTTTTTTTTTTTGAGACGGAGTCTTGCTCTGTCACCCAGGCTGGAGTGCAGTGGCGCAATCTCGGCTCACTGCAAGCTCCGCCTCCCGGGTTCACGCCATTCTCCTGCCTCAGCCTCTCTGAGTAGCTGGGACTACAGGCGCCCGCCACCACGCCCGGCTAATTTTTTGTATTTTTAGTAGAGACGGGGTTTCACCGTGGTCTCGATCTCCTGACCTCGTGATCCACCCGCCTCAGCCTCCCAAAGTGCTGGGATTACAGGCGTGAGCCACCGCGCCCAGCTACTACAATCTTAATATGTCATACATGTAAGCCTTTTCTCTACAGTTAGGCTATGAGAGCCTTGGAGAGAATGGACATCCCCAAAGTACTAGACATGCAGTAGGAACTTATTAGACAATAGAATGTTTAGACAAAGGAATGACCTTAGAGACCATCTGGCTCAGCTGTGCCAAATTATCCTTCATAAGTGTTCTCTTGTTGACTTGTCAGGCTTTGCCACTCAATTATAAATTCTCCTAGGGGAGATCCCTAACTTATCTATCTTTCCTTTGGCAGTGCCTAGCAAGCAAAGGTTTGGCCGTAAAAGGTGCTCACTAAGTTTTTTTTAAAATTGTTTCATCTGTATACTACCACTAGATGTTTGATGAATGGAGAAATGCACTCATAAAATCTCCAAAGCATGAAATGAAGCAATGAGGAAGAAAGCCTTCCTTCCAGATACTGGATTTAATGTCACTTCCTGAAAGAGGTCTTTACTCAGTGGGTATGCACTTTAATTGTTCCACAGAACTTCTCAGTTTAACTGTGCTTCACTTGTTTTGTATTATTTATTTATTTATTTTTTGTAGAGACTGGGTCTTGCTGTGTTGCCCAAGCTGGTCTTGAACTCCTGGACTCAAGTGATCCTCCCACGTCAGCCTCCCAAGTAGCTGTGACTACGGGCACCCACCACCATGCCCGGCTCTTGTTTATTTTTCAATTGTCTGCCCTTCTGCTAGAAGGTAAATTTCCAGAAGTTGGGGATCTTGCATATCTTGTGTAACACTGTAGTCAATTTGCAGCCCTAGCAAGCCTAGGGCATAGTAGGAACTTAACATTTGTGGAATGAATGAATGGCTGAATGAGTAAGTGGAGCTGAAAGTAGGTTAGAATGGAAGACTCAGATCCAGTGAAGGGAGCAAAGCCACCGGCCAGCTCCTCCTGCCTAGGGCTCTTTTGTCCCCAGAACTAGTCAGCTCCAAGCCTTATCTCCTTCTCCCCCCACCCACTCTCCCATCCCACAGCAATGGTGACAGGGCTTCTGGCTTCAGAGCTTATTAAAATCTCCATAGATAAGTAAATTCTGTTGGGTTGAATTGTGCCCCAGGCTACCAAGATTAATTAGGTGAGCCCAGCGAATGAGTTAACTGAGTTTTTACTTTTCCCTAATTTGAAGTTTTAATCCCCTTCTGTCTCCAGAAGCCTTTAAAAGGAGAACTAGGAAAAAATATCATTAGGGTGTTTCAAGTCCCCACAGTGATTTCCCTTACACCACCATGCTTTGACTACAAGTTCTGCAATTCCTCCTCCACACAAGCAGAAAGGTTTGTTTTTAGGCAGACTGGTGGATGAGAAGACTTCCCCTCCAGCTTCCTAGTCCACGTGATGCCAGAGAGTCGCAGCAGGACTGGGTGAGACCAGGTTCTGGAGACCTTCTGCCTTGTTTACTTAATTTACTGCTTGTGTCAAGACGGTTCTGGGAAAGTTGCTCATGTCACCTCCTAAGATTAAGGGAAAATCTCTGGCTGCCGAAGCTGCTTATCCCTACTGTGGCCACTCCAGGTTACCCACTTGTTCCCAAATCCCAGCTTGCCTTCCTTGGCTAGCTGCTAGGGGCTAGATGGCTCAAGGGATTTCTTTTGTTGATATTGCTGTTGGTGAGATTGCATTTTGCTTTGTTTTTCTCCTAACTCAAAACAGATGGAACAGGGAACTAAAGAATGGTTGATAATCCTAGTCACTTATCTTTGGTAAATTTCAAAGGGTAAGTGGAGGCAAATAAACAATCATTCAGTAAACAAGTAGTTTTTTTTTTTTTTTTTTTTGGAGACAGAGTTGACTCTGTCACCCAGACTGGAGTGCAGTGGTGCCATCTCAGTTCACTGCAACCTCCACCTCCCAGTTCAAACCATCCTCCCAAGTAGGTGGGACTACAGGCACATGCCACCATGCCTGGCTAACTTTTTTTTTTTTTTCTATTTTTGGTAGAGACAGGGTTTTGCCACCTTGCCTAGGCTGGTCTCGAACTCCTGGGCTCAAGCAATCCCCCTGCCTCGGCATCCCAAAGTGCTGGGATTACAGGTATGAGCCACCATGCCCAAACACAAGTACAGTATTTAATGCACATTGAGGAGGGCTTAAAATGATCCATATTAGGCTGGGCATAGTAGCCCATACCTATAATCCCAGAACTTTGGGAGGCCCAGGAAGGTGGATTGCTTGAACTCAGGAGTTCAAGACCAGCCTGGGTAACATGGTGAAACCCTGTCTCTAGAAAAAATTTTAAAATTAGCCTGCTGTGGTGGTACGCACCTGTGGTCTCAGCTACTCAGGAGGCTGAGGTGGCAGGATCTCTTGAGCCTGGGAGGTTGAGGCTGCAGTAAGCTGTGACTGGGACACTGCACTGCACTCCAGGCTAGGCAACAGAGTGACTGTCTGTTAAAAAAAAAAAAAAAAAAAAAAAAGAAGAAGAAGAGAGAAGAGGAGAGAAGAAGAGAGGAGGAGGAGAAGAAGAGGGGAGGAGGAGAAGAAGAGGGGAGGAGGAGAAGAAGAGGGGAGGAGGAGAAGAAGAGGGGAGGAGGAGAAGAAGAGGGGAGGAGGAGAAGAAGAGGGGAGGAGGAGAAGAAGAGGGGAGGAGGAGAAGAAGAGGGGAGGAGGAGAAGAGAGGAGGAGAAGAAGAAGAAAGAAGAGGAAGAGGAAGAAGAAGAAGAAGGAGGAGAAGGAGGAGGAGGGGGAGAGGAGGAGGAGGAGGAGGAGGAGGACATGGCTGTGGGAGAGAGGAATGAGAAGACTTAGAAGAGGTGAGCAGGAGCCAGAACACCGGGGACTCTGTAGGCCATGGTAGGTGGCTTGATGGAATTCCAGGAACAAAGGAGAGTGGCCCAAGGGATGCCAGCAGGAAAGCCTTGCGATCTAATTTGCAATTGCAAAAGATTTCCCTGTCTTCTACATGGAGAATGAATTAGAATGCAGCAAGAGAAGACAGACAGAAACAAGTCAGAGGAGGGATTGGGGTTGACCAGGTGAGAGATGGCAGAGGCTTGGCTAGGGTGATAATAGTGAAGGTAGGGAGATGTGAATGACATCAAGGACACGATTTGAAAGTGGGACTGACAGGGTCTGCTAATAGATTATTAAGAGTAAGAAGGAGAGAGAAATCAAGGATGCTGTCTTTGATTCTGTGGTGAACACATGGATTTCTACTCCCTTCTCCATCCCAAGAGTTTCCAGTCTCCCTGAGTCTTTGGTCAGAAAACCAATTCTCCTGGGCATTGGTCAAAAATTTGTCTCCAGGATTTCAAACCAGCAGATATAGCTCTTCTGCTTCTGCCTGAGACTGTGGACTCCTGAAATCTGTAAGTATTTTGCAAGTTCCCTTACCAGGACCACATTCTTGAGAAGAGTGTTCCTGTGACTCTGGGCCAAAGAAGTGCTGAGAAGGTAGTCCTCTTCAAATCACTCACAGCACTAAACAGGTGAATCAGCCTTGACTGGCATGTGAATTTGTCCCACTGATTGAAAGAGTAGAAATTTATGCTAGTGGTGGGTGCCAACCAACAGTAGATTCAACATAAGAATTCAGAAAGGCAAACCTATGTGCATGTCATTATAAAACAACTGTGACAACAAAAGGCACCAGTCCAATTTAAGACATAAGCTCCTACGGAACAAATTTCCTAATAGGACTTCCTTGTTTGCTCTATGCAAATGTTGAGCCTTATTGCACACTTGACACAAAGACTAGACTTTATGTGAAAATTCACACAAACATTTCAATTGCATAGTGGCTTGAAAACTAAAGGAGAGGTCTGGTGTGTATGTGTGGGGTGAGGGTGTGGCAGTGAACTGGGGCAACAGGCAGACCATACAAAATAGAGGGTAGACTTTACGGTGGCAAATGCCTGATCCTAACTCTTTCTCCCTGCCCCCAGGGTGAAGGATAATACGATCCTTGCCATTCAGCAACTACACTAGAATAAATAGCACTTTTGCTGCCCAGAAATCCATTCTCCCAACAGATGGCATTTCCCAGAAGAACTAAAGCCTAACAAGCCTGAGCTTAAATCCTGGAATTGGCTGGCTCACGATAACTATGAAGGAAGAAAATCCCCTGTTTGGTTTGGCTTTCAGTCTCTCCTAGGCCAGGAATCAACCCTTCATGAACTGAGGAGATGGAAAGATAGAGCCTCTAATGCATACCAGATCGGGCCACAAAACCTTCTCAGCAATGGGCATACATCCTAGGCCTGGCTCTCTATAAATATCCAATGCCTCCTTGGGAAGGAAGCTGGACTGTCTCTCCAGTTCAGGCCCACTTCTTTTTCTGACACTTTCCAGTGCCTTCACTGAAGGGCTGCCATGTAGCCTAAATGCTGGAATACCATGACCTGAAGCCTGTCTCCAAACAGACTCTCAGAGGAAGGGAATGTCCTCTCCTCATCAAATCCAATATATTAAGAAATGGGAGGGAGAAACTAAGTGAAGATGGATGTAGGAAGAAAGGTTATGAAAAAGAGAAGTCAACAGCTGAGTTCAAATCAATTCAGACCCTGTTTGGACAACCAATGGGACTTCAGACACTCACCTGGGAATCTGATGGTGTCTCATTGCTAACCTTACATGACTCACTTTCCAAGTGATGTCCATGGCCTTCACCAACATCTTTTTTTTTTAAGTGTCATTTACTTATGTTTTTGGAACAAAGTGTTACACCTACATCTTCATATTTAATTGAAAAGGTTTATTTTTTTCTAAATCAGAATTGGCCTTTCAGTCAATGGTGTGACACTTTCCCTAAAACTAGTAAGGACAAGAAAAACATTTTTTTTTTTAAGAGACAGTGTTGACAGAAAGACCCTGTCTCAGAAGAAAACAACAACAATAACAACAAACCAGAGACAAGATCTCACTCTGTCGCCCAGGCTAGAGTCCAGCGGTGTGATCACAACTCACTGTAGCCTTGAACTCCCAGACTCAAGCGATCCTCCCTCCTCAGCCTCTTAAGTAGCTGGGACTACAGGTACACATTCCCATGCCCAGCAAATATTTTAATTTTGGCGGGGAGAGATGGGGTCTCAATATGCTGCCCAGGCTGGTCTTGTACTCCTGGGCTCAAGCGATCCTCCCACTGTGGCCTCCCAAAGTGCTGGGATTACAGGCGTGAGCAGCCACAGCACCGGGCAGAAAATTTGTTTTTTAAATTTAATTTTTTTTTTTTTTAGAGACTGCGTCCCATTCTGTCACCCTAGCTGGAGTATAGTGGCACTGTCATATAGTTCACTGCACCGTAGACTACCTAGGCTCAAGAGATCCTCCCACCTCAGCCTCAAAAATGCTGAGGGGCGTGAGTCTCCACTCCCAGCTACAACAGAAAATTCTAATAGGCTGGAGCCCCACAGCATTCTGATAACATTGTATGCACATAACAGGTGTAATCTGAGTCAGGCTGTTGGATCTAATCTCGTGCCTGGAGAGCAGATATCTAGAAATCATGTCTTAGATTTGAATTTCACCTTTGCAATTGAGTTGTAGGACTTTCTTTTCCTTGTTTTATTTATTTTTTGTTTTCTTTGAGTTGTAAGACTTCTGACAGGTCACCCCTTCTTTTTATTGCCCACTCACATAGATGAATTTAGAACAACCAGTTCAAAAATAGGTACGATGGCCAGGTGCAGTGGCTCACACCTGTAATCCCAGCACTTTGGGAGGCTGAAGCGAATGGATCACTTGAGGTCACGAGTTCGAGACCAGCCTGCCAACATGGTGAAACATCATCTCTACTAAAAATACTAAAATTAGCCAGGTGTGGTGATATGCACCTGTAATCCCAGCTACTCGGGAGGCTGAGGCACAAGAACCGCTAGAACCCGGGTGGCAGGGGCTGCAGTGAGCTGAGATTGCACCACTGCACTCCAACCTGGTGACAGAGACTCCATCTCAAAAAAAAAGGTATGACAGGGGAGGCAACAACAACAAATAAATAGATACAATTCTAGTTACCTAACACTGCATCATTCTGTGAGTGTCTTAAGGATTGCAGATGGGGGTTTGTGTAAATCACTTGCATTTGAATAAAACAGATATGCACATATGAAAAATTCACTTAGCAATAAGCAAAGATTTAATCTCTGCTACAATTTTGAACAATATCCTGACAGTTCACAAATCTTAAAAATTCACTGGTACATCTTGGTGGTCTGTTTTTCTGAGTCTTTCGGATCATTCGGTCTTGCACAAGCAGCAGCTGCAATCAACAGGGAGGGAGATTCTGCAATGGGAAACCACATTGCTCATGCTGGGCAAACAGACCTGTCATTTCTAGAGACCTGGAATGATCCTGCCTGCCTGTCTGCCTGCGAGGCAGGGAGGAAAGCAGCATTCATCTATTCAATAGCCTGGTGGATAAAACAACCCCATTGCCAGTTGTGGTGGCTCACGCCTGTAATCCCAGCACTTTGGGAGGCAGAGGTGGGCAGATCACCTGAGGTCAGGAGTTCGAGACCAGCCTGGCCAACATGTTGAAACCCCCGTCTCTACTAAGAATACAAAAATTAGCTGGGCATCGTGGTGGGTGCCTGTAATCCCAGCTACTCGGGAGGCTGAGGCAGGAGAATTGCTTGAACCCAGGAGACAGAGGTTGCAGTGAGCCGACACGGTGCCACTGCACTCCAGCCTGGGCAACAGAATGAGACTCTGTCTCAAAACAAACTAACAAACAAACAAACAAAACAGAAAAACCATTGAAGTGGAGGTTTGGAGGACTTAGAGACTTAACTATCCTTTAAATTACAACTGAGAAGTTAAATTGGGTGTGTTTTTAGAGAAATTTGACTTTCTCAGAAGGAAAGTGAAAAATATAAAA
Source organism: Symphalangus syndactylus (assembly GCF_028878055.3). Taxonomy (NCBI): domain Eukaryota; kingdom Metazoa; phylum Chordata; class Mammalia; order Primates; family Hylobatidae; genus Symphalangus; species Symphalangus syndactylus. The sequence continues at coordinate 40,438,797 of NC_072434.2, read as the reverse complement.
TCCAGAGAGAAATACAAAGTATAGTCAGATCAGTAATTCTTAGCTTTTTTTTTTTTTTTGCAGTCTGTCCTAAGGTGACATTTTGTGTGTTCTTATTTGTTTATTGTTTATCATTTAGTTCTCTCACTAGAATGTAAGTGCCATGAGGGTAGGAACATGTGTATTTTATTTCCATATTTCCATTACATTATCTGGCCCTAGTAGAGTGCCTTCCATAAAATAAGCATTCAAAAAAAAATTGTTGAATGAATGAATAATGAATGAATGATTCAGACTTTTTCAAGTCCTAGACCCCTTTTTAAAAAATCAGTGGAAGTGGCCAGGCACGGTGGCTCATGCCTGTTATCCCAGCACTTTGGGAGTCCAAGGCAGGTGGATCACCTGAGGTCAGCAGTTCAAGGCCAGCCTGACCAACATGGTGAAACCCCCGTCTCTATTACAAATACAAAAATTAGCTGGGCATGATGGCAGGCACCTGTAATTCCAGCTACTCGAGAGACTGAGGCAGGATAATCGCTTGAACCCAGGAGGTGGAGGTTGCAGTGAGCTGAGATTGTGCCACTGTACTCCAACCTGGGCGACAGAGGGAGACTCCATCTCAAAAAAAAAAAAATCAGTGGAAGTTATGATTCTTACCTTACCCCCAAAATACATATATTCAAAAATATAAAATATGTTATTATATTACATAATTTATACATATATAATTACAATATACATTATTACATTTTATATCTATCTCTAATTGAATCTTCTCATGCAAAGGTCCCAGTTTGCAAAAGACATTCCTGCTTCACCAATGGTATGTGGTATCCCTAAAAAGCACTTAAACAAAAGCTCTGCTGTCATTCTCCTTGGGAGAAATCCTTTTTTTTTTTTTGGTAGCGACTGGGTTTCCCTCTGTTGCCCAGGCTTGTCTCAAACTCCTGGCTTCAAGCAATCCCCCAGCCTTGACTTACCAAAATAGGATTACAGGCATGAGACACCACGCCCAGCCCAGAGGGCAATTCTGAAGAGGCTTAAGACTGGGACTCTTGGGTCTTCTGACTCCCAGGATAAAACATCTGACATTGGCTCTTAGAGACATATGAAAGGGCCTGGGTCACTTCCGGACATGTGACCAGTAAAAGGAGCCCTTCAGTGAAAGGGAAGAGAAAAAAACTCTAGATTTGGGACTCAGAAAACTTGAGTTCTAACTCAGCTCTTGTGCTGTACTGGCTGTAGAACCACAGCTAGGTAACGGACTTCTCTGAGCCTCAGAATGAAGGGGTCTGGCCTAGGCCCAGCATTCCATAATACAGTATCATAACTTGTAAACCAGGCAAATGAAGGAGCAACAGAGCTTCAGATGAAACAGGATGTTGCTATGTAGTTAAAATGTCCATTTTATAGCAGTGCTCCCTTGCTATGAGAAGAGAGCATGACTTATGCTGAAGCACAAGAAACTTTAAGTAAGATAACAAAAAGGACTCTCAATAATATAAGGACTGACTGTGAGACACAGTCAGACATGTGGGTGCTTGCAGAATATCCCTCAGAAGGTGTAGTGGGATGATGGCCAACATTCATCTCTCAGATGATCTGTTCTAGTATTCGCTGGAAAAAGATCCTCAAGTCCAGTTGCCTCCAAAATCCACCCATTCTTTGGGTCAGGCATGGTGGCTCACGCCTGTAATCCCAGCATTTTGGAAGGCCAAAGTGGGAGGATCACCTAAGGCCAGGAGTTTGAGACCAGCCTGGGCAACATAGTGTGAGTCCATCTGTGTAAAATATTAAAGCTTTTTAAAAAAATTTTAAATCTGCCCACTCTCTGACCCTAGGAATATCCCTAGGCTTACATTTTCCACAAATAAGATTTTATTTTATTTTTATTATTTGAGATGGCATCTCACTCTGTTGCCCAGGCTGGAGTGCAGTGGTGCAATCTTGGCTCACTGCAACCTCTGCCTCTCGGGTTCAAGTGATTCTCCTGCCTCAGCATCCTCAGTAGCTGGGGTTACAGGTGTGCATCACCACGCCCGGCTAATTCTTGTGTTTTTGGTAGAGATGGGGTTTCACCATGTTGGCCAGGCTGGTCTCGAACTCCTGACCTCAAGTGATCCGCCTGCATCAGCCTCCCAAAGTGCTGGGATTACAGGCATAAACCATTGCACCTGGCCACCACAAAGAAGATTTTAAGTGCAAAATTTCTAAATTTATTCTAATGCTTTGGGAAAAAGTATTGATTGTCATGGGGTATTTTCTTCTAGTCAGTTCTTTCACACAAAGAAATCTAGACGAAAGCGACATTGATTGGCCACCTCCCTGGCAGTTCTTTCCATAGGCCATCTTGTTTAATCCTAGAGCAACCCTGAAGGGCACTTATTTCCTACCAATTTTACAGATAAGAAAACTGAGACTCAGACAAGTAAAGTCACTTTCTATAGAGAAACTAGGAAATGGGGCCAGAATTTAACTCCAGGTCTTTCTGGAGTGGAAGCTCTTTCCACACACCTGGTTGCCACCAGGGAGGAGCTAAGTGGTGTTTAGGCAGCCAAGGAGTTTCTGGGCCTCAGGTGGTGCTGTGAACCATGCACAGTTCACTCACTCTGCTACCCGCAGGCCAGTGTGCACTGCAGATGCTGAGTCTGGAGCCTTCTCCACTCCTTTCCTGAGTTACTATCTCTGAGAGTTTACCTTACAATGAACTTTTAGACCCCAGCACATAATCAGAATTAAAACAGAGGTCAAGGTGGGGCGCGGTGGCTCATGCCTGTAATCCCAGCACTTTGGGAGGCAGAGGGGGGCAGATCACCTGAGGTCAGGAGTTCGAGACCAGCCTGGCCAACATGGTAAAACCCCATCTCTACTAAAAACTCAAAAATTAGCCAGGCATGGTGGCACACACCTGTAGCCCCAGCTACTCGGGACGCTGAGGCAGAATCGCTTGAACCCAGGAGGTGGAGGTGGCAGTGAGCCAAGATCACGCCACTGTACTCCAGCCTGGGCGACAGAGCAAGACTCAGTTTAAAAAACAAAACAAAAAAAAGAAATTAATAATAAATAAAATAAAACAGAGGTCAAGAGATAAATGACTTTCTGGAGACAGGTAAGAATTACAGGTAATGGGAGAAATCCAAGGCTTTCTATCCTGGGAAAAGAAAGTCCCAGGGAGAAGGGAAAGGGGAAAAGCTGAGGGATAGGGAAGCAGTCTATGCTGGGATTCAAAGATACTCATTGGTTCTGTTTTTTTTTTGTTCTTTTATTTTTTATTTTTTATTTTTATTTTTTGAGATGGAGTTTCACTCTTGTCACCCAGGCTGGAGTGCAGTGGCATGATCTCAGGTCACTGCAACCTCCACCTCTCAGGTTCAAGTGATTCTCCTGCCTCAGCCTCCCAAGCAGCTGGGATTACAGGCACCTACCACCACGCCCGGCTTATTTTTGTATTTTTAGTAGAGACAGGGTTTCACCATGTTGGCCAGGCTGATCGCGAACTCCTGACCTCGGGTGATCCGCCCACCCCAGCCTCCCAAAGCGCTGGGATTACAGGCATGAGCCGCTGCATCCGGTCACTACTCTTTGGTTCTTACAGTGGCAAGGGTTCTCCACCACCCCCAGCCCCATCACGATGGCCTTTCTTTGCCTGACTTACATCTCCTCATTCTTCAAGAGGCATTCATCTCAAAAGGCATCTTTTCCAGACATCCTCCTGTTAGGACCAGGGCCCTTCTCTGGGATCCTATAGGAGCCAGTACACATCTTAACATTTACCAGATTATAATAAAATCATGTTAATGAATCTCTCTGCCTCAGTGGACCATCCTGAGGATAACTCTCTTTTATTCATGTCTGCACCCCTGGCACCTGGTACAGTACCTGACAACTAAGAGGGGTTCAAGCAATGTTTATCGAATACTCAAGATACAGAAGCTCTGAGAGAAATGGGGACCTCAGGACAATGGGAGAAGGGAGACCTGGAAATGAGATCTGTGGAGAGTGGGTACTACTCTGTCAGGACCTGTTCCAATGCCTGGTGGATGTTGCACAGTCCAGCTGGATGGTGCAAAGCTTCTAACACTGCTGGGAGTGGTTCCACTTCAAACAATTCTAGTTCAGAAATTTCTTCTGGAGTTGGGCCAAAATGCAAGCCCCACTAACTTTTACATGTAGACTCTCACCTAGGATCCCTTTTGTATAGATACTACAGGTCCTGTATAGAAATGTCCTAGCTGGAGAGCTGTACCCTATTTCTAGGCATCTGGTTTAGCACCTTGTGATGCTAAAGAGGCAGAATGAGGTCAAGTTTGTGTTAGAGGCTTTCTGAGCTGTCATTACAGAGCTGCTCATAGTCCCAGCCTGCATCCTGCTCTGTGTGACCTACAGAATACCAGGTCACCCTGAGCCATAGCTTCTTCCTCTGTGAATGGTGATGCTGACATTTTCTTCCTGACCGTGTCGTGTGAGGATGAAAAGTGAGGATGTAAGTAAGGCCTTGCCTGGCCTTGGTCAAATCTCAGTGAAAGGTATCTATTGAATTATTATTGAAATATTATTATTGATATGGCTTGAATCTGTGTTCCCACCCAAATCTCATGTTCAATTGTAATCCCCAATGGTGGAGACGGGTCCTGGTGGGAGGTGATTGGGACATGGGGGCAGTATTTCATGAATGGTTTAGCACCATCCCCTTGGAGCTGTTCTCGTGATAGTGAGTGAGTTATCTTGCAATCTGGTTGTTTAGAGGTGTGTGGCATCCCTGGCCTACTCTCCCTTCCTCCTGCTCTGGTCATGTAATACATGCCTGCTTTCCCTTTGCCTTCCGCCATGATTGTAAGTTTCCTGAGGCCTCCCCAGAAGCAGCCTCTACACTTCCTGTAGAGCCAGCAGAACCCTAAGCCAACTAAACCTCTTTTCTTTATAAATTACCCAGTCTCAGGTTTTTTTTTTTTTTTTGAGACAGAGTATTGCTCTGTCACCCACGCTGGAGTGCAATGGCATGATCTTGGCTCACTGCAACCTCCACTTCCCGGGTTCAAGCAATTCTCCTGCCTCAGCCTCCAGAGTAGTTGGGATTACAGGCGCCCGCCACCACACCCAGCTAATTTTTGTATTTTCAGTAGAGATGGGGTTTTGCCATGTTGGTCAGGCTGGTCTCAAACTCCTGACCTCAGGTGATCCACCCACCTCAGCCTCCCAAAGTGCTGGGATTACAGGTGTGAGCCACCGCGTCTGGCCCAGTCTCAAGTATTTCTTTATAGCTATTCGAGAACAGACTAATACAATTATTATTCTAATAACAAGACTCAGCAACTCATTTAATAAATTCAACAGCTACTTTAGATAAAATTCTTCATGAGCAGAAATATTCCTTTGCTTAAGCCCCTACTTAACTTATATTAACAGATTTTTGCAAGATGGTGCCCAGGATTAAGAACATAGTTTGGGCCAGGTACAGTGGCTCACACCTGTAATACCAGCACTTTGGCAGGCCGAGGCAGTGGATCACCTGAGGTCAGGAGTTCAAGAACAGCCTGGTCAACATGGTGAAACTCCATCTCTACTGAAAATACAAAAATTAGCCAGGCGTGGTGGTGCATGCCTGTAATCCTAGCTACTCGGAAGGCTGAGGCACGAGAATCACTTGAACCTGGGAGGCAGAGGTTTCAGTGAGCCAAGATTGCACCACTGCACTCCAGCCTGGGCGACAGAACGAGACTCCATCTCAAAAAAAAAAAAAGGAACACAGTTCAACAATTATTTAGCCCACTCTCAGAGACAAATCCTATATGCTAGACTCTAGTAATATAGAGATAAAAGTAGCTCATAGTCCAGCAGGGGGAACAGTCACAGAAACAAATATTAAAATTGTTGATTAGTGCTCACTTCAGCAGCACATATACTAAAAGTGGAACTCTACAGAGAAGATTAGCATAGCCCCTTCACCAGGATGGCACACCAATTCGTGAAGAGTTCTTTTTCTTTTTTTTTAAAGAGACAGTCTCGCTCTGTTGTTCAGGCTGGAATGCAGCATCACAATCATAGTTCACTGTAAACTCATCATTCCATATTTTTTTAAAGATTTTTTTAAAAATTGTTGCTCATCAAGGACAGGTGGATCACTCATAAATAGTGCTGGGACAATGGAGGACCCAGCAACATATTGCACACAAGTAGAAATACTAGTCAGATTAAAGACTTAAATACAGCCGGGTGCGGTGGCTCACGCCTGTAATTCCAGCACTTTGGGTGGCCGAGGTGGGTGGATTACCTGAGGTCAGGAATTCAAAACCAGCCTGGCCAACATGGTGAAACCCCACCTTTACTAAAAATACAAAAAAATTAGCTGGGTGTGGTGGCGGGAGCCTGTAATCACAGCTACTCAGGAGGTTGAGGCAGGAGAATCACTTGAACCTGGGAGGCGGAGGTTGCAATGAGCCAAGATCACGCCACCGCACTCCAGCCTGGGCGACAAAAGTAAGACTCCGTCTCAAAAAAAAAAAAAAAAGACCTAAAAACAAAAACAAAAAAAATCATAATGAAATAAGAGAACACGTCTATATTCAGAGTAGGGAAGAATTTTTTTTTTTTTTTTTTTTTTTTTTGAGATAGAGTCTCACTCTATCACCCAGGCTGGAGTGCAGTGGCGTGATCTTGGCTTACTATCGCTTCTGCCTCCCAGATGCAATCGATTATCATGCCTCAGCCTCCTGAGTAGCTGGGATTACAGGCGTGCGCCACTACGCCCAGCTAATTTTTTTGTGTTTTTAGTAGAGACAGGGTTTCACTATGTTGGCCAGGCTGGTCTTTAACTCCTGGCCTCAAGTGATCTGCCCACCTTGGCCTCCCAAAGTGCTGGGATTACAGGGCATGAGCCACCATGCCCGGCCAAGTTTCTTAAACAAGACACAAAAGTACTAACTATAAAGGAAAACATTTGCTTGAGGCCAGGAGTTCAAGACCAACCTGGGCAATGTAGGAGGACCCCGTATCTACAAAACATAAAAAATTAGCTGGGCGTGGTGATGCGCACCTGTGGTCCCAGTACTCAGGAGGCTGAGGTGGGAGGATTGTTTGAACCTGGGAGCTGAAGGCTGGAGTGAGCTGATATCGTGCCCCTGGATTCCAGGCTAGGCAACAAAGCCAGAGCCCGTCTCAAAATAAATACATAGATAATAAAGGAAAACACTGATTAATTTGACTATCCTTAATTGAAGAAAATGTTTTTATCAAAAGATCCCGTAAAGAAAGTGAAATGGCTCCTTCCCGACCTGGTGGGGCAGGAGGCGCCATCGTGGGAGTCAACATCCACCACAGCAAAGACAGAAAGGCTGGGCGCAGGGAGCCCAAGAGCTGGACATCTGCCTAGGGCTGTTGGTCAAGCTGTCCACCTTCAGCCAGGTTATACTGAAGAGGCTTTTTGTGAATCGCAACAACCGGCCACCTCTGATCCTGATCAGAAAATGAAGCTTCCAGGCCCGGAAAACAAAACGGCTGTGGTTTCAGGCCCACAGCTGCGGTTGTGCGGGTTCAGGAGATGCCCAGAGTAAAGCCTCCCACTGCGTGTGAGCGGCCAGGGCCCAGCCGCATTCCCACGGCAAGATCCGCACCTTTGAGCCGCTGGCCCTGGACACCCGCAAGGGCTGTGGCACCATCCTGCTTTTTGGCCCTTGAAAGGGCCCATAGGGACATTGGCATTTACCCCGGGAACCCCATACAGCCACACCAAATCCTACGTGGGTTCCAAGGGCCGAAATTTTCAGTGTGCCAGGACCCCATGGGCCAGCCACACTATAAAAACGAACCCTGATCCTACTCTCTTATTAAAAACATTTTGGATGCTGTATTAGTCCGTTTTCCCCCTGCTAATAAAGACATACCCGGGACTGGGCAATTTACAAAAGAAAGAGGTTTATTGGACTTACAGTTCCACGTGGCTGGGGGGGCCTCACCATCATGGTGGAAGATAGAAGACATATCTCACGTGGCAGTAGACAAGAGAAGAGAGTTTGTGCAGGGAAACTCCCCTTTTTAAAACCATCAGATCGGCCGGGCGCGGTGGCTCACGCCTGTAATCCCAGCACTTTGGGAGGCCAAGGCGGGCGGATCACGAGGTCAGGAGATAGAGACCATCCTGGCTAACATGGTGAAACCCCGTCTCTACTAAAAATACAAAAAAATTAGCCGGGCGAGGTGGCGGGCGCCTGTAGTCCCAGCTACGCGGGAGGCTGAGGCAGGAGAATGGCGTGAACCCCGGGGGGCGGAGCCTGCAGTGAGCTGCGATCACGCCACTGCACTCCAGCCTGGGTGAAAGAGCGAGACTCCGTCTCAAAAAAAATAAAAAAAATAAAATAAAATAAATAAATAAATAAATAAATAAAACCATCAGATCTTGTGAGATTTATTCACTATCACAAGAACAGCACGGGAAAGACCCGCCCCCATGATTCAATTATCTCCCACCAGGTCCCTCCCACAACATGTGGGAATTCAAGATGAGAGTTGGGTGAGGACACAGCCAAACCGTATCAGATGCTGAAAGAAAGAAAAAAAAGAAAAAAGAAAAGAAAGTGAAAAGGCTAGACACAAACTGGGAGAAGATACTTGCCACACACATAACCAATGAAGTAGTAGAATCTGGAATACACAAAGGGCTCAGAACAAAAAAGAAAGACACTGAGGGATGAGACTGAAGGGTTTACAGAAGGCCCTAGATGAATAGGTTCCCACTAGAGAGTCATCAGCCATGGAACACAGCAACACTGTGGCCTACAAAGGGACTAAATTTAGCAATTTGGTCTCATTCATTGTGAATACAGATGTCAGATAAGATAGAGGATGACCAGGAAATTTGAATATCAAACAAATAATAATTTTTTTTTTAGTTTTAAGTATGTCCCATGTAATATTTTGGACATAGTTATGCTAAAAATATTTGAGACGCACAAACTAAAAAATTATTTGTTGTCTATCTGAAATTTGACTGTACTGGGTAATCTGTATTTTTATTTGCTAAGCCCGGCAACCCTAATTATGAACTTTTTGTTACTTTCAAAGAAAATGTCTTTTGGCTTGTAAGTCAAAACCAATTATACAGCACATAAAAAGAACCATTTTATAATAGTAAGACTTTCTGGCAAATGGCAGAGCAGAATAATATCAGAAAAGTTGGAGGTACAGGAGCTTGGAATGGTGGTGTGCACCTATAGTTCCAGCTACTGGGGAGGCTGAGGCAGGAGGAGTTGAACCCAGGAGTTCAAGACCAGCCAGGGCAATAGACAGAGACCCCCATCTCAAAAAAAATTAAAAAAAAAGGTTGAGGTGTGAAACCAGTCAAACTTTAGTTTGAACCCCAGCTCTGCCACTTGCTAAGTCGAGAGTAACTTACTCACCTTTTTACGTGTTGCTCTCTTTATAAATAGAGTGCCTACCTTCATGGGGCTATTGTAGTAAATGAGGTAAGATGTCTTGTAAGTGCTTGGCATGGTGCCAGGCACAACATGGTGCGCTCTTGATAGTATTAATCACTCTTATCCATGCACTGGGGTTTCTTAAAACTAAACACTAGAATAGACAGATAGCATCTTGTTGACCAAGAATGCATCCTCATTTCTGGGATATTTGAGACAAAGTCAGAGGCAGAGTCTCCCCACCCCTGTTCCCTCCCATCCCTCACTGCTCCAGATTCCCTTATTGCTCAAGAGCTAGAAGGCATAAAAGGGACAAGATGACCTCCAAGATCCTCCCAACCCTAGGATTTGATGGTCCTTATTTTTGAGTAACATTAGGTTCCCGATGGCAGTCACTCTTAGTGGCTATGACTGAGAGAGGTGTCAAATTATATTCTACTGTGTGAGTTCAGTTATGGGGATTACTCTGAGGCTGTAAAACATGTATTTATAGTTCTGCTCAGGAAAATACAGTGTCCTATTCTTTCTAACTCTTATTCATAGCTCAAATTATCGCTGAGGATCCAGAGAAAACAACACACATAATTAGTTGCGGGCCTGGCCAAGATCTCAGAGACTCCAAGAGCAACACACTCTTTAACATACAGAACTCTCTCTAGATATCCTTTTCCTTTTTCTTTTTTCTTCCTGCCCTCCCTATCACTCTACCCCTATATGCTACATGAAAGATTATTTTTGTTGATGTAGTCACAGGTCCAACTAACAGGCAATTACCGTCAACACACATTAATTTTAAGAATGTGAGGCCAGGTGTGGTGGCTCACACCTCTAATCCCAGCACTTTGGGAAGCCAAGGGGGGTGTATCACTTGAGCCCAGGAGTTCAAGACCAGCTTCGGCAACATGGCTAAACTCCACTCTACAAAAATTATCCAGGTATGGTGGCACACACCTGTAGTCCCAGCTACTCGGGAGGCTGAGGCTCAAGACTCGCTTGAGCCTGGGAGGCAAAGGTTGCAGTGAGCCGAGAACACATCACTGCCCTCCAGCCTGGGCAACAGAGCAAGTCTCTGTCTCAAAAACAAAAACAAACAAACAAAAAGAATGTGATTGACAAATAATGATGATATTGCCAATCAGGGGGAAAAAAAGTTTACATAACAAAAAAAAGTCTGTCACCAGAATAAGAAAAAAAGTATCCAGAACAGACATTACCACACTCTGCATCAGTGGCTCCACAGCATCAAATGATCTGAAACTCCTTGAAGGAGGAACTAGATGGGTAGGTGTTGGTGCAGCTGCAGGCCCTGAATTACATGGTGGTCATCCTTTAGAAGACAATTTTTCACAGCATAGCAGAGAGACCCAGAATTTAAACTCAGCCATCACTCAGGAGGAGTAAAGAAGTGACAGAATTGAGAGTTGGAGCTACACAGGGGCTTCCAATGATGTCAGCATCTGGTGGGTTTTTACCAGGGGGGTTATTGCACACCTTGCTCAGTTTCACTCTTCCTCCATTATAGGAGCCTCAGACATTTCCAAACTAATTTGGTTGAGTGCTCAGAAAAGCATCAAGCCGGCCGGGCACCGTGGCACACACCTATAATCCCAGCAGTTTGGGAGGCCAAGGTGGGTGCATCGCCTGAGATCAGGAGTTCAAGACCAGCCTGGCCAACATGGTGAAACCCCATCTCTACTAAAATACAAGAAAATTAGCCAGGCATGGTGGTGCGTGCCTGTAATCCCAGCTACTCTGGAGGCTGAGGCAGGAGAATTGCCGGAACCCAGGAGGCAGAGGTTACAGTGAGCTGAGATCACGCCATTGCACTCCAGCCTGGGCAACAAGAGCGAAACTCCTTCTCAAAAAATAAAAAGAAAGAAGAGCTCTCTCTCTCTCTCTCTCTCTCTCTCTCTTTCTTTCTTTCTTTCTTCCTTCCTTTTCCCTCTGTGGCCCAGCCTGCATGTAATCTACTCGGCCCCCTGCTGCCCCGCACCGCAGACTGCCTGGGACTGCCAGCGCTCGCCAGCCTGCTTTTCCTACTTTGGCTGCAGGCGCGGATTCGCCATGTTGGCCACGCTGCTCTCCGGCTCCTGACCCCGAGTGCTCTGCCCGCCTCGGCCTCCCGACCTGCTGGGACTGTAGGCGGAGTCTCGCTCACTCCGTGCTCCGTGTGGCCCGGGCTGGAGTGCGGTGGCATGGTCTTGGCTCGCGGCAGCCTCCGCCTCCCAGCCGCCTGCCTTGGCCTACCAGGGTGGTGGGATTGCAGCCCCTGCCCGGCCGCCGCCCCGTCTGGGAGGTGAGGAGCGCCTCTGCCCGGCCACCCATCGTCTGGGAGGTGAGGAGCGCCTCTGCCCGGCCACCGCATCTGGGAGGTGAGGAGCGACTCTGCCCGGCCGCCCCATCGGGGAAGAAGTGAGGAGCGCCTCTGCCCGGCCGCCCCGTCTGGGAGGTGAGGAGCGCCTCTGCCTGGCCGCCCCGTCCGGGAAGAAGTGAGGAGCGCCTCTGCCCGGCCGCCCCGTCTGGGAGGTGAGGAGCGCCTCTGCCCGGCCGCCCCGTCCGGGAAGAAGTGAGGAGCGCCTCTGCCCGGCCGCCCCGTCCGGGAAGAAGTGAGGAGCGCCTCTGCCCGGCCGCCCCGTTGGGAAGAAGTGAGGAGCGCCTCTGCCCGGCCACCCATCGTCTGGGAAGTGAGGAGCGCCTCTGCCCGGCCACCCATCGTCTGGGAAGTGAGGAGCGCCTCTGCCCGGCCACCCATCGTCTGGGAAGTGAGGAGCGCCTCTGCCCGGCCACCCATCGTCTGGGAAGTGAGGAGTGCCTCTGCCCGGCCACCCATCGTCTGGGAAGTGAGGAGCGCCTCTGCCCGGCCACCCATCGTCTGGGAAGTGAGGAGTGCCTCTGCCCGGCCACCCATCGTCTGGGAAGTGAGGAGCGCCTCTGCCCGGCCGCCTCGTCTGGGAATTGAGGAGCGCCTCTGCCCGGCTACCCATCGTCTGGGAAGTGAGGAGCGCCTCTGCCCGGCCGACCTGTCTGGGAAGTGAGAAGCGCCTCTGCCCGGCCACCCATCGTCTGGGAAGTGAGGGGCGCCTCTGCCCGGTCGCCCCGTCTGGGAAGTGAGGAGCGCCTCTGCCCAGCCACCCATCGTCTGGGAAGTGAGGAGCACCTCTGCCCGGCCGCCCCGTCTGGGAAGTGAGGAGCGCCTCTGCCCGGCCACCCATCGTCTGGGAAGTGAGGGGCGCCTCTGCCCGGCCACCCATCGTCTGGGAAGTGAGGAGCGCCTCTGCCCGGCCGCCCCGTCTGGGAAGAAGTGAGGAGCGTCTCTGCCTGGCCGCCCCATCTGGGAAGAAGTGAGGAGCGTCTCTGCCTGGCCGCCCGGGCTGGGAAGTGAGGAGCGCCTCTGCCCGGCCGCCCCGTCTGGGATGTGGGGAGCGCCTCTGCCCGACCGCCCCGTCTGGGAGGTATGCCACGGAGGCCAGAAGCAATCTGGGGGCTGGACGTGGTGGCCCACGCCTGTGGTCCCGGCACTCTAGGGGGCCGAGGCGGGTTGATCACTTCGGGCTAGGAGTTTGAGACCAGTCTGGCCAACATGGCGAAACATATGAAAAATACAACAGACAAACCAACCAACCAACTCAGTGACAACAAAACAGGTCTATCCTGGAGTCATACTCTAATTTTTTCTATTTTCCTCCCTTTCTGATCCTTTATCCCACTTTCTTTTTCTTCCTCTTCCTTCTCCTTCTTCGTCAAATAGAGGATTGAGTTATTATCACTGATCCATATAAAGTCCCTCTCTCATTTATTTTGATTCCCACTCCCCATTTCTATTCCCCGTCTTCCCATGTGCAACCTTCCTAATATGTTTGATACGCATCTTTTTGTTTGTATGTATTTTTAGAAAATGTTTATTGTTTCTGTGTGCAAAAAAAAAAAAAAAGAAAGAAGAAAAGCATCAAGCCTGTTTTGGGATAGATAAGCAGCCTTTCTTTGCAGGCTGAAGTCATCTCATTCTTACTCAGCCAGTCAGCCCACAAATATAAGCAAGCTCACCAGATCCTCAGCACACCAGAAGATACTCCAGCTTTACAGCACACCAGAAGATAACCCAGCTTAATGGTTCCAAATAATGTCATGTCAAGTCATGCTGCAGAGACCCCGTCAGAGCTCCAGCAGAACTCATGAAATTACATAACAAATAATGCTCTCCCTTCCAGCCTGGAGTGGCAGAAAGAGGTGGAGCTGCGATTAAGAGTCCTGTGCAAGAGCTTAACTTTGGGCCTCCACCTTCTTATAAGAGGTGAGCAGGATAATCCCTGAGGTCCCTCATTGTTTGGACATTCTATGGCATGCACGGTGTCGTGGAAAAGAAAGCTTTCTCTTCACTCCCAGATGCAGATTCTGATGGCTGTCTCAAATATGGTAATATTTTGTTATCGTTTCCTTTTTCTTTGGGAGAAAAGAAGGAAGGACAGAGAGAGAAAAGCCTTTAGAAATCAACAAAATTAAAACCATAAAACACAAAGCCATACTTTTTAGAGTTGCTCAGCTGCTAGGGCAGTAATAAAGCAGCTCCTCTGCAATGCAAGAGGCTGTAGAAGAGGCATTCTAAGGCCAGGCACGGTGGTTCACGCCTGTAATCCCAGCATTTTGGGAGGCCGAGGTAGGCGGATTACAAGGTCAGGACTTGGAGACCAGCCTGGGCAATATGGTGAAACCTTGTGTCTACTAAAAATACAAAAATTAGCCAGGCATGGTGGCACATGCCTGTAGCCCCAGCTACTCAGGAGGCTGAGGCAGAAGAATCGCCTGAACCCGGGAGGCAGAGGTTGCAGTGAGCCGAGATTGCACCACTGCACTCCAGCCTGGGTAACAGAGTAAGACTCTGCCTCAAAAAAAAATAAAAATAAAAAAAGAGGCATTCTATCCCATGGCCATGACTCTGACCTCACCTGGTTATCAAATCCAACTTGTATATTCAAAGTGAAATGCAGGATGCCACTGACAACATGCCCGGAGGCTCAGAGGTCTTCAGTGAGCTAGAAAACAAGACACCACATTCCTCCCTGCCCCTGCCCCAGAAAGATTTCCTGGCTTCTCAGCCTCTGTTTCCTAATCTAAAACCACCTCTGGAGTGTCACTTGGATGATTAATGAAAACGTCATTCATTTACCGAAAATGAGTGTTTTGCTAAAAGAATATAAGATCCTGAAAACTGGTTTTTTTTTTTTTTTTTTTTTTGAGACAGAGTCTCACTCTATCGCCCAGGCTGGAATACAGTGGCAGGATCTCAGCTCACTGCAACCTTCACCTTCTGGGTTCAAGCAATTCTTCTGCCTCAGCTTCCCAAGTAGTTGGGCTTACCGATGTGCGCCACCGCCCCCAGCTGATTTTTGTATTTTTAGTAGAGATGGTGTTTCACCATGTTGGCCAGGCTGGTCTTGAACTCTTGACCTCAGGGGATCCACCTGCCTTGGCCTCCCAAAGTGCTGGGATTACCAGCGTGAGCCACTATGCTCGGCTGAAAAGTATTTAAGAAAAGGCAGGTCAGGAGATCGAGACCATCCTGGCTAACACAGTGAAACTCCCTCTCTACTTAAAATACAAAAAAATTAGCCGGGCGTGGTGGCGGGCGCCTGTAGTCCCAGCTACTTGGGAGGCTGAGGCAGGAGAATGGCGTGAACCTGGGAAGCGGAGCTTGCAGTGAGCCGAGATCACGCCACTGCACTCCAGCCTGGGTGACAGTGAGAGACTCCCTCTCAAAAAAAAAAAAAAAAGCAGAACAATCCTTGCCAATTAAGGAATGTTTCAGTGTTTCCCCTCTTCTCACCAACTGTCAGAAGAGAAAAGAAAGTTTCCCTGAGGGGTTTGGGGAGGAATTTCCTTCTTGTTTCCATCACTACAACCAGACAAACTGTCTCCAAACTGCCTGTGATCACTACAGCAATGTTAATTATTACTGGAAAATGAAGAGAAAAATCATTTAGCCCTGGGATCTAGGTGACCATGGGTGCAATATTCAAATCCGCTTCAGTTCAAAAGGATTTCCAGGGGAAAATTCCACTCTGTGCTCCCAAGCCATCACTTTCCTGGCTGCCTATCACTCACCCCCAGAGCTTCCTCCTCCACTCACCCTAACTGCCCAATCAAAGAGCAGCCTCAGATCCCCACCCAGGTAGAGACAACATCCCATGTCACACACCTCAGGGCAGCCTCACATCCGGAAGGGACGAAAACTGGAACGGTCATTCCGGATATTTTCTTTCCTGCCTATCTGGGGACTAAGGCAGTGTGTGTGTGTGTGTGTGTGTGTGTGTGTGTGTATCAGAGTGTTTTTCATGTTTACATGAAGTTTCCATCCAGAACAAAACAAAATTTCTCCCATTAAAGAGAAAAGATCCCTAAAGGCAGTGCTTCTCTAAATATGTGCCTCAGGATATGTTATAAGCAAAAATGCTCTTTGGTTTTATATCAAAAGACAGTTTAGGGCTCACGCCTGTAATCCCAACACTTTGGGAGGCTAAGGCGGTGGATCACTTGAGTCTAGCAGTTCGAGACCAGCCTGGGCAGCATGGCAAGACCCTGTTTCTACAAAAAAAAAAAATCTCAACTACTCAGAGGTTGAGGTGGAAGGATCACCTGAGCCTGGGGAGATTGAGGCTGCAGTGATCTGTGATCGTGCCACTGCACTCCAGCCTGGGTGACAGAGTGAGATCCTGTCTCAAAAAAGAAAGAAAAAAGAAAGAGAAAAAGAGAGAGAGAAAGAGACCGAGGAAGGAAGGAAGGAAGGAAGGGAGGGAGGGAGGGAGGGAGGGAGGGAGGGAGGGAGGAGCTTAACAACATTTTTCTTTCTGAGGGACTCACTCTGTTGCCCGAGCTGAGTGCTGTGGCATGATCATGGTTTACTGAAGCCTCGACTTCCTGGGCTCAAGCAATCTTCTTGCCTCAGCCTCCCAAGTAGCTGGAAGGTGCTCACCAATATGTCTAGCTAATTTTTTATTATTTGTAGAGACAGGGTCTCATTATGTTGCCCAGGATGGAGCTTAACTATCTTAACTGATTTCTGGACTGTGAGACTTTGCAGGTATGTACCGTGAGCCTCCAAGTAATGGATACGGCTTTCGGTGTCACTGAATTTCACTGGACCATGGAACGCTTTCATCTTGCTGTTAATTATGGAACTAAAACTCTTCAGAATATACTCTGGGAAAAGCTGTCTTTGGATGAGGATAAGAATTTCTTCTTTTCCCATTTCCTAATCTCTGATTTATTAATTACTCTTTTGGAAATGTGGAAGCAGGACTTGATTTAGAAACACAGGTCACCACAGCAACTTGAGAATCTGTTGGATGTTCCGTTTGGGAGCCTAAGAATCATTTCCTAAGCTTTTCTTATTCTGGTAGCTGAAGAATAATAGACTTATTTGTCCACCACAGCTTCCTCATCAGAAAAGCAGCCTTTGGGCTGGATGTGGTGGCTCATACCTATAATCTTGACATGTTAGGAGGCCCAGGCAGAAGGACTGCTTGAAGCCAGGAGTTCGAGACCAGTCTGGGCAACATAATGAGGTCTCATCTCTACAAAAAAAAAAAAAAAAAAAAAAGCGAGGGGGTCTAGTCACTGAGCCACAGCCGAGGACTCAGGAGCCTCCCTTTTGAGCCCCCTCGCTTCCTGACGTTCCGTCCCAGCTGCCTTCTCCCACCACCGCTGCCTTCCGCAGGCCGTTTCCACCGAAGAAAAGGAATCGTATCGTAAGTTCGCTATCCAGAACCTCCACTCTTTCAACCCCTTTGCTGATGCAAGTAAGGGTGATGATCTGCTTCCTGCTGGCACTGAGGATTATATCCATATAAGAATTCAACAGAGAAATGGCAGGAAGACCCTTACTACTGTCCAATGGATTGCTGATGATTATGATAAAAAGAAACTAGTGAAGGCATTTAAGAAGTTTGCGTGCAATGGTACTGTAATTGAGCATCCAGAATATGGAGAAGTAATTCAGCCTCAGGGTGACCAACGCAAGAACATATGCCAGTTCCTAGTAGAGCTTGGACTGGCTAAGGACGATCAGCTGAAGGTTCATGGGTTTTACGTGCTTGTGGCTCACTGAAGCTTAAGTGAGGATTTCCTTGCACTGAGTAGAATTTCCATTCTGTGTCTTGTCACAAGTTTGAAAACCTCCACAGCTTGTATAATGTAACCATTTGGGGTCCGCTCTTAACTTGGACTACTGTAACTCCTTCATGCAATAAACTGAAAAGAGCCAAAAAAAAAAAAAAAAAAAGGTGTGGGGGAGCAGTCTTTTATCTCAGAAACCCAAGATCTCCAAGAGGAAAGAGACCTTAGCATTGTCCTGGAGCCCCTTACTTTTTCCAAGTACCTTTGAGACCAACTCATTTGAACTTCCTCCTCTCGGGCGCCTCTCTACAACTTACCAGTGGATATACTTTAATGGTATACAGATGGGGTTTTAATTTTATGCAGTGGCTCTCAAAGTGCAGTTCCCAGACAAGAAGCATCAGCAGCACCTGAAAACTTGTTAGAACTGCCCTACTCCCAGATAATAAGAATCTGAAACTCTGGGAGCAAAGATTGAGCAATCTTGTTTTAAAAAGCCTTCCAGGTGATTCTGTTGCATGTTAAAGCTTGAGAGCCCCTGGCCTTGAGAAATCCTCTTTTACATTTTCATTTATTCATTTTGCAAATATTTGCTGAAGACTGGGGCTAGAGTAGTGTTCAAGACAAACAAGGTCCTTAACCAAAGGAATTAAACACTAAACAAACACCGAAATGAGATTGTTAAAGTTAGGGAGGTAGGCAAAATGAATGAGGGAGGGCAATTTAAATAGAGAAGTCCATGAGAGCTT
Source organism: Symphalangus syndactylus (assembly GCF_028878055.3). Classification (NCBI taxonomy): domain Eukaryota; kingdom Metazoa; phylum Chordata; class Mammalia; order Primates; family Hylobatidae; genus Symphalangus; species Symphalangus syndactylus. The sequence goes on along the minus strand of NC_072434.2, from coordinate 40,420,550 downwards.
CTCAGAAGAGGTGACATCTGAGCTGAGACCTGAAGAAGCAGAACGAGCCATCCTTTTAAGGAGCGGGAGAAAAGGCTTTCAGACGGGAAGGACAGCAGCGTCAGAGACCCTGAAATGAGAAAGGGTCGAAGGTATTGGAGGATGAGAGACAGGCCAGAGTAGGAATAAATTAGTCTGGAAGATGCAGATTCCCACACACACCCCATCCAATGAGCTGCTTATTCAGCAGGTTCAAGAATCTGCATTTTCACAAGCTCTTAAGAAATTCTGATGCCCACTGAAGTTTGAAAGCCACTGTCCTGGCCGGGCACAGTGGCTCATGCCTGTAATCCCAGCACTTTGGGAGGCCAAGGCGGGAGGATGGTCTGAGGTCAGAAATTTGAGACCGGCCTGGCCAACATGGTGAAACCCCGTCTTTACAGGAATACGAAAATTAGCTGGGCGTGGTGGCAGATGTCTGTAATCCCAGCTACTCAGGAGGCTGAGACACGAGAATCGTTTGAACCCAGGAGGCAGAGGTTGCAGTGAGCCGAGATAGCTCCACTGCACTCCAGCCTGGGCGACAGAGCGAAACTCAGTCTCAAAAAAAAAAAAGAAAAGAAAAGAAAACCACTGTCCCCCTAAAGTCACGCAGCTATAGAATGTTAGAGCCGAAGACACCGCACAACTAAGAGATATAAAACTGCGGATCAGGCTTCATGCTTAGCAAGTAGAAACCTGATATTATGGCCTCTGTCCAGTGCCCTTGTCACTAAGAAAAGGTGCCCAGAGATCAGCACTGGGCCCAACCTTGCAGATTTCCTCAGTTGGTCAGTCAGTGAAGTTTGCTACTGGGATTCCCTGAGGGAGATTCACTGTGTGTCCACACCACACACGCCTCCAGACATTTGTCAGAGAGAGAACATGCGTGCTAAAGATTGTGATCCCTAGATGACCCCTCTGGTTCCCAAAGAGATCTAGCTGGAGAGCAAAACAGCAAGCAAAGTGGACTATAGCCAACGTGGACCCAAATTTGAACAAGCTGGGGGAGTAGCCTCTGCCTGGACTGTGACATGGGGAGGAGGGTATCACTTCCTGAGTTCCTGCTCAGAGGAGGGGAGGATCCCTATCTCTTGGCAGAGGCTCCATAAATGGCAGTTGAATGTTGAAAGAAGGATTAACAATGGAGTGAAGCAGCTGGGGATGTGGGACTGTGAGAGGTAAAGAGTTTCTCTGTATAGATTGGATCGTCAGGTCCTCAAAGAGAACAGAACACTTAGTCCACCCACCTTTCCACCACACGTGCCCAGCAAGAGCCTTAGCATTGGCCTCTTGTGTGATTTCATGGTCCCTAACACTGTTTTCCAGGTGCTAGGCAGCTGTGCCAATTCTAGGCTCTAATCAAAGAATGAGACAAAGCTGCAGAGAATGAAGGCACTTTTACTTAGATTAAGCTTGCTAACTGTGTTGCACTGTATAATTTTTCAAGCATTTTTGCTTCTATTAGCTCATAATTCTGCCTGGAAAGCTCTTCCCTGTTTGATGGGCTGGTGCTTTCTCAGCTTGCAGAAGGAGGCTTTTATTATTATTATTTTTTTTTTTTTTTTTGAGATGGAGTCTCACTCTGTTGCCCAGGCTGGAGTGCAGTGATACAATCTCGGCTCACTGCCTCCCAGGTCCAAGCGATTATCCTGCCTCAGCCTCCCCGAGCTGGGATTACAGATGCCCACCACCACGCCAGACTAATTTTTGTATTTTTAGTAGAGACAGGGTTTCACCAAGTTGGCCAGGCTGATGATGAACTCCTGACCTCAGGTGATCCGCCCGCCTTGGCATTACAAAGTGCTGGGATTACAGGAGTGAGCCACTGGGCCCAGCCTAAGGAGTCTTTTAAATAATTATCACCTCCTCCAAGTAAATCTGTTTCATCATTCTGCTTATCTCCCTCAGAGCACGCATCATAGTTGGTGGCTATCTTATTTAACCGTTTCCTCGTTGACTATCTCCCCACTCTGGAATGGGGAGGCTCCACAAGGGCAGGGATTACTGCCGTCTTGTTTAGCACCATACCCTACCCACTAAGAAGAGCTGGTTCCATTAATGAATGGAACAAGTAACAATTCAAAAGCAGATGACAGTCAGTCGAGTCCCTGAGGCACAGAGAGAAAGAGTGAGCTGCCTAACCCCTAATGCTAGGTTAGTGGCAGAACCTGTGCTAGAATTTGGGGCCTTCTGGCCCCTAGTCCCATAGTCAGGAGGATGCTGTCCCTGTCCTGGAAGGGAGAGGAGAAACAATCATATACCTGCAGGGGAGGGAAATGAGAGACAGCAAGAGACCAAAATCAGCCTGTCTGTCCTCTCTATAGACAGTGTCCCCAACCCATGGATTTCCTACTGTGTGATGAGAACCTCAAGCCAAGGAGACAGAATTTGTATTCCCATTGAGTTAAAACCTTTGAGCACATCCTCTTACACCAGCACCACTTACTGCCTGAGCCTTGCCAGAGCCCAGAGGTGAAGAATCGGGTCAGTGGGACTGTCTTAGTCTGCTCAGGCTGCTACAACAAAATATGGGATGGGCAGCTTTAATAACAGACATTTATTTCCCACAGTTCTGGAGGTGAGAAGTCCAAGATCAGGGGCCAGCATGGTCAGGTACCGGTGAGGGCTCTCTTTCTGACTTGCAGACAGCTGCCTTGTCACCATACATCTTCGTGTTTGGCTGTGTCTCTTAACCTCGTAGAGGGCACTAATCCCATCATGGGGCCTCACCTTCATAACCTTATCTAAACCTAATCACCTCCCAAAGGTCCCACCATCCAACACAATCACATTGTGGGTTGGGGCTTTAACATACAAATTTGGAGGGGGACACAAACATTCACTCCATAACAGGGACCCAGAAGGTGGCAGCCCGAGAGCAAAGGGTTGCTGAATGTGAACCTTCTGTGATCTTCAGCCAAAGTTGAGAAAGAGAGATAAAAGGAAATGAGCAAGGAAGATGGAGAATTCTACCCATGGGTTAGTTTACAACAGCTCCAGGACGGTTCCCATGGGCTTGCTGGGCTCACCAGGCTCCACTGGGAAATGAAGGCCACTCAGCTGGACCCCATTACCAGGCCTAGATTTCCATTCCAGTTTGTCCCTGACCTGGTGCGGGCTAGCATGCTGCCCGAGGCTGGGAAAGAGTGAGGGACAATCTCGGCACTGAGTCACCCAGCTCAGAAACCAGGAAGCTTACATAACAAGATGGATTCCACGTGTTTGTACATCAGGCTCAGGCTACGGGGCAGGCAGGAAAATGGTGAGCTTGGGGGCCGCAGGAGGGGATGGGAGGTGGTTTTGAGGACCCTGATGCTGCATCTATCTGTGCCAGGAAGTCGCTGTGGACTCACGAGACTGTGAGAGGGCACCTGACATGGTAGAGCCCCTAGAGATTACAGATACAGACTAAAGAGAACAACAGAGAACATTAGCTTTAAATTAGTATTACACAATTCTCATGCACCCTGTCCTCAAGGCTTGGGAATGTTAAATAGCCAAATAAAAAGAAACACGGGAGGCAAATGAGTAAGAGACTTAGTAAAAACCTGAACTCCTGGACTAAGATTTGTCTTCAGGATATTGTTACTGCGACAGAGATAGCAATCGCAGTGAAACTGGAACGATGTTGGTTGGGTAGGTAAACAGTCTGTGGACTAGAAAAATGTGAGTGGACAGCTGTTTGAACTACACTGCAAAGCTCTTTTCAGACATGACCCTTTATAGATGAAAATGAGGAGGCGGGCCATGTTAGGAGACTTTCCTGGGATTTGGTGGAAAGGAGGTATCCTTCTTTTCAAGTCTTTTTCCATCCTCGCTTTTTTTGTCTGCAACCTCTGCCTCCTGGGTTCCAGTGATCCAATCACTTCCAAGAAAGCAACCCCCAAACCCCCCCACCCCACACATACTTCGGTAACATGGCCCAAAGAGAAGTTGTCTACAAATAAAATAAGCCCTCCTTTCCCATCCAAAAACTATTCCTTTCATGTATATTTTTTAATGTGCATACAATTTCTTGGCCTTTTGGCACAAAGGAAGTGACAGTCTGTTGTACTATTTCTGCTCTGCGTAGAGTGAGAAGTGCTCTCTTCTCTAGAGGGAGAGATTTCAATCATTCTAGATCACCCTGGGTCATCTACTTGCCTCCTCTTTTTTTTTTTTTTTTTTTTTTTTTTTTTTTTGAGACAGAGTCTCACTCTGTGGAATGCAGTGGCACAATCTTGGCTCACTGCAACCTCCACCTCCCAGGTTCAAGTGATTCTTCTGCCTCAGCCTCCTGAGTAACTGGGACTAGAGGTGTGCACCACCACACCTGGCTGATTTTTGTATTTTTAGTAGAGACGGGGTTCGTCATGTTGGTCAGGCTGGTCTCAAACTCCTGACCTCAAGTGATCTGCCCACCTCAGCCTCCCAAAATGCTGGGATTACAGACATGAGCCACCACACCTGGCCCTACCTGCCTCCTTGAGCCTATTTCCTCCTCTGTGAAATGGGGTGATCATAGTATGTAACTTCACAGGGTCTCTGAAAGCTAAAGGAGATTGAGATCTTTGGATACTCAAAAGCCCTGGACAAATATTTATAAGTTTACAAGGGTTTTTGTTTGTGTGCTTGTTTTTGTTTTTGAGACAGGGTCTTACTCTATTGCCCAGGCTGGAGTGCAGTGGTGCTATCATGGCTTACTACAGCCTTGACCTCCCAGGCTCAAGTGATCCTCCTGCCTCAGCCTCCAGAGTAGCTGGGACTCTAGGCACACACCACCATGCCTGGCTGGGTTATTTTAACAGTTGGAAATGTTAAAATTATTTCTAAATAAAATTGTGAAGAAGGTAGCAGAAAGTGAAAAGGAGATTATGTTTTATCTTGCAGGGATAATAAAAGGCAGTGTTTTTGTTTTTACTGACTTTTTTTGTTGTTGTTGTCAGACAAACACAAAAAGAATCTGATTAAAGCCATAGTCAAACTCTCCAATGGGGGAAAAAAAGATATTTTTCAGATGCCCAAACAATTTCAGAGGGATCATGGATACTCTGAGGGTCACTAGGGATCTGAAAATAGAAGTCCTATTATGTAAAGGATTCGTGCCCCTAGTAAGTCCATGCCTGCCTCTTGGGCATCTTCAGGGAACAAAGGAGGAAGAGAAGAAGTCATCACTGAAAATCTTGTGACACAAATAGGTCATCCCTAGGGGACAAATACTCTTAACATGCTTTTTTTTTTTTTTTTTTTAACAGAGGCCAAAGATGACTTTTGGGGACTGAAAGTGGGTTGTTTGCTTTGTTTGCTTAGTGTAAGGCTGGAGCTGGAATGGGAGCGTTCACTGCTCCCAGATCGGGGCTTCCTGGCTGGACATGCCTTCTAGCCTATTGACAAGAGGGTCTGTCAGGACCCGCGGGTGCTGAGGAGCCAAGCTCCACACCCAGTGAGGCTGAGAGAACTAAGGCTGAACGCCAAAGAGAGAGTAGAGAAAATACAGGCCGGGTATGGTGGCTCATGCCTGTAATCCCAACACTTTGGGAGGCCAAGGCAGGCGAATCACCTGAGGTCAGGAGTTCGAGACCAGCCTGGCCAACATGGCAAAACCCTGTCTCTACTAAAAATACAAAAAATTAGCCAGGCGTGGTGGCGGGCACCTGTAATCCCAGCTACTTCTGAAGCTGACGCAGGAGACTCACTGGAACCCGGGAGGCAGAGGTTGCAGTGATCCGAGATCATGCCACTGCACTCCAGCCTGGGCGACAGAGCAAGATTCCAACTCAAAAAAAAAAAAAGAAAGAAAGAGAAGAAAAGAAAAAGAAAATACAGGCCATTTTTCCAACACCGGATGCCCAGATGCCTTTGCTCTCCTTTCTTTGAAGCACAATACAGAAATTGTGGCATGCAATGAGTTCTCCTCACACAACCATGACTTTGAACCCTGGGCCCAGACTGGCCTTGAGTGGGGTGATGAGACCCACTGTGTTAATAAGCGGATTCAAAACTTAGGACTCAGAGCCTCTATCCTGAAAAATCCTTCAGAAGGTGAACTCCATGTCCCTTTCCCCTTCACCCTGGGCTGAACAGTGCTCAGTGGCTAACATGTGACTGCAAGCTCTTAGGTAACTGAGCTCAACCTCCAGAGGCTAAGAGAAACCGAGAGAGGTATGGGTAAGATCCAACTAGAGCAAGTACTCTGCACCCAGCAGGGTGATCATCAGGACCTCATTCTTAGGGCAAGAACCAAGAGAGGCCTCTTTTTTGTCAGAGCATTGAGCTTCCTGCATAATGGCGAGGTCCACCATGTGTGCTGAGTGCCAGATATTGCTTCGTGATTTCCTTCTCTCAGTCATGGCTTAAAATACATTTGTGAAGATGTAAGTGTACCATGTCTAAACAGCTCCTGTTCAACCATTACCAACATTAATGGATTTGATATCATCTATCAGATAAACTAGCAGGAAACAGGGGTTTAAGAAAATGAGACACAGGTTAGGTAAATCAGGATGGTGGGCACAATCTGGGCCATGGAATCCTGCCCGGGAGAGGTGAGCTGGGTGAGCTTCTTTTCATTCTTTTGACCTGACCCTCGCAGTCAGTACTAAGTTGAATAGGATTTCCCAAGACTCCTGTTCACCTGGAGCCTGTGACTGATTTTATTTGGAAATAGGGTCTTTGCAGATGTAATGAAACTAAGAAGAGGTCATATTGGATTCACATGGGCCCTAAATCCAATCTGACTGGTGTTCTTAAAAGAAGAGGGGCTGGGCACAGTGGTTTATGCCTGTAATCCCAGCACTTTGGGAGACCAAGGTGAGAGGATCACCTGAGGTCAGGCATTCGAGACCAGTCTGGCCAACATGGTAAAACCCCCATCTCTACTAAAAATACAAAAATTAGCCAGGCATGGAAGCATTCTCCCGTAATCCCAGCTACTCAGGTGGCTAAAGCTAGAGAATCGCTTGAACCCAGGAGGCAGAGGTTGCAGTGGGCCAAGATTGTGCCACTGCACTCCAGCCTGGGTGACAGAACAAGACTCAATCTCAAAAAAACAAAGAAGAGGGACATTTGTCATGTAACAATGGAGGGAGTGATTAGGGTGGTGCATCTACAGCTGAATCCAAGAATTGCCAACAATCCCCAAAAGCTAGGAGAGGGGCATGAAACAGATTCTTTTTTGGAGCTTCCAGAGGGGATAATCTTGTCAACACCTTGATTTTACATTCCAGATTTCTAGTCTCAAGGCCTGAGGGGGAATAAATTTCTGTTTTGTTTTGTTTTTTATTTGTTTGTTTGTTTGTTTGTTTTTTAGGCGGAGTCTCACTCTTGCCTAAGCTGGAGTGTAATGGCGTGATCTTGGCTGACTGCAACCTCTACCTCCTGGTTCAAGCTATTCTCTTGCCTCAGCCTCCCGAGTAGCTGGGACTACAGATGTGCACCACCACGCCCGACTTATTTTTGTATTTTTAGTAGAGACGGTTGCGCCATGTTGGCCAGGCTGATCTCAAACTCCTGACCTCCAGTGATCCACCCGCCTTGGCCTCCCAAAGTGCTGGGATTACAGGCGTGAGCCACTGTGCCCAGCCTAATTTCTGTTGTTTTAAACGCCCAAGTTTGTGGCCCTTATAACAGCCCTAGAGAACCAATTCATAATCTTTGATAACTTTTTCACTACATGGTATGAAAATGTGTTTCAGGCTCATCTCGAATAGTCTGTGACCCAGGCCTGCAGTGTTTCTTGGCTGATTTTAATAGAGTAGGGAGAAAAACTATGTATATATGTGAAGATGAAATACTTCCTGAGTTCATAGTGATGTTTCCAATTTGAATTCAGGGCTGGTATTTCTGATTCAAATTCTGAAAATCCTGTTTCTCAAGGACCTAAGGATAATAGAATATTCTACAGTTGCTCATCTGCTTTATCCTGCATTATAAATACAATAGTCTCAGAATGACCATATTAATACTACCACAGGTGATTATGATTATTGAAAACAGCTTAAAAAATTTTGCTGCTCCTATACCCATTCTCTGGTTATGCTAAATTTGCATTGTCAGAGCATATAACTATTACATATACTATACCCTCTGTCTTTTAACCTTCAGTTAATGTAATTCTACAAGTGATTATATATTTAATGCTCACCAATCATCTCTATGCTGATTGTTCTCAAGTCATTTGGGTTGTCTAATGCATATTGTTTAATAAATTCCTTAAGAAGGGCTCATGGGAGCGATATTCCTTAAGTTCTTCTTACATGTTGATAAATTTGTCAGTGTCCTTTCTGCTTTAAGGTTAAGTTTGGCCAGATTTAAAATCTTTAGTTTATATTTTCCTTCCTTGAGCACCTTAAATATGTTACTCCATTTGCTTATTAAGCGTTATTGTTGAAAAGTCTAATGATAAACTAATTTTCTTTCCCTTACAAGTAACATGCTGTTTTTACTGAGATGCCAAATGGATTCCTTCGTTTCCTTTAAAGTCTAAAAATTTTACTAATATATGTTTTTGGCTTTTTTTTGTTCATGATCCTAAATTTTCTAGAACTGTTAGAACATGTCAAAAATTTTACTAATACATATTTATTCTCAAGCACATTTATATACTCTTGCAATATGTAGTTTCAAATCTTTTCCTTGAGGCAGGAGAATCGCTTGAACCTGGGAGGCGGAGGTTGCGGTGAGCCAAGATTACGCCATTGCACTCCAGCCTGGGTACCAAGAGCGAGGCTCCATCTCAAAAAAAATATTTTTTCCTATCTTTTTTTCAATTTTAGAAAGTTTCTTTTTTTGCTTTTTGTTTTTTGTTTTCTAACACAGAGTCTCACCCTGTCATCCAGGCTGTGGTGCCATCACAACTCACTGCAGCCTCGACTTCTTGCACTCAAGTTTTCCTCCCCTCTCAGCCTCCCAAGTAGCTGGGACAGGAAAGTTTTCTTGAGTTATAGTGTTGAGTATTCATTCTGTTTCTTTGTTTTGGTTTCTTCTTCAGAACTCTCATTATCTTTATATCATATCTTTTAGCCTGTCTTAAATATTTGTCATTTTTCTCAAATCCTTTTTAATCTTTCTGCATTCCTTTTTGATTCTTATAATTCTCTGCCTTTTGACTTTCTATTTCTGTTAAGTTATATTTGTTATGTTTGTTTGGTTTTGTATTCATTCTAGTTTGATCTTTATTTTGATTTTTTTCCTTTTCTTTCTATTGCCTAAGTTTTGTCACCTCCTTTCTGAGCTTATTTAATTCTGATTTATATTATCTAATTCTGATATGACATTATTTATTTATTTTTAATTTTTAATTTTTTTAAATTTTATTTTAAAACTAGAGATGGCGTCTCACTATGTTGCCCAGGCTGGCATCAAACTCCTGGGCTCAAATGGTCCTCCTTGGCCTCCCAAAGTGCTAGGATTACAGGTGTGAGCCGCTGTGTCCAGCCTCTATTTTTTTATATAATTTTTTAAAAAGATGAGGTCTCGTTTTGCTGCCCAGGCTGGAGTGCAGTGTTGTGATCATAGCTTACTGTACCCTAGAACTCCGGGGCTCAAATGACCCTCCTGCCTCAGCCCCACTCCTGAGTAGCTAGGACTACAGGTGCACCAACATGCCCAGCTAATTTAAGACATTTTCTTAGTGTCTTTTACTTCATTTTGAAAAAAGAATACTATTATTTTGATCAGGTATTTTGGATATTTGTTTTTCTTTTTTCTTTTAGCATATCTTCCTGTCATGATTTCATGATCTATGGGGACATTACTACTGTTTTCCTTATAAACATTCTGTTTGAATTTGAATTTGACACATTTCTGTTGCTCATTTTTATGGAAATTAAATTTTCTAGAACTGTTAGAAGGAGGCTTGATTCAGGTAGCTTCTCTAATTTCACAGAGCTTCCTCCTCTATTGTTTTTGGGTCATATTGAAAAAACAAAACCAAACAAAAGCCTATAGGGCTTGCTTTCTGAGATTTCAGGGTTCTGTTCTCTTCCACCACTTTGCTCTGACCTTCTCTTTCAGTTTCTTTATTGTGCTGTCCTGTTTGTTCTTCAATCCACACCCAGCGGTTCCTCCTCACATAAGATGGTATCCAGGATTCCTGCAATGGTCAGCTCCCCAGGTCCGGGGACTGCACTCCAGCCCCTACCTGCAGGCCTTGCTGCAGGCCTTGCTGCAGGCCGTTGCACCACCTGCCAGTAGAGTGTGTTTTAAACTACCCTCCTGTGCTTTCCATACAATAACTATTGGCTATTTTGTGGCTCTCCTGTTCTCAGGCCCACCAAATACTCTGTCCCTTTCCTCTACCTTGATGCTGTTACCTGTCCAGGTCTGTGGCTATAAGTAATTTGTTTCTATCCACTTCTATTTTGGGGTTCATAAGGATACTTCATCACCTAGTTTTGAGCTAAATGTTGTCCAAGGGTTTTCATTCTCATTCCATTTTTTATTTTTTATTTTTTAGGGGGATGGGAGCACACAGTGGTGCCTTCTTGAGTCACTGCATCCTTGACCTCCCAGGCTCAAGCAATCCTCCTGCCTCAACCTCCCAAGTAGTTGGGACTATAGGCACATGCCATCACACTTGGCTAATTTTTGTATTTTTGGTAGAGATGAGGCTTCACCATGTTTCCCAGGCTGGTCTTGAGATCCTGGGCTCAAATGATTCTTCTGCCACAGCCTCCCAAAGTGCTGGGATTACAGGCGTGAGCCATGGATCCCAACCTTGGTTCTCATTCTATTTTCTGTTTCTATGTGAGGATTCAGAAATATCCAAAAACTAGGCTAACACTGCTGTTGCCATCTTTCCAGAGTGATTCTTTCCAAAAATGTCAGATCATGCCGCTTCTCTGTTCAAAAATCTTTTTTTTTTTTTTTTTTTTTTTTTTTTTTTTTTTTTTTTGAGACGGAGTCTTGCTCTGTCACCCAGGCTGGAGTGCAGTGGCGCAATCTCGGCTCACTGCAAGCTCCGCCTCCCGGGTTCACGCCATTCTCCTGCCTCAGCCTCTCCGAGTAGCTGGGACTACAGGCGCCCGCCACCACGCCCGGCTAATTTTTTTGTATTTTTTTTTTTTTTTTTTTTTTTTTTTTTTTTTGAGACGGAGTCTTGCTCTGTCTCCCAGGCGGGAGTGCAATGGCGCGATCTCGGCTCACTGCAAGCTCCGCCTCCCGGGTTCATGCCATTCTCCTGCCTCAGCCTCCCGAGTGGCTGGGACTACAGGCGCCCGCCAACACGTCCGGCTAATTTTTTGTATTTTTAGTAGAGATGGGGTTTCACTGTGTTAGCCAGGATGGTCTCGATCTCCTGACCTCGTGATCCACCCGCCTCGGCCTCCCAAAGTGCTGGGATTACAGGCTTGAGCCACCGCGCCCGGCCAATTTTTTTGTATTTTTAGTAGAGACGGGGTTTCACCGTGGTCTCGATCTCCTGACCTCGTGATCCACCTGCCTCAGCCTCCCAAAGTGCTGGGATTACAGGCGTGAGCCACCGCGCCCGGCTTCTGTTCAAAAATCTTGAAATGAATCCCCATTTCACTCAAAGTAGAAGCCAAACTCCTTACAAAGGACTTACAAAGCACCATAGGATCAGTTAGTTCCTCAGTGCCCATCACCTCTCTGAAGCTTCTACTTTTCTCCTCTTTGCTTCCTCTGCTCTAGCTACACTGGCTTCTGTGCTGTTCCTTCACGTAGCACACATCTTCCCATCCCTGGGCCTTTGCTTTAGCAGTTTCCCCTACCCTGATCTCTCTTCCCCCAGCTGTGAGCCTAGCTAAGTTAACCACTTCCTTCACATCTTTGCAGCTCTCTAGGTCAATGACGTCCAGCCTGACCACCCTATTTAAAGCTGCAACCTCCCCATCCAGCACAGATTTCCTTTACTCTACTCTGCTTCCTCTTGTTTCCTTAACATTTAATGCCGTTTAACATATTAAACATTTTAGGCCGGGTGTGGTGGCTTATGCCTGTAATCCAAGAACTTTGGCATGCTGAGGCTGGTGGATCACTTGAGGTCAGGTGTTTGAGACCAGCCTGGCCAACATGGTGAAACCCCGTCTCTACTAAAAATACAAAAATTAGTCAGGTGCAGTGCCATGTGCCTGTAATCCCAGTTACTTGGGAGGTTGAGGCAAGAGAATCACTTGAACCCAGGAGGCAGAGGTTATGGTGAGCCGAGATCATACAACCGCTCTCTAGCCTGGGCGACAGAGCAAGACTCTGTCTCGAAAAAAAAAAAGCAAAACAAAATTTTACCGATTTATTATGTTCATTTTTAATTATCTGCCTTCCCTTTGCTAGAATGTAAAATCGTTGAAAACAGAAATGTCTGTTTTGTTCTCTTGTGTATATCAAGCACCTAGAAGAATCTCTGATAGGTACAATTGCTTAATAAATGTGTGAATGAATAAAAGAAGCAGCCAAGGGTGCAGTGTGCTCTAAACCAGCCACTGGGGGCTCTTTCCATGCAGTGTCACTGTTTTCATCACCCTCCTGCTCCAGCCCCTCTGGATGCCATGGTTGGCAAGCCCATGGGTCTGAGTCAGTACAGAGCCAGGCAGGGTTTGTCCCTGGGCTTCATGGATTCTCAGAAGGCAAACAGTGTCAGAAACATTCTTTCTAGGACTTGTGAGTTCAGCCCAGGCCAGAAATAGCACCCAGCCATGTGCCTTCTAGTATTTCTGCACATCAGCTGCTCCTCCCACTGGAATGGCAAAGACGAGCATGGAAGGCTGAAAACAACAACTCCAGGCCTTGGGAAGAGCTTCAAAGGTAGTAGGGCAGAAGATGAGAATGCACCGCTTTGCGTGTTAGTTTCCCTGCCTGGTGCCGGCCCAGGCCCAGCTGTGTGCTTACCTCATGGGAGGCCTGTAGCCTGAGTCAATTGTATCCTTGCCCCTTTGGAAGGCCTGCCTATTACTTACTTGGTATTCCCAGTGAGGTCTCAGGGAACAGACGTCACATTGCCCGTCTTCTAGCTGTTCCAGCATAACTAACCAAGACTGACTAAGCAAGCACAGGGCTCAACAGTTTTACCTTCTGAACAAACCTAGTGAATCGCAGGCAGGCAGGCCCCCTTCTTCCCTTCCCTCAGGACAAGGAAGGCTAAGGTGCAGGCTACTTTTAGGGGGGCCTTGCACCAAACATTTTCTTCTAAACTCTAATGAGACTTGGAAAATGCTCCCTGAGCTTGGATGCCCAAATAATCATTGTCCAGTGAGGAGGTTGAAAGCATATTGCCAGCCCCTTGCCCCTCCCCCCACCCAAAAAAACAGGAAAAAATTGAGGGCTTTTCCAGCCCTGAACTTAAGGTGCTTAGCTCTTTCCTTCAGTTCCTTTTTATTTGGGTGGAAATTGCAAACACAGCAACCAAGATTAGCTCCCATATTCTCCCAGGTTGTCACCGGGCAGGACTATGTCAGGGCTTTCTCCCCCACCACCCATCTTTAGGGTAGTCCAAGAAGCACATTTCAAAGCCCTTTCTTCTCTTCTTCCCACCAGTCCCCCTGCCCCTTATTGACATCCGTGGATAGATATTCCTTAGCCAGTCAGAATGAGTGGGGTCCATGTTGATCAACTGAGAGTAAGCCAAGAATCCTCAAATCAGAGGAATCTAAACCTCCAATCATCTCTCAGGGTTTCCAGAGTTTTCCTGAACCTGGACCAATCTCCAATGATCCCCATCACCAACAGCACCTGCTGGGGTCCCCCAATCCAGCTAAGAAAGGGACTGCTATGTACTAGACATGGTATATATTACATTTCATTTGCTCCATGTGAGCCCCTGAGATAAATACCACTATACCCATTTTATAGGTGAGGAAACTGAGTGCAGACAGGTTGCATGGCTTATCCAAGGCTATCCAGCTTGGGAAAGGCCCCATTAATTTGTACTACCTTGTGAGGTCTCCCAGCCTGTTCAAAGGGCTCAGCGGGCTGGGTGCGGTGGCTCACACCTGTAATCCCCACACTTTAGAAGGCCAAGGCAGGCAGATTGCTTGAGGTCAGGAGTTCGAGACTAGCCTGGCCAACATGGCAAAACCCCATCTCTATTAGAAATACAAAAATTAGCTGCGCATGGTGGCACATGCCTGTAATTCCAGCTACTCTGGAGGCTGAGGTATGAGAATCACTTGAACCCAGGAGGCAGAGGTTGCAGTGAGCTGAGATCGTGCCACCACATTCCAGCCTGGGCAACAGAGTGAGACTCCATCTCAAAACAAAACAAACAAACAAAACCCAAAGTGTCTCAGAGACATTTGCACTCTGGGTTTTTGAGAAACCATGAAAACAGGACTTTCAAATAGGGAGAACATATATCCTGGTCTCCCCAGGAAAGTTCTAGTTGCAATCTGATATCCCAGTGTAATTATTGGTAGTGCCCTCTTCTCGAAATTGTCTTAGTCACTATCCAATATATACTGGGAGCAAAAGAGTGGGAAAAAACTACACAATGAATTGCTCGAGAGGTCACTCAGCAGTCACCATGAGAAAGGTCTGGTTAGAGCTGTGACGTTCTCCAGGCTTGCCCCACTCCACATTCTCCTGCTAGCCTTGCCTCAAATGTTCCCTTCCTTGCACAATCCCAGAGATATGACCTACTGAACAGGAGGAAATGAGGTTGGACCATGCCAGAGAGTTCTTACTACCTCGGGCGACCCTTCTAAGGGGTCCCTGAATCACCACAAACACACTAATTTTCCAGGTGTGTCCTTCCAACCCTAACAGGTAAAGCATTCTCTTCTGTACAGGAGAAATCTAAGCAACCACTAGGGGTTTGAATGCCTTTCAGGGAAGAAACTAAAAATGTCTTTGACCAAAGCTTTTACTCCACATTGGAGATTCCCCTGAGACTCCCCTGTATGACATACTGGGATGACACCGTGGAAAGAGTAAATATTTAGAAATTAGAGATCTGATTTTATATTCTAGTTTGCTTATTAGTTGGTGACTTTGGGTAAGTTACTCAACCTCTCTGAGCTTCAGCTTTCTAATTCATCTGAGAAGTGGGTATAACAATGCCTGCTTTGCAATGTAATTGCAAAATGTTGGATAAGATTATGTTAAAGTGTCTGGCACATAAAAGTTACTTATTAATAGTGATGATGATGATGATCATGATGATGAAATTTATCTTTCACTGAATGTAACAAAGCAATGCTGATCTCTGGGCATGGAAGGAATATTCCAAAGACATGAACTCCAAAAGGAAGAAACAATAAATACTTCTAAAGCAGTCATAAGGTTTGAGAGGAGAAGGTTCAATGATTTAAATAATCCAAACTAAACAACATTTGTTTAGCAATTAGTATGTGCCAAGTGCCATCATAGGCACTGGAGATTCCAGGGATACATATAAAAAAGTTCATGACCATAAAGTGCTCACAGCCAAATGGAGGGTCCAGGTTAAAAGGGGACATGTGTCTCCACTTCAGCATGATGTCAGGCAGTTTTGAAACATTACCAGAAAGAAAGGATGAGACAGACTTGTTTTGCTTAGCAGGTTCAGGAACCTCATAGAAGAGCGGGCAAGTGAACTGGTCTTTGACAGCCAAGCAGGATTTCCAGGCATCTGACAGCATGTTTGTGTTCTAGGCTGGGAAATTCTGTTCTATTCTTCTCTCTGAAAAGAAGAACAAGTTGTGTCTCAAGAAGGAGGACAGAGGACACTCTTTCATACTTCTCTTCCACTTTCTCATCCAAAGCCAGTGGCCAACTCCAAAACTGAATGCACGTTCTGAGAAACACTGAAAAGGAAACAGAACTTTTGATGCAGAAATTAATCAAGACTTGGATACAAATTTGTCACATATAAAAAAAGTTTCAACTTCAAGTTAACTTTGAGACATTTAATGGAAAACAAGGCATTGATTCACAACATACATATATAAAATATGATTTATCAAAAGTAAAAAGACAAACAGTACTTGAGATATGTGACTGCGAAGAAGTATCAACCAAAGTCACTGGCTGGAAAGAGAAATTCACAAATTTATTCATTATCCTTTGGCTTCCACCTCTATTCTCAAACCTTTTTTAAACTAGTAAGTTAGAGCTTCTTGGTTAGATAAACAAGTACTTGGCTCTGGAATGGAAAATGAAACAGAAGCATACTTCAGTCTAATAGTTCTTTCTGTTTGGATACTAGCTAGTAGACTATGAGGTGTTTCTATTTTTCCTCCTTTTGCTCTAAGGCTGCAGCAGTATTTCTCAAGGTGGGGAGATTGCTTCCTAGAAAACACTTGGCAATGTCTGCAGACATATTTGATTATTAAAATGGAAGCTGGAGAGGCCTGGAACAGCAGCTCACATCTGTAATTCTAACACTTTGGGAGGCTGAGGCAGAAGGACTGCTTGAGCCCAGGAGTTCCAGGCCAACCTGGGCAACAAAGTGAGACCTCATCTCTACAAACAATCAAAAAATTAGTCAACCTTACCAAGCAGAGTCTCATATTTAGAATTAAACTTAAAAAGAGAAAAAGAAAATGTAAAAAGGTAAATACATTTTTTAAAAATTAGCTGACTTGAGCCCAGGAATCCAAGACCAGCTGGGCAACATAGTGGGACTCTGTCTCTACAAAAAGTAAAATAAAATAAACAAAATAGCTGAGTGGGGTGGCATGCACCTGTGGTCCCAGCTACACAGGAAGCCAAGTCATGGGGGTCACTTGAACCCAGGAGGTCAAGGTTGCAGTGAGCCGTGTCCATGCCTTCATGTGGGGAGAGGAATGCTGTTGGCATCTAGTGGGTAAAGGCCAAGGATGCTGCTGAACATCCTACCACGCACAGGACAGCCCCAGAGCCAAAAGTTATTCCCCAGTACACCAATAGTGCTGGGGGTGCCATGGAGTGAAGCCTGGGTAAGGTAAGAAAAATCTTGTAAAGTGAAAACCAAGGATAGGATTCAGAAAATTAATAGCTTTCTTAATCATGAAAATGTGAGAATATTAATATAAGCAGGTATTTAAAATCAAGAAAGTATATATTCAGGGAAACTTGAATCTATGCTCCCAGGAAAAAAACAATATTACAAAATAGATACATAAATAAAATCTACAGCAATCTGAGAAGACCCGAAGGAAAGAGACCAGCACTGCTTCCCAGAGGGCAGCCTTCACCGTGCTGCTCAGGCCCTGCCTACAGTGATTAGATTTTATGAACTCCAAATTAAAACCATGGGGCCTGGGCATGGTGGCTCATTCCTGTAATTCCAGCACTTTGGGAGGCCGAGGCTGGCTGAACATTTGAGGTCAGGAGTTCGAGACCAGCCTGGCCAACATAGTGAAACCCCATCTCTACTAAACAAACAAAAACCAAAAGTTAGCCGGACGTGGTGGTAGACACCTGTAATCCCAGCTACTTGGGAGGCTGAGGCAGGATAATTGCTTGAACCTGGGAGGCGGAGGTTGCAGTGAGCAGAGATCGTGCCACTGCACTCCAGCCTGCACTACAGAGTGAGACTTCATCTCACAAAAAAATTTAAAAAATTAAAAATTAAAAAAAATTAAAACCATGGGTTGTTTTTCTTATTAATGGATTTATTTCTATAAAATATTTAAATAACAAAAAAAGTAACATGTATGTATATGTATGTTTACATCTTTATCTATATATACATACACTTATAGCAATTCCCACTTATCAGAAGGTTCCCACTTACCAAATTATATATTATATATATATATATTTAATATATATATAATATATATTATATATAATTATATATATAATATATATTATATATATTATATATATTTTATATATAATAATAATATATATAATATATATTATATATTTTTTATATATAATAATATATAAAAATATATATATAAAAAAGAAAGAAAAGAAAGAGGGGAAGGAAGGAAGAAAGGAAGGAAAGAAGGAAGGAAGGAAAGAAGGAAGGAAGGAAGGAAGGAAGGAAGGAAGGAAGGAAGGAAAGAAGGAAGGAAGGAAGGACAGAGAAAGAGAAAGAAAGAAAGAAAGAAAGAAAGAAAGAAAGAAAGAAAGAAAGAAAGAAAGAGAAAGAAAGAAAAAGAAAGAAAGAAAGAGAAAGGAAGAAAGGAAAGAAAGAAAGAAAAAGAAATCTGTCTTAAAAAACTAGGACATACTGGTGCTATATTTACATTCCAGCCTTGAACAGAACTGGATACTGCTTTCACAAAGATTATCTCCTTTGTCTTCACAAAAACCTTTAAAAATTAAAAATGAGGGTAGTAGGGGAAGAGGTAGGAATTTCAGTCTGTTACAGGCTGGGCACATCATGTGAAACAGGAATTAGATTTGTTCTCCCTGACCTAAGGGGCAGAAAAGGACCAGAGTATACTGTTAGAGGGAGATAACATTAGACTCAACAGAATTTTCAAACACAGAAAACAGTCTAAGGAGACCTCAGGATGTATTATAGCAAATTCCGTATGTAATCACCAGACAAAATCTTGGTGGGGCGTGCAATTTAACAAACATTTATTGAGCTTAGACTGCTAGACCCAAAGGTATTCTTGAGTTAAAGATGAAAAAAACACTTTCTTAGATACAACTGTCTCTGGGTGAGAGGAGAAAATTATTTGGCAATATCTTTAAATATTTAAGATGCTCACATTCTGAAACCCAGACATTTCATTTTATGGTATTTACATAGGCATCAGAGGCATATGTATACAGATATTCTTTGTGCAGTTATTTCACAATAGCATAAGTTGAAAATAATCTATTTGTCAATTAATAGGGAATTGGCTAAATAACCTATAGTATTATCCATACTAGGAAATACCAGAAAGCAGTCTGGGAAAAGTAAAGAAAACTTGGGAAACCACGTGTTTTTTACTTTTGCCATGGTTGCCAAGCTATATGGTTGATTGTTTTTTTTAATAGGGAGTTAAAGGATGATTCAAACAATGTGACACAGTGACATTTTTTAAAACTTCATGTCCGCAGAGGGGGTAAAAAAAAAACGACTTATTTTCTGTGGGTATATATATGCATATTAAATACATAGGAAGTGGTCAGAAGGAAAAACAATAAATTGGTAACAATGTGTACTTCCAGGGGGTGGGAAAAGGGATGGTGAAGGGTAGGGTTGTCAAAGAGGACTTTAGCCTTTTCTGTGATGTTTTAAACTTTTACAAGGCAGGTGAATTTATGTCTCACTTGTGTAGTTAAAAATATTTGCTTTCGATACTTAAAAGTGGAGGAGGAGAGAAGTAGCAACCTTGGCTCAAGGAGCTCACAATCTTTTAAATGATATACGTTAAAATATAATTCAGTATGATCTGTACAGCAATTAAAAAATAGCTAATATTTTTTGAGTTCTTATTATATACCATGTGCTATATAGCTATTAAATTGTTTAATCTTGACCACAACCATAGGAGGTAGGAATAATTATTATCCCCACTTTACAGGTGTGAAAACTGGGGCCTTGAGTGACTTGACCAAGCCCACAAAGCTAATGGGTGGTAGAATAGGGATTGGAATGCATTTCTGACTCCGGAGTCTAGACTTAACTATTATGCTGTATTGCCCAAATATAGAGAGAGCATGGATGATCTACAGGGGTAGAGTCAGGGCTTGGAAATATTTGTGAACTTATTGTGGGTACTGTGGAAAAAGTTCTATTTGGCCAGGCATGGTGGTTCACGCCTGTAATCTCAGCACTTTGGGAGACCAAGGCAGGCGGATCACTTGAGGTCAGGAGTTCGAGAGCAGCTTGGTTACCGTGGTGAAACCCCATCTCTACCAAAAATATAAAAAATTAGCCAGGTGTGGTGGCAGGTGCCTGTAATCCCAGCTACTTGGGAGGCTGAGGCAGGAGAATCACTTGAACCCGGAAGGTGGAGGTTGCAGTGAGCAGAGATTGTGCCGCTGTACTCCAGCCTGGGTGACAGCGCGAGACTCTGTCTCAAAAAAAAAAAAAAGAAAAAAGAAAAAGTCCTATTTATGGCAAACAGGGCTAACTACCTACAAAATATCCATTTTCCCTTTCTTTTTCTCTAAGAGAACCCTGACTACCGTGTTCAGTGGCAAAGTCCCTAAGTCAAAACCCTCAGCCTCATTTGCATGTTAGGGGCAACCAGGTGACAGTTCTGGCCAATGAGATGCAAACAGGGGCTGCATCCAGGAAAGGGCTTGTTAAAGGGACAGACCCTTTCTGTAATTATAGAGGCAGAAGAACAAAAGCAACGAGGGTGGGGGGCAACCTCAGCTAGTAAGTGCCACCTGGCCTTTTGCCCTTTACCATTCATGCCTTTTTCTTGCCTAGATTATAGAAATGATGCTGGGAGATTCCAAAGGCCATCTATAGACCATAAGGAGAAGAGCCGCTTACTAAGGATGGTGAAGTGAAAACATATAAAGAGTTTGGAAAAAACAGTTCTGCTGAGCAATCCAGGGGGGAGAATTTAAAAAATTTTAAAAAAAGAAAAAAGTTTGGACATCATGGCAGCTGGGTGCTGTTGCACAGTCCTGGCAGCTACTCCTAACCTAGTTACATGAGAAAAACAAACCTATTTTTTGTTAAGCGCACAGTCAGTTTTCATTCCATGGTGACAAATGCAATTTAATGAACTCACTGGGGTTTAGAGAGCCTCATCCTTAGGAAGGAATAGAGATACCTGAAAGAGTTAGCCTGCCTAGCCTGGCTTTGAAAATAGGAAAGAATTGCTCTTCCACCCTGACTTACCCTAGGATCCCCTGAGGCCCAGGGCATGTGCCAGCCACCAGAAGGAGCCACAGCCCTCAAAGACAGAGGGAATCATGAAACGGAGCCAGGGGATTTATGGGGCTTCAGATTCCCCTAAGATCCCCCTAAGCAGGAGTAGGGCAGCAGAACGGCCTGCTAGAGGGTTGAGCGTTGGCAACTTGACTCCAGTGTTTGGGGGTATAGATCCCATTCTATTTATAGCACCAGCAGGTGGGCCAGGAGGAGGCAGTGGTGCTTTTGGCAGCTGTTTGTTTTGAACCTGCCAAGGCAGCTCCCTGAACATTTGTTTGAAAAGCAGAAGAGGGAAGAGTAGAGTTGGGATGGGGATGCAGGAACAGAGCTTGGAAGAAAGAAGAAAAAGAATGGCACACACCTCCGAAATGGAATTGTAGGGTCTAAACTCTATGAGGGTCACATTTCCCCAAGGCAATCTTGATGTTTTTGGATGGGCCAAATAACCCCCGACATGATTCCCTGAGCCTCACCATCCTTTGGGCCTGGGCTTGGCTAGACTAGAGTTAGAGGCTGTTTGAAAGTCAAAAGCAGTCAGAAGAGACAAGAGTGCCAGGTCACTGACACTAAGGGGAAGAATATTTTGAGAAGAAAACTGGGCCAAGCTTTTCAGAGAGGCAGGGACGTTGGGGGTGTGACCAGCTGGCTTGCCAGTGGAGGTGGCTGGGGTTGACCATTCTCTCTTAAAATCTAGCAGTGAACAGAAGAAAAAGAATATGGTAATAGCTTGATAAGCGATGGAGTCAAGGAAAAAAGGAAGATAAGCCTGTCCAGGCCAAAGAAGTATCTGATAAGACTGAAGGAGCAAGCTGAGTGAGAATTTTAGATTGTGACAGGCTACCGTCATGCTCCTTGGCCACCTCCCAGGGGACCTATTGCCTCTTTTTTGCTGTTAGTGTCCTTCCATCTTTTTTACTTTTAGGATCTCCCAGAGGATACAAACTTCACTGGACACTGTTTATGTTTGCTGTTGTTGTTGTTATTTATTTATTTTTTTTCTTTCTGTGAGACAAGAGTGCAGTGGCGCTATCATGGCTACTGCAGCCTCGAACTTCTGGGCTCAAGGGATCCTCCTGCTTCAGCCACCTGAGGAGCTAGGATTTCAGGTGCACATCGCCACACCCGGATAATTTTTTTATTGTAGTAGAGATGGGGTTTCCCTAGGCTTGCCCAGGCTGGTCTTGAACTCCTGGCTTTAAAGTGATCTGCCTGCCTTAGACTCCCAAAGTGCTGGGATTACAGGCATAAGCCACCATGCCTGTCTTGGACACTCTTAAAAATGTGAAGCATTTGTAGTATCCAAAAGCATAAAGTTATAATGGTAGATGCCAAGTGGCAAGAGCAATGTGACCATTTAAACTACACTCCATAGGCAGCTGTCTATTCATAGAGCCAGCACTTGGATAGAAACTTGGGTGTATTTTCCAACGACTAAAAGGAGGTCAGGAGATTTCAACTTGAAAGTGAAAAAGAACTTGTGTCCAAACCCCTTACTTTATCAATGAGAAAACTGAAGGTCAGAGAGAGGAAATAAGTGGCCCAAGTCACGCAGCTAGTTTAGGGTTATAAAAGTAAACGTGGACTGCATATACCAGGAAATTTACCGTTTATATCTTTAATTCATTTGATTTTTACATTAACCCTGTGAGGTAGATATTCTGACAGGCTAAATCATTCACCTGTGGTCATATAGACACTCGGGGCAGAGCTGAGACTTGAACTCACATAATCCTGCCTTCAGAGCGTCTGTGCTCTTCACCACTGCTTTTTCATCCCTTAGCACTTTGTCTCCATTGTCCCAAGCTACTTCCTCCCACCAACCCCTGACTCTCCTCTATCCCTGCCTCCTCCTCTCAGGGTCACCAGGTCGTCCTTGCCTTGCTCCTGCGCTCTGATAGGGGCAGATGAGAAGTTTAGTTTTTTTAGGGGTGAAAATAATGGCAGAGGAAGAACAAAAGGGAGACGCAGATTTCCGTGTGAACACCATGGGAACCAGGAAGGGGCTGAGCATGGGCCAAAGAGGGTCAGAGTCTACAGTGTCTGCTGAGTGCAAGGAAGAGGGGGAGGGGATGATGTGGCCACATGTCCCTTTCTCTTAGTCCAAGCAGGAAGTATGATGTGGGATTCACAGATACTTGGTGAGGTGGGGACGATGAGCCCCAAGAAATGGTATGCAAAATTTTCATCATTTGCACCCCTGTCATCCCAGCTGCTCAGGAGGCTGAAGCAGGAGGATTGCCTGAGCCCAGGAGTCCAAGGCTTTAGTGTACTATAATCATGCTCGTGAATAGTCACTGCACTGCACTCCAGCCTGAGCAACAATGAGACCCCATATCTAAAACAACCAACCAACCAAACAAACAAAACCATTTCTCTTTTTTGGAGAAATATATTTAAAAAAATGTTTTTAAGAAAATAATTTTGAACATGTGCATTTTTTCTCCATCTTTCTCTGTCCAATATAAAAGCTAGTCTAGAAAGAACCATACCCTTGATGCCGCCCTCTCTCAGGTCTAGGATCCCATAAAATGCAGCCATTATGTAGAGGCAAGAACACTGACGCTGGAGTTAGAAAACCGGTGCTGAAATCCTGGCTCTGCCTCTTACCTGGCTGTGTGGCCTTGAGCAAATCACACTACTTCCTGGAGCCTCAGTTCCTTGTTACTTAAGTGAGGATAACCTACCTCTCATGCAGAGGAGTTGTGGGAATCAGATGAAATCCAGCTGAGGGTGAGTGCGCCTTTAAATGTTTTCATTATAAAGTAATACATTCTCAGCTGGGCGTGGTGGCTGATGCCTGTAATCCCAACACTATGGGAAGCCAAGGCTGGAGGACCTATTGAGCCCAGGAGTTTGAGACAAGGTTGGGCAACATTGTGCGACCCTGTCTCTACAGAATATTTAAAAATCAGATGGCTATGGTGGTGCATGCCTATAGTCCCAGCTACTCAGAAGGCTGAGGCAGGAGGATCGCTTGAGCCCAGGAGGTCAAGGCTGCAGTGAGCTGAGAT
Organism: Symphalangus syndactylus; assembly: GCF_028878055.3. Taxonomy (NCBI): domain Eukaryota; kingdom Metazoa; phylum Chordata; class Mammalia; order Primates; family Hylobatidae; genus Symphalangus; species Symphalangus syndactylus. The sequence goes on along the minus strand of NC_072434.2, from coordinate 40,396,841 downwards.
TGCACCATTGCACTCATGCCTGGGTGACAGAGTAAGACCCTGTCCCTATAGAAAAGTAAATTCTCGTTACTAAACATTTAGAAAATGTAAGAGGCTTCCTTTTTCTGGGAAGAAAAAAAAATGGGAAAATCAGCCATAGTTCCACCATTTAATTTTAACATTTAATATACTTTTGCCAGCTTTTTCAATGCATGCTTCTTCTTTATTTTGACTTTGGTAAGATAATTGATAAAAATCATCTAATTAGGTTTTATTTGATCGTAGGACAAAATTATACTCCCTGTATTAGTTAGGGTTCTTCAGAGAAACAGAACCAACAAGAGATTATCTATATCTATATCTGTGTAAATAGGTAAAATGAAAGAGAGAAAGAGAAAGAAAGAAATTTATTTTAAGGCATTGGTTCATGCAGTCATGGAAGTTTAAACTCCTTAAGGAGTCCAAAATCTGATGGGGTAGGCCAACAGGCTGGAGACTCAGGGAAGAGTTGCAGTTTGAGTCCCAAAGCATTCTGCAGGCAGAATTTCTTCTTGCTCAAGGGAGCAAATCCTTTGATCTAAGTCTTTATTGTAAGTCTTTTGTTCTAAGACTTTCAACTGATTTTATGAGGCCCACTCACATTAGGGAGGGTAAATGCTTTGCTCAGAGTTCACTTATTTAAATGTTAATCTCATCTAAGACCACATCTCAGAAATATCCAGGGTAGGCTGTTGCGGTGGCTCACGCCTATAATCCCAGCACTTTTGGAGGCTGAGGCAGGTGGAACACCTGAGGTCAGGAGTTTGAGGCCAGCCTGGCCAATGAGGCAAAACCCGTCTCTACTAAAAATATAAAAATTAGCTGGGTGTGGTGGCAGGTCCTTGTAATTCCAGCTACACGGGCTGAGGCAGGAGAATCACTTGAACCTGGGAGGGGGATGTTGCATGAGCTGAGATCATGCCATTGCACTCCAGCCTGGGTGACAAGAGTGAAACTCCATTTCAAAAAAAAAAAAAGAAAGGAAAGGAGGGAAGGAAGGGAGGGAGGGAGGGAGGGAAGGAAGGAAGATCCAGAGTAAAATTTGATCAAATATCTAACACTTTGTGAGAGCTTTTTATAAATAAAAGCTATGGAGCTCTGTGTGAGTTTTCTCATACCAGAACAATATTTGCATAAAGCTTTGTAGAAAGCAGTTCAGATGTTCAACCTTGAGCAGGTTGAGCTTAACTCTAGGAGGCACTTGTTTTCCAGTAAGCCATGGTAGTCTATGTGGCATGAGTTTACTGTCTGGAGCTGCCAAGCACACTGTGCTGTTTAGATTGTATGATGGGGATGGGGGTGAGTGGAGCTGATGAAGATCATGATGGGGCTTAAAGTCCCCTAGACCTTCCCTTGGTGGTATCACTGGGCTTGAAGAAACCAGGTGGAACAATGATACACTGTCAGTGCCTCTTAAGGAGATATGTTCTTCTTCTTCTTTTTCTTTTCTTTTCTTTTTTTTTTTTTTTTTTTGAGACAGAGTCTCACTCTGTCACCCAGGCTGGAGTACAGTGGAGCGATCTTGGCTCACTGCAACTTCCACCTCCTGAGTAGCTGAGACTACAGACATGCACCACCACTCCCGGCTTATTTTTGTATTTTTAGTAGAGACGGGGTTTTGCCATGTTGGCCAGGCTGATCTCTGGTGATCCACCTGCCTCTGCCTCCCAAAGTGCTGGGATTACAGGCGTGAGCCACCACACCCAGCAATGAAACATTCTTATCAGTTTCCCTATCCTGTCCTCTGGAAGGCCTGTCAGCCCAACCCTGCTCCTCTGACAAAGCTCTATTACCCTCAGGATAGAGCTTCAGGCAGCCAAGGCAATGAAGTAGAAGAAAGCTCTGACAGCGTTGGAGAGACTTCAGGCCGAGAAGAGGCAGGGACTTAGAGCCAAGAGCCCTGCTATTTCTATCTTCTCTGAGATTAACAGTCTCCAGGCAGGCATCTCTATCAAGAGAAAGTTGCAGAGTCTGTGAGCCAGTGGGTCATACGTATCTGATGAATGCACAGTCCCACCCCTGCCCCACCTCCCAACACACCCCCAGCAACCTCTGTCATCAGTAACCTTAGTCACTGCCAGCCTAAGATAGAGGTGTCCTGGAGCCCTAAAAGGAAAGGTCAGCCGATTTAAATAGCTACAGCATCTACAGCAACTTTCCTGGCCTCAGAAAGGAAACCCAAGCCGTGAGAGATGACGTTCCACTGGCTCTACCGCTGCCGGTGGGGGGGACAAAAAGGGAGATGTTTGCTATGTTCCCTACAGTGTGCTTTGTCACGTAAATGCGGCAGCCTTACTTCATCCTGAGGGCTGTACATCACTGTAACCACTTTATAGACGATGAAACTGAATCTCGGATTAACTGACTTGCCCAAAGGCAATCAGATCAGATACTGCTCCTTCACTGAAATCTTTCCATAAGATCTTATGATCTTATGAAAAGATCATAAATGCATGGTTTAAAAAAAAAAACTTTAAGCTTGGAGAAAAACAACAACACACAATTCTCTCCCAACCCTGCCTCCAGGTTCCCTTCCTAGAATAAGTCACTGATATCAGTAATTGTAGACTTTCCGGCGATAGTATATGCATCTGGAGTGTGTGTGTGTGCTTTTATATATACGCATATATACACACACACAAATGGTGGGATGCAATATGCTGTTTTGCACCTGTTTTTTTCACTGAACGGCATAGCTTCAATTTCCTTACCAATGCACATAGATCTGTTTCATTCTTGTTAACAACTGCATAATGTTTATATGTAGATGGGCCATATTATCTAATCAGTTGTTTCTTCCAGTAGTTTGCTAATGTAAACAATGGGGCAATGAACTTTCCTATACATATGCCGTTGTGCACATATGCAAGTACATCTATAGATAAATTCCTGGAAGGAGAGTTCCTGGGTCAAAATGACATGTCCATTGGAAATAATATTAAAATTGTAAAACTACACTCCCCAAAAGATGTCTCAATTTACGTTAACCATATCTCAACCTGCCAGAAAGGTTTGGAGCTTTCTCTACCTAAATTGTGTCTAGCAGAACCAGTGCCCAGACCCAAACCTTGTTTTTTAATCTAGTGTTTGTTTATTTTTCCTTTTATGCAAAAGTTCCCTTCCACACATACATGATTTAAAGTAGCTTGTTGCGCCACTGCACTCCAGCCCGGGCGACAGAGCGAGACTCTGTCTCAAAAAAAAAAAAAAAAACAAAAACAAAAAAAAACAATAAAGTAGCTGGGAGAAAGTTAGAATTTAAATGAAATAGAAGGAGTAGCGTCTTTACTCTTGGAGCTTAACTTCTAGGAGTAAAGAAAGCAAATTTTTCGGCCAGACACTGTGGCTCACACCTGTAATCCCAGTACTTTGGGAGGTCAAAGCAGACAGACTGCTTGAGTCCAGCAGTTTGAGACCAGCCTGGGCAACAAAATGAGATGCCCATCTCTACAAAAAATTGAAATTAGCCAGACATGGTGGTGCACACCTGTGGTCCCAGCTACTCAGGAGGCTGAGATGGGAGGATCACTTGAGCTTAGGAGGTTGAGGCTGCAGTGAGCCATGACTGTGCCACTGCATAACAGCCTGGGTGACAGAGTGAGACCCTGTCTCAAGAAAAAAATAAAATAAAATAAAATAATAAATTTAAAAAAGAGAGAGAATTTCAAAAGAGATTTTAAAAATTTTAAAAAGAGAGAAATTTTAAAAAAAGAAAAGAAAGCACACTTTTGAATAAAAGTCACTAAGGAACCAAAACTCCAATGGCCAGTCTTATTTTGAACCTCCCAAGTCAGGAGTTTGCATGGAGCTGCTTTAAAATGCTACATCGACTGCACTGGATCTCCTGATGCTCTCCCTGAGCCTCACTGGGTTTTCACTATGTGGGTCAAGAAAGCTTTTTTGAGGCCGGGCACAGTGGCTCATACCTGTAATCCCAGCACTTGGGGAGGCTGAGGCGGGTAGATCACTTGAGGTCAGGAGTTTGAGACCAGCCTGGCCAACATGGTGAAACCAGTCTCTACTAAAAATGAAAAAATCAGCTGGGCACGATGGCGGGTGCCTGTAATCCCAGCTACTAGGGAGGCTGAGATAGGAGAATCACTTTAACCCAAGAGGCAGAGGTTGCAGTGAGCCGAGATCGTACCACTGCACTCCACCCTGGGCAACAGAGTGAGATCCTGTCTCAAAAAAAAAAGAAAGAAAGCTTTTTCTTCCTTTCTTGTCCATTCTACTAGTTTGCCCAGAACATTGAAGGTGCCCAGAGCATTTCTTCATTCATGCCATTATGTTGGGAAGGAAACTATAGCAAAAACATTCCATAAAGGGTTCTTAAATTATTCTTAAAATGACCTTATTGGGATGTAATTTTGTGAATGTGAACATCTTTAGAAATGCCGCACCCAGTGTTCAGTAGTAGGAAAAATTCTCTTTACCAATATTTTATAGATGTTATGTCATCAATCCTAACAACAACCTTACAATTCTACATTAACCTTATTCTATTGATGAGAAAAGCAAGGCACAGAGAGAGTAAATTGCCAAGATCATGTAATAGATAATGACACCTAAAATTAATCTAGATTCCAAGTCCCAAACTCTTTCTAGTATATCATATTGGAAATAATAATTATTCTAAAGAATATAGATAACAAACACAGAAATGAATAAGAAGGATGATAACATTGTGCTAATTATAATACTTGTCCTAAAAGAAATCCTAAAGTTGATGTGATAGAACCTAACAGAGGAAAGAGTAGAGGTATTAGATGATGTGATGATAGAAGGCTTCTCTGAGACCTGTGAGAATCAAACAGCTCTTCTTGGAACTTCAGGATGATCCTCTTGGGCCTGAAGAAGCAGCAAATTCAAAAGTCATTGTCTTGGAGTGGCCTGAGAACTGAAAGCAGGACAGTGGAGCTGAACACAAGGAGTAAGTGCACCCTGCTCTGACATGAAGCTGGAGAAGCAGGGAGGGTCCAGATCAGTACAGCGTCTAAGAGATGACAGAATGGAGTTTGAACTTCATTAAAACAATGGCGGAGAGCCATTAGAAAGCTTGAGGAGGCTGGGCATGGTGGCTCACACCTGTAATCCCAGCACTTTGGGAGCCCAAGGCAGGTGGATCACTTGAGGCCAGGAGTTCAAGACCAGCCTGAACCAACATGGCAAAACTTCATCTTTACTAAAAATACAAAAATTAGCCAGGAGTAGTGGTGCATGCCTATAATCTCAGCTACTCAGGAGGCTGAGGCACAAGAATCGCTTCAGTCTGGGAGGTGGAGGCTGCAGTGAGCCAAGATCATGCCACTGCACTCCAGCCTGGGCAACAAAGCAAGACTCTGTCTCAAAAAAAAAAAATTTTGAGAAAAGATGGGACATAATCTGATTTAGGTTTCTAAAAGATTACTCTGGTTGCTGTTGGGAAATTAATTAAAGATTAGAGTTGAAGAAGAAAGACCATTTATGAGGTACAATATAAGTACGACTGAGAGATGATGGTGACTTGGACTAGAAATGTGATGGTAGAGAGGATAAAAATGGAAGGATTCAAAATATAATTGTCAATAAAATGTGCACTATTTGCTGATGGACAAGATGGGGAGAAAGCATGCCATAAGTGGAAAGGAGAAATCAAGGTTCACCACCAGGTTTAGGGTAACAATGGAAGGTGCTAGAGAGATAAGGAAGAAAAGTCTTAGAAAGAGGGTTTGAGGCCAAGTGTGGTGGCTGACACCTGTAATCCCAAGGCTGTGGGAGGCTGAGGCTGGAGGATTGCTTGAGTCTAGGAGTTTGAGATCAGCCTGGCCACATAGTGAGACTCTGTTGCCACAAAAGTTTAAAAATTGGCAGGGCATGGTGTTACATGCCTGTGGTCCCAGCTACTCAAGAGGTTGAGGTAAGAGAATTGCTTGAGCCCAGGAGGTCAAGGCTGGCATGAGGCATGATTGCATCACTGCATGCACTCCAGCCTGGGTGACAGAGCAAGACCTTGCCTCAAAAACAGAGAAAGAGAGAGAGAGAGAAAGGGAGGAAGGGAGGGAGGGAGGGAGGGAGGAAGGAAGGAAGGAAGGAAGGAAGGAAGGAAGGAAGGAAGGAAGGATGGAAGGAAAGAAGGAAGGAAGGAAAGGAAGGAAGAAAGAAAGAAACGAAGGAAGGAAGGAAGGAAAGGGCTCTGAAATCAAGAGTTCGATATTGGACATATTCAAGTTTTAGATTCCTGTTAGAAATCCATTCAATGGTATGGTGTCATAAAAAAGGAAAAAAGAGAGAAATCCAAGTGGGGTTATCAAGTAGGTAGTGGGATGTGCAAGTCGGAGCCCAAGAGAGAGATATGGACTGAAACTAAAGATTGGGACATGTAAACTGAGTGAGATTAATTATGGAGAGAAGTGCATTAAAATGAGTCTAGAACAGAGCTCTGGAAAATCTCAAAAATTTAGAGGTTGGAGCCAGTCAAAGGAGGAGTAAAGCCAGGTAAAGAGATTGAAAAGGAAAGGCCAGATGTGGTGTGGAGGATGAGGAAGAGACAAGAACCCATGGAGATATCTGGGAAGCCAAGAGCTCTGGACTCATATGTCCAGCAGGCCGTGAAGGAAAGCCTTGTCTGTTAAGGCAATGAGATGGGGGGAATGTGCAGCGAATAAATTAGGACTTTAAACAAAGCCACAAACCAGGGGCCCCAGGGAGCAAGGTTAGAAGGGTGTGATATGGGGAAGAGAAGAGTACATTGGTCCACATTAAGGACTGTGTGGAGCAGTGTAGGTGTAAAGACCCTGTGATAAAATTTGAGGTCTGAAGCTCTGGCTGGATTCAGAAAAACAGGGAAGGCCGGGTGTGGTGGCTCACGCCTGTAATCCCAGCACTTTGGGAGGCTGAGGCAGGTGGATCACAAGGTCAGGAGTTTGAGACCAGCCCATCCAATATGGTGAAACCCTGTCTCTACTAAAAAATACAAAATTAGCTGGGCATGGTGGTGCACACCTGTAGTCCCAGCTACTTGAGAGGCTGAGGCAGGAGAATCACTTGAACCCGGGAGGCAGAGGTTGCAGTAAGCCGAGATTGTGCCACTGCACTCCAGCCTGGGCAACAAAGCGAGACTCCATCTCAAAAACCAAAACCAAAACAAAACAAAACAGAAAAACAGGGAAGGGGGCTTAATGGAATTGGTCTTGGGTAATCAGCTCAAAGTATGGTCCAGAATAGTCTTAATGTATGGAGGAGGGGACTAGGCTTTTAGCAACAAGCTCTCATCTGCAGTTTGGAGTATTATAATTCCCACTCTACAAGTATAAAAAAATTAATCTGGATGAATTTAAGTAAATCAGTGCCAGATGGAGAGTGACCATAGGTCCTTGGAGTCCAAAATCAAGGTTTTGCTCAGCACTGTAAAGCCGGCTGTTAGGTATTTCCTGAACTGAACTAATAAGAACCATCTGAGATGGTTCATAAAAATACATACTCCCTCTCTCCTTCCTCTGGAGTTAGGTCTAGAGTGATTTTGAAAGCTTACAATTATCTCATACTGCAGGTATAGAAAGGAAATGGTGCTGAGAACACAGAAGTCTTTGGCTTGGGTAGTTTGGAATTTCAGAAGACTGACTCTTCTATGGTTGTGATGTTTGAGGAAAAGGTGGAAGGAAGGTGAAAGGTTATTTCTAGCTTAGTCTAGTGTCTCCCTGACAGTTAAAAACAAATAGCATACAAATAAGTGCTTTGCCTTTTGAAAAGCAAAACCTATGTGGCCGAAGAATATACTCGCTGCATAGTAATTGCCACTTTCATATCTAGAAAGCATTTTAGAGACTTCAGGGACACCACCCTTAAATGCTGTGTTCCTTTCTTTACTCGAACCTCCCCTTCTACCCGCCTTATAGGGATATCCTGAAGCTGCGACAGGTTTGCTATCCCCTAATACTTAGATGGAGGGAGCCCAGTGAACAGCGAGAATCATAGGGGAAAATTCAAGCTGTTTGTGTTCCCTACCATCTATTTATTTTATCTCCCATTGCAGTTCTTTAAAAATATATTAGAGCCAGCTTTGTTACGCTTAAGTCTTTTCAGATCACAAAGGAAAGCAAAAAGGATATGACATATTTCCTTCAGGATCTTCTCTCGTTCTCTCCCTTCTCTCCCAGCAGAAAGTCGCCTCCCAGTCAGTGTTCATTAAAAACTGGGCGGTTCTACTTTGGAAGGGAGAAGACAGAACACGGAGGCATCAAGAAGTCAAACTTCCCTGAGTTATAAATGTGCTTTTTCTGTGACATGAAAGCAAAGGAGCACACACAAAGAATACAGTTTCTTTTTTGTTCTTCTTTTTGAGTCACAGTCTCACTCTTGCTTAGGCCGAAGTGACATGATCATAGCTCGCTACAGCCCAAACTCCTGAGCTCAAGTGATTCTCCCACCCCAGCCTCCTGAATAGCTGGGATGACAAACGTGCACCACCATACCTGGCTATTTATTTATTTATTAGACATGGGGTCTTGCTATGTTGCCCAGGCTGGTCTCAAACTCCTGGGCTCAAGGGATCCTCCCACTTCAGCCTCCCAAAGTGCTGAAATTACAGGCATGAGTCATGTTGTCTGGCAGAAGAATATGGTTTCTAAGATAAAACGGTGCCACGTCACAAAAAGTTAAAACAGAAAGGGATCCGTAACTCTTGCAACCAAAATAAACACACGTTGTTGTCACATTCATACAATGGTATACATAGGGAAGTTCTCACTGCCATTTTAAGGATGAGAAAAAAAGACTCTGAGTCCTAGCAAACTGTAGGGCTACACTACCTGGGATCAGATCCTGACTGCCTCTTACCAGTATTTGGTCATTGGCAAGTCATTTAACTTTTAAGTACCTCAATTTTCTTCTCTATAAAATGAGGATAGTAAGGCCAAGCACAGTGGCTCATGCCTATAATCCCAGCACTTTTGGAGGCTGAGGCAGGCAGATCACTTGAGGTCAGGAGTTCGCGACCAGCCTGGCCAACATGGTGAAACCCCATCTCTACCAAAAATACAAACATTAGCCAGGTGTGGTGGCGGGTGCCTATAATCCCAGATACTCAGGAGGCTGAGGCAGGAGAATCACTTGAACCTGGGAGGCAGAAGTTGCAGTGAACAGAGATGGTGCCACTGCACTCAAGGGCAATAGAGTGGGACTCAGTCTCAAACACACACACACACACACACACACACACATAATAATAATAATAATAATAAAATGGGGATAGTAATAGTAACACTACCTCATAGAGTTATTGTGCAATTAAATGAGTCAACACAACTTAGCATGCAGCAACTACAATGCAGGGGAAAAAAAAAACAACAGACCTTTTTTTTGGGTGAGGGGCGGGGGACAGGATCTCACTCTGATTGCCCAGGCTGGAGTGCAGTGGCATAATTTTGGCTCACTGTAGCTTCAACCTCCTGGGCTCAGGTGATTGTCCCACCTCAGCCTCTCCAGTAGCTAGGACCACAGGCTCATGCCACCACGCCTGGCTAATTTTTGTACCCGCCTCGGCCTCCTAAAGTGCTGGGATTACAAGCATGAAACATCGTGCCCGGCCAACAATAGACTTTTCAGATAAAGTCTTTTATCATATAGAATTTTGTAGAGCTTATAATTTTTTAAAGCACAAGCTCAAAAGATAGAGGAATACAAGCAAATAGCTTAGATCCCTAAGAATTCATCCACTCCTTCAACAACATTTACTGATTATCTTCTAGGAACTTGGCTAGACACCAGGAGCAGATGCCAGTAACAGGTTAGAGGGTTCTGAATTTGCACCCACACCATGTCACTTTATTTCATTTGCTTTAATCAAATTAAATCTGAAGCCAATAATAGTGGTGCTGAGACATGGCCTGGTGGCTTTAATAATACCATTAGAATCCCTACCCAGCCATTCCAAATAGATTTACAAACTAAGTAAAAATAGTGTCCCTGCTATGCAAATGCAGCTCCCTGATATGTCTTCTAGCTGCTCTCACACCCAAAGGGCTGCCCCGTGTCTCTGTTTTTAAAAATGAAGCTCTCACTTAACTCTGAGCCTTCATCCGGTCAGCCTGGCAGGAAATTCTGCAGTGTTGCTGGGGTCCCTATCCCTGCCCAGACTTGGAAATAAATTCAAGAGAATTACCTAATGCCCAGAAAGCAAGGGAAAGGTAGCAAGTGGCTGCAGCTATATGGTGAAAGATCCTGTGGTCTCTTGGAAGCAGGTGGCCTGCTCAGTTCTTTGAACCAGCCTCTTCAGGTCCTATAGTCCATCCCATTTTTCTAAAAAAGTTCTCTCACCTTCGCAGCATCCTCTCATCTCCCACAAGCAATGTCAATGTCTTTTCTGTGTTGCGGAATATTTCCTTGAAGGATTCACAGGGGATCCCTTTCCTGGGCAGCCCCCTTTCCCATTCCCCATAAGATTCAGTGTTTGAGCTTTCACTAAGGACTATTGGAGAGGCGGCCTTGCAGCAGCTTTGCATTTCCACCCAGTAACCCAATCCTCCCTTGAGGCAAAGAAGCAAAAATCCTGCTAATCTCTGGTCCAGGGAGTGAGGCCCTCCAGACTAGCGAAAAGGAGAAATACCTGCTAATGAGATCCTGGAACCATTCTCATTAAACACGCAGAAACATTCAGAACAGAAGTATACCGTACACTGGGTGAACGTTGCCCACATTTCTTTCCTTCTTTCTTTCCTTTCTTTCTCTTTCTTTCTTTCTTTTCTTTTTCTTTTCTTTTTTTTTTTTTTTTTTTCTTGAGAGCAAGTCTCACTCTGTCACCCAGGCTAGAGTTCCATGGCACAATCTTGGCTCACTGCAGCCTCCGCCTCCTAGGTTCAAGTGGTCCTCATGCCTCAGCCTCCTGAGTAGCTGGGACTACAGGCGCACCACCATGCCTGGCTAATTTTTGTATTTTTTGGTAGAGTTGGGGTTTCACCATGTTACCCAGGCTGGTCTCGAGCTCCTGGGCTCAAGTGATCCACCCACCTCAGCCTCCTAAAGTGCTGGGATTACAGATGTGAGCCACCACACCCAGCCTACGTTTCTTAAAATACAATTTTGATAATGAGACTGACAAGTTTTGTAATACTGGCAAAATTATAGAAAAATTATTAGAGCAAAGTTTCAAGTGGTGATCAGAAACAAAAATTGTGATCATGATGAACAAATAGGCTAATGAAGAGAAAGTTATGACAGCTCAGATTTTCTTTTTCTTTTTTCAAATAATGTCTCTAGACTAACAGATAAGGACAATATTTTATTTTGACATAATGCATCAATTTCAGTAAGACATTTGAAATAAAACCTCTTATGAGCAAACTAAACAAGCTAAAAAAATGAACTGGATAAAGGAAAGTTACAAAGATGGTATCCGGTGAAGCAATCACTATTCGTAGAACATTGATTCCAACCTGAAAGGAAGACTTTTGAAGTTTTGCAACGGAATGTTCTATTGACCTGTGCCCCCATTCAGCTTTTTGTCATTTACTTGATTTAATAATTTATAATAATGCAGTTAATAATCTATCAGTAACTCAAAGAGAGAGAACAAGGTAAATTCAAAAAGATCACAATGGCCTGAAAAAGATGTACAAAATTAGCAGGATAAAATTTAATGAGGATAAACTTTAGATCCTTATGATGTCCCAAAAATCAACAGTGCAAGTGGATAGATGCTGGGTTTAAGAGCAATGTATCCTTTCTTTCAGGATTTTAATAGGACTACAAAGGAACAGGTATGATAAGACTTCCAATAAGTCAGTGACATTTTTATGTTAATTAGAAATTTGGTGTCTTCTGAATAGGCATCTGCTTCTTCTGATGCCTATTCAGAAAAGACCCTGTCTCAACAACAGCAAAAAAGACCTTTCACCAGCCAGCTCAGCTCTCATTCCTGTAGATATTTTTTGGATTATCAATCCAGAGAATAGTTCCCTAAGACTGGTCTTACGGGTGTAACTTCTGAATAGACATCTGCTTAGCCTTAGAGAACTGGCCTTTTAAAGAACTGGGTTGACAATCCAGAGAATATCTAGAGGAATGAGAGCTGAGCTGGCAGGTGAAATATCTTTTTTTGTTGTTATTGAGACAGGGTCTCATTCTGTCACCCAGGTTGGTGCAATCATGGCTTGCTGCAACCTCAATCTCCTGAGCTCAAGCGATCCTCCCACCTCAGCCTCCTGAGTAGCCAAGACTACAGCTGTGCGCCACCTCACCTGGTTAATTTTATTTTTTTATGGAGATGAGGTCTTACTATGTTGCTCAGGCTGGTCTCCTCCTGCCTCAGCCTCCCAAAATGCTGGGATTACAAGCATGAGCTACTGTTCCCAGTGAAGGTGAAAGATCTTGAAGTCATGATGAAACAAGTAACTGAGAACGTTTAATCTGAAAAAACAGAAAGGACTCAATGGAGATGTGAGTCCTCTCTTCAACTCTCTCAAGGATTGTCACATGAAAGAAGCATCAGCCTTGGTCTGTATAGTTTCAGAGGGCAAAATAAGGACAATGGCAAATGCTACATAGAGACACATATGACCTCATCATAAAGAAAATCATAAAGCAGTTCATAAATGGAAAGGGCTTCCTTATTATATATTGACCGCCCTGCCTTAGAGAGTTGGAGCATATATTGGATGATCACCTAATAGTGCAGCACCGTACAGCAAAAGATTCTTTACAAAAGATTCCTAAACAAACAGAGTGACCTGGAGACGAGGGATTCTTAAACCCAATCCCTGGTTGAGCTTCAGGGAGACTTTAAACACACTGAAATTATATTTAAAGCATATTTTCGACAGAGAATATTTGTGACTGTTTTGTTTTAACCAGCATATCAAAAAGGAGAATAACCCAAAATAAGTTTAGGGTGACTGACCTAGGATGACTTTCAATTCTGAGATTCTAGGATTAAAATTCATACACCAGGCCGGGCATGGTGGCTGATGTCTGTAATTCCAGCACTTTGGGAGGCCGAGGCAGGTGGATCACCTGAGGTCAGGAGTTTGAGACCAGCCTGGCCAAGATGGTGAAACCCCATCTCTACTAAAAATACAAAAATTTGTTGGGCGTGGTGACACGTGCCTGTAATCCCAGCTACTCAGGAGGCTGAGGCAGGAGAATCACTTGAACCCGGGAGGCGGAGGTTGCAGTGAGCCAAGATTGCGCCACTGCACTCCAGCCTGGGCGATAAGAGCAAAACTCCGTCCAAAAAAAAAACTTAACACACCAACATCTTTGAGCACCAACAGCCAATGAAATTTCCATTGAGCATGCACTGGTGGGAAAAGAAGATTCTTTATATGCTTGGAACATTAAATAGTGGGTTATGTTCTTCTGAAATACAGAATAGGAGAAAGGCCTCAGGTCTCCAGACTCTTTCGTGCTTCCCCATTCACCAGCCTCCAGACTCATATAGTCAGCATGGAGTTGTGATGAAGGCTGGGCGGATGGAGGCAATGTCATTCATGTCTGTTTGCCTTCCACCAAGAACTATCAGTGCCACACCATGCCAGGCAGCTGCTGCCTCCAATAGGGCTTCCTGCAGGATGCTGGCACTCAGCTAGCTCCCCCCAGTAGTGTGAGCTGAAGACCTGATGCCCAGCTAAAATGAGGGAAGAAGAACTTTTCAGGTAGCATATCCTGTCCACTAGAGCCCAAGAACATAGGAACAGGCAGTAGAAATTACATAGTCTCACTCTGTCTCCAGTCTCACCTCTATTTTTTTCTCTTTCCCTTCCACTTCTCTGGTCTTTCTCTCCGCTTCCTAATTCTCTGTTTCTTTGTTTTCCTCCCCATTCCCCTCCCCTTCTGCTGTGACCTCTAAGTTGGCTCAGCATCATAGTTCAAGATGTTAGTTATATAACACGGCTTATGAAAGCAAAAGCAAAATAATATGCTGCCTGCCATGCCAGGTGAAACCCAGCATGAAAAGAAAATACTGGTATGCGGCACTTCTGGGCTTTTTTGGGCTATGAGGAGGATCAGCTGAAGAGGGCTTAGATGTTCCATGTGCACCAAACTTCAGATCTCTCTTGAGACTAACTCACCCAGATTTGGGAGCATTTCAATTTTTTTTTTTTTTTTTTTTTTTGAGACAGACTCTCACTCTGTCGCCCAGGCTGGAGTGCAGTGGCACGATCTCAGCTCACTGCCACCTCTACTTCCTGGGTTCAAGTGATTCTCCTGCCTCAGCCTCCTGAGTAGCTGGGATTGAAGGCGCCGGCCACCACACCTGGCTAATTTTTGTATTTTTAGTAGAGATGAGGTTTCACCATGTTGGCCAGGCTGGTCTCGAACTCCTGACCTAAGGTGATCCACCTGCCTCGGCCTCCCAAAGTGCTGGGATTACAGGTGTGAGCTACCACACCCACCCATTTTTTTTTTTTTTTTTTGAGACAGTCTCACTCTGTTGCCCAGACTGTAGTACAGTGGTGGGATTACAGCTCACTGAAGCCTCCATCTCCCAGGCTGAAGCCATCCTCCTGCCTCAGCCTCCTAAGTAGCTGGGACTACCATGCTCGGCCCATTTTTAATTTTTGTAGAGATGGGGTCTCACTATGTTGCCCAGGCTGGTCTTAAACTCCTGGGCTCAAGTGATCCTCTCACCTTGTCCTCCCAAAGTGCTGGGATTACAGACATGAACTACCACACCCAGCCAAGAGGATATTATTAAAGGACTTATGATATTAAAGGAATCAAAGGAAACCAAAACCTTTCTCCCTAGGGTAAGTAACACTTTAACTTTGACTATTTTCTCAGGGTCAAACTGCTCCTTGTGGTAGATTTAAAGATAGTTCCACAAATTCTTCGATACTTCTTCCTTCAAGAAATGGAGCTTTCCCTTCCCCTTGAATGTGGACGAAATTTAGTGATTCACTTTTAGCAAATGAAGTATGGTAAAAGTAATGGGATGTCCCTTCCAAGATTAGCTTATAAAGGAACTGAGGCTTCTCTCTCTCATTTTTTTCTTTGGATCACTCACTCTGGAAAAAGACATGGCATGGGCAGCACTATGAAGAGGCCCACATGGCAAGGAACTGAACCCAGTCAGATCTTCAGAGACTGCAGCCCTCACAGTTTGACTGCAACCTGCTAAGAAACCTCAATGCAAAAGCAATCGGCTAAGTCACTCCCAGATTCCTGATCCTTCGAAATTGTATAAGATAATACGTATTTCTTATTTTAAGCTGCTACATTTTGGGGTAATCTGATATGCAGCAACAGATAGTACACTCGTGATGCTTTTATTTATTTATTTATTTATTTATTTTTGAGGTGGAGTTTCACTCTTGTTGCCCAGGCTGGAGTGCAATGGCGCGATCTTGGGTCACTGCAACCTCGCCTCCTGGCTTCAAGCGATTCTCCTGCCTCAGCCTCCTGAGTAGCTGGGATTACAGGCATGGGCCACCATGCCCGGCTAATTTTGTAGTTTTAGTAGACACGGGGTTTCTCCATGTCGGTCAGGCTGGTCTTGAACTCCCGACCTCAGATGATCTGCCTGCCTCCGCCTCCCAAAGTGTTCGGATTACAGTCGTGAGCCACCGCGCCCGGCCGATGCTTTTAAATGATATATAAACCCTCAGGGATAGAGAGTGCTGGGCTGAGTTACCTGAGGATGATGGTTATATAGCTTTAGGACTCCTAAACTACAGAAGCCAGAGCCCTGGAATAGAGAGAAATGATTCTTCCTAACCTGAAATAAATGTGTGCTAAATCATTTTATGATTAAATATTCCTATCACTACTAATATAAAATGCTGCCCCATATGCCCTTCCCTACCCCTCCATGAAACCAAAATGCTGTCTTAAAATATGGCCAGGCATGGTGACTCACGCCTGTAATCCCAGCATTTTGGAAGGCTGAAGTGGGCAGATCACCTGAGGTCAGGAGATCAAGACCAGCCTGGCCAACATGGTGAAACTCCGTCTCTACTAAAAATGCAAAAATTAGTTGAGTGTGGTGGTGCACACCTGTAATCCCAGCTACTTGGGAAGCTAAGGCAAGAGAATCCCTTGAACCCAGGAGGCAGAGATTACAGTGAGCCGAGATCACGACACTGCACTCCAGCCTGGGCGACAGAGCAATACTCTGTCTCAAAACAAAACAAAACAGCTTTTTCATCTTTTTCCAACTTCTCCAACACTTAATTCAGCTGTGAACCTTGATGACAAATAACCAATCATAGGTTGGAGGAGCTCTTTTATCCTCTAAGATAGCACATTTCACCAAAAACTGCTTAACTTCAATGTTGGGTGTGATGGTTCACAGCATAAAATTCCAAATTTGGAAGGAATTTTGGGGATGTCATAGCTTATCTCAGGCTGATTTTGTAAAGAATGGTGTCAATTCCTGGAGGAGTGAATCATTTAATGACACAGATAATCTAAGTATATTCCCAACCATCCTCTTCCAAGAGAAGGGAAGAACCTGGAAACTCAGCAGCTTCCAGGACATTGCATTTCAGATGACCACCCCAAAGACCCTGCATTTGGCATCAGGGAGAGGAGGATATTTCTGAACTAAGTAATTTGAAATTTACTGCAGGAGTGAGGCAGCTCATACACAAATCATTAATACCTATGATTAATAGGCCTCACACCCCAGCCTTCTATCTACTTTCGTTAGCCAGTGACATAGTAGTGACCTTTCTCTGATAATGTAACTCAACAAACATTTATTGAAAGCTTCCTTGGCTAAGTGCTATGCCATAGCGGTATTTATATAAAAATGTTAATAGATTGGTAGTTTCTGGATCTTAGGCCCACCTAGGAATGAGCCTGGTGGTAGATTGTTCGGAGAGATGGATCCTCTCTTGCAAAGGAAGCTCTGGAAAAGTGCATTCTCTTACTGTACTGTCTCTCTAAATTTAGCTAATTAGATCACAGCTTCCTTCCCAGAGTCCGGGCAAGTGTTCACTTCTTCCAAAAAACGAAAAAAGGAATCCTTTTCCCTCTCCTCCCACAATGTGATACTATATTTCATTCTGTGTAGCCTTATTTAAACAGTTACCAAAACAGCTCACAAAATCATTTGAGAATCAACTGGGATACATAGCAATGGGCCCAGGAGTCCCCTTCCTTTTGGTGCTGCCAGTGACAACCTTTAGCTATAAGCGGAAGGTCATAAAGGAGACTTGACCATTCACTTGACCACCCCTCATTCATATGCTTTCCCCAACACACCAGAATAGTGCCTATTTGACCCCCATTTCACTTGATTATTAATTTTTTCATATCTTAAATGCCGATTCAATGTAGTGTCAATAGAGGAGTAAAACAGAGTCACAAAGAAGGAGTTATTCTAAACCTTTGTTGAAAGGCAAATGCAGAAAGGCTTCAGCACAGAGGATAGATTTAGTGACTGAGGGCCCACTGGAGTTTAACTAATAGATCTGCTGACTACGCCGTATAGTGGGGCAGACAGGCTGCAATCTCAAGACAATGCAGGTAAGTCAATCTGAAATCCATCAAAAAGAGGACAACTTGCTCAGGTACAAGGCCCCTGAAAAGTAACTCATCAAATGACCATAGGAACTGTGTGGACACTCCCTCTGTAACATGGACTAGGATATCACTCTCCTATGTTAGAGGAGCTCCAAGCAGTGTATCATGCTCAAGTATTTATTGACAGTGCCTGACAACCTCCTGTCCATAAAGCATGGTAGAGCGGGTAATTAATTGGAAAGAGTTGGCAGTAGAACTTTAAGAACAATTATACCTTCTACATCTTACCACTCCCCATTCCTAGTGACAACTTTCTCATCTCAGCGAATTCTCTTGTGTACTGTTTCTGGAACATATATTCCTAAATTCCTGTCTCCTTTACAAAATGCTGTATCTCGGGCAAAAGGCATATGTATTGTGCTTGTATTGTGTATCTAATGTGTACAGATATGCATATTCTCACAAATATGGTATACATTTATATTATGCATGTGTATGGACATATATCTGCATATTGTAAAATGAAATAGAATTTTTTTTTCTTGAGATGGGGTCACACTCTGTTGCCTAGGCTGGAGTGCAATGGTGAAAGCTTGGCTCACTGCAACCTCCGGCTCTTGGGCTCAAGCGATTCTCCTGCCTCAGCCTGCCACTCGGCAGGGTGGGATTACAGGTGCCCACCACCAAGCCCAGCTAATTTTTGTATTTTTAGTAGAGACAGGGTTTCACCATGGTGGCCAGGCTGGTCTCAAACTTCTGACCTCAAGTGATCTGCCCACTTTGGCCTCCCACAGTGATGGGATTACAGGCTTGAGCCACCATGCCCGGCCTGAAGTAGAATTTTTTTTAATTAATGGTCAGAGATCGAGCTAAAGGCTATAAAATGGCAGGGCTCTAATCAGCTCAGTTTACAGTAGAAATGTACACAAAGTCTTTGGAGTTAAATGATGAACTGCCACTTTATTTATTTATTTATTTATTTATATTTTTTTTAGATGGAGTCTTGCTCTTTTGCCCAGGCTGGAGTGAAAGTGGAGTGATCTTTGCTTACTGTAACCTCTGCCTCCCTGGCTCCAGAGATCCTCCTGCCTCAGCCTCCTGAGTAGCTGGGATTATAGGCACCCACCACCACATCCTGCTAATTTTGGTATTTTTAGTAGAGACAAGGTTTCACCATGTTGGCCACACTGGTCTCGAACTCCTGAACTCAGGTGATCCACCTGCCTTGGCCTCCCAAAGTGCTGGGATTACAGGCTTGAGCCACCACACCCAGCCTAAACTGCCAGTTTACATCAGTTATAATTTTTTTGGTTTTTTTTGAAACAGGGTCTCACTTTGTTGCCCAGGCTGGAGTGCAGTGGCACAACCATAGCTCACTGCAGCTTCAAGTAATCTTCCCACCTCAGCCTCCCAGGTAGCTAGGACTACAGGTGCATGCCACCACGCCCAGCTAATTTTTCATATTTTTTGTAGAGATGGGGTTTTGTCATGTTGCCCAGGCTGGTCTCGAACTTCTGAGCTCAAGTGATCTACCTGCCTCGGCTTTTCAAAGTGCTGGGATTACAGGTATGAGCCACCATGCCCGGCCTCAGTTATAACTTTTTTTTTTTTTTTTTTTTTTTGAGATGGAGTTTCCCTCTTGTTGCCCAGGCTGGCTGGAGTACAATGTTGCAATCTCGGCTCACTGCAACCTCCGCCTTCCAGGTTCAAGCAATTCTCCTGCCTCAGTCTCCCAAGCAGTTGGGATTACAGGCATGTGCCACCACACCTGGCTAATTTTTTGTATTTAGTAGAGACAGGGTTTGTTTCACCATATTGGTCCGGCTGGTCTCGAACTCCTGACCTCAGGTGATCCACCTGCCTCGGCCTCTCAAGGTGCTGGGATTACAGGCATGAGCCACTGTGCCTGGCAGTTGTAACTCTTAAAGCAACACAAGGCTCTTGGTAGCCTGATTACAATGAGAATTAATTAAGTACACTATTTTCCACAGTACACTCCCATGAAGTTTTTAGTCCTGCCATAATGTTTGTAGTAAAAAGAATCAACATTTTCAATTTTTTGGGGGGGGGGTTTGTTTTGTTTTGTTTAGGCAAGGTCTTGATCTGTCAGCCAGGCTGGAGTGCAGTGGTGCAATCACAGTTCACTGCAGCTTCAATTTCCTGGGCTCAAGCGATCCTCCCATCTCAGCCTCCTGATAGCTGAGACTAGAGGCGTGCAATTTAAAAAAAGTTTTTTTTCTAGAGTCTGGACTTCACTACGTTGCCTAAGATGGTCTCAAACTCCTGGGTTCAAGAGATCTTCCCGCTGCAGCCTCACAAAGTGTTGGGATCACAGGCGTAAGCCACTTCACCTGGCCTTGATTCTTTTTAAGCTCAATAAAAATGGAACTTTGTCTTGCTTCCATGGCCAGAGTTAAAATACAGTCAAACAACAAAGACCTCATAGAGTTAAAGCTCACAGAACTGATACTTAAAAATAATTTATTAAATAAGTATTGCAGGCATTACAACAGGTCTCAAGATACAGTGGTGAGCAAGAAAAACAGGATCTCTTGCTTTCATGAAGTTCAACTAGAAAGTCCTATCGAATGATGAGACATCTTTCTTTGGGGCAGCAAGTTACTTTCACTTAGTGGTAAAAGGGCCAGGAATAGTTCAGGAACTTCTCATCCATTTGTCTACCCTTCTACACAGCAGCACAGATCTGGCTTTTTAAATGGCCCTAGGCCGGGCGCGATGGCTCACGCCTGTAATCCCAGCACTTTGGGAGACAGAGGAGTTCAAGACCAGTTCGACCTCACTTTGGGAGGTCAGGAGTTCAAGACTAGCCTGGCCGACATGGTGAAACCCCATCTGTACTAAAAATACAAAAATTAGCTGGGCATGGTGGTACACACCTGTAGTCCCAGCTACTTGGGAGGCTGAGGTAGGAGAATCGCTTGAATCTGGGAGGCAGAGGTTGCAGTGAGCCAAGATTGCGCCACACTATACTCTAGCCTGGGCGAGAGTGAAACCCCGTCTCAAAATCAACAAAAGGCCCTAGACAGCACCCATCCATGGAATTCTTTCAAATTCCCTATAGCTTGTGCTATCACTTAGTTGTTATCTAGTACCTGGCAAGATGATATTAGGGGAACTCATATTTAAGGAGTTCATGGAGACCTCCTTTTGTAAATACTGGCCTAACTCCTTAAGGTTGAAAGCTTGGTCGTTATTCTGTTTAATCTATCACTGATAAAAGTTATCACATAACCCATTGTCTGCATATGAACTATAAAAAACACCTTAGAAATACAAGGGGAATGCACTGTGACCTGTAGGTCAAAGCTAATTCTAGGTGAGAGGGTGAAGAAACAAATATGCTGGTTGTTTTCACCTAAATTCTGATCCTATGAATTTAAAATTCCTTCTCATGCAATCATTTTGTCAGGCAATTGATTACAATGAACAAAATCCAAAGTGCTCAGGTCACTGCCTCTTCAGTTTAGTGCTTATACTGTGTAGGATACACCATCCAAGAGGCTGTAAGGGTCACCAAGCAAAGGGAAGACAACTTCAGTTGGGGAGGTGGAAGTAGAGATTGAATGGAAATAAGGGTATACATCATTTAATGACAAAATCAAGAAAATGCTAAGGATGAAAAAGGGTACTCAACAATCACGCTGAAACAACAGGCGTAAACTAGGACCACGCCAGCAAGCTAATAGGTAAATGACTCTACTTTGAATATTAAATCATATTAGGAGCCAACTTTCTTAAGAAAAACCGTGGATATCTAGGATTACTTGACTAGTGTAAAATACATAGTTGCCTGAAGAACTTGTGTTATCTCTAAAAACGATCACAGGCCCCAGCTACCTCACACTGATAGAGTATACTGCCTTTTAAAAACAATCAGTACTGCCCACATTATTAGTAGTATTAGTGCTATTAATAATATTGCACGACAATGTGTCCAATAATTGCTTTTTGCTAGGTATATGCACAGCATCATGGGAGCTGGAGGGAGCTTTTACCCAACCTCATGAGGAATGAATGAAGGTAGGAATTGGCCAGGATAAGGTGGAAGAACTCCCAGATATACGGACCAAGATAGAGCAAGAGGCAAGGGCACAGGTGACAACACAGAGCTTTTGAGAATCACAATCGGTCCACTGGTGTTCCTGCAAGGCAAGATACACCCAAGGACGAGCCCATGCCTAGGGCATAGCCAGCCTTGGAAGGCTTCAACCAGAGTAGCAGGGTAGCTAATATTTGTTATTTAAATGAATCACTGACAGCAGAGAGTAGAAATTGTAAAGCCAGTTAATCATACATTAAGTATGTTAGGCTATTCTATTAGGCCAGGAATGGTCAAAACAATGTTATGCTAAGCCAAAACCAAACTCAGGGGAGCACAGGAAGGGGGAGGAGTGGGGCTTGTACCCTGCTACAAAACTCTAGGCTAGAAAATGCCAAGATTGTGTGTTACTAAGACTAGGTGAAAAACTTAATCCCTTAAGTCCCAAATACCCAACTTAGAGAGGTACAGGAAAAGGGCTGGTCAGCAACATCACTCCAGTGTTTTAAAAACTCATATATAAACTTGAGCTTATTTTGCCTGTTTTAGGAAATAAACGAATATAATGGCACATAGGGATTTGAAAAAATCACAAACACATGAGAGAGATCTTATGTTAGGCTGATTTATAAGTGCTGCTTTGGGCAGTTACAGTTTGTTTACAATGAGGAGTTATTTGACTTTGAACATACTGTACATGGCAATTAGAAGTTGTCACGGCAAAAGAAAACCACAGCTGGGCTGCCACAGCCAACACAAGAACCAGAAAACGGTAGATGAAATGAAGGAATAAAGGTGGGGTTTATTTCTTATTATAAAAGAAAAAAAATAATTCCTCATCAGTCTTAACAAAGACATCAGGATACAAAATTACAAGTGTTTTGACTCCAGCCCTGTCCCCATCTCCTCCAAGAGCAGAAGTAGGAGACAGTTGAAGCAAACAAGCAATTCTGTAAAAATTACCTAGAAACCCTACAAATTTGATTAAAATCTAAACTTCTATAATTTTGCTTTTTAAAAAATTTAATATCAAAAGGCCTGCTTTAGTGACATGCTATTCCTACCAGAAAATAACCCCAATACCCCCTCTGTCAGTAACATGCTCAAGTTGACCAGCCAACTCTTATCTCTAAATCCATGTGGACAAGTGTGTCTTTTAAACCAAAGCCACGGAGATCAAGTGACTGCTAGTAACGTGTCGTCTGTTAACTAATCCAGTGCCCACCTTCTCCAGAGGGTGGGCAGGGCAGAAACCCAAAAGGGTCATGAGGGCCTAACCCCAGATCACCGTCTTTCTAAGAACCACCTCCCTCGCTCCCTACTCTAAATGAGATGCTTTATTTCTAATCCAACTATTTGTCTCAAATTTGGTGCTCCGTGACCTGGATGGTTTTTTCCTTTAGCAAAACACACATAATCCACAAAACCATACATATAGTTTTTTGTCTTTACATTTAAATATAAAAATACTATTCTGCTTTGTGTGATAAATCAAGGACCAAGCAATAAGAACCTTTTCTTCTTTCAAGGTAGGGATATCCATCAGTTTATACTGAGTTTTGTGCTCAGAGCAGGGCATTTAGTCCCAAGCCAGGCTAGTCCCACAAGCAAGAGACCAAAGCCATTCTCTCTGATTCCCAACCCCTACCTTCTCTCCTAATTCCCACTTTTAATAGAAAAGTTGGTTATAACTTCTTAAAAGTTTCCACGAGGGCAAGTCCTAACCTAACCAGAGTAAGTCAGGTCTTCCCCTTTCAGCTACCTGGAAGAAAAGTCCTCCTCCTGCAGACGTGCTCTGTCCGGATAGCTACGCCTATTGGACAGGTGCACCCCATTAAATGGAAGCAGTGGTTATGTTTCCCCACCCTCCTCCCCACTAATGCACTAAAAAGCCTCAGTGATAGGGAAAAAAGGGAGGGTAGGTGTGAAGAAATTAATAACTTGACCCCTCTATCCCAGCCAAACAAAGAAAGCAAGATTAACTGGGCACATGGAATGAAAAAAACGACCTTGATATTCCACCCTTTGAGTTACAATCGGGACAACTGGGAGAGGGGGAAGAGTTGGAGTGGGATGAAGAACTAGGAGGGGCTCAACAGCTGGAGGTCTAGTCCACTTAATTTTTGTACTGGAAGGGCTCATCGCCGGTTTCATTGAGAAGACACGTGCGGATGAGGGCTTCTGTCACCGAAAAGGGGTCGCAGTTGGCAGACGGGCGACGGTCTTCAAAGTAACCCTTCTTCTCCTGGCCAACAGTCCGGGGAATGCGTATGCTGGCGCTACGATTGGCTACACCAGCAGAAAAGTCGTTGATGTTGGAGGTTTCATGGAATCCAGTTAGACGTCGGGCATTGTCCAGGCCTCCCTTGGGATCATAGGCACGGATGTGGTACTGGTGCCGCTTGCTTAGTTTCTCAATGGCCTCCTCGATGTACCTAGAGGAAACAGAAAAGATGGCGGTCCAACCTTGTCTCCAGGTATGGAGCCAAGAATGAAGTGCACCAAAATATGATACCAGTAGAACAAATACTTCATGAGGGCAGCGGCTGCATCTTCTTACCTGTGTGTCTCGGTGGTCACAACAGTGCCCGACAAGCAGTAGAAAGTTACTATTTGTTGAAAAGACTAATCATCTGAAACTTTCTCCCCCTCATAAGCATTAAGCTTATCCACATGCCTGTATTGTTACTAATTTAGTTCTAAAAGGTTTTCAAATGCATGAATTTGTCAGCTTTTCCCTGTCACCATGACATATATGTCACAAATATATATAACGATATATATTTATATAATGATATATGACTAATATATATTATATAAATTATAACAAATATTTATCACTGTGAATCAGAAGTATTATTTGGTATTTTTCAAATAGGAACAAAATGAGAGAATTTGAAGGCGTGTCAACAGCTAAAATACATCCAGACTGAGAAGTCAAGTTTACTCATCTTTAGCAGATATTTGCAAGTCATCCTGCAAAGGAGACTTTGCTGAGAGATTGCTAAATCTCCTCCCAAGTTTTCGCCACAAGAGATTAAAGATGGCCCCAGCAGAAGGTACTCACTTCAGACCATTCTCCTCCCGCATGGCCTTGGTGCTGAAGTTGGTGTGGCAGCCTGCACCATTCCAGTTCCCAGGAATGGGCTTAGGATCAAAGGTGGCTATCACTCCAAAGTCTTCACACACACGATGCAAGATGAAACGGGCCACCCAGAGATGATCTCCCATGCTGATTCCTTCACAAGGTCCAATTTGAAATTCCCACTAGAAACGAGAAGCTTGGCCATTAAAACAAAGCCAACTGCTCACTCCAACTCGGAAGCTCCTAAACCTGTTCTCTTCTCACCTGTACTCCAACCCGTTCTTAGATTTTGGGTTAGTGAGTGGTGTATCAGCAGCCCTTACTAGCAAAAGTCCTATGTGCACCTACCTATCCTTCTTGATGGATTGGAGCTATATTTACCTGGGCAGGCATGACCTCGGCATTAGTCCCCGCAATCTTGACTCCAGCATACAAGCAGGCCCGGTAATGGGCCTCCACGATGTCCCTGCCATAGGCTCTGTCTGCTCCCACACCACAGTAATATGGACCTACAGAAGCATCAAGACAAAACGCTAAGAGTCAAGAAATCCAGAGAATCCCGAAGTCAGAGATCAGAAGGCCCTTAAGCCTTGCCCTCTTGACTCATTATCCTTGCCTTCATCTGCAGGTGCGGGGCAGGGGAGGGGCAATAGGGGAGTTCCTCTTCATTACAGCTTCAGTGGGGCCAAAGGTTCCCCCTAAAAACCTTACTTTATATATTTATATCCATTTTTGGACTTTGGTGATGTGAGGGCTGTTTCGCCTTTACTGTATTATTTTGCTTCTTGATTCAGAAAGTCACTCCCATCCCTGGGAAGGGGCATTCCTGAACAGTTAGACACTTCTGAGAATTTCACCGCTAACCCAAGAAGACTTACCCTGGGGGCCTGGGAAGCCATTGGAAGGCCAACCAAAGGGGTGCCCATCTGTCCCCATGAGGGTATATTCCTGCTCCATGCCAAACCAGGGGTGCTGGTTGCTCACCATGTCCATTATCCGTTTACAGGTGTGCCTCAAATTGGTCTCTAGAAAAAAGAGTCAATACTACGCCATCAGGGATCTAAAGACATAGATGCTGAATACCGATGCTGATGGGAGAATAGTCCTTGAATTCTATACAACTGAGGTGTGCACTATGGTACGAACTGAGCCAGTACAGGCGTTCTTGGGATCGCTGAGTCAGAAAAATGAGAGAAGCTGTTAATTGTACATCTGTAGGAAGACTCTGAAAGACTTCAGTTTTAACTAAACTCAGTTACAACCAGGTCATATGGGAGTGGATTTAGAACAGGGCAACTTTCACTTTATCTGCATTCTGGCCACCTCCCAAGCACCAAATGCCAGGCACTTAACCCTCTATTCACAAGACAGCTGCTTCTGGTTGTCAGATTTATTCTTCATTTCTCAGGCACTTGGAGCCATTCTCTAATTTTTGAGAAACATTTGTCCATTGGTTTACATTTGTCCTGGCCTACATTCCAGGCAGGAAGGCTGTTACTGGGGACTCCAAGACCGGCAAACAGATCTGGACAAATCCAATGCTATTTTATGCCACCAACAGAGAAGACCATAGAAAGATGGGCCATATTATCTCTTCCTCAAAGCAGAAGTTCAGGGAAGAGAATCACTCAGATTCTTAAAATAGTCCTGAAATAGCCTAGTCTTCCCAATACTGATTTCAGAATGTCTTCTCCCTCCCCTTCACAGCATTCACAGATCGAGGAGGGGCATCCATAGCTGTGCTATACACACCTGCAGGCCTTCGATTGTACTTGAAAACTTCACATAACACCAGCTTATTAGGGTCCTTACGGAAGGGGTCCCGAAACATGGCAGCAGGCACGAGATACATGTCACTGTTGGAACCCTCAGACTGTAAAGTACTAGAGCCATCGAAATTCCACTCAGGCAACTCTGGGGCAAAAAGAGGGAAAATTACATTTAAAACATACAGGAGCTTTCCAAGCAATGCAAATACAGCCACCCCTTCACTCACCTTCCCATCTCTAAAGATCTCTTTTCCAGGAATTCATTAAAGCATAAATGCCATCATTAATATGTATAGTCTGGCACCTGTACCTGATCCTATAGCCTTTCCTATCTGAGTTACAAAGTAAGACCATTGTACCAATTCCTTAAAAGAAATATACCAGATACTCCCTTCCCAAATGTCTTCCAGGAGACAAACTGAAGCATTCTGTTATCACTACCATCCTATCAGTCACTTAAAATATTGAGATAGTGAAGGATTCTGATTCTTCCTTTAGGTAATGTGTCGCTTCCTTCTTCTCATGCCCCCATTGTATTCTGGCAAGTTATGTCCTTATTTTATGGATGAGGGAACAGACAACTAGCAGGATGACTTACTCAAGGATGCTCCCTTATCACCTACCCACCTTTCCCACTGTTTTAAAGGCTGCTTTGTCTCTCTAGCTGACAAAGTTCTCTGAAGGAAGAGACCAGACTCTCACTTTGTATCTTCAGTGTCTGTGCACTATCTGCCACATAACAAGTACACAATATAGGCTTTGTATTATGATCATTCACTTACTCAAAAAGGAAAAGTAAGCTATCCTAAACTAGGTAGGAGGTGATATTTTCTTATGGCCCCTTTCCAGAAGAGGGAAGACTATGGCTTGTTCTAGACTGAAAAATGAAGGTCACAGCTATAATCTAACTGTAGCTCCTAGAGGGATAAGCAATTAGTTTAAGAATTTCCAAAAGTGGCATCAACTAAAAATTAGTCGTATTTAAAAACCATCGTAGAGCATTTGCTTCACATCTAAAAGCCAGTGATATGAGTATTAAATACAGTTTTCTAAGAGTTTGTAAACTAGATGGTATTCTCAGGTTAGAGCAGTGGTTTTCTGAGGGTGCCTTAGAGCCAGGTAAGTGGGGATGTCCAGGTCGGCAATCTCTAAGCCCCATGCCAACTCTCCATAAACCAGACTTAGTTTTTCTTCAATATACTGGCCTACATGCACAATTCCATTGAAACCAAGGGTTCCACTGTCGCTCTGCTTTGAGGCAGTGTAGGAGCTTAATGTTGACTGAATGAAGTCTGAAAAGCCCTGCCTTAGGAAACCTTTACAAACAGAAGAAAGAGGCCTAATCCAGAGGCTGAGTCAAAGGCTGCTGCCCACCCCTCTGCAGATCCCATCCAGTGTGTGCCCCACTCCACATTGCTGTCTCACCTTCCACACACTTGGGCTCACTGTCCAGGGTCCGGGTCTTGCAGCGCAGTCCTTCTCCAGTACCATCGATCCAGATATACATGGCCTGGACTTTCTCACCCTGAGGCAGGGACATGTACACCTGCTTGATGCCTTTATTTAAGTGGGAACTTGCTGAGGTGGTCATGGTGGAAGGTGTTCTGGAGAGAAAAAAAAAATAACATTGTTAACGCCCACTCCAAACTGATCCCCTGCAAAAATGGCTCAAGAGGGATGACTGAATCAAAAGTCAGAGTGTAAGTGCCAACTCCTTCCCCTGTGGAAGTCAACACACAAAAAGTTACGGTTACTCACTCTTTCAGGGGTTTAGTTTTATAGTAGGCAAAAATCTCCTTTATAATAGGCTGTAAAACTGATCACCACCTTTCGAAACAATTAACACAGATGCCTGCTAAAGAAAAGATCAGGCCCTTGGTAGTAACTCAATGCCTCTGCATCCCTGAGCTCAGAGGCTTAAGTTCCACAGCTACTGCAGAACCCAGGCTTCCAAGCTAGAATTTAAACTTGTGAGGACTAAGGTCTATTCCCGCAGTGTAGCTGAGGTAACACTAAACTATCCAAATACTAAGCTATCAGAGGAAACAAACCAAAACCAATACACAAATTTACAAGACATAGAACTTCTTCCAATACAGGTAAAATCCAGCCACAGAACAGGCTTGGCTTCCACAGTTTCTGTTTTTCTCTTTGCCTTTCATCCTAGCTGCGGTCTTAACTCAAACCCACCGCCCCTCCCCACCAAAAGAAAGCTCACTACACATTTAGATTCAAGGATGAAACAAGGTTACAATATATTTTTTAAAAAGGCTAGCCGTTTCCTACAACAAAAGCTGATTCAAGCCAGATTCTAAGGGGCATGCTGCCATAATTTCCATAGGTCTCATGCAAAGTCTCACTTAAGATAGTTAAGAATCACAACATTATGGAATTCTACAAGAAGACTTCAAGTAATTAGGAAATTTCCACTTCTAAATCAAAAAAGTCTGGAAATTTAAAAGCCATGAGGCATACTAATAACTGCCAGCCACTACCACAAAACCTCTGAAAGAAGCCACAACAGCCGAAGGGGAAACCTTCTCTCCCTCCCTCCTCCCTCCGTGGCCCAGGATGGCTAGAAAGGGAACACATTGTTCTCCTCCAACGACTAGGGCAACGTTCTGAAGTACAGTGGTAAAGTTTCTATGGGCAACCGTCCATGTTTGCCCAGCTGAAAACATAACTGCTTCTCCCTCTGACAGCCTCACCACCCTTCCCCTTGGGGAAGACCAACACCCCAATATTGCCTCTAGAAGACTCGGCTGGCCAAATCCTACTTCCCACCTCCATCCCAGAACCCTTTAGCTCCTGCTAAAAGCTACAACCCACCGAAGCGGGCGGATCACCTGAGGTACGAAGTTCGAGACCAGCCTGGCCAACATGGTGAAACCCCGTCTCTACTAAAAATACAAAAATTAGCCGGGCGTGGTTGTGCACGCCTGTAATCCCAGCTACTCGGGAGGCTGACACAGGAGAATCGCCTGAACCACAAAGGTAGAGGTTACAGTGAGCCGGAAGATTGCACCCCTGCACTCCAACCTGGGCAACAGATCGAGACTCTGTTGAAAAAAAAAAAGCTACAACCCAATTTCTCGGCTGTCGTCTCCAACATGTTACACCACCAATATCACGCACGCTTTGTCCTAAGCCTCAGTTTCGGATCTCTTGCTCTTTTCCGTGAGCCGAGTTGGATGCCAGCAGCCTAGTGCCACTCTATCAACTGCTGCTGCCGCGGTGCCAAGTTTATGTGGGGGGAATGGATTCTGAAGTTTTCAGCCGTTTCTGCAGCTCCCACCAACTCCGGGGTCGTCCTCCCTGCCCCCTCACTCACCCCAGCCACAGAAAGTCAAGCGTATTGTTAGGGATGCCCTCTTTAACCCTTCTCTTTTTGGAGCGGCGTTCGCGCCTCTCCTCTTTCTCAGACTCTAGCTGCTGCAAGCACCGGAGCTTTCTGGGAGAGGGCGATGGAGAAGGGGACAGACAGCGGCCGGCCCGGGGGATGTCGGAACAGGCAGGTTGGTGGGTTAAGGTCTTAATCTTGACTCGAGATTTCTCCCCGGAGTTCACGGAGTAGGCGACAAAGCCGAAGCAGCTGGAGCGCGACCCCGAGGAGTCCGACTTCTCGTCGTCTTCATCATTTTCATTCGTTGCTTTCTTCGTGGACTTGCGGCTGGGGGAGGATCCCCGCTTCCCGCCCCCGAGGGAGTTATAATTATCCACTTTGAGAGCAGCCCCTTCTCACCGAAATGTCCCTAAAGTGGGCGCCCCGCCCCTCGGGCCCCCGTCCGAATCTCAGGGCCTCACGGAGGTGGCCATACCCCGCCGCCGAGGGGTTGGGGGGTCCGGGGGAGGGTGGGGGCGCAGTCCGGAGGGACTGCGCGCTGCTGCTGCTGCCTCGGCTCGGCCCGGCTTCTCCACTGACTGCGCCGAGGCCCGGGCTCTCCATTGTTCTGTCACATTGGAAGGCCCCCGGGACCCCGAGGCGGGAGCCGGCCGCGCAAACAACGCTCACCGTTACACGCCGCAATCGTGGCGTCTCAACCATCGCCAGAACCACGACGATTGCTCCGAACACCCCACCACGAGGAAGGCAGCGAGGCGCCCGCGCCAACCAAGCGCCTTGTTTGCGCTCCACTGGGGACCGCACCGCCACTCCATCCACAGCACAAACACCACTGCGAGCCCCAGGGCGCGGGCCGGCCCAACGGCCTCCAGGGGCGGCGCTTCAGCCGCAAGTAGTGAAAAGAAGATCAAAACAACTCACCCCGCCCTTCCCAGAGCCTGGCCAAGGGCGCGCCCCACCAGCGCCGGCCCCGACGGGTCCAAGCCACCAGCGGCGGAAGCACGCGGGAGAAGCACTCGTGCCGGACCTCAGGCCCGGGCGGGAGAGGCCGCAGCGTAGGGCTGGGACTGGAGGGGCAGGCGGCAGAAAAAAGAGAATGGGCGGCGCGCCTCGCGGGGTAGCAGGGGCGGCGCGCATCGCTTGGGTGCCACCGGGCCGTCCGGGGGCTTACCTGGGCGCCGAGCAGGCGGGCGGGTAAAGGTAGGCCGCGAGAGCGAGGTTAGGAGAGGAGGCCGCAGTACTGCTCACACGCTCCGCTCTTCTCCCACTCTCGACTCTGCAGGGCCGCCAACAGCCCCGCACCCTTTATCCGCGGCCCGGGGCCGCCCCCGGTGCCCTGATTGGCTCCCAGCGGCCAGGAGCCCGGGCCGATCAGCTGATGCGTTCCCGGGCCCCGCGGCCATTGGGCGAGGAGCCCGGCGGGCGCCACTGGGGTGGGGGCAAGAGAGCTGGGAAAGAAAGAAAGAGAAAGGGGCGTGGGGGAGGGGCAGGGCGGCGTGGGGGAGGGGAGCGGTGCCGGGAGGGCTGAGGGCGGAGGGGCGAGTTGCTGCCAGGCCGGGAAGCCTCCGCTCGCCGCCCGCCCGCTCGCAAGGTGCCGCCCCACGGCCCCCAGCCCGGGGTCCCGAGGCTCCCAGCAAAGCGCCCTGGACCTCTGCCCTGCAGCCTTCACGGGGAATAGTTTTACGAGGAGAGCTCCCTGGGGAAATGCGGAACCAGGGAAACCGAATTTAGCCTTTTGTTGCGAGGGAGCCTCCGAGCCCCGCTTCCTGCGGACAGGGGTTAGCTTGAGAGGGAGCGCGGGGCGCGGGACCCGAGGGAACCTTGGGCGGACCTGGGCTAGGGCGGGTGCCGCTCGGGCCTGGGGACAGGCCCGGGTTCCCAAGGCCTGGAAGAGCCGCCCGCTCCGGCTCTCTTGGGTCTGGGGAAATAAACAGAACTCTGCCATTTCACATTTGAAATCAACGTGCTGTTTCTCTTATTTCACAGAGAGGATTCTGGAGGGCGGTAGAAACTAAGTCTGGAGACCTGTCTCATACCGCTGGCCAGACCCTAGGCAGGTCTTTCAGGGCCCAAGTTTCCTCATCTGCAAAATAAAGTGGTCGTCGAAAATGACCTGTGGAGCCGCCCACTAGATTTGAAATTCTGTGTGCAAACTGCCCCCGGAGCAGCTGAAAGGAAATCGAGGTGTTCACTTGCCCTCTTTGAAGTCCAGGGATTGTCAAGAAATTCCTTAAACGAATTCTCCCTGGCTTTGCTTAATCAAGTGCGGCTTCTTGTTAATCTGGAAAATGGGAATACATACCTCTCCTCTCAGCTTGCCGTGATGGTTGGGAAAATGTGTATGTGAACACAATCTTGAAATGTACCTAGAGACACAACATAGGTAGATAGGTAGGTAGGTAGATATTGCTACCCGTACTATTACTCGATCATTCTGTTTTTAGTGCCTGAAATCCACCTGATGGTGTCCAGCTTTTATTGGTTCTTTCAGTTTAAAGAGCAAGAATTTATGCTTCCAGTGCCTTTGGAAGAGGAAGGGAAGAAGTTTGTTCTGGTTATGTTTTGTACCGCAAATGTGGAAAAGAAATGTTGCCTGCGACCACACACACATAACTTAGCTTCTTCGGTCAACATCCCTTTCCTTTAAGAGTGTATAACACTGTAGTGCTTTTACATGACAGATGCAGCATTCATCTCAAACGGGTTTTTGGGATGTTTCAGACTGGTGACATTTTGGATTGTGTAAGGTGCCTTACAAATTCCTTGTTAAATTTCAGTGCTGCCCCTTGAAGCATTACATTGTGGTGGCTAAAGGCACGGCTGCAGGTCAGGCAAACCTGGGTTCAAATCTGGGCTTTCCCTTCATACCAGCTTTGTGTTGGCCAAATCACTTAGCCACATGAAGCCTGTTTCTTTGTCTATAATAAAAGAGGGATAATCATTTTTACCTTATCAAAGGATTAATTGTGATAGCACATGCAGAAGAGATTGAGTAGTCCCTGGTGCATTGTAAATGTTTAGAAAACAGCAATTATAATTATCTTAGGCCAAGTTCTATAATCTGAGGTGATTGGATTCTTTCTTTCCCCATAGTGACTTTTGAATACAACTTTTCTGACTCAGTGTAATGCTTTACCATTCATTATATCAAACTGGACTTAACCTTGGTAACACAGTGAGCTGTCTTCATTTCTTTCTGTAAAGGTTTGAGTTTAAATGGTCGAGGAAGGGGAGCAAAGGAGGAGAAAAGTGATGTTTTTATTTTAAAAGATGTTATTAATCATTTCCAGATACCAAACTACCGAACCATAAGCCAGAGCCTCTGCTGCACACACCACCAGCACCTGAGGTGGGGATGGCAAACATAACAGAGGATGGAATGGTAAGGCGCGAGTGCGGTTCTGCAGGCTTATAGTATTTCTGCCATTTGAGTGCCTGCCTCCCTTGCTAGATGTCTTGACCTCATTGAGCAGTTTATTCATTGTCATATCCCCCAGTAGTGTCCAGGTTGAGTGTTCAATAAATGACATTTGTTAACCACGCAGAAGTGACATGGGCACCATCAAGAGAACATGTGCTTTGAGCTGCTTTTCCGAGAATGGAAATGGATTTGCTTTGATCCATTCATGTGACCAGGGGCACGCTTTGTGAGGGTTAGGAACATAATGCATGACCACTGACTCTTTCAGGAGTGAACGAGAGGCCTTGTCCTCCTTGGCCAGCCCCACATTTACTTAAAATGAT
The DNA here is from genome assembly GCF_028878055.3 of Symphalangus syndactylus. Classification (NCBI taxonomy): domain Eukaryota; kingdom Metazoa; phylum Chordata; class Mammalia; order Primates; family Hylobatidae; genus Symphalangus; species Symphalangus syndactylus. Next base: position 40,363,383 of record NC_072434.2, on the reverse strand, counting down.
GAAATTAGGGCCCAGATGAGTCCAAGAACTGACCAGGGAGGCTTGAGCATAGGCAAGAAGTAAAAGCAGAAGAAAACCCTTAACTGGTTCACTCCCAGAAACCCAGACTGTACTTTTAGAGAAGTTAAAAGTAAAACAGCCTGTATCATCCAGTTTGACTTTGCTGTGTCTGCTGCCCTTTCTTCTCCTTCCCCTTCTTCCCTAAATTGCCACCTGCCCCCATTCTTCACCCCCACCATAAAAAGAGCATTAGAATGCTTGAACCCATGAACTTTTCTGTTTCTTGGTACACACCATATCAGTGCTGACAAGGGGTTCTATTGCATGTGTTTTGAAGTCATGTTTTTCTCTCTTAGAGTAGAATTGCCATGTCCAAGGGGTGGGTGGAGTGGGAGAGCAATTACAGGGAAAGATTTTGTTCCAAATCTGCAGAAATAGACTGAGATTAAAAGTATTTCTTCAATATTGTTCTGCTGCCTTAAATAAAAGCTTTGTATTAAGATTTTGCTCTACCCCCAAATCTTATCTCTATTAGGAAACAACTTTTCTTTTTTTTCTTTTTTCTTTTTTTTTGAGACGGAGTCTTACTCTGTTGCTCAGGCTGAATGCAGTGGTACGATCTCGGCTCACTGCAGCCTCTACTCACTGTAACCTCTGCCTCCCGGGTTCAAGCAATTCTCCTGCCTCAGCCTCCCAAGGAGCTGGGATTACAGGTGTGTGCCACCACACCCAGCTAATTTTTTGGTATTTTTAGTAGAGACGGGGTTTCACCCTATTGGCCAGACTTGTCTTGAACTCCTGACCTGATCCGCCTGCCTCGGCCTCCCAAAGTGCTGAGATTACAGGTGTGAGCCACTGTGCCCGGCCCTTTATCTGTCTTTTAAAGGATCCATTCTCTCTCTGCAAGTATGAAGTCCTTTACCTGGGGATCTGGAGTGCCTTCCCAGGGCCTGTGTGGTTGCCGTATACACATTAGACACAAAATTTAGGGTAGGGCTCACATTGACCCTGTGTATGAATGATTCAACCGGCATTCAGTGAGACCTTTAAATCATGTTAAAGAGATACAATTGAGACTCAGGGTTGGGGAACACCCTGGAAACCCAACCCAGAATTGTAAAATATTCTTTTAAAAATTATTGTTATGTAATAAACCAACATCAATTCTTTCCAAAAGAATGGACCATAGTAGAATCTTAAACCAAATCAAAATAATAAGAATAAAAATGAAGAAGAAAAGAAACAGCTCTGGAAGTCGATAGCATTATTCTTAAACCATAATTTAGGGAAAAGCTGTAGTTGGCCAAGCTTTCAAATTTCACTTTATACAATTAGAGAAGGAAAGACTACATTTACATTATACTTCAGTTCAATAACTAGCACTGAGAATGGAGGAATTGTTCTTTATAGTTTTTGATTGTTTGATATTTTTCAGTTCAAGACAGGAAATTGGAAATTCACGTCTCAGCCATATCTGTAGCCTGATTTGAGTTTTGTAGGATGCGTGCTGAAATCAGTCAAATACAAGGAACACTTCATTTCCCCAACTGCATGTTATGATGGAAGGTTTGGGTCTGTTTGAGCTCTACCCTGAATCATGTCTCTAGCAGGAAACTACGTGGAAAGTTGGGAAGAATGAAGTTCATCTTAGTTAACAACCTGGGGAAATATGTCCTATTGAGAAAATTAAACCCATACAATTCTAGAATTAGATCTTCACATCATTCTATCTTAAAGATGAGGAACTGAGTCTTAGATAACTCATAGTAACTTGATGAAGTCACATTAGGTTAGTATTTTAGAGCCTAATGAGCTTTCGAGGTGCTGTTCTTTTTCTGTTCCCTTTCCTTTAGTCTCTTTGGTCTGTGGGTGATCTGTTCCGGGGCCACCATCTCTAAAATACTGAAATTCCTACAGTCTGTGGGTGATCTGTTCCGGGGCCACCATCTCTAAAATACTGAAATTCCTACAGTCTGTGTGTGATCTGTTCCAGGGCCACCATCTTTAAAATACTGTAATTCCTACAGTCCTCACTGAGGGAGGTGCAGAGGACAGGGAGCGACCCTTTACCTCTCAATCCTGGGTATGCTTACCCAGTGACTTCTGTATAGCAGACACTCAGTATATATTTTCTTTGTGAATAACTAGATTAGCAGAAGAAAACAACACCGTAGGACAGATTCTCTTTGAAGGACTCTTTGGAGATCATTTTTCACATCTGATAATCTGCCTCCAGTTTCATTGTTTTGTGAATCTGGGGTTTTTGTAGATACATTTTGTCCTTTATTCTCAATTTACACTGTACAGATCTTTGTTCTGTAGATTGATTGGAACATTATTGAAGCTAATTAAAAAATTTAGAGAATTTAGCATTCTGATCAAAAAATTATTTAGACCAAAGTATGTGCTTTAGTTGGTACCATTCCCAAAGAAATCCTCAGTGGGATCCACAGCCCTTCCTCCCTCCCCTCCCACCTCATTAGTTAATTTGGATCCCTGTTTATTTCACATTCACTCGCCAAATTTTAACGGGAAACAAACAGCCCTAGGGTATGTTTTCTGGATGCTTGGGCAATTCTTAGTCTGGTTCTGGATTTTTCCTGTCCGTTCTCCTCTCCCACTTCTTTTAAACCTGTTCTCTGGAGACTTGTTTACTGGGGTTGGAGAATCAGAAGCTTGGCCTGGGTGGTGTGAACCTAGTGCCCTCTGGTGGAATTTTGTGAGAATGACAAACTTCTCCCCAAAAGCTTCAGTGTTTTGAGTTTTTTCTTGGGTAGCCTTTAGTGGGAGGACCTTTCTGTTACATCTTAAATCTAGTAAATTAGTAACATGCAGGCTTATTGCCTACACTGAATATTTGAAAGCTATTATGTTGGGGGGTATCACTTGATTACCAGAGGTTTATTGTTATAGAATTAGGCCTCATTACAGGAAACAGGCAGCTAAGTGTTTGTGCTTTTTCATCACCTCCAATTAACGTGTAAGAGAGGTAAAGAGAAAAGGAAGGCTCCCAAAGAATAGTAATTGAAAAAAGGCTAGGAACCAAGAGTAAAGGGGAAATGGCAAACATTAGAAGCCTTGGTCACAAACAAGTCTTATCCCCAGCCCTTGCTTTGGATTTGAGCCCAGAAATGTAAGACCCAGCCAGAAGTTGAGAGTCTGCCAGATTCTCACCCCCCGGGGGTGATGGGGGTCAGGGTAGGGGACAGAAAGTGTTGCATACACACACTTAAAGGGAGGTCTAGGGTGTTTACACTGTGCTGTTTGCTTTACCTGGGCTTTCTGGCTTGCTTTCTTTTCTTTCTCCTTTCTTTTCTTTTTCTTTCTTTCCTTCCTTCCTTCCTTCCTTCCTTCCTTCCTTCCTTCCTTCTTTCCTTCCTTTCTTTTTTTCTTTTTTTTTTAAGACATAGTCTCACTCTGTCACCCAGGCTAGGGTGCAGTGGTGCAATCTCAGCTCACTGCAGCCTCCGCCACCCAGGTTCAAGTGATTCTCCTGCCTTAGCCTCCCGAGTATCTGGGGTTATAGGTGCAGGCCACCACGCCTAGCTAATTTTTGTGTATTTAGTAGAGACAGGGTTTCACCATGTTGACCAAGCTGGTCTCGAACTCCTGACCTCAAGGGATCCACCCACCTTGGCCTCGCAAAGTGCTGGGATTATAAGCGTGAGCCACAGCGGCCAGCCATCTTTCTTCTTTCTTTCACAATTTCATTTTTTTCATTTTGAGATAACTTGCTTCTCCATTGCCATTAGCAAAGTCATTGTGGCCCAGAGGACACAGTCACACTTGCGTCAGACACACCTGCACTTAAATTCCTGTGTTGCCTCATACCAGCTGTGAGACTTGGGCAAGTCAACCTGCTAGAGTCTCAGTTTTCTAGAGACTCCTTATAGAAACATTTGTGAGGATTAAAAACAATAACAGAGTCAACTTCAGAAACAAGTTACTGGATTTTATTATACCCCAAAACAAGGAAGAGAGTGGGCGCATTACTAAGGCAATGACTCAGTGTTCAGGACTGTTGTTGTCACCCAGAGAGATTCACAAAGCCTCCAACCTGTCCAGCAATGCATTTAGAAGAAACAGGATTAGGGAAGACTCTGGAAGCAAAGAAGCCTTTATTAAACATAACCATGATCCATAGCTGGAGTATACATAGGAAATTTGGTAACTTGGATAAGGCAAAGTCTTTTCCCTTTAGGAGCCTGTACTTTAGTGCGTGAGGAAAAATCTTCTGAAAGAAAATGATTTCAGCAGCAGTATAAAAGAAAGTGTGTCACCTGTATGAGCAAACTAACGAGGCAGATTTAATGTAAGTGCCCAAGAGTTCCAAAACAAGGGAATCAATAAGAGTTCTGGAGAAGGCCACCTTGGGGATACTTGGTGCGGTGGGGGGTAGATGTAGGTTTATTCTGGGAATCGAATAATGTAGTAAATATGTGACTGTAGGATGACTGGCTGTGATATGCAAGGAAAAGAAATTTGCAAAGACCCAAGAATGGTATCTGCTAAATTGCATGTGCAAGGGTGGTCATGGTGAAATAGGAAAGTTTGGGCTAGAGTAAGAGTAATAAAATGAGAAGTCAGGAAAGTACCAAGCATTTGAATTCTATAAAAATGCTGTAGCATTTGAATTCTATACAAATTTAAATTATGGAAATTTGAAATGTTATTAAGTATTTAAAAAGTCTCACTTTATGTGTAAAGTTTGAAATGAAGCCGATTCTTGAAAGCTGCGGGGAGAGAAGGAGGCAAAAACGAGCATAATTTCAGCCCGTAATAGGATACTATTGTCCGGAAGCCTTACTCATAACATAAGCACACAACTTTGGCCTCTAAAATTAAGACCAAGATGAAGAAAAGAATTGTAACAGTGCTACCTCTCAGCCAGCACTGGCCCACAGCACTGGTATACACATATTTTGTATGTTATATGTGTTATATACTGCATTCTTACAATAAAGTCAGCTAGAGAATTAATTATAAATTCTATCATGCTATTTCCACATGGTGGCACCACTTTGATGAGCACATAAAGTACTCACTTTTCTTTATCAAGATGGGACTTGAATGGGTCCAGTTTTGAGTTGTGAGAAGTCTTTATTCCCTCAGGTAAAAGGCAATCCCTTGTGCTGACGAAGAAGCTAGTGACAGCATAACTGCTAGACTCTGTTCTCCTCCCTTCACAGCTCTTCCTTTTGTTGCATTCTCTTCCCCCAGTGGCTTTTCTTGCACACTAAGAAAAAGTGTTCTCCTGGTCCTTTTCCCTCCCTCCCGCAAATCCCATCAGCGTCTCTTTTTCAATCCCTCTCCCCTTATCTTCTCAGTAATTAGAGGCTCAGGGACAGAAAATGCACCAGCACGGGCATGGTGGCAGGCTCCTGTAATTGCAGCTACTCAGGAGGCTGAGGCAGGAGAATCACTTGAACTTGGGAGGCGGAGGTTGCGCTGAGCTGAGATTGTGCCTTGCACTCCAGCCTGGGCAACAGAGCGAGATTCTGTCTCAAAAAAAAAGAAAAGAAAAGAAAATGAACCAGCAGACAGGACCAACTGCTAGCCTTCAAGGCCATTACCTTCACCAAGGAGGGTAGCATGCTCGTGGCTGAGGAGCCCACAGGAGGAAGATGAGGTGGACGATGTGCCAGCCACTGTAGGCCCCGTCTCAGGGGGAGCTCTTTGGAAGGAGGAGAGCCTGGTCCTCTTTCTCTGACTGCTCCACTTCCTGTAGCAACTTGTAGAGGGGTCCTGGAGTGCTTGCGTAATACGGAGCTTCTTTGGGCCCAGTCAGCTTCAAGCTGGGTCTGAAACAATGATACCAAAAGGAAGAGAAGCCATAGATTCCCAACAGGAGTGAGGCATCGATCATCACATGCCAGCAGAAGAAGGTGGTGACAAACATGATGTCACTGATGTCATCGTCCTGCCATGGATAGCCAGAGACAGGTCTGTATAGAATAAAGCCTGCCTGCATCAGCCAGGAGCCCATCATCAGGATCAGAAAGGTCTCCATCAGCTGGAGATGACACATGTTGGGAGCCCACAGCTCTGCAGTCAACACCAGCAACAGCAGGAACACCACCAAGATGAGCAGAGAATGAACGTGCAGCTCCACCCCTTCTGAGTCTTTAACATGTGACACCATCAGCAGCAGGAGCTCGTAGATGATCAGGACCTGGGTACCTTTCTCTAGGCCCACACACCTCTGAGGCAGCATGTTCTTGCTCATGAAGTCCACACAGCCATTGAGAGTCAGGAGGATGAACATGGTGAGGTGCTGCCACTCTTTGGGGTACATGAACCTTGGTGGCAGCTCCCTGTTCATCAATATCAACCCTCCTTTAATGCAGCTGACCTCATAAACTGTCAATAGGGAGCCAGTCGCCATCTTCAACAAACCTCCATAGGATATTTTCCACAGCCTAGCGCATCTTCCCTTATTCCTGGGAGGGGACGAACGATACAGGAGAGAGTCACTGAATATTATAGCTTTGGAGATTACTACTGCCTGATACAGTCCATATAAGAACAGAAACAGCCCTGGATACACATGACCAATAAAGGTTCCCGTGGAACCATCAATCTGTCCACTGAAGGAGAGAAGTGCGATACTCAGGCACAGCCTCACTTTATGCAGCCACTTCAAGTTCTGGGCTTTGGAAAGAACTGCCTTCCACCTACTTTTATCGTCTCACCGCACCCACTGCTCCCCCACAAAGAGGAAATGTTTCTCAAGACAAGCCTACACATTCGGTGGAATATGGCCTGTCATTCCATTCCATTCCGGTACATTGGGAATGCACTAGCTTCTGCCAAAGTAGTTGGTGAATGGGCTTTCAGAGGACCCTCTTACAGCCCTTGAGGTGCTTCTGGTTATACTCATCCCTATGTCCCATGGCTTCCTTCCTCTTGTCCTGCCGAGAGCTCGGAGGAGAAAAGGAGAGGAAAATGGAGTGGGTTGCCATGACGGTATCTAGCACAACATGGACACTCATAAACTCTTGAGTATGCTTCAGTCCTTCTTAGACATTATTTTGGTCCAATTGTAAAGTCAGACATTTTCTTTAGGGATACATACTTTAGAACATTTGGATATATAGTATATTTAGCACCCGTCTGGCTTTTCTACTTATCTGTGATAGACACATCTTGAAGACCTCCAAGAAAACCCCCTTCAGCATCCCCCCGTTATCCACTCACATTCTGCCAACCACCACCACTTCAAAATTTCTACTGGCCAGGAGATGAATCTGAAAAGCCACCCCTGGGTATTGATTGTAGGGGCTGTGGTGATTTTGTAGTAGTGTCAGCATAACTGAGCTTAAAACCCGGAATTTCCTTCCCAATGTGGTTCCAAATTAGGTTTGTCTACAGGTGGAATTTACATGAGAATCCGAAGGCGGAAGTGAAGCAGCAACCTAAGAATACTCCGAAGGCGTAGGGTGCTGGGTACTGCTGTAGCTCATGCATTGTGTCACTGTTCTGCGGGCTCACCTCCCAGATGAGCAGCAGCCAGGCCTAGAGCTGCCCCGAGCTATTTCTGCAGGTTGCCTGCCATTGAGGTATGAGATAGGGAGAGGAGGACATGGTCTTCAGTTTGTCCTGGTAGGTTCTGGTTTTGGTTTGTCTTTGGTCTTCCCTCGGTCATATAATATGGTTCTTGTTGACTGCTGCCACCTCAACCTGAAATGACTTCAAGTCCCCCACACAGCAGAGAGAAAACAGCTTTCCGTAGATGTTGTCACCAGATCCCATGTGTAGTCTAGTTTCTATCAGGCATCCATATCCCATCGCTCTGCTTCCATCAGCCATCCCTAACTGATACAAGGAAGTAAGATGAGTCCTGAAAATGGAGATACCACTGAGAGGAATCACCCTAGTGAGCTGGTATTGGCCACTGATATTTTAATGTGAAATAGCCACCAGCTTCCTTTCTCAGTGATTACTTGATGAATGTCTAATACATCTAGGAGGACAGAGTTCTAGGTATTGGGTAACAGCCCTCTGAGCCTGAGAAAGGGGAATGGTGAACAAGGTACAGGGAATGCGAAGCATCCCCAGGCACACAAGTAGTTCTGGGTTTATTGCAGAGGGTCCCAGCAGCAGGAGTTTCTCTGAGGGCAAATAGGTGTGCTGAGGCGAGCGGAAGTTCATCACAGATGATGAACCTTGCTGACTCAGTCCTCTGCGTAATCATCCATGCTCACACTACAAGCAATGCTATAAAGCAGAGGCAACACCTGTGTGCTGATGGCGCCCCCAGTGGGGAGGAGGAGAATTTACACACAGGGCAAATTGCTGCCTCTGAGCCCACTCTCCCATCCAAATGCCTACCTTACACTTTCTCAAGCCCACTTTATGCCAGAAAAATTAGATATCTCTCTCTGCAGTTGAGCGTGGCAATAATTCATACTTCTTGCAGTTGTGAGATCTGGTGTGGCTGGGGAGTGGAACGTGAAGGTAGGCTATAAAAACAAAACTTAATTCTGCTTTCTGAAGTAATTTACTTTGCTTAAATTTTAATTTTTAGGTGTTCTTATAGAATTAATATAGAGTCATTGTAGAAGAATCAGGTTTTTTTTTTCTTTTTTTCTTTTTAAAGACAGATTCTTACTTTGTTGCCCAGGTTGGTCTTGAACTCCTGGGCTCAAGTGATCCTCCTGCCTTGCCTCCCAAACTGCTGGGATTGCAGGTATGAGCCACTGTGCCAGCCTTTTTTCCCTCCCTCCCTCCCTCCCTTCCTGCCTACCTGCCTTTCTTTCTTTCTTTCTTTCTTTCTTTCTTTCTTTCTTTCTTTCTTTCTTCTTTCTTTCTTTCTTTCTTTCTCTCTTTCTCTTTCTTTCTCTCCCTTCCTTCCTTCTTTCTTCTTTCTTTTCTTTTCCTTCCTTTCTTTCTTTCTTTCTTTCTTTCTTCCTTCCTTCTTTCTCTCTCTCTCTCTCTCCCTCCCTCCCTCCCTTCCTTCTCTCTCTCTCCCTTTCTTTCTTTCTTTCTTTCTTTCTTTCTTTCTTTCTTTCTTTCTCTTTCTTTTTCTTTCTCTCTTTCTTTCCATTTTGTTTCTTTCCACATCCCGTCAATACAACATAAATTATATAAGCAAAAAGAACATTAAAAATCATCTGTAAGGCCAGGGGTGGTGGCTCACACCTGTAATCCCTGCACTTTGGGAGGCCAAGGTGGGTGGATCACTTGAGGTCAGCAGTTCAAGACCAGCCTGACCAACATGATGAAACCTCGTGTCTACTAAAAATACAAAATTAACCGGGCATAGCGGCACATGCCTGTAATCCCAGCTACTTGGGAGGCTGAGGCAGGAGAATTGTTTGAACCCGGGAGATGGAAGTTGCAGTGAGCTGAGATCGTGCCATTGTACTCCAGGCTGGGCAACAAAAGTGAAACTCCATCTCAAAAAAATAAAAAATCTGTAATCCCACAACCTGGAGGTGACCATTGTCACCAGTGAGATGTAGAGACAGTCTTCAGAAGGCAGCATGAGGAAGCAGAAAATACATTGATGTGAAGTCAGAATCTGGGTTCTAGTTCTAGTTTTCTCTTGATTTCCTGAGTGTCATACCCTTATCTATTTTCCTACAGTGAAAATAAAAAGGCATAGATGTTGTGACACAGAGGTAAGCATGTTTGTCTCCTGTCTCCTTCTCCTTTTTGGTGAACTATCGAAATACGTGGAAGCACTATAGACCTGAATGCTCACAGGAAGGAGATTCAAAGAGAAAATCTGAGAGCAATACTTCTGAATGAATCACAAAGAAGAGAATCTCAGGGACTCTCCTTGGTTCTTGGATTTGTCCTGGGAGAAACAGGCAGTCATGGTGTTCAGGCCTCAAGAATAAATGCATTTGGTCACTCTTTTTTGGTGGTGTGGTGGGGGGCGTGGTGCAGTATATGGCATCTATCACAATGGTTACTCTTAATATTGCTTCTTGAATCTCAGGTTTGTGGTCCACACAAGGTGGAAGTAGCAGAGCTTATTCCGGTTCTCACACTCATTTCTATAGCTGCTCCTGGCAGCTGAGAGCTGGGCACCAGTGGTCAGAAGAGGAGGGAGAACAGCAGCACTGACTCAACAGCAATGGGAGATTGAATGTGGCATGAATGCAGGACATGCAGCCCCACTTACGTTCCTGTCTGGGATGTTCAGTCCTCTGCCTTGGCCAGACATCAAGGCTGCACATAGTTCATTAAAACATGAACATCCTGATTCCAGGACTTTGAAGATAGGAATCGCCCATTCCAAACCAGACACTGCCCACAAGCAGCTGAACAAGGAGCCAAAGGTGGTGAATGATTAGCAGAACTGCCAGACAGCTCCAGAGTCTGTGGACACGAAGTACCTGGAAAGCTGTTTCATGGGTGTGATATTATGATTATATACATGTTGGTTTTTGTCCATGGCTCCTAGCTCATATCTCCCTTAATCCTGATATAGTCTTTTGTCTTAATGTTGGGAGCATTTTAGGCTTCAGAAGCAGACCTCAGGAAAAAGACTCTCTCTCTCTGACCTTCTCCTCCCCTCTTTTCACTTGCCCAAGGCAGGACCCTAATCTGATTGCAGGTCATAAGACCTTCATTCCAGAGAGGGTCGTGCCCCATACTCTGGAGGAAGGAATGCTGCATGGAGAGACCAAGAAGAATCTGAACAGACAGGCCTTCCTGGGTTTCCATCATACCCTTTTTGTCCAATCACATTTTGACACAGTTGTCCATACATCATTCATGGACAATCAATGAAGTCTCCTTAAAAGGCCCAAAGGGCTGGGAGTGGTGGCTCACGTCTGTAATACCAGCACTTTGGGAGGCCAAGGTGGGCAGATCACTTGAGGTCAGGAGTTCGAGTCCAGCCTGGACATATGGTAAAACCCTGTCTCTACTAAAAATACAAAAATCAGCTGGGCGAGGTGGTGCACGCCTGTAATCCCAGCTACTCAGGAGGCTAAGGCAGGAGAATTGCTTGAATCTGGAAGTGTAGGTTCCAATGAGCTGAGATCATGCCACTGCACTCCAGCCTGGGCGACAGAGTGAGACTCCATCTCAAAAAAAAAAAAAAAAACGCAAAAGCCAAAGAAGTGTTGAGAGAGCTTCCAGGTAGCTGAACAGGTGGAGGTTCCTAGAGAATGGCACACCTATGGAGGGCATGGACGCTCTGTGCCCCTTCCCCCATACCTCACGCTACACATTTCTTCATCTGTATTCTTTGCAATATCCTTTATAGTAACTTGGCGAATGTGTTTCTTTGAGTTCTGTGAGCTGCTCTTGCAAATTAATCAAATCCAAAGAGAGGGTTATGGGAACCCCAACTTAAAGTTGGTCGTCAGAAGTTCTGAAAGCCAGTACTTGCAACTGCTGTTGGGGGGGGCAGTTTTGGGGATTGAACCCTCACCCTGTGGGATCTGACGCTATCTCCAGGTAAATAGTGTTGAAATTTAATTACCAACACCCTGCTGGTGTCTGCCAGTTGATATGTGTGAAGGAAAACCCCCCAAATTTGCTTACAGAAGTCTTCTGTGTTGAATTCTGTGGTGTGAGAGCAGAGGAAAAACACAGTTTAAAAGTTTTTCCTAAACAATGGGGAACTGAGTTTCCAAAAAGTTGCTTGACCATGGGCATCCAGGAGGTCCCTCCTTGCCCAGTTGTGCCGCGGCGAGACTCCCCCCAGACCTGCCTCCCCACCTGCCGCCCCACATTCCTGAGGGACCCCAGGTACAACCACTGCCTTTTGTCTGGCATCATGAAATGCCAGAGTACTCAAGAATGTCCTGAGGAACCCAGTAAACATTGGATTTCCTAACTGCTGTGGACCCTTCTGAGTCTGCAGGGCTTATAAAGGAGTATAAAGACAAATTATTTCCGTCTAGGAGCTTACTGTTTAGTTAAAGGCACAACACCTCTACACACACATGCACACACATACACACACACATTAGGGAACTATTTAGACTACTTTTTAGGCTACTTCTGTTTCATAGAAATCAAACGTCACATGTAAATTTAAATTTTCCAACCCCCACATTCAATAAGTATAAAAAAGGTGAAATTGATTTTAATGAGATTTGACCCAATATATCAAAAATACTATTTCAAAATGTAATTAATATAAAAGTTACGAATTACTTTTTTTTTTTTTTTTTTTTTGAGGCAGAGTCTTGTTGTGCCACCCAGGCTGGAGTACAATGACACAATCTCAGCTCACTGCAACCTCCATCTCCCAGGTTCAAGCAATTCTTGTGCCTCAGCCTCCCAACTCCTGGGATTAGGTATGTGCCACCATGCCTAGCTAATTTTTGTATTTTTAGCAGAGATGGGGTTTCACCATGGTGGCCAGGCTGGTCTCGAACTCCTGGCCTCCAGCGATCCACCCACCTTGGCCTCTCAAAGCACTGGAATTACAGACATAAGCCACAAGTTGTTTTATTTTGTTTTGTTTTGAAGAGACAGAGTCTTACTCTGTCACCCAAGCTGGAGTGCAGGGGTGCAAACACAGCTCACTGAAGCCTCAAACTCCTGTGCTGAAGCTATTCAAGAGCCTCAGCCTCTTGTATAGCTAGGACTACAGTTACACACCACCACACCAGCCAATTTTTAAAATTTTGTGCAGAGACAGGGTCTCCTTATGTTACCCAGGCTGGTCTCAAATTCCTGGCCTCCAGTGATCTACCCACCTTGGCCTCCCAAAGTGCTGGGATTACAGGCATAAGCCACCATGCCCAGCCTGAATGAAGTATTTTATATTTCTTATTTCATACAGAATCTTCAAACTCCAGTGTGTACTTCACTCTTACAGCCCAGGTCAATTTAGACAAGTTCTCAATATTATTGTTATTATTATTATCTTAATATTATTATTATTCTCAATATTATTCCAGGTTCTCAATAGCCACATGTGATTAATGGCTACCATGTTGGATTACACAGATATTGGATGGAATCGAATGACCTATTGAGGGAAATATCCATTTTAAAGTTTCAGTGAAAGAAGCAGTTCATTGAAGAGGTAGAAGTTTGATCAGAAATGGCATCTAGAGCACTATACTATAAACTTCTTAATGACCTTGGGATTTTTCCCACAGACTATGATGTTTTTCAAAGGCATATTTTAATTTAACTCTGTTTAGGAGGGGCATCGTCGGCAAAGCCAAGTACACCTTAGGAAGACAAGGTCAGAAGGCTGGAGGCTTGAGAGGGTCATACAGAGAGTGGGTCCAGGGAAATCAGAACAAGGTCAGAGATAGCTCATTTGCTCATGTTTCAAACTTTCATCTTGTTTCAAGTAAGGGTTACTAGGCCTTGGGATTTGTCACTGACTTACCAAAACAAGGCTTGTAAGAGCTGGAAAACTTGCTGCTGCCTGCGCCTGCACCACTGGCCCGGGCACTCAGGTGGAGGCACAGCAAAAAAATTAAATCAGAAAAGAAAAAGAAAAGACAAAGAGAAAAAAATAAAAGATATGGAAAGCAACATTCTAATTTTTTAGTTCAAGAGTCATATATCCTTTGGCTGGGCACAGTGGCTCACACCTGGGAGGCCAAGGAGGGTAGATCACCTGAGGTCAGGAGTTCGAGACCAGCCTGGCCAACATGGCAAAACCCCGTCTCTACTAAAAATACAAAACATTAGCTGGGCGTGGTGGTGGGTGCCTGTAATCCCAGCTACTTGGGAGGCTGAGGCAGGAGAATTGCTTGAACCTGGGAGGTGGAGATTGCAGTGAGCTGAGATCGTGCCATTGCACTCCAGCCTGGGCGACAGAGTGAGACTCTGTAAAAAATAATAAAAAAAAAAGAGTCATATATCCTTGATTTCACCTGGCACACTAGCTCATAATTTTTCTCTTCAAAATTGTGTATAATGTGAGCTTTATACCTCCATTGCGTAACCACGACTTCGTTTTCATCATTTGTATAATTGGTTTCAGGTGCTTTTCAACAATTGCATTTCAATAGCTGCAAACTTCTTTTTTTATGGAAACTTTTGGCAAGATGGAAGCACATACTCACCCTACCTCTGTTATTCCTTTTTTTTTTTTTTTGGTTTGAGATGGAGTCTCACTCTGTTGCCCAGGCTGGAGTGCAGTGGTGCAATCTCGGCTTACTGCTACCTTCGCTTCCTGGATTCAAGCAATTCTCCTGCCTCAGCTTCCCAAGTAGCTGGGACTACAGGTATGTGTTACCACACCAGCTAATTTTTGTGTTTTTAGTAGAGACAGGGTTTCACCATGTTGGCCAGGCTAGTCTTGAATTCCTGACCTCAAGTGATCCGCACCCCATTGCCCTCCCAAAGTGCTGGGTTTATAGGTGTGAGCCACTGCACCTGACCCCTACCTCTGTTATTCCTATGTCTTCTCTTATGACCATGCTATGGACTCATAACCCGTGGCTGAGGACAGAACTCAAGCTCCCTGAATCTGTTTTTCCAAGATCATTTTTCTTTCAAACCAGAATATGCATCCCCTAGTTAGGAGTTAACCTTTACTTCCTTTTGTTCAGGATTCTTCATTCTGCAGTTTGGGAATCCCCCTAAACTTCAAGTTTCATGTGGAAAACACAGCTATGTGACCACCAAAAAGTCTCACTCCCTTCCACATGTAGAGCGGTGGAAGGGGGCTGCCCAGGCAGGGACTACATTTCCCAGCCTCTCAGAGACTGAGCTTGAGCCAATGGAATGTGTGTAGAAGTGCTGTATTTCATTTCAAGGCATGGCCCATGGAGGCCTCCCTCCTGATCCCCATTTCTTTTTTCATATCTGTTGGCTGAACGTAGAGAACTGGGGGGCTCTGCAGAAGGGCAAAGACACAGGATGGGTCTTTGAAAGACTTCTGAAAGACTATGTGGAAGGCTCTCTGCCAACTAGGAATGCTGGCATTCAACTTTATGTATAGGGATTAATAACCTTCTATTGTGTTAAGCCAATAAGATGGAAAGGTTTATCTCTTTAAATCAGTTAGTTAATACATGCTGTCTACCATTTCTCTAAGAGGACCACGGGAAGCTCGTATAAATGCAACTCCTGGCCATCAATTATGACCAACTACCTGAAGGGTTAAGCTAATTATTCCCACCCCATCCTCTCCTCTGCCTTCACTATCTCAGGTCTACAATATTTATGTGCCCTGTCTAAGTCATCTGCTTTCTGGGGCCCAGGAACCTAAGTTCACAAAGGCTTCCTCATGACTATAGACCCAGAGCACAAGAAGTAAATGGCTGTGAAGCTGCTTCTTCTCAACAGTATCTGCTTCATTTTATTATTTTTCTTTAAATTTTAGATTCAGGGTTACTTGTTTGTTATATCAGACAAGGGTGTTACATGCGTCATGGTGGGGGTTGAGCTTCTAGTGTACCCATCACCTAATATTGGACATCATACCCAGGAGGTAATTTTTAAACCCTATCTCCCTACCCCCCATCTTTTGGAGTCCCCAGAGTCTATTTTCTCTCTCTTTATGTCCATGAGTATCATTTGTTTAATAACAATGGTACTCATGGACATAAAGATGGAGAAAGCTCCCACCTGTAATTGAGAACATGCAATATTTTATTTTCTGCTTCTGTGTCAGTTCACTTAGGATAATGGCCTCCAACTCCAACTATGTTGCTGGAAAGGACGTGATTTTGTTCTTTTTTTATGGCTGCATAGTATCCCATGGTGTATATATACCACATTTTCTGATAAACTGTTGGTAGACATTTAGGTTGGATCCATTACTTTGCTTTTTGTAAATAGTGCTGCAATAAACACGAGTGCAGATGTCTTTTTATATAATGCTTTCTTTTCCTTGGGTAGATAGCCCGTAGTGGGATTGCTGGGTTGAATGGTAGTTCTGTTTTCAGTTCTTTGAAATATCTCCATAGTGTTTTCCATAGAAGTCAAACTAATTTACATTCCCACCAGCAGTGTACAAGTGTTCCCTTTTCTCCGCATCCTCACCAATATCTGTTACTTCTTGGACAGGCGAGGTAACTCACATTTGTAATCCCAGCATTTTGGAAGGCCAAGGTGAAAGGATAGTTTAAGCATAGGATTCAAAACTGGCTGTGGGCAACAAGGCAAGACCTCACCTCTACAAAAAATAAAAAATAAAATATACCCTTGTGTGTTGATGCTCACTTGTGGTCCCAGCTACTAGGAAGACTGAGGCAAGGAAGATCACTTAAGCCCAGGAGTTCCAGGCTACAGTGAGCTGTATTCATATCACTGCACTCCAGGGTGAGACCCTGTCTCAAAACTAATAATAAAAACATAAATAAAAGAAAAGGAAACATCTGGGTTTTTTTTTTTTTTTGATGTTTTAATGAAAGCCATTCTGACTGCTGAGAGTTGGTATCTCGGTTAGGTTTTAATTTGCATTTCTCTGATGATTATTGATGTTGATCATTTTTTCAGGTGTTTGTTGATCACTTGTATTTCTTCTTTTGAGAAATGTCTGTTCATGTCCTTGGCCTAGTTTTTAATGGAATTGTTCATTTTTTTCTTCTTGAATTGAGTTTCTTGTAGATTCTGGATATTAATCCTTTGTTGGAGGCAAAATTTGTAAATATTTTCTCCCGTTATGTAGGTTGTCTGTTTATCTTGTTGATTTCTTTTGCTGTGCAAAAACATCTCAGTTTCAGTCCCATTGTCTATTTTTATTTTTATTGCATAAATGCTTTTGGAGTCTTTATCATAAATTTTTTGGCTAGGCTGATTTCCAGAAGAGTTTTTTTTTTTAGGTGTCCTTCTAGGTTTTTTTTTTTTTATAGTTTCAGGTCTTACATTTAAGTATTTAATCCATTTCCTTTTAATTTTTGTATATAGTGAGACATAGGGGTCCAGTTTCATTCTTCTGCATATAGCTAGCCAGTTTACCCAGCACTATTTAGGGTCTCTTTCCCCCATTCTTTATTTTTCTCCACTTTATCAATAAAGATCAATTGGTTGTTGCTATGTGGCTTTATTTTTGTACCATGATCTATGCGTCTATTTTTGTACCAATACCTTGCTGTTTTAGTTACTTTAGCTTTGTAGTATAATTTGAATTCTGGCAATGTAATGCCTCTGGCTTTGTTCATTTTGCTTAGGAGTGTTTTGGCTATTTAGGCTTTTCTTTAGAGCCATATGAACTTTAGGATTGCTTTTCTAATTCTGTGAAAAATAATGTTGGTAATTTGATAAGAATTGCATTGAATCTGTAGATTGCTTTGGGTAATATGATCATTTTAACCATATTGATTCTTCCAGTATATGAGTATGGGATGTTGGGATGTTTCTCCATTTATTTGTGTCTTCTACAGTTTATTTTGTCAGTGTTTTGTAGTTTTCTTTGTAGAGATCTTTCACCTCTTTGGTCAAATGTATTTCTAGTTTTTATTTTTTTGTGTGGCTATAGTAAATGACATTGAATTCTTCTTTTTATTTTTTTTAGATGGAATCTTGCTCTGTCACCCAGGCTGGAGTACAGTGGCATGATCTCAGCTCACTGCAACCTCCACCTTCCGGGTTCAAGCAGTTCTCCTGCCTCAGCCTCTAAAGGAGCTGGGATTACAGGCACCCACCACCACGCCTAGCTAATTGTTTTATATTTTTAGTAGAGACAGGGTTTCACCATGTTGGCCAGGCTGGTTCCAAACTCCTGACATCAAGTGATCTACCTGCCTCGGCCTCCGAAATTGCTGGGATTACAGGCATGAGCCACCGCACCCAGCCAGAATTGAATTCTTAATTTGATTTTCAGCTTGAATATTTTTAAGGTATAGAAATGCTACTGATTTTTGTACATTGATTTTGTATCCTGACACTACTGAGGTTATTAATCAGATCTAGGAGTCTTTAGAGTTTTCTAGGTCTACAATCATGTAGTCGGCGAACAGAGATAATTGGACTTTCTCTTTTCCAATTTGGATTCGTTTTATTTCTTTCTCTTGCCCAATAGCTAGGACTTCCAGTATTTGTTGAATAGTAGTAGTGAGAGTGGGCATCCTTGTCTTCTTCCACTTCTTAGGGGGAAATGCTTTTAGCTTCTCTCTATTTGTTATGATGTTAGCTGTGGGTTTGTCTTAAATGGCTCTTACTATTTTTACATATGTTCTGTCCATGTTTAGATTTTGTTGGTTTTTGTTTTGAGTCAGAGTCTCACTCTGTTGGAGTCATGAGGCTGGAGTGCAATGATGCGATCTTGGCTCACTGCAACCTCCACCTCCCAGGTTCAAGCAATTCTCATGCCTCAGCCTACTGAGCAGCTGGGATTACAGGCATGTAATCCCACACCTGGCTAATTTTTATAGTAGAGATGGGGTTTCACCATGTTGGCCAGGCTGGTCTTGAACTCCCAACCTCAGGTGATCTGCCCACCTCAGCCTCCCAAAGTGCTGGGATTACAGGCATGAGCCACTGTACCCAGCCATTTTTTTTTTAGGGTTTTTTTTTTTTAATCATGAGTCGATGTTGGATTTTATCAAATGCTTTTTCTGCATCTATTGAGATAATCATATGGTTTCTGTTCTTAGTTCTGTTTACGTGGTGGATCACATTTATTGATTCGTGTATGTTAAACCATACTTACATCCCTGGAATAAAGACCAGTTTAATACAGTGAATTAACTTTTTGATGTGCTGTTGTATCTGGTTTGCTAGTATTTTGTTGAGGATTTTTGCATCTGTGTTCATCAGGGATATTGGCCTGTAATTTTCTTTTTGTTTTTGTTGTATCCTTGCCTGATTTCGGTATTAGGGTACTACTGGATTTGTAGAATGAGTTAGGAAGGGATCCCTCTGCTTAGAGTTTTTGGAAGAGTTTCAGTAAGAATGGTACTAGCTCTTCTTTGTACACCTACTTCATTTTGGATATAATCTCTCAGTTACAGGGCCACAAGTCTCAGTATGATACAGTGTTTTCTACGCTCACAGTGCTGGATAAACCTTTACTAAAATTTAACACCACCTTTACTAGTTTCCTATTGCTTTGTAACAAATTAACACAAATTTAGGAGCATACACAATGAAAACTTACCATTTCAAAGTTTGCATGGGTCAGGAATCCAACAGGAGTGAACTGAGTCTTCTGCTCTAGAGGTTGCTCTTGGTTCTTGGCACATGGCTTTCATAGGCAAATCACGACATGGCTGTGAGTTTTCTTCCATGCCAGCAGGAGTGAATCCTTGATGATTCACCTTCTTCTAATGGGCTCATTCTTCTAATGGGCTCATTAATATATCCAGGACAATCTTCCTGCTAATTAATTCAAAGTCAATTGATTAGTAACTAAGCTTAGATTTGATATTTCCTTATATGAACTGGTCCCAGCAACACTCAAGGGAAGGGGATTAACCTGAATATGTATACCAAAAGCAGGAATCTTGGGGACCATCTTAGAATTCTGCTTACCAAACCATCTAATTATCCTTTTCATCCATTACCGTAGTTACAATATAATTATGTATATTGTTATTTGCATTTTTCTCATTATTTTATTGTCAATCCTTGCATAGTTCCTTGAAAATAGTAGCTCTTTAGGATTCCTAAATATATTAATTAATCCCTTGGTCATTTTGATTGGAGGTGAAAAATCTTCTCCATTAATTAACCACATGTTTACAAATAAGTGTCCTTCATTGGATCTTCACTTTTGTGAAATTCAGTAGTGAAAGTTTTCTTTTTTCACTCTTCCCAACATCTGAGGGTGAACTCTTCCTAAGGTTTCGGCCTGCGGTGTAATTCCTCTACTGGTGTTTCAGGTAGGGTTTCAATTAGAAATAAATGGAAACCCAAATTGGGATAGTTCAAAGAGGGTTTAATAAAGGTACTTCTGGGCTGGGCGCGGTGGCTCACACCTGTAATCCCAGCACTTTGGGAGGCCAAGGTGGGTGAATCACCTGAGGTCAGGAGTTCGAGACCAGCCTGGCCAACATGGTGAAACCCCATCTCAATTAAAAATACAAAAAAAAACTAGCTGGGTGTGGTGGCGGGCGCCTGTAATCCCAGCTACTCAGGAGACTGAGGCAGGGGAATTGCTTGAACCCAGGAGGTAGAAGTTGCAACAAGCTGAGATTGCACCATTGCACTCCAGCCTGGGTGACAGAATGAGAATCTGTCCCAAAAATAAATAAATAAAATACATAAATAAAGGTATTTCTTTTACAGATGTGGACAGAGTATAAGGAAACCATAAGGGATACTTGAGTAATAGTTGGAGCTGTTAACTGCCTCTAGGCCCCAAACGGAGGTAGGACATGGGACATGAGACTTCTTTATATATGAAAGGATAGTGAATTGAATGGTGGCACCCAGAAAAATAGGTCCAAGTCCTAACTGCTAGAACCTGTGAATGTGATCTTATTTGGAAAAGAGTATTTGCAGATATAATTAAGTTAGGGACCTCAAGATGAGCTCACCTTGGATTTGGGGTGGGCCCTAAAGCCAATGGCAGGTGTCCTTATAAGAGAAAAGCAGAAGGAGATTAAAGGCACAGAGATACACACAGGAGAAGACAATGTGAAGATGGAGGCATATACAGGAGTGACGCAGGTATAAGCCAAGGAATGCCAAGGATTACCTGCAGTCAGTGGAAGCTAGGAGAGAGATGCACAGCATATTTTATATCAGAGCATCTACGAGGAACAAACCCTGCCTATACCTTGAAACAAAGTTGTTGCTTTTACAAATAAAAAGCCAGTTATTCCTCACATTAATTGAAGAAACCATTCATAATATGTATTTAATTCTCACATTCCATATTTTTGTTTCTGGAGCCTCTATTAAGCTATACCATGTTCATTTATGGACCTATGTTACTTGCTTGCTCCTATACCACACAGTTTTAATTCTTGAATTAATTTCACAATGGACTATGAAAGCTGGCAAAGCAATTTTCTCCCTCATTTTTTTCTTCTGGGAAAAAAAAGGCTTGAGCTGTTTCAGTGTTTCTTTCTCAGGTATATTTTACAATAGGTTTGCTGAATTTTGTTAAACTTATATTGGGAATGTTTTTGGAGGGGAGTACACTCAATTTAAATATGTTTCTACAAATGCAGGTATATCAGTTGCAAGACATATTTTATGAGATATTATATTGGGAGAAATTCACTAATTATCAGAGATTTGCTTAGCTTAGAACTAGGATATGAATGACTTGATAAGATCAATAAGGAAGTGTTTTCTGGGTTTCTTCATTATTTACCATGACTGTATTCAAGAATGGCAATAAGGCTGGGCGTGGTGGCTCATGCCTGTAATCCCAGCACTTTGGGAGGCCAAGGCAGGCGGATCACCTGAGGTCAGGAGTTCAAGACCAGCCTGGCCAACATGGTGAAACCCAATCTCTACTAAAAATGCAAAAACTAGCCGGGCATGGTGGCACATGTCTGTAGTCCCAGCTACTTGGGAGGCTGAGGCAGGAGAATCACTTGAACCCGGGAGGCAGAGGTTGCAGTGAGCTGAGATCATGCCACTGTACTCCAGCCTGGATGACACAGCAAGACTCCATCTCAAAAAAAAAAAAAAAAAAAAAGCAATAAAAAATGAGAGCCCAGATAATAAATAATGAAAAAGAGCCCAGTAATTAGTAATTAGACATAACCCAAGAAACAAGAAGGATTAGAAGCATCTTGTCTCAGGCTCCAGTCTGACCTGTACCCAAAACATTAGCCCTGCCAGGGGTATGGAAGCCCAGCATCCTCTGCACACCCAGGGCAGCCTAGGATGGAGACAGAAAGTATGACGTGCACATACTCTTTAGGAGGCCTGAGGATCATTGCAGTGTTCTATTCATGCACAGTGGGGCTTCTTGCCCCCTGCTTTCTACGCATCTTGTTTTCCACATCAGTCACACTCCTCCACCTTTCTCTGCAGAGAAGTCATTTGAGCCCAGACAACAGAAGCAGGGGCTTGACTTTCAGAGTGTATGCTCCTGTCCTGTCTCAGGCCAGCCATGAGTCTTTGGGCACAGACACCTATGGAAGTCTTCAGTTTTTTATATGTAAAATGGAGACATCTGGGAAGCCAACAGGGCATACCTCATAGAGGTCCAGTAAAGGATGATACACAGAGTAAACTGATCTCCTAAACAGGTCAGTGGAGTTTGTTTTATACACAGACCCACTGCTATGTGATGCAGTCTTAGCCTGTGGCTGCCTCTCCGAGAGTTCACATAGCAGACACTACATTTAGAAGAGACAGGAAAGGGAGGCGCTTGAAGCAAATGAGACTTTATTAAGCATGAATTGTGTGGAGGACAATGTTATATTCTTCTGGAACATGCAGTGGAAATGGGTAACTAGGACATGATAAATTCCCTGCTGTTCAGGAGCCTGCCTTGTAGTTGGTGGGGCAAAACTTCCTGGAAAGGAGCAATATGAGATACAGAACAAAGGAGAGTGTATCAGCAGCACGGGCAAATAGCAACGCAGATTTACACGAGTTGCTGAAGATCTCCAGACCCAAGGAGTCTATGAGAATTTTTCTGGAGGAGGACTT
This sequence comes from Symphalangus syndactylus, assembly GCF_028878055.3. Lineage (NCBI taxonomy): Eukaryota > Metazoa > Chordata > Mammalia > Primates > Hylobatidae > Symphalangus > Symphalangus syndactylus. The sequence continues at coordinate 40,340,934 of NC_072434.2, read as the reverse complement.
CTTGGTGGAAGTGGTGCAGGAAATTTATGGCTGAGTGTAGAATGACACTGTGTAGTAAAAATGTGACTGCCAATGGGTTTTGTAGAGAGCGTTATTTCGAAAGGCTCAAGTGTAGGATATAGTAAATCCGGATGTAGTAAACTGCTGCTGGGGCTAGTGGTGGTTAAACAAGTAGAAAAACACTTTGCTTTGTCTAGATTAGAGGTCAGGAGTAAGAGATGTGGTGGCATTTAGTGAAAGTTTGGTTTATGGAGACTTGAAAAACTATGATGTAAACAGTTTTAATTTTCACTTTATGTGCAGAATTTGAAACTGTGCTAATCCACCAAAGTTAAAAATACATGTGAGCTTCTTACTTCAATCAGGTGAGTTAAGTGAATGGTACTCTATCTGTTTACATTGTTTCACCTTAGCTGGCCAACAGAAATACCCATCACTGCAATCTTGATTTGTGAGAAGTCTTTATTCCTTAGGTAAAAACCGGGCCAGGCAGCTGGTGAGGGCATCACTGCTGGGCTCCACCCTCCTCCTTTCAGAGGCCTCCCTTTGATTGTTTTCTTCCCGCTATGGATATTTCTTGGCCACATTCCTACCCCTTTGGGCCTCTTCCTCCTCTCCCACTTAACTCCATCTGTGCCTCCTCTTCAGGTTTCTCTCTCCCTATCTACTCAGCAATCTGAGGCCCAGCTACAGGGACAACAGTCGGGGCCAATTACTGTCCTTCAGGGCCATTCCCTTCACTGGGGACCAAAGAGGGTGCCATGTTCGTGGTTAAGGACCCCACAGGAGGAAGATGAGGTGGACGACGTGCCAGCCACTGTAGGCCCCGTCTCAGGGGGAGCTCTTTGGAAGGAGGAGAGCCTGGTCCTCTTTCTCTGACTGCTCCACTTCCTGTAGCAACTTGTAGAGGGGTCCTGGAGTGCTTGCATAATACGGAGCTTCTTTGGGCCCAGTCAGCTTCAAGCTGGGTCTGAAACAATGATACCAAAAGGAAGAGAAGCCATAGATTCCCAACAGGAATGAGGCATCGATCATCACATGCCAGCAGAAGAAGGTGGTGACAAACATGATGTCACTGATGTCATCGTCCTGCCATGGATAGCCAGAGACAGGTCTGTATAGAATAAAGCCTGCCTGCATCAGCCAGGAGCCCATCATCAGGATCAGAAAGGTCTCCATCAGCTGGAGATGACACATGTTGGGAGCCCACAGCTCTGCAGTCAACACCAGCAACAGCAGGAACACCACCAAGATGAGCAGAGAATGAACGTGCAGCTCCACCCCTTCTGAGTCTTTAACATGTGACACCATCAGCAGCAGGAGCTCGTAGATGATCAGGACCTGGGTACCTTTCTCTAGGCCCACACACCTCTGAGGCAGCATGTTCTTGCTCATGAAGTCCACACAGCCATTGAGAGTCAGGAGGATGAACACGGTGAGTGCTGCCACTCTTTGGGGTACATGAACCTTGATGGCACCTGCTTGCTCATTAGCACCATCCCGCCATCAAGACAGAAGACCACATAAAATGTTAAGAGGGAGCCAGTCACTATCTTTAGTAATCCTCCATAGGCTATTTTCCACAGCCTGGCACATCTTTGCTTATTCCTGGGAGGGCACAAAGGATACAGGAGACAACCTTTGAGTATCATGCCCTTGGAGACCACTGTGGCCTGATATAGTCTATAAGAGAAAAGAAATAGCCCCAGGTAAAAATGACCAATGAACTTTCCCATGGAATAGAGGCCTGTCTGACTGAAGCATGAAGAACAATACTCAGGACCTCTCTGCTCTCCTCTCCCTCACAGGCCTTTTGAGTTTTGGGTCTATATATACCTACTTTTATCATCTGCCTCTGCCCACTGCTGTCTCACAGAATGGAAAGTTCTGGGCAGGAGCCTAGGTTTTTAGTGAGGTGGGTCTCATTGTTCCATTTCATTCCAGTACACTGGGAACTAATCGAGTTCTGCCAAAGTAGAAACATAAATATTTTTTAGTATGCACCTGTGGGCATTTGTGCTCTCAGGAGCTCTGCTTTTGGGCCCCTGAGGACCTTCTGGTCACACTTGTCCCTCTCTCTCATGGCTTGCTTCCTTCTGCCCCTGTTCAATGCTCAGAGTAGGAAAAGAGAGGTGCCTGAGCACGGAGATTATCCAGAGAAGACCTGGGTTACTCACAAACCTTAATGCATCCTTTAAGACTCCTTACTTGGACAGGCATGGTGACTCAAGCCTGTAATCCCAGCACTTTGGGAGGCCAAGGCAGATCTTGAGGTCAGGAGTTAGAGATCAGCCTGGCCAACATGGTGAAATCCCATCTCCACTAAAAATACAAAAACTAGTTGGGCATGGTAAAGAGTGCCTGTAATCCCAGCTACTCGGAAGGCTGAGGTAGGAGAATTACTTGAACTCGGGAGGCGGAGGTTGCAGTGAGCCAAGATCATGTCACTACACTCCAGCCTGGGTGACAGAGCGAGACTGTCTCAAAAAAAAAAGACTCCTTACTCATATGTTGGGTCATATACTAAGAGCAAATACATTCTTCCCAGACATAAAAGTTTATAAACATTTGGATGTGTGCTCATATATAGATACTGAGCTCTTGTCCTCTTCATTCTTCTGTAACAGTTTTTGGGGATCACAAAGAAAGCCACTCAATTGCCCCAAATTATCTTTCCACAGAACAGTAGATGAACGTAAAATGTCACCTTTTGAGATCAACTTTGGAATGTTAAGGTGTAATTTTTTATTAAAATGCAGATATGTTGAGATAAGTAGATCCAACAAGCTGCTTATATTTTAATGTGAATTAGGTCCTCAACTTTATTCTCTCTTTAATTATCATTTACTATGTGTCTAACACATATAGGCAGAAAGAGTTCTAGGCACTAGGTAGCAGCCAGATGCATATGAGGGGTTGCATCCAAGGCAAGAGTCTTCATTTATTTATTTTTATTTTTATTTTTAGACAGTGTCTCACTCTCTTGCCCAGGTTGCAGTGCAGTGGCTTGATGACGGCTCACAGCAGCCTCAACCTCCTGAGCTCAATCAACCCTCCTGCCTCAGCTGCTGAGTAGCTGGGACAACAGACATGAGCCACCACATCCAGCTATTTTTTGTAGAGATGAGGTCTCACTATGTTGTCCAGGCTGGGTCTCAAACTCCTGGGCTCAAGTGATCCACCCACCTCAGCCTCCCAAATTGCTGGAATTACAGGCGTGAGCCACCGTACCTGGCCCCATTTATTTATTTCTTCATTATTTTTTATTTTTTAAAATGAAAGCACATTTATTAAGAAAGCAAAGGAATAAAAGACTGGCTACTCCATAGGCAAAGCAGCCCCCATTCATTTTTTTAATAAAAATTAATGTCTGTATAGCCCCTCCTTATCCATGAGTGATACTTTCTAAGACTCCCAGTGGATGCCTGAAACCTGGGATAGGTTAGTACTGAACCCTGCATATACTGGTTTCCCCATACATATATACATACCTATAATAAAGTTTAGTTTACAAATTAGGCACAGCAAGAGATTAGTAATAATAACTCAAAATAAAATAGAACAATTATAAAATGATGCTGAAATTAAAGTTGTGTGAATGTAATTTCTCTCTCTCTCAAAATACTATAATATTTTCAGACTGCAGTTAACTGTGAGTAACTGAAACCTAAGAACATGAAACTGCAGGTAAGGGGGGACTACTGTATTTAAAGTGTACTACATTTTTTTTTGGTTTTGTTTTTTGTTTTGAGACTGAGTCTCTTTCTGTTGCCCAGGCTGGAGTGCATTGGCACAATCTCAGCTCACTGCAACCTCTGCCTGCCAGGTTCAAGCAATTCTCCTGACTCAGCATCCCGAATAGTTGGGACTACAGGTGCATGCCACCACACCGCTTAAATTTTCTATACTTTAGTAGAGACGGGGTTTCACTACATTGGTCAGGTCGGTCTCAAACTCCTGACCTAAAGCGATCTACCCGTTGGCCTCTCAAAGTGATGGGATTACAACCATGAGCCACCGCGCTGGCTGAGGTTCATCCATATTGTTGCAAACAGCAGGACCTCCTTCTTTTTTAAGGCTGAATAATATACCATTATATATGTGTTTCTTTACTTATCCATCTGTTGGTGGATCCATCTGGGCTCAAGTGATCCACCCTCCTCAGCCTCCCAAAGTACTGTGATTACAGGCATGAGCCACCGTACCTGGCCCCAACTTAGGTTGTTTCTGTATCTTGATTATTGTAACATAAGAGTGCAGATACCTCTTTGAGATACTGATTTCATTTAATTTGGATATATACCAAGGAGTGGGATTGCTGGATCATATGATAGTCCTTTTTTAATTTTTTGAGAAACTTCCATACTGTTTTTCATAATGGCTGAACCAATTTACATTTCCACCATATTGTACAAGGGTTACCTTTTCTCCACATCTTCAGAAATACTCATTATCTTGTGTCTTTTTTATTATAGCTCTTCTAAGATGTGAAGTGATATCTCCTTGTGATTTTTGTTTGCATTTTTCTGTGATTGGTGATGTTGAGCACCTTTTAACATACCCACTGGCCATTTTTATGTCTTCTTTGGAAAAATGTCCAGAAATGCAGGTTCTTTACTCATTTTTATTTTTTTTTTTATTTTTTATTTTTTTATTTGAGACGGAGCCTGGCTCTGTCCCCCAGGCTGGAGTGCAGTGGCGCGATCTCGGCTCACTGCAAGCTCTGCCTCCCTGGTTCATGCCATTCTCCTGCCTCAGCCCCCCGAGTAGCTGGGACTACAGGCGCCCCCCACCACGCCCGGCTAATTTTTTTTGTATTTTTAGTAAAGACAGGGTTTCACCATGTTAGCCAGGATGGTCTCAATCTCCTGACCTCATGATCCGCCCACCTCAACCTCCCAAAGTGCTGGGATTACAGGCGTGACCCACCGTGCCCGGCTCTTTACTCATTTTTAAACTGGGTTATTTGTTTTGATGTTTTGAGTTGGGACTACATTTAACCAAGAAGGCGAAAGATCTGTATGCTGAAAACTATAAAACATTGAAGAAAGAAATAGAAGAAGACACAAATAAATGGAAAAATATCCCATACTCATGGATTGGAAGAATTAAAATGTTTAATATGTCCATACTACTCAAACCAATCTATAGATTCTACACAATCTCTATCAAAATTCCAGTGGCATTTTTCACAGAAGTAGAGTAATTCTAAAATTCAAATGGAAACACAAAATATCCCAAATAGACAAATCAATCTTGAGAAAGAAGAACACAGTTGGAGGCATCACACTTCTGATTTCAAATTATATTCCAACTCTATAGTAATCAAAACATTTTATGTCTTACATAAAAACAGACACATAGACCAATGGAACAGAATAGAGAGCCCAGAAAGTAAACCTATGCATATATGTTCAACTGATCTTCAGCAAGAGAACCAAGAATACTCAGTGGGGAAAGGATAGCCTTTTTTTTTTTTTTTGAGACGGAGTCTCACTCTGTCGCCCAGGCTGGAGTGCAGTGGCACAATCTCGGCTTACTGCAAGCTCTGCCTCCCAGGTTCATGCCATTCTGCTGCCTCAGCCTCTCCGAGTAGCTGGGACTACAGGTACCCGCCACCACGCCCAGCTAATTTTTTGTATTTTTAGTAGAGACGGGGTTTCACCATGGTCTCGATCTCCTGACCTCGTTATCTGCCCACCTCGGCCTCCCAAAGTGCTGGGATTACAAGCGTGAGCCACCGCGCCCAGCAAGGATAGTCTTTTCAATAAATGTCTTAGGGAAAACTGGAAGTTCACATGTAAAAAAATGAAATTGGACCCTCATCTTATACCATATACAAAAATTAATTCAAAATGGATTAAAAACTGAAATGTAAGACCTGAAACCATAACCCCTATAAGAAACATAGTGGGTGGTCATGTGTGGTGGCTCATACCTGTAATCCCAGCATTTTGGGAGGCTGAGGCAGGTGATCACTTGAGGTCCAGAGTTCGAGACTAGGCTGGCCAACATAGTGAAGACTGTCTCTACTAAAAATACAAAAAATTAGCCGGGCGTGGTGGCACATGCCTGTAGTCCCAGTTACTTGGGAGGCTGAGGCAAGAGAATTGCTTGAACCTGGGAGGCAGAGGTTGCAGTGGGCCGAGATTGTGCCACTGCACTCCAGCCTGGGTGACAAGAGTGAGACTCTGTCTCAAAAAAAAAAAAAAAAAAAAGAGGACGTGTGACCTGCGCTATCACACACAGCTGCCTCATTATTTGATGCCCTGTGCTGTCTCAGGACTCCTCAGGGAGTCCTCACCAACAAGAAGACACTCACCAGATGCAGACCCTTGCTGTTGGACTTCCCAGTCTTCATAACTATAAGAAATAAATTCTTTTTCAGTTTCAGGTATTCTGTTACAAGCAACAAGAAATGGACTAAGGTGCCATATATTCGGTAAGAGGCAAATTTCCAAAATATATGAAAGTCTTCATTTAGAGAGTGTGGAGAACAAGGTACAGGGAATGTGAGGCATCCCTAGGCACACAAATATTTCTGGGTTTATTACAGAGGGTACATGGAATAGGAATTTCTCTGAGGGTGATAAGTGTGCTTAGGGGAGAGGAAGTTCATCACAGAACATGAACCATGCTGACTTTGATCCTCCACATCTTGTATCATCTGTCCTCAGGATACAAGCAATGCTGTAGGGCAAAGAGACAGCATCTGTGTGCTGACACCCCCAGTGGAGACAAGGAGAGTCTACACCTAGGTCACAGCGCTGCCTCTGAGCTCTCTCTCCCATCCAAGTTATGTCCCCACTTAATCCCATCTCATCCAAATATTTCTCACACTTACTTAATAAAATTATGTGCTGCATAATGATGATGGACCACATATTCAACCATGGTCCCATAAGATTATAATGGACCTGAAAAATTTCTGTCATGTATTGACATCATAGCTGTCCAACATCATAGCTTAACACATTACTCACGTGTTTGTGGTGATGAAACCATCCATATAAATTTTATAAATTTAATCAGGGAAGAAGGAAGGGGGAGAAATAAAAATAAACCAAGCTTGCAGCACATTCAGCATTAATCATTAGGTGAGCTTGCTCTCTGACCTGCTTCCTCATAGTTTTTTGCTGTCTATTGCCCCAGAATCATGCAGAGCCTGGATTGTAGTTCTCCTTAACTGCTCTACAAGCAACAACTTGAGCATTGTGAAACATTACTTTTTTCATTTGAGATATTCTTTCAGGTCCTATATATCAGTGAAACTACTGACGTCAGCTAGTCCGAAAGACCCCACAAAGAACCGACTCACTAAAGAATTCAGTCTCTACATCCTGATGGTTTCATCACCTTTACCCCAACCAATCAATTACCTCAATTTTCCAGCCTCTTGCCCTCCATGGTCTCCTTAAAACTTCAGCCCAAAATTCCTCAGGAAGATAGATTTGAGGGTTTCTCTTATCTCCTCACTCAGCTGCCCTGCAATCCTTAAACTCTTTCTCTGCTACAAACCCTGCTGTGTTGGCATATTGATCTGTTGCTGCACAGTGGGCAAATGAACCTGTTGGTCCTGTAACAGTAATGCTGGCATAAACAAACCTACTGCACTGCCAGTCCTATAAAAGCATACAGTAATGTCCTAGGCCTTCACATTCACTCACCACTCACTGACTCACCCAGAAGAACTTCCAGTCCTGCAAGCTCCATTCATGGTAAGTGCCTTATACAAGTATACTATTTTTCTTAATCTTTTATACCATATTTTTACTGTATATTTTCTATGTTTAGGTATGTTTAAATACATAAATACTTAGCATGTTTTACAATTGCTTACAGTATTCAGCACAGTAACACGCTGTACAGGTTTGTAGATTAGGAGCAATAGGCTATTCCTTTTAGCCTAGGTGTGTAGGAGGCTATACCATCTAGGCTTATATAAGTACTCTCTAAGATGTTTGCACAATGATGAAGTCACCTAATGACACATTTCTCAGCACATATCCCCATCATTAAGTGACACATGATTGTATCAGGAAAATCCAATCTCTCTATACCCTGGTGGGTGGAGGCCACTTTTTGCCAGTGGGAGAATGGAGATTTGCATGTGAAAATACTGTAGGGAAGAGAGCGTAAGGTTGCTTTCCAGAGGGACTTGACTTCCTTATTCCATTTTAACTTCAACCTTTTTTTAATCTATATACAAGTGTGGCATATACTGACTAGCAATTCATAGAATTTGTTTCTTTTTCTTCTTTTGTTTGCCATCCTTCCTTGCAGTTAGATGCAGGCTTGTAACTGAGTCCTAGCCAATGAAGTGTGAAGGAAGTGATATATATTACTTTCTGTTCTTATCCATAAAATCCTCCCTCACATACTTTTCTATGCTACTTTTCTTTCTTCTGGCTTAATACAGAATATCCCAGCCTAGTTAAAAGTCATATTTTGTTGAGGATGGAGGAGCTCCAAGACGTAAGGGACAGATTTCCTGGATTACTCATTGTAGGAGGCTTATACGCAGATCATGAACACTCATTTTGGACTATGCATGAATATATAAATAAATTAACTTTTTTAAAATTAAGGAATGGAAATTATTGCATTTGTTTGTTAGTGCAGCTAGTTCATCCAAGCTAATGCAAAGCTAATGCATAACCCTTATAGAAAAATCTGGAAAAATACAGAAGCCAAAACTGAGAGAAAAAGAAACACTTTGCAATCCCATAACCTGATGATAACCACTGTTGACATTTTGTTGTAGAAACCCAGCTTTAGGAAGACAGGGTGATGAAATGGAAAAAAAAGATTGACTGGAAATTAGGAGATCAGGGTTTTGATCCCAGTTTTCTCTTAATTAGCAAAGCGTTTTTTCTATTAGAGGAAGGAACGGCTTCGAAATGTGTTTTCTAAATTGAGAGAGAGAACAGGGTTGTTGCATAAAAAGAGAGTATTTATTACCCCACAATTGTCTTCTTTTAGCTAGTGGTCAAAACATCCAGAAAACTTCAAAGAGCTGCATGCTTAGGGAGAGGAGGTACAAGGGAAGCTGTGGGTGTGACTTTGTGATGGAGCAGACCAGGGAGGAGAAATGGTTGGGATTCTCTTTGATTCTTGCCTTTGCTCTGGGAAATCACTGAACTGCCCTGAGGAAAAGTGGCCCCTGGTGCAGTGAACTCCAATGCTCCCATAAGTGTTTACCATCAGCAAAGAACCAGTGCCTGCTTCTGAGTAACCTAGTTCTACCTAGAATGGACTGCAGGCATGCAGGTGGGCTGAATTTGTTCACTAGTAATATTACTTCTACTGCCTTTGGGACAGTGGGTCTAGGGACGCAGTAGATGTGGGGGACAAACAAATACCATTCATCTTCTGGCTACCCTATTTAACTCCTGACAACTGGAACAGGCGTGTCGACAGTCAGAGGAGGAGAAGGGCAGAAGTGTGCACCGGAACACCAGATGTTTGAGGCTGAAAATGATATGGATGCAGAATGAATAGCCCCAAAATAACCTTCTATCTGTAGTGTCCAGTCCCCCTCTTTGGCCAGGCATCAAAGCTACGTGTTGTTCATTTAAAACATGAACATCCTGATCTCAGGACTTTGAAGATAGGAATCACCCATCCCAAACCAGACACACTGCCCACAGTAGCTGAGAAAGAAGCCAAAGGTGGTGAATGATTAGCAGAACTGCCAGACAGCTCCAGAATCTGGACACAGAGTACCAGGAAAGCTGTTTTGTGGGGGAAACTCAGACTGACCAAAAGAGCCGAGGAGGTCCTTTGTGGCCTATCTACTCCATGGTGAGACTTCCCCAACGCCTGTCTCCCAGATGCACCATCCCACAGTCCCAAGGGGCCGCAGGCACAGCCTTTACCACTGTGTCTAGCATCATGAAATGCTCCAGTGAGCAAGAAGGCCCTCAGGAATCCAGTAAATATGAATTTACTAATTGTGGTGACGTAATCTTGTCCTCACAGAGCTTACAATATTGCTAAAAGTGTAGCACACATACTCACACACTACATATACAAACCTGTATTAAAGAATTATTTAGAATTACAGAGTATCATGCTGAGTGATGTGTAGAATGCATTTTAGAGGATTTCAATAACAAGATTTTTTTGTGGGGTAGGTACAAGGAATCATCTCTAGACATGTCATAGAAAACTGCCTGTTACTATGTTTTACTATAAGATTCTTTCAAAATCACCTTTTTAATTTGTCCCACTTTGGTTGCTTAAGTTTTCCTCACTGTGTTTGTCATCATTAATGTTTATAACTCATTTGATTTCATTAGGAAATAGCTCCAGGAGAGGGAAGACCAGCTGCCTTCACCAGGAAATCACAGGTGGCATTTCTGTGGGGAATCAGCACAAGGTCAGAGTCCAGGCCTCATCTGTCCAGACTTTTTTCTTAATAGTTCAAACATGGGTGAGCTACTGTAGTAGCACAAACAGAGAAATGTTTTGTTTGCTACTCTAGAACCACCCTCCACCCTTACCCACCCTCTATGCCTCTGGAGGCTGTACTTTATGGATGGCAGTAACAACCTTCTTCACATTCTGGCCTCTGGTTGGTTTGTTAAAGGAAGGCACAGGAAGGCGGAAGGAGGGTGGTGAGCAGGAGGAGAGTGGGTCTGATGTATCCATTCCCAGGTAGCCTTTCTGCTGAGTGCAGAGATTGTTTGCATCACCTACAGAGGGCCCCAGCTCCAGCAGGAGGCCAGCTTCTATAGCTAGAGCTACCCCTCAGGTCTAGTCAGCTGCTTCCCTGTGCCTAGGTGTGGTTAGTGCCTCTTCACTGTCGCTAACCCTTGGGTATGTTAGCTTTCCTGCCAACACTGTTTTAAATGACTCCTTTAGTTAACACTTAACAGTTTTACCCCATTTGAGTGTGCAATTCTAGATCAATGATTGATAGAGTAACAGATATCAAGAGTGGCCCTGAAGATAGAATTCTGGGACTAGGTTGCTCTCACACTTGAGAAATGCATGGATAACCTCCTTGCCAGGGAAAAGAAGACATTTCATTTCTAAGTTATGGTGGCATCGCAATTACACCATTATTGCATGGACTGAAGTGCAAGTGGAGGACAAGGGGTTGGGAGAGGAAGTGGCTTTGGCAAATTGGTAAGACGATGACAATAATGATTACAAAAATTTTGGGTCAGCTAACTCCTTTTGGTGCCCTAGAGCTGCGCTGTCCACTCTGGTAGCCACTAACCACATGTGGCTATTTACATTAAAATTAAGATTAATTAAAATTAAATAAAATTTAAAATTCAGTTTTTCAGTCACGCTAGCCACACTTCAAGTGCTCAAAATCTGCATGTGTCTAGTGACTGCTATATTATAGGGCAGCACAGGTAGAGAACACTTTTATCCCTGCAGAAGGTTGTATTGGACAGTGCTGCCCAAGAGAGTGTACAGAGTGAAAAGAAAAATTGAAGGCCTTAAATACTCAATTCAGAAGATGGGTGGGAAATGAAAGCACTTTTATGCCAACTTTAAAGGAATCCCTAATTTCTTCTAGTTTCATGGCAGATATGGCAAAGATGACATCAAGTGCTGTATTGTATGGCTTGTACAGTGGCAGAGCCAATTAAATGCTTGCCCCTGCCTGTCTCTAAGACTAACTTAAGGGCATTGGTGGGAGAAGGAGTGAGATCCTGAGATATGGGAGGGAGAAAAGGTGAGGCTGAAAACTTTGGTTTTTTAGTTTTGTTTTGTTTTGCTTTTTTGAGACAGGGTCTCACTGTCACCCAGGCTGGAGTGCAGTGGCACAATCTCAGTTCACTGCAACCTCCACCTCCCAGGCTCAAGTGATCCTCCCACCTCAGCCTCCCGAGTAGCTGGGACTACAGGCCCACAGCACCACGCCTAGCTAATTTTTGTATTTTTAGTAGAGACGGGGTTTCACCATGTTGGCCAGGCTGGTCTCGAACTCCTGACCTCAAGCAATCTGCCTGCCTCAGCCTCCCAAAATGCTAGGATTATAGGTGTGAGCCACTGCGCCTGGGCAGGCTGAAAACTTTGAACTCCCCAATTCCACATGACCTCCTTTTTTGATTGAGGAAACCCCTCTTCCCACCAGAGAGGGCACCTTTCTCTGTATAAACACCTTTCAATGACTGCACCTGGGAGAATGCCATCCCCGCGGGATGCTGAACTCTGTAGGATCCACTCCCACTTCTCTAAGTACCTCCAGGACCATAACAAGAGTAGGTCCAAGGTAACGATGTACAAGACCTGGTCTGAGATGGGAGAGGAAACTGACACACTACAATAATTATGAGACTTTACCAATCAGTTTTGGCCAGAGTTTGGGGAGCATGGCTATGAATGAATCCTAAAGCTATTTGACCATCTAAAGTAAAATTGAAGAGCTGACAACCACATTTCTTGATATGAGTTTACTTCCCTGAGATTCTGAATTTAATATATTGGCTTGAGCAAATAGAAGTAGTACATACAATCTGCTAGGTTGGCCAGTTGAAACCTGGACTCGGTGGTGGCCTACAGTCAGTGGAATTGACATTTTGGAATGTCCCTGGCAAACATTAGAGAAGCACTGCCAAACAGAACTTTCTATTTCTATGATGGAATGTTCTGTAGCTTGTGCTGTCCAGCACAATAACTTCCAGCCACCTGTGGCTATTGAGTACTTAAAATGTGGCCAGAACAGCTAAAACACTGAATTTTAAATTTTATTGTTACTTTGATTAATTTAAATTTAGCACTTGGGGCTAGCGGCTACTGTATTGGATAGTGCCACTCTAGTTTAAGAAGTCTGAAGGCTCAGGGGAATTGGCAATGTGGGATGAACCTATAAGGGGCAACTAGCTCAGCCACCCCTTAATCATAATCACTGGATGGTTTGGAGGAGACTTCCTTTTTCTTCTGATGCTACTCTGGCTGCAGTCTAGAGTCTCTGATACATGGAGTTACCATTCACTTCTTACTAGTTTTTCCATTTTTATTTTTATTTTCTCATTAACACAAAAGTTACCTAGAAGAATGTCTTAATTTCCAAATAAATTGTTTTGTTTCCTTTTTACCATTCTTTTTATGTTGATGTTATTTCTGTTTTGAGCAGGGTGGGGGGGAGCAAGGGGATGTATTTTTTTCTTAATAAATGTTCCTTGTGCAGTATTCAAATCTTCAAAATAATTCAAATCTTCAAAATTAATTCAAAAATAATTTTATTAATTTTATATATGATATGATTATTTCTGAAATGAATGTATTATGTTCTTTGACCATGGCTCTGTATTATTTCTCTTTATTTCCATCAGCATTTATTAATGCATATATTTATATATACAAAAATATAATGCCACATTGTCAATGCATTAAGATTCATAACTGTTATATATTCTTGGTGAATTGAATACAATTGAAAGAAAAATATCTTTGTTCCTCTTAATTGTTAATGCTTCTCATTTCATTTTCTTTTGTCAGATATTAGCATTATAGCATGTGCTTTCTTTTATTATTTATCTAATATACTTTAATGCCTATTTTTCAGCCTTTCTGTACCCCCTTAGTTTAAGAATATGTCTTTTCAATATTTTTAAATATTATATAATTTAACACTATAGTTTAGAGTATTCAGAAAATCTGTGTTACTTTGACAAAGGAATTTAAGATACTTAAATTTATTGTGATCATTCATGTATTTAGACTTACTAATATATTTTGGACCCCAGTTCTTCCTTTAAAAAGAATTCCATAGGAATGAGTAACTTACACTTACTAGAATTAAAATTTCCCCTAAAACAAAGATAAGTATGTTAGAATGGAAGATTAGAGAAGTCTGAGATTGAGGACAATTTACCATGTCTCTGTGTTCTCCAGCTTTCCTCACTCCTCCAGCTCCAGCTTTGTCAAACTTTACAAACAATCCATTGGATCTTAAGAATCTTGACATGCCATAGAGGCATGTCACAGGCAAAGATGTCCTTGGTTTCTCATAGCACCAATAGTTTGTGTGAAGCCCCTACTTTCTTGTTCCTTAAATAAATGAATTTTATATATGAGATTTAATTAACATCAAGGCCTCACCTCACTGGTACCTCACTCAGAGCAGCACCATCTAATGCAGCAGTTATTGGCTGATGTCTTTTCTTCCTGTTAAGAAGGACAAGGTGCAATCCCAGCACTTTGGGAGGCCAAGGCGGGCGGATCACGAGGTCAGGAGATCAAGACCATCCTGGCTAACACAGTGAAACCCCGCCTCTACTAAAAATATAAAAGATTAGCCTGTAGTCCCAGCTACTCAGGAGGCTGAAGCAGAAGAATGGTGTGAACCTGGGAGGCAGAGCTTGCAGTGAGCGGAGGCCGTGCCACTGTACTCCAGCCTGGGCGGCAGAGTGAGACTCTGTCTCAAAAGAAAAAAAAAAGAAAAAAAGACAAGGACATTTTGAGATACCCTAACAAGCAACACAGTGAGGCGTTTAGTGGTACGGACTCTAGGACTACTCCTGCCGTGGTTGGAGCCTCACCTTTGTCATGTTTTCTGCCATTCAGTAGTTATAAGAGCTCAGGCCAATAGCTTAACTTCTCTCACTTCAGAGGGTTACTGTTATTGTATGGATTAGAAGACATAATTTATGTAAAAATACTCAGCACAATCCTTGTAGTAACTCAGAAAATGGTAGCTGATGTTAATAATTATTAATAATTGATGTCTTAGTCCTTTTCCAGGACTCTAGACGAGACTTTTTACAAAAATTGTCATTTCTTTCTTTTCTTTTTTTTTTTTTTTTTGAGACAGATTCTCACTCTGTCACCCAGGCTGGAGTTCAGTGGCACAATCTCAGCTCACTGCAACCTCTGCCTCCTGGGTTCAAGTGATTCTCCTGCCTCAGCCTCCCGAGTGGCTGGGACTACAAGGGTGCATCACCACGCCTGGCTAATTTTTGTATTTTTGCTAGAGATGGGGTTTCACCATGCTGTCAAGGCGGGTCTCGAACTCCTGACCTGAAGTGGTCAGCCCGTTTCAGCCTCCCAAAGTGCTGGGATTACAGGTGTGAGCCACTGCGCCCGGCCAGTTATTTCTTTAATACCCCAAGAAGCAGAACTGAGGAGCTCCTTGAATACTTTAAATATCTCTATAAAGAGACATAATTGGCTTTCCTTGATATTCTTAGCATCCCCCAAGCTGACTGAAGATATCAGCCCATGAACAGAGGGCCTGAGGTTTAAACAGGTGCCACATTTGCTGGCCTCATACTCAGAACCTCTGCCCTATTTTTACCTGTTTTGTCTGCAGTTGCTGCATTAAGACCTGGCCTTAATGAAATATTTGGTTCTGGATCTTTTCATGTCCCAAATTAACTTTAATGAGCAAATAGGGAAAGATCAAGAGAGCTGCGGCTGGGGCTTAGGAGAAACTTTGAAGCAGAAGCCAGGATGGGGTAGATGCCCTCTGGCAACTGGCCAGCGTTTGCTTTTGATGACAGCGAACCCTCAGATCTAGTTCATCTGAGCTGCAAACAAGGGGCTGTGGTACCAGCATACCTGAGATTTCATCTTTTGCAATGCCTCTTTGTTTCTCATGCAACCAACATGTGTCAAACACCTACTGTGAGCAAGAAACTTCTCTAATGCTCCTATGAAATTCTTTGGGTCATACCTAGTTGAATGAGACACGTTACTCTTCTTAAGGATTTCACATTCTAGGAGAGGAAATAAGATGTACATAGGTGGCCACATTAGGAGAAGACTGTGACATGTCATAAAAGAGGTAAAAGTCCCATCTGATAGAGAAAGATACGCTTGCTTCCACCTTGGAGTCATCTGAGATGGCCAGATGCAAGCGTTAGATGAGAGTTGCCCTTTTAAGAATAATGGGGGTTGGGTGCAGTGGCTGACACCTGTAATCTCGACATTTTGGGAGGCTGGGGCAGGAGGATCACTTGAACCCAGGAGTTTGAGACCAACGGGGCAACATAGTGAGACCCTACTCTACAAAAAATAAATAAAAAATTAGCCAGGTGAGCGTGGTGATGCATGCCTGTAGTCCCAGCTACCTGGAAGGCTGAATTAGGAGGATCATTTGAGCCCAGGAAGTTGAGATTGAGCTGTGATCACATCACTGCACACCAGCCTGAGCAACGGAGCGAGACCCTATGTCAAAAAAAAAAAAAAAAAAAAAAAAAAAAAAAGTGGCCCTTTAGGTGGAACACACAATGTGAGCACTGGCAGGAAAGTCCAGGGAGTGTTCTGGGAGAAGCAAGTTGTACCCACCCTGTTTCTTCCATCTGTGTTTTCATGGGAAAATCTCTCAATCAATTTGAGCCTCATTTTCCCTATAAGTTAAATAAAGCTAGTTCCATCCACTCCTCAGAATTGTAAAGGTCAAATGATTTGTATTGTTATAGGCTAGGGAGGTAGATCATTGTATGTGCTCAAATAATGGTGGTTAGTGTCTCTCACATCTATTTCTGTTTCTCCTTCTTTATTCTAGTCCTTAAGCTGGTAAGAAGCAGATCTCCAAGACTTTCTACTGGGTTATGGAGTTTTGGGGCAAAAAGGAGAGTGGAGATCAACACTGATATTTATTTATTCATTTTTAAATAATACACTTTCAGACAGAGGTTGAGAAGTACTGATATTTAAATATGGAGGTTTGGGATTGCCAAAGGCAGCCCCCAGCAGGGGCAGTTCCCTTCTGTCATAAAAGGACCTCAGCATCCTGGGGAGAATGAGTTCTGGCTTGGAACCTCCAGACTGAATGCCCCCGCTGTTCCCCTCCTTGTTACTACTTCCCCAGTGGTGTGATCTTTTATTCCCAGTGTCCTGCCACATTCACATCCCCAAAGAAGTCTTTTTTCAAAGACATTTCTTTCCCTGCCTCCCCAGTCTGAAGATGTTCCTGGCAAGGTGCTTAAGAATTCATCAGATGCTCTGTTCTGGGCAGCACTGGTCTTCTGGGCATGGCTCGGGAGCAGTAGACCTCCTTTGGAGCCATATCTTGTCATTTTCCATTTTTGGAATTCATTTCAACCAACATTTGAAACAAGATCTTCACAGTAATCAATCCTCTTTTCTCTGAGTTTCAGCAGAAGCTAGTAATAAAAGTGTTGGTGGGAAGTCCCACTGTCGTTCCAAGGTGTGGTGCTGGAGCGCCCACGCAGGAGTTTGAAATACAGTGCCGCCATCAGTCTTTGGTCATCCCCAGCTTTAGCCCATGTAAGGAATAGAGGTTGGCAAGAGGTTGACAAGGGAGATTTCTCTGCAGAGAACTGCCAGTGTCCTGTGCACTCTCTGCAGCCCACCCTTCCCCTGGTAGTGGGAAAGATGAGGGGTACCCACCCCTGCCCTTCAACCACATGAGAAAGGCTTCAAGGATGCTATGTGGAGAGCAGGCATGTGTTCTTCGGGGTCTGAGGGACAAAGAGGCTGTGTCTGACCCTCATGTGGGGCTGGGCCTGCCTGGTCAGAGGGAGGAGGGGCTCAGAGTGGGAGCTGGGCGCACACCCACTGATGGGAGAAGGGCAGTGGCAGTTGTCTGTAGGGTGTACATATGAACCCCAGGGAAGCCAGCAGCATTGGGATTTTCTTCATGGGTTCTTCCCCTAGAAGACACCCTGGAGGGATAAAAGAGACCTTTGGAGTTAGAGGAGGAGTAGAAGGCTCCTCCTTCTATTTCACTGTCTGGAAGAGGGGCATCGTAGACATCAAGGATGCCTCAGTGCTTGATCTCAGGATCTCTGCAGCAGCCACAGAGACACCTCTGGAGAGAGATGACTCTGAGGACATGAGCAAATGCATCAGCCACAGAAGACAGTGCTCTTCCCCCAGTCTGTCCTCCCTGGGCCCCAGGGAAGCAGAATAACAGAGGGCAGTTACAGAGTGGGTAGGAGGTGAAGCCAGGAAGAGAGAAGCTGACCAAGGCCCTGCCACAGCCACCTCCAACCTCTGCAGGCTCCTCAGCCTGAAGCGGCCCAGCAAGGTGGAGGGGAGTTTTAAGTTGGAAAGATGTTTATAGTTTAGATATTACCTTGAATTGGGATGACTTATTTGATGACTATACTGGACTGGACCTTTGTTATCTGAGTGACTGAGGTTTTTGTCCAAGAGCAAAGAAAATTAGTTCCACAGGGCAGGTTTATAAGGGGCTGCGGTAAGAAAGATAAACTGCTTCCAGCTTGCACTGGGATGGGTTGAGCTCATTTTGTTAGCCACAGCTTGTGTCATCTACCATACCATTAGGAGCTGTCTGAGCCACACAGACAAGACCCGATACCTGCAATTTAGGAGCTGGTAGAGAACAGTGACAACTTTAATAAAAAGCACACTCTTGGGGAGAAAAGAATTTTGGGAAAAGACTAGGAGTTTACTTGGGGGCATTTAAAGTTTGAAATGTTCAGAATAGTAGGAGTGATAAAAATAAAATAAAATAAAAAACTTGAGATGCCTGAATGATGTTTAAGTATTGATGGCCGTTGCTGGTTATAAAAGTCTGGAGTTCAAGGAAAGGTCAGGAGGAGAGTATAGATAGATTTGGGAGTTAGCATATAGTTCTGGTGATTTTCAGTGGAGTAAGTATGAGGAACTATGAAGAAAGTGAGATTTTTCTCCAATTTACAGGCTAACAAGTTAGCCTGCCACAGGTTCACAGATGCTGCAGAAGATACAAGACTCTCAGCTCACAGACAGAGGGCTTTACTGCTGCAATAGCAGGAGCCAGAATATCTGCAGTTTGCTACCCCAGATCCCAGGTCTCAATTCCTCAAGCCGCATGAAGAGTGCAGAAGATGCCTGCACATGCAGTAAGTCGCATTAGAGGAAAGCAACCCAGGCTTAGGAGGCCTGAACCTTTTCTAATGTGCAAGAAACATACCTACCTTTTGCTCCAATGGATCCACTCTTTCCATATCCCAAAGCTTTTTGCTATACGATTATCCTTGAAAAGACAGTCCAGAATAAAGCCAGTCAGTGGCCCCGCTCATGAGCCATGCAGAAATGAGACAGATCCATGGGAAATTGTCTGTCAACAAAGTATCACCTTCCTAAGGAGCACTGTGGAAATTTTAAAGGGCAGTTTTGATTTTCACAATGACTGACAGTGCCACTGTCGTTTCATGGGCCAGGGCCAGGTATATTAGATATTCCACAATGTATGAGAGAGTATCAAGCAAAATGAATTATCTCATGCCCCACACAAGTTTTGAATGTTCTGGTAAGCATTTACTTAAGTGGGGAAAACAAAAACTCTACAATTTTTTAAATTTTTTTTTTTTTTTTTTTTGAGACAAGGTCTCACTCAGTTGCCCAGGCTGGAGTGCAGTGTCACGATCTCAGTTCACTGCAACCTCCGCCTCCCGGGTTCAAGCGATCCTCCCACCTCAGCCTTCCTAGTAGCTGGTACTACAGGTGCGCACCATCGTGCCTGGCTACTTTGTGTATTTTTTGGTAGAAACTGGGTTTCACCATATTGGCCAGGCTGGTCTTGAATACCTGACCTCAAGTGATCCACCCTCCTTGGCCTGCCAACATGCTGGGTTTACAGGCAAAACACCGATAATTTCTGAGCCTACATCCTGTCTCCACTCTACAAAGTATTCTTAGTACAGCTTAATATACACTTAAAATTAAATCATTTAAATAAAAGAAACGTACTTTGTTTTGTTCAGAATTCTATTAAAAGTTATTCAACATTGGGGGAAAAATACATTGCTAGCAGCAACACCAGTTGTTTGAATCACCACACTTGTTTCAGACTCCAATTATAGCTGATATAATAGTGATTTTGCTTATATATAAAAATATACTTATTCGGCCTTTAGTTCATAAGGTGAAATATGAAGAAAAATATTTTCTGGAACATTATCTTCTCTTAAATAATACTTCTTCATTAAAATAACATGTTGTCAGATGCTTGTATCAAATATTGTTGAGAGGTTAATGAAGAAGAGGATTAAAAATTGACCACTGGGATTAGCAGTGTAGAAATCATTACCGACTTTGAACAATTTCAGTGGAGAGGTGGGGTCAAGATTCTGTTTGAAGTTGGTTCAAACAGCAGGGGAAGACAGGAATTGAGAAATGACTATAAATGGCATATCTGAGATTTCCTGTAAAGAGGAGCAGAGAAATAAGGTGGTATGCAAGGCAGTTGGTGCCTAGGACATAAAAAAGGCTCAATAAATGTTGTCCAAAAAGGAGCTCCATGACCCATAGGAGGTGCCCAGTAACTGGGGGCCTACTGAAGAAGTGTTAGTAAAAAGGACTGCAGGGATAGGAGCATCGTTTTATTTGAGTTTTAAAAGAAATTATGCTGTTAGAGGAAGAACATAGAGGTGAAAGGGTGTTTTAAGTATAAGCCAAGGCACAAATATGGGAGGGAGAGGGGTTTGGGGAGGAGCAGCTTGCCTGCCAAAGTTGCAGGGGGAAGGGGGGTCGGTATAAGGGGAGGTGAAGGGGTGGGAGGACCAGAAGGCTTGAATAGAGGGACCTGGAGTGACAGCTGACAAAAGATCTTGAAGGCCTGATTGTGGCGTTTATGTTGGGTCTGATCAATAACAAACAAGCCAGAGGTCTCGAGCAGTCAGGGACATAATGGGAATGTAGCAGTATTTCTATTTTTCTGTGCTGTGCTTCTGTTCCAAGTGTTGAAATGGGGCAGGTTACAACTCAGGCTCTGGATGATCTAATGAGAAGTACCTGTTTTTATGCTAAGCTAACTCCAACCTTCAGTTTCTTCTCTGAGTTAGGGCAATCTTGGGAGTAAAATCCTGAGGATAAAGAGTAATAGGAAATAGAAACTTGCTTCAGGCATTTAAGGGTGGGCTGGGGAGAAAGGGTCCTCCTGAATGAGTGCATTGGATGCTGGCTTTACAACATACTGTGCAGAAAGCCAGGCACCGTCCTTTCATCTGGCTGTCAGCAGCAAGCTCTGATTTCTCAGACAGGGGCATGTATGCCTTAATGGGCCCTCCCCCATTTCCATGGATCCAGGTGATAAAACAGTGAAAACTCAGACCTAACTGAGTACCTTAGAGGCACAGTAATTCATCTTGTCACATATGGTATTGAGATTGGCCAGGCATGTTGGTGAAGTCCATTTACCCAGAGGATAGAGTGGTGAGGATGGGTCCGAGAGGCAGTGAGTATGGCACAGCCACAAGCAAACCAGGCTTTGGCCCCATCTGGACCTGGCTTTGAATCCTGATTCTGTCTCCTGGCTGCATGGCCTTTGACAAGTTCTTGAGCCTCGATTACTTTACATGTCAAGTAAGAATGATGCTGATTATGAGGATTAGCTATCTACAGTGTTTGCTGCATAAGAAGAATGTTTCTCGTCAGTGCGAATTTTTAAAAATATCATCCTGTTCTGGCCAGTTGGTAAATGACGGAGCAAGTGGACAACTGCAGAAGCACTGATGTTTTTCTGGCCTAAACTTGACAATTCTGCCTGGTGAAGTCCAGTCAGCTGCTGATGATAGTCTACTCTTTGACAGTCCTATTTTGTTCATACGGTCCAGGTTATCAGGAAAGCTCTAACAGGAGGATGCCATCATTTCGGAATTCTTCAGACTATGACTCAATATTCTTTTTGATCTTGGGGATTCTGTTTGAACTTTTAGATTCTGGGGTACATGTGCAGGTTTATTACATGGGTATATTGTGTGACACTGAGGTTTAGGGTATGAATGATCCTGTCACCCAGGGAATGGGCATAGTACCCAATAGGTAGTTTTTCAGCCTTTGTCTCCCTATCTTCCTCCCCCTTCTAGTAGTCCCCACTGTCTGTTGTTTCCATCTTTATGTCCATGAATTCCCTATGTTTAGCTCCTACTTAAAAGTGAGAATATGCGGTATTTAGTTTTCTCTTCCTGCATGAATTAGCTTAGGATAATGGCTTCCAGATAAACCCATGTTGCTACAAAGGACATAATTTCATTCTTTTTTATGGCTGTGTAGTATTCCATGGTGTATATGTACCACATTTTCTTTTTCCACCCCACACTGATGGGCACCTAAGTTCATTCCATTTCTGCTATTGCAAATAGTGCTGTGATGAAAATACAAGTGCATGTGTCTTTTTGGCAAAATGATTTATTTTCTTTCGGGTATATACCCAGTAATGGGATTGCTGGGTCAAATGGTAGCTCTGTTTTAAGTTCTTTGAGAAATCTCCAAACTGCTTTCCACAGTGGCTGAACTCATTTACATTCCCAACAGTGTATAAGTGTTCCCTTTTCTCTACAGCATCTGCAGCTTCTGTTATTTTTTTAGTTTTCATCAATAGCCATTCTGACTGGTGTGAGATGGTATCTCATTGTGATTTTGATTTGCATTTCTCTGATGATTAGTGACATTGAGCATTTTTTTAAACGTTTCTTGGCTCATGTATGTTTTCTTTTGGGAAGTGTCTGTTCATGTCCTTTGTTCACATTTTAATAGGGTTATATTTTTGCTTGTCAAATTTTTTTTTTTTCTTTTTGAGACAGAGGTCTCACTCTGTCACCCAGGCTGGAGTGCGGTGGTGCAATCTCAGCTCACCACAATCTCCGCCTCCCAGGTTCAAGCAATTCTCCTGCCTCTGCTTCCTGAGTAGCTGGGATTACAGGAGTGAACCACCGCGCCCAGCTAATATTTTTGTATTTTTAGTAGAGACAAGGTTTCACCATGTTGGTCAGGCTGGTCTCAAACTCCTGGCCTCAAGTGATCCGCCCACCTCGGCCTCCCAAAATGCTGGGATTACAGGCGTAAGCCACCATGCCCAGCCTGCTTGTTGAATTGTTCAACTCCCTCATAGATTCTGGATATTAGACCTTTGTTGGATGCATAGTTTATAAATATTTTCTCCCATCCTTTAGGTTGCCTGTTTACTCTGTTGATAGTTTATTTTGCTGTGCAGAGCTCTTTAATTAGGTCTCATTTATCAATTTTTGATTTTGTTGCCATTGCTTTCGAGGACTCAGTCAGGAATTCTTTGCCAAGGCCAATATCCAGAATTGTATTTCCTAGGTTTTTTTCTGGGACTTTTATAGTTTGAGGTCTTACATCTAAATCTTTAATCCATCTTGAGTTAATTTTTGTATATGGTGAAAGGTAGGGGTCCAGTCTCATTCAT
Source organism: Symphalangus syndactylus (assembly GCF_028878055.3). Taxonomy (NCBI): domain Eukaryota; kingdom Metazoa; phylum Chordata; class Mammalia; order Primates; family Hylobatidae; genus Symphalangus; species Symphalangus syndactylus. Next base: position 40,317,842 of record NC_072434.2, on the reverse strand, counting down.
CTGCGTATAGCTAGCCAGCTATCCCAGCACCATTTATTAAATAAGAAGTCCTTTTCCCATTGCTTATTTTTGCCAACTTTGTTAAAGGTCAGATGATTGCAGCTGTGTGGCTTTATTCCTCGGTTCTCTATTCTGTTCCATTGGTCTATGTGTCTGTTTTGGTTACTGTAGCCTTATAGTATAACTTTAAGTCAGGTAATGTGATACCTCCAGCTTTGTTCATTTTGCTTTGGCTATTTTTCTTTTTGGTTACATATGGTTTTAGAATACCTTTTTCATTTTTAAAAATTTAAATAGCCATGTGCGGTGCCTCACGCCTGTAAGCCTGTAATCCCAGCACTTTGAGAGGCTGAGGCAGGTAGATCATCTGAGGTCAGGAGTTCAAGACCAGCCTGACTAACATGATGAACCCCCGCCTCTACTAAAAATACAAAAAATTAGCTGGGCGTGGTGGTGGGTGCCTGTAATCCCAGCTAGTCGGGAGGCTGAGGCAGAAGAATCACTTGAACCCAGGAGGCAGAGGTTGCAGTGAGCCGAGATCACACCATTGCACTCCAGCTTGGACAACAAGAGTGAAACTTTGTCTCAAAAAAAAAAATTTTTTTTTTTAATAGAGATGAAGTCTCACTATGTTGCCCACACTGGTCTTGAACTCCTGGGCTCAAGCGACCCTCTTGCCTCAGCCTCTGAAAGTGCTGGGATTACAGGCATGAGCCACTGTGCCTGGCTGAATTTTTTTCTAATTCTGTGGAAAATGACATTGGTAGTTTGATAGAAATAGCATTGGAATCTGTAGATTGCTATGACCTTCTTAATAATATTGATTATTCCAATTCATGAGCATGGAATGTTTTTCCATTTGTTTGTGTCATGTATGATTTCTTTCAGCAGTGTTTTGTAGTTCTCCTTGTAGAGATCTTTCACCTCCTTGGTTAGATGTATTCCTAGGTATTTTTTGTGTATGTAGATATTGTAAATGGAATTGTTTTCTTGATTTGACTATCAGCTTGATTATTATTGGTATGTAGAAATGCTACTGATTTTTTACACTAATTTTATACCTTGAAATTTTACTAACTTGATTAGTTCTAGGAGCCTTTTGGCAAAGCCTTTAGTGTTTTCTGGGTATAGATTCATATCGTCAGTGAAGAGACATAATTTGACTTCTTCTTTACCTATTTGAATGTCTTTTATTTCTGTCTCTTGCCTGATTGCTCTGGCTGGGACTTCCAGTACTATGTTGAATAGGAGCAATGAGAGTGGGCATTGTTGTCTTGTTCCTCTTCTCAAAGGGAATGCTTCCAGCTTTTGCCCATTCAGTATGATGTTGGCTGTGGGTTTGTCATATACAGCTCTTATTATTTTGAGATTTGTTCCTTCAATGCCTACTTTGTTAAGGCTTTTTAATCATGAAGTAATGTTGGATTTTATTGAAAGCTTTTTGTGCGTCTATTGAGATGATCATATGGATTTTGTTTTTAATTCTCGTTATGTGGTGAATCACATTTATTGATTTTTGTGTTTAACCAATCTTGCATTCCAGGAATAAAGCCTACATTGATCTTGGGGCTTTTGATACTGAGAGGCTGGGCAGGTGAATGGGCAGAGGGAACAAGTAGGCAAAGACAATATTTGTAAAATGGTGAGTTTTGGCTCTATCAGCAGCTCAAAACTATAGCTTTCTATTGGATTATTCACTGTTTTTTACTTTTCTTTTCAAATAAACCTGTTTGACTTGGAATGAAATATCTAAAGCTACAAATTCTCATTGCAAATAAAAAATCTGAAGGCTTTTTAGTAGCTGGGCTGTGAAGAGGTCTTAGGCCCTGGATGGCATTATCTAGACATCAGATATATTTCCCTGAGTGCTATGGCCTTGCTTGTTTCATTTTGCCATGGAGAAACTGCAGTGTCAGCTACATATGGGCAGGCGTAGAAGCCCACGGTGCCCTATGAGAGAAGAAAGTCTGACACCTCCTTCTAGAAGGGAGTTTGAATTCCTTCAAAGTGGAACTCTGAAGGGTGACTATGGGAACCAGCAGCCAGGACTGCCTCTGGGGTGTGATCTGAGGGGCCTATGCAAATTTCATCCCCTAAATCACCTTTTCTCTTTCCCTGATCCCCAGCCCCAACACCCCCAGCCAAGACATCTGAATTCTGTCATTATGTGGAGACTTGGGGCTGGGGTCTGGAATTGGTCTGCCCGAACTTAAACCCTGACTGTAACGTGTATTAACTGCATGAACTTTGGGTTAATTACTAGGCTTTCTAAGCTTTAGTTTCCTCATTCTCAAAATGAAGATACTAATTGACATTATTATTAACACAAATTAGGATTTTTTGTAAGATTAAATGATAAAAAAACATATAAAACCTAACTTAGCATCTGTCACAGAGTAACTCATAATAAACCTTGGCAAAGTAGCACTAAAAGCTTAAAGAATAAAATAGATAAATAGATAAAAAAGAAATAATAAAATAGATAAAACATGGACATGTGAAAATGTTGCCTTGGATAATGATAATATAGAAAATATTCTTACTAGCATTATTATTTTCAATTTTGACAACCTCCTAGTGACTAAGTAGAATTATCAGTCTTTTAAAATAGATGATGATTTTTGAGGTTCAGAGTAGCTATGTGACTTTCCAAGTTTATGTAGGGAGAAAAATTAGGAATTCAACTGGATGGCCCAACTCTGAAAGCCAATTTTTTTCATTGCAATGTGCTGCCAGCATGAATGCTTAGAGAGGAGAGGACAGGGCAATATTCGATGTCACACAAGAAGGAAATGTGAAAGGGTGCCCAGATTGACACTTTTGTGCATGGAATTAGGTGTAATCGTGGAATCATTGAGAGTCCACATTCAGTTGCACTCCACTATCTTTTAAAAAATCATATATAAGAAACTTTAAGTATCCAAAATATAGAGAATGTTCAAGAAAGAACAGGCCAGGCAGAGTGGTTCACGCCTGTAATCCCAGCACTTTGGGAGGCTGAGGCAGGCGGATCACCTGAGGTCAGGAATGGAGACCAGCCTGGCCAACATGGTGAAACTCCATCTCGACTAAATTAGCTGGGTGTGGTGGTGTGCACCTGTAATCGCAGCTACTAAGGAGGCTGAGGCAGGAGAATCGCTGAACCTGGGAGGCAGAGGTTGCAGTTTGCCGGGATTGCACCACTGCACTCCAGCCTAGGCGACAGAGCAAGACTCTGTCTCAAAAAAAAAAAAAAAAAAAAAAACAACCAAAAGATTACCCTTAAAAAACTTCAGCTACAATCAATGTTCTAAAGTTTCAGTCACTGAAAATTATGCAGAGAGCCACTTTACTCAGAGCCATTTACTTTCTTTAGACACAATGTTAACCAGTTTGCCTAACTGACTCATTCCCTACATAATAGGAGATTATAAGAAACATACTAATTGAAGCAGAAAATTGGCATTGACAGTGGAAAGAACGAGACAGCAGTCTGACAAGAGAATAAACTCTGACAAGCAGAACAAAATCCTAAAAGATCTTAACAGTTTGGGGCTAAGTGTAAATAATCACAGCACTCACCCTGCATCCTCCTCCCACTGCTCGTGGTGCTCCTGTATGATGTGGGACAGGACAAGTAAGTGAGCCATAAACAATTAAAAGTTAAGTACATTCAACATACTTTATCAAAGATGGCAGAGATGGCTCAACACACTTTAACAGTATTAATGTCTAAAATGGTTTTAAGACTAAAAAACCAAAAACTATTTTCATTCCAGTTTCCTAAACAATTTGATGGCAGATAAACTGAGGTTTCATTATCACTAAAAAGTGATTCGTGTGCCTAACAATTATTAAGCTCAGAGGACTAGCAAAAGCTTCAAATCTCAAAGTCATCACACCTCATTTTCTGGTGTAATAAAGTAAATCAACAAAAACACAACTTTAAATCAATAAGATATTTCAAAAATAAATAAAAATTGAGCAGAAATGGCTATTATGCCATCAACGTATAAGTGGCACAGTATATTATATATGAAATTTTTTTTGAGACAGGCTCTTGTGCTATCGGCCAGGCTGGAGTGCAGTGGAACAATCACAGCTCACTGCAGCCATGACTTCCCAGACTCAAGTGATGCTCCCATGTAAGCTGGTGGGACTACAGGCATGCACCATCACACCCAGCTAATTTTTTATTTTTTGTAGAGATGGGGTCTTGTCATGTTGCCCAGGCTAGTCTTGAACTCCTGGGCTGAAGCCATCCTCCTGTCTTGGCTTCCCAAAGTGCTGGGAGTAAAGGTGTGAGCAATCACGCTTGGTCTATGTATGACACTTTTTAAAAATTATTATTTTTTTCTTTTTTGAGACAGAGGCTCCCTCAGTCACCTAGGCTGGAGTGCAATGCCACTATCTTGCCTCACTGCAACCTCCGCCTCCCAGGTTCAAGCAATTCTCCTGCGTCAGCCTCCCACGTAGCTGGGATTACAGGTGCCCGCCACCATGCTGGGCTAATTTTTGTATTTTTAGTAGAGACAGGTTTTCACCATATTGGCCAGGCTGGTCTTGAACTCCTGACCTCAGGTGATCCGCCTGCCTTGACCCCCCACAGTGCTGGGATTACAGGCATGAGCTACTGTGCCTGGCCAAAAAATTAATTTAGAAAAACTGGAAAACTGAAAAAGAAAAAGAAAGAAGGGATGAAAGGTCTTGTCCTGGGTCTACCAAAAGGGTGGCAAATAGGCATTTGCGTTCCTGAAGTCTGGATCCTTCTAGTCACCCAGGACAGAAGACAGTTTTTTTGTTTCTTTTGTTTTGTTTTGTTTTGTTTTGTTTTTTCCCTAAAATGCAAGCCCCTTCTGGTGGTACAGTACTCAAACTATTGAAGAAGGGTCAGAGTGGACCTTTTGGGTTTTAGGAGATTAAAAAGCAAGCAGGAGTCCACCCTGCAAGAAATCCCAGAGACTGGAAAGGGCACAAGACTATGGGTTTGGCTGGCAGTAGATGCAATCACTCATTCTGAGCAAGACCTCAGAGGAAACAGCAAGAGCTGATTGGATCCAGTGGGACAGAAGGCTCTGAGGCCCATGCAAGGAGCACTGGTGTTGGAGGTGGCTCAGGGTGAATGTGGTCGCTCAGAGAGCTGTCCTCCTTCAAAAGCCCCTGCTGGCTTGAGCAGGGACCAAGCTGTGGCAGTCCCTTTATTTCAGTGGGCTACAGCAGTAGGGAGTTACGAAGTCAGTTCCCCATGGTTGATGAGGGTGAGAGGTGGAGGGTAAGAAGGGTAGGGGCTTGTTACCATAGCAACAACAAGAGCACTATTCATGCCTCTCCCTTTTCTGAGAATGGCTGGCTATTCAACAGATTTTGAGACTGTATTAGCCGTGGGGTTCTTAGAGAAAAGGGGAAATCGAGGTGGATGATGAAGGGTCCATTTCCTGACAGTCTTGGGGGCTAAAGCCAGTTTTTTCATTTCAGAAATGAGTGACATGGCCAGACACCATGGCTCACGCCTGTAATCTCAGCACTTTGGGTGGCTGAGCTTGGCCAACATGGTGAAACCCCATCTCCACCAAAAATACAAAAAATTAGCCAGGCATGGGTGGCAGACACCTGTAATCCCAGTTACTCAGGGGGCTGAGGCATGAGAACTCGAGAGGCAGAGGTTACAGTAAGCTGAGATTGTGCCACTGCATTCCAGCCTTGGTGACAGAGTGAGACTCCACCTGAAAAAAAAAAAAAAAAATGTGAGTGACATTACTTCTGCTCAGAGAGTGTGAAAATGTTTATGTATAATTTTTACATCTGCATAGGCAGAAAATCAGGAAAAACAGCTATGTCCTCTCTTGTCTGATGTTCACATAGCCAAGCTGTTGATTCTTATGACCATTCAAATGATGAGAGTTATTTTGATGCACCTGAGTCAACTTTCAGAATGACCCCAATAACTACACATTGTTGCTCTGGGTAATATGGAAGTTCTCACTTCTCTTGATGGGAAACTCAAGCAAGTTTCCTCTCGCAGTAGCATATTCAGGGCCCAGGCCTGATTTTCAATGTGGTGTGGCACAAGGCTGTTCTGGAACATCTTGGGCTGGGTAACTATTAATACTTGTCTAAAGCACCACAGTACCAAATCTTGTTGATGCAGTGGGACTGGTAACCACCTAGGAGGGACTTCATGTTCTCAGAGGCCTTAAAGTAGCAGACCCTCATCTGTTTCCCTCATCTGAGAAACTGGGCTGGGTGTGAGTCCATGGTGGAAATAATGCTAATGAGAGTGGGCAGGTACTCTTACTTATGATCTGAAAAGGCTTTAGCAGGCTAAACCTTACACTGAAAAGGGTTTAATGGGTGATTTGTCATGCTCTAACCTTGAATTCAGTAGTTTGGATTTTCTGTACTTCGCTCTCTTATGTCTCTCCTTCCAAGGAGAGGAGAAATGGAAATCCTTTTCAGGTGGCCCAGGACTCCATTCCAGTCCAGCAATGTTCTCTGATTTTTCCTGAGTATTAAAGGTTCCTGATGAGAATGGAGAGGAGGAGAGAAAGTCACACTAAGGACCCTCCTGTGGGAGGAACCTTAGCCTCCAGGAGCAGCTCTTTCCATGTTGTGGAACACTCCCTCCCCACCACATGCTTACAATGGCTTGGCTGAACCATGCCCCAAGAAGAAACAAAGCACTCACCTGGATGTGAGAACTGCCCCAACTCAAACGCCCTTACTTTCTCTAGAAAACAGACTTTTCTCTAATACCTACTCCAAGGACTTCCATTTTTGGCAACATGGCTGGCTGATTTAATTCCCCACCTCCCAACCCTGCAGGAAAAAACATGCTGGATAAAATAAATAAGATAGAGCATTAAAAAAAATAATTGTTTTTAGTCAAGATCTAAAGAAGAAAAACAAAATCCCCAGGTGATGAGCCATAATATGTGACTCATAGCTAGAAGACAAATTCATGAGTTGATCCTGTGGCTGGCAGGGTAAGACTGGCCCCACATATAAGTCCTAATAGCTGGGGTTCCCATGCAAAAATGGGGACAGGAGATATGATCTTAAGGAACTAAAGCTCAGATTCCTACATAACAGCTGGATTAGGAAATTTGGAAATGGGGCCCCATCTTCGTAAGGGAGTCTGGATGAACTTCTCCAACCAGCTCAAGAGATAGAAAAGAAACTGCTCTCTGCTAAGAGCTCCAGGTGGAAAATAAAACAAAGCTCCCATGAGAATCTGAAACCTCTCCAAATTCACACTCCATGTACAGGGAGTGCTTACATGCCAAACTAAGATATTAATGTAAAATCTGGTACTGGATTAGTAAAATCCAGTGGTGTCCAGCACAAGCAGATGAGGCTCCCAAAGGAAAAAGCAATCCTGACTGAAGTGCGTTCAGAACTGCATTTAGAGCCCCCTGCCTAAGGAGACTATATTAGCTTGCCGGGGCTGCTGTCACAAAGCACTTCAAATGGAGTGGCTTAAACAGCAGAAAGTTATCGTCTCATGTTCTAGAAGCTAGGATTCTGAGGTCAAGGTGGCAGCGGAATTGGTTCCTTCTGAAGGCTGTGAGGGAGAATCTGTTCCAGGCCTCTTCCTCCTCTTCTAGTGCTTTGTGGGCAATCTTTGACATTCCTTGGCTTATAAGCATTATCCACATCTCTGCCTTCATTCCATATAACCTGTGTTATAGCTATAACCTGTGTTATATCTAAAGCAATCCACCTGTGTTATGTCTACATTCTAATTTTCCCTTTTTATAAAGATACCAGTCGCATTGGATTTGAGGCCCACCTACTTCAGTATGCCCTCATCTTAACTTAGGTAATTACATCTGCAATGATACTTTTTCCAAATAGGGTTATATTCTGAGGTACTAGAGGGTTCAACATGTGGATTTGGGGAGGAACACAATTGAACCCATAACAGAAGCAATCCCAACAAGGAGGGTCAGCGACACACAAACACGGTAGGAGAGTAGCACCCCAGGAAGTGACAGAACAGTCTGAAAGGAGCAAAGCTCTGAAACTCACTCAGGCTCAGTTGCCCCAGTAGTCACAGGTAGAGAGCATCCTTCATCTAACACGGCTTTTATAAGGATCAGACTAGATAGCGTATGTGCAAGCACCTTGCACACTGCAACATACTATGCTAATATTAGTTTTCATTTTTATTACATTAGTTAATTAAAGACACTGTAATAACTCTTATTTATTCAGGGCTATGCTAAACTCACGTTATCTCATTCAATTCTCACCCATAACCCTGTGTGGTAAATATCTTCATTTTGTGCATAACAAGATTACAGTTTAGATAAATTAAGTCATTTGCCTGAAGCCATATGGCTAGTCAGTGTCAGGGCTAGAATGGAAACTTTGGCCTGTCAGGGTCCAAAGTCTGAGCCCTTCTTTATTCTGAATCTTTCCCAGGTGTTAAGGCTAAGTTTTAGGCAGTGGCCAGGGTGAGGAAGAGGCAAAAGAAAGGCAGCGTACTCTATCCTGAGAAGGAATATCCAGTGAGGAGGGTAAATGGAGACTTATTTAAAAAGCAAATAAATATGATGTTGGGGACACGGGGCAAAGAGAAAGAGAACGATGAATGAGACCCAGTCCCTGCTCTGGAGGGCAAACAGTAGATGTGCATGAGTGCTCAAGGGGGCAGGCAAGCCTTGTGACCCTGGAATGAAGAATGGCTTGGAGGTGCGGGTCAGAAGAGCTTCAGGATGAGGTGATGTTGGACCTGATCTGGAATATTCCATGATATGGGCTTGTTTTGAATCCAAACTCTACTGCTTACAAGTTGTACGACCCTGAACAAGTTACTTAAATTCTCAAAACCTCAGTTTCTTGCACTGTAAAATGAAAATAATTATTTGCCTTCTTAATAGCCATGTGCCTCTTCTTTCTTCCTATAGAACCCCCATTTTGGTTTTTTGTTTTGTTTTGAGACAGGGTTACCCACACTAGAGTGCAGTAGAACAATCTTGGCTCACTGCAGCCTTGAACTCCTAGGCTCAAGCGATCCTCCCACCTCAGCCTCTCAAGTAGCTGGAACTACAAGTGTGTGCCACCATGGTTCACTATTTTAAAAAAAAATTTTTTAGAGATGGGGTCTCATTCTGTTGCCCAGGCTTGTCTGAAACCCCTGGCCTCAAGCTATCCTCTTGTCTTGGGATCCCAAAATGCAGGGATTACACGGTGCCTGCCTTTTTTTTTTTTTTTTTTTTTTGGTATCTATTCTCCTTCCTCTCCTGTGCATCAGAGGAGGTGGCCTGGATGCCTGCATGGCTGCAGAGACTGAAGCAGATGGAGCCCAGTCAATCATAGGGACTCCCCTTTCCTCCCGTGGTGATACACTGAGGTGTGGATGGGAAATCCAGGTCTAGTTAGGGAGATGTGAGAAGGATTCTGCTGCAGGGTCTCTGGATAAAGTCCTCCCTTGTCATTAATGTGAAGACTATAAAGAAATATACTATCTAGTATATAGATACAGATATGTATTTATAGAATAAAGCTCTCTTTCTGCCCTGGACATCTGTGAGGATAAGGTAACCGGAAGTGTTGCAGCCATCTTGAAACCACATTGGTTGCTGATGGCTGAAGATAAGGTCAATGAGAATGACAGAGAGAAAGACTCAAAGTAACCTGAATCCCTGATGACTTTGTTCAGCCACTGAATTTAGCAGCTCAGGCTCTGTACTAGCTCTAGAGTTGTTGCTACGTGAGAAAATAAATGTTTTACTGCTTAGGGTCCTCTATTATTTATAGCCAAAAACATCCTAAATGATTTACCTCATATATCTGTAGGGAGTAAATGAAGTAATCCCTATAAAGTGTTCAGCACTGTGAAATGTTAACAATTATCACTAATATAGTATTTTATTATGAAATTATATACTGCTTTCTTCTTTACTAATGTTGGGGCTAGGAAGCTGATATCCTACAATATGGCACTTTGACATGCTGAACTGAAGAAGCCTCAAGGTCTCTCTGTTCTCCTCCCCACCCCGCTGTCTTTCCCAAAACCTTTACTACCTGAGATCCAGACCCAAGAGAAACAATTGTTTCTTCTTCCGCTCCCTGTAAGACCAAGAATGTAACCACACCTGAACAGGCTTTTTCACAAGATAATGAGCAAGTTAATCTTTGTTCACTGATCCATTCATTCACCTTAGTAATCTTCTCAACAGATCACTCTTCTCTCTGCTCCCATAACCTGTTTTGCCAGGATGGTATACAGGCTTCTGAACCCCGCTGGGAGGTGGACAGTCGCTCTGTGATTCTCCCCATGTATACACGGTGAATACATTTGTATGCCCTTCTATTAATCTGCATCTTGTCTGTGGTTTTTCCGCGAACCTTCAGAGGGCCGTAAGGAACATATTCCTTGGCTCCTACACTAATATGTATCCTATTTCTCCAGATATATGTGAGATTATTTTTGGCCAGAACCCAAGCTGCTTCTTCTTTGATATCCCAATCAGCAGACAAGCAAAATGCATAGTTGATGTTTAATATTTATTTCATCATTAATCACTACATATATATTTTCCCTAAATATAACCCTGATGGACAATCCAACCCAGACGCTGCCTTTTTTTTTTTTTTTTTTTTTTTTTGAGATGGAGTCTCACTCTGTCACCCAGGCTGGAGTGCGGAGGCGCGATCTCGGCTCACTGCAAGCTCTGGCTCCTGGGTTCACGCCCTTCTCCTGCCTCAGCCTCCTGAGCAGCCTCCTGAGTAGCTGGGACTACAGGCTCTCACCACCATGTCCGGCTAATTTTTTTTATTGTGTCCCCACGAATGTTTTATTTTGCCACGGAGAGGTGAATTCCAAGAGAATCAAAGTAGTTTTAAAAAGGGGAAAATGGCAGACCTTTCTTGAACTGGAAGCTGCCAGAATCACAGTCACAGGCTAGAAAGGATTTGGGAATCATTTGGTCCGTCCTCATTTTATGGTGGAGGCCCAAAGACTTCCTGAAAGGCACAGCAAGATGTCAGGCTGGGACTCCTAACCCAAACCCTTTTCATTATTTTTCATAACTTCTCTAATTTCTCCAGAGTCAACGTTCCTCACAATCCGAATGAAAGGGAAGTCCTCTCCCCAGAGTCTGTTTGGGCTGCCAGGAATCCGTGGGAATCCGTGCATCTACTTCTTACCAAGGTCGCTCTGCAGAGCTACAGCCAGGGGCCAGATGGCCTGGCATGAGATCTGAGATTCGGCATCCTTTGTTGAGTGCAAACATCAGCCCCTCATGCCTGAGGGGTCACTGAGGGTGAGGAGCTGGGAAGAACCCTCTCCCTGTCCACACACTGATCAGCTCCTAGTGTGGAGGTCTGGTGACAAGGATCATGAGAGACTCCACAGCTTCATCTGTATCAGTGCTAAGGGGAGCGTGGCACTGACAGGCTGGGTGCGACCATCCATTCCTGGGTGAGATCTTGCTCCCGCTGTCCTAGGCTGGCTTTTCAGGGGGCCTACCTCCCGCCTCCCAACCAGAATGCTCCTACGCTCACCCGCTCCCCACCCCCAAGTTCTTGGCCTGTTCCACTTAAATTTCAATGCAAATGTCTACTGTTCCATAAGGATTTCCCTAACTTTCCCCCACCAAAATTAACCATATCCTCCTCTATGTTCCCATTACACTTTTTAAAAATACCACCAGTATAAAATTTAAAGATGATTTTAGTTCAGTCTTTTCTGCTAATCAGTCCTTTTCAAACTTTATATGCCTATAAATCAACTAGGGATTTGGTAAAATGCAAATTCAGAATCTGTAGGTCTGGGATGGGGCCTGGGAGTCTACATTTCTAACAAGTTCCCAGGCGATACTGGTAGCCTTTGAAAGCTGCTATTACAAAGATACATAAAATATGTTACCTAGCCTTAAAGAATTCAAAAGGTACTGTTTTTGAATTTCTTAAGGCTAGGTAACATATTTTATGTATCTTTGTAATGCCAGCTTTTAGCACAGGATCTGGCAGATTATAGTTGGTTAAGAAATATTCATTGAATTGCGGTGGCTAGTAGGTTAAGATTTCTGGGGTGTTCCTTTTATACACAAATATGTAATTTCTTTTCTTTCAGATTATTTTACCTTTATCTTTATTATTTATTTATTTATTGAGACTGGGTTTCGGTGTCACCCAGGCTGAAGTGCAGTGGCAGGATCATGGCTCACTGCAGCCTTGAACTCCTAGACTTAAGGGATCCTCCTACCTCAGCCTCCCAGGACTACAGGCTAGTGTAACCATGCCTGGCTAATTTTTAATTTTTTTTTTGTAGAGATGGAGTTTTGCTTTTTTGTCCAGGCTGATCTCAAACTACTGGCTTCGAGCAATCCTCCCACTTCACACTCCCAAAGTGCTGGGATTACAGGCATGAGCCACTGCACCAGACCCATTTTATCTTTAATAACCTGGTAGTAATTTAAAATATGAAGAAAAGAGTCAAACTCTTTCACTTTATGGGAGATTCTACCATGATTGCCTCACACAAGCATAATCAAAGAACTTGATAAGACTGAATTCCAAAGGGCATGGCTGGTAAAAAGGCTTCATGGCTCACAGATTGAAGACTTTGGTTACAGAGTCTCTGAGGGGTAGCAGGCAGCAGAAGAGACAGGAAATTTAAGAGATCCTCAGAGAATAGGTCACAATTATTAGGTCAGGAGCACCTTGAAGCATTTCTTTTTCTTTTCTTTCTTTTTTTTTTTTTTTGAGACGGAGTCGCCTGGGCTGGAGTGTAGTGGTGTGATCTTGGCTCACTGCAACCTCTGCCTCCTGGGTTGGAGCAATTCTCCTACCTCAGCCTCTCGAGTAGCTGGGATTACAGGTGTGCGCCACCACACCCAGCTAACTTTTGTATTTTTAGTAGAGACGGAGTTTTGCCATGTTGGCCAGGCTGGTCTTGAACTCCTGACCTCAGGTGATCCACTCACCTCAGCCTCCCAGGGTACTGGGATTACAGGCATGAGCCACCGTGCCCAGCAGAGGCATTTCTTAATGGTGCTTCAGTGTCACGAGTATTTGTCACCTGGGGAGAATCCAGCAGAATGGGTTGAGCATGATTTTGGACTTCCAAGTAAAAAAATAAAACAAAACAATAAGGATGAGCTGAGCAAGTTTGTTGTCCCATAGGGTCAAATTTCTTCGGCATATAGACCCAATCTCCCTGCTCATTAAGGTAATATGGAAAAACATGACCACACTTAAGCCAGAGGTTCCAATTCTGTCTGCAGCTGCATCTGCCAGACTGCCTCACACGTTTCCACATGTTTTTCATGTATGTGATCTGAACAGTATTAGATACTGTTGTAGCTGAAATTGCAGAAAGAGGGGGGAATGTGGGGATCACAGAAGGCAGGATAAATTCTGAGCAGGACCAAAACCTCAGCTTTACAAATCCAGAAACTCAATTTTATCATTTGATTAGGCTTCTGAAGGACTGACTGACACTAATATATAAACCAGAAGGCCTACTTATTCATTAACATTAAAGGAGCTATCTTTCCATGACTGAAATACTCATGCCTGCTTAGAAGACCCTCCATCCCCCATTCACACCACCCACACATGCACACATACCACCCACACTTTCCTCTTCTCATGCCCTGGGATTAGGGTTCCTAGGGACAACTTAATTAGTACCTCCTGGTGATCATTGACTCAGCATATAGATAACTGGGTACATGCATAGGAAAAATACAGCAGGTAAAGGAAAAGCTAGACAAATTGTTCCTTCTCCAAAATGATTTCACTTCCGTAATAATTACTTTTTTTCTCCCGAATAACATCTTTCTCTTTGGGCAATACTGGATAAAGTCAGATAAATTCTTACTTTTAAATATCTGTGTTTCTGGACTCCATGTTGACCAGCCTCTTCCCTTCTGCCTTCAAAATAGCTGGAGATTTGCTTAGAGCTTTTATCAATTGTGTTCTAGACTTCAGGATTTATACAAGCGGGCATTTGAATGGTAGGCATGTGGATGGCACTGGGTATCTCTTAGTGTAAGACACTTCTGCAGAGATGGTTGCTGTTCTTTGGTGCTGACTTTCCTTGTCCCCCAGTTCTGGTCTCTAATCCTGACAATATCACTGAGAGGTTAGACAGTGTGGGACCGAAGATCAAGATCCAGCTCATAGACCTGCCTGAGTGCTCGGCTCTCCCGTGAGTTTGTGGGCTTCCTGGGAAGAAGGGCTCTCAAAAGACTGCAGTGACAGCCTTGGCCCACTTAACATTTGTGCCTTGTGCTGAGCTGGGTGGGGTGTTCTTGTGTTTCTTGCTGACAGTTGCCTTGTGACTGAGCATCTCAGCATATATTTTATTACCAACTAACCCACTAACCATGTGACATCCAGTAAGTCACTTTTCTGTGGGCTTCAGCTTCTTCATCTATAAAAGAAAAAGAGAAATTTGGAAGAAATTAGCTTTACTGGTCTCATCCAGTCCTAAGACTAACAAGGTATTTATTTATTTAATATATTTATTTTATATATACTTATTATACATTTAATATATTTAGCATATAATGTAATATAATACAATACATAGATTTAATATAAAAGGATTTATTTATTTATATATTTTGGTGTTTTGTTTTGTTTTGTTTTGTTTTTGAGATAGGGTCTTGCTCTGTCACCCAGGCTGGAGTGCAGTTACATAATCATAGTTCACTGCAGTCTTGAACTCAAATAATCCTTCCACCTCAGCCTCTTGAGTAGCTGGGACTACAGGCGCACACCACCAAGCCTGGCTAGGTATTTATATTTACAACTTGCTTTAAAATACAATATTTCGTGGAATCCCCATAATTCCTTATTTACGTATGAGGAGATTGAGTCTTAGAGAAGATAAACAACTCGTTATTGTTGTTGTTTTGAGATGGAATCTTGCTTAGTTGCCCATGCTGGAGTGCAGTGGTGTGATCTCAGCTCACTGCAACCTCCACCTCCTGGGTTCAAGTGATTCTCCTGCCTCAGCCTCCTGAGTAGCTGGGATTACAAGTGCATAACACCACAGCAGGCTAATTTTTGTATTTTTAGTAGAGATGGAGTTTCACCATGTTGGCCAGGCTGGTCTCAAACTCCTGACCTTAAGTGATCTGCCCACCTCGGCCTCCCAAAGTGCTGGGATTACAGGTGTGAGCCACTGCACCTGGCCTAATAACTTGTTTTAAAACATCCACCTAGATGGGACTGTAAACTAGTTCAACCATTGTGGAAGTCAGTGTGGCGATTCCTCAGGGATCTAGAACTAGAAATACCATTTGACCCAGCCATCCCATTACTGGGTATATACCCAAAGGACTATAAATCATGCTGCTATAAAGACACATGCACACGTATGTTTATTGCGGCACTATTCACAATAGCAAAGAGTTGGAACCAACCCAAATGTCCAACAACGATAGACTGGATTAAGAAAATGTGGCACATATACACCATGGAATACTATGCAGCCATAAAAAATGATGAGTTCGTGTCCTCTGTAGGGACATGGATGAAACTGGAAAACATCATTCTCAGTAAACTATCACAAGGACAAAAAACCAAACACCGCATGTTCTCACTCATAGGTGGGAATTGAACAATGAGAACTCATGGACACAGGAAGGGGAACATCACACTCCGGGGACTGTTGTGGGGTGGGGGGAGGGGGGAGGGACAGCATTAGGAGATACACCTGATGCTAAATGACGAGTTAATGGGTGCAGGAAATCAACATGGCACATGGATACATATGTAACAAACCTGCACATTGTGCACATGTACCCTAAAACCCTAAAGTATAATAAAAAAAAAAATAATAATAAAACATCCACCTAGAAAATGGCCAAACCAGGTCTCAAACACAGTCAGGCTCCTCATTTTCTTAATCACTAACCCATAATGTCTCCAGGGGCCTGGACCAGGAGGAATTCTAACTTCACCCACACCCTTGAGAGAGAAAGTGCAGCTTTCCGGCTTCCTTAAACCCCCTTCCTCACTTCTGCCTTCTCAGAATCTGGACTGCTTTCAACCTCTTTGAGTTCTTTCTGACTTCTCCGTGTTCTCTCTCAGCCTTCTCTATCTCTCTTTTTCTCCTTCTCCTATGCCTCCCTCTCTTGGCCTTCTCTCTCCCCTGCCCTCCCTGTCCCCAGCTGAGTGCCAGCCTCTCCTGGTAAACATCGCTGGCTTCTGCCGTTATAAAGATGTTGCCACACACTCCTGAGTGAATCTGTGGGTCAATGAGGGTGGGGAGATGGTGTCCAGGTGTGGCCTAATGACCAGGTTGGTGGTTTCCAAGCACCGGTGAAGGATGGCCTGTACTGGAGTCACCAGTGGTGGGAGAGGGGTATGATTTATAATGCAGATTCCTGGGATCCAGCCCATTAGGGTCGGGGTGAAACTTGGTAATCTGTGTTTTTAAAAAGTTCCCCAAGATGACTCTGATGTGTAGCAATGTCCCCACTTCACTGTTGGGACTTATGCCCCCTAGAGACTATCCCTGAGGGGTAAGCCAGAGAGCAACCAAGTATCCACAGGCTTACCTGCAGGGTTGTCTCAGGTAGAGGCCATGTGTGAAGGTTGTGGAACATCAGTTGGTAAGTTTGACCACTTGCTCCTTCCCCATCCTAGGTGTCAGTGGTACATCTGGCTCAATAGCAACAACTCCCTGCTCCTGCTACCTTTGGACACGCAGAGTGACGTTAAGTCTTCATAGGGAGAAGGTGGTGAGTAGAAACATGTTGAAAAAGGCTTCTTAGGGACACAGATATGAAAAAAAAGTGTTAGAAAACACTGGTTTATGCAAAAGGGTCTGTGTCTCTGGCTGAGAAGTTATAATTACACCAAGTGTTCCACATCTTTTCATTTTGCATCTCTGTGCCCAAAGACAAAGGAGTCAAGGTTTGAACTCTCTTATCATAGTCTCTTCATCTTGTTAAGTAAGAATGATCACATATGCTCTGATTCTGCAGTTGGAGTGAGCTCTCTTCTTTAATTGCATAGCTCTGGTCATTTTTTCCACTCATTTGGCACTTAGCACTTAGCAAACAGTGACCTGGCATTGTTTGTATGTATCTGTTCTGTCTTCATAACTAGATTATAAAGCCTTTTACGGTAGAGACTACATGATCATTTGATAGTTTATGTACTTATTCATCCATAAAACATTTATTCAGCACCTCCAGGCATGGGGCTAGATACTAAAGAGGCAAAGATGACGAGACATAGTCTCTGACTTTACAGACATCTCCGTAAATAAACAGTTATGAAATGGTGTAACCAGCGCAATGATACAGATATGTACAAGTTGCATAGAGAAGTATTCTCCCCAGCTGGGAGGACGCAGTGCTTAAGCTGAAACTTGAAGGAAAAAGGAAGAAGAGGAGTTCTCCAGATAGAGATGGCGTAGGGGCCAGAAAGATGATTCCAGGTTGAACTAGAAGCTTCTGATAAGCCTGGGGCAATGGCACATGTGGGAAGGGACTGGAAATGAGACCAGGCCAAAGCATAAGGATCCTTGAAGCTTATTCTAAAGGCATGGATTTTATCTACAAGGCTGTGAGATTCCACTGGATAACTTAAATTAGTCAATATTATAATTAGCTCTCAATTCCCAAAGCTCATCTATCTGTTATTTGGAAAGGAACAGATGAGTACTGGAACTTGATTAGACATGTTTCAATAACTCAGAGTTGGTGATACCTGAACAAGGGCAGTGGGTGGGGATGGAGTGGAAAGAACTGCCTGGAAAGTTTACTTGTTGCAAACTTAAAGTACTTACTTATTTATTTAATTATTTATTCTGTTTTCTGTTGCTATAATAGAGTATCACAGGCTGGGTAATTTATAAAGAAGAAAAGCTTATTTGACTCACAGCTCTGGAGGCTGGGAAGTCCAAGAGCACGGCACCAATATCTGGTGAGTGAGTGGCATCGCAGAAGGCATCACATGGCAAGTGAGTGCATGAGAGAGAGAGAGAGGAAATTGGGCAGACAGAGGAAATTGGACAGAACTCATTCTGTTTATGAGGGACTCACTAAGTATCCATTCCTGTGATAATGGAATTAATCCATTCTTGAGAGCAGAGCCCTCATTACCTAATTACCTCTTAAAGGTCCCACCTCTTAATACTGTCACTGTGGCAATATTACATTCCAACGTGAGTTTTGGAGTGGGTATTCAAATCACAGCAAAACTGCCTTTGAAAAAATTATAACAGGCCAGGCGCGGTGGCTCACGCTTGTAATCCTAGCACTTTGGGAGGCCGAGGCGGGTGGATCACGAGGTCAGGAGATCGAGACCATGGTGAAACCCCGTCTCTACTAAAAATACAAAAACTTAGCCGGGCGTGGTGGCGGGCGCCTGTAGCCCCAGCTACTCGGAGAGGCTGAGGCAGGAGAATGGCGTGAACCCGGGAGGCGGAGCTTGCAGTGAGCCGAGACTGCGCCACTGCACTCCAGCCTGGGCGACAGAGTGAGACTCCATCTCAAAAAAAAAAAAAAGAAAAAATTATAACAGTGAGAGAAATCTAACCTAACTGACTCCATCTTGCATCTAGACTCACAGGCTGACTGTCCTTGCTCATTTCTGAGCATAGGCCAAGCTAACCGTGGGAGGAATTTAGTTTATAGTTTAACTTTGAAGCAAGAAAGATAATAGTCCCTCCCTAAAACTGACTCCCTCCTTGTTTGGAGACTGAAACTACCTTTGTTTTTCTTGTTTTTTTGTTTTTTGAGACAGAGTCTCACTCTGTAGCCCAGGCTAGACTGCGGTGGTGCAATCTCTGCTCACTGCAACCTCCACCTCCTGGGTTCAGGTGATTCTCCTGCCTCAGCCTCCTGAGTAGCTGGGATTACAAGCACGCACCACCATGCTCAGCTAATTTTTGTATTTTTAATAGAGACAGGGTTTCACCATGTTGGCCGGGCTTGTCTTGGAGTCTGGATCTTAAGTGATCCACCCACCACGGCCTCCCAAAGTGTTGAGATTACAGGCGTGAGCCACCATGCCCAGCCTGAAACTACCTTTGTAAGACTAATGAAAGGCCACAAGATTAGGTGATCATGGCTCTCTGCAGCCTTGACCTCCTGGGCTAAAGGGATCTTCCTGCCTCAGCCTCCAGAATAGCTGAGGCTACAGGTGCACACCACTGCACCCAGCTAATTTTAAAAGAATTTTTTTGTTTTTTTTATTGGTAGAAATGAGGTCTCACCATGTTGCCCAGGCTGGTCTTGAACTCTGGGGCTCAAGCAATCCTCCCATCTCAGCCTCCCAAAATGCTGGAATTACAGGCATGAGTCACTGTGTCTAGCCAAATTTCTGGTGTTTATAAGCCACAAGTTTATGGTATTTTGTTATAGCAGCCTGAACAGACTAGTACAGGAGTAAGGTAAGGAAGGTAGTGATGGGGTCGAGGGTTAGTGGGAGGAGAGGAAAAAGGGGGACCTCTAGCATAGTCTCTGAGAATGGCAGATGCCCAAGGATTATGCTGGAGAATATGCTTATTTCATTGTTTGTCAACGGTTAGCTGATTACCAATGAACCAGAGCAGAAGACCAGACGGAAACCATGACACCCACCCAACCATAGGTTTGGGCCTCCTCCAAAACCATTTCCTTTCTGTATGTGGATTCAGTGGGCTGGATAGAGAATATAAGTAAGCCTCAGGAGGCCCCCTCCACACTCTAGCACCTGAGGTGGCCCTGAGTGAATGGTCATTCCTGAGCCTTTTGCTTCTGCCTTTGATCAGACCTAGTTTCAGTTCAATGGGAGGCTTCGAGGGTCATCTGTACCCAGGGCTGTCTTTCTTCTTCTATGGACTTTATCATGCACAACTTGTCTCCAGAGCCTTGATATGCAATGCCCCTGTCCAGTATCCACCACGCCATCCCTGGAGCAAAGGAAGATGGGTGAGGCTATGGCAAATATACTACATTGGGTTGCTGAAGATATTGAGTGCCTGCATTTTAGTAGCCCAAGAGTTGCACAGCATTCCTAGACAGTTTGTACTTATCAGCAAGATGTATCATCAGAGAAACTTTATGTTCCACAAACAGTGGCAGCATCTCACTCTCTATATGACTTTCTTGCTGAGTGGGTGTGTAGACCTGGTGAGCCAGAACCTGCTGCCCAAGAGATGTGCTGCTCTGGAGCAAGGTGCCCAAGCTCTGGGCATGTTCATATTTCTGCCCCTGATGGTGTCTCACCTGCAGGACACAGAAGGAGTGGAGCTTCAGTCTCACGTGCTGCTCACCCAGGCCATGTTCCTGCTGACTCTGGTGGTGACCGCAGAGCTGTGGGCTCCCAACATGCCACTGATCTGGATCATGAAGGCCTTTTTGTATATGATCACAGGCTCTTGGTTGATGCACATAGGCTTTATGCTGTTCAAACCAATCTCTGGCTATCAATGGATGGATGATGACAGAAATGACATTATGTTTGTCACCACCTTCTTCTGCTGGCATGTGATCTTCAGTGCCATTTTGATGATCTGGATCTATGGCTTCTCCTTTTGGTGGTATTGCGACATTTTTGTTAAGGCCTGAACCTGGATGTGCCACAATTGGTTCTCTATTGCCTGCATACTCCAGGACATCTGGATGAGAAGTTGTGGGAGGTGGAGCTGCCAGAGAGGATAATCCTGCATCCTTCTTTCAGAGGTGTCTCATGCTGAGGCATCAGACTTCTCAGGGACAGGCATACCCTCCTTCCCCTTCTGGTTTCTCTCAGTCTCATTTCCTGAGCAGTGTGCAGAGGACAGGAGAATGAAACAAGACATGCAACTATGGCCCTCACTCTTAGCTCCCCAAGTATTTCCCTCTCCTTCCCTCTCTCCTCAATTCCAGCAATAGTAATCTGTGTGCCCTGCATGTCTCTGCATCCCTCATTCTCCTTCCATGAGGATATTAAAATAAATTCATGATATCCTGGCTTTGGGCCTTTTTATAAATATCCTTCACCCAGCACATAGAATTCCTACCGCTAGTCATATTTAGTACATAATAATCTACCCATTACAATAACCACCTACTCATTCTTTCTTGTTCTGGACCTCTTCAATGCTCATATTGAAGAGACTGTTTTTGACTCTACAGATCTCCTAGAATGTTCTTGAGGTCTTTCCTTTGATTACTTTGTGATTTATCAAATGAAACATGGGACTTTTGAAGGTAACTTCTTCTGCAGGATTTTTTGTTTGTTTGTTTGTTTGTTTTAGACAGGGTCTCACTCAATTGCCCAGTTGGAGTGCAGTGATGCAATCACCACTCACTGCAGCCTCAATCTCCTGGGCTCAAGCAATCGTCCCATCTCAGCCTCCCAAACGGGTCTGCAGGTGCAAGCCATCATGCCATGCCCAGCTAATTTTTTATTTTTGTAGAGATGAGTTTTCCCTATGTTGCCCTGGCTGGTCTCAAACTCCTGGGCTCAAGTGATCTACCTGCCTCTGCCTCCCAAAATGCTGGGATTACAGATGTGAGCCACCATGCCCAGCCCTCTGCAGGGTTTAATAGAACAAAGCAACACCCTGCATGTAGTGAGAGCTCAGAGGCTTGTCTGCTTCCAGACTTTCTTCAGCCCTGTCTCCCCAAGTGTAGAGTCTAGAAAATTCTTCTTCCAGGCCTTTCAGCTCACTGCTCTGTACATATCTTATTGATTTCCAAGCAGTAAACTCATCTGGAACCACTCCTTTGTGGTTCTCATGTATAATAAAGTTCAATGGCTTATTTATGCTCTCTGTATTTTTCTTTTTAATCCTCACAAATGTCTTATCAGGGAGGTTTAGAGGTGAGTAATCTAAAACTCAAAAGGGTTAAGAAAGTGGCTTAAGGTAGCTAGATATTTAGCTATGTCACATAATGCTATAGCTGGGTGTCAAGGAGGGTAGAACGCCAAGTAGAGTCAAATTACTGGGGACTTGCAAAGAGTGCCCCTTCATGCCTCCCATTCTGCTGCTCCCCTGCTTTTTTTTTTTTTTTTGAGACACAGTCTCGCTCTGTTGCCAGGCTGTAGTGCACTGGCGTGGTCTCGGATCACTGCAACCTCTGCCTCCTGGATTCAAGCGATTCTCCTGCCTCAGCCTCCCAAGTAGTGGGGATTACAGATACATGCCACCACACCCGGCTGATTTTTGTATTTTTAGTAGAGATGGGGTTTCACCATGTTGGTCATGCTGGTCTTGAACTCCTGACCTCATGATCCACCTGCCTTGGCCTCCTAAAGTGCTGGGATTACAGGCGTGAACCACCGCGCCCGGCCACTCCCCTGCTTTCTTCAGGACATGAAGAATCTGTCAAGCTTTCCTCACTCCTGACAAGACTAAAGCATCCAGTTAGGATAGAGGAGGGCGGGATGAGAGACTCTAGAGGGTTATCATCTTTCTTGTTTCCTTTTTTTTTCTAGTTCCTAGAGCAAATGCATCCTTTGGTTCTGGCTCTACTCTTCCTTTTTAATTTTCTCAGTCAAAAGCGAAAGTGCAGCAGGAATGAGTTGTTTGGTTGCCAGGGACCTTCACCCCCTGGTTTTGGGGGTTGGTGGGCATTCTGAGTTATTGTGGGGTTGGAGGGTGCTTCCCAATGTCATTGAGAGGTGGGGGCTCAGCCACGTCTCAGAATATGGGATGGCATGCGTGTGCTGGATGTTCGGCATGTGACCAGCAGGCAGCTGCCACAGAAAGCTGACACCTGCATTGTTGGAATGATCAGGCAACAATGCTGCTCCCCACTAGAGATAAACAGGGGTCCCTTGCGTGGAAGTAAAATATACCTAGGTGCAGTTCAGATTCCGTGCTTCTCTCTGGTCCTGGAGACCAGTGGAGCTCTGCAGCACCCCCTGTAGGTTCTGCCCTTTTCCTGGTTGTCACCTCTGGCACCCAACCCCTTGTTTCTCCCCAACAATGTTGGATATATTTGCCTTGGCCAAGCCTTGCAGCTCCTCCTTCCTCTAGCTTTGTTGAACCTCCTCTAGTACCCTTGAAGTTGAGGGGGCAGGGAATCTGCTCCCCTGTACAAGCTTTCCCATTGATATGGTAAAGTTGTTTTCTACTTCACTCAGGCCTCCTCCTGATTTTTTTTTTTTTTTTTTTTTTTTTTTTGAGACAGGGTTTTGCTCTATCACCCAGGCTGAAATGCAGTGGCACCATCTCAGCTCACTGTAGCTTCCACCTCCCTGGCTCAAGCAGTTCTCCCGCCTTAGCTTCCCCACAACCCACCCCCTAGAGCTGAGATTACAGGTTGCACCACCACACCCAGCTAATTTTTTTTGTTGTTTGATTTTTGTAAAGACTGGGTCTTGTCATGTTGCCCAAGCTGGTCTCAAACTCCTGGGCTCAAGTGATCTTCCAGCCTTGGCCTCCCAAAGTGCTGTGAGCCACCATCCCTGGAGACACCTCCCCTTTTTGATATTAAGAGCATATTTTAGATTTTTTTTAACCTAAAATTGACTTTTTGTTTTTTGCTATGATAATCTCACCTCATCTTGATGCAAGATCTTTGACTAATAGAGGAAAAGTCATCTGCAAGGGTTGGGAAGCAAAACCCAAGTATTAGTATTTCAAGATATTATTTCTCCACAAAGATGAAAGTTGAAGAAATACCAAAATCACGTGTTAACCCTTAGACCCGTTTCATTTTGAGTACTTTTGAAGCCTTGTTAAATACTAATTTTCACTTGCGTCCATGTGAAGAGACCACCAAACAGGCTTTGTGTGAGCAGCAAGGCTGTTTATTTCACCCGGGTGCAGGCGGGCTGAGTCCAAAAAGAGAGTCAGTGAAGGGAGATAGGGGGTGGGGCCGTTTTATAAGATTTGGGTAGGTAAAGGAAAATTACAGTCAAAGGGGGGTGTTCTCTGGCGGGCAGGGGTGGGGGTCACAAGGTGCTCAGTGGGGGAGCTTTTGAGCCAGGATGAGCCAGGAAAAGGAATTTCACAAGGTAATGTCATCAGTTAAGGCAGGAACAGGCCATTTTCACTTCTTTTGTGGCGGAATGTCATCAGTTAAGGCAGGAACCGGCCATCTGGATGTGTACGTGCAGTTCACAGGGATATGATGGCTTAGCTTGGGCTCAAAGGCCTGACACTAATAAATTCATCTCTTGTAGTAAATGATTGCCTCCAAATATTATATCTCACAACATGTATCTTCCAGGTAAAATAATATTAGCAGGCGCCTACAAAGCTACAAAGAATTATAGTTAAGGCCACATACGATGGTGGAATAGGCAGACTTACTGTTTTGTAAGTCCCTCTCCTGGCCCTGGCAGTAAGGACATGGATATCCTGTCCTAGACTCAGCAATCAGATCCTCCACCCAGAACTTTTATGTATATATATATTTATATTTATAAATTTATATTTAATTATGTATTAAAACAGACTTACTATTTGGTTGATAAGGGCCTTTCTGTACTTCTCATGTCACAGCAGGTGTGAGCACTCTGATAGTGATCCTAATTACTTTGGAAAGTAAAACGAACTGAAGATTATGTTTGGGGAAAAACAAAAACAAAACCTTCAACTTACAGAGTGGAGTTTTGAAAAGAAAAGTGTAATGTTCAACACTGTGCACCAGAGGGCACCATATTTACATGAGCCTGGAAAGGGCACTTGCTCCCCATTTCGTATTGAATGACCCATTTAAACGAAGTGACAGAGGGATAGAGAGAAGAGCAGGAAAAGTATATAAGCAAGTATTGTCCAAGCGCCCAGTAAACATCATGTAGTTCTTCTTCCTGTTAAACTTAGATGCATATGACTAAGCACAGAATCCAGTTAACATAGAGATATGTGTATCTCAAAAAACTTTTGGTCACTCACTCTCTGACCTTCTTTTTTATTTAGAGTAAAAATTTATTGTGTGAGTCTTGGAGGGACTATCTCCCACTATGGATGCCAGAGGGGACCAAACCGTCCCTCTTCTGGCCCTGGCAGTAAGGACATGGAAATCCTGCCCTACACTCAGCAATCAGATACTCCACCCAGAACTTTTATGTATATATATTTATATTTATAAATTTATATTTAATTATGTATAGTGCATATTTAATTTTAAAATTACATATATGATATATACATTCACTTTTAAAATTTAAATATGATATAGACATTTAATTTTTAAAATTAAATATATGATATAGACATTTAATTTTTAAAATTAAATATATGATATAGACATTTAATTTTTAAAATTAAATATAAATTAAATATATGATATATACATTTAATTTTTTTTTTTTTTGCAGAATATTATTACTTTTATTCTTATTGTGGGAAAGAAGGAAAGGAAGAAAGAAATAAGTGAAATTTTTAAAACAAATTTTTTTTTTTTTTTTTTAATTATACTTTAGGGTTTTAGGGTACATGTGCACAATGTGCAGGTTTGTTACATATGTATCCATGTGCCATGTTGATTTCCTGCACCCATTAACTCGTCATTTAGCATTAGGTGCATCTCCCAATGCTGTCCCTCCCCCCTCCCCCCACCCCACAACAGTCCCCAGAGCGTGATGTTCCCCTTCCTGTGTCCATGAGTTCTCATTGTTCAATTCCCACCTATGAGTGAGAACATGCGGTGTTTGGTTTTTTGACCTTGCGATAGTTTACTGAGAATGACGTTTTCCAGTTTCATCCATGTCCCTACAAAGGACACAAACTCATCATTTTTTATGGCTGCATAGTATTCCATGGTGTATATGTGCCACATTTTCTTAATCCAGTCTATCGTTGTTGGACATTGGGGTTGGTTCCAACTCTTTGCTATTGTGAATAGTGCCGCAATAAACATACGTGTGCATGTGTCTTTATAGCAGCATGATTTATAGTCCTTTGGGTATATACCCAGTAATGGGATGGCTGGGTCAAATGGTATTTCTAGTTCTAGATCCCTGAGGAATCGCCACACTGACTTCCACAATGGTTGAACTAGTTTACAGTCCCACCAACAGTGTAAAAGTGTTCCTATTTCTCCACATCCTCTCCAGCACCTGTTGTTTCCTGATTTTTTAATGATGGCCATTCTAACTGGTGTGAGATGGTATCTCACTGTGGTTTTGATTTGCATTTCTCTGATGGCCAGTGATGAGGAGCATTTCTTCATGTGTTTTTTGGCTGCATAAATGTCTTCTTTTGAGAAGTGTCTGTTCATGTCCTCTGCCCACTTTTTGATGGGGTTGTTTGTTTTTTTCTTGTAAATTTGTTTGAGTTCATTGTAGATTCTGGATATTAGCCCTTTGTCAGATGAGTAGGTTGCAAAAATTTTCTCCCATTGTGTAGGTTGCCTGTTCACTCTGATGATAGTTTCTTTTGCTATGCAGAAGCTCTTTAGTTTAATGAGATCCCATTTGTCGATTTTGGCTTTTGTTGCCATTGCTTTTGGTGTTTTAGACATGAAGTCCTTGCCCACGCCTATGTCCTGAATGGTATTGCCTAGGTTTTCTTGTAGGATTTTAATGGTTTTAGGTCTAACATATAAGTCTTTAATCCATCTTGAATTAATTTTTGTATAAGGTGTAAGGAAGGGATCCAGTTGCAGCTTTCTACATATGGCTAGCCAGTTTTCCCAGCACCATTTATTAAATAGGGAATCCTTTCCCCATTTCTTGTTTTTGTCAGGTTTGTCAAAGATCAGATAGTTGTAGCTATGCGGCATCATTTCTGAGGGCTCTGTTCTGTTCCATTGATCTATGTCTCTGTTGTGGTACCAGTACCATGCTGTTTTGGTTACTGTAGCCTTGTAGTATAGTTTAAAGTCAGGTAGCGTGATGCCTCCAGCTTTGTTCTTTTGGCTTAGGATTGACTTGGCGATGCGGGCTCTTTTTTGGTTCCATATGAACTTTAAAGTAGTTTTTTCCAATTCTGTGAAGAAAGTCATTGGTAGCTTGATGGGGATGGCATTGAATCTATAAATTACCTTGGGCAGTATGGCCATTTTCACGATACTGATTCTTCCAACCCATGAGCATGGAATGTTCTTCCATTTGTTTGTATCCTCTTTTATTTCATTGAGCAGTGGTTTGTAGTTCTCCTTGAAAAGGTCCTTCACATCCCTTGTAAGTTGGATTCCTATGTATTTTATTCTCTTTGAAGCAATTGTGAATGGGAGTTCACTCATGATTTGGCTCTCTGTTTGTCTGTGATTGGTGTACAAGAATGCTTGTGATTTTTGTACATTAATTTTGTATCCTGAGACTTTGCTGAAGTTGCTAATCAGCTTAAGGAGATTTTGGGCTGAGACAATGGGGTTTTCTAGATATACAATCATGTCATCTGCAAACAGGGACAATTTGACTTCCTCTTTTCCTAATTGAATACCCTTTATTTCCTTCTCCTGCCTGATTGCTCTGGCCAGAACTTCCAGCACTATGTTGAATAGGAGCGGTGAGAGAGGGCATCCCTGTCTTGTGCCAGTTTTCAGAGGGAATGCTTCCAGTTTTTGCCCATTCAGTATGATATTGGCTGTGGGTTTGTTGTAGATAGCTCTTATTATTTTGAGATACGTCCCATCAATACCTAATTTATTGAGAGTTTTTAGCATGAAGGGTTGTTGAATTTTGTCAAAGGCCTTTTCTGCATCTATTGAGATAATCATGTGGTTTTTGTCTTTGGTTCTGTTTATATGCTGGATTACATTTATTGATTTGCGTATGTTGAACCAGCCTTGCATCCCAGGGATGAAGCCCACTTGATCATGGTGGATAAGCTTTTTGATGTGCTGCTAGATTCGGTTTGCCAGTATTTTATTGAGGATTTTTGCATCAATGTTCATCAAGGATATTGGTCTGAAATTCTCTTTTTTGGTTATGTCTCTGCCAGGTTTTGGTATCAGGATGATGCTGGCTTCGTAAAATGTGTTAGGGAGGATTCCCTCTTTTTCTATCGATTGGAATAGTTTCAGAAGGAATGGTACCAGTTCCTCCTTGTACCTCTGGTAGAATTCAGCTGTGAATCCATCAGGTCCTGGACTCTTTTTGGTTGGTAAGCTATTGATTATTGCCACAATTTCAGAGCCTGTTATTGGTCTATTCAGAGATTCAACTTCTTCC
The DNA here is from genome assembly GCF_028878055.3 of Symphalangus syndactylus. Classification (NCBI taxonomy): domain Eukaryota; kingdom Metazoa; phylum Chordata; class Mammalia; order Primates; family Hylobatidae; genus Symphalangus; species Symphalangus syndactylus. The sequence goes on along the minus strand of NC_072434.2, from coordinate 40,289,843 downwards.
TGGTTTAGTCTTGGGAGGGTGTATTTGTCGAGGAATTTATCCATTTCTTCCAGATTTTCTAGTTTATTTGCATAGAGGTGTTTGTAGTATTCTCTGATGGTAGATTGTATTTCTGTGGGATCGGTGGTGATATCCCCTTTTTCGTTTTTTATTGCATCTATTTGATTCTTCTCTCTTTTCTTCTTTATTAGTCTTGCTAGCGGTCCATCAATTTTGTTGATCTTTTCAAAAAACCAGCTCCTGGATTCATTAATTTTTTGAAGGGTTTTTTGTGTCTCTATTTCCTTCAGTTCTGCTCTGATTTTAGTTATTTCTAGCCTTCTGCTAGCTTTTGAATGTGTTTGCTCTTGCTTTTCTAGTTCTTTTAATTGTGATGTTAGGGTGTCAATTTTGGATCTTTCCTGCTTTCTCTTGTGGGCATTTAGTGCTATAAATTTCCCTCTACACACTGCTTTGAACGTGTCCCAGAGATTCTGGTATGTTGTGTCTTTGTTCTCGTTGGTTTCAAAGAACATCTTTATTTCTGCCTTCATTTCATTATGTACCCAATAGTCATTCAGGAGCAGGTTGTTCAGTTTCCATGTAGTTGAGCGGTTTTGACTGAGTTTCTTAATCCTGAGTTCTAGTTTGATTGCACTGTGGTCTGAGAGACAGTTTGTTATAATCTCTGTCCTTTTACATTTGCTGAGAAGAGCTTTACTTCCAACTATGTGGTCAATTTTGGAATAGGTGTGGTGTGGTGCTGAAAAAAATGTATATTCTGTTGATTTGGGGTGGAGAGTTCTGTAGATGTCTATTAGGTCCACTTTATGTAGAGCTGAGTTCAATTCCTGGATATCCTTGTTAACTTTCTGTCTCGTTGATCTGTCTAATGCTGACAGTGGGGTGTTAAAATCTCCCATTATTATTGTGTGGGAGTTTAAGTCCCTTTGTAGGTCACTGAGGACTTGCTTTATGAATCTGGGTGCTCCTGTGTTGGGTGCATATATATTTAGAATAGTTAGCTCTTCTTGTTGAATTGATCCCTTTACCATTATGTAATGGCCTTCTTTGTCTCTTTTGATCTTTGTTGGTTTAAAGTCTATTTTATCAGAGACTAGGATTGCAACCCCTGCCTTTTTTTGTTTTCCAGTTGCTTGATAGATCTTCCTCCATCCCTTTATTTTGAGTCTATGTGTGTCTCTGCACGTGAGATGGGTTTCCTGAGTACAGCACACTGATGGGTCCTGACTCCTTATCCAGTTTGCCAGTCTGTGTCTTTTGATTGGAGCATTTAGCCCATTTACATTTAATGTGAATATTGTTATGTGCGAATCTGATCCTGTCATTATGATGTTAGTTGGTTATTTTGCTCGTTAGTTGCTATAGTTTCTTCCTAGCCTCGATGGTCTTTACAATTTGGCATGTTTTGGCAGGGGCTGGTACCGGTTGTTCCTTTCCATGTTTAGTGCTTCCTTCAGGAGCTCTTTTAGGGCAGGCCTGGTGGTGACAAAATCACTCAGTGTTTGCTTGTCTGTAAAGTATTTTATTTCTCCTTCACTTATGAAGCTTAGTTTGGCGGGATAGGAAATTCTGGGTTGAAAATTCTTTTCTTTAAGAATGTTGAATATCGGCCCCCACTCTCTTCTGGCTTGTAGAGTTTCTGCCGAGAGATCAGCTGTTAGTCTGATGGGCTTCCCTTTGTGGGTAACCCGACCTTTCTCTCTGGCTGCCCTTAACATTTTTTCCTTCATTTCAACTTTGGTGAATCTGACAATTATGTGTCTTGGAGTTGCCCTTCTCGAGGAGTATCTTTGTGGTGTTCTCTGTATTTCCTGAATCTGAATGCTGGCCTGCCTTGCTAGATTGGGGAAGTTCTCCTGGATAATATCTTGCGGAGTGTTTTCCAACTTGGTTCCATTCTCCGCATCATTTTCAGGTACACCAATCAGACGTAGGTTTGGTCTTTTCACATAGTCCCAAATTTCTTGGAGGCTTTGTTCATTTCTTTTTATTCTTTTTTCTCTAAACTTCCCTTCTCTCTTCATTTCATTCATTTCATCTTCTATCAGCGATACCCTTTCTTCCAGTTGATCGCATCTGCTACTGAGGCTTCTGCATTCTTCGCGTAGTTCTCGAAACTTGGCTTTCAGCTCCATCATCTCCTTTAAGCCCTTCTCTCCATTGGTTATTCTAGTTATCCATTCTTCTAATTTTTTTTCAAATTTTTTAACTTCTTTGCTATTGTTTTGAATTTCCTCTCGTAGCTCAGAGTAGTTTGATTGTCTGAAGCCTTCTTCTCTCAACTCATCAAAGTCATCCTCCATCCAGCTTTGTTCCATTGCTGGTGAGGAACTGCGTTCCTTTGGAGGAGGAGAGGTGCTCTGTTTTTTAGAGTTTCCAGTTTTTTTGGTCTGTTTTTTCCCCATCTTTGTGGTTTTGTCTACTTTTTGTCTTCGATGATGGTGATGTACAGATGGGTTTTTGGTGTGGATGTCCTTTCTGTTTGTTAATTTTCCTTCTACCAGACAAGACCCTCAGCTGCAGGTCTGTTGGAGTTTACTAGCGGTCCACTCCAGACCCTGTTTGGCTGGGTGTCAGCACCGGTGGCTGCAGAACAGCGGATTTTCGTGAGACCACAAATTCAGCTGTCTGATAGTTCCTCTGAAAGTTTTGTCTCAGAGGAGTACCCGGTTGAATGAGGTGTCAGTCTGTCCCTACTGGGGGGATGCCTCCCAGTTAGGCTGCTCAGGGGTGAGGGACCCACTTTAGGAGGCAGTCTGTCCGTTCTCAGATCTCCAGCTGCGTGCTGGGAGAACCACTGCTCTCTTCAAAGCTGTCAGTCAGACAGGGACATTTAAGGCTGTGGAGGTTTCGCTGAGTTTTTGGTTGTCTGTGCCCTGCCCCCAGAGGTGGAGCCTACAGAGGCAGGCAGGCCTCCTTGAGCTGTGGTGGGCTCCACCCAGTTCGAGCTTCCTGGCTGCTTTGTTTACCTAAGCAAGCCTGGGCAATGGCGGGCGCCCCTCCCCCAGCCTCGTTGCCACCTTGCAGCATGATCTCAGACTGCTGTGCTAGCAATCAGCAAGACTCTGTGGGCATAGGACCCTCCGAGCCAGGTGCGGGACACAATCTCCTAGTGTGTCGTTTTCCAGGCCCGTTGGAAAAGCACAGTATTAGGACGGGACTGACCCGATATTCCAGGTGCCATCTGTTTCCCCTTTCTTTGACTAGGAAAGGGAACTCCCTGACCCCTTGCGCTTCCCGAGTGAGGCAATGCCTCGCCCTGCTTCGGCTCGCGCACAGTGCGCTTCACCGACTGTCCTGAACCCACTGTTAGGCACTCCCTTGTGAGATGAAACCGGTACCTCAAGCAGAAATGCAGAAATCACCCGTCTTCTGTGTCGCTGGGGCTGGGAGCTGGAGACCGGAGCTGTTCCTATTCGGCCATCTTGGCTCCACCTATACATTTAATTTTTAAAATTAAATATATAATATATACATTTAATTTTTAAAATTAAATATATAATATATACATTTAATTTTTAAAATTAAATATATAATATATACATTTAATTTTTAAAATTAAATATATAATATATACATTTAATTTTTAAAATTAAATATATAATATATACATTTAATTTTTAAAATTAAATATATAATATATAATTAAATATAGAATACAAACACATTTAATTTTAAAAATCATTTTTTAATGGGGGGGGTCTTACTATGTTGCCCAGGCTGGTCTCAAACTCCTGGACTCAAGCGATCCACCTGCTGCAGCCTCCCAAAATGCCGGGATTACAGGCGTGAGTTACCGTGACCAGCCCAAAACTTTTCATCTTGAAGGAAGACTCAGAAGCTCAGGAGCAATGAGAGGTTATGCATGGCAGTGCCTATGACAACAAACACTCAATAGTGGTGGTGCTGGCAGTAGTGGCACAATGGGGACAACCACAAATGCTGAAAAAGATGTGTTGTAGTTAAAATTGGTTCTTATTTCTACTGGAGGTCGTGTTAACCATCAAAAACAAAATAAGTGTAGTTATCTTAATAGGCAGTTGAGCCCGTGTGGATATCTGAATGATCTAACCCACAGATTCTTTGTAGTGGTTATTGATCATGGAGTCCTTAAAAAATGTGTGTTCAGGCTGGGCGCGGTGGCTCACGCTTGTAATCCCAGTACTTTGGGAGGCCGAGGCGGGCGGATCACGAGGTCAGGAGATCAAGACCACTGTGAAACCCCGTCTCTACTAAAAATACAAAAAAAATTAGCCGGGCGTGGTGGCGGGTGCCTGTAGTCCCAGCTACTCGGAGAGGCTGAGGCAGGAGAATGGCGTGAACCCAGGAGGCAGAGCTTGCAGTGAGCCGAGATCACGCCACTGCACTCCAGCCTGGGCGACAGAGCGAGACTCCGTCTCAAAAAAAAAAAAAAAAAAAAAAAAAAAGTGTGTGTTCATTCAATAAGATTCTACTGGAGAGTATAAGCTCTCTGATGGCAAGGATTTTAGACTGTTTATTCAGTGATGCATCCCAAACACCTAGAACAGTTTGTGTCACATAGACCTGCCCAATAAATATTTGTTGAGTGAATGAACAGGAGCCTAAAATGAGCCATCGTGGTAGAGAATCAGGCCCCCATCCAATTTTCAGCCCCGAGTCAGACCTAGAAGCTCCGAAAAAAAAAAAAAAAAAAAAAGCATTTTACCAGTTAGGAAGAATCTTGCAATATTTTGCAAGTATTTACCGTGAATATTCTTCTTAATCTTTGCCAATGAGACCTGCTGTCATTTCCAGAGTAACTGTGCACTTGGGAAAAGGAGATGCCCAGAGTTTTGCAAACAGGATCAGATCTAGTAAATGTCAGATTTGAGATGTGAATGCAGCTCTATTTCATTTAGAAACCATTTTTTTTGGTTTTTTGTTTGTTTTTGAGACAGAGTCTCGTTCCATTGCCCTGGCTGGGGTGCAATGGCACGATCTCAGCTCACTGCAAAATCGGCCTCCCAGATTCAAGCAATTCTTGTGCCTCAGACTTTTGAGTAGCTGGGATTACAGGTGCACACCACCACATCTGGCTAATTTTTTTGTATTTTTAGTAGAGAAGGGGTTTCCCCATGTTGGCCAGTCAGGTCTCGAACTCCTGTCCTCAAGTGATCCACCCACCTTGTCCTCCCAAAGTGCTGTGATTATAGACGTGAGCCACTGCATCTGGCCCCAATATTTTCTATATTTGCCTGATGATAATAATTATCTGGGGGCACTTGGAAAATATACAGACTCCTGAGCCCCACCCCTTCTAAATCAGAATTGCCAGGGGACGGTCTGACAATTTAGGTTTTTAACAACAACCCTGTCAATAAGGTAATTCTTATTACCACACATTTGGGAGACATCTGGTGCCCTTTTCTTTTGGGAACTAGAAGGTCATGAAAGGGTCAGGGATCTAACCATTATGCATTTCAAGATTTAGCCAGTGATACTGGCTTTTCATCTTTACCGTTTTTAGAGTGACCCCATTTGGTTGTTAATGGCTCCAATAGTCAGCCTTTTTGAGCTGTGGGAAAGACGGTGGGGCAGCAATTAGGACTCAAGGGTAGGTGCACACAGCTTGATTGAAAACAGTCTGAAAGCATTCCATCTTAAGGAATGTGAGCATATATTACTACTGTATATGCCATTATTTTAGGAGGAGACCACCACTCTATTTATTTTGCAAAAGAGGTGATAATTCAAGCAATAATACGATATTGTAGAATCATGCAATGATTCACATTGAACTCTCTTAAGATGTATGCATGTTTTTTTTTTTTGCACACAAAACAATAAACATTTTCTGAAAGTACATACAAACAAAAAATGCATATCAAACATATTAGGAAGGTTGCACATGGGAAGACGGGGAATAGAAATGGGGGGTGGGAATTAAAGAAAATAAATGAGAGAGGGACTTTGTATGGATCAATGATAATAACTCAATCCTCTATTTGACAAAGAAGAAGGAGAAGGAAGAGGAAGAAAAAGAAAGTGGGATAAAGGATCAGAAAGGGAGGAAAGTAGAAAAAATTAGAGTATGACTCCAGGGTAGACCTGTTTTGTTGTCGCTTGGTTGGTTGGTTGGTTTGTCAGTTGTATTTTTCATGTTTTGCCATGTTGGCCAGGCTGGTCTCGAACTCATAGCCTCAAGTGATCAACCCGCCTCGGCCTCCCAGAGTACTGGGACTACAGGAGTGAGCCACCACGTCCAGCCCCTACATTGCTTCTTGCCTCTGTGGTAGACCTCCCAGACGGGGCGGCCGGGCAGAGGCGCTCCCCACATCCCAGACGGGGCGGCCAGGCAGAGGTGCTCCTCACTTCCCAGACGGGGCGGCCGGGCAGAGAGGTTCCTCACTTCCTAGACGGGGTGGCGGCCGGGCAGAGGCGCTCCTCACTTCCCAGACGGGGCGGCCGGGCAGAGGCGCTCCTCACTTCCCAGACGGGGTAGCGGCCGGGCAGAGGCGCTCCTCACCTCCCAGACCGGGCGGCGGCCGGGCAGAGGCTGCAATCCCAGCACCCTGGGAGGCCAAGGCAGGCGGCTGGGAGGCGGAGGCTGCAGCGAGCCAAGACCACGCCACCGCACTCCAACCCGGGCAATACCGAGCACCGAGTGAGCGAGCCTCCGTCTGCAGTCCCAGCACCTCTAGAGGCCAAGGCGGGCAGACCACCGGAGGTCAGGAGCTGGAGACCAGCCTGGCCGACATGGCGAAACCGCGCCTCCAGCCAAAGGAGAAAAACCAGGGAGGAGTGGTGGCGCGCGCCGGCAATCCCAGGCAGCCCGCAGGCCAGGGCAGGAGAATCACGGGAGCCGGACGCAGGGAGCCTGCAGCGAGCCGAGAGTACTCCAGCCTGGGCCACAGAGGAAAGAAAGGAAAGGAAAAAGGAAAAAGGAAAGGGAAAGGGAAAGGGAAAGGGAAAGGGAAAGGAAGATGTATGCATGTTAAACTGACTAATTAATAAGGTGAATAAGGTAATTGATAACAGATTGAAGAAGTATGGTAAGCTACAAACTCATCTTGCAATACATAAAACATCAAGATGTAAAGCAAGAATCTCTTCTCACTAAAATCACTTTAAAATGCAGTGTTTGGTCTTTATATATTCTAAAGAAAGTACAGCACTTTTTCAAATGTAAGTGATATTTTATTGACGATTCATTATTAACAATAATCCTTCCAGTTTTCAGTTTTCCCTCCACCCCCCATATGAAAGCCTTTTGGGCATTATATAAGCTTCCCTACAATCCCAAGACTTAAAAACCCTCTCTGGGTGTGACACTGAAGAATTCTATTCTCAGTAATTCTTGGCTAAATTTTGAAGGGTTATAGGGCTTTTGGTCTTTCATCTTAATATTTACTTCCTATTAGGGAAGAACAGGAGAAATGAAGAGTTGTTTAATGAGAAAACCAAGTGCCTGAAGAGCCTTCAGAGAAAAGGAGTTTAAGCCTCTTGGAAGCTGATGTTTTCATTTTAATTTTTTAAAGATGAGGTTTCACTCTGTTGCCCAAGCTGAAGTTCAGTGGTGTGATCATAGCTCACAGCAGCCTTGAACTCCTGGGCTGAAGCAATGGAGGTTGATGTTTTAAATGGGCAGACTATCCAGGAGATACTGCTTATTAAAATTACATCAAATGTAATTGTTTACAAGACCCTTAGGAGCTGAGTTTAGCAATGCAAAAGTCACCCAAGCATGGGAGAGGTTGGACAGACAAGAGATCTTGGGCACAATTATAAAGAACTTGTCAAATAAAATAGTATGAACTAAAGGCTTAAGTATAGGAGGAGTCTTGCATGTCCAAGGGGATTCAGCAGATTAGGTAAGACAAAGACTTATCTTCATATTAAGGCCTACACCAGAGGTAAGTAGGTCACTGTCAGATAGAATCTGGAACCCCTTAGAGAAGGTGTCATTACGTGTTCACAATGGATAAAGTTCTGTTCACTGGGGGGTAATTCCGCCCCTAACAAATTACTGTGTCAGGAAGAGCATGGCAACATGAGCAGTGCTGGTGAGTCTCTGCGAGGGAGGTCTCTAAGGCCTTGAGTCTCTCAAATAAGGCAAACCATTCATCTTCCCAGTTGTTAATAGATCTGAGTCATTCAGGGGCACCATGGGTGACTTTTATGTTATTCATGCCTTTGTTTTCCTTCTCTTTCTCCTTCTTCCCCTTCCTTCTACCTTCTGCCACCAGATCTTTGAGGATAGTACAGAGCCTTATTCATAAGACAACTAAGGCACGAGGGAGGAAGTAAAATGTGGATTTGGCCACCTCTCCTCCAGAGAGAAGACTGGTATGGGGTTTGAGATTATGCAGTGATTTCATTTGTTGCCAAATCAATATTATTATGGTGTGGAAAGCCTTATTATGGTGTGCTAAAAGCCTTCTCAAATTATTAGGAAGTTTGAAGGCAGAACAGGTAAGAAGGAAAAACAAGAATGGAGAAATGAGAGGATGAGGAAGGGAAGGATGTACAGAGCCTTGTCTCTATATCTCCTTAAGACTGTTTTGTCAATGGCAAGCCCTAGCATAGTCAAGCCTCTTGCCACCAGCAGTGTGTGTAGCTATGAAAAACAATCACTAGGGAATTTCTGGCAAACCCCACTTTTCTGTATTCAGATGGGCTCAGTAATGTACTCATTCAACAAATCCATGTTAGACTCTATGAATGATAAACAAACAAAAGTCCAAAAGATTGAAAATAATCAGCTGGGAGCGTTGGCTCACCCTTGTAATCCCAGCACTTTGGGAGGCCGAGGCAGGTGATTACCTGAGGTCAGGAGTTCAAGACCAGCCTGGCCAACATGGTGAAACCCCATCTCTACTGAAAATACAGAAATTAGCCAGGTGTGGTGGCATGCACCTGTAATCCCAGCTACTCGAGAGGTTGAGACACAAGAATCACTTGAATCTGGGAGGCAGAGGTTGCAGTGAGTTGAGATCATGCCACCGCATTCCAGCCTGGGTGACAGAGTGAGACTTTGGCAAAAAAAAAAAGATTGAAGATTGTCTTTTGAAAGAACAATTTATTCCACATTTATAGAACTTAGACATTGTGCAAACACTTTTAGAGCCTAGAGGAAGAAAGGTGAAAAAAGAAAATCCCTCCTCTCACACGCTCAGTCTGATGAGGAAGATAGATATATCAATGGATAAAAACAGTAAGACTTGTTAATTGTAATAATGGAGGATATACGTGATGGTATAGGGAGATAGTGATGAATTCTACCATTGCGGTAGATTCTACCATTCTTGGTTCACCAAGAAGATTATATGTAAACCAGTTCTTAATGGATGACTATTAATTTGTGAGCTGACTGTGCTTGAGAAAACATTTTAAGCAATGGGAATATGGGAACAAAGACATGGAGGTTTCAAGTAAGACTACCTAGCATATGCAGTAAACAGCAATGCCTTGGCTTAGCTTACAAACAGGAGGCAGAGTGTGCGGAGAGGTAGGAAATGAGGCTGGGAGGAAACTCAAAAGCCAGATGGGGTAAAGCCTCAGATACTATACTAGAGAGTTTGGACTTTACCTTCTAGGACATCGAGGAGATTTTGAAAGACTTTAACAATAATAATATCAACAGATTATGGTGGCAGTACGTGGAGTGTGGTTGGAAGGGCAAGAGGTGGGAGCTAGGGAGACCATTTAAGAAGCTGATGCAGAAGTCTAGTTGAGAGAGCATAGAGGCCTATAATGGAAGAGTAATTTTATGGATGGAAAGGAGAAGACAGATTCCAGAGATAGGTACAAAGAGAAACCATATAGCATGATCCCCCATTGCATGTGGTGGCGTGGAGGGGAGAGAGAGAGAACAAGAGAGTAAGAGCAAGAGTGAGAGAGATTGAGAGTGAGGGTGAGAGTGAGAGACAGGGACAGAGACAGAGAGAAGAGTCTCAGTTTTCAGGATTAGATAATTTATTGAATGATGATTCCAGTAACTGGGACTGGGAATGTAGGAAAAGGAGCAGGTTGGGAGGCTTGGATACACTGAACACGTTGAGATGAAAGTGCCTGATGCATATGCGCGTAGAGCTGGCCCATAGCTCATGTATATTTAAAACCAGAGTCAAGAAGAGAATCCTGGACTGAAAACACAGATTTTGGAATCACCCATATGGAATAGATTAAATAAATCAAGGACTGCTTATAAATAGAAGAGCGGAGGGCTTGGGAGGGGTACAGATAAAACACACGTAACACTTGACAGCAAGAAAAAAGATGTATGTGAACAGAGGGCAAGTGCTGATACCAGCTGTGTCACTCACAATAGTGTTTATCTGGGTTTCTTTTTTTGTTTTTTTGAGACAGAGTCTCACTCTTTCGCTCAGGCTGGAGTGCAGTGGTGTGATCTCGGCTCACTGCAACCTCTACCTCCTGGCTTCAAGTGATTCTCCTGCCTCAGCCTCCCAAGTAGTTGGGATTACAGGCTCCCGCCACTATGCCTGGCTAATTTTTGTATTTTTAGTAGAGACAGGGTTTCTTCATGTTGTTCAGCCTGGTCTTGAACTCCTGGCCTCAAGCAAACTACAAGCCTCAGCCTCCCAAAGTGTTGGGATTATAGGCATGAGCCACCGTGTTTGGCCAGGAGTTTCTAATTCTATTTCTATTATATAAAGCCAACAACCACCAGTGTCATCAGGAAAAATGATTGTTTAGTTTTCTTATATCATAATTACGTGTTTGTGACTGTGCATGGCACTTACTGTCCTCATCAGATGCTTAGGTTGAGAGATGAGCTTAGGGCATAGTATTCGGACCCATTTTTCAGTCTTTCATTATGAACTTTGGGTATGACTGAGTGATGGTGGGCCATTGATAAAACAATTAGTTTATTATTCACTAGCTGAACATTGTGCTCTAAGGAGCATAGACAGTAAATTAGAGGAAACTCTAATTTACTAAAGGAGTTAGTTGCTTCATTCACTGGGGTCTCCGTGTTTGGCTTTATGACATTCAATATTTATCTTCTTGAATTAACTTGGGCAGCACCATGATCACACCTGAGCGAAGTAATAAGTATGTTGCATGATCAAATTAATATTCAAGAAAGCTCTTGTCAGGCAGTAATGTTGGACCAAACCTACCAAGTTGAAATTTGACTGGAATAAATGTACATTCCTGCCCTTGGTTTCTGAAATGTGACTGCATAAGTAAAAGCATAATGGAGTTAATAGTGTAATATGAGAGCCCCCGAAGCTAACCCCATTTCAGGCCCCATTACACTAGCATCAGATGCGACCTAGGCAAGAGTTCTCTTATGTTCTGCTCTGGGAAGCATTTGAAGTGTTTCAGTTGTGAGTACCACTCCAGCCAATGAGAGAGCCAGATGGAGAGAAGGCCATGTGAGGAATGGGTTGAAGAATTGCTTGGTGACTAGCTAGCAGGGTTGGAGGTAAGCAGACGTCTGTGATGTCTTTATAAATACTGGAAGCACTGTCCCTTTTAAAGGGACTTAAGTGAATTCTGTCAAGCTTCAGAGGGCATAATTTTTACATATAGAAGGTAAAGGAAGACAGTCATAGTAGGAAAAAAGAAATCTACCACTTCACCTTCTTCATAAACGGAATGGGCATACCTGAGTCAGTGAGCTCCCCACAGCTGGGAGTGTTTAAGCAGAACGATTATTGAAAAAGAGAGTCCTGGAGAAGGAGAGAAATTGAATTGGATGACTCTAAAGGCTGTCATCATGCTGAGATTTGGCAATGTGAAATGATCCATTCGATTGCTTCATTTTCTGAACCTGAATGCAATTCTGGTTCATGTTTTGTTTTTTTATTTCTCTCTCTCCATATAGAGATAATTGGTTCTACAAATCTTATAATTCTGCTAGAGGATGAAATCTTTGCCGATTTTTTCAACACATTTCTTTCCCTCCCGGTAAGCATTCTCAGATTTAAATACAAATATTTCATTAGCAGCTAAATAGTGAAACTCACAGAGCTGAGCAACTTTTTTTCTTTGTTTGTTGTTATTTGGGGTTTTACTAAATTTCTTCTTAAATAAAAAACTCTTTTAATTTGAGCAAATAAACGTGAATCAGAGCTACCTTTAAAATCTCCAAAAACTTCCCATTGTTGATGTCATCAGATCCTAAATCCCCAGCCTCCTTACTTGCCTTTACCTGTCCAAAGTTACTTCTGATCATACCCTCTGCTGATTGCCAGTGCTCTGTTGACAGAGGTCTACCCTCACTGGGTACCCCTGGCATTCCCCCACCTCTGAACCTCTCCTTCGGCTGTGTTTGTTTTCTGCCAGGAATACCTTTCCCGTAGTTCCACCTATGAAAATCTTAAATACTCTTCAAATCTCTGCTTAAATTCCATTCTCCTTAAGGAATTCCTAGGTCCTCAGCATTGGAACCTCCTGATGGGAACTTCTCTGCTTCTGAGCCCCTTGGCACTTTGCAACTCTCTTGAGTTGTATGTGTGTGTGTGTGTGTGTGTGTGTGTGTGTGTGGCCCCCAGTAGATTATGAGACAGTGAATTTCTGCAGGACAAGGACTGAGGATTATTTACTCTGCTCTACTCCCTTTACCAGATGTTTAGTGCATAGAAATTGTTGTTGACTGGAACAAAACTATTTCCCTAATCTATGCAACTAAAACAAACCTCAAACATCAAAGTATTCTTAAACTCAAACCTGGACTTATCCTGAATCTTTTTTGGTTTAAATCCTTGGTGACATTTTAACACTGGTGCCTTATGAATTGTGGCTCATCTTGATGCACCCTTTCCCATAAGATGGTATATACTAAAAGGCGAAATTTCAGTCAAGTGGGAAAAGCACCCTCTATATCCCACACATGGTTATTGGGTGGTTACTTTGTGCCAGCCCCTGGGCTGGGCTTAATATTGGGGATGCACATATTAATGACACCATCCCGGCATCCCTATCCTCATGGAATTCCCCGTCTAGTGTGAGAGATATTTATTGAAGTTCTGGGTGACATGACGGAAGTTTTTAGGAGGCAGTGGGGGTACAGTACTCACGAGAGAGAGAGAGATCATCCCTACCTGGAAATTCAGGAAAAGCTGACACAAGACAAATATTAAAAGACAAGGAGGTACTTGACAGCTAACTGGAAGCAGAAGGTGAGGAGGAAAGGATACATAAAGAAATAGGAGGAGGCCGGGCACGGTGGCTCATGCCTATAATCCCAGCAATTTGGGAGGCCAAGGTGGGGGGATCACCTGAATTTGGGAGTTTGAGACCAGCCTGGCCAACATGGTGAAACCCTGTCTCTACTAAAAATACAAAAATTAGCCGGGCGTGGTGGCGGGAGCCTGTAGTCCCAGCCACTTGGGAGGCTGAGGCACGAGAATCACTTGAGCCCAGGAGGCAGAGGTTGCAGTGAGCTGAGATTGCACCGCTGCACTCCAGCCTAAGTGACAGAGCGAGACTCCACCTCAAAAAAAAAAAAAAAGAATAAAAATAGGAGGAAAAGTCTAGGGAGTGAGTAGCAAGAAAAGCAAAAGCATTATAGACAGAACAGAGAAAGTAAAGGCACCAAAGAATACAATCTTTTGACACTTTGGGGCAAATTGTAAGTAACTCAGGAAGGCTGAAGAACGGTTGTGAGGGTGAGACGCCACAAGAGATAAGCTGCACAGGCAGGCTGTGCCAAGCCCTGGAGATCAGGCAAACTATGCCTAGGAGTTTGGACATTACCCTAAGGCGTTAGAGAGCCATCGAAGGATTTGAAGTAAAAGAGTAACATGTTCAGGCTTTCATCTGAGAAAACTACTCTGCAGAGGTCTGGCCAATGGGTGGGCAGGAGACCTTAATGGAGGAAGGGAAAGGGGTTAGGAGGTTGTTTCAATCATCTAGGTGGGAAGTAATGAGGGTCTAAAGGGAAAGGGGAGAGGAGGATGGGATAAGTAGAGGAGACTGTTAACAAAACAAAATATAGAACCATGTCACTGTTTAAATGTTAGGCAAGGTGGTAACAGGAAGAAAGGAAGCAAGGGTAACAGGCTTGGGTGCTTGGATGGATGGTGGTGTCAGGCAACAGGATTAAAACGAGGATAAGGAAAAGGCCTCTCTGAGAGTGGGTCTTTTATGTGTTTCTCACTCTTACTATTGTCTCTGCCACTGTCTTAATAAAGGTTTCAGAAGTAATCTTTTTTTTTTTGAGACAGATTTTGCTCTTGTTGCCCAGGCTGGAGTGCAGTGGCACAATCTCAGCTCATTGCAACCTCCACCTTCTGGGTTCAAGTGATTCTCCCGCCTCAGCCTCCCAAGTAGCTGGGACTACAGGCATGCACCACCACGCCCAGCTAATTTTTTGTATTTTTAGTAGAGACGGAGTTTCTCCATGTTGGTCAGTCTGATCTCAAACTCCAGACCTCAGATGATCTGCCTGCCTCAGCCTCCCAAAGTGCTGGGATTACAGGCGTAAGCCTCCACGCCCGACCAAGAAGTAATCATAAGACCCGTTAATCAGTCAATTCACCAACACAATTAAAACAATTCACAATAATGTTCTAGAAACAGAGAGTGATGTGGGGAGGGGAGTTCCAGCCAAGAGTATAAGAAAGTCCTGGCCACTTAGGCAGCTGTGGCCTATAAAGAAAGACAGCAGTAGTAGTTCATGTTGAATACTCCTTAAGTTTACAAATTTCTACCACTTAATTCTCATAGTCACCGTGTGCAGTAGGAAGTATTTTCCCTTTTTACCAACGGATCTCAGAAGTTAAATGATTTGCTGTAATCCCAGCACTTTGGGAGGGCGAGGCAGGCGGATCACTTGAGGTCAAGAGTTCAAGACCAGCCTGGCCAACTTGGTGAAACCCTGTCTCTACCGAAAATATAAAAATTAGCTAGGCGTGGTGGCACATGCCTGTAATCCCAGCTACTAGGGAGGCTGAGGTAGGAGAATCGCTTGAACACGGGAGGTGGAGGTTGCAGTGAGCCAAGATCCTGCCACTGCACTCCAGCAAAGGTGACAGAGCCAGACTCCATCTCAAAAACAAAAACAAAAACAAAAGTTAAATGATACGCCTAAGATCACACAGTGAATCTCGGGCAGTTCTAGGAGCTGACCAGGTCTGCTGGCTCCAGGCCTGATGTGTTTTCCACATTAGCCTGTGCCCTCTATGGTATAAATGTCGGGTAGTGAAACTGCTTCCAAATCCCACTCCCACATAATCTCACAACTTCACAGTCCTACTGCCACTCCTTAAAGGTAGCTTAACACACCACTCAGGGTGTGTTGTGTTACACACTGAGTGCAGAGCAGAGAGAGATCCCTAAGGACTGAGTCTCCTTTACAGACTTATAATTGTAACATGCAGACAGCAACATCACCTTCCTTCAGCACCTCACAGCCAGTGTGACAAGGGACAAATGGGATTGAGGGAAGAGGGCCATAGACTAACAAAAGTGTGAGGCTGTTCATCTTGGGGAGATGGTCAGACTGACGTGAAGTGCTGAGAGTTCAGCCAAGAATTGGAGCTTCAGCCCCTCTAGTTTTCTGCAAATACTTCTGGGACACTTTGAAGACATTTTGTTGCCCATGGTGAGACTGCTTAAGTTTACATACCTGTAAACATAGAAGTCCTTTCCCATCCATTTCAAAGGTGGTTGCCCAGGTGACAGTCTCTTTTCCATGACAAAAGGGGATGGTATCCTAGAATTACATTATCAATTTTGGACACTGTCAATGCCTCCCTATGTAATTTGTATCCCCAGTCTCCGCATCTTTGGTCCTCTCTGTCTTCTCCAGTTTAGGTAAACCCAAAGCTATTTTTCACTGGGAAAACGTTTTAGACATTTGCTAAGTCCAGGGAGAAAAGTGAATACTGAATACACAAAGTAAATACGTTCTAATATCATGGGCCTTGGCCTTTGCACACAAGCAAATAGCTCTCAGGTCGGCTCAGGCTCCACAGGAAAGATAGCTCCCAGGTTGGGGCATGGTGGAGCCAAAAGATAAATGAATCTTGCAATTCAGTCTGTTTAGAGCTTGTTTGCATGTGTGCAGGGCAAGTTGATGCAGTAGAATAAATTTAAGAATTAATGTCCCTTGAAATAAAAGAGCCATGGAACCTCCCTTCCTCTGTGGCTGTAGATGGACTGTGTCATATATATGAAGAGAAGCTCAACTCCCTTGACTGTTTCCTAGCTTTCTTTTGCAGGTTTTTGGTCAGACACCATTTTATACTGTTGAAAATTCACAGTGGAGCTTGTGGCCAGAAATACCTTGTAACTTGGTGAGTAAAATTCTTCAGCGGTAGAGAGTTTAGGGTGGGAGAATGAGGGAACTATAATTGTTTTTTGTTGTTAATTTGTTTTTGTTTTTGAGATGGGGTCTCATTCTGTCACCCAGGCTGTAGTGCAGTGGTGCGATCTTGGCTCACTGCAACCTTTGCCTCTCTGGCTCAAGCAATCCTCCCACCTAAGCCTCCCAAGTAGCTGGGATCATACAGGCATATGCCACCATGCCCGGCTAATTTTTTGTATTTTTGGTAGAGACGGAGTTTCACCATGTTGCCCAGGCTGATCTTGAGCTACTGAGCTCTAGCAATCCACCTGCCTCGGCCTCCCAAATTGCTGGGATTACAAGCCTGAGCCACCGTGCCTGGCCTGAGGGAACTATTTGAAATGTGAATTGGGAGAGGGAGAAAAAGAGGAGGTCCAGAGGGTAACTATAGGAGAAACTGTAAAGCAGGTGAGTAGAACAGACAGCATCAATCCAGGTCTACATTTCTCCTTTTTACATTTTTTACCTCTTATCCCAAGCAATTGCTGGTGAATTCTTTCCATTATATTCCAGTCCATAGTTAGGAAATGGGATTCTCACATCTACCGTGATAGGTTAGACACTTGGGAAACTGTGCTGAGAAGAACTTTAAGGGCACATCTGAGCAAGAAAGAGTGTGGGAATTGACTGGCAATGTCTGCGATGGGTGTGGGATGGGAAGTGGCAGCCCATGGGCCACATAATTATTGTCAGTATGCATTATCAGATGTAGATCAAAATAAGATGCTTCTCTGCCATTTCTAATGACTACTCGACTATTCTCCAGAGGGATGTTTTTCTCCCAATTTTTTCTTTATGCTCTTTTTCTTTTTTCTTATTTTTCCCCTTGTCCCCACGCCTGTTTTCCTTTTCCACTATGTAGACCTTAGACTTACTAATGGCTTCCACATCCCCTACAAGGGGGCATATAGGATCAGAAAGACCACTCTAAACCCTGATAACAGCAAGGTTTTTCTTTCCATGAGTTCTGGAGAGTTGAGAAGAGACATTCTATTCTAATGCTTACATTTGATTTCCTAAGGATAACCCTGAAAGCTGAAAAACATTACCTCCTTTCTCTGTGCCTTGATCCTTCAGGAATATATCCTGTATTCTAAATGATGTTATATGTGAATCTTTGTTTTTGTACATGTAGTGTAATTGATAGGGGTTAGGAGTTTGTTAGAAATTACGAGTGTGTTTACAAAGAAGCAAGTTGAATAGAGTTATGATCTGACATCACAGACCCAAATCTTTTCTGCTTTTCTTCTGTCAAGCAAGACTTAGATGTTTTCTTTAACAACTTCACTCAGGGATAAGAAAGAATTTTTTCATGAAAGATCAAGCTTTTTATTTTCTACCGATCCACTTACTTCTTTGCAAGCCTCTGCTCCTCTTTGATACTTCTTTTTTTTAAGTCCAGGTTCCAGGTTTATAGAAATTATTTTTAATCAACACACCTCTCCTTCTGGCCAGACACTGCAAGTGTGAGGCGATTAGTTGCCCTTTACTAAGTTGTATTTTTTTTAGCAGTTCAGTTTCATTTAGCATTTTTGTTTCTATTTTGCTTTGACTCTAGATTGCCAAATACAAAGGGTTATTGACCTGGTTGGAAAAATACCGATTACCTTTCTTCTGTAAAACAAATTTGTGTTTCCATTACATTCTCTGTCAGGAGCTCATCAGTTTCATTAAGTCCCCAGAAGGAGGTAAGCATTGGTGTGCGTGTGTGTGTGTGTGTGTGTGTGCAGAAATATAGGAAGTCACATTTCATAATGATCTTATGCAGGTCAGTACTATAGTAAGGTATAAATATTGGCTGAATTTATAGATATGTGCATAGCCCAGCCCATGTTATGGCAATAGGTAAACTCTTAGCCTGAAATATTGGTTATCAAGAGAAATATGCAGGAGTCTGACAGACTGGGCTGTTTATCTCACTGTAGCCAGAAATGAGAAAATTAATGATGGCTGCAGAACATGGTAAAATTGCCTAATCTAGAACCAACAGATTTCACCACCTTCATTACTACCATCTGGTTTAAGCCAGCAGAATTTTTTACCTAGTTAATGAAATCATCTCTTAATTTGTCTACTTGCTTTTACTCTTGCTCTCTTGCTCATAGAAGCCAGAGTGAGACTCTTAAAAAGTAATTGGTGGTGGTGCTGGAGGGACTCCTAGGAAGATGATGAAATAGAAAGCACTAGGAATCTGTTTCCTCATCCAGGCAACAATTGCACTGGCAGAATCTATATGATGTAAATATTTTGAAACTCTAGAATCTACTGAAGCTTGCAACATTCAGGGGAAAGTTTAGACAGTAAATTGTAGTTGATCTCCTTCAGTTTCAGCTCTTTGCACAGTAGCAGCTACTCACCCTCAACCCCAGCCCCATGGCACACAGTTGTGCACATGTTCCTGGGGCAGCTTACAGGAGCCAGGGTGGGCAAAAAGAACCTTGTCTTCCAAATATTAAGGATCTGTGCTCTGATTGCTGCTTCTGATCACAGAAGTACAGACAGACGTGGGCA
This sequence comes from Symphalangus syndactylus, assembly GCF_028878055.3. NCBI lineage: Eukaryota > Metazoa > Chordata > Mammalia > Primates > Hylobatidae > Symphalangus > Symphalangus syndactylus. Next base: position 40,271,047 of record NC_072434.2, on the reverse strand, counting down.
GTCATTGTTGTTGTACCTTCCCATTGTTGTAAGCCCCTCTCCCTCTAGCTGAAGCGACTTTTAGGGGATTTACAGAGCTGACATCTTCCCCCTTCTTCATTTTCTTTTTTTTCCTTTTGGGAGGCAGATCTTAAGGATTAGGACATTCAAAAACAACTGCATATATGGAGAAAATTAGAAAGTAACTGCCTATGCTTAAAGAAAGTTGCAGGCTCAGAAAAGATATAGGAAGACAAGTTTACACCTCAGGCCAATTCTTGGCACAGAGATATCCTACAATAGCAATTTAAAAAAAACCAAAAATAATAACAACAAAAAAAACACCAGCAAACTCTGTGAAAATGAGGGAATCTGATTTCCAGAGTTAACACATCATTAGGTTTAAATATTCAGTTTTTAACAACAACAACAACAAAAAATTCAGAAGGCACACAAAGAGGAAAGCATGTCGAATTTAAGAAAATAAAGATAAACCTAAAGAAGCTGTCCTTGAGAGAGTTCTGAGGGCAGATCTACTAGATAAAGACTTTAAAACAACTGCCTTAAATATGGTCAAAGAACTAAAGAAAGATGTAGAGAAAGTCAGGAAAGTGATAAATGAACAAAATGGAAATATTAATACAGAGAAAAACCTTAAAAAAACAAAAGTGATTCTGTAGCTGAAAAGCAAAACTAAAATGAAAAATCTACTAGAAAGATTTAAAGGCAGATTACAGCAGGCAAAAGAAAGAATCCATAAACCTGAAGATAGCACAGTAGAAACTATTTAATCTGAGGAACAGAAAGAAAGAAGTTTAAAGAAAACTGAACAGAGCCCCTTGATGGGACTTGTGGGGCACCATTAAGCAGGCCAACACACACACACATTATGGAAGTCTAGAAAAAGAGTAGAGAAAGAAAGGTGCAAAGAGAATATTTCAATATATAATGGCTAAAAACCTCTCAAACTGATGGAATACATGAATATAGACAACAAAGGGCCCAATGAACTCCAAGTAAGATGAACTCAAAGAGATCCACACCAAGACATATTATACTCTTGAATGCCAAAGACAGAGAAAGAATGTTGAAAACCGTAAGAGAGAGAGAGAAATCATTCATCACTTTACAAGGGATCTTCATAAGATTATAAGCAGATTTCTCATCAGAAACTGTGGAGTCCAGCAGGCAGTAGTTTGATATATTCAATGTTCTAAAAGAAAAAAAATAACCAAGAATCCTATATTCAATAAAACTGTCCTTCTAAAGCAAGGATGAAATTAAGATATTTCCAGATAAACAAAAGCTGAGGGAGCTTTCCTGCAAGAAATGCTCAAGAGAGTCCTGCAGGGTGAAATAAGAGAACACTAGACAGTAACTTGAAGCCATATGTAGTAAAGATCTCAACAAAAATAAATATAATTCTAACGTCATAAAATAATAATAAAAATAATATTTAAAAGCTATCATCATTGTAATGATTTATAACTGCACTTTTTTAAGATTTAAGAAATTAATATATGTTTTACAAGAATACTAGTCTAAAAGATAGTATTATTGTAACTTTGGTTGGTAACTCCACATTAAATTTTGTTTTCCACATAATTTAAGATATTAATGCATGTTAATTAATTATTAGTTTATATTTTGGGGAACACAATGTAATTCTGTGACATCAACAAGCAAAAGGGGGAGACAGAGCTGTCAAAGAAGCAAAGTTTTTGTATGTGACTGAAATTAAGGTGGTATAAATCAACTTAGAGTGTTATAAACTTACAATGTTAAATGTAATCTTCATGATAATTGCAAGGAAAATAGCTACAGAATTTACACAAAAGGAAATGACAAAGGAATTTAAATGTTTTACCAAAAAATCAGTTAAACACAAAAGAAGACAATAATCATGGTAATGCAGAACAAAAGAGCTATAAAGTGTATAGAAAGCAAACAGCAGAATGACATTAGTTTCTTCTTAATAGTAAATTACTTTAACTGTAAATGGATTAAACTCTCCAATAAAAAGACAGAAATTGGCAGAATAAATTTTAAAGCAAGATCCAATTACATGCTGTCTGTAAGAGATTCACTTTAGAGTCAAAGACATAGACTGAAAGTGAATGGATGGAAAAAATATTCCCTGTAAATAGTAACCAAAAGAGAGCAGGGTTGCCTATAATGATATCAGACAAAATAGACTTTATTTAATTAATTTATTTTTATCCTACAAAAAATAGACTTCCCTCTCCTTCCAAAATAGACTTTAAATTTTAAAAAAAGTTTACAAGAGACAAAGAAGGATATTACTTTTTAATGCAAGGTTCAACATATCAAGATGTAACAACTATAAACATCCACACACCTAATGATAGGCCCTCAAAATGTATGAAGCAAAAATGGACAGAACTGAAAGAGAAAATAGACAATCCTAAAATAATCATTGGAGACTTCAATACCCCACTCTTAATAATAAATAGAATAGTAAGACAGAAGATAGGTAAGGAAATAGAGACTTAAACAATACATTAAACTAGCTAGATCTAAAAGACATATACAGGACACTCTACTCAACACCAGTAGCATACACATTCTTCTCAAGTGCACATGGAACATTTTCCAGGATAGATTGTATATTAGGCCAGAAATTCTCAACAGATTTTAAAAGATAGCATACAAAGTATCTTCTCTGACCACAAAAGGATGAAATTAGAAATAAATAACAGAAGTTAAAGTAGAAAATTCACAAAATTGTGGAAATTAACACAGTATTAAACAATGGATCAAAGAAAAAATTACAAGGGAAATTAGAAAATACTTAGAGATAAATGGAAATGAAAACATAACAAAACTTATGTGATAAAATAAAAGCAGTGCTAATGGGAAAATTTATAGCTACAAATGTTTACATTTTAAAAAGAAAAATCTCAAATAACAAACTTTACAACTTAAGGCTCTAGAAAAAGAACAGCAAATCAAACCCAGAGCTAGCAGAAGAAAATAAATAATAAAGATTACAGCAAATAACAATGAAATAGAGAAAATCAATGAGATCACAAATTGGTCCTTTGAAAAAGTCAGCAAAATAAACCTTTAGTTAAGTGGATTAAGAAATAAGAAGACTGGCTGGGTGCAGTGGCTCACTCCTGTAATCCCAGCTACTCGAGAGGCTGAGGCAGGAGAATCACTTGAACCTGGGAGGCGGAGGTTGCAGTGAGCTGTGATCATGCCACTGCACTCTAGCCTAGGTGACAGAGCAAGACTCTGTCTCAGAAGAAAAAAAAGAAAAGAAAAAGAGAAGACTTAATAATTACTAAAAAAGACTATAAATCACTAAATTCAAAATGAGTCTGGGCATGATGGTTCATGCCTGTGATCCCAGAACTCTACAAAGCCAGGATGAGAGGATTGCTTAAGGTCACAAGTTCAAGACCAGCCTGGGCAACATAATGAGACCCAGTATCCACAAAAAATAAAAATAAAAAGTCCATACAGGTGTCATGCACCTGTAGTTCTAGCTAATTGGGAAGCAGAGGCAGGAGGATTGCTTGAGCCCAGGAGTTTGAGGCTGTAAAGTAATTACATTAATTACATTAATGTAATGTAATGAGGCTGTAATGAGTTCTAGCTAATTGGGAAGCTGAGGCAGGGGGATTGCTCTAGCCCAGAAGTTTAAGGCTGTAATGAGGAGTTTGATATGCCACTGCGCTCCAGCCTAGGTAACAGAGCAAGACCCTATCTTAAAATAATAATAATAATAAAATGAAAGTGGGGACATTACTATCAATTCTACAGAAATAAGAAGGATTATAGAAGAGTACGCTGAACAATTGTACACCAACAACTTTGGTAGCCTAGATGAAATAGAAGGATTCCTAGAAACACAAAATCTACCAATGCTAAATTAAAAGATATAGAAAATTTGAGTAGAATGGAATACTATGCAGCCATAAAAAGGATGAGTTCATGTCCTTTGTAGGGACATGGATAAAGCTGGAAACCATCATTCTCAGCAAACTATTGCAAGGACAAAAAAACCAAACACCACATGTTCTCACTCATGGGTGGGAATTGAACAATGAGAATACTTGGACACGGGAAGGGGAACATCACACACCAGGGCCTGTCATGGGGTGGGGGGAGAGGGGAAGGATAGCATTAGGAGATATACCTAATGTAAATGACGAGTTAACAGGTGCAGCACACTAACATGGCACATGTATACATATGTAACAAACCTGCATGTTGTGCACATGTACCCTAGAACTTAAAATATAATAATAAAAAAGAAAATCTGAGTAGACCTATAACTAGCAAAGAGATTAAAACAGTAATCTAAAATCTCCTGACAAAGAAAAGTCCTGGACCTGATGGTTTTACTGGTGAGTTATACCCCAAACACTTAAAGATGAATTAATACTAATTCCTCTTAAACTTTTGCAAAAGATTGAAGAGGCAGGATCACTTTCTCACTCCTTCTTTGAGGCCAGCATTACCCTGATACTAAAGCCAAACAAAGCACTATAAGAAAATAAAGGTATAGGCCAATATTCCTGATGAACATTGATGCAAAAGTCTGCAATGAAATACTAGCAAACCACATTCAACAATATATTAAAAGGATTAAACACCATGACCAAAAGGGATTTTTTTTTTCCTGGAATGCAAGGATGCCTCAATATACAAAAATGAATGAATGTAATATGCCACATTAACAGAATGAAAGAAGAAAACTACATAATCATCTCAATAGATGCAGAAAAAGCATTTAACAAAATACAACACCATTTGATGAAAAAAAAAAATCCAACAAACTAGGATTAAGAAGAAACTATCTAAATATAATAAAAGCTACATAAGAAAAACCCGCAGTGAACATCATACTCAATGACAAAAAACTGAAAGCTTTTCCTCTAAGATCAGGAATAGGAAATGCCTGATTTCACTACTTCTATTTCACACCATACTGGAAACTCTCACCAGAGCAATTCGGCCAAAACAAGAAGGAAAAATAAGAGACATCTTAATTGGAAAGGAAAAGGTCAAATGATCTTCATTTGCAGATAATGTAGTATTTTGTAGAAAAATCCAAAGATTCCACACATAAAAAAACTGTTAGAACTAAGAAATCAATCCAGCAAAGTAGCTGGATACAAAGTCGACAAAAAAAAAAAAAAATCAGTTGCACTTCCATACACTTACAATGAACAATCTGAAAGGAAAATTATAGGAACGATTTCATTAAACAATAGCATTAAAAAGAATAAAATACTTAGGAATTCACTTAAGGAGGTGAAAGACTTTCACAATAAAAACTACAAAACATTGCCGAAAAAAATTAAAGAAGACATAAACGCCTCCCATGTTTGTTTATGGATTGGAAAAAATGTTGTTAACATGCCAATACAACCCAAAACAATCTACAGATTCATGCAATCTCTATCAAAATCCCAATGACATCTTTTGCAGAAATAGAAACGTCAATCCTAAAATTTCCAAGGAACTCCAAACAGCCGTAACAATTTTGAAAAAAATTTCAAAAAAGCTGGAGGACTCACCTTCTGATTTCAAAACTTAACTACAAGTTTATTGCAATCAAAACAGTGTGGTGGCACAAATGCAGACATATGGAAAGATGGAATAGAATAAAAAGCCCAGAAATAAACCCTTACATATATGGTAAAATGATTTTTGACAAGAGTGCCAAGACCATTCAATGGGGAAAGGACCATCTTTTCAACAAACGGTCCTGGGTAACTGGATGTCCACATGTGAAATAATGAAATTGGACCCTTACATATCACCATATATGAAAATTTACTCAAAATGGATTGAAGACCTAAATTTAAGGCATAAAACTGTAAAACTCATGAAAAAACATACGGAGGGCAAAATCTTCACAACATTGGATTTGGCAGTGATGTCTTGGATATGACAGGAAAGGAAGAAGCAACAACAAAGAATTGGGCTTCAAAAAAATTAAAAAATTTGTGCATCAAAAGATACTATCAAAAGTAAAAAGGCAGCCTAAAGAATGGAAGAAAATACTTCAAAATCATATATCTGAGAAAGGATTGATATCCAGAATATATGGAGAACACCTAAAACTCAACAACAACAACAAAGAGCAACATGATTCAAAAATAGGGAAAAAATTAAACAAAACATTCCTCCAAAGAAAATATACAGATAGCCAATAGAACATGAAAAGATGCTCTACATGACTAATCATTAGGGAAACACAAATAAAACTATAATGAGATACCATCACACACCCATTTTGTACCAAAAAAAACAAGATAAGAAGCACTGGTGAGGATGTGGAGAAATTGGAACTCTTTTGCATTTGTTGGTGGGACTGTAAAATGGTACAAACTGGAAAATAGCATGGAGGTTTCTCAAAAACTAAAAATAGAATTACCATATGGTCCAGCAATTTAACTTCTGAGTATATACTCAAAAGAATTGAAAGCAGGGTCTGGAGAGATATTTGTACATCCATTTCCATAGGAGCATTATTTGCAATAGTTAAGTGTGGAAACAGTCCAAGAAACCATCAATGGATGAACGGATAAGCAAAATGTGAGATATATATAGATATATATATATATGCAATGGAATATTATTCAGCCATAAAAAGGAAATTATGACAGACTTCCACATGAATAAAACCTGAAGACATGCAAATTGAAGTAAGCCAGTCACAGAAAGACAAATACCATATGATTTCACTTATATGAGGTACTTAGGATAGTCAAAGTCATAGAGAAAGGAAGTAGAATGGTGGTTGTCAAGAGGTGGGAGGAGCGGGGAAATAGGGAGTTACTGTTTAATGAATAAAGAGTTTCAGTTTTGCAAGATGAAAAGAATTTTGGAGGTGGATGATCATGATGGTTGTACAAAATTATTAATACATTTAATGCCACTAAACCATACATTTAAAAATAGTTAAGATGGTAAACATTATGTTATATGTACTCTCCCACAATGAAAATATTGGAAAAAATGTATTTCAGATCATATTACTCCTTTTCTCACTGTCTGCACTGCTTCTCAACACCCCCAATACTACCAATGACTCCTGTGTCAGTGAGAAATTCAATACCCCTACAGTGACCTTCAAGATCCTAGAGAACTGGCCCCACTTCCTCTCTTACCTCGTCTCCTTCTACTTCCCTCCCCTCACTCATTCCATTCCAGTCACATTGGCCTCCTTGCAGTTCCTCAAACATGCTGGACACATTTCCACTTAAAGGCTTTGCACTGGCTTTTTCCTCTACCAGGAATGCTCTTTCCCTAGATACTCACATGGCTCCCTCTCTCACCTCCTCAACTCTTTGTACAAATCTTGTCTCCTCTTTGAAGCACTATCAGTTTATTTTATCTTGCTCCACTTTTTTTTCTATTCTGATTATAACCTTCAACCTCACTAGATAATGTACTTATTTATTATGCTTATTGTGTGCCTGTCTCCTTCACAAGAATATAGACTCCTTGGAGGCAGGGATTTTTTGTTCTGTTTGCTGATGTATATCAAGTACCTATATTGGTACCTGATACTTGGTAGGCATTTAATAAACATGTATTGAAAGAATGAATGAATAAAATTTTTATCTAAAGTTGAATTAGTAACTTTTGGCTCACTAGCCAAAGGAAACTGAATATGTTTCACCCCAGGCAAACTGAATATGTTTCACCCAGGAGCATTCACAGAGCAAAATGTTGTAAGAAATCACCTGCTATATTCAACTAACGCCCTTCAATATATATATATAGGTAAAGTTGGATTAAAATGCACACTAAGGGCAAAGTCCCTGTCAGGTTGAGACTGTAGAAAGGAAGGGGCTTTGGTTGGAGGGTGTTTATGTGAATTGTGTGCATGCTTGTGGGTCCCTCCCATGAACCTTAACACATGTCACCAGATGGTGCCTAGCTTCAAAAGTACCACATAATCCGGACCCTGCTCATCTAACTGGTCACAATTTGTCCTCACCACACTAAACAAATGGGGGTCTGGCAGTGTGCAAGGTTGGGAGAGGGGCCGGGGAAAAGTTCATTTTCTCTCTCTTACGGTGGAATTTTCCTGGCAGCCAAGATGATGAGATGGAAAAAGGCAGACCAGTGGCTACTCCAGAAATGCATTGGTGGGGTCAGAGGGATGTGGCGCTTCTATTCCTACCTCACAGGCAGTGCAGGTGGGTTCTTGGGGTTGTTCCTGGGGCTTTTGCAAGTTCCTAATGGTTTTCAGTTTGCCCTAAGCCCCAGTTAACAGTTATGTGTGTCTGTGGTGCATATAAAAATGTTTAATAATGAGATTTGGATAAAAATCTTTGAAAACTGAGGTCCATAGCGTAGGTTAAGGGAAAAGTAGTCAGAGTCCCTTTTACTAATTTATTCATTCATTCAACAATGTCATTGAGCACCACTATGTGGCAGCCACTGTGCTGGTAGGTTGGGTTACAAAGGTGAACAAGAGCCATAAGTCCCTGCTTCACAAAGCTGCCATTTTGGTGGGGAGACAGACAAGGAACATGTAAACAAATCCCTGTAGTGGGAGTGATGGGAACACTGGCTTCTGTTCTATTGGGTCCATAGTTACTGGGTTCTGGGAGGCTGGTAGCTGGCCCTGGCTGACACTCCAGCTCAACAACATTAAGTTTCACCCAGGCCCTAGCCCTAATTTTAAGGGTGAAATCCTGGATCTCCAGGGAGCAGGTAGGGAAGAACTAGATGGACTACATCTTTCACCTTGCCACTCAGAGTTCAGGCTTGGCCAAGTTTTAACAAAAGGGAATGTAGTCTTTGGCATCTTTTGGCTCCAGTGTCCTTCTGCAGGACATTCTCAGTCCATGATCATTCTCAGTCCATGTGGTTTTTCCCCCAATCTTCATTTTTTTGGACAAAATTTAATTATTTCATAATCCACCCCGAGAGTTTTGCAGTTTTCCCTACAGTGATGGTTTATCTAACACCAGCAACAAAAAGTCAAAGGATTCCCATGCATTAAGCCTCTTCTCCCCATGCCTCCAATTCTCCCCCACAGTAGAACTTTTCTAGAGATGATACCTTGAACCAATCACCAGGAATGATGATTGATGCAGTGGAACAGGCTGGTGGGGGATGTCAGCTGATTCACCCAGCTGCAACCACCAAAGGGGCAAAACTAGGGTATAGCTCTGTGCCTCTTCTGTCTCACCCGTAGGTGAAGAATTGGTGGATTTCTGGATCCTTGCTGAGAAGATCCTGAGCATAGATGAGATGGACCTGGAAGTGAGAGACTACTACCTGTCCCTCCTCCTCATGCTGAGGGCCACTCATCTGCAGGAGGGCTCCAGGGTGGTAACCCTCTGTAACATGAACATCAGTAAGAATTATAAAGCATATTTTTGGGGGGATGCAACAAAAAAGTAAATCCAGTGTCTGATAATCCCCAGTCTCCTTCTTTGCAGGAAACCCCACCTTCTTTCCATCTTCTATGTATCAGAGAGGCTAGTAGCAACCCCAACCCATAACCAGGAAAGTATTGAAAGACACAGTTGTCCTTAAGCTGGCACTTGCCTCTCTCTGAGATACTACCTGCCCATGAAGTCTGGCTGGAAGGAGGGAGGAGGAATTGGGGCAGGATACTTGAAAGGCACCTGTAACATTTAAGTATATGTACTTTTGTAATTTTATTTTTTTAATTGGAATTCTCTAGAACAAACTGCAGCCCACCAGCCAAATGCACTATGTGTGGCCTGTGAGCTAAGACCATTTTTACATTTTCATAGGGCTAATTTTATGTGATTTACAAAGCCAAAATATTTACCATCTGGCCCTTTACATAAAAACTTGCCAACTTCTTCTCTAGAACGTAAGATTTATTTATATTTGTTTGTTCATTGATTAGATGATGAGGCATTCCTAACTCAAATACAAATGTGCTCCAAAAGATGTGCTGTTTGGGATTAGTCACACTCCTCTCTACTCACATAGGTAGTTGAGAATTAACGACATTAAAATCAGGGCTAGTTCTACTTATCCAGTCCAAACCTCTTCATCAAAAATCCTGTTCAGACGTAGATGTCTCTTGTTCTTAATCGTTTTTCTTGTGCTTTTGCTTTTCTTTAAAATAACATTTAATAATCTAAAAAGTAACTAGAGGAATCCCATAACATGGCTTATTTCTATGGAGAATAAGATAAAGGGATCACTGTGTGCTGAGAAAACCATAAAAATATGTCAACTCTATATTTAAACTATTCATACTCCAGGATTGTGTGAGGAACTAATAAAATGCTATACTCAAAGACATTTGAAAAAATTTAAAAACCTCTCTAACACCATCATCACTGCCATCATCACATCATTTTCACCCATCATTTCTCTGTTTTATTTCCAGAGTCCCTCCTGAACATCTCCATCTGGCATCCCAACCAGTCAACCACTAGGAGGGAGATCCTGAGCCACATGCAGAAAGTGGCTCTGTTCAAACTCCAGAGCTACTGGCTTCCCAACTTTTACACCCACACCAAGACGACCGTGGACAAGGAGGAATCATGCCATAGTCTGATGGAAGAGTACGAGACTCGCTTATACAGCATGTGCTACACCCACGTAGGAGGGCTCCCTCTGAACATGAGCATCAAGAAGTGCCACCACTTTCAGAAACGGTACTCAAGCAGGAAAGCCAAGAGGAAGATGTGGCAGTTGGTAGATCCTGACTCTTGGTCTCTGGAAATGGACCTCAAGCCAGATGCTATTGGTATGCCCCTACAGGAGACATGCCCTCAAGAGAAGGTGGTTATACAAATGCCTTCCCTGAAAATGGCTTCTTCAAAGGAAACAAGAATCAGTTCCCTGGAAAAGGAGATGCATTATGCAAAAAAATCCAGCATGAAGAATAAAGCCAAGAGCCACCTCCACATGGAAGGCCTCTTTGAGACAAAGATCTCTACCCACCTGAGGACTGTCACCCCCATCGTCAATCACTCCTCCAAGATGACAATTCAGAAGGCCATCAGGCAAAGCTTCTCCTTAGGATACATCCACTTGGCCTTGTGTGCTGATGCCTGTGCAGGGAACCCTTTCCGGAACTACCTGAAGAAGCTGAATTTGAAAGTGGAGATCCAACTTCTTGACCTCTGGCAGGACCTGCAGCATTTCCTCAGTGTTCTTGTGAATAACAAAAAGAATGGGAATGCAATCTTTCGTCACTTGCTGGGTGACAGAATCTGCGAGCTCTACCTAAATGAGCAGATTGGTCCATGCTTACCACTCAAATCCCAAACCATTCAGGGCCTGAAGAAACTATTGCCTTCTGGAGATGTGATCCCCTGGATTCCCAAAGCCCAGAAGGAGATTTGCAAGGTAGGCCATGCCTCACAGAAATGAGTTAGTATCTGGCAAATTAGGTCAAAACTGACTAAAAATCCCATCTGGTCACCTATACTGGCTAAGTGACTATATAATTACCCACATAAACCTTTACATATTGAAAAGTTGGTTGATCTGTTAAGGCAGGGGTCCCCAGCCCCTGGGCCACAAATCTGTATCAGTCCATGGCCTGTTAGGAACTGCGCCGCACAGCAGAAAGTGAGCAGCGGGTAAGGAAGCATTACTGCCTGAGCTCCATCTTCTGTCAGATCAGTGGCAGCATTAGAGTGCAAACGGTATTGTGAACTGTGAATATGAGGGATCTGGGTTGCACCCTTCTTATGAGAATCTAATGCCTGATTATCTGAGGTGGAACAGTTTCATTCTGAAATTATCCCCCCAGCCCCAAGTTCATGGAAAAAACTGTCTTGCACAAAACTGGTCCCTGTGCCAAAAAGGTTGGTGACCGCTGTCTTAAGGCACAAATTTCGCAACGTCTCCCAAATCAGCCAAAAACTCTAAAGTACAATGGAGGTGGGGAGTGGTTGATGTCCATTCCTTCTTCACTTTCTTGTTATATGAAGCCTCCCCAAACCATGAACCTCAGAGTGTTCTATGAGGAAACTTTTAAATTTCTGTTATAAACATTATGTATTGAAAAGCAAGGTCTCCTTTTACTAGACTAGCCATCAAGGAAATGTTCAATTAGAATGAGTTTATTTTTATCTCAAAACATTAGATAAAAGCAAGAGAATACTCTTAAGACTCACAGGGAGTGATGCCCATCATATAGCTATTGTATTATCAAGTTCTTAGCAGAAAGCAAATGGTAAAGTCAAGTTGGGTAACAGATGAGAGACAAATAAGAGGGACTACTCATAAAGGAATGGGTGGTGCAGTGGGGAAACCACAGAGATAGTGTCATACCATATGGTCAGTAAGGGCAGGGCACCTTTGTCATTCCTAGGTATGAAAAACTGAGGACAGGAAGCAATTACTAGAACCAGGAGAGAAATAGCTGTATGGAGTGGGACACTTACTTGGCAGAAGCTGTTATCATCAGTTGAGGGATATAACTAGTTCACAGTGATCTAGGTTGGAGGGATTGGAGAAATAGATACCCTAAGCTCACTCTGCTCCTGATTTCCCACCTCCTACCAGGACACCTCTTCTGATAAACCCAAACAGAGGACAAGGGGACTGATTGATGTGGCTCATACAGGTTAATCTTCCAAGGCACAAACAGGGTGAAGAATAGTAGAAAGTAGATCTGGAGGAGCAAATAGATAAAAATAATCAAATTATTTAGTGCATTGTAACGTATTTACCTTGTAAAGCATGTTCACACACATTGTCTCCTTTACGCTTCTTATCACTCCCAAGAGACAGAGTAGTCTTGTTGCTTCTCTTGTATAGATAAGGGAAGTGAGTCACACAGAGAGTAAGTGAATTAGCCCAAAGCCATGCAGCTAGCTAGTAGATAATCCAGGATCAGAATCCTGGAGTTTTTGGCTCTAAGTCTGGCATGATTTCCAGTATATCATAATTATCCAGGGTTGTACAGTGAGGTAATTTCAGAATAGATCAGTCTAATGGATCCACAGCCAAAGTGCTCCTTTGCTCAATTTTTGATTAATTAAAGCACAGTGGTCTTTCTGCATTTTGTGGAGGCATTTTAGGACAGAGATTCAGACTGGGACTGTGCTTTCTGGATCAGCAGATTCTCACAGCAAATACTTCTGCTTGGGGCTTGGTGCAAAGATACTGAAGATATTTGTATGTGGAGAAGACTGGCCTATCACAGTTACTCAGACTAAACATTTTTATATAATTCTTGACTCACCTCTTTGTCTTACACCCATGTCTAGTCTATTGGCAAACCCTGTTGGCACTACCTTAAGAAATCCAGAAGTGACCACTCCTTTCCACCGTTGTTACAACCACTCTCACCCAAGCCCTGTCCTCTTACCTATAATATTGCCATTGTCTTCTAACTGATGCCTCGGTGTCTACCCTTGCCCCTCATCAACGCATTTACATGCCAACCACAGTGATTCTGTCAAAACATAGTGTAATTTAACTGAAAATAAATAAAAGGAAATGAGTGAGGACCTTGAAAACAGATGGCTGTCTCAATGAAGATTTTTACTTTCAGTAAAAATTTTACTTTCAGTAAAATCCAAAGTCCCTAATAAATCTAGCAAGGCCCTACATGATCTGCATGGCACCTCTCCTCTCTGGCTTTATCTACTATTCCACCCCCACCCCATGTTCATCATCAACTGTGCCAGGCACACTACCAGCTTGGCTGTGCTCTGTAACATACAGATACCTGTATGGCTTAGTCTCTCACTCTCTCAGGTCTCCATTAAAGAGTCACCTTTTCAGTGAGGACTTCCTTGGCCATTTGATATAAAATTTCAACCAGATCCCCATTTTATTTTTCTCCTTAGCACGTATCACTAAATACATACATACTCAGAGTGACATCAGCAATATGGTGAAATAGGAGGTCCCCAGCTTTTGTTCACCCATAGAAACATGGACTTTCCAACAATCCACAGACAAAAGTGCCTCTTGATGAGCTTCGGGACCCATGTCAGAGGTTCCACCACCCCAGTGGAGTTCAAGACCAAGGAAAGCTGCTTTGAAAAGGCAGTCTCATGCCTCCAGTAGCAGGCCTGTCAATCAGGATCCTGGCTGCAGATCCAGAATCAGCCTCATCTCCTGTGGACTCAGCTCCAGCATCATTTGTCCATAATTTTGCCACCAGACTCACCCTCCCATGGTCTTAGCAGAAACTATGCCTGCCTAACACCCTGTTAACGGCCCAATGCCTTTGCATCTCATTAGACATGGAAGCAGCCCTGTGACCCAGCTCCACATTACTCAACTGCAGTCACAGAGGAAATATCATCTGCCCTGAGATCCAGCAGGAACCACACCCTGATAACAGGCTTGTGAACCCCAGTCCTGATGAAAGACGCTGAGGCAGCCCTGTCCACCCACGGACCGAGAGACAGCCACATTCAATGGCTTTTCCAGACTGCTAGCATCCTCAGCTTTATCCCTGACCACCTGTGGACTCAGCTGTAACCCAAACCACCTGCAGACCTTGAGACTGCCCCAACTGCCTTTGAACCAGGCTCTAACTCCATCTGCCCGCAGGTACAGCTCCAGCTTCACCCACCCATAGACATAATGACCTTACTCACGGAACCCAACAGTAGGCCTGCCTATAAACATTGCCAGCTAACCAGCCCAGAATCTCCAACTGGCTAATTGCAAAGGCCTTTATGTGTGTGGCAAAACCAGTCTGTGACGACCAGAAGAGGTGACTGCTCCATCAAGTATACACACACCAGTGCAAGGATACAAGGGTCATGAAAAATCAGGTACATGTAATGTTACCAAAGGAAATTAATAACATTTCACTACCTGACCCTAAAGAAATGGAGATCCATAAACTGCTTGACCAAATAATTCAAAATAACATCCTAAAAATTTTTTTCTTGTACTTTTTATAAAGAATTTCTAAACTGTTTAACAAAATAATCCTTTTTTTTAAGAGACAGGGTCTCACTCTGTCACCCAGGCTGAAGTGAAATGGAATGGCATGATCATAGCTCACTGTAGCCTCCAACTCCTGGTCCTAAGCCATTCTCCCACCTTGGCTTCCCAAAGTGCTGGGATTACAGGGGTGAGCCACCATGCCCAGCCAAAATAATCATCTTAAAGAAGCTCAATGAGTGCTAAGAAAACACAGATAAACATGAACAAAATCAGAAAAAAATGCATCAATAAAATTAGAAGTTTAATAAAAAATAAAAAGCATAATAAAAGAGCCAAACAGAAATCCTGGAGCTGACAAATATAATGACTAAACTGAAAAATTCAATAAAGAGCTTCAACAGCAGGCTTGATTAGGCTTCAAAGGCTTAAAGTAATTGAAGTTGTTATCAGCTTAAAACAGATTTATATTTTAAGCAGAAGAAAGAAATGAATCAAAGACAGATCATTTCAGAAATAAAAAGATGAAAAAGAGCAAAGAAAACCTAAAGGACTTACGGGACACCATCAAGTGAACCTACGTGTATATTATACACATAGAAGTCTCAGAAGGAGAAGCAAGAGAGAAAGGGAAAGAAAGCTTATTTAAAGAAGTAATGGCTGGAAACTTCACAAATCTAGGGAGGCAAATGGATACCTAGATTTCTGAAACTCAAAGATCTCCAAGTAAGCTGAACCTAAAGAGTTCATACTCAGACATATGATAAATACATTATTAAAAGTCAAAGACAAAGAATTTTGAAAGAAGAATGGGAAAAGTGACTTGTAATATACAAGGGAGCCTTGAAAAGACTATCAGCAGATTTCTCAACAGAAACCCTGTAGTCCAGGAGAGAGTGGGATGATATATTCAATATGCTGAAAGAAAGAAAAGGAAAACTGGCAATTAAGAATTCTTTACCCAGAAAAATTATCCTTTGAGAGTGAAGAAGTGTTTAAAAAAAATCTTTCCCAAACAAAATAGGAGTTTGTCACCACTAGACCTGCCTTACAAAAAGTGCTAAAGGAACTTCAAGAATAAGGTGAAATGAAAAGGTGCTAAATAACAATACAAAATCATATGAAAGTATAAATCTCACTGCTAAAGGTAAATATAAGGACAAACACATAATATTGTAATATTGTGATGAAGGTATATAAATCACTTTGAACACTAGTATGTAAATTAAGACAAAGTCATAAGAATAATTATAACCACAGAAATTAGTTAATGAAAACACAATATAGAAAAAATAAAAGCTGACATCAAATATGTAAACTATGGCAAGTAGGGAGAAAAGTGTAGAATTTTGTATGCAATTGAAGTTATCAGCTTAAAGAAATTGAAGTTAAGTTGTTATCAGCTTAAAACAGATTTATGACTATAAAATGTTTAATGCAAGGTTCATGGTAACCACAAAAAATGTATAGTAGATACCTAACAGATGAAAAGAAAATAAAGTATATCAGTACAAAAAAAAAATCAAATCACAAAGGAAGGACAGTAATAGAGAAAGAGAGGGAAGAGGAGAACTACAAAACAGAAAACAATTAACAGAATGGCAACAGTAAGTCTTTACCCAACAATAATTACTTTAAATGTAAATCATCTTAATTCTGCAATCAAAAGACATTGAGTAGATGAATGTATAAAAACACAAGATCCAAAGATACAAAAGACTCATGATAGATTTAAGAACACAGATAGGCTGAAAGTGAAAGGTTGAAGAAAGATATTTTATGCAAGTGGTAACCCAAAAAGCATATTTGGCTATACTAAATCAGATAAGATAGAATTTAAGTCAAAAGCTGTCACAAAAGCCAATGGAGGTAATTATATAATGATAAAAGGGTCAATTTAATAGGAAGATGTAACAATTATAAATACATATGCACCCAACATCATCACCTAAATATATAAAGCAAACATTGACAGATCAGAAGGAAGAACTTAATATTCTATTATTATTGTGTTGCTTTAATAGAAGACTTCAACACCCCACTTTTCATAATGGATACATTATACAGACAGAAAATGAACAAAGAAAGAGCAGAACTGAACAACCTCATAAACCAACTGGACCTAACAGTCATATACACAACTTTCTACTCAACAGCGACAGAATAATTATTTTTCCCAGGTGCACATGAATATTCTTCAGAATAGATCATGTGCTAAGTCACAAAAAGGTCTTAACAAATTTAAGATTAAAAATATTCCATAGCCAGATGTGGTGGCACATGTTTGTAGTCCTAACTGCTTGGGAGGCTGAGGTGGGAGGATCACTTAAGCCCAGGAATTCAAGGTTACAGTGACCTGTGATCACACCACTTCACTCCAGCCTGGGTGAAAGAATGAAACCCTGTCTCTAAAATAATAAAATGAAATAACATTACAAGTTTGTGTTTTGTTTGTTTTTTTTTTGACAGAGTCACGCTCTGTCACCCAGGCTGGACTGCAGTGGCACAATCTTGGCTCACTGCAACCTCCGTCTCCTGGGTTCTAGCAATTCTCCTACCTCAGCCTCCCGAGTAGCTGGAATTACAGGCACCCGCCACCATGCCCACCTAATTTTTGCATTTTTCTTAGAGACGGGGTTTCACCACATTGGCCAAGCTGGTCTCAAACTCCTGACTTCAGGCGATCCACCCCCTCAGCCTCCCAAAGTGCTGGGATTACAGGCATGAGCCACCACACTTAGCCACGAGTTTTTTTCTTATCAAGTGCAATGGAGTGAAACTAGAAATCAAGAATAGAAAATGGGAAAATTTATAAATACACAGAATTAAACAACACACTTTTAAACAACTAGTAGCTCAAAAAAAAAAGTCAAAAAGGGCATTTGAAAATACTTGAGACAAATGAAAATAAAAACAACATACCAAAACTTATGGGATGCAGCAAAAGCAGTACTAAGATGGATGTTTATAGCAATAAATGCCTACATTAAAAAAGAAAAATCTCAAATAAACCACATAACTTTACACCTCACAGAACCAGAAAAAGAAGAACTAAACCTAAACTTATCAGAAGGAAGAAGATAAAGATTAGAGAAGAAATAAATGAAATGGAGAATAGAAAATCAATTTTTAAAAACATAAAACTAAGTTTGTTTTCTTAAGCAATAAATGAAGCCAACAAATCGTTAGCTAGGCCTAAAAAGAGAGAGAGAAGTTTCAAATAAATAAAATTTATAAATGAAAGAAGAGCTGTTACAATTTATTCTCACAGAAATAAAAAGGATAATAAGAGACTATTATTAATATTTATACACCAACAAATTGGACAACCTACAAGAAACAAATTTCTAGAAACATACAACTTACCATGACTAAGTTGAGAAGAAATTGAAAGCCTGAACAGACCAATAACAGTTAAAGAGACTGAAGAATTAATAATAAACTTCCCAAAAAAGAAAAACCAGGGACAAGATGGCATCACTGGTGAATTCTATCAAATATTTTAATAATTAATACCAATCCTTCTTAAACTCTTACCAAAAATTTAAGGAGAGAGAACACTTTCAAAGTAATTTATGAGGCTAGAACTCTGACACCAAAGCCAGACAAAGACACAAGAAGAAAAGTAAACCATGGGTCAATATCCCTGAGAAAAACAGATGCAAATATTCACAAGAAAATACTAGCATGGCCAGGTGCAGTGGTTCATGCCTGTGACCCCAGCACTTTGGGAGGCTGAAGTGGGAGGACTGCTTGAGCCCAGGAGTTCGAGACCAGCCTGGGCAACATGACAAAACCCTGTCTTTATAAAAGATAAAAATATTATCTGGGCATGGTGATATGTGCCTGTGGTCCTAGCTACTTGGGATGCTGAGAAGGGAGGATTTCTGGAAGAATTTGAAGCTGCAGTGAGCCATGTTCATGACACTGCATGCCAGCCTGGTGACAGGCAAGATGCTGTCTTTAAAAAGAAAAGAAAAAAATACTAGCAAACCAGATACAACAGCCTATTAAAAGAATTATACACAATTACCAGGTAAGATTTATCCCTGGGTTATAAGGATGGCTTGACCTATGCAAATCAATCACTGTGATGCAATACATTAACAGATTAAAGGTAAAAATCACATGATCAGCTCAATAGATGCAGAAAAATTACTTGACAAAATTCAAAATATTTTCATGACAAAAACTCTCAAAAATTACACATAGAAGGAAGGTACTCCCACACAATAAAGGCCATTTATGAAAAGCTTGCTGCAACATCATACTCAATGGCAAAAAGCTGAAATCATTTCCTCTAACATCCAGAACAAGCTAAGGATCCTCATCCTTGCCCCTCCTGGTCAACAAAATACTGGAAGTCCTAGCCAGAGCAAGTAGACAAGAAAAACAAAAAATAAAAAATAAAAGGCATCCAAACAGAAAAGGAAGAAGTGAAACTATATAGAAAAAGTAAAACTATCATGCCTCTGTTTGCAGATGACATGATCTTATATGTATATAACCCTAAAATTACCACAAAAAACTATTAAAACTAATAAGTAAATTCAGTAAAGTTGCAGGATAAAATCAA
Organism: Symphalangus syndactylus; assembly: GCF_028878055.3. Lineage (NCBI taxonomy): Eukaryota > Metazoa > Chordata > Mammalia > Primates > Hylobatidae > Symphalangus > Symphalangus syndactylus. Next base: position 40,251,633 of record NC_072434.2, on the reverse strand, counting down.
TATTCAAAAATTGTTATGATTCTATACACTGACACTAAACCTGCATACTATTTTTCACACTGGATGCCCAAATTTACATTCCTGTTTGTGGGAGTGTAAATTGGTGTGACCAGTATGGAAAACAGTATGTAGGTTTCTCAAAAAATGAAAAATAGGATCACCTTTTGATCCAGCAATCCCACTTCTGGGGATATATGCAAAGGAATTAAAATATGGATCTTGAAGAGATATCTGCACTACCGTGTTCATTGCAGAATTATTTACAATAGCCAAGATATGAAAACAACTGAAATGAGCATCCAAAGATGAATGGATAAAGAAAATGTGGCATATATGATGCAGTATTATTCAGTCTTTAAAAAGAAGGAAGTCCCGCCATTTGCAACAACATAGATGAGACCCAGAGGACATCATGCTAATTAAAATAAGTGAGACACAGAAAGATAAATACTGCATAATCTCACTTATGTGTTGAGTCTAAATCAGATAAACTCAGAAGCAGAAAATAGAATGGCAGTTGCCAGAGGCTTCACGGAGGTGTTGATCAAAGTGTACCATGTTTCAGTCATGAGAGATAAACTTACTGTACAACATATGAAATATCATTTAACAATTCTATATTGTATACTTAAAATTCACTGAGAGAATAGGTCTTGTGTTAAGTGTTTTTACCACAAAAGAAAAAAAAAGCAAACAAAACCAAAGGGAACAGGAGGAAACTTTTGGAGGATAGGTTTGTAGTATTGATTGTGATGACAGTTTAATGAGTGTATACTTATCTCCAAAGACATCAAGTTGTATACATTAAATTTCTACAGGTTTTTGTATGTCAATCACACTTAATAAAGGGCTTAAAAATAATTTTTAAAATACATACATAATATCTGTGTGTATATATAATAAATATATAATTCTCATAATGTATATGAATACATATGTGCATATAATGTACATCTATTATGTACACATAAAATATACTTGTATTATATTTAAAATGAGACATAATATGTATATGTAATATTTATAGACATATATTTCTATTATTTTGCTTATTTTCTTTTTTTAACTTTCATTTTAGATTCGGGGGTACATGTGCAGGTTTGTTATATAGGTAAACTTGTCTCACAGGAGTTTGTTGTACATATTAGTAGCACTTGGGTCTTGGGGTGCACGTTCACTTTATGTGGAATGGTTGGATGTAGGCTACCCACAGAGCCAGGATATGTGACTCTGCAGCAGCCCCTGGTAGCTCAAGCCCAGGGGTTCGATTGTAACTGTAATTCTACCCTGAGGGACAGAGCACAGCTCTGGTCCAGCTTTGGGGAAGAAGGGGTACTCTGGAGGTTTGGGCCCACAGAGTGGGTTTGGGAACTTGAGCCAATAGGGCTCAGTGGCAACTCAGGTCCCTAGGGATGAGGCACCAAGTAGTGGTGACTCTAGACCGTGGGACGGTGGGGCTCAGAAGTATCCCAGACTCTGAAGCCAGGTGCAGTGGCACCAAGTATCCTAGAATACTTGGGATACAGGGAAAGGGATGTCTTAGCAGCTAGGACTCTAGAGGGCTAGTTCAGCTCCAGGGAAGCAGGGTACTATAATTCTTTTGGCCTCTAGTGTGGGGTGCCTCAGCTCAGCCACTGTTCTGTTTCCCTGGGACCCGGGGTACTATGTCGTCTTAGTCCTGGAATGCACAGCTGCTCAGTGCCACTTCAGCTTAGGCCCAGGGGTGTGACTATTCCAGGTAGCCCAGGCACTATTTCCCTGGGATGTAAGATGCCACTCAGCTTAGGTATTGGTGTACATGACCACTCTTCTGGGAGGCAGGACACTGCTTTAAATCAGGCACTGAGAAGATGTGACTGCTCTGAACAGCCAAGGTTCTGTTTTCCCAGGGGCCAGGGTACAGCAGCAACTGGGTGGGATAGATGGAGCAGTTCCACCAACGCATCATTTTCCCAGGAGGGTGTGTGAAGCTTTGGCTTCAGTTCACAGGTTCAGGGCTCAGCAGTGACTGGGAGAGAAATATGGGGCAGCTCCAACAAGGCACGGTTTCCTCAGGAGGCAGTGTGCCATTTCAGTTCAGGCCCCTAGGGGCAGGGTACAGCTGCAGCTGAGAGTGGTAGATGAAGCAATTCTACCAAAGTGCTATTTCCCCAAGAGGGAGTGTAGAGCTTAATGTTCAGCCTGAAGGGGTTAGGGAGAAGTGGGCAGAGCAGTTCCACTTGTGGTTGGCCCCAAGGGGAAGAGTGTGACAGCTGCCTGCATCTTGGGTTGGGGATGTCAGGCCATCGGGTGGGGGTGGTTTGGCAGCAGTTTACCCTCAGGGATGAAGGGAAGCTGTGGCTGCTTGCCCCTGGAGCAAGACACATTCCAGCAGTAATATCAGTTCCAAGATGGTACAGCACAGTAGTCTTGCAGGCCACAAGAGGCAGGGCACAGTGTCAACTCCTTCTCTGGCGGGAGCATAGCTGTCTGGCCCTTAGGCCGCTCCCTCAGCTGGGCTTAGTGCCTGTGAGGACTGCAGGGGACCCCAGTGGTGAGGACTGTAGGTGTCTAATGTTTCAATGAGGGCTGCTGAGATCTTCTAGCCTAGCTTTTCACAATAGGAAGAAGTTCCTCCCGGTCCCCAGCTGATCCAGGCTCGGGGGGTGGGTGGTGGAGGCCTAATGTTTCCTTTCATTCTCTCTGTGGCTATCCTGAGTTTCTGTGTTCATCAGGGTTTCTGTTACTCCTTCAATGTACACTTTCCTTTTGTTATTTTAACTTTTATTAGAATGTAGTTATTCATGTATTGTTTCAGCTGTGTTTATGGAGGCAGGGGCAAGTGCTAGGGGCTTCTAGTCAGCCATCTTCCTGACATCACTTATCTTGATCCTTGGTTTTCTCATCAGTACATTGGGGATCATAATGGCTACCTCAAAGACACTCTATATGCAGCGCCTGGTAGTGAGTAGGTAAATACGTGTTCATCCTCTTCTGACCTTTTATCAGACACATATAACCTTAGAATAGGTCATTAGAGATTCTGTCATCCCTTCTCTCATTGTACAGCTGATGGGCCAAATTCTCAGGTCTCACTGCTATTTAATGACAAGTGCAGAGCCAGTGTCCAGATTCCTGCTCAGTCTATTGCAAGGTTAGCAAACTACAGTCTGGGAACCAAATTCAGCTTCCCACATGTATTTGTGTGGCCACCAAGCTAGGGATGATTTAACATTTCTTTATAGTAGGAAAAAAAATCAAAAGAAGAACATATTAGGGCACATGGATAATACATGCAATTCAAATTTTAGTGTCCATAAATGAAATTTTATTGCAACAAAACTGTGCTCTTTTGTTTACGTGCTATCACGTCCTACAACTACATAGTTGAGTACTTGCAATAGACTATGTAGGCCATATATCATAAAATATTAACCATCTGGCACTTTATAGAAAACGTTTGCAGAGCCTGCCTTCCTCCCTTCCTTCCTTTCCTTTCCTTCCTTCCTTCCTTCCTTCCTTCCTTCCTTCCTTCCTTCCTTCCCTTCCCTTCCCTTCCCTTCCTTCCCTTCCTTCCTTTTCTTTCTTTCTTCTTTCTTTCTTTCTTTCTTTCTTTTTCTTTCTTTCTTTCTTTCTTTCTTTCTTTTTCTTTCTTTCTTTCTTTCTTTCTTTCTTTCTTTCTTTCTTTCTTTCTTTCTTTCTTTTCTTTCTTTCTCTCTCTCTCTCCTTCCTTCCTTCCTTCCTTCCTTCCTTCCTTCCTTCCTTCCTTCCTTCCTTCCTTCCTTCTTTTCGTTCGTTTCTTTTTCTTCCCTCTGTGGCCTAGGCCGGAGTACAGTCGGCTCGCTGCAGACTCCCTCCCTCCGGCTCCCGTGATTCTCCTGCCCCGGCCTGCGGGCTGCCTGGGATTGCCGGCGCGCGCCACCACCCCTGCCTGCTTTTTCTCCTTTGGCTGGAGGCGCGGTTTCGCCAAGCTGGCCAGGCTGGTCTCCAGCTCCTGACCTCGAGTGGTCTGCCCGCCTTGGCCTCCCCAGGTGCTGGGACTGCAGACGGAGTCTCGCTCACTCGGTGCTCGGTGTTGCCCGGGCTGGAGTGCGGTGGCGTGGTCTTGGCTCGCTGCAGCCTCCGCCTCCCAGCCGCCTGCCTTGGCTTCCCAGGGTGCTGGGATTGCAGCCTCTGCCCGGCCACCGCCCCGTCTGCGAGATGGGGAGCGTCTCTGCCTGGCCGCCCATCGTCTGGGATGTGAGGAGCGCCTCTGCCCGGCCTCCCCGTCTGGGAGGTGAGGAGCGCCTCTGCCCAGCCGCCACCCAGTCTAGGAAGTGAGGAGCGCCTCTGCCCGGCCGCCCCATCTGGGAAGAAGTGAGGAGCGTCTCTGCCAGGCCGCCCATCGTCTGGGATGTGAGGAGTGCCTCTGCCCGGCCGCCCCGTCTGGGAAGTGAGGAGCGCCTTTGCCCGGCAGCCCAGTCTGGGAAGAAGTGAGGAGCGCCTCTGCCCGGCCACCCATCGCCTGAGATGTGAGGAGCGCTTCTGCCCGGCCGCCCCGTCCGGGAAGTGAGGAGCCCCTCTGCCCGGCCGCCACCCTGCCTAGGAAGTGAGGAGCGTCTCTGCCCGGCCACCCCATCTGGGAAGTGAGGAGCGCCTCTGCCCGGCCACCCCGTCTGGGATGTGGGGAGCGCCTTTGCCTGGCTGCCCCGTCTGGGAGGTCTACCACGGAGGCCAGAAGCAATGTGGGGGCTGGACGTGGTGGCTTACGCCTGTAGTCCCAGGACTCTGGGAGGCCGAGGCGGGTTGATCACTTGAGGCTAGGAGTTCAAGACCAGCCTGGCCAACATGGCAAAACATATGAAAAATACAACAGACAAACCAACCAACCAACCAACCAACCCAGCGACAACAAAACAGGTCTACCCTGGAGTCATACTCTAATTTTTTCTATTTACCTCCCTTTCTGATCCTTTATCCCACTTTCTTTTTCTTCCTCTCCCTTCTCCTTCTTCTTTGTCAAATAGAGGATTGAGTTATTATCATTTAAAAAAAAAAAAAAAATGTTTGCAGAACCTTGATCTATTGCATCACACACTGCTCTGAGAAGGGGCCGGGAGGGTTTATCAAGTGATGGACAAGCTCAATTCTAAAGAAAATCCTAATACATTCTAACAAAAAACTATTATAGGGTTTTTGATGATGTTTTATCATATTTATTATTTATGACTATTATTTTAATGTATATCTGGTTGTTTCTTTTAATCAAAAATGCTCTATTAAGCATTGTTTCTTAAGAAATAAATTTATTTATCTATTAATTATTAGGTAGAGTCATAATTTTTTTTTTTTTTTGAGACAAAATCTCCCTCTGTTGCCCAGGCTGAAATGCAGTAGCATGATCTTGGTTCACTGCAACCTCCACCTCCCAGGTTCAGGTGATTCTTCCACCTGAACTCCCCAGTAGCTAATTTGTGGTACTCCTTTTGGGTGGCATGCGCCTCCCATAGGTGCACACCACCATGCCCAGTTATTTTCTTATTTTTTATTTTTTGGTAGAGCTGAGGTTTCACCATGTTGCCCAGGCTGGTCTCAAACTCCTTGTCTCAAGTGATCTGCCCACCTTGGTCTCCAAAAGTGCTAGGATTACAGGCGTGAGGCGTGAGCCACTGTACCCAGCCTGAGTCATAAATCTTTTTTACTTAATTATTTATTTTTTGAGACGGAGTTTCTTTCTTGTTGCCCAGGCTGGAGTGCAATGGCGTGATCTTGGCTCACTGCAACCTCTGCCTCCCGGGTTCAAGCAATTCTCCTGCCTCAGCCTCCCAAGTAGCTGTGATTACAGGCATGTGCCACCATGATGAGCTAATTTTGTATCTTTAGTAGAGACGGGGTTTCTCCATGTTGGTCAGGCTGGTCTTGAACTCCCAACCTCAGGTGATCCGCCCGCCTCGGCTTTCCAAAGTGCTAGGATTACAGGCGTGAGCCACCGCGCCCGGCCTAGTCATAAACCTTTTAAACCAAAAGGGATGTTAATAGGGTGCTCATTTCACACATGCTTTTTTATTATTCATATTTAATATATATTTACAGTTTATTTATTAATGAGTAACATTATATCACATTACATATTGCTCGGATTCAATCACTGAACTGAATTGTCTCAGGAATATACTTCACTCAAGTTTCCCAGGGCCAAGGAGAGTTGTTAAAGCTACTAAAATTTATATCCCTAAACTCACCTTTTCACTGCATGATTGAGGCAGTTGGCGGAGATAATCTTACATTCTTAAAAATTACTATCAACAATTCATTGCCTACAAGATAATCCCCAGATTACTCAGCAAGGCATTCAAGTCCCTCATATATAATTCCAATGCATCCCTGCTTCCTCTCTTGCCACTTTCCCATCCCTGGGCTCTTCACATGAATGCTACGTTTCAGCCCACACTGGAGTACTCATGATTCCCAAACATGTTCTTTCCTATCCCCATGCCTTTGCTTAAGCTCTTTCTACTGCCTGGCATGATCTTTACTCAACTTCCCTGTGGTGAGCCCTACTTATCCTGCAAGGTGCACATTAGATTAAACCTCCTTACCTTTATGAATTCTTCCTGGATTTCCCTGACTGAATCAGAAGTTTTGTTAATACCTCTGTTAGAGCATGTGTTATGCTGCTGTTCACGCTGGAAGTTGACCTCCTTGTAGTGACACTTGCAGCATGTTGATCTCTATATTCCCAGCAATTTGTAAAGTGCCTGACACATAGGAGGCATTCATAAAGCATTTCTCAAATGAATGAATGAATGAAACTGAGAGTATGGGTTAACATATCTAGCTAAGCGCTAACTCATAGGTTTTGTTGTTGTGTGTTTGTTTGTTTTAATGTAATAAAATGTTCTTCACAAAAGGGTAAGGTCTTCAAGTGGGAGATATGAGTAGATACACCAAAGAAAGACACTTGGTTTTCAGGGCCATTTTGAGAAAAAATGAGATATTACTTTGGAACAGAATGAAATAATATGCAGATGTTAAGTAATGTTTCTGTAAATTATTTGTCATCTCTCTTCTTAAGTAAATATTTAGTACTCTTCTCTGAGACTTAGAGAGAGGCTGTGTTAGCTGCTCTATTCAGAGATAAAAGAATGCCTCCTAGTTGGTCATAGCTAATGTTTGCTGTTCCATTAGATCTCCAAATTACAGAACCCAGAATCTTCAGCCAACTCTGCTCCCAGGTGAACATATGCAGGAAAGATGCAGCAAGCTGACCATCCACCTCATAATTCATATGCTGTGTTTGGTTTTCAGATGCTCAGTCCCTGGTATGATGAGTTTCTGGATGAAGAGGACTACTGGTTTCTCCTTTTTACGGTAGGGAGGACTTTGGGTTAGGAAGGAATCATGAGGATGAGGGAAGAAGAGAGAGTAATTACTGTTTTAAAAGGGTTATGTGTTAAAATAAATGAAATTGTTATTTTTCCTAGAGTCAACCAAAGATTGGCATGGTCCCTGTTGTTCTAAAGCTAAACCTCTCAAGGAAAAGGACTCAGTGCATAAGATGACTTGAAAAATTCACAACCACAGAAAATTTCTCCCTTATAGAAAATGAGTTTGATTAGAAAAGGGTGGGGGTTGGCATGTAAAGGAGCAATGGTTCTTAACAATTGAAAACAGCCTGCGTAAGACCATGTGACAGGGAGGCATGGAGCACTGAGCTATTATAAAATTATTGCTTCTGGTTTAGTTCCTGTAACAAATGCAGTCTTCCCCTCACCCTCTTCTCTTAGACACAGAACAGGTTCATCAGCTCCAGACAGCGTACAAGAGAATTTATAGGCAAAGAAGAGAATATTCTTCTTTATAAGAGGATTCAGCAGTCTCTAGAGTTAAGCCAGGCTTTGGCTGACATGAAGGAAATGGACTATATGCAGTGGCGAAAGATAGCTACTGAGGACCTGAAACAAGGAGGCTCTCTCCAGGTAGAGCTGACATCTCCAGTGTTTCTAACAGGTCAGAGCAGTCACTGTAATTTTTTTGACCTTTACATATGGGCAACTGGAAAATAATATTTAACATTTACTAATTATTTACTAAGCATCAGCACTATGCAATGCAGAGATTACCTAATTTGGTCATCAAAACAGCCTATGAGGTAAGTACTAAGTAACTGAGGCACAGAGATGATGTGACCTCCCCAGGGTCAGAGTAAGTTGCAGTCAGGATTTGAATCCAGACAGACTGACCGTAGAGCTCCCTGCTGGATCTGAGGGAGCCAGAGTGCTCAAGTGTAGCTAGACTCTTGCCCACGAAAGCATCACCACAGTTGATGCTGAATACTTCATTTCATGCATCTGATAAGCATGTTCCACCTCACCACATTTCCTCCAGAATAGGGTCCAAGTGCATTTCTGTGTACATATTTTACAGTTACCCACTTCCCTAACATAACACACCAGCCCACCCAGGCAGTGGAGAGACGTCGTTAGGAGCAAAAGGCTTTGCTGTCCCAGAAGTCTGGGGTTACACCCGTGCTCTCCTATTCACTTGTATGCTTGAGCAATGTATTTAACCTCTCTTTGAGCCCCAGTTTTCTCATCTGTAAAATGGGAATAATAACAAACTTACTGTGCAGGTGACCTGAGATCATCTATGAAAGCTATTAGTACAATGTTTCACAATCACTTAAGAGTTCAATACTGTAAATGTTATTCATTATTATTCAAATTGAGCATACTGCTTTAATTATCTATGTTGAGGCAGCTGGAATACTGCATATTTCTCAAACTTTGATCCACAATAAATGTTTGACTTCATAATTCCTTAAACATACCTGTGTATACATGTGCACATATATATGAAGAAAACTTTCCAAAGCAATACTTGCCCTTATTACATAAGATGCTGTACTCCAACACTCTTTATTCTATTATGTTTCATGTCATATGAAAGCTAACAATGTCACCATTTAATTTTTGGCATACTAGTGAGTCATGACCTATACTTTGAAAAACATGGATAAAGAGTAAGCAAAAGCTTTGAAAATTCAGTTGTACCATTCATATGCTCTGTGAGCCTGGGCAAGTTACTCCATCTCTCTGAACCTAATTTCTTCTTCTATGCAGTGGAGATAATGGCTCCTAATTTGTTTAGGATTAGAGGTGATGTATTTACATAGCAAGCAGGTGCTAAGCAAATGGTACTTGTTAGATTACCAAAAGAATGTAACATCGGCTCTTTTTTAAAACTTTAATATGCACTCTATATACAAACCAAGATGCCCTGGATGCCTGCCCCTCAGAGCCATGCTTGGGCATAAATTATTTAAATCTAGCATGAATAGGCCCTCTTTTTTAACCATAGAGATTCCACTCTCTCTCTAAATACCAAGGATCTTAGATTCTTTCCCAGGAATCAAGACCAAAGTAGAAGAAAAGATGGCTGGTAAGTTTCACCACACATATGTTGGGCAATGGGCATTACTTTGGTGGCTATGGGACACCAGGGATAGCCAGTAAGAATGTGAACCACCCTCCATGGAAGCTCTTTGTCCCTCTCCAAAGCACATATCATTACTTCCTCTATCACTGCTTTTTTGGAGCACAAGTCTGGCCTAATAAAGGGCCTTCTTTGCATTTGGCCGAGTCAGAGTCTTGAATCTCAGGTAGGTTGGTGTCTCAAGCTGTACCCTAAACTCACAGAGTACCAGAGCTAGAATATTATCTTTTTTTTTTTTTTTTTGAGATGGAGTGTGGTGGAACAATCACAGCTCACTGCAGCCATGACTTCCCAGACTCAAGCAAAGCTCCCACCTCAGCCTCCTAAGTTGGTGGGACTACAGGCATACACCACCACACCCAGCTAATTTTTTATTTTTTGTAGAGACGGGGGCTTGCCATGTTGCCCAGTCTAGGCTTGAACTCGTGGGCTGAAGCCATCCTCCTGTCTTGGCTTCCCAAAATGCTGGGATTAAAGGTGTGAGCGACCACGCCTAGCCTATGTATGGTACTTTTAAAAAATTATTATTATTACTATTATTTGAGATGGAATCTCCCTTTGTCTCCCAGGCTGGAGTGCTGTGGCACTATCTTGCCTCACTGCAGCCTCCACCTCCCAGGTTCATGCGATTCTCCTGCCTCAGCCTCCAAAGTAGCTGGGATTACAGGCACCCACCACCATGCCCTGCTAATTTTTGTATTTTAGTAGAGACAGGGTTTCACTATCTTGGCCAGGCTGGTTTCGAACTCCTGACCTCAAGTGATTCGCCTGTCTCAGCCTCCCAAAGTGCTGGGATTACAGGTGTGAGCCACCACACCTGACCACTATCATCTTTTATACAGGGAAACATGACTTCCAGAATGGTGAAAAGACTTGCCCAAGGTTGCTCAGCAAAGAAGGAATTGATACAGGACTAGAAACCTGGATCCACTGCGGAAATAATCCACTGCTTTTAACACTTATGGTCAAGATGCTCCTTGATTACACATCATGATGATGATGATGGCTCACATTCACGGGTCCACACCCCAGTGCTGTTTATAGACTCAAATAGTATAGCTTCAGAAAGTACTGAACTGCCTAGAGAGTTCCAGGAGAACTCTGTGCATTTAGATATACTCTAAATCCCAGAACTCACAATCGAAATGAATATTTCTCATCAGTAGGAAGTAAGGTGCTACTATTCTGCTTCTGTTACCCAGATCATTGTTAAAACGTCTCTTACTATCTCAGCTTCATTGTCTCACCACATTTTGGATACAAAAAGGTATTCCCTCTCAATTCATCATGCATAACTTAAGATGATATATGGCTCTTTCTAGAAAAAAAAAATCCATTCCAAAGGACAATGATTTGCAACTATTGATAATATTCAGATATGTAAGTTAATTCTGAAAGTAATTCCCAAAGTCAGAGCTGAGAAAGGGAAAACATAGCATAGCATGTTCATTGCCATTTGTTATTCTTAGGGGCTTCAACTTTTTTTTAAGCAATAGTAGAATGTTTGAAATGCATTTGTAGTTGTGGTCTCATCCCCGCACTTCGGGAGGCCAAGGGGGGAGTATCGCTAGAACCCAGGAGTTCAAGACCAGCCTGGGCAACATGGCGAAAACCTGTCTCTGCAAAAGAACAAATACATTTGCTACTCAATCCTTCAACAGGTGGATGCTTTGAAGGAGTTGCCATTCATTTGTATGAGTTACTTCTCATATATGGATTAAAAAATAGTGCTCTTTCAAGTCATATATTGGTTACCCTAGCATCCCTCAGGCAAATAATCTCCATTGGTCAGTTTTCCCTAAGAAGGAGAGGATCTTCTCATTCTGGAGGGGAGAGGAGGCTTATTTCCTTGCTTATAATTTAGCTTAGGGAACTTGTATTATTTCTGTAAACATCCCATGAAAACACTATTGGCCTCTTTAAATAACTTTTTTTTTTTTTGAGATGGAGTCTCCCTCTGTGGCCCAGACTGGATGGAGTGCAGTGGCCCAATCTCGGCTCACTACAAGCTCCGCCTCCCGGGTTCACACCATTCTCCTGCCTCAGCCTCCCAAGTAGCTGGGACCACAGGTGCCCGCCACCACACCTGGTTAATTTTTTTGTATTTTTAGTAGAGACAGGGTTTCACCATGTTAGTCAGGATGGTCTCGATCTCCTGACCTCGTGATCCGCCCATCTAAGCCTCTCAAAGTGCTGGGATTACAGACATGAGCCACCACTCCCAGCATTTTAAAGGCAATACCTTCAACAAAAGTATATGAATCTTTGAACCCAGACTTTGGACAACTAAACTCTATCTCTGTTTTTCCTTACTTCACAGACATAACTAAAATGTCCTTTGAGGAGCTTTGCTACAAGAATCCAAAGATGGCCATACAGAAGATCAGTGATGACTACAAAATATACTGTGAGAAAGCACCTAAAATAGGCAAGTGTTTAAAATCAGGGATAGACGAGGCAACTAGGTTTTTTCAAATCTAAGAGAAAATCTGTAATCTTATGTTCCTTAAGGAACATAAGCCAAAAGAGGAACCATGTTTTGTCGGAAATGGAGAGGTGGTTAGGGGGTAATGACTATGTCTTTTTTCTCCTACGAAACCATAGAAACACATCATGAAAATCAGATGTAATCATAAATGAATGAAGTGATGATGGTTAAGATTGTTCATTTCTACTTTCTTATCTAGTTATCACTCTGGGGTTTTAATTAATGTGAATTCTTCTTCTGTCAAGTTACCTGGAGGCTGAGATTTGTGAGGGGATGTTTGTTAAGGAGTGCTCTTGGGAATAATACCTGTAAGAGAGTGAGGAAGGCAGGATTGGGGAGAGGTAGATGCTCAACTGTGAAGCAATCACAACAGGCCTCAGCAGATGCCATAAGAAACTCTGATGCCAGGGTGGCCCTTCAGAGTTGTCCCTCAATGAGGTAAGAAGTTTAATTTGGGCTTTAGTTCTTCCACTTTGATCCACTGGATATGTGAATGCCCCTGGGGAGGATATAACCTAGGGTTTATAGCCAGGCAGTTTCCTTTGGCTGAAGCAACTTCCAGAAGGGGCCTCCTCTCTGGGCCATCAGCAGCCAACACTCAGGCATCTAGGGGAATGAGCGTTTTGGCCCTGAAGGGAGGTTCTAGGTAGTACCCAATACCACCCACTACTGTCCATTTGCTTTGTATAGAAATTTCACCTCATCTTGGAGTAGCTCCTCCAGGAATCTGATAGTTTCTTGTCCTGGGAAATGTATTTGAGAAAGGCAGGCTCATATTACTCTACCTTATCTGAAGACCATTGCTAATATTCCTCTTCTTCCTCTCCTGCTCCCCATCCTAGATTCCTCTCATGCTCAGCTAGCACCTCTGCTGGTCTTGGGGTCTTACTAGACTCTCATCTCTGGGGTACCTGAGCCCCTGGTCATCACGACTTCTCAGGCTGTGGCTGATTCACTTGTCAACCTATCATACAAATTGGGCCAGGGAATACCAAGAGTGGCAAGTGAATTGTCCAGTATCTGCTATGTAACATGATCTTAATGATTAGGATCAATTACCCTATCAGTACAGTGACTCCTTTGCTTGCCTGCTGACTTCTTGGCATAAGGAGGTTAATGCAATTGAACGCCTACTATTTCCTCTAGTAGAAGCATTCTGCCTCCAGGAACTAAGATCTCTAGACTCACACTGTCCATTATAGGAGCCACTAGCCCCATGTGGCCATTGAGCACTTGAAATGTGACTGGTACGTGTGGGTAAATAAAATACATTGTTAAAATTAATTTCACCCTTTTCTTTTTAGCTTTTTCAATGTGACTACTAGAAAATTTTAAATTATATACATGGCTCACATTATGTTTTTATTTGGACAGCACTGGTCTAGGCCTACAGAACCTAAAGGTATAAAGATGACAAATTACTCAACCTCAGGTATTTCTTTATAGCAGTGTGAGAATAGATTACTATACCGTCACAAACTGGGTTACTCAAGATCACCCAGTCATAGGTGGCTCAACAGTAATTCATCACAAAATGGAAATGGTACATCTGGAATCAGGTATGAGGCAGGTCAGAAGGTACAAGAAACTACCTAAGCAGGTGACCCAGACACCCATGTCATTACCACTGTGGCACTGCCACTTCACTGTCATCACATCTATGGCTGGTCACATTGATGACCAGCTGACAGAAGAGGAAAAAAGCTGAACCTGTTTCATGAATGGATCATCTCAATATATTGGTGAAAATAAACAGCTGAAGCTCCTATCAGTGGTGATCCTGAAAGATGATGGGTAGAGAAAAATCCCCTGCAACCCCATGAGCAGAACTTTGGCAGTGAACCTGTGCATTCGTTTGTGTGGAAAGAGAAGTAGCCCAGGATAAGAATATATACATACTCATGGGCAGTGATGAATGGCTTGGCTGGTAAGCCAGGGGCTTAGAAGGAGAAAGATTAGAATACTGGAGATAAAATGGTCTGAGAATATACACATGTGGATGGATCTATGAGAATAAACATGACATGTGGAGGTCTTTGTATTGTATCTTAAAGCCCACCAAAAAACAACTACCATGAAAGAGGCACTAAACAACCAAGCAGACAGAATGACACTCTGCCAGTTGATGCCAGCAAGTCTCTGTCATAAGCCACTCTAGTGCTGGCACAGTGAGCTCATGGACAGAGTTCTAGGTGGCAGGGATGGAGGCTATGTACAGACCAACAGCATGTGCCCCATGTTTGAGTGCCAAACACTCAAGTTGCTGGCAACAGAAACAAATGCAGAGCCCACAGTATAGTAACATCCCTAATAAAAACCAGCCACTTAGTGACAAACTGATTACACTGAACACGTTCTATTCTGGAAAGAGCAGCAATTCATTTTGACAGGAACTGATATGTATCTTAGCTGCAAGGTCTCAGACAGCATCACCACCTCGGGGCTTATAAGTGATTGATCCCTCAATGGGATCTCACATAACATTGCCTCTGACCAAGGGATACACTTCATAGCAAAGAAGGTGTGGCAATGGCCAATGGGTCTCATGAAGATGAGATCTACTAGTTCTATTTCCTTTGAGAGCTGCTGGCTTGATAGAGTGATGGATCCACTTTTTGAAGGCACAGCTGTGAAAGCAGCTTGGAGCTACCAGAATGTTGGGGGAGAATGACGATACCTTGGGAAAATGAGGCATCATCTTCCAGGATAATTCAAAGACCATTTTAAGGTGTGTCTTCAGTAGTAGAATAAATGGGCCCAGGTACCAAGGAATGAAAGAAGGGTTCCATTTACCATCAGTATCAGAGACTTACTTAGAGAAATTTGTCATCTTTATACCTTTAGGTTCTGTAGGTCTAGACCAGTGCTGCCCATTGAATTACATTATGTCAGAGGATAGAAAAGTTAATATAATAATGGCAAGACAGTAAATATATATGCTGTCCATCCTACATCAATGTGAACTGCTTCTTGTCCTTCTTTATGATAGGAATGAAAAAGAGATAGATAGAAAGATAATAGACTGTGTGTATGTGTATGTGTGTGTGTGTGCGTGTGTGTGTGTCTGTGTATCTTTTTCAGGAGATACATATTTATATATATATTTTTTTATATCTCCTGATATAAAAATATATATATATATACGTGTCAGGAGATATGTATTTTTTTTCAGGAGACAGATAAATATATATATCTGAAAAAAGTTGCTATTTTCTCTTGAAAATAACAATTAACTTATAGAAAAAAAAGTACAGGAAAAAAATCCTTTATTGAACCACTTGACAGTAGCTGTCAACCTAATGCCCCATCGTCCTCAAATAATTCAGTGTATACTTTCCACAAACAAGGACATTCTCCCACAAATCCACAATACAATGATCAGAATAGGGAAATTAACACTGATGCATTACTACCACTTAATTTTCAGACCAAATTCAGTATTTATTGAATGTCATCTTACTCAGATTTTCTTTGACTTTTATATCTTTGACACTTTTGAAGATTCCAAGTCTATTTTTCAGAGGTCCCTTCATTTTTGTTTGATGTTTTCTCATGATTAGATTCAGGTTATGCATTCAGGTTATTCAGAAATATTGCAGTTCTTTTCATTGCAGCAAGTGTTGCACGATTTTGCTTTGTTCCATTACTGATGATGTTCCCACTCCTCTTTTTGTAGAAATGGAGTCTCACTATATTCTCCTGGCTGTTTTTGAACTCCTGGCCTCAAGAGATCTTGCCTTGACCTCCCAGAGCACTGAGATTATAGGCATTGATCTTCCCTTTGATCATTTGGTTAATGTGGTACCTGCCAGGATTCTTTGTTATAAATTTATTATTTTTCCTTTCATGGTTAATAAGTATTGTGGGGGGTGTACTTTAAAATTATGTAAATATCTCATTCTTACACTCTTAATTCATTAATTTATATCTGTATGAACTCTTTTTTTTTTTTATTCAATGGGTTATAATTCATTACTGTGATTATTTTGGTGCTCAAATTTTCCCCAGTTTGGTAAGTGGCACCCATTTCAAGCTGGCTTATGTCTCGTTTAGAAATGTCTCTTGAGCATGCTCTTGCTTTTTTGTATATGCCTCCCAGGTGCATTTTCTACTTTCCCTGCTCCAGCTCTAGAATCAGTCGTTTATTTGAAGAGCCTCATTCCTTTTCTTAGAGAATGATGCTTAAAAGCCAAAATCAAGAAACTAGATTAACTCATTGCTATTGGAGTTGTCACTGCAATCAGATCTTTTTAGTGGATCCAGCTAAAGAATGTGTGTGTCCCAGAGATTCTGATATGTTGTATCTTTGTTCTTATGGATTTCAAAGAATTTCTTGATTTCTGCCTCAGTTTTATTGTTTACTCAGAAGTCATTCAGGAGCAGATTGTTTAGTTTCCATGTAATTGTATGGTTTTGAGTGGTCTTTTTAGTGATTTTCTTAGTGATTTCTATTTTTATTGTGCCATGGGCCAACAGTGTGGTTGGTTTTTGTTTTTTGAGACAGAGTCTTGCTCTTGTTGCCCAGCCTGGAGTGCAATGGCACCATCTTGGCTCACTGCAACCTCCACCTCCTAGGTTCAAGCAATTCTCATGCCTCAGCCTCCTGAAGAACCGGGATTACAGGCGCCCACCATCACACTTGGCTAATTTTTGTATTTTTAGTAGAGATGGGGTTTCACCATGTTGGCCCAGCTGGTCTCGAACTCCTGACTTCAGGTGATCTTCCTGCCTCCACCTCCCAAAGTGCTGGGATTACAGGCTTGAGCCATGGCACCTGGCTCTCATGTGGCCAATTTTAGAGTACATGCCATGTGCAGATGAGAAGAATGTATGTTCTGTTGTTTTGGGGTGAAAATTTCTGTAGATGCCAGTTAGGTCCATTTGGGTCAAGTGTTGTGTTCAGGTCTGGAATACCTTTGTTAGCTTTCTGCCTCAAAGATCTAATACCATCAGTGGGGTGTTGAAGTCTCCCACTGTTATTGTGTGATTGTCTAAGTCTCTTTGCAGGTCTCTAAGAACTTGTTTTATGATCCTGGGAGCTCCTGTATTGGGTGCATACTTATATATTTAGGATAGTTCCTTTTACCATTATGTAATGCCTTTATTTTTCTTTTTTGATTGTTGTTGACTTAAAGACTGTTTTGTCTGAAATTAGAATAGCAACCTCTGCCTTTTTTGTTTGTTTTCCATTTGCTTGGTAGATTTTTCTCCATCTCTTTACTTTGAGCCTGTGGGTGTCATTGCATGTGAGATGATTCTCTTGAAGATAGTAAACAGTTGGGTCTTGCTTGTTTACCAGCCTGCCACTCTGTGCCTTTTAATTGGGACATTTAGCCCATTTACATTCAAGGTTAATATTGATAGGTGTGGATTTGATTCTGTCCTCATTAGCTGGTTATTATGCAGACTTGATTTTGTAGTTGGCTTATAGTGTCACTGGTCTATGTACTTAAGTGTGCTTTTGTGGTAGTCAATAACAGTCTTTCATTTCCATATTTAGCACTCCCTTAAGGACCTCTTGTAAGGCAGGTCTGGTGGCAACAAATTCCCTTAGCATTTGCTTGTCTGAAAAGTTAAATACTAGATTCTTACCAGATATATGATTTGCAAATATTTACTTCCATTCTGTGGGCTGTATTTTCACTATCTTGATAATGTTCTTTGATGCACAAAAGTTTTCAATTTTGGTGAAGTCCAATTTGTGTTTTCTTTCATTTTTTTGCTTGTGCTTTTAGTGTCATATTTAAAAACTTTTGCCAAATCTGCAGTCTTGAAGATTTATCTCTTTGTTTTATCCAAAAGCTTTAAAGTATTAGCATCTACACTTAAGTTTGTTATTCATTTTGAGTTATTTTTTTGTGTGTGGTGTGAGGAAGGAGTTTAACTTCATTCTTTTGTGTATGAATAGCCAATTGATCCAGCACCATTTGTTGAAGAGACTCTTTTTTCCCCCATTGAATGGTGTAGACATGCTAGTCAAAAATAAATTGACTGTACATGTATGTTTTTATTTTTGGAATCAAAATTCAATTCCATTGATCTCTGAGTTTATTTTTATGCTAGTACCACGCTATTTTGATAACTGTGTTTTATAGTAAGTTTTAAAATCAGGAGATGTGAGTCCTTCAATTTTATTTTTTCAAGGTCGTTTTTGCTATTTGGGATAGCCTGCAATTCTATGTGAGTTTTTGGATGAACTTTTCCATTTTTTCAAAAAATAATCATTGGGGTTTGGATTGAGATTGTACTGAATCTGTAGATCATTTTGGCTAGCATTGCCATATTCAATCTTCCAATTTATGAACACAGGATATATTTTTCTCTAAGTCTTCTTTAATTTCTTTCAGCAATACTCTGTAATTTTTAGTTTACAAGTTTTACATTTTCATGATTACATTTATAAGTATTTAATTCTGATGCTATTGTAAGTGGAACTATTTTTATTTCATTTCAGATTGTTCATTGTGAGTATATAGAAATACAACTGATTATTGCATATTGAACTTGTATGCTAAAATTTTGCTGAATTTGTTTCCTAGGTTTAATAGTATTTTGTGGATTCTTTAGAATTTTCTATACATTGGATCGTGTCACGTGTCACCTCTGAATAAAATAGCTTTGCTTGTTCCTTCCCAATGTGGACATTTTTATTTTATTTTCTTGCATAAGTGCTCTGTCTAGAACTTCCAGTATAATGCTAAATAAGAACAGTGAAAGAAGGCATGCTTATCTTCTTCCTGAGCTGAAGGGCAAAGATTTCAGTCTTTCACCATTTACTATAATGTTTCCTGTGACTTTGCCCTTTATCATGTTGAGGATGTTCTCTTCTATTTCTAGTTTGTTAGATGATTTTTATGATGAAAGACTGTTGGATTTTGTCAAATGCTTTTTCTCCATCAATTGAGATGATTTTCTTCCTTCCTTCCTTTCTCTCTTTCTCTCTTTCTTTCTTTTTTTTCTTTTTTTGAGCTGGAGTCTTGCTCTGTTGCCCTTTCTGGAGTGCTCTGTCGCCCAGGATGCAGTGGCGCATCTCGGCTCACTGCAACCTCCATCTCCCAGGTTCAAGTGATTCTCCTGCCTCAGCCTCCCGAGTAGCTGGGATTACAGGTGTGTACCATTACACCTGGCTAATTTTCGAATTTTTAGTAGAGATGGGGTTTCACCATGTTGTCTAGGATGGTCTTGAACTCCTGGCCTCAAGTGATCCTCCTCTGCTTCCCAGAGTGCTGGGATTACAGACGTGAGCCGCTACACCCAGCCTTGATGTGTAACCTCCTTAATATTCTACTGGATTTGATATGTTCACTTTGTATTGAGGATTTTTGCATGTATATCCATAAGGAATGTTGGTCCATAGCTTTTGTGGATTGTCTTTGTCTGATTTATTATTAGGATCATGCTGACCTCAGAATGAGTTAGGAAGCATCTCCTCCTCTTCAATATTTTAGCAGAGTTTAAGAAGAATTGATGTTAATTCTTCTTGAAATGTTATGTAGAATTTACCAGTGAAGTCATCAGGTCCTGAGCTTTTCTTGGTTGGGTGGTTCTTGATTATTGGTTCAATCTCCCATTCAAACAGTTATTTTTTCTTGAGTCAGTTTTAGACGTTTGTGCATTTTTTTGAACTTTGTTTATCTAGATTACCTAATTTGTTGCCATAAAATTGTTTATAGCAGTCTCTTGTAATCCTTTTTATTTCTGTAAGTTTGGTAGTAATGTCTTCACTTTTATTTCTGATGTTAGTAATTTAATTCTTTTCCCTTTTTTTCTTGATAAGTCTAGCTAAATGTCAATTTTGTTATTTTTTCAAAAGAAAAAGCTATTGTTTTTTTTGATGGTCTCTATTGCTCTCAGGGAGTAGATGCTTCTACTCTCTATTTTGTCTACTTCCACTCTAGTCTTTATTATTCCTTTCTTCTGCTGGTTTTAGATTTAGCTTGGCCGGATGCAGTGGCTCATACCTGCAATCCCAGCACTTGGAAGCCGAGGCAGAAGGATACCTTGAACCTAGGAGTTTGAGAACAGTCTGAGCACATAATGACACCCTGTCTCTACAAAAAATTAAAAAATTAACCAGGCATAGTGGCACATGCCTGTAGTCCCAGCTACTTGTGAGGCTGGGGTGGGAGGATTGCTTGAGCTTAGGAAGCTGAGGTTGCAGTGAGCTATGATCACGCCACAGTGCTCCAGCCTAGGCAACAGAGTAAGACCTCTAAAAAACAACAACAAAAACAGATTTAGCATGCTCTTCTTTATCAAGTTCCTGAACCTGCAAGGCTAGATTATTTACTTGGTATCCTCTTTTTTAATATCTGCATTTATAAGTTTCTTTTTGAGCAGTGTTTTCACTGCATCCCATAGGTTTTGGCATGTGATGTTTTTATTTTCCTTTAGCTCAAAATTAATGTTTTGAGCTAAAGGAAATTAATGTTTTAATATCTGCATTTGTAAGTTCCTTTTTGAACAGTGTTTTCACTGCATCCCATAGGTTTTGGCATGTGATGTTTTTATTTTCCTTTAGCTCAAAATTAATGTACTTTTCAAGGTGCCCAACATCATTGATCAGAGAAATGCAGATTGAAACTACAATGTGATGTCATCTCACCCCAGTGAAAATGGCTTATATCCAAAAGACAGGCAATAACAAATGCTGGCAAGGATGTGGAGAAAAGGAAACCCTTGCACACTGTTGGTGGGAATGTAAATTAGTACAACCACTATGGAGAACAATTTGGAGATTCTTCAAAAAACTAAAAATAGAGCTATCATATGATCCAGCAACCCCACTGCTAGGTATACCCAAAAGAAAGGAAATCAATTATCAAAGAGTTATCTGCACTCCCATGTTTGTTGCAGCACTGTTCATGATAGCCAAGATTTGGAAGCAACCTACACGTCCATCAAGATGGACGTGTAGGTTGCTTCCAAATCTTGGCTATCATGAACATCATCAAGATGGACATAGAAAAAGAAATGGATCCAGATGAATTGATAAAGAAAATGTGCTCCTATACACAATGGAATACTATTCAGCCATAAAAAGAATGAGATTCATTCATGTGCAACAACATGGATGGAACTGGAGGTCATTATGTTAAGTGAAATAAGCCAGGCACAGAAAGACAAACATTGCATGTTCTCATATATTTGTGGGATCTAAAAATCAAAACAATTGAACCCCTGGAGATAGAGAGTAGAAGGATGGTTACCAGCAGCTAGGAAGGGTAGTTGTGGGGTTGGGGGAGGGGGGGTTGTGTAGGGTGGTGAGGAGGAGATAAGGATAGTTAATGGGTACAAAAAAGTAGTTTGAATGAATAAAGCCTAGTATTTGATAGCACAGCGGAGTGGCTATTGTCAATAATAATTTAATTGTACATTTTTAAATAACTAAAAGAACATAATTGGATTGTTTGTAACACAAAGGATAAATGCTTGAGTGGATGAATACTCCATCTTTCATGATGTAATAATTATATATTGCATGCCTGTATCAAAACATCTTATGTATCCCATAAATATACACACCTAAGTACCTACAAAACTTAAAAGTTTTTTAAAAAAACAAAGTTATCATGCTTTTCAGCCCCCAAATTTTTATTTGGTCCCTTTTGTAATTTCTCTCTCTCTCTTTTTTCTTTTCTTTTTTTTTTTTTTTTTTTTTTTTTTTTTGAGACAGAGCCTCACTCTGTCACCCAGGCTGGAATGCAGTGGTGGAATCTTGGCTCACTGCAACCTCTGCCTCCCGGGTTCAAGCGATTCCCCTGCCTCAGCCTCCTGAGTAGCTGGGACTACAGGTACACACCACCATGGGCAGCTAATTTTTGTATTTTTAGTAGAGACGGGGTTTCACCATGTTGGCCAGAATGGTCTCAAACTCCTGACCTCAGGTGATCCGCTAGCCTACATCCTCCCAAAGTGCTGGGATTACAAGTGTGAGTCACCACGCCCGGCCAGTTTCTTTTTATTAGTACTCTCTTTTGGTTAGACATAATTCTCCCGGGTTTTTGTAACTTACTTTGCTCATGGTTTCCTTTAGTTCTTTGAGCGTATCTGAGACAATTGATTGAAAGACTAATAAGTACAATGGCTGGACTTCTCATGGACAATTTCCATTGGTCCTTTTTTCCTGTGAATGGGCCATACTTTTTTTTGCATACCTCATAGTTTTTTTGTAGAAGACTGGACTTTTTAATATTATAATGTAACAGCTATGGAAATTAGAGTCTCCCAAGGAAATTAGAAACTCCCCAGGATTTGTTGTTCTGCCTTTGGGGTTGGTGTTGTTTATTTAGTGACTTTTCTCAACTATTTTTGTAAAGTCTGTATTCTTTGTCATACGTGGCCACTGAAGTCTTAGTTCTGTTAGCCTATGGTCATATAGTGTTTTGAGAATTTCCTTAAATTCTTGGAGCCAAAAAAGAAAACAAAAGAAGAAAAAAATAAATTACCGGTCTTCGTAGATTGGCTCTGTGTTGGGATGCTCTTTCAACACTTAGCTAGCTAGACCACTTATATAACTCTTCTTTAGCCTTCACTCCTCGCTTGCTTGGAAACTAAATTTCAGCCAGAGGTGAAAGTTTTGGGTCTTCTAATGCCTTTTCTGAGCATACATCCAGTTCTAGGTATATATATGGACTTCCTGATTCTCTGGTATACATACAAGCTTTGAAAACCCTTATTACCCCATATGTACCCTTCCCCAACTTCATCTTTTCCCAGCTTCTTGGTCTGTCAAATGCTATCCCAACTGTTGTCCCTAGGCCCAAGCTATGGTGGTCAATACTTGTGCCCTTAAATTCTTTTAGTAATTTCACTTGGGAAGCCTCCCCAGCCTTGGAAACACTCCAAGTATGGCAAAATAAAGGCTAGTCCTTGTGTCAGTTGTTCAGGGAGCCAGATAACTTTAGGTCAAAACAAACAACCACAATTTTTTGAAAATAAGATTCATATTTCGCCTTCTGGCACTAGCAACCTGCATTACAATATGGGCTGCTGTCATCATGGCCACCACTGATGTGGAGATTGGGGGTGGGGGGTATGTGGACAATTTAAAATGCCACACTTTCTTTACCACAATGCATCCTCATCTTTCTTCACCAAGACTTTCCCTGGTTGTCATAAGTTCTTGACTAGATTCAAGAATTCTCCAAAGCTCTGATTCTCACCATTTTTGTCGTACCCTTAGTTGCTTTTGTGAAAGGATGAAGTCTGAGAGCTCCCTCCGTTGCTATTTTCTGTGACATCATTTCCTATTATATCTTTTAATCGATGGATTTGGCATATTCCTCCATTTATTCATGTATTCATTAATTTGTATTTAAAACTAATAATTTTTATAGTTTTCCACTTAACATTATTATATACCTCCATTATATTTATTTCTAGACCTTTGATGTTTTCTGATGCACTTATAAATGTTTTCTGATGTACTTGTAAATTTTTAAAGTTTTATTTTTAACTTTGTCTAGCATATAGAAATATAATTGATTTTTATGTAATAGACCAGTATTTCAAAACTTTACTGAAGTAGCTAATTCTACAAGTTTATTTGCAAATTCCTTTGATACACACAATTATGTCCTCTGTGAATAAAGAGTTTCATTTTTTAAGATTTTTATATATTTGATTTTCCTTTATTACCTTATTGCTCTTACTAGGTCTTCCATTACCTTTTTAGATGGATGTGGCATTACATTGAGACACCCTTGCCTCAATCTCAATCTCAAATTAATCACAGATTTAATCGCTTCAAAATATATAGGACTGTTTAGATTTTCTATTTCTTTTTATGCCATTTTAGTATGTTGTATATTTTATGAATTTGGCAATTTCATTTGACATTTCAAATATACTGACATGAAGTTGTTTGTGATACTCTCATTATATTTAAATGTCTATAAGACATGTAATGTTGAGTGCAGTATTCTGTATATGTTAGTTAGGTGTATTTGGCTAAGCACATTCACACTTTCTGTATTTTTACTGATAACTTTGGTTTTCATTGCTATCAGTTAGAAGAGACATTACTAATCTCCCGCTCTGGATTTTTTCATTTATCTTTTTAGCACTTTCAATTTTTGCTTTATTTGAGTCTACATTGTTAGATGCAAGCAAATTTGGAATTATAGATTCCTGCTAGAATAATTATTTTTCTCTAATAACACTTCCTGCTTTATAGTCTTTGTCTCCATTTTGATAGTCATTACCTTTTATCCCATCTTTTTTCTTTAATATCCCTTTGTTCTTATATTTAAGCTAAGCCCCTTTTAAGCCTAATCTTATTTCTTATATTTTTGTTTCCATTTAAATCCAATCTGACAATTGCCTTTTAGTAAGCATATTTAGTCCACTTACATTTGATATGATTACTTATACCTTGGGTTTAAAATGCTACCTTACCATTTTAAGTTTTTTTTTTAACTGCTGCTGTAATAGATGTACATAGTTTCAGGGTACATGTGACAAACACATTCACATAATTTGTAAAGATAAAATTAGTATACTTGGGATATCCATCACCCTAAATATTTGTTTTTGCTTGCACTGGAACCATTAACATTCTTCTCTTCTAGCTAGCTTGAAATATACAATAGATTGTTGTAAGCTATATTGCTATATTCACCCTGCTCACTTTTTTTTTTTTTTTTTTTTTTGAGACCGAGTTTCACTTTTATTGCCCAGGCTGGAGTGCAATGGCACAATCTTGGCTCACTGCAAACTCCACCTCCCGGGTTCAAGCAATTCTCCTGCCTCAGCCTCCCAAGTAGCTGAGATTACAGCATGTGCCACCATGCCCGGCTAGTTTTGTATTTTTAGTAGAGACAGGGTTTCTCCATGTTGGTCAGGCTGGTCTCGAACTCCCGACCTCAGGTGATCTGACTGCCTCGGCCTCCCAAAGTGCTGGGATTACAGGTATGAGCCACCGTGCCTGGCCTCACCCTGCTCATCTTTCTAACGCTAGGTCTTATTTCTTCTATCAAACCATATATTTATACTCATTAATCAATTTCTTTCTTCCCTCCTTCCCCCTAACCTTTGCAGCCTTTGGTGACCACCAATCATACTCCTTGTCTTCATGAAATCCCTTTTTAAGCCCCCACATATGAGTAAGAACATGTGATGTTTGTCTTTCTGTGCTTGGCTTATTTCACATAACATAATGACCTCCAGTTTCATTCATGTTGCTGCAAAAGACAAGATTTCATTCTTTTTTATGGCTGGATAATATTCCATTGTGTATATGTACCATGTTTTCTTTATCCATTCATCTTTTGATGATTACTTAGGTTGATCTCATATCTTGGCTATTGTGAATAGTACTACAATGAACATGGGAGTGCAGATTTTTTTTTTTTCTTTTTTGGGACAGGGTCTGTCTCTGTCCTCAGGTTGGAATTCAGTGGTGCAATCATGGCTCACTGTAGCCTTGACCTCTTGGACTCAAGCAATCCTCCCACCTCAGCCTCCCCGAGTAGTTGGGACCACAGGCACATGCCACCACACCCAGCTAATTATTTTATTGTTTTAGAGATGGGGTTTTGGCATGTTGCTCAGGCTGATCTCGAACTCCCGGGCTCAAACAATCCGCCCACTTCAGCCTCTCAATGTGCTGATAGTGTGAGCCGCCAGGCCCGGCCCAGATATTTTTTTGATATGTTGATTTTCTTTCTTTACACTATATACCCAGTAATAGAATTGCTGTGTTGTATGGTAGTTCTATTTTTAATTTTCCGAGAAACCTCCATACTATTTTTCATACTGGCTGTACTAATTTACATTCCAACCAACAATGTGCGGGTGTTTTCCTTTTTACACAACCTCACCAGCATCTGTTATTCCGTCTTTTTGATAAAAAGCCATTTTAACTAGGACAAGATCATATCTCATTGTAGTTTTGTTGTTGTTGGTGGTGGTGGTTGGTGGTGGTGTTTTTTTTTTTTTTTTGAGGTGGAGTTTCACTCTTGTTGCCCAGGCTGGAGTGCAATAGCGTGATTTCGGCCCACTGCAACCTCTGCCTCCCGGGTTCAAGTGATTCTCCTGCCTCAGCCTCCTGAGTAGCTGGGATTATAGGTGCCTGCCACCACACCCAGCTAATTTTGTATTTTTGGTAGAGATGAGGTTTCACCATGTTGGTCAGGCTGGTCTTGAACTCCTGACCTCTGGTGATCCACCTGCCTCAGCCTCCCAAAGTGCTGGGATTGCAGGCGTGAGCCACTGCGCCTGGCTCTCATAGTTTTGATTTGCATTTCTCTGATGATTAGTGATGCTGAGCATTTTTTTCATATACCTGTTGACTACTTGTATGTTTTCTTTTGAGAAACGTCTATTCAGATCTTTTGCCCATTTTTAAATTGGATTATTTGGTTTGCTATTGAGTTGTTTGAGCTTCTTATATATTCTGGTTATGAATCCCTTTTCAGATGGATAGTCTGCAAATATTTTCTCCCAGTCTATGGGTTGCCTGTTTATTTTGATAATTGTTTTTGTTACTGTGAATAAATTTTAGGATGTAATCCTATTTGTATATTTTTATTTTGGTTGCTGGTGCTTTTTTTTTTTTGAGGTCTTATACGAAACGTCTTTGCCCAGACCAATGTCCTGGAGCATTTCCCCAATGCTTTCATCTAATAGTTTTATAGTTTCAGGTCTTAGATTTTTGTCTTTAATACATTTTTATTTGATTTTTGTATATGATAAGAGATAGAGGTCTAGTTTCATGCTCCTCCATATAGTTATCCAGCTTGCTTTCTTTATTTGTTTGAGACAGAGATGCGCTTTTGTTGCCCAGGCTGGAGTGCAATGGTGCAATCTCAGCTCACCGCAATCTCTGCCTCCCAGGTTCAAGAGATTCTCCTGCCTCAGCCTCCCAAGTAGCTGGGATTACAGGCATGCACCACCATGCCCGGCTAATTTTGTATTTTTAGTAGAGACGGGGTTTCTCTATGTTGGTCAGGCTGGTCTCAAACTTCTGACCTCAGGTGATCTGCCCGCCTCGGCCTCCCTAAGAGCTGGGATTACAGGTTTACAGGTGTGTGCCACGGCGCCTGTCCAGTTATCCAGCTTTCTTAGCACCATTTATTGAAGAGACTGTTATTTCCCCATTGTGTCTTCTTTGCACATTTGTTGAAGATGAGTTGGCTGTAAAGGCATGGATTTATATCTGGGCTCTATGTTCTGTCCCATTGGTCTATGTATCTGTTTCCATGGTGCTGGTTTGGTTACTGTAGCTTTGTAGTAACTTTTGAAACCAGGTAGTATGATGCTTCTAGCTTTGTCCTTTTTGCTTAGGATTGCTTTGGCTATTTGGGGGTCTTTTGTGATTTCATATAAATTGCAGGATTAAAAAAATTTCTCTGAAGAATGTCACTGGTGTTTCAATAGGATGAATTTATAAATTACTCTGGATAGTATTGTCATTTCAACAGTATTAATTCTTCCAGTCGTGAGCATGGAGTAAGCTTTCATTTGTGTATATCTTCTTTTTTGTTTCTTTCATCAGCGTTTTGTAATTTTTCTTGTATAGATCTTTCACTTCTTTGGTTAAATTGATTCCTATATATTTTATATTTTTGTAGCTATTATAAATGGGATTCCTTTTTATTTTCCAGGTTGTTCACTATTGGTGTATATAAATGCTACTAATTTTTGTATATTGATTTTCTATCCTGAAACCTTACTGGATTTATCAGTTCTAACACTGCTATTATTGTATTGCGGTCTTTGTCTCCTTTTATATCTATTAATGTTTGTTTTATGTACTTTGATGCTGTGGTGTTAGGCACATAGATATTTATAATTGTTTTATCCTCTTGCTAAGTTGGCCTCTTTATTACTATATAGTGACTCTCTTTGTCTCATTTTACCGTCTTTGATATGTTGTCTATTTTATCTGATGTAAGTATAGCTACTCTTGCCTCTTTATTTCTGCTTGTATGGAATATCTTTTTCCATCCCACCACTTTCAGTCTGTATATGTGAAATGGGAGAGTTCTCTGACCCCCCCCCCCTCCAATGCAGAAGGTGCAACAGGGGTGTGGCTCATCTGTTCGGCTGCTGCGTGCTCAAACCCCTTACAGGAGGAAGTGCATGCAGACAGGCAGGTGCAGGAGCCAGGGCGAGCGCTTTTGGGCTCCGGCCCCACGGTAGCTTCTACAGGTGGGTGCCTGCAATTCTCAAAGCCCCAGTGTGTGTGCCACAGTGCTGTTTAGCTCTACCATCCACAGACAGCTTAAGTGTTAACCAGCTCAGTGCCCTCTTTGTACCTGGGTTCTTGTCTGGTGTCCAGCAAGAATCAGATCACATACAGATTTGAAGGATGGTGAATGCAGAGATTTTATTGGATGATGGAGGTGGCTCTCAGCAGAATGGATGCGGAGCTGAAAAAGGGATGGAGTGGGGAGATGATCTTCCCCTGGAGTTTGGCTACCCCATGGCTGATCTTCTTTCTGATTGTCCCAGCTGAACTCCTCTCAACGTTCTGATGCTCCTCCTCTCCTCTCCTTCTCTGCCATGCCACTCTTCTGCTCCTCTGCTCTTCTGTTTGTCTGTCCATGGAGTCTGGGGTTTGGGGTTTATATGGGCACAGGACGGGGGTGGGGCATGGCAGGCCAAAAGGCAACATTTGGGCACGAAAACAGGAATGCCTGTTCCCATTTAGGGTTGTGGGTTTCCAGGCCTAGGGGTGGGACCTTTGCCAGGGAACTGTCCTTGTCTACCCAGTATTTCTCTGTCTTCTGTTGACATCATTTTCCCCCTCTGAAGAAGCACATCTAACTGCCATTAGAATATGGACGATGACCAATGTTAGTTACCTCCTGCTGACAGGGGGCATTGTTTTAGGGAAAACAGAAGTCAGATTCCTCCCCGATCTATGTAAGGGTCTCTGGCAAAACGAAGCCATCACCCGAGGCTTTGGTTGCCTGACCATTTGGAGTTTGATGGCCTAGGTGAGAGAGAAAAAAACAAGTTTTATAAGGTTAAGTGTGCATGGGTTAAACGTGTATTATACAAGGAAAGAATCTAGTGCCAAAGATTACAGAAACAAGAAGTGAAATATACTAACAACTTGCACCCCAAGCTGTTTTACCCTAGTGAAAGAAATTAAACCTTGTATGGGAGCAGTTAAACTTTAGAAGAGAGATAACTGTTTTTGCCACATCTGTAGCAGTTAACAGATGCATTCTGGGAATTCTGCGGTTTGTGGACTTGCATGGTGGCCCTTAAAGCTTCTGCCTCTTTCTTGTGTCTCCCTATCTTTATTGTAAAAGATCAAGGCAGCCACTTTCAGGAGGTTATCCAAAGTACTATCTGGTCCCAGGGCCTATTTCTGCAACTTCTTCCTTATATCAGGGGCTGCCTGAATAATAAATTTATCCTTTGGGGTTAGCTGTCACTTGACAGAATCAGGAGATAGGTGTACTTTACCAAGGCCCCTCTTCACCTCTCCAAGAAGGCAATGAGATTTTCTTTTCTCTCTCTCTCTCTCTCTTTTTGAGACAGAGTCTCGCTCTGTTGCTCAGATGAGAGCGCAATGGTGCGATCTTGGCTCACTGCAACCTCCATCTTCTGGGTTCAAGCGAGTCTCCTGTCACAGCCTCTTGAGTAGCTGGGATTACAGGCACCTGCCATCATGCCTGGCTAACTTTTGTATTTTTGTAGAGATGGGGTTTCACCACGTTAGCCAGGCTTGTCTTGAACTCCTGACCTAAGGTGATCCACCAACCTCAGCCTCTCAAAGTGCTGGGATTACAGGCGTGAGCTACGGTGCCCAGCCTGCGGTGGGATTTTCATTAAATCCCTGGTCTATCATGGATAGCTTGCTGTAATTGAGAGGCTTGGTCCTCGTCCTACATAAGCCTTCCATTATGCATACCTGAAAGTGTCCCCTCTTCCAGTCTCCCATCTCATCATTGGGATCCCATTTAGGGTCATTCACTGGTACTGCTTCTATTCCAGTTGGATAAATTTTGCCCCCTTCCCTGATGCCATATGTGATACAAAGCTCATCCCCAAATCTCTCTGCCGCTTGCAGAGTGGACTGCTTCTCAGTGTTCATCAGGGTCCCATTCAAAAGTAACATCACATCTGTCCAGGAGAGTGCAAATACTTGGGTTAAATTCTGGAAAACCCCTATATATCTGTCGGGGTCATCTGGAAACCTGCTAAGATCCCCGTTAATTTGCTTCAAGTCCTGTAGAGAGAAGGGGACCTGGACCTTACTAAAACCAAATTCACCAGGCATCTGTTGGAAGGCAAGAGTGAGACTGGGGCTTGTCTACAGGGAGGACTTCTAGGAGGGGGCAAGCATGAGACTGAAGCTGGATAGGACCTTTTCTACAGAAAAGGTACAACTGCCAGATGGTATTGAAATGAATGATTCCTTCCTGAGGCCAAGCCAATCCTTCATAATTTGGTGAAACCTTTGTGCAGAGGGATATGAGGCATTTTTTTTTCTCCAGATTCTGAGGGTCAAAGCGTCCCAAGGGTTCAGGATACACTCCAGAGGAGTATAAGCTGGGGGTGGTGAAGAGAGCTGGTTGCCCATTTTGAAAGACAGGAAAGTAGAAGTGTCCCTCATTTGCCTTCCTTCTTTCAGTGAAAACTCAGGGTGTGAGGGAGAGAGAAAACAGGCAGTCCTCCTTTCTCTTCCATCTTTTCATCCCCGAGTCCCAGCAACCGTGGCAGGTGCCACCCACGGGTGTCACTGCAGCCCACACCCGTGAAGCAGGGAGGGCCTAGAGAATAGGAATTGTTCGCACTCACCTATGCCTCCATCCCGCTACTGTTGGCAACTTTGCGTTCCCTGGGCATTATCTATGCCATGGAGCATGGCCTCCTTTCATGAAGCAGGGATTTAGTCGACAGGAATTAGTCCTGCGCATTTACATTGTGCCTGTTGCCTGGCTTTGAATCCTTCAGATCTGATTTTCCTTTCTAGGGCTGCAACCTGGAGCCTGGAATCGAGTTTGGGACAAAAAAGGTATTTCAGAGGCTGCACGGATCTGTTTAGATTAAGTCTCAAATGGGCCCTGGCGAATTTGCAGTTATCAGCCAGCAGGGGTTTCTCCTCCCTATCATAAGCAGAGTGCATGGGGGAAGGAAAGAAAAGAAAAGAAAACAGTCTAAAGTACAAAAAAAAAAAAAGGAGGGGGGTGGGGGAAGAACTTCTTGCTTTGAGCAAATGGATTCCTTTAATTATTGTATCTTTCCACCAGTTTAGACCAGTGAGGATCCTTCAGCCATGGGGGGAATGGCTCCGCTGGCACAGCAAAAGGGAGGCACTGGCCAGCTGGCTACGCAGGGTGCCAGCAGCAGCCGTGGTTTTTTCCCACCCCCGCGTGGCCATTGGGCACAGCTCGTACGTGCTGCAGACTCGCCCAGGTGCCCTAGCCCGAAGGGGAGGGGATAACGAGAGGAGCCCCTGTGGCCATGGGGTGGGATTCAGGGTCGCACCAAACGGAAACCACATCGTTCTTGAATTGCACCTCTGATGGCTGGGCCAAATGCTCATTCTATTTAATGTCATTGCCGCAGTCTGTAGCAAAATCCTTAACATTATAAAAGAAGAGATAGGAGCCATTTCAAAGCGTGAAAGAGATAGCACAGCAAAGTGCAGGTATCTTGGCTGATGGAGTTCAGTCTTGGGGTCTTCCAGCAACAAATGATGCCTTCGTTGCCCCAGGGCTTTACTCCGGTCCTATGTGATGGGTAGACCTCCGTGAAGGGAAACAGCCGATATTCCTTTACCCACAGGAAAGAGAGAGGTGGCAGGCCAGAAGGCAACATTCAGGCACAAAAGCAGAAATGCCTGTTCCCATTTAGGGTCGTGGGTTTCCAGGCTTGGGAGTAGGCCCTTTGCCAGGGAACTGCCCTCTTCTACCCAGTATTTCCTGTCTCTATCACCTGTCCATATCATCTGTATGGGTGAAGTGAATTTCTTGCAGGTAGCATATAGTTGGGTCTTGTTTCTTTATCCATTTAGCCACCCTACACCTTTTAATTGCAGGATTGAGCTCATTTACATTCAGTGTTATCGATAAGTAAGGACTTACTACTGCCATTTTGTTGCTTATTATCTGGTTGTTTTATAACTCCTTTCTTTTTTCCTACTGTCTTTCCTTGTGGTGAAGTGGTTTTCTCTTGTAGTATGTTTTAATTTGTTGCATTTCATTTTTAGTGAATGTATTATAGATTTTTGCATTGTGGTTACCATAAGCCTTACAAAAAACATCTTATAGATACGTTATTTTATAAAGAAGTTAATCTATCTTAGATCATAAAGAATAAAAACAAGAAAAATAGTTTTTAAAAGTTTTTACACTTTAACCCCACCCCTCCCACAGTTTGACTTCAGTTATCTTAATTTACGTATTACTAATGTTTTAACAGTTTCTGTAGCTATTATCATTTTTGATAGCTTTGTCTTTTAGGCTTCATACTAAGTTATAAGTGGGTTGAACAGTATAATTATAGTATTAGAGTATTCTGTGTTTGTCTGTGTACTTAATTTTATCAGTGGGTTTCATACCTTTGAATGTTTTTTCATTTGTTTGCTTAAGTTATTTTTTCTTTCAGATCAAAGAATTCCCTTTAGTGCTTCTTGTAAAATGAGTCTAGTGTTGGTGAATTCTCTCAGCTTTTGTTTCTCTAGAGAAGACTTTATCTCTCCTTTATATTTGAAAGATAACTTTTCTGGATACAATATTCTTGCATGGCAGTGTTTTTCTTTCAGCACTTCGAAAATGTTGTTCAACTCCCTGCTGGTCTGTATGATTTCTATTGAGAAGTCTGTTACTAGATGAACTGGAGGTCCTTTATATGCTATTTGCCTCTTTTCTATTTCTGTTTTTTTTGTATTTTTCTCTCTGTCCTTGACTTTTGGGTGTTTGATTATTATAGTCCTTGGGGTAGTCTTATTTGGGTCAAATCTGTTTGGTGTTCTCTGACCTTCCTGTACCTGGATACTTATCTCTTTCTCAAGTTTTGGAAAGTTTTCAATTGCTATTGTTTTTTTAATAAATCTTCTATCCCTTGCTCTTGCTCAACTTCCTCTCAAACACCAGTAATTCGATTTTCTCTTTTGAGATAACTTTCTATATCTTGTAGGCAACCTTTGTTGATTTTTATATTTTTTCTTCTTTTTTCTCCTCTGTGTATTTTAAAATAGACTGTCTTCAAGCTCACTGGTTCTTTCCTCTCCTTGATCCATTTTGCTGTTGAGAGACTCTAATGAATTTTTCAGTTCAGCAAATGTATTTCTAAGTTCCAAGATTTCTGTTTAATTTATTTTATTATTTCAACTTCCTTGTTAAATTTCTTCAATGGATTTCTGAATTGTTTTTCTGTGTTATCTTGGAGATCACTGAGTTTTCTTAAAACTACTATTTTGAATTCTTGGTCAGAGAGCTCACATATCACCATCTCCTTAGTGTTATTTTCAGGTTCCTTGTTTTGATCCATTTGGGAAGATTGTGGTTCTCTGTTTGCTCTTGTTTCTTGTGGGTCTACATATGTGTCTTTGCATTAAAGGGTTATTTATTCCAGTCTTCTCTGTCTGGCTTGTTTTGTTTTATATTGGATATATTTGCTTAGAGGTGTTTTTTTGTTGTTTGTTTGTTTTGATACAGAGTTTTGCTCTGTCACCCAGACTGGAGTGCAGTGGTACAAACATGGCTCACTGCAGTCTCAACTTCCTGGGCTCAAGTGATCCTCCTGCCTCTACCTCCCAAGTAGCTGGGACTATAGGCAAGCACCACTACACCCAGCTATTTTTTTTTTTTTAATAGAGATGATGTCTCACCATGTTGCCCAAGCTGGTTCTGCTAGGTCACAGCCTCCTTTTCAGCTCTAGGAGGTACCTAAACCTCAGAATTGCGTCAGTTCTAGTAAAGGATTGGAGCACTGCTCTTCCCAAATGGAGGAGATCCCAAAGGGAATATCCTGGCAGTGTGGGAAGGCTAGCTAGGGGTTTGTGCCTACGGGACCTGTGGGACAAACCTCCTACAGTGTGATGTTGCTGAACAGTCACTCTGATTTGATGGCTCCTTTGGCTGATTTATAGAGCAGAGTTTCCAGAACTGGGGATGGTAGTCCCACCTACCCGCTTTGCCTGTCCTCAGGAACAAATTTCCCTTCGGGCACTCTGAATTCTTCCCGTGAAGATACTTCCCCTGCCAGAAAACCCAAGATGGTGGAGAAGCTGCTTTTAAACCTCAATCTCACTTTTTCTGTTGTAGAAATAGCAAGTTGGGGGAAAACTTTCCCCCATGCTTGTTGCTGGGCATAATGTGGGGAGGGGTATCTCAGATGTGGAATTACAATTCTCTTACCATCTGCTCAGAGTTTTTTCACTTCTCTGCATCTCTGGGAACTGTCTCATATTATATTTGAGTTCCAGGATATTTCTGGCAAAAATCTCAGCATTGTAGATTTGTTTTTGTTTTTCTGGGGTGTGGTGGGTGGGGAGTGAAGCCAGCATCCTTCCATGCTGCCATTTTGGTACTCTATATTATTATTTTTTATTTGTCCCTTCTGTTCTGTACTTCTTTTTCTTTTGTTTTAGTTTTCTTTTAGATTAAAATGAGGGGGTTAGGTCAATAATTTCTATATTTTTTCTCTGGTCATGTGTTTTCTTATTTTAGTGACTACCATATAGATTTCCAAATGCATCCCTGACGTATTAAAGTTTGATATAAACCAGTATTCCTACTGCATATGTATTATTGTTTTATGAGTCAATATTTATTTAGATTAACTCACATATTTACCTGTTTCTTTCTTTTTCATCGATTTTTGTTCTGCCAAGCTGCCATCCAGAAATTTTTTTATGTCTAAAGAACGCCCTTTGATATTTCCTTTAGTGTTCATCTGAAAAATGTCTTTATTTTGCTTTTATTTCTGAAGAATATAGTTTGTGGATGTAAAATTCTTCTTGGAGTTGTTTTCTATTAACACTTTGAAAATGTTATCCCATTGTCTGTTGGCTTCCTTGGTTCAATTTGAGGAGTCACCTGTCAGTTTTCATTGACATTGCTTAGTAGAAGAAAACAGTTCTTTTTTTTCCTTGTTTTTTTTACTCACGTTTTATCTTTGTCTTTGCTTTTGTGTAACTTTACTATAATATGCCTGAGGTTTTATGCTGCTTGTAGTTTCGGAACTTCCGGACTAGATATCTTTTGTCAGTTTTAGGGAATTTTCAGTTATTATCTCCTTAAGTATTTTTCCTGCTCCATTCTATCTATTCTGATAATTTTATTATACATATTTTTGACATTTTAAGTATATTTCATATACTTTTTTCTGTATATTTCATTTTTCCCTCTCTGTGTGTTTCAGTCTAGATATGTCCTTTGCATCTAACTCCTAGTTCAACAATTTTCTCTTTAGTTGTATATAATCTGTCATTCAACTCATCTGCTAGTTATTACTTTTCTTACTTATAATCATTAAACTTTTTATTTCTAGAATTTCCATTTTTTTATATTGTCTATTTTGATATTTTCCTTTTTGTCTTATAATTTCTTGAACTATATTAACAATAGTCACTTTAAAGTTCATATTTGAACTTTCTGTGCTTATTTCAAGTGCCATTTTCCCCCCTCCTTGGTTTTTGGTGAAGTCTTTTAAAATATCTTGTTATTTCTGCTTGGTTTATGAACATCACTGGTGAAAATTTGTAGAGCCAATTTGAACCTCTGGATGAAGTTATTTTCCTCCAGAGAAGATTTTTACATCTGACATACACTAAACTAGTAGCATCCAGATAACCTTAATTTATTCAGGGATTAAGTTGTTTCAAAGCTAGTTCTCATTCCCTTGATGATGAGCTATTTTTTGTTTTCTTTAGTCTTTGGAGTTCCAACTGAAAGCTTGAGGTGTTTATCAGGGCCTCTTCTCCTTTTGCCCCCTTCTGCCCTGAGAATCTGCCAAAAGCTCTGCTAAATTCCGCAGTAGCAATTTGTTTACATAATTGTCAAATTATGTAAGAATAAAAGCAATGTCCAATGTTTTGCCCATTTTCTAAAGACCTATGGCTTTGTCTTGTGTCCCATTGTGACTTTAACACTGCAAATGCCTTTAGGGTGGCTATTGTTATAAACTGACATTCCTGGTTTTTAGTATCCTCATTGTTTCTAACCTCTATTTATTGATTTTGTCTTAATTTTTTATAAATTTACTTTCATTTTGAAAGTGTATTATTTTTATGCAGTATTTCTAGGTGTTTTGTATTGGGAGGGTTTTTGTTTTGTTTTGTTTTATTTATTATTTATTTTATATCTGGTCTTCCATAGTCTAGATTTTCTTTTTTCACTTAGTTGCATTTATTTAGATCCAACATATATTTCTATTGCTTTTAATACTTTTTGTATGCTTTCTGAAAGTATTGCCAAACTACACACAAATTTCCTGGGTTGGTACATTCTATTTAAAAACTGTTTTAAAACAATGACTATATAACTAGGTCATGTTCTAATTTCTGTAAGTCAGATGAGTAATACACCATCTCTGCCCTTGATGAGTTCATAGTCTATGTTTTCTTCTGCAATATTAACCTCAAAGGACTCTTATAATACTGAGATCCATGAAATCTATTGTTCTTCAATAATAATGTTTTGTTTTTATTATTTAAAATTATTTTTATAGACAGAGTCTTACTCTGTTGACCAGGCTGGAGTGCAATGGTGTCATCATAGCTCACTGTAGCCTCAAACTCCTGAGCTCAACTGATCTTCTTGCCTCAGCCTTCCAGGTAGCTAGGACCACAGGTGCATACCACCACATCCAGTTAATTTTTAAATTTTTTTTGTAGAGATGGGGTCTCACTGTGTTGTCCAGACTGATTTTAATCTCCCAGCCTCAAGCGATCCTCCCACTTTGCCTTCCCAAAGTGCTGGGATTATAGGCATGAGCGACTGTGCCCAGGCAATAATGACGTTTGAATAATGGTTTCTAAATGGCAATAGGGAAACAGACACCCATTCTGAACTTGCATGGTGTGCTAGAATATCATTTGAGAAGCTTACAGGGGAAGCAGTGTCCGTGGGAAAGAAAATGGTTTTTATTAAAACAAGAAGATGGAGGGAACTCTTAAAGAAGAAGTCAAGCATCTGTGAAAGTTTGCTTATTACAGAGCAGGGATTCCAGGGGACAAGTGGAAAGATTTAGGATAGGACAATAGAAGTGTCAAGGAATGTCATGTGGAGTATGGTCTAGTAAAAGCAGCTGATTGGAGGAGGCCTGACATTTGGCATTAACTAATGTAACGAAGAGAGAGGCAATCTCTGTAAGGAAGGTGGGCACTAGACCTAAAGGCCAACATACTTAGATAACATAACCTGGACTGATGTTCATGTCAGGGGTATCAGTCATCCCTAAGTCTGTTCTTAACACTAGATGAACTTAACCTGAGATGGCAGCAGTTGTGGAGACAGTGATTTTTTCACATGGACTTAATGTGTGAAAAATGTCCTTGCTACTTTTTCCCTTTTCATTGCTTATAATATAGTGTTCTCCAACTTAGTGATTTTTTTTTTTAGATTTTAAAATGGAAATTATCAAGGAACCAAAGACAGTTTCACGCTCAAATAGGAAAATGTCCTTGCTCAAAAGAACCCTTGTAAGGAAGCCATCAATGAGACCCAGGTAAGATATAGAATCTGGCTACAGCAACATCTTCAGGTACATGCTTTTGAAAAATCTCAACATATCTAATGGTAAACTTATCTTTCTATGTGTAGGTTTTCAGACCCTTTTCCATATACAGTACATACCGGTACAGACATTCTTAGTATTTTAAATCATTTATTTTCTAAAATTAGCACTATGCAATATATGTATATATTATACAATAACTTTTCAAACTTAAACTATCATAGACATCTCATGTCAGTATGTGCAGATCTACCTCCTTCCATGAGTGCAGTATAACTTATATAGACATTTACATTGTCTTTAATTTTTTAATTGCTATAAATGGCATCACAATAAACATCTTTGTACATGTTTCTTTGCCTATTTGTGTCTTCTGGATTATGTACTGCTGTAGTAGCCTCCTAACTGGTTCCTTACTTCTTGTCTGTCTCCACTTATAATCAATCTGAGAATCAGACTCCGGTAAGGTCCCACAGCTAGGCAAATACCCTGTGGCCTTTTCTTTCAGGAGTGCCCACCCACCTTTCTTTCCATGTACTTTAGCATAAGTGCCACCTATACATAAAAATTTCTCCAAATATTATGTTTGCTATAACTTCCTTCTCTTCTGAAACCCTAAAAATCTAAAGTACAATATCAAGCATTTATATGTACTACTTTTTACTGATCTTTACTTTTTAGGTATGTTTTCCAACTTCTTGACTTGAGTATAATTTTCTTGTAGGCCATGGCATTCACTTACTCATGTATTCATTTTTATTCAGTTACTATCTATTATCTGTCTATAATGGCTAGCTATATAAAAGGTCCTCTTCTAGATGTTGAGGATATAGTAGAACATACACATTTGCTAGTCAAAATCTCCTACAGAATATTTTGCATAGAAAAAACTCCCACAAAACATTTTCTTTTTCTTAATTAATTTTTTTTTCTTGAGACAGAATCTCACGTTTTATGTCCCAGCTGGAGTGCAGTGGCTCAATCACAGCTCACTGTAGCCTCGACCTCCCTAGGCTCAAGTGTCCACCTGCTTCAGCCTCCTGAGTAGGTGGGACTAGAGGCACATGCCACCATGCCTGGCTTTTTTTTTTTTTTTGTAAAGACTGGGTCTTGCCCTGTTGCCCAGGTTGGTCTCAAACTCCTGGGCTCAAGTGATTCTCCCACCTCAGCCTTCCAAAGTGCTGAGATTACAGGCATTTGTACCCAGCCAAGAATATTTTTGTTTATTGATGACATTCATTGAGGGTGATAAGTCTTTTGTCTCTTCTAACTACTCTAGATAGATCTTCCTCCCTTTCAGCAACTGAAATTATTCTCTGAGGTTCAATCATTTGTTGCTTTTGCTTTTCCAATTTGTCCTAGTCACTGGTCTCCATTATGCCTATAGAAATACTTATTTTCCAATTTACTCAAGCATGAATACCACAGAAGTCTTAAATCACATATCTGTAAGATCATTAAGTCCTAGAAGACATATCAGGGTCATATCATCTAGTTTCATGACTTAAGACCAAGCAGAATAGCTCAGGGATACCACAGCTGCAATTCTCTTAAACCTTTTCCCTATCCCTTATTCAATAAGTAAATGGCTATTGATTATATACTGTATTCTAGACATTCTGTGAGTGCTAATGCTACAAAAACTAAGACATAGTCCTTGCCCTTAATCTAATTATGTAACTAAAGAAAATGCAAGGCTGACCTTAAAATGTTATGATAAAATATTAGCTAATTACTATGGGAGTGAAAGGAGAGAGAAATTTTGAGTGAGGATCAGGAAAAGTTAGAATATCAGAAGATGCTCAGAATAGCATGTGCAAATTCAATTACAAAGAAATTACGGTACGTTGTAGGTAGGGATAAACCCTACTCAAAGGTGAAGATACAAAACAAAGCTATAAACTCATGAATATAAACGTAATATTCAAAGACTTAAAAATAGTCCAGTGATGTTGAAGTATAGAGTGCATGCGGTGAAGGGACATAAAACATAAAAAGCCAGATTGAGACCAAATAATTAGAAAAAGGTATTGGGTAGATTATTAAGGAATTCGCATTGATTAAATGGCAATGAGGGGATTCTTTGGGGTTTGTTGGAGCACTAGGTGGCAGAAATATCTACTATATGGATTTTTAAAATATTAGTCTGACAGAAATGAGAGTATAAGGAGTCAGACATCCAGAGGTTGAAGGCAGAGATAATATAGTTGGAAGGTCTTTGCAGTTGTTCAGGCAAATGATAAAGATCTGAGGTAAACAGTGGAAGTGGAAGGGAAAATACAGATGTACAAAGCAATGAAGGGAGAAAATCAGACTTCTGGAATGGTAGAGCAAGAACCTTCTAAGTAGTCTCTCCATAAAAGTAAAACTGGGAAAAGCTGTCAAAAAGAATTTCAGAACTCTGTAAATTAACTGAAGGCATTTAACAAATAAAAAATTGCTTATCCAAGAAAACTACCAAACCTCAGTAAGAATAGTGTAATCTGTGGCATTTTAATTTGTAATCACTCACATCACCAACAAGCTTAACAGCCATGAGTACCAGCCATCTTACTGCCAGCAGAGGGCACTGATATGGTTTGAAGCTCCACAAAAAAGCCAATGACCAGGAGCACTGTCAAAACCAATAGTAAGCCTTGTGGCCAAAAAATTGGGAGGCCACTATCACAGCCACTTAAGGCAGTGATACTAGTTGGGCAAGCAGTAAAACATTTAAAAGTAAAAAAGGGAAATCTGGGAGCAAGATATTCCCAAGGGATTGTGCAAATGCTGTGCAGACGCCCAAGAGAGACCAAAGAGGAACCCAGTTATCTATTTATCATTGGGTGATCATGAGGCCCTGAAAACTAGTATAAAAAAGAAAAATAAGAATTAAAAAGAGAAAAAAGTGAGAAGACACTTTAGTAGCCACACACTTTGGGGGAGATATACTCTACAGAACTAGCCCAATAAGTCATTTAACAAAAAACAAAATATAAAAAGCAAACAAAACCATCAACAGCAGCAACCTCTGGTGGATGAGGGATGGGGTGTAAATTCAGACTCCAGGGTTGTGATAATATATTATCCCAAATTCAACTTTAAACAAAAAATTATAAGACACGCACACAAACAAAAATCCCAGAAAAGTATGATCCATCCACAGGGAGAATAAAGGCAGTCAACAGAAACTCTCTCTAGGGTGATTCAGATGTTAGACTAAAGACTTCCAAGCAATAGGTTCAACAAACTAAAGAAAATCATGTCTAAAGAATTAAAGGAAAGTATGATGATACTGATTAACCAAATATAGAATATCAATAATGAGATAGAAATTATAAAATATGATGAAAAAATCTGGAGTTGAAAAGTACATAACTGAA
The DNA here is from genome assembly GCF_028878055.3 of Symphalangus syndactylus. Classification (NCBI taxonomy): domain Eukaryota; kingdom Metazoa; phylum Chordata; class Mammalia; order Primates; family Hylobatidae; genus Symphalangus; species Symphalangus syndactylus. The sequence continues at coordinate 40,210,680 of NC_072434.2, read as the reverse complement.
ATGAAAAATTTACCAGAGGCAATCAATAACAGATTTAAGTTAACAAAAGAATCACAGAGATCCATGCATAGACACATCACAATCAAACTGTTGAAATGTAAAGACAGAAAAACGTTGAGTGCTGCAGGAGAAAAAGAACATATATTCAAGGGAACTACAGCAAGATTAAAGTTTATTTCACATCAGAAACAATGATACCAAAGGTAGTGAGGTTATATATTTAAACTAAACTCAAAGAAAATAAATAATAACTATTAGTGTGTAGATACATAAAATAAAGAGAAAAACACAGAAAATCCAGGAAAATAAGTTAGTTTTTTGTAGAGATTAATAAAATTGTTAAACTGTAAGATATATTGACCAGGGGAAAAAAGATGACACAGATAATCAAAATTGGATTTAAAGAGGGCATATAATCACTGCCCTGCAGAAATTAATAAGATTGTAAGGAAATGCAAGAAACAAACTAGGCAACTTAGATGCAATACACAAATTTCTAGAAATACCCAAATTATTGAAGTAAGCTAGCTACGTTTCAAGGAAAAGTAGAAAACGTGAATAAATCTATAATAAGAAAAAAATTGAATTGGTAACTTAAAATTTTCTCACATAGAAACGCTCAGGCACAGACAGCTTCACTGGAGAATTCTATGAAATATTTAAAGGATAAATAATGTCAATATTCCATGAACTCTTTGAGGAAACAGAGAAAGAAGGAACACTTGCCAACTTATTCTATGAGGCCAGTATTTTCCTGATCCCAAAGCCAGACCGAAGACATCATAAGAAAAGAAAACCACGGACCAATACTCCCTCTAGTTTCTAGATATGAAAACCTTCAATACAATATTAGCAAATCAAATCCAGCAATATATAAAAAAGATCAGTGGCCAGGCATGGTGGCTCATGCCTATAATTTCAGCACTATGGGAAGCCGAGGCAGGCAGATTGCTTGAGCTCAGGAGTTTAACACAAGCCTGGGCAACATGGTGAAACTCCATCTCTACAAAAAAAAAAAAAAATACAAACATTATTAGCAGGGCGTGGTGGTGCATGCCTATAGTTACAGCTACTTGGGGGCTAAGCGGGGAGATCACTTGAGCCTAGTAGGTCAAGGCTGCAGTGAGCTGTGTTCATGTCACTGCACTTCAGCCTGGGTTACCAAGTGGAATTTATCCTAGGAATACAAGGAATGCAAAAACCAGTTAATACACCATGTTAATAAAATAAGGGGGGAGAAATTCACATGATTATCTCAATTGATGTAGAAAAAAAGGCTTTTACAAAATCCAACACATATGTGTGATTTTTAAAACTCTCAATGAAATTAGAATAGACGGGAACTATCTCATTCTGATAAACGGCATCTATTAAAAATCTATGGCTAACATTATACTTAATGAAATAGGTGTATAAAGGAAGAAGAATTTGGTCAAGATGTGGGTGTGTGTAGAGAGGTTTGAATAACTATAACATAAAGATGAGGTCTGATGTGGGCAGTTGAAATGTAGAAGTGGAGCTCATGGGAACTGGAGATAAAGTTTTGCTATATCAATAAAATTTAAAATCACTTCCTCATATCAATAAAAATTGAAATCACAGAGGAGGCATAGATTACCTAGGAAAAACCATAAGGCAAAAGAATAGAGGGTTAAGGATGAAACATTAGGGGCACCTTTATTCAAGGAGCAGTGAAAGAAGAAATCAGCAAAGGAAATTTAGAAACATTAATCAAAAACTGCTAATCATGCTCCACCTCACAGAAATGGCTGCTAATTAGGAGTTGTTTTGAACCCATAATATAAAAAGAGAATTCTCTTGAAAAAATTGTCCCCATTAAAATATCTTCCTTCATCTTCCATTGGGAAGGAAGATATTGGACCAAGCTTAGAAATAGTACATAAAATTTCAAGTTAATCACCAAAGAAATAGACAGATTTAGCCAATCCATCCGCAATGTTCTTCACATATGGCTAAAGGCCCTATAGCCTGGTCAATGCACTTCCCCATTTCCTAATTGAAACAGAATCCAGAATCATCATTCCTTTCTCTCTACCAAAGATGCTTTCCTGTTTTCCAGAAACTTGATAGAAGTCCTCTTAAATACACAGCACTTGGAGTTCTTCAGGGAGTTCCTCAAGGAACGGAAGGCTGAAAGCCCACTGCAATTTCTCATAGCTGTACAGAAGATCAGTATAGAGACCAATGAAAAGATTTGCAAGTCTCTCATAGAAACTGTAATCAAGACTTTCTTCCAAGGCCGACTCTCTCCTGGTATGTATCCTCTTCTGATCCTGTTTTCTGTCTCTCTTTAGTGTCTTAGGAGAATAGCCTGGGAAATAGCCTATCTCATGTGAGCCCCCAGAGAGAGCGGTACAGAGCAGCAGCCACATGGGGCAATATTGAGACAGATTAAGAGGGAAGGCAAAAGCAGAGAACAGTAAGAATAAATCCAAAGTCTTAATACGAGTTATATGAGTCTGTTCTCACATTGTTATGAAGAAATGCCTGAGACTGGGTAATTTATAAAGAAAAGAGGATTGATTGACTTACAGTTCCACATGGCTGGGGAGGCCTCAGGAAACTTATAATCGTAGCAGAAGGCACCTCTTCATGGAGCAGCAAGAGAGAGAATGAGTGCCAAATGAAGGGGGAAGCCCCTTGTAAAATCATCAGATCTCATGAGAACTCACTCACTATCATGAGAACATCATGGGGGAAACCACCCCCATGATTCAATTATCTCCACCTGGTCCTGCCCATGACACATGGGGATTATTACAATTCAAGGTGAGATTTGGGTGGGGACACAGAGCCAAACCATATCACTCCACACCGGCCCCTCCCAAATCTCATGCTCTCACATTTCAAAACACATTCATGCCCTTCCAACATTCCCCTAAAGTCTTAACTCATTCCAGCATTAAGTCCAAGTCCAAAGTCTCATCTGAGATAAGGCAAGTCCCTTCTGCCTATGAGCCTGTAAAATCAAAAGCAAGTTAGTTACTTCCTAGATACAATGGAGATACAGGCATTGGGTTAATACACCCATTCCAAATGGGAGAAATTGGCCCGAAGAAAGGAGCTCAGTTCCCATGCAAGTCCAGAATCCAGTAGGGCAGTCATTAAACCTTAAAGTTCCAAAATGATTTCCTTTGACTTCATGTCTCGCATCTAGGTCACACGGATACAATAAGTGAGCTCCCACAGCCTTGGGAAGCTCCACCCTTGTGGCTTTACAGGGTACAGCCCAACTCCCAGTACCAATTTACTGTATTAGTCCATCCTCACACTGCTACACCTGTGAAGAAATACCTGAGACCGGGTAATTTATGAATAAAAGAGATTTAATTGACTCACAGTTCCACATGGCTGGGGAGGCCTCAGGAAACTTTCAGTCATGGTGGAAGGCACCTCTCTACAGGGTGGCAAGAGAGATAATGAGTGCCCAGTGAAGGGGGAAGCCCTTGTAAAACCATCAGATCTCATGAGAACTCACCCATTATCACAAGAACAGCATGGGGTAAACCACCCCCGTGATTCAGTTATCTCCACCTGGTCCTGCCCTTGACACGTGGGGATTATTACAATTCAAGGTGAGATTTAGGTGGGGACACAGAGCCAAACTATATCACTAGTGAAAGGAGCAAAGTCTAAGATACTTTCACATGTATCCTCTCATTTAATTTTATTTAATTCTAAAAATAGAATTTTATTTAATCCCTGTAATATAGGGAAAGGCAGCTTCACTTTACTAATGAAGAAAAGGAAACACAGAGAGGTTAACTAGCTTGTACACTTGGTAGAGCTTGAATTCAAATTCAAGTCATTTGACCATTAAACCAACTAGCCTGAAGTTAGATACAAAAACCAAGAGTTAGCTGCCTGCAAAGGTGGAGTATCCACCACCCATGAATTGTGAAGAGAGTTGTACTGGGAAGGAGAACTGTATGCCTGAAAATCTTTGTTCCATAAGTTGTGTCTTATTTTGTTTCCTAAGGTGGGAGGGTAAATATGGTAAATAAAATCTTAGCCAAAAGCAGAAGTTGCAAGTAATGCAAAGCAATGAAGATAGAGCCTCCTGTTTTGTCACAGATGGTATTTTTGTGTGTTTGGTTTTTGCTTGTAGTAAACCAAGATAAGAAAATAAATTTTTATGAATATAGAAAATATAGAAAAATAGGTCAAATTAACAAATCTTTATTTGTAAGCAATATTTATTTGTTGAATCTCAGGATGTTGAGATCTGTACAATATTTTGAATGAGCTAGAAGAGGAAGAGTGTCCAGATCCTATCTTTGATTATTTTCCAGTCTCATTAATGAACACAGCAGTTTCTGAACAACTGGAGAACTAAACTGCCCTTACAATACTTATCTGGAATCTTGGATTCCCCATCTGCCTAGCAATTTAACTATAATCCCTTACCCTTCTGCTCTCTCTCTAAATCCAAATTTTTCAAACCAGCTGCAGAAATAAGTCCTTTAAAAATTTCTTTCCCCTTAAGCACTTGTCCTCAAAATTTGAATGAAACTAAATGAGAAAAGTATTTGGTTTACAAATGCATTTGTACATAACATTTCAAGTATGCTTTGGAGATTTTCAAGCAAACTATGGTGGGATCAGAGTCTAGCCAGATTGAAAATGGGGGCTGTGAGACTCTAAGGTAAAAAAAAAAAAAAAAAAAACACCAGCTATCTCAGAAATGGTAGATGAGGATTACAGCTTCTTTTCTCTCTTGCATTTTCTAGAAGAAATACTGCAGTGTGATGCCCCTATTATCAAAGAAATCGCTTCCATGCATCATGTCACCACAAGCACACTGTTAACGCTCCAGGGACATATTATGAAATCTATAGAAGAAAAGTGGTGAGTATACTCAATGAAGGAAAGGATTCTTCCCGGAGTTTCTCCTTGGCTTCTAAAAGCCATATGCATCAAGGGTTTCATAATCCATTTTCATAGCTCATTGCCAGAGCCTCTCTACAAAATAAAAAGTCAAACTTATCTTGAACTTTCCTACCTATCTACCTGACACACACACACACACACATTTCTGTTTGTTTGCATTAACAAGAAACAATACAGTGTTGATCAGGAAGGTTAGACTGACATTAATAAAGGTCTGATAGAGTAAAAAGAGAATTTTTTAGTATTTTACTATTCCCCAATTACCACTGAGACTTCCTCCAGAAGCTGAGGTAGGTTTGCCTGGACTGTTATCTTTTATGTGCCAGGTTTTTGCCCTGTTTGATATTCCTGATGTCCTTCTGGCAGGTTTAAAGATTATCAAGACCTGTTCCCACCTCGCCCTCAGGAGGTGGAAGTGCAAAGTGAAGTACAAATGTCGTCTAGGAAGCCCTCAAAGATAGTGTCAACTTACCTACAGGAATCCCAGGTTAGTGAAGAAGAAAGTGAAAGAAGACATTAGAGACAAGAAAACCATCGTCTTGGGGGTAGGTTTTTAAATCCCCATTTTGCAAAGGAGGAATCTGAGACTCAGATAAATTACTATACTAGGAATTTAAGCAAGTCCCTCTCTTCTCTACCTGTGATTAGAATCAACTGAGTAATAGGTACAGGGGTTGGACACATGGAGTTCTTCTAGTTGAAAGTTAGTGTAGAGGACATGGATTGGCAATGAAGCAAAGTGGTTTTGCTGGTCCTCTGCACCCAAATTAAACTTACAAACCCAGTCACTGGTCTCGCGGAACAACTTAGACCTCCACTTACCAGGGTGAGCCTCTTACTCTATAACAAAAGGTGGGCTTGTAACAAGTGTCTTGCAGACAAACAAACCAGAGAGAGAATGCAAAGGGCTGAGAACACCATTTCCTTCTTTCAAACTATCTAGCTCATTCTTTCTCCTATGGGAGAACAGAAAAAAGGAAGAAAGAGGAGACAGGAATGTTACTCAGGAAAGTCTCTATATGGTTTGAGAACAACAATAACAAAAAAATACATGCCCCCTTAGAGATTCACTTGCTCACTGTGTTTTAGAGTTGGTCAGTATCAGAAAAATTTTAGCCCAGCTCGATCTGACTCCAAAGATCATTCTAAGATATCTCAGAAAATAATGCCTAAGTCCATTGATCCAATACTCAGGGATGAAAATGTGTTATTCTTCCTTTTCTCCTCTGTATTTCCTCCATATATGAATAAACTCCATGTCAGGGCACCATGAATAGTCATATAGACTACTAAAAAGAATACTGTACCCAGAACCAGTGCACTTGGTTTAATTTCAGACCTTCCAGTTGTTCTTAGAAAATAAGATAAAAGGAAACCAGCATGTACTTAATGCCTACTCTTTGCCAAGCATTGCATTGAAGTTTATGTATATAACCACTAAGTCTCACTGCAACCCTGAAGACTATTGTTTCTATCTTACACATGGAGACGTTGAGACATAGGTTAAGTAATTTGACCCAAATTACACAATTAAGTTCTGAGAAGCTAAGCTCCAGACTCAAACTTTTTGATCCCAAATTCAGTGCTTTCTGTACTTCACTGCTTTCTGTCTAAAGCCCTGCTTATGTTGTTTCCCTCTCTGTAGACTGAGACAACTGAACTAGTTAATCAACAAGAGTCTTTCTGGCTCTAAGTATCAATTTCTTGAAGAACAAATAAAATGTCCAGTGGTTCCTGGGTACCTATTAAAAAACAGATGAAGAAACTTATGAAATAAGTTTGTGTGTGTGTGTGTGGGTGTGTGTGTAGGTGTATGAGTAGGTGCAAATAATTATATTTTCTGAAGTGCTTAGAAATGGTTTTGCTCATTTCCTTCTTCCCTCAATGTTTCCAAATTTGCCCGAGCCTTTGATTCTTCATTTGTGTCCTCTTTTCTTCCAGTTTTTAGCTCTCGTGCTCCCTCTCCCAATGACGGCATCTCACATCTTCACTGTTGAAAGCCTATGGTAGAAGGAGCATGGGCAAATGGCTCCAGTCTGGAATCCTTCACCGACCAGCTACTTAATTTTGGGCAGATTATACAAGCTCTCTAACCTGAGTTTCCTCATCTTTAAATTGGAGCTAAAAATTATTCCTTTACAGAGGTGTGGTGAGGATTAAATGTAATGAATGCCAAGTTTTGGCACACAGTAGACTCTCGGTGAACAGCGACCATACTAATGAACATGTTATACTCCTCTTTCTTTCCCCAGAAGAAAGGCTGGCTGAGAATGATCAGCTTTATCAGGAGTTTTTGCAAGTACCGCAGATTTATGTTGAATCCTAGTAAGCGCCAGGAATTTGAAGACTATCTTCACCAGGAAATGCAAAATAGCAAGGAAAGTAAGTCATTTCTGTATTTACCCCCACACCCTGTTGATATTTTAGCCATCAGGGTCAGCCCACATAAGAAGCTTATTGCTTTGTGTCATGCCTGTGGCAGCCTGGAGTCTAGCAAAAAACCCCAGATCCTGTGTGCAATGCAAAGCCAGGCCCAGGCCTTCCTAGAGAGGATGCAAGCCCAGAGGCCTCTGCTTAAGGAGCCAGCAAGGGTAGGGAATAATTAACCTAAGGCACTGCAAAATCTCACATTTTACAAAATAATTTCCTTATGTTTTTGAATTTACTCTTTAAAAATTATTTTCAAAATTTTTCTGCTTATAAATTAATACATGCTGTTAATAAAGAGGGAATAAAAATTACAGAAATATACAATATTTAGTATAGAAGTGAAAGTCCCTCAAGAGATAACATTGTTAATGCTTGTAAACCTACCTCCTAATTATTTTTCTGTATATGTATCTTAATATTTACTTTTCCCACAAAATTGATGCCACATATTTAATTCGTAACTTGCTTTTTTTTTTTTTTTTTTTTTTTTGCTCAACAATGTATCTTGGACATCATTTTATGTCACTACACATATATCTGCCTTGTTTTTGACTGCCATAAAATGTCCATTATATGGATTAATTCAACAGCTTCACTCATTCATTCATTCATTTAACACACTTTTTTTTTCTTTTTTTATTATTATACTTTAAGTTTTAGGGTACATGTGCACAATGTGCAGGTTTGTTACATATGCATCCATGTGCCATGTTGGTGTGCTGCACCCATTAACTCGTCATTTAGCATTAGGTATATCTCCTAATGCCATCCCTCCCCCCTCCCCCCATCCCACAACAGTCCCTGGAGTGTGATGTTCCCCTTCCTGTGTCCATGTTAACACACTTTTTGAGAATCTACTATGTGGCAAGCAGTTTGCCAGGTGATGGAGATACAGTTGTGAACAGTAGTGAGCCTGCAGCAGAGGATCTGCCCTGTGGCACCTACAGATTTCAAACAGAAAATACAAGCCACAGATGTTGGAGCTGGAGTGCCTAGATTTGAATCTGTCACTTTCTAGTTGAAGGACCTTGGGAAAATTACTTTGTATCTCCGTTTTCTCATCTGTAGAATGGGAATGAGAATTGTTTCTATTTCACAGGGTTATTAGAACTATGCTTGGCAATAGTACATGCTATAAGAGGGTTAGCTAGTGTTACTGCTATTATTATACAATTGTGATGAGTGTTCTCAAAGATAATTGCAGGGAGAACCTATTAGTCAAGACAGGAGGGCCAGAGAAAATGTCTCCTAGAAAATGACATAAAGTTGAGTTTTCAGAAATGACCAAGTTAGGTAGGTGGGATGGGAGGAGAGTGATTTCTAGGTATGCACAGAATCATAAAATAAGAAAGAGGACTGTGCAATTCAGAAACTGCAATCAGGCCAGTTGGACTAGAGATTAATGAGATGGGGCAAATGCTTGAGATGAGACTGGAAGGATTGGCAGTGACAAATCACGACTCTCTTGATATTTGGGTTGTTCCAACTTTCACTTAAACAATGCTACAAAGCATACATATTTTGCAATTGTGTGTTTCTATGAAACAAGTTCCTTAAAATGGGAATGATGAGTAAATGGTTAAAAACAGTTAAATTTTGGCCCTCCAAAAACATTGCACTAATTTAAATTCTTGCCAACCATCTAAACTAGTGTCTGGTTCCTCACATTCTCATCAACACACTGTGTTGTACATTTTAAAAGCTGCCAACCTGGTAAATGAAAAATCATGTGCCAGATAGTCTATTCTTATTTATATTTCTTTAGTAGTTGAGCATCTTTATTTACTGGCCATTTGTATTCTTTCTTGAACTGTTTATGCCCTTTGTCTATTTTTCTATTGGTATTTTAATATCATTTATTTTAATTTGAAAAAAGTTTGTATATATCTTTTATGAACTGCTTCACAATCAAATATTTTGGCTTCACTAATATTTCTAGCAGGCTGGGCACGGTGGCTTACGCCTGTAATCTCAGTACTTTGGTAGGCCGAGGCGGGTGGATCACTTGAGGTCGGGAATTCGAGACCAGCCTAACCAACATGGTGAAACTTCATTTCTACTAAAATACAAAAATTAGCTGAGCGTGGTGGTGTGCACCTGTAATCCCGCTACTCGGGAGGCTGAGGCAGGAGAATCACTTGAACCCAGGAGGCAGAGGTTGCAGTGATCCGAGATTGCACCACTGCACTCCAGCCTGGGCGACAGAGTGAGACTCCATCTCAAAAAAGAAAAAAAAAAAAAAAAGTTCTAGTTCTTTTGTTTCTTCTTTTAAATAAAACCAGCTCAAGCCCTCATACCCCAGAATGGTAGGAAGTCCTGTTTTGTCATTCTTTGACTTCCCACTTCCCTAACATTATGTGAGAACCCAAGACCTATACTTATCCAATTCAATAGGAGGTCTACCTGACTTCCAATTCCCCTTAGATGCAGGGAAGAGCTTGTGACACTCAGCCTGCCACTGGTCTAAGTTATTTTATTTGAAATACAGCATACTTATAAGTGACTATATGAGCAGCTGAATACCCATCACCCAAGCCAAGAAATAGAAAATGGCATAACTCAGATGACACTTGGTGCCCCTCTTCAATAGAACTCCCTCTTTACCCATCACAGATGCAACCCCTATCTTGAACACAAGCATTTATTTTACTATTGCCTTTTAAAATGTACATGTGTTTTCATACTCTTTCTATAGTTTCCTGCCTAAAACAAACTTTGATTCGCATTGGAACTTCCACTCCATTAATCTTACTGATTTTCTTAGGCCAGAGTGTGTGTGTGTTTGCTATCTGAGAAAACAGAAACAATCAAAAGAGGAGTTTTACAGCTTCCCTCCTCTGAATCACCTGGTCAGCCTCCTCTGTATTCACAGGCTCTGGTCACTGAGTAGGCTGCCTGTCGTTTCTCCTAAGGAAGCATCCAGGCCCTCATCTACTCAAGGGCATTCATCCATTTTTGCTTATTCTCCTGCATCATTTTTATTTTCTCTGCTGGATTACTCGATCGGCACCAAATATGGCATAGTACCTCTCAACCAAAAATTAATAATAATTTCTCCCTGATTCTACATTCCCCTCAAATTATCTGACACATTTGTCTGTTTCCCTTTTGAACAAAAATCCTCAAGAGTTATGCATTCTTGCTGCTTTGTTTTCTTTTCTTCCCGTTTATTTTTAAATTACTTTTTAGAATCACTTTTTAAGCTACAATTTTATACAGTAAAATTCACCAATTTTAATTGTGCAATTTGATGAATGTAAGTATCTCTGCAGTCATGATATAGAATACTTGCTTCATCACAAGAAATTCCTTTATGTGTCTTTTTAATCAACACCCTCCCCCTTCCACTACTACTCTCTGGTCTGGCAACAACTGACCTGCTTTCTATTACTACAGTTTAGTCTTTTAAAGAATTTAATATAAATGGAATCAAGCAGTAGTCTTAATGCATGCATTCAGTAGTCTTTTGTGACCAGCTTCTTTTGCATAGCATGATGCTTTTGAGATTCATCTATGTTATTGCATATATCAGTAACTCATTCCTTTTTATTGCTGGGTGGTATTCCATTGTACCATAGCACAATTTGTGTATGCATTCACCAGTTGTTACATATTGGGTTGATTCTATTTTGAGGCTATTATGAATTACCCTGCTATGAATATTCAAGTACAAGTATTTGCGTGGATATATGTTATTTCTTTTGGGTAAATATCTGAAAGTAGAAATGCTGGGTTATGTGGTAAGTGCATGTTAACTTTATAAGGAATTGCCAAGCTGTTTTCCAAAGTGATTGTACCATTTTTGCATATTCACCACTGATGTATGAAAGTTTCAATTGTTCCCCATCCTCACCAACCTTTGGTATAATCTGTCTTTTTAATTTTAGCCATTCTAGAGGGTATGCAATGGTATCTTGTTTTAGTTTAATTTTTATTTTGTCTGATGACTAATGATGTTGAGTATGTGTTCATGTGATTGCTTGCCATATTAGTCCATTTTCACACTGCTAATAAAGACATAGCCAAGACAGGGAAGAAAAGGAGGTTTTAATGGACTCACAGTTCCATGTGGCTGGGGAGGCCTCACAATCATGGCAGAAGGCTAGGAAGAGCAAGTCACATCTTACATGGATGGCGGCAGGCAGAGAGGAGCTTGTGTAGGGAAACTGCCCTTTTTAAAACCATCAGATCTCATGAGACTTATTCACTATCATGAGAACAGCACGGGAAAGACCTGCCCCCATTATTCAATTATCTCCCACCAGGTTCCTCCCACAACACATGGGAATTCAAGATGAGATTTGGGTGAAGACACAGCCAAACCATATAATTTACGATACATATAGTGCGTTTTTTAGTGAAGTGTTTGTCCGTATCTCTTGCCCATTTTTAAAAAACTTTGTTGTCTTGGCCTTTATTGGGTTATAAGAATTCTTTATATAATCTGGATATATTTTTGATGGACATATTTTGAAAATATATTCTCTCAGTCGACAGCTTGCTTTTTCATTTTTTAAGTAGTATCTTTTGAAGATCCAAAATCTGAAATCCTCCAAAATCCAAAACTTTTTGAGTACTGATATGACACCACAAATAGAAAATTTCACACCTAACCTCACGTAACAGGTTGCAGTCAAAATGCAGGGAGGGGCACAATACAAAATTTATTCAGTGTCCCCAAGGAAAAAAATAAAATTAAGGCTATATGTATAAGGAGTATACAAACATAAAGAATTTCGTGTTTAGATTTGGGGCCTATCCCCAAAATGTCTCATTGTGTATATGCAGATATGCCAAAAATCCAAAATCTGAAACACTTCTGGTCCCAAGTATTTCAGGTAAAGTATATTCAACCCATAGTATAAGAACCTTAAAATAGGTTTCCAGACGTTGTAAATTTTATCTTTTTAGGTGTTGGATATTTTTGTCTTCCTATAAAAAATGCCTGAACGTTGTTCTGGGATACAGTTAAGTTACTCGAAAATAGTTTTATTCTTTTGGATCTTCCTTTTATGATTGGTTAAGTGAATCCAGAGCCATGTTATTTGTATGGCTCTTCTCCACTACTGAGGTAAAACCTTCCTTGGTATTCTACTAGATTCCTCATAAATTATGAGTTTTTCTAGTCTCTCAGTGGAAACAGGCACTATTTCTGCTTCTGTGTGAGCACCAAGGACCGTTCTTTAATGCTTTCAGATCCCCTACCCTCAAGCTTTGGGTAGTTTCCTCATATCTTGAGCTGGTCAGCACTCTGCTGAGTACTTGAGGGAACCTCTGCAGATTTCCAGGTTCTCCCTCTCGTCTTTGAACTCTGTCTTGTAAACTCTAGCCACATTGGTCTCACTGGACTCTCAGGTCCATCTCCTTAATTCAGAGAGTCCACCGAACTTGACCTGGGTTTTCCCTCCCTGACTGTGGAATGGATCCTATGTCAAGGTGGTAAAGTGGGGCAAGAGTAGGGCTCACTCATTTTTCCCAAGTCTCAGTGATCACTGTCCTTAATTCTCTGATAGTCAGTGTCTTAAAAACTATTTCAATATATTTTGTCTGATTTTTAAAAATCATTTCGGAAGGGAAGATAAATCCAGTTCTTGGTAGTCTATCTTGGACAAAAGTGGATGTTCCAATAAAAAAGTTTCAGCAGGCTGGGGGTGGTGGCTCAAGCCTGTAATCCCAGTACTTAGGAGGCCAAGGCGGGTGTATCACCAGAGGTCAGGAGTTCGAGACCAGCCTGACCAATATGGTGACACCCCATCTCTACTAACAATACAAAAATTAGCCAGGTGTGGTAGCACACGCCTGCAATCCCAGCTACTCAGGAGGCTCAGAAAGGAGAATTGCTTGAACCCAGAAAGTGGAGCTTGCAAGGAGCTGAGATTGTGCCACTGCACTCCAGCCTGGACAACAGAGTGAGACTCCCTCTCAAAAAGGAAAAAATTTTTTTTCAGCAGAATAGTAACAGTAGCCAAGTTAGAATGATCATCCTGACTGTAATGTAGGGAATATACTACACAAAAGCAAAATTAAGTGTAGGAAGCACAGTCAGGGCTGGAACTAGGGTAAGGCAAGGGAGGCATATAACACACAAAAATTAAGGAGGCACTGACTGTCAGGCTCATGTAGATGCCAACCCCGTACTTGTAACACGTTGATAGTGAATGCTTCCTTAAACTGTGTCCTAGGCACCTCCCTCACCTTAGCAGGTCAGGGCCTAGTCCTGACCCCAAGAACACTTAAGCGGCTTTTGGAACAAATGAAAAATGATGATGCTTTAAACAAATGTCACTGCAAGAAAGACCAATAGTAGATACATTTGAAATATATTTAGAAAGTAGAATCAACAGTATTTGGTGACTAACTGGATGTGGAAAGAGGAAGAAGTCAGATATGATTCCCAGGTAATAGTGAGCTGGAGCTGCTCATACTGGTTGGTAAGAGCCAGCTGTTAAATATCCTGAAATTTTGTGAACTACTCAACAAATGTCAGTAGCTAAAAATCTATTGCTGTGAGAATATTTACTATCTAAATCGGCAAATAATACAAATTAGGTCTTCCCCTCTACCACCAGAGCCAGTTTACAAGCATCCCATGGCTTCCAGGTTTATTTGGTGAATTTATCACCCTCTTTTCCTAGAATCCCTAACCATCATATCAATTTCCACTGTTATCTAGACTTTTTTTCCCTTCAAACTCAAGTCTAAGAGAGAAAGATTGAAAGATAGTAGGAAAGGGATCTTATGTCTTACTCAGCATGGTAACCCTAGGGTCAAGCACAGTGTCTGAGACATAACAAGTACTAGGTATTTATGGCCTCTCGTAGTTACCCTCCCATTCTATATACAACACTAAACCAAAAGGAACCCCACCTACACCATAGGGAGCACCACACCCACTTCAATAAATCCTGAACAGCACTCCAGAATAAAGGATTTGCAGGCAGAATGGTAAATTCTAGAGCCAGATTAGACATTTTTTTGAAACCCAGCCAGATAATTAACCAGGGTCTATTTGTCAGATCCAGCCCAAACCTGTTCTTTTCTCATACCTGAATCCCTATGAATAGATGTCTTTGGATATAGTCTAGTCAAGAAACTTCTAAAGGAAGCATTCTATTTTTCTGACACACAATCCAAATCTTCTAGTGGCTCTTGTGCTCTCCTTTACTCGTTACTGTCTTCTGTACTCTAGCTTTCTACCCTCGGTTTCCTTAGTAAACTTCTTTACTGTTGATATTTTGACTTTTTCTTTGTGCTGCTTTCCTCATTTGCTCCTAAATTACTTCCTGATAAAACTTGAGTATAAGCACATCAGTGCTACACACTCTGTTTGGAAGGTCACATCGCATGTTTCATTTTCAGTCTCTGCAGAAACCTTAGGGATTAGCATAACTGTGGTGTGATTCTATTTCTATTAGATAAGCACCTTCAGTGCTCAGTTGGCTTGTGTTTTATGTGTGTTGTCATACTATCTGAGTAGATGACTTTTTCAAGTCCAAGTAAAAGGTTGAACCCAATGGCAGAAAGTGACTATTTCAATAGGCCAAACGGATGGATCCACAGTCTCCTTTCTTCTTTTTGTTACGCCCAGGTTGAGGGTGAGAGTGACTTGATCAAACAAGATTGTAATTCCTTCTTCTTTCTCTCTCAGATTTCACCACACCATACAACACATCGGGACGTTCAGCTCCACCCTCTACAAATGTCCGGAGTGCAGACCAAGAGAATGGAGAAATAACCCTTGTAAAGCGTCGTATATTTGGCCACAGGATTATCACTGTCAACTTTGCGATCAATGATCTATATTTCTTTTCTGAAATGGAGAAGTAAGTTTTCACTTCTCCTTCTTGTGCCCTGAAAATGACTTTTCATCCTTAGAACTGCCCAGCAGAAACTAGTTTGATCTGTTAGAGACACAGTGATTTCAGCCCTGTCCAGTAAGAGTCTCTCCTGAAAATCTTACTGAATGCTGTCACTCAATTGATTTCCATCTTTCTTTTCTTTGGGTCCTAAAAGCTCTTCAGCATTCCAGAAATTCCACTGTTAAAATGCAGTTACTTAGTCCCAGAAAAGGGGCATGTTTTTCTCCATTATTTACAAATGTGAAAAAGTCCTATTATATAACACCATGAGACCAATATTCTTTAGTCAAAGCCAGGAATTATAATAATACAAATTGTGTGTGTGTGTGTATGACATTAAACAGATATTTTTAAGTTAAGACATATTAGTGTATATTAATTCGCCTCTCAATTTTTTTTACCTGTCAAATTTTTTATGTAAAGCCAAAGTCAATCCACAATGGAAGGTCTGTAAATTTTTCTTGTATAGACTATACCCCGAAAGCTGTCTACTAATTATTTTTTTAACTGGTACATAATAGATTTACATATTTTGGAGACGTATGTGATATTTGGTATACTCATATAATGTGTAAAGATCAATCAGAGTAATTGAGATATCCATCATCTTCTTTATTTTTTCTTTATGCTAGACAGATTCAAATTATTCTCTTCTAGATATTTTGAAATGTACGATAGATGATTATTAATTGTAGAAACCATACTGAGCCATTGAACACTAGGTCTTATTTCTTCTATCTAACTGTGTATTTGTACCTCTTGATCAAACTGTCTTCATCCCCCTACCCCCTACCCTTCCCAGATTCTGGTAACGACTTGAGATCCACTTTTTTAGCTCCCACATATGAGTGAAAACGTGATATTTGTCCTTCTGTGTTTGACTTATTTCACTTAACATGATCACCTACAGCTCCACCCATGTTGCTGCAAATGACAGGATTTCATTCTTTTCTGTGGCTTAATACTATTTTATTGTGTGTCTGTATACACCACATTTTCTTTAACCATTCATCCACTGATGGGCACTTAGGTTGATTCCATATTCCAGCTATTGTGAATAGTGCTACAATAAACATGGGAGTGCAAATCTCTCTTCAACATACTCATTTTCTTTCCTTTGGATATATACCCAGTATTAGGATTGCTGGATGACATGGGAGTTCTATTTTTAGCTTTTTGAGGAAGCTCCATACTGTTTTCCACAGTGGCTATGCTAATTTACGTTGCCACCAACCAGGTACAAGGTTTCCCCTTTTTATACATGCTCACCAGCATCTGTTATTCCCTGTATTTTTGATAATAGCCACTTTAACTAGGGTAAGATGATATCTCATTGTGGTTTTGACTTGCATTTCTCTCATGATTTGTGATCTTAGCAGTTTTTCATATACCTTTTGGGCATTTGTGTACCTCTTTTGAGAAATGTCTGTTCAGATATTTTGCACATTTAAAAAATCAGATTATTTGGGTTTTTTGTTATTGAGATGTTTGAGCTCCATATGTATTCTGGTTATTAATCTCTTGTCAGATGGATAGTTTGCAAATATTTTCTCCCATTCTGTGGGTTGTCTCTTTACTTTGTCGATTGTTTCCTTTGCTGTGCAGAAGCTTTTTAGCTTGATGTGATCCATTTGTGTGTCTCTGCTTTGGCTCCCTATGCTTCTTACACAAAAACCTTTGCCCAAACCAATGTCCTGCCATGTTTCTCCAACGTTTTCTTCCAGTAGCTTCAGAGTTTTAGATTTAAGCCTTTAGTACATTTTTATTTGATTTTTGTATATGGTGAGAGATAGGTGTCTGGTTTCATTCTGCTGCGTATGGACATTCAGTTTTCCTATCACCATTTATTGCAGAGACAGTCCTTTCCCCCACTGTACACTCTTGGCACCTGTGTCAAAAGTGTGTTGGCTGCAAAGGCATGGATTTATATCTGAATTGTCTACTCTGTTCCACGGGTCTATGTGTCTACTTTTATGCCAGCACCATGCTGATTTAATTACTATAGCTTTGTAGTATATTTTGAAGTCAGATAGAGTGATGCCTCCAGCTTTGTTCTTTTTGGTCAGGATTGCTTTGACTATTCAGGGTCTTTTGTGGTTCCGTGTAAATTTTAGGATTGCTTTTTTCTATTTCTGTGAAGAATGCCATTGGTATTTTGATAGGGATTGCACTGAATCTATAAATTTCTTTGGGTAGTGTAGACATTTTAATAATATTATGTTTTCCAATCCATGAGTACAGAATATACTTCAATTGTGTGTGTGTGTGTGTGTGTGTGTGTATTCTTCAATTTTTTCATCAGTATTTTCCTTGTATATATTTTGAAGTTCTTTGTTTAAGTTAATTCCTAGGTATTTTATGCTTTTTGTAGCTATTGTCAATGAGATTGCTTTCTTGATTTCTTTTTCAGATTGTTCATTGTTGGTGTAGATAAATGCTTCTGATTTTCACATGCTGATTTTTTATTCTGCAACTTTACTGAATGTCTGAGTTGTAATAGGCTGTTGGTGAAGTCTTTAGGTTTTTCTAAAGATAAGATTATGTCAGCTGTGAACAAGCCTAATTTGACTTCTTCCTTTCCAGTTTGGATGTCCTTTATTTCTTTCTCTTGCCTAATTGTTCTGGCTAGAATTTCCACTTCTATATTGAATAAGAGTAGTGAGAGTGGGCATCCTTGACTTGTTCCAGATCTTAGAGGAAAAACTTTCAATTTTTCCCCATTCTATATCATGTTAGCTGTGGGTTTATCATATATTTGCATTTACTATTTTGAGGTATATTTCTTCCATACCCAATTTGTTGATGGTTTTTATCATAAAGAGATGTTGAATTTTATTGAATGCTTCATCATCTGTGAAACGATCATATGGCTCTTATTCTTGATTCTGTTATGTGATATATCACGTTTATTGATTTGCATATGTTGAATCAACCTTGTATTCCTGGGATGAATCCCATTAGATCACGGTGAATTATCTTTTTAATGTGTTGTTGAATTTGGTTTGCTAGTATTTTGCTGAGGCTTTTTGCATCTGTGTTCATCAGTGATATTGGCCTGTAGTTTTCTTTTTTTGCTGCATCCCTCTCTAGTTTTGATATCGGGTCAATGTTTGCCTTGTAGAATTAGTTTTTAGTATTCTCTCTTTTGAATTTTTTAAGAGTTTGAGCAGAATTAATATTAGTTTTTATTTAAATTTGTGGTAGAATTAATGCCATCAGGTCCTGGCATTTTCTCTGACTGGAAACTTATTATGGCTTCAATCTTGTTACTCATTATCTGTTCATCTGAGTTTTCTATGTCCTCATGATTCAACCTCGTAGTTTTTATGTGTCCAAGAATTTATTCATTTCTTCTAGGATTTCCAATTTGTTGGTGTATAGTTGAACATCATAATCTCTGATGACTACGTCTCTTTTTTGTTTCTGATTTTATTTATTTGGGTCTTCTTTCTGCCTTTATCAGTCTAGCTAAAGGCTTAATGATTTTGTTTATATTTTTTAAAAACCAACTTTTTGTTTCATTAATCTTCTGTATTTTTTAGTCTTAATTTCATTTATTTCTGCTCTGATATTTATTATTAATATTTTATTCTTTCTACTAATTTGGGTTTGGTTTGTTCTTGTTTTTTTAGTTCCTTGAGGGCAACATTAGGTTGTTTATTTGAAGTCTTTCTACTTTTTTGATGTAAGTATTTATTTTCTAAATTTTCCTCTTAGTACTGCTTTTGTTGTATCCCATAGATTTTGGAATGTTGTATTTCCATCTTCATTTGTTTCAAGGAATTTTTAAATTTTCTCCTTTATTTCTTCACTGATCCATTGGTCATTCAGGAGCATGTTGTTTAATTTCCATGTACTGTAGGAAACAGTTTCCAAGGTTCTGCTTGGTATTGATTTCTAGTTTTTTTCTATCATGGCCAGATAGGATGCATGATTTTGTTTCTACTTTTGGAAATTTTTTGAGACTTGTTTTGTGGTCTATTTTGAAGAATGTTCCATGTGCTGATGAAAAGATTGTATATTCTGTAGCAGTTGGGTGAAATATTCTGTAAATGTCAGTTAGGCCTATTTGGTGTGGTGTGTAGTTTAACTGCAATTTTTTGTTGTTGTTGATTTTCTGTCTGGATGATCTGTCCATTACTAAGAGTGGGGTATTGAAATTTCCTACTATTATTGTATTGTAACCTTTCTCTCCCTTTAGATCTTTTAATGTTTGCTTTATATACTTGGGTGCTCTCATGTTGGATGCGTCGATATTTATAATTGTTATATCCTCTTACTGAATTGACCCCTTTATCATTATATAATAACTATGTCTCTTTTTAGAGTCTTCAACTTGTAGCCTATTTTATCTGATATAACTATAGCTATCCTAACTCTTTTTTTGGTTTCTACTCACATAGAATATCTTTTTCCATCCCTTCACTTTTAGTCTATGTGTGTTTTTATAGGTGAAGTGGGTTTCTTGTAGGTAGCATGTAGTTGGGTCTTGTTTCTTTATCCATTCAGCCACTATATGTCTTTTAATTAGAGAACTGAGTCTATTTGCAGTCAACATTCTTATTAATAAGTAAGAACTTACTACTGCCATTTTGTTGCTTGTTTTCTGGTTGTTTTTGAACTCCTCTCTTCCTTTCTTACTGTCTTCTTTTGTGATTAAGTAATTTTCTCTGGTACTGTATTTTAATTCATTGCTTTTTATTTTTAGTGTAACTATTACAGGTTTCTGCATTGTGGTTACTATGAGGCTTACCAAAAATATTTTGGTGAGATGACAGCTTATCTTACATCACAAAGAGAAGAATAGAAACAAAGAAAAAACTAAAATGAATCTCTACACTTTAACTCCATCCTCTCAATATTTGGACATTTTTTCTCAATTTGCATATTTTATATTGCTTGTCTCTTATCAGATTGCTTTAGCTATTGTTCCTTCTGACAAATTTGTCTTTTAGGCTTCATACTAGAGTTATGAGTGAATTGCACACCACAATTACTATATTAGAATATTCTGGATTAGTCTGTGCACTCACTTTTACCAATGAGTTTTATACCTTCAAAGGCTTCCTTCTTGCATGTTAGTGTCATTTTCTTTCAGAATAAAGAACTCTCTTTAGCATTTCTTGTAAGACATGTCTGTTGGGCATGAATTCTCTCAGCTTTTGTTTGTCTAGGAAAGGCTATCTGTCCTTCCTGATTGAAGGATAGCTTTGCTGGATACAGTACTCTTGGATGGTGGGTTTTTTTTTTTCACTTTGAAAATGTTTTCTCAAATTTTCCTGGCCTTTATGGTTTCCATTGAGAAGTCTGTTTCCAGATGAATTGGAGCTTCTTTATATGTTATTTTCTTCTTTTTCTGCTTTTAGGATTCTCTCTTTGTCCTCGACCTTTAAGAGTTGATTACTATAATACTTGGAGTAGTCTTATTTGGGTCGAATTTATTTAATGTTCTCTGGCCTTCCTGTACCTAAACATGTATGTCTTTGTCAAGTTTTAGGATGTTTTCTGTTATTGTTTTGAATAAGTTTTCTTTTCCTTGCTCTTGCTCAACTCCCTCTTGAACACCAATAATTTTTAGATTTGCTCTTTTGAAGTAATTTTGTATATCTTGTAGGTGTCTTCATTACTTTTCATTCTTTTTTCTCCTCTGTCTCATTATATTTGAGTTCTGAGATAGTGCTGGTAATAATCTCAGTACTATTTGTTTGTTTTGAGTTTCCATATGGGAGAATGAAGCCAACTTGCTTCTATGCTAACATTTTGGAACCTAAAGTGTCTGTCTACTGATTTGAATTTTTATTTCTTTAAAGTGGAACAGAATTTAAAGATTACTGTGAAGCAATTTAATCCTTCTGGATTTTTATACCTTTTTTTATGTTTTAAACTGCGTGGCCACACCTAACTCAACAGTATTTTGTTTTTGTTTTTGTTTTTGTTTTTATGAGACAGAGTCTCACTCTGTCGCCAGGCTGGAGTGTGGCACCATCTTGGCTTACTTCAACCTCCACCTCCTGGGTTCAAGCGATTCTCCTGCCTCAGCCTCCCAAGTAGCTGGGACTACAGGCGCATGCCACCATGCCCAGCTAATTTTTGTATTTTTAGTAGGGATGGAGGTTTCACCATGTTGGCCAGGATGGTCTCGATCTCCTGACACCATGATCACCTGCCTCAGCCTCTCAAAGTCCTGGAATTACAGGTGTGAGCCACTGCACCCAGCCAACAACACTTTTTTAAAAAGCTACTTGCCTTCATTAGAATTTCCAAAACATTCTAACTTGTTTTCATAGAAATAATAACTTTTCTTTAATGTTCATATTTTATCAGTTTTCACAAGTTACTAATTATAGCAATTATAGTTACTAATTATCTTTACAATAGGGAAAGATACTTGGGAAGAAACACAACTCCTGGTACACATTCACTTCTACTAGTTGGAGAAAGGTGAGAGTGTACTAAAGGTGTCCCACTAATCTATGCAGTCAGCATGTCATGGGCATCAGTCAGTGTGTTTTTCAAAACTGTAGACACCTGATAACTCATGCATCAGTTAGAAGAGTTGGTTAGA
Organism: Symphalangus syndactylus; assembly: GCF_028878055.3. Taxonomy (NCBI): domain Eukaryota; kingdom Metazoa; phylum Chordata; class Mammalia; order Primates; family Hylobatidae; genus Symphalangus; species Symphalangus syndactylus. Next base: position 40,188,915 of record NC_072434.2, on the reverse strand, counting down.
GATCTTCTACTCACCCCAGTGATGGATTTAGCTCATTTCCACAGATGCTTGTTGATTGCTCACTCTTTACTGAACACTGGGTTTGACACTGGATATACAAAAAACAACTATGACGTGCTCTCTACTTCTAAGATCCCACAAACTAATAAGGATGGCAGAAAAGACACAAACAAAAGTTAGGAAGTGTCTCAGGATGATAGGTGCTATGGGAGAATCACGCACAGGAAGTGTATTTAGACAACTGTAAGTCCTCAGGTATGGTTTCTTGGGAGACCCAAAATTCTTGGGTAATCTAAGCGAAATTTTGAAGGAAGAGTAGGGGTTAGTCAGATAATAAAGGATGTAGGGGAAGGTAATGGAGGAGCAGAGGGAGATACTAATCAGAGTGAATAGCCTCACCTGCTGCTGCTCTGATTCCCACCACATTACGTCTTCTTCCTCGCTTGACCTCTACAAACTATTCTCTATATAGCCACCAGCGTAGCCTAATAAAAACATAAACCAGACTAGATCATTCTCCTGCCTAAAATGTTCTACTGGCAGCACGGCACGGTGGCTCAGGCCTGTAGTCCCAGCACTTTGGGAGGCCGAGGTGGGCGGATCACGAGGTCAAGAGATCGAGACCATACTGGGTAACACAGTGAAATCCCGTCTCTACTAAAAATACGAAAAATTAGCCAAGCATGGTGGCAGATGCCTGTAGTCCCAGCTACTCAGGAGGCTGAGGCAGGAGAATGGCATGAACCAGGGAGGCCGAGCTTGCAGTGAGCCGATATCGCACCACTGCACTCCAGCCTGGGATACAGAGTGAGACTCCGTCTCAAAAAAAAAAAAAATGTTCTACTGGCTTCCCATTACCACTGGAATTAAGTCCAAACCTCCTCTCATTGCCTAAAGTGCTCTACAGGAGTGGGACCTGCATCTCAGGGCTTGCCTCAGGTCAGCACAGGAGAGGGAAGAGCAAGATAGTCCTTAGGCTTTGAAGTCATTAGAGGTGCGATGCTGCAGGGTCCGAATGGGTAAAGAAGGGAAGGTGGGATAAACAAGGGGGTTTGTGGTGAAGAAATTCACTTGAAGGGGCCCTTGACATGTTATCTGACCTGTGATAAGTGCTCAGTATTTGCCAATGGATGAATTATGACTGAATGAATAAAGTCACAACCTGGCCTAGAACTGGCATTGCCTTTCTTGGGCCAGAAATGGGTCTAGGCTGGGTGCCTTGTTAGTCACTGTTTTCATCTTCTCCTCCTGATTTCATACTTCACATTTCTTTTTTAGATTTAATGATCTGGTAAGTTCAGCCCACATGCTGCAGATCAACCGGGCATACAATGAGAATGATGTGATCCTAATGCGGTCCAAAATGAACATTATCCAAAAACTCTTCCTGAATTCTGACATCCCTCCAAAGCTGAGGGTAAGAAAGACTCCCGCTCCACTCTGGCCTTTCACCAAGAAGCATTTCCCCCACAAGGACAATTAGAAAGCTAATTGTCAGGCACCTCATAAGTCCTGGCCAACTAAATATCCTTTACCTAGCAACTCCATGAAAACCGTCTGCCTTTTGGAGAGGGGGTGGTCATGGGGTTCTGGGGGCCAGGAGAGGTTTTCTGCCTTCCCGTGGAGCCTCTGCCAGTGACAGGCTCCCACTCTGTGGGTAGGTGAATGTCCCTGAGTCCCAGAAGGATGCCATCCTTGCTGCCATCACAGACGGCTACCTAGATCGGAGCATCTTCCACGGGGCTATCATGTCTGTCTTCCCCGTCGTTATGTACTTCTGGAAAAGGTAACTGTTTCTCCTTATTCAGTGACTGCTAGGTCAGGAAAACACACTTAGTTTGGAGAGAGTTTTCTGCCTTCCTCTAGCACTCTGTTTCATAGTTTCCAGTTTCTAAGGGGAACTAAGATGTTGTTTTCTTATCCTATTCACCTCACTCCATCCCTCACACAGAACACCAAACACTGAATCTACAGATGGAAAGCAGAGTAAGACTGAGAGCCAGACGCCTAGTTTCCCACCCCTCCTCTTTCTATGCTTGCTTGGAGCAAGAATGTGAGGTTTTCTTAGGCCTGGGTTTCTCACAAGAAGGTAAGAGTGAACCACAGCCCCTTGGGGAGAAATTCTGTCAAGACTAACACAGCTGCTTGTGCTTAAGAAGCTACATGAAGAAAGTAACCCAGAGTGTTTTGCTCTGTTATGCCCAAATCCCCATAATTACCACTGAGGGGGCACAGTTGCTAGATACTCCAATTATCAAGAGGAGCTAGACATTCAAATGTGTATTTCATCTCTCCCAAGGTTAAAGTGGCAAATATGGCAACTAACAAAACTAAAACACAGTGAAGAAACTGTGAAGGCCAAAAACCAAAAATGAAACAAGCAAAATATATGCAGATATTTTGTGGCCAAATGCAATCTGTGACCCACTGGTTTCTAACCTGTCCTGTGGAGATTTGGCCTGAGCCTTCCCAGGTGATTATTTATTCCTGTGGTCTGCCAGAGTTCCAGCTCATATCTTCCACATGGTGAATGGCAGTGCCTTGGGTGGTAGTGACCAGAGGACACCTGGCTGAAATGTTCCCAGACAAAGCTAATCAGGACACTTAGATTATCATGTGACTTTGACTCTTAGAAGTTCCCATCTTCCACCAAAAAAAAAAAAAGTTACTTTATTAAAATAGAAGTGTGAAATGCTTACCGATCTCTAATCTTTATTTTAAAATCCTTAAGATAATAAATTATTTAATACAGAACCGAGAGAAGTACAAAAATCTAAGTTCAAGACAAGCAATTTAACCTTTTGAACATCAAATGTTGTCTAGAACTTAATTCTAGTTCTCCTAGCAAGGACTAAATAGACATTCACCCAGAGACTTTTGGAGGGATTAGGAACCTCTGGGAAATACATACTTCTCTTGAATGGGCCAGTGTTTAGCTGTCTCCCATGTGCTTAGAAAAATGAGACGTGCTTTAGGGAGGCTTTGGATTCCTGTTCCTCCTGCAGTTTCTTTACTTACTTTCCTACATACTTATAAAGAAATTTATGTTATGCAAACTGTGTTTACATATGTTATCTTAAATGAACCTCTCCAGAACCCTACGCAGTAGGTGGGGAGGAGTATTATTATCCCTGCTTTACAGATGAGGAGATTGAGGTTCAGAGTGGTTGAGGGACTTGCCTAGAATCACTTGGTAAGTGGTAAAACCAGCATTAGAAACCAGGTCTCTTGGTCTCTCATCACTATAAATAATGCATGTGCGGCATACTGGGAGGTCCATTAGGGGAAGGAGACCCAGTTCAGCAAGTGAAATGGGAAAAGCCTACTGGGATAGAACAGACTGTCCCTCAAGGAGAAGGGAGGAGGGCAGCAGGCAAAACCACCAGATCCAAAGTGCCATAGAAAATAAATTCAGTCTTAGCCAAGACTGACCTCTAAGGGGTCCAATCCAAGGACTGGTTGAAGGTAGGGATAACAAGGGGCTTGGGGCCAGGAAGGAAGAGATGATGGGGAGTATTGCACAGGCTTCTAGAGAACATAAAGGTCATAAAGAGTACATAAATCTGAGTTCACATGAGAAACTAGGTCTATTCCAGAGAAGGGCCCGCTGGGAATAGAGTAAGGTGGTCAAGGCTGTCAGTAAGGGGCAGGGTGGAAACTAGGATTAGGACCTGAGCAAAAGCCCTTCGGACACTCTGGCCATACCAGGTGGGGTTAGATAGGGATGTCAGAGTCTGATGCTGAGGTGCACCCCAGAGGTTAACCTCACCCCAGGCCTCAGGATAGCAGGCCCTTTACAGGCTCCATTCACTGATGGTTCCAGAAAGAAGCCCCAACAAACTGCCCATGCCAGGCCCATGCTGGAGCCAGGTCTGGACAAAGAGGAGGCCTCAGAACAAAGGCCACTGGCAGGTAGCACCCCAAGGCCAGGATGCTCTCCTCTTCTCTGTTGGACACCCACATTCTCTGAGGACTGGCCCGGCCCCGTTTCTCCTGTGCTTGGTGCTCCAGCCCCCTCCACTGGGGGTTCCCTCCTATGACCAGAAGCCATTCTTCCCACAGGTTTTGTTTCTGGAAGGTGACCCGCTCTTACTTACAGTATAAGGGGAAGAAGTTCAAGGACAGAAAAAGCCCTCCTAAATCTATGGACAAGTATCCTTTCTCGAGTGGAGGTAAGCTCCACCACAACTCACAGCCCCATTCTCTAGCAACCAAGACTTGCGAAGAGAAAGCAAGGGCCCAAGGGGCCAAATTCAAGACTTCCTCGAGGGTATTTGCTGGAGCTGGGACAGCTCATTTACTTGGCCCTCAGGGAGGCAGAGCACTCAGGGTAAAGCATGAATTATCTGTCACTAGCAGTGCTAGCAGAGGGTACCTCTCCCCAGCAATAACTCCAGGACACCTCTGTGCATGCCAGTCACAGTCTATGTTGAGGGTACATGGAGAGGATGATCTGCTTCTCTGCTGCTTAAGAAGCCCCCTGCTCTATCTCCATTAAACCCTCCCATTAAGAAAGCATTTATTTTATAGCATTAAGCGACAACATTAAAAACTGCATATATAGTTTTAATGTGATAAATGTGCATATATTTGTTTTATGCATATATATGTTTTTATGCATATATAATTTTTAGGAAAGCAGACATATATATGTAAAAAAGCAGATATATAAAAACATACACATATTTACTTATGTACAAATTCATAAAAAATAAGTAAATATGCATATATATATATATACACACACACAGCCATGCACCACATAATGATGTTTCAGTCAATAATAAACAATATATACAATGGTAGTCTCATAAAATTATAGCACTGTATTTTTACTGCGCTTTTTCTACGTTTAGATATGTTTAGATGCACAGATACCATGGTGTCATAATTGCAAGAGCATTCAGTACAGTAGCATGCTGTATAGGTTTGTAGCCTAGCAGCAATAGGCTATTCCATAAAGCCTGAATGTGTAGTGGGCTCTGCCATTTGGTTTGTGTAAGTACATTCTATGATATTCACACAGCCACAAAATCACCTAATGACACATTTCTCAGAATGTATCTCTGTCATACAGCTGTGATTGGTACTTGAGCAAAAGGAAATTTTTTTTTTTTTTTGAGACGGAGTCTCGCTCTGCTGCCCAGGCTGGAGTGCAGGGGTGTGATCTCAGATCACTGCAAGCTCCACCTCCTGGGTTCACACCATTCTCCTGCCTCAGCCTCCCGAGTAGCTGGGACTACAGGCGCCTGCCACTGAGCCCAGCTAATTTTTTGTATTTTTAGTAGAGATGGGGGTTTCACCATGTTAGCCAGGATGGTCTTGATCTCTTGACCTCGTGATCCGCCCGCCTCGGCCTCTCAAAGTGCTGGGATTACAGGTGTGAGCCACTGCACCCTGTGCAAAAGGGAATTTTAAAAAGAAAGAGGTTGGTGAACAGGGCAGTGGCTGGTGAGGACAAGACTAGGTATCTTTCAGGGGAAAGTTCTGAAAACCAAAGAAAACAGGTCTGTGAATGTGGGAACAGCATCAGAGAGTCATAATGTACAAGTTGAGAGACCTTGAGCATGGTGATCCTCTCTCTCAGCCTCACATCCCTGATCTCATGTCTCAGCCCATTTTGTGTTACTAAAACAAAATACCTCATATTGGGTAATTCATAAAGAAAGAAATGTATTTGGCTCATGATTCAGGGGACTGGGAAGTCCAAGAGCATGACACTAACATCTGGCAGAGGGCTTTATGCTGATCACCTCATGGTGGAAGGCAGAAGGGCAAGAGAGTGTGAGAGAGAACAAGAGACAGCTGAACTCACCTTTATAACAAACCCACTCCCATGATAATGGCAATAATCCATTCATGAGGGCAGACCCCTCGTGGCTTCATCACCTTTTTTTTTTCAAGATGCAGTTTCACTCTTGCTGCCCAGGCTGGCAATGGAGTGCAATGGCATGATCTTGGCTCACCACAATCTCCATCTCCTGGGTTCAAGCAATTCTCCTGCCTCGGCCTCTCAAGTAGCTGGAATTACAGGTGCACACCACCATGCCCAGCTAATTTTGTATTTTTAGTAGAAATGAGGTTTCGCCACGTTGGTCAGGCTGGTCTCAAACTCCTGACCTCAGGTGATCCACTTGCCTCGGCCTCCCAAAGTGCTGGGATTACAGGCATGAGCCACTGTGCCCGGCCAGCCTCATCACCTATTAAAGGTCTTGCCTCTTAATACCATCTCTGTAGCAATTAAATTTCAACATGAGTTTTGGAGGCAAAATTCAAACCATAGCATCTCACATGCAAAGGTTTAGATTTAGATAATGTTTTATCATTAACATTTTGTAATCTAAGCATGTTAAACAAGAGCTTTATTGCTTACTTAGAAAGATTTATTTCAGTAGTTGTTGCAAGTGTTTTTAATGCTTGTTTTTGTCCTTCCCCAGGAGACAATGCCATCTTAAGGTTCACCTTGCTCAGAGGTATTGAGTGGTTGCAGCCTCAACAGGAAGCAATAAGTTCAGTTCAAAATTGTGAGTTGGAATTGGATCCCCACTGACAGTTTGCTACTCAATCAGAGGGGGACTTTAAAACCAGCTTGGCCAATCCCCTTATTGACCATAAGGAGACTGAGATCCCCAAAATGTGAAGTAACTTGATGAAGATCACATAGCTTGTGAGTGGCAGAGAGGAGGTGAAAATTTAGTCTCCTGACCTCCTTCCATGGCTCTGTGAGTGACTCTCATCTAAATAATCCTGTCTTCTTGGTTTTTGTAACCCCGGGAAGGCAGGTACCTTAAGCTTCTCTATATCTCTGCTGACTCCTCTTCTCATTTCCAGGCATGACGTACGATCTTTATTAAGAGACTATCACAATGTCCTAATTGTTACTTCCCCCTCACACTGAGACCAACTGCTGGTTTGAACACACCATTTCATACCTCCTGCTTCCTGGAGGCTCCTGCTACGAATGTCTTTCCTGTCACAAGCCCTGCAGTTCTAACCTCACATACTGAGGCCATATTATATTCTTTTTCTTCCCCATCTTCAGTCTCAAGGAGTCAACCCCACTCCCACACACTAACCCTGCCTTTGTTTCCACATAGTCTCTCCTAACAAATCTTCCCTTTCTATCCCAACTGCCAGCTTCTATTAGGGGAAGAAGTTGGAAATACTGCTTTTCTGCTTCTCACAGGCATGAAATGCCAGCGTACCTGCCCTGCCCATTTGTACGTGTTTCCTCATTGCTTCACGGGGGAGGCCGCTATGGAACATTGCCTGTGATCCATGGGCTCCAAACAGCCCTAAAGTCTTGCGATTCTAGTGTTCACTTGCCCTAATCTCCTATTTTACTTCCCTGGGTCTATGTGATTGACATCATGGCCTTCATGTCTGGATGAAAGGTCTCCTGGGACACACACGAACACACAAATTGCAGCATAGAAACCAGGTCTCCTGAATATCCCTGGAACAGGCCTGCTTTACCTTCACTTTCCAAACCCTACCCTGGAGTTGTCCGTGGAAGCCCACCCGGCATGGTCCTCCAGGCTGGAGGCCTTTCAGTGACTGCGTCTGTGTCGTGAGTCCTGATGCAGTTTTTCTCTGTATTTCTCTTTAGCTTCATCAAGCAACCTTACTCAGCCAAGACTCGTGGTATCTGCCATGCAGCTGTATCCTGTCCACGGGTAGGCATGAGCTGGAAATCCTCTTCTTCAGTTCAGAGCTGCTAAGTCCAAGCATGCAATGGGAGCTGGTATAAACTTTCCAGAGACTAGCCTCATACCCTGCCTTTCCTCGGCATGCAGAACCTAGAAACTGAGCTTGCTGCCTCTGGTGAGAAGTTAAGGAGGTGTTTCTCTGTGGGAGTCCTTTCTCACCTCCAACTAGGACAGGAACTTTTAAGAAGTTGGAGTCTCTGACCCACTTTTCAGTAGAACACTACTGCTGTGGAAGTGTCCCAGATGATCTTTGATTTTTATTTTTAATTTTTATAGATTTAAGGAGTACAAGTGCAGTTTTGTTACATGGATATATTGGGAAGTAGTGAAGTCTAGGGTTTTAGTGTAGTCATCATCCAAATAATACACATTGTACCCATTAGGTAATTTCTCACCCTTACCCACCTCCCACCTCTCACCCTTCCGAGTCTCCAGTGTCTATTATTTTGCGGTCTATGTCCAGGTGTACATATTATTTAGCTCTGACTTGTAACTGAGAACATGCAATACTTGACTTTCCATTTCTGAGTTATTTCACTTAAGATAATGGTCTCCAGTTCCATCCATATTGCTGCAAAAGACACGATTTTATCTTTTTATGACTGATTAGTATTACATTGTGTATACGTATCCTACGTTCTCTTTATTCAGATGATCTTTTATTGCCAGCTTCCTAAATATTCCAGGCTGCTCAGGGCGGGGTGCATAAGGTGGGAAAGAAAGAAGATCTGTTCTTCTGCTTGGCAGGATATTGGCAATAAGAATAGAAGGGACTTGAGTCTGTTAAAATCTGCTTCAGCCTAACTCACTTTTGCACAAGCTTCCAAGTGAAACTGATGCTAAGTTAGGGCTCTGGGAGAATCCCCAGGGGTCATGAAAACCATAGCTGAGGAGAGCCAAAGAGTTATTTGAAGGCCAAGGTGGTAGACAGCAGCCTCTGAATGACAGGCCTGGTGTCCTTGCCAGCCATGTCATTTCTCAGGCCTGTTTCCAGACTTGTCCTTCCAACAGGGACTTGGAGCTGCCCAGGTATTATTTGCCTGTTCCAGTGCCCAGAAGACAAACCAGATACTTTGAACCTCTTTACACTGGAAAAGCAATGCATGGCTTCAGAGTTTATAAGACCTTGGGGAAGAAGGTGAGACTAAGAATGTAAGAAGCCCTATTCTGAAGCCTGAAGGTTTCACTTTTGGCTATTGCCATTCCTAAAGGAAATGACAGTGACAAACCAACACAGAATGCAACTTCAATTACTGCATCATAGTTGTGATAACTGGCTGTTTTCTCTCCCTTCAGACAAAAATTATCCTACACCAAAAAAGAGAAGAAGTAATCAAGCCAGACCCCCAGCAGAGGCAAATCATCTCTCAGAGGCCTCCTAACACTGACAGAACATTTTCTGGTCAAAAATGAAAGGCCCTGCGAGGCATTGCCTCACTCGGGAAGTGCAAGGGGTCAGGGAGTTCCCTTTCCTAGTCAAAGAAAGGGGTGACAGACGGACGGCACCTGGAAAATCGGGTCACTCCCACCCTAATACTGCGCTTTTCCGACAGGCTTAAAAAATGGCACACCAGGAGATTATATCCTGCATCTGGCTGGGAGGGTCCTACACCCACAGAGTCTCGCTGATTTCTAGCACAGCAGTCTGAGATTAAACTGCAAGGTGGCAGTGAGGCTGGGGGAGGGGAGCCCGCCATTGCCCAGGCTTGATTAGGTAAACAAAGCAGCTGGGAAGCTCCAACTGGGTGCAGCCCACCACAGCTCAAGGAGGCCTGCCTGCCTCTGTAGGCCCCACCTCTGGGGGCAGGGCACAGACAAACGAAAAGACAGCAGTAACCTTTGCAGACTTAAATGTCCCTGTCTGACAGCTTTGAAGAGAGTAGTGGTTCTCCCAGCACGCAGCTGGAGATGTGAGAACAGGCAGACTGCCTCCTCAAGTGGGTCCCTGACCCCCGAGCAGCCTAACTGGGAGGCACCCCCCAGTAGGGGCAGACTGACACCTCACATGGCCAGGTACTCCTCTGAGACAAAACTTCCAGAGGAACGATCAGGCAGCAACATTCACGGCTCACAAAAATCGGCTGTTCTGCAGCCACCGCTGCTGACACCCAGGCCAACAGAGTCTGGAGTGGACCTCTAGCAAACTCCAACAGACCTGCAGCTGAAGGTCCTGTCTGTTAGAAGGAAAACTAACAAACAGAAAGGACATCCACACCAAAAACCCATCTGTATATCACCATCATCAAAGACCAAAAGTAGATAAAACCACAAAGATGGAGAAAAAACAGAGCAGAAAAACTGGAAACTCTAAAAAGCAGAGCGCCTCTCCTCCTCCAAAGGAATGCAGTTCCTCACCAGCAATGGAACAAAGCTGGACGGAGAATGACTTTGACGAGCTGAGAGAAGAAGGCTTCAGACGATCAAACTACTCCGAGCTACAGAAGGAAATTTAAGCCAAAGGCAAAGAACTTAAAAACTTTGAAAAAGAATTAGACGAATGTATAACTAGAATAACCAATACAGAGAAGTGCTTAAAGGAGCTGATGGAGCTGAAAGCCTAGGCTCGAGAACTACGTGAAGAATGCAGAAGCCTCAGGAACTGATGCGATCAACTGGAAGAAAGGGTATCAGCGATGGAAGATGAAATGAATGAAATGAAGTGAGAAGGGAAGTCTAGAGAAAAAAGAATAAAAAGAAATGAACAAAGCCTCCAAGAAATATGGGACTATGCGAAAAGACCAAATCTACATCTGATTGGTGTACCTGAAAGTGATGGAGAGAATGGAACCAAGATGGAAAACACTCTGCAGGATATTATCCAGGAGAACTTCCCCAATCTAGCAAGGCAGGCCAACATTCAGATTCAGGAAATACAGAGAACACCACAAAGATACTCCTCGAGAAGAGCAACTCCAAGACACACAATTGTCAGATTCACCAAAGTTGAAATGAAGGAAAAAATGTTAAGAGCAGCCAGAGAGAAAGGTCGGGTTAGCCACAAAGGGAAGCCCATCAGACTAACAGTGGATCTCTCAGCAGAAACTCTACAAGCCAGAAGAGATTGGGGGCCCATATTCAACATTCTTAAAGAAAAGAATTTTCAACCCAGAATTTCATATCCAGCCAAACTAAGCTTCATAAGTGAAGGCGAAATAAAGTACTTTACAGACAAGCAAATGCTGAGAGATTTTGTCCCCACCAGGCCTGCCTTAAAAGAGCTCCTGAAGGAAGCACTAAACATGGAAAGGAACAACCGGTACCAGCCACTGCAAAATCATGCCAAATTGTAAACACATAGGCTCAAAATAAATGGATGGAGGAAGATCTACCAAGCAAATGGAAAACAAAAAAAGGCAGGGGTTGCAATCCTAGTCTCTGATAAAACAGACTTTAAACCAACAAAGATCAAAAGAGACAAAGAAGGCCATTACATAATGGTAAGGGGATCAATTCACCAAGAAGAGCTAACTATCCTAAATATATATGCACCCAATACAGGAGCACCCAGATTCATAAAGCAAGTCCTGAGTGACCTACAAAGAGACTTAGACTCCCACACAATAATAATGGGCAACTTTAACACCCCACTGTCAACATTAGACAGATCAACGAGACAGAAAGTTAACAAGGATACCCAGGAATTGAACTCAGCTCTGCACCAAGCAGACCTAATAGACATCTACAGAACTCTCCACCCCAAATCAACAGTATATACCTTCTTTTCAGCACCACACCTATTCCAAAATTGACCATATAGTTGGAAGTAAAGCTCTCCTCGGCAAATGTAAAAGAACAGAAATTATAACAAACTGTCTCTCAGACCACAGTGCAATTAAACTAGAACTGAGGATTAAGAAACTCACCGAAAACCGCTCAACTACATGGAAACTGAACAACCTGCTCCTGAATGACTGCTGGGTACATAATGAAATGAAGCCAGAAATAAAGATGTTCTTTGAAACCAATGAGAACAAAGACACAACATACCAGAATCTCTGGGACACATTCAAAGCAGTGTGTAGAGGGAAATTTATAGCACTAAATGCCCACAAGAGAAAGCAGGAAAGATCCAAAACTGACACCCTAACATCACAATTAAAAGAACTAGAAAAGCAAGAGCAAACACATTCAAAAGCTAGCAGAAGGCAAGAAATAACTAAAATCAGAGCAGAACTGAAGGAAATAGAGACACAAAAAACCCTTCAAAAAATTAATGAATCCAGGAGCTGGTTTTCTGAAAAGATCAACAAAATTGATAGACCGCTAGCAAGACTAATAAAGAAGAAAAGAGAGAAGAATCAAATAGACACAATAAAAAATGATAAAGGGGATATCACCACCGATCCTACAGAAATACAAACTACCATCAGAGAATACTACAAACACCTCTATGCGAATAAACTAGAAAATCTAGAAGAAATGGGTAAATTCCTCGACACATACACCCTCCCAAGACTAAATCAGGAAGAAGTTGAATCTCTGAATAGACCAATAACAGGCTCTGAAATTGTGGCAATAAGCAATAGCTTACCAACCAAAAAGAGTCCAGGACCAGATGGATTCACAGCCAAATTCTACCAGAGGTACAAGGAGGAACTGGTACCATTCCTTCTGAAACTATTCCAATCAATAGAAAAAGAGGGAATCCTCCCTAACTCATTTTATGAGGCCAGCATCATCCTGATACCAAAGCCGAGCAGAGACACAACAAAAAAAGAGAATTTTAGACCAATATCCTTGATGAACATTGATGCAAAAATCCTCAATAAAATACTGGCAAACCAAATCCAGCAGCACATCAAAAAGCTTATCCACCATGATCAAGTGGGCTTCATCCCTGGGATGCAAGGCTGGTCCGACATACGCAAATCAATAAATGTAATACAGCATATAAACAGAACCAAAGACAAAAACCACATGATTATCTCAATAGATGCAGAAAAGGCCTTTGACAAAATTCAACAATGCTTCATGCTAAAAACTCTCAATAAATTAGGTATTGATGGGACGTATCTCAAAATAATAAGAGCTATCTATGACAAACCCACAGCCAATATCATACTGAATGGGCAAAAACTGGAAGCATTCCCTTTGGAAACTGGCACAAGACAGGGATGCCCTCTCTCACCGCTCCTATTCAACATAGTGTTGGAAGTTCTGGCCAGGGTAATTAGGCAGGAGAAGGAAATAAAGGGTATTCAATTAGGAAAAGAGGAAGTCAAGTTGTCTCTGTTTGCAGATGACATGATTGTATATCTAGAAAACCCCATTGTCTCAGCCCAAAATCTCCTTAAGCTGATAGGCAACTTCAGCAAAGTCTCAGGATACAAAATCAGTGTACAAAAATCACAAGCATTCTTATACACCAATAACAGACAAACAGAGAGCCAAATCATGAGGGAACTCCCATTCACAATTGCTTCAAAGAGAATAAAATACCTAGGAATCCAACTTACCAGGGACGTGAAGGACCTCTTCAAGGAGAACTACAAACCATTGCTCAGTGAAATAAAAGAGGATAAAAACAAATGGAAGAACATTCCATGCTCATGGGTTGGAAGAATCAATATCATGAAAATGGCCATACTGCGCAAGGTAATTTATAGATTCAATGCCATCCCCATCAAGCTACCAATGACTTTCTTCACAGAATTGGAAAAAAACTACTTTAAAGTTCACATGGCACCAAAAAAGAGCCTGCATCACCAAGTCAATCCTAAGCCAAAAGAACAAAGCTGGAGGCATCACGCTACCTGACTTCAAACTATACTACAAGGCTACAGTAACCAAAACAGCATGGTACTGGTACCAAAACAGAGATATAGATCAATGGAACAGAACAGAGCCCTCAGAAATAATGCCACATATCTACAACTATCTGATCTTTGACAAACCTGACAAAAACAAGAAATGGGGAAAGGATTCCCTATTTAATACATGGTGCTGGGAAAACTGGCTAGCCATATGTAGAAAGCTGAAACTGGATCCCTTCCTTACACCTTATGCAAAAATTAATTCAAGATGGATTAAAGGCTTACATGTTAGACCTAAAACCATAAAAACCCTAGAAGAAAACCTAGGCATTACCATTCAGGACATAGGCATGGGCAAGGACTTCATGTCTAAAACACCAAAAGCAATGGCAACAAAAGCCAAAATTGACAAATGGGATCTAATTAAACTAAAGAGCTTCTGCACAGCAAAAGAAACTACCATCAGAGTGAACAGGCAACCTACAGAATGGGAGAAAATTTTCGCAACCTACTCATCTGACAAAGGGCTAATATCTAGAATCTACAATGAACTCAAACAAATTTACAAGAAAAAAACAAACAACCCCATCAAAAAGTGGGCAAAGGACATGAACAGACACTTCTCAAAAGAAGACATTTATGCAGCCAAAAAACACATGAAAAAATGCTCATCATCACTGGCCATCAGAGAAATGCAAATCAAAACCACAGTGAGATACCATCTTACATCAGTTAGAATGGCCATCATTAAAAAGTCAGGAAACAACAGGTGCTGGAGAGGATGTGGAGAAATAGGAACACTTTTATACTGTTGGTGGGACTGTAAACTAGTTCAACCATTGTGGAAGTCAGTGTGGCGATTCCTCAGGGATCTAGAACTAGAAATACCATTTGACCCAGCCATCCTATTACTGGGCATATACCCAAAGGATTATAAATCATGCTGCTATAAAGACACATGCACACGTATGTTTATTGTGGCACTATTCACAATAGCAAAGACTTGGAACCAACCCAAATGTCCAACAACGATAGACTGGATTAAGAAAATGTGGCACATATACACCATGGAATACTATGCAGCCATAAAAAATGATGAGTTCATGTCCTTTGTAGGGACATGGATGAAACTGGAAATCATCATTCTCAGTAAACTATCACAAGGACAAAAAACCAAACACCGCATGTTCTCACTCATAGGTGGGACTTGAACAATGAGAACACATGGACACAGGAAGGGGAACATCACACTCCGGGGACTGTTGTGGGGTGGGGGGAGTGGGGAGGGATAGCATTAGGAGATACACCTAATGCTAAATGACGAGTTAATGGGTGCAGCACACCAACATGGCACATGGATACATATGTAACAAACCTGCACATTGTGCACATATACCCTAAAACTTAAAGTACAATAATAAATAAATAAATAAATAAATAAATAAATAAATAAATAAATAAAATGAAAGGCCCTGGTGCCATCTTCCCCAGAAACTATCAAGAAGGGCAATGGGTTGACAGCCCAGATGTGGCAGGACCAGACTGCAGTGGGTAAGTCTTGGGCAGAGCATGAGAGGAAGCGCTTCTTTCCACCACGGTGAGTTGGGTCAGGAGATCTGGGCTCTAGGTCTTGCTCCACAGCTTCATGGCTGTGTGCAAATCCTGGCTCAGGTTGTTAAAGAATCCCATGACAAATGGATGTAGAGATCACTGAAGGCAATCAGCAGGGACAGATGGTGTCTTTTAATGGTAGGATCTCTCATTTAGACAATGACTCACACCCATTGTCTCAGTAAGTCCTCACAACAACTCTGTGAGCACCCAGGTCAGAAATCATTTATTTTTAAACAGTGAAAGAATCTGACTCACAGAGAAGGTAAGTGACTTTCCCAAGATTACTGGGCAGTAAATGGCAGCATCTGGACTAGAACACACCATTTCTGATTTTTTGTCCTGTTCTTGTTCTATGCCAACCATTTACGCAACTTTTCATGCACAAAAGGAATAGTTCTTCCCGAGAGTTCTGTTCATTTGCCAACTAGTGGATAAAAAAATTTCAGGGTTTTTTACCTAAAGCCCTAAACTATTGTCATAATTTTAAATGAATAGGCATATTTTCTCTCCTTTGAGAAAAAAAATCAGAAGTAAAATGAGTCAGAATTTCCTGAACAAGCCCTCTACCTGAGGTAACTGAGGACAGGTTGGCTTGTCATCTCTGTGGGTTACAGAACAGGAAAGGACTGGAAAGCTTTTTGGAGAATCCTTTCAAATTTCTGGCCAAAGCTTCCTGCTGTGCCGATGTTTTTTTATTTCCCAGACTTTTCACAAGATGAAAAAGGTGATGTTGGAGCAGAGCTTATGAACACCTGAGACTCTGAGGTCACTTGGTGGGGCTGTGATTGCAGGAGATCCAGGAAGACTGTAGGCAGGCATGACTCTAGAGGTGGCTGAAAAAAGGCCAGGTGTGGAGAGCCCCTTGGGCCGCCGGGAGAAGGCCCAGTTAGACAGAAAGGCCTAGACAAAAGGGCATGAGGCTTCCCTTCCCTATCAGGGCTAGAGCTTTAGAACAGGACTGCAATTAATAGAAGGAAGAGTGGGCATGAAACAGAATCCCAGTTCCTAAAAATCGGGCAAAAAACTAAGGCAAGACCCCAGGTAAGGAATAAAGAAGAGCTCAGTTAGTGGAATTGAGGTAACAGGGAAGTGCTTCATCAAAAAAGAACAAGTCACATGCCCCAGGCATGAAACTAGAGAGGATGTTAGGCCAGCCACAAGGTGACTGACGAGGATCTAGCAAAATACTAACTCATGGTCACATACTGAAATACACTCACATTGGAGTGGGACATGGCTGAACCTGCATGTTGGCAATAGATGGGCCGCACTTAAGGAAAAGAAAGGTACTTTTCCTAATCTATTTGAACTTAGATCTTTGCCCCATCTTCCTATTTCTTAATTATCTTTCTCTCCACATTCACCATGGGTATACTCATGTGTAAGTATGCAAACACACAAACATGTTACTTAAAAGGATTAATGATACTTATTAGGTCACCCCTGAGTTGGAAAAAAAAATCTTCTCTTTTATTAAGTCTTGCTGATAGCTTCTTTTGGTTTCTTACATACTCCCTTCAAAGATCCCAGATCTACCATGTTCTAATGCCAGTTAGTCTAGTGTCACTAAGTCAGTCACCTGTAGAATACAGGCAGGGTTTATAAATGAGTAAAGCAGTCCATGAGAGATAAGAGGGAGTGGTAGAGACTGTGGTGAACTGGAGAACGTGTCCCAAGGGGTCAGAGACAGTCCGCTCAAGCCAGCCAACCTAGTGTTGCCAGAGCTTCTACTTAGGAAAAAAAAGAAGGAAAGAAGGAAGGAAGGAAGGAAGGAAGGAAGGAAGGAAGGAAGGAAGGAAGGAAAAAAGTGAGAAATTAAAAATGTCTGTAACATTACAGTTAAAACAAAACTTAGTTAGGGACAACACTGACCCACAGCCCAACAAATTGCATTCCTTGCTTTAATATTTTTCTTTGCCCTTGAAATTAGATTTGGGTCTTGGGTCTAGTTTGAACAAAAAATATGGGAGGGGGGGAAAAGGAGTCCCAACACTAGATCCAGGGGCCACTACCATCTAAGGAAAAGGCCAAGAAAGAGGAACCAGGTAAGGAACCTGGCCCACTTCAGTTCCTGTGTTAGTTTCCTTTTGCTACCATAACAAGTTACCAGAAACTTAGTGGCTTAAAACAACACAAATTATTATTTTACAAGTCTGTAGGTCAGAAGTCTGACCTGGGACTCAAGCTAACATCAGGGTGTCAGGAAGGCTGTGTTCCCCTCTGGAGGCTGTTGGGGAGGATCTGTTTCCTGGTTCATTCAGGTTATTGGCAGAATTCAGTCCTTGTAGGTACAGGATGGAGGTCTCACTTCCTTCCTGGCTGTCAGCTGAGAGCCGTTCCCAGTTTCTGAGAAGCCACCTGCATCCCTTGGCTCTTGGCCTCCTTCCTCTGTCTTTAAATCCAGGAATGGTGGGTCAAGTCCTGCCCATTCTTTGAATTTCTCCTGCCTCTTCTTCTATCATCACATCTCTCTGGTTCCCTCTTCTGCCTCCCAACTCCCTTTTAAGGGCCCACCCAGACAATCCAGAATAATGTCTCTGTTTTAAGGTCCTTAGCCTTAATTCCACCCAACAAATTCCTTTTGCTATGTAAGGTCACACAT
The DNA here is from genome assembly GCF_028878055.3 of Symphalangus syndactylus. Taxonomy (NCBI): domain Eukaryota; kingdom Metazoa; phylum Chordata; class Mammalia; order Primates; family Hylobatidae; genus Symphalangus; species Symphalangus syndactylus. The sequence goes on along the minus strand of NC_072434.2, from coordinate 40,171,237 downwards.
TCACAGATTCTAGAGATTAGAGCATAGATATCCTAGGGTAGTCACCAGAAATTCTACTGACCACAGTTCTAGACCACCTTCCTTAGAAAAGAATGTATGAACTCACAATCTGGGCCTCTGATGTGATCACTGCCTCCTAGAGACTTGGGAACACCATTTTTTTCTTTCTCTTGTCATAGCTCTGACTATTCTTTCTGATTCTTCTTCACATTTCTTCTGTTTCTTCCTTAAATATCAGTGCCTCCTGTGGCTCTCCTGCTGAACTTACCTTCTTACAATGCACTCTCCCATTTGCTTGAGATCCCTAGCCACTAGCTTCTCCTCTAATAGGATCCACTGCAAATTTAATCCATTCTAACAGGATCCACAGCACAAATTTAATGTATCCCAAATCAATTTTGGCCCCTTTATTTCTTTTCTCCAATCAACCCCATCTTCCAAGCTAGAAAACTCAGAATCGGGTCAGGTGCGGTGGCTCAGGCTTGTAATCCCAGCACTTTGGGAGGCCGAGGCGGGTGGATCACAAGGTCAGGAGATCGAGACCACGGTGAAACCCTGTCTCTACTAAAAATACAAAAAAATTAGCCAGGCTTGGTGGCGGGCGCCTGTAGTCCCAGCTACTTGGAGAGGCTGAGGCAGGAGAATGGCGTGAACCCGGGAGGCGAAGCTTGCAGTGAGCCAAGATTGCGCCACTACACTCTAGCCTGGGCGACAGAGCGAGACTCCATCTCAAAAAAAAAAAAAAAGAAAACTCAGAATCATCCTCAACTCATTCCTCTGCCTCCCCTACCATATTTTACCTGCAGGAAAGGGAAGTTCTTCCACTCTGCCTTGGGCATGTCGCTGCTATCCGGACCTTCCTCTCTATCCCACTGGCACTGCTTTTCTCAGGCCCTTGTCCCCATCACTGGCCCTGTGAAGTCACCACATTCCCCTCTCTACACACACCCAACACACGCTGCTTCATCCCACACACTGAGAACAAATCTGACCTGCTCATTTCCTCAGCATGAAAGCTTTTATTCCCCTCCTTCACCTGGTTGGAAAAGTCTCACTCCTTTGTGGGACGTACAAGGCCATTGCTAATACGGCCTCAGTCCAGGTTTCCAGGTTTATCTTTTTCCTCTCTCTGTCTCATACACACCATTCTCCAGCAACTTGGTGATTGTCTAAAAGGCCCCTTCCCTTTCTTCTCCATCACACAGACATCACACTGTGATACCTCCTGATTCTCCTTTCTCCTCTTAACTCTCTCCTCTTAGTTTCTGAGACACATTTTTTCCTCTCCTTGAGATACTTATTCATGTATGTGTCTCACCTACTAGACTACATGCCTTTGTAGGGCAGAGACCAAGTCCTATTTTTATTTGTACCTAGAATAGACCAAGAACTATTTTTCACCTTACCGAGCACAGTGACATGCAGATAATAGTTGCCTCATAAATATTGAATGCATGAGTAAATGAATTGTGCTGGGTGCTGGAAATGCAGTGGAGAAAACAGAATGTGAAGTTCATGCTTTCACTGACCTTATAGTCAGACTGTGCTATTAACAGAAAATCAATTCAACTATCAATCACAGTTGTGACTACCACCATAAAGAAGAAACAGCAAATGCTATTGTCTTCATGAATTTTTCTATATTCCAATAAATCTTGATGCTTTAAGAACTCTTTGTTTTTTAGGAATCTCATACAGCCCATTCAGACTAAAGGGTGATGGAAAGAGGCAGAGGAAAGCGGAAAGAGCAAGAGTGACTGAGACTTGCCTTCATCTACATAGAAGCCTTTTCTGATACATGTCAGAGAGTGACATGAAGTCTCCCCTCTTTATACAGAAGTATGAAAAGACATCTATCCCTCATTTTGAGAGCCTCCAACTGATCCAAGTGTCATCCAGAGGAGGAGGTGGCCCGTGTGTGCAGGACCTCAGGGTGCCAGCCCTCACGCATACACCTCCAGGGCTGCAGGTCATTAGCCAGAATAAAGCGTGTCCACAATCACAATCTGTGAGCCTGCCATCCTCTTCATAAGTAAAAGGGCACAGGGAAAATGATAAGTTGCTCCCAAGAGGGCTCCCAAGGCCATTTCCAATCCAAAGGATTCGTGGATACAATACTTCTTTTCCCGGATGAAGATCACAAGCCAGCTAGCCCCACCCAGTGACTTTGACACATTTGACACATGGGCCCTCCCCCAGCCAACAGAGTCCAGACCAGAAGGCCCTGCACCCTCTGTCAGAGCTCATGGTTTTCCATGAGACAGTCTTGTTTAAATCCTATCTCTGCTCCTAGCAACTTTGTGATCATCAGCAAATTACTTACCCTCGCTGACTCCCAACACTGTATGTGAAATGCAGCTGATTATGTCTACCTCATAGGGTTGTTTGAGGACTGACTGCATATAATGTAGTCCAAGAGCACAGCATAAGGCCAGGAACAGATGGAGGGTGGGGGACTTTAGTTGCCTTCCCTCTTTCTGTCTTTTCCTTAAACTTCCCAGGACATGAAGGAAGTGGTTGGTCAGGAGTGGTATAGTGAATATTCCTGGGAAAATTCTGAATATATTTTCTCCAACAAGTTACATGGTCCTTGGGGGCAGAATGAAAAGGGCATCACAAGTCCCAGCTACATGGGAGGCTGAGGTGGGAGGATCACCTGAGCCTGGGAGGTCGAAGCTGCCATGAACCAAGATCACACCACTGCACTCCAGCCTGGGCGACAAAGTGAGACCCTGTCTCAAAACAAAACAAAACAAAAAACAACAAAACCCCACAAGATCCGTTTAATTCCTAACACATATGTAGTCCTTTGGAAGATATCTGTGTGTTATATGTTTATTATTAATAGGGAGTAATAAGACTTCTTTCCATGCCCTCTACATGCACACGCTGAGTTCCTGACAGATATGTACTTTTAAAATATTAGTGAGCCTTTATTGCACACTTACTATGTGACAGCAGCGCTAGGAATTGTAAGCTTCATTCTATAGGCAAAGTAATGGTGGCAGGAAGATGCCAGCACTACACATCTTGTCAGTGGCTTCAAAATATGTGACGCTTCCTGGTGTCCCGTGGAGACTCTGTACACAAAGACTCGACAATTTGCTTAAATGTCAGAGGAAAATCAGAGAGTCGATACGAGTCATTTTTTTCAAGAATTGTATTTGTGCCGAAATATGGGTTTGGGTAGGTGGAAATGGGAACAGTAGAACAAAAAAAAAAAGATTGAAGAGATGTAGGACTGCCAGACTTAGCAGATAAAAATACAGGCACCAGGTTAAATATGAATTTCAGATAAGCAATGAGTACTTTTTTAGCTTAAGTATGCCCAAATATTGCATGGGACATATTTAGCTGATACTAAAAAAGTTATCTGTTGCTTACTTAAAATTCAAATTTAACTGAACATCCTATGTTTGATCTAGCAACACCCCCTGTTCCCCACCTCCAGCCAAAATGGGATGGGCCTGGGAGTTTGAATACTCAACACTGGGGCTGGGACTGGGGTTGGGGCAGGGTCCCGGCAGGGATGAGAGGAGCTTCTGCTTTGGTGGGGGAATTACTCTTCTCCAGTCCTGCCTCCCGAAGCCCCATCCTGAACTTTCTGAGGGTGAAAGTGAGCTGTGAGTGCTGAGTCCCTGCAGGTGAAGGAAGGAGCGAGAAGAATCCAGAGGGCTACAGAAAGCGGGGAGGGAAGGGGACCCACAAGTCCTCTGGGCACCTTCAGGAGGGGAGAAGACGGCTGGGTGTAAAACATCAATTATACTTGGTCTAAATGGGCACTGATGGCCTCATCTGACAAATTCAGTGCCAATGATGGTATTGTTTCTGTGAGACATGATGATTGTGCTTCCAGCTACCGTCTGTCAAAGAAATTTGGAAATTAAACCCATTCATATGCTGCGAACTAGGGACCAGTGACCGGTGTTGCGCCATGGATAGTGAGGAAGGATAGAGGCCCCAGGAGAACATAGGAAAGGTCCCAGCAGAAGAGAGATGGCACTCTCTAATTAGGGTAATCTGAGGTGGTTTGGTAAAGGGACAACTTACAAAGGCAGAGGAGAGTGCAGGGAGGTTGTGAGGGAAAGTGCAGTACCCAGAGCTAGTTACACAGGGGCTCCAGGACCAACCCTGGGCTCTGAGGGTAGGGCACCTGGTAGCTCCACCCAAGGACAGAATTGGAAAATCAGACCTCTTTGCCAGGGGGTTGGGCCATAATCATGAAAGACACAATCCCAAACACTATAATCTTGAAGGCTGAAATCCTGAAAGATTTCACAGTCCCTAAAGTCTAAAATTCAAAAAATCACAAGCCTGAAAGATCAAAATCCTGAAAACACAATTCTGGAAAAAATAATTTTAAAAATTCTTTAAAAACATTTATTTACATTTTTAAAGGGGATGTATTTGGAAGACATGAAAACACAGCAGAACTCTTCATAGGCCACTTGACACGATAAAATAGACAATGATAACATTTTGGTAAGGTAAATACTCAGCTATACTAATGACAGCCACACAAACATAACAGTATGAGCAGACGAACCATAGTCATAAGGAAGTAAGTCAAAAACAAAATATATAATGCATATCACTGTGCTTGGTAATTGTGTGCACCCAGCTTTATAACTGCAGTCATCTGAAATATTATGACACACAACCTACGTATTTCGACAAGATCAATCAAAAACCACACTAGGCCACTACTACCACATATGCAGTTGCCCAAAGAGCTGAGATCTTGAGAAATGTTATCTGTCATAAAAGCAGATGTACAAAAAGGACCATCTCTTTATTTACTGAGAAAGTTTCAATGTTTTTACATACATGGACAAAGTCAATGAAGGAGTCAAATTTGCAAAAAATGCATAAAACAAATTAGAACTCTCTAAAAGTCTTTACACGATTTATACCGCCAGTATTGGAAATGATGCAAAGATGGAATACATAACAAATTGTCAAAAAAAAATGGAGACAATTTAAAATAGTAGGGGAACAAAACAAAACTAAAAAACTAAAAAAATTCAACATATGTAAAGGTATATTACGTATTATGGGCAATTGCTCGGAAGTAGTCCGTGAGAGTGGACTGACTTTTATGATCATGATATTTTGAAGTCTTGCATCTTGAATAGCTTTTTTTTTTTTCTTTTAGGGTGTGTCTCTCCTTGGAGGATGTGTTCACATTCATTTTCTATATGGCGCTACTTATTTTGAAATTCTTCTATGATTTGATGTAAATGGACATGAGTACTTCCTATTAAATTTTCTCATCTTCTATGCAATGCTTCTATGTTGCTTTGAGTATTCATAAATCCATTCTGCACGCATTCATATATAAGACCACAAATTTGGCAGAAACAATCTACTGTGCGAACAGCAACATCTTTGTGTGTCTTCTTATCCTACAGTGTATGTAACTGTCTTCAAATCTGTCAGTAACTTCGCTATTTACTTGTTGTTAAGATGGAGTGATGACTTCTAAGCTCCTAACAGACCAGACGAGACACTGGAAGTTCCTGCGAGATTTTTTAATGCTGGAGCCTAAGCCCCACCCAACGTTCTGGTTTAACTGGTCTAGGGTTGAGCCCAAGTGATTCTAACTTGCAGCCAGAATTCAGAACTACTGATTTGTATCACATACACTTTATTGCTGAAAAATGAGAGACAGGAAATCAGAATGGACACAGAGGACAAAGGGCACAGAGACAAAGGTCTTTGGTCAGTCCAGTCAGCCTTCTCTGGACTGGCTACAGTTCTGTAGGTCTTACTAAAAGAAGTGTTATCCATGTGGCATTTGTTGTTCTGCTCCCGGCCCTGCCATTCTCAATGATTTCTGTGTGTTTATGCTAGGAATTCGTGACATCGACAGCTTTAGACTTTTCTTTAGTTGTCTTCCTGATGATAACTCAACATTTCTGTGGCTTCAAGAACAGTGCCAGTTTGCCTCAATCTCTTTAGTCTGCAGTGACTCTGGGATTATCTCCAGGAGCGTGACAGCAAATGTACTTTACCAACTTCTTAAAAATAAACATAATGATATCTTTCTCCCAAAGAAATATGTTTGTAAATTTTTCTCACACCTACATAGTCTCTCAATTTAGCCCAATCTCTGTGGCATTTTACTTGGATTATTATAGCATCACTGTCAAATTTAAAGGTTTTTCTATGACATCATCTTTCCTCAACCTTTATTTAAAAAAAGAAAAAGAAAGAATGTTGTAGCAGGTAGGTACTCCAGGATCTAAAATAGGTCAGCAATTTCACATTATTTGCATCTTTTAAAAGATTTTTTAGCTGGGTGTTGGGGCACACACCTGTAGTCATAGCTACTCAAGAGGTGGAGGTGAGAGGATCACTTCAGCCCAGGACTTTGAGGCTCCAGTGAGTTTTGATCCCACCACTGCACTCCAGCCTGGGCAACAGAGGGAGATCTTGTCTCTAAAGTTAAAAAATATATTTTTCAAAAATTTAACAGCTTTTTTGAAATACAATTCACCATACAATTCACTCCTTTAGGTTGTATGTATTCACAGGTTTTTACAGTCAATACAATCTAATCCTAAAACATTTTTGTTGCCCCCAAATGAAACCCCATACCCACTGGCCATCACTCCCCATTTCTCCTCACTATGCTCCCCATCTCTGTGCTACCACTAAACTACTTTCTGTCTCTATAGGTTTGCCTTTTCTAGACATTTTACATAAATGGAATCATATAACATTTAGTCTTTTGTTAACTGGCTTCTTTCACTTAACAGAATGTTTTCAAGATTCGTCTAAGTCATAACAAATACTCATTCCTTCTTATCACTGAATAATATTCCATTATATGGATATACCACACTTTATTCATCCATTTATCAGTTTATGAACATTTGAGTTGTTTTTCACTTTTTGCCTACTATGAATAGTGCTGCTGTAAACATTCATGTATATGTTTTTGTGTGGATTTATGTTTTTATTTTCTTTGTGTGTCTATCTAGGGGTAGAACTGATGAGTCATATGGTAAGTCTGTTTAACACTTTGAGAAACTACCAGAATGTTTTCCAAAGCACAGTTTCACATTTCCACCAGGAATGTACAAGTGTTTCAATTTCTCCACAACCTCACCAAAACTTGTCATTGTCTGTCTTTTTTATTATAACCATCCTAGTGAGTGCCATGTGAAACCTCATTGTAGTAGTCATTTGCATTTCCTTAATGGCTAATGATGTTGAACGTCTTTATGTATGCATACTGGTTGTTTGTGCATCTTCTTTAGACAAATGTCTGTTCAAATCCCTTGCCCATTTCTAAGTTGGATTATTTTTAGTTTTTCATTTTTAAGTTGTAAATGCTTTTTATATATTCTAGATACAAGTTTCTTATCAGATATGTGATTTGCAAATATTTTCTCCCGTTCTGTAGGTTGTTTTTACACTTTCTTAGCGTTATTTGCAGCATAAACTTTCAAGCCTTGATATAGTCAATTTCCTTATTTTTCCTTTTGTAAGTTGTACATTTGGTCTTACATCTAAAAAACCATTGCTTAACCGAAAACCACAAAAATTTACTCCTATGTTTTCTTCTGAAGGTTTTATAGTTTTAGCTCCTACATTTAAGTGTATTACTCATTTTGAGTTAATTTTTGTGTATGGTGTGAGGAGGGGTATCGATTTCATACTTTTGCATGTGTATATCCAGTTATCCCACCTCCATTTGAGGAAAAGACTATTCTTTCCCCCATAGAATTGTCTTCCATACTCCTGGCAAAGAATCAACTTGTGATCAACATAAAGGTTTATATCTGAACTCTCAGTTTTATTTCATTAATCTACATGTCTGTTCCTATGCCAGTACCACACTGTTTAACTATTGTAGCTTTGTAATAAGTTTTGACATCAGGAAGTGAGAGTCCTCCAATTTGTTCTGTTTTTTCTTTTTCCAGATTGTTTTGGCTAAGTTGGGGCTGTTGTATTTCCATATTTTAGGATCAGCTTAATTTCTGCTAAATAAGTAAATAGGTAAATAAACAAATGTCAACTGGATTTGATAAAGATTGTATTGGCTCTGGAGTTCAACTTAGAGTGTATTGTCATCTTAACAGTACTAAGTCTTCCAATCCACGAACATAGGATGTCTTTCCATTTAACATAGTAAAATTGAGACTTATAGATTCTTAAGACTAAAATCAGCATTGCAGGTAAGTCTTGCTTTGGATAACAGCTTAATTTGCTAACAGTTGAATAAAAACCCATTTTTTATATCAAATCACTTTTTCATAGCTAATATTAATAAATTTTCATAGAAATTCTTGGCCACCCTCCACCCATACATACAATTTAAAATGATGCAAGGCCACATGCCAAAAGTATTTCAGTTAAATTGAAAAAGTAGAACAATTTTAAAAATTCAAAGTGAAGGCAAATAATCTTGGAAAGGGAATGACTTTCTAAGCATAACACAAAGGCAAAAAGCTGAAAGAAAAATACTGATGTATTGTACTACTTAATGATCTAAAGTTTCTATTCTTCAAAGTTCCTCATAAACAAAATTAAAAGTACAATTTAAAAACAGGACTACATAGAAGATACTTGACAAAGTGAATAATTTCAATATATAAAGAGCTCTTTAAAAATGACAAAGAATGAACACCTCAAATTTTTTGTAATGGAGAAAGAACATGAGTTGTCACACAAATCATTATCTACCAATAGAGGGTGTAAATATTTGGCTTCAGAAGTAGTCAAAAAAATCCAAAATGAAGCAGGAGAGTTAATTTCTTACCTATGAAACTGATAGAGCTATTTTTTGTTTGTTTGCTTTTTAAATAAAGAGACTGCCTCTTGTTAAGTGTGAGGGAAAACAGACATTCTCATATAGAGAAAAGAAAATTGTAAGTTGATGCAGCCCTTCTAGAATACAATATGCTAATATATTTCAAACTCATAAAAATATGAAAACTTTTAAACCAGTTATTGAAGTTCTAGATATTTAACTCTAAGGAATTAATCAGAGATGTGTGCAAAGGCTGACCTCAAATTAATTTTACTGTTGTTAATTGCAGTAAATAAAAATGCTAACTGTCCAGTAAGAGGGGTGCAGTTAGATAAATCATGGTGCATGTTGCAGACAAATATTTAATAATATGAGAAAATATCCAGAATGGAAGTCAATGCAGATACAAAAGCTTCATTATGCTATGACTCAAGTTATGACTAATAGTATGCAGATACATGAATCTATATTGTTGGGAACATAATAATACAATGTATATACATATTAAAAATACCAGAAGTTGGGAGGCTGAGGCAGGAGAATTGCTTGAACCCGGGAGGTGGAAGTTGCAGTGAGCCCAGTTTGCGCCACTGCACTCCAGCCTGGGTGATGGAGTGAAACTCCGTCTCAAAAAAAAAAAAAAAAAATCAGAAGTTTAACACTGATTACTCTGTGTCAAGATTACAAAGTGCTATTTATTTTATTCTTTCTTCTTTTCTAAAATTAACTTTCCCACAATGAACTAAAATTAAACATACACACCCAAGTATTTCACATATTTCAAGTAATAATTACGTATACATTTTTACAGCAATATTTAGAAGGAAGAAAATAACTACATATATATTTTTTAAGGAATAAATTATATGTGTGACATAGATCTTTGGAGTATTAGTCATATTAAAAATGGAAGCAAACTAGAAATCAGCAAAAGGAAAATGTGTAAACAATCTTGGATACTTTAATAGAGTCTTAAATATTCATTTAAATAATTACTATAAATCAATATGATGCTATATTTGTAATATAAGTAATTTTATCTAAGTAAAAATGCAGCATCAGAATGAACTAATACACTAGGGTGTCAATTATGTGAAACTCTCATATGCATGTAAATGAGTTCAAGATAAAATACAAAAAATTAAAATAGCTTGTTAGTGTAAAAAGAGTGTGAGTATTTATGATACTTTCATTGTATTATTTATCAAATAATATGAATTATAACATAATTGGGTTTCTCACAGGACACGACTATTAAACTTATAATACATCTGATTACTCATTTTTAAATTGGCTTATGTCTTAAAGTTCAACTTTTTTTGCTTCTGATCTTTTTCAACCCACATCATTTACCCAAAATTTTTTTAAAAAGTAACACCCTACAAGTGCTATTTTGCTGTTCTGTTCTTTATGGGAAGTGAAAAAAAGCTCCCTCATCTCTATGTGTTCAGGGCCCAGCACACAGCCAGTACTTACTGCGTATCAGTGAGATTAATTCAAATATAAAAACTGGTAAAACATAAGCCTCAATTTCCACTCAGACGTGGGTAACTGGCAGATGCCTGTAAGACAAATTTCTCCTTTCAATTTTTATTTGTTTGCTTGTTTGTTTGTTTGTTGAGACAGGGTCCCACTCTGTTGCCCAGGCCAGAGTTCAATGGCATGATCATGGCTCACTGTAGTCTCAGGCTCACACCACCACAGCTATTTTTTTTAGGTGGGGTTTCACTACGTTGCCCCTTTTTTAGAATGTATATGCTACCCCTTCTCTTTGCTTCCACTTTAATGTCTTGTCTTTTTATTTTTTCATCACACTTCTCCATCCCCTTTTTCTCCCTCCTCTACGCCTCCCTAACCTTTTTTCTCCTCTTTCTATCCTACTTCACTTCTTCTCTTTTCCTCATATACTCAAACTCCTCTGCATTCCCGCCTTTATATTCCCCCCTTCCCTCCTTTTCCTCAACTTTCTCTCCCCAGTCCCATCTTCTTGTTCTTCCTATTCTTGTCACTGTTGTCTCTGCCTTCTCTTCTCTTTTTTCATTAGATGCATCATAAAAACACCAAGTTGGAAGCCACTGCTAACTGTTCTTCTTGTTTCCCTTCTCCTCGTCTTATTTTTAGTAATAGAACCCCCTACATTTTAGCTGCGCCCCTGGTTACCCAAGTAGAAACTTCATTCCCCAACCTCCCTTGCAGCTGGGTAAAGACATGTAGCTGAATTCCACCCAAAGGAATGTAGGCAGAAGTGATGGAAGTAACTATTTGACCTCTCTTCCTCTTTCTCCCTGTTATTTTCTTCCCACACTCATTCTCTCAATAATCATTTCTCATTGCAAGGCCTTTAATACTATCATTAGATGACTCATGAATTTCTCCCCAGCCAATCTCCCTGAACTCCTGATCTGCACATCTAACCCTATATGACATCTCCACTTAAATGTCTATTAGAAACATCACTTTTGGCATGTCCCAAATGAAACTCTTGGTCTTCCCTCTAAACCTGCTCCTCTGGAAGCCTTTCCACCTCCATTTAATAGCAGCCCTACTCCTCCAGTCACTCAAGCCAAAATGCTGACAATTGTCCTGGACTCTTCTCTCTCACACCATATCTCACTCTGTCAGCAAATCCTGTTGGCTCTACCTACAAAATACATCCCCAGTCTGCCTGCCCACTTGAAGTCAACCTCACTGCCATCACCCAGCGTCAGCTACTAAAGTCTTTGCACAAACTATTTAATAGTCTCCTAACTGATCTTCCTGTTTTTACTCTTGCCCTCTGCTTTCTGTTCACAGGGGACGCAGAGTGATTCTTTTAAGTGTTAAGCTACATCATGCCACTCCTCTGCCCACAGTCCACTGAGGGCTTCCCATCTCAGTAAAAACCCAAACCCTTCTATGTGCTTTGGGGCCCTCCCTCCCTGGTTCCCTGACCCCTCTGTCTTCTCTTCTTCTTGCTGGTCTTTGCTCACTCTGCGTGGCAATCATGCTTTTGTGCTCCTCAAACAGCTCAGGTATGAACAGGCCCCAGGGCCTCTGAACTATCTGTTCCCTCTGTTTGCTTTCCCTCAAATACCTCCACGGCTTGCTCTTTTGCTCCCTTGCGGTTTCCCTTGGTGGGCTCCCTCTTGATGCGGTCCACCTGACCCCCGTCTTTAAATTTAATCTACTTTCCCTAACTACTCTTACCTTGCTTAACTTTCTTCCTGCTTACTATTACCCTCCAGTATACTCTGTCCTGATGGATGTTGGTTTTCTTCCCCACCCCACCCTGCTCCCACCTCATGAGGACAGGGATTTTGGTCTTATTTGTTCACTGACTCATGGAGCATCACTTCCTACTTCCTGGTCTGCTGAACAGCTGAGGCTTTAACAGGAAAGACACATAATCTTCTACCTTGTCTGAGTCACAGTCATTTGGTCCCTGTTAAAAGAGCTAAACAAAATCTTCGCTGATTATTGTTTCACAAAATGTATTTTTTAAAAGACTTGATTCTCAAGAAGAGAGAATTTTCAGTGAGCAGAAAGAATGAAATTCTCTGTTTATGTTTCTCATTGCTTTGGGTTCACTCCTGCTGTGGACATCAAATCACTTCAAGATTCGTGGGCTAAGTTTTTATAGGCCAATATTAGTGGCTAACATAGTAATGTTATGTTATTATTTTTGAATAAATATTATTAATCAATAATATTAAATATAAATATTAGCAACATAAAATCCTGTTGATGGTGTTCTAGAGCCTCAAAAAATCTAATTCCTTTGCTTTTTCCCCACCCACTTCTCTCCTCTTGTTAGTACCATCTTTGGGTCTTGTTGGGAACTGACCCCAAAACTGGACATAAACAAAATCTCTGCAGCACTGTGACATGTTCATGGTGGCCATGATGCCCACACTGGAAGGTTGTGGGTTTACCGGAATGAGGGCAAGGAACACCTGGCCCACCCAGGGCGGAAAACTGCTTAAAGGTGTTCTTAAACCACAAACAATACCATGAGCAATCTGTGCCTTAAGGACATGCTCCTGCTGCTGATAACTAGCCAGAGCCCATCCCTTTATTTCAGCCCATCCCTTTATTTCCCATAAGGAATACTTTTAGTTAATCCATAATCTATAGAAACAATGCTTATCACTGGCTTGCTGTTTATAAATACATGGGTAAATCTCTGTTCAGGGCTCTCAGCTCTGCAGGCTGTGAGACCCCTAATTTCCCACTCCACACCTCTATATTTCTGTGTGTGTGTCTTTAATTCCTCTAGTGCCACTGGGTTAGGGTCTCCGCGACCGAGCTCGTCTCGGCAGGGTCTTTTGTTTGTTTGTTTTTGAGACAGTCTGGCTCTGTTTCCCAGGCTGCAGTGCAGTGGCCTGATCTCTGCGCACTGCAACCTCTGCCTCCCAGGTTCAAGCTATCCTCTCATCTCAGCCTCGCAAGTAGCTGGGACCACAGGCACATGCCGCCAGGTCTGGCTAATTTTTTTTTTTTTTTTTTGCATTTTTAGTGGAGACAGGGTTTCACTTTGTTGCCCAGGCTGGTCTTGAACTCCTGACCTCAAGTGATCTGCCTGCCTCAGCCTCCCAAAATGCAGGGACTACAGATGTAAGCCACCACGCCTGGCCCCATCTTTTGGTCTTAGTCTAAGCAAATAGGCCATAAAGCAATGAAAAGTTTACACAAATGAAAAACACCGTGGAGGTGATGAAAATACATTCCTTTAAAAAAAAAATATGGCTGGGTGCTGTGGCTCATGCCTGTAATCTCAGCACTTTGGGAGGCCGAGGCGGGTGGATCACGAGGTCAGGAGATCAAGACCATCCTGGCTAACATGATGAAACCCTGTCTCTACTAAAAAATACAAAAAAATTAGCCAGGCTTGGTGGCAAGCACCTGTAGTCCCAGCTGCTGGGGAGGCTGAGGCAGGAGAATGGCATGAACCTGGGAGGTGGAGCTTGCAGTAAGCTGAGATCGCACCACTGCACTCCAGCCTGGACAACAGAGCGAGATTCCATCTCAAAAAAAAAAAAAAAAAAAAAAAAAAAAAAAAAAAAAAAAAAAAAATTCTGTTCCTGTGATAGGAGAAGACCGGAGGAGCATAAACATTTGCTGCAAGCCTATGGTGATTGTCTTAGTGACTTTTGTCCACTGGGGTCCTGGTGAAGACTCTCATTATGGCTTGCAGACGGACACTTTCTTTCTGTGTGCTCATAAGGCAGTGAGAAAGGACAGCTCTTTCTGTCTTCTTCTGAGGTCATTAATCCCAACATGAGGGCCCTATCCTCATGACCTCATCCAACACTAATTACTTCCCAAAGACCCCCATCTTCAAACTAAAACATTGGGAGGTTAGGGCTTCAATGTATGAACTTGGGAGGGACACAATTCACTCTATAGCAATAATTAAGAACAGCAACAAGTAAAACTGGGTGTGTAGTATATGCCAGGCACTGTACTAGGCACTTAGGCAAGCCTGAGAGAAAATCTCCACAGAAGAGAAAAAGGAATGCTGAATTTCCCAGGGTCTCCTCCAGAGGAAGGTTGTGCTGTTCTTTGCCCAAATCATCTTGAGAGCCCACTGTGTCCTAAAGCTGATGGAGTAGAGAACGGAAGAGCTGCCCCAGGAGTCAGCTCCAAGACTTACCTCTCTCCTAGGCTGCAGCTCCAGCAAAGACCCACCAAAAATCAAATGTTAAAGGTTATTCTCAACCAGCGAATTCAAGGAGTATCTTATAACTTAAACACACTACACACTTATAACACACCAGGCACCATGTGAGGAACTGGGATATGACCTCTGCCCTCCCAGGCCTATTGGAGAGACAGGTAAATGCCACCAACTGCTGAGTAAAGCATACGGGGATAGAGCTTTTACCCCTGAGCAAGAGTACAGAATCAGCCTGCCTAACACAGGACCTGATATGAACCACATGCTCAATGAAATGTTTGTGGTGACAACTGAACGAGAAACGTTTGCAGAATGTCAACAGAAACTCTCAGAGAATTCAGGCAGAGGGAAAAATGATCATTTCCTCCCTTCTCTTGCTATATGCTAGGCCCACATTGTTCCAGAATTACTAGAAAGTGAAAAACAGCTCCTTTTCCCATTTTCGGACAGCAGGATGACCTTTCTTAAAACTTACCCAGGAATTACTTAGTGAATATTTTCTATTGTAGATATCAACCACTCCCTAAAGTGGAAATGTCACTTAAAGAAAATCAGACTAAATAAGACAATTTAAAGTTTTATTGAGTAAGCTTCACAAATGGGCATTTTAATTGACATATCCAGGTGCTCATTACAAATCAGACAACCAAAGCTTCACTTTAAAAGTTAAAGCAATCTTGCTGCTCATAAAGTATTTTTTAAGCCTTAAATTTGTTCCTAATCAACATTTAATTTCATTCGGTGATATCTATTTATCTATTGCTAGATACCTCCTTTTCAGAAAGAACCTAAGGTACTGTTTTATTCCCATTACAAAGCTCCATCTCAACCACCACAATGATTCATGGAAAGAACATCAGACTTAGCACCAGAAAATTTGTTCAAATCAAGATAGTAACACTTCCTAGCTATACGTCCTAGAGGAAATCAAAATGTTTCTAACCTTAGTTTCCTCATTAGCAAAATAAGGATAACAATGTTGACCTTAAAGGATTGTTTTGAAAATTAAATAAAATAAAATATGCAGATGTCATGTATACATTATAAAGCACCAGAAAAATGTAAGACAGTATTATTATTCCTGTACGAAGATGGTTCATTCATTATTCAATGAATACTTATTGAACATTCCCACTTGGCAGACTTTTTGCTTGGCAGGGAAGATACAAAGTCAAGAAAAGATAGCCATCGCCTGTGAGGAGCCTACATTCCAGTGGAGGAACCAAAACTAAAAGGCGGAGGAAAGCTCTGGGTGCTTGGGAGCCAGAAAGAGCTCCTAGACTGGGTATGGGAAGTGAGGGAGGCCTAGCAGCCTCCTGTGGGGCCGACACAGGAAGGAACTCCATCACTACAGATCCAGCAAGAGTAAACAAATCTGAGTCCCTCCTCTGTGGGATGGTCCACACACTCCACAGTCCTGGGCCCTAAGCTAGTTCAAAAGCACCTCAGCCCCTTAAGGCAGGTTTTCTCAACCTCAGCACCATTGATATTTTTGTCTGGATAATTCTTTGTTGCAGGGGCTGTCCTATGCAAGGTAGGTTTGGCAGCATCCCTGGTCTTTACCCACTAAATGCCATAGCATGCCCCCCACAAAGCTGTGACACCAAAAACGTCTTCAGACACTGCCAAATGCTCTCTTCAGTGCAAAATTGCCCCCCAGTTGAGAACTACTGCCTTAAGGTTACGGAAAACCAATACAGTTGGTTCTGGAAGGAGTGGAATTCATGCACCCCGTGCCCAGACTTATACTAGATGCTCAATAAATACTGAATGAATGAATGAATGAGATTCCTGGAGCCCCTATATATGTTTTGGGCCTCATCTGGAAGAGCCCTGGAAGGATAGTTAAGTTTTAAGGTGCCTAAATGAGAAGTACCAATAACACCACATAAATTTATAAAGTGCTAGGTATAAATTGAATTATCTTGGGCCAGTAGCTCACACTCTCTGAGTCTCAGGTTCCTCGGTTCTTAAAATGGGGATGATAATCCCTGTTTTGCAAGATCATTGGGAAAATTAAGTGAGAGAATTGTAACATATGCAGCATTAGGGGTCAAGGCACTCATTCTTTTGGTGCAATTGACAAAAGGAATCTTAGGAGAATGTCCTCCCAGTTAGTGGGTAAATCTTATGGACTAGTGTAGTCTGGGCATATATTGCTTTTGTTATAGACATATGGAATACACAATGCCAGGGATTGACGTATCAGCTATGCAACTCATCCCTCACAAGCAACCTGGTGAGTTAAAAGGCCCAGAACATTGTGACTTGCCAAGGACTCTACAGCTAATAAGTAGTTTCCTGAACTCCAGCAAATCAGTCCATCAGCACCCAGGGCTGGCCAACCCACTGGCCCCACCAGCTCCATCACACTGAGGCTTGTTTGGACTGTGGGTTTGGGGGAAATGCTTTCTATATTCTGTGTTCTGTAGTTTTGTATAGACATAGATCACCAGATCTGGAAACGTCTTCTGAAAATACCGGGAAGGGTCTCCAATTTTTAATTTCATCCTGAAATAAAACACAAATGGTTCAGCATGCTTGCCCCAAATTATTATTCCCCACTTCACAGCATATGACCCTGAAGATCTCTTTGCTCGCTTGATTTCTATTGCAGAATGAATAAGGACTTTGCAATCTGACAGAGCAAGACTCCTCCCCTGACTCTTCAACTAATTGTGCAACCTTTGGCCACAATCTTTCTGAACTTTAATTTGTTCTTTCATAAAATGGAAATAGTGCAATGCCACAATCCTCTACCTACAATTCCAAAATCCAGAAGAGCCCTGAACTGCAAAGCTTTTTTCTGAGTTTGCAGCTAACATTTTTGTCAGCAAAAGCTGATCTAACTAATGTGGGCTATTTTTAGACGTATATAACTCTACATTCACTTTATCTAGCTGTCCAGTCTCCTGTGTTACTTCACAGAAGGGAGTCACTAGCTCCTGTTCAATTTGTTTTACCATTTATCCAACAAAAAAATGACAAGGAAGACGAAATCCTGCCGGACATGTCCCTCATTGATTGTAAGGCCACAGTGATAGCCCTCTTACACACAGAGGGAAGGAATTACTTTTCTTTCATCAAAATAAATTTTCTTTTTTCCATCGTAGATATGAACTTAGAATTGGATTTCTTAAATTGTTCTCATTTCACATATAATTTGTAGGAATGAAAACAATACTTACTTTTTATGCTTTTCTTCATCAATGTGTTCTCCCAAATTCCGGATGAACTTTAGCAGATCACCCACAGTGTTCTGATAGAAATTGCCACTTTTTTTATAAAACTTATTCATTTCTTTCATAACACATTCATTAATCTAAAAAAACGAAAAATAACACAAAAATGTGGCAGCAACACAAAATAAATCCTGATGGAATATTCATACCAAAAGGCAAAATATAAATTTGAATATATTCATATATTCTATAATTACCAACTAATAAAGCAAAATAATTTAAAAATGGAAGTAAATGCTGTATACCAAAATGCTAACTATAATTGTGTCTGGGCTGGGCGCGGTGGCTCACATCTGTAGTCCCAGCACTTTGAGAGGCCAAAATGGGCAGATCACCTGTGGTCAGGAGTTTGAGACCAGCCTGGCCAACATAGTGAAACCTCATTTCTACTAAAAATTTCTACTAAAAAATTAGCCTGGCTTGGTGGCGCTGCCTGTAATCCCAGCTACTTGGGAGACTGAGGCAGGAGAGTCGCTTGAACCTGGGAGGTGGAGGCTGCAGTGAGCTGAGATCACACCACTGCACTCCGGTCTCAGTAACAGGGCAAGACACCATCTCAAAAAAATAATTTTTTTTTTTTTTTTTTGGGACGGAGTCTCACTCTGTCGCCAGGGCTGGAGTGCAGTGGTGCTATCTCGGCTCACTGCAACCTCCGCCTCCCGGGTTCAAGCAATTCTCCTGCCTCAGCCTCCCAAGTAGCTGGGATTACAGGCTCCCGCCACTATGCCCAGCTAATTTTTTTTTTGTATTTTTAGTAGAGACAGGGTTTCACCATGTTGGCCAGGCTGGTCTCAAACTCCTGACCTTGTGATTCGCCCACCTTGGCCCCCAAACTGCTGGGATTACAGGTGTGAGCCACCATGCCTGGTAAAACAATAAAAAAAATTTTAAAAATTAAAACTATATATATAATTGTGTCTGGATGTGAGATTATAAGTATGTTCAAATGTGTGTCTGTATTTTCCAAGTAAATTGTTTTCATAAGAAATTAAATATGTTAAAATATGGTTAAAAAGTCTTTGACTACTATACTAGGAAACTTGTTCATTATACTATACAATATTTTTATCCTGTGGCCTCCCTTTCAAATTCGTACTTGATTACATTTCTTTCTTTAAAAGGGCTGTTCAGACTGAAACTGGGCCTGGCAACCATGGCCAAAGTGAACGGTTTTGTTTGTTTGTTTGTTTGTTTGTTTTTGTTTTTTTAGGTATATTTCCAAAAGGAATAACTAATATTGTTAAAGTGATCACCCTGCCAAAAGCAATCTACAGATTCAACACAATCCCTATCAAAATACCAACATCATTTTTCACAGAATTAGAAAAAACAATCCTAAAATTCACATGAAGCCAAAAAAGAGCCCAAATAGCCACAGGCATCTTAAGGAAAAAGAACACTTGGAGGTATCACATTATGATATACCTTCAATTATTCTGCAAGGCTAAGATAACCAAAACAGCACAGTACTGGTATAAAAATAGATACATAGATCAATGGAACAGAATAGAGAACCCACAAATAAAGCCACATATCTACAACCAACTGATCTTTGACAAAGTCGGCAAAAACATACACTGGGAAAAGGACACCCTATTCAGTAAGTGGTGCTGGGAAAATTAGATTGCCCTATGTAGAAGATTAAAACTAGATCTCTCTCTCTCACTGTATACAAAAGTCAAATCAAGATGGATTAAGGACTTAAATGTAAGTCCTGAAACTATGAAAATACTAAAAGAAAACCTAGGAAAAACCCTTCTGGACATTGGTCTAGGCAAAGAATTCATGACTAAGACCCCAAAAGCATAAGCAACGAAAATAAAGAGACAGATGGGCTTTAATTAAACTAAAAACTTCTGCACAGCAAAATAAATAAACAGAGTGAACAAACAACCTGCAGCATGGGAAAAAAATACTTGCAAACTATACATCCAATGGAGGACTGATATCCAGAATTTACAAGGAACTCAAACAACTTAACAATAAAAAATAATAACCCCATTAAAAAGTGGGCAAATGACATGAATAGACATTTCTCAAAAGAAGACATACAAATGGCCAAAAAGCATATGAAAAAATGCTCAACATCACTAATCATCAGAGAAACGCAAATTAAAACCAATGAGATATCATCTTATACTAAGGGCTACTATTAAAAAGTCAAAAAGTAACAGATGTTGATGAGGATGCAGAGAAAAGAGAATGTACTGAGTATCTGCCAAAAGAATCTTTTTTTTTTTTTTTTTTTTGAGACAGAGTCTCACTCTATCGCCCAGGCTGGAGTGCAGTGGCACCATCTCAGCTCACTGCAACCTCTGCTTCACAGGCTGAAGCAATTCTCATGCCCCAGCCGCCCAAGTAGCTGGGATTACAGACGTGTGCCACAATGCTTGGCTAAGTTTTGTATTTTTAGTAGAGGCAGGGTTTCGCCATGTTGGCCAGGCTGGTCTCAAACTCCTGACCTCAAATGATCCACCCATCTCGGCCTCCCAAAGTGCTGGGATTACAGGTGTGAGCCACTGTACTCGGCCCAAGAAATCTTATATCAAAAAGATACCTGCACTCATATGTTTACTACAGCACTATTCACAATAGCAAAGATATGGAATCCACCTAAGTGTCCATCAACAGATGATTGGATAAAGAAAATGTGTCTGGGCCATTTCAGCCATAAAAAAGAAGAATGAAATTATGTCTTTTGTGACCACATGGATGGAACTGGAGGCCATTATCTTAAGTGAAATGACTCACAAACAGAAAGTCAAATATCACATGTTCTCTCTTATAAGTGGGAGCTCAATAATGTATACACATGAATGTACAGAGTGGAATAATAGAATTGGAGACTTGGAAAGGTGGGAGGGTTGGAGGGAGAGGGATGAGAAATTACTTAATGGGTACAATGTACGTTATTCAGGTAATGGTTACACTAAAAGCCCAACTTTACCACTACACAATATATCCATGTAACAAAACTATACTAGTACCCTCTAAAATTTATATTTTAAACAAGGCTACTTGTTTCTCCTTACCTGCAGGTGTCCCAGGGCAACTCCTTTCCTATCATAGTAATGTCATCCTCTTTCTCTGTGCTTGTCACCCTCATAGATACACAGCCATAGATGGCTGTCATATTTAGAAAGAGTTTGGGCTACGAGATCAAGATGCAACAGTCAAGAATCCAGTGGGTCACTTAGGAAGAGTAACTGATGAAAGAGCAATGCTAGTGAGGATGCTGCTGAGACTGGCCAGGCGCACTCTGTGCAGAACACCCGTGAGAAACGCCAAGCAGGTATGTGTGGCAGGATGGGGCAAGTCAAAAACCAATACAGTCATACAAGCTGGAAAACTTGGGCTCCAGACCTATGCTGACAAAATTAATTGTGTGACCATGAAAATGGGCAAGTCAACAGGAAAACAAAGTGTAAAATGGGAATTAAAAGGTAAAACTTGATGTTAAAACTTGAAGGCTATCAAAATTCAACATAAGCCCATGGAATATAGGGAAAAGAACCAATAAATTGGAAATAAAAGAACAAGTTCCTCTTTCTAGCTCTGCCAATATCTGGCTGTCCAGGCATGAGTAATTTGAGTGTGGTCTCTGAGCCTCAATTTCCTCAATGAGTGAGTTGGTAGACTTGATGCCATCATAGCTTTGTGTAGTGGTGTGGCTTAAGCACATGACCTCTGCAGCCATCCTTCTCAGTTTCAAATCCTGGGCACCCCTTACTGGTTCTGTGTAGTTGAAAAAATTATTTGTCTGTGCCTCAGCTTGCTCATCTGCAAAATATAGATGATTGTCTCAGAAGTTGTGCTAAGGATTAAATGTGGTAACTCATGTAAAGTCCCAAGAACTATGGCTGCCACATAATCAAGCACTACATAATCATTAGCTTTCACTATCATAGCTGCTTTCAAATTTCTTTGTTTCTACAAGTTAAAGCTTTAGCCAAAGTTTGATAGACATTCGTTTAGTAAAGAGTCATGGCACATCTACTCCATGCCAGGGATACAATAACTGACAAGACAATGGGTAGTCTCTGCCTTCGTGGAACTTACAGTCTAGCAAGGAAAATGGACGGTAAGCCAGTAATTATGAGTGTGATGTGCAGTCTAGAGACCAGTGAGGGAAGGAAAGCAAAACAAGAATCAGGAGAAGCAGAGTCCCAGGTCAGACCTAGGATAGGAAGCTGTTGGTTTCCAAGACCTGAAGATTATGGGTTCTCCCACAGTGCTTTGCACATGTCCCTGGGATGCCCAGCACACATCCCACAGCATCATTTCCATGGGCTTCTCAGCCCCACAGGGACATACTGTATTCTGCTTTGTATGTTCAGGGCCTTGCATGGGCCTAGCACATAATTGATATTATATAGATGTTTGTTAATTAATAATGAAAGTTCTGACAGTACTGACTAGATTGAGACAATGACTAATTTTGTAGAGTTCCACTATACTTAATGCAAGTTATGTGGAACTTTTCTTAAAGAGAGCAATTTGAAAGATCATCTTTTCTTCATAGTCTACTTTCTCAGGCAGAATGTAGGTCTGTGTGTGGATCCTGAGAGCTGGGCTGTTTACAGGCAGTGGAGGCAGCCAGGCTGTAATTGGACTGAAACAACTCATGGTGAAGCAGTTCCCTTGGATTAAGCTCTATTTAGTCAGCTGCTCTTGCCATAATGGCAATAGGATTGTCAGCTAAGTGTGAGGGAAAGGCTCATGGGCTGGGATAAGGCCATCCAGGGGGAGCCTGAATAACAGTCTATCAGAGGGGCATGGGTCTGAACGGGAGAGAGGGAGGGCCAGCTTCTGAAAGTAGAAGTAGACACCCCGGCGGGGAGCATAGGGAGATAGGGATGGGGAGGGCAGGAGGCAAAATCACCTCTTTCAGCCTCTAGTTTGCCACTGGTATAAAATAAGATAGAAAAACTAACATAAAACGTTACACAAATTCTTATTCCTGGAATAACCCCTGCACTATAGGAATTGTTCATACCTTAGTCGTCCACTTGTCAAAACTTTTGGAATGTTCAGAAGGCCCAGGTTGCAGTAGTTTGAGGATCTCACTTTCAGGTTTTCGTGTTTTGATGTCGGATTCATTTCCCACATTCCGAAGCGTCCTATAGCGGCTGAAGATGACTAAATGATCTAAATGATCGTGATCATCCCATCCCACCCTTTCCTTTTCCAGAAAAAGAAAACTGTTAGATTTTGGTGTTTTTTGTGCTTTCTTGGTTTTGCTTTTTTTTTTTTTTTTTTGAGATGGAGTCTTTCTCTGTCCCCCAGCACAATCTTGGCTCACTGCAACCTCCACCTCCCAGGTTCAAGCAATTCTCCTGCCTCAGCTTCCCAAGTAGCTGGCATTACAGGCACCTGCCACCATGCTCAGCTAACTTTTGTATTTTTAGTAGAAATGGGGTTTCACCGTCCTGACCAGGCTGGTCTGGAACTCCTGACCTCGTGATCCGCCCGCCTCGGCCTCCCAAAGTGCTGGGATTACAGGCGTGAGCCACCGCGCTTGGCTAGATTTTGGTTTTTAATAAAAGTAATACAACAATGTCTTCAAAAATTCTGCATGATGGGAGAGGCAAGCATCTCTTTCCCCCCCATCCTTATTCTTCAGAAATGAAAAGCAGACTCCAGAGAGGTTAAGTCATCTCTCCAAGGACACACAGCCAGTAAATCCCAAGCTGAGAAAAAAGCCTGGGTCTCCTGATTTGCAGCCCAGACTTCTGTCTGCACCACCTCACCCTCTCCATCCTGGAGGCCTGTGGCATCTGCTCAAAGTTTTACTTACCTCTCCCAAGTCCAAAAGAAGGGATGACCCAGCAGGTCACTCAGACAGTCCCTCACATGTTCCCCAGGATGGAAAAGATGATGAATGAGGTCCTTAGTTTCCTCATCTGGAGAAAGTTGAACCACCTCTACATTACTTTGAGCCTTCAGATCCTCAAATGAGATGCTTCCCTTCTTTACCACATAGAGGACCAGCCGTCCAAGGTCCTGCACAAAAGCCATAAATCAAGCCAAAGATGCTTACTAATTATTTGGGTAACCCTGGAAGGAGTGATGCAGGCTATTAGCAAACAAGATGATGGGAGGAATCTCAAGGAATTTGTAGGCTTTTTAGGGAGGGAAGACACAGATTTGTGCATAGAGACCTCTTCAAGGCAGTATATCGCCCATACCACTTAGTTTTATGAAGGGCAAAAGAAACATATGAGTCACAGTTGTTAGGGTAGACTGCTTTAGGACGAGAGTTTAGACTGTTAGGAAGAGAGATTTGAGCTGGGCCTCAAATGTATGGACAGAATATAGATAAACTGAGGAAAGGGAGAATGCTTTAAACACAGGGAGAACTGGCAGTCTGGCTGGGAACTGGGACTTTGGGTCTGAGGCTGTATCACACAGCAAATAAAAATTCAGTCCAGGCCAGGAGAGGCAAAGTGATGACCCCAGGGATTAGACCAGGAGGAAAGGCCAAGAAGAAGGTCGCCAAAGGAACTCTTTGCACTAGCCACCAGTCAAGGAAGGAGCTGAAATCTGATGCCACCAAACCAGGAAGCCAGACATACGGATGGAGAGTCTCGCCCATTGGGTTGAAAGTGCAGCACCCTGTAAAACTCTCCAGGAAAGACCTACCCTGACAGGGTCAGAATCAGCCTAGGAGCTTCGGTCTACAGCGGCCAATCTCCATGTCTTCTCAGGAGCAACAGCTATTTCAGAGTCTTCATCTTTTTGGCCAAGCTTAGGTTCTTTCAAGCTGGGAATTGACCTGACTCCTCCCAGGAGTTTTCAGAGAACCTTAGTACCCGGCCTTCTGCAGAGCGTAGCCCGCAAGTTTGAGTTTGTGGTGAAAGAAACCTCACTTACTTTGTTCTTAGGTAGAAAAATAACTCCTCAATGAATATTGGAGATATTTGAAATTCTCTCCTGGAGAGAAGATGTGGCATGCTCAGTTTATTTACTTATTAAGGTAGTGGAGGAAGAGAGATTCAAAGAGATACAGTAAGGGGCCACAGCGACAGCCAACTCCACACCAACCCAAGCTGTTGCACCTTCCCGTTGTCATCTTGAAAGCTCTGCTGTGGGAGAAGCCCAAGGAAATGCTGCGGCCTGCAGGGGAGTCAGGACAGTGAGCAAGATGGGGAAAGCCTTGAACGTTCTCTTTTTCCTGGTTAAAATAGAATGCCCTCCAATTGCCCATAGGAAATAAGGTAATGAACTGTGACAGTTAATATTGAATGTCAACTTGATTGAGTTGAAGGATGCAAAGTATTGTGCCTGGGTGTGTCTGTGAGGGTGTTGCCGAAGGAGAGCAACATTTGAATCAGTGGACTGGGAGAGGCAGACCCACCTTCAGTCTCGGTGGGCACCATTTAATCAGCTGCCAGCATGGCTAAAATAAAGTAGGCAGAAAATGAAAGAGCAGATGACTTGCTAAGACTTCTGGCCTTCATCTTTCTTCCATGCTGGATGCTTCCTGCCGTCAAACATCAGTATCCAAGTTCTTCAGCTTATGGAGTTTTGGACTTACACCAGTGGTTTGCCAGGGGCTCTCAGGCCTTTGGCCACAGACTGCAGGCTGCACTGTCGGCTTCCCTACTTTTGAGGTTTTGGTACTCAGACTGACCCACCACTGGCTTCCTTGTTCCTCAACTTGCAGATGGCCTATTATGGGACTTTATGTTGTGACCGTGTGAGTCAATTCTCCTTAATAAACTCCCTTTCATATATACATACGTCCTACTAGTTCTGTCCCTCTAGAGAACCCTGACTACTACATGAAAGAATAAGGAAGCAGAAAGAAGAAAGGTAAACTGGATTGTAGAATTTACCTCTAGATCTCTCTTGACTTCCTGTGGATCTCCAGCCCACTTGATGCTCTTATCAAAATCTGCCAGGTGAGCAGCTTTCTTAGAATCTAAGGAAAAGTTTGCAGAGGCCTATTGAAAATACTCATTCTCCATAAAATGAGAGTCAATTGATTTATATAAATATGTAACATGCTATAAAAATCATCATCTCTGTGGAAGGCAATAATAAACCTTATATCTGTATTGCCATTCACCCCTCAAAACACTGCCATGTGCACTGTTTCATTTGATCTATTAGGTATCTGCCAAGAGCAGCACTTACATTTTATTTTTTCCAGGCCAGGGGGTAGGAAGGGATGAGGACAAATTTAACCAGCTCCTCGTTCATGCAATTCCAGGGGCCGAAAGCACAGATTTGTAAAGGAGCTGTTCCCTTACACTGAGCCTAAATCTCAGTGCATGTCTATGGATCAGGTATGTAGTCTGCTTAGACCTTTAGGCAAGAATAGCCTTTCCTGAGTACCTATGATGTACCAAATGACTTACTACTTCATCATTGCACTTAGACCTCATAATAAACTAATGCAGGAGGCATTATCAGCCTCAACTGAGGAACTGAGGCTCACAGTATCAAGTGACTTGTCTGAGGTTATAAAGCTACAAACTGGTGAGACTAGGCTTCAAGCCACCCTAATCATCACTGAAGCCCTGGCTTGCTCCCCTGCACCATATTGCTTCCTGGGACTTTACGGTCAGCTCTGCTTGTCTTTTAACATTTAAAAGAAAATGCTATTTTCCTTCCCTTTATTTGGCTTGGACCAGTGGATTCTGACTTGTTCTGCCTTGGAGTCTGCGTCTTCACTACGTCACATCTTGTCCTGACATCCTCAACTTTGACCTCAATTTTCTCAGTAAGTTTCATGGTTACCGCCACCTTGTCTGAAGGAACTCACCTCTAGGATTCTCAAATTTCTGGAGCTACTGTGATCCATGACATGCCTTCATCTGTTTATTTTGCCAATGGCAATCTAAGGCTAGCCTGGTATTCTGTTGGCATCTACCAACCTCCATGTAGACTAACAGAACCCAGATATAATTGGTAGCAGGAGACACTGCACTGTAATTATGAATTTGTTGTAACAATGATCCTCAAAGTGAATCATCCACATTTACTTAGGCCTTTCCTCTGCAATGAAAAACTTTTCGTTTCGTAAACAAAGATCCCACAATTTCTAAGAGAGAATTGGGGATTGGGGACTCACCTATTAAGATGTTTTGTGGTTGCAGATCCTGGTGGGTGTATCCACAGGACAAGTGCAGTTCTTGAACAGCCTTAAATATAGATGACAGGACATTTCGGGCAAACTCATCTTCCTCATTTTCCACATCTTCCCCTCTGTGCACATCCAAACATGCTTCCAGAGTCTGCTCACAGAGGGTGACACACACAAACAAGTGGCCCCTGTGGCTCTCACTCCCATAGAATGTCACCAAGTGACTGTTCTGTCGGCTGCTTTGCAGACAAGAGACCTCCTGCTGTGCACGTGGGCTGCCCTCACAGAACGTCTTCACAGCTACTTCTTGCTTCTCATAGAACCCCAGGTAGATGCCTCCTTCCGAAGTATCAGCAATTTTGTATTTTTCATCAATAAAGAACTTGAGTTTGCCAATCATAGGGCGGTATATTCTGTGGAGATCCTTCAGGGCTGCCCCCCAGTGTGAGCTCTGAGGCTTCCAGTCTTTGACAGGAGGGTGAAAATGTTCTTTGGCTCCATGAGAGAGAAGAAACTTCACAAGGGAACTGTCATAATTCCGCCTCGCTATCATTACAAGATCCCCACAATCTGTACTGGCTCCATGATTGCACAGCAACTGGGCGATTTCCTTCAGTTTGAGTTCAACAGCAAGCAGCAGTGCTGTTTTGCCGTCACTGTCTGTGTCATTAATCTCTATGTGCTCTTGCTCCAGAAGCCTCCGCACCAAACCCAAGTGCTTCTTCTCCACTGCCAGGATTAGGGGAGTCTTCCCTCTTTCTCCCCTCACATTGACATCAGCCCCATGGTCCAGCAGCAGATGTGTAATAGCCTCCACATCCCTATTGTGAGAGCTCAGGAGAGCATGGATCAAGGCATTTCTGCCCATATTGTCACAGGCATTGACATCTGCCCCCATCTCATCAAGGAGAATCTTCAAGACCTCTACGTGTCCTTCTTCAGCAGCGTCCATGAGAGCTGTGGCCCCTCCTTTCCTCAGCCGCTCTTGATCCTCCTTTGTCTTTCGCCTCAAATTCACATTTGCTCCTCTCTCATAAAGGAATTTTAGGGCTTTGACCTTACCATAGACAGCGGCTTCCATGAAGGCTGTGAAGCCATAAAAATCACACTCATTGACATCTGCTCCTTTAGAAAGGAAAAGTTCCAGCAGCTTCACGTTCCCCACAATCGCTGCGAGGATAAAGGGCGTGGCCCCATTCTTCTTCCTCAGAACAGGGTCAGCACCATGACGAAGCAGAATTTCCACAATGTCCTCCCTGCTCATTTGTACTGCGTTATGCAGAGGTGTCCAGCCCCCTTCCTTTTCCTGGAAATTAACATTGGCTCCTCCTTCCAGCAATTGCTGGACCAGGTCAACATCTTCGTTTTGAACAGCTTTAATCAGCAAGTGATTGCCTTCCACTGTAGCCCTTCTACTGCTGGAGGACGTGGGTCCCTCCTGGGGGTTGTTATGAACCCTGGTCTCCATCACGGTAAATGCCACCTGCTACTACTTTTTGCCTTTTCCTTGAGAAAATGCAAACTTGCACTTAATCAAAGAAGCTTTGAGGGTAAGCTTTGAGGCAAGAATCTCCTTGCACTTAATCAAAGAAGCTTTGAGGGTAAATTGGGATTCTCTGGCAACAGAGCTGCAGTATGAGGAAGGAACAATGTTCTCAGTCTTCTGACATTCCACCTGGCAATGAAGAGAGGTGCTTTGTAATTTTACAATAGGGAGAAAACACTTGAATCAGAGAAATTAATTATATTAGCATTTTTTCTAAATATATATATTTATTTATTATAAAACTTTTAAATTACAGAATATTATAAATATATGTAAATTCAAAATAAGAAAATTATTTCTCTAGTCCCAATGCCCAGAAACAGCCAATGTTAATATTTTAGTGTATTTCTATATATTTTTAAGACATTTGGAATTATACTCTGTAAGTAACTTTGTATCCTACTTCCTTTCATTTAATACCATACTGTAAGTCATTTCCTATGTTATTGCAAAGTCTTGTAAAACATTTTTCATGACTATGTAATATGAAATCATACAGTTGTTTCATTTCTTTATTACTGAGTGATTTTCAAAAATAAGTTTTAAAGGGTTTTTTTAAATTAAAAATTTAAAAATTCTAAATAATGTTGCAGCAAATTCAGCTTATTTTAGTTTATTTTCTTTTGATAGATCTTATGATAGATTTCATATGATACAGTTCAAAGAATTTAATGACTATTCAAAAGATATGATTGTATTTAGGATTTTTAACCTATATTAACAAATTGCTTTCAATGTCATATAAATATATTCTTACCAGAGATAGGTGGCTTCCTAAAAAAAAAAAAGACCCTGAAAATATGCGCATCAATTATTTATCAATAAAAGAAGAAGAACCCTCGTTCAATAAGAAAAATATATTTCTTGGCTTTTTTCCCCTTTGCATTTCTTATGTGACCAGGAAGGTTGATCACTGTGTTTGCTGACTCTGTGCATGTCCGCTTTGTACAACCCTGTGCCCCTATTTAAAGTACAGACAATATCTGACTTATGTTGGTTCAACTTATGATTTTTTGACTTTGCAATGATGGAAAAGCAATAAACATTCAGTAGAAACCACACTTCAAGTACACATACAACCATTCTGTTTTTTATTTCAGCCTAGCATTCAATAAATACATGAGATATTTAACACTTTATTATAAAATAAGCTTTGAGCTAGATGATTTTGCCCAATTGTAGCCTAACGTAAGTGTTTTGAGCACATTTAAGGTAAGCTAGGATAAGCTATGACGTTCAGTAGATTAGGTGTATTAAATGTGCTTTTGACTTACAATATTTTCAATTTAGGATGGGTTTATCTGTATGTAACCCCATCATAAGTCAAGGAGTATCTGCAGTAGTGAAAAGAGCTTGTACTCTGACCTTAGGGAGATCTAAGTTTGAGCTTGTGGCTGTGTAATTTTTTACTATTACTTCCTGTAACTTTGGATTGTTGAATCTCAATTTTCTATTTCCTGAAATGGAGACAAAAATAAACACAGTCATGTGTGTAAAGTACGTTAAAGTATGGTGTGTTGCAAATATTAGCCACTCAATGAATGTTAGAGCTAATTATATCCCTTTATGAAAAATAAATTGTTTAGTGAATTCTATTCTCTCTGCACATGTGCATATAGCTACTACACAAACAGGCAACTGGCAGCTATCAATTTCGTCCAACTGTCAATCAGATCTGAGAATTACAGATCCAGTTCAATCATCAGACAGCCCGAAACTGTTACCTGAATATTTAAATAATTGCATCTGCTATAGAATTCACGAAGCAACCCTTTTTCAGCAATCTCACCACTCTGACAGTTTCAAAGCCTCAGAGGTTAATTGATTAGCCTCTTAGAAGTTTAATTAATTGTGCACCACAAACACGATCACCAGGCAATGAAATCTTTGAACCAAAGTGTTTGTGTAGACCGTCCCCATTACAATCAGATGTGAGGTGGGCTGGTATAAACAAAGGAGCCGAGAAGGAGAGAAAATATCAAGGAAGCCCTGAGTGACTCATCAGAGAGGAGACGAGCCTGTGGAAGCACTGCAACAGACAACCCTGCTTTCAGTTTCACTTTCTCTGTGCGACCAGAGATGCCTGAGAAACTGAGGACATGGATAAATGACGTGTGGACTGTGACAGAACCCTGGAAGGGCACTGGAGGAAGATCCCTCCAGGCAGCCAAGGGCTGGGAGCTCCCCTCCCACTTCCCAAGTCCTCCAGCCCCTGGCCTCTCCAGTCTCCAAAGCCCAGGAATTCTTCAGGATCGACTTCTAGAGGTTTTCTAGCTTCCCTCCTTCTGCCTGCCTTACCTGCTCAACTCAGACGTCTCAGTTATTCCTTTGGCAGCCGCTAAGCCTGGAAGACTGTTTGCAACCTGAGCAGTTTCCTCCTGCTGCGTCACTGAGCCAGCAGGGCGGAGCCAAGAAAGGAGTGAGGAATGTGGGAGGGAAAGCAGCCACAGGCTCACTCTGGCACCAGGAGCCAAGCTTCTGCTTGCACACCTCCTGGAGGAAAGCAATGGCCACTTTCTGTCTGCTGATGAGAAATGTGATGCCCCGGGTCATGTCACTCACATCTCAGTCTTGCAGCATTTCAGGTGGCAGCAGCCAACTGCATCCATCACTCTTGCATCCTTTCTTTGTCATTGCAAATTCCGGTCTTCTTGGAAGAAAGGAATGGAAAGTAAACACATATTGAGCACCTATTGTGTGCCAGACACAATGCTTTACATGCAGCATGGTCCCAGTTAACCCCTGACAATCTTGTTGATTATGAAACTCAGGCTCACAGAAGCTAAGTAAGCCCAAAGCCCAAGCCCTGTCACCTGTCTCAGCTCACTCAACTCACAGCTCTGAAGCAGTGTGGCCTCCTCAGAAGGGTACTGGACTGGCAGTCTGGAGACCTGATCCTACAGCCAGCTCTGTGGCTGCTTAGCTGAGTGACCTCGGGCATGTGATTTAACTGTGTAGGGCCTCAGTTCTCTCCTATAACTTGGTTTTGAAGGTTCCTTTCTGCTCTACAAGTTCTGCTCTTGACTATCTTCCTAGCAAAGAGCTGTGTACTGTGTACTTAGTGTTGCAGTGGAAAGTATTTCCATCCCCAAAGAATACCCAGTCTTGCTGGGGTGACAAAGCCCTGAGACTTGTGAACAGCAAGTAGTGCATGGTCACTTGACGACCACCTGTGTCACGCCATCCAGACCCAGGGCCTCTACCACCCCTTATACACCAGGGATTTCCAGGCCTCACTCTCTAACCCCAGCCTCTCTGCTGAGCTTTAGACCTACAAATCTTGAATATGTGTCAAATGGAAATACTCATCTTTTCCTAAATCTGCCCCTCCTCCCATTTATCCCATCTCCACAAATGGCACCATCACCTGAAGGCCACCCCTCATCCTCATCCCAACACCAAGTCTCTTGCTTTCATCTGCAAAGAGATGACCAGTCGAGTCCTTGTCATCATTTATAGCAAGAAACTGATGACTTGCTTCCTAGCCCTTCATCCATTGCTCCACCCTGCACCATTGACCCACCATAATCTTCAGGACAAAGTTCAAAAATCCTTAACCCATTATTCATTTAATTAATACTTGTTGGACAGGCGCAGTGGCTCACACCTGTAATCCCAGCACTTTGGGAGGCCGAGGCAGGCAGATCACCTGAGTTCAGGAGTTCAAGACCAGCCTGGCCAACATAGTGAAACCGCGTCTCTACTAAAAATACAAAAAGTAGCCAGGTGTGGTGTCATGCACCAGCTACTCGGGAGGCTGAGGCAGGAGAATTGCTTGAACCCGGGAGGTGGAGGTTGAAGTGAGCCAAGATAGTACCACTACACTCCAGCCTGGATGACAGAGCAAGACTCTCTCTCAAAAAAAAAAAAAAAAACTGAGCACTGATTATGTTACCAGTGACTATTCTGTATGTCTGGCATAGAGTGATTTACCACACCAGTTCCTCATGGAGTTCTTCTTGGAGATTGCATCTTAACAGGCAGAAATATATCATAAACAGTTGAAAAACTCAACATATCATGATTTCAGGTTATAATACAGTCCCTGCCTGTCCCTACTCCTCATGGGCATCCTCAGCACTAGCCTCCAGTTCCTCATCACATTATGTCATATGCTTCTACCTCTATATCTTGGCCTATGCTGCCTTGCTACCAGAACTAATGATAGTAGTAAGAGTGATGAAAATGTGGATAATTCTGTTAATAATGATAAACATTTACATAGCTCTTTAATATGGTCCAGGAACTGTTCTGAACACTTTATATATGTATTAAATTATTTAATCTTATCCTTATGATGTAGGTACTATTTTTGTCTCCATTTTGCAGATAAGAAAACTGAAGCATAAAGTGGTTAAGTAACTTGCTCTAAGGATTTGATCTATATCACTGAATATCACAGAGAAACAGCTTGTCCCCATTCTTTTCTTTTTTCTTTTTCTTTTTTTTTTTTTTTTTGAGACGGAGTCTTGCTCTGTCACCCAGGCTGGAGTGCAGTGGGGCGATCTTGGCTCACTGCAACCTCTGTCTTCCAGGTTCAAGCGATTCTCCTGCCTCAGCCTCCTGAGTAGCTGGGATGACAGGCGCGCACCACCACGTCTAGCTAATTTTTGTATTTTTAGTAGAGACGGGGTTTCACCATGTTGATCAGGCTGGTCTCGAACTCCCGACCTCATTATCCACCCGCCTCAGCCTCCCAAAGTGCTGGGATTATAGGTGTGAGTTTTTTGAGACGGAGTCTTACTCTGTCACCCAGGCTGGAGTGCAGTGGGGCGATCTTGGCTCACCACAACCTCCACCTCCCAGGTTCAAGTGATTCTCGTGCCCCAGACTCCCAAGTAGCTGGAATTACAAGCATGAGCCACCATGCCTGGCTAATTTTTGTATTTTTAGTAGAAACAGGGTTTCACCATGTTGGCCAGGCTGGTCTCGAACTCCTGACCTCAAGTGATCGACCCGCCTCGGCCTCCCAAAGTTCTGGGATTACAGGTGTGACCCACCATGCCCAGCCCCTGCCCCCATTCTTACTGAAGCAAGATAATGAACAAAATAAGTAAATCATGTAGTGTATTGTAGGCGACAAATCTACAGAAAATAATAAGATAGAATAAGGAGGGTTAAAAGTGCCAGGATGGGGATGGTGATTTTAAACAAAGTAGTCGGGAAGGGTCTTGTTCAGAAGGTGACATATGAGCAAAGACTTGAGGAAGATGCAGCAACGGGCTATGCAGATGTCTGCATCAAGAACACAGC
Organism: Symphalangus syndactylus; assembly: GCF_028878055.3. Taxonomy (NCBI): domain Eukaryota; kingdom Metazoa; phylum Chordata; class Mammalia; order Primates; family Hylobatidae; genus Symphalangus; species Symphalangus syndactylus. The sequence continues at coordinate 40,137,688 of NC_072434.2, read as the reverse complement.
AGACAGAGAAAACAGCAAGCACACAGGTCCTGAGGCGGGAGCATGCCTGGTGGGAACAAGCAGCAGCAAGGAGGCCAGTGAGGCTGGAGCAGAGTGAGGGAGGTGAGTTGATAAGCAGAGGTTCAGGTCAGGTGTGACCTTAGGGCCCGTTGTAAGTCTTTTGGCTTCTACACTAAACAACATGGTAGCCATTGGAGTATTGGAGCAGAGGAGTAACATGATCTCCATTGCTTCTTTTTTAGAGGATCATTATCAGTCCTGTGCTGAGAAGAATCTGGGGATTGAAAGCAAAGGGAGAAGTTGGAAAACCCATTAGAAGACTATTGCAACAATTCAGCTGACAGTCAATGGTGGCCTAGAGCAGGGTAGTAGCATAGAGGTAACAGTGGATGTTAGTTTGTCCCGAACAGATGATTTGGTAAAAACTCCTGGAGAATGCTGACCTTTCTGGTCATAATGACATATGTTAAAGTCTAGTGAGCAGAACCATACCTGCAGTGAAACCAAGGCAAGTGTATTAGCAACTACAGCGAGGGAGGACTCATCCCAGGAACTGCAGAGTATTTTTTTTTTTTTTTTTTTTCAGATGGAGTCTTGCACTGTCACCTGGGCTGGAGTGCAGCAGTGTGATCTCGGCTCACTGCAACTGCTGCCTCCTGGGTTCAAGTGATTCTCCTGCCTCAGCCTCCCGAGTAGCTAGGATTACAGGTGCCTGCCACCACACTCAGCTAATCTTTTTGTATTTTTAGTAGAGACAGGATTTCATCATGTTGGCCAGGCTGGTCTAGAACTCCTGACCTTGTGATTCACCCACCTCAGCCTCCCAAAGTGCTGGAATTAAGGGCATGAGCCACTGCGCCCAGCTTTTTTTTTTTTTTTTTTTTTTTTTTTAAGGACATGATCTTGCTGTGCCACCCAGGCTGGAGTGCAGTGGCACAATCATATAGATCATATAGCTCATTGCAACCTCAACTTCCTGGGCTCAAGTGAACCTCTTGCCTCAGCCTCCCAAATAACTAGGACCCATTGTGAGGCATGCACCACCATGCCCAGCTAATTTTTTAAATTTTTTGTAGAGATGGGTTCTCACTGTGTTGCCCAGGCTGATTTTGAACTCCTGGCTTCAAGCAATCCTCCAGCTTTGTGCTCCCAAAGCACTGAGATTATAGATGTAAACCCTTGCACCCAGCCCCAGGATATCTTCTAAAAGGGAATCAGGATACTCATTTTAGGGTTTGAGCTTTTTGTCAGGGGATTTGGGGAAGGGTTTAAGGAAATAGAGGTTTGTTCTCAATTGGGTGGTGTCAGGAAGCAGAAACACTTTGCTGCCTTCATTATGATCATCTAGGAATCAGGAGGAGCAAAGTGTAACTAGCACTGTCACTGCTCAAGAAACAGGTGGCTCATGTTACCCAGGAGAGGGGATGTTGGTTACTTTTATGGTGGTACGGCATCTTTTCTTCACCTCGTGTTCAGTCTTCATTAAGAAGTGGCCTTATTTCTGTCTTGTTCCACTGTAGTCATAGGACAACATCATCACTTATTGTTGGCATTCTGCAGAATTGTTTTGTTCCATGGGAGCCAGGAGTATCAAGGAGGTGGGTGCCCCAAGAGACAGGTGGAGTCTGACAACAGTCCTGGCGGAAGGAGAGATCAGTCTGTCCACAAAGAGACCCCAGTCGCTGCTGGTTCAGAGGCCTAGACTCTGAAGACAGAATCACCAAGAGCAGAAGAGACCCCTCCCAGCAGTGGATGTGAATTCCAAGCTGGGAACCTGGGGAGAGAAACCAAGGCCAAGGTGAAATGTAAGGATAGCTTCCCCCTTCCCTCCGGCTCCCTCCTTCCCTCCGGCTCCCTCCTTCCCTCTGGCCCCCTCCTTCCCACACTCAAGATGTTAGAATTAAGCAATGTTCTTAACCTTTCCTTCCTTTGACAAGAAAGATCACTGAGACTGCAGAGATTTTCTCTAAGCTTAGGAATAAATTGCATTTTACTTGCCAAAAGCCCTTCTTGGATCTTGGTGAGAAGACAATGGGGTCGAATTGATCACTGCACTCCAGCCTGGGTGACAGAATGAGACCCTGTCTCAAAAAGAAAAAGAAGAAAGAAAGAGAGAAAAGAAAAGAAAGAAAAAAGAAGAAAGAAAGAAGAAACAAAGAAGAAAGAAAAAAGATGAAAAGAAAAAAGAAAGAAGAAACAAAGAAGAAAGAAAAAAGATACAAAGAAAAAGAAAGAAAGAAAGAAAGAAAAAGAAAGAAAAGAAAGAAAGAAAGATTACACTGATGTTCTCACATCAGTAATATGAGAATGGTTTGGAATGGTTTCATGTTATGTAGCAATGGCTAACTGATATAGTTACTTGCTAGCTCTTTGAATTTGGGCAATTTACTTAAACTTTCTAGGCCTTGATTTCTGTGTCTATATAATGAGGATGATAACAATAGTAGCTAACTCATGAGTATCATGAGGATTACAGAAATTAACATATGGGAAGGACTTAGAACAGTGCCTGCCACATACAAGCAGCTACCATTTTTTGAACACTTACTTTTAAGTGCTATGATAAATATTTTTCCTAAATGTTCTCATTGTCATCACAAAAGTCCTATGAAGACAATATTATTGTTATTCACATTTTACAGGAAAAAGTGAGGCTCTGAGAAATTGAGTAATGTGCTGCAGTTTACTCAGCTGATAAATAGCAGATGTGGAACTTAATTCAGTTGCCTAACTTCCAAGCCTGCTGACTCCATGATTAGGTTATACCACGCTGCCTGTGAGGCTGCCCCTTGGAACTGTGAGATTAACTGAGCTAAGGCAATTCTCCTCCCCAGCACAGAACTGTCCCTTAAGTGTCATCCCATTACAAATATAAGATTAATCCACACATTGTTGCTTTTCTCAAAGATTAAATTAAATCATTCTCCAGGTTACAGATCAAAGCTTGAAAATCACCAACACTGTAAATCAAGAAACATCTTTTCTAAATGATGGGGACTCAAACTCCATTATCCAGCACCTAACCACCGTATATCTCCTACCCTTAGGAGCACATCTCAGTTATGTAAATTTCAAATCTTTCTTTTCTTCCTTAAAGCAATTTGAATAACTGGACCAATTTGAAAGATTCATGACAGCAAATTACTTTGCAGTCAGCAAGGCAATAGGCCCTGACACTTTTTTTTTCTTTTTAATTGGAGTTTTGCTCTTGTTGCCCAAGCTGGAGTGCAATGGCGCAATCTCGGCTCACTGCAACCTCCGCCTCCTGGGTTCGAGTGATTCTCCTGCCTCAGCCTCCCGAGTAGCTGGGATTACAGGTGCACGCCACCAAGCCCGGCTAATTTTTTGTATTTTTAGTAGAAACGGGGTTTCACCATGTTAGCCAGTCTGGTCTTGAACTCCTGACCTCAGGTGATCTTTCTGCCTCAGCCTCCCAAAGTGCTGGGATTACAGGCCTGAGCCACCGCGCCCGGCCCCCTGACACCTTTTTTCTCTCTACCTTACAGCTTCCATTTTTGAAGGCAATTTCCTCCCTATAAACTAAAGAATCTCGTTTTAACTCCTATACCTGCTGTGCTGTCTCAGTAGCGATATTAATAATTCTCATTTCTATTAAAATTTCACGTTTATTAAAATGCATTAATAAATAAAACTACAGTGAAACAAATTAAAGCCATTGGATGTATAATTCCAAAGGAAGAAGTCAACCTTTAAAAGCTTGCATTGCCTGGCACGGCCACAATGAGGCAGTAGAGGGTGAGAGACAAGCAGCCTTGCACAGTCACAGGGCACATATTTGAAAACAGCGTTGGCTGACCTGGTTTCCAGGAATCCCATGGTCCCTGTAATACCCTGGCTTACTTAATGCCTCCAGCCTTCCATTTCTTTATCTGAAATTCTGGAATGCTGTAAACATCAGACGAAATATGGTATTGAAGCAGCTAAAACAAAAAGTAGATTTAGAATCCGGAGTTCAAATTCTGATCCTGCCATTTTATTCAAGAAGTCAAAAGACTTTTTGACTTGACTAATGCCTACTGTATACAAGTCACTGTGCTAAGTACTGGGAATCAGATAATAATAATAGCCAATAGTCGTGAGGCATTAACACTGTGCCGCACACTTTTATTTCATTCAGTGTTCCCTGTGACGCTTACTCTTATTATCCTCGTCTTACAGCTGAGGCTAAAGCAATTTTCCAAGGTGAATGGCCAGGATTCCAACCCAACATTCCAACTCCACAGCTGGAACTAAAGAATTGCTTTGCTGTAGTCTGTTCTGCCCCATCTCACCAAGGTGAATAATATGACCCTGACTTTGAAGAGCTCAGTTTAATAGGAGAGCAAAAGCCATGAAGAAAGAAGTTATGGAGGAATACCATATGTGCTACAATCAAAGTAAGAACACTGTGTCTTAGAATCATGCAAGTTGGGAGCAATTAACTCTGTACAGGAATATCTGGGAAGGCTTCACTGAGGAGGTGATGTTTTTGCTGAATTTTGAAAGTTGGCATTCTCCTCCTCACACCTCAACCCCCAATTTTTTCTAAAAAAGAGAAGAAAGAGACATTCTAAGCAGACAGAACAGTATGTGTAGCCACCAAAAAATATATAAAAAAAAGAGAGAAGGAAAAAGCCTGAGAGTGAAGGCTGTCCAGGCAGGAGATACATCTGGAGAGGGACTTGGGTCAGGTCAGAGACCCCCTTGTGTGTCAGGATTAAAGCTGGACTTTATTTTAGAGTCAAAAGTGAACTGCTGAAGGGTTTTAACATAGCCACAAAGTGCTCAGATCTGTGCTTTAGAGCTGAAGACTGGCACAGTGTGGAAAATGAACCAGCTCAGGGAGAGGCTGGGGTAGGGAGACCCAGCGGGAAATTGTGGTATCTGATTGGAGAGGATGAGGGAGTCCTCTAAGGAAGCCTCGGTGAGGCTGTGGAGAAGCTGGACCCAACGCATTTGGGTCTGAGGGATTTCGATGCACAATACATGCATGTTAAAGGCATAAAGATGGAAGGAAAGCAGTAGGAAAGGGCAAGTGTTAGTACCTCCCTGTCTTCCTGGGTCCTCCGCTCTTCCTTCCCTTATCAGTCACATTCCTCCACCCATCTTTCACAGACTGGACTCCCCCATGGCATAGCTGAGTTCAGATCCCCACTCTGCCACTCACTGGCTGGCTGCCCCAAGCATGTCCCTCCCTCTCAGAGCTTGTTTCCTTCTCTGGATGATAAAGTGTTCAGACCCACTCCACAGAGCTGTTGTAAGGACTAATGGAGCTCAGGGCCTGCCACAGTATTGGTCCCCGTCTTCCTTCCCAGGCCCTTAATTTCAGAATCCTCCCTGGTGTCACCCACAGAATCACTCCTTAGATCTGTGCTTATGGGGCTTTCTACCCCATGTTCCTGAAGTCTGATCACTTTACTCAGACTATCAATAGGGAAGAAATAAAGGTCCATGTAAGGTCCAGATCTGTGTATAAACAGATCATTCAACAGAGAAGAAAACATTTTTTTAAGTAGTGGTAATCAGAAAAAAATGAGAGGGATTCAGTAGGATGAAAAAGGAGAACAAGCAGACAATTGGCAGAGGAAGAACAGATTTTGATCCTTGCAAACCTACCCCCAGGGTCTCACTGTGTCCCCCAGGCTGGAGTGCAGTACAGTGATCTCAGCTCACGGCAGCCTCGACCTTCCCAGCATAAGCCATCCTCCCACCTCAGTCTCCAGAGTAGCTGGGACTACAGGCATGTGCCACCACACCCTGCTAATGTTTGACTTTTTGTAGAAACTGGGTTTTGCCATGTTGCCCAGGCTGGTCTTGAGCTCCTGGGCTTAAGTGATCCATCCTCCTCAGCCTCGCTCCCTCAGTGCTCACAGGCATGAGCCACCGCGCCTGTCTCCCTATCCCCAAATCCTTTCCAGCACAGCTCAACCCGTATTCCCTCCGCCCACGGAATGGAGCAGCCTCGTGTACAGAGTGGCTTCATATACCTCATTGCAGATACTTCTATGAAATTATAAAAAGAATAATAATTTCTTGAATATAAATTACAAAAGATTTAATTACAAATTACTTTTAAAAGTAAAAATCCTACAAAAGTCACCACCTAACTGATGATGTCTTGCTACTTGACCAAGGGGTACTGACCCCTGCACTGTTATAGGCAGAACTGGGAATGGCTCATGCTGAGTCCTGGCCAGGTGGGCAAAAGATATGGGCTCTGAAATGACAGTGGGCTGAGCCCAGTCCAATCCACACAACAGCCCAACCCAAGTGTGGCTGTCATGAGCTTAAAATGTCACTGATCATAGCAGCCTCGTTAGAACCTATCCCTTCTCTTGACTATGGCAGGTACCAGGTGAACATCGAGCTCTCCCTGTACTTCTGCTTGTGCCATGGAACTTACTCGCCTGTCCTGTGGAATTCCCAAAAGCCAGCTCCTCCCCAGAGCTCTCCACAACACTTCCCCTTTTCCCCTGACCCACACAGCACTTGAAGACAGGATGTCATATTTGACTTTTGCTTTTATTTTGTAAGAATATAACATGCTGAAACAGGAAAACGGGGATTGCAAACATCATTCATATCTAGGAAACCAGCTCCATTTGTCACAATAAATAAATATTTAAACAGTGAGGAGTTCCTGACAGGCTCCAAGAGGTTCCCAGCACATTCAGAGGTAGAGTCTGGTGGAGAGAGGGAGACAGTCAGGCTGAAACCCCTGCTGAGATTCTCCAGTAGATGCAAACTGAAATTACAATAATAAATAACAACAGCACCAACAATAACAAAAACAATGTTATGACAATCACACAAAACCAATGATACAATACACTTAAATAATCTCCTGGAGGAGCTCATGGTACAGAGAGAACAGTGTTGATTATCCTGGGCCGCAAAGGGGCTGCCCTGGGTAATTCACCTCCCCAGCCTGGGCTCTGCTGCAGGAATTCCCATCAGGAAATTTTGTTTGGTGATGCCCTGAGGTGACAAGCAGGTTCTGATTATCCCCAGTCCTGCCCTTCCAAGCAGCCTCTCCCCCTAGCTTCTGCACTCTAAGAGCGCCATGGTCCTGGGCCACCTCTGCCCTCTCCAGTGGTTCATCTCATGTCCACAGGAAAGAAACACGAGGCTCCCCTTCTATCTCGGGCATCTCTTTTTGCCTGTTCTCATACCACAAAAAACACTGGCTGGATTTCAGCAGGACTCTCGGGGACTGCCAAGAGATTTGTTTCCTAGGATCCTTTTCTGCCTCGTTCCACACTGTGGGGCATGAGAGCTGGAAAAGCCACTCCCCAAGGCCTCCACACTTTCTTCTCCTGGGCTCTGCCTCCAAGAGACAGCATAGAACTCAGAGAGGGCACATCCAGGAAGAGGCCCCAGGGCGGGCCTTGCTCACAGGTGGACCCTGCTGCAACACAGGGTCAGGGGCCACCTGCAGGGGGCCACCCAGAGCACTGAGCTGGATTCAAGTGAGCCTCCTTTCAGGGCTCTCCACTGACTTGGCCAGTGTTTGAGGTATAAATATCTCGCATGGGGCAAGAGTCACATCAGCTTGCTGGCCTTGACATGACTGCAAGGCTGGACAGACACACAGGAGTGTTATGAGGTACAAGCTAAGGGACTCTGGGCTAGCCCAGAGGCCAGTGAGGAGGGCCAAAGGGGAAGACTCCACATCTAGGGTCCCTTCCATGCCCAGAACAGTCTGGGAATTAGGAAAACAGGATGCGATCAGAATCAACTGAGCAACAGGCAAAACAGCTGATCTGGATGTCTTTCCTCCTCTCATTTTCACGGTTCCCTTTATCCACGTTTCCCAAACCACACTAGAACACTTCCTTCTCCGGTGAGAACGAGAGCCCATGCTAACCCCCGTACCACCTTTTTCCCCCACAGAGAGCCCCACCAACTCTCATCATTAGCCCTTATTCACAGGTCCTAGAAGTGGGCGGCTCCTCTCCAGCATGAGTCCCACAGTATCTGAAGGAGAGACTGCTGCTTCCCAAACAGGCTGCTGGAGCGCTTTTTTTTTTTTTTTTTTTTTTTGTCCTCTTGCACTTGCTTTGCAGAACCTGCCTGCCACACAGGGACAGCCACCTCGGGGATGGGTGACTCCACCTCTCTTCCCGGCTGGCTTCCTTACTGCCGCGGAGACTCAGGTGTGTGAGGGCTCGGCCAGGCTGCAGCTGGACGGAGTGGCAGAGGCGGCTGAGGCTTGGGCAGCCAGGTCCCGGTAAGCGGGCGACTTCAGGAAGCGTGGGTAGGAGTCCTTCTCCATCAGGGTACGTGTCTTCCCCTGAGCCGCATCAAAGCATGTGGCTGTGGCGGTCTGCAGGTTCATCCTCGTCAACTCGCGGGTCTCATGGTCAATGTTGACCTGTGGGAAGGAGGACACACACAGGGTGAGTTGGGGAAGAGGGTGGGCATGGCTGAGGGAGGGCCAACGGCAGGCTGGGCATTGGAAAGAGCACCAGATGCTGCATCAGGAAGTGGGGGCTCCTGAGTTGATCACTAGCTTTTCAGCTCTGGGCTTGTACCCACATCTGATCCAGTGTCTGTCCTCCAATCTCTCAGAATTAACATGAGGATCTATCAGGAATGTATACAAACGCAATCCCCTTTCACCCTTTCTTCTACGGCAACCCTGCTTCAAGTCACTATCAGCTCTCCTGGGATTTGCACCAAGGCCTCCTACCTGGTCTCTCTGCTACCTCACCCCCCATCCCTGCCGTTTGTTCTCTACCCAGCTGCTACAGTGAGCCTTTAAAAACCCAACTCAGTTCGGTAGCACCTCTGTTGTCTCCTCATGTCTTTCAGAGGAAGAGCCAAAGGGCTTGCTGGGCCCACGGGGCTCCCCGAGCCCACACCTGGCCATCCGCCTCATGTCTGACCTCATCTCCTGCTCTTGCCCTGCTCTACACAGGTCTATTTGCTCATCCGCAACTGTGACAGGAAGGCTCTGGCCATCGCATTTGCTGCTTCCTGTGTTGGAATATTCTTCCCTCCCTGAATTCTTTCATATCTCTGTTCATATGTCCTCACTTCCCTTTATAGAATGGAAAACCGTATCTCCTCCCAGGCCCTACCTCTGGTACTCCCTGTCTCTCATTTCCTGCTGTATTTTTATGAGTGCATAGCTCATCACCTGGCATATATTTGTCTAGTTGGTTATTGGCATCTTCCCCCACTCAAATTATAAGTTTCACCAGGTAAAGGACTTTGTTTGGTTCACTGTGACATACACAGTGACTGTAACAGTGTCTTGAATACAATTGGGGCTCAATACACCTTTACAGAATTATGTGGAATCAATCAGCGGTCAGAAAACAAAAATAAGGTACAAAAGTAAGGCATTACTCCTATCTCTCCACCAGGTGGCGCTGTGCTCTTTAGCAAATGCAGCTGCCACGCGTAGTGGCCAGGAGGAAAGGTAGACAAAAAAATCACAGACCACAGACCTGCAGGCCTCAGGCAGGTCAGCCTGGGGACTGAGCCAGGTTATATAAGGTCCCTGTGCTGACCTTGTCTCCCCAGTTGGTAAGTGTTTTGAGCCTCTAAAAACGGATGGGTTTATAAAGGTGGGTATGGACAGAAGCCGAAAAACCTGCCAACCCATCCTGCCCCATCGTGAGTCATAGGGTTAAGCACCCAGGAGTGGCACTGAGCCTGGCTTTCCTAGTCTCTGGTCACAGAAGCCCACTCACCCCTGTGCCAAGTAAGGCCCTTCTACTTCTACACCTAGCCCTTCCTCCCCACTAGCCCTGACTCGCAGAGGGGAAGGAGCAGGCAGGGTCGTGAGGATTCACTGGGCATACGGGGGCTCTAACCTCTTTAGGGGCCTCACTGCAAATGAACTCCTCAAAGATCCGGTGTGCCCTGGAGGCCAGCTTGGTAGCTGATCGGATCTTTTTGAACTCTTCACAGGCCAGCCAGAACTCCAGGTTCTCCTCACTGAACTCTGTCTTCAGGAAAGCGTGGAAGGCAGCCACTCCATCTGGGGTTGCAGGAAAGAGGAGGAAACAGGTCAGCCGGAGGGACAGCAGGGAATACAAGAAGAAAGGAAAGCAATTGCACTTAATGGCTCTATTTTTAGAACATAATCTTCTTGAACAAGGACCTGCCTTTGTATGCTGAACAGAGGCTGGCACACTAGGGGATCATTATTATTACTACTACTACTATTATTCTGCCCAGGCTCTCAGCAGTCCCGGGGCTGGCTCCAAAGCACATGAGTACACACGTGCCACCCAGAGACAGACACAAAAGGCTCCTACTCACTTTTACTGCTCAGCAGCAGGTCGAACGACTCTCTCCACCCCAGCACATCTTCTGAGAAGTTTCTACTAAAAGACAAAAAGAAAAAAAAGTAAGAAAAAAAATCAACAAACCAAAGCATAGTACAAATTCTAGCCAGAACTCTGATGGAAAATTGCGTAAAATTCACAGAAAGGCTTGCTTGGTAATTGTTGAAGCTGACGCTCAAACTCTTAGTTGGACTTAGAGTAAGCAGTAGTGTTTTCTAGAGGACAATTCAGCAACCAGAAATCAAAGCCAGGGACCCTTCAGTCCTCAGTCAGTATCTCTAAGCCTGTCTCTTCTCTGTCCAAAAATTATTTCAATTCCCCTGACTCTCAAAGATTTGTTTTGTACACCTTCCCAAGGAAATAAGGGCCTCATAAATAGAGATTACATCTACACATAACTGCAGAGTTTGGTACAGTCGATAGCCAATATGAAAGAGTTTCTAGGCAAGGTGCATGCTAGAGTCATTAATAAAAACTTCAAGTGGTCTTGGATTCTGACCTAGCCCTGGATGCATGTGCAATGAATCCCCAGGTGGGAGAGTCTGGTAACTAGACATTCATGCCCTGTGTGCCCTCATCTGTGGATGGACTTGGAGCCCTGGAGCCACCTACCCATTCACGCATGAGCCAAGTAGTCATAACAGACCAGCAACAAGTCCCACTAAAATCTCTAGGGAGGTGTTGCCAAGGTCCACCTAGCGTGTGCTGGCTTCTCCCTATATTTCCCTCCTCATGACTCCCTTCCCGCTCCCTCCCTTCTCGGAGCCCTGAGCTGGTCAGCAACACTTACTTCTCTTTGCTGTGTTTACTGCCCCACTCAAACTTGCCAGTACTCCCAGTATCGCAGCCCAGCTCTGATTTGTGAAGAAAGATCCCCAGACGTGTCTTGAACTCTTTGGCTCTGAAAAACAAATCAGGAACATGAAAGCATTCTCTCATTTGCTCAGCCAGTGTGGAGAGGTTTATGGGTCCCAGAAGAGCTCTGGGTGGCGCCACCCAAACTTTAGCCTCAAGGATGCCGGGCGCGGTGGCTCACGCTAGTAATCCCAGCACTTTGGGAGGCCGAGGCGGGTGGATCACGAGGTCAGGAGATCGAGACCACGGTGAAACCCCGTCTCTACTAAAAATACAAAAAAAATTAGCCGGGCGTGGTGGCGGGCGCCTGTAGTCCCAGCTACTCGGAGAGGCTGAGGCAGGAGAATGGCATGAACCCGGGAGGCGGAGCTTGCAGTGAGCCGAGATTGCGCCACTGCACTCCAGCCTGGGCGACAGAGCGAGACTCTGTCTCAAAAAAAAAAAGAAAAAAAAAAAAAAAAAAAGAGTTCCTGGAAACTCTTGGCTGTCTCCAGGCCCAAATTGTGCTTCTCTTATCAGCATCATCAACCCCAAAGCAACAAAAGCAATGTTTGAACTATGCCGTGGTAGGTCTTACACTTTCTGGGTAATACACACACGGCATATATGGGCTTTTCCCTAAAGTTACACTGATCTCTCTTCGTGCCTGTTGATTCAAAAAAGAACTCAGCATTCTTTTCAGGAGTATTTCTGAACTGTGTGGGAAACTGATTCCTGCCTTCATCTTTACTTTTTCCTTCCCAGCCAGTAACGATTGGAAGCTGTTGAGTAGCTCTCTGGAATATGGACACACCCTCAACAGTGGGATCCTCCAACCCCACACACCCCACATACACAAAAAAAATCTCCCTGTCTTCCAGGGGCAGAGGAGGCAATGCCCCTAGCTCTGGTCTGAGGAATGAAAAACAAATGCTTAAGAAATGGGCAGGCTCAGTTCTGCCTGGAAATGTCAACGTGGCCTTCCTGAGCCGGGTCTTCAGGAGGTCACCTGAGCACCACTGCAGTTTGTCAGAGGATGGGGATGGCTGCAAGCAGCCGGCCCTTGCTTCCCTTCCCCTTGCTTTCTCCCTGCTCCTGGAATCTGAGCACGTGGCATCAAGTTCGCCTCTATCTCTCTACTCAAGCCTCTAGCGCCCCATCCCCGCGCCCACTCAGGTCCCCAGGCCTGCCGCTCCACTTCCTATGAGTTGGTGGGACTTCCCCCAAGCAGTTGGACAAGCTTCCCTTACCTCTCCAGGCAGGTGGTGGGGAAGGCGGCCAGGGTGCGGCACATGGCTGCGAGCGCAGGGCAGCACGTAGTGGGCAGGATGGTGGCAGGCTCCAGGAGGCTCTGCGAGCTCCAGGAAGCAAATGCGCGGTAGCAGGTGCTAGTCAACCGGGGTTGGGTTTAGCAGCCTGCAAGCGCCCAGACTCCGCTGCTTTAATCCCCTCGGAGGAGCGGGGCGGGGCTGGGCACTGCTGACCAATCGGAGGGCGGGGCTGGGCGCTGAGAAGGCGGAGGCGGGGCCCGCAGCCAGACTGGGCCGGGTGCAACTTTCGCCGCAGCTGGAGCACGCGGAGCTGCACCCTCCGCCCGTAGGACGCCGCGTGTGGTAGGAAAAGCGGCAAGAGAATTGGCACGGGGATGAGACGTGCACACCCAGTTTCCTAGGGAAAAATACCTGCCGACCTCTAGTAACAGCAAGAAACTCACGCAGCGGTGTCGTGTTGGGAGAGTTTGCACGGAGGCGGTGGGTCTGGGAGGCACACAGGGCTTTGATCGCAGGCAAGTCTGAGCCTGCTGGGTCCTGAAGGACAGGCGCACAGGGTGCAAACCTGGGCAAAACAGCATCTGATTATACTGATAAGTACCCTTTACGAGGCTCCTACCCTGATGGACACGGGGCTAAGTAAGCTCTTCTTCATCATCATCATCTCCATTTTATAGTTGAAGAAACCGAGAATCAGAAAGCTAAATAAACTTGCCCAAGAGCACAGTTGGAGATGACAGACAAGTAGGATAGGGATGAGTAGTTTATTGAACACCTACTATGTGCTAGGCACATAACTAAGACTCATATTAAATAATTTGCTCAAAGACGTGCAGCTAGTAGGTGTTGGCTCCAAAATTCAAATGTGAATTTACCATTCTTTTTCCATTGCACACACACACACACACACCCCTACCCCCCTCCACACACACACACAAGCGCGCAAAGGTTAGTATCCGGTCATGGCTATACCTGTGGACGATCCTGGGTTTAAGCAGTTGCTACCTTATTGTCTCCATCTCTGAGATAAAGGTAATAAATGCCCTGCCTCTCGCCTCACCTTCCCATAAAGGCATTGGGATTGCTATTAAGAGGCTGTATGTGAGGTTAAGAGTACAGGGTCTAGAGTTAGATTTTCAGGTTTCAAGTCATGGCCCTGCCAGGTGACCTGCTGAAGACCCAGCTGCAGGAAGGCCACATTGACTGTTAACTGGCTACTGATGGGAGACTAGGCAAACTGCTTAACCTTTCTATGCTTCCATTTCCTTGTCTCTACGAAGAGAACAACTTATTTCATAAGGTGGTTGTGAGAACTGAATAAATTAATTCTTAGTTTGAGTTCCTAGGAACTAGACTCGGGTAGACGCTTGCATGCAGGAGCTTTACTGGGGAGAGTTATCAGAATTAAGAGGGAGTGAAGGAAGCAGGTCTGGGCAGAGGGAGGAGTTGAAGGCCATGCCATTTCAACAGAGACCCCAGCTGGTTCCAGGGAATGCCCTGAAGCTCAGCTGGCCCTTTGGAACTGTCCACTGAAGCAAGAGGACAAGGCCCTGGTAAACCCATAAATACCATTCATTGCATACAGCTGCCCAAGAAGACAGCCTAATCTTAAGGCAGTGCCCTTTGTCAAGAGCAATTCCTGGAGAGAGACTAACACCCTGGGAAATGACGATCACAGTCCCCAAGACGGGATCTGGGTGGCACAGCAGAGCATCCGTGACAACATATAAGGTGCTTATATGACAGTGCTCAACATGCAGTCAGCACTCAATAAATGTTATAATAGCTTTCAGTTTTACTTAATAGGGATACTGGGATTGCTAGCAATAAGGAAAAATAAAAAATGAGTTTTTTGTGCCTCTTGGAATACAGTATAGGCAGTGTATACTGAGGCACTCTTAGTTAAGTATACCTGAGGCACTCTTAATTAAGTGTACTGGAACTGGAAATAGCTGGAAATTGGACACTGTCTCCCAATTCCTGAGCTAGTACTTTCTCCCGCTCTGATAAAGAAAGCAAAATAAACGGTGCCAGGAGCAGTGGCTCACGCCTGTAATCCCAGAACATTGGGAGGCTGAGGCGGGCAGATCACCTGAGGTCAGGAGTTCGAGACCAGCCTGGCCAACATGGCGAAACCCAGTCGCTACTAAAAATACAAAAACATACCCAGGCGTGGTGGTGGGTGCCTGTAATCTCAGCTACTTGGGAAGCTGAGGCAGGAGAATCTCTTCAACCCAGAAGGTAGAGGTTGCAGTAAGCCGAGATCACGCCATTGCAAAAGAAGCAAAGGAATTGATGCACGGTGCACAGACCAGCAAATCTGACAGCACAAAGCTCCCTACTCTAGATGAACGGCCCTCTCCGAGTTCAACCTGCCTCTTTGTTGCCATGGTTACCTCTTCAGTTTCTAGGCAGAAACTTTTTGAAGTTCACAATTTATCCCAAATTCTCTTCCCAGCAGGTCGGTTCATATCCGCAGTTTCAGTAATGCAGGATGACTCGACAGTTGCTGTAAATCCAGCAAGTTGAGCTCGCTTATGAATTGCACTGGCTTGGACAAAACCTGACCTCATTTTTGCCCAGCACTCCCAGAGCAGCTGTGATCTCTTTAATGGATGGCTGCATGGGGGCACGGCTCTGCACCCTGGGTCATCTGGGGTCAGCGGTCTGGGCAAAGCTGTAGTCAAGATTAAATGTCCCACAGCATCCCAGCCATATTGCCTTTCATCTCCTTCAGCTCCCAGCCCCCAGCACTACCCTTTCCATGGAGGCAGAAGTCTAGGTGGGGATCTTTGTCTACTGATAATGGTAAGGGAAAATGAGAACTCTTCCTCCATTTTTCTGATTCAGCTCAGATGATCCCCACAGTGGTTTAGGTCCTCCAAATTCAATCATCAATCTACAAATACATATTTCTTATGAATTTACTATATTCCCAAGTTGGTGGGAAAACAATAGCTTTTAAGGCTCTTCTCTGAATTCAAGGACCTTATAATGTAGCTAAGGAAATAGAACTGCATGGTGGGGAGCAGGGAAAGTGAAAGGAAACTATTGTTTGTCACAGAAACAGATGTCAAGGGAAGAGGCTGATCAGAGAGGGTTGACAGTATTGAAAAAGAAGTGATGGAGCCATGGTAGCCAGTGACAAGCAGAAGAAGTAGGAGGAGGCATGAAAGTGAAAGAAACAGGAAAAGCTCTTACCATTTGCAGGTACAGCAAAGGTGCAGAAAGACTAAGGAATTTATTAAATGCTGCAGAAGCACTTAGGGTTGTGGGACACAATTGGATGCCACTTTTAGATTTAAGAGCATATCCTGAGGCAGCTGAATGAGGAGGCGGTGATCATCTCCAGCAGAAGTGAAATAGGCAATCTTTGGGGACATTTCCCTGCTGGTTCATGACAAAAACTTTGGGCACCCTCTCCTCCTGGTTAGGAGAAGTTGACCAAGTTCAGCCTGGTTGTAGGAAATGACTTTTACTATGATTAATGATTACTGTTTAGGGTATTGAGTGCAGCTTGCTTTGCTGCTATATTAGTTCTCTCTGGTTTCTTCTTTTCCCTCCCTCCCCACTTCTCCCAAACCTAGACTTGGAAGATGATGTCTAGACTCCTCTGTAAGGCATCTAAGGCTCTAACCACTTGGTCTCACATCCTTTATACACCCTAAATTCCAGCCAAACTCAGCAATTGGCACATTACCCTGGGCATCATGCTGCCTTATACCCACAAACCCTTGAGCATTAAATTCTCTTGGCCTGAAGGTCCTTTGCCTTCCTGTACTACTCAGTTAAAAAAAATTTTTCAATAAACTGATTTTACTTATATATTGAGATACAGTTTACATATAATAAAATGCACAAATCTTAAGAGTACAATTCAATGAGTTTTGACAAATGTATACACCCATGTAACCAATAATGTAATCAAGCTACGGCTTATATCACTCCTCATGCCTGCTCCAGCAAATTTCTCCCCCAAACAGAGGTGACCACTAGTCTAAGTCCCAGAACCATACATTGGTGTTGACTTTTCTTGACTTTTCCACCTATTTTTGAGACGTAGCTCAACTGCCTTCTATTCTCTCATACCATCCCTAATTCCCCCTCCTCCCCCCATTTGCAAGCAGAGTTGGCCAGGCCTCCTCTGAGCCATCCCTGTTGCCCTGTGCTCAGAGAATCAATGTACAGTCTGTTTCCTCTGTGCACTCCTGAAGGGCAGGGACTATTGCCTTGGTCATCTTTTTTTATCTTCAGCCCCTATCACCAGGCTCAGTTCTGCATATGTTCCATAAATGTTGACTGGGTAGATGGCTTCTGTTTCAACACAAATAATAAAAGCTAACATTTATCGAACACTTACTATGTGCCAGGCTCTGTTCCGCGTGCTTTGACTTGAAGTATCTCTTTCAATGCTCACAATTACACTCCTAAGATGAGTAATATATTCTCCCCATTTTACATTTGAGTAAACTCTGTTTACATTGAGTAAACAGAGATTGGTTAAGTAACTTGCCTATGGCCACAAAGCTATTAAGTGGTCGAGTTGGGTTTTGATTTCAGATAGTCCAACTCCAGGACCTGGGTTCCTAAGCAAACACTACGTCAGCTTGCCGTGTGGTGTTTTCTAGAACTCAGAATTGGCTTGCTATGAGAAGAATGAAGCACATCCTTGGGGAATCATGGCACAATGTTCCAGGTCATCCTTCTGTCTTCTGCTTTTGTTTCCTTGTATCCTCTCTTTTTTGCTCACTCCATTCCTCCCTCCCCATTCACATTTTCCACTTCCTGTCTTTGCCCTTAGCTGTGATGTCATCACAGGCTCTGGATTTTTCTGCTGCTTCACTTCCCAGTCCCTTGTGTATACAGTTCCCGAGTATGGCTGTGGAGAGTCCCTTTCTCTGCTTAAGTCCCTCAGTTAGCATGTGGGTTTTTATATCTCTTTTTCAGGAAAACTCAGAATTCAGCTCTGTGTTCCCCTGCCACACTTTCTAGCCCATGCTGTCCCATCTTCCTTTGCTCATGGAAAAGCCTGGTTTCCACCTGGGAGGCAGCCCAGGGGCAGCTCCCAAAGTCTTTGGGATGTGTCAGAACCCAAGACCTTTGTTCCTCTCCATCCTCCTGGGAACCTGAGAGCTGGGGGATGGTGCCTGGCCCTCTGAGGTTTATGCTTTCTTGGTTCTCACATGCTGGCTTGGCCCTTCCCAGGCCCAGATCTTAGTGTTTTGTGGTCTGAAACCCGTGAGCTTATCTGCCTGACTGTAAGGTCCACTTCACCCCACCCCATAACCGGATAGTCTACCTCCCTCCAGGCTCCCAACCTCTCCCTGCCTGCCAGCACCCAACTTCCTCTACCTCTCCCTGTGCTTGCCAGCCCATGCTGTCTCCACTCTGCAAACCCCTGCCCACCCCTGCCATCACCTTGCTGCATTCCCTAAAGTACCAAGTAAGTCATCAGTAATAAATGGGCTCATCTCACCTTAACACTTCCATTTCCGAAGTAAGAGAGTTACCTAAGAAGCCTGAGTTTCTAAATGTCTTCCTTTTTCCCACCATACCTCCTCCTTGCCTTCTTCACCTTTGTCACAAAAGTCATTTTTCTGACAGCATCTCATTTCCATTCACTAAGACTTAGAAACAAGGCTTATTAGAATCTGCATTTTACTCTAATAATTTTCCAAGGCCCTGCGAAGCCAGTCAGAATGAAAGATTAGAGGGGGGAAACGTGAGGCCTGGGATTTGCAAATGACTGAAAGGTGATGTTTATATTTCCTGTCCCCTAGTCCTTTGCAAACTGAGGATGGAGTACTTTTTTATTTTAGAACTGGAAAGTCAGACAGGCACAGCACCCCAGATGGTGCCTCTATCTCTAGAAGGAAATAAGCATCAGAAGAAATCTAACGGGTGCCACCTCTAATCTGGGAGTAGAGGAGGGATTCTGACCATCGCTTCCCACACCATATTCTCTAACCAAGGCAACAGCCAGTGCTGATGTGTAACATCGTGGGCAAGAGGAAAGCATTCTGCTCTTTGGCCTAACTGTTGTGTCAGGAGAAGAACAGGGATATAGAACAGGTGAGGAGAGAACATTGTTTTACTCTCAAATAGTGTGTGTGTGTGTGTGTGTGTGTGTGTGTGTGTGTGTGTGTAGGCGTGGGGAACTGAAAGACCTTCGCAGAGGAAAACCTCTATGAGTGGCCACCCACCCTCATTTCTTGGAAAACTCAACATATCAGACTACCTCTGTTTCCAGAGACATTCGGTGTTCTCTCCTCCGTTCCAAAGCTACCTTTGAGACGTGGGTGCTTACTTGGACAGGTCTCAAATGGCCTCAGGGAGGTCTGGAGCCCAAATCTCGGTGCCTAGTGCAATGTCTAACACAATAGAAGCACTCATTAAATAATGAGTGAATGAATCCCACTCCAAACATGGTGAATATCCTTGGAGATTAACTATCAACCCTGCCTGCCCCATATCCTCCAGATTGCAGGCATTCTCAGCTAAACTTCAGCCAGTCAACTTTCTGGAAATGGGTCCCAGGAGAGCTGAATTATGCAGTGAAACTTACTACTCTGCAGCCCTCTTAGGCTCCCCTCCCCCTGTGGCTTGCAGTCTCCCAGTGCAGAGCAAACTGGAGCAAAATCAGGGAAGGCTCAAGCAGACATCAGTGCCTCCAGAGCCCAGCTAGAGTCGGAAGCAAGACACCAAACACACATGGCACCTATGCTGACTCCACCTATCCCTCTGTAGGCCTCTAGTGTGAAAAGCCCCCTGTTTACCTTGCCTCCTTCCTCTTCCTCTCCTAGGTATTCCAGAGCAGCATGTACTAGGGAGAACCCAGCTCTGTGTCAGATAGTAGGACGATTTCAGCCAGCTTGGGAGGTTGATGTCTGGTCTTCCTCCAGGCCCTGTCTTAGAGAAAAGGAAACTACCAATTTTAGGGCCCTCCATGATCCAACACTGGACTTAGGGCCTTACAAACACCACCTGTACAGAAGGGGAAACAGACATCGGTGCGTAAGTAATCTCCCCATAGTGCCACACCTAGTAAATGGGAGTGCCAGGCTGGAAACCCAGTTCTATCCACAAGGTCCAACCCCAGGGCTATTCAATGCCTTGTCTCCATGTTCCCTAGCCTCTGAGCATCTCTCCCTCTGTACCTTGGCTGCTACTTCAGGCCATTTCTCCTCCTTGTTCTAGTCAGAGATTTCTAGGTGCTTACCTAGGCCACAGATGAGACATAAGGACCCCAGGAACAGCAAGCCCCAACATGTGAATACCACACACACGTGCAGAGATGTCACGTCAGAGGCATGGGAGAGGCTTTGTCATCTCCTGGGAGTTAAGGACCTACTTTCTGTGGGGTCCCTCCTCCTCCTTTGAGTCACCTTCCACGAGTCCCCATGTCAACAGGGAGAGTAGGGGGTGGGGGTGGGGCAGTCTGGTGCAGGGGCACAGAAGAAAAGCCATTTTATAGGAAAGCAGGGGAGACTCAACAAAAGCACCAACACTAGCTGTAATGCGGCGACAAGTTGGAAGGGATCGTGCCTCTCACAATGTGCTCACAACACCTGAGCAGAGGGAGAAACGTGGTGTGATGTGTGAGCAGCTGGGAGGCTGGGCTGGCAGAGTGGCGGCGGGGGAGGAGGGCCGGAGAAAGCAATGGGAACAGGTGGTCCTTTCACAAGCTCCAAAGCCCTCGGCCGCTGACACAGCAGCTGTCCTAGAAACAGGCCCAGGTGGACAGAGGGAAGAGCACAGCAGGGGGTGCATGATGTTTTTGCAGAGATAGAAATGAGCTCTCTCTAATAGGCCCCACACATTTGAGCAGGGGGGCACACGCGGTGAGCTGTGTGACTGAGCCTGGGTGAGTCACGCCTTCTCCACCAGCCATCTAGTTGTAGTGCTGCTCCAAGTGTGACCACAGGGGAACTTTCTGGATCCAAGCCCCCAGGCGTCCCAAACACCCTGGCTGCAGTAAACACAATGACAGTCACTAACAATCAGTGTGCACACTTCCACTGTGCTCTACATTTATTGCTCTTATAGTCCTCGTCTCATTTAATCCTCACATTAACCTCTGAAGAAGGTCCTCTGACCATTGTTTACAGATGGGGAAACTGAAGCATAGAGAGGTTAATGGAGGAAGAGATAGAAGGATGGTGCCATGATTTGGTACTGGGTCATCTGACTGCAATGTCCATGCAGTTAGCTATGCATTCTGCAGACTTCCTCCATCCCCAGCTCCCACAGTTACAAAAAGTTCTTTCCCGCTTTGAGTTCTGAAATGCTCACATTCCCAGCTCCAAGAGGATTCATAAAATGAACGTTTACCTTCTCTTACAGTTCAGTCTAGTCTTCACATCTTGGGAGGGGTTATAGGAAAGGACCTTTAGCTGCCTGGGTGCAGTTTAAAGAGGGTCTAGGTACTGTGGCTCTCAGCAGCCTTTGACCCTTGGGGCCACTCTCTTCATCTTATGGAGGACAAGGCCTTTGGTTCCCTGGAGGTTCACTGAAAATCACTGACATAAGGCAGATTGATTAATAGGATAAAAGTCACACAAATTTATTTAATGTGAGTACACGTGAGCCTTCAGAATGAAGACCCAAAGACACGGGAAATTGTCCATTTTTATGGTTGGGTACAACAAAGTATGGACAGCCATGTAGAAATATGATTGGACAAAAAGGCTATGATCTAGTGCTAATAGACTGAGTGGGGAAACCAAGCAAGGCCTGCCTGTCTGGATTCTTCTTGGCCTCTCTGAGCATGCATTCCTCTGTGAACCCAGAAAATCTGAGACAGCTCTCAGTCCAGAAAGTTTATTTTGCCAAGTTTGAGGGCGAGCCTGTGACACAACCTCAGGAAGTCCTGATGACATGTGCCCAAGGTGGCCGGGGCACAGCTTGGTTTTATACATTTCAGGGAGACATAAGACACCAATCAATAGATGAAGTACATTAGCTCTATCCAGAAAGATGGAGACAACTCAAACCAAGCCTCCCACCTTCCAGGTCACAGGTAGGTGACAGACAGATGGCTGCATTCTTTTGAGTTTCTGATAAGTCTTTCCAAAGGAGACTATCAGAATATGCATCTATCTTTGTTATCTCTGTGAGCAGAGGGATGACTCTGAATAGAATGGGAGGCCCTGAGCAGTTCCCAGCTTGAAGGGGCCCAAGATATTTTCTTTTCACACCTTCCTTCTGGATGTGGGGCAGGACCCTCTCTGGAACAACATAGATCAGATCATTTCTTTGTGGTCAGTTTTTACACAGAAAGATGAAGAGAAAATTAGAGTAATGATTTTAGGTTTCATGGCTGACTTTGGGGAAAGGGGTTCTGGTTTATATGGCTGCCTTGGAGAAGGGGAATTCTAGTTCCTAGTTCCTGTGGCTTGCCTTGTGGGAGAATGAGACTGAGACAGGAGGGCAAGAGAAGGTCAGAGAAAAACTTTTGCCTCTGGGGCAGTACCTATATCTATCTCTCTATCTATCTACATATCCATACTGGTTGAATCGAAGTGGTAGTCATTATAACAATCTTTCAACTATTCTGCATGCCTGAAAATCTGTATAATAAAAAGTTGGGGGAAAAGCTTTAAAGGCTGCCCCGCGACAATATGGATTACCTCTTTCTCTATTTCCCTCACATTGTGCATTTATCAACAACTTTATCACATTTCATTGTAATTATGTGCTAAGAAACTTTCTCCCATAGACTGTGTGAAAGTACAGTAGCTGCACACCGTAGGCGCGCAATAACTGCTTGCATGCCTGAATGTCCTCTCGTATGAGGCTGTCCTTGAGAATTAATAAGCCACTGGAGTGGGAAGACGCCAGAGTTAACCATACACTACCCTTTGATGCTTCATTCTTCATAACACAGAAGCTCATGAGCACAGGAAAGGCGCCGTGGCTGGGAGGAAAGACAATAAATGGCTAGGGACTGAATGACAGCTCAGTTTAAAACTCAGGAGATCCAGCCTCTGATTGGTCCTAGGATTAACTGGCTGTGTGACCATGTCCAAACACTAACCTCTCTGTGCCTCTGTTTTCTCACTTGCAAACAGGGAGTAATAATGTGTCTTGGCCAGTAAGTGGAGAAAAGTGTTTTGAGGCCGGGCGCGGTGGCTCACGCCTGTAAACTTAGCACTTTGGGAGGCCAAGGCGGGCGGACTGCCTGAGCTCCAGAGTTCAACACCAGCCTGGGCAACACGGTGAAACCCTGTCTCTAGTAAAATACAAAAAAAAAAAAAAAAAAAAAAGCCGGGCGTGGTGGCGTGCGCCTGTAATCCCAGCTACCCGGGAGGCTGAGGCAGGAGAATCGCTTGAACCCGGGAGGCGGAAGTTGCAGTGAGCCGAGATCGCGCCACCGCACTCCAGCCTGGGCGACAGAGCGGAGACTCCGTCTCCAAAAAAAAAAAAAAAAAAAGGAAAGTGTTTGAAAAGTGCTTAAGTGCTCTGAAAAGTCTGAGATGCTATGCAAATAGTGCGGCATTATCCTTATTTTTGTTATTAAAATGAGCGAGACTTTGCCCTGACCGGCGACGAATTGACTCACTCAGTTTTGGGGGAGGGGGCGGAGGAGTGGGAGGAGAGGGGCCACGCTTGTCTTCTCCGAGGGAATGGGAATTTCCACCCAGCTGGAAGTAATAAGCGCCCGAGCCTGGGGCCTCACTGTCTCCACCCCCGCTTTCCCTTTCCTCTGACCAAGTGACAACTGCTCGGAAACAGACAGGACAAAGAATCTTAAAATAGAGCAGCAAATATCCACGGCTCGCCGCCCCGGGCTCTGTGGCGCCATCAGCAGCTTGCGCAGGACACACACGTCGGCTCACTAGCCGCAGCCCTCGGCCCCGGAAGAGCCGCGGCTGCGGAGCAGCGAACGCGTGCCTGCCGGGGAAAAACAGTCACCAGGAATGCGGCGTTTTGGTCGGCTGCCCATCGCCAGCCCTGTCCGCGCGAGATGCTTTGCTCCGAAGCTCTTGTGAGCTCCGCGGCCTGCGGCTCCGGAAGGCGAAGCTCTTCCAGGAAGCAGCGGCGGCCCCACGGGCCCTCTCAGGCTGCGGAGAAAGGGCGGGAGGCCGCGGGGCTCACCAGGACTCAGTGGTTTCAGAGAAACTCGACTTCCCAGGCTCGGAGGGCCAGTTTGGGATTCTTATAGAACAAAACGTGGGCGGCATAAAGTGCTCCGAAGTGGAGATCACCTTGAAGACTGGGCCCTTGGCTCTGTGACCCAGCAGACCCGAAATTCCAATCTGGCAAACTTTCAGCCTGACCTTCGGGAAAGGATCGCTCCCAGAGTGTGGGGTGGAGGTGATGGGACAAAGATCTTAAAATCCTGAAAAACAATCGTTATTCTCAACTGAATTTCTGCTAAGTGCATTCATTCATAAACACTACGTGCCTGGCGCTCTTCACGTGTATTAACTGGTTTAATTCCCACAACCGTAAGTAGGGGCTGTTAATCTCACAGTGGCAGAGCCACCATTCAAAGCCAGGCAGTCTGGCTCCAGCCTCTGTGGGCTTAACTACTACCCGCCGCCAAGCAGCTCCTAGGAGCCTCGCAGGGCGAGGCATGGTGAGGACAGCAGACGAGGTCCCTCAAGTAGCTTGCATTCTGGAAGCGAAGAAAGGTCATGAACAAATTTCAAATTGGTAAAATAATTGTCAGTGGAGATGCATGCCATAAAGGAAGTGAGTAAAAGGAAGAACTACTTTCAGTAAGATGGTTTGGGATGGAGTTTCTGTTCATAAGGGCAGAAATGGACTCTCTCTGACTTAAAGAGAAAAAACTTTGTTAAGAGTTTGGGGTAACCCACAGAATTATCAGGATGTCTCAGAATACAGACAAGAACAAAGGGAGGCTCGGCAGCCAAAAGTCCCTCCGCTAAACCACTTTGATGAGGACCAAACGGGTGATACTGCTGAAAGCTAGACACCACATCCTACTCCACAACCAACGCTGGAACTCCCCAGACACCCCGCTGGCTCTGCCGCCCCTAAACCGGATGCGGCAGCCACCGCTGACCCCACAGCGGATTCTCCACCACCCCATTTCTTTGCATTGCATCACCACCTCCTGAGTGTGCCTAATCGGCACCCCGCTGCTTCTGATGCAAAATTCCAAGCTGTACTGGGCAAATGCGCAGCCTCTGGCACCACTCCCAGTGCTGCTGAGCATGCAGACCTGAGCACAGCGGAGGGGGAGGGCTTGATGGGGAGGGGGACTTACAATTCATCCACTCTATTGAAGGCCCCTCAAACACACACGACCCAGTTTGGCTGGTGCAGCCTTTTCTCTCCCATCCTGATAGCATTTCAGCCTCTCTTCCAATAAAAAATAGTAGCTACTAATTTTGAGTGCCTGTTTATATGCAAATCTACCACAGAAATAAGCCTTCATTTCTGAGGCTACCCCTTGCAAGGTAGTTAATTACTCCCCATTTTCAAATGCATAATCTAAAGGCTTAGAGAGGTTAGGAATCTTGTCCAGGTTCTCCGGTGTAAGAAGGGGTGGATCCCAAATTTGAACTCAGGTTTGTAATGCTCTGGGGAACACACACTGCCTCCTAAGGGGAAAGGCAAAAAAATTATCAGCACAGAAGTGATCCCTGCTCCAAAATCCCAGCCATGACACATGGGGAGAGGGGACACTCCAACTGAATTTATGACCACGGGCTCTACAGCCCCTGACCCTGCCCACCACCTACAGACCCTCCTGACACCCTGACCACTGCAGCCGTCCCAACCTCCCAGGTAGATGAGCTCTGTGAGGCCACTTGGTTCCTCCTGTGTCAAGGCAGACTCCTCCACCCCGCTGACCTTTAGCCCTCATAGCTTCCATAAAGGTCCTCTGAGGTTCTACACCTATGGGTTTATACTGCTACAGGTAGAGCTCATTTTACACAAACACATATGTGAGTTGAATGTTTGTGAATTGATTCTATACTGATTGGATTACATCATCATTTCAAAAACCATTGTTAATCTCCACCTGCTCTTCAGCTCTCATTGACAATCAGGCACTTTAGCTTAAAGTTTTATTGCCCCCACTTCCTTACTTTTCTTAGCAAGCAGCAATCTATAAATCAATATTTAAATATACCAAGGAAGTTCACCATTAATGGATTCCCAGGTGAATCATCTTATAAAGTGAAAAAATTACTGCTTGATAAGAAAGATCATCCCCAAGACATTTGTATTGTGAATATGATTTTTTTCTTGGCTTTTATTAATTAGGTTGCATGCATATACTTAGTGGTGTAGTAATAAATCAATCCTTTAAAAGGGGTAATCTGGTCAAAAAGAATGAGGAAAAAGAGGAGAGAGGCAGTAAAAACAAATATGGATTTCTGGACCTTTCTATTACTGGTTAAATGTGGGCTACCCCAGCCAACCTTTCAGGACTAGGTTTCTCTCATTGCAATATGGAGCAGAGTCTTTTTTTTGAGACAGAGTCTTGCTCTGTCACCCAGGTTGGAGTGCAGTGGCGCAATCTCGGCTCACTGCAAGCTCCGCCTCCCGGGTTCACGCCATTCTCCTGCCTCAGCCTCTCCGAGTAGCTGGGACTACAGGCACCCGCCACCACGCCCGGCTAATTTTTTGTATTTTTAGTAGAGACGGGGTTTCACCGTGGTCTCGATCTCCTGACCTCGTGATCCGCCCACCTCGGCCTCCCAAAGTGCTGGGATTACAAGCGTGAGCCACCGCGCCCGGCCGGAGCAGAGTCTTTAGTATACATCATGAGGCTGCCATGAGATTTTAATGAGGCACTGTTTAAGCCCCTTTGAGATAAGCATAAAGTATTATTGAACTGCAATCTGTGTGCACCTATGAAGAGAGAAACATATCACCTCTGGGTGTGGTGGAGAGGTTGCTGCCCCCTCTTGCTATGTGCCCTCCCCTGGGTCAGGTTTCTATTTTTCCCCAAAGTGCCAGTGCCTGAGTCATTTCTAGCAAGTAGTGGGGGGTGGCATTACATCATTCACACTTTTCCCCAAGACCTGAGAAAACACGACAGGCAAACTGGCAATAAGGTTTAGGATTGTCTCCGGCAGCTGCTGGAAATCTACACAGAAGTGTTTCCCCTGGCAGCAGACAGCTGCTGTGTTAGGTGTGAATCAAACATGCAAACCTCTGGAGATTTTTCTTTCCCTTCTCTGAAACACAACTTAGCAGAATTGCTGAAAATATGGTGACACACTGTCTCAGCGCTGGGGCTTTCAGGGAGATGGAGGAGGGGAGCGAGGGCTGCTGCTCACCAGCGCTCAGGAGAGAGTCCAGTCCCTTTCAGCATCTTCCTGTGTGCCTCAGTGCTCTGAATTCATCTCTCTTTTTCACCCTGCCTTTCTGGAACTGTCAGACTCCTGCCCTAGATTCCTGTTTAGGACTGTGGTTGCATCTCCAGAGGCAGTGGGGCCCTGCCTAGAGACCCCTGGGCAGGGATTGGGAAGAAAGTGAGCTTGATTCCCCCATCTTTCCCGTGATGGCTAGAGTTAAGAACCCAGTTCATGTGTGCGTGCCTATGTATATCACATGTGTGATTCCTAAACTAAAAGATTGAAATTGTCTCCAGAAATGTCAACAGTTTCAGCTGCATTTATTTAGCTTTCCCATTGTAGAGTTGGTGATTCCCAGATGATATATGACTACAGAGATGCAGGTAGAAGCATTCTTCAGCCACCTCCAATGAGAGATACAACATAGACTCAGAATGCAGAGGCTGAGGGCAGCCAGGGAGCCTAAGAAGCCTATTCAGAACTCCTGCATTTGGAGCCTAGGAATTTATTTAATGTCATTGTTATTTTATACACTTGGCATTTGTTTATATGCAAATAGTGCATACCAGTTATGAATCTCAGCCCACAAACTATTTTTTCTATTTCCTATAGCTTAACTTTATTTCTCAGAGTTTTCCTTATGCAGACTGTTAGGCAACAAAACAAACAAACAAGAAATCAGACCTTCCCAAAGTACCTCTCCATGAGTGGTACCAAGATTATGAGGCTTTATACAATGCCAAGGTACCAAATAGTGGGTGTGAGTGATCCTCTGGTGTTACGTCTTATGTCCACTCAGGTTTCTGCTGAGATAGCCAATCCCTATCTACATGTTGCTTGAGTCTGATGGCTCTCTGCTGCTCCGTTATTTCTCTTCGTCTGTATGAACCTCTTGCAGTGCTGTTTATGGACCCCTTGCCCTCTCAGCCATTCCTCTCTAGCTTCTCGCTGAGTCCCCAGGGATGCCCTGGAAAACAGACCCAGGCCACTTCTGCTTTAATAATCCAGAAGCTATTTATTCCTTCATGTCCCAGTCCCAGCAGAATCTCTTTCCAATGGAGAGAGCAAACCACTCCAGAGAAGAGACCAGATGCTGACCTTTGGGCTTCCCCATGGAAAAAACCAGTGAGTTGCTGTAAAAGTCCTGCTCATACACACAGAGCTCTCAGTCACACTCTTATTGCCTTGGTTTTAAATATGAGTGAACAATCAAGGATCACCAGACCTTAGAGCAAAGCCCTCAACTTGAAAGAAAGAGACTAAACAATAAAAGGGAACCCAAGAGAAGCAGAAACAATTCAGGAAACAGAATAGAAGGGAAAAAACAAAACCCATCATTCATAGCTTCAGGGAAATAAGAGAAAATATTGCATCTATAAAACAAGAACAGAATTTTGTTTTCTAAGAAACAGAGAAAAATTATAACCTCTTGGGAATTAAAAATATGATACCAAAAAAATCAACAGAAGTGTTCAAAAACAATGTTGGGGAAATCTTTCAGAAAGTCAGAAAAAAAAGGGACATTGGAAATAATAAATTAGAAAATTAAAGGATAAAGGTGGGCGCAGTGGCTCATGCCTGTAATCCCAGCATTTTGGGAGGCCGAAGTGGGTGGATCACTTGAGGTCCGGAGTTCGAGACCAGCCTGACCAACATGGAGAAACCCCGTCTCTACTAAAAAGTATAAAATTAGCTGGGCACAGTGGCTCATGCCTCTAATCCCAGCTACTCAGAAGGCTGAGGCAGGAGTATCACTTGAACCTGGGAGGTGGAGGTTGCAGTGAGCCGAGATCGCACCATTGCACTCCAGCCTGGGCAACAAGAGTGAAACTCCGTCTCAAAAAACAAAAAAAAAGAAAGAAAGAAAATTAAAGGATAAAGCCAAGACATTTCATTTATAACTAATAGGAATGCAAGAAAAAAACAGTGGCGAGGAAATTATCAAAGAAATGCTATAAGCAAACAATCCCCAAAGTGTGAGTGTCCACACTGACCAGGCTACCAAGCGCACAGCTCATATAGAATATAAAAACTCAGACATCATTATAAATTCAGAACCCTAGGATACAAAGGAGGTCTTAAGAACTTAGAGACCGGGGGATTGAGGGGGATTGGGGAACAGACCACAAACAATACACAGGAATTGAAATAACATCAGTCTTCTTAACAGTAACATTG
The DNA here is from genome assembly GCF_028878055.3 of Symphalangus syndactylus. Taxonomy (NCBI): domain Eukaryota; kingdom Metazoa; phylum Chordata; class Mammalia; order Primates; family Hylobatidae; genus Symphalangus; species Symphalangus syndactylus. Next base: position 40,108,822 of record NC_072434.2, on the reverse strand, counting down.
AACACTTCCAAGGTTCTAAGTGAAAATAATAATAATTATTATATTTTTAATAATATAATATATAATAATATAATAACAATTATATTATATTTTAATAATATAATATAATTATTATATTATTTATAATATAATTATTATATTATTAAGAATTTTATATTTTAAATAATATAATATTATTATATTTTAAATAATATATTATTACATTTTGAATAATATAATAATTATATTTTGAATAATATAATAATTATTATATTTTGAATAATATAATAATTATTATATTTTGAATAATATAATAATTATTATATTTTGAATAATATAATAATTATTATATTTTGAATAATATAATAATTATTATTATATTTTGAATAATATAATAATATAATTATTATATTTTAAATAATATAATATAATTATTATATTTTAAATAATATAATAATTATCATTATATTTTAAATAATATAATAATTATCATTATATTTTAAATAATATAATAATTATCATTATATTTTAAATAATATAATAATTATTATATTTTAAATAATATAATAATTATCATTATATTTTAAATAATATAATAATTATCATTATATTTTAAATAATATAATAATTATCATTATATTTGAAATAATATAATAATTATCATTATATTTGAAATAATATAATAATTATCATTATATTTGAAATAATATAATAATAATTATCATTATATTTGAAATAATATAATAATAGTTATATTTTAAATAATACTCATTATTATATTTTTAATAATATAATGAGTATTATATTTTTAATAATATAATAATTATTATATATTATAATATAAAATAATAATTATTATATTTTATTATTATAATAATAATATTATTAAAAATATAATAATTATTATTATATTTTTAATAATATAATAATTATTATTATATTTTTAATAATATAATAATAATTATATTTTTAATAATATAATAATTATTATATATATATATTTTTTTTGAGACAGAGTCTTGCTCTGTCACCCAGGCTGGAGTGCAGTGGCTCAATCTCGGCTCACTGCAAGCTCCGCCTCCCGGGTTCACGCCATTCTCCTGCCTCAGCCTCTCCGAGTAGCTGGGACTACAGGCGCCCGCCACCACGCCCGGCTAATTTTTTTTTTGTATTTTTAGTAGAGACGGGGTTTCACCGTGGTCTGGATCTCCTGACCTCGTGATCCACCCGCCTCAGCCTCCCAAAGTGCTGGGATTACAGGCGTGAGCCACCGCGCCCGGCTTAATAATTATTATTTTTTTAATAATATAATAATTATTATTATGTTTTAAATAATATAATAATTATTATTATGTTTTAATAATATAATAATTATTATTATGTTTTAATAATAATAATTATTATGTTTTAATAATATAATAATAATTATTATTATATTTTAATAATATAATAATAATTATTATTATATTTTAATAATATAATAATAATTATTATTATATTTTAATATATAATAATAATTATTATTATGTTTTAATAATATAATAATAATTATTATTATGTAATAATAATAGAATAATAATTATTATTATATTTTAATATTATTATTATTATTATATTTTAATAATATAATAATAATTATTATTATATTTTAATAATATAATAATTATTATTATTATGTTTTAATAATATAATTATTATATTATTATATTTTAATAATATAATAATTATTATTATATTTTAATAATATAATTATTATATTATTATATTTTAATAATATAATAATTATTATTATATTTTAATAATATAATTATTATTATTATATTTTAATAATTATTATTATTATATTTTAATAATATAATAATAATTTTTTTTTTTAGACAGAGTCTTGCTCTGTCGCCCGAGCTGGAGTGCAGTGGCACGATCTCAGCTCACTGCAACCTTTGCCTATCAGGTTCAAGTGTTTCTCCTGCCTCAGCCTCTTGAGTAGCTGGGATTACAGGTGAATGCCACCACGTCTGGTGAAAATTATTTTCAACCTGGAATTCTATGTCAAATTCTATGTCTCTGCTCACTCTGCTTGGCTATCTCCCCCCGAGTTCACCTTTGCCTCAGTGGCAAAGGAGATAGCCAAGCAGAGTGAGCAGAGAATGAAGATTTTCAGTCAGAAAACTCTCAAAAAAATTATCTCCCATGTACCCGTAGAAAGCTACACTAGAAAATATATAAGTCCATAAAACAAGAAAGGATGAAGTGGAAGACAGAACTCAAGAGATAAAAGGAAGGTGGAAGGAGTTCTCAGGAAGTAGGCAAAGGAAGGGTAGGACAACAGCAGGCTATGAGAGCAGCCAACCCTGAATAAGACATCAAAGAGCCCAGGAAAGATGTCTCAGAGGCAAAAAAAAAAAAAAAATCTGATAGACTTGACAATGTGGAAATGTTATTGAGCCATGTTTCACAGAGCTGTAGGAGCACATGGGAGGGCTTAGTCGGGTGCTGATAGAAAACTAAACAAATAAAAATTAGAGGTAATTACTAACTCCAGGAAAAAAGAAAAACAATATGCAAGAATGTACAGGTAATTAAGATATATTACTTGGCTTAATAGTAAACAATATTTATACAATCACAATAACAAAAGCTTTGTTAACCAGAAATTGGAGGACTAGGGAGCTAGCAGAAAAGAGGAAAATATATGTGATTTTAATATCTTCATTACCATAATAGGAAATCTATAACTAATGTCTGAAATTAATGACTCAAGAGACAGCCACGTACTCTGTGAGTTAGAAATATAGGGGAAGTACCAGATGAATACCTTAAAGTTGAAAGTGGTTTTCACTGGGGAAAGGGAGGTGGGGCAGAGGAGAGGTGAATAAGAGATAGTTAATTTTATTATTTTTTTCTACATATACAACTTAAAACCACTTGCCCAGCAATACTTTTATTTCAAATAAAACTATATTAAATAAATTTTAAAAACAAACACTACTGGTCATGTATGTAATACAGACACATAAACAAATCAGTGAAGGAAAAAGTTCCAGGTGCTACCTGTGCACAGGTAAGGTATGGGCATGAAAGAGAGAGTAGCCAATTCCATCTTGGAAGGGCCAAGTACCTCCTGACTCCTACTTTCCCTTCTTATGCAGAAACACCTCTGCCTATGTGCATCTACAGATTTGGCTCTCTTGAGAAAACCTGAGGATCAAGGTAGAAACTCACCAAACACGGATGGAGAGGCGGTGAAGTCTACTGGCCAGGAACTAACAGCAGAGTGCCAGACCACCTGGGTTTGAATCCTGGCTCTGCCACCGACTAACTGTGTGATTTTGGACAAGTTATATACCCTCCGTGCCCTCCTCACATGTTCCTACCTCATAAGGTTATTTCAAGGATTAGATGAGTTAATGTGTCAAGGGCCCAGAACAATTCTTTGTACATGTAAACATCATGTTCTCTCAGCAGACATGAGATGAACCTGCTGAGTGCAGGCACTGGATAAGCACTGGAGGGCACAAACAACCCTAAGCATGCCCCTGTCCTCCAGGAGATTAAGGAGGGGTGGGGAGTGGTGCAGAAGATACAACTGTAAATAGCATATTATCAGCAATATCATCTAGGTGGCTAGATGTAGAATGAGGCGGACCAGTTTCTTAGAGAGGTGGCTGTTAAAATTTGCTCCATGAGAGGGTCTGGGAGACACCTTTTGGATTTTGGCCCCAGTACCCCTCTGTAGAAAGTTTCCCTTCCCCTCTTGCATCCAGGTGGTTGCAGCAGAAATGCTGTGCTCTAATAATGTGATCTTGCCTCCTTGACCAGAGTGAGTATGTTTAAATTAACCTGGGCCAATCCATCTCTTACCTGGGAATTTTGGACCCCAGGCTGAAGGATACATTGGATTCCCTCTCAGTGTCTTTTTTTTTTTTTTTTTTTTTTTTGAGACAGAGTCTGGCTCTTGTCCCCCAGACTGGAGTGCAATGGTGCGATCTCGGCTCACTGCAACCTCCACCTCCCGGATTCAAGTGATTCTCCTGCCTCAGCCTCCCAAGTAGCTGGGACTACAGGCACCCGCCACCACGCCCAGCTAATTTTTTTGTGTTTTTAGTAGAGACGGGGTTTCATCATGTTGGCCAGGCTGGTCTCGAACTCCTAACCTCGTGATCTGCCCTGCCTTGGCCTCCCAAAGTGCTGGTATTACAGGCATGAGCCACCGTGCCCGGCTGTGTCTTTGTGTTAAGACTGATGATGTAAATGTGGGAACTATTGACCATTTTTTGCCATGTGAACTGGTAAACAGAGAACAGTCTGCAAGAAAAGAGAAAGGTAGTGCACAGAGAGAAACTGAAAAGAGGAGGAAAGTTAGGACCTCTGCATTCCTTAGGGTTCTGCTCACTGTTTTTGCTCACAGATTCCATGGGGTGTTCCAGTATTCTCACCAAAACTCCCTTTTATTCATGCTGGTTTGAGTTGAATTTCTGTTGCAAACCAAAATTCTCTAATAATAGAAGGGGACTCCCCCACTTCTCCCTCCTGTATAGGCAGCAGAAAAAGAAATCTGATTATATTCCCTGGTCTGGCAAGATGTTTGATAAGTCTAAACCTGGAAAAAACCCCAAAGAGTCCCTAGGGTTGCATCAAAATATAACCTGGCTCTGGGCCCAGGACAGAGCAGCTCTGGCTTCCTAGCGAAGGGTTAGGACTGTGGGAAGGGATGAAAGGAAGGACCGGAAAGGCTGAGGTTCTGGACTGGAGGGGGAGGTGAGAGCATCTGCAGCTGAGGCGCATTCAAGCTTGAAGTGCAGGGGCTGCGGTGGGAGGTCAGGAGAGTGGTATGGGGAGAGGACCAATAGCCATGGCAACAGGAGGGTCTTCCTTTGCCACTGAGGCAAAGGTGAACTCGAGGGGAGATAGCCAAGCAAGGTATAGGGAGAGGCCAAGTGGTGGTCTTTGCCATCCATTGATTGTGTCCTTTCCTGCCCATTGTATGCTGGGCAGCAACATTTTAGGCATAGGAATGAAAGATTCGATTTTCAGGGACCCAGCTATAGAGGTGAGTCATGGAGCTATGGGGTATTTCCATTGTGCTCCCTTAGGTACAGGTGGCTGAGGAGTCCTTGGTCAGCAGGTGAAAGCATCGTTCAAAGCTACAATTGGGGCAAATACCAGTGATTACAGCTGATTGAGGAACCTAAGAAGACTTCATGGAGGACGTGGACCTTGAAGGATGGATAGGATTTAGACATTTAAAGGCCAAGCTTTACAGGATACTGTGGCTAGATATTATTCCTTTTTGTAGCTCTACCTCTCACAGTTCTAACACAGCAGATGCTCAAAAATGTTTGCTTAACTGAATTGGATTCCAGGTATAGGAAACAGTATAAGTAAAGTCAAGGGATGAGAAAGGGATGGGGTGTATGTGTTGAGGCCTCAAGGAGAAATCCTGTTTGTTGGTTATAGCAGGCACAAAAGGAGTCAGTCAACAGAAGATATGCTGAAAAAGAAAGCTGAGGCCAGAGCTGAAACTTGGAGATGGCTGATGAGTCCTCCAGCTCCCTGAGGACAGGGAGAGGTCAGGACATTTATCCTGGCCTGCCTAGGGATGAGCTCAGGGCCTATTGCAGGATAGGTGCACAAAAACTATTTAAATGAATGAAAGAATATAAAAAGTTACCCATTAGCAAAAAGTTCACCACTGTGTTCCTTCAAATCCAATGTCCCCTGGTCCATTTAATTTAAGATTCGGTGCACATAAATTAGCTTGCACAAAATTTTTAGAATGAAAACCATGGATGTAATAAACACTTTGGCACATGAATCTGGGTCTGAATCCCACTTAGCCTTTCAGGGCAACACTTCTTTTTGATTCTGTGTTTTCATGAGAAGGGGTTGCCCTAAAGTTATAATTGTGGCCTGTCTCCCCAACTTTCCCCCTAAATCTAGTAAGCCCTACCCATAGAAATAGCAACTCATTGCTTGGTGAATTTAGAAAAAGGAACCAGACACACCCACTTCTCTTCAGGAGTGGCCTGTCCCCAGGAGACCAGCAATTCCTACTCTATGGAAAGTTTAGTGGAGCCTGAGAGGAAGTCTGCAATTTGAGAATTAAGTTCAATTCAGGAGAATCTATTGGCAGACCTATCTGGCAGCATGTGGCTCTTAGCCAAGCCCTCAAAACCAGCTTTTTCTGTAATAAAGCTGACGTTTCATCATCAGGTGTCTGACTCCTGTGTCAAAGGGTTCTGAACTCAGGAAGTGAGTGAAAAGCAGAGGTGTTAGTTATTGGCTCCCTCAAACCCCAGCTATTACTGGCTTGAGAATTTCCTTACCAGGAAAATGGAAATGATGATAATATCCGTCATGCAGAGTTTAGTGAAGATCGAAAAAGATAATATATTTGATGTTCAGTAAATGTTTGTTCTCTTTATTTCCCTGTTTGAAACCCTCTCTTTTAAGCATTTTGCCCATGAAGGCAGGGGGATATTGTACCCCTCTGCATATATCCCCTCTGTATGTCTAGCATGTACTTGGATGTTCTCTAAATGTTAAAAAGGTGGAAATGATTATTGCAGGAAGGCCCAGCAAGTGAGTCATTTATGCCCATATTTTTTAAAATAGCTTCAGTGAGGATAATCAACATACAGTAAACATAGTTGAAGTGGACAACTTGACAAGTTTTGACATAGGCAAACATCTAGTGAAATCATCACAGTCAGAAGAGTGGGCACATCCACTATCCCGAAAGTCTCTCATGCCTCTGTGTAATCCCTGCTGCCCTCCTCCCCACCCTCCTAGCCCCAGGCAACCACTGATCTGCTTTCTGTCACTATGGATTAGTTTGCACTTTTTAGAGTTGTATATAAATGGAATCATATAGTATATTCTCTCTCTTTTTTTTTTTTGTCTGTCTGCCCATATTTTTGAAGAGCAATAAGCACTCATCACTGAATGCTGAAATACTGATCTTGAAGCCCAGAGTCCAGGACTGTGGTTCTGGTTAGACAGCAACATGTTGTTTGACCTTGGACAGGTCATATAACCTTTGTGTGCCTCAGTTCCCCTTCTCTGCACTATGGTAGGGAATAATTGTGTCTGCCCTACCCCCCAGATTTATTTAAGGTGGAAATACTGCATAAGGTATTATACTAAAAAATGGATAATGCACAAGCCATAAAATATTTATGTGTCAGTAGCTAGATGATATTTGGCAATATTAATGTGTGTGCGCCTGTCTGTGTCTGTGTGTTTTTTCTACCTAAAATTTCCTATTTCCCTTCACTCAAGCAAATAGCTGACTCTGCACCTTATTTTGTCAGGCAAGTATTGTACAGAGTAGAAAAACAAAAGTAGCGTGCACATCTTGCTGGCTTTGGATTTCCCAGACCTAAAGCCTTTAGAAGGGTTCAGGTTTACAGAAAAGGAAAAGGAGAAGGAATTTGTGGGTTTATACAGATGGTATCTTAGGGAAGTGGAGGGAAGGGTAAAGTGAACACTTCTCAGCAGGTTCTGAAACAGTCCTGCTTCCATCAGCTGCCCACCTTCCTGCTGATTTCTCTAGTACCTGAGCCTTTCAGGGTGTCTTGAGGCGAAGAACTTGCCCCTTGTCAGTTAACCCCCACCCCACCCTTCCCTGCTCACCCTCTGGGCTCAGGTTTGGCTTCCATCGTCTCTGGTGAGTCATTTGTCATTCCTCCCTCTGCTGTCTGTCTTCATGTGGGTTACAGATGTTATTCTAGTTTCACTGGGCTAAAGTTTATTTTGCCGTTTCTTATTCTAATTGTTTGCCCATTGTTTTTAAGAAAGAAGGGCACAGAAAGGACTCAACTCTGCCTTCTTGAAATAGGAAACTAGTGATTTATTTGCTTAATTATGCTTTAAAATTAGGCTTTATTTTTTAGAGCAGTTTTAGGTTCACAGCAAAATTGAGGAGAAGGTACAGAGATTCCCATAGATTCCTAGCCTCTATGCATGCACAGCATCCCTCGTTATCAGTATCCCCCAGCAGAGGGGTACATTTGTTACAACGGAGGAAGCTGCATTGGCACATCGTTATCACCCAGAGTCCACAGTTTATGTTAGAGTTCACTCTTGGTGCCCTGCATTCTACAAGTTTGGACAATATATAATGACATGCATCCACATCACAGTATCACACAGAGTCATCTCTCTGCCCTAAAAATCCTCTGTGCTCTGCCTATTCTGCCTTCCAAAGCCTCTGGCAATCACTGATCTTTTTACCATCTACAGTTTTATTTTCCTGAATGTCATTGCCTAACATTTCATATTGAGATGTAATTTACAGAAAGCAAAATGCTGGGATCTTAACAGTTTTAATTCAAGAAGTTCTGACAAATGCATTCATTCATGTAACCCACCTCAATATTGATACATGGAACATTCCCATCACCCCAGATAGTTCCCTTGTACCCTCTTCCAATTTCCCACTGCCACTCTGTCCCCAACCAGGCATCTACTTTCCTGATTTTTTTAAAACATAGATTAGTTTGCCTGTTCTAGACTTTGATACAGAATGTAGTCTTTCTGCATCTGGCTGCTTGCACGCTGCATGTTTTTGAGATTCATCTGAGTTGGTGCATTTATCAGTAGTGTGCCTTTTTCCATTGCTGAGTAGAATTCCACAGTATGACTACACCACAATTTCTTATTCATTGTCTTGCTTGTTTGGGTTGTTTCAAGTTTTTGCCTATTGTGAATAAAGCTGTGATGAATATTTGCAGATATGTCTTTTTGTAGACATACGTTTTTAGACCTGTGAGTGGAGTAGCTGGGCCATATGGAAGGTATATACTTAGCTTTATAAGAAACTATCAAGCTGCCTTCTAAAGTGCTTTGTACCATTTTACATTTACACCAGCACTATATAAGAATTGCAGTCATGCTACAGCCTTACCAACCCCTTTTTGTTATCTGGATTTTCATTTTACACATTCTAGTGGATACATAGTGGAACTTCACTGTGGGTTTTGGCATTATTTTTCCTAATGGTCCCTAGTCCCTGGAAGACCCTCTTACAGCTCTGAGCAGGAGCCTCTTAGTACTCTTTTTGGTTGTCATTTATATTTCACATGTGCAGCTCTTTATGGGCAGGAGAGAGCCATTATGGTAATACACTAATAGTAATGTGCGTTTCATGTTTACAGAGGGCAGTAACTGCAGCTCACTGGGAGATTGCTCCCTAGCAAAGAGAAATATTAATATGTCATTTGCGAACTTAGAAAAGAGGCCTCCAGGGCAGTAAGTGAAGAATTACATAACCATTGACATCTATGGAAATCTAGCTGTCTCCTCATGGCTTTAGTACTGTAGATAAAAATAATTTGGAGGCAGAGAAGGGATATGAAAAACTCTATAACTAAAATAGGAAAATGTACTTGGAGATCCATGGAACAGAGAAGGGCACAGGCTGTTTCCAATTCTGGCACCACTGTTTACAAAGCAAACTGTTGGCAAATTATCTGATTTGCATTCTCCTAACAAGTGATGGTGTTCACCAGGTTTTGATTTGGTTTATTGGCATTCATGTATATTATTTTGTGAAGTGTCTGTTTAAGTCTTTTGATTAATTTGAAAATTGTATTTTGTTTGTTTTATATTGAGTTGTAGGAATTCTTTACATATTCTTGACATACGTCTATTGTCAGATATATGTATTGCAAATATCTTCTCCCAATCTCGCTTCCCTATTTATTTGAACAGTATTATGTGATAAGTGGAATTTTTCACTTTTGATGTAGTGTAATTTATCAGTTTTTGTTTGTTTGTTTTTGTTTTTGATGGAGTTCGCTCTGTCACCCAGGTTGGAGTACAGTGGCGCGATCTTGGCTCATTGCAACCTCTGCCTCCCGGGTTCAAGCAATTCTCCTGCCTCAGCCTCCTGAGTAGCTGGGATTACAGGAGCTCACCACCACACCCGGCTAGTTTTTGTATTTTTAATAGAGACAGGGTTTCACCATGTTGGCCAGGCTAGTCTTGAACTCCTGACCTCAGGTGATCCACCTGCCTCAGCCTCCCAAAGTGCTGGGATTACAGGCGTGAGCCACTGCACCCAACCAATTTATCAGTTTTTTTCCTTTCATGCTTAGAGTTTTTTATGTCCTAAGAAATTTTTGCCTCTCCTCAAGCCATTACAATATTCTCCTGTTTTCTTCTAGAAGCCTTATGGAAATTGTGGCTGCTTGAACTGGCCTCTGAGAAACCCTTGAAGGGCCTCTGGGGGCAATGGTGAAGTCCAGCCAACAGCACCCTGGCCTCCCTCCTCCTCCCCTACCTTCTCTGCCTCTCCTTTCTTCTACCTCCACCTTAATCAAAGCAGCTCCCTTTTCATTTTAGGTACTGGAGTTTTAACTAAAGTTTTCTTTAACAAAAGGATTTCCACATTTTTAAAAATCTCTCCACTCAGCTGTAAATTCCTTGAAGATAGGAATCATGTATATTTTATTCTCCTTTATATCTTTAGCTATATACAGTGCCTGCGCACATTGTGAACACTCAATAGAAACTTTTAATTGAAATAAATCAACCCAAATGTGGACTGGAAAAATGGGCTCTGTTCAATTTAGCCAAATCTTACATAAGATATATTCCTGAGTGTCCAATCTGGGTCGGGCTCCGGTGAATGGAAAAAGGCTCCCATTGGGAGTGAGATCAGAGGCCTTCTCCTGCAGCTGGCTCCATAGGAAGCAGTAATAAAAGCATCGCCTTGCTCTTATGTAACCTTTTACTATTTATAAAACACTTTCATATACCTTAACTCAAAAAAGAGCTCCCAAATATCTTCCCTACTCACAAAGACACAAAAACAAGCAAATATCCCAGAGTTTCAAATATATGGGAGGGTAGGGGAGAGAAGGCAAGCTGCATTTTCAACTAAGACAAAACTCAGCTCCTCTTGCATGGTGAGCAGGGCACCCAAAGGGCCTTGTGATTAAACTCTTCCTTCTCTCCAAATTCTGACTGATGCTCAAAATCTCACCAACTGTTATCCCCAGCTTGGTGTAACTGAGGCTTTTGTCTCAGCTAAATGCAAATGTGGCTGTTGTGATGGGCACACATTAGTCACCCCCCATTTACCACATAGTGTGGCAGGATTGGCTCTGTGGAAAGGTCAGTAATGAATGGGAGGGATATTTCTAACTGAGCTGGGGACCTCCAGAGCCACCTTCCCCCCTGAAGTCTCATAACTGTGCCCTGGTCAAAATCCGCAGACACCACCCCCGCCTCTGAGTTAGACAGGCAGGGGTGACCTAAGATACAGGATGCCCTCACTTCCTGTCTGTGGCAGTGGGCAACGCCCACCACCATCAGTCACCTCCACCCCTACTCCTGGTGTCTGCACCCACATTTTCACTGTTTATCTCTGGGTAACCCCATCTGACCTAAGAAACTGTGGCAAGTCTTTTTCTTACCTAGAAAATGAATATTTGGAGATATTCAATGGTTAGATACTGTGAAGATTTTCTTTTTTTAAGTATATAAAAAGCTAAGCACCCTGGCCAGCACATAATGGGTGTTCAGTATATCTCTGTTTTGAAAATAAATGGCAGAATTCACTCCAGGCTTCCTGTCTGTCTCACAGACTGAATCATGCTGCTGGACTTGGGCTAAGTCACGTTTTTGGTAAAAAGAGGTAACTTTCTCCAGCCAAGCCTCTCTCCCCTCTGAACACGAAGAGCATGGCCATGTGTCCTTTCCACCTCTAAGTGAGCCTCACAAAGGACTGGAAGCTACCTAGGCTCAAGAGTTGTGTCTTCTTCTTTCATCCACTGATGGGATGCAGGGCACACAGGAAAACAAGAGTGTACTGGGGGCACCGAATAGTCTCAAAGCCTTCTCATATATCCTGTTCCCACAACTCTGTAACATAGGACAGAGAGGATTTATTTACTCTGGGGTGAAGCAGGAGGGTAGAGGAAGGGAGGGAAGAGATGGAAGGAAGTTAGTGGGCAATTTAGGATTCATCCCTAAAGGATCAAAGCACTAAGAATCCTGAATTATTGGAAGCATGATAAGGTCCCTGCTTGGCTAGGAGAATAGAGAGATCAACTTTATTTTTGAACACCTACTGGATGACAGCTAGTGCATTGGTAGGTCATGATGTACATTATCTCGTTTAATACGATCTTGCAATCCCTGCAATCATATTTGTTAATAGACTTCAGTGCACAAAATTGAATTAATCTTTATAATCCTTGATTCATTTCGTGCTATAATTATTGGTGCATGCTTGGGTCTTAAATATTTATTTGTTCTCTCTTTCAATCATTTATTTTATTGATTTGGTGAATAGCCTTGAACCTATACCCAACCCAGGAATTACACTGATGGTAATTTACATCTATTCATCTGCTTGTTCCCCTCCCTTCCCTTCCCCAAGCCAACCCCATCCCCAATCATTTCCTTGCTCTCTCTTAGATTTTTTCCATGTATATGGAAACCTTAAAATAGATTGCTTATTTTGATTATCTTTAAATTGTAATAAAATAACTTGCCTTTTTCTAATATTATTTTGCTAAGATTCATCTATATGGTTACTATAGTGTCCCTAGAGTTCATTCATTTTCACAGCTTTATGATATTCCACTGTGCACATGTACCACAGTTTGTCCTTCTCATTCTTCTATGAGAGCCCTTTGTATGGTCTCCAGTCTTTTGCTATTGCGAACAGTGCTGCTAAGAGCATTCTTGTACATGTTTTCTGGTGTTCACATAAAAAATGTTTCTGAGATTTACATATTTAGGAGTGGAGTTGCTGGGTCCATTTTACAGATGAGGAAACTGAGGCTGAGAGAAGTTAATGAGACTGTTCAAAATCACACAGCTAGTAAATAACCAGAATCAGGATTTGAATCCAGGACTGCTCTAAAGAACAGAAGTTGAGGAAGAAGTTGGAGATAGGGGATGTAGGGGGAAATTAGAGTGATGAGGAAACTATACAAGCTTGAGAAAAGAATTTCTATTTACTAGGGGGGAAATGAGAGAAGAGAGACAGACCTTTTCATATTGTTTTATATTGTTTTATACGCATAAAAAAAAAGAAAAGCGAAACTAAAGGCAGGTAGCCCGAAGCCTAGGAACCAGACCCGAAACCAGGCTTGGGCCTGCCTGACCTAAGCCTGGTAGTTAAAGATCGACCCCTAACCTAACTGGTTATGTTATCTATAGATTCCAGATATTGTATAGAAAAGACATTGTGAAACTTCCCGGTCTGTTCTGTTTCACTCTGACCACCAGTGCATGCAACCCCTGTCACGTACCCTCTGCTTGCTCAATCGATCATGACCCTGTCACGTGGACCCCCTTAGAGTTGTGAGCCCTTAAAAGGGACAGGAATTGCTCACTCGGGGAGCTCAGCTCTTGAGACAGGAGTCTTGCCCGATGCTCCCTGCCGAATAAACCACTTCCTTCTTTAACTCAGTGTCTGAGAAGTTTTGTCTGCGGCTCCTCCTGCTACACCTTCCCTTACCCAAGCCAACCCCATCCCCAGTCATTTCCTTGCTCTCTTTTAGATTTATTCCATGTATATGGAAACCTTAAAATAGATTGCTTATTTTGATTATCTTTAAATTGTAATAAAATAACTTGCCTTTTTCTAATATTATTTTGCTAAGATTCATCTATATGGTTACTATAGTGTCCCTAGAGTTCATTCATTTTCACAGCTTTATGATATTCCACTGTGCACATGTACCACAGTTTGTCCTTCTCATTCTTCTATGAGAGCCCTTTGTATGGTCTCCAGTCTTTTGCTATTGCTAACAGTGCTGCTAAGAGCATTCTTGTACATGTTTTCTGGTGTTCACATAAAAAATGTTTCTGAGATTTACATATTTAGGAGTGGAGTTGCTGGGTCCATTTTACAGATGAGGAAACTGAGGTTGAGAGAAGTTAATGAGACTGTTCAAAATCACACAGCTAGTAAATAACCAGAATCAGGATTTGAATCCAGGACTGCTCTAAAGAACAGAAGTTGAGGAAAAAATTGGAGATGGGGGATGTAGGGGGAAATCAGAGCGATAAGGAAACTATACAAGCTTGAGACAAGAATTTCTATTTACTGAAGGTTCTGGGCACTTGTATACCTGTTTTCGCGTGCCTCGGCCTATGCTGGGAAGCCCCAGAAGTTAGGAAACTTCTGGCCCTGGTTCTGAACAAGAATCCTTTAATCTCCAGGACTGAGGGATTTGTTATGGAAGGGGCAAATCTTTCCGGGCTTCAGGACAAACCTGTTCCCAAGACACTTACTCTCTCGCATCAAATAAGGTATTCCCAGGCTCTGCCCCAGTCGGGCCCCACCCTCCCCCACAGTACACTGACACAAAGCCTGAGGCTCCCTTGTTGGAGACTTCTGGCCCTCTGGCCTGGGCTGCCCCCAACCCCAACCCATACATCCACTAACCAGGGTGAGGCCACCTACAGAGCCATTTAATTATCCCTGAGTGCAAGGCCATGCCGCAGGCGCATGAAACAGGAAGGAAAAACAAGACCTGCAGCTGCACTATGATGTCAGCGATGGGGCAGATGGGCATTCAAATAAAAATTAAAATTACCAGGCAAATATGCCCTTGGCACACCAGCTGTTCGCTGCCCTCAGGCTTACAGGGTTCACCGATCTGTGTCTATTTATGTCGTGGTAGGGCCTATAAAACTCCTCTTCGGAGTCCCTTCAGGCTCAGGGACAGGAGTGTCACTCTTTCCCAAGACTACAGATCTTCCTTCAGCCTGGCCTTCTTCTGGTGGAATTTGCTAAAGATTTTAAGGGAGATAAGGGGAGAATGTGGATCCTAGCTGGAAAAATGACCTAAAAAGCCCTACATATAGAGGGTCAGGATATCATCTTTGCACAGGACAGCCCCATGTTACCTTGATGCATCGCAGAGCATGTAGATGTTAATCATGTATCCCATGAGTGTCCCGGCCAGGAGGTATCAGATTTGAGTCTTGCCCTCTGAGAGTTTATAGTCTGGGTAAAAAGGGAGAGAATGAACATTAGAGAGGCAGTGTGGCAACTGTTGGCTCTGATCGGGCCCGCAGGGTAGGCTGCATGTGTCCTTGTGGAGGAGAAAGGAGAGTAGGCTGAAGCCCCAGAATTCCTCCAAAGTGGCCTGGCTTTACTAACCTCTGCCCAGCCTCCTGCTAGCTAGTCCAGCTCTGCAACAGATGCTGCTTCTGGTGCAAGGAAGTGGGAGCAGGTCTAGGTGTTACTGAGACAAAAAGGTCAGCAGGCAAGGACAGCTAAGTGGTTCCTATGCATGGAACCTCAGCATGCTGAGGGCTCCCTGTGTATGGGATCTTAGGTGCGGTGGGCACCCGGGCCACCTTGGAAAACTAATGGCCCAGGCTAGCAAAAACACACCATGCTCGCTCACCACTGTACCTCTAGCCCTGTATTCTAGGGATCAGGCTCCTACACTCCTGCTCAGAAAAGGGCTTAGCCTGGGCTTGTGAGCAGGTGGCCAGCAGCTGCTCCCTTGACAGAGCAAGTTTGTCTCCATGGCTGCAGAGCAGGCCCAGATGCTGCCCCTCTGCATGAGGATGTGTCCTCTTAGCTGAAACAAGTCTCTCCACAGAGTCACCTGCAAAGGACCATTAGCCAGCGGGATGAGCGAGGGTCCCATAGCTCCCTTTTCTTCTGCAAGTCACTTTATCACAGCAACCGCAGCCCCTGAGTCTGGAATGCAAGCCTATTTTCCCTCTGGTCTTGGATCAGTCCTCACCGGGCCTGCCCCATTTCAACCAGGCCATGGCCAAAATGAAAGCCAAGACTATTTATGAGCACTTGCTCTATATTCATCCCCCAGAAGCCAACTCTCCTTCTCCCCATGTTGCAGGGAGACGAGAGAGGAAGATTGCCCTGACCCAGCATGCCACTGTCTCCTAGGCTGCTGTGATTTGCATGTGATTATGATACACACGGTCCCACAACCCCTTCCCAGCTCCTCACCCCCTCCTCACTATTTCCTGGGAGATGCTGCCGATCTAGGCTCTGAGGGGTTGCAGGTTTCAATCAATCTTGCTTATTGGTAAAAACTGACCTAATAAAGCACTTACTGGAAAATCCTGACAATTTCATTTTTAGAACATACAATTAAAACCATTTCCTTTAATATCCAACAAACCGGCTGGGCACGTTGGCTCACTCCTGTAATCCCAGCACTTTGGAAGGCCGAGGCGGGTGGATCACAAGGTCAGGAGTTTGAGATGTGGTAGCACATGCCTGTAATCCCAGCTACTCAGGAGGCTGGGGCAGGAGAATTGCTTGAACCTGGGAGGCGGAGGTTGCAGTGAGCCAAGATCATGCCACTGCACTCCAGCCTGGGTGACAGAGCGAGACTCTGTCTCAAAAATAAATAAATAAATAAATAAATAAATAAATAGATAACCCCCCCAGCAAACCTACACACAGCTATTCTGTTATCAAGATGGGTTCCATTTTAATCTATTCCAGAGCCGCTTACAAACTCTACACCTTGAATGAGAATATCCACATCAGTTATGTTTCCAGTGTTTCCCAAAAGTTAAGTAAAAAGTACAATTCTGTTCATCCCAGGATAAATGAGATAAGAGCATATCGAAAGTACGTGATCAGTTGATTTGGCTCAGGGATTTTGTGTTTGTTTGTTTTTTTTTTAACTCTGCCAACTCAAATATCCAGTTAATCTGCTTGTATTTTGGGGGTTGCAGTGAAAAGCCTGTGTGACTAGTGCATCATCCCTGTTATATTTAGCTCATAGGGCACCTAAGGAGGACTGCTAATACCCTAGTTGGGGCAGAGCACAATTCTGAATGAAAGGCATTTTGTTTTGTTTCTAGCTGACAGAGGACCTCCTTTTCTGCAAGCACACTTACATTCAACCCAACTCCATTGACTCTCTGCTGCTAACTGCTCCACAACATGCGCTGTCCCCCAGACAAGATTTAGAGACTAGCCGGGTGCGGTGGCTCACGCCTGTAATCCCAGCACTTTGGGAGGGAGAGGCAGGCGGATCACGGGGTCAAGAGATTGAAACAATCCTGGCCAACATGGTGAAACCCTGTCTCTACTAAAAATACAAAAATTAGCTGGGTGTGGTGGTGCGCTCCTGGGCAGAGGCAGGAGAATCGCTTGAACCTGGGAGGCAGAGGTTGCAGTGAGCCGAGATCATGCTACTGCACTCCAGCCTCGCGACAGAGTGAGACTCCGCCTCATAAAAAAATAAATAAATAAAATAAAGATTTAGAGACCTACTGCTGAGATGTCAATAAGCCAGGATATCTCCAATACTCATAGCTTCTAATTTTTGAGCAACTACTCAATACCAGGTCCTGCTCCAGATGCTTTGCACATCATCTCTCATCCTTGCAGCAACCTGCCTGGAAATGTGGGTTTTGTGATCCCCCTTTTTCTAATAAGAAAACTGAGGCTATGAGTGGCCAAGTACCATCCCCGGCATCTCACACACACTGAGTAAGCAACAGCATCAGGATTTGAACTCAGGCCTGTCTGCATCCAAATCTCACCTCTATTCCCACATCCCATGGCTCTGAGGAGAGCCCCCTGCCACTCGTGGTGCCTGTGAGCTGGTATTAGTGTGAGAGGAGATGGGGGCTACTTCTCTCTCCTTGAGAAGGGCATGCCTGCAGCCTGCACCCCACTGGTGTGTTCTCCTTTCGGCAGATTCAGGGGACGGAGCAACACTTGTCTTCGGAGTTGTGGGCAGGACTAGGACTCCGCCTCCCCAGGAAGAATGACATGCTCCGAGGATGTGGGACAAACTCACATGGCTGCGCCTGTACCCACTGCCTGGAAACGAACAGCTTGGGCGGATAATTGGCTGGTCCAATTTCCAGCGGGCTTTGCAGCATGTCTTTTAGCCACCACCATTTCCCACCAGGCCTCCAGCTTCTCCAGGAGCTCAGATTTCGGAGCGAGAAAAAGACAGAGAGAACTGACCCTCCCATTTCTCCTCCTACTTTCATCTCTAGCCGACCAGCATTGGTGTGGACTCATCCATGACATCCTATGAGCAGTTTAGCTCCAGCACCGCTGACAACACCCCGCCACCCGCATTTCCTTGCCCCCCCGGCACCTAGGCACCTGCCCCACTCCCACCCCTTCCCCGTATTTCCATCTAGTCCACAGCACAGTAGAGGTTCAGAGCACCAGCTCTGGATTTCTAAATCCAGGCCTTTAAATCCCACTTCTGCCACGCACACACTGTACGGCCTTGGGTAGATCACTGAAGTACCTCTCTGTGCTTCGGTTTCCTCACCTGTACGTGGGGATTAATAATAGTGTCTATCTGTGATGGGCTGAACTGAGTCCGCCAAATTCCTATGATGAAGCCTAACCCTAGTACTTCAAAATATGTCTGTATTTAGGGATAGGGCTTGTACGAGGTGATTAAGTTAAATGAGGCAATTAGGATGGGGCTTTAATATGACTGGTGTTCTTATAAGAAAAGGAAGAGACACCAGGGGTTAGAATACAGAAGAAAGATTGTGAGGACACAGCAAGAAGGCAGCCATCTACAAGCCAAGAGGAGAGACCTCAGAAGAAACCAACCCTGCCATCACCTTAATCTTGCACTTCTAGCTTCCAGAACTGTGAGACAATAAAACTCTTGTTTAAGCCACTCTGTGTGTGATACTTTGTTTTGGTAGCCCGAGCAAACTCATATATTGCCTCATATAGTTGTTGCAGCAGCTGGGCTTGGTGGCTCGTCCCTGTAATTCCAGCTACTCAGGTGTCTGAGGTGGAAGGAATGCTTGAGCCCAATTCAAGACCAGCCTGGGCAACATAGTGAGACACTGTCTCTACAAAACAATTTTTTAAGTTAGCTGGGTATAGTGGTGCACACCTGCAATCCCAGCTACTTAGGAGGCAGAGGTGGAAGGATTGTGGCGTCCAGGAGTTTGAGGCTGCAGTGAGCTATGATAGCACCACTGTACTCCAGCCTAGGTGACAGATGACACCCATCTCTAAAATAATAATAATGGTAATAATAAACTGTTGCAGGGACTCAACTAGATGAACCATCTAAATTGCTGGTAAAGTACCTGGCCCCTAAATGTTTCCTATCAGCAAAGCAGCTTCTCATTATGCAGCCAGTTACTTTCTATACCACTCATTTGGTAAGTGCCAAGGCTTACAAAGCGTTAAGTCTTTCTAAGAATCAAGTAAGTTCTATGAGGGTCTAGGTTTTAGATTTCTTGCCTCCACCCCCAATCTACCCAAGTGACTAATCTATAAGAGGTGCTCGGCCGGGCGCGGTGGTTCATGCCTGTAATCCCAGTTCTTTGGGAGGCTGAGGCAGGTGGCTCACAAGGTCAGGAGATCGAGACCACCCTGGCTAACACGGTGAAACCCCATCTCTACTAAAAATACAAAAAATAGCAGGGCATGGTGGCGGGCACCTGTAGTCCCAGCTACTCGGGAGGCTGAGGTAGGAGAATGGTGTGAACCTGGGAGGCGGAGCTTGCAGTGAGCCGAGATCGTGCCGCTGCACTCCAGCCTGGGCGACAGAGCAAGACTCCATCTCACAAAAAAAAAAAAAAAAAAAGAAAAGAAAGAGGTGCTCAAAAAACATGTGTAGATGTAATGTTCTTTCAATAAATATTTAGGAACTAGGGCAGTAAACCAAAGAGACCCAGGGAGTCTGGGTCTGGAATTACAATCTCTCTCTACCTTCAGGAATTTTAGAGTTTAGTAGGGAAGGGATGTGATGTTGATTCTGTAATATCATTTGCTTTGAGTGTTTTTCTTTTAGATTTATCTGAGAAGCAAGTGAGCTATGAATAAGGTGCTGGCTTGACTCCCTAGTGATTCCAATATGAGAGAATGATGCCACTTAGCACACACTGTGCGCCTGCTAGGTGTCACGTTCTTCCTAGCTTAATGTTCATAATGACCCCAAGCAGTTGACTCTGTTATTATTTTAGTTTTACAGATGGGAAAACTGAGGCACAGGGAAGTAAATTCCCTAGGATCACACAACTTGTAAGAGTTAAAGCTGAGATTGAAACCTAATCTGGCATCACAGCCCAAACTATCAGGAAGAGCGTGCTCACGTAACCCTAGTCAAAGGCTCTCAGGCTTGTGGCTTTTCTGTTTCCATGGCTGAGCATCCAGCCAGTGACCCGGGGTGTGGACTGGGATGTCCCTCTGTGCTGTGGAATGAGGCATGAACATGGGAGGCAGCATGCGTAGCATGTCCCCACTTTTCTCCTCCAGCTTTACTCCCCTTTCTGGATAGGGGACAAGGACAGATTCTAAAAAGGACTGAATATTTGTGCCCAGACCCCAACACTTATATACTGAAACCATGAGCCCAGTGGGATGGTATTTAAAAGTGGAGCCTGTGGGAGGTGATTAGGCCATGAAGGTGGAGCCCTTGTGAATGGGATTAGCGACTTTCATAAGAAACCAGAGAGCTAGGTAGCGTTCCTTCCACCATGTGGAGATATAACAAGAATTTGACAGTCCACAACCTGGAAGAGAGCCCTCCCCAGAGCCCGACCATGCTGGCACTCTGATCTCGGACTTCCAGGCTCCAGAACTGTGAGGAACAATATCCGTTGCTTATAAACCACCAGCCTACAGCACTTTGTTACAGCAGTCCAAACAGATTAAGACAGGCCCCAACTAAGAAGCATATCCTCCAGAGGAAGCTATCTCAGTGACCTCTTCTGTCTGTCTCTCCCTCCATGGCTTTGTTTGTAGATCCTAGGACCAGAAGGGACTTGGCTTGTGTTGTTCTACATGTGCTGCATGTTAGTGAGAT
The DNA here is from genome assembly GCF_028878055.3 of Symphalangus syndactylus. Taxonomy (NCBI): domain Eukaryota; kingdom Metazoa; phylum Chordata; class Mammalia; order Primates; family Hylobatidae; genus Symphalangus; species Symphalangus syndactylus. The sequence continues at coordinate 40,088,066 of NC_072434.2, read as the reverse complement.
GCCAGGCATAGTGCTAAGTGTCTTACAGGTGTAAGAGCCTCTGTCAAGGCCTAGGAGAGTGATCTCAGATACCAAAGCTGGTTGCAGACCAAACCAACACTCCAGGGAGGGAGTGGAGAACCAGTGAGTGGCACTGAGAACCCATCCCTTAGCAAAAGATCAGGGGCTGGAGAGAACTTGTGAAAGTTTTTGGAGAGAACTATTTGTGTGCTGTGAGCCCCAGCCCCCTGGAAGGATGGGCAGGGTGCCTACGTCTCACCTCACTCCAAGGTAGTGTGGGTTCTGTGGGTCCTTGGAGCCTGACATGTGCCCCCTGATGCTTGAGGACCCAGTCGACAGGTGTCTATTCCAGCCGGGAAAATAAAAAATGTTAGCAGCGGGTTGGCTGGTGGCTCTGGCTACAGAGCAAGAAGAGCAGCTGCTTTCTTCTAATTCTAGAGAAAAATAAGATCCAAATGGTGCCAATGGGCCCACTGTGGGCCTCTGGAGAGAAGACTAGCATGAGTTCAACCTAGGACCTGTCCAACTGGGCAAGCGGACTGCAGCAGAGAGAAGCTGGGGCACTGTCAGGAAGGACCAGTCCACCCGCCAGAGGGAATCCTTCACCCTCACTGGCAGATTTGCAGGGAGCAGATTCCCAAGACACAGAGTCTCCAATGAACCAGGAAGGACTCCCCTTTCCCTCCACAGAGTCCTCCAAGGCTGGAGAGCCCACAGCCTATCTCAGATGGCATCTACATCAGTCCTGACCCCCCACCCACACCCCTCATCCCTGACCTCTTATCTTTCCCCTTCCACTCTCTCCTGGAGGGGTCAGGAGCCCCATGTGGGAATAGGGGTAGAAGGAGTAGAAAAGCAAAGCCAGAAAGACAGAAACCAGCCACACTCCCTCCCCAGTGGTGGACCCCTGTCTGCAGCAGCCCAACCTGCCACTACTCCTTGCCCAGTCTACAAAATTGGAATTGAGGGTGATCATTTGCTTTACAAAAGGACTTTTAACCCAAAGGATTCACCTTTGAAGAAATATCAGCTTTCCTTTAAAGACAGACCTTTTCCAGAGCATTTTCAATTATTTGGATGGTTAAGGTTTTGCATATCTCTGTCTTATCACCCCACTTTAAGAATGAGCTTTTGTGAGCAGATACAGTGCCTTATTCTCCTTCTGTCCCCTCCACAGGACCTGATCACCAGAGGCACTTAAAGATCTGATGACTAATACACAATTTTCGGGGACACACTGATTGTATAAAGTGAGGTACAGCCCTAAGCAGGACCAACCCACTGCATTTCCAGATTGCTCCAACTGAACAAATACACAAACCATCCCCACCCTTTTTTTCTCTCTGCATTTTCAAGCAGTAGGTGGTGGTAATAAAAACACCACCTCGAATTGGGCCAGCACTTTACAGTTTCAAAGCCACTTTCCTAACCCATAGTCACTCTCCACCCCACGCTCATCCCCAAGCCAGGCCCATCCATTTCCACCCACACCCCTGCTTCTCCTGATGGCCAGCCCTGTGCCAGCCACTGCCAGGTGGGGCCACGTGCCCTCCCTCCAGCGAGTCCACGTGTGATGTGGACAGTTTCCTCAGAAAGAGTCAGCTGGGCAGAAATGTGGGCAGAGAGCAGAGAGCAGCTTGTTCAGGTTCTGTTTATTATGTTCTCACAGCCTTGTTTATAGTAAAGGTGAATGACATGATTCCACTTCACACGGTAATGAAACAACTCAATGAGGACTCCATCAGCCGAGCGGTTTATATGGCAGATGAGCTGCTACAAATCTGTTGTGTGCTCGCCGCGTGACTCAGCTAATGCTACCGGGGTTGGAGCGCACACCGAGCCCAGCCACCTTTTCCATACCTGGCAGAGGGAAGGGAGTGGAAGGACCTAAAAGGGAGTAAGAATCAGGAAAGGAACCGTTTATTGAAAGGACCCAGAGCCCAATCTAGGAAGGCCAGTGGCCCCATCCTGAAATCTCTCATCTTGGTCCACAGCATCTTGTGGAGTCCTGAGAGGCCATGGGGACAGGAAGGCATCTCTGCTCTTGGCTTCTTCCTCCATCATCTCATGCCGAGTGGCATGGTGGGACAGGCTCTCAGTGCCCGGGAGACTTTGCCACCTCTCTTGCTTCTAACCCAGAGGGATGCAGATTTAAAGAGGTCTGACACTTGGCAGAGTGAAGGGTGGCCTGCGATGGAAAACTGTGATGCCTCTGCCTTGCGTGGAAGTGGGCGCAGACAGGGTCAGGAGAACTCTGGACACTCTTGTTGCTGGGAGACCGCCCTGCTTCCGCATTTGCTACTCGACCCTTCTCCTATGATCCACGAAGAAGTAGACACCATGTTAGCGGCTGGTCTCTCCCACCTGCTCCTTCTTCTTCAGTCTTCCACATTCTACCCTCATCCAGCTCTCAGCACAGTTAAGTTCACAGCTTTCCCTCACAGCAGAGCCAGCTGAACTGCTCAGCTCAAGTGCCCAGGGCCTGCACCCAGAGGCTGGGCCCACAGCCTGCGCAGAACGCTCTTTCACAGCTTTGGTTTATTCAGAGCAGCAGTTCTGGGGAGAGCACCGGAGATTAAAATCAACTAGGACCTTCCCAGCTGCCCACCCAACCTGGGACCAAAGAGGGAATGGTGAGGGCTTGGAAAGGCCTCACAGATCTTGATATCCCCAGGATGTGACACTCTCCACTGAGAAATTTGTAAGTTGTGTTACTACTATTATTATTACCATGACCCTCTTCACTCACCACTTGAGTGGGGATTCCAGCTACCTTGTCACGTGGCCTTGGGTACAGAGACACAGCCTAATGCAAAAATGGCCAAACACAAGGGCACAGGAAAACAGACAGGGGAAACAGCCTAGGAGACAAGCTTGGAGGAGACAGGACTCAGAAAGTATGGCAGAGCGTCTTTCAATCAAGGGTCCCTTCAGCTACCACCTTCAGCATGGCCACTGCCCAGCAATGCACGCACCTTTATCTCAAAGGAGCAAGTCAGACCCAGAGGGCATAGAGGCAGCCATCCCGAGTCCGGCTGCAGGGCTGGCCAGGTTCCTCGGTATCTATGTGCTTGCATGTGGAGATGCGCCAGCCCCCTTGGCCCGCACATCTGTGTCTCCCCCCTCCCCCAGCCCCCTGCTGTGTTCCTCCTCACTCCTTAGACCAATGCTTCCTAAGTTCAGCTGCACATTGGAATCACCCGTGGAGCATTAAAAATGACTGATGCCTGGGTCTCTACCAGAAGCTTCTGATTTGGCTCTTCTGGGTTGGGACCTGGACATCTGGGTTTTAAGAACTCCCTAGGTGATTCTAAGGAGCAGCCAAGGTCGTGAGCCTCTGTCTAAGACCATCTTTTTTCCAAGTCCACAGGCCACTAGCCACCTAGGAACTTATTAAAAATATAGATTTCTGGGCCCCATCTCAGGTCTATCAGATCAGCATCTCTGGGTGTGCACCTGGGAATTAGCATTTGTCACAGGCTTTCCAGGTGGTTCCTGTGCATGCTCAAGTTTAATGAGAAGGACTGCCTCAGAGGATTCTTCCTCACCCCAGAGGTGCCCAAGGCCATGAATGGTTGATACTGACAGTATTCTATTTAGTTTGCCAAGGGCAATGACGAATCTCACACCAGCTCCCAAACAAGTTAGCCCTCCAGTGGGGCAAGGTCATTCAGGGATGGAGAGCAATTCTAGAAGTCACAGCTCTGCCTAGACTTGCCTGGACTTGCCCTGCCCTGGCTTGCCTGGAGCCTGCACAGGCCCAGGACTGAGCAAGCCTGAAGTCCAGAAGGCAAGTCCACAGTACAGGCCCGGCTTGAGGAGCAAAGGAAGACAGGAAATAAATGGAAGTGATACCCAAGGACATGGGCTTGTGGAAGAGGCAATGGGAGAGAGGGCAGAACTGGGAAACATGGAAGCTCAGGGATGAGGTATGCTTGGATATTGCTCTAGATGTTGTAAACATTTCTCTTTGTTTTATCACAGACCAAAATCTGGGTTGGCACAACCAGAGTGCCTAAAAGTAGGCATCAGAGTGGAGAGCTCTGCGCCTCTTGTGGGAAGCAGGGCATACAAGGTATGAGGAAAGCTCCACCCCACAGGAAGATCATGTCTGCCGTGTACTAGTCTAATGCTCACAATTGTCACACACACACAAACACACAGAGACGCTCCACAGGAGTACCATAAATTTAGCTATCACGTTCCTCTACACACGGACACACGCCCACATACCCTTGCTTAGCTGCAAAATTCAGGATCCCCAAGCTGGGTCTTTCACACCTCCCCATTGTGGGAGGAAGTCACCAGGGCGCCATGACACCACCATCTGCAGCCTTCATTTCCTCAATAGTTGGCAAGAACTCTAGGCCTCTCTATGAGGCCATCGCACGACATTCTTGTTCAGGTTTTTCTCCTTGGGATAGTGGAAGTGGTGAAAAGGCCCCTTTTAGAATGTTTCACATTTCTATAACTCTGTGCAATTCCAATTTATATGCACCTCATATTCGACAGTAGAGTTGGCAGCAGATGCACATTTCATATGTAAACAATGTTTAAAATACCCTGTTAGAGAATTTAATCATTAAATTAATTCTGGCAGCTTTATCTAAGAAAGAATGATTTGCTTTTTTAACCACGGTTGGGAGGATGCTACCTAATCTAACTAGGAACACCCATTTCAGGCTTTGGAGTTCTCAAACACAAAATTCCACAGGTCTTTTCGGTGTGAGGGCTAAGAGACATGTGTTCTTCTCTCCCCTTGAGGTTCACACAGTCACGCCCACCCTCACTCACAGATAACAATGTGCTGCAGCAGTGCAGTGGCCCTAGCACTAGTGGGACTCAAGGGCCTTCTTGGCCTGGTCTAGCTATAGCTAAAAAAGGAAGAGATTCTCAAAGTTACCAGAGAGGAACACAAGCACTAGAACACCACCAGCATAACCTTAAAAGGCCCCTCACCCCTTAAAAGGAGAATGGTTCAGCCCAGTTCTCAATCGCCTGCACTCCAGAGCTTATGCCTAATCATGTGCTGTTCCACTTAGTCAAGCTGAACGTTTTGTAGATCTGCAATGAATCCAAATCCATTGGTCGTGAATTATCCCAATAGTAACTCCACTCTGTTATCCTCTCCACCTGGAAACCAGCCTCTTACATGCCCCTCTTTCATTTTCTGGTCTCTCTGCTAAAGGTTCATCTCCTTGGCACTAGTCTTGTGCCAAAGTCAGCTTTTTCCTGGGTAGCTAGAGTAGGTTCCAGGCTGCTCACTCATCCTCCAAGGAAGAATTGCCTGACAGATTTCCAAGAGCAGCTGCAGGGTACCATGAAAGCATTTTAGGAAGGTTCTTCACGTCCAGATGTTCACAGTGATCTTCTTAGCCACACCTCCTATTTCATGCTCAATTCCAAAAGGTCAAAGATCAAGAAAGAAGCTGCTTCATGGTATCCAAGAGAGAGAGATCTTTCTAAGAAAGCATGTTCCCAGGAAGTATGCTGGAAAGAGTTTCAGCCTAAATTCCCATTCTCCCCCATCATAATTACATGACCGGCATGGAAGGGGGGAGGTGCAGATACAGGGAAAGTATTAGGCACCATGGGAGCACTCCATGCTATAGAAATTCACCTCCCTTTGCCAAGCTGTCATCCTAAGAGATCGGTGATGTATGATGCTGCAGAGAGGTGAGGGCAGAGAAGACACTGAGCAACAGACAGGTTACATGGTACCCCTTTGAATAGAAGTCTACTGGTGCTACATATCCTCGTCTCTTGACTTCTGGAAAAGTTCTTCATAGAATTGAGGAAGATTTGCAAGCTGTATCTTTCTTAATGGCAGTTCCACTTCAGAAGTCATGAAGGACATCTCCCAAGACTCTGGAAATGTAAGGTTAGGGTAGTCTTGTGAATTTCCTAGGCCAAGATGGGAAGTAATCAGTTTTTCACACTGGTCCAATGGAAATGGAAGAAACAAACCACTTCATGGATTTCACTCCTTCTCCAAGAGGTCACCTGTCAATGACAGAACTAGAAACCTGGAATTCCACAGAAACCTCTCTCCTAAGCTGTGAGGTCCCAGTGAGCAGAGCTGGCCACTACAAATCACAGAGTTGAGCCCAAGTCTTTCAGCTATTCCTCCCAGGGATTTACAACAAGTGGAGAGTCAGGAATCCTAACTGAGGAGGGTGTGGAGGTGGTGGGAATTGCATTTGCATTATTTACAGATTAGCCTAGCACAGCAAATCTGCCCTCTCAGCAGAGGTGACCCAAGGCATTATATGAAGGGCAAGTTGCTGACCCAGAAAAGGGTGACAGCGGCAAGGCGCTACCACTAACCAAAACACAAACGTGGGTAAATGGAATAGAGTCCAAGCTCCGGCAGCTGGGTCATGCTTTGGAATGGCCCTTCATTCCCTCCTCACCCCCACCTCCCACCCCCAATGCTACCGCTTTTGAACACCTATGACATTTCACATTAGAATATGATCTTGGCAGCAAGGGGAGGGGAAAGCCGGTGATTTCCAGGAGTCTCCTTCTGAGGTCTAACTGAGCCTCCTCTGGCTTTGGGACAGCAGATCTAAGTACATTTTGGACCTCAGGAACCTGGGGTAAGAGTCTTTCTCCATGAGGCTGTGTACTTTTCCTTGGGCTTGGTCAAAGCAAGTCAGGGACGGCTCCTGCAGGTTCTTCCTCGTGGCTTCTCGGGTCTGGAAGTCAATATTTACCTAGAGATACAAACAGAGAGCAAGGTCACATGCCCTCAAGGGCCAAGGTTTCTGGTAGCTGGCCGTAACTATGCAGTAATTATTAATGACAGCATCTACATGTTTAAGGTGATTTCTGCTTTTCAAATTGCTTCCATGGAGGTCATCCCTTTGATCACAGCAAGAATCCTGTGGGGTCTGAAGACCAGATATTCTCAGTCCCAATTGATAGACAACAATACTGAAAAGAAGAGACTAAAAAGCTTGTTTAAAGTAGTATGGAAAGTTAGTAACAGAGCCAAGGCAAAATCCCAAATTACTTGAATCCCTAATCCAGGGACCTTCACCGTGGCAGGCAAAGGCATAGATCCAAGCCAGTTGTTAATGCAAGTCCCCTGAAGTAAGCTTTCTCTCCTGTCCTTTCTTGTCTACTAAGGAAACAAATGCCCTGTGGAGGGAGGCCCTGGTTAGAATGTACATCTCTGTTCCAACCAGTATTATAAAGGGCCTGTGTCATCCTAGCCAACTGGTAAAGACTTCTCGCATCCCAAGTCAAAGCATAATTGAAGGAATCTAAAAATGCAATGCACCTAAACTTGTAGCAAACATTTTTCTTCATTTAAACCCTCCCCTCCCAAGTAAAATTCTGTATTATAACTCACAACAGCAGTATAATAGAAATTCATTCTATTCTTATAAATAAGTATAATTAAATAATATAAATAATTGTAATTACCCATTAACGAGCAGTGGCAAATGCTGAACAGGTGCCTTATCTCTCATGCTCTGAAAGGTAGGTACGCTTTTACATTGGGGAAATTGAGACCCAGAGAGGTTTAGTAACTTGACCAAGATCTCATAGCTAGTAAGTGGTGGAGCTAAAATTGAAACAAGATTTCAAAGCAGATCCACATTTCATTAAGCTATGCTGCCTTCCATCAGGAAAATGAACATAGTCTCGATAGCATTTATTCTTGCAAAATCTCTGTAGCAACACAGTTCCTGCTAGCACATGTTTAACTGACAGACAACTAAAACACTCTTAATGGAGCTCCTTTGATGGAAGCCCTGGGTTTCTGTTTCTTAAAAATGATCCTTTTTTCATCAAGGGCCACCAGAGTGATGAGGCTCAGTTTAGTTTAAGTCCCCATCAAGCCTGGCTCAGATCGTCTCTGAGGAGAGAAATGCAAGCTAGGAGCCATGGATAGACAGGATGTTCGCCGCTGCCAACACACCTCCCGTGGAGCCTGCACATCCACAAACTCCTCAAAGATCCTATGGGCCTTAGAGACCAGTTTTGCAGTTGACCTGGTCTTCTTGAACTCCTCACAGGCCAACCAGAACTCCAGGTTCTCCTCACTGAACTCCGTCTTCAAGAAGGCACGGAATGCAGCCACCCCATCTGCGGATGTGGGAGGAAGAAAAGAAGAGAGATAGGAAGCAACTTAAGTTTAAGAACTGTAGACAAAAGAAAGGAATAGTGTGAGGGTGCCCCTAATTGTCCAAGCTCACTGCTCTTCTACACCCTCTTGAAGACCCCATTCTCATCTGGGTGCAGTGGCTCACGCCTGTGATCTCAGCACTTTGGGAGGCCGAGGTGGGTGGATCACCTGAGGTCAGGAGTGTGAGACCAGCCTGGCCAAAATCTCTACTAAAAATACAAAAAAAAATTAGCTGGGCATTGTGGCACATGTCTATAATCCCAGCTACTTGGCAGGGAGGCAGGAGAATCACTTGAACCCAGGAGGCAGAGGTTGCAGTGAGCTGAGATCATGATATTGCACTCTAGCCTGGGCGACAGAGCGAGACTCCATCTCAAAAAAAAAAAAAAAAAAAAAGACCCCATTCTCTTAGACACACAAGTGTCCTCAGAGGCAAGCCATGCTTCGTATTCAAGAGCCACAGGGCCGGATGCAGTGTCTCATGCCTGTAATCCCAGCAGTTTGGGAGGCAGGGGCAGGTGGATCATCTGAGGTCAGGAGTTCGAGACCAGCCTGGCCAACATGGTGAAACGTCATCTTTACTAAATACAAAAAATTAGCTGGGCGTGGTGGTGCATGCTTGTAATTCCAGCTACTTGGGAGGCTGAGATGGGAGAATTGCTTGAACCCGGGGGTCAGAGGTTGCAGTGAGCCGAGATCACGCCACTACACTCCAGCCTGGGTGACAAGAGCAAAAGTACGTCTCATAAAAAAAAAAATAAAAAGAGTCATAGTGATATTACAAAGCCACATTTAGGAAGCTGTAGTAATATATTTGAGGCACAGTTGTCTCTATCCCCTAGGTCTACTGGTGAGCTATGTTGCTATTTAATAATTTGGTCAAATTATTTGTTCTCTAACCTAATCCAAGTCAACCACCCTGAGGAAACACACAACTTGTTACAAGATGAACTAGAGGGAAGTGTGAATGTCTCATCCTTTGCTACTACCAAAAAAAATCTGAAAGTAAACTACCTGCTGAAATGCAGTCAGCAGTGTCATTCTGTTACCTGGACGGGGTTGCAAGCCTCTTTTAAAAAAAACCTTTGAGGTGCTGTATTTTGACCTTTTATTCCATGTGTCCTTTATTTTAAAAGATATTGCCTATCAAATTATGTTTTAATTAAGATTGATCATGATTTTTCTGCCAAGTGATTTAACAAATTAATATGCCTTTTCATTTTGATTAATCAATTTCATACATATTGTCAAGCAGTGTTTCCAACCAACACAAGATGAGCAGGGTTACCATGTCGAGTTAGAAAGAGAAATCACATTTATTGATAGCTTATGCATCCAGTTAATGTTTTTATTTAAAATTTTTTTTATAAGTTATTTCAACCTCAACACATTCCCCTCTAATCAAATAACGCTATAGTTTTCTATAAACTGTCCTCAGGGGAAGGGCACATACAACCTAGAATAAAGAAGTGTTCTACTGGTTATAAAAGACCCTGGCAATAATCTTTCCTTTTCTAAAATTCCCCAAAGAACAACATGTTAACAACTCTTTTTTTTTTTTTTTTTTTCTTTGAGATGGAGTCTTGCTCTGTTGCCAGGCTGGAGTGCAGTGGCACAGTCCCGGCTCACTGCAACCTCTGCCTCCCAGGTTCAAGTGATTCTCCTGCCTCAGCCTCCCGAATAGCTGGGATTACAGGCGTGTGCCGCGACGCCCAGCTAATTTTTGTACTTTCAATAGAGACGAGGTTTCACCATGTTGGCCAGGATGGTCTTGATCTCTTGACCTTGTGATCTGCCTGCCTTGGCCTCCCAAAGTGCTGGGATTACAGGCGTGAGCCACCGCTCCCAGCCAACAACTCTTAATTCTAGGTGACAGGATGACCTGGGCATCTGACCTCCACCACTATCCACCAGGACCGTGCACTGGCCAGGGTCATTTGATGGATGGCTGGTGCCATGCTGTTGATATATTCAATGCTTACTTTTACTTTCTTGAAATGTTTTCATTTCTCTGAATAAAAAAGTCATTGTATATCTTTGTCTTTCAAAATACATATTTTAATGTCTATACTAGAACAGTATCAAAAAAGCCACACCTTTACTTGCAAGAGCCAGGAACTTAAGAGAAAGGTTTCCGGGTGACTCCCAACATTAAGCTTTAAGTCACAAGGAGATTTGAGTTTGGAAGCCTGAGCTTAAAGTCATTTTAAAAAGTAGGAATGGCCGAGCGCAGTTGCTCATACCTGTAGTCTGAACATTTGGGAGGCTAAGGTGAACAGACTGCTTGAGCCCAGGAGTTCGAGACCAGCCTGGGCAACATGGCAAAACCCTGTCTCTACAAAAAATACAAAAATTAGCCAGCTGTGGTGGTGTGTGCCCAGCTATTCGGGAAGTTGAGGTGGGAGGATCACCTGAACCCTAGAGGTTGAGACTTATCCAAGTCAGGTCATTTTGAGAGTGAAGGCTGCATTACTGTTAATTACATGCAGACAATAATTATAAACCATGACCACCACAGGCAAAACCCAGGACACACGATCACCTTAACTCTAAACCACAAAGCATAGAGAAAGAATATAATGTAAGGTTACTTCCTGTCAAGCAGGAGGAAAATAAAATTGTTCCTGTACCAAAAAAAGAAGAGAAGAGTAACGTACTTTAGGCTCAAATGAGAGGTCTGCTCAGGGCACCTCCTGCTCCCATTCCTACATTGGATTCAAAACTCTGGAGGAAGGGAATAGAAACCCGAGATAAACTGAAAATCAAAATGAAACAATGACACGGCAATGTTTAGGCAGAGATGGACTGAGAATCATTCATTCAATTCAGCAATGTCTTTTAAAACAACTACTAATATAACAAAGTACAGATGCTTCTCAACTTATGATGGGGGTATGTCCTGAAAAACCCATCATAGATTGAAAATACCAAGAGTCAAAAATGGGCTTAATAAACCTAACCTACATGTGATGTGTGTAAAACATGTGTACAACATGTGTGTAAAACATTACATGTTCACATCACAGCTCAGCCGAGCCTACCCTAATTGTGTTCAGAACACTTTCGGTACAGTATTTAGTAAATTGCATGAGCTATTCAGCACTTTATTATAAAACCGACACTGTGTTAGATTATTTGGCCCAGCATTGCAAGAGAGTATCACATCACATATTGCTAGCCTGGGAAAAGATCCAAATGCAAAATTTGAAGTATGGTTTCCACTGAATATATATATCACTTTCACACCATCCTAAAGTCAAAAAATCATAAGTTGAACCATAGTAAGTCAGAGAACAAAATCATAAAATCCTTGCCCATGAAATCTCTCAAGGAAACTCTGTCAACCCTCCCTCACTCTGTCCTCTCCATGGAGAAGATCCAGAAGTCTCCACAGGCTCTAGAGGGAACTCGGATTAGAGAGCCAGCCTGCCTGCCAGGAGATCCCCACTGCTTGTAGGAGGGGCCCCTGAGGCAGAGGCTACAGGCAGAGGTTGGAGGGAAAAACAGCTGGAGCTGTGGAAGCCTCAGTGCTCTTGGAGGAGGTTTTCTCCTTGAAGGAGACCCAGTGCCCTTGAGAACTAAGTGAAGGGCTGGTTTAGCAAAGGGGGACTCTGAGCAGTGACCAGTCCACAATTTCATTATCAATGGACACAGGGAGGACCCGAGGGACCGTAGGCCAGAGGTTCCCTCTCTGCCTCCATCTTACCACACTTTCCACTGTATTCAGTGAATGAGGAGGAGAATGAGGGGGCCCTAAAAGACTGTGAATTTATCTAAAAGAGTAACTGGAAAGTGACTTGGAAAAGCAACTCAGAAGAGCCTGTTGTTGGTTTTAAACCAGAAGAGACTACATTTTTCTAATGGGAGAGTTTAAGGTTGTTTGTGTCAGATTTTAATTTTTAACCAAACAGCAACAGGTGCTTATGAGCAAGGTGAATGCAGTTATGAACAAGGAAAGAATATTATCTTTCTGCCTTCCTTCATGGTACTGGTAAAGATAGCCTTGCTAAGGAAACTGTCTGGCCCTGTGCTAGATGAGGCACAGGCATCACCTCCTTAAATCCAGGTTTCAGCTCTGTTGGGTCTTTTTGTGGATGAATAGAGATAACTTCTGCAAAGTACTCCAGGAGCCTGGCTTTACTTCTCATCTTACAGATGAGGAAACCGATGCTAAGAAAAGTGACTTGCCCAATTTCACACAGCTAACAATATGTAGCATTGAAAACTTCATATAAGGTACACTCACCTTCAATCCAACATAACAATAATGTCATCTTCATTCATTCATTCACTTGTTATGTGACTCAGGCTATGCTATGTGCTAAAAGCAAATATAATCATGACTTCACAGAACTTGCCATCAAGGGGAAGTTTGAGCCAAGAAAACGTAATGATGATGATTATGATGTAGTGTGATAAGTTACATGATAGAGAAAGCAGAGGGGTCATGAAGGACCCAGGAGGGGTGCCTTTGCCAGCCCTGAGGAGGGAAGGGAAGACCTGTGGGAGGAAGAGGCTTCTAAGCTGACATGGGAGGTAGGGGAGAGGGGAGCTAAGCAAGGGAAGGAAGGAGAGGAAGAAGAGAATTTCAGCAAAAGGGAACCACAGGAATGAAGGCCTAGAATTAAGAAAGTTTACTTGAGTAATTGGAAGTAGTTCATTAAGACTAGCATTTAATAATAATACAGCTGAAAATGACTAGGCCTGCTTATAGGATAGCATACACCAAGAGGCCTGTGAAAGAGCCAGAGAGACAGAAGAATTTTGCGGGACTACAAAAGGCCAAGAAGAGAACATTTCAGGAAGGAAGTGGTCACTGTGTCTAGTGCTGCCCAGAGGTCAAGCTAGATACAGTCTGAGAAGCAGTCACTAGATTCAGCAAATGTTGGCAAGAAGAGTTTTCATGGTGTGGTGGGGCTCTAGCTGTCCCATGGTATGTACAGTGGTGAATGAGACTGAAGGAAGTGGAAACAGTCATTCAGATGATGCTTGCAACAAATTTGGTAGAGAAAAAAGTAGAGAAATCAGACAGCATAGCTTGAAGGAAACATGAAGTCAGGAAAGAGATTTTTTTTTTTTTAAGATAGACTTGGGTAGAGCCGGGTGCAGTTGCTCACACCTGTAACCTCAGCACTCTGGGAGGCCGAGGAGAGCAGATTATGAGGTCAGGAGTTCGAGACCAGCCTGACCAACATGGTAAAACCCCATCTCTACTAAAAATACAAAAATTAGCCAGATGCAGTGGCATACGCCTGTAATCCCAGCTACTCAGGAGGCTGAGGCAGGAGAATTGCTTGAACCTGGGAGGTGGAGGTCGCAGTGAGCCAAGATCGCACCACTGCACTCCAGCCTGGGCAACAGAGTGAGACTCTGTCTCAAAAATAAAAAAATTTAACAAAAGTAAAGAGATAGACTTGGGTATGTGTAAATGTTGATCTGATCAGAAAAGACCAGTTGAGCAGCAGAAGCTGAAGTTCAAGAAAAGAATCTAACTGACAAAATGTTGCACCCAGGAAGGTAGAAGAAATATGATGAGGAGCAAAAAGAGGAGCTATGTATGAATGCAGGGAATTTTCTCATTTCAGGCAGGAACTTGAAAGTCTGTCTGATGTTACCTGGAGAAGATGGTAGGGCCTAGGAAAGGCAAGGTGTTGTTTTTACTTATTTATTTCGGATCTGGGGCAAGGAATTTTACTTATTTACTATACACCAAGCTTTTTGCTCAGGACTTTACAAAACATTAGCTCAATTTATTTTCACAATGCTGATCCATAGATAATATCACTCCACTTTCCACAGGAAGAAACTAAAGCTTAGAGAAGTGGAATACATGGCCCAATTACACAACCAGCAAGAGCAGGGCCAAGATTCCCAGCCAGGTCCATATGACTCCAAAGCAAGGTCTCTCCAGATGTGTGTGCAGACAGACGGGAAAGGGCACTGAAAATGGGAGATTAAAAGAAGCAAAAGAATAGTATTTGGTGAAGGCAAATTTTAGAGTAGAGGGACCAAGAAAAAGTGAAAGAACTTCTTTTCCTTAAGGACAAAGGCAAAGAAAAAGAAGAGAGAGGTAGAGGAAGATAGAGAAAAACAGCCAGAAAAGGGACATATTTGAGAAATGTCAAGTGAGACAGCCTTAATCTTTGTTATTAATTTGGGATAAGGTCATTGTGAATGTGGGCTGCACCCACGTGCTAGGTTTTGGGGCTATGGCACAAACACATGAGATAAAGTCACCACCTCATAGAATTTAGAGGCTAGTCTAGTGTAACTGACATTAAGTGATAATTTACAATAATCAATTGAGTAATTACAAACGCAGAGTGGGCTGTAGTGGGGAACTCTAAGAATGGGAAGGGTTTGGAACAGCGACCTTGGAAAAGTAAATAAAAATGTGATAAAAAACAGTCCAACAATTGTAAAGGCTTAAACTTAGATTCCTGGCGGAGTGACAATGCACCAAAAAGGGAGCAAGAACTTTTAATTTGATGGTGCATCTACTATTCAAAGAGAGGATCCATCAGTTCCAGGCTGGCAGATGATCCTTGAATCTGGAGAATAGCAAGGATTTAGCAAGTGGCAATTGGAACAATAGAGGAAGAGGAGAAAGATAAGCAGGAAGTTAAAAAAAAAAGTTGAAGCCAGAGAAAGAATTTTAAAGTAACATCAGCAAGCATTGATAGCACACTTACTTTGGGCCCAGCACCACACCTGGTGGTTTATGAATCTTATGGTACTGGCTTCTCACGGCACATCTATAGCTTAGGTCCTGATATTTTCACCACTTTTTGGGAGAAAAAAACAAAGCTTAGAGAAGCCAAATAACTTCCCCAAGGTCACGCAGTCCGTAAGTGGCAAGGATGCTAAACTGCAAAGCCAGCATTCTCATGCATGTAGAAGGACTAGCCTCTAGCTCTGCGTGACAGTAGCCTGAGGGATGCCTGTGCCAGTGACCACTGAAGTGGAGGGAGAGGACCCCCACTGTAGGGCAAGACAAGGAGGCCACAAGTGACACCATAGATGGTGACATTTCCAGGTGGGGTGTAGAGAAAATGAGAAAAGTCACTGCAAAAGGCAGAGGGGTATCTGAGCATATGTCAACATAGAAACAGGGTGCACATGGGCAGGAGAGTTCAACCAAGTTACACCACAAGCAGTTAAGGCTGACTCAGCAGGGATGCAGATTTGGAGTTGGAGATGTGTGGTGAACTCATAGCCAGCTCTCATTATCTAGCAGCCTGCTGAGGCAGAAGCTCCACAAGTCTTAGCTGGGCCCACCAGTTCTGACCAAAATCAGCCCCATCATTAACTGTGTGACTTTGGACAACACACTCAACTTCACTAGGCCCCAGCATCCTCATCTGTAAACTAAGGGGGTTGGATATGATGAGCTTTCCCAGGTAGAGTTAGCTCCCTGTTCCATGTCCTCATGGCAACTTAGATTAGCCTGTGTCAGACACAGCTCTTAGCTGATTGATTTTCACAGCTCCACAGTTCCATCCTTCTCCTCGTCAATGTCAATGTCAATGTCATCACCGAGTTCTGTGCTGCCCAGTTTATATACAATAACTCAATCCTTACATCAACACTCCTAAGCAGACAGAGGCTCTGGAGTCACACAGCCTGGCATGACCTTGGAAAAGTGCCTTAACATCTCCAAGCCCAAGCGTTCTCATCTCTAAAATGAGAATAATGAATAATGTCAGGACTTACTGAATTGGGCTGTTATAAGGATTAAATGAGGCAAGCCACGTAAAAGTGCCTAGTAGTTCATTATAAGCAGTCAATAAATGTTAGCTCTTAGCAAAGTGTGTTTTATAAATAAGGAAAGTGAGACATGGAGAGTTAGTTTGTAGTCACTTGGCCAGTAAAAGGTGAGAAGTGGATTTGCATACACGTCTGCATGACTTCAGAGCCACCCTCCTCTCTCCTCTCGTGACAGCTGGCAGGCCTCCAAAGGAGAGATGGCCTGTAAGCCCAAATCAGGCAAACACACCACACACATACCACAGCCCAGCAAGTGTACCATTTGGCTCACAGACCTGGGGATTCTCCACCAAAAGGACACCTGCTGTCGCCTTCTCTGTGGTAAGAACTGAGGCCATTAGGTGCCACCAATAACTTGGAACCTGCCTAAAGTCTCTTCTCTCCCACAGAACTGATGGCCCGGTGGGGTGGCTTTTTCATGTCAAAAGAGCTGAAGTGTGAGCAGAAAGGCATCTTTCCCAACCATGGCCAGGGGACGCTGTAACGAAGAACAGCTGAGTGGCCTTGTAAAGATGCCATGTTCTCTCAGGCAGCCTCAGCTCAAAATGTGGTGGCCTGCATTTGCAGGGCAGGCTCAGAAAGAGTGAGAGGAAAACCAAAAGAACTTGAAAGTTGCCTGGAATTTCAAGGGAAGTGCCTGAGAGATGGGAAAGGAGGGGAGAATGGCCCTCCCTCATGGGCCCTTCCTGGGAGGGCCTGGACCTGAGATGCAACAGAGAACAGATTGTGGCAAAGACACCCCAACAGACACAGATCACAAAGGCTTGTGCAGACTGCACCTGCCCTCACCCCTCCTCCTCTGCTCACCCACTTTGTATGCCTACCCCTCTCAGCCCCAATCTCCCCCAACCCTTTTTATATTCCCTGAGCCTGCACTGAACAAAGAGATACTTTAGTCTGAACAATGGAAGGGAGAAGGTGGTAGAGGGCACTGCTGCAGGAGCCCCTCCTCTTGCCTGGAGCAGATGGCAGCAGTGGGCTTCTGTGGACAGACCACTTGTTCCCCCACCCACCCACCTGGCCCACCTTTCCTGCTTATGTGACCAAGCAAACAAATCCAAACACAACTGCGTAAAATCCTAGCCTATTGCGTGGAATAGAGCCAGCTCCACACTGCTTCTCCCCTTCCATCCACCTCCCACCTCCTCCCAGCAAGCTTTTCATCTGCTTCTTTCCCTGACTCCTCAGCATCTTTCCCTGACTCCTCAGCATCTTTCCCTGCCCCTCTCCCTTTTCTCCTGTTCTCTTTCCTTTTTGTCCTCTTCCTCTATCTTTCCCCTTTCCCTCTACCAGGACTCTCCTGCTTGTCCATGAACTGTAGTTGGTTCCAAATACAGGATGCTGGTTTATTTCTGAAAGGCCCATTCATGTCTCCTAGCATCTCTCAGGGTGACATGCTTTGCATTAGCTGTGTTTCCTCTGCCGAGGCCCCACGTATCCCAGACCCTGCTCCCTTCCCAAGCCCAGGCAACTGAAGTCCCCCTGCCCCAGTTTCCCCCGACAGATCTCAGGTAGTTGGAAAGAGTGACTACTCTCTGACCCCTGAAGCTGTTCTGCCTGGGATTCTGTCCTGGCTCTAACCCACACCAGCTAAGTGTGAGCTTGGGCAAGAGACTTAACCTCTCTGTGCCTCAGTTGTCTCACTTGTAAGATGCAGGTCCTAACAGCATCTGCTCCATAGGGTTATGGGATGTGGTAAGTTCATACATGTAAACAACATGCAGGCCTGACACATAGACAGTGATTGCTCAATCCAGGTTAGTGACTATTATTCCTGCACTTCAGTGGCTTAAGGAGTCATCATACAGAACATAACATACCCAATACAAAACAATCCTGAGTAACTGAAAGGCAAGGAGGTGATGAACAGTTTGGGAAAATGGGAAGAGAAATGACAGAAGGACCTGCCGTTTTGTCATTTCATATTTATTTCACTTTGGTTTTCTTTGTATGACCCTTCAAGAAGTCAAGAGTGCTAAGAAAATTATAATTTTTTGAGATTGATACACATCTAGTGACAGGAAGGGAAAGACTTGTGTCCAGAATTCTTGGAACAGTGAGCAGAATATTGGCATCTACCTGAGCATCCACAGAATCTCCAAGAACGCACCGCAGCTGTGCATGCTGCTTGCAGCTGGCTTTCTCCCTCTAGTTATTTGATGGAGGATGCTTACATAAGAAAGGAAACTGGGTCACTATGAATGAGCAGTGCAGCTGGTACAGCAGGGAGTGAAGCTTAGGTGACAGTTCAAGGCCCAGGAGCCCTGATGTAGCTGGCATCAGGGTGGGCTTGAGCCTAGCTCAGTTCCCAGGCTTGGAAAAATACAAGAGCACAACAACAAAAACAATTTATTTTAAGTTCTCTATTTATGAAAATGCTGTCCTAAAAACCAGAGTCCTCTTGTATCCCCGAACAACTGGAGAAAATAAGCTGGTGAATGGGTTCCAAGACCAGATAGAGGAGAAGAATGGAAATTACATTTCTAAAATCCAGGATACATATACTAATAGTGATGCCAAAACTTCTTTGATCCAGAGACAAATCACTGCTTTGAAATTCATGATGAGAATAGCATCAGGATCACAGCTTTTCTTTTGTGAAATCTGTGAAATAAATTGTTTTTAAACAAATAACTGGAGGTGGCCACAGTGGTTTGCACCTGTAATTCCAAATATTCAGGAGGCCAAGGCAGGAGGATCTCTTGAGCCCAGGAGTTCAGGGCTGCAGTGAGCTATGACCATGCTACTGCACTCTAGCCCGGGCCACAGAGCAAGACCCTGTCTCTAAAAAATTTTAAAAATAACTGGGATTAAGTAAGATTTATGTAGAGAGATTACGTGGAGAACAAACTATTTCCAGTTGTGACATTTTATTGGCAACCATTTGATATGCTAATTATACTTCAGTAGTGTGATTAACGTAATTTTCTTCATGATCTCTACTTCATTAGTATATATGTAGCAAGATGATTTATTATAGTTGTATTAGGACTTGAAGATTGTTAAAGTCTTTGCACCAGAAAGGACATGAGAGAGCCTATGATCAAACCCTACACTGGACACAAAAATGGTGAACTCTGAGGTGGCATGGCTTCTTATTCCTAGGATGTGATAGCAGAAGAGCAAGGAGAGCCTGGGTTTACAACTCCTATTCCAATGTTCTTTCCTATTTTATCAAGGAGAAGCTGAGTCAGGTAACCAGAAAATCAAGGTGGAGCCTGTATCTGAAACTATTATAAGAAATCAGTGGGGTCGGGGGAGGGGAGAGGGATAGCATTAGGAGATATACCTAATGCTAAATGACGAGTTAATGGGTGCAGCACACCAACATGGCACATGTATACATATGTAACAAACCTGCACATTGTGCACATGTACCCTAAAACTTGAAGTATAATAATAATAAAATTTTTAAAAAAAGAAAAAAAAATACCCGGGTGATGAAATAATCTGTACAACAAATCCTCATGACCCAAATTTACCTATATAACAAACCTGCACATGTACTGCTGAACTTAAAAATAGCAAAATGCAAAATATACAAAATGCATGTGATTACAACAACGTCAAAATATTTTCTTTTATATCTTAATTTTTAAACTTCAATAAGTATGTATTTTAGGAATTGGAATAAAACAAATGTTATTTATAAAAAAAAAAAGAAATCAGCAAGAAATTTCCATTAAGGGGTAGACAAAAGAAGTGTCCCCCTAACAGGGTGAAGGTTTAGCATTCACAATGGAATCCTTTAATACAGGAGAAGTATTATAAAACTTCATGTAGCCGGGCGCGGTGGCTCACGCCTACAATCTCGGCACTTTAGGAGGCTGAGGCGGGCAGATCGCGAGGTCAGGAGTTTGAGACCAGCCTGACCAACATGGTGAAACCCCGTCTCTACTAAAAATGCAAAAATTACCGGGCACGGTGGCAGGCGCTTGTAATCCCAGCTACTCAGGAGGCTGAGGCAGGAGAATCGCTTGAACCCTGGAGGCGGAGGTTGCAGTGAGCCAAAATACTGCCACTGCACTCCAGCTTGGGCAACAGAGTGAGACTCCGTACCCCACCCCCCTGAAAAAAGAAACCCTCATGAACACCAGTCCATAGCCTAAAAGATTTTGAAAATCAAGTATCCAGAAATATTGGTCTAGTTAGTTTGATGTAGAAATACCGCAGGGACTCACAAAAAAAAAAAAAAAAAAAGGGAATATACCAAATTTACCTTCTGGGCTTTTAAAAACTACATCCTCAATAGAATTCCCTCACATGCATGGGGAGGTTTGAAGAGGGGCTGCCAAAAGCTCATGAGGCAAAGGGGACGAGTATGATGGGATTCAAAGAAGCCCTATTGGCAATTCTAATACTACCTCCAATCCACAGACTCAAGCTGCCTGTGGGATCAAGAAGCTGACACCATCTCTGGCATATAAGAGGCATGAAATGCATGTTTTCTCAATGAATTTAATATTATGTTAGAGCAAAAATAACTACAATAGTTATTTTTTATTGAGTGCCTCTATGGAGAAGTCATCATGCTTAGCATTTCAGAACCGTGATCACACTGAACTCTCACAACTGTACAAGGTAAGCCTCATCATTCCCCTTCCACAGATGAGGAAAGTGAGGTTCACAGAGGTTAAGTAATCTGAATACAGTCACATCACTGGTAAGTGACAGAATGGGTTAGAAGCCTGTCCAGTTGCTTTCATTCATACCTTTCTCAACAGGCTTTTAGTAGTTGCCTAATATATTCCAGGCATTCCTTCAATAAAGACCAAATGCACCCACATTTCTGGGTCCAAGTACAAACTACAACAAATGTGAAGATGACAGCAAGGAAGCAAAGACGTTTATTTTCCACCCATCTCTACTTTGCACATCTTTTTCTAGCTCTTATCCTCAATATATCCAGAAAGCACACCTGCCATATTTGTTTATTTACTGTGGAACCCTCCTCCCTACATATGTGGAAACTGGGATTCACAATGTACTGCTAGGGATGTGCTGCCTGAGCACTTTGGAAAGCTTCCATATGAGATACAGTCTTTAGTATGTTTCTTGGAAAGCACAGGCCACCTGCCCCACCAGGATGCTCCAGATTCCTGGTTTTACTTATGTGCCTTTGAGAACAGGGCGTCTCAAGCTGAGATGTGCATAAACCTTCCTGGAGGGTTTGTGAGAAAAAGATCCCCAGGCTCCAGCCCCAGGGATCCTGATTCAGTAGGTCCGAGAGGACCCCCAGATTTTTATTTCTCACAAGCTCCCAGCAGATATTGGTGCTGCCTCCCTTGGACACCACTTGGAGTAACGCTGTTCTAGAACCTTTTGGCTTGGAGAGGGATGTGGGGAGGACTGTGCAGTGAATGGAAGCCTGACTGTTCAACTGTATGTTCTAGAGCTACAGGCCATTTAGATGAATAGTTTAAGAAATTTCATGAATTGATAATTTTAATGTTTGTTTATTTGATTGTTTGGGGTCTTCTGCTCGGTTGCTGTGTGACCAGCTCCAGTCATTATATTTTTATATCTCAACCATTATCTCAAAAGGGGCTAATTTTTAAAAACTAAAAGTTTCTCTGTGGGTATCCTGTTCTCAGAGATAGATAACAGCTCTGCAAATGCAGAAGAGCTTTTAACTGTACTATCCATTAACCCAGCATCCCCTGGGCCTGGTGGGATAGGTCAGGGAGACCCTCCATGCTCCGTGCAAACAGCGAAACAAGGCTAAACACCAAATAAATGCCTGGGGTGAGGTGCTCATTCACCCAGGTGTGTGGTCACACATAAGAAGTGAGAGGAAAGGGGAGGGAACCTTGCCTTCACCTTCACCTTAAAACTGGAATAAATCTAACTTTTTATGTCCAAAAAGTATCAAAGAACAGACGGAGGCAAGAAGGAAGGGAGAAATAAGGGAAGGAAGGGAGGGAGGAAGGGAGGAAGGAAAGAAAGAGAATGAAGTGGAGGAAGGGAGCACCAACTCAGAGTTCAGGACTTAATGTCCCACTAAAAGCTAAACAAATAAAAAACGTTTGCATGAATCTCGTGAGGAATAAAGAAGAATACACATGATTTTGTGCCTGTTTCCCAGCGACCTGTCAGAAAAGATCTTCCACAAATGAGGAACCTTTGCTCTCTTGGGTATAAGCTGCAGAGCAGAAAGTCTCCTGAGTGTACACACATTCACACACACACACACACACACACTCTTGGGGCCAGACTACAAGCACAACTCACAGACATGGAGCCTAATTGTTACTGGTGAACAGGAAAAAGATGCCAAATTAATGCACATTAGAAATCCTTCCGTATTTAATGAAGCCATCAGCAATTTCAATTTCATTGTTTGTTAGTGTTTGTTTGTTTTTAAGAGTCCTTAGCTAGTGGTTACTTCCCGGACCCCCATGGGTGCTTCTTCCACTTTGTATGGCATTTGTAAACAAATATAATTGGAAATAAAATGGCTCCAAACATTTGCCCTCCAGATATTTAAATTCTAAGGTTTAAAAAATAGCAAAGTTGCTTTCTTTGGCTTGAGATTTCAGCCTATGAGGTGCTCAGCCAAGGAGAGGAGAAGCTCTTTAACACAGGCACCATAGCCCCTCTTCTGGTGCTGGAGCCATTTCAGCTCTGAAGCAGTATTTTATATAACCCTGCGGGCAGCGCTGAGTCAAACTACCTGCCAAAGGTGATTGGTTATTGCCCAGCCTCTCTCTTTGCTACAGAGAGCATCCTGGATCCAGCTTCTGACACCACCTCCTACTCCAGATCCTTCATTGTATAGGTGAAGAAACAGAATCTCTAAGAGATTGAGAGATCCCATCCCGATCATCCAGATATCCAGTGATAGAGCTGGGTCAAAATCGAGAGCACAGATCTGACTACCAGACAATGCTCTTTGCTTAATTGTCCAAAAGCACGTTCCCCAATTAAGTGGAAACCATGCTGTAAACCCAAAGCAGCCTCTGCCCCCAGATCAGTTAGGTCTTCTAATATTGACAAGACGGAATTGAAGAGAAGCACTGATGTCAGGATTCTATTTGGAATCTTGAAGCCACCCAGCGTGTAGTCAGCACACTGCATTGTTTCCTGTGTTATTGGTATGCATGCCTGTTCGCTCAGAGGCTGCATTCTCCACCAGAGATGGACTGTGCCTTGTTCATCTTTGTGCTTCCCCTCCTCCAGCTGCTTACCATAGTTTTTGCACATCATGAGCACTCAGTACATCTTTTTAAACATAAATGAGTGCCCAAAACACCCAACAGAACAGGGATGGTAAAGATGTCGTATAGATTGAGAATGGGGTGGAGGGTAATAATCATCTGTATTTTCTGAAACAGAAATCTTAAGGGGGACAGCTGCCTACATGTAGAGAATTACCAGGGAGTGGGTTCGAGACTCGTGTACATTTTTTTTGGAGCCCAGTCATTCACGGATTCTTCACTCTTCACTTCTTAGGACATGTTATTTTCTTAATTGCAAGCTCCACAAACCTCTGATCAACACTGCCCCTCCTAAGAGACCAGCACACGTGCGATCCCTTTGGAAAAGCTTAATCAGCCCTAATTGAGTCACAATACCAACCCAAATTAATTAGACTTTCAAAAAGTTGTCAACATCCTTCAAGATAACCCGGGCTGACTGCTCCATAGCCTTCACAGGGGAGTACATGTTCAAATTCTAAAAGCTTGAAATTCTACCAGTGACTCCTGAATAAAGACCCCTTCTTTTCAAAGACATTCACTCCACTGGCTTTTTACTTCTATACTAAACAGAAACATAAACAGAATATCGGACTCCAAGAAGGATCACAAAACTTCAAAGTTCAAAAAGCCTATTTCTGCAGTAGTTTTATAAAGAAGCAATCTAGTGTCAGCTTGTTGTTTTGTTTTTTAAGAAACAGGGTCTCACTCTGTCACCCAGGCTGGAGTACAGTGGTGTGACCACAGATCACTGCAGCCTCAACCTCCTGGGCTTTAGCAAAATCCTCCTGCCTCAGCCTCCCGAGTAGCTAGGACTGCAGGCATTCAACATCACACTCCACTAATTTTTTATTTTAGTACAGACAGGGTCTCACTGTTTCCCAAGCTAGCCCTGAACTCCTAAGCTCAAGTGATCCTGCCACTTCAGCCTCCTAGGTAGCTGGGACTACAGGCACATGCCACCACATCCAGATAATTTGTTAGAATTATTATTTTTTTAGAGATGGGGTCTTGCCATGTTGCCCAGGCTGGCCTTGAACCCCTGGCCTCAAGTGATCCTCCTGCCTCAGCCTCTAAAATGCTGGAATTATAGGTCTTAGCCACTGCACCTGTCAGCTTGTAACTCCTTATCAGAGTCTCCATCTCAGAAAAGTGTCATTGCATTCCTGAAAACCAAAAGCATCCCTGACAGAAGCAGAACCAAGTGTCTTCAGATTTAAAAGTCATCAAATCAGACAAATAAAATTAAACCTCTTACATTTCTAGGTCTTGCTACTGCAGCAATCTAAATATATCCTAAGCTTCCTATCACTAATTTCACCACCATAAACTCTGACCATAATGGCTTAATATTAATAATTGGCAGCAAAATTTGTAATCTTATTCTCAAGGCACATTTATTTTGCATTTGACAAATAAAAGTATCATTTAAAAAAAAAACCCACCATATCCTTACAAAATACCTTTAAGTAGAGAACCTTTAATTAGAGAACCCGAAATCAATGAAAGGTGTCCTCTTATTAAATTTCTCATATTCAGTGACAGGTAGCAAGCATCTCCATCCCCATTTTAGAATGAGGAAACAGCCTCAGGGACTTGAACTGAGTCAGTTGTGAGGCTAAAATAGAAACCAAACTTCAAGATGACCTTGAATGAAATCCCAGCCAGAAAAGAAGGCGTAAATTGGTAGTGACACTTGTTTAGCCTAATGTGACTCCAGGAAAAAAGTCAGAATAGCCTCATTAAAAAAAATAGCATTACTGCAAATCCTAAATATTATTATACATTTGTCATTACCTTGGCAAATTCATCACATAAGCTTGCTGTTTGGGGTGTAGCCATATGTTACATATGCTATATCTATGCTGTCTTATTTTCCTTCCTAAGTGCAATCCACAGAAAACTAAAGTGACTGTCTCACAAAACTGCTTGCTACAATATGCACTTATTCTTAGATTTTGCATTTCATTTTAAAATCTATTCAAACGTATTTATTGATTAGTTTATCCAGATCAGCAGCATAGCTGGAGGGGACTGCTCATCAAATTGAAAGCAAAATCACTTCTAAAGACATCTGAAGACTGAGATTTTCTGTCAAGACCACCCAACTACTTAGTAACAATGCTGAGTCAAAATCAAGAACGCAGGTCTGACTCCCACCCAGTGCCTTTCATTTAATTGTACCAAACCATTTTTCTCCAATTAAGTGGAAACACTACTCCAGACTAAAAGCAGCCCTCTGTTCCCAGATCAGTTAGGGCTTCTAATATCACTGCGACATATTTAAAAGGAGCAGGAAATGTCTATTTGAAGCCTTCTTTCTCTTCACAAAACCCCTCCCTCTTCCTCACTCCTGCTCTGCCATGCCCAGGTATTAAATGCCACCAGTTTCAAAGCCCATTGAATTTGAACTTGCACATAATGAGAAAAAGCAAGAGACGAAAAGTTTGGCTGACATCAAATTGCCCTTTTCACACCACAATATGCACAACTATTTCTGCCTTTGTGGGAAACAAAAGGCATTACAGATGAGGAAGAGAAAAATGGGAAAGAAAGGATAGCAGAAGTTGTATTCCAGTAAAATGTATACTCAGTAAGAAATTGAGGGGTAAAATGCAGCTGGGATAGCAAACCCTCAAAATAAAAAGCAACAATAAAACTGAAAAACTGTCAACTCAAGTGAATAATAAAATGCACAAAATATTCATTTGACTGATGCATAGCCCAAGACTCTCCCATAATTTGCAGGGAGGCCATTCAATTCTACAAGCAAGATCTGGCTGGAACCTAGCTTCTCTCATTCCCAAGTGAGCCCATCATTCCAAACCCCTAAGCTAAACTCTCTCTTGCTAAAACTGCTGAGAATACAAAGGCTTCTTGGGATCATACTTTGAACCCAGAAAACAGAAAAGAAGGCCCTCATCTCACTGCATTTAAATCATTCATTTTCTTTTCTATATGCTCCTCTAGGCAGGAGGCTCTGTGAGAGCAGGGCCCACAGAGGTCTGGAACACCTAGTACATACCTGAATCATCACAGGCCTATGGTACATCTCTCACTAAATGGATGATTTGCCATGTCATGATATGACCTGAATTCTACTTACACTTATGAGAGAGAAGCACATCAAAGGAATCTGCCCACCTCGTAGCTTCTTCTGTGGATAATCTCCTAGAAAAAAAGAAACATCTGTCTTGAATGTTTCTGAAATAACCTCCTTGCCCTCAACAACCACTAAGATTTGCTCAAGAAAACAAATTGGAAAAATGTGGGGAGGGGTGCGGGTAGCAGATGAAGACTATACCTGGATTCCTGCAATTCTGTCACTGTAAATTTGTACATTCTTAAGTAACTGATGAAAAAAAACCTCAAGACTGGAATTCAGTGAATTTTGTCTGTTGGCTTTTAGTCTAAAGAACAAAGCTAAGTAAGTACATGATTTAAAGGTATCGAGGTAACACAATGGAAAGAAACAGTCTTAGAGTCAGAAAAGTTCGACTCAGCTCCTGACTCCATTCTTACTGTCAGCTAAATGTCTGCACTTCTGAAATGGGGATAATGATGCCCATTACACAGTTGTATGAGGGTTACACAAGGTAACATCTATGACATTTAATACAGCACCAGCACAGAAGAGGTACTGAATTCAGGTTACTTGAATCTAAGCATATTTTTAGAGTAAGTTTGAACATTTATTTCCAAATTGAGAGCTCAGTTTGACAACTAAGTAGAACCAAGAAGTATCCTTTGCCACCCACAGTTTTATGAGTGATGGATGATATGGCTTTCTTAGGAAAAAAAAAAAGAGGATTCCCATTCTGAGATCACTAAGCTATACATTTTGAAAAGGAAAATAAACATTCCTTTCACTCACGTCCAGGGATATAAAAGGAGCTGCCAAGAGACAGGATTTTTCCGGTGGCTCATCTGGTCAGCAACTCACTAAAGAAGTGAGCTATATGACTTGCTGTATTACCCAGGGAATGGCACGTGGCCGTACTACTCACTTGAGAGCGCGGTTGGGTTTGTCTGGAAGAATAGCTGTGAAATCACTACACGAGTCTGACTTGTGAGACAGGCATCCCAGTCGAGTCCTCATCCCTTTGTTCCTGCAACAAGCACAGGGGCAGAAGGACGGGGAAACTCTCATGATCACAGCTGTCAGCTCTATACAGGGCCCCTGGAGCTGCTGCTACGGGAGCCAGCACTGCCCCCACCCTTCCCCAGGTGGTCTCTGAAGACTTCATGAACAGGAAGAGACCACCTAGAGAATCAATAACTACCTGAACAGTCATAGGTACCCTACC
Organism: Symphalangus syndactylus; assembly: GCF_028878055.3. NCBI lineage: Eukaryota > Metazoa > Chordata > Mammalia > Primates > Hylobatidae > Symphalangus > Symphalangus syndactylus. The sequence continues at coordinate 40,060,659 of NC_072434.2, read as the reverse complement.
CGACCCCCTAGAGGATTAATGCTTTTTAAAGCTGACACAGCAAGTTGGTGGTAAGTCAATGAAGGTCATTAGCTTGGAAGAATTTCTAAATTAGGATTCTCTGTAAGGAAAGAAAATACAGTGATAACAAAATAACAATCCACATTTTGCTTTTCCACAAGGAGGGCAAAGTAACAGCAGCAGCAGCAGCTCCTGATTGCAAAGACCCAGAAGGGGTACCCACACCAGGAGCAGAGGGATGTTTGCAGGGTGCAGGGTGCATATCAGAGTCTTAAGCACAAAGTAGGGGGCCTCAAGGCAGGTCGGTTCCAACTCAAGTTCTCCCCACTCATCCCACAAATCTAGCTATAGTCAACCCATAGGACTGATGCCTGCAGGGGGAGAAGAGTAATTGGTACAATCAGCAATTAAGAACCAATGTCCCCTTTGTCAGTTCTTATGCTTGCCAAACTAAGGTCCTGTATTCCTATTTACATTTCAGCTTATCTCAATAAGCATAATTAAATTTTTAACATGTTTGTTTACATTTCTCATATGTTTTATTTTCCAAAGGACCCATATAATGACATCAGGTACTTAAATAGTTATCTCTTATAACAGATCCAGTGAGAAGTTACTCTAATGTCTCTTTCTGACTCCCAACATTAGTCTCCGTGTACCACTTTACATTTTTTAAATATGTTTAATTTTTTTTTTTAGAGACACGGTCTTGCTATATTACCCAGGCTGGTCTCAAGCTCCTGGCCTCAAGTGATCTTCCTGCCTCAGCCTCCTGAGTAGCTGGGATTACAGGCCCAAGCCACCATGCCCAGCTAGCCTCTGCTAACCTTTAATCAGAGGTTGACAAACTATAGCCCTGAAAAGGTGCCTGTCTGTGTAAATAAAACTTTATTGCAACACAACCACACCATTTGTTTACAAATTGTCTAAAGCTGCTTTCAACTACAAGGGCAGAGTTGGGTAGTTGCAACACAGACAATATGGCCCACAAACCCAAAAATATTTACTCTCTAGCCCTTGACAGAATAAGTTTGCTGACCCCTGACCTTTAACTATGACAACTCCTTGTGTTGAGGGCAAAGGTAAGTGGGATATGTTTAGTATAATCAAATCAGGACTTAAGAGTGACTTAGAAAAAGGAAGTGCCACTTGCACATTTGCAAAAATTTGCCACAGAAATAGTCCTAGAAGATGCCATTCTGCATGTTGAAAGGAGTCCTTCTGGCCTAGCTTTCTTTCCTCTTTTTCCTGGGGGTGGGAAGAGACCTTAGAGGTCATCCAATTCAATCTCTTTTACTTCAAATGGATTTTCATCCCTGGTAATTGTCTTTGTTCACAGAAATCTTATCCAAGAAATGTCTGCTGGGATGGTATTATATTTGGCAGGGATGGACAGCATTTGTATTCCACAGCACATCTCTGAAGAGCCTCCTAGGGCTGGAACATCCAAGTTCCCAGAAATATCCTCTCTCCTGCAAAAAATTGGGGCCTGCACGTCCCCTGCTCCCACCTTGAATCTCAGCCAGGCCGCATTGTGAAGCCATCCATTTCATGGCATTTCCAAACATTGGCTACTGCTATTCTCTCTCCTGCGACAGCGGGCATCTTATGTGTCCACTCACGCTTGAAAATCGCAGAGTGTCTGACAGCACGCCTTGGGAGAAGCTGATTAAGGGCCCTCGAGTCATCACATTCCATGAATTCAAGTTAAGGTTCTGCTCAGGCTGCCCCACAGACCAAAGCCCAACTTTCAGTGAGTTGGTTCATTCCTCGTGCCTCAGGATCATCAATCATAAAACACTCAGGTCACTGCCCTCAAAGAGCAATCAAGAAGACTTTCAAAAAATGGCAAATCCACGCAAGCCATTTAACAAGGTTCAGCAGGGACCAGTGTAAAGGATGCTGCTTGTTACCAAGACAACTGTGATTCTCCCAAATAGTTTGCAAAAATCTTCAACAAAATATTCTTTGGGACAAAATGGTTTTTATTTTTCATCTTTCTAGCTAAGACCTCAATTATAATCTTCTTAGCTAGGTCTGAGATAATGAGGGTGGAAGTAGGAGTCAAAGGTTAAGGATACTTTTTTAAAAATAACGAGGCTTTCCCTCAACTGTCTCCTTTCTACAGCCCCTATCCCAGTAACTCACAGAGATCCCTAAATTGTTCCATACAAGCTCATGCACAGTCCCTCATCCCACCCCATAAGTCACTGCCAAGCTGTCTCACCAGTCAATCTGAGGGCTTCAGCTAAGGCAGGTCCTGCTTGCAAGGCCACAACTTTGCAAGAGGCATACAGACAAAAACCGTGCAGTTCACACAGGAGGCCTATGGGGACAGATGCAAGTAGACCACGCATAGGCTCAGAAGGCTTGGGCCAGACTCAAATAACAGAGGGGGTGACAAGGTGGAGAAAAGAGGAAAGGGTCAGGGGCAAGAAAACAGGCCATTGATTCATTACCTGCGTGGCATCAGTAAGGCCGCCATACAGGCATCCGCTTACGGTTAACCCTTGGGCTGGTATGCAGGGACGTCAGGGCAGGAAATAAGACTGCGGGGCTCAGGAATTTACCCTTGCACGTCCTCTTACCTAAAATCAAAGAATCTGCTGTAAGAGGGGCCACCCTCTCTCATCTGACTGCACTACATTTCCTCTCAGACAGGTTTCCGCCAGCAGAACACCTCCCCACACACATCCCCCCAGCCCCACAAATGTCCACTTGTCCTTAGCAGGGGCGACAAACCAAGGATGGACAAGAACAAATTGTTGGTGGCTTCATGTTGTTGATTATTGGTTAGGAGTTCCTGATTCCCCAACCACTGGCCATCAAATATAAAGTGGGACGTGTGCCTCAGGGGAGGCGTGGGCCTAGCAAACCAAAAATTACTGCTCTCTTTCTCTTACTAAAGTGGGGCCCAAGTGACCAGCCAGCGGGGTTGAAGGAGGGGGTCGGCACTTGCTCCAAAATAATCTGATTGGATGCTGCTCTGCTTCTCGCCTCCCTCCAAGGGCACCTGTCCCAGGTGGGAGTGCATGGAGTCTCGGGAAAGTGGGAGTGGGAGGGAGGTTGGAGGAACTCCAAGAGAGGCTTGTCAGGCACCATCACCACACAGGCTTGCTCCTCTGCAGGGATCACAGGTGCAGGCTGAAGAAATGAATATGCAAGTCACCCTTTCTCGCCCATATGGAGCCTACATGACCTTCCTCAGCCTGGGGACTGGCCTATTCTTGACGCGAAGCAAGAAGGACATGAGTGTGGGAAGACAGGGGTCGTTGAGGTTGAAAGCTGATTGACTTACAGTCTTCCTCTCCTGAGGGTCCCATTCTCAGTGCTTCAAACCCTTTGTTCCCACAGAAGACCTCTGATAGGAAGAAATACGTGAGGAGAGCAGCCTATCCATAAAGGGCTCCCCTGGGGAACTCTGACATCAAACATAGAACCCATTTTAAAAGGAACCTAATTTAGATAGATAAGACTGCTATGTGAGCTACACCATTTAAATTATTTTTATATTACCGCGACTATTTCACAAGTACTTTTTAAAAATAGCTTCTTTAATAATACTATAATTAATAAAATTAAAAGATTGCTTTGTTAAAACTAGAAAAAAAATTAGTTAGACTATGTATGAAGGTCCATTGTCACGGATTGTGTTCCCTGGCTGCAGGGACATTTCCTTAATCTTTCTTCTAACCGGGCTTACACCTGCTTCCCCAGAAGTCATGAAATCAAAGCTTTTGTAGTTGTGACGGTCCCTAGAAGTCATGTTTGGGGCACCTAGGCCTCTTGCTGTGGGATATGGCCTCAGGGGAAGGGGAAACCCATGCAGGGACCTTTATTATCCTAGAGCCAAGTGGAACCAGAGATGACTACCCACCTATATCTCAGGCAAGGTCATTTGGGGCAGGGGATCACCCAGCCTTCTGTCCCTGCCTTGTCTCTTTTCCCATCCCACTGCCAGCCCACACTGGCTTGCCCATGCTGTTCAGATGCCTGTCTCTCTCCTTCAAATCCAGCGCTGCCCAAATTGCTACTCAGACCCTCCACTACCCATCTGATGCTCTCAGCCACAGATGCCAATAAATAAGAATCAGCAGGACACTCTGACCTAGCTGCCTTACCCATCCCACCACCTCAGGGCTTTTATCCCATTTGGCCCTGGACTTCTGAGAGTTAGGAGTTACCCAAAGCCCAGGAAGTTCAAAGGTGTGATTGCCCCCACAGTGCATGTGCCCTCATAGGTGGGCATCAAGTCGCAGGTGCGTCTGGGGCAGACAGGATGAGACATAATGGGAAGAGAGGATACTCAAAGAAAAAACAAACGTTAAAAGCAAAGAGCAAAGATTTACCAAGAGGGGGAGAGAAACTAGAGCCTCCGAGGGAAGAAAGCAATCAATATGCATGAAGAGGCAAGTTAATTAAATATGGATAATGCAATCGGTGCACACAGACACCCCGGAGAAGAAAGAGAAAAGCAAAGGCAATACTCACTGTCTTTGGCCAGTCCTCATGGCCTGAGGGTCTTTGCCAACTGGATGGTCAGAGAGGCTGCAGGTTAAGGCGCTCTGGGGAAAAAGTAGATCTTTCTTTTAGCAGTCAAATCCTCGGCGAGTGAAGGGCATGTGTGCATCAACACATAGGCACACACACACACATATACACACACAGGCATGCACAACACACCTCCCACCACTTGAGCCAGGCAGCAAGCAGCCCCGCTGAAAGCTCTTCTCTCTGCTTGTCACATCCAGTAAATACTGAAGCAGCCTACACCCAGCGGGCGGCGGCTCAGCTCCCGGGCACAGTCTGCACGCCCATCCTCATTGGCAGGATGCAGAAGGTGCCCCTGAGCTGAGCTCAGCCTCACTAACCTGAAGCTCCTCTGGCTGCAGCTCAGCGAGAAGTCCCCACAGCCCACAGCTGCCTCCCTCTGCACCAGAGGCTGTGCAGGGGGCAGCAAAGAATAGGTATTAACTCTTTCCAGTCACCAGTGAGCTGTTAATCAAGTGTCCAGGGGGCCCTCTTCTAATGAGCCCTGCTGCTGGCTGAAGGTTGGCTGCTGCACCGGGAGTGGGGAGTGTAAAGATCTTGCCCCAGACAGCTGCTGACAGCAGGAGCCACTCCAAATCAAATCTCCTAATGAGCCAGGAGGAGGGGGGCTGTCTTGCTGGGTGTGATGTGATGTGATAAATGCAGAGAGCAAGAAAGCTACAGGGCAGGTCACACATCTAAATTCCACCCCCTTTCTCCCAATTTCTATTGTGCTGCACTACCAAGCCAAGCCACACAGCCCTGAAATTAGCCCTCTCTGCCACATCTCAGCTGTGCCCCTTACTCTACAGAGGCATTTCTCCCCCAGCTCATCTCCACTCCCACCCTAACCAGTGCCAACCACACCACTCCCCACTTCTTAATGAGAAATTTCCACCTCCTCTGCCTTCCCAAACATGCATATTTCCAACCGTATGCTCCTGCCTCTCACCTGGTTTTTCCTACAGTAGAAACTCACCTCTCTCCCTCATCCATCACCTAGCAACTTCCCCCTACTTGCATTTGTTATGGAGTGAGACTTTTCCTTTTGTTCTGCCCGATCTGCACATGATCCCTATTTTTCTGTCTTTTCCATTTCTTTCTTCTTCCAAACCCCCTTACCCACATGGGTCTTCACACTGCCTGCTTCAGTTCCAGAAGGAGGACTCTCTTCCTGCTTGCCCTAGTGTAGTGGTTCTCCAAGCATGGTCCCTGGACCAGCAGTGTCAGCATCACCTGAGAAGTATCAGAAATGCAAATATTCAGGCCCCACCCCTAGACCTACAGAATCAGAAACTCTGGGGACAGTAATCAGCCTTCCAGGTGACTGTGATGCATGCTAAAGTTTGCAAACCGCTGCCCTGGGAGAAAGCTTGTCTTCTCATTATGCTCTAGGTCGCTAAGGCTGAGTCTACACTCCCACTTAGGAACTAGCTCCAAAGACACATAGCCTTTGCTGCAAACCATTTCTGAAACCCAGAAGGCAGCAGAAATCTCAACAGAAAGTGATGGCTTTATAATAATGGAAATGAATTCGATTTTTTAAACCTTTTTAAATGTATAAAGCATTTTCATGTATTGTCACTCAGCAATCCTATGCCATCGTCAGAGAGGGTATTATTATTCCCATGTTACAGATGACAAAACTGAGGCCAGAAAAGGTGATGTACCTTTATCAAAGCAACCCAACGTGCCAGAGGAGGCACAAGGACCAGAATTTGAGTCTTATGACTTTAACAGCAGAGTTCTTTCTACTATATCATACCAGAACCCAGTCTTTCTGGCCAGATCTATTGGTGCAAAACCTGAATTCTCTCGGTGAAATGATTCTGCTGCAACTACTCATTGCCTGATGATAAGATGAAATAAAAATTCCGATGCTGCCTCCACAGTGACTCATTGTCTCTTTCTGATATCGTCCACAGTGCCCCTCTATTAAAGAAAGGGAACTTTGTGTTATAAAATGAGACGCAAAAGAAAAGTTTCTCATTTCTTATTACCCCTTTCTTGAACCCTGTTGCTAATTGGGGTTCAGAATTTAAGCAGAAAGAGAACCCTTCATTTCTGGACATTTTCTTGGTACACGGCACCATAAGAAACTGGTACACAGATAAACTGGTGAATAAAAGCCCATTGATAAGCACTCCCCTAATTCAAGATATGTTTATAGAATAAGGTGAATCCACATAGCTAATGTTAAATGAGCAGTTAGTATGTGCCAGACACTATGCCAAACATCGCATTTGAGTTATCTGTTTAATTTTCAGAAAAAATTTACAAAGCCAACACCTTTATCATCTCCCTTTTACAGATGGAGACACAGAGATGCATCATTTAAAAGTGGCAGAGCTGGTATCTAGCACCAAACCTGATGCTTCCAGCCTCTGCTCTGCTCCTCGCTTTAACACAAAGGTAGTGCCATCATAGGACACTTCCTACCAGCAGTAAAACAGCGGAACAAAGGCCTCCCCCAAATCTCATGCTGCCCCAGCCAGTATCCAGGGGGTAAAGGCCCCAAGGAAAGAGAGCAGAGCTTCAAATGGGCCTGCGTCGCAAGTGGAAGCTAATCAATATTAAGCAGGCATCAGAATCTTCAATTAGCCTTTGGAAAAATAATATAGTCACAGGAAGTCAATAAGTCCAATGTCTAAAAAGAGCTATAGTAAACAAGAAAAATGTAGAAGAAAGAACAGGAATATAAAGAGCAGAGGGACAAAAGTGTGTGGACATGAATAACACAAGGAAACGGAACATTAAAACTAGTCCAAGCTTTTTTTTTTTCTAATCAAAACACTCCTAAATGCCAAAAAGTAATCACAGAGGACCATAGTTTGAGAAGCACAGACCTAGTGCAGGCCCCTCTCACAAGAGGACACCAGCATAATCTTCCAAAGAGACCAGGGCATAATTTCAGGGAGGAGAATTAAGCTGAACCTAAAGTAAAGCATTCTAGCATTGTCTTCTTTCCTGAAACAAATAAACAGAAAAGGCAAGCACAGTTAAGTGCTCGTGAGAAAGGAATTTATCACCTTGGACTCTGCATTCCCCAGGCTTAGAGCCCTGGCCCAGGAATGTAGAGCTCTGGGTTCTTTTCCAGCTACTGCTCCTGACTTGCTAGCTGCAGTTGGCACAGGACATCTCAACTGGCCACAACTCACGTTTCTTACAGGAACACAGTGATTGCAAGCCCTGCTCCTGCCTCTGGGCTGTCCTGCCCCACTCTGAACTTTCCAGTCTATACTCACTCCCCTTGGGAAGCCCTGCCCTCTCCAGGCACCCACCACTCCTCTCTAGAATCAGTGCTTCAATCTTGCCTCTTCGGCTCCAGGCTGCTTTTCCAGGGGTTTGCTGGACAGCTCCTCACATCTCAGACCCTGCCCGCTATACTGTCTCTAAACAGACCCTGCATGCTGTACTGTCTCTAAACAATCACTCTCCCCCATCCTCCATTCCTGCTGGGCTCCCTGTGCTTACTTGTGACATTACTTGGCCCAAGTCCCACAAGGGACCCTAAGCCTAATCCTAACTCCAACAAGTACAGACATTTCTGGCTTCTTTTTCTCCATTCCCTTCCTAAATTGGTTTTTAAATCTTGTCATATTTTTGAAATATTTCTCAACTTCATTCCCTCCCATCCATTGATGCTGCCATATGAGAAGTTATTCAACCCCCAGCACCTGCACAACCCCCTGCCCTCTCTTAAATAACTGATCTCCCTGCCCGCATTTCTTTCTCTGCCCACCCACAAACCTTCTTGCACACTACACTACCACCAGAGTACCACTGAACAGATACCATAAAGTGGATCATCTGTGCAATCATCTTTGATGGGCTCCATTGCAGCTCCTTGTCCTGCCTGACAATGAGTTTGTCCCATTTGCCTATCCAGGTTTTCTATCCCACAAACATGCATGATTCCTCTGCTGTCCCTTCCACCCGGAATGTCCCCACCCTTGATCTGCCTGTTAACTCTCAGCTTCTTACCTGAACCCATTACCTCAAGCTAAAAATTCTCCTTTCCAAACCTTTTTCAGAATTCTCCCAATCAGAAGGAACGAACCCCCTTGATCCCAATAGCACCACCTTGCTGTAAGGCCCTCTGACAGCCCACATCACAGGCATAGTTTATTCTTGAGATTTATCTTTTCTGAGCCTCTCAACTGACTGTGTGCTCCAAAAAGACAGACTCTTTTACTTACTCTCCTTACTATTAATTCTCATTACCTCGCAGAGAGCAGGTGTTGAGTAAATGTCGGCTAAATTTGATTTCGAGTTCATGAAAAAAAAAATCTGAAAAATCGCCGAGGATTCTTTATGGCAGAAACATGTTAGACTTCTGCAGCCTTCTGGTCAAGACTGAAGTCAACAGAATGCTAATGACACTCAGGGTCAGCTGCACAGGTACATAAGGCATTTGCAAACTAACCCAACAGCCTGGTGAGGGCAGGGTGGAATTCATCAAGAGCAAAAGGAGCACCTGGCATTGTCACACAGGCAATGAGAATGTAATTAAATTGAAGATAAAGGGAGTTTAAGTCCGCAATATAATATTTTAAAAAGCTATGAGAGTGGAGGAGGAGGTTTATTGCCAAATGCCCCTGTGTGTTTATCTAATCAACATACCACCTAGGATAATACCACATTTAAAGCTTTTAATAAAACAGTCATTTGGATATTAGATTTGAATTCTGGTCAACATGCTAAAGCTCTTCCGTAAATCTTTTAAAAGCAATTTCCACTTCGTAGCTTCCTAGTAACAGTAGAAACATGAATCAACATATGCTGCATTGATTTAGGGTTTCCATGGAGACCGGAAGGACACAGGGAAGGGCAGGACAGAAGGAGGCCACTTGGCCCAAAATTCTACTTTAAAAAATGCACCTCTATCTCATTCCTCTGAGCATTAGCAGCCTCATTTCCTGTTCATCAGTTCAAGCATCCACATATTTAATTTGTAATAATGCTACTCAACTCCTCATAAGGAACACCAGAGGGGACGTGGAGAAAAGTCAGCAGCTAAAGCTGTGTGTCCATGAGGTTTGCAAAGAAAACCAAGAAGCACAGGATTTGGAATCAGAAGAAAGGGCCTTTGGTACTAACTCTGCAGTTAACTAGCTCCATGACACTAACTGCTTCTACTAGCTCTGTGATCACCAACTAACATCACCAAGACATTTCAACTTCAATTTCCTCATCTGTAAAACACAAATTAACACACCTGCCCGGTCTATTTTTCAGGGTGATTATATGCAAAGAAATGAGAAAGTCTGTGGGGGAAATGTCCTGTAAATTCCAGTACATCACACCCTATTATTATATTTGAATATGATCTTGGCTTCACTTTAAATGGAATTTTGCCAGTGAGCAAGGAGATGAAAAAAAATTCCTGATTTAGTGGAGATTAGACTGACTGGAAAAGAAAGTGGTGGATTTGACAGCCCTGAGCTTCAACCCCAACTCCGTAATTTTCCAGATTAAGAGCAGATCCAGAACTGTGGGCAAGCTACTCGCCCTGTCTGAGTATCATTTTCATCATGGATAAAATGAAGATAATAACAATAGCAACGTCATAGTCTTGTTATAAGGATTGAATTAGATAATGTAACACAGTCTTCATCACAAATCTTGACAAACGGCAAATAGCTGTCCTGTGTGAGCCACTTTTATCATTATTCGTAGTCTTTTCAGCTATATTTTATCATCTGTAAAATGGGAATTAAATTTCCTACTACTTCCTCATTTTACATAGAGGATTACTTAGATGTCTGTTCAGCTATTTAATAAGCTGTTTGGGGAAAGGTGCTATATAAATAGAATGCCATTATTTAAAGATTCATATTTTTACCACCTGCTCACCGAGGTGAGACAAAAATGTATAAGATAGCACATCTGTAACGATTCTCGAGCTGCTCAGTGGCTGGGGGTTATGTAAGTCTCTGTTACCTTTCTCATTTCCTTTTGTTCCTCTTGAGCATTCATTTGTCTCCTCACCGCTCACTGCAGGGTTTTCCTCTTGCCAGCCTCTTTTCTTTATTCACTATCTTTATACTCCCCTTTCTAAGTGTGTCTAGAAAGAAATTTCAAAGTTAAATTTTGGAGGCTTTGGTATCTAAGCCTGCAATTCTTCCTTAGGTCTCCTAAAATGAAATGGTATAGCAACAGCAAGGGAAATGAAACAAAATCAGGAGATGTTAGAGGATTACATAGTGCTGCCTTGCAGACAATGGCCATCGGGGTTAAAAATAAAGCTTAAGAAACACCTCAGCCAAATGTAATACATGGACTTCGTGTTGAATCCTGATTCAAATGTAAAATTTTAAAAATAATACAGTGCAATTGAGAAAATCTAAACACTGATTGGATATTTAATGGTATTAAGATATTATTGTTAATTTATAGTGCAATTTTGATATCGAGGCTTTTTTTAAGAGACCTTATCTTTTAGAGGTATACTCTGAAGTGTTTATAGTTGAAATGATATGCTATCATGAACTGCTTCAACATCATGCTGGGTGGGAAGCTGGGTGGTAGGTACACAGGGACTCATTCATTCTTCTGTTCTCTTGACTTGTGTATATTTGAAATTGTGCCTACAATGTGTGGCTTCAGTAAAATAAACCAACAAAGTGCAAGAAAACTGAAATACAGAAGTAGGAGACTATTTGAATGGAACCTGATTTTCTGTACGTTTTTCATTGTAAGTTTTTCTCCCCTTGAATACATCCATTTTAAGAAAAGTCTACTATTTTATGCCTAGGGAGCAGGTGCTAAAATTCACAGAGGTTTAGAATGGGTATAACTCCTAGACATCACCTACAGAAACTAAACTTTGAAGACTTTGTCCAATGTCACATTTCTTAGAGGCATAGCCAGGACTCCAACTCAGAGTTCCTGGGTGGAATCCAGCCACATCCTTTGTTCCCACTGCTGAGCTGCCCATCTATACAGGCAGAATCCAGGACCATACGTTAACACTGGACAAGGAGACAAATGATGGCCTGTTTGCTCACCTCCCCAGCCCTTCTCTGTTCCTACTATGATCACAGCCTTAAACACTGAACTCAGGTTTTATAAATGACCTTTCCAGTGGCCAACTAGTTTCTGTGAGGGCAGCTGAAGGGCAGGAAGGTAGAGTGGAGAGAGAGAGCTCATGCAACATACACAACTCTTCACACCCTCACAACCTGATCTCCTGTCCCATCAAGATCATCAAGGCCTCGGGTATGAAATACCTGGACCTGTTTTCACTTACTAACAACTCCTACTAATCTGTCCATGTTACACACACCCTGACCTCCTTCCAGCTGCTCTCAGATGTGTCTATTTAAGGTGAATTCTTCCTCCTGTGGCCTTCCACCTATCCTTTCCCATGGACCCTCCTTTATGAACTCTACCTTTATTTTCTCTTTCTCATATGTTATTCTGCACTTAACAAAAACAATGTTCATCTCTTTTATTTAAAAAAAAATTCCCCTTGGGTGTTTCTCCTTTTATCAGCAAAACTGCTTGAAAGAGTCTCCTCTGCTTCCTCACTTCCTATCCCTTCCTAACCCCTTTGCCATTTGGCTTCCATTTCCACTATTCCCCCCGAAACACAGCCTCCATACTGTGAGGTCCAAGTGCAAATGTTTCAGTACTTGTCTTTATGAACCTCTTTGCTGCCTTTGCCATGGTGACCATTCATTTCTTGCATCTCTCTCCTTCGACTTCCAAACATTACACTCCCCTGGCTGCCCTTCCCCTTGGTCTCCTTTGCTGGCTCCTCCTCCTCTGTCCACCCCATAAACACTGGTATTTTCTTTCCTCTCCAATCTTAGCTTCCTGCCTCTCTCACCTTGCATGCTACTTGGGCAATCTCATCCTTGCCCATAGTCCTAACTACATTGGGTATATTGAGCATTTCTAAATATTTTTCTCCAACTCTAGCCCCTCTCCCAACAGGTAGACCCCAATAGCTCCCAATCATGTAGACTCCGACAGCCCTTGAGTTGCTGAACATACCCCTCAGATGTCCTACAGGCCCAACAACTGCAAATATATCTAAATAATGGACACATCATATTCCCATCTTTTCTTGGCCCATTTTATCTGCCACCCTCACCACACCCACCTCCCACCCGACCCGCACCCCCTACACACACATATAAACCTTGGCTTCCTCTGGAATTGCTGATCTCAGTTTCTGGCACCACCATCTACTGAGTAACTCAAGCCAGAAATAGGAAAGTAATTACAGGCAACTCCCTTTCTCTCATCTCCTGTCGACAACCAATTACCAAATCATACTGATTAAATCTTTCATAGTTTTCAAATCTGTCTCCTCCCCTCCATCCTTGCTACCACTGCTCTGGCTCATGTCCTCATGGTCCTGGTTCATGTCCTTACAGTCTCTGGTCTCCATGAGATAGCCTATTTTCTTAAATTCAGCTCCAATCTGCAGCCATAATCACCTGGTTAGTCACAAACATGACTGCATTTCCTTCTCCTCAAAACCTTTAAGCCCTTCTATTCTAGGGATAAAGTTCCAGCTTAAGAAGGATCCTGATACACAAACTCCCCAAGGTCTGGCTACCTTGAGAGTCACCTACCACTTCCCTGGCTTGTCCTTCAGGCCCCAATAACTCTACACTTTCGACAATCATGAGCACACATCACAGGGTTCCATGGCTTTGGGCCTCCTTTATTTCATTTCCTCTGCCCAGAATGTCCTTGATCTGACTGAGTCCTGCTCATCCTTAAGCTGCACTTCAGGACGACTTCTCCAAAAGCCTCACCTGAACACCCAAGTTCAGGAAGTGCCCTCTGTGCTCCTATGGCTTCCAGGCACACGTCTGTATGTCAGCACCTGGCATAGCTAGGTACCTGCAACTCTTTTCTCCTAACCAGACCCTAAGTTCATCAAGGGCAGGGAGCATGGGTTCATTCATTCATTCATTCAGTCATTTGACTAACATTTAAGTGTCTCCTATGTGCCAAGCAAGGTCCCAGGCATGGGTACATTACATTCCCTATGTACATTGCCTAGGTAAAAGGTATGTTTTTCATCTCTACACCTCCAAAATGTAGCACAGTCCCCGGCAACAGGAAGAGGCTCAGTTAATGTATGTTGAGCTGACATGAGCCCCCCAGCAGGTAGGTGAGGAAACTATGTTTGGTGTAGGATGCTGGCCAACAGAGACAGCGTGGGGTCACAGAGTGGCACAGGCTCCAGGGTCAGCAACAAGGGTTCAAGCTCCAACTCTGCCCCTTTATGGCAGGCTCTCCTTGGCTTAGGACCTTGCCTTCTCCTCTCTGAAATCAGAATTACTAAGGCAATGCCCACTTCCTGTGTTACTGCAAGAATTCAGTGAAATATATAAGTAAACATGGGATGTACATCACTTAGGCTTATGAAAACATTAAGTCACAGGGAGAACATCAGAGTCCGAGAAGGCAGAAGCCCCACACCCAGTGGGGAGAGGTGTGGAGGCTGCACGGACGGGACAGGAGGGCCAAAGGTGGAGAAGCAGAGGGATGTAGTTTTCAAAGCCATGGAGCTGAGAGGCAAGCATGAAACCCTGCCACAACTGAAATGTGGATTTCCCTCCTATCTCTCAGTGCCAGGGTGCTGGTTATCAATCTCTTCCCCTTCTCAGATAGTAACAAAAGCTTTACCGTTTCCATCACAGTCTACAGCTGTGGGCAGAGAGCAGCTTCAGCACTCTCCCCCTCCTCTGAATATAAAATAAGCTCTTTCTAATCCTCCATTTTTAATGACTTCAGGCAATGGCTTTCATGTCCTCCCTCCTAGCTCCATTCTAGCCAGACACCTAGAATCACACAGCAAGGAGAATCCACAGCCATCGGACCCAGGAGTGGGGTTCAGCCACAGCAACAGTAGCAGGGAATAGTGGAGTGGAGCCCGGGACTCTGGGGACAGTTCTCCCACTGGTATCTGCTCCGAAATTCACAGAGAATTGGGAACTGAGCACTCAGTGAGACGCCTTGCTTGCGGGCATGTGCTGATGCACGTTAATGTCTGTGCTGGGGGCGGGAGGAGGGACGAGGGCTGTGTGGGTGCACTCTGATGCATGGAGATGCTGAGCAAATTCCCCTTGACACTTTTCCTTGAGAGACAAGGCCCTGGGAGGAACCTACCTTAAGCCACTCAGCTTTTCTGAGACCCTCTTCCTTCTAGAACCTTTTACTGCTGAATTTAAAAGCCTTTGGGAAATTCCATACGGAGAACATTGACAAATTCCGTATAGAGAACACTAGCAAAGGTTCAGATGATGCTGCTGATGTTTCTTGGACAGTGAAAAATACCCCCAGGCACAGAGGGGAAGCAAGGAAGCATTTCTGACATCTCTAGAAATGTAGGTGTTTGGACAAAGAAGAAACCAGAAAGCACAAAACAGAGAGCCTGGAATAGAATGGACAGGAAAATTGTTCTAAGCCATAAAGTCATTATATGTAACAAAACTTACATTTGTATAGTGCAGTCACAAGTTGAGTTGTGCTATACAAATGTGAGTTTTGTTACTTATAATCACAAATCACAAGTTGGAGTTGGGACTGAGAAAGGAAGATGGAGAACAAAAAGGACATTTGAGGCTTAGCACCTGCTAAGTAGGAAGAACAGGCATATTTCTGCACCCTTGCTCCTGGCAAGAGTGGTGGGCTTAAAGGTTCTGAAGAGTCTGTTAGAGAGTAAATGGGGATGATGATACAAGGACAGGTGCTTTCACTTCTCTGGCTGAACTTCATTGGTTTTTTTACCCCCCTTGAGTCTCAATTTGTTCTAGGAAGTTGGGAGAATTAAATAGCATCATGTGGGGCAAGTACCTGGCAAAGTTGTTCAGCACATCTTGACCATTGGGAACTATCATTCCTTTCAGCTTATCCTCACAAGCTCCTTTGAAAGTGAGCCAGACACTTGTTATCACTCTCATTTTACAGATGAAGCTGGTCAGTGGCCCTGAGTGGAGGGCCCAGGGTAATTCAATTAATGGCCCTAGGAAGACTTGAACCCAAGACCTCCAGTACTTTTTCCACCCCAACTCTGCCTATTCAGCTCATGCTGCTGCTGACCCATGGCTGAGATCCACACTTGGAGGGGTTTTCTTAACAGAAATATGAGGGTTTGGCTCAGCTATCCATCCACACTCTTGCTCTGTCCTCTAAGAGCCCCTAGCCGTAGTGGCATGGCTGTTGTGACTAAGGAACCATGTTTTCCAGGTCAGAGTTCACTGGCCCACAGGAGAAAGACCTTCACCTAACTGGCATGTTTCATTTACCTGGACAAGAATAAGAGCAAGTTTTCAGATCCCTTTGTGTGTTAGACACTATGTGGAAAAAGTTTTTAAACAAAGAAGCTAGAAGGATGTGATACCCAGGGGAGGCTTACCTTGACCTGGCCATGGTGAGATGTGGGCCACACTACACACTCTACTCCCCACTCACTCATCAACTTTCCAGTCTAACACACACTTCTTTCAGGAAACCTGCTCTAAGAATGGGTGGAGCAAACAGTTAATAAAGACTAGTTTACTGGAGTGATTGCTCACCGGACTCTCATTCTCAAAATAATAACAGCCATCATCAGCGTAATACCATGTTGCATGTTCAGAGCTTTTAACTGTAACCAAGCACTACTATGATCTCATGAATACAGTTATCTCACTCCCACTTGCCAGCACCTCCTCCATTTTCCAGGAAAACTCTAAAGTTCTTCAAATCTATAGGAACAAATAATCCAGAATTAACCCAGACTTCAGGATGGGGTAAGCTTTCCTTCATTATTTCATTAGACTGTAAGCACCCCAAGGTCAGGACCTACAAACACTTGCAAGCCAGGTTCTCAGTATGTAGTTCAACAATAGGTTGATATTGAGTCACCATTCTATCACAGAAAGAGAAGAGCAACCCTTTTCCCAGTGCTCAAAAAAAAAAAAAAAAAGTCACTGACTAGACAGTGCTGAGAAGGACCCATTTAGCTGATGCCACGGACTCTTCAGTCCCTGTAGGAGGCAACTGTGCCCTCAACTCACTGCTTAGAAATTGGTGACCTCCAATTTTAATCTCCCTCCAACTCATTGTGATTGTGAGTCCTTCTGCATCGGAATGTGTCACCAACGTCAGTCACCAGCAACACCAAAGACCTGCACATGTACTGGAAACAAAACAGATTCTGTGTGCTGCCAGACTGCTGTGCAAGCAACCCATTTAAAACAACAGCAGAAAAAGACATGAATGAAACTAAAAATAAAGAGACAGTGTTATCGTCCAGATATCAACCTACAATATTTTCAGAGCCCCCTAAGGGAGCTGAGGGAAGAAACAGGATCACCTTTGAACAGAAAGCAGGTTTTAGGGGACCTGAGGAGTTGGGGTTGAGGAAGGAGGATGGAGAACAAAAAGGACATTTGAGGCTTAGCACCTGCTAACTGGGAAGAACAGGCATATTTCTACACCTTTGCTCCTGGCAGGGTTGGCGGGCTTAATAGCTCTGAGGAGTCAGAGAGTAAATGGGGACAATGACAGGAGGCCCTGCAGTGTCCTGCACCTCTCAGCAAGACTTACAGCCTGGGCTGACCTGCCCAGGGACCCACTCAGGCCCTGATAGAAGCAGCTGCTCTTTCTTACCTGCCTGGCGGTGGGCAGCACAGCTGGGAAGGTGTTGCTGGTGTGGGCCCCAGCTGGGCATGGTTCGGTGAGGCCCTGAGTGACAGAGTCAGCCACCTCCTCCTGGCACCTGGGCGAGGGTGGCAGAGGGCAGCCCACTTCACCCAGCGCCCCTAGAATAGCGGCTGCAACATGCTGCTCCCGCCGGCTCCGCTCTTCTCCAGGCTCTGCATCTCATGAAAAGGGAAAGAGCAAGTGAGCGGCAGGGGAGCGGGTGGGGAAGCAGAGGGAGGGGAGAGGGGCACTCTGACAGATGATGCGCACTGCCACGCAGAGTCGGGGGAGGACCGCAGGCTCCAGCAGGATGGCACTGCCTGTGTGGCTGTCCCGCTGCCAGCTCGCTCACGGGCAGCTGCCTCCGAGGGGCTGGTGGCTCTCCAGAATTCAGGGAGAGGCAGAGTTCAGAGGGGACGGCAGAGGGGGAGGTGAGGGAGGGAGGAGATCACCTGGGACACAAGGAGGCGAAGTGGGGTAACTGGTTTGTGGGAGAAAGGATAACCTGCTTTTGCTCAAGACATTCCAGGGTGAAAGTGGTTGCTTTATGAGAGTTGGTGAAGGGGGAAAGATACAGCCCCATATTCCTAGCCTGGCTTCAAGGTTGTCGCTCTCCTTTCATAACCAACAAGGCCACTTTTGCTTAGGATTTCAGCAATGGCTAAGGCAATTTATATCACGCACAGCTCCAACTTTCTCAAAGAGGCAAAAAAAAAAAAAAAAAATTAGGCATGAAAGAGTGTAATGCATGAAATGTTCTGTGTCATTTGTCACCCTCTGCTGCAAACAAGCCTGACTGTCCCCTCGACCACCTGCCCATTGTGTGGCCAGGGGGTGGTGGTGGCAAGAACAGGCGCAAGAGGAAGCATCATGGAGAAATGGGGAGAATGTGACGCTTCTGTCTCTAAAGGTCCATTTGGAGAGTCAGGACAAAACCTCTTGGACAGTTTGGGCCAGAGCCCAGAGCAGCTTTGGAGTGGAGAGGTGACCCTTCACATGGATCCCACAGTCTCCTGGACCTGCCATGCACGAGGCAGGTTCACTGCACAGGCCCGGAGCTTACAGTCACCAGCTCTATTTCCAACCACAGCCAGAGAAAGAGGCTGACAGGGAAGTAAATCAACAAACCATGGAAGACAGAGAAGACCAAAGGAAGCTGCAGCTGGGGAACTCTCCACAAACACAGCTAATGATGGGAAGAGCAATCTCAAGCAAGGGCCTTCTCTGGAGGGAGGGAACAGGAGGCAGAGGGAGGGCAGAACAAGACTGCTGCAGGTCTCCTGTGAACTGTCCTTCCCTGCTGCACTCTGGGCATTCTCAGTCAAGCCTGACTCCAGGGGTCCTGACAAGCACTGACCCAAGAGATGACCCCTCAGGGGACAGGTCACCATTTCACTGCTGCACCATTTCAACAAAATCAGGCCAATTCAGCAGACAACCCTTGGGAACCTAGTATGTGCTGTGGGGGATGCAGTGACGACTAAGACCTCCTTGTCATGTATTAGGTGACCCAGTGGAGGAGAGAGAGATTTAAATAGCTGACTCCAATGCACGGAGAAGTGAGTTAAGCACTCACAGAGCTCTGCGGAAATGCTGGGGGAGCACAGAGGAAGAGGGATTAAGTCCAACTGGGAAGTCAGGGAAATCCCCTCAGAGGAGGCGTCCTCTGGACACAACCTGCACCCTGAAGGTTACATGTGGATGTCGACAAGCAGAGTCGACTGGGCTGGAGAACGCAAGGCTGAGGAACAGCCTGGGCAATGGCATGGAGTCTAGAGGTACCTGGTATGTTTGGGAAACAGTGAGTGTTCTTTCTAGGGAGGCAGGAGAAAAAAGTAGAGTGTGATAGGATGCCATAGTGATGAATGCAATGTAAAGGGTCCATTGGGACCACACGGTAAAAACTTTAAACAAAGAAGTGTTGATCAAATTTTTTTTTATCATCAGATCTGTGTTTTGAGAAGATACTAAGTGGAGAGGGATTGGAGGCAAGTGAAGCCCATCAAAACTTGTTACAGATTCCTAGGTGAGAGAAGATGAGAGCCAAAAAAAGACAAAGGGCTTGAGAGGAAAGGACAAAGTACAGAGATTTGGGGAGACTGAATTAGCATGACGAGATCCCCTGTGAAGGATAGGGTGAGCTCAGAGTGGGGGGCTTGGGGATGGGAAGGAGCTGAGAATGACTCTACAATCCCATTTGAGAACTAGTTTTTAAGGCTAAGGGACCTAGGAGGAAAAGCAGACTTTGCCCTGTAGATGAAAACTAATCGTGTGTTTGCCTGAGCTCTGTTGATAGGCCAGGGCAGAAGCGGAAGAGGAGATGGAAATACAGCATTGGATCTTAGCAGAGAGGCAGGAGTTGGGAGCTCTCCACCTGAAGAAAAGAGATGAGGGGAGTAAATGGAATCACTCAAGGACAGCAAGAGAAGAGGGACTGAGGGCAGGACTTTGAGAAGTGACTACATTTACAGGAGGAGCAGAGAAAGACGAGCCAACCAAAGATACTGAGAAAAATCATCTGAGAGAAAGAGAGTAGGAGGACCAGAGGAATGAAGTGTCACAGGAGCCAGGAAAGATGAGCTCTTGAGAAGAGTCAAATACGGCAGAGAAGTTAATGTGGGTGAGAACTGAGATGAAAATGGCAAAATGAATTTTCATCATAGGTGACCACCGGGAACGTGGCTTAGTGCAGTGCGTCTCAGACTTTAAGGAGCATGAGAATCCTCTAGAGCACTTATTAAAATACGGATTTCTGGCCCCACTCCCAGAGTTACCAATTCGACAGGTCTAGGGTGGGGTCTGGGAATTTGCATTTATTTCTTTTTCTGTTTTTTTTTTCCCCCAAAGATGGGGTCTCACTATGTTGCCCACGCTGGACTTAAACTCCTGGCCCCTCAAGGGATCCTTGGGCCTCACCCTCTGAAGAAGGTGGGACTATAGGCCTGAGGGCTCCAGGAATTTGGATTTCTAACAACTTTCCAAAGATGCCAATGTTGCTGGTCTGGGTACTACACTTGACAACTATTGGCTTAGAGTATTGCTTCTCAGATTTTCAAATTATGGCACACACAGAAAATAATTTTTGTATGGAACACCAGAGCAAATGGAACCCAGGGCTCTGCCAGACTGCCCAAGGGCTGAGGGAAGAAATATCTCAGCACATGGCAGTGTACACTAACCAAACAGGTTGGGGAGGTTTGGCTGAGAGGGATAAAAGGGGAAAAGGTCAAATACAAAATGTGAGTGATCACTAGGCTGTCAAAGCAACAGAAGTGGATTTTGCTTTCAAGAACAGGGACTCTCTCTCATCTTTGTACCTCCAGCACCAAGTAAGTATCTAGCATATATAGGGACTCTGTATTTGTTAGAATAAACTGAATTAAGAAGTTTGGCTGAGAAGGAAAAGGGAGAAGTTTTTGCCTGCAGAAAATACAGAACCAACTGAACCAATACAGAAAATACAGAAATAAAGAAGAAAGAAACCCAGGTTTAAGAAGGCAGAAACATTTCTTTACCTATCCCTGACCAAGGAACTCCACCATTTCCTTAGTGAAGAGGGATTGGAAGACATCTCAGACTACATGGAGTTTATGGTATATTTACAGTGACTTATGATAAACTGCATAGCTTTTAAACTGCATATGTCCTATTGTCTGGTAGAGGTAAGGCTTTAGAAACCTTCTGCCATTGTGTGAATCTCTTTATTAATTCACTTGCCAGTATTTAGAGTGTTTATTCTTAGGATAAGAAGATCTGAATATTCAGAGGAAGTGATTAAAGAGATTAAATGTATAAGAAACGTATACCACCTAATACCTTGTCTTGATTTTTATCTTTTATTAAAATGAATTCTCCCAATAAATTGTAAGCTCTCTGAGAGCAGAGGCTATAACTAATTCATCTTTTTTAGCCAGTGCCCTGTGCAGTGCCTGTTACTTAGTAGATAGTACACACACACACACTTTCTCTCTCGCGCACATGCGCTCTCTCCCTCATCTTCATTTTGGTGGGAATTGAACAATGAGAACTCATGGACACAGGAAGGGGAACATCACACTCCGGGGACTGTTGTGGGGTGGGGGGAGGGGGGAGGGACAGCATTAGGAGATACACCTAATGCTAAATGACGAGTTAATGGGTGCAGCAAAACAACATGGCACGTGGATACATATGTAACAAACCTGCACATTGTGCACGTGTACCCTAAAACCTAAAGTATAATAATAAAGAAAAAAGAAAGAAGGAAAGAATGAAAGGGAGAAGAAAGATGAGGAGGAAGAAAGAGAGGGAAAAGCAGAAAAAGAGGCAAGGTGTTATATGTAATGACCGCAGAAAACGTCCATGCCCTAATCCTTGGAACCTGTGACTATGTTGTCTTACTTGGCAAAGGGACTTTGCAGATATGGTTAAGGTTAAAGACCTTGAGATGAAAATATTATCCTGGGTTATCTAGGCAGACTCAATCAAATCAAATGAGTGGATTCCTTAAAAGTGGAAGAGGAAGACAGAAGAGTGAGTCAGAGATAAAGCCAAAGAAGGAGAGATTCAAACTATGAGAGGGACTCAACCCATGTTTGCTAGCTTTGAAATGGAGAAAGAAGGCCAGGAGCCCAGGAATACAGTTGCCACTAGAAGCTGGAGACCAACCCAGCTGGAGTTCATCAAGGACACAGGACATCAGTTCTGTAATCACAAGGAATTGAATGCAGCGCAACAACCCAAATGAGCAGGGAAACAGAATCTCCCCTCCAGCCTCCAGAAGGGAACGCAGACCCGGCAACACTGATTTTAGCCCAATGAGACCCCTGTGGGAATTTCAACCTACAGAGCTGTAAGATAATAAATCTATGCTGTTTAAGTCACTGTGTCTGTGGTAATTTGTTATGGTAGTAACCGCAAACTAACATAGAGGGGCTTTTCTTGGTTGTAGTAAGGACATGTCTTTGCATTTCAACAGGAGCAGAAAGCAAAAAAACAATATAGAGATACAGAAGACTTGAAAAACCAAAATCAGAAACTAGATGGCCTTTGCCTTTTAGTGAAATGTAAGATCTAAATCTCTCCCTAACAGTATCTCTCTCTCTCTCTCTCGTGCGCGCGTGCATGCGCGCACACACACACACACACACACCCCACAAGTGAATATCTGAGCTCAATCTTAAATAATTTATTAGGATCCCTTTCCTTCCCTGGCATATCTTACTTCCAGTAAAAATAGCTTTATCTCTCTGATTGATTAGCTATTGTTGAGGAAGTCTTTCTTTGCTCTCCTATACAGTATTATCTGTCACAGGGAACACAACAAATGCCTAAGGTATAGGAGGAGAAAAGTAGAGAGGGGCCATCTCCCCTGGTAAGAGAAGAGAGCCTCTGGTGATGAGAATGCAGAGCCCACTAACAGAAGGAAAGAAAGTAAATAGACAGCAAAAACACAATCAAAATCACCCAGTCCTGGGATAGGAAGGAGTCAGAAGATTCCAGGTAGACAGAAAATAGGATGGATGAATGGATGGATATGGATATAGATATAGTTAATGGTCAAAGGAACAAAGAAAGCTGCTGAACTCCACCATATGGAACAATTTATACAGAGAGCCATGAAAGTTAAACTCTGCCTAGACTTGGGCGCAGATGGGCACAGGCCAGCATGTGAGCACATGCACATACGCAATGACACCCATCACTCACAGAGTTTAAATCTTGTGATATCTCAAGGTCACTTCTAGGGAATAGAATTTAAAATATCTGTCTGGAGATCCTGTTCTTGGCCTGATCATCCTGTCTGAATAGTCCTTGGACTCCATTCATTTTTCTTATTCCATTTCCATAGGCAGAATGTGGGCTCTAGGATCAGAGAGGTACTCTGAGGACAAATTCCAGCTCAGCCACTTACCAGTTCTGTGACCTTGAGCAAGTCACTTAACCTCTCTATGCCACAGGGTATTTTCCTAGAACAGAGGGATACTCATCATACCTGTCTCATTGGGTTGTAAAGAGAAATAATAAGTTTATGTGTGAAAAGCCTTGACAACTAATGGATAGCCCCCTGCTCCTTCATAATTCATGCCCCCCGATATCTCATAACATCCTGTACTTCTCTGGTACAACAATAGCACACTACTTTTTAATTACCCATTTTCTTGTCTGTGTCACCTGGCTAGACCATAAGCTCCATGAAGGCAGGGACTGAATCTGTCTTGTTTCACTCTGCTAGCCTCACCTTATCCCAGGTATTCAAATATCAGTGATGGAGTTGTACCTCTAACCCTAGGTTATTAAATTGTTAGCATATAGGCATGGATGTTTAAAATACTTATCAGTACCTAGCTCTGTCCCTTTGTGCAAGTCATTTAAATTCTTTGGGGCCCCATTTTCTTTTCTGTTAAATGACAGGGCTAGACTAGGTCATCTGTAAATTTGTTTCCAACTCTACAATTCTACAATTCTGTGCTTCATTTATACTTCTGGTCTCATCTGAAATAAATTGTTAAACAGTTTGGACAAAAAAATCTCATGATTTGATAAAACCATTACTAGGATATTATCAACAGATGTGGCAGATTGTTGAAGTGATGGCCCTTCATTTGTTCACACCTCTCTCTATCCATGACCTTTCTATCCATTCCCTGGTACTCTCTCCCACCCTGACTCTAGGTTTAGCTACGTAACTTGCTTTGGCCTACAGGACAATAGCAAACAGGAAGCAAGTAGACTTGAAAAGCACTTACAATTGGGGCTTGCTTTCTCTTGCCACTCTTGGAATACTGTAGCTTCCTCATGAGGAACCCCGCACTAACTTGCTTCATGAATGAAAACATTTGATCCAGTCCCCTCTATTGTACCAACCCACAGCCAGTCTGCTGCCAGACATGTGAGTGAGGTCATATTAGATAATCCAGCCACCAGCCAATCCACCAGCTGACTGTTGATATAAGAGTGAGCCCAGCCAAGATTCGCTAAACTAGCTCCAAACTAGAAGAATTGCCCAACTGACTCACAGAATTATGACCTAATAAATGGTTGTTGTTTTAAACCACTAAGTTTTAGGATGTTTTGTTATACAGCAAAAGCTCACTGATACATCACGGAGTAGCCCAAATTTTAGCTCTCTTCCTTGAACACCAATTATTTTTAATTTACCCTTCCCAACTTCATTTCTAGTATCAAAGAGCAAAACTGACAAAGGCAACTAAATGAAATCTGGACTTGTGAGAATCTGAATCTAGCAGCATGTCAAAAAAGTTAATCCACCATGATTAAGTAGGCTTTATTCTTGGGATGCAAGTTTGGCATAACATATGTGAGTCAATAAATATGATCCATCACATAAAGAGGACTAAAAACAAAAACCACATGATTATCTCAATAGATGCAGAAAAGGCTTTCAATAAAATTCAACATCCCTTCATGTTAAAAAAAAAAACAAAACACCTCAACAAACCAGGCAGCAAAAGTGCATACCTCAAAATAATAAGAGCTATCTATTTCAAACCCACAGCCTACGTCATACTGGATGGGCAAAAGCTGGAAGCATTTCCCTTGAAAGCTGGAACAAGACAATGATGCCCACTCTCACCACTCCTATCCAACGTAGTACTAGAAGTCCTAGCCAGAGCAATCAGGAAAGAGAAAGAAACAAAAGGCATCCAAATAGAAATAGAGGATATCTCTCTTCACAGACAATATAATACTACACCTAGAAAACTCCAGTCTTTGCCCAAAGGCTCCTAAATTTAATAAACAACTTAGGCAAAGTTTCAGGATACAAAACCAATGTATGAAAATTAGTAGTTAGCATTTCTTTTTTTGTTTGTTTTGAGATGGAGTCTTGCTCTGTTGCCCAGGCTGGAGTGCAGTGGCACAATCTCAACTCACTGCAACCTCTGCCTCCTGGATTCAAGCGATTCTCCTGCCTCAGCCTCCTGAGTAGCTGGGATTACAGGCACGTGCCACCACACTAACTAACTTTTGTATTTTAGTAGAAACAGCATGTTGGTCAGGCTGGTCTCGAACCCCTGACCTCGTGATCTGCCCACCTCGGCCTCCCAAAGTGCTGGGATTACAGGCATGAACCATCGGACCCAGCAGGCATTTCTATACACCAATAATGTCCAAGCTGAGAACCAAATCAACAATGCAATCCCATTTACAATAGCCACAAAAAGAATAAAATATCTAGGAATATAACTAACCAGGGAGGTGAAAGATCTCTACAATAGGAACTACAAAACACTACTGAAAGAAATCATAGATGACACAAACAAATGGAAAAACATTCCATGCTCACAGATAGGAAGAATCTATATTGTTAAAATAGCCATACTGATGAAAGCTATTTACAGATTCAGTGCTATACCTATCAAACTACCAATGATATTTTTCACAGAATTAAAAAAAATTCTAAAATTCATTTGGAACCAAAAGAGAGCCAAATAGTCAAAGCAATCCTAAGCAAAAAAAAAAAAAAAAAGCTGGAGGTATCACACTACCCAACTTCAAACTGTACAAGGCCACAGTAAATAAAACAGCATGGTCCTGGTACAAAAATAGACACATAGACCAATAGAACAGGTTAGAGAACCCAGAAATAAAGCTGCACACCCACAACCTTCTGATCTTTGACAAAGCCCACAAAAACAAGCAATGGGGAAAGGATTCCCTATTCAATAAATGCTACTGGAATAACTGACTAACCATATACAGAAGATTGAAACCAGACCCCTTCCTTACACCATATACACAAATAAACCAATGTGGATTAAAGACTTAAATATAAAACCTAAAACTATAAACACCCTTGGAGAAAATCTAGGAAATATCATTCTGGGCATTGGCCAAGGCAAATACTTTATGGGGAAGACTCCAAAAGCAATTACAACAAAAAGAAAAATAGACAAGTGAGGCCTAATTAAAGAGCTTCTACACAGCAAAAGCAACTATCAACAGAATAAACAGACAACCTAAAGAATGGGAGAAAATAATTGCAAACTATGCATCCAACAAAGGTTTAATATCCAGAACCTATAAGGAATATAAACAAATTTACAAGAGAAAACAATCCTATTTAAAAATGGGCAAAAGACATGAATAGACACTTCTCAAAAGAAGGCATACACATGGCTGACAAGCATATGAGAAAATGCTCAACATCACTAATCATTAGAGAAATACAAATCAAAACCACAATGAGATACCATCTCACACCAGTCAGAATGGCTATTATTAAGACATCAGAAACATAATAGATGTTAGCAACCTTGTGGAGAAAAGAGAACACTTAGACACAATTGGTGGGAATGTAAATTAGTTCAGCCACTGTGGAAAGCCATCTGGAGATTTCTCAAAGAACTTAAAATAGAATTACCATTTGACCCAGCATTTTCATTGTTTGGTATATACCCAAATGAATATAAATCTTTCTACCATAAAGACACATGCACATGTGTGTTCATTGCAGCACTATTCACAATAGCAAAGACATGGAATTAACCTAGACACCCATCAGTGGGTGGACTGGATGAAGAAAATGTGGTACATATACACCATTG
This sequence comes from Symphalangus syndactylus, assembly GCF_028878055.3. NCBI lineage: Eukaryota > Metazoa > Chordata > Mammalia > Primates > Hylobatidae > Symphalangus > Symphalangus syndactylus. The sequence continues at coordinate 40,033,924 of NC_072434.2, read as the reverse complement.
AATATTACACAGCTATTAAAAAATGAGATCATGGCCTCTGCAGCAACATGGGTGGTGCTGGAGGTCATTATCCTAAGCAAATTAATGCAGGAACAAAAAAACCAAGTGCTACATGTTCTTAATTATAAGTAGGTGCTAAACATTGAGTACACATGGACATAAAGAGAAGAACAAAGACACAGGGCCGTATTTGAGAGTGGAGGGTGGGAGGAGAGTGAGGATAGTGTCCAGTATCCTACTGGGTACTGTGCTTATTACATGGGTGACAAAATTATCTGTACACCAAACCCCCAAGACACACAGTTTACCTATATAATAAACCTTCACATATACCCCTGAACCTAAAATAAAATATGGAAAGAAAAAAAAAAAAAGAAAGTTTACTTGTATTTGTTTCTTCTGAAATCTTGGTCAACCCTTCTTTACCTCAGGATGGTAAATTTTTTTGAATATGTTTATTAAATTACACCTATCATGACAGCTCCCGCTTATCTAATACAGCTTTGCGAGCTAACTCTCTGTCAGCTATTTTGCCCAAATGTCTAATCTTCCCAAAGGAAGTGCTTAGTCTTGGAGAGAAGGAGCCATACTTCTTTGTCCTTCACAGTGTCCACTGTGGCCTTTCTTTCTGTGATTTCCAGACTTGTAAAGCTTGGCCTAGTCAACCTTTTAAAAATTCCCATGCAGCATCCACAGCATCATCAATTGTTTATTTTTCCAAGTAAGAACATTAAAAAATGGTTACCTATGGCTGGGCACAGTGGCTCACGCCTGTAATCCCAGCACTTTGGGAGGCCGAGTTGGGCGGATCACTTGAGGTCAGGAGTTTGGCACCAGCCTGGCCAACATGGTGAAACCCTGTCTCTACTAAAAATACAAAAAATTAGCCGGATATGATGGCACACACCTGTAATCCCAGCTACTTGGGAGGCTGAGGCATGAGAATCACTTGAACCCAGGAGACAGAGGTTGCAGTGAACCAAGATGGAGCCACTGCACTCCAGCCTGGGTGATAGAGCAAGACTCCTACTCAAAAAAAAAAAAAAAAAAAAAAAAAAAAAAAAAAAGTTATCTACTATTGCCACCACTTTATAAAATAAAGAAAATTTTAATGTCAGAAAAGCATGAAACACATAATTGCAGAATGAAGGATAAGTCTTCGCACAAAAGCACAACTGACGAACTTGCACCCACATATAGGTACACAGAAATTGATACGAAGAAACATATACACACTACACTGCATTGGATTTTTTTTCTCTCACTTTTCTGTGTTCAGTGATGACTTTTTCTTTGACTGCTACCTATAGATAGACCGTATTTGGGAATCACTGGCCTACATCATTGCATGCATGAAACAATAACTGAGAATACCAAAAGACCACAATCAGAAAAGGTATTCGGCAAGAACACCTAAGAAATATCTTAGCATTCATAACTTCTGCTAAAGCGGTTAGTCTTTTTTCATATTGACTCTGGAAACCTAGAGATTTGGCCTCTAGGTTTTGACCCCTCCTACCACAGTAGCAGATCCAAGTAAGACAAGTTTTTGGCGCCACAAAAAATGGACATGTAATAAATAGCCACAACTCACATTTTGCAGAACACTTTGAAGAAAAACAAACCTTCCTCCATTTTAGCACACTCAGAGCTATTGGAGCTCAGGAATCCTATTGAAGGGGACTCTGCAGGCCAAATCTAAATTTTGAGCCACTCTAAAACTATCGCAATCACTTTAAAAAAAAATTAAGAGATAGAGTCTTGCTATGTTGCCCAGGCTGGATTCGAACCCCTGGGCTCAAGCAAATCTCCCACTTCAGCCTTCTGAGTAGCTGGGACTACAGGCACATGCTGATGCACATGGCTCTACAATTGCTCTTAGCCATTTAAGAAAGTATTTCCTCTAACCCAGGCTAATACCTGATATGAACAGCAAGGGATACAGAAGTGGTCGACAGACAACGCAGAAGCAAGATAAAACAGAACAGTCATTTCCTAGTGCATACCAACTGCATCATTTACTCAGTCTTTAGAGAGGAGAGATTGGAGGTCAATACACTACAGCTTAATGTACATGTGCATATGCTTAAGATAAATATCGGGTTATATACATTCTGTATCTGGTAGATGTGTAATTTCAAAACTTCCACAGAATCGTGCACTTACACCTGCCCATTTACAAGTTTCTGCACCCATATATAGTGCTCAATATAAATTTTGTTTAAAGGATGAATGAATATCTAAACCTTCTGCTGGGGAGAGGATTTATTAATGTAATTAACATATTTATTTTGTACCTTTTATAGGCCAGACATTGTGCTAAGGATACATTTGCTGGGGCTACTCCCACAAAAGAAACAATCTTGGTTTCTTCTCTAGTTCTCACTCTCCCTACCCTGCCTCTGTCCCTCTGTAAGAACCCATCCAATTTAGGAATTCACCAACTACTCAACTTTTAGACATCCCAAAGCCATTCTCAACAATTGCCCTCCAAGCCTGTCTTTTGTTTCTGAACTGCTATTGCTCCAAACCTAGTCTCTGTCTAGCTTTATATTTTATTTTATTTTATTTTATTATTTTATTTTTGAGATGGAGTCTGGCTCAATAACTGCTCAGAGACTTACTGTATGTCTGGCTCTGTTGCCCAGGCTGGAATATAGTGTCATGATCTTGGCTCACTGCAACCTCGGCCTCCTGGATTCAAGTGATTCTCATGCCCCAGCCTCCCGAGTAGCTGGGATTACAGGCACCCACCACCACACCTGGCTAATTTTTGTATTTTTAGTAGAGATGGGATTTCACCATGTTCACCAGGCTGTTCTCAAACTCCTGACCTCAAGTGATCTATCCTGCCCCAGCCTCTCAAAGTGCTGGGATTATAGGCGTGAGCCACCATGCCCAGCCTCTGTTTAACTTTAAACCTTGGATCTGGTGCCCTGATTTCAGTCCTGTCTTTGTGCCTTGTAGCTATTGCTGTGTAACCACTCAAAAGCTTTGTGGCTTCAAATAATCACCATTTGTTATTGATCATGAATCTCTGAGTCATTTAGCTGATTCGGCTTTTCTGGGGCAGGCTTGGTTGATCTTTGCTGGGCTGGCTTATGAACCTGAAGGGAGCTGGTGGATCAGCTGAGACTGGTTGTTCTAGAATGCTCTCACTCATGTGCCTGACATTTGGCTGTCTGCAGGCTAGGGTGCTAGGGGTGGCTGGGCCACATGTTTCTCATCATCTGTCTGGCTAAGCAAGCTTTTCCATTTTTATGGCAGAAGTAGGAGTCCCAAGAGAAACAGCAGAAGTGTAAAGACATTTTCAAGCCCAGGTTTGGATCTACTGCAACCTCACTCTGCCACATTTTACTGGCAAACCCAAGCCATAAAGCCAGCCCAGATTCAAGAGGCAGAGAAACTCCGTATCTTGATGAGAAAAGTTGCAGTCATGTTATAAAGGCATGGATATGGGGAGAGGTAGAGAATTGAGGCCATTTTAATGCTGAATCTACCACAGTCTTGGTACTTGAATTTATTTCTAGAGTTTGAAACTCTTGCCTCTTCCTGTTGATATCAGTCCTGGCTCATGTCTCTGACTTTTCCAACCCTGCTACCTCAGGTAAGATCTCCACTCAATTTTCGCCCCTTAGGGGGCACCCTCTGAAGCCAGCTCCTTGCTAACAAGAAGAAAATTCAGACCCCGTCCATGAATCAGTTCCCTTATTCTTAAGTAATCTTTCTCTTGTCTTGAAAAAAAGAACCCCTTCAGCTATTGTTAAAAATAGATATCTGAACCAGGCTGAACTCCGGCTGACAACTGTAATCAAAATTCTGATACCCAGAGAGGACAGACCACATAAGAAGAACCCTTACAAGATGCTACTGTAACAAGGCTGAATCCTTATTGAAAGACAGAAATAAAATACTGTATTCTCTCAATTCTAAAACACTTTTTTTTCACATTTTCACATTTCTAAAGCTGAGATGTCTTCTAATCAGTGTGTATCTATAATGTAGTAAGGTTGGTGACTATCCCTCACCCCAGCCAATCCTCCTGAAAAAATAAAGCTGAATTAAAAACATAATTCATCTTTCAATTGATAAAATCTTGTAACTGTGGTGGACCACCACTCTTCATTGCAAATGCCAATTGAGTGCTTACCAGAATTATTTAAACTGAAGCAGGAGAAAAGTAAGGCCATAAGAACTGGTAGGGCTTCCAAAAGCTTCGGTGTGTTAATGTCTCCAATTCAGGGACTTAGAGGGAATACTAGCAATACCAGGCAGGATGACACAAACAGGCGATTGCCGTCCTCCCTTGACTTTTTCCAGAATGATGATTATTGAAAGGGAACAGATGTGAGTTTCCCGTTTCTCCCTTCCCCTGCTACCCTCTGGCACAGTGGCTGCTGACCACTAGAATGGAGAGAAAGGTAAAATCAAGGAGAAGAAAGAAGCCAAAGCCACAAACCAGTTGGTGGTCTTTCTGTAAGGAGCTGGCATCATCTGGTCATTGCTTGATTTGTTTCATTTGGTTGGTTTCTTTTACTGTGTCCATCATAGTAGTTAAGCAGGCAGGCTCTAGAGCCAGACTGCCTTGGTTTAAATCCCAGCTCTACTATTTTAAAGTAGTGTGACTTTAGGCAAGTAATAACCCTGCCGTGCCTCAGTTTCTCCATCTGTAAAACAGGGGTCAAATATTAGCTGATATTTGTACACTTACAATATTATCTGCCACATAGAAACATGAAATAATTTGTTATTATTGCCTTCTACTTGAAATTCCCTTGAAGAAGAGGAATCTCCTTTCTCTGGAAAGCCAAACATAATTCCTTAAAGTCCTAGAAGCAACCTTAAGTCCCTCCCTGATGCTTATTTTCCCCCTAAGATTAAAGCCACATAACCTTTTCCTCAAGATGTTTGCTTTTTTGTGGGTGAAAAAAATCAGCAATATTATCATGACGAGAGTGAATTTGCTATTGAGCATATTCCTTTTTTGGTATTCAAAACTCCACCAGTCCTAAGAAAAGGGCAGAGTCGCCCCAGCTAGAGTCAGGTGCTTATCATCATTTTGTTTAACCTTGAAATAATTCTTACTTCATAAGCACAGAATTCACTGCATAAATTAGACCAAGGGGAATTAAAACAATGTGTGTGTAACTGTGTGCACACACGTCTCTGTAATGAACATGGAGTTACATATATTCAGCACGTCTGTGTAAGCGCCCAGAGACTTATTGTATGCCTGAAAAATAGAGCCCAGAGAGGCATAAAGCTATTTATTTGGAAGAAATTAGTCTGTTTTTTATGATTCTGAAAAGGTTAAGGCAGAAGATAGGTGGCTGCATAGAGGGAGTTATGACTTGCGCATTTTGATTCATCTTTTCTTATTAAAAGCCGCCTCTCCAGCTGCTATACTTTCATCACCCTGCATGCCTCCATCCCTGGGCCAGAGGGGTTTTCACATCACCACAGAGGCAGGCCTTCCTTCATTTTATTTATTCCATTTGGGATTAAACACATTGAAAGGGGGCCATGGCTAAATGGGTGTTTCTCGCCTGGCTCGGTATTTGGAAATCAAAGAAGGAGCTTCATGGTGTATGTGGAAGGGGATGGAGTGTAGAGAGGAGGAGGCGGTTTCTGCAGACAGGCAGCTCTTCCCGTCTTCCCAGGAGCAAAGATTAGTTCCCAGGGCCCAGGCCTCAGTGGCAGGGGGCCAAGGAAAGCAGGCCCAAGGCCTTTCCTAACTCTTAGCCCCCAGGGATTGGCACATGCCACGGGGAAATTGAAAAACATTTTACAAAACAGGCTAGACACGTGCCACATGGCTGTGTCCTTAGAAACTTCCACACAGATCCCTGTTGGAGGTTCTTGTCCCTGTGCTGTGGCTCCCCAAAGCCTGCTTCGTTGCTGCAGGGACCTTAAGAATCCGAGGGGATTCACAGAGCCCTGGGGATTGCAACGGGATTACCGGAGAGGGATGCAGGGAAAATCCCGAGAGGCATGCGATGTGCTGCAGGCCTGGGGGCCTTCCTGGCAGGACGGATATCTCTATTCCTGGAGCCAAAAGTTCTGGGATCTGCAGAAAGGAATCCCTCGGGGACTATAATGAATGCCGTGTTCCAGCAGTGCCAGCTCGGTTCAGCTGCTTGATTAATGACATATGAGAGGGCTCACGGCAAATTTAACAGGAGGGCGCACCCTCACACAGTGCCTGCCCTGGATAAGATCCGGCACCTCACACCCTACAGGAGACTGCAGAGGGGCTCACAGGACTCCTTCCCCAGCTCTGGATCCAGGGCGAAGCCTGTGAAGCGCCCGCCTGGGTCTCAGGTTCTGAGTCTTCAGTGCATAACAATGCGCCCCAGAGCCCGCCGAGGGGAGGACTAGCTCCATCTGCTCCTTCCCAATTCTCGGCTCCGGCGAGGGGGAGGGGGATCCCTCGGCAGTTAGGCCGGGTCCTGCACGGTTATTGGCTGACACATTTTCAAAGCTACTCTCAAAGGCTTTTATGAAAATGCTGTTGCCGGGCAGCAGCTGAAGCCATTTGCCCTAGAAAATGGATGGAAGCAGGTGTAACCACTCACCCCAATATGACCCCCAAAACGTTCCCCGCGACACACACGCTAGTCTACAGTGTGTTACTTTGTCCCCGTACATTTCAATAAGAGCACCAATCTGACACCTCAGCATTTCCCCCCGAAAATGTAACCATGAGCATTGTTCTTCCTGGTTTCTCTTTCAAGAGAAATGAGGTGCCAGTCCAGGGTGGTATTCCAAGAGACACCCCAGGTTCAGCCTCGGGCTGCCTCTGGCGGCGGAAGACACAGCGTGCAACTTCCGTCTTCTAATTCCCATAGCTTTCAGGAGACAGCAGAATTGCTGGAAGTCATGACTGTCTTAGAAAGACTGAATGCTTTTTGTTAGAGTTCTCATGCTACTAAGTACACAAAACCAAACAGCATTTAAAAATTAATGCAATGTCTAATTTTGTTAACTGATGAAATTTTATATTTCAAAGTGCTTTGAATTTGAAGCTTTGTATTCAAAAGGACTCTCACAATCATCTAATTTGATCACCATGATAGTCCAGTGGACTACTTACATTGGAGGAAATTGAGATACCAGCAAAAAGTAATTATTTAAGGATTTATCATGTGTAACATAGCAGAACTGGGATTCAAGTGCAAGTTTTCCAAATCCCAGTCCAATATTCTAAGCTTCCCCATTGTAATGAATGGGTTACATATATTATGAATCATTGTAACAAATTCATCATATAAATTTACCCAACATGTTTGTCATGTTTTCTCGAGAAGGTGTTAAATGTGTCAAATGTGACATTTAGGTCCTCTTCTTCACCTACTTGTAGCTCCGTCCCAAATGAGGCAAATAAGTGAAATTAATGGCATGGGGCAGAATAGTGGTGTTTTGAGTTGATGGACAATAGGCAACCATTGCATTTCTTTGAGCAGAATTGTGACACCATAAATCAGCATTTTAGGAAACCTCATTGGGCAGCAGGCATCAGATGACTTCTGTGACTTCCTAAGTAGATATTACATGTATCCATGACTTCCTAAAGAAATTCAGTTCTTCAATACTGTTATCTAACCCCTAAGTGATAATAACAATGGGAATTTCAGGCCAGGTCAAAGGCACAGGTCACTGAGACATGACTCTGAGGAAAAGGCAGGGCAGAGTTATCAGCTACCTTGAGTCATATCCATGTCCAGCTTTCCTTTGAGACAAATGTAACTTTTTGTCCCTTAAATGCAACTTTTTGTCACTTGAGGAGTACCATAAAGGAGGTTCTTACACCACTTAGATCAGAGGTAGGCACGACTGGGAGAAGTTAAGATTATAGAGTTGGTCTCAAGGTTACTGTTTAGATGCAGCCCTGTATCCAGCAGCCTGGAAAACTGAATGCTATTCAGGAAGCAGGACCCCCAGCTAAGTAGGCAGAGGCAAAGGAATCCTTCTTAGTGGCCCAGTCAATCTTTGAGCTGAAATTCTTGAGCTGCCATCTACCCCTGGATCTTCCCTTCTTCGCTGCTGGGGTTCTCTACTTTTAAACTAATTGTTTTATATGAAAAAAATGCTCCCCATCACTAATCATCAGAGAAATGTAAATAAAAACCAAATGAAATACTATCTCACACCAGTCAGAACGGCTACTATTAAAAAGTTAAAAAACAACAGATGCTGGTGAGGCTGCAGAGGAAAAAGTAACACTTACACACTATTGGTGGGAATGTAAATTAGTTCAGCAACTGTGGAAAGCAGTTTGGAGATTTCTCAAAGAACTTAAAACAGAGCTGCCATCTGACCCAGCAATCCCATTACTGGGTATATACCTAAAAGAAAATAAATCATTCTACTAAAAAGGCACTGTGCTATTCACAGTAGCAAAGACGTGGAATCAACCCAGGTGCCCATCAATGTTGGGTTGGATAAAGAAAATGTGGTACATATACACCATGGAATACTATGTAGCCATAAAAAGAACAAAATCATGTCCTTTGCAGCAACATGGATGCAGCTGGAGGCCATAATCCTAAGCGAATTAACCCAGGAACAGGAAACCAAATGCCACATAAACATTGGGTACTCATGGAAATAAAGATGGCAAGAATTGAAAAGATGACTAGAGTAGGGAGGAAGTGAGGGGGGCAACAGTAGAAAAACTATTGGATACTATGCTCAGTACCTGGGTGACAGGATCAGTCATACCCCAAAACCCAGCATCATGCAATATACCCAGGTAACAAATCTGCACATATACCCCTGAATCTAAAATAAAACTTGAAATTATAACTTTTTTAAAAAAACTTGTTGTGTCATACACTTGTTGACAAAGGGATCAGTCGGCTAAATAATAAACTAATAAGGCTAAAGATCCAATCCTAAGTAAAATATTTATATCATCAGTGATTTCCTAATTAGATATTGCATGTATCCATGACTTCCTAAAGAAATTCAATTATTCAATATTGTTATTTAACCTCTAAGTGATAATAATAATGGGAATTTCAGGCCAGGTCAAATGCACAGATCACTGAGAGATGACGCAATATTTTGAAAGCGATAAAAAGTTTTGTTCTTTATTTAGACCAAATAGGTGTTCACCTACCATATGTACATTCACAGCCCATCTAACTGCAAATATATGGACAGTAAGTCACCTCTCTAAAGGCAAGTGCAGTGGGTCATTACAATGTATAGGCAATGATAAAGGGGCAGAAAAGGAACACTTGGATTGTTCCCGGTAAGTTCATTTGAGCACTCGCCCTCTCATTTATTCACCCAGGAAGTTATCCTTTTTGAGTACCTATTATGTACCATGCACTTTGCAATGCTGGACAAGATAGAGTTCTAGACAGTCCTATCTGAGTAAATAATCCCAAGCCAGTGCTTTGACCTAAGTTTTGCAAAGATCCCTTACCCTCTACAAATTCCCTGCCTATGCCTTCTGAAGGGAAAGGGGCATTTTCTCCTGCAGCCCAAATTTCTGAGAGAGATGCTTGTGTGGCAGCAAAAGTTGCAAACCAGAACCTTCCCTGGAGGCTGGGAAAATTGTGTTATCTCAAGAGGAGATTACACTAATCTGAATAACAAGCTGCTCTGACCCACAAATCCTACCTACCACCCCCAAATCCTGAACTAACCTGATGAGATAGCAAACAGAATTGGAGCTTGTGGAGGGGTGGCCGAAAGGTACATTTGCATAGACCTCGGCTAAGAAAAATAATATCCTTTCGTTTTTGTGTCTTCAGTTCACCACAACTTCAGGGGTTTTGTGACTTTATTTTGTCCTAATCCATGCTCACAGCATCCTTCTACCTTCTACCTCTATTCTAAAGTGAAAATACAGAACCAATATCAGCTATAACCTGATTATCTGTAAAAATTAGGCCAGCACAGGGTCATGGATAATAACCACAGACAATTTTGAAAGTCATTTAAATTTGCCTTTGGCCTACATTTGTTTACACAAGTGCATTTCAAAGCAGATTCGCCTTCCTAATTACATTTTGTTTGCATTCCCTCAGCACACATCGACTGGGAAGTCAGGGAGGGGTGATGCCGAGTAGGCTGAGTGTTGAGAAAAACTGATTAGAGATAAAAATTTGTAGGAGTTAAACCACGAATTTTATTATTCATTTAACAAATATTTATTGAACATTAACAAATGGTACAGCACGGCACTTGGTTTTGCAGGAAATATAAAGTTGAAATGAAATAGTTTCTGACCTGAAGAAGTTTGACTTCTTAGAGAGGCAATATATAAAGACTTTACATTTATGCAATAAAGATTTCACTATAGCTTTAACTGTAAGCCTAAATAGAACTGTTTTTACTTCAGGTATCTGCAGGGCCCAGGGGGCTTTTGATTGAATGGAATTCAGACAAATAGTGATTCCTCCAATAACCATAACTGTAATTTTCTGTGTTTCTCCACTTGTATAAAATACAAGTTTCTCAGCTTGCATAAAATAGTCACAGAATCACTTCCCTGGGTACTAAAACTCTCAGGACAATGGGTTGGAGAGGTTTTTCCTTGAAACTGCACATCTGCAGGTATTGAGGAGTTCATCACTGAAGAAGCAAATACTCAGTGTCTCTCACTGTCCTCAGTTAAACCATTCTCAGGCAGGCCCTGTCATGAGCCCTTCTTTTGGTTTATCTCTATTCCCGGAATCTGCATTACACTACCCCTAAAAGGCCAGGAGCCCTCCCAATTTCAGTCCTCCACAGAAAAAAAGTGTGCCAGTTTGGAAAAAAGCAGGTAAGGGGGGTCATCTTGGACCCATATGCAGATTGGGACAAAGGTGTGGCTCCGCAGTACTAACCCTTCCCCTAGCCTCTCCCTCTAAAACTGGTTCCTTTCCACTCCCCTGCTGCCATTTCCACGGTGGAAAGAGGAATCAGGGATGCGGATTATGTATGTGTCACTTGCTGGGTGTGAGTCGCAGACCCACTCTCACTGCCCTCACTCCTGGCAAGACCATGTTGGATCCAAGCTGTCCTTGATACAGTGCAGGGAGGTGGCTTTATGCTAGGGATGAGTGAAGAATTCACACAAGACACCTCCAGCCAGGCTTACCCAGGGCCAACATTGTCACTATCAGCACCATCATCAGAGGCACTCACACCACACGTGCCCATCTGTGCACAGGCAAGCCAGGTGTGAACATGGGTCCCAGCCTCCTACTGCAGGTTGTGACCTATGAAATCATTTTTAGAGGTCAATGTTTTTGATATATAGTAAGGGTAAGTACTGTTATGTGAAACAACATATCATTATGTATATTCTTACTCTGTATCACAGTTTTGTTAGAATTCTCCAGAGAAACCGAAGCAACACCATCCATATAGATATACAAAAATAAATTCATTATGAGAGATTGGCTCATGTGATTATGAAGGCTGAGAAGTCCCAGAGTTTGCTGTGCGGAAGCAGGAGGTACAAAAAAGCCCATGACCAATGGTATAAACCCCAGTTCAAGTATGAAGGCCTGAGAACCAAGGGTACCCATGCCTGACAGCAGAAGACAGATGCCTCAGCTCAAGCAGAGAGAGCAAATTTACCCTTCCTCTGCCTTTTTATTCTATTCAGGCCCTCAATGCAGTGGATGCTGTCCACCAACATGGGTGAGAGAAATCTTTATTCCGTCTACAGATTAATGCTAATCTCGTCCAGAACACGCCCCACAGTTACACGCAGAAGTAATGCTTTACCAGCTCTCTGGGCATCCCTTAGTCCAGTCAAGTTGAAGCATAAAAAGAATCCCAAGATTTTTTTTATAGCTACTTTATCTAGAACATGCAGCATTGATGTGGGTGAGCATGAAGGAGAAGACCTTAGGAATGATCACATAATACTCATTGAATCAATACTAAGATAATAGTAAATATCTGTATCATCCACAAGCAAACGACAACATAAATAAAAAGACATGAAATGTGTAGGGTAAAGTTCCATTTTAAACAAGACTATGTATAGAGAGTTGCCAGTTCCTTCCAATTCTTATCATGGATTTTACATCTCCAGAAATGGCGTTTGTGTCCCTGACTCAGCAAGGGAATCAGCAGCAGCCCCGTTCAACAGCTTCTTCTATAAATGAAGAATTTTAGGAGCAAGTGGGTGTGGGGCAGAGGACATTGGAGCAACAGGCCCTCTCCTCCGTGTCAGATTCTGTCCCCCAGTATCCCTGAGAAACATTTTGGAGATGCAACTTATTTTTTTTTTTTTTTTTGGAGACAGGGTCTCATTCTCTCACTCAGGCTGAAGTGCACTGGCACCATCTCGGGTCCCTGCAACCTCTGCCTCCCAGGCTCAAGTAATCCTCCCACCTCAGCCTCCCAAGTGGATGGGACTACAGGTATGCACTACTACGCCCAGCTAATTTTTGTATTTTTTTGTAGAGATGGGTTTTCACCATGTTGCCCAGGCTGGTCTCAAACTCCTGGGCTCAAGTGATCTGTCTGCTCACTTCAGCCTCCCACAGTGCTTGGATTATAGATGTGCACCACCACACCTGGCCTGGAGATATGTCTTATATGTCAGGACAACAATCTGGCTCCCCTGTTCAACTAGTGCTGCTGATTGTGCCACCCGCTAGAACTGAGCTAAAAAGAGATTTGAAGACCAGGAAATTAACCACCTAAGTAGGAAGACCTAATGCTCCCAGAATGCCTTCCTCATCCATGGGCTAACTCATTTTTTTTTTGTTTTTTCCTTTTTTGAGACAGAGTCTCACTCTTGCTGCCCAGGCTGGAGTACAGTGGCATGATCTCGGCTCACTGCAACCTCCGCCTCCTGGGTTCAAGCGATTCTCGTGCCTTAGCCTCCCAAGTAGCTGGGACTACAGGTGCGTGCCACCGCACATGGCTAATTTTTGTATTTTTATTAGAGATGGAGTTTTACCATGTTGGCCAGGTCTCAAACTCCTGACCTCAGATATCCACCCACCTCAGCCTCCCAAGGTGCTGGGATTATAGGCGTGAGCCACCATGCCCAGCCATCCATGGGCTAACTCTTAAAATCAATGTGGGAGTACATTATTTCATATCAAACTCTAAATTCCCCTGAAGTGGTAACACTTTAGGCCGTCAGTCATTTATATCTCAGTATGAATTCATTTCAGATTTTTTTTCTAAAACTAAGTATCTTGGGAGGCCGAGGCAGGCAGATCACCTGAGGTCAGGAGTTCAAGACCAGCCTGCCCAACATAGCAAAATCCCGTCTCTACTAAAAATACAAAAAATTAGCCGGGCATGGTGGGGGGCCCCTATAATCCCAGCTACTCGGGAGGCTGAGGCAGGAGAATAGCTTGAACTGGGAGGTGGAGGTTGCAGTGAGCCGAGATCGCACCACTGCACTCCAGCCTGGGCAACAAGAGCGGGACTCCATCTCAAAAAACAAACAAACAAATAAAAACTAGGTATCGATAGGAACAAAAACAAGATTGTGCCTGAGAGGACACTACTACTGTAATAGCAGCCCGAAGGAAGGAGGCTGGAGAGGCAAAGACAACCTTTTGTACTTTGCTGTAATGAGAGCTGGTCCAGCTGAGGAATATGGCCTTCTGCCCACTAAGAACACTGCAGCCAACAGGGGTTTGAGCCAGCTTTCTAAGAACATTGGCCATTTGAGTTTGGCTTTGAACCTAGAAGTCCAAATTCAAGTATGAAGCAGGGGAAGGTGTGGCAAAGGCATCGAGATTTTATTTTAATATTTGTCAAACCATTCTGCTCCTTTTCCTGCCCCTATCTCTACTATCACCACCACTAGAAGAATCATTCCAACCCCCTAACTTGGGGCCAGATGATCTCTATGGTTTGGCCAGGAAAAGTCCAAGGGCAGAGGCACCTAAGACAACTATGTAGTCATCATCATAATCAATAAATAACATTAGGAATTTTCTACATGCCAGCAAGGTGCTAAGTTTTTGTTTGTTTGTTTTGTTTTGTTTTTGAGATGGAGTCTTGCTCTGTCACCCAGGCTGGAGTGCAGTGGCGTGATCTTGGCTCACTGCAAGCTCCACCTCCCGGGTTCATGCCATTCTCCTGCCTCAGTCTCCCGAGTAGTGGGGACTACAGGCGCCCACCACCATGTCCGGCTAATTTTTTGTATTTTTGTAGAGACGGGGTTTCACCGTGTTAGCCAGGATGGTCTCAATCTCCTGAGCTCGTGATCCTCCCACCTCGGCCTCCCAAAGTGCTAGGATTACAGGCATGAGATGCTAAGCTTTTTATGGGGATTATTTCTTTCAATCATCACAAAACTCCACGAGATAAGTCTGTCATTGTATAGATGATAAAACTAAAGCTTAGAAAAGTTAAGCAATAGGCCACAGTCACAGGGCTCGTCAGTAGTGCAGATGGAATTCAGCCAAGGCCGTCTGACCCCAAACTCCTAATCAATAGGCTAAGCAGCAGCACCCCTTGGGAAGAAGTACTAGTCACTCAGGGAGTCCACCAGAAAAGGTCTGCTTCCCTCTGTTTGTCTTCCACTCAAGCCTCATCCCTTCACAATGTGACCTGGAAAGGAATATTCCTGATACTGCCTCCCAGGAAGCCATGGAAAGGAAGCCCCGGCTGGCCCCTGCAGTGTCCTTGAAGGAAATGGATGAAGGTGAGGCAGACCTGACTCACAGCCGCTGCGGGTCCCTGCGCTGGGAAGCAGCCTCTCTATGGAGGCGCACCTGGGCTCCCCACACCCCTGAGATGATATAACGGCTCAGACAAAGGGTTTGAAGCCATCAATGGACTGATAGCATAATACCCATGACTTTCACAGAACGTGTCTTTAAGTGGAAGAAATAAGGGCAGGATAATTTTAGTTCTGTGTGCCTTAGCACGGCTCCATCTCTCCTGCCATCAGGCTGGCTCCCAGACAGAGACCACTTGTCTCTTTCTGCATTGAGGCCCTCAAACCCGGCCAAGAACAACAGACTGCAAAGTTTGCGGAGTAAGTTTGGCCGCATGGAGGGATCAGAGCTCAAGGCTCCTGCCCCATACTTGGGAACTGTTGTGTCAGCAGGAAGCCACTTTGTCTTTGAACACAGCCATGAGGTGGCAAGACTTCTGAATGTCCAAGGAGACACTGGTGCTCCTAACATCTGGTCACTGATGCACTGCTCCCCAAGCAGCTGTGGGCAGGCGGAAACTAGGGGCAGGGAAAGGATGACCTGTGCGGCCTGCCGAGATGGTGAACGTCCTTGCATCTAGGAACAGCAACCTGATGAAAGCGCCTTTTCCCATTTCCCGCACATCTTCTTCTCTCCGTTTCTCTCTTTGGTTTTAGTGGTTCTTCCTTCCTTTTCCTGACTTTCTTTCTACTTCTGTAGATGTGCTTTTATGTATGTGTGGGTTTTTGTTTTTGTTTTATCCCCATTAGAGCATTGTCCACCTTTTTTTCACTTTCCCAGCGTTGTGGGTCCTTAGTGGGAAAACACTGGGCCTCATAGTTTCTACTCTTACTGAAAAGTTTTACGCTTTCCAGCCCTCCTGTCTTTGCTCACCAAAGTCCAGGCATATGTGCTTATTGATAGAAAAGATTCAAGAATCTGAACTATGAAGTGCACACACACATGTATTCTCTCTCTTGCTCTCTCTCTCTCACACACACACACACACACATCCTTTCCATACCCACTCAAACCAGAATACTCGATTCAACCTCATCAGAGCCAGTTAAAGATAATGATCTTTCTCTGATTATGGTCTCCACATCAGTGTGACACCTCATATCCAACCATCTTTGGAACTCAGGGACTGAGTTTATTTAGCTCTTGGTGAAATGTAAGTGACCCCATAAGGCCAAAGACTGGATGAGCACATACCAAGGAGTGTACCAGGTATTGCCACTGGGTGATACTATATCTCATCGGCACTCCCCTGCCTAGGTGGCAAGTAAAGTTCTGACACACTATATCTATTCCCTGACTTTAAGAAAAAGGTGCAGATTTGCAAACTACTGCCAACCTAATCTTATTTTTTCAACTCCCCCCATAGTCACTTACTTGTTTTATGAATGCGAACCATCTTAGCATCTATTTGCATCAGTTTCTTCATCTGTAAAATGGGGATAATAAAAATTACCTATCCCTTAGGGTCATTATGTCAAATGAATGTGAAACAGTTATATTTCTTGGCTGCAAGCAACAGAATCCAACTCTAGATTCTGGGCTACAGGAGTGAATAATTTATTTGGGACAGCCCTGTCAGAATTAGTCAACTCCAATCATTTTTCTATCCTTGTTTCACTAAGGTTTCATGTTTCTAAGAGAGAGAGAGGGCCTGATTGGTCTAGCATAGGCCACATACCCATCCTTTTTACCAGCGAAGGACACAGGAGTTTGACTCACAGGTGTGGTATGAGACCTAAAGTTATGGCCCAAAATGATGAAGGCCTCGAATGACCTAACTGCAAACTTCTTTCTCCTTCTCCTCCTATAAATAAGGTCCCCTAGCCAAACATCTCTCCTTATCAAATGAACAAAGTGCAGTTCCTGCTTATCCCTGAGTAGTGGGTTTCAGTTCCCTGCTGGCCTGTGGAATTATTCAAATGACCCAGTCACATCTTTATAAGGTAGCAGGAACACCCCTACCCTCTTGATACTACAAAGTCTGTCTCCCACAGCCTCTGCTTGTTCACTGTATTCCTGAGCACAACCCCCTATGGCTCTGTGTGGCCAGTGGTGTCCTCCTCCCCCAGGCTGTGTGTATAAGTGACTAATAAAATGCTGGCAACCTCATCTGTCCAGGGTCAGGTGTCCTGTGTGTTCAGCCATCCCCATAACCCTGCAGCAAAGATCCCTCTCCCACCAATGGGGAGAAGAGAAGGCAAACAAAACAAAAGGCCCCCAAAGATTGCATGTAATGGGGAATAGGTGGGCTCCAAAAGGAAAATCAAGAGTTGATTTTCCGCTTTAAATCTGCTGTTACCACAAGAGGAGGAGGGATGCAGGACAAGCAAAAACAACAGGCATTCAAACACCATGAAAAGTGCTTAACACAGTACCTGAGAAACAGAAGAGGACCTGAAAATGTAGGTAGTAGTAATATTATTTTCATATTATTATGGAATTCAACAAACTCTCCAAAAAGAAACCTCTCATTGCAGCATTTTTCATGTTCATGGAGTACTTTTTGTCCCTGCCCCCTGCAACTTTTCCCCGGCACCTACACAACAGTGCAGGGCGACAAGCATCAAGAAACCAAAGGCATCTTTAAGGCAACCACAGGTATGAGTCCCAATGCAAGAGGCACAAAGATGCCAGCAGACGACACCCCTTTGCATGGGATTCCTGAGTTGGCAGGTGAATGAGGCCCAAGAAGTAGATCACACAAGGACCTTGCTTTGCAAATGAAGTCACTGTCAGCCAAAAAGGCATCAGGCCGGAAGTGAACAGGTGATGAGCCAGTACCTCTGTACTGAACCACTCCCCTGATCATTTGCCTTTTTCAGGGAACATTTGAAAACACTATTTCTGGTAAGTCTTGGACTTCAGAGTAGACAGTGTGGCCACTGCACCATGATGTATCCCAGTCGCAAGTGCCAGACAGAGCCCACTGACTCCAAATACCAATCCATTGTCTATCATTCTGCCATTAAAATGTCATTCATCTGATTTCCAAGAGTCCTTTTCAAAATGTCACAGGTCCCACCTTGTCAGCAAATACTTTACCTGCAACGTTTGATCTCCTTAAGCTGGGAAGCAAAATAGGACACAGGCTGGGTACCTGACTGGAAGCAGAGCACCTGACTAGGACAAGACCCAGGAGGGAGGAAAGGAGGACTGATAAGTGGCTGGGAACACATACCAGCAACAAATATTGAGACAGATACTCAGTGGGCTGGGGTCAGCCAGCATTACCCCTGACTTGAACTGTGGAACCATTCAGCTAAGTGATGTGGCTGCACCCTGGCATCACCCTAACCTTTGTCTACCAGGAGCTCAAGGCCTTGGCATCTGCATTGACAGCCAGGAATATCTTGGCCCCAGATACTGGCTAAGTTCCAAAAATCTCCAGATGCTACACAGGGCCTGAGATCTCACCACCTTGAACAGCAGGAAACTCTAACCTGATCTTCCCATCGTATTAATCTCTGTTTTCCTCCTTTGCTTTCCACCATCCTAGAGCTTCTAATTTGCAGAATTTAGAAATCAAAATTCTTGAGCAGTTGCTTGCATAGCTCTGTCCTGTTTCAGAGTATGAACGATAACAACAGTAGGTGCAACAATTTTTTAGAGCTTATCGAATGCCAGGAACCCTATAAGTAACTTATTTACTCCCCTACAATAACCCTGCAAAGTGAACTTTGTTACTCCCATTTAACAAGTGAAGAAATCTAAGTCACACATAGTAGAGGGAAGAGCTGGAATTCAGATCTAACTCTAAAGCCTCAAACACACTCATTGCCTCTTGAAAAAGGATGCTGGACTTATCATCATGTCCCAACCCTGCCAAACAGGTTAGCCACACATCCATGAAGGACCCATGAAAATGTGAGTTTTTCCTGAAGTAAAGCTTCTCATGCATTCAGAATGTAAACTCATATAACTACTTGGATGTCAATCCATGGCCACATTTGACCTGATTACTCAGGTCATACAGAGCCCAGACCCTGCCCTAGATGCTAATAAACACATCTTGTTCTATCTGAATTTGACCATAAAATCCAGCTATCTTTTTAGTCTGTTTCTAGAGTCCTTATTGATATATCCTTCTAATGTGCTCACATGTCACCCACGGCCAGAACATAAAAATGTCTCTGGCTTGGAACACCATATGAACAGTATTTACACCTTTTAAAAATATGGGCATCCTTCAAAATACCCACACTTTATTATAAACAATACCATTTAGGATGTTCTAACACAGAAGTATTCTATTCCTTCTGTTCTTCTATTGTAGTCATGGAGACCTCAGATTTGGTTGAAATAAACAGACAAAATTAAAACCTGCACAAAAAGTTGGTATCAGAGCAAACAATATTGACAGTTTATATTTCAGGGGTATTTTTGTTTGAGGAAATCAATCATTCTACAGACATGACCTCATTCTGATCTCTTAGGTAGGAAAAGGACAGTGCTGCCTTCCTCTTAAGATCCACAAAGGACTTATGGTGACGACCAGGTAAAGGGGAGACTGGGGCTGTAGCACCCTGAAATATATGGCTGAAACTAAAGGATTTCACCCACCCAGTTGCTTGGCATCAGACTGATCAAATTAATCATTTGAATTTAATATTTTAGTTGGTCAAGTCAGCCAAGGTGGTCTACACAGATAAGAATTAGCCAAGTTGCCATTGTCCCAAATTGAGCCATGCGACCAACTAAGAATAAATCTTGGGTGGCTCACTTGAAGATACGTATAATTTTTAAAAAGAAATATTTCCCTGCTGTTAACAACATTGCTCTTTTTATTTTATTTTATTTTTTCTTTTTCTTTGAGACAGAGTCTCGCTCTGTCGCCTAGGCTGGAGTGCAGTGGCATGATCTCGGCTTACTGCAAGCTCTGGCTCCCAGGTTCAAGCAATTCTCCTGCCTCAGCCTCCCAAGTAGCTGGGATTACAGACGCGTGCCACCACACCTGGCTAATTTTTGTATTTTTAGTAGAGACGGGGTTTCACCATGTTGGCCAGGCTGTTCTAGATCTCCTGACCTCAAGTGATCTGCCTGCCTCAGCCTCCCAAAGTGCTGGGATTACAGGTGTGAGCCACCGCACCTGGCCTCTCTTTAATGACTGCAGTTGTCCCATAGATTGCACTGGCACTGGGGGATGCCTCTAAAATACAAATCTAATCACCTTACCCCCACTGACCACAGGATGAACCTGAGGTCCTTCCTGATGACACAAGGGACTTAACTGACCTCTGGACCACTTTCCTGTTTCAACTGTCTCCCCTGTCCCCACTGCCATGCTGTAGTTGCGAGATGCTATTAGTAACTAGCAATTATTTAAATGCTCAAGCTGTTGCCAAAGCCATTTACTTTGCCTGGAAATACTACATCTCCCACGGATACGCGTACACGCCAGCCCTGACCCCATCATTGCCTGTTTGAAAAACATCAATTTATCTCTCTTTTCTTTTATGGTTATTTTTTAAAGTAATTTTTTATTGCAAAAGAAGTACACAGAAAATACAGTACATAAAACAGAAATAAGAAAAGCAGAAGTACACATTATCATGATACCAAAGATAAAATTGTTTGCATTTTGATATATTCCTCACAATCCTCTTCATGTGCACATTTATAGACATTTTCTACCACGCCAATTTGACTTTTGAGACTCATCTCAAATGCCACTTCCTGTAAGAAGACTTTTCTAACCTTTCCTCTCCCTCATGCCCCCAAACTTAATCTCACTCACTCCTACTCACCCTACAGGTTTCAGCTTAAATGTCATATCCTCAGACAGTATTCTCCTGACCCCCATAGTAAATGACATCACCCCAGTTACTCTCTTTGATAGCACACTGTTCTTTCTTTCATAAAACTATCTGAATTTATCATTATAAATATATTTATTTGTGTATTTATGCATTCATGTCTTTCTTTCCATTAGGCTATAAGGTCCACGAGAGTAGAGACGATTGCTGGCTGTGCTTATCACTGTAGACCCAAAGCCTGAAATAGCATCTGGTTCATTAAACACATGATGAATATATGTTGAATAACTAAATGAATGAAAACACCGTTCTTCAAGCTCCCACTAACACCTTACCACTCTCTACCATGTCAACTTATTTTATTATAACAATTGCTCACCATTAAACCATATGGTCCTGGGAGACAAAGACTGTCTTTAAGTCTATAAAGTCATATTTATATATGAAATCATAATTACATTCCCATAACACAATGTCCTACACATGGTAGATATTCAATTCTTCAGACTGAGAAAAATGGAATGAATGAATGAATTGCTATATGGGCAGGGCAGCTTGCCAGTGATGCTCTCAAGTGATCCTATTTCTTAAATAAATCTTTTCTTCCTGGTTTTAATAATAGTTTCCATATCACACCAAAATGTAACTGAAAAGTAAAAACATTGCTTTGTGCTCCAGATGTTTCATTTTCAGAAGCCAAACATCCAGATCATTTGGACCCATATGAAAAACTGAGCATCTCTTCATCCAAATGTCTGGCATTTTCTTGGCTTATTCAGAGTCCAAAGGAAGAAAGAAATGGATGCGTTACCCCTCCGCCATCAATACAGAGAGAAAACGAAAATAAATAATTAGTATGATTAAAGCCCACATTTTCAATGCGCCATAATCTTTCTATAATACATTCCAAAGAGCACTGATTTACATAAGAGACAACTGTTGTATGGGAACATCAGTGAGTTTGCTTTCAGCTACAAAGAAGAAAACCCACTGAAAGTGGCTTACCCATCAATAATATTTATTATAACATATAAGAGGAAGTCTGGAGGTTGGCTTATTCAGCAGCTCAGCAGCATCAACAAAGACCTGGGTATTTTCTAACTTTATACCCTGTCTTTCTTAGAAAACATCTTTCTCTCAGTTTCAAAGTGATGGAAGTAGTCCAGGTGTCACATACACAACAAATAGCATCCTGCAAAGCAGGCAGTTACTCTCACATACCCCTTTAAATTGGCACAAAAAGCCTGAGCATGCACCCCACTCCCCATCTGGCTTCTTCTCAGGTCCTATAGGCCATGATTGGGCCCTGTGTCTATGCTTCACCCCGTTATTGGAAAGGAGAATAAGATTATCAGTATTGGTTTAGATTAGCAGTTTCCTAAGTTTAGCCCATATCAGAATCACCTAGAAGTGACCCAGCATCACCCAGATTGTGGGGCTCTATCCCCAGAGTCTTTTATTCAAGCGGGGCCTGAAATTTTGCATTTAGAATAAGTTCCCAGATAATATTGATGCTGCTTGTCTTGAGACCACATTTTTGGAACATCTGATTTAGACCAATTATGACCTACCTGCCAGCAATGGAGAGGGAGCCAAGCCTGCCAGGTGTCTTGGTTGCCTGAGAGCTATACAGAACTGTGGTTTTTCTCAGCAACGAACAGCAGTGTGGCTAGTAATATTAGGGTCTGCCACAGTGAAACAGAATAATAATACTGGAATGTATTGAGAGCTTTGTATGCACCAAAAATTGCTCTAAAAACACAATATAGTCACCCTTGATATCCAAGGAGGATAGGTTCTTCATATCCAAGGGGCATAGGTTCCCATGGTACCAAAATCCATAGATATTCAAGTCCCTCATATAAAATGGCATTGTATTTGCATATAACGTACACACATCCTCCCCTGTACTTTAAATCATCTCTAGATTGCTTATAATACCTAATACAATGTAAATGGAATGAAAATAGTATTTATACTGTTTTTTTCTTTTTTTTTTTCCAGAGACAGAGTCTCACTTTGTCGCCCAGGCTGGAGTGCAGTGGCTTGATCACAGCTCACTGCAACTTCCACCTCCCGGATTCAAGCGATTCTCCTGCCTCAGCCTCCCGAGTAGCTGGGACTACAGGTGTATGCCACCATGCGTGGCTAATTTTTTGTATTTTAGTAAAGTTTCACTGTGTTGCCCAGGCTGGTCTTGAACTCCTGAGCTCAGCCAATCTGCCCACCTTGGCCTGCCAAAGTGCTAGGATTACAGGCGTGAGCCACCACACCTGGTCTGTATTTTTATTTATATTATTTTTATTGTTGTATTGCTATTTTTTATTGTTTTTTTCTGAATATTTTTCATCCACAATCGGTTGAATCTGCAAATATGGGAACCCCCAGACATGGAAGGCCAAGTGTATACATTTTTAAATCTCTCAAATGATTCTTTGAGGTAGGTATCTATTATGCCCATTTACAGATCAGAAAATTGAGAAACAGAAAGCTACAGAAATTGCCCATAGTCATACTGCTAGTAAGTTCTGCAGCCTGAGTTTAAACCACGATTTGTGTAACTTTCACAGCCCAAACTCTTAGCTATGATGCAATTTGGGGACCTGTGTTTGAATTCCGGCCCTGCCGCTTTTCTGTGCCTCGGATCATCATCCAAGGTCAAATACAAATGCCACCACCTAGATTCACCTTGAGAATGATCACAGTTTAGTGAAAAGTGAGTGCACTTTGGGATCAGGCAGAAAATCAGGCTTCCTGCTGTGTGACTTGGATAAGTCTTTTCATCCGTCCAATCTCAGCTTCCCCCAAGGTATAATGAACATACCAATTCTTGTCTCACAGGAAATTTGGAGGAATTGTGTGGTAAAATACTTTACCCTATCCCTGGCACATAGTAGCCAGTCAATATGAGTGGCTCTTATTACTATTAATTACCAGCTCTGTGACCTTGGACACTCATCTGTAAAACTAGAGCTTTACAGAATACTTAGGAAGTCTAAACAAGCTCTGAGAAAATGCCTGGTACATTTTTATGCAAATGACCTGCTGCATTATAATTGTATGCAGTTAAATGAAAGCCACACTACCTCCTGTTATAAGAAAGTGAAAACCATCCTTATCTTCAACCTCAACAGAAGGAGAAAACTAAGGCTGAGGCTGGAGGAGCAAGAGGGAAAGAAGAGGCTCCTGGAACCATCAGTTACTTTCTTATGGAAAAGAGTCGGACTCATTTTTCTTCCTGAAACTAACAGCGTATCTCCTTCCTTTTACATGCTAATGATTTTCACCTGAAATTGTTGAGCTACGATGACACAGCTAACCTCAGCACACAGATGGTTCCATTATGTCATCATTTCAGCTCATTTCATCAGTGAAACCCTGAAAAGGACTTACCTGCAATTGAAAGAACTAAAATTCTGGTGTTTCAGAGTCTCAGCAAGGCCTGCCCTAGTGGGTGTCCCTATCTGAAAGAGTGCCCCCATCCTGTGCCCACTGTCACGCTTGGCTCCCTCCCGTATTGTGTTTTCTTCAGGGAACCTGCCACCTTCTAAAATTACAATGTCAGTTTACTTGCCAATGGTCTGCCTCCCCCATAAGAAGTAAACTCTAAGAAGAGAGGAAGTTTGTCTGTCTTGGTCACTGGTATGTCCTCAATCCCTAGAACCATCTTTGGCTTACAGTAGTTGCTAATTAAATAAATTGAATGAATGAAGAAATAAATAAATGGATATTTAAATAACAGAGACAAGCTCATCTCTTTTTCCAAGCTGAAATTTTACTGAGTATAAGACAGTAACCCAATTATCCTAATGGTATACTCATTAACATTTCATCAAAGGAGAGAATACAAATGAAAGGACTATGAAGACTGTTGTCCATGTAGCTGGAATCTTACCTTGAGGGCCTAAGTCTGTGCTGAGATGTAGACAAGTTTAAGCATGACCAAGGGTGTGATGACCTCACATGGTGGGGGCCAAAGCACCTCTGTCCTGGGACAGAGCATGTCCAAAGGTAAGAGAGAGTTGGAATATCTAGGAAAGATCCCAGACAGGCCAGTGTGAAGGAATATTTTGAGGCAAGCCAGGCTCTTTGTCCCAGCAGGTCCTACAACCACAGACTTACATCTGAGTCCTAGAGAGACAGAACCCAAAAAGAAACAGAATTGATTCAGCAGTTGGAGCAGTAGACAACGAACATCTGCATCTGGAAGGGGAAATCCCAAAGATGTTGTCAAATGTGGACGGCACCATGGTATTTTCAGAGGCATTAGAAACACCTCCACAAGGCAGTGGCAGCAAGACCTCCACCTGGCATCGCACTTCCTGAAGCAGCCAGGCAGATGCCAGCAGTGGAGCCTCAAGTGGACATCTCTGGCATGGTGGGAGCCATGATACTGCAGTGAACTCAGAGACATCATCCAAGCTGACTAGAATAGAGAAAATTGGCAGACTCCACATGACAGCTGAGAGGACAGGTTAATGAGCACACATTAAGCTACATGGAATCTAGAGCCCTAGAACAATATGAGAAAAATGGAAGATGGACTAGAGAACAGAACACTGTTTTCTGGCTGTTGTCTTAACCCTCTTCTTTTTATAGTTTTAATTGCTGTGATATGGCGTGCTTTACCAAAAAATAAATAGATAAATAAAACTAGGTCATCTTAAGAGCCTCTCCTCTCACCTTGAATCCAATCTCAACACATTGACAAGTTAGGCAAACATATGTACATTCACAAATCTCACTGTAATAGCATCGGATGGAAATGGGACATTTTAATGGAAATGTTGAAGGGATTCAGAGGTTGATGTGACACCTTTTTCCCGAATAAACAGTTTCTAAAAATTGCTTTTGAAAGGCATGCTTACCCACTCAACTACCTCCACAATGACTGAAATCTTCCCATGTTTCCCTGATTTCGTTCTTGTCCCAACAGCTCATTCCCCATCTGTCCCAGGTATCCCATTATTAGGCCTTCTTAGTCCCGTGCCTTCTCTATGCACAAAGGCCAGGAGCTGCGCAGCACAGAGTAGCCTTCCTCCTGGGAAGGGAGTGTTAACGCTCACGCTCATTCTTCCTCTATCACAGAAATCAAAATCAGAAAAGCAGTTTTAAGTGAGAGGAGAAAAAAAGTTAGACTCTTTCCAAAAATGTATAAGTATCCTTTACAAATGATACCACAAGAAAAGAAGAAAATTCATGTAAATGTAGAAAAATAGGATGCCTAAAGAGTAGAAACATGAATTGTTTGAAAATTTTCAAAATCAAAAGTAAACTCTATTTTTCTTTTTCTTTCTTTCTTTTTTTTTTTTTTAAGACAGAGTCTCTCTCTGTCACCCAGTGGTGCAATCTTGACCTCCCAGGTTCAAGCGATCCTCCCACCTCAGCCTCCTGAGTAGCTGGGACTACAGGCACATACCGCTGCACCCTGCTTCCCCCCTACCTTCCCGTAAAGATGAGGTCTCACTATATTGCCCAGGCTGTTCTCAAACTCCTGGGTTCAATGATCCTCCTGCCTTGGCCTCCCAAAGTGCTATGATTATAGGCATGAGCCACCACACCCGGCTATTTTTCATTTACACCGACTGGGGAGAAAGGAAAAGAAAAACACTGTTGCAGGGCAACCAAAATAAATGCAGTATGTTTATACCGTTTATAGTCACTTTTGTTAGTTAAGGGTAAAATATGTTACACACTGTAACTTGGATTCCTTATGAAATTATCATTTTTTTCCTCCAATCTCTCTAATTTGCCCATACCCTATTTCTTCTAGTCTAATCAGTTTTGCTTACACTAACCTCCAGCCAGTTTGCCTAATTGACCTTTGTTTCTGAGCTATTCACATAATTTCTGCTTCTTCAGAAATATGTTTAGATGATTCTCTTCTAAATCATCTGATCACTTTGTAATTGCTAAAAACTTATCTTAAATATTTTATTCATTATTTTGAATTTTTCCAAAAGATAAAATTGACCTGAAGATTTTAAAAAGTGCTTTCTCGTTTGTTTGTTTGTTTGTTTTGTTTTGTTTTTCTTTCCTCTACCTCCCTCAGAGCTTACAGTCCTATTTTTGAGTAGCAAAAGTTGCAAATAGGTTTTTGAGAAATGATTGGATTTAACTGCAGATTTTCATAAGAAAATAACTAGTCATAAGATAGCAGTGGACTACATGGTGTCATTTGAAAGTTCTCTCGCAAAAATCTTCACCAACCCTGCTTTATGACCCCAAATGCTTACTATGTAAGAGTATGGCCTTTTAAGTAGAAGCTTTGGATTTTCTGTTAAAATGAAACCATCTATGGAAGGGATAATATCTCACTTCTTTGCTCAAAATCATCCATTCATTCCCCACTGGCTACCAAATAAATTCCAAGTTCTTCAATTTGTCATTCAAAGCTCTCAGAGATGTGCCAACTCTGCCTTCTCAACATCGTCCCATTAACCTCCTTCAGAAATGCGCTATCACCGTTCACTGCAGGCCCATGTTCTGAGCATGCTCAGTATATTCCTTCCTCTAGGGCTTTGCTTATAATGTGCTCAGCATGCCCGCCCTCTCTATTTACCCATGTGTGCTCATCAGTATCCTTCCTCCAGCACTTGGTCTGCAGCACTTCAATTCTTGATTATAATTATACATATGTGTGTGTGTGTGTGTGTGTGTGTGAGTGCGTGTATATGTGTGTGTATAATTATACATATATATGTGTGTATATATATATACATATATATATCATTTTAATCTCCCTGATTTAGTCTTCTTTAGTCTGATAAAGATCTTCTTCACTTTAACATGACAGAAACCCCCAATTTATTCATTTACTCGATAAATATTTATTTAGTGCCTATCATGTCCCAGGTTCTAGAAATTGGGATGCCACAGTGAAAAATGCAGAACAGACAGACCATTCAAGTTGAATTAAGCAAAAACAGGAGAGGGGAAATGTATTGGCTCATGTCACTGGAAAACTAAACTTGGTCAGTCACAAAGATCTAGGGATGTCTTTAGAAATTAATCTCACTCTCTCAAAATATTTATCTTAATTCTGCTTTTCTTGGGTATGCTTTGTTCTCAGGAAAATTTCTTCACAGCGTGACAGAAATGGCCACTGGCAGCAGTGTGCTTCCATCATCCTAGAGCCAATAATGCCTAAGAAAAGACAGTGCTGCTTTCCCAGGGAAAGGGCATCTCAGGGATCTGCTAAGGGTAAGTGGAGCCAGGGATATTGACTTCGAGCTTTTCTATGTATCTGTTGGTCACTTTTATGTACATTAAGTCATTTCTAGCCATCCTGGTGTAGGGATGGCTTCCAGGAACACTGCTGTCACCCACTGTGCTGACTCGTTCAGCTTTACAACACAAAGATGAAAGGTCAGGGTTCATATCATGACATGAAAATGAGCAGCACTGGAAGCATGTGTGTAGCAGAGGAGAAATGAAGTTTGAAGCCTACAGAGTCAGAAGCTAGTCTATGGAAAATTCTTCCAATCACATATATGTACAATTCCTAACAGATAATTTGGTATCATTAATGTCTAGTCAAAATGTACACTCCCTATCACAGTGCACACAATTATAAAAATAACACAGTACTTCCTTCCCCTTCTAGGATGGAGATCAGCAAAATCAAATGTATCAGAATTGCTGTGTTTTAGGACATAGAGCTGTAGCACCACAGATTCTGTGTGTGAAGCTGTGTGCTTTACACAACTTGGGACGTATTATATCTTAGCATATCTGATTTCTCTTGTCCTGATGAAGAAGGTAGTTCCAGAGGAAATTTTGCAAAATTGCCAAAAAAAGAGGAAAAATAATAAGTGTCCTGAAGAAACAAGTGTTTTGTTTTGTTTTGTTTTTTTTCACATATGTGGTCATTGAGAAGTCAATGAATATTGTAAAAGAGTAATTTGGTCACCTAATTGTATTTGTTATCCATTGCTGCCTCACAGATTGCTCTGTATGAGTTTCTCGGGCTGCCATAGCAAATTACCAAAAAAAAAAAAAAAAAAAAATTGGGTGACTCAGAATAACAGAAAATTATTATCTGTCAATTCTGGAGACCAGAAGCCTGCAACCAAGGTGTCAGCCTGCCATGCTCCCTCCTGAGGACTCTGGAGAAAAATCTCTCTTTGGCTCTTTCCCTGTGCCTGGTGGCTCTTTCTATGCACCTCTTGGCTCTTTCTATGTGCCTCTTGGCTCTTTCTATGTGTCTGTTACTTGGGGTTACTTGGCTTGCAGCTGCATCCCTCCCATCTCCACCTCTGTTATCCTGTGGACTTCTTGCCTGCATCTCTATGTGTCTTCTCTGTTTATAAAGATGCCAGTCAGGCCAGGCGTGGTGGCTCACACCCGTAATCCCAGCACTTTGGGAGGCTGAGGCAGGTGGATCACGAGGTCAGGAGATCGAGACCTCCCTGGCTAACATGGTAAAACCCCGTCTCTACTAAAAAATAGAAAAAATTAGCCGGGCTTGGTTGCAGGCGCCTGTAGTCCCAGCTACTTGGGAGACTGAGGCAGGAGAGTGATGTGAACCCGGGAGGCGGAGCTTGCAGTGAGCAGAGATCGCGCCACTGCACTCCAGCCTGGGCGACAGAGTGAGACTCCGTCTCAAAATAAATAAATAAATAAAGATGCCAGTCACTAGATTAAGAACTCAGCCTACTCCAGTATGGCCTCATCTTAACTAATTACATCTTCAAAGACTCTATTTCCAAATAAGGTCACATTTTTATGTTCTGGGTTGGGGGGACGTTATTCAACCAATTATATACCCCCAAACTTGGCATCTTAAAATAAAAAAGTGTTATTTCACATCACAATTTCTGAGGAATCCAGGAATGGCTTAGCAGGATGGTTCTGGCTCAGAGTCTCCCAGAATTACAGTCCAGCCATCAGTGAGGGCTGCAGTCATCTCAAGGCTCAACTACGGCTGGAGAATCAGCTTCCAAGCTCACACATGAAGTTGCTGGCTGCCTGGGATCCTCTCTGGCTGTTGGCGCGAGGCCTCAGCTCCTTACTATATGGGCCTGGCTCCACAGGCTGGGAAGTTTCTCTATGACACAGAAGCTGGCTTCTCCCAGAGCAGTGATTTAAGAGAGAGAAACAGAAAGAGAGAGAGAACAAACTAGCAAAAATGGAAGAGAGTGCTCAAGACAGAAACTGCAATCTTATTAAATCTAATCTGAAAAATGACGTGTTACTTGTGCTGTATGCTGCCGTTGGTCCCACAGACCAACCCAAGAACAACAAGGGAGGAGATTATGCAAAGGTCTAAAACCAGGAAGCCCAGGTCCTTGGGGGTCATCTTGGAGGCTGCCTACTGCAAAAAGAATGCAGCTCAATACATCATGGCAGCAATTTTTTAAGCGTATCTAAATTGTTCCTTTGTATGCCTTAATTCCAGATTAAACTGTATTTTACTTAGAATCAGTGATGACTCTAATTTTAAAAGTATTGTTAAAAGAAAAACTTTAAATAAGTTAACAGAGTTTAACTGAGCAAGGAATAATTTGAAAATCGGGCAGCCCCCCCAAACCAGAATAGGTTCAGAGCAGCTCCAGCACTACCACGTGGTTGGATAATGTGATGGTTAATACTGAGTGTCAACTTGATTGGATTGAAGTATGCAAAGTATTGATCTTGGGTGTGTCTGTGAGGGTGTTGGCAAAGGAGATTAACATTCGAGTCAGTGGGCTGGGAAAAGCAGACCCACCCTCAAACTGGGTGGGCACCAAAGAATCAGCTGCCAGCGTGGCCAGAATATAAACATAAAGCAGGCAGAAAAACGTGAAAAGGCTAGACTGGATATATATTTTATATATATATATGTTTTATGTACATATAATATATATGTTATATATATTATATATGTACATATATTATATATGTTATATATATAATATATGTACATATATTATATATGTTATATATATTATATATGTACATATATTATATATGTTATATAAAAATGTATGTTATATATAATATATATGTTATATATAATATATATGCCATATAGAATATATATGTTATATATATTCTATATGCCATATAGAATATATATGTTATATATATTCTATATGCCATATAGAATATATATGTTATATATATTCTATATGCCATATAGAATATATATGTTATATATATTCTATATGCCATATAGAATATATATGTTATATATATTCTATATGCCATATAGAATATATATGTTATATATATTCTATATGCCATATAGAATATATATGTTATATATATTCTATATGCCATATAGAATATATATGTTATATATTCTATATGCCATATATAATATATGTTATATATTCTATATGCCATATATAATATATATGTTACGTATGTTATATATGCTATATATAATATATATGTTACGTATGTTATATATGCTATATATAATATATATGTTACGTATGTTATATATGCTATATATAATATATGTTACGTATGTTATATATGCTATATATAATATATATGTTACGTATGTTATATATGCTATATATAATATATATGTTACGTATGTTATATATGCTATATATAATATATATGTTACGTATGTTATATATGCTATATATAATATATATGTTACGTATATTATATATGCTATATATAATATATGTGTTATATATTATATATGTGTTATATATATTATATGTGCTATATATAATATATATGTTATGTATATTATATATGCTCTATATAATATATGTTATGTATATTATATATGCTCTATATAATATATGTTATGTATATTATATATGCTATATATAATATATATGTTATGTATATTATATATGCTATATATAATATATATGTTATGTATATTATATATGCTCTATATAATATATATGTTATGTATATTATATATGCTATATATAATATATATGTTATGTATATTATATATGCTATATATAATATATATATTTTATTTATATATATATATCTCCTATTAGTTCTGTCCCTCTAGAGAACCCTGACTCATACAGATAGCATTCATGGACAGAAAAAGGAAATAGGACAGAAAAAAGAAGACACAGTGAGGTATAGAAATAACTGGGCATTTGCCTTATTTGAACGTGGGTGGGAAAATTGACAATCTGTGATTGGCCGAAACTTGGCTGCTGTGATTGGCTGACTCAGCTACTTGTTATAAGAGTAGGTTACAGCCTGTTTACACCTCCAGTTAGGTTACAGTTCACTATGTGCAGAAAAGCTTTTAGGTCAAACTTCAAAATATGTAAGGAGGAGACTTTAGGATAAATTTTTTATTTTTTGTTTATTTTATTTTATTTTATATTTTTTGAGACGGAGTCTTGCTCTGTCACCCAGGCTGGAATGCAGTGGTGCCATCTTGGCCCACTGCAACCTCTGACTCCTGGGTTCAAGAGATTCTCCTGCCTCAGCCTCCCAAGTAGCTGGGATTACAGGTGCCTGCCACCACACCCAGCTGATTTTTGTATTTTTAGAAGAGACGGGGTTTCACCAAGTTGGTCAGGCTGATCTCGAACTCCTGACCTCAGGTGATCAACCCACCTCGGCCTTCCAAAGTGCTGGGATTACAGGCATGAGCCACCACGCCCGGCCTAGGCTAAACTTAGTTTAACAATTTTGAGAGGTTGACCAAAGCTTTAGGCATTGATATCATTCTGTTACTGTTGTAAGTGGATGTATTTGGTCTCAAATCCTACTGGGAAATAGCCTAATGGTGAGTTTTATAAGGTGGGAATAAGGAAAATGAACAATAGAGAAAAAGGCTGGTGGGTTAACATCAGGTTACTTCAGGTTACCTTTTTGTAAAGGTTAGAGCTGAGGGGGTTTCCTTATTATGCTGGAATCTCCTGTTTTGAGGAGAAAGAAAATGGTCTGTTTTGGGATCTATTGGCTTCCTTAAAGTTTCAGTTTGATTACCACATGCCATGTAGCAAGAGGGACTCCATTTTGGTTTTTCTGATCTGTTAGAGCCTAGTACACAAGTTTAGTTCAAAACAATGCCCCCCAACCCTGATAATTTTAACATTATCGAAGTTGCCATGAAGTTACTTGTTAAAACAGACCCTTAAATACAGCAGATGCTCACAATACTCCCTGCGGAACTGCTGCCAACTTCCTGTGGACTCAGACTGGATGTGTCTTAATGTTTCTGCGTACACTTCTTAGACCAACAAGAGCATCTGAACCTTTCCCACACTTTCAAAATTAGCAAAGCCAGCTGGCCCTCCAGCAGGATCCTGAGAAAGAACACATGAGAGGGGGACATGGGGACAGGAATGAGGATGAGTGATGGGCCAGAAATCCAAGAGTCACTTCCTATGAGGAGCCATAAGAGGTGCTGGGTAGCCCCTGAACCCTAGGAGTGGGGTGAAGGACTCACAAATGAAACTTGGTGCTACAAGCCACCATTTCATAAGTCTTAGTTTGTAAGGCTGGTATTTTTGGTATTCAAGAAGTGGTGTGTTACCTGATAGATTCTGTCTGGAATTCTGCTGGGCTCAGCCACACAGCGGTGTCTGAGGTCACGGTGTGTGATTCAATCAGCCAGGCTTCCCCTAGTTACAGGCAAAAGAAAGATATATTAATTGGGCCTAAATAAACAAAGCATCACTCCATTAAAGTCACAAAATGTTAATGTTAAACAATTCATGAGTAACATTTGCACACATTTTAAAGGGTGCAGTATAGAAAAGATAGTTAATAAATGATGAACACTTAGGCACAAGTAAAGCAGCTGTCTCAGCTTCCACAACTGCTATTAGCACTGCTTAAATTGCCTCTGGATCTTTAAGATCTGGGCCTAGTACTCCTACTCAGTGGCTTCTCAGCAGCTTGCAGTTTGCAGTTCTTAGTTAATTGCAGTAAACCGGCACTGATTGCTTTTGGGAAAGAATTTCATTTGTGCCTATGTGATGCTAATCTCAAAAAAAAAAATCTTCAGGTTTCCAAAACTTCCATGTTTTAAAGAAAACTGCTTTGATATTTACTAAGCTTTTCTCTGTAGAATGTTTTCAAGTATCCTCTAAGTGGCCCTGGTTAACCCTCTTTCCTCTAGGAGTAGAGATAGGTCTATGCAGTGCCCCCCAGTCTCAATCTCCATGCTCTGATAAGATGCCATGCCACAGCCAGGTGCAGTGGCGCACGCCTGTAATCCCAGTACTTTGGGAGGCCAAGGCAGGCAAATCATCTGATGTCGGGAGTTGGAGACCAGCCTGACCAATACGGAGAAACTCTATCTTTACTAAAAATACAAAATTAGCCGGGCGTGGTGGTGCATGCCTATAATCCCAGCTACTCAGAAGTCAGAGGCAGGAGAATCGCTTGAACCCGAGAGGCAGAGGTTGTGGTGAGCCGAGATTGCACCGTTGCACTCCAGCCTGGGTAACAAAAGCGAGACTCTGTCTCAAAAAAAAAAAGATGCCACTCCACTGTAATTTCCGTGCCACCACAGTTCTCCCAAGCAAACTAGAAAGTAATGCACTACTTAATGAAACTAGAATGTTGCAGCCATCTTCATGAATAGTCTTATGAAGTGAGAAGGAAAACCCATGATGGAAGCCAGCCACAACAGCCTGTGCATTGCAGCAGGTCCCTCGCCTCAAAGGGCCCTGTAGCCATTACAAGCGTGAGGTGTTTGATATAGACTTTTTTTTTTATCATGGACCCTCCTGGCTGCAGCAGGCTTCTTCACCTTCTGGGGCCATGTACACCCTCCAGAGGTTGGGACAGTGAGAGATGAATAACTTATCAGCTCCTCCCTCTCTCATTGCAACATTCCCCATCCCATTCCAGTAACTGATGATAAGAACTTTTAATGGTTGCTTCCCACAAGTCAGGAACTCCACCTAAGCATTTTCTAGGTATATCTCATATAAGAAATCATACCTAATGCTAAATGACGAGTTAATGGGTACAGCAAAACAACATGGCACATGGATACATACGTAAGAAACCTGCACATTGTGCACATGTATCCTAAAACCTAAATAAAAAAGTTAAAAAAAAAAGAAATCATACCATGGTTAGGATCATGGACTCAAGTCAGACCACCTGGCTTCAAATCCTGCACTACCACTTACTAGCCATGTGACCTTGGACAAATAACTTAACCTCTCTGTACCTTAGCTCTTCATCTGTAGAATGAGCTAATAATAGCCAGACCTCATGGGACTGTTGGGAGAATTAAATAGAAAGAACAGTGCCTGGCTCATAATAAGTGTAATTTAAGTACTGGCTAATAATATGTCTGGAATGAAGACAACTTATGATGAATTTTGTTTTTTATGATTTGGAGTTTTTCTCTTCGTGACATTTCAAGGGAGTAAAATTGACATTCTGCTCTTTAATCATTTGCATAAAATGTGAAGAATTTGGAAAAATAGAACCTTTTCTTGAACAACTCATAACCTATATGGAATTAGATAACTAAAAGCAGTTCCTAAATGTTACTTTGCTTAATATTGTGCATTTTAGAACAACAAATAATTCTATAAATATTAGATTATGTCATCTATTCTGTATTTTTCTACTTTTTATTATAATTAATTTAATGTTATAAATATTTTAGGCTCTATAGAGTTTTTTCTAAAGTAATCTACCCAATGTATTCTCTCATTATGCATATTAATCTGTATTCTTTCCTTATTTATTGTTCAAAAGTTCATAGTAATTTTATATATAGAATGAATAGTTTCACAATCATGTTAATTATTGCAGGATTTTACTGTTACAATAACAAATGTACATTTACACTTCATTTGACTGAGACATTTAACTGAATAAAACACACAAAGGGATTTTTTAATTCCAAGTTACATCTAGAATAAGACTTACCTATATTTGAATAGTCTAATATTCTGATACTCCAATATCTACAACAAATCCAAATAGCACAATATGTTCATTTTACAGAAGTTGTTACACTGATATTTGGTGGTGGTAAACTAAATAATTAGAAAATCACTGCTCACACCAACATTCAAAATGTCAGAAATGACATTGAAGCAGGCATTAATCTATCTGGGCTTCCAAAGACTAAACCTGAACCAAAGCTGAATAGCATATTCTGGCTAAACATAAAAGCAAAGCCAAGCTTCAGTGCATTCCTAAGAAAATAGAACAATATGCAACTATGAAGGATGTGGTCTAAAAAATAAAGATACCGAAAAACGCTCCTGATAGCATCAGAGTACATAAGAAGACAAGATATTTAATTATATAAATATGATTCAAATAATTTCAATATGAATCTTTAGATTCTAAAGACCCACTCTAGCTAGCACAAGTAAACAGAAGTTTAGCATATGATAAACATTGAGCAATATGGATAATGTCAATGAAATCCAAGAGCAGAAACTTCATGGAGCTGAAAAGGAGGAAGAAAAAGTAGAGGAAGAGTAAGGTGCTAAAATCCTCACCTAAATGATGGGTATTAAGAGGCAAGGTCCAAATCTGATGGACCCAAAAAAAGAGAAAATTTAATAATATTCTTCAAAGACTCAACAAAGGAAATCAACAGAAGAACTAACAATAATTGCATTAAGAATTAGAAGGGGAAGTGGACAAGAATAGTGCAATACTCTTATTTGATAGGAGAGAATCAACAGATAATATCCTAAAGTAATCAGTCAAAAATTAGTAGGACAAGTGTACTATTTAGAAATAGAAAGGTAACTATCAAAACCCTAAAAACATTGTCACTTAAAGATGGT
This sequence comes from Symphalangus syndactylus, assembly GCF_028878055.3. Classification (NCBI taxonomy): domain Eukaryota; kingdom Metazoa; phylum Chordata; class Mammalia; order Primates; family Hylobatidae; genus Symphalangus; species Symphalangus syndactylus. The sequence continues at coordinate 39,997,816 of NC_072434.2, read as the reverse complement.
TGTCTCTGCTAATGCATGCTGGGCTTAATACCTAGGTAATGGGTTGACAGGTGCAGCAAACCACCATGACACACATTTACCTGTGTCACAAACCTGCACATCCTGTACATGTACCCCAGAACTTAAACAATACAGTAAAATAAAAAGATGGTTGCCTCTGGCAAGTGGAAATGGGGTAAGGCAAGACAACCTGCTTCTTTTACAAGGCTTTCTGCATAATCCTTTTTAAAATTCAAGTTTCATGAATTAGCTGGATAAAAAAATTTTAATGAAATGGTTGATTGTATTAGAGATATTCTTTTCTTAGGATATGTATGTCTGAATGGATGGTCAAAATGCTGGCTTGTGAGTAACTTCAACTCTTTTCACCCCAGAATACCTCGGGAGGAGTGGGGATAGTCTGGACTGGTGAATTCTGACGGGCATCTTCCATGCTTCTAGAATCAGAGGGCAGCTCTTCTGCCCTTATTTATCCAATATAGATATCCCTTTCACTAGTGATGTTAACACTGATTATTGGCAAAAGTGGGAAACTTCCATTTTTATTTAAAAATCATCCTTTCTCCAAAGACAGTACAGTGAAATCATTTCTCATTTACATTTAGTAACTCCCTTAGTCACATAATAAGTCAGAATTCCACGAAAATGTGTGTTGTTCTGTAAATGTGAATGACTTTAAAAAACAAAGCATTATTTAAAAATATAGGGTCCTTCCTTGCTACCTAAGTGAACCGTGATGAAGGTATATTAATATACTGATTAGTAATTTTTGCACATTAAAAATCTTATATAGATTTAATACCATTTTCAGCTTTTGTTTAATGAATATTTAATTCAGAAAGCTACGAAATAATAGGTAATTATAGCTCTACAAGAACACATATTGACATGTAGTTTAAAAGACTCTGAAAGGTGCCTTGTGCTTGCAGTGAGTTTATAATTTAAACACAAAGAAAAATTTTAAGGTTGCCAATCAAATATTCCTCAGAAGAAAGAACGAATGGAGGATTCCACTTCCTCAGGGCACATATGCAAAGGAGATACTAAAAATAACATAGGCCAAGCTTGGCAGACCATGTTTAGGCAAAATTCCAAACACATCTAAAAAAGGCTGGTGAAGAAAAAAGTTTCCCTAACTTCAGGCATATAAGGGTCAGGTTTAGAAAAGATGATGGGGATAATAAGCAAAGGGCCTTAGAGGGACGAGCAAATGGCAAATCCAAGGAGTTTGAAATTCACTTCCCTAACCTTCCTTTTAATATCTTTTTCTTAGTTTGAGCAGTCTTCCAATATCTCCAACCCTGACTCCACCAAGGAGCCCTGACTCCCTTCTGCTGTCCATAAGAAACTCATTCACTCACAAAGCTGGAGGCATCACGCTACCTGACTTCAAACTATACTACAAGGCTACAGTAACCAAAACAGCATGGTACTGGTACCAAAACAGAGACATAGATCAATGGAACAGAACAGAGCCCTCAGAAATAATGCCGCATATCTACAACTATCTGATCTTTGACAAACCTGACAAAAACAAGCAATGGGGAAAGGATTCCCTATTTAATAAATAGTGCTGGGAAAACTGGCTAGCCATATGTAGAAAGCTGAAACTGGATCCCTTCCTTACACCTTATACAAAAATTAATTCAAGATGGATTAAAGACTTACATGTTAGACCTAAAACCATAAAAACCCTAGGCAATACCATTCAGGACATAGGCGTGGGCAAGGTCTTCATGTCTAAAACACCAAAAGCAATGGCAACAAAAGCCAAAATTGACAAATGGGATCTAATTAAACTAAAGAGCTTCTGCACAGCAAAAGAAACTGCCATCAGAGTGAATACGCAACCTACAGAATGGGAGAAAATTTTTGCAACCTACTCATCTGACAAAGGGCTAATATCCAGAATCTACAATGAACTCAAACAAATTTACAAGAAAAAAACAACCCCATCAAAAAGTGGGCAAAGGACATGAACAGACACTTCTCAAAAGAAGACATTTATGCAGGCAAAAAACACATGAAAAAATGCTTATCATCACTGGCCATCAGAGAAATGCAAATCAAAACCACAATGAGATACCATCTCACACCAGTTAGAATGGCAATCATTAAAAAGTCAGGAAACAACAGGTGCTGGAGAGGATGTGGAGAAATAGGAACACTTTTACACTGTTGGTGGGACTGTAAACTAGTTCAACCATCGTGGAAGTCAGTGTGGCGATTCCTCAGGGATCTAGAACTAGAAATACCATTTGACCCAGCCATCCCATTACTGGGTATATACCCAAAGGACTATAAATCATGCTGCTATAAAGACACATGCACACGTATGTTTGTTGCGGCACTATTCACAATAGCAGAGACTTGGAACCAACCCAAATGTCCAACAACGATAGACTGGATTAAGCAAATGTGGCACATATACACCATGGAATACTATGCAGCCATAAAAAATGATGAGTTCATGTCCTTTGTAGGGACATGGATGAAACTGGAAAACATCATTCTCAGTAAACTATCGCAAGGACAAAAAGCCAAACACCGCATGTTCTCACTCATAGGTGGGAATTGAACAATGAGAACTCATGGACACAGGAAGGGGAACATCACACTCCGGGGACTGTTGTGGGTTGGGGGGAGGGGGGAGGGACAGCATTAGGAGATATACCTAATGCTAAATGACGAGTTAATGGGTGCAGCAAACCAACACGGCACATGCATACATATGTAACAAACCTGCACATTGCGCACATGTACCCTAAAACCTGAAGTATAATAATAATAATAAAAAAAGAAAAAAAGAAACTCATTCACTCTAACTTGTAGGGACTTAGTACATTATCTCTCCTAGGGAGATTTATACTTCCAAGAGGGATCAGTTGAGTAAAAGAACACTTTAGCCCATGCAATGCAGTAGTAAATTTTAAAACATGCACACCTTATCGCACTAGTAGGCAATCACCTTTTCTAGCAGAGTTCGGCTGGGTTTAAAAAAAAAAAAAATTTGGCCGGGGTCAGTGGCTCATGCCTATAATCCCAGCACTTTCGGAGGCCGAGGTGGGCAGATTGCCTGAGCTCCAGAGTTCGAGACCAGCCTGGCTAACATGGCGAAACCACATCTTTAGTAAAAATATAAAAAATGGCCGGGCATGGTGGCAGGCGCCTGTAATCCCAACTACTTGGAAGCCAGAGGCGGGAGAATTGCTTGAACCCGGGAAACGAGGGTTGCAGTGAGCCAAGATCCCCCCACTGCACCCCAGCCTGGGTGACAGGAGCGAGACTGCATCTCAAAAAAAAAAAAAAAAAAAAAATTGAGAGTCCTTCCAGCAATTTGCACTCTACCTTGCAGAAAAAGTCCCTAGACCAGTAGATCTCAATTTTTTACATGCTTAAGAATTTTGTGGAACACTACAACTGACCAGTCTCATTCCCGGAAATTCTGAGATTCTGATTCAGCTCCAGAAAACTGTATTTTTAACCAGCACTGTAAACAATTCTGATATAACCCATCTCCTGGCCCACATTTGAAAATCACTGCATGGCACTGAAAGACTAAAGGGTTAGAGAAATCTTCACTTCTCCCTGCTGCAGAGAGATCCACCAATGGCAGATTTCTAAAGAAAAGAATTTATCTGACCTGCATTCTATTGTCCTGTTCTCACCTATAACTTGCCCCTAAAAACTCTCAGGATCTTTAATAGCCGTTTTATTCCCAAGCATAAGCACTAATTGGATCCCCACCTGGCAACACTTTCCAATGTTCAGCAAATCATCTGCAGTCGCTGGAGAATCTAGATAGAAATGTAGCCCAATAATCCTGCACCTTTAGCCCTCACAAACTTAGCTATGAAAAGTGACTTGGCTTCACGCTGTTACTTCTAATTTCTCCAGTGTGCTGCTTGTTGGTTGACTGCAATTGGCAGTTGGATTATATCCTATTTCTTGCTTACCTGATACAGTAAAATAATTCTCCTTTACCTGTTCCCAAGACTTTTGTCACCCATCTATGCCCATCCTACCCCAAGGAAATAGAGTAAGCCCACCAATTATAATGAAAACATTTCCTTAGAGCTAGAAAAGATGAAAAAGTCTTCTTCTAGATCAAGATTCTTGAAATCACTGCTGAAAAAATCCTCAATCTACTTTTTTCTCAAAAGCCCATCCCAACTAATATCACATTACTTGGCCTCAACATTACAATAAGCACAAACACACACACAGAAACTACATCCCAATTCTCAACAATGAGAGGCCATTTAGGTGGTTTAGAATATTCTCTCCATTAATGGACTATGATTTAAATGAAAACACAAAATTTAGAAATCCTCAGAGTACTTGAGAATGTGCTTGGACTTCAGGGTTCTGCAGATCACAGTCTGAAAAACAGCAGTATAATATAATTCTCATCACTGCCACTTATTACTTAGGTGACCTTGTTAGTGGCAGCTAATCTCTCCAAGCCTTGGTTCCAACTAAAGCAGACTGCTAAACAAAAGGCTGCCAGTATTAGTACAGTATGAAGGATAGATCACAGTGGGAGAGACTGAGGCTGGAAGACCTGTGGGAAAATTACTGCAATGACCTGGGTATGAGCCAGGAAGTGTTGGGACTAGGACTAGGTTATTAGCAGTGGGAGTAAAAAGGGATAGATACTGACAACTTTAGAAAGAACCAACATTGGTGACTGACTGGGTGTTTTCCCAGACTACACGTCCAGGATGTTAACTGGTGTTCTGTGAAAACTATTAATTTCATCTTCAAAAAAATTTGGGGAATTCTGCCATAATATCAGCAGAGCAAGCGCTCTCTCTCTCTCTCTCATTCCCTCTCTCTCTCTCTCTCTCTCACACACACACACACACACACACACGCACACACACCACTGTAGCAGTACTAGGTTGCCCTTAATGCTCTGAATCATTTTCTAGGCTGCTACACTTTCAATTCCTCAAACAGAACTTGTCCAACAGTAAGTCTAAATAAATATTTGTTGAATGAATAAATGAGCAAGGAGCAAATAAGGAAACAACTAGATGGTAGAATTTTAGAAGCTTGAAAAAGACTCATACCATTCATTCCAAATTCTTTCTCCTGCTGGCCAATGTTAACATTTCATCAATAGAATTTAAATCCTTTGGCCACGATGTCTCAGGAGAGGATATGGCTTCAACAAAGGGGTTCTCAGACCTACTTGAGGGGCAGAAAACTTAAGAGTAATAGTGATCATTATGAAGCATCTGAGCCAGAAATAATTTTATTATCAGAAGCTGAATGTTATATATTATGTTAGTACTGATTGACAAATAAGGACATGCTATAGAAGGACAAAGAAAAGCTAATTGAGTAGAAGCTCCTGGAGGATTCTTTGAAGATAAAAGCAAGATGACAGCCACAGTGAAAAAGAATCAAGAGTTCTTCACCCTGGCAACTTTGAAGATTATTTCTTATGGCACATGCCTCAGGTAGAGTCCAGGCTAGACAGCCAAATGGTACTATGGCTTTCTAGAAATCACAAAGCAAAGCCATCACAGCTTAATGCAACCAAATTAAATGGTCACTGTAGGAACTTAAAAGACCGTATATTGTTCCTAATGTAAGGAACATATAGGAAACCTGAATACAGAAGCAAGTGCATCTCATGGTTTAGCAGTCTGCTCTGAAAAAGGATTTAAATGGCAAAGGCTGTGAGTGAAGCGAATGGATTTCATAACAGAGGATACTCAGATATTTGAATGCCGTGTTCATAGGCAGTAACTCACAGTGTCTGGTACATGTGTTATAGTTTTTTCTGTTAATTAAATCTTAACACAATTTTGCAGCAAGATTACTTGTCCTGTGTTTTCAATATTCAAGTGTGTTAAATAAGGAATGATATGCCATGCTCAATATCCCAGGAAGTTAATTATCTGGGAGAATTCATGAAGGATTGTAGAGATTATGATGCTACATTTTAAGTATCCATTTGCTATATGTTTACTGGTTTTGTTGACTGCTAGAATGTAGCTGACAAGGAGCATCAGGTATCAAGTGACTTAAGAAATTTTGACAGAGTAGGATAAATAAAGCCTGCAGGTAGGAGCTAAGCTAGGGCTGGAATTTGGGACCAGTCACAAGCTTAGGCCAGGATAGGGCTGGAACAATGCCTTGGAGTGACTCTCACTCATATCTCAAATCTGCTGCCACACTGGAAAACCAGGGGGTGGGGACAGCCTGAGGATTGAGGAAGCAAAGCAGATAGAGCTAAGAATGATGTCAAGGACCAGCCAAGGTCCAAGGAAAGGAGGAGAGTAATGAAAGGAGACACAGGCAGACCCACCTCCATCCAGTGTTCATCTACACTGTCCAATAAAATTAGGAATAGAAGCAGGCACAACACTGACAGACTAACAGATGTCCCTGAAGCCAATAGTATTCTGTTTAATGGCATAGTCAAAAGAAAACACACAGCCCTAGATACCAAGTTGTTTATTTATGTATTTATTTATTTTTATTATGATTATAATTTTTTGAGACGGAGTCTCGCTTAGTTGCTCAGGCTGGAGTGCAGTGGCATGATCTCGGCTCACTGCAACAGCAAGATCTCGGCTCACTGCAACCTCCGCCTCCCATGGTCAAGCAATTCTCCTGCCTCAGCCTCCCAAGTAGCTGGGATTACAGGTGCCTGCCACCATGCCCAGCTAATTTTTGAATTTTTAGTAGAGACAGGGTTTCACCATGTTGACCAGGCTGGTCTCGAACTCCTGGCCTCAGGCAATCCGCCCACCTCAGCTTCCCAAAGTGCTGGGATTACAGGCATGAGCCACCGTGCCTGGCCCCAAGTTATTTATTTTGATTTCAGATTTGGATAAACAAAAAGCAGGTCAGTCACAATGTGATCTGATTCTCTATGTTCATGTGGGTTTTAATTGACTGGAAGCTAAAGAACTCAATCATAATGATAAGAGTTATGATTCTGAATGCATAGTGCACAGTAGCAGCAGAAAGTAGCTTTACAAGAAAACATCCCACCAGAAAAGATGGTCATACTTGCCAAGTTAAAAAGATTAGAAGATTCTCATCAATAAGCTACAGAAAAAATAACTGAAAGAATCAAGACTGTTGTAAACATTTTTTCAAGATCTTGATACTTCTATGTCCTTTTTTGACTTTGTAGTTGATCCCAATACTTTTTCATGCATTTTTTATGTTGTCTCATTGTAAGGTATGGTTTTGTAAAAATAAGGCTTGACCAAGACAATCTTCCTGTAATAGAATCTACTAATATTAACAAAGGAGGTGAGGGAATTGACCTAAATACCCAAGTTAGGAACCAAGGAGTTATAATTTTGTGTTTTAGCACTGGGAGTATGTTGGGAGGTTCAGAGCCTGTAATCACTTAGTGTCCAGTCAATAGAAGGTCAGCAATTACTGCAAGTTGAACTCAGTATTTTCTAAGGCGATGCTGATCATAGAAATATAATGTGGGCCGCATACATAATTTTAATTTTCTAGTATCCACATTTAAACAGGTAAAAAGAAACAGGTGAAATTAATTTTTATCATATATTTTAATACAATATAACCAAGATATTATTATTCCAACATACAACCAGTACTTGAAAGTATTAATAATATATTTTACATTATCTTTTTTTAATACTACCTTTTTGAAATACAATGTGTAATTTACACAGACAACACGTCTCTCTTCAGGCTAACCCCATTTTAAGAGCTCAGTAGTGCCTTGAGGCGAATGGCTACTATACTGGGCAGTGCAGTCCTAAGAGCTCAAATGAATAGTGAATTTTTTTTAAAAGCACTTATTTAATGTATTGTATGCTGAATAAAATTTTCAAGAACATCAAAAATTTTAATTTATCTTATTAAATTGGTTATAGAGTATTATAATCAACTATAAAGAAAAGTCACTGCCATTTTTTTTAAAGAAAATTTAACATTAGGAAAACTGAAAACTAAAAATAAAGAAAAAAGGGGTTAAAGATATCCATTAATTAATTTTTGTGGTAGAATGCTCTGTCCAACAGAATTTGAAGACCAATGCTTTGAATAACATAGGTCATTTACAGCTCCGAAAAAAATGAAAGCCCTGAGAGCGAGATCTGATGGGATTAGGGTGGGACAGAAGGAAGCAGGAAAGAGTTGGAGGGAGAAGGGAAGATAAGCAGGGTACTGTGGCAGTAACAAAGAGAGGGCCCTGGTGGAAGCAGGGACAACACAGGGCTTCACCTTCATTTCATTTTTGCCAAGAACCAGTCCTGTTATTGAATAAGTCTGTGCCTCTACACAGCCTGATTGCACCAGTTTGTGATTATATTTTGCTCTGGCCCTTTCTTTTCTATATTCACAAGAGATGTATCTGAAGGCATGGCTCATTTTCTCTGTCTGACCAGCTTCATGATTGATCCTGATCAGCAGGGTCTTCCCCTCACAGAGACACAGGCAATAACCTTACTAACCTGGGCAGGGCCTTTCTGCCCCCAAATATCTCCTCTACTTTCTGTCATGACACCTGAAGGCCACAGAGTGCCTTCTTTTGGGTTAGGACAATGTTTCTCAAACTTCAACCATTTGATTATGTCTGTCATTGTTTTTGCCATGTCTGTGTACCACCTATACTATTGCTTACTTAATATCATTTTTCAAATTAACTCCTTTTTCTTTTTTACAACAATACATTGACTAAAGAAACTCTATATCATCACCAGGCAGTAAAACCAATGTGACTTGCCATAAATAGAAAGTTACCCCGAAGATAACACCACTATTAAAATATTAAATGGTCATGCTTGTACCACCTTAAACCATTTTGCCTCCCACCAGTGGTACAATTACCACTAATTAGGAAATACTGGATTAAGGAACTGTCCCCAAAAAGCAATTGCTAAAACATGACTGTCAGAGAGCAGATGTGTAGCATTCACAAATACTAGTTAGCTATGAACTTTTCTTGAGTGGGGAATAGCGTTTAGGTCAGATTTTTTTTTTTTATCTTTATTGTGCATAGGAATCACGTGGGAAGCTTATTTAAAATATAGGTTTCTGGGTCCCACACTAGATTTAGTAGATTTAGTAGAATTGGGTTAGGCCTGGATATCTGCATTTTTACCAAGCTTTTGGGTGATTAGGATTTAGTGGGTTAGCAAAGCCCACTAAAGAACCCTGGTACATAAAACCACAAGCCAGTATGAGATATGGAAACCTGTGTCATGGATATTAGCCCTGGGATAGCAGTAGGAGTCCAACACAGAGAGGGAAGGGCATGCCCTTGAGTAATCGCCTCCCATGCAGTGTGCGCTGGACCTAGCAACTTGCTTCAAACATACAGAATACAGAAGTGATGGGATGCTGCATCAGAGAATAGGTTCTAAAACTGACTTCTACCTTGCTCACTCTCTCCCGCTCTGCTCTTCTTGCTTGCTCACTTGGATGAGCCAGCTGCCATGCTGTGGCATGCCCATATAGAGAGGCCCATGTGGCAAGGGACTAAGGGCAGTATATTATTTCCTGCAGTGGCTATCACAAATTACCACAAAGTGGGTGGCTTAAAACAACAGAAATCTGTTTTCTCAGTCCTGGAGGCCAGAAGTCAGAAATCAATTTCACTGGGCCCAAAATCAAGGCATTGGCAGGGCTTTGCTTCCCTTGGTAGCTCTAGGAAGAATCTATTCTTGCCTCTTCCAGCTTCAGGTGGCTACCAGCATCCTTTGGCTTGTGGCTGCATCACTCCAGGCTCTACCTCTGTCGGTGGCATTGCATTCCTCTTTGGTGTCTAATCTCCCTCTGCCTCTCTCTTATAAGAACACTTCTGATGGCATTAAAGGGACCATCCAGATAATCCAGAATAATCTTATCTCCAAAGTCTTAATTTAATCTCATAGGTAAAAAAAAAAATTACTATATGGTAAATTTTATGTGTATTTGACCATAATGAAATAAATTTTTTTAACTTTGCCTTATGATGTGGTTTGGCTGTGTCCCCACCGAAATCTCATCTTGAATTGTAGCTCCCATAACCCGTGTCGTGGGAGGGACCCAATGGGAGGTAGTTGAATCATGGGGGCAGTTTTTTCCCATGCTGTTCTCATGATAGCGAATAAGTCTCATGATATCTGATGGTTTTATAAAGGGCAGTTCCCCTCCACACACTCTCTTGCCTGCTGCCATGTAAGACATGCGTTTGCTCCTCCTTTACCTTCCACCATGATTGTGAGGCCTCCCTGGACATGTGGAACTGTGAGTCCATCAAATCTCTCTTTTATTTATAAATTATCCAGTCTCGGGTATGTCTTTATTAGCAGCATGAGAACAGACTAATAAATCATATAAAATAACATTCACAGATCCAGAGAATAGGCCCTCTTATCTTTGGGGGTGACCATTCAACCCCCTACAGGCAGCTACCAGCCAACAACTAGGGAGGATCTGAGGACCACAGTTCACCAGCATATGAGAAACTGAGGCCTACCAAAAACCACATGAGTGAACTTGGAAGCAGTTGAACTTGGAAGCAGGCTTGAGATGACTGCAACCCAACTGAAGCCCTGATTGCAGCCTTGTGAGAAACCTTGACCCAGAGAATCCAGTTAAGCCATGCCCAGATTATTGGTCCACAGAAATTATTTTTAAGAAATGCTTTTTAAAGCAACTAAATGTTGTGATAATTTGTTACACAGTAACAAATAACTAACAGTTGCTTTGCTCAAGACTCATAAAATGCTAATTCATTATCTATTCATTATGTTGTATTCACATCTAAGATAACAATTAGAGCCAAAACTGTTGCATTAATGGATGGAGGCCACTTGATATTATAACAAGAACACAAGCTATTTATTTAGAAAAAGCAAACTTGAACAGTTGTTTAACTTCTCTGAGCCTTTGTTTCCATTTGTGTTAGACGAAAATAATGATACTTTTCCAGGTGTATTATGGATAATACTTTATGACATATGTGAAGCATCTAGTTCAGCATCTGGCATCAAATGACCAATAAATAGTAGCCTATATAATTTTCATGTACCTCAAGAAAATATATATTTTAAAATAGCATTAAATATATTTTAGGCTTATCATTTTAGATTTTTAAATGAAATTATAGTTGACCTTTGAGAGGTCAATTATTTGGTGTTATTTTAAACAAATGAAAATGATCTAACAATGGACTCTTTCATCTTTATGGGCCGTGTCAGGTATACTCTGGGTACCCTTTATGGCCAATCCCGTAATTAATATGAAATATGGAGTCAGAACATGAGGGAGTAAAAAAGGCAAAACAAAATTATTTTAGCTACAGTCAGTGAAACATCTATTGATAGAGAGAGGGGATACAATCACTGAACAAGAGCAAACCAATAAAGGACCTTGAAACCAAGTATGCATCTAAGCAGTCCAGAGATTGACTGCAGGTCCATTTAGGGGTTAGGGCAGGGTGAAGAGGCTGAATCATGTGGAGAGCTGGGGAGGCAGTTTCAGAAACATCTTGGAGGGCAAGAGGATGAAGGTCGACGGCAAGGACATTGAAAGATGTGGAAGCTAGAGAACTAAAGAGACAATCTCTCTTTCATACAAGGTTAGATCTGTAGTTGTATCTCTGAACTTGATAAGCACTTAACTTCCGGTCTCTCCTCACCCCTGAAATAAAGAATCTTATTGGATCCTCTCCCAGGTATCTTCTAGCTGACATTTATGGCTTCTTTCCATTTAAACGTGGAATATTCCCCCACAAGTGTGCTGGGAGAGTCTCGGCTTTCAGATGAACAATGAAATATGCTGGGTACAGTCAGCTGCTACTTGGCTTCACCTTCTGCCCTTTCTCTAGTGTCAGTACTTACTCCTCATCTAGGAAGAGAATCAGTGCTTAATGTGAGAGAAAAAGAACCCAAAAGATGGCTTTCTGAGGGGCTTCGCACAGCCTGTTAAGACAATGTATTTTCTCCCCAACGCTGACAGTGTCACTGGGGCCCCTGACCTTGAGTACTGACGTGGAGGAACTGATGTTCTTTCAATGGGGTTTTTAAAGGCACACCAGCAGTCACAGACATACACACAGTTTCTGGCATTTATGAAGAATTGGAGTTTCTTGTAAGAGGAAAAATAAGAATAAACCAAATTTTTCATTGCTTTTCTAAAGTATTGTATATTGGCTTTGTATTTGAGGACTGCCTTGTTATCTTCATGTTTTCAGTTCAGGCCTTCCCCTGTCCCACAACCTAGGCGGAATCTCCATGGCCCTGATTTGTGTATGTAGACACTGCTGTTTCCATTCCTCCTGGCCTTGACCTCTGCCTCTTCACACCTCCTCCCACTCACCCAGCCAGCGGGCAGCCCACCCAGAAGCCCTTGCGCCAGCAGTTACCTGGCAACAGCGACAATCACGCTAACAGGCAACAATGCAGCAGTAGAGACCAGGGAGCTCTGACTCTTCCAGAATCTAAGCAGGGAAGGGAAGGGGGACAAACGGCTCTTTTTAATCAATGGCTTTTCGTCCCCACCCATACTGTTTTCCTGTCTCACACATTCCATGCTCCAGCTCCCAACCCCCAACCCCCAATTTCTATCATTGCCTGGGTGAAACTAGCCTCCAATCCAGAGTTTAATAACAGCCACAGAGATTCATATGGAATTGTGTACTTGGGGAGACCCAATAATCATCCCCCTTAATTCCAATGCAGAATGCTCAGGAGTTAATCAATCCTAGTTTCCATCTGTGCACATGTTGTATTGCAGTCCAAGATGTACTTGACCACCCAACTGGCCTGCTGTAATAGAGTCCTAAGTGCTGTGTAGTCAGAAACATTGACAAGCTATTATCTTACTGCTTGCCTCCCTGGCCACAATTCTACAGTAAGTGCTACCAGAGAGTGGGGCATAAGCATGCCAGTTAGTAATAGCTAATATTTACTGATACTTACCCTGTTCTAGGCTCTGTGCTGAGCACCATACAGACACATCTAACTTTCAAAACAGCCGTATGAGATAAATAATATTACTATCTCCCTTTTACCAATGAGCAAAACTGAGGCATCAAAGGTCGTACATCTATTAAGAGCAGGGCCAGAATTTGAACTCATTTCAGGATTTGAACTCATGTTCTTAACTACTTTTTTATGTAGTTAAAAGGTGAAAGATGGTAGGATTTGCTAAGAAGGAACCTGGATGGTAAGGCAGAGATGAAAATTATCAAACTGTAAGAATCAGGGGATACAATTAATTACATAAAGTCGCTTAATGGAATATGCTAAGGAAAACTTATTCCTCAATTAAAGTGGCATTGTGCAATAACAGAGACTGATCAACCTCTTTCAGCAGAATCCTGGAAAACTGTCTAAACACCCACAGGCCTTGGAGGATGTTAGTGTTAATCTACTGGGAAGATGACCCCTGAAGACCCTGTAATCCTCATCATTCTGTGATTCAAAGGGAAAAGCAATATGGCCATGTGAGTCAGTACAAATAGCATGGGATTTGGAATGAGAAGACCTGAACTTCAGTCCTGGCTAGGCTGTCCACTCACTTTGTGACCTCAAAGAAGTTGAATGAACATGTATCGAGCCTATGTCTTGCAGCAAGTACTGACTTAGGATTTGAGGAAATAAGATCACCAGACTTGGGACATGTCCTGAAGTGGGTCATTGACTCATGGAGCACTGAGAATTGTAGACAATTTCCTCACATTTTCCTTATATATAGACCGAGCAAACTAACAGCAACTTCTTAGAATTGTGAGTATCAAACAAGATAGAGGTTGTGAAAAGGACTTGGGGACTATATGTCATGCAAAGTTAGTGGTAATTATTAATGCTAAGACTGAACTCATAATAACTCATAGATATTATGATGGTCATCACCTACATGATATGATCCCTACTGACCTCTCCAGTGTCATTTCCCACTAGCTCTCTGTCCTTCTTGGTTGAACAGACCAAAATATTCCTGTCTCAGGGTCTTTGCATTGCCTGAAATGCATTTACCCCAGTTATCTGCACAGTTAATTCTCTCATTTCATTCACACTTTTACTCAAAAGTTATATTCCCCATGGAGGGCCTCTCTGTTCACCATATCTAAAATAGAAAACATGTGTATACACACACAATGCACACACATACACATGCATACATACATGCATACAAGACACATGCATATAGACATGCTACATACACACACCCACACACATATACACACAAGACACATGTGCACATATGTATGCACATACTCTGTAGTTCCTTATCCTGCTTTATTTTTCTTCAGAGTACTACCTCTTCCTGAAACTATGTTTTTATATGCTTGTTCACATGTTTGTTATCTGATTCTCCACTGTAAGCTCTGTGAGGGCAGAGACTTTGGTTGTTCAACATCAAATTTCCAGTCCCAGAACAGCTCCTGACTCATAATGTATACTCAATAATTATTGAAATATAATTCATATACCATACAATTCACCTATTTAAAGTATAAAATCCAATGTTGTTTGTTTGTTTTTTGAGACAGGTTCTTACTCTCTCATCCAAGCTGACATCCCTGCAGTCACTGCAGCTTTAACTTCCTGGGCTCGAGAGTAGCTGGGACACAGGTGCACATCACCACATCTGGCTAATTTAAAAAAATAATTTGTGGAGATGGGGTCCCACTATGTTGCCCAGGCTGGTGGTGAACTCCTGGGCTCAAGCAATCCTCCCAGTGCCTCCACCTCCCAAAGTGTTGGGATTACAGGTGCAAGCCACCATACCCAGCCCAATTCATTGTTTTTTAATACACAGTCATATGCCACATAATAAAGTTTCAGTCAACATTAGACTGCATATAAGATGGTGGTCCCATAAGTTTATAATGGAGCAGAAAAATCCCTATTGCCTGGTGACATAGCCATTGTAACGTTGTAGTAACGTGTTACTTTTTCTATGTTTAGTTGTGTGTAGAGACAAAAATACCACTGTGTTACAATTGCCTTCATTATTCAGTACAGTAACATGCTATACAGGTTTGTTGCCTAGGTGTGTAGTTGGCTATAATAAATTTGGGTAAGTACACAACTTTTTGTTGTTTCACACAAGAATGAAATCACCTACCGATGCATTTCTCAGAATATATTACTGTCATTAAACTATGCATGTCTGTATTTACAGGATTGTCCAAACATGACCACAATTTTAGAACACTTTCATCACCCCAGAAGGAAACTCATACCTATGAGTGCCACTCTTTATTATCCCCTTAAGCCACCCTACCACCCCCGACCCTTGCCTTAGGCAATTATGAGTCTACTTTCTGTCTCTATAGATTTGTCTAATCTGGACACTTCACATACATGAAATTATACATGTATAGTCTTTTTGAAATTAAATTTTGACTAATGAACAAATTACTAAATCCAATTCTTTGCCACACCCTCTAGATATAAATAGTTCTTCAGAAAGTTTCCTTTCATGAGTTCTGAGCAATCTAACATTCAATCTGCAAGACAGAGAATTGGTCTGACCAAAATACAACAAAAATCTCACTTATTTATGTTGTGCTTTTCTTTATTTTTTAATTGTGACATTTTGACAGAAGTTGAACATCAGCTTCCCTTTGCCCTAGAAACAGAAAAAAAAAGAAAGAGTTGACAGAATAAACACATAAAATGAAATTCTGAAGGGCCTATTTATTTACTCATGAGAACCAACTGTTTTCAAACGTTCTGAATTGGAAATGATTTAATTCTAATCTAAGCAAAGACCAGCAAGCTTGGTACTCTGATATTTTGATTACAAATCATTCTCTATTAGTTAAAGCAGAACTTTGATCGGGCAACTTTGGTAGATGTAATTCCACACATCCAAGGACTTGAAAGTAATAAAATGGCCTTTTATTATTTACAATCATTTCATAATTGACTTCACCAACCAGACTGGCTCTCCCTTTCAATTATTTTAAATCAGTGAGATTCTACTGCATAAATACACTCTTCTCCAACAATCATTGTTAAACCATTTGTCATATTTGATTCATATAAAGGCAAATGATATTAAGTGTATAAGCTAAACCACGAACTAAGTTCTTAGAATTGGAACGGAACTTTAGGGCATTGAGCATACTCTCTTACCCAAAGCTGAAATCCCTGCCATAGCTTCCTAGCTTGAAATATCCCAGTGACAGGAAGAACATTTTTACTTGAGACAGCCTCCACCATCATTCCCAACAACTTTAATGTTCAAATATTCATCCTTCTAATAAATTCCTCAAGATTTTTCCTAAAGATTTTTCCCACATGTACATCACTTCCTCCCTATCCTGACCTTCTTTTAGTCCAAGTTCTGCCCTCTAGAGTAAAGAAGAGGATACCTGTTTATTCCTGTTCGGGGCAAGTGAGTCCCTCAAATATCTGAAGACCCGTTGCCCACCTAGAAATTCTTCCCTGGGCTAAACAGCCCCCAGGCCATCTTACAACTTGGTTTTCAGACCTCCTCTCCAAAATACTGCCACCCCAGGTACCACCTTTCTGATCATCCACCAATCTGCTGCTATCCCTCAGTACAATCTGCAAAATGGGCATTTAACTAAGAACTTTTCTAATGTGTTTCCAATAAAAAAGAGACCATATATGGCTAAAATTAATTGTTAAAATAACTTCTTAGATGCAAACACAATATATATGATGATGTCAAGAGTATATAAATGAAAACTTCCAGGTGGGTGCAGTGGCTCATGCCTGTAATCCCAACACTTTGGGAGGCCAAGGCAGACAGATCACTTAAGTCCAGGAGTTCAAGACCACCCTGGCCAACATGATGAAACCCTGTCTCTACTAAAACTACAAAAATTAGCTGGGCTAATGCCTGTAAAAATTAGCTGGTGGCTCATGCCTGTAATCCCAGCTACATAAGAATCACTTGAACTCAGAAGGCAGAGGTTGCAGTGAGTGGAGATCGCGCCACTGTACTCCAGCCTGGGCAATAGAGTAAGACTCTGTCAAAAGAAAGAAAGAAAGAAGGAGGAAAGAAAGAAGGAAAGAAAGAGAGAGAGAGAGAGAGAAAGGGAGGGAGGGAGGCAGGAAGGAAGGAAATTTCCCAACTTAGGACATCTGTAGACTTTTCACATTCATTTGTCATCAAGGACTGCTTTGAGTTAAAATGAACAGATCCCATTTAAACAAAAGACAATGTCTTCTTTAAAGACAGGAAATGCATCAGATGCTCTGACCTGCATCTCCTATCTTCTGCTTTTGTTATTGTTTTTGAGACAGATTCTTGCTGTGTTGCCCAGGCTGGAATGCAATGGCATGATCACAGCTCACTGGATCCTCCTGTTTCAACCTCCCAAGTAGCTGGGACTACAGGCACGTGTCAACAGTACTGGTCTTTTTTTGTTGTTGTTGTTTTTGTTTGTTTGTTTTGTTTTTTTTTTTTTCTGGAGAGATGGAGATCTCGTTATATTGCCCAGGCTGGTTCAAACTCTTGGGCTCAAGCACTCTTCCTCCCTCAGCTTCACAAAGCACTGGGATTACAGACCCGAGCCACCATTCCTGGCCCTGCATCTTCTATCTTTAGACACATATAATTTCAGCTAGGGTTATTATGAATTGAACCAGGAGATCCAGAGTTATTTTGGCAGCTGTGAAAACAAAAGCAGTAATACTAAGCTTCTTTTATCCATTTAATTTGGAGCTTTTTCAAGGAGAAAAAGTAAATTTCAGTGTGCTTCCCATTTAAAGATGTCATGCAGAGAATGTTTTGTGTTTTCACAAGTCTTTCCAGTGGTTAAGGAGTGCTGTAATATAAGGAGTAGAACTGATAGCCTATTTCTGTCAGAGACACTATCTTAATGGGTATATTGCTATTCAAGGTCTGATCTGTACTTGCAAACACAATAACCACTTCACTCAGAAATGAGCCAGCTATGGGAGATTGGACCCCACCAACTGTGGCCACTACTTAATTTCCAGCCAGGGAGATATCTCTGACCCAAGAGTGGAACAAGCAAGAGGCATCAAGCAGTTCCCTTCCAATAGGCAACACCATGCAGAAAAGAAAGCAACGTTGAAAATTAGTCCAGGCTTGGCAGGGCACATTGGCTCATGCCTGTAATCCCAGAACTTTGGGAGGCTGAGGTGGGAGGATGACCTGAGTTTAAGGCCTGCCTGGCCAACGTGGCGGAACCCCGTCTCTACTAAAGATATGAAAAAAAAAAAAAAGGTAGTCCAGGCAGTGTTTAAATCAGAGCTCCATCATTTTCTTTTTTGTTTTGTCTGTTTGTTTCTTACATCTTTTCCTGGCTCTTTATTTTTGAGTATGTTTTATGCTTTTTTTATTTTTAAAAGTTTACTTTTTAAAAAATTGACAGGTAGCATTGTGTCCAACATGCTGTTTTGAAGTACATACACATTGTAGAATGGTTAAATTTAGGTAATTAATAAATACATTACCTCACCTAGTTATCATTTTTGTGATGAGAGCAAATAACATTCACTCTCTTTACATTTATCAAGAATACAATATTTCACCAACTGTAGTTGTCTTGCTGTACAATAGATCTCTTGAAATTTATTCTTCTTGTCTAACCATAATTATGTATCCTTTGACCAACATCTTCCCATTTCCCCCTCTCCTAACCATCTCTGCCTATGGCAACCACCATTCTATTCCCTACTTCTATGTGATCAACTTTGTAAAGATTTCACGTGTAAGTGAGATCATGCAATATTTGTCTTTCTGTGCCCAGCTTATTGCACTTAACATAATATCCTCCAGGTTCATTGTTGCAAATGGCAGGATTTCATTCTTTTTATGGCTGAATAGTATCCCATTCTGTATATACACCACATTTACTTATCCATTCATCCGTTGATGGACACTTAGGTTGATTCCACGTCTTGGCTATTGTGAACAGTGCTGCGATTAACACAAGAGTGCAGATATCTCTGACATATCGATTTCAATTCCTTAGGATATACACCCAGTAGTGGAGTTACTGGATCATATGGTAGTTCTATTTAAAATTTTTTGAGGAAACTTCATACTGTTTTTCATAAGGGCTGCACTAATTTACATTCTCACCAATAGTATATAAGGGTTCCCTTTTCTCTACATCCTCCCCAGCACTTGGTCTGTTTTGTCTTTTTTATACTGTTCATTTTAACTGGGTGAAATGGTATCTCATTGGGATTTTATTTTGCGTTTCCCTGACAATTAGTGATGTTGAGCATATTTTCATATACATGCTGGCCATTGTATGTCTTCTTTTGGGAAATGTTTATTCATGTCTTTTGCCTATTTTTTTTATCAGGTTATTTGGTCTTTTGCTGTTGTTTGCACTCCTTATATATTTTGAATGTTAACTCTATGAAATGTATACTTTGCAAATATTTTCTCCCACTCTGTAGGTTGTCTCTTCTCTCTGTTATTTCTTTTGCTGTGCAGAAGCTTTTTAGTTTGATGTAATCCCATTTGTCTACTTTTACATTTGTTGTCTGTACTTTTGAGGTCTTATCCAAAAAATCCTGACCCAGACCAGTGTTATGAAATGTTTCTCCTGTGTTGTCTTCTAGTCGTTTCATAGCTTCAGGTCTTACACTTAAGTCTTTAATCTATTTTGAGTTAATTTTGTATATGGCAAGAGAGGAAGGTCTAATTTTTTAAATTCTCCATGTGGATATTCAGTCTTCCCAATACCATTTATTGAAAATGCTTTCCTTTCCCCATTATGTACTTGGTATTTCAATAATGAGTTGGTTTTAAATGCATGGATTTAGTTCTGGGCTCTCTTTTCTGTTTCTTTGGTCTATGTGTCTGTTTTTATACCACACACTGTACCATGTTCTTTTGATTACTATGACTTTGTAGTATACTTTGAAATCAGGTAGTGTGACACCTCCAGCTTTGCTCTTTTTACTCAAGATTACTTTTGCTATCTGAGGTCTTTTGTGATTCCATATGAATTTTAGGATTTTTTTTTCTATTTCTGTTAAGCATGTCACTGGTATTTTCAAAGAGATTGCATTAAATCTTCAGCTCTACCATTTTCTGATGGGTGACTGAGGAAATTACTTAACCTCTCTCTTTTTCTAAATTTTATTTTACCTTAAGTTCCAGGATACGTGTGCAGAACATTCAGGTTTGTTACACAGGTAAATGTGTGCCATGGTGGTTTGCTGCACCTATCACCCCATCACCTAGGTATTAAGCCCTACATGCATTAGTTATTTGTCCTGATGCTCTCCCTTCCCTGATCCCCCAACAGGCCCCAGTGTGTGTTGTTCCCCTCCCTGTATCCATGTGTTCGCATTGTACTTAACCTCTCTTAGTCTGTTTCTTCATCTAAAAATGGGGCTTTTAATACCTACCTCAGAAGGTTGTTATGAAAGCTAAGTAAGATAATATACATAAAAGTTCTCAACAGGACCAAGCACATAGGTGCTCATTAATAAAACTAGTAAACAAATTATAGATCAGAGAATTATTTAGTGAATGCAGAATTAGAACACATAGTATGAGATATGTTTAACAGCTCTTTCTTTTGGGCTATGGAAGCCTAATACATTTTTTCTTTTAACTCTACAGAACTGGAACTGGTCAGTGAAAATGGCCTACCCTTTTTTCTGAACAACAATAAAGATGTGGTGAGAGTTCCCATGTCCACATTTTTTATTTCCAGGCTCTGTGCAGACCAACACCCTTTTTTGGAACTTGTCTTTGTAATACTACCCATCTTTACATCAACAATAGTTCAGATCCTTGACTTTAAAAATGATTTTTCTTTCTTTATAATCAACAGGAAGATACTTAAACCCGTTGGCAAACTATACCCTATGTGTTAGGTTGAATTGCTTCTGACATTTTTCTATATATTTTTATACAATTCTGTCACAAAAGGTGACACTTTTTCCATGGATTCTTGGATTATCTTGTTCTCTCACTAAACTTGTTTGTTGAGGGTTCCTCTAACTGCAAACTGATAGCCACCAAAATTTCTCCATCAATTAAAAACAACCAATAAATGTAGACTTTTAAGTTTTATCACGCAACACAAATGCATTGAATACCTTCAGGTTTATGAAGTAGGCAAAGAAGAACAATTTATAGCCCATGCTTTTAAGAAGTTTACTATCTAGACTCTAGTTACTAGACTAGATGCTATCTAGACTCTAGTTACTAGACTAGATACTATCTAGACTCTAGATTCTAGAGGATGTAGGTATATAAATAAATAGCTACAGCTTAAGGCAGAATGTAATACTCACTTTATATGAGATATGCAGAAAGAGCACAGATGAAAGAAGTTATTTCTGATTTGGCTTTAAAATAAAGCAAAGTTTCCTGGAGAGGGGACATTTGCATCTTGAAGAATGGATAACATTTTGATGGAGAAAAAGAAGAGCTGGGCATTACAGAAGGAATGTCATGAAAATGAAAGAACTTGTTTGGGGAACAAGTAGTTAAGCTGGGCTATGATATGGGGGCAGGGGAAGCAACATCATTTGAAGATACAACTAAACAGAAAGAAGAAATCAGAACATGGAAGTAAAGATCATGCCAAGAAGTTTGAGATTTGTTGTGTAGGCAATGTGGCATGTTTAGAAGGCTTTGAGCCAAGAATTGGCATGATTACATCTACACTTTTAAAATAAATTATGCACTCAATAGCTTATTAGATAGTTTAAAAGAGAAAAGACTAAAACTTAGGCATACTATTTTCATTAACTCATTCATTTATTTATCATATATGTATTGAGCCCCTTTTAGGTGTCAGGTACCAGGGTCACGCACAGTGTTTAATAAGACAGACACAGTCCCTGCACGCATGCCTACATACAAATCAGATGAAAAGTAATTAGGCTCTGAACAGGAGGAGTGTGTGGTTAAAAAGGGGTTCATTTTCCCTGTCTTCCCAGAGCTGTGGCTCAGAGGAGCTTAAATGACCTCTGAGTCACATCCTACCACATACATTTAATATTTTTTTCTAACCAACAACTTAAGATCAATGATTTTTGCTATGATTTAGCCTATAAAAGCCTAGATTGGTCTGAATTTTATTCCCAGCATTAGGTACATATACTTTCTCACATTCAAAAAGATATACCATATACATAATTGAATTAGGAATTCTGATATACAAGAATACATACTTGCAGATAAAGGCTGGATCATTAAAACTATAAGCAACCTTCCAGAACACGTTGGAAACTCTAATCATCAGATCAACTTAACCCCTTGGCATTTTATTTGGCCTACAATATTGGGTTCTGGTTGTTTTTGTTTTATTTGAATTTGAACATCTTCAGGCAAGACATTTATTCTCCAGTTCCTCATAGGCGCCGCCATTCCTATTGTCTTACACCCAGACAATCCTTTCACTTCTATCACCTATCTGACCCCCAGAGGCATTTGTGTTTGTCACCTGATACTTTCCCAACTCCTTTCTCGGCCATGAACCCCACAGTTGAGAAAAATAAGAGCCTGAGAGATCCCAAGCCACCTCATGTCACAGTGTTAGTTTATGACAGAGGCAAGACTTCCAAGCCATCCCACCTCCTGACATAACAGCAGAGGCTGGGCTGAGCCAGCTGACAGAACATTCCTGAGGGATTACCTTACATCCTAGCAGCCACAGGAGTCAGCACATCAACCGGTCCTGCTCCGGAATGGCCAGTAATTCAAGACCCGGCCACAGACGAGCCACAGGTGG
This sequence comes from Symphalangus syndactylus, assembly GCF_028878055.3. Taxonomy (NCBI): domain Eukaryota; kingdom Metazoa; phylum Chordata; class Mammalia; order Primates; family Hylobatidae; genus Symphalangus; species Symphalangus syndactylus. The sequence continues at coordinate 39,975,150 of NC_072434.2, read as the reverse complement.
TTCCTGTCAGGAACAGTATTTCCTGGTATGGGAAGCCTGTTCTCTCTGGGGACGCTTGGTCAGATGGGACAGTGGCAGCTTTGTCCTTTCATTAGAATTTCCTCCTGTTGTGCATCTGCACAAGGGGAACTGACTGTGCAGTAGAATGACTAAAGAAAGATGCTAAAGTTGGAACTGGGGACAATCCAAGTTGGCGGCCACTGAATCACGAGGAGATTCTATACTGCCTTTTGTTCTTCCCTCCAGCTTGAGTGACTCAGTTGTTGAAATTTTGTGGCAAGACACCTGGAAGCCATTTGTCTTTTTTATTAAGGACTCATTCATGGGGTAAAAACGTAATAATGTTCATTTACCATCACTCCATTACCCAGAGCACCAGATTGCTGCTAATTCAACGTGGTGCTGATTCAGTCATCGCATCACTGAGGCAACATTCTTCTGTGAAAGCTATTTATGTCCCAGCACCATTTGAAAGGCCCTTTAGATCCTTTTTGAGACATTCAAGTCCCAGAGAGGCAGCCTGATCTGCAGAGCACTGCACAGGATGTAAGTCTGAAAAGAGCCGCTTCAGAGTGCCGGCCAGCCAACTTGAGGTCAGGCCTTCAGGCTCAAGTGTGCGTCCCACTTTTATCCTCAAATGTGCTTCAGGACACATCTTTTCAGATTCAGAGAGTTATGGCCAACCTCAGCTCTGTAACCACTCCCTGTGCACTGCAGGCAGGAAGAATTTAGAGGGACATGTCAGTAGCTGAACATGTGATAACACTGGCTTTAGACTCACCCATAGCCTGGCATGAGAACTCAGTCATCCTGCACAGCTTCTCTGAGCCCCCAGTTTCTCCAGCTCAACAAGAGGGTATTTACCCCACATTGAAACGAGGTAAATAAATTACAAAAAGAGGATAATGACCTAGTGGTGGGTAGTTGGACACCCAGCAGAAGCCGGTAGAGGGACAACACCGTAAGGCAATTTATATAATGAAAAAGTCCTCAGCATTGCTTACCCCCACCTCTCTTTCTGAGGGGCAGAGGTCTCAGCTAAAAGAATGACCGCAAGGAAGAAAATAAAGCAAACACTTAGAAGTGAGAACATGCAGTATTTGGTTTTCTGTTCCTATGTTAGTTTGCTAAGGATAATGGCCTCCAGCTCCATCCAAGTCCCTGCAAAGAACCTGATCTCATTCTTTTTTATGGCTGCATATGTTCCACAGTATTAATGTACCACATTTTCTTTATTTAGTCTGTTGTTGATGGAATTGAGGTTGATTCTGTGTCTTTGCTATTGTGCATAGCACTACAATGAACATATGTGTGCATGTGTCTTTATAATAGAATAACTTATATTCCTTTGGGTGCATGTTCTCACCTATAAATGGGAGCTAAATGATGAGAACACATGGAAACATAGAGGGAAACAACACACAATGGGGCCTATCAGAGAGTGGAGGGTGGGAGGAAGGACAGGATCAGGAAAAATAACTAATAGGTACTAGGCTTAATACCTGGGTGATGAAATAATTTACAACACACCCCCATGACACAAGTTTACCTATGTAACAAACCTGCACATGTACCCCTGCACTTCAAGGTTAAAAAAAAAAAAAGAAAGCAATGTTGTCTTTGCCTCCTCCCTCCTTCCCAAGCACCCCAGGTGAAATTAGCTGATAAGATGTTTGTGGAGAACTTTGAGCTCCTGGGAGATCAATGATATATGAATAGAAAGTGTTATTATTCTGCAAAACACTAGAGAATGGCTTCCCCGGAAGTCATCGTGTACAAGCAGAGAATAAATGAAATAATTTCCTTTCCTCTGATCTCTGGCTAAAAGCTTCTAATCATTTAAGGAGGATTTAATCCACTAGTGGACTGTCCCCATTTGAGGACTGCAGGGCTAAAGTTAGTACTGACCTGAACTCGACAACCACAAAGGGGAATGGGCCGGAGTTCCTCTCCGCTGCTGCAAGCTGGTTGCCTGCCAGTTTGCAGTTTCTTCCCCAGAGCTGGGGAGACACAGTCCACCAGGGTTTCTCCTTTGAAATGCCTTCAAGCTAGGACAGGCTTGGGAAAAACTCCCCACCCCAATTTCCGATGCTTTTCTTCAAGGGGCCTACTCTTACCCATTTGCAGGTGGAGGGCAGTTGGGAGGGGGCTTGGGCTCAGCTGTTAGTCATAGCTCCAGTTACAGCATGCCCTCTTGTAAGCAGAACCAATTTTAAGGCTCCATGGAAGAGTCTTGCCAGGTGCTAAGAAAGAAATTTTGAGGCTGACAGGCTCACTCTTTACCCATAAAATTGTTCCATAAAAGTGGCTTCCAATTCCAGCCTCCGTATTAGTCTGTTTCCAAAGGCTACAACTGCACAGTCTAGAGGGGAAGGAGCAAGAGAGGGAGTGAACACATGGCAGATTAATGGAAAGAACTGGGGATGCTTCCCTTGGAGAAGGGGTAGCTCAGGGAGATGCACAAGTGCTTTTAAATATGTGAATGTGTGTTCTTGTAGTTTGGCTTTTAGGATAACAAACAGAAAACCACTCGAGCTAGCTCAAGTAAAGCAAGATTGTTGTAGGGCTTCTTGTGGTACAATGAAAGGACTCCCAGGGAAATTCAAAAGATGGAGCCATAATAGGCTTGGGAATCCCGGATAAATGAGTGGGAGAGTGGATCTGAATTGAAGGTACTCTAGATACTCAAGTAGCAGAAGCACTAATACCTTTATTACTGATAAGTCACTTTAAACATGACTCATCTACAGGCCACCCATCCACTTTTTCCTGTTCCTTAACAGCTAGCAAATTATTTCCAAGTTGCTTCATTTAAATACCACAGAGTGAGAGCCCACCTGAGTGACAGATTGCAGAATAGCCATAGACTACCATTGATCAGGGATCTATCTACCTGTCACCCAATCAGCTGTAACAAGAGGGTTAGACTAAGTGCTATGAAAAATATTGCTCCCACCCTAGCAACCTGAACTGTAAGCTGGGCAGCAAGCAGCAACTTCTCAAATGAGAAGGGCACAGGAGAATGGGCAGACTGGCATGGAGATAAAGAGCATAGATCCTGGAGTCACACTGTCTGGTCCGAATTTCTGCACACCACTTCTTCGCTGGATAAAGACAGTCACTTGGCTTCTCTGTGTTTCAGTTTACTCATCTGTAAGATGGGAAAAATAAATAAAGTTGTTGAAAGGATTAGACAATCCACATAAAGCACTTAAAATGATGTCCGGCACAGTAGTATTCAATAAACATTGGCTATTATTATTCTCTCCAGTACAGTGCTTCTCCAAATGTTGTGTGAATATGAATTACTTAGGGAGTTTGTTAAAATGCAGATTCTGATTCTGTAGTTACAGGATGAGACCTGAGATTCTGCATGTCCAACCAGCCTCCAAGTGATATCAATATTTCTGGTCCACAACCCACACTTTGAATAGCCAGGATCTAGTATATAGGACATGAGACAGAGGGAAGAGACTGTCTCTAGGGAAAAGAACTAGAAAAACATGACAGAAGTGCATATACATATTATAAACTTTCTGTCAATTCAAATGGTTTTTAAATGGAAATATATGGGCTGTTTCAAAAGATAGTGCATTCCCTCTCTCAGGCAGGGCTGACTCCTCCATTAGACATAGGAGGCAAGTGTCTGGGGCCCATGATGCTTTTAGGGGCCCATAAAAATGTTTTACTTTTAATTTTTTTAAGCCAAAGGAAACATAAATATAATAATGAATATGTAATAATAAATCCAGCCTGGATTACAGGTGATTTTATGCCAATGCAGTCATAAAATATAATTTTAGATACTTTTTTTCTTGAGATGGAGTATCGCTCTGTAGCCCAAGTTGGAGTGCAGTGGCACAATCTCAGCTCACTGCACGCTCCGCCTCCCAGGTTCAAGTGATTGTTCTGCCTCAGCCTCCTGAGTAGCTGGAACTATAGTCACGTGCCACCATGCCAGCTAATTTTTTGTATTTTTAGTAGAGACCAGGTTTCACTGTGTTAGCCAGGATGGTCTCGATCTCCTGACCTCGTGATCCACCCATCTCGGCCTATGAAGCAAAAGCAGAAGTGCCGGGGTTCCAAGAAAGTCATAATGTGGCCCTGACTGGATGTGATCACAGGGATAAAGAATGAAGATGGAAAACTCTAAGATTCCTTGCAGCTTTGAGTCAATGTTTCTTTAAGATTCTATGACAATGCTCTGCTATCTATATCCCCTAGCTATAAACTCACACCTGCAAACACTCACTTTCTGCTTGTCTCACATCCTCACACATAGACTAACATTGCTTATCATTGGCCATAAATCAGCAGTTTACAAACCACCCCTAGAATGTATAATCTATCTCTGCCTTCTCCCTGTTTGTTTCCAAAATAAAGAAGTTATTATTGGCTGGGCACAGTGGCTCATGCCTGTAGTCCTAGCACTTTGGGAGGCCAAGGACGGTGGATTGCTTCAGTCCAGGAGTTTAGGACCAGCGTGGGCAACATGGCGAAAATTTTTGTACAAAAAGTACAAAAATTAGCCAGATATGGCTGCACGCACCTGTAGTCCTAGGAGGCTGAGGTAGGAGGATTGCTTGAGCCTGGGAGGTCGAGGCTGCAGTGAGCTGTGATCATACCACTGCACTCCAGCCTGAGTGACAGAGTGAGACCCTACCTCATTAAAAAAAAAAAAAAAAAAAGAAGGAAAGAAAGAAAAAAAGAAAAGCAATTATTGTTTTTATTCCTACAAAACACATTTGATTCCAGATATTGCAAACATTTTGCAGACATTTCCTCATTAATGTATACATCTCCTTGTTGAAGGAAGTGGAGTTTTTGTTTTATTCTTATTTTTAAGGTCAGAAATAAAGCTAAGAAAAGATTAAATGAGAGCTGTGCTTTAAAACTCAGTGGGAGAGGCTGGGCACGGTGGCTCACGCCTGTAATCCCAGCACTTTGGGAGGCCGAGGTGGGCAGATTGCCTGAGGTCAGGAGTTCAAGACCAGCCTGGCCAACATGGTGAAACCCCATCTCTACTAAAACTATAAAAATTAGCCGAGCATGGTGGCAGTCACCTGTAATCCCAGCTACTCAGGAGGCTGAGGCAGGAGAGTCGCTTGAACCTGGGAGGCAGAGATTGCAGTGAGCTGAGATGGCACCACTGCACTCCAGCCTAAGCGACAGAGTGAGACTTCACCTTAAAAAAAAAAAAAAACTCAGTGGGGAAGAAGAACATTACTAAGTCTATGGCTATGATTATTATTATTATTATAGTTATCAGTGGAAAACATACATCCAGCACTCATAAATAACAAAGGCAGTGATTCTCAATTGGTACACACTGGAACTCCTTATGTAGCATTAAACAGATGCCTGGGCCCTACCCCAAACCTTCCCTCTCAGAATACTCAGAGAACAGAGCCCCAGCCCTGTGTTTTGAAAAAACTCCCACCATTATGAGGGCTTAAAACCACTGTGTCATGGCATGGAGAAGAATATTGCAGAACCTCAGGAAGGAGAAAGTTCCAAGGAGGGAATGGTTTGGTGTCTGAGGCTGCAGAGAGATGGAGTAATATAAAAATGTGAAAAGGTCCTTCAAACCTGGGGGAACATTGGTGACTTTGGTGAGAATAGTCACCCTGGGTCATGAGGGCAAAAACCATACTACAAAGATTGCTTACTCTTATACACAGTTAGATATTTGAGGGATCATAAAATTGAGACACGAATGGAAGATTAAAAAATAGACAGGGAATATAGACTTAAACAGAGGTACATGTGGACACACAGAGTGGAATAACAGACATGGAGACTCCAAAAGATGAGAAGGCTGGGAGGAGGGTGAGGAGTAAAAAATTACATATTGTGTACAATGTAAATTATTCAGGGGATGGGTACACTAAAAGGCCAGATTTTACCACTATGCAATATACCATGGAACAAAGCTGCACATGTACCCTCTAAATTTATAAAAATACATTTTGTAAAATAAGGGTTTTAATCTGGGGTCCTCAGATTCCTCCTACACCCCACCCTCCGTTCCCCTCCAGGGGACCCATGGATAGAAGTCAGGGAATCGGCCAGGTGTGGTGGCTCACACTTGTAATCCCAGCACTTTGGGAGGCCGAGGTGGGCAGATCACAAGGCCAGGAGATCGAGACCATCCTGGCCAACATGATGAAACCCCATCTCTACTAAAAATACAAAAATTAGCTGGGTGTGGTGGCACATGCCTGTAATCCCAGCTACTCAGGAGGTTGAGGCAGGAGAATCACTTGAACCAGGGAGTCGGAGTTTGCAGTGAGCTGAGATCACCCCACTGCACTCCAGCGTGGGCGACAGAGCAAGACTCTATCTCAAAAAAAACAAACAGAAGTCAGGGAATCTATGAACTCAGATGGGAAAAAAATTACATCTTGATTTCACTGACCTCTAACTGAAATTGTGCCTTTTCTTCAATTATGACTGTAGGCTTCACACTTCAGTAGTGGTAACAGTACCTGTGACTTTGTTACCTATAATAGTCACAAGTATTTTAACATCACAATACAGATAATATTGCAAAATATTGTTTATAATTATTACTACTTTGAAATTATGGGAGTTATTAGAACCACTTCAAGACCTGGTTAATTAACGCATTAATAGAAATCACCTGGCTGGGTGCAGTCGCTCACACCTGCAGTCTCAGCAGTTTGGGAGACCAAGGCAGGTGGATCACTTGAGGTCAGGAGTTTGAGACCAGCCTGGCCAAGACAGTGAAACCCCATCTTTACTAAAAGTACAAAAATCAACTGGGCATGGTGGCGTGCAACTGTAGTCCCAGCTACTGGGGAGGCTGAGGCAGGAGAATCACTTGAACCCAGGAGGCAGAAGTTGCAGTGAGCGGAGATCGCACCACTGCACTCCAGCTTGGGCAACAGAGCCAGACTCTGTCATAAATAAATAAATAAATAAATAAATAGAAATAGTCACCAAAAAAAAAAAATCACTGTGTCAGAATGGGTGCCTAACTTAACTGACAGAAGCTGCTTTCTGGAACTTTCTACCCTAGGCCCTCAGCCACAAACAGGTGCTATTCCATTCCTACTATACCCAAATCATTATGTTGTATTTGCTCTCCTGCCAACTCTTTCCTATCCCTTGAAAGTGAGGGCTAAGAAGCAGAGAAGCAAGAAAAGAGACCCTGGGAGGGTATCATTGTTCACTGCTCTTCTCCCTGCTCACGTACTTTTGTCATTTAGAATAAACCCGCTGGACACTAGAGCAGGAAGACACCATAAAGCAGTGTTCTCCCGATGCCAGGCCACAGATCAGGGCTGCTCAGGTCAGATCTTTAACGAGGCCCCAGTGAAGTGGGAAAATTAATGACAAGGTACCGAGTATGTTACAAAACTAATACATCCAATTTCAAAGAATGTTCTTTTTTTGAGATTATTACTGTCCTATATTTTTATATTAAAATGTCCTTTCTTTTATGAAACAGTACTGATGCTAGATGAAAATTTTATTTTTGTATTTTAATATCCTTACTTGGCAATGTAAAGTATTATAAATCCTGTGTCTGTTTTCCAGTTTTAAAAATTATTTTTATTGCTTTGTGAAGTCCAAAATACTGAGAAGTGCTGCCTTACATGTTTGTTTTATTCACTCCTCTCATTTTAGAGATGAATTCCCAAGAAGGTGCTGTGACTTCTGTTCCAGCATATTTGTTTAGAAAGAAAAGCTTCAGAGTCTGATTTTGAGACCTGGATTTGGCCTCTGGCTCTGCCACTTTCCCCCTATGTGATCTCTCCCAGCCTCAATTTTATCATCCATAGAGTAAGAATCATTTCTACCTCATGAGACAATTGAAAGATTATATAGGATAATGCATATAAAAGCACTTTCCATGCTGCTAAATAAAGTCATTATTATTACGATGATCAACATCATCCTTTTTATTATTGTTACTCAGTATCACCTGGTTAACGGCAGAAGTTGGTCTAGTCTTTCGGCTTCCACATTGGCTGACTCTGCCCAGTGACCTTCAAACTACTGCTTAGTGAATCCACCTTGGGTTGCTTCTTATTTAGCTCAAGAAATGTTAACTGTTTATTTACTATTCCTGCCAAAATCACATAACCTGACTCTAATTATGTAATGATGAGGAAACATCAGACAAAACCCGATTTCAGTGACTCTATTATAGAGTCAATTCTTTTTTATAAAGAATTGGCCTGATTTCTTCAAAAATGTCAAGGTCCTGAAAATCAGAGAAAGTGCAGGAAAACCCAATGATATGCATAATTCTGGATTGAATCCTGGACGGAATAAAAGCATTGGTATAAAAAAACTTATGGAGAAAATTAGCAAAATGTGAATAAGGTCTGTAGATTAAATAGTAGTATATCAATGGTCAATATTCTGAGTGAATATTCTTCTTAGAAAATTTATACAGAAGTATTTAAGGACAAAGGGACATGATTTCTAAAACTTGTCAAATAGTTCAGAAAAAAATATATATATAATACATATATATATATTGCCTGAAGAGAGGGGGAAATAATAAAGAAAATTTGGCAAAAAGTTGAAAGTACCCATTACATGTAAAGCACTATGTGTGATAATAACACCTGACATATGTAGGACTTTACAGTTGACAACATCCTTTCACATGACTGCTCATTTGAATTGATTATCACTGAATTCTCAGTGAAATACAGTGAAGCTAGGTCTTATGGGAGGGTGAGGAGGAAGGGCCTCAAATTTCAGCCAGGAAGGCAAAAATCTATAAACAGGTTTTTTAAAAAATTACTTCCCTAGAGTATTCTTTGTATTTATCATTTTATCTTATAAACACAAAGGGATTTGGCCTTCTGTTAGGGGCCAGATTTTGACTAAGATGTGGCTGTTTCTTTTTTTTGAGGTTGGAGCAAAAGTTTAATAAGTGAAAGAAGAAAGCTCTCTGCTGCAGAGAGAAGACCAGGAAGAGGGTTGCCATTTTCACAGTTGAATGCAAAGGCTTTTATAAGAAATCGAGGAGGACTGAGAATCTCATTTGCATAAGGTGTGAATTTCTGGTAGCTCCACCCTGTCCTCCTATTGCATATGCAGGCCTTTAGCTTGAGTTACTCCATATTGCTTTGCTCCCCTTAGTGTACATGTGTTAGGGGATGTAATTTTCCATTGCAGGCATGTCTAGGCAAGTCCCCTGTGTAGCCTTTCTTATTTGTGTGGCTGGGAGCATGTCTTAGGCAAGTCCTCCTGTGCAAGTTCCCTTATCTATGCCTGCAGGCTGTTCTTTTGTTTGAAATAATTCAACCAAGGACCCACCCTAACTGCCTGCCTGTCTGGTTTCTTCCTTTCTCCTCTCTCATTATCCCTCTCAGGAGTGGAGGCCCTAGATATGGCTTTTTAATCACTCTATTCACTTATTCAGAGTACATAGACTCATATTGTGAGAGGTACCTCAGTACTGACATCACCTGAGGAAATAAGAAGTTCATGTCTTCTGGCTCATACTCACTTCAGATCTGATGCTCATTCCTTGAGTTGAATGTTCAACAAAATTGGTCCCATATTTAAATCTCTCTCTCTCTCTCTACCTTAGTGAACTGGTTTGGTTCTGCCGAATTCATGTGGTTGAATTAGAGACAGATGAACACACAATAATGGGACTCAGGCAGGACAGTGTGCAGGAATTGGTTGACTGTGGCTCAATGTCCATTCTCACCTATTGTTACCAAGCAATGGGCTCACTGCCCAATGCACATAGAAAACAATACTATGGCACCACCTTTGGAGAAAATAAAACACTTTATTTCAAGTCAACTGGCAAGGAGATAGGAGGCAACACTCATAACTGTCTCTCCAAACTGGGAGTAGCTCCAGCTTTTATGGCCTTTCTAACTAGTCCCAGGTGATGCCAATGCAGCTGGTCTGCCAGGCTGGTGGTGTTAAATTAGAAGGTCAAAGCCCTTTCTATTGTGCATACCCAGGCAATTTTGGTCCTTTGTCACCTGTAAAAACTAAAGCAATGGTAATCAGTTTGAGCTGGTCCCATGGTTACATTTCCAGGGTGCTTTCCAATGCTGCAGAGGCTGGAAGTAAAATAAATAAATAAACACTACATTTTCTGGAATCTAGTTAGGAGACTGGATATGACTTAGGTTCTGTCAGTTAATGCACTCATCAGAAATGTAAAAGGTGGAAGAGGGCAGAAGCTGTCTTTCTGCTGTTTGCTGTTTTCTGCTGGCAGGGAAGATTTTTGTGTATCAGTATTTAGTCTCTGCCTTTGTGAGTGTTGAGGGGTAGTTGGGCTATGAAGATCACCAGACTCCACATTCCACTGTCCACACGGTTTGGTCCCCCAAACAGATCAGATGCTGTTTTTCTGATCTCTCGATCACAGCTGTGCCTTTGTGTCCTTAAAGTCAATGGTTCCAATCTTTGCCCTTCCTAATTGGGGTTCGGGTAGTCATTTCCCTTGTAATTCAGTTCTATCATATTCCAGGAGCCATTCTTAGCTCTAGCCAGCCTACAGCCCATTCCTTTTAACCCTTCCAACAATTTCCTAAGAACCTAATCTCCAGATAATTCTCCCTTGTATCTAAAATACCTAGAGTAGTTTGTTTTCTGGATTAAACGCTGGCTGGTTTTTCCATTTTCCAGGTACAGAGAGTAGTCAGGCTGCAAGAGGTTAAAGTGGGACAGTGCTTGAATGAGGTGCTCATGCAATCGCATACACTATCTAGGCTATTAGTGCACCTCATCCACGAACACAAAACTGACTTGTGCATCTGGGATTACCTTGCTCATTTTGATTACATAGTCCTAAGACAAAGATGGCGCCTTTAGAAAAGCTGCATGGGATGCCTAACATTGACCAGGTTCAACAAATAAGTATTCAAAGTATTATTCCAAAGCTTTTCTTCAGGAAATTAAAGCAAACTTCCCCACATTATCAGTTCATTTTTCCCCCTTTGGAATCTTTCTAGCCACATCAGTTCATTTTTAACTTCCTAAGGCAAGAAAGAGAGGGGACTGCTCCAGACAGAAATGAATAGGGGTGATGTTAACTGTCCAGATTCAATAATGATGAGTTGGAGTTCAGAAAATACTCAGCAGGAAATTTAACCATGAGCAAGAGCTCAAAAGCAATGTTCCCATAAGCAAATACATTCTCTATCTTCCTTTTGAAAATATGAAAGTAGAAAATAAATAGGTCATGTAGAGTGTTCACATTTATCCAACATTTACTATTAAAAATCTCTTCCTCAATTTCCACAGCAAACTTCAGAGGTGTGTACTATTAATCACCATTTCCTGGGTGAGAGGACTAAGGCTCATACAATGTGCAGTAACCACTCAAGGTCACACAGCTATTAAATTTCATATCCCAGGTGGAGGAACACATATCCTAACCAAAGCTTCCTTAATACCAAAGTCTATTTCTTTAACAACTTGCAAACTAATGCAGCTCTCCACAAGGTGAATGATTGCCATTATTTTTCCACTCCCCAAAATAGTGTTTTCTAAGCTGAAATAGACAGCCATTTATTAAACTCAGCAGCTTTCATTAATCAGTTTCTTGAGTGAAAAAAATAAAACAGCAGGTTCCAGAGTTTTTATTCTTAGCTCACTAGGAGAAAGGAGAGGGCAGGAGAAAGGAAGGAAATTAGCATCAAGACCCAAGATGAGGGATCCAAATCTATCTTTCTGCCTCCCAAAGCAGCTGCTCCCAGATCCTCAGCCACATAGTCCTTCACCAGTTCCATGATGCTAGAACTCCCACACCTCACTCCTGAACCCAAGCAGGATTTCCCTTCCCTATAACCATTAATTCCCCTACAGTGAATGAGGGCCATGGAATTTCGTTTCCCTAATGTTAACAAAGAGTTTTTTCTCAACAGCAACTAGCTAAATTTCTCAGGGTAGAATGATGAATGCACCTGCAACACGAGCCCTCTTAACACCTCACTTGACCCTCTGTGCAGGTGCTCCTGCCGCTCTTGATTAGAGTGCTGAGGTTCTGACACTCCTCCCTGTGCCACACAAATGCCCAGTGATTCATTTGTAACTGACATCCAAGCCTTCACTATTCACTGTTGCAAAGAGAATTTTGGACCTCTGAGAGTTATAACCTTTCCCCATTTTTCTTTTCTACTAATAAATTCTGGAAAGCAGTAAGGATAACAGTAAGGCATCCATCATCTTGTGGGGTTTACGAGCAGCTGGCGTGACATTCTCAGCCAATATAACTGCAAGCTGACTTTAATCATAGTCTGTTGATCTCAGCTTTCAGAAATATTGCCTTGATGTATCATTCTATTCTTTCTCTAACTTGAATGCATGAAGGAAGGCTTTCTGAGTTTCAGCATCTAAACCCCAGGGAGGAGGGTGAGAGGAATGCAGTGAACTCTTATTTCATTTGCAAAGGTAACTGGAAAACACTTGGATCTTAAAAGTCCTTGAGCCTTGAAAAAAGACAATTTAAGCTAAAGTCTGGGGAAATTAAAGTAGTTGCAAATTTGAGCAAACTCTGTGCCGAACAATTGCTGGATTTCACTGCTCTTTAATAACATTCATCAAATATTTCCACATTTTCTAAGACAACCCTTGGGTTACCACTAAGTCTTCTCATTTTTTCTAATTAACGGTAATCTAAATTTGTGAATCTTCCTAAAAATTTCACTATTTTTCAGTTTTGCAAAAATAAAACTCAGCTGTCTTAAACACCATCTATGATCCTTATAGCTTTTGATTACATGAGGGGATGGCTTTGAAAGGATGAGCTTCTGTCCCCTGGATCTGACAAAACAAGCAATCCTATTTCATTTGCATTTGGCAAGTGCTTAGACCAGTGGCCTCCATATATTTTGCACATGCCCCAAGCCAACAGAAAAATGTTAAGCATGCTCCGTATATGCTAGGCTGTGGTAACGAAAAGACCCAAATGTGTATAATGACTGAAATACCCAGAAGTTTATCTCTAGCTGATAAAATTGCATGAAGTGAATGCTCCTGGTAAGTCGGCAGTCTCCTCCCAGCAATGTTTCAGGGATGAAGTCTCCTTCTATCTCAGGCCTCCGACATTCCCAGGGCCTGTTCATTTTCTGCATGTAAGCCAGCAGAAGGGGAAAGAGTGCAAAAAACGCATGCCTTGGTCCAAAACTGACATTTATAACTTCCACTCACCTCCCATTGGGAATAACTACAGAACTAGTCACGCCCACATGCAAGCAATCTGGAAAAAGTTGCCTTGGGCTGGGCAGCAGCTTGCCAGCTAAAACTGTATATTCTGAAATGAAAAACAGATTTTGGTGAACAGCTATTTGTCTGCCACATTCTCAATTTATTCATTCCTTTATTCAGTCATTCTTATTTATTTATAAATGGTGTACGTGTGTGTATATACATACAAAACTCTGTACTAATATGCATATTATAAGGCATATACAGAAATATAAATTATAAAGGATGAGAAAAACAAGATTAAATAGAAGTTTTGTTTTTCCTGCAGCCCATTGGATCATCTGTGCCTCCCATGGTCAGGATTCACCCCCTGGATTCACTACTCTAGACTCCAAGAGGTCCTGGAAATCAGGAAGTGCCCTTCTAGAGAAGCATTTTAAGAAGTAAAAGATATTGTCCTCCTGCTAGCCTTTCTCCCTTTCTTGTAGATGGCACCCAGATCCACAAAGCTGCTCAAGCCCCAAACATGGAAATCATTTTCAGTTCCTCATTGCGCATTACCTCCATATCCAGTTTCCAGCCAGTCCTGCTTGCTTGCCCTCCCAACCAGATCCAGAATCCCTGCTTATCTCTCCACCTTCATGACTCTCACCCTATCCCCAGCACCAGCATCTTTTCTGTGGACACCGTAAGAGCCTCTTGTCCTTACAATCCATTCTTCATGGGACCGCCATTGTGATCTTTCAAACACGTAAAGATGATCAGGTTATTGCCCTGCAAACTCTCCAAAGGGCTGATACCTCAAATACAATCAGCCCCCTTATTGAAGCTTACAAGGCACAGTAAACATTCTACAAATGTTTCTTGAATATTGTTAAATATATACATACAGGGGGAAACATCTGAAAAAATAAATACCAAACTGCGGTTATGTTTACTGTTAAATCATTCAATGGCAACTTTTATAATTAGGAAAAAAGTTACTTACATTTTGTAAAGAAGGAGAGGGAGAGAAGGCTAATAAGAAAAGAAAGACATCTGTTTCCAGGTAAACTCTACTCTAAAGACCAGTTATTATTATTTTTGTTACTATTTTCCTCTCCTAATTCAAGCAGATTTTTACTTACTTGTCTTGCAAAAGGTTTGCAGCAAGAAAGAGAACAAAAAAGATACTTTTTACCTCATGGCTTTCTTTTTTTCAAAGAGCAAAACCCACTGAGGAGAATAGGGCCTGCTGACAGGAAAGTGCCTCAGATGGAAGGTGAGCAAGGGATTTCCTTCTAGAAAAAGAAAAGCCTTAGGTTAGGGGGAAGAGAGATCTAAGGTGCCTTGGAAGAAAGGCCATGTGCAGCCTTGGGAAGCTGGGCACCTGGATTCTGGGTCCAGGGCTCCCAGTTTCATAGGTTTCAGGGTTCCAAGAGCCAAAGGGAAAGTGAAAGACCACAGCAGTCTCAGTGGAACCAATGTAGATAATTGTCCAACACAGTATGTTGGCCCTGCGTAAGACCCAGATCTTGGCACACGTTCACAGGGCATGAGGGAGATCAGCCCAGAATGGCAGATACTAAATTTCCTGCCAGCTCAAAAGGCTGGGTGTCCAGAGCCAAAATGAAGTTGATTTATAAAAACAAAAAAAAATTATATTTCTTGAATGCCTTCATTTGTGTCCTAAGACTTATACCCACTATCATCTTATTCAAAAATGTGCAAAGGATACATCACTTTCATAAATGAGTACTGATTCAATGTCATTCCTATAATATTGTCACTCTTACTCACATGTATGACATGCATTTCAGTATGCTTTCCTAGGGCAAAAAGTGGAGGGGAAAGGGTGGAGCAATGACAGTGCTGGTGTTGTCCCAGAGAATGCATCTCATGAAGCATACCAGCTGGTACATGTTTCAGTGGGCAAATGCCTAAGAACCAGTTCTCTCTGTCTGTTCCATTCTGACTTAATTACAGTTTGTAATTACAGTTTGTTATTTGCATTCCTAACCAGGCCTACTTCAGAACCTTGGACATAGGGAAATGACATGGCACAGTGGTTGAGAGCACAGGTTCTTAGCTAAGACTGTCTGGGATGGAAACTAAGCTCTGCCAGTT
This sequence comes from Symphalangus syndactylus, assembly GCF_028878055.3. Lineage (NCBI taxonomy): Eukaryota > Metazoa > Chordata > Mammalia > Primates > Hylobatidae > Symphalangus > Symphalangus syndactylus. Next base: position 39,959,880 of record NC_072434.2, on the reverse strand, counting down.
ATGTGACATGGAGCAAGTTTCCTAATCCCCCTGTTTTCTTATCTGGGGATAATGTTCCTCTTACTTCATGGGGTTAGTGAGGAGTAATTGCGTTCATTTTAAGGTGCTTAAGCACAGTGCCTGTCACATTGTAGGCTTTCTATTAAACGTTAACTGTTACTACTAGATTTTATTATAGTAGGCACTTAGAAAATGCTGAATGAATGAATGAATGAATGAATGATTGTCTTACCCTCTGGTCCATCAAGAGCAGAAAATTATATAAGAAATTGACCAGATTATTCTCTATTTAGGTGCTGTTTCAGACCAAATTCTGCCACACCTTGTTTTTACTATTAAGACACATACATTCAGGCCAGGCATAGTGGCTCACACCTGTAATCCCAACACTTTGGGAGGCCAAGGCAGGCAGATCACCTGAGATCAGGAGTTCGAAACCAGCCTGACCAACATGGCAAAACCCCCTCTCTACTAAAAAATACAAAAATTAGCTGGGCGTGCTGGTGCACATCTGTAATCCCAGCTACTGGAAAGGTTGAGGCAGGAGAATCACTTGAACCTGGGAAGTGGAGGTTGCAGTGAGCCAAGATCGCATGCCACACTGTACTCTAGCCTGGGCAACAGAACGAGACTCCATCTCAAAAAAAAAAAAAGACACATACATTCAGGTACTTCTCACATACCCTGAGGTATTAGCAAGGTGCTACATGGAGTCATGTCTGCTGTCCCACTTGGTGACCAATAGTTAACATTAGCAAAAACTTTGACCATGATGAGGAATATAGGTTATGGTTATACCCAAAGCAAATTATTCTGAAAATGCTGTTTTCTGTGGCACTCAATCTTTCACTTTTGGCCTCAGGTAGCATTAGAGTAAGTCAATTCTGGGAATCATGGAAAATCAATAAATTTGTTGTCTTTCTTCTGGGGATATATTTAAAATAACCCTCAGCCTTTGGGAGGCTGAGGTGGACGGATCACAAGGTGACGAGTTCGAGACCAGCCTGGCCAACATAATGAAACCCTGTCTCTAATCAAAATACAAAAAATAAGCTGGGCATGGTGGCAGATGCCTGTAATCCCAGCTACTCAGGAGGCTGAGGCAGGAGAATTGCTTGAACCCGGGAGGCGGAGGTTGCAGTGAGCCGTGATTGTGCTACTGCACTCCAGCCTTGGCCAAAGTGCAAGACTCCGTGTCAAAAACAAACAAACAAACAAAAAACAAATAAAATAACCCTCAGCCAACAACTAAACAGGAAGACCAGCTGGACAGCAGCCATTTGAAAACGCTCCAATTTCAAGAAATTGTGTTGACAAATCACTTTCCAAATATTCTCTAGAAAAACTCCTATGATGAAAGAAAAATGAAGCATGTATTCATCTTCAGTCCCTCTATGTTGCCTTCCCACTGAAATTCAGAACAAAAGTCACAAACATGCCTTATTTTCTCAGATCTTTATACAGTTCCCTGAGCATGGAATGTCCTCCACACCTCCCATTTCACCCAGCCCCTTAATCCCAGCGAGTCACAGTTGTATAGTGCAGAGATTAGTAGTTGAATTCAAATCCCAGTTCCGTATTTCCCAGACTGAGTGACACTGGGCAAAGTTATTTAACTTCCCTGTTAATCAGCTTCCTATAGGGATGATGATTATACCAACCTTGTGGGGCTTCGGAAAAAATTAAATAGCTTAATATTTGGAAAATGCATAGAATAGGGCAGTTCTGGCACATAGTGAGCATTACGTAAGTTGTGTCATTATTGTCCTTCAAGTCCTAGCACCAGTTTCACAGAAACTTGAAGGTTTGTTCATTCCCCTGGGCAGGGTTATGCACCTCCTTCTCCATGCTTGTACTCGTCTCTACTGTAATATGTATCACATTCAGTCATAAAGGTTAGTGTGTAGGTCTCCCTTGCCACTAGTCAAAACTATAAGAAATACAAAGGCAGTCATTTTACCTTTTTTTTTTTTTTTTCGAGGTAGGGTCTCACTCTGTCACCCAGGCTGGAGTGCAGTTGTGTGATCTTGGCTCACTGCAACCTCCACCTCACAGGTTCAAGCAATTCTCCTCAGCCTCCTGAGTAGCTGAGACTACAGGTGCATGCCACCGTGCCCGGCTAATTTTTGTATTTTTAGTAGAGATGGGGTTTCACCGTGTTGGCCAAGCTGATCTGGAACTCCTGACCTCGGATGATCTGCCCGCCTCAGCCTCCCACAGTGCTGGGATTACAGGCATGAGCCACCACACCCAGCCCATTTTACCTTTAGAGTTTTCAAGCCTCACAACAGAGCTGTGCACATAGCAGATGCACAATAAATATTTGGTTAATGTATGAAATCATTAATTAAATGTTACTCAAGCTTTTCAAGCTTCTCGTGAAGTCAGTATTTTCCCCTCCCTGTATGAAACTGTTGAGCAATGGCTATTTCTGTAGCTGCTTCTAAAGCCAAACGAGGTAAGGTTTTGAGTTATCTCAGAGACTGTACAATAATCATTGGTATCATAAAAATTCATTATTAGCCCTGTTAATAGAGTGGATAAGTATACTTGCTGGGACAGCAGTGTCTTGGCCCAGCATGTGTCATCTATAGAGTGGACTCTTAGAGTTTCCTTAGGCAGCTCTCCAGCAGTGCATCCCTCCAGCATTGCTGGGATATGGGACATGTCACAGCTCCCAGAAGAGATCTCCCAGTGGCTAGTCACAGTCAATCTGCAATCAGAGAAGGGTTTTGGCCAGAAAGTGATCCAAGGAGACACTGAAAATAGCAAGTTCATTGAAGGCCAAGGGAACTTCACCTTGTGAAAGAAAGAAAGGATGATGAAATAAGAAGCTTACTGGCAGTGAAAAGAAAACATCCTGTCTGAGTTGAATTGCAGGAAGGGGAGTCAGGGAAGGCTCCAGCCACCTTGGAAAGGCAGCATGGAGCAGCAGGGAAGCCACCAGATTTGGAATCTGAACAATCAAGTCTCAGTTCTTCCATTTGATGAACGCACTTTCTCCTCTTTAAAATGGAGACCCAGCCTGTTGTGGTGGCTCGTGCCTGTAATCCCAGCACTTTGGGAGGCAGAGCCGGGCGGATCACCTGAGGTCGGGAGTTCAAGACCAGCCTGACCAACATGGAGAAAACCCGCCTCTACTAAAAATACAAAATTAGCCAGGTGTGGTGGCACATGCCTGTAATCCCAGCTACTCGGGAGGCTGAGGCAGGAGAATCACTTGAACCTGGGAGGCAGAGGTTGCAGTGAGCCAAGATCATGCCATTGCACTCTAGCGTGGGCAACAAGAGTGAAACTCCATCTCAAAAAAATAAATAAAATGGAGACTGAAACAATGAAAACTGTGAAGCACAATATGAATGTAAAAATTTATCCTGTGTTGTTAGAAAGGCCCCTTCACACAGTAATTCATAGAAAGGGTTCCCATCCTGAACAAGGTCTTTCCATCTTCTCCACTTGAGGGCTGAAAGGGATGTCTCTGCCTCCTTTTCATTTAAATTAGCAGGTTCTTAAGAAGTGAGGGTGGGCAACAGGATTGGAAGCTTTCATGAGACAAAACTTCCTAGGAATTTGCTTAGGAATCTGCTTTTGGGAGGCACTATGTAAACCCACACAGTGTGACTTACAGCGTATGAGGAACTTTCCTATGTTAGGCTCAAGCATTAAAAATGCAAACTGCCTGTGGTGCACTGCTGGAGCTGCTATCCCCACCTAGCAAGAGCTGACTGCGCACATCTCTTCCCAAATCCTTGAAATTGGCCCTGGTAGAAGTGTTTACCTCATGGTAATTGACAAATGCTACAAATCAGGGTGTCTTTTCTTCTCTGTCTCCGGGAGCTTGCTTATGAGCACACCTCTGACTGAGGTCCACAGGACTCGATTCCTCCAGCCATCACTCTCCACTACAAATGCCACAAAAATGAAAGTTTGACCATACACGTAAGTACTAGATGGGAAACACTGAAAAGATACACCACGAGGAGAGAGTAAAAACAAAAAGCCAAAAAATCTTAGTATATCAACTGCACATTCCTACCACATGGAGATCTGACAATGAAGTATCTTGAGGGTTTTTGGGGTATTTTTTGTTTTTTTTTAACTAACAATAACTGTAATATGCCAGAGAATTTTGAATCAGCCTTATCTGTAGTCTCAAATGAATATATTCAAAAGTCATATTATAGAAGAAATTCAAATATCTTGATTGCATATTGAGGATAATATAATGGTGGAACAACTAGCTTGTCAAATAGGTGATCGGGATGGAATAAAAATGCATTCTTGGTTGTCTTCTATCCCAATGAGCTAAAGTAATATTGCATTTATAACTTTTCAATACATTATGGTCATATTGTTTCCTCATGCATATTTTATTTGTTCTTTTTATAGTTTAAATGGATTGTTCCTTTTCTTCTGGAACTCCAAACATTATGCTAGATTTTCAAGGCTGGTGCTTATGATAGGGGAAGAGAATAATGCCTGTGTGTGTAAGGTGCCTGATGTTTCTCAGAGGCCTTTCTTATATGCAATCCTCATTTAATTCTTATACACACCCTCCAAGGCAAGGCATACCCATTTTCAGACAAGGAAAAAGACACTCACATGATAGGAAGAGCTACTGGAATCTGGACCCTGCTGTCATTATTGTTCCTAGACATTAGATGTTGACTGTTACAGCCATCGATAATGCTGCCACTAGAATGATGGTCAAATTTTCTCTACTTCTTTGCATCGCTCTTACAGTCATAAAACTCAAAACAAGAACATCTGCTTAATCAGGCTTAGGTCTCTTGTACATGCACTAACTGGCGAGATTTCAAGTGAACCAGCACCTTGTATATTTTGGGCTTCTGCTGTGAAATGAAAATCTTTCATCTAACAAGACACAAAACGGTACATTCTCCAAACACAGGAGGAAGTTTAAATTCAGAAGAGTAGATATTATTATTACTATTATAGTGAGCATCTATTCTACCCATGGGAGCCTATCATCTTTTGAGTCTTTTCTCTATATTTGGAGACATATCCAAATTATGAGTTGTTATATAGGATTTACGAAGCAAATTTCCAGCTGCCCTTGCGGCTAGGATTCAGGGACATGAATTACTTGGTGTCAATCAAGGACACCATATCATTATAAGATTTTGATTCAAGGCCACCTGCAGTGGCTCATGCCTGTAATCCCAGCAATTTGGGAGGCCGAGGCAGGCAGAAAACTTGAGTTCAGGAGTTCGAGGCCAGCCTGGCCAACATGGTGAAACCCTGTCTCCACTAAAAATACAAAAAGTAGCCAGGGATGGTGGCGGGTGTCTGTAATCCCAGCTACTCAGGAGGCTGAGGCAGGAGAATTGCTTGAACCTGGGAGGCGGAGGTTGCAGTGAGCTGAGATTGTGCCACTGCAGTCCAGCATGGGCAACAGAGTGAGATTCAAAAATAAAAATAAAAAATAAAATAAAATAAAAATAAAATGACAGCAATTTATTTTTTAAAATATTTTTGATTCAGAAGGAAGCAATAAGAAGAAAAAGGCTCTGCAGAAAAAGGACCTTGTACCTTTGCAAATTTGCTGGTGAAGGGGACGCAGAGGTATCTGGGTTTTTTTGTGGTGGCTGTTTCCCAGGGATTACAATAGGGTATTTTGGACATAAAAGCAATAGCTGTGGAACAGCAGCATTTTTCCATTAAATCTGTTGTTTAGTTTGGGATATTATTCCTCAAGGCTTATTCTCAAGCCCAGTTTTCCAGTTCACTCAACAGTCCTGTGATCCACCCAATATTTTTAAATAAAACGCTTTTCTATTGATTCAACAAGAATCAGCGTTTGTTGTTTGGAGCCAAGAACTTTGATTAATACAGTTATATTTCCTATAAATGTGAAAACTTATGTCTTGAAAGGTTAAATTGCTCAAGATGACAAAGTCAGTCAATGACAGGGCAAAGATTTGTGCCTGGACTGTCATAATCTCAAGCCCATATTCTGATGCAGAAAGAGTATACCATAAGGTCATAAAACTAATGAATTGTGCTTGAGTTGTTTTAAAGTTAGTATAAATTATAGAAAGATCTAGTCTAACCTAAAGCTCTGAATAATAAAGTATCAAGTGGAGTCCATAACCTAAATCTTTTGCTGTGTAATCTAATGTGCTTTCTGTGACACCTCTCATCATCATAATCCTATCACATTTTGCTTTATGTATTTTGAAACTAATTTTTAAGTGCATTTGTGTTCAAGAATATTACACAGAGATTACCACTATTTCTTGCATCCCACACCTCTCTGTATTCAATTTCCATCTTACTGAAGTACATCTTTTAATAATTCTTTCAGCCAGGGTCTATTTTCAATTATTTATCAGAAAATGCCTTTATTTTTGCCTCATTCTTGAATGATGTGTGTTTTCTGGATAGTATCTTTAAAAGATGGGCATGTATGGCCCTTCTGCACTCCTTGCAAACTACCCTGCTCCTGAGGCTGCCTGGGATGCAGACCTGAGGGACACAGCTAAAGTAGCCATGTGGGATCCTAAAATAGAAGCCACAAATTGAGAGTAACAGAGCCACTCTATCAGCCCTTGACATCTGGACTGTTACATGGGAAAGAAATAAATTTCTATCTCTTTTAAGGCTCTATATTTTGGGGTCTATCCTTTTTAAAAAAAAAAATGTCTACTATGTCTTAGCAGTTGTATCCCTGTTTGCTTTGCTCTCTCCTTTCCTTACGCCTTCCTCAATATAGATGTGTACGGTCCCCTGGTACACACTCCCAACCCCCACCTTCACTTTTATTTCTGGGTCCTAACCAAAATCCACAGAGTGCCTTGACTGCTATGTGACCTGGCCAGCTGCAGTTTTTTCCCAGCGGATTTTAACCCTAAGCAGGGCCTTGAACATTCCCAGGTATTGATAAAGGTATCTTGGCTTACTAGAAAGAAACTGGTCCTGAACCTGAGCCAAATTCCTTAAACCTTCATATAAACTCCATACCCTGACCCCCTTGCTGCTGACATGCCTAAGTAGAACATCCCTTCCCTCTCGCTGTTCATGGGAAGGATTGCAGCAGCCCATTCCGTACACAAGTTCCCCTGATAAATGCTTTGGACTGGTCACCCTGGCATTTAGTGCTCCTTTCTTTGGAATCCCAAAGATGGTTTGGGGCACTCTCTTGTGAGAACTCCCCAACACTGCTTTTGGGGTGACTCCAGCCACCAGTTGGGTAGGACAAAACAATAGGTGTGTGAATACATGAATGCACGTGACCTCCTTCTTACTTCAATTTCTCCTCTTTATGTCGTATTTTTCTATCTCATTATTTCTCTGTGCTGCAGTTTGGGTGATTGCCTTAGTTTATTCTTTCAGTTCACTTGCTTTCTTCAGAAGTCTAATCTGCTATTTAACATGTCCCTTTGAGTTGTTAATGTCAACAAATATATTCTTAATCTCTACACTTTCTATTTGGTTCTTTTACAAATAAACCTGGTCTTTTTTAATGACAAAATATTCTTCTGTTTTATTACTTCCTTTATGTCTCTGACATTTAAGAGATACTTGCATTAGGCCAAATGTTTATATTCCCCCCCGAAAAAAAAAAAATCATATGTTGAAATCCTAATCCCCAACATGATGGCATTGGAGGTGGAGCCTTTGGTAGATTCGTGTCTTTATAAAAGAGAGCCCAGCGCGCTCCCTCACCCTTTTGGCCATGAGAGTACATAGCAAGAAGACTGTCCTCTATGAACCAGGAAGAGTGCCCTCATCACAAACCAAATCTGTGGGCCACTTGATCTTGGACTTCCAGCCTCCAGAACTGTGAGAAATAAATGTCTGTTGTTTGTAAGCCACCCGGTCTACAGTATTGTGTCACAGCAGCCCAAACACACCAAGACAATACTTATTTCATTGCCTCATTCAGAGTTTTTAAATTAACCCACTTCTTGGATTGCTGATTTCTCTATTTATTTTATCTTCAGGTTTCCCTTCAGGGTGATTCATTTCGTTCTTAATTTTGTGTTAAGAGTTCATCTTTAGCAGAGCTTGTTATCCGACCATACACCTGTGTACCTAAATCGTAGAAACAGCCCAACACGGCACTTTGTTTCTGGTGAAATTCTAAGGATTCAATTGTCCTGGACCAGATTTCATGGTAATTTCTTAGAATGAGATTTCTGTATCTCCCAAATCCTACATCTACTCATGGTAAATGCCTGGGAAACACATTTTTCCCACTCACAGCCGTAGACCAACTACAAGTTTCCTTCCTCGTCTTCATAACAATTGTCAGTATTTTCCATAGTCCCTTCCTCACGGATGAGGCACCCCTTCTCCTAGGCTCCAGAGATTATTGACAAGACCCTGTCACATGATTCCCACATAAAATACAGGAAGCCCAGTTAAATTTGAATTCCAGATAAACGGTTTTTTTTTTTTTACCATAAATATGTTCCTTTCAACTTGTAGAACATACTTACCCTAAAAAATGATTCATTGTTTATCTGAAATTCAAATTTAACCAGCCATCTTGTATTTTAATTTGCTAAATCTGACAAGTCTAGTCATAGTGTCCTGCCTAAACTTGGCCTGAGGCCCCATGTCCTATCTCCAGATGGGCCTCCACACCCAAGACCCCAGATCCTGGGACCTATGTGCCGTTCTAGCAACATCAGCCACAGTTATTACTCTGGCTCTGAGTTTTCTTTTCACATGGAGAACTAGAAGATTTCCCTTACTTTTTTCAATACTGGTTGTAATGGACGGGTGTGGTGGCTCACGCCTGTAATCCCTGCAATTTGGGAAGCAAGGTGGGCCGATCTCTTGAGCTCAGGAGTTTGAGACCAGCCTGGGCAACATGGTGAAACCCCATCTCTACCAAAACTACAAAAAATTATCCAGGCATGGTGGCATGCACCTGTGGCCCCAGCTATTTGGGAGGCTGAGGTGGGAAGATTGCTTGAGCCCAGGAGGTGGAGGTTGCAGTGAGCTGAGATTGCACCACTGCACTCCAGCCTGAGTGACACAGTGAGACTTCATCTCAAATTTAAAAAAAAAAAAAAAAACCATGGTTGTATATTTTAAATTGCTGCCACATATTATCTAGATTTTCTATGTGACAGTGGTGGAGGGAAGGCTTATCCATGTCAGCTAGTCTGCTAGCCGTCAGAAATATTTTAATTACTTCACATCTGCCCTCATCCTCCACGTGAGCACTGTACTATGCCATGAAAAAAAATGAAGCACAGAGTGGTGAATTCACCCAAATTAGTTGGAGACAAGGGAACGTCCAGGAACAAGTCCTCCTGACTTGTACTTCAGGGATGCCGCCCAGTTCATTCTTTCTACAGGATGGGTTCTCCAAAGAAAGGCAAACAGTTCCCAGTTTTGGCTAAGGTTGGACTTCCCAAAAACCTGGGTATTCAAGGATTTTCTTTATATTTTTTGGGCACAGGAAGGAAGTAAAATTCTGACTTGCTACGTTTTACCGGGCCAAGTCATAGATGAAAGGCTAGATGATGAGGTTAAAATAGAAAATTATTAACTAAAAAGGGTTGAAACGTCTATTTTAAGACCTTAAATTAGTCAAAACCTAGGGAATGGAAGACATAGAGTCATAGGATGAGAAAATAATGTGGTTTTGTATTGAAATGTTTCAGAGAAAGGCCCCTTTCAAAATAATTCTAAATAAAGTTCTTGGAACAGAAGAAAACTATTTTGTTTTCACTTTACACATGGAAAATCCCCTGGACCAGAAATTCCAAAATCCTCTCTGCATATTTTCTGATTTTTTTTCAATAATTCCACATCCTCTGCATGGTTTCCAGGCAGAGCCTAATTTGGCCTTGACCCTGCATGCACCAAAGATCTCAAATTCAAGCCTTTGACATAATGTCACAATGAAGTTTTACTTTCTGTTCTTGTATACTGTGTGTTAAGGTATCAGTTTGTTCAAGATAAACATTTAAAGTCATCACAATTTTTGAAACTCTGTTTCAGCACATCTACAATTATTTCTACATTTTTCTTATTTTTATTTTTAGTATTCTAGACGTCTTAAAAATTAATCCATGCCCTGGGCTTTCCACCCACTCTGGCAGGCTCTGCTGCTAAAAATTCACATTGTATAAGCCTTAAAGAGTGTGTGTCCCTCCCAAACAGCTCCCACATGAATATGAGTTTAAGAAAAGAAGGTATACATTTTGCTAATAGAAATTATTTATAATTCAAAAGAAAAATACTTCTCGTGTTTGTCTCTTGTCCCAGAACTTACTTGTCCCACAAGACCTTTGGCTCTAATCACCTCGTAGGATAACTCCCTCTAGGTCTATGCCACTCAAAGAAAAATCACGAGATGGCAGTCTAAATTATGACTATCCCAACTTTCAAAGCAAATTAAATCAGAGAACTGTAGAATTTTAATATATATCTTATTACAAAATAAACCATGTAACTTGGAAAACATTTGGAAATTTCGCAAAAGCATAAAGAAGTGGAAATCACATATCACCTCACCACTCAAATATGTTTCTGTGAATAAAACATGTTTTTATGCATAAAACACATTTTAACAAAACGGAATCATACTCTTCAAGTTTTCAAATTTGCATTTTTCACTTATCTATATATTGTGAACATTTCCCACACCATTACGTATTTTTCTACAGTACCACTTTAGTGACTATACATTCCATTTTATAAATACGTGTTTATTTCATCAGTCCTCTCTTTGGGGGCATTTAGATTGTTCCCAGTTTCTCCTAACTCTGTGATAATTATCACTGTAGTAAAGTTATTCTTGCAGTCAGCTATGATTATTATGTCCTTAGGATAAATTCCCAGATGTGAAACTGATTGGTTGAACAATATGCACATTGTCAAAATTTTAGGCACACGTTGCCAAGTTACCTTGTAAAAGGTTCATCAATCCCACCAGTAGTATATGAGACTACCTATTTACTATTAGCTTTGAGGAATTTTGTATAAACTAAGTGATCATCAATAATGAAAAAGTATTTTTCATTTATGAAAAGGATTTACAACATGGCTCCTTTAAACAGTGAGCTTCCTGGAACATTTAACACATTATTCAATTTAAAATATGATCTTAGGTTTCTGTAGACATTTTCTGTAACACAACTAATAAAGAAAATAAAATATTTCTCTATTTGATTTTTTTAATGGAGAATGCTACCTTTCAAAGGACTCTTTCTCTTTCTGTGTTCATCCAGCCTGAGAAGAGATACCACAGTTCAGCACCATTATTCTGCTCATAATCCATCTTCTATTTCATATTCCATTTCCCGTCATGCACTGGATAAACACGGCAGCACTGACATGATGAGAAGCCTTCCCTGAAGACTGCAGCCCACACTCATCTATCCCTTCACTGAACTCCTATTATACTTATTGTCTGTACCACACAATTAGCACTTTATTATATACTGTCTTGTTCTCTAATTGTCTGTACCACACAATTTAGCACTTTATTACATTCTGTCAGTTTCTGTAATTGTGTCATTTATTTTTATCGTATCTCTCCAACTAGATTACAAGCACCAGGGTGGCAGGGACGCTGTCTGGTCCTGCTTTGCCATTTCACATGGCACCAAACACTGTGCCAGGCACAGCAAGGTAGGCCTTCAATACATGCTGGTGAGTTTATGGGTTGATGGTGGGTGAGTGGGTTGGGAGATTTGTTGACTGACTTTCTGGTGGGCTTTAAGTAGGCTGAGTTATCTGGAAGGTAGAGTAGGAAATATTAATTGATAAGGTACTGGGTAACAGAAGATTCAGGCACCATGGTCATTCCACCCACTGTCCATCTGTCCGATCTGCTTTGTTGCCTAGTAAGTCATTTGGTTCTCTCCACTTAAATTTTTCTGTATATAGTCACACATAACTTACAACAGGGATACATTCTGCAAAACACATCATTAGGCAGTTTCATTGTTGTGTGACCATCATAGAGTGTGCCTACACAAATGTAGACACTGTAGCCTACTGCACATCTGGGCTATATGGTATATAGCCTGTTGCTCCTAGGCTACAAACCTGTATAGCATGCTACCGTACTGAATACTGTGGGTGATTATAACACAATGGTATTTGTTTATCTAAACATAGAAAAGGTATAGTAAAAATACAATACAAAAGATTTAAAATAGTACACTTGCATAGAACACTTACAATGAATGGAGATTGCAGGACAGAAAGTTGCTCTGGGTGAGTCAGTGAGTGAGTGGTGAGTGAATGTGAAGGCCTATAACAATACTGTACACCACTGCAGACCTTATAAACATTGTACACGTAGGCTGTACTTCATTATTTTAGAAAACATTTCAACAATGATAAACTTGGCTAACTGTAACTTTTTTCCTTTATAAACTTTTTAATCTTTAAAAATTTTTTCTTTCTTTGTATCCTTATTCTATAAGCATTTTTGTATTTTAGTTATTTATTTATTTTACTTTTTAAACACTTTTGTTAAAAAACTAAGTCACAAACACACACCTTGGCCTAGGCCTGCACAGGTTAGGATCATCAATATCACTGTCTTCCTCTTCCACATCTTGTCCTACTGGAAGGTCTTCAGCGGCAACAACACACATGGAGCTGTCATCTCCTATGATGACAATGCTTCTTCTGGAATACCTGTGAAAGGACCTGTCTGAGGTGCTCTTACAGTTAAGTTTTAAAAATATAAGTAGAAGCAGTACCCTCTAAAATAACAATTAAAAGTATAGTAAACACATAAGGAACACTTATTATCATTATAAAGTATTATGTACTGTACATAATTGTATGTGCTGTACTTTCATAAGGCTGGCAGTGTGGTAGGTTTGTTTACACCAGCATTACCACACCCACGGGAGTGTGCTATGTGACAATAGCTATGTCACTAGGCAATGGGGATTTTCCAAGTCCATTATAATCTTACAGGACCACCACCATATATACTGCCTATTATTGACCAAAACCTCCTTATGGGGTGCATAACTGTTATGTAGAACAGGGAAACAAGAACAAGTGACCAGACAATACCATTTTAAAAATCACCGGAAACCACATTTTTCCTCTGATGATTTTACACTATAACATTCTCTAATTGGGGAGGCACTGCTGTGTAGAGGAAAGAAGTCATGCTTTGGAATTAGAGAGGCTCCTTACCAGTTGTGTGATGTTCAACAAATTGTTTAACACCTCTCCCCCTCTCTCTGCTTCCTCATCTCTGAAATTATTGTGATTATGATTATTTGTGATATTGCCACTGAGTGTATGTAAGCCTGCTGGAGTATTCTTATTTTTCCCAATTTCTGTAACTATCATGCCTCTAAGAAAGCGTTAAGTATTATTATTACCATAATTAATACCTGTGTTTGTTTCACACACTACTTGAAGAGTTTCTGCCTAGGCTGTGATTAATGGGTTTGCTTCTCAGTATGTGTAGAGAATAAAGTCAGATAGACTTACCTAAGTCATCTTTTTTCCTGATTGAAGTCATTTACATATCATGGTCTATCACATGACATCAGATTATGTCTATAAATAATAAGAGAAGAAATGCCCAATATTCAGCATTAACAATTTGTGCCTCAATCTGTCACGTTCACTTCTGCTATAAAAACTTAGGTGAATTGAGCATTGAGTTAATTATATTTCTCTGAATTTGGAATGACACAAATAAAATGTCCTGTCCCTGTGTATCATCTGCTTTCCCCTGTCTAATCAGTATGTTTTGCCATGTTCTATCCTTTTGTGTTTTTGATCTTGTTTTTTTCAACTGGCAGGTACACAATAAAATGTAACTAGTCATCTGGCTGTTCAACATGTTATTGTTTCAAAACAAGGTCAATGAAACCTCCCCCGAAAGTGCGGTTCTAACCCTGGGTCTTCTCTAACCCTGAGGGTCCAAGGAGTCTAGAGAGCTATGAGTGGCTGCTCTATAAGAAAGTGGATCCTCTTTAAGAAGAACTTCTCTCCCTCTGCATGTGTTGCCTGAATATCCTTTTGGCAAAGATGGGCTGTTTCTTTCTGCAGGACTGCTGAAGATGGTCTCGTGGTATCTTAGGGTGGAGAAAGGAGAGTGGGAAAGGGCAGCCTTGGGATGGGTATGGGGTGACTTTGCTTCCCTGTACTTGCTCCAGACTCATGCCTGACCTCTGCAGAGAGAACCTGCAGGTAGACAGGGAAGGGGCTCAAGTGAGACAATGAACACATGTCATGCTCTTTGGGGGCCCAGGTGAAAAAATGTGAGGCAAAGTGGAAGAGAAGAGGCTTCTCTCCACAACTTAGGAACAGTGTGGTTGATGGCCTTGGGGCGCAGGCAGACAGCAACTTTGACTGAGACGAGACACTGCCCCCCAGTGGCCTCGCGGCAGGGGGGTCAACAAGAAGCTCAAAGTGGAAGAACAGGCAAGAGAGGAAGCACATTGCAGGGATCACCATATCGTGCCTCCCGGTAATAACGGGAAGGGAGCAGTGTGTCTGCATTAGACAGATGGAGGCTCAAGCCAATGCCATGTGAGTATTACCACTAATATAATAACTATTCTCATTAGGGCTGGTGTGTATAGGAAACCTAATTCTCCATGTGCACAAAAGCTGTGGGAACACCAAAAAAAAAACAGCACTTATTTTCTGATCACAAGATTAAGCAGAGTGATGCCTATACTGGTTAATAATGGAATTGAGGTCTGGTAGGTGGAGAGACAAGAGGCTCAAGATAAGTAATAAAAGGAGGCTCAGACACCAGTGTTGGGGTTGGGGAGAGATGATGAGAGGGAGTTCAGCCAGGCCTTCCCTTCCCCTCAAACAGAGGGGCTTAAGAAGCTTAAGGAGAGCTGTCAGTGGAGGAGTCAGCAAAACGGAACTAAAGGAAATGGCCCTGAGGCTGGAGACAGGCTGGAGGCAAATAACTAGACAGAAATGTCCACAAACAAATTCTAAAAATAAGACTTATCTCCTAAGCTAAACAAAATGAAAATCTACCTATGTGCACATAAATAGAATTCAAACAAAAAATAACCTTTCAAACAGCACTAAAGGGCACGTTGAAAAATAAGTCCCTCCTGCCTCAGCCCCTTCCCCAGAGAAGCAGTTGGTGGCTGCCTGGCATGGCCTTGGAGTGCTGCCCCCCAGAGTCTTGATCCGTCATTACAGGGTGAAAGCATAAATGTCAGGGGACCTCCAGGATCCCTAGAGCTCTAAAACCAGTATCCATCTCTGTGTATCAGTGCTGAACCAGTTGTTAAATATTTTGAACATCACTGGTATCCTTCTAGAAATATGTGCACATATACAAGTATATCCCTACACACACCTCTTTCTTCCTTTTCATACAAATGGAAGAACTGAATAAATAGCATTCCACACTTTGCCTTTTTTTGTGCCTACTTGGTCTATCTTTAAATGCATGAATATATATTGTATGTTTTTCTTTCAGAAATAACAGAATTTAGGTTACAGAGATAACAGAATACCTAAAACTGAGAAATGGAGCACAGGAGTAACACGAGAGACTTTGGAATAACCTCTGGGAGCTTTTCATTAGGCACCAGTGAACCAGGACACAATGGCAACTGGGGAAACCACTCTGAAAGATGGAATCTGAGTGCGCTGGTCCAGGCTAACAGCGCCCTGCAGGCTTAGGCAAAAGGGAAAAGGAGGGACAAGATCAGTCACATTTGCCCAGGAGGGATCTAAGCTTCCTAGAGCCCTGACTCTTAGTGCCTAAATACAGCAGTTACCGAGAATCAAACCAGCCTCGGGTGGCACCAAGTTAAATTTCAAATGTCACACTCTGAACTTTTTCCAGGGAGTTTTTCCTTCATTCAAAAGACACATAAAATGAAGTTCTTCATAAAAGACCTAAAATTTATTTCTCCTAATTGTTCCATTTTTACCTCAAATGCTGAAGGACACATAGAGTTTTATTCATGAGAGAGAAAATACTTATAAACTAAAGTTGAACCGGATTTTAAAGTATATTCTATGTATTGAAAAGTCAAGAGCACTAGGTGTACTCTTCTTACAGGTATGTTTATTTTATTTTATTTATTTATTTATTTTTTTTATTTTTTTGAGACGGAGTCTCGCTCTGTCGCCCAGGCTGGAGTGCAGTGGCGCAGTCTCGGCTCACTGCAAGCTCCGCCTCCCGGGTTCACGCCATTCTCCTGCCTCAGCCTCTCCGAGTAGCTGGGACTACAGGCGCCCGCCACCATGCCCGGCTAATTTTTTGTATTTTTAGTAGAGACGGGGTTTCACCGTGGTCTCGATCTCCTGACCTCGTGATCCGCCCGCCTCGGCCTCCCAGAGTGCTGGGATTAAAAGCGTGAGCCACCGCGCCCAGCCAGGTATGTTTATTTTAAAAACCCAAAGAACCAGCTGGGCACGGTGGCTCACACCTATAATCCCAGCACTTTGGGAGGTCGAGGCGGGAGGATCACAAGGTCAGGAGATTGAGACCATCTTGGCCAACATGGTGAAATACCATCTCTGCTAAAATGCAAAAAAAATAGCCGGGCATGGTGGTGGTACCCTCCTGTAGTCCCAGCTACTTGGGAGGCTGAGGCAGGGAAATCATTTGAATCCGGGAGGCAGAGGTTGCAGTGAGCCGAGATCACACCACTGCACTCCAGCCTCGCGACACAGCGAGATCATGTCAAAAAAAAAAAAAAAAAAAAAAAAGAATGGAACAGGAGGCAAGAGTGTTAATTTTCCATGTCTCATTTCTATGTTTCTATACAACATATTTTCATTATTTTAATATAAATGAGAGCGAGGCAGAGATTGAAGGAGAACATTTAAAACTGAGGGAGTAAAGTGCATAGGAGGAGTACACAGAATGGGAACAGAAAACTATTATCTAATACTTTTGTTGTTCCCTGATGTCCCCAGAAATTTTCAGTCTAGAAAAAGTCATAAAGGAGCAATTTGTGCTGATAGACTGTCACCTAGTGGTAGGTTTTTACCTTATTCACAATATAAGTAGCTGCTGAGCTTTGGAATGTTTTTAACACATGCTCTTTACTCTTTAAAATCTCCGGGGAACCTTTTGCAATACGTCACAAGCAGAATGTAACTCACTTTTGTGCTCCCCAAAGGTCTAATGTCCTTGTAGGCAATAGCTAAAACAGGTTGCACATCCTTCAAAAGGAAGTTTTGCCTCTGTAATTATTTGAATATTGTCAAAGAAGCCCTGTAGACAAAATTAATATTCGTAACTTTCTCTTCTGTTTACAACTCATAGCACCCTCAATGTTCTCCTTGCTAATGGTCAAACTAGGCCCATATTTTCTAAAGTTTTCTCCATTTTTAGGTGGTGACAAAAGAGTGTATGTAACCCACTGGCCACATCGGCCTAGAGATACAATTCAGAACAAGGAAGTCACAAACTCAGCAACAAGACAATGTTCCCCAGATCTAATCTATGACAGGAATCCACCCTGCTTGGTCACAAAGAGGCATTACAGTCCTCTTTGTCCAGTCCTTACTCTCTGTGTGATACCAGCCCTCTTGGCCAGGAGGGTTCCTACTGTTGCCTTAACCCTAGTCAACAGGGAGGCACCCTGCTCCCATCAGTGACAAAGTCTATGTTCAGGCCACAGAGCCAGCACATAGCTCTCTGTTATCAACATCCATTCTGCATGCCATACTATTTCAAGCATTTATGCAGTATAGGCACTACATGTGTCACATGAAACAGAGCAGATAGACCACATCCACACCAAGAAGTTGTGATCAGAAGGGAAAGCACTGGGTGTTATGAGGAGAGGTTGTCACCTACATTGGTGAGATCTGAGTGAGGTCCCTTTTAGAATGATTGCATCTGAGTAGAAGTCAGCCAGATGAAAAGCATCCTTGTCACATGTCAAAGCCCTAATCTTGGTAAGGACTTGGGGCTTCTGAGGAACTGAACAGAGGCCAGATGCTATAAACTAACTCCACAGAAATAAAGAACACCACAAAATTCCAGGAGGCTTAAAATCTGTAGTCACAATAGCAGCATTATTCATAACAGCCAAAGAGTAGAAACAATTCAAATGTCCATCAACTAATGGGTAAATAAAATGTAGTATAGCCATACAATGGAAAAGATAAATAAAATATGGTATAGCCATACAATGGACATGAAAAGGAATGAAATACTAACTCACTCCACAATATGAATGAATCTTGAAAATGTTATGTATGCTAAATGAAAGAAGCCAGACACAAAAGACCACATAGCATGGCTGGGTGAAGTGGCTCATGCCTGTAATCCCACGCTTTGGGAGGTCAAGGCAGGCAATCGCTTGGGCTCAGGGGTCTGAGACCAGCCTGGGTAACTTAGTGAGACCTTGTATGTGCAAAAAATAAACAAAAAATTAGCCAGATGCACACAATTGTAGTCCCAGCTACTTAGGAGGTTGAGGTGGGAGGATCACTTGAGCCTGGGAGGTCAAAGGTACAGTGAGCTGTGGTCATGCCACTGCACTCTAGCCTAGATAACAGAGCGAGAACCTGTCTCAAAACACACACACACACACACACACACACACACACACACACCATATAATTCCATTTATATGAAATGTCCAGAACGGGCAAATCTATAGAAATAGATTAGTGGCGGCCAGGCACAATGGCTCACACCTGTAATCCTAACACTTTGGGAGGCTGAGGCGGGCGGATCACCTGAGGTTGGGAGTTTGAGACCAGCCTGACCAACATGGAGAAACCCCACCTCTACTAAAAATACAAAATTAGGTGGGCATGGTGGCGCATGCCTGTAATCCCAGCTACTCCAGAGGCTGAGACAAGAGAATCGCTTGAACCTGGGAGCCAGAGGTTGCGGTGAGCCAAGATTGCACCATTGCACTCCAGCCTGGGAAACCAGAAAAAAAAAAAAGTAAAAAGAAAGAAAGAAATAGATTAGTGGCTGCTTACGGCTGGCGGGGGGAGGGGGAAATAGAAAAATGAGTGACTACTAATGGCTAGGGTTTTCTTGGAGGGAGTGATGAAAATGTCCTAAAATTGTGACACAAGTTGCACAATTCTGTGAATATACTAAAAACTACTGAACTATTATACTCTTAAAATAAATGAATTGTATCATAGTGAATTATATCTCAATAAAGTTATTACTTAAAAATCTAGAGTCACAGATCTTAGGTTAAGAACGCCAAATATGGAAGTATATCTCTTGTGTTCAACTCATTTTTTTCCTTCTAGCTCTTTCTCCTTAAGAACCCAGTAGGCATTCACTAAAGGGCTAAGCCAAAAGACAGCTGAGCATGGCCGCACTATGCTGCCCCCTCCTGGGATTCCAAAGGGTCTTCTAAAACCAAGCTTATGCACAGGACTCTTCCCTTCTCAAGAGATGTCCCTCTCCTAGTTAGCACTCACACTCAGAAGATGAACCCTAAAGGACAAGGGTTTTTGTCTCAGGGCCAGCAATCAGTTCAACTTCTATTCGTGGCCTGTTCCCTCCTCTGAAGACCTCTGGACTCTGATGAAAAAATAAACCCTACCTTTTCCATCAGCCCCATTGACACACTAATACAAGCCAGAATTTCCAGAAGTGACTCTCGTACCCGGTTACGCGTTCTTCACAGTGAATGGAACAGACTTTTGTTCACCTGTGGACAGACCTTTTACTGGACCACAATGAGTAACAACACTTCAAGATCCAACTTAGGTCTCCTTCCTTCATAAGTGTTCCGCACTTTAGCAGTGTTTCAGTTGTTGAAAATCCGTTTTCTCTTTTCTGGTAAGTATAGCCTTACCAGAAGATAAGGGGAAACTTTCTGGGGGACCACTTCTCACCCACAGTCAGTTCAGGAGCCTGTGATGGGGGCATCACATCCAGCTCCAAGGATAGAACATATGACTGTTCTGACCAAGTTCATTGCACCATATCTCCCAAGCTCTTTCCCCTACACCAGTGGGTTTCAAATTTGAATTGTAGCAAACAAAATCTGATACGAAACCCTGGCATACATTTGTTTTAAACAAAGGAGAGTTGATGGTAGTAATATTTCCAAATCTCACCCTCTTGGCCTGCACTTGGATAGACACTATGTCCTGCACTGCGGGAAAAACAAAGGAATAGGACATGGTGCCTGCCTTGAACACCTTGCAGTGGAGTTGGGGGCAAGAAATAAAAGCAAGAAAAGTAATGATGATTAAATAATACTACATAATAATAGAAGAAATCTCACAGAGGCTGCTGCTTATCAGAAGAGGGTTAGAGGCCTGCAGTTCAGCATTGAGCCTTTTGCTGCCTCTCTTCTTCTAAGCCCTACTCATTGTCTGATATTTAGCTTGGCTGTGACCTTCCCCAGTAAGACGTTTCTGGAACACCCTCCTGCCTTATCACACATACACACACACACACACACATACACACACACACACACCACCCCCTTCAACCCAGATTAGAGCTCAGTGTTCCTGTAATATCTCTGTACAGGTCTATCACTGCATTTACCATATTTTAAAAGAACAATGTCTCCCCAACACTTCACAGTATAAGCTCTGAGTTTCATAAGGGCACAGAGTGGATACTGTAAGAATGCAGTGAGATTCTCCCTACTCCATGCTCCTTTCTTCCTTCTTTTGTTCCACGGATGTCAGCCCTACATCAGTCTGCAGGCTGCTCCTGTCTGCTCCAACTCCCTCCCCCAATAAGTCTCTTGCACATCTAATCCCATCTTAGCATCTTCTTTTTGGTAAACACTAACAAATTATTATAAGGAATTACTTTGCACTACCATATTTATACAAAAAGTAGTTAGTTCATGCATTTAGAATATTGGTCTGTTGGTTGACAATGTTAAGCCTAATCACCTACACCTTTTGGATATCGACATACTTAATTTTATACTTATTAAACTGTGACTTTCCAGAAAAAAAAAAACTTTCATTGTACCGTTAGAAGATTCTTGTTAATATTACAAAAACCAAACCAAAACAAAAAACCATGCTGTAGCCTTAAGAGAACTTGCTTCATGTAACGAAGGGTTTTTCTTTTTCTTTTCTTTTTGTATTTATTTATTTATTTTTTCCTGTAGGATAACATAGTGTTAAAAGCACAAGCTTCTGGACTACTTGAAATCAAACCATAGCTTAACCAGCTCTATGGCTTTTGGCAAATTACTTCAACTCTTTAAACCTGTTTCTGATCTGTAAAATGGAATGATCCTTGCTCATCTGTAATATATAAATTTATAAAACAGGACACACCAATGGGGTTATTTTATGAATTAAATGTTAAAACGGCTAGAATGGTGCAGGCTGAGTAAGCACTGAACACAGTACTTATTAGCTATTATCTCTGGTGCTGTGTGCAATGAAAGAACTATTAGAATACATTTAAAAGCACTTTGCAAACTGGAAAGCCCTTTGAACAATTTAGTTCCTCTAAATGTAATAATAAGCATCAGCCATCGCCTTTTATGGAAAATTGAGGTGGAATCACATCAGCAAGAGAAGACTGAGGACTTATCTCTGGCTCTGTTCCTGATTTATTAACACAGTACATGATCCTAGAATAAGACTCCTGATACTCCTGAGAGTAGAGGCGGTTGGGTTAAAAATAATTCTCCCTTTCAAAACTCTTTCAAATGTTCTCCAAAAGAAGCCAGGAAAGCTCCTGTATGAGTAGATAATCACTTTAAAATTCGCTCATCTCTCTTTAACACGAGAGTCTGCAAGGCTGGTGCAGCGGCGTCAACCCGGCGAGCTGAATGCCGATGGGCAGTTGGGGTTCTCCGTACGCCTCGGAAACAGCAGCCCAAATCTCACAACGCAGAACCACGAGATAGCGGGAATTGCAGAGCCCTGCGCAAGAGAAGGAAAATTAAGACGCAGCGGAGCCCAGGAGGTGCCCGCACGCGGGAAGAACTGGCGTGCAGACGAGGCAGGGGGAGGTTTGCACTCGGCGTGGCGCGGGCGAGCGGCGTGCTCTCGGGCACCCGGCCGCCAGTTCGGATGCTCCCCATCCTCGGGGAGCCGGGGCGCTGCGCCGGAGTCACTTCAGCTCACGTTGTTCAGGTGACACCCGGGGAAGAGCAGACTCCAGTGTGCAAAACGTTTCGGGTTTCCGGGCCAGCAGTTCCGGGCGCGCCTCGCGGGCGGCGGCGCAGAACTACAACCCCCAGGCTCCCCGGCGTGGCGGCACTTGGGCCCGAGCCGGGCGGCCGCGGATATAAAGCGCGGCGGCGGCTGCCGGGCGGAGCGGCGGTACGGACAGAGCGGAGGCCTGGGTGAGCGCGGCCCGCGGGCGAGGACCGACGGACGCAGACCGCCCGACGACCTGGGCGTTCGGGCGGAGGGTCGCTGGGGCCTGACTCGCGGGTGGGTGAGACGGTGACGGACCCGGAGGAAAGGGGAAGGGCAGATACGCTGGGAAACGGATCTGGGGAAGGTGTGAATGCGAAAAGTTTAGGGACAGACGGGGGCAGAAGGACTTACTCCCCCGGATTGTTTGCAGACAGCATATCTGCCAGGTCCTTTCCTCAAAATAGAGTTAGCAATTGAGCAGAAGAGAGCTTAAAGTTAAATCTGATACATCCCCCTTCACTTTAGGAGAAATTGGTGGTTTTTTGCTTTTTTAAAAATCCCTATTTGTGTCTCCTCTTCTCCGAATACCTGTCCCTCAAGATATTCTCTGCCCAGAGGTACATTCTGCCCCCACTTTCTGTCTCTTAAAAAAACAACTTTGCCATTTTAAAAAGAATTTGACTTAGGCAGCTTTAATTCTTTGCACTAAGTGTTCTTATCCATGGATGGAGGTATAAGATTTCAAGAGTAATAGCCCCTCCCAATGTTTCAGTAATAATCTAAATTCACATTAAGCCTTAGGCTGGAGAACATTTGAGCCATTCGCTTTAGCTACTAGCTCTGAAAACTTCAAAGCATAACATTCCCAAGTTTATCTGAAACGTGAATCTTAAAAAATATTGATAATTCTCTGTTATGCTTCAAAGCATAACATTCCCAAGTTTATTAAAAACTTGAATCTTAAAAATACTAATCATTCTCTGTTAAAGTCTTTTTTTGTCGTTTTTTTGTTTTGTTTTGTTTTTTGAGACAGTCTTGCTCTTGTCGCCCAGGCCGGACTGCAGTGGCGCTATCTCGGCTCGCTGCAAGCTCCGCCTCCCGGGTTCACGCCATTCTCCTGCCTCAGCCGCCCGAGTAGCCGGAACTACAGGCGCGCACCACCACACCCGGCTAATTTTGTATTTTTAGTAGAGACGGGGTTTGGCCCTGTTGGCCAGGCTGGTCTCGAACTCCTGACCTCAGGTGATCCGCCCGCCTCGGTCTTCCAAAGTGCTGGGATTACAGGCTTGAGCCACTGCGCCCGGCTAAAGTCGTTTTTATCCCATTTCTTCCTGTAGGCGTTTCACAGTTTGCAAAGGCAGCAAACTTTTATTTAGTGTATTTATCTGTGCAAAGAAATTTTCCAAGCTGCCATTGCCCCCAGATGGCAGACAGTGTAGGAGAGGAGCCAAAACCACCCTGCTTAATAACTCTGATGTAAGGTTTTTGATGAAAAGCCAGTGTTTGGCAGAATTCTGAGGTTTAAGAAATTATTTTCGGCTGGGGTATCAGGATATCCCCTGGCTTTTAAAATGAGGGGTGTTTTTGTTTTTGTTTGTTTTTGTTTTTAAGCTATACCTGCTGGAATGGATAAAGTGAGCTTTAAAAGTTGATCAGACTGAAGAGATTGAAGTGAGAGAACCACAGGAACAAAGGCAAGCAGACAGACACTGAAAGGTAGGTAGGAGGAACAGCAAACAGTTTGTTCAGCTGGGCAAGTACAGTGCAGGCACGAAGATTTCAATAGAGACCCAGACCCCAGGGAGTTGGGTCTTTAGCCTACTGGCATTTTCTAAACAGGACAAAGACAAGACCAGAAATGCTGGTGTTACTGGAAGATTAATCTGACAGCTGGTGTGGATTGAAGGAGAAGAGGGATTAGGACAGTGATTCCTAACCCCTATCCTACACTCCCAACGGCCCCTTGTTTTGAATTTTTGAACTAATCAAATTACATTTGTGGTAACTAGTTTTATTTCTTTCCATCAAAGACACATATAAAACTGCCAATTTGAGCTTCTGATGATTCTAAGAACATCAGTGTTACTGTCCTTAGTGTCAAATAAATGCAGGCAAAAGCACAAGACTACGGAGTTTTATTTAGCCTGAACAGCCTAGTAGTGTTGTATTTAGGAGATGTTTAATGCTGACTCAAGCTCTCAGGACACTTATCACTGGAACCTTCTTGGGCCCTGTGGATCTGGGGTTTTGCCTATTTGTCTAGATAAGAGATAACGAAGGGAAAAATTATAAAGGCGAAAGCAGGAAAGGAGGAATAGCAGGGGAAGAAGATAACAGAATTGAAATGACTTAGTCCCTAAATAGACAAGAGTAGTGAGTGTTGGAAAGGAGGCACCAGCAGAGCAAAGATGACTGGGAAGATGATGCGGTAAGGGCATGATAGTATTTTCTACCGTCCTATACACATCAGGCAAGACTTCATGGAGAGCACTGAACATGTACTCACTATGTGTCTAGCATTGTTGTTAATCACTTTACATGAATTAGTTCATTTAATTCTCTCAACCCTGTGAAATATAATTACTATTATCCTCATTTACAGAAGGGGAAACTAAAGCAGAAAGAGGTTACTTAATGGGCTCAAGGTCACCTACCTGGTAAGTGGTGGAGCCAGGATGCAGATCCATGAGGTCTGACTCCAGAGCTGGCCCTCTCACCCCTCTACAGTAAGGAACAAAGGAGATGGCAGGTTCCCTTTGGGCATGTTAAGTTGAGATGCTTGTGGGAGTGCTAGGTGAAGATATACAGCAGGCATAGCATCAATCTCCTTTGATGCTTAAACATCCCTCCAGGGGGGAGATGGCCTAGGTTATGGGCCTTTAAGGCTCAGAGGCTAAGTGGCCTGTTTATTGTACTGAGGGTGGTCACATGAAGCTCAAAGAGTGATTAGAGCCACATCTTATGAGTTCTTATTTTGTGTTTTCCCATGGGCCAGGTTATTGGATTCATCTTTCTAAACTTCCAATCTGATTTTAGTCTCATGTTTGAACTAGGAAATACAGAGCAAAGCTACATGCAGGACGTGGTCTTGATTTTAGGAGCAACTCTTGCTGAGAACATGTCTGTTTGCAAGGAAAGTATCATGTTGTCTTTCTACTGAAAGCAGTCAGTGTTTCTCAAGGGCTTGCCTGAGCCAAGACTCTTAGGGAAGAAAAATAGAAGATATGGTCTCTATACTTCAGAAGTTTATTCTCCTATTTGGGAAGATAAGATGAACAATTAGAAGAGCAAACAAAACAAGATAGCTCATAACTAAGTACTACATTATGTGGGTTAGATTTAAGTATAGTGGGCATTGGGTTTTTGAATGTGCCAGTAATGTCAGAACTATAGCATAACCCTTCTTGTTGGTCACCTACAGACGTCACTTTATTTGCTACAAGGCCACTATCTTGTAGAATTGTCATCAAATACTATCTGATTCTATTTTATTTTCATTTTCAATTGTTAGACATTAAATTTGTGGTCTGAAATTGCATTTGTGAATTTTTATGTCTTATAGCTCAAAAAACAATAATGCTTCTAGAACTAGCAAATGTCAGAGTTGCGAGTTGAACCAGGTGGTCTGCCTGTGGAACCAAGGCTGTTAACCAGTCTGCTCTGTTGCTTCTTGTGGCCCATCCAGAGTCTTTTACACTGATTATGGGCAGGGACACTCTCTGCCAGATGGTGAGAGATCCTTTGGCCCCAAATGAGTGGTGTGAGTTTGACTCTTCCAGCAGTGCGCTCGCTCCCCATCTGTGGAAGCCATCATCCAATCACAGTCTGAACACCTCGTTCAGTCACCCATATATTCTTCGCTCTTGAATTGAACACCTGGTGTCAAGCAGAGGGCTCACTGCAGAGAGCAAAGGCAAATGAAACATCCCTGTCCTGGGAGCCTGCTGTAGTGGGGAAGAGGGAGGTGAATATGCAGTCTACATGGTTAACTAGAACTAGGAAAACTGGACAAAACTGGGCAAAATTAGGATATGAAAAGATACGTAAATCTGAAGGTAGTTATGTAAATCATGATGAAACCTTAAGACAGGCTTGTTTTAGGTGACATTCTAAGAATGAAGACAATGGAACGAGAAAATGTCCCCCTTTATGACCATATTTCAGTTTAAGTAATAGTACAGTTGACCCTTGAATTACGTGGGTTTGAAGTGTGCAGGTCCATTTACACAGATTTTTTTCAACCAAATACAGATAGAAAATCTGTATTTGCAGGATGCAGAATTCTCATATGCCAGGCTGGGGCTGACTGTGTGACTTGAGTAGGCATGGATTTTGGTATACATGAGGGTCCTGGAATCAATCTTCTGTGTATACTGAGGCATGACTATAATTCACTGTATGTTTTACTTACCTGAGTTAGGTTCAAGCTCTTTCTTGGGTCTGCTGCTGTTAACCTCTATCCTTTGAGGTTTTAGATTACTTCCATCATCTGTATAGATAAAATGGGAGACTATCCACATAGTATTTCCTCAGGTCTACCCTCTCCTGTCTTAAAGTTTCCTCCTCAATAGAATTAAGCTCTAAAATTTTACCATCTTGTACTTGCTCTGTGTGTTTGTGTACTTGTAAGCACATTTTACAGTTCTAAACAAGAAATGGACTTTGCCTGGGAGTTTTATCACTGACATTCCTTGAAGAAAGAGAGAAATTACATTGTATGTTTTCCAGACCTACCAGCAGCTCAATGGCCTTCCCAAAGAAGAAACTTCAGGGTCTTGTGGCTGCAACCATCACGCCAATGACTGAGAATGGGTAACTATCATTTGGGGCCTTGAGGGGATCAGTTCTCGTTCAACCAAAAAGGAGAGAAGTTCTTTGTAACAACAGTCACTTAAGACCCTGCACCTCTGTGGAACTGTTGCCAAAAGGCAGCTTCTGTCTGTCATCCCTCTGCACTGTCTCTGATCCCTAAGTCTGAGGAGGCATTATATCTCTGACCCCAAAGTCAGAGAAGCACTGTATCACCTTGCAGAAAGGGAGAAGGTGAGAAATGGCAGCTTGCCTTTCTCCCAGTGTCTGTAGCGCCACAGAGCAAATTCTTCTTGGATTTCACCACAGCCCTGGCCTTTCTAAACAGGGCCAGTAGCATTGGATGAGAATCCCATTTTAGCATAATTAGATTTCAAGCACTGACCTAGGCCCTCTCAGGATGCTGTCTCTAGACATCAGCATGATTCCACTTAAGGCTGTTCATAGACTTGATAAAAATGCCCTACCCTGAGGAAAGTGGGAGGTTATCTGCAAGATGGACTCTTTTTTCCTGTTTACAGCCTCATTTCAACATTGACTAGATGTTGGGCAGCGGGGGAAGGGAAGTAACAACAGTTCATTGTTGACTAATCATTACCCTAAGCAAGTATTTTGACCTCCAGATGAATACAGTGGCAGTCCTTCTGCTAAAAAATCAGATAACAAAAAGGCCCTGTGACATAGGGAGCCATGCACTGTGTATAACTCCTCCTTGAACATCACCCCTGACAAAAGAAAGTTCATCCACCTCCTGGATCTATATGTTTTTGACCCATCGGAGGAGTCAGGCTGCCAAAAAGTTAGAATGCTGGCTTATTTAAGCTTCTCCTTTCTTTCTGTGTAATATTATAATAATATACCTACATAATGAATTATAAGCATTAAATGAGATAATTCATACAACAGTGCTTAGCACAGGGTCAATATGCGCTTAGGTCAGAAAGTTTGAACTGCCTTTATGGCATAAGGCAGAGGCAAAAGGAAGATGTATTTAATACACCTTTTACAAGGGACTTTCTTTTTGGTCTTCTGTTGCTGAATTTATAAACGTTCATCTTACCCCTTTAAAGGAGATGAAATTTCTTATGTCTTTTAGTATTCTCCTTCAAAGTTGGCCATTTTGCAGTTCTGCCTTAGAGACTCTCCAATGAGTCCAAGACTTCTGGCTTCTAAGATCCATGAAAAATCACATCCTTACTAGGTCTAAGTAAGATTCTTGCTGATATGGCATTTAGATTACTCAGCTGGTTAATAATAATTTTTTTCTGTTACTTCCCATTTCCACAAGTTTTAAGAAAGACTGGCATCAGCTGTTTCTCAATGCATCAGTTACTTGTTCGCAGATCAAACAGAACATGTGATTGCATGAATCGGCAGGATTTACTTCCTGTTACAGAGTGAGATCCTTCCTGTAATCTCCTAACACTGCATCTGGTCCATGCTACTTTAACCTTTTAATAAGACCCCTCTTATCCTGAAAGTGGCTTCTTAAAACAGTCTTGTTTGTTCATCAGGGACCCACGGACAATGTCAGTGTGTTCTTCCTCCCTGTTTTGCTGTTTTCCTGGAAGGCCAGATCCCACGATTAGAGATAACTAAAATGACTTTTTCTGGATCTTTTTCCGTTTCCCAAAAACCGGTGGTCCTGCTGCATCCATTTTACTCTTTTCTCATCAATTCTGTGTTTTTCTTCTAGGTACCTTACTTTCCTGAGGTGTGAAATCAAAAAAAAAAAAGAATGCATTATGTTTAGGCTCTTTAAGAAATAAATAGTGTAGGTCAGTGTATAGCACAGAGTAGGCACGTGAGCCATGTTAGTTCCCTTTTCTCCCACCACCTGCTTCGTCAAACATTCCTGTAGGTACAAAGTAGTTTTGGAACACCCACCAGGAACACATAGGCTTTAATGTACCTACCCACAAGGGAATCTGCACTTCTGGCATGTTTCTAAGACATGAGATGGAAAGAAGGGGCACATGGAATCTAATACCTGGAAATACTGCTAGGTGACCTGCCATTGTGGGAGTTCTCCTAACGTGGCATGTACGTATATATATCCTCCATAATGCTGAGTGGCTGAACAAGGACTATTTCCCTTCATCTTTTTTTCTTCTCAATTCCAATGAAAGCTCAGTAACATTTCAGCTTTCTGCATATAAGTTGATGTCCTAGAGTAGGGTAGCTGGCAGAAAGAACATGGGTAAGTAGATCTTAGCGAAAGGATCTGCGTCCTGGATCCCAAGCTTTGCCACCAGTTAGCTCTCCGACCCTGGGGAGATCTTGTCACCTTTTAAGAGCTCTCTTGGCTGGGCACAGTGGCTCGCGCCTGTGATCCTAGCACTTTGGGAGGCCGAGGTGGGCGGATCACGAGGTCAAGAGATTGAGACCATCCTGGCCAACATGGTGAAACCCCCTATCTACTAAAAATACAAAAATTAGCCAGGCGTGGTGGCATGCACCTGTAGTTCCAGCTGCTCGGGAGGCTGAGGCAGGAGAGTCGCTTGAACCTGAGATGCAGAGGTTGCAGTGAGCCAAGATCATGCCACTGCACTCCAGCCTGGGCAACAGAGCCAGACTTTGTCTCAAAAAAAAAAAAAAAACCTCTTTCATATTCTCCAAAGAAAGTTCAACCACATTATCTCTATGACCCTTTCCAACTCTTAAGAGTCTGCAGTCCTCTCATGTTATGTCACTGGGGATATTGTGGGGATCACCATTCAGTAAGAATGTATAAAGTGCCTATAATTCCAGTCCATCGTCCACACTGTAGCTCGGTGAGCTTCCTAGTAAATAAATCTGATCATGTCACTCTCCTCTTTAGGAATCTTTTGACTCTCTTTTGTCTAAGCCTTACTACCCATCATATGGCCCATGGACCAGTTGCCCTACCACTGTGGGAACTTGGTAGAAATGCACAATCTCAGGCCGTATCATACCACAGATCAGTCCTGCATTTTAACAGTGTCCCAGATGATTCTTTAGCACATTAAAGTCTGAGATGAGCCGGTCTAAAGATTAAAGCCCAGACTCCCTGGGATGGCATAGGAAGTCCTTCACAGTTTACCTTTCCTGCTTCATTTCTTTGTCACCATACCTCTTCTGCCCTTCATGCCTTTACTCATTCTCTTTCCTCTGCCTTTTTCTACCACCATCCTCTTCTTTCTTGCTCCACGTGAACACTTCTACTCATCAATCAAAACCATCCTTAGAAATTCTTCCCCAATTCTCTTAAAAGGAGTTAGATGACCCTTCTATAGTACCCTGTCCATACTCTTCCCCTGTGATCCCATAGCACCCTTTTTGTATTGCATCAAAATTATTTGTTTATAATTATTATTACAATAACTTTTTGTTACTTGCCTATGTCTTCCAGCAGGCTTTGAGCTGCTTAGCCCTGTTCAATAGATATTGAATGCCAGATAATACACAAGGACTGAGAAATTATCTTATTTATCTTTGTATCTTAAGCATGTGGCGTAGTTGTGGTAGATTTTGTTATTTTATGAGTGAATATACTGCAGGAATTACTAGTGCTGATAGTCGACAAAAAGGGAAGGAAGCGAACACTGATTGATGCTACTATGTCAGTCATCATGCTTGCATTTTCATTTACATGTTCCCACTTAATCTTGACAACAGCTATGTGAGGGAGCCATAGGTATCTCTGTCCTGGCAGTTGAAGAAACTGAGATCCTAAAGGCTAGCCCAGCTGCCCCAAGCCACACAGCTAGAAAGGGAGGATTTCTCTACCTATCCAACCCTTGCCTTTTTATACACTAGCAAGTCTAATGAAAGACTTGGCTTTTTTTTTTTTTTTTTTTTTTTTTGGAGACAAAGTCTCGCAGGCGGGAGTGCAGTGGTGCAATCTCGACTCACTGCAACATCCCCCTCCCAAGTTCAAGCGATTCTCCTGCCTCAGCCTCCCGGGTAGCTGGGATTAGAGGCGTGTACCACCCTGCCCGGCTAATTTTTGTGTTTTTGGTAGAGACGGAGTTTCATCATGTTGGCCAGGCTGTCTCAAACTCCTGACCTCAAGTGATCCGCCCATCTCGGCCTCCCAAGGTGCTGGGATTACAGGCGTGAGTCACCGCGCCAGCCAAGACTTGCTTTCCTTATTTGTTCTAAGAACTCACTTTTTCTTTGGGCAGGCTCACAGTCATTAGACCAGAAAGTCCATTTCAGATCTGGAATGTCAAGAAAAAAGTTGTGTTTTTTCCCTCAAATGTTCTTGGCATCACCCTGGGGAATCTTCACAACACCCTCTGGTAAAAACAAATCTGTTACCCCAGTGAGAAAAGGCCTGGCCTGCTAGAGTCAGACTGGCATAGATTATTGTCTTTTTAACAGTGTTTGGGAGACAAGGGGACCCAGACTCCCAGAACAGAACATTTTCTACCTCCAACAGGGTGGGCAGGTTAATCCCTGCCTGCCTCCCTGCTGAAAGAATTTTAAAATAACCCGTGGCTATTTTGCCAAGAGTACGTATAACTGCTATCTGATTGAATGCTGAGAGATATGTATAAAAGGCAAAAGAAAATGGAAAATCAGGTTTTCTGATATGCATGCCACATCATGTCAGGTATGAAAAAATAGCCTGTCCTGTGGATTCTGTCTTCTCAGATGAAGTGAAAGTCTTTCATGGTGGTTCGTGCACCAGGAGAGGAAACAAACAGCAATAGGGATTTCTCCCTGAAAAGCCACTTCAGAAAAATTCTATTACCCTTTTACCCTAAGAGAAGAGTTGTAGAGTCTACCTGCAATTTCACAATCCACCCACTCTGGACCTCAATTTGTGGCAAAAAGAACAGAAGACTTTCTTCCGCTTATATAGTTTGGGCAAACTAAATGTCTAAGAACAGACAATTAGAAAAAGGAATTAGAGCAGACAATTAGAAAAAGTAATTATATACATCCATAAAATAGAATGTTGTTTAGCCGGTATAGTAATGGACCATCTAAAAATGTGGGAAGATGTTAAAATTAGAATGCTGAGTGAAAAATATAAAACTGTCTAATATGGCCATATTTATACAAGAAAATGATATAATGTGTATTTGTGAATAGAAAAATACCAAACTAAGAGGAGTCATCTCCAGAGATACCCTGAGTGGGTTTTCTTTTTTTATTGTATGTACTTTCTAAAGTAAACGATATAGCTCCGGTAATTAAAAAAAAAGTTAAATAAAATTAATGGGGCACAGTGGCACACATCTGTAGTCTCAGCTATGTGGGAGGATTACTTGAATTCAGGAGTTTGAGGCCAGCCTAGACAACATAGTAAAACCCTGTCTCCAAAAAAAAAAAAAAAAAAAGCCCCAAGGTATGAATCTAAACACAACACAAAGAATCTGAATCCCCAGGAATTGAAATTAAGACATTAAACTGGGTTTAAATATAAAAATGACTACAGCAAGCATGGAATTTGGTTCTGGGTCAGTCTCCCCTGATGTGCCCAGTTGTTAGATGTGTTCTTGGGGCTCATGAAAGAAGAGAAGGTGCAGTGCAGCCTATTCGAGTGAATTGACTTCTGTCAACTCACTTCTGTGAGCACTGAGCTCCAAGTGCCCAGTGGGTGGACAGAAGAATAATCCAATCTCATTGTTTCTGGTCTCTCTAGTGCCTTTCTGGTAACTAATCATGGTTAATGGCCTCCGGTGATGAAAATAGACCTAGGTACCCGGAGAGTAGGGTGGGAAAACAAGTGAAGGGACAGGCTGGGCATGATGGCTCACACCTGTAATTCCAGCACTTTGGGAGTCTGAGGCAGGCAGATTGCTTGAGCCCAGGAGTTCAAGACCAGCCTGGGCAACCTGGTAAAACCCTGTCTCTACAAAAAATACAAAAATTAGCTAGGCATTGTGGCACACACCTGTAGTCCTAGCTACTGGGGAGGCAGAGGCCAGAGGATCACTTGAGCCTGGGAGATTGAGGCTGCAGTGAGCCGTGATTATGCAACTGTACTCCAGCCTGGGTGACAGTGCAAGACCCTGTCTCAAAAAAAAAAAAAAAAAACCGACAGAGTCCTCAAGGAGAATTATTTTCACCCTCACCCTGCCTTTTGGGTGCCTATGTAACAAATGTGGTAGCAGCCCTGGATGATTTCACCCCCACTTGTGCCTGGAGCTGCTGTGCATCCCAGCCCAAGGCTGCAAACTTGCACCTGGAGAGTCAGGCAGGGATCTGAAATGCCTGAGGGACCTGGGGGCATCTAGTCCTCTAAAGTAGGGCCTACTGCTGCTCTTTCTAATTTCCAAATCGATGGAAATGTAGCCCTGGCATTTTTTTTTTTTTTTTTTTTGAGACCAAGTCTCGCTCTGTCACCCAGGCTGGAGTGCAGTGGTGCCATCTCAGCTCACTGCAACCTCTACCTCCCGGGGTCAAGCAATCCTGCCTCAGCATCCCTATTCCAGGCTGAGATTACAAGTGCCCACCAATACGTCTGGCTCATTTTTGCATTTTTAGTAGAGACGGGGTTTCACCATGTTGGCCAGCCTGTTCTCAAACTCTTGAGCTCAAGTGACCCACCTCAGTCTCCCAAAGTGCTGGGATTACAGGCATGAGCCACTATGCCCAGCAGCCCTGACATTGTTAGATTTTTCTGGCTTTTCAAATACTCATTTTTTTTAAAGAAAAAATATAATATCAAAGTCAAACACTAAATTTAGAGTTAGCCCCTTTTCAACCTAGATCTCTCTGAAGAGGTCTGGTAGTTCCAAAAGGACTTAAGTCCAAGAACATTTTCTGGATGATGACCACTGCCCCCAAAATTCTGCCATTAGTGTCACTCTTGTAGGTTAGGGGCATTTTATAAGAAGCAGCAACCTACTTTCTCCTTTCTTGAAGGGACAGATAATGCATAACCCATTAGACCTCTAACCCTGAGTGAAATTGTCAGCTGAATAGCCTGTCTCCCAGCAAAGCCTGAGGGAGAGAGGTGAGTGTAGGTCGAAGCACTCTCCACTGAGGCCATCAAAACTGTGAAGTTCATGGAGGAAAAAGGAGCTTCCAGTTTCACATACTGGCCTAGACCTGCCTAAGGGTGCAGCCAACTCCCTAAAAAGAGGATGATACTAGAATAGGACCAAGCAAACAGTATCTCTCAAGAATGTTGGAGGGGTCGGGCGCAGTGGCCCACACTTGTAATCCCAACACTTTGGGAGGCTGAGGCAGGAGGATCGCTTGACCCCAGGAGTTCGAGACCAGTCTGGGCAATATAGTGAGGTCTCATCTCTACTCAAAATTTTAAAGTTAGCTGCACCTGTGGTCCCACCTAGTTGGGAGGCTGAGGCAAAAGAATCACTTGAGCCCAGGAGGTCAAGGCTTGCAGTGAGCCACGATCATACCACTGCACTTCAGCCTGGGCGACAGAGTGAGACCTTGTCTCAAAAAAAAAAAAAAAAAAAAATGTTGGAGGGAAGGGGGATCATAGGGTTTTGTCCTACTTATCCAATGTCTTCTTTCCAGCCTCCCTAGCTGTAATTTATCAGTCCCTCTTCTGAGCCCCCATACAATTTTTGCCTCAGTCATAACCTTCATTATATTTTGCTATTTTAATCACGTATACTATCTTCTTTACTCAATTAATGTAATAGTGAAATTTCAAAATATTATGCAAGCGTGGTGCTAAGCAGCTTGTAAAGGCAGAGCTCGTGGTGATTTCATCGTTGTAAGTTCCCACATCACCACTCCTTTGTCCAGCCTTTGCTGAACACCTGGGCTGTTCCAGGTGCAGACTGAGGCCTGGAGGGAGCAGTGTTAGGATATGGGGGCATGTGCCATAATGAGGGAGTCTGCTCCGCTTATGGGCTTTATAATTGTATTAACACACCTTTTCCCAAGCGGCAGGCTCAGGCCTGCTATCTTTTCTCTGAGCTTGTTATAGGCATGATTGCCTGTGCATTCTTTGCATTTAGTAGCTTTCCTTTTAACCTCAGAGTCAGCTGTTCTGTATCTTTCCTCTTTTTGTTCTTATTCCTTTTGACATATACAATTTGATGTCTTTGTTTCCTAGATGCATCAGATTTTTTTTTATTTTTGTTGTTTAAGGAATTACAGTAGGTAAAGGTGAAAAGAATGTTAATAAGGCCAAATTTCAATTAGGATTCTCTGGCCCTACGGACAAAAGTGCAGTGGCAGCCAGCTAGCACTCTGTGTTCTTGGCAGGGTAACCATGGGCACAGTGTAACCATTTAACCCAGGCTTTCCGCACCATTTTCCTTTGGATTTCACTCTTCATTGCCCGTCATTCCCCTCCTGCATTTTGATTGAGGATAGGTTGCCTAATACAACTTGTGAGTGAGTTTCTAGATTTTGAAATCAATATGATTTTAAGAGACCTTAACCTTAGGCATCAGATCCTTACAAGGTTAGTGTGCCTCAAATTGCCAAGTGCATGCAGATCACATGGCGATCTTGTTAAAATTCAGATTCTAACTGGGCTGGACTGTGTGGGGCTTGGGATTCTGTGTGTCTAATAAAGTCCCCCAGATGCTGATGCTGCTGTTCTGCCTTTGAGAGTCAAAGTGATGACGAAGTTCCTTTCTAACTGCTAACCTTGTTCAATGTAAAACCAGCAAATACTGATGGGTTTAAGACTCCATGCGTTGTCCCAAATATTAAGTGCTAAAATTCTTATAATATTAAGATTGACTTTTCCTATCTTGTGAGCCTTAGAAATGAATGTTTCCATCCTCTGTAATGACTTCCTAATAACTGATCATGGATAATGGCCTCCAGTGATGAAAATAGACCTAACTACCCTAAGAGTAGGGTGGGAAAACACAAGAAAGGACAGGCCAGGCATGATGGCTCATATTTGTAATCCTAGCACTTGGGATCAAATGGCAAATGTTAAGTTCTCATTCAACCATGTCTCCAACGATCACTCTTCCCCCAAAAGGGCAAAAGATGTGTGGCCATGTGGACTTTAAAGAGAGAGCATTGAGCAAAAGATAGTTCGATAACTACTTTTTAAATACTGCTTGTCATGAGGTGTAAATGTAAAGCCTCTGTTGATAACTAATAGTGTTTTGCTCATAGAAGTGAGGCATACATGGCTGAGTGAAGAAATCACCAGATTCAGGGGGGAAAAAAACCCAGGCATTATTTACAGCAGGCTAAGAATTTCACAAATTGAGTGAATTTTTAATAACTATTAGCAAGAGGGAGCAGTTTATATACCTGAGGATTTGTTGAATAATAATCTGAAAAAGACTAAATATGCCTTTTTTTCCCCATGTCTTCTAGAGAAATCAACTTTTCAGTAATTGGTCAGTATGTGGATTATCTTGTGAAAGAACAGGGAGTGAAGAACATTTTTGGTAAGTCAACTTTGGGGATGTCTCTGCATGTCTCCAGCTCAGTCTTTAGAAGGTATATCTCACCTGGTTACCAGCCAAGAGGTCACACAGTCATGGGGTCACAGGTTATGATGGAGCCTGGCTAAGCTAACTAAAATTTGTGAATTTGTAGACCCACCAATGTTAGACCTACAAAGCACCTCAAGAGATTGCCTCATTTGATAGTGTGCCAACCCTTATGGTATTATTTTTTATCCCCATTTGGAGATGAAAATATATAACTCAGATATACTCTAGGTTGCCCCAGGCCATTCAGTCAAGAAGTGGCAAACAACTAAACCCTCTTAAGTAACAACTAAACCCACTTCTCTCTTTTATTTATTTATTTATTTGTTTGTTTGTTTGTTTGTTTATTTATTGAGATGGAGTCTTGCTCTGTCGCCCCCCCGGGCTGGAATGCAGTGGTGCCATCTCGGCTCACTGCAACCTCCGCCTCCCAGGTTCAAGTGATTCTCCTGCCTCAGCCTCCTGTGTAGCCGGACTATAGGCGCACACCACCACACCCAGCTAATTTTTGTATTTTTAGTAGAGACAAGGTTTTGCCATATTGGACAGGCTGGTCTCGAACTCCTGACCTCAGGTGATCTGCCCGCCTCGGCCTCCCAGAATGCTGGGATTACAGGTGTGAGCCACCGTGCCCAGCCTCTTCTCTCTCTTAAGAATGGGCTTTATTCTGTCTTCCCCTGGCCTTTCAAATTGTGAATGGAACAAAGACTCTAAATGTAGCACACAAAGAAATCACAGGACTAGTAGTTATCCCCTTTTATTTCATAGAAGTGAAAGTTTAAAAAAATTAGATCTTGAACATTTTAAGCCTGACAACTATACTTACCTGCGATTGAGCTGTCCCTTGCTTGGTGTTCTGGGCTCTCGGACCCTTGGATGCATTTTTATTCTGAGAACACTACACCTTGGCCCTGACCTACTGCTCTACCAACAGGAGCCCCTCCAGAGCCAGAGGTACCTGGTAATAATAATCAGAGCAGATTAAAACTTGTGTGAAAAAGTGTCCTGGGCCACATGTCAAAACCGAGACCTGATTACAAAACCACTCAATGTCCCTCCACAGTGCTAAGCCATAGTGGAGAAGGCAGATTCTTACTCCGCAAAGGGCAGCAGATCTCCCCTGGGTATAAGGAAAAAGCAGGAACATCCCTATGACCAGAGCACACTTGAAGTCAAGACCTCAAAGGAGTGGTTAAAAATACTTTCCGACTTCCCTCCCCTGCCTCCACAACCTCCCCTCTTCCAACCCAGTGCTGCATGCTTAGAGATTCAGAGTGCCACCACATGCATGAGACCTCAGTAATGTATCCTACTACCATAGGCATCTTTCTGTGATCCATTAAGAAATGATTGTAGTAGGCCAGGTGTGGTGGCTCACACCAGTAATCCCAGCACTTTGGGAGGCTGAGGCGGGCAGATCACCTGAGGTCAGGAGTTCAAGACCAGCCTGCCCAACACGGCAAAACCCCATCTCTACTAAAAATACCAAAAATCAGCCGGGTATGGTGACAGGTCCCTGTAATCCCAGTTACTCAGGAGGCTGAGGCAGGAGAATCACTTGAACCCGGGAGGCAGAGGTTGCAGTGAGCCAAGATGGCGCCACTGCACTCCAGCCTGGGCGACAAGCAAAACTCTGTCTCAAAAAAATAAAAAAGAAATGATTGTAGTAGAAGGAAAAGAGGAAAGAGGATGAGTTTTGGAATCACGCAACTCTGGATTCAAACTTAAATTATTTACTGTTTTGGACTTTATCTTTTCATCTGTAAATGAGAAAAATAATTTCTTCTTTGCTGGGTTGTTGTGAGAGTAAGTGGATATGTAAGAGCACTTGGTATAAGAAATATTAATATCCTTTGTGCTTATTTATGAAATATTTATTTAAAAAATGAGTTGTCCTACAGCACTACCATCATGTCAAACTGTAAATGGAGATAGTTTGAGATCTGTAGTATACAAAAGCACCCGCATGAGTAACTCCCACTTATTTAACATCCTGGTACTGGATGGTGTTGATTTCCCTGCCATTCAAGCCCAGATATAAAACTGGGTAATGTGTTTGGAGATTGACGTAAAATGTGGGCAGTCATCTCTGTCTTTATTTAAAATATTTGTGGACTGTCCTTAATATCAAGGTCAGATTTATAATTACAAGTCACAGTTAACCTTCCCACTGCCTTTGACAAGGTCAAAGTGGAAAAAAGTGCCTGAAATGAAAATGGAAACATGGCATTTTCCCCTCCTGACCATCCTCAGTGCAGCGGTTTCTGACCCTGCACTTTCAGACTCGGGGTTGGAGGAGCAGAGGTGCTCCTTGGTCCCACTGATTTACTCTTTGTTTGAACAGTGAATGGCACAACGGGAGAAGGCCTGTCCCTGAGCATCTCAGAGCGTCGCCAGGTCGCAGAGGAGTGGGTGACAAAAGGGAAGAACAAGTGAGTGGCTGCATGAGGATAAAAATGCCCTTTGGCAACAGCTGTATTCAGTGAGCCTCTTCCCCAGAGGATACGCCCTCCCTGCTTTCTGGTCAGAGCCAGGGCTTGAGGTCAGCTGGTGATGATGACCTCAGATGAGCAGGGCCCCGGGGATCCTGGCTTCTTGGAGAAGAGCCCCCTCCCTTTCTGTGCAGAAGAGCAGCCAAACTGCTAGACACACCTGCCACCCAGAGGTTCCGTTGGGAAACTGCTTCTTACCTGTCTACAAGGCCAATCAATCCCCTCACAGTTACCCATCCTTGGGCTGAAGGGTAAGAGGGGAGGGTGGTGATGGACTCTGCTGGTTATTTGGCTCTTCCACTGAGCAACTCACACCCCTTCCCTTCTCGGGATGAGCGCCTGATGCTTGTATTGGCCCACTTCTGCTTACAGGTCTCTGTGCATCCAACTCAACGTGTTCTTTTATGGTGCTTCCTCTTGCACTGTTGGAGGACTTTCTGTAGCCCATAAACTTCCATGCAGTGATGTATTTTTGTAACACCCAATTCATGCCATGGTTCAACAAACAGGATAGTATCAGTTCCATAAGCACTTCCAGTTAACTAAGTTTGTTTTTTTGTTTTTGTTTTTGTTTTTCTTGAGATGGAGTCTCGCTCTGTCGCCTAGGCTGGAGTGCAGTGGCGCTATCTCGGCTCACTGCAACCTCTGCCTCTGGGGTTCAAGTAATTCTCCTGCCTCAGCCTTCCGAGTAGCTGGGACTACAGGCGCATGCCACCATGCCTGGCTAATTTTTTGTATTTTTAGTAGAGACGGGGTTTCACTGTGTTAAGTCAGGATGGTCTCCATCTCCTGATCTCGTGATCCACCCACCTTGGCCTTCCGAAGTGCTGGGATTACAGGCGTAAGCCACCACATCTGGCCAACTAAGTTTTATTGATTTGTCTGTTACATTGTTATATGTTATGTACTGTGCTAGACACCAGCATTATAAAGTAAGGGCTCTGCCTTCAGGTTGCTGACCATCCAGTAGGGGTGTTAGATCAAGAAAACTAACACCCCAGCCCTTCTGATGAATGTATAAACAAAAAGGGAGTAATTGATGTTGTCTTAGGTGGGAGTAAAAGATTAGAGGTAAGTTCCAAGTGAGCAGAAGTTGTCAGTGTGAAGCCCATGATGTCCTTGGGAATCCTTAGTGGCTTCAGGGCACCTCCAGTACTCTGAAATTATGTGCCAAATTTGAGTGCATATCCACAGAAGCATTTTCTGGTATGCCATCAGCTTTCAGTTAATGTGAGATCTAGGGTCCAAAAAGATTAAGGACCATGGGCAGAGTGTGAAAACAGGAGGGCTAAGGGCACACATTAAGAACTGGCCGGGCACGGTGGCTCACGCCTGTAATCCTAGCACTTTGGGAGGCCGAGGCGGGCAGATCACGAGGTCAGGAGATCGAGACCATCCTGGCTAACAGGATGAAACCCCGTCTCTACTAAAAATACAAAAAAATAAAATTAGCCTGGCGCGGCGGCAAGCGCCTGTAGTCCCAGCTACTCAGGAGGCTGAGGCAGGAGAATGGCATGAACCCAGGAGATGGAGCTTGCAGTGAGCCGAGATCGCGCCACTGCACTCCAGCATGAGTGACAGAGTGAGACTCTGTCTCAAAAAGAAAAAAGAACAGTACCAAAAATGAGGGACAGGGAAGTAGGCAGAGACAGAAAGCCCTCAGAGGGTAGGAGGCCAATTGGGAGTGAGTCCTGTCACTGCAGCCAGGGAAGAGTATGATTTCAGAGACTGTCAGTGTAGCAGGAGCCATAGAGCCTGACTGCCTGAGTTTGAGGCCCAGCTCTGCTTATCAGCTCTGGGAACTCAGGCACATCACCTAACTTCTGTGTGCTGCATCCCTAAAATAGAAGTAATAATCGTACCTCACTTATGAGGTTGTAGTGAGGATTAGAACAGTGCCTGGCAGGCACAGTTCACACAACACATTCACACTAATGTAAGAATTCATTGTAACTATTTAGATGCAGTAGATGCTATGTTCATTATAACATTTGTTATAATAACTCTTAAATGCCATGAAAGTCAGCACACAAAAGACAGAAGACCATTAGGTTTGACATATCATAGGAAGTCACTGATGACCTCTGAAAGAGCAGGGCCAGTCAGGTTATTGTAGAGAAGCCAGACTGCAGTGAGTTATAGAATGCAGCAGACATCTGCAAGTGGGAGCAGTGAGTGCAGCTGATCCTCACAAGAAGTTTTCTGGCAAAGGGAAGGAGAGATGGAGTCATACATTAGGAAGGAAGGAATAGGCAAGATTGAAAGAAGGATAGTTTTGTTAAGTGGAAAAATGTTGAGTGTGTTTCTATGCTGAAAGGACACTGCCATGGAATGAGAGATTAAAGATACAGAAAAGACTGGTAAACCTTGGCTGGGTGCAGTGGCTCATGCCTATAATCCCAGCACTTCGGGAGACCAAGGCAGGCAGATTGCTTAAGCCCAGGAGATCAGGACCAGCCTGGGCAACATATGGAGACCCTGTCTCTACAAAAAATAAAAATAATAATTAGCCAGGCATAGTGGTATGCCCCTGTGGTCCCAGCCACTTGGGAGGCTGAGGCAGGAGGATCATTTGAGCCCAGGGGGACAGAGGTTGCAGTGAGCTAAAATCACACTACTGTAGTCCAGCCTGGGTGACAGAGCAAAACCCTGTCTTAAAAAAAGTGGTGAATTGATACCTTTGATGGAAGGTCTTGGATAGGGGGATTTGGCTAGGGGTTTGACATACAGATGCTCCTCCACTAATGACAGCATTACATCCTGATAGATTGATCAGAAATTCATTCAACTTACAATTTACATTGGGTTTTAAAGACATAACCCTGTCATAAGTCAGGGAGTGTAATGATGCTTTCACCCCATTGTAAGGTCAAACCATCGTAAGTTGGGGACCATCCGCACAACCCAAAGTAGACAGAGTAGCTTTAGAAGACAGCTGAAGGCCTGGCACAGTGGCTCACACCTGTAATCCCAGCACTTTGGGAGGCCGAGGTAGGCAGATCACCTGAGATCAGAAGTTTGAGACCAACCTGGCCAACCTGGCAAAACCCCGTCTCTACTAAAAATACAAAAAATAGCCAGGCATGGTGGCAGGTACCTGTAATCCCAGCTAATCAGGAGGCTGAGGCAGGAGAATCGCTTGTACCCTGGAGGTGGAGGTTGCAGTGAGCTGAGATTGCACCACTGCACTCTAGCCTGGGCAACAGAGTGAGACTCCATCTTAAAAAAAGAAGCTGAGAAGCTCGGAGGAAAGCAAATAGTGATATAGCCCCGCACACAGGTGGAGAGGAGGAAGAATAAGGGAGTCTGTGTGAAAGCTTCTTCATCTTTGGTCTCTGGGACTCTAGGACATCTGCCCAGAACAAGGAGTTGGGTAGAATTTAGAGCTTGACAGGAATAGTCAAGATTTGGAGTAGCCACTCCACAGAACTGAGTCATGACAGCCAGAAGGCTCGTTGGAGCCTCCTCCTGGATTGGGAGATTACTAGGAAATGTGTATTTTAAGTTTCCAACAGTGGTAGCTGTGCCTAGCAGCCCAGGAGAAAGAGGAAGAGCGAATGGATGATTGGCTTCACCTAAGCCAAGAGAAAGGGGTATTGAAGGGAGGGGTCGTGCAGTAAAACTGCTGGTGAGAGTTCAACAGGACAGTCAGCCCTCCTTTCTCCATTCAGAAGTCTTCTATTATCCTTTATAAATACAAACCTGATCATGTCACTTCTCAGCTAGGTCCTGTTTTACCTAAGACATAGCTAGCCAAGAACCCCTGGAGGACTCTGATTGGGCCTAAACAAGAATGTGGTGTCTCTGTCTCATGAGGGCATGTGTTATTCAAGGTCCTTCAGAAGACTCACTGGGATGACTGCATTCACAGCTGAACATTATTAATCCCAGTTTGAGAAAACCAGTCTCACTGGCCTTTCTCTTCCCAGATAGGAACATGGAGTACCCCCAAAAATGAACATCGTGGTATCAGAGCAAATATCCTCTTTTGGCCAAATTCTGAGGAGATTTGCAAAATAGGAAATTGCCTTTCATAGTGAATTCACTTCTCACAGGACTAGTTCCTGGTTGTGAGGAAACTATTTTTCTCTCCAACCAAAAATATCCCAGTATCATACCTATCTTCATTTATGTGGTACCACCAAATACAGCATCTAAACAATGCTTAACCAAAATAAGTACTCATGTATTGATTAATCAATTATTGCTTTTCAAGTTCTGCTTGTTTGAACCTTAAATTCTATTCCCTAGACATTTTTTAAAATCCCTAATGATTCTTTATCTTTACTGTTTTCTATATTTTTGCAGCATTAAAAGGCTCTATTCTTTTTTCTCTTTTTCATTCTCCCAAACTTGTTTTTTTTTCTTTAAGTCTCTAAAGGCTTAACAGTAATAACTGCTAATATTTATTAAGCATTTACTGTGCCATGTACCATGCTGTGTTTTACCTGCATGAACTCACATAAACCTTACAATAGCCCTGTGTGACAGGTAATGCTATTATCTGAATTATTCCAGGAAATTGAGGTGTAAAGGTGTTAAGTGCCTTTCTGAGGAGTTCACAGCTGGTTCGTAACAGTCAGGATTCAAGCTCAAGACTCTAACTCTGGGATATAAGTTCTTAACAGCTATGTTGCACCACCTCCCAATTAGATTTCTTCCCTAGTGCTTGATTCACCATTGGCATCTTGATTTTTTTTTAATTTACATTTGATCTAAGTCAACAAATATTAGCCAGTGCCAGATATATGCAAAGCACTTTTATATAAATATATGCAATATCATTTACTTAAAAAAATCATATGTAATATCTGACACATAAGTTGATTCTAAACGTGATTAAATTAGGTCATTTCTTTCCATTAGAATTTATTTGTTATTTATTTTATTTTTATTTTTAATTATTTTTTGAAACATGGTCTTGCTCTGTTGTCCAGCCTGGGGTGCAGTGGCGTGATCTTGGCTCACTGCAGCTTCCACCTCCTGGGTTCAAGCGATTCTCCCACCTCAGCCCCCAAGTAGCTGGGACTACAGGCACACACCACCACACTTGGCTAATTTTTTGTATTTTGGGTAGAGACGGAGTTTTGCCATGTTGCCCAGGCTGGTCTTGAACTCCTGAGCTCACGCAATCCGCCCACCTCAGCCTCCCAAACTGCTGGGATTATAGGTATGAGCCACTGCACCTAACCTATAATTGATTTTTAAATTTTGTGTCTTTTATCACAACTTAGAAGTGTTTTATGTAAGCATGTATATAAGACGAATTTCTATAGACTCCAATTTAAGATAATGGGCTTGGACTAAATTATCTTTGTGATCCTCTGCCTGTAACTTAATGAGAGATGAATCCCATTTCTGTACACGTTTAACGATTTTCAGCATATATTTCTGCTGTTGGTAATATGAAACCTCCATGATACTGCATAAACATACCACCTTCCCACTGGCTGTAAATGAAGTCATTGCAGAAATGGCTGTATTCCTACAGAAAGGAAGAAATGAATACCATTTTAACCTTGCCTTTAAATACCTCCTTTGGGGGCTGAATATTCTCTGCTGTGAAATCAGAATCATCCTAGGCACAGTCAAATCAC
The DNA here is from genome assembly GCF_028878055.3 of Symphalangus syndactylus. NCBI lineage: Eukaryota > Metazoa > Chordata > Mammalia > Primates > Hylobatidae > Symphalangus > Symphalangus syndactylus. The sequence continues at coordinate 39,915,585 of NC_072434.2, read as the reverse complement.
AACCAACCTCTCAGTAATATGACAAGACTTTGATATCCATGACCTATGTTAAAAAGATCACCATAAGCCCCTTTAGGTAGATTAAATATATTGCTATAGAACTTAATAAGTGAGATTAATAAGGCATCAGTTAACTGCGAAAACCAGCACAAATCAGGATAGTGCAGCCCTTCTGCATGCCTCTAAACTCTAAGCGATGCAGCAGTATTTTTTCTTTTGCAGGCTGGATCAGGTAATAATTCACGTAGGAGCACTGAGCTTGAAGGAGTCACAGGAACTGGTATGTATGCAGCTCAATCTGGGAGAGACTACTCAAGGGGCCTCCATTTTTATGCTGCGGTTAAAATCAGTACTATATTTGCTATGAAGTGGATGGTGTGCCTGAAAAAATAAGGTGTGGGATCTCAGGGGCTCACTGCCTAGAAGCAGGCATTGAGCCATAAAAAAAAGGTTGTAGCTGCAGGTGATGATGACTGTAGGATAGGAGATCGAAGCACCTTCCTCCAAGGAGAGTAAGGATGGATGCAGCTATAGCTGAGTTTGCAGGTAAGGAGCAGAACTGAGCCAATTTCAATTTTCTCTGGGAAGTAGAAGGCAGTGCCATCTGCAGGGCACAGAGGGACAAAGGATAGAGTAAAGGCTTGAAGAATGGCAAATGTGAATTCTGCATTGGAGAAAGGAGGAGGGAGCTAAAACGCAAAAGGATTGCTTGGTGGTGCTGAAGACCAACTTAAGTTGTAAGTTATAAATTTGTCATACCACCCTTCAGCACAGTTATGGATTTTTTTTTTCTGGGTACACTCTTTAGCCAGAATATAGGAACAAGAACACAGACAATTGGATTGCTCCCACTTTAGAGATTAGCAGGTTAAGTGGAGCAGAAGCAAGAGAGGAAGGGGTTAAAGTTCCTGGCAGAAAAGCAGGTGGTGTGGTGATTCTGAGGCCTGGGTGAATTGGTTAAGAGAAGAAGGCACACACTTTGGGAGGCCGAGGCAGGCAGATCATGAGGTCAGGAGTTTGAGACCAGCCTGACCAATATGGTGAAACCTTGTCTCTACTAAAAATACAAAAATTAGCCAGGCACGGTGGTGGGCGCCTGTAATCCCAGCTACTCAGGAGGCTGAGGCAAGAGAATTGCTTGAACCCAGGAGGTGGAGGTTGCAGTGAGCCGAGATCATGCCACTGCACTCCAGCCTGGGCAACAGAGTGAGACTCCATCTCACAAAGAAAAAAAAGAAAGAAAAAGAAAAGCACAAAGATGTTTAAAATTGTTTATCAGAAGGCCCTGTACCTGGACTGCTACAAATTAACCAAGTTTCCAGAACTTAGATACTCTACCTCCAAAGATTACAATGACTTTTTCTGGCTCAGCTTCTTCTTTTTTATTTTATTTTATTTTATTTTTTTGAGACGGAGTCTTGCTCTGTCGCCCAGGCCGGAGTGCAGTGGCGCAATCTCGGCTCACTGCCAGCTCTGCCTCCCGGTTTCACGCCATTCTCCTGCCTCAGCCTCTCCAAGTAGCTGGGACTACAGGTGCCCGCCACCACGTCCGGCTAATTTTTTGTATTTTTAGTAGAGACAGGGTTTCACCGTGGTCTCGATCTCCTGACCTCGTGATCCGCCCGCCTCGGCCTCCCAAAGTGCTGGGATTACGAGCGTGAGCCACCGCTCCCAGCCTCAGCTTCTTCTTAATGGGTTTTCTTTGATTGTTTTGGCTATTTAGATTTAGAAATGGGATACATAATATATTTGCAAAAAATTGCAACTTAGTGCTCTAGGCAAGATGCAAAGGAATATCTATCATTGGCCATAATAAGTGTGGAATCAGAATTTAGAGACTTGATTTATTCCTCTTACATTTGATTTGCTTCTCTTACAAAAGGTCTTTCAACTAAGGCAGTGTGGTGTAGGGTATATTTTTCTTTTTTCTCTCTTTTCAATTGCTGCTTTTCCAATGTATAATACAAATTTTAAAATATTATCATGTAATGACATGAATGACAGTATCATCCATTGGGCTGAACACCGAATAGTATAGAGGTAATCTTGGAATGAATAATCCTCTGGAATAGGGATAATCTCCTGGTATAGGGGTAGTCTTGCCAAAGAGACGATAACATTGGCATCTGCTTAGCCATAACTCTTTATTGGATGATGCTTGAATGGACACTGCCATCAACTCTCTTAGGTGTTTCCTCTTTCCTTGCTTTCTACTCTTTTTCTAAACAGAGTAGTAAGCAAATGATTTAAATATGTCACATTCTGATCCTGTGTTAATGAAATTATTCCCAGTGCCTTAATCGGGCTATATCCCAGTCTTCTCCTTTTAACTATTCTAGTTTACTTCTGCAGAAAGATAATCACGTCTATTAGATATAGATATTACAAGTCAAAGTCTCAGAAGGAAGGCCCATTTCCCTTTTTAGATAGTGGGGCATGTTCTGAAACAACAAGTATCTACTGGTTCCTTGCTATGTGCCCAGCATCATGATTAACCTGGACTCAAGGGTGAGCAAGATCTGAGCCCTGCCCTGAGGGACTTACACTCTAATTGGAGGACAGTCACCATACACAACTGCCTTAGAACCTGGTAGGTTTAGGTACTTTATTTGAAATAGATACATAGTGTTATAAGGGTCCAGCAAGAGGAAATGTTACTTTTTTCTGGAGGAATTTGAGAAAATATCAGAAACATGGTGCAGAGTATCTTCTGTGATGTATATAATCTTTTCCTTTTCAGAATGTCTCAACTTCATTCCCAATCTAATATAAATTTTACAATATGACTGTCATGTCATTGGACAGAAAAGACAGTATCATCAATGGACTGAACAGAACAGAAATTACATGAGCAGATATCTCGATTAATGGTTATAACTTATCAAAATGAACCACTTATGTCTCCTTAGCAAGGTTTTTTGTATTGACAAAATATGAAGTATAAGATTAAGTGCACAGCTCACCTTCATCAGGGAGCTCTACTTTGTGACCTGGGATTTTCCTGGCAGTGACATTCATTAAATTTGGTTAATTTTCCCACTCTCCAGTGGTACATCAGTTAGCAAATTTGAAGAGCTTGTTACTGATCTTAGTATCTAAGCTATAGGTGACTGTAGTAAATCACTTGCTCCAATATGGTCTTCTTTCTTCCTTTAAAGGCCCAACATGCAGCAGAAATAGGAGCTGATGGCATCGCTGTCATTGCACCGTTCTTCTTCAAGCCGTGGACCAAAGGTAAGTGGATAGATCTGAATGCATGGCACTTCACATGGTCCACTTCTTCTTGCCTCCATTCAAAATGGTTATATTTAATTTGTGAAAGTAAAGCAGTATAGATTGGAGGCTTGAAGTTGCAATGGTACAGTGGTTCTCTGAAATATTTGCTCTCCCTGGATCCATAAAAGAGACTGCATTAAAGTACTTCATTTCTTTTGCCCATTAATTGATCTGATTGGGTCATCCGCTGAGCCTGGTTGATCTGTAGATGCCTGTTTGGGTCAAGTGTCTGCTCCTGGACCAGTGAGTTGCATAGGGTGTCAGTCACATGGTAAAGCATGGGACCATTTTTCTTAGAAGAATATAAGTGATGGGCATTTTGAGACTACACACCCTATTCAAGGTTGAGTGAATGATGAATTTTAAGAGATTTCACAGAAATATTCATTGCCTTCTAGAATACAAAAGTATTGCTTTCTCTTTCTCTACTGTCTTCTCTGCGGAAACTATTTATGGTGTCTAAGGATACCAAGTCTTTTTAATCCTTTTTGATTAGCAAAAAAAGAAGTATAAATTTTAGAAGGATAAAAACAGACATTATTTGCCTACATGATTAAATAAATCCATAATTAAATGCATAATAGGTCTAAATCATCATGAAATATCACCTATTATTGATACGTAAAAAATAGTTCATTTAGTTAAGCAATTTGATATTTATAAACTGGGAATTTAAAGTGAACATTTTTTAAGTTTTAAAAATTTTTTAAATTATTTTTTAGAGATGAGGTCTTGCTCTGTTGCCCAGGCTGGAGTACAGTGGCATGATCATAGCTCACTGCAGCCTTGAAATCCTGGGCTCAAGCAACCCTCCTCCATTGGCCTCCCAAGTAGCTGGGACTTACAGGCACATGCCACCATGCCAAGCTAATTTTTAAAAAACTTTTTGTAGGGACAAGATGTTGGTATGTTTCCCAGGATGATCTTGAATTCTTGGCCTTGATCCTCCTGCCTCAGCCTCCCAAAGTACTGGGATTACAGGCATGAGCCACTGTGTCCAGCCCAACATTTAAAAATTTTTTCACATGGCTTTACAAATTTTTACATGAATATTTTTCCTAAAAGGAAAAATAATATATGCATAATAATTTGTCAGAAATATTATCATAGACTTGAATACATCGTAACAGTATTAAGATGAGTACGTAAAAATCTCCTATTACCCAGTGGCATCCAAAGCAGGAGGAGTGCTACTGGACCTATCATCTGCAGTAGTGTTGCAGGCGAAGCTCACATGAGATGATGCAGGAAACCCCACTTCCTCAGCAAACCAGAGTGTGCTCTCTTTTGATGTGTCTGGATTTCTCCCCAAAGGGAAAAGTACCAAATTTTGCTGGAATTCTTGCAAAATGTGCCACTACTGCTATAATTTCCTTCTTGAAGCAGATATTGTTATCTTTTTGTTACAGGATTTTCTCAGTTAAAATCTTCTTATTATCCTATAGTAGTCTCTGTTGTTTACTGTTCACACTTAGCCTTTTTGGGGTAAGAAGACAAGAGTCTCACATGATGGACTTATGTTTTTCATGATCATCTCTTAATATATGGGAAGGTTTTCATCAATTTTTTAATAGAATTTAGTATGGTAGGAGAATAATCGTCTTATTTTGGGCTTTCTGCAGAAAGGAAAATAAAACTCGAAGGAAGTGAGTTGCAAAAACATTGCAGTAGCAGTAGCAGGGATAGTAAAAGTGGTTGAGAATTTGAGGCTTCTGAGAAACATGGTTGTGTTTCATCAGATGATTCTCTTTTTTACTAGGGAAAGCCACTGTTTTACACCTGTTCACACCGTGACTGTTCTACTGTTCTTTCAGATATCCTGATTAATTTCCTAAAGGAAGTGGCTGCTGCTGCCCCTGCCCTGCCATTTTATTACTATCACATTCCTGCCTTGACAGGGGTAAAGAGTAAGTACTGCTTCTTTTGATATTTCTTTCCTTCCAACTCTCACATCTTACCCTATTATGCTAAGAAACTCCACTCCATCCCACCCTACCCCATACCCCAAAAGCACACCACCACTGACTGGGCAGTTCCAGTTGTTTCTAAATGTCACTCTAAAGTCCCAGCCCTTATCAATCATTCACACTGCCATATAATGGAAGTTGTTAGGTATGAAAGGAAATTTGATCTCTGGGTATTTGTAGCACATACCTTTCATCTCTATCACACACACAACCCTTCTTCTTATTGAGAAGACATGAGTCTGTAAGCCTCACTAGGACAGGAGTGTGTCTACCTTGAACCTGTTGTATTCTTAGTGCCTATAGCACATAGGAAAGTCCTCTGATCTCTTCTGACTTCTCTTCTAGCTTTTCTTTTGTTATTACTGTATTTCTCCAGAGAGAAGAGTTTTACAATTAGCTGAAATTTCTTAGATTATTTTTAAAATCCCACTCTTTTCTAAATTCCATAAGAGGAAAAATGGAGACTGTACTTTATAAACATTCTGAGGAAAAAAAAACAAAACTGCTTTTCCTATTCTCTACTCTCATACTTAGCAAACTCAACGCAAAACATTTTACCTCTGGCCACCAAAATGTATGTGGGCATTTCTCCCCACCAACAACCAATTCTTCATCAGAGACGAACTGGGTGTCCTCTAATTGGATTCAGTTCTGACACTGTCTGTTGGAGTTAGCACTGGATCCCACAGATTAAGGGCTTAGTCCCACAGGACTGCCCCCACTTCAGTGCCAGTCTCAAGTCCCAGGTTGTGGCCTGTAGTTCCCACCAGCTGGCTACAAATCAGGGTTCCAATTACCTCCTCCTTGGGTTCAATTAATGTGCTACAGCAGTTCACAGAACTCAAAGAAACACTTTACTTACTATTGCCCATTTATTACAAAGGAAACAGATAAACAACCAGAAGAAGAGATGCATAGGGTAAGATATGTGAGAAGGGGCATGGAGTTTCATGCCCTTTCTGAACAAGCCATCCTCCAGGCACCTTCACATATTCAGCAACCCAGAAGCCCTGTCCTTTTGAGTTTTTATGGAGGCTTCATTATGTAGGCATGATTGAGTATCTCATTGGCCATGGGTGATCAACTCAATCTTTAGCCCGGCTCTCCTCCCCAGAGGTCAAGGGTGTGACTGAAAGTTCCACCCCTCTAAGTACATGGTTGGTTCCCTTGGCAACCAGCCCTCATTCTGAGGCTATCTAGGCGACCTAGCCATCAGTAAACTTCATAGCATACAGAAATATACATATCACTTTGGAGATTCCAAGGGATTTAGGAGATTTGTGTCAGATGCTTCTATCTCTCAGGAAATTACAAAGGTCTTGCGAGCTCTGTGTCAGGAATCAGGGTCAAAGACCAAGTATTAGAATAAAATATTCTCCTAGCACCCCTGTCTACAAGGTTTTGGGTACTTTGTCTCAGAAACCAGGGACTAAGACCAAATATATATTTACACTTCACAAATATCCATCTACTGCTTCAAGGAATGGGAAGTTTAGGATTATAATTGGACAAGCACATAGGAGCTGCTAGTCAGGGACCAGTGATTATGCCTAGTCTGCTGTCAGTTCTGGCTGACAGCAGCATGTGGCAGCTCACTGCAGATGCATGGCACTATATGAGATGTTATTTCCTAGAGATGTGCAGATTAATGAGGCACTTATTATTTTGAGCAGTTCGTGCTGAGGAGTTGTTGGATGGGATTCTGGATAAGATCCCCACCTTCCAAGGGCTGAAATTCAGTGATACAGATCTCTTAGACTTCGGGCAATGTGTTGATCAGAATCGCCAGCAACAGTTTGCTTTCCTTTTTGGGGTGGATGAGGTAAGTCACCCCCTAGCATGTTGCAGCAGGTCAGTTCCCTCCAAAACAATTTGTGTAGCTATATAGTAGCATCTCTTCTCTTTCTCTTTTTCATAAAAGCGAATATTCTTTGTTTCTGATTAGCAACTGTTGAGTGCTCTGGTGATGGGAGCAACTGGAGCAGTGGGCAGGTAAGCATGACTCATTTTTCCCAATGGTTATAAAGTCCCCCATAAAGGCATTCATCACCAAAGTAGCTGTATTTCTTGCATGTGTATCCTTTCTAATAGAAGTTTCCTTTCTTTTCCACATTCTTCTAGTGAAAGGGAATTAAATAGTGCTTAGCTGTTTGTTAGAAATTCAGTCATTGGACTGGGCATGGTGGCTCAGTCTGTAATCCCAGCACTTTGGGAGGCCGAGGTGGGCGGATCACTTGAGGTCAGGAATTCAAAACCAGTCTGGCCAACATAGTGAAACCCCGTCTCTACTAAAAATTTAAAGAAATGGGCCGGTCACAGTGGCTCACGCCTGTAATCCCAACACTTTGGGAGGCCAAGGTGGGTGGATCATGAGATCAGCAGTTCGAGACCAGCCTGGTGAAACCCTGTCTCTACTAAAAATACAAAAATTAGCCAGGAGTGGTGGCGGGCGCCTGTAATCCCAGCTACTTGGAATGCTGAGGCAGGAGAATCACTTGAAACCTGAAGGCGGAGGTTGCAATGAGCCGAGATCATGCCACTGCACTCTAGCCTGGGCAACAAGAGCGAAACTCCATCTCAAAAAAAAAAAAAAAAAAAAAAAAAAAAAATTAGCCAGGCGTGGTGGCAGGCACCTATAATCCCAGCTACTCGGGAGGCTGAGGCATGAGAATCACCTGAACCCAGGAGACAGAGGTGGCAGTGAGCTGAGATCAAGCCACTGCACTCCAGCCTGGGTGACAGAGCGAGACTCCATCTCAAAAAAAAAAAAAAGAAAAAGAAAAAAAAAATTCAGTCATTGCTTAGAAGCATCTGTTGCAGTTAGGGGTGAGATACATGAGCACATGAATTGAGTACACGCACAGGGCCTACACCTTAGCAGGAGCTGACCGTTAGTGCTGTAGTCACTGGTGACCAGTGTCTCAAGGATGGACTAACACTTTGTGAGTTCTATCTTTGTCAGAAATTATTTGGTTACAAGTAACAGAAACCCATTTAAACTAGCTTATGTACAAGAAGATATGTTATTATAAAATACTGGGAAATCACATAGAACCCAAGAGAAGGATGTACAACCAGGCCTCAGAGAAGATGAAAGCCAAGAACTGCAGAATCTCAACAGCCAAGGCAGATTATCTTTTCTATGTGGTTTTTTGGAGAGACTCACCTCCACATCTTCCTGCACATCTCTTTTATTTATCTTCTCTCTCTCTGTGTATCCAGATAGGCTTTCTCTGCTTCAGCATGCACATGGCCAGCCATGGCTGCCCAAGCGTGGCATCTCGGGACATCATTAGATAGCACTACCTAGGCAAGTGTCCATGTCAGGTTCAACCAGAATCATGTGGCCCAATGCCTACTTAGCAAAAGACAGGCAATTCAATTAGCATGTCCACTGTACATGTTAACCTGATTCATAAGAATATGCTTCCAAGCAGATTGAATGAAATGTTTGCATTAACTGAAAGGTACCAGGGGAGCAAAATAACATTTATAACATGTCTTGGTGAGCCTGGCTGTGAGGAAGAGTGACTGAGTTGAATAATATAAATGGCTTGTTCACCAAGCCAAGATGGCCTATGACAGCCATTGTAACTACAGGGGTATTTCTACTGAGGAAATTTGAATGCTGTATTTGCTGACCATATGTATTAATTCATTCTCACATCACTATAAAGAAATACCTGAGAAATTTATAAGAAAAGAGGCTTAATTGGCTCACAGTTCTGCAGGCTGTGCAGGAAGCGTGGCAGCATGTACTTGGCTTCTGAAGGAAACTTTCAATCATGGCGGAAGGCTAAGCAGGCACATCTTACATGGCCAGAGCAGGAGGGAGAGGAAGTGAGGTGCCACACGCTTTTAAATAACTGGATCTCACGAGAACTCACTATCATGACAACAGCACAAAGGGGGATGTGTTAAACCATGAGAAACTGCCCCTGTGATCCAATCACCTCCCACCAGCCCCACCTCCAGCACTGGGGATTACATTTCAACCTGAGATTTGGGCAGGGACACAGATCCAAACCATATCACCATTAAACCTTTTTCCACCTGGAAATTCTTACTTTTTTGGCTCCTGCTTTTTGGCCTCCATACTAGGCATTTTAATTCTGTTAACATAATCTACAATCAAAGTACATTTGGTTAGACTTCGTTTCTCCCTAGTTACAATCATCTTTCTGTCTAACCAAGGATACGCCTAAGACCACTGGGATTCAAATGTTAGTATTCTGAAACTCCTCAGACATTGTTCTTCCTTACTCTATTGCCAGAAGATAACATGAGCTTCACATTCCCGGAATCCCTTGCTGTTGACCCCGGTTCTATATATACAAGTCCAACAACATTTCTGTTATTGGTACATCAAGATGAATACATTTTCTGATACCAACTTACTATGAGAGAAGCCATTTGAATTTAAAGAACTTGGGGAAATGTCCTTATTATGAGTTTCTATAACCTTCTACCTTGCTGGTTTCTCTAAGAATTCAGTGACTTATTTAAGATATTTATCTTTATAGGTAGAGTTGGAGAGTTTTTTAAGTCCACAGAAATATTTTGTCAGATCAAATTCTCACCATTTTTGTTGAATTGTTATAGAAGACAACATGAAGCAATGGAAAGCTTTCATGGAAACTCTGAAGCCCTTCTTTAATCAAAATAAAAACCAGGCCTACCTTGCAGGGTTTTACAAGGATTAGACATGATTTATGTCAAGCACCTATAATATAATAGGCACTTAGTAAATGATCCCTCATTTTATTATCATCATTATTAATATTACTATCTAGAAACTAGTCTTTAAGTAATATACACATTAGCAAGGAATATAGGTAATTTGTTGGGATTTGCCCCTATTTTCATGGTGTTCTATCCACCCAGTTTTTCAGCATAAGGCTTTTAGGACTCACCTCAGATGCTACCTTTTATCCACAGTTCTTGTCTAGCATTGCACCTGTGTGTACCCTAGGGCAAGAGCTGGCTGCAGTCGCTTCCTAGCAAGTACACCTCCATCTTTTTTTTATCTTTTTTCTGCTTTTCTTCGTTTATCCCCTTTTGCCTGTCTTCCTTCTCTGTAGTACTGCTTAGTATTGCTGGAAAACTCAGAACTGAAGACAGTCTGATCCCCTAATAGATTAGGATCCAAAAACAGACTTTAGGAGGACTAGGTGTATTTTTTCCCTTTTAAAGAGCAGAGGGATTTGAAGATCTGGACCTTTCCGGTTGAGTTACTGAACCTGCAGTATTTGTTATTGTCTTGCCAGTACCTATAACTACCTGGGAAAAAAGACAAACCAGATGTTGGAGGCTTTTGAACGAAAGGACTTCTCTTTAGCCCTGAACTATCAGGTAAACGTTTTCTTCCCTTCCCATAAATCACAGCCTTTTTTCTTCCCCACTTGAGGATTCTTTTTCTTCTCTCTACTATGCCTGCCCTCATTAAAATTGCCCAGCCACTTCTTTCTTTACCTTTCTTCTATTTTGTACTTTTTCTTGTTTAAAACCAAAGCTGTCCCCATTGTCTGTGTTCCCGACATGTCTAATCAGGACAGGACCCCTACGGGGATGGCTCCTCTCTTCCTCCTAGAAAGGATCTTATTTTTACTCTATCTTCAAAGTACTTTTGTGACTATAATATAATGGTCATAGATTTCTGGGAAAATGACCACAGGCTGTCCCCTTGAGGACATCACACCAGAGTTATCACAGAATATGAGGAAGCTATGAAGATGGTAACCTAAAATGGGGAAGGCTTCATTCAAAGTCAGGGCAGGTCAGTCTTGTCCACCCCGGAAATGTGCTGAGAACTAGGAACATCCACCAGGAAGGAAATAAGAGCCTAGTGGGTGATCCAAAGTAGATACAGGATTTGAGACAGGAAGGAAAAACCAGCAGAAGCTGATATGTTGCAGGGAAGACCCCAGAGGACATAGTGGCTGCTGTGAATGTTCCATGGAGGACAGCCTAGCCATCCAGGGAAAGAAGAGCCTCAATGAAGGGTGGAACAGTCTCAACAACTGGTTCTCTTTTATTTAGAGATAGGCTCTTGCTCTGTTGCCCAGGCTGGAGTGCAGTGATGTGATCATAGCTCACTGCAGCCTTGAATCCTCCTGGGCTCAAGCAGTCCTCCCGCCTCAGCCTCCTGAGTAGCTGGGACTACAGGCATGCGCCATCATGCCCAGCTAACATCTGGTTCTAACACATGGTTCTAAAGTGTAAATGGAATGAATTGGAAGAAAGTAGGGTGGACATGAGAGCAAGACTTTTGGGGTCTGAGAGGCATGAGGATTTTCAGGATAGTATAAGTGGTTGAGAGGAGTATCCCAAGAAAATAAGTGGGAATGGAAAGACAGAAGCAAGATTGGAGCAAGTGGTTGGTCCTAATAAAGCTTGGCTGTGGGATCTTTCTGAACAGGACAGGCTGCCATCAGGGTAACCAGAGATTACAGATCAGAAGTACAAAGTATCCTGGGGGTTAAAGGAAGTGACCTGCAGCCCCAACCCAAAGAGAACATGAAGAAGCAGAATCGAGAGTGGTTAATTATTCCCTACCCATAGGCCTCACAGTTGAGCCATCATAAATCTACTTCCTCCTTAAAGTTTAAATACCATATGTAATATTCACCTTTGTCTATCCTCAGACCAAGTGAAGCTAAGAACAGGAACAGGGTAGGGATCTAGGAAGCTATGCCAAATAAACTAAACATTGACAAGACTTTGGTTTAGATAAGGGTAAGAAGAATGAATTGTGCAGACTCTGCCATCTCCTTGCATTGATGGTTCCCCCCACCCTGCCCAGTTTCCTAGAAAAGGTTATTTCTGAAAATTCTAAACTGTTCTGAGCAGAACAGGGAAATCATAGATGGAGTAGACTGAAGCAGCTATAATGCTGACCCTTCCATTCAATGGCTTCTCTTATTGGTTAATGCAGTCTCCATCTTTTTTCCCCTCTTAGTCCCACTCTAAATAAATCATCCTATTGAAAACAATGTTGGTAAGGAACTTAGTTTACCACATTCTCTGTTTCTTCTTAAGGCATGTGTGAGTGAGTCTTACTTGCTCAGTACATAATTTCAGTAAAGGTGGTTTCTGCTCTTAAAGAGCTTTTAGTCAAGTGAAGAAGCAGACAAAAAGTTAGGGCTAAATTTATCTCATTCACTTTAATGTACTTAAGTGCCATCTGTTATATTTACATGAGTGAAATTACACATGTACAAAGATATTCTTTGCAGCTTTGTTTGTAACAGCAAAAGATAAAAACAGCCCAAATATCATCCATAAGGCAATGGTTAAATACATTTTATTATGCAATTGAATTATATATAGCTCTTAAAATGAGATAGCTTTATGTATTCTGACCTGGAAAGATTTACATGCTATGTTAAATGGAAAAAAGCAGCAAAGTATAAGATAGTAAATGTAATGTGCTATATTGTTCATGGGGTAGAACACATATGTTTATAAGACTCTGGGTATTAAAATTTTATTCTACATTAAATTTTATTTCTAGTATACAGTCAATTAAAACAAATATGTTAAGCATTTTGAAAAATACTTTTAAATATAAAGTAAAATGTTATTGAAAATGCATCTCTTAATAAGATGCATGAGGCTCTAAGGCCAGGCGCGGTGGCTCACACCTGTAATCACAGCACTTTGGGAGGCTGAGGTGGGCAGATCACGAGGTCAGGAGATCGAGACCATCATGGCTAACATGGTGAAACCCCGTCTCTACTAAAAATACAAACAATTAGCTGGGCGTGGTGGCGAGCGCCTGTAGTCCCAGCTACTTGGGAGGCTGAGGCAGGAGAATGGCATGAACCTGGGAGGCAGAGCTTGCAGTGAGGCGAGATCATGCCACTGCGCTCCAGCCTGGGCGACAGAGCAAGACTCCGTCTCAAAAAAAAAAAAAAAAAAAAAAAAGATGCATGAGGCTCTTTTTTAAAAAATCAATTTGTCTGGAATCCGTGGATGAATGTTACTTAATGCTAGGATAAGTTGAGGTTCGGCATCAATACTATTTTTGTTTTTAGAGAAATAAGTGCTACAAAACTGTGTTCATGTAAGTTAGATAATAATGGAAGGAATTTTGTTACAGCAGTGTCACCCAGTTCTTTGAACATTTTTTGAGTCATGTCAAAATCACAGAATGCTTTAATGATTTCCAGCTGAAACCTGAGTAGCAGTGTAGAAAGCAAATCATTGAAAAACCTCTGATTTTTAGAGGACTTATTACCTATTAATTAGAGGAATCACTGTCCCTCTCTTTATCAATACCAATATTGACATTTTGATTTGTATCCCAAGGCAATGATATAGAAGGCATGTCTTTTTTTTTTTCAAAAGTAGAAAAGACTATGAAAGGGGAAGCAGAAAAGAACAACCTGCACCTCCATTTCATGCAGATTCTTATGCTGATCAATTTTAGAAAACAGCATTTATGGAAGTTGAGGATCTAGAAATTGATTCCCATAAATCTTAGCCTCGGCCACGTGCTCCTTAGGCATCCTGGAAGGTGCCCCAGAGCTTATATGCACCCGAGTTTGGAAACCACTGCACTAGCTGATAAGTTTACCTACGTAAGCCAGATGGATAAGGGGTGTGATTCCCGTCTTTACTCTCTTGTAGAATTCCATCATTGAAGCTTCTTTTCTGCATGGGCCCATTCTGTAAAGCCTACATGTATGAAAAGATCTTATCTTAGCCTGGATGGATCCCAGTCATCTTCACTTGGCTGTTTTTCTCCACTCTGACAGACCTTCAGTAAATGAAGGTGTGCAGACTTTTTAGGGTTTCTGTAATCTGACTTCTACATTTTTTACATTGTTTACACAGTTCAATAATACTAACTATAGATATGTTTGTTCTTTTCTAGTTTTGTATCCAGAGATTTATCAACTTTGTTGTCAAACTAGGTAAGTGCCACCCGTCTTCTGCTTTGTCTGCTGCTGGAGACTGTAAAGAAAATGGAATACCATCACTTTCTCTGAGGGTTCAACAAGAATACCTTTTAATGGTCTGTTGCAAGCAGAGTTCTGTTTCCCTTATTAACCCTTGGGGCCAACCATATAAAACTGTGAAGTAAACCTAGTTGGAAAATCTTTGGCAGCCTTCTCCATTTTAGCACATACCTACCCCATTTTCCATTCTTTCTCTCCTAAACCGTTAGCACTCCCTCCCTTTACTTGCCTCTGCTCATTAAAATTCTACTACTGCATTGAGGTTGATTTCAGCCTAAGTGCTTGGAGGAAGGCAGTCTAAATACAGATTTTACTAAATTGTGAATGACTGACAGCTCTCCCAAGAGTATTTACAATTTAAACAGAGTTTATTATCACAAGTAAGCCTAAATGGATGGAGGTTTGGATAATATGACAAAGTAAAATTGGGGAGCAGTTGTGGGGAGAAATACAGTGAATTTGAGTAGAGAAACCTCTCCAGAGTGTCTTAAATCATCTATAACAAATGACAAATGCCACTATCCACTCTTCTGCAAGAGATTGGCCCTTGGGCCAATTGAATCTGCGTTAATGCAGGAAAATTTTTAAGTTTATTTTTGGCAGACCTCCCTGCTCTCTGTCAGAGTCCTGCATAATCCTGGCAACTCCTCCGTCTCCCCCAAGCACCTCTTGTGTTATGCCCCTCATTCTTGCAGGGTTCTCAACCCACTCTCTTACTCCTTCAAGGACATTTCTGTTTGTTTTTCCACTTTCATGATTTTTGCACATTTGTGTGCTGCCAGTGCTATGAACTACCTATTATTGTTCCCTTGTTCTAAGCAATGTTTTCACAAAATTGTGGGTTTGGTGTGATAATTATTATGTTCCTAAAGTACATTAAAATAGGTATTGAACTGTTAAAATTTTAGACAAACTAAAAGATTGATGTGTGTAGTAGTCCCCCCTTATCTCAGGGGGATATGTTCCAAGATGACCAGTGGATGCCTGAAATTGCAGATAGTATGAAACCCTATATATACTATGTTTTTTCCTGTACATACATACCTATGGTAAAGTTTAATTTATAAATTAGGCATAGTAAGAGATAAATAGTAACTAATAATAAAATAAAACAATTATAACAATATACTGCAATAAAAGTTATATGACTATGGTCAGTCTCTCTGTCTGTCTCTTAAAATACCTTATTATTTTTGGACTGCAGTTGACCACAGGTAACTGAAACCATGGAAAGTGAAACTGCAGACAAGGGAGGCCTACTGTATATTCAATCATGCTAATATTTTCCCTCCCAATGCTCAGTTTTTACTGTAACTAAGTTAACTTAGCAAAAGAAACTTATTTCTTATATCTTGAATCTGAAAGCAATAGCCAGCTAAGAAAACAAATTACAGACATTTTAGAAGATGGGGATTGGGGATTATGATGGATAATTATTAGTTATGCTTTTTACATATTAACAGTATACCTGATCTTCCTTCTGCCTCTCCAATCTGAAGGCTTTGTCTTTCTTTAGTTCTGAAAAAATTCTCTGTTATCTGTAAAGAATGTTTTGACTACATTTACTCAAATCTCTCATTCTGAAAGTCTATTAGTTGTATTTTGGATTTTCTCAATATGTATCTCAATTTTAAAAAACATTTAACATATCTTTCTATGCTGTATTCTGGATTATTTCCTTAGATATACCTTGAAAATCACTAATTCTTTCTTTAGCTATGTTTTTACTGTTTGATTTCCCTAAATATATATATATATTTTTTTTTTTCTTTTTCTTTTTTTCTTTTTTTTTTTTTTTTTTTTTGAGACGGAGTCTCGCTCTGTCGCCCAGGCTGGAGTGCAGTGGCACAATCTCGGCTCACTGCAAGCTCCGCCTCCCGGGTTAACGCCATTCTCCTGCCTCAGCCTCTCCGAGTAGCTGGGACTACAGGCGCCCGCTACCACGCCCGGCTAATTTTTTGTATTTTTAGTAGAGACGGGGTTTCACTGTGGTCTCGATCTCCTGACCTCGTGATCCGCCCGCCTCGGCCTCCCAAAGTGCTGGGATTACAAGCGTGAGCCACCGCGCCCGGCCGCTAAATATATATTTTTTTTCAGTATTTCTTGTTGTTTTATACTCTACCATTCTTTACTTCCTTAGCCTATGGCTTCTATTCCTTCTTTTATCTCTGAGAAGTCTCTTTCAGAATTTTCTGTCATCTACTCTCAGGATGTGAGTTTTGTTATTTTTGAATGTGCTAGTTCTCAAGCTGCTGCTTTTCCTCATGGGTTTTGTAATTTTTAGCTTTGAGCTTGTCTTCAGAGACTGTTGTTTTCTGGGTAACCCATTGAACATTAGGTTGTAAGGTGCCCTATCAAGTGAGTTTACATTTGCCTCTGCTAGGACACTGTAGTTCCATCAGTTCTAACCAGTCTTTGGGTTAATTTCTTAGTATAGTACCTATACTAAGTGTGTGACGTACATTGAGATCCAGCATTCACCTTTGGCTCAGGCTTGAGTTTCTTTCATGAGATCTGTTTCCATCCACACGCCTAGTAGAAGTCAAGCTTTCTTCTTTATCCCCAGACCAGTGGGCTGGGTTTTTTTCTATTGCTTTTCATAGAACGCTGACTACCAGTTTTACATAGGTAGTTTAATTCCAGCTTCTCACCATGCATAGATCTAAAGCTTCATTTTCCATTCCCATCCCAGCCGTATAACACCAGCATGAAAACAGCAGCGCTGAGTCATAAGCCACCTTAAGTACTGCATTTCTCAGGGACTTCCTAAACAAGCTTGAACTAAATTTCATCCTGACAATAAAGTCCTACCTCCTTTGATCAACAATAGTATATTCCTAAATCGGATTATCCTCAAGGGCTGTTTGGCATCAGCTTCTCCTCACCCTTCTGACCTCTTTATTCCTGACACCTTTGGCTTCACCTTCTTGGGTTTAAGGTTAACCTTGAGTCTTCGTTTTCTTTTACTGTGATCAACTTTTAAAATTTTCCAGCGTTTCTATGTGTTTGAAGCAGGAAGAGGGATTTTGAATGATTGCTCATCTGTCATATTGACTAGAAATGTTCCCATCTTTTGTTTTAATCTTTTCCTGTTGTAGTAGTTGCTGTTAGCATATGATCTCCTTCTTTGGGATTTTTGTGGAGAGATAGACGGTACCAGTCATGTTTCCTCATTTATTTTTCCCGTCTAGGTTTTGGAGTGTCACAGACCAAAGCCATCATGACTCTGGTCTCTGGGATTCCAATGGGCCCACCCCGGCTTCCACTGCAGAAAGCCTCCAGGGAGTTTACTGATAGTGCTGAAGCTAAACTGAAGAGCCTGGATTTCCTTTCTTTCACTGATTTAAAGGATGGAAACTTGGAAGCTGGTAGCTAGTGCCTCTCTATCAAATCAGGGTTTGCACCTTGAGATATAATCTACCTTAAATAGTGCATTTTTTTCTCAGGGAATTTTAGATGAACTTGAATAAACTCTCCTAGCAAATGAAATCTCACATCAATCAACAAGCATTGAGGTACCTATTGTGAGCCTTAAAAAGTCTTATTTTGTGAAGGGGCAAAAACTCTGGGAGTCACAACTCTCAGTCATTCATTTCACAAATTTTTTTGTGGAGAAATTTCTGTTTATATGGATGAAATGGAATCAAGAGGAAAATTGTAATTGATTAATTCCATCTGTCTTTAGGAGCTCTCATTATCTCGATGTCTGGTTCCTAATCCTATTTTAAAGTTGTCTAATTTTAAACCACTATAATATGTCTTCATTTTAATAAATATTCATTTGGAATCTAGGAAAACTGAGCTACTGCATTTAGGCAGGCACTTTAATACCAAACTATAACATGTCTCAACTATATACAACTTGAAATACACCAGCTCATTTGGCTGCTCAGTCTAACTCTAGAATGGATGCTTTTGAATTCATTTCGACGTCACCACTTTTCGCTCTTCGAAAACACTGGGTCAGGTGAGGACTTGTTTCAGTTCCTATAACTAAGTAAACGACGGCTTTCTCATAACAAAGGAAAAGGTCTTCCCCAAAGATGAATTTAAGTCTCCACTTTTTTGCTATACAGAAAACTCAAAGTTTCAAAGAACCAAAGGGCTCTTCCTCTAGGCACCACAAACTTCCCCTTCCTCCACTGAGAAGACCGTCTCTCCCACAGGACCCTGAATTATTGAAATCGAAGGCCGACTTCCTTTCTGCAGTGAGCCTGGGGGCTACTGTTATTATCCTGTCACACTTGCAACTAGTTACTTTTCTTTAGTGATAGAAGATTTGGGGAGGACCCAAAGGACTCACAACTTTTTCTCCATACCTCCTTTTACTCTTTTCTTTCTGTGTAATGTATCAACAACTGTTTAATCTCCCTTCTAACAAACCTTGATGTAAGCTTTCTGATATCAAAGTATATTGACAGATTTTAAACTTGACTATCCAGTCTGTTAATTACCTAAGATTTTGTTTTCATTTCATCTCTAATTGTTTTGATCATTGGCAGAGAAAGAGTATTTGAAATTCATATCAGTTTTGCTCCTTATTTTAATCTCTTTGAATTAAAAATAAAACTTCTTCAAAATGCAAATTTGAAATTATAGGTAGACTTCAATTATCTTTGCTAATCCTCTCTTTAATTAGTCAGCTAGTTAAAAGTTGTTATATTCATATATCCTCAACCCTCTTTTTGCCTTTGTAGCTGTTAATTTCCTGAAAGAAGAAAATGAGTTTTTTGTTAGTTTTTGGTTCTGAGGATGTGCTATCCTTACTTAATGATACGTAAGCCAAATTTAAATTTTAAAAGTAAATCTTGGGTATCCAATAAACAAAGAACTATTTTTCTATTTTTGCTTTTGTGAAGTCAATGCTTAGAGGATTTTTAAGATGGTTAATGAGCTTTTGTGAACATAAAGAGAAATATGATTTTAAAATGACCAGGTCTGAGTTTAGCTCTGTTAACATCCAGTAGCTTAGAAATGAATATCATGGCCGGGTGCGGTGGTTCATGCCTGTAATCCCAGCACTTTGGGAGGCCGAGGCGGGCAGATCATGAGGTCACGAGATTGAGACCAGCCTGACCAACATGGTGAAACCCATCTCTACTAAAAATACAAAAATTAGCTTGGTGTAGTGGCGCACGCCTGTAGTCCCAGCTACTCAGGAGGCTGAGGCAGGAGAATCGCTTGAGCCCGGGAAGCGGAGGTTGCAGTGAGCTGAGATTGCGCCACTGCACTCCAGCCTGGTGACGGAGTGAGACTCTGTGTCAAAAAAAAAAAAAAAGAAGAGAGAAGAAATGAATATCATATAGCACTAGGCTATTAATAGTGCACTTAACAAGTAAAATTTTGGAATACTATGAACTTATCGTTTTGTTTATAATCTATTCCTAAATTGTTTTTAACATTAAAACTACAGTAATGGCATGTGAAATATTTCATTCAACACAGTACTAAAAGCTGATTTCCAACGTCTTTGTTTCAAGATAGAAATCTGAGATCAGTCCACTGGGGATGGTTGGAGGGACAGGAGTGATTTTAGGAATTGTTTTTACTTAAGATCTCTCTTGCCAGGTGCGGTGGCTCAAGCCTGTAATCCCAGCACTTTATGAGGCTAAGGTGGGCGGAACACGAGGTCAGGAGATCGAGACCATCCTGGCTAACACAGTGAAACCTCGACTTTACTAAAAATACAAAATATTAGCCGGGCGTGGTGGCGGGCACCGGTAGTCCCAGCTACTCGGGAGGCTGAGGCAGGAGAATGGCATGAACCCGGGAAGTGGAGCTTGCAGTGAGCCGAGATCACGCCACTGCATTCCAGCCTGGGCAACAGAGCAAGACTCCGTCTCAAAAAAAAAAAGAAGATCTCTCTTGGGTTTATTGAAAGATGTAGGAAAATGCCATGGGGGTGAGGTGGAAGTAGGGTTGGGGGGCAGTGGGAGTAATGTATATTCTTTCCTAGAAAGGGTATTTGCCACAACTTGAGAGAAATTTCTTCTTTCTGATCACCTGAAGGGCACGGAAAATCCAAACTCTTAGGAGGCTGATGTCTAAGGCTGGGTCGAGGGGCTTTGCAGAGTGACTGCAACCCAAGTTTAGGTACCCACCTGGGCTCACCAAGGCTTTTAATACAGAGGAAATGGAGTGGGATCTACAAACCCATCAAATCAAGTAGGGGAAACAACATATCCAAGCCATTTAACCATTTCCTTATCACATGCTGACTCAACCCTCAATTTCCTCCAGTGGAAGTAAGAGGGAAACTTGGAACCAAAATTATGCAAATAGCAGAGCTAAGCCCCAGGTAGAGGCAGAGCACTACCTCACACTTGGTTTCTGGGGCTGAGAAATGGCTATCTGGGTGGACAAAAAAACCCAAATCATAGTTTCTCTGTGAACCCCCTTGGTGACTCTTAGGAAATTGTTTGATACATAATACATTTTAGCATGTTAAGTTACACAACTAGAAGGAAAACCCTAAAGCATTTTCTTAAGTCTTAATCACACAATTAATAAATATAATGGAATGGATTCAACAAAATACATAGAGAACTATATCCAGCAGGATGTGTTACCTTTATCTGTAGACCAGTTACAGAGAGTGTTCAAGTTCTATTCCAGAGGGACCACCTAAGGAGATTATACATCAATCACACATTCACTTCTGATATATTTTCTCTGATATATTCTGCTAGAATGCTGTTAATGAATATCAGCATCCCACGTTTGAGCCAGATGTTGGGTTAGGCCCTATAGGCACAGAAATTGTCACAAATGCCAGCCTTTGGTGTGAGAGACAAGCCTTCTCATCTATCAGCAAGCACACATAACAAGGTTATCTTTGATGTCATGGGGAAGTGGGTTCCCACAAGCGGGCACGTGCATCAGCATCTCAGTGTGGTCTACAGTCCAAGATCAGTTTGCACCATTTTAAGGTTATCCTACCTCAGGTAGAAGGAGGTGGGATAATGACCACTTACTACATTCTTGAGAATCCTCAGACTAGGGTGAAACAAAGTGATCCACCCTCAGAGCTTGAATGAGTGGACACATTTAAAGCATGTTAGAGTGGCAAATAATATTCACAGGTTGTATTAGTTCATTCACATGCTGCTAATAAAGATGTATCTGAGACTGGGTAATTTATAAAGGAAAGAGGTTTACCATTCAGCATGGCTGGGGAGGCCTCAGGAAACTTTACAATCATGGGAGAAGGGGAAGCAAACACATCCTTCTTCACATGGCAGCAGCAAGGAGAAGTGCTGAGCAAAAGGCACCCTTGTAAAACCAGCGGATCTCGTGAGAACTCACTCTCACGAAAACAGCAGCATGGGAGTAACCACCCTCATGATTCAGTTAACTCCCATCAGATCCCTCCCACGGCACATGGGGATTATGGAAACTACAATTCAAGATGAGATTTGGGTAGGGACACAACCAAACCATATCACAGGCCTAGCTGGTCTTCAGGTTGCAGTTACTATCTGAACTCCCCTGAATATTGACCAATTAGTACTGTCCTTTTCCTAAGGTAATAACCTCAATCAGGTTTGACTTCCCAATTTGAGCAGAACTCCAGAATCATTCAGTTAAAATGCTAAGTATATTCTGCCTTTTGCTCTTTCATTTGTCTATATAGAACTGCACCTATCTGTATGTCTTTCAAGATCCTTCAGTATGGCCAGAGGAAAGTGGTGGGGGATGGAGGTGCAGAAGAGGGACCAATTTCCACAAGGTAGTGAGAGGGGGCTTCTCTGGGTCCATTAGACTTAATCTGAAATTAGAATGTTGGAAAGAAATCAGTCAGGTGAAGAGTAGCAGAGGGTGCATTCCAGGTGGTAGGACCCACATATTTGACAGTTCTGAGCCATGGGAGAGTCTGGAGTGTGAAAAACTGAACAAAAGCCAATGAATCAGAGCTCAGACACCAGGGAGGAGTAGGAAGTGATTAATTTAAAGGGACTGCAAAGGAGCCAGCTCCTGTAAGGTGTTGTAAGTCATAGGAACATTAAACTCACAGTGTTTTTCTGTGCTGTAACTTTAAGTGCTATAAATTTAGAGTGTAAAATAACTATAGGTCCCTCTAAAGACTGAAAAATTGGTACAGAAGGAAGAAAGTTTACAACAAGCCTTCATTACATTACAGTTTGTAAATAAACTGTCTATTATTTCAACTTGTTGATATAACCTTGTCTCTGGAAAAATTGATTTTTTTGGTCTGAAATTGTTTAGTTTTCTTGGGTTTACACAGAATGCATCATGATTTTCCAGTTAAAATATTATTTTCATTTAGTGGCTTTTCACTTAGCAGTAGAGTTTTCAGGAGTGAATTAAACATAATAACGAGGAAAAGGTATATTTCTATTCAGTAGCAGATAATTCTAGTATCTAAAACATTTATATATAATTCTGTCAGTTTTCTTTTTCTGCTGGCACTCAACTCATTGGACTTTGTTTTTTAAGAACAGAGACAGGGTCTCACTATGTTGGCCAGGCTGGTTTTGAACTCCTGGCTTCAAGTGATCCCGCACTTCAACCTCCCAAAGTGTTGGGATCACCCACATGAGCCACTTATACCCTGCCACTCATCAGAGGTACTTAAGATCCTTACCTGTTCTATGATTTTTTGAACTTGAGCTTTTATAGGAATTATTTGAGGTCTGGATAGAAGAATATTCCACCAAAGAGAATATAATTTTAATCCTTCTAAGTGATTTATCTCTGCTGACTAATAACCACTTTAAATAATTGGCTTGAGGTTTTTTTGGATATCATAGGAAGTGAGTCTTTTTTTATTCTACCTAGCATCTAGTTTTTGATAGACAAGTTTCCTTATTATACCCCTCTTCTGGTTGGTTTGGTTTTTCATTGTTGCTATTGTTGTTCACTTTTCACTGAAGATATAAGGCATTCTGGCTTATGTGTAGGTCTCCTGTCAGCCTCTGCATGTTGGGCAGTCTCTTTTGTCTCCTTTCTCCTAAGGCCCAATGCAGCTTTTATTAAAAGGAAGCTCAAGTTCATTAAAAATCGGCAGACCCTTTCAGGGTAGGTGCTTACGTCAGGGTTCTCTTGCCTCTCTGGATTCATTCATTCACTTCATTTATGTTTACCTCTAAAGCATTTTCTTTCTTGGCAGCACAGCAATACATTTTTTTTTTTGTATTCAACATTTTCTGTTATTTTTCAATGGTAAGTTTATTGAGGGCATCTCCATTTTTTTCAAGCTTTTGGAATCTTTTGCTTTCAATTACTCTTAAATACAGCAAATTTATATTTTGCTACAGGTTCCACTCTGAGTCATTTTTTCTTAATAGATTATTACATCCCATTTACCTTTATTGAAAATCTAAAGTAGTTTGTAGAGGGAAACATTAATTTGTTCAGGTAAATAAATACAGTAATTCTATACTAGTATCCAGTAAGAAATTACAAATTCTAGATATGTGAAACTAATTAACACTGGAAAAAAGTAAAACCCCATAACCTTATAGAAATGTGTTGTTCTTGTGGTGGCTCATGCCTGTAATCCCAGCACTTTCAGAAGCTGAGGTGGGAGGATCAGTTGAGGCCAGGTGTTTGAGACTAGCCTGGGCAACATAACAAGACCCTGTCTCTACAAAAAGAAAAGAAAGACATGTATTAGTCTCAGTTAAAGCTTGTATAAAGCAGGCAACAAAAATGCTCAAATATACAAATGCATGGGTAAATAAAGCCCTGAACCTTAATATGGGAACCATAAAAGCAAATGTGAATATGGCATTTCAAGACTACATAACTAAGAAGCAAGCCAAACTATAAAATAAATTAATTCCTGTAGAATAAATACAGAGAAAGCAAATGTAACTGTAAAAATGGAGCAAAACACGTTGCGAAATGCTGTGAATGTGAATAGATTTCTATATAGCCATAGAACTTGTAGATTAACAAATGGTTCAAGAAGAACTGGTACAATGGAGACAGAAAAATGACTTCCAATGTTACAACTGCTTATAGAAAAGACAAATATTCACTTATACATATGTACAACAAGCAATAAAAAAGGAAGAAGTCTAATAGAAATTGGCTTTTGAATGACCGTAATTATTAACAAGAAAATAATTTTAAAAGTATCAGATAGGTTCTATTCTTCATTCTCAAAATCTAGACTACCATTTCTGCTGGAATCCAGATTATATACTTCATCTGTGTCACTCATTGCATTAAAAGAGTCATCAGTCCTTTAAACCAGTGGTCCCCAACTTGTTTGGCACCAGGGACAGGTTTCGTGGAAGACAATTTTTCCACGGACCAGGGGCCTGGGAGAGATGGTGTCAGGATGAAACCGTTCCACCTAAGATCATCAGGCATTTTCTCATAAGGAGCACGCAACCTAGATCCCTTGCATCTGCAGTTCACAATAAGGTTCACACTCTTGTAAGAATCTAATGCTTCTGCTGCTGTGACAGGAAGCGGAGCTCAGGCAGTAATGCTTGCCCGCCCTTTGCTCACTTCCTGCTGTGCGGCCCCGTTCCTGACAGGCCATGGACCAGTAGTGGTCTGCAACCCAGGAGTTGGAGACCCCTTCGTTAAGAGATCAACCAACTCTTCAATATGTGAAGGTTTATGTGGGTAATTATATCAGAGGAGAGAAGGCTCTGGTCTTGTCCTCTTATAAGGGCACTAATCCCATCATGGGGGCTCTACTTTCATGACCTCATCTAAACCCAGTTATATCCTAAAAGCCCCATCTCCAAATACCATCACATTGAGGATTAGGACTTCAGCATACAAATTTGGGGGAGATACAAATATTCAGTCCATATCAGCATATGGATGGTGGTTGGAATATAGGAAGAATAAGACTCTCCAGGTAAAGGGTATATAGAGTGCTAAGAACAGAACCTGGGTGTGACTTGCAATTGGAGTGCACACAGAGGAAGAGAAGTTGAGTAGGAGTCTAGATGGAGTGATCAGAAATATGAGAGCAGAACTATGCTCAGAGGAACTCCAAAGGTCTTAAATTTGAGCAACAGTGGTACTCAGAGAACATTTGCCTTTGGGAGTCTCATCCTGGAGGAGAAGATATCTTTGTATCTCTTATTTCCCACCAAACTAAGTGAACTTTCATCAGTTATTTCTAGTCAAAAAGGTAAATGTGA
This sequence comes from Symphalangus syndactylus, assembly GCF_028878055.3. Taxonomy (NCBI): domain Eukaryota; kingdom Metazoa; phylum Chordata; class Mammalia; order Primates; family Hylobatidae; genus Symphalangus; species Symphalangus syndactylus. The sequence goes on along the minus strand of NC_072434.2, from coordinate 39,890,247 downwards.
AATGTTAAGTAGTCCAGTTGAAGCAGACCTTTCATTATTTGATCATTGAGTGACCTATAGCCTCAGTTCCAAATTCTTAAGATAGGGACAGTTACCTGTTTTATAATAAAGCTTAAAAAAAAATTCCCTATCCTGCTCTGTCCCAGTTGACTAACCTCTGAAATCTCCTAGTTGGTCAGCTACTGGGAACAGGTAATGGTTGTGTTGAAATCGGCCCACTTTCCATACTTTTGGGACATGTTTTAAGGCTTCATCTGCAAATGTTAAGATCTTAGATAGTGCTAGTTGCCAAGGGCCACCTACAAAGGTAATGCCAGTCCTCGGACCCAAATCCCAGGGGACTCTAGGTCTCAGGTGCAGAGCCTGAATTAAGAACCAACTCAGTAACAAAATTCTCCTTAATCCTTGGAAGCTAAAGATCCAGCTTTGAAAAATGTATTTCCATATAATATATTGATACTTTTGTTGTGCTCATTATATACTATAAAACACTTGCAATTCATTTATGCTAGTTGAGTCTCTTTATTTATTTATTTACTTATTTTGAGATGGAGTCTCACTCTGTCACCCAGGCTGGAGTGCAGTGGGACGATCTGAGCTCGCTGCAACCTCTGCCCCCGCTCCAGGTTCAAGCAATTCTCCTGCCTCAGCCTCCCAAGTAGCTGGGATTACAGGCACCCGCCACCTTGCCCGGCTAATTTTTGTATTTTTAGTACAGACGGGGTTTTGCCATGTTGGCCAGGCTGGTCTCGAATTCCTGACCTCAGGTGATCCACCTGCCTTGGCCTCCCAAAGTGATGGGATTACAGGCGTGAACCACCACGCCTGGCCTTGTTGAGGATTCTTGCATCTGTGTTCATCAGGGATACTGGCCTGTAGATTTTTTTTCTTGTGTCCATATCTCGTTTTGGTATCAGGGTAATGCTGCACTCACAGGATGAGTTTGAGAACAAATGGTATGAATTCTTCTTTAACTGTTTGGTAGAATTCAGCAGTGAAGCCATCAGGGCCTGGGCTTTTCTTTGATGGGAGACTATTACTGATTCAACCTCATTACGCATAGTTGGTCTTTTCAGGTTTTCTGTTTCTTCTTGGTCCAATTTTGGTAAGCTGTATCTGTTCAGGAATTTATCCATTTCCATTTAGTTTCCAATTTGTTGGCATATAGTTGTTCATAATAGTCTCTAATGATCCTTTGTATTTCTGTGGTATCGGTTTAATGTCTTCTAGGCCCCTGCTGCTTTCAACACCCTGAAGGGTACAAAAAAAAAAATTAAGGTCTTTCCTTCAATGATTTTATTCTTAATTAAAGAGAACAATCACATGAAGAAAATGAGTAAATGCCAAACTATGTTGTTCTGATTTTAAGAATGACAGTTTTAAAGGGAGTGATCACTATCAGCTAGAAGGATTAAGAAAAACATAAGGAAAGAGGTGAAAAATAAAGATCCATAGATATAATGAGCCCAGATAATTGATTAGTCTGGATTCCCTGGAACAATCCCAGCTGGAAATGTTTTGTATCATTACCTTCATGGGAAGCACTGGAGTTCAAAATTTAACAGTGACTAGTTTAAGGATACAATTATTCCAAAGACTTGGAACACAAAATTACTCCAAAGACTTGGAACACAAAAGGTTATCCAATTTAAACAAAAGCAACCTTGCGGATTTTATTCCTACCTTAAAGTAGTTTGCTGAGCACTTAATGTTCCAGGCACAGCAAGGAGCGACCTGCGTTAGCCCGGCAGAATGCCCGCCTTCACTGAACTTATTTCTTTCATGATTTTTTGTTTGTTTTTGAGACGGAGTCTCGCTCTCTTGCCCAGACAATGGCGTGATCTCGGCCCACTGCAACCTCCGCCGCCGCCCCCGACCCCGAGGTTAAAGCGATTCTCCTGCCTCAGCCTCCCGAGTAGCTGGGATTGCAGGAGCCCGCCCAGCCACCCAAGTAGCTGGGATTGCAGGCGCCCGCCCCCAAGCCCTGCTAATTTTTGTATTTTTTTAGTAGAGACGGGGTTTCACCACGTTGGCCAGGCTGGTTTCAAACTCCTGACCTCAAGTGATTCGCCCGCCTTGGCCTCCCAAAGTGCTGGGATTACAGGCACCGCGCCCGGCCAGTTTCTTTCTTTCAAGGGACAGTGGCGTTCAGACTCTCTGAATCAATCCGGTAACTACGCCCACTGAACACCTACTACGTGCCAGGTATTGAACCAAGCCCCCCTTCATATGCCATCTCATGTAATTATCTCAACAACCCTACCAAGTTAGCAAGGTTTCCAGTTCTGCCTTCGAAGGGAACCTCCTCTCACCGGAGATCCCTATGACAGACCCTGCGAAATATTTTGCTGCATCAGAATGCTACAGGCCGTCAACTCCCTAACATGCGCAAAAGCGGGTAGCGGATTATCCAGGGTAGTGGATTATCCAGGGTAGTGGATTATCCAGAGTACCAGGTCTGGCGCGCTGCCCGCCCGGCTCTGCGCATCTCCCTAGCAACGGAGCCCTTCCGCGCCGCGAGGTGGCTGAGCCCCGCCCCCTCCATTGGCGCGCACCCGTCATCCCCCGCCCCGGCGCGCGTTCTGCGCATGCGTACGCTCGCTGGCCCCGCCCCCTCGCGCCGCGGTCGGAGCCATTTCGCCGATTCCTCCATGCGAGTTGCTGTGCGTTTCTCTGTTGTCTCGGTAGAAGGCCAAAGTCACACACGGTCCTAACAGCTGGGCACCAGGAAGCGAAGGCTGGTAAGGGAGAGATGTTCCGGCTACCGTGCGGGGCGGCGGGGTCGCGGGCGGGCGGCGTGGACCATGGCTCCGCAGCCGGCTTTGTTGCGAAGCGCGGGCGGCGGCGGCGGCGGCTGGGGGTGGGGGAAGGGACAAGCCGCCCGCGGGTCCCCGGATTGCGGGTTGTGTGCGCGCCTCGCCGCGATGCGCTTGCGCCGTCCGGGCAGCCTGTGGCCCCCTCCCCTCCCCTCCCCTCCGCCCAGCGTTTTCCGCTGCTGCCTCTAGCCGCCAAAGCCCGCTTCCTCCTCTGGCCTGCGTACGCCGGGGCACCGCGGCGGCTGAGGGAAGGGGGTGCATCGCCTGTGGTGGTTGCCGCCGGGGCGCCGCTAGTCTAGGGCCCTTCAGTCATTCATTCAAGCCACGAATAACTGGCGCCGTCGTACAGGCCTTGTGTGTAGGGCAAAAAGAAATTAAAGAATGTAAAGGGAGAGCGCCTTTGGCTAGTATAGCGAGGTAAGGCGTCTCGAAGGAGGGAGGCTTTGAGCTGATAACCTCGGCCAACGCGAAGGAAAAGCAGAGCCTGCAGAAGCGGAAGGGATTAGTTATCGCTTAAGGGCAGAAACTGGGCGGGAGCTGAAAGCAGGCCATGTGACTGGAGTGTGGCGAGAAGGCTTTCAAAGGAGAATGTGTTTTAGGGTGGCAAGAGTGGAAACAGAAACCGTGTAGGACAATATTTCAGTAGCCCGGGTGTGCGGTAGTGGTGGTAGGAGAGATGGGGAGAAACGAATGGATAGGGGACGTATTTTGAAGCAGAAACGCGTAGTGGTGGAAGGTAGTAGATCTGGAGGCAGGCTACGTTTTCTGGAATTCTTGTGCTTTTTTTTTTTTTTTTTGACGGAGTCTCGCTCTGTCGCCAGACTGGAGTGCAGTGGCGCGATGGCGGCTCACAGCAACCTCCGTCTCCCGGGTTCAAGTGATTCTCCTGCCTCAGCCTCCCGAGTAGCTGGGACTGCAGGCGCGCGCCACCACGCCTAGCTAATTTTTGTATTTTTAGTAGAGACGGGGTTTCATCATGTTGGCCAGGATGGTCTCGGTCTCTTGACCTCGTGATCCGCCCGCCTTGGCCTCCCAAAGTGCTGGGATTACAGGCTTGAGCCACCGCGCCCGCCCGAATTCTTACTCTTATAATTAGGAGCTCTGTCTTCCTGAGGCAAGATATTCTTTGTCTCAGTTTTCCCTTCTCTAAAGGGATAGTGATCTTACCTATACAAGATTACTAAGGATTAAGTAAAAGAGTCCATCATCCATTTAGATGATCTATTATGGATATTGTTTGACACACATTAAGGGTTCTACAAGGGATACCTATGGAAAATCTTCAGGGAGTGGACGACTCTCAACTTGTGCCAGGAGTAACTTGGTGGATGTTGTACCGTTTATGGAAACCGAAATGCAAGGGGTAGGGTGTTGGAACAGATTTGAGGGGAAATTTAAAATTCTGTTTTGACTGAGATGCCAAGTTAGCATGCAAATAGGTGAGTTAGTGCCACAGTTGGACGAACTTGATTTTGGACTTTAAAGAGAAACGACGGGCGGGCGCGGTGGCTCACGCCTGTAATCCAGTACTTTGGGAGGCTGAGGCGGGCCGATCAAGAGGTCAGGAGATCCAGACCATCCTGGCCAACACGGTGAAACCCCGTGTCTACTAAAAATACAAAAAATTAGCTGGGCGTGGTGGCGGGCGCCTGTTGTCCCAGCTACTTGGGAGGCTGAGGCAGGAGAATCACTTGAACCTGGGAGGTGGAGGTTGCAGTGAGCCGAGATCTCGCCCCTGCACTCCAGCCTGAGCAACAGAACGAGACTCCATCTCAAAAAAAGAGAAAAGACTAAACTTTCAATATATATATTTGGTCATCGATAGCATGTAGTTGGTATTGAGCATTATGGGGTTGTATGAGACTAGGGAGACAGGAGTTTGATAGTATAGTCCTTTGTATTTCATATTATTCATTCACCATGAGGGCTTGTTGTTTAATTATTCACGAGGTGGAATTTCCAGATAAATGTTTTCAGCTTTCCATGGCTTTTTTGTTAATAGGACATTCCCTTCGCCAAATGGATGACCAGAGTTAGACTGTGGCCACTCAGACGTAACAAATTTATGCTAGGGGTGTAGTTTGATGACGTTAGACTTAGGTGCTAACAAAATGCATCAAACGTGAAACGTGAAGCAGACGGTTTAATGCTGGTAATGGGATTTCTTCTCACAGCAAACTAAATTCATAGCATATTTTATTTTCTCTGGTTATAAATGTGATCTCACATACCTTACAGTTTAGAGTCAACATTTTGACTGATAGGCTCCATATCTTGTGGTATTTTATAGACTTGTTGCACTTCAAGAAAACTTCAATATCCTCAAATTTTAATAAATAATAAGGCCTAAAGGAGAGATTTGGTATAGAACATTTAAGTTAATAGGTTACTGTCTTCAGTACTGAATGCTTAATGTATTTGAACTTTATTATATTATTAATACATGGCCTACAACTTTGGGGACAATGTGCTAGTGATCATAATCAGAATGAGAATAAAACATTGAATTTATATGCAAATGATAACTTGTTTCTTAATATATAGTAGTTTGGATTTTAATTTAGGCCTCCACTGTGGGTGACTTGGAAGTTACTTTCTAAATCTTAGTTTCTTACTTCCTGAAAAGACAATGATAGTACCCACCATATCTGTGTGCCATTGTTGTGAGGATGAACTGAGTTAAATATATAAGGTGCCCGTTGTAGAATATAGGGCCTTATATAAAATACTTTGTAAGAAAAGATAAAAATCACTCTTAGTCCGCAAAGATAACCATTTTAAGGGGTATTTCTTTCCAGTCTTGATCATGTATATGTCCTTTTCATGAAGTTCAAATCATACCGTTTTGTATCCGTTTTCTTACAACATATAAACGTTCCAAATATGTCAATAAAATTTATGGGGAGTCTTAATAGCAACATGATAGAATATCCTGTTTAACCCAGATTCAGTAATCTAGATAATTGGTTCCTCGCAGTTTTTGCTATTATAAATGCTATTTTTAACTGACTTTTGTTTTCTTAGATCTGAAGAAGACACTTGAATCATGGGTGACGTTAAAAATTTTCTGTATGCCTGGTGTGGCAAGAGGAAGATGACCCCATCCTATGAAATTAGAGCAGTGGGGAACAAAAACAGGCAGAAATTCATGTGTGAGGTACTAAAGAATACAGTTTGCATTTATGTGATTTACGGGGTTCCTTTTGGGGTTAAAAGAAAAATGTTTTCTGTTTGGAGATGTTAACGTGTTGCACATTAGGAAACGACAGTTCTTTATTGTGACTTGACTGCTATTCTAAATCATTTTCAAGTCAGCATTACTCTTAAAACAATCTGACAGGTAAATTATTCTAATTAGAGCCTATATCTTCCTCAGCTTCCTCAGTACCAGTAGTGGGGATGGGAAAAGTTGGATCAACTGTTTGCAGTTTTACAAGCACCTTTAGAAAGCAGAGCAATTCTTGATTGCTTCAAATCAAAGTGCTTAAATACAAATGGAGAGCTTGTTCGTGGATATTACAGAATCAGATTTTAATATGAACCTTCTGTTATATGAGAAAAAAAAATCTGAACCACTTAAACATTATTTTTGGATACAACACAATTCAAGCTTTTTCTTTCAGTAGCTCATGAATTCTCTTAGGTGTATTATTTTCAGTGTATTTATAGAGTATATTTCCTAAAGTTAGCTGTTTGTTGTCTCTTAATGGACTACTGAATTACGAATTTTTAAAATCTCAGAATTACCCAGGTCAGTCTCTTAGTATTTTTTTTTTTTTTTTTTTTTTTAAGGTTCAGGTGGAAGGGTATAATTACACTGGCATGGGAAATTCCACCAATAAAAAAGATGCACAAAGCAATGCTGCCAGAGACTTTGTTAACTATTTGGTTCGAATAAATGAAATAAAGAGTGAAGAAGTTCCAGCTTTTGGGGTAAGTACCTATGGCGAAGCACTTGAGATGTATGTTGTAAAGTTGTACAAACTCAATATTTGTTAAGACTCAAAATAGTAATTTTTCACTGTTTTCAGATATATCGTGTTTCATAATGAAATTTGACATCTTGTTTTCTCTCAGCACTGGACAGAATTTCTGAAGATGTGGATTGCATCATTATATACCTGTCCTAGGGGCTTGAGAAATTCCATTAATCTTTGTGTCTTATGGTTTTATTTATTTCATGTAGTTATACACCAGAAATTTTAGAGTTTGTTATGTTCCATTCATTACCAATGATAATACTTTAAATAGAATAGAAAAATCAGTGATATTTTAAACACGTTTGCTCCCATTGACCCCCCCGCCCCAAGTAAGCAATGAGGTCTTGCTCTGTTACCCAGGCTAGAATGTAGTGACACAACCATAGCTCACTGCAGCCTCAAACTCTTGGGCTCAAGCAGTCCTTCATCCTTACCCCCCCTTCGTAGCTGGACTACAGGTGCGTGCTACCACTTCTGGCAAGTTGTTTGTTTTTTGAGGCAGAGTCTTGCTCTGTCGCCCAGGCTGGAGTGATCTCGGCTCACTGCAGCCTCCGCCTCCTGGGTTCAAGCGATTCTCCTGCCTCAGCCTCCAAGTAGCTGGGTTTACAGGCACGCTCCATGATACCCAGCTATTTTTTGTGTTTCTAGTAGACATGGGGTTTCACCATGTTGGCCAGGCCGGTCTTGAACTCCTGACCTCAAGTGATCCATCCACCCACTTCCGTCTTCCAAAGTGCTGGGATCACAGGCGTGGGCCACTGCACCTGGCTGACATGTCCTTATATAACAAAATAGTATTTTATGCAATGGAGTATTTTTTGTGTTTTTTATATCATGATTATTTTAATTATATTATGTAAGTATGCAACAACTATCTCTGTCTGGTAGGTTGTTTTTTGGGATTTTTGTTTTGTTTTTCTGCCTTTTGTTTTTGAGGCTCCATCAAACTCTTGGCCTCAAGCCATCCTCCCACTTCAGCTCTTCTCAAGTAGCTGGGACTGTGGGTGTGTGCCTCTACACTGGGCTCTAGTAGTTTTTAAGAAATAGGCTTTTTTTTTTTTTTTTTTTTTTTTTTTTTAAGGCGGAGTCTTGCCCTGTTATCTAGGGTGGAGTGCAGTGCCACAATCTGGGCTCACTGCAACCTCCGGCTCCTGGGTTCAAGCAATTCTTCTGCCTCAGTCTCCTGAGTAGCTGGGATTACAGGCACCTGCCATCATGCCCAGCTAAATTTTGTATTTTTAGTAGAGACGGAATTTTACCATTTTTGGCAGGCTGGTCTCGAACTCCTGACCTCGGCCTCCCAAAGTGCTGGGATTACAGGGGGGAGCCACGGCGCCCGGCCCAGGCCCAGCTAATTTTTGTGTTTTTAGTACAGACAGATTTTCACTGTGTTGGCCAGGCTTCTGTTGAACTCCTGACCTCAAGTGATCCGCCCCCTTCAGCCTCCCGAAGTGCTGGGATTACAGGCATGAGCCACTGTGCCCAGCCTGTCTATGCCAGTTTTAACAGGGTCCTGTTACTGAATTTTTGTATTCTGAATTGTTTATGACAGTATTCTGACTCGTTATGAAAGAAATCTTATTTCCTTCCATTCCTTTGACTTAAGAACTCGATAGACTTACTTTCCAGTAGATTAACTGCTGGGTGATTATCGTGTCTTACAGTCTTTAATTTCATTGGTTTGCCTATCCGTAAAATGAAGGGATTGGGCAAGATCATCTTGAAAATGCCTTCTGATTGAGAAAGCAGTTTTGCAGATATCTTTTACGTGTTTGAAGTCTCCCTCTATTCTTTATCTTTTAGGCTCTACGGTCTTGTAGATCTGCTAGTGACAAATTCTCTTATTCTCTTTCTGAAAATACTTTTATTTTACCTTCTTTAAGAATATTTTCACTGGATATAGAATTCTGGGGTGCCGGATTTTTTTTTCCCCCTTTTGGTATGTAAGTGGAAAAAAAAAACAGTTTTTCTCTTCTCTCATACCACAACAATCAACACAGAAGATTCTGTGACTAAATGTGGGGTGGAGGTTGGGGGGCTTTTTCCACACACCCCAAGCAAACAATCAGTTCTGCAGCAGACACTAGCAGGGTATCCTCCAGTTCATCTCTGACACTACCTGGAGATAGCGTCAGATCCCACAGAGTGAGGACTCAGTCCCACAAGACTCCCCAGCCCCTTCAGCCACCACCTGGAAGACTGGGCCTCTAGAACTTCTGACTGACTAGCTTCAAGTTAGGGTTTTCATGACTGCCTCTTTGGGGTCAGTTAATTTGCTAGTGTGGCTCACAGAACTCAGGAAAACATACATTTACCAGTTTATGATAAAGAATACTACAAAATACAGTTGGAGAAATACACAGGGCAATATATGGCGGAGGTGGCAGGGAACTCCCATGCCCTGCCTTGAACACCATTCTTCAGGAACCTCCACGTGTTCAGCCATTTGGAAGCCCTCCAAACCCTGCCCTTTGGTTTTTATGGAAACTTCATTATTCAGTATTGATTAAATCGTTGGCCATTGGTGACTTGACCTTCAGCCCTTCTCACCTCCCCAGAGGTTGGGAGGTGGGACTGAAAGTTTCAGCCCTCTAATCTTTGCTTGGTGGTTCCGGTGACCATCCCCCACACTGAAGCTACCTAGGGCCTGCTAGCCAGCAGTCAACTCGTTAGCATACAAAAAGTCTCCACTTAGGAGATTATAAGGATTTAGGAGTTCTATGCCGGGGAAATGGGATTGAAGAACAGATAATACTTTTTTTTTTTTTTTTTTTTTTTTTTTGAGATGGAGTTTCACTCTTGTTGCCCAGGCTGGAGTGCAATGGCATGATCTCGGCTCACCGCCACCTTTGCCTCTGGGTTCAAGCGATTCTCCTGCCTCAGGCAGGAGTATCTGGGATTACAGGCATGTGCCACCATGCCCAGCTAATTTTGTATTTTTAGTAGAGACGGGGTTTCTCCATGTTGGTCAGGCTGGTCTCCAATTGCCAACCTCAGGTTATCTGCCCGCCTCGGCCTCCCAAAGTGCTGGGATTACAGGCGTGAGCCACTGTGCCCAGCCAGAGACCAGATACGCTTTAAAGATAATACGACATTTTCTACTTCCTGTTTTCTGTAAGAAGTCAGCTATAATCAAATCACTCTCTCGCATATGTAATGTGGTAGTCTCTGTTTTTAAGATCTTTTCCTGTTATTTTTGGTTTTTAGTAGTTTGACTGTGTGACCAGGCATGGGTTTTTTTGTATGTATGTTTTCTTTTTTTTGAGACGGAGTCTCGCTCTGTCACCCAGGCTGGAGTGCAGTGGCGCAATCTCGGCTCACTGCAAGCTCCGCCTCCCTGGTTCATGCCATTCTCCTGCCTCAGCCTCTCAGAGTAGGACTACAGGTGCCCGCCACCACGCCCGGCTAATTTTTTTGTATTTTTAATAGAGACAGGGTTTCACCATGGTCTCGATCTCCTGACCTCGTGATCCGCCTGCCTTGGCCTCCCAAAGTGCTGGGATTACAAGCGTGAGCCACGGCGCCCGGCCTGTATGTGTGTTTTCTAACTTGTTCAAGGTTTGCTGAGATTCTTGAATCCATAGATTTATGTATTTCACCAGCTTTGAGAGACTTGGCTATTATTTAAGGTATTTTTTATTTTTTCTTCTTTCCTCTTGGTGTTTATATTTAAGACTTGATATCCCACAGGTCCCTGAGGCTCTCTTTTTTTTCCTATCATTTTTTCCACTGTTCTTCAAATTGAATAATTTTCATTGATTATCTTCACATTCTTTGATAGTTTTTTCTGTCCCTTCCATTTTGCTAAGCCCACCCAGTGTATTTCAGACACTACCTTTTTCACTTTTAAAATCTCCAGCTTATTCTTTTTTTGTATATGTTTTCTCTGGTGGCATTTCTTTTCATTCGTTATAAGTGTATGTTTGTAATGTAAATATGGATTTCCTTAATTCTAATAGCTGCTTTAAAATCCTTGCCTACTGCTACTAACATCTGAGTCATCTCAGGGTTGGATTCTGTTGATAGGTATATTTTCTTGAGGTTGGATCACATTTTCCTCTTTGTGTATCAAATAATTTTTTATTGGATTCTGGGCATTGGAATATTATGCTGTGGAGACTCTAAATAATGTTACGCTTCTCCAGAGAGCATTGATTTGGTTTTTTTGTTTCGTTTTGTTTTTAATCAGGCATTTAATTTGGACTCAAACTGCAAATGCTGTCTTTTGGATGTTAACTCAGATCTCACCTCAGTTTTCTGATCATTTAGGACAGCCATGGAAGAGTCCTTCAGGTCTCCTTTGCTGGGCAGCTTGGAATCTGCCCTGTACATGAATGGTTTTCAAGGGTTAGCCAGAGATTTCATATACAGAATTTGGGGCTCCTCCTCTCTGGCTGTTTCCTTTCCAGCATTCCCTCCTTTCTAGCAGCTTTGCTTTCCCTGAACTCTAATTCTGATTCTTCAGGCCAAAAAGATGGTTTCATTGGAGGTTTAGCTGCCTGGGATGGCTTCTCGGGCTAAAAGCTACAGTAAACTGGAATTAGACCCTTGATACTCCATGCTTCCCCATTTTAACTTCTCTCAAGAATCTACCTGCTTTTTTTCGTTCATTTTTTATTGCCTGCATATAGTTCTGGTGTGTTGTGTGTGTGTTTGTATTTTTTTCCCCCTAAAGTTTATGTTACCCGCAGGAGGGTCAGTCTTACAGGAACTTACTTGGCTACAACCAGAAGTAATCCCCTATGTGATTTTTTTTATTAGTGTTTTAACATGGCTCAGGTGTTTTCTATTAAATGCTCCGTGGATTTCCTACTTTCTTCCTTATTTCCTCTGTTCCAGCTACAGTAGCTGTACTTCTTCATAGGTCTTCAAATGTGCCCTCATCTTTCTGCCCCAAAACTTTCATACCTGTTTCTTCTACCTGAAGGACTCTTCCCCAGCTGTCCTATTTAACATTACAAATTCACTGTCACCCTCAGGTTACTTCCTAAACTCCTTCAATGCTTCATTTTTCTCCATAACACTTACTTTCAACTCAGTGTTTCTCAACTGGAGACCATTTTGTCCCTGCAAGGGACGTTTGGCAATGTATGGAGATAAATTTTTGTTGTAACTCGAGGTGGCCACTGACATCTAGAAGGTGAAGGCCAGGGATGCTGCTAATGACCTACAATGCACTTGACATCCTCCTACAACAAAGAATTAACCAGCCTAAAATGTCACCAAGATGTTGTTCCAACGTAATTTATTTTTGTTTGATTGTATTAGAATGTAAGTTCGTGAGGGCAGGGATTTTTTTGTTTTTAGTTTGTTGCTGTGTCTCCAACATTTAGAATGGTTCCTGGTCTATAGCAGATACTTAAATGTTTTTTGGTTGACTGAATAAATGAATGGATGAATTTGGAAAAAAAAAATTATAACAACCCATTTCTACTTTTAACCCCACTGTATTATTAGTCCATTCTTGCATTGCTATAAAATACCTGAGACTGCATAATTTATAAAGAAAAGAGATTTAATTGGCTCACAGTTGTGCAGGCTTTACAGGAAGCGTGGTACTGGAATCTTCTTGGCTTCTGGAGAGGCCTCAGGAAACTTAGAATGATGGCAGAAGGTGAAGGGGAAGCAGGGATGTCCTACATAGCAGGAGCAAGAGAAAGTAAAGGGGAAGATGCCACACACTTTTAAATGACCAGATCTCAAGAGAACTCACTCGCTGTTGCTAGGATAGCAGTACCAAGGAAAGTGGTACTAAGCCATGCATGAGAAACCCACCTCATGATCCAGTTACTTCTCACCAGGCCCTACCTCCAACATTGAGGATTAAAATTTGACATGAGATTTGGGCAGGGAGACGTAACCAAACTGTTACCAGCTACCATCTTTATCTTACCTCCTCATTCTAGGGAAATCCTTTTTCATAATCAGTTATTTCATCTGGAACTTACCCTTTCATGCCATAAATTGCATTTGCCAAAAGTGAGCAAGTAGAGGATATTTTAAAATTTTTTTGCTGTGGACAATTGTAGATGTGTATAAAAGAATAATATAGTGAAACTCCATGTTTCCGTCATCTGGCTGCAACACTTTCAATTTTATTCATTTCTAACTACTCCCCTTTCTTAGATTATTTTGGAGCATCCCAGACATCTTATTCATCTGTTAATATTTCAGTTTTTAACTAAAACATAATTTTTTTTTTAAAAAAAGTATTATAATCAAACCTAAAAGAAAAATTTAAGAATAGTGTCTTAATATAATGAAATATCCAATTAATGTTTACATTTTTCTGATGGTTTTATAAACTTTACCCCTCATGGGAGATGTGATAATGTCTGGAGATGTTTGAACTTGAAGAAGGTGTGCTGATGGCATCTAGTGGGTAGAAGCCAAGGATGTTAAAAACTATGGTGTTCAGAACAGCTTTCTGCAACAAATAATTACCCGGTTGAAATGTCAGTGGTGCTAATGTTGAGAAACGTTGGTCTATAACCTCACCACTAGTTTTAGATACCTTAGTATTCTTTTAATTTGCTTTTTAAAATTATGAGTGAAGTCAAACATCTTTTGGGCTTTAAGGATCATTTACATATATATTTCTGTGTACTGCCTCTACATATATCTTCTGTTTTTTTTTATTGGATTCTTGGTCTTCTCCTCTGTGTTAATATATTCGCAATATTAACTCCTTATCTGTGATGTGTCACAAATATTTTTTCTCAGTTTGCCCGTTATAACTTTATTTTTACTTGTGTTTTTTGCCATATCAAAAAAATTGGTTCGATGTAAAGTGTACACACGTACCCACCCCCCCCCCTTTTTAATTTCATCAGCGTTCAGCTTTATTGATCACATTCTCCAACCCAACAAAATTTTTCTGTCTTCTCTGGCACCAGATTCTCTAATTACCTTTCTGTCTCTGACTGCTCCTTAATTTTTTTTAATCTTCCTCTTGGTAGAATGTGGAACCATATCGTTAAGTATTAAGTATTCATTCATAATACTACTACAAGCTTGGGTATTCTGTCAGATACTTGTGTCTTTTTGTAATGAATACATCAGTACTTGACTATTACCTAGGCTAAATCGTCCAGCCTGGGTGACAGAGCCAGACCCTGTCTCAAAAAAAGAAAAATGGCATGGTGGCTCACACCTGTAATACCAACAGTTTGGGAGATAGAGGCAGGAGGATCGCTTGAGTCCAGGAGTTCAAGACCAGCCTCAGCAACATAGACCCCATCTCTACAAAAATAAAATAGAAATATTAGCTGGGAATGGTGGTGGCTGCCCGTAGTCCCATCTACTCGAGAGGCTGAAGTGGGAGGATCACTTGAGCCCAACAGGTTGGGGCTGCAGTGATCTGTCATTGCACCATTGCACTCCAGCCTGGGTGATTGGAGTGAGACCCTGTCTCAAAAAAAAAAAAAAAAAAAAGTTTTTAAATGGGAACAGATTGTGAGAATAGAAAAAGAAATAAATGGACTAGCATTGCCAATGTTGCTAAAATCTGTGTATTTTTGTTTAGATAGTTAAATGTATATTTTAATGTGATAAAATATATATTGTGTATACTATTTTATAACCTTGAAAAAGTATTTTCTCATATTGCTGACTCTTCCTTAGGCAGAGCCAAGATTATGCACTGTGACACTTTCAATACTCTTATACCTCACCTATTTTAATTGATTTTGAAATGTTAAAAAAGGAAATCCTCCCCATCACTGGAAAATAGAAGTTACATCAGACACGTCAGTTCTCATAGGTTAGGAATTTTCTTTTAGGTTGGTGTAGATAGAGAGTGAGGTAGAGAGGAATTTGAGGTCCTGGAGTGGCAAGGTGGTAGAAAGAGGAGGACAAGTTAGCATTGTGGTGCCAGGACTGCCCACTGAATTTTTCCTGTGCCTTGGTTATTAGGGCTGACCCTTGAGTAGGTTCTACTTTGTCTCCATAACCCCAACCTTGGAGGAACACTATCCTTCAAGGTATAAGCTCTCTAGAAGAAAGCAGAAAAGAAAAAAATTCACAATGTACTAGTAACACCTAGCATTAGAAATGCTGCTGTATATGTTGGCAGAAGCAAAGTGGTAATGTGAAAAAGTAACAAAGCGCCCAAAAAACCCTAATAGACAATTGGAAATTTCAATTTAGATCTAAGTGAAAATTTTAAATTATGATCATAGACTATTTAGATAACAGTGTCTGTCAAAACTCTGGAGTGGTCAGAGGAACAGTCATTTATTCAAAATAATATTAGTTATACTATTGCACAAAAAGCAGCTTTTTGAATGAATTAGCTTTCATCTCAGAATGAAACAGGAGAAATTAATAGCAGTAAAATCAGAAATTGCTGAATTAGAAAGTAAAAATAAGTAAAATTTTTAAATGTTCTTTGCAAACAGAAATATTCCATCCCATCTAGTTAAGGAAAAGGTTGCATAGATCTCAGTTCTTCATCCTAAAACCCATGTGGTTAGATGGGTTTAAGAATTCAGAATTTTCCTTAGTTTAGAAAATTAATATATTTTATGTAACAGCACATCCAAGGCAAAACCCCGTAAACTTTCTTAATACATCGCATTAATGACTTTATAAGAGAAAAATATCTACTCCATGATCATCTTAATAAAGGTTTTTGAAAAGGCATTTGATAAAATTAAACACTAATGACCAATAAAATACTTAAGAAATGGAGTAGAAAAATACTTTCTTGACTGCTTTAAAAGGTATTAAGATAGTAAACACTGTACTAAATAAAAATGAGCCCCAGAGCAGTGTTACTCAAAATGTTACAGTTTGTGAGGAGGTGGTAAGTACAGAAATGAGTAAACATTTAGAAATACGGTATTGTGACAGGTTGTTCCCAGTGGATTAGGGGAAACAGCCAGTTCTTCATTGCAGACATTTTGAGATGCACTGCTCTAGAGACTTAACCTCTAAACAAAGATGGTAATATTACAAAGAAAGGAGGTATGACACCTGGGTCTCTTTTAAATGTTAAAATAATTTACTAGTCCCTGTGAAGGCAAAAGCACTGACAACTGCCTTGACTTTTTCTTTTGCAGGTAGCATCTCCTCCCCCACTTACTGATACTCCTGACACTACAGCAAATGCTGAAGGAGATTTACCAACAACCATGGGAGGACCTCTTCCTCCACATCTGGCTCTCAAAGCAGGTAAGGGACTTGAATGCATGCACGTGGTGGAGAATAAGATGTACACAATCTTGATCACCATCTCTGTTTCTCATTTTGGGTAGAAAGAACTGCAGTAAACTCTTGATGTTAAGAGACAACCCAAGGCCTTCATAAATTTGCACATACTACCAGATCATTTATTTTTTTCATAGAACATGTGATACAGCATAGTTCTTTGCTGTCATTAGCTTTTACTAAATTTTTCTCTGAATAAATAGGTTTTGCACAGGCTAGAATATTTGGTGAAAGAATCTTATGAATTGCCTTTTCTTGTTCCTTATTCTTACTAAATATATTGTTGACTTGTCTGTTTACCCTGTGGATCCAGGCCATTGCAGAATGACTTACAGTAGGTCCTTGAATAACTGTTTCCTTCAATGTTATTATCTTACAACATTGCTTATAGTCTTCGTTTCCAAGAACCTAGCAGTGACATTAATTGAGGACTTACTGTATAGTCACAGCTTTTATTGGGATGTCTACCATATGGTAGATTAGGATTTGGGTCATATTGCTTAAGTCTCATATCTACTGTTTATTAAATAGCAGTAGTGTCTACTTCATATGATTGCTTTGAGGGATAAACTTTTTTAAATGCACGTAATAAACTTAGAGTTAATAGTCAGTGCTGGCTGCTGTTTTTGCTTATTTGGAATTTTCATCAATAGTTACCTTATTTCCATCACTAGTCCTAGCGGGTAGCTATCTCTTCAGAGTCATATTTATCAAAGAAATGGTTTTATCATTTAATGTGTTGTTACAAATGTAACAAGTTTAAAAGAAAGCTATATTGATAATACATGCTAAATTATCAGCCATTTCCTGTAATTCAACACTGAGATAGCTTCCCCCCTCTCCGAGTTGAAACCATGAATTTCTAAACATGGAGGGCCAAAATATAAATTAGGATAATTTTTTTTTTTTTTTTATGAGGCAGAGTCTTGCTCTGTCACCCAGACTGGAGTGCAGTGGTGCAGTCTTGGCTCACTGCAACCTCCATCTCCCAGGTTCAAGTAATTCTCTACCTCAGCCTCTCTAGTAGCTGGGATTACAGGCATACGCCACCATGCCCGGCTAATTTTTGTATTTTTAGTAGAGACGGGGTTTCACTATGTTGACCAGGCTGGTCTCAAACTCCTGACCACAAGTGATACCCACCTCAGCGTCCGGAAGTGCTAGGATTACAGATGTGAACCACCATGCCCGGCCATAAATTAGGATAATTCTTTCGTGTATTTAGGATTTTTCTACAGTTATGACTCATTAAGAGAACAATTTTTTTTCTTTTAACAGAAAATAATTCTGAGGTAGGGGCCTCTGGCTATGGTGTTCCTGGGCCCACCTGGGACCGAGGAGCCAACTTGAAGGATTACTACTCAAGAAAGGAAGAACAAGAAGTGCAAGCGGTAAGGCCAGCACCCTAGGTTACGTCTCTGAGAATGTGATTTGGGACTTAGTTAACACCAAGGCTTAGGATATTCACAAGTTAATAATTGGGGTGCATCTTTTAAAAGGTTATTTGAGACTGCTTATTAGCACAAGTCATCATAAAGCTAAACTACTCATTTACTCTTGTTATTCACATTGCCTATGGAGGAAAAAGCATTTTTTCTTGGTAGTAATAAAAAGATCTCCTCTTCAGATTTATAGGAAATGTAATTATCTCAGGGGACCTTATTTTATGAGCATTTAGAGTAAAAAAAAATGTCTTTAGTAGTATAGCTTATTTTTCCACTTCATGTATTCAGAGTGTTAAAACAAGCACAAAGAAGTTGTCATTTTTTTTTTTAGGAAGAATTTAAATGCAATTTATTAACTAATAGCTTGTTTATATAATAGGGCCTTTAGATGCAATAAAAACTAATTCTGGTTCAGTTTTTGACTAGGACTATAAACTATCAAAAACAGCTTTTGCATCATAAAGGATAGTACAAAGACGACATTAAAAATTTCTGTGCCTTAAGTTTGTATAACTAAACAGAGCCAAATTTAATTATCATTGATTCTACAGACTCTAGAATCAGAAGAAGTGGATTTAAATGCTGGGCTTCATGGAAACTGGACCTTGGAAAATGCTAAAGCTCGTCTAAACCAATATTTTCAGAAAGAAAAGATCCAAGGAGAATATAAGTACACCCAAGTGGGTCCTGATCACAACAGGTTTGCTTGTTTCGTTCTTTTCCTTCTGTAGTAAGTTAAGGTGGTTTTGGATATTCACTGTTGAATATAATCTATTTTTGTACGTTGTCTGGTTAATTGTGTGGATTAGAAGTGAATTGTTAAAAGATAACGTTAATTTGCAGAAGAATAATTCCTGATTTGTATTGTGCAGTTTCCATGGTTTTCATATGAGTGCATTTTAGCTGTGTAAGAAGTTCAGCGTAAATCTTTTTTGTCGTGCTACACATTTAAGATGCTCATTTGAATCTGAAAGGCAAAAGTCATAACCACAAGTGCTGGTTTGTCCCTAGTTGATTTAAAAGCCAGCCAAAGGTGGTGATTTTTTTTTTCACTTTCGTATTGTTAGAGGCAGTTACTATTTCTTTAATGGGTCAGGTTAGATACTTAAGTTTTGAGTCCCAGAAGTAAATTGTATTGCATCTACATCCACATTTCACTTAAGCTTTGAAAACTGCCAGCTTTTCTAGGAGTCCTAGTGAAATTTAAGGGCTTATCGTAAGGTCGAAAAGGAACAGCCTTGGTCTTTGCATGTGGGGTGTCCTTTTTTCCTGTTAAATGTATAAAACTGAATATAAAGGGAGGTCATTTTAACAGTATGTTTCTCAGCCTGCTTGCTGTTCTTCCTGAGAGCATTCCAGGGTGTAGTAATTATTACTCCCAGGAAGGCTCATATGGGTTAGACTTTTCTGGGGAGCGATGTTATTTTTATTAGAACGGAGGGGAGGTTGTAATGGAAACCTTTTTGAATGATTCCGTTTGCTGTCCGTACTTACGAAATAAATTATCCAAATACATTAAAAATATTTTTCTCGAAAATCAAAGTGTTCTCCCTTGGATGCATCTAGCGACCCTGAAATAATTAATATTAATACAAAATTTTGTCACTGATCAAAATGATATTTAGAGCATGGTTCCCCCTTCCTCCCACTGTTTTGTTCAATCCTGAATTCTCAGATATTTCTGGTGTCAGCCTTTTTAAAACCGTCAGGTTGCAAAGGAGTGATACATTTGTTGATGATTTGTTTTCTTTCATATTTTGTCTTTCTGAACGGATTGGGCTTGGTAGCACTTGGTGACTTTAAGAACAATGAGATACCTAAGTGTGCCTGAAGCTCATCGTTGCAGACATTTTTTGTTATCAGTATCTTATCATAGATTTCTGATACAAAGCAGTGAAGAATTCAGGAAAAGACAATGTGGGAGGCACAGACATTTGGGGGAGCCAGGACAGCATTGCTCTTTGTATGTCCTTTTATTTAAAGGCATAACAGACAGCAACACCAGAGATCTGTGTTCATACACACATGTGCTGCTGCTTAGGCTGAACTAAGCAATCACATGGGAAACTATTGTAAACTGATTTCTGGTGTCGCTGTTCCCCCTAGGTGGAGGAGAATGAGATTGAGTGCTGACTTTAAGCCTGGCTGAGAAACATACTGGCATCGATGTCATTAATGAAAGGGTGGATGTTGTTCCCCTGAAAGCCAGTGGCCTTTGACCCCTGAAGCCGCTGTGCCTGAAGGTCAGTTCACACGAGGTATAGGAAGGAGTCTAACATTTATTTTTTTCTTAAGCCTCACCCAGCTTTTATTCACACCACCAAGTCTAGGTTAGAATGTATCTGAGCAGTGAAAGGACCAGAATGCATAGTTATCAAAGGGCAGTTTTTCCCTTGCTAAAACCTAAATTCATTTTTTAGACTCTGCTAGCAGTTTTAGATATAATGTTACAACATGTGTTTTGTTCTCCAGGACCTGATTTAAATAAATGTGATAAAAATAGGCTAAGTTTTTTGTCATCCAGGGCTGCTTCCAACTGCAGGCAGATGTGAGAACTCTGCCTCAGGAGCCATTGATATGCGCAAAGTGTAGGTGCATGTGTGAGTTTGCATATATTAGCTTAATAGATCGCAGTCATTAATGGGTGGCCTATGCAAAGGAATCTTAAAATAATTATAACCGTAATGTAAAACATTCGGGGCCTACTTTATTTCTTGGCTCCAAGCTAAGTGGAAAATTCCTTTTCATTGAATGTATTCTAGCTCTTGAGACTCCAGCCTTTGGAATAAGAGTAAGTAAATATAAAATCTAATACCCTAACGTTTTCCTTTCATGAACAATTGGCTCATCAACTTTGATTATAGTTGTCTTATGCCATGTTGTATATTATTTGAAGTTTATATACTTCATTTGTTCTAGGGTTGGGCAGAAATAAATGTTGGTAATTTTTTTTTTCTGTGATTTGCCTAAGCAGTTGGAAAGCCTGCCTGACTTGGGAGACCTGGATTTGCCGGTTTCTAACAGTGAAATTTCTAACCTTGCTTGTATATGTTGTTACAGGAGCTTTATTGCAGAAATGACCATTTATATCAAGCAGCTGGGCAGAAGTAAGTGTACTGTTTCCCCAATATTCCAAGTCTTTGTATAGAGAAGGAATCTTCACATTTTAAGTATTGAGCCACATATACAGAAGCTGTATTGAAAGAGCACATGATATAAGACAGCATCTAGGGTATATCTTAGAATATTAGAATATTAGTAATTATATAAATTAGAGGCAAAGTCTCCCAGTTTGCATGTGAAAACAGACATGTTAGTGTAATCTTTCAAAGATAAGACACAGTGGGATGATTAGGAGTCTGCCAGTGTCAAATAATTTTAAACCTTTCTTGTTTTTTGAGACGGAGTCTTGCTCTGTCACCCAGGCTAGAGGGCAGTGGTATGATCTTGGCTCACTGCAAGCTCCGCCTTCCGGGTTCATGCCATTCTCCTGCCTCAGCCTCCCCAGTAGCTGGGACTACAGGTGTCCACCACCACGCCCGGCCGATTATTTTGTATTTTTAGTGGGGACAGGGTTTCACCATGTTAGCCAGATGGTCTCTATCTCCTGACCTAGTGATCTGTCTGGCTCAGCCTCGCAAAGTGCTGGGATTACAGGCGTGAGCCACTGTGCCCGGTCTTAAAACATTTTTTCATTTTTATGTATACAATGAGTTATTTTGAGTGGATGGGTAGTACTAAGGGAGAGAGGATAAAGGCAGGCTAACTTCTGTCAGCTCACTTATTGAGGTTAATTTGGCTAGTTAGGCAGAAAGATACCTTTGTACCCCTTTGTTTTATATTCATCTCTCCTAAAGATGAATGATACTGGAGGAGAGAAAACTTTCTATTAATATTTTCTTTAAGGATATGAGTAACTTAGCTTTAGTTTAATGCTGAGGTCAGCAAACTATAGCCCTCTGGCCAAATCCAACATACTGCCTGTTTTTATAAGAACTGTTGTATTATAACAGCTACACTCATATTTTAGACTTTACAGGTCACACATTGTTATTTTCATTTTATTTTTACAACTCTTGAAAAACGTGAAGCCATTCCCAGGCCTGTGGTTTGTCAAACTCTATTGTCAGTGGCTGCTTTCACACATTAAAGGAAGAGTTGAGTAGTTGCGACAAGATACTATATGGCCTGCAAAGCCTAAAATATATTAATTGACCCTTTATAGAAAAAGTTTCCCAAATCTTGGTCTAGGTAACCACTCTGGACCCAATTACTTTTACTGGTTTATTTTTTACTCTTAGTCTTTTCAAACTATGTTTTCTTCCCCTATTTTAATGTCTGATATTAACAGTGAACAACTTCGTTGAAATAGGTTATTTGCTTTCCTAATACTGATTTGTATGAGTCCTAGTATCAGCCAGTAATCAAAACTGTTGGTTATTTAGTTGATACGCTGTTTGGCAATTTCTTTTGTTTAGCAGATATTAATAGAATAAAAAGGAACTAGAAGCCATGGCATACCCTGTATTTTAGGGCTTCTTGTGTACGTAAGCCCATAGTTTCTTGTGATAAGATGTTTCTTTACTCAGGTGATTTCTTTCTGTCTGATAATCCTGACCTTACATTATAGGGATTTTTGCACGAGAACATGGATCAAATAAGAAATTGGCAGCACAGTCCTGTGCCCTGTCACTTGTCAGACAACTGTACCATCTTGGAGTGGTTGAAGCTTACTCTGGACTTACAAAGAAGAAGGAAGGAGAGACAGTGAGTCTTTAGATTTAATAGACTTATGAGATAGTGTGAGATTCAGTTTAGCTCTTGTTTAGTATTTGGCTAAAGAAGTTTAATTTTAAGAATCTTACCTCAGGAAATGAAAATGGCCCTGCTAATCATCTCTGTGTCTGGCATGATGTTCATAATAGGCAGTGAGTAAATAATCATTGAAGTAATTCTCTCACTAAAGGGAACTGACTATTGGTTTAGGAATATTGTAGGCCTAATGTTGACTGTATAGTCTTAGCCCCATTATAGTAGATTTGAGTAGTGTTGTTATGTGTTATCCTTTTTCCATAGGTGGAGCCTTACAAAGTAAACCTCTCTCAAGATTTAGAGCATCAGCTGCAAAACATCATTCAAGAGCTAAATCTTGAGATTTTGCCCCCGGTAAGCATAAAGCTGTTTAGTTCACATTTACATAGAACTCTCAGTAGACAAGCAAATCATATTTTTTTGTTTGTTTTTCTTATTTTTTAATAGCCTGAAGATCCTTCTGTGCCAGTTGCACTCAACATTGGCAAATTGGCTCAGTTTGAACCATCTCAGCGACAAAACCAAGTGGGTGTGGTTCCTTGGTCACCTCCACAATCCAACTGGAATCCTTGGACTAGTAGCAACATTGATGAGGGGCCTCTGGCTTTTGTGAGTGCAATATTGTTTTTGAGATTGGACTCTTGTGTTTTACTCTTGACTATATTTGATTAGTATGTCTAGGTAAAAAATGGATTTATTTTGAAGCTGAATTATGTTTTTGTTTGACTATGTTGGCTTTTTGTTTTACAGGCTACTCCAGAGCAAATAAGCATGGACCTCAAGAATGAATTGATGTACCAGTTGGAACAGGATCATGATTTGCAAGGAGTAAGTCTGAATTATTTAGACATATAGTGCTCAGAGCTTCAGAATGTTCTAGGTATGGGTAAAAAGTCAATGAGCAATACATTTTGCCCTTTTAAGGAGGGCATATCAAAAGATATGTACCAAACTGCTAATCGTAGTTACCCCTGAAGTTAGTGGCTGTGAGTTGAGGGCCTGTGAGAGAATTTCACTTCTTAATGTAATTTAATAAAAGTGGAGAAATTTAAGGCAGTAACTCCTTTTGCTGTTGGTTTTTTTGTTTTAGTGTTTTCCAAATAAAAAATTAAAATGATAAAAAGAATGCATGTGCAATGTTCAGGGACAATGAGAAAATTTAGTTTTTGGACAACACCAAAAGATACATTCTTCAGAAGTTTAGTGAAAAGAAGTAGTTCCTATTAGAGATATAAATATATACACATTCTTTTTTGAAAAAAACATTTTCATCCCTAAGCCAATGGAAATGAGTAAGTTTTTATAGAGGTGGAAGTTTGGTTTTTTTGTTTTTTCTCGAGACAAAGTCTCGCTCAGTTGCCCAGGCTGGAGTACAGTGGTGCAATCTCGGCTCACTGCACCCTCTGCTTCCTGGGTTCAAGCAATTCTCCTGCCTCAGCGTCCCAAGTAGGTGGGATTAGAGGCACGCGCCACCACACCTGGCTAATTTTTGTATTTTTAGTAGAGATGGGGTTTCACCATGTTGGCTAGGCTGGTCTCCAACTCCTGACCTCATGATCCTCAACCTCCCAAAGTGCTGGGATTACAGGCGTGAGCCACCGCGCCTGGTCTCTAGAGATAGAAGTTTTTTAAAGGATCAAGACAGTTGCTTCTAATGTGTTGGTGACATTTGACTAAACTGTGACTTTTCTAATGCAGATCTTGCAGGAGAGAGAGTTACTGCCTGTGAAGAAATTTGAAAGTGAGATTCTGGAAGCAATCAGTCAAAATTCGGTTGTCATTATTAGAGGGGCTACTGGATGTGGGAAAACCACACAGGTTCCCCAGTTCATTCTAGATGACTTTATCCAGAATGACCGAGCAGCAGAGTGTAACATTGTAGTAACTCAGGTAAGTGGTAAACCAACCATGAAATACCTAGAGACCAGACTATTTCTAGTTCTTTAACTAATTTTTGTAATTATTTAAGATTGAGAGAGCATTGTGCCCTTGAAATTAAATTAAAAAAAAAAAAAAAAAAACATAAAAAGAACTTAGTCTTTTTCTAATCTCCAGTATGCTACACTAGTATGCTAAACTGGACTATGTGAGGGATTCTTTTTATCTTGTCTAAAGAGTCTCTGGGCCTAGAATCAGACTGTCGAGATTAAGAATTCTTTGTCCTAAAGTTCATCCAAATCTTGGTCATCTCTATCTTACCACCTTGATACTGAATAAAAACCAGTCAGACAGGTAATGGTTAACTTTTACTGTGTGCCATGTTCTATTCTAAGCAGTAGCTTTTTAGAAAAAACTCAAAGTTCATAATGACCCTAAGATTTAAGTACTATTTCACATAGTATTTCTCTTTCAGTAAATTAAGGCACAAAGAAGATAAAATGCCCAAGGTTAACACAGAAAGTGGTAGAACTAGGATTAAAAAACCAAGCAATCTGCCTTTTAGGATTCTTCCTTTTAACTAACACTGTATTACCTTACTAGCAGTGAGCAGCGCCTGCAAGTTTGTCCCAGTACTTAGGGAAGAACTGATTAGCTCTTCTAAGTGCTCTGAGGTTAAAGCAGTTCCGTTGGCTCTACCCTGTACTTCTGGCACTTTGTGGGAGAGCATTGCAAATAGCCAGGTTCCTACCTCTCAGGTAGGCTTACATCTTGACTTAGAAATTATTTTTTTCCCCAATGGGTTAATGTTGCTTAACCTGGGAAACATAATCAGTTTTCAGAGGAGAGTTACCAACTTTGAAATGTGTGCATGTTCATTTACATTTGCATGTATAAAGCATATATCTGAAACTTTTTAACATTTCTGAAAGTGAGATACATTTTTATAATTGTATAATTGTATAATTAGTATAATTGTATATTTTATGTGAGAATTGGGTTTTCTCCTGAAAAAAAAAAAAATTGCTATGAAGGAATCATGTTGCATCCTAAGGCTGATGATACCTTAGGCTTGAAAAAATATGATAAATTGACATTTTTTTGGGAAAGGATTCCTAGCTTGTTCACAAAATTTTCTTTGATTTTCCGACTCACCCCTAAAACTGGCTATGGATTTTTTGACTTACAGTGAAGGCTGCAGCCCCAGATGTCATCATACTCCAATAAAATATTCTTACTCTTAATTCTTACCTCATCTTTCAGGAAGAACATTGTTTAAGAGTGTGCAATTTTACAGAAGAGAAGCCTTGAGCTCAGCTCTGCTCTGCTCTGCTCTTCCCTTCCTCTCCCTTTTCCTACCACTATGCATTTCTAATCTCAAAAGCAATTCCAGCATATAGCAAAAAGAAGTGCAGAATTTAACAAGCGAGCTGAAGACAGGAGTCTCAAGTTGTCTGCATGTCATAAATAGAGTAAAAGTTCCTGCCCAAGTGAGAAGTGCTTTGTCTCACTGTCTTTTAAAAAGTTCAGTGGCATGGAAATGTATTAGCAAACCTGTGTCTTCTGATTTGGGGTGAATTACTTACAACTCATATTGCATCTACATTCTGTGGCTTGCATGTTTTTGTCCTAGTGTTTGTCCCAAAATCAGTCTCATACCTCTTACCTGTAACAAGTCTTCAAAATTTTAAAAACCTATATTGTGTCCTAGTATGTACTTAGTTCGAAAGTCTCAACTAAACATTTATAGTTCAGCCATGAAGGTACAGTAAGTCTAAGATTTAAACACACTCAAATTCATCAGCACCTACCTGTAATATGAAAAGTAGGCCTGAGCACGCTGATTGGTTATTATAGAATACAGTTTTTTATTATTTTTGTTTTTAATATACTGTACTTCTGTTGGCACAGTCTGACATAGCATTAGTTATTTTTGTAGTAATACCACTGTTGAATCATTTTTTCCTTATCTTGCACTTGTAGCCATCTATAGGAAACCACATGAAGTCATCAGTTAAGTATTAGAAAGTTTTTTTATGTTCCTGATTTTAAGTGTATTATCTCAGTTCACAGAGCACAAGTTTAGAGTTATGGACTGGAGTATAACAGAATGAGTAGCTCAAACCATGACATCAGCCTTAGTGTAAATTCTCAACCAAACTCACTGAATTCTATCATTCGGGATATCTATACTCAAGCCACTTAAAACCGGTGGGCTGTATGCAGAAAATTTTAAGTAGGAAATAGCTGTCTTCTACCTTTAAAGTTATTTGAAAGAGGTGAATTGTAATTGTAGGATGTAGATCAAGTATATTAATGTAATTTTATCAATCCTGTACTTACCCCATAGTACCATCATTTCAGGATAAGAGAGGTTCTTTATATAAAATACATTCAGAACCTTAAAAGATAGAGATGGTGGAGCCTGATACATTTTGTAGTATCTAGTGCATTAGGAATCTTGGTATTTTGTGGCAGCTTAGTCATATTACTGTGTATTTAACGCTCAGATGTGAAAAAGCAAAGTTGGGACCTTTTAGAACTTCAGTTTTGAAAGATGGAAGAAATCGCTGTAGTTCTTGGTAAATAGCAAGAGGTGTACATCAAAGGTATGGATTCTAGAATACTACAAAATAACAGTTTGGGAGAGATCTCCAACCTCTTATGGTATAGAAAGTGTTACCCAGCACCTGGTACATAGTGATTTCAGTGACTGCTCAGTACATATTATTAGAGCTACCAGTTAAACCAGACAGAAGTGTGAGGAAAAGGTTAGCACTTGAAATTACCTGCTACTATGGCTGGACTTCAGGCAAGAGTAGTAAAATTCTAAAGAGAAAATGAGATAAGCAGATATATGCAATGAAAATTAAAAGAAAAGCACATATCTGGAGGACAGTTGGAACTATTCTTCCACCTTTCTGTTGGAAAAATATTATCCTTTGCTTTCATCACTGGTACTTTCTAACTAGTCTCACTTTTGCCGGTTATTGTTTTATTTTTAACATATTTAGTAATCCAAGTGTAACATAGTTAAAATAATAAAAAGTAAAATACTTGGAGAAAGGATTGTATTGGGAGTAAAGGAAATTTGAAGTCTTAAGTCATTTATGTGTCCTTAGGCAAAATAACCTTTTTGAACTTGTGTTTTTAATCTACTAGAATGCAGCAGGAAAAGATTTTACTAGTATTCTGAAGCATAAATAAGGCATATATGCTGCCATGGTTTTTACTGTTATATTACACAAATATGATTTCTAGATGTCTCTATGTTCTTATTTATATTTGAGGAATATAGAATATGTATCTATTCCTTATAATAGAAGTGGCCCTGCAGGTATAGATAGAACTTGTTTTACCTATGAGCCTTGCCTTGTAGTTATTCACTGTGGCAGAATATATAAAATAATTATTGAAGCACAGAAGATCAAGGGAAAAGTGATAGATTATTTAAGGGATAAGTAGAGCATCTTCATACACTGTAAGATGGCGTGCAGTCTGAGAAAGGTTTAAATATTCATTGATACACTCACGTTAGGCATTGTTATCCCACACAAAATGCCTGTCCTGTGAATATTTCTAATGAGCTAAGAATTAAGAATTAGAAGAATTTTTTTTTTTTTTTTTTTACTGCTTTTTGTGTACTACAAGAGTAATACATACACCTTAGGGAAATTTTAAGAATAGAATAATTTTTTAAAAATCCAAAACCCAGGCCAGGCTTGGTGGCTCACGCATGTAATTACAGCACTTTGAGAGTTCAAGACAGGTGGATTATTTGAGTGCAGGAGTTAAAGACCAGCCTGGGCAACATGGCGAAACTCCATTTTTACAAAAAATACAAAAATTAATTAGGTGTGATGGCACCCCAGGGTAGTCCCAGGTACTTTGGAGGCTGAGATGGGAGGATCGCTTGAACCTGGGAGGAATTTCTTGTTTCTTGAGAGACAGGGTCTTACTCTTGTTGGAATTGCAGTGACACACCATCATTGCTCACTGCAACATCAAACTCCTGGGTCAAGCAACCGGCCAGCGTCAGACTCTCAAGTGGTTGGGACTAGAGGCCTCTACCACCAGACCTAACTGATGTTTATTTTTGTAGAGATGTTGCCCAGGCTGGTCTTGAACTTGTTGCCTCCAGCATTACTCATGCCTTGGCCTCCCAAAATGTTGGAATTCATTGGCTAGCTACCGCACCGGACTTAAAGATTGTTTCTGATATTTTGATATGTGTGCTGGGATGAACATAATTGGATTAAATTCCTAGACACAGAATTGTTGGGTCAGAGGGTATGCATATTTTAAGTTTTATGCATTTTGCCACACTCCCCTCAAGAAAAATGACAGATTTCTAGTCAAATCAACTAGGGATGAAAAACACTTGTATTTTAAATGTTTTTTGTTTGTTTTAAGTCAAAGGCTATTGAGGAAACTGGAAGTTAGTAAATCAGAGAAGCATACAAAATATGGGAAAGAGATTACGGGGTCATTTACTTCTTTGCTGTTGGAATAGTTGTCTTGATATTAATGTTCTAGTCGTACTTAGAGAAATGCAGCAAAAAAGTGCTTCTGATCATGGTTTTTTAGCACCTCCTGTATTAGTATTTAAAACCTCTATCATGTCTTTCTTGGGATTTAAGACATTTGTGTTTTGTGGGTAGTTAAGAACTAAAATAGATAATCGCTTGGGAAACTGACCATCTCCTGCGCATATTCAGTTTAGGAGTAATCTGGAAACCACAAAGATCGTAGACTTGAAAATAACCCCAAAGTGACAAAGCAATCTCTGAGTACCAGTAGCATGTGAACACACCTCAGAAGAGTCAAATATCCTAATATTTTAAGTCTTTCTAGAAGCCAGCTGTTAGTAAAGTGTTAGAAAAGAAAAAAAGAAAAAACTATAGGAAAGACAGTAGTAGAAAAGGGAGATGATAGGTTGTAGAATACAAGCAACTTTTTGAAAGGATGCAGAAAACTTGGTGGTTACATTTTGTACCTTTAGTGAAATAATATTTTCACATTCCTTGACTCAAGTATGTAGAACTCTTTTGATGGACAGATACAGACCTCCTACTTTCATGTAACGCTATTTTTCAGGGTGACAGGTGCAGAGCACTGTGTCTGTATCTCATTTTGTTCTCACTAATTAAATCTCTGGATGAAAGTGCATATATATATGACATGTTGATATTTAAACAGCTGATCTGACTTACAGGAGTTAAACCTTCAGAACTTTGATAATTTCTATGAAATATAGAGAAATTCAAGAAAATGGAGACATAGCTTGAAAAATCCTTATCCATTGCTAAATAAGATTATTGAAAGGATTGTTTAGTACAAAGAAGATAGTGGTCAGTAAAAGCTACCAAAATTCTACACAGTGTGTTTAACAAAGTAGCTTTCAATCTTTTATCTTTATGGGCAGGATAAATATGAGCCAGGTGATAGTATACACAAGCAAGGAACTGAAATCTAGCCTGTCATCAGGAACTTACAGACAGAATCAAATCCAAGGCACCTTAAAAGCATGCAGTATATAAATCTTCGTGTACCTCTGTAGCTGTACATTAGGCATGTCCTCATACTATCCACCAAGTAAAGATTGTTTTTGTACTTAGAAGACATGGAACACTTCAGAAGAGTTTTCATAAAAAGATCCAACACTTAAAACATTAATCTATAGCATTCCCCTTAGAGTTTTGCAGATTGATTGTTGGACATAGCAATTCACACAGTTTTTCCTGCTATGTGAGCTCATCAAAAACAGTGATTTCAGTTTCCTATCTCTAGCACCTTCTCTGGCACCTGATGCAAAAGTGCATTGAATGTTTGATTACTGAGTTAATAAGTGAGCAGAAGGTGATCACAGTACATATGGCAAAGAAGGCAGTTGTTCACCTTCCTGATTCCCATACGTCTCAGTTAAATAATTTTCTAAAACTGTGTTTTTAGTGTGGCTATCAGTTACAAAAGCAAACCCCCCTACGTATGCTATGCCCTGTTTCCTACTGGAAAATCCCTTTGAATACTATTTTAAGAGTTGGAGGCAATGACAAATTATAGAATCATTTTATATGCAAAATGAAAAACATTTTTTAAGTGTCTGCCATAGAATCAGATAGTGTTTTTTGTACATTTATTGTTTGTTATTCAGCTGGCAGTAGGACAGATTTACTACAATAATCCAAAAATGCTAATAAACAAGTGTATCTAACTTTGTAGTTGTTAAGTCACTTTTCTTTTTTTCTGTCTCAGCCCAGAAGAATCAGTGCAGTTTCTGTGGCAGAGCGAGTTGCATTTGAAAGAGGAGAAGAGCCTGGAAAAAGCTGTGGCTACAGTGTTCGATTTGAGTCTATACTTCCTCGTCCTCATGCCAGTATAATGTTTTGTACTGTAGGTCAGTAATGTATTTTGATTTTTCATTTGGGGTTTATATTGTGGTTGTGAAGAAAATTTGATAGCAGAACAGAATGACGAAAGAAATAATGAGCCAGTCTCAGATTTCTTGTTTAAATAAAACTTTTGGCAGTTTTTTCCTTCATGGAAAGTATGATATACCCATTAGATCTTGTAGCTTAGAGAAAATGAAATCATAAAATCAGCGAAAAAAACTATATTTCATAGTACACTATCGCTTTTTAATAGTTTAAATGTACATGCAATTATTTTCTAAAATGATGCTGGGGTCTTTTAGTTGAAATATAGATAATTGTCCAGAGATTTACTACTTTGAACTTTTGTTTTTGATTTTCTTTTCAAGGTGTGCTCCTAAGAAAATTAGAAGCAGGCATTCGAGGAATCAGTCATGTAATTGTAGATGAGATACATGAAAGAGATATTAATGTAAGTAACTTGAGAGGTACAGTAAGGTACTTAATTCTGCTATTTCTAAGAGAAATCAGAATGTCTTTGTTTTCCCTTTCCCCCGTTTTTATCATTATCAAAACCATGAACTTCAGTCACTAAGACGTTGAAAATCTTTTTTTAGCGAGATTATTCAATCTTTTTTTTTATTTGTTGTTAAACTTTATAGAAAGCATTCTGGAGGTGAAGACCTATGTTGTAAAGTATAACTGCAGTTAATCAGTAATAGCTGGCATAATTCAGCAATTGAACTAATGATTTATGACTAAATAGCTGATGGAATTTTTATGATTCATTTTTCTTTGATTTGGAAGTTTATGATAGATTTTATAATGGTTTTTTGTTTTGTTTTTTTGAGACAGAGTCTTGCTCTGTCACCCAGGCTGGAGTGCAGTGGCGCGATCTCAGCTCACAGCAACCTCCGCCTCCCGTGTTCAAGCAATTCTCCTTCCTCAGCCTCCTGAGTAGCTGGGACTACAGGTGCCCACCACCATGCCCGACTGATTTTTGTATTTTCAGTAAAGACTGGGTTTCATCATGATGGTCAGGCTGGTATCGAACTCCTGACCTCAGGTGATCCACCTTCCTTAACCTCCCAAAATGCTGGGATTACAGGCATGAGTCATTGTGCCCAGCCTATAATGTTTATAATTAAGAGTCCTCTTAGATGTTTTCGGCTCTGGTCTTTTCAGATGTTAATGAGAATCATGCCAAAAAGTAGGAAGAAACTAGAATTTATTTCCAACCCCTCCTTCATTTGGTCCTTGACAAAAACTGTAAAATCAACTTGCTGTGCAATTAAATGATATGAAATGATATCCAAGCTAAGTAGTATAGTGACTTTCAAAGGTTTCAGTGCATGGGCAGCATGCTTATTTAAACTGTCAACCATAACTCAAAGCATTTCTATTTTTTTTTCTTTTTCTTTTTTCTTCTCCCATCCCCCATCCTGAAGTTATCCAGGGGCTACCAGCCATAAGTTCAGTCAATCATTAGCAAACACAAGACATCACTTCAGAGTTTCTAAGTATTTTAGGAGTTGTATGCCAGGAAAGGGGGTCAAAGACCAAAATATATATTTCATAATATCGTAAGTCATAAAATTGGATAGTACTCAGCAACAAAAAGAAAGTACTGATTCATCCATCAGTGTGGATAAATTTTAAAACATTATTCTAAAAGAAATAAGCTAGAGGAGACATACCTACCATATAATTTTATGCATATGAAATTTTAGAAAAAAGCAAATCTGATCTGTGGTGACAAATCAGTAGTGTCCAGGGATTGGGAATTTCCAAATTTCAAGCATAACAGTCAAAAAAAATTTAACTGTTATGCTTGAAATGTGACATTATTTGATGTATTTTCTATTTAATAAAATTAAAAATAAGGTTAATAAAAGGATTTGGATTTTAGATCTTATGATAATATGTAACACTTATTTTAATTCTTTTTTGAGGGGGAGTCTTGCCCTTGTTACCTAGGCTAGAGTGCAATGGCGTGATCTCGGCTCACTGCAACCTCTGCCTCCCAGGTTTAAGCAATTCTCCTTGCCTCAGCCTCCCAAGTAGCTGGGATTACAGGTGCCTGCCACCAGTCCTGGCTAATTTTTTGTATTTTTAGTAGAGATAGGATTTCACCATGTTGGCCAGGCTGGTCTCAAACTCTAAACCTCAGGTGATCCACCCTACTGACCTCAAAGCATTTCTTAAAGATTTTCTCCTCTTACTTTTATATCTGTTTTTGTTAAACGTCTTCAGTTTTGTCAAAACTAAGCTAAAGCAAATAAGACTGGTTTAGGTGGTTTATCATGACTATAAATCATGTAACTTTTCAGTAGGGCAAAATTTTTGCTCTTTTGTCCTTTATAATCTCTTGGAAACTTTATAGGTTTTTCCTGATTAACTTAATTGACAAATGTTTCGATATTATCTTTGCTTGTTAATGTAACAATGTTCTTAGGGTTTAAATTATTCCAAACACTGGAATAATGTCATGGATTATCGTTGGTATTTTTCTAAAACAGTAAGTTTTGGTCAGCTTAAGCAACTTAAGATGTAAATCTGGGCCAGGCACAGTGGCTCACGCCTGTAATCCTAGCACTTTGGGAGGCTGAGGTGCGTGGGTCTCTTGAGGTCTGTGTACTTTTCACAGTGAAACCTTGTCCGGTATTGTTTGGTCCGTTTTTCTCCGGTCCTGACCAGTCTTACCCGGTTTGGTCTGCTCTTGTCTGGTTTGGTCCAGTCCTGTCTGGCCTAATCTGGTGCGGATAGGTCTTGTCCTGTCCGGTTTGGGCCAGTCCTGACTCCTGACCAGTCTTATCTGGTTCGGCCCGGTCTGGTCCTGTCTTGTCTGATCCCAACCAGTCTTACCTGGTTTGCCGCGGTTTGGTCTGTTCTTATCTGGTCCTGACGGGGTCTTGTCTGGTTTGGTCCGGTCTTGCCCAGTCCTGACTGGTCTTATCTGGTCCTGACCAGTGTTGTCCGGTTTGGTCTGGTCCAGTTTGGTTTGGTCCAGTCCAGTCTGGCCCGGTTTGGTCCGGTCTGGTCCAGTTTGGTTTGGTCTTGTCCAGTCCAGTCTTGTCTTGGAGTTTCACTCTTCCGCCCAGGCTAGAGTGAAGTTTCTGCATCTCAGCTCACTGCAACCTCCGCCCCCAAGTTCAGGCGATTCTCCTACGAGTAGCTGGGATTGTAGGTGCCTTCCACCACACCTGGCTAATTTTTGTATTTTTAGTAGAGACGGGGTTTCACCATGTTGGCCAAACTGGTCTCAAACTCCTGACCTCAGGTGATCCGCCTGCCTCGGCCTCCCAAAGTGCTGGGATTTACAGGTGTGGGCCACTGTGCCCAGCCTGCAGAAACTTTTCATGTTCTCTTTCAAGATAAATCTTACCTAGTTCTGTCACCTTACATAGAAAACCCAAGTGCACTTACAGACCATTTACTACAAATAATAGAATTTAACAGTATGGCTGGATAAAAGGTTAATATACCAAAGGCAGTTGCATTTTTTATACTTAGACAAATAACTAGAAAAACAAACAAAGATCCCAGTGCAGTAGTCAAAAGTATTCAGTACCTAAGAATAAAAAAAAAATGCAAGATCTCTACAAGAAAAATAAGTTTTATTACAAAACACTGAAAAAGAAAAGACCACGTTTTATATATAGAAGGATTTAATAGCATATCAATTATTTTCAAGTTGGTCCACATTTTGAATGCAATTCTAATTAAAATCCCAGGAAGGTTTTCCATATAACTTGATGAGGTGATTATAAATACTTAAAAAGATTGATTTATGGCCCCAAATAGCTTGTACTTCTAAAGAAGAGCAGAACAGAGAATCTTGGTTTACAGATAACAAGACTTGTTTTGAAGCTAAAATAATCAAGACAGTGAGGTTCATGAGTTAACAGATGGGATAAGACAGGGCACAAAAGCACATTGTATGTTACATGTTACATGCAACATTGTTAGGAGACAGTGGTGGCACCTCAGATCAGTGAGAAAGGGAATGAGCGATTAAGTAAATGGAACTGGAAACTAATGTTTATTTCAAAGTAGTTGAAATCGGTTTCCTGCCTCATAACTAAGTACAAAAATCAACTCCATATAGATTGAGAACTTTAAACGTGTTGACGCATGAGTTTTTCGAACACTGAAGTAGAAAATATAAAAATATAAATAAGCATCTTCTAGACAGTGCTGCCCAAAAGAAATATGTAAGTCACATAGATAATTTAAATTTTTCTAATAATACATTTAAAAAGGTGAAAAGGTGAAATTAAACATATTTAACCCAGAATATCTAAAATATTTACAACACGCAGTTAATTTTAAAAGTTGCATTTGAGATATTTTGCATTATTTTTCTTCATATGGTGTCTTCAAAATTTGATATGTGTTTTACTAGAGTACATCTCAATTCAGATTAATGCTACTGTATTGGGCAGCATAGTCTTAGACCCTCTGAAAGGATTGCTGAAAACATGAAATGCACTAACCTTGAAATAAAAGATCAATATGTTATTCTATGTTAAAATTAAGGTTATTTGTTTAATCAAAAGGTTATTTCCTTACTTTAAGGAAAACCACAAGCTCAAAGATTCCAATAAGTTAGTATAGGAATATATAAGCAACTTCTACAAATCAGTAAGAAAAGTAAACAACTTAGTAGAATAATGAGCAAAAACACAGGCATTTTGTAGAAGAGGAAATATTTGGCTAATAAACATGGAGATAATCTCATTGGGACTAATAGGAAAGTATAGATCTAGATCACAACAAGACACTGCTTTATATCCATTTATTTAATAAAAAATGACACTAAAAATGTTGGAGAGTATGTGTATCAGCAGGATCACTTATCCACTGCTCATGGGGATATATAAATAATGGAACCACTTAGGAAAATAGTTAAGCATTATCTCCCGAAGTTCAGCAGCTAACATACCCTATAGCTTGGCAATTCCATACCCACACTTAACCTACAGAAACTTGGATATGTTTAGCACTCCTGTTTAGACTTGAACAAGAATCCTCATAGTAGCAAATGTTCACATTAGTAAATCTTGAAAAGAAGCCACATATGTGTAAGAGTAAGTGAATTAACTGATATATTCATACACTGGGACAGTAAACTGTCATCAGAAAGGATGAGTATAGTAATGTGTGGATGAATCTTAGCAATGCTGTTGTATGTAAAAAAGGAAATCCCAAGACAACATAAAATATGCATGCCCATAAAGTAAGTGAAATTTAAAAATATAGTTGGCCGAGGCGGATGGATCACTTGAGGCCAGGAGTTTGAGATCAGCCTGGACAACATGGCTCGGCTCACTGCAGCCTCTCCCTCCTGGGTTCAAGTGATTATCCTGCCTCAGCCTCCTGAGTACCTGGGATTACAGGCATGTGCCACCACACTGGGCTAATTTTGTATTTTTAGTAGAGACAGGATTTCTCCATGTTGGTCAGGCTGGTCTCGAACTCCCGACCTCAGATTATCTGCCCGCCTTGACCTCCGAAAATACTGGGATTACAGGTGTGAGCCACCAGGCCTGGCCAATAGCACTCATTTCTAATCTCCACAACTATTAGGCTACAACTGTTCTTAAAAATTGTTATTGTTATCTTAAAAATTGATAAAAGACCCACTGTGGTCCTTTATCTTGGCACTTCTATGAGTCATCTAAGAAACTGAATTTAATTGATGTCTTGTGGCTGTATAACTGCATAGCTTGTTATATAAACTTAACGTAATTTCGAAAATTTTGTGTTTGTTTTTTAATAGACTGACTTCCTTTTGGTAGTACTGCGTGATGTTGTTCAGGCTTATCCTGAAGTTCGCATTGTTCTTATGTCCGCTACTATTGATACCAGCATGTTTTGTGAATATTTCTTCAATTGCCCCATCATTGAAGTTTATGGGAGGACTTACCCAGTTCAAGGTAATACTGTGGGGGTGGTATAGGAACATCTTTTGTGCAATAGGGTTTGTATTTTCTTAATCCTGGAGATTAGAGTTACAATTTAAAGAATACTTAAAATGCAGGACAAATTATAGTATCAAATGTATCATAGCATTTTTGAGGGGTTTCTCGTCTGTAATTTTATACAGTAGTGAGTACAGTCTGAGAAGTGAGACCAGGTTTCATTTACTACTTGAGTAGTTTGCATATCCAGTAAGTTTCCAGGCCTTTAATTATAAAGCCAAACTTCTAAAAAGTATAAAGTATAGTCAAAGGGAAATCACTGTGGTGTATAGGTAATTATGGCAATTACTATTAAAAGTTTAAGCAGCCAGGATCAAATTAAGAATCCTTTTTAGAGCCTGAGCAACTTGATTTTGAATTAAGATTAAGGGAAGTGTATCAAGGTTATGTATTTCTGATAAGTGAGAGTTCTTGAGTATCTTTTTGTTTTTCTAAGACAGGGTCTCACTTTGTCCCCCAGACTGGAGTGTAGTGGTGCAATCTTGGCTCACTGCAACCTCTGGCTCCCAGGCTCAACCAGTCCTCCCCATCTCAGCTTCCTGAGTACCTGGGACTACAGGCGCACACCACCGCGCCTGGCTAATTTTTGTATATTTTGTAGAGACAAGGTCTCACCCTGTTGCCCAAGCTGGTCTCAAACTCATGGACTCAAGCAGTCAGCCTGCCTCAGCCTACCAAAGTGCTGGGATTATAGTCTAGAGCCACTGCGCCCAGCCTTCTTTACTGTGTTTAGGAGTTGTTAGCACAGTTTTCTAGGATAGTCATCTGGTAGCTGTGGGGGGGAAAAAAGAATTATGGCACATTCTAATTGAGGGCATGAAAACAAGAGAGAAACAGTGTAGATAGATATAAAGTGATGTTATGGCTATGCCAGCATGCTAAGCCAGTATAATTCACTGGGGTACAGGTTAATTCTAAAACTGCTGTACATGTGTACTGGAAATGACATACAAGTAAATGGATGGCAAGTGGTGGGAGCTCAGTTTCTTACTACTAGAAAGAGAAGTTAAGGATAAGTGGGATTGCTAGAACAAACCATATGGTACTGGATTACACTCAGAGATCAGTATGAACTTGTGTTTAGCTAAATGGAGATACAAATGGATAGGTATAGAAATAATTATAGATAGGTGTGGATACATGTGTTAGTATACATACACATTTTTTTGTAGCTCTGTGTGCTGAGTGGGAGTAGAAGCAGTGACACCCAGTAGATAGGGATATGCCCCACATCCAGATTTTGTTTTTAATGCCGTTCTCCAATTAAAGGAGCCAGATATTCCTGGAGAAATGGCTGCTTCTAGGATGAAACAATATACAAAAATGAGCCTGGAATATCTTGTCCCTTAAAGTAAGGAGGTGCCTAAAAGAAGCCCATGACGATGGGAATAAAGGGACACAGGAGCCAACCTGAAAGAGCTCCCAATGGCCAAAGCTGGAACAGTTTGAGGAAAAAAAAAAACATGGTATTAGATTACCAAAATATAAAATATTTATGTGTCTATATTGATATGTAAATAAGTGGTTTAATAAGAATAGTGACAAATGTCTCCTACAGAAGAATTTTAAACAATTTATGTAAATGGTCTCCCCATTTTTCAAACAAGTGGGACTGAACTCCCACTACAGTGTGGGAAGAAGGGAAAATGAGTAACTTTACAGCGGAGAAACTTGGCAGGCACTACCACAGGTGATGAAGTTTTAACATCATGAGGAGTAAGTCACATTGATAGGATATGCCCTTAATATGATGTGATGAGACTGGCACTTTGGGAGTCTTTGGATATAGAGGGTGTTTCGATTATAAAGACATTCTGGGGCCATCTGAGAATCTCGGGCATAATTGATCAACAGATCTTCCAGTCCTTGCATTGAGATCCTTCTTCAGATTAACTAGAAGCCATTTTGTGTGTGCATACTGACAGAGGAAGGATGGACTGTGGTGGATTGTATTGAAGTTACTTCTTTCCATGTATAACTCCCACACAATGGAAGTGTATAGATAAATGTTTGACTGAATGTTAATACACAGAGGATACCCCAACTGGCTCTGTGGGAACATGTATAAAAGACACCTCACCCTCCTTCGAGGTCTAAGAGAGGGAAACACTTGATTTTGATGCGGAAAATAAGGTTATTGCTACTGGAATTTTTTGGCAGTTGTGAAGAATCAGACTAGAGGGGTATTAAAGTAGTTTTGAACTATGAATTAGCAAATGAATTTGGGTCTGCTCCATTGTGAAAGTTGATAGTACTTAACCTGACTGGATTGTCCCTGGCAGAATATTTTCTGGAAGACTGCATTCAGATGACCCACTTTATTCCTCCACCAAAAGACAAGAAGAAGAAGGATAAAGATGATGATGGTGGTGAGGATGATGATGTAAGTGAATTTCAAGAAGAATTTCCATTATGGGCAAATTGTCAATGCGAGAAAAAAATGAGTTAATATAACATGGCAATGTATTAGCATTACAGCAAACTTTCTTAAAAACTGACTGTAATGTCGGCTTTTGGATTAATTGATGTATTTTACTGCAAAAAAATTCCAGGTTCAGTGACAAGCTATTTCTATCACAAATTATTTCTGGCGTAAAGATCAAAAGAAAAAGAAGAAAGAATACGATGTTTAAAGGCCAGGCATGGTTAGGGACAACACTGTTGTATAAGGTTTTGCTACTCAAAGTTTTTCAGTAGGCTGCAGCACCTGGGAAACTGGTAGAAAGGCAGAATCCTGTGCCCCACCCTAGATCTGCTGAGTCAGAATCTACAGTTTAACAAGATCCTCAGGTGATCTGTATATACAATAAAGTTTAAGAAACAGCAGCTATAGCTTTAGCTACAGGAGACGGGAGATGACATTATCAGGTGGACAGAGTATTAAATCAGGGAGCAATGAGGGATTTCCTAGGAGAAACAGGAAAGAAAAGACTTACTTTGTAGTGCTTGAGAGTTGGACAACGATAGTATAAAAATGGATTATCTGGAAATAGACTGAGACAGCCAGCAATGCAGAATTTGCTAGAAAACGTAAGATTATATCTTTTTAATCAAAAGATCTGAAGATGTAAATGAACAGCAGATTAGAAAATTTAGGAAAAAGACCAATTGCAACAACCGTTTCTCAACTTGTTTTATCATTGATTCTAATGTAAACTTTTTGGAAAATACCACATTATTTCATTAATAGAAATATACTCAGTAGAAGGCTCTATGAGAGGTTTGAGTCAAATTTAAGTTTGTGTTTGAATTTTAGTCCTATCCTGTGAGAAATATGAGTTAGAAAAGTTCAGTATATTGATGTAAGCTCTACATTTTTGGAAATTAAATTTCTTCTGTATTCTATAGTGTGTGACTAGTCAACTAGAATAAATAATGACATTACAAGTAATTAGAGTCACTAGAAGAAATCTAGAAGACTTATCTCATGAGCCGTAGTAACTGAGACAATCCAAAAATATGTCTCCCTGTTGTTTACAGGCAAATTGCAACTTGATCTGTGGTGATGAATATGGTCCAGAAACAAGGTTGAGCATGTCTCAATTGAACGAAAAGGAAACTCCTTTTGAACTCATCGAAGCTCTACTTAAGTACATTGAAACCCTTAATGTTCCTGGAGCTGTGTTGGTTTTTTTGCCTGGCTGGAATCTGATTTATACTATGCAGAAGCATTTGGAAATGAATCCACATTTTGGTATGAGTCTTTGTTTGAATTCTCACATATTTGAGAGTGAAAATGAATGTTTTGCTAGTGCATTAGCCAGTATGTGAAAACAAAATTTTACTTTTGAGTAAAAAAAGGTGTAATGGAGAGCTGTTTGAAACCAGCTCCTGTTTTTAGTCCCTGATTGTTCTGTATTGTTATATAGGAAGCCATCGGTATCAGATTCTACCTCTGCATTCTCAGATTCCTCGAGAGGAACAGCGCAAAGTGTTTGATCCAGTACCAGTTGGAGTAACCAAGGTAAATATTAAACACTACAATGATGGGAGTGGAAGGTGACATAGATACTAAACAAATGTTACAGGTCTTCAAAGAGCTACCCAAAAAATGGTAACCCATCTAAATTGAGGAAGAAAAAAGGAGTCTTTCTCTTTCTGAGCTTAGTAGATCGTTCATTAATCAGTTATTGGGTGATCTTTTTAGGACTTCTGTAATTTTCTTGTCATTTGTTACATAAGCAAATCAGTCCTTTCAAGTAACTAATAAGAATATTTTCTGGAGTGTAATTTTTCTTTCTTCACAGGTTATTTTGTCCACAAATATTGCTGAAACAAGCATTACCATAAACGATGTTGTTTATGTCATTGACTCCTGCAAGTAAGTTACTGGGAAACCTGTTTGCCTGTTCCAGTGTTACTAACTGGAAACTTCTTACCAGTTAACAGAATCAAAAACACTTTATTTTTAAACTCCTGTGTTCTTAAATCTCCAAAATTATTTGCGTCTATATAGCATTATAGGTAATTGATAATTAAGAGTAATTATTTCTGTTGATTACTGCAAATCAGTTATGGTAGAAAGTGACAAAGCTTGAAACTGTTAACTGATGATTACTTCTCATTGCTCTTGGCTGCTGGTGTCTCACTTATTTCCCATTGGGTGTTTCCATTGATCACTGCCGTACTATAGCATGCTGTTTGATGAATAAAGATGACCAGTGTTTAGCACATGACAAATATCCTACCTTGAAGGACACTCCTTTAAGGATTAAAGGTCTTCATTTTGGTATGAGATGAGCCTGGAAAATATACCAGGAGACATTCTGTGTAGATACAGGAATTACATGGTAATTGATAAATTGAAAGGACAAAAAAGTTGAAACTTGGTTATATCTGGCCAACTTGTGCCCCATGACTTCTCTATATAATTCCTTAGTCTGTCCTGACAATGAAAACAATTTGCTGCCAACATCCATTTTAGGAAATGATGAATAGCATTCTGTGCTAATCCCAGTAGTTTAGTGGCAGCTGTCTCTGTATGTAACATTGAAGGAATCTGAGGTTACTTGGGGGTTCAAAAGGACCACACAGGCATCACTAGATACAGATATCCTAAAAGTTACACTAAACTTTGGAATAGAGATGACTTAAATAATTACTTTCTTTTGTGTATGTGCCATATTCCATTTAAATGGCTTTGCATTTGTTAATTTATGTAATGTTTACCAAAAAAACTCTATAAGGTAGATAATGGCATGGAAAGTTTGGCCAAGGCAGTTCAGCTGGTAAGTGGCAGGTGGATGTTACATTGCCTTTTAGTAGGTTGACAACTAGGAGTTTGCAGTCAGATTGCTGATTCTTACTTGTGCCATTCATGAATAGACATCACAAGCAGGTATGGCTTTAACTACGTAGTGGAAAGCATTCACTACTTAGTGGATATGTAATAGTTATTGATAATACATGAGTCTTAGAATTAACAACTTTTTCCTATGTAGGCAGAAAGTGAAACTCTTCACTGCTCACAACAATATGACCAACTATGCTACCGTATGGGCATCAAAAACAAACCTTGAGCAACGGAAAGGGCGAGCTGGCCGAGTACGGCCTGGATTCTGCTTTCACCTGTGCAGCCGAGCTCGTTTTGAGAGGTAAGACCCATTCTTGACCTTTAGTAAGGGATTTTTGTTCTGTTCTCTGTAGGGACAGATGTGTGCAGTTATGTAAACCTGCCAGTTTAAGCTGATCTAAGTCTTGCTAGCCATGTTGGAATCAGGTGTAAATGTTTCATAAGGATCTTCATCACAAATCATTTATAGAGAATAAGCCAGAATTAGAAATACGGAGACCTAGATTTTAATATTATTTGTGCCTAATACATTGTATAACACTAAGTGGTTACTCCTTAGGCCTGCATTTCCCTCATTCTATAAAATATTAAGTTACTTAACGTCTCTTGTTTCCTCCGTTGTAAAAAGAATATGGTAAATAATGCCTAACCCATAGGGTTGGTATAAGTATTAAATGAGTTAATAATGTAAAATACTTTGAACAGTGTCTGGCACATCATGATCTCCCAATAAGTGTTTGCAGTTGTTAATTCATACAGGTCAGATATCTCTTTTAAAACTGAAATGCTTGGGACCAGAAGTGGTTTTGGATTTTTTTTCTTGGTAATATTTGCATTGTATTTACCAATTGGGCATCCCTAATCCGAAAACATGAAATCCAAAACGCTCTAATGAGCATTTCCTTTAAGTGTCGTGTCAGAAGTCAAAAAGTTTTGGATTTTAAAGAGTTACATCTATAAGAGCCTTTCTAGTGGCACTAAAATTACATGAACTAGGAAGGTGGGGAGGTTGTAGAGAAATGTTAGTATGAGTAATCATCCTACAAAAAGTGTCATTGTCGTTTTTAACCCACGTTTGTCAACAGGCAAGGCCTGAAGAGACCATGGGTGGAGCTAATAACGTTGGAGATTTTGGATAATTTTTTCATTTTTCTTCTCAGCCTAAAAGGCCATCAAGCTGTGAGGATAAGTCAGAAACCACTATGCAACCAGATTAAATTTTGTCAACAGTGTGTATAGTGAATGATAAAAGGTTCGGTGGTAACTGTAAAATGAAAGGATGATGAAAGGGCAGCTCTGTGTCCCTGATTACCTTGCTGCAAAAAGTTCATTAAACTAACATCTGTGTATACACAAGGAGGATGGTTATTTTATGCTTGTTTTCTCTTAGACTTGAAACCCACATGACACCAGAGATGTTCCGAACACCATTGCATGAAATTGCTCTTAGCATAAAACTTCTGCGTCTAGGAGGAATTGGCCAATTTCTGGCCAAAGCAATTGAACCTCCCCCTTTGGATGCTGTGATTGAAGCAGAACACACTCTTAGAGGTACTTACAAATACAGACCTACTTGACACAGATATTAATCATACCATCTGTCTTATCCTGGCAGATAACACTTAACAAATGAATCAAGATGAAGATGTAGTCAACAGGGCTGTGATAATATTAAGGCCTCCAGTCTTACCTTAGGTAGTTAGTATAGTTACTGTTCTAATGAGCAATGAGAAGGAAGAAAGGGACAATGTGAGCCTTACTTTAAAAAAGAAAAGAAAACTTAAAAAGGCATCTCTTAACTGTGTACTTAAGATCAGAACATAACTTTCTCATGATACCCACAGTATTTCATATGAATCTCTTAGAACTTTTTTGTTTTTTTGAGATGGAATCTTGCTCCATTGCCCAGGCTGGAGTGCGGTGGCGTGATCTCAGCTCACTGCAACCTCCACCTCCCAGGTTCAAGCCATTCTTCTGTCTCAGCCTCCCGAGTAGCTGAGACTACAGGCATACACCACTACACCCGACTAATTTTTGTATTTTACTAAGACAGGGCTTCACCATTTTGGCCAGGCTGGTCTGAAACTCCCGACCTCAAGTGATCCACCCACCTCAGCCTCCCAAAGTGCTGGGATTACAGGCGGGAGCCACTGCATCCAGCCTGGAACATTTATGTTTTCTTGCTAAACTTGTTATAGAAGCAGTGAAAATAGTACAGTGAAAATTAAGGGCATTGGAGCTAGATCTGAATTTGAATTTTGAATCTAGCATTTATCTACTATGTTAACTTCAGAATTTTCTCTAGATTTTACCTTTTTTTAAACATTAACAGCTGGGTGTCAGACTTCTTATGGCATATAGAAACTTATGCTGCTATTATAGTTAATACTGTATTTATAGACTTCATATGAATTGTATTTGTTTTTATAACCTATAGGATGTAGTTGTAATACCTTCTTTATGTTGGGTGCTCCAGATTTTGATTTTGTTCTATTTTTGAGTACAGAGAATTGTTGGCTGTAGACATGGTATTAGCGATTGGCTTGACAAAAGAGGAACTCTGAA
The DNA here is from genome assembly GCF_028878055.3 of Symphalangus syndactylus. Taxonomy (NCBI): domain Eukaryota; kingdom Metazoa; phylum Chordata; class Mammalia; order Primates; family Hylobatidae; genus Symphalangus; species Symphalangus syndactylus. The sequence goes on along the minus strand of NC_072434.2, from coordinate 39,845,893 downwards.
CCATCTTAACCTTAATTTAGAGTAATGTTTTGTCTGCCTAAAATTAGTGTTCATTTGTTTCTACTCACAAAGAACTATCTCCCCACAGAGCTTGATGCATTAGATGCCAATGATGAGTTGACTCCTTTGGGACGAATCCTGGCTAAACTCCCCATTGAGCCTCGTTTTGGCAAAATGATGATAATGGGGTGTATATTCTAGTAAGTGCTTTGTTTCTCTTCGTTAAGTGGTAGAATAATTTCAGAATCTTCTCCTCCCTGTAAAAGCAGTATTGGCTCAGATAGATGAAAAAAATCCTAAATGTTCTTCAGGGAAGTAACATACCTAGATATTTAGAGAAGTGTAACACTAAAAAAATGAACAGTTCCAGTAGATGGATATCCGGGCCCAACATGGGGAAAAGGGCACTGATTTCTCAAAAGTTAAAAGCAAGCAGGCCAGGCAATTGGCTCACACCTTGAATCCTAGCACTTTGGGAGGCCAGGGTGGGAGGGTCCCTTGTTATTAATAGTTGGTCTTGAAAGAGCAGCGTCAGGAAAAGAGGTTTATTTTATCAGAAAATGTTGAAGATTAAGAGAATTGGTATGATGGGGAAGAGAGACTATAAAAGGAAAAATATACTTAGTCATAATTTATGTTAAATATGTGGCCATTAGAGCATCAGAGCACTTTTTTCTTTCTGATTCTGAAGAGAGCAGCTAAAAAGTTCTTCGTTGAGCCAATTTCATTGCAAATAAAAGTAGAATCATAGCCATAAAGAAAGACTGCATCCTCTAGTCGACAGTACTACCTGAGCTGCTGGCAACAACATTGTGATCTAGTCTGGATTTAACTGTCTTTGTGTATTTCAGCGTGGGAGATGCTATCTGTACCATTGCTGCTGCTACCTGCTTTCCAGAGCCTTTCATCAATGAAGGAAAGCGGCTGGGCTATATCCATCGAAATTTTGCTGGAAACAGATTTTCTGATCACGTAGCCCTTTTATCAGTATTCCAAGCCTGGGATGATGCTAGGTATGAGTAAGATTTGGGTGAGCTGTCTGTAGTTTCTCATTTGTATTTAGTTCTCTGGTCTTAGAGAATGATTTCTCATATCAATTTATTTTAGAATGGGTGGAGAAGAAGCAGAGATACGTTTTTGTGAGCACAAAAGACTTAATATGGCTACACTAAGAATGACCTGGGAAGCCAAAGTTCAGCTCAAAGAGATTTTGATCAATTCTGGGTTTCCAGAAGGTAAGACTTCTTCCATTCTTAAGATATCTTTAAAGTGACATTTATATAGTACCTGCAAATTGACAGCAAAGTGTATTTTAGTTTCAAATTTTAGACCCTATGATTTTTATATATTCCCAACTATTTCTTAGTTCTCGTGAACACTGGTCTAGTTCCCAGAATGAGTACTTTGCTGATAACCTTATAGTGGTTTGCGAAGTAATTTGTTAGCATTTAGACTTGAAGTAAATTCTACCACATTAAATTTTAAATGGCTTTAATTTATACTTTCGGTGTACAGATGATTAAAGGACTTTATGACATCTAACGTGGAAAAAAACCAACTCATGTTTCTTGATAGATGACCTGTTCTCTGAGCAGATAAATACTTTGTGGTCCTATCAGTCAAGCTCTTGATAGATGAGATGATAGTACTTTTCTTTTCCAACTAGGTTAAAATATAGAATTATTTCCTAAAACATTGAGAACTGGAATGCATAACCAGAAATAAGACTGTTGAGAGAAAGAAGGTAGTTGGGCAAGATGGTAAATTTTTAAAGGCTGTGATTGGAATAACTAAACAAAGTAGTGAGTGGTTCTCTTCTGTCATAAGCCAGCTGAAATTTTAGTTTTTCCTCAAAATTATAAGGGAAAACTTTATGTGCTAGAGTCTTGAGATGCATTTTACAGGTAATGAAACAGGCACCAAGGTATAAATTGTCTTTAATTCATCCAATTAGGAGGCTATAAGACTAGAACTCGTTTGTCTAGAACAAAATATGTCTGTGCTTTCAGCGGTTGACTGTCATGCTTTCCAGTCAGTAGCTAAGTACTCAAAGTGTAGACTGGGTAAAAAATCAGCCTTCATTCCAGTAGGTGTCCTCTTAGATGATTTCCATCTTCTCTACAACTAACAGCTATTTAAGAGTAGCAGATAAATACTTTGTGGTCCTATCAGTCAAGCTCTTATTCTCAGAGTAGATGGTTGATTGGGGGACTTTAAAAAGTAATCACCCCAGTGGGGCGTGGTGGCTCACGCCTGTAATCCCGGCACTTTGGGAAGCCGAGGTGGGTGGATCACGAGGTCAGGAGATCGAGACCATCCTGGCTAACACAGTGAAACCCCGTCTCTACTAAAAATACAAAAAATTAGCCGGGCGTGGTGGTGGGCACCTGTAGTGCCAGTTACTTGGGAGGCTGAGGCAGGAGAATGGCATGAACCTGGGAGGCAGAGCTTGCAGTGAGCCAAGATGGCACCACTGCACTCCAGCATGGGTGACAGAGCGAGACTCCGTCTCAAAAAAAAAAAAAAAAAAAAAAAGTAATCACCCCAGGCTTATTTATGGTTGAGTCTATAAGAGAACAGAGACGTTTTCGTTTTCTTACTGTGGAAACTCAGTAACATTTCTCCTTGAACTTAATCTGGGTATAAGGATTCTGAGAAGAGAAAGTTTTACAGACAGGTTATGTGAAAAGAGTGAGGAAGTGTCAGTTCTCTGAATTATCTTGAATAGTTTGCATGTAATGTGAAGATCAGCCAGTTATCTGATTTTTCTTTTCACTCTGCTCCTCTTAACAGATTGTTTGTTGACACAAGTGTTTACTAACACTGGACCAGATAATAATTTGGATGTTGTCATCTCCCTCCTGGCCTTTGGTGTATACCCCAATGTATGCTATCATAAGGAAAAGAGGAAGATTCTCACCACTGAAGGCCGTAATGCACTTATCCACAAATCATCTGTTAATTGTCCTTTTAGTAGCCAAGACATGAAGTACCCATCTCCCTTCTTTGTGTTTGGTGAAAAGGTAAGAAAAGACTAGAAAAGTTTACATTGAAAGTTGAACTTGTCTTTACAATCATTAGGAACATGAATTTTGATTTTCAAAGCACAGTATATAGCGGTATTTGGAAGTTGGAATGTCAACCATTTTGTATTGTCTCTTTCTCCATTTGCAGATTCGAACTCGAGCCATCTCTGCTAAAGGCATGACTTTAGTCACCCCCCTGCAGTTGCTTCTCTTTGCCTCCAAGAAAGTCCAATCTGATGGGCAGATTGTGCTTGTAGATGACTGGTATGGATTTTCAGATGTGAACTCCAAACTGAATTCTTAGAATTACAATATGATGGAATTCAGCTGCTAATCTTAACTTAATTATACTAATTATAACTTAAATATATACTAATTATATCTAAATTATATACTTAATGTTAAATTGATACTAGTAGAAGCAAATGCATTAGGAATTTGAGCCATGTCTACCACTAGGCACACCACCACTATGGAATCAGATTAAGTGAAGCTTGAGTACCCTTTCACATACTCAGTATATTGATTCAAAACTAGTGGCAAGCACTGGGCAAAAATGGAATAGAGCTTAATGGACAGCCAGTAGGCTCAGCCATCATATTCTTGAAAACCTAGAAAATGCCAGCATTCTGGGTCTCTTAAATTCATTATTTTAAAGTCTGGATGATCTGGCTGGGTGCGGCAGATCACTTGGGCTCAGGAAGTTGAAGATCAGCCTGGACAACATGGTGAAACCTGTCTCTACAAAAAATACAAAAAATTTAGCCAGGTGTGGTAGCACACACCTGTAGTCCCAGCTATTCTGGAGGCCGAGGCAGGAGAATCACTTGAACCTGGGAGTTGGAGGTTGCAGTGAGCTATCACACCACTGCATTCCAGCCAGGGCAACAGAGCAAGACTCTGTCTCAAAAAAAAAAAAAAAAAGTCTGAATGATCCATATTGCTGGACTTTGTTTTTTGTTTATTATATATTACATGTATTTTTATTACATTTTATTTGGCTTGATAGACTTTATGGCTTAAGACTCCTGCTCATAGCTAGCAGTGAATTTTAAGAGGCTAGTGCTGATTATTACTACTCTTCATATCTGTTTGCCTAAGTTTGGGGCCATTATAAGTAGTTTTTTTTAAATATTAATGCTTAAGAAGTTAAATTTATTCTATAACATGCCATGTATGAAGTTGAGAGATAATGGTCTTTTTGTACATATACTCCCTCTCTTATTTTTAATGTATTTCGCCACTTTAGGATTAAACTGCAAATATCTCATGAAGCTGCTGCCTGTATCACCGGTCTCCGGGCAGCCATGGAGGCTCTGGTTGTTGAAGTAACCAAACAACCTGCTATCATCAGCCAGTTGGACCCCGTAAATGAACGTATGCTGAACATGATCCGTCAAATCTCTAGACCCTCAGCTGCTGGTATCAACCTTATGATTGGCAGTACACGGTGAGTACCATATTAACTTCTCATTGAACCAAGTAGAGGGGAGAGATCTTATGTAGGCCTAGAATTCCTAAAGTTAGTGATAGAAGCCCTATTAAGTAAAATTCTAGATATAGATAGAGCTATAGATAGAGCTATAGATAGAGTTTAGTTCCAGCTAACATACTCAGAACAAAGAATGTCATTTACTTTTGTTAGTAATTGGTCTACTGCATCATTGCATGTTGGTAGTGTTAGAAAAGGATCTTACAAATACACATATATAGTTCAGAGTGGGTCACATGACAGGGAAGTGACACAGCCCAGATAGCCCTTTCCATGGTACTGTTTTGGCATCTCTAAAGAAAAATATTGATGAGATGTTAAATTGCTTCTTTATCAAATGTGTATGTGTTTTTGTTTATCTTAAACAACTAGAGCATGGATATCTTAAAGCAAAGAAATGAGAAATTTATCTTAATTCTTAAAATTTTTATTTGCTTCAGGTTTTAAAATTTTTTTCTTTGCCCACTAATTTTTATTTACAAGATACCAAAAGGCAGAAAAGTGATACAATGTATAGCCATATAGTCTTTATTTAGGTTCACTAATTTTCAGCGTTTTGTACATTTGCTTAATCATTTGTGATGAAGCAGCAGGCATTACCACATTTTACGTCAATACACTTCATGTCTTTTAAGAACATGGCCACAATACCACAATCACACCCCAAAACCTGAAGTGTTTTAGTAATACTATAATATACTAATGTACTAAAATTCTTCCAGTTACCCAAAAATGACCTCTAATTCGTCATCAAAAATTATGTATTGCATTTGGTCTATCTGTAAGGCAGGTAGATTGTTATCCTCATCCTCTTTAATAGAAACAAGGAAACCGGGCACAGATAAGTTAAGACCATACATAAGGTCATACAGCTAATAACTAGATAGAACTAGATTCAAACCCAGGCAACATGGCTCCTGAAACAGTGCTCTTACTGTGCTATTCTGTGTCCCTCCTAGGTGGCTAAATGTATAGAATAATTCAATAAGCGTCATAGGCAGATAACAAATGACATATTCATGGGTGTTTAGGAGAAGACAGAATATTTTTGGTAGGAGGGCTGGTAAGCAAGGAGCCTCTGTGTATATAATCTGTTCCTATGAAGAATAATAGTCCGGAAACTAGAAAGAAAGGGATATATGAAGAGAGTTTAGGATGTATGAATATGTAGTGGCCTAAATTACAGTAGTAGATAGAATTGCAATGGGGAGATGTGACTGGATTAGACAGATTTGTGGTAGAATCAATAGGAATTCGTGATGGACTAAAATGGAATAGTGCAATGAAAGAAGGAAGAGAGATTACATTCATTTTTTTTTTTTTTTTTTTTTTTTTTTTTTTTTTTTTTTTTTTTGAGAGGCAGTCTTGCCCTGTTGCCCAGGCTGGAGTGCAGTGGTGCCATCTTGGCTCACTGCAACCTCTGCCTCCCGGATTCAAGCGATCTTCCTGCCTCAACCCCCCGAGTAGCTGGGATTACAGGCACACACTACCACGCCCAGCTAATTTTTTTATTTTTAGTAGAAACACAGTTTCGCCATGTTGCCAGGCTAGTCTCAAACTCCTAACCTCAGGTGATCCACCCACCTCAGCCTCCCAAAGTGCTGGGATTACAAACCTGAACCACTGCACCCAGCCACACAGCCATATTTCTGACTTAGCTGCTGAATTGGTAGTGTTATTCTTGAAGAAAAGCCGCACAGGAGTAATAAGCAGATTGGGGATATGTTTAATTGAAGTTGTTGACGGTCATTTCTGCAATTTTTCATTAGCTTTATTTTCCTTATTTGCCACATGAAACAGATTTAGGCATTACCAAGGACATTTTTCAAAATCATATTTCAGAATTATTGCAGGAAAACATTTGGTGATAAAGACCAAATAGTTTATTGGCAGCTCCTAATGCTTGCCTTCTTGGAACACTGTTATTGAACTGAGTAAGAGGACTGTCTTAAAGTTCTAATGACATACTGCCAAAATTCAAAACCTTTGAGATTGAATCAGAAAAAACTTCAGAAAAACAGATGGATACAATTGATGACTGTTTTAGAATAGCAGATCAATTTTATTTCAATTTCTATTTGTGCATTTGGCTTCATTCCCTTTATGTATTAAATTTTCAAATATAACTAAATGTGTACATTTGGTGAGTCGTTGGGAAATAATAAGAATGCTTTGCTAAAGTGATGGTTTTGTGTTTTTCCTAGGTATGGAGATGGTCCACGTCCTCCCAAGATGGCCCGATATGACAATGGAAGTGGATATAGAAGGGGAGGTTCTAGTTACAGTGGTGGAGGCTATGGCAGTGGCTATAGCAGTGGAGGCTATGGTAGCGGAGGCTATGGTAGCGGAGGCTATGGTAGCGGAGGCTATGGTGGCAGCGCCAACTCCTTTCGGGCAGGATATGGTGCAGGTGTTGGTGGAGGCTATAGAGGAGTTCCCCGAGGTGGCTTTAGAGGCAACTCTGGAGGAGACTACAGAGGGCCTAGTGGAGGCTACAGAGGATCTGGGGGATTCCAGCGAGGAGGTGGTAGGGGGGCCTATGGAACTGGCTACTTCGGACAGGGAAGAGGAGGTGGCGGCTATTAAAGCTCGGTTATGTCAGTTCCTGTGTGTAGACAGTAAGGAAAAAAAGGCATGCTATGTGTTATGTGTTTTTTCCAGTATGTTTATTTGCCACCAAAAAGTAAATGCATTTTCACCCATTCTGTGGTTCATTGTAGTTTAAGGAAACCAAGCTTATAGATGCATTAGTGATTTTGTTTATATTATGTAAAATATAACAGTCTCTTAAAAATACCACAGTTTGTATTTTTTCTTTAAGGAGTAAAGATTTGCCTTTAAATAACCTGGTATTTTCCTGGCTTTCGTTTAATACAGTAGAAAATAAAGTATTACACCGAATACTTGCCATGTAGTTTGTTTGTTGACCTTGTATATTAGAAAATTTTACAATGCCAGTTACATCTGTTCATTTTAAATGTCAGAGAAGTTGTACCCTGCTTCAAAAGTATACTAAGTGATACTACTTGTAATAGAATAAATCACCTTGAAATTGAATTGTTACCTTTTGAAGTAAATACTGGCAAGTGCACAAGCCACATAAACCTGAATAAAACTTTTGACCTAGGGTTGAACATTTGGCTTCCTCCCGTATTCTGTCTTTGAATAAGACCAAGCCCAGCATTTTCTTTTCTAAGTTAGTTTCCACGATGACAATTAAAAGCAATGTAATCAATCCATAGAACTCTTGAATAAAAGGTAAATGAAGCTTCACCGATGTGACACATTTACCTACCTTACTGTGTTGCAAAAGGTTTTTTTGTTAAGCTACTTTGTTTTAATAGAGATGTTCATACATTTATAACACTTTACAGTTTCTAGTGAATTTTCAGATTTCTCATTTGAGCAAGGTACAGTGGAGAGGGCAAAGGTACTGGATTACACAGAACTGGGTTTGTCTTAATTCTGTTCTCAACCATGTGGATGATCTTGGGCGTATTTTTGTCTTGGTTTCCTTTTCAAAGTCCTTTATCCTGCATATATGTTTTAGATCACCTTCAGCAATTATTGTTAAGCTGATGGCACCTATCTGCAGACTCACAAGTCTGTCTCCAACCGAGATTTCCTTTCTGAGCTATGTAAACAACTGCATACTGAACATCCATCTCTGCTTAAATATCCCACAGAAAAAAATCTCAGTGCTTTCCAAACTGACCTCCTTCCCCTCCCAACCTACCCTATGTCCTGACAGTACTGTGTTCTCTGCTCTGCTCTTTGGAGTTTCAGCTGCTTAATTGCTTAAGCCACCACCTCTAGTCAGCTCAAAACGTCTTTCAATATACTTTTATAGATCAGTTGCCTCTGTTCTATTGTCTTAGTTTGGACATATAGTGCCACAGCAACTTCTTAACTGATCCTGCCTACAGGCCTGCCTCAATCTGATCACTACAGCTACAGTAAACATTCCCAAACAAATCCAGTTTCATACCCCCTCTCCTGACTTAAACCAATGGTTCTTAACTGCCGTCAGGGCAGAGGCTAAACTCCCTTAGCCACTCACTCTGGCTCTACCTTCATTTCTGCTGTACAGCTGTAGCTAGCCAAACTGAACTAGCACCATCGATGGATCATGAGCTTTCTATCCCTTTGCAAGTTGTGAAAACTCCCATAAAAGGTATAAAATCAATAATGGTTCATTTGAATGGTACTCATCCCTCCAACAAATTCAATTAGAAATGTGAAATTGAAAAATGGCCAAAAGTTGTCAAAGTGCATTCTCTAAAGGTTGAAAGAAGCACTAAGGCATAGTTCTAATGTTACCATATTCAGCTCAAGACCTGAGGAGCTCCATATGTAGCTCCCCCCGTCTTGTGCCCCACATATTCCAGCTGTCCTCCCTAAACTCCAGTTTGTCTCTTAACTGCAGTGCTCTGCTTGGTACTTTGTCCCTCTGCCATGACCCAGAAAGTGCTTCCACATAGCCGTGGACTTGTCTCATTTGTTTTCCTTATTGGGGGATCACAGTTCTGCATTGCCTTTTACCTAATGTCTGAAAGCAGCTGTTTCACTAGTTTACATGGGAGGAAAAGTTCAGTGCCATTTGTACTTGTCATAACTGTAAGTGGGAATCCACTTCAGTTACCAAAGAATCCATTATAAGATCCAGAAATCATTCCTTTTCTTGGATGAGACTTAAAAGAGCAGAAGGCTATATAGAGTATTTTATGACATAATAATACCTTGAGACGTCAACCACTGTTTAATTTCTTTTTTGAGGCAGGGTGACCCAGGCTGGAGTGTAGTGGCACAATCTCAGCTCACTTGCAACCTCTACCTCCCAGGCTCAAGCAGTCTTCCCACCTCAGCCTCGTAAGCAGTGGGTAGCTGAGACCACAGGCACCTGCCACCACCACACCCAGCTAATTTTTGTGTTTTTTGTAGAAACGGGTTTTCACCTGCCCAGGCTGATCTTGAACTCTTGACCTCAGGTAATTCACCCGCCTCGGCCTCCCAAAGTGCTGGGATTACAGTCATGAGCCACCACACCCGGCCTTCATTTCTTTTCTTAGCCATCCCTACATTTTGCTTAGAACAAAGACAATAGTTAAAGAATGTCACAGCAAGTGTGCAATGACTGAAAGTTCTTCCAAAATGAGAGCTTGAATACACACCGTTCCCATTCAGGAAATGGGAGACAATTCAAGGAAAAAAATAATGTAGAAAGGTTTCTGCTTACCACCCCTTCTCTCAGAGCACATATCTACTGGGGTTTGGGGTAATAGAGTTGGCAGTGACAATTGAGTCTGCCCTTCCAGAAGTTCAGACAGGGAAGAGAGTGCCTGATTTGCACGTGTTTGGTCCGTGGTTGACAGCTTGAAAGTTAACTGGAAGAAAAAGCTGATGTGCCAGTTTCAGGAAACCATGCTGCAGACCTCCCTGTGTAAACAGAATGTGTAGGTACAGCGTCCTCAAGTAAGCAGCTACAATTTGGTGGGATCTTCTGTGCTGTGAAGCTACGCTCCAGACCCTCTGAACGTCACCGATGCCATAGGAACAGATCAGAATATGAATAGTTGTGCCAACTTAGGGGTCAGCCCAGACAACAAGAAAGAAGACATCAACTTTAGCCAGGCATGTATCTGAATACCAATTTCCCTCTCTCCGAATCTGGAAACAGAATTGGGACAGAAGGATAGTAAAGAAAACCAAAATGAAATTTCTAATTTGGAACTGATGTGAATTTTGGTTTTGACTGGGAAAATGGCTCCTGAATTCTACTGTATTTACCAGAAAGACTTAGACTTGAATTACTGTCCAGAAGACAAAAAGGGAAGTTTTTTAAAGTTGTATTTGTGTAACTTTCATATTTGCAGACTGTTCTATTACATGTAGTATAAAATATTTCTGGACCATGTGGGGAAAATTTAATACTGAATCTCAAAGTTAACTGAGGTTACCTGAATTTCTGAGACTATTTTAGTGATAATTTAGCTTCTAAGAAAAGATGTTGAGGAGAGGTGGAGCAAGATGGCTGAATAGAAGCTTCCAGTGATCATCTCCCCGCAAGAACACCAAACTGGAAACTATCCACACAAAACACCTTTGTAAGAACCAAAAATCAGGTGAGCGATCACAGTACCTGGAAAGAGGTATACTGAGGAAAAAGGCACGGAAGAAGATAGGAAAGACAGTCTTGACTTGCCTACATCACCCCTTCTCTATGCCCTGGTAGCGGCCACATGGCACAGACAGAATCTGTGTGCCTGGCAGTGGGGGAACAGATTGTGAGACTTTGCGTTGGAACTAAGTGCTACTCTATCATAGCGCAGAGAAGAATTTAGCCCACGCCCATGGAGGAAACATTTATACCTAGCCAGAGATAGCTAGGTATATTGATACCTAGACACCTAGATATTTATAGCCAGAGATGAATTGTCCTTCCCAGTGGTTGGAACCTGACTTCTGGCAAGCCCTGCCACTGCAGACTAAAGTGCTCTGGGGTCCTAAATGAAAGACAATCAAGGCCACAAGGACTGCAATTCCTGGACAAGTCCTGGTGCTGTGCTGGGCTCTAAGCCAGTTCACTTCAGGTACACACGACCTAGTGAGACACCAGCTGGGGCAGCCAATGGAGTGTTTACGTCACCCCTCCCCCAAAACCAGAGAGCACAGCTTGCGGCTTCTAGAAAGACTCTTTCCTTCAGCTGAAGAATGGTTCAACATACACAAATCAACTAATGTGATACATCATATCAACGGGATGAAGGACAAAAAACATAATTTCCATTAATGCTGAAAAAGCATTTGTTAAAATTCAACCATCCCGTGGGGAGGGGGGAGGGATAGCATTAGGAGATAAACTTAATGTAAATGACTAGTTAATGGGTGCAGCACACCAACATGGCACATGTATACATATGTAACAAACCTGCATGTTGTGCACATGTACCCTAGAACTTAAAGTATAATTAAAAAAAAAACCATCCCTTCATGATTTAAATAAAACCCTCAAAAAACTGAGTATAGAAGGACATACCTCAATACAATAAAATCCATATATGACAGACCCACAGCTAGTATCATACTGAACGGGAAAGGACTTTCCTCTAAGATCTAGAACAAGACAAGGATGCTACTTTCACCATTGTTATTCAACATAACTGGAAGTCCTAGCTAGAGCAATCAGACAAGAGAAAGAAAGGGCATCCAAATTGGAAAGGAAAGTCAAATTATCCTTGTTTGCAGATGATATGATCTTATATTTGGAAAAACCTCAAGACTCCAGCAAAAAAACTACTGGAACTGATAAATTTGGTAAAGTTGCAGGATACAAACATACAAAAATTGATAGCATTTCTATGCCAGCAACAAACAATCTGAAAAAGAAATCAAGAAAGTAAGTCAATTTACAATAGCTACAAATAAAATAAAATATCTAAGAATAAACTTCACCGAAGACATGAATGATCTCTACAATAAAAACTATAAAACACTGATGCAAGAAATTGAAGAGGACACCAAAAAATGGAAAAATATTCCTGTTCTTTGATTGGAAGAATCGATATTGTTAAAATGGTCATACTACCCAAAGCAATCTACAGATTCAATGCATTCTCTATCAAAATACCAATGACATTCTTCACAGAAATAGCAAAAATAATTCTAAAATTTAAATGGAACCACAAAAGACCCAGAATAGCCAAAGCCATCCTGAGCATAAAGAACAAAACTGGAGAAATCACATTACCTGACTTCAAATTATATTGCAGAACTATAGGAACCAAAACAACATGGTACTGTTAGCAGCAGAACATATCTGAGTCACACAGAACCAAAGTATGTTACTGGCGGTGAATTCATATGAGTCTGCAACAACCTCATTTTTTGCCTCCTCAGAGGAAAGAATTTGAGAGGCATAAGGCAGAAGGAGAGACTGAGGCAAGTTTTAGAGCAAGAGTGAAAGTTTTATTAAGAAGTCTTATAACAAGGGCCAGGCCCGGTGGCTCACACCTGTAATCCCAACACTTTGGGAGGCTCAGGCAGGTGGATCACCTGAGGTCGGGAATTTGAGACCAGCCTGGCCAACATGATGAAACCCCGTCTCTACTAAAAATACAACAATTAAGGCCAGGCGCGGTGGCTCATGCCTGTAGTCCCAACACTTTGAGAGGCCGAGGTGGGTGGGTCACCTGAGATCGGGAGTTCAAGATCAGCCTGACCAACATGGAAAAACTCCGACTCTACTAAAAATACAAAATTAGCCAGGCATGGTGGTGCACACCTGTAATTGCAGCTACTCAGAAAGGCTAAGGCAGGAGAATTGCTTGAACCCGGGAGGCAGAGGTTGCAGTGAGCTGAGATCGCGCCATTGCACTCCAGCCTGGGCAACGAGCGAAACTCCGTCTCAAAAAAAAAAAAAAAAACACAAAAATTAGCCAGACGTGGTGGAGATATACAAATGGCCAAGAAACATATGAAAAATGCTCAACATCACTAATTGAGAGGCCGAGGTGGGTGGGTCACCTGAGATCGGGAGTTCAAGATCAGCCTGACCAACATGGAAAAACTCCGACTCTACTAAAAATACAAAATTAGCCAGGCATGGTGGTGCACACCTGTAATTGCAGCTACTCAGAAAGGCTAAGGCAGGAGAATCGCTTGAACCCAGGAGGAGGAGGTTGCAGAGAGCTGAGATCATGCCATTGCACTCCAGCCTGGGTGACAGAGTGAGACTCTGTCTCCCAAAAAATAAATAAATAAATAAAAGTTTTATAACAGGAATAAAAGGAAGGAAAGTACACTTGGAAGAGGGCCAAGTAGGTGACTCGAGAGGCAAGTGCACGGCTTGACATTTTGACTTCGGGTTTTATACATTGTCATACTTCTGGGGTTTTATGTTACTTCTCCCCACTTGCCAAACTCCTGAGCTCTTATCAGGAAGCTGCTGATCACGTTTCAGGTGTTTTCTATTTATTAGAAGAGACTGCCCTTCCTTGGCACTGGCTGTGACCCATTATTAGTTTAGAGAGACAGTTGACTACCTGACCATCACCTGATGGTTGCCTGACTCTCCTGGTGTATGGTGGGGGGTGAGGGGAGGGGCAGAGCTCTCTTCTGCCCCACTCATACCCAACTAGCTACCCACTGTAACATTACTTGCATAAAAACAGGCACATAGACTCATGGAACAGAATAGAGAAATTAAAACAGTTGAACTCATGGAGATAAAGTAGTGGTTACCAAAGGCTGGCAAGGGTAATGGTGGTGGTAGGAAAGTGGGGATGGTTAATGGGTACACAAATATTGTTAGATTGAATGAATAAGATTTAGAATTTGGTAGCACAACAGGACAACTACAGGCAACAATGATTTACTGTACATTTAAAGAAAACTAAAAGTGTCCTAGCCAGAGCATCAGACAAGAGAAAGGGCATCTGAGTCGGTAGAGAGGAAGTCAAACTGTCACTGTCAGTGATGTGATCACATACCTAGAAAACCCTAGATATGCAGTAAGACTTATCCTAAAAGCTCCTAGATCTGAAAAATGAACTCAGTAAAGTTTCAAGATAGAAAATCAACGTATGCAAATCAGTAGCACTGCTATAAACCAACAACAACTCAGCTGAGACTCAAATCAAGAACTCAATCACTTTTACAACAGCTGCAAAAATAGAATACTTAGGAATATACCTAACCAAGGAGGTGAAAAAATCTCTTCAAGGAAGACTACCAAACACTGCTGAAAGAAATCATTGATGACAGAAACAAATGGAAACATATCCCATGCTCACGGATGGGTAGAATTAATATTGTGAAAATGACCATACTGCCAAAAGCAATCTATAGATTTAATGCAGTTCCCATCAAAATACTATCATCATTCTTCACAGAACTAGAAAAAAAAAATCCTAAAATTCATATGGACCCAAAAAAGAGCCCGCACAGCCAAAGCAAGACTAAGCAAAAAGAACAAATCTAGAGGCATCATATTACCTGACTCAAACTATACTACAAGGCTATAGTTACCAAAACAGCATGGTACTAGTATAAAAAAAGGCATGTAGACCAATGGAACAGAATACCCAGAAATAAAGCCAAATATTTACAGCCAACTGATCTTTGACAAAGCAAACAAAAACATAAAGTGGGGAAAGGACACTGCATTCAACAAATGGTGCTGGGATAATTGGCAAGCCACATGTAGAAGAATGAAACAATCCTCATCTCTCACATTATACAAAAATCAACTCAAGATGGATCAAAGACTTAAATCTAAGACCTGAGACCATAAAAATTCTAAAAGATAACATCGGAAAAACTCTTCTAGACATTGGCTTAGGCAAAGAGTTCATGACCAAGAACCCAAAAGCAAATGCAACAAAAACAAAATAGATGGGACCTAATTAAACTAAAAAACTTCTGCACAGCAGAAGAAATAATCAGCTTAGTAAACAGACAATTCACAGAGTGGGAGAAAATATTTGCAAACTATGCATCCAACAAGGGTCTAATATCCAGAACTCAAATCAGCAAGAAAAAAAAATCAAAAAGTGGGCTAAGGACATAAATAGATAATTCTCAAAAGAAGTTATACAGGCCGGGTACAGTTGCTCATGCCTGTAATCCCAGCACTTTGGGAGGCTGAGGTGGGTGGATCGCCTGAGGTCAGGAGTTCAAGACCAGCCTGGCCAACATGGTGAAACCCCATCTCTACTAAAAATACAAAAACTAGCCGGGTGTGGTGGTTGTGCATCTATTATCCCAGCTACTCGGGGGGCTGAGGCAGGAGAATGGTTTGAACATGGGAGACGGAGGTTGCAGTGAGCTGAGATCACACCACTGCCCTCCAGCCTGGGCAATAGAGCAAGACTCCATCTCAAAAATAAAAAACAATAGAATAATAAAAATTTTAAAATTACAAAGATATACAAATGGCCAAGAAACATATGAAAAATGCTCAACATCACTAATTATCAGGGAAATGCAAATTAAGACCACAATGAGCTACCACCTTACTCCTACATGAATGGCCATAACGTAAAAATCAAAAAACAATAGATATTTGTATGGATGTGGTGAAAAGGGAACACTTTTACACTGCTGGTGGGAATGTAAACCAGTACAACTACTATGGAAAACAGTATAGATGTTCCTTAACTAAAAGTAGATCTACCATTTGATCTAGCAATCCCACTACTGGGTAGCTCCCCAGAGGAAAAGAAATCATTGTATGTAAAAGGCACTTGCACATGCATGTTTATTGCAGCACAATTCACAACTACAAAAATAGAGGACCAGCCTAAATGCCCATCAACGAAGTGGATAAAGAAAATGTAGTATATACATACTATGGAATACTACTCAGCCATAAAAAGGAATGAAATAATTGCATTTGCAGCAACCTGGATGGAATTGGAGACCATTATTCTATGTAAAGTAACTCAGGAATGGAAAAAACAAATATTGTCTGTTCTCACTTATAAGTGGGAGCTAAGCTATGAGGACACAAAGGCATAAGAGTGATATAGTGGACTTCAGGGACTCGGGAGAAGGGTAGGAGGGAGTGAGGGATGAAAGACTACACATTGGGTACAATGTACACTGCTCAGGTGTTGGGTGCACCAAAATCTCAGAAACCACAACTAAAGAACTTATTTATGTAACCAAACACCACCTGCTCCCCAAAAACGATTGAAATAAAAATTTTTAAAAAGATAACTGAAAGTGTATAATTGCATTGTTTGTAACAAAAACAAAGAATAAATGCTTGAGGTGATGGGTGCCCCATTTATTGTGTGTGGTTATTACTCATTGCATGCCTGTATCAAATTATCTCACGTACCTCATAAATATGTACACCTACTATGTATACACAAAATTAAAGATTAAAAAATAAATTTTAAGACATAAAAAAAGATGTAAAAAGAATCTTTACTTCCTGGGAACTGACTAGAGTTGCCAAATATCTCAATTGGCCCAGGACTGTTTTCCTAAGACAGAAGAAGTGCTAAAACTGGGAAAGTCCTGGGCAAACTGGGATGAATTGGTCACCCTAGGATTTATCTTAAATGGAAGCACTTTTAGGAATTTTCAAACTTTGAAATTCCATATTTCTTTCATACCTAGAAATAAATTTAAGATAAAGGTAACAAAGCAGTTGGCTATGTAATCAAATGTTTAATGTTTCTCAACAGGCATAACTGTAAAACATTTTTCATGCTAACATGTAAAAAATAACCAATAAATACATTATTTTACAGTTTTACATTTTTGTATTAATATAATACATTATATGTACATTATAATATACATCTCTATTATATAATAATCTCACATCTCAAGGTTTTTTTTTTTTTGAGACAGAGTCTCACTCTGTCACCAGGCTGGAGTGCAATGGCGCCATCTCATCTCACTGCAATCTCCATCTCTCCCAGGTTCAAGCAATTCTCCTGCCTCAGCCTCCCAAGTAGCTGGGATTATAGGCACACACCACCATACCCCGCTAATTTTTGTATTTTTAATAGAGACAGGGTTTCACCATGTTGGCCAGGATGGTCTCGATCTCCTGACCTGGTGATCTGCCCATCTCAGCCTCCCAAAGTGCTGGGATTACAGGCGTGAGCCACCGTGCCAGGCCAAGAATCTTATTTTTTTAAATATATGTATTTAAATATATATAGTATATAAGAATATATACATATTTAAGTATTTAAGAATATGTACATATTTAAATATTTAAGAATAAGTATATTACACTATATATTATTTATATATTTAACTATATAGTTTATAGATTATATTATCTAGTATATAATCATATATAGTTCTTATATATTATTATTAACTTTTAACATATATAAATATATATTTAAAAAGTTAAGAATCATATATATATATAATTATATTTATAAAGTTAAGAATCTTGAGATGTGAGATCATCCTGGATCATCCAGGCAGGGTCAATCTAATCATATGAGTCTTTAAAAGTGGAAAAGGGAGGTAGAAGAAGGAGTCAGGGAGATGAGACAAAAGAATAGACAAGAGACTCAGAGGAGAGACACTTGATCCACTGTTGCTGGCTTTGAAAATAGATGGAGGCCATGAGCCAAGGAATGCAATCAGCCACCAGAAACTCAGCTGTGAACCGTCAAGGAAACAGGGAACTGAATCCTACAACTACAAGGAACTGAATTCTGTCAACACCAAAATGAACAAGGAAACAGATCCTTCCCTAGAGCATCCAAAAAGGAATGCAGGCCTGTCAACACTTTGATTTTGGCCCAGTGAGACCCATGTCAGATTTTCGACCTACAGAACTGTAAGATTATAAATCTGTGTTAAGCCACTAAGTTTGTGGTAACTTATTATGACTGCAATGGAAAACTAATACAATATATAAATTCAGTCTTTCATTTATAAGGTATAGGGGTGAAAGTAGGGTGGAAAGGTAGAAGAGGAAAAAAATTTTATGAAATATCAAAATTCTTAGAAAATCTTAAAAATGCTTTATACATGTTTTAGAATCATGAAACGAAAAAACAGCATCACTATATTCTGTAGTTGGCCTGGGAAAAGACAAATAGGTTAGAAACCAGTGGCAGCAACAGAAGGGAGGTAGATGGCCAGAGTAAGAAGTTTGTTCACACAAGGCTACTGCTTTTAATGTACACCTTCAAAGATATTACTTTGCCCATCACCTATTCTTTCTGAAGCCAAAAACTGAGAAAAGTAGGGGAAGAGGATGGAAAAGGAAAATCCCCACCCTTAACACTCACTACATTCATTATAGAAAGATGTTTCTTATTAAGGCCCCCAAGGACAATCCTGGAATTATTTTAACAAGTCTTTGTGTACACAGACTATGCATAATCAAAATCTATGGAACTGCCTATAGGTTTTCTTATTTTAAAAAAGTGCTGTTGGGCCGGGCGCAGTGGCTCACACCTGTAATCCCAGCACTTTGGGAGGCCAAGACGGGCAGATCGCGAGGTCAGGAGATCGAGACCACCCTGGCTAACACGGTGAAACCCAGTCTCTACTAAAAATACAAAACAAAACAAAAAATTAGCTGGGCGTGGTGGCAGGCGCCTGTAGTCCCAGCTACTTGGGAGGCTGAGGCAGGAAATGGCGTGAACCCGGGAGGTGGAGCTTGCAGTGAGCTGAGATCGCACCACTGCACTCCAGCCTGGGCAATGGAACAATACTCCATCTCACACACACACACAAAAAATCAACTCTCAGCCTCAAGAGATTGTTTGTGGCAATTCAGTGTAACCTTTGTTAGGTTACAGATAACATGAAGTAAAAGTCAAAAGTTTAAGTATTTAAGCCAGAGTGCTTGAATTTCTTTTTATATTCTTAAGTCAACATAAGCTCTGCTTTGGGAAAAGACCATTCGTTGTTTCTTAGAAAATCAACTATTTTAGAGGTCACGTGACCATCCAATGTAAAGATTATATTTCTCATTTGTAGCTAAGTGTAGCCACATAATAATAACATTCTAGGTAGAAGCATGAAAGTCAAAATAATGTGTGCAACTTTGAAGAAAGGTTCTTTCCCTTCTGCTTGGCTGAAAACCAGGCAGGAAAGCTTGATTACCAATTGCTGTCTTCGATCGTATGATGATTTTTCATGGAAATCTTACAATCGTGAAACAATATAGAAGAAACCTGAATTTCTGACAACGCAAAACACCTACCTACCTACATACCTACCTGAGTTCCCACAAGGAACATCTATTAGCCCTATACTCTGCACTTCTTGACTATGAGGGAGAAACACATTTCTGTATTGTTTACCTCTCTTATTTTGGATTTCCTTGTTTCTTGCTGTTGAATCTATTCTATTTTTTTTTTTTTCACTTTTTTCTTCTAAAATGTATACCTACAAGAATGAGCTTAAAGAACCTATCCTATTTTAATATATGACATATTATCTTATTCTGGTTACTGCGAATTAGCAATAAATTAAATTTTGTCTCTTGTCTATATAGAACACCTAATGCTTTTTATTGGAGGAGTATTAGAAAACAATATTTAAAACTGTATTTGTTTCTGGATTAAATAGTGATGACTGTACTATATACTAAAAATATACTAATATCATTGAATTGTACGCTTTGTAATGTGTGAATTTTATGGCATGTGAATTATATCTTAATAAAGCTGTTATTTTAAAAATATGTAAAATGAATCATTCAGTGAAAGCATTATGATATTTAAATATTTTTTAATTAAGCTTTGAATTGAAACTACCATTTCAGTGGGATATGAGAATCGTTTATTAAACAAATTTGTGAAATATAAAACTTTAACATCAGTTCAGATGCTTTAACTTGTGACTATTCTGATATCCCCCTTGACGTTTGCTTCTATCTTATTATTATTCATTTCCAGATTCAGATTTTGCATTACTTTGAAGAGCATTTTATCGTCTTTTTTATCTCCTGAAGCAGCCCTTTTGTTGAGAGCGTCTTCTGCTACAATAAAAAACTGTTCCGTTGGTTGAAGAATGCTTACTCCATAGCCTTTGTTACTATAAATATGATTATTAGTCATCTTCAATTTGGGTGCTGGAAGAACCTATTAAATTATTTGAGGAAATTAGTTTTTCAATGATTTTATTTAAAAAATGAAGTAATGAACATATAAAAATTAGCTTAGACTTTATCCATGGATTAACAGATTTTTTAAAACAACCGAGACTCTCAATTTTGAACAAGTGTTAAGTACTGTTTTCATGACACCAACTAACGTAATATTAACTACAAAAAATATTTAATAAGAATTTTTTTTTTTTTTTTGAGATGGAGTCTTGCTTTGTTGCTCAGGCTGGAGTGCAATGACATGGTCTTGGCTCACTGCAACCTTCGCCTCCCGGTTCAAGTGATTCTCCTCCCTCAGCCACTCAAGTAGCTGGGACTACAGACGCGTGCCACCACACCCAGCTAATTTTTGCATTTTTAGTAGAGACGGGGTTTCAATATTTTGGCCAGGCTGGTCTCGAGCTCCTGACCTCGTGATCCACCCGCCTTGGCTTCCCAAAGCGCTGGAATTACACGCGTGAGCCACCACGCTCAGCCAATAAGAAAATATTAAATAAGCCAGGTACGGTGGCTCATGCCCTGTAATCCCAGCTCTTAAGAAGGCAGAGGCAGAAGGATAGCTTGAGCCCAGGAGTTCGAGACCTGCCTGGGCAATATAGCAAGACCCTATTGTCCACAAAAAGAAAAAGAAAAAAAATAAGTGTAAGAAAATATTAAATGAAGTTTTCAATTTACTTTTATCAGTTATTGATAAAAACAACTAATTCTGTATGGGGGATATAACCCATGAAGCCGATCTCTTATAACATAATAAACATGAAAATAAGTAATTTCAAATAATATGTGATTTGGAGAAAATAAGGTAATGTGATAGCATGACTGGGTGGGGAGAGGTTACTACTTGAGTGTTCTTTACATTAAAGGCTTCTTTGAAGAGGGACAACCACATTCAGATAGTAATAAGAAGACCTATAGAAAGAGTGCTTCAGGTCAGGCGTGGTGGCTCACACATGTAATCCCAGCACTTTGGGAGGCAGAGGCAGGCGGATCACCTGAGGTCGGTAGTTCGAGACCAGCCTGACCAACATGGAGAAACCCCGTCTCTACTAAAAATACAAAATTAGCTGGGCGTGGTGGCGCATGCCCGTAATCCCAGCTACATAGGAGGCTGAGGCAGGAAAATCACTTGAACCTGGGAGGCAGACATTGTGGTGAGCTGAGATCGTGCCATTGCACTCCAGCCTGGGCAACAAGAGCAACACTCCATCTCAAAAAAGAAAAAAAAGAGTGCTTCAGGTGAAGGTAACAGCCAGAACAAGGTTAATAATTTCTGGGAACACAAACAAAGCCAGTGCGGCTCAAATATAATGTATAAGAGGAAGATTGGAAGGAGATTAAGTTGGGGAAAGCCGGGGCCAGATCTTGTCAGATTTTATAAACCATGTTTATCAAATTTTAACATATGTATATATCATCTGGGGAGCTTGTTAAAGACCACATTTTGTTCAAAAGGTCTGGCGTGAGGCTCAAAATTCTCCACTTCTAACAAACTACCAGATGATGCCAATGCTGCTGGTCCATGGCTCACACTTTGAGTAACAGGAATATGATTCTTAAAGTGTGAGTTAAACCAGCAGTATCAGCATCACCTAGGAAATTACCAAAACAAATTCTCAGGCTTTACCCTAGACCTTCTGAATCAGAAAGCAGAGTGGGCCTCTGTAAGAATGATTCTGAGGCATGCTAACATTCAAGGACCACTGAAAAATTGAAAAATATTTAAGAACAGAAAAAATGTTTTAAGATAAATCAAAGATTTTAAAACTGCTCCCATTTACCATTTGTACCTTCTTTTCTTTTCTTTCTTTTTTTTTTTTTTTTTTTTTTTTTTGAGACAGAGTCTCAATCTGTCACCCAGGCTGGAGTGCAGTGGTGCACTGCAAACTCCGCCACTCGAGTTCAAGTGATTCTCCTGCCTCAGCCTCCTAAGTAGCTGGGACTACAGGCATGTGCTACCACGGTTGGCTAATTTTTTTTGTATTTTTAGTAGAGATGGGGTTTCACCATGTTAGCCAGGATGGTCTCGATCTCTTGACCTCGTGATCTGTACGCCTTGGCCTCCCAAAGTGCTGGGATTATAGGCATGAGCCACCGTGCCTGGCCTTGTACCTTATTTTCAACCAATTATCTGACTTAGTGTCCAGAATCATACAGAGAGTGGGAGGCTACTAGTAATACATAATACAATTCCTGCCCTTAGATAATTTATAATCTATTTCAGGAGACAAAATGTACATTCATAAAACAAAGAGTTAGAATGTTCTAGAAAAAACTTCATTAACATAAAAGTTCATTAACTGCACAAGCCTACAGAGGGACTTAGAAAGACAAGGTTTATAGAAGCAGAAAGGATGGAAGACATTTCACCTAGAAATTATTGCTATTAATGTTTTAATTGGTTAGCTTAAATCATTTAACACAACTTTGAAAGTAAGACTTCAAATGCTTCTTAATACATTATTATTCTTAATTTGCTTTACTTTGTAATTTGAAATACCAAAATGTATTACAGATCTGATCAAAGAAAACTCTAAAATATCTTTAAGAGAAAAATCTATCCCATTTCTCATATTCAAGGTTATTTGCAAAGAGTTTAAGTACAAATTATTAAATTATAAGGCTAAACTTATTTCCCATCAGCCATCATTTAACCATATTTTATTACCTGTACTATTCTTTTCCAAATCAATGATAATATTTAGACTGCCTTTTAAGACTAAAACTAATATTTTAGTGCTTGTAATTACTTACAATTCTTATAACAATGCTACATCAAGAAATAAGAGAATACCTTCATATTAACTCCACCTAAGGTGCTTTTTGAACTGTCACTGGTTCTGAGGTTATTACAGTGATGAATTTCATTTCTTTCCAAAATGGCTATGCTTCCAGGATACAGTTCAACACCAGCACCCTGTAAATTAAAAGCAAATAAAACTATCTACAAAATATATACACAAACCTCTCTCCAAAATCTTCTTTAGACTTGAAAATTGTAATTCTGTATTACCAGTATAAACATTGAGTAACATGAAAATACATGATCATGCATGCAACTGCTAATTGTAAAGATAATATTTAAAAATATTGAAAATTTAAATATCTGTTAGAGAATCATTAGACTTAGAAGGTTGAGGTCATATAATCCACTATCTTACTCTTCCACCGAAATGATTCTCTAGAAAGAAGTCCAAAACCTCTTTAAGCAATTGTTTCAATAGTTATAAAAATTTATATCTACTGTAAATCCCACGTAATGCCACTAAAGTATATTTCCTCATTTTAGTGGAAATTTTAAAAATTCTTTAAAAAGGTGCTATTTTTCCACTTTCTTTAATCCTTTTTCTCATTAAATTCTCCAGTCCTTCAATTATCTTTGTGATTGTTATCTAAAGACTCAAGCTCTTAATTTTTAATTATTTATTTATTTATTGTTAAAGACAAGGTCTTTCTGTGTTGCCCAGGCTGGTCTCAAACTTCGGCTCAAGTGATCCTCCCGCCTCAGCTCTCAAAGTGCTGGGATTACAGGAGTGAACCACGGTGCTTGGCCTCAAGTTTTTTATGTCCTGATTATTCAGAAGCTGTTAGAACTAATCACAACACCTAACAGCAACATCTGATAACTTACATGTCTTATTTCTTTAAACTATCAAATGACTGACTCATGATTTATGTTATAGCCACTCTTTTCCAGATTTTAAAAAGTCACCCTTATAAAACAAAGCTAAATATTCTTTACTTTGGACCTAGCATTTCATTTTTCCTAAATGTACCATGACACTCTAGTACTCATTTTGTTGATGTCTACCAGTTACTAAGTTTAATTAGAATTCCACTAAAAGATGAAGAAATTGCTACCCTTTATTTGTATATTAAGATCACTCAAAGCTGTTATCTATAGTCATATAAGGCCATACTTTTTAAAGAATGAAATACCTGGGCACCAGTTATTTCACTGTCTGTAATCGTCAAAGCAGCCCCTGTAAGAACACACACTCCTGTTCCTTCACATTTTAACATGCAGTTTTCTAGAGTCATGTGACCAGACTCCACCACCACGATACCATCAACCGTCCCTTGTTGTATCAAAGATAGATGCATTAGTTTCACATTGTCAGCTTTGGACACCACAAAACTGTCACGAGAAGGTTCAGAAGTAATCATAATTTCCTCTCTCCTTCCAACTCCTGATTCATAGGGATAAAAATACATTAAATCAGTAATCTCCCATTTTAAGGCCCTTTATTGTCATTCAACAATACTGCTGTTACTAAAGTTTTTCCCTGTGTGTGTGCGTGTGCGTGTGTGTGTGTGTGCGCGCGCACGCACGTGCGCATTTTTAGAGATGGGTCTCGCTATGTTGCCCAGGCTAGTCTCGAACTCCTGGGCTCAAGTGATCCTCCTGCCTCACCTCCTGAGTAAGTTGGGACTACAGGTGCATAGCACAGTGCCCAGCTTCACATATTTTTAACAAATAATATATAGTACATACATAACTATAGTGTAATCTTTTTCTTTTTTTTTTTTGAGACAGTCTTGCTCTTTCACCCAGGCTGGAGTGCAGTGGCTTGATCATGGCTCACTGCAACCTGGGCTCAAGTGATTGTCCCACCTCAGCCTCCCAAGTAACTGGGACTACAGGTGTGTGCCACCACATCCAGCTAACTTTTGAATTTTTTGTAGAGATGGGGTTTCACTATGTTGCCCAGGCTGGTCTCAAACTCCGGGGCTCTAGCAATCCACTTGCCTCAGCCTTCCAAAGTGCTGGGATTACAGGCGTGAGGCACCATGTC
This sequence comes from Symphalangus syndactylus, assembly GCF_028878055.3. Lineage (NCBI taxonomy): Eukaryota > Metazoa > Chordata > Mammalia > Primates > Hylobatidae > Symphalangus > Symphalangus syndactylus. Next base: position 39,820,978 of record NC_072434.2, on the reverse strand, counting down.
CAGCTTTTCTTGTTGTTGTTGTTGTTGGTTAGACAATGAGAATACTCTTACTTCAAAGTCAAAAGGAGAGAAAGTTTCTAAATATGTTCAGGACCTAAAAGAAATTTAGTAAATTCTGCTGTTCTACTTCTGTTTTGGTGAGTTAGCATGTAATATTAGCCTTTTTGAGAAAATGATGAGCATATTTTAATATAGCTTTACATCTGGGTTTTCCTTAGTAAAGTGATGTGAAAAGCAGTAAAGATAGATAAGAAAAAAGTACTTTGGGTAAAAAATATAAATGGAGCTAATAGAAAATACGAAGAACATGTCAATTATAAAAGGAACATAAAGGATTTCTGTAAAACATAAATTCTATTGTAATTTCTAATAATTCCATTAAGCATGTTTAGAATACACAATTTGTCCAGTATACATTGTTGTAAAAAAACTACAAAGGATGCCCTGCTAACCCTTTATAATGATGTCATCTGTCAACAAAGCAAGATTTGCAGCTTGATATTCTCCTGGAAAAATTATTACTGTATCTCCACTATAACAATTATCCAAAGCCAAATCCAAATCATCATGCTGTTGGAGAAGTGTGTCTGAAGATAAATCCTTTATCTAAAAAAAAAAAAACACTTGCACTTTCAATAATAGGTTAAACTGAAACATGTCATTTTAATCAGTTACTTACCAGACAAGTGCTTTTCCCAAAAGACTTATCATTTATTAAAGACTAGCATTTATTAAATGCTCAAAGTATCAGTTCATCGATTAATGTTGAAATAAAATTTTTCTTTACAATTGTTCATCATTTTATAACTATTAAATACTGAGTATTTAGCTATGTGCCATATTTTGAACTTTACATATTACCTCCTTAAGCCTTGCAACAGTTCCTTGACGTATTATTATTATTATTTTGAGACAGAGTTTGGCTCTGTCACCCAGGCTGGAGGGCAATGGTGTGATCTCGGCTCACTGCAACCCCTGCCTCTCGGGTTCAAGCGATTCTCCTGCCTCAGCCTCCTGAGAAGCTGGGATTACAGGCACACACCACCACGTCTGGCTAATTTTTTGTATTTTTAGTAGAGATGGGGTTTCTCCATGTTGGCAAGGCTGCTCTTGAACTCCTGACCTCAGGTAATCCGCCCACCTCGGCCTCCCAAACTGCTGGGACTACAGGCATGAGCCACCGCGCCCGGCAACGTAAGTATTATTATCCCCGCTATAAGGTTAAGGAAATTGGGCCGGGCGCGGTGGCTCACGCTTGTAATCCCAGCACTGTGGGAGGCCGAAGCGGGCGGATCACGAGGTCAGGAGATCGAGACCACGGTGAAACCCCGTCTCTACTAAAAATACAAAAAAAATTAGCCGGGCGTGGTGGCGGGCGCCTGTAGTCTCAGCTACTCGGAGAGGCTGAGGCAGGAGAATGGCGTGAACCCAGGAGGCGGAGCTTGCAGTGAGCCGAGATTGCGCCACTGCACTCCAGCCTGGGCGACAGAGCGAGACTCCGTCTCAAAAAAAAAAAAAAAAAGGTTAAGGAAATTGAAGCGTGGCAAGATTAAATGAATTGTCAAAGTTAGTAGTGAAGCCAAGCTTTAGATACAGTTCAATATGACACCAGATCTCATACTCTTCCCTATGTATCATTTTGTTTTCTTTAACTCAAAATGACCCTCCAATTTTAGTAAATAAACAAAATTCTTTTTTTTGAGATCGAATTTCACTCGTCACCCAGGCGGGTGTGCAATGGCATGATCTCGGCTCACTGCAACCTCTGCCTCCCAGGTTCAGCCAGTTCTCCCACCTCAGCCTCCTGAGTAGTTGGGATTACAGGCGTCTGCCACCACACCCAACTAACTTTTGTATTTTTAGTAGAGACAGGGTTTCGACATGTTAGCCAGGTTGGTCTCAAACTCCTGACCTCAGGTGATCCACCTGCCTCGGTCTCCCAAAGTGCTGGGATTACAGGCATGAGCCACCGTGCCTGGCCCCAAAATAAACAAAATTATACGTATCAAAGATTCTAAAATATGCACTGGGAGTAGAAAAGAGGAGATAACTTCGTTATTAGTGTCGTAAAGACCGAAGGGCTTTATTTATTTATTTTGAGACAGGGTCTCATTCTGTCGCCCAGGCTGGAGTACAGTGGCACGATCATGGCTCACTGCAGCCTAAACCTCCCAGGCTCAAGTGATCCTCCCACCTCAGTCTCCTGAGTAGCTGGGACTACAAGCACACATTGCCATGCCTGGGTAATTTTTGTATTTTTTGTAGAGGTGGGGTTTCGCTATATTGCCCAAGCTGTTCTCAAACTCCTGAGCTCAAGTGATCACCCAACTCAGCCACCCAGAGTGCTGGGATTACAGGTAGGAGCCACCATGCCCAGCAGTGTGAAGGACTTTTAATATAAAATATAAATCCAGGCCAGGCACAGTGGCTCACACCTGTAATCCCAGCACTTTGGGAGGCCAAGATGGGTGGATCACTTGAGGTCAGGACTTCGAGACCAGCCTGACCAATATGGTGAAACCCTGTCTCTACTAAAAATATAAAAATTAGCCAGGCATGGTGACACAGGCCTGCAATCCCAGCTACTCGGGAGGTTGAGGCAGGAGAATCGCTTGAACCTGGGAGGCGGAGTTTGCAGTAAGCGGAGATGGTGCCATTGCACTCCAGCCTGGGCAACAAGAGCAAAACTGTCTCAAAAAAAAAAAAAAAGTAAATAAATAAATAGTAAATCCAAATATAAAATTTGGAAATATATTCTGAAAAAATGCCTATTATTCTTTGATCCCAATGAAAATGGCATTATCATGCATATATCTTTCTTCTTCTTCTTTTTCTACTTCTTCTTCTTCTTCTTATTATTATTATTGTTATTTTGGGATGTAGTCTTGCTCTGTTGCCCCGGCTGGAGTGCAGTGGCACAGTCTTGGCTCACTGCAACCTCCCGGGTTCAAGTGATTCTTCTGCCTCAGCCTCCCGAGTTGCTAGGATTATAGGTGTGTGCCACCACACTCAGCTAATTTTTGTATTTTTAGTGGAGATGGGGTTTCACCATGTTGGCCAGGCTGGTCTCGAACTCCTGACCTCAAGTGATCCGCCAGCCTTGGTCTCCCAAAGTGCTGGGATTACAGGCTTGAGCCACTGCACCCAGCCTTTTTTTCTTATTATAAAAGTGATACTTGTTATAAAAACATGGAAAAGAAAGCATAATAAAAATTGAAAAATTAACTTGTAAATTCTTAACTAAAGAAAACCTTCATTTATATAGATATTTCTTTCTAGCATATTTCCCATGCATATATTCATTTATTCATATGCCAATCAATCATACCATACATTGTATATACTTTTGAATTCTGATTTTGTCATTATATCACCTTCCCCATGTCTTTAAATAATTTTTCAAAGCCTATTTTTTTAATGATTAAAATTTCAACTTATTTTAGATACGGGGGTGCATGCGCAGGGTTTACTATGTTCGTTTATTGCATCCAGGTATTGAGCATAGTACCCAATAGGTAGTTTTTGAACAGACATCCCCTCCCTTCTTCCTCCTGCACCAGTAGTTAGCAGTGTCTATTATTCTCATGTTTGTGTCCATGTGTACTCAGTGTTCAGCTCCTGCTTGTAAGTGAGAACATGCAGTATTTGGTTTTCTGTTCCTGCATTAATTCACTTAGGATAATGGCCTTCAGGTGACTCCACGCCACTGCAAAGGACATGATTTCATTCTTTTTATGGCTGCATAGTATTCCATGGTGTATATGTACCACATTTTCATTATTCAATTCACCATCAATGGGCACCTAGGTTGATTCCCTGTCTTTGCTATTATGAATAGCACATCAAAGCCTAACTTTTAACAATTACATACTAATGTATCAAACAGATATATTACAATTTATGTTATGAATTTCTCACTCTTATTTAGATGGTTTATGAGTTTTCAACATTATGAAAATACTATAACAGATCCTTATGTATATCTCTAGTTGTTTCTTTGGGAAACATTACTAGACAGGAAATTGCTGAATCAAAAGGTATAAACATTTTAAGAGTCTTGGATATACTTTGCCAAATTCCTCTCCAGAAAAGCTTAATCAATTAAAACTTGGGTTAAGAATGCTTGTTTTGTTATAAACAAAACAACATGGGATTTTTTAAAAATTTGTACAATATTTGCCATTTTAATGGACAAAACTCCTCACCTCATTTTCATTTCCATTTATTTGTTAAGTGAGAGTGAACACTTTTTCCAGATATATGTAAAATTCCTATAAACCTTACTAAATCAGCAACCTACAAATTCATTTGTGCAGGTATTACATACATTGGAAGCAGATAGCACAAGACTACACCTCTGTAAATAAATAATGTGTAACAACTCTGAAACCCTCCTCACTTATTTTTTTTATTCACTGAAATAAGAAACACAGGAGAGAGAAAAAAGTGTGATAGAGGAAGACAATGAGTTTAATTTTGGTGCCAATAAATTTGAGGTGCCAGTGGAGTCACTAGATAGAGGTATCCAGTAGACTATGGATGTAAGGGTCTAGAATATAGGACCTGACTTGACATAAGGTCATAGAATTATTTACTTATATGATAATTCGAGCACAGGAATGGATGAAATTAGCTACAAGAACGTGTAAAGAGGGCAAGATAGCAACCTAGCACAGAACACTGAGGAATATTTAACAAACTGGCAGAAACACAAGATCTCACAAAGAATACTGAGAAGCAGGCAAAGAGGTGGTAAGAAAATCAGGAGACTAGGATGTCATGGAAGGAGGAAGTACAATTGACCCTTGAACAACATGGGTTTGAACTGCATAGACCCACTTATACACAGATTTTTTTCAACCAAACACAGATCAAAATACAGCATTTGCAGAATGAAAATCTGAGTATATGGAGAGCAGACTTTGAATTTTGTATATGTGGGTTCTGCAGGGCTGACAGCAGGACTTGAGTACACACAGATTTGGATAACATGCCAAGTGTCCTTGGACTAATCCCTGTATATACCGAGGGACAAATGTAGTTGGTAGTGTCAAATGCTGCTCAAAGATTAACAAGATGGTAATCTCTGAGTTGTACCTACTGCAATTGGCCAGAGGGAGATTCTACATGACCACAACAGCATTTTCAGTGATATTCTGGAGACAGAAGCCAGATCACAGTGAGTAGAGGAATAAATATGGAGAAGTGGAAATAAATGCAGATAAATATTTCAAGTAGTTTTTCTCTGCAAGGTAAGAAACAGAGATGTGATGTTTAGGGTAGATATTGTTTTGCTATTTAAAATAGAACAGAATTGAACATATCTCACTGTATTCAGGAAGGAGAGAGTAGAGAGGAGAGGTTAAAGACACAAGGAAGAGATGACACCACAGAAATGGTGAAGTAATGGCTCTTCCACTGAAGCAAACATTAAGTTGGCAAAAACTATGGAATCAACTTTTGGGAGCTCTAGAACCTAAATCAAACACAGCAACAAAGGAAATGCTTAATGAAGTGGCTGCTAAAATTCAGTAAACAAGTGTGGCATTTTTTTGCTTACCCACCTACCATCCCCCAAGCCCCTGCTCTGCAGCAGCAATGGAAATGGCAGCCCACATTCCTGGCGTAGCTTGCTGGTGCCAGCAGGCCACCAGGTGGTAGGGTGCAATATAGGCTTTGTTCTCAAAATACTATGGTTGTAAATTCTGACCTAGCTGGTAGTTCTCTGATGGACTGACAAAGAAAGATGATATTTTTTTTTACCCCAGGCTGGAGTGGCTTTCCCTTTGCCCCATAGATGCCTAGCACAAAGAACACAGAAAGAGACAAGCAAAATTCCTCAAAGGAGGGGCTGAGGAGAAAGATTTTTGGAGGAATAAGGGCTTGAACGGAATCAGCGCTTTCCATCTGCCAGGAGATCAGTAGTGAAATGCACACTGCACTGCAGGGCTAGATGTATGCTCAGAAGATACCCAAGAACCACCTAGGCTTGTACCTTTGGCTGCTCTTTGGGCCTTGCGCAAACAGGAAGCAAAAGCTAATACAAAGTTTTAGGCAGCCTGGCTTAGCTTTGCAGGAGTGTCTCAGCTCAGAGACAATCTGCAAACACTGGGAGAGTTTTTGTTTTTTTCTAGTTATTTATCTATTTTTTTGTTTTTGCCTTTTTTTGGAGACGGATCCAGGCTCTGTTGCCCAGGCTGGAGTGCAGTGGGACGATCTTGGCTCACTGCAACCTCTTCCTCCCGGGTTCAAGCAATTCTCCTGCCACAGCCTCCCAAGTAGCTGGGATTACAGGTGTGCACCACTACGCCCAGCTAATTTCTGTATTTTTAGTAGAGGTGGGGTTTCACCATGTTGGCCAGGCTGGTCTCAAACTCTTGGCCTCAAGTGATCTGCCTGCCTCAGCCTCCCGAAGTGCTGGGATTACAGGTGTAAGCCACTGCACCTGGCCTTGTTTTTTCTTTTTAGCTGAGCCCTTTAAGGAAATCACTGTTAGATCACTCACTATGTACTGAGATAACACAACAAAGACTTCAAGTGCCACACAAAAAAGGAATACAGCCTTTGCAAATTAGCTTAGAAAAGTCATTAAACAAACATACAGCTGCAGTCTTCAACAACTGAAACAAACCCTGGGGAGGTGTAGAATCCAATTTCCAGAGTTACCATATTATAATATCCAAAATGTCCAGTTTTCAACAAAAAAATTGCAAGGCATACAAAAAAATAAGATACCATGACCCACTCACAGGAAAAATAAATTGACAGAAACTATCCCTGAGGAAGCCCAGATAAGACTTTGGACTTACTAGACAAAGACTTTAACTCAACTGTTTTAAATGTGCACAAAGAGCTAAAGGAAACAATAAAGAACTAGAAGCAACCAGGAGAACAATGTCTGAACAAATAAAGAATATCAATAAAAATATAAACAAAATAGAAATTCTGTAGTTGAAAAGTGTAATAGCTGAAGTGAAAAATTCACTAGAAGGGTTCAACAGCAGATTTGAGCAAGCAGAAAAAATAATCAGCAATCTTGATGAAAGCACAATAGAAATTATCCAGCCTGAGGACTAGAAAGAAAAGAACTATAGAAAAAAATGAACAGCATCAAAGGGACCAGTGGGATATTATGAAGCATATAAATATACTTATTAGGAAGTGTCAGAAGAAGAGCAAAGAGAGAAAAGGGTGTGTTGTTACTTTGTATGTATATATGGGTTTTCATTCACAGCTCCTGACTCATAACTTCCACAGTCCTTATAGTTTTTTGTTATAATGTTGGGTGCTTTAGGCCTCATGAGCAGGCCTCAGGAAACAGAATCTCTCTGACCTTCTCTTGCTCTCCTTTCACCTGCTGCAGGGCAGGACTCTAATATTCCTGTGCTTTTTCTGATTGTGGGTCATAAGACCCTCATTCCAAACCAGGTTCCACCAGGCACGGTGGCTCATGCCTGTACTCCCAGCTCTTAGGAAGGCAGAGGTGGGAGCCTTAGCTTGAGCCCAGGAATTTGAGACCTGCCTGGGCAATATAGCAAGACCCTGTTATCCACAAAAAAGAAAAAAAGAAACAAAACATAAACAAATAAACTGGGTTCCACCCCATACCTTGAGACTAATCACGTTTTAACACAGTTGTCCAAAGAAACCCAAGAGGACTGGGTTCAGAGAGCCTTCAGAAAGCTGACCTCATAACATTTCCTGGAGGATGACATACCTGGAGGAGGGCATGGGAGCTCTGTGTACCTTCCCCTGATACCTTTCCCTACACATCTTTTCATCTGTATCCTTTGTAATATCGATTTTTTTTTTTGAGACGGAGTCTCTCTCTGTCACCCAGGCTGGAGTGCAGTGGCGCAATCTCAGTTCATTGCAACCTCTGCCTCCTGGGTTCAAGTGATTCTCCTGCCTCAGGCTCCCAAGTAGCTGATATTACAGGTGTGCGCCACCACACCCAGCTAATTTTTGTATTTTTAGTAGAGACGGGTTTTCGCCATGTTGGCCAGGCTGGTCTCAAACTCCTGACCTCAAGTGATCCACCTGCCTCGGCCTCCCAAAGTGCTTGGATTACAGGCATGAGCCACTGCACTTGACTGTGATATCCTTTATAATAAACTGGTAAACATAAGCCAGGCATGGTGGCTCACACCTGTAATCCTAGCACTTTGGGAGGCCGAGGCGGGCGGATCACAAGGTCAGGAGTTCAAGACCAGACTGACCAATATGGTGAAACCCCGTCTCTACTAAAAATACAAAAATTAGCTAGGTGTGGTGGTGTGCGCCTGTAATTCCAGCTACTCAGGAGGCTGAGGCAGGAGAATTGCTTGAATCCAGGAGGTGGAGGTTACAGTGAGCTGAGATCACACCACTGTACTCCAGCCTGGGTGACATAGTAAGACTCCATCTCAAATAATTAATTAATTAATTAATTAAATTAACTGGTAAACATAAATGTTTCTCTGAGTTCTGTGAGCTGCTCTAGTAAATTAATTAAACCCAAAAAAGGAGTCGTGAGAACCCAACTTGAAGCCAGTCAGTCAGAAGTTCTGGAGGCCTAGACTTGAGGGAGAGGGGTAGTTTTGGAGGCTGAGTCTCCAACCTGTAGAATGTGACACTATCTACTGGTAGATATGTTGAAATAGAATCGTAGGACACCCAGTTGGGGTCTGCTGGAGAACTGATTGATTACTTGCTGGCAGGGAGAAAGCCCCACATATTTTGGGGTCACAGAAGTTTTCTGTGTTGATAATTCTTCTTTTGTCGTGAAAACAGAGGGAAAATATGGCTTGAGTGTTTTCCTAACAAAGGCAGAAAAAAAATCTGAAAACATAATGGCCAAAAACTTCCCAAATTTCATTAAAGACATGACTCTACATATCCAAGAAGTGTAATGGACTTTAAGTAGGATAAGCACAAAAAAACACACATTAACATATATTATAATCAAACAATTAAAATCCAAAGATAGGCAGGGCACGGTGGCTCATACCTGTAATACCAGCACTTTGGGAGGCCAAGGCGGCTGATCACCTGAGGTCAGGAGTTCCAGACCAGCTTGGCCAACATGGCGAAACCCCATCTCTACTAAAAATACAAAAATTAACCAGATGTGGTGCCACATGCCTGTGATACCAGCTACTGGGGAGGCTGAGGTAGGAGAATTGCTTGAACCCGGGAGGCAGAGGTTGCAGTGAGCCGAGATCATGCCATTGCACTCCAGCCTGGGCAACAAGAGCAAAACTCCATCTCAAAAAATAATAATGATAAAAAACAATCCAAAGTTTATAAAGAGAGAATCTTACAAGCAGCAAGACAGAAGCAATGCATTAAGTATAAGAGATCCTTAATAAGATTAAGGCTGATTTCTCATCAGAAACCATGGAAGCCAGAAAGCAGTGGGATTTAAAAGTGCTGAAAGATAAACAACCAAAAATTCTATATCTAGAAAAAATACCTTTTCAAAATTAAGAAGAAATTGACATTTCTAGATAAACAAAAGTTGGTCCTATCCTAAAAGAAATGCTAAAGGAGTCCTTCAGACTGAAATGAAATAGACAACAGAAGTAACTCAAAGCCATATAAAGAAATAAAAAAGTTCCAGTAAAGGTAAAATCGAGGGTAAATATAAAGGCAGTATTACTGTATTTTTGGTTTGTGACTCCTCTTTTTGTTTCCTATATAATTTAAGATACCGATGCCTAAAACAATCCTTATAAATCCAGAAACAATGTATAAAGATGTAATTTGTAACAATAACAACATAAAGGGAGGATGGAGCTGTATGCTATTAAAGCAAAGTTGGTATCAATTCAAACTCAATCTTATAAATGTAGGATGTGAATTAGAATTCCCTTGATAGTCACCAAGAATATAATTAAAAAATACACACAAAAGGAAATGTGGAGTAAATCAAAATGGTACACTAAAAAAAAATCATAAAACACAAAAGAAGATGGTACTGAAAGTACTGCATAACAAAAAAAAAAGATATTACATGTAGGAAAAACACTGGCCAATGGCAGAAGTAAGTCCTTCCTTATCAGTAATCATTTTAAATGTAAATGGATTAAGATCACCAATTAAAAAAGACAGGTAGAAAGGATAAAGAAAAATAATCCAACTACATGATGTTACAAGAATCTCATTTCAGGCCAGGCGTGGTGGCTCACGCCTGTAATCCCAACCCTTTGGGAGGTCGAGGGGGGCAGATCATGAGGTCAGGAGTTTGAGACCAGCCTGGCCAACGTGGTGAAACCCCATCTTTACTAAAAATACAAAAATTAGCCAGGCATGGTGGTGCATAATCCCAGCCACTCAGGAGGCTGAGGCAGGAGAATCGCTTGAACCTTGGAGGCGGAGGTTGCAGTGAACTGAGATCACACCATTGCACTCTAGTCTGGGCAACAGAGGCAGACTCTGTCTCAAAAAAAAAAAAAAAAAAGAATCTCACTTTAGATTCAAAGACACAAATAGATTAATAGTGAAAGAATAAAAAGATATTCTGTACAAACAGTAATTGAAAAAGAGCTGGGGTGGCTATACTAACATTAGATAAAATAGACTTTAATAATACAATTGTTGCTAGAGACAAAGAAAGGTATTATATATTAACAAAAGAGTTAATTCATCAAGAAGATGTACCAATAAGCATATGCAAACCAAACAACAGGGTCTCAAAATGTATGAAGTAAAACATTCACAGAATTGAAGGAAGAAATAGTTTTATAATAATAGTTGAAGATTTCTATACCACTTTCAAAAATAACTAGAACATCTAGACAGAAGACCAATAAGGAAATAGAGGACTTGAACAACAGTATAATCCAACTAGACCTAACATACATATATAGACTGCCCCCCAAGTCCAACACAAAAGGAAACACATTCTTCTGGAATGCATATGGAACATTCTCCAAGATAAAGCCATCTATTAGGCCACAAAACAAGTCTCAATAAATACATCTTCTCTGACCACAATGGAATTAAAGTAGAAGTCAATTATGGAAAGAAAACTGAAAAATTTAGAAATATGTGAAAATTAAACAACGTATTCTTTTTTTTTTTTTTTTTTTGAGACAGAGTCTTGCTCTGTCGCCCATACTGGAGTGCAGTGAGTGGCGCAATCTCGACTCACTGCAAGCTCCACCTCCTGGGTTCGTGCCATTCTCCTGCCTCAGCCTCCCGAGTAGCGGGGACCACAGGCGCCCACCATCATGCCCGGCTAATTTTTTGTATTTTTAGTAGAGATGGGGTTTCACCGTGTTAGCCAGGATGGTCTCGATCTCCTGACCTCGTGATCCGCCCCCCTCAGCCTCCCAAAGTGCTGGGTTTACAGGGATGAGCCACCGCGCCCGACCTAACAACATATTCTTAAATAACAAATGGCTCAAAGATGAAACACAAGGCAAATTTTAAGACACTTCGAGATAAATGAAAATGAAAACACAACATACCAAAATTTATAGGATGCAGGAAAAGCAGAGCTCAGAGAGAAATTTATAGCAGTAAATGCCTACATTAAAAAAGAAAGATCTCAAATCAGCAATCTAATTTTACAACTTAAGAAACTAGAAAAAGAGCAAATTAAACCCAAAGTAAAAGGAAATGATAGAGATTAGAGTTCAATGAAATAGAGAATAGGAAAAATAAAAACAAAATCAAAAATTAATTATTTGAAAAGATCAACAAAATTGACAACAGTTTAGCTAGACTAAGAGAAAGAGAGAAGGCACAAATAACTAAAATCAGATATGAAGGTAGATACATTACTACTGACCTTAAAGAAATAAAAATTATTTATAATCATATTCCATGATTATACTATCATTATATGTACACCTATGAACAATTGTACACCAATAAATGCACTGATTTCACACCAACAAAAATTAAGTATACAAATTCCTAGAAACACACAGTTTACCAAAACTGGCTCTAGAAGAAATACAAAATCTGAACAGACCTATAACAGTAAAGAGATTAAAAAATCAGTAAGCAAAAATCTCCCAACAAAGAAAAGTCCAAGATCAGATAGCTTCATTGGTAAATCTACCAAACATTTCAAAAATTAACACCATGAACACTAAATAATAACTTATGAATGCAAAGAGGAAAACAACAGACACTGGTGTCTACTTGAAGGTAGAGGGTAGGAGGAGAGACAGGAGCAGAAAAGATAACTATTGAGTACTGGTCTTAATACCTGGGTGATGAAATAATATGTATAACAAACCCCCATGACACGAGTTTACCTATGTAACAAATCTTCACGTGTACCCCCAAACCTAAAATAAAAGTTAAAAAAAAAGAATTAACACCAATCTTTCCCAAATTCCTCCAAAATCTGTGAGAACACTTCCTAATTCTCAGGCCAGCATTATCTGATAACAAAGCTAGACAAAAATACCAGAAGAAAAGAAAACTACAGAGCAATATTCCTTTTGAATATAAATGCAAAAATCCTCAATAAATCCTAGCAAACTGAACTCAACAACATATTTAAAAGGTTATACACGATGATGAAGTGAGATTTATTCCAAGAATGCAAGAGTGATTTAATATACAAAAATCAATCATAACACACCACATTAATAGAATGAAGGGGAAAAATAAATTACACAATAATCTCAATTGATGCAGAAAAAGCTATGCCCAGATAATTTCTGTATTTTTAGTAGAGGTGGGGTTTCACCATGTTGGCCAGGCTGATCTCGAACTCCTGACTTCAAGTGATCCACCCACCTCGGCCTCCCAGAGTGCTGGGATTACAGGCGTGAGTCACTGCGCCCGGCCAGAAATTTATTTTCTTACAGTTCTGGAGGATGGAAGCCCACGATCAAGATGTCAACAGATTTGGTTTCTTCTCAGAAAGCCTCTCTCAGCTTGCAGGTGGTTGTGGTTTTGCTCCCTCTTCACATGATCATCCTTCTGTGCACATGCACTCCGATGTCTTTTTCTGTGTCCAAATTTCCTTTCTTTTAAGGATATCAGTCAGATTGGAGTAGGGCCAACCCTAATGGCCTCATTTTAATTTAATCGTCTCTTTAAACACTTGCTCGCCAAATATGCTTACATTTTAAGCATGTTTAAAATGTAAAAAGGACTTCATATATTGAAGTCCTTACCCCATGGTGTTGGGTTTGGGTTCAGCTTTATCCTTTTGCATGTAGATACTTATTTGTCACAACACCATTTGTTGAAAAGACTATTCTTTCCCCATTGAATGATCTTGTAACCCTTGTTGAAAATCGCTTGCCCATAATTGGGTTTATTCCTGGATTTTCAGTTCTTACCATGGGGTAAGGACTTCAATATATGAATATTGGAGGGACACAGTTCTGCCAGTAACACCCCCTAGTATCAGAAAAGACAATGATGCCCACTTTTGCCACTGCTGTTCAACATTGAACCAGACATCCTAGCCAGAGCAACTAGGCAAAAAGAAATAAAATATATCCAAATTGTAAAGGAGGAAGTAAAACTCACTGTTTGCAGATGACATGATCCTATATATAGGATATATATGTGTACATGTGTGTGCATGTGTATATATATACACATCTATACATATGTGTACATGTGTGTATATACACACACCCATATATATGCGTATGTGTGTATACACACACCCATTCATATGTGTACATGTGTGTATACACACACCCATACATATGTGTACATGTGTGTATACACACACCCATACATATATATATACACACATATATATACACATATATATACACACACATATATGTCTCCAAGGAATGCACCAAAAACATATGATAGCTAATAAACAAATTCAGCAAAGTTGAAGGATGCAAAATCAGAACACAAAATCAGTTTTGTTTTTATATATCAGTAATAAACAATCTGAAAAAAAAATTAAGAAAATTCCATTTACAATAGCACCCAAAATAATAAAATGCCTAGAAATAATGTAAACCAAGGAGGTGAAGGACTTGTATACTGAAACTACAAACCATTGCTCAAAGAGATTAAAGAAGGTCTAAATAGATGGAAATCCATCCCATGTTCATGGATTGGAAGATTTTAATATTGCTAAAATAGCAATACTACTTACACTGATCTACAGATTCAATGTAATCCCTATCAGAATTTCAATAGCCTTTTTTTCTGAAGAAATGAACATGCTCATCTTCAAATTAGTAATGAATTGCAAGGGACCCTGAACAGCCAAACAATACTGAAAAAGAACAAAGTGGAAGACTCACTCTTCTGATTCCAAAACTTACTACAAACCACAGTAATAAAATAGTGTGGTACTAGCATAAAGATAGGCATATAGACCAGTGGGATAGAACTGAAAATCCAGAAATAAACCCAATTATGGGCAAGCGATTTTCAACAAGGGTTACAAGATCATTCAATGGGGAAAGAATAGTCTCTTCAACAAATGGTGTTGGGACAAATAAGTATCTACACGCAAAAGGATAAAGCTGAACCCAAACCCAACACCATATACAAAAATTAACTCAAAATTGATTAACAACCTATATATAAGAGCTAAAACCATAAAATTCTTAGGAAAAACCATAAGAGTAAATCTTCATGATCTTGAACTTGGCAGCGGATTCTAAGGTATAGTACAAAAGCATGAGTAACAAAAGAAAAAATAAATTTCTGCCTTAGTCTATCTGTGCTGCTGTATAACAGAATGCTACAGACTGTGTAATTTATAAAAGAAATTTATTAGCTTACAGTTCTGGAGGCTAGGAAGTCTAAGGTCAAGGCACTGGCAGGTTTGGTGTCTGGTGAGGCCATTCTCTTCCAAGATGGCACCTTGCCTGCCACTTGGATCCTCACATGGCAAAAGGCAAGAACTCTGGAGAGGAACTCTGTCTTCACATGGCAGAAGAACAACAGAGGGAGAACCGGCTCCCATAATTCCTTTTTATAGGGGCATCGATCCATTCGTGAGGGCCCCATCCTCTTGAAATACCTCCCATTATGCCCCATCTCCCAACTCTGTTGTGTTGAGGATTAAGTTTCCAAAACTTGAGTTTTGGAGGGGGGCAAAAACATCCAAACCAAAGCAGCTGAATTTCCTCAAAGTTAAAAACTGTAAGGCATCAAGGGACATTATCAAGAATGTAAAAAAGCCTAGGCACCATGCATAGACCACTGGGTGAGGGATAAGGTAATTTTGGGCAGGTCAATGGGTCAAAGCTAATTTCAATTATAGGCATAAAACTGGAATGGTCATTCACGGAGGAAGATCAAACTGGGTGTTTGTTTTAATATTTATTGAATTTTCTAACTATGGATCCATGTTTCTTATTGTTACAAAACTTGATAAAGATCTGAAAGTTGGAGGCCATGACTTGCTTGTTGTAACATATTAAATCAAGGAAGGGATCCACACAGCGTCCCCCTACCACATCATCCCCCACTGCTTTGGAAGTGCACACATGCAGGCAGATGTCACCACCCCTCCCCTACCAGCACACGTGCATGCACACCTTGTTGTCCTGCCACCACTAGCACTAATGCATACATACAAACACCACTGTCCCACCCTCGCTGGCACCCCGCCCCTTCTGACACATGCACACCCTGCTGCACCGCTGCCACTGTTGGCACATATGCAGGAGTGCAGACCTGCTGCCACTGCCCCAACAAAGGGCTTTGCTCAGCACTCACCATCGAAGTGTTGTCACCAGCAGACTGTGAACACCTCAGACCCTCCACTGCAGCAGGTGATTAACCTTGAAAGGCCAGAGAACAAACCTGTGCTGTGGGCCTGGTACCAGCCCCCCAGGTTTGCGCATGCAGCCCAGTAGTACTGAGGTGAGAACTGGACCCCTGACATCTTCCAGAAATGAAGCCAGTTGACTGAACCCACCTTATACCACAGTAAAACCCTCACGTGCATCAAAAAATATAAAAGCAAAAAAACCCCATCCAAAGGACATCAACTTCAAAGGAACATCGGCCCAAGCAGATGCGAAAAAAGCAGTGCAAGAATTCTGGCAACTTAAAAAGCCAGAGTGTCTTCTTACCACCAAACAACCACACTAATTCCCCATCAATGGTTCTTAACCAGGCTGAAATGACAGACAGAATACAGAATCTGGATATGAACAAAGATCATCAAGATTTAGGAGAAAGTTGAAACCCAATCCAAAGAATCTAACGAATCCAATAAACAATACAAGAGCTGGAAGATGAAACAGTCACTTTATGAAAGAATCAAACTGAACTGATGGAGCTGAAAAACTCACTCCAATAATTGGAAGTATTAATAGCAGAATAGACAAGGCTGAGGAAAGAATCTCAGAGCTTGAAGACTAGTCCAACAAAAATAAAGAAAAAAGAATAAAAAAGAATGAACAAAACCTCTGACAAATATGGGATTATGTAAAGAGACCAAACCTACGACTCATTGGCATCCCTAAAACAGAGGGAGAGAAAGCAAGCAAACATATTTCAGGATACTGTACATGAAAAATTTCCCAACTCTCCAGAGAGGTTGACATTCAAATTCAGAAAAAGCAGAGTACCCCTATGAGATACTATACAAAATGACCATCCCCATGACATAGTCATCAGATTCTTCAAGGTCAACGTGAAAGAAAAAATATTAAAGGCAGCTAGAGAGGAGAGGCAGGTCACCTACAAAGGGAACTCTATCAAGCTAACAGTGGACCTTTCAGCAGGAATCCTGCAAGCCAGAAGAGATTGGGGGCCTATATTTGGCAATCTTAAAGAAAAGAAACTCCAACCAAGAATTTCATATCTACCCAAACTAAGCTTCATAAGTGAAGGTAAGAAAATGCTAAGAAAATTCATTACCACCAGACCTTACAAGAGGTCCTTAAGGGAGTGCTAAACATGGAAATGAAAGACTGTTATTTGCCACCACAAAAACACACTTAAGGACATAGACCACACTATAAAGTAACGGCACTATCAAGTCTGCATAACAACGAGCTAATAGGTTTGTTAGGTTTGTTTTGACAGGATCAAATCTGCACATATTAATATTAACCTTGAAAGTAAATGGGTTATATGCCATACTTAAAAGGCACAAAGTGGCAAGTTAGATAAAGAAGGAAGACTCAACTGTATGCTGTCTTCAAGAAATCCATCTCAGGCAGGGCATGGTGGCTCACACCTATAATCCCAGCACTTTGGGAGGCCAAGGAAGGTGGATCACCTGAGGTCAGGAATTCGAGACCAGCCTGGCCAACATGGCAAAACCCCATCTCTACTAAAAATACAATAATTAACCAGGCGCAGTGGCAATGTGCCTGTGATCCCAGCTACTTGGGAGGCTGAGGCAGGAGGCAGAGATTGCAGTGAGCTGAGATCACGCCACTGCACTCCAGCCTAGGCGACGAGAAAGACTCAGTTCCAAAAAAAAGAAATCCATTTCACATGCAATGACACCCATAGGCTCAAAGCAAAAAGATGGAGAAAAATCTACCAAGCAAATGGAAAACCAAAAAAAGCAGGGGTTACTATTTTAATTTCAGACAAAATAGACTCTAAACCAAGAATGATTTTAAAAAGACAAAGAACGGCATTACATAATGATAAAGGGTTTGATTCAACAAGAAGAATTAACTATCTTAAATATATATATAATCCCAACACTGGAGCACCCAGATTCATAAAACAAGTTCTTAGAAACCTATGAGGAGACTTAGATAACCACACAATAGCGGTGCAAGACTTCAACACCCCACTGACAGTATTAGACAGATAATCGAGGCAGAAAATTAAGAAAGATGTTTGAGACCTGAACTCGACACTTGACCAAACGGACCTAACAGACATCTACAGATCACCTGAGGTCAGATCACCTGAGGTCAGGAGTTCGAGACCAGCCTGGCCAACATGGTGAAATCCCATTTCTACTAAAAACACAAAAAATTAGCCGGGCATGGTGGTGCACGCCTGTAATCCTAGCTACTTGGGAGGCCAAGGCAGGAGAATCGCTTGAATCTGGAAGGTGGAGGTTGCAGTGAGCCAAGATCACGCCACTGCACTGCAGCCTGGGTGACAGAGCAAGACTCCGTCTAAAAAAAAAAAAAAGAAATCAATACTAAGAAGACCTTTCAAAATCATACAATTACTTGGAAATTAGGCAATCTGCTCCTGAATGACTTTTGGGTCATGAAATTAACGCAGAAATCAAAAAATCAAAAAATTCTTTGAAACTAATGAGAACAAGGATATAACATACCAGAAACTCTGAGACACAGCTAAAGTAGTGTTAAGAGGAGTTTATTCTGCTAATCGCTCACATCAAAAGGTTAGAAAGATCTCAAATTGACAACCTAACATCACACCTGGAGAAACTAGAAAAATAAGAATAAACCAATCCCAAAGCCGGAAGAAGAAAAATAACCAAAATTAGAGCTGAACTGAATGAATTTGAGATGTGAAAAACTATACAAAAGATCAACAAAACCTTTGTTTTTTGAAAGAATAAATAAGATAGACTGCCAGCTAGACTAAGAGACAATATCCAAATAAACACAACCAGAAACAACAAAAAGGTCATTACTACTGACACCACAGAAATACAAAAAAACCCTCAGAGGCTATTACAAACATCTCTATGCACAAAAACTAGAAAATCTGAAGGAAATGGATGAATTCCTGCAAACATACAATCTCCCAAGATTGAACCAGGAAGAAACTGAAACCCTAAACAGACTAATAATGAGTTCCAAAACTGAATCGGTAATAAAGAGCCTACCTACCAATCAGAAAAAGCCCTGAATGAGACAAATTTACAGCTGAATTCTACCAGATGTATAAAAGTTGCTACCAATCCTACTGAAACTATTCCAAAACATTGAGGAGGAAGGACTCCTCCCTAACTCATTTTTCAAGGCCAGCATGATTCTGATACCAAAACCTGGCAGAAGCATCAAAAAAATTAAACTTCAAGCCAATATTCCTAATGAACACAGATGCAAATATCCTCAACAAAATATTAACAAACTGAATCTCGTAGCACATCAATGACCTAAGTGGCCATTAGTCAAAAAGCTAATCCACCATGATAACATTAGCTTTATGCAAGGTTGGTTCAACATACAAAAATCAATAAATGTGATTCAGCACACAAACAGAACTAAAAGCAAAAACCACATGATCATCTCAACAGATGCTGAAAAGGCTTTCTATAAATTCAACATCTATTCATCTTAAAAACTCTCAACAAGCTAGGCACTTAAGGAATATACCTCAAGATAACAAAAGCCATCTATGACAAACCCACAGCCAACATCATACTGAATGGGCAAAAGCTGGAAGCGTTCCCCTTGAAAAACAAGACAATGATACCCACTCTTACCACTTCTATTCAACACAGTACTGGAGCAATCAGGTAAAAGACAATCAGGCAAAAGACAGAAATAAAAGGCATCCAAATAGGAAGAGGGGAAGTCAAATTATCTCTTTAGAGACTATATGATTTTATATCTAGAAAACCCCATAGCCTCTACCCAAAAGTTTCTAGATCTGATAAACAACTTTAGCAAAGTTTCAGGATACGAAAATCAATGTACAAAAATCCATAGCATTTCTATACACCAACAATGTCCAAGCTGAAGAACTAAATCAAGAACACAATCCCATTCACAATAGCCACACACACAAAATAAAATATCTAGGAATACAGCTAAAGAGAGAAGTGAAAAAGCTCTACAATAAGAATTGCAGATCTACAAAATGCTGTTGAAAGAATTAAGAGACAACACAAAAAAATGGAAAAACATTCCATGCTCAAGAATAAGAAGAATCAAGACAGGTTTTTTTTTGTTTTTTTTTTTTTTTTTGAGACGGAGTCTGGCTCTGCCGCCCAGGCTGGAGTGCAATGGCGCGATCTCTGCTCACTGCAAGCTCCGCCTCCTGGGTTCATGCCATTCTCCTGCCTCAGCCTCCCGAGTAGCTGGGACTACAGGCGCCCGCTACAATGCCCGGCTAATTTTTTGTATTTTTAGTAGAGACGGGGTTTCACCTTGTCAGCCAGGATGGTCTTGATCTCCTGACCTTGTGATCAGCCCTCCTTGGCCTTCCAAAGTGCTGGGATTACAGGTGTGAGCCACCGCGCCCCGCCAAAAGAATCAATGTTGTTAAAATGACCATGCTGCCCAAAGCAATGTAGAGATTCAGTGCTATTCCGATCCAAGTACAAAAGAAAGAAAGAGAGAAATAGAGGGAGGTGGGGGAGGGAGGGAGGTGGGGGAGGGAGGGAGGAAGGGAGGGAGGAAGGAAGGAAGGAAGGAAGGAAGGAAGGAAGGAAGGAAAGGGAGAGAGACGGAAGGAAGGAAGGAAGGAAGGAAGGAAGGAAGGAAGAAAGAAAGAAAAAAGAAAGAAAGAAAGAAAGAAAGAAAGAAAGAAAGAAAGAAAGAGAAAGAAAGAAAGAAGGAAAGGAAGGAAGGAAAGGAAGGAAGGGGAGCAAGGGAAGGAAGGGAAGGAAAGGAAGGAAGAGAAGGAAAGGAAGGAAAGAAGGGAAAAAAGAAAGAGGGGAAGGAAGAGGGATCGCGTATTAAATAGTGAATAAGGTTAATGGCAATGACAGTGATCACGGGCAGGCAATGCTCCTAGCATCCCCTAAGTGGCAATAAAGAGCACAAAAGGAAGTGAAAAGGCCTAAGGAATGGGGGGTAAAAATTTGCAGAGCATATATCTAATAAGTCTAGTATTCAGAATATATAAATTACTCTTATAGTCAATAACAAGAAGACAACCCAATTACAAAATGGGATATGAATTTAATAGATGTTACTCCAAGGAAGATAAACAAATGGCCAACAAGTCCATGGAACGATGTTCAACATCTTCAACATCATTAGTCATTAGATAAATGAAAATCAAAACTACAATGAAATACCACTTCACACTCACTAGGATCACTGTAATTTTAAAAATAAAAGAAAGATAAAAAATAAATAATAAAAAAAGACAAAAGTTTTGGTGAGGACTGGAGAAATTGGAACTCTAATACTTTGCAGATGACAATGTGAAATGTTTCAGTCCCTGTGGAAAACAGTTTGGCAATTCCTCATAAAGTTGCACATATGACCCAGTAATTCTAGTCTTAGGTATATACCCCAAAGAATCGAAAACAGGTAGTCAGACAAACTCTTGTATACAGATGTTCACAGCCCCACTTTCCCTAATAGTCAAAAGGCAGAAACAACTCAGATATCCACCAACTGATGAATATATAAGCAGATCGTTGTATATACATACAATGGGATATTATTCAGCCAGAAAAATGAATGAAGTACTGATAAATGCTACAATGTGGATGAACCTTAAAAACATCATGCTAGATGAAAGAAGCCAGACATAAAGGTCAGATATTTTATGATTCCATTTATATGAAATATCCAGAATCATAAATCTACAGAGATAGCAGATGGTTGGTTGTCAGGAGGTGGGGGAAAGGGGAAATGGAGGCATGGGGTTCTGGTTTTGGGTAATGAAAATGGTTGGGAACCAGACAGATGTACACAGCATTGTGACTCTACTAAATGTCACTGAATGTCACTTTAAAACAGTTAATTTTGCTATGTAAATTTCACCTCAAGTTTTTTAAGAAAGGAAAAAAGATACAAAAAGAAAGAAGGAATAACCGAGAGCACACTGTCTCTGAGGAGGCAGATGGCAACAGAATCAGCAGTACAGATGGAAGAAAACTGATTAAATTCTTCTTTGTACTTTGTATATTTTCAGACGTGGTTATCACCTTCTGTAGCACTTCAGGAAAAATCTGGCAAAAATGATGACTATACTATTGGGATATAAACTGCAAAATAGTAATAATAATATCAGTTGACATTTATTTATGTGCTAGGCATTTTGCTAAAAGATTTATATAAATTATTTCACTTAAGCCTAACACTCTATGGGACAGACTTCATTATTCTCTTTTACAGATGAGGAAATAAGAGAAACCATGTAATTTGTTTAATCTCATAGAAATATTAAGAAGCAAAACTGTGAATCAAATCCAGGTTTTTATGATCTTAAAGTCTGTGTTCTCCAACATCACAATATACCATCCCCAGATTGAAAGAAGGAACAGCCTGTGATCAACAAGAGGATAAAGGCCTTTGATACACAATGGGGATACCACTGTTTCTCCTAGATCGGGGAGAATGACTAATGTTCAACTTTAGTTCAGAAACTGAAACAAGTGGTAAACATTTATTGAGCACTTACTATGTGCTGGGCATTATTCTGAGCATATTACAAATATAAACTCATTTAATCTTTACAACAACTCTATAAATATGGAACATAGGATTATTATCCCAATTTTACATATGAGAAACTAAAGTACAGATGGGTTAAATAATTGGCTGAAAATCACCTAACTAGTAAGTGGCAAAACCAAGAATCCAGGCAATTTGTCTTTAGAGCCCATGCTTTTAACTAGCACAGTATATATATGTATATGTATATATATACACAACACTATATATATACACATATATATTTTTTTTTTCTCTCTCTCTTTTTAAAGCATTCTACAAGTAAGGAAATTGAGGCTTAGAGGTTATGCGCTTTGCCTAAGATTACTTATTAAGTGGTCTCAGATAGGGTATTTGAACATTGGGTACTTAACTACAAAGTCCATGCCTTTCCACTGCACTGCTTATAAAGATTACCAACATAAGATGATGGGCATGAATAAACTGCTTCTAAGGGGTGGGTATAGAACAAGAATTCTCAGTCAAAAACCTTCAAAGATGAAGAAATTGTTAAAACTTATATGCACAGCAGCCGGGCGTGGTGGCTCACGCCTGTAATCCCAGCACTTTGGGAGGCTGAGGAGGGCAGATCACGAGGTCAGGAAATCGAGACCATCCTGGCTAACGGGGTGAAACCCCGTCTCCACTAAAAATACAAAAAATTAGCCGGGCGTAGTGGCGGGCGCCTGTAGTCCCAGCTACTCGGGAGGAACCCAGGAGATGGAGCTTGCAGTGAGCCGAGATTGCGCCACTGAACTCCAGCCTGGGCGACAGAGCGAGACTCCGTCTCAAAAAAAAAAAAAAAAAAAAGCTTATATGCACAGCTATACTACTATCAAACTATAATATTTCATGAACCTCAAAAGTAAATCTAAAATCCAAGGTCTAAGTAAAGTGGAAGCTGATGATACTTTCTCCTCACAGTAGTCTCCCTCTAATTATTCTGGCCTCCAAAGTTTAGGTATAACTACACAAATGAAAACAGGATTGCAAAGCACTGAACAAAAAAAATCATAGAAATTTCTGTCATATAAGAAAGTGAATAAAGCCAGGACCTATTTAAAAGTGAAAAGGAGAAGTAAAAATAAAAATGACAAAATAAAGCTGAGGATAAAAGCAAGATTTATACCTTTTTAAAAAGATGTTTTAAAAGGTGTTTATAAAGATGTTGGTAGAATAATCAACATGATTGAATAATATGCTCCAATAAGTAATTAAAAGGAAAATTAAATTTTGTTGAAAAGAATAAAAATTGGTAGAATAGCAGACAAGACTGTCTAATATGCCAGCTTTATCTTTCATCACTCTCTTAGATGTTAACCACCAGCCTTGGTGGCCTTCTTTCAGTTCCTTATATGTACTAACCTCTCTTGTCACATACATTAATTTATTCATTCACCAAAAATTGCTGGGCACCTACCGTGTACCAAGAATCATACTAGGTGACTGGATGAGTGGTAAATACTCTTTGCTCTCACGAAGCTCACATACTAGTGAAAGAGACAGACATTAAATAGCCACAAAAGTGTTAAATGTAGTCATGATAAAGGAAAGTGCCAATAGGGAAAAATACAAGGTACTATAATTGTATACAGCAGTCTAATGTATTATGAAAGGTTGAGAAAGCCTTTTCCTGTGGAAATATTTAAATCAAGACCTGAAGGATGAACAGTGGCTCAGCTGGCAGAGGAAACAACACAGCTTATCCCAGGATGTGGGGTGAGTGAAGGAAAAAAGTGAGTGTGTATGAAAGTGATGAGAAATATGAACAAGATAACTCCCAGAAAATTGTTATTAGCAACCAAGTAGATGATGGTACCATTTATTGAAACAGAGAACTCCAGAATGAAAGCAAGTCAACGGGATAAGATTATGAAATTAATTGCAGACAATTAATTGATGTACTGGTGAGACAATTAAGTGGTCATAAGCAATAGGCAGTTGGACACATAGGTTTGGGGCTTAGAGCAAAAGTTTGGGCTATGCAAATACATTCTGGAAAAGTACCTGTATATATAAGTGAAGTTATGGGCGAAGGTTAGCTAAATCACTTCGGGATAATATAGTGCGTAAAAAAGACAAGTACCAAGCATTTAGAGGACAGGAGAAAAAAAGTAACTAGAGAGAATGAAAACTAGGAAAGTATACTAACATAAAACAATGAAAGAGATTATTTCAATGAGAGAGCTTTGAAATGCTACTGAGAGGTCAACTGAAATGAAAATATTTGCTCTTTGCTTAGAACATTTGTTTGTTCTTGAGCTCGATAAATTTATATTCATCCTTCAGGATTCAGCTGAGTTATTTCTTCTATCCAGCATTTCCAGACTCCTAATTCTGTCTTATGTACCCATCCTACATGTACCCTGTACATACCCTTATCATAGCATTTATCATTCTGTGTCATAATTGTAATTGCCTATATACTTGTGTCCATATTTCCACCATGCTTGAAGTTTTCAAATGTGTGAAGAAGGAAGACTGTGGGTCTGGATCAACATTTTGTCTCCCCTAAATGCAGTCTTTCTCATGTTTATGTCTCATCTTCACCATAGCAACTAACATAGTACCTGGCTACAAGGTTAGTACTCAGTAAATAGTTGTCACCATTTATTTATTTAGTATCTATTATATGGGAATAACTGAGCTGGAGGTAGTTGAGAAAATAAGGCATTAATAATTAGACAAGGACTCCACCCTCAGGGAGCTTCTTTTCCGATTATACACAGCTAATACTTAAATAACAAATAAGAATAGTTTATTTCTTACCATTTCAGTAGTCATCACTTTTGCTACAATATGTGTTATAGTCTTTCCAAATTCTCTTTTTCCTTTCCTACGCCTCAGAATTCTTGGAAAGAAAGGTCCATGAACTCTATAGTTGAAAATATTTAGTTATAATTAAATTAACATGAAAAAGACTGACCTTGTCCTTACTTGTAAATAAAAACTTGGTACTAAGCATCTTTGAGAAATAGTTTTCATCAATTATAAGTTCCTTGAGAGCAATGAGCAACTTGAGAGCAGATCTTTTAGATAACTGCATGTTTAAATCCTTAAACGCTAAAATATTTTCATTTTAATTGATAGTACCTGGAAATCTGCATGCAACCCTCTGCAACCATTGCCTCAGCTATCTCAACCTTCCAATACAGTAGAAAAATTTCCTGGGTGTACTTTCATAATCCATTGAGTTGTAGACTCACACAAAGATGGGTTATGCCTGAGACAGGAGGCATCAGAATATTTTCGAATATGCCTAATTTTAGATACTAGGTTCAAATAACATATCATTTTGTTTCAAAGGATATTATCTCCATAAAATTGTTGGCTGTTGGCCTCCCAGCAGAACTGTTCCAGCTTCTCTCTTAGTTGTTTTTATATTGTTTGCTATTCAGCACTTCTAATTAGTTCTTTCTCTTCTTCCTGTTTTTCTTTATGTTTCCTGTTTCCTATCTCTATCATTTAAGTGTCTTCAACAGAAAGTCAGATAAAAAGTTTCAGTATAACTGTTGGCTTTTATCATTACTGTCCGCCAAAAGGGACACTCTTTTTCCAGTAGATATGGATTTACCAGTAATCTCTTCAGTATAATCTTTTGCATTCTCTGCAGCACTTTGATTATTGCTTTATGCTAAGAGGATGTGGCTTTAGTGTGTGTGTGTGTGTGTGTGTATATATATATATTTTTTTTTTATTAAAGACAGAGTCTTGCCCTGAAGTGTGTATATATATATATACATATATATATGTATATATATATATTTTTTATTAAAGACAGGGTCTTGCCCTGGAGTGCAGTGGTGCAATTATGGCTTACTGCAGCCTTGACCTCGTGGGCTCGAGCAATCCTCCCACCTCGGCCTCCCCAGTAGCTAGGACTACAGGCATGTGCCACCTTGCCTGGCTTTTTTTTTTTTTTTTTTAAGAGGCAGGGTCTCATTACATTGCCCAAGCTGGTCTTGAACTCCTGGCCTCAAGCAATCCTCCCACCTTGGCCTCCCCAAGTGCTAGGATTACAGGCATGAGCCTGGCCCATACCAATATTTTTGAGCTGTATCTCAATTATTATATATTTTTGTAAAACTTATGATTTCAGGAAACTTTCTAATAATTTTATATGCAAGTTATTAAAAACTGAATTTAAACATATATAAGTATCCTCCAAAAGTTTCATTAAACATTTCAAAATCAAACCCACTCAGCATTTTTATATCTATTTAAGCAAGTGGTCTTGATCTTGAGAAACGGGGAACCATTCGTACTTTTTTTTTTTTTGCTATATACCAGTTAATTAGCTGCTCCAAAAGTAAGACATCCTAAACATTCAGGAAACCACAGTAGTTTATCATGCTATCTTAGTTTTAAAATCAAAGGTATATATAGGTGTTTTTAGTCAAGTTTATTAAGGTATAATTTACATAAAAGGTATTCATTTTAAGTGAACTATTCCATGAGATTTCACAAATGTAGATATGCTTTTAACTCAATCACAATAATAAAGATATAAACACTTTCCATCACACTGAAAAGTTTCCTCATGCATCTTTGCAGTCCTGAACAAACACTGGTCTGCTTTCTGTCATTAGGTATGTCCCTTTCTTCAAATTTTTCTTAATAGGCTTTATTTTTCAGAGCAGTTTCAGATTTTCAGCAAAGTTGAGCAAAAGGAAGAGAGTTCCTGTGTATCCCTTGTTCCCCCTGCACACACAACCTGCCCCACTATCAACATCTGGCACCAGAGTGGTACACTCATTACAACCGATGAACCTATATTGACACATCATTATCACCCAAAGTCCATAGTTTACATCAGAGTTGACTCTTGATGTTGTCCATTATAGGAGTTTGGACAAATGTATAATGACATGTAGCCACCATTATAGTATAATACAGAAGACAGAAGAGTTTCACTGCCCTAAGAATTCTCTATGCTCTCTCTGCCTCTCCCTTAATACTTGGGAACCACTGAATTTTTTTTTTTTTTCACTGCCTCCACAATTTTGTCTTTCCAGAATGTCATATAGTTGGAGTCATACAGTATGTAGCCTTTTCAGATTGGCTTCTTTCACTTAGTAATATGCATTTAAGTTTCTTCCATGTCTTGTCATGGCTTGACAGGTCTTTTCTTTTTAGTGCTGAATAACATTCCTTGTCTGGGTGTACCACAATTTATATATTCACCTGCTGAAGGACATTTTGGTTGCTTCCAAGTTTCAGCAATTATGAATAAAGCTGCTATAAACAACCATGTGCAGGTTTTTGTGTGAACATAAGTTTCCAACTCGTGGGTAATTATCAAGGAACATGATAGCTGGATCATATGATAAGAGCATCTTTAGTTTTGTAAGGAACTTCTAAACTGTCTTCCAAAGTGACTATACCATTTTGTATTCCCACCAGCAATAAGTGAGAATTCCTGTTGCTCCACACCTTTCTAGGAACTCTTTATGGAATTTTAATTATTTATTTATTTATTTATTTATTTGAGTCGGAGTCTCGCTCTGTTGCCAAGGCTGGAATGCAGTGGCATGATCTCAGCAGCACGATCTCAGCTCACTGCAACCTCTGCCTCCTGGGTTCAAACGATTCTCCTGCCTCAGCCTCCCAAGTAGCTGGGACAACTGGCCTGCGCCACCATGCCTTGCTAATTTTTGTATTTTTATTAGAGATGGAGTTTTGCCATATTGGCCAGGCTTGTCTCGAACTCTTGACCTCAGGTGATCTGCCCACTTCAGCCTCCCAAAGTGCTGGGATTACAGGCGTGAGCCATCCTGCTCAGCCTCTCAATGGAATTTTAAAGTGGAATAATATACTATGCATTCTTTTGTGTCTGCTTTTTTCACTCAGCCTATTTTTGAGATCCATCCATGTTATTGTTATTGTGTGTTAGCAATTTACTTCTTTTTTTTTTTTTTTTTGAAACAGAGTCTCACTCTGTCACCCAAGCTGGAGTGCAGTGGCGTGATCTCAGCTCACTGCAACCTCTGCCTCCCAGGTTCGAGCAATTCTCCTGCCTCAGCCTCCTGAGTAGCTGGGATTTCAGGCACACACCACCACGCCTGGCTAATTTTTGTATTTTTAGTAGAGACGGGGTTTCACCACGTTGGTCAGGCTGGTCTCGAACTCCTGACCTTGTGATCTGCCTGCCTCAGCCTTCCAAAGTGCTGGGATTACAGGCATGAGCCACCTCACCTGGCCAGCAATTTACTTCTTTATATTGCTGAGTAATATTTCATTATAGGATTTTCTATATACAAGACCATGTCATCTGTGAATAGAGATAATTTTACTTCTTCCTTTCCAATCTGTATGCTTTTTATTTCTTTTTCTTGTCTAATTGCTCTGGCTACAATCTCCAGTACAATTTGAATAAAAGTGGCAAGAGTAAATATCCTTATCATGCTCCTGATTGTAGGGGGAAAAACATCTATTCTTTCACCACAAAAAATGATGACTCTAGCTGTGAGTTTTTCATAGATAGCCTTAAACAGGTTGAGGAAAATGCCTTCTATTCCAAGTTTTTTTTAGAGTGTTTATCATGAAAGGGTGTTAATTTGTCATATGATTTTTCTGTGTCTATTGAGATGACTGTGTGTCTTGTTTTTTTATTCTATTAATATTATGTATTATACTGATTGATTTTCATATTTTAAAACAACATTGGATTCCTGGGATAAATCTCACCTTAGTCATAGTGTCTGATCTGTTTATATGTCGCCGGACTCCATTCGTTAGTATTTTCTTGAGGATTTTGTATCTATATTCATTAGTGATATTCGTGTAGGTTTTCTTTTCTTGTGATGTCTTTGCTTTTGGATTCAGAGTAATATATTGGTCTGACAGAATGAGTTGGGAAATTGTTACCTTTCATTTTCTGGAAGAGTTTTTGAAGAATTAGTGTTGATTCTTCTTTAAACGTGTGTCACAATTCACCAGTGAAGACATCTAGTCCTTGACTTTCCTTTGTGAGTAGTTTTTCATTTGCTAATTCAATCTACTTAACTTGTTATAGAGCCAGTCAGAATTTACGTTTCTGCTTGAACCATTTTTGGTAGATTGTGTCTTACTAGGCATCTGTTCATTTATTCTAAGTTATCTAATTTGTTGGCTTATTTATACTATTCCTTTGTAATCCTTTTTATTTCAGTGTAGGTTTTTATGTGGACCTAAGTTTTCAAATTAATTGGGTGAATACCAAGTAGGATTGCAACTGCTGAGTCCTATGGTTAAACTATGTTTCACTTTGTAAGAAACTGCCAAACAGTGCTCTAAAGAGGCAGTACCATTTTGCATTCTAGCCAAAAAAGAATAAGAGTTCCTTTGCTCAACATTCTCAGTAGCAATTAATATTATCAGCTTTTTGGATTTTAGCCATTTCTAATAGGTATGTAATGGCACCTCATTGCTGTTTTAATCTGCAACATACTAATGAAAAATGAAGTTGAGCATCTCTTTATATGCTTTTTTGCTGTCTGTATATCTTCTTCGGTAAGATGTCTATTCAGATCTTTGCCTATTTTTAATTAGGTTGTTATGTTTGAGTTTTATGACCTCTTTGTATATTTTAGATACAAGTCTATCAGATATGCATTATGCAAATATTTGCTCCTAATCTGTGGCTAGTTTCTTCATTCTCTAAATAGTGTATTTTTCAGAGCACTTTTCAATTTTAACAAAGTCCAACTTATGACTTTTTTCTGTCACAGAACATAAAGTATTGTTGTGGTACCTAAAAACCCACTGCCAAACACAAGAATATCTATAATTTCCTATGAGTCTTATGGTTTTGAGTTTTACGTTTAGGTTTATGGACCACTTTGAGTGAATTTTTGTGAAAGGTCTGTATCTAGGTTCACGTTTTTGGATATAGATATTCAATTATTCCAGCACCATTTGTTGAAGAAGATATCCTTTTTCTATTACATTTCTTTTGCCCTTTGTCAAGTCAGTCTACTCTATGTGTGGATCTTATGGACTCTCTAATCTGGACTATATAAGGACTCTATTTATGGACTCTATTTCCTTCCACTGATCTATCTGTCTCTTCCATTAATCTATTCTTTCACCTATACCATACTGTCTTGATTACTACAGCTTCATAGTAAGTCTTAAAATCGAGTAGTATGAGTCATTCTACTTTTTGGCTATTCTAGGTTTCCTGCCTTTCCCGTGACTTTTAGAAACAGTTTGCCAATCTCTACAAAATATTTTGCTATGAATTTCACTGGGATTGCACTGGATCTACAGATCAAGTTGGGAAGAACTGACATTTTGAAAATATTGGGTCTTCCAACCCAAGAACATAAGATATCTCTCCATTTATTTTCATCAGTGTATTGTAGCTTTCTGCATTATAGGTCCTATATTTTGTTAGGTATATACCTAAGTATTTCACATTTTTGGTTCTATTGTCAATAATTTTTAAAATTTAAAATAAATTGTTCACTGCTGGTATATAAAAAAGCAGTTGATTTTTGAATATTAACCTTGCTTCCTGTAAACTTGCTATACTCATTTATTGGTTTCAGGAGTTTTGTTCCTTTTTGATTCTTTGGGATTTTCTACATAGACAATTATGTCATCTGCAAATAAAGATAGTTTTATTTCTTCTTTTCCAGTCCGTAGACATTTTGTTTCTTTTTCTTGTCTTATTGCATTATTTAAAACTTCTAGTATGAAGGTGAATAGGAACGGTAAGGAATTGTTACATCTTCCTGGAGAACCAAACCCTTTATCATCATGAAATATCCCTTTTTGTCCCTGATAATTGTCCTAGTTCTTAAAGGCTGCTTCATCTGAAATTAATATAGCCACACCAGATTTTTATTAATTAGCATGAGCATGAAATATCTTTCCCCATCCCTTTACTTTGAACATATCTGAACCTTTATAAAGTGGGTTTCTTACAGATCACATATAGTTGGATATTGTTTTCTTAAATCCATTTTCATAATCTCTGCTTTTTTATTAAGACCATTTACATTTACAGTTATTTTGACATAATTAACATTTACTATATTGTAGCTGGTTTCTATTAATACAGAGGTTGCACTTGTCCTTTGTTTCCTTTTTCCCTTTCCTTTTCTGCCTCTTCTAGCGTTTTGGTTGCTTTTTTGTTTTGTTTTGTTTTTGTTGTTGTTGTTGTTTTTTTTTTGAGACAGAGTCTTATTCTGTCACCCAGGCTGGAGTGCAGTGGCATGATCTCAGCTTACTGCAACCTCCACCTCATAGATTCAAGTGATTCTTGTGTCTCAGCCTCCTGAGTAGCTGGGATTACAGGCATGCACCACCACACCTGGCTAATTTTTGTATCTTTAGTAGAGATAGGGTTTCATCAGGCTGGTCTGGACTCCTGACCTCAGGTGATCCGCCCACCTTGGCCTCCCAAAATGCTGGGATTACAGGTATGAGCCACCACACCTGGCCCTGCCTCTTCTAGTTTTAATTTAGCATTTTATTTTGTTCCATTGTATCTACTCTCTTAAATCAATTATACTTCTTTTTAGAAAAAAATTAATATTTGCCCTAGAGATTGCAACATATATTTTTAACTAACTTAAGTCCACTTTCAAATAACACTATACTACTTCACATGTCATGCAGATACCATATAACAGAACATTCCAATTCTATCCTCCCATCTTTTATGATATTGTTTCATTTATTTCAGTAATCCATAAGCTTTAATTACTTAATGAATCATTACTACTATTATGTTAAATAGCTATCTTTTAGATCAATCAACAATAAGAAAAATAGAGGCTGGACACAGTGGGTCACACCCGTAATCTCAGCACTTTGGAGGTCAAGGTGGGAGGATCACTTGAGCCCAGGAGTTTGAGATCAGCCAGGGCAATATAGTGAGACCCTGTCTCCACAAAAATAAAAATAAAAACATTAGCCAGGCATGGTAGCACACACCTGTGGTCTCAGCTACTCAGAAAACTGAAGTGAGAGGATCACTTGAGCCTGGGAAGTCGAGGCTGCAGTGAACCATGATCACGTCACTGCACTCCAGCCTGGGTGACAGGGCAAGACCCTGTCTCAGAAAAATAAATAAATAAAATAATAATAATAATAATAAAATAATTTATTTTACCTTTATTCCTTCTCCCACATTGTTCCTTATTATATGTAGACATGAGTTTTTGTCATTTTTCTTCTCCCTGAAGAACTTCCTTTAACCTTTCTTGCAGAACAGGCCTACTAATGATAAACTCTCAGTTTTGTTTGTTTGTTTTGTTTTGTCTGAGCAAGTATTTCTTGCTCACATTTGAAGAATAATTTCACTAGATACAGAATTCTAGTTTGGTGGTTCTTTCAACATTTTGAATGTTTCTCTCCACTCTCATCTTATTTTCATAGTTCCTTCTGAGAAATTCTTGTTCACTATAGTAGGTAATGTGGGTTTTTAACTTTGGCTTCCTTAAAGATATTTTTTCTTTATTTGTCGTTTTATGCAGTTTAAATATGATATGCGTAGGTGTTGATTCTTTGATATTTATCCTGTTTGGTGTTCTCTGAGCTTTATGGATCTGTGGTTTTGTGTCTGTATTTAATTTTGGAAAATTCTCATCATTATTAATTCAAGTATTTCTTCTGATCCATTTGCTCTTCCTTCTTCTTCTGGTATTACAATTACACATATGTTAACACCTTTTGAAACTGTCCCACAGTTCTTAAATGTTCTCTTCAGTTTCTTTCATTCTTTTTTCTTTGCATTGCAGTTTGGGAAGTTTCTATTGACAAATCTTTAAACTCATTAATTATTTCTTCCCACAATAGATCATGTATCCCAGCTATTGATGAATTTTAAATTCTCTGACTGATGAATTCCAAAATCACACCTGAGTCTCTTTGTGATATTTGCTTTGTTTCTCTGAACTGTTTTTTTTTCTTGCCTTTTAGCATGCCTTATAATTTCTTGTTCAAAGCCCAACATGACAAATCAGGTAACAGAACAGGTTAAAAGGTCTTTAGTGTGAGGTTTTATATTAATCTGGCCAGGTTGTGTTTAATAGGTACTATAGCTGTAGGTGTCAGAAGCTTCAAATTCCTCTAGTTTCCTTGTTTTTGTCCTCCGTCTTGTCTTTGTGCTTCTTATTCTTTCTTTTTTTTTTGAGACGGAGTTTCGCTCTGGTTGCCCAGGCTGGAGTGCAATGGCATGATCTCGGCTCACTGCAACCTCCGCCTCCCAGGTTCAAGCGATTCTCCTGCCTCAGCCTCCCAAGTAGCTGGGATTACAGGCATGCACCACCACGCCCGGCTAATTTTGTGTTCTCAGTAGAGATGGGGTTTCTCCATGTTGAGGCTGGTCTCAAACTCCTGACCTCAGGTGATCCACCCACCTTGGCCTCCCAAAGTGCTGGGATTACAGGCATGAGCCACCACGCCTGGCTTGTGCTTCTTCTTATTATCTTTTTCTTTTAAGAGACAGGGTCAAAAAAACAAACAAACAACAACAACAACAACAACAAAGAGACAGGGTCTCGCTCTGTTGCCCAGGCTGGAATGCGGTAGCATGATCAATGCTTACTGCAGCCTCAAACTCTACTGCACAAGTGATCCTCCTGCCTCAGCCTCCCAAGTAGCTGAGACTACAGGCACACCCCACCACATTCCTAGCTAAATTTTAAAAATTTGTTTGTTTATTGTAGAGATGGGGCCTCAATATGCTGCCCAAGGCTGGTCTCAAACTCTTGGCCTCAAGTGATCCTCCTACCTTGTCCTCCCAAAGTGTTGGGATTACAGGTGTGAGCCACCATGTCTAACCTGTCTTTGTGCTTCCTTCAAAAACTGTTCTGTAGACAGACTCTGTCTGTGTCTTGCTACTCTTTTAGCTATAATCCAGTTATCTTATTTACTTCACGTATTATATATAGAGGAGGTCTACCTCTTCCTTTCTTACGCTTTGGCCAAAATCAAAAGAGTTAAAATGAAAGATAAGGAAAGAAATGGATTAATGAGTTCTTTTGGTCAAAAAAACAATGATTTCAGTGAATTCAGCTAATATAATTTTCCAATACTGATAGTTTTACCTTGTGCTTACCTCATAAATTAGACATCTAATTTTATACTTCACTTTAATCAGAACATATACCACAAATTAAGTGCTATGATAAAATAATAACCATGTAAACTTTTGCTTCTATTTGAAATAGAGTAAATTATTACCGGAGGCGTAAATCTTCCCACATTTTCAATAATCCACAGAGCATGACTGTCTCATAGTATTTTTTCCAGCATTCAACAGCCTCTGCTGCAGATGGATCTTCTTTAATATTGCTCTGATACTCAATGAGCTCGACACGTTTGTTTTTATATTTCTCCAAAGTTTTTTTAAAACGTTGTGCGATAGGACCAGGTATTGTTCCATCCTGTATATCACACCACCTGAAAATTATCAACATAATTACAATGTTTATTTTTTCTAATGTGTGGTATAAGTTTATAAACTATACTTACAAATTAATTCTTTCTTCAATAAGTGCAGTATAATCCTTACAACTTTCTTCATCATCCCAGTCTCTCCAAAGAAAGTCATAAAAAAACCTACGATAAACCAAATTAAGATGACAGTAATCAAAAACAGCCACTACTGATTTAGAGCTAAAGAGATATTCTGATGTCAGAATTCTCTACCTCAATCTTAATTCTTAAGCAAAATATTTTAAAATGACCTTTGAGTGAACTAAAATAAAAGGTAAAACTTTAAAAATTAGATGATTTGCATTCTATTTTAGGTTATGGTAAATGAGATAATGAGTGGGACGGTAAAATTCCGTTTCTAAATTTTATAGATTTTGGCTATTATTTGCTCAAAAAATAAATAATATGTAAGATACTACCAAATTTGTATGGGAGGAAAACATTAGAAAAACAAAAACATGCCAAAAAATATTCTGTATTTCGTTTATGGATAGCTTCCGTCAAATTGTATCAACTTATAAGAAGCAATCATAATGTGAATGATGATATCTAGTATTTGTAATGCCTTTAAATTTGAGAAATGAATGCTAATAAATTTAAGATGCTTAAATATGAATAGAAGTTAATGTTACTTATTTCAAGAATTCTTTTAAATTTTATTTTTATAAAATGCAAGATCAAAAAATTGCAAACTTTTCCTTACCCATATATAATGTTTCTGCAAGGAAATGTTTTTACTAAAAGTTACAAATACAATATGTTAATTTAAAATGGACAAATTTAATCCAGCAGCAGTGAGTGAAAATTAAATCATTAAATGCTTGTAAAGTGATTATATGAGCAAAACCTTCACATTAACTTTTGGATATAATAAATTTAACTTTCAAAAGTAAAGGCCCTAATACCTGACAACTTCCAAGGCCAAAGCAATATCATGTATATCAGTATCTTGTCCCTCAACAGGATACACTTCCAAAAGAGGCACACTGTGTTCCAGTTCCTCCAAAATCTCATCAACCAAATCTCTTGGAATATTTGCAATGTTGGAAGAAAAGGGCTCAGCAACAGAAACAGTAACTTTGAAACAAGATGATGAGTCTTCGTATGGTTCACAAGTTACCTAAGATAAATATCATAAGAGATAAGAGATATAGTTACAAATATCAGTAAACCACGGGATTTCTTTCTCATATATGAGCTCATTATAAAGTTTCTTCTTTTAAATTTATGACTTCTTCAACAATCAACATACAGAATAATTATAGATCAATATTAAATATACTATCAATAGTTTTTCAAACCCTACTTCTTAAACACATTTTTTTTCAGTTTCATGAAAGGAATTCTGTATCTCCTACATTATTTGTTTCTAAGATTGAGTTGCCTGACTTTGAGATTTCATAAAACAGTGTGTGTGTGTGTGTGTGTGTGTCTCTGTGTGTATATATATATGGCAGGGTCTTACTGTGGTTGCTTAGGCTAGTGTGCAGCGGCTATTCACAGGTATAATCATTGCACACTAATCCTCGAATTCCTGGGCTCAAGCCATCCTCTTACCCCAGCCTCCTGAGGACCTGGGACTACCGGAACATGCCACTGTGCCCAGCTAATATTATCGAAAAATTTTTGAACAAATTTTGCCATAAAAGCATGTTAAATATAATAAATCATAATTATAAGCTTCCAGTGGGCATCCAGCATACAGTAAGCACTGAATAAAGTAGCAAAATAATAAAAATGACAATGATAATAACAAAAAAACAAACAAACAAAAGCATGTTAAAAAAAAAAGCCCTGCTATCTGTATTACACCATTGGTAGAAGAATGGCTATTCAAACACCAAAAAAAAAAAAAGGAGAAAAGACATAAAGAGTAAAATTCTTTTTTTTTTTCAAAATTGAGATTTTATTGGTTGAGGATCAATACAGACATTTCAATTTGTACACAATTCTTAACATACGTAACGAAAATCTAAAAAGCCATTTATTGCAATTCTTTTTTAAAGTTATTCCAGTGACTTTCCAGCTTAAAATTTGGAAGCAAATTTTCCTTAAGAGGCTATCAAGTACCAGTATCTTCACATGTTGGTCAGCTGTTACATACGGCCCACCAGTTCACAACTGAATAGCACCTACACTACGTATTCAAATTTGTAATCTTCCACAGCACAGTAACAAAGTTATTAGGAAAACAGGACTACCGCAACCAAAGATGTTACAGAGTGCACACAATTCTGACAGGGAGAGCCATGATCAAAGAGTGGTTTTCTTTACGAAACAATTCTTCTAAAAAACATGGGAATGGAAGTAATTTTAAATGTTCAAGACATTAAATGCAGGACTGATTCCATACTGCCATTTAATATGCCGTGTATTATAGGATGTAAAAACTAACCCCCCACCTATGGAATGTTAAGCTGACACCCGAGACAGTCAAAGCCTCCCATAATTCAATATCCCACACTATTTTCTGGTTGTACCAAAAAATAAACAACCAGCAAATGATTTCACCTCTTAAAAAAAAGCATTTATACTTAAAAAATGGGATGAGGTGGGATTCCCTTCTTCTTAAAAATATTTCTAGAGCTACTAAAAAACTTGCATTTACAAAATAGCTGATAAAAATGTTCCTCTGGATTGTACAAGAAGGGAGACAGGGACCACTGATAAGACATGGTATATGGTATTAATCAGATTTGGCTTCTTTCTCTCCTGCTTCATCAGAGGCTGGACTCTCCTCAGTTTTCGTTTCCCCATTTTCTGCAGGTAAATCTTTAGTTTCTTGGTTAGCCACTTCGGCCTGTTTTCCCTTTGCTCCCCTTTTCCCTTTTGTTTGCACTTTTTTGTCTGAAGATTTATCCTTCTTTGCTGCCTTTTTCGGCTTTGCTTCCACTTTTGCAGGAGGCTTAGCTGACAACCGCCCAATCTCCTGTTGGGCTCTTCTTTGGCGGCCCCTTCGGCGGAGCCGACCTTCCTCTTGGGCATCCCGGAGGCGGGGAGGGCGCGTGCCGGGTGCCTGCGGGCCGCGGCGCGCCGAGAGCCTCCGCGAAACTGGGCTGCCTGGCCGCTGCCACTCCTCCCGCCGCCCGAGCTACTGAGACCCACCAAGAGTAAAATTCTTAAGTTGATTTAGCTTCATGAACAACATGCTATATTGTTTATTCATCTTATTTCACCATAGTATAGTGAGACTTCCCTGCACTTGTCTGAAAATCAGTGCTTCAGAACCAAAGTTGATAGTTTTTAAAAAATTTAATAAATTACATATTAATACAAATTTTAAAATGTTGGCACAAAATTAGTATTAACACAAACACTTCCAAAATCTGTTCTGAAAATTTTCAAGTACAGCCAATGAAATTCTTTATTTTTCGGTAGAGTTATGTCACAAAAAATATTTTAAATATCAGTGTGTTATATCATCAGCACATAAAACAATAATCTTTTAAATACAGGAAATATCTTCAAATCACTAACCAAACTTTGAAAGTTTATAACTAATTTAATATAAATTGTGTTCTTCAAAGCAGTTATGGGACAGAAGAAAACTTAGAAAATAGAATAACAACTTAAAACTGGGTGTTTGAAGATAATAAATGATCTCCAATCCATATTTGTGACAGGACAAAAATATATTTCCAAAGAGTCATTATGAAATATAGAAAAAAGAAAATAAGCAAATGAAAAGCAATACAATTATTGACTGCTGGGAAAACAACATTTTTTGCAGGAAAGGAAAATCAGTTCACACCATATGGCTCACCTGTGAATCACATTTTTCAAACATATTAAGATAAATGCTGAATACTTAAGATATAACCATATTGGTGAATGAAAGGCCAGGAAAGAGTGGCTGTATATTACGGAAATGAGGCAAAATGAAAGAGATCTTTATATTTTAATATTTTAGTTCTCTCTCTTTTTTTTAAGAAACAGGGTTTCACTCTGTTGCCCAGGCTAAAGTGCAGTGGCACGATCTTAGCTCACTGCAGCCTCGAACTCCTGGGCTCAAGCAATCCTCCCTGCTCAGCCTCCCAATGAGCTAGGACTACCTGTGCCACCATGCTCGATTTTTTTTTCTTTTTTTTGGTACAGACAGGGTCTCACTATGTTGCCTAGGCTGGTCTTGAACTCCTGGCCTCCAGTGATCCTGCTGCCTCAGCTTCTCAAAGTGCTGGGATTACAGGAATGAGCCACCATGCCTGGCCTAGTTTTTTTGTTGTTTGTTTTTGTTTTTGTTTTTTGAGACAGGGTCTCACTCTGTTGCCCCAGCTGGAGTGCAGTGGTGCAATCTCAGCTCACTGCAACCTCCGCCTCCCAGGTTCAAACGATTCTCCAGCCTCAGCCTCCCAAGTAGCTGGGATTACAGGCATGTGCCACCACAGCCTGGCTAATTATTGTAATTTTAGTAGAGATAGGGTTTCACCATATTGGCCAGGCTGGTCTCAAACTCTCGACCTCAGGTGATCCACATGCCTCAGCCTCCCAAAGTGCTGGGATTACAGGCGTGAGCCACTGCACCTGGCCTGGCCTAGTTTTAATTTTTTTCAGTATTATACATGCATACAGTTTAGAATCAAATAGCTGTACCAGGTTTGCTATGAAAAATAGAATTCAGGCTGGGTATGGTGGCTCACGCCTGTAATCCCAGCACTTGGGGAAGCCGAGGCGGGTGGATCACCTGATGTCAGGAGTTCAAGACCAGCCTGGCCAACGTGGTGAAACCCTGTCTCTACTAAAAAATACAAAAATTAGCCAGGCATGGTTGTGCGTGCCTGTAATGCCAGCTACTCAGGAGGCTGAGGCAGGAGAATAGCTTGAACCTGGGAGGTGGAGGTTGCAGTGAGCCGAGATCGCACCACTGCACTCCAGCCTGGGTAACAGAGCAAGACTCCTTCTCAAAAAAAAAAAATAAATAAATAAAAGAGGCCGGGAGGCCGAGGCAGGCAGATCACCTGAGGTCAGGAGTTTGAGACCAGCCTGGCCAACATGGTGAAACCCTGTCTCTACGAAAAATACAAAATTAGCCGGGCATGGTGGCGTGTACCTGTAGTCCCAGCTACGTGGAAGGCTAAGGCAGGAGAATCGCTGGAACCCAGGAGGCGGAGGTTGCAGTGAGCCGAGATCGCGCTACTGCACTCCAGCCTGGGTGACAGAGCGAGACTCCATCTCCCATCCAAGTACTAACCAGGCCCGACCCTGCTTAGCTTCCGAGATCAGACGAGATTGGGCATGTTCAGAGTGGTATGGCCGTAGATGATACTCAGTCTCAAAATAAAAGAAAGAAAAACAGAATTCCTTGACAGTCTTCTATCACCCTCTAATTCTTGCTCCTCAGAGGCAACCATTTTTAACTTTTTTAGCTGATTATTTTTTGACATTTATATCTTTATCATTAAATAATATGTTTATATTGCTACTTAAAGTTTTGTTCCCAGTTTTTGGCATTGGATATTGACTTCCAACTCTGAAAGATAAGAATTTAGTTGTCTCTTTCATTTTGCCTCATTTCCGTAATATACAGCCACTCTTTCCTGGCCTTTCATTCACCAATATGGTTATATCTTAAGTATTCAGCATTTATCTTAATATGTTTGAAAAATGTGATTCACAGGTGAGCCATATGGTGTGAACTGATTTTCCTTTCCTGCAAAAAATGTTGTTTTCCCAGCAGTCAATAATTGTATTGCTTTTCATTTGCTTATTTTCTTCTTTCCTTTTTTTTTTTTTGGAGACGGAGCCTTGCTTTGTCGCCCAGGCTAGAGTGCAGTGGTGTGATCTCGGGCTCACTGCAACTCCTCTGCCTCCCGGGTTCAAGTGATTCTCCTGCCTCAGCCTCCCACGTATCTGGGACTACAGGCGTGTGCCACCACATCCGGCTGATTTTTGTATTTTTAGTACAGATGGGGTTTCACCATGTTAGCCAGGCTGGTCTCGAACTCCTGACCTCAGGCAATCCACCCGCCTTGGCCTCCCAAAGTGCTGGTATTACAGGCGTGCACCACTGCGCCCAGCCATTTGCTCATTTTCTATGTGGCTTTCATTAATTTAGCCCCAAATTCCTTAAGTTATAAAAATCTCCTTTCAATATGTTCAAAGCCAATAGATTGTGTTTGAAATAAAATACTGGTTTCATTTTATTTAAAGCACTCTTCCAGAGTTCTCTGGCCAGTTCTATTCTGAAGTGGCTCTCTAGGCCTGCTATGTACATAGCTGTTATCATTTTGCCATCATCCCAGGAATTCCCTTTGTTTTTCTCTTATGTTGTGGCTTCTCTACATTTTCAATCTGATGTCTTCATATTTCTTGATTTACTCCCTTGACTGTAGATGACATCCATTAACTTCCTAAGAAAAGGTGCATTGGACATAACTTTTGAGACCTCACATATTTGAAAATGTATTTTTTCTACTCTTAACTTATAGTGTGACTAGGTATAAAATTATACAGTGGGATATCACTTTCCCTAAAATTTTTGAAAATATTTTCATAGCTTTTTAAAACTAAGAATTACTTTTGAAAAGTCTGGACTGGGTGTGGTGGCTCACATCTGTAATCCCAACACTTTGGGAGGCCGAGGCAGGAGGATGTCTTGAGGCCGGGAGTTCCAGACCAGCCTGGTAAACATAGTGAAACCCCATCTCTACTAAAAATACAAAAATTAGCTGGGTATGGTGGCGCATGCCTGCAGTCTCAGCTACTCGGGAGGCTGAGGCATGAGAATTGCTTGAGCCTGGGAAGTGGAGGTTGCAGTGAGCCAAACTGCACCACTGTGCTCCAGCCTGGGCAACAGAGCAAGACTCCGTCTTAAAAAAAAAAAAAAAAAAAAAAAAGGAAAGGTCTGATGTCTGATGCCATTCTACCTCTTGATTCTTTATACAAACCTATCTTTTTTCTCTCTGGAATCTTATTGGACCTTCTCTTTGGTCCCAGTATTCCCAGATTTCATTATGTGTTGGACACTAAGTGGGCCCTTTCAGTCTAGAAATTTATGTCCTTTGGTTCTGAGAAACTTTTACAGTTTGACAATTTGCTTTCTTCTGTTCTTGCCACCAACCTCTTACCCCGTCTCTCTTCTCTCTTCCTTTCTTCTCCTCCTCATCTCCTCTTCACTGGTTGATCCACCCAGGCTCTTTCTGTAGTAAGTCAGTATCATTAGGTCTTTTTTTTTTTTAACATATGATCATACAAAAATATTTCAAATCTCATTCCTGGAGTGATATGCCTTAGCTGACTGTGTTCCAGAAGCAGAGTTGGAGGGTAGAATATAGAGGATCCCAATATTCAGTACCAGTAAATTTTCATGTAATTCCCTTCTTCACAATGGGAGTACTCCTACCCTTAACCATGTTCCTCAAGTTGGCTTCTTAAATTTGTAGGTTTATATCTTTTGCCAAATTTGGTAAATTTTCTGTCATTCTTTGAGTATTTTTTAGCCCTCCCTCTTTCTTCTCTCCTTCTGGAACTCTGAAGGCATGAATGCTAGGTGTTTTGTTATAGTCCAACATATTCCTGAGGTTCTGTCCTTTTAAGTCTATTTTCTTTATGGTGTTAGGATTTGATAATTTCTATTTTTCTATCTTCAAGTACAATAATTGTCCTGCCTTCATTGTGCTTTTTGTTGTTGCTGTTTTACACATGTTGATGTTACCAGGTTGTTAGCTCTTCTAGTACCCCATCTAGAATATATGATGCAAAGAAAAGCCCAGGTGGCTGGGCATGGTGGCTCATGCCTGTAATCTCAGCACTTTGGGAGGCTGAGGCAGGTGGATCACCTGAGGTCAAGAGTTCGAGACCAGCCTGGCCAACATGGTGAAACCTCGTCTCTACTAAAAATACAAAAATTAGCCGGGCATGGTGGCTCGCGCCTATAATCCCAGCTACTCAGGAGGCTGAGGCAGGAGAATCACTTGAACCTGGGAATTGGAGACTGCAGTGAGCCGAGATCGCGCCACCGTACTCCAGCCTGGGTGACAGAGTGAGACTCTGTCTCAAAAAAAAAAAAAAAAAAAAAAATCACCATGATCGCCTTAACATCTAAATCTTTTTCTGCATTTCTACACTTGGATCTTAGGCAAAAGGCCAAGAAGCAATGTTTTTCCACGTTTCCAATTTTCACAGAAGACCTTTCCAGAAATAAAGTGCTAGTTTAAAGTTCTTGATATATTTTGCCAAACTGCTTTGTACAGAAGTTATAAAAAAGTTTTCTTAATTTCTGGACCATTTTATAACCAAAATTAAGGATATGCTAGATTTCCTTCCCATCAAGTACAGTTGACCCTTGAACAACACATGTTCCAACTGGATGGGTCCACTTATATGCCTATTTTCTTCTGCCTCTGCTACCCTAGCGACAGCAGAACCAACTCCTCTTCTTCCTCTTCCTCCTTCTCCTCAGCCTATTCAGCATGAAGACAACAGAAATGAAGATCTTTATGTTGATCTATTTCTATATAATGAATAGTAAATCTATTTTTCTCTTCCTTGTGATTTTTCTTTTATGAGATAGGGTCTTGCTCTCAAATTTCTGGGCTCAAGTGATCCTCTCGCCTCAGCCTCTCACGTAGAGAGGACTATATAGGTGTGCACCACCACCCAGCTCATTTTAAAATTTTCAGTAGAGATGAGGTCTTGCTATGTTGCCCAGGTTAGTCTCAAAGTTCTGACTTTAAGCGATCTTCCCGCCTTGGGCTCCCAAAATGCTGGGACTACAAGCACAGACCTCTGTGCCCTGCCTTTACAATTTTCTTAATAACAGTTTCTTTTCTCTAGCTTACTTTATTGTAAGAATATAGTGTTTTTCATATTTATGACATACAAAATATGTTAATCAACTGTATATGATATCGGCAAGGCTTCCAGTCAACAGTAGGCTATTAGTTAAGTATTTGGGAAGTCAAAAGTTATACACGGATTTTTGACTGTGCAGGGCCCTGCACTGTTCAGGAGTCAACACTGTTTCTAAGTTTTTTGTTTGTTAGTTGGTTATTGTATGAATTCATGATAGGCAGAATAATGGCCCCCAAAGACGTCCATTCCCTAATCTTAACCTGTGAATATGTTACCTTACATGGCAAAATGGACTTCACAGATGTGATTACAACTAAAGACATTGAGATGTGGAGGTCATCTTGGATTACCCAGTTGGGCCCATTCTAATCATGAGTCTATTAAAAGGGGACCGCCTTTTTAGCCTGCAGTGAACCAGAAAGATGCAATGTGAGAAGGACATTGAAGATGGAGGAAGAGGGCCACAAGCCACAGAATGCAGGCTGCTTCTAGAGGTTAAAAAAGGCCAGGAAACAGATTCTTCCACACAGCCTCCATAAAGATATGCAGCCTTGCATACGCCTTGATGTTAGCTCAGTTAGGCCCATGTCAGACTTCTCACCTACAGAGTTGTAAGATAATAAATTTGTATTGTTTGAGCCACTGAATGTGGTAATTTGCTGTGGCAGCAATAGAAAACTAATACAGCATCTAAAGAAAAAGCGATCAGGGGCCCATAGGAATAAATTATTGTGGCATCAGAACAAAGAGTATTATATAGCATTATTAATACTT
Organism: Symphalangus syndactylus; assembly: GCF_028878055.3. Classification (NCBI taxonomy): domain Eukaryota; kingdom Metazoa; phylum Chordata; class Mammalia; order Primates; family Hylobatidae; genus Symphalangus; species Symphalangus syndactylus. The sequence goes on along the minus strand of NC_072434.2, from coordinate 39,776,741 downwards.
CAATTGAAGTAAGACTAAAGAAGCAGAGTCAGATAAAACAACAATATGAATTGTGCAGCACTATCTTAAGAGGTCCCAAGAGCCATTCTCACTTGTTTTTCTGCCACAAAAGAATTAGAATCTGCCAATATACTGCTCTGCTTTTTCCTCTGTTCTTATGTTTCATCCTGTCTTTCTAACATTTAGAGGACATTACTAGACCCTCACAGATTCTAAAGCAAGGCAGGGACAGATTAAATAATCAATGTATTGCAGGTAAAACCTTAGAAATTGATAGAACTTTTAGTTTACCTAATCTACTGAGTTTCCATGGAACTTTAGAGATCTTGAAAAGTTTTATGGAGTATAGGGGCTATCATGAGGTATTGAGAGAGATGCTAAGACACCATCGTCCATTTCAATCAGAAATGTTCTGCTTTAATGTTAAGCTTCCACATAAAACCTGATTGAAAAAAAACCCACAAACTTATACTGCTTAAAAAAAAAAAAAAAAAAAAAGCCATAAAGCCAGATGAAAACCATTTTTATCCAGATGAAAAAAAATCCAGAGAAGTTGTGAAAGATCTCGGCAAAGCTACTCAAAGTCTGAAGATGAGCAAACCTCTAAAAAACAGAGTACTACTGGCTGAGCATGGTGGCTCCGCCTGTAATCCCAGCACTTTGGGAGACTGAGGTGGGTGGATCACTTGAGGTCAGGAGTTCGAGACCAGCCTGGCCAACATAGTGAAATCTCGTTTTTACTAAAAATACAAAAATTAGCCAGGTGTGGTGGTGCACGCCTGTGGTCACAGCTACTCAGGAGGCTGAGGTGGGAGGATTGCTTGGAACCGAGGGGAAGAGGTTGCAGTGAGCTGAGATTGCTCCACGGCACTCCAGCCTGAGCAACAGAGTGAGATCTTATCTTAAAAATAAAAGAAAAAGGAAAAGAAACAGTATTACTGAAAAATTAACTAATAGACTTATTGAAAAATTAACTAATCCCAATAATCTTTTACATTCCTTTGTAATCTCTATGACTGAAAATATGGTATTCTTTTTTTTTTTTTTTTTGAGATGGGGTCTCACTATGTCGCCCGGACTCACTGCAACCTCTGCCTCCCAGGCTCAAGCAATCCTCCCACCTCAGCCTCCTGAGTAGCTGGGACCACAGGTGTGTGCCTGTTTTTTTGGTAGAGATGGGGTTTCACCATGGTGCTCAGGCTGGTCTCTAACTCCTGAGCTCAAGTGATTCACCTACCTTGGCCTCCCAAACTGGTGGGACTACAGGTGTGAGCCATCACGCCCAGCCGCCATTCTTTTTTTTTTTTTTGAGACGGAGTCTAGCTCCGTCGCCCAGGCTGGAGTGCAGTGGCGCAGTCTCGGCTGACTGCAAGCTCTGCCTCCCGGGTTCACGCCATTCTCCTGCCTCAGCCTCTCGGAGTAGCTGGGACTACAGGCGCCCGCCACCACGCCCGGCTAATTTTTTGTATTTTTAGTGGAGGCGTGGTTTCACTGTGGTCTCCATCTCCTGACCTCGTGATCCGCCCGCCTCGGCCTCCCAAAGTGCTGGGATTACAAGCGTGAGCCACCGCGCCCGGCCCCAGCCACCATTCTTTGTCTGTAAAACTGACACTGACTTTTCCATAGAACACATATTTTTAAATTGTTTTTAAGTAGTATATAATATAATGAGTTACATACATAAGTTTTTCTTGTACCCAAAAATACAGATTTAAATTATCTATCTGGGGCAAGGGTATCATTTGTGATTATAAATATTAATTTCTATATAAGGATAATTAACCTTTAACAGAATCAAACATGCCACAATGTTTAGCCTACAGGCCTAACAAAGAAAAATCTTATTAGGGCCGGGCGCAGTGACTCATGCCTGTAATCCCAGCACTTTGGGAGGCTGAGTCAGGCAGATCACGAGGCCAGGAGTTCGAGACCAGCCTGGCCAACAGGGCGAAACGCCTTCTCTACTAAAGATCACAAGGTTAGGAGTTCAAGACCAGCCTGGCCAACATGGTGAAACCCCGTCTCTACCAAAGATACAAAAAATTAGCTGGGCATGGTGACATGTGCCTGTAATCCCAGCTACTCGGGAGGCTGGGGCAGGAGAATCGCTTGAACTGGGGAGGCAGAGGTTGCAGTGAGCCGAGATCACACCACTGCACTCCAGCCTGGGCGACAGGACAAAACTCTGTTTCAAAAGAAAAAAAAAGAGAAAAATTTTGTCAGATAAAGGCTTGGAAGATATTATACTAAAAGGGTACTTTTTTGTTTTTTGAGACAGAGTCTCGCTCTGTTGCCCAGGCTGGAGTGCAGTGGCACGATCTCAGCTCACTGCAAGCTCCGCCTCCTGGGTTCTCACCATTCTCCTGCCTCAGCCTCCCGAAATGGTACTTTTCAAAGGAAAAAAAAATCCAAATTTTGCCAGTAGTTTTCTGATCCATTTCTTTTTCTTTCCTCATCTGAACTAAACTTCATAATTCAGATAAATGAAGATTAAAGGGAAAAGACAGAAAAAGAAGGCCCAAGTTTGTTAAAGACTAAATTACTAATTTTATAAGAAATGCACTTTTGTTATTTTTACATTAGTTGAGCAAAAACTAGGCTAATAAATATTGTCTGATACTACTAGATTGCATTTAATGATAATGGTTTACAGGCACTAATATTCCCCTAACCTTCTTTTTACACTATTAATTTTCTCAGAAACTTAAAACAGAAGTAAAATATGTCAACTCTTGTGTATCAATCTCCAAATAATAAAGTCATATTTTAGTCTTTAAAAGAACCGATTCAAAAAAACAAAGATCAAATAAAATTTATTTACCTCAACTAGTATACCAACAAAAGGGATAGAAGCTTCTTCATATTTCACAAAGAATACGTTGGGATTAGTCTTCCAGACTCCAAGCCATTTGTCTTTCAACTTTAATTTTTCTGATAGGTATTTACCCATAACTTCATCAGCATCTTCTGCCTAACAAGAGAAAAAATTGATCTACGTATAAATATATGAAATTATAGATTTTTAACCGTTTGTTGTTTTTTTTTTTTACTGATTTCTATTTTAAAATGGAACCAATATAGCCTTAAACAATGAATGACCTGGAAAATTACAGATTTTAACTGAAACCACATCTAATGGATAACATCACCAACAAAAAATTAAACTTAAAAGAGATCTACTCACTCGAATAATTCATAGATAAGACAGCTAGTTATTGTTTATGTCTTAATTTTCAACTTTTTCTAAATATCACTGCAGTGAATATTCAGGTACACAAATTCTTCTGCTACAACTTAAAAAAATAGGTTAGAAACATGAAATATTTGCTCTATTCTGTTTTATCAGATAAGTATTTTCTATTAAAAAAACAGCATAGGCCGGGCGCGGTGGCTCACGCTTGTAATCCCAGCACTTTGGGAGGCCAAGGCGGGCGGATCACGAGGTCAGGAGATCGAGACCACGGTGAAACCCCATCTCTACTAAAAATACAAAAAAATTAGCCGGGCGTGGTGGCGGGCGCCTGTAGTCCCAGCTACTCCGAGAGGCTGAGGCAGGAGAATGGCGTGAACCCAGGAGGCGGAGCTTGCAGTGAGCCGAGATTGCGCCACTGCACTCCAGCCTGGGCGACAGAGCGAGACTCCGTCTCAAAAAAAAAAAAAAAAAAAAAAAAAAAAAAAACAGCATGCCACCAGGCACAGTGGCTCATGCCTGTAATCCCAACACTTTGGGAGGCCGAGGCGGGCGGATCACCTGAGGTCGGGAGTTCGAGTCCAGACTGACCAACTGGAGAAACCCTGTCTGTATTAAAAAAAAAAAAAACAAAATTAGCCAGGTGTGGTGGCTCATGCCTGTAATCCCAGCTACTCGAGAGGCTGAGGCAGGAGAATTGCTTGCACCTGGGAGGAGGAGGTTGTGGTGAGCCGAGATTGCCCCACTGCATTCCGGCATGGGCAACAAGAATGAAACTCCGTCTCAAAAAAAAAAAAAAAAATATATATATATACACACACACATATATACACACATATATACACACACACACACATTTATATATATATCATGCCGCATCGTGGACTGCTAAGTGGGAAGTACCCTTAAAGTAATTTCTAGCATTCTAGTGTGTCAAGGCTAAGTGATCTTACTCATGTTTGGACATAAACTGTTAAATAAAGGTACCAAGATTCATGCCTGTGCAATGATAAGGCCAATATATCTTCATTTTTTAGGAGCTCTCAGAAAATTCTCTCTCAGGGCTGTCCCGTTAACTGACGAATTTTGTCGGAAACTCGAACCTTAACTCCTCTAGGGCAGGACGCGGGCACCTCTAACAAGGTGAACGCTCTATACATGTTGACTCCATTTACTTTTTTGAAACGCAAGTTTTCGTTGTGCCCTGTGGACCCCCATCCGCCTAAGAGGGAAGCCCCAGATGCCTGTCCCCAGGTTCCGGCGAGCTTCCGACCGTCGTCTTCCTGTCCCGGATCTGCTCACCTTACAGTCCTGCAGCACTTCGTCGCAATACAGTGACACCTTCTCGTCCCGCCACATCCCCCTCATACGGGACACGCAGACTGGGGGCAGGGGCTGCGCCTCCACTTCATCCTCAGGCGCTGGCAGCAGGGGCTCCTCCTCCTCCTCCGCCGCCGCCGCCGCCTCTCCCGGGTCCTCGGCCTGAGCCGCAGGCAGGCCCGCTTTCCCTTTCACCTGGCGAGCGGAGGCCACCACCGACCGCACTGGGATCGCGGTGCCCTTCAGGGTGGTCGCGGCCGCCGTGTCCCCAGGGACAGCGGAGGCAGCCTTCTCGCCTCGCTTGTCCGGGCTGATGGTGAGGAATGAGTCCGTGGGCACCGAGGCCCTGGAGCCCGACGCCATCTCCTCAGCAGCCCGAGGGCCGGGGCAGCCGTTGGCCACTTTTCCCGCCCTCGGCCGCTCTGGCCAATAGGCGCGCTGTGCTTCAGGCCCGTAACGAGCGGCTGCTCCAGGGAGTCCCACCGGGTGGGGTGTTGCGGCTCGGGGAGGGATGTGAGGCGCGGCCCAGGGCTAGGGGGTGAGGGGCCTGCGGGTAGAGCGCGGGGTCCTGCGGAGGCATTCAGGGTGCTGGGGGGCGCTCCTCAGACCCAGGTGGGACAGGGCCAAGCGCCTGGGCTCAGGACAGGGGTCGGGGACCCGGGGCAGTGTTGAGTGCGGCTCCGTGCCGAACCCTCACCAGGTGCCGCCCAACCAGAAGGTGCCAGTCGAGCTCCAACGCACTGACTCTAACCCCAGCCCTCTGTCTCCCCCAGGGGAGGTTTCCTTAGGGTCCTCATACGTTTCAGGGTGATTATGAGTCACCCTCCAGGTCATCAGGACCTAAAAAAAATGCTCCACCTACCATTCCACAAAGCAAGCCTGAAATAAAATTTGTTTTCATACTGGGAGGTGATACTAACCGGAACCCTCTGGTTATTACTAGAGGAAACCCTAGTGACAAATCTAGCAACCTAGATTTCCCCCTCATCCCCCACCTATTACAGGGTTCACCAAATAGGATTTCCTTTACATTTTAAACAGGACTCTCACTTTTTGCCAAGATGTGGTAATACCAAGGAGAAGTTAGTCTGTTTTCTTGTCTCTGTTGTGCTATTCAAAATTCTCACATAAAAGATTATATTATGTAACTGTTAAACTGGACAACAACTTCCAGCTGGGAGTGATGTGTGCAAACTATGAACATTTTCACGATAAAAGTCTGTTCAAGATCATACATTTTGGAGAACAACAGAGACCACTCACTTCTGGTATTTTACTGTTGAATGTATATTGAGCCAATTGGAATTAACGTTTGTTTACAGTCTAGCTGTGAAATACTGCACTGAAGCTGACAGCTCCCAAGGAGAACAGCACTGGGAAAACACCTGCCTTCCTTCACACTCGTCTGGAAGAACACTATGTTAAATTCTGAGTTTATTTTGAGGAAAATATTAACATCATGTTACTGTAGTTTAGGGAAGAATTACAACATGCATCATGTTTCGACTCTATTCTTACTTTATTCCTTTCGTTGAGTCCTGGACTTTGTTTATAACGATACTAACTTTGCATATTTCACACACACACACACACACACACACACACACACACACACACACACACATTTTACTCTAGTGTTTCTTCAAAAAAGTTTGTTTTTGATAAATTATGGGTTTTTTAATTCTTAGGTTCTGAATAATAAAGACCACCTGTCCTGGTCCAAAGTTTAAAAACAGCAACAGCTCCATTTTCCTCCAAAAGGCAAATACTTGTTAGAAATCTGTTACATGCCACACAATGCATAGATGCCACAGTTATAGAGGTAAAAGACCAAATCCCCGCCCTCATAATCCTAGTGAAAGATACAGATGGGTCAGTAGATGATTGTGTTTGGTAAGGACCATGCTTTTATGTATATATAAATACATACATATATATATATATATATACACACAAATAATTTGTATTTATTTATGTGTGTATATGTGTGTGTGTGTGTGTGTGTATATATATATTCCACATTGTAGGAGAAAAGGACCTTTCTTCTCCAAAGAAGGGATACTTAAGCTGAGTTTTTAAAACAACTTTTTTCTTTTTTCTGCCTCCCAAAGAAATTTAGCTTGTTTCTCCCACCTCCTGTCTCCTCCAGGATGCTTTGACAAATGGAATGTCACTGTCCCTTTTTCCTACAATGACTCCCTTCTCCCTGGGTCCAACACAGAGCTCCCAACGCCCAGGCTCAAGATCGGTTTTCAGTTCCACCCACGGCCACTATGTTTCTTGGTCATTCTTCAAGGGGTCTTTGTGTTCTCAACCTTCTCCCACATTCCCAAGTGGAAGCTCTGTTGGCTTGCCCTCTAGTCCTCTTCCTGCTGAGCCAGTCTTCAACTAGGAATCACACCAGAGTCACCAGGACCAGGAAGATAGGCCCATCTGAAGGAGATTCTGGGCAGTGTGGTCTCAGAGGACACAGTCTTTCTGGAGTCCCGTCTCTGGTTAAAAGGTAGGTGTCCCAAGAGCCAGAAGAGGTGGGGTCTGCAGGTGCAAAGCTGGTGTTCTCAATGTCGCCTGTGACCAGGAGCTTCACCGGTTCACTGGGGAAAGATCACACATGGTTGTTATAGGAGCCAAAACATCGGTATGTCCCTCTGCGGGCTGTGGTCACAGGACCCGTGGGGAACTCCGCCTGGACATTCCCATATCTGTGCTGTACGCAGCTGGATCTTCCGTCCTGTTACCACCAGATCCACAGAGTCACTGGGCTCCGACCAGAGCTCCCCAGCCAGATAGAAGCAGCTGTATAGCCCTGCCATGCGGGAGGTCATGAGTAAAATATGGAATTCAACTTTATTAATCCATTCAGGGGGTTTTGGTCTCTCCATGGCAGAAAGGCTTCCTTCAAAGTACAGCTGGTATTCAACAGCCCCAGAATTTCCCGGGTGACAGATGGTCACTGGCTTTTCATTTGGAATCATGAACTGGGTTCAGCCCAAATGATGGGTTTTGGAAGAGTCTGCTGCTGAGCACTGATCCTCTGGCTCAGACACAGCCAGTGGCAGAGCAGGGCAGGGAGTGTAGAAGGCATCGCTCAGATTCTGCCAGGCGAGTGCCAAGCAGCGGGGTGGGGACTGAGCCCAGCAGGCCAGGAGATGCACAGTATGTGGTGGGTGAGGCCCAGCGCCCATCACCATGGGGCAGCTTTCACCTTGACTTTTTTCACAAGAAGGTTCACAGCTCCTCTCCACCTCTGACCATGAGCCTACAGAAAGGCCATGGTCCCTGTGACATATCTGACCACAGCTGTGGTCTAGCCAGCTCCTCTGATAATTGTCTGCTCAGCCTGAAATGCATTTCTGGGTCAAATTCTCAATTCTGCAATGTGGAAGTCATGCCCACGGCATGGGTCAGTATACAGACCCATGATACCCCCTGAGAATCATATAAAAATACAGGGAATTTCACAATGAGATACCATCTCACACCAGTCAGAATGGCTATTACTAAAAAGTCAGAAATTAACAGATACTGGTGAGATTGTGGAGCAAAGAGGAAGGTTTACACACTGTTGGTGGGAGTGTAAATCTGTTCAGCCACTGTGGAAAGCAGTTTGGAGATTTTTCAAAGAACTACAAATAGAATTACCCTTCATTTCAGCAATCCCATTCCTGGGTATATATCCAAAGGAAAATTAATAATTCTACCAAAAAGACACATGCACTTGTATGTCCATTGGAGCACTTCACAACAGCAAAGATATAGAATCAACCCAGGTGCCCAACAGTAGTGGATTGGATTAAGAAAATGGAGTACATATACAACATGGAATACTATACAGCCGTGAAAAGGCACAAGATTTTTGCAGCAACGTGGATGCAGGTGGAGGCCCTTATCCTAAGCAAATTAACACAGAAACAGAAAACCAATTACCACATGTTCTCGCTTATAAGTGGGAGCTAAACATTGGGTACACCTGAACACAAAGAAGGGAACAACAGTCACTGGGAACTCCAAAAAGGAGGAGGGAAGGAGTGGGGCAGACTTGAAAAACTATGTATTTGGTACCATGCTCACTAGTTGGGTGACTGGATCATTAAAAGTGCAAGCCTCAGCATTACATAATATACTCATATAAGAAACCTGCACGTGTATCTGCTGAATCTAAAAAATATAAGTAAAAATAGGGACTTTTTAACCATGGCTCTTCAGTGTACAGCATGCACATGCTTGGATAAGTTAATTGGTTTTACCAGAATGGAATGATAACACTATCTTCTTCAATGATTTGTTATAATGTTTCAATAAAATAAAAGTGAAAAGAAAAGCTTCCCACTTAAAGACTTAATAAAGGCTGGGCACAGTGGCTCACACCTGTAATCCCAACACTTTGGGAGGCCGAGGCGGGCTGATCACAAGGTCAGGAGTTCAAGACCAGCCTGGCCAATATGGTAAAACGCCATCTTTACTATAAATACAAAAATTAGCCAAGCATGGTGGCGGGCACCTGTAGTCCCAGCTACTCGGGAGGCTAAGGCAGGAGAATTGCTTGAACCCAGGAGACAGAGGTTGCAGTGAGCCTAGATCACGCCACTGTACTCCAGCCTGGGAGACAGAATGAGACTCTGTCTCAAAAAAAAAAAAAAAAAAAAAAAAAACCTTAATAAGAAAAGAAACATTTCTAAGTAAGTAACTAACTCTCCACTTAATAAAAAAAGAGAAAAAACTCTCGACTAAAGTTGTGAAGATCTACGGTAAGAACAAATGTTCTATCTGTGAAATTGTGAAGAAGAAAAAAGTAATTGGTGCATATATAGGGTATGGTACTGTGCACAGTTTCTGGCATCCACTGGGGCCTTGGAATGTATTCTGGTGGATATGGCGGACTGCAAAGAAATGTGCTAATTCAAAACAGTGAGCAACATTGGAGAGTCTCCCTGCAGGTACAAGAGGATGGACTGAGTGAGAAGTAGATTTCCCATATACTCTTGGGAGATGAATAACAATAGCACCCATTAGAGTGATAAAAGCGCAATAGTAGAAAGGGATCCCTCTCTCTCTCTCTTTTTTTTTTTTTCCAAGACAGAATCTTGCTCTGTCACCCAGGCTGGAGTACAGGGGCGCAATCTCGGCTCACTGCAACCTCCACCTCCCTGGTTCAAGCGATTCTTGTGCCTCAGCCTCCCGAGTAACTGGGACCATAGGCATGCACCACCATGTCTGGGTAATTATTGTAGTTTTAGTAGATACAGGGTTTCACCATGTTGCCCAGGCAGGTCTCCAACTCCTGAGCTCAAGTGATCTGCCCGCCTCGGCCTTCCAAAGTGCTGGGATTACAGGAGTGAGCCACTGTGCTCAGCCTGACCCCTCTCTTTCTTCACCATCAAACTACTCTGTGCTATATAAGAAGAAAGGGGTGGAAGAGTTTTTCGCACTCTTCCACGTGGTCCTGAAGAGTGAAGCATGCACAGCCACTGTCCCTCTTCTTGACAGAAAAGTCTTGTCTCTTTCTCACTTCCCAGATTTGGCTTGACTCTCATGGTGTAGTCAACTTCTTGAAGGATGCAGGATAAGATGCCAGGCAGGACGAGGGTTCAAGTACCAAGTCTCTTTTTTCAGTGCCTTCAACTCTTAGCCCCAAATTCCAGAATGTCCTTCCTCCATCTAGCCAGTATCCGTCCATTCTACTTGTCTAGATAGTCCCCACCCAAATGTCCTTAAAACATTTTGAGGGATGGCATCATTCTCATTTGTCTATAACATCTTGCCTAGAACCATCGGTTTTACAGGCTGTACAGCAATGCTGGCACCTGCTTGGCTTCTCGGGAAGCCTCAGGAAACTTTCAATCATGGCGGAACGAAAAGAGGAAGCAGGCACATCTTACATGGCTGGAGCAGAAGCAAGAGAGCTAAAATAACTTTTATTGCTTTTTTTTTTTAACCTCTGATATTTTTATTAGCCTCCTGCTCCCCAAAGAGTATCCTGCTTCTGCTGGCTTAATGTCTTAGAACTTTGGTGTCGTTGGTCTCAGACACCACTTTGCCATCCACTATCCAGCGGGTGGTGGTCTTTTGGATGGTTTGCATGGAGTTGCTGCTGTCCAGGGTATCACCAAGATTGAAGTCCTTGCCATCTTCCAGCAGGCCACGGTAGGTGGTGATCTCAGCCTCCAGCTTGACTTTGATGTTCAGCAGGGCCTCATACTCCTGGGCCTGGCACTGTCCCTCTGCCCAGGTCTGTGCTAGCTCTGACTCCAGGTGCAGCAGGATCCCATTGAGCTGATCCATCTGCAGGGCGTAGTGGGCCTCCGCCTCCCTCAGGCTGTTCTCCAAGCTGGCCTTCAGATTTCTCATGGAGTCCAGGTTGATCTCCAAGGACTGGACTGTAGGTATCAGCTCTGTGAGCATCATCTCAGCAACTTCAGCCTCAGTGGACTGCATGGTGACCACTGTGGTGCTCTCCTTAATCTACTGAGACCAGTACTTGTCCAGCTCCTCTCGGTTCTTCCAAGCCAGCTCGTCATATTGGGCCCAGATGTCTGCCATGATCTTGGCAACGTCCTGAGATTTGGGGGCATCTACCTCCAAGGTCAACCCAGAGCCGACAATCTGGGCTTGTAGGCCTTTTACTTCCCCTTCGTGGTTCTTCTTCATGAAGAGCAGCTCCTCCTTGACAGCCTCGATCTCTGTCTCCAGCTGCAGCCAAGTGACACTGGTGTCATCAATGGCCTTGTGGAGCCCCTGGATGTCACTGTACAGACTGGCGCATGGCCAGCTCTGTCTCATACTTGACTCTAAAGTCATCAGCAGCAAGATGGGCATTGTCAATCTGCAGAATGATGCAATCATTGTCCACAGCATTTGCGAAGATCTGAGCCCTCAGGTCCTTGATGGCCTTGAAGTAATGGCTCTAGTCTCTGGCCCGAGTCACTTCTTCCCCAGGTGCTCCTGGATTTTGCTCTCCAGCTTCCGGTTCTCGGTCTCCAGGCTCCTCACTCTGTCCAGGTAGAAGGCCAGGAGGTGGTTCAGGCTTTGCATGGGCTCCTTGTCGTTCTGGATGCCTCCAATTCCTGCCAGACTCCCAGCCATCCGCGCGGCCAGGACCCCGGACCCCATGCCGCCCTGGAAGCTGGTGGAGCGGGACACGGAGATTTGGGAACCAGAGCCCCCGACGCCTGCATAGATACTGGCTGTGCTGCTGACTGGCAGGGGGCCATAGCTGGGTGCCTGGACAGAGCCCAGGGACTGGTAATTGGTGGAGGTGGAGCAAGTGGTGAAGCTCATGCTGTCTGCAGAGGAGAGCAAGAGGACAGGACTTGCCGACGACCTACTTTTTACTAATTATGAAAGCAATGCCTCTACCCTGAGCCAATTTGGACAATACAGAAAAGCATAAGAAAGAAGAAAACTTAAATGAACTGTAATTCCAATGCTCAGCAATAACTACTACTAGATTTTGGTATATTTTCTTTTAGTATTTTTTTTCTATCACATTATTACAAAGTTTAGATCATATTAAATTTTATAGTTTGTTTTTCTATTTAGATAAGCATTTTCATATCATTAAAAATTACTTTAACACATAATTTTCAAGAGTGGCATGTAATTTCTTGGTATAAATATAATTTGTATAACCTTATATTTTCTTTTTTTTTTATATATATGCTTTTATTTTTCCGTGATTACAAACACAACTGAATATCAAATGCACAAAGTAAGAATTATACGGGGAAAAAAGATCAGATACGTTCATATATATATCACCTTTTCAAGGCTATTTCCATCCAGAATAACCTTGGTTTGCCAGGGCCAATAGAAAGAAGTCACAAAATCGCCTTTAGTCAAATCTGTGTGTTTGCTTTCTTCTATAATTCCAATAACTCCACCATCAATGACTTGAGATAGCTGCCAAGGTTTTATATAATCAGTGCCAGTGTCTTCATTCATTCTACAAGGAAGGCCATCACTTCACACTTGGAAGGTTGCACAGCGGCCAGGCAGAGGCGCTCCTCACTTCCCAGACCGCCCCAGGCAAGCAGAGGCGCTCCTTACCTCCCAGATGGGGCGGCCGGGCAGAGGCGCTCCTCACTTCCCAGACGGGGCAGCAGGGCAGAGGCGCTCCTCACTTCCCAGATGGGGCGGTCGGGCAGAGGCGCTCCTCACTTCCCAGACGAGGCGGCCAGGCAGAGACGCTCCTCACTTCCTAGACGGGGCAGCCGGGCAGAGATGCTCCTCACTTCTCAGACGATGGGCGGCGGGGCAGAGGCGCTCCTCGCATCCTAGATAATGGGCAGCCGGGCAGAGGTGCTCCTCACTTCCCAGACAGGGCGGCCGGGCAGAGGCGCTCCTCACATCCCAGACGATGGGCGGCCGGGCAGAAGCGCTCATCATATCCCAGATGGGGTTGCCGGGCAGAGACACTCCTCACTTCCCAGACAGGGCGGCCGGGAAGAGGCACTCCTCAGTTCCCAGACGGGGCGGCCAGGCAGAGGTGCTCCTCACTTCCTAGACCGGGTGGTGGCTGGGCAGAGGCGCTCCTCACTTCCCAGATGGGACAGCCGGGCAGAGCCGCTCCTCACATCCCAGACGATGGGCGACCAGGCAGAGACGCTCCTGACTTCCTAGACGGGGTGGCGGCCAGGCAGAGGCTGTAATCTTAGCACTTTGGGAGGCCAAGGCAGGTGGGTGGGAGGTGGAGGTTGTAGCGAGCCGAGATCACGCCACTGCATTCCAGCCTGGGCAACATTGAGCATTGAATGAGCAAGACTCCGTCTGTAATCCCAGCACTTCGGGAGGCGGAGGCGGGCAGATCACTGGAGGTCAGGAGTTGGAGACGAGCCTGGCCAACACAACAAAACCCCCTCTCCACCAAAAATACAAAAACCAGGCAGGCGTGGTGGTGTGCGCCTGCAATCCCAGGTATTCGGCAGGCAGAGGCAGGAAAATCACGGGAGCCCGAGGCAGGGAGGTTGCAGTGAGCCGAGATTATGCTGCTGCACTCCAGCCTGGGCAACAGAGGGAGACCATCTTGAAAGCAGAAAGAAAGACAGACAGACAGACAGACAGAAAAAGAAAGAAAGAGAGAGAGAGAGAAGAAAGAAAAAGAAAGAAAGAAAGAAAGAAAGAAAGAAAGAAAGAAAGAAAGAAAGAGAAAGAAAAAAAGGAAGGAAGAAAGAAAGAAGAAAAGAAAGAAAGAAAGAAGGAAAGAGAAAGGAAGGAAGGAAGGAGTATAATCCTATATTTTCAAGCATTTGGGCTACATTAATTTCTGTGGCATCAAATATGCCATTTTGAATATCTTTGTGCATAAGATTTTGCTTATATTTCAGATATTCCTCTAGGGGAAAGTGGGATTACTGAGTCAAGATGTAGAAACATTTTAATGCTCTCAGTATTGCCAAGCTGTTTTCCAAAAAGAATGTAATTAATTTCTACTTCTGTTAGCAGATAAAATTCTCAGGTTGGCCGAGTTATGAAAGAGAAGGAAACTATAGGCACCTAAAGCAGGGACAGAGTGTGGGGATGGAGTAAGGTAAATATTCTAAGCAGAGAGAGTAGTTAGTGGCTTTATCCAGGGGTAAAAGAACTTGGTCTAGGTAGCTGAATATAACAGAGTAGAGAGGACAATTTGGGACAAAAACTCAGGCTGTAGAGATATGCATAAGCCATATTACAAAGAATCACGTGTATTATGTTAAGAAGTTGAATTCTAGCCTTACTGATAAACTCACCCTTATTCAACTTTATGTCCCACCCCTGCTCTAGCACCCTCAGCATTCATTCCCATATAAACTATCCTACCTCCTGCCAGTATATATTGACTAGCTCCTTCAGGCTATAGTTATTTTCCTCTCTTAGCCACTTCAGCAGTTCCCCAGCCAGTTATGTTGTGTCTTAACCCTATTTATTGGATTAGTGGCCAGGAGTAGATCCTGAAAGTGGTGGCTGTCATCTTCAGAAGCAGAAGTTCAAGTGGGCTCAAGTGAGCCTGATGTTCGAGTGGGGGCCTGGGTAGAAAGGGGAGGGTGCTGCTGGGCTTGTGTGGGCACTAGGGATCAGGCCTGCTTCAGAGCAACAGGAGGGTCTTTGGTTTCTGCATACAAGGGCTAGTTTCCACATTAGGTTTTGTGGCGGAAAACTCCTGGTCTTGTCTTGCTCTCACAAAGACCTTGAATGGAATATGTGGCTATGACAGAATTGAATTTGAGAATTTTAAGGTCCTGGGCATCTTTCTTTATCTCTTGTTCCCAAGGATCTAACCAGTATCCATTCTCCTGGCTTGCTCATGGAATGCCATTCCTACTTCTCTCCACCTACCAAAATATTTCTAGGTCAGGTTCTGATACGTGGCCCTAGTCAAAATCAACCCTTCCCTCCTTCGTGTTCTCAGAGTACTTTCTGCCCCGTATTATACACTGGAAACACTTCATGTGCTAGCCCAATGACATTCATATTTTTTCATCCCCAGTACTTAACACAATGCTTGACATCTAACTAGTGAAAGTTTAAAGAACTGTACAACTATATGGGTACATTTTTTTTCCCAATATTTGGGCTGAAATGTGTATCTGTCCTCCTCTCACCCCCAGGTTGTGACCTCCTTGATGCCAGGATCAGGTTCTGTTCATCTTTATGTCCACTGGAGAGTTTACTTAGCACAGGGCTGTCACACCACAGGTTCTCAACAGATGTTTGCTAAATTCTATAAATCAATGTGAATATTTGTATGCTATTATTATCTGTGGGTTAGGCTGTCTGGGAAAGCTCTGGGTTAAATCCGCAGGCTGTTTCCACATAGGAATGATCTAAGTTATACATGCTTATTTTAAAATTAGAAGTCACTATTTTCTACCAAAAAATTCTTATCAAAACTTATATTCTTCCTGGTTCACTGTGAAGCAGAAAGTAGTCTCTGGGACTGCAACCCTGCAGTCTCTGGGCATATAACTCTTTGAGATCTTTTTTCTTTTAGAAAGAAAAAGCTAAGCACTAATAAGTAATAATAGCTGGCTCTCAATAAAACAAAATAGATAACAGTCACTGACATTTCAGAGATCCACCCAGACTCAGAGTTTCCTTGATATTTCATTATTATCTGGAGTAGGGACTTGGGGTTGACAGCAAAGCAGATCTACTTGATATAAGAGCAGAGGCATAATAGGGGCTGGAGTGTAATGTAAACAGCTCTGGAATGGGTGGGGGGTGTATTGAAGAGACAGCAGTGACCTGGAGGACTCACCTCCCCTTTATTCTAGTAAGGACTTTTAAACTGGCTTTAGGTAAAAAGTTGGGACCAAAATTAAAAGGAACTGAAGGATCTCATTGGCAACAGGCTTGAGATTCTGCAGAGGAGAGAGAATACCTCATTTATTTTACAGATATGTATTGAGCACCTATTCTGTGCTGGCATGGTATTTGGTGCTGGTGCGGAAGACACAATAAACATGATTTTTTTACCTAAAATTGTCAAGAAAATAAAAACACATATCTACCCCAAAACTTGTCCATTCACATCCACAGCAGAATTATTTATAATAGCTCAAAAGTGGAAAGAACTTAAATGTCAATCAACTGATAAACAGATAAATAAAATGTGGTATAGCCATACAATAGAATACTATTTGGCTATTTAAAAAGGAATAAAGTACTGCTGATACATACTACAACATGGATGAACCTTGAAAACATGCTAAATGACAGAAGATGAGGTCACAAAAATCCATATAACATATGATCCCATTTATATAAAATGTCCAGAATAAGCAAATTGATAGAGACAGAAAGTGCATTAGTGGTTGCCTAGGGCTGGGGGTTGCGGGGGAGTGCCAGGGAAGAGGGGCAGAGTTTGAAAAGGAATGGGAGCTGACTGCTAATGGGCCCAAGATTTCTTTCTGGGGGTGATGAGAATGTACTATAATTGATTGTGATGATGACTGCTCAACTCTGGGAACCGAAACCATTGAATTGTATGCTTAAATGGGTGAACCGTATGGTATGTGAATTATATCTCAATTTTTAGAAGTAAAATTTATGGCACATTATATGATAGTTAGGTGCTATGGAGAATGATAAAAATATGGAGATGGATAGGGCAGAGCAGGAATGAGGACATTTTGGAGAGTAGGTCCCGGATATAATTTTTATACAGAGCACAGAGGGAAGGTCTCACCCATAAGATGATGTTTGAGTAAAGATCTAAAGGAGGTCAAAAGGAAAATCTTGGACTTTGACAGTTGCAAAATAAGGAAAGTTTTTTCCATCACCAAGTCATTCCCGCAGGGTACAGTTCAGATATAAAGAACATAGATAAATTAGTAGTAACACAGTTTTAGGAAGTCTTTAATACTAACACATTATTTTCATATTTCCCTATGTAAGAATAAATAAGTCTCACATCGGTCAGAAAACACTAAATGAGTACACTGGGGATTTAGGTATTTTGGAAGTTTTCTATGGTGGAGATTTGGTTTATATTATTTTGGAGGTACACACCAGGATGCTGTGAAATGTAATTGTATTTCTTTTTCCTTTTGTTTTTCTCAATTGAAAAAATACATATTAATGAACACTTCATTCGGCCATTTATTCAAAAATAATTTCTCTCTCTTAGAACACTAATTTTTTTCCTCCTCAGCTCTTTGACATTAACTTTGTAAACCACAAAAAAAACTAAAAAAAAAACAAACAAAAACAAACAAAACGCTTTGTAAACAAATACTCAATGGCAGTAAGAAACACAACGGTTCTTTGAAGCCTGTACCTCCTTATTTTGACCAGAGGAGAGCACTAGAGAGCTTTCGGGCTATTGAAGGGCCCTCCAATCCCAAAGGGCTGGGTGGAGCCTGAAGCATTCTTTCAGCCAGGCGTAGATTTAAGTCCTGACTCAGAAGACAACAGCACAGCACTTTGCTAAAGGGCAAGCTCAGACACATTTCCCTAACATATAACACTTCTTTCACCTCAGATGTGATGTGCTGCTAAACCTTCAACATTTCATAATGTGTACTAACCCCTTGATACTTGTTTTGTGTTCTGCTTTTGTTTTCAGCTATTTGGGAGGTAAACAATGATTTTAATTTCATTTCACATAAACCACACAAAAAAGAAAGAATCACCATACATGTTTAAGGGCACATGAGCTCCACTAAGGAGAGGCAGTAATAGGTATGGATGAGACACAACCTAAAACTTCCGACTAAAGCTACCCTGGTGAAAAGCCAATGGTCCAAACTTGTCTTAACTATCAGAAGTCTTAGGGTTCAATTTTGACAGGAAAAGACACTAAGAATAACATCAGCTAATTAGCCTACAATTTGAAAAGTGTATAAATACCTAATAATGGAGCAGACACTTAAAATGTATAACAACTGGGGTGTCAAGGGCAGAAGACAACAAACAGACACGCTCAACCACTGTTGATGGAAATAGAAATAGTTAAAATCTTATTGGAAGGCATTTTGGTAAAACAAACAAAAAAAAAACTTTCAAAATTTTAAGTATGCATAACTTCAACCCAGCAATTCCATCTCTAGATATAAGTTCCCCAGAAAGGCTGCACATGCACACAAAAATTCTATTCATAATAGTTTTAATAATAATGATAATAGCATTTAGCACTTACTATGGGCTAGGTGCAGTTCAAGAACTTTACATACGTTGACTAATTTATCTCTAAAAACGGCCTGGTGATCCCCATTTTATTGATGAGGAAGCTGAGGCAGGGACAGGTTAAGTAACAGCTGTGAAGAGGTGGAGCCAGGATTTGAATGCAGGGAGTCTGATCCCAACACCCCTGCTCTTAACCACTATGCTATGCAATACAAGGATATTTATTGTAGCATTGTTTATAGTGGTGTAAAACTAGAAACAGCCCATGTCTAGCACTAGTGGGATCGTTAAACAACCATATTGTCAAAATGAAGTCAATCTAGGTGCCCTGACTCAGAAAAGGCCCCAAAGGCATATTGTAGAGAAGGGGAGGGAGAGAAGCAATTCTCAGAATAATACATATCATATGATTCCATTTGTGTTTCTTTTCAATTACACATTTTTATTTGGACATATATTCAAGCATAGAAAAAGGATGGAAGAACATACAGACACCAAACTGTACCAGTTGTAGTCTTTGAGGTGAGTGCTATTGGGAAGGGGGTAGTTGTAAAAGAGGAATTTCAATTTCATATTTTACCCTACGTAATTCTGTATTACTTAAAAGTCTTAAAATAAAGTATATTTACATACTACTTCTGCATTTTTTAAAAAACAGGAACACTCTTTCAAAGACTAAAAAAGGACACACACGGGCTGGGTGCGGTGGCTCACACGCCTAGTCCCAGCACTTTGGGAGGCCGAGGTGGGTGGATCGCTTGAGCTCAAGAGTTTGAGACCAGCCTGGGCAACAGGGTGTAACTTCATCTCTACAAATACAAAAAAAATTAGCCAGGTGTGGTGGCGAGCGCCTGTAGTCCCAGCTGCTCAGGAGGCTGAAGTGGGAGGATAGTTTGAGCCCTGGAGGTCAAGGCAGCAGTGAGCCATGACTGCACCACTGCACTCCAGCCTGGACAACAGGTGAGACTCTGTCTCAAAAAAATAAAATAAAATAAAGACATAGTGTAAACATCGAAGGGAATCTTAGCAAACAGTTCAGTCAACTCCTTCATAGTACTAATGAAGAAACCGCAGTGTTAGGAAGTAAAATGGAGCCTGTATTGTTACGCCTATAACGGCTGCTCTAAGCTAGAGGCTGCCTGCCTGACTCCTGCCCCAGAGCTGTGTGTTACTACTTTGCTTTCACTCTGGAGAAACCTCTGAAAGTGAGTTATGCACTATCTTAATGTGATTTGACAGTTACATTTTATTTCATAGATTCATAGTTATGTGGCCTTTTAAAACGTTTTGGAGGAACATATGTCACTCATTCATTCAACAAATATTTATTAAATAAAATAATTAGATATTACTAATTAGGTGCTAATTGTTATATGCCAGGTACTGTTCTAGGCCCTGGAAATATAACATTGCTCAAGATATATACAGTTGTCACCCTCAAGAATTATGGGAAAATGTTCACCACATAACCACATAGGAAAAAACACATTATGAAGCTGTATGTCCTAAATGAAAATGCACAAAAATGTTAACAGTTATCTCTGCAGTTTTGGGAGATTTTTATGTGGTTCTTTATGTGTTTCTATGTTTTCTTTCTTTAGGAAGTTTTCAATTGGCATGTATTTCCTTCATAATGAGAAAAATATATTTTAAAGAATCAAACAGTAGCTCTTTGTGTAAGTTTTGAAACCTGTTGAACTATATGAAAAGAGAAAAGGGTCATTATACCAGGAGAAAGGAAATGTTTCCCTGAAAAGGAAAGGCTTGGACAAGCTCTTCTGTTATTGATGCTGAACCATAAGTCTAAGGAATTCCCAGGGAAAAGGAGAGGGCACTTCTGGAGCTGTGAGACATCTTTTGTCATATTACTAAGGAACATCAGACAGTACACTTTGGGGGAAAGAGCTATGGAAGCCAGTCCAGACTAGTGCTTTAGTCTTCAAGCTTTGGAGACAGACGGTATGGATGCAGATCCCAGCTCAACCCCTTTCTAGCTATGCAACCTCGAGAAATTTGTTTGCCTTTTTGAAATTCAGTTTCTCCATCTGTGAATGGGAATAATAATGGAACATACATCATTTGGTAGTTAGGAGAATTAAGGGAGATAATGTATATAAAGAGCTTAAAACTGTGGTTGGCACATAATTGTGCTTAGTTTATGTTACCTGCCACTTAGCTCAGAAGCAGAATCAAATTCTCACTTCCCTGACTACCCACCTCCCCACCACACATACAGTCTGCACATTCATATGCACCCACACACCAAAGAAATACAGGTTATACCTTAGAGAAAATGTCTTCAGTACTGTTTCAGCAATTACACAAATTAACTCATCTACCTAACAATTGGACTAAAAATAGAACAATCCTGTATATTAAAATATAATAAATAGAAAATGATATACTAAAATGTTTTTCTTTTCACAATGTGTTTTGGGCTTCTTCAATGTCCACAGAAATCAGTCTCAATATTTTATTATATCCTTTGCTTTATTTTCCAAATCCCTTAAAAATAACTAATAATGGAGAAACTCTGGCAACAAAAGAAGGCTTAGCTCTGTGTGCCAGAGCTCCCAATTAAGCTAAGGTCTGGGTGCTGCCCTGACATATGACAAGCAGAGCTATCCAGCTTGAAGAGACCCTATAGGACTGGACAGTGAGGACATCCACAGCACCCATGATACATTACCCCTTACCCTTTGCCCATTATCAGAGGGTTGATGCGTCAGCACTTTGATACTTTGAAGAACCATTGTCAAAGACCCTGCTTTTGTGTAATGCAGTGTGTACTAGATTTTGAAGGAAAGTAAAACAATTTATTAAACCTGCAATGAAATAATAAGATTATTTTCCAACAAGTAGTCCTATTGCTGAGAGCCCTCTTGTAACCATGATGGAAGCCAGCCTGGGTACAAAGACAGCAGATGGCATAAATAATGGCAGAAAGAAGAAAAGCCATACTTCTGATCCAACTATGCCTGAAGCTTGGAACAACCTCTGGACTCCTCAGTTATGTGGGCCAATAAATACCCAAGCTTTTTTTTTTTTTTTTTGAGACGAAGTCTCACTCTGTCACCCAGGCTGGAGTGCAGTGGCCCAGTCTCAGCTCACTACAACATCCACCTGTGGGGTTCAAGTGATTCTCCTGCCTCAGTCTTCTGAGTAGCTGAGATTACAGGCACCAGCAACCATGCCCGGCTAATTTTTGTATTTTTAGTAGAGATAGGGTTTGACCATGTTGGCCAGGCTGGCCTTAAACTCCTGACCTCAAGTGATCTGCCCATCTTGTCCTTCTAAAGTGCTGGGATTATAGGTCTGAGCCACCGTACCCAGACAGTTATTTTTTTTTAATTAAAAAATACAAAAATTAGCCAGGCGTGATGGTGCACGCCTGTAATCCCAGCTACTCGGGAGGCTGAGGCAGGAGAATCGCTTGAACCTGAGAAGCAGATGTTGCAGTGAGCCAAGATTGTGCCACTGCACTCCAGCCTGGGTGACAGAGAAAGACTCTGACCCAAAAAACAAAACAAAACAAAAACTAATAGTTTATGTTGTAATGAAGCAATCAGGCATTTGGTAGAACAAGTGAGTTTCCCATTTTGGTGTTTTTGTTGTTTTGTTCTTTTGTTTAAGAAAGGGTCTCGTTCTGCTGTCCAGGCTGGAGGGCAGTGGCGCAGTCTCAGCTCACTGCAACCTCCACCTTCTGGGTTCAAGCAATTCTCATGCCTCAGACTCCCAAGTAGTTGGGATTACAGGCATGAGACACCACGCCTGGCCAGTTATTTTTTAAGAAGTTTTTGGCCAGGCACTGTGGCTCACGTCTGTAATCCCAGCACTTTGGGAGGACAAGGCAGGTGGATCACTTGAGGTCAGGAGTTTGAGACCAGTCTGGCCAACATGTTCAAACCCCATTTCTATTAAAAATACAAAAATTAGCTGGGCATGGTGGCCGGCTCCCATAATCCCAGCTACTCGTGTGGCTGAGGCAGGAGAATCGCTTGAACTCGGGACGAGAATTTGCAGTGAGCCGAGATTGCGCTACTACACTCCAGCCTGGGAGACAGAGCAAGACTCCATCTCAAACAAACAAACAAACAAAAACTAATAGTTTATGTTGTATGTACTAGTAAAGCAATCAGGTATTTGGTAGAACAAGTGAGTTTCCCATTTTGGTGGGTTTTGTTTTGTTTTGTTTTGTTTGTTTTGTTTTGTTTTGTTTTTTTGAGAAAGAGTCTCACCGTTGTCCAGGCTGGAGGGCAGTGGTGCAATCTTGGCTCACTGCAACCTCCGCCTTCTGGGTTCAAGCAATTCTCATGCCTCAGACTCCCAAGTAGCTGGGATTATAGGCGCACACCACAACACCTGGCTAATTTTTATATTTTTAGTAGAGACAGGGTTTCACCATGTTGGCCAGGCTGGTCTCGAACCCTCGGCCTTAAGCAATCTGCCCACCTCAGCCCCTCAAAGTTCTGGGATTACAGGTGTGAGCCATGGTGCCTGACCCCTATTTGGTTTTGAGTCATAGACCCAAATTTACAGAGCATGGACTTTCATGCACAGTCACACTGAGTTTTTAACAAGAGTATGTTCCCTATCACTAAGAACTCCAAATCCTATTTCTTTTGGAGTACTCTTTAACTTAGATTCATTTTATGTTTTAAAAGTCTAAGCCGTAAATGTGTTTTGCTGGTAACATGTTTCATAGGTCAATTCATTGGTTGCAGGTTTGGAAGGCTCGCCACATGAAGGAATTACTGCTGGATGAGAGATGCTGGAGCTTTGGACTGACCAGGGACTCTGGCCAGACCTAGGCTGGCCCAGGGACTTAAGGCCCAAGGGAACATAAGTGAACAAGTGCTGTTCAAGGGAGCCACTCACCTATCTTTTTCTGTGGATTTGTTCCTGCTGGGAACATACCAAACACGAAGGAAAGGGGAAACTAGCTTCATTTTAGATAAGGAACTGCACGACTTAAACTTTATTTCTCCATACCATTCTCTTTGAGTAAGAGGGTGAGTAAGAGGGAAAAAATGTGCTTGTAGAGAGGTGAATAAGAAAAGTGGTCATATCTTTGCCTCATAAATGCTGAAAAACTTGAATCACTGAATAGTTCTAACTGGCTTTTTCCTGTTGAGATAATAACAACCACCTTTAGGCAGCTCAGGGAAGAATATAGTTATGGGGAATTTTAAAACTCCAGTCAGGGTCAGTTCAAAGTAGGTTCCAAATTGTCTTATAAATGTAATTCATTTCATCTTGCCAACTTGAAAAGTTATTTTTCCAAAGAGCTTAGAAATGGAGGGTAACTATGGACTAGAAAAAAATGGAACAGTCTGGGATAGAATGATTTGGGATGGGTTGAATCTCCCCAGGCACAAAACAATTAAGATTACATTCATTATCAGGTGCCTCTCCCCCAAGTAGCATTTAAAGCACTCCACAATTTGGTCCATGCTGCCTTTTCTAGCCTTGTATCCTACTAACCTTTCCTTATCTCATGCAAACACCTGTGACTCCTTTCATATCATTTCTTACCTCTGGGCTTTTTTTCGAACTGCTCTATTCCTGTTTGGAATGCCGTCTTTCCCTTCCTCCCTGCAATATCTGCCCATCAAATTTGCACTTTTTATTTAAGACATAGTTAACAACCTGACAGACTCCAAAATGCCTCACAAGGTTCTTGCAGAAAAGAATCTCACCATCCTTAATAGTTACATAATATTTTGTGTGTACCAATATCATACACTTATCACCATCTGTCTTATATCACAGTTTATGTGTTTATCTTCCACATTTTATTTCCAATGCATTGAGTGCAAGGGTCACACCTTGCTCACCTCTGAGCCTCCATCTATGTGCTTTGCACATATTCTATAGTTCATAGGTTCAGTACATTCCTATTTGGTTGTAGTACTTATTCGTTACCCATGATAATAGCTCACTCTGATTCAGTCAAGCACTGTTTTAAAAGCTCTGCATACATTGACTCATTTAAAACATCCAAAGCCGGTTACCATTATTATCCCCAGTTTACAGTTCAAGAAACAGATTACGTAAATATGCCCAAGGTTACGCAGATAATAAGGAGCAAAACTGGGATTTGAATCTGGAAGATCTGCTTCCTGAGATCATGCCCTTAACCACTAGGAGAAACACAGTCGGCCCTCCATATCTGTGGGGGGATTTGTTCTAGGACTCCTGCAGGTACCAAAAACTGTGGATGCTCAAGCCCCTTATATAAAATTGTGTAGTATAGTCCTGACGTACTCCATACTTTATCGGCAGGTTTCCATCTGGTTGGTTGAATCCTTTGCAGATACAGAGGGCTGACTGTATATACAGTCACCACCCATCTTTTTGTATTCTTTTGGAGAAATCAGAGATTTGATAAGCCACACATTGGATGTGGAATTCTAGAGCTCTGGTATCATAAGTCCTGGATTAGGAGAATTTGACTGAACATGCATACATCCACTGAAAATTGTAAGCTGTTGATATAGATATTTCTTATGTTTTTAGGCTGCCCAGCATCTTTTGATCACTCTTGCTATTTTTAGGAAATCTCTGGCCTTAGGAATTCTGCTTCCCAAGATACAAACCCACAAAACTCAGTTCCCTGGGGTCCTTTGTAGCTAGAACAGAAGCATGTGAAATTTTATTTCAGAAAGGTTCTCACCCAGGAGATAGCTTTTGTGCTGGGCAGCAGTACGGGGCACTGTAAAGTCAGTCCTAGGCAGCAGGGCCAATGCTGTGCCCCTCAGTAGTGGGAAGGACAGAGGCAGCAGCAGCAGGTTCCTCATCAGCCAGTTCTGTACCATGGTCTTCAGTGTTATTCCTGGAAACGCAGCCTTAAGCCAGTCCTCCCACTCTTCTGTTAGCTACCCAGTATCCTTTTTTTCTTTAACAGCTTTATTGAGAAGTAGTTTACATACCCTAAAATTCACCTGCTTTAACCCAATATCTTTTAAATAAACTTAACTTTAATAAACTGCTTAAATATCCAGAGTCAGTTTCTCTTGCTTGTAACTAAAAATGCAAATTGAGTTGTTTATAATCATAAATGAAAGGGCATTTTCTTTGGAATGTTTTGTTGCTGCTTTTATTATTATTGTTAAGTTATTTATCAATCCCTCTTCATTTGTTCAACTGCATTTCTTTGGCACACTTTTTCACATTCATGATACACTTTATACTTTTTTTTTGTTTTAGATGGAGTCTCGCTCTGTCACACAGGCTGGAGTGCAGTGGCATGATATCGGCTCACTGCAACCTCCACCTCTCAGGCTCAAGAGATTCTTGTGCCTCAGCCTCCTGAGTAGCTGGAACTACAGGTGTGCACCACCACACCTGGCTAATTCTTGTATTTTTAGTAGAGACGGGGGTTTCACCAAGTTGGCCAGGCTGGTCTCGAACTCCTGACTTCAGGTGGTCCGCCCTCCTGGGCCTCCCCAAGTGCTGAGATTACAGGCATGAGCCACTGCACCCGGCCCATGATATACTTTTCAATAGGAATATCATAAAAACGGCTTAAGTCAACACTAAAGTGTACTTTCTTAACAACCTCCACCTATCTGAGCTACCTGATGCCTATAGCATTAACTCTTGTAGCCAGGAGGTGGCTACTCCATTATGCTTGAGGCATTTGTTCTGAGACTTTTTTATATCAGTTATTTTTAATATTGTGTCACCCACATCTGATTTGAAAACTAAAAAAGTTTAAGTGATTTAATCAATCACGTGGTTCCAAGGCATTCAACTTAGTTCTCATAGAAACACTTTTCTTTTTCACTTATATTTTATTTGCTTATTTAATTTTAAAAATTAAATTTTGTTATTAGATAATGCAAATGGAAATGTCAAACTGAAATATTGCCAGTTAGGACCATTCTTGGAGGCTACTTCTGCCTAATGTCACTGTGATATAATATGAAACACTGCATAACTCATGAGAGAGCAAAGGCTGTCCTATGTCAATGTTGAAAGCCAGGTTAGCTCAACAAATGTGTTTTGCTTATCACCAGAGAAACTGAAGATGAACTGAGGAACCCAAAGCAGTTCAGGCCTTTAATTGAAAACTGACATTTACAGCAGAGGAATGAAGAGTCCCATCCCATACAAGAGCTTGGTATCTAAATGATAGCAAGATTAAGTTAAAAATGACAAGCTGTTGGGGAGATTTGTTCTTCTTCTTTTTTAAATCTGAGGTCTTAGGGGTTTTAAACATTAAATCAGTCTGCTTATAAATCTTTTTTTTTTTTTTTTTTGAGACAGACACTCTGTCACCAGGGCTGGAGTGCAGTGGCACGATCTTGGCTTACTGCAACCTCCACCTCCCTAGTTCAAGCGATTCTCCTGCCTCAGCTTCCTGAATAGCTGGGACTACAGGCGCTCGCCACCATACCCAGCTAATTTTTTTTTTTTTTTTTTTTTTGAGAAGGAGTCTCGCTCTTTCACCCAGGCTGGAGTGCAGTGGCGCGATCTCGGCTCACTGCAGGCTCCGCCCCCCGGGGTTCACGCCATTCTCCTGCCTCAGCCTCCCGCGTAGCTGGGACTACAGGCGCCGGCCACCTCGCCCGGCTAATTTTTTGCATTTTTAGTAGAGACGGGGTTTCACCGTATTAGCCAGGATGGTCTCGATCTCCTAACCTCGTGATCCGCCCGCCTCGGCCTCCCAAAGTGCTGGGATTACAGGCGTGAGCCACCGCGCCCGGCCCATACCCAGCTAATTTTTGTATTTTTAGTAGAGATGGGGTTTCACCATGTTGGCCAGGATGGTCTCGATCTCTTGACCTCGTGATCCGCCCGCCTCAGCTTCCCAAAGTGCTGGGATTACAGACGTGAGCCACCGCGCCCAGCCCTGCTTATAAGTCTTGCCGTAAAATGGGCTGGGATGAATTCAAGACACTATAAGATATGAACAGTATCTTCAAATGTCATATTTTAGATAAACCTATCACTTATCTTTCCAGCATTCAGAATTCAATCGAAGTCTCCCATACACAGCAGTACCCTATAAATAAAGGTGCAGAGTCTAAGACAAATAGGGAGGATCAATGCCCCTTGGAAGTTCCTTCTAACGAGAAAGTAAATATGGTCAAACAGTGGAGAAGGGCTGTGGTATTTTTCAGATATGGGCTAAATTCATCATGGTTCATTTCCAGTGCACTCTTAGTATGAAATGTTTCAGCTCACAAGAAGGGGTGAGGAGGAGTCTCAGTTTACTTAACTTGCAACTATAGTTTTGGAAAAAAGATAAAGTTTAAAAGTTATTTTTCTCATTCTAAAGTTTATTTTTGGTTTTTAAGGATTCCGTGTTTTCTAAGGACGTTGGGGCAAGGCATGCTTATTTTTTTATTTTTTATTTTTTGCCATGAAGTTACAGGATAGCTTACAATTACAGTAACTAGCTGGTGGTTTTTAAGAAGACATGGAATAGGGTTGCCTTTGTCAGTACGCTTTTAGAAATAGACTGTTAATCAACCACTGCTCAAAGTCTGATGTTTAACTTCTTGAAGTAAACATTTGAGATCACAGCAGTCCCTCCTTGTAAGTTTTATGTATTACTTCAGTTGGAGAGGTAAAGGCATTAAAACAGTTAACTACACATTTGATCAATGAATCAGTCTCCCATGTTTGATTTAAGGCTTGAAAGTGAATTAAACTTATGAATAAAATCAGGCTCTTAGATTCTAAACTATAAGTTCATAATAATTTCATTAAAATGTTTATAACTTTCAGAATTTCAATATGAAACCATGCTTTTTTTGACATTGAAAAGTTTGCGGCAGAAAGTAAAACCTTTAAAAGGTTTATAAAACATTTTAAATTTGTTTGTTAAATTTCTATCAAACAGTAGGAATCTAAACGTTCTAATAGTTGCTACACTTCTGGAAACAATTACCTGAAAGGAGATTAACATTTCTCAACTAGTTAGTGGCCCAGATCTCTGCTATTGTTTGTTAGTGAAGGGGCTATTCATTCATAAATCTGGACCCACCCAACCGAACAAAGAGACCCTTGGTGGCTGTTCAGGTGGACTCCAAGCCAAGAAAAAGGAATTGCTTCATTTCCTCAAGACTGAACTTTTGATCAACGCTGTGCGGTCAGGCTAAGAACTTAGATGGAATTTTAAACAAGGCATTAATGGCATTTCAGAAGCCACCATCAAACATCCTCCAATTAAGGAAGCAACGTAACAAGGTAAATTGAACCAGACAGGAATTTATTAAGGAAATTCACCTCTATTACCACAAAACACATCTCCTGCCAAGGCCAGTGAATATTTCACAGATAATAATCAATTATTGACTCTGGCACATCTCTGAATGTGATGTGGGTCTTACTTACAAGTGTGAAGTTTTAGTAACCAAAATGGGATTAAGTTTTCAAAATGCTGGGTAAACGCAGCGAAAAGACTGACAAGGCTTCTGCTCCAATGGGGTTTATGTTCTAATGGAGGAGGCAGACTGTAAACAACTTTTTCAAATATATTTTTACAAATGTGATTACTGTTTTGAAGGAAATACAAAAGTTGCTGAGACAGAAAATAACACAGGGGAACTAAATAGATAGGGTGGTCAGAGAAGTTCTCTCTGGGTTGGGGACTTTTAATTGAGACCTGAAAGATGAAAAGAGGCCATCCATGGGAACCCTGGCAGGAGGAGCATTGTAGACAGAGGCAGTGCAAGTACAAAGGCCCTGCAAGGCAAAGGGCTTGCCATGTTGTGGAAGGACTGACAGTAGCCCTGTACAGCCATGGCATCAGACCCTGGGAAGGGTGGCACGAAGTGAGGTTAGAGAGGCAGATGGGGACAGAGTAGCTTTTCTCAAACATGTTTGACCATGGCTCATAGTAGGAAATATATTTTTTGTCTCACCCAGTACTCAAATAAAACAAAATGTTTACATAGAAAATCCTACCCTTACAATGTGTAATGCCTATGATATTTTCTATTCATTTTAAAATACTAATCAATATCCAATAAATTCATTTCTTCACCAACTAATGGACTTTTGCAAAAGCATCGATAAGAGTCTGGGAAACTTTTGGAAGTCTTTTTTTATTTTTATTTTTTTAAATTTTTATTTATTTATTTATTTTGAGATGGAGTCTCCTTCTTTTGCTGAGGCTGGAGTGAAGTGGTGCAATCTCGGCTCAATGCAACCTCCACCCCCCTGGGTTCAAGCGATTCCACTGCCTCAGCCTTCCCAGTAGCTGGGATTACAGGCACCAGCCACCATGCCCGGCTAATTTTTTTATTTTTA
Source organism: Symphalangus syndactylus (assembly GCF_028878055.3). Classification (NCBI taxonomy): domain Eukaryota; kingdom Metazoa; phylum Chordata; class Mammalia; order Primates; family Hylobatidae; genus Symphalangus; species Symphalangus syndactylus. The sequence continues at coordinate 39,747,364 of NC_072434.2, read as the reverse complement.
GTAGAGACAGAGTTTCTCCATGTTGGCCACACCGGTCTCGAACTCCTCGCCTCAGATGATCTACCTGCCTTGGCCTCCCAAAGTGCTAGGATTACAGGCGTGAGCCACTGCGCCCAGCTAAAAATCTTTAAGGAAGGGAGAGCTTGATTGATAAATGGAAACTTCATTTTAGTCACTATAGAAAGATTGGATTCAAGGATAACAAAAATAAAAGTGGAAGGATCTGTTACGGTATCATTGCCAAAGCTCAGGAGAAAGATAATAGCTCGAGCTATGTTGGTGGCAATCGAAGCGGAGAGACATTCAGATTCAGGATATATTTTAGAGGTAAAGCCAACAGGACACAGTGAGGAATTGACTGGGTAGTGGTGAAGGAAGGGAAGGCATCAAGAGTTAGTGCCAGGCTACTGGCTTTAGTAGCTGAGAGTATGATAGTGCTGTTTATTAGGAGACTAGAGTTAGCACTGGATGTATGGTGAAAAATTTAAAATTCATTTTAAACATGTTAAGTTTGAGATGACTCTGAGTCATCTGAGCAGTTAATTACACAAATAGAGTTCAGAGAAGAAAGCTGAGGGTCAATAGAATTAGGGTCTGAAACAAACAAATGGTATTTGAAGTCGTGGTAATGATGCGTTCTCCTAGAGAAAGTGTGGATAAAGTTGAGAAAAGAAAGCACTCAGTAAGTACTTTCAAGGAGCTCTGATTTTAAGAGGTAGGATAGAGAGGATTAAGAGAGCTGGTAAAAATACAGTGAGGAGGAGCTGCCTTTAGAATGGGAGCTATGTCAGGGGTGTGGTGCCTGAGAACCACTGTAGTGGAATGTGAACCAAGGAGGGAAAGACTACATTGAATACTGTTGAGGAACCAAGCATAACGAGAACAGAACATTACTCATCTGGCACTATAGAGGCCTTTGGTAACCTTGACAAAGGTGTTTCTGTATTGTTGAAGGGACAAAAGCTAGATTGACCCTATACTCCAGAAATTCCACCTCTAAGTTATATCAAATAAGAAACTTGTGCACATGTGCACCAAGAGAACCGTATACAAAAAATTCATAATTGCTTTGTTCACTAGAACAAGAAACTGGAAATGACCCAAATTTGTATCTTTGGGAGAATAGATAAATAAACTATGATATATTTATACTGTGGATGAGTGCTTTAACTTGGGCAAGTATATTAACAAAAAACACACAATAAACAAACAAAAAAGTCACAGAGTATATCTGTAGTATGATTCCATTTATACAAAGTTCAAAAAATGAAAAATAACACATTGTTTAAGCATACATAATAAGTAAGGGAATGATAAGCAAAACTGAAAAGGGCTAGTACCTGGGTATGGGAGTACTCAAAGATTAAACTCTATCTGTATTACACATGCATTTTAGTGTATATAAAATATTTCATTAAAAATAGCTACTTAGCGCTGTCTCCTGAATAGGTCTAAATATATTGACCGACTCAGTAACAATAAGCATTGCTAGTATGCTACCTGTGGTCTCCAAATACTATTTTTTACTGAAAGAAACAAGAACTCTCTGAAAAAGGGCTGATTTTAAGAAAAACGGATTGGGAATATACAAGACAAAGCTAGACAATCTTATCTTTGGGGAACGGTTAGAGCTGTGTCAAAAGAACACAGAAGCCAACTTGAAGTGGTTCCCACTGGCAAAGATGGAAACGCTTGAATATCATTAAGGATATTTACTGCAATGGATTGAAAAACACAGAAAATATGCTTATCCTGCTTTTTAAAATATAAACTATTACTGTTGGTTATTCAAATAGTAAGTGAAAGAAGTTTCTCTTTATAGTATTCCAGATAATAAAAGAAGAACTGAGAAAATACAACCATTTTTCGATTTGTAATAAAATAATGGGTTTAGTTCTCATCAACTGCTGCTAACGTCACAAAAGAGAGAGAAACAGACATTGTATGCCTCCTAATGGAAGAGCACAAACCAACTGTGATGTCTAGCCAAAAGAAACTGAACCTGAATCTGATCAATCTTCTAGATCCAACTACCAGTTTATAGAAAATACAGAGGACAGAGGAAATCTCACCTACACCACAGGGATGCATTCATTCTACGAAATCCACATTGTGACAAATTCTAAAAGACAAATAGCTCTGTTTTTTCAAAAACAACAATAAAAACACTACAAACTAGCATAAGAAAAATGAGAGATGAGGGGAAAACAATAGCTTCAAAGAGACTTAAAAGGTATCCAACCACTCCCAATATATAAACCTTATTTAGATTCTGATTTGGATCAACTACTAAAATTTTCTAATAAATGTATGAGACTATTGGAAATTTTGGATACTAACTGATATTATGATACTGGTGATATTGAGAAATTATTAAATATTTTAATAAGTGATAGGTGTATTGTGGTTATGTTAAAGATAAATTTTACATTTAAAATGAGTTTTAAGGGTAAAAATTAATCATTAATAGATTAATTTGCTAAATTAGTTTAATTAATTAGTTAAAATAGCTGATTAAAGGTACTTTTACAGCTGCTTCTTCCCAAATAAACTAGAATGAGAGAAAATATGTACATATATGTATGAACTTTAAAGTCATAAATCCACACATATAATATAAAAGATAAAGGGGGCCAAGCACTGTGGCTCATGCCTGTAATCCCAGCAGTTTGGGAGGCTGAGGCAGGCAGATCTCTTGAGGTCCAGAGTTCAAGACTAGCCTGGCCAGCATGGTGAAGTCCTGTCTCTACCAAAAATACAAAAATTAGCGAGGCATGGTCGTGAGCACCTGTAATCCCAGCTACTTGGGAGGCTGAGGCACAAGAATCACTTGAACCTGGGAGGCGGAGATTGCAGTGAGCCGAGATCTCACCATTGCACTCCAACCTGGGTGATAGAGCAAGACTCAGCCTCAAAAAAAAAAAAAAAAAAGATAAAGGGAAAGAGACAACAACAGAATTTTGGACTTCAGAGTAGATCAAAAGCAGTATTAAGTGAAAGTTTCCTTGGCCAATCCAACTTGGAGAGTGTTCATTTCTTATTGCTTTAATTTCCATTTCCCTAATTACAGTCATGTATTAATTAACAATGGGGATACATTTTGAGAAACTCATTTTTAGGCAATTTTGTAGTTGTGTGAACATCATAGAATGTACTTACACAAACATGTTATAGCCTACTACACACCTAGGTTATATGGTATAGCTATGGTATAGCTACGTGACGAATGCAGAAGCCTCAGTAGCTGATGCGATCAACTGGAAGAAAGGGTATCAGCGATGGAAGACGAAATGAATGAAATGAAGCAAGAAGAGAAGTTTAGAGAAAAAAGAATAAAAAGAAACGAACAAAGCCTCCAAGAAATATGGAACTATGTGAAAAGACCAAATCTACGTCTGATTGGTGTACCTGAAAGTGACGGGGAGAATGGAACCAAGTTGGAAAACACTCTGCAGGATATTATCCAGCAGAACTTCCCCAATCTAGCAAGGCAGGCCAACATTCAAATTCAGGAAATATAGAGAATGCCACAAAGATACTCCTAGAGAAGAACAACTCCAAGACACATAATTGTCAGATTCACCAAAGTTGAAATGAAGGAAAAAATGTTAAGGGCAGCCAGAGAGAAAGGTCGGGTTACCCACAAAGGGAAGCCCATCAGACTAACAGCTGAACTCTCAGCAGAAACTCTACAAGCCAGAAGAGAGTGGGGACCAATATTCAACGTTCTTAAAGAAAAGAATTTTCAACCCAGAATTTCATATCCAGTCAAACTAAGCTTCATAAGTGAAGGAGAAATAAAATACTTTACAGACAAACAAATGCTGAGAGATTTTGTCACCACCAGGCTGCCCTAAAAGAGCTCCTGAAGGAAGCACTAAACATGGAAAGGAACAACCGGTACCAGCCACTGCAAAATCATGCCAAATTATAAAGACCATCAAGGCTAGGAAGAAACTGCATCAACTAACGAGCAAAATAACCAACATCATAATGACAGGATCAAATTCACACATAACAATATTAACTTTGAATGTAAATGGGCTAAATGCTCCAATTAAAAGACATGGACTGGCATATTGGATAAAGAGTCAAGACCCATCGGTGTGCTGTATTCAGGAAACCCATCTCACATGCAGAGACACATATAGGCTCAAAATAAAGGGATGGAGGAAGATCTACCAAGCAAATGGAAAACAAAAAAGGCAGGGATTGCAATCCTAGTCTCTGATAAAATAGACTTTAAACCAACAAAGATCAAAAGAGACAAAGAAGGCCATTACATAATGGTAAAGGGATCAATTCAACAAGAAGAGCTAACTATCCTAAATATATATACACCCAACACAGGAGCACCCAGATTCATAAAGCAAGTCCTTAGTGACCTACAAAGAGACTTAGACTCCCACACAATAATAATGGGAGACCTTAACATCCCGCTGTCAACACTAGACAGATCAACGAGACAGAAAGTTAACAAGGATACCCAGGAATTGAACTCAGCTCTGCATCAAGCGGACCTAATAGACATCTACAGAGCTCTCCACCCCAAATCAACAGATATACATTCTTTTCAGCACCACACCACACCTACTCCAAAACTGACCACATAGTTGGAAGTAAAGCACTCCTCAGCAAATGTAAAAGAACAGAAATTATAACAAACTGTCTCTCAGACCACAGTGCAATCAAACTAGAACTCAGGATTAAGAAACTCACTCAGAACCACTCAACTACATGGAAACTGAACAACCTGCTTCTGAATGACTACTGGGTAAATAATGAAATGAAGGCAGAAATAAAGATGTTCTTTGAAACCAATGAGAACAAAGTCACAACATACCAGAATCTCTGGGACACAAAGCAGTGTGTAGAGGGAAATTTACAGCACTAAATGCCCACAAAAGAAAGCAGGAAAGATCTAAAATTGACACCCTAACATCACAATTAAAAGAACTAGAAAAGCAAGAGCAAACACATTCAAAAGCTAGCAGAAGGCAAGAAATAACTAAGATCAGAGCAGAACTGACGGAGACAGAGACACAAAAAAACCTTCAAAAAATTAATGAATCCAGGAGCTGGTTTTTTGAAGAGATCAACAAAATTGATAGATCGCTAGCAAGACTAATAAAGAAGCAAAGAGGGAAGAATCAAATAGATGCAATAAAAAATGATAAAGGGGATATCACCACCGACCCCAAAGAAATACAAATTACCATCAGAGAATACTATAAACATGCAAATAAACTAGAAAATCTAGAAGAAATGGATAAATTCCTCAACATATACATCCTCCCAAGACTAAACCAGGAAGAAGTTGAATCTCTGAATAGACCAATAACAGGCTCTGAAACTGAGGCAATAATCAATAGCTTACCAACCAAAAAAAGTCCAGGACCAGATGGATTCACAGCCAAATTCTACCAGAGGTACAAAGAAGAGCTGGTACCATTCCTTCTGAAACTATTCCAATCAATAGAAAAAGAGGGAATCCTCCCTAACTCATTTTATGAGGCCAGCATCATCCTGATACCAAAGCCTGGCAGAGACACAACCAAAAAAGAGAATTTTAGACCAATATCCTTGATGAACATCGATGCAAATATCCTCAATAAAATACTGGCAAACCAAATCCAGCAGCACATCAAAAAGTTTATCCACCATCATCAAGTGGGCTTCATCCCTGGGATGCAAGGATGGTTCAACATACGCAAATCAATAAATGTAACCCAACATATAAGCAGAACCAAAGACAAAAACCACATGATTATCTCAATAGAGGCAGAAAAGGCCTTTGACAAAATTCAACGCTTCATGCTAAAAACTTTCAATAAATTAGGTATTGATGGGACATATCTCAAAATAATAAGAGCTATCTATGACAAACTCACAGCCAATATCATACTGAAAGGGCAAAAACTGGAAGCATTCTCTTTGAAAACTGGCACAAGACAGGGATGCCCTCTCTCACCACTCCTATTCAACATAGTGTTGGAAGTTCTGGCCAGGGCAATCAGGCAGGAGAAGGAAATAAAGGGTATTCAATTAAGAAAAGAGGAAGTCAAGTTGTCCCTGTTTGCAGATGACATGATTGTATATCTAGAAAACCCCATTGTCTCAGCCCAAAATCTCCTTAAGCTGATAAGCAACTTCAGCAAAGTCTCAGGATACAAAATCAATGTACAAAAATCACAAGCATTCTTGTACACCAATAACAGACAAACAGAGAGCCAAATCATGAGTGAACTCCCATTCACAATTGCTTCAAAGAGAATAAAATACCTAGGAATCCAACTTACAAGGCATGTGAAGGACCTCTTCAAGGAGAACTACAAACCACTGCTCAATGAAATAAAAGAGGATACAAACAAATGGAAGAACATTTCATGCTCATGGGTTGGAAGAATCAATATCGTGAAAATGGCCATACTGCCCAAGGTAATTTATAGATTCAGTGCCATCCCCATCAAGCTACCAATGACTTTCTTCACAGAATTAGAAAATACTACTTTAAAGTTCATATGGAACCAAAAAAGAGCCCGCATCACCAAGTCAACCCTAAACCAAAAGAACAAAGCTGGAGGTGTCACGCTGCCTGACTTCAAACTATACTACAAGGCTACAGTAACCAAAACAGCATGGTACTGGTACCAAAACAGAGATATAGACCAATGGAACAGAACAGAGCCCTCAGAAATGATGCCGCATAGCTACAACTATCTGATCTTTGACAAACCTGACAAAAACAAGAAATGGGGAAAGGATTCCCTATTTAATAAATGGTGCTGGGAAAACTGGCTAGCCATATGTAGAAAGCTGCAACTGGATCCCTTCCTTACACCTTATACAAAAATTAATTCAAGATGGATTAAAGACTTATATGTTAGACCTAAAACCATTAAAATCCTACAAGAAAACCTAGGCAATACCATTCAGGACATAGGCGTGGGCAAGGACTTCATGTCTAAAACACCAAAAGCAATGGCAACAAAAGCCAAAATGGGCAAGGACTTCATGTCTAAAACACCAAAAGCAATGGCAACAAAAGCCAAAATCGACAAATGGGATCTCATTAAACTAAAGAGCTTCTGCACAGCAAAAGAAACTATCATCAGAGTGAACAGGCAACCTACAGAATGGGAGAAAATTTTTGCAACCTACTCATCTGACAAAGGGCTAATATCCAGAATCTACAATGAACTCAAACAAATTTACAAGAAAAAAACAAACAACCCCATCAAAAAGTGGGCAGAGGACATGAACAGACACTTCTCAAAAGAAGACATTTATGCAGCCAAAAAACACATGAAGAAATGCTCATCATCACTGGCCATCAGAGAAATGCAAATCAAAACCACAGTGAGATACCATCTCACACCAGTTAGAATGGCCATCATTAAAAAATCTGGAAACAACAGGTGCTGGAGAGGATGTGGAGAAATAGGAACACTTTTACACTGTTGGTGGGACTGTAAACTAGTTCAACCATTGTGGAAGTCAGTGTGGCGAATCCTCAGGGATCTCGAACTAGAAATACCATTTGACCCAGCCATCCCATTACTGGGTATATACCCAAAGGACTATAAATCATGCTGCTATAAAGACACATGCACACGTATGTTTATTGCGGCACTATTCACAATAGCAAAGAGTTGGAACCAACCCAAATGTCCAACAACGATAGACTGGATTAAGAAAATGTGGCACATATACACCATGGAATACTATGCAGCCATAAAAAATGATGAGTTCATGTCCTTTGTAGGGACATGGATGAAACTGGAAAACATCATTCTCAGTAAACTATCGCAAGGCCAAAAAACCAAACACCGCATGTTCTCACTCATAGGTGGGAATTGAACAATGAGAACTCATGGACACAGGAAGGGGAACATCACACTCCGGGGACTGTTGTGGGGTGGGGGGAAGGGGGAGGGACAGCATTAGGAGATATACCTAATGCTAAATGACGAGTTAATGGGTGCAGGAAATCAACATGGCACATGGATACATATGTAACAAACCTGCACGTTGTGCACGTGTACCTTAAAACCCTAAAGTATAATAAAAAAAAAAATAAAAATAAAAATAATAAAAATTTAAAAAAAAAAAAAAAAAAGAACTCAATTGTTGGTTGATTCACTTTCTACCAGTGACATCAGTGAAATGCTTTATTCATTCCTTCAGTAAATATTTATTTATTTATTTATATTTTTTATTTTTGAGACAGAGTCTCACTCTGTCACCCTGGCTGAAGTGCAGTGGCATGATTTCGGCTCACTGCAATCTCTGCCTCCTGGGTTCAAGCAATTCTCCTACCTCAGCCTCCCTAGTAGCTGGAATTACAGGTGCCTGCCACCTCTCCCAGCTAATTTTGTAGTTTAGTAGAGGTGGGGTTTCACCATGTTGGCCAGGCTGGTCTCGAACTCCTGACCTCAAGCAATCCACCTGCCTCAGCCTCCCAAAGTGCTGGGATTATAGGCATGAGCCACCACGCCCGGCCAGTAAATATTTATTGAACCCTTAATTTATTCTAGGCATTGTACTAGGAACTGGGATACATTAGCACAATGCTCCCAAGTTGCTGTCAGTCTGATACAGAACTGGTGAGCAGACATCCAGACAAGTGGATAGGCACTTAGAATCCCATATATTAAAAAGCTAGTAAGAGATAGAGTTCCTTTACTTTTAAAGGCAGATTCTAAATCTAAGAGACCATTCTAAAACTAAGGGAAAAGTCTCCTTGGCAACATATATCCACCGAATATTTGAGTCACGATATATTAATAGATTAATTTAAATATAATCTTTACCTGGGCTATAATGTCTACCTTCTCCTGCCCCATGAGATAGGAAAGTATTTTATCACATAAAAAAGTTATTGGTGGGGCATTGTGGCTCACGCCTATAATTCCAGCACTTTGGGAGGCCAAGGCGGGTGGGTCATTTGAGGTCAGGAGTTTGAGACCAGCCTGACCAACACGATGAAACCCCATCTCTAGTAAAAATATACAAATTAGCTGGAAGGTGGGCACACGCCTGTAATCTCAGCTGCTCGGGAGGCTGAGGCACGAGAATCACCTGAACTCGGGAGGTGGAGGTTGCAGTGAGCTGAGATCACGCCACTGAACTCCAGCCTGGGTGACAGAAAGAGACTCTGTTTCAAAAAAAAAAAAAGTTATTGATCTTTTAATCTGTTAGGAAGTAGAAATTGGTGGTTACAAAAGAGTATGTAAGAGATTGCCGCAATTTTTTTTAAAATGCAATCTATGAATATAAAAGAAATGGGCTTGTGAGAGGTTTTCTCACTCTAGGCCGATTCTTCAAGCAATCACTATGTCAACAGAAACAGATGTTTCCCTTTCTTCATATGATGATCAGGCATCCAAACTTATTTGAAAAGCTAGAGAGGCACCATTTGTCCGTATTGTAGTGGCAGGTTTTGCAGCAATTGTTGCACGTGGAGTATACAAATTGAAGAGCAGGGGAAATAATAAAGTGTCCCTTCATCTGAACCACATGCATGTGGCAGCCCAAGGCTTTGTTGTAGGATCAATGACAGTTGGTAAGGGCTATTCCATGTATCAGGAATTCTGGGCAAAACCTAAGCTTTAGAAGAAGAGATGCTGTCTTGGTCTTGCTGGAGGAGCTTGCTTCAGTTAAACATCTCATTATCGAAGTTACATATTAATGTTGAAAATAAACTATTTGAGTAGATTCAGGTGATGATAACATGGTATTTTGAATATCGGCTTCCTTTCTTGTAGGCTTGATCTGCCTGTGATTGAATTACTAGCAGTCACTAGTTTACTAACAAAGTCATTTGGGGGACTCAAGTTAACACTAAAGAAACACATCACTTAAATCCACTTGGTGGTGTTGAAATGTCCAGCTTCTTAAACTGTTTAGATGAAATTAGTTCTAAAGAGGATAGCAGGCCAACCCTGAAGTACTCCCAGTTTGCTGCAGAAGCTCGCATATTTCCCAGTTAATTTAACTTTTTTCTGCCTGTCCTGTGGACCAGCTTCAGCCTTAGAACTCTGGCAAAAAAGTGCATGGAATATAACTTGTAAAGCTTCCCACAACTGAAAGTATATATATATATGTGTGTGTGTGTGTGTGTGTGTGTGTGTGTGTGTCTGTGTGTGTGTGTGTGTGTGTGTGTGTGTGTGTGTGTTTGATACGGCCCAGGCAGGAGTGCAGTGGCGCCATCTGGGTTCACTGCAAGCTCCGCCTCCCGGGTTCATGCCATTGTCCTGCCTCAGCCTCCTGAGTAGCTGGGATTACAAGCGCCTGCATTTTTAGTTGAGAAGGGGTTTCACCGTGTTAGCCAGGATGATCTCGATCTCCTGACCTCGGTGATCCGCCCACCTCAGCCTCCCAAAGTGCTGGGATTACAGGCGTGAGCCACTGCGCCAGGCCTATATATATGTGTGTTTAAACCAAATCTAGAAAGCTTACAATAGAACTGCATAGTCGTAGTATTTACTAAAGAATCACAATCGTAAGCATGAGAATAATTTATGAATTCTAGTTTAGTTCTTTTGTAATTGCAGAATTATATTTTTGCTGCTGTTATATTAGAATACTTCTTAAATGTCATCTTGAAATAGAAGCATGTAGTTTAAGCACTCATGCAAATGTAAATGAAGAAACTTTTAAAATGTGTGGGTTGTTTATTTTCTCCGTAAGAATTGTAAACATTAAATAAATTACTTATAATGGAATTGATTAATGATTTATGAGAAAGCTAGCTTGACCAGACATTATACACAAACTTTTTTATGCTACAGAACGCCATTGCACTTGTGAAATTCTCCTGTCTAACCTGAATTTACATTCCATGGTGATATCATGGTATATGCGTTGTTATTAAAATAAGTGACCATGTCAAAAAAAAAAGAAGAAATTAGAAGGTTGCACCTCAACATGCTAATAGTGGCTGACTATGGAGGAATTACTACTTATTTTATTTTCTTTGGGCTTTGATATTTCCAAATTTCCTAAAATTGGCATATTTTATAAAATATTATTTGCAAAGAAGGTCATAGTTCATGAATCTCCCATACTTTGAGAGGAAGAACTACTTTTAATTTCAATATTGAGAATGCTGTAAGGATTAGGAACAGAGAAAAGACTGAATGAAACTAAATAAAATTCTTAGAATGAGAGAAGTCATTGCTGCTTTATTTATCCAGGAACTGACTCTGAGTTTTAAATCCTAGGACTGTTACCACATGTGATATTTCTCTGGTAGAAAATGAATGATCTCCATTTTGAAAAATCTGGTTCAAGTGGCAAGCTGCAAAAGGGTCCTTTACCTTCCCTCATTCCAACATAAAAATATTGAGGTTTATCCACCTGTTCCAGGGCTCCCTACTTCATAATTTATCTATAGGTATAAGGCCATTTAACCTATGTCACATGACTGGCGTTTGAAATAGAAACAGATGTTAGCATTTTCTTCCTCACCCCCCCCACCCTTATAATTTTGATGTAGACGATTCAAAGACCATGAGGATGCGCTATGTCAGACATGAAAATTTGGATAGACAAAAGTTACTTTAACTGGATGGCAAAAATGCCATGAGTGGTTTGTTTTTATGGCATCTGCTATCTCCTACAGCACCCTAGAGTTATCTGTATACATTGTATATTTTTCATTTTGTTTTTAACCAGTATGGTAAGCCTCCAGACAAAATTCTATTTCGATTTCTTTTGAAATTTCTTTTTCTTCTTTCTCTTTTCTTGCATACATTCCTCTCTCTTTAGTTGCCTCCTTTGGCTTTTTCTCCCTTTTGTCCTTAGTATCCAGTATCAGTCCCAGTCATTGCTTAATCATACTGGGGGTCAGTCCCAGTCATTGCTTAATCATGCTAGGGGTATGGAAAGCTAAGGAACACAATAACTCAATGTGTCACATTTGCCATTTGTTCTCATCTCCCTTTCTCTCTATTGCCCTGCTGTATTCTGCATCACAAGAATTGTGTTTCCCAGGATTCTTTACTAACTGCTTAGGTTCATCCAAATGGGAGGCAATGGCAAAAGACTGGAAGGTAGGAAAAAGGGTGCTTCAGGTGATATCTCCAGCAGTCATTGTGCCTCCTCCGTGGCTGCAGCTCCTACTGGACATTCCTTCCTTCTGGGGTCCTAGCACCCACTGGGCAGTCCCAGTTGTGGTGCTAGTTCCCTGTTGCACCCTGGCCTCCAGACTCTGGGAAGAGCTCCCCACTGCATTGCCCCTGCTAATATCTTGGTGGCTACACTACCCCCTGGGATAGTGCAGCTTCTCAGTTTCTCCATCACCTACAGAATCCATTTCTCATATTTAAGTCTCTTGGTTTATAAGTCTTAGAGGGGTTTCCATTTCCTGACTAGACCCTATTGTTATACTCTAGAAAAAGATATTACATAGTTCTGAAAAGAGACCCAAAACGATGAATGCAGTATAGTCCATGTTAATTTTAATTCTTGGGAATGGTGTGGGTTGATTTCAGTTCTGTTGTAAACTTTGGAAGCTTCAGATCAATGTTTGCCAAATAGGAAAAAATAAATACATTGGTACTTAGGGGAAGGAAATGTTATTTTTAAGAGTCTAAGCTACATATTTAAAACAATAGACTGCTTAAAAAAGAAAATCTTAAGATATATAAAAATAATCCCATTTCCTCTGAAATATTGCAAATCATTATTTCCTTTATGAAAAATTCAGTCGATATCTATTTAGAAAATAAAAATATTCAGCTGTGCTTTTACAACCAAATTTAAATTTATTATGTTTTTAAATTAAAGTTTTAAATTTGAATTAAATAATTAAAAATGTATGGGGTACCTGCTGTGTATTATGAAGCATACAAAGATGAATAAGACAAAAGCAGTTCAAAAGACAAAATACCAGAAAAAAAATGCATATGTATGAAAACAAAGTCCATGTATAAAATCACCCTTCATTTAAGTTAAGTTTAACTGACATTTATATGATGCCTATTTTTGTTTTGTTCTGGAATCAGAACAAAGATTTACTGTTAGGATACTAGTGATATAATGCTTTTATCTTTTTTTTCTATCAGCTTCCTCAGGTTGAAAATATAATGCTGATTTCATCTTATACCACCTTCCTCCTTGCTCCCCTCACTCCTGCTATACAGGCCTTATTGCTATTCCTTAAACAAGCTAAACATGCAGCAGAGGCAGTGAAAGGATGGTTACATAACAGAAGATCAATCAAACAACAAAATATATTAAGATGATGGATGGGTGACAGATTCCTCATTGTCAGAGAAGAGAGTTACAGATCCGTGAAGGAAGAAAAGTGGAATGAACATTCTGTGTTGGATTGCAGTTAGAGATACAAGTGTGAATCCCTGGATTTCAGTATGTATAAAAATAAATGTAGACATAACATATATGCATTTCCTAATTCTGGCCTGGAATGGCAGTTCCCCAGTACTAATGAGTACACCAAGTGTCCAGAAGTTGGCTCCTAAATACTATTCTCCACTAAAAAATCATCAGGACTCCTTATAAAAATAGCTGATTCCAGGGTGGTACAGGGAGGGTACAAGATGACCCTGGAACATTTTCTTGTGCCACTGAGAAAGAAAATACTTAAAAAATGATGGAGACATGTCAAAGGGACACAGAAGCCAATCTGAAGGAAGTTTCCATTGGCCCCAAATGGGAACTATTTTAACAAGAAAATAAACACTGCTTGGAACATAAACTAATAAACTGAATTTTGGTGAAACTTTATATACTTTCAAAGTACCACTTTACAAAATACTTATTAATTATAAAGGGAAAAAGAGTAGCTGTAAAGTGGAGAAACCTGGCCGACATCACGTTAATCAAGTAATCAGAGTTAAATGGAACAAATCTAAGTTCTCTGCCCTCTGAGAGGGGAAGAACAAAGCATTACTTCCTGACAAGGATTCAATACCTGAACTCATGAGGATCCCTCAGACAAATCCAAACTGAAGAACATTCTACAAAATAACTTGCCAGTAATTTTCAAAAATATCAAGGTCTTGGAGGTCAAGAAAGACTGAGGAATTGTTTGGTACTGAAGGAGTCTAAGGAGATGTCACAAGTAAATTTAACAGGTGATTCTGTGCTGCTTCCATTGTCTGTAAAGGAGATTTTAAGTGTTAATTTTCTGATTTTGATGGTTGTACTGTGGTTATGAATTCATAATCTATTCCAAGTTAAGGGGCAAGTTAGCAACTTGACTCTCAAATGATATAAAGAAAATTTCTTTGTACTGGATTTGCAACTTTTCTCTGAGTTTCAGATGGTATCAGAATAAAATGATGTATACAAAGAAAAAGAATACAACTCTTATAATTCTGTAGGTCAGGTATTCAAGTGGGACTCAGCTGAGCAGTTTTTGTGCTCCGTGTAGCAAAGGTCTGGTCACTCACTCGGCTGCATTTAGCAAGATGCTGAGCTAGAAGTTCCAATAAGTCTTCACTCACTGTCTGGCTCCTCTCTGCTCCTCCATGTGTACCACCCTCTTCCCCTGCATGGAGTGTCATCATTCAGGAGTCCAGCCCAAGATTCTTTCGGTCTGATGGCTGGATTTCCAGAGCCACAGAGGAAACAGCCAGGACTCTTAAAAGTCTCTTCACCTGGATGGTGGTTACATAGGAGTGTTCGCTTCGTAAAAAATTAATCAGGCCATATATTTAAGCTTTTGTGTACCTTATAGTATACATGAAATACTTCAATAAAAAAAGTAAAAATAAATTATAGTTACTGTTTTTCTAATTGCAGATCCTCCTTTTTCACTTTTCTACTTAACACCATGTGATGGGGCAGATTCTTCCTCGGATGAAGCGAAGATGGTAAGATAAGCATGAGTATTTGATCACCTCCCTATCCAACTCCCTACAGACACAACCTAGGCAAATATAAAATGGGTAAATTTTGACTTACTCTAGAAAATAAAGATCTCTCTCACCTCAATATCTCAAGACTCAAGGACTCTTCACTGAGCTAACATAAGAAAGAAAAGCCAACCTGTCAGCAGTATACCTTTCCCCATTTTCTGTAGGAAGAGGTAGGGAGGATAGCTTTGACTCATATCATTTTGCTTGCTGTGAGAACTGGCTGGTCCACAATGTTAGTCTCCCACCTCAGAAGAAGCTTCTTCACAGGTCTGCCCCCAGGGAAAGACATGCCTGGCCTTGCTCTCAAAACCACTCAACAAGGAGGAAGCCTGCTTGAAGACTCGCTCCAGGGAGATAGAATCTACCACAGGCTCCACTCCTGCTCAAAGGAAACAATCTGAGAATTCGAAAGAAATACATTTCTTATTTATTTATTTATTTATTTATTTATTTATTTATTTAGAGATGGAGTTTCACTCTTGTTGCCCAGGCTGGAGTACAATGGCGCGATCTTGGCTCACTGCAACCTCCACCTCCTGGGTTCATGCAATTCTCCTGCCTCAGTCTCCCAAGTAGCTGGGATTACAGACATGCACCACCACTCCCGGCTAATTTTTTTATATTTAGTAGAAACAGGGTTTCACCATGTAGGTCAAGGCTGGTCTCAAACTCCTGACCTCAGGTGATCCACCCACCTTGGCCTCCCAAAGTGTTAGGATTACAGGCGTGAGCCACCACACCCAGCCCAAGAAATATATTTCAAACAAACCCAGTTAAAATAGACTGCAACTGAATGAGTACCAAATTATTAAAAATTAAATGTGTAAATTAGATCTTGGTCAGTTTTCCCATAATGGAGAACAAACAGGCTGATGAAAATGATTAGGAAAAGGTTAGGCCGTGCGTGGTGGCCCATGCCTGTAATCCCAGCACTTTGGGAGGCCGAGGCGGGGGATCATCTGAGGTCAGGAGTTTGAAACCAGCCTGGCTAAAGTGGCAAAACCCCATCTCTCCAAAAAAAAAAAAAAATACAAAAATTAGCCGGATGTGGTGACACACACCTGTAATCCCAGCTACTCAGAAGGCTGAGGCAGGAGAATCACTTGAACCTGGGAGGTGGAGGTTGCAGTGAGCCAAGATTACATTACTGCACTCCAGGCTGGACGACAGAGCAAGACTCCGTCTCAAAAAAAAAAAAAAGGAAAAAGGTTAAAACATGAAATATAGATGAAAGTAATTTAAAAAAATGAGTTGCAGAAGGCAAAAAAAGGAAGAGAAGTAAAAATAAACAACAAAAAAGTTTATAAATAGATATGCAGTCAGGCACTGAAAAAGATATGTAGACTTGAACACATTCTAATAAAATTTATAAATTCCAAAGATAAAGAAGTTTTATATTGTTGTTGTAGCTGGGACCACAGGCACACGCCACCATGCCCAGCTAATATTTTTCCATTTTTGGCAGAGACGGGGTTTCACCATGTTTCCCGGGCTGAACATATGAATTTTGAAGGATACAAACATTCAGATTATGGCATCCACCATCATTTTACTCCCATCTCAACTGATTGCCCTGTGGCCCTCGTGTATAGCTGTTAAAATAAGGCATTCCTGCATGATTTTCCTGCGGTGGATCCCTGTTCCCCTGTTTTCTGGCTCCCTATGGATTCTTTTTTTTGAGACAGTCTTGCTCTGTTGCCCAGGCTGAAGTGCAATGGTGTGATCTCGGCTCACTGCAAACTCTGCCTCCTGGCTTCAAGCGATTCTCCTGCCTCAGCCTCCTGAGTAGCTGGGATTACAGGCACACACCACAGGCCTGGCTAATTTTTGTATTGTTAGTAGAGATGGGATTTCACCATGTTGCCCAGGCTGGTCTCAAACTCCTGACCTCAGATGATTTGCCAGCCTTGGCCTCCCAAAATGTTGGGATTACAGGTGTGAGCCACTGTACCAGCCAGAGATAATCAAATCTTAAGCAGTCCATTCTATATTCTGTAAGTTCAGCTGCTTTAGGAAAATGAATACATGGTGAGATAAGTATATGTCAGTAGTATCAGGTCACTCTTGCTTCTTTTGCTGTAAAATGAATTATTTGGACAGAAGCAATGTTGTGTGGAATACCACATTGGGGATTAAGATATTCAGTAAACCCATAGGTAGTATTGCTGGCAGAAACATAGTAAGTAGTAAAGAGAAATCCATATTCAGAATAAATGCTTACCTTTGCCTCCACCATAATGGGAAATGTTGTTAGCCCCTGAGTGTGCCGCGTTTCAAGGTCTCAGTGCTGATTTCTGTGTCACTGAGCATTGATGCGTGGGTTGTTCTCACGATATTCTTTCTTTGTTATACAATAGTAGAGTTTTTTAGCTGCCCACTTGGTTGCCCAAAATAAAAACTACATTTCCCAGCCTCACTTGCAGTTTGACCTCACAAATTAAATTCTAGGAAATAGGATGTGTAATCTCCAGTTCATGCCCTTAAGGGGAAGTAGTGGACTCCCGTCCTATTTTCTTGATTTTAGCCAGCTAAACTGTGGACTTGATTGTGGGAGCTACAGTAGCTGCCATCAACCACAAAACGAAAATTGCATTTTGAAAATGACAGAAAAGCAAGCCGGAAAGAATCAGGATCCCCAAAACTCTAAAGCCTGGATTATCTACTGGGATTTTAATTTAGTTTTAATTTTTAGAATAATTTCAACTTTTGTTTTAGATTTAGGGGATACATGTGCAGGTTTGTTACATGGGTTGATTGTCTGTTGGTGAGGTTTGGGGTATGAATGATCCCATTATCCAGGTAATGAACATATTTCCATAGGTAGTTTTTCAGCCCCTGCCTCACCTCTAGCAGTCCCCATTGTCATTCTTCCCATTCTTATGTCCACATATAGCCAATGTTTAGCTCCCACTTGTAAATACATGCAGTATTTGGTTTTCTGTTCCTGTATTAATTCACTTAGAATAATGGCCTCCAGCTGCATCCATGATTTGGTTCTTCTTTATGGCTGCATGGTATTCCATGGTATGTATGTACCACATTTTATTTATCCAGTCCACTGTTGATGGGCACCTAGGTTGATTCCATGTCTTTGCTACTGTGACTAGTGCTGCAATGAATATGTGAGTGCATGTGTCTTTTTTGGTAGAATGATTTTCCTTTGAGTATACACCCAGTAACAGGATTGTTGGGTCAAATGGTAGTTCTAAGTTCTTTCAGAAATCTCCAAATGCTTTCCATAGTGGCTGAACTAATTTACATTCCCACCAACAGTGTATGAGCCTTCCCTTTTCTCCGCAGCCTCACTAGCATCTGTTATTTTTTGACTTTTTCATAATAGTCATTCTGACTGGTGTGAGATGGTATCTCATTGTGGTTTTGACATGCATTTCTCTGATGATTAGTGATGTTCAGCATTTTTTCATAGGTTTGTTTGGTGCTTGTATGTCTTCTTTTGAGAAGTATCTATTCATGTCTTTTGTCCACTTTTTAATTGGGTTATTTATTTTTTGCTTATTGATTTAAGTTCCTTATCCTACTGGCATTTTTATATGAGAGAGAATCACACTTCATTCCTATTACTTTTGCTTTGTTTAAGCCATTGTATTTTCAGAATAATTTGTAACCTATTTTGTACAAGTACCTTGCAGTAGGAATCATGAAATCAACTTTGATAAGGGGAAGTCCATTTTGCTGAGCTCATAAATAATCTCCATTATTACCATCATAGCTTATTTGTACTTGTGCCCATTAAACATTAGAAGGCTGGAGAAAAAAGTTGACTGACATTCATTATGCAAATCCACTTGTTCACCTAATTATTTCTCTATAGGGTAGGGTAGAGAGTTGGGAGCTCATTCAAATGGGACATAAAGACGTCACATTCTGAATCTAGTCTGAGAAGCTCATATATATAGTTTACCCAAATCTCCTTGTTACTAATTCTTCCAATGAGCATTATTGCCAAGTCCCTGACCATTGGATAGCACCCATAAATCATTAGTGCTGTTCTGTTGTTGTTGTTGTTGTTTTTTGGAGGAATTTTTTGTTTGTTTGTTTTGAGACAGAGTTTCGCTCTTGTTGCCCAAACTGGAGTGCAATGGAATGATCTCGGCTCACTGCAACCTCCGCCTCCTAGGCTCAAGTGATTCTCCTGCCTCAGCCTCCCTAGTAGCTAAGATTACAGGCATGTGTCACCATGTCCGACTAATTTTGTATTTTTGGTAGAGACGGGGTTTCACTATGTTGGTCAGACCGGTCTCGAACTCCTGACCTCAGGTGATCCACCCACCTTGGCCTCCCAAAGTGCTGGGATTACAGGTGTGGGCCACCACTCCCAGCCTATTTGTTTTGTGACACAGATTCTTGCTCTGTCACCTAGGCCAGAGTGCAGTGGCATGATCTCAGCTCCCTGCAACCTCCACTCCCCAGGCTCAAGTGATCCTCCTACTTTAGCCTCCCGAGTAGCTGGGACTACGGGTGTGCGCCAACATGCCTAGCTAATTTTTGTATTATTTGTAGAGAAGCAGTTTCACCATGTTGCCCAGACTGGTATTAAATTCCTGGGCTCAAGCTATCCACCTGCCTCAGCCTCCCAGAGTGATGGGATTACAGGCATGAGCTACCGTGCCTACCTCATAAATCATTGTTTATTTTTGCCTTTGGTCTTCCATCATTCCAGGCAAAGCAGGTAACCACATTGCTGCTTGAAGTTCCTCTTAACAGGAAGGGAACTGTCTTTCAGGGCCACTTCCGGGCAGAGGTCTAATTCCATAGCAGCCTACTTCTTGCCAGCACCAGTATATATTCCAAAATCATCTGTAAATCAGGCTTGAATTTTTCCTCCTAAATTAACCAATGATACTGGATCATGAAGTCATATACATGGATTAAGGGAAGGGAGCCAGCGTACAGCATGAACTGATGCATTGGAAGAGTGAGCCACTGTGCTTTAAGGGCCTACTTCAGACGAAACTCTCGTTTTTGCTTTCACTGGATGATGAAGCACAGGTCATGCCCAACTTTACCCTATAGTGGATTAGAGAAGAAGCACCCTGTTTATGATGAGTAATCAGGCTGATTAATCATTTAGTGTCCTATGGCCATGTGAATAGTCTATCAGGTGAAGATTGAGGAGAGAATGTCTTTGTGATAAAATCCAAAGGGGCTTTGATGTGATTGTCTTATTTAGAGCTGTCCCAGATTTCTACACAGCATTCTAAATACACCATGAATACCTCAATCACCATTGTATCCTCTGGGACTCAAGGACCAGGTACTTTCATTGCAGCCGGGACCAGCTGACAGCTTCTCTTACTCTAAGCCTTATTCAACATGAATGGCATTATCAGTTACTTGGTAAAGAGGCCAGAGCAGTACACCCAATGATGGCACACATTAACTCCAAATGAAAACAATCCCACCAAGTATTGTGTATTTCCAAAAGTAGAGTTGCAAGGTGCATCAAGATATCTTTCCTTTTGGAGGAAATATACTGATGTGACCCAAATAATTAGAATCCCAGAAACTTTACTGAGGTGACAGGACTGTGCTCTTTTATGAGATGTATCTACCACTCTTTGGCACACATGACACCTGCCCACCAAGATAGTGAAAGGGTACTGCTGTCCTCGTTAGTGAAAGTAGGCTATTTCTAGTGTTCTCAGCTTACAGGTAGAGAAAAAGTGCATTTATAAGATCAATAACTATATACAATATGTGATATTTTGATTTGATCCAGTGAAGAGATCATAGCTACAATCGTCAACTCTTCCTGATTAAGCTTGTAATGCCAAGACCTATTTGTCTTTAGCAAAAGCAATGTCAAGTTCAATGTAGATAAGATGGGGATTACTACTTTCATTTATTTCAAGTATTTTAAACTCTTTCAAGCACCAGTTTCTATGATTCTTCCAGGAATGCAGCATTGCGTTTGATTTGCAGTTTTGATTGTGAGGGACCTTCTACTTGACCCTTTCTACCATAATAACACTTACTACTTGAATTAGGGTGTTAATGCTAGAATTCCACCAGCTGCTGAGTATACTATCCCAATTCTACACTCTGGAATCAGGGGAGTAACCATAGGATGGGTTTTTAAGTGTCAAGATCCCTTGAGAGATGGACTTAAGATCAACTCTATTTATGACCTGACCCCTATAAGTTGAATTCCACTAGTAATAATAATGTTCTGGGATCTCAGAGATTCATGGCAGCCCAGAGCTGCCAGTGTCCACTAATCCCTGAAAGTTATGTCTCCTCCCCCAGTGCACAGTTGTCTCAATAAGTAACACACGTTCTTTTTGGGAAAAGATAGGAGCTCTAGATTTGAAACAGTATTATGGTGAGGGGTCATGACTATTGGGGTGTCTTAAATCAGACTCCATATACCAATTCAAGGAACAGACTCAACAAAGAATTGTCCTGCATCCTGCATAATATTCAATGTTCTCCCAGATATGACTCTATGTGAAAAATTTGCATAATGATCTGAACCTAGAACCTAACACCGTTTACTATATAAACAGAAAAGCATTTTTGGGAGGTTTTAATATACACTAAATTTTCTGTAATGCAAGAATTATGTGCATACAGCTATTACTATGTTTTGTTTAAAACTTTATCAAGAGTTGTTTCATCATTTTGGAAAAATCACATCACTGACTGCAATACTGCCTGCAAAATTTTATCTTCAAAACAACACATCTGTATAAGTCTGCATGTGGAGTTGTTGTAGTCATAGTGATTCCACATATATATGCAAACACATGGCTACTTTGCTGTGTCTTCTAGTAGAGTTGTGCCTAAGAATTCACATGTAGAAATACTAATACTTTCCTTTTATTTCTTCTCTATGTTATAGTTAGGATATTAATGTTGATTTAAACAAAGGTATGGGTAGGTCGTATGAATTCATTTGAGAATTTCATTTGAGAATTTGAAATTCTTATGGAATTCGTATGAATTTCATTTGAGAATAATAAAAGTTGTGTTGTAAAAAATTATCACAAAGGGGGCATTAGGTCCATAGGGTTGAGAATCACTGTTTCATATAATACCAAGGAATTTCTCTTATCTCAATTTAACTCAGCTTAGGACACTGTTAAATCCTAGCCAACAATTAGAACTATTCTCAGCTGTTTGAGTTAGCTCACTGATTCCAGAATTTCTCATAGACACATGCCAATTGAGAAATTCAGCCTAGTCTAAAATTATGTGCCTGCCTCCTGATCTAACACCCTTAGAATCCATTGCCACACATATTCACCAGGGTTTGGATGATAAAATTAGCACTTAGAAAAAGCCAGCCCACCTGACAGTTTTTGACTGCTTTTGTCCTCACTTAAGATATATTGCAGCAGACATGATGTCTCCTAAAGCCTTGCCTTCAATGGACGCTTCCTTCAAAGTAATCACAGGTGATAATTTAAGTGTTTTGTCACTAGGTGCTTGGACTACCAATGTCTCATCCTTTTTTCATTATTGTTTTCTGATACTATTTCATAGAGAATATGTCTTCTGGCATTTTATGGAGAAGGCAAAAAAAAAAGAAATTTTCTTCTGAATAATGCTCTAGATGATTTTCAGAAGTATGTTTCATCTCACTCTCTTCTTTTGGATTGTCAGTCCACAAACGTTTAGCTAATGTCCAGAATCTACTATGTGCTGGACATTAGCTCGGTGTGGGAGGCAATAAGCCTGGCAATGTCCCTGCTCACATGGCATTTTAAAAATACTGTTCCTGACCGGTCATGGTGGCTCACACCTGTAATCCCAGCACTTCGGAAGGCCGAGGCAGGCAGATCACAAGGTCAAGAGATTGAGACCATCCTGGCCAAAATGGTGAAATCCTGTCTCTACTAAAAATACAAAAATTAGCTGGGCGTAGTGGCATGCACCTATAGTCCCAGCAACTTGAGAGGTTGAGGCAGGAGGATCTCTTGAACCTGAGAGGCAGAGGTTGCAGTGAGCCAAGATCACACCACTGCACACCAGCCTGGTGACAGAGCAAGACTCCATCTCAAAAAAAAAAAAAAAAAATACTGTTCCTTTCTTCTTGTTCTGCAGAATTGTTTCCATGGTCCACACTTAATTTTTATCTCTTTCCTCATTTCTCTCTGAGATGAAACCTTTCCAGACTTTATGTCTGTCTTATAAGTGACATTTGAGTAGATCTGATATCTAATTCTGGGTTATGCCTAAATGCCTGCTAATGTAATTCAAAGAGAATGTATCTACGATGTAAAGAACATTGTGCCGAGGGCTGGGCATGGTAGCTCATCGTGGCTCACGGAAGGGGATGAGGTGGAACATCTAATCCCAGCACTTTGGGAGGCTGATGCAGGAGGATGGCTTGAGCCCAGGAGATCAAGACCAGCTTGGGCAACATAGTGAGACCTGTCTCTACACAAAATTTTTAAAATGAACTAAGTGTGGTGATGCACCCTGCGGTCCTAGCTACTTGGGGGGCTCAGGTGGGGAAAGATTGCTTCAGTCCAGGAAGTCAAGGCTGCAGTGAGCCAGACAGTGTCTCAAGAAAAACAAAAACAAAAACAAAACAAACAAACAAACAAACAAACAAAAAAACCACTGTGCTAAGAGGTGTGGCAGATAATAATATATAATAATAGCTAACACTGAATGCTAAATAAGTGCCAATCACTTTTAAGTACTTTGCATGTACAACTTGGTTAGTCCTCACTCTATGAGGTGTGGGTGTTATTACCTGTATTCCCATTTTACAAATGAAAGAATGGAAGCATTAATAGTGACTAAGAAGCTTGCTCAAGGTCACACACCGGCAATTAAATACAGGTAGTCTGGATCCAAGACCAACTCTCTTAACTACTTCCTTGTGATAAATAAGATATTAAGTTGAAAAACATGCCTTGCCTCAAACAGCTTGCCATCAAGGGAATGCTGAGGAAATTACTAAAACTTATCAGTTGTGAAAAGAGTCAACCAAGAGTCTTGAAGTTTTTTAGAACAGCTAGCTCAGATAACAATTCTGTTTATTTTTTTCTTTTTCTCTTTCACTTTTTTTTTTCTCTAGTGATTCACTTGACAATTCATGGAATCGTGCTTCTGTATTTTCACCTTTTGGTCTTACTGCTTCTCTTTTCTACTAAAATGGAGAATTTCTTAAAGATAGAACTATATATTATTTCTCTTTTTATCTTTAGCCCCTAGCATATAATAGACGACCACACAATATAAAGACTCAATAAATTATTATATTCAAAGAAATGACAGTAATTATTCATAATTAGTATCTATGAATACATTGCACCTAGGGGCACTATAGTATTTTAGAGCTTTTGATTGAGTAAGTCCCAGTACTATTCTGGTAAGAGAGTTAGACATTATTATCCATGTTTCACAATCAACAGCTTAATTGTCAAAAGGTAAAGTGGCTTACTACAAGTTAGTCAGCAGAGGAAAAAAGAGAATCTAGGAGTTTTTTTTTTTCTTATTACAAAAAAAAGAAAGAAAAAAGATTTCCTCAAAGTTAAATTAATGCACATAAGAATATCAAAAAATATAGCAAAGATACTTTGTCAAAACCAAGCAACACTTAAACACAAAACATTAATTTATGTTAACTTTATGTAAGTTATTTTGAAAGTCAACTCTAAAGATTATGTTCAGAAACTTCTATTTATACTATTTTTGTTGTCTACACATTATTTTAATAATAAGGGCTATATCCTCCCATGAGATCTACAGGGCGGATATTAGATAAGCCACAGATGAGTTAACTTGTTTTGGCTTGAATGAGGAAATGTGGCAGCTCCAGATGCTTCCATGCTCCAAGCACATCGGATCCAGTAGGCAAGAGAAACTGGGCTAAGACTCAAAGAAGGGAGGTGTTTTCAGCCAATAACAAAGTCTACTCTTCCAGTGTTTCTGTAGGCAACGATTTTTTTTTTTTAAGAAAAATATTATTACAACATAGTTATAGATTTGTTCTTGGTAAACGAACTTCAACAAAGGATGATCCAAAAGGCTTGAATTTCTAGCTGCAGAAAGAGTTATTTTTACTCTTTGGTCTGTTCCAGTGACTTTTTTCGCTACCTTTGTTAATGGCTTCACCATCCATTGAACTGACCAAGCTAGAAACCTCAAATTCATTCTCCACAGCTCCTTCTCCCTCACCCTCATATACCACTGGTTTTAGTTTTACTCATATGCCCATTCTGTCATCTAAGTAGATATATTTATTATATCTACTTATATATCTACTATATCTACATGTATAACACATCTGTTATAACCTCCATGGCCTCTTCTAAACGTTGGGCCTCTCCACCTCTCTGGACTATATGACCATCTCCTAGATGGTTTTACTGTCCCTGATAAAGTTATTTATTTGCCTAAAAACCACCAATGGCTCACCCTCATCTACAGATCAGAATACAACCTCCTTAGCATATCTGTGCTCTCCTCAATCTGTATAATCACCTATTTTCTTCTACTTCCCTGAAAACCTCTTCTCTGTCAGTTTCTTCTCACCATTCCCCAGACATCTCCAGCATATCCAGCTTTTACATGTTTCAGTGTTTTTGTATGTGATGTTCCTTTAACTTGCAGTCCTTACTCTGCCTTCATTACATGACCAATCCTAAGGCTTCCTTTACTTCCAGCACAAATATGGCCTCTCTCTGAAAGATGTCTTCACTCCTCAAATAATTAACCACTCCCGTTTCATATTTGTGGCAGAGATTCCTGCTCCTCATTGAATAGAGTCTTTTGATGCTGCACATTTCCCAGCTCCTTTTCAGTGAGGTAAGGCCATGTGACTTCTGGTCAAAGGGCTGTGAGTGGAAGTGAGATGCGCCACTTCTGGTCCAAAACACCTAAGAGTTTGTGCATGACCCTCCAACTCTCTCTTCTCTTGGCAAGTGTAAAGGTCTTGTGATGGGATGGTAAAACCACAAGATGGAAATGACCTAAACAGACCACATGTAGGGAGCTGCTCTGAGAAGTCCTCTGATCCTGCATTAGACTTCATGTAAGCAAGAAATAAACTTTTGTTGGTTAAGTCACTGAGCTTTGGGGTTTATTCACTACCACAGTGTAAACTCCCCTAACCAGCCTAACTCAACATCCTACATATCTCTATTTAGCCTTTTGTCTTACAAAACTATAATAATGGATATTATTCTGTATTGTTAACCCCAAGGTCAGGCACTACACCTTATTTAGCATCTAACACGGTGTTATAAAGAATACTGAACTTGAAAACTTGACTCTGCATCTTCAAACTTAATTTCCAAACCTGTCCTCCTTCCAGTGCTTCTAATCTCAGTAAATGGCATCATCACTAACCCAGTCACTCAATCCAGAATATAGAAGTATATTTCTTATGTCTTTTCAAGCTTCTAAAGTCAGAAAAGACTTTGGAGGTTCTTATTCTACCTCCCAAGTATATCTTAAGTTTGCCATGTTTCTCCATTCTTTCATTCACCACTTTCTACCTCTTACTGGAGTGGTAGCCACCAGCTTTCTTTATATTTATATGTATATATATACACACGCACACATACATATAGAGACAATATATATACGCACACACACACGCACATGTATAAGCTTTCTTTGTATATACACTTATGTAACATTATTAGGTAAATATATATGTGTATTAACTTCAATAGCTTTTGGGGTATAAGTGGTTTTTGGTGACACAGATGAATTGTATAGGGGTGAAGTCTGAGATTTTAGTGCACCTGTCACCCAAGTAGTGTACATTAAACACAATATGTAGTTTTTTTTTTTTTTTTTTTTTTTTAGAGACGGAGTTTCGCTCTTGTTGCCCAGGCTGGAGTGCAATGGCGTGATCTCGGCTCACCGCAACATCCACCTCCCAGGTTCAAGCAATTCTCCTACCTCAGCCTCCCGAGTAGCTGGGATTACAGGCATGCACCACCACGCCTGGCTAATTTTGCATTTTTAGTAGAGACGGGGTTTCTCCATGTTGAGGCTGGTCTCAAACTCCTGACCTCAGGTGATCTGCCCACCTCGGCCTCCCAAAGTGCTAGGATTACAGGTGTGAGCCACCGCGCCTGGCCTGTAGTTTTTTTTTTTTAATCTTTCTTTCCACTCCCACTCACTCCCCTTCTGAGTCTTCAAAGTCCATTATACCACTCAGTATGCCTTTGGGTACCCATAGCTTAGCTCCTATTTATAAGTGAGAACATGCAGTATTTGGTTTTCCACTCCTGAGTTACTTTACTTAGAATAATGGCCTCCAGCTCCACCCAATTCATTGCAAAAGACGTAATTGTGTTCCTTTTTATGGCTGAGTAGTATTCCATAGTGTATATATACCACATTTTCTTTATCCACTCATTGGTTGATGGGCACTTAGGTTGGTTCCATATCTTTGCAATTGTGAATTGTGCTGCGATAAACATATGTGTGCAGGTGTCTTTTCGATGTGACTTCTTTTCCTTTGGGTAGATACCCAGGATTGGAATTGCTGGATTGAATGGTAGATCTACTTTCAGTTCTTTAAGAAATCTCCATACTGTTTTCCATGGAGGTTGTACTAATTTACATTCCCACTAGCAGTGTATAAGCATTCCCTTTTCATCACACCCATGTCAACATTTATTGTTTTTTAACTTTTTTTTTTTCTGCTGGGTGTGGTGGCTCACGCCTGTAATCCTAGTGCTTTGGGAGGCCGAGGAGGGCAGATCTCGAGGTCAGGAGATTGAGACCATCCTGGCTAACATGGTGAAACCCAATCTCTACTAAAAATACAAAAAATTAGCTGGGCGTGGTGGCGGGCACCTGTAGTCCCAGCTACTTGGGAGGCTGAGGCAGGAGAATGGTGTGAACCCGGGAGGTGGAGCTTGCAGTGAGCCAAGATTGCACCACTGCACTCCAGCCTGGGCAACAGAGCAAGACTCCGTCTCAAAAAAAAAAAAAAAGAAAAAGAAAACTTTTTTTTTTTTTTTTGGCTGAGATGGAATGTCACTCTGTAGCCCAGACTGGAGTGCAATGGTGAGATCTCAGTGCACGGCAACCTCCGTCTTCTGGGTTCAAGCGATTCTCCTGCCTCAGCCTCCCAAGTAACTGAGATTACAGGTGTGCACCACCAGCTAATTTTTGTATTTTTAGTAGAGACGGGGTTTCACCATTTTGGCCAGGCTGGTCTCGAACTCCTGACCTCAGGTGATCCGCCTGCCTTGGCCTCTCAAAGTCCTGGGATTACAGGCATGAGCCACTGTGCCTGGCCAGTTTTTTAACTTTTTAATAATGATCATTCTGGCTGGGGTAAGGTGGTATCTCATCGTGGTTTTAATTTGCATTTCTGTGATTAGCTATGTTAATCACTTTTTCGTATGTTTGTTGGCCATTTATACATCTTCTTTTGAGAAGTGTCTATGCATGTCATTTGCCCAATTTTTGATGGGATTATTTGTTTTTTTCTTGCAGATTTGTTTGAGTTCCTTGTAGATTCTGGATATTAGTCCTTTGTTGGATGCACAGTTTGCAAATATTTTCTCTCATTCTGTGAGTTGTCTGTTTAATCTGATGATTGTTTCTTTTTCTGACCAGCTGTCTAAATAGCTCTCTTCTATTACTTCTTTGTGATTCATTTTTTTTTTTGCAATAAGACAAATGTTTTTTAAAATTTACAAATATTATATTATTTCCATGCTTAAATAATTCCCAGTTGTTTAGTATTTAGTATTCCTTTCAATAATTTCCAGTAGTGGCTGTATTTCTTACATCATATACCATCTTACTTTATTTTAATTGTTTATTTAAATTTTTGTCCTTCTCATTAAATTTCAAGTGTGTTCAGGGCATAGCATAGCCCTGTCTTGCCTATTCACTGCTATATTTCCAGCTTCTGACACAAAACAGGCAGTAAATAAGTATTTGTTGAATGAATGAATGAATGAATGAATGAATACCGGGAAAATAGTATATAGTCAATAGGAGTTTATTGAATAGATAAGCAACCACATGTCTTCAAGCAGGTATGAATTTTTCCATACATTCTGAAATATTTTATCAGCATATATTTTTACTTGGAACACTCTTTCTTTTATGCTAGCCCACAGTCCTTGCAACCTTTAAAATTCTAATTCATGGCTGACTTATTCACTCATTCATTGGGGGTGGAAGCCCTTTGCATATTAATTCATACCCACTTTATACATTTGAGTTATATAATATGAATTAAGCTTTTGTTATTTTGTAAATGTGCTTGAATAATTTTTACACTTACATACTCTATCTTCTAGACTAAATTATAGATTCCCCTACAATTGAAACCATGATCCCTATTTGTTTTGAAACTCTTCCCTCTCCTCTTACCTGTAACCTCCAGGTACTTAGCATGGTGTTCGGCATTTAGAGATCAATTTATTGAAGGATTGGCAAGGGTTAGTTTGTAAGAGTGAAAGCTGGATGGGAGAAATGCTCAGCAGACAGATACTGGAATGGATCCTGGCTTTGCCTCGAGGGAGAAATGAACTTCGGGGAGGCTTCTAAGGCATGAGTCAGAGGTACAAGGTGTTTGGTGCTCATTGTCTTAATTTTGCTGGGCTCTATCCCAAGATTCATTTTTTTTAACAACTCAGTCAATCATACTTTCATGTATGTATGTATGTATATATGTATGTATTTATTTATTTAAGACAGGGTCTCGCTCTGTCACCCAGGCTGAAGTGCAGTGACAGGATCTCGGCTCACTGCAACCTCCACCTCCCAGGCTCAGGCAATTTTCCTGCTTTAGTCTCCGGAGTAGCTGGGACTACAGGCATGTGCCACCACACCCGGCTAATTTTTGTATTTTTAGTATAGACAGGGTTTCGCCATGTTGGCCAGCCTGGCCTCAAACTCCTGACCTCAGGTGATCTGCCTGCCTCAGTCTCCCAAAGTAACAACTCAGTCAGTCATACTTAACAGGCCTTTGATATATGTAAGACACACTAAAAACAAAAATGGAGAAGAAAAATGTTTCTCTAATGTTCTTTTAAATTGTATTGAAAACCTACAATATCCGAGGTAAATTGCATTTACTTATTAGAAATAAGTTAATGTTAAGATTTAATTTATCTGGCTGGGCGCATGGCTCATGCTTGTAATTCCAGCACTTTGGGAGGCCAAGGTGGGCAGATCACCTGAGATCAGGAGTTCAAGACCAGCCTGGCCAACATGGTGAAACCGGTCTCTACTAAAAACACAAAAATTAGGTGGGTGTGGTGGCATGCATCTGTAATCCCAGCTACTTGGGAGGCGAGGCAGGAGAATCGCTTGAATCCAGGAGGCAGACGTTGCAGTTAGCCAACATCGTGCCACTGCACTCTAGCCTGGGCGACAGAGGGAGACTTCGTCTTAAAAAAAAAAAAAAATTGGTCTTTAACTTCAGGTAATCTGGAATATAAGAAACATACCATCTGAATGAAGTCAGGCATACCTGCAGATGTACTCTTTGTATGTCACTGGTCATGGCCCTGTTCTGCTGTGCTAAGAGAGACTCCTTGCTTGGCAGTTCTGCTGTGGCAGTGGGAAACACACTCCATTTTCTGTAGCCTCAGTGCTGCATGTAACTATATAACTAAGGATGGTGCCTAAGACCAATCAAGGGGACAGCCTGATAACAATGATTCTTTCATGTGCTCAAGAGACATTGAAATGATGTCTTTTTTTTGTGTGTGTGTGAGACGGAGTATCGCTTTGTGAGGCTGGAGTGCTGTGGCATGATCTCAGCTCACTGCAACCTCTGACTCCCTGGTTCAAGCGATTCTCCTGCCTCAGCCTCCTGAGTAGCTGGCATTATAGGCATGCACCACCACGCCCAGCTAATTTTTTGTATTTTTAGTAGAGACGGAGTTTCACCTTGTTGGCCAGGATGGTCTTGATCTCCTGACCTTGTGATCTGCCTGCCTCAGCCTCCCAAAGTGCTGGGATTACAGGCATGAGCCACCTTGCCCGGCCTTTTTTTTTTTTTAAATTGAGATGGGAGTCTTGCTGTGTCACCCAGTCTGGACAATGGCATGATCTCGGCTCACTGCAACCTCACCCTCTCGGGTTCAAGCAATTCTCTTACCTCAGCCTCCTGAGTAGCTGGGACTAAAGGCATGCACCACCAAGCCAGCTAATTTTTGTATTTTTAGTACAGATGGAATTTCACCATGTTGGCCAGGCTGGTCTTGATCTCCTGACCTCAGGTGATCCGCCTGCCATGGCCTCCCAAAGTGCTGGGATTACAGGCATGAGCCACCATACCCAGCATGATGTCTTTATAATGAGTGTCTTAAGAAGGAAGTTCCAGCATAAGAAATATTCCAGTATTTCAGAATAATGGTAAAGCTATCCTGTTGCTTAAAATCATCCTATACACAAAATAAGGGAAAAGTACTATTCTTAGTTTGTGCACCTAACCTCCATGAAAATGTTCAAATGTCATACATATTGGGCAAAGAAAATCCATTCTTATAATTACTAAAATTAAACATCAAATACATAAAATTATAGCATTTCAGAGCTGAAATATACCTTAGAGCTACAGGCACACAGGATTTTGGCATTTTGTTGTTGTGATTAATTACTTGAACTTTACTGAGTTACTAAGGAGCTACTTTTAATGGTATATTTTAGAGGGCAGTGATTACTGGATTCTGACACACTTTGGCATTTTAGGATATAACTTACTTTTAGTTTCCACACTGATTTAGAAAAAAAGCAGGCTCATCTTTTGTACACACAAAGGGTCACAATCTCTGAGATGTAGCTGGTTCATTTTGTGTCTACTGAAATCTGGAAGGTAGTTTTTAACAATTGTATTAGTCAGTTTGGGCTGCCACAATAAGTACCATAGACTGGGTGGCTTAAACACAGAAACATATTTTCTCACAGTTCTGGAGGGTGGAAGTCTAAGATAAGGGTGCCAGCCAATTGGGTTCCTGGTGAGGGCTCTCTTCCTGGTTTGTAGATAGCCTCCTTTTTACTGTGTCCTCACACGGTGGAGACAGCCAGCTCTCTGGTGCCTCATTTTATAAGGGCACTAATCTTATGAAAATAGGGCCCTTCCCTCATGGCCCCATCTATCAGGGAATCTGCCCCGATATTCACGTGGGTTCTTTTGTATTTTCCTTAAGCGTCAGCCAACTTGAGAAATAAAGTGACAGAGTACAAAAGAGAGAAATTTTAAAGCTGGGTGTCCGGGGGAGACATCACATGTCGGTAGGTTCCGTGATGCCCCACAAGCCGCAAAAACCAGCAAGTTTTTATTAGGAATTTTCAAAGGGGAGGGAGTGTGGGAATAGGTGTGGGCCACAGACATCAAGTACTTTTCAAGGTAATAGAATATCACAAGGCAAATGGAGGCAGGGCGAGATCACAGGACCACAGGATGGAGGCAAAATTAAAATTGCTAATGAAGTTTCGGGCACCATTTTCATTGATAACATCTTATCAGGAGACAGGGTTTTGAGATCAACCAGTCTGACCAAAATTTATTAGGCGGGAATTTCCTCTTCCTAATAAGCCTGGGAGCACTATGGGAGACTGGGGTCTATTTCACCCCTGCAGTCTCAACCGTAAGAGATGGGCACGCCCAGGGGGGCCAGTTCAGAGACCCACCCCCAGGCACATATTCTCTTTCCCAGGGATGTTCCTTGCTGACAAAAAGAATTCAGTGATATTTCTCCCATTTGCTTTTGAAAGAAGAGAAATACGGCTCTGTTGCGCCCGGCTCACCGGCGGTCAGAGTTTAAGGTTATCTCTTATTCCCTGAACAATTGCTGTTATCCTGTTCTTTTTTCAAGGTGCCCAGATTTCATATTGCTCAAACACACATGCTGTACAATTTGTGCAGTTAACACAATTATCACATGGTCCTGAGGCGACATACATCCTCCTCAGCTGACAGGATTAAGAGATTAAAGTAACGACAGGCATATGAAATCATTGACTGGGGAAGTGATAAGTGTCCATGAAATCTTTACAATTTATGTTTAGAGATTGCAGTAAAGACAGGCATAAGAAATTATAAAAGTATTAATTTGGGGAACTAATAAATGTCCATGAAATCTTCACAATCCACGTTCTTCTGCCATGGCTTCAGCCGGTCCCTCTGTTTGGGGTCCCTGACTTCCTGCAACACCCATCTAACCCTAATTGTCACCCAAAATCTCCCTCTCACAAATACCATCACATTAGGAGTTGGGGCTTTGATGTATGTATTTTGGAGGGGACAGAAACATTCAGTCCATATCAATAATTTGAAGTTCTTTTTTTTTTTTTCTTGAAGCACTTCTGGCTGTTGGTTATTGCCATGGTGCCAATTTCCAGGGAGTTACTTTTATCTATTTATTTATTTTTTGAGACAGAATCTCACTCTGTCACCCAGGTTGGAGTGCAGTGGCACAATCTCGGCTCACTGCAACCTCTGCCTCCCCGGTTCAAGCGGTTCTCCTACCTCAGCCTCCTGAGTGAGTAGCTGCGATTACAGGCATGCACCACCATGCCCAGCTAATATTTGTATTTTTAGTAGAGAAGGGGTTTCACCATGTTGACCAGGCTGATCTCCAACTCCTGGCCTCAAGTGATCTGCCTGCCTCGACCTCCCAAACTGCTGGGATTACAGGCATTAGTTACTGGTCACGGAGTTACTTTTAAAAATATTCTGCTGATTTTCATGTCCCCAAATTTAGCAATTTGCTTTGATCTTGCTGAATGTCCATGAGCTGTTTATTTTATGAAACACTAAGAAGAATTATTTGAGGGTGATCATTTTATTTTTCTGCTTAAAGTTTCAAAACCTATGAAATATTTTTTGTTTACTTGCCTTATGTAGTGATTATACTGAATTCCTGCTTTATAGGCTGGATTATTTTCTTCGCTAAAGTTGCAATGATGTCACAGAATTCTTTTCTATTCAGATTGTCCTTTCCACAACTCATTCCAGAATAAGTGATCAATGCTTCCATTAGCACAAATGTTCAGATGCTATTAAAAATAAGACAAGGGTGCTTTATGCCTGAAAAATTCTGTGGATGCTCGTATAAACTGGACATCCAAAAAGTCATCCAGCTCTTTGAATGAAAATGTCATTCTTGTATTCAGTGAGTTCTCTGATGTCAAATTACTTCCTGGAATGACCTTTCCATAAATTCAGTTTGAATCAGTAGTAATCCTTGCTTTGGAAAAGCATATCCTGTTGGATAACAAATGGATATAGTGAACATACACCAAAGACAAGAGGTGAAAGGTTAGTAGGAAATTATCATTACCGCGGTAAAAAAAATGATTGGATAAAGGATTTAAAGTCTTATACCTGGCACATTAACATTTTACAAATTTTTTAAAAATTAAAAAAGAAATTTTTTGAGACGGGGTCTCACTCTGTTGCCCAGGCTGGAGTGCAGTGGCACAACCTTGGCTCACTGCAACCTTTGCTTCCCAGGCTCAAGTAATCCTCCCACCTTAGCCTTCCGAGTAGCTGAGACTACAGGCATGTGCCACTATGCCCAGCTATTTTTTTTTTTTTTTTTTTGTATTTTTAGTAGAGACTGGGTCTTGCCATGTCGCCCAGGCTGGTCTCAAACTCCTGGACTCATGTGATCCACCCAATTCAGCCTCCCAAAGTGCTAGGATTACAGGTGTGAGCCACTTTCCATTACAATTGAAGGACTGTATAATTTCCTGAACAGTTTTTAAAATGTGATGTATGGGGAGAGGATTCTTCGGCTTTGCTGCCAGTAAGCTTACTTGAGTATGGCCATCCTGTCTCTGGACTTAGATAAAAATGGACCCTTTTTCCCTTCCTGTGGAACTAACATTGAATAAGCCTTGTCTCTACAGCATATTTATGAAGTCCTTGAGTGGTTTAACATTAAGTTTTAACTTTAATAATTCAGATTGCAGCCATGGAAGAAACAATCTGTGTGCATAAATTAATGGAAATTGAATTTTTATTTCCCTGAGCTGATCTTATCTACAACAGTGATTCATTTTTGCCACAGAATACAAACTGAGAATACATGTATTTTTGTTTAATGATATTTATCAACATTATTGTTTGTAGGTTATTTCTATTATGCCTATAAATTATGTTTTTACATTTTAAAAATTCAAAAACACTTTATGAAGATATTATTTATTAGCAAAACATCCATTCAAAGATTAATGTTTTGTTATTTCAGACATAAATATCAAACCTAGATGAATGTTAATTTGTGACTGATAGTATGACAACATACACATGAACCGATGTTTGACACTTGCTGCGTCTTTGATAAGTCAATATAATTTGAGAGGCAGTATTATGTAATGGTGAAGACAGAGACTGCAGCCAGACTGCCTGTGTCTGAATCTCAGCTCCGCCACTTATAAGCAGTATAATCCTAAGTTATTAAATCTTCCTATGCCTCTGTTTTCTCACCTATAAAATGGGATGATACTAAAACAATATATCTCATAGGATTATTGCAATGATTAAATAAGTTAACATACACTGAGCACTTAAAATGTCATTGCTACAAACTCCAAATAAGTATTTGTTATTGTTGTACATAAGGGGTAAGAACATTGACTCTAATGTCAGACATCCCCAGTTTGAATCCAGCCTTCACCAGCAGCTGAATGACCTTGGAGAAGCTACTTAAAATCACAGCACTTTAGTTTCTTCATCTGAAAATGGGGATAATAACAAATACGAGCACTAACTAAAATAATAGAGGCAAAAGTCATAGAAGAGTGCCCAACATATAGTAAGTGGTGAGTGAATATTAGCTATGGGTATTATTTTCACATTAGAAAGACTAAATTATATATATGTCTCCTAAATATCAAACGCAGTGTGAAATGATAAGTATGCTATCAAATGAAAAACATTATTTCCTGTTTCACTAGCTTGGAGAATAACTTAAGGTCACATATTTTTAGTAGTAATATGACTCCAAGTATCTATCCTGCTTATTATAAGAATGTCTTTCCTTTTTTAGGTCCCCATATCATGGTAAGTCCAGGAACCAGGGGTTGTTACTCAGTTTCAAGGCATTGATTCTGATTATTCTTTTTTGCCACTGAAAGACCATTGCTACTTCTATAGTAGCTCCTCAGAGTAGTGAGTCAGACAGCCCTCCTTTTCCAATTTGTTCAAACCACTGAGTCTTTCTTCTCATCTCTCTAAAGCACAGCTAGGACAGACTCCATGATCCATGCAAGGAAGAAAATCAAGGTCCCAGTTATTTACTTTTAAATAACAATATATAATAATAACAAACAGTATACTAAGAAAGATAACTAGAAAATCTAATGTTTTGGAAATTAAGCAACACATATAAGTAACCTATGGGCTAAAATAGAAATTGCAACCAAAATTAGAAAATATTTTGAACTGAAATAATAATAATAATAATAAGCCACATCAAAAGTCATGAGATGTGGCCAGGTGCGGTGGCTCATGCCTGTAATCCCAGCACCTTGGAAGGCTGAGGTGGGCAGATCACTTTGAGGCCAGGAGTTTGAGACCAGCCTGGCCAACACAGTGAGCCCTTGTCTCTACTAAAAATACAAAAAATTAGCCAGGTATGGTGGCACGCACCTATAATCCCAGTTACTTGGGAGGCTGAGGCATGAGAATTGCTTGAACCTGGGAGGTGGAGGTTGCAGTGAGCTGAGATCGTGCCACTGCACTCCACCCTGGAGGACAGAGGGAGACTCTGTGTCAAAAAAAAAAAAAAAAAAAAGGTAATAAGATGCAGCTAAAGTGGTGTTTAGAGAGAAATCTATATCCTTTAGCATGTGTTAGGAAAAAATGGCTGAAATTCATTATCTAGGATTTCACCTCAATAGGTTAGAATATGACATCCATTGTTTAGCTCCCACTTATAAGTGAGTATGTGTGGTATTTGATTTTCTGTTTCTGCATTAATTCACTAGGATAATAGCCTCTAGCTGCATCCATGCTGCTGCAGAGGACATAATTTTGTTCTTTTTTTATGGTTGTGTAGTACTCCATAGTGTACACACACCATATTTTCTTTATCCAATCCATCGTTAATGGACACTTAGGTTGATTTCATGCCTTTACTATCATGATTAATACTGTGATAAACATACTAGTGCAGATGTCTTTTTGATAAAACTTTATTTTCCTTTGG
The DNA here is from genome assembly GCF_028878055.3 of Symphalangus syndactylus. Taxonomy (NCBI): domain Eukaryota; kingdom Metazoa; phylum Chordata; class Mammalia; order Primates; family Hylobatidae; genus Symphalangus; species Symphalangus syndactylus. The sequence continues at coordinate 39,710,343 of NC_072434.2, read as the reverse complement.
GTGGATACCCAGTAGTGGGATTTCTGGGTTGCATGGTAGTTCTATCTTTAATTCTTTGAGAAATCTCCACAATATGTTCTATGGAGATTTAACTAACTTACATTCTCATCAATACTTTTGCTTATGTTTGAATTTTTTCATAATAAAAATTTCAAAAGGAGAAACAAAAGGCAAACCACAAAGAAGACATTTGCAATACATAGCAACAGAAAAGGGGACTATATCCAAAATATATAAAGAATCCCTACAAATCAATAAGAAACAGAGACAACTCAATAGAATAATTAGCAAAAACATAAAGTGGCACAAAACAAGATACCCAAAAGTTAATAAATACATGAAAAGGAGGCCAGTTGAATTAGAAATCAAGGAATTAGAAATTAAACCCACCAATTATATAGTACACATCCAATAATACATATAATTTATCTTTCGCGCAAATATGTATATAAACTGGAGTTAGAGTACCTCAAGTTCTGTGCCAATATCAAAATAACTTTACCCTAGAATCGCTACAATTTAAAACACTCCAAAATACCAAGTATGGTTGAGGATGTGGTGAAACAGCAACTCTTTTTTTTTTTTTTGAGACGGAGTCTCCCTCTTTCGCCCAGGTCAGACTGCAGTGGCGCTATCTGGGCTCACTGCAAGCTCCGCCTCCCGGGTTCACGCCATGCTCCTGCCTCAGCCTCCGGGTAGCTGGGACTACAGGCGCCCACCACAGCACCCGGCTAATTTTTTGTATTTTTAGTAGAGACGGGGTTTCACCATGTTAGCCAAGATGGTCTCGATCTCCTTGCTCCTGATCCACCCGTCTTGGCCTCCCAAAGTGCTGGGATTACAGGTATGAGCCACTGCGCCCGGCTGAAACAGCAACTCTTGTATGCAGCTGATTGGAGCGAATATTGGTACAATTAATTTGGAAAACGGTTTGGTAATGTCTACCAAATTTGAATATATGCCTTCCCCTATGACCCAACAATTCTACTCCTAGGTATATACCCACCAAAAATGTGTGTGTGTAAAAAATGTGTCTGCAAAAGACAAGTAAGAATGTTGATAATAACATAGTAACATTCTTCAGAATAGTTTCAAACTGGAAACTACTGAAATGTCCAACAACAGTAAAATGAATAAATAAATTGTAGTGTATTTATACAATATTATAGCATACAACAAAGAAAAATAAGGAATTTTTGCACATACATCAATTGACATGTCAAAACCAAATACTGACCAAAAGAAGCCATTCCCACACAATGTACAATGGACAGGGCTTTGGGGTTAGGGTAATATTTCATTTCCAGACCTGGGTAGTGATCACAGGTGCATGCGCTTTGTGATTCCCTCATCCAACTTTCAAACTATACCCTTGGATTTTGTGTATTTTTCTATATCTACGCTGAATTTCAATAAAAGATGTCTATTACAACAAAAGAATGGTATGAACTAAGAGAGAGAGTTCTGATAAATGAGAAAGCCATTTTAGTGCATATAATTATGGGGGAAATGTTTTAAAATCTTGCTTTAATTTGGTTGTTAAAATAAACACAATTTGGGTGAGAAGCAAAAGTAATTAACATTTGCTCAAATACAGATATAAACTAGAGATGAATGAATAAACAGATGAATGAATAAAGATGAATAAAGAAAATGTGGTATACACACACAGTCACACACAATGGAATACTATTCAATCATTAAAAAGAATGAAATTCTGTCATTCATAGCAACATGGATGAGCCTGGAGGACATTATGTTAAGTGAAATAAACCAGGAACAGAAAGACAGATACCACAAGTTCTCACTCATATGTGGAAGCTAAAAAAGTTAATCTTGTAGAAGTAGAGAGCAGAATAGTGGTTACTAGAGGCTGGGAAAGGTAGTTGGGGTGGGGGATAGATGCAGATTGGTTAAAATATATAAAATTACAGCTAGTTAGGAGAAATAAATTCTAGTGTTCCATATGGCACTATAGGCTGACTATAGTTAAAAATAATTTATTATATATTTTTAAATAGCTAGAGGAAAGGATATTGAATGTTCTTAACACAAAGAAATGATGACTGGGCACTATGGCTCACACCCGTAATCCCAGCCCTTTGGGAGGCCAAGGCTGGAGGATCGCTTGAGCCCAGAAGTTCAAGACCAGCCTGGGCAACAAGGTGAGACCACATCTTTACTAAAATAAAAAAAAATTAGGCGTGGTGGCCCATGCCTACGGTCCCAGCTACTCGGGAGGCTGAGGTGGGAGGATTGCTTGAGCCCTGGAGTTGGAGGCTGCAGTGAGCCGTGTTTGCGCCACTGCACTCCAGGGTGGGTGACTTGGAAAAAAAAAAAGATAAATGTTTGAGGTGACATATATGCAAATCACCCTCATTTGATAAATATACACTGTATGTATCAAAACATCATTATGTACTCCGTAAATATGTGTGATTATTATTAGAAAAGTAAATATTTTTCCAAAACAAAGGAGTTTGGGCAATTCTGTTAAAAAAAAAAAAGAATTGGGTGCATGGGGCTGGGTGGGAAGGAAGGGTTTTACCTCATACAAGAGGAATCTTGTCTTTACCTGAGTTCTCCATGAAAGATACCTTATCTTGTTTTGCTTGGATTTGTACCAAGGACCTAGGCAGGATCTATAAACCTAACACAAAGCATCATGTGTAGTCATTGTAACTTTGAAGAGGGATATTGTCATTCTCTTCCAGTATCACATTAATTTTTACCTAATTTTAAATTCTTATTTGATAACCTAAAAACCCTGGAAACCTAAGAGAAATGCTCTTCCTTTATCCTCTTTCCTATCATGACGTTGACATAAGAGAAAAGGAAACAGCATTGGTCAGGGAGCCAGAAAGAGCAGGTTCCTGGCCTGACTTTCCTCCTACTTGTCTACAGAGGTTACTTAATCTCTTTGAGCCTTAATTTCTTCAGCTCTGCATAGGTGATAACATTCTTTGCTTCAGTGTAATTTTGAAAAGTGTAACATAGAATGTAAATATAGGCTAACATTGTCAATCATTATTAATAATTATGTTTAGGTTGCATTTCTAAATATAAAAAGATAAAGCATATAGTATAGTGATGCTTAGGCTTGGGAAGAATACAAGGAAATGAGGTCAGAAAGAATAAGGACTGGAAAAATAAACGCGTTGGTAATTATAAAAATATAAAAAATGACAAAGTTGCAATGGAAAGGTCAATGCAAACTTTTAAATTATTTTTCTAATTATATCACACATTCTAAATCCTGCTGTAGTAGACATCTGTTTTTTTTTCTGCCTTGTAACCTGCCCTCTTCTGGCAACAGCAAGCTTTCCTTTCAATTGCTTTTCCCACATTCCATGGTTTTCTGGTGGGCTGCCAAACACCACACACATGGTATTCTATTTACCTAGCTTTGGGGGTATGCCAGGTGACCAAAGCCAAGCCAGTCAGCATCCTTCCTTGAAATTATTTATATAGATTATGAAGGGAGAAATCTCTTTTCTCTGGAGTTTCACATTTTTTTTCTTTAATTGGAGCTCTCTTGTCTGTACAATAAACAATAACATTTCCTCATCCTGCCTTTGTTGCTGCATAGAGACACTGATGATTGGGCACTAAGATCATCTTTTGAGGGACCTGAATAAAATTTTCCCCATCCCTTCACATTTTTCTTCTAAGTACCATGTCTGGTAGATAATGAAGCTCCCCTCCCGCTCCCTCCTCCATCCCTCCTTTTTCTTTCTCTCTCTCTCTCTTTCAGATAATAGAATTCCTCTTTTTTTTTTTTTTTTTTTGAGACAGAGTTTCACTCTGTCGCCCAGGCTGGAGTACAGTGGCGCAACCTCGCTCATTGCAACCTCCGCCTCGTGGGTTCATGCAATTCTCCCGCCTCAGCCTCCCGAGTAGCTGGGATTACAGGCATGCGATAAAACGCCGGGATGATTTTTTTTTTTTTCTTCGAGACAGAGTCTTGCTCTGTCGCCCAGGCTGGAGTGTAGTGGCGTGATGTTGGCTCACTGCAACCTCCGCCTCCCCGGTTCAAGGGATTCTCCTGTCTCAGCTGCCCAAGTAGCTGGGATTACAGGCACGCGCCACCACACCTAGCTAATTTTTGTATTTTTAAAGTAGAGTTGGGGTTTCACCACGTTGGCTAGGCTGGTCTGGAACTCTTAATTTCAAGTAATCCACCCCCCTCGGCCTTCCGAAGTGCTGGGATTACAGGCGTGAGCCAACGACCCCAGCCTGCCCGGCTAATTTTTGTAATTTTAGTGGAGTCAGGGTTTCCCCATATTGGCTAGGCTGGTCTCGAACTCCTGGCCTCAAGCAATCCCCTGTCCCAAAGTGCTGGAATTACAGGCGTGAGCCACCGCGCCCGGCTGATAATGAAATTTCTAAGCACTTAAGAACATGCATTCAAAAGACTCTGGAGTTTTTTGAAAAACAGGGTAACCTGAAGTAAAAGAAAATCTTACACACTTTCACTTTTTTTCTTTAAATACTAAGTCTATTTAGTAGACTGTGGCATCTCTAGGTGGCTAAAATAATTTGTCGATAACATCAAACATCTAGTTAGTGTTCAAATTTCTCAAATTGTCTTAAAAATTTTGTATTAACCGTTGATTTGTTTGAATCAAGATCTAAATAACGGAGCAAAATTTTTATCATCAAGCCCACTGGCTGGTTACACTTTACCTCTTTTCAAAATAGATGTTTGTCACTGTGACACATTTCCATAAGCAAGAGAATTGAGAGATTAATTCAAGGTCTCTTTATGTGCTTTACAAATATCAGATAGGCTCTGGTAATTAAGTTACGGAAAATTCGCATAATATCTTGATGTTAATCTTGGACATTAGGACTCAAAAGGCAGCAATGACAAACCCATTTATGTTGATTTCACAGCCTTTGGGGGTCTCCTTGTCTTTGATTGTTGGAAACAGAGACCCACGCTTTGTCCACTATATAACAAAGTACTAAAAATGTATAATAATGCAAGTTCACTAATATGTTTATTAAAATATAAAGAAACACGTTTATTACAAACCTGTAGCTTTATTTACAACTAACATCCTTATTTTTGTCCTATATGCCCACGTTTGTTCTCAAGTACAATGAAGGACTGAGAGAGCATATAATCCCCTCTAGGTGTAAATGAACGTATTTATTTTGCTTCAACTCATGTATGAAAGGGTTAAAAAATTATTAGTCCCTACAACTTAATTATCCCAAAGAGGTGCCAAGAATGAGGCATCTTTAGCCATGCATAATCTCCACCCATCTCATCAAATAAACAGAACAGTGATGAACATAACTTGCTAAGTAAGCTCAGCCGTGTAACAAGTCCCTAGATTCCCCTCCCTTCTTCATCCTACCAGAACATTATCCTTAAGGTTTTCCTAATTAGCAGTCTGCGTCTAACTAACCCTAACTATCCAGTCACCTAACATATACTTATTTCCTTGTTTCAGATTCCCATTATGCCTATCTTAATGGGACAACTGAGTCCGAAACTATGCATCTGTTTTTTTTGTTCTGTTTTTACCGTGTACTTATTATCCGCACCTTATCATCAAGTTTCTGAAAAGCTAGAACAAAATAAATCCGTGTCATTCGCATCCTCTGTGCTTGGCAACGCCAAGGGTTTCAAGCTCCTGCCTCCCTGCCCTGGTCTCTGCTTGCCGTATCAGCACTGGGTAAGCGCCCAGGTTCTGCTACGGGACTAAAACTCATGATCTTCTGGCTAAGGTTCTGTGAACTGAGTCATTCTGGCACTGAGAATATTCCGTGACTCAGCAGGCCCGAAAAGGAGGATGTCAGAATCCACATAATTTCGAGTCTTTTAAAGGCAAGCCGAGGAACACAAACAACACAGTGGAAGAATTTCGCAGTGGGTCGTGCGTACCCAAGGGAAAAATTCATTCCATTCCCAGCCTTTTCACTTCCTTCCTTGCCCCGGTAAAACGACTGGTTACACTTTAAATCAGCGGCAGGAAATCGCTTCACGAAACTCATCTGGCTGCTGCGACCAGGCCCTTCTGATTCTCCAGGGACCGTGTCGGCCCCATGAACGCCCCAGGACCTCTGTTCGGGAGGGGCTGGAGCGGGGCCCCGGGCAGCAGCGGGCGCTCCCAGTTGGGACCCACACCTGGCTGGGCGGGGACCCTCTTGCCGCAGCCCAAATTGGCGCGAGGCCCCAGGGACGACCCCGAGCGACCTCCTGACCCGGCATCGCCCCTCTAAGGCGCACTCCCCCGACTCCTCCCGCAACCCGGAGTCTCCCAGGCCGCGGAGCCCGAGGACCCCAGAGACTGCCGCGCGGGGAGCGGGTCTGCGAGGCCGCCCTTCCCTCCCGGCATGCACCACCCAGCCGCCCTCCCCTCCCCTCCCCTCCCCTCCCCTCCCGTCCTCTCTTCTCCCCTCCTCTCTTATCCCCTCCTTTCCCCTCCCCCAACCCCCTCCCCGGCTCCCCGCCCACCCCGCGCGCCCCTCCCCCCCGGTCGCGCGCCGCGGGCCCGAGCGCAAGACCTCGCTGCTCCCGCCCCCGCCGCCTCCTGGAGTCGCCAGGGCTGACGCGCAGTCCATGGGGCGCGGAGGGCCGGGGAGTTGCCCCAGGGGCCGCGGGAGTTGCTGAGAGGAGACAGAGCTGGGCTTTCTCCTCGGCCAGACCCCACCCCACCCTGCCGACCCCACCCCCTGTTCCTTCCTCCCCGGGGGCGCGCACTCGGGCACGCGCTCGGAAGTCGGGGGTCGGCGCGGAGTGCAGGCTGCTCCCAGGGTAGGTGAGGGAAGCGCGGAGGCGGCGCGCGGGGGCAGTGGTCGGCGAGCAGCGCGGTCCTCGCTAGGGGCGCCCACCCGTCAGTCTCTCCGGCGCGAGCCGCCGCCACCGCCCGCGCCGGAGTCAGGCCCCTGGGCCCCCAGGCTCAAGCAGCGGAGCGGCCTCCGGGGGACGCCGCTAGGCGAGAGGAACGCGCCGGTGCCCTTGCCTTCGCCGTGACCCAGCGTGCGGGCGGCGGGATGAGGGGAAGCCATCGGGCCGCGCTGGCCCTGCGTCCCCGGGGGCGGCTCTGGCCAGTGCTGGCCGTGCTGGCGGCCGCCGCGGCGGGCTGTGCCCGGGCAGCCATGGACGAGTGCACGGACGAGGGCGGGCGGCCGCAGCGCTGCATGCCCGAATTCGTCAACGCCGCCTTCAACGTGACTGTGGTGGCCACCAACACGTGTGGGACTCCGCCCGAGGAATACTGTGTGCAGACCGGGGTGACCGGGGTCACCAAGTCCTGTCACCTGTGCGACGCCGGGCAGCCCCACCTGCAGCACGGGGCAGCCTTCCTGACCGACTACAACAACCAGGCCGACACCACCTGGTGGCAAAGCCAGACCATGCTGGCCGGGGTGCAGTACCCCAGCTCCATCAACCTCACGCTGCACCTGGGTAAGCGGTGACAGCCCCGTCCCCTGCTACTGCTCGCCAGCAGCCCAGCTCGCGGACCGGCTCCGTCCCAGTGGCCGGCCTCACGGGCCCAGACAGCCGCGTGTTTGCTCTCTGTTCCCTGGCGTGGGCCACACAGAAACTCCTTTCTCCAACTTCTTAAATAGATCTCGCTTTTAACATCCCGTGAGGGCCAGGATGTTCCGCACGAGTCTCTCTGCTTTGTTGTTCTTTCTGACTTAACGGGATTCTGGCTCTCTAATTATTCTGCATTTCGGCTGTTAGGACTGTGATTCCCCACTTTTTTTTCTGAAGCATTAATCAGAAACTCCCATCCCCACTTTTCTCTTTGCTAGCAAGGTCATCACAGCGCATTCTTGGATCGGAAACAAGAAGGTCCACCTTAAACACTTTAGCCTTTAAAATGTTTAGATGTCCCTCCAGGGCTGAGGGTGATTGCTCTGTTGAGTTAAGGGGGAATTTGAGGGGAGCAAATGCCTTCGCTGCCTATATTGCCTATGTGTAATTAAAACATAAATTCACTTTTGAAGTTATTGTTCTTTATAGCTGCTCAGCCTTAATTAAGAGCCACAAAGCGATTTGACTGCTAATCCTGGTGCAGAATAAACAAAAGGAAGTGCACTCACTGTAATTGCTGGGCATAGCCTTGTCCCTGGGTAAAAAGCCTCTCCTTTACTGTCTTCCCTTTTGCTTTCATTCAAAGCAAGTGTAGAAACACGTGTAAGTGATCTTTCAGAAATCAGGAAAGGGATGTGTAGAAAACTTCATGGCAGGGCAGTGGATTGAGGATGGCCATGTGTATCTGGAAGCACCAAAAATAATGTTCTATCTAGCTAAGGTTTTCTTCATCATTGAGATATGTAAATAGGCAGAAAGTTTCATTATTGTGTTTAACAGAGGAATCGATGTGTGAGAAACTGACGTTTTACTTAGCACTTCACTCCCCATTGCCTTGGAAGGCTTTATTATTACCAGTAGCTGGTACTATTAATGAACTTCCAGAGAGAACAGACTGCCCCAAGCCATTCTTCTGTCAAGGGAGGGTAATTCTGTGAGGCTAATATCACTTAGGGGTGTTGGAAAGGAACATGTTGTAGGCAAATGGTTCTTTTGATCATGATTTTGCTGCTCTCCGGTACACTAAACTTTATGTAAGTGTCAGGATTCCAGAGAAAGAATTGGACTTAGAAAAAGTACTTTGAAAAGTGGGATTAAATTATTGTGTGTGGAATAAGTGTTAGAAAAGCAGAATTATTTAGCATCTTATTTGCAGTTGAGTCATTAAACAAATGAAACATTTTGAAAATAATTTCATAAAATGATACTATGAGGTATCTGTTTTTCAGGGATTGAAGAAGTAAAGTGCACTGAGTTCGGTTTTTTAAAGGTGCCTTTCTAAAGACATAGCTAGTGACCCAGGGTTTCCTAAGATCTGTGAGATTGCTCTTTGTTTTCTCCTGTTACGTTTTTTAAGTTAGCCAAAATTATTTTTGAAATTCGTATCTAAGTATTTCTGTTTAACTTTTGACTTGTTAAAGTTTCTGTGTTCAAGTTTGAATACTCTTGAAGTCTTATTTTTTTCATTTTCAGATTTTAAAATTTTCAGAGAAAAGGCGTTGCCTGATGTCTCAAATCTCAGATGCCTGAAATTCAGTTGACAATTACTGAACAACAGTCTCTTATTTACATAAAGGTGGGGTTGTCAATCTTGGCTCTCAGAATTTTCTCTTGTAGGCACTGTGTAGCTAAAGGTTATTTAAGGTGATTTCAGAGGTAGATAGATTACTCAGTGATTACTACCCTGTTGCAAAGATAATGTGGTAGAGTAACCCGGTATCAGTTAAGTTAGATTGCTCCCACTGGGAGGCAGATATGTTAACTTTGGGTCATGGCTGATTAAAAGGTCAAAAGAGATCTTAGATTTTACCTCTAACGTCACTTTTTACTATAAAATGTTTTATGCTTGGACTTGGTTTTGCTGAAATTTTCCTCAACTTTTGGTAATATTCTTGCTAAATGAAATTCATAAAACTATGAGTTTAAAACTTGTAAGTTAAAAGTTAAGGTATTTTCTTATAAGCATTGTGATTAACTGTAAAAATATGTACTTTAAACTTTTAGTTTAAACTAACTTGACTAGCATACTTGACTTGTTCTTGGATCAGAAATGACATCCTGGAAGAAATCATGCATAGTGGAGGAGGTGGGAAGGGGGAAAGGTTTGTGTGTAGTGAGGTTGAGGTTTCTCTTTCTCCCCCCGCCTTTAATGACAAGGTTATATGTATACATGTATGTTTCGATCAACAATTTATGACAAATAGGCAAGGTGTTATGTGTCACCTTCACTTCCCAACTCCAGTTACTCCATGGGCTGTAGCTAACTAATTATTTCCCATGAATTAAAGTACCATGACTATTTTGTGAATCTATTAAATCTCCCTTCCAGTTCAAATTTCACATACCCTTAAACAAGTGATGCATATTGTGCTTCGCTCTTACAGAGCATGTGAAACTAGAAATGAGTAGTGTGAAAAAACTAGGTCTAGCCACCACTTTTCTAGCCTTTCTTTTGATGTTGAACTTTAAATACAGTAAACTTTAAAATAAGCAGTCAAATCATACATAAGAAATGTAAGTAGTTATGTAAATGTTTTGGCACTGACTTTTTTAAATTATAAAAATGAAACATGACATTGTAAATTCAAATTATGAGTGTCATGACAAGTGAGTTTCTTTGTCACTAGCTGCTAAGCTCCATGCCCTAGAGACCACCCTTCACAATTTCTTACATTAATATGACCCTCTAGAAATTTTTCATGCATACACCTGTATATATAAAATTATAGGATCATTTAAACTGGTACTTTTTGGGAGGCTGAGGTGTATTTTAACAGATGGCAAATACAAATCTGATTATTGTGCCCGTATCATCACTTCCTGTACAAAAGCCAGGAAAATCAGTGTTGATTCTGAAAACAGCCGTCTCTTAAGCACCATACACAGTCATCCAGGGTGCAGGGTGCAGTGCATCCTTGGTTAAAAAGAGTTAAAGTTGCTATGGGAACCAGAATTGCACTTTCTGCTTGTTGTGGGGAGAAATCTCAACCAGCCACCCTTTTCTAAAAAGAAGTCTTTTTTGTTTCGCCTTCAACTTCTGGGTGGATTATTCAATTGCTGTTAAAAAGTTTGGGTTTTATGTCTTATAAGTTATAGTAAGTTTTTATCACTACCGGTGGGGTAGTAGTTGATACTAAGATTGTAGCTAAGGATTTGCCTTTTATTAAACAGCCCCATTAATTAACTTGATAATCATTGTGGATGGAAACTTGGCAGACAGGATCCTAATCTTGAGAAAGGTAGCTTTTCCTCTTTCTAAAAGCAGTTAGATTAAGGAAAAGAGTGCTTATAAAACCAACCCAATCAAAGTTTATGGAACTCCTAAAATTAACACTGAAACCAGATTAGTTTCCAAGCTCCTCATAAACTGTAGGAACCAATAGTGATTAAATGAAGCTTTTAAATCTGTGTCTGAATATCTTTTTTGTGTGTGTAAGTTAGAATAATTGATATGTAAGGCTATTGCCTTTTATTCTCTTTGGTCCTCTGCTGAGTGTGTATGTATTTAACATGGAACGAATGGCAATTTTTCCCCTCAGGAAAACCTTTGCAAGGTGGGTTCTGACTATGTCAGGGAATAACTCACTGTGGTGACTTCACTGTGGTATTTGTGCACCCTGAGGGGACACTATTTTAGTTTGTCTCACAAAGGCCTGATTTACATTTTGCAGGTTTCAACTTGAGAAGTTAAGGAGCTCTTCCTTAATGGCCAGCAGTTGTTGAACACAGTTTTATAAAGTTGCTGTTGGCTGTTTTCCTGTAATACAGTTCACTGCTTTTTCTCCAAATTCCTTCTCCATTCTAAGGGCATTCAAAAAAGAATTTACACATTAGGGGAGAAGTTGGAGCTATAAGGCATCCCCCCCTCACCTCTTCCATTTGTCATTGGTCACATTTGTGGGAGGAATCAAGTTTTGCCTATTTCAGTTCTAAATAATCTTAGAAAATTGGGTTTGCCTTTTACTGTGCACTCCTTCCTCCTGTGCATACATTCTCATGTTATTGCCGGATATTCTGCAAACATTTTTAAAAATACTCTTGAAATCCATACCACTGTACCTGATAGAAAGATGTAGAAGATTGAGGGTCCTGTCTTCAGAAGATTATACTCTGTTAGGAATTTACACACTCATAATGACATTACAATAATAAATCAAGGATGTCTATATAATATTTTACAGCTTATAAGGCCTCCAATTTATCACTGATGAGATTTCTCACAACGCAAGGAAGGCAAAGATGCCTAAGGTTGTGATTTGCCAAAAGTCATGGGGGAGATAGGTCTTTGACTACCTAGTTGATTGCATTCATTCTTGCAGGTTGCAGCTTCTCTAACGAGTCTTTCAAAAGAATGTCTACTTTATTCTAAGCCATTTTTAAAATGTCATGTATACCCTGGTTCAGAGATACCAGACTCCTTTGGTTTTCCTTGTTTTTTTCTCCTGCTTACTCCTTTTTATTTATGTTCCTGGATTCCTCTCTTTTCGTGCTGTTCACGCTTCATGGATGAACTCATGTTTGTCTCAAGGCTTTATTTGCAATCTCATTTGTAAATTTTTAAATTCTAAAGTTGTATTTCTAGTGAGCTCTTTTTCCAGATCTAAAAACTTGTTGGTTATGGTCAATTTGGTATGTCCAGAGAACATATTCAAAACTAAATTCACTCCTTGTTATCTCACCCAACTCAAAGCTCTTTTGGTATTCCCTATCTCAATGAACTACACTGCTAACACTGAGGCTCTCAGCCGATGTTGCCCACCTCTCTCCTGAAAGAACCATGCTCGACAGGCTTCATGAATAAAGACTACTCTGGTGAACAGATAGGATCCATTGCTGTGAGGTGGGTCGGTTCTGGGTAGCTGTAACTTCACCCCTTTCTTTCCCACCGATACTTACTATAATCTGTCCAAGACTCTACTCTTACCTTCTATATCCAGACACTATGTGTCTTGGATGCTTATCTTTCTCTCCATCCTCTTTGTCTCTGCCTTACTGTAAGTTCCCATTGCATTTCACCTGGATTGTTGCCACAGCCTCCTAATAAACTGGTGGGCTTTCTGCCTCCAGTTTTGCCCTTTATATTTGGGCAGCCATCCTTTGGACTGAGTGATGATTCTAAAATGCAAATCTGGTCATACAATTTTACAGCTAAAAATTCTGCAGTGGTTCCTCAAGGTTTTAGGATAAACTCCAAACTCCTTGGCATGGTGTACAGGGTACTTTAGGATCTGGACCTTTTTGTTGCTTCACGTGCTCACAGGGCTGTTCTTTGGTTTGGAACACTTCTCCCAGGTGTTAACCCTTTAGGACTCCTTTCCCAGTTTCTCTTTCTCTCTCCCCTTTCTGCCCCACTCTCTGGCTTGGATTAGGTCTCCCACTCATGCCACCCTGTAGGTATTTATCACAGTCCCTATCACATAGGATTATCTGTTTCTTTACTTGTCTGTTTCTACCTTTAAACCATGAAGTTTTTGAAGGACGACGAGTCAGGGGTTTAGTAATCTTTTAGTTCAGTTAAAGATGACTAATATTGGTTAATTGCTTGTTATGTATTAGTACCAGTGCAAATTCCTGGATGTGTTGTGATTCATGGGACATTGCCCTGACCTCATTCTTAGGTGAAGTGTAGATGCAGAGACCCATGTCTCTCGATTTGGGGATAGGCAAATGATGGCCTTCTTAGCCAAGTCCAGTGCAGTCCTGCCATCTATTTTTGTATGGGCTATGAACTAAGAATGGTTTGTACATTTTTAATTGGTTAGAAAAAATCAGAAGAATAATATTTCGTGACATGTGAAAATTTCATGAAATTCAAATTTTAGTTATCCATAAAGTTTTGTTGGAGCACAGTTTAGCCCATGTAACAAAGAATTGTCTGTGACTGTTTTTGCATAATAAAGGCAGAGTTGAGTAATAGCGACAGACTCCATATGTCCCAGCCCACAAAGGCTGAAGTATTTACTATCTGGCTGTCATAGCACAGGTTTCTTGATGTCTGTTCTAGAGCAGTACTTTCATGTTATATAGTAAGTCCTAAGTGAGAGATGCAAGCACAGAGAGGATTCACTTCACTAACATTTGGATGGAGGCTGGAGGCATTCTGTCTCCAGTGACATTTGTCTGGCATGGTGTTCATAAAAATATATGTACAGTGAGTGAATAAATGAATGCCTGAATTATAAAACTCCCACAACATTGAACATTAAATTCTTCAAAGCAAAACTTTTGAGCTTGTTTATTTTTTATCAGTGCAATCTCTCCATTTTATAATATATATGTCACTGTAATAGCTAATGTTAAATGTAGTATGTGGTTTTATTTCTGTAAATTTTTAAAAAAGTACTAAGGTATGGAACTGGTATGGAATTGGAAAGGCCTATGACTGTCCTTTTTTGGGTAAAAATTAGACTGTTATATGACTTGAAGTCAGCCTAGATAAATCTTAGGAGAAAACTCATGAATTCTCACATGTGAATATGTATTTCTGTAATGTTAATTTGTATTTTTTTCCTTTAAAAATGGACATAAGCACATTTTATTTAAAGTATATATATTCTGTAGTTGCAGCTACTTGGGAGGCTGAGGCAGAGGGATCACTCGAGCTAAGAAGTTTGAGGCTGTAGTGCACCATGATTGCGCCTGTTGAATACCCACTACACCCCAGCCTGGACGACGCAGACCTTATCTCAAAAATTAAATAAATAAAATATGTATATTCACATGTACATTGTTGAAATAGATTCTTAAAGGGAATTATTAAGCAGCTGAGGGGAAAGGTTACAATGAAACATCTTATTTGCTTGTTGTATAGCATCCTTTTAAGTTTAGTGAAGTCATCATGAGTAGATTTAGAAGATAGGCATACTGTCTCTTTAGGATAGTGAAGGAACTGTAAATGTAGGGTATGGTATAGCCCAGTGTATTCCACATTAGAGTGGTTAGGCTGATGAGCAGTAACCACATATTCATCTAAAGTTAATAGGCAGCAGCAACAGTTGCTTCTTTTTTTTTTTGGAGATGAGTTTCGCTCGTCGCCCAGGCTGGAGTGCAGCGGCACGATCTTGGCTCACTGCAACCTCTGCCTCCTGGGTTCAAGCGATTCTTCTGCCTCAGCCTCCTGAGTAGCTGGGATTACAGGCATGTGCCACCACACCCAGCTAATTTTGTATTTTTAGTAGAGATGGGGTTTTACCATGTTGGTCAGGCTGGCTTTGAACTCCTGACCTCAGGTGATCCGCCCATCGCGGCTTCCCAAAGTGCTGGGATTACAGGCATGAGCCACCACACCCGGCCCTGCTTCTTTACTTGCTCATTTTTCCTGCTGGACTTTATTGACAGCTATACCACTGTTCTGTTTGGGTTTTAGGGAAAGGTGTTAAAGTTTAGAGCAGGGCTGTTTGTTTATTTTTCCTGCTGAAAATTTCTGAGAAGGTTTTTAAAAATACGGGATTAATGTTTCTTCAAGTTGTCAGCTTGAAAGT
Organism: Symphalangus syndactylus; assembly: GCF_028878055.3. Taxonomy (NCBI): domain Eukaryota; kingdom Metazoa; phylum Chordata; class Mammalia; order Primates; family Hylobatidae; genus Symphalangus; species Symphalangus syndactylus. The sequence goes on along the minus strand of NC_072434.2, from coordinate 39,695,304 downwards.
GTAACATTTCAAGATGATTTTGTGCTGATTCTATTACTTTGCCTTGGTTGCTTGCTATAAGACTTGTTTAAGATAGAACTTGCCCTGTGGAGAAGAATAGAGTAGAATAAAATAATTTAAAAATAAGAAAAAAAAAGATTAAAGAAAAAAAAAAACACACGTGTAAGAGGGCCCTGCTGGAATTTGCAAGCATCTCCTTTCTTGTGACATGATAAAGTTAGGTGTTTGCTCATTTGGGTCTAAAATTGACAGCTTGCTAATGGGGTTACCAGAAAACCCATTTATAGAAACATTCCTGAGGTTTTAGAGTACTGCACTAGACTAGGGTGGCACTAATTAAGTATGTCTGCTATTCTATACGTGTGCTTTTCTAGGGGCCAGCCCGAAATAAGTGGGCCCAGTCAGTCTGGTACAACTACATATTCATGAAATAAAATAAAGCAGACTTCTCTCTTTCTTAGACAATGGCACCCCCAGATCTCTTGTGGGAGAAGAAACTCATGGTAAGGCTGGGAAATGAATAAGGGGATTTACCTTATTTCTTTTGAACTTTAAGAGTTACATTTCCTCAGTTCCCTTCTTTTACTCTGTTTCCAACTGTGTGTGGCTGCTTCCTCTTATATTGAGGGCAATATTAGATTGTTTTATTTTTAGATTTTTGTTATTTTATCTTTTTGTTTTGAAAGTTGGAGGAGAAATTAATTCAAATCAGTCTTCACATTGCTTGCTTTTTTTTTGTTTGTTTAAAGAGACAAAGTCTCACTCTGTTGCCCAAGCTGGAAGTGCAGTGGTGCAATCAGAGCTCACTGCAGCCTTGACCTCCTAGGCTCAAGTGATCCTCTTGCCTTGGCCTCCCACAGTGCTGGGATTATAGGCATGAGTCACCATGCCTGGCCTCTTTTTTTTCTTTTCTTGAATTTGGTAACGTGGTCTTGTATAGAGTTAAGGACTCAGTAAATTTTGCTTCATGATGATAAATCACAGTACTGTGTATATATGAAAGTTTCTGCTAACCAGAATGATTGGTTGTGGCAGTGACTATACAGGTACCTGTCTGTTTTCAGAGACATGGTTAATGACCAGTCTCTTTTTTTCCCATCCTCTTTAGAGTTCTGATTTTGTGTTCTATTCTTGAGCTGGGTGGAGCTCAAGAATAAATTTTACATATGTAAAATTTCAGAGCTATGCATTTAATATTTGTATACTTCATTGTATGTAAATTATTCCTCGAATAAAAAAATGAATTAAGAAACTTTCAGCCAATTGTAGTACAATATAATATAGTTGATTTTGTTTGTTTTTCATATGATTTTTGGCTTAGGAGAGAACACAATGTGAGGCTTCATCATCTAAAATATATTTCTCTTAGTGTCTTTCTCCTCTCTACCAGAAGTTGCTGGCATTAATAGGCATTAACAGATATTTATTGAGTGATCAAATCAGTGAACTGGCTGGTTTTAATTGAGTTATGAGCCCATTTTCATTGAAGTACCTGCAGAGCCCTCTCATACAATCAAGTCTGATAGACGCCTCAGGCAGTGGAGCATGGGAAACCTGGGGAAGAGCTCTCTTCTGTTCTCACCTCACTTTAAGCAGGTAGTGGTTTTGGTTGATGCTTCATCGTTTGATGTGGTAAAATGGTAAGTCTGTGGGTTTTGCTGCAGGTTTAGAGAATTCTTTTAAGTATGTCTTTGTGTGGCATATGCTTTGGTCACAATGTCTGGTGCTTAGGTAACTTGCTATTTAATTTCCATGGTGAAATGTAAGTGTTCCACATATCACTTAAATAATGGGGAGACCCCATCTTCATTCATTTAAACATGGTCTAGGTAATGGCTTTCTCTTATTGAGCCTTTTAGAAATAAAAAGTCTGAAGTTTGAATTATGAGGCTTTCTTGGAGAAAAGTATTTTTTATTTTTTATTTTTTTTTTTTTTTGAGACAGAGTCTCACTCCGTTGCCCAGGCTAGAGTGCAGTGGCATGATCTTGGCTCACTGCAACCTCCACCTCCCAGGTTCAAGCGATTCTCCTGTCTCAGCCTCCTGAGTAGCTGGGATTACAGGCACACACCACCATGCCTGGCTAGGTTTTTTGTATTTTTTTTAGTAAAGATCAGGTTTCACCATGTTGGCCAGGCTGGTCTCAAACTCCGGACCTCAGGTGATCCACCCTCCTTGGCCTCCCAAAGTGCTGGGATTATAGGCGTGAGCCACTGTGCTGGGCCAGAGAAACTTATAAAGCTATGAAATATTTCCAATGATCTGAAAAGATCTACCCACGTAAAATGAGATGAGCTTATTGCATTTTGATTCTAATTAGTGGACAAAGGACTTATGTAAATAAGACTGCTGGGGAGAAAATGGTTCACTCAGACCTTGTAGTATGGGATGTGTGAGTTATGATAAATGTTGAAGATACTTTTTATATCCTGAAGATACATTTATTCGCAATGTATTTGAGGAGATCAGACAAAAACATTGACCTGTAGGCAAAATAATTCAGTTGAAACTTATTTTCTGAGGTAGAGTCTCACTCTGTTGCCCAGGCTGGAGTGTAGTGGCACGATCTCAGCTCACTGCAACCTCCACCTCCCGGGTTCAGGCGATTCTCCTGCCTCAGCCTCCTGAGTAGCTGGGACTCTGCAGGTGCACGACACACGCCCAGCTAATTTTTGTATTTTTAATAGAGTCGGGGTTTCACCGTGTTGGTCAGGCTGGTCTCGAACTCCTGACCTCGTGATCTGCTCGCCTCGGTCTCCCAAAGTGCTGGGATTACAGGCGTGAGCCACCATGCCCAGCCCAGTTGAAACTTTTTAAATTGTTGGGAGAATACCTGCAGAGCGTTTTGAAGAGTAGGGATTGAAGTCAGCCAGGAAAAGCTTCCCGGATCTTGAAGAAAAGTAATAGACATGAGTGTAGGGTGTTTCCAGGAAGGTTGAGTTGTTTGAATAAAGATCTAAAAGTAGTTAGATAACGGTGAAGGTATTACTTGCCATTCATGGAGCACTGAGGACGTGCCAGATGGATTCTGAGGAGAAGAAGAACTTGAAAGCTGGGTGACAAAAGAAACTAAATTACCTTTTGTCAAGTGCCTCCTGGTTACCTCTTACAATTCTTCAGTCTTGAGAACTATTGTTAGCCCCTGGGGAAGAATAATATGACTAGTGACTTTTCTGAGGTTACATAGGTTGAAATCCAGACCTGCTGTGGTACATAGATTATGCTTTTGCCACTCTGCCATGTTAGGTCAGACCTGCTGTAAGTGATAGTGAATTCTAGAAAGACCTCAGATTGAGGAGTCAAATGAGAGTGCTAAAGAACTAAGCATTGTTTCTCTGATAGACCACTGCTTGAGGATCTCTGGATTTAGATTGCTCCTGTTAAAAGGGCTTTACACTTATTCTTGAAGAACAGAGGATTTTTTTAATTAAAAAAAGTATATATATTTTTTAGACAAGGTCTTGCTCTGTCATCCAGGTTGGGGTGCAGTGGCACGATCCTATTTCATTGCAGCCTCAAACACCTGGGCTCCAACAAACCTCTCACCTCAGCCTCCTGAGTAGCTAGGACTCCAGGCATATACCACCATGCCTAGCTAATTTTATTTTTTTGTAGAGATGGGGTCTGTCTATGTTGTCCAGACTGGACCGAACTCCTGGCCTCGAGCAATTCTCCTGCTTTGGCCTCCCAAAGTGCTGGGGTTACAGGTATAAGCCACCATGCCCAGCTGAGGATTGTTTTCAGTGGAAGAATTTTAGGTTTTGGGTACATGTGCTAGTTGTATGATATTCAGCTGCTAATGCTTCTAGAAATTTCTAAGGAATTTATTGAATTTGAGGATGAGGTCCTGGATTTTTTCAGGGTCTACTGATAGAAAAAATATGCTCTACCTGTGAAAAGAAAATTTCTACACGTTCTGAATTTATTATGCCAAGGGGAAAAGTTAGGCCCTGGAAACTGAGTCACATAACATGGCTGTTTTTCTTCTCTGGTGCATGACTGTTGCTTACGGACCTTTGTGTTGAGATGTTACATATAACCAGATACCCTATTCTTTATTCAAACCTAGACTAAATGAAGCTGGAGGTAGAGACCCCTGTGATTGTTACTGCTTTACAATGGAGTGTTAAGCAACCCCCTTAGAGTATAATAGTAACCAATCAAATCTTGTATCTATATGTTAGCCTTATGTAGAAAATGTTGTAATTCTTTTTGACTCCCCTATTTTTGCCTATATAAATGATTCTCACCTTTTCCAACACTGGGGAGTGCTGAGCACCATTCTTTAGTGTCCATGTTTCCTGGAAAACTAACCTCACACTTTGCGCTTGAATGAATTTTTTTTTTTTTTTTTTAAGACAGCGTCTTGCTCTGTCTCCCAGGCTGGAGTACAATGGCGCAGTGTTGGCTCACTGCAACCTCCGCCTCCCAGGTTCAAGTGATTCTTCTGCCTCAGCCTCCCGAGTAGCTGGGATTACAGGTGCTTGCCACTGTGCCCAGCTGATTTTTGGATTTTTTAGTAGAGATGGGGTTTTGCCATGTTAGCCAGGCTGGTCTTGAACTCCTGACCAGCTGATCCACCTGCCTTGGCCTCCCAAAATGCTGGGATTACCAGTGTGAGCTACCACACCTGTCCTTTTTTTTTTTTTTTGAGACAAGAGTTTCGCTCTGTCACCCAGGCTGGAGTGCAATGGCGTGATCTCAGCACACTGCTACCTCTGCCTCCTGGGTTCAAGCTATTCTCCTGCCTCAGCCTCCCAAGTAGCTGCGATTACAGGCATGTGCCACCACACCCAGCTAATTTTTGTATTTTTAGTAGAGATGGGAGTTCACCATGTTGGCCAGGCTCCCAACCTCAAGTGATCCGCCCGCCTCGGCCTCCCAAAGTGCTGAGATTACAGACGTGAGCCACTGCGCACAGCTGAATGAATTCTTTTAACTGTAAAAAACACATTACACTTATTTGTGAAGAACAAAGGATTGTTTTCTTTTTTTTTATTTTTTTATTTTGTTTTGTTTTGTTTTTTAGATAGTGTTTCACTCTTGTCGCCCAGGCTGGAGTGCAGTGGCATGATCTTGGCTCACTGCAACCTCCACCTCCTGGGTTCAAGCAGTTCTTCTGTCTCAGCCTCCTGAGTAGCTGGAATTACAGGCGCCCACCACCACGCCCGGCTAATTTTTATATTTTTAGTAGAGATGGGGTTTTGCCATGTTGGTCAGGCTGGCCTTGAACTCTTGACCTCAGGTGATCCGTCTGCCTTGGCCTCCCAAAGTGCTGGGATTACAGGCATGAGCCACTGCACCTGGCCCCAAAGGATTGTTTTCAATGGAAGACTTGTAGGTTTTGGGTACTTGAACTAGTTGTATGATATTCAGTTGTTAATGGTTCTAGGAATTTCTAAGGAATTTATTGAATTTCAGAATGAGGTCCTGGATTTTGTCAGTGTCTGACAGGAAAAGTGTACCCTACCTCATTTCCTGAGGGATGATCAGTGGCTTCATTTATACAGGGAATGCCACCACCTTATCTCCTTTCTGCCTTATCCATGACTTCTTTCTGGTTGTTGAGAATTGCTGAGTTTAGTTCACTTGCTTACTTTATCTGACATTATTAAAGATAAGGCTGCTTGGTCTGTCTTCACATTCTAGTTCTTTCCTTCTCTGCTCCAAGTAAATTCTAACCCTTACATGGTATGTTTTGTTGTTAAGTTTGCTAACTGAATAGGTCTAATCCACCTTTTGTTAATTGATGGATAGATAGCTACTGTAGTCCCAGGAGCTTTCTTTGTCAGTATTAACATTATTCAGGTTCAGAAGTGATACCATTCACTTTGATGTCTGTGTATGTGAATTTGCAAATCTGTAAGTCTCTCTTTACCTCTTCCCCTCTCTCTTTCTGCCTCCCTCCTTTTCTCTTTAGTTTCCCCAGAGTGTTGCCGAGCTAAGGTTCAATCAGAGGACTCTTAGATACCTTAATTTTTTTGGCTTTATTTTTGAAGAAAGGGATCATAGTTCCCATTAGGACATGTATTTACAATGTGTTTTCTTTTGCCCCCCTACCACACTCTACCACTACTTCTAGAACTTAAAATTCTAGGATTGTTTTTTCTCCCCTTTTTTTATCCCCTTTTTAAAAAAAGTCAAAACTCTTCTTAGTATAGTAGAACTTCACCGGTTTGATTGGCTGACTAAATATACTAAGTATTACTGAATCACTGCTCTGCCTTTTCTGCTTTCTTTACAGACATGTTTAGTATACATTGTATGTATTTTTTTTTTTTTTTTTTTTTTGAGACAGAGTCTTGCTCTGTTGCCCAGGCTGGAGTGCAGTGGTGTGATCTCAGCTCACTGCAACCTCCGCCTCCCGGGTTCAAGCAATTGTCCTGCCTTAGCCTCCTGAGTAGCTGGGACTACACGCATGGGCCACCATGCGTGGCTAATTTTTGTATTTTTAATAAAGATGGGGTTTTATCATGTTGGCCAGGCTGGTCTCGAACTCCTGACCTCAGGTGAGTCATCCACCTAAAGTCCTGGGATTACAGGAGTGAGCCACCACTCCTGGCCCACAGATGATTTTTAAATACTCTTGCTTAGTTTCCTTTCTTACAAGGAGAGTGGGTGGCACCCTGTGCTACATCGGAGGGCTGAATGTTGGGTTTAAAATGTCCTCGATGTCCTCCCTTCTCTCTGCTGTTTTTTTGTTTTTGTTTTTGTTTTTGGTCCGTTGGTAAAATATAAATGCATAAATGTTTTCCCAGGACTTTTCCATCAACTTTCTTCAGAGAGAATGAAGGGATTCCAATGATTTCCAAGAAAAGAATTTTGCAGTTTTTAGAAAGAGGGTAGTGACAGCATGATGAAATGAGCTGAACAGCTTTTTTTGAGTTTTCATGACAGGGACTGGGAAGTGATATTTTCCTGCCCTGGCATCACAAATCCCAATTAGAGGCACGAATCTGCTGCCCACATGTTCTCAAAATCCATGACCATTTTATTATCAAAAACTGTAAGGAATAAATAATTTGGCAATGTAAAATGGTTAGATCAAGATATGGAGTTTAAGTATTCCTTGCAACATTTAGACTCTTAGTTTTCTGGAATGTTGACATCACTGGACTCTTAAAAATATGCGGCTAACTAGAATAATAAAATCACAAAATTTTGGAGTTGAAAATTTAAGCTATTAAAAAAAAAGAAGGAAAAAAGTTTTAGGGATAGGTCCTGGTTTAATTTATTTAATCTCTTACCAAATAATTTAAGGTAGTACGTGTAGTTGCCTTGGGTGAGCAGTTTTACCTGTAGACTCGTGCATCTGTGCTGCCATTCCTTGGTGGTTCCTATCCATCATACCCCTATTATGATGGTGCTGGTGACGTCATCTGTTTTGATGCCACTAAGTTTAAAGAATTTTTTCTAAAAAAAATTCTGGATCATGATCTGATAGAGCTGAGCGTGCCGGAATTTTCATTGAAATTGTGTTCTTTTGGAGGTGGGAATAAACAAGGGACTAAGGGTAAAGATTGTGGTGGGGTCGGGGGAGGGTTAGAAACCAAAAGAGCAATTGTGTACTTGAATTGCTTTGGTCATGTGATTGCCCCTTCTTGGGTAAAGGGTTGTGATCAGTGGCCTTCAGTGTCTTGGATTAACTTTCAGAGCAGTCCATACATAGTTTTGAATTTGTGGTATTTTAGATAAGTTCATGGGATAGAAAGTCTATTGGAGACTATAAATTCTTAGAATTCTACAAATTATGAGCATTTGTGGGAACATCTGTAATGCAGCTGTAATAAAATTTGTTTATTATCAGGATTGCTTTAGAGGCTCTTGCTGGGTTGTTTATTACTGTTTTCAGCATTTTTGCCACACGCCCTGAAATAGCATCAACTCCTGGGTAGACTTCAGGATCATTCAGTTTTGTAGCCATTCTAATCAGGTTTGGGTTTTAAACATATATCCACTTTAGAGCTCTTATGTCCTGGCACAGACATCGATGGTGAATCCAGGCCATTTCAAGATGGACACTGATTCTGGAATTAACATACTTCGCAGATGTTTGTAGTACAGATTTGTTTTCTGTGCTGTCTTTCATGTGTTCTTCTGTGTCTGTATCTGTGCTTTCCTCTGTTTTTCCTTTTAGAACCCCTGGGGAAAGGTAGGTATCTGCTTTTTGGAGTGGGAAATAGAATAGGTATTAAATTTTTAGTGAAAACCTTTGAGTTGATATTGACATTTCTGTGAGAGGAGAGGCTGCTTTGTTCCCTCGAGGGAGACTGTTGGTGAGGGTGGTGTGGGGGGTGAGACTCTGAATGTAACTAGACACGGACTTCTTCACATCTCTAGTGGTTTTCAATTATGAAATGGGCAACTGATGCTCTGAGTCAGCAGCCTTTTAACCATGCCTGACTGAAGAGACCTTGTGTTTGAAATTCACAGCATTGCCTGGATCCCTGCTGTCTTTTTGTGCCTCCCGCTAACACACAGCTGTTTTTGTTCATACATCATTTTGTGTTCAACTGCCTGGTTACTTCATCAGGTCCCTTTTATGGCAAATAATGGACACATGGGAGTTTGAACACCCAAGTGTGTGGTTGTTCAAACAGGAAGTCTCAAGGAAGCACAGTAACTTTGTCAGAGGAACAAAAGATGGGACAGGAAAGGCTATTGATGATTCTAGGCTTCAAACATCTGCTGGGAAATCTGACAATTTCTGAAATACAGATATTCCATGGCTTACAAACAAGATGGTTTGTTTATTTGGAACTTGTTCCATTTTTTAAAAATCAGGGTATTAAATCTTAATCCATAAAATAGAAGTGGAGGGAAAAAAAGGATATAATGTGGCATCATTAGTGTTAAAAAGAGGAGAGAGGCTCTGCCTGTGGCTTGATTGGGTTTCAGGAGAAAGGCTGGAGCAGCTCATCTTGACTGAAAGTAACCCTGAGGCTGAAGGTATCCTCGGGTGAGCACATAGGTGGGACTTGACAGAGGCTGCTAGAGCTGACAGAATTGGATTAAAAGATGATTTTATGCAGAGCTTTTGATGATTGAGCACTGGAGGAATATGAGATAAAGAAGAATGTAGGTTGCACTTAAAGAGCATGCAGTCCAATGGGAGAGTTAGAATGTGTGTATCAACAAATATTCTCTGAGACAAAACATAAAGTGCCGTGAGAGAAGGATAGAAATTCCATGTGATTGCAAAGGAGATATGACTATAGAAGATCAAAATAAATGCTTCCCAGAACATTTATCTGGTGACCGTGAAGATTCCTTATGACCTTGGGATTCCTTGTTTATATGATAAAGGACTTGCCAGAAATAGTCAAATAAATCCTGATTTTAGATTTAAAAATGAAAATTAAATCTGGAAGTCAAAGAAGGGGGAGCTCTGGGTTCATAGCAATTTATGTTAAGCAGGGTGATGCAAATGCTAAAGAAAACAGTACTGTGTCAGGCTTAATTAATGGAAGTGATAGTATTCAAAGGAGTACAAGTTCTGTGCATCTTATTACCCTGCCTTTAATTTCAGTCATGGTAAACTGTTCATAGTAAACATGCTCCCACCGTGTGGGTACTACTTCATTTTTTTCTTGACTCTTTACTTTTCTGTTTTTTCCTTTGGCTACTTCTTAATCATCTTTAAAACTCCTGACAAATTTCAACTCCTCCAAGAAGATTTTGCTAATTTCTAATTCCTCTGTTCCCTCCAGAGCACTTGCCTTTATGTCATTTGATGTTTATACGTCCACTCACTTCTAAAATCCAGTAGGCATATTGCATACCCAGGATGTGAGGGGTGCTATATTGTATTGTTTTCTCTCTTTCCCCCATTAGCTGAGTTCATCAAAGACAAGACGAATTCATAGATTTCTTAATTCATTCATTTACAAATATTTATTAAACACCTGTTACGCAAAAGGTACTGCATAGTACCGGAGACGGCAGAAAAGACCTAGAGCTTAAGTTCTGGGTAAAAAAGCATGCAGTACAAAGGACCTGACCTAGGGAGGATTTCATTGGCTTCCCGCCCGCCACCCCACTGACTTTTATGCCCCTAGTGTACGGCATGATACCTTTTATATAGTAGTAGGGGCTCAAAAAAGTTTGCTGAATGCGTGAATTTCTGTTTCTTTGAGGCTGTGGCCACAGAATGCAGATGAGTGCAAGAAACAGCAATTTTGTTTAGGTTTTCCCATGATGGAATTTGCCTTGTAGATAGGGCTTTTAAAATTGGTCAGGCAGAATAGGATGGCTAGTACATGGTATAGTTTCCTCGCCAGCATTGTTAGATGAAGAGTAAGTCACTGTATCAAAGAACCCCAGTATAAAGTAATAAAGTAAATAAAAACCCAGTTTTAAATCATTGAAGTTTGTTCCTCCTTCAGGTGGTAGTTCTGAGGTCAGTGGTTCAGGACAGCAGGGTAGTTCTCCACACTGACATTCTGGGACTCATGAGTGTTTCCTGGAAATGATCTGGGATCCTTTAGGGTATCATTCTTATGTGCCTGGTTGAGGCTGGGTGATAGGCCCCTGTGCTTTCCAATTGGGAAGATATTGAGGAGTGTGTGTCTAAATCTTAACACTTGAAAATCTTACCTCCCCAAAGTGCCATAACACTTGAAAGTGTATTATCTGCCACCAGAGAGAGCTTAGTCACTTGACCACCTCATAAACACAGTAGAGGCTGGGAAATGGGGTCTAGCTGGGTGGTCTTGTGCCTGGCCACAGATCTATTACAGTGATGGATGGGTTGGTGGGGAGAGAACAGATTTTTGGCAGACAGCTCTGCCGTGCCAACTCCTGTGCTGAAAAATCTGGTTTCTCCCAAGTTTTGGTCTTTCTGGAGAGTCTTCAGAGGTTCCCATTCTGTGGCTGGCAGTTGTAGGGAGTGGATATAGAAAAATGGTGACCACGCTTACTATGGATCCTCACAATTTTAGCTTTTCAGGAAAAGAGCCTCTGAAGAAAGGGTGTGTACTCATTCTGCTCTTAGTGCACAGACTTCACTCCCTGACTCTGCAGAATTGGTTTATTCTTTGACCTTTTCCATTTTCACACCCCCAGCCCTCCTGACACTGAGCTCCCACTGTACCTTCTTGCTTTTGTGTACTTACACTGATGGGCTCTGTGTCGATCTGCCTCGGAGGAGCACATTCCCACATGGGCATTGTCTCAATTCACTTGACGATGCTGATGGTGTTTACCTTCAGCTGTGACAGACCAATCAGAGCTGTTTTAACATCCAGATGTCTTTTAGGAATGAGAGTTCCAGAAGTGATAAATCAGTGCTTTTTGTGGCTTGAACATATACAGTTTTGTTGTGGAATCTTCTTAAATGTATATTTATCTTTTTCTTCAGTGCGAATTCATTGAAGGCAGGAATCGTTTTAACCATTAATTAGGTGTCCAACTTAGAGTGGGGTGCTTATGATCTAGTAGATTTAGGAAGATGCGTATATGTTACATAACACCCTCAGCAGTACCCCCATCTCCAAGCAATTGAATATATCTGCAGTAAAATGTATTCATACGAAATAGGCTGATGAAAGGCTATCATAGCCTCACACTAGGTCATGTTTTGTTGTCACACATTATGAAAATCTTCTGCTGTTTAGGGCTTTTTGAATTGAGAATCACAGATGAAGGATTATGGACTTATATCACATTTGATTACGTAAGTTATATCACTTTTACAGATAGTGATAAAACTACTGAAGACTGTATAAAAATGTGAACAATAGGCATCTGGTAAATTGGTTATCTAAATAAGCAGATAAAGTTTAATAGGAAATTTCATTTCATTGAAAGGGTGAATTTTGACATGTTCTAACAATTTGCATGAATGGGTTATTAAATTATGGTGACAATACTTAGAACTACAAATAGGGCATTATGTAAATGTTTAAAAGAAGAAAAGAAATAGGGTTGAATTCTGATAAAAAGTGACCTATTAGACAAGTATTTCTATTCCTCTAGGGACATCAGTTCAATTTTTGTTGTTGCTTCATTGTTTTTTGTAAAAAGGCATTGCCTTTTAAAAATCATTTTAAAAAGGCAGTGTCATTTTTAATGACATTACTACCATGCATAGTTTTGTCAGAAACCTGGCTATGTTAAAGCCATTTCGTTTGAGATACATTTTGAATTGGAAGTTACTCTGTTATTCTTGTTTTCAGAAGCAGATAATTTTGGCGATGTCTGTGTCCTTCTTGTCTGCTCTTTATCTGTTTACCTACCTGCTTATCACAACTAACTTTCTGTCCAGTTTTTTTTTTAATCCTTAGTAAATCAGTGTCTAGGAATCTTTAATCACTCAATTTTGAGGATGACTGTGTAAATGGTTATAAATGATTGCTTTTGCCTGTTCTGTTCCGCCAGCTTGGTTTTTGCTTTCTAAAGATTACAGTCTCCTTGAATTGACATCTTTCTTTTTTGTTTTTTTAAAGTCAAACTCATTCTCTTTATTTGTGCAGAGTTCTTTGCCCAAAATACATCATGTTGTCCTCTGGGCTTTATTGTCCTAGTTTCTTTTGGAAGAAAAATGCCTTCTCTGTAAATTCTTCCCCACATCTTAGAAGTGTGACACGGCAGTGCTTACTGTATCACTCATTGGTCACTTGAGCATACCATCTTCTTTGGGAATCTTTTTTATGTTTATTTATTTATTTTCATATGCACCCAGCGTGGGAACTGTGTTTTAAACCATTAGGTCAGTAACTTAGAGCTGGGTACTTGACTCGTAAAACGATAGGCATTTAAATATTCTTTGGCTCTTTTGATGAATCAGAAGACTCAATTCTAAACTGACAGAGAAGCATAGAAATAATTTAAAAAATATATCCAGACCATGGCTTTGGAAGAGTGTTTGGAAGAGCTGTGTTCACTAATCATTGGAGAAAGGCCACGGAGCTATTTTCTCAGGATTTAAAACATCCCCCTTTTGTGGACAGTAATAATAGAAGACCTGTCTGTTTGTTCTGTTGAACTTTCCTTTAAGAACTGGAAAATAACTGAAACCAACCACAAAATTGTTTCTTTTTAAGAAGCGTTGTCTTCCTTTCCAGGATCCACAATGCCAAGTTAAATACCTTTCTTTTTTTAGGGTAGCAGAGTTTCTCACACTGAGACTTTTAAACGTTTCTGTTATATTAATTGTAAAGTGTCATGAAGTTGGTGTCTCAATGCTTTAAAAAAAAATAAAGATCCACTAAAGCCTTCTTGTCATTTGAAGGTTATTAAAATGTAATACTTCCCTTGTACATTCTTAATACTGATTTCCAGTGAACTCAGGGATTATTTCTCAGAGAGGAAATTCTGTTGTCAGCTGGGCTAATAATTACCAAGTGCTCACCAGTAACAAGTAGAATCTTCTCAGTAGGTTTTTGTTTTGTTCTGTTTTGTTTTTGGCTTTTTTTTTTTTTAAATATATATGGCCAGTTGATTAGTATGAATTATTGTTTAGTACTTACAAGTCAATACAAGGTAAAATAGATAATTGTTTATGCAGCCAAGTATTCTGTTTTAGTGCACATAAATATGGAGTAGAAATAAAAGTTTCCATATGAAGTAGATTAGTAACTCTAGGGACATTTCTTCCAGTTTTCCTCACTCCAGGTATCTACTAGCGTGGATTTTATTTTTAGTCTTTTGCTTTTAAAAGAAAATAGTTTTGTAATTCCCAAACAATGTATTGTTTGTTTTTGAGCTTTGTAAAAATGGTATTCTATATGTGGTAATTGGCAACTTGCCAATTGAAAAAAGTTCAGTATATTTTTGAAGTGTAGCTGTAGTTCATTTATTTGCATTCCTGTCTAGTTAAGATTATACTACACCTAAGCTTTTGATTATCCTGCTGATGGATTTGTTGTTGTTGTTGTTTTACAAATAGAATGCTTCTATGGGCATTCTCACACATGTCTCCTGATGCGTATGTGTGAGATTCTCTCTACCTGGGTTGCTGGGTCATAATACATGAGTTTTTCAATGTTATAAAATAATGCAAATTGTTTACCAGAATGATCGTGCTAGTTTAGATGCTCAACTAGCAGTGTTAATAGGCCTGTTGATCTACATTGAGTATTGAGAGAATTCTCAAATTTTGATCATTTGGTGGTATAAAATTGTATCTTAGTGGTTTTATTTATAGAGTATCTTTTCCTGTGTTTATTGGTCTTTCATATTTCCTCTCTGCAAAATGTCTCATCATGTTTTCTTTCCCATATTGATTTGTAGAATCTTCATATATTCTTTATACTAATCCTTTGTCAGTTATGTGTTTTCCTTATCTTCTAGTGTGTCCAGTGTGTGATTTGTCTTTTACATTTTTTCTATGATATCTTTTGAACAAAATGTCTTAATTTTAATGCGATCACATTTGTGGGTACTTTTTCTGTTAGCCCTTTTGAGTCTTATGTAAGAAATCTTTCCTTATATTTTCTTTTAAGGATCTTCTAAAGTTTTGCCTTTCTACATTTAAGTTTATCTGGAGTTGATTCATGTCTTTATCTGCTAGGACAATTTCCTTTCCAACTTATTCTTCTATTTTAGAAATATCTTAGCTATGTTTAGGCCTCTGCTTGTAAAATTTAGAATCAGGTTGTCAAGTTCCTCAGTAGGCTATTTGCATCTCGATTGAAGTTGCATTGACTTTGTATATCCATTTGGATTGAATCGACATCTTTATTATTGATTTTTTTTTCTCCATGAACATGGTATAATTTGTATCTTCTCTATTTAACTCCAATAATATTTAATAGTTTTCTCCTCATAAGCCTTGCTCTTTTCCTGATGGATTTATTCCTAGATACATTTTATTTTTTATTGCTGTTATAATTTTTTCTGAATTACACTTTCTAACTCTTTTGTCACTGGTATATAAAAATAAAACTTTTTTTGTTTATTGACCTTATAACCACTTGCTTAATTGTTTTATTCTAATAATTTGTCTTTAGCTTCTATTGGGTTTATATGTAGGTAGTCATCATCTGTAATAATGACAGTTTTGTTTCCCTTACCAAGTCTTAACTCTTTTACTTTTTTCTTTGCTGATTAGAACAATATACAAAATACATTTAAAAAATTCCCCTTAAATATTATGCCTTTACAAAGCTCTGCTAATTTGATAGGTGAGATATGTTTTAAAGTTTTTATATATCTTTTATAATTTTAAAGTTTTTATATATAATTTAAGTTTTATAATTTTAAAGGTTTTATGTATCTCTTTTATAATTGTGGAGGCCATTTTTAATTCTGTTGCATAATATTTATTTCTGTAAGCTACCTCACTTTTTTTTGTAAAGAGTATGATATTAACAGTTTCTTTCAGCTTAGTTTTCAACTTCTTTTGCTGTAAGGCCATTTTAAGAAATGTTTTGGGTACAGGTTTCAGTTAATTAAAATAGCTCTAAAATATCAAATTAGGTAGTATACAGATATTATTCACCTTTTTGGTAAAATTAGCTACCAAATTAATTGCTGTTCATACTGTTTGATGCAATAAGTGGTAATTTGGAAAACTGAAACATTTCTATTCATAAAATTCACTGGAGATTTGATTAATACATGTATTTCCCTAAAAAACAAAGCAAACTGAACCAGTGGTAACTCGAGGAAGCATTGATAGAGGGACTTGGATTTTGTTTTGTTCTTCATAACTAGATCACTCAATTACAGTGTGATAAATTTCTCAAGCTTCTGAGATGTTTTAGGTCAGTCTTTATATTTTTATATATAAAATATATATATTCAGTTCTGTGGATCGTGTATTTTAAGCTCTTTTGTCTCTTTCTCTTTAAAACTGTCTAACACCCTCTGAAACCTTATTTATAATCTGAGAAAGGATTGCATTTAAAAGACTTGGAACAAAGATTGTTGAATGTATGGGACCTTGTTAAAATGTTGTCTTGTAAAATGTGATAGATATGAGTCTTTTAAGTTTTGGGGATAGATAGGCCCATGTGTAATTTATCTGTAAACACTACAGAAATAGTTCTCAAATGAGTGTGGTACTGTCCCCGTAGGGGTATTTAGTGGACAGGAGGGGGTTGTGGGGAATTGGAGGGGATGGGAGACAGTCCTATACAACAAAGAATTGCCCAAATCCTGCCTAACTTTTGGATTTCTCATGGGACATTTGTGCTATTAAAAAACCTGATTATAAATACCTGAGCCTAGAACATAACTTTGTCTTTACACATAAACAGTTTTTTTCATAACTTTGTTATATGTAATTTCCCATGAATACAACCACCATGTATATATTTTTTTTAGCTTACCGAGAGTTAGTTCACCTATTAGGAAGGCCCCATCTCTGCCAACGCTGCCTCTCATGGTATTCAAGTTGCCCATACAACACATGTGTAAATCAGTCTGCTTTTCTAGCAATCAGAGTGAATCTGTGTACAAATTTGTATATTCTTAGCCTCTTTTTTTCTAAAATATCAAATGTAAATAAAAGTGTTAATAGTAGCTGAAATTTTGAAATTTGCTTTCAACCATCTTTTCCTAAATGTGAATAGCTATTACTGTGTCTACCCTGTTTCTTCTTACAGAACAATGAAATCACTAAGAGTAAGTGAACATTTTACAAGGAAACATGCTGATAAAGTTGGCAGAGATACATCATTGTTCCTCATATTCTTCACTCTTGACAGTCTGTAATTTGTTCTGACCTGTTATACCTACTCAGTTAAAATGTCCTCTTTATCTGAAAACATACAGGTAAATCTGCTGGTGCTACGTTTCCCAACACTGATTTTTATTGCAGTGTCCACCTATACCGCTGTCCTTTCATTTCCTGTATGCCTTGTACAGAATGACATCCAATTCTGTTTTTAAAAGTATAAACTTGTTATAAGTAAGTACAAATGTCTGATAGCTTTGTTATACATTCTAGTATAGTAATCCCTGAGCTATTACCTATTAAAAGGTGTGTATTTCCTTTTAACTTCTGCTTTATGTTATAGTTAGAGCTACACACACATACACCACCCACCCCACTTGTAAGTTATATATGTTGTAGATTATATAATTTATGAGTTTTATTTTGGGATGGTAAAGGAGAAGCATTTCAAAATATTTGTTATAGTAGTGGGGGCATGAAGGTCTGTTGGGCTTGAAAATCTTCACTTTACAGCACCTCATCCTCACACATGTGTCTTTTAAATAGTCTCCTGCCCCTGTATTCTCTCTCCCTTCCACTCTGTTGTACACAGAAAGCCAAAGCCCTCTCGAAAATACCAGGTATCACTTCCTCCTATTCAGATTCTTGGCCAAGTTGTTACCTGGTATTAACATTTTGGTACATATATTGTCTCACCAACTGGAGATATGATGGCAGGGACTACATCTTGAATTTCTTCCTGTCTTTATTATTAATATAGTTCTTTGCATCTAATGTATACTCCAGAAATGTTTGCTGACATTTCTAGTCTACTTTCCCACTCTTATTGAAGACACTAAATTTGGAGCAAATTCTCCAAGTTTTCTTACTAAATCTTCATATTTGTTGTATACAACTGCTCTTTAAATGGGTCTCGGCAGAATCATCTAAATATTTTTCTTGGTAAAATGCCATCTATAGCATCCCCAGGTGTAGAGAAGACATATAGAAATGGAAAGGCTTTAATATTTGTCTGATTGTAATTACAGTATTAGAATAAGTTGTGGCAGAAGTCTTTTTAAAAAATTGTTTAATTGTGGTAAAAGAAATCTAATTTTTTAAGTTTATCTACAAAGGTTGTGTCAATACCATATTCTCGATTTATTTTCTTGTAACTATTTTCTCCAATTTGGAATTTAAGGTTTTTTTTTTTTTTGAGACGGAGTTTAGCTCTGTCACCCAGGCTGAAGTGCAGTGGTGTGATCTCAGCTCACTGCAACCTCTGCTTCCCAGGTTCAAGCAGTTCTCCTGCCTCAGCCTCCCGTGTAGCTGGGATTATAGGCGTGTGCCACCATGCCCAGCTAATTTTTGTAATTTTCGTAGAGACGGGGTTTCACCATGTTGGCCAGGCTGGTCTGAAACTCCTGACACCAAGTGATCCACCTGCCTTGGCCTCCCAGAGTGCTGGGATTACAGGCGTGAGCCACCACGCCAAGCCAAAAGTGTCTGTTTTCTTATCTCCTTAAATACCATACTCTCCCATACCCTCCCATTCTCACCAAACTAAATAAAAAAAAAAATCATTCTGGATCTTCTCCATTTGTGTCACTCGTATTCTTTATTTTTTAAACTGGGCATAATAGGAACAGTTTGGGCAGCATCAATAGTAAATCAAATCTGTAGTAGATACCATTTCACATGTATTTCCGTGCATTATTTTTTTCAAATTCAGTCTCCTTGCATAATACGCTTAGAATCTAATGTGCTAAAGATGTAGTTCCCACTCAAGGTAGTGTTATCTGCCAGTTAACCTTTATCAATCAGATTTCAAAGCTGGTGTTGGTTATACTGTGTACTCTCCATGTGAGCTTTCATTATGTTGTTTAGTCATCTTTTGAAAGATACTGTTGTCTCTAACCCTATCTCTTATTAGAAATTACTAATACATTGTGACTGTTGTAATAGTTCTTTGATGTATTTACCTCACTTTATCAATGTTTCTGCTTGTTTTCTCAGATTCTTTTTTTTTTTTTTTTTTGAGACGGAGTCTCGTTCTCGCCCAGGCTGGAGTGCAGTGGCAGGATCTCGGCTCACTGCAATCTCCGCCTCCCAGGTTCATGCCTTTCTCCTGCCTCAGCCTCCCGAGTAGCTGGGACTACAGGCACCCGCTACCATACCCGGCCAATTTTTTTGTATTTTTAGTAGAGAAGGGGTTTCACCATGTTAGCCAGGATGGTCTCGATCTCCTGACCTCGCGATATGCCCGTCTCAGCCTCCCAAAGTGCTGGGATTACAGGCGTGAGCCACCGTGCCCGGCCTCTCAGATTCTTAAAGATAGAATCACTGGGCCAGGCTCGGTGGCTCGCGCCTGTAATCCCAGCACTTTGGGAGGCTGAGGCTGGTGGATCACATGAAGTCAGGAGTTCAAGACCAGCCTGACCAACATGGTGAAACCCCGTCTCTACTAAAAATACAAAATTGGCCAAGCCTGGTGGTACATGCCTGTAATCTCAGGTACCTGGGAGGCTGAGGCAGGAGAATCGCTTGAACCTGGGAGGTGGAGGTTGCAATGAGCCTAGATCGCGCCATTGCACTCCAGCCTGGGCAACAGGAGTGAAACTCCATCTCAAAAAAAAAAAAAAAGATAGAATTACTGAATTAAAAGACATGGATATTTTTAAGGCCTTTGAATCCTAAATTCTGAGTTAGCAGGTTATGAGAATATCTGTTCCTCTGAGACTTACCTTTCCTCTTCTCCTTTCAAATTTTTTTTTTTTATCTGAGGTGGTTACTTTTCAATATTCAGTAGTTAATAAGTCACGGCTGTCTAGGATGCAACTCTGATTTTGATTGTTATGTTGGATTAAAGATGACCACAGATGCTTTGACACTCCTCCTTTTGTGTGTGGACTGGGCTGTGACTGCTTTAACCAATATGGGACAGTATGTGTGATGATATGGCAGTTCTAGGCTTAGCCTTTGAGAGGATGGGCAGCTTCCACCTGCCTTTTGGATCCTGAGCTGCCTTGTAGAAGTTCAACTATCCTGAGACCACCATATTTGAGAGGACATGAGCAGGCATTTCTGGTGAGCATTCCTAGCTGTGTCCAGCCTTTCCTCCATCCCCATCAAGACACCAGGCATGATCAGCCCATCTGCCAGCTGAGTACCACTGTGTGACTTCAGTCAATACCATGTGGAGTACACGAATCACCCAGCTGAACCCTTCCCAAATTCTTGACTCTCAAAATCGTGAGATAAACATGGTGGTTGTTTTAAGCCACTGAGCTTTGGAGTAGATTGTTGTGCAGCAGTAGATAACTGGAACACTTACTGAGTCTCTGGGGTTATTGAGTTGGAGTGCCTACACTGCTCTTCCCCAAGGAGAATCAGCCTTTTTTCCTTCCTGGAATGGTTGCTTAGAAGAACCTGTGGACACCCAACGGAAGTTACACTTTTCTTTGGCTTTAACTAGAGAGCCATGGGAAAGGAGCCAGAAATATCCCGAGGCTATGCATTTCTGAGTTCTAACTGAAGCCTGGCAGAAATTTCAAACCAAATTATCACAGGGATCTTGTGTCTGAGAAAGCAGACTGTTCTGGTCAGTATCCTTGTGTGTCTAGTGAAGGGAAGACAGGTGCAGGGACCCATCTTCAGGGTGTTCTCCAGGAGAGCCATAAATGTAACAGTAGGAAAACAAACTGTGTTCATATTCTTGGTTTCTGCTTATTTCTCTGACAAAAAATCATTCCTTTCATTGGTTTCTGCTTGTTCGTCTGATAAAAAAATCATTCCTTTTGTTAACTGTCAAAACATGCAGCCCCTGATTGCAACTCAAGGTGCTCTGCACTGCGTATCCAAGAGTAAACATCACTTCAGCTTCCCCGTTTTCTTGCATGTGTTGGCTAGCTACCTATCAATTTTTGTGTTCTCATCCCTTTTCCTTTCTGTTCTGTCTTTCACAATTACCCTACCTTCCATTCCTCTTCCCGTCTCTCCCAAACTGTACTAGTTGATATTCTAGTCATACTAAAAGGCTAATCTATCTATCTATCTTCCTTTTGTTCTTTCTTTTCTTTTCTTTTCTTTTCTTTTTTTTTTTTTTTTTTTTTTTTTTGACAGTCTCGCTTTGTCGCCCAGGCTGAGTGCAGTGCAGTGGCATGATCTCGGCTCACTACAACCTCTGCCTCCTGGGTTCAAGCAGTTCTCATGCTTCAGCCTCCCGAGTAGCTGGGATTACAGACATGTGCCACCACGCCCAGCTAATTTTTATATTTTTATTTAGAGGTGGGGTTTCACCATGTTGGCCAGGCTGGTCTCTTACTCCTCACCTCAGGTGATCTGCCTGCCTCAGCCTCCCAAAGTGCTGGGATTACAGGTGTGAGCCACCATGCTCAGCCACTTTCTTTTTCTTACATCTTCATCTCTTTATCCCTCCTGCTCATGTCGCTTCCTCTCCCTCACCTTAAGCACAGCCTGCTTGGGTTTTTGGGTGTGTGTCTTATAATAATATATCACTTAGTAAATTATAAGCAGCTTGAGAATAGAGAAGGTTCTATTCAGTCATAATGCATAAGAGTGTTCATCAAATTATTTGGGTTAAATAAAACCCTTTTTTTCTATTTCCATTTTCTTCTGCCTTACTGAAAAAAGCTACACTAATGTTCTCTAGGGGTGATGTGCATAGAGATTGGGAACTTAAAGAATTATTGTCTTAAGGGTATGTGGGTTTCCTTATCCAAACACAGGTAAACGAGGCAAGAGACTTAAACAACGATTACTCTGTTATTCCTAGTGTTGGTTGGAGTTCTCTGTACTTCTGTTTCCTGTCCAAGGAGGGAGAGATCCGTCATTCTGAATTTATTTGTTTGAATTTATGGGACAAAAATGCTATGAATCAAATCTCTTGTTAGGGTTTTCCAGTGCGTTAAATGTAAAAACTTGAAAAGTTTGCTGAAAAACTTGGTTTCCATGTCCATATTTAATAGATCATTTTTTCCCCAGATATTTTCGACTATAGCCATTATAAGAAACGTATTTTGGGTTGCCACCTTCAGTGCATATAACTGAAACAGGTTTATCAAAGCAAGTCTAACCATTATTTCCTGTATCATACTCTGATATTTTCTATTCACTTCTAATTCTTTTTTAAAAATGCTCATCTGGATCTGTTTTTTGTGTTTTTTTTTTTTTTTTTTTTTTTTTCATTTCAAACTAATGGGTTGTTTGAAAAGTACTGAGTTACATAATAGGTGCTTGAATGGTAAGGGTCTGATTCTGAGGCTCATCAGCTCTCCTGAGAGAATTGGTGTTCTTAGACTGCATTGGTGGATGAATCTGATCAGAACATTTACATTTTGTAAAGATCTTTTATAATTCAAAACATTCATAATGAAAGATAGTTTTTTTTTGTTTTGTTTTGTTTTTGACAGAGTCCTGCTCTGTCGCCCAGGCTGGAGTGCAGTGGCACGAACTTGGGTCACTGCAACCTCCATCTCCTGGGTTGAAACGATTCTTGTGCTTCAGCCTCTTGAGTAGCTGGGATTACAGGCGCACACCATCACGCCTGGCTAGTTTTTTGTATTTTAGTAGACGGGGTTTTACCATGTTGCCCAGGCTGGTCTCAAACTCCTGAGCTCAGGCAATCCACCCGCCTCGGCCTCCCAAAGTGCTAGGATTACAGGTGTGAGCCACTGCTCGTGGCCAAAGATAGGTTTTATTATTGGGAAAAAGTGTTAAGGTAGGTGAAATCTATAGTCTTTGCTCAAATGTTGCTTTTTATTTTCTAAGCGTCACCACTAGTGTTTTGCAGAATGTTCTCTCAACAAACAGTACTGTCTATTGAAGTGGGTTGATTTGTTGTTCCAAATAGTTCTGCCACCTCCAATTTCATTTTAAAGTCATTGATTTTCAGGTGCATTTGTAAGATTAGCATCATTAATATCAGCACTTAATAGCTAACATTTATTAACTACTATGTGCTATGCATAGTGTTGAGTGCTTTTCTTAGATTAATTTAATCCTCAGCACAACCCAGTGTGGATGGAGCACTCTCCCAGTTTACGGAGGAGGAAGCCGAGACATAGAAGCCACACAGCTATTTGTGAGGATTCAGGCTGTGCACTCTAGGGTCTGGTTATAGAGGCTATTCTCTGAATCACACTGTGCTCTGCCTCAGAATAAAATACCTTCTATACAACGTGGCTATAACGTTAACTTTTGGAGACTGTTACCACTTGTTACTCTTTGCTAAATTTGGTGGTCATTTCCAGTATTCTAATGGCAACGATGCTATAACAGAGCCCCTAGCATACTGATACTCTGTTATATTGAGAAGAAACCAGGGGTAAATAAGGTCTTTTGACATTTTAATGAACTGATTGCTTAGGGTTTCAAGATTAACCCACCCCGTATATTGCAAGGTCGCTTCTCAGCCTGAAGTTTACTTAGGTGAAAAACAGAACATTTTATTTCTTTAGTGTCTACTTTATGCTGGACACAGTTCCTGGCTTGGAGACTACAAAACTCAATGTGGAGCATTTGGCTTTGATTAAGAGGGAAGCCATTGATTATTCATAGACTTCTAGGACCACAGCCTCCTTAGAGCCTTAGAGGCTTTTCCCACCTGACCCCTTCTTCTACTGAAGAGGAGCAGGCCAGGAGGCCAGTGGTTCCTCATGGTATCAGGATTCCTTGTTCTTGGTGCTCTACTGTGTTGCCTTTTCTTCTGCCGTCTTATTCCTTTGATTAGTGAGAATTTTGTGCATCTTTTTTTGTTTTTTTGAGGTGGAGTTTTGCTCTTGTTGCCTAGGCTGGAGTGCAGTGGCACAATCTCGGCTCACTGCAACCTCCACCTCCCGGGTTCAAGCGATTCTCCTGCCTCAACCTCCCGAGTAGCTGGGATTACAGGTGCCTGCCACCACGCCCAGCTAATTTTTTGTATTTTTAGTAGAGACGGGGTTTCACCATGTTGGCCAGGCTGGTCTTGAACTCCTGACCTCAGGTGATCCACCTGCCTTGGCCTCCCAAAGTGCTGGGATTACAGGTATGAGCCACCGTGCCCGGATGCATCCTTTCTTTATCATTTCTCTTCCTAGTGTGTGAAATGTGGCGATAGATGTTTATAACCACTTACTAGGGATTGACTCAGCTATGAACTTGACACCTGCTTAGGGTGACTAATTTAGCCTCTTGAAGCCTCAGTTTTCTCGTTTGTAAAAAAAATAGGATAAAAATATACCCTATTGTGTAAAAAAAAAAAAAAAAACCTACTTTATAGGATTGATATGAGGATTAAATGAAATAAAGGCATTAGGCCGGGTGCGGTGGCTCATGCCTGTAATCCCAGCATTTTGAGAGGCCAAGGTGGGCAGATCACAAGGTCAAGAGATTGAGACCATCCTGGCCAACATGGTGAAACCCCATCTCTACTAAAATTACAAAAATGAGATGGCATGGTGGTGTGCACCTGTAGTTGCAGCTACTCGGGAGGCTGAGGCAGGACAATTGCTTGAACCTGGGAGGCGGAGATTGCAGTGAGCTGAGATCATGCCACTGCACTCCAGTCTGGGCAACAGAGGGAGACTCCGTCTCAAAAAAAAAAGAAATAAAGGCATTAATAGTGTTTATGTGGTGTTTGGTGCAAAGCAAGCATACAATTGATGATTATTTTTCATGAGCTCAATAAAATTGAGGGTCTAGCTGGGGACACCTTTTGGAAGAGAGAGATTATAGAGTTACTGTTGCATTAAAAAATCTCTTGTGTATGGAATAAGAATCAAGTGGCATTTTTATATTTTTATATTTCAGTCCTCTTTCTTTAGTAAAGATGGCGTAGAACTGGCCCAGTCCCCTCTGCTGCTGCCCAGTGCTGCTGAAAGGGCAGTGTTGTGCAGTGGTTAGAGCATGGGCTGTGGAGGCAGATGGATCTCAGGCCAGCTGTGCTTTAGCTGCCTGCTGCCATGTGTCAGGCCTCCTTGGATATAAGTTCCATAATTTCCTCAGGTATTAAAAGTGAACCATACTGTTTCCCTTATGGGATTATAAGGATTAAATAGAATGGTGAACATAGAGCAGCCAGTGCATCACCCACCCCATGGTTGATCCACCCTCTGCTTTTCGTTTTCTCTGATACTTGACGCTTGCCAAATATGGACTCCTCTTGCTCCCAGTTTCTGTTCCTTTCCTGTGTGACCTTACCAAATCTGGTGTGTTTATTATCCACCAGTCACGTCCCACTGTCTTTCAAGGCCTGGCTTGAGCCATCTTCATCCTTGAAGAGTTCTTCCACCCTCCTCCCCCCACCCCCCCCAATCCACCAACTCATTGATCTGTCCTGAATTTCTCCAATAGTACCTGCTTGGCACTTAACTAGTCCATGAGAGGGCATAAAGGGACCTCATAGACCTTGGAAGTCATTTAGTTGACCACCCTCATTATACAGGTGAGGAAGCTGAGGTCCAGGGAGATAGCAATTGCCTAAGATCAGGTTTCCCACTTCTAGACTAGAGCTCTCTCTACCACCCTATGTACCGTCTCTGTTTTTAAGCCTGTAAAACAACAAACACCAGAATAAACACCAAAACCTGGAAATAGGAGATTATGTATGCAGACTTGTACTTCATGGGACAGAGAGCTGCTTCTGGGTTTGTACTCTGCTCAGAAGCTATATGCCTTATTTTACTTTAGTTGGTAGGTATACTATATGAGTAATTCTATTTTCTTTAAAATTGTAACACATGAATTAATAAACATACATTTACTAAGCATCTCATGTGTGCAAAGCTTTGAGGACTGTGAGCTTCATAAAAAAGTCTGCGCTTTCAGGGCCTACTTGGGCTGTTAAAAAGCTGTAAGGATAAGGAAAACGCAATCCGTATTGAGATTCTTGAGCTTTCAAAAGTGTTGTTTCCCCACAAGAACTAAAAGGAAACAGATTCAGAGAAACACAGATTGGTATTCTTACCTTGTTCTCTCCTGTACCCTCTCGAAGAAAAGGTATTTGGTAGTGGAAGGTATATTTGTTTATATTTCAAAGGCACAATGATGTCTGTTTCACAGCCTTCTGGATGTGGCGAGGGACTTTATTTGGTCAGCCCTCATTCCTTACCACTCCCTTTGCTATCTTTGATGGGTAAGCAGATTTCATGAGGCAGGCCAGTCTCTCGTTGCACTAGGTTGCCTGTATCTCTGAAAACTTCCTGACTATCCCAAACCATATAGAAATTTATTTTAAAAATTTGACAGCTGGCCGGGTGCCGTGGCTTACGCCTGTAATCTCAGCATTTTGGGAGCCCGAGGTGGGTGGATTACCTGGGGTCAGGAGTTTGAGACCAGGTTGGCCAACATGGTGAAACCCCGTCTCCACCAAAAATACAAAAATTAGCCGGGCATGATGGTGGTCGCCTGTAATCCCAGCTACTCAGGAGGCTGAGGCAGGAGAATTGCTTGAGCCCGGGGAGGTTGCAGTGAGCCAAGATCACACCACTGCACTCCAGCCTGGGTGACAGAGCAAGACTCTGTCATACTTTTTTTTTTTTGACAGCTGTCAAACTGTAGGCTAAGCCTGAAGGGTTGGGAAGTTGAAAATATATGTCATGTATATCACCCTCATTTAATCTCTATTGAGGATGTTCTTTTTTTCCTTCTTACATAAATATTATGTGCTCTAACTAAACATATTATATATTTTTATGTGCAGTTCAATACATAAGGAATTGAATCACAATTGGAAGTCCTCTTTAAAAGGATTTGCTCTTGACAGATAATAGCAGACTTCATCTCTTTTTAAAAATAAACCATCAGTTTATGTCATTGAGTATATTTGATCCTTCTAAAAAGAGGTTCTCTCTCATACTTATTTTTTGTCTATGATGTAGTTTTCTAAAAGTTCATCTCTGTTGGCTACTTCATTTCTGTTCTAAATGTAGTAAGTTCTTGGAAGTGTACTTAGAGGCAATTTAAGGATTTTATCTTAAGCCTGCTTACTGTGTAGTTGTTGTATTTCATACCTGTAACATAAGGATATTGAGGGTGACTAAATTTTACAATGCTTTGCATTTTGTACATCTTTATATGTGTCTGCTTCTTGAAATCATTGCTTTTTGTGATAAAGACCCATCTATAGTTATTTCAGTTTGCTTGACAGGTGTATATTTAAGTCTGGTTTTGTTTCTTCTAGACAGTTATTTGATAATAGAGATTCATATTGTTTTCTGTCTCCAGCAAATACTCACTGAAATGAAGAATGATGGATTTGGTGATTTGGGAGTCTGGTGTGTGAAAACACATCTTAAAGGATTCAGGTTTAAGTTTTTTAGTTCTTATACATGGTTCCCATTTTTCTGTAATGTCTTCTTATGTCTCAATATGTAAATATTTTGTCTTTACTTATACTAATGTTTCTTGTTACCCAAATTATCTCCTAAGACTGTTTATGTAGACTTGAAATATTTCTTTTGTCTGTGGGTGTGGGTGTGAGTACCTTCCCAAAAACATCCAGGAATTTTTGCCCACCTACTTGGTTTCCCTGGAGCATGAAAGAAGGTGATTAATGGGGGAGAAAAAAACTCACAAAAAGCCACCAACAAAAAGCTACCTACATGTTTACATGTATTTTAAAGGAAAAGCCTGTCAGCTGCAATCAAAGCAGCAAGGGCTCTTCAAGGAAGGTAATATCTATATATTGTTCTGTTTTATAACATGTAAAATGTTCTCCCCTCGGGAAAAAACGTCTCACAGAAGATTTTCTTGCAAGATGACTATGATATGACAGGCTCTGTTTTTGTTGTGCATAAGCAGTTGCTTCTATTGTGTTGCCTGCAGCCTAGTGCGTGTGTATTTTCTTAGACTCATCTGGTAGTGAAGTGGCCTCTAGCTCAGGTCTTCACAGGCAGAACATCCATGCTTTGAGGAGGCTGTATTAGCAAAATAAGAAACCTACTCAGAGATAAGGGAGAGGCTTCATTGTTGATGCTGTTATTAACTCAGGCTCAGCTTCCTGGTTTGAGAGATGTTCTGAATACATATTGTTGTATGGGCTATTAATACATTACATCATGGTGGAACTTGGCATCCCAGACTGGATAAGCCCACTTGCCCTGTTATATACCAGCATTTGTGGTTTGTATTAGTAACTCTGTAATCCCAGCTACATGGGAGGCTGAGGCAGGAGAATTGCTTGAACCTGGGAGGTGGAGGTTGCAGTAAGCCAAGATCACGCCATTCCACTCCAGTATGGGCAACAAGAGCAAAACTCTGGCCCAATAATAAAAATAACTAACCCAGATTCTGTGACAGGAGATAATGGAAATGATCTGAGTGGCCACCTAATTTCAGTGAAGGAACTAGCCAAGGTAAGTGACTTTCTCAGTGTAAGTACACAACTAATCTGTGGCCACTCAGGACATTGAACTGGGTCTGGGAGCAAATTATAAGATAGGTAAAACAGAGGGGACACAAATGTGGAATAGTGAGAGGATGAGGAGAGTGCAGTTCAGGCTGGGATCATGTGTGGCATATTCGTAGGAAACCACAGAATCTGAAGTTAGTTAGGTTTGGATTCCATTTACCACTTACAAACTACGTGCATTAGAGTAAGAAATTTAATTTCTCTGACTGTAGGTTCCTTGATTATAGAGATGTTGTAAGGATTAAGTGAGATGACATGTCGGAAGTGTCTGGCACTGTGTAGGGGACATCACATGTTCCATGATGGCAGCTGTTATTGTTCTGGTACCTGAAGTGGGAAGGGGAGCAAGGAAGGAAACGTGAGGATTGTGATAGTAGGGAGGGCTCTGTTGATTTTGAAAGAAGAGTCCTTTCAAAGCAAGCGTTTAGAAACCTCACATCTGATCATGCCACTCACTCTCTGCTTAGAAATCACCCTTGGCCCCTCATCATGTAGCTAGACTTTTAAGTCCTTGTGAATGTGCCTTTCCCACTTGCTCCTTGCATTCCATTTGTGCTGTATCTCTGGCAGTTCCTGGAACATGACATGCATTTTCATTTTCATCTTAAGTGGTATGGCATGCACCAATAGTTCCAGCTACTCAGGAGGCTGAGGCAGGAGGATTGCTTGAGCCCAGGAGTTCAAGGCCAGCCTGGGCTACATAGCAAGACCCCATCTCAAAAAAGAAAAAAAAAAAAGCAATTACCCCTTTACCCTGTCCCTCTGTCCTGCATTTGCCATCCTTTAAGACTCAATTCAAACTTTATTTCTACTGTGAAGTCTCTTGGACCAGGCTCTCCTCATGTCTTACTTTCTCTTGCAGTGACTCACTATGCCTATTGTGTTTCCATAGTACCCTGTACACAATATTCCAGTGCTTACTACACTGTGTCCTAACAATTTGTTTACATGTCTGACTTATAATTATCATTACATTCCCTGGGGACAAGAGCTAGATCTTAATCATCTTTGTATTCTTAGCACTAAGTTGATGCCAAACACACAGTAGGCACTTATTAGATGCTTGTATGACCAAATGAATGGGTGAAAAGCAGAAATAGAGAAGTTATCTTAAGTTGATATAACAGTGTGAGCAAAATATGGATGCAAAATTAGTGTTATTGTGATGGCAAGAATGAGACAGTTTGAGAAAATATTGTGTTGAGAAGTAGGTTTGTGTAAAATAGAGATAGGAAGATATGATCACTTCATGAAAGGCTTTGAATATGAAGCAGACCAATTGAGATGTGTTAGGAAGGGTAGCCATTTTAGTTTTTTTGTCGGAAGTGACATGGTTAGATAGCAGAGTTGCAGGAAAATTAGTCTAATGGTACTAGGTTAAGTTATTGTAGCAATCCAGATGTGAGTTAATGAGGGGTAGGACTAGGGTGATGTCAATCAGAAAGGCAAAAGGAGAGACACTGAAAACAGCAAGCCACAAAAACTCTGGCAAACCAGTTCACTTTTAGATTTCTCACATTTTGGTGTGCCAAGGTTCCCAGCCCCCATACTCCTTTCAAAAATAAAGTCCTTTCCATTTTAGTCTTTGGTTATTAGTATCTGAAAACTCTGCCTAAATCCTGAACTTTCTACTCTGATTTGTCAGAGGAACAGTTCTTTCAGTTCTAATTTTTGTCTTTAGATTTTTTGGTTGGTGGTTTTTTTTTTCTTCCCCTAGGCTCATCTGTATTGGGCTGTGAGCCCAGAAGGAAAGTTGGGAAATAATTTGTCAGTATTCTTTGGCATTTACAAGATGTTCCTATAGTCTCATTATAACATGGTTTCCTGACATTTTGTTATGGTTGTTGTTGATAGTGCTTTTTGGAAAACAACACCTATATCTTTTTTTCTTTTTTAAAAAGTGCTTATATCTTTTAAGTTTTATGTTACTTTGAGATATTCCTGTAAGTTCTTTTGTTCATAGATTATGAAAAATGTCAAAAGGAATTCTATTCAGAAATCAGTTTTGCTCTGTGAATTTGTACATTGAAATATAAATGATCTAGTTGATACATTCTATCTCTTATTTTCATTTAATGTTGAGGTAAATATATACACATGTAAGGCCATATAAGAAGGGAATAACTAATGAGTGCCTATTCTGTCCAGTCTTGGGCTTCACAGACATCATTTATATTGAATGCTCATAATACCTGGTAAAGTAAATATTAATAATCTAGTAAGGCAATTAAGGCTTTGGGCAATTAAATTCTCACTGTACATCATTGGGACATGGCAGACAAGGAAGCCTATGTCTTTTTCTGGCTATAGTGCCAGTTGACTCTGCACATTTGCATACAGCAGTTCTCAGATCTTCTTAGTAACAGAATCTTTTATCCCATGAAATCAGACTCCCAATATATAAAACAGGTAAGAATAGTGTTCAGTTATATACATTTATTGTATTTGGTACATTAAATTTAAGGTGGAAATCTATGTTTCAATCTTCACTTGGTTTCATCTTATAACTTATTTCTATATATTTTGTTTGCAAAATAAAAAAAGTTCAAAGATACAAAGATTCTAATAGCTTTTTTGCTGCATCAATACTATTGTTTTCTTGTCAGAACATGATAAAAATTACAATGTGGAACTTTAATAGCTTTTTAAATAGTTTGTCTTGTCGTTTCAGGGCAGCGTTTGATTATATGGATGCAGAAAACTTGAGAAATAGGAGGAAATTTTGTTTCAAAGTTGTATTAGGTGAGATATGTGGATCACCTAAGGTCAGGAGTTCGAGACCACCTGGCCAACATGGCAAAACCCCTTCTCTACTAAAAATATAAAAATTAGCTGGGCATGATGGGGCGTGCCTGTAGTCCCAGCTACTTGGGAGGCTGAGGCATGAGGATCGCTTGAACCCAGGAAGTGGAGTGAGCCAAAATTGCACCACTACACTCCAGCCTGGGTGACAGAGCGAGACTCTGTCTAAAAAAATAAAAAAGTTTTATTACTGGCCGGGTGCAGTGGCTCATGCCTGTAATCCTAGCACTTTGGGAGGCTGAGGTGGGCCGATCATTTGAGGCCGGGAGTTTGAGACCTGCCTGGGCAATATGGCAAAACCCCATCTCTACTAAAAATACAAAAAAATTAGCCGGGCTTGGTGGTGCATGCCTGTAATCCCAGCTACTTGGGTGGATGAGGCTCAAGAATTGCTTGAACCCAGGAGGCAGAGTTGCAGTGAGTCAAGATCACACCACTGCACTCCAGCCTGGGCAGATAGAGCAAAACTCAGTCTCAAAAAATAAAAAAAAAGTAGTATTACTAATCATATTTAGTGATATCCACAGTAATTATCAGTTAAGTACATTTTGAGGGCAGGAAGGGAGTTAGTAATGCCTCCACATCCAATATTAAATTCATTGTTTGGCAGAAAAACAGTTTTTGAATGTACCTTGTAATATTTTAAGATGTTACTTTAAACAGTCAAAAAAGGCTGTCAGCTTTTTACTCAAAGTTCCAGAATAGTCAGATTTCTTTTGTTTTACATGTTGAGTCTAAATGAACACTTTTCTGCAGTCCTTAGTGTAGTAAGATTGGAGCTTGTTCAGCAAGATAGGCAAGTTCATGCATATGCGTTTTATTTCAGAGCTAAGTAATTGACATAATTTATCAACCAAAGTGATTTATTTTTAAACCGCCTCATTAGAAATACCCAGATTTGCACATTGCTACAAAGCAAATGAAAATAAGTTGGAAGTTGGAGTTGTAATGTATTGGGTATACATACCCTGGAAGTGAGAGAACTTCCAAGGTGCGTTAGTGAAAATGACAGCTTAAATGGCATTGTCTGTTACTATTTGGAAGATGCTGACATCTGATGTTTCTAACTGACCACTAGAACATGTGTCAGCAGTTGCTTTTGCAGGGGCCATGCCATTCTCCTGCTCTTTCCTATCATTGCTTTAAACAGTACACTGCAATATCTTATAAATCTTCCATGTATTTTTTCTGCAGAAACAAACACAAACACAAACACAGGAAGATAGAGACACATCTGTCTGATCAATTCCATTTGAATCATTATAAAGAGTTTAGTCAAATTCATACATCGGATGAACTCATCAAATACAGAGGGTGCTCTTGCTTGAAATCTTCCCTGGGTGGTATTGTGAGGATAATGCTCTTAATTTTATTTTTGTAATACCTTGCTCATCCATCATAATTGATACGGATCCCTCCATTGCCTTTGGATAATGTTTACCTCACATGTAGTTCATTCTGTGTTAATGGTAATTTACTTTGAATGACAAATTACTTAAATTTTTATTGTCAGGCTTTAAGTATAAAAAAGACCTGAAATTTGAAATCTGTATTAGGTATTGTGAAGCAAAGTGGGTTAACTTTATTATTGTAGAATTGACTCTTAAACTATGGCCGGCTGGGCGCGGTGGCTCACGCTTGTAATCCCAGCACTTTGGGAGGCCGAGGCAGGCGGATCACGAGGTCAGGAGATCGAGACCACAGTGAAACCTCGTCTCTACTAAAAATACAAAAAATTAGCCGGGCGTGGTGGCGGGCGCCTGTAGTCCCAGCTACTCGGAGAGGCTGAGGCAGGAGAATGGCGTGAACCCGGGAGGCGGAGCTTGCAGTGAGCCGAGATTGCGCCACCGCACTCCAGCCTGGGCGATAGAGCGAGACTCCGTCTCAAAAAAAAAAAAAAAAAAACTATGGCCAAGTGCAGGCACCAGCCAGGCAGGTGTGTTTAGGCTTTCTCTGGCATTGGAGCATGGTACAGGGCAGTAATGATGTTAGTGCTTTTATATATATGTATATATAGTCATGTATTACTTAACATTGGAGTACGTTCTGAGAAATGCTTGTTAGGTGATTTTGTCATTGTGTGAATGTCATAGGGTGAACTTAGACAAACTTCGATGGTATGGGCCTACTACATACCTAGGCCATATGGGATGGCTTATTGGTCCTAGGCTATAAACCTGTATAGCATGTGACTGTATTGAATACTGGAGGCCACTGTAACGCATTGGTAAGTATAGTAAGTCCTTACTTACTGTCTTCAATATGCTTCTGGTCACAAAAACATAACCAAACATAAACACTTCTAAAACTAAACTTTGAAATAAGCATGAGTTATATGTACATTTTTAAAAGATTAATAAAAACAAGAAAGACAATTTTTACCCAATTTTTGGTGGATCAATGAGTAACAGTGGCCGTAGTGGTGGTGGGTTAAATCAAGGAATAAAGTTTGTAAAGCAAAAATTGTAAGGGGCACCTCCTGTTACCATATAATTAAAAAACAAACCAAAAAACCAAAACAAAATAACAAATATGGCAGGTCACCACATACTTTTGTACTGTATTGTTCATTGTGACACATTTATATGATTACTGTATATTCAATGAATTTGTAGTTTACAATAATTTGTATTCATTTTCTAACTTATTCTAGTTTTGGGTCATATGTGGCTGGAGCCTATCCCAGCAGCTCAGGAACCAACTTTGCTAGGATGCATTCCACTGCAGGGTGCACTCACACACACACCCACACTTACTCAGACTGGAACCATCTAGACATGCCAGTTAACCTAACGTGCACATCTTTGGGATGTGCACATGGGGAGAATGTGCAAACTCCACAAAGACAGTGGCTCTGTCTGGGAACTGATTTTGTTTTTTTTCTTATCAGCATTATAACTGAACAGTGTTGAATGAAACAATGTTGAACGAAATGACACTACTTAAGAACCTGCTGTATTTGTGTATCTAAACATACCAAAAGATAGGAAAAGGTACAGTAAAAATATGGTACTATAATTTATAGGAACACCATCTTATATGTGGTTCGTCTTTGACTGAAACATTGTTATGCAGTGCGTGACTGTATGTATAGCGAGGGAGACAGAGACTGTGTGTGTATATATATATATATCTCAAAAGAGATTTAAGTAATTGACTTATGTGATTGTAGGGGCTGGCAAGTCCAAAATCTGTGGGGCAGGCCAGCAGGCTGCAAATTTGGGTAAGAATTGATGTTGCAATCTTGAGTCCAAAAGCTGGAAACTCAACCAGAATTTCTAGGTTGCAATTTGGAAGCAGAATTCCTTCTTCTGGAACTTAAGTCTGCTATTAAGGCCTTTGACACATTGGATGAGGCCCACCCATATTATGGATTTGTTTTACTCAGAGCCTACTGATTTAAATAGGTTAATCACATCTAAAAATGCTTTAAAAGCAATGGCTAGACTGGTGTTTGATCAAGCAGCTGGATAGCATAGCCTAGCCAAGATGACACGAGATTAATTGTCACGTGTATATTTTTATTATAATTTTTGAGACATTAATATTATAAAATAAAGTTTGATTCAGTGTGAAATGTGTCTTTGGAAGTCTGGAGCTGTGAGAAGAATGAAAAGTAGTTGTTTACTTTGAGAGGCAAATGGTATTGAAAGAGCCAGTGGTTTGCAGCTGGGTGATTTGGGTTCAAATAAATTCCAGCTATGCCATTTACAGTTTGTGTGACTGGTCAGGTTTCTTGAACTGGAGTCTCAATTTCCATGTTAATAAAATAAGGTATTACTCTATCAAGCTACTTTAATAAGCAAGAGAATGCTTGTAAAACTCCCACTGAAGTGACTGGCATATAGTGGCATTTAATACATGATAACTCATTATTGTCATAGTGATTATTATTATAAGCTTAGGTTTATATTACAAAGTTTTTTATTTCCCTTTATATCTTTTAAACTATATCCTTTTACGAAGTGTACTGTACTTTCTATAGTTTATGGGAAAAATTGAATCAAAATCTAGCATTCTCAATTTTAGAGTTCTTTTTTCTAAGAATGTTGTAATTGAACAACTAAAAGAGACAATTGACATTATGCCATCAGAGGGTTGGACGAAGGTTAACTGAGGTATCCTGAAAAGCATCTGCCGTGCTGGAGAGGTGTGGGGAAATAGGAATGCTTTTACACTGTTGGTGGGAGTGTAAATTAGTTCAACCATTGTGGAAGACAGTGTGGTGATTCCTCAAGGATCTAGAACCAGAAATACCATCTGACTCAGCAATCCCATTACTGGGTATATACCCAAAGGATTATAAATCATTCTACTATAAAGACACATGCACACATACGTTTATTGCAGCACTGTTCACAACAGCAAGGACTTGGAACCAACCCAAATGCCTGTCAGTGATAGACTGGATAAAGGAAATGTGGCACATAAACACCATGGAATACTATGCAGCCATAAAAAAGGATGAGTTCATGTCCTTTGCAGGGACATGGATGAAGCTGGAAACCATCATTCTCAGCAAACTAACACAGGAACAGAAAACCAAACACTGCATGTTCTCACTCATAAGTGGGAGTTGAACAATGAGAACACATGGACACAGGGAGGGGAACATCATATACTGGGGCCTTTCAGGGGGTTGGGGGCTAGGGGAGGGATAGCATTAGGAGAAATACCTAATGTAGGTGACAGGTTGATGCTTTGATGGGTACAGCAAACCACCATGCACATGTTGTGTACCTATGTAACGAACCTGCACATTCTGCACATGTATCTGAGAACTTAAAGTATAATTTAAAAATATATATATAAAGAAAAGCATCTGTCACAGAGCTTGGGCCAATAAGTTTGGTTTATTGTGTTTTAGTCATTGGTATATAACTTTTCTGAAGTTATGCGTTACAGTTAAGTAACATTCTAAGAGTGCATTATAAGGTTAATTTCTTGTTTTGATACCACTGTTTGTTAAAATGGAACAATATTTTCTAGAAAAGCTT
The DNA here is from genome assembly GCF_028878055.3 of Symphalangus syndactylus. Lineage (NCBI taxonomy): Eukaryota > Metazoa > Chordata > Mammalia > Primates > Hylobatidae > Symphalangus > Symphalangus syndactylus. Next base: position 39,659,496 of record NC_072434.2, on the reverse strand, counting down.
TAAAGTAGTCATATTCTTACAGATTTTAAATGTAGGACTTTGTCTAACTATTGATGATTTATTGAGTAGCTCTGGGATTTTTTTCAGAAATTAAAAAAAATCTTTAATCTGTACGATTTTTCAGTTTTGTTTAGAATTCTTTTTGTCATTGCATTTTTAAAGCACTCATTTTAATTTAATAAAATGATGAGTGTGTCTCCTAAAGTTGACCACACAACTGCAAATTGTATTTTTTGCATTTCTTTGTTGGCAGTAGTAGTTTCCTTTTGGCTGGTCTGTACTTATATATTTTTGTTGTTGTTGTTGTTGTTTGTTGTTGTTGTTGTTGTCGTTGTTGTTGTTTGAGAGATGGAGTCTCACTCTGTCACCCAGGCTGGGGTGCAGTGGCACAATCTCGGCTCACTGCAACCTCCGCCTCCCAGGTTCAAGTAATTCTCCTGCCTCAGCCTCCTGAGTAGCTGGGACTACAGGCGCACGCCACCACATCCAGCTAATTTTTTTTTTTTGTAGTGTTAGTAGAGATGGGGTTTTACTGTATTGGCCAGGCTGGTGTCAAACTCCTGACCTCGTTATCCACTTGCCTTGGCCTCTCAAAGTGCTGGGATTACGGGCGTGAGCCACCACGCCTGGCCACTTGTCAATATATTTTAAAATTTTTTTATTTTTGGCTTGTCAGTATTGACCTTAATATTTGTAGTATTGGGAGTATCATGATAGCAGAAAGGACTTTGGAAAATCTATTATTAGAGGGCTTCACATGGGTGCTTCTGTAATAAAATGAATGGTGAAAAGAGACTTAACCATTTATAGTTGTTGGCTTCGGATAAATCTCCCAGAAAATAGGTGGATTGGAGTCCATTAACCCGAGCTTCCCATAGCATAATGGGAGTTGAGCTTAGGGCCTGTTTCCTAGTAAGTAACCTACTGAGGCTTAGGGGCTAGATCAAAAGGATCTGGTAGTACTGAGTTTCTTAGTACCAAATTGAAAATGGATTTCTTTTTTTTTTTTAAAAAGGCCTTTGTTACAACCTTATTGCCTGAGATGATGTAACATGTTAATGGGTTATCCATTTTGTATTGTTTTGTGTGTGTGTGTGTGTGTGTGTGTGTAAAGCATACACACAATCTCAATGCTGAAATGAATTTGAAATGTAAGCTAATTATTTTCAAGCGCTTAGGATATTACAGTCTAAGGTAAGAAACAGTAAGCTAGTACTCATTTGTTGTGCTAAGCAAATTACTAATTATTTAGGTGAGTATGAAGAAGAAATCCAAACCGGAAAGGTTTAGGGATATTAATGTTCTTCAAATTAGTTAAGAAAGTTAGCAGCAGCCACTGAATGAGGACCTACTATGTGTAAGCACTGTACTACTATTTTATGCTCATTTTCCTCACAAGAACTCTATGAAGTAGATATTAAATTATTGCAGGTCTCTAATCGCATATCCAGCACTCAAGGCAAGACGTGTTTCACAATTCATGACTTTTTTAGGTTTTTAGAAAAGTGACACCTGGGCTGGGCGCGGTAGCTCATGCCTGTAATCCCAGCACTTCAGAAGGCCGAGGTGGGTGGATCCACGAGGTCAGGGGATTGAGATCATCCTGGCTAACATGGTGAAACCCTATCTCTACTAAAAATACAAAAAATTAGCCGGGCGTGGTGGTGGGCGCCTGTAGTCCCAGCTACTTGGGAGGCTGAGGCAGGAGAATCGCTTGAACCCGGGAGGCGGAGGTTGCAGTGAGCCGAGATTGCACCACTGCACTCCAGCCTGGCAACAGAACGAGATTCCATCTCAAAAAAAAAAAAAAGAAAAGTGACACATGTATATACTTTATATCAGTGGTCCCCAACCTTTTTGGCACCGGGGACTGCTTTTGTGGAAGACAGTTTTCCACTATTGAATTCTGCCTGGAGTATATGTTTTAAAATTCAGTATGTACCTTCATATTACAGACTCTCTACTGTGCCTGCTATATTGTGTATTACAACAACATCTGAACTCAGTGAATGGTTTTAAGTTCATTGTCAGGACTCTGGGTCCTTTTATATGGCATATAAGCATTTTAACTTGTTTCTTGCCATATTTTCAAAACAGCCTTGTGTATGTCTGGGAACAATAAATAGAGAGTTTCATTACCACTGTTGTGCTAATGCATGTTTAACGTTAGACAGATGAGTAGCTGTTCATCAATATATGTAAAACCTAGAGAAATGATTAGCTGTTCATCAATATATGTAAAACCTAATTATTAAAAAAATGTAATGTCCTATGTCTGTCCACTGGGAGATCCAGGAAAGGTAAAAGTTAAGTCATTATCCTCAAGGAGATTGCAGTCTAGTTGGAGGTGTATATTATACTATTTATTCTGTTGTTTCAGTGGGATTTGTTGTGGGAGAGAAAGACATGTTAAACAGGAAGCCTGAAGAGAGGTATGGGTGTCCAGTGTGTGGGGGAATGCCTCCTCCTTGTAGCATCCAACCAGATTGTTTTGGGAGTTAGAAATACAATGCAGTCAATCCCCCAACTTACAGAAATAACACCCAGACCGTCTGGTACGTCACAGTTTTGTGGTAACAGCAGGAAGGAGCATTGGCTGAATCTGAGGGGACAGCTGGGTGCTCCTTGCATCTCCCTGGCCCTGGCAGGTCTCTTTGCTGATCTTGTGCTGCTTTCTGAGGAGCCTGTTTTTAGAATGCTTCTCCAGGTAGCCAGCACCAGTGGACCATCATTGAAGTAGGAGTGGGAGTTGAAAGAGATAGGGAGGGCATTCCAGGTAGATAGTGTGGACAAAGTCACCGAGCCTGAAAAGAGAATGGCCCGGTTGAGTAATTTTAAGTAGTATGAGATGGTACAGTGCCCGGCACACAGTCTCTTCATAAATGATTACTCAAAGATTGAGTGAGTGGACAGATGAATGAATGGGCTAGATTGTAGCATGTGTGTGGAATTAGGTAAGAGATTCTTAGACTTGGTCATAATTGCCTAGTAAATCATTCTTCCATAGCCTCTTTATAAGGTAAATACCTAGTCATAAAGTTCAACCTGTGATTCACTAGTTATATTTGCAAATTATTTAGTCTCTGGGCCTGTTTCCTCACCTATAAACAAGGTAGTTAGGCTTGAGAACTCCTCTATTCTTTCCATCTTTAGAATAGCTATGATTTTAAGTAAAGGGACAGGGACCAACTAGTGCTTCTGTTGGGGGTTCAGAGCTGAACCTCTTCTGCTGTCCTGGCTCTTTAGGCATCTCTCTGGCCTCTCACAGAGGTTGGATGATTGGGATGCCTTGTGGATGCCCAGATGTTCCTGGGATACTTCCAGTTTTGTGGGTGATGGTAATGTCTGTGTGTTCTTCCTTTGTCATCTGGGCCATGATTTGAAGGATATACCACCATTTGTATTTAATGTCTAGGGTGGTGAGATAAGAGCTCCTATTAGATTTTTATAACTAGAAATGGAATAAATGCTATATCTAGTTAATAATTAGGAAAACTTTACTCATATTTTTTATTTGGGGCTTAAGGAGAAAAAAAACTTTAATTTAGGGATTTTTTTTTTTCCTGCTTGAATTCAGTGGGGTCTTCCTCAAAATCTTAAGTGGGAGTTCTCAGTTCCCCTTGTAATGTCAACCTCGGCAAATTTCTTCTGTTGATATGGAAAGAATTGTTGGACAGGTGGTAAGGGTAACTGAGCAGTGGGTAGGGGTGAGTTGAAAGAAGAGAAATCCTACAGACGATGGTTGGTTGGACGATAAATATGAAGGATTGTGTGCTGATATATTCCCTGTGGTGGTCTGCAAGAGTGTGTGGGAGACATTTGTTCTCATTTCCTGTTTCATCACAGCCTGCCACCTGCTGTGTCGCTATACAAAGTAACAGTACTTTTAAAGATTGCTGTTTAGGAAATCATGTTTTATATGTCAGGAAGCTGGTTTTTTTGTTTTTTTTTTTTGAGTCCCATTAAAGACTGATCCAGGAAGCATCTCTCTATATGAAAGTTGGTGTGTATGTGTGTGTTTGTGTGTGCGTTGACAACCTAGGAAATTGGTGATTGATGCAGAAAGGAAGATAATGAGTAACTTGGGATTGTGCCTGTATGGATGTTTTGTCTACACGTGGGTGGAGGAAAATACTTGATGCTGTGTTCTGTAGCTATTACCCTGTGAGTTTCTCACTTGAAAATTGAAGCTGTGTCCAGATACAGCTGTAATTCAGAATAATAGCAAGTATAGTACTGTCTTTGTTTTTCTGGGCCCTGGGAAGACAAGTCTACAGCTCTTTGAGGTTTATGTGTGACTCTACATTCCAGCCTCATTATTTGCAGGTTTGATATTTGCATGTTTGCCTACTTGCTAAGCTTTGAAACCACAGAAATCAATCTTTATGGTAGTTTTGTGGTCATGTGGGGACATCTACAGAGCAGTGAAAAATGTGAGTCCCTGAAACACACAGGCTCAGCTGAAGTGAAAGGAGGTGATGTTCTGCCTTCTTGTTTCAGCTGCACTGCTGTAAATAAATATCACTTTCTTGGCCTATTTAATGCCATATTTTCCCCATTTCTGTCCTTTTTATTGGTGATTTCACTGCCTAACATGACCCTCAAGCATAGTGCTGAAGTGCCATCTTAAGTTCCCAAGCACAAGAAGATGTGTGCCTTAGGGAGAAGGTGCGTGTGATGGGTGAGCTTCGTTCAGGCAAAACACATGGAAAACAAGATTATATTCTGTCCAGTTGACGAAAATGTTGAGACCAGAGGTTTGCAGATGTCAACTTCTGGAACAATGATTCTGTATTCTCTAATGCAGTGTTATGTTATAGAAATACAAGTACCATGAGCAGTAAAAATTGTATTTAGAGTAGAAGCTAATTGGTGCTAGTCATGGTTCACATGTCTGGGTGAACATGGGGAATTTTTATGCCTTGTGAAACATATTTTAAAAGTTACCTTTTGAAAGTTAAAAGAACTGTTTGGTTTGGAGCTAAGAACAAATAATAGCACATTGGTAGTTTGACTTTCTGAATTCTTTTAAGTCTGCTATTTGGAGGCACTGTTTGTGATAATGTGACCATAGTGAGCTTCTGAGTATGGATGAAATCTTGTTACAACACATTCCAAAGACAGTGAGGCATGGGGACATTTAATTCAAGTGTTCCTTGCAGGGTCTGCAGACAGCTCTTTGAATATCTTAAACTCCAAGGGTCTTGGCTGACTTACGTATCTGTCTGCTTCCTTAGAGGCCAGCTTCATAGAGAGCCCTCTTTCCTCAGATTTTCAACATTGTATTCCGTTTGCAGAGACCCTTCTTTATGGGCGTGGTCACTTCTAGAACGAATGCCTCAATTGAAGCTGGGAAGTGGTGGAAGAGACTTTTTCCAAGTTGCTGTTACTGGGATCTGTGAGAGACTATTGTGGTGTGATTAATGAATGTCTTTTGGGTATTGCAGGTTAAAACAGGGGTCCCCAACCCCTGGGCCACGAACCGGTACCAGTCTGTGGCCTGTTAGGAACTGGGCTGCACAGCAGGAGGGGAGCAGCAGGCAAACGAGCGAAGCTTTATTTGTATTTATAGCCGCTCCCTGTTGCTTGCCTTATGGCCTGAGCTCTGCCTCCTGTCAGGTCAGCTGCAGCATTAGATTCTCATAGGAGCATGAACCCTGTTGTGAAATGTGCATGTGAGGGATCTAGGTTGCGTGCTCTTTATGAGAATCTAATGCCTAATGATCTGTCACTGTCTCCCATTGCCCCCAGATGGGACCGTCTAGTTGCAGGAAAACAAGCTCAGGGCTTCCACTGATTCTACATTATGGTTAGTTGCATAATTACTTCATTATATATTACAATGTAATAATAATAGAAATGAAGTGTACAATAAACGTAATGTGCTTGAATCATCCTGAAACCGGTTCCTGGTGCCAAAAAGGTTGGGGACTGCTGGATTAAAGGACAGAGTCAGCTGGACATCATTGTAACATCATTGCTTGGTGTTTTAGTAGCATTAAGACTGAAGTTTTGCTTTTTAAATTTACTTTTATATGTTGCTAGAGAGGATTTACTTCTGCCTCTGGTGATATTCAGCTAGGTTTTTTAGAATGGTCTTTCTGTGGGACAAGAAAAAAATCTCAGAAAGCTAACAAAATAGGTAGAGATTTCTGGATATAAACCTAGGAGAAGTTAGGAACCACAGAAGTAAGCCTTGAATGCCTTTTCCAATCTGAAAGAAATAGCTATAAAAACAAAGGTTTTGGCAGCCTTATGGGGAGACAGAGTGAGAGTTCAGGGCCTTTCAAAGATAGATGGTCTGATAACCTCCCAAACCTTTCAGCTTGTTCTCTAAAAAGCTTTTATCATCTGTGTAAAGGGAAAACAGAAATACACCATTCTGTGAGTAGAGCTGGAGCCAGCTTTGCATCACCTAGGTAACCCGGCGGGCACTCAAGCCTTGAACTTGTGTTAAGGTCAAGCCAGTTTGGTGTTACTTCCAGGTGTATGGTATAAGCAATTGAACATTCTTTTGGAGCAAGATACTAGGCTTCAAAGTACTCATATATGTGTATGTCTGTTTTAAAATACAGTGTTCAGCACATAGTCAAAGATGACTAGGCACATTAAAAAACAGGGCTATAAATGAAAGAAAACCTAGCAAAATAATAGACAAGAGAAGCAGATACCCAAATTTCAGGTATAGAAATTACATCTGTGTTTAGTATGCTTAACAGAAAAAAGGACAAGTTTGAAGATCAGGCTACTGGAAACAACAAAAAAGTGGCATAGATTACATAGATTAGAAAACAACCTTGTAATTCTGGAACTAAAAAAATCCATTGCTGGGTTTAATTTGCAGGATTTATACATGTTGACCTATAATTTTTCTTACTCCTTTTTCCCTTATCTGATTTGGTATCAAAGTTATACTAGCTTCATAAAGTGAAATGGAAAATATTCTTTATTTTTCTGTTCTAAAAAATGAAATTATGCAATTTTTCAAATGGAATACATAGTAACTAACATTAGTCATATGTATCTTTTACAGACTGACAGGTTAGTGCCACCAAGTACTCACAAGTTTCTGTTCATAGAGTATTTTTATACAGAAAAACAGTGAATTTAATAGCACTTTTTATTCTCTTGAGTTTCAGGGACCTACAACTCAGGAAAGGCTGAGTATCTGGAATCTAAGAGTGACATGTGCATGTGTAAAACAAGTGCTGTTATCTAAAAAATACATCATAGGCCAGGCGCGGTGGCTCACGCCTGTAATCCCAGCACTTTGGGAGGCCGAGGCGGGCGGATCACGAGGTCAGGAGATCGAGACCATCCTGGCTAACATGGTGAAACCCCGTCTCCACTAAAAAATACAAAAAATTAGCCGGGCGAGGTGGCGGTCGCCTGTAGTCCCAGCTACGTGGGAGGCTGAGGCAGGAGAATGGCGTGAACCCCGGGGGGCAGAGCCTGCAGTGAGCCGAGATCGCGCCACTGCACTCCAGCCTGGGTGAAAGAGCGAGACTCCGTCTCAAAAAAAAAAAAAAAAAAAAAAATACATCATAAAAGTTTACCATACAGTATGTGCTTTACCCTTGGACATGAATAGAAGACAAAAGCAATAAAGCCACTTAGTAGTTGTTTACTAAGTGTTCTGCCACTCTTGACAGGGTCCTGGTCTAAAGCTGGCACTGTCAGCATGTGAAAGACTGCAGTCTGTAAGGACCTGGGGAAGAGAAGACATTTTCTGTATGAACATAATTGTACAGTAATATTGAGCCTGAGTTGCAGGTTTTATAAAGGAAGAGGAGGCTAAGTACTTATTGAAGGAAGAGCTAGATGTAGAACACCTTTTCCCTTTATTCTATTATGGGAGATTTTTGACATTTTATGAGTTAGAAAAAGTTATCTTTTCCATTCTGATCTGTTAGTGTTATATCTTTAATCCCCAATCTTACTGTGAATTACTGGAGTCTATTTTTAAAATCTTGGAGATTTTTTATTTAGTGCTACAAAAAAGAAAAATGAAACTTTCCCTGAATACTAGATAATTGAATAGACATAACGGAAACCTCTTCCATTTATCTACCTTGGGTGTATATCTTGGCCTTCATCTCATTTAGTTTTTATTTCCTCCCAAATTCAAACACAACTTCAATCCCACTGAAGACTAAAAGAATTATACTGAAACAAGATTTGCCCACTGCTTATATTTTTCTTGTCTAACGGAAAGTATTTTCCAAGATAGATTATTAAAATTATAGATACATTTGAGCAAGAATGAAAAAGAAAAGGGTTACCTCAGAGTTCTGTCTGATGTAGACTTTTTTTTTTTTTTTTTTTGAGACAGGGTGTTACTCTGTCGCCCAGGCTGGAGTGTAGTAGTGTGATCACAGCCCACTGCAGCTTCGACCTCTCCAGGCTCACGTGATTCTCCCACCTCAGCCCCAAGCAGCTGAGACTGCTGGTGTGCACCACCACACTTGGCTAATTTTTACAAAGACGAGGTTTCGCCATGTTGCCCAGGCTGGTCTCAAAATCCTGGACTCAAGCAATCCACCCATCTTGGCCTTCCAAAGTGTTGGGAATACAGGAATGAGCCACCGCGCCTGGCCTATCTGATGTTTTTAATCTCTTTACAAGCATGGGTTCTAAGTGGCTATCAGTCCTGTGGTCTCTCAACTTTGATTAAGCATGCTAGTAGTAAAATATTTCTTGGCATGCTCCTGTAATGCCTGTAAATTGATTTATACTTATAAATAATACACATATATGGTATAGTAATATATGTATTACAAGGATAGGAAATAGCTTAGAAGGATGTGGCAAAACTAAATATAGTGTTTTTAATATTTTCTCACACTTCTCAAGGGACCTCTTGTTTACTCATTTTGGATACTGATGATCCAGACTCCCCACTCCTTCTCTCAGAAACAGGGAATTTACACTTTCTAGAGTTAGCCCATTTCAAGTGTTTTGTTAGTTTGTATAGTACAGTGATTGGAATGAGTAGCCACAAGCATTTGATAGAGCAAAACTCTCATATTCTGGGAGAGTTTTTAAAACTTCATTTCCTTTCAAACAGATCCTTGAGTTCTGGGTATTTGAAATGTTTGGCTCGTGACTTTCAGCCACCTCCTTTGTGGAGAGGAAGAGTAAGAGCTATTACAGTAACAGTTTCTTAATTTCTTAGCACTCTGGGACATATGAAATCAGTAGATTTGACATTATGTTGTCTGGTCAATTTCTCTAAATGTTTCTGCAGCTGTCATAAGCAATGGCTTATAAAACCTCATTCTGTCATTTTACCAGATCTTATAGCAATGGATACAGAGAGAACTTTTTTTCTTTAGTAATTCCTTTCCAACAGTAAACCTGTAACTATGCCTCCACAGTAAAGAAGGATGGACATGAAGAATCCCATCACCCTTTGGAAGTTAGTGTGCTTTCCAAGCTTTTTTTGTTATTGTTGGGCACACTTTGTATTCATGCTTTCAGCTTCCTTTGGTTTTCCTTTATCCCTGAGTAGAGAAGAAGGACATTTTGTCTAATTGAGATTTGTCATTTTTAATTGTTAGCAGTAAGGAACAAAAGAGTGCTGCAGTGGGATTTTTGATGAAAAATGAGAAATTTGAGGGAAAGCACCTCAGTAGTTGTACTTTGCTCCTTCGATGTTTTCCATGACCATTTGTTCATCCTTCTTTACCGTCTTTGTCCATCAGCCCAGGGGAGCAGTGGAACCAAGCTGGGTGAGAAGGCAGGAGGGGCTAGCCTCCATTTTCTCTTCCCTTGTCCTTCCCCCTCACATCAGCATATCCTACCTTTGTAGCCCTTTAGGAAGAGACAGTGTACCCAGACCATATTTCATCAAATCCCCCATCAAGACAAAGTCAGTCTGCCACTTGCTTTCCTTCTTTTCTGCCATTTGTTGCCAGTCCATCATGTGGATATACTCTCTAATGTTGTAAGTTTGACCATTGGTTATTGAAGCTTGGATATACATTTGTATAGAAAATCACTGGCACTCAGGCCGGGCGCCGTGGCTCACGCCTGTAATCCCAGCACTTTGGGAGGCCGAGGCGGGCGGATCACGAGGTCAGGAGATCGAGACCACCCTGGCTAACACGGTGAAACCCCGTCTCTACTAAAAATACAAAAAATTAGCCGGGCACCGTGGCGGGTGCCTGTAGTCCCAGCTACTTGGGGGGCTGAGGCAGGAGGATGGCATGAACCTGGGAGGCAGAGCTTGCAGTGAGCCAAGATCGCGCCACTGCACTCTGGCCTGGGGGAAAGAGCAAGACTCCATCTCAAAAAAAAAAAAAAGAAAATCACTGGCACTCAAAACATTTGTACACAGCCAGAAGAAAAATCTCTTAGAGACCCCACTGTGTCTCCCCTTACCATCTAATACCTTGTCCTAAATACTTAAACACAGAAAAATAGTGTAACTTTATACCCAGATACTTAAAGAAGGACCTCATGATTTTAGTTGTTACCTAGTGACTTTTCACTGCAGTCTCTTGAAGTAGCCAAGATTGCGTTTCATGAGTTCATTTTGGTAACGGATGTAATTAAGAGATACTTTGGAGAACAGTGTGGGTTGCTTTTGTCTAATTTAGAGAAAACAGAAGAAAGGACCTAAAAGGAAAACAATCTCAAACCTAACTTGCCCCTGCATTTCTCCTTTTTTTTTTTTGAAAAGCATGTATGCTTGGTGAAAGTCTTAGGGAAGTGATTCCTTTGAAGTACCCGGCAGAATAATTATATAGCATTTTCATTTTACATTGTGATCTCGTTAGTCGTTCTGGAGAGGGAAGACTAATGATAGCAGACAATGCTGGCCATTTGCAGGAATGCCTTTCCTTGTATCCTCTTCCCTGTTGCTTGTTCTCAGTGCTGTTGCTTCTGATGACTAGCTCTTTTTCCAAACAAATTTTTAATTTTTCCATAGGTTATTGGGGTACAGGTGGTGTTTGGTTACATGAATAAGTTCTTTAGTGGTGATTTGTCAAATTTTGGTGCACCCGAGCACTATACACCACACCCTATTTGTAATCTTTTGTCCCTTGCTCCCCTCCCACTCTTCCCATCAAGTCCCCAAAGTCTGTTGTATCATTCTTATGCTTTTGCATCCTCATAGCCCAGCTCCCACGTATCAGTGAGAACATATGATGTTTGGTTTTCCATTCCTGAGTTACTTCACTTAGAATAAGAGTCTTCAGTCTCATTCAGGGCACTGCAAATGCCGTTAATTCGTTCCTTTTTATGGCTGAATAGTATTTTTATGGCCATCGTATATATATACAGCACAGTTTTTTTATTCACTCATTGATTGTTGGGCATTTGGGTTGGTTCCACGATTTTGCAATTGGGAATTGTGCTGTTATAAAACTGATGACTAGCCCTTACCAGTTTTCTCTCTCATGTGTTTGGGGCAATAAGTTGTCTCTTAAATTTATTCAACCCTGACATTATATTTTTCTTATCCCTTAAAAGTTGTGTTTTGCTTTTTGTTTGCTTGTGTGTGTGTTTGTGTGTTTGCATTTTAGTGTACTTATAAAAGGTTTTGGTTCAGAAAGATTACTCCCAACAAGAATTTTATTATATTTGATATTCTTGACTAGTTATGTATCCTGTTGTTTTCTGCATCTGGAGATAAGGTGTTAACTGGAAAGATATCTATCACATTGGAATGTTAATTGTTTTTTTAAATGTGCTTAAGGCCCAAAGCTCAATTAATAAGATAGGATCCTCATATCCCAAAATCTTGAGCCAAGGGAGGGAACTAAACCTTTAACAGATGAGCTGATCAGGCGCGGTGGCTCATGATCCTGTAATCCCAGCACTTTGGGAGGTCAAGGTGGGTGGATCACAAGGTCAGGAAATCGAGACCATCCTGGCTAACACGGTGAAACCTCGTCTCTACTAAAAATACAAAAAAATTAGCCGGGTGTGGTGGTGGGCGCCTGTAGTCCCAGCTACTCAGGAGGCTGAGGTAGGAGAATGGCACGAACCCAGGAGGTGGAGCTTGCAGTGAGCCGAGATCATGCCACTGCACTCCATCCTGGGCGACAGTGAGACTCCGTCTCAAAAAAAAAAAAAAAAAAAAATAGATGGAGTAATTTTAACTCATTCTTATGTTGTTGTTTAAAGGCAACACTGTGAGATTAAGGGGATCATGACATGTAATTCATGTAAGAAATTGCAATAATAGAAGCTTTAATAACATATAAAGAATATTGAGTCTGGGCACGGTGGCTCACCTCTGTAATCCCAGCAATTTGGAAGGCTGAGGCAGGTGGATCACCTGAGGTCAGAAGTTCAAGACCACCCTGACCAATGTGGAGAAATCCCATCTCTACTAAAAATACAAAAAAAATTACCTGGGCGTGGTGATGCATGCCTATAATCCAGGCAGGAGAATCGCTTGAACCCGGGAGGTGGAGTTTGTGGTGAGCCAAGATCGCACCTTTGCACTCCAACCTGGGCAACAAGAGCAAAACTCTGTCTTAAAAAAAAAAAAAAAAAAAAAAAAAGAATATTGAAAATAAGGAGTGAAGAGTGAAAATTTTAATCTCTGTCCTGTCTGGGAGAGAATGCTCTAATTTTAGACAACTAGACATTATTTTTAGACAGAACCATTGCTACAGAAGGGCAGTTTGCCATAATTTGATAGAACTGTTGCCTAAGAATGTTCAACTTTCATTTGTTCCAATTCTCTGCTTATCAAGCAACTTTCTGATCTTTAATCTGGTTTTTTGTTGTTGTTGTTGTTGTTTTGAGATGGAGTCTCACTCTGTCACCCAGGCTGGAGTGCAGTGGTGCGATCTCAGCTCACTGCAACCTCCACCTCCCAGGTTCAAGTGATTCTCCTGCCTCAGCCTTCCAAGTAGCTGGGACTGCAGGCACATGCCACTACACCCAGCTAATTTTTGTATTTTTAGTAGAGACAGGGTTTCACCATGTTGGCTAGGCTGGTCTCGATCTCCTGACCTCAAGTGATCTGCCTACCTTGGCCTCCCAAAGTGCTGGGAGGCAGTTCACCTTCCTCAGCCTCCCAAGTAGCTGGGATTACAAGTGTGAGCCACTGCATGTGCCCAGCCCTCTAATGGACTTGTCCTGTGCAGATATCTATTCCCATTGTTTTAACAAAAATAGCTTTCATTGAAATTTTAAATATGATTGTTTATGGTATTTAAATTAGTTTGGTTATCACAAGTCAGTTCCCTAGAACCTAATCAGCATTTAATGGACTGATAAAAATTAATTCTGAATTTGAAAAGCGGTAGATCAGGTGATTTTACCTGAAATAATTAACCAGCATTATTAGATTACACAGATTCTGCCAAAAAGAAACATAAGTGTTTTTATTACTGTAGTTGTTTTACGATGTTACTCAAGATCTCATTGAGTAATGATAATGCCATCCATGACAATGTTAAAAAGGTGTTTTTTTTTTTTTTTTTTTTTTTTGGATGGGTGTGGTGGCTCATGCCTGTAATCCCAGCACTTTGAGAAGCCGAGGTGGGTGGATCACCTGAGGTCAGGAGTTCGAGATTAGGCTGGCAACATGGTGAAACCCCATCTCTACTAAAAATACAAAAAATTAGCCGGGTGTGGTGGTGCACATGTGTAATCCCAGCTACTCTGGAGGCTGAGGCAGGTGAATTGCTTAAACCTGGATAGCGGAGGTTGCAGTGAGCCGAGATTATGCCTTTGCACTTCAGCCTGGGTAACAGAGACTCTGTGTCAGAAGAAAAAAAAATTTTTTTTGCTTTTTAAAAATTGTACTAGCTATTTTTTCCACAAGTGCTGTTTAAGTTGTCACAGTTTCTAGGCTGTGTCCTTCATCATTGATTATCTACATCCAGATAGCTGATCACTGATGAAATATACATGTGCAAAACTTGGAGATGTGGACACTAGTTTTAGCTGCAGCTTCTGAAGTGGCAGGATGGGGTGGGGCGGGGTGAGGTAGTGGGTATACCTGGAGTCTTCAGCAGATCAGCCCCACTTTTGTCACCTCCCTTTCTCTGGAAGCTAAGGATTCCCTCAGCTGCAACCTTGGGGCTTAGGATGATTGATAATAACCCCAGCTCCACTTATTGGTCACTGAGTTGAGTCAGACCTGCTGGGGATCAGAGGTTTTGTTTCTTCCTGTTTATTTTTTCCATACTCAGTAGCTAGTTAAATCTCAACCATTATAGTTTGATGCCAGTGTTTTAAATCCTATGTTAAACAAGAAACTTACGTTGTTAGACTGTGTGGTAAGGTTTTAGTTTTTAGTTTGTTTGTTGTTTTTTTTTTTTTTCAACACAGTCCTTGGCTTTGCTGATTTGGACCTAACAGCTGGCCTTAGGACAACTGTTTGGCAGTACTAATGTTCTCAGATATTTTTTAAATGTATTTTATTTATTTATTTATTTGAGACGGAGTTTCACTCTTGTTGCCAGGGTGGAGTGCGCTGGTGCGATCTCGGCTCACTGCAACCTCCATCTTAAACCTCCATCTTCTGGTTTCAAACGGTTCTCCTGCCTCAGCCTCCCGAGTAGCTGGGACTACAGGTGCCCGCCACCACGCCCGGCTAATTTTTATATTCTTAGTAGAGATGGGGTTTCACTATCTTGGCCAGGCTGGTCTTGAACACCTGAGCACGTGATCCGCCCGCATTAGCCTCCCAAAAGTGCTGGGATTATGGGCATGAGCCACCGCGCCCAGCCTGTTCTCAGGTTTTAATACTTTTGAATGTAAACTGCCTTTGAAAGGCTATAACACAGTTCAGTTGGCTTCCAAAACAGGTGTTTTAAATGAAATTTAGTAATACTGTTTAAAAAATGAATAACTTTATGGCCAGGCATGGTGGCTCACACCTGTAATCCCAGCACTTTGGGAGGCTGAGGCAGACGGATCACTTGAGGTCAGGAATTCGAGACCAGCTTGGCCAACATGGTGAAACCCCATCTCTACTGAAAATGCAAAAATTAGCTGGGCGTGGTGGCACACGCCTGTGGTCCCAGCTACAGTGAGGTGAGATTGTGCCACTACACTCCAGCCTGGGCAACAGAGCAAGACTCCACCTCAAAAATAAATAAATAAATAAATCTTTAGAGCATTTTTAGGTTCACAGAAAAATTAAGTCAAAAGTACAGAAATCCCACATATTTCCTTCCTGGATCACCACACACATAGCCTCTGCAATTGTCAACATTTCCTATCAGAATGGCATAGTTGTTATAATCAATAAAACATTAACATATCATAATCCCCTAAAGTCTATAGTTTAGGCTAACTGTTGGTGTTGTGCATTCTAAGGATTTGGACAAATGTTTCATGACATGTGCCATTACAGTATCATTCAAAATAGTTTCACTGCCCTAACAATCCTCTGCCTTGTCTTTCATCCTTCTCTCCTCCCCCACCTCCAGGCAATCACAGACCCTTTTACCGTCTCCTTTCCCAGAATGTCATATAGTTGGAGTCATATATAGCCTTTTCAGATTGGCTTCTTTCATTTACTTATATGCATTTAAGTTTCCTCTGTATCTTTGTGGCTTGATAGCTCATTCTTTTTATCACTGGATAATATTCCACTGTATGCATGTACCACAATTTATCCATTCAATTACTGAAGGACATATTGGTTGCTTCCAAGTTTTGTCAATTGTGAATAAAATTTCTATAAACACATCTGTTTACATATTTTTGTGTGGACATACATTTTCAACTCAGTTGAGCAAATTCAAGGAGTGTTTTACCATACATTTATCATACCATTCAGCAGTTGTATGCTAAGAGTATGTTTAGTTTTGTAAGAAACTGCCAAACTGTCTTCCAAAGTAGCTGTACCATTTTGCATTCCCATCAGCAATGAATGAGAGTAGTAATGCTTTTGAATCCTAAAGAGATTGCAATGTTAAATGTATTTTTGATGATTTCCTTGTGGAGATATCATTATGGCAAAGGACCATGAAGCTTGAAGGGTCACAGTAAAGGAGGTGACTGGTGATATGTGTGTGTGTGTGCGCAGGAGTTGAAGGGCAAGGGCTTCCCAATGTTTTCCCATCTCCAAATTACCACAGCCCACCCAGAAACTGTGTCTTACATTTTAGAATCACTGCTGGAAATGGAGTTACATTGTTAATGTGATTATGCACTGATGTGCTTTCATTATATTAGTATTGACGATGAAAGTATCTCTGTCATTTTAGGCATGTGACTAGGCCTGTAAAGATGTCTTAATTGGGGGTTTATTAGGATTAGTGTCAACCATATGGCAACCATATCCCAGTGCTGGGAGTCAAAGTTAGAACTGTGACTTTGGACATTGCTCTTTAAGGTCAGGGTAGTGTCCTGTGAGGTTCCGCCAGCCTTAACCTTGATGTGGATAATATCATCATTTGTAATGTTGTGATATGGTGGAGCAAGAGTTCTCTGGCCTCAGAAAACATAGCTCGTGTGAAGTTAGTGAAGTGCTCATGCTTCTGCTGTCTGTAATACTGAATCTTTCAACATTTTTGGCCTTAACTGTGACTTGTTCTGGTGGGGAAACTTGGAAGAAGTGAAAAAAGATCAATAACTTTTTGAATTGGTGCAAGACAGGTAAAGAAGAGAAGTGTTGGGCTTTCTTTTACATTATTCTGTTACCATCAAAGGTAGATTCCCTACTATTGCCATATACAAATGTTCTTTCATTCCACAGGATTAGAGTTGATGATGATCTATCTGCCTTTAAAGGTAGATCTCAACTTTAAAGTTGAGTTTTCTTTTGTAAAGTAAGAGTAAAATGGCAACAGATGGAAGCATCTCAAGCAAGGCATCCTTCCATCTGGGTGAATTGTAGCTAATGTCCAGAAGAAGTAAGAATCACACCTGGATGAGTTGCCAGCCAGCTGCCCATATGCTACCTGATGTACGCTGGTATGTCCTGAGACTGAAACTTTGGTATAGGTACTGCTCAGTTAAATGTAGGTCATTCTCATACAGAATCCCATTTGGGCTACCATCTTGTTTCTTTTGAATCATAACATGAAATTTACTATATAAGTATGTGTAAAATGTTAGGCTATTTATCATTTTTCCTTTTAGAAGATTTTTAAAAAGGTTTTTGCCAACTTGAAGGTGTAAAAATTTTAATATAGGTGAAATAATCAGATGTATATTTAAAATACTTATTCATTTACTTGTTTTAAATCACATATATACAGAATTGGGATTGTTTTCCACATTCTTAACATTTTACGGGACAATTTTATTCCAGTTTTTTTACATACATCTTTGATATCAGTAGTTATTGAAGTCACTTTTTAATCATCAGCATAATTTCCCAGATCATATTATATTCATTTTCATGAATACATTGTGATACAGTACTTTTTAAAATTTGTGTAAGATTGCTGTCACTAGAAGTTTTATCTCAAGCCATGCATACTGATCTACATAACATTAGGATAGTATTTCACCCCATTTCTCTTATTGGTTTATATGTGGGATCTTTACAATATAACTACTCACTCTCCTGCCTCAAAGTATTCTTTAAAAAGCATATTATTGGCTGGGCGCTGTGGCTCATGCCTGTAATCCCAGCACTATGGGAGGCCGAGGCGGGCGGATCACCAGGTCAGGAGATCGAGACCAGGTGAAACCTGGTCTCTACTAAAAAATACAAAAAATTTTTTAGTCTCTACTAAAAAATACAAAAAATTAGCTGGGCACAGTGGCGGGCCGCCTGTAGTCCCAGCTACTTGGGAGGCTGAGGCAGGAGAATGGCGTGAACCCAGGAGTCGGAGCTTGCAGTGAGCCGAGATCCTGCCACTCCTCTCCAGCCTGGGCGTCAGAGCAAGAATCCGTCTCAAGAAAAAAAAAAAAAAAAAGCATATTATTTACAACATTCAGCACTTTTTAATTTTAAAGCCATACCTACTAAGAATGACTACATAAATCTGGGTTAATTTATTTTTCTCTTAAGAAAAGCAAAAGAAAACGAAACAAAACACTTTAGATTATATATCCCAAATAAGCTTCTGAGACTTGTATTATTTGAAGTCATATTAAGCTAATTTGATTTCCCCACAGTAATTGGTGGTCTAAAATGAAGTACTTGGGAAGCTCTGTAAGAACTAGAAGATAAGACAGTTCTCCCTTTTCTGAAAGGACAACTTAGAGGAGAAATTCTTTCATTATATTAGGCATGTATGGTATTTAGAACTAGACTCTGTCCCTATCTGTACATGTATTCATTTAAATTCTCTGTGGGTTCCTTACGACGCATCCTTTTTTTATTGTGTCATTAAGAGTGACAATGCTAGGCATTTTACTCAATGTGAATATACTTAAAATTCATTTATGAAAACATCAGGAGAAGCCCTGAAAGAAAATGTAGTTGAGGGTGTATATTTTATTGGTCCATTGTGTCAAAACCATCCATTCATATTTTATTACTTATTCAGAAGAAATGTAAATTTGGCCGGGCATGGTGGCTCACGCCTGTAATCTCAGCACTTTGGGAGGCCGAGGCAGGTGGATCACAAGGTCAGAAGTTCAAGACCAGCCTGGCCAACATGGTGAAACCCCATCTCTACTAAAACTACAAAAATTAGCTGGGTGTGGTGGCATGTGCCTGTAATCCCAGCTACTCAGGAGGCTGAGGCACGAGAATTGCTTGAACCCAGGAGGTGGGAGGCTGCAGTGAGCTGAGATCATGCCAGTGCACTCCAGCCTGGGCAACAGAGTGAGACTCTGTCTCAAAAAAAAAAAAAAAAAAGGTTATGAAATCATCCATTTGGGCTCGGTTTTTGCTCTTTGTAACTTTCCTAAGGCTTAGCACACCCTGCTCTGTGTTGCTCCCTGATTGGTGGTTTCACTGAATTGTCCCCATTTTTTTGTTTGTTTGTTTGTTTGTTTTGTTTCTTGAGTCAGGATGTTGCTGTATCACCCAGGCTGGAGTGCAGTAGTGTGAACAGGACTTACTGCAGCCTCGACCTCCCAGGCTCAAGGAATCCTCCCACCTTAGCCACCTGAGGAGCTCGGACCACAGGTGCACGCCACCATGCTTGGCTAATTTTTATGTTTTTTTTTCTGTAGAGGTAGGGTTAACCATTGTTGCCCAGGCTTGTCTTGAACACTTGGGGTCAGGCGATCTGCCCGTCTTGGCCTCCCAAAATGCTAGGATTGCAGGCATGAGCCAGCATGCCCGGCTGTATACTTTTCAAGGGGCGGGGGGGAATGCATTTGTCCTTATAGGCTCCGTTACTGTAGGCATTTAGTACTGCTTGAAAATTAAATTAGAAAGTAAGTGCCACTTAACAAGTTTATAAATATGCTTTATAAATTGTAAAGGTGTGGAAAATTGGTGATAATTGGTTTAGCCTCATACCATTCTTTTGCTCTTGTTTTCTACCACTTAGCTCTTTTTCTCCTTATATGCCTTTTATTTTTCACACTAATATTTTTCTTTTTCACTTATCACGGAACATTTAAGAACTTGGAGTGCTTGATCCTTAGCATACATTTGTGTCCACTTAGGTCTTTTAGGGGAGCCCTTAAAGGGCACTAAGTATAAGCAGACAATAAAAACAGGAATGCCTAGATCCATTAATAAATAAATAAATATATGTATATACAGGCCTCATTTATGCTAAATTACACAATTATACTATATAGTAGACTTGAAATTATATTTTTGTGGAAAGAAGGAAAGTAAGGAGACAAATCTAGTGAAGGCTGCCTTGACTTAACAGTGCAGAATCACTGTGCAGCACTGTGCTATATGGCCGCATTGCAATTATAATCCGCCTACATGCATAAGTCAATGGGGTCTTTGCTCCAAACTTGTGGAAGAATGAATGAGCCAAGTAGTGGTGGGAGTTCAGTTTAGTTCCACTGTTTTGTAAATTGGGCTAATTTTCAAAGGTATTCAGACATTTACCTTTTCAAGTGATAAAGCAAGAGCAGAGAATTCATCCTTTCTTACTACTAAAGAATTTATTCTAAAACATTACATGTCACTTGTCCCTCGTGGCTAGATGTGGATAGAGATGTTGGATTGTTTGTTTGGAGCATGCAAATTGCACTGCTTCATCTTTTGTAGACACAGAAATCAAGAGTTATCTTTTTACGTCCAAAGATGGAAACAACTATTTGAGAACGATATCATTAGAAAATTTTAAGCCTTTAAAATAGAACCTTACCTTCTGTTATTCATTGCAAATTATTTTAACACCAACTTACCTGCAGCTGGGCATATAGGACTCGACTGAGTACAGAATATTGGCAAAAGCACTGTAGAGGGTCAGAAAATTACTTAAGTCTGAACTTGATTGGAAATCAGCTGATATTTCATGTCTCTGATGTCCTTCATCTTTGCAAAATCAGTTCCTGTGGCAGTTTAGCATTTCTCTAGAACGTTACTATGAGAAAGGAAAGTATTGAAAAGATCTAGTAATAGAGATGTTTTCAGAAATCTAACAGATAAGATGGTAGAGTCAAGCTCTTTGGAGCTAGATGTATACATTAAAGTTCATCTTGTATAAACTCTTTATTTTACATTGAAGAAAATTGAGGTATGGCTGCTCCTTACTCCCTAGTACAATACTTCTCTCACTGTATCTTAATTATTTGTATCTTATCTCATCTGTCATATGGAATTCGTTTAGGGCAGGGACTCACCCTTGTTTTGTCTATGTATCTTCAGTACTCAGCCTATTGCCTGGTACACAGTAAATTTCAGGGTGTGTTCGTAAACTGAATGAATCATTGACTGAATTAACCAAACAACAAGTCAGACTCACCTGGGTTCACTCTCTTTCTTCTATTGAGTTGCTGCTTATTTTACAAGTCAGACAATTCTCTCCCTATAAAAGGCAACAACAAAAACATACCTCAAAATAAAGAGATAGCAGAGGATGAGTCCTGGCCCTCAAAATCTTACGTTCTTATGTGTGTATGTGTGTGACATATGAATAAAGCATGCAGAAAATAAAGGGGATAATTCCAGGTACTGATAATACCATGAAAAAAGTGTCATGAGCATCAGACAGTAATTATCTAAATGTCTTCTTTTTAGTAGAAATCTAACCCCACGCACTGGGCCTCAGTCCATCTATCTCACAGAGAGGAAATCCTTGCTACTACCATGAAAGCTTATCACCTGCTCATGGCTGAAGGAGTTCTTCTGGAAAGCCAGAGCTGCTAAAAGGAACTTAGGGGATCCGTTCCTAAGTTCTTCTAAGATCCCATAGAGGGCTAGAGGCTTCTTTCCCTCTTGGGGGATGCCATATTGATTAATGAAATTTTTGCTACTTAGCTTTAGGAAAAGGGCATTTCTTTTCTTTTTTTTTGAGATGGAGTTTTGCTCTTGTTGCCCAGGCTGGAGCGCAATGGCGCGATGTTGGCTCACCACAACCTCCGCCTCCCGGGTTCAAGCGATTCTCCTACCTCAGCCTCCCAAGTAGCTGGGATTACAGGCATGCCTCACCATGCCCAGCTAATTTTGTATTTTTAGTAGAGATGGGGTTTCTCTATGTTGGTCATGCTGGTCTCGAACTCCTGACCTCGGGTGATCCGCCTCCCAAAGTGCTGGGATTACAGGCATGAGCCACCACACCTGACCAGAAAGATCTATTTTCTTTGATCTTATTAAAGGCTGCCATATACAAAGGTTTTCTTTTAATGTTGATCTGTTTTTAAAATACGGAAGAAAGCCTTGAAAGGCATCATCATAAGCTCTACATCAATATCCAGAAAATATCATCTTGTTTTAGAATTCTAGCCTGTTTTGTTTGGTAGATGAGTCAGTCTACTATAAATAAATATTTATTGAGCACTTGTTTTGTGCCAAGCACAGTGCCCTAGGGATTGTAGTGTTTTTCAAATTGTGAGTCACAGCTCCCTAATGTCATAAAATCAATTTAGTGAGCTATAACCAGCATATTCAATCAAATGGAATGAAAAATAGAATATCAGATTGCATCATGGATAGTATTGTATTATTTTATCAGACTTGAGTTTCAATTGTGTATATATGTGTGTGTTCAAGGTTGCAATGTAAAGTGTCTTTTTTACTTATGTCATGGTTAGAAAAGCTTGAAAGCACTATTATAGAGCATACCCAAAAGTATATATTCCTTGCTTTTGAATAAGTTAAACTCTTGTTGGAGCGAAGAAACACAAAAGAATAAATACTCAAGTAGTGAACTATAATAAGTGCTATGTGTTCGGAAAAGTAAGATGATAATACAAGTTGAAAGTGGCATGGATGGATATGGTGGAAGTTGAACCAAATCTGGAAAGATGGATAGGGCTTGGAAGGAGTGAAGACTAGAGAATGGCTTAGAGGTGAGACGTGGCATATGGATAATAAAGATGGCAAGACTGGAACAGAGGTTTCAGTTTACATTAGAGAACTGTAGGATATAGTTTGGAGATAGAAAATGAAGCACAATTGTCCAGACTTATGGATGCCTTGTGATAACATGCCTGAGGAGTGTGCATTAGATCAGGTAAGCTGCACAGATTCTTAAGCTGGGGAGTGATAATGATATAGGGTGGGTTTATAGAATACTTTCCATCTTCATCCTAACTCCTCTTTAGTCATGGGGAGCTCCTAAGGAAGAATTTCTTCTAGGTAGGTGTTGGATACCAAGTCTCTGGCATCAGATCAAAGAGAGCCAGAAAGGACTTTGGCTGTTCTCCAGAATGTAAATAGAAAGGTTGAACAAGTCCTATTGTGGGTGCATGTGAAATACTCCCATGGAGGAGAACTGCAGTGCTGTCTGTTTGAAATGTGGCAAAGAATGGATTGAAGAACATTTCTTCTGATATCACTGTTTAATGTTTGTTCTCAATGTAAAGGGAAAAGCAGATTAAAGGGCCCATGTTTTTGAAGTACTGAGAACCTGACTGACCTACCTGAAATATGCTGTGTAAATAATTTGTCATGTGATCTCCTTACCCTCAAGACACCTTGACCGAATATGCTATATACATAATTTATAAAACAGTTTCAAGCGTGATTGCAAAAAATTTCTCCTCATTGGAAAGGGACATTTGATATTTATCTGCCAAACTCTTTACTACTTTCCAATTAAAGATAAATTTAAAGAAGTTTCTGAAATGATAATGTGCTTTAAGGGAAAGGTGATTTAACTAGAAAGAAACTTTTAAAAAAATGACTATTTAATCTATAACACTAAATACACCAATAATTTAGATTGACTTCTGATTGAAAGTTATGATTCTTTGTTGTGGCAGATTTTCAAATACTCTAAATTGAGGCTATTCTAGGACATAGTTTTTAATCTAAGTCATATTAAATAAAGTTTATGAGGGCCCATTGTTTTAGACTAGCCCCTTGAACTAGGCCCCAGCAGACCAGACTAAACTAGAATGGAGTTGCTCATGCTAGGTACCACATAATTAAACTGAATTCTGAAACAGTTCTGGTTTGTTTAAGTAACAAAACAGAAGATTCACAACAACCAGTCAAAAGGGGCCCAGTTTACCTGGGCATGATAAGAAGTCTCCTCTATTTTAACCCTAAAAGGAAGGTAACTTGTGAAACAGTCAATCTGCTTTTTGTTCTGTTTCTGCTTTTCTCAGACCTTTTTTTTCTATAAAACCAATTCCTCTGCTCAGCTCACTGGAACACTTATTCTATTTTATAGAATAAAATGTTGCACAATTCTGGAATCACAAATAAAAGCCAATTAAGACCTTTAAATTTGTTGTAATTTTGTTTCTTAACAGTCATTAGAAAAAATAAGCAGATGCGTCTAGGAGTGCAAGATTATTTACATGTAGTCCAGGGGGATTACATACATTTTAGCTATTTTGTAGAAGGTATAATTTAATCAGGAACACAAGTTCAAGCACAGCCCATGAGAGATGAAGGGATGTGAAGAACACTAACTTTGGTTTCTAAAGGAGAGTGTGTAGAGTGTACATTCTTATTCGTCTGCAAAGAGGGTGGATGAATGAAAAATGAAGAAGGGGGTGTATTCGTTTATACTTATGAAGGCATCTGCTCACAATCAGTAGCTTGTAGAGAGAGTGCCAGCTGGCAGGGTACTTTCGTGATGTAAATTGTCCATCCGCTTAGAAGAGCAGAAGTACAAGGAGGCCTTGTGCGAAGGGCTGAATTCCTACCCAGAGGACAAGGGAGGGAGGTTCTTGTAGATATCTAAATGAGATCTACTTCCATTTTCCACTTTATTTGCAGTTTTCAACATGTCATTTTTCCTGCTGTCCCAGCTACGATTACTGTTTGACTTGAGTAATCAGTTTCCCCCCTTCACTGCAACTGCTGCTTATTAAGCCTCTGCCTGGTGGGGGGAGGGTGGGCCTGGGAGGGGGCACTGCGGGAAAAATGGTGTCACTTTTTCCAAGAGTGTTGTTTTCCTTGTCTTTCTGCTTCACTGGTTCATTTTTGTGAGCTGTGTAAGAGCTAAAGGATATTATTACAGATTTGATTTTTTGAAATGCATCAAATCTCCATCCCCTCCCCTACCTGCTAATCTTTTTGCTTGTTAAGAAAGAAAGTGCTTCTTTCTGTGAAATCATAGGTAATTCTAGGGGTATCAAATGTAATTGAATTAAATCTTATAAAATTTCCGAATGGACTTCCTTCTGCTTTTTTTTCATGAGAGTAGAGAAAAAATTCAAACTTCCTTGGACCAAATTTTAAAACAGTATGCCCTGCAGAAGAAGAGGTTTTAGTAGAAATCTTTGTTTTTATATTCTTTGATTTCTTAGATCTGGATTGGAGTGGGTCACCAAACTTTTTCTGTAAAAGGCCACTTAGTTAATATTTTAGGCTTTGCTGGCCATGCAGGGTCTCCACAATTGCCCAACCCTGCCCTTGTAGCCAGAAAAGCAGTGATAAACAGTGTAAAGCATTGTTTACAAAAATAGGTGGTGGGCTAGATTTGACCTGCCAGCTGTGATTTGCCAGTCTCTGTCTTGGATTCTAAGCTACTTAAAGTGTGTCCTAAGGCTTGAGTCTGGAAGGAGGTGAGATCAGTGACCCAAAGAGTTTCTATAGTGAAAAGAAAGCACACCCTATAGATTAGTTGTGCATGTCGTGAGATAATTTAAAATCCAGAATATCAAGTCTGGACTTTTACAGTGTTTTTATAATTCTTCAATCTTATTCTTTCCCCATTCTCTCCCTCTTCTTTTCCCTCCCCCACCCCTTCCTCTTCCTCCTTCCCCTCTCTCTCTAATTACTATATGAACATCTGGCACTTTGTACTTAAGCCCCCCTTTTAATATATATTTTTTAAATACCTAAAATTTCTTCTCTGAAAAATAAATATTTCTATGCTAGTCTGTAGCCAACAGAATGTAACGCCCTCCCTGAAAATGCCAACATTACCCGACACAGACTGGGATTAAACAAGTCTAGGCTTCTAGACAAAGAAGAAAAAGTGTTTTCTTATCTTTTTGAGTGTACTGAAGCAGAAGTTAACTCTTTGCTTCCAGATGTGTTCCTTATCATTGAGAATTGCTGGTGGTCCTGTATCATTTTATTATAGGAAGGAAAGATGGATGTCAGAGAGGGTGGGGAATTTGGTTTACAGGGAATCTTGACCAATGCCTGCCTATAAAGGATACCACTGTGAAATCCCCAGCAGTAAGTAGATTTTCTGAAAATCAAGCGTGTATTTCTACTTGCCTAGGTTTTAGGGCCTTGTGAATGCAAGTTGAATGATAGAGGAAATTGGCTTGAAGGAAAATGTTGGGGAGTTTGGGTTTAGCTGGTGCAGTCACCCCTAGACTTGGATGTGGACTGAGTACCCCTGTTGACTTTAACATCTGTGTGTGTCTTAAAGAAGACTGCTACTTTTCTGGTTTATTGTCTGTGCCTACAGTTGACATGTGGAATAAATTGCACCTTAAAATGTCTGACATGAAAATCGGAAGAGCTGAAGTTCATTCCACAGAAGCCTTTTGTTAGAATCTTCAAAGGATGAGAACCAGGATGAAGAAGAGTTTACAGTAGGGAAGTATTTCTCAACTGTAATTGTACATAAAAATTGCCTATGGTGCTTTAAAAAAATACAGAGTCTGGGGACACATGTTCTCAGGATCTCCTAAGGGCTGTCACAGACCATAAAGTTTAAGAAGAGAAAAAAAAAAAAAATACAGAGTTTGGGACCTCACCCAAAACCTACCAAAATGGAACTTGTGGAGATGAGGCTCAACAATTTGCATTTTCAAAAGCTCTGTGGGTGATTCTAATAGCCAGTTTGGGACCTTATTGTGGGCCAGATTATGGGAACTACTATAACAGGAAGACATAAACCTGGGCTGGCTCTAATGGAAAGGGGCCTTCTAGAGCGCCTGGGGGTTTTGAACTGTTTGGGTACAGATAACTCTTTAGTCTGGATATTTACAGTGATCCTGAAAACGTATATTATGCCTTTTCTCTTTAGGAAATCTTTGGGAAGGCTTTTTTAGAGAACATCTTTGTGGATGAAAGGGGCTCTCTTAGACCTACTCCAATCCAGTGATACCACCAGAGAAAGTCCTCATTGTTCAGTAGAAATCCAGCTGCCACACTGGATCATTCCCATCAGCACAACACATGATGTCTTCCCATCTTAAAAAGCAGTTTGTTCTTGAACACCCCTTTCCCCTTCCAGCTCCCACCTCATTTCTTTGTAGAGAAATTACTTAGTGGGCTGGATGCAGTGGTTCACGCCTGTAATCCTAGCACCTTAGGAGGCCCAGGTGGGAGGATTGCTTGAGGCCAGGAGTTTAAGGTTGCAGTGAGCTGAGTTCGCGCTAGTGCACTCCAGCTTGGGTGACAGAGCAAGGCTCCGTCTCCAGCCTGGGCGATTTAGGGCTCTCCCCTGTCTCCAACAGAAAATAAGAAACATTACTTGGAAAATTGTTTTTATTACCTGTCTCCAATGCCCCCTTCCCTTGTGCCCAGCATTCTCTCTGGCTTTCATTCCTGTCAGTTCTAACAAAGCACTTGAAGGTCAGACCTCCAGGTTGACAAATCCAACAGCCAATGCTCAGTCTTCATCTTTCTTAGCATTTCAGGAGTATATGACAAAGTTCAGTTGATCACTCTCTTCTTTTTAAAAGAAGCTTTTTAAAATTTGGCTTCTGGAATTCTACTCTTTTGGTATTCTTTCTACTTCAGTGGCTTTTCTCTCCAGTCTCCTTTTCTGGGTCCTCCTCATTTCCCCCATTGCTAAAAGTTGGTATGTCCCGAGACCCAGTCTGTGTACCTCTTATCTATCTATATCCATTCCCTTGTTGTTTTCCTCTAAACCCATGGCTTTGAATACTAACTGTATGCTGACGACTTCCAGATTTCTCTCTCCTGCTGCGGCCTCTTCCTGAACTCCAGACTTTTATATCCTACCTGCTGAATTGATACTTTCATTTAGAGGTTTCATGGGCATCTTCAACTTAGTATATCTGAAACTGAACTCCCAGTTTCTTACTCTCCATCCCCCCATGGCTGCTTCATCATTCCAGTTGTACAAGCCAAAGCTTGCACCCCACATCCAGTCCATCAGTAAAACTGGTTTGTTCCACCCTCAGAATGTGTCCAAAATACCATTATTTGTTAGTTGGATTGTTGCAAAACTCATCTAACTCATCTTCTTGTTTCTGTGTCATCCCTTCTGTAGTCTTTGGTCAGTACAGCAACCAGTCGTCCTTTTGAAATACTAGTTAGAGTCTGTTACTCCTTTTGTATAAAATTCTCCAGTGGGTTCTCATCTCATTCAGAGTAGAAACCAAGTCTTACAGTGACCTACAAAGCCCTCCATGTTGGCATTCCCTCCCCGTCTCAGCTTCTCTCA
Organism: Symphalangus syndactylus; assembly: GCF_028878055.3. Classification (NCBI taxonomy): domain Eukaryota; kingdom Metazoa; phylum Chordata; class Mammalia; order Primates; family Hylobatidae; genus Symphalangus; species Symphalangus syndactylus. Next base: position 39,631,696 of record NC_072434.2, on the reverse strand, counting down.
CCTCATCTCCTAATACCATTCCACCTTACTCACTGCTGCTTCAGCCGCACTGGCCTCTTCACCACTCCCTGGAACTTGCCAGCATGTGCCTGCCTCAGGGTATTGCACTTGCCATTCCTGGAATGCTCTTCCCATTCCTGGAATGCTCTTCCCCCAGATGTTGCACTGTTTTCCTTCTTCAGGACTCTGCTCAGATATCACCTTATCCATGTCATGAGACCATCTCTGATAATGCTGAATTAAATAGGCTCCCCACAAACTTTCTATTCCCACTTCGTTTTTCACCGTCATCTGACACACAGAATTTTCATTTTTATTTTAAAATCTATCCCTTACCCAAGCATGCTCCCTACTTTTGCTGTAAGTTCTACAAGGTTGAGACCTTGTCTTATTTTCTGCTGATCCCCAGTGCCTACAACAGGGACTGGCACATAGTAGGTTTTCAGTAAATGTTTGTTGAATGAATGGAAGAATTTAGACTTGAGCAATTATCAAGACCAGTCATAGTTGTGAACCTTGACCTAATGGGTGGCTGTGGTAAGAAATTAATAAGCAATTGTGAAAACTGAGAAAGCCGTTTTAGTATGTAAGATATCCTATGGTATTTGTAATTTGTAATTATTTCCTCTTTTAAGGACAGATGCAAATAGTACATGATCTAGGGGAATTAGGGACCAAGTTTATTAGGAATGAAACTAAATAAAAGGCACTCTAGCAAAATGAAAGATTGGAGGTTTTTTTTGTTGTTGTTGTTGAGATGGAGCCTTGCTCTGTGGCCCAAGCTGGAGTGCAGTAGAGCGATCTCAGCTCACTGCAACCTCTGCCTCCCGGATTCAAGTGATTCTCCTGCCTCAGCCTCCTGAGTAGCTAGGATTACAGGCACCTGCCACCACACCCAGCTAATTTTTATATTTTTAGTAGAGACGGGGTTTCACCACGTTGATCAGGCTGGTCTCGAACTCCCAAACTAAGGTGATCTCCCGCCTTGGCTCCCCAAAGTGCTGGGACTACAGGTGTGAGCCACTGCGCCCGGTGGATTAGAGTATTTTAAATAGCACATCACGGTGGACTTTTAAGTTCACTTAGCAAATAGTTGTTGAATAAAAAAAGTAAACTATTGGTCAACTTTTTGTGACTTTGTGGGATTATTGGAGTTGACCTTAGTCTATTACTATACCACTGTGACTAGGTATTAGAATCTTGTTTTTCGATTAGATTGTTTTCTCTTTTTAAAAAAACTATTTTTCACCCTTCTGCTATAGATAAAAGCCAAACTATAGCCAGCTTTCAATAGTATATGAATATCACAGAACAAGAAATAGCTTCCCATGAAATTATGGTGTCTTTTTCATATCTTAACAATTACACATTTCTAAAATATGGGCTTATGTAGCTTATATTTAATTGCCTTTTTATTTCTTTAGTGTTACAATTAACTTAGTTGCCTTCTTTGTGACTCCGTTAAATCTCATGTCAGTCAAATCCCCGTAGTGGGATCTTTGTTCAGCAGGGTGAGTGGATTTTTTGCCTCAACTTGAACGCGTGGGGATGAATATTGGCCTTGTTCCTTTAGCCCAGCTCAAGGACTTATTCATGCCTGTGGTCTACCACCATGAATTAGGTCTGGTATTGAGTCTTGGAAGCATGGGGTTTGGGTTAATAAGGCATATTCCTCAGTTCTTGGCTTAAAATTTCACTTGGGAATCTTATCTTTTTTGGTGAGTATATCAAATAAAATGGCAAAGATATGCAGATTAGGATGAACTTATCATATGTTTGATAGTGGCAATTGTTTGTACCCTCTAACAGTGATTTGCAGTTATTTGAAATTACTCTCCAAGGGTGTTTGACATTCTAGTGTTCAGTTAAGAATTCTCTCTGTATGCATGTAATGGCTGTTTTATGATCACATTTTAATTACCATGATAAGTCAATTTGGCCCTTCAGTTTACTGAAGTGTATATGGCATTTTGGGGCATTGCAATTAGGCAATGCAAGCAGAAAGCTTTTATTTTTTAGAACTTCTACATTAGGTCAGTGCTGTGATCTTATTTAACCATAGCACCAAGTAGTATTTTGAGGGTGATAGGGAAAGAGAATTGTCGCTTTTGGCTTAAACTTTAATTTTGATACTTCATGGAAAAATCTAATTTCCATAGAGATTATTGGTTTATCTTCTCCAAAATCATACCGTCTATTTCAGAACTTTTGTTTTCCTCTTAGCTCCATAGTGATAATCATACCATTATTTTTATAAATAGCTTTTGATACAGAATTCTGTTAGCTTTAAAAAATTCTAAAATGATATCTTCTGTTTTACCTACCTGCTTTGTTATATTTCACTGTGGCAACATAGAATTGAGACTTTCCGTATTCCATCTCTGCTCATCTTAGTTAGCGTGTCTTTCCGTTACTAACAGTGGCCCAAGTGTGATAGGAAGTGCTTATTGCCTGTACTCAGAAAACATGACTGTTGAAGCCCTTTGTTCATTCATTTGAAAGGGATGCTTTCTCAAATTGTAAGTTCCATTGCATTTGTTGTCATAAATTTAGTTAGGAATTACTATTTTATACAAAGCTGTAAACGTTACTTGTCTGCATTTTTAAGTTGTGCTGATCTAAATATACTTTCTAAGGGATCGTCCTCTTGCACTGTCAGCATTTGACTGATTGACAAGGGGGAGGCCATGAAAAGGGAGTACAGAAATTTAGGGGAAAGGAACAGGATAATAAGTTTTTAAAAACAAACCATTTTCAAGATAAGTTTTAGCCAATAGAAACTAGCCCTTCAACAGGCAATAATGAGGACTGAGTTTTTCAGCATCTGGAGTGACTGCACTGTACCAGATCATCTTAGTATATTCCTTATGTGCTTAGTTGTTCTGTAGTGCTTCCGATCACCTGCCTGTGTCTGCTTGAGGATCCCACAGTCAGTATTAACTTGGCCTTGGGTCATCTTAATCGGTGAGGCTCTATTTGTGCAATCCATCCACTGAGGTGGAACAATAACAGCTGGTGTGCAGCTGGATATGTTGTCCTGGGAACTCTTGTTTCAGCCAGCAGTTATGCTAACAAAATTGAAAACATTTTCAAATAGTTGCTTTCTGTGACTACTGTTTGTGTTAACTGTTTGGAGAATCCCATTTAGTAGCCTAAACACCCCATCTCTAATTGACTTTGTGCTACAACTTTATTAAAGTTTTATATGCCTAAAATCAAGTCTGGCTTCAAGGAGTGCATTCCTTTTCTGACTTCCAAAGAGTTAACACATAAGAGCCAGTAGTGAACCAGTGGCTCCTAATTAGATACTTTAGAATGAACTAGTTTTCTTTTTCTAATTCAAGCTGTGGAAGAGCATTTTGCAATTTTGTAAAATTCTATATGGCCATTGTCATTCATTACTAAACTCTAAAAGAGGTTGTTTCACAAGATCCTTATGGAATTTTTCTGAGTAGCACATAACAGAGTAGCATTTATGTTCCCCAGCAGTCAGTGCTTGAATCCAATTCTAAGACAAGAAGAGTTCTCCCTTATTCAGAGATTAGAAATACTTCACCACGTAGGAGGCTTAAGCAGAATTCCTTGGCTTGGTCCCACATGAACAAAGGCTGGATTCTCATTGTTGATGCGGCCTGTTCCCCTCCTCTCATTCCCTCAACGAGCATGAACTCTAGGACCTAGAGCAGGAAGTATTGGTTAATTTTGTGTGCTTCATTCTAAACATCTGCCCTTGAGCTTTTTGTTTATGGAAGGGATATGGCAGGGGGAGGAAGAGGGGCAGTAGAACACTCAGAAGCTAAACATTTTCTTGGTAGTGTGTATATCCATGGTTAGTCTTCGTGTGTGTGAACATGGGGTGAGGAGTGGAAGATGTTCTGGTTGAATAGTTGCTGGAATACATCCAGAAATGCACTTACTGTTTTCCTTAATCATTTGGCTTGGCTACTTTACCTTAAAGCCATACTGTCTACTTTCACTTGCTCCTGCAGCATGTTGATAATCTAGTAGTGTCATCAGACTGGAAATTAGAAGACCTGGTCCTGTTTTCTATTCATCTGCCTGTTAACTGGATCTTCTTACTTTGTCAGTTGTGAAATGAGTAGGATGGACAGAGTAGGGAAGTATAGTGAGAGAGGACATGGTAACCCTCAGGTGGAGCTATTTAACAGAATAAAAACTCCTTAGTGTTCCAGTTCTGGTTGTAGTTAATTCCAGATAACACACATACCTCACACTTTGACCCCCCATTCTATTTTCTGTATTTGCCTTCTTCTTTATCCAGACTGGATTCCAAATTCCTTGAAGCAACTTTAGTCCCCTCGTCTTGTCTTTCTTTTACATTGGCAGAGGGGATGCTGAATGCTGCAGTAGAAATCACACCTCCACTGAGATGTTTGTACAAAGGCATGGCCGCCTGCTCTCTTCTCAGCCACCTGGTCTCTGCCCAGTAAGCCTTCTTTTTTCTAGTCAGCTATCTTTGCTGGACTTTACAGTGGCTATTATAAAGTTTCTACACTCCGTTCAAATATTCTCCACCCAACATTATTCCCTGTCTTTGCCGCCAGTCTTCAGCAGGTATCCTTGATTTTCACTACATAGAAAAAAGTCATCAGTAGAACTCGAATTTCAACTTCTGTCCCTTAAAACCTGCAATGTCACTTTGCATATGCACCCAGACAGAGAGCAAAAAGGCAGGTTTCCTTCTGTAGAGAACCAGTCTCCCAACAAACATGGAATCCCATTCTTGTTTTCCAGCTTCTATTTTTCACCTTTCCCTCTCTACTGAGTCAAGTACAACAGCATTTAATACACGTTCATCTCTATCAGAAAACAAAAAAGAAAAAAAAAAAGAAGTCTTTCCTTGGCCCTGTAACCCTTCCAAATATCATCTTCCCCTCCTTCTCTTCTTTAGCCAGATCACATGGTAGATTAACTACACTCACTGTGTCTGCCTACTGTCTATCCTCAATTCCTTTGTTTTTGTTGTTGTTTTTTTTTGAAAGGGAGTCTCGCTCTGTTGCCTAGGCTGGAGTGCAATGTCGTGATCTCGGCTCACTGCAACCTCCGCCTCCCAAGTTCCAGCAATTGTCCCACCTCATCCTCCTGAGTAGCTGGGATTACAGGCACGTACCACCACGCCTGGCTAATTTTTTGAATTTTTAGTAGAGACAGGGTTTCACCATGTTGGCCAGGCTAGTCTCGAACTCCTGACCTCAGGTGATCCACCTGCCTCGGCCTCCCAAAGTGCTGGGATTACAGGTGTTAGCTACCATGCCCAGCCCATTCTCAATTCCAACCACTGCCATCTTGTCCCTGGCACTGCTTTTGGTGCAGCTGTGATCTCTGTGGCTTGACGCTGACAGATCCTTCTTAGTCAGTATCTTACTTGACTCTCCTAGCAGATTTGAACCCCATTGATTCCTCCCTCCTCGAAACCATCTTTCCTTGGCTTCTGTGACATTTTTATTCTTTTACTTGCCTTCCTCTCTCTGGCTGCCCTTCCATAGCCTCCTCTGTCATCTTCCTCTGTGTGTGCTGTGAATGTTTGTGCACCTCAGGGTGGTCTCAGAAGTCAGCTGTCATGCAACACACTTGCTCCATAGGCTTCGACTGTACTCAAGTCTCCAGTGTCCATCTACATACTAGTGAGTCCCGAGTCTCTGTCTCTAACTCAGACATCTCTCTTGGCCCCTTCAAACTGCTCACATCCAGCTCCCTACGGACATTTCCTCATCTACAGGACCTGCAGCCATCCCAGAACTAGTGTATCTGAAACTGAATTCATCTTCCCATCCTGCCCCTGCGCCTGCCTCCAGTCCTGCCCACCCTTCTCTGTTCTCTATTTCAGTGAATAGTACTACCCTCCACTTGGTTCATCTGAAACTAGAAAACTGAGTGTTATTCTTAATTCTTCCACCTCATGGAATGGGAAAAAGCAGCTTTGACAATGAAACAGGGTGCTAACAGTGACAAGTTGAGGAGGCTTTCAAAAGCAGCACCCTATCACCTTTGTAGTACATCAGTTACTAAGTTACTATTGAAAATGGCTTCCTACACCTCACTGAGGTCCATTCATTTCTCTCCATTCCTCTGTTCCCATTCTTAGTTCAACCTCTGTCATCTCTCCTGGATTATTGCCACATCTTGACCTCCCCATCTTCGTTCCTGTCCCTTCTAACCTAATCTCCACACTGATCTTTCTAAAAAATCAAACCTGATCATGTATTTTCTGGTTTAATGCCTTCAGTGGCTGTGGCTGGCCATTGCCTTTAAGCTGAAGTTGCTCCTTAAACATGACCTTAGCCTGGTTTGCTCTGCTTCTTGTTTGCCTCATCTCCAGCCACTTCTCTAGTTCTAGCTACCCTAGACAACTCTAATTCCTACGGTGGTCACTCTTCTGTGTTCTCTGGGCTTTCATACATGCCATTTCATGTGCCTGGATGATGGGTCCCTGTTTGCTTAGCTCATTCTAAGCATTCCTCGTGTCTTGGATTTAAATGCCACTTCCTCTAGGAAGCATTTCTTGAACTCATAAATCTGGGCTAGATGATCTTCTCCATGCTTTCCAAACATGATGCACTTCCCCTGTCATGGAATCATCTCATGATGATTTGTAAATTGCAGTTGTCTGTATGTGCTGTTGGGTTGACTGCAACTCTGAGGGCAGTGCACGTGGCTCTCTTGTCATGGAGGTGTGTGAGCCTCCATACAGACTGCCATGAGTGATTCCATGTTTGTTGGGAGACTGGTTCTCTACAGAAGGAAACCTGCCTTTTTGCTCTCTGTCTGCGTGCATATGCAATGAGGGAAATGAGCTCCCTCATTTCCAGCTGTGGCTGTAGATTGGCATGAGAAAGGTAGCCCTGGAAATGAAGCTCAGTGCCAGCAAGGCCAGGCCAGCACCTGCAAGTAGACTGCATCAGAGTTTAATGCTAGCATAATTGCTTTCTGAACATTTTGCTACTTGTGGCTCTGTGTCTGTGGCCACAGCAAGAGACATATGCCTGGTTCTTTCAGAGGGTGGCTTTGTACTACAGATGTTGATTGGAACACAGGATGCCTTGATTGATTTTACCTTCTCTCCTTTGGCCCAGTCTGCTGCCGTTGGGTTGCTAAAGAACAATGAGATATCAGAAGGATAGAGAGAAAATAGAGAAGCAAGGATAATCTGTAATCTACAGACTAGTGAGCAAGCCTTTGAACAGTCCAGGCCACCTACTCATGAGTAAAATTACATTGTTTAACCATTCGGGAATGTCTTAGATAGTGAGTCTCTGGAATGCCACAGATACTGTACTGTAACCTCGCCCTCATTCAAAGGTGATGTCTTGACATTTTTGACGCAACAAAGAGATACAGGTAAAACTTGCATTCTTTTAACAGGAAGTGTGTAAACTTTATTTGTGTGACCTGTGTCTAGGCAAAATGCACTGCATCCTGGATAGAATATTCATGTTTGTATAATATTCTTTGGTAACTGTACCAGGAACAGTCAGGTCCTTTTATGTGAACATATTCAGAATCCCAGTTCAGGGATTTTCTTTATAAACCCTATTGTGGTAATGCCTTATATTTGTATAGAATTTTACAATTAGTCAGGTATGTGTAGATCTTAGTTTGACCTTCCAACAACTCTTGAAGTAGGTGGGGCAGGGATTGTCATCATTTTTACAAAGAGAAAATGGCAGAGCAAAAATCATATGGTTAGTAAAGGAGGGAGTCAGGACCTGAACTCAGGTCTCAAAATGCCCCATCCTGTGTTCTTTCTGTCATGCCACATGGCTTTGTGTGGAAGCTAATGTGTGTGCAAGTATGTTTCATGTATGTCGGGGACAGTTAATCCAACCTCCTCTAAGATCTGGGCCAGTTGAGAAATAGTCGGATATGGCTCATCCTGTCAGTTTTATTATAGAGAACGCTCAGTTGAAGAATGTGGCCTGGACACATAGCTCGCATGGGCTTTCTGCTCTTTTCCTCCCTGAATTGACCTCACCCACTTACTCCCAGGTCCAGCAGCAGGACAGTGGCAGGCCCCACCCCACACAGAGGCAGAGCCCCACTGTATTGCACTGAGTTCAGGAAAGGAGAGAGGGGGACTCCAGCCGGCAGCCAGAGAGAGACAAAGCAGGGTCCAGGCCACACATGAGGAATCGCTCCTTGTCTCTCAGGGACTAGTGGGTACGAGGAACTGAAAGTGGCAGAAGTCTCTCCTCAACACTTCTGAGAGCACAGAAGTTGCTGTTCTGTGGGTTTTGTAGGAGAGGGTTGGGATGGTTCTTGAATTAATTGGCTTGGGGAGAAAAAACTGTAAGCTCCTTGAGTACAAGGATCTCTGTGTCTAACACATTCTGTCCCTTGATGTATATAGCATAGAGCTGAGCATAGATTTGTGCCCAACAAATTCTTGTTGACCAAACTGGGATCTTCACTATAACATAGAAGTAGCAAAGTATAGATATTGTTAGCGATAGCAAGACCCAATGTGTGAATGAATGGTGATTATATCTTTTACCCATGTGAAGACACACTGGCTGGCAACCAAGCCATCCTGACCATAAGACCACACTCTGGCTTTTGCAGGGAACTGTCTGCCCCAGTGACTGCTGTCTTTTCCTCTCTGCTCAGAGCTCATTTCTCATATATTCTCTTTTGAACTTATTCAAACAACCTTTTTAAACCTGCTTACTCGCTTTCTCTTTTTTCCCCCATTTCATTGTTCATCCACTGAAGGAATTTTTTTTTCCTCTTTCTTATTCTACTCCCTGCTATATCTTTCAAACACTGTCCTCCCTTCTTCAAATGTCTGTATCTTAACTTGGTAGATAAGTAGAAGAGTAGTGCTGATGATATTCTTTCTGCATCAAGAGTAACGTTACAGTTTAATAGAGAATGAGGTTTTTTTAAAGTCTTAAAGGGCCTGGAGACCCATTTAGAAAGTTAGCATATATTTGCTTTTGTATCTTTTAATTAAGCTTTTGCTGAAGTACCAGCATTAAAAATAAATGTACTTTTTATTCAATTTTAGTTTTAATTAATAGTATAAGTACAGTACTAACACATGCCGCCAGTTTTCATTGCACACAAAATTTCCACAATGCACATCACGACAGGCCTTTATGAGCCAACTTATGGACCCAACTGCAGTTTGTCATTTTGTGGGAAAATATGTAGTTTCTGTTTTAGAATAGCCTGTCTTCTTGGTTTAATGTGTACAAGGAGATTTGTATCCTTTGTCAAGTTCCAAACTAAGCTTGGAATAGAGAGCATTTCTTTGCTTCATACATATGATTTATGACCTTTGATGTGTTTGTCCCACAGGAAAAGCTTTTGACATCACCTATGTGCGTCTCAAGTTCCACACCAGCCGCCCTGAGAGCTTTGCCATTTACAAGCGCACACGGGAAGACGGGCCCTGGATTCCTTACCAGTACTACAGTGGTTCCTGCGAGAACACCTACTCCAAGGCAAACCGCGGCTTCATCAGGACAGGAGGGGATGAGCAGCAGGCCTTGTGTACTGATGAATTCAGTGACATTTCTCCCCTCACTGGGGGCAACGTGGCCTTTTCTACCCTGGAAGGAAGGCCCAGTGCCTATAACTTTGACAATAGCCCTGTGCTGCAGGTAAGTTCTCACAGGTTGGCCTGAAGCCAGCTAGTTCTACAACATGCGAGGTATGGGAAGATTATTGTAGCAGGGCCTGTGGTCCCACTTCTGAGGTATGGGGTCAGAGTAGAATACTTGAGCAACACAGACAGAGAGCTTGATTCTGCTTTCTGTGTACTATTAATAAGTGAAGGAAAGTAGTTTTGTTCCTGCTGGCTGGTTGATGTTTGTTCTTATGCACTTGCAGGTCTATTCTGGAATGTAAACTTTACACATTTTTTAAAAAGTCAAACAATTTTAACGTTAGTCTCTGTACCTGAGGTGGAAACATTTTCCTTCTGCCCTTTTGAAGAGAACATTTGACCTAATTACCCAGATTCCTTGGATCTTTTCTTACCTATTTTTTGATTTAACAAAATAAAATGTATTTTTTTAAATTAGCAAAGGGGAACAGTTGAAGCAAGATATTTAAGAATGCCATCTTCTTTCATTTTTACACAAGAAAATTTTTGATTAGGTTTGTCTGGCATCATTGCTGATCATTAAAGAAACTCCTCATCACCTAAAAGGATGGATGTTAGTAACAGGATATTAATTTAGGTACCCATAGCATTGTACTTAAACATTGTGATAGAAACGTTTCCCTGTCTGAGAAGGATTTCTTTTTTCTCTTGAATTCTACATGCATATTCCTTATACACCATAATACAGAATTCTTCTGTGTTGCTCAGATTTCTGTGAACTTTTCTTATGTCCTGGCTATTTGATTATGGAAAAGCTGGTGAGCCTCATGCTGTACTCAGCACTTTAACACAGAATTGGAGATGCTGCTGCATGTGGCTGAAGTCAACAACCACATGGGGATGGCCTATGTCAGTTGACTGAAACAAGAAAGTCTGATAATGGGTTTTCAAATGCTGTGTACATTATATGAAAAGCTATTGTGATTTCTAAATAGGAAATACCCCATTTTTCTAGAGTTTCTAGTTTGGATCTTCTTATTCTTCTCACCATTATTATGTTCAGGGACTCTCTTTCTAATTGTATGGTTTTGGACAGTGGCAAAAGATAAGAATATATTTTTCTGTGGGTCCAGTTGCCCCCCTTCCATTGTATTTCTGTAAGTTGCTGGGAGAGCATGAATGTGAAAGCTGTTGGTAAACTCTGAGGTTATGGTGAGCAATGAGGGTGCTTGCCAACGCCTTGCAAAAAAGTGTTTCTTGCAATGGAGATAAGTTGTGTTCAAAATAAATGGCCGAGAGAGTAGCTGATCTTGGTAGATGAAAAAGCAGGGCCAGGCGCAGTGGCTCATGCCTGTAATCCCAGCACTTTGGGAGGCTGAGGCAGGTGGATCACTTGAGGTCAGGCATTCAAAACCCACCTGGCCAACATGGTGAAACCCTGTCTCTACTAAAAATACAAAAACAAAAAAAATAGTTAGGCATGGTGGCAGATGCTTGTAATCCCAGCTACCCTGGCTGGGAGGCTGAGGCAGGAGAATCACTTGAACCCGGGAGGTGGAGGTTGCAGTGAGCAGAGATCATGCCACTGCACTCCAGCCTGGGCAACAGAGTGAGACTCCATCTCAAAAAAAAAAAAAAAAAAAAAAGAGAAAAGGAAAAGCAGAAGACCGAATGCCCAGTGGAGAGGTGACCTACAAATACTCTTTAAGTTGATCAGCTAGCAAACATTTGCCAGACTTCTTTCTTTCCTACAGCAAATTATTGCATTTTCCAGTCCTGATGAGGCAACAATAGAAAGAACAGTGTAGTCAGTAGAAAATGCAGTGATACAAAGTTGTAACTGTGGTTTTCTGGCACCTTTGCTAACTGTGCACCTGGTCAGCCTGTCTTGAGCTATTTCCCCAACTGTAAGAATTGTGATGTTTGTTGCTCTTTATGCCGTAGAAACTAGTGAGACTATATGAGGTAATGAGACTATGTGTGGTAAAAATGCTATGGGTTATGACCTCGCATTTAAAAAAAATGCTGTGGGCATCTGCATAGACATGGTCAGTCAGTTTCATTATGCAGTAACATGAATTATGTGTCTCTGAATGTAAGAGCTCTGTCTCTGATATCCAGTTGCCAAGGAGGTTGAGCTAATTTGACTTTTAGCTGATCTGACAATGAGAGAGAACTCTTGCCTCTCTCCCTCTCTTCATTGCTCCCTAAACCTCCCTGCAGAAGCCGCAATCTCCCAGATGGGGAAGAAGACCCTTCTTGGTTTCACCATAAGTATTACTAAGCATATATTTATTTATGGTAATAATTTACATTTATTAAAGCACTTACTATAGCATACTACAATGTGACAAGCACTGTTCTAAGCCCTTTGATTTTCTACCTCAGTTAACCCTCACAGTAACCCTGTAAGGCAGATACTTTTATTGTCTCCATTTTACAGATGAGGAATCAGAGGCCCAGAAAGGACATAACTTGCCCCAAATCACACAGTTTAAGTGGCAGAACTGGGATTCAAAACCTGCAGGGTCTAGCTCCAGGGTCTGTTATTTAAAGATGCCCATTAGGAAAAAAAAAATGGCTTAGCTTTTTGAGAAGCTCTTATTCAAAGACAGCTGTGATAAGGTCGAAGCCTTGTAGAAGACATAATAAGCATTAAACACAGAAATATGTTTAGCTATTTACATTACAGATGACTAAAAGATTCCTACCGTTGTGGCCATGAGTAGGAGTTGTTATTGGAGTTCCAAGTTCGGATATGATGAAATCATTGTCTCTTTTCCTTTCTAATTATACTTGAAGGCTTTGTGGAGATTAGCTTTTATGAGCTCTCCATGTTGTTCTATATGCCAGGTATTTAGTGTGGCTTAAGGCAGTGGTTCCAAATCAGAGCTGTGCCTCCCAGACTCACCTGGAGCCTTCTGAAAACATAGATGTCTGCACCTCTGCACTTGCTTGTTTCGTCTCCAAAGGTGATTTTGTTGTGCAGTCCCTAGGAAAGACTTAAAATGGAAATGCTGTCTTTGAGTGGTTATATGTAATACACCACCCCAAAACCTAATGGTTTTAGATAACTGCGATTTATGATTTCTCATGATTCTGTGTTAGCCTGGGTCACTCACCTGACAGGTCAGCTGGGGCCTGGGTCTCTGTCTCCCTGTGGTCTTTTATCATCAGGAAGCTGGACCAGGATTTACACCGCAGCGGAAGTGATCTGGGAGGGTGAGTCCCTGTGCACAAGTACTTGTCAAGCCTCTGCTTATGTCACATTTGTTGATGTACCCTCGGCTGAAACCAGTCACACACCCAAGCTTAGAGTCAGCAGAGAAAGAGACTGCACTAGATGTGGGCCCTAGCAGACGTGATTCACTGGGATCATTAGTATAGCATTCTACCACGCATGTAAACATCTGCCTAAAATTAGCTCAGTGTAAGGGCTTAGATCTCATAAAACCTAGGGAAAAACTCTACAGCCCCCATTCTTGTCCTCCGCCATTATGGTACACCTACCAACTTGATAAGTTGTGGTTTCTTCAAGTTCATTCATTCACTTAGCAAATAATAGTTTGCATACCTACTGCATCCTAGGGAAATTGCAGTGGAAAAAACAGAAATTTCCTGCCCTCATGGTACCTACAGTGTGGTGGGAAGGGGAAGGTGTGTGTGGAAAAAGACAATGTAAATAAAGTGAGAGTGGGAAATAGGGAGTTGGGGAGGGGTAGTAATGTTAGATAAGATGGCCAGGGAAGGCCTCAGAGAGAAGGTGATATTGTGGGGAGGGTCAAGATAAACACAGACAACATCCTATTGGTTCAAGCCTATGTAATGATTTATTAGCGAGTACTTGGGCATCTCCCTCAGATCTGTCAGTAGGGGATTGGGTTGGCAGGGAGGAATAGATGCTGTAAAATGGGCAGGGGTGGCCAGGTGTGGTGGCTGACGCCTGTAATCTCAGCACTTTGGGAGGCCGAGGCGGGTGGATCACGAGGTCAGGAGATCGAGAACATCCTGGCTAACACAGTGAAACCCTGTCTCTACTAAAAACACAAAAAATTAGCTGGGCATGGTGGTGGGTGCCTGTAGTCCCAGCTACTCGGAAGGCTGAGGCAGGAGAATGGCGTGAACCTGGGAGGTGGAGCTTGCAGTGAGCTGAGATCGTGCCACTGCACTCCAGCCAGGGCGACAGAGCGAGACTCTGTCTCAGAAAAAAAAAAAAAAAAGGGCAGGGGCAGGCAATAACCAGCATCTCTGATCCAAGTGTGGTGCCCCATGAGCTCTGAGCTGGTATCCCTTACTGGATTTGGGGTGCAGATACAGGATGGAGGGAAGGGGCATGTGTATCGAGTCCCTAATGTATGCTGCACATTATATTTTATTTAAGCCTCTCAGCAGCCTTGCAAAGAAATTAGTTATTATCCTTGTTTTTGGAGACTCTGAGTAGTAAAGTAACAAATCAAAGAAGGGAAGAGTCAAGAAGGAGAAAAATATTAGAAAATTAAAGAAGTCATTGAGTATTATAATAGATTTAGTGCTAGAAGAGGGCATAAGTTAAATGATAAGTTAGTGATTTAGAACATTTTGTCACATTTATATCATTTTCAGTCCCTCCACTTCTCTTTTATGTTTCTGTTTTTGCTTCCTGACAGGAATGGGTAACTGCCACTGACATCAGAGTAACTCTTAATCGCCTGAACACTTTTGGAGATGAAGTGTTTAACGATCCCAAAGTTCTCAAGTCCTATTATTATGCGATCTCTGATTTTGCTGTGGGTGGCAGGTAAGTAAACTATTAAATTAGTCTTGAAAGTGTTTGGAGCTTTTGCATAGAGGTGAATCTAGCAACTTGTTTACAACTATGTTAATACCGTTGTTAGATATTTTCTTTAGCAAGAATAGGAGCGGCAGTCCTTCCTGTATGATAATGCTTAGCTGGAAAGACAGACAGCAGCCTAAGATATTTTCATTGTGAGATCTTCTTGTTGTTCTGGAAACTAAGCATGTAGGTTTTCCAAAACCTTGTCAAATCCACACACTTAGTGAATTCTTATTGACAATTTAAGTGCAAAGGCACTATGAAGCACTTGAGGAAGGGTAAGACTCACCTTATCCTACTGAGAAATCCTGACCTTCTCGGATCTTACAAATGAACAGGGTAGGCAATGTATGAATATGTGAAAACTGAAATACTGGTAATCACCTGTTTTTAAAAAATAGATAAAGCAGCAGTAGAAAAGATGCCACATATCAAGAATGATCCAAAACTGCCAGGCTAGAGAAGCAGATGGCATCTGAGCTGGGTCTTGAAAGCTTTGGATAAGGAAGGAGAGGATGCCTTGGTTGGATGCAAGAGGATGGACATGTCATAAGCAGAAGTTTAGAGACGGGAGAGTATAAACCCATTTAACTGAAGGAAAATCTCTTATGAATTTGTAGAGTTGTAAACCAGAAAGATAGTTTCGTGGCCAGAGACCTTAAATAGCAGGTGAAGGATCTTGGACTTACCTCCCCTGTGTTAGACCATGAGATCCCAAAAGCAGAAAACTTATTTTTGCTTGCATTGTTTCCAGTATGGGATTGGTACTTAGTGAAAGTTGGTGGGAACTGTACCCAGTGAGAAATCAGGCAGAATTTTTGGAGTAGGACTCTGATAAGAAAACAGTGGGCCAGGAGGATTAATGTACAAACAGAGTAAAAATAGTGTACAATTGAGGGAATTTATATTCCTGTTATGATGCTGGGTTAGGCAACAAATACATGACATTAAGCTGGTGGCAGCAGAATGGAAAGGAACATATAGATGCATTTTATTGTGAAGGAAACATTACCAGGACTTCAGTCAAAGGTGCTTTTAAGATTTAGTGATCAGTAGAATGGTTGGTACCATTAACAAAATAAAGAAGATGAGCTAAACTGAAGAGTTTGGTTATACATATGTAAAATTTCAGGTCATGGGGGACATCAAAGTTTGTGCAGCAGTCACGGATAAGAGCTTGAGAGAAGATGAGTGCTGGAGATCTAAATTTGGGACTCGTCCTGCCACACTGTCAATGATTCTGAAGTATTTTAGTGTATCAGTGAATGGTAGTTGAAGCTATGAGACTGATTGCTGTCATTAAGGAAGCAAGTGAGGGGAACATTACGACTCCATGGTGCACATTCGTATTGATGGGAATTTCCATGAGTCCTTAATTTGTTATCATACTTGCATCTAGGGGATCCTTCAGGGATTCTTGCTCCAGACAACCTCAGGGGATATTAGTCTGACTACCAAACATCCATATGGGGGTGAGGTATCTAATGTGTCTCACCACCTTTAGGTCGGAATACTTTAAAATCATTATGGCAGATAATTGCTGATGTTCATCAACTTATTTTGTGGTTTTGCGATCCTGAGCACATAAATAAAGCACTCCTTGATCTTCGCAATAACCTTATGAAATAGGCATTATCATCATCCCTGTTTTACAGGTGAGGCACAGAGGTTAAGTTACACTGGTAAGTGACAGGGAAGGGTTTCGAAGGCAGCCTGGCTTCAGAGTCCATGCTTTTCTGAACCACTACATTCTGCTCCCTCTTGACACACAGGTTTGGCTTCAGGAATTAATCCTACAGATAGCCTCAGAAATTGTTGGGGACTTTCTTTATGAAAAGAAAGAAAGGTTAATCTGGTTAATCCCTACCCCTGTTAAGTAAAGCTACCTTGTTTAATTTTTTTTCATCCTTAAAAATTCAGACATCCATTACTTAATCTTGCTCAGTTCCTCAGTTTACACTTTTGAATGGTAAAACTTACTTCTTTGTGTACGTAGTTTTTCTGTGTGCATTTCTGGGACTTTGCAGCTGTTCCATTTTTTGGAGTCTCTTCTCTCCCCAGATGTAAATGTAATGGACACGCAAGTGAGTGTATGAAGAACGAATTTGATAAGCTGGTGTGTAATTGCAAGCATAACACATATGGAGTAGACTGTGAAAAGTGTCTTCCTTTCTTCAATGACCGGCCGTGGAGGAGGGCAACTGCAGAAAGTGCCAGTGAATGCCTGCGTGAGTGCCCCATGGCATCAGTCTGTCAATTGTCTTGAGGACTTCCAAGGGTGGAAGAAGGAATGGGTGACTTTCTTTTATTCCTCCTTGAAAGGAAAGCTCTGAAGGGCCATGCTTGTTCTGTAATTTGAGTAGCATTCAAGTCAGAGGAAAGTCATAGATGAGGGCAATTCACTGTAAAGGCAAACTGAGGGTTTTGTGTTTCCTTCATGAACACTTGTCCCAGAGTTGGAGCAGCATCTGCAAGGTTTAGAAATTTGTTTAGATCCAAATACTGGGCCAGTGTAGTCTACTCCAGAATATGGTTTCTCTAGTCTTCTTTGTTCCCCTTTAAAATACTATTATTTTTATCAATGCTCAGGCAGCCAAAGTAATTAACATGTATCAAATATAATGAGTTCTAGGCTAAGAGGGCCATTCCAAGATTATTTCTTTTTTCTTTTCTTTTTTTTTTTTTGAGACTGAGTCTCACTCTGTCACCTAGGCTGGAGTGAGTGATCTCAACTCACTGCAACCTCCACCTCCTGGGTTCAAGTGATTGTCCTGCCTCAGCCTCCTGAGTAGCTGGGATTACAGGTGCGTGCCACCACGCCCAACTAATTTTTGTGTTTTTAGTAGAGATGGGGTTTCACCATGTTGGCCAGGCTGGTCTCGAACTCCTGACCTCAGGTGATCCACCTGCCTCGGCCTCCTAAAGTGCTGGGATTACAGGCCGGAGCCACTGCGCCTGGCCGCACAAGATTATTTCTCCAAACTATTTTTTCTTTATCTCACTAAAGAGTACAATGGGGAGAATTTTCCCACTCCCCCAGTGGAGAGGTGGGTAGCTTTGGGAAGAAGAATAGGTCCTAGTATTCCTAGAAAAAGGTAAAAATGAAAAAAAGGTAAAATGAAAAAACTTAAAACATTGTTTATCCCTTCATAATGTCATGGTTTATTCTGAACAGATAGAGAAAGAAATCTCAGGAGAAGGGAACCTTTTAATCATGATTTTAAAGCAGCAATAATTTTCTTATGTCCTTACAAATATTCTTTATCATATTCTGTTAAGAATAAAGAGAAAAAGAAGATACTCTTAACTTGCAGAAATTATTGGCAGAAACTGGGAACGGTGGCTCACGCCTGTAATCTCAGCACTTTGGGAGGCCTGTGGGGTTGGATACCAGCCTGGCCAACATGGTGAAACCTGTCTCTACTAAAAATACAAAAATTAGCCAGGTGTGGTGGTGCACGCGTGTAATCACAGCTACTCACTTGGGAAGCTGAGACAGGAGAGTTGCTTGAACCCGGGAGGCGGAGGTTGCAGTGAGTCAAGATTGCGCCACTGCACTGCAGCCTGGGCAACAGAGTGAGACTCTGTCTCAAAAAACAAAAACAAACAAACAAAAAAATTATTGGCAGAAACTCCAAGAAGGGACCACTATCTTAACTCATGACTATTTCCACAGAACTGCCTAGAGGAGATTTTCTTATTCATCTTTTCAACAAATCCTAAGATTTGCAAGTAAAATTTACAGCCTCCTCTAACATTTGTAAGCACTTGGTTGACCTTCTTTAATTCCATTACTGAACTGTAATATTCAGTGTTGGAAGCTATACAATAAAGGCTGGTACAAGAATGAAATACTCCTAATATGTGGCATCTAAATAAATGGACATGTGTGCTTGAAAAGCATTCTGCTTAATAATGTCGTATTTTGAGTCTATCCAGGAAGTTACTTAAAGAACCAAACATTGCCAATTCACCTCTAGCAAATGAACTGAGTACTGTAGCTAAAGGACTTTGATGAGGAACTAAGTCAATTGGCTTTTCTCGTTGGTCCCTTCAGCACTGTGACACTTCAAAGAGTGACATTTCTGGATGTTGTGACAATACTACATTAATTGTCAGGATGCTAGGGCTAGGAAAGAGAACTACCTTCTCTCAAGGAGGGAGCCATGGCATTTGCTTTGGCTGTAGGTTGGGACAGTATGGACAGTGGTGTTATTCTGCTTCACCGTCTCAGAACATCAGATCTTCAGGTGGGTTGGGCTTGGTGGATTGAGGGATAAGCTAGGGCGTCTTGAGGGAAGAGAAATAGCTAATGAAGGAAGGAAAAGGGCACTTTAAAACTAACTTAACAAAACTCTAATTTTTGGTGGCAATAACTCAAGTTTCTAAAAAAGTTTTCAATTATAATAGTGTACTATGAAATAACTGATCATAAGGAAGAGAGAAAAAGAACAAAAGGGGCTGGGTATGGTGGCTCACACTTGCAATCTCAGCACTTTGGGAGGCCAAGGTGGGAGACTCATTTGGGACCAACCTGGGCAATATAGTGAAACCCTGTCTCTGCAAAAATAAAAAATAAAATAATTAGCCAAGCATGGTGGCATGTGCCTGTACTCCCAGCTACGTGGCAGGATGAGGCAGGAGGATCACTTGAGCCTGGGAGTTTGAGACTAGCCTGAGCAACAGAGCAAGACCTTGTCTCTACAAAATTTTTTTTAAAAATTAGCTGAGTATAGTGGCACACACCTGTAGTCCCAGCTACTTGGGAGGCTAAGGCAGGAGGAGGATCACTTGAGCTCAGGAATTTGAGGCTGCAATGAGTTATGGTGACACCACTGCACTCCAGAGTGAGACCCTGTCTCCAAAAAACAAACAAATCAAAATGTGTTCATGATTTTGGTTAGAAGAAGTCTGCATTAAAAAAGAAAAATGTATTCCAAAAAAGATGTATTCGAATATTTTTTTAAAACAACATCCTGTTCGATTTGAAACCAAATAAAACTTCTTTTTATTTACTCTTCAAGATACTGTCTACATTTTGGGAAGAATCAATAGCTCAGAAAAAAATCTTTTTATTATAAATATAGTAAGGAATTGTTGTGACTACAGATACTTGGTCTTGAAATATGGTTGTGCCCTGCAGGGAATATAGCTACTTAACAGATCACCCATTTGGAGTTGAGGCTTCCCTGTACATGGATTTTTCTGGAGGATCTAGATTTCTTTTTAATTCTGCTTTCATCTGTCGTGGCACTAATTTTAACCCATATGTCTCAAGGTTACCCCAGTCTAGATATATAAATAATCTGGCACTTTGGAAGTTAGTGTATTAAGGTATTTGACTCATCTGAGGCCTAAAAAGTTAAGGTAAATTGAAGCCTGCATATAAAATGGCACTTCGTTTTTGGAGTTGATACTAGAATAAAGGCTAAAGATTCAGGAGAATTGTAATTTGACTTGACTTTTACTTGTATATGAACAATTACCTGGAAGCAGATTATTTTCTAAGTACAAGAATTCCTTGTATCTTATGATGGTGCTATTTTTTAGAGGGAGGAACATTTCTTTATCATTTGGCTATATATACCCTTTATTGACATACTCTTGGGTTTTGTTGTTGTTGGTTTTTTGTTTGTTTGTTTTTGAGACACAGTTTTAGCTCTTGTCGCCCAGGCTGGCACCCAGTGGTGTGATCTCAGCTCACTGCAACCTCTGCGTCTTGGGCTCAAGCTATTCTCTTGCCTCAGCCTGCCGAGTAGCTGGGATTACAGGCACCTGCTACCACACCCAGCTAATTTTTTGTATTTTTAGTAGAGATGGGGTTTCACCATGTTGGCCAGGCTGGTCTCGAACTCATGACCTCAGGTGATCTGCCTGCCTCAGCCTTCCAAAGTGCTGGGATTATAGGCATGAGCCACTGCACCTGGACTTCTTGTTATTGTTAATGAACAGTGCATCTGGTAATCATTCTTAGTCTACCGCCATCTGTCTGTCTCAGAGATGTGGGAAATTATGTTTGATTTTAAGTCTTAAAATGCTCTTCTTAAAGGTACCCAGATCTGATGTAACTCATGTGCTTTGACCGACAGCCTGTGACTGCAATGGTCGATCCCAGGAGTGCTACTTCGACTCTGAACTCTATCGTTCCACTGGCCATGGGGGCCACTGTACCAATTGCCAGGATAACACAGATGGCGCCCACTGTGAGAGGTGCCGGGAGAACTTCTTCCGCCTTGGAAACAATGAAGCCTGCTCTCCATGCCACTGTAGTCCTGTGGGTAAGTGACAGGAAGATGGATTGAAAGACAAAATGATAGTTCCGTGGACCCCCAGAAAGGAAAGCTTTGTTTCCAAGGCATTTGGACAACTAAGTGTGGAGGTGTGTACATTATTGTAACACAGAAATGAGTCAAGATCTGTCTTTACCCCACGCCTCCACCTTTTTTAACCAAGTTGAACTTTCAGATGAGTTTCTGGTGTGTAAGAGGGGGGTGGTGGCCTGAGTAATGGTTCTGCAAATAATTAGCAACAGGATCTTAGAGACAATTTGAACTTTGACTGTAAAAGGTTAACTGCTTTGTGAGTTCTTCCTTGTTAATGATTTTGTTTAGTCTAATCTCCTTAGAGTGCTGAAATATTCTTAGCATGTTGGTGTGTGTACAGAGATGCACAGCATTCTTAGTCTAGCCCATTCTTCAAGAGTTTGACCTTTATTTTTGTCATTTAGGCCTATATATACTTAAATTCTAGATATGGGCCTTAAGGGGCTGTGATCGCCCACAGAGAAGTATCTGATCTTGTGTGCAGTGTTTCATTGGGTACAAAGTGATTTTCAACATTGATGAGTAATTTCATCTTAGCATGTGTCTAGAAACTTAAAATCCCATGGCTTAAAGGGGCATGATTTTGAGAAAGTTCTGATTTAAAATTTGGTTTTTATTATCTTTGTGACCATCAGGAGATTGCATACTGGTTCTCAGGCATTGCTTTTAATTACCAGTTATCTTTCTTTAACACATTGATTTTACTTACGTATCTGGCCGAAATTTTTTTTTTATTATACTTTAGGTTTTAGGGTACATGTGCACAATGTGCAGATTTGTTACATATGTATCCATGTGCCATGTTGGTGTGCTGCACCCATTAACTCGTCATTGAGTGTTAGGTATATCTCCTAATGCTGTCCCTCCCCGCTTTCCCCACCCCACAACAGTCCCCGGAGTGTGATGTTCCCCTTCCTGTGTCCATGTGTTCTCATTCAATTCCCACCTATGAGTGAGAACATGCGGTGTTTGGTTTTTTGTCCTTGCGATACTTTACTGGCCGAATTTTTGTTTGACAATAGGCACTTTACATTTTAGGCTCTCTGAGCACACAGTGCGATAGTTATGGCAGATGCAGCTGTAAGCCGGGAGTGATGGGGGACAAATGTGACCGTTGCCAGCCTGGATTCCATTCTCTCACTGAAGCAGGATGCAGGTAAAATATTTTCAAAGCCAGAAGAAGGGGGCAGAATCTATATATAGTCAACACATATTAATAGATCTTGTGGCTTATTGGCAGCAGGGTAAACATTTTTCCTGTAATAATTGTCAACAACACTGAGGACTAGCTGTAATGGTGAGCCGCAAGGGGTTTGGCTTGTACAGAGAGTAAGCAGAGTTTTAATGGGATGACTATCTTAAACTGAAACCAAATATAAAAATGACTTTAGGCTCACGCCCACTTTGGGAGGCCAAGGTGGCCGGATCACGAGGTCAGGAGATCAAGACCACGGTGAAACCCCGTCTCTATTAAAAATACAAAAAAAATTAGCCAGGCGTGGTGGCAGGCAGCAGTAGTCCCAGCTACTCGGGAGGCTGAGGCAGGAGAATGGTGTGAACCTGGGAGGCAGAGCTTGCAGTGAGCCGAGATCGTGCCACTGCACTCCAGCGTGGGTGACAGAGCGAGACTCGGTCTCAAAAAAAATGACTTTAGGGTCCATTTTGTTCTATGTGTATTTCTTTTTAAAAAATCTGTTGGCTGGGCGCCTGTGGCTCACGCCTGTAATCCCAGCACTTTGGGAAGCCGAGGCAGGTGGATCACGAGGTCAAGAAATCAAGACCATCCTGGCCAACATTGTGAAACCCTGTCTCAACTAAAAATACAAAAATTAGCTGGGTGTGGTGGCGTGTACCTGTAGTCCCAGCTATTCGGGAGGCTGAGGCAGGAGAATTGCTTGAACCCTGGAGGCAGAGGTTGCAGTGAGCTGAGATGGCGCCACTGCAGTCCAGCCTGGGTGACAGTGTGAGACTCTGTCTCAAAAAAAAAAAAAAAAAAAAAAAAAAGCTTGTAATCCCAGCACTTTGGGAGGCCGAGGCGGGAGGATCACGAGGTCAGGAGATCGAGACCACGGTGAAGCCCCGTCTCTACTAAAAATACAAAAAATTAGCCGGACGTGGTGGCGGGCGCCTGTAGTCCCAGCTACTCGGAGAGGCTGAGGCAGGAGAATGGCGTGAACCCAGGAGGCAGAGCTGGCAGTGAGCCGAGATTGCGCCACTGCACTCCAGCCTGGGCGACAGAGCGAGACTCTGTCTTAAAAAAATCTGTTAACATGTAAAACAAAGGGCTGACTTTAAGAGTGGAATTTTTCTCCCTTCTCTGATTGTTTTATCCATTTTTCATTGAATAGGCCATGCTCTTGTGATCCCTCTGGCAGCATAGATGAATGTAATGTTGAAACAGGAAGATGTGTTTGCAAAGACAATGTCGAAGGCTTCAATTGTGAAAGGTAGTGCATTCTTTCTCTAGCTGCATTGTGTTTTCTCTGTTACCGTATTTCAAGTGAAAAAAAGTAACTGATCGTGTCTTAATCTTTTTCAGATGCAAACCTGGATTTTTTAATCTGGAATCATCTAATCCTCGGGGTTGCACACCCTGCTTCTGCTTTGGGCATTCTTCTGTCTGTACAAATGCTGTTGGCTACAGTGTTTATTCTATCTCCTCTACCTTTCAGATTGGTAATTTAGACCTCATCCCCCAACCTGTTAGAACTGTGAGACTACACTGAAAATATTTTTAAAATTAAAATCAGTAACTATTTGAAGGCTTTTTGATGGTTGGCAACACTTTGTATTATTTAGCATGCATAGTTTTTGTAGTTTGGCCTTTTAATTTAATGAAAATGTAATTTTGGCTTTAGAATTTATCTCAATGAATAGTGAGTACAAATGTTATATAGATAGCGATAAAGTAAAATATAGTTTGAGTGGTATAGCATATATAGGTACTGTTGTAGGATCCATTTATTCAAAAAGGTTTATTGATGCCTTTCTGTATACAAGGTGTGGTCTTACACATTTTTATGGTACATAGAGGACCTGAATTCAGGATGTTTACAGTGTAAAGTGCTTGTGTTTTCCTTCTGTACCTGCAGATGAGGATGGGTGGCGTGTGGAACAGAGAGATGGCTCTGAAGCATCTCTCGAGTGGTCCTCTGAGAGGCAAGATATCGCTGTGATCTCAGACAGCTACTTTCCTCGGTACTTCATTGCTCCTGGTAAGTAAGGCTAGAAAGCAGTCTGACGTGCTGTGTGCTTCTGTTTAATCTCAGTCTCACATTCTTGCCACCATTGTGTCTGTATTCCAGCAAAGTTCTTGGGCAAGCAGGTGTTGAGTTATGGTCAGAACCTCTCCTTCTCCTTTCGAGTGGACAGGCGAGATACTCGCCTCTCTGCAGAAGACCTTGTGCTTGAGGGAGCTGGCTTAAGAGTATCTGTACCCTTGATCGCTCAAGGCAATTCCTATCCAAGTGAGACCACTGTGAAGTATGTCTTCAGGTAAGATACCTTCTTTGTAAAATGAGACTTGATGAACATTGTGAAAGTGGTGTCTTTATTTAAGTAACTGGCCTCTAGATGTATTTTAAAGAAAACCTTCTCGGTTATTGTGGTGATTTCGTAAAAGGGAGCCTTCCTTTCTTTACCTTTATCTTTTCCAATTGTACTGTCAAACCAATAGTCTCATTTTTTATTTGATTTGATTGTTAGAGCATTGCATTGTTGGGGCATAAATGAATAAGAAATATTTCCCCAACATCCAGAATTACCCTTACAGAGCTTAATGTGGCCCTTTCTTTCTCTCCAGGCTCCATGAAGCAACAGATTACCCTTGGAGGCCTGCTCTTACCCCTTTTGAATTTCAGAGGCTCCTAAACAATTTGACCTCTATCAAGATCCGTGGGACATACAGTGAGAGAAGTAAGTTATGATATAATTTAGGAGAGTTGTTTAAAAAGATGATTGGGTAGAAAGATTCATGATCTGCAAAAGTTTCTCTTTCCTAATAATATAACACTGAGAAGTATATAACAACCACATTATACATGAATTATATATAAAGACAATGCATTTTTTAACTGCTTTCAAGGACCTGGAAAAAATTTGGTAAAATTAGTAAATAGTACTATTTACTAATTGATTACTCAATTGATCGGTAGGTCAGTTGAGGTTACATTGTATATAAATAGATTTTCTAAAAAACCTAATTATAGGCTAGGCGCAGTTGCTTACACCTGTAATCCCAGCACTTTGGGAGGCTGAGGTGAGCAGATCACTTGAGGTCAGGAGTTTGAGACAAGCCTGGCCAACATGGTGAAACCCCGTCTCTATTAAAAATACAAAAACTAGCCAGGTGGGGTGGCGAAAGCCTGTAATCCCAGCTACTTGGGTGGCTGAGGGATAAGAATCGCTTAAACCCAGGAGGCAGTGGTTGCAGTGAGCTGAGCTCATGCCACTGCATTCCAGCCTGGGCGACAGAATGAGAATCTGTCTCAGAAAAAAAAAAAAAAAATCTGATTATAATTCTACTGGCTCAAGTTGCCTCATCTTCATTTCTTTTTATTTACTGTTGTGTAATTATAATTTATAATTTGAGCCATTGGTTAAATTATTAAAAGTCATAAATTATTTAATGATTTTGTTATAATTTTAGGTGAACAAGAGTTTAAAACTTAAAATTTTTTTTTTTGAGACGGAGTCTTGCTCTGTTACCCAGGCTGTGGTACAATAGCATGATCTTGGCTCACTGCAACCTCCACCTCCTGGTTCAAGCGATTCTCCTGCTCAGCCTCCCAAGTAGCTGGGATTATAGGCATGCCCCACCACACCCAGCTAATTTTTGTATTTTTAGTAGAGATGTGGTTTCACCATATTGGCCAAGCTGATCTCAAACTCCTGACCTCAGGTGATCCCCCCGCCTTGGCCTCCCAAAGTGCTGGGATTACAGGCATGAGCCCCTGCACCCGGCCAAAATTTTTTTCTTAAAAAAATGTTTTAAACAAGGACCTTTTTCTCTAGCAAGGTACAGCTGTTTGGGGAGGTGGAGTTAGTGATGATGTGGTATTGGGAGAGGCATCTGCAGCTTAGATGTGTTGATTTTTGAAATGCCTGCATGAATATCCAGATAAAAATGGCTTGTAAGTAGTTAGAAATATGAATGTGGGGCTTAGGAAGAGATTAGGACTAGCGATCCAGATTTAGAAGGTTGTCAACATATGGGCAATAATTTTTAAACTTGGAAATATGACAGAAAATATAGATGGGAAAGGAGGATGGAATCTTGGAAACAGTTAAGTCCATGCTCTAAGACCCGAGGGCAACATGGCGAAACCCCATCTCTACTAAAAAGTACAAAAATTAGCAGAGTATGGTGGTGCATGCCTGTAGTCCCAGCTTCTCGGGAGGCTGAGGTGAGAGGATCACGTGCACTCAGGAGGTCAAGGCTGCAGTGAGCGGTAATTGTGCCACTGCACTCCAGCCTGGACAATGGAGTGTGACCCTGTCTCAAAAAAAGTAAAATAAATAAATAAGACCCAAGGGAGAAAAAGAATTTTAGGAAAGAGAAACAATTAACAAGTTTAGGAATCTAGCATCATTGGGTTTTGGATTGGTGATTCCTTAATCATTGCTGAGTTTTTGTTTTTAAGAAGTGTTAAAACTGTCCAGGCGTGGTGACTCATGCCTGTAATTCCAGCACTTTGGGAGGCTGAGGCAGGAGGATTGCTTGAGGCTAGGTGTTCAAGACCAGCCTGGGCAACATAGCAAGATTCTCTCTATATAAATCAAAAAAATTAGCTGGGCATGGTGGCACACACCTGTGGTCTTATCTACCTCGGAGGCTGAGGGCAGGAGGATGCGTGAGCCCAAGAGGTCGAGCTCGCAGTGAGCTGTGATCATGCCGTTGCACACCAGCCTGAGTTTACAGAGTGGATCTATCTCAAAAAAAAAAAAGATTGGGAGGTGGTGTTGAAACTGAAAGATCACAGTGCTTTAAGAAGTAATTTGAAGTTGAGTAAGTAAAATAAAGAATGTTCTGTTAAGAAGTTTGGCTATAAGGAAAAGACATGGACTATAATTTGGGAGTAGGAACAAGATTGAAGAAAGAGTATTTTTAGAATGGGGAGATTTAAGGATGTTTAGAATTGGAAGCACAGTAACCAATAAAGCCATATCTCATGACCTAACTAGGCAAGATAAACCTGTAAACATACTAAAGTAGTATATTTAGGGCAGTAATGGAGGTGTCCTTTAGCCTTAGGTGGTTAATTTTCAAATGAATTTTATAAACAGCAAATGCTATTTTATAACATGAAAAATATGCTGTAAGCATAAGACTGCAAAACACTAGAGTGGAATGGAGATTACAGGGAAATATGATGATGTTACTGAGGCCTATACCTCTCTGATAAAATGTTCCTATTGATGCTTGTATCGGGGCACCACTGGATTGGATGAACCATTGGTCTAAGGCAATATAAGGTTTCCTCTGATTTCTTATAGAAATGGAAAAGCACTGGGCTTTGGAGTAATTGTATACTTGTAAGAAGTAACCCTGAGTATTAGAACTTTACTTGAGAGTTTTTGTTTTTTGTTTTTTGGGAGGTTTTTTGGCTGTTTTACAGAGGGCAGAAATTATATCACCTGAGTATTACCTGTTGACAGGTTCTTCCCCTTCTGTCTTATCCTTGAACTCTGTAGTGCCTGCTTTTGTAGCAAAAGAATGAAAACACTCCTTAATGGCTGTAGACATAAACTCTTCCTTTCCCCCCACACTCTTGTTCATATCTCTTCTCACTCCAAATGATTGTCTAATGCTTTTAATTTTTCACATTGATGGGGACTGTAAAATTCAGCAAATCTAGGGGTACATGTGTGTGTTTTAAAAAAAATAAGTTTGGGCTGGGCATGGTGGCTCAAGCCTGTAATCCCAGCACTTTGGGAGGCCAAGGTGGGCTGATCACCTAAGGTCAGGAGTTCGAGAGCAGCCTGGCCAACATGGTGAAACCCTGTCTCTTCAAAAAAAAAAATACAAAAATTAGCCAGGCATGGTGGCACGTGCCTGTAATCCCAGCTGCTCGGGGAGGCTGAGGCAGGAAAATTGCTTGAACCCAGGAGGTGGAGGCTGCAGTGAGTCGAGATCGCACCACTGCACTCCATCCTGGGAGACGGAGTGAGACTCCATCTCAATAAATAAATATATATATAAACAAACAAATAAATTAATAAATAAAAATTTGCTATACCACCACTCCAGATACTTAGCACTCAGTACCACATGATTGTTCTAAATGCTGTTTTCTAGTTCTCTTCTCCAGAGGGTAGACGTGGATATCTATAGTGTATCAGAGCCCAGTTAAGCTAATGGCTGATTTTCTCTGGAATTTGGGGTCTAGTTACTTTTTAGTGTTACTGACTTTACACAAGGTTTGGAAAACAAGCCATTTGGTGATTTTCTTTTCCTCACTATACACAGGTGCTGGATATTTGGATGATGTCACCCTGGCAAGTGCTCGTCCTGGGCCTGGAGTCCCTGCAACTTGGGTAGAGTCCTGCACCTGTCCTGTGGGATATGGAGGGCAGTTTTGTGAGATGTGCCTCTCAGGTTACAGAAGAGAAACTCCTAATCTTGGACCATACAGTCCATGTGTGCTTTGCGCCTGCAATGGACACAGCGAGACCTGTGATCCTGAGACAGGTGAGATGATCTTTGGCAGCTATTAGACCTAACTTCTCTTTAGCAATTGTGAAGAAAGTGCTCATTGTCTTATATACTTGTACACTTGCCTGTTTTCTCACACCTGCCTTCCAAATAGGTGTTTGTAACTGCAGAGACAATACGGCTGGCCCACACTGTGAGAAGTGCAGTGATGGGTACTATGGAGATTCAACTGCGGGCACCTCCTCCGATTGCCAACCCTGTCCGTGTCCTGGAGGTTCAAGTTGTGCTGTTGTCCCCAAGACAAAGGAGGTGGTGTGCACCAACTGTCCTACTGGCACCACTGGTAAGTCTGCTCGCTTCATCTGCTTTCAGTGTTCCCTTCTATAAAAAGACCTAGGGGAAATGGGCTTCGAGATTGTTTTGGATCTTTGTGTTTGGTTCAGTTTCAGTGGTTATGGTTTTCCTAATAGGAAGCTGAGGCTGGCTCACTCTCCTTGTTTCCTTCCGTTTCTCTTTTGGGTATCACCTGATTGTCTCCATCTCTCAACCAAGGGCTTTCATGTCACCTTGATCTACCGTCTCCTCTTTAGGTGATCAAATCTTGTCTTGAGGCTTCAAAAGCCTTTCTATATCTATGATAGCTAAGTTTGTATTTCCAGCCCTGACACCTCTCCTGAGCTACCTACTTGCCATTTCCACTTGGATGGTGGACTAGAAGCCTTCTGCTTGCCTTTCCACATCCCTGTTCACCTTTCTCCACCCTGACTGAGACCTGCATGCACTGCATCAAATGTCAGGCTCCATTTGCATTCAGACAGCAGAAAGCACATACGGGAGCTCACAGAGAAGGAGGAGGGTGAGGACAGAGTATTTATCCCATGGCCCCTTCTCTGTGGGGTTCTCTGGATTGATGTCCTCAAATCCATCATTGATGAGCCAAATCAGCTCCTGGGAGGCCTTCTCCAAACAGCTCTTTTTACCTTTAGATTCTGCTAGCTGCCCCACCCACCACCTGAGGCCCAGGGTACAGAGCCTGTCTCAAGTGCTACACTCTTCTCGCAGTTTCCCTACACTCCGTGCTGATTTGATTGTGTCAGCCATTTTCTGCTGTGATTTTGATTCACATAGCCAAAGGAACTCAAATTTATACAAATCCAAGTTAAATATTTGATTTCCTCCCTTTTTCTTCAACCCTTTGTTTCTCCTCCAGTCTTGTTCATCTTAGTAAATATGCTGCCATTAGCCTAGTTGCTCAAGCTGAAACCTTAGGGCTTATACTTGATTCATCTTCCTTTCAAGTCCTGGAAACAGTCAGCAAATCTTACTGATGTTATCTCAGATCTGACCACTTCTCACCACTTCCACTATCACCAACCTGATTCAAACCTCTGTTATCTCTCACCTGGGATTGCCTAATTGTTCTCCCTGCTTCACCTGCTCCCCTACAATGGATCCAATCTCAACATGAAAGCCAAAATGGTCCTTTCAAAATGTACCTCAGATTACACCACTTTTAAACCCTCCAATAGCTTCTTGATACACTAAAACCAAATCTTTTACTCTGACCTCCATGCTCCTACATGGGTTTGAACTGCTTCCATGGCTTGTTTGTCTGAAACTTTCTTCCCTTGGATATTATCCTGGCTGGTCTCTTCTCTATCTTTCCATTGCTATCCCAATGTCTCCTTCTTACAGAGGCTTTCCCTACCCACCAATATAAAGTAGCCCTCACCTTCACCCCATGCTGCTCTATTTTGTTTAAATTTTTTATGCTTATCCCTATCTGAAGTAATCTTGTTTATTTGTATGTCTGTCTATTGGTCTTCACCAACCACTGCATACGCTTCGTGAGAGCAGAGACTTTGTCCACCTTGTTCACATCATCCTAATGACCTAGAACAGTGCTGGTATATAGTAGATGTTCAGAAAATACTTGTTGAATGAATTAATAAACCTCAGATTGACCAGAAATTTGAGTCTATTTCAGGCCCTACTGGTTACAAAAATATCACAAGCCCGGCCGGGCGCGGTGGCTCACGCTTATAATCCTAGCACTTTGGGAGGCCGAGGCAGGCGGATCACGAGGTCAGGGGATCGAGACCACGGTGAAACCCTGTCTCTACTAAAAATACAAAAAAAAAAATTAGCCGGGCGTGGTGGCGGGCGCCTGTAGTCCCAGCTACTCGGAGAGGCTGAGGCAGGAGAATGGCGTGAACCTGGGAGGCAGAGCTTGCAGTGAGCTGAGATTGCGCCACTGCACTCCAGCCTTGGCGACAGAGCGAGACTCCGTCTCAAAAAAAAAAAAAAAAAAAATCACAAGCCCAACTTGAACTAATCATGGTAGGAAAGTGGAAAAGGGAGGATGAGGAGCAGTGAGTTTAGTACAGTGGAAAGAGCTCTGGATTCTAGCTCTCCCTCTCTACCTGTCACTTATTTGGTTGCAGGTAAATTACTTATCCTCTCTGTTCCCTGAACTATAATATTTTGTGTGTGTGTGTGTGTGTGTGTGTGTGTGTGTTTTTTTATTATTATACTTTAGGTTTTAGGGTACATGTGCACAATGTGCAGGTTTGTTACATATGTATCCATGTGCCATGTTGATTTCCTGCACCCATTAACTCGTCATTTAGCTTTAGGTATATCTCCTAATGCTATCCCTCCCCCATCCCCCAACCCCACAACAGTCCCTGGAGTGTGATGTTCCCCTTCCTGTATCCATGAGTTCTCATTGTTCAATTCCCACCTATGAGTGAGAACATGCGGTGTTTGGTTTTTTGTCCTTGCGATAGTTTACTGAGAATGATGTTTTAAGCAGTCAGCAACTGATGATTTCTAAGTTCTCTTCTAACATGCCCTGATTCTGTACCAATTGATACTGATGAACAAGGATTAGCACATGCCTCTTACATTTTAAGAGAATGGTTCTGCTCACCCTGTTGTGTGGGAAACTTACAGTGTCAAGAGTGGCACTTCATCTCTTTTAATATCATCTGCCAAAACAACATATACGAATATGCCATCCTTTGAGACTGGAGAGGTTTATAAACCTTGGGCTTGACTCATTTACCGAGCACTTTTAATACATGATTTGGGTTGATTGTCACAACAATTGAAGTGAAGTAGGCAGACCAAGTCCTTCCTTTCTAGTGAGGAAATAGAGATGTGCTCAAGATCACTCTGGTGGTCTGGCCCCGTGCCGGGGCTGCAGCCCAGGTCCTCTGCCCTCCACTGCACCATGTCTTCTCTCATGTGATGATCACACTAGATTACCTGTAGCCAGTGGTAATCTAGCACCAAAAATGTCTAAGGCCTTTCTTTCATAACATCAGATTGTCTCATCCCCAGGTAAGAGATGTGAGCTCTGTGATGATGGCTACTTTGGAGACCCCCTGGGTAGAAACGGCCCTGTGAGACTTTGCCGCCTGTGCCAGTGCAATGACAACATCGATCCCAACGCAGTTGGAAATTGCAATCGCTTGACAGGAGAATGCCTGAAGTGCATCTATAACACTGCTGGCTTCTACTGTGACCGGTGCAAAGACGGATTTTTTGGAAATCCCCTGGCTCCCAATCCAGCAGACAAATGCAAAGGTAATCAGCCTTTGACCAGATTCTGTCACAGCTAAATGCCCCTTTATTGTGAGAATTCTTGTGTGTCTCTTAAAATATGTATAGTTGTCCAATAGAAATACATTGTGAACCGCTTCTGTCTTTTAAAATTTTCTAGTCACCGCATTAAAAAAGTATAAAGAAGGACAGTCATGGCGGCTGACACCTGTGGTCCCGTAAAAAGAAACAGGTGAAATGAATACTAATGTATTTTATTTAATATTTCCAACATAAGTAATCAATAAAAATTATTAATGAAATAGATGTTCTTTCTCATGCTAAGCCTTCAAAATCCAGTGTGTATCTCACGTTTATAGCACATCTCAATT
Source organism: Symphalangus syndactylus (assembly GCF_028878055.3). NCBI lineage: Eukaryota > Metazoa > Chordata > Mammalia > Primates > Hylobatidae > Symphalangus > Symphalangus syndactylus. Next base: position 39,599,400 of record NC_072434.2, on the reverse strand, counting down.
CAGACTCGCCAGCCACATTTAAAGTGCTCAGTAGCCACATGTGACCAGCAGCTACCAACCTGGCAACACAGGTCTAAAGAATCTCTTTGGATTGTTTACATTTTAGTATTTCTCAGGTGATTTGTGTCTTTTGCCGTCTCTGTCTTCCTGCCTTAGCCTGCAATTGCAATCCGTATGGGACAGTGAAGCAGCAGAGCAGCTGTAACCCTGTGACAGGGCAGTGTGAATGTTTGCCTCACGTGACTGGCCGGGACTGTGGTGCTTGTGACCCTGGATTCTACAATCTGCAGAGTGGGCAAGGCTGTGAGAGGTGAGACATAGGTGCCTTTGGTGAAAGTAATCTTTGCTTTTTCTGTTATAAAAAATGAATTTCTATAAGTACATTTAATAGTTGACTGTTCAGATACTACTGGAGTGCCTAATGTAGGCAAGGCATCCTTCAGGGGCAATGCTGGAGAATTGTAATAAAGCTAATGAAAGAAAGGAGTGGAGCACAGTGGCCCCAGCTGTGCCAGAATCACCTGAGCAACCTTTTAAAAGCACAAATTGCCAGGTCCTTTCTGAGGCACTTAGAATCAGACCCTTCAGGGTTGCAGCCTGGGAACTTCTGTTTTCAAAGCTGCTACTTAGTGTCCATACAGTCCTAGGTTGGAGAGCACTGGTAGCAGTTAAGTTAGGAAAAGAGGTTCTGAATAGCACTCATGAAAATTACTTGAACCTTAGGGGCATAATAACCCTTAACATTCCATCTTAGTAACCCTTACCATTCAGTTTTCTGATACAAATTACAAATTACATCAGTGCTATACTAGAAAAAAAAAGTTGTGCTTAAAGTCTGTTTTTCTTGCCTGAGAAATGTCCTGTGTTCATTTTCAGGTGTGACTGCCATGCCTTGGGCTCCACCAATGGGCAGTGTGACATCCGCACTGGCCAGTGTGAGTGCCAGCCTGGCATCACCGGTCAGCACTGTGAGCGCTGTGAGGTCAACCACTTTGGGTTTGGACCTGAAGGCTGCAAACGTAAGGGGTGTTGGTGGCATACAACTCTAAGCTTCCACTAATTCCAGTTAGTGTCTTAAGGCCAGAAAAGACTTTGACAGCCTCAGTCTAGCCACTTGGCCCATAGTCAGGGCTGTACTTAAGTCATCGTAGATGCTTTATTTGCAGATCAAAGGCTTCTCTGGTTTCTTTGTATGTTTTCTTTTATAACGTTTCTGATTCTTCCTTTTTCCAATCTTTTATTTTTTCCAAGGAAGTCTTCCTTTGATTACTGAGCTTTCCCACTGTGGTTCATGAAACTTCTTTATTGATTGCATTCTTAGTGCCGATAATGAAATAGTGGAAGATTCTGTTCACAGTGTGTTTGTTGACTTGCTGTAGTTGCTTCCCACCCTTGGGGCCCTTTTGGTATGATTACGTGTAAACATCTGCTTCTCCTTGGCATAAACACTTGCCTGGAATTGGGCCTCAGAACAGATTGGCTTTTGCTTTCTGAATTCCTTCATTTCTCCTGTGGAATGTAGCATAAGTTATTGACTCGGTTCAGAGAACACAGTGAATAAACAAACTATAAGATAATGCAAAAGAAGTATTAGCATTTGGGTTTTCTAGTTCTTTAGAGAAATATTAAACAGTGGAGAATTGAAGGTAGAGATGAATTCTTGAAGTGCATGAAAACAGCACTGATAGTTTCATAACTTCTCTAATTACTAAGTAACCTGAAGTGTGTCCCAAAGGTTGCACGTTTTACTTTAAAGCTCATTTTGACTTTAAAAAATGTCAATTTTCTCTGCTAAACAGACATAGCCATTTAAGATCTCATAAATAGTCCTGTTTTTCAAAAAATTATAATGACAGCATAGTCAGCTTATTGTTATCAGTCTGAATTAAGAGATATACTCTTCCTTCTTTTGCTAATTATGTATTATTTTCTCCTTATTCTGCAGCCTGTGACTGTCATCCCGAGGGATCTCTTTCACTTCAGTGCAAAGATGATGGTCACTGTGAATGCAGAGAAGGCTTTGTGGGAAGTCGCTGTGACCAGTGTGAAGAAAACTATTTCTACAATCGGTCTTGGCCTGGCTGCCAGGAATGTCCAGCTTGTTACCGGCTGGTAAAGGATAAGGTAAGCTGTCAATAGTGCATTCATTCATTCATCTAGCAGACGTCGAGTGGCAACTTACTGTGCACTAATCTCTATAGAAAAAGTGGTGAACAAGATAGATGTGGTCCCTATTCTTAAAGACTTATATTCCAGTTGAGAGGCAAATAATAAAAAATAAATAAATAAAACAAACACTGAGATAAGTGCCAGGAAGAATACGAATGGAGAACAACTGGGGGAAACTACTTTATATAAGGCCTCTCTACAGAATTCATCTAAGGTGAGATCTGATGGATACAAAGGAATGAGCCAAGTGAAAAGTAATGGTAGGTTTGTTCCAGGCAGAAGGAACCTGGTGTACAGAGGCCTGAAAGCTGGAGAGTGGCTGGAGCCTGCTGAGCACGGAGGGTGTGGTCTGTTTTTTAAGATTGGAGAGGTTGGTACGGACAGGTTATATGGGACCATGATGACCATAGTAAGAAGTTTAGGTTTTATCCCAAATCCACTAAGAATGCATTAAAGAAACTCTTAAAATCTAGGAAATCCAGATTATATTTTAAGAGGAGCACTCTTGACTGCTGTGTGAAGAATGATGGTTAGGAATGGGGCTTAATAGGAAGCCTCAATTGGATTGGATAAATATGCATGTTTGGGGACAGGATAGGAAAAGAGAAGAATAAGGATGTGTCTTGGGTTTTTTGCTTAAGGTAGCTGGAGGCCTTATTTACTGAGATGGAGATTCCTCAAGGAGAATAGAGGTAAGGGGTATAATTTTGGATGTTAAGTTTGAGATACCTGTCAGAGAGCTGAGTGGAGATATCACGAAGGTAATCTGACACTCAAGGGAGAGGTCAGAGCTGAAGAATCATCAGCATGCAGTCTTTAAAGTCAAAGGAATGGCTCTGAAGGTTTTTTTTGAAGCTAGAAAAATAAACTAGCCATGTCTTCTCTTCAGAAGTAGACATGAATGGAGTGGATAGAACTACATATTCATGCAGCACACCAACATGGCACATGTATACATATGTAACAAACCTGCATGTTGTGCACATGTATCCTAAAACTTAAAGTATAATAATAATTAAAAAAAAAAAACTACATATTCATGGAGTGCCCATGATTCCTGCAGGAAGTGTGATTGAGTTCTTCAGGAATACTTGTGTGACCTACCTTTTTTCTTTCCCTTTTCTTTCTTCCATATGTTTAGGTTGCTGATCATAGAGTGAAGCTCCAGGAATTAGAGAGTCTCATAGCAAACCTTGGAACTGGGGATGAGATGGTGACAGATCAAGCCTTTGAGGATAGACTAAAGGAAGCAGAGAGGGAAGTTATGGACCTCCTTCGTGAGGCCCAGGATGTCAAAGGTATGCATGATTGAACAGTGCGTGACTTCTGTGAGATGGACCAATCTTTAGATGTGGCTCCTAAAGCAAGGTTATTAGTATGGTTTTATAAAATTCTTTCTCAATTTTTAAACTGCTTGTAGATTATAAATCATTTCATTTTTTAAACACTAATTCAAAAAGCAACCTGACATTTACTGCTTTAAGCTACAGTAAGCATAGGGTGATTTTCCAACAGATAAAAAACTATTCAATATTCAAATTTCAAGCATTTTATGAATCTGTTCTATTACAAGGTGTCTAAAAATCATTAAAGGCATGCGTTTTCATAAGCTTTTTTTTTTTTTTTTTTTTTAATTGATCCAGAGTCACTCTGTTTCCCAGGCTGGAGTGTGATGGTGCGATCTTGGCTCACTGCAACCTCCATCTCCTGGGTTCAAGTGATTCTCCTGGCTTAGCCTCCCGAGTACCTGGGACTACAGGCACATGCTCACCATGCCCGGGTAATTTTTTGTATTTTGAGTAGAGATGGTGGTTCACCATGTTAGCCAGGATGGTCTCAATCTCCTGACCTCGTGATTTGCCCGCCTTGGCCTCCCAAAGTGCTGGGATTACAGGCGTGAGCCACTGCGCCCAACCAAAAAATTTTTACATTATCAAATAATTGAGTAACCCTCCAAGTAGGACCACCATATATAGTTAGGCAAGGGTTTATAGAGTATCACCTCTGCACATGCATTTGGTAGCCAAGTTCCAAGTTGGTTTTTTCCAAACCTGTATTCATCTTCATTGGTCTTACCTTTGACTTCTCATCTTTTTTTTTTCCCACATTCCTTAGAAAATTTAGACCCCAACACCGAGCACGATGCTGAAATATGAATTGGTCAATTTACTTAATGGTTTTTATATGTTAATAAAACCTCATGATACATGAGAGTTTTAATAATAACAGACTTATATTTATCTTTTGATTTGTTAGGACCTGAGTATGAGATTTAATTTGAATGAGCATATTAATAAAGAATAATTTGAAGAACTATTAAAAAACAGATCAGTTTGAAAGAAATTACACTGATATGCTGGCGCATGGATGTGGCAGAAGAGTCTATTTAGTTTAAAATACAAAATAAGTTTAATTTGTCATACTTCAACTTATGTTTTAAACCTGGTTTTTTCTGGGTTTTGAAAAATGTTCGGCTTTTAGGGCTGGCAGCATTTTTAACAACATTGTCTATTTATGACTAAATTGCATGTGCTGGTATTAAAGCCAGTCATTCTCGCCTTCATTAAACATTCCTTGGGTGTCTTCTCTTTGCCAACCACTGCATAAGAGCAGCGATATAGTGATGAGTAAGAAAGAGTTCATAGTCAAGTTGACAGATGGGCACGTGGTTGGAGGTGTGATGAGTGTACATTGAAGGACCTACTGGGCGTGGTAAAGGCTGTCCAGCTATGCCAGGGGCTTTGCGGAACCTGGCAGAAAGTTGCGATGTTTAGAAGAGTAAAGATACATAGGGCCTCAGATTTCATGTGAGATGATATGATCCTCTTCAGATAATTTACAGACTTTCTTCTGCAAACCATTTTAGATGTTGACCAGAATTTGATGGATCGCTTACAGAGAGTGAATAACACTCTGTCCAGCCAAATTAGCCGTTTACAGAATATCCGGAATACCATTGAAGAGACTGGAAACTTGGCTGAACAAGCACGTGCCCATGTAGAGAACACAGAGCGGTTGATTGAAATCGCATCCAGAGAACTTGAGAAAACAAAAGTCGCTGCTGCCAATGTGGTAAGTGATTGCAAACGTCTGAAGTGGGGATGGGGGAGGCCCTTGGGATTTGTAGCAAGTCTGTTACTGGCAGTGGAGTGCTTCTTCAACTAAATTGACTCCATGCATCTTTTTATTTGTCCCTAAATATGGAGCAACAAAGCCATGTTGCTCATAGTTGGCATGAAACAGTTATTAAAAACTGGATAAAAACCAAGGGACATCTGGGTTATTTCTCTAGCTTTGTTCCTTCTATGGTACTAGGCAGTTTAATCTTCCTTTATCCTTTACTGAAAATAGAAAGAATCTGCAATCAAGGGTGCTGATATTAAATAACGATCTCTGAAAATAAGGAGAGGCATTCTTGGGGCTGGGCGCGGTGGCTCACGCCTGTAATCCCAGCACTTTGGGAGGCCAAGGTGGGCGGATCACCTGAGGTCGAGAGTTCGAGACCAGCTTGACCAACATGGAGAAACCCCGTCTCTACTAAAAATACAAAATTAGCCGGGTGTGGTGGTGCATGCCTGTAATCCCAGCTACTTGGGAGGCTGAGGCAGGAGAACCACTTGAACCCAGGAGGCAGAGGTTGCGGTGAACTGAAATTATGCCATTGCACTTCTGCCTGGGCAACAAGAGTGAAACTCCATCTCAAAAAAAAAAGGAAGAGGCATTCTTTTTGCCCTCTAACAGAAATTTAGTTTTGACTCTCGCTTTATTAAATTTAAATAATTCAGTCCTTTGAGAATAAGTGATCTATTTCTTGTGCAGTCAGTCACTCAGCCAGAATCTACAGGGGACCCAAACAACATGACTCTTTTGGCAGAAGAGGCTCGAAAGCTTGCTGAACGGTAACTTCTAGATCCCTGTTTAATGGTTAAGTTGTGGCTTCCGTTATGGTGTGTGTGTGTGTGTGTGTGTTGTCTTATCCCATAACCCATAAACACTTTCTACATAACCCACTTTTGCATGGTTTGGTCTCTTTTCTAAGATGTTATCAGCTGTGTATACTCTTTTCTTCCTTTTACTTTGACATTAGAATATTCACTTTGAATATTAGAATACAATGGTTTGAAGACAAATTATATTTATATATCTCAAAACCATAGTATTTTTAGATTTTTAACTTATTTAGACTGTAGTAACTGAATGAAACTAGCAGATTATTGTTAATAAAGATTAGGCGTGGGATTTGTTTTTAACTAGATAAATGATTTCTTGCTGGCATACACAATTTTATATGTACATTACTCTCAAATAATTAAATTTAAAAGTAGTTTTTCTGAAGAATTATAAACATTTTCTCTTATAAATGTATACCAATAATTTTTTTTGGAAAATATTCTCATCTCAGTTTTAGAATGCTATTCATAAATTCAGCCCCACTGAAATGATCGCAAAATTCCAAATGAATGAGGTTTTCCAATATTTGTAGAATTCTTGCCCGTGTTAGTATATGTACATATAATAAAGTAGGCCAGGAGCAGTGGCTCGTGCCTGTAATCCCAGCACTTTGGGAGGCCAAGGCGGGTGGATCACCTAAGGTCAGGAGTTCGAGACCAGCCTGGCGAACATGGCGAAACCCATCTCTACTAAAGATACATTAGCTGGGCATGGTGTTGTATGCGTGTAATACCAGCTACTCAGGAGACTAAGGTAGGAGAATTGCTTGAACCGGGAGGCGGAGGTTGCAATAAGCCAAGATCACGCCACTGCACTCCAGCCTGGGTGACAGAGCGAGACTCCATTTCAAAAAATAATAATAATAATAAAGTAAGCATTACCTAAATTTTACTTATTTCCCTATCAGATGATTGTTTCCTGGCTTATTTTTTGTTTTCTCTGTATAGTCATAAACAGGAAGCTGATGACATTGTTCGAGTGGCAAAGACAGCCAATGATACGTCAACTGAGGCATACAACCTGCTTTTGAGGACACTGGCAGGAGAAAATGAAACAGCATTTGAGATTGAAGAACTTAATAGGAAGTGAGTATAATTTAAAAGTGGTTTACACTCCTTCAGATGTTCTGGTAGGTAACACTAGTTCAATGAAAAATTAAATACTGGTGCATTCAGGACATACATTCATGCAGTAAGATTTCCTTTGTTAATCATGCTTTTGAAATGGCACAGTAAGTAGAGAAGGGCATGTGAAGCCACAGAGATTTGGTTTGATTCAATTACTGTAACTACAGAGAATAGTAACAAGATGAGCCATGATACTTAAAATTCTGCACAAATAAGAGAAAAAATATAATATAATAATATAATATAGTAGAGGGAAAACATAATTGAACTACAAATCTTTAAAGGGTGTCTGAAATAAGAAAGTATATGGTAAACCATACATTATAGTAAAATTTTTCTTTTTTTTGTTTTTTGTGAGATGAAGTCTCACTCTTGTCCCCCAAGCTGAAGTGCAATGGCACGATCTCAGCTCACTGCATCCTCCACCTCCCAGGTTCAAGCGATTCTCCTGCCTCGGCCTCCTGAGTAGCTGGGATTACAGGCGCCTGCCACCACATCCAGCTAATTTTTGTATTTTTAGTAGAGAACGGGGTTTCACTATGTTGGCCAGGCTGGTTTTGAACTCCTGACCTTAGGTGATCTGCTCACCTTAGCCTCCCAAAGTGCTGGGATTACAGGCGTGAGCCACCGTGCCCGGCCAAGCCATACGTTATAAATAGAAATGATAAAAGAAAATGTAAATATGCAAAATGTTGGTATTAAAATGCAAGCATTTTAATGTAACATTTCCTTTGAGGTTTTGGGCATATTATCACGTGATCAGATTAACCAGATTAACATTAAGATGCTAAAAGCAGCTAAGATTGTCATTAAGCCACATTATTTGTGTCTTAGGTATGAACAAGTGAAGAACATCTCACAGGATCTGGAAAAACAAGCTGCCCGAGTACATGAGGAGGCCAAAAGGGCCGGTGACAAAGCTGTGGAGATCTATGCCAGCGTGGCTCAGCTGAGCCCTTTGGACTCTGAGACACTAGAGGTATGGGGGCAGCCTGTACGCACAGCCCCACCCCGTCTCTCCCCCAAGTCTATGTGAGAGCTGACTGCTCTGCACCTCCCTCTGTCCTCCCACTGACTCGCTGGTAAAGTTGAGTCTTATTTCACATACGCTAATAGAACTTACCAAGGTAGCCAGATGTGGTGGCTCATGCCTGTAATGCCAACCCTGGGAAGCTGAGGTGAGAGGATTGCTTGAGGCCAGGAGTTCAAGATCAGCCTGGTCAACATAGTGAGACCCCATCTCTTAAAAAAACAAAAACAAAAACTTAACAAGGTAAAGAATCCTGTGATTGTAAACATTAAATAGGAAAGACTACTTTAATGATATGAACAATCACTCCTAAGTCTTTAGTGCAAATCCAAATTATAATAAGACATTTGAATAGCTTAAAGCAGAGTACATGTAGACATTTACCCCCAGGCTCTGTCTGGTAGAGACCTAGAGAGAAATAAGAGGGAATGGTTTAATTAAAAGACTATAGCAGGATGTTCTGAGGCAGGTAAAATATTTAGGAATTGGTAGGATTTTATTTCATATCTGTACTCTAATCATGGATCCTCACTCCAAGCTCTGTATAAATGGCATATTTTTTTGCATTAAGCTTGAGATTTACTAAGTTTCACTTCTTATATCTGAGGTGTTGACTTGATTTTTACCATAAAGGTTTAGGTCTCTTTAGACATGTACAGATTGTCTGATTCTATATATTTAGAATTAGAAAATGGGCAGAATTAGTCTATGATGATAAAAATCAGAACAATGGCAGGCACAGTGTTGGAAAGGTGGAGTAGAGATCGGGTGGAAAGGGAGAAAAGGGAGCTTCTTGGGTGATGGAAATCTGTATCTTAATTGGGGTGCTGGTTATGCAGAAATGCATTTGTCAAAACTCATCAAACTATATGTGGATGCTGTGAACTTCAGTGGGTGTAAAGTTTATCTCATTTAAAAAAAAAGTCCATAAAATCTTGATCTGTGCAGTTCTTTTAAAAATATCATTGAGTGGCCGGGCGCGGTGGCTCACGCTTGTAATCCCAGCACTTTGGGAGGCTGAGGCGGGCGGATCACGAGGTCAGGATATCGAGACCACGGTGAAACCCCGTCTCTACTAAAAATACCAAAAAAAAAATTAGCCGGGCGTGGTGGCGGGCGCCTGTAGTCCCAGCTACTCGGAGAGGCTGAGGCAGGAGAATGGCGTGAACCCGGGAGGCAGAGCTTGCAGTGAGCCGAGATTGCGCCACTGCACTCCAGCCTGGGCGACAGAGCGAGACTCCGTCTCAAAAAAAAAAAAAAGAAAAAAAAAATATCATTGAGTATTAGGTGTTACAGAGTTCCTAAGCCTACCTTTTCATTAGTTTAAATGTTTTATCCAAAGTGTAGTGATCTTACTTGCTTTTCACAGAATGAAGCAAATAACATAAAGATGGAAGCTGAGAATCTGGAACATCTGATTGACCAGAAATTAAAAGATTATGAGGACCTCAGAGAAGATATGAGAGGGAAGGAACTTGAAGTCAAGAACCTTCTGGAGAAAGGCAAGACTGAACAGCAGGTTGGTTTGATTTGCAGGTCGCTTCATTTCTTGAGGCAACATTTGAACAGTCCAAGTAGGTCTGTGATGACACCCGTACTTGCAGAGACAGCAGACCACAGTGCTGAGAGAGCAGCCTAACATGTTTTATGCTGGCAAGTCTCAGGGTGGCACCTCTGGAGAGCCTTGTCTGTCCAGGAGACAGAAGGGATTTGCTTTGAGGGTTCATCCTCTCATCTGCCATGTGTTTGCAGACCGCAGACCAACTCCTAGCCCGAGCTGATGCTGCCAAGGCCCTCGCTGAAGAAGCTGCAAAGAAGGGACGGGATACCTTACAAGAAGCTAATGACATTCTCAACAACCTGAAAGGTAGAAAAGGCTGAGATAACAGGGGCAAATGCTTCCACCACTACAGTGATTTTTTTTAAATCATGACTTTTACCATATTTATTACTTCATCCCCAACTCCCTACTTTTTTTATGCTAAAGTATTTCAAAGGGAAATCCCAGAGCTCCTGTCATTTTATCCCTGCATACTTCAGTATGGATTTTTTTTTTTTAAAGATGTTTTCTTATTAGGCAAACTCACATAACCAAGATGCCTATTTAGAGAACTTATATAGGTAAATGGAGATTATCTTTCATTTTCTCTGCCAGTGGCATCTGATTCTTTGTTGTTGTTTTTTTTTTCTTCACCCCAGACAGAAGAGAAATGTGACCAATTCACTGAGCAACTGTGAATTCTTGTCCGATAAAATAGTCATAGGTTCTATAAATAGAGAAGCTTTACAGGATGCTTTACAGGATACTAGTTGAAAGTATGGGCCAGGCACGGTGACCTGTAATCCCAACACTTTGGGAGGAAGGATCACTGGAGGCCAGGAGTTGAAGACCAGTTCCTCACTGGGGAATATAGTGAGACCCCATCTCTATGAAAAAAAATTTTTTTTTTAATTAGCCAGGCATGCTGGCACATACCTGTAGTCCTAGCTACTTGAGAGGTTGAGGTGGGAGGATCCCTTGAGCCCAGGAAGTCAAGGCTGCACTAAGCAGTGATTGTGCCACTGCATTCCAGCCAGGGTGACAGAGTGAAACCTTGTCTCTCAAAAAAAAAAAAAAAAAAAAGTAGTAGTTCAAAGTATGGACTCTGGTGTCAGTGGGCCTTGGTTCAAAACCCTGCACCCTGCACCACAGGTCATCTAACTTCTTTAATGCTCAATTTTCTTATAAAAATGATACAGCCTATTTTATGTCAAAGACACAAAGCTCTTAACTCAGTACCCGACACACAGTAAACACTAAATAAATTGCAGCTTTCAGTAATGGTTGAGGTAGTGGTAATGGGATGCTCAGCGCTCTGCATTTTAAAGCACATTGTTCAAGTAAGAATTCTATTTCCAGAAACAGGGAACATTTCTATAACACTAACTGGGAGACCTATTCTGTAGAGATGTGTAATTTCTAAAATTTCAGCCCATGCTGTCTTCCATTTTTTACCCTGACTTCCATTGTTCATAAAACAAAATCCAGCTGGAACTCCCTGAAAGTTCCCCTTTTTACTTGTTGGGAGTTTAGCTCAAATGTGTCCTTGAACTCGTTTCAGATTTTGATAGGCGCGTGAACGATAACAAGACGGCCGCAGAGGAGGCGCTAAGGAAGATTCCTGCTATCAACCAGACCATCATCGAAGCCAATGAAAAGACCAGGGAAGCCCAGCAGGCCCTGGGCAATGCTGCGGCGGATGCCACAGAGGCCAAGAACAAGGCCCATGAAGCAGAGAGGATCGCGAGCACTGTCCGAAAGGTGTGCGTTTCCTCTTCTCCAAGAGTCCCTGCCTATATCTTTCTCTGGTCACCTTCCAGTTTCTTTCCAGACCATCAGAGCCCTTGCAGATTTTTTTCCTGAACTTCAATAAAATTGTCTTAAACCATATTTGTCTTTTTTTTTTTTTCTTTTGACTGGGCATGAGAGTAGGTATCCACATTGATTGAGGAGGGGGAATCAGTAAAAGGGTGCTTTACTCTAAAATTTCTGCTATGTCTCAATGTGAGGTCTGGCTTCAGAGGTCTATAGAGCCCATTCCCACAAAAAATCAGACTTTTTCTAAATAAACATTCTTCTTTGACCTAGACAGGTGGTATTTATTTCAATACTATATAGTGTGCCTTATCAATATAACTTTCAAGTCCCCCTTTCAAGCATATCGCCATATGTAAGCCACTCCTAGGAGAGACTTCCCATAGCTGCCATTGCTAGGATTCTTTGTGGTCATCTTCAAGAATAATGTTTTTTAGTCTGGCTTTCTCTTATTTCAAGGTCAATCTGTTTGTTTTATTTAAAAGAGAGATTGGAGCAATTTTAGAATTAAGTATTTAAGAATCAGAGAAACCTCTTAGTTTCCTTAGAACGGTTGGCTTTTGGATTAATTATATTTTATAAAATATTTCAGGATTGTGGTCTTTTTGTACATTATGATGAACTGCCAAGAATGAACCAAGCTAGCTTTGAATTTAAATTTTACCTCAGCGAAAGCATCTAATCAATATGATGTCGTAGAAAGTGTATGCCATTAAATGTTTATCATTTGCTGTCTGTGTGACCCCAACTGAAAATGGCAATAATACAACAGAAGTTTCCAGTATTAAAGAAGAGGATACAAATGAAAGTGCTAGATAAAATACAAACTGTTATTATGTGGGTAGTAATGTCATTTTTTTTACGATTATTTATAACCCAAATTGATAATGTAAGTCATGAGATTGTATAAATCAATATATTATTATTTCTGGATTGTATTTTTAAGACATTTTATAAATTATAAAAGGAGCGGGAGCATACTTGAGAAAAAGGAAAGCTTTTTTTAAAAAATTGCAATTTGCTTTTGTGCCTAGAATGCCACCAGCACTAAGGCAGAAGCTGAAAGGACTTTTGCAGAAGTTACAGATCTGGATAATGAGGTGAACAATATGTTGAAGCAACTACAAGAAGCAGAAAAAGAGCTAAAGAGAAAACAAGATGACGCTGACCAGGACATGATGATGGCAGGGATGGTAAGAGGTTTTGGTATATTTGCTCATTGGCAGAAAGTGAACAGTGTTTCATAATAAAGATCCCCCACTTGTTGAGAAGAGTCTTTTTTATATTGACTTCTGTTTTTCATCACATTGTCTCGTCAAGAATTGGGTTAGTAGCTTACATAGAAGACAAAGAATTTGGATCTTCTGCCAGGTATTTTTGTTGCAGAATTGTCCTGTCCCAAAGTTACTCAGTTAAAAGTAAAACATTGCTTTACACGTTTGAGGTTTTAGGACATTATAAGTATGTGTTTATATTTTTCACCGGGTAATTCATAAATGTTAATAAAAAAGGAATGCAATGAAGTTAATTCTTATTCTCGTTCTCCCAGCACCTTGCTCCTTAGAGACAAAGACAAGTTTCTTGTATATAAGAAATTTTTGAAGGTGGCATTGTCTGCCACCCCACCAAAACATATGAAACTTACATCTAGTTTAATTTTTCACATTTTGTGATAATGTATATGCAAGGTACCATTTATAACAAAATTGACTTGTCAATGGATGGCCCAAGGAAGAACTAAGGTCCATTTTTCTGTTCTATGCTATATTTTGCTTTGAAAAGACTTTAATGGAGTCACAGTAGGAATATTCTTTTTCCAGTTGGGTGTAGCAATCACGGTAATGACATACACGAACTAGTGGTTACTTGCTCACTTTCAGTGGCAAGGAAGAGGCCGTCATTCACTGCTGCCAGAAAACAGTCCCTCAGTGTGGGTCATTTTCACCTTGGGATGGAAAAAAGAAATACAAAGCCTCTTAACCTCAGTAAAGACTCCAGGGAAGTGATAAAGGAAACTATCCCTGTGCAAACACCTGATTTTATTATGCTTTTTGCAGGTGGGGGGTGGATGTTGGTTTGGATTGTCCTGATTTTCTCTGTTATGGTGTAGCTCAAGTAAAAATTCCCATAAAGGTGTCTGGGCGCAGTGGCTCACTCCTGTAATCCCAGCACTTTGGGAGGCCGAGGTGGGCGGATCGCCTGTGGTCAGGAGTTCGAGATCAGCCTGGCCAACATGGTGAAACGCTATCTCTACTAAAAATACAAAAATTAGTTGGGCATGGTGCTGGGCGCCTGTTATCCCAGCTACATAGGAGGCTGAGGCAGGAGAATTGCTTGAACTTGGGAGGTGAAAGTTGTAATGAGCCAAGATCACTCCACCCTGGGCCACAGAGGAAGACTCCGTCTCAAAAAAAAAAAAAAAAATTCCCATAAAAAAAATAGATGTTTCTCACATATGTTGAGCATATATGGATTTCATTTTTAATATGGTTGTAGAAACATTAGATTTAAAGCATATTGAAAAAACAGTATATTCTTTAGGAGCTTCAAAAAAGGGTTTCGGTTTAGTTCAAAGGGTGAAAGAAGATCTTTAATTATTTTGGTAAATAACTTCTAAGGAAACAAACCATCCCCACATGCAGTATCTCATTTGTATTTCTGTCAATTCTGAAAGGCCGGCATTTGGCCAGTATTATTTGAATCTGTAATGTATTTTTTAACCAAAAGAATGAAGGTTTATAGCTTCATTCTTTTGGAAGAGGAGGCTGGAGACCACAGGTTAAATGCAGGGGCAGCGCTCTTGGCCGGCCCTGGCAAGGTCCCTTCTCCCTCCTTTTACACTCGCAGACAAGCTTGTGGATGCTCAATAAGGACAGCTGCCATTTGGACAGAGATTAATCATTTATTTGTGAAGGTTTTTTCTGCCTTGCTTTCTTGTTCTTTTTAAAATCTTCACATTGTTTTGATCCCAAAATGTTTGCGTTGTCCTGACCCAAAACTAGGAAAAACAATTATGTGGTAAGAGGCTCAAAGCCACTTACTTAAATCTCAACTAGATTTATTTGTGAGAACATCTGTTTTCTGATATTTAGACACTTCCTCTTCCATTGCTGTTTCCTATGACTCATGCACAGTTATTTGTTCAGGTTTCATGGAATTTCCCAAGTGTATTTACCTTTGTTTGGTTTTTAAAATGTAAATTGTATTGCCCCAATAAACGAGTATGTGTGTCAGGGGGACTGTGGCTGGGTCATTGCATGTGGAAGGGGAGTTTACAGAAGAGCTTTACTTAACTGAAAATTTTCAAAGAATAGGACATTGCTAATAAGTCTCTAAGAGTGTCCCGAAGGACATGTTTTGGTTCTGAAACATAGTTTCTATAATCATCCTTAAAAAATAACTTGTTCCTGCTTAATAGGCTTTACTATGAATATACCTCCATATATTATTGAGTGAGAATGTGAGAAAAGGAGATAATTTTTGAAATACAAATATAGTGAGTTAGTGAGTGTAGGCATCCTGACTGCCTAGTCATAACTTCGATGAAGTAGAAATACCAACATCCTCAATATGAAGATAAGCAGCAGCCCCACCAAAAAAAAAAAAAGCAGTGAGAGATTTCAATTTCCTAAGTTAGAAAAGGGAAGAAAATCTGGAAATTAGATTTGTTGGGTCATTGGGAAAAAAGATTTAAAGAAGATGAAAACATATAGTCAAGACTCTTTGCCTCATTTTTCCCTTACAGGCTTCACAGGCTGCTCAAGAAGCAGAGATCAATGCCAGAAAAGCGAAAAACTCTGTTACTAGCCTCCTCAGCATTATTAATGACCTCTTGGAGCAGCTGGGTACGTAGCCATAGAGTCATTTTTATCAGTCTCTGAATCTTTTGTACTGTTCTTCGGATCTGATATAGTACAGTTGACTCAAAAGCAGATGATACAGGTTTACATGAATCTCTTTTAAGTCATTAATTAAATCATTAATATTTCCTTTTGCTCTTGCTTATTTTTGAAAGCCTTATAAAATAAATGTTTGTCTTGCGTGATAGGGTCTTTAAGAGCAACTTGCTTCTTTACCATACTGATTATTCGTCAGCTTTACAGTGTGACCTGAATCATGACTTTAGGCTGTTAATGTGACAAGTACTTACTAGGTGCCTTCTGTGGACCTTGCCCTAAATAGAACATTATGGTCTGAGGAGTTTCTTTTTATATTTTGAAGATATATTGCCAGCTAGGGTAGCACTTATGGTCCAGTATCATTGTACAACTAAACAGTGATTTTTCTTAATTCATCTTGCTGGCAATATCTTTAAGGGATTTAAAGTAAAGGATTTCAATAGTAGAATAAAAGAACACAGGCTGGGTATGATGGCTCACACTGGTAATCCCAGTACTTTAAGAAGCTATGCAAGGAGGATAGCTTGAGGCCAGGAGTTTGAGACCAGCCTAGGCAACATAGCGAGATCTCACCTTGTCTCTTGAAAATATTTAAAAAATTAGCTGGGTGTGGTGCTACACACCTGTAGTCCTAGCTACTCGGGAGACTGAAGCAGGTGCATCACTTGAGTTTGAGGTGATAATGAGCTGTTATCGTGCCACTGCACTCCACCCTGGGCAACAGAGCGAAACCCTGTCTCAATTTAAAAAACGAAAAAGAACACTTAAAACTGGTCATGACTTTACTGCCTGGAATTCTCTTCATTTGCTAAGTAAGGACAGTCCGATAACGGGAAAGCTTTCATGCCAAAAGAGAGAAAAACCTTGATTTTTCAAGGAAATCTATGCATACGGAAACCTTCTTTTAATCCAGTTTGATAGGGTGATAGGGAGCAGGCTTCATTTTAGGACAGATGCACTTTTGTCACCAGACTCCATTATAAAGTGTCAACACTCTAGCCAGGACTCTTTGTAGCAAGGCATTATATTTTAATTTGCCAGCCTTTAAAGACTGGTGCATTTTGTTTTGGTGGGGGGCTACAGGGGTATTTTTTATCGGTCTCAAATGTCAAGAATAAGTTATGTGTCAACAGATGGATATAAAATGAAAGTAAGCTAGAAGAGAAAGCTTTTTGTGGAACAGCTAGACTTTTAACATTAGTCTGACTTGAGTTAGTATCTTTGCTTTGTTGCCTATAGGCTGTGCAAACTTGGGCAAATTATTTAACATCTGAGAATCACTGATGTAAAATGGTCTTGTGAGACTTTAATCAAGTCAAGTATGCATGAAATGCTGTCTATTGTGTCTGCTTTTGTTTGCTATGGAAACATTTCATTTCTTTCAAAAGAACCTCTTTTTCTTGCTAAGCTTAAAGTGAAGACTTGCTGAAATTATTTCAGCATTTTACTCCTGGCCATTTTACATAGGAAAGCTCCTAATAGTGTCTAACTCCTGAAAGCAGAAAGTGACCTTCAAAACCAACCCATCTTCCCTGGAATCTCTCTAAGAGCTGAGGGATTAGGATTCTTAGAGATTTGTATATCTTTGATGGCACTAAAATGACATATAGTTTACATGTATACACCTGGAAAAGGTATTAAATGTTATCAGATGGCCCTCAAAGGTCTAGAACATGGTAGCTATGCATTTAGGAAACATTCTGCAAAAACCATTGTCTCAGAAAAAAACATCCAGCTCTATATTAATTATATGCTCAGACCCATCCCTGCTGGGTTAGGTCAGCATTTGTACTTGGTTTGCGTATTTTATACCATTGTGTGACATCAACAATCTGCAAGTCACATTTGCTGGGCTGCCTGTGCAGAGTAGCAGCTGCTGGGCCTAGAGTCTAGTGCAGGTATTTGTGAAGGGATCATTCTTACTGAATATGTCTGTTCTCTTCTATGTACTTTCTGACCCTCCAGGGCAGCTGGATACAGTGGACCTGAATAAGCTAAACGAGATTGAAGGCACCCTAAACAAAGCCAAAGATGAAATGAAGGTCAGCGATCTTGATAGGAAAGTGTCTGACCTGGAGAATGAAGCCAAGAAGCAGGAGGCTGCCATCATGGACTATAACCGAGATATCGAGGAGATCATGAAGGACATTCGCAATCTGGAGGACATCAGGAAGACCTTACCATCTGGCTGCTTCAACACCCCGTCCATTGAAAAGCCCTAGTGTCTTTAGGGCTGGAAGGCAGCATCCCTCTGACACGGAGGCAGTTGTGAGGCCACAGAGTGCCTTGACACAAAGATTACATTTTTCAGACCCCCACTCCTCTGCTGCTGTCCATCACTGTCCTTTTGAACCAGGAAAAGTCACAAAGTTTAAAGAGAAGCAAATTAAACATCCTGAATCGGGAACAAAGGGTTTTATCTAATAAAGTCTCTCTTCCACTCACGTTGCTACCTTACCCACACTTTCCCTTCTGATTTGCGTGAGGACGTGGCATCCTACGTTACTGTACAGTGGCATAAGCACATCGTGTGAGCCCGTGTATGCTGGGGTAGAGCAAGTAGCCCTCCCCTCTCATCGATACCAGCAGAACCTCCTCAGTCTCAGTACTCTTGTTTCTATGAAGGAAAAGTTTGGCTACTAACAGTAGCATTGTGATGGCCAGTATATCCAGTCCATGGATAAAGAAAATGCATCTGCATCTCCTGCCCCTCTTCCTTCTAAGCAAAAGGAAATAAATATCCTGTGCCAAAGGTATTGGTCATTTAGAATGTCGGTAGCCATCCATCAGTGCTTTTATCTATTATGAGTGTAGGACACTGAGCCATCCGTGGGTCAGGATGCAATTATTTATAAAAGTCTCCAGGTGAACATGGCTGAAGAAGATTTTTCTAGTGTATTAATAATTGACTAGGAAGATGAACTTTTTTCAGATCTTTGGGCAGCTGATAATTTAAATCTGGATGGGCAGCTTGCACTCACCAATAGACCAAAAGACATCTTTTGATATTCTTATAAATGGAACTTACACAGAAGAAATAGGGATATGATAACCACTAAAGTTTTGTTTTCAAAATCAAACTAATTCTTACAGCTTTTTTATTAGTTAGTCTTGGAACTAGTGTTAAGTATCTGGCAGAGAACAGTTAATCCCTAAGGTCTTGACAAAACAGAAGAAAAACAAGCCTCCTCGTTCGAGTCTTTTCTAGCAAAGGGATAAAACTTAGATGGCAGCTTGTACTGTCAGAATCCCGTGTATCCATTTGTTCTTCTGTTGGAGAGAGATGAGACATTTGACCCTTAGCTCCAGTTTTCTTCTGATGTTTCCATCTTCCAGAATCCCTCAAAACACGTTGTTTGCCAAATCCTGGTGGCAAATACTTGCACTCAGTATTTCACACAGCTGCCAACGCTATAGAGTTCCTGCACTTTGTGATTTAAATCCACTCTAAACCTTCCCTCTAAATGTAGAGGGAAGACCCTTACGTGGAGTTTCCTAGTGGGCTTCTCAACTTTTGATCCTCAGCTCTGTGGTTTTAAGACTACAGTGTGATGATTCCCTGCCACCCACCCCCTTCCTCCTACCAACCCACCTTTGAGATTCATATATAGCCTTTAACACTATGCAACTTTGTACTTTGCGTAGCAGGGGTGGGGTGGGGGGAAAGAAACTATTATCTGACACACTGGTGCTATTATTTCAAATTTATATTTTTGTGTGAATGTTTTGTGTTTTGTTTATCATGATTATAGAATAAGGAATTTATGTAAATATACTTGGTCCTATTTCTAGAATGACACTCTGTTCACTTTGCTCAATTTTTCCTCTTCACTGGCACAATGTATCTGAATACCTCCTTCCCTTCCTTCTAGAATTCTTTGGATTGTGCTTCTTCCCCACTACTTTGCTCTCTGCCTTGTGTTTGCAGCATCTCCATTCTCTAAAATTAATAGGATTGCTTTCCTCCACACCCAGCCACTGTAAAGAGGTAACTTGGGTCCTCTTCCATTGCAGTCCTGATGATCCTAACCTGCAGCACGGTGGTTTTACAATGTTCCAGAGCAGGAATGCCAGGTTGACAAGCTATGGTAGGATTAGGAAAGTTTGCTGAAGAGGATCTTTGACGCCATAGTGGGACTACCCAGGAATGAGGGAGAAATGCCCTTTCTGGCAATTGTTGGAGCTGGATAGGTCAGTTTTATAAGGGAGTACATTTTGACTGAGCACTTTTAGGGCATCAGGAACAGTGCTACTGATGGGTAGACTGGGAGAGGTGGTGTAACTTAGTTCTTGATGATCCCACTTCCTGTTTCCATCTGCTTGGGATATACCAGAGTTTACCACAAGTGTTTTGACCTGATATACTCCTGAGCTTTCACTCTGCTGCTTCTCCCAGACCTCTTCTACTATGACAGGAGATGTGGCGTGCTCTTGCCAAGTTTTCACATCATCGTTTCCTGGCTAGTTCATTTCATTAAGTGGCTACATCCTAATATACGCATTTGGTCAAGGTTGCAAAAGAGGACTGAAGATTGACTGCCAAGCTAGTTTGGGTGAAGTTCACTCCAGCAAGTCTCAGGCCACAATGGGGTGGTCTGGTTTGGTTTCCTTTTAACTTTCTTTTTATTATTTGCTTTTCGCCTCCACCTGTGTGGTATATTTTTTAAACAGAATTTTATTTTTTAAAATAAAAGGTTCTTTACAAGATGATACCTTGGTTACACTCCTGCAACACAGCCATTATTTTATTGTCTAGCTCCAGTTATCTGTATTTTATGTAACGTAATTGACAGGATGGCTGCTGCAGAATGCTGGTTGACACAGGGATTATTATACTGCTATTTTTCCCTGAATTTTTTTCCTTTGAATTCCAACTGTGGACCTTTTATATGTGCCTTCACTTTAGCTGTTTGCCTTAATCTCTACAGCCTTGCTCTCCAGGGTGGTTAATAAAATGCAACACTTGGCATTTTTTATGTTTTAAGAAAAACAGTATTTTATTTATAATAAAATCTGAATATTTGTAACCCTTTATATTTGGTGTGGCCTGAGTGTGGTACTGGGGACATAAGATGTTTTAAAAGGTATAATGAATGAAAAGCCATGCATAATACCTTCTTTGGGTGACTTATTTTCTTGAGAACAATTCAGTATACATTATATATATAATATGCCTCTCTCAAGTTGGGATACTGCAGTGTAGTCTGGAAGTTGGTGAACTTTTTCTATAAAGAGTTAGATAGTAAATGTTTTAGGCTTTGCAGGCCATGCGCCTATGGGCTGTAGTTTACTGGAACCCCAGTGTAGCCTCAATACTCAGTAACAACTGACAGCCAGGCACAGTGGCTCACGCCTGTAATCCCAACACTTTAGGAGGCCAAGGTGGGCTGATCACTTAAGGTTAGGAGCTCGAGACCAGCCTGACCAACATGGTAAAACCCGGTCTCTACTAAAAGTACAAAAATTAACTGAGCATGGTGGTGCATACCTATAATCCCAGCTACTCAGGAGGCTGAGGCTGGAGAATAGCTTGAACTCGGGAGGTGGAGTGCAGTGAGCTGAGATCGTGCCACTGCACTCCAGCTGAGGCAACAAAGCACGACTGTCTCAAAAAAAAAAACTATTCTTAGATTTGTTGGACATCCTAAATTAGCAGATGTATGTTAAAAGTTGTCTTTCTGTCTCTCAATACACACGTGTGTAGCTTAAGGTAGTTTCTTTAGATGATGAGAAACTCTTAAACCTATGATTTAATAAAAAGTAAGTAATGTGCTGCACTAATAGGCTAGAATCGGGTAATTTTACTAGAATTTACCTCACTCTTTCTGGAGGGAGGACCCAACTGAAGTGACCTGAGACCAGATGAGGCCTTTGGAAGCTACAGAGATAGCAGGAAGGCTTTGGGCCTGCAAAGGCCTTCCTTTTACTCTTTGATGCCCTGTTTCTTGCCCTGGGTCTCCGTGGATTCCATGCCACCTTCCCAATCTTAGGAATTGTTATAACTATGATAACCTGTAAAGAAGAACCTGAGCTACTCTCATTAGACGTCCTTGGAGAAAGCTTTAGAGGGCACTAATTACTAGTACTATTACAGCTTTTTTACATGCCCTGTTTTTAACCTTTATTGAGGACCGTTTCCCCTCATTTGTAGGACTAATTCAGATGCAGCTATGTCTCCTTTATCATTACTGTCAGAGTGATGAGTGAGATTTTAAAATTTTGCTCCTATTCCATCAGTCACTTTCAGGACACCGGTTTCTCAAAAGTTGCTACTAGCATAACCTGATTCAGAATATCCCCAGAGGTTTACTCCATAAATAAATAAATGTCCTAGCCCCTTAATACACCTGAACTCATCAGCTCCGCTTCCATTAAGCTCAAAATGGAATGCCTGAAGAAGATCCCAGGCACCCAGGAAGGTGAGGAGGTGGGAAAGCAGGTGGATTCATTCATAAGGTAAGGAAAGACAGGCCCGAGGAAAGATCAGATCTCTCCAGGCACATAGATTATGAAAACAGAAACAAGAGAATTATAAATGGCAGATAATTTTGTCCACACTAAGCAGGTTTAAATGAATAATAATAGGTAGAGTAAAAAATACGAAGCTTTTTAGGAAGTTATCTGTCCAAGACTCCGCTAGGGAGCTATGATCAACTATAGTGCCTTGTATTTGTATTGAGTCTCCTAGAATGACTGTATTTGTTCTACATTAGTGAATGAATTCTAAATAATAGAAGTCAAATGCATACTTAAGAGAATTATTTTTCTTTAAATCCAGTGAAAAGCCAAAAGCCCCGACTAGGAATTCAAATATTAGAAACATCAACATTTCAAAAGTTATGACACCTCCATGTCCTTGCCTTAACTCCTCTCTCTGCCTTGAATGTCCTTTCTTTCCTCTGCCCGGTACAGTAAAGCCTAAGGTCAAGGTATCACCTCCTGTGTTGGAATTGGCCAGTCCTTCTTGTGTCCACCACTTCTCCCACCTTTGCTCTGTCTTCCAGAATGGCCCTTGGACACATCTTCATAGTTAGGTGCCACTAATCTTTCCCTCCCACTTTGCTCCCACCCCCAAAGGTCAGGGTCTGTGTTACTCATGTTATCCTTGGGGCTAGGAGACATACACTAGGCACTCAGGTTGTATGATAGTGAAAAGGTAGCCTTTCTCCACCTATGCTCCCATACCTGTTACTTTTTTCCTGCTGTGCACAGACAGGGAGTCTTACGGCAGTTTGTTCACGCACTGTCTCAACTAACAGCGTTCTGCTCTCTCAACATTCCCACCTAAGTACGGATTGGTCTCTTGTTTGCAGGAAGATAAGCGAAGCCACAGTCTTGCATTATATGGCACAGCACACACCACATACACTGCCATGTGGTCAGCAACTGGCTAGTGCAATCTGGTCTGCAAGGCCCATTGCCCTGTCTCCCAGCCTCAGACCCACCATTCGCAATGCAAGTTTTCCACACAGTTCCTCCTGCAGCCCAGCATTAATTTCCTTTTTCTCTAATTCCTGGAAATGATCCTAGTAAATTTCAATCAACCAATTAATTTGGTGTTTTATCTTGTTTGCATGTGCACTTTAGCAAGCCTTGTAATTAATACTGGCCATAAAGTTATTATTTATGATTAACTCAGTATAGTTTATTTCTACAAAAAGTCAAGCATCAGGCCCTTAATCAAGAATGTGACATTCTATTACACTATTGTCCCCATGAGTAAGTCCAACTCAATTTAAGTGATTCTCCATGAAACATGCCTGGTTTGAAGACAACCCTTCCATCTTCCCATCATTCTTTTCACCTTGGCTACTAACAAAAGAGAAAATCACTTGAACTTCAGACCGATGCTTTTCAGGCCCATCCCATGGTATCTGCCCTAATACAGAGATCCTTTGTCATTTAGTAACTAAATGCAGCCATCAAATTTTGTCCATGTTAATTTGGTTAGTGTTAAGAATTTCTAATGCAATTCCTTTCTGAATATCCAGTGCCTTCTAGGACATTCTGTCCTAATTTTCTTTACACTTCTCAGTTGATCCCCGCCACTTTTTCCACAGATATTTCTTTCCTCCTGACCATGGTCTCTCTATGGGGGGTTACTGCAGAGTAAGCACAAATCAGCCATGAGCAGAAATGTCTGGGAGATGTGCTGTCCTAGTGTGGATTGTAAGTTCCTGGGTTGCTGAGCCAGCGTCCAAAATAAAGGCTCAGGAGGCACAGCTATGATTTCAATGATTATACGTTCAGCGTGGTCAGAGAGGTTTGTGTTACAACTTGCTGATCCTTCGTGGCTCAGACAGTCTGCTCTCGGAGCTGTCTCACTTGGGCTGACACAGGAGATCAGACCTGGCCGGAGAGAGTTTTGCCTCTTTGATTTCAGATAGGCTGCCCTCTAAGTTTCTGAAAGACTTAGGAAAGATTGGCATTATCAAGATAGCTTGTGTGTTTTAAGGCACCTTCGTGATTATTTTCTTTCATTTCTCCCTCATTTGAAGAGTCTTCATTTGGCCAAGGGGAAATTCAAAGCATGGTTTGCTGTTCTACCACCCTTACCACTGTTTTAGCACATTGCCTTATTCTCTCTCATGATTTGGATCCATTTTCCTTTTATGAAGGAAATATACTTGTATTTTATTATAAGCTGCCTCAAATCTCTTTTTTGGAGAGAGCAAGGCAGGATTTAAATATATCAGCAACTTACCCAATATTAAGGAACCACTTAGTGGCAAAATTATTACGTGGAACCTGATTGTCCTCAAGCAGCCCGGGCCACACACACCATACAGCTCACGCTCCTCTCCTCCTCACACACCACACAGCCCACACCCCTCTCCTGCTCACACACCACACAGCCCACACCCCTCTCCTGCTCACACACCACACAGCCCACACCCCTCTCCTGCTCACACACCACACAGCCCACACCCCTCTCCTCCTCACACACCACACAGCTCACACCCCTCTCCCGCTGCCCTTGTTTCTCCCTCTCTTTCCCTTTCCCTGCTTAGGCTCAAGGATAAGGCACATAAGGCTAGTTCACCTAGATAATTTTGCTTAATAAGGGAATTCACCTAGATTTTAACCCTCTTTGGAATATTTTTACACCATTTTCATTTCCCTATTCTTTTTGCTTTTTAATAACTTTACTCAGTTTTTATAATTTTCTTCTTTCAAATAAGTCCCATTGTCACAGCATTTTATAAATGATGAGATTGTTTTGTATTTTTATGAAAGACTGTTTTTGTCTTTTCTACTTTTTAAACCCTTTTATTTTGAAATAATTTTAGATTTGCAGAAGATTTACAAAGGTAGTACAGACAGTTCCCATATACCCTTCACCCAGCCTCCCCCAACATTAGCATCTGACATAACTGTGGTACATTTATTAAAACTAAGAAATTAAATTGATACAGTACTATTAATTAAAGTACAGTCTTTTGCCTACTTTTAAACACCTTTTTTTCTAAGGCTCCATTTTTAAAGTAATACTGGATTTTATAACAGAAAATCAGAATATTTGACATTAATACCCAAGTTATGGGGCAACAGGAATTTGAAGTCCAAAATAATTGATTTTACTTTTATATTATGCTCAAGACTTCCCAATGTATAATATATTCATAGTTAATTTTTAGATAATGACATTAAACAACTTAATAAAATAACCTTCAAGTTTTAGAAAGAGATATTAAAATATCCATCTGAATAAACATGGCATTCGCAATACGTCACAAATTTAAGTATTTATTAGATATAGGAAATTTACTTAGAAGGATTTGTTTTTAAATTTTTTGTATTAAGACATAATTTCAGACTTATGAAAAAGTTGCAAGAGTAGTACAAAAAATTCCCTTTTTTTTTTTACCCAGATGCCCCCAGTGTTTTCATGTCTTTTGTAGGGACATGGATGAAGCTGGAAACCATCATTCTCAGCAAACTATTGCAAGGACAAAAAACCAAACACCGCATGTTCTCACTCATAGGTGAGAATTGAACAATGAGAACACATGGACACAGGAAGGGGAACATCACACACCGGGGCCTGTTGTGGGGCAGGGGGAGGGGGAAGGGATAGCATTAGGAGATATACCTAATGTGGATGACGGGTTAATGGGTGCAGAACACCAACATGGCACATGTATACATATGTAACAAACCTGCACGTTGTGCACATGTACCCTAGAACTTAAAGTATAATAAAAAAAAAATATATATATATATATATATAAATTTTACTACTATTGCTTTATCCTTTCTCTCTCTGGCTCCCACAAACGAGAGGGAGAGAAAACTGTTTTAAGTTGCAGAGGTGATGCCCCTTTACCCATCATAATTCAATGTGTATCCCCTAAAGACAGAGAACTTTCTTACATAATTATAGTATAATTGTTAAAATCAAGAAATTAACATTGATACAATATTTTTAATCTACAGTCATTATTCAGATTTTACTATATGTGGTAGACAGAATAATGCCCCCCGCAAAGATGTTCACTTCTCAGTTCCTAGAATTTGTGAGTGCATTAGGTTACTGATGTAATTAAATTGTAAATCAGCTGACCTTAAAATAGAGAGATTATCTTGGACTATCTGGGTGGGCCCAATGAAATCAAAAGGCTCTTCTAATAAGAAGAGGAAGACAGAAGCCGAGCGAGGTGGCTCACTCCTGTAATCCCAGCACTTTGAGAGGCTGAGGTGGGTGGATCACCTGAGGTTAGGAGTTTGAGACCAGCCTGGCCAACATGGAGAAACCCTATCTCTACTAAAAATACAAAAATTATCCAGGCGTAGTGGTGTGTGCCTGCAGTCCCAGCTACTCGGAAGTCTGAGACAGGAGAATTGCTTGAACCTGGGAGGCTGAGAGCAGTAAGCCGAGATCATGCCACTGCACACCAGCCTGCACGACAGAGCAAGACTCCATCTCAAAAGAAAAAAAAAAGAAGAGGAAGACAGAAAAGGACATCAGAGTGATACAATGTAAGAAAGACTCCACACCATTGCTGATTTGAAGGAGGAGGAAGGGGGCATGAGCCAAGGAATGTGTGGCAGCCTCTAGGAGCTGGGAAGGGCAAGGGAATGGGTCTTCCCCAGAGCCTCGACAAAGAATGCAGCTCTGCTGACACCACGATTTTGGCGCAGAGATCCCCATCTGACTTTTAACCCATAGAACCATAAAATAATAAATTTGTGTTCTTTTTTTTTTTTTTTGAGATGGAGTTTCACTCTTGTTGCCCAGGCTGGAGTGCAATGGTGTGATCTCAGCTCACAGCAACCTCTGCCTCTCGAGTTCAAGCAATTCTCCTGCCTCAGCTTCCCAAGTAGCTGGGATTACAGGTGCATACCACCATGCCCGGCTAGTTTTTGTATTTTTAGTACAGACGGGGTTTCGCCTTGTTGGCCAGGCTGGTCTCGAACTCCTGATCTCAGGTGATCCACCCGCCTCGGCCCCCCAAAGTGCTGGGATTACAGGCGTGAGCTACCACGCCTGGCCCTTTGTGTTCTTTTAAGCCACTAAGTTTTAGGTAATTTGTTATGACTGCCGTAGAAAACTAATACACCATTTGCCTCGATAATATATTTTATAGCAAAAGAAGATCCAAGATCATGTGTTGTGTTCAGCTGTCTTGTCTCCTTTGTTTCTTTCAGCTCCTGATCTTTCTTTGCATTTCATGACATTGACATTTTTTTAGAATGAGGGTAGTTATTTTGAAGAATGAGCCTCGATTTGCTTTGTCTGATGTTTTCTCTTGATTAGATTCAGATTATAAGCTTTTGGCAGGGAGATCACAGAAGTGATGCTGAATTCTTTTTAATAATACATTGAATCAGGAGGCACATAAGTCATTACTGGCAATGTTAACTTTGTGATTTGATTAGGGTCGTGTCTTCCAGGTCTCCGTTGTAAAGTTACTCTGTTACCTTTTGTAATAAATGTGTATTTTGTGAGAAGATATTCTGAGACTATATAAATATCCTGTTATTCCCCACATTTTTGTCCACCAGTTTTCGTATCCAGTGATGATGGCTACTAAATGGAGATTTTCAAATATATATATGTATTTTGTTGTTTTGTTTTGTTTTGTTTTTGAGACGGAGTCTCGCTGTGTCGCCCAGGCTGAAGTGCAGTGGCATGATCTGGGCTCACTGCAACCTCCGCCTCCCGGTTTCAAGCAATTCTCTGCTTCAGCCTCCCAAGTAGCTGGGATTACAGGCGCCCACCCCCAAGCCCGGCTAATTTTTGTATTTTCAGTAGAGACGGGGTTTCGCCATCTTGACCAGGCTGGTCTTGAACTCCTGACCTTGTGATCCACCCGCTTCGGCCCCACAAAGTGCTGGGATTACAAGCGTGAGCCACCATGCCCAGCCTATATGGCATATATTAATTGGCATTATGCTGGAGGTAGAGCTTTTGTGTCTCCCTTATTTATTTACTTACATATTTATATTATTTTAGATTCATGGGGTCTTATTTTATTTAATGGGGTACAATATATTGTTCTTGATTTTTATTTTGATTCCTAATTGTCCCGCATTTGACCAGTGGAAGCACTTTTTATTTTGTTTTTAATTGATACATAATAATTGTACATTATTTGTGGGGCACAGAGGGAAGTTTCGATACATGTGTACAATGTATGATGATCAAATCATGGTGTTCAGCATATTCATCACCTCAAACATTCATCATTTCTTTGTGATGAGAACATTCAGCCCCCTCTTTTCTAGTTATTTAGATATTTAGAAATATACACTATATCATTTACTAGAGTCACCCTATTGTGCTATAGAACATCAGAACTTACTCTCATCTAACTGTAATTTTGTACTCTTAACCAATCTCTCCCCAACTGCTCCTCTTCTCTCCTCTCCTCAGATTCTGGTAACCAGAATTCTACTCTATACTTCTGTGAGATTATCTATTTTAGATTCCACAAAAGAGTGAGATTATGCTGTATTTGTCTTTCTTTACCTGGCTTATTTCACTTAACACAGTGTCCTCCAGCTTCATCCATGTTGCCAAAAACGACAAGATTTCATTATTTTTATGGCTGAGTAGTTAGTATTCCATTGTGTATATACTGTATACCACATTTTATTTATCATTTCATTCATTGCTAGATACTTTGGTTAATTCCGTATCTTGGCTATTGTGAATAGTGCTGCAACAAACATGGGAGTACAGATTTGTCTTTGACATACTGATTTTATTTCCTTAAAGTATAGCCCCAGGAGTGAGGTTGCTGGATTATGTGGTAGTTCTATTTTCAGCTTTTGAGGAATCTCCATGCTGTTTTCCATAATGGCTGTACCAATTTACATTCCTGCCAGCAGTATGTAAGGATTCCTTTTGTCCACATCCGCAACATCATTTGTTATGTTTTTGCCGTTTTGATAATTGCCATTCTAATTGGGGTGAAGTGATATCTCACTGTGGTTTTGGCTTGCATTTCCTTGATGATTAGTGAGTAGTGCATGTTTTATGTACTTGTTGGTCATTTGTATGTCTTCTTTTGAGAAATGTCTACTCAAGTCCTTTGCCATTATAAATTTTGGATTACAGTCGATCCTTGAACAATATGGGTTTGCACTGGAAACATCGGAAAATACTTTGGAGGAATGTGGCAGTTTGAAAAAGCTCACAGATTAACTGCATAGTCTAGAAATATTTTTAAAATAAGAAAAAGTTAAGTATGTCATGAATGCATAAGATATATGTAGATACTAATCTATTTTATCATTTACTATCATAAGATATACACAAATCTGTTATAAAAAGTTAAGTCCAGGTGCAGTGGCTCACACCTGTAATCCCAGCACTTTGGGAGGCCAAGGAGGGCGGATCACCTGAGGTCAGGAGTTCAAGACCAGCCTGGCCAAAATGATAAAATCCCGTCTCTACTAAAAATACAAGCAAAATTAGCCAGGCGTGGTGGTGCATGCCTGTAATCCCAGCTGCTCGGGAGGCTGAGGCAGGAGAATCCCTTGGACCCAGGAGGCAGGGGTTGCAGTGAGCCAAGATCATACCACTGCACTCCAGCCTGGAAAACAAGAGCGAAAACTCCGTCTCAAAGAAAAAAAAAGTTGGCCGGGCGTGGTGGCTCACGCCTGTAATCCCAGCACTTTGGGAGGCCAAGGCAGGTGGATCATGAGGTCAGGAGTTCAAGACCAGCCTGGCCAAGATGGTGAAACCCCATTTCTACTAAAAATACAAAAATTAACGGGTGCAGTGGCAGGCACCTATAATCCCAGTTACTCGGGAGGCTGAGGGAGGAGAATTGCTTGAACCCAGAGGTTGTAAGTTGAGGTGAGCAGAGATTGCACCACTGCACTCTAGCCTAGGGGACAGAGTGAGACTCCGTCTCAAACAAAAACAAAAATAAGTTAAAATTTATTACGATTTACACGCACAAACACAGGCTGTATGTGGTGCTATTTACAGTCAAGAGACGCATAAACAAACATAAAGATGCAGTATTAAATCATAACTGCATAAAATTTCCTGCAGTACATACTGTACTACTGTAATAATTTTATAGCCACCTCCTGTTGCTCTTGCTGTGAGCACAAGTGTTGTGAGTGTCTGCTTAAAACACCCTATGACACTAATCATCTTCACATGAGCTGTTCATCTCTTCAGTAAATTGTGTATCACAGAAAAAAGTGATCTCTTGCAGTTCCCACATCTTTGTCATCATGTTTAGTGTAATACCATAAACCTTGAATAATGCCCATATGAACTGCCACTAGTGATACTGGAAGTGCTCCCAAGAAGCAAAGAAAAGTCACGATGTTACAAGAGAAAGTTGAATTGCTTGACATGTACTGTAGATCGAGGTCTGCAGCTGTAGTTGCTACCATTTCAGACAGACGATTCATCTTATAAACAGATTATGTAAATTTATGGTATTGATAAATACAGTATAGTATTATAAATGTGCTTTTTATTCCTTAGGATTTTCTTAATAATGTTTTATTTTCTCTGTTGTAATCATAGAGGATATGTAACATACAAAATGTGTTAATTCACTGTTTATGTTATCATTCAGGATTTCAGTCAATAGTGGGCTATTAGTAGTTAAGTTTGGAGGGAGTCAAAAGTTAAATGCAAATTTTCGACTGCATGGGGGTCAGCGCCCCTAACTCCTGCATTGTTTAAGGGTCAGCCATATTTGCTTTTTTGGTATTGAGTTGTTTGAGTTCCTTGTAATATCTGGATATTAACCCCTTGTCAGATGCATATTTTTCGAAGTTTTCCTCCCATTCTGAAGGTTGTCTCTTCACTCTGCTCCTTATTTCCTTTTGCTGGGAGTATCTTTTTTTTTTTTTTCTTTTTGAGACAGTCTCGCTTTGTCGCCCAGGCTGGAGTGCAGTGGCGCGATCTCAGCTCACTGCAAGCTCCCCCTGCTGGGAGTATCTTTAGATTGGCTCCTGTGATCCTCTGATACCTCCCCGTCATTCTTTGAGTGTTGTTTTACTTTTGGCATATCAAGACATTTCAATCTAATCTTGTACCTCCTTGCCTTAGTCCTGGAATCAGCTATTTCAACAAGAAGCAAACATAGGTTTCTTTAATTCTCAAAATGCCATTGACCAAGAGCAACAAAAATAACAAAAAATAGGTTGCTCAAATGGATGTAAAACTCTCAAAAGTGATGCTGAAATGTTAAGGAAATAGCTTATTAGACTAATTGGTTTTAGGGGACATGGCCTTTTCTCTCCCTATAGATGATTGCTTTTTAAAAATGCATTATCAACAAATACTTTTGGAACACCTTTGGCTCTTGTAGCCTACTCTACTGGTACCTATGGGTTTTACACTGTGACAAAGGCAATTTTTTTTCTATTTCATGAAACTTAAGAAGAGAAGGCAGCAAAAAATAAAACATAAAAAACAGTAGAGTAGTCACCCCCTTATCCACAAGGGATATGTTCTAAGACCCACAGTGGATGCCTGAAACCACAGATAGTACCAAACCCTATTATATACTATATTTGCAATCTGCTGAGATGGCTACTTCATGACAAAGGGGCAGGGTAGCATATACGGTGTGGGTATACTAGACGAGGGGATGATGCATGTACTGGGTGGGACGAAGCAGGATGGCACAAGATTTTATCACGCTACTCACAACAACACACAACTTAAAATGAATTATACTTCTGGAATTTTCCATGTAATATTTTTGTAGCATGCTTGTCTGCAGGTTAACTGAAATCACAGAAAGCAACCCATGGATAAGTGGAGACTACTATATACACAAAAATAGAGGAAGATGTATTTTCATAAAATAGAAATACATGAGCATGTTAATTTAAAAATACACAGGGAAATATATCCATATTTATGTCTATCTAATCAATGTATATATAATGAATGCTCAGAACTGTTCATTATGAGAAGCCTTTGAAGGACAAATTGTATTTGTATGAAAGGGTGTATTTTTAGCTGTGTTGGAGAGAATATAATCTAGAAAATGAGCTTGGGGACATTGATCCAGATATGAAAATGCATGGACAGAGATTCAGTGATATGCCACTGAGAAGTTGAGTTTTTCTGGTTTTCCTTTCATCCATTCTTCTCTGTGTATTGATGTCCTGGAGGCCAAGCCCTGTGGTCTCTATTCCCAGAGAGAACTCTTATGCTCCCTATGCTCATTGTCCATGTTCTAGTGTTCGGCTGATCATTGTTGGCCACTCTTGTAATGTGATGTTGTCCTCATAAAAACAATGACGGCCAGGCACAGTGGCTCACACCTGTAATCCCAGCACTTTGGGAGGCCAAGGCAGGTGGATCACCTGAGGTCAGGAGTTTGAGACCAGTCTGGCCAACATGGTGAAACCCCATCTCTACTAAAAATACAAAAAATTGGCCAGGCGTGGTGGCGGGCAACTGTAGTCCCAGCTACTTGAGAGGTTGAGGCCGAAGAATCACTTCAGCTTGGGAGGCAGAGGTTGCAGTGAGCAGAGATCGTGTCGCTGCACTCCAGCCTGGGCGACAGAGTGAGACTCGGTCTCAAAAAACAAACAAACAAAAAACCACACACACACAAAAAAACCAATGACAACATAGCAAGTTTTTGGTTATTTCAAGCTCTCGTTGCTTATTTGAGGCTTTAAAGAAGTGCCTAGTCATTAATCAGGGCCCAAAGTATAAAGATCTTACCATGTTGACATCAAAAGCATACCAATGGTAGTCTACTGGTGTCTTATTAAATTCTAAGGAAGGTCTGTCAAAAACTATTGAAGGCTTTATTATGCTCTTGCACTGACCTTTATGTGGGCTGAATATGTAATAAGACCAAGTTTGTATTTGCACGGAATTGCGGACTGCAGAACATCTCCAAGAGTGGTAGTTCTCAAAGTGAAGCTCTGGGCCCAGCAACATCTGTCTTGCCCGGGAATCTCTTAGAAAAGCATTGTCAAACCCCACCCTAGCCCGACTGAATCAGACAGTAGGGGTGGAGGGATGGAGAACAGTCTGGGTTTAATAAGTCCCTCACCCAAGTGATTCATCACACCTAATATATCTAGTAACTAGTGTACTGGTTCTTAACAATTTTCCCCCGGTGTTAGCTTTCGCCATTTGTATATCCTATGCGTCTGCATGTTGGACTCAACCAGACATTATGTTTACTTTCAGCTGCCCTTGCTAGGAAACAGGTTGCAACCTCTTTGAATTCGGAAGAGAGAAGTTCAGAATGTGTCTGTGCTCATCACAGAGTTAGAAACAATGAATGTTAACTCTTCTCTGAGTTTCTTAAGATACTGAGATACTCTAAGTATTATATAAACATTGACTTGGTTAATTAATCAAGATGTTCCATCTATGGAGGACAAAAGCCTTCTGAAAAACTAGATGGAGACTGGTACAACTGATACTGATTTTTAAAAACTTAAGTATTTTAGTTCCCATTGTTTTCTCTACTTTTTACAAGATTTTCTAAATGCCAATTTTTTTTTTTTTTTTTTTTGAGATGGAGTCTCCCTCTGTCACACAGGTTGGAGTGCAGTGGCCCAATCTTGGCTCACTGCAGCCTCTGCCTCCTGGGTTCCAGTGATTCTCCTGCTTCAGTCTCCCGGGCAGCTGGGATTACAGGCCTAAATGGCAATTTCTCTTCATAGATGTGAACAGGCTGAGAGATTGTGGAATGGACTGGGCTTCCTGGGGTTCATCATTACTCTCTACTGCTAGGACTTGGCACGTTTGTTCTGCATGGTTTCATGAGCATAAAATAAAAATGAGCCAAGTCTTTTAATGTGGGAGATGCATTTGAAATCAGACAACCAGTAAATATATCTAAAGACATCAAAACAAGTTCAAGTAAACCTTAGGCCCTACTGAGTGGTGGCCACCGTTCGTGGACAATTTAGGTGTGTGACCTCAGGTTAAATCTCTCAACCTTGCCTGTGTTTCCTGTAAATGGGAACAACATTACCTTATAAAGTACTTCACGTAAATGGGTAAGTATATGAAACAGTATATAAAATTTAGTATAGTCATGGCAAACTCAGTTTTTGTGGGGCCTGAAGCTTGTACAATTTAGAAGTCCTCTTTAAAAAAAAAAAAGAATATAGGATTTCAAAAGCAAGCACAGCGCTGGGAAGGGGTCCCTGAGCCCTGCTCTCCTTGCACAGGAAATCCACCTTTGTGCTGTTACTCTGTTTATTTTAAGCCAGGGGAGAGCAGAGCAATTGCTTCCTTCATGTGGAGGTGTCCATCGGTGGCTCCGTCACTGGGCGTGTGCATGACTGTACTTCCCTCTGCCGCAGACACCTCAGCCACGGTCTAGCCAGGCGAACCTGTTTGGTGTGCTCACTGCATGATGAAGGCGGGTGTGGCTCCCGGGGGAGTGTCCCGCCTCCAGAACATGGCTACAGGCTACAGAATCAGACTTTTGCCAAAGGAAGAAAGAGCACCTGAGGCATGTGTTCACCGGGCAACTACGAATGGCTTGACTGGGTGGAGCCTTCACTATCTTTTTAGTTAAGCCTTTTAGTCTCAAAATGGAAGAGACAACGCCCAGTTCTTAAAGATCACTTCTTTTTTTTTTTTCTTTTTTTTTTTGAGACGGAGTCTCGCTGTGTCGCCCAGGCCGGAGTGCAGTGGCACGATCTCGGCTTACTGCAAACTCCGCCTCCCGGGTTCACGCCATTCTCCTGCCTCAGCCTCTCCGAGTAGCTGGGACTACAGGCGCCCACCACCACGCCTGGCTAATTTTTTGTATTTTTTAGTAGAGACGGGGTTTCACCGTGGTCTCGATCTCCTGACCTCGTGATCCGCCTGCCTCGGCCTCCCAAAGTGCTGGGATTACAAGCGTGAGCCACCGCGCCCTGCCCTGAGTACTTCTGTTTTTTTGTGTGTCTTAGGAAATAAATCATTAGCAGAGTGACGTGGGGGAGGAAGAGTGGAAGGTTTGAAGAAAAAGGAAAAGTGTGAAACGGTCTTTGAGGAGAACAGAAGAGCCAATGGACTGGGGAAATGGATCTGATGGCCAGGTAGTATTAAGAACTCCTTGAAGTTAATGAACATGAATTCAAAGTGAGGCGGTAAGTTGTGGGTGTGTGTGAAGGACGGACTCTAATGACTGACCATGGAATTTAAAATGGGTTAGGAGGGCTATGATGGTAAAGGAAGGTGGGAGAAGTGCAAAGGTGGCAGGTTCAATGGATCGTAGGCTCCAGAGGGTTGAGATATTATTAAAGTCTGGGCACTCGAGAGACTGAGCTTCAAGAATCAAAGGTGGTGATTAGAGATGGGGGTGCTTGAAACTGAGGTTGTGGAAGAAGTACGGGTGATTGAAATGGCACCATCTAGATGTGATCACAGTAGTGAGTAGCTGAAGTAGGTGTTTTACTAGAGAATTTATTTGGTTAAGTAATCACACTTTTCTCTCTTTCAATCCTGTCCCAGTTGAAGCCACTTCAGTACATTGTCCTGAAGTTTTATTTCTCGAATGAAGCCTAATGAAATATTTATTCACTTTGTCAGCCCATAGGCCATGAATGACACATCGTGACTCATGGATGCCCTGGCTCTTTGCATCCTGCACACAGACACATGATGGACACTTGATGAGGCTCCCTGATACAAAAGGGTGGGTTTGAGTCCCACATGAACACTAGCGTACGTGCTTGGGGTTGATGAGGTACACTTGAGTAATTTTTGTAAAGCCAATGGTTTAGATAGGGATATCTGATTTACTCTAACCAAATATCAGATTAGTGTATTTCCTTTTGTGGTTGCATGTGCATTCTGCAAACTAGCGTTCTTTTAGTGTACCTCTGCAGGCAAAGAATTTGGAAACTACATACCTATAAAACATTAATCAAAGCCCTTAGATTGACTGGATCCCACCCCCACTCCCCTCACTGAGCAACTGAGTTAATTAAAAGAAAAATATCTCAAGAATATAAGCTCATATCAATAATCTCATTTAAAAAAAAAACAAAGATTTCCAAAATTTCCAAGTGAGCAAAGGGTGAGCAAAACTTTGACTTATACTGTCTGTATTAACTATAGTGCTGAATAAAAATAATGGTTAAGAATGAACAAGATCTAAAATCTTCCAGAAAGATCATAATAATCACACTTTAGATAGCGGGTGACACATTGAGGACACCTAATGTGTTAAATGAAGGTGTGAGTGTGCCTAATCTGGAAATGAAGTGCCATACTTCAGAAAAATACTGTTAGCAGGGGTATAGTTGGCCAGAAACCACTTGCAACCCCAACATCTTCTTCCCTGAACTTTCTGTGTGACGAAGGCAGTTCTCCATTTGCTGCATTTATAGGAAATGGGGAAACTGAGGAGGCTCTGAAATGGCCATGATAATTCTTTTTAAGAATCTTCACCACAATTACATTGGAGCTGTTCAAGGACTTTTTTCCTTCTGCTCATTTTAATGGCCTGAGATAACAGATCAAAATGAAGGCCTGTCCTCAGATGTGTGTGAAAGCACAGAAGAACAGGATAAGACAGGAATCAAGGCCTCTACCACTGGGGAATGCAGGTTGCTATATACCAGGCAATGGGTGGGTTTCCAAGGAGATGTGTCAGAGTCATGAAATGCTGCAACTGGGCTGTGCCCGACCCAAGGTGGGGGCGGGTGCAAGGAACCTGCTGGCACATTAGAGGTCTTTCCTTCTGGAGGCAAACTTTGGAGAAATGTACAACACTAGCCTATGTCTGTAAGTTCATGCTTTGGGAACAAAGTTTGAATTGCTTTCAGAGAAAAAAAATATACTGATGGAGTGAAGATAATGGTGGCTAATTTTTATCTGACCAAACAGATGTAAAAACTACAGGCTGATCCAACAATAATCTTCTCCCATTTTCTTTCAAATGAGCAACCCCAAAGCATATGCTTTTTAGTTTTACAAAGAAGGAGTCTCTCCAAGGAAAAGTTCAAGTGGATTTTTGGTTACCCAGCAAATTATTCTAAGTAAGACATGGCTTTTATTCTAATAATAATAATAATAATAATAATATTAATAAAAGGGTGTGTGTATGTGTGTGATTTTTAAGAGCATGTTAATGCTAGGACAGTCTGAACATGTGTGTCTTAGGAGAGGCATGTTTTAGGAGATTGCCTCCTTTTGGAGGAGGGGCAGGATGCATGCCTGCAAAGGGTGCCCAGTGGCCTGGAACACCGAAAGCACATTCTCAGGGCATGCAGAGGTAACTGGTTGAAACTTGCCAAAGGATGCTTTTCCATTTGGCTCACAGCAATTCATTTATATTGGTTTTGACCATCCCACTCATTTTATTTTTAAGTCCTTATTCATTTTCGGGCCTTTCCGTATAGGATTAGCAAGGAATTACTAATTCCGGATCTGCCCACTGTGACACTCAACTAGAAGATTAAGTCAGGTTTTAGAAACCTTGTTTTTGTCATATTTCCCCCATGCCCAGGCTTAAAAACACTCCAAATACTAATACTTAATTCCAGAAAATTCCATCAATTTGAGGGAATTGGCTTTAGACTATTTTTTAGTTGGTGTTCAGTGAAAATAAAATAATTCATTCAAGCAAAGACTAGATAGGAAAAATTACTTGAGGAGAAAAGACAAATCTCCCGTACAGAAGAACTACAAATGATTTATGTAGATATTCTGCCCTCAAGGAGGTGCAGGATAACTCACACTCCTTAAGTGTGGGCAGCACATAGCGACTTCCTCTCAGAGCACAGTATTGAAAAGGGCGGGGAGAGTCATGTTACCATGGGCAACACGACAAACTCTACTTCACCCAGGGGCTCCAGAGTAACCCCAACAGTGAGAAGTCACGCTGACAGCGTGTACTCTTGACACAATGAAATGAAAATGGCACTTGCCTCTGTGGTCTTCCTCGCCAAAACCAGTAACCCCGTTCTATTATAATCATGAGAAAAACGTCAGACAAACCTCAATTGAAGGATGTTCTACAAAACGCCTGCCCATTACTCCTCCAAACTATCAAGGCCGTCAAAAATACGGACAGTCTGAGAAACTGTCACAGCCACGAGGAGTCTAAGGTGACAACCAAGTGTAATGTGATATCCTGGATGGAACCCCGGAACAGAAAAAGGACATTGGGTAAAAACTGAAGAACATATGAAGAGAATATGAACTTTATTTATTTACTTTATTT
The DNA here is from genome assembly GCF_028878055.3 of Symphalangus syndactylus. Classification (NCBI taxonomy): domain Eukaryota; kingdom Metazoa; phylum Chordata; class Mammalia; order Primates; family Hylobatidae; genus Symphalangus; species Symphalangus syndactylus. Next base: position 39,561,235 of record NC_072434.2, on the reverse strand, counting down.
ATTTATTTATTTAGAGATGGAATCTCGCTCTGTTGCCCAGGCTGGAGTGTAGCGGCACAATCTCGTCTCACCACAACCTCCGCCTCCCGGGTTCAAACAATTCTCTGCCTCAGCCTCCTGAGTAGCTGGGACTACAGTTGCGCATCACCACGCCCACCTAATTTTTGTATTTTTAGTAGAGATGGGGTTTCACCACGTTGGCCAGGCTGGTCTTGAACTCCTGACCTCGTGATCCACCCACCTTGGCCTCCCAAAGTGCTGGGATTACAGGTGTGAGCCACCACGCCCGGCCAAGAATATGAACTTTAATAATAATAATGTGCCAATATTGGTCTGTTAATGGTAACAAATGTACCTTCCTAATGTGGGATGCTAGTAATTCCCCTAGTAATAGGGGAAACTGAATGTGCCATCTATGGTAATTCCATTATATTCTCAATCTTCTGTAAATTTATAGCTGTGCAAAAAAAAAAAAATCTGTTTAAGGAAAAAATTACTTGACTGAAAGAGAACACTCCACCCACCCCACCCACCCTGCCACCCCTGCTTTCACAGAGTCAGCCTGATGCAGAAAGTCTAATCATGAATTGTGCAGTTCTGGGTAGTTGGAACCCTGTAAATATGGATTATGCAGCAGGCGATGTTGTGAAGAGAAGTATGTTTCAGAGCTCCCAGCTTCCTCATTCTGGATGTGCTTCCCCCTTCCCCCGCTCTGCCCCCATAATGATAGGGCTAATACTTACATAGTATTATGTAATACTATGTATTATGTAATATGTAGCCCATGTATTGCCTTTCTCCTTCACAGCAGCCAACAGTATGAAATAGGAGGGTTCTATTAGCATTACTGTATCCATGAAGAAAATGAGACCTAGAGAAGTTAAGGACCTTGCCCAAGATCCCTTGCCTGTAAGGATGGAGCTGGGATTCAAATTCAGAGACCCTGGGCCCCAGAGCCAGTGTGCTTTTAACCTTTGTCATTGGTCTACTTCCCTCCCTCATTCACGTCTCTTCCAGGTATTCAGAGGCTTATACTTTCTTTAAGCAGGATTATCCTTAGTCTAAGAATGGTCAAGTTTACTGCAACCCATGGTGTCAGCTGTACTGTGTAGACTCCATCAAGAAATAATAGATGTGAGGGTGGGTGCTTGGAGCAGGGGAAACGTGCCACTCTATGAAGTAAGGCCTGGTTAAAATGACAGTGTTGGCCCACATCCTACACTCCGATCGCCACAGGACCTGGATGATACTGAATCCCATCCTATAGTCAATTCTAGCCCTAAAACTAATGTTGTTCCTATTTGATGTCTTGGAAACAAACCAGCATTGGGGCATTTTCAAGTGGTTTCGATAATAAGCATTAGTAAACCCACAGGTGTGCCTAAGTGAGGATTTGTGAAGCTGAGCATACTTTCCCAACCCTACATTTCAGAAAAGTTGGCGCCCTTTTATTTACAAAACGAGGTGGAATTGGATGTACTAATCCAAATGAAGAGAAATAGGTTCTCTTTCATGTTTGAAAGAGATGTACATAAGACTCTAAAAGATGTACATAACAATAAGTTATTCAAAATAGCAACTTCTCAAACCCTGCCCTTTTCCATAAATTTCTTTAAACAGTTAGAAAGTTCACAATTTAATAAAGACTCTCAGAAAGGCTAGTCAAAGAACAGGCCCATTCAGTAACTTCATAAATATAGGGGGTTAAAAAATGAAATCTTCCATGATGACTTCCTGCTGGAAAAGCCAAAGCTAGTTCAGACCACTTGGAGGGAAGACTTCACCTCCGGAACACATTGTTTGCTTTTAAAGTTCCCTGGGAGTGTGGGATGGTGACAATTTTTTGTTGTTGTTGTTGTTATCTGTGTTTCTAATGTTTCCACAATGGACATCCATTGCGTTTGTCATAATACAAGTAAATGAGAAAAGCTATTTTTTTTTTTTTTTTTTTTTTGAGAAGGAGTCTCGCTCTTTCACCCAGGCTGGAGTGCAGTGGCGTGATCTCGGCTCACTGCAGGCTCCGTCCCCCGGGGTTCATGCCATTCTCCTGCCTCAGCCTCCCGCGTAGCTGGGACTACAGGCGCCCACCACCTCGCCCGGCTAATTTTTTTGTATTTTTAGTAGAGACGGGGTTTCACCGTGTTAGCCAGGATGGTCTCGATCTCCTGACCTCGTGATCCGCCCGCCTCGGCCTCCCAAAGTGCTGGGATTACAGGCGTGAGCCACCGCGCCCAGCCGAGAAAAGCTATTTTTAAAAGAAAGTTCAGATTGCTGTTTGGACAGGAAATCACTTACCTGGAAAATCATTGATGTGAGGCTGGGTGCAGTGGCTCACGTCTGTGATCCCAGCACTTTGGGAGGCCAAGGTGGGCGGATCACCTGAGGTCAGGCATTAGAGACCAGCCTGGCCAACATGGCAAAACCCCATTTCTACTAAAAATACAAAAATTAGCAGGGCATAGTGGTGCATGCCTGTAATCCCAGCTACTTGGGAGGCTAAGGCAGGAGAATCGCTTGAACCTGGGAGGCGGAGGTTGCAGTGAGGCAAGATCATGCCATTGCACTCCAGCCTGGGCTGACAGAGCAGGAATACATCTCAAAAAAAAAAGAAAATCATTGTTGTGAATGTGGAGAGGAGCCATTCTGCCTGTGACTGACTGACAGGCATTGCAAAGCAGTGCCCTGGTTTTAGGGATGATGTTTCTTCCATGACTGCAGCAGGACTCTGGGGAATTCTATCTACCAGTGTTGGTGGGTTGAAGATCTGGCAGATGGTTTGGGTAGTCCGGTTCCATGGCATTAACAAATAACTTCAAATCAATCCAACAAAACAACATACAGCCAAGGCTGGAACACAGATCAATGTCTCTGGAAGAGAGAAATGCAGATCAGTCAATGGACTTACAAAAGTAAAGTCTTTTGTTCTGAAGTTTGTGTGCTCAGTTCTTTTTCAGCTTTGCTTAGGAAAGAGCAAAAGAAAAAATAACCTTAGGTTGACATGGGAAGAGATCCACAATGAGTCCAAACTTTCCCTCTCTGTGTAGCAGTATCATAGTTTGGGGATTAAACACAGGTCCAAAGTAGACCCATGTTAAGGTAAACCGGGGCTTGGCAAACTTTTTCTGTAAAGGGCCAGATAGCAAATAATAGAGCCTTTTGGGGCTTCATGGTCTTTGTTGGAGCTATTGAATTCTGCCATTGTTGTAAAAGTAGCCATAGACAATATGTAAAGGAAGACATAACTGTGTTTTAATAAAACTTCCCCCAACATCTGGCAAGCAGGATTTGGCCTGCATCTATAGTTTTCTGACCTCTGACCCAAGCCAATCATAAGTATCCCATCCCTTTTGCCAGTGATTAGGATACCCAGGCTTAAACTAATCAGCATGAAGACTTTTCCTGGTGATAATTACAGGTTCAGAGATGGCATATGATAGGCTCAATCAGGAAAGATTTTTGTTTGGAGTTTGAGGGAGAAGGGTCTGATCTCTCCTGTTTACAAAAATAAAGAAGGGTCCAATCTTGTTTGTTACTGGCACCCAGTCTACAACTATGAGGGGAACAAGACTTCAGATGAATTGGACGGTGGAAGAGAAACATAGAACTTGTATTCTTGATGATATTATTGAATTACAGGGTAATTTAACTCTATTTTCCACTCATCCTCAATTTTCTGTATGTAAGCCTATAAATGTGCTTATTATAAATACCATTTTTTTTTTTTCTGAGACGGAGTCTTGCTCTGTTGCCCAGGCTGGAGTGCAGTGGCACGATCTCCGCTCACTGCAAGCTCCACCTCCTGTGTTCACGCCATTGTTCTGTCTCAGCCTCCCAAGTAGCTGGGACTACAGGCGTCCGCCACCATGCCCGGCTAATTTTTTGTATTTTTTAGTAGAGACGGGGTTTCACCATGTTAGCCAGGATGGTCTCGATCTCCTGACCTCGTGATCCGCCCACCTCAGCCTCCCAAAGTGCTGGGGTTACAGGCGTGAGCCACTGCGCCCAGCTATAAATAACATCTTCAGTTGAGATTTCTGTTACTTTCAGATAAATGTATCCCAGCTGATGGAAAGTTTAAAAATAAGTTTATGGCTTTTGAAGTTTGCAAACACTGAAGTGAGTTAGTTAACACCTGCTGCCATAAAGTTTCCTTCCCATCACAAAAAAAAATGAATGTGAAATATAGGAAATAAAAACTACCCTGACTCTTTTTAACTGCCTACATTGCTGAATGTGGGTCTCCCAGGGGACAGTGAAGGCATCTCAGTTTGTTTTGTGCAGTTATAACAGAATACTTGAAATGGGGTAATTTATAAACAACAGAAATTTATTTCTCACAGTTCTGGAGGCTGGGAAGTTCAAGGTCAAGGTGCTGGCAGTTTTGGTGCCTGGTAAGGTCTGGGTCACCACTTCCAAGATGGAGCCTTAAATGCTGCATCCCCCAGAAGGGAGGAACACCTTTCCTCAAATGGCAGAAGAGCAAAAGAGCCAAGAAAGAGAACACACTCCTAAAAGCCCTTTTTAAAAAGAGAATTAAATTGACGCCATGGGGGTGGTTTAATACCTAATCACCTCTTATGGGTCATACCTCTTAATACCATTACAATGGCAATTAAATTTCAACATGAGTTTTGGAGGGGAGAAACATTTAAAGTGTAGCAGAAGTTTTGATTAAATGACCCTTAATTTATGGAACTGTGGAATGCCTGGTTCTGTGGACACTTTCCCTGCGATGAGACCAAGAACTTGAATGCAAAGCGGCCTTGAAGATTTGAACTTTCTCTCTGCCTTCCATTAACACCCTTGGTCTATGTGCAAGTCTCTTCCCTTCTTAATCTTCACACTCTAAACATAGGAATGATTTATAAACATCAGGAGAAGCATTATCTATTTTTTTTTTTTTTTGAGATGGAGTCTTTCTCTGTCATTCAGGCTGGAGTGCAGTGCCGTGATCTTCGCTCACTGCAAGTTCCACCTCCTGAGTTCAAGTGATTCTCCTGCCTCAGGCTCCCAAGTAACTGGAACCACAGGCATGTGCACCATGCCCAGCTAATTTTTGTATTTTTAGAAGAAACAGGTTTCACGATGTTGGCCAGGTGGGTCTCAAACTCCTGACCTCAAGTGTTCCACCCGCTTAGTCCTCCCAAAGGGCTAGAATTACAGGCATGAGCCACTGTGCCCAGCAGCATTACCTCATTTTGAGGTTTACTGTTTCTTACACAGTTTCTATTATAGTTGTATGCCATTTTTTTATATATTAATTTTAGTTGTATGAATGTATGGTTTGGGATTATTTCAATAAAATAAAAAAATTGAGTTTTAGAATGGTTTGTCCTCCAGCAAGTCAAATCTGAATAACATTAATTATCTTCCTAACATTCTCTCTTTTTTTTTTTTTTTGAGGTGGAGTCTTGCTCTTTCGCCTAGGCAGGAGTGCAGTGGTGTGATCTCAGCTCACTGCAACCTCTGCCCCCTCGGTTCAAGTGATTCTCCTGCCTCAGCCTCCAAAGTAGCTGGAATTACAGGCGTGTGCCAACACACCTGGCTAATTTTTGTACTTTTAGTAGAGACGGGGTTTCACCATGTTGACCAGGCTGGTCTCGAACTCCTGACCTCAGGTGATCTGCCCACCTCGGCCTCCCAAAGTACTGGGATTACAGGTGTGAGCCACTGCGCCCAGCCTTTCCTAACACTCTTAAGGGGTAATTTAATAAGGTATAACTTCTCTCTTCATACTAATGTTTAAACTTAGATATAGAAAGGTGAGTGATTCAACCTCATAAAATAAGTACAAAACATGTATCATTTATTCATTCAAAAAGATATTACTGAGGGCCTATTAAGAGGCAGGCACTGTTCCATGCCTTGCTATAATGCAAAGTCCCTGCCATCATGAAACTTATATTCTATAGGGGGAGACAAATAATAAATAATGAATCTTATGTTAGGAGGTGATAAGTAATAAGAAAAAACATAAAGCAAAGGAAGGGAATGGGGCTAACTAAGCAGGAGCGGGAGGTGGCATGTGATTGTAGGCACCCTCAGGTGGGGATGAGCTTGGAGGTGGAGTTTGCTTCATTGTCTGGAAAACAGCAGAGGGACCAGAGTGGCTGGAGCAGATAGGATGAGGGGAGAGAACTGCGGAGGATGAGTTGGAAAGGTGGGGCAGAACATATCACATATGACCTCAGAGGACACAGAATGACTTTGGGTTTTATTCTGAGGAAGATGAGAAAATGGGTACCATTGGAAGAGTCCCCAGCCTACAGACTCTCTGACAAGCCCAACTGTCCCCAGCATACCAAAGATGTAATATTTAAGATCCTTTACTATTCATCAAGCTGATTTATAGTCTTAACAGTTGAATAGTCATTTATTAGAAAGATCAAAGTGGGACAGGGCAAAATGGCTCATGCCTGTAATCCCAGCACTTTGGGAGGCCAAGGCATGTGGATTGCTTGAGCACAGGAGTTCGAGACCAGCGTGCGCAACATGGTGAAACCCCACCTCTACAAAAAATTAAAAAATTAGCTGGTCTTCATGGTGTGTGCCTGTAGTGCCAGCTGCCTGGGATGCTGAGGTGGGAGGGTTGCTTGGGTCTGGAAGTTTGAGGCTGCAATAAACAGAGATCATGCTACTGCACTCCAGCTTGGCTGATAGAATGAGACCCTGTCTTAAGAAAAGAAAAAAAAAAGAAAGATTGAAGTGGTTAATTCATTGTTCTCTTGCAATGAAACTTACTCCATCAGGAAAAGCCTTGAAACTGTACCTCATAATCACATTTTTTCCTTTGGTTCCCTTCTTGCCTAGGACTTATCATCCTTTTCCATAGATTACGTAGGGTGGCACTGTATTACTTATCAAGTGTCTACCACAATGCTGGCTCATAGCAGATAATCCAAGAAATTCATTCAACAAGGAAATAAAAGAATGAGCACAGCAAAATATTTTACTGAAATAAAAGATTCTTCGCCTGAACCCCCCCGGGAGGCAGAGGTTGCAGTGAGCCTAGATCGTGCCATTGCACTCCAGCCTGGGTGACAAGAGCAAAACTCTGTCTCAAAAAAAAAAAAAAAAAAAAAAAGATTCTCTATCAAAATTATCTCAATAAAATAAATTTGTCAGACTTTTAATATAAAGAATTTAATATAAAGAATTTTAATATAAATAATTTAGCCTACAGTCACCAAAAAAGACAGGTTATAAGCACTTTTTTCTCTTTCCTGTATCATATTATTTTCTTTAAAAAGATTATATACTTTTGAAACCTGCGATTGTGATGATCGTTTTTGTAGGTAAATTCCATTTGTAGATGGTTATAATACCTAAGTTTTCAAGAATGTACTAGAAAGCAAATTTAAACACATTTTTCTGGTACATATTTTACAAACTGTAATCGTTTCATTTTTCACAGGATACCCTTCAAATATAGCGACTTCCCTAGGCAAGTGTGAATGCCCTACAATTGTGGAAACAAAAATATGCACAACTTTCCAAATGTCAGTCTCATGAAGGTAAAACTAAAAGAGCAAAGGACTTACTCCCAAGTTCTAGGCATCTAGTTTATGGGGGTTTATTAATGTAAAAGTGATATTTGGCTGAGCGTTGTGGCTCACACCTGTATTCCCACCACTTTTGGGAGGCCGAGGTGGGCAGATCACTTGAGCTCAGAAGTTTGAGACTACCCTGGGCAACATAGTGAAACCTCATCTCTACAAAGAATACAAAAATTAGCTGGGTGTGGTGGCGTGCACCTGTAGTTCCAGCTATCTGGGAGGCTGAGGTGAGAGAATCACCTAAAACCAGCAGGCTGAGGCTACAGGGAGCTGTGATCACGCCACTGCACTCCAGCCTGGATGACAGAGCGAGACCCTATTTAAAAAAAAAGAAAACAAACAAACAAACACACAAACAAAAAAAACGCTGTAATATTTGCTAGTGAAAATTCAAGGTCAGAAAAATTTATGTAACACGTAAGATAATTTCACAAGAACTTGGGGAAGAAACTATGGGACTGCTGACAAGAAGAAGCAGTATTTTGTTACAAGCAATCACTGTGAAGGAGGGACTTAGTGTGATGTCCATTCATGAAAAGGGTTCCAGAGAAGGCCTTGGACCTGTACTGTCCAATACAGTAGTCACTAGCCACAAGTGGCTATTAAAATTAAAATTTAATTAGTTAAAAATTCATCTCCTCACTCACATTACACATGTGGCTGGTGGCTACCCTATTAGGGAGCAAAAATATAGAACATTTGCATCATTGCAGAAATTTTCACTGGATAGAGCTGCCTGGGACTCTGTCTAACTCCCCTATACAGATAGGGGAGTTAGACTGATAGGGAGTTAGACTGATAGAATCTCTCATAAACGTAGGCAAGCAACTTACTCTGGAAACAGAAGCATGGTTTTCTGGAGACAGGATCACACTAGAGTGGCTCTTTGGGAGCATAAATAAATTTAAAGAGAAGATAGAACAACAGTCATTTGTTTAGACATTCAAAAAAGTTACTAAGATTCCACAACAGAAATTATTTAAAAATTTTAGGTACCCCAGAACTAGAGGTAATGTTTTGCTATACATACGGAACTGCTTAGAGAGAAAGGGCAGTTGTTTTTTTGGATGGAGGAAAATGTGTTGGAAGAGATATCCCCCAAAGATTGGTATAGTAAGCAATGTTTTCTACAATGATTGCAAATTACCTGGAGCATGTAATACATGGTTTAATCTTCCAGATGGTATTTCACTGAAGTTGGTGCTGAATATGAAATCAGTGCAGAGAAAAAGAAACCTTTTGGAAAAGCTCATAAAAACTGGAGTAAGCAGAAAGGTGAAATATGAAATTCAATGAAAGCTGGTATTATTATATTAAAAACAATCCAAATTAGAATTATTAAATGATGGGATCTGAATTATCAGCTTCATACCAAGAAGTCATGTAGACCGATCCTTTCGTTTTCATTTGGCTGAGGAGGAGGGCCACGGCAAGCTCAGCAGACACTTTGGTGCAAATTAGAAAATGTGACCCCTCCAGACAGAAGGCTAGCAAAAAGGTGCTTCTCTGGGATCCTCAAAAAACTAAAAATATAGTTACCATATGACCCAGAAATCCCACTGCTAGATATATACCCCGAAATAAAGGAAATCAGTATATCAAAGAAATATCTGCACTCCCATGTTTTTTGCAGCACTGTTCACAATAGCCAAGATTTGGAAGCAACCTAAGTGTTCATCGACAAATGAATGGATAAAGAAAATGTGGCACATATATACACTGGAGTACTATTCAGCCATAAAAAAGAATGAGATCCTGTCATCTACAACAACATGGATGAAACTGGAGGTCATATGTTAAGTGAAATAAGCCAGGCACAGAAAGGCAAACTTTGCATATTCTCACTTATTTATGGGAGCTAAAAATCAAAACAATTGAACCTCATGGAGATAGGGAGTGGAAGATTGGTTACCAGAGGCTGGGAAGGGTAGCAGGAGGTGAAGGAAAAGCAGGGATGTTTAATGGATACAAAAAAAAAAAAAAACTGTGGCCAGGCATGGTGCCTCACACCTGTAATCCCAGGACTTTGGGAGGCTGAGGTGGGCGGATCATGAGATCAAGAGATGGAGATCATCCTGGCCAACATGGTGAAACCCCATCTCTACTAAAAATACAAAAAATTAGCCTGGTGTGGTGACACACGCCTGTAGTCCCAGCTACTTGGGAGGCTGAGGCAGGAGAATCCCTTGAACCCAGGAGGCGGAGGTTGCAGTGAACTGAGATCACACCACTGCACTCCAGCCTGGTGACACAGCGAGACTCTGTCTCAAAAAATAATAATAATAATAATAAATTTAAAAAGAAAAATAACTAAAAGAGTAAAACTGAATTGTTTGTAACACAAAGGATAAATGCTTAAGGGGATGGATATCTCATTTTCCACGACATGATTATTACACATTGCATGCCTATATCAAAGTATCTCATGTACCTCATAAACATATATACCTAGTATGGACCCACAAAAATAAAAAATTAAATTAAATTAAGAGAGCCTCTCTAAGCAGAGCAATTAGAGAAAAGTTTTCCTTCCTCTAGATGCACACAGGCCTGTGCCAGGGTGCATGGCATGGCAAGGGAAACTCTGTGCTGAATTTCAGTGCTCTGCCAATCCCACCCTCTGAACTGTCCTGTGCCAGGTGCCAGCACTGGGCTTAATCATACTAGGTGATCTGTCTGGAACCACCCCACCCCCATCAGAAAGAGTTATGCCCCAGTATACAAGCTGCAGTGTATTCAAATGTAAGAAATTTTTACAATCTGATCTTTCTTTGTCAAGACACATGTGAAAGCTTAGAAACTTCCTAAGGAAAGTAACCAAAAATCATCACCAGGACAAGCTACCAGGAGAGTCTAAAAATAGGATTTTTCATCCAGAAAGGTAAAGAAACATATAGATAAAGTTAACAAAACCTTAAGAGATTGGAAAAAAAGGATTAGCAAATCCTAAAGCACTAGAACCAGTAACAATTGTGAGGTCCTTGTATTAATAATATAATAAAAGTTGATTTTATTTATCAGACCAACAACACCTAGAAAATATATTTTAAAAATATTTGAAAGAGTTGGTTAAATTTGTGGATGATAATTCCATAGCATGTGAATTAGAAAATATGAGGATCTTTTAGACTGTTTTCTTAAACATTGAAGTTGGTGTAATGAGAGCAACCCACTCCCAAAACATCCACTGGTGCTTCTGTCAGATACAGCTTGGTTCGGTGTAAGGGTACATTGGTCTGAATCAACATGGCATTTTCTGTTATCACTCTTTCAGCTCTGTCTGTATTCCAGAGGAAAAATCAACAATGTGGTTGACTGATTAGACAAGATCTGGTTCTAAGAGGAAGTTCATTAAAATAATATTTATTAAAATAAATGTATTTATCAAGTTAATAAAAATTCTTCAGAAATTTCCAACAAGAAAGATTAGCGCGCAGATAACGATGAGACAGTTTCTTCTAACATGGGTTTTACATCAGGCCTTGAAGGGTCCAAAGATTTAGAATTGCCACACCCCGCCCCATCCCTTTTAAAAGATAATAGACTGGGTGCCTTGGCTCACACCTGTAATCCCAGCACTTTGGGAGGCCAAGGCGGGCAGATCACGAGGTCCAGAGATCGAGACCATCCTGGCAAACATGGTGAAACCTCGTCTCTACTAAAAATACAAAAAATTAGCTGGGCACACACCCCTGTAGTCTCAGCTACTCGGGAGGCTGAGGCAGAAGAATCGCTTGAACCCGGGAGGCGGAGGTTGCAGTGAGCCGAGATCACGCCACTGCACTCCAGCCTAGGTGACAGAGCAAGACTCTGACTCAAAAAAAAAAAAAAAAAAAAAGATAATATAGAGTGCAAGATTAAAACCCAAAAACCAAAAACCAAATCAACTGGCTGGGTGCGGTGGCTCACGCCTGTAATCCCAGCATTTTGGGAGGCCAAGGTGGGCGGATCACCTGAGGTCAGGAGATCAAGACCATCCTGGCTAACACGGTGAAACCCCGTCTCTACTAAAAATACAAAACATTAGCCAGACGTGGTGGCGGGCGCCTGTAGTCCCAGCTAAGCCGAGATCGCGCCACTGCACTCCAGCCTGGGCGACAGAGCAAGACTCTGTCTCAAAAAAAAAAAAAAAAAAAAAAAAAAAGGCCGGGCGCGGTGGCTCAAGCCTGTAATCCCAGCACTTTGGGAGGCCGAGGCGGGCGGATCACGAGGTCAGGAGATCGAGACCATCCTGGCTAACACGGTGAAACTCCGTCTCTACTAAAAATACAAAAAAATTAGCCGGGCGTGTTGGCGGGAGCCTGTAGTCCCAGCTACTCGGGAGGCTGAGGCAGGAGAATGGCGTGAACCCGGGAGGCGGAGCTTGCAGTGGGCCGAGATCGTGCCACTGCACTCCAGCCTGGGGGACAGAGAAAGACTCCGTCTCAAAAAAAAAAAAAAAAAAAAACAAAAAACCTGAATCAACCAAAGCCTCCAAAATCTTTCTTAAAAGAAGATTTTCTACCTAGAGTTCAAGTAATACATATCCATGTGTATGTAGAATTTTTAGCATAAGTGTAATCCACTGTAAACCAAAAAGTATCTGAGATAAATCTCAATCAATTTAGAAGTTTAGAAGCCAAAGTTAAGGGCAACTTAACACCTGGAAGACAGACCTATGCCTTTCTCCAAAGATGATTTTGAGAGCTTCAATATTTAAAGGGCAAAGGGCAGATATTAGGAAAAAAGGAACGAATGTTTTGAAGGTGTGTATAGATAAGAGGCAAACGGTTGCATTCTTTTGAGTCTTCGATTAGCCATTCACATGTAAGGGTGGGTAAAGGAACAGTCACTTATGTATTCCTTCAGCTCAGTGAATCAGCATTTTTACATAAGATAAAATACAGGGCAGAGGAAGTGATCAGATACACATTTGTCTCAGGTAAGTAGAGGGATGACTTTAAGTTCTGTCCTTTGTCCCATACCCGTGAAGATAAGCTATCAGTTTACCTTGTCAGGGTGAAATTCAACAGAACTTGATCTTGGGGCCCACAAGGAATTTCCTAGTGGGCAAATTGTGAGAGAGGTATGTAGCTTTTTTATCTTTGTAACTATCTTATTTAGAAACAAAATGGGAGGCAGGTTTGTGTAATGCAGTTCCCAGCTTGACTATTCCCTTTGGCTTAGTGATTTGGGGGTACCATGATTTATTTTCCTTTCACACCATTTTATGTTTACCTGAGGCACATAGATGTATTCAATTCCATATAAACAATTCTGTTGCAAAACCACGTAGCCACATTCTGCTTAAGCTGAAATTTTTTAAGTTAATTATAAGGGTTGTATTAATAGAGGATCCTGAGAAAAGAAAATAGCAAAGGCATTAGTTAATTTGATAAAGCAATGACGATTAAACCTTGTTTTACTTTGTATTCATACAATAAAAAACAGAGCACTGAAATAGTTGTCCAAATAATTCAGGCCTAAAATGAATTCGCTTAAAATAGCCAGGTGGCTGAGGCAAATGTGTCATTTTGGTTTAAGTTGTCTGAATCACTGAATTAATTTTCCTACTTAATCTAAATAAACATATTGAGACCATGAGAAATTTTTAGGTTAGTGAGGAAGGTCTTTAGATTTTTCTGTGATTATTTGTAGCTCTCTACATCATTGGAGTGCAGTGGCATAATCTGCAGGTTTCCTGCAAAAGAACCACCCAGGAATGTTTGGGGATTTCTGTGTAACCCAGCCCTAGAAAAGCTGAGTTTGGAGATACAGCTACTAAATTCTTGAGCTCTTGCACACAGCTCAGACTATTTCCACTATGCCGAAAATAACTTCCAATTGTTCTAAGGCGTTCAAGAATTGAATTACTTAATAACGTACTCTTATATCTGGATTAAGGTATCAGACCAACAGAAAACCATGCAAGATCTGATTGGATGACACAAAAGGATGTTGCATAAGAATCGAAGTCGTCATACACTGAAGAATAACAAAGGTAATATGACAAGGAAAATGCACCCCTAATAGCCAAATCTTGTTTATTGCTTACCTGCTGCAGAGGGGTGACTATAGAACATACAGTATATGTTATAAGGAACAGGCATGTCATATTTTATTAAAGATCCAATTCAATTTTGTTTTTTAAATTATAGAGTGTATTTGTTCAGTGAGTGGCTTAATTTGTTTTTATATTGTAGTTGAATAATTCTAGAGAGAGGTATCAGTGTGGATTTGTGTGGGAGCCTGGGTAACCTCAAAATGAGGATAATAATAACACCTGCTTCATGGGATGGTGGTGAACAGTGAACTCCATAATCCCTATAAAGGCTCTCATCACTGAGCTGGGCGTTTGCAGAATATTCACTACAGTTTGGCTATTAGTATTGTAATTGTCAAGATTATTATCAGACATTGAAAATACACCCAAAGTTTCCCATTTAAAGGCAGAGGACAGGTTTCTAAATGCTATAGAGTTTTTCAGACTTTGTAATTTAAATTATTAAAGGTGGAAAAATTCAGATTTAAATTTAGAAATACATTTAGAAACATTGTTTCCTGAATTCATTTCTTCCTTACAAAGGCAAAGGTAGGATCTCTGATCTAAGGTAGCTACCTCTCATTTCTAGCTTATCTTGTCAAGTCTGCATGTGATACAGCCCTGGCCCCCACCACTGCAGTGGAGACAAGAATTTTCACTGCAGTGGTCTCCTTTGCCTCTCTCATTCAAATCCGAATATCTGTGGTCCAAGCATAAGCATGGTTGAGGAACCAAGAGCAATGTTTCATCTACTAATCAACATTTCACAGATGCACGGATGACCAAATTTCAGTTTAAGGGAACACAACAACTGACACAGCCTTGAAATCTACTAAATATCCCTCTCTCAGAATCTTTTGTCCTCTGTTTTGTTTTGATGTTTTTCTGTGTCTATTTTGCTTTCTCTCAGCTTATGCCCCTCTTCTCTGTGCTCCTTCCAAATTTTTTTTTTTCTGAGATGGAGTCTCGCTCTGTCACCCAGGTTGGAGCGTAGTGGCGTGATCTCGGCTCACTGCAGCCTCTGCCTCCCAGGTTCAAGTGATTCTCCTGCCTTAGCCTCCCAGGTAGCTGGGACTACAGGCACATGCCACCACGCCCAGGTAATTTATTTTTAATTTTTTTATTTTTAGTAGAGATGGAGTTTCATTGTGTTGGCCAGGCTGGTCTCGAACTCCTGATCTCAACTGATCCACCTGCCTCGGCCTCCCAAAATGCTGAGATTACAAGTGTGAGCCACCACATCTGGCCTTATTTTTTTGTACTGTTTAACTATTAATTGATTTGAATATTTCTGTCTATAATAGCTACACCAAAAAAGATGCAAAAGAAGTTCTTCTTCGTGTGTTGATTTCCCACCACATCTCTGGCCCAGGTCCACCAGCCAACCACAGATAAAGGATCACGTCCCTTTAATAAATAAACGGCATTACTTCAGTTCTGGTCTGGCCTCTACCGCTCCCTGAAAACTAGCTGTGGGCACGCCACATATGTTTCTGCATAAAATGGAAGCTTGCCACTTCAGCCAGGGTTTTGCTTCAGAGAACATTGTTTTCTGGAGACCGGCCAGCCTCCGAGAATTTACCCAGACGATCCAGGAAACACTGAACCATTTCCATTTATGGACATTTTCCTTTACCAATTAAGAACAAAGGGGAGTTAAAAAAAATTTTTTTTCCTGATTGCTATATTTTACATTTAAAATTGTAATGTGAATGCTGACATAATTAGAACTATCTGGGGAGATTTTTTAAAGGGCAGGGAACCGGGACCAACAGCCCTGTCCATTGCTGGCATGTTAACAGCCAGTACTTCAGTTTTTATCATAAGTGAGTTTGAAAGCAGATGACATGCCAGACATTCCTTCTGAAAGTAAACTAAGGTAATGATGGAACTCAAGGGAAAAATCAACATGTTACTTATAATTCTATTTGGGGGGTTGGGTGGAGAGATGACCATTCTGTGAAATGATTTATACAGCACTGTAGAAAGAAAAGTCCCCTAGGTGATGACTGTGAGCTGCAAAAGTAACAATGAACAAAGGGGACTTCCAGGGCCTCAGCCTTCCTGGCCACACCCGGTGGGAATGCCCCACCCAGTCGTTTTCTGCTCTGTGGTTGGAGAATTCTACGTAGAGCATTATCCTCACCAACACCAGGAGTTACACTCTAAATGGACAAATTTGGGGGAGGATCAGATGAAAATTCAAGCGCTCACTTTCTAGAACAAAAGTCTGAGATGGGTTTAAAACTCATGCTCCTATGCAAACATTTCAAAAAGCATCTTTTACTTTTTGTAAATTGCAAAAACAGACAGGTTTCCAGAAGAGGGGTCCTCCTGCAATGCTTGGGTGGTGTCTCTGCCCAAAGGTCTGAGCTGACCACTTAGTGCTGATCTAAACCAGCAGAGATGGTTTTGTCAGGCCTGGTTTTGTCACACAACTTATGCAAACACTGGTATGTTTCCAGTGGTTGCTTTGAGTTTGCACATTTGAATTAAAGTATCTGAATTACGAAATATATTTTTTTGAGATTTTCTCTTTCTTATATCAGTTTATTGAGATATTTTGTATACAATCCAATTTTAAGTGTACAATCGAGTTTTTTTTTTTTTTTTTTTTGAGACAGAATCTCGCTCTGTCGCCCAGGCTGGAGTGCAGTGGCACGATCGATCTCGGCTCACTGCAAGTTCCACCTCCTGGATTCACGGCATTCTCCTGCCTCAGCCTCCCGAGTAGCTGGGACTACAGGTGCCCGCCACCATGGCCGGCTAATTTTTTTGTATTTTTTTTAGTAGAGATGGGGTTTCACCATGTTAGCCAGGTTGGTCTCGATCTCCTGACCTCGTGATCCACGTGCCTCGGCCTCCCAAAGTGCTGGGATTACAGGTGTGAGCCACCGCGCCTGGCCTTTTTTTTTTTTTTTTTTTTTTTTTTTTTTGAGACAGAGTCTCTCTTTGTCACTCAGGCTAGAATGCAGTGGCATGATCTCGGCCCACTGCAACCTCCACCTCCCAGATTCAAACGATTCTCTTGCCTCAGCCTCCCAAGTAGCAGGGATTACAGGCGTGCACCACCAGGCCCAGCTAATTTTTGTATTTTTAGTAAAGACGGGATTTTACCATGTTGGCCAGGCTGGTCTCAAACTCCTAACCTCAGGTGATCTGCTCACCTCAGCCTCCAAAGTGCTGGGTTACAGGCGTGAGCCACTGAGCCCCACCAGCAATTGATTACTTTTGACCACAGTAATATTTTAGAATATTTCTTTCATCCTCCAGAAGTATCCTCATGGCCCATTGCAGTCAGTCCCTGTCCCTAGCAACCACTGATCTGCTTTCTTGCTTTGTAGTTTTACCTTTTCTAGAATTCCATTTAAATGGAATCACATACTATCTGGGCTTTTATGCCTGGCTTGTTTTAGCACAATGCTTTGAGATTCACCCATGCTGTGTATGTATCAGTAATTTATTCCTTGTTATTACTGAGTAGTATTAAGTTGACTTTAGTCTGGATTTGAAAAAATATATATTTACTTGGGCCATATGGAAAAGCAAATAGATTTTTGTTTTTGCTTTTTTGAAAAGCCATGTGTTAATTAAAGGTAATCCTAAGAATACATGTAAATCTTTACCTTTACCTTTTCCTTGAAATGTAAGATCCCAATCTGTCTGAAAGCGAAGTTTTAAATTCACAATTTTTTTTTTTTTTTTTTTTTTTTTGAGACAGAGTCTTGCTCTATTTCACAACTTTTAAAACAGGCTGGGCACAGTGGCTCAGGCCTGTAATCCCAGCACTTTGGGAGGCCGAGGTGGGCGGATTACTTGAGGTCAGGAGTCCAAGACCAGCCTGGCCAACAAGGTGAAACCCCATCTCTATTAAAAAACACAAAAATTAGCCACGTATGGTGGCACCTGCCAGCAATCCCAGCTACTCAGAAGGCTTAGGCAGGAGAATCGCATGAACCCGGGAGGTGGAGGT
The DNA here is from genome assembly GCF_028878055.3 of Symphalangus syndactylus. Taxonomy (NCBI): domain Eukaryota; kingdom Metazoa; phylum Chordata; class Mammalia; order Primates; family Hylobatidae; genus Symphalangus; species Symphalangus syndactylus. Next base: position 39,543,684 of record NC_072434.2, on the reverse strand, counting down.
TGCAGTGAGCTGAGACTGTGCCACTGCACTTCAGCCTGGGTGACAGAGCGAGACTCCATCTCAAAAAAAAAAAAAAAAAAAAAAATTGAAACATTTGGTAAGAAAATCTGTATGTGAAGGAAATTTCCAGATATGCAGCAAAAATATGAAATAATTAATAGCATCCAAGTAAATATTGGTAATCTGGGCATGAACCTGGATTAGGCCAAGAGTTCCACAAAATTTTAAAATAATGATTCAATAATTAATTAGTAGATGGGTTGAAGCAAAAATTTCATCTTTCTCATATGGTATTTGTTAGTAATTTTAACAACAGAAAAATGATTAGTGCTCACTCAGTGTTAATAATAATTTTTAAAACAATTATTATTCTTATTATGGCTATATCTGTATAGCACATATTATGTGCCTGGTGCTGTTCTGAGCCCTAGATAATTCATTAACTCCAATAACCCTACTAGGTAAGTGTTTTATTATTATCTCCATTTTATAGATTAGGAAACTAAGGATCACAGAAAGCAAAGTAACTGCCTTGATGAATAGAAGCCAGGATTTGGCCCTGGGAACCTGCCTAAGCCTCAACTTTTGGCCACTAGAACACTCTTAACCTCAGTAATGCACTAGAGAAGAATTCTCAGATTGGTAAAAGGGGTCGATATTGTCCCTGAGCAAGGTAAGGGATGAGGCCAGAGCAGGGGTGTCAAGCCTGAGCCAGACAGTTGTTTGGATGTGTGGAGAAGCCCAGAATAAGGCAATGTGAAGAGGTGGGAACTGAGAAAAGTTGGGGAGTGCCTGCCTTAAGGCGTTTACATTTTGAAAATATGTTTTAAATCCTGCACTGTTCACACAAAAGAGGCTGCTGGTGGGTCTGGTGCCCAGGTGCCTGCTGCCCATTTGCTGCCCCTGGTCCAGATGACCTCTGGGAGTCCTTCCAGAACTAACATCTTGGGAAAAATTAGAAATATTTGTTCAGAATCTTTTGTGACTTGAATTTATCGATGTAGGCCAATAGTCTACAATCTGGCTAGGTTATAATGGTCATTGATTGCATGTTGAATTCATTCAGTGTTGTGAATTTGTCTTTTTTTTTTTTTTAATGGTACTTTTTAATCTGACCTAACAAAGAGCTAATGGATTGTGGAGTCATATTGCCTGGTTTTGAAACTTGGCTTTGCGGGCCGGGCGCGGTGGCTCACGCTTGTAATCCCAGCACTTTGGGAGGCCGAGGCGGGCGGATCACGAGGTCAGGAGATCGAGACCACGGTGAAACCCCATCTCTACTAAAAATACAAAAAAAATTAGCCGGGCGTGGTGGCGGGCGCCTGTAGTCCCAGCTACTCGGAGAGGCTGAGGCAGGAGAATGGCGTGAACCCGGGAGGCGGAGCTTGCAGTGAGCCGAGATCGCGCCATTGCACTCCAGCCTGGGCGACAGAGCGAGACTCCGTCTCAAAAAAAAAAAAAGAAATTTGGCTTTGCAACTTACTAGCAGTGTGACTTTGAGCATGTTACCTGACTTTCGCATGCCTGTGTTTTCTTGTCTGTAAAATGGGGAAATTAATAATACACCTAATTCATAAAGTTGTTTTAAAGATTAAAAGTTTAATGAGATAATGGATTTACAACAGCGACTGACAAATAGTAAGCATTACTTATGTGTTTGTATTGCTATTATCACTGTCCCAAAATGATGCTAGATGAAAACACCTGTTCCAACTTTTAACATTTAATAAACTATAGCAATCTGTACTAAAATGAAATCTTCCTTCAAGACTTTATTTTGTAGGGCCCTGTTCCTTGTTCCTGCAGGACCGTGGTGAATTGCGCAACACGGATGGGACTCAGGGACAGGACCTCAGCCTCCACAAGGTACCAGCGACTAGAAGGGAAAATTCTAAATACCTGGTCTCTGTGAACTGAAACCTTAGCTGTAGCTGGAGACTGAGTTTTGAAAGAGAAGAATATTTGTGTAATTTGTTTGAATCCTGGGCAGAGTAGAAGAGAATCAAGCCTTGGATGAGAAAGTTGGAGTTTCTTTTCTATTCCTCAGGTTTTGTTGCTGGAGATTTTAGAATAGGTGTCAGCCAGTTTGCAGCAACCTGTCTTGCCCCTACCATTCTTGGGTTCTGTATTCAGACCCCAACTATTCCTAACACCCAGTTCATGCTCCACGTTCTGTACAAAGCCATCCCTAGCTATCGCAGTCAGCCCACACTGGTCTCCATGACAGGCAAGAACCGAAGTTTTTAGAACCTTTGACACTTATGTCTGCCCTGGATGATTTGTTCATTATCTTATGTTGTTGTCATCCACAGAACAATCTAGAGAATATTTATATATTTAGGCAGCAAACAGCTATTTATTGGGGGCCTTTGTAGGCCCCAATGTTGGGAAGAAGTGTTGGTTGTTTTGGACAGATTGTGTATTTATAAAGCTCTAGCAATTTTTAAATCTCTAGCAGGAACCAAAGCCTTCTTGACAGCCACCTCTCTGAATTATTGTCACTAGCTTCCTTAGGAGAAGAGACAATATAGTTTATACCAAGATTTGCAGTTGTCTAGATATTACTCACTTCACCTAACACAGTGGATAACATTCAAAGTTGGTCTCAACAAATATTTTCTCTAGCGCCCACGGAGAGTGGCTGAGAAATACACTCTAAGATGTAAAAGAGTTTGGTATCTAGATCCTTTTTCTTATTCATTTCAAGCCAATATTTATTAAGCACCAACTGCAAGCTAGACACTATACTAGTTAGGAATATAAAGTGGGCCAGAGACGGTGTTTATGCCTATAATCCCAGCACTTTGGGAGGCCAGGGCAGGAGGATTACTTGAGGCCAGGAATTTAAGGTCAGTCTGCCCAACACAGCAAGACCTCGTCTCTACAAAAAATTTAAAAATTAGCTGGGTGTGGTGGCATTTGCCTGTAGCCCTAGCTACTCAAGAGGCTGAGGTGGGAGGATTGCTTGAGCCCAGGAGTTGGAGGCTGCAGTGCGCTATGATGGTGCCATTGAAAACAAAAACAAAAACCAACCAACAAACAAAAAACAAACAAAAAGAAAACCATACTCAGTCTTTATAGGGAGGTTGGCCAGTCAACAGGTTACTTTATGAGTTGCTAACCCTGGTGAGCAGGAAGTTGTGTGGACCAGGAGAGAAACCCTTGGTTCGGCCTGGAGAAAGGAGAGGTTGACCCTAAACTGGAGGGTGGAGAGGACCCTGTTGTGACTCTCCGACTGACTTGTCTTCCTTGATGTCCTTTAAGCCGGAGCTGATTCGGGCTGCTGCCTTATTTCTGAGTTAACGCACTTAAGATTGGGCCTCCCGAAGGGGCGGGCTGCTATCTACCTCTGTGAATCTGCCCTGGACCACCCCGGTAGAGAAGGAGGGCTCTGGGGAATCAGGCACATTCCAGGCAAAGGCTCCCGGGCCGCAGCCTCTGTGCCACACCCTTGGCCCGGGCCAGGTGTGCGCCCTCCTCGCTGCGAGGGGGAGCAGGCGGCTGCGGGGAGCGCTTTTCCAGCCCGGTGTGTGCTGTGTGTGTTTGTCTGCCTCTGGAGGGCTGGGTCCTCCTTATTCACAGGTGAGTCACACCCTGAAACACGGGCTCGCTTCCTGTCAGGACTGAGTCAGGTAGAAGAGTCGATAAAACCACCTGATCAAGGAAAAGGAAGGCACAGCGGAGCGCAGAGTGAGATTCATCAGCCGAGGCGCCGGGCAGCGACCCCTGCAGCGGAGACAGAGACGGAGCGGCCCGGCCCCGCCATGCCTGCGCTCTGGCTGGGCTGCTGCCTCTGCTTCTCGTTCTTCCTGCCCGCAGCCCGGGCCACCTCCAGGAGGGAAGGTGAGTCGGCTTCCACGAGGAAACGTCTCAGCCCTGGGCTGAGAATCTGCCTTTCTCTGCAGACCGTGATGGCTGAACGTACCTCCGAGGATTCCCACTTTGTCCAGAACCTTGTTAGAGCTCCCTTCTCCTCCCCTATCTGGGGCTTCTCCAGAGACTGATTTTAAATGAGACTAATATATAAAGCTATCTGTTTTTTAAAAATAGGAATCCAATAAGCTGTGCCAAAAGAGGGTCTTCCTTACCTTAAAAATGTTCCTTCTTGATTTCTTTTTTCGACCAAGGGGCCGCTATTTAATCAATAATATGTTGTTATATACGTTCTTTCCCCAGCACGTGCTTTTATTAAAAGGTTTTGGTGGCAATGTTTCCCATGACTGTGAACACCACAAAGATTGCAAAGGAACCTCTTCAATAATCCTGTAATTCATGTTTCAACTTTCGGATGGAAAAATGAGCCTTAAGAGTATTAGCAATACCCTTAACTTTTGCATCACGTTACTTTTCATAGTATTTTCATGTAATATTCATTCAACAAGCACTTATTGGGCACCTGCGTCATATATCATTTGATCTTATCTAGGGCACCGAGTTGGCTGTCATGTGTTAGACGTTAAGCTCATGTAAACAAAACTTTGTGAGAACCTAGCAACTCTTAACTGTAAGCATGTGTCAGCTATGGCAACATTTTATGGGTGTTTTCCTTGTCACCTGGTTCTATGGATATATGCCTGTATAATTGCCCTGATGTTTTGTGTTTATATTGCCTCCTGCATCTGATGGCATTTCAATCATTCTTTCAATAGGTCCAAGGCCAAGAGCCACATGTGCATGCATGAATATGAGGTAATGCTCACATGCACATGGAATTGTATAAGCCATTCCCAATGTTATTGTGCACTCTGGGTGATGCTGGCCTGAATTGGATTTGAGTGGCATGAATAATGTTTGAGCATGTGTTTGAATGCAATGCTACAGTCCTTTTTGTCTAAAATAGTCTTAGAATTAACTTCCAACCTATCATCTCTGACTACCATTTTCAAAACCATGTATGATTGCCACCAAAAAAAAAAAAAGGTGGAGATAACTATGTGAAATAATGAATATATTAATTTGCCTGACTAGAATACTATTTTACTGTGTATATCGAAACATCATGTTGTATACCTTAAATATATATAGTTTTAAAAAGTGATAAATAAAAGGTTCTGAAAATGGTCACGAAGGGTATGTTCTCTTAGGGCTGGGATAAGAAGTCTCAGCCTAATGGAAGACATCCGCAAAGTAAAAATAATCTCTGAATATTAGAATTTAAAGCGACTGCTTATGGATCAACTACTTGGAATCTCTTGATTTGAAAAATGAGAAAATGAAAATGTGTTTCTCAAGGCCACACAGGCAGAGATGAAACTGGCTCTCGATCCAGGGGCTCTTAGGCTGGAGCTTTCTGAGCCACATTATAAAAGTAATAAAGGAATAAGATACATCTTTTATACATGATAAGTAATCATTTAAGCAATTTTCTTGTTGGCTATAGTTGAGTACATATGTGTGTGTTAGCATTAGGGAACAAAAATAAATATGTAGGATGCTATCAATGCTATTTTAATAAAATCAGGCTTAAGAGGACAGAGCTAGGACTCTCACTTCTTAAAGACATACCAGCTTCTGGGCATCTATGTACCCCAAGAAGTCAGAAATACCACTGAGGCTCATTTCCACTTTCTCCTTCCTTGGAGGCAGACTAAGGTTTTATTCTCCCTCCTCAGAGGCCTTCATTTTGGGATTCAATGGGAATGTGAAGTTTGTTGCCAGAGTAGAACACACATGCTTTTTCATTCATGGGATGCTGGGATGTGCTAGAAGTTGGACTGAAAATATGGTACCTGCCATGTCTCAAAGTGACTGTGTCTGAGTGTCCTGTGGGCTGCACATATGAGAACCTAAAGCAGTGATGTTGCTTCCTGGTTCTTTCCTTGCAGTAGAAATTATGGCAATAGATGAAATCGGCAAGACTTCAGGGTTGGGCTCAGCTAAAGCACAGGCTTTGGAGTCAGCCTGACCTGGCTTTACATTTTGGTTCATTCAGTTACTAGTTCCTTATTAGTAATACTTGGTGTCTGCTTCTTCATTGTTAAATGGAGGCAATAGTACTTCAACCTTGTGGAGTTTTTGAAAGATGAATAATTACTGTAAAGTGCCTTAAAATGCCTGGAACCACATTTCTTTAAAAAGTCCAAAGCCAACAGTACAGCGTAGTGAATTCGTTTGCCCAAAGATCAGAAAGACTAAGGCTCCCCTTCAGGATAGGATTGCCTGGTGTGAGATAAAGTGGCATGTGGCCCCAATGGTCTGGATCTTAGTTCACAGCAGGAGGTATGACTGGAGAAGGATTGAGAAAGAGGTAAGAAAGAGACTAGAAACGTAGCCACCAATATGCTTGTGAAGGGCTTTATGTGCCAGGTTGTTCAGTAGGATGGTGCCCTGTAGGCAAAGAAGAGCTGTGAATGATTCGTAAGCAGGAATTAGTGTGACTGGATTCATGTTTTAGAAAGGTCACTCACTCAAGGGCTTAGGGAATGAAGTGGAGCTAGGGAAGCCAGATAAATGATGATTACCGTAATTCAAATGAGAGACGATGAAGGCTTTCATCATGGTAATGAAAGCAAAGAGGAAACAGATTACAGGGACATTTAGGAGGTGAAATCTAAAGAATCTGGTGATCCAATAAGTCTGTGTGTTAGGGATACGAGTATAGGAAAGTTGAGAGACATAAGGAAGAGTCCAAGATGGATCCAAGGCTTTAGGTTTGTACATGGTTAGACAGTGATGCCATTAAAGGATGAGGACTATAAAAGAAGGATCAGTCTGGGCACAGTGACTCATGCCTATAATCCCAGCACTGTGGGAGGCTGAGGTGAGTGGATCACTTGAGCCCAGGAGTTCGAGACCAGCCTGGGCAACATGGAGAAACCCCACCTCTAGGAGGCTAAGGCAGGAGGATCACTTGAGCCTGTGACGGTGAGGCTACAGTGAGCTGAGATTGCACCACTGCACTCCAGCCTGGGTGACAAAACGAGACCCTCTCTTTTTATTTTAGTTTAGAAGGGAAATTTGAGATATAAATTTGGGGGCCCATAGGTAGAAAGCAAAGCCTTGACCACAGACGAGACTGCCTAGGATATGGAGGTAAAAGAAACCTCAGCACTTAAAAAAGAGATAGAGGAAAGATGGAGCAGAATCAGGAGGAATGAGCACTGAGGATAGAGGAAAATCAAGGAAGAAGAGGGTTTTGTCAGTCAAAGGAAGACTGTCAGCAACATGGCAGTAATAACTGGTGTTCAGATATCCAAATGTGTATATACAAAGAATGAGGACTATCACTGCTGGATTTAGCCGTCAGGTGAGTTTTGAAGCAATTGTTCTTCTAGAACGGCGAATTCAGAATCCACAATTATCATAGATCACTAATTTGGTTTTTCCCATGCCCTGATGCTAGAAAAAAGATGCTGTGGATAGTAGGAAGGATCCTTGGAAATGTTTATGCTCCCTCGTAGATTCTGTTATTTAAATCATTGAAGTGGTATAGCATCATACATGAAAGTGCAGGCTCTGGAGTAAGACTGCCTGGGTTCAAATCCCAGCCCTATCATGTACCATTGTGGCACATTTATATTTTGGGACTTGGGCAAGCTACCTCATTGTTACTTAGCTCCTACATCTCAGAATAAGGATGATAAATCGATATGACCATTACACAAAAAGCACTTTGCACATTGCCTGGTAAGCACTTAATACTTGTTAATAGATTACTGTTATTGTTACAACTAACTGCCCTGCCAGTACTGAATTTGGTATATTGCTTTCTGTGTTTTCAGTGGTAACATTTTTGAAGGGCCTCCTTTTTACTCTCCTTTCATCAGCCCAAGAAAGGTGCTGAGGAGCCTTTCTGCTCAAGCAGAAATGAGCCCCAAGTTTTACCCAACAAAACAGGAACCCAAAGCAGGTTGCAGTTTCAAGACTGGATCTCGTATCATTCCTTCTCCTTGCCTTTTTCATCCACCAGACCTCATCACACACAGATTCAGCAAATCTATTCCTTCTCAAAACATGCTCAAATATAAGATGACCCTACAAAGATCATCTCTCATTTCCCAATGGGAAGAACTTCCCCCACATTCAAAGAAAGGATTTGGACAACTTGATTATGAGAACATTTAGCAATACAGATGTAGTAGTCAAATGTCCCTTTATGTTTAATTTAGTAAATTAATTACACAGATATATTGAAAGTCACATAATTGATGAAATATTATACTTAGAAGTATTGATTTGTTCACTCACATTTTATGAAGTAATTATATTCAAATTATATTCAGTTATATTCATCTCACCAGATGACTTGAGATATAGTACTGTTTGAATCTGTTTTTGATGTGGTCACTGGAAAGTACATCATTTTCAAAACATTTAAAAGATAGACAAATTATCCCTTAGTGTATATTGTGATCTTCACAGCATAATCACTCTGAAAGGCTTATATGCAACAACTTTCAGCACTCACAACTACGAAGAAATGCGCCATTATGAGAATTGTTTAGATATCTGGGCCCCTTTCTTACTGATAAGTCTCCAATACATTGATCGAGGTCATTTTAGCTTAATGTATCTTCCCCAAACAATATTTTTACAATAAAGTAATTGAGAAAGTGCCTTATAATATGCAAGATTTTGAAAGGACTTAAGTATGCTTTTTTTTCCTGAGGGATAATTTTGGAAAAATTAAAACCTCTACCTTATATTCAAGCACGTACAGAGATATAGAATTGGGTTGGAGGTGGGCTGGAAATTCCCATTTGGGCTTAAATTCTGGGTGCTCTAAACTGGGGGCAGCCACTGGTTCAGCCTCACTGGCCCAAGAAGCTGAGAAAGACTGTTGATTTGTGATTAGTGTTTATGGGAAAGTCAGGGCATAAAGTTAAGGTGTTGAGAGAATCCTGGGAATATCTTTCCCATTTAACCCATTCTTAATGGTTCAAACTTACTGACTTTTTTTTTTCTTTTTTCTGTCCTGGAGAAATTTCTAAGGGCAAGACTTGAATCATCTATTAGAGATCGGTGTAGAGGGCTGGGTGCGGTGGCTCATGCCTTTAATCCCAGCACTTTGGGAGGCCAAGGCGGGCGGATTACCTGAGGTCCAGAGTTCAAGACCAGCTTGGTCAACATGGTGAAACCCTGTCTCTACTAAAAAATACAAAAATTACCTGGGCATGGTGGCATGTGCCTATAATCCCAGCTACTCAGGAGGCTGAGGCAGGGGGACTGCTTGAACCCGGGAGGCAGAGATTGCAGTGACCCAAGATCATGCCACTGCACTCCAGCCTGGGCGACAGAATGAGATACCATATCAAAAAAAAAAAAAAAAAAAAAAGAGAGAGATCAGTGTAGAAATAGGAGCTCCATAGATTCTGGAATACTCTCATTTAGTCAGAAATTAAACTTAGTAGGTGACTAAATCATTACTGGGCTATGTTTTAATGTAATCTCCAGATAGGTGATGTAATGTTTGAATCATGTCCAAAGCCAAAGGCTAAGTCTTTTCTGTCTGTTGGTGACTGTATGTCTGCGTATGTAATTCCCCAATAAGCATCTGCTTCTTTATGTCACAACTGTCGAAACAGAAGAGAATGGTTCTTCCTCCAGCACTGATCTATGGAAGAACCTGAGTCTTTCCCTTCTGTCGTATCAGGTGAGGGGTGGAGATCAATTGGCCAAAGGTATACAGATTCTGCACTTATTCAGGGCTTATATTTACAGAATTCTAACCGTGTCTTTTTATTTATTGTGGAGATATGTATCTCCTCATTAGAAAAGAATCAAATTGCAGCCAAATCATTTCCCACAACTAACTTAAAACTTGGACAAATCATCCAAATGCTCAGCTGCACTGATGTGGGGCATTTCTTACAAAATATTTTATGTTTCACCATGTTTTTCTCTTATTACAGTATCGTAAAACTAAAATGAGAGTGGGCCTCAGGGGTTCTCTACAAGAGCCTCTGAGTTTATACATGAGAAAAATGACACCCAGTGAGGTAAATTAACTGCCCAATTTCTTACTGTTGGTCATAGCAGAGCTGGGCTCCAGCATGTTTCATCCTTTTATAGGTAGGAAAATTGAGGCACAGAAGAGTGACTGCCTTGACCAGGGTCAGATTTCAGTTGCTAGTTTAATGTTCTTTTTCTGAGATAACTCCTTGGCATATTTCTCATTTTTCTTTTTTTGAGATGGAGTCTTGCTCTGTCGCCCAGACTGGAGTGCAGTGGCACGATCTTGGCTCCCTATAACCTCTTTCTCCCAGGTTCAAGCAATTCTCCTGTGTCACCTTCCCGGGTAGCTGGGACTTCAGGGGTGCACCACCATGCCTGACTAATTTTTTGTATTTTTAGTAGAGATGGGGTTTCACTGTGTTAGCCAGGATGGTCTCAGATCTCCTGACCTCGTGATCTGTCCGCCTCAGCCTCCCAAAGTGCTGGGATTACAGGCGTGAGCCACTGTGCCTGGCCTGAATTTTCATTTAAACTGACTTTCAAGCTTGGTGGAACCTTTATCTGTTGTTGAAATACCACGTGTATTTCTAATGGAGACATCTATCTCGTCTTTTCAGAAGTCACCATGTGTATCTATGATTCACTCTGTTGGCCTTTCCTTTAAAAATGTCAGAGAACAACAGGTTAAAACTAAGCACAGCTCTAGTTGTGGGGACATTAACAAGAGAACAGATTTCAAATTACCAAGTTTTCTCTTCCTTTTGTTCCACTCTGTTGTCAGGTTATCATGCAGCTTGTAATTGACCAAGTGGCTCAGTTTAGGATCGTTGATAGTACTGTGATAAGACTTTCTCTTTTATCTATCATTGTTCTTTAATGACTGTTGACATTTTGCATCTATATATACATAGTCGTGTCCAGAGATTATTTCTCTCTCCCTGCTACAGACCCTTGTAAGTTTTGGAGTCTTTCAGGAAGAGGTCAGTTTCATGGCCAGAATGTTGACCATGTAAGCTTTATACATACTTACTGCTGTTTCAAATCACTGCCCATTTTGCTCTTGGTAAAAGGAAACTTTTTGGTAGGGGATTCCTAGTGTTTAAAAATCGTTTTTCATCCCAAATAGCCTGGCCTACTTTGGGAAGGCAGTGGATCCAACAGTAATCTGAAGCTGCTGCTCTTGCCCCATCCAGGCAGTTGTACCATGGTAGGAGGGGATCTTCACATTCTGAGGGCTGCAGGGAGCAGGGGAGAGGCCACAGTGGACCTGGCATAGGAAGTGGTAGAGGAGAAACAGCATATTTGTTCGACTGAGATGCAAGATACTCCCTGATGCAGTCTTCATGGTCCAGTCTCTTCTCAAAATGTTTGTTACTTCTCTTTATGGATGTATAAAGGTAGTTTGGCTCATAAGAGCTCATTTAATTCATTCTTCTGACTTTAGGCAATACAGTGTTTTTGTTTTTGAGATGGAGTCTCCCTCTGTTACCCAGGCTAGAGTGCAGTGGTGCAATCTTGGCTCCTGGGTTCAAGCGCTTCTCCCATCTCAGCCTCCTGAGTAGCTGGGATTACAGGTGCACGCCACCACGCGCAGCTAATTTTTATATTTTTAGCAGAGATGGAGTTTTGCCATGCTGGCCAGCCTGGTCTCGAACTCCTGATGTCACGTGATCTGCCCACCTTGGCCTCCCAAAGTGTTGGAATTACAGATGTGAGCCACCATATCCAGCCAGCAACACAGTTTTAATTCATCTTTTTTCTGAAAAAAAAAAAAAAAAAAAAAAAAAAATCTGTAAGGAAGATGCTATAAATGCACTCCATGCATATTTTCCCAACATTGCAAATGCACATGAATTACCATTGTTCTTTTGTGAAGACTAAGAACTGTATAATGGTATGTAAGCCCACACACATACCTAAATGCTTGTATGTTTGTGAAGGGATGTAGTGATAGCAAAAAATCTGTGCCTAATCTCCTTGTACAAAAAAAGTATTGTTCACAAAAGCAATAAGGATTCAAAAAGGAAGATTTATTGGTTTTTTTTTTTAAGGACTCAATGAAACATAAATTTAAATAATTGAAAAATCATGGTTTATACTCCAATTATCTCCAAAAGGCATTTTAGTACAAATTAGAATCTCCTTTTTAACTTCTCTTTATTCAGACACATCATACAAGGTTTCTTTCCTTTTGGTCCTCTTTGCTTCAAGTATTTACCTCTAGCTTCCCTAGAATCTCTGATTCCCTTTATTTCAACTGCTTCTTAGAGGGGCATAGGATACCTTTTTCTAGGCCATGCAAGAAATGTCCAGAGAACACTATGCTGTTTCAATAACAGTTAAATGTCCTTTCTATGCTGGAATGCTTTTCTTTATAGGTAACTTCACAGAAATGTATAACCCTTTATTTCTGTGGTCAGAAGAGTGTGGCGTTCCATGCAGGTGGTTGCTGTCATATAGAATCTTACCACAATCACTTCCTGAGTCTATGCTGCAGGTGACAGCAGCTGTCTTGTGGTAGAGCCTTTGACAGCACCAGCTATAACTCTAATGTCCTCACTTTGCCTTCCCTTTCACCTGTGAGCTTACTCAGACTGAACCCTCAGTTTTACCTTTACCCTCCACTGCTTTGCCAGTCAGACAAAACTTGGTGTCCCCAGTATCCCTGTTCACGGGGACTTTCTTCCCCCTCCTCATTGTCTGCCTGGGCACTGGTGTCGCAGTGGAGTGTCAGGGGAAGACATCTCCAGGTGTGAACTCCTGATGGAGTCCTCACCAGGCTGAGTCATCTACAGTTCACACGGGTACATTCCCAAGTCTAGGTTGTGATATAATGTACTATGAACTCTTGGTGAAACAGGTGTCTCCTCTGAAGCCATAATCATTCAAAAGGAAATGGTAGTGATCTGAGTTTCACTGACTCTTGATGACTTTGGACTATTCAGAGTTGAAAAGACTGACCCATACTTTATGATTCAAAATTGCCTGTGTGATTAGAGAACTGAGCTCTGTCATTACTCTCATCCTAGCACTTCCTGCTGCAGCCTTACTCACATTGCTTGGACACTTAAATGTCAACTGGTGCTGTGCCCTTTATTTAAATGAAACAAATGGATCAGGCAGGATATGGTATCAGTTTTCTGGTTGTGATGGCTTAAAATGTGGCTATGAAAAATTTGCGAAAGAAGACTAAATTCAGTTAAAAACCTTAGTGAGAGAAGTACCATTTCAGTTTTCTTATTCTAATTAGGGAACATATTGTGACATTCTTTAAGAAGATAAAACTGGAAGCAGATATTCACGCATTAAACAATAAAGTTCAAGGCCAGTTTAAATGATGAAGGATTCAGATTTTGTTTTAAAATATCTGCTTAAGCCGAGAAACATATTAAAACTTGGAAAGAAAAATTCCATGCAGGAGGTTTTAAAACTAGAAAAATCCTTATAAGCATTTTCACCATCACATATAAATATAACATAATAAAAATATTCATCTTTTCATCTTGAATATCTCAGATTTGAAGACACGGATTTTTGCAAACAGGATCATAGCTTTTGATGCCTTTGATATCAAACTGATAAATGATAGGTGGTATCTTGCTTTAGACTGCATACATAATATGCAATTTGAATATTTGTCATAATTATTTATTTTTGATAAAAATGATTTTTTTTTTTTTTGAGATGGAGTTTCACTCTTGTTGCCCAGGCTGGAGTGCAATGGCACTATCTTGACTCACTGCAACCTCTGCCTCCTGGGTTCAAGTGATTCTCCTGCCTTAGCCTCCCAAGTAGCTGGGATTATAGGTGTGTGCCACCACGCCCAGCTAATTTTGTATTTTTAGTAGAGACAGGGTTTCACCATGTTGGTAAGGCTGGTCTCAAACTCCTGATCTCAAGAGATTCACCTGCCTTGGCCTCCCAAAGTGGTGGGATTACAGGCGTGAGCCACTGTGCCTGGCTGATAAAAATTTTTAAAATACATTAGGATAAATTTCTATTTAAAGAACACTTTCAATAATTGCTTTTGTACTGAGAACAACCTTTGCTAGATTTTTAAAAGTGGGTATATGCAACTGAAACTTTATTCACCATCTTCAGTATAGCTTTTTACATTTGGACTTCCCATTGAAAGACCTCATTATAGGTGACTTCACGGAGGCAACTGTTGCTATCTTTGAACATAAAAGAGTTGTCAGTTTACATGAGAGCAGTCTTTTGACTCAGAAGAAGGGAATGGTATCCAATAAGGTATATTAAGATTTCGTTTTTAGTGTAACTTCTTTGAAAAAAATGAAATAGGAGACTAGTTGAGATTGTCAGCCCCAACTTGTCTCTGCCCACCATGATGGTTTTCTTTTATAAAGCAAGAATTTTAAGAAGCAGAGGAAATGAAGACATAAAATGAAGTGCATATGAATGAATGGAAGAGAGATGAAGATGTCCCAGTGGTGAGCATTATATGAAATTAGGCTGGAAAAATAGATAGGATAAGACCATGATAGTCCTTGTAGGCAATATTGAGGAATTCTGGTGCTTAACTTCAAAGGAAAGGAAAGAAACTACAGAATATTAAGCAGAGAAGTCATGATACAATTTGTATTTTGGAAACATTTTCTGATTGCTGAGTGGAGGGAAGCAAAAGAAGTTGCAGGGAATTCAGCTAGGAAGTGATGGCAGGCAAGAGATGATTGAGGTTTGGTCTAGATGTGGCCATAGTGGAGATGGACTTGAATGGATTTGAGATATTTAGTGGGTTATATCAACAAAATTCAGTGTTAAATAGGCAGGTGAGAAAGATGGAGAACCTGTAAGGATAGCTTCCAGCTTTCCGACTTGAAGGCATGGCAATCACAAGTTTGGTTTTAAACAGGTTTTGTGTAAAGAACTTTTGAGATAACCAATTGGAAATGTAAAGTGAGCTGGGCGTGGTGACTCATGCATGTAATCCCAGCACTTTGGGCTGGTGAAGTGGGCAAATCACTTGAGGTCAGGAGTTCGAGACCAACCTGGCAAACAAGGCGAAACCCTGTCTCTAATAAAAATACAAAAAATTGGCCGGGCGTGCTGGCGGGCGCCTATAGTCCCAGCTACTCCGGAGGCTGAGGCAGGAGAATGGGGTGAACCTGGGAGGCGGAGCTTGCAGTGAGCCGAGATAGTGCCACTGCACTCCAGCCTGGACGACAGAGCGAGACTGTCTCAAAAAAAAAAAAAAAAAAAAATGTAAAAGTAATAAGTAAATAAATAAAGTGGATGGCAGACATGAGGACCTGAAGTTGAGGATGAAGTCTGGGCCAAGGAAGTATCTTGGCAGGTCAAGACTTAGGGTGGTTATTAAAGCCCTTGCCATGGATGAGATCACCCAAGGGGAGACTCAGACTGAGAAGCTGTGGAGATTAAGGAGCCCTGAGGAGCACTGACATTTAGAATTGGGGTAAGGAGAGAAGCCAGCAAAGCCTTGAATAGGGAAGGTCAGAAGGCAGACAGACACCTGGCAGTATGACATCATCGTATCCAAGGGAAGAGAGTTGCACAAAGGAAGGAGGGAAAAAGATTTGATGTTTCAGAAAAAGAATGAGGGACACATGCAGGAAAGGAAATACAGAGCACATCCCTTTCCTCTAAATAAGAAAGATAATTGAGCATCATCTTTTTTTTTTTTTTTAAATTGAGACGGAGTCTCGCTATGTCGCCAGGCTGGAGTGCAGTTTCGTGATCTCGGCTCATTGCATCCTCCACCTCCTGCGTTCAAACGATTCCCCTGCCTCAGCCTCCCCAGTAGCTGGGACTACAGGTGCCTGCCACCACACTCGCCTAATTTTTCTGTGTATTTTAGTAGAGACAGGGTTTCAACATGTTGGCCAGGATGGTCTCCACCTCCTAACCTCATGATCCGCCTGCCTCGGCCTCCCAAAGTGCTGGGATTATAGGCGTGAGCCACCGCGCCAGGCCGAGCATCATCTTTAAATGGTTTATAGTTGGACTAATTCACGGGAGATTACAGGTCACATCATATAAACTTGCTGCTGTTTCACTGAATCAGTTTTAGTGCACTAAGCAACCAAAATGGTAGCAAGAGCAACAAAGCACTACGTAATAGCAACCAGCACACACTGTCAGGTTTAAACATGACGCTCAAATTCCTAGCTCCTGACATCGTCCCATACAGCTGCCAAGTACACTACCTATCAAGGCTGCCTGAGCACTGCAAACTGATCTCATGCTCTGAGGCCTGCCTCATCCCCTTGCCCTCCTCCCACACAGCCCTAGGCTCGCTGCCCTTTGAGATGGCAGGCAAAAAGCATTGCAGCTCTGGGCTCAATGCCCACAGATGGGTGGGCAGTCCTAGGGTGGAAATAGTTCATCTGGTATGAGCAGCAACCTGAAAGTCCCAGACCCTTAATCTCATTGAAAATCTCATGTTCCTCTCACAATTCTTTCTGTTCCCATCTCACCATGGATTTTTTTGCTTGGAACATTAGTTTTTTTTACACTGAATGTCATATATGTAGACAATGGAAACTTTGTGTAATGTATTGGGGAAATTTGAAAGTAGGCTTCGGACTTCAGGGAGATTTCTGTATGTTCAGGTTCTTGTTTGGCTTTTCTTTTTCTTTTTCTTTTTTTTTTTTTTTTTGAGACAGAGTCTCGCACTGTCACTCAGGCTGGAGTGCAGTGGCGCCATCTCGGCTCACTGCAACCTCTGCCTCCCAGGTTCAAGGATTCTCCTGCCTCAGCCTCCCAAGTAGCTGGGACTACAGGCTCGCACCACCACACCCAGCTAATTTTTGTATTTTTAGTAGAGATGGGGTTTCAGTATGTTGGCCAGGATGGTCTTGATCTCTTAATCTTGTGATCCACCCACCTCGGCCTCCCAAAGTGCTGGGATTACAGACTTTTCTTAGAGTCAGACTGCCTATATTCCTTCCTTCCTTCCTCCCTCCCTCCCTCCCTTCCTTCCTTCCTTCCTTTCCTTCTTTCTTTCTTTCCTTCCTCCCTCCCTCTTTCTTCCTTCCTTCCCTCCCTCATTCCCTCCCTCTGTTCCTTTCTCTCTCCTTCTATCCATCATGCTGTCCACCATCTTTCCATCCATCCATCCAAGCACTGCATTAGGTACTGTGGGGATATAAGGTGAGAAATGCTGTAGAAGAAATAAGTCATAAACATAAACAGTGATGACACAGGATAGAACAAGGCAAATGCTGAGAGAGGTGAGGATGAAGTGCTCTGGGCATTCACGGGAGAGAGAAGCTGTGGAGGGTATCCGCAAGGAAGTGCACAATCTGATTTACGCATCTAAGAAGAAGACTGGCTGTTACCTGGAAATAGATTTAGGGAGGGTGGAAGCAGGGAGTGTTCCTGATAAAGGAAATAGCAAGCCTAAAAGCCAGAGGTGGGAAAGGGTTAGAGCAGCCTAGATCTGCGCATTGGAGTCCAGTGAACTCTTGATGAGGTAAAGTTGGAAAGGTTGGCAGGGGCTACATCTGCTGAGTTTTGAAAGAAGTTTGGATTTTTAATTTTGTCATTACCGTTAAAGCACTAAAAAGCATGATGATGGCAGGGCGCAGTGGCTCACGCTTGTAATCCCAGCACTTTGGGAGGCCGAGACGGGCGGATCACGAGGTCAGGAGATCGAGACCACGGTGAAACCCCGTCTCTACTAAAAATACAAAAAAATTAGCCAGGCGTGGTGGCGGGCGCCTGTAGTCCCAGCTACTCGGAGAGGCTGAGGCAGGAGAATGGCGTGAACCTGGGAGGCGGAGCTTGCAGTGAGCCGAGATTGCGCCACTGCACTCCAGCCTGGGCGACAGAGCAAGACTCTGTCTCAAAAAAAAAAAAAAAGCATGATGATTTCACAGATTATATAAAGATAGCGATTAGATCACCTTAGTGAAAAGCAGAGCATGTTTTTCAGTTTAGAACAACAGAAAGAGGGCCGGGCACGGTGGCTCAGGCCTGTAATCCCAGCACTTTGGGAGGCTGAGGTGGGTAAATCACCTGAGGTCAGGAGTTCAAGACCAGCCTGGCCAACATGGAGAAACCCCATCTCTACTAAAAATACAAAAAATTAGCCAGATATGGTGGTGTGTGCCTGTAATCCCAGCTACTCGAGAGGCTGAGGCAGGAGAATCACTTGAACCTGGGAGGTGGAGGTTGCAGTGAGCCAAGATTGCGCCACTGCACTTCAGCCTGGGCGACAGAAGGAGACTCTGTTTCAAAAAAAAAAAAAAAAACAGCATTAGAAAGAGGACCTGCTTATAGGCAAACAATCATATGTATGCCAAGTGATTGAAATTTCTCGTAATTGTATGCCTCAAAAGGGCACTATTTTTTATGGGAAATTTAAAATGAGACCCCGATGAACTGCTACTACTGATGATGATTATTCCAAGGACTTGTCCTGAGTACAACCTGAGGAAATATTTTCTGTTTCCTTTTATTCTCCTAAGGCCACAGCTGGGAAACCGCCTTTGCCCCTTTGCTTCCTGTCCTAACCTGTTGGAGCTGCGTGTTTTAGTGAGGGGTGGGAGTGTTGTGAAGTGAGCCTGAGGGATCTTGCTTGCCTCACTCTATTGTTTAAGGAGGGGCTCCAGCTGCTTTGATCTGTGTCTCTGGGTGAGTGTGGGTGGTAGTGGGCGGTCCAGCCTACGTCTGGCTGCCTGGCGGTCTTTCCTAAGAAGCACCTTGAGGGTCAGCGACTGTGTGCTATTATAGTTATTATTATAATAAATGCTTCAGTGCCAGAGAAGTAGCATACAGCAGTCAGATGCAATTACCATCCACGCTTTACTAGACTTAAAGAAATCTGTGAAAATCTGACTCAAATGACTCCGTTTCGGATGGTTTTATGTAGGACTTGAGGTAAACTTGCATAGTCTCATTTCTTTGGCTGTGGGGAGAATGATGGCTGGCAGAATCAAGGATTTGGAGGGAGCTGGAGTGAGAGCGCAGAAAGAGGGGAGGATGAAACCTTGAAGAGGTGTCCCTGGCTTTGTACAAATGAATAGTCAAAGGAATGATGGATGGGACCTAGCACCAGAGTTCAGTGAAAGATGGAGAAAAGCCTGCTTGTTTTGTTTACTGAGCTTAGAATGGCTTCAGATCTGTTCAGGGTTCCAGTGTGATTTTTTAAATTTTATTTTCTGATGATGTGCAATATCTTAATGCCAGATCCCGAACCCATACCTGGGTTCCAACACACAAATCCTTGCATGAGCTCTAGAATGCACCGAGCTTTTTCCCACCTTGGGCTTTTAGGCTTGCTCTTTCCTTTGTCAGGGGCACTCCCAGCTTCCACCCTCCCTAACTCCATTTCTCCGTAACAGCCAGTCTTCTTTTTAGATGCATACATCAGATCCTGCACTGATTCCTGTTCAAGTAGGAAAACATGGATAATATGATACATGCTTGACACAGGCAAACATCTTTGGAAAAATAAAACATTAGCAACCCCCTTGGCTGGGTGCGGTGGCTCACGCCTGTAATCCCAACACTTTGGAAGGCTGAGGCATGTGGATCACTTGAGGTCAGGAGTTCACAGCCTGGCCAACAGGGTGAAACCCTGTCTCTACTAGAAATACTAAAATATTCCATTGTATTTCAGAAGATTATAAAAGCTCTAAGGTGAATTTTGAAGTCTTCATCAGCATATCCGTATGAAAAAGAGATGACAGAAGCCAAAATAAAAGAATTATGGGCTGACAGGACAACTGGATTAAAATAAGCATCAGTTTCATTAAAAATGGCTAACTTGAAGATAAATCTTTTGACTCCAGTTCTCTAGAGGATCTAAGGTGAACTTGATGGACAGTGGAAGAAATCACAACATGGAACTCCTTGAATAAAAATTTATTGACTTAAAAAAAAATACTAAAATTAGCTGGGTATGGTGGTGCATGCCTGTAATCCTGAATGCTCGGGAGGCTGAGGCATGAGAATCGCTTGAACCTGGGAGGTGGAGGTTGCAGTGAGCTGAGATCACACCACTGCACTTCATCCTGGGCGACAGAGTGAGACTGTCTCAAAAAAAGAAAAACAACAACAACAAAAACACACACACAAAAAAATTAGCAACCTCCTTCTTTGAAATGTTACTGGCTCATAAAGTCTGAGTGTTCAAGCATGCAGTATAGCCTCCCTATTCTATGTGATGTTTGTTAAATTAATAAAATAAATATACATCTCATTGACCAAGGATAAAAGAAGGAAGGGGGGGCCGGGTGCGGTGGCTCACGCTTGTAATCCCAGCACTTTGGGAGGCCGAGGCGGGCGGATCACGAGGTCAGGAGATCGAGACCACGGTGAAACCCCGTCTCTACTAAAAAAATACAAAAAATTAGCCGGGTGCGGTGGCGGGCGCCTGTAGTCCCAGCTACTCGGAGGCTGAGGCAGGAGAATGGCGTGAACCCGGGAGGCGGAGCTTGCAGTGAGCCGAGATTGCGCCACTGCACTCCAGCCCGGGCGACAGAGCGAGACTCTGTCTCAAAAAAAAAAAAAAAAAAAAAAAAAAGAAGGAAGGGGGAAAGGAGGCTTAAATCAGCAAAACAAAATCTATCAATGAGGTACTTCGGAAATAAAGATGATTTATCAGGAAAGAGTAAAAGAAAATCTGCAATAAAGTGATACAGAGACAAATAGTTTGATGTATTTGTTATGTAAATAATTCATAAGAAAAACATTGTGCCATAAGAAAAATATAGATAAATGGACAAAGATCATGAAGCAGACAACTACGAAAATAGAACTAAAACAGCAAACCAGCATATGGCACTTTCTACCCTCCTTCCCAGCCATCTTACTACCTACCAACTTCCTATGCCTTTCCACTGCTTTATATATTTCTCCTTAACAAATACCACTATCCTAATATTCTCTCTCGATATTACTTATTTATCTTGTTTATTTTCTTTCCCCCCAAATTGCATGTAAACTCCATGCGGGCTGGGACATCTGTTGGTTTTGTTTGCTACTGTATGCATCCCATTGCCTAGAACTCAGGGAAGGTCCAAGACAACCATCTATGGGTTTTTTAAAGTTCAACAGAGCATTCATTCGTTTGTTAAAAAGAAAGACTAAATGCCTACCATGGACTAGGCACTGTGTGATATAATAGGGCTTCATTTTTCCTTTTTCAAAAGTGTGAGATGTGTTTTCTACCTGTTAGAACTGCAGAGGTGAGTGCAGAGATTTGTCCGTGGACACAGCTTTGTTTCAAAAACATTTTTTTTTTAAATTTTGGCCAAAATTTTAAAACCGATAGATTTCATATGCAAAGCCAGATTTCTGTCTTCTTTTAAAAGAAGAGTTGATGCTGACTACAACAGGCATCAATTGCATGTGGCTATAACTGGCAGGGGGTGACGTGCTGCTTCTTACGCCCTTTGGGCAGAATCTCCACCACTTCATGTTGCCTTACTCTAAGCCTGGCAGTGCCCTTTGGCAACCGGTAGTTGCCAAACCATGGTAGTAGTTGGGCAGGTATTGGTCACAGAATAAAGACCACATACAAGCTACATTACACAGTTTTATTAAGCTCAGTTGCAGAAATATTCTAGAATTTTAAATAGAAAAGTTGTTTCCTGCCCCCCACCCCCCCTCACCCCCAGTAGCAAGAGTAAATAATAAATGGTTTTAGGGAAGTTAGTCTCAATTTGGGAGATGATTTGAGAGAAACCCATTTTTCAAACACATTAATGATGAAAAGCATCATTCTATGCCAAAGGAGCTTGGAACAAGCTCTCCCATCATTTTCTTGGTGGGACCATTTCAAAGACTCGATACTGAGTTAAGTGCAATACAGCTGGGTGTTTAATCTCAGTGCAGCTTGGTAACTTAAAGTCCTGCAGGCAAGGCTGTAGAGAGTGTCTTCATGGAGTCCTCATGCAATGCAGATACCCAAGGCCAATACACTCCCCAGACATGAAGCCCATACATCCCCTCACTCTAGATGGCATTGCCCTTGGCTTTAAGGGAGACCCATTTGAAAGGAAAGGGGTATGTTTGCGATAGGCTTAGAATCTGTTGGGCAGGCTCTGGAGGGGAGATGTTGGCTAAGGACCTCCATCCCTGGAACCGTAATGCAACTCCATTGAAGGCTGTGCATTTAAAGGACAATGGGGCAGGCATGGTAGCTCGTGCCTATAATTCCAGCACTTTGGGAGGCTGAGGTGGGAGGATTGCTTGAGGCCAGGAGTTTAAGACCAGCCTGGGAAATACCATGAGAACCTGTCTCTACCAAAAAGTAACATATTTAGCTGAGTGTTGTGGCACGCATCTGTAGTCCCAGCTACTCGGGAGGCTGAAATGAGAAGATGGCTTGAGCCCGGGAGGTTGAGGCTGCAGTGACCTGTGATCACACCACTGCACTCCACTCTGGGTGACACAGTGAGACTCTGTCTCAAAAATAAAACAAAAGAAAACAGGCTGGGTATGGTGGTGCACACCTGTAATTCCCAGCACTTTGAGAAGCCAAGGTAGGCGGATTGCTTGAATCCAGGAGTTTACGACCAGACTGGGCAACATGGTGAAACCCCATCTCTACAAAAACAAAAAACAAACAAACAGAAAAAAAAAAACACACAACAAAAATTAGTTGGGCATGGTGGCACACGCCTGTATTCCCAGCTACTTGGGAGGCTGAGGTTGGAGAATTGCTTGAGCCCAGGAGATTGAGGCTACAGTGAGCTGAGATTGTGACACAGCACTCCAGCCTGGACAACAGAGTGAGATCCTGTCTCAATAAAAATTAAAATTAAAATAAAATAAAAGAAGGACACCTATTGTTTTCAAAGTAGAGCTTTAGAGGAGGAGACAGAAGAGGAGGGATGTGATAGAAAAAGATTATAACAAGTTTATATATTTTGAAAAGATTGCTCTGAATAAATATATAAAGAGCTGCCCTTGTGAAGTTAATTTTTACCACCACAAAGCATGTTCTTTTCTTTTTTTTCTTTTTTGAGACAGAATTTCACTCTTGTCACCCAGGCTAGGGTGCAATGGCACAATCTCAGCTCACTGCAACCTCTATCTCCTAGGTTCAAGTGATTCTCCTGCCTCAGCCTCCCAAGTAGCTGGGATTACAGACACCTGCCACCACTCCCAGCTAATTTTTCTATTTTTGGTAGAGACGGGGTTTCACTATGTTGGCCAGGCTGGTCTCGAACTCCTGACCTCAGGTAATCCACCCTCCTTGGCCTCCCAAACTGCTGGGATTACAGGCGTGAACCACTGTGCCCAGCCCATGTTCTAAATAAGAAAGGCACAATGAAAAATTTGTAGTTATTTTGAGATTGCTTCCAAAAGACATCCAGGGCAGGGAGGGCATTGGCTCATTGGGTTAGCCAGATGAAGAACCTCGCAAGGACCGCTGAACAGTGAATTTAGCTCTTGTACTTGCATAGTCATGTACTTGGTACAAATTTCACAGCACATGACAGCTGTGTGGCACATCTGTTGGAGATCCAAAAAATCAGTTTCACAAGCATTGGTTGGGAAAGATTCAGCTTGGCACTGGTTCTGAGAAAAGCCCTGGGACTTTGAATTGTGTGCAAATGTAATATGCTGTAAGTTCACTGATATGTTAGTCTTTGCCCATGGGATAAAAATATCTAGTCCTGTTACAAACCAAGCTGTTTAAATCACACTTGCAGTACTGGTCATATGAAGAAGGATACTGGAAATTAGAATTTGTTCCTAGGATGGTAGACAAGAAGAATCTAGAAATTATGACATAGGAAGTGGTTGAAAGACCTGAAGATGACAGATCTCTAGTCCAACTTGAACAGGAAAAGACTAAGGAGGGAGATGCCACAGCTATCTTCAGATTCACAAAAGCCTGATGATGCAGGGCCCTTTGGATGTAAAACAACATCCAAAGATTATGTCTGTTGGATAAATAAAAGAATAAAAAGAGAGTAGGGGTGTGTGTGTGTGTCTGTGTCTGTGTGTGCATGAGTGCTGTATGTATCTGTGTGTGTTGTGTGTGTATGTTTTCAGGCAAGAGCAAAAACACATGATGAAAATTACAGAAAGAGAGGTAGATTTAAAACACCATATAAAAAATGTTACTGTTTGTAACAACCAAGCTGAATGACCCTCTTTTAGGGATTTATAAAAAGAATGTCTACATGCAATGGTAAACTCAATCTTGAGAAGGAACATAAAATGGAAAGATGAGAGCTTTGGAGTCAGACACATCTGGGAGCAAATTATATCTTTGCCATTTAGCTGTGTGACTTTAGGCAAGACACCTAGCCTCTCTGAGTATTTGTTTTTCCATCTATTAAATGGGGATAATAAAACCCATGTTAAAATATTGTGAGAATTAACTGAGCTGACGAATGTAAAGTTCTAGAAACAATACGTTTTGGATAAGTGTTAGCTGACTTTTCTAGATTAGATGTCATCCAAAGTAGAAAGAGTGAGTTATGGAAATTATTGTAAGGCAGTCACTTAGCAGGTCCATTAGATGTACGTGGTCACAGCTGGGCACGGTGGCTCACGCCTGTAATCCCAGCACTTTGGGAGGCCGAGGCAGGTGGATCACCTGAGATCAGGAGTTTGAGACCAGCCTGGCCAACACTGGCGAAACCCCATCTCTACTAAAAGTATAAAAATTAGCTGGGCATGGTGGTGCGCACCTATAATCCCAGCTACTTGGGAGGCTGAGGCAGGAGAATCACTTGAACACAGGAGGCAGGGGTTTCGGTGAGCTGAGATCATGCCACTGCACTCCAGACTCCAGCCTGCGCGACAGAGCGAGACTTGGTCTCAAAAAAAAAAAAAAAAAAAAAGGAAAAGAAAAAATGTATGTTGTCCCCTTGTATTGTCAGTGTCTGACACAGAGCCTGCATAGGGAGCCACTCAGCAGGTGATGGCACATCTGTTGACTTTACTGTCAGCACTATGGGTAAGTCACACCCTAGAAACATATTCTCAATATGTCAGCATGGCCAACAGAGACAGCCTGCGTAGGGAAGGGAGGTAGGTGTTGGCATCAGACAGAGGTTCAAATCTCAGTTCTCCACTGGGTCGAGTTACTTCACCTTTCCGAGCTGCATGTTTCTCTTCTGAGGCAGTACGTGTTTCATGGGAGTGAGTGATGAAATCACATATGCAAAGGCATTTGATATTCTTTTCTCAGAGGTATCCTCTTTACAATCCAGGGAGGCAGATAATGCAGTCTGTATGGAAGAAAAAACAAGATTCAGAAAATTGAAGTGATGTGCCCAAGGAAATAGCAGAATTGGTATTTGATTCTTTCCTTTTAACCTGAAGGCCCATCATCTCTCTCTCTGAGACCACGACGGAAACATTTTTTGGTGTCTCAGTGTGCCGGGTACTCTGCTGGGTGTTTCTGTGTATTGCCTCCTTTGTTTTTCGGGTCCCCATGGAGATGTTAGTCACTTTGCGAGTCTCTGGAACATCTGCAGGATGGGCTTCCTAGATACTTGAGAAAGGTCGTTATTCATGGGACACCTGGCTTTGGGAGGAGACATGTGCCCAGACAGTCACGTCCGCTCCTCGCCTTGACGGGCACCGGAGGGATGGGTGTTGTGTATCTTGAGCAGCGACACCATCGGCTAGTAGCTGTGCTGAGTCCGCAGCTGCCCATCCTCAGGTCTCCTTGAGCCCAGAGACTTGATCTATGGGATTGCAGTGTTTTGAAATGAACTCCTTGCAAACATTTAAATCAGAAATATCCGCATAAAAATGTAATTTAACATTTTGGGTTTCTCGAGGAACTGGACAGTCTGGCAACCCTGAGCCCATGTTCTCCCAGGCAGCAGCCCACCAGCATTGCATAGTGCCTGCTTCCTTTAAGTGGAGCAGGCGTCCCCAGGGTCCCCACACTGCCAATTGCACTCTCATACCTTCCTCCCCCAAGGAGTTTAGGTTACCAAATCATACTCATGCATAATTTCTATCAATAATAACATAAACACCTGCTAGAACATTTCCTGAGGTTTTTTTTCTGACCATCTCTTTTGTATGCTTCCTCCCCAGTCTGTGATTGCAATGGGAAGTCCAGGCAGTGTATCTTTGATCAGGAACTTCACAGACACACTGGTAATGGATTCCGCTGCCTCAATTGCAATGACAACACTGATGGCATTCACTGCGAGAGGTGCAAGGACGGCTTTTACCGACACAGAGAAAGGGACCGCTGTTTGCCCTGCAATTGTAACTCCAAAGGTAGCTGAAAAAGGGGGAAAGAGGGAGAGGGAGATGGAGCAGTGGGGAGACAAGAGGGAAGGAAGGAGGGAGGAAAAGAAGAAAGAAGAGAACAAGGGAGGAAAAAAGAAAGAAAACAGGGGAAGCAAGCAGGCCAAGAGGGAGATGTTCAACTTCACAAACAACTGGGAACCTACCAGACATTGGTCTTTTTAGCAGTTTCAATCTGAAAGGAAACATGTTTCTCTTAAGTAGAGGTTGGTGGAACCAGCTGGGACCTTGAGGGCATGTTGTCTTGAATTCTAATACAAAGAGTCACATTATTAACTTTTCCAGGCAGGTGACAAAGGAAGCTTGCACTCTTTGAGGGATAGTTCTTCATATCCATAGCCATCCATTTGACCAACCTCTTGAAAAATAAGGAATTAGAAAGATCTGTTTCTAGTGCTGTGCTAGGTGCTAGCAATATGAAGTTGTACTAATAAAGGAGACAGACAAGTACACAGGAAAATTGAAGTCTTTCATTAGGTTGCTAACAAGATAAAACAAAATAACAAATAGGAAACACCTAACGGGGTGGCTGGTTCATAGGAGAGCTAGTTTGCTTTTTTGTTTTGTTTTGTTTTGTTTTGTTTTGTTTTGTTTGTTTCTTTTTTTGCGACAGAGTCTCACACTGTCGTCCAGACTGGAGTGCAGTGGTGCCATCTTGGCTCACAGCAATCTCTGTCTCCCAGGTTCAAGTGATTCTCCTGCCTTAGCTTCACGAGTAGCTGGGATTACAGGCACCCACCACCATGCCCAGCTAATTTCTTGTGTTTTTAGTAGAGATGGGGTTTCATTATGTTGGCCAGGTTGGTCTCGAGTGCCTGACCTCGTGATCCACCTGCCTCAGCCTCCCAAAGTGCTAAGACTACAGGTGTGAGCCACCGCACCTGGCCAGTGTTTTTTTTTTTTTTTTAAAGTATCCCACAGTGCTATATTCATATAACTGTAGGTCTTTGCTGTGCACACAGATACACACACTGTGTGTATTCATTGTGCTGTATTCATTGTGGACAGACAGTAAAGACAAGTTAGTAAATATAAAGGGGGAGAGAGAGGTGGTTCTATAAATAAGATTTTTTTTTAAACGGTTCATTTGTCTATTATCTTTCTTGGCATTATCTACTTTGCTAGAAAGTGTTTAATAGCATCCTATGATAAATATTGATCCACTTAAAGCATACAGCCTTATTGCATGGCAATGACTTAGTGTAGTAGGTCTGTGGAACCAATTGATAGCTGCAGCTTGAAAGAATCTAAAAATGGGCAGATTCTGGTGCAGCCATGAGTTGCTGGTAGAGTGGGTTGGGAGTCATAGAAAACTGGGTGACCCTGTGGTGAGATAGACCCATATTGCAGCAGTCACCCCCCACATTCACCTAAGTTGCTGTTACAATGTGGTTTGACTCAGATTAGTTTAGCTTTGTTGTGTAGAATTTGCATCCAGAATCTTTTGGACTTAGCAGTCCTCTCTATGAATCGAAGAACTTCATAAAAAATTAAAGGACAAATTATTCCATTTTAATGGGCATTTAACCTCTCTGAAGAGCTCCTATTGCCTTAGGTCATGCAGCTTCATTGTGAGTCACCAGAGTTGGGTCATCCCAGTGAAATGATCAGTGAGAATGAAACTAGAAATTTAATTGGCTCAGCTTGAAAGCCTGGCCTGAAGACAAGGTTATTAGTCTCAGGGTAGACCAGGAACCTGCCGCCTAGCACAGAAGGATGGTAAAGAAGGATTTACCATGCCATCTCTTCTGTTTAGTGTAGTCTACTGCTTGCCCAGTGGTAGTGAAACTGGCTCCTTCTTTTTATTTGGGTAATAGATATCCCAGACTCAGTGGGAACAGCTTGGCAGGAAGTGGTGGAGCCCAATATTGATTTATGTCTTATATGATAGTTAACATGTGCCATGTGCCATATGCCAACCCTGGGCCAGGCTCTTTTCTAGGTGCTTTTAATCCAGTAATTAATTAATCTTCACCGATAACTTTATAAAGAGGGGGCTATGTTTTTTTCCATTTCACAAATGATGTAGCAGAGACTTAGGGAGGGAGGGGAAGAAACTTGTCCAAGGTTATAGAGCTAAGAGGCAGAGTAAGAGTTCAGGACCAGGTTTGTTGACATCAAAGGTAATAATGTAGAGTACAGTGGTGGATTATAGAGCCAGGCAGCCAGGGTGCAAATCTGGACACGACCACCACCATTAGGTCACTCTGGGCAGGTTCCTTAACCTCTTGCTGCTCCAGCATCCCCATCTGTTAAAGAGTGATCATGATATTCATGTCATGGGACCCTGTGGAGATAAAATGGTGTTTGACAAGCACGTGGCGGGCAACTCAGTAAATTGTTAATTGATATAGCTGTTTTTCTTATTAAGACAGTGGGGAAACTGAGACCTGGAAAAATTAATGAATGGCCTAAAGTCTTCCAGCAACAGATTGCAAGAACTAAAGTTGTGAGCCATATCTTCTGATCAAGAATAGTTCTCTTATTCCCTCCATATGAAAGAAAAAAAAATCAGAATGGCATTTTTCTACGCCCCAAAGCAGACAATTTATGTGTACACAAAAAGCTTGATGGATATTATTTCCTAAGATCTGACTAATGCTTTATAATTTTCCAGAACATTTTCATAGATGATGTCCTTCTCAGTCCTCATAACAGTCTGACAACATGTGTTAACACATCCCACCTCCACTGTTAAAGAGATGAAGAAACTGAACTTTCAGGGTCCAAACTGCTGAGGCTGAAAGACACATTGGTGACAGAGACCGTTCCCACCATGTGCTGTCCCCAGCTGCTCCTCAGCTGCACATGTCACCAAACCACTAGCACAAGTTTAATTCCCTATGTGATTTCTCAGTATCCCAATTAGCCAGAGGATATTTTTCACTTTCAGATAATAACTTGACAGGGAAATTTGTTGTATATTCCATTTCAAATGCAAAATAACATGTCTTACAAAAAATGCTATCATTACATGTATGTCAAATGAAGCCAACGGCATTAATAAACCCCAGAGTAGTCACCAATTTTGGACTTTATATTGATTTCCCATAAATGCAGAAACTAGGCTTATTTTTAGATTATGACTTTGTGGGCTCAGCAACAGGGCTGAGTTATCTTCAGCTCTTCCAACCACATATTTAAGCCCTGATAACCTTTTGCAGATACTTTGAAATTCACTGTGTGTGCAAGTTTTTTCCTCCCACGACAGCTAAGTTTTTGAGGTCTATGTGGTATTGGACTTACTCTCTTAATTTTATATTTTTTTACATATCTTTGATGCTGACAGTGTATTATTCAGACTATAACATTTCAGTAATTATTTAAAACATGTTTTTAAATGCAAGTGTATATATTTTTAAAAGGATTCTCAAAAGGATGCAAATTCTCTCAGTTTATATTTTTTGTCTATTTGTTTTTATTGGGTTTGGTGTTGTTTTGAGACAAGATCTCACTCTGTGGCCAAGGCTGGAGTGCAGCGGCTCCATCATGGCAGCCCATCAAACTCCTGGGCTCAAGCAGTCCTCCTGCCTCAGCCTCCTGAATAGCTGGGACTACTGGTGTGTTCCACCATGCCTGACTAATTTTTTATTTTTTTGTAGAGACAGGGTCTATGTTGCCCAGGCTGGTCTCAAATTCCTGGGCTCAAGCAATCCTCCTGCCTCAGTCTCCCCTAACTGCTGGTATTACAAGCATGAGCCACCATGCTCGGCCTTACATTTTAAATATTTATCATTTTTTAATACCTTCCTGAGTCTTCAAATGCATGTAGGCTATATCTACATAAAGCATGAATGTGCTTACTGGGACACAAATTTGAAACAGGAAGTTATTCCTCATCTGTTCTTTAAAACCAATTGTTTACAATTCCTAAGTACAGTTCATGATGTGAGAATTGGGGCAGGTGGTTTTTTTGAGTGAGACTTTGAAGAACCAGTGCTATTATTTTGGAAGTTTTGGAACATGAAATAAGTTAGTCATATTCAGAGTTAGAGCCTGAATTACCATCTTCCCCCACTTTATAAAAATAATTCATTTCTGAAAAACTACTGCAGGGACAGTTTTCTGAAATGGAAAGTGTAATTAATTTGAATGGAGAAAAAATGTGTTTCTGATCCCCAAATCAGCATCCATTCATGTTAAAAACAAGCAAATTTCATCATGAGGGACTTCTATTTAACGTTACGTATCAGATCATTATTCAAAAAGGAATTTTCCTTCCTTCTGCCGACCACTCACAGAGCAATGAGCATGAAGTCTCTAAACATCAAACCAAATAGCCTCTCTTCATTCTCATCTTATTTAAAAGTTCTCTTGCCTTAGGCTTTGAAAACCTTCCTTCTCTCCTCCTCCCCTCACCCTCCTTAGACCTCTCCTCCCTGCTTTCCATTGCTCATTGTTTGATTAGACCCTGTCCTGAGACTTCTCTCTCTCCGATCATCCTCTCTTAATAGATGGGCTTTATCTATGTCCTCACCACTTCCCCTCCTCTCTCTATCTACTTCTGGACTGATCTCACATTTACTATGGCTTCCTATTCGTCCTGTGTGCTGAGGGCTCCTAGATCTTCATCTGTAGACTCTGAGCTCCAGATGAACATTTCCACCTTTATATGCCCCTAGAAACTCAAGTTCATATACCCAAAACTAAACTCATTATCTTCTCTTGATGATTCAACCTGAGATCTTGGTCCTCCTCCTGTTTTCCCTGGTTTGGTAAACAGCATCACAGTCCAGCCAGGTGATGGACTCTGGGGACCTGAGTGTCATCAATATGATCCTCTCTCCCTCATCATTCCTAACCCAAGAGTCACCTAAATCTGTTTGTTCTATATCCACAGTGGCTCTCAAAATGCTTCCCTCCTTCTCTTGTTACTCAGACCCCTCTAATCCAGGCCATCATGGCATGGGAGGAGACATGCTGGTCTTGCCTTCTCTAAGCCATCCTGCAGACTGCTCTAGAGTTCTCTTTCTAAGTGCAGGTCTGAACTTGTCACTGCCTGCCTAAACCTCTGAGAGTTCCTATTATGCAGAAATTGATCTGTTATTCTGCTGTGAACTTTTAATTCACTACTAAATAGCGTGAGCTAATACATATAAAGTGCCTAACTCAACATCTAAGGAGATGCTCAAAAAATGTCATTTACGCTATTATCACTGAAGGCTCCTTCAAGCCTTGCAGAGTTGACACGTAGATGTTCATAGACTCAAACTATAAATGTGACTCATTTATTTCACATTCCACATGCTGCATAAAGTCTTCATACAGGCACAGAACCGGTACCTTTATCAATTTGAATTCTACTAGTGAATTACAAGTTCACAGAAAGATAATAAATTTAAAAAACAAACATGTAGAGACTGGTCAATGTTCCCTTGGCTTCATTGACTATGGATAGC
Organism: Symphalangus syndactylus; assembly: GCF_028878055.3. Taxonomy (NCBI): domain Eukaryota; kingdom Metazoa; phylum Chordata; class Mammalia; order Primates; family Hylobatidae; genus Symphalangus; species Symphalangus syndactylus. The sequence continues at coordinate 39,512,167 of NC_072434.2, read as the reverse complement.
CTAATCATTACAGATACTTAAGATATAGGCTGGGCACGGTGGCTCATGCCTATAATCCCAGCACTTTGGGAGGCTGAGGATGGTGGATCATGAGGTCAGGAGTTCGAGACCAGCCTGGCCAACATGGTGAAATCCTGCCTCTACTAAAATACAAAAAATTATCCAGGTGTGGTGGCGCAGGCCTGTAGTCCCAGCTGCTCAGGAGACTGAGGCAGGGGAATCACTTGAACCAAGGAGGCAGAGGTTGCAGTGAGCCAGGAAAAAAAAAAAAAAAAGATATACAGATCATGGCCAGGTGCGGTGGCTCATGCCTGTAATCCCAGCACTTTGAGAGGCCAAGGCAGGCAGATCACCTAAGGTTGGGAGTTCAAGACCAGCCTGGCCAACATGGAGAAACCCTGTCTCTACTAAAAATACAAAATTAGCTGGGCGTGGTGGCGCATGCCTGTAATCTCAGCTACTTGGGAGGCTGAGGCAGGAGAATCACTTGAACCCGGAAGGTGGAGTTTGCCGAACTGGGCAACAGGAGTGAAACTTCGTCTTTAAAAAAAAAAAAAAAGATATACAGATTATTTTACATTTCCACTGAACTGCAGGGGAATTATAAGGTAGCTGAGGTGTACCTAGCTAGCCTTCCACCTCATCTTTTGGCTTTCTCTCAGCTCCTTCCACAACAGTCCAGCCCTCCTCCTTGGCATACACACATTAGTTGAACAGATTTCTGGGCACCTGCCTTGTGTCAGGCACCATGCTGGGCATTGGGAATACGGCAGGTGACATAAGGTGAGATCATCCTAAGTCAAGTAGGGCTGAGGACTGGGGTAGGGGTGGGATAGGATTTTAGATGCAGGAGTCAGAGAAGATTTCTCTAGAAAAGTAATATTTAATCGAGACCTGAGTGCTGAGAATGTGCCAACTAGGGGAAGTTTGAGGAAAGAGCATTCCAGACCGAGGGAGCAGCAAGTGCAAATATCTTGAGGGAAGCTGCTTAGCACTTTGCCTGAACCAAGAGAGTTGGTTTGCTGGAACCTGTTGAAGGAGGGTAGGAGATGAGGTAAGAGAGGTAGGGTCTTGCAGGCCATGATATGAAGTCGGCATCTTATTCTGCTTAGAGTCGGGGGGCCACCGTAGGACCTAAATATCAAATTACATTTTTAAAGAACATCCTGGCTTCTCTGTGGAGTGTGGAGAGGCAAGGATGGAGGCAGGGAGGAGACTGCGAGGCAGGGCCTGGGTGAGAGAAGATGGAACTGGAATGGGAGTGAGTGTGGAAGGGCAGGTGGTGAGACCTGGCAGCATCCCACAGTGACACATTTTGTTGCCCTGAGTTTTTCATGAACACTCAATCTGAGAGGACCCATTTGCAACTAGGAGCATATCTGTAAAAAGCAGAATCATAAGACAGGTACAGTCCCCTAGGTAAGGCACACAGGGTACATCTCACTGGGGGGCGTACCACAGGGTACACTCTCCAGCACTCCTGGCAGGTGGATATTTTTGGTTAATGGCCCTTTTTATGCTCTTAAAAATCATACCATATAAGCACTGACCCTCAAAAGATGGCTTTGCCTGCCAGGGATAAGAGAGAATGCTACTCACTTTCAGATATGAACTCTCTTCTAGGAGGCCAATGTGCTCATTCACAAATTTTCCTTGAGATCTTAAAGATTTGATGGACTTCTTTTAAAAAGCAGTGAGCTACATGCTACCTACTGTCACAATCAGAGCAGACAGACAAAGACAAATGCTTTTATGAGTAATTTAATTCCTCTCCCTGAGGAAGACATCCTCGGCTGTCAGCACCATCCCCGGTGGGTAGAAGAATACACAGATGATGTGAAATGACTGTTAAAAGCAGCAGATGGTGCTTCTTACTTCCTGTTTACGGAGCACCCATAGGGTGATAGTTGCTTCCAATGTCGCATACATTAAATATTTCCTCTTCTTCTTTCCTTTCCCCTACCTTGTGGGTTTCAGGTTCTCTTAGTGCTCGATGTGACAACTCCGGACGGTGCAGCTGTAAACCAGGTGTGACAGGAGCCAGATGCGACCGATGTCTGCCAGGCTTCCACATGCTCACGGATGCGGGGTGCACCCAAGACCAGAGACTGCTGTGAGTATCTGCATCCCACCATGGCTGTCACTAACTCAGTGATGACAATTATATAAACCTTGGCAAACACTTGTATTTACTGAGCCCCTACCCTGTGCGGAACACTGCTCTGAGAGTACATCATGTGGGCTATCTACTTTAATCCTCACAAAACCCCTAAGAGGTTGGGATTATCATTATATGCATTTCGAAGATAAGAAACTTAAACCATATGAGGTTAAGTTGCCTGATGTTACTGGTGAGGCTGGACCTAATACTTAAGCTCAGAGTTTTGGGTTCAGAACCCATGTCCTTTTCTCTGGCAATTGCTTCCCTCTAGATGAACTAGAAGGGAGGCAACAAGTCCTTCAAGTAACCTGGGACCCATTTTGGCCCCAGTGAATTTGGGTAGAACTTTTCTGCATAATCTTGATCCCCTTTAGTTTGGAATATCCTGTATCCCTGTTCAAATATTTTTTGGGAGATGAGTATGCATTAAATATCACATAACCAATCTGTAGAGATGCAGAGCTGGCAAGTGTTGGGATGGCTTGGCGGGGGCTTGGCAGTGAAGCATTGGGCATTGGCTAGCAAGGCTCCCACAGAGGAGGCGCATCCCATTGCCCACTTTGCTAACTCCTTGCTGGGACAGGAGCTGCCCTTCAGCCATACTGCAGTGTCCCAGTTGTCAAGGTCCCAAGTTCTCATACTCTCTTGGCATTTGTTCTGGTCTGGCCTTCCCTGACCCTTTCAGATGGTCTTCAGATATCACCCCTGCCCCACTCCTCCTTTGTAACCCTTTTAAAACATAACCCTCTGTTAGCTCTGCCTCCCCGCCCCAATTCAGAATAAGATAAAACTTATCAAGGTCCTGCAAGGTCCCCCTCCCTCTCCACCCTCAGCCTAGGTGCCTGCTTGGTTTCTCGCCACTTTCCTCCCTGCTCCCTGCACTCCGCAGGGAAGCCACAATAGCCTTCCTTCCTTTCTTCAAAGAGCCAAGTGCATGTGGCCTCGGCGCATCCTGGAGAGCTCTGCCTTCCCCAAAGCTATGCAGCGCCTCCTGCTCCATCCCCACCCCGCTATCTCCTCACAGAGGCCTTCCTGCAGCAGTCCCACCTCTCTGCGTTCTCACTCTGCTGTTTCACTCCATACCTTATTTTCTATTCATGTTTGCCCATTTCTCACACTAAAACGTAAGCCCCCTGTGGCTCTGTCTTGTTTGCTTCTGTGTCCCCATGCCTGGAGTGGGAAGAGACACCTCGGGGGTGTCCAGTGCATCTGCAGCTGGCCATGTGCCTGCTGCCCTTGCGATCCACACACCCGCCCGGGCACAGGACTCCTATGGAACGGGGACTGTTCCTATTTCTCTTAGCATCCCTGGTTCTGAGCACCCAGTAGATGCTGAATACGTGTTTGTCAGATGGTCCAGATAAGCAGTAGAGAAGGAGCTAAGAAGGAAGGAGGCCATGGGAATTCAAAGATAAAGATTGGCAAGGAAATTCCAGCCATAAGCATTGCTAGACTTGGCATGTGACTGGAGGAGGAATGTGAGGGAGAGGGAGGGGTCAAGGGTGCTCCAGGTTTGGGCAGGATTTGGGTGGGATCATAGGGCAGGCAGAGGAGGAACAGGTCAGTAGAGAAGAGACAATAAACTTGGTTTTTGAGCAATGAGATAAAACACATGATTGGGTGCAAAGTGGGTGACAGAAGCAGGGATGGATGAGATAGATTGTGCCAGAATTCAGTGAAAGCTCTGATACCTTCATTGAGAAAATCTTGCCACAAACAAACAAACAAAAGTCCATTAAACCCAGCAATCCCAGCAATTCCACTCCTAGGTATACACCCAAGAGAAATGAGAAGGTAGATACCTGCACAAAAACTTGTACACACACATTCATAGCAACATTACTCATAATAGCTGAAAAGTAAAAACAGTAACCAAAAAGAATATATGTATTCCATCACCAAAAAGAATTTATGTACTGACACATGCTGTCACATGGATGAACCTCAAAAGCATCATGCTAAGTGAAAGAAGCCAGTCACGAAAGACCACATATGGTATAATTCCATTTATAGGAAATGTCTAGAATAGGCAAGTCTGGAGAGACAGAAAGTAGACTGGTGGCTGCCGAGGGCTGGAAGTGGGACTGGAGGGAGGAGATGTGGCAGGGTGTGGGACACAACTGCTAAAGGGCACAGGATTTCTTTCCAGAATGATCAAAATGTTCTAAAATTAATATTGATGGTGATGGCTGTACAACTCTGAGAATCAGCTAAGAACCACTGGATTGTACATTTTAAATGGGTGAATTGCATGGCATATGAATTATATCTCAATTGAGGAATTACCAAGAGAAAGAACTGAATGGAATAAAATAGCAGGTAGATGGAATTAATTATGATAAAAAGCAGATATCATTGAATTAAACAATAGGGAAACAAATGATAATTTTAAAAAAATATATAAACTGAGCCAAACAGTCAACCAAAGTAAACTAAACAGTTGAGTGATAGAACTTGGTTTACATTCTGGCACAAACCCCTGCTCTCTTTAGGAGTGGCAGACAGTTCTCGGCCCAGCTGCCACCCACCAAGTACACTCTGAGCAGCATTGGTGTAGGCAAGTGAGTCCTCAAGTATGTGAGAGAGGTCCGCGCGGGCGAGGATGGCTAGGAGAAGCCTCATCCAAGAAGGACTTGCCCAGCTTCGTGATGTTTGCTCATGGGCAGTTGATTTTTATGTGCATAGTTGTGAAGCATGTCCCTAATTTTCTTTTTCTTCTTTCCCAGAGACTCCAAGTGTGACTGTGACCCAGCTGGCATCGCAGGGCCCTGTGACGCGGGCCGCTGTGTCTGCAAGCCAGCTGTCGCTGGAGAACGCTGTGATAGGTCTGTGTGAACTGTGGCCCTACAAACAGCAGAGAGAGTCCCTTGCCAACTAGCATGAGAATTAATCCTCTGAGTGTAATTATGGAAAAGGGATACTTGACAAATGTTGATGACCTTCTTCCTGCTCTCTGTCCTCAAAAACTAAGATTTTACAAAAACAACAAAACAAACAAAAAAAACACACACACACACACGGAGTGCCCAAATCTCACTGGACTCCATACTCTGCTCTGGGCCCCTTCTCTTTGTTTTGACTTTGGGAGAGGCACAAGGCCCCAGAGATTCTCCCCACCAGCTGGCTCCGAATCCCAGGTGCTCTGTATGAGGCAGTAATTCATAGTGAGATCCTGGGACTCAGGCTGGTTGCAGGAAAGGCCTGGCCTAATTAAACATGCTGCGAAAATTCTTGTAAGAGGGCCTATCACAGCATATGGCCATATATAACCATCGTGTACAGAAAAGGCACTGCCCTGGGGATAGGATGGCAGTTACATGCACACACACGAATGGGCGTGGGGCTAGGAGGAGGTAAGAGCCCTTTGGGCCAAGCCACGCTGGAGGAGGTGGAGCAGTGAGGCACCATCCCCCCAAGCTGCTGATGCAGGACGTGCCTTAAGTACAACTGCGCTCAGGCTTTAAACTCTTCCCTCCCAGAGGCTGTTGAGCAGAGGGCTGTGAGGCTGGCGTCAGAAGCAAAGGCTTCCTCCTCATTTCCTTAAAAGTAAGAAAGCAGTTCTTTGGCACCCTGCCAGTCACTTATACCTGCACAGAGGAAATGTCAAATACACTCCTAGCTTGTGTTTTCAGGGGTTCCTGGCTGCTGAGGTGAAGGCAGGGACATAAAGCTTAAGTGTTAAAAGGGAAGTCACTTGTCGAAAGCCTTTTTAATTTCAAAATAAAAGACAGAAATAGAATGCCACATAAAAGAAATGTTATCACCACCAATGGTAAGAAATAGACCTCTGCTAAAACTGCATCCCAGTGACAATGCCCCCCTCCTCCCTAGAAGTGACCTCTACTCTGACTTTTATGGTAATCGCTTTGTTTGCTTCATAATTTATGACCCCAGTGTGTTCCTAAACACAATCATTTAGTTTTGCCTAATTCCCTTCCTTTCCCTTCTTTTTTCTTCCCTCCCCACTCCTTCCCTCCCATCCTTCCTTGTTTTTTAAGCTCTTTTAATCGGCAGGTTTCTTCTCCATAGAAACCATAATAATTCTTTTAACTCTTGCTCTTAGAGAAAAAACAAAGCTTATTTAGTTACAACTGTTCTCTGAAGCACCTGCTCTTCACAGCTACCCTGCTTTTCTGTGATACTGTACTCAGAACATTCCCCCCAACATGTGGTGCAGTGGCCTAGACTACATGATTTGGAGACAGATGTACATGAGTTTCAATCTTGCCTCAGCCACTTACCTGCTATATGTCAAGAGTTTCTTAACCTCTTGGCCTTAGTCTCCTCATCTAAGAAAACTGGAAATAGCAATTCCTCATAGGGTTGGAGGGAGGTTAAATGAGAGAGTACACACAAGATGCCTGGCACAACATAAGTGCTAAATAAATGATCATTGAAACTACCGTTATTTCACATTATTTAATGTGGAAGGATGTAGTTAACTTGAGCAGAGGAGAAACAAGTCCTCCCCAGCTTCCCCTGCCCTCTTCTCTGTGACTCCAGCATCGAAGACTCGCCTGTTAGTCATGGTTCTTATAGAAGCCACTGGAGAGATTGAGCTGGGAGCAGAGGTGGCTTCTGGAGAGTGTCTTAGCCATCCTTTTTCTTTGTCATATCCTCACCTGCCCTTTTCCCCAGTGAGCCAGAGCCCAGGTACAAGGGTCAGAGATGGGGATCAACACCTAAGTGGTCTTGGGGAGGGGGTCAATACAGCTGAGTGGTGCTGAGGCAGGAGCCTCACCTTTCCTGGTTCCCACCTCCCAGTCTTTGTCCCCATTAAACAGTAGCTCCAGGACAGGGCAGCATTGCACAGCCCCGCCCACACCCATTCTGCTCATCTGACCACCACTCAATTTCCTGCCAAGGATTGGCCAACTACTCAGATGCCAGACCACCAAGACGAATGTGGCTCTGTTCTACAAAGGAACAGAAAGTGAATGTTTCTTATGCTGTCTCATTTAGGGGTGCCGTGATTGTCCATCTGGTGGTCTGGGGGTGGGAGTGGTGTGTGAAATCTGGTATTTCCCTCCTCTGAAAATTAATAGGGCCAAATGGAAGAGAAGGTAGAGAGAGGCTGACTCATTCATCATATTCTTTCTATAGAATAAAAAATAACCTATAATATCCTGATTTCTACAATGCCACTGCAGGTGTCGATCAGGTTACTATAATCTGGATGCGGGGAACCCTGAAGGCTGTACCCAGTGTTTCTGCTATGGGCATTCAGCCAGCTGCCGCAGCTCTGCAGACTACAGTGTCCATAAGATCACCTCTACCTTTCATCAAGGTAAAGCCTTCTATTTTCTAGGTTTTAGTTATTTAATGTTGTACAGGGCTTTGTGCTTGCAGACAACCACCTCCGCATTCACAGGATGGATTCTCTTTAGCAATTCTCTTATAGTATTTAATGTACATTATTTTGTCAGGGCATTCAGGCATACCCTGATGTCTTGAAAAAGTCATAGGCTGAAAATAGTTCACTCATACCAGTGAATATAACTTAAAAGAATAACTAAAAAAGAGACTAGATTTTTATTTCCCTGAATTTTCCATCCCCATCTATTTCAAAACCACAAAGGAACCATTCATTTGGTTTGGAGAGTGTATAAGAGTCTTCCTGGAATCCACGTTCACTAATAATGCTGTTTTCACATATAATAAATGAGCTGATTCATGTGAAATTAGTTCCCAAGCTACAGAACACTATAAAAATATTGGAAATTGATATTATTTCAACACTAAGTCTGAGTTTCCCTTTGAAAAGACTGGACCTGGGCCAAGCGCGGTGGCTCACGCCTGTAATCCCAGCACTTTGGGAGGCTGAGACAGGTGGATCACGAGGTCAGGAGATCGAGACCATCCTGGCTAACACGGTGAAACCCCGTCCCTACTAAAAATACAAAAGAATTATCTGGGTGTGGTGGTGGGCGCCTGTAGTCCCAGCTACTCGTGAGGCTGAGGCAGGAGAATGGCGTGAACCCAGGAGGCAGAGCTTGCAGTGAGCTGAGATCGTGCCACTGCACTCCAGCCTGGGTGACAGAGTGAGACTCCGTCTTAAAAAAAAAAAAATGAAAAGACTGGACCCTCTCAATTCATAAGGTGAGAGCTTATTTATATAAATACAAAAAAAATGCAAATTACAGGCAGAAGAAAACCTACTATCTTATCACGAGTCAGACTCAAAGATGAGAAATCATAGCAGCTGCGGGGTGGGAGCAGGTGAAGTTGAGAGCCACATAGAGAGATACATGGAGAATTTTAAGGACCATTTACAAATGTGGAAATATTGAGAAAACCTCACTTGCTACTCACCACTAGGACTTGTTGTCAAGCAAATCTTTCCTTGTTTAACTTAATAGATAATGAGGGCTTGTCCAATGCAGACTGATTATGTTTGTGTTCCAGATGTTGATGGCTGGAAGGCTGTCCAACGAAATGGGTCTCCTGCAAAGCTCCAATGGTCGCAGCGCCATCAAGATGTGTTTAGCTCAGCCCGACGACTAGACCCTGTCTATTTTGTGGCTCCTGGTATGTGAGGAATAATTTCTCCTATAGAAGCCAGCTTATAGGACTAGGAAGTCAGGATAGAGAAATTGAGTTAGAAATTGTGGAAACCATATAACTTTGCGTTCAGGGTAGCAGCATCTCCAGGTAGTGCAAACCTAGAAGAGAGTTGGGGGCTAAGCCTGATTTGAGAGTCACTAAGAAATGGCCCAACAGAGCAGAATGGGGTGTCCCAGAGGTCAGACCCTGGTTGAGCTACCTCCTTTAATCAAATGGGAAGTTTCTACATTTACCACCAAGGCAAGAAATCAAGGACTGTGGCCAAACCTATGGGTCTATTGAGAAGCAGGTGGAAAGCAAAAACAAAGCATTTCTTAAAACTTCAGATGCCTGTAAGTTAAAAAAAACAAAAATCAATCAGTGGTACGTGCCTTGGTGGAAAAGCGCTGGCTAGAATTCCGATCCCAGTTCATTTCCTTAGCTCATATGTGATTCTTGGGCAAGTTGTTCTCTTAACTTCTCTGAACTTCAGTTTTCTCTACTGTTAAATGGGAATACTAATGCCTGCCTCCCAGAATTATTGCCAGCAAATGTGACGATATTTGTGAAGGCATTCTGTCAACTAAAGCATTATGTAACAAGTTGTGCTATGCTGATAGGCCTGGGATTTTTACAAAACAGTCTGTCATAAGGGCCACATCATGAATCATCTAATAGATGGAATTGTCTTATAACAAGGCCCTCTTGTCATTTCAATAACTAACCCTCCTTCATAGCCCAAAGTGTCATAGCCATGTCCAGTACCAGGTCCTGACTCTCCTAGCAAGGAGTTTTTGGGCAGCATGACACAGGACTTCAACAGAAATTGCTGACACCACTGCAAACTTACATGTGTTTGCCTCTCCAGTTTCACAACTGATCTCAATCTTTTACAACTCTGTTTCACAGCCAAATTTCTTGGGAATCAACAGGTGAGCTATGGGCAAAGCCTGTCCTTTGACTACCGTGTGGACAGAGGAGGCAGACACCCATCTGCCCATGATGTGATCCTGGAAGGTGCTGGTCTACGGATCACAGCTCCCTTGATGCCACTTGGCAAGACACTGCCTTGTGGGCTCACCAAGACTTACACATTCAGGTAAAAAGACAGACCACAAGTAGGTCAATTAGAGCAAACTATGATTGAAGTTCAAGTCCATTCTTTATTCATTCAATCATCATTCATTTGTTCAACAAGCCTTTCCGAGCACCTTTTACGTACCATGAAGGTTGCTATGTGCTGAGAAACGACATGATTCCTTCCCTCAAGCAGCTGACAGGCTAATAGGAGAGAAAAATGAATAGATAATTACAGTGCAGTTTGTCAAGGGACAGAAATAGGCAAGGTGGACACAGAAGTTCTGAGCACATAAAGGAGGCATGACTGACCCACACTGGAATGATGAAGGAAAGCTTCCCAGGACCACATGACAAATGTGAAAGGCAGCCCTCTAAGGAAAGAGAAGGGAGGAAAGGTTTACGAGGCAGAGGAAATGCAATGCTTGAAGAAGGTTTATGCATTTAGAAAATTCCAAGTGGTTGAGCATGAGTGAAGCATGAAGTCGGCGAGAGGAGTGCAGTGAGAAGTGAGGTAGGAGAAAGAGGTGGGAGTGACTTTATGGATGGCTTTGTGTGTGTCTACAGGGATTGCACGGTATCCTGTAGAATAGGGATTCTGCATGGTGTTTGCCGAGAGGTTGGGGAAGGGAGCTGTGCCTAATAAGTGCTCAGTACTGCACTGGAGGCTGGGAAATAAAGATGGAACATGGTCTTTGCCTTCCAAGAGCTCATGGTCTAGTACGATGTATAACATGTCAAAAAGCAAGCATAATACAGTAGGATAATTGCTTTAGGGGTGGTGCATGTTCACGGGGTCTTGGAAAGTGCCTGATTCTGCCTGGAGGAGTCAGGGAAACCTTTAGGAGGAGGCAATGTGTGGGCTAAGAATGGAAAGGTCCACAGGGCTTTTCCAGGGAGAAAAGTCAGAGAAGGGCAACCTTAACATGTGAATATATGTGGGGATGCAGAAAGGCATAATATAGGGGAGAACTGGCAAGCAATATTTATGGCTAGAATACAGCATGCATGGGGAAGATGGGTAGATACATTTGCAAAGGTTGGAAAAGGACCCATCATGTTGGGCCTTGTATGTCATGTCAAGGAGCTTAGATCTTGTCCATGCTGGAAAGATGATGCAGAGCCATTGAGAGATTGTTAAGTCGAGAAGTGTGGTCGTCAGGTGTGAAGGCTAGGTGCAAATACAGGCACCATATGGATGATAGTTTGGGTAGGGCCCTTAACTGGACCATCAGAACACATTCAGAGTGGCTCAATTGAGAGTGGTTAGGGGCCTAACCCAAGGCAGGGGTAATGGCAATAGTGAAAAGAAGACCCACAGAACACAAACAAAGAATTGATCAAATATCCGAGTATACATGTTCTAATGATACACACACACACACACACACACACACACAGCTCTTCTGCCTGGAATACTCATTCCCACCTTCCAGGCTTTGTGAACTTACTCTTTGAGATTCAGCTTGCATGTTCTTCCTTTGTATCAGCATTCTCAGAATCCCAGCTAAAGTTACAGTCACTTTGTGTTTCCATGGTACTCTGTGCATGCATTTGTTATAGCATTCATGGCATTGTATTATAACTGTGTGTCTACCCACCTGACTCCCCTGGCTGGATGTGATCACCTCTCCCTGTTGTCTTTGTGTCCTCCAGCATGACATAGCTTTTAGCCCAAACCAAGTGCACAGTCAACTTTTATTTAACAAATCAGTGAATGAAACGAAGGTGGGGTAGGGTTGTTCCTGGATGAGATACTTCAGTAAAAAACAAAACAAAATTTAGAAGAACAGCACAAGGGCTGGTGATATGTTGCGATGAGCCACAATGATGCCAAATTAAAAAGTATTAAGTGTGGACAGTGTAAAAGTGGAAACTGATTTTTGATAAAAGTAAGTAAAATGTACTCAGATAACAAAGAAATGATTTTTTTAAAAAAAAAAATGAATAGTAGCTCTTGAGAATCAGAACTTCTGGAACGTGGAGATGTTCCTAATACTAGCTTATGGGTGGCCAAGAATAGAAAGTGGTGTCTGAGAACTTGCAATCATCACGGCTTCAGGTGATGTCACCCCTGGATCTCGACTTCCCACACTGGGATGCCCTCCATCACTTCCTCTGGGGTTTGTCCTCCCCATGGAGTGAGGAAGGTCCAAGTACATGCCTATGAAAAGGTGGCTCTCAGTCCTGTGCCGCCTTCTAAGCAGGACTGGGAAGGGGCTTAGCTGTTCCCGTATCCTCAGGCATAATTTATAACAGGTAGGTATGTGGTAAGAATTGGATTTTTAAAGCTTTTGATTTTAAATTATGCAGGTTAAATGAGCATCCAAGCAGTAATTGGAGCCCCCAGCTGAGTTACTTTGAGTATCGAAGGTTACTGCGGAATCTCACAGCCCTCCGCATCCGAGCTACATATGGAGAATACAGTAAGTGGTTACGAGAAGTTATTCTCTCTTCTTAGGTGTTAGTTTAATTTGATTCAGCTCTCTAAGGTGGCGGCACTCTCCAAACAAGTAGATAAGTTACTTGATGATCCTGACTTAGAATCATTGACTCAATCTGAATTTTTATATTCTAGAAGCTTTTTTAGAAGAAATGTTTCTCTAAAAAGATGTTAGCACCCAGCACCAATGAAGAGTAAATGACGCTATCTTGCTAAAAGGGCCACTGAATTTTTATTAAAGATGATTATCTGAGAAAGATAATCTACAATAAATGGACACATTTCCTTAGCTAGGAAATGGCACCTACAACACAGTCTTATTTATTCCTTGAGCAGCTTTTCCTTTTGAGATTATACTCCATGCTACCCTGTTTGAGTCATCATGTATTCTATTAATTCCTTTTTTTTTTTTTTTTTAATTTCACATGCTGGGTCCTCCTAATCCCAACCAGAATTATTTAACAAGAGTTCCTTAAGCTTTTCTGCACTCACTCACGTAAAAAGGAAGCGTGGCTAGCATGCACCATTTCCATGTCACTGATGCAGCAAATAAAGTTGGAAGCAGAAGGTGACTCTTACTGTATGCCAGGTAGATTATAATATATGCATTATCTAATTTAATTTTCACAACAGACATAGGAGATAAATACCACCGTTACTTCTTGTCTATAGCTGACGAAGCACAGTCATGGACAGGCTAAGTGACTTGCCCAATTTACACAGCTAGTGAGGGTGGATTCGGAATTTAAGCCCTGGGTTTTTTGACCCCAGAGCCTGTGTGCTCGGTCACAGTGGGAGACTGCTATACCTCTCTACATGGCATGATGTATGAACACCACCTGTCTTTGTTAGGGAGTTAAGAAAAATAAAATCCCAAGAGAGATCTGACTTGAGATCTTTAGACTGTACCACTTGCAACTTCTAACCTGTTCTCTCAATTGCAGGTACTGGGTACATTGACAATGTGACCCTGATTTCAGCCCGTCCTGTCTCTGGAGCCCCAGCACCCTGGGTTGAACAGTGTATATGTCCTGTTGGGTACAAGGGGCAATTCTGCCAGGATTGTGCTTCTGGCTACAAGAGAGATTCAGCGAGACTGGGGCCTTTTGGCACCTGTATTCCTTGTAACTGTCAAGGGGGAGGGGCCTGTGATCCAGACACAGGTGAGTGAAACGACACCTGGACCAGGTGGCTGGGGTGTCGTGTGGAAGAGAGAGAGCTGTGTAAGAAAGACCATGGCTGAACTCACATCAGAGGTGGGAAAGGATTAAGGAGAGCCGAGCTGGAGTCAGGGAAGATGGACATGGTGCCTTATTACACTCAATCCTATTCATTGTGGAAATGCCACAAGGTTGTGAGAAAGGTGCCAGGTTACAGGAAATGGTTGTCATGGTTCAGTGCTGGGTGGAAGAGTTGGTGTCGAGTTGCAAGAACTGTGTGGGGAGATCAAAGACAAGTCCAGGTCTAAATGAATGTGCCGACAAATGGTGTCAGGCCACAGAGAACATGGGGAACGGTGTTAAGTTATGGATAGTAAAAGAAGTGAGCATCTACTTTGCATAGGGGAGTGAGGGTGAGATTCAGGGTCTTGGCCGTGTTTAGATTTGGTTCTATGGGAGGGGTGAATGCCAGTGCTCAGGCACTTTGGGGAAGGCTTCAGAAAAGAAGGCTTTGACATTCTACATTATGATCCATGTTGAAGGAAATGTGTTGTCTGACCCTGCTCACTTCTCTGCCCCTCCACTCTTCTCCTACCCCCAGGAGATTGTTATTCAGGGGATGAGAATCCTGACATTGAGTGTGCTGACTGCCCAATTGGTTTCTACAACGATCCACACGACCCCCGCAGCTGCAAGCCATGTCCCTGTCATAACGGGTTCAGCTGCTCAGTGATGCCGGAGACGGAGGAGGTGGTGTGCAATAACTGCCCTCCTGGGGTCACCGGTAAGGCCACGGGTCTGCTCTGCCACCTGCCTCTTCTTGTCTTGATGCCATGAATGTGTGCAAATAGCTTCCATTCCGAGGAATTTCTAGGAAATTATAATGACTTAGGGTTCACCTAAATGTGCTCACTCTAAAGATAATATCTTAAAGATAAGATATTGCGATGCCCAAGAGGTGAAGTGGATTAAGCAAGAGCAGAGTGCAATTATGGGAGAAAACACCTAAAGCTGTTTTGAGAGATTTGTCATTAGAAGATGACATTTTCAGGCCAAGCACATGGTTTGTTTCTTAATGAACTAAGATAAAGAGGGAAAACTTAGTGACCTCTTAAATGTCACATCCTTCTGCTGGTCAGTCTGAAAGAAGAATGGATTCTTCAGCAGCAGTTTTGGGGGTATTGCTCAAAACCTTAATACTTCTGTGGAGCTGCCTGCTTTTTCCCAGCCAGCTAGTTAAGCCTCCTAGTGGCGCTGCTGTGTTCTGCAACCTGCGGCGGGCATGGAGAGAGAGGGCCAGCCCCGCCTTGCTGCCTGCTCCTGAGGGCTTTGTTCTAGGGTCCCTAGGGAAGCACATTTCTCTGGCTCTTCTAGAGGGTGACTCACAACTTTAGGCCTCTGCGTCTGGTCTTCCTCCCGATGGATGTCGACCTAGGCTTGGTCATTTGTTCCTTCCCAGGTGCCCGCTGTGAGCTCTGTGCTGATGGCTACTTTGGGGACCCCTTTGGTGAACATGGCCCAGTGAGGCCTTGTCAGCCCTGTCAATGCAACAACAATGTGGACCCCAGTGCCTCTGGGAACTGTGACCGGCTGACAGGAAGGTGTTTGAAGTGTATCCACAACACAGCCGGCATCTACTGTGACCAGTGCAAAGCAGGCTACTTCGGGGACCCGTTGGCTCCCAACCCAGCAGACAAGTGTCGAGGTAGGACTCCACCCCAGGCAGGCTGTGTCTGTGTGCCTGTGTACGTATGCGCTTGCTTGCCATCTAAGCAGGGGCAATGGCAGTTCATATCGTGATGTTACTTTAGTTCTCTGACCAAACTGGCCTGTGAGCACCCTGGGCCTTTCTTCCTCTGTCAAAGGCCTTAAGACAGGTTTACCCTGTGGCCAGGCTCTGGAAGACAGAGCTAGGTTAAAGCTGGGTGGGAGAAGTGAAAAAGGTCAGGTTTACATTCCTACGCGGAAGAGGATATAACACCGGGCCACATCCTATGCCCAATCCCAAGGCAGGGAGGCAGGGAAGTGGCTGCCAGACCTGTTGTAGGAGAGTAATAAATGATTCGAGAGTAAGCCTGAGCAAACTCAAGTGGGAAGGGGAGTGGGCTGTAAAGTAGTTTAAGAGACTCTCTCAGGAAGTCAGCCTAATTGATGTGTAGAAAGAACAGTCGAAAGTTCTCCTAACAAGACAGCTTCAAAGCAGCAGCTATAGTGGAGCATTCCTGAGGCCTGCTGCAGATCAAAGCATGAATGTGCAGACTGGTCCTCTTGCCCAGCTCTTCTTTCAAATCTTTGCACATGTTATATTCCAGAGGCAAGTTCAGTTCTAGAGGAGCTGGCCTGCCCCACAGACTCACCCCTCAGTCCCAGGCTGACCTTGGTGCCCAGAACTCAGGAGTTTGTTTACCCTAACTTTATTTATAAAGTCCAGAATGGGGCCAGGAATGGTGGCTCACATCTGCAGTCCCAGCACTTTGGGAAGCTGAGGCGGGTGGATCACCTGAGGTTGTGAGTTCAAGACCAGCCTGGCCAATATGGTGAAACCCCATCTCTACTAAAAATACAAATATTAGCTGGACGTGGTGGTGGGTGCCTGTAATCCCAGCTACTCAGGAGGCTGAGGCACAAGAAGCTCTTGAACCCAGGAGGCAGAGGTTGCAGTGAGCCGAGATCATGTCACTGCACTCCAGCCTGGGCAACAGCGCAAGACTCTCTCTCAAAAAAAAAAAAAAGTCCAGAGCTACTCTGGACACCCAGGTTGGAAGACTCTTGGTTCCTCATGAAGACCCAGAGGTTTGCATGGAGCTCACAGCCTCCCACTCACACCAGAGTCTCCACCTTGAAGTGCTTGAGGACCTCTGCAACCTGAGGCTTCTACTTAGTGGTACAAATCCCTTCGGGAATTCTAGGCCAGACCAGCCCGGACCCCAACCTCTGGGTTAGCTGTGATGTGCTAGAAAGCACCTTATGAGAGGAAAAGCCCATATGACACCAACAGGACTGTGTTCAAGTCCAGTTTTGTAACATACCTATTATATTATGCTAATTATGCCAATTAATCCCTCTGAGCCTCAGTTTCCTCATATGTGTGATTAATATTTAACTCAAAGTGGTGGATACAAGAAAGCACACTATAAACACTATAATTCTAGTTATATATTCTAACTATATTCTGTCTTTAGTTTTAGCTGTAATTCTATGTTACTAACAGAAATTTCACTGGCTTTACACCACACATTTCTTCACTCAACTATCCTTTATCCAGCACATACCATGTACCCAGTGTGGACCTAGATACTGAGGCCATAATGGTGAATAAGTCATCCCAACTCTCGAAGAGTCTGTATGATAATAAGGAAGATACACAAATATGTATGCAAATAATGATAACACACTTAGATATGGAATCAGCGTTTTGTGAGCACTGACGATAGAACAACTCAGAGAATCACTGTAAGCATCAGAGAAGTGTCTCACCCACTGTCATATCCTTAACTCCTATAACAGAACCTGGCTTAATCAACTTGATTGAATGAGTAAAGGTACTGCTTTCTTAACTGTATTTCCTACACCAAAGGCCGCAGAACAGAGGAAAGAACATTGGCTCTTCCTGAGCTCTCATTGTAGCTTGCCATTTACTTGCCATGTAACCTCAGGCAAATTAGTCAACTTTCCTGAGCTCACATCCCTCATCTGCAACATAGAGGGGCATGTCTACATCTGGCATGTAATGGGCCCAGAAGAAATGTTATTCACCTTGAAAGCAAAGCCAGAGTGCCCACAGAATATGTAACAGGCTTTTAGTTTAACCATGGGAGGAAAATGAGTGCTGCCAGAAAGGCTGTAATCTCCCTGCATCCACACACACCAGGCAAACCTGCCACATGGTTCCTAAGACCTATCTGTATTAAGAAGGTGCATAGAGGTATAGAAGGATTCTCTGCTGTTGATCTCCTTCCTTATATCTTTGCTCTACCTCCAGTTTCTAGACTAGTTTGATGTGAATGCTCCATTTGTCTGTCTTTTGTCTCTAGCTTGCAACTGTAACCCCATGGGCTCAGAGCCCGTAGAATGTCGAAGTGATGGCACCTGTGTTTGCAAGCCAGGATTTGGTGGCCCCAACTGTGAGCATGGAGCATTCAGCTGTCCAGCTTGCTATAATCAAGTGAAGATTCAGGTATGCATTCTTCCCCTTACCACCCCCAACCCCACAGAATCAAATCCTTAAGTGTCCACTGGGTGGTTCTGTCACAGATCTAGGACCCTCCTAGTCTCCTGAGGATGGGAGTAGTGATTACTATTTCTTTCTTTAAAAATTGCTGTATTAAAAAAATTCTGTATAATGGTAATACTTCAGGTTTATGTTCTTATATATACCATTTTCTAAACCTCTTTTGCAGATACTGTTTCATTTGGTACTCATGATAACTTAGTTGAGTAGGGTATTGAATTGAAAGGAAAAGTATTCTGACCTCAGTTTTCACTGGTCAAATAAAGTCTCAAAATACTTGAAATTTTTCAAAGTGATATGGGTAGGCAGAACTGGGAATCCCACCCATGTCCCCTAACTTAGTTCAGGGCTCTTCCCACTATATTTCACTTTCCAGCTCAATTTTTTTTCAACAGATGTCTTTGTAAAACAAATGAAGAAAAACATAAACATAAAAGATATCAAGAGTCCAGAAAGTGTCAAGACTTCCCAAACAGGAATGGCCTCCAGAAATTTCTCATTTGAATTCCAGAGAAGAATGAACTTGATGTTCTTGTTAATTATTAACTATTTTTCTTCCTGGAGTGAGGATTGGGAAAGACAAAGGCCCAAACAGAGCTCCAAATGTAGAGCAAACTCAACTTGTTTTTTAAACTGATGTGTTTAACAACCCTTTTACGCACTTCCTTTGTGTCAGGCACTGTTTTCTTGTCTCTAGCTTGCAACTGCTTTCACTTTACAAATATTAACTGCATAGTAAAGCGTGAGCTTTACAGATGTTAACCCAGGTAGTCCAAGTAATAACTTTAGGAGACACTATTCTTATTTTCATTATCTTAATTTTATAGATAAAGAAAGTGACTTGCCCAAGGTCATACAGCTAGTGAGTAGTGAGGCCAGGATTCAAACTCAAGGACTCTCTAGGCTCCAGGGTCTAAAATTTTAACCACCATGACATGCTAAGCAATTCTGGACTTATAGTATTATTCGTCAGGTACCTGGTATTGGATGATCCCTTGGGTACATGGTCTCCACCCTCGTTCTGATCTTTCCTTTGTGGTTTCAGATGGATCAGTTTATGCAGCAGCTTCAGAGAACGGAGGCCCTGATTTCAAAAACTCAGGGTGGTGATGGAGCAGTACCTGATACAGAGCTGGAAGGCAGGATGCAGCAGGCTGAGCAGGCCCTTCAGGACATTCTGAGAGACGCCCAGGTTTCAGAAGGTGATGAAGGCCAACTTCCCTTCAGACAGAAGAGAATTCATAGTCCTAGAAGGAATGGCTACGTTAGGTCATAGAATCTTCTATGGATATCAGTTCAGCAGTTATCTCCAGCCAGCCCTTGCAGAAGTGGAAGGACTGTCTGTGACATTCCCCCTGGGACCTGAATGATGATGATAAAAGAATGGTTGGATGCATTTCTCTATTGGGTTTTTGTCATTTGGCCATAAGCCAGTCAACCCTCCATTATGTTTGCTAACTCTATGCTGACCCAGAAAGTGCTCATGCTCCCTTTCCTTCTTTGCATTCAGGTGCTAGCAGATCCCTTGGTCTCCAGTTGGCCAAGGTGAGGAGCCAAGAGAAGAGCTACCGGAGCCGCCTGGATGACCTCAAGATGACTGTGGAAAGAGTTCGGGCTCTGGGAAGTCAGTACCAGAACCGAGTTCGGGATACTCACAGGCTCATCACTCAGATGCAGCTGAGCCTGGCAGAAAGTGAAGCTTCCTTGGGAAACACTGTAGGTTTTTGCTGGGCTAGGGTTTTGAGAATTACTGCTGTGTTGGGAGATCTACTTGTAGATCTCAACGACTCACTTTCTGTCTCTCAGTGGCTCACTTTCTGCTTTTGATCTACGTGACAGGTGGTTGGACTTCTTTTCCTTGCAATAGTCACATCTATTTATGTCTTTGGCCTTCTGAAGTTTCCTATTTTACTGCATTATGTTCTTCTCCCTAGTTCATTTATTTCTAACTACATCCTCATCTTGGCCCTGCCTCACCTCCCTTCTGCCTATCTCCTAGCTTGTTAGCTCTCAGAGGGCAGGATTTACTTTAGTTCATATTTACTTTCTCAGCCTACAACACAGTGTATAGCTGTGGTAAATGTCTGGTGCATGAATGAATGGATAAATGAATGAACGAATGAAAAGGGAAGGAAGGAAAGAAGGAAGAAAGGAGGGAGGAAGGGACAGAGGGAAAGAAGAACAAAGGAAGAGAGTAGGGAGGGAAGGAAGGAAGGCTGGAAGGAAGGAAGGAAGGAAGGAAGGAAGGAAGGAAGGAAGACATGGTTTCGAAAACGGGAAAAAAATGCTGCCAGTATGATTTTCTTGATGTAGTTTGTAATGTGGTAGGAGGGAGAGATTTGATTGAGCACTCTTCTATTTCTGAATAAAGAAGGTTATGGCAACAATAATATAAATGGATGGGTGGGAGATGAATAGAGGAAGTGGAATGATAATCAGATACTATAATGAGGAAGTCACATTAAAAATAATGTGTATTGTTTCCTTTATTACAAAAATGTTTTGTTGTAGAAAATAAAAATTCTCTATGATCCCATTACTATCAAATAACCACTGTTAAAACTTGGAATATATTCTACTGGACTTTAAATTCATATAAAAATATGTATTCGTATATATTTTTATTTTTAATTTTTTTGGCTCCTAGCAGGAAAAGTATTTTTGTTTTACTTTGTTTGTTTGTTGTTTTGGATTTTTTTATGTATATACATTTTAATGCATCTATATCTATATACAGACTTTTTTGAACTTGGATTTCTTTGTTCTTGTCTATACATACTTTTTTTTTTTTGAGATGGAGTTTTGTTCTTGTTGCCCAGGCTGGAGTACAATGGTGCTATCTCGGCTCATTGCAACCTCCACCTCCCAGGTTCAGACGATTCTCCTGCCTCAGCCTCCCAAGTAGCTGGGATTAAAGGTGTGCACCACCATGTCTGGCTAATTATTGCATTTTTAGAAGGGACAGGGTTTCACCATGTTGGTCAGGCTGGTCTTGAACTCCTGACCTCAGGTGATTCACCTGCCCCAGCCTCCCAAAGTGCTGGGATTACAGGCATGAGCCACCACACCTGGCCTATACATACTTTTTAAAAATAGAATAATGGTGAATAGAGGCATGGTGTAAGTGTCAGGGTGTGGAACCCTGTGTAGCTAATGACAAGTGGTTCTGACAGGACAGATGCACCTGCTTAAGTTCCATGGCCAAGTGCAAAACCTTAACCGATTCGCCTTAACCGATTCTCCTTTTCCCACAGAACATTCCTGCCTCAGACCACTACGTGGGGCCAAATGGCTTTAAAAGTCTGGCTCAGGAGGCCACGAGATTAGCAGAAAGGTGAGCAGCATTAGAGGGCACCTCTGCTTCAAGCCGTCTCTGCAAGGCCAGACTTGAATAAGACTGTAGGGTATTAGGGACCCAAGCATCATATTTATTCTCTCCAGGCTCCTTTGCAGCCATTCCCTACCTTGAAACCAGTTTTTAACCACTTGGCTTTTACTGTATGTAAGTGGCCACTGGGCAGGGTCATTTGGTAGGAGTTGGGGGTGAGGGTGTTTCTTTCCCACATTTCCCTATGACTCACAGTATGGCTGTGTTGTATGTCAGATGTGATTCCTCGGGCCACGTGAAATGAATCAGCCCTTGGAAGAGAAAGCTCTGCAGCTTTCAGGGACTCCCACACCAAGCCTGGGAACAAGTAGCAACGAGTTGTTTGTTAGCCTGTGGGGGCCAAGACTGCAAAGGGGGAACTTCCTCCTGAAAACCGGCTCTGCAGGGCCCCAATGATAACACGCAGCTCCCTTCATCCTTGGCTCTGACTAGAAATCCTGTGGTGATTAAGAGGTTTGCTGGTAGCGGTCTGCTCAGCAGGGTGGCAGGCTCTGTTAATCCCAAGTGGAATTCAGTCAGCGGAAGAGGGCTGATTTGTGTATTTGTAATATGAGCTGCCTCCTGAGCTCGCTGATTTTTAATTTTGTTTCTTTGGGTTTTTTTTAAAAAAGCACTTTTTAGAACTAGGAGGAACCTAAAGTATCCAGGGAATTTTTGTAGACATGTTTTGTCCCCGTAGTGGTGGGCCCAATTTAGAGCTGAAGCGAAAGTGCGCAGGGGTTGGATCCTGGGTGAAATAAGACCTAGAGGTTTCTTCCTGCAGCAGACAGCTTACAAATGCAGTGTTTTATCACCTCAGACTTCTCCCACCCATCTCCACCCTCCACCCCGCTCCAAGACTCCAGTGATTATGCCATAAACGGAAAAGATCACTACAAGGTCTATGACATAAGGCGAATTCTCCAAAACACCTTCTGCTTCTTGACAGCACCTCTAATTCCATGTAATTTGGGTCAGTTCTGTAGGGTGTTTCTAAATCAAACCAGCTCCCGTACTCTTTGCTCTTCGTGTAACTGAACAACCTAAAGGAAGCCCTTTGCATGAAAACTCTTATTCTTTTGTTTTTAATCCTTTCAGCCATGTTGAGTCAGCCAGTAACATGGAGCAACTGACAAGGGAAACTGAGGACTATTCCAAACAAGCCCTCTCACTGGTGCGCAAGGCCCTGCATGAAGGAGGCGGAACCGGAAGCAGTAGCCCGGACGGTGCTGTGGTGCAAGGGCTTGTGGAAAAGTACGTTCCTATGGGTCCTCCCGTGGCTCATTATACCTTGGATACTCCCAGGGCAAAATGCTAACTGTACTTGAGGGGCACTGTGCTAGTTGTAAAAACATATTATTAATGATAATAAGAGGGCCGAAATCATGGGAGTTTTACTTTGGGGAAAAGCAGATATTTTTAAGACTGGAAGAAAAAAAGATTGGTTAGTCTAAATAAAATTTATGTTTTGATTGAGATTACAATACTTGGAGGTATGGTCACCCTCTGGTGTTTGAAGGGTGTGAGTAAACCCATCTGATGGCATGAGGAGATATAAAAATACAGAAATATATTTCTGTTATCAAGAAGTGGGGAACTTGGGATTGAATTTTTCCGACCCAACCTGTATAAATTAAAAGGCTTATGTTTAGTGGAGAGCGACAAGTATCTGATAAATAATTTTGTATGGTTCTTCTGGTTATTCCAACTACATACTTTCAAGACAACAGGGTGAAATTTTGCTTTTGTTAAAAAAAAAGTGGGGGGGTTGGGTGTGGTGGCTCACTCTTGTAGTCCCAGCTACTTGGGAGGCTGAATTGGGAGGATTGCTTGAGCGTGGGAGGATGAGGCTGCAGTGAGCTGTGATCACGCCACTGCACTCCAGCCTGGACAACAGAGTGAAACCCTGTCTCAAAAAAAAAAAAAAAAGAATTCTCAAGGTCCTCTTTTTATTACCGCCCCCTCCCCACCCCACCCCCAACACCAGATTGGAGAAAACCAAGTCCCTGGCCCAGCAGTTGACAAGGGAGGCCACTCAAGCGGAAATTGAAGCAGATAGGTCTTATCAGCACAGTCTCCGCCTCCTGGATTCAGTGTCTCAGCTTCAGGGAGTCAATGGTCAGTCCTTTCAGGTGAGGGCATCTGGCCTGTGTGCTTGATATACAGGAGGGCTATACTTTCTTTTCTGGGGGTGCCATAATATTGTTCAACCATTCAGCTTTTTCTCCATGTTGACCGTTTCTGTTTTAGAGTGGGAAGAGTATTTATCCTTCTCATTATCCATTTCCTTGTTCTTAAACCCCAATCCAAGTCTCTGGAAAGGATTTGACCAATGCTAAACCTATTACTGGATAAAAGTTTTATGTATCAGGCTGGGCGCGGTGGCTCACGCTTGTAATCCCAGCACTTTGGGAGGCCGAGGCGGGCGGATCATGAGGTCAGGAGATCGAGACCACGGTGAAACTCTGTCTCTACTAAAAATACAAAAAATTAGCCAGGCGTGGTGGCAGGCGCCTGTAGTCTCAGCTACTCGGAGAGGCTGAGGCAGGAGAATGGCATGAACCTGGGAGGCGGAGCTTGCAGTGAGCCGAGATCGCGCCACTGCACTCCAGCCTGGGCGACAGAGCGAGACTCTGTCTCAAAAAAAAAAAAAAAAAGTTTTATGTATCTTCCTTAGTTCTGGGGATTGTTGAAACCTGTGGGAAATTTTTATAAAGTTTTTTTTGTTTACACTTGAGTCCAACCTATAGTATATCTCTATGTATAGCCACTCTGAGATGACTTCTCAAAAGTTTTGCATTGTTTCTGCCTTCAGTTCCTTTAACGATTCCAAACTTATTCGATTAAGATTTTGCTTACTACCTACAGAAAAAAAATTCACAATCCCCATGGATATATGTTCCCATGAATATATAAACTAACATGTAAACATTTAAAAAATAAAAAAGAACAGAGACAAAGCCTGTTTGACATTGAGGGGACCTGCTGCCTTACTTTCATTGGGCATACTGACTCATTTCTGTTAGGTTTTGGGCCTGGATGGCTAGTGACTATTTTCTTGGCTTCTTAAGGCTGTTACTATTTTCAAACAATGGTGCCAGGTTCTAACAAGGCTGGTGTGGTAACTGGTAAGCAGAAGTCAGACTCCCTGGTTTCTTTGGGCTCACAGGTGGAAGAAGCAAAGAGGATCAAACAAAAAGCTGATTCACTCTCAAGCCTGGTGACCAGACATATGGATGAGTTCAAGCGTACACAAAAGAATCTGGGAAACTGGGAAGAAGAAACACAGCAGCTCTTACAGAATGGAAAAAGTGGGAGAGAGGTATTCTTCTGTTAATTCATTCACTCAATAAACATGTATTGAATGCCTACCATATGAATAAACATGGCAAGAAGAATAATCAAAAGCTCTCTGACCAGGTACAGTGGCTTATCCCTGTAATCCCCGCACTTTTGGAGGCCAAGCCAGGAGGATCACTTGAACTCAAGAGTTTGAGACCAGCATAGGCAACGTAGTGAGGCCCCCATCTCTGCAAAAAATAAAAAAATAGCTGGGCATGATGACACGTGCGTATAGTCCTAGCTACTTGAGAGGCTGAGGTGAGAGGATCACTTGAGCTCATGAGTTCGAGGCTGCAGTGAGCCATGATTACACCACTGTACTCCAGCCTGGGTGACAGAGCAAGACCCTGTTTCTGGAAAAATCAACAATGAAGGCACTGCTTATGGAAGAATTAACAGTTGCAGAGATCTTGGTGTGATTAGCTCAGCTCTGTCCAGCGAGTCAGCCCTCAAACCTAGGAGTAGGACCTAGGCCTCTTGGGTCTAATTTTGGTCTAGCTCAGTCTACTACTTGGCTTCAGGAAATATCTAGAGTTTAAAATTATGATTTATAAAACCGTTCCTGTCCCTGATGGTGGACTAGAGTTTCTCTATATAGAATGTGTTGTGGACTTATAAAGTTTGCTCTGTCCCAGATTGTAGAGGGGTTTGCTACAGCACCCCTAGACTCTGCAGTGAATCACAATGATCTGCTGTCATGAAGAGAAATGTGTCAGAGTGATTTTGCCAGCAGGAATGTACTTCCTCTAATCTCGTTCTGTCTGCCTTTTCACAGAAATCAGATCAGCTGCTTTCCCGTGCCAATCTTGCTAAAAGCAGAGCACAAGAAGCACTGAGTATGGGCAATGCCACTTTTTATGAAGTTGAGAGCATCCTTAAAAACCTCAGAGGTTAGTACTTCATGGTTCAGGTCACTTGAGTATTTTAAGGGTATAGCCATGACCAGTTTCCTTTGAATTCTCATATGTCTCTCTAAGTGGCAGGTATATTGGGATATTAATAGATCCTTAGTAAATATCTTTCTAAAGATATTCTTAATACATTAATATTTAATGTAGTAGTAATAATAGAGCTAGATGTCAGAAGCCTTGAGTTCTGATCTCTGCTGGGCCACCTGACCAGGCCAGACTAGCTGTGTGACCATAGGCAAGTCACGTAACCTTTCCAGAACCTAATATCTTCCTCTTTAAAGAGACAAGGTTAAACTATGTGATCTGTAAGTTCTCTCACAGATGCAACATACCACTACTATACAGACATTTCTCCTTTTCCTGTGTAGTCTGGTTGGTTCCAGTATGGAACTGATATGTTTCTTTGTGGTGATAACAGAGCAGCCTTTGTCACTGCATCTAGATCCCAGGAGATTTGGATTTGTGCCTTGCAGAGATTTCATTAAAATTTCAGGCTTCTTCACTAAAGCACAAAAGAGAAACATTCCCAAAATTTTGGAATTTTCTTCATGGAAAGTACTTCTCTACCCATTCAAACCTAACCCCAATTCTTACCATTGGAGCTTAGGGCTTAAAACTCTGGCTTGATGCTTTGGACTTCAAAGATTCTACCTGCTTCTGATGCACTCTGCAGTTTCAATACTCTTGCAGTGCTGTGGAACTCAGCGCAGGCTGCTTGTCGGTTTCTCTAAGCAACGGAATAATTATAACCCCTCCAATGCATCTTTTAAGATGCTTTCTCTTAGATAAGAAAGTTAATTCCAGCCGCAACTTCCCACACCCTCATCCCCAGTCAGTAATAACAGTCTTTCAGGAATTTTTCTTTACAACATCAGCCCCTTTCACTCATTTGTAAATTTGCTTTCATCTTCATGGCAGTTTTTTCTTTTCTTCATTTCAGAGTTTGACCTGCAGGTGGACAACAGAAAAGCAGAAGCCGAAGAAGCCATGAAGAGACTCTCCTACATCAGCCAGAAGGTTTCAGATGCCAGTGACAAGACCCAGCAAGCAGAAAGAGCCCTGGGGAGTGCTGCTGCTGATGCGCAGAGGGCAAAGAATGGGGCTGGGGAGGCCCTGGAAATCTCCAGTGAGATTGAACAGGTAAAGAGAAATCGACATGTGTGTTGGTGCCAGTAGTACCAAACACAAGGGTGGTGTGGAGGGAAAGAGAGCATTGAGCTTATTTTAACCTCTGAAGCTCAGAGCCCTGTTGTGGCCCATGGCAGCCCAGATTAAAAGACTACGGCAGCAAAGACGCATGACAGAGAATGATGTGTTTTTTTGTCCTCTGGATTTTCCCAAATGGTTCCTAACTCTGTGCAACATTTGGTGAGCGTTGAACTGAGAGGGAAGCAGTGTCTGGCTGCTGACCTTCCTAGTCCGTAAAAACATACCCCCAAATTAGCTTGTTTGAGGCAGAGCTTGGCAAAGGGTGTGTCCCTAAGTCTGATTCTCTCATTATTCATCTAACTTACTCCATCAGGGCCTGGCTGCAGCTGTATTTTTTCTGTGGTTGTCTTTGGGATGTTTTTGTGCCTCATCCCTATCTCTCCTTCCGTCCCTGGCTCGTTTTCTTCTCCCAGGAGATTGGGAGTCTGAACTTGGAAGCCAATGTGACAGCAGATGGAGCCTTGGCCATGGAAAAGGGACTGGCCTCTCTGAAGAGTGAGATGAGGGAAGTGGAAGGAGAGCTGGAAATGAAGGAGCTGGAGTTTGACACGAATATGGATGCAGTACAGATGGTGAGTTCCTGTTGCTTTCCACGGGAGATCCCTTTCAACTTGCCAACATGGAGAATATCTTTCCAAGGCTGGTTTGTGCTTATTTGTCCTCAGGTGATTACAGAAGCCCAGAGGCTTGATACCAGAGCCAAGAACATTGGGGTTACAATCCAAGACACACTCAACACATTGGACGGCCTCCTGCATCTGATGGGTATGTGAAGTACCCACAGCCTTCCAGCTCCATGCTCCAGGGCTTTGCTCCAGAACACTCACTATACCTAGCCCCAGTGAAGGGGAATCTCAGCTTTCCTTAAGGAGATCAGTAAATGTGCTTTGTTTCCAGGCCCAGATACTTTGGGCAGGTTCCCTTACATTTACTGGGCCCTGTTTTACAATTGCTAAGATGGGTCACTGAACATCTATTGCACTTGGGGGTAAAGGTCTGTGGGCCAAAGAACGGATATATACAAGCAACTTCACAGAACATGAGACAGCTTGGGAATCCTGCTAAGCAATCTGGCCTGGACCCTGAGAAGCCAGTGGACAGTTTTAAGCAGAAGAATAACATCACCACTGTATATTTCAGAAAGATCACTAGGGCAGCCAAATGGAGAAAAGCTTGAAGTGGGGGTTAGAGAGAAGGCAGGTTGAGACCACTTAAGATATTGTTGAAATAATTGAGGAGATAAATGACAGGATCCTACTCTAAGGCAGTAGAATGGTGGCTGGGAAGATGTGAAGGAAGATTTTCCCAGTCTGTGAAGTCAAGAATCACTTGCCAGCCGGGTGTGGTGGCTCACGCCTGTAATCCTAGCACTTTGGGAGACTGAAGCGGGTGGATCACCTGAGGTCAGGAGTTCAAGACCAACCTGGCCAACATGGTGAAACCCTGTCTCTACTAAAAGTACAAAAATTAGCTGGATATGGTGGTGGAAGCCTGTAATCCCAGCTATTCGGGAGTCTGAGGCAGGAGAATCGCTTGAACCTGGGAGGCGGAGATTGCAGTGAGCCAAGATTGCACCACTGCACTCCAGCCTGGGGAACAGAGTAAGACTGTCTCAAAAAAAAAAGGAAAAATAAAAAAGAATCACTTGCTGATTTTACATTTGTTCCTCCCCAAACCAAAGTTATACCTTGATATAACCAGTGGGAGGAACTTGAGCTGCTTGGGTAAATAACCCAGATGAAATGTGATGAGAGTAGGCCTGTGAGATAATTTTAGCAAGATCTGATGGCACGATGTGGAAGAAAATCAGGTTTCCCTACAGAATCACTCCCAAAAGAAAACTTATTTTGGTTAAATATCTGGATTTAGATAGAGCTGATATCAAACCCTCATTTGGTCTATTTTATGAAGCTTGGACTGCAGCAGACGTGGAACTAGAGATTCGTCACAGATTCCAGTAACATTTAGGAAAAGGTTTGGCTCTGCTATTCCAGTTCAGTAGAACAACTTTGAAACTGGATTTTTCTGTAGGGTGTCATCATCACCCTGAGAGGCCAATATCATCTGTGTTGTTATAGTCTTGGGTCTGCTTTGTGATCCAATGAGCCCAAAAGAGTAAAATGCTCTCAAAGGATTGAGGAAAAAAAAAAAACAAAAACCTCCCCAATTGAGACTTTAGCAGCGTTGTTTAGTGTTCTAAAAAAAAAAGGCAATGAAACTAATGAGACCTGTAAAGAGAATATGAGAGAGTAGGGAGAGCAGGGTAGATGGGAGCTATTAAACATTTACCATGTGTCACATGTTTTCATGGTGTAATATCATTTGTCTTGTAAAAGTCCTGTATGGTGGGTTTTATCATTTTTATTATTTTATTTCATGAAGGATTGAACTGAGGCTCAGAGGTTAATAATGCCCCACAGGTCACGTAGTAAATTGCAGAGGCAGGATCCAAACTGAGATCTTTTTGCCTCCAATGCTCGTGTTCTTTTCTAGTAACTCATGCCACCTTCCCATAGACAAGGTTATTTTGTTCCCAAGCTTACTTAACTTCCTCTGTGTGTCATAAAATCCTAAATTCCTAAGTTCTCCCTGACCCCAAGTGAAAGATCCATTTGGATCAACATTTTTGTTACAGTATTGTTTCTACTCTGTGCACTCTCTTAAGTCCTAGGACAATAAGAGATTAATTGTTCTAGGTATAATAAACTCATGCAGTCAAATACTATCACTTCAGCTCAGATATGTGAGGCAACTTGACCTTGAGTTCGAATTGACCAAGGCCACTCCAACCTATTTGAACTAAATGGGTCAGGTGCCCTTCATACTGACATTTAGTTTTAGATAGTGTATGGGTAACACATACCTGAACAAGTGTGATTTTATTTTAAGTTGGAAATAAAATAACATCTAGTCAGATGACTGCTGTTTCAAGCTGGAATGATGTCTGACATCAATTTCTAGCAGCTGGAATCCATTCCCCAAATGGCAAAGCGTACCTTGGCCTCTATAACCCTGAAGCTCTGCCAGTTTCTTAAGGTCTTCTAATAGAAAACAGCAAGATATTTCTTAAAGGTGGTTCGGAAAGCATAATTTGGAGTTGATTCTAATCCTAGCAGTGACCTATGATAGGCAAATGCCTTGGATAGTGCTCAGTCCCCTATGACCTTCAGTCCTCTTTTTTTTTTTTTCAGAGCATAAACTATTGACCTTAACACGAAAGGAAAACTCCAGACATCATGTTGCTGAACTAGATAGCTCAGAGTCTTGAACAGGGTTGTTCATAGCCCAGTAACTAGGTTGGCCCTCTCAGAACTCTTTCTAGATGATTTCTAATTTAAAATAAGCTTTAAAATTCATGGTATACTATTTGCTGTAGGCAAGTGGAAATGGGAATTAGTTATGGGTATAGAAGGGCACTCGTGTTCAAGGAAATCTAACTACAGCTTTTCTATGTTAACTCGTGTCTCATTCCTTGAAATAGACCAGCCTGTCAGTGTAGATGAAGAGGGGCTGATCTTATTGGAGCAGAAGCTTTCCCGAGCCAAGACCCAGATCAACAGCCAACTGCGGCCCATGATGTCAGAGCTGGAAGAGAGGGCACGTCGGCAGAGGGGCCACCTCCATTTGCTGGAGACAAGCATAGATGGGATTCTGGCTGATGTGAAGAACTTGGAGAACATTAGGGACAACCTGCCACCAGGCTGCTACAATACCCAGGCTCTTGAGCAACAGTGAAACTGCCATAAAGATTTCTCAACTGAGGTTCTTGGGATACAGATCTCAGGGCTCGGGAGCCATGTCATGTGGGTGGGTGGGATGGGGACATTTGAACATGTTTAATGGGCATGCTCAGGTCAACTGACCTGACCCCATTCCTGATCCCGTGGCCAGGAGGTTGTCTTATTGCACCATACTCCTTGCTTCCTGATGCTGGGCAATGAGGCAGATAGCACTGGGTGTGAGATTGACCAAGGATCTGGACCCCAAAGAATAGACTGGATGGAAGGACAAACTGCACAGGCAGATGTTTGCCTCAGAATAGTCGTAAATGGAGTCCCAGAATTTGGACAAGTGCTGTTGGGTTATAGTCAACTTATTCTTTGAGTAATGTGACTAAAAGAAAAAACTTTGACTTTGCCCAGGCATGAAATTCTTCCTAATGTCAGAACAGAGTGCAACCCAGTCACACTGTGGCCAGTAAAATACTATTGCCTCATATTGTCTTCTGCAAGCTTCTTGCTGATCAGAGTTCCTCCTACTTACAACCCAGCCTGTGAACATGTTCTCCACTTTCAAGCTGGAAGAAGTGAGCAGTGTCGGAGTGAGGACCTGTAAGGCAGGCCCATTTGGAGCAATGGTGCTTGCTGGTGCCTGCCACCTTCAAGTTCTGGACCTGGGCGTGACATCCTTTCTTTTAATGATGCCATGGCAACTTAGAGATTGCATTTTTATTAAAGCATTTCCTACCAGCAAAGCAAATGTTGGGAAGGTATTTACTTTTTCAGTTTCGAAGTGATAGAAAAGTGTGGCTTGGGCATTGAAAGAGGTAAAATTCTCTAGATTTATTAGTCCTAATTCAATCCTACTTTTCAAACACCAAAAATGATACGCATCAATGTATTTTATCTTATTTTCTCAATCTCCTCTCTCTTTCCTCCACTCATAATAAGAGAATGTTCCTACTCACACTTCAGCTGGGTCACATCCATCCCTCCATTCATCCTTCCACCCATCTTTCCATCCATTACCTCCATCCATCCTTCCAACATATATTTATTGAGTACCTACAGTGTGCCAGGGGCTGGTGGGACAGTGTTGACATAGTCTCTGCCCTCATAGAGTTGATTGTCTAGTGAGGAAGACAAGCATTTTTAAAAAATAAACTTAAACTTAAAACCTTGTTTGTCACAAGTGTTATTTATTGCAATAACGGCTTGGTTTGCAACCTCTTTGCTCAACAGAGCGTATGTTGCAAGACCCTCCCATGGGGGCACTTGAATTTTGGCAAAGCTGACAGAGCTCTGGGTTGTGCACATTTCTTTGCATTCCAGCTGTCACTCTGCGCCTTTCTACAACTGATTGCAACAGACTATAGAGTCATGATAACACCATTGGGAATTCCTGGAGAAACCAGAGGCACTTCCACCTCAGCTGGGAAGACTATGGTGCTGCCTTGCTTCTGTATTTCCTTGGATTTTCCTGAAAGTGTTTTTAAATAAAGAACAATTGTTAGATGCTTGGGGTCAGTTTCTGATTTACTAAACTCTAAGCCTATGATGGTACCAAAGCAATGGAAATGAAAATGCCACAGAAATGGCATAGGTCCTAGAGTTAGCATCTTCAATTCCCACTACTGAGCATCTTACTTTGCCCTTTCCAACCATATGGGATTGATGATGCTGTCAATGAGATTTTTATGAGGTTTAACTGATGCTGTCTCCTAAGCATAAAACTTTATTTCTAGAACAATTCAAGCTGGGTGGAGAGAGGGGGGGATATAGTTAATATTCTTATCTTTTTCATCAGCTATAAAATGAAGGTAAAATTAATAGTTTGTGGTGCATATATCATGCTTTTTAAGAAGTTAAAATGTACTAAATTAAGATCTTGAATTGGTCATCTATGCAAGTGGCTGAGAAAACAATTCTGCTTCTGTCCATTGACCCTCAAATTCTGATAGGTCTGGTCACTTTGCTTTACCTTCTGTGAAAATGAATTTGTAATCTTGTCTTGGCATACCCAATTACACATTCTACAGATCTCTTGCTATAATTAACAACCACTGCCCAGACTCCACAGTCATTTCAGAGGCCCTGCCATTTACAACATGTGACTTCTAAGGTTGCCTGGGGGATGGAGGGTTGTGGCCATTCCAGCTGGTTGTCACCAGCTGATGGAAAGGGAAAAGAACATGGAGGAAGGAGACACAGGAAGGCCAGGCTTGGGAGGGCCTCATGTGCTATGGTCCAACACCCAGCAAAACGATCACATCTACCATGCAAAGAGGTCTGGAAGATGTAGTCCTTTGTTAGGAAGCCACTTCACAGTGACAATTCTACATTGTGAAAGGAGAAAATGCATTGTCGGTGATTGGCTGTCTCTTCCAAGTGTAAGATCAGACGGTACATATTCTAGGAAACTTGGTGAGGGATCCCATTAGTTAATAACCATGATATGTGTAATCATATAAAGATTCCTCAATGGAATAGATTGTTTTAAAAGTTGTAAGAGGCTGGGCGTGGTGGCTCACGCCTATAATCCCAGCACTTTGGGAGGCCAAGATCGGTGGATCATGAGGTCAA
Source organism: Symphalangus syndactylus (assembly GCF_028878055.3). Classification (NCBI taxonomy): domain Eukaryota; kingdom Metazoa; phylum Chordata; class Mammalia; order Primates; family Hylobatidae; genus Symphalangus; species Symphalangus syndactylus. The sequence continues at coordinate 39,479,421 of NC_072434.2, read as the reverse complement.
GAGATTGAGACCATCCCGGCTAACATGGTGAAACCCCATCTCTGCTAAAAATACAAAAAAAATTAGCCGGGCATGGTGGCGGGCACTTGTAGTCCCAGCTACTTGGGAGGCTGAGGCAGGAGAAAGGCATGAACCTGGGAGGTGGAGCTTGCAGTGAGCCAAGATCACGCCACTGCACTCCAGCCTGGGCAACAGAGTGAGACTCTGCCTCAAAAAAAAAAAGAAAAAAAAAAAGTCGTAAGGCTATCTTCCCTGACAAATGGGAGATGATACCTGAGTAGAGGTGGGATGGGGAATAGAAAAATGACTTATGGGACTTCCCTTGGTGTACAAATAATTCTCTCATTTCTAAGGACCTGAAAAGTTATCCCTAAGAAGAGAGAAGGGGATGTGGCTTCCCCAGGATCTAGCCTCATGTTGTCAGTCCTTAACCTGACCCTGCCAAGATAAGGAAGCTTTCCTTCTGATTTTTCATCAGTATTAGTAGTTCATAGTGAAAGCTTTCTTGCACTTCTCTGAGAGTTTATGGTTAATTATGCTGTTGGTAAGCTATTACAAATGTCATCATCTACTTTAGCTGTTAGGGACCTCTGTTTGGAGAGAGGGTTGGAAATGAAACTGCCCATAGACTATAACTTCTTAGCAGGTGTATTTCTGGTCTTCTCCAAGGATGTGGTTTCTTTTCAGTACTCTCCAGTACTTCTCTCAGACTCTTGAGAGGCTGGAGAAAAGGATAAGAAGATGCTTAGTAATATTCAATGTTTTGAACAAGTCTCAAGGACCAGGAATATGTTTATTGTGTCTTCTTTTAATGTTTTGCATGGTAATGGGAATGTTACAGATTATTGCTATGGTTCAATTTTCCCACCTGGAGAACACAGATTAGAATTTTTCTCTCCTTTCTTCATACTATTGGCTACATGGAACTTTCTAGGAAATCCGAAGATCTAAAGCTTATATATAGGTCATAAGGGAAGAAATGTGTATGTGCACATATGTTAATTCATATTTAGTGTATATATTTTATAAGTTAGCAAGTTAAACCAGTGTTTATATTTCACTTTAAATGAGCTCTTGGCTGAACGCTGTGGCTCACGCCTGTAATCCCAGCACTTTGGGAGGCCGAGACAGGCAGACCACCTGAGGTCTGGAGTTTTGAGACCAGCCTGGCCAACATGGCAAAACGCTGCCTCTACTAAAAATACAAAAATCAGCTGCGCATGGTGGCAGGCGCCTGTAATCCCAGTTACTCTAGAGCCTGAGGCAGGAGAATTAGTTGAACCCAGGAGGCTGATATTGCAGTGAACCGAGATCGCGCCATTGCACTCCAGTGTGGGCGACAAGAGCAAAACTCTGTCTCAAAACAAAACAAAACAAAACAAACAAAAAAACCCAAAGCAAATAAATGAGATTTCATCATTATGTACTCTCAGGACAAGGAAAAAAAGGCAGTGTTCAGCTTTGTGAATAAAATAGCAAATGTAAACATGAGTGATCAATTTACAAGCATATCAAGCATCATTATGATGTGCCACGAAACCCACATGGATGCACACAAAGCTGCCACATCTCAATTTTAAGACAAAAAAAAAAAAAGAAAAAAAATACTAAGAACCCCAAGAACCAAATGATTCGTTTAAAAAATGAATCTGATAAACAAACGGCTAACCCTTCAATGAGCTGGCCTAATAGGGAATTACTGTTTCACCTTCTGAATCATATCTGATAATTAGCTAACGGCAATCACCATTCACACCTAACCCAATACAGGGTGTGTGATATGACTGAAGGTGAAATAAGAACTGATAACCACAGCAGGATTGAACAGTTAACAAATTGTTCACTTTTGCTTGTTTACATTGCCAAAGCAAATTGCGAGTTTAACAAGTTCTGTTTTAGTTAAGATCTTTCAAGCTAAAAAGTTGTTCAAGTTTTTCATTTTCACAAGTATAATTTTATTTCATAAAGTACTAATTTCATTGAGGAGCCAAAGTTAACCAACACTGGACTATGCAAATTAATCAAGATCTAAGATTTAATGTTTCAAAACTAAGAAAACGGAGATACAATTTACAAATTTGCTAATTATTCTTCCCTTTGTCATCCTTGGATGTGGCTGTACATACTTTTATATTACACATGTGGCATCAGCTGAACCAGGCAGGAAACCACTTGTTCTAAGTACATTTTTACAACTGTTGTCTACTGTCAAGTAAAATTATGAAAAAAAGTGATTAATGCTGCGACTCAGAAAGTTCTTGACCAAGACACAAGACTCTTGTAGCATTGTCTTATTTATTAACATAATTGAAACATTTTGCATAAAACTCTTGCCCATGACTATTCTAGCAACAAAACTGTACTCAAAATATTTCACTGTGAAATGGTATTGCAACTTGAATATCATTTTTTATTAATGAATTGATTTCCATAAAGCAAATCTTACTCTTAAAATGGCAGATTATGTGATCAAAAAGCGATTCAAAAAAGCTTCCCCCTCCCCACGCCAACCCTCAAGACAATGTGGATCCAGCTGAATCCTCAGCCCTGGGACTAGACTAAGGTTGAGGGAAAGAGCCATGAACTCATTCCTAACCAGAACAGGCTAATAGGACACTCCAAACTCACACTGCAAAGAGACCACATGAACAGTCAAGTGTGCTGGGCAGCTATAAGATGGTGCAGACTGGATGAATTTGGCAGAGCATATTCATCACCATTACTACAATGCTATTCCTAAGGTGTCCTAATTGTATGAGCTACAAAATCCATCCCTGTTTCCATTCTTCCCGTCTCACCTGTTGGCCCTCCTGCAGTAGGTAGCCTTGGGAGAGATCCTGAGCTTTTCATATTCTACTGTTTTATTTTTGCATTACTGTTTGGATGAGTAAAATGTAATAACATGCTTCTCTCTCTTAGTCCCCTAAAAGAGTGTGAGTGTGTGTGTGTGTGTGTGTGTGTCAGTTTGGGGAGAGTAGAATTGGGCTGTTAAGTACAAGTTGTTTCTCCCTGTAATTCTCTGCCTTTTGCTGTAGTTCAATTATTATTGAGTCTCACTTTCTACTTAATTTGAACAGCAAGTTCTTTAATTCTTTCTGAGAAGCTGGAGCTTGAAACTAGAGAACATTGTTGAAAGGCTGGCCAAGCTGAGACAGGAAGAACGGCATCTCTAGAAGCTCTAGCTCTGGGTTTCAGGCACTTCAGTAAGAGACTTTACCCCTTTTTCCTATGTACATTCAAGGAAAATGAAAGCAAGAAGGCTCTAGAAGCTACCTTGGGTTGGGGATGTGTGACTGAGGTACCCGCTAGCAGCACAGCCCTCCCAGAGGACCATTCCTTAAGGACAGAGTTATTGACAAAAAGCGTTTTCCTTCTGCCTGTTCTTACTTCAGCCACTTTCAGAAAAATGGGAGAGACAAATTTTTTGCTGGTGGGCAGGAAACAAAGCTCCAGACCCCTCTGGACACGATTGTTCCAGTCCATGCCTTTCTCACAACCTCTGAGCCATGCTTTGGATTGGGCTTTCAGGAAGGAACGGAACAGGACCCCAGAGGCAAAGTCAGGGCTTATGCTGGTTATCCTGATGGCACCTGGGCACCACTTCAGACTCTGAATCATCTTTCTGGTATTGACTGTGGCTGAGTCACGGTCACAATGTCCTGTCCTGGATTCAGTTGTGCTGTGACCTTCCCCTAGCAAATGAAGAGTAGGGCGTGTGTGTGTGTGTTTGAGGGGTGGGGAGTGCAGCAATGGGAATGGACGATTCTATTCAAAAGAAGATTCACTTTCTTTTTATATTAAATAGGAAACCTGTTTTTAGTACAGCGCCTGTAATCCACAAAGATAAGATCTGCTCCACTTCATTCCTAGAAATCTACTTCTATGGCACCTGTTCTTTGTCTTAATTCATCTCACTTCCCTTCCCCACTCCCACATGCCTTCTGACTGCATGCTGAGAGTGCAGAACCAGCCTCATTCCTTCTCATGGGCTGTAGATCAAATGGGGCTTGACCAGAGCAGAGTGACAGAGTGGACCAAAGAAACAAAAGAAATCGAGCCTTCCTCAGGTCTGCTCACGTGGGTCGCATAAATTCCATCCATAACTCCAAGTCCTTAAACAAGCCATGTTTCCCCAGGAAATTCAGGCACCTGTTTTCCTTTGTTTCATTTCCTGGCTTATGACTGTTCTTCCTGGACAAGGCTGTTCCATCTTTCGCTCTCCAGCAATATAATCATCCTGAGCACTCTCTGGGTCTTCCTTCACCTTCCACAAAGCAATTCTTTCTTGGATTGATGGAGTCGGTTTCTGGGATTTCTTCCAAGCTGCTGAGATCTCTTTATTTCTAAAGGAAACCTAACAGTGGCCTTCCTTACTATCACACCCTCCCCTGGGACTGGCATTACCATCCTATGTGTGGGGAGCACCTGGGACAGATATAATTTAAAAGAAAGATGCCAGGGTAAGGCTTGGGAAGTGTAGAAATCACATGGGTACCTGGTCAGCATCATGAGGAAATGGAGGGTGTGGTGTGACGGCCTAGGGGTCAGGGAAACAATATCTTGTCAGGCCCTACACCTGCTGGCTGACCTGGACCAGCCATTTAATCCCATGGGCCTCCGCTCCCATGGAGCAGAGGAAAGTGTTGGACCAACTGAACTCCAAAGTTTTTTTCAGTTTATTATTTCATGATCCCTAGTTAAACACTGATACCCAAAAATAGGATCTTCCTTCCTTCCTCTGAAGATTATTTCAAAAAATCCAAGAGGAATAACAGACTTTCTGGATGCTGCTCTACCATATTCTTCTGTTAAATCAAGTTCCTTTTCCCGCAATTGAAGGATGTTGCAGATGTGAAATGTGTGGTAAAGAACATTTTCTTTGCTTTCAGGTCTCACCCGGCCCCTTCTGGCAGTAGCTGGTACTAAATTTTGATAAAAGTATCCTAATACTCAGGGACTATTTCTCAAAGACCAGAATCCCAAGAGCCAGAGACTGGATGAGAGACACAAAGCACAAGACAGCAATTTCCTTATGGATCTCCAAGCAGGACACGCATGAGACCCCAGTAACCAGAAGGAAAGCTGGCGAAACTGTCTGCAGGAGCAGAGAGGAAGGTAGAAAATTAGAGAAAAAAGGAGTGAAACAACTTAGTGGCTCCTGACCCCTCCCAGATCTCCCTTCTGAGAACCCACTCCCCTATTAGGGAGATTTTCTCAGACAGTTCCTGCAGCTCCCGGGCTCTGCAGGGGCTAGAACCAACCACAGAAACAAGACCAAGGCACTGCTTCTCAAGAAGAAATTGACCTCATGCGCTGTCTGAGTTACCTCAGCTAGAGAGGGTGAAAATCATCAGCTATCATCAGGGCAACAAATTGCTTTCTCCTAGTTCATCCTGGACTTACAATATGAAAGAGACATTTCCCAGCCCAACAGACAATACATAATTCCAATTAGCAAAGACTTCCAGGGTTGAGTGGACTCCTAGTGTTTTTTTGTTTTGTTTTGTTTTGTTTTTTTTATGACATGACTGCACGATCTGGATCTGGTCCTGCCTATGTGATTCTTCTCAGATTCAGGAATGTGTCTAAGCATGGCCTCCAAAGGTCCCTTGGAAACCCCTGGCTGGTAGGGAACCCGCACTGTGCCATCAGCTACAGCCCACATAAGTAAATGAACAGATGCCACCAGGAAATGAGGATGGACTGGCTCTGTGTGATCATAAGCTCAGAGCATCAGGGAAATGGTCATTTGAAACTAAGAAAACAGATTCAAATTATTCTGAGAAAACCGACTATTCCCAGACTTGCGTCCCAGGTTTCACAACCCGAAAATCTCACTCCTGATCAAAGGTTGCTGCTGCTGCTGCTACTGCTATATGTGTGTGTGTATGTGCGTGCGCAGGTGCGCACGCATGTTTGCGTGTGTGTGTGTGTGCGTGTGTGTGGTGCTGAAGAAGTGGAGGTTGCTTGGCCTTCTCTACTGGGTGTGGCCCTGATGCACTCACTGAGTTGAGTGCTGAGGCTGGCTACAATGTCCTATCAGAGGGGAAGTAATATCACAGGAGCACATCAAGACTACAAACATAAAGAACCATGGACACTGATTTCATCCAAGTTCTACAGGGAGTGAACAAATAAAAATAAATAAACAAAAGAAAGAAAAGAAAAATAGCCCTTTGTAGTAAAGGGCATGCTGGGAAGGCGAGAGCCAGAGCCGCCTCCCCAGAGCATGCTGGGAGGAGGGGCACCAGAGCCACCTCTCTAGAGCATGCTGGGAGGATGGGCACCAGAGCCGCCTCCCCAGAGCATGCTGGGAGAATGGGCACCAGAGCCGCCTCTCTAGAGCATGCTGGGAGACGGACACCAGTACATCTCCAAGGACTGCACTTCCCCCAACTCCCACCCCTTTCCCTCACCCACCCCCAACCCGGAGACTAGAGGAAAGTCTGTCCAAAGATGACTGTGGAATAGGGAATGCCATGGTTCTCTGCAGGTCCCCCACACTATGGGGGGTTAAGTCAGCAAGTAGGGAAAACAGTCAAGACGAGGAGATGGAGAAACAGAGAGGCAGGAGAGAAACAGGGGGCTGACAAAGATGGAGGGGCCATTGTGTTGCCGGAGGACGAGGGGAGAGTGGAGCCGAGCACTGTGTAGCTGCTAGCCGGAGGCATTGATGTACAGCTGGCTTTTGAGGATGTAGTCGATGACCGGCTGGGACAGGTAATCCACAACATGGCCGTCCCCATGCTGCAGGGCCAGCCTGCACAAGAAGAGATGACAATCAGATGGACATCCACACCCAAAGCAAGCCAGGAGGACTGGCATGCCCCTGTCTCCCCAGCACCCCATTTGTAGCCTTTTCTCAGGTTGAGTAAATGGTTCTGTATTAGGAAAAGCCCTCTTGCCTCCACAACTCCTTCCCCACCTTGGTGACATCATTCATCGTGGTTCTGCCACTTCCTAGGTGAGAGGCCTTGGGTAAGTTATTTAAGCCCCTCTGTTCTTCAGTTTTTTTCCTGTAAAATGAGGGTAATATCTGGGCCCCTCTCATTTAGTTATTCAAAGGATTAAATGAGTCATTATGCAAAGCACTTAGAAGAGTGCCAGACACACAGTGGGCATCTAATGTATTCACTATTCTTTTTTCTCAAATAAATTGTATTGTGTATATTTAAGTCATACAATCTGATGTTGTAAGATACACATATAGTATCATCATATAATATAGTACATTATCTATGTTAATTACACATTTATTATATATTTTATAATTTATATATTATACTATATTATTTATATAAGTGTTAATATTATATTATATTATTTATATAAGTGTTAATATTGTATTATTTATATAATATAGTTTAATGGTTACTGTAGTGGAACAAATTAATATTACTATATCCATCATCTCACTCAGATACGTATTTGTTCTTCTTGTGGCAAGAATAGCTATAATCTACTAATTTAGCAAAACCCCTAAATATAATACACTATTATTAGCTGTCATCCTCATGTCACACGTTAGATCTTTCAACTTGTTTGTCCTACATATTTGCTACTTTGTATCCTTTGACCTGTATCTCCCCACTTTCTGCCCGCTTGACCCTGGTAATCATGCTTTATTCTCTCTCCACACTTGACCCTGGTAATCATGCTTTATTCTCTATCTGTATGTTTAAGATTCCATATATATTCCTACATATTTGCTACTTTGTATCCTTTGATCTATATCTCCCCACTTTCTGCCCTCCACACTTGACCCTGGTAATCATTGTTTTATTCTCTGTGTATTTAAGATTCCACATGTAAGTGAAATCATGCAATATTTTTCTTTCTGTGTCTGGCTTGTCACTTGGCAGAATGTCTTCCAGGTCTAGCCAAGTTGTGGCAAGTGGTAGCATCTCCTTTTTTAAGTCGAATAATGTTCCACTTCCGTGTGTGTGTGTGTAAGAACACATTTCTTTATCTATTCATCCATTGATGGTCATCTTGGTTGTTTCCACATCTTGGCTACTGTGAATAATGCTACAACGAACTTGGAAATGCAGATATCTTTACAAGGTGGTGATTTCATTTCCTTTGGGTATATACCCAGAAGAGGGATTGCTGGATCATATGGCAGTTCCATTTTTAATCTCTTTAGGAACCTCTATTCTGTTTTCTATAATGGTTGTACCAATCTACATTCCCACCAACAGTGTACAAGGGTTCCCTTTCTCCACACCCTCATCAACATTTGTTATCTCTTGTCTTTTTGATAATAGCTATTCTAATAGGTGTGAGGTAGAATCTCATAATGCCTTCAATTTGTATTTCCCTGGTCATTAGTGATGTTGAGCATCTTTTTATGCACCTGTTAGCAATTTTTATGTCATCTCTGGAGAGATGTCTACTCAAATCCTCTGGTGTTTTGTTTGTTTGTTTGTTTGTTTGTTTGTTTTTTGAGAGAGACAGGGTCTCACTCTGTTGCCCAGGCTGGAGTGCAGTAGTGAGTCATGGCTTACTGGAGCCTCAAACTGCTGGGCTCAAGCAATCCTCCTGCCTCAGCCTCAAGCAGCTAGGACTTCAGGCACATGCTACCATGCCTGGCAAATGTTTTTTTGGTGGGAAGGGGTAAGGATAGAGACAGGGTCTCACTATGTCTGGAACTCCTGGCCTCAGGCAATCTTTCCACCTCAGCCTCCCAGCATTCTGGGATTATAGGTATGAGCCATCACACCCTGCCCCTTTGCCCAGTTTTTAGTTGAGTAATATGTTTTCTTGCTATTTTGAGTTGTGTAAGTTCTTTATAAATCTTGGATATTAATCCCTATCTGATATATGATTTGAAAATATTTTTTCTCAATCCATAGGTTGCCTTTTCATTTTGTTGGTTGTTTCCTTTGCTGCACAGAAGCTTTTTAGTTTGAAGTCCCATTTATTTATTTATTTGCTTTTGTAGCCTGTGCTTTCAGTGTGGCATCCAAGACATAATTGCCAAGACCAATGTCAAGGAGACTTTCTTCTATGTTTTCTTCTGTTTTTGTTTATTGTTTCAGGTCTTACACTTAGGTCCTTTATCCACTTTGAGCTGATTTTTGTGACTGGTGTAAGATAAGGTCCAATTTCATTCTTTTGAGTGTAGAAATCCAGTTTTTCCAGCACCATCTATTGAAGAGACTATCCTCTCTTTATTGTGCTTTTTTGGTACCTTTGTCAAAAATCAGTTGACCATATATGTTTGAATTTATTTCTGGGCTCACTATTCTATTCCACTGCTCTATGTGTCTGCTTTTATGCCAGTACCATACTGTTTTGATTACTACAGCTTTGTAATATAATTTTAAATGAAGAAGTGTGATGCCTCCAACTTTTTTTTCTCATAATTGCTTTGGCTATTCAGGGTCTTTTGCAGTTCTGAGCACATTTTAGGGTTGATTTTTCTATTTCTGTGAAGTATGAATGCCCCTGTTGGGATTTTGATAGGGATTTCATTAAATCTTTATATTTCTTTAGGTAGCATGGACATTTTAGCAATATTATCTTTTCTGATCCATGAGCATGAAATACTTTTCATTTATTTGTGTTGTCTTCAATTTCTTTCATCCATGTTTTATATATACTCTAGTGTACAGATTTTTCACTTCCTTGGTTAAATTTATTTCTAAGGGTTTTTTTTTTTTTCAGACAGAGTCTCACTCTGTCACCCAGGCAGACATGCAATGGTGTGATCTTGACTCACTGCAACCTCGGCCTCCTGGGTTCAAGTGATTCTCCTGCCTCAGCCTCCTGAGTAGCTGTGATTACAGGCACAAGCCACCATGCCCAGCTAATTTTTGTATTTCTATTAGAAATAGGGTTTCACCATGTTGGCCAGACTGGTCTCTTAACTCCTGACCTCAAGTGATCCACCTGCCTCGGCCTCCCAAAGTGCTGGGATTATAGGTGTGAGCCACCGCGCCTGGCTGTCTAGCTGCTATTGACAGTACTTCCAGTACTATGCTGAATGGAAGTGGGGATAGTGGGCATTCTTGCTTTATACCAGGTCTTAGAGGAAAAGCTTTCATTTTCTCCCCATTGATTATAATGTTAGCTGTGGGTTTTTAAAAAATAAATAAATAAATTGCCTTGCCGGGCGCGGTGGCTCACGCCTGTAATCCCAGCACTTTGGGAGGCTGAGGCAGGCAGATCATGAGGTCAGGAGTTCGAGACCAGTCTGGCCAACAGAGTGAAACCCTGTCTCTACCAAAAATACACAAAAAATTAGCCAGGCATGGTGGTGTGCGCTTGTAGTCCCAGCTACTCAGGAGGCTGAGGCAGAAGAATTGTGTGAACCCGGGAGGCGGAGGTTGCAGTGAACCGAGATTGTGCCACTGCACTCCAGCCTGGGTGACAGAATGAGACTCTATCTCAAAAAATAATAATAAAAAAATTTAAAAATTTAAAAAATGGCCTTTGTTATGTTGAGGAACTTTCCTTCCATATTTAAACTGTTAAGAATCTTTATCAAGAAAGGATGTTGAACTTTGTCCAATGCTTTATCTGCATCAATTGATATGGTCATGTGGTTTTATCTTTCAGTCTATTTACATGATGTATCACATTGACTGGTTTGCATATGTTAAACCAGCCTTGTGTGCCAGGGATAAATCCTACTTGATCATCATGTCTAAGCTTCATATTGTGTTGTTGATTTCAATTTGCTAATATTTTATTGAGGACTTTTACATCAATGCTCATCAGAAATATTGGCCTACAGTTTTCTTTTCTTGTGGTGTCTTTTTTTTTTATTCTGTTGCCCAGGCTGGAGCGCAGCAGTGCATTATCTCAGTTCACTGCAACCTCTGCCTTCTGGGTTCAAGCAATTCTTCTGCCTCAGCCTCCCAAGTAGGCGGGATTACAGTCACGTGCCACCATGCCTGGATAATTTTTGTGTTTTTAGTAGAGATGGAGTTTAACCATGTTGGCCAGGCTCATCTTGAACTCTTGACCTCAAGTGATCCACCTGTCTTGGCCTCCCAAAGTGCTAGGATTACAGGCGTGAGCCACTGTGCCTGGCCTCTTGTGGTGTCTTTATCTGGCTTAGGTATCAAAGGCGATGCTGGCCTCGTAGAATGTGCTAGGAGGTATTCCTTCCAGCTGTATTTCTTTGAAGAGTTTAAAATGTATAGGCCGGGTGCAGTGGTTCACGCCTGTAATACCAGCACTTTGGGAGGCTGAGGTGGGTGGATCACAAGGTCAGGAGTTCAAGACCAGCCTGGCTAATATAGTGAAACCCTGTCTCTACCAAAAATACAAAAATTAGCTGGGTGTGGTGGTAGGCACTTGTAGTCCCAGCTACTTGGGAGGCTGAGGCAGGAGAATCACTTGAACCCGGGATGCGGAGGTTGCAGTGAGCCAAGGTCACGCTACTGCACTCCAGCCTGGGTGACAGAGTGAGACTCTGTCTAAAAAAAGAAGTATTGGTATTAATTATTCTTTGAAAATTTGGTAGAATTCAGCTCTGAAGTCATCTGGTCCTGGGCTTTTCTTTGTTGGGAGGTTTTTAATTACTACTTCAATCTATTTGTTATTGGTCTGTTCAGGCTATTCCTGATTCAATCTTGCCAGATTATCTTTTTAAAGGAATTTATCCATGTCCTCTATGTTACTAAATTTGTTTGCATATAATTGTTCATAATAATTCCTTATGATCCATCTTATTTCTGAGACATCTGTTATAATGTCTACACTTTCATTTCTGATTTTATATATTTGAGTCTTTTTTTCAAGATAAATGTTTGTCAATTTTGTTTATTTTTTTCAAAAAACCAACTCTTCCGTTTATAATTTTTTCTATGGTTTTTCTATTCTCTATTTAGTTTTGCTCTAATCTTTATTATTTCCTTCCTTTGGGTTTAGTTTGTTCTTCTTTTTCTAGTTCCTTGAGGCATAATGCTAGGCAATTTATTTGGGGTCTTTCGTCTGTTTTAATGTGAGCAATTATTGTTAGAAGCTTTCCTCTTAGAACTGTCCTTAGTTTATCCTTTTGGGTTCCTCTGCATGCTGGCCTCAAGAGTATGAATCCTCTTCCAGGGATTCTTGGGATTCACTGCATCTTTTCCTTCCTACAGGAGCCCATGGAGGAGAGGCACCAACAGGTATAAAGGACTCCAGTGACACATTTTGGCTTCTGCACAGTTTTTTTCCAGCCTTGGTCTGGCTGCTTCCTATTCTCTCCTAACACAACAGTCTAGGTTTCAGACCCAAACGAACTATTTCTAAAAATTCATATACTCCTCCACATACATAGATTCTAAAAGGCGTCTGAGCCCTGCCTATGAGACCTCGCTGGAGACCAGCTCACTGCCTTTCAATGCATGCACTGCCCTTGAAACCACCTTTGCAAAATTATGACTGAGGCAGTGAAAGAGATCTAACTTAACCGACTCCATCTTGCTTCTAACCTCCAAGCTGTCCTTGTTCCTGGTGTAGGCTGAACTAACTTCGGGAGAAACTTAGTTTATAGTTTACAGTTTGGGAGAAACTTAGTTTATGGTTGAAAAAAGACAATAACAGCCCTTTCCCAAAGCAGACCTCCTTCTTGCCTGGGGACTGGATTGCCTTTGTAGGACTAACATTAGCCACAAGATTAGAAATTACGGTTTAGGAGTCATGCAGCTGAAGGCTACAAGATCTGACCCTCCCTAAACTGCTCCTAAGATCAGTGTTTGTGATATTTTGTAGACCCTGCACTTGATGGACCAGCTTGGCACCACCCAGATCAATAAACTGGCTTATTTGAATTTGCGGCCCCCCACCCAGGAACTGACTCAGTGCAAGAAGGCAGCTTCGACTCCCTATGATTTCATTTCTGACCAATCAGCACTCCTGGCTCACTGGCTTCCCCGACCCATGAAGTTATCCTTAAAAACTCTGCTCCCGAAATGCTCAGGGAGACTGATTTGATAACAATAAAACTCTGGTCTCCCGCACAGCCGGCTCTGCGTGAATTACTCTTTCTCTATTGCAATTCCCCTGTCTTGATGAATCTGCTCTGTCTAGGCAGCGAGCAAGGTGAACCCCTTGGGCGGTTACACCCTGACCTTGCAAGCTAGGTTCCTAAGTGCCTCCTCACATAGTTAAGCTTTTTGAAAAAGTGTGTGTACCTATGGCTCAGAAGCAGATTCCTAAGCCCACCCCCCCATAAATTCTGACTCAGTGGGACTGGGCAGGACACAGGAATTTGTACTGTTGTGTAACTCTGCATGGCGACTCTAATGTGCAGCCACGTTTGGAACCACATCCTGCCCCTCTCCCCTTATTGCCCATTGCTTCTGCCCTCACCTCACAGTGGATGTTACCCTTGTGAGTGTCTCTGTAATTGCCTTCCAGGGAAGAAGGCAATTACTTTTTAAAGTCCTGGTCTCATTTGATTTCTCTGAAAGATGTGACACAGATGGCAATGCTCTCCATCTTTGTCCCTTCTCTCACCTTGGCTTCTGGGCCACCACTGCCGGTGGTTTCTAACTGCCTTTTCACTTTCTATTAAATGCTAAAATGTTTGCAGTGTTCCCCATAGTTTTCTCTTCTTGACTCTTTCTGTGAGCTTGTCCACACCTATAATTTTTTTTTTTTTTTTTTTTTTTTTGAGACGGAGTCTCACTCTGTCACCCAGGCTGGAGTGCAGTAGCGTGACCTTGGCTCACTGCAAGCTCTGCCTCCTGGGTTCAAGCGATTCTCCTGCCTCAGCCTCCCAAGTAGCTGGGACTACAGGCGGCCGCCACCACGCCCGGCTAATTTTTTGTATTTTTAGTGGAGATGGGGTTTCACCGTGTTAGCCAGGATGGCCTCGATCTCCTGACCTCGTGATCCACCTGCCTCAGCCTCCCAAAGTGCTGGGATTACAGGTGTGAACCACCGTGCCCGGCCTGTCCATATCTAGAATTTTAATTGACACTTGCATGTTCGTGGCTTTCAGTTTTATACTTCTAAGACTCTATATTCCATGTATTTCACCATTCCACTCAACATTTCCACTTTGGATTTGTGGTAGAAATTGGTAACTGACCCCTAATACTCATTCTTTCCTTCTTTGGGTTAGTAATAGAGCATCCTGAGTTTTATCTGGGCATGTGGCTGCCTAGCTGCAAAGTCTATTTCCCAGCCATCCTTCACCCCTGAGCCAGTGTGATACAAAGGGAAGTGGTATGTGCAACTCTGGGTCACCTTAAAGACAAATCTTCTTGCCATAGGCTTCACTTTGCCTTTTTCCACTGGCTGAGAAGAGCCACCATTGCAGCAGCTGTGCACCCAGAGATGGAAGCTTCATATGGACGAGGCCATAGATTCCATCTTTGACTTCAGTAAGAGGGAACTAAACATCTAACATTTAAAATTCTGAATATTGGATTTTTTTTGTTTTGGCAGCTTAGCCTGTACCCTTGTCAAATATTATTCCATAAGTACCTCCAACTAGAGTCCACAACTGAAAACACCCTCTTTTCCCCTTAAAGCAGCTAAGACTAGCTAATGGACTGTCCCCCCTTTTAAAAGTAAATGGCTGGGGCTGGGCACAGTGGCTCACGCCTGTATTCTCAGCACTTTGGGAGGCTGAGGTGGGCAGATCACTTGAGGTCAGGAGTTTGAGACCAGTCTAGCCAACATGGTGAAATCCCCATCTCTACTAAAAATACAAAAGTTAGCCGGGCGTGGTAGCATGTGCCTATAATCCCAGCTACTCGGGAGGCAGAGGTAGGAGAATTGCTTGAACCCAGGAGGCAGGGGTTACAGTGGGCCGAGACTACGTCATTGAACTCCAGCCTGGGCAACAAGAGTGAGACTCTGTCTCAAAAAAAAAAAAAAAAAGGTAAAATGGCTGGGAACAAATGAGGTCCAAACAGGAAGCTAAACACCAGGGCGGCAGATGTCTGCCTGAATCTTCGGGTCATCTTTGACGGAGGAAAGTTATGTGTTAGTTATGTGTTGGAGGAAAGGTTTGATGGAGGAAAGTCAAGACAGTTTGACTAAAGTCTCTCTGGCCATTTGTCAAACATACCTGCTCTTGGTTGAGCTGACAACAGACATGGGATGGTTGATGTCATCCTTCACCACCATGATGTTGTTCTGAGGAGAGAGCAGAGAGAGTCAGTTGCCAGTCCCTCCCAATAAACTCCTTTTGCTGTCTCACTCCTCCAGCTGCCAGGACTCTCAGAGAAGGGCCATATCACAGATGCACTAGCAGGATGGAGGACTCACTTTGTATTTGCGGAGTATTGAGGAGTGATTCATGATTCGGTCTGTGTCGGCTGCATCCCGGGGCACCACCACAATCCCAAAGTCACCAACAATCACCTCCATCTAAAGAAACAGAGAGAGGGCCCTTTGGTGAAACTCTGATCCCAAACTCCTACCAAGAAACTACTTAGCATGGCAGAATCCGCTTCCATTCTTCCACATGGAGCCCCAAGCTTTAGACCCAAACTGGCCTTCTTCTCAGCCCCATCAGCCAGCTCCTTCAAGGAACAACCCTTAATAGTGTTAACAGAATAAGTGAAAGCATTGACTGGTCACAGAAGTCACTTAATAAATACTAGACTTAAGGAATAAATGAACTCTTATATGTCTGGGCAAGATCTCTCCAACTCCTGAGGCTCCCACTGAGTTCACAATGCTGCAGAATCACATGAATGACATCGCGTCCTTACCTGGTAAACACCCTCTGGAGCGAAACAGATCCCTCTGTTTAGCAAGCACATTTGAGCCCTCAGATGGACGTCATGAGAGGGACTAAATGCTCTTCTGGCTCACCCTCATAAAAACTTCTGTGGGACTCAAGGGGTAGCTAAGAGCTAGAACTAGAAGTTCTTGGAATTCCTCACTGGGCACCCAGGCTATGATAGGGAGATGATGATGATGATTAGGGTCACTTCAGAGATCAGCCTTTGATAGAAGCTCAGTGCCATGTGAGAAATGAAACTTTTTTTTTTTTTTTTTTTTTTTAAGGCATGGTCTCAGTCTGTCACCCAGGCTGGAGTGCAGTGGCAAAATCATGGCTCACTGCAGCCTCAACCTCCTGGGCTCAAGCAATCTTCCCACCTCAGCCTCCCAAATAGCTGAGACCACAGGCACATACTACCATACCTGGCTAATTTTTAAAATTATTTTTTGAAGAGATGGGCTCTTGCTATGTTGTGCAGGCTGGTCTCAAACTCTGGAACCCAAGTGATCCTCCCACCTCAGCCTCCTAAAGTGTTGAAATTACAGGTGTGAGCCATTGCACCTAGCCAAAACCTTCTTTTCATTTAAAAGAAATAACATTTTTATTTTCTGACTGTAGATGTAATGCAAGCTTAGAGAATCCAGAAAAAAAGTAGAAATCAATCACAGTCACACAATCCAGATAGTGACTGTGAATGGTCTAGTGTATATCTGTAGTTTTTTTCTCTCTGCAAATAGGTGTATATATCCACAATTGGATTAAACTATAAAATTAGTCGTTTTACCTACATTTTTTCATTAGCATTATATTTTGAGCATTTTCTTACATTGTTAAAAATTATTTGAAAACATAACCTTTAATAATCTGTATATTTTACATTATGTGTACAGTTACTTCTGATTTTTTGCAATTATACATAACACTTTAATGAGATCTTTATACAAAAATCTTTGATCATATCTCTGATTATTTTCTTAGGATAAGAAATGATATAATTGGATAAAAGGATATAAGCTGTACATAATTCAAGCTCTTGAGACATATCACCAAGTTGCTTTCTGGAAATTTGTGCCAACTTTTATTTTGAAAGAGCCTGAAAGTTATGGCATTTAATACTCTTGGGTCTACCCTGAGCATATTGCTGTTTAGATCTTGCCAATTACGGATCCCAGATGGGGGAAGGGAGGAGGAGGTAGGTGGCTTCTAAGCAGCACAGTTCACTGAGCAAGACCTGCTTTGAGGGCAAGGGACCCAGGTTTTTTCCGATAATTCTCTAAACAAGTGGCACAAAAACAGATATACTGGGGCATGGTGGCGCCTTCTCTCCAGAGGATTTCTACACCAGCAGAATTCCATTTCTAAGCCTGATTTACTGGTTTTGTGTGTGTGTTTGTGTGTGCATATTCTGAATATTTCTGTCCACCTTTACCCTGCTTCTCCTACTGCTTACAACTGGACCTAAACTTGCAGCTGGAGCTCTGATGTCGCTGAAATAAAAAGTTGGCTGAAGGTGTCTTAGGAGGAAAGACGTAGAGAGAAGTTAAAAAGCTAGATGTAGAATATCAGAGCCCCCATTGGATCATGTAATCTGGAAGATACAGAGCATTGCACAACCCACTGCATCTATTGGTGGTGTTCAGATCAGGTAAACTGACACCAAATCTCTTGTCTTATAAACCAGAAATGGTAGGGAGAGTCAGGGCAGGGAGTTAGAGCCAGCTCCTTCTGCCATGGCATTTAGGATATTGCCCTGGAACTCACTACTTAGACACTGGTTCTCAAACTTGGCTGCACATTAGAATCACCTGAGGGGCTTTAAACATTTCCAAAGCCCTGCTCACACCTAAGATCAATTAAACCAGAATCTTGGGCCGGGCGCGGTGGCTCACACCTGTAATCCCAGCACTTTGGGAGGCCAAGGCAGGCAGATCATGAGGTCAGGAGATTGAGACCACGGTGAAACCCCGTCTCTACTAAAAATACAAAAAAAATTAGCTGGGCGCAGTGGCAGGCGCCTGTAGCCCCAGCTACTCAGAGAGGCTGAGGCCGGAGAATGGTGTGAACCTGGGAGGCGGAGCTTGCAGTGAGCCGAGATCGCACCACTGCACTCCAGCCTGGGTGACAGAGTGAGACTCCATCTCAAAAACAAAAACAAACAAAAAGACCCAGAATCTCTGGGGCTCGGACTCAGGCAGCAGTATTTCTTTAAATTCCCCAGATAATATCAATATGCAACAAAGTTGGCAAACCAGTGGTCTAAGTAATGAATTAAAGCTCTGGGGAAATTGGCAGAGAAAGAGATAGAAAAGAGAAGGGAGGAGAAGAGCAGAGGAGAGGAGGGAAAAGAAAGGAGGACAGGAGAGAAGAGAGAATCTATCCAAGCTGGTATCCATGGGGATTCCTAAGCTGTGTGGTTATGTAGATGTTTCAAGATAATCTAGTACAGATTGCATAATATAGGATCTGCCTTCAAATTGATTCTGTAAACTTGATGAATGTTTCATATATGATGTTTGTAATAAATGGGTCTATATAAAGTGAGCATTCTAGTTTAAACCATGAAAATAATGGCTCAGAATAGCAGTCCTCATGGGGGAATCGCCCTGTGGGTGACATGAGTGCAGCTGCTGCTCTCTACTCAGTACCTAATGATTTGAGCACCCAATGTATAACTGTGCCAGGCTGTTCAGTGGGTGGCAAGCAGATGGAGTCCTTACTGCTTAAGATGTTTTCCTTTTCCAAAAACAGTGACAGACTTGTCCCTGGGAATCACAGATGGGTTGAGGGAGACAGGATCTATGAGACAAGATCTACAGCTTTGGGGCATCACGGCAGGGGTTCAGGCCAGAGGCTACAGATACTCTCTGATCCTTTGGCCAGACACTGTTTTTGTAGCACCTGTTTGGATAATTATGGGAGAAAATCTGGGTCCCTTGCCCGCAAAGCAGGCCTTGCTCATTGAGCTGCACTGCTTAGAAACAATATTCATGGTGGATGGTATTTGTGTGTGTGCATGTGTGTGTGTGCGTGTGTGCGTGTTCGGGAAGGGAAGGTACTAGGTGCTAGAGTTGGTGAGATGTGCCCTCAGTCCAGTGAGTACCCATCTCCCTCCAGGAGCTTAGCTATCCTTCCCACCTCAAGCCCCCATTGCCTGCCTTCACCAGGCCTCAGGACACTACCCTCTCCTGGTTGTCCTACCTCTCTGGCTGTGGCTACTACTTTTTGGGTCCCCGTGCTAATTCCTCCTTTTCTATCTGACCTTGAGCCACTGGACTCCTCCAAGCCTCAGTCCCTGGACGTTTTTTCTTTTCTATTCACACTCACACCCTTCATGATTTCATTCAATTTTGAAGCTTTAAAAGCACACTAAAGGCTTCCAAATTAATGTTTCCAGCATTAAGTTCTCTCCTGAACTGGAGGCTTATATATCAGCTGCCTTCTCAATATGCCTACTTGGGTAGGACATCTCAAACTTAATATGTCCATGAGCCCCTGGACCTGCTAACATAAACA
The DNA here is from genome assembly GCF_028878055.3 of Symphalangus syndactylus. Lineage (NCBI taxonomy): Eukaryota > Metazoa > Chordata > Mammalia > Primates > Hylobatidae > Symphalangus > Symphalangus syndactylus. The sequence goes on along the minus strand of NC_072434.2, from coordinate 39,460,226 downwards.
AATAATTAAACCATCCACTCTCCTCAAAGAAATGGTTTTACTATAACCTTTTCTATAAATAGAAATTCTCTTCTTCTTCTTTCTTTTTTTTTTTGAGACAGAGTCTCACTCTTGCCCAGGCTGGAGTGCAGTGGCTCGATCTTGGCTCACTGCAACCTCCGCCTCCCGAGTTCAAGTGATTCTCCTGCCCCAGTCTCCGGAGTAGCTGGGATTACAGGTGCATGCCACCATGCCCAGCTAATTTTTGTATTTTTAGTAGATACAGGGTTTCACCACGTTGGTTAGGCTGGTCTCCAACTCCTGACCTCGTGATCTGCCTGCCTCAGCCTCCCAAAATGCTGGGATTACAGGTGTGAGCCACCACACTCAGCAGAAATTATCTTCTTATAATTGCTCAGACACAAAGCTTTGGTATTTTCCTTGATTCCTCTCTTTCTCTTATATCCCACATTCAGTCTATAAGTTAGTCCAATGGACTCTACCATCAAAACAAATCCAAGAATCTGCTCATTTCTCACCATGTCTGTCCCTTCTATACTGGTCCAAGCCTCTTCTGTTAGGCTGAATAACGAACCTGAAAGATATCCAGGTTCTAATCTCTGGAACCTGTGAATATGGCAAAATAGACTCTGCAGATATGATTAAACTAAGGATCTTGAGATTATCCTGGGTTACCTGGGCAGGCCCTAAATGCAGTAACAAGTACCTTACAAGAGGCAGAGGGAGACTGGACCCAGAAGAGAGAAGATAATGGGAAGATGGAGCAGAAAGAGATTTGAAGATGCTCCACTGCGGAGCTTGAAGTTGGAAGAAGGGAGCATTAACCAATGAATGTGACAAATGCAGCTCTAGAAGCTGGAAAAGTCAAGAAAACCAATTTTCCCCTAGATTCTCTGGAGTTGTTGGCCTTGCCAACAACTTGTTTTGGGCCCAATAAAACCTATTTCAGACTTCTGACTTCTGGGACTGTAAGAGAATAAATATGTATTGTCCTAAGCCACCAAGTTTGCGGAACTAGGAAACTAGTTCACCTCTATCATCTCTCATTTGGATTGCTCTGGTCTCCCTGTTATTTTCTTGCCTTTTTTAATCTATTCCCAATAGCCAGACTGATAATGTTAAAATATAAGCCAAATTATGTTGCTCCTTGGCTCAAAATCTTTCACTTAAATATTACCTTCTTGGTGAGATTTCTGTCTGGCCACCCTAATTAAACCTGCATCCCTTGTGCGCTAACACCCCTTAAGTCTAAATTCTCACCAGAGTTGCACTTTCACCCTTTTGGTTCTCTAAGCAGCACTAAGGTGGTTGGCAAGAATAGTCACTTTACAAAAAGTGGCAAAAAGGGAGCCAAGAAGAGAGTGCTTGATTCGTTTTATAAGACTGGTATGATGTAAAAACACCAGCTATATGTTCCATTTAAGAAATAATGGAAAAACACCAGTCCCAAGGATGCAAGAAACCAAAATTGCATGGGGTTGTGATAGCCTCAAGGGTTGTGCATTTGAAGTGAGTCTTGCTAATCTGCAGAGTGCTGAAGTTGCATTTAGAAAATTCAAGCTAATTACTGAAGATCTCCAGGGCAAAAACTGCCTGACTCACTTCCATTGCCTGGATCTTACCCGTGACAAAATGTGTTCCATGGTCAAAAAAAAATGGCAGACCATGATTGAAGCTCAGGCTGATGTCAAGACTACCAATGGCTATTTGCTTCATCTATTCTGCGTTGGTTTTACTAAAAAGAGGCAACAATCGGATATGGAAGACCTCTTAGGCTTAGCACCAACAGGTCTGCCAAATCTAGGAGAAGATGATGGTAATCATGACGGGGTAGGGGGCAGAGGAGTTGTTGTAGACAAATGACTTGAAAGAAGTGGTCAATAAATTGATCCCAGACAGCACTGGAAAACAGGAAAGGCTTGCCAATCTGTCCTGTCCACGATGTTTTCATTAACATCGTGGGATAGGGATGGGGAGAGGATGTGGTGAAGGTAGTGGCTCTGGAAAAACCACTGGGGGAGAGACAGGGGCTAAAGTTGAAGAAGCTGGTGGATGAAAGCCACTGGACCAAGACTCTGTTAAAATTCAGACTTTTAAGGGTGACAAATAAAAAGTATTATTTGTGAAAAATAAAATAAAATAAACAACAACAACAAACATATTCCCCAGACCTCACCTGAGAAATTTTGATATAGCATGTGTCAAGGGGTTGCAGCCTCTCTCTTTACAAATCTCCCTAATCCTTCCGAAGTGCACCCACCTTTGGGAATTGTTGCTTTAAATCACATGTACAATTACCTAAGCTGCTAATATTCTGGCTTGGTTTAGGATGGGGTCAAAATGAGATACTCGTGGGACAGCTACCTCAGAACCTCTGAGAAGTCCAGCAAGAATAAGGACATTCCCCCTGTGCCCTGGGGAGTGAGGGGGTGTAAGGGCAGACATCTGACCCCAGGAAGCATAGGGCACTCAGATCCCCTTCCTATGGTGCCTGCAGGAGTATGCCCAGGCCTCTGGAACTGAACTCTTTTTCTGCTCGAGGGGACCAGCACCTCCTGTCTTCATGAAGAGCTCTCTATGGGTCTCGCTCTTGGGGGTGGAGAGGTGGGATGGGCGAGTGGCCAATGCGGTAGAACTGTCCTGATTGGTAAATCTCATTCGTGATGATGGCCAATGTGACCCCACACTGTGGGCAGGATCAGGACACAATCTTCTCCCCCTGCAGCATACAGTGGCCCTCAGTTTAGCACTGGCATATGTCGAGTCTCAGAGGTGGGGGTCTGTGACATTTATCCTGCTTCTACTTCCTGCTCACAGGCACAGCTTTGATCATATCTTTTCATCTTCTGGTCAAAGGCTCCCCAGGGGAGGTAGGGATAGGGATGGGGAGAGGATGTGGGAGGGGGTAGACTCTGCTTCCCCAAATGTGGGGAATCTGAGGGAAGGATATGAGACATGTTGAGGCAGGAAGCAACTTGGCCTTGGAAGAGAAAACACTCATGACCCAGGCAGCAGAGCTCTTGGAAGGAACGTAGAGTTTGCATCATCCCTCCAAGAGGCTGAATTTCAGCCTCTTGCCCTGCCCTGCTGGATTTAAAGGGATGGTTTGAGTGGGCGGATGACTTGTGGTCTTAGCCAGGTACTTTCCTAGACACTAGGGATGCAGGGTTGAGCAAGGCAGATATGGCTTCATCTCTTCGACAGATCACTCCCTAGTGTGAGACATTAAACAAATGATTATTTTCAATTGTATCTACTGCTGTGAAGATACGAGTAGGTTACTACTGGGTGGCTAATATCTTACAGTGACTAATACATTACGGGTAACTGGCAAAAGTTTGGGCCATATCCCGTGGGGGAGGCAAACTGTCTTATGAGCTGAACTCCTCCAACCAAGTTGTTCTCAAGTACCCTTTCATTCAACAAACTTTTATTGAGCATGTATATGGTGAACTGGGCACTGTTCTGGTATTGGCAAATAAGACAGGCAAGTTTCCTGGACTCAAAGGGCTTACCTTCAAGTAAGGAGAGATCATAAACAAATAAATACATAAATAAGAAAACATCATGGCAAGGTGTGATGTCTCACACCTGCAATCCCAGCACTTTTAGAGGCCAAGGTGGGAGGATCATTTGAGGCCATGAGTTCCAGACCAGCCTGGGCAACATGGTGGTAAGACCTCATCTCTACAAAAACAAATTTTATTTTAAATTAGCTGAGTGTGTTGGCACATGCCTGAGTCCCAGCTACTTGTGAGGCTGAGGCAAGAGGATCGCTTGACCCCAGGATGATTGCTTGAGTCTAGGAGTTCAAGGCTGCAGTGAGCTATGATCACGCCACTGCACTCTAGCCTGGGTGATAGAGTGTGACCCTGTCTCAGAAAATAAATAAATAAAAAGAAAACATCAAGTAGAGTTAAGTACAATATTGATTATAAAACAAAATGACCTTTATGTTGAAACCTACATGATACGAAGGGATGGGCACAGGGATATCTAGGAGAAGAGGATTACCAATGAGGCCACAGCTAGTACAAAGACCCTGAGGTGGGGAAAGCTGTTCAAATAAACTAGGTGGGACTAGGGCACACCGCGGTTGGAAAAGTAGCCAAGGACCAGATCATGATGAAGACAGGGTTTCATTCCAATTGCAAAGAAACGCCATTCGAGTGTTTTAAACAGAGGGCTTGAAACTTCCATTGGCAACAGGATCCAATGTATGTGGATTTGCCCTAACAGGCTTAACTGGCAAGATCCCTTGCAGGGCCATCCTGAGATCAGCATTCTGAAGCCTGACTTTCCCTCCCAAACAGTGCTCTCTTCTCAGGTATAGTACATCAGCGACTGCAGCCCATTTGTGTTTCTTCTCTGGATAAGGATAGTCAGGGATGCACACGGGCCCATTGGGAAGGAGGGGAAGAAACATTGATTAAGGTGCCTGCTATGTGCCATGCACAGTACTAGGAACTTTCACATTTAATCCTTATGACAACTGTCTTCTGAGATATGTGCCTCAGTTCTTATTTCATAGATGGGGAAACCAAGACTCAGTGAGATTTAATAACCTGTCCAAGTTGCACAGCTAACGAGTGAATGGAATCCACTGTGGTCTGCCTTAAAGACTCTTTCCTCCACATCACACCTCTTCTAGATCCATTTTTAAGACTCATATTGTAGTGACTTGAAACTTTTTTTTTTTTTGAGATGGAGTCTCGCTCTGTCGCCCAAGCTGGAGTGCAGTGGCACCATCTCAGCTCACTGCAAGCTCCGCCTCCTGGGTTCACACCATTCTCCGGCCTCAGCCTCCCGAGTAGCTGGGACTACAGGCACCTGCCACCACGCCCGGCTAATTTTTTTGTATTTTTAGTAGAGACGGGGTTTCACCGTATTAGCCAGGATGGTTTCGATCTCCCGACCTCGTGATCCACCCATCTCGGCCTCCCAAAGTGCTGGGATTACAGTCGTGAGCCACTGCACACGGCCTTGAAACTTTTTTTGGTTAAAAAAAATTTCTATTTAAAAATATATTCTATCTTATTTTTTCCCCCAGCTTACCATAGCTACTTGGGAGGCTGGGGTACTCTACATCACCCTTAGAGTGTTATAATTTTAGTATACTTCTGGATGACTTTAAAAAGATGCAAAGAGAGAACTTGTGAGAAAAGCTATGCAGTCCATGAGCAGCTTCTGAAACACGCTCCCTCCATTTCAGTAAAGGATCCTCCACCCTTGCTCTAGCCCCTGCCACGCTCTGGAGGAAAGGCTGGGAGGAAACTAGTAGGGTCAGAGTCCAGCAGGTGGAAATGCATTTCCAGGATGGCCCTCTTAATGAAAAAAAAAAAAAGAGAGAGAACCATTCTTAAGAGGGGCTTCCCAGATAAAATCATCCCCACTCCCACTGCCAACTTAACTGGGGGTATGGGAAGGCAGGGGATTCCAGACTCAAGTCAACAGCCTGGAAACCAAACCAACAGTGCCTTTCACATGAGAACAGCCAGAATCTCTCATTGATGGGAGCTGAGCCTCCTTCCCCTGAGCCTGTAATTTGGTATCGTTTGGTATCACTCGTATCAGTGCGGGGGCCTAATCCCTGGGGTGCAAGAGTCCATCAGGCTTCCTGGCTGGAGCTGGACTGTCTGATAAAAACCATCTGAGCCTGAATAGCCAAATGTTTGTCTTTGTTCCATTTATCCTGGGGCCCTGGGATTTCTTCTGGAGTGGCTAATGCCCGAGGCTCTTCCTCTGTTTATTTTCTTTGGTTGTTTTCCCATAGCTGATGGATGTAGGAAGCAGTTAGCCCATGGCTGGTTGGCTGGAAAAATGTAGGATACAGCCAATTAGAACCAGCCTGTGGAATGCTGGGCTTTGAGGAGTGCAAAAAGAAAAAAAGATAAAACAATTCCCTCAGTGGCCACCTCTGGTGGCTGATGTTCAGTCCCCAAGTTTTTACTCTTTTGGGTTAAATATTAACTCTTGCTCATTTGAAATGCAAATACTCTTGAGAGCAGCTAATACATGTAATCATTAAACTTAATGATTTTGCTGCTTACTCAAAAGTTAATACCTTCCCAAATAAATACCAGGATCCACCTATTTCAACCAACCAGAACCATCTCCCCAAAGGTCTTGTTCCCCCCACCGAATCTTTTATATCCTCTTCCCTCCTTAAAAAGCTCTTCTCTTTCCACCTACTTAACCCAGTCCTGCTCACAATTCAAAGCGCAGCTCAAGGGCCACCCCTTCCCACAGAAAGTAAAGTGCACGGTCAGGTACTTTGTCTACTTTGTTTTCTCACATGGCTGGGTGCTCAATAAATATTTTAAAATAAGTGAATAATGGCCAACATTTATGGAATGTTTACTAGGTTCAGGAACTCTTCTAAACTTTTCACATGTTATATTTAATATAGTATAAAGAAATATTAAAATGAAAAGTAAGATACTTTTAGACTGCAAGTGCCTCAAGGATAAATACATGCTACGTTTATCCTGGGCACTTAATAAGCATTTGTTGAAAGATTGATTGAAGAAAGGAATGCTTGAATCAGAATTATTTTTTTCTTTTTTCTTTCTTTTTTTTTTTTTTGAGACGGTGTTTCACTCTTGTCACCCAGGCTGGAGTTCAGTGGCACTCTCTCGGCTCCCTGCAACCTGCATCTCCCGGGTTCAAGCAATTCTCCTGCCTCAGCCTCCTGAGTAGCTGGGATTACAGGAGACTGCCACCACGCCTAGGTAATTTTTGTATTTGTAGTAGAGATGGGGTTTCACCATGTTGGCTAGGCTGGTTTTGAACTCCTGACCTTAGGTGATCCACCTGCCTCGGCTTCCCAAAATGCTGGGATTGCAGGCATGAGCCACCGTGCCTGGCCTTGAATCAGAAGTAATTTGCCTGCTGGGCGCAGTGATGGACAAAGCAGCTGGCAGCATCGGATCCCTACACAACAGGTTTTGTTTTGGGGAGAGGAGTGAGTGCAAATGCCTTCTGCTTCGCAAATCTGCCCATGGTTGACCCTGTAGCCTTCGGCCTTGGCTTCCCACAGTCCCTGATCCATGCTTGGATGCCTGCATTGATGCTGGTGTCAGGATGCAGCAAAGCAAAGGAGCAGGTATCCTGGGAGAGACTAGTTCTCTAATAAAGAACTCAGGAATGCAGTGGGGTGGCAGGAGCTGGGTTCTGATCTCCAAGGCTGGTCCAGAAGTCTGGATCTTGATTTCCCATACAGCAACTCTATTCTATTACACTTGAGAGAAACTCGATGACTATGTATGGAATTTTTTCTCCACGGAATGTAAGGGGAAGGGTGTGTCACTGGTCAGAGAAGGTCAGAATTTGCTGTGGGCTAATGGATCTTTGTGCCTAATGGGAAATGCCACAAGGGATGTACTTGGGGTGGGGATGGGGTCATCCCATGAGTCATGTAATTAGATTTCTGGATGGAGGGCTTTGGTTCAAGAATCCAAAGTGAAAGAAAGAGCAAAACTGACTCAGTAGAGAGTGTATGTTGGTGCTGGAGGAGGCCTTGGCAGTCCTGCTGTCCAACAGACGTCTCAGCCAGTTCCAGCCTGGCTGGAGGCCAGGCTGCTCCACAGCCCCTTCAAGCTTTCTCCCCAGACCCATTTGAACCAGTGGCTTCCCTCCTGCCTTGTTTCTGAAGATATTTGGAGAAGATATGAGAGGCTGGAGTGCAGGGCCAGGGCCTAGGACATTTCCAAGAAAAAGCTTTGATCTCCCTCCTGCCCTTCTGTCCCCAGTCATGGGCAGTGTTAAATCAAGTTTAGCCTAAAGCTGCCTCCCTGCATATTTTAAGTTTGGCCTAAAGGTTTCTCTGTGTACATGGTGAACTATAACAAGTGGAGGTGTAAACAGGCTTTAGCTTACATTTGTGCCAATTACCAAGTTTTGACCAATCAAATGTAGCCAGCTGTTCTAACTGTGTTCAAAGAAGGCTGTTTCTGTACTTCACTTCCATTTTCTGTACATCACCTTCCTTTTTCTGTCCATAAAACTTCTACCACATGGCTGCACTGGAGTCTGAGAGCCTGCTCTGGCATGGGATGCCGCCTGATTCGTGAATCGTTCATTGCTCAGTTAAACTCTTTTAAATTTAATTCGGCTGAAGTTGTTCTTTTAACAGCAGATTTCAGGGTTTTGGCCTCATGGTCTCCAAGCAAAACTCTGTGGTCAACAAGTATCACTCAGGGCATCAGATAATAAAGAGAAATGTGCTCTGAGAAAGGGATGAATGAATGGGCAAAGAAATGAAACCTGAAACAGAAGCAGGTCTCACATATCTCACTTCCAAGAGTCTCATGGTTAGGAACTGAAATTCCTAAAACGGGCCATTTCCAGGCAAACCCCAGGTGGTAGAACTTGCTGGTACAATAAGCAGGGCTCATTCTGTACCCACTCCTGAAAGATGTTCCTTTTCCAGACCTTGAGATCCAACCTTCCCCAAATAAGGGCAGTGGACTAATTCACTGAGGTGCTAAGTAGTTTTGTGCTCCCTATACCCTCCTCTGCCAGCTCTGTTTTTCTTTTTCTTTCTTTCTTTCTTTTTCTTTCTTTCTTTCTTCTTTCTTTCTTTCTTTCTTTCTTTCTTTCTTTCTTTCTTTCTTTCTTTCTTTTCTTTCTTTCTTCTTTCTTTCTTTCTCTCTCTTTCTTCCTTTCTTTCTTCCTTTCTTCTTTCTTTCTTTTCTTTCTTTCTTCGTTCTCTTTCTTTCTTTCTTTCTTTCCTTCCTTCCTTCCTCTTTCTTTCTTTCTTTTCTTTCTTTCTTTCTTCGTCTTTCTTTCTTTCTTTCTTTCTTTCCTTCCTTCCTTCCTTTTTTTCTTTCTTTCCTTTCTTCCCCCTCCCTCCCTCCCTCCCTTCCTTCCTTCCTTCCTTCTTTCCTTTCTTCCTTCCTTCCTTCCCTTCCTCCCTCCCTTCTTTCTTGCTTTTTTGCTTTTTGGAGTCTTGTCACCCAGGCTAGAGTGCAGTGGCACAACTTGGCTCACTGCAACCTCCATCTCCTGGGTTCATGCAATTCTCCTGCCTCAGCCACTGGGGTAGCTGGGATTACAGGCATGCACCACCACGCCTGGCTGATTTTTGTACTTTTAGTAGAGATGGGGTTTCACCATGTTGTCCAGGCTTGTCTCAAACTCCTGACCTCAAGCGATCCACCCACTTCAGCCTCCCAAAGCACTGGGATTACAGGTGTGAGCCACTGCGCCTGGCTGGCCAGCTCTATTTCTAGCAGACAGCCACATCTTTTACAGGGGGAATTTGCAGGACAAAATCAGAATGCTTTGAAATCAATAACTTTATTTTATTTATTTATTTATTTATTTAGACAGAGTCTTGCTCTGTCACCCAGGCTGGAGTGCAATGGCGCGATCTCTGCTCACTGCAACCTCTGCCTCCCGGGTTCAAGCGATTCTCCTGTCTCAGCCTCCCAAGTACCTGGGATTACAGGTGCCCGCCACCATGCCCGGCTAATTTTTTGTATTTTTAGTAGAGATGGAGTTTCACCATGTTGGCCAAGATGGTCTCGAACTCTTGACCTCAGGTGATCCACCTGCCTTGGCCTCCCAAAATGCTGGGATTACAGGCGTGAGTCACTACACCCGGCCTGAAGTCAATGCCTTTAAACTCACTGAAGAAATTTTGAACCTAGTGCAGTGGCTCAGGTTTGTAATCCCAACACTTTGGGAGGCCGAGGTGGGAGGATCACTTGGACTCAGGAGTTTGAGACCAGCCTGGGCAACATAGTGAGACCTTGTCTCAACAAACAAACAAACAAACAAACAAAAAAACAGACGTTTCATTAGATGTCCTGAAGAGGGGAGAGAAAATAAGGAAGATGACTTGGGGATAGAAAGAACAAAGAAGAGGTTCTGCTGCCCTCCCACCAATTTTCCCTACAACAAAAAGAGGCTAGAGGTCTGTGGAGCTCACTCCTCCTCTCTCCTGGACAGCACACTAGGAGCAAAGCCTCAGAGGAGAATTGGCCTGGTGATCACAGTGGGGCCCAGCACGAGGCCTCCAGACTCAGCCAGGAGTTCCTGCCCCAGGTGGGTGTGGAGCAGGGCACCTTTGACTTCAAGGGACCACAAAAGCTTGGACAGGGAAGATGTCTGTGGTGGCCATGGTGAACTGAGATTGAAGGCCTGTCCTCATGTTCGCGGTGTGCAAGAGCCTTTCAGGTCTGCTAATTAGTAATGGCTGAGACTAAAGTTACCACCATCCCTGTGGGATAGGGATTTGGAGTGGAATGTTAATTTGATTTAAATACATTAACATGATATTTCCGGCACACCTCTCTCATAGACTGAGATTCACACTCATTATGTGAGGAAACAACTTCTTGAAAATTTTCCCCCTGTCTCAGACTCAATGATTCTAAGGACCTCACAGATCAGCTGTGGGTTGAGGCAGGAGACTGAGCAGTTGGCTGGCAGGGTGGGGAAGCAGGTCTGCTCCAGGATCTAGAAAGCCCTCTGGAGCAAGCTTGAGGGTCTGCTTCACCCAAATCCGTCTGCTGCCTCTGCAGGGGACTGGATTTCTCACCACCCTGGACAAGCTAGATGTGGGGTCCCTGCTGGCCTGTGACATGGTGCCCTCTGAGCATGGCTAGGATGGGTGTCCTGGGACTCCAGGGTGGCTAACCCAGGACTGAGGGAGATCCCAGGATATGAGCATTTCCGTATTTCATTTTTTAGACAGAGTCTTGCTCTGTCACCCAGGCTGGAGTGCAATGGCATGATCTCAGCTCACTACAATCTCTGCCTCCCGGATTCAAGCAATTCTCCTGCCTCAGCCTCCCAAGTAGCTGGGACTATAGGCGCATGCCACCACGCCCAGCTAATTTTTTTGTATTTTTAGTAGAGACGGGTTTCACCATGTTAGCCAGGATGGTCTCGATCTCCTGACCTTGTGATCCGCCCGCCTCGGCCTCCCAAAGTGCTGGGATTACAGGTGTAATAAGCGCCCGGCCTAGCATTTCAGTTTTAAAACTGGGTAAGTCTTGCAGAAACGAGGACTAGTTGGTCACCTGATCTTGCTGTTGGTTCATTATCTCACCCCTCCCTTACTTCCAGGGAATGTTCCAAAGTCATCCACCTCAGATGGGGATTGGAAATGGGATAGGAGAATCCCTCCCCTTTTTCCACAACCACCCAGATGGGACAGAAATTCTATGATCTCCCTGGGGAATCCAGAAAGGGAAGAGGGTTGGGGCTGGGACTTGCCAAGTGGTCAAGTGGGAACATATTTGACCCAGTGAGTTCACTCCACCTCTGCTGTCACATCCCTGGTAAATCAACAGCTACTGGTTTCTTGGATTTTCTATCTTAATCAACCAACCCTGGTCTCAGCACCAGGGACCAATCAGAAAAGGAGAGACCTGGGGCTCTTCTCCCTGGTCCTATAATGTTGGTATCTGACAACACCAAGACCAGCCATTTTGGAGAGAAGTTAGAGGACCGGAAATCTAAGTCAGCAATCTAACTGGGAGGAGAAGAGAGGGGTTGGCCTGCAGCAAGGCCCCAAATTGTGTAAGTTTCACGCTCCAGGAAGCCTGGGTCTGCCCTTGAGAGGAGGCTCCTCACCCATCACACTTAGTAAATAGCCCCCAGGGATTCCTGCTCCACAGCACTCCAGGCTGTGCCACAGCTGCTGACCTCCTCCCTCTAAATTCCTCCAGGACGGCCCAGGCCTCCGCAATAAAGTGGGGCCCCAGTCAATTGCCCAGATTTGCCTGGATTCTTGAAAGAGCTTTGATGAGCTCTTGTACAGAACTTTGCCCGCATTACTTTTGACTTTCACAGCTCCTTGTGAATTAGCGAGGAAAGCAAAAGCTAACTAAGCCACTTAATTTAGAACTGAAAGGAGGTTTAAAATTTCACCTGTAGTAAATGGTTCCAGGGTGGAAAGGACTGTATATTTCACACAGTATACTTTACTTCCCAGAAACTTTCCCTCCCATCATGGTTATCCCACAGCATGTTAGCATTTATGCCCTTCACCTTGCATAGCTTTGTGTGTATCTGTGTGTCTATTTAGGTAAATTCACTTATTAGCTTTGCTAATGAATAGTCAGGTGCTGGGGCTAGGCACTTTCAAAACAATACCATTTAAGCCTTCCAAACCCATGGGACGTAGGTACTATTATTAGGCTCATTTCAGGGATGGAAAAAACTGAAACTTAGAATATATTTTGTTGGAAGGGAACAGTGCCTCATGCCTGTAATCCCAGCACTTTGGGAGGCCGAGGCAGGCAGATCACCTGAGGTCAGGGGTTCGAGACCAGCCTGGCCAACATGGCAAAACTCTGTCTCTACTAAAAATACAAAAATTAGCTGGGCGTGGTGGTGGGTGCGTGTAATTCCAGGTGCCGGGGAGGCTGAGGCAGAAGAATCGCTTGAACCTGGGAGGCAGAGGTTGCAGTGACGCTTGAACCTGGGAGGCAGAGGTTGCAGTGAGCCGAGATCACACCACTGCACTCCAGCCTGGGTGACAGAGTGACTCCGTCTCAAAAAAAAAAGGAATATATTTTGTCATGAGCTGTGTTGGAGTAGAACTTGAATCTTGAGCCTGACCCTGTCCTGCCTCTGTCCTGCCTCTCTCTCTGTCCAGAGACACATAAATGTAGACGAACATATTTCATATGTGTATGTCATGCCACCTATTACTTGGGGGCAAAGATTGTATAGTATAACGTTTCTTTAAAATCTCAGAATCCTGTAGATAACATTCTATAGATTTTACAGATTAAAAAAAAAACAAAAAAAACCAAAAAACAAAAAAACTGAGGCAGGTCCGGAGTCACACAGCAAGTTAATCAAAAAGCTCTACGCCTAGAATTGCTGCCTTGGGAATTCAGTGTGCATAGAGCTATGGGATTGGGAGCTAGCATTAGCTCAGGCTACCAGATGAATGAATTAATGAAGGAATAAGAATGAACGTATGTGTGAAGAGTGAGTAATTTATGGGTGAGCTGGTTTGAGATCATCACAGTCAGATCTGGCAACAAAAGGTGTCAGTGAGCTCCTAAGTGGTGTATGTTTAACCTCCTGGTTCCCTCAATGCCAAGTCAATTGCCAAGGATCCTGCTGACCTCTTGCCATGAACTTTTCCCCTCTGGACCAATTTTCTCTTGTTGAGGGGATTCCAGGGTGGTATTTACCACCTCTTCAAAAGGAATCAAAGGAAAACAAAACACACAATAATCTCAAAAGGGCAAAGATTTTTTTTTTCTCCCTTCCTTCTCCCCACCGGCAACACATGCATACCCCAGCACTATTTGGTGCCAGATACTGTATGACTCAGCTTGTTTTTTTCCCAGGGGCTTTACTGGAGCAAGCTTGAGGAGGAGTAAGTGTAAAAATGCAGTAGGAGATGAAGCTTGGGGGTAGGTGAGAATTTTCTACCATGGTGATGTGAATGGTGCCCTCTTAGGAGCTCAGAAGAAGTGAAGACAGGAGGCCAAAATCAAATGCACCCTTCCCATCCCTCCCAGTCCCAGCTGGGTGCCGGGCGATAACCTTGCTACTCACATCTGCCTCGTTCCAGAGCCCTGGGATGCAGAAGGACTCCAGCAGGTCACTACCACACAGCAGCAGGATCCGCAGCTCTGAGGAAGGGGAGCAAAGTTTGCAAAGGGAGTAAGTGGAGGCCTGGGAAGCATTCAACCCTCAGCCTTCTTCCCCTGGTGAATACATAACTCTCCTACCTTTGGGGATGTGGGGCCCAGTTATCCCAGGTGCCTCTGTCCCTGAGTGTGTGCAGAGCAGAAACCCCTGCTCACCTCTCCCTCGGGCTCATTTCCAGACCACCCTCATCCCCTGTGGGAGGAATTACTCATGAAAGGAGAGTAGGGCACAGAGGGTGATCGACTGCCCTGGCTTTCCCAGGACGTGGATCTTTCAGGGCTAAGCCAGGATGGTTCATTATTGTAACCATGGCTGAGCCAGCTACGCATCTTGTCTAAGGTCTGAGGTACTCTCTCTTGCTCCCTGTCAAGCTCAAACACCAACAGAGTTTGGATTCTCTGCTACTGTGCATTGTCTGGAGTTTGTCTCCCTGACATGGGAGGGGGTGTGAGGGGACATTGAGTGTACCTTGAGGTAGCTGAGTGTATAAAATGTGTCACATGGCCACTGTCGCCAGCAAAGGGCTTGAGAAGCAAGGCTGAGGCCCCTCCCAGTGCCCATACTTTTCCTGGCACCCAGGCGCACTTCCTGCTTGTCAGTTGTTTTTCTTCCCTCATTAAGCTCACTCTGAATTATCCCGTTGAGGCGCATTGTTGTTTAAAACAGGCAGCAAACTGACTCACTTATTAAAACTGAGCGGTGGGGAACAACATTCTGAGAACACCATGAGGAGAGTCCTCGCCCAGGATGTGGCTCAGGGGGGAGCACAGTGTGGCTCCCAGGCGTTCCAGGACCTCTCATCAAGAGGCCAAGGCTGTTGGGCATCTTGTCTGAAACAGTGAGGCAGGTCTGCACTGAGGGCACCACCAGCCTTCCAGAGACAGCTGCCAGCACAGGCCCTGGGGCCCTGAGGCCCAGGCGAGAGATGAGAGAAGCTGTGGGCAGCCCTGCCTGCCTTAGACCCTGTAGCTAGTTCTGGGGCCTGACGAGGGCTTTCAGGTGGTAAGCTGTCCCCTGCTGTGGAATGAGTCTCTAGGTGGGACTCCTGAAGCAGGGGGGAGGCTACTGGGCCAATGGTGGGCAATGCCAGCATCTCATGGTCCCAGGGTCAGGGCAGCCTTCCCACCTAAGGGAGCCCCACTGAGGACTGGATTGTAACTGTGAACTATTCCTGCATCCTGTCTTCTCTCCTCTCTAGCATACCTTAGTCTAATGATCTGTTTGTGTGCAGGGATTTTGCTTTATCTTTACAGCCCCAGGGTCTGGCAGAGTCACTGGCATACAGTAGGTGCTCAGGCATGTTGAATGGGTAAGGCAACAGATGAGCTGACAAGAGAGATCCTGCAGGCTGCCTTCTGGGGAATCTGGGAGGGCTGTGGTGACTATCGTGGCCTCTGCTCTTGCAGCATGGGGTCACTGGGGAGAATGTTTGCCTGAGTCAGTGGCGCCTCTGTGTTGCGCCATAGGATTTCTGGCCCAACTCCCCAACTGTGGAGAGGAACTGTGCTTGGTATTGCTGACAGGAGCCAGACTGGGCTTATTTCTGGGATTCTGTTGTTCCTCAGGCCCACTTGGAGCCACCCAGGGTTCTAGGTCAGTTTTCTGTTGAAACGGCACGTCTCTGTAATTCTGACTGCCTATAAGTTCAGTTAGATCAAGTTTGTCCAACCCATGGCTTGTAGGCCACATGTGGCCCAGGGTGGCTTTGAATGCAGTCTAACATAAATTCATAAACTTTCTTTTTTTTTTTTCCTTTTTTTGGAGACAGAGTCTCCCTCTGTCACCCAGGCTGGAGTGCGGTAGCACGATCTTGGCTCAGTGCAACCTCTGCCTTTCAGGTTCAAGCAATCCTCTTGCCCCAGCCTCCCAAGTAGCTGGGATTGCAGGTGCCTGCCACCACACCCGGCTAATTTTTGTATTTTTAGTAGAGAGGGGGTTTCACCATGTTGGCCAGGCAGGTCTCGAACTCCTGACCTCAAGTGATCTGCCCACTGTGGCCTCCCAAAGTGCTGGGATTACAGGCATGAGCCACCACACCCGGCATGTAAACTTTCTTAAAACATTATGATATTTTTTTTGGCGATTTTTTTTTGCTCATCAGCTATTGTTAGTGTTAGTGTATTTTATGTGTGGTCCAAGATAATTCTTCCTCTTCCAATGTTGCCCAGGGAAGCCCAAAGATTGGACAGCCCTGAATTAGATGGTCATGTCAACAGGGAATGTGCTGGCCCTCAGCTTTCTCTACATCAGTGGTTCTCAACCGAGGGCAATTTTGCAATTGCCAGGGGACATTGGGCAATGTCTGGACATTTTTGGATGTCAGGACTGGAGGGGGAGGGTGGCATGCTACTGGCATCTAGTGGGTGGAGGCTAGGAGTGCTGCTAAACATCCTACAATGCACAGGGAAGCCCCCTTTCCCAACACATCTGTTCCCAAATGTCAATTAGTGCCAAGGTTAAAAATCCCTGCTTACAGCCATGAAAATAAATCTCTTTCCTATTCCCAAGCCAGGGACACACTATCCCAATCAAATATAATATGGGACTTTTATTTTTTAAGCCATAGCACAAAGAGTTCAAGAGTGCGGTCTCTGCCACCTTTTCTTGCAGGACCAGCGCAAACATTTAAGTCACAGATAAGCGGCCCCAGCAGGGCTTGAGATCCCACATGTGGCCACTGGAGGGCAGCAGTGACTTCTCCCAGTTTGTCGTGTGAGGCTAAGGCAAGTTTCCAGCCCAACAGCCTGTGGCCTACGGCAGCCCCGGAGGAGCAGTCAGCTGTTAGGAGCACGTAAATAGGGTCAACAAATGCTAATGGAGCTATGAGAAAATGGCTTTTCCTCCTCATTTAGCGTGCAAGGAAATATAAAAAAAGGGGACATGTGAGCCCCAGCGCCTCACACAGCGCAGAAGTCGGGAGGCAGCATAGCTCCCTTCCAGCTCCTCTGGGCTGGCCTCCTTCCCCAGGTCACCCTGATCGAGGGCCATGAGCCAGAATGCATGCTCTCTGTCCACACTCCCCCGCCAGGAATCTGGGCTATGTGAAGCCCGGGCCCTGCAGCCCATCCCAGTTTCCACTGCACGCAGCCACCACTTGGACCATGCCAGGACCTGAGCCCAATCTGACAGCTGTGGCTGCTGAGCTGTCCTTTCTCGGAACCTAAGTGTTCTCCATTCTCTACCCCCTACTGTCCCTTCTCCATCACATGCAGGTAGACCCTCCCTCTCAGCGATCACAGGGGATGTGGAAGGGGACAGGCAGAGCCTCAGGGAAGCCGGAGGTGAGAGGTCACTCCCCAGCTGCATTTTTGGTCCCTGGCGGCTGGCTCACCACAATTCCAGAACTGCTACGGAGCAAGAAGAGTAAGCAGAGGCCCCTGCCCCTCCTGAGGTAGCCGTGAGCTAATGGAAGTGAACACAGCAGTACGCTGTGCAATACTGATCACCACTGTCCTCTCCTGGAGGGGACTCCTTGAGTCAGGGTGGGGAGTGCCTGATCCACCTGACCCGGGTGCTGGCAAGGCAAGCAAGGCCATGGCTCAAGCTTGCCACAATACATCTCTGGACTAAGGAAAGAGAAATACACATTGGAATACAATGAGAAGTCCTAAGGCTGCTCTGAGCTCTGCTGGCTAAGGAGACTGCGTGGGAAGGCAGCAGGTGGAGGCCAGGCTGGAACTGCAGGGAAGTGGAGTGCAGGAGCTTTCAGCCCAGCCCAGGCACCTTCACTCCCATCCTTGCCTGTTGGGTGTTCTGGGGCTGGAGAACCTAGAGCCAAATGCTCCTGCCTGTTTTGGGGAGCAACCACGAAGGCGGGTGCTCCTTCCTGTGGCCTTCAGAGAGTGACTTGCTGGTCAATAAAGGATATTAAAATTAGTAAAATAATTAAGAAGTGAGGAGTTTTGAGTATTCGTTCCTTTTGTTTTTAATTAAATTTAATTTTAAGTTAATATAACTAAATTTTTAGTAATGGCTCTATTTAAAACTGGTTCACAAAATTCCTGAAAACTTTACAAATGGTTGTAGGAAACCAACTGAGCCGATTCAGGGACACCACTGCACCTCAGATGAGAGGATGAGACCCAGAGAAGCCCCTTGAAATGACATCACATCTGCCAGGTCTGCAGGAAGAACCAGGTGCTCAGGACAAACCCTGCCTCTCAGGATTGCAGTGGGAACCCTGACTTCCAGTCCTTGGACAGAAAAGTACCAGGAAGGGATGCTTGGAGGATCTTTTCAGCTGGAAGTTGAAGACTGAGGGTGTGGACACCAGGCTGCCTTGCCCTAGAGCTCCAGGCATTCCTGATGTCACTGACCCTTCTTGTCCCCTGGTACCTGTGCCAGCTCCAGCTCTATTCTGGTGTCTCCCTGCCCTTCCCCCAGCTTCAGACACCTGCGTCTCCCACCATTCTGAAACCCTGGGAAGATTTCAGTGTTCCTGTCTGCTTCTCAACTTGCTTGTAGGGGTCCTCAACTCCTTCCCACCCTGACAGCTGTGTAACCGCCCTCCACCACCTCGGGCCCGCCCTGGCCTGCTGTGGTATTGGGTTGGGCAGGCAGCCCTCACACAGACAGTGAAGTGCCTTAGCCTCTGCCCAAGGCTGCAAGGGAGGTGTGGAGGTGGCTTTCAATCCCCTCTCTGTTTCTTCATCTACAAGCACTGAATGAGGAAGGCGGGGGTGCTCTTCTGCCTCATTTGTGTGCAGTGTCTGTGCTCAAAAGAAGGGTCTTTCCAGCTGGTGCCAAAGCTCAACTTTCATGTTTTTTAGAAGAGGGAGGGGAGGCTCTGAAGGAAAAATCACTAAATGATCCATCCAATCCTATCTCTTGGGAGTTGGCTGGAGTCCACTTAAGAGACGTTAAAGGGAGCTAACTACGAATGCAATCTTAGCCTGGGAACGATCCCTCTTCCGAGAGGAGACCCTGCTGCAAAACAGTCCCTGGGTTTTCAAGCCTCTCTGCACCCCATGTTGCCTGTCGTGAAGGCAGGGGGCTCCAAATGTCCCCATTTTCCCCACTTTCGCAGCCCCACTCACCAATCTCTTCATACCGCATCACCGTGCCCAGATTGGCATTCTCATCTAAGGAGGAAAGAAGGAAGGTAGAGCATTAGGGAACAGGCTTCCTGGTACCCAACACTGTCTGCCTGAGGGCCGCAGCAGGAGTTATTGGGATGGGGTGGGGTGGGTGCAAGTGGGGGGGTGGTGTGCCACCCCGCACAAGTGACACTTGAGGTGGGTGAATGGAGAGCACAGTCAGGCATAAAATGGATGGGATGCTCTCTTCCCGCTCCAGGAGCGGCACTTCACATTGCTGGGACTTTCAGGATGAGACAGCCTGGCTGGGGAGCCAATGACGAACACACACATGCTCATGCTGAGCGCCTTCTGTTTCTGTATTTGAGGGAGGCTGGCCACAAGAGCAACATCCTTACAACCTAGGGAGACGGCTTTCGGGGTCACAAGAGGTGGCTGGCTCTCCTTAGGGATTACCTGGTTTAAAGAACAAGCACACTGGGGGTGCAGAACTTTTTCACATGGTGGAATGTAACAAGCACCCGCAGGAAGATGTGAGAGACTGAGTCTTTGATGTGCCCTTGTGTGTGCAACGCCTGTGTGGGGGAATACGGTGTGCACAAGTGTGCACGCACACACAATCACAGGAATTTGCGGTGGGGGGAATGTGCTTGAGGATCTTTGCTGAAGGAATGAAGGGAGGAGAGAAAGAAAAGAGACAGGACTGGGGATCAAATTCCTTGGTTCCTCACCTACAAAGGTGAAACGCTCCACCGGCGGGCGGACACAGCAGATCCGGCTGAGGCTTTCTCCCACCTTCCCCAAGATCTTGGCTATGGGAGAGAGCAAGACAGACAGGGACAGAGGAGGAGAGAACCACTCACAACTGGCACTCATGTCGGCCCGGCACTGGGGCCGCTGTAAACATCCGGGTGCATGGACGGGGCAGGAGTGGGGAGCAGGAGGTAGCAGGAGGGTAGAGAGAAAGAACAGAAATATGACAGCACAAATTCTTTCTTCTCACTCACAGTCTGAGGCACACACGTTGTGAGCCCTGGACTGGAAGCCATTTTCTGGTTATGTTTATTTCATTGTTGACAACTTGGAAAATATAGAAGAGGGAAAATATAAAGAGGAAAACCTAAAGCACCCATAATCCCACCCCAAGAGATAACTACTGCCAACCTGTTGGCATATTATTTATTTTCTTTCATGTTTTAAATGTGTATTATGCAGGTATGTCTACATAAAGTGGATCAGATTTTCCATTTAAAGGGCATATAGGCTGCTGGCTTCTTTCATTTTCTATATCGTGAACATTTCTTCCCCAGGTTTGTCCCAAGCCTATCCTTAGCTGCTCCTCCCACTGGGCAGCTACACCCACATCCAAGGAGACTCAGCAAAGTACATGCTTGGAACCATTTCTGCTGGGCTAAGGCGTTCCTTCCCATGCAGATGGTCTTTAGAATCATCAGACATCCTATTTGGCTGAGAGGGATCTGGTTTACAATTATCCCTCTGGGCTCCAATCCAGAAAAATTTTCTGAGCCCCCCACATGTAGCTGTATGCAAACTGTGAAATTCTGACTCTTCTTTGTGAATTACCCTGGTTATAATAGACCAATAATATAATAGCTTATGGTCTCCAGGCTTGAAAAGTAATATCAGCATCTGTCTCTTGGAGTTGGCTTGGAAGAAAATTTTAGAGCATGGACCTGGGAGCCTGACAGTACTGAATGTGAATTCTAGCTCTTCTACTTTTGAGCTGTGTGACAAATCAGCAAATCACTTTTCTTCTCTGAATCTGTATTCTATTTGAAATGAGAACATAATGTCTATATCACAGTATTACTGCATTAAATAAGAACGCAGGTAAAGCACGAGCAGCATTTGGGCACATAGTCCTAGGTTTGGGGTATGTGTTGGTGCTCTCTGTCACTGGATTGGTGGCTAAGAGTGTGGGGATTCTGGGTGCAGACCGCCTGGGTGTGACTCATGGCCCTGCTTCTTCCTCACTGTGTGACCTTTGGCAAGATCCTCAACCTCCCTAGAAGAGGCAGAGAAAAATGCTCCATTTTGTATATTCAATTACCAGTTAACACAATTATTTCTCAAAATTTATGTTTGTTTTTTTTTTTGAGACAGGGTCTCACTCTGTCTCCCAGGCTGGAGTGCAGTGGCACAATCCCCCAGTCCCTGCAACCTCTCCCTCCTGGGCTCAAGAGATCCTCCCACCTCAGCCTTCTGAGTAGCTGGGACTACAGGTGTGCACCACCATGCCCAGTTAATTTTTGTTATTATTATTATTATTTGGTACAGGTGGGGTTTCATCATGTTGCCCAGGCTACTCTCAAACTCCTGGGCTCAAGCCATCTGCCCACCTCAGCCTCCCAAAGCCACCAGGCCCGGCCCTATGTTTATATTTAAATGCAGGAGAAGAGTGCACACCACCACCTGCCTGTCTCTGATTGTGACTGGTTTGCTCTTATGCTCAGTATTCAGGGTCCTCAAGTATTGTCTCTGGACTAGCAGCATCAGCAGCACCTTATTAAAAATACAAGTCCGCTTTCCCCTCCCAGACCTACTGAATCAAGTTCTGGGTGGATCCCAGCAGTCACTAACTTAACAAGCCCTCCACATGATTCTGAGGTTTGAGAACCACACATCAGTGTTCCCCTACCTGCAGTGGGCTTGGTGGGCACGTTGCTGTTCTGGTAGATGGGCTGGGGAGTCTCGTTTTGAGGCTGTCCGATCACAGGTGTCATGGAAGGTGTGTTGACATTGGACAGGATGCAGCCAGTCACCCTCTAGGGAGAGAGAGAAGAGTGTTATTAGTCATGTGACTTTGAGAATTGTTTCAAAGTTATCTCCAAGTGGTCATCTGCTTGTCCATCATGGAGAGGCCACCCAGAGCTGAGGAAGAGCCCTGGGGATGGGTTCTAGACCCAGCTGCATCACGTGGTCACTAGGCTGGCAGGAGAAGCTCAGTGGGAGAAGCATGAGATGTGGTGTTATAATGGGTCCTGGGTCTTAATTTGGGCTCTGCCTCCTAGCTATGTGACCTTGGACAGTTACTTCATTGCTCCTGCACCTCAGATCAGGAGTCTAACCATATACCTGTCTTTTTCAATTGTGGTCGGGTCACACGAGCAAGCATATGCAAAGTGCCTATGGGGTGCCTGACACATGGCAGGAGCTCCGTCAGCAGCAGGCGATGCTGGAGCCTTCTGTGTAACATGAATATCTGCCCTCCCCAAATGCTTCATGGGGCTCAAATGAGATCATGTCTGCAAAAGAGCTCTGTAAGCTTGGGAAAGGTCATACAAACACAAGGCACGATCACCACCTGCAGCCTCTTCAGGCCAGAGCTGTCAGTAACACAGCCAAGCAAGAGAGAGAGCGGTGCCAGGCAGCACAGGATGTGTTTGTGCTGCGGGAAGCAGGGTGGGTGGGTTCTGAGCACTCTCTCGCCTGCTCAGTGTGAATACACATGCCAGAGCCAAGTGGAAATTCTGTGTGTATTATCCATTGTCCTGAGTTATCTGCCAGGCTACTCCTCACCAGTGCTGCAGAAAACACAGAGCTGATAAGGCAGCATTCCTCACAGCTGACCCAGAAGCAACCCCACTGGGCCAAGGTGATGGGGAGAGTAGCTGTTGGGCAACAGAGAAACAAAGGACGAATTCCCAATCTGTTTAGCTTCACAAGGGCCACTGCTTATTCAAGGTTTCTTCGTTTCCAAAAGCCAGCTGCCTGGGTACCCACCACCCACTCCTGCACGCCACCCTTTCTGGATTCGGGTTCTGCTGCCAGGGGACACCCAGGCCCAAGGCTGGGGTGATCTTCTGGGCACCTCTTCCACAGGCCGTCCTGTGGGCAGAGCAGTGTACGAGTCCTTCTGAGCCCTAGAAGGGCAGGCATTTGTCTTGTGGGGTAACCTGTCACCTTTGTAAGACTCCTGATAGGAGGAGGTCACATCTGACCACATCTGGGAGCCAGCTGGGGTGGGTACCACAGGATCTTTTCATCTCTTGGTGGGCTTCTTTACCCAGCTGTGACTGATGGGGTGGAAGGGATGGTCTGCCTCCATTTATTATTTCACCACCAGAAAAGAAAACGCTGCATTCCTATTTCCTGATTGGCCTGGTAGCTGAGGAGCTTCTTCCTCTTGCTGCACTGTGGGTCCCATTTGACTTGTTCTATCTCTGAGAAGTAGAAAATGGCTGGCTGCATTCCCCGATCCTGCCCTCGTCAGCCCCCATGGGCTCCTGCATTCTCAGAGGCCTTGACATTGGAGAGTTGTCCCAAGTCACCTGTTAAGTCATGCGTCTATCTCTGCGGCAGGTCTACTCTCCATGCCGGGAACACCTGCCTCATGCTTGCTAGGAGTTTGAAGGCTGAGAGTTCTTAGGAAGCAGCTCCAAGCTCTTGCTCCAAGGCAGGGGGGCCGGCAGTGACCTACATTCTTTGCCAGCCTCTGCTCATCGCTGCAACAGCTGGGGCTCCTGGCGGAGCTTCTCTGGCCCAGACTCATAACCTGGGCATGAGTAACACAGGGAGAGTTCAGGAAGCCCGGGCATTTAGACAACAAATGATAGCCAGGCTTTCTGGCCACTATGGCCAGCACTGAAGAATGCCTGCAGGGTCCCCATTCCTCCCTTCTGTCATGGAGCCTGAGGCTTCTGTGTGACCAGAAAGAGCACAGGCCCGCAGGGACTCCCCAGGTGCCATGTAGTGTGAGAAATAAACTTGTGTGAAGTCACTGAGCTTTTAGGGATGTTTGTCACCACAGCACATCTTTGCCTATCCTGACTGATACACTCTTACGCAGTGTCTTTTATTACTGCTACTGTGGAGACCAGCACAGAGGAGCAAGTCAGTGTGGCCCCAAGTCAACCTCCTTTGAAGGCGACCAGAAGGGTCAGGATATGTGAGAAGGGTTCTGAAAGCTGAAGGGAAGGGAAATCAGTTTTCTTCAATTCCGTGGGAAAGAAAACAACAGATGGAGAACAGCCAGCTTGTCCTCTCTACCTCACTTGCCCTTGACTCCCCAGGACGGAGCTCTGAAGCTCCACATCTGTTAAAATAAAGCCTGGCTTTGCAGCTGGTGGAGTGTGGGGTGGTCAGGGGCTGCTCCCCAGGAAGAACGTGGTGACAGGCCCTCTGGCAGCAAGGACACAGATGGGACAGGGGCTCTCCCTGTAGGAGAGCAGTGCCAGGTGGACTGCTATCTGGGGCTGCAGAGGGCTCTGCTGCAGAGTCCGTGGAGGCGAGCAGAATTGACTGTTTGCTGTCTTGGTTGGTCAGGCTTCTCACCATTGGTGGCATTGCTTTTCGTCCTGTCACTGTGGAGTTGATGGGTTGGCACTGATCTGGGAAGGGTGCTTTCTGCACACTCTGGCCAGTGCTGCTGGCTGGTATGGAGCCCATTCTAACCTGGCAAACAGCCCTGAAGTCTCTGCAGCCCGGCCACAGGCCCCAGACCCCAATGGGGAATATAGAAGCTCTCGCTATCTGTGTTCACCAAACACTCACTGTATGTGCTCAGATATGTGGACTCCTCTCTGTGATCCCTTTTACCCACTAATAAAACAGGCATCAGACACCATCTGCCCGTGGGGCTCTTGTGAGGAGGAATGGGTGGGAATGGGGTGCAATGACTGGCAGGTGTGAAGTGCCTCAGCCACAGCAGCCTGTCCTAGGGTAAGGGGGCCAGTGGGGCCCCCACAGGCAGGGCAGGGGGCTTGGCTGCTTGTACCTCCCCTAAGTGCTCCTCTCTTCTCCTGCTTTTCTTGCCCAGTCTCCTCCTCTCTCACTTTCTGAAGTCCTATCACTGTGGTCTCCTTAATCCCACCTTGAACTTGCTCCTAGCTGATAAAAGCTGCCCACCATACCCAGCAGCAACACCGCAAATGGGAGGTCAAGACAGAGGGTGGAAGACAGGGAACAGCCCCTGGTGCTACTCGGGGTTCCTCATTCATTGTTCTTCACGCTGTTCACAGGCTGGTCTCTCTCGCAACGGGCAGAGAAATAAGAGACTGAAAGCAGGTCGACAGGCCAGCAGCACCCTCTCCTCTCCCTGCCTGGCTTCTGTGGGTCCAGCCCCTGCCGCCCCTGCACTCTGGTGGTTCACACATCCCCAGGCTCGGCCCAGCTCACCTTCATGAGGTCCCGGTGGTGTTCCAAAACGCTGCAGGTCGTCTGCCAGGTGTCCTGGTAGCACTCCCAAGGGTCCACCCTAACATCATCAGAAAGAAGTTTCCCTTGGTTTCTGTTCTGATATTCTTTCCTTATTGTTACCTTCCAAAAATCATAGCTCAGGAAGCATGGCAGACCTGGCCATACCACGTGCTTAGATCTTGAATCAGATAAAACCTGGGTGTGAAACACTTTTCTGAGCTTCAGTTTCCTCCTCTGTAAAATGAGAGGAGCATGGCATAGGCTTATGAGAAGAGATGCTGGTGCCAGTCTGCCTGCGTTTAATTCCAGCCTCAGCTCTTTGCAACTGTGTGGCTTTGGGAAAGTTATGTGATCTCCCAGTGCCTCACCTTCCCCATCTGTAAAATGGGAATAACAACAGTAACAAGCTTACGGTTTTGTTAGAAAGGCTTGGTAAGTTTTATGTGTACAATGCTCAGTACAGCGTCTTGCTCTTATTGTTATCTACAAAATAAACCCTCCTTTGGACCCTTGAGGATTGTGACAAGGATTAGCTGAGCCAGGCCTTTGTCAAGTGGTGGCCAAGGTTATCCTTGCCAGGCTGCAAGCCCTCGAGAATCAGTCTTGCCTGCCTCCCTCTGCAGTGAGGTGCCTTGTGGGCGTGGAGGTGAGGCATGACAGTCAGAAGGGAGGGCTCAGACCCAGCGATGGCCAGCCCCTCCGGGATACTGCTTGTGAAGTCAGCAGGGATCCAGCCCCAGAATGAGGCAGCACTGGGGCTTAATTGCCAACTTAATGATTTTGTTTTAGACAGAGTCGCGCTCTGTCACCCAGGCTGGAGTGCAGTGGCGAGACCTCGGCTCACTGCAACCTCCATCTCCTGGGTTCAAGTGATTCTCCTGCCTCAGCTCCCTGAGTAGCTGAGACTACAGGCACATGCCACCATGCTCAGTTAATTTTTGTATTTTTAGTAGAGATGGGGTTTCACCATGTTGGCCAGGCTGGTCTCAAACTCGTGACCTCAGGTGATCCACCCACCTCGGCCTCCCAAAGTGCTGGGATTACAGGCATAAGCCCCCGTGCCCTGCCTTGTCAAACATTTTCTTAGCAGTTGTGCATCCCCTTAACACCACCACCCTGCCCCTCCACCCCACCACATACACATGCCTAAAGTGCCCAGAGGTGAGATCCCACTAGCTGAAAACACTTAGAGAGTCAGCTTGCCATTTGCCCGGACCCTGGCTCCCCCTAGATCCCTAGCCAGGCCCTGTGCCCTGGGAGCGCACCTGTGCCGGAAACAAACACTTCACCTGGCTAAATGGGCTCCCAGTGTCAGGCGCCCCACCCCAGCCAACCCCTATCTCTAGAGGCAGCTTAGACTCCCTAGTGATCTCAGTTCTCAGGATTCTGATTTTCCAACTTAGAGCAGCCCAAGGAAGGTGGTAGGCACTCATGAATGAGGGAATTATTCCAGAATCTTCTAAGCACATCCAAGCAGTAACAGTCTCCTGCCCAGTGATTTCCTCACTGGACCCTTATTCAAGGTCCCCAGCATCCCCAGAAGATCGGGAGTGACAATGTTAAGAGGCCTCATTTCTAATCCTTTCTTGCCTACAGTTGTATCAATGTATCATTGCTCAAGCCCTTTGATTTCTCCGGGCCTGTTTCTCACCTGAGAAAAAGCAGCTGTCTCTCTACCTAAGCTTTGTCTTTAGGGGTATGAGAAAGTCTATAAAGGGCATGTGCTTTTCACACAAATCACTGTGCACAAATGGCAAGGATCACTGCTGAATTACTACTGTGGCTTCCCTTCACTGCTCTCATTCCCACCCACCCAGCTCTTCCTGGGCAAACTCTCTGCATTCCTCATTCTGAGGTCAGCATCTCGTCACTTCGCCCCTTTCGTGGAAACCTCTAGGTGCTGCTTATTTTTCCATAGTGGGGGAAATTACAGCACAAATGGCATGCTATTTTTTTTTAAAACATCATCTTATCATGCAAATTATAACGGTAGGAACTTTGGGGAACATCATTAGCATAATTAGTGGAAGCTTGCTTTCATTACACTGCAAGCTCAGCAGAGGGGAGTGGAGGTGCCTTCCTAGCAGCACGTCTGGCCAGAAAGGCAGTGAGCAGGAAAGCCACCCAGTGGGTGTGATTTGGTGTGGCTGCCATTAAGGGCAGGTCCGCACCTGTCTCCTGGGGCCAGTGTGGGGCCCTTAGGGAGCCTGAGTTCGGGAATGGGAAGTTGCCGAGGCGAGGGAACATTCCCTGAGAGGTAGTGAGGGTTCACGGAAGTTAGTGGGCATGAAAGTGAGAGGCATTTCTGATTTTCGGGTCATGCTTCACCCAAAACCCAGTGATATTTCTGGAAACTCCAAGAATCACGCCAGGACTCAGAGATGCCAAAGCAGATGAAACATTCAAGCTCTTTCTTTACATTTATGGGCCTCATAGTTTGGTTCAAAAATAGTTATAGGTATCCCTGGAGGTCTACTTATTGCCTCCACAAGGCTAATATCTTGCCCCTGCTTCCCCATCCTTTCAGGATCCAAATTACTGCTGGAACCCTTCTTTTTTCCCCACCCCACTCCCAGTAAGTCTCCGGGCCACTGCCTCTGGCATCTTCAGGCCAGTCCTACCTGATCCAATCGGAATTCTGGACGGCCAGCTGACACATGATGAGACGGTGCCGGCTTGACACGAGGCCCTGGGAAGCAACAGAGCAATCACTGGGAGACTCCCTCCGTTCCCCACAACATCCTTGGGATACCAGCCCAAGCCCACGCATTGTTAAAGTGCAGTCATTTTTCAGTGGTGAGAGGGAATGAGGGATGCGACCCCTTTACTTGTCCGTTTGCCACACAGGCAGATCTGGCATGGTGGTGGGGAAAGGAAACAAATAAAGAGTGCGTGGTATATACCACCCCAACAGGGCCGATAGATGAGCCTCCATTTGCGAAGCAGCCCCTGTGTGCCCTGCAGAGATGAGACTTAACTCAGCAAATGTGGCCTTGTCTTATGGCTCAGTCTGGCTGGTTAGGTGAGTTTCCCCAGAGCCCACCAAGGTGCATCTGTGGGAGAAAGGGGGAATGACGGGTAGAGCTCCTAGATTTGCCAGGACATGTGGCAGGAAGGGATGAGCAGGGAAATGAATTTTAAATCAGATTATAAGAGACATAGGCCATTTTCTCCTAAAATCCTGAGAAGACTTGCCCAGTGCGGCTCAACCCATAACCAGCTGCCAATCTGGCATCCACCATACCAAGCCACACCCAGTGGGTGTTCCTGCTTCTCTTTCAATGAGTCCTGACCGGCCTGTAAGTGGCTCTACGGTCATGGACAGCTGGTCTTTCCAGCTGCTGCTTCAACATCCATCCACTCAGGTCCGACTGTGGTCCTGAGATGGGAAGCAGGATGAACGCATGGACCTGGGCATTTTGTGTTTCCAGGAATCTTAGCAAAGACAGAGGCGGGGCAGTTTTTCTGCCAGGAACTATCAGGCCAGGGATGGGGGGACGGGGATTGAAGGAGGAGAGGGGCACAGGAAGGAACCCACCTGTTTTCCGTAGGAGTCGTGGACAGGGGAGACAATCCCGCCAATCACAATAAACCTTCCAGTTTTGTGCAGATAATCCCTGGCTCTTTCTAATTAAGAGAAGAAACCCACACATTATAAAGAGGAAAGGCATGGATTAAAGGTGATAATTGAAATCAGTATGCTCAGCTCTGTAAAGCTGAGGTTTATTTCCCATCTCTCTTGCCGTTTAAATAGAAAATGTCAACTTTCAAAGCAAACGTTGGTGATTCAAAAGGTTACAGAACCAGATTTCAGTCCCCAAAGCAAAAGGATTTAGAACTCAAGGGGATTCATCCTGTTTTGAAAGTCCTCTGTAGGAGGAGCCAGTGTAGCTCAGAAGAATTTAAAACAAGCGCCTCATTAGCAGCCCTTAGAGCTACAGATTGGAATTTACCCCTATTGTCACTTGCAGAAGTTGTAACGTGGAAGAGTAGTGTTTAAAAATAAATAAATAAAAGCCTCCTTATAATATGAAAGATGTGCTGATTGCCTCATCTAATTATTCAGAAGAGAAAAACCACCAAAACAAATTTAAAGGGCCTTGTAGATAATTACAAAGAATTAGCAATCAACCCAGAAGACCACCATCTTAGACTTGGTTGAGACGAAAAATTTGGCCAGATAAAAGCCTTTTATCCTTTGGAAGGTATGCAATATCGCTTTTTCAAATCTATCAGACAAACCCAATTTTATTTTCACAATAAATTTCGGCAAACAAGGAAGGGACTGAAAAGTCTCGTTCTATCTTACTTCCAAAACAATTCCTTTTAAGAATGTCAACAGGGGCTGGGTGTGGTGGCTCACACCTGTAATCTCAGCACTTTGGGAGGCCGAGGTGGGTGGATCACAAGGTCAGGAGTTCAAGACCAGCCTGGCCAACATGGTGAAACCCCGTTTCTACTAAAAATACAAAACTTAGCCGGGCGTGGTGGCAGGCGCCTGTAATCCCAGTTACTCGGGAGACTGAGGCAGGAGAATCGCTTGAACCCGGGCGGCAGAGGTTGCAGTGAGCTGAGATCACACCACTGCACTCCAGCCTGGGTGACAGAGGGAGACTCCATCTAAAAAAAAAAAAAAAAAAGTCAACAGGGCCTGAGCTTATTCCACTGAGGAAAAATCTGGCATGGAGTTTACAATGAAGGAATTTTTAAGTAGAAGGCGGCCTGGGAAGCAAAGCTGGCTGTGTAGTTTATAAGCAAGTTTTCAGAATTCCTTTGCTGGATTTCCTAACACTTGAAAAAAAGATCTCACCGTATTTGCTTCTTTTTCTTTCTTTGTTTTTTGAGACAAAGTCTCACCCTGTCACTTAGGCTGCAGTGCAGTGGCGTGACCTTGGCTCACTGCCACCTCCACCTCCTGGGTTCAAGCAATTCTCATGCCTCAGCCTCCCAAGTAGCTGAGATTACAGGCATGAGCCACCATGGTTGTCTAATTTTTGTATTTTTAGTAGAGACGGGTTCCACATGTTGGCCAGGCTGGCCTCAAACTCCCAGCCTCAGGTGATCTGCCTGCCTTGGCCTCCCAAAGTGCAAGGGTACAGGCATGAGCCATGGCACTTGGCTGCTTCTTTTTCTTTCAATATGAAATTTCTTAGATTAAAAAAAAAACGAATAGACTATTTTTAGCACCATTTTAGATTTACAGAATAATTGAGCAGATTGTACATAGACTTCCATATATTCAGACCCCTCCCACCTTTTTACCTCCCTTCATGCAGTTTCCCCCATTATATTAATAATTTTGCACTAGTGTGGCACACTTGTTATACTTGACAAATCAATATTAACACATTATTAACTATAGTCCATAGTTTACGTTAAGATTTACTCTGTGTTGTAGAGTTCTGTGGGTTTTGACAATTGTATCCCTCATTATAGTATCATACCCAGTATTTTCATCTCCCTAAAAATTCAGTGTTCCACCCATTCATGCCTCCTCTTTTCCCAAGCCCCTGGCAACCACGGGTCTGTTTACTATTTCTACAGATTTGACGTTTCCAAAATGCCATATGGTTGGAATCAAACAGTATGTAGCCTCTTTGGACTCGCTGTTTTCACTAAGCAGTATGCATTTAAAGTTCCTCCATGTCTTTTCGTGGCTTGATAGCTCATTTCTTTCTTTTTCTTTGAGAGGAAGTCTCGCTTTTGTCCCCTAAGCTGGAGTGCAGTGGCGCCATCTCAGCTCACTGCAAACTCCGCCTCCCGGGCTTAAGAGATTCTCCTCCCTCAGCCTCCCAAGTAGTTGGGATTACAGGCGTCTGCCACCATGCCCAGCTAATTTTTGTATTTTTAGTAGAGATGGGGTTTCACTATGTTGGCCAAACTGGTCTCAAACTCCTGACCTCAGGAGATCCGTCTGCCTCGGCCTCCCAAAGTGCTGGGATTACAGGCGTGAGCCACCGCGCCTGGCCGACAGCTCATTTCTTTTAATCACTGAATGATAGCCAATTGTCTGGAAGTACGTCAGTTTATCCATTCATCTACCAAAGAACATCTTTGATGCTTCCAGTTTTTAGTGATTATAAATAAAGCTGATATGACATTCATGTGCAGGTTTTTGTGAAGACGTAAGTTAGGGAATCTACACAAGGAGCCATATGAATCATATGGTAAGATTATGTTTAGCTTTTTAAGAAGCTGTCAAATTGTCTTCCAAAGTGGTTGTGCCATTTTATATTCCCACCAGGAATGAATGAGACTTTCTGTTGCTCCAAATTCTTATCAGCATTTGGCATTATTTGGATTTTAATAAGTGTGTCACTCTGATAAGTGTGTCACATTTGCTTCTTTTTTTTTTTTTTTGAGACGGAGTCTCGCTCTGTCGCCCAGACTGGAGTGCAGTGGCGCAATCACGGCTCACTGCAAGCTCCGCCTCCCGGGTTCACGCCATTGTCCTGCCTCAGTCTCTCCGAGTAGCTGGGACTACAGACGCCCGCCGCCCGCCACCATGCCTGGCTAATTTTTTGTATTTTTAGTAGAGTCGGGGTTTCACCGTGGTCTCGATCTCCTGACCTCGTGATCCTCCCACCTCGGCCTCCCAAAATGCTGGGATTACAAGCGTGAGCCACCGCCACTGGCCCTGCTTTTTTTTTTTTTGTCAGAGTCTAGCTCTGTCACCCAGGCTGGAGTACAGTGGCGCCATCTTGGCTCACTGCAACCTTCGCCTCCTGGGTTCAAGTGATTCTTGTGCCTCAGCCTCATAAGTAGCTGGGATTACAGACGTGCACCACCATACCCAGCTAATTTTTTAGTAGAGATGGGGTTTCACCATGTTGGTCAGGCTGGTCTCGAACTCCTGACCTCAGGTAATCTGACCACCTCAGCCTCCCAAAGTGCTGGGATTACAGGCATGAGCCACCGCACCCGGCCCCACATTTGCTTTTTAAAAGAGTTGTAGTACTTCACTTGTTTTCAGATTTTATTCTGAGGGCAAATTAAAGGCCTTGCAACAATCTATTCTGATATTTGAAGAAATTGCACAGCCTCTCCCTGTTTCTCTTGGACCTTCACACTCCAGTCCTCCTCAGGGTCATTTCTATCTGGCCCTTGGCAGTCACAGACCCTCTGCTGCAATAAGCCAGACCTTATTTACTCTCCCTGTCCTCCAAATAGTGCCTTCTCCTAACTCTTCACTTCCCGAGCACTTTATTCAAACCCAGCTCTACCTTACCCCGCATATAGCATGCCTTCCCTGCCCAACATCCTCCTGCTCTGGACTTGTTTCCCGGCCACCTCACTAATCTCACTATGCATCCAGTCCAGTCCAAGGGATCTGGAAACTGTTTCTGTAAAATGCCTTCTTTGCAAAGTTGTTATGAAGATCAAATCAAATTACGAAAGTAAAAGTGCATAGCGTTAAGTGGTTTTACTGGAAAATTCCACATAAAGAACTAAAACCAAGTCTACATAAACTCTTCTAGAAAGTAGAAAAGGAAGGAACACTCTTTTTTTTTTTTTTTTGAGGCTGAGTTTCGCTCTTGTTGCCCAGGCTGGAGCGCAATGGCGTGATCTTGGCTCACTGCAACCTCCGCCTCCTGAGTTCAAGCGATTCTCCTGCCTCAGCCTCCCGAGTAGCTGGAATTACAGGGATGTGCCACCATGCCTGGCTAATTTTGTATTTTTAGTAGAGACGAGGTTTCTCCATGTTGGTCAGGCTGGTCTAGAACTCCCGACCTCAGGTGATCTGCCCACCTCGGCCTCCTAAAGTGCTGGGATTACAGGCGTGAGTCACCATGCCCGGCCTAGGAAAGAACATTTTTCAATTTATTTTATAAAGCTAGTATTACCCTGATATCAAAACCAGGCAAAGACAGTACAAAGAAGAAACTACAGGCCAATATCCTTTATGATTGAATACTCAAAAATCCTTAACAAATGTTAGCAAATAGAATCCAGCTATATAGAGAAAGAATTATACACTGTGACTAAGTGGTGTATATTCCAGGTATAGAAGGCTGTTTTTTCAGTATTTGAAAAATCATTCAATGTAATCCACCAGCAAGCTAAAGAAAAATCTCATGATCCTATCAATTGATGCAGAAAAAGGGTTTGACAAAATTCAACATTCATTCATGACAAAAACTCTCAGTATAATAGGAATAGAAAGAAACGTCCTCGACTTGACAAAGAGCATCTGCAAAAACCTGCAACTAACATCATACTTAGTGGTGAAAAACTGAATGCTTTCTCTCTAAAATCAAGAACAAGGAAGGAAGTCTGCTCTCATTGCTGTTATTCAACCAGAAGTTCTAGTGCACACCATAAGGCAAGAAAAGGAAATAAAAGGCATATAGATAAAAAAAGGAAAATTAAAAAACCTGTCTCTATTTGTAGATGACTTGATGATCTACCTAGAAATCCCAATAAATTTACAAGGAAACTCCAGCAACTAATAAGTGAGTTCAACAAGGTCATAAGTTACAAGATCAACATAAGAAAATTAATTGTATTTCCATATGCTAGCAACAAACAAGTGGAAATCAAAATAAAAATACAAAGAAAATGTTAATCAATCCAATGAAATACTTAGGTATAAATATAATAAAACATATACAGGGTTTGTATGTTAAAAGCTACAAGATGCTGATGAAAGAAATCAAAGAAGATCTAAATAAATGTAGAGACGTATGCATTTTACATCTTAACTGAGAGCCCTTTTCAAGGATGCCTTCAACCCTTTATTCCCATATGCACTGTATCTATGTTGCCTCTGTGAACACAGGAACATATATTTGAAGTCAGTGCCACAACAAGTAGCAGAAGATGCTGACAATCCTGAATTTATTTGGGTGATCATGCTTCTATTGAGTTGGATGGCATACTCTAGTGGTTAGGAACGGCAACAACAACAAAAAGGGACACACTATGTTATGGATTGGAAGACGCAACACAGTCAAGATGCTAATTCTCCCCAAAATGATAGGAAATTTAATGTATTTCTAGTCAAAATCACAACAAGATTTTTTTAAAGTGTAAATATCAACAGAATTCTAAAATGTATATGGAAAGTTATAGGAGCTAGAATAGTTCATAGCAGCTTTATTTGTAAAAATCAAATACAAGAAAGAACCCAAATGTCCTACGATAGGTAAATGGTTAACTAAACTGTGGTACACCCATACCACGGAGTACTACTCAGCAATAAAAAGGAACAAATTGGCTGGACACCGTGGCTCATGCCTGTAATCCCAGCACTTTGGGAGGCAGAGGTGGGTGGATCACTTGAGGTCAGGAGTTAGAGACCAGCCTGGCCAACCTGGTGAAACCCCATCTATATTAAAAATACAAAAATTAGCTGGGCGTGGTGGGTGGCACACACTTGTAATCCCAGCTACTTGGGAGGCTGAGGTGGAAGGATTGCTTGAACCTGGGAGGTGGAGGTTGCAGTGAGCCAAGGTGGCGCCACTGCACTCCAGCCTGAGTGACACAGCGAGACTCTGTCTCAAAAAAATAAATAAATAAATAAAGGAACAAATTATTGATATGTGCAAGAATATGGATGGATCTTTCATTCATTATTCTGAGTGAAGAAAAGACAATCTCAAAAGTTTGCTTATTGTATGATTTTATTCATATAACATGGTCAAAAAGTTGTTTAAAAGTCTGGACATTTCGGCTCATGCCTATAATTCCAACATTTTGGGAGGCTGAGGCAGGAGGCTCTCTTGACCTAGGAGTTCATGACCAACATGGGCAACATAGTGAGACCTCTGTCTCTTAAAAAAAAAAAAAAAAGGTGTTAAAGGTGTTAAGAAGGTTAATGCTTTTCAGGGGTTAGGGATGGTGGGTCAGGGAAAGGGGTGGGTATGACTTTAAAGCTGTAGCTTGTGGGAGATCTTTGTGGTAATGGGCTAGTTCTATAGCTTACTTGTGTTGGTTCTGTAAATCTACCCTTTTGATAAGATAACATATAAACTATACATACACCTTATACCAATGTCAATGTTCTCATTTCGATATTCTACTATAGTTATAGAAAATAGAACTGTTATGGTCTGAATGTCTGTCTCTCCAAAATTCTTATGTTGAAATCTAATCTCCAACATGTTGCTATTAAGAGGTGGGGCCTTTGGGAGGTGACTAGGTCATGAGGGTGGAACCCTCGTGGATGGAATTACAGCCCTTATAAAGAGGCCTGGGGGAGCCCATTTGCCCTTCTTCCTTGGAGGACACATAGAAGGCGCCATTTAGGCTGGGCACAGTGGCTCATGACTGTCTGTAATCCCAACACTTTGGGAGGCCGAAGTGGATGTATCACGAGGTCAGGAGTTCGAGATCAGCCTGGCCAATATGGTGAAACCCCATCTCTACTAAAAATACAAAAATTAGCCGGGCGTGGTGGCACGTGCCTGTAGTCCCAGCTACTTGGGAGGCTGAGGCAGAAGAATTGCTTGAACCCAGGAGACAGAGGCTGCAGTGAGCTGAGATTGCACCACTGTACTCCAGCCTGGGTGACAGAGCCAGACTCTGAGACTCAATCTTAAAAAAAAAAAAAAAAAAAAAAGGCACCATGGCACCATTTATCAGGAACAGGCCTTCACCAGACACCACATCTGCCTGGGCCTTTATCTTGTACTTCCCAGCCTCCAGAACCGTGAGCAATAAATTTATGTTATTTATAAACTACCCAGTCTAAGGTATTTTGTTACAGCAGCCCAAATGGACTAAGTCAGTAACCGCTAGGGGAAACTGGGTGAAGAGTACATGGGATCTCTCTGTATTAATCTTGCAACTTCCTGCAAATCTATAGTTATCTCAAAAAAAAAAAAGTTTTTGAAGTGTTCGTGGTAAATTACAGAACACTGCAATTTTAAGGTGGTGATGTGCAAACCCAGGCAGTGGCAAGCAAGCTGGAGAAGTTAGATGCTTCTGAAACTTTATTTCTGTTCACACCTTTCCATCTTTGCTGCTGTCTAGATTTGAAGATTTTGGTTTGTTACATTGTGGGTTGCGTTGTCCAAAGCTGTGCTTCTTAAACTTTGATGTACGTATGAATCCTCTGGGGGTCTTTTTAGAATACAGATTCTGATTCTATGGGTCTGGGTTGGAACCTGAGATCAGACTCAAGATTGGCGTGAGATAAGTGGGGCAGGATTGTTTAAGTGCTGAGTCAGACCTCACCTTTATTTAAAATGTTGATATTTTGTTTATCATGGATTTTTTGCAGTGATTTTGATATTTTAAAATATTGTTTATTTTGATTACTGAGTTTGGGGGCACCTTCTTACATTTTCCACTAAAGGGGGCCATCTCTAACCCTAGTCCCAGGCTTGCCTGAGATTCGGCATTTCTGGCAAGCTCCCAAATGAGACCAAGGCTGCAGGTCTGCAGATTATATTTTAAATAGCAAGCGACTAAAGACAGGTGGAGCAGCCCCTGCCATGTTAGAATACCCACAAAAGAGGCTCTCCTCCCTTCCCCACTCCACCACCATCTCCAACTTGCATGACAAGGGCATTTCTGCACATTGGTAGAAAGCCAGCCCACTGGCAAAGCTGTAGCTATGGCCCTAGAATTTAATTTCATGCCAGGCTTCCCAAAATGAGGTCTATTTTTGTCCATCAGTTCTACCCCAAAGAAGGAGCCAAATTACTCTAACATTAGACATGCAAGTCAGACCCGCTCTGCATTTGGTCACCATCTTTGCTCCTGTGTTCATGGAGGAGGACTCCATGACCATTGCCACATCCTGTCCTCAGGACCCTGAGGGTCCACTGTGTCTCATGGCTCATTCCAGGCCATTTGGAACCAGGTAAATTTCCCTTCCTTATAGCCTGTGCTGGATGCTTGGATGTCCAGCCAAGGACAGATACAACATGAGTGATTTATCCATTAATAAAAATTCATGAGACACACATATCCTCCTGGCTACTCAGTGAACCTGGCTGACATGTGTAATCTACTCCTTCCTTCTAGGGAGTTAATGGAAGAAACACTGTGGTCAGAGCATCAACACTAACTCCATTTTTCCTTTTCAGCTGCAATTAGAAATGACCCCTTTTGAATTGTAGTCACAGCTGGAGCTGCCTGTATTTTCCCTGTTTGTGAATTTCCCAAAGATTGTCTGGATTTGTAAACATTCTAAATTTTAGGAAGACCGAGTGCTGGATGGTAAAGGAAGAAATCAAGCTTGGAGTGCCTCTTAGAATTCCTGCTTAGGAGTTAAGAAAAAAACTTTAAGGAATCATCCCTGTGGCCTACTAAACTGAACCTTGAGTGTTCCCTAACAAACATTTAATAAGTGCTTATTATGTTGAAGGCTCTGTCCCAGTCACTATAAGGGACATAGAGAAGTAAAAGACACACTTCCCATCTCCAAGGAGCCTAGGTTTTTGATGGGGGCCACAGCATATACTTTGCTGAAATAATAAGATACCAAAATGAACAGCAGACATTAAGTGCTATAGGACTTCATAGAGGCAGTCATGCCAGTGGGACGGGGTGGCCTAGGAAGCCTTCCTAGAACAGATTAGACCTAAGCTAGAATCCAACAGCAGAGAAGAGGAAGGTGTTATTAACTATATCTTTTTATTTTCTGTATTTTGATGTTTGACATCTGGGGACTTGCTGACCCTTGAAGGGAGGAATTATCCCTCTAGCCAATTCCTAGAGATAGCAAATAACTGGCCCTTGAGCACACTTTTCAAATGCAAACCAACCAATCCAGACCAACCACGCCCCTAACTACCTTCACTATTGGGCTCTCACACTCAGGGCCACTGTTCCCCTGCCCTAATCTCCCCAGGGCTAGGTACTAAACAACTAGGGATATCCCCTATGCCCCGGAGGCTGCTGAATTTATTTAAACTAGGCAAAGGACAGCCTGCCTCACCTGTCATTCCCAGAACTACAATCACATCTTTTGCCCTTGTTTCCCCCACTCCCTCTGCCTTCTGACTGACCCTGGAGCCTCCTTGCTGCCCCCCTATGGCTCGGTGTGCCCCGTCCTCTTGGGACCTGTGAGTATAACAACTTTCTTTTCAACAGCAGCCATCTCCTGATCTGCTGGCCTTGTCATATCTAAAAAATAGTAAAACCTCAATTTTAAAACAGAAGGAAGATACTCATTCCAGGGGGACAAAGCGAGGTG
The DNA here is from genome assembly GCF_028878055.3 of Symphalangus syndactylus. Lineage (NCBI taxonomy): Eukaryota > Metazoa > Chordata > Mammalia > Primates > Hylobatidae > Symphalangus > Symphalangus syndactylus. The sequence goes on along the minus strand of NC_072434.2, from coordinate 39,422,255 downwards.
AGCAGATGAACTGAGTCAGGAATGAAGTCTACAAACTCCACTGAAGCCTCCTTTTCTTGGCTTTATTTGTTTGAAAAGCAATGATACCCTTTTCATCCATTGTCACCAAGGGTGTCTCACCCTCCCCCACACAGCCTGGAGCACCTTTGCAAAACTGAGGGGAAGAGGCTAGCTAAGAAGAAGGCAGGGAAGAATGAGGCCAAATTAGGAGGGTTTTGAGTGCCAAACCAAGGAATTAACTTACTGACCGTTTGTTGGTGATCTGCTCTGTGTTAGGCGCAGTGTTAGGCACTTGGGTCTGTATTTTCTCATGTTAAATTTCACAGCAACTCTGTAAGTTGTTAGGTGACATAATCACTATTTTCCAAATAAGGAAGCCAAGGTTCAGAGTCATTAAGCAGTTTTGCCCAAGATCACAGAGACAGGAAGTGGCTTTTGGAATTTGAAGTGGGATTTGAACACAGAATTTTCGACTCTAAGGTGAGTGCTTATTCGATTTGGTCCTTTAGTCCCAGATCCTTTCGTTCCAGTCCGGATAGTTTTGGGAAGCAGGGAGCTGGGTGATCACATTCTTCAGGGAGCATGAAACAGACAATCCTACCAGGCCCTCCCTCTTCAAGTTGTCCAGCCTAAGCCTTAAGACAGTTTTCAAGTGAGATAGTTCTACTTGAGTCTGAAGTAAGTCTGAAAGCATAGTATGGTCCACGAAGTTTGATCCATATGTGGGACCACAGGAGCCTACCATGCCATCCCTTGGAACTGTCAGCTGAGTGGGCTGAGGCTCCCAATAAATACAGGCTAGTTATGGATTTCCTCTCCACAGGAAGCAATTTTCCTTGCTCTTCCTCCAGCCAGTCAGCCATGCCTAGGCCAGCCATCTACTAACACTAGTCCTCAGACCTCTGGGCAGAGAATGTGGGTACGCCAGCACAATGCCCTCTCCCTGCCCTCATACCCTTTATTCCAATGCACTGTGGAGCCAGCATCTTCCCAGGCCTGTGTCTGTGACTCATGATGGCAGCAGGATTTCCCAGTTTACCAATACTTATGTGACTTGTGTCTTGGGTATTTAAGGTTTGAGGCTGGGTGGAAGTTTTCTAGGAAGACAAAGGAAATAGGAAGTGGTGGAAGACATTTTTGGAAAAGAGTGCAGCACATACAAAGGCATGAAGATATGAGATTTTGCAGGTAATGAAGAAAAGATCTACATGCCAGAAAGAAAGACGTAAGTAGAAGAAGGTAAGGCTGGAAAGAAAGTGGGGTAGATAGCATGATAGGAACAGGGTTTTCTTAGGAGAAACAATCGATTGCAGAAGGCACATGATGGCAGCTGGATTTCCCAAGGGGATGATGGGTTACTCACATTTGGTATATTCTTCTACCCAGACTCAGTGGCCAGTGACTGGCCAGCAGAAGGGGGGGCTGGGCTTACATGCATATAGGGATCAGGCTGACGTCCCTAAACAGACATGCACAGAGCAGCCCTGCAAACCTTGAGAAGCTCTGCTGGAGACAGAATCCTATTTTCTTGACCATCTGCACCTCCCTCCAGCTGCCCCGCCCTCATACCATGTGCTCAGGCTGTCTGAACTCACCAGAGAGTAACAAACACTTCCCAGAGCCCCTGGCAGGCCTGAATTTCCTCTAGTTCCTGGACTTCCATCTATTTGTCTGGCTTTTGCAGCCACTACTTGCATCCCTGCGCGGGCCATCAGAGAGTAACACAAAAGGGCGCAGTTGCTCCCTCATTGCTGCTGATCTTGTTTGCTCCACTACCTCTAGCTTGGGAGAATTTGAATCCCTTTGTCCTCACAACTGGGAAATGATTTATGACCCTCCCTTCCATAACTGTCACTTCTGCCAGACCATGCTGAGAGAACCTCTCATATGTCCCCGCTTGTAGGAGCCACTCCAGAAGGGTGGCCTCCGTTCAAATCCTTTCCACTGGAAAAGCTATCCGATTCCCATCCCGCATCCTTTCCAAATCAGGCTCCAGCCTTCTTGTAATTCACCCATTGTTGAAAAAGGCTTTTTTTTTTTTTTTTTTTTTTTTTGGTATTTATTTCTTCAGAAATGGAAAGCTAAATATATATGTAAAAATATGACACAAACTAAATATATATGTAAAAATATGACATGAAACCAAGGTTTCCCCTTCAGTGAAACTCAAAAACACATGAGAGAATTCTTTCAGGAACCCACAGACTATGGTACTAAATATAGCTGGGTGGGGGGTGGAGTGGGGCGGGGGATAGAGTGGAAGGTGAGGAGGAAGCAATGAAGACAGGAGGAGGACATGTGATGTAGAAGCCCACCTTGGCTCCTCATTAGGGTATCAAGTCTGTGTCGTTTGCATGGAATCGGGCTCTATTTTTAACTACACGTCTATTTTATTCTACACTTTTATTAACCTTTCTGAGTACAAGTTTACCATACAGGCATCTTAACATAGGGATAATTCGAGCTTTGAAATAGACTTTATCCAGGAGACAGCTGTTTTTCTTGGGTAAAGCAGGTGACAGAATGTTCAGCATAGATTCCTTTTTGCGAGGGTGTGGCCGTGCTGAGACTGCAGTGCGGGGATTTTTTGAAAGGTCAGAGGTTGCTTTTTCCCTAAAGAATGATATTAGAAAAACAGTTTCCTTCACAGCTTTTTTTTTTTTTTTTTTTTTTTTTTTTTTTTTTTTTTAAGAAAGAGTTTCTCTCTTGTTGCCCAGGCTGGAGTGCAGTGGCATGACCTCGGCTCACTGCAACCTCCACCTTCCAGGTTCAAGTGATTCTCTCTCCTTAGCCTTCCAAGTAGCTGGGATTACAGGCTTGCGCCACCATGCCCGGCCAATTTTTTTGTATTTTTAGTAGAGAGGGGGTTTCACCATGTTGGCCAGGCTGTTCTCAAGCTCCTGACCTCAGGTGGTCCACCTGCTTCCGCCTCCCAAAGTGCTGGGATTATAGGTGTGAGCCACCGCACCCGGCCCTTTACAGCTTTCTTATTTGTGTTTATCTTTCCTCTCTACTTCCCCTAGTAAGAATATCTTCATGGAACAGAGTTTCCTTCTAGGGAACCAGCTGTCCAGGTTTGCAGGGGACTTTCTTGGTTTTAGCACTAAAACTCCCATGTCCTGGGAGACCTTAGTCCCCGACAAACTGTGTTGGTTTGTGCTGCAGGCTGAATAATGGCTTTCCAAAAACGTTCACGCTCTAATCCCTGGAAGCTGTGAATATGTTATCTTAACATGGTAAAAGGAATCCAGAAAGCCCCTGGAAGCTAGAAAAGGCAAAAAAATTGATTTTTCCACAAAGAATGTTTTCTTCCAGAAAGAACATTCTTTGATTTTCAAACTTCTATAAGATCATAAATTTGTATTGTTTTAAGCTAATACATTTCCAATAATTTATTACAGCAGCAATAGGAAGTGAATACAGTTGGTTACCCAGCCCGTCCCTCAACCAGGATGTCCAATGAACCACTGAACCACTCATGCACTGAACCAAAGAAGCTCAATTACTGCATTGAGTGGAGAAACAAAGTCAGCTCATTGAAAATGTACCATGTGTGAGAATTTCAGGGACACAGAAAGACACAGTTTTAAATTACTTCCACTGTTATTTTGGACTTTTCTGTAAGAAATCTGAAAGTAAAGAAATGCACAATAACCTACAAGTGCCCCAAAATAAAACCTTTGTAATTCCTTAGGTTAAAATACTAACCTCCACCTAGAGGCAACAGAACATGTTTACACGTTCAGGTTTAAATCCTGCCCCAGGTGTCACTAGCTGGGTGACCTTGGGTGCCCAGCTAGTTACTCAATTGCTCTGGCTGCCAACTCTCATCTCTAAGCTGGAGGTAATAATATTAATCTGGCTCACAGTGTTGTCAGATAAATGGTATAAAGAGTTTAGCACAGCACTCGCATTCAGGGATGTTGGCCATATTTCTATTTCCTGAGGAAGTCCAACCACTCCTTGGGGAAGAAAGTAGAGGTGGACAAGGAAAACTCAAAAACTCTTCTTTGAAAAAAAAATGTGCAGCTTGCCAATGTGGGAGTTATTAAATCTAAGAAGACTTTCTTTTGACCAGCAAAGCTTGTCCCTGGCCCCAGTGAGATGTTTTTCTTGGTCTCGCTGCCCCTTTTGTCCTGCTGGCTTTTAGAGAGAGCAGATGTTCCCTTTCTGGCTTAGAAAGTCATCTCTAGAGAGTCAGGGTCTGACTACAACCAGACCCTGACATCTTCTTTCTCTCCTCTTTAAGTGAAACCAAACAAAGGGTTCTTTTTTTTTTTTTTTTTTTTTTTTTGAGATAGAATTTTGTTCTTGTTGCCCAGGCTGGAGTGCAATGGTGTGATCTCGGCTCACGGCAACCTCTGCCTCCTGGGTTCAAGTGATTCTCCTGCTTCAGCCTCCCTAGTAGCTGGAATGTATCTTTTTTTTTTTTTTTAGACAGAGTTTTGCTTCTGTTGCCCAGGCTGGAGTGCAATGGCATGATCTTGGCTCACTGCAACCTCTGTCTCCTGGGTTCAAGTGATTCTCCTGCCTCAGCTTACCAAGTAGCTGGGATTACAGGTTCCCACCACCACACCTGGCTAATTTTTATGTTTTTAATAGACACAGGGTTTCACCACATAGGCTAGGCTGGTCTTGAACTCCTGACCTCAGATGATCTGCCCACCTCGGCCTCCCAAAGTGCTGGGATTACAGGCGTGAGTCATGCATCCGGCTTAAGTTTTGTATTTTTAGTGGAGTCGGGGTTTCATCATTTTGGCCAGTCTGGTCTCGAACTTCTGACTTTAGATGATCTGCCCACCTTGGCCTCCCAGAGTGCTGGGATTATAGGTGTGAGCTACCACGCTTGGCCCAAAGTATTCTGAGTAATGTCAGAGAAGCCAAGGTTGGGGAGGGCGTGTGCTGCACTTGGGCAGATTTCGACGGACTTTAGCGCCTCAGCTGAGGTGTGTTTGGATGATGGATGGGGGAGAGCCCCATGCAGGAACGTCAGGCTGGCCTACAGTTCTCCAGGTTATTGATTGAGCTCTGCTGGCATTGGGACAGAGGAGGTTTGTGCTGCGATGGATGACCCTACTTTGAAAAGTTTCATTTGTCTTGTGAAAGTCTCAGAGCTTATAGAGGATTTTGCTGCTTTTCCCTCAACTGACCTAGAGGTATGATCCCAGCGGACAGCAACATGAAGCAATCTTAAAATGGCCTTTAGGATTCTGATGTGAAATAAGATATCACTGTGTATCACTTAAAGCAAATGTTTTTAAAATGACACTGATTAGTGCCCGTGAGGATGGGGAAGTGTACATTCTAACACGTGGTTGACGAGAGCATAAATTGATAAAGCCTTTTAGGAGGGCAATACGGCAGTCAGCATCTATCAAAATGACAGATGGGCATGAACTTGACCTGGCACTTCCACCTCCAGAAATCTATACTACAGAAAAAACTTGCACATGTGCACAGAGATGTATTCAGAAAAATAGTTCACTTCAGCATTATTCGTAATAGTAAAAAATCAAGAATAAAAAAGGAAGCTGTTAAATGTTGGTACACCCATTTGAAGGAATGTTATACAGCCATTTAAAAGAATGAAGTAGATGTATCTAATCTGACATGGGAAGATCTCCAAGAGACATCACTAGGTGGGAAAAAAAAATCAAATCACAGAACAATACCAAATGAAACTGTGAGTCTAAAGTAACAGTGATAATAAGAGTGGTGAAGAAAATAACACAGGGAAAGAAGGTAGAGATTGGGTGCTGTGGGTTGCTGGGGAGAGAAGCAAATGGCAAGCCATCAGCCACACGACAGTGAGGAGGAAAGTGCCACAGAGAGAGGGAGCAGATTTGTAGCCCCTGAGGTGGGAGAGCTGGTGGCGTGGCTGCAGCGCTGGGAAAACAGGCTGAAGTCACAGGCTTGAAGGAGCAGGTAGAAAAGGCCTAGAAAGCCCTGGGAACAAGTTTGGGATTTTATTCAAAGCCTTTGGGGGGTTTTTGTTTATTTTGAGACAGGGTCTCACTCTGTGCCCTGGCTGGAGTGCAGTGGTGTGATCACAGCTCACCGTAGCCTCAAACTCCTGGGCTCAGCCTCCCGAGTAGCAGGGACTACAGGTGCATGCCACCACACCAGGCTAATTTTTAAATTTTTTGTAGAGATAAGGTCTCAGTATATTGCCCAGGCTGGTCTCAAACTCCTGGCCTCAAATGATCTTCCCACCTTGGCCTCTCAAAGTGCTGGAATTATAGGCATGAGCCACTGTGCCCGGCCTTTGGAGGGTCTTAAGCAGCAGAGTGATCTGAGTTACATTTCAGAGATTGGCTGTTGGGTGGAAAATATATGTAGTGGAGCAAGAGCGGAGGCAGTGAGATCAATTAGGAGCCTGATTCCAGGAGTCTGAAATAAAACAGGCACAAATCCACTCATCTCTAGGCCTCATGTCACTCACTCTGAATTAGATACGATACTAGGCATGTTAATGTGTTTGATAACTATGATATTAGTTTTAAAAGTAAAAAGGCCTACATTAAGTGGAGAGTAATATTACAGTAGAATTGAATTTTGTTACAGCTCATTCATTACACAGATGGTTTTGTTATGATTGTATCCAACCTGGTCTAATCCCGTCCTAAGAATATAGCAGTTTATTCAACAACCTGGTTTTATCTCATTGGTTTATGAAATGGATGGCAGCACTGTCCCCTCAAGCCCAAGAGTAGAAAGGAGACCCCAGGAATTACGAAAACCTGTACAACATTCATACGTGAGGGTAAGGTCCCACAGCCTCATGCTCTTAAGTGGATTACACAAGTGCTTCTGCATACTTCTCTCGCTCATTTTGGTTTGGTTCATTTTTTAGCTAAAGTTGCACTGCCCCCTGGAAGATCGGACTTTCTCTTTCTCACCCTAATTAAAGGCATTGCAAACATTTTATCCTAGGTGAACCTTTTCAGTACTTTCCTGAAAATATAGGGTGGACACCTGAAGAATCACGGAAATTCGCTTGGAGCAGTCCATAGCTTTGTTCTTGGAATGTAAAAGATGAATTTGGTGACCTTTACAGAGAGGGCAGTTTTAATTAAAGAGGAAGGAGAAAGACTGCCTGGAATAGGTAAATCTGGAGAGTCAACCTGGGTGGATCTCAGATGGACTCTCCCAAACATTCTTAAAATACTGTATTTCTAATTGTTCAAAGACCTTGGCCTGGTGATCTGAATCTTAGTATCTCTAGGCCAGCTTCCTGTACTGCCCTGATCCTGGGACCGCTTTCAAAAGCTCCTTGCATGAACAGCAAGTGCAGAGTATAACATCATTCTAATGCTTTGGAACTAGCACCAGAGTAATATAGCAAACCCTGTCTTCCAGAATGCCTCTGATATAAAATCATAATTACTCCTCTTTCCTTCATGAGCCTGAGTTTGAGTCAAATGCATCCAGCCTGCTCTGGTCCCTCTCATGTCTCCAGTGATTTCCCAGGAAAACCAGGCAGACCTCTATTCCTAAAAAGGTTCTAGATCAATCATTTTCAACCAGGGTTGATCACCCCCCCAGGGCACATTTGGTGATGTCTAGAGACATTTTTGGTTGTCACAATTGTAAGAAGAAAGTGCTACTGTCATTTAGTTGGCAGAAGCCAGGGGTTTTGCTAAACATCCTATAATGCACAGGACAGCCCCACAACAAAGAATCATCTAGTCCAGTTTTTCAACCGTGCCAGGGTTGAAAATCTTGTTCTACACATAAACAAGGACCCTGTTTTAAAGGGAAACTAGAAACTCATAATGCCAACACAGGTGGAAGAATTATGGCCCCAAGGGAAGGAAAACAAACAAACAAACAAACAAACAAACAAACAAACAGAAAAAGGGCATTGGAATTTCAGAGTCTGTTTTTCCACCCCTTTTAGCACAAGGGACTCTTATTGGAAAAAGTGACCAAGTCAAATAGCATATGACAAATGTCCTAGATGACAAAGGGATTTCCCAGCTACCCCACGTGGGTCGTAAGAGATTAGTCCTAAGGTTCCCGCTCACCCTGTGAGGCTGCTCATGGAGATTTGCCCCTGCTTGAGTGAGGCGCCCTGGTCTAGAACCAGCTCCTGCTCAACTGCCTTCTTCTTTCACTATCCACTCCCTTTCCTTTGTTTTGACAAACCAAATTCCAGTGTAGGGTGTCAGATACTGAAGCTTCAAAATTCACCCTGACCTGTCAGAATTAACGGTTTCTGTGCCCAGTCATTAAGAGCACAGGATTTTGGAACAAGCAGAGTGAGCGATTTGGGGAATTCTTGGCCAAAGATCAAGAAAGCCTTTTTCTCCTTACAGGCCCTAATTAATTAACTGGTTCTTTATGAAAAATTGTGAGGGAATAATTCAGACAAGAAGCAGTAAAAGGATTTTTCAGCAGTCTTTTATTTTCTAGATTCAAAACAGTATTAGTTAATAATTACGTAAAGCTAATTGCACTGGTGTCTTGGCACTGGGAAGGTTATTTTCTCCTGAAGGTGAAAATGGTGGGGATGGACAAGGAGTCCTGTCCCCAGTCAAGCTCCCTGATAGGACCTGCCTACCACTTCTCAGGGGTCTGCTTTACAACCTGAATGATTAATGGCCACTGTGAAATCTAGTTACTGATTTACTTTTCTCACACAGGATCCAAGAAGTGGACTTCTTCTCAGAACAGAGTTAAGAAAAGAGTTGTGCAGTTCACCTCACACGTCCGGCCCCTACACACACACACGCACACCCACACACATGCCCTGGTGTTCTGCCCAGTGTAAACCATGTGATATGGCTTGGCTGTGTCCCCACTCAAATCTCATTTTGAATTCCCACATGTTGTGGGAGGGACTCGGTGGGAGGTAATTGAATCATGGGGGTAGGTCTTTCCCACACTGTTCTCGTGATACCAAATAAGTCTCACGAGATCTGATGGTATTATAAGGGGAGTTTCCCTGCACAAGTGCTCTTTTTGCCTGCTGCCCTCCTTGTAAGATGCAACTTGCTCCCCCTTGCCTTCCAACCCTGATTGTGAGGCCTCCCCAGCCACATGGAACTGTGAGTCCATTAAACCTCTTTCTTTTGTAAATTGTCCAGTCTCAGTTATGTCTTTATAGGCAGTATGAAAACGGACTAATACAACATGACAGATTTAGAAATTTATAAGCATACTATGAAGTAGAAGATAATAATTCTTTTTGTAGGCACATTAGTCACAGGTTTGGGGTTTTTTTTGTAATTTCTTTTTATTTTAAATAATTTAAGCCTTTTTTTTTTTTTTAAATGAGGTCTCACTATGTTTCCCAGGCTGGTCCCAAATTCCCGGGCTCAAGCAATCCTTCTGCCTCAGCCTCCCAAGTAGCTGGGATTACAGTAGGCATGAGTCACCACACCTGGCAATTTCAGATTTTCCAAAAGCTGCAGGAATAGTACAAAGAACCCCCATATAACAATCTCCCAGATTCCCCATTTGTTAATATCTTACCACATTTGCTTTATTTGTTTTGCTCTCTGTATATTTATTTTATTACTTTTAAAACTATTTAATAGTAATTGCCTTACAGTTCCTAAAAAAAAAAAAAAAAAAGGACATATTGGTGACAGTTTGTCAAGCTCATCTTTTTTCAGCTGAAGAAAGTATGAATGTTTGGCAAATGGCCCACAGGTCTGGGCCTGCTAAATAGGATTTTCCAAGTATCCCCCAGGATATCTGGATTCAAATCCTGACTCTACTTCTTTCCAGCAGTGTGATTTTGGATATCTTCCTAAGTCTCAACTTCTTCATCTGTAAGGTGGGATAATGACAGTATCCCTCTCAGGGGCTGCTGTGAGGATCAAATGAACTAAGTCACTAAATAAGTCCATGCATGGACAGGTTCAACTGCATATGCCACCATGTTCAATAACAGCATTGCTTCATTATTAGCTACTATTATCTAATTTTCCTGTCTCATTTTCTTGTAATTATTCAAGGTTATTATTCTCAAATATTTCCCCAACTGTGTCTTTTCCAATGAAGCCCAATTCCAGTTTTCACTCGTGGAGCTTTCACGGAACACTCAATCTGCCTAATTTCTCTCTCCCACTGCCAGCCCCCGGCCCCCATCCCCTCCTCCCCCAACACGCACGCATCTATTCAATTTAACCAGAACAAATTCAGAAGCTTACAAGCATACTATGGGATACCAAAGAACAAAGAACCATTTCTTGTAAGGTTATTAAAATACTTGTGATTTAAAGCAGGACAAACCTGAAGAATCCAGCATGCCTGAGATCACACATCTCTGAACAATAGGCTATGATTTGAGTAATTACCCCTGAAGAGAGGGAGGTACCTGACTTCTGGGTATTTTGGTCAACCAGCTGGACTTTCTTTCCTTAGGCATGGATAACTGGGTATTTGGTTAGTAAGGAAAAAAGAAAATTAATGTTTAATATACACATAATATTGTTGGCACTTCCATTAGATGTTTAGAGATTTTCACTTTTAAGCGTTTTTTTTGTGAAATATAACTTTTTTTTTTTTTTGAGATGGAGTCTTGCTCTTTTGCCCAGGCTGCAGTGCAGTGATGCGATCTTGGCTCACTGCAACCTCTGCCTCCTGGGTTCAGGCGATTCTCATGCCTCTGCCTCAGTCCCTCTGGTAGCTGGGATTACAGGTGCACGCCACCATGCCTGGCTAATTTTTGTATTTTTAGTAGAGATACAAAACTCTACTATGGTTTCACCATGTTGACCAGGCTGGTCTCGAACTCTTGGCCTCAAGTGGTCTGCCTACCTCGGCCTCCCAATGTGCAGGGATTACAGGTGTGAGCCGCTACGCCCAGCCAATGGGAAATATACCTTTTAAAATCCAACAACAACAGCACATATTAATCAATTACTAATTATTACCAATGGGCAACCCTGAAGAGGAAGGCTGGAAGAAAGGCCTTGAAGCAGAAATCTCTGCTTTCAAGGGCCCCAGCTGCAGCTGGGATTTGTCTCTAGGGCCCTGATAGGTGTGAGGCCACCGAGAACAGGGTGGCTTTTGCTGAGCAACAGCTTTGAGCCACATGTTTATGAGACAGGCTCTGCCAATAGCAATTGCAGATGAACAACGGAAGCAGTCTTCAGTGTCTGCTGTGTGGAACTTTGTGCCCGTTTCCAGAGGTGCCCATTCACTCTCTTACATGCTTTCAGACTTTGTGCAACTATTTGCCTGTAGGATAAGATCCAAACTCTCAAACAGAGCAAATATAAAGGGTTCTTTAAATCTGAGCCCTACAGCTCTCTCCTGAACCTCCTGCATGCCCTTTTACCCCCAGCAGCACTTGCCTTCACTCATGTGTTCCTTCTGTCTCAAATGCCCTTCCCTACCTTGGTAACCCCTGCCAACCCTTCAAAATCCAACTTGCCATGCCACCTTCCCTGACTTTTAGAGCTGGCATGATCTGTCCTTCCACAAGTCCATACATGTCACTGTAATAAGTTTGATCCCATTTTCTTGGGAGCAGCTCCAGGTCAGGCCTGTGCTTTATTCTTCTTTGCATCCCCAGCATCTTGTCCAGTGTCTGGCACCCAACTGATGCTCAGTTACTGTTTGTTGGGTTAAACTGGAAGGCATAACCAGGTCAGGGGCAGAGCGGCCTTGGCTATGGCATTTCTCTGTTTCTAGCTCCTCCTTATCAACTAGACATTTGACAATACTCAACAAGCACTCATGGTGTGCACAGCCTTTTGCTGAACTACAGTGTATGCATATGTAAAAGTGCAGGCACCTTAAAGATAATAGTTCACTGGACATGGTGGTTCACACATATAATCTCAGCTACTCAAGAAGCTGAGGCAGGAGGCTTCATTGAGCCCAGGAGTTTGAAGTTACAGTGAGCTATGATGCACCACTGCACTCAGGCCTGGGCAACAGAGTGAGACTCCATCTTTAAAAACAAACAAACAAACAAACAACAAGCAAACAAGCAAACAAACCTAAGAATTCCCAGCCTAAAGGTAAATTGCTCTCATACAAGTGTAGTAACTTATGGAGGAAAAAGTTGTACACTTTGTGTATGCTAGTTTTGCGAATGTAAGTTTCTAACATCAGCTCATGCAGATTTCAAAAATCAAAAGTTTAACACCCCGTCTTAATATTAAACCAATCATATTTTTTCTCTTGTCATTCTGATCATTGGTCTATCTCAACAAAAATAGGTGGAAAAAATAGAGGCAAATATTCACTTGGCCATCCGTCATGCTGTGATGGCTGTCCATAGCTGATTCTGAAATCACTCGGGGCAGACACACAAATAGGAATAAAATACTTCCACACATATTTTTAAAGGGTCAATTGATATCTCAGTTGTTTTAACAAAATAAAGACTAGCACTAAGTTCACCACTGACAAAGTATTTCCACGTTGGTGAACACTCAAAAATGTATCATGCATGTCGGTAACATGTGCAATAACAAGTCTTGGATTCCTTTAGAAGGTACAATCCACAGAGGTCAAGATGTGTGTGTGTGTGTGTGTGTAATTCAATCCAAATTAAAGACATCATATCCAAACTACTTTTAAAATATGAGTAGCTTTGGGAGGCCAAGGCGGGTGGATTACGAAGTCAGGGGTTCAAGACCAGCCTGGCCAAGATGGTGAAACCCCGTCTCTACTAAAAATACAAAAATTAGCCGGGCATGGTGGTGGGCACCTATAATCCCAGCTATGCAGGAAGCTGAGGCAGAGAATTGCTTGAACCTGGGAGGCAGAGGTTGCAGTGAGCCGAGATCATGCCACTGCACTCCAGCCTGGGCGACAAAGCAGACTCCATGTAAAAAACAAACAAACAAACAAAAAAAACAAAGAATACCTAATGTAGATGACGGGTTGATGGGTGCAGCAAACCACCATGGCACGTGTATACCTATGTAATAAACCTGCACTTTCTGCACATGTACACCAGAACTTAAAGTAAAAAAATAAAAAAATAAAATGAGTAGCCCAAGAACTAAAAAAACAACAAATTTAGAATAACAAAAGTCTTTAATTTTTCATTCTTAGAGCTTTTTCTCCTTAATTACTAAAAATTAAACACCCACCCTGGGAGAGGGGTCAGCCAGGACCTCTGTTCTTGGGCTGTTTCTGTCCATCCCTGACATCCTCTGCACATCAGGATGTTTGAGGCAGTGAGGTACGCTCTCCTTGGGAATGGAGGTGACATCACAGGCCCAGAGTCCCCACTGACCCTGAGTGCTCCAGTTCCCAGGGACTTCCTCCCTGGAATCTGGAATTCATTTTGGCACAGGTCATGGAAACCCATGTGAACAATGAAGAGGGAGAGGGTGGCAGGGCTCAGTGTCTGCGTCACCCAGGGTCTGTTGCCCCTGACTCCTCCCTGACATCAATGGCTGCTCTGTGGGGTGGGGAGCTAAGAGGAGAAGGCTGGCCCCCTGTCCCCTGCAGGCCCTCCAGCTTGAAAAGAGAGCAAATCCATGCCCCCTCACCTCCCCACACACATTATTTCTTACCCATTTTCTTTCATGTCTGTGGAGATCAGATGCTGAGTCAAACGGCAGCCCCGGATTTCTTCCTGGGCTGCTGCAGTACCAGCTCCAGAGCCAGGGCTCGCCAGCCCCCACCAGGCACCTCGATCCCCTGAGCTGTCCAGGCACGGGGGCCTGAGGGACTGGGCACTTTACTTCCCTCTGGAGGGCAGGCACTGTGTCTCATCCAGCTTGCTGCCTTCCTCAGCTCCACCCCTACAGCCCTTACCAGGGCTCCTTCTATATTGTTGATACTCAGCATTGATTCATTGGGTAAGTGAACGTAAGCAGAGCTTGCCATAGGGAATATTATTCACTAGGTAAAATGTGTTGGAAATAACCCTTTATCTGATTCCCCTTCTTTCCACTTATAGAAATTGAGGTGTTTCCCTCTGGTCTTGCATTTTGGGACTCTTAATTCAGCATCCTTGGCATGCCTGTGTTCCAGATCTCTGTCCCCCATGCCCTCAGCTAGTTGTTACCTAGTAGTCAGACACTACTAATCACTAGACCTGTGTGCATTTGATAAATGTTACCTGATCCACATACATTTTAATAAGAGCCCCCAGTGTCTCTCCCCAGAAGAATGACTCTAAAATGGGAATTCCAGTAACCTGTGTCAAAGTGATAGACCCTTCTAAATGGGAACCATCAGGTCATACCTCAAAAGTGACAGCCTCAGAGTGGGGTGGGCCTGGCTGGTCAGCCCCTTTATCCCAGAAAGTAGGCTCAGCTTCAACCCCCCGTATTTCAGCCCACATCCTCCAGCATACCCTGAGCCTGACTGATGGATTTTTTCTTTTTTCTTTTTTGAGACAGGGTCTGTCACCCAGGCTGAAGTAGAGTGGCTACCTCCTGGCTCAAGTGATCCTCCTGGGCTCAAGCGATCCTCTTGCCTCAGCCTCTCAAGTAGCTGGCATTCAGCCACCATGTTCAGCTAATTTAAAATAACATTTTTTGTGTGTGGAGATGAGGTCTCACCACCATGTTGTCCAGGCTGGTCTGGAACTGCTGGGCTCCAGCTATCCTCCTGCCTGAACCCCCCAAAGTGCTGGGATTATAGGCATGAGCCACCATTCCTGGCCTTGACCTATGGATTTTTAGGTACTCTCTTACCCCCTCCCTCATCACCTACAATCAAGTCACCTCTTGCCAGTCTTTGGAAGCCAAGAAGACTTTTAGAGTTGACTCTGTTTCCCTCTCATTTTACTGACCAAGAAGTGAAGGCCCAGAGACTGCCTAAGATAACCCCAAGGGCTGGAAATGGATTCATGAACCCCCACCCAAGTCTATTAACCCCCGGGCTTTTGACACTAGCAGAGGGAAAGGCTTCTACCCAGATTAATGGCAGGAGCTATTCAAAGATTCTTGACCAGTGTCCAAAAGAAAAAAATATTTAAATTAGCATCCACTGTGGGCTGGATTCTATGCTGAGCACTAGAGTCACAGGTGGAGCACCCACTGTGAGAGACAAATACACAAATAGACAAACACAATACAGTGTTAAAGGAGCTGTAATAGCCAAAACGTCTGAGTGTCTATTATGTGCTAGACACTGTTCTATAGCCTTTACGACTAGTTATTCTAAGGGCAGAGGTAAGCTCATGGCCCTATGGAAGCTCTGAGTTCCACTGACACAGTGGGAAATTGGGCTTCGACTCCCAGACACCCCGTCTAGGCTAGCGAAGTCTCTGCCTCACCTCCCCAGCAGGCCCTGGGACCCCAGTGACATGGCCTGAGCCCTGGATCCTAAGACCTCCTCTCACTTTTGTGTTACTGGGCCTTCTGTGCCCCAGCCTGAAGTCCTCTTGCCTGTCTGCAGGCTACAGTCTGTTAGAGAAAAAGTCCAGGCCGGATGAGGAAATGGGGCTCTGTCTTTGGGACGGGAGGAGGGGGACTGCGGAGGTGATGGTCCACAGGCGGGGAGGAATGACTTGAGTTCTGTGCTCGGAAGTCAGGGCAGCTCTGCAAGATTTTTTCCTGGCCAGTTTTGGATTTCCAAAACCAGAGAGAGATTCATTGTGTTTGCCTTGAGAAAGGAAATCCCCCAAACAGGACGATGGGGGAGGAATATCTGAGGGCAGAGAGTTTCTAGAACTGAGAAGGGAGGGTTTGGGGAGGGCAGGACAGAATCATTGCACAACCCTGCTCTCCCTGGGAAAAACCCTCAGTCCTTCCTGCCTTGAGCCAGAGGCCACGGGCTCCATCTGCTGAGAGCTTGTAGAGACACACATCAAACAAGTCCCAAACTGCTGACCTCTACTTCTACCTTTGCTGAACTCCCTAAAATCCGATGCAGGAGCAGAGGTTTGGGGCCTGGGATCCTGAGGCAGGAAAGAGCCAAGGGCAAAGAAGTACAAGCCAGCTATGGATTTTTAATATCACCATTTTGTTGTTATTATTTATTGAATCATCACATCAGCTCTATTGGGGGTGGTATCATTAAGCACAATTTATAGATGAGAAGTTAAGGAC
This sequence comes from Symphalangus syndactylus, assembly GCF_028878055.3. Taxonomy (NCBI): domain Eukaryota; kingdom Metazoa; phylum Chordata; class Mammalia; order Primates; family Hylobatidae; genus Symphalangus; species Symphalangus syndactylus. The sequence goes on along the minus strand of NC_072434.2, from coordinate 39,406,272 downwards.
TTGCTTATAAGGGCAGAAATGGGAATCATATAGGGACTTGGAGCCCCTGCATTCTCCTCATTGCAATGCTACTGCCTTGTGGGGACACAGGTGTGTGCATGCCCCGTACCCCCACATACACACTACCTACGACGTGCTGCAGCAGAAGCTATGCTGAAGTAGAAGTCAAGATTGCTGAGCTCCAGTCCTGACTCCACTGGAAACTGGCTGGGGGCTCCGTTGACTCACCCCAAAAAATCTGCTCCGGTTACTTCCATTCTGCCAACATCGAGCACCTACTGTGTACCCGTGCTGAGTGCCAGGAATACAAGAATTTACAAAATGAAAGTCCTGCCCTGGAGGCATTTACACACCAGTCAGACTTATAAACACCAGAGAATGACTTATGAAAAGATCACTTCAGCACAGTGCCTACATTTCCAAGCAGTTGTAAAGTTTCAGTGAGATCATATATGCCACTGTTTAGAAAACCCAAGAATTGCCCCAATGTTCCCAAGGTTGAGCCAGCTCTCTCAGAGGCAGCAGGAGAATCACAAGCAGGCTGGGACACTCTTGGTCATCCTTCCCTTCTCAGCAGTGCCTCTGGCCAAGGCCAGGCCTGCCTTAAGCTTTCACTTGCCATGCTGACAGTGCCATCCTTGGTTTCTTCCCTCCTTCCTTTCTTCCTTCTTTCCTTCTTCTCCTCTGCCTCTCTCTCTCTTCCCCCTCTCTTTCTCTCTTCCTTTATTTTTTGGTTTCCACTATTCTACGTGTCCTCAGCAGGGAAACTGGCAGGATATTCCTCCTCCATCGGACAAGAGTCAGAAATTGGGGAACTCCCATAGCTGTGGGGTTGAGAGTGGGATGCAACCTAAGATGACCCTGGGAGGGAGTTTTCCATGATCTACCATGTCTTTGAGCATCTGCAGTTCTCATCCTTTCATTCCCATTTTTCTGGACTTATCTCATTATGGTAGGAAAGTCATTTATTCACCACTATTAATAGCCTCTCCCCTTCTCTGCCCATGGCGGGGAATTCTGGGATAGCCGCTGTCTCTCTGGCTAAACTAGGGTAAAGGGAATGGAAGGAACTGAGTGAAACCAGACAAGGTGAATTGATTTCCTCTAAAAAGTAACTCTGAGTTCCTGATGAAGGAGAAATAAATAGATCCTGAGGATGAGATGAGAGGAGAAACAAGACGAGAATCTTCTGGGCTTAGAGAGATTTTTAGGAATGAGGAGAGAGGTGATAGTATTTCAGAGGTAGTATATGTGAAATATACAGAGAAAGATAAAGTTTTTGAAGTGCTGCTCTAGTTTGAGTTGAACATCCTTTTGGTATTCTTAGAGATTTTGGCAGAGATTAAAATTTCTGGCCAGGCGCAGTGGCTCACACCTGTAACCCCAGCACTTTGGGAGGCCAAGGTGGGCAGATTGCCCTGAGGTCAGGAGTTCAAGACCAGCCTGGCCAACGTGGTGAAACCCCCGTCTCTACTAAAAGTACAAAAAATGAGCCAGGCGTGGTGGCGGGTGCCTGTAATCCCAGCTACTCGGGAGGCTGAGGCAGGAGAATCGCTTAAACCCGGGCGGCAGAGGTTGTAGTGAGCCAAGATCATGCCACTGCACTCCAGCCTGGGTGACAGAGTGAGACTCCATCTCAAGAATAAATAAAATTTCTTTGTGAATTACTTTTTGGATACCTGACAGTTGTTTCTCTGAATACATCATGATGTTAGGACTGGGTCACGAGGCAGCTATGTTTTACGTGGGTTACACCAACATTCACAGAAGGTGATTTCAAGTCATCTGTCCTAACCTCTTCATTTTACAGATAAGGAAACTAGGAGCCAGGCAGGTCACAGTTCTTTGTTTCTTTCCTTACCAAAGAGTGGCACTGCCTCTGTCCTGCTGTTGCCAAAAGGGAAGTAGGGGAGATTCGTGAACAGAAGAGAAGAAAGAGAGAGAAGTCATCTCTTTTTATTTCTTTCACTGGCAAATTTGATGTCTCAGCCACCTTGGCAAGCAATTCTAGTCCTTTCTCTGCCTTTTTAAAGTTATGTGGCTTGGGGTAGATGGCCTCATATCTGAACCTTAGGTTTCTCCTCTATAAAATTGGGTTAATAAGAACAATACTGCAAGATTTAGGGGCAGTTGCAAGTCTATTACAGAAGTGTAATTCCACCTACATGTGTGTGCTGAAGCGAAAAAGCCCATTCCTTCATCCCACCAGACGGAATCCTTTAATTTCAACTTAATTTCATAAACGTCTTTCCCCACATACAAAAAGGATAAATTCCTCCCTTCTATTTTCCTTTACTCTTTCCTTTATTATGTTCATGAAGCCCAAACCATATACATAATAAAGGGCTAAGAGAGAAAGAAAAGCAGGACCAGAGGAAGCCTCAGAGGCTAGGGTAGGAGAGGAGTTTATTTAGATGAAAGAGAAAGAGGTTTGAGAATGGTAGTGCCAGAGCAGCTTTAGTCTGTAAGGTATTTGAAAGGAAACAGAAATATTTGGCCAGGCGCAGTGGCTCACACCTGTAATCCCAGCACTTTGGGAGGCCGAGGCGAGTGGATCTACTTGAGGTGAGGAGTTCAAGACCAGCCTGGCCAACATGGTAAAACCCCATCTCTACTAAAAATACAAAAATTAGCTGGGTATGGTGGCACATGCCTGTAATCCCAGCTGCTCCAGAGGTTGAGGTAGGAGAATAGCTTGAACCTGGGAGGTAGAGATTGCAAGATTGTGCCACTACACTTCAGCCTGGGCAACAGAGTGAGACTCCATCTCAAAAAAAAAAAAAGAAGAAGAAGAAGAAAAAGAAACAAATATGTTAATTAATGTTACTTGGACTAGATTTTTGGTTTTTGTTTTGTTTTGTTTTTGTTTTGAGACAGGGTCTCCATTTGTCACCCAGGCTGGAGTAGAGTGGTGTGATCACAGCTCACTGCAGCCTCGACCTCCTGGGCTCAAGTGAACCTTCCACCTCAGCTTCCTGAATAACTGGAGCCACAGGCATGTTCCACCACATTAGGCTAATTTTAATTTTTTTTTTTTTTTTTTTGTAGAGACAGGGTCTCACTTTGCTACTCAGGCTGGTTTGGAACACCTGGGCTCAAGTGATCCTCCAGCCTTGGCTTCCCAAAATGCTAGGATTATAGACATGAGCCACCACACCCAGCCTGGGCTAGATATTTGGATGCCTTTAATAACCCTCACAAGGCCGGGCATGGTGGCTCACGCTTGTAATCCCAGCACTTTGGGAGGCCAAGGCGGGTGGATCACGAGGTCAGGAGATCGAGACCACGGTGAAATCCCGTCTCTACTAAAAATACAAAAAATTAGCCGGGCATGGCGGCGGGCACCTGTAGTCCCAGCTACTCGGAGAGGCTGAGGCAGGAGAATGGTGGGAACCCGGGAGGCGGAGCTTGCAGTGAGCCGAGATTGCGCCACTGCACTCCAGCCTGGGTGACAGAGCAAGACTCCGTCTCAAAACAAACAAACAAACAAAAAAAACCCTCACATTAAACACGGAATTCCTTTTAAATTATAAGTAAAGATTGAACAGACTTTCCTGAACGTGACACACCTCTGAGACTGAATTATGTGGGTTTTATGGATTCACAAGGGTTGCAAATGTGAGAGATCGTGTCATTTGACTGTGACTTCCTTTAAGGGAGAACACGTTCAGGTGTATGATCCCAGGCTGTCAGACCTGGGTATGGGGGCCTCATGCTCTACTTCTTCATTATCTTGTACTGCACCTGCAGCCTTGAGGCTCAAAGGACAATTGAAACTCTAGGGCTAGGTACCTTCTTCTCATCTAGAACGATCCTCCTCCACCTGACCCATCCAGTTGGGCAGATTACTCCCCACTCCTCCTCCTACTCCTCCAAAGCTGGGCCTGTCCCAGCTGCTATCCCCAGCTGAGAGCTCCACAGATTACCAGACCAACAGTCTACAGACTGAGCAGCGGCAGCTCTCAGGGGATCAGTGATCCACCACCTGGGTCCCAATGGCCCCTCAATAAGCCATCTGGAGCCTAAGCTCTTCCCCTTGCCCAAATCGTAGGGTGAAACTTTCAGGACCACACAGCAAAGCCTAAGGCCCCCCCAAACACTTGAGACTATTTAAGGTGCAGTCCCATGATTTAAAATACCATCTGTCTGCTGACATCTCCCAAATTTATATTACCTTGCAGACCTCTCCTCCAAGCCTTAATCTCAGAAATCTAATTATCTGCTTGACATCTCTACCTTGGCTGGCTATCACAAACATCTCAATACATATAAAACTAGACCTTTTTTTTTTTAGATGGAGTCTTGCTCTGTCACCCAGGCTGGAGTGCAGTGGCGCGATTTCGGCTCGCTGCAACCTTCGCCTCCCAGGTTCAAATGATTCTCCTGCCTCAGTCTCCTGAATAGCTGGGACTACAGGCATGAGTCACCATGCCAGGCTAATTTTTGTATTCTTAGTAGAGAAGGGGTTTCGCCATGTTGGCCAGGCTGGTCTCGAACTCCTGACCTCAGGTGATCCACCCGCCTCAGTCTCCCAAAGTGCTGGGATTACAGGCGTGAGCCACCGCACCTGGCCACAAAACTAGATTCTTGATATTCATCCCTAAATCTGCACCACCACTTCCTCCCTCCCTGCAATGGTGACACCACCTAGAACCCAGCTGCTGAAGCCAGAAGCCAGGGAGTTATCCTTGCTTCCTCTTTCACCCTCCACCCTCATATCCCATTCATTGGCAGCCTCTAAAGTTGCTAGCTTCTTTCATCTCCACTGCCACCACCATACTCCAAGTGACCCTATGTCTTGTTTGGATAACCAAAGGGTGGAGCTTAGAGAATGGATTGGAAAGTGAGCACACGTAAACACATGTGGAGCCTTCTGCCCTACCCTCATTACCATTGCATGGGATCAAAACAAAAAAATTTGGAAATCTGAGAATGCAAAGAAGTGGGCCCCACTATCCTCTGCAACTCTGGAAGGAGACAGAGATTCCAGCACCAGCAAGAGATGCTCCATTAGTATGGGTGAGCAGGTTTAGGCAGGATGTGGATCTGAGATACTATCTTCCTTACAACCTTCCCCCTAGCTTGTCATCCTTGCTTCCTATGGCACAGGGAACACATCTGACAAAGGTAGATGTAAAACCTCTTCCCCCACAGGAGACAGGAAAGAATATCTTAGGATTTGGCCTCTCTCCTACGAGATCTGGCCTAAGAGGCTGAGAGAGAGAAAGGCAGGAGAGGAAGCCTCAGAGGCTGGGGTGGAAGAGGAGTTTATTTAGGCAAATGAGGGAGTGAGGTTTAAGAATGAGCCAAAGTCGGGTAACAGCTGAAACTTGAGAGCTTGGGGGCCTGCTGGGGGATCACCATAAAGTGGGCTAGGGGACCCAGCAGTGAGACAGGGTGGATGACTCAAACTGGAGACCTGAGAGGTGGCAGAACTGAGATGAAGGCAGATATAGGAAGGGGAGATTCCTCAGCTCCTCTAGAGAACAGATACCAAGGTGCATGAATGCAGCAGAAGATCAACACTGGTCAGACGCCCCTCCTGCAATGCCAGGAAGACACACCAGCCCCTTGGAATTTTGAGCACATCCGGACAGAAGGAAGAGGAAGGGAAGAATTCTGAAACTGCTGAGAGAGTACTCAAAAGAGACTGTGAGAACTGACAATGCTTCTTGCATTGACAGGGGGGAATGAGCTAAGCTGAATTTCATCATAGGAAAATAAATAAAATTAAATGTTTGCACATTGAACTGTTTGAAGTGGGAAATTTCCCACTTGTGACATGTAAATCCTACCGTACTATTTCCTTTACTTAAAATAAACTCCGAACTGCTTATCTTGCCCCAGAAGGCCCTGCATGGTTTTGCCTCTACCTTCTTCACCATCCTCAGTTCAAGCCTCTCTCCCAGAACCACCAGCGCAAACCGCTCTGGCTTTCTTTGAGTTCCTCTGATACTCTGAGCCCTTTCTTGCTTTCACACTTGCTCTCCATCTCCTTTCCTCCTTTGTGATCCATCAGAAGGATGCCACCTTCTCTGGGAAGTCTTCTCAGATCACTTTCCAAGTGGTTTCCCTGTGCCGCCCTTTATCTCAGCACCTTACTGCCATCCTCTTATCTCCTGCACCTTACTTCACACTGTACTTCTTCCCTCATCTTTGCTTGCTACCTGTCTCTTCCATTAGACTTAAACTCCCTGGGGGCAGGGACTTAGCCTTTCCTTCATCACCATTACATGCCTAGCTTCTGGCACTGTGTGTAGTAGGTGCTTGATCAATGCTTGTTGAATGAATGGATCTCTGGACTCCAAGGCCCTAACCAGCAGAATATCTAACACAGGGTGGACGTGGGTTCAGTGATAGTGACCAAGCACTCCCTTACGAAGCAGACCCTGAGGAACCAGAAGTCACACCAAATTGTGTCTCTGGGTAGACGGTATGTGACCGGGGGCCCTGGCCCAGGGTTTCCCATTTTGCCACTATCCATCCTGATCTGCTGAAGTGGGAAGGAGGAATTGAATTTAGCCTAGCCCCTGGATTCTCCAAGTCAAAAAGCTGAGGCCCAGTAAGATGATCTGACTTAGTGGTAGGAGGGGACTCAGAATTTCAGCTTCCCAACTCCAACTCAGCAATCTTCCCTGCACATTTCACCCTCAATTCAATTTCTTCCTCTGCATAGAAAAGGAATTTTATTCCCTCTCCTTTAATTGAATGCAAACATGGCCAACTTGTTTAAGAACTAAAATTCATAAATACTCTGGAGAAATACATACATTTATCTGCATGAAAAGATGGAAAAATGAGAAGTGTCGTATTCTTTAAGTGACTCAGGACTATCTTTATGGTTTTCTTTAAGCTACTTTAATGTTGTAATAGCTTGACTGAGGAAAGCACTCCAGCAACCTCTAGAGAAAATGGCCCAGTAGACCCAAGGTTTTACACCTGGGCTGGAGTGACTTTAAATAAAACTCCCTTTCACCTCATTTCATTTCCTCAGTGGAACATTTCACACGTAGCAAACAGACAAGTCTGTTTTTCCTGTTTTGTTTCTTAAATGTAATTTCAGAGTGCTTTCAATATTAAAAGAGCCATAACCTTTTCTCCCCTCACATTCAAACAATAGTTAAATCATGTGTAATAAGGGTCAACTCTATTGCCCAGTACATAGTACAATTCGTTGCACATAGTAAGTGCTCAAAAAAGAAGTAAATATTTATAGAGCACCTATTCTATCCTGGGTACCCAGCCTAGGTGCTGATGTTTAGAGGTGGACCAAACAGACATGGTCCCTGCCACGAGTTTACAACCTGGGGAGGGAGACAAACAGCACACAAGTATTTAAGGATACACACAAACACACATATACATGTGAATCGAGGAAGGTGGTGTGAGAGTAATGAACAGAATGCAGTCATCAGGCATACACAAGACAGGGGAGGAGGCCAGGCACGGTGGCTCAAACCTGTACTTCCAACACTTTGGGAGGCTGAGCTGGGTGGATCACTTGAGGTCAGGAGTTCAAGACCAGCCTGGCCAACATGGAGAAACCCCACCTGTACTAAAAGTACAAAAATTAGCCGGGTATGGTGGTGCACACTTGTAATCCCAGCTACTTGGGAGGCTGAGGTGGGAGAATCGCTTGAACGCGGGAGGTGGAGGTTGTAGTGGGCTGAGATCACACCACTGCACTCCAGCCTAGGCAACAGAGTAAGACTCCATCTCAAAAAAAAAAAAAAAAAAAAAAAAAAAGACAGGGGAAGAGAACTATTTAGATATGGTTGCAAGGGAAAATATGTTGTGAGGAAGAAATAATTTCATTTTGAGGCATGAATGAAGAGGAGGATCCAGGGGCAGAGACTTAGAAGCTTAGCTTTCCATATGGAGACAGCAGCAATGTGCAAAGGCTCCAGGACAGGGAAAATTTGATGTGTTCTAGAACTTGAAGAATCTATATCATGAGAGTGGTCAATAGGCACCATATCATGTTGGGTGTGCTCTAAGGGAAATATAAGTCATTGGGGGATTTAAGAAAGAGAGTGACATGATCTTACTCATGAAAAGCACCCTGGGTTGTGAGGAGAATGGATTGAAAAGCTCGCAGAACAAGATTGCAATGGACAAGGTGAGACTCCATTAGGGTGATGGAAAGAAGAGGATTGATTTAAAATACACATTGGAGGAAGAATCACCGGGTGGGCTGAAACTTTGACTCTGAGGGTTAAAGAAGGGACTAGATAACCAGGTGGATGGAAGAGGACTGGGAGAGGACCAAGAAAAAGAAATGAATAGGATTAGTCTCCAGTCACACAACAGGGAAAGAGTGGAAATAGCTATCCCCATTACCCTTTCTTAGCAGTATTCATAATTATATTTTATGTATGTATGTATTTATTTATTTATTTTTGAGACAGAGCCTCACTGTGTCACCCAGGCTGGAGTGAGGTGGTGCAATCTTGGCTCACTGCAACCTCCGCCTCCCAGGCTCAAGCAATTCTCCTGCCTCAGCCTCCCAAGTAACTGGGATTACAGGCACGTGCCATCATACTCAGCTAATTTTTGTATTTTTAGTAGAGACAGCTGGTCGCTACTAAATGTTGGCCATGCTGGTCTCGAACTCCTGACCTCAAGTGATCCACCCGCCTCGGCCTTCCAAAGTGCTGGGATTATAGGCATGAGCCACTGTGCCTGGCATAATTATATATTTTTTAAATAACAAAGTGGAGACAGAAATTTAAGATAACTTCTCTCAGTTCACACAGCGAATTATGAAGATGTGTTGGCTCAAGCATCACCAATCCAGTATGCCAAAAGGGCCATATTTGCAGGCATTCCTTCTTGCTACCTCGACAGCTCATGTATACCAGTACTTCTTACTGTTTGCCAGCAACTCTTCTCAAATTCAGGTTTCTGTACACTGCACAGACATCAGTATGTCCCAGAATCGTTTCCAATGGAGTGGTGGGTAGGGGTGAGTGGCTGAAGAAGAGCAGGGATGTTTATTCACCAGCACTGAGTTCTCTGTACTCACAAACTAGGCAATTTCTCAGTGCCACAAGGACATTTCTGAGTCACTTGGGCAGATCTCTTGGGAGTGATGCCTGGAGAATTAGAAATAAAAATAGTCTTCTTAGCTGCTGTTTTTTTTTTTTTTTTTTTTTTTCCCCTTTTGCCCTGGGAAGCTACTGCTTTCCCTCCCTCTCCTCGCTGGCCTTGTCTACTCCCTGGCTCCCCTGGGTTTCAGAGGAGCTGGCACTGAACACTGCTCTTTCTCACTTGACATCCTCTCTCCAACTTAGCGAGCAGTTCTTCTGCCAAATCTCCAGGTCGGTGGCTCATCAACGTCAGCTGCCCCCACAGCTTCTAGGGCAGGCAGAGAGGTTGTTCCCTCCAGGACTTGGGCCAGAGAGGGGAGAATAGGGGTCATGGGAGGGAACCATCACCTGGTCTCGGACCACACAGTATTGCAGCTGGACTCCAGCCACTCAAACACACTGAGTTGGCAGGTCCCTGAAAACTGAAAAGGGAGAGGGATCAGATGCCACAGGCCAGGACCCTGGCTTCCTGGCTTCCTCCCCACCCATCTGCTCTACCCCCTCTCACCTCCAGAAGCTTTGGAGGGGCTATGATTGTTTTGGACACAGTCCGAAGCTGAGATCAGCAAAAGATAGGCCCTCAGAGAGCATTTTGAAAAGAGCCTCTCTGGTGCTAAATGTTAATAAGCCCTTCTAGGAGAATGCTCTTCTAGAATTTGCCATTTCCACCTCCCTGCCATTTCTCCTTGGGTAATGCCCTTGGGCAATGAACCCTCTGCTCTCTAGTCCTTTCTGAGGGAGAGGGTGATCAGGACAAAGCCCTAGCCAGCCCCATGAGTCAGCATGGTCACTGCTGATGTGACCATCAGGCTTGGTGTCAGGAGCTAGCAAACCTCCTGGCTCTAGTTAGGTGACTTGTCTCTAGGGGCCCTGCCTACTGTCCTCCCAACCTCAACACCTAGTGCCATGGGAATGATGTTCTGCACCAACAAACCTTTGCCTCCTGTGGGGAAGATCTTGTGGAATGTCTGCCCCAATCTACAGAGTCTCCTAGCCTGACCTGTGGACTCACAGCAATAGTTGGTAGCCGCCTTGTAAAATGTGACCCTACTTCCCATTCCAACATCAGTTGATTGGACTATAACAGCCAATAGAAATCCTTCCCCTGGTATTTGGATTGCAGGAGAGAGAGACAGAGAAACATGGAGACAGAGAGATTTAGTCCTTCTGTGGGGCTGTGGTTGTCTGTTTTTGTGCTGTGCATCTAGAGGGGCAGAGGTAGCAAGTCAGTAGAAATAGCAAACAATGTATCAGCTACAGAGAAAGAGGCAAAGATGAGAGACAGCTATACTTCAAGGGTTCCCTACAGCTTTCCAAATCAGGTTCCTAGCCTCCCTGAAGCCCATTTCTGCCTATGGGGGTTCATGGTTTCTATCCCCCTACCAGCATAAGCTAGAGTAACAATCATGCTGTTGTATTTCCTTAATTCAAACAAATATCCATTTTAATTGTGTGTGTGTGTGTGAAGAAACACCAAATTGAAGAGAAATATTATAAAATTTATTGCAGTTTCAGAAATGCTCAGCATGAAAATCATATATCTTAGCATTGAGGAAATAGGATACTTTAAATTCCCTGATCTGGACTCTTAATTAGGTAAAGTGGTCCATTTTAACCCATTAAAGTGTACATTCCTCCAAGTCATTCAGGAGTGGTTGGAAACTATCTGTTAAAACCTGCGTGGGAGGAGACCTACTTGGATAATCTTTGGCTGAATAAGAATAGCTTTTAGCAATTTCCTACTGAGCCTGCCATGGGGATGACCCTGCTAAGATCATTATTGAAGCCCTTACTGTTCCCCTCATGGAGGGCTGCAGCCAGAGCCACACTGAGCTGTCCTCCTTTCCAACAGACTGTCCACCCATCACCTTTTGGCTGAACATATTTACTTTCCTTCCTGCTCCTACCTTTTCTTGATAACCCCCAAGGTGAGATCCAGGAGCCTGCAGAGATGGTTGGTTCCAAACTTGGCTGAGTGCTCTATGGGGGCATTGCAAGCATCCGGTGTTAGAGAGGTATAGAAGTCATCTAATCTACTCCCTCCTCTGAAAGCCATGGAACTGGGGCTCAGAAAACTTAGGTTCATTGCATAGGGTCACCCAGCCAGATAGTGGCACAACCCAAACTAGAATTCATGTTTACTGACTTCCAGTTCTGTGCTCCACTCACTCTATCACAACTCTCCTCTTCCCCGCAAAACGGGGAGGCTGGATATCAAACGGGGAGACAAGGGGAGCCATCATGAGATGCAGCAAAACAGTGACTGAGCATATGGATCTGGAGCCAGAGTGTCCAGGTTCAAATCCCAGCTCTACCACTCCCCAGCTGCATGGACTCAGGCCAGCTACTTAGCAGCTTTATGCCTCAGTTGCCTCATCTGTAAAATGGAGATAAAAACAGTATCCATCACATAGGATTGTTATAAACGTTATTTGAGTCAATGTGAGTACAGCATTTTTGAACAGTGCCTGGCACACAGTACACTCTATTTGTGCATTTGGTAAATAAAATCAAGCAGTCTCTGAAGACCCAGGATTTGGTGAGGCATCTGGAATTAGAGCTACCCTGGGATGTCAGTTGAGCAGAAGCCCTCAACACCGGGCTCTGGGACTGTGTTACAAAAGCAGCCAGGCAGAGAGCAGAACAAAGGAGGGTGGGACAGGTGCTGGCTTTCAGCTTGGGCTGCTTCATCACGGTCCCTACCTACACTCCCTCCCCAGGAAGCCTCCCTGTTCTTCCTCAACCATGCCTTCACTAGGTGAGAACGTTGTTGGTGGCATTGGCACCACAGCTGACTGGCCAGTTATCTCCCCATCCCAAAGCAAAACTTGGTGGGCTATGCACGCCTCAGGAAGTCTGGGTCAACCCACTACAAATGTTAAGCATAGTGCTGGGACACTCTTGAATTAATAAGGCATTTCTTAATGACCTAAAAATATATATTTCTTTTGCCAATCTGCATCTTTAATGGTTAATTCAAACAGAATCAGCGAGGTGAATAGATTCCAATTGGCAGTTCCTCCCCACTTTAATGTCCTTTTGGATATCTAGAGTAAAATATGCAGAAAATCGTTTTCACCTCCTTCAGGGCTGAGAGCTCCCAACCCCTGTGTAAATGATCCTGTGTTTCCTTCAGATCTCCATTCAACCTCTCAGACATGCTGAAGGAGCCTCCTCTGTCTCTTTTCTTTCCTTTCATTTCTTTCCCTCTCTCTCCCCTCCCTTTTTCCCACCCTTCCTTCCTTCCTTCCTCCTACTTCCCGGGGTTTATTCAAGACCCAGGCTGATTTTCAGCCTGCTACTCAGCTGGGAGCCCCTGCAAATGAAACCCCTCACTGCTCTCCCAGCAAAAGCACAGAGGCATGTGAAATCATGAGGGGCAGGTGGGGGTGGCCGTGGCGCACTGAGCACTGGAACTGGAAAGAGGGCAGACATCAATCACAGCTGCTGTCATAAAACATGCATGAAAAGCAGGGGTGGGGTCTGGGGGAGGGTTGCCAAAGCCTATTTTTCAGCTCACAGCTGGGGACTTGAGGAGGAGACAGGCTGATGGGAGGCGAGCCCAGGCGTGAAGGAGAGAGGAGAAGGGAGCTGGAGGGTGCAGCGCTGCATAGACAAGATGAAAGGCAGGTACCCAGAAGCTGAGTGCCAGAGGGAAGCAGAGGCAGATTTGGTCTCCAACAAGGGGCAGCCAAGGGAATCAGGAGCCTGGAATGTAAATACCTTTTCTTCCTACATGAAAAGCCACCAGTCTTTCTTTTTCCAACTCCCTGCCTTTCTGGGGGCTGCCTGCTCTCTCCTGTTGGGCCAGTGACCTGACACTCCAGCAGCTGCAGCCTCAGGCCTGAGCCTTCCAGACAGCCTGGCACCTGCATGCTGCTGCTGCTGCTGCTGGTAATGCAGGACCTGCCCTCCCCAGGGGAACACAGCCCGCCCCCACCACCCAGGCTACCCCATAGCCAGCCGCAAGCCCCACAGTGCATAGTTTTTTATTTTTATTTATTTATTTTTTGAGATGGAGTCTCACTCTGTCACCCAGGCTAGAGTACAGTGGTGCAGTCTGGACTCACTACAACCTCTGCCTCCCCAGTTCAAGCGATTCTCCTGCCTCAGCCTCGTAGCTGGGATTCTAGGCGCTCGCCACCACGCCCGGCTAATTTTTGTATTTTTGCAGAGACAGGCTTTCACCATGTTGGCCAGGCTGGCCTCGAACTCCTGACCTCAGGTGATCCACACGCCTCAGCCTCCCAAAGTGCTGGGATTACAGGCATGAACCACCATGCCTGGCCTCCATGTTGCACACTTTTGTAGCCCTCCATATCAAACCTGTGTCTTCAGATGCAAGCTCTGCCAAAGCACTATGCATACCTCCCAGCCAGGAGGGCCAGCTTTCTGTTAGAGAACTGTTTATTTTTAACATAAACACAAAGCCAGTGGGCCTTTTCTAGAATTTTCTAGACTCAGCAGGGCTCAGAGTCTTAAAGTTAAGCCTCCTCCTTTGTGTGTTCTCTGATCTCACAAATGTGGGACTTTTTAATAGACAACTTTATCTTACCTAACTGTCTTTTGGGGAAATGATAACCCAGGATGCGCCTCAGAATTAAATTATAAGAGGCAGAATGTGATATTAATCATTGCGAATACTCAGGTTAAAAAGCACGAAATGCTGAATAAATTAGAGTACTCAGTCACATAGACTGTAACCAAAGGCAGGGGGAAACTTAGGGCAAACAGAATGGAGAAAAGGCTTAAAATGAGGTTTGAGATTTATAGGAACACATGGGATGAAAGTGAGATGCAATCAGACACTGTCACCAGCCAACCCTGCACATGGGGGCAGGGGAGGAGATTCCAAAAAGCCAAAAAGACACTTGACTGCCTTTCAGTCTGACTGACAACATGCTAGCTAAGCCCAGGAGGACCACCCCAATTCACTTTTAAACTATTCTGGACCAGAGGAAATGGCACAGCTTCCTTGGATCTAACAATTTCTCTAGGGATCCAGACTTACCAGGGGACATTCTCAGCCTCGTCCAGGTCGGGGTGCACTGCCCTTTCACCCTCCCTGCTGGTTTCTGGGCCTTCAAAAATTCTGCACATTTATCCTCATTTTGTTTGCAGTAGCAGCCATCAGCCTATTGGCAACCACAGGGTGACAGCTCTCAGAGATGATGATCTTAGGACGGCCTTATGGCCGGACCAGGCCATGACATCAGTGTTACCAGGTAATGACATCCACTCTGACACAAAGCTGGGATGAAGCTGGCTCCCATTGGAAAACCCCATAGAGAAGGACTCCAACCAGCTGCACAAATCTCTTTTAGGGGAAGGAACAAAACCCAAGTGGAAGCCAATGCCCAGAGAACCCTCCAGGGGATACCTGGAGCTGGTAAAAATGTGGTCACTCCAGCACTGAGAGGCATTTACTGAACATCTTCAGAGAGGTCCTTGGGCCAAAAGAAAACTCAGGCTGGAGGTGGGATGAGAGGGTCATCTCTATTATGGCAGGCAGAATAATGGCCCCCCTGAAGATCTCCACATCCTAATCCCCAGAATCTGAGAGTATGTTATCTTATATGGCAAAAGGGACTTTACAGATGTGATTCAGTTAAGGATCTTCAAATGGGAAGATAATCCTGATTATTTAACTTAAGGATCCTTATAAGAGGGAGGCCGGATTGTCAGAGTCAGAGAAGGAGATGTGAGGAAAGAAGCAGAAGTCAGAGTAATGTGGGGCCATGAGCCAAGGAGTGCAAGCAGTCTCTGGAAGGTGGAAATGGGCAGGAAACGGATTCTCCCCTAGAGCCTCTAAAAGGAATGCAGCCTACCTAATTTGTTTTGGACTTCTGGCTTCCAGAACTGTAAGATAATACATTTGTATTGTTTTAAGCCACTAAATTTCTAGTAATTTGTCACAGCAATAATAGGAAACGAATACACTTTCTAAGCAGCTTGACTTGCGCATAACTCAAGTCATTGCTGGATAAACCTGAAACATGGTGCTCCTTTTGGCTTTCTTCACAGATAATCTGCTGCTGGTGCTTCCCCCTCCTGACTTATAAATGCTGCCATTAACTCTGTCATTTCCAGCTGTGTTCTTGTTCTCTTCAACTATCTCAGGGATCCACCAATGCCATCTAATTGTCTCCAGTAAGTAAGAAAGCTGAAAGGAGAAAATGATCTCATTGTTCCCAGTTAAGTAAGAAAGCTGAAAGAGTGATAAAGACAAGTGCAGAGGCTTTGGGAAATGTGCACGATGCCTCTTCCTCACCGTCTCATTTCTTTCGAGACGGTGTCTTGCTCTGTCACCTAGGCTGGAGTGCAGTGGCGCGATCTCGGCTCACTGCAACCACCGTCTCTTTCGGGCCCAAGCAATTCTCCTGCCTCACCCTACCGAGTAGCTGGGATTACAGGAGCACACCACCATGGCCGACTAACTTCCGTATTTTTAGTAGAGACAGGGTTTCACCATATTGGCCAGGCTGGTCTCAGACTCCTGACCTCAGGAGATCCATCCGCCACAGCCTCCCAAAGTGCTGGGATTACAGGCGTGAGCCACCATGCCCGGCCCTGTTGAATTTCAATAGACTCCCTGCTTTCTATGAAAGACTCCTCAGGCTGAAAGCCCAGATTCAACTAAGTTCATTTCAACACACTCAAGAGTCTGTGTCGCCACAGGGCCCGTGGAAGCAGATGAGTTAGATACAAGGCCACCCATTCTTTCTTTTTTTTTTTTGAGACAGAGTCTTGCTCTGTCTCGCAGGCTGGAGTACAGTGGCATCAGCTCAGTGCAACCTCCGCCTCCCGGGTTCAAGCGATTCTCCCACCTCAGCCTCCTGAGTAGCTGGGATTACAGGCATACACCACCATGCCTGGCTAATTTTTGGATTTTTAGTAGAGATGGGGTTTCACCATATTGGCCAGGCTGGTCTTGAACTCCTGACCTCAAGTGGTCTGCCCATCTCAGCCTCCCAAAGTGCTGGGATTACAGGCATGAGCCACCGCACCTGGCCCAAGGCCACCCATTCTTCAGGTCCTGACCCAAACTGCCAGGACAGCTGAGCCCTGGGGTTGGGAGACTCCAGGGTGCCCTAGTGAGGAAGCTCTGGGCTCACTTCCTGTCTTTTCTGGGTAGTAAAAGGTTACATGATATTGTCCTAAGGGGAAAGAGTTAAGGAACTGGAGCACAACTTGGAATTAGGTTAACATAAAAATCTGATTCAGCCAGGTCTCCCAGCTCCTCACTACATAGATTAATAATAATTGTCAAGTGTAAGCTACCAGGTACCTTACAGATATCGCCTCATTTAATCCACTCAACTGTTGCATTATTCCCATTTTACTGGGCTTCTGTGAAAAGTCACCGAACAATCACAACCAAAATAACAATTCCCCAAACAACTAGTTTCCTTCTTCTTATTAGATCCCATCTATGTTAACAGCAACACCATCTACTCAGATGTCCAAATTAGAAAGGTCTGGTAGAAACAACATGGTCTCTTCCTACTCTACACCTCTGCACAAATCCGGCCCTATGTCTTGAAAAATCTATACCTCCGGCTGTGGATGCAAATAGGAAGGAAATAGCCCTTCAGTCATTAGTGTAAAATGTGAATGAACCACCAACATGGCCACCACCTGAGTCTCCTCTGCACCCCTCTGTGGCAAGGTGATGTGAGGAAGCTCTTTTTCTGATTACGGATGCTTTTGCTACAGCCAAGCTTGAAGATGTTTCTGCTGTAGTCATCTGCAGTTCCAGCTTGGCTATTTTTCTTGGGATAGACATGGGAGAAATGTCTATATAATGCCTTCCTAAAGCTTAGGAAAAATAGAACCTCCCTGGTGTCCCAGGATGGGGTTAGCTGATCATGCCTTTGTGCTGCCACATTGCGCATACTCCTTTTTGCAGTTATCCCTGTGTACTTCATTCGTTTTATTTCATTATTTTTACTATATGTTTTGCCAACTAGATTATAGGCTCTCAGAAGTCAGGATCATGTCTAATATATCTTCTGATCCCAAGTCTAGCCAGTGCTTGACACATTACAGGCACCCATCAATGTTTGTTGGATAAATAATCTGTGAATACAATAGTCTGGCCTATCTTTGGGCACAGGATGATCTCAGGAGATAAGGAGGTTTACAAGGAGAGTAGGAGGGAGAGACCTTCACAACAAGGATATCTGAACTCTGTGAAACTCATTTCTGTGAGAAACTAAAACATAGTCTGAAATTCTTCCCTAAATGTCTGTGATTTATTCTCATACCAACTTTATTCCCTGGCAACAGACTATAATGTTTTCCTAAATCAGCCTGGTGAACTTAGGCTTGTTGGGTTTTAACCAACAGTAGCACTGTAGTGTTACTAGAGTAGTGCCACAATCAAATCTAAGCCTAATAGACTAGGATGAAAGTCATTTAATAACAAAAAGGCAAACAAGCCAATTAAAAGAAAATGTATGAAAACTTGAATGGACATTTCACAAAAGAAGATATATATAAGCGTCCAATAACCACGTGAAAAAGTACTCAATGTCATTAGAAATCAAATAAATGCAAAAGAAAACTGCAATGAGATACCACCTCATACCAGTTTGAAAAACCAATATGTTTTAAAACCTTTTTATTTTGAAAATAATTGTAGCATCACAGGAAGTTGCAAAGAGAGTATAGAGAGAATACTCTTCACCCAATTTCCCCCACTGGTTATATATCATATCACTTCATATGGATTTGAAAACCTACAATTAAAAAGACTGACATTACCAATATTGTTGGTGATACGGAGGAACTGGAATTCTCATACATTGCTGGTAGGATTGTCAAATGGCAACCACTTTGGAAAACCATGTAGTAGTTCTTTACAAAGTTAAACAAACACCAGATGATTCAGCAATTCTATTCCTAAATACTTACCTAAAAGAAATGAAAACCTGTGACCACAAAAATACTTACACTAGAATGTTTATAGCAATTGTGTTTACAATAGCTCCAAACCAGAAACAACCCAAATGTTCATCAATAGGAAATTGGATAAATAAATTGTGGTAGATTCAAACAATGGAATACTTCATAGCAACACAAAAGGATACACTCTACTACTTGCAAGCACACAGATAAGTCTGTTGGGAGTAGAAAGCCAAATACAAAACAATGTATACTGTTTAATTTCATTAATCTAAAGGTCAAGAATGCAAAACTAATCTATAGTGACAAAAATCAGAATAGCTGCCTACAGGGAATAAGGATTGCCTGGAAGGGAGCAGGGGAAATCTTTCTGGGGTGATTAGAATGGTCTGTATCTTGACTGGAGAGTTGGTTACACAGGTGTATTTGTCAAAATTCAGTGACTTGAACGTTTAAGATCTGTGCTTGCCACGCTATGTAAATCTTTTCCTTAATTTTTAAAAATGAAAATAATGGGAAAAAAGATTTCTACAATGAGAGAGAAAGAATGACATAGTGAAGGGATAAAAATAAGAAAAAATTAGGAAGAGAGAAAATCCTGCTGTTTACTATCTGTCAGTAGTATTATATTTTTAAAATCATGAATATATTTTACTTTGATGAAAATACAAAAACAAATTTATCTCTTTAAACTTCAAAATCCTCACATCACTATTTGATGTATTATTTAGTGTTATCATTGTCACACAGGTTCTATAAACAAAAAACCCAAGACATAAAGAGGTTGAGTCATTTACTAAGAAATAAGATCTTGAATCTAGGTTTTCTTACTATCAATAATCTTAACCACCTCCTCTCCACAGCCAAAAAAAAAATACCGTACATTTGAGAAGCATCTGTAATTGAGAGTTGCCATCAGTTTGTGGGCTTTTATAATTATTCCTTCAAGAGTAATGGACCAAGGATTCAGCCGAAGCTTCTCTCTGCTGGCAACAATCATTTCCTGCTCCATTTTTAAATGCTTAATCACTTAGATAACTTTTGCCATCAATACTCTCCATCCATTTGCACTTTTATTGCCATTTTCCAAGGGTCTAAATGCCTCATAGATGATTCTAGATGTCACAAACCTGGCTTCTTTATAGAGAGAGGCCTGTGCTGTGCTTAGATGTTTAATGCAAAAGTAGTGGAAATGCTGGGATGTGTATACACTTGTCAGGCTGTTTCTTTATTTGCTAGTGAAATCTAAGGAATAAACTGGTTGTTCTCTTATTATTGATTTCAAATAGATCCCCTCCCTAAAGAAAGGTTATGCCGTGAACTATAACAATGGAAATGTTGCCAGGCACACCAGCCTGCATCTGCAGTCCTGGCTACAGGAGGATTACTGGAGCCCAGACCAGCCCAGGCAAAATAGTGAGACCCCATCTCTTTAAAAAAAAAAAAAAAAAAAAAAGCAAATGTTACAGGATACAGATAGAAAAGTGGGAATATTTTTCAGATCATTAACCATGAGGCAGATATCATAACTCTGAGTTCTTCAGATGAATCAGGGTGCATCTGAAAACTGCAAGACACTAGGTTCTACTTGAAAGCTAGAAAGAAATTCTGAGATCATTTATTCCAAATACCCTCACTTTGCACATGAAAAAATTAGGTGTGGGGTTGGGGGAGAAATGACAACAGTGTAGAAATAGCATAGGAGTTTCTATTTAAAAATCTTAGCTTTATGTTCTGGTTTTCACTTACTAGAGGTACAATCTTGAAGTGCTTAACCTCATGTTCTTTTCTGAAAGATGGAAATAAGAGAACCTGTTCTGATGACTCACACGGTCTTATGATAATCAAATGAAATAAGGTTTGAGAAACTGTTTTGTCAACTCTACATTAATGCATATTATTACTGTTGCCCAAGTTGGTAAATGGAAAAGCTAAAACTAGAACTCAGGTCTCCTGAGTGCACTCTGTTGGTCTGAAAAACTGCTCCTAGGCTACTCAGCTGACCTCAGAGGGCAATTTATTATTAACCCCGGGACGTAGGAAGTAGCACTGGCTTCAGGAGGCTACAGAGGAGGAGCAGGATCTGACCACTATGGTGAGACAGTGCTGGCTTGGGGAAGAGAAAGAAGCAACTAGAAACTGTCCTGTGTCAGGCCAGGCAACCTTTTGGAGACGGTCCCACTCTGTCTCGGTCTATGAGCTGGCATGAAACAGGGTGGGGAGGGCAGGACTGAAAGGGCGTCAGAGCCAAGTGGCTCTATTTAGTAAGGCTGATTTCACAGGGTCCTGCCAGGCGCCCCTCCCCAAGGGCTCCCTTAGGGACAAACATCCCATCATGGGTAGGCACAACAGCTCCAGTTCCTGAGATCGCAGTTTTATTTTATTTTTATTTATTTTTATTTTTTGAGATGGAGTCTCGCTCTGTCGCCCAGGCTGGAGTGCAGTGGCACGATCTCGGCTCACTGCAAGCTCTGCCTCCCAGGTTCACGCCATTCTCCTGCTTCAGCCTCCCAAGTAGCTGGGACTACAGGTGCCCGCCACTACGCCTGGCTAATTTTTTGTATTTTTAGTCGAGATGGGGTTTCACTGTGTTAGCCAGGATGGTCTTGATCTCCTGACCTCGTGATCTGCCCGCCTCAGCCTCCCAAAGTGCTGGGATTACAGGCATGAGCCACGGCGCCCAGCCGAGATCACAGTTTTAAATCCTCAGGGATGGGTACCCAGAGTCAGTGCCTGGATAGCAATGCTTGAGTCCATTATCGTAGAGTTTCAACAGCATCAGAAGCCCAGTCCAGAGGAGCAGTACTGGGTTCAAATCCCAGAGCTGAAGGTCCTTGGACAAGAGATTTACCTTGTCTGAGCTCCAGCGTCCTCGTTTAAAGTTGGGATAAAGGGTTGTTGTGACAAAGATGATCACAAGGGTCAATATTAATTGAATACTTACAATGTGCTAGGCACTGTTCTCAGCATTGACATGGCTTATCTCATTTAGTTGTTACACAATGCATTTTTGATAACTACCCTGGCAGCCAGGGAGGTACCATCTGTACCCCAAAAATGAAGCTCCTTTTGAGAGAGCCTTTTTATCTCTGCCTTCTGAGTGGCCCAATGAGAGGTCCTGAAGGAGCTATGTCTGCCTCAGGTGGGTGTTGGAAGCATTCATGAATGCCTGGAACCACAGGCATGTCCTGAGCAGCCAGGCCGTTGCTATTACTAACCATCAAGATCCTGAAAACAAGAACACATAAAAGGGGAATGTCAGTTGCCATAGGCCCTTGGCAGATCAGCAGAGTCACTTAAGCCAATCACAATGATTACAAGGCGCAGAGAGCCTGGTCCAGTCACCTTCTTTAAGGTCAATTGCCAGTCAGCCTTGCAAGGGCCTCAGGCTAGAGAATCAGATTTTCTGGCTCTCCCCTTCTGGGCTGCTGCCTCCCTGCTGGGGGCTGAAGCTCTGAAGAGCAGACATCTGTACCGGCAAGCACAGCCTCTCTCAATGGCTTCCAGGGAAGATATCCTCAAATAGATACAGCTGGTTAGTACCCAGGTGGCAAAGTGGCTGATAGCCATTTGGATCCTGGCACTGTTTCCCTGGGCTAGCTTTTTTTTTTTTTTTTTGAGATGGATTGTTGCTCTGCCACCCAGGCTGGAGTGCAGTGGCACAATCTTGGCTCAATGCACTCTCCACCTCCTGGGTTCAAGCAATTCTCCTGCCTCAACCTCCCTAAGTAGCTGGGATTACAGGCATGTGCCACCACACCTGGCTAATTTTTGTATTTTTAGTAGAGACAGGGTTTCGACGTGTTGGCCAGGCTGGTTTCGAACTCCTGACCTCGGGTGATCCGCCTGCCTCAGCCTCCCAAAGTGCTGGGATTACAGGCATGAGCCACTGCCCCCGGCCTCTGGGTTAGCTTCTTCTGATGGACAGCAGACTGGGAAGCTTTGCAAAAACTTGCTTGACTTAGATGTCAGCATATCTGCCTGGGTGCTGAGAGGTACTTGTCCTCCCAGGCCTACCAAGCTGGGCTGAGGAAACGTAATCCAAAGATGACCTGCTGGATTTCTGGTTTAATTACAGCATCCCCAGGTGCCCTAATGGCAGGAGAGCAAAAGGATTGTGACCTAAAAGCCCCACCTAACAACCTGGATTTATACGAAGGGTGGGGTAGTGATTATTAGACTAATATGCTTTACTTGTGGGAAGGCTGTAGCTCACAAAGGCTCCACGTGCATTATTTCATTAGATCCTGATGATGAGCTGTGAGCTGAGGCAACACCTGTCCTTGGTTTACTGAGGAGGAAACTGAAGTTCTGACAGGCTGGGCAACTTTCCCAAGGTCATGCAGTGGATGGGCGGCTGGGCTAGAACTTGAACCCAGGTCGGCTAAGCCCAGGTCCTTGGTCCTTTCATCTGTGACAGTTTGCTTAGGTTGGTAGATTGAGCGCTGCGAGTCAAGAAGGCACCTGTGTGGCTCACTGTGACACTCTGGGACCATCAGGTCTTTACTATGCACCCATTAGTTGCTCCCATTCTGAAATGGCAACCACAATGCTATAAACAATATAAGTGAGGCATTTTGGGACAACTGGCCACACATAATAGACACCCAATAAATGCTGGTTGTTGTTAAATATGAGAAAGGCCAAGCATGGTGACTCACGTCTGTAATCCCAGTGCTATGGGAGGCCAAGGCAGGTAGATCGCTTGAGCTCAGGAGTTTGAGACCAGCCTGGGCAACATAGCAAAACCCTGTCTCTACAAAAAAATGCAAAAAAAAAAAAATTTAGCCAGGCATGGTGACAGGCACCTCTAGTTCCAGCTACCTGGGAAGCTGAGGTGGGAGGATTGCTTGAGCCAGGGGGGAGGAGGTCGCAGTGAGCTGTGATCATGCTACTGCACCCAGCCTGGGCAATAGAAAAAAAAAAAAGGGAGAGAGAGGAAAAAACAAACAAACAAACAAACACCAAAAAAACCCAACCAAACAAAAAACAAAACTGTTTCCTTCACTCCAGGTTACTTTCTGATCATGTGTTTATGATTACTTTAATTTTCATCAAAGAATGCTCAGAGGAAAAAAGTCCTCTCAGGAGCACACAGGAAAGTATATCAAAGTAGTTATACTACCTGATGGAATCTGTGCTCCATTCTTTCCGATGATTTGTCCTCAAAGACATTTACCTAAGGTGGAATCCCACCTATGAATTAATTGAGGGGGAAGTTTCCTCACAGACCGATTACATCCATGTGGTTGTTTTTATCTTCCTTCCTCACCTTTTTTTTTAACCAACCCTTTGGCATTGGGGAACCGCTGCCCACTGCCCCTGCTGAGGCCCAAACATGCAAAGCAGTGTCTATGAGTGAGAAACCTTCCACACTGCAAAAAAGTCTCCATAGTGCTGGCTGCCCCCTTCTCAGGCTTGCACTTTAGATCTCCTAAAGAGAACTACAGGCCAGGCAAGGTGGCTCATGCCTGTAATCCCAGCACTTTTGGGAGGCTGAGGTGGGAGGATTGCTTGAGACCAGGGGTTCAAGACCAGCCTAGGCAACATGGCAAAACCCTTGTCTCAAAACAAAATTTTTTCAAAAGAATAACAAATTAATAAAAATAAAGAGAGCTACCTAAAGCCTCTCTGAAAGACTGGAGGATGCTTAGACCCATGGTGAGACTATCACAGTGCACATCTTTCTTTTATGTGTTAACTCCACAAAAGGGGTAGAGATTAAGACTTTTCTAAGAAGAAACTAGATGATTCCTCTTCCCTGTTAGGTTCTCCAGGATTTTGTCCTCCACTTTCCACTTACTCTGCACACAATTCCTCTTCTCCATATGTGACTTCAACTGCCACCTCTATGTTGGCAATCCCACTCTTCATCCCCAGACAGTTCTCTCCCTTGGTCTTCAGAACTGCAATTCAAATGGTCTCTTGACATAACCTGTTGGATATTCTAAAGTCATCTCAAACTCATTTTTAATTTAATTTAATTTTTTTTTTTGAGACAGGGTCTTGCTCTCTCATCCAGGCTGGAGTGCAGTGGGGCAATCACAGCTCACTGAAGGCTTGACTTCCTGGGCTCAAGTGATTTCCCCACCTCAGCCTCCCAAGTAGCTGAGACTACAGACATGTTCCATCATGACTGGCTAATTATTATTATTGTTATTATTTTTGTAGAGATGGGGTCTTGCTTTGTTACCCAGGCTGGTCTCAAACAATCCTCCCACCTCAACCTCCCAAAGTGCTGGGATTACAAGTGTAAGCCATTACACCATCCAGCCTCAAACTCATTTTAACCAAAGTGCAATGCAAGATGTTTTGTCTTCATGTCTGCAGCTCATTCTCCTCCCCATGTCAGCAGATGTCACCCCTGGGCCTTTGAGGCCAACCATCTTGGACTCCTCCTCTCTTACCCCCACATCCAAGCAATCACCAAGCCGTGTACTGGTGATTCTTCTTTCTGAATTTCTCAAATAGATGTCCCTCTTCTCCTTCCCCACTACTACTCACATTCATACACTCTAGTTCATTAATTCTTTTTCATTTGGTGATTCATTCATTCAACAAATGCCTATTGAACAACCACAATGTTCTCCTCATGCAGGCCTTAGTTTATCTGTCATATGCTCAGAGTGACCTTTCCTGACCATCCTGTCTCCAGTTGCTTCTCTATCCCAGTCATTACATTATACTACCTAATTAAATTTTTCCACAACTTTTAACTTCCATGTTTGTTTTCTTGTTTACTCTAAGTCTGTCTCACTAGAATGCAATTTCTATGCTATCAGAAATGTTGTCTTTTTCAGTATTCTGAACACCAAGAGCTTCACAGATGCTCTGTAAAAATTACTTGAATGAATGGAGATTATACTTTGAGATAAGGCACTAGCACTTACTACCTCTCTCTCCTAGATTTTTGAAAAAGTCTCTTTATTTGTCTACTGGCCCCTCCAATCTGTCCTTCAAATTTTTTTAAAAAGTGATTTATTTTCCCTAATTCACAAGTCTGATCTTGTCACTACTCCTTTTAAATATTCCAGTGACTCCACAACTTATGGTACAAAAGCTGAGCTCCTTGGCATTGAATAAAAGGCCCTTCAGGATGGGGCCTCACCTACCTATCCAGCCTCTTATCCTGCTGGCCCCTAACTCCACCCCCAGCCAACATCCCTACTTTCTTTAAACTGAGTCGCACTGGGCTCTTTGTAATTCTCCAAATGAGTCACAAAATGTCCTCTCTCAGGGTCTTTGCCCATGATATTCTCTGTCTAAAATGCCTCTCCCTCGTTGCTTACCTAGCATTTCTACTCATCCCTCAAGCCTTGGGTTAAATGCTGAGAAGCTTTCCTAAATCCTGAGGCAGGTAAACATTATTTTCATCATCATTATCCTCATCATTATCATTAGTTACCATCTATTGACAAATTATTATGTGTTAGCACTGTGCTGAATGTATTTAATCCTCACAACAGCACAATGAAGCAAGCATAATCGTCTGCATTATAGATGAGGAAACCGAGGTTCGCAGGGGTGAAGTAGCCTGTCCCAGGTGGTACAGTGTAACCGGGATTCGATTCCAGGGCTGGCCTATTCCAAAGAGGCTGCCTTCAACCACCACGTGGCGCTGCTTCCCCCTGTTCTAGCGCCCTTTGTATATACCCCATGATAGCACATGCCTTATTTCCATATAATTGTTTGATGGCACATCTGTCTCCTCACAATACTGTCAGATGTTTGAGAGCACAAATTTGCCTTTTCATCTTTATATTCTCAACACTCTACTTAGAGCTGGCACTTAGTAGGTGCTTTATAAATAATAAATGAGTGGATTAATGCAGGCCTTCTCAGCCTCAGCACTACTGACATTTTGGAACAGATAATTCTTTGTTGTGGGGGCCGTCCTGTGCATTGTAAGATGTTTGGTAGCATAAACATAAATAAACTCTGGAAACACTTCCAGAGAAGGCAGAACAGAATACTTAGAGGCCCCACAAAGTACTAGGCATTTAAAACCATACCTCATTTAAACGCTGTTTTACAAATGTGAGACCAGAAGCTGAGAAAGGTATAGCATCTTTTCCACGACCGCATAGTTAGTGATGATGTAGCTTAGACTGAGCACAAACCTGCCTCCCCGGCAGGACTTCCTCTCCCTCTGGGGGCCAATTCTCCAGCTGTTCTGTGTCTGTTCTCCACTGGTTCAGAGCCACAGCCGGGAGAAGGATTGTAAAAAGTTGTCATCTCCAATCCCAACTGCTCTTCCAAGGACCCCATCTCCTCATTCCACCTGTTGTAAATCTCCCCCTGGACATCATATCATAAACTAAAATGACACCGCTAATACACAGTCTTCTCTTCTCTTCCCCCACCCCACCCTGTCTCCCCCTAGCTGACTTGCTTCTACTAACATCACCTACCTCTTCAAGTTATTAAGCCTTGAAGTCATCTTTGACTCTTTTCATCCACTACCTTCTCCCCCACTGTGGTTGAATATTTGATCCCTCCAAAATTATGTTGAAATTCAATCCCCATGGTAAATTATATATGTATATTTTACCTCAATAAAAATAAGAAATTATTACCCAAAAAAAGGAAACTTAATCCCTAATGTGGCAGTATTGAGAGGTGAAGCTTTAAGAGGTGCTTAGGTCATGAGGGCTCTGCTCTCATGAATGGATTAATCCATTCCTGGATTAGTGGATTAGTGAATTGGTGAATTAATGGGTTATGATGGGAGCAGAACCAGTGGCTTTATAAGAAGGGGAAGAGAGACCTGAGAGACCTCATTGTTCCTCCCACCATGTAATAGCCTGTGCCATCTTGGGACTCTTCACAGAGGCCCCCCAGCAGGAAGGCCCTTGTCAGATGCGGCCTCTCGACCTGGGACTTCTCAGCTTTCATAACTATAAGAAATAAAATCCTTTCCTTTTTTTTTTTGAATTGGAGTCTCTCGCATTGTTACCTAGGCTGGAGTGCAGTGGCCGATCTCTGCTCACTGCAAGCTCCACCTCCCAGGTTCACGTCATTCTCCTGCCTCAGCCTCCCAAGTAGCTGGGACTACAGGCACCCACCACCATGCCTGGCTAATTTTTTGTATTTTTAGTAGAGACGGGGTCTCACCGTGTTCGCCAGGATGGTCTCAATTTCCTGACCTCGTGATCTGCCTGCCTCGGCCTCCTAAAGTGCTGGGATTACAGTCATGAGCCATCGCGCCCAGCTAAAATCCTTTTCATTTTTTTTTTTTTTTTTTTTTGAGACGGACGGAGTCTCGCTCTGTTGCCTAGGCTGGAGTGCAGTGGCGCGATCTCGGCTCACTGCAAGCTCCGCCTCCCGGGTTCACGCCATTCTCCTGCCTCAGCGTCTCCGAGGAGCTGGGACTACAGGCGCCCGCCACCACGCCCGGCTAATTTTTTGTATTTTTAGTAGAGACGGGGTTTCACCGTGGTCTCGATCTCCTGACCTCTTGATCCGCCCGCCTCGGCCTCCCAAAGTGCTGGGATTACAAGCGTGAGCCACTGCGCCCGGCCAATCCTTTTCTTTATAAATTTCCCAGTTTCAGGTACTGTGTTATAAGCAGCAGGAAATGAAGGAATATATGCCCCCACATCTAATCATTTGTCACCCCTCACATCTGTCCCCTGATTCCCAACTCCAATTCTACTGCCGCTGGGTTCTCCTCGCCTTTCTGCTGGACTGTTTATTAGTAGTCCATCTCTGTGATGGCCTCCGTGTTTTTCCTCTCAGTTCCATCATTCCCACTGCCACCAGACTGAGTACCCCTGATCTCACCTTCAGGGTCAACACAAATCAGTCCAAACTCCAAATTTACCTTTACTTGCCTTTCCTCTACCCTTCCAGCCTCTTGTTCTTCGATTTCTCAGCGATAACCAACATGTTGTCATCCCCAGTGACCCACAACCTCTGTATCTCTGCTCTTACTGCCCTCTGCCTTGTTAATTAACATTTATAAAAGGCCACTGGTTGGGACTGAGCTTCTGCACCAGGCACAACAGACCAAACCAAAATGGAGCCCCTCGTGCTGAAGTTCCACATCACCAAGCCAAAACTAAGCTGTTGATCTGACCTTCCAAGAAATCAGGAGACAGAGATAATTGCCGAGTCCCCAAACAGGGCAGTTTTAGCAGGCATGATAAGGAAGTCTGCTCTGCTTTAACCTTTACAGGAAAGTAACTTAGAAACGACCAACCTTCTTTTTGTTTTCTGTTTCTGCTGTCCTCAGCCCTTTTTTGTCTGTGAAACCAATTTCCTCTGCTCAGCTCACTGGAACACTCGTTCTGTTTCACAGAACGAGGTGTTGCCTGATTCTGGAATCACAAATAAATGCCAATTGAGATCTTTAAATTAAATTTGTGTAATTTTGACTTTTGACAGCCTGAACAGCCCTACACCCCATTTTTACCCCATTGCAGTCATTTCTCACCCCTTTTCTTTCTATGACAAAGCAAAAAAAGAGCAACCACATAGAAACCCACTCTACTCTTCAAGACCCACTCAGATTCCACCTCCTCCATGAAGCCTTTCTTGACCTTCTGGGTGAGAACTCACTTTTCCCCTCTACAAACAGCTATTGCATTTCCATTGTATCTTCTCTGGCACTTAGTCACTTTCTTCTGTGAGTATTCCATCACTACTATAGAGAACAAACTCCTGGCTCATAATCTGTGAAAGGGGATAATAATAGTACCTCCCAGCTAGGCACTGTGGTTCACGCCTGTAATCCCAGCATTTTGGAGGCCGAGGCTGGAGGATCTCTTCAGGCCAGGAGTTTGAGACCAGCCTGGGCAATATAGTGAGATGCCATCTCTACAAAAAAATAGAAAAATTAGCTGGGCATGGTGGCACATGCCTGTAGTCCCAGCTACTCAAGAGAGTGAGAGAGGAGAATCACTTGAGCCCAGGAGGTCGTGGCTGCAGTAAGCCACGATCGTACCACCGCACTCCAGTCTGGGTGACAGAGCAAGACCCTATCTCTCTAAAATAGATGATGATAATAATAATAATAATAATAGTACCTCCCTCATGGGGCTGTTGAGAGGATTAAGTTAGATTAAGTACATTATTATATGGAAAAAGCTTGGGAAAGTGCTGGACATAGTAAGCACTATAAAAGTGTTTGCTGTTATTAGTACAATACTACCCTTGTGTTTCTGAAGCCCTTAGCACTGGACATAGGAATTATTAAAAAACACCTCTGAGTCTATCAGTGACTGCAGGAGCACTGTTGTTTGAAATGCAGTAACAGCTGTGCAGCATATAGCAGGGGCTCCCATTCAGTCCCAGATCTTTGAATGGAAACTGTTTTTTCTTGAGTGCTACCACTCTCCTGGTGTTAGATGGCCCCTAGTCATCACACTCTTTTAGACCAGTTGACTTCAGCCCTTTTTATTCATGCCAACACTCTGAGTGAGCACATGCCCTCCTCAGAAACTCGGTTCCCTGCAATGGCTACTTGGGCTGGGAGGGGTGAACAAATGGGGACATGTCCACTAAAAGGTAACCCCAAGGGGATTCCTGATATACCTCCCCCGTTCCCATACCACTCCCCGAACCCCTCCCATTCATTTAGAAAGATCTGTCTTTAACTGCCTTCCTTTAAAAGACAGGACCTATATATAAAATGCCCTGCTCTTTTATTTTCTCAACATGGGTGATACGTTGAGATACATATCATTGAGCTACGTGATACTCTCCTTTTCAATTTGACATGAATTTTAGTTAAAACAGTCAACCTAGCAAAGGCATCTTTTAGAGGTTTTTTTTTTTTGGTCCCTTGAATAAGCAACATGGCTTGTTTGCTCTTAAGCTGTGCGTGCGTGCACGTGTCCACAAGCGTGAGTATGTAAGTGCACACACAGGCCATACTGGGAATAGAAGGAATTTATTCTGGGAATGCTGAGTGAGTTACTATTAAATCATTTCTATCTCCCTCACCATCAAAGCCCATCCATTGAGCTCCCCTGTGTATAAGGAATTGCACCAAGCAAAATCTAATCCAATATTAGATTCACCAAAATATTTATGTTCTTTGTTCCTAAGACCCTTTTCTCAGTCAAAAAATAAGAGAAGGAGATTGGGGGTGTGAAGGAATGGCAGAAAAAATGTAAACATTTTTGCATAATACATCAGACCAGCCTTGCAGCCCAGTGTTTGGAGATTTGCTGAAACAAAAGGTCTTTCCTGATACATGCAAAATAAGGGGCATTTCAAGTAGGATCCCTTTGCTTTAATGAAACAAAAATAAAAGCTTCTTTCCTTCACTCCATCCTGCCACACATTCCAGATGGAAGGAAGGTATTCTGCTTTTGGAGAGCTTGTGTTTTGGTAAGATCTGAGTTCACTATTTCAGTCTTGATGCTTTATTAGCCAGTGAACATAACTTCCATGAAATGATGTCCCCACCAGAAGATCAGAATACAAATCCCTGGAAGTCAAGGTAGTGTCTACTCACATTGCTTAGGAGAGATATGGCACCAGGTTAGGTCTTTTTTATGAGAAAAGGACACCAAAGTGAACACAGCATGGACTCGGTGCACCAGGCTGACCCAGGTACATCCATTGCAGAGTGTTACCTGCAAAACTCTGGCCCACGTGGCTTCTGACCCCAAAGGGCCCAGCTCACCTGCTCTCTGATCTACACTGTTCTAGGCACTGGTTTCTGGTGTTCAGAAATAGCCCCGGTGAGACCTGTCATATGGATTATGTTTCTCCCAAAGGACAGAGCTCTGCTGGTTTGAGATCCTGAATCATCAATTTAATAACACCATTCAGCATGATGGAATGGAAAGCAGGCTTGGAAATATTTGTTGCCAAGTTTAGCTGCCTCTGCTCTTTCAGGCAGCCTGGGAAGAGCTGTCCACATTCACAGCCAACATCTTAAAGCCTTTGCCTGCTCACAAAAGGACCAGTCATCCTTAAATGGTCATAGACAGAAGAGGCAGGACAACTCACAGGCAGCTCGACGCTGAAGGCAAAGGAAGAGGGAGAAATGAAAAGACTTTAAAAGCGTTCTCTTTCCAGCCCCCGCTGAGAATTTTAAATGCCTTTGCCTCTGGCATATTTGAAGTCTGCATTTTATAGTCTGTTTAACTTACCCAGCAAGCCTTTGGGGCAGGCAAGAGCTGAGTCTCTGCATGTTTGTGTCTAATGCTGAGTGTGCTGTTGGCACTCAGAGCAGCAGAAAATAATATGGCTAAAATCCACGCCAGCAGTGGGTGGCCTGGGCCCAGAAGGTAAAAGCCAAAGGAGAGATTTCCTATCTGCGTGGTGTAAGGAGGGCAGGAGATTTCCAGAGCTCTGAACCAACGCTGGGGAAGGAAGAGAACATCAAATATTGATTTTCTCCTGGAAATGGATCTTGGCCTTGCAGACTGGGAGTCTGGGAGGGGGAACTAGGAAGCCCACTCCTCTGAGAAGGAAAGCTCAGGAGCCATCCCGATGTTGACTTTGCTAGAAGATGCATCTCTCAGGCCGAAATCAGGATTCCCTTGCTTGGACTGGCAGAATATAGTCTGAGGCTCCAGAGTTAGGCTCTGTCCTGGACTTGCTGTTGTAACCTTGCCCTACCAGGCCACTATCCCACACATTCATACATTGAATCCCTGCTGTGCACCAGACATTGTGCAAACACTGAACATATGAAGATATACAAGATACACACAATCTCTGCCCTCATGGAGCTCATCTTCCAAGGGGATCACTGTAGAGGGTGGTAAGTGCTGTGAATAAATGAATGGGGAGAGGTGATGGTCAAGGTCTTCTTTTTTCCTTCCTCCATACACCAAGTAAGAGCCATGACCCAGGGTGTGCAGGAGAACAAGGGAGTCTCTGTTCCCAATCACCAGCTGAGATGGGGAACTCTCCTGGTCAGCCCCTGTCAATTTGGGAGGAAAATTTGAGAGAAATCCATTCAAAGATACCCTGCAGGCTGATAAAGGGAGAAGGAAAAAGGGGGAAGGAAAACAGAAAGAAAGAACGGGCCCTCCTTCAGAAGTGAAAAATCTTATTACCATAATTTTACCATTCAAATAATGTAAGTTATCTTTAGTAAGGAATATGCATGTCTGACTTTCAAAGGCCAATGCTTCTTTATCAAAATTCACTTCTGTTATTAGGCTTGATCACAGTTCAGCTCCCGGAATACTTGAGTGAACAATTTTACATCTAAATGAGACTCTTGGGAGTGGAATAGAAGGAATTCTTTATGAACATCATTAAAGGAAGCTGCTACAGAAATAAAAGGAGAAATAATAATTTCCATTTGTTGTATGTCTACCATGCACCACACATTAAACATAATTTCACTTAATCTTCACAAACAGCCCTTCTGAGCAGGCATTGTTTTCTCTCTTTTATAGTTAGGTGAAGCCAGGCTCAAAGAAATTAAGTACCTTACCTAAGCTCACAAAGTTATTAAGTGAGATAGCTGGGATTTTCTCCACGACCTAGTTCACTGAGTTCAACGTGGATCTGAAGGAAAATTTTCCCAGTTCCAGAACTGTGTCAGCAAAATGGCAATAAAATGTCACCGTGGAATCTTGTGCTAGGGATTTCGAGGCCCCAGAGAACTGTGTCCCATCACCGTTATTAACCAATCTATCATCATTCAGCATCTCTATCCTCTTCTTCAGTGCCTCATAGTCCAGGTCTTATTCTTTGCTCAGCCACTTATGTCATTATTTGTTACTGATTTCATGTAAAATGATTTGCATTATAATAGGAGCTTTCTGGAGATAATACTATAATCAAAAAAGGGGCCCAAAGGCATGATAGGATTTTCAGATACTCTGACAAAGTGCATGGATTCCTGGCAGCAGGCTATTGCCTTGATGCTAGACCCAACCTTGCCCTTACAATTCTTCATATGGACCACAGGGCTCAGCTTTTGCCATCAAAGTGGCAGACACCCAGGGCCCTGGATGAACAGGAGTAGTGTAGTTCTAGGTGACTGGGTGAGTTCCAGGGGTGCTGAGGACACAAACTGACAAGTCTGTGACCCTCTGAACCCTCCTCGCCTGCAGAACTTTGGAAAGGGGCTGACTGCCCATTCCTGGTCTATTTACTCTTCTTTAGCATCCCCCACAGTGCCTAGAAAACCTCAACCATGGGTCAGGTGCTGAACACACAGTTGGGCATTGATAATATCTTCTGATTGGTTTATTCCTTTCAGCCTAGGGTCTTTGTTGAAAGGACTGAACCTCTAGAAGAGTGGTGATTTCCACACTGTTGGCAGCATTCAAGTCAAGACAGGCTGGAGATATGGCATTGGGAATTCTTCTCCTAAAGTGTTGGACTGGGTGAGCTGCTGCTCCTTCCACAATCCTGGAGGAGGCTCTAATAGAGTCCCTATAAGAATATAGAAACTAGGTACCTTTGGAAAGGGAGACTTGAATGATCAACTCATCCTAAGAGAATGTTAATAAATCAGGAGACAAGGTGACCAGGGTGTGATTTGTGAGGACATAACTGTAAATGACATAAGCATCAGGACAGTTGAAACCCAATGACATGCAATGTGCTACCAACAAGGACACAGTCTGAGTGGATTCCATGTAAGCCCAAGGGAACAGACATATCAATACTTATTTTCCCAGGGCTCTCCTGGGGAGAGAATGTCTAGTTCAGGGCACCTGAGCATTCTGGAATAACCCAAAAAAGTGTCCGTTGTTGGTCAGGGAGAGTTCATCAGGGGTTTCTCTTCAAGATAAAAAAGCCTTCGAAATCATCCACCTCCCTTTGCTCTGAAGCACTGATCACTAAGCAAGCTTCTGATTACCAATTTAATCTCCTGAACACCTTGACATTGGATAAGAGATTTCGGAGAAAATGTAAACATTTTTGCATAATACATCAGACCAGCCTTGCAGCCCAGTGTTTGGAGATTTGCTGAAACAAAAGGTCTTTCCTGATACATGCACAATAAGGGGCATTACAAGTAGGATCCGTTTGCTTTAATGAAACAAAAACAAAAGCTTCTTTCCTTCACTCCATCCTGCCACACATTCCAGATGGAAGGAAGGTATTCTGCTTTCGGTGATCTTGTGTTTTGGCAAGATCTGAGTTCACTATTTCAGTCTTGATGCTTTATTAGCCAGTGAACATAACTTCCATGAAATGATGGAAGTGTATTATGGGTGCAGTGGCTCACACCCGTAATCCCAGCACTTAGGGAGGCTAAAGCGGGTGGATCACCTGAAGTCAGGAGTTCTGGCCAACATGGTGAAAACCCATCTCTACTAAAAATACAGAAATCAGCCAGGTGTAGTGGCATGCGCCTGTAATCCCAGCTACTTGGGAGGCTTAGGCAGGAGAATCGCTTGAACCCAGGCATCAGAGGTTGCAGTGAGCCAAGATCGCACCACTGTACTCTAACCTGGACAACAGAGTGACAGTCCATCTCAAAAAAAAAAAAAAGAGAGAGATTTGTGAGTGAGAATTCTGGTCACTGAAATAGAATATCTACCATTATAAAATGCAAATATGGACATTTGTGTTTATATGTCAGTTTATTGCAAGCCTGGTTATTGTAAGTCCGTCTATGAGACTAGCATCTGTAAAACTAACAGCTGGTCCCGGGAACATGGTGATCACACCAAGGCCCTGCACTGTGGAACAGGCCTCACCTGGTTGAAGCCTTGAAGTCTCAGGCAGCCCCATGCTCACCCCTCTCTGACTGAAGTACTTCGCAGCTCTGAGATTCTGTGATTCAAGAATTCTCTGACTGCTGCTGAGATGAAGTGCTAAGGGGCCTGCATGGCCTGGGCATGCAACTGACCAAATGGGCAAGGGAATATGAAGAGGGGGTCAGAGAGGAGGCTCTAGCTGTCTTTTTCTGAATACATCCTTTTTTTTTTTTTTTGAGATGGAGTCTCACTCTGTCACCCAGGCTGGAGTGCAGCGGCACGATCTCGGCTCACTGCAACCTCTGCCCTCTGAGTTCAAGTGATTCTCCTGCCTTAGCCTCCCAAGTAGCTGGGATTACAGGCACCTGCCACGGCGCCCAGCTAATTTTTTGTATTTTTAGTAGAGACAGGGTTTCACCATCTTGGCCAGGCTGGTCTTGAACTCCTGACCTCAGGTGATCCACCTGCCTCGGCCTCCCAGAGTGCTGGGATTACAGGCGTGAGCCACTGCACCCAGCCCTGAATACATCCTCTTAAAAAGACAGAGACTAGGGCAAAGGTTCTCAGAGATCCTTCTGAAACAGTCAGTAGGATCTTTTCCATTCATCCTTCTCCTTTTGATATTTTTTCAAATCAGAAGTTGGAAGGTTTTGAAATGCCCTAAAAGAGCTTTAAGCTAGTAGAAAATCTCACTCGATTGGAGCCTTAAAGTCAATCATTCTCTGAGGATCATGCAGCAGACCAGGGGAAAGACACATTGTGAGGTGGTGTTTCTGGGGCCTCTATCCTGAGACCACATCACCATGTGGAAAACCATCTGAAACTCTGCCAAATGCCCAGGACCCAAATCATCGCAAATATCTCCAATCTCAGACATGAAATTGAAGAAATACAACAGGTTTTCAAAGCAGCAGTTGACTCACCCCCATACTGCTGGATTGCTGGTCTCAAAAAAGAGGTGGCATTACCATTGCCATGGGAACCTCCACTTTGACTTACTGGTATTCAGAACTCCAGCTGGGAACATCCTGTTCCTGTCCCTGATTGTGGCTCATGACCTACTTCTACTTGGTTGAGCGAGAGGCCCCAGTGAGATACCTGGGAGTCAGGAAGCTCCAACCCCCTACTCTGGAATTGGCTCCATTCCCTCTCTAGCAGAGGGCAAGGCATATCACTCCACGGTTCAGTGTTGCCACAGTTCACTAAGGGTGGCAATGACGATCTTTCTCTGATGAATGTTTTATGAGTTTAGTAGATAAAATTTGAAAGGGATGCAGAGACTGTGTGTCTGGACAATCCTTTTTCCCCACCATGTTTGTCATATAGGGAGTCCAAGCCCACAGGTCTTGTTCCGCATGGCCAGAGCCTTGCCCTTATCTTCAGAGAGTCAATTGCTGCAGCAAATAGCTTACCTAGCCCAAGTGACAGGTGGATATAGTCTGGCTTGAAAACAAAGAGATGAGAGGGGAAGAGACTAGAGAGGAGGAAGGAAAAGGAGTAAGGTTAGATAAAAACTGTCAGTGGATATGGACACAAAATTTTCATCACTTTCTCAGGAATCATCAGATCTGTTCTGCTGCTATAATTTAATCTTACTTGCCTGTGACCATCTTTAATGCCTTTTTTTTTTTTTTTTTGAGACACTGTCTCACTCTGTCCAGGCTGGAGTGCAGTGGTATGATCATGGCTCACTGTAGCCTCGACCCCCCAGGCTAAGGTGATCCTCCTACCTCAGCCTCCTGAGTAGCTAGGACTACAGGCATGTGCCACTATGCCAGGCTAATTTTTGTATGACCTTGTTTATAGAGACAGGGTCTCGCCATGTTGCCCAGGCTGATCTCGAACTCCTGGGCTCAAGTGATCCTTCCACCTCGGCTTCCCAAAGTGCTGGGATTGCAGGCGTGAGCCACTGTGCCCAGCCAACCATCTTTAACTTTTTCCTCTCTCTCTCCTATATCCAATCCATCACCAAATTCTACCAGTTTTATATTCAAACAATATCCCAGAGTTACCTACTTCTCTCAATAACCACAGGCACCACCCACCTACCACAAAAGCAACCATCTTTTGCCAAGACATCGGTAAAAGCTTCCTAACAACCATTTTTGCTTCTCTCCAACACATCTGCCATACAACAGTAATAAGTTAAATTATAGAAACATAAATCAGAACATGTCAATTTTCTGCTCAACAAAGGCTCCTTCCTTTGTGCTTGGCATAGACCCATGGTCCTTCTACTCCACAGGCCCTGAATGGTCCATGCAACCCCTGGCCCACCCACTGCACTGTAGCCATGCTGGTGTCCGTTCTCCCACTCCCCCTGCCCCTTTCTTCCTCAGTTTTCACATTCTCACCCCTTGCATCCATCTTTCTCACCTACTCATCCTTCAAGGCTCTGTTCAAATGCGATTTCCTCGGAGAGGACTTCTGAGACTCTTCCAATCTGTGTTAGGTTCTCCTCATATGCTCTCCCAGAAGCCTCTTATTTTCCCCCCAGGGAACTTCTCTCACAGTTTGTTATGAGATATTAGTGGTTCTCCAAGTGTGGTTCCAGACCAGCGGCACCGGCAGAACCTAGAAGCTCCTTAGGAATGCAAATGATTGGGCTGCACTCCAGGCCCACTGAATCAGAGACCAAGGGTGGGGCCTGAACGGTCAGCCTGTTGGGTGCCTTTAAGCAGCTCATTGTATCCCAAAAGCTTTCCAATCAGCAATACTAGGGAATGACCCAGCGTACCTGGGCACCACCCAGCCAGGTGGGTAGTTTGCATATACCTGCTAAATACAGAGAATGAAAATGTAGCACCATCATCGTGTGCATCTGTCCTGGATCTCAAATCTTTTGTTTAAACTTGTGCTTGGACCCGACTCCCATTAGAACATTTAACAAACTATTTGAGTGATTCTGATGCACACTAAGGTTTGAGAACCAGGCCTATATTGTTATTCCTGTGGCAAACTGATTGACATCCGTCTCCTTTACTTGAGTGAAAACTCCATGAACTCTTTGCCTGACACAGAGCAGGGACTTAACAAAATTTTGTTGAGTGAATGAATTAATAGATATGCATTACATTGGTTTGTTGGGAAAGACGCTAATGAGGCCAAGATCAGAAATGTAGCCCCAGCCTGGGCTCCTGTGGCTCACTCTGCTCCATGGCTAACTGTCCAGCAGGCCCCCAGCCCGGACTGTGCTCACAGTGTGTTTCTGGGCCTGTACAGGTCGTGTTGCTGTTCAAACCCATGGAGCCTCTGCTGCCCTTCTCCTAGACTCAGACAATCAGTGAAAGGTTTTTGACAGCCAGGGTTGTACCATTATCCTCTTAACCTTTCCTTCCTCTGGAAATCTCAGAGCTCCACTGAGGATACAGTGAGCTCAGCACAGTCTTCATAGAGCAGTGCCTCCGCTCAAAAGCCAGAACCAATGGAGAAGCATCTGTCACTCCGGAGGTGGAACATCTGTCACTCAGCACATGGAAGTGGTCAACTCATAATAGCCAGCTAGCACACCTTGAGGATTTACTATGTGTCTGACACTATTGAGAGGTGCACAATCTCATAGAATCCTCAGGACAATGCCAGGAAGTGAGCATTTAGCAGGTATATGCAAACTACCCACCTGGCTGGGTGGTGCCCAGGTACGCTGCATTTCTCCAATTTACAGATTTTTAAAAATGAGCATTAACGACATTAAGTATTTTGTTTTACATTCCTCCTTTAGTAGTGGTAGGGCAGGACTTTAACCTTATTCTTGTAAACAGACACCTCATTCATAACCCTTATACTATACTGTTCCCCATAAGTCATAGACAACCATAGACTCTTAGAGCCACCTCAGGTGAGCGGTCAGCCTGTTGGGTGCCTTTAAGCAGCTCATTGTATCCCAAAAGCTTTCCAATCAGCAATACTAGGGAATGACCCAGCGTACCTGGGCACCACCCAGCCAGGTGGGTAGTTTGCATACACCTGCTAAATACAGAGAATGAAAATGTAGCACCATCATTGTGTGCATCTGTCCTGGATCTCAAATCTTTTGTTTAAACTTGTGCTTGGACCCGGCTCCCATTAGAACATGGACCCCTGTGGATCCTACTAACGTCATGCCAGGGACAAGATCAGCTGGGTAAACTATGGGCCTGAGCCAATTGGTTATGCCTAACTGTATTCATCGTATACAAACACGCTGAGTTAACTAACAAGGAGGTGAGAAATGTTCACCTTTGGAAGAAGCTGAAATTTCTTAGGCTGCCAGGGCCATTTATAGCAGTAGAAGATAGAGTTTTCTAAATTAAGCTTGGTATGTCTGAAAATAACTGTCTAAAACCCAAGCAACTTTTCATGCATAGAATCAGGTCTACCGTTAGAATTCACAGCCAATATTTAACTTTTGTTGTGGCTGCATAGTATTCCATGGTGCGTAGGTCTACTGTTAGAATTCACAGCCAATATTTAACTTTGGTCTGGCTCTGTGCCAGATGCTTTGTATATATTATCCATCTGCTACAGATAATATAAAAATGAATAAGACGCAACACATGTCTCAAAAAGTTTATAATGTATGATTTGGGATGGCTATGGTGAGGTGGGGGGCAGAACGTGGAGGACGTTGGTGAGGTTTAGGGAAAGCACACTAAAACAATACATGGGAGAAGATGGGTGGCCAGGCCCAAGGGCTTTAGTGGCTCAGGGAAGAGAGACATCAAATTCTTTTTTTGTTTTTTGAGAGGGAGTCTCGCTCTGTCTCCCAGGCTGGAGTTCAGTGGCGCAATCTCAGCTCATTGCAAGCTCCGCCTCCCAAGTTCACACCATTCTCCTGCCTCAGCCACCCAAGTAGCTGGGACTACAGGTGCCCACCACCATGCCTGGCTAATTTTTTGTATTTTTAATAGAGATGGGGTTTCACCATGTTAGCCAGGATGGTCTCGATCTCCTGACCTCGTGATCTGCTCACCTTGGCCTCCCAAAGTCCTGGGATTACAGGTGTGAGCCACTGCGCCTGGCCGAGAGACATCAAATTCAATAGAACATCT
This sequence comes from Symphalangus syndactylus, assembly GCF_028878055.3. Taxonomy (NCBI): domain Eukaryota; kingdom Metazoa; phylum Chordata; class Mammalia; order Primates; family Hylobatidae; genus Symphalangus; species Symphalangus syndactylus. The sequence goes on along the minus strand of NC_072434.2, from coordinate 39,366,612 downwards.
CATCTTTGAGGAATCACCCCACACTGTCTTCCAAAATGGTTGGACTAATTTACACTCCCATCAACAGTGTACAAGCGTTCCTTTTTCTCCACAACCTCGCCAACATCTGTTATTTGCTGATTTTTTAATAATACTCGTTCTGACCTGTGTAAGATGATATCTCATTGTGGTTTTGATTTGCATTTCTCTAATGATCAGTGATGTTGAACTTTTTTTCATATGATTGTTGGCCGCGTGTATGTCTTCTTTTGGAAAGTGTCTGTTCATGTCCTTTGCCCACTTTTTAATGAGGTTGTTTCTTTCTTGTAAATAACTGTTTAACTCAGTAATCCCATTATATTTATATATTCCCAAAGGAATATAAATTATTCTATTATAAAGATGCATGTACATGTATGTTCATTGCAGCACTATTCACAATAGCAAAGACATGGAATCAACCTAAATACCCATCAGTGATAGATTGGATTAAAAAAACGTGGTACATATACACCACGGAATACTATGCAGCCATAACAAAGAATGAGATCATGTCCTTTGCAGGGACATGGATGAAACTGGAGGCCATTATCCTTAGCAAACTAATGCAGGAACAGAAAACCAAAAATCACCTGTTCTCACTTGTAAGTGGGAGCTAAATGATAAGAATGCATGGACACATAGAGGTGAATGACACACACTGGGACCTATCAGAGGGTGGAGGGTGGGAGGTGGGAGAGGATCAGGAAAAATAACTAATGGGCTTAATATCTGGGCAATGAAATAACCTGTACAACAAACCCCCGTGACTTGAGTTTACCTGTATAACAAACCTGCACATGTACCCCTGAACTTAAAAGTTTGAAATATATATATGTAACTTAAAAAACTAGAACATCTCAGGGGAATCCTCACAAAGAACATGATTTTCTGAGCTGAGCCTTGAAAAGTGGGGAGGAAAGAGGGAAGGCCTGAGTAAAGGTGCAAAGCTGAAAACATTGCAGGTGTATTCTGCAACATCTTGATCCAAGTGTCTAGATTGAGAATGGAGAGCTGGAGAGTAAGCCAGACGGGAAAGGGAGAGCGGCTATCAGAGGGAACAACAGGGAGACTTGCCTCATCACTTTTTTCCCCTCATCACATGGACTGCCAATTTTAGTTTCCTAAACATACTGAGTCCTAGATGTTTCTAGAATCTCCCAGCATGCTTAGAATGTGCAGCTTTCCTCTTTTTCTGCCTTCCCACCTTCCTCTCCTTTCTGGATAGCAGTAAACTGAAAGGTACAGGATGGACGATAAGGTTGGTGCAGGCTCCCCTCCAAGCCAGTTCTACTCACTCAGGCTTAGCTGTACAAATGATCCAAAGGTTGCAGCATCCTGATGATACAGAACTAAGAAAGTGTTGATTTGAAGAAAGTTTGAGCAGATAGGCCAACAGAAAACAGCTGGACAGATATAGTGCAGTTAAAGTATCATTGCATTTTGAGCTGTTCAAATGTACTTAAAGAAATTCCTTTCTATCTTGAATTTTTTTTTAAAGCGTGATCTAATACTAATTACGGAACACATGACGCTGATTTCATGAGATAGTTGATTTTATGTAATTTTAATAATTCTATCACATTTGCAGAAATGTCTCTCCTTTTGGAAATGGAGGCTAGGGCATGTCCCAGTCCCTTCAAGCCTCCCCAGTGCCACAATTACCAACAGATTATGTTAGTAAAATAAGAGTTTTTCATAACAGACGTATTGCACTGCCATTAGGAGCATTTCCATAAAGAGATGAAGAACTCAGGAAAAGAAAATCCTCTCTTTCCCCCACTGCCCAACCAAGAGATAGAAAAGAAGAGAAAACGCAATGGTGTGTGAACCACCAGATTCTCACACTGTCTGGTTGCATGCGGGATGGGAACAGAAGAAAAGCCCTGAAAAGCAGACACCAGCAGTCTTCACCTCTTAAATTCTTAGATCACTTTATAACTTGAACCATGTGATCTCTGAACTCTCCCCCTTCTCTATGCGAGGTTGTACTGGCCTTGGGTAAACCTTTGTCCAAGCAGGACAGAGGACAGCTTGTCCTTGTAAGGGATATGTAAGGTGGAGACAGCTCGGGTTGTTGGGAACATCACCCTCAGGGCTGCCTCTTTTTTGCTTCCATGCCCAGATCTGGCTCAGCAGTGGGAGAGGGAAAATGGAAACATGTGTGGTTCAGAGTCCAGTGGAGATGGGATACAGGTGTGATTGAAAAGGCAGGAAGCCCTGGGAGGCATTTGTTCTTGGAACTTTAGCTAGGGTACAAAAACTAGTTACTCTTATAGAGACACCTGCAAGATAATGATAGACTTTTTTCTCACAACATTTTAGAACCTTTCTTCTTGGGTTCTTGATGTCGGCTCCTAGCATATACTCATCCTTATATATAGTTAAGTATAAAACATTGGATTTTTGCTGGCTTTGGACTCTATTCTGGTGGGCTAAGTCTAAAGGTGAATTAAGTGCCTTCTCACACACTTGGGTTCCTTCAAGCCTGACAGTGAGTCACTCAACTGTGCTCTGTCCTTATTTCTGTATCACTTCACTTTCCATTATGAAAATGCTCAATAGTTTGCTCTCAAAAGCCTTGCAATACATTTCAGACAAAAGCTAAATAGATTTCACCAAATTCATGGAACAGAGGAAATATGAAGCCCAATTCATAGATGAGAAAGCCTGATTTCAGCCAAGGAAAAACAGCCTTCTAAAGTTGACATGGAAAACTTAGACTGGGCAAGATGGAAGCTGCACAGCCTACCTACACCCCCCAGGGTAAGACGCTCGAGACAGCTTGTCATTCCTCACCGAGAAAGATACTAGCAACTCACCTCTTCGTCTTCCTCCTTCTACTTAGCCCCAGGTCCCAACAATCATTGAAATTTTCAGACACCCATTTCGCAGGTCTCCCCTACCCATCCACGAGTCTCCTAGAAGACCCCGCTTGTAGGCTCCTGTAAACATCCTCCATCTAGGGAGTACCTAGCAGGGAGGAATCTGAGAGTTGCTCTGTGCAGAACTGAGGTCTAGAAACGTCTGCCAGGTCATCTATTAAGATCAAATGACAGCAAATTTCCCATAATGGAAAACAGGCTGAAGGAGTAAAATAAACGAATCTATAAAATTGGCAGTGTACCTCTCACTGCAAAGACTCTGGACCGGAGGTTGCATATAGTAGGCTGACTTTTTGGGTTTCCCCAGAAATTAAAATAAGTGCAGATCCTCCAGGATTATTTTTTCCCCAAGCACAAGTATTCTTTTATTGGTGGAAGCATTTTTATAAGCTGTGTTGTTTTTTATTTTTTAAAAAATACATAATTATAAAAATCTCAAACCTTATAAAAACAGAGAAAATATCCTTCTTTATTTACCCTAGCTCTCCACCAACTCCCCTCTCCAGAGTTAACCATGTTTTAACTGTAAATCTGAAAGGGGTTTTTCTATCTTAATGATCGTCAACCTCAGAGCCACAACACTGAGCATGTATGCATAAGAAGCTATAATAAAATTTCTGCACATTGAATGTTCAATACATGCCAACCACTGTTGTAAGCATTCTTGCATACATACACTTATTAAATTGACACAACGTTCCCATGAGGTGGCAGAGGCAATATTCAAACCCAGGCATTTGACTACAGAGTCTGGACTGAATGCTACTCACATCACCACCACCCTTATCCTCCCCATCGCCACGTGGTCCACACTTGGCAAGCCACGACTTGTTCTTGACTCTCCAGCCCAAACCTCTCTGGCCCTTAGCTTTGGAGTCAGACAAATCTGGAATCTGGGCACAAATTCTACCTCCACCACTCAATAGCTGTGTGACTTTGGGCAGTTTTCTTCACTTCTATGAGCCTCAGATTTTTCATCTGTAAAATGAAAAGACTAATACTGCATGAGTGAGGAAGTAAACATAATAAATTATAACACAACTAGCAAAATACTTGGCACATTCTAGATGCTCAATAAATATTTTTAAATAAATGAACAAGTGAAAGCGACAATGGCGGATCCTAGTACTAAGTGTACCTTCATCATGCTATTATATTATAAATGATGGCTGTGTCTCCTATTGACTGGATACTCTAGCACTGTAATCTCTCTGAGATACACTAATATTACTTGTATTTAGTGAAGTATCTCCCCACAGATTCAAAAGGGGTGTTTTCATTCTCCTTTTTGGCTGTTTATCAAGAACCTCTTTTCTGAAGCTGTCATTTACAGACACTCCAAGCAAGCATTGTGTCAGTCATTTTATTTTATAATCAAATCCTAAATCTTGGTGGCATGTGCTCAGTGCCCTAGAGTTTTTCCTAGGTATGCCTACCTGACACTTGCTAAAGCCAGCCCTCTGGTCTCAGATGCATTTTCTATGATAACTTTGTTTATTTATTTGAGATGGAGTTTCGCTCGTTTGCCCACGCTGGAGTGAAGTGGTGTGATCTCGGCTCACTGCAACCTCTGACCCTCCAGGTTCAAGCAATTCTCCTGCCTCAGCCTCCTGAGTAGCTGGGATTACAGGCACCTGCCACCACGCCTGGCTAATTTTTGTATTTTTTATTGAGACAGGATTTCTTCATGTTGGCCAGGCTGGTCTCGAACTCCTGACCGCAGGCAATACACCTGCCTCAGCCTCCCAAAGTGCTAGGATTGCAGGCATGAGTCACCACAACCAGCCTCTATAATAACTTTATTGAGACATAATTCACATATCATAAAATGGGCCCTTAATTTTAAAGTGTGCAATTCAGTGATTTTTAGTGTCTTCAGAGTTGTGCAACCATCACCATTATCTAATTCTACAACATTTTCGTCACCCGAAAAAAAGAAACCCAATATCCCTTGTAGTGATTTGCCATTCCCCACTGCCCCCTGCCCCTGCAGTCCCTGACGGCCACTACTCTACTTTCTATCCCTACAGATTTGCCTATTCTGGACATTTCATATAAATGGAATCATACAATAGATGACGTTTTGTGACTGGCTTCTTTCTGTTAACAAAATGCTTTAAAGGCTCATCCATGTTGTAGCATGTATCAATACTCTCCTCATTTTTATGGCTGAATAATATTCCAGTATATAGATATAGCACAGTTTTTCATCAGTTGATGGGTATTTGGGTTGTTTTTTTCTTTTTATCTATTATGAATGATGCTGCTCTAAACACCATGTACAAGTTTTAGTGTTTCAATTGTTTTCAATTCTCTTGCATATATGCCTAGAAGTGGTATTGGTGGGACATATGGTAAGTCTATGTTTAACTTTTTGAGAAACTGACAGATTATTTTCCAAGGCAGCTGTACCATTTTATATTCCAATCAACAATTGTATGAGGGTTGATTTCTCATACAATTTTTGATTCTCATACGATTTCTCCACATCCTCATCAACACTTGTTATTGTCTGTCTTTTTTATTATAGCCATTCTGGTGGGCGTGAAGTGGTATCTCACTATGATTTTGATTTGCATTTCCCTAGTGACTAATGACGTTGAGCATCTTTTCAGGAGTTTATTTGCCATTTGTATATCTTCTTTGGAGAAATTTCTGTCCAAACCCTTAGCTCAGTTTTTAATTGGGTTAATTGTTGGTCTTGGGTAATTTTATAACTGCTATTGTAAGCATGGTGTGTTGGAAGGATGACAGGCTTACCTGTATTTGACCTGTATTTCATTCTGGCTTCATCACTTAGTTATGTGACCTCAAGAAAGATTTTTTAAAAATTTCTCTGAACCTTAGCTTTATTATCTGTAAAAAGAGATTGTATCTCTCTTACAGGGCTATTGTGAGGAACAAGTGAATAAAGCATCAAACACAGTTTGGGGCACCCAATAGACACTTGACATTTTGTTAGACCCTCTCATCCTTCTGCTGTCATTTTAGACATGTTTTCCCTTAGGAAGCTGTATTTGATTCTAGCAGACAAACTGGAGTGAGTTGGAGTCTAAAAGGCAGGGCCCCCAATTGGAAGAGGTCAGCGAGTTTATTATGAGGAGTCCCCTAGACACACACACACACACACACACACACACACTACCTCCACTCAGCATAAGATCATTTGGACAAATACAAACTGTTTCGGTAGCTAAGAAATAGGAGGAAAGAGACAGTTATAAAAGAGGAATTGAATTGTAACCCCTTATTCCAGCACCAGTACTCTGTACAATCTGCAATTTTGAATAGTAAGGCTTTAAGAATAGGGTGGCTTGAGAGGGTTGGATAACATGACATTCAGCGTCTGGCTTTCCATAAGAACAAGTCTGGCTCTTGCTTATTAACATTCTGGTAATGCACAAGGCCTGTCATTTGTTCTTTCTCTAATGAATGGATAGAATGTTTAATTTCCTGATGGGCAACCTAGTAATTTTAATCTCCCGCTTCCAAGCCTTTGTCTGGCTTGTTCCACGTGCATAAAAACAACCTCCTTCGTCCTGCTATCATGTGCGGTCTTCCTTTCCATTAAAGCTCAGCTCAAAGGCCATTTCCTCTAAGTAGTCTATTCTATTAGGGGAGAATAAGCATTGAATGTGTGGCCAGACTGATAACTGCACTTAGTCACTAATTCTGCAATAATTTATTGAGCAAGTACTATGTGCAAGACCTTGTGCTATGTACTAGGAACACGAAAGGGAATATGACACAGTCTGTGCCTTCAGAGCTCATAATGCATTGGATAAGATGGGTGTGTAAACAGATATTTACAAATAATGTCACATTTCAATGATTGCTCTAAAGCAGTTTTCATCATCGGAGCTCACAGGGTAGGACTTGCAGGAATGGCAGATACTGAAGTTTCATCTTTCTTCAGGTATCCCACTGGCAACTCTTTCATTTGTATACAATCACTAGAAGGGAGCAGTGAAAAACATAACCCATTTCTTCATTATTCTATATTAAATAATATTTTGGAGAAGGAATCCAGCAGAGAAGAGAAGGCATGAAATACAATAGATTTGTAAATGGTTGTTCTAAATAGAAAAATGAAAGAGAAGTCACAGGAAACTATTAAATTAAATTTATAGTTAAATTTTGTTATATATAAGTAGAAGCTGCAGGGATAAATTCAAGCAAGGGGAGGATGATTTATTTCTTTCTTTCTTTCTTTCTTTCTTTCTTTCTTTCTTTCTTTCTTTCTTTCTTCTTTCTTTCTTTCTTCTTTTTTTGTTGTTGTTGTTTGAGATGGAGTCTCGCACTGTCTCCCAGGCTAGAGTGCAGTGGTGCAATCTTGGCTCACTGCAACCTCTACTTCCCAGGTTCAAGCCATTCTCCTGCCTCAGCCTCCAGAGTAGGCGGGATTACAGGTGCCCACCACCACGTCCGGCTAATTTTTTGTATTTTTAGTAGAGACAGGGTTTCACTATGTTGGCCAGGCTGGTCTTGAACTGCTGACCTTGTGATGGGAGGATGATTTCTATCTCCCATGTCCCCCAGAATCAGACGACGGTTCCCATCCCCCCAGTGCCCCATGAACAGGATCCTCAACCTTCTTCTAGGCCTCCATTTGCTTGTATTTAAAAGGAAGAAATCAAACCAGTGTGTTCTGAAGATTTCTTATAGTTCTAACAGCCTGTGAATCAGAGTGGGCAGTTTATTCATGTTTTTATTTATAGCTGTGAGAAAGGAAGAAAATAAAAGTGGCAGGAAAAGTGGAGGTGGCTTAACATTTATTTGATTGTAGAGGGCAGTGAGAGAGTGAGAAGAACCCTTTGCATTGCTTTTCTTTCTCAGTGGTCGGAGGAGAACCACAGAATGGTGGCACAGCGCCCTATGGCAACAGAGGGGCAGTCCAGGGAGGATTAGGGATTGAGAAAGACAGCAAACAGGTCCATGCAGCATCATTTTTCTAGATTAGGAAAATGTACGCCAATAGTTTGTGGTAACCAGCCTCCAATGTGATAGAGGAGATGTGGGGATGGAGAATGGGTTTTAAAAATAAGAAACAGGCTAGGCACGGTGGCTCATGCCTGTAATCTCAGGACTTTGGGAGGCCGAGGAGGGTGGATCACCTGAGGTCAGGAGTTCAAGACCAGCCTAGCCAACATTATGAAACCCCATCTCTACTAAAAATACAAAAAATTAGCTAGGCATGGTGGCGTGCACCTAGCTGAGGCAGGAGAATCACTTGAACCCGGGAGGTGGAGGTTGCAGTGAGCTGAGATCTTGCCACTGCACTACAGCCTGGGCAACAAGAGAAAAACTCCATCTCAAAAAAAAAAAAAAAAAAAGGAACAGTGACAGGTGGCCCACAGCCCCTGAGAGATGTCTGAGACATGGTGTTGTATAAACCCCAGGTATGTGGCTCCCTGAGGGACATTTGTCACGATATTTTTATAGCAAGGGCTGAATGAGGCAGGATGCCAGCATCACTCTGCAGGCACAGACTGCAGATAAGCCACCCCTGACTCATATCTCCAACTGAAATAACACCTTGAACAAGCCAACTTCCTTTCCCTCTCCAACAAGAATGTTTTATCCTCTTATTTCCTTGGATCATGTATATCAGATTCCATTCTCTCTGGTATACCACTACACCCTGGGGTAAACTACAACTGCCAAAATAGCAATTAGTACCTCCTTAGAAAGAAACCCAAGAAATGACTCCCAATCTACTAACTACATGCATGGCAGAAATTATCATTGTATGACCCATCCCATCTTTCTGACCTCATTCATTTATTCTCCTATTTATGTATCAATTCACCCACTCAACTTTGGGCTGTTACAAGCTATACACCTTGGGCAAATCACTTCACCTCTGTGCCTCGTTTTTTTTGCCCTGTAAAAAGGGATAATAATAGTATCTACTTCATAGGGTCATTTTTAGAATTGAGCTATCACATGTGAAGTGCTTAGAACATTGGCACAAATTAAGCACCATGTAAGCATTAAATATCATCACCATCATCATCATCATTAGTTAGTATTAGTATTATGCAGTAAGCTAAGCAATCTGCTAGCCACTGTTGATTCCGAGATGATTAAGTCTCAGTCCTTGACCTTGCCAGCACACAATGGTCAGAAATAGTAGATTTATAAAAAGTGCTATCATTGTTGATATTGCAGGAAATTTCTTTGAGACATGGTAACAAGGTAGAATGGAATAGATATTAATAGAATGGGTGTGGGAGTGAGATGGGGAGGAGTCTGATGTGGGTACAGGGATAGATGGTGGTGTCATTGATACATTGAGTGAGTGGACTGAGGGACATTTAAGAAGCATAGATGGATCTTATGCTAAGATGAGCGATCTGGAACAGAGATGACAATTGCAGGAGGGAATGAGAGCCAGCAATGAGTGTGAAGACCTCGATGCCTTTTTGCATGCTATTACTCAAAATATCTTACCTCCTCCTGTCAACCATGCAAAACCTGCTTATCTGTCAACATCTTCTCAGACATCAGCTCCACTGGGGGTATCTTTATCTGAGCACCACCCCCAGTGGAGTGAACCACTCTTTATGCTCCCAGTTTGTTACTTATACATGCTTACTTGATTTCACATGTTACATTTAAAGCAATGATCAATTTGAAAATCTCCGTCCCTGACTTAGATATGTCTACCCTAAGGAATGGAGATTAATTCCTAGCCATTTTCATATTTCCACATCCTAGCATGGTGCCTGGATCACATCCACACTTTTCTCAGCTTAGTAAATAAATAAGGGCTGAGAGCAGTGGCTCAGGCCTGTAATCCCAGCACTTTGGGAGGCTGAGGCAAGCGGATCACCTGAGGTCGGAAGTTCTAGACCAGCCTGACCAACATGGAGAAAACCCATCTCTACTAAAAATACAAAAGTAGTCAGGCATGGTGGCACATGCCTGTAGTCCCAGCTACTTGGGAGGCTGAGGCAGGAGAATCGCTTGAACCCAGGAGGCGAAGGTTGCAGTGAGCTGAGATCGTGCCATTGTATTCCAGCCTGGGCAACAAGAGCGAAACTCCGTCTCAAAATAAATAAATAAACAAGCATAAATAAAACACAGTTCTGCAAATAACTTATAGTTTTATTATAATTTTAGGTCAGGCATAACTATTTGAAATCTTAAATAATAGAAGCCCAGTGCAAGATGAGAGATATTCCAAAGAGGCATAGCGGTAACTTTTACATGAGTAGTTGAGGGCAACAGATTTCAACACATTGTTGACCACATAACTGTTTCAGTAAAAAGATTTGGGGCACAACTTGTCATATATAATTTACTAACCTATAAATTATGTGTGTGTCTTATTTTACTATTGTGCTGTGTACATTGAAAATATACACAAAGATAAAAATTAAATGAAGATGCAATAAAATATAAATAGAAGTGTCAATATTTTCTTCCTGTGCCCAGTGGATTGTCTCGGCACACCATTTTAGATGCCAGAGGTCTAGAGCAAAGCTATTCAGAATGAGGTCCCCCAGCGTGCCACAAGCTATTCTGTTAATAGTCTGTAACTCAATAAGCAAAGAAATGGAGAGTAAGCATCTAGAAACTTCTGTAGTGATTTTGGTAGGTCTATGTAGGTCTGCTGAATGTGATAATTAAACGTAGTCTTGTGTTTTGTAACTCTTTGTTTCTTATTTCATTTTCTAATTTATTTACTAAACAAATTTAGTAATTAATATTTATTATATGAAAGTATTGATCCCACAGTGGATTGGAAACTGAAAAGAAATCAAAATAAAAACCTAGTCTTTCACCACAGAGAGCTTGAGAAGCACTAGAACAGACGACAAGTCTTAGAGCCATTAGCTCGGAGGGCCTTGAAGAGCAAGTCCCTGCAGAGAGACAGGGTCCTCTGGGTTCAGAATTAAGGGCAACATCGTGGCTGCAGTGGACTAGAGAGGGTTCCTGGAGACCGGAATAAGGACAGAGAAGTCTTTTCTCTTGACTGCTCCCTGCCCCTGGGCTGTGCTGTCTCATCTCTTTTGAGCTCCTGAGGCCTCTACACACCACACAATAAATGCCATTGATCTGAACAGAATTGGGGTATTTGGGGAGAATTACATAAAGGAAGTCTGAAGATCTGAAGGAGCTCAACCGCTTACAAGGGTGCTAATTCTGTCCCCAGATTGACCGTGTGTGTCTGTCTTCCCTCCTCCGTCCCATAACATGCCACTAGCTGTTCCTGATCTCAACTCTAAACACTTTGCTTTAGCACCTTCTAAGCACCTTCTCGCCTCCCTATTGACACTCCATAAATATTTGTTGGCAAGGCCAGTGAAAACATTAACACACCATTCTCTTCTCTTCTCATCCTGCATTGATACCATTTAATTGGATGTATTCCCCAGTAGGTTCATAGTTCTTTTGTTCTTGCTTAACCATCAAATTCAGCCATACATCAGAGCCAGCAACTCATGAAGTGAGGCTGTGCAAAATGGGGCAATTTAGCAGGCAGTGTTCCATTTATAACCTTGCTGCTCAACACGGGCAGGGAGAGCTCTTCTATTAAAATGCACAGTCACCAGTCCCTGTCCTGACAGCTGCCTAATCACGGGCATGGGGAACACTTCCAGGTCCCGGCTGTGAGACCCCTTCTCACGGCAACTCTGAGCCAGCGACAGGTGTGCACTACACAGCTCTGCCCCTGGTTTCCAGGACTTCTCTGGAAGAGATGAAAGTTGGAGCATATAAGAGCTCACATTTATGGAGCATTTAACATGGACCAGGTTCAGTCTTAAGTGCTTAAAATGCATAATCTCATTCTCGCCTCCCCATATCCTTTGAGGAAGATATTCTTTTTTTCCTTTTCTTTTCTTTTTTGTCTTTTTTATTTATTTATTTTTGACAGGGTCTTGCTCTGTTGCCAGGCTGGAGTGCAGTGGCGCAATCTCGGCTCACTGCAACCTCCACCTCCGGAGTTCAAGCGATTCTTCTGCCTCAGCCTCCCAAGTAGCTGGGACTACAGGCACGCACCACCATGCCCAGCTCATTTTTTTGTATTTTTAGTAGAGACAGGTTTTCACCATGTTAGCCAGGACGGTCTCGATCTCCTGACCTCGTGATCCACCTGCCTCGGCCTCCCAAAGTGCTGGGATTATGGGCATGAGCTACTGCACCCAACCTATTCTTTTTTTCAATTGTGGTAAATGTTCATAACAATAAAACTTAGCACTTTAACTGTCTTTAAGCAAACAGTTTGGTGGCATTAAGTATATTCCCACTGTTGAGCAGCCATCACTGTCATCCATTTTCAGCACTTTTTCATCTTCTCAAACTGAAACTCTGTACCCATTAAACATGAACTCCCCGTTCCTTTAACTCCTCATTAAACACTAACCTCCTCCTGGTCCCTGGCAACCACCATGCTACTTTCTGTCTTAATAAATTCGTCTATTCTAGGAATGAGGATGGTACTCTTCTTATTATCCCCATTGCAAAAGAGGAAACTGAAGCACAGTCAGTTTAAATAAATTGCCCAAGGAAACACCATGAGCAAACAGAAGAGCTGGGATTAGCATTCAGGAAATCTGGCTCTGGAGCCCACTAGGTCGTGCTAAAGAGAACAGAGGACCCTCCCAGGAGAGAAAAAAGGGCCTCTTATCCTTAATGCCTCCTGCATTCCCAACACACGGCTGCAACCTGATCAGAAGCAGAAGGATGGCAAAGGGCTCCTCCGTCCAGGACCCAAGGGGGAGAAAAAGAGCCTGGGATGATTTCTACTGCTCTGTTTATCCCCTCCTAGTACTTCCTACCACTACTACCAACACACACACACACACACACACACAGGCTGCAGTGGCAAGAATTTGAGTTCTGGTACCAGACAGACCTGGTTCCAGGTACAGTTCTGTGATGTGCTAAATGTCTGCCCTTTACTGAGTTTCCATTTCTGCTTCATTCATGTGGGGATGATGTTATCTATCTTACTGGTATGCTGAGAATAAGGGTTAAATGAAATGAAGTTGTGAAATCACCAGGCAGAGTGTCTGACAGACAGCAGAAGCTCAATAATTGTGAACTCCTGTCCCACTTCTCCACTTCATCCTAGAAAGAAACTGAAAAACCTCTGTGAATGCCCTGGAGCCCAGCCAGCCTAGGAGCGCTCTCCATATCAGGTGTGCTGGGGCACAAGGAATGAGGAAGAGGAAGAGGCAGCGTTGAGGAGAGTACTAGTTGGGATCCATTGATTCTGGGCGAATGAAAGAAAATCCCCAGAAAAATATGCATGCCTCTTGCATCTCAAGTATTGGCAGGACAATTAGAACAAGGGGATGCTGGTGGGCTCCCAGTAACACTGACGCTGTAAAAAGCCAAGCTTCTGCCGGAACTTCTGTCCCTTGACTGGCGGGCAGGCTGGACAGCTCCTGCCCTGTCCGGTGTGCTCTCCCACTATAGCCCCAGAGCCTCAGGGAGGGTTGAGGATGCCAGGCAGGTTGTGGTATATACATGTTGAACCAATGAGTGAGTGAGTAAATGCATGGTGCCTGACCACAGTGCCCCGCATGTTTTTACTTAGGAAAAGCAAACAAATGACCTGGACAAATATTTCAGGATGGATTCCCCCACACCTCCACAGGAGAAAAAAAGAGGCCAGGGACAGGAGTGGTGTATGCGGACAGACTGATTTTGATTGATACTTCCAGCCACCTGGGGCATTAGACGCATTTGATAAAACTCTTCATCCCGGAAGAAGTTGATTACTAAGTGAATGAAGCTGATCTGAAAAAGGCTATATACAGCATGATTCCAACGATAGGACATTTTGAAAAAGGCAAAACTGTGGACACTGTAAAAAGATCAGTGGTTGCCAGAGGTTGAGGGGAGGGAAGGATGGGCAGGCAGAGCACAGAGGATGGTTAGGGCAACCCAACTACTCTATGTGATACTGTGGAGGTGGTTACATGTCAATAGACATTGTCCAAAACCATAGGATGCACAACACCCCAAATGAGCTCTGGTGTAAACCACGGCCTCTGAGTGGTGTGTGGATGCTGCTCCATCAGCTGTAACTAATGTACCCCTCTGGTGGGGGATGTTGATAATGGGCAAGGCTGTGCATGTGTGAAGGGGGGACTCTATGGGAAATCTCTGTGCCTTCTCTCAATTTTACTGTGAAACTAAAACTTCTCTTAAAAAAGATTTTTTAAAAAAAGGAGTTTGAAGGGCCTGAAACTCCAGGGTATTCTGAGCTCTGCTGGGTTTGCTGCTGGCTGGAAGGCAAGAAGAGAGGAAGCTGCTGTGCTTCCCAAGTACCTTCTTTTCTTTTTTGTTTCTGTTTGTTTGTTTGTTTTGAGACAGGGTCTTGCTCTGTCACCAGGGCTGGAGTGCAGTGTTGCAATCATGGCTCACTGCAGCCTTGATCCCCTGGGCTCAAGCAATCCTTCTGCCTCAGCCTCCTGAGTAGCTGGGACCACAGGCGTGCACCACCACAGCCAGCTAATTTTTTCAACTTTTTGTAGAGATGGGTCTCAACACATTGCCCAGGATGGTCTTGAACTCCTGGGGCTCAAGTGATCCTTCTGTCTCAGCCTCCCAAAGTGCTAGGATTACAGGCACAAGCCCCTGTACCCAGCCATATCTTCTCCTCTTTGCAGGGAGCAACATGAAACAAACAAAATGTGACCTATGTCCACTCTTCTGGAAAACAGGGGGCTGCTTCAGAAGGACGTTTGAAACAAGTAAGGGTTCCAGAAACAAGGGCGTGCCTCTCAAGGAACTGTACCACCCGGCATTGGCTAGTGAAAAAAAATTAGAAGCAGAGGCTATCCATCAAACCAGAAAAAACAGAGACACAGAAAAGAAACCGAGAAGGTGGAAACAGAAACAATGACTACAGAGAAATAGACTCCACACCACAGAAAGTGACAGGAAAAGTCAAAGGAGAGAACAGCAAAGCCAGAGAGTAGAGATTGAGCAAGGGAGTGAAAGCAAGATACCAAGACAGAGCCAGGAAGAGTGAGACATAACAAGCCTCACCCTCCAAATACAGAAATTTAACTATTATCTGTGTTAGCCACCTGTATGGCTCCCAGGTTCTTTCTGTTCCTCAAAATATAACAGATCCCAATGTTCAATGAAACTAAAGTTCAGAACCTACTGCAAAATTGCTTGGTTCCTTGACCTCTTCAAACGCTTTGCTTCTGCAAACAAAACAGCAAAAATGCTCCCTCTCTTTTCTTTTAAGGCTAGATAATTTCCAAGGAGATTTTGGAAAGCAGAATCCAAAAGTGTCATCCTGGAAGGTGACCAAGATGGACAACTGGGCTTCAAGGCATGTTGTTACAGAGATGAGATACTCTACGACATAAAAAAGAATTCAGCTCTGATGCCATGTGTGCAGGTTAGCCTGAAAATTGGGTCAGGAGCCAACATCAAAGGTTAATATCGCAGGGCCTGGAGGTGAGAGATTCTTCATGGATTCTTCTTGTGAATTGGAGAGGCCAAGTGTCTTTCATCTTCTAGGCTCCACATGGGAGGGACCAGCTCCCCCAGGGAGGCCATCAAGTCCAGGCCCAGATGTCTCATCCCTGCAGCTGACAGACTCTAAACAAGCTATTGGGCCAGAGAGCCCTCGGAATGGGGCCAAGTGAGCTGTGTTACTGAGGCAGTCAGCCCTAGGTGGTGAGAGAGGCCCAGGCCATTCCCTCCAGCTCAGAGTAGCTTCTCTTTTCAGCCCAGTGTGCTCTTCAAGTTGTCATTTCCTGGTACTTTAACATGAAAAGGTAGGGCAACATTGTCGAATAAAATGTCTGGCTCTCTTTAAAAGTCAGTTTTCTCTATGTGTTCGGAAACCTAAGGTCCTAACTGAGGGGCCTGATTGCAAAAGGGTCCTTTACATAAGACTTCATGCACCACCAGATCCTTCTCCCTTCTCCTTTCCATGACCCCGTGGAGAGAGAATAAGCAGAAATATAACAGGGTCTGACTGTCATGGAGCAGCACCAGGCCTGACGGGGCAGTTGACTCCTTCTGTAATAACCACTGGGGAAAAACCTCAGAATATCCATGAAATTCCATGGAGTTACCAAGGAAAAACAAGTGTCCACAGCAAGGGTCTGCACTTATTCTAAAGCTTCTGTCACTTCTCTTGAGATGGTTGAAGTTTATTCTTTTTTTTTTTTTTTTTTTTGAGACAGAATCTCACTCTGTTGCCCAGGCTGGAGTGCAGTGGTGCCATCTCTGCTCACTGCAACCTCCGCCTCCTGGGTTCAAGTGATTCTCCTGCCTCAGCCTTCAAAGTAGCTGGGACCACAGGCACGTGCAACCAGCCCGGCTAATTTTTGTATTTTTAGTAGAGATGAGGTTTTACCATGTTGGCCAGGCTGGTCTCAAACTCCTGACCTCAAGTGATCTGCCCGCCTCGGGCTCCCAAAGTGCTGGGATTACAGGCATGAGCCATTGCACCTGGCCAGTTGAACTTTATTATTTATTAGTAATTAAGAAGTGCTACCTTGTATTGAGCAATCATTGTGTGTCACTTTGCTAAATACATTTTGTATATTATTTCATGTAACTCTTATGCAATAACTCAGGTGTTGGATACAATAACTCAGGTGTTGTTGTCCTCAAATTTTAGGTGAGGAATCTGAAGTTCAGAGAATGTAAGTAACTGCTCCAAGGTCATCCATGTAGGGTTGAGGGTCTGAACCAATTCCCTCTCTCCCTAAGTCTACACTCAACCAGTATACTGTGGCACCATTTATTTTGACAAGAAGAATTACCAACAGATAAAAAGCAAAAAAGTGATGTTTCCTCCAAAGGGAAGATAGACTTCAGGAATCTGCTTGCACCCCCCTGGCTCTGGGCACCTCACCTGTGCAATTCCAGACCAGGCCATCTGTCCTCAAGAGGCCGCTGGCATCAGAGCCTTCTACCCTGTCAAGAAGAGTCTTTCTCTCCCCACTTATGGGGGATCATCTGCTTAAACTAGGCCAGAGTCATAATCATTCATTCCAGAAGGGGCTGTGATTCACATCTGAGCTTCAGAAAATGGTTTAGTTTGATTTAAAGGGGAGATGAAAGCAAAATAAATGCTCAGATGCTGACAAATTTCTCCAAATCTTAATTTACATTCGTTTTCCTTTCAGAGCATTTGATTTGTTTTTATTTTCAAACTGTGTTGTACCACATGCAGGAGGACGGATTTAGTAAGGAAAATAGATTTACTTAATCTGTATCCTGTGATTTCATTGTTTATTAATATCAATACCAAGTAGATGAGGAGTGCTAAGAGAGGAACATCAGATGGCTTTCCATCTTCTCTCTAGGAAGCCATAATGAGAACCATCAAGCTTAGGAGTTTCAGAGGCTTAGACAGTCTTCAGGGCTGACAGCCACACTGAGTGTCACTTCCCCAGATGCTCCCTTGTAGTCAGACTGACCTTAGAACAATGCATCTGGAAGATTTTAGTCCCCTCCCTAGGAATAGGAGTGTGTGTCTAAACATGCTCTGCATTTAGCTCGAGTGTTGACATTCATCGATCCATAAATGTTTCAAAAGAGGGAAGCATTCCAGCCTAGCTTTTCAGGGAGGCAGAGAATCAGGTCTTTCAGGACTGGGGGCAGGAAGGCCTCTTAGGACAATCGCCACAGCTTCCTAACTCATGCCCCTGCCCCCATCGGCTTTGTCTCTCCTTTGTCCTCCACAGACCTGCCATCATAATATGACCTTACCACCTCCCTATTCAGAATTCTTCACCATTAGCTACTAAAATAAATAAACAAACAATAACAACCCATGGCCAGTGCTTCCCTTTTTTTATCCAATCACTTGACAAATATTTATGGAGCACCTGCTCTGTGCAGCTGGTCAGCCTCTTCAGCCACATCTTCTACTCCACCGTCCCCCAACTCGACACCTTACTCCCCACTTACTCTTCAGCACTTTCTATTTCCTGAGCCTGACTTGCGCTTTCCCCCAGGCTGTTTCCTGTGGCAAATTCCTCTCTTCCACACACATATATCCAAGTTCTACACAGCTTCAAAGACAACTCAAGTCTCAACTCACTTTCTCTAAGAAAACTTCTTGGATTTCCCCAAGTCAGCATTAATTCTCTGACCACCTGCAGCCTCCCCTATCTCCTGGAAGAAGTAGCTGCTCCGCTCTCAATTCCTTGACCACCATGCTCTTTCCAATCCCTCCATTATTTTCTTATACCTTGGTGGTATTACTTCTTGACTACTATCCATTGAACAAAGAGTACATGTTTATTCTCCTCCCTTCAACTAAGTCCAGAACAAAGCCTCTCAGGGTACTTATGAGTCAATGGATACGTGAACACTTTCTCCTCTGTTCTCTTGGCACTCTGTGTTCATAATTAGGTTATTGATCACACTCTGGTATTAGAACCACCTGTGCTGTATAGATAATTATAAACCACTTAAGGGAAAACTCTTGTCTTGAGTAGCTTTTTCATCTCCCACCACATCTGAAAAGAAACACCTCACTCAAAGTGGTCACTCACTAAATGCTATTAAGATGAAAGGTAAAAAAATTAAATTCCCATCCTTCCAGGTAGGCCTAGGGGTACTGGGGAAGACCTAAGAAGTGCTGAAGAGGTCATGATATCTTGGCATCCAGTTCCGTTCAGCTAACATTTATGAGGACAACCTATGTGTGTTATTAATATTAATGTACTGATATAATAAATTAATGGTATTAATAAATATTCATTATTAATCTCATTAGCTGAGAACCTATTAAGTGGGTCACATTTGAGGGTCAAATTGGAGAAACAGAGGTGAATATGACATGATTCTCCTTTCCAAGAGGTTACAACAAAAATACAGAAGATAGAGCTATGTGAAAAAAACAGCCAAGCTCTACGGCAGTGGCTCATGAGTGCTGGCTGCAAACTTGTGCTGGTCCATAAGTAAGCATCCATTGATCTATGATGAGGGGTGGAAAAAATTGACTTCACTTTATCGAGGGCTAAATTTATTCCAAGTAAAGGACTGTTCACTATTCCAAGAGTATATCCTTTGTACTTTGATGGGTGGGTGTGTCCTTTCATATTGCCATGATGCGATGACAGGTGAGTGATTTTTGGTTTGAAAACTAAAAAGTTGAGAATCTAACGTTGATACCCCCAATTATTTTTTATTTTAATTTTGCTGTCCCATAAAATTCAAACCTGGAATTCACCATTTCCCTATACAGAACTTTATGATCTTGAAGATGCATTTGACTGTGTAGTAGATAGAATGAAGACAAGCCTGTTATCCATTAAATATCATGGCCCTATCTACAGGGGCTCCAGCAACCCCTTCATGCAGAGGTAGAGTGCCCATCTCCTTGGGCCTGAGAACTGTTTGAGAGCTTTAACTTTCTTGAGAGGAATTCAACTCTGCTCAGTTAACTATCAAAAATAAGGTTCTCCTTGTGGATTTTTTCTTCGGGAACCCCACCAAGGGCTTCCACGGAAGATCAAGGAGAAAGCTCCCCTCTTGGTTCTGGATGGGAGAGGAGAACAGCAACTGCTGGAATTCCAACTGCCCTCTCTTCCTCAAGGAAGGAAATATTCAGCAGGAAGTGCGACACAGCTGTAGTCCGAAGGCACTGGTGGAAATTCACGAAAGCTGGGATAAGGGAATAGGGAGGAAAAGGAACTCTACCTGTGGTAAAGAGGCAGGAATTCATGCTGGGTGCAACATTATATCTGGAAAAGGGGTAAGAACACCTGAGAGAGCCACAACCCTGAGTTCCAGATTGACAGTGACTGCCTACAAGTGAGGCTTAATCAGAACATCAGAGAAGGGACCCTCTCCATACCCACCACCTCCATGCTGTCAAGCATCAAGTAAAAACATCACTGGAATACAACTGGGAGGGTGGCAAAAGGCAGTTCTGTCTTGGGAGCAGTGCAAAAGGAGACTCAAATCCAAGCAGAAATATTAGAAGTCACGCAGAGTACAGACATTGACAAAAATTCTGTTTTAAATTAGTCTACACCATAAATACAAGTTACCGTTAAAGGAATTGGAAGACTTTGGTGCACTAAGGGTAACAGCAACATAGACTTCAAACCCAGTCCAACCTCTGACTAAATTAACATAAACTCTCTACACTAAAGAGCTACCAAAAGGAAAAATGGATTCACTTCAAGAATGAAAAATATTCTCCTCATTATCTACTGTCCTATACAACATGTCCGGTTTTCAACAATAACAACAAAAAGTACAAGGCAACAAAAAGGCAAAGGAAAACAAAATCTGAAGAGAATCACTAAAACCAGATTCATAAATGACATGGGTGTTGGAGCTATCAGATTAGGAATTCAAAATAACTATGATTTATATGTTAAAAATTCTAATGAAAAAAGCAAACAACAAGGATCAGATAGGTAATTTCATCAGGTAGTTGAAAACTATAAGAAAGAATCAAATAAGTACTAGAAATCAAAAACACAGAAACAGAGATAAAAATGTTATCCGTGGGTTCTTCAGTAGACTTAACATAGCTGATGGAAGAATCAGTGAATCATTAAACTTGAAGATAGGTCAATAGAAATTACCAAAATTGAAACACAATTTATAACATAATAATAAGTCAATTAAAAAAATAAAAATAGGCTGGGCTCAGTGGCTCACACCTATAATCCCAGCACTTTGGGAGGCCAAAGTGTGTGGGTCACCTGAGGTCAGGGGTTCGAAACCAGCCTTGCCAACATGGTGAAACCCTATCTCTACTAAAAATACAAAAAAATGAGCTGGGTGTGGTGGTGGGAGCCTGTAATCCCAGCTACTTGGGAGGCTGAGGTAGGATAATCACTTAAGCCTGGGAGGCAGAGGTTGCAATGAGCCAAGATTGCATTATCGCACTCCAGTCTGGGCAACAGAAGGAGACTCCATAATAAAAAAAAAAAAAGGCTGGGCGCAGTGGCTCACGCCTGTAATCCCAGCACTTTGGGAGGCCGAGGCGGGTGGATCACGAGGTCAGGAGATCGAGACCACGGTGAAACCCCGTCTCTACTAAAAAAAAAAAACAAAAAATTAGCCAGGTGCGGTGGCGGGCGCCTGTAGTCCCAGCTACTCGGGAGGCTGAGGCAGGAGAATGGCGTGAACCTGGGAGGCGGAGCTTGCAGTGAGCTGAGATCGCACCACTGCACTCCAGCCTGGGCGACAGAGAGAGACTCTGTCTCAAAAAAAAAAAAAAAAAAAAAAATTAGCCAGGTGTGGTGGTGCACACCTGTAATCCCAGCTACTCGGAAGGCTGAGGCAGGAGAATCCCTTGAACCCAGGAGGCGGAGGTTGCAGTGAGCCAAGATCGTGCAACTGCACTCCAGCCTGAGCAACAAGAGTGAGATTCTGTCTAAAAATAATAATAATAAAATAAATAAAAATAGAATCATGAAAAGTTTCAGTTAAACCTAGAGAAGACAGAAAAAGAAAATGGAAGCAAAGAAAAACTAGAACAAATAGAAATCATTGAGGAAGGTAGCAAGTTTTAATCCAGTCATATCAATAATCATTTAAAATGTGAATGGTCTAAACACACCAGTTAAAAAGCAGATATTGGCCAGGCGAGGTGGCTCATGCTTGTAATCCCAGCACTTTGGGAGGCCAAGGCAGGCAGATTGCTTAAGGCCGGAAGTTCAGGACCAGCCTGGCCAACATAGTGAAACTCCATCTTTACTAAATATACAAAAATTAGCCAGGCATGGTGGCACATGCCTATAATCCCAGCTTCTTGGGAGACTGAGGCAGGAGAATCACTTGAACCTGGGTGATAGTGAGACTCTGTCTCAAAAAATATCTATATCTATATCTATATCTATATCTATATCTGTATCTGTATCTGTATCTATATCTATATCTCTCTCTATATATATAGCAGATATTATCAGATTAGATTTTTTAAAAGATCCGATTTTATACTGTCTTCAAGAACCTCATTATTTATTTATTTAAGACTGTATCTCACTCTGTCACCCAGGCTGGAATGCAGTGGCATGATCATGGCTTATTGCAGCCTCAACCTCCGGGGCTAAAGCAATCCTCCTGCCTCAGCCTCCCCAGCAGTTGGGACCATAGGTGTGAGCCATCTTGCCCAGCTAATTATTTTTTTTGTAGAGATGAGCTCTCCCTATGTTGCCCAGGCTGGTCTTGAACTCCTGGGCTCAAGCAATCCTCCCACCTCAGCCTCCCAAAGGGTTGACATTATAGGCATGAGCCATCATGCCCAGCCATGAACCCCACTTTTAATATAAAGATATAGATAGGTTAAAAGTAAAAGGTTGGAGAAAGATATACATGCAAATTCTAACTAAAAGAAAGCTGGAATGGTTATATTAATTTCAGGCAAAGTAGACTTCAGAACAAGGAATATTATCAAGAATAAAGACAGACATGTGAAAACAAAGTATTCAAGTCACCAAGAAGACATAACAATCCTAAATGTGTATGCACCTAACAACAGAGCTTCAAAAACAAAGATCTATCTATAACTGGTAACAGTCATCACACTCCAGGATTTGGTCATAGACTCTATAGCCTTCAACTTTCTCAAATAGTAACAAAAGCTACATTCGTGATATTAAGTCATATTAAGTCAAGGGATTGCTTGAAAGATAAACAGAGAGCCCATTTCTATAGTTAGTTTAAACTTTTCTTTCTAATCCAATGAAACTATTAGAAAGCTGTGCACTTGAACCATCATATTTTAGTCCTTCATGGAACTGTTTTCTTAATTGTACTTCGACGTTGTGCCAGCAACTTTAACTGAGAGATATTATGAGAAACAACCCATACAATTCCCTATTGGGTTTACCATAGGGTTATTGTTGAGAAAGCTATCCCTTACATCACAGCGTTCTCTTCATAAGGGCTCATGAGAGAGATTTTGTTCAGGTTTCAGAACTAGGAAAGTCTCTATTTTCTCTGGTCATAATTCTCTATTTCCTTTGGCAGCTGGGAAGCTCAGGAAAAACATCTTTAGTCCATGGAAACTTATGGCATGCATTTTTTAATACTAACTTTACCCCTGAATTTATTTTACTTTCCTACCCTTATTTTCCTTCATCTCAATTTTCTCATCTGTTTATCTTTTATTTTGCTATGGTTTTGCTGTAGTTTTTCTTTTAAAACCAATTTTATTGAGGCATGATTTGCATTCAATAAAATGAATCCATCTTAAGTGTATAGTTCAATACATTTTGACAAATATTACCATATAATTTTTGTTATCCATATAAAGGCAATTTTGAAATAAGTAAACATAAATATCACGAGACAGTCTGTGTTAAGCATTATCGTAGAGACACAAACAAATGACTATGGGAATATGAGAGAGGGTGAAAAATTCTGACTGGACAGATAATGGGATCAGAAGGGTTGCAGCTGTTAGAAAACAGTTCTCATTTTAAAAAGTAATATCTCTCTTTCAATTTAAAAAATGGAAATTCGACAGATCAATGTGGCAGGAAAGGTAAGTTAGAAAAGGAAATAGCTTGAATAAAAGCATGAAGCAAGAGAGGTAGGCACTCTTTCAGTTCGGCTGGAGTAGAATGTGAGAGGAGAAGAAATATGGAGAAATGAGCTGCTTGTCACCTTGTAGGAGGTTCTCAAAGCCAAACAATGTCTTCCCACATTGTTGTGTAGGTAATTGGGAGCCAGAGGAGGTTTTCAGTAGAGGACAGACATAATGAGACTTGTGTTTTAGAAAGGTCGATCTGGAGGCAGTGTGAGGAGTGGATGAGGGCCTGGGGGTAGAGGGGCCAGTGGAAAACCTTCTTCAGTGGTCCAGGGATGATATAATGAGGACCTGGATCAACCATTGTGAGAATGAGGGAGAGATGGAATGAGCTGCACTGTGGCAGAAAATCTCTAGGAAGGGTCAAAGGATGGTTGTGAGTGTGTGTGGGAGAGAGACTGATTACATATATGTCCAGGAGGATGGGCATCCCCATGACTCCTGTTCTGGACAGAAGATTGGCAGCCTTTTGGGTCTTCCCTCTCTCAACCTCTGCAAGCAGAGAAATTTCAGGTTACCAATCAAAAACCAACCTCTATTTGGGCTGGTCATGGTAGTCACTCCCTTTCCAGTCAGTCCCTGTAACCAGAGCCAATAGTGCATACAATAATAATGGGTACTATTTTACCTCAATAAAAAATAAATGAATAAGGCCAGGCACAGTGGCTCATGCCTGTAATCCCAGCAGTTTGGGAGGCTGAGGCAGATGGATAACTTGAGGTCAGGAGTTCAAGACCAGCCTGGCCAAAAAAGTGAAATCCTATCTCTACTGAAAATACAAAAAATTAGCTGGGCATGGTGGTGTGCACGTATAATCCCAGTTACTTGGGAAGCTGAGGCAGGAGAATCACTTGAGCCCATGAGGCAGAGGTTGTAGTGAGCCGAGATCATGCTAGTGCACTCCAGCCTGGCCAAAAAAGTAAGACTCCTTCTAAAAGTAAATAAATAAAATAAAAAATAAATGAGTAAAATGGTAACTAATACCTAAAATAACAGTTACTCTGTGAGGTGCTATTCTAAGCACTTTACTTATTTTAACTCATTATTCCTCACAGAATTACTATGAGTTACAAATTATTATATACTTATTTAACAGATGAGAAAATCAAAGCAGAGAGAATAACAATCTTGTTCTAGATCACATAGCTGGTAAAGAACAGAACCAGATCCAAACCAGGCATCTGATTCCAGAGTCCACACTCTGTTGCATTATGCTCTGATACTGATTACTCTGTGCATTAGTCCATTCTCACATTGTTATAAAGAACTACCTGAGACTGAGTAGTTTATAAAGAAAAGTGGTTTTATTAGCTCACAGTTTCATACGCTGCACAGGAGGCATGACTGAGGAAGCCTCAGGAAACTTACAATAATGGTGGAAAGTGAGAGGAAATCAGGCTTATCTTACATGGCTGGAGCAGGAGAAAGAGAGCAAAGCAGGAGGTGCTACATAATTTTAAGCAACCAGATCTCAAGAGAACTCACTTACTATCATGAGAACAGCAAGGGGGAGATCTGCCCCCATGATCCAATCACCTCTCACCAGGCCCTTCCTCCAACACTGGGGGTTACAACTCAACATGAGATTTGGGCAGGGACACAAATCCAAACCATATCTTTTCAACCCCTGTCCCCTCCCAAATCTCAAGTCCTTCTCACATTGCAAAATATAATCATCACTTTTCTACAATCCCCCCAGTCTTAACTCATTTCAGCATTGACTCAAAAGTCCACATTCCAAAGTCTCATCTGAGACAAGGCAAGTCCCTTCCACCTATGAGCCTGTAAATAAAAAACAAGTTAGTTATAGTTAGTTACTTCCAAGATACAATGAGGGTATAGGCATTGGGTAAATACACCCATTCCAAAAAGGAGAAATCATCCAAAACAAAGATTCTATAGGCCCCATGCAAGTCTGAAACCCAGCAGGGCAGTCATTAAATATTAAACCTCTAAATTAATTTCCTTTGACTCCATGTCTCATATCCAGCCCACCCATCAGTAAGGGGCAAGCTTCCAAGGCCTTGGGCATCTCTGCCCCTTTAGCTCTGCAGGGTACAGCCTCCTCAGCTGCTTTCACAGGCTGGTGTTGAGTGCCTGCAGCTTTTCCAAGTGCACAGAGCCTGGAGGATGGTGGCTCTCTTCTCACAGCACCATTAGACAATGCCCCAGTAGCGACTCTGTGTGGGGGCTCCAATCTCACATTTTCCCCTCCACATTGCCCTAGTAGAGGTTCTCCATGAGGGCTCCGCACCTGCAGCAGACTTCTGCCTGGACATCCTTGCATGTCTGTACATCCTCTGAAATCTAGGCAGAGGCTCCCAAGCCTCAACTCTTGTCCTCTATGCACCTGTGGGCTTAACACCACGTGGAGCTGCCAAGGCTTATGGCTTGTACTCTCTGGAGCAGCAGCCTGAGACATATCTGGGGCCCTTTTAGCCACGGCTGGAGCTAGAGTGGCTGGGACACAGGGAGCAGTGTCCTGAGGTTGTGCAGGGCAGCAGGGGCCTGAGCCCAGCCCACAAAACCATTCTTCCCTCCTAGGCCTCCAAGTCTGTAATGCGAGAGGCTTCTACCAAGGTCTCTGGAATGCCTTCAAGAAATTTTCCCATTATCTTGGCTACTAACATTAGACTCCTCATTACTTGTGGAAATTTCTGCAGCTGGCTTGAATTCCTCCCCCCAAAATGGGTTTTTCTTTTCTACCACATGGTCAAGTTACAAATTTTCTAAACTTTTATGCTTTGCTTCCCTTTTAAATATAAATTGCAGTTTCAAATAACCTCTTTGCTTATGCCTATCACCATATGCTGTTAGATGCAGCCAGGCTATATCTTGAATGTTTTACTGCTTAAAAATTTCTTCCACCAGGTACCCTAAATCATCACTCTCAAGTTCAAGGTTCCACAAATCCCTAGGGCAGGGGCACAATGCCTCCAGTCTCTTTGCTAATGTGTAACCAAAGTTACCTTTGCTCCAGTTCCCAATAAGTTCCTCATCTCCATCTGAGATCTCCTCAGCCTGGACTTCATTGACTGTATCACTATCAGTATTTTGGTCACAACAATTTAACAAGTCTCTAGGAAGTTCCAAACTCTCCCTCATCTTCCTGCCTTCTTCTGAGCCCTCCAGATTCTTTCAGACTTTGCCTGTTGCCCAGTTCCAAAGTTGCTTCCACATTTTCAGTTATCTTTATAGCAATGTCCCACTTCTTGGCACAAATTTTCTGTATTAGTCCATTCTCACATTGCTATAAAGAGCTACCTGAGACTGGGTAGTTTATAAAGAAAAGAGGTTTTATTGACTCATGGTTCCACAGGTTGTATAGGAAGCATGACCAAAGAGAAACTTGCAATCATGGTGGAAGGTGAAGGGGAAGCAAGGCAGCTCTTACATGGCTGGAGCAGAAGGAAGACAGTGAACAAGGAGGCGCTACACACTTTTATTTTTTATTTTTTTGAGACAAAGTCTGACCCTGTCACCCAGGATGGAGTGCAGTGGCATGCTCTCAGCTCACTGCAACCTCTGCCTCCAGATTCAAGTGATTCTCCTGCCTCAGCCTTCCGAGTAGCTGGGATTATAGGCATGTATCACCATGCCCAGCTAATTTTTGTATTTTTAGTAGAGATAGGGTTTCACCATGTTGGCTATGCTGGTCTCAAACTCCTGACCTCAAGAGATCTGCTTGCCTTGGCCTCCCAAACTGCTGGGATTACAGGCATGAGCCACTGAGCCCAGCTAGTACACGCTTTTAAACAACCAGATCTTGTGAGAACTCACTCACAATCACAAGAACAGCAAGGGGAGAGTCTGCCCCCATGATCCAATCACCTTCCACTAGGCCCCTTCTCCAACACTGGGGATTACAATTCGACGTGAGATTTGGGTGGGGACACAGATCCAAACCATATTACCCTGGGCCTGTAATAATTTCGCAGCTCACATCTTTACTCAAAGATGTCCCTCATTGCCTTGAGGTTAGAGGTGTTAATATTCCCGGCAGAGAGTAACACAAATGTGAGAGAAAGCATTGAAAATTAATGTCTGTGGTATATTGGGTGCCCTGCCAGTCACTAGGTATAACTGAGTAGAGTGCTGGGCAGGATATTGTATATATACTATTACCAAGACCATTACAAAATATGGACTAGGATTGGGTGTGGTGGCTCACACCTGTAGTCCCAGTGTTTTGGGAGTCCAGGGGTGGGGTGGGAGTCACTTGAGGTCAATAGTTTGAGACAGGCCTGAGCAACTTAGTGAGACCCTGTCTCTACAAAAAAAAAAAAAAAAAAAAAATTAAAAAAATTAACTGACACAACTTGGGAGGCTCAGGCAGGATGATCACTTGAGCCCAGGTGTTTCAGTTTGCAGTGAGCTATGATTGAGTCACTGTACTCCAATCTGGGTGACAGAATGAGACTCTGTCTCTAAAAAAAAACAACAAAATATGGAATAGATGCAACAAAAACTTTGGCAAAATGAACATCCATAGGTATATACGTGTGCCTGCGTGTTTAGAAAATGTGAGCTATTTGACAATGGCTGAAGTTGGCTAAAGCAATAGCCTAAAACCCATAGACACCAGAAATTTCTGGGAAAATATTCACCAGCTATTTAACAATCTAAAAATACACCTAAATACACCTATGGAGGATAATCTTGAAAGACAGCAGGCACAGGTCTAATTGAGGTAAAACAAAACCAAAGCAGATTACCAGTCTGTAGACCTGCTGAACTTGCATATATTCTGTGAAGACAGGGGTGTGGCCTGGCACCATCACAAAACCAAAGCCATGTGATATAAACAGACAGAGGCTGGATTTTTTTTTTTTTTTTTCAGAAAATCCTCCACATTTAAACTATAGTCATTGCCTGTCCTCCCTTCATCACCTCACATATGAGATTTGGCCACCCATACATTTAGGCAACAGATGGGAACTATCTGAATGTGTGTACATAGTTGGAATCAACAAACATTAAAATCTGCATATGGTATCATTTGAAATTTGCACCAACTCTCTAAGATATTGGAATGATTCCCTGTCATATGAGGAAATGTGACTCTTATTTGATCATTCCTCTCTCAGACCAAGACACAGTGCCTGTCCTCAGGATGCCACCTGTCTATTTAGAAAGACACACAGGCAAATCGGTGCCTATGAGTCACTGATGAGGGTCTGAGGGGATGAGGCCTGGATGCTGACAGCATAGAAGGGAACTGGGCCACAATGTCAGGGACGCTCCAGAGAAGAGACATAAAAACTGAGACCGGATGCTACTTGGGAGGACTGCACTAGGGGACTTAAAAAGTTTTTTGTTTGTTTTTGTTTGTTTAACTGTACTACAGCATAGTATTTAAATATATTTTGTTACCTGAAGGACTATCTTTTAAGCAAAAATTATATCCACTTTGAGAAGATTAAAAGTCACAGAAGATCTGTGAACAAAGGTATCACAAGATACCTTTGAGAGATTTAGAAAGCCATATATATCCAAATATAAGGTAAGGTGTCCCCCACCAAAAAAAAATCTCTCAGGAAAGACAGAGTTATCTCATGTACAAATCTTTACAAAGTTTCCAATATCTTGAGGTGCCCTTTCAATCACCTTATTTTAAATAGCAGTGTACCATTTGGGGGAAGTTATATTCACCTAAAACAAATGCTATCTATGTTAAGTTTAAGTGTTTATAGAAAACATCTTATGAAACTGGTAAAAAGCAAAAGCAAAGAAATTTAACATAAACATAATAATTATTTTTGGGGAAATAACCTTACAATAGCAAGGGCTGGTCATTACATATGAATTTTTAAAAGATCACTTTTAAAAAGCAAAATAATTGGTTTGGATATTATTTTTTCATAGTTGAGGTCATACTATCTTTCTGTAGTTATGTATTCTGCCTTTTTCACTTGACATTCTTGTGTCAACATTTTGCACAAAATAAAAAATTATTTAACAATTACAAAAGCAATATAATATATAGTTGCATTGTGGAGCTCATGGATCGCTAGCTATAGAATAAATGAAAAAATCAAAACTGTTCTTACATTATACAAATGGACACATAGTTAGGACACAGAGTAATGATAAAATTTTATTATATGGAAATGCAAGAAGTATTTTATATCAAACAACTTAGTTAAATGCGAAGATGTTGTGCTCTGGAAAACTATTAAAAAATGTTTTGATGATTCAAAAATTCAGTTTCATGATAACAGAGACATTGATGTTGAAAATGCCTGTGATTAGTTTGAGGAAATTGATAAAATGTGCATGAAGAAAAGCAATAATAATATAATATATAAATAATGTATTAATTTATATTTATAAATTAATAATATAAATTATAGAGTATAATTCTAAATCTGTATAAGTAGTTATATTCATGAATTAAATGTTATTTTAAAATTTCATCTACAGCTCTTAGTTTATATTTCTGTGTTGGAAAATCCCTGGTTTTTTTTTTTTTGCCTCTTCTTGAGAAAATATGAATGACCCTTGATTTGGAATATATAATTAATTCATTGCCCAATCCCTGTAGAGCACCTAATGGATAGATAAGACTAGTAAGAAAATAAAATTGAAGAATTCAGAAAATTACAGTAGTTCTGGGCCATTTAACATTGAGGTAAACAGCTCTTAGACCCACACACCTACTTTATAGTAGAGAACAAATCTGGATCCTTAAAAATCCACAATAGTTTTCAATTTGCCTACAAGGTCTAACACCAATAACCTTAACATTCACATGCCTCCACAATTTGTCAACTAACCTACTATGTTTCCACATCTATCTCTTGGTCTTAACCTTGTGAATTCAATGTTGAGACAAATCAAACCAAACAATATTTCAGTGCTGGCCCCAAATGCCCAGCTTCTGTCCTTTTGCTCATGGTATTCTCTCTGATAAAATGGCTTTCCCCTCCTCTTCCCCACCAAATGTTTGCATCCTCCCCATCTCCAGGGTCCATCTGAAATACCACTTCATTGGTGTTTTCATATGTCTCACGTAGAGGTAAATCTCTTTTTTGTAAACCCAAATCTGAAGTGCCGAAGGCTCAACACTGGTGGCCTTCCCGTTTGATTGGGAGTCAGGAGGTAGAATTCTCAGTCGGGTGGTCTTAAGGTACTAGTGAGTGAGGTCAGTCCAAATAATAATAACGAACCCTTAGAGAACACCAGAATAATGTTAATAATAGCTAACTCTAACTCGAAATTTGCTATGTGCCAGGCACTCTTCTAATTCTATAAATTAATTCATTTGATCTTCATAGGAACCTCACAAAGAAGGCACAATGATATCTGCAATTTAATAGATAAAGAAACTACAGCCCAGGTTCAGTAACTTACCCAAAGTGGTCCAGCTACAGGTGACCGAGCTGAGAAACCATGGACCTAACTATTATGCTTTCCTACCTTAGTGAGGACTACCAGAAAAAAGATGAGCCATGAGCAGGAAGACAGCCTGGTAAACTGAGGAATATGGAGGTGCACACATTTATTTGGGGAAAAAAAGGTGAAACCTTAAGCAGGCAGGGATGTAGCAAACTGGGGGCAGAGTGGGGCCCTTCTAGGGCTTTCTTCCGACTCTGGGCCAATTTCAGGGTCCTAAAGAAAAATACCTCTGCCAAATGCATTGGAAGGTTCATGGCATTGTAGGTAACTCATCACTTCTAAAATTACTAATAAACTTGTCACATCTCCCTTATTAACCATATGGTCCTTGAGGACCTATGTTCAGTTCACCTGCTACAATATCTAGAATTCGATGTTGCACCTTGTAATCAATCAATAAAAAACTGTTAAATGTTTGCAACCACTAGTCCTCAGTTCAATTAGCTGTCTTTAATAAAGAAGACTCCTGTCAAAGTTATTTAAGGACATTCTACTCCAACACTTTTTAAATAATTCTCCATTATATTTTTCTTCATAGCATTTCTTTGTTTTCTTATTGTCAGTCTCCCCCAACTATAAACTACATAAAGGCAGAGATTTCATTCTTGTTTACCAATGTATTTCTGGTGCCCTAGAACAATGCCTGGCACACAAAAATAACTCAGTAAATATTCATGAGTTCTTGAAAAAGAATGGGCTTTGAAGATCCTCACCAGACCCTTGTGGGCAGCCTTTGTTCTTGCCAGCCAACCTTGAGTAAGCATACCAGCGTGATTCCATTACCCTCAAAGCAAACACACGTCATGGAGCACAAGGAAAAGAAAGGGTTTCGCTGGTGATTTCAGGAGGGAGTTAGGGAATGGAGGAGAGCATCAGCCTTAGGCAGAGCACAGCACTTTGCTCTTCCCTAAATCTCCATCAGGCATCTCTGTCCCCAGCCAGCTCCTCGCCTGCCAGCTGGCCATCCCTTCACCCTCTCACAGTGTCACCCCTCCAGCACTGCAGGTCCCCAGCTAACATTCCTCCTGAATCTCTATATCCCCCTTATTATTCTGCTGAGTAATATATTGTCTCCAGTTTACCTTCTCACACTTGTCATCTCTGTTGAGCAAAGGACACATCCCCTTGGGATCCATCCTCCAGGAGGAAGCATAGAAATTAAAAATAATATTCTCTTTCAAAAATATTTTTATTTGTTTTGTTACACACCAAGAATTGAATTTGAATCCAAGCTTTACTATTTTGTAGTTGCTTTATCTCAGTCAAATTACATAACCTCTCGCCACCTAGGTCTTCTCATCAAGTGGGAATAAAACCAACTTGACAGGGCAGTTTTGATAATTAAATGGGACAAAACAGGCAAAAGGACCTTGTGCAAAGTAGGTATTAAAGAGGTTAGATTAGCTGGGCATGGGGGCACATGCCTGTAGTCCCAGCTACTTGGGAGGCTGAGGTGGGAGGATTGCTTGAGCCCAGGAGGTTGAGACTGCAGTGAGCTGAGATCATGCCATTGCACTCCAGCCTGGGCAACAGAGCAAGACCCTGTCAAAAAAGAAAGAAAGAAAGAATGAAAGAGAAAGAAAAGAAAGAAAGAAAGAAAGAAAGAAAGAAAGAAAGAAAGAAAGAAAGAAAGAAAGAAAGAAAGAAAGGAGGGAGGGAGGGAGGGAGGGAGGGAGGGAGGGAGGGAGGGAGGGGGGGAGGAAGGAAGGAAGGAAGGAAGGAAGGAAGGAAGGAAGGAAGGAAGGGAGTGGGGAAAATATGTTAGTTCTCTGTTTGTCCTTAAAGTAAACTCTTAACTATCTAAAAGGACCCATGCACCAAAGCTTTTACAGGATAGTGCAATAGAAGCTCATCACCATATAGAACATTGTTTCTGTGGTGCCAGGGGTTTGGAAGACATTAACTACACAGGGCATTAACTACACTACTGTGGGCAGCAGTGGTATGGGAAGGTGGGGAACATTGCTGTTTTCTCTGTGTGTTTACAAATCAGAAATTACTGAATAGGGTGAGCTGCATGAACATCACTGTTAAAATGGCTACTCAAAAATGCCCATGGTACCAGTCAGCCTTGGAAAATGAGATACACAGATCTTAATGAATTAAGTGCTCACTTAGTGCTTACAGTGAGGAAATATCAACAGCCAAAGTTACTTTCACACCCTAATCTTGTCTCCATGCTCTCAGTCCTCAGTTTCCTTATTATAATGGAGCTGAGCCTGAGAAGGCATCCCATCCTGTCTTCATCAGCACTTTGTTAATGCCGAGTATGCTATCACCACACATTATGATTTCTAGGCGAGTACATCATAATTGTCTCACACATACTTGTTGCCTGCTTGATTCTGATGGTAGTTATACAAATTATACTTAAAACCCAAATTGAAGACTCTTGGCTGCTGTTTACAAGGTAGTGATTTAAGAGAGCACTTACAATTGAAAAAACACAAAATAACTCATGCTTTGGATGCCTGGTGAGATAAACCAAAGTAGTTTTCGCTGGGGAGAAATGTAAAGGATAGCACATTTGTCTAAAATGAAAGAAACAAGTAATTCCTCTTTCAGGCCAGAATGGACTCCCTAATGATGTGATGGTGAAATTCAACCATGTGATGCCGCATGCATTTGGAACATTTTGAAGGTCAGCTTGGGTCAGAGCAAAACCTTTTTTTTTCTTTCTATGAAGTCAATTTTTGAAAATATCATGAGAGTTTTGATGGCCTCCACAGCCTGAAATCATTTGGGGTGATGTACTTGAGTTTCAGGCAAAACTTATGCCTAAAAATTAACACAAACCAAGAAGTTTTGAAGGAGGGATAGGGCCACCTGGTATTTTGCAGCATCAATGAGCATGGAAGAGTTCCCTCACTGGAACTAATGCCAAAGGCCTTGGAGAAATGCCTCCACACCACATCACTTAGGCTCTGTCTCTGCTTCTTTTGCATGCTTCTTCTCTCTTCAAGTCCCATTGCTTCCTCCCATCCTCATCCTCACTCTGCAAGTATGACCTTTCTCCCTATTTCACTGAGGAAACAGAAGCTCTCAGAAGGGAATTTCTCCATGCTCCCACCACTTCTATCCACCTACCTGTCTGTAACTCTGTATTCCCTACTTCTCTTCTGCATATAGATGAATTGTTGGTGCTTCTAGGCAAGGCCAACTCCTCCATTTTGGCTTGACCCAATACCTATAACCTACTCTAACATGCTTGTACATTCTTTCGAGATTTCTCCCTTCTCAGTCTTGCCCCATCCATTCTTCCATATCTTTTGGATGATTCCCATCTGCATAAAAACATGCTGTTATTTCTGTCATCTTAAAAAAAATAAGCAAAAAACAAAGATCTTTTCTTGACCTGTATCTTCCAGCCATACCCTGTCTCTGCTCCTCTTTAGAATAATACTCCTCAAAAGAATGTTTAAATAGGTACTCTCCTTTACACTCCTTTTACTTTCTGACACTCACTCTAGTCCAGCTTCTGCCCCCTTCATTCCAGCAAATCTGCTCGTGTCAAAGCCTTCAAAGTGGGCTTCCACTTCAGTTCACTCCAACAATCAGTTCTCCATGCTCACCTTAATTGTCTTCTCAGAAATGTCTGACATGATTGATCGTGCCTCCTAAACACTGATGGCATTTGACTTCCAGGGCATCACTCTCTCCTGATTTTCCTCTGTCTCCCTGGCTGCTCTTTCACTGTTAGTATTGCTGCCTCTTCCCCATCTCCCCAGTCCCCAAACATGGCAGTGCCCCAGGATTCAGTCCTTGACCTCTTCTCTGATGCATTCACTCCCTTGGTATTCTCAGCCAGTCCCATGGCTTTAAATACCAACTGTATGCTGATGCCTCCTGACTTTATTTATTTATTTATATATTTTTATTTTTGGCTCAGGCTGAACTATGCTTACTCAACATCTCCACTTGAATGTCTAATCATCCTTTCAGAAGCAACATGTCCAAGACCGAGCTCCTGACCTTTCCTCCCAAACCTGCTCTTCCCACAGATACCCCACACCAGTAAATGGAAACTCCATTCTTCCAAGGGCTCAGGCCAAAAACCTTGGCTCATTCTTAATTCCTTTTTCTCTCTCACCAAAGCCAATTCAACAGCAAATCCACCTACAAAATATATCTGATACCCTATCACTTTTAACCTCTACCTCCCTGGTTCAAACTACCATCATCTCTCCTATAGATTACACGCAGTAACTTCCTAACTAGTTCCCCTGTTGTTATTCTCAACCCCTATGGTTCTCATCAGCGCAGCCAGAGCAAATATAATGAAAGTCAAATCATGTAACGCTTCTCTTCAAGACCTTCAAATGGCTCCCTTTCTCCATTGGAGTAAAAGCCCAAGTCCTCACAATGTTACATAAGGCCCTACACAACCTGGGCATCCACTATGTCGCTTATCCCATCTACCACCCCCTCTCTCTTCCTCCACTCCAAAGATACTAGCCTCGTTGGCTTCTTGGACATGTGAGGGAAGCATTCAGCTTCAGGACTTCGCACCTGCTGTTCCCTTTGCTGGGAATGCTTTCCCAGAAGCATTCTTCATATGGCTAAATCCTTCATCTCCTTCAAGTCCTTGCTCAGGAGTCACCTCAGTGTGATTCCCCCAATCACCTTTTGCAATTGCAATCCCCCAACTCCATACTCACTAGTCCTCTCTCCATTTTATTTTTTTTAATTCCTGTTATTTGTAACCCTAACGTACTACATCATTTCCTTATTTATTTAGTTGATTGTCTTTCTGCCTCCTCTAGACTGTAAACACATAAGGGTGAGGATTCTGTTTTGTTCTCTGTGACTGTCTTAACATAGTAGGCACTCAAGTGGTGGTGGTGTCGGTGAGCAAACTCACAGGGAGCATCTCTGGAGATCACATGATCCCTAGCTGCTCCAGGAATTAATTCACCTCAAGTGGAAGATAAATTCCTTCTCAGACTAAATACACTTTCACTTTATCAAGATTATATAACTTCAGTTGTCATCATCATCATAACTCATGTTTACATATTATAGTTTTCCAGCTTACAAAATTCTTTCTCTTATATAGTCATATTTCAACCTCAGGACAACCCTGTGAGTTAAATAGGGCAGATGGTGCCAATCCCATTTTACAGATGAGGATGCTAAGCCTCAGAATGGTTAAACGCCCAGCTTCAAGGTCACCCAGACGATGAGTGCAAACTTGGGATGAACCTTGGAGTAAATCCTAAGTCCCCTCACTCAAGGACAATGGCTGCTACACAGTTGGCTAAAAAAAAAAAAAAAAAAAGACAGCTTGCCCTTCTCTGGAGTGCTTGAGTGAATACTGACAGAATCTGGAAACTTCACTATCCTAATTTGGCTATTTACTTATTTAGAGACGGAGTCTCACTCTGTCACCCTGGCTGGAGCGCAGTGGCATGATCCTGGCTCACCGCAACCTCTGCCTCCTGGGTTCAAGCAATTCGCCTGCCTCAGCCTCCCAAGTAGCTGGGATTATAGGCACACACCACCACACCCGGCTAATTTTTGTATTTTTGGTAAAGACAGAGTTTCACCATGTTGGCCAGGCTAGTCTCGAACTCCTGACCTCAGGTGATCCTCCCGCCTCGGCCTTCCAAAGTGCTGGGATTACATGCGTGAGCCACTGCGCAAAGCCTTGGCTCTTGATTTACTCAAAAAATATTAACTGAGTGCTTCCCAGATTCAACATTGTTCTCTAAATGGGATACAGTTCAGGACAACACAGACTGGGACAGCTTATGCTCTCATGGACTTTATATTCTCAGAGAAGAGATGGACAATAAACAAATAAGTGAATCACCTAAAATAAGTCAGAGGATGATAGTGCTATGAAGGGAAAGGGGTTAGAAGTTGATGAGAAGCATAGCAAGTGAGCTATGTTAGAGATGCCCACTAATAACTTATTAACATGTTACCCACAAATTTTCAACTGGTAACAGGATGGACAGTGCCTCTACTTGCTGGCTGGTGATGCTACAAATTGTATTATTATGCATTTGGGTATCAAAGATGTTCAAGATTCTCAGTCTAGGTGTCAGGGAATGGGAGTGATAATAAAGCAAAACAAAGCAGAGCCTAGTCAAGAGTTTCAGAAGATAGTGCTAAGACAAACACTAAGTTGTAAGAGCACAGATTTTATTCACGACAGAAGAGCTTTCTAATAAATGAAGCTGCCCAGCAGTGAAACAGTCTGGAAATGAGCACCTTGTCATCGAAAGTATCCAATAAGCAAATTAATGACTTCTTTTCCAACTGCAAATTTGATTACTTTCTATTCTGTAGAGCCTCTCTCTACCCTAAGTCTCCATTATTTTCAGTGAAAGGCTCTGTGAGGGTGAGAAAAGGCAATGGGGTAAGGACAGGAGCAAAAATCTGGCTGAAAACCGTGGTTCTTTTGCCAGCCCTCATAGAGGATGAGAGCCACCTGACTGTCAGCCTCAGATCCTTCCAGCAGTGGCTAAAGTTGCCTCTTCTACAGTGAGATTAGGGGCATAGCCTCCTCTAGCCTTCCACTGCAGAACCCACCAGGGGCTCACATCTCAATGAGGTCCTCTGCCCAGCAAGAACAGGCAGATGTCTTCGCAAGTCACTCCATTCTCACTGACAGTGAAGCCACCAGTGGTTACAAAAAAGAGAGGAGCAAACTGTCCTTGGCAGGAGGCTGCTCCTCTAGTGATTTCTGGATGCTCATTGACAATGTCCACATGTCTGCAGGCCTCTCAGAGATCCAGCCAGCCCACAGTATCCCCAGATGCCAGTTACCCACCCTTCTTTGCCTTTCAGCCATTCTCCCAGCCCTTCACTACCATGAGCAACCAGGTATTCAGGGGTGACTGCATACTGGCCCAGGAAAGATCATGGGACAGACACTGGCAACAACTGCTAATATTGCTTCCATTTATCCATCACTTACTCTGGACTAGACAATGTGCTAAAAACTCCATATGTGAAAGGATGGGCTATAACCTTATATATACATGCAGGGGAATGCTTGGAGAACTACATCTGACCAGAGTTTAACTAGCAGTGGTGGATTTTGCTTGCTGAGCAGGGCAGGCCAGCCTCTATCACCTTTTCTACCACTCTAAATCCCCTGATTTGCAGCCACATCAAGGGATTTAGAGTGGTAGAAAATGAGATAGAGGTGGGTCAAGGAAGCTAAGTAGGGGGCAGGGGAAGCCAGGGCATTTTGTAGGAAGGACATGGCCAAGAGGAGTTTCAGGAGGAAGAGAGATAAATCTGCTTCCAATAAGAGAAGAACAAAATTTCCTCTCCCTAGAGTTGAGTGGGATATTTGGAAATGGTGGGTGATGTACACTATAACACCTGCCATCTCTTTATAAAATATTTACTGAAATTTACATCACTTGTCAGTATGTAGGGACTGGAGCCATGATTTTGCAGGGGGTGAAATGAAGCACTGGGACTCAAGGTGAGAGTCAAGAGGTCCAAGGAGGTGCCTTACCATATGGTCACATCATTTCATTTAATTCTTACAACAGTCCAATAAAGCAGGTATCACATTTTTTACAGTGTATTGGGAGAGGGGAGGTTACTGAATAATAATCTATAGACATTCCTGCCAACTGCAATGTAAAAGAAGGGGGGAATTTCATATTTGTATCTGTCTATTCTGATCCTGTACCTTTAGCATAAAGGTGAGTGTGGCTTCTTCGCAATGTTCATCCTCATCACCCAGGACCCTTCTAGATTTGGTCCCAGACTTCTCCTATTTCCCAGCAGTGACTCCTAGTTTGCTGTTGACCCCTTCCTTTTGCTCCTCTCACTGTCCTCTGGGTTTGTCCACAGGTCTCTTTGGTGGCCTGCAGAGTCCTCTGGCCCTACCACACTTGGATGCCTTGAGCAAGATCCCCAGAGCAGTGCCAGCCTTTCTGCAAACAAACCCTGGCACTAGCTTACTTGGTAGACAT
This sequence comes from Symphalangus syndactylus, assembly GCF_028878055.3. NCBI lineage: Eukaryota > Metazoa > Chordata > Mammalia > Primates > Hylobatidae > Symphalangus > Symphalangus syndactylus. Next base: position 39,327,862 of record NC_072434.2, on the reverse strand, counting down.
AAGTGCCAGAGGAGGCTATCTTCTGTCTCTGAATTGTCACAGCCCCTAACACAATGCTGAGGGTTCCTTTATTATAGTAGGTAGTTACGCATGAGCAGGGCAGGAGAAGTCTCCCCCTGCCCTACCCGGAATATCAGGCAACCATCAGGTGATGGTCAGGCGGTTGTTAACTGTCTCTCTAAAATAATAGTTGGTTGCAGCCAGCGCCAGGGAAAGGCAGTCTCCCAGTAGACAGAAAACACCTGAAGGTGGTGATCAGCAGCTTCCCAATACGATCTCAGGAGTTCGACGAGTGGGCTCAAGCATGTGCACTAAGAGGCAAAATGGTGGAGTTTAACTGGTATATGACCTCCTTGGGACATTTGACTGGTAAGGGAAGAATGCCTCAAGTGAGGATGCATATAACTCCAGTAAGCACACTGCACATGCTCCCCCACCAAATGCTAGTCAGGCCACTGCACATACGGACAGCCTGGCCCAAAATCCGGGAGAAGGAATGCAAGACCCTGGGAGCATGCCAACATATAAAACCCCAAGTCAAAAGGTCAAACTGCACATTTGATCTCTCAAGTCACCCGCTTGACCCTCTTCCAAGTGTACTTTACTTCCTTTCACTCCTGCTCTAAAGCTTTGAAACAAACTTTCTGCTGCTCTAAAACTTGTCTCGGTCTGTTACTCTGCCTTATGCCCCTCAGTCGAGTTCTTTCTTCTGAGGAGGCAAGAATTGAGGTTGCTGCAGACCCGTATGGATTTGCTGCCACTAACATACTTTGGTGCCATGTGACTCGGATGCATTCCACTGCTAACACCTTCACACTCAACAAATGAGCAAGGCAGCATCCTGCAGTAGTCAAAACTGTGACCTCCAAAGTCAAAGCACATAGGTCTACATTTCTGCCCACCAAACATTTGCTGTGGGGCTTTGAGACAAGAGTGGTGGCAGGAGAATAGAAAATATGTCTGCACTCCCCTTTCTTTTTTTTTTTTTTTTTTTTGAGACGGAGTCTCACTCTGTTGCCCAGGCTGGAGTGCAGTGGCACGATCTCAGCTCACTGCAAGCTCCGCCTCCCAGGTTCACGCCATTCTCCTGCCTCAGCCTCCCAAGTAGCTGGGACTACAGGCGCCCGCCACTGCGCCCAGCTAATTTTTTGTATTTTTAGTAGAGGCAGGGTTTCACCGTGGTCTCGATATCCTGACCTCGTGATCCACCCGCCTCAGCCTCCCAAAGTGCTGGGATTACAGGCGTGAGCCACCGTGCCCGGCCCCCTTTCTTGAGTGTGTAGTTTTTACTTTGCAATAAATCTCCATACTTTCACTGTTTTCCAACCCGTCCTTGAATTCCTTCTCATGACAGTGTCAAGATCCTGGACACCAGCCAGGGTTGAGGTTCTGCTGGTGTTTGGGGACCTCCCCTATCCCATTGGTATCAGCTTGATACAAGTTACCTAATGGGTATCAGTGACTGAAGATCAAATGAATGAAATGAAGCGAGAAAAGAACTTCAGAGAAAAAAGAGTAAAAAGAAACCAACAAAGCCTCCAAGAAATACAGGTCTATGTGAAAAGACCAAATCTATGTCTGATTGGTGTGCCTGAAAGTGATGGGGAGAATGGAACCAAGTTGGAAAACACTCTACAGGATATTATCCAGGAGAACTTCCCCAACCCAGCAAGGCAGGCCAACATTCAAATTCAGAAAATACAAAGAATGGCACAAAGACTCCTAGAGAAGAGCAACCCCAAGACACATAATTGTCAAATTCAACAAAGTTGAAATGAAGGAAAAAATGTTAAGGGCAGCCAGAGAGAAAGGTCAGGTTACCCACAAAGGGAAGCCCATCAGACTAACAGCGGATCTCTCGGCAGAAACTCTACAAGCCAGAAGAGAGTGGGGGCCAATATTCAACACTTTTAAAGCAAAGAATTTGCAACCCAGAATTTCATATCCAGCCAAACTAAGCTTCATAAGTGAAAGAGAAATAAAATCCTTTACAGACAAGCAAATGCTGAGAGACTTTGTCACCACCAGGCCTGCCCTACAAGAGCTCCTGAAGGAAGCACTAAACATGGAAAAGAACAACTGGTACTAGCCACTGCAAAAATATGCCAAATGGTAAAGACCATAGATGCTAGGAAGAAACTACATCAACTAACAAACAAGCAAAATAACCAGCTAACATCATAATGACAGGATCAAATTCACACATAACAACATTAACCTTAAATGTAAATGAGCTAAATGCTCCAATTAAAAGACACAGACTGGCAAATTGGATAAAGAGTCAAGACCTATCAGTGTGCCGTATTCAGGAGACCCATCTCACGTGCAAAGACACACATAGGCTCAAAATAAAGGGACGGAGGAAGATCTACCAAGCAAATGGAAACCAAAAACAGAGGGGTTGCAATCTTAGTCTCTGATAAAACAAATTTTAAACCAACAAAGATCAAACGAGACAAAGAAGGCCAGTACATAATGGTAAAGGGATCAATTCAACAAGAAAAGCTAACTATCCTAAATATATGTGCACCCAGTACGGGAGCACCCAGATTCATAAAGCAAGTCCTTAGAGACCTACAAAGAGACTTAGACTCCCACACAATAATAATGGGAGACTTTAACACCCCACTGTCAACATTAGACAGATCAACAAGACAGGAAGTTAACAAGGATATCCAGGAATTGAACTCAGCTCTGCACCAAGTGGACCTAATAGACATCTACAGAACTCTCCACCCCAAATCAACAGAATATACATTCTCCTCAGCACCACATCACACGTATTCCAAAATTGACCACATAGTTGGAAGTAAAGCACTCCTCAGCAAAAGTAAAAGAACAGAAATTATAACAAACTGTCTCTCAGACCACAGTGCAATCAAACTAAAACTCAGGATTAAGAAACTTACTCAAAACTGCTCAACTACATGGAAACTGAACAACCTGCTCCTGAATGATTACTGGGTACATAACAAAATGAAGGCAGAAATAAAGATGTTCTTTGAAACCAATGAGAACAAAGACACAACATACCAGAATCTCTGGGACACATTTAAAGCAGTGTGTAGAGGGAAATTTATAGCACTAAATGCCCACAAGAGAAAACAGGAAAGATCTAAAATTGACACCCTAACATCACAATTAGAAGAACTAGAGAAGCAAGAGCAAACACATTCAAAAGCTAGCAGAAATCAAGAAATAACTAAGATCAGAGCAGAACTGAAGGAGACAGAGACACAAAAAAACCTTCAAAAAATCAATGAATACAGGAGCTGGTTTTTTGAAAAGATCAACAAAATTGATAGACCACTAGCAAGACTAATAAAGAAGAAAAAAGCGAAGAATCAAATAGACGCAATAAAAAATGATAAAGGGGATATCACCACCAATCCCATGGAAATACAAACTACCATCAGAGAATACTATAAACACCTTTATGCAAATAAACTAGAAAATCTAGAAGAAATGGATAAAATCCTGGACATATACACCCTCCCAAGACTAAACCAGGAAGAAGTTGAATCCTTGAATAGACCAATAACAGGCTCTGAAATTGAGGCAATAATTAATAGCTTCCCAACCAAAAAAAGTCCAGGACCAGAATGATTCACATCTGAATTCTACCAGAGGTACAAACAGGAACTGGTACCATTCCTTCTGAAACTATTCCAATCAATAGAAAGAGAGGGAATCCTCCCTAACTCGTTTTATGAGGCCAGCATCATCCTGATACCAAAGCCTGGCAGAGACACAACAAAAAAAGAGAATTTTAGACCAATATCCCTGATGAACATCGATGCAAAAATCCTCAATAAAATACTGGCAAACAGAATCCAGCAGCACATCAAAAAGCTTATCCACCATGATCAAGTGGGCTTCATCCCTGGGATCTGGGATGCGAGGCTGGTTCAACATATGCAAATCAATAAATGTAATCCAGCATATAAACAGAACCAAAGACAAAAACCACATGATTATCTCAATAGATGCAGAAAAGGCCTTCGACAAAATTCAACAACCCTTCATGCTAAAAACTCTCAATAAACTAGGTATTGATAGGACATACCTCAAAATAATAAGAGCTATTTATGACAAACCTATAGCCAATATCATACTGAATGGACAAAAACTGGAATTATTCCCTTTGAAAACTGGTACAAGACAGGGATGCCCTCTCTCACCACTCCTATTCAACACAGTATTGGAAGTTCTGGCCAGGGCAATCAGGGAGGAGAAAGAAATAAAAGGTATTCAATTAGGAAAAGAGGAAGTCAAATTGTCCCTCTTTGCAGATGACATGATTGTATATTTAGAAAACCCCATCATCTCAGCCCAAAATCTCCTTAAGCTGATAAGCAACTTCAGCAAAGTCTCAGGATACAAAATCCATGTGCAAAAATCACAAGCATTCCTATACACCAATAATAGACAAAGAGCCAAATCATGAGTGAACTCCCATTCACAATTGCTTCAAAGAGAATAAAATACTTAGGAATCCAACTTACAAGGGATGTGAAGGACCTCTTCATGGAGAACTACAAACCACTGCTCAACGAAATAAAAGAGGACACAAACAAATGGAAGAACATTCCATGCTTATGGATAGGAAGAATCAATATTGTGAAAATGGCCATACTGCCCAAGGTAATTTATAGATTCAGTGCCATCCCCATCAAGCTACCAATGACTTTCTTCACAGAATTGGAAAAAACTACTTTAAAGCTCACATGGAAGCAAAAAAGAGCCCGCATTGCCAAGACAATCCTAAGCCAAAACAACAAAGCTGGAGGCATCACACTACCTGACTTCAAACTGTACTACAAGGCTACAGTAACCAAAACAGCATGGTACTGGTACCAAAACAGAGATATAGTCCAATGGAACAGAACAGAGCCCTCAGAAATAATACCACACATCTACAATCATCTGATCTTCGATAAACCTGACAAAAACAAGAAATGGGGAAAGGATTCCCTATTTAATAAATAGTGCTGGGAAAACTAGCTAGCCATATGTAGAAAGCTGAAACTGGATCCCTTCCTTACACCTTATACAAAAGTTAATTCAAGATGGATTAAAGACTTAAATGTTAGACCTAAAACCACAAAAACCCTAGAAGAAAACCTAGGCAATACCATTCAGGACATAGGCATGGGCAAGGACTTAATGACTAAAACATGAAAAGCAATGGCAACGAAAGCCAAAATTGACAAATGGGATCTAATTAAACCCAAGAGCTTCTGCACAGCAAAGAAACTACCATCAGAGTGAACAGGCAACCTACAGAATGGGAGAAAATTTTTACAATCTACCCATCCGACAAAGGGCTAATATCCAGAATCTACAAAGAACTTAAACAAATTTACAAGAAAAAATGAAACAACCCCATCAAAAAGTGGGCAAAGGATATGAACAGACACTTCTCAAAACAAGACATTTATGCAGCCAACAGACACAGGAAAAAATGCTCATCATCACTGGCCATCAGAGAAATGCAAATCAAAACCACAATGAGATGCCATCTCACACCATTTAGAATGGTGATCATTAAAAAGTCAGGAAACAACAGGTGCTGGAGAGGATGTGGAGAAATAGGAACATTTTTACACTGTTGGTAGGACTGTAAACTAGTTCAACCACTGTGAAAGACAGTGTGGCGATTCCTAGAGGATCTAGAACTAGAAATACCATTTGACCCAGCCATCCCATTACTGGGTATATACCCACAGGATTATAAATTATGCTGCTGTGAAAACACATGCACACGTATGTTTATTGCAGCACTATTCACAATAGCAAAGACTTGGAACCAACCCAAATGTCCAACAATGATAGACTGGATTAAGAAAATGTGGCACATATACACCATGGAATACTATGCAGCCATAAAAAAGGATGAGTTCATGTCCTTTGTAGGGACATGGAAGAAGCTGGAAACCATCATTCGGAGCAAACTATTGCAACGACAGAAAACCAAACACCGCATGTTCTCACTCGTAGGTGGGAACTGAACAATGAGGACACTTGGACACAGGATGAGGAACATCACACACCGGGACCTGTCGTGGGGTAGGGGGAGGGGGGAGGGATAGCATTAGGAGATACACCTAATGTAAATGACGAGTTAATGGGTGCAGCACACCAACATGGCACATGTATACATATGTAACAAACCTGCACGTTGTGCACATGTACTCTAGAACTTAAAGTGTAATTAAAAAAATATGCTAAGAGGGTAGTTAAGCCCTAGAGACTGAGTCACATAGCATGTTTGCAACTTCTGTTTCTTAGATTATAGGCTGACTCTCTTCTTCATTGTTCTTGTTCTTAAATGACTAGGAGAGACCAGAGATCAGACCTCCTTTCCTTCAAATCATTGATCTTTGTTATAGATTAACTGCCTCCTTTATTGTCTTGAACCTAACTCAGACTCAGATGGTGCCAGAGACCCTATGACTGTTACATCTTCAGTGTGGAAAGTTAAATATTATCTTTCCTAAAAGAATAAGACCATCCTGACTAATCGGATTGTTCTAACTATGCATTAAGACTTATATAGAAAGATGTTGAAATTTTGTTAGGCTTCCCTAAAATTTGTCTGTATAAATGATTTCAAACTTCTACACTTCAGAATACTGACTTCCATTTTTTGAAATCTGTGCTTCCCAGGTGGTTCTCCTCAAACGCTGCACTTGAGTAAACTCTTTAAAGTAGATTCTGGCCCATTCGATTATTTTTTGTTGACATGCTCAATAAATATTAGTTCACATATTAGTTTATAGTGATTATTTATTGCAGGGGATGCTCAGAGTTACTCACAACACAGGCCAAAAAAAATTTTCAGGATGTCAGGCCACTGCTGCTCCCCCCTCCACTCCCTCAAGGCAGGAGGAGTATCTGTAATTTCCCACAAAGGTCTTTGGACAGGTTCCCTCTGGGGATAATTCAAAAAAGGAGGGGAAAAGAAGCTGAGCATCACCTAATTGGCAAGTTGGGTTTTCTTTCCTCTTGCCCATTCCTTTAATCTCTACAGATTGGACTTTACCCGAAAGCTGCTGTCGTGCAATAAGACAGCATGTCATGCATAAACAACATCATATCTTTTTTTTTTTTTTCCCGAGTTGGAGTTTCGCTCTTGTCACCCAGGGTAGAGTGCAAGGACGTGATCTCGGCTCACTGCAAACTCTGCCTCCCAGGTTCAAGCAATTCTCCTGCCTCAGCCTCCTGAGTAGCTGGGATTACAGATGCCTGCCACCACATCCAGCTAATTTTTGTATTTTTAGTAGAGATGGGGTTTCACCATGTTGGCTAGGCTGGTCTCGTACTCCTGACCTCAGGTGATCCACCTACCTCGGCCTCCCAAAGTGCTAGGATTACAGGCATGAGCCACTGCACCTGGCCAAACAACATCATATCTTGTTCCTCTTTCCTCCCTCCCAAACTTTTCAAGACTGCAGAAACATGTCATTTCTTAATTTTTTTAAACAAACAAACAAAAAATGTTTAATCACAATAGCCTGAAATAAGTCAATTTGCATGTAAAAGAAATGTGTGTGTGTAAATTGCTGTGAGTTCTATTGAGCTGGGGGAAGGGACAAGTGAAGAGGAACAACACCCCCCCGAAAAAATGGCACTAAAGCATCTCAGTAGCCATGGGGAGCCCCCACTCAGGAGACTGTCCTTACCCACCTCCCCACCATTCCTTCCATCCACTGTGAGAGCTCAGTACGACCACAGATGAAACCACAAAGAACCAATCTTAACAAAGCAAGTGCAGTGTGAAGGGCAAATTCCACATGGAGAAGTTGTTCAGGCCTTTTTAATGAATATTCATAGCCATATGATTTACTGGGCAAACTGGGATGTTGGGCTCTAACATTCCACAAGGGGTTCGGCGGGCAGTTCTTTATTCACTACATTTAAATGCAAATGATAACAAAATTGCATGACAATACACATTGAAAAGTTGATTTAATGCAGCATAAGAGAAGGATTAGGGAATCAGTAAGAAGGATTTTATTTCAATTCTTTACATGGGTTAAAGTCAGGCCAGACAGAAGCCAAGAATTCAAATGCTATTACAGGGACAACCTTGTCACCAAACAGGATTTGTTTAATTATTTCTCTCCTTTTGTGAAGAAATGGAAGAAAGAGGGTTCCTATTTTTGTTCATCAAAGATATCTATAGCTACCCATTAGGACTCCTGATCAGCAGGAGTTTATCTCACCAAACTGATAATAATTCAGGCAAAAGCCCAGAAATGTAATTTTTTTTTTTTTTTTTGAGATGGAGTCTCACATTGTTGCCCACGCGGGAGTGTGGTGGTGCAATCTCAGCTCACTGCAACCTCCACCTCCCAGGTTCAAGCGATTCTCCTGCCTCAGCCTCCTGAGTAGCTGAGACCACAGGTGCACACTCGGCTAATTTTTGTATTTTAGTAGAGACGGGGTTTCACCATATTGGCCAGGCTGGCCTCGAACTCCTGACCTCAGGTGATCCACCCACCTTGGCCTCCCAAAGTGCTGGGATTACAGGCGTGAGCCACTGCACCCAGCCTCAGAAATGTAATATTTTTTTTTTTTTTTTTGAGACGGAGTCTCGCTCTGTCGCCCAGGCCCAGGCTGGAGTGCAGTGGCGCAGTCTCGGCTCACTGCAAGCTCCGCCTCCCGGGTTCACGCCATTCTCCTGCCTCAGCCTCTCCGAGTAGCTGGGACTACAGGCGCCCGCCACCACGCCCGGCTAATTTTTTGTATTTTTTAGTAGAGACGGGGTTTCACCGTGGTCTTGATCTCCTGACTTCGTGATCCGCCCGCCTCGGCCTCCCAAAGTGCTGGGATTACAAGCATGAGCCACCGCACCCGGCCAGAAATGTAATATTATACTTAGCTAGCCTGTGCCATATTGAGGGGGAAGGCATACGCTTAGAAATACGGGAAGCATTTCCCAGACCCTTTTTCTGACTGATGAGAAATGCTGGTTGTTGAGGGACTTCAAGTTGAAAACCACTGATATAGGAACATCTTCTAACACAGACATTCATGGCTTTGAAGGGAAAGAGAACTGAATGCTCTGTTTCAGAGGAAGAATGGCCCATTGTGTCCAACAGGAGCTCTACTCTGGAGGGAAGCCTTGGAGGCCCCTCATGATGCGAGAAAGATGTGAAAGACAGTGCTTTACAGGCAATGCTTTAAAGGCAATGCCAGTGTTAAATTGTCACCCACTGTTGGTCTAGGGTGGAAGCATTATTATATCTGCTCAAAGAAAGGAATTAGACATCTTCCCATACCAGCCCTGTCTGCAACCCAAATGGTCAAGCAAACAAATGCAAAATGGGGAAGAAAAACATCCTGTCTGTAAATGCAGGTCAGATAGACAAGAGAAGCAATTATGCACCAACTAAAAGGATCTCAGGCCGGGCACGGTGGCTTAAGCCTGTAATCCCAGCACTTTGAGAAGACGAGGTGGGATGATCATTTGAGCCCAGGAGTTTGAGACCAGCCTGGGCAACATGGTGAAATCCCATCTCTACAAAAAAGCAAAAATTAGCCAGGCACGGTTGAATGTGCCTGTAGTCCCAGCTACTTGGAAGGCTGAGGTGGAAGGATCACGTGAGCCCAGGAGGTCAAGGCTGCAGTGAGCTGTGATGGCACCACTGCACTCCAGCCTGGGTGACAGAGCAAGACTCTGTCTTTTAAAAAAAAGAAAGAAAGGATCTCACCTTCAAAACAATAGGATTCTAGGATTTGCTTCAAAATAATATAGGGCAAGGATCGGGAAGTGGATAGGGGTATGAGCACATCAAAACGAGCAAGGAATTGGTAATTATTGAAGCTGGGTGATAGGTACATCAAGTTCATTGTTGTATTGTTCTGTTTACTTTTGCAAATGTTTAGAATTTTTCATAAGAAAAATGGCTTTTTTATTACTTGGTTTTTAAAAGATTCCACTTCACCCAATGTAAATATGACACTATCCACCTCTGTTGGGACAAAGTCATCATTGCAGGGAACAATGTCATTTAGCCACTTACATGGGAGCCCTGGGAATAGGGAAGCGTCCACCACATGGCCATGAGGGAGGAGCTAGACAAAACTAAGACTTTAAGACATGGACAAGAGTTGACTGGAACTTTCAACAGAACTCTTTTTATTTTTATTGTTTTTTTGTCTTTTGTAGAGACGAAGTCTCACTTCAAGAGAACTTGTTTTAAAAATCACAGTGAAATACCAGAAAACAAACTTGATAATTCCAGAATTCAGAAACGCTTAGTCTCAGCCCTGCCTGACATGCAAAGTGTCTTTGCTATTCCAAAGGCAGGATGTTATTCCCAGTGTGTGGTTGGCATCTCACACAACTAAGTATGTGCACTGACCTGCAAAGTTCTGGAAGGTACCATGTCTTGACAATACACCAGTTAGATTTTTTAATAAATTGGAATAGTTTAGCAGTTAGTCCACCAAATGACAAATTTTTCAGAATGTCAGGACATTTTAACATGCAAGTAGCTATAGCTTAGCTAACTTGATTCATTTAGAAAAAGAGAGAGACAGTGCCACAAATAAAGGGATTACTTGCTATGCTAAGTTCAACGATAGATAAGACAGCACAATCAGGCCACATCAGAATGCAGCATCATGAATTGAATTGAATAGCGAGATGTAGACAATGAAGGTATGTTTAAAGGGCATAAGGCAGGATGCTATGAAGACTGGGAATGTAATGACATCCAGATAAAAAGAACTAGAGCTTGTGAAGCCGAAAGAGAAGGGTGCTGGGACAGAGTAGCTGTCTCCACCTATTTGAATGTCTCACAGTGGAAAATAGATTAAACTTGCTGCATGGATCTCGAGGAAAAGAACTAGGTCCAACAGATGGGAGTCTCAGGAAGCCCAGTGTCAGCTCGATAGAAGGGACAATCTTGAAAAAAGTGCAATTGTGCCAAACGCTATTTGGCTGCTTTGGAAAATAGTGCATTCTCTGGACCTGAAAGATCTCAAGCAGAGATTGGACAGATACTTGTAAAGATGTTTTAAAAGGGATTTCAGAACTGGAAGACTATCTGCACAATTTTGAAATCTGCTTCAAATGGAGATTCTGTGATTTCTGAAGATGCAAACTTAACAATTGATAAACCAACGGTTTTTGTTTGTTTTGTTTGCTCAAAGTAGAGTAAGTAGTTTACAAAGCTTCACTTCACTAGGTGTCATGTACCTAAAACCTTTTTCAAACTGCAACTAAATAAAAAAGAAACTCAACTGCTCTGCCATTCCTTTTTTTTTTTTTTTTTTTTTTTGAGACAGAGTCTCACTCTGTTACCCAGGCTGGAGTGCAGTGGCGAGATCTCAGCTCACTGCAACCTCCACTTCCTGAGTTCAAGCAATTTTCCTGCCTCAGCCTCCTGAGTAGCTGGGATTACAAGCACATGACACCACACCTGGCTAATTTTTGTATTTTTAGTAGAGATGGGGTTTCACCATTTTGGTCAGGTTGGTCTCGAACTCCTGAACTTGTGATCCGCCCACCTCGGCCTCCCAAAGTGCTGGGATCATAGGCGTGAGCCACTGCGCCTGGCCTGATCTGCCATTCTTAAACCTACTTTTGCCTCACTGAAAAATAATTCCTACACGTCCCATGCACCCGTCTGAAGCGTCCAGTGGACACTTGACTCCATATTTTTCACTCCTGCCAAGTTACACACTTCATAGCTCCCATACATGACTTGCAGGTTCCCACTGTGGATATCTGGGAAGAAGCATGAGCTTTTCTATACTGAGGCAAGAATTATCTTGATTTTGAAGTCCCTAAGTCAGTGGCACCTCGTGTTTGCTGTCTGTCCTGTCTTTTTGGTCCTGTCTTGCTTGAATCTCTGTTTTCCTGTATTTTCTAGTTCCTAAATGCTTGTCTTATTTTTCTGAGCATCTATTTTCCCTAGATGTTGAGATTCTGAATATTCCTAACAGTTTAATCATTCATTCATTTGCTAAATATTTAAAATATCTCCATGTTCCTAGAACACTGTGCTGGGCACCTTAGGAGATACAAAAAAACCATATGACCTTGGCTAGAACTTATATCTGATAGATAATATGAGGCATGGACAGAAATAACTACAACCCACAGCACAATGTGCTAAGTGCTATAAGAGAGGTACAAACCAAGTGCTATCAACGTTCGGAGGGAAGTGAGATGCTGCAGAAAAACTAGATGTGACTGCAAGAGCACCACGTAAAAGCCTGATGCAATTGGTGTGCTAATTTTCTAATAATCAAATATAAGGTATATAAGATATTAAATTTAAAGAAGGAGGTAGCTATGAAACAAGAAAAGGATAAATGTGTTCTGAGAAAGTAAACCTAATGTTCAACAGCAGATGAATGTCCAACATTAGCCAGAGTGGTGAATCAATGTCCACTGTAAACCAAACACCAGAAAATCATCCCTGCCATGAACATGGCCATTTACCCAGTCAGCCAGAAAAATTGCAATTATGAAATTGAAACTACACTTGCTGCTTAAATGAGTCTTTTTAGAGATTTAGTTTAGACTGAAAATTGTTCGTTAAACAGTTCCTCTGGGTAATGGACTTCAACAGCACTTCCTATTTTAAGAACACTTTAGATACTTCCATTCCAACACCCAGAGGTGGGTTATTCCAGGGGTTGGCAAGCTTTCTGTAAATGTCCAGATAGTAAATAATTTTGACTTTGCAGTCCATAAACTTTCTGTCACAACCACTCACCTCTGTTGTTTCAGTGCAAAAACATCCAGAGATAATACATACACAAATGAGAGTGGCTATGTGCCAATAAAACTTTATGAATACTAAAATTTTATTTTATAAAATTTATATGTATCACAAAATATTATTGTTATTTTACATTTTTTTCAACCATTTAAAAATGTAAAAAGCCATCCTTAGCTTGCAGGCCTTAAAAAATCGGGTAGCTGGCCACATATGGCCTGCAGGCCATAGTTTGCCGACCTCTGAGTTATGTCAACCACCCTGTTTTACAAATGAGAAAGATAAGGCTCCAGGAGACTAAGTATATTCCCAGATCAATAGCCATTCAGTTTGTTTCCATATAAACAGAAAAAATGGAGTGATAGGAAAAACTGGGGCCTTTACCCATTCTTTGTCAACATTGTTAACAGCAACAGAACCTGATATGTTATCTATAAATTTTGATTCCCTGGGGTATAACAATTTGATTCCCTGGGGTATAATAATTTTTAAATGGTGCTTAGCAAGATTGGTTCATGGAAAATGAAGCAATTATGGCTTGAATTTATATGTACAATATTTATTGTCTTAATTTTAATTTAAAACGAATGACATGTCTCTTTTTCTAAAAAAAGTCTTCTTTTAAAGACCTTGTAGTTCATGTGATGAGCTATGCACTGCTAAATATTTATCCACACATAAATACTTGAAAAGGAATATGAATAGTCATGGATGTAGTTTCATCTCAGTGCTCCATGGAGGAAGTATTCCACCTCTCTGTGGGTACTAAGATGAACGGTTGGAAAAATGTTGAAGAATAAAGCATTGGCTGGGCACGGTGGCTCACACCTGTAATTCTAGCACTTTGGGAGGCTGAGACAAGAGGATCACCTTAGCCTAGGAATTTGAGGCCAGACAGGGCAACAAAGTGAGACCCTATCTCTAAAAATTAAAAAAAATAATAGCCGGGCGCGGTGGCTCACGCTTGTAATCCCAGCACTTTGGGAGGCCGAGGCGGGCGGATCACGAGGTCAGGAGATCGAGACCACGGTGAAACCTCGTCTCTACTAAAAATACAAAAAAATTAGCCGGGCGTGGTGGCGGGCGCCTGTAGTCCCAGCTACTCAGAGAGGCTGAGGCAGGAGAATGGCGTGAACCCGGGAGGCGGAGCTTGCAGTGAGCCGAGATTGCGCCACTGCACTCCAGCCTGGGTGACAGAGCAAGACTCTGTCTCAAAAAAAAAAAAAAAAAAATAATAATAATAATAATAATAAATTAAATTTTAAATAAAGCATCAGAAAACCCAATCCCTTACCATAGTGTCACTTTATTGAGTTTTTAAAATGGTAAATAATTTCAATGGTCACAGACAATGATATGTTTTTATTTTTGTTTTTGTTTTCTTGAGACAGAGTCTCTCTCTTTCACCCAGGCTAGAGCACAGTGGCATGATCATGACTCACTGCAGCCTCAGCCTCATGGGCTCAAGCCATCCTCCCACCTCAGCCTCCAGAGTAGCTGGGACTACAGATGCACACCACCACTCCTGGCTAATTTTTAAATGTTCTGTAGAGATGGGATCTCCCTATGCTGCCCAGGCTGGTCTTGAACCCTTGGCCTCAAGTGATCCTCCCATCTCGGCCTCCCAAAGTGCTGAGATTACAGGTGTGAGCCACTGTGCCCAGCCAGAACCGTAGTTTAATAAGAATAGAAATACACTTGATCAAGACCTCCAGGATTAGAGCTAAAAACAAGTGTCAAAGGACAGGATCTCTACAGTGCTTACTTTTCAGAAAATTAAGCCTGTGGAGAAGAAAGCAGGCACATATTCAAATCCCACAAAATCATGGAAGATAAAACTAGGGTGAACTGAGTTCCACAAATCTGAGAATACTTGAGCAACAATGGCATTCCAGTGAAGCACAGTAAAATCTAGATCCTAGGCAAGAACAACCTATCAGGGGAGTGAATTTTTTGCTTATTTGTTGTTATTTTGGTGGGTTGTACAGCAATAGAATTTCTCACTTGTGTATTTCATCAACAGATATACTTTATACAATGTACAATGGTTCCATTTCAGAAAATAATAAAATCGTGCCTGGGCATGGTGGCACACCCCTGTAATCTCAGCACTTTGGGAGGCTGAGGCAGGCAGATCACCCGAGGTCAGGAGTTCAAGACCAGCTGGGCCAACATGGTGAAATCCTGTCTCTACAAAAATAATACCAAAAAAAAAAATTAGCCGGGCATGATGGCAGGTGCCTGTAGTCCCAGCTACTCTGGAGGCTGAGGCATGAGAATCTCTTTAACCTGGGAGGTGGAGGTTGCAGTGAGCTGTGACAGAGCCACTGCACTCCAGCCTGGGCGGCAGATGGAGACTCCATCTCAAAAAATAAAAATAAATAAAAAGTAAATAAATAAAATCATGAAAAGAAAGAAAAAGAAAAAATCCTCTTCATTTCGGAGAGTGATACAGAAATAATAACTTTAAAATGTTTAGATAAAATCACAATGGCAGCTCCCTACTGAATTGCTAACAAACGGAACATTGACATTTGGGATGCAGGTCCAACATCTGCCATGTACTCCTTTGCCCATCACCTTTCGAGGCCCACTAAAAAAAATGCTGGGTCAGATCTGAACCCCTTGGCACTGCCCGCCTCCCAATCTGTTTTCTGGCTCTCTCATCTGTCCTTCCCTGTGCCCACCTGCACTCTAGCAAGTTCCCTAGAAATTCCTTAATGTGCCATGCTGTTGAGGCTTCCGTACATATCCTGCTCTCTTCCCAGAATGCCATTCTCTCTCTCTCTCTTTTTTTTTAATTTCCTTTTTTTTTTCTTTAAGAGATGAAGTCTTGCTTTGTGGCCCAGGCTGGTCTTGAACTTCTGGGCTCAAGGGATCCCCCCATCTCAGCCTCCCAAGTAGCTGGGACTACAGGCACATGCCAACACACCCAGCTAATTTTTTAAATTTTTGTAGATATGGGGTCTCATTATAAAGCCCAGGCTGGTCTCCAAATCCTGGGCTCAAGCAATCCTCCCATCTTGGCCTCCCAAAGTGCTGGGATTACAGGTGTGAGCCACCACGCCCAGCCAAGAATGCCTTTCTCTATTCTGTCCACTGGGCAGCTTCAACTTTCAAGCTCAAACTCTCACTAACACCTGCTCTAATGGCCCATCTACCATGTCCAGAGTGGTAACTTCCTCCATGTTCCCACTTTACCTCATTCTCACCTCTTTTGTAACACTTTTCACCTCAATTGCTTTGTTTAGTTTGTTATCTCCTCTAGAGATCATCAACAGCAATAGAGCCCTCCTGACTCTATCATTCCTGCCAGTAAGTCTACCATAGACTTGAGATGAGGAATCTAACATCTCACTCATTACTCATTCAATAAACATTTTTTTTTTTTTAGATGGAGTCTCACTCTGTCACCCAGACTGGAGTGCAGTGGTATGATCTCAGCTCACTGCAACCTCCACCTCTGACCGTCCCACCTCAGCCTCCTGAGTAGCTAGGATTACAGGCATGCATCACCACGCCTGGCAAATTTTTTGGAATTTTTAGTAGAGACAGGGTTTCCCCATGTTGCAGACTGGTCTGAAACTCCTGACCTCAAGTGATCTGCCTGCTTCAGCCTCCCAAATTGCTGGGATTACAGGTGTGAGCCACCGCGCCTGGCCTCAACAAACGTTTAATGAGCACTCACTGTGTGCCAGGCACTGTCCTAGGAGCCTGAGATACATTAGTGAGCAGAGTAAACAAAGATCTCTGCTCTTGAGGAGCTCTAGCTGGGGAGACAGGCAGTGAATATTAAGCATAAGAAAACAAGAAATAACATGCTTTGTTTAAAGGTGATAAGCACGAAGGGGAAAAGATATAAGTAGAGCAGAACAAGAGGGACTGGGAGTGTGTGAGGTGCAATTTTAAATTACGTGATCAGGGGAGTAGGATCTGCCAAGTGGACAATGAGGGGAAGGTTACATTTGAGTAAAGAATTGGAGGAGGGGAGCGAATGAGACATGGGCTAGGTGGGGAAGGGCATTCCCGGCAGAGGGAACATTCAGCACAAAGACTCTAAGACCAAAGCCAGGATGTTCCGTGGGGTTAGCTAAGAATGAAGTGGAAGGGATGCGTTAGGGTGGAGGTGGGGGCAGGGTGACTGATCATGGTGGCCTGTAGGCCATGATGATGACTTTGACTTTGATTGAGTGAGATATGGAGCTATGGAGGATTTGGAGCAAAGGAGCAACATGATCTGACTTAGATTTGGCTTACATTTTGAAAGGATCACTCTGTTTTTTTTGTTTGTTTTTTTTGTTTGTTTGTTTGTTTATTGAGACGGAGTCTTGCTCTGTCGCCGAGGCTGGAGTGCAGTGGTGCAATCTTGGCTCACTGCAACCTCTGCCTCTCGGGTTCAAGTGATTCTCCTGCCTCAGCCTCCCGAGTAGCTGGGACTACAGGCATGTGCCATCACGCCTGGCTAATTTTTTGTATTTTTAGTAGAGATGGGATTTCACCTTGTTAGCCAGGATGGTCTCGATCTCCTGACCTCATGATCCACCTGCCTCGGCCTCCCAAAGTGCTGGGATTACAGGTGTGAGCCACCATGCCTGGCTGAAAGGATCACTCTGATTATTTGTTAAGAAATGAGTGTTGCAACCAAGAGTGGAAGCAGAGAGACCAGTTAAGAAGCTATTGCAATTATTCAAATGAAAGATAACAGTGGCTTGCACCAGGGATGTAGATGGAGAGAGGTGGTTGGTCTTAGTTACATTTTGAAGATAAAGAGATTCTAAAACATTTGGACATAAATAGTGTGTCCAAAACAGGGAATAATTAAACATTAGTCCAAGGTTTTTGGCCTAAGAAACTGGAACAAGAATAAAACTATAAGCATTTAGTCTTATCTAGGGATTATGCTTTACTATCTCTCCAACTGCCTGGTAAATATTAAATGAGGTCAATATGTTGCAGCATGTCTACTCATGTGGAGGCAATTTGATGTAGGAGAAAAAACAGAAAAATAATGCTATTTAGCTGCCATCACTTCCAGGGGTTAGCCTCAGAGTCTTGCTCCCTTGCTATTTCCTCCTCTTAACCTCTTATTGCCACGATTATAAGAATTTTCCTGGCTAGCTCACTTGTATAATGCTAAAGAGAATTATGCATTAAATTTAATGAAAAATAGCTTAATGGCAGTATGGTTTAAAGAAGCTCAAATAAAGTGGCTTCATGATTAGGACGATAATGGGGAAGATGATGATACTGGTAGTGGTCATATTATTTGCCTTTGCTGCAGAGTTTACAAATCATGGAGACACTGGACGATGTAAAGGGAAGAGGGAGCCAATACCAGGAGGATGAACTTGGTCACACCACGTAAGCCACTGAAAGATCTTTTTAAGCTAAAAGACTTCTGAGGCTAGCTGCCAAACTGTCCAAAAAAAGCAAACGTGTTCCATGCAATTGAGTGTTTATAATTGGAAGATCTCTGGCAGTGGAAAACTTCCCTCCTTGTAAACTGATGCTGCATTTAAATATACTGAGATATGGAACATATCCCTAAATAAAGTTATGTAATTCCTCTAAAATGAACTTCTATATCTCAGGTCTTAGTCTGTAACATCGAATCCTAAAGAATTACTTCAAATGCCTTTGTTTAACCAAAATTTTGTGTATTGAATATGTTTTAAAAACATTTTTAAGACAAGGTATTGCTCTGTTGCCCAGGATGGAGTGCAGTGCTGCAATAATGGCTGACTACAACCTTGAACTCCTGGGCTCAAGCAATTCTCCTGCCTTAGACTTCAAAGCACTGGGATTATAGTCATGTGCTACCACACCCTGCCTGAAGAAAATATTTTTGCGTTCATATGTGTAGTTAGGATCTTTTTGAGCAATTCAGGATGATCCAAAAACCAAGAGTGAACAAGAACTTACTAGAAAGTGTATTTCACAGCATCATTAAATATTAACTAAACAACCACCACATTCAGAACACTGTACTGGTGGCCAAGAGGACAATTATATTGAAAAATTAAGACATGAATTTTTTGAAAGAAACACTTTCAAAACTGGATTTTCATTATCTCTTCCAGTCATGCCTGGATTACTTTTAAACTATTGCCTATCAAAAGAAAAATAACAAAATAAATATATTATCTGTCTACTTTTTCATTTTCCTTTTGTGTCTGTGAATATCTTTGAAACAGAGAGGTTCAAACTTGAATGTTGGCAGGTTATGCTTTTTAGTTTGCCTCCATACTTTAGGCTGTTCATTTGATTGATCTAAAATTGGAAACGTATGTAGAAATGTTTCTCTGAGACCCACAACATTTCAAAGGATGTTCCTACTAAGCAATAATCAAATGATTTGAGAAATAATTGAATTACCTTAATTCTGATAGTTCTAAGCAGAAAGGCTTAGAAATATAGAATAGGGTCAAGCAAAACAAAAAGACAAGAGAAACCAAAATAAGTATTTCAAGACTCTTAGGACATCAGCTCTGTTTTTCATTATACCTTATTGCTTATTTTGGAATAAATTCTAGATAGGAGATTTGCCTCTCATGGTTAGGTTGTTTTCATATGAGGCTCAGTTAGTCAGTGCAGCAGAAAAAAGTAAATTGAGTCAACAGTTTGTGTGAACACAAATGTCTACATTTTCTTTTTCAGCCCATTATTTTTGTGTCATAAGCAGACACTGCTCCTGCTAGTGAAACCACCTTGAGTGATCCATGAGTTACCACTTGTGTACCTTCAACTTACCAACAAATTAGGTAGGATTCCCAAGCATCTACATTTTTTTTCTGAGATGGTGTCTTGCTCTATTGCCCAGGCTGGAGTGCAGTGGCAAGATCTCAGCTCACTGCAACCTCCGCCTCCCAGATTCAAGCAATTCTCCTGCCTCAGCCTCCTGAGTAGCTGGGATTACAGGTGCCCACCACCACCCCTGGCTAATTTTTGTATTTTTAGTAGAGACGGAGTTTCACCATGTTGGCCAGGCTGGTCTTGAATTCCTAACCTCACGATCTGTCCGCCTCGACCTCCCAAAGTGCTGGGACTACAGGCAGGAGCTGCTGCACCTGGCTACTTTTTTTTTTTTGGAGACAGGGTCTCACTCTGTTGCCCAGGCTGGAGTGCGGTGGTGCCAACATGACTGATTGCAGCCTTTACCTCCTTGGGCTCATGATCCTTTCATGTCAGCCTCCCATCACTCAAGCGATCCTTCCACCTCAGCCTCCCATGCAGCTAGGACTACGGGCACGTGCCACGATGCCCGGCTAATTTTTATATTTTTAGTAGAGATGGGGTTTCACCATGTTGCCCAGGCTGGTCTCAAACTGCTGGGCTCAAGTGATCCACCGGCCTCAGCCTCCCAAAGTGTTGAGATTACAGGCATGAGCCACCATGCCCAACCCCAAGCATCTACTTAAGTATAATGTCACAGCCATCATCAGAGTGCTGGGCAAGTCAAAAGTAGCTTTGTGAACTACTCTCAGTTATTCCCAATTTTACAGCCTCAACATTAAAAAAGAGTCAAATTTAGGATATTGATTTCTTCCATTTTCTAATTTTTTTTAAAAAAGCAGAAAACCTTTCTTTTAGCATTTTATTTCCAAACTGTTAATAAATTTAATATCTTTCTTGCATAAAGAAATTTTAACAATCTCACTGGAATCTACTGGGAGGTTTCATTATAAGACTCAGATATCCCAGGTCACAAAGAAACTTTGAATTTAGGTATTCTGTCACATCAGTGCTTGGTTAGAACACATTACCAAAATTTTAAAGTAAGAAATATGAATCTTTACTTTCCCCACCAACCCCAAGCCTGCTTCTCCTCCAGCGTTTTCTATTCATCCACCTTGGACAGAAACCTACAAATTACCCTGGACTATTTCACCATCACACACTCATCACATCACCAAATGAAGATCTCTCTCTCTCTCTTTTTTTTTTTTTTTTTTTGAGATGTAGTCTCACTCTGTCACCCAGGCTGGAGTGAAGTGGCGTGATCTCAGCTCACTGCAACCTCCGCCTCCCAGGTTAAAGTAATTCTCCTGCCTCAGCCTCCCAAGTAGCTGGTACTACAAGTGCGTACCGCCATGCCCGGCTAATTTTTTGTATTTTTAGTAGAAAAAGGTTTCACTGTGTTAGCCAGGATGGTCTCAATCTCCTGACCTCGTGATCTGTCCGCCTCGGCCTCTCAAAGTGCTGCGGTTACAGGCGTGAGCCACCGCACCCAGCCAAACGAAGATCTCTTTTACCTCCTAAATAATCTTCAGATACACTCATTCTCCATCCCCGAAACCACCATCCTGGGCCAGGTGACCATCTTCTTTGGGTTGAATCCTGTATTGCTGAAATACATGCCTAACTGGTCACCACATTCTTGCCCTTCACCAATCTACATTCAACATTTAATTAAATCATAATTTAAAGATATGGCTATGTTACCCCTTTACTTTAAAAACAATGCAATGTCTTCTCATTGTCATTGGGATAAAATCTAAAGTCTTTAACACGACTTAGAAGCCTTCATAATTGTTCAGACATTCAACTACCTCTCTCTAGTCTCACCTCTCACTCCCCTTCTCCTTGAGCCTTCCTGAATTTTCCTTGTTCTATTATTCTGTCTCTGTCTCTTCACCCTAGCCTTTGCACATGGCTGATTCCTCTGCCTGGAACAAGGTTTTATACATTCATTTAAAAAATCTATTCAACAACTATTATGGTGATCTACTATATGCTAGGTACTAGGTAATATATCAGTGATGACATCAGGCATTATTTCTGTCTTCAAAAAGCTTAAGGTCTACCATGGGAAACAGCCATAAAACATATGAGATGAGATTTATGGCCTGGAAAGCATAAGGTGTTGCGGGAGCAAATGTCAGGGTAGCCAGAATTAATTTAGGCATCATTGGAGGTTCCCTGAGAAACTATCACTGAAGCTAAATTCTGAAGAATGAATAGGTGTTAGCTGAGGTAACAGAAGAGTGGGAAGAAAGGAGGAAGTTGGGGGAGTTATGAAAGCCCATTCCAATGACAAGGTTACATGAAAAATATAAGAGTATTCAGAAAAGAAAGACCTTTTTGGTTAGACACGGCTATCTTTGTTGGATATATTTTGTTGGTGGCCTGTGTTGCCAAGGAAAAATATTTGTAAGGTTCTCATGACCCTTTGTTGACAGCTAAGTTCAAATGGCTTCTTCTTTCATAGGTGCTATTGCAATTATAAGGGAATAAAAAAGAAGCATCATGAATGAGAGAGTCTAGATATCAAGAAAGTGGTTCTATACTGATTTTTGCTGATGAATCTGACCCAATGACTTACACATGTACCCCTCTGCCTTATCAGTTGTAAAAGGTGATACTATTATTCAGTTTACCTTAAAGGGTAGGCTCAAATTAGATAGTGGTACAAAGGAAAAGAGTACCACATCTGCTGAATAACATTTTTAATATAAGAATTTCAATCATATTCAACAGCTTCTTGATTTATAGCAGTTCTATATATATTAGTAGCAACTCAAATTCATTTTTCTTATAGTTTCTAGCTGTAGCAGTAGGGGCTGCATCTCCAATTCTGCAACAAGTAGAAGGCCCTCTTCATTACCCCTTAAGAAGAGCAAAATTGGATTATGTCTCTTCAAATTATCCAGTTCAAAGCAAAAAAAAAATTTTTGATAGAAAAACTGGAAAATCCAGTTATTTTACAATTATCAAAAAGCAGGATATAGCTGGATGCAGTGGCTCACATCTATAACCCCAGTTATTTGAGAGCTGATGTGGGAGGATTGGTTGAGGTCAGGTTGAGACCAGCCTCAGCAAAATAGCAAGACCCTGTCTCTAAAAGAATTTTTTTTTAATTAACCACCAGGGCATGCCCATGGTGCCTGTAGTCCTAACTACACAGGAGGCTGAGGTGAAAGGTCCACTTGAGCCCAGAAAGAGAATTGAATTTGGTCATTTCTGGCTGTCACAGCCACCATGCCCTCCTGTTTTTGGTCACATTCTCCTGGATGCTGGTGGAGGGACCACTGCTGGAGAGCAAGGTGGTGGCTGTGAGCATGCACCCAGCCTAAGCATGTGACTCTACTATGCCACAGGCTGGGGTACTTGGAAAATGATTATAGTAGATCTTGTACCATTTGAGTTATCAGTATTGTGGATCTTTTCGAAGAAATATGATTTTTCAAAATAAATATTAATTTTCTTTTATTTTTTTTGAGACGGAGTCTTGCTTTGTCGCCCAGGCTGGAGTATAGTGGCGGGATCTCAGCTGACTGCAAGCTCCGCCTCCCGGGTTCATGCCATTCTCCTGCCTCAGCCTCCGGAGTAGCTGGGACTACAGGCGCCCGCAACCACGCCCGGCTAATTTTTTTGTATTTTTAGTAGAGATGGGGTTTCACCGTGTTAGCCAGGATGGTCTCGATCTCCTGACCTCGTGATCCACCCGCCTCGGCCTCCCAAAGTGCTGGGATTACAGGCGTGAGCCACCGCGCCCGGCCTAGAAATATTAATTTTCAAAAATAGCAGCTGCCATAAGTTTCCAATTCCAATTGTTCTCACTGAAGCTTATTTCAGAAAGCTCTCCCTGGTATTAACCACCCGACCTGAATGACTGACTCCTTGCAACCTGGTCATCCCTCTCTGTCAGGCATCAGACCTCTGACTGGCTTAAAAGGAGGAAAGATGCTAGACTTTGGTAATTTTTGGAGACAATATCAGAGCGCAGTGAAAAGATAATAGTTTTTGGAGTCAGTTAGATCTGGATTTAAACTGCAGCTAGCAGAAACAGGAGTTTGAGGCTGCAGGAAGCCATGATCCTGCTGCAAGACCCTATATCTACAAATTAAAATAGAAAAAATACAAAAAATAGCTAGAAATATTTCTGCTGTGATGAAAGTCCCCAATTCCTCTGTTTTTGTTTATATAGCCAAATTAATCTGAGCTGTTCTTTCTTACTTTTCTATTTAAACTTGCTCTCTGACTTCCCAGTGGTAGATTTGTTGACAAATATAGCTATAAATGTAAAGAAAGCTACATTAAATTATAATCTCTACATACTTAAAAACTAAGCAGTTACATTTTTTAAAACTTCCAATTCCACATTATCTTCTTATGTAATGAGGCAGACCCATGAGATATGACATCATTCATTTATGAGTTTACTTTGCCAAAAACTTTTACTCATCCCTGAAAGCATTTTAGTTACAGTTGAGTATACAAGTGTCAAATATCTCTCACAAATACTATTTTTTCCTGTATGTTTCTATAGTTTCAAATAGGAGAAATAATATCAACTTCCCTTTCAGAGTAAAAGAAAAGCTCATTCTAAAAAATTTTACAAATATTGAGAATTGTACAAGTGCTACTTTACAAAGATGAAGAGTGAGTCTTTACTTTTGAATGCCACTTCTCTTTTTGTTTATAGCCTTTCTCTTTTTCCTTTGGTAAGAAATTGAATTTCAAGATATAGGAGCTCTATTTAAAATGCCTAATTTCAAAGTCCTCTTTGTGTCTGTTTTTTTTTTTTTAAATTTATTACAAATTTCAGTCACCTTAAAGAAAGCTTGAAAAAAATATTTTTAAGGCAAAGTCTGGCTGTATTACCTAGAATAGAGTGCAGTGCACTATCTCGGCATACTGCAACCTCTGCCTCCCAGGCTCCCACCTCAACCATCCTCCCACCTCAGCCTCCAGAGTAGCTGGGACTACAGGCATGCAGCACCATACCTGGCTAATTTTTATATTTTTTGTAGAGATGGGGTTTCACCATGTTGCCCAGTCTGCTCTCAAACTCCTAAGCTCATGTGTTATGTCCATCTTTGCCTCCCAAAGTGCTGGGATTGTAGGAGTGAGCCACCACGCCTGGCCAAAAGTTTGATAATTTAGTTGTATTAATTATTTCCGTGTTGTCAGGGAGAAAATTTTTAAAGCAATTTAAAAGGAGGAAATAGTTCATAAATAACTGGTTTCTTTAGAGATGAGACAAAGATCTTAAGGAAATGCACGTATATGAATCTCACTTAGTTGATGGCCAGTTTAATTCTGTTAGTTTATGGTTCATGAAAATAGAGTGTTCATGGAATTATGCAGTCAGAATATGAGTGGGCACTTCCTCCAGCCTTTGTTGCAGTACGAAGGCCTCTGCAAGAGGAATCAGGAACATGAGGCTCAAGTCTCAGTGCCACCCATTCTCCATGTGTGTTCATAAGTCACTTGGCTTCTGTCAGTTTCTCATTTGTAAAATAAAGGTAATAATGTCTTTCTTATAAGGTTGTTAATAAGAATAAGTAACATAACATAGATGAAAAGGCTTTGTTAACCAGAACTGCTCTACAAAAATAAATTATAAAATTTATCCAGAGCTCAAAGATTCCAATAAGACATTCTACCAAAAATAGTTTAATGTGTATTTTGTGTTCTTATTGTTGCTTCATTTTCACCTGTTTATGTGCTAAATTCTTCATTAGGTAATAAACTCCTTAAAGCCATAGTGAGTGAACATATCATATCCTTTTTTTGTATTACTCTCTGAATTATACTTTAATGGACATGCAAAGGACTCTGTTCACATTCTGCCCTGGTCCTCAGTTCTTATACTAAGTAAATAATAGCTACTGCCAAAAGTCTCCTTTCACCTTTCTATATCTAAACCCTTCCACTGCAACTCAGGTCTATTTCCACATAGTCTATCCCTGAAGCTCATGGAGAATTGGCAGGTTAGCATTCGCTTAACAAAAGCCTTTATTATTGTTAACAAAGAATCTTCAGCTACAAGACAGAATCTTTGGCTCTCAATCCAAATCTGTTTCTCTTGTAATCTAAAACAACTGGGATTTCCTAGCTTCGGGAAGAAAGGAGCAGTACCCGCTGGGTCACCAAAGATTATTAGAGCCACAGAGTTTCATCCCCAGCCCAATGGCTCTTCCTACTCCTCCTTTCTCTTGGTTCCAAAGGAAAACCCATCATTGCCTGGTCGAGGGAGAGGAGTAAAGCACATCAACATAAAGTGCTAGAGGACATATGGATAGACAGGAAAAGAAGGAAAGGGATGAAGACACCAGCATCAAAGGAAAGTGAAAGTGGAGTGTTCTTAGGGCACTGATATTCCTTAGAAGACTGATGAGATGCTCTTGTCTACCCTGATGCTTGAACAGAAGTCCTTATTTAACAGGCAAGTTGGCATTGGTTCTTAATAAAAGACTTTTAAAAGCTGAAGGAATGGTGAAGAGGGGATGGCTATCTCTCAGCCTCCCTCCTTCTATCGTGTAGATATGCCTACCCGATTTGCCCTCTGCTCAAAGTAGTTCGATATTCTTTCCATGAGGTTTTTAACAAGCGAGCCCAGTTCAGCGCACCTTTTAAGTTTAAAGATGAATATTTTTAGCCTATGCCACCTCGCCCTGTCTTTACCGCTGTGGTGTGGTTTTCACTAAACCTCCCTAGGAGGGCTCGCGCAGTCCTCAGGCTCCGGATAAACACGTGTGCCTGCATCCAGCTCCGGCGCGCCCTGCATTTCAGCACCGCCGCCTCTGGAGAGCGCCTTGCTGGCGGGCCCGGTCAGGGCCTCCCACCCGCTCTCTCATCCATCCCAGCCCACTCGCTCTTCCCTACTCCTCGCTTCTCTCAGTTTCAAGAAAAAGCACCCCCAACTTCTAACTTCTCAATTCCTGCTTCTAAAGTGACCTCCGTGTCCCTCTTTCTGTGTCTAAACGCTCATGCCCCGCGCCTTTGAGTCCTACGAGCAGCTGCGAAGCCGCGTGGTTTCCCACCGGTGGCGCGAGACCTCCAATAGGCATCGATCGATCACCTTTTCCCTACCGCTGCTGGACCCCGAACCAGCCAGCCAGATGCCCCCGCTCGCTCTCTCTGACTCCACGCCCCAAAGCTTCTAAGAAACAAACGCGCGATGATGAGCCCCCTCCCCCCAACACGCACACGCATGTACTCACACAGCCATTCGCACATTCATACACACACTAGACGCCTCAAGCCTTCCGAGTGCCATCGCCACCCTGGGCAGAGCCTCAGCCAACTTGAGCCCCGATCCTTCGGCTCCGGCTCGCGCAGGGCCTCCCGCAGCCTCCGCCCGGCCCTCTCCCCGTCCTAGGCAGCCGGTCCCTGAGGCCGAACCTAGGCGGAAAAGGGCCCCCTCCCTATTCACTCAGCATCCACCTCGCGCGGGCAATACACGGCCCACAATTCCCAAACACTCGTCCCTGGGCCGCCCAGAATCACCAGCCAAATCCGAAATTAATCTTGAAGCCCCAGCCCGTCACTGGTGTGTTGGGCGCAAGTGTGTTTGCGAATCCGAGACACATACATGATTTAACTCCTTCGAGCTTTCGGCCCATCCTAAACAACCAGCACGTTATCTCCATCCCCCTCCTCCCCTACTCGGCGCCCCAACCTCTGCCCTCATCCTGGTCCTCGCCAGCCTGGTAGCCGAACCACCGCACCGCCGCACTCCGGTTCTGGTATCTTGAACCCCTGCCCAGCCCCAAATGATACTCGTCTCTAGTCCCCTCCCATCCCCCACCTTTGGCCCCCTGCGAGCCAGGTCTGGCCCCGGCAAGTGACGCCTCGGAAACACAGACTGCGTCCCCTCTCCTGAGTCCAAAATAAAGGGGCCGACCTCCACCAGCTGGATGAGCCGGCGCACCCCTCTGAAGGGGCACACGCCTTCCCGTTCGATCGCCCTGGAAAACACAGGTGCCTGGGAAAGGAGAGGAGCGGAAGCGGCTTCCAGAGGCGGGCGGGAGGACTCACCAAACATCTGAATGTGCCCTTTGGTGATGGGATTGAAGCTGCCGCAGGCGAGCAAGATAACGTGGGTCTTGGTGGTCTCGGTCATGGTGCAGGTGGGTCCTTCGCGGTGGTCTAGGGGTTGCCTCTCTTTTTGTGTCTCGTTGTGTCTGCAGAGGGAGAAAGGAAGGCGAGGCTCCGGCGGTGGATGCTGTGGACTCCAAGGAGCCGCTCCAGACGCAAACCGCGTCACTCTCCGCCTCCCCTTAACGCTTGCAGCTCCGGCTAGATCCGAGACTGCTTTTGTATTGCTCTGCTCTCTTCTCTCCTCGGTCTCTCTCTTTTCGTTCTAGCTTCCTTCGCATCTCTCGTCCTGGTGCCCCACCCCATCCTGTCTATCGCCCCCAGCCCACTTCACTCCATCACTGTCTTCCTTAGAGTTTATCCAGAAGGCAAGACGTGGTATCCGAGCTCAGAACCAAGAGCCCACAGCATGGTGTGAGCTCTTTCTGCCTCTTGCCTCATCTTGATTCAGTTTTCCTCCTCACTCTAACATTTTTCTGCCACCCCCCACTTTCTCTAACATCTCCAAGTTAAAAAATGTTTGATCTTAAGGTATTTTTTCTTTCTCTCTTCCTCAAAATTTTAAGTGAGAAATGACCATTTTTTACTTCAGTAATGTTCATTTCTGCTTTTCCTTTTTCCCTTATCTGATGATTCCAAACTATTGAGTTGAGTCCAAATCTTGATCTGCTGGCTGCAGAGAGATAGGAGTGATCTGAACCCTTCCTCTGCTATATTGATCCTTTTTGTGGGGGAAGCAATGCTCTCCGTTTGAGAACATGAAGGGGGCAGAGTTACTAAAACTGTATTAGAAAATTATGGGGATCCGCCGGGTGCGGTGGCTCATGCCTGTAATCTCAGCACTTTGGGAGGCTGAGGCGGGCGGATCACGAGGTCAGGAGTTCGAGACCAGCCTGGCCAGCACAGTGAAACCCCGTCTCTACTAAAAAACAAATACAAAAACTAGCCGGGCATGGTGGTGCGTGCTTGTAATCCCAGCTACTCAGGAGGCTGAGGCAGGAGAATTGCTTGAACCCGGGAGGCAGAGGTTGCAGTGAGCGGAGATTGCGCCACTGCACTCCAGCCTGGGCGACAGAGTGAGAATCCATCTCGAAACAAAAAAAAGAAAAGAAAAAAGAAAATGATGGGGGTCCTCCATAAGCTACCAAAGTTGAGACAAAGACTTACCATTTAACAAGTGTTTCTTGAGGGCTCACTATGTGTCAAGTATTGCTATAAACCCTGCTGGTGAAGCAAAGTCACTGTCTTCATTTTGCTGGAGGAAGATAGACAATAAATATTAGATGGCAATTGTGCAATGCACAGTAAGTGAATGCAATTTACTCTCTGACAGAGCAGAGAGTGAGTGGAGAAGAGAGGACGAATCAAGTAGTCTGAGAAGGCCTCTCTGGGGAGGTGACATTTCGGTGAGACCTGGGCGACAGGAGTAGTTGCTAGCTCACATATTCAGGGACAGGGAAGGGCTTACTCTATTCGTAGAAATGAAAGGCCAGTGTTGCTGGAAAGCATGGGCAAGGGGGAAAATGATAGAAGACAGAGCAGCAGGTGATCGGGGCCAGATTAAATGGGGTTTGTAGGCTGGGGCAAGAGTTGGGCACTTTTCTAAGTGGAATAATAATAAAAGGAAACCACTGAAGCTTTTAAGCAGGGGAAGAATATGTAATTTACATTTTTATAAGATCACTCTGGCTGCTGGGTGGAAAGGGAGGGCAAATGGGAAGACAAGGAAAGCATTTAGAAAAATCTGGCAGCCTAGGCAAGTGGAGTTGTCCTGAGACTAGGGTTTATAGAGACGGGAGCAATGAGAAGTAGATGGTCTCAGGATATGTTTTATAGATTTTGAAATTTGGCTTAAACAATGAGTAGACTGAAACTGAGAATGGTAGGGGAAGACAGATGTTCCAGGCTTATACAACAGAAAGAACCAATAATTCTTTGCAGATGAATTGGATATAGAGGATAATTCTTTTCTTTTCTTTTTTTTTTTTTTTTTTTTTGAGACAGGGTCTCACTCTGTCACCCAGGCTGGAATGCAGTGGCACGATCTCAGCTTACCACAGCCTCGACCTCCTGGACTCAAGCAATCCTCTGTCTTCAGCCTTGCAAGTAGCTGGGACTACAGGTGTTTGCCACCACGCCCAGCTAATTTTTCGTGTTTTTGGTAGAGGTGGGGTCTCACTATATTGCCCAGGTTGGTCTTGAACTCCTGACCTCAAGCAATCCACCCACAGCAGCCTCCCAAAATGTTGAGATTAAAGGCGTGAGCCACAGACCCAGCCAGAGCCAATAATTCTTAACTTAAGAGATTGACAAGTACAAATATGTACCTATCCTGGGCTTCAAGTTTCTTGGATAAATTTCCACCCCATATTAGTGAGTTGGTCACTGTGTTTTTTCTTATCCAAGAGCATGTGGTAGCTGCAGAGTAAATATTTGTTAAATTATGATGAATAGCAAATCAACCCTAATATGCATTACATTTCTAGTTTAAATAGAAGACTCCTAAGAACTGATGTATATTCATAATGGGGTTTGTTTCTTCCCTAATATGATATGCAGATTAGTGGCGTAAAAAGAGCAAGAGCTTGTAAAGAGAGGCTGACTTGGGTATGAAACTCTGACACTCATTAGCTAGGCAATTGACATAATTATAGTTAAGCAATCAATATTTATTGAGTGTCAGCCATGCACCAAGTCCTGATTTAGGGGCTGTGAACAAAACAGAGTCCCTGCTTTAATACAGCTCACATTCCAGAGGAAGACAACAGACCATAAACAAATGAATAAACGTAATGGTAAAAAGTACTATAAAGAAAAATAAAGCAGAATGTGAAGAAAAGAGAAAGAAAGAAAATCCTCTTTTATTTGCAGTGGTCAAAGATAGCCTCTTTGATAAGACAGTATTTGAACAGGGACCTAAATGAAGTGAAGGCAGGTGTCACTGGAATATCTAGGGAAGAATATACCAGGAAGGACTGCTAGTGTAAAGGATCGGAAGACTAAGAGTGCTTGGGGGTGTTTGACAGGCACACCAAGGTGACTGGAGAAAACAAAGAATGTGGAAAGCACTCAAAGACAGGTCCAAAAAGTAGGACAGATCATACAGGGCCTTGTAGGTCTTAATTAAGGCTCTGGTTTTTTCACTTAGAAGGGATGGGAAGCCATTCAAGGGTTTTGAGTGGAGAAGTGACATGAGCTGACTCAACGTTTGAAAAGTATGTTTGGCATGAGATATAAATGTTGGAGTCTTCGGTGTAGTTTATATTTAAAGTCATGGGACTAGATGAGGTTACCTAGGGAGAAACAGATATACAGAGTGAAAACGAGGTCCTCAGGTTCAACCCTGGGGCACACCAAATTAATAATAGTAGCTAACATTCATTGGGTGTTACTAGAAGCCCAAGCACTATAAAATGTTTACAGATGTTAACTCATTTAACACTCACAATAACTCTGTGAGTTTATATGATTTTATTCTATCTTAGAGATAAGCCTATAGGGGCACAGGGAAATTAAGTAACTGGTCTGGTTTCAGACTGCTAGCATCTATAGAACCAGATTCAAACTCTGACAGTTTTGACTGAAGGCCCTACTCTTGATACAAGGCAGGGTTTATAGCAATACTTGACACATAGTGAGCCCTCAAGAAACACTTGTTAAATGGTAAGTCTTTGTCTCAACTTTGGTAGCTTATGGAGGATCCCCATCATCTTTTTGCACTGCCATGCTATACCGGCCACATTTGTAAAATGGGGATAACAATACCACCAAGCTGCAGAGATGTGAAGATGAGAGGTAATGTATGTAGAATACCTAGCATACAGTAGATGATCAATAAATGATAGCTAGTTCGTAACTGAGAGAATAAGACTTCTTAGCAGAGATTGGAGAACAGACTGAGAGATACCTTACCACGTGCTAAGGTCTGATTGTTTATGTCCCCCAAAATTCATATGTTGAAACCTAATCTCCCGTGTCATGGTCTTAAGAGGTAGGGTGATATGGTTTGGATCTGTGTCCTCACCCAAATTTCATGTTGAATTGTAATCCCACATTGGAGGTGGTGCCTAGTGGGAGGTGATTGGGTCATGGTGGCAATTTCTCATGGTTTAACACCATCCCTCATGGAGGTGTTGTCTTGATAGTGAGTTCTCATGAGATCTAGTTGTTTAAAAGTGTATAGCACCTCCCTCCACCCATTCCTCGTGCTCCAGCCATGTAAGACCTGCCTGCTTCCCCCTTGCCTTCCACCATGAGTAAAATTTCCTGAGGCCTCCCTAGAAGCCGCTATGTGTTCTGTACAAGTTGCAGAATTGTGAGCCAATCAAACCTCTTTTCTTTATAAATTACCTAGTCTCAGATATTTCTTTAGAGCAGAGCAAGAACATACTAATGCATAGGGCCTTTGAGAAGTGACTAGATCATGAGCTGGAAGCCCTAATAAATGGGATTAAAAGAGGCTCGAGGGAGCTCGTTTGTTCCTTCTACCATGTGATGACACATCCATGAACCAGGCACCAAGCCCTCACCAGACACCGAACTTGCTGGTGCCTTAATCTTGGACTTCCCAGCCTCCAGTGA
Organism: Symphalangus syndactylus; assembly: GCF_028878055.3. Lineage (NCBI taxonomy): Eukaryota > Metazoa > Chordata > Mammalia > Primates > Hylobatidae > Symphalangus > Symphalangus syndactylus. The sequence goes on along the minus strand of NC_072434.2, from coordinate 39,295,712 downwards.
GGAATAATTTCTGTTGGATATAGCTGTTCCTAAAGCTAGATCTACCCATTAGACTTCCCAATTAAGTAAATCAATAAGTTCCTTCTTTAGCTTAGTTCCAGTTGACATAATAAAGGCTTACCAATAAATGACTTGCCCAAAGCCACACAATAAGCAAACTCTAATTTGAACAGGGTTATTGTTATTTGTTTCTGAAATAGTCCTAAGTAATACAAGCAAGTTATAACAAGTGTACAGTTACCAACCTTGAGCCACTTCAACTCCAGTAATAGAATGAATATGCGTGTGAAAACTGGGACTAGCAGGTCTAATTGGTGCAAATTTTTCTTATGCTTCCATTTCCACTGAAATTAGTTTAGTTATTACCAGGAAGTGTACTTTATGGGTTTGCTATACGGATCAAATACAACCATGTGTGGGCTGGGCACAGTGGCTCATGCCTGTAGTCCCAGCACTTTGGGAGGCTGAGGTGGGAGGATCACTTGAGACCAGGAGTTTGAGACCAGGAGTTCGAGACCAGCCTGGCCAACATGGTGAAACTCTGTCTCTACTACAGATACAAAAATTATCCGGGCATGGAGGCATGCACCTGTAGTCCCAGCTATTCGGGAGGCTGAGGCACAAGAATCTCTTGAACCTGGGAGGCGGAGGTTGCAGTGAGCTGAGATCGTACCACTGCACTCCACCCTGGGAAATAGCGAGACTCTATGTCAATAAAACAAAATAAAATAAAATAAAATAAACCATGTGTGAGTAAAGAACTTTGTTAAAAAAGCATATTGCCAACTTCAGGTCAAACTTCACAGTTGCTAAATACAAACGCCAATCGTTTGTAAGTGTTTAGTTGTTTCTACTGATGCGTTTGTCAAGAATGTTTCTGGAAGTTGCAAACTTAGAGAGTATGGGAATATTCCAATAGTGTAAATATCAACCAATGAAAACAAATTGCCAAAAACATAACAATAATGAGTTTATTTTCAGTAAAAGCCTTTTTATAAGATGTAAGAATATCAAGTCTTGCACAATAGATGCACCTTAATATATACAGTGATTTATTCTCAGGGATGCTTATTTTAACTTAGGTAATATTATTTTGTCCAATATTTCAACTTTCTGACAGCTGGAAATTACTTTAGGCTGTAAAGAAGGAAGCAGAGTCATTCTCCCACTGCCTAAACCTTCCAGTTCGCTCAAGCCAGTTCAGTTTTCCAATAGTTCAAGGCAGACAGATCAAACCAGAACTTGCTATGCCATGAATACCTGTTCTGAAGGGACAGGCTTAAGTGTCTATTGGGTCTGAGAGAGATGTGCATATGTGAAGCCTAACGAAGTGGATATGTATGCTCATGGGCATGTAAGCTTACCTAGTTCCCTATTTTCCTAGACAAGATTGATTATACATTTTCATCACAAATTAGGGTAAAACCATTTCATGTTTATACAGCTGGCTACCAAAGTAATATTAGGGGCTGGGCGCAGTGACTCACACCTGTAATCCCAGCCCTTTGGGAGGTTGAGGTGGGCAGATTACTTGAGGTCAAGAGTTTGAGACCAGCTTGGCCAACATGGTGAAACCCCATCTCTACTAAAAATACAAGAATTAGCCGGGTGTGGTGGCACGTGCCTGTAATCCCAGCTACTCGGGAGGCTGCACCACTTCACGCCATCCTGGGCTACACAACAAGACTGTGTCTCAAAACAAGCAAACAAACAAACAACAAAGTAATATTAGGGATCATCCTTCACAGGAAGAACAAAAAGACACACCTATATTCCTAGAGTCAAGTCCTCCAGTTTCTAGAATCAAGTCAGCTATTCAATATTTATTTCGTGTTCTTCTATTAAAAATACTATCCTAAGGAAACCCTGCCTCTTTGGGAAGAAAGTTTTCCACATCTGTATATTTTTCTCTCTTTTGCTTTCTTCACTTTTCTTCAAGATAGATATCTTTAGGACAGAGCTAAAATGATTGGCATTTCTCTCTTCCTTTTCCTCACAAGCAAACATTTTTATGTCCATGGAATAAAAAATGTCCCTAGATCAAGATCCTCTTTCTTGCAGCTTTAAGCCTCCAAAATTTCACTCAGACTTATAATTTATATAATTATTCAAATAATAATTTATGAATGAAATATGTTCCCCATTTTTTTTAAGACATGGGGTCTTGCTATGTTGCTCTGGTTGGTCTTGAACTCCTGGCCTCAAGCAAACCTCCCACCTGGACCTCCCAAAGTACTGGGATTATAGGCATGAGCTGTCTCACCCAATTTATGTTCCCAAATTTTAAAACCTAATTATCAATTATAAGCATAGCAATACTTCTGGCACCACAGTGAAAGACAGAAAGTACACAGGCTTCTGTAACCAATAAGCATTGCATACCATTAAAAATAATAAATTTCTTCAGCTAACTCAGATATTTGCTCATTTGTTCATCATGGCTTCTTTCAGATATTGGGGGAGGTGGTGCAAATTGAAAATTTTATATTTTCAATTATTTTCTTGAGACAGAAAATCTTACTACTTATAAAGTTTTCTCAAGAGCAAAAATAGGAGACAGAAAAATCAGTACTAACAGACTTGGAAAGGATGTAATTGATTAAGAAGTAAAATTATTCCCTGAACGACATCTGAGAATATCTTTGCCTCCTTCCTTTAAGTCACCCAAATGAAAAACACATTTGGCTCAAGGGAGAATTAAATAAAGGATAGGGAGATTAAAATGCAAAATATTTTTTCCATTAGGTCAATACTTCACAATGTAGTTAAGTCAGCTCTAACTTAGAATTTCAATCCCATGACTCCCAAATTTATCAGATGTAAAAAATAACAGTGTCTCAGCTGAGCTACTCTAAACAACTCTCCCATAATAACTAAACTAATTTCAGAGAAAATGAAGGCACAAGAAACATTTGCACCAATCAGACCTGCTAGTCTCAATTTTCACACCCCATATTCCTTCTATGGCTGGAGTTGAAATAGTTCAAGGTTAGTAACTGTGCACTTTCAATTTTTATTTTTATTATTATTATTTTATTTTTTTTATGTTAGATTTTTTTTAATATCCAAGATACACGTCAGTTAAAACAAGCAAAGTACAGAATAATGTGTATGACATGTTCCCATTTGAATTTTTTTTTTTTTTATTATACTTTAGGGTTTTAGGGTACATGTGCACAATGTGCAGGTTTGTTACATATGTATCCATGTGCCATGTTGATTTCCTGCACCCATTAACTCGTCATTTAGCATTAGGTGTATCTCCTAATGCTGTCCCTCCCCCCTCCCCCCACCCCACAACAGTCCCCAGAGCGTGATGTTCCCCTTCCTGTGTCCATGAGTTCTCATTGTTCGATTCCCACCTATGAGTGAGAACATGCGGTGTTTGGTTTTTTGTCCTTGCGATAGTTTACTGAGAATGATGTTTTCCAGTTTCATCCATGTCCCTACAAAGGACACGAACTCATCATTTTTTATGGCTGCATAGTATTCCATGGTGTATATGTGCCACATTTTCTTAATCCAGTCTATCGTTGTTGGACATTTGGGTTGGTTCCAACTCTTTGCTATTGTGAATAGTGCCGCAATAAACATACGTGTGCATGTGTCTTTATAGCAGCATGATTTATAGTCCTTTGGGTATATACCCAGTAATGGGATGGCTGGGTCAAATGGTATTTCTAGTTCTAGATCCCTGAGGAATCGCCACACTGACTTCCACAATGGTTGAACTAGTTTACAGTCCCACCAACAGTGTAAAAGTGTTCCTATTTCTCCACATCCTCTCCAGCACCTGTTGTTTCCTGATTTTTTAATGATGGCCATTCTAACTGGTGTGAGATGGTATCTCACTGTGGTTTTGATTTGCATTTCTCTGATGGCCAGTGATGAGGAGCATTTCTTCATGTGTTTTTTGGCTGCATAAATGTCTTCTTTTGAGAAGTGTCTGTTCATGTCCTCTGCCCACTTTTTGATGGGGTTGTTTGTTTTTTCTTGTAAATTTGTTTGAGTTCATTGTAGATTCTGGATATTAGCCCTTTGTCAGATGAGTAGGTTGCAAAAATTTTCTCCCATTGTGTAGGTTGCCTGTTCACTCTGATGATAGTTTCTTTTGCTGTGCAGAAGCTCTTTAGTTTAATGAGATCCCATTTGTCGATTTTGGCTTTTGTTGCCATTGCTTTTGGTGTTTTAGACATGAAGTCCTTGCCCACGCCTATGTCCTGAATGGTATTGCCTAGGTTTTCTTGTAGGATTTTAATGGTTTTAGGTCTAACATATAAGTCTTTAATCCATCTTGAATTAATTTTTGTATAAGGTGTAAGGAAGGGATCCAGTTGCAGCTTTCTACATATGGCTAGCCAGTTTTCCCAGCACCATTTATTAAATAGGGAATCCTTTCCCCATTTCTTGTTTTTGTCAGGTTTGTCAAAGATCAGATAGTTGTAGCTATGCGGCATCATTTCTGAGGGCTCTGTTCTGTTCCATGGATCTATGTCTCTGTTGTGGTACCAGTACCATGCTGTTTTGGTTACTGTAGCCTTGTAGTATAGTTTAAAGTCAGGTAGCGTGATGCCTCCAGCTTTGTTCTTTTGGCTTAGGATTGACTTGGCGATGCGGGCTCTTTTTTGGTTCCATATGAACTTTAAAGTAGTTTTTTCCAATTCTGTGAAGAAAGTCATTGGTAGCTTGATGGGGATGGCATTGAATCTATAAATTACCTTGGGCAGTATGGCCATTTTCACGATATTGATTCTTCCAACCCATGAGCATGGAATGTTTTTCCATTTGTTTGTATCCTCTTTTATTTCATTGAGCAGTGGTTTGTAGTTCTCCTTGAAGAGGTCCTTCACATCCCTTGTAAGTTGGATTCCTAGGTATTTTATTCTCTTTGAAGCAATTGTGAATGGGAGTTCACTCATGATTTGGCTCTCTGTTTGTCTGTTATTGGTGTACAAGAATGCTTGTGATTTTTGTACATTAATTTTGTATCCTGAGACTTTGCTGAAGTTGCTAATCAGCTTAAGGAGATTTTGGGCTGAGACAATGGGGTTTTCTAGATATACAATCATGTCATCTGCAAACAGGGACAATTTGACTTCCTCTTTTCCTAATTGAATACCCTTTATTTCCTTCTCCTGCCTGATTGCTCTGGCCAGAACTTCCAGCACTATGTTGAATAGGAGCGGTGAGAGAGGGCATCCCTGTCTTGTGCCAGTTTTCAGAGGGAATGCTTCCAGTTTTTGCCCATTCAGTATGATATTGGCTGTGGGTTTGTTGTAGATAGCTCTTATTATTTTGAGATACGTCCCATCAATACCTAATTTATTGAGAGTTTTTAGCATGAAGGGTTGTTGAATTTTGTCAAAGGCCTTTTCTGCATCTATTGAGATAATCATGTGGTTTTTGTCTTTGGTTCTGTTTATATGCTGGATTACATTTATTGATTTGCGTATGTTGAACCAGCCTTGCATCCCAGGGATGAAGCCCACTTGATCATGGTGGATAAGCTTTTTGATGTGCTGCTGGATTCGGTTTGCCAGTATTTTATTGAGGATTTTTGCATCAATGTTCATCAAGGATATTGGTCTGAAATTCTCTTTTTTGGTTATGTCTCTGCCAGGTTTTGGTATCAGGACGATGCTGGCTTCGTAAAATGTGTTAGGGAGGATTCCCTCTTTTTCTATCGATTGGAATAGTTTCAGAAGGAATGGTACCAGTTCCTCCTTGTACCTCTGGTAGAATTCAGCTGTGAATCCATCAGGTCCTGGACTCTTTTTGGTTGGTAAGCTATTGATTATTGCCACAATTTCAGAACCTGTTATTGGTCTATTCAGAGATTCAACTTCTTCCTGGTTTAGTCTTGGGAGGGTGTATTTGTCGAGGAATTTATCCATTTCTTCTAGATTTTCTAGTTTATTTGCATAGAGGTGTTTGTAGTATTCTCTGATGGTAGATTGTATTTCTGTGGGATCGGTGGTGATATCCCCTTTTTCGTTTTTTATTGCATCTATTTGATTCTTCTCTCTTTTCTTCTTTATTAGTCTTGCTAGCGGTCCATCAATTTTGTTGATCTTTTCAAAAAACCAGCTCCTGGATTCATTAATTTTTTGAAGGTTTTTTTGTGTCTCTATTTCCTTCAGTTCTGCTCTGATTTTAGTTATTTCTAGCCTTCTGCTAGCTTTTGAATGTGTTTGCTCTTGCTTTTCTAGTTCTTTTAATTGTGATGTTAGGGTGTCAATTTTGGATCTTTCCTGCTTTCTCTTGTGGGCATTTAGTGCTATAAATTTCCCTCTACACACTGCTTTGAATGTGTCCCAGAGATTCTGGTATGTTGTGTCTTTGTTCTCGTTGGTTTCAAAGAACATCTTTATTTCTGCCTTCATTTGATTATGTACCCAATAGTCATTCAGGAGCAGGTTGTTCAGTTTCCATGTAGTTGAGCGGTTTTGAGTGAGTTTCTTAATCCTGAGTTCTAGTTTGATTGCACTGTGGTCTGAGAGACAGTTTGTTATAATCTCTGTTCTTTTACATTTGCTGAGAAGAGCTTTACTTCCAACTATGTGGTCAATTTTGGAATAGGTGTGGTGTGGTGCTGAAAAAAATGTATATTCTGTTGATTTGGGGTGGAGAGTTCTGTAGATGTCTATTAGGTCCACTTTATGTAGAGCTGAGTTCAATTCCTGGATATCCTTGTTAACTTTCTGTCTCGTTGATCTGTCTAATGCTGATAGTGGGGTGTTAAAATCTCCCATTATTATTGTGTGGGAGTTTAAGTCCCTTTGTAGGTCACTGAGGACTTGCTTTATGAATCTGGGCGCTCCTGTGTTGGGTGCATATATATTTAGGATAGTTAGCTCTTCTTGTTGAATTGATCCCTTTACCATTATATAATGGCCTTCTTTGTCTCTTTTGATCTTTGTTGGTTTAAAGTCTATTTTATCAGAGACTAGGATTGCAACCCCTGCCTTTTTTTGTTTTCCAGTTGCTTGATAGATCTTCCTCCATCCCTTTATTTTGAGTCTATGTGTGTCTCTGCACGTGAGATGGGTTTCCTGAATACAGCACACTGATGGGTCCTGACTCCTTATCCAGTTTGCCAGTCTGTGTCTTTTGATTGGAGCATTTAGCCCATTTACATTTAACGTGAATATTGTTATGTGTGAATCTGATCCTGTCATTATGATGTTAGTTGGTTATTTTGCTCGTTAGTTGCTATAGTTTCTTCCTAGCCTCGATGGTCTTTACAATTTGGCATGTTTTTGCAGGGGCTGGTACCGGTTGTTCCTTTCCATGTTTAGTGCTTCCTTCAGGAGCTCTTTTAGGGCAGGCCTGGTGGTGACAAAATCACTCAGCGTTTTCTTGTCTGTAAAGTATTTTATTTCTCCTTCACTTATGAAGCTTAGTTTGGCGGGATAGGAAATTCTGGGTTGACAATTCTTTTCTTTAAGAATGTTGAATATCGGCCCCCACTCTCTTCTGGCTTGTAGAGTTTCTGCTGAGAGATCAGCTGTTAGTCTGATGGGCTTCCCTTTGTGGGTAACCCGACCTTTCTCTCTGGCTGCCCTTAACATTTTTTCCTTCATTTCCACTTTGGTGAATCTGACAATTATGTGTCTTGGAGTTGCCCTTCTCGAGGAGTATCTTTGTGGCGTTCTCTGTATTTCCTGAATCTGAATGCTGGCCTGCCTTGCTAGATTGGGGAAGTTCTCCTGGATAATATCTTGCAGAGTGTTTTCCAACTTGGTTCCATTCTCCCCATCATTTTCAGGTACACCAATCAGACGTAGGTTTTGTCTTTTCACATAGTCCCAAATTTCTTGGAGGCTTTGTTCATTTCTTTTTATTCTTTTTTCTCTAAACTTCCCTTCTCTCTTCATTTCATTCATTTCATCTTCTATCAGCGATACCCTTTCTTCCAGTTGATCGCATCTGCTACTGAGGCTTCTGCATTCTTCGCGTAGTTCTCGAAACTTGGCTTTCAGCTCCATCATCTCCTTTAAGCCCTTCTCTCCATTGGTTATTCTAGTTATCCATTCTTCTAATTTTTTTTCAAAGCTTTTAACTTCTTTGCTATTGTTTTGAATTTCCTCTCGTAGCACAGAGTAGTTTGATCGTCTGAAGCCTTCTTCTCTCAACTCATCAAAGTCATCCTCCATCCAGCTTTGTTCCATTGCTGGTGAGGAACTGCGTTCCTTTGGAGGAGGAGAGGTGCTCTGTTTTTTAGAGTTTCCAGTTTTTTTGGTCTGTTCTTTCCCCATCTTTGTGGTTTTGTCTACTTTTTGTCTTCGATGATGGTGATGTACAGATGGGTTTTTGGTGTGGATGTCCTTTCTGTTTGTTAATTTTCCTTCTACCAGACAAGACCCTCAGCTGCAGGTCTGTTGGAGTTTACTAGAGGTCCACTCCAGACCCTGTTTGGCTGGGTGTCAGCACCGGTGGCTGCAGAACAGCGGATTTTCATGAGACCACAAATTCAGCTGTCTGATAGTTCCTCTGAAAGTTTTGTCTCAGAGGAGTACCCGGTTGAATGAGGTGTCAGTCTGTCCCTACTGGGGGGGTGCCTCCCAGTTAGGCTGCTCAGGGGTGAGGGACCCACTTTAGGAGGCAGTCTGTCCGTTCTCACATCTCCAGCTGCGTGCTGGGAGAACCACTACTCTCTTCAAAGCTGTCAGTCAGACAGAGACATTTAAGGCTGTGGAGGTTCTGGCTGAGTTTTTGGTTGTCTGTGCCCTGCCCCCAGAGGTGGAGCCTACAGAGGCAGGCAGGCCTCCTTGAGCTGTGGTGGGCTCCACCCAGTTCGAGCTTCCTGGCTGCTTTGTTTACCTAAGCAAGCCTGGGCAATGGCGGGCGCCCCTCCCCCAGCCTCGTTGCCGCCTTGCAGGGTGATCTCAGACTGCTGTGCTAGCAATCAGCGAGACTCCGTGGGCATAGAACCCTCAGAGCCAGGTGCGGGACACAATCTCCTAGTGTGCCGTTTTCCAGGCCCGTTGGAAAAGCGCAGTATTAGGACGGGACTGACCCGATATTCCAGGTGCCGTCTGTTTCCCCTTTCTTTGACTAGGAAAGGGAACTCCCTGACCCCTTGCGCTTCCCGAGTGAGGCAATGCCTCGCCCTGCTTCGGCTCGCGCACAGTGCGCTTCACCGACCGTCCTGAACCCACTGTTAGGCACTCCCTAGTGAGATGAAACCGGTACCTCAAGCAGAAATGCAGAAATCACCCGTCTTCTGTGTCGCTGGGGCTGGCTATTCTTATTATTTTTTAAGACAGAGTCTCACACTGTCACCCAGGCTGGAGTGCAGTGGCGCCATCTTGGCTCACTGCAACCTCCATCTCCCTGGTTCAAGGGATTCTTCTGCCTCAGCCTCCCAAGTAGCTGGGATTACAGGTGCCCACCTCCTTGCCAGGCTAATTTTTGTATTTTTAGCAGAGATGGGGTTTCACCGAGTTGGCCAGGCTGGTCTCGAACTCCTGACCTCAAGTGATCCGCCCACCTCGGCCTCCCGAAGTGCTGGGATTATAAGCATGAACCACCACACCCGATCCACTTTTAAATTTTATAAGTTGCTTGTATTACTCAGGATTGTTTCAGAAACAAATAACGGAAACCCTATTCAAACTGGGGTTTAAGCCAAGGAGGAAATTTATTGATCTATTTGATTGGGAAGTCTAATGGGTAGATTCAGTTTTAGGGACAACTATATCCGTAAATTCTGATAATATCGTCAAGATCCTGTTTCTGTCACCACCTCTTATTTTACTCTCCTCTGTGATTCCTTTTATTCTCAGATGAATGCTCTCCACATTAAAACAAGGTGGCTGCTGGCAGCCCTAAACAACATTGTCCTTACTGGTCATAATCCCACTGAAAGACAGCATCTTTGCCCAGAATGCCAATAAAAGTCTCAGTGAAGACTCTGACTAGTCCTACACTGATCACGTGCCCATCCTTATCAATCACTGTAACTAGAAAGAGGAATTGGTTGGCCAAACCTGGGTCACTTGCCCACACTAGGCTTGAAGGGGTAGGGGAATAGGAAGAAAAGCCAACTTCATCTGAATTTCTCAGACTGGGCTTGTAACAGAGGGTAGAGAAGCTTGACAATAAATATAGTGTTGCTATAAGAAGAAAATATGTAGTGTAAACATTGAGTTACAATCTGAAAATGTCTTGTTAATATCTGTAGGTCCAGCACCTTGTAGGAAGTAAACTCAGATTTATTAATTTTTGTGGGAGTGTAGAAACTGATGAAAAAAAAAGGAAGGCATTCCAAGAGAAATGTGGTCCTGGATAAATTCAAGATATTTAGGCTGTAGCTTCTAGGGACTAAGGAGAGTGTGGGAGATGCTCTCTTGAGGGTCAGAGATGGCAGCTTAATACTCTGAATCCAAGCTGGCCTTGTTGGCATCTAGAAGCTTCTAAACTTCCTTCTTTCTCTCTTGCTCCCTCCCTCCTACTTATTCCCTCCTTCCACATAATCTGTTATCTATGCCATTCATTAGCATCACCCTTCTCTGAAAGCTTCTTGGTTCCTGCTGCTCCGTTAAAATGATTTGAATTTTCATAGCCCAAACTATGGCATGGACTAAACATGACCTCCAGTTCCCAACATCTGCTGACCTCAGCTTCTGTGTTTTGGTTCAAATCACAGAAAGAGAATCCCATTAGCTCAGCATGAGTCATGGGACCGTTCTGATATACTCACCTGGGGCCAAAAACTTGGTCTGCTCTACCCACCTCCTTGGCGAGGGTTTTAAGGGGCACTGTCCCACTTTTAATACCCCCAAACACACTCAAAATTCAGTTTCACCATGAAAAACAGGGCCAGAAACTAGAAGAATAGTAAGGATTGTATAACATGATACTTTTAGTTACCACTATCATGGCTGCTTGGACAAGTAGCTCAGATCAAAAGATTATCTTAAAAAGAAAATTGTTGTTCGCATGAAATATCTGCAGTGTAGCTGCAGGATTTGAGGGCTACCAAAACAAAAGCCAAATGCAAATGTAGTCCCTATATCATCTTTTTTTTCTGCACGGCTATAAATTTGCAATAATGTTAAATAACTGTTAAATATCTAACATGGGGCATACGCTTCTGAAGGCCACTAACTGATCAGATAGCACTATCTGTTACCTAAGAAGGTGAATTATTTAAAGAAGTTTTGCTCTCTAATAAAAAGGAATAAAGAGAAAAAGAAAGAAAGAGAAAGGAAGAAGGAAGGCAATGAAAAATGCATACTGTAGTTTCCAGCCAATTACTTACTGAATATCTCCAGAATTATTCCACTTTTCTTGATCTTTCTGCCACTCCCCAGCTTCTCCTTCTTAAATTACTAAAGAATTCAGGCTGGACTTTCTGCAGTAATCTTTTCCTCCTCTCAGCCACTCTGTATACTCCAGCCAAAGGGATTACTATGGTTTAAGTGTGTCCCCCAAAGTTCATGTGTTGGAAACTTAATCCCCAATGCAACAGGGTTGAGAGGTGGGACCTTTAACAGGTTATTAGGATGTGAGGGATTTGTCCTCACGAATGGATCAATGCCATTATTGCAAGAGTGGGTTTGTTATAAAAGTGAGTTTGGTCCCCTCTTGCTTTCTCTTGTGCTCTCTTGCCCTCTCATCATGGAATGACACAGCAAGAAGGCCCTCACCAGATGCTGGCCCCTCAGTCTTGGATTTTCCAGCCTCCAGAACTGTAAGAAATAAATTTCTATTCATTATAAATTACCCAGTCCCAGATTATTCTGTCACAGTAGCACAAAACAGCCTAAGACAGGGATGTTTTGTAAAGTATAAATCAGATCAGATCACTGTTTGACTTTAAATCATTCAATGGCTCCTCAGTACTCTCAGAATAAAATGCAAATTCTTAAAAATCTTACAAGTCCCTCATGATCTGGCTCCTCATTGCCTCTCGACCTCACCTTACTCCCTTTACTCTAACCACACACTGAACTCCTTTTAGTCATCAAATGTGGCATGCTCTATCCTAGCTGGTAAATACTGTTTTCTCATCCTCATCCCTTATAACTAACTCTGGCTCAACCCAGAATTTACTTAATTTACTTCCTGAGCCTTCTGTGGGCCCCCTGGGTCTGTGTTAGCGCCTCTTCTCATATGTGCTGTTTTTTTTTTTTTTTTGTATTAAAGCACTTATCACAGTGTCCTTTATTGCAATTACTTTTTTATTTGTTTATACCCTCCGCCAACATTTATTCAGACCCTGCCATGCGCCAGGCAGTATGCTTAGCACTTTACAGACATTCTCTCATTTAATTTTCACTATATCTCAATGATGTAGGTTCTTTGATTACCTGTATCTTACAGACAAGGTGATAGAGAAGTTAAATTGTGTTCAAGCTAATATGTGGTGAAGGCAGGCTTTGAAGTTGGGTAGTCAGCCAGGCACTCCTAATGTCCTACTCTCCCAAACCCTTCATGAGAGCAGGAACCACTTCTATCTTGTTTACTATTACATCCCCAGAGTCTGTCACAGTCTGACACATAGTAAGGGTTCACAAAATATTTATTTAATAAATGTGGAATGATTTTTGCTTATGGCTGGATCCACTCTTCATGCATATTTTACAATTTCTACTCTGAGTTAGATATCTTGAACACTAGAAAAAAACGGCCAGATGTGGTGGCTCATGCCTCTAATTCTAGCACTTTGGAAGGCCAAGGTAGGTGGATCACTTGAGGCCAGGAGTTTGAGACCAGCCTAGGCAACATGGCGAAGCCCTGTCTCTACTAAAAATACAAAAATTAGATGACCATGGTGATGCATGCATATATTTCCAGTTACTGGGGAAGCTGAGGCACAAGAATCACTTGAACCTGGGAGGGGGAGGTTGCAGTGAGCTGAGATGAGATTGCACCACTGCACTCCAGTCTGAGCAACAGAGTGAGACTTTGTCTCAAAAAAAAAAAAAAAAAAACCTAGAAAAAAGGACTGCCAAAAATAAATCTCAACAGGTATTCATAAAGCCTGCAACTATAAGGTCTGTGCACCCTGTTCCTTCTCCCCTCAAGCTCTATTTTAGACCATAGCTGAGTTGTTCATTCTTTGTAAAGATTAGAATTCCTCCCTTGAGTGGGTTATTGTTAGCTGGAAGTAAGCATCCATTCTCAAAGCCCCCTACGTATGCTTTTGAATTTTAGGAGCCAGAAAGTTAGAAACTACATTTTTCAGATTCTCTTGCAGCTAGATTTCTGGATACTAATTAGACTCTACCACAGAGATGCCCTCATGTGAGATTTAGCAGGTTAAAGCAGGGTGAAAGTCATTTTCCTATTGCTGCTGCTGCTAAGCAAACTATAAATGTGTATTTGAAGCCAGAACCCATCTTTCAGTAGTCACCAAAGTCATGAGCATTGACAGACAGTTTTGGCAGCTGACCTGTAGGCTACAGCCATTGTGGTGTACCCCTGAAATACAGAGTGCACTGGTGGTCCCTAGCTTCAATTTCTTTAGTGCTTCTAATGAATTTTATAAGCACTTAATTCCTTGTTTTTATAACTCCTTTCTTCTGGAAATACAAAAGGTTGTTTCTGTTTCCTGAACTGAAACCTGACTGACACACCCCCTTGATTGCTGTATCTAGCTGACCCCTTTTTGTGTAAGCAAGAGCAAATCATATGTAAATGCAGTTATTTTGGAAATGTAAATGTAGTTATTTTGGAAATGTAAATGTGTGATGAATAAAAAATTAATTGACAGGAATTAGAATAATTAATGAAAGAATTACAGGGGGTTTGTGTGTGTGTGTGTGTGTGTGTGTGTGTTTCACAAGTTGAGGAAGGGAGATGTTGAAAAAGATGAATCAACTGGAATGACAGAAGAAAATGAGTAGAGAACCCTCAGGTTCTATAAGGGAATAGCAGAGCAGATTTAGAATTAATAATGAGTCATTATTAAGAACTTAGTCTAATAACTGTTTACATGTGTGGAGCTATTTAGAGCTCCCAACATTTCCTCATACGCTATTTTATTTGATCTTAACAGTAAATGATTCTGTGAGCTAAGTGTTTGCAGGCCCTTTTGTGCATTTTGCACATGAGGAAAGAAAGTGAGGCCCAGAAAGCTCAAGGATGCAGCTGTAAGTTGCTGGGTCAGAATGTTGATTCCAAGTTTCAGCATCCTACTCCAAGCAGTTGGCTATAGAAATTACTTTTGGTTTAAGGATGAGGGACAACTGAGGAATTCAGACTGCCAAAGACAATAAGCATGCTATTTTGAATCTGAATACAAAGACTGTAGGGCCCACTCAAAAAGACGCTTTCCTCTCTCAAGACTAGGAAATGCCTTTCCTTGTTTTTTTTTTTTTCAGTGACTGGTCCCTGAGAGGTAGAACCTGAGTGAGCTGGCAGTAGAGCTGAGAAGCTAAATGGGTCCAGTCTCTACGTTGGGTAGTTAAAATTTGGCATTTTGTAAATAGTCTTTGCTTGATGTTCCCATATTGTCAATCTTGCACTTAAGAATTTGGCCGGGCCGGGTGCAGTGGCTCACACCTGTAATCGTAGCACTTCGGGAGGCTGAGGCAGGTGGATCACCTGAGATTGGGAGTTCGAGACCAGCCTGACCAACATGGAGAATCCCATCTCTACTAAAAATGCAAAATTAGCTGGACATGGTGGCACATGCCTGTAATCCCACCTACTCGGGAGGCTGAGGCAGGAGAATCTCTTGAACCCAGGAGGCGGAGATTGTGGTTAGCTGAGATTGCACCATTGCATTCCAGCCTGGGAAACAAGAGTGAAACTCCATCTCAAAAGAAAAAAAAAAAAGAGTTTGGCTGCATTCTTATTGGCTTATTGGAGAGAACGGCTCTGGGGCAAAAGGAAAAGCTAGTTGTGGTTCCAAGGTCACAGTAGTCTAAAGAGAAGGGCACCCTTTTGGTGCTTTGAGTAGTGACTTATGGTGCGTGAGATGCCTTCTTTGCAGAGGGGCCCTGGGGTTTGGGTTCTGCCAGCCACACGGGTCCCTCGCAGCTCTTACACTTCCTTTCATCTTAGTCAATCCTACTTTAAGATGTGAATAGGCAATGGGCCTTGCTTGGGGAAAAGAGTGAGCTGTCCCTACTGGTACAGTGTCATATAGAAACAGCTGCTCAAAAGTGGTGTGAGAAAGGGAGGATGAATGACCAGTCATTTCAGAAAACTAGAAGGTGTTGGCTCTAGTATTTATTTCCTCTGCCTGGATGGCACTTCAGGATAAGGTGAAAGGAAGAGTGTCCTCTGCCCCTTGGGTGACTGGCACAATGATAAACACAGATTCATCTGGCCCTGACCTGGGAATTGTGAAGAAGAAAACACTTTCTTAGGGAGACTGTACAAGGAGGACTTTCCCCACTTTTGTCATGTCTGGTGGCATTTGCCCTGGACTAGTCCCTGTCTCGAGGAATACAGGCAACAGTCACCCTAGGGTTAGCTAGGCATGGAGTGGTCCTGGAAGAAAAGAAGATATGAAAAGAGGAAGGAATGAGCTCACCTCGCCTGCAACTGTCTCTCAGGGGAGAGGGTTTAAGGAGACTCAAAGAAGAGGAGGAGAGTCCAGGAACTGAGAGCTGCTGTATATGTACAGGTGTGTGTAGAAATTCTAAAAGTTACTGGTAGATGCACTCTCAAAAAAGAGGTGCAGAGGGCAATATAGCACATTAGACATCCATAAAAATACACCTACAGTCTTAAGACTAATGGGTGGTCATATAGCTATTTGAGCTGAAGGTGAAAAGACCCATTTAGAGGTTCCAAGCCGTGGAAACTCTGAGATTGCATTTTGTAAAGTGGGTGGGGAGGGTATATTATCTGACTCACGTTTATGGCTGTTTTTGATTCATGTTATTCTTTTAAACTGCCCTGTACACACATCTACCAGCCTGCATGGGCCAGATGGTCATAAATTTTTCTCTTGCCCTCACTCTGGATGGGAGCTCTCCTTACTCTCCACATCAGTACAGGAAAGGTATTTGCAAGAGAAGGAAGTAAAGGAAACTGGCAGGAGACTATTAAAAGTCTTTCTGACTTTAGGCCAGGTGCAGTGGCTCACACCTGTAATCCCAGGACTTTGGGAGGCCGAAGCAGGTGAATCACTTAAGGTCAGGAGTTCGAGACTAGTCTGCCCAACATGGTGAAACCCTGTCTCACTAAAAATATAAAAATGAGCCAGGTATGGTGGCACATGCCTGTAATCCCAGCTACTCCAGAGGCTGAGGCACAAGAATCATTTGAACTGGGGAGGCAGAGGTTTCAGTGAGCCAAGATCACGTCACTGAACTCCAGCCTGGGTGATAGAGTAAAACTCTGTCTCAAAAAAAAAGTCCTTATGACTTTTGTTTTTTGAGATGGAATTTTGCTCTTGTTGCCCAGGTTGGGGTGCAATGGCATGACCTCGGCTCACTTCAACTTCTACGTCCTGTCAATTCTCCTGCCTCAGCCTCCCAAGTACCTGGGATTACAGGCGCCCACCAACATGCCAGCTAATTTTTTGTATTTTTAGTAGAGATGGGGTTTCACCATGTTGGCCAGGCTGGTCTTGAACTCCTGACCTCAGGTGATCCACCCACCTCGGCCTCCCAAAGTGCTGGGGTTACAGATGTAAGCCACCTTGTTCAGCCTTGGCTTTTTACTCTAAACCTGGATTTGTCATGTAGGGGCTTAGAAGCTAGCAGGGATTATTATCATCATTTTCCAATTGAGAAAATAGGCAGTGGAGTCAAATAATTTGCCCATAATCATTCAACTATTACACCTGGCAGAGCCAGGATTTGAACCAGGTCTGCCTGAGTCCATGCTGCCTTCTTGAAGGAAGACTTATGGATCAGGGTACACAACTGCCTCTCCACTGCAGGACTCTAATGTAAGTGAGAGTATCCAGCTGCTATCTTTGATCTCTCTTGACCCTCACGCATGATAACAAGCCTGGATGAGGACAGAAAGAGCTGCTGCACTACCCCACTTTGCAGCCCAGTGACATATCCAGCAGGCTAAGGACACCAGCTTATCTGAAAGTGACTGCCAGCCAGAGTCCCACCAGTTGGAATTCCAATCGTGTGTGGGGTGGGTAGGGCAGCACTCACTGCCTGTGCTCCTCAGTGCCCTTGTTCTGCTCTCTCCTCTCACCCACCCCACCCCTGCCAAGGCCTCCCTAGCCCTTCAGCTGTGAGGCCTTGAGAGGTCTCAGGCTCAGCATACCTCTTTCAAAGAAGACTTCCTGACAGAAGGTAAGTGCAGGCCAGTTGCAATGAAAATGCTTTAAAATCTTCCTTTAGGCCCTAAAGAGTATAAGCTGAAGTGATTTCCAAGATGATTTGAGCAAATTCATCACATAGGGAAGGTGTCATTAATACATAGTAGAGAGTTTATTTCTTCACATCAACGGCACTGAAAGGGTATTCGGAAGTAATCAAACTTTGAATAATTAGGAATGATGAGTCTTTTGCTTTCTTAGCCTCTCTGCAAAAAGTGCAGAAGCCATATGTGGATTAAAATTAAATATGCTACCAAAAAGGAGGCAATTTCACAACGCAATGTGTAAGTAACTCCCTTAGTGGTTAACTTGGACACACTGTTCTCTCTATTCTCTTGCCATTCTGCTGTTTAGCAAATGCAGGACACTGAAAGAAAAGAAAGTATTTTTCATATGAGAATGACCCATATCAGATTTAATTTATCAATCTTGGAAATGGGGTTCAGATTGGGAAGAATGAAGCTCACTCATACCTTTCCCTAAAAGCTCCATTAATGAAAAAGGCAAGTTTGAGCAAGATAGGGTTTTTCTGAACATAAAGTGGGGTTTAGAGTGTTTGTTTCTTTTGTGTGTGTGTGTGTGATGTGGGTGTGTGTGTGTGTGATGTGTGTGTGTATGTGTGTGTGTGTGTGAAGGGGGAGTTCTCTTAACAGGAACTTTTGTTATGAGAAATGTGCATATTATTGAAAATAATACAACTAAGAAAAACTAAAGTAGAGAAGTATATAATATATTAGTCAAACTTCATATATGTTAATCTATATTTACACAAGAAATAATTAGGGAGTGATTATTTAATTTTTTGTTTGAGAGAAAGATTCACATATAGAATTTCTCTCCATACCAAGATCCTGATTGGACATCCATGCTTCAAGATTTAGGAAAATTTAATTTACACTCACATTTTTAGGCTCACAAAGCTTTTGAGTAAAAAAAAAAAAAGTACCAGAAATAAGATGGAGTGAATAAAAATACATTTTTAGCAGAAAGACTCTTTCTGTATAAACAAAGAAAAGCCAAGTTATGGATACAGTAAGAAGCCAATATTGGGTTAATTTATCTAGGTTACCTTTAGTTGCTGCCTTGATTAACTTTCTGCCACCCCCCCCCACACACACACACAAATGACACATATCTTAAACACGGTTGCAGAGGGGGAGTTCAGAAAAAAAAATGCTTAAGAAGATTGATAGATACTTTTGTATATAAATAATGAAATCATCCCCGGTGATTAGTGTTTATTCATTAAAGCTTCCATCATTAAAGATTAGTTCTTGGCCTTCCCTGTTTAGCCCAGTCCTTACCAATAAGCTGCAGTTTAAAGTGGCAAATAAGCATGATGCTAAAATTATTCCATAATTTAAAAAATCTCAAATGTACAAACTTATCTTGTTTCTAATTGGTCTAAATAAATTAGATATTAGTATAGAGATTACAAAGTTATTTAAGAAAGAAATTCCAGAATCAAAAAGAAGAGCGGTTGAGGTGCTTTTTTTCTAACTAAACTTGAAGGTTGCGTTTGAGACAGAAAGTGGAAAAGAGACTTTTTTTCGGAGTATTGTGGACACTGTTTGTTGCCAACTCTTCTTTATTTTTAGGCTATCATTCCCAGCTCTCTTTAAAGCCAGTGTAACTATGTGACCCAGTTCTGGCCAATGATATATGAGGGGAAGTCTGCTAGGGTGGGAGGAGAAGTTTACTTCTGGGAACGACTTTTATTCCTGATCAAAACAGATGAGGGTTCAATGCAATTGTATGAAGATGTAATCTTGGAGCTACAGCAGCAATTTTATTACCATGAGATGAACATGCAAGACTCTGAGGGTGTCAGTGTGGAGAAAATAACTGATCTTTAATGGCATTGTGGAGCCACTTCCCAACCCCAGAACCATCTATGGCCAGATATATGTGTTAATTGCTTAAGCCACTATTTGTCATGTGTTCTGTGACTTGCAGCTGTATGTATCCTGGTGGATACAACAGACCTAGCAAAGGAAAGGATATACATATTTTTTTTTTTTGGTCAACATCTCACTCTGTTTCCCAGGCTGGAGTACAGTGGTACAATCACAGCTCACTACAGCCTTGAACTACTGGGCCCAGGTGATCATCCTGCATCAGCCTCTGGAGTAGCTGGGACTACAGGCACATGCCTCCACACCCAGCTACTTAAAATTTTTTTTTATGTTGTGGGAGCTAAATGATGAGCTCTTATGAACACAAAGAAGGAAACAACAGACACTGGGGTTTACTTGAGGGAGAGAGTGGGAGGAGGAAGAGAAGCAAAAAAGATAACTATTGGATACTGAGCTTAATACCTGGGTGATGTAAAAATATGTACAACAAACCTCTGTGACACCTGTTTATCTATGTTACAAACCTTCACATGTACCTCCAAACCCAAAATAAAAATTAATTTTTTTTTAAGATACAGGGGTCTCACTATGTTGCCCGTGCTGGTCGGTAACTCCTGGCCTTAAGTAATCCTCCCACCTTGGCCTCCCAAATCCCTGAGGTTGCATGAGCCACCACACCTGACCCAGAAAGCATTATTCAACCAGAGCCACCATTACTCCATTTGGTGCTTCTGTGTAACTTAGAAACTAGGTGCTTCTTCCTCCAGAGGGGTGTCAAGTCCCACCTACCCACTTTGCCAAGTGCCCTTGTGCCATCACAGGTAACTGCGTTGCTTCCTTACAAGTTTATGGAAGGTCTGCCTCTGGTCAAAGGACTCAGGTTGAGGCTGCCAATTCCAAAAGAGGAGGAGAGGGCAATGTGAGCTCCTTTTGCTTTCTGTCACATTGCAAGTGCATATATTGCATTGCTTATGTATACTCTTGCAATGTGAAAATATGCACTTGTAATGTGAAATGGATTGTTACAGTGCAGATTATTTAATTATCTCATTCTTCTTCTCTGTTTGATCTACTGGAAGCACTTCATTTGTACACCTAGCATGACATCATTTAGCCTTCACTTGATGCATATAAGAAATTTACATATCAGGTTGGCCACAATGCATTAGCTGGTACTATGTCCTTTTCATCATGTTTAACCAAAATTTCACGTTATTAAATAAAGTATTTTTATAAAAAAGTCTAATTAATGTAAACACTATAAAAACCTAGTTTTGTCTGCGAAACTGGTAAAATTAATCCACAGGAGTGCAGCAATATATGTAGGATAATATGACTTTAAATTTAAGACATGCAAAATTAACAGAAGTCTGACATAACATGCTTTCCCACTCATTAAATATTATATGCTGTTACTATGGGTACCCACCGATATACACTAAACTGGAAACAAACACGGTGACTAACACTGTATGACAAGATCCAGAATAATCTCATATTAGATGATAATAATATATAAACATACACTTTAAAATTCTCCTTGAACTCTTAGATCCGTTTGAAAACTTTAACATAACGTATTTAAAACATCTAGGCTAATACTATACTTTCAAGGATCATTTTTATAATTAGTTGAAACATCTAGGTTGACAGCCTGAATAGACAAAGCAATCATCATAACTAGACCAGATACAACATAGATGTTAGAACTAGACAGGGAATATTATAATTATGATATTAATACTACTATATTAATATAATATATAAAGATCAAAGGAATAGAATACATAGCCCATAAATAAATGCACTCATACACAGTCAATTGATTTTTTGTTGTTGTTGAGACGGAGTCTGGCTCTGTCACCCAGGCTGGAGTGCAGTGGCACAATCTCTGCTCACTGAAAGCTCTGCCTCCCAGGTTCACGCCATTCTCCTGCCTCAGCCTCCCAATTAGCTGGGAATACAGGCACCCGCTACCACACCTGGCTAATTTTTTTTTATTGTTTTATTTTTAGTAGAGACAGGGTTTCACCATGTTAGCCAGGATGGTCTTGATCTCCTGACCTCGTGATCCACCCATCTCGGCCTTCCAAAGTGCTGGGATTACAGGCGTGAGCCACCGTGCCCGGCCATCAATTGATTTTTGACAAAATTCAAATTCAATTCAACAGAGAAAATACAGTGTTTTCAACAAATGGTACTGGAATAATTTGACATTGAAAGGAAGAGAAAGAAAAGGAGGGAAGAAAGGAAGGAAGGAAGGAAGGAAGGAAGGAAGGAAGGAAGGAAGGAAGGAAGGAAGGAAGGAAAGGAAGGAGAAGGGGAAGGGGAAGGCAAAGGGAAAGGGAAAGGGAAGAAAAAGGAACGGGAAGGAAAAAAGAAAAGGAAAAGAAAGGAAAGAGGAAGGACCTTATACCTATGCAAAAATGAACTCAAAATGGATCATACACCTCAATGTAAAATGTAGAAATAAAAAACCTCTAGAAGAAAAACAGCATTTTGTATGATCTTGGGTTTGGTGATGAGTTTTTAGATATGAGACCAAAAGCACAATCCATAAAAGGAAAAATATGATAAACTGGACCCATCAAAATTAAAAACTTTGGCTTTTCCACCAAACCTGCCCTCCCTCACACACAAAAAAATGCTGTTAGTAGAATAAAAATGCAAGCTACAAACTGGGAAAAAAGTTCCAAATCATATATCAATAAAGGACTTACAACCAAAATATGAACTCATAACAAGTAAAACAAAGCAATTTAAAAAAGACAAAAAGAGATCTGAACAGATACTTTTCCAAAGAAGATACACAAGTGGCAAATAAGCATGTGAAAAGATGCTCACAATAGTCATTGGAGAAACGCAAATGAAAACTGCAATAAGATACCTCAACATACCTATTAGAATGGCAACTTTTTAAAAAAAAATGAGAATTCAAAATGCTGGTTAAGACATGGCGCAACAAGCACTCTTGTTCATTCCTTGTGGTAATGCAAAATGGCAGAACGAGTGTGTCAGTTTCTTACAAAGTTAAACATACACTTATCATGTGGCCCAACAACACCACTCCTAGGTAATTATCAAAGTGAATTGAAAACTTGTATTTATAGAAACCTATAAATGAATATTTATAGCAGCTTTGTTCATAATTACCAAAAACTAGAAGTAACTGAGATATCTTCAAGAGGTAAAAGATTAACATATTGTGGTATATCATGCAATGGAATACTACTCAGCAATAAAAAGAAATTAACTATTGATTCACACAACAACATAGATGAATCTTAAATAAATTTTTGCTAAGTGAAAGAAGCCAGACCTAAAAGATCACAACCTATTTTATTTTATTAATATGACATTCGGCAAAAGGCAAAGCTCTAGAGACAGATAACACGGATCAGTTGTTGCCATGTGTTGAGAAGAGGTTGACTGCGAATGGGTCATACAAGACAATTTTTAGGGTAATAGAACAGTTTTGCAAGCTACTGTGGTGGTAGATTCACGACTCTATGCATTTGTCCACATTCACGAAAGGTACATTTATTCTAACTAAGGTATGATGTATTATAAACCTAAGTGAAATTTACTGTATACAATTTTTTAAAAAATCAACCACGATGTGGGGAGATTCCAGGATGAAATGCAGACTGACAAATCTGTGTTGCAAATATATGACATAACCTGACTAAAATGGTTGGGGAAAAATGAGCTGACCTAAGTAACTTTGGAAATGTGTTTTAACTGGATACTGTAAGGCTAAAGCAAAATCAACTGTACATAAATGCTTTTCTTTAATTGGTCAGTATGTTTCAGGCAGGAGTATGAGTTAGCAGTTCTGAAACTACTTTACATGTATACTAAGGCTAAACAAATAAGTAAATAAATTGTAGTTAATGGAAGCCAGCTTTCTCACTCTCAGAGAAAGAAGTTACAAACAAGCAAGCAGAGGAGACTGAAATGAATCCTGTGGTTCTAAATAAAGTTGGCAATGACAATATGAATTCAATGTGTGTGTGTGCATGTGTGTGAGTGTGTGTGTGTGTGTGTGTGTGTCCCATCTGAAACTCAGAGTTTAGGGTTTTTCTTGGGGGCTAGTGCTAAAAGGCATTCTCTGCCTGGCAACTGTCAAAATATCAGACTCTCTGAAGGAATTGGTAATTCAGTGTCTCAAGGGCAAAACAGCTTTATCAATACAGGAGACTTTTCATGTTGGTTTGGGGAACTTTTCACAAGCCAAGTTCCCAGATGTCAGGCAAGAGTCAATCTTTAAGCAGCCTCTTCTAAGGATATCAGCCTTGGGTTTGCAGTGTTGATTCTTTCTTGTATAGGGCATAACAAACAAGACACAGGAGCCAACCTGAAACCACCCCCAATAACCCAAATTGGAAAATTCGAACAAGAAAATCAATAATTATATTATTGGATTACAATCCAAACAAACTATATATATATATATATATATATATATGAAATATGTAATTTCATTCCATACAATAGTATGGAATGAGTACAAATAAGTAAATGAATAAACAAATAAATTAGGGGACGAAGAGCAAATCTTCCTTACAGAAGAATTCTAAATTATAAGTGTAGAAGGAATGAGGGACATTTAAAATCACCATTAGAGCACCTTAGTAATAACTGCTGCAGGTGAGATCCACTAAAATTAGTAGGTAAAACCTTAAGGAGAAGCAACATATTTGTGCAGCCTCAAAGTATCTCATCAAAAAAAATTTATTAATTATTGTGGTAGCTTAAACATATGTCCACGAATTATTTTATAATCCTTCATCTAGAAGGTGAAGCCTGATTCACTTCACAGGATTGGATAGTTGAGCTGGTAGGTGTAGGGCCTGCACAGTCAAATCAGGGGCATGTGTAGCTCACTTACTTTGAGTGTAGATTGGACTTACTGATTGTTTCGAATGAATAGAGAATGGAAAGGGAAAATGGTAACTTTACGGTGAAGAAACCTGGCAGGCACTACCTTAAGCAAGTGATCACAGTGTGTAGATTGGACTTACTGATTGTTTGAATGAATAGAGAATGGAAAGGGAAAATGGTAACTTTATGGTGAAGAAACCTGGCAGGCACCACCTTAACCAAGTGATCACAGTTAGCATCATCAGTAAACAAGTTATATTGATCATGTACCCTCAATATGATGTGATGAGAGGACCACTCTACCTCCATGATATTGTTTTCCAAAAATCCATAATTCAGTCCAATCATGAGAAAACTTCAGAGAAAGCCCCATTCAGGGATATTCTATGAAATACTTGACCAGTGGTCTTCAAAATTGTCAAGGTCATGATAAAACAAGACTGAGGAACAGACTGAGGGAGACTTAGACATGATGATTAAATGTAACACGGTCTCCTACATTAGATCTCAGAACTAAAAAGGAAACATTAGTGAAATCTGAATGAAGTCTGCACTTTAACAGTATGGCACCAATAATTTCACAATTTCAATCACTGTACTGTGGTTATATAACATAACATTAGCAGAAACTAGATGAAGGATGTCCATGAACTTTCTGCACTATATTTGCAACTTTTCTGTAAATCTGAGCTTTTTTCAAAATAAATGTTTTTAGAAAGTACTTGCATTGGCACATACTAGCTAGTATCTCATATTAGCTTCTCTTGGTTAATTCACTTGATAACGCTAGAGAATGATAGTGCTGAGAAATCCCTCTTGTTGCCTCTACTCCAAATAAAAAGTGTTTTTCTAAGGATAAGTGATTGTAGTGGCATTTATAATTGCTTTAGTCCATTCAGGTTGCTATAACAAAGTACCATAAACTTGGCAGCTTATAAGCAGCAGCAATTTTTCAAAGTTCTGGAGGCTGGGAAGTCCAAGATGAAGGCACCAGCAGATTCAATATCTGGTGAGGATCTGGTTCATAGGCACTTTCTCAGTGTGTCCTCACCTGATGAAGGGGATGAGAGATTTCTCTTCCGTCCCTTTTATAAGGGCACTAATCCCATTCATGAAGATCGTGACCTAATCACTTCCCCAAAGGCCCCACTGTTACTGAGCAAAAGGGCTCACTATCCAAGGCACTAGACCCAAGGCACTAGAAGCCAATACTATGGCACCAGGTTTTTGAGGAAAGCTTTTATTGTGAGTCAGTCAACAAGGAGAGAAGAGTCCAGATCAAGTCTGTCTCCTTGTGCTGGCTTTAAGGCAGTCATTTTATTAGAAAGGGTTTATGGGGTAGTAGGTGGGATTAGTAGGTGATTGGTGGAAAGGTGGTAGTAGGTTTATGATTGGTAGTAGGTGGGATTAGTAGTTTGTGGGATTAGTAGGTGATTGGTAGAAAGAAGGGAGGTCTGGAAAGTCCTCAGGCATGCACAATTATCTCTTCATGTTACCTCACGAATCACATTTGCAAATTTGGGGAACTTAGTAGGAAACACGGTGGAAATGAAAATTTTATCCTGCACAGACTCCAGTTGACCATGTTGGTTCCAATCAATTTCAGCCTTTTTTTTTTAAATATCACAAGCAGCGGGAGTTTCAGCATTCAGCAAGTTGTTTATTTTCTTATCTGCCCTCATACAAGCTCAAGAATTTCTGTTATTCACTGGCTTCTTTAACTCTGTGGCACAATTTCACCTCCTAACGATATCATCATCTTAAGAGTTAGGATTTCAATATATGAATTAGATAGGGACACAAACATTCAGACCATAACAATAAGTGTGGGAAATTTCTTTGCCCTTTAAGTGAACAATATCATGCGAAGATACCAGGCTGACCCTTTTAAAAGTTAGCACTTCTGACCAATGTCAGTTTTGAGTAGCTGAGGACACCGTAGTTTCATTGTCCTGTTAGTGGAGATGGGTTTTCAGAGTGTCATCATGGCTGGAGAACCAGGTCTGGACACATGATCACTCAGGGGCAAGGTGAGTGAGCTACACATGCCCCTGATTTGACTGTGCAGGCCGTACACTTACCAGCTCAACTATACAATCCTGTGTTTTGAGGCTGTTTGGAGGTATATGATCCAGGATGCCTGAATCAAACCAACACTAAAACCAGAAATACCTAAAAATGAGGCATTGTAAAAATGATGGCAAATATTGTTTCCGTCTGTTTCGGCCTTGTTTTTTTGTTGTTGTTTTTGTTTTTGTTTTTGTTTTTAATGCTTACCACTGGCCCCAAGCATTGTAAGTGCTAGTGACTTCAACAGTGGTCAAGTGAGAGGCTGGGGAAGGGTGAAGCGGCAACTTTGGAATACGGACTTGTAAAGCTGTTTTGTATTGTTACCTGTGCTTCATCCTATATTAAAATGTTTTTTTCTTTCATTGGAAAAGAGCTTTGTAGTTTTACCTTGGCTAAGCTCTTTCTTACTCAGCGGCTTTTGCAAAGCTACAGTGAAGTCATTTTTGCTTATTATTTGTGCTTCTACCTACTTCCAAAAAGGATCTAAGATGACTTATTCCCCAAACAATTGTGCTAACCCTAGGCCTTCATTCTCTTCCAGACCATCTGTTCCTCTTTACCATGAAGTCATAGTACTATATTTGTGACAGCACAATCATTTCCATGGCAACAGGATGTGGTCTCATCACTGAATCCTGATTTCACTCTGACAAAGATCAAGCAGCAGGGGATTGGGTAGTATATTCTGACATTTTCTATTCTTTTTCAAGTTTAGTGTCTCTCTGAAGAAATTCCTACTTTTGATTCTAAAATTTTATACTCAGCCTAGAAATATGTTTTTGCAGAGTTTACATACGAAGTATTTGCCCAGCAAATAATTAGACATGCAAGCCAAAAATAATAGTTTGAGAAAAATCACACAAATACACACACACACACACACACACACACACTATGATATGAAACTTGCTTGAAAGTGAGATGATTAGCAAATGCCATTCTGGTTTGGATAAAAGAAAAAAGAACAGCAAATCAATTTAAAAGACGAGAAACTTCTAAGCCTAAGAAATTTGCTTTGATGACTGTGATAAGCAGTGGAAGGGACCTGACCTAGTTCTTACTCAATGCTTTCCTTATCTTCTTTAGCACAAATAAGACACGAAAGGGCCTTCCCATGTGAGCTCAGACTATCTGACCAGGGAAAGATAGATGGATAGCTTTATTAATATGAATGACCAATATTCGTATAATTTTGTCCATTTGCTTTGATTGCACAATTTAATTACACAGTCTTTGGAGAAACTCCTTAGAAAACTATTGCTATACTATGCAATTGAGTTAAAAGTATAAACTTTAAAAAGAGAACTAGTTACTACAGCATCAGAAAAAAAATACTTAATTGGTCCATTAATTTAGCAGCTTTACAGGACAGATG
Source organism: Symphalangus syndactylus (assembly GCF_028878055.3). Lineage (NCBI taxonomy): Eukaryota > Metazoa > Chordata > Mammalia > Primates > Hylobatidae > Symphalangus > Symphalangus syndactylus. The sequence goes on along the minus strand of NC_072434.2, from coordinate 39,268,276 downwards.
GCAAAGACCGTTAAAATGAGGCTCTGCTAGACATATTACATAACATAATATATATTATATATATTGTATATAGCATGTTACATATGTGTAATGTCATATGTATTATATAAGATATCTGTGTCGGAGAAAAAGAGTAACTTGTAAGACTTGATCATGTTCCCTTCTTCTGTTCTCCTCCAGCTTCCTTGTTGAGTCTAAGGGGTAAGTCAGGGAAAGAAATAGGGAGAAAAGTTGGTAAAGGACAGAAAGAAGAACTGAAGGAGAAGCTAAAGCAATTTACATTAAAAAGAAAAAAAAGATAAGAATTACCCGCGGTGGAAAAGATCTGGAAGGAAGGGGAAAGGGACAGAGAAAGTAGGGAGGTGAGAGGTGAAGAGAGTGGTTGAAATCTGAGCAGGAGCATTTGGACAGCAGCTGCTCTGCAGCGTGGGGCTTTGGGGAAATAGGAAAGGAGGATTTTGACTAAGTTCCATTGTTTGCGATGGGATGTGATTCATCACTTTGCTACTTCTTTGAGAGGCTTCAGTGAAAATAAATTATTTTTCAAAGCTCTTTAAAGATGGATTTGTGATTCTTTTGAATGAGACAAAATGTTCAGATGGACTCTAAGGCTACAGAAAGACTTATTCTGATTTTACAAATATATATGTAAGCAGCCTCTCTTGAGGAAAATAGTAAGTGGTGCTATCATTGACTGCTATCTCTGACCCTCGGAGATTATGTTGACCAGAGCTGTCCCAGTCCCAAATAATGTAATATTTGCAGTAGGTACTGTCCAGAGATGAGTGGCCTTCTGTGGTCTGGAGTTTCTAACTCTAACGAAACTTAATTTTAGCCTTAAAGGATTTAGGAACTTAAAAGAATCAAATGTGGAAGGGTAGAAAAAGACACAATGATTGCTTCAGAGAACCCTACCACCAAGCCAGTTTTTGAGGCCTACGAGAAGGTTCAAAGGATAATTACAGAGAGCATCATGATACCTAAAGGACAGGCTTCACTGACAATTGAAGTATTAAGGCCTGCTCTAATCTCACGTGGGTCTGAGTCTTATTACAGACTGTAGTTGCTTCAAAAAATGCAGAGCCTTTACTCACGCATAGGAGCATGGTAATAAGTGGGAAGGAAGTCCTTCTGTGAAGGTCATCATCACTTTTGATCTCATCATTATTTTCCTACTGTGAACATCATAATAGAGGATATGTAATGATTCAGGGGAGGGCAAGGTAAGACAAGGTGAAAATGATCATCAGGATAGAAATGGGAGGCCAGGGCAAGAGTAGGAAGGCTCAGCGATTCCCAAGTGTCCCACCTAACATTAGTGCATGAGATGCACTGTGATAAAAAAGAGTTCTGTGAGAAGACAATTTTGGGCACAGTGTATAATTGTTTTTCCTTTGGAAAAATACCCACTTGCACGCTATAGGCTCTGAGAAGTCCCAACAAGAAAAAAATTTCTGCTTAAACTACTGTTGCCCAAAATTATTTGATCATAAAACATTTTAGCAACATCTATTAACATTACAAGAGACTGGTATTATTCAGAACATACATTGGCTAATATTGGGGCAGATGATGTATCTAAAATCACCTCATAACAGGTTATATTACTGTGATAGCTTTAAAAAATACTGAAGGGCACAGGCCTACTGTCAACCTGTATTCAATTACTGTGACTTTTGGCCTTCCTATAATTTTGGTGTAGGACTTCACCCTACTATACAGTCAGGGCTTGCTTTATAAAAACTGGGTAGAGTTTGCATGTAACACTCTACAAAGCTTCATCCCTTCCTTCAGTGCTCCCAAATGCTCATTACCTTCATGATGCCTGTTACTACCCAGAAACTCTCATTTGGCAAATCTCCAGGATGTAAACTTTTCTCTGCAGGACTGCATGCATCAGTGTCTTTAAACTCCCTCCCACCAAACCAATCTTATTTTTCAAGAAACAGCTTTCTGCTAGGGAACCAACGAAAAAAATTCATCCTAATGTTTCCAGGTTAGCCACGTTACACATTTGCAGCCTGACAGGGACTTCCTGAAAATGTAATGCCTTTATCCTAAAATAAAAATAAAAGAAGTTCCATGGTAGGGATTTCCAGAACTGGGACAAGTTAACAAAAGGAAATGTTTTGAGTTAGATGGGCCTTTAATGATCCACAGATAGTATCCCTTGAGAAGTCGCCTCTTCTCTTCAAAAGAAGGGGACTCAGTCAGCAGGATGATGCTCTCTTTGAAGGAACCATGCTTGACTGTGTGATATATTTCTTTCAAAAAATACAAGCATCACTGGCACAGAGTCTCATAAGTGTGTGTAGGGGAGGTATCTACGTTTAATGAATAAACAGTTGTCTCTGCTTGGGTGTGGACTTTAAACTTTTTTTTTGTTTATTTTTGAATAGGTAACACACTCATGTATACAAAATCAAAAGGCACAAAAGAGCATATCATGAAAAGTGAGTTTCTCTTTTTTTCTCAGTGATTCTGTTTTCCTCCCCAGGGGCAACCACTATTACCAATTTCTTAAATTTCCTTCCATGGACATTCTATATATAAAAATGTATATATGTATTTTTAAACATATATAATTTTTCTTTTTTTACACAGATGGTAGTGTAATATACATACTACTCTATTTTATTTTATTTTTGCATTTATCAAGATATCTTAGCTACCTTTCCATATGGAGAGCTAATGACTTGGCTATTTTAACAGCTGAGTGTTGTTCGCTGAATGCCTGTGCCATTTTGTTTTGCCATTCTATTGAGGGATATATATGTTGTTGCCAATCTTTTGTATTATTAACAATATTGCATTGAATAGACTCACTGGATAAATACCTAGACATGGAATATGTGTCAATATGTATGTGCATTTTTACTTTTGAAAGATATTTCCAACTTTCTCTCCATCCCTTACACATCCATCAACTATTTATGACTGGTTACTTCCACAAACTTTCATCAAAACAATATTTTATTGAATGTGTTTTTTTTTTTTTTTTTTTTTTTTTTTTTTTTTTGAGACGGAGTCTCGCTCTGTCGCCCAGGCTGGAGTGCAGTGGCGCAATCTCGGCTCACTGCAAGCTCCGCCTCCCGGGTTCACGCCATTCTCCTGCCTCAGCCTCTCCGAGTAGCTGGGACTACAGGCGCCCGCCACCACGCCCGGCTAATTTTTTGTATTTTTAGTAGAGACGGGGTTTCACCGTGGTCTCGATCTCCTGACCTCTTGATCCGCCCGCCTCGGCCTCCCAAAGTGCTGGGATTACAAGCGTGAGCCACCGCGCCCAGCCGAATGTTTTAATCTTTTACAGTTTGATAGGTGAAAATTACATGTGTGTGTGTGTGTTTTTTTTTTTTTTTTTTTTTTTTTTTTTATAACGCAGGAACCAAAGAGAGAGAAGTTGCAACTCAGTTTAAGTAGAGTGGTGCTGAATTAAAATAATAAGTTTACCTTAGATAAAAAGTAATTGAGATTTAAGTAGGTTACTTCAAAAAATTAAAGACAGCCAGGCACGATGGCTCACGCCTGTAACCCCAGCACTTTGGGAGGCCGAGGCAGGTGGATCACAAGGTCAGCAGATCGAGACCATCCTGGCTAACACGGTGAAACCCATCTCTACTAAAAATATAAAAAAATTAGCCAGGCATGATGGCAGGCACCTGTAGTCCAAGCTACTCAGGAGGCTGAGGCAGGAGAATGGTGTGAACCCGGAAGGCAGAGCTTGCAGTGAGCGGAGATCACGCCACTTCACTCCAGCCTGGGCGACAGAGCGAGACTCCGTCTCAACAACAACAACAACAAATTAAAGATACTTTCTACCAAGAAGCCTAACACGTACATAATTCTGACGGACACTTTTAGAAAAGGAGGAAAACCCATAATCTCCTGAGAGTTTTCTAGCTTCACAATTCTGTGATTTCTGTAATTCCATGGAATAAGAAAGTACTGAACAGTGAGAAGAATACTTTCATTACCAATCCATCCGTGATCACAGTTTAGAAAATAAAGGGAAAACGTTTCTTTTGTAAATCACTAAATATAGATCAGGAGAAAAGAGGGAGACTATAGTTGTCTCCACTTCTGATTCACCTCAGCCTCCTAGTCTGGTGGCCACATCCAGGACCTTAAAATCAGCTGGAGCCATTCAACCTCCCAAATTTCAAATTCATGCCTCTTACCATTTGACCACAGCTTCTGGCCTTCCAGCCACCTCATTTCATTATTGTCACCACACTTGTTCTCTCAATTGACTAGGCCTTTCCCCTTTCCTCTTTCTCCACCCAAGACTACCCACTTTTCTCCCCAGTGAGAAATTTAACTATATCACTATCCATCTTTGCTTCCTTCTTTCCTAACATAAACATGCACTATAAACTTAAATGTTTATGAAATATCTAATTTTTCTGTGAATAAATGCAACTTCGATTGCGAGCCTCCATCCTAACACACAATCATGGCAAATTCTCTGCCTTTCTCCGGATTGTATCTACATTTTCAGAGTTTGGGGATTGTATTATGCCGTAGGGGGTGGATGGGGTTTCAGGGAACCCTGCCACACATACTGCAACCACCTTCTCTTTGCACTGGCAGTCTGCAGATCACCATCGTCAACCATCTGACTGTCAGAGCATGCTGGATGCTGCCAGGCTGTCAACTCCTTCAGGCCCTCAGGTGCACAGGAAGTCATTCCTCTGCTGCACTGCTGCATGAGGTTGGCTTGGGCCCATGCTCCTAGACATCACTGACATCACTCAGTCTTTCTTTGTCCTTTCATGAAAACAAACAAAATATTTCAAAGTATGAACAATAATATAAACCATCCACGTACTTATCACCCCAAATGAACTAATGTTACTGTCTTTTCGTATTTCCATCAAAGTATTTTTTAAAGAAATAAAGATAAAGGTCAAGTCTCCCATATGTCCTAAATAGCATAATTCCTTTACTTTCTTTACCCCCAGAGGTAATCACTATCATGAATTTGGTGCAAATCTGCTAGTCCATTGTTTGACATAACTGTAGAAAAACACAATATCTTGTATTGTTTTTTAAAAGTGTATGCACACAGTATCATACAGATATAATATGCTGCAACTTAATGTTGCAGAATGTTTTCAAAATATATCCATATATTGATATAAAGTCAGTCAGTTATTTTAATTTCTGTACTGTCTATCACGAATGAATACACAACAGTTTGTTCCCATTCATTCATTCCTGGGTTGTTTCTAGTGTTTTGTTGATACAAACAAATATTGCAACAACTATCCCTTCCTAACCTTTTTCACCATATAGTAGTCTCTCTCACAGTAAATGACATCACCAGGCACTGGGCCTAGGTGCTCCGCCAAAAACTTCAGTCATCCTTGAACCCCTTTCCTCACATCTCAAATCCCCATCAAGTTGTCTGTTTTGGCTTCAAAATATATTCTGGATCCAACCACTTCTCAATACTTTCAACCAATCCAAGTGACCAACATCACTTTCCTATGATTGCAATTGTTTTCTAATAATGCTACACCCTACAGTCTCTTCTACACAGAACAGCCAGAGTGGCCTTTTAAGAATGCACTTTCGATCAATAGTATCTGATATGGTTTGGTCGTGTTCCCACCCAAATCTCATCTTGAATTGTAACTGCCACAATTCCCATGTGTTGTGGAAGGAACCCGGTGGGAGGTGATTGGATGATGGGGGCGGGTTTTCCTTCCACTGTTCTCGTGATAGTGAATGAGTCTTACGAGATCTGATGGTTTTAGAAAACGGGAATTTCCCTCCACAAGCTCAGTCTTCTCTTGTTTGCTGCCATGTGAGACGTGGCTTTCACTTTCTGCCGTGACTGTGAGGCCTCCCCAGCCACGTGGAACTGTTAAGTCCAATAAACCTCTTTCTTTTGTAAATTGCCCAGTCTCAGGTATGTCTTTATCAGCAGTGTGAAAACGGACTAATACGGTATGCCTGTGCAAAACCCTCCAATGGCTTCTCATTCCGCCAAAAAGTCCAAACTCCTTACCTTGGCCGGATGGCCTTATGTGATGTAGCCTTTGCCTATCTTCCAGATTCATCTCTTGCCACTTTCCAGTCACTAACTCCACCCCACCTCATGGGCCTTCTTCCTTTCTTCCAGTGTTTCAAGCACATTTCTGCCATTCCTTCTTGCCTGAAGTGCACTTTTCTTAGAACATAAACACAGGTCGTGTTCCCTCACTTCTCTAAGTTTCCTCAAATTCACCTCAGGGAGGCCCTCCCCATCCATCTTACCTAAAATAGTACTTCCAGCCCCTATCCCTTTACCCTGCCTGACCTGATATATGTGTTTATTCATAAGTTTGTCTCAATTTCATGAGAACAGTCTTGTCCATCATTTTATTCCCACAGCCTCATATAATGCTTGGTTTATATAGGAACTTGATAAATATTTATTCAATAAATACATTAATAAATGTTTCCTTATATGTGTTTTCAACCTTTTTTTCTAAATTATAGATGTTTCTGGATCATAGAATGTTTGCATTTTCAACTAGGCAAGGTATTTCCAAATTGCTCTCCTAAGTAGTTGTATCAATTTACATCTCAACAGAAAGTAAGATTTTTTCATTTCCTTATATCCTTGCCAACACATGACATTGCCCGATTTAGATTCACCAATCTCATGGATGTTTTGATTTGTATTTATCTGATTACTAGAGTGAGGTTGAGCATATTTTTTTTACTTCATTTTCTATTAGATTATCTTTCTCTTATTTACAAAAGTAATATATGTTTTCTGAATACTAATCTTTTGTTTAATATATGTTACAATTATCTTCTCCCAGACTGTGGCATTCCTTTTAATTTTGTTTATGGGATATTTTATCAAACAGAAGTACTAAATTTGGAGTGTTCAAATTTATTAGGTTTTTCCTTCATAATTTGTGCTTTTGATGTTACATTTAAGTAATCCTTCCTTCCCCTGTGATCATGAAATGTGTTCTCCTATAATTTCTTCTAATAGTTATTAAGTTTTTACTTTGTTCCAGGTTTAGATCTTTTTCATCTGGAATTCAGTTTATACCAGTGGCTCCCAAACTGTAGTGTGGGGATACCTGTAGAGTCCCCAAGACCCTTTCAGGAGCCCTACAAGGTCAAAACTATTTTCATAATCATACTAAGATGTTATTTGTCTTTTTTGCTCTCATTCTTTCATAAACAGTGGAGTCTTCCAGAGGCTACACAACATATAATGATGTCATCACTCTGATGCCTAATAGAATGTGTGCTTATCTGTTCATGTGTTTTACAGATTTCTCAGTTTTAATTTCTAATATGATAAATATTGACAGATACAACCCACATAAACAGAAGCTCTGTGGGACCTTCAGTAATTTTTAAGAGTATAGGTGGCTCATGCCTGTAATCTCAGCACTTTGGGAGGCTGAGTTGGGTGGATCACCTGAGGTCAGGAGTTCGAGACCAGCCTGACCAACATGGAGAAACCCCATCTCTACTAAAAATACAAAATTAGCCAGGTGTGGTGGCGCATGACTGTAATCCCAGCTACTCAGAAGGCTGAGGCAGGAGAGTCACTTGAACCTAGGAGGCAGAGGTTGCAGTGAGCCGAGATCACTCCATTGCACTCCAGCCTGGGCAACAGAGCGAAACTCTGTCTCAAAAAAAGAGTATAAAGAAGTCCTTAGACCAAAAAGCTTGAGAATTGCTGGTATAAGGTATAAGAAAGGAATCTAATATTTTTTTCTTTTTTTTAGTATAGAAAGTCAGTATTCCCCAAACCCACTAGATTTATAATGTTTCCTCTATCATATGTCAAGGTCTCATATGTACATGTGTCTACCTCAGGACTTTTCTTCATATTACAACCACTGTACTATTTAATTACTAGAGTTCTACAAGGAACCTTCCTTTCTGGAAAGGCAAATTACACTTTCTTAATTTTTTAGAATTGTCTTGGCTCTTCTTAAAACTATTCTCCCTATAAATAACTTTAGAATCAGCTTGTCAAGTTCCACAAAAAAATCTTGTTGAGAATTTGATTGAAATTGCATTGAATTGTGGAGAATCATACTTCTTATAGCATTGATTTTCTGTTCTGTGAATTTAGTATTACATATTACACATTTTTTATTACAATCTTTTTTTTTTGCCCTTTGCTATTTATAACATTCTTCATAAAGGTTTTGCACATTTGTGTTAGATTTGTTCCTAAGTATCTTCTTATTTCTGTTGCAAGTATAAATGTGATCTTTTCCTCTCATTACATAGGTGTATGAATTTCCTATTACTTAGGTATATAGGATTGCTATTGATTTTTCACATCGATCATGTATTTAACCATACTCAACACTTAGTCATTCTAATTTTTTTTCTTATAGAGCCTCTTGGAGTTTCTGGCTGAGAAATGATACTGTGCACACATATTTTTATTCTTCCTTGCTAATCACTGAATACCTCTTTTTCTCTTATCATAAATACAGGGGCTAGAACTTGTGGTATGATGTTTAATCGTAGAGGTTTCAGCAGGCTGGCTATATTCTTGACTCTAATAGAAATGCTTCTATATTCTCATAATTAAATATGTTATAGACTCTTCATATGTACTCACATGAAGTTAATATTTCTAGTTAATTAAGACATTTTGTTTTAAATTACAGTTCTTAAATTTTTAATGCTTTGTTTGTATCCATTGAGATGAGCATATGGGTCTTCACCTTAATCTGGTAATAAGGTAGATTACAGATAGATTTTAAAATCATAATACTATCTTTACATTTGGGGCAAATTTTAGTTGTACTTGATGTATTATTTTGTATACTTTGTTGGATTTGATTTCATAATTACTTTATTTAGGATTTTCGTGTCAATGTTAAAAAGTGAGATTCATCTGTAATTTCCTTTGTCTATAGAGTTGTCCTATTTTGGTATCAAGATTATATTAACTTTGTAAAATAAACCGGGTAGCCTTTACTCTTCTTGTCTAAAATAGTTTGTGTGAGTTAGTATAGTCTGTTCCATGAAATTTGATAAAAATTCACCTGTTAAACCATCTGGCCTGGCTTCTTTGGCAAGGGATGGAAGGATGACTCGGAGGAGACTACTGGGAGAATTCTGACTATTGATCTATTGTCTTTATGATGCTTGATTTATTCAGATTTTATATTTTTTCTAGATTTACCTCTTAAATTTATATTTTTCTGGTAAGTTGTGGATTTCACCTCAGTTTTCAATTTACTGACATAAGATCACACAATGTTACAAAATTTCTGGTATAACCAATATTTTTAATTTCTACTCTACTGTGTATATATATCTATATTGTTCTTTGAATTCCTCATATTGCTTATTTATGCTATCTTCTTTTCAATGTGGCTTGTTAAAAGTTTATTTATTTTATTGGTTTCCTCAAAGAACCCACTTTTGAATTTCTTAATCAATTTTACTTTTTTTTTTCTTTCTTTTATTTTTTTAGAGATAGAGTCTTGCTCTGTCACCCAGGCTGGAGTACAGTGGCACAAGCTTGGCTCACTGCAACCTCCACCTCCCGGGTTCAAGTGATTCTCCTGCCTCAGCCTCCCAAGCATCTGGGAATACAGGCGTGCACCACCACACCCAGCTAATTTTTTTGTATTTTTAGTAGAGATGGGGTTTCACCATGTTGGTCAAGCTGGTCTTGAACTCCTGACCTCAAAGGATCCGCCCAGCTCAGCATCCCATAGTGCTGGGATTACAGGCGTGAGCCACCATGCCCGGCCTTTTTTTGTTTTTTGAAATGACTCTGTTCATTTTCCGGATTCTAGGGGTAGGTGTTTGCTCATTTACTTGAAATCATTTTTAATAAATGCATTTAATACCATACATTTCCTTCAAATGACTGAGTTACTTGCGTTACACAAGTTGTTCCATGCAGTATTTTCTTTGTTACTCTTTTCTAAATGGTTTTTATTTTTAAGTCATGAGTTATTTATGAGTCTGTCGTTAAGTTTCAAACTTAGTAAAATTGATTTCTAACTTTACTAAATTTTGGTCAGAGAATATAGTCTGTACTGTGGTGATTTTTGAAATAGCTGGCCTAGTATGTGGTCAAATTAAATAAAATGTTTAATGTGTGCTTGAAAAGAATATCTATTTGTTGGGTGGAGGGTTTTTACATATGTGTATAGATAGATGTTATAGAAATCTTTCGTTTCCTGGAGATGATCCATTCCCACCGAAATAGAAATCCAGATTGAAAAATAATCTTGGACTTCATGTCTAAAACACCAAAAGCAATGGCAACAAAAGCCAAAATCGACAAATGGGATCTCATTAAACTAAAGAGCTTCTGCACAGCAAAAGAAACTATCATCAGAGTGAACAGGCAACCTACACAATGGGAGAAAATTTTTGCAACCTACTCATCTGACAAAGGGCTAATATCCAGAATCTACAATGAACTCAAACAAATTTACAAGAAAAAAACAAACAACCCCATCAAAAAGTGGGCAGAGGACATGAACAGACACTTCTCAAAAGAAGACATTTATGCAGCCAAAAAACACATGAAGAAATGCTCATCATCACTGGCCATCAGAGAAATGCAAATCAAAACCACAGTGAGATACCATCTCACACCAGTTAGAATGGCCATCATTAAAAAATCAGGAAACAACAGGTGCTGGAGAGGATGTGGAGAAATAGGAACACTTTTACACTGTTGGTGGGACTGTAAACTAGTTCAACCATTGTGGAAGTCAGTGTGGCGATTCCTCAGGGATCTAGAACTAGAAATACCATTTGACCCAGCCATCCCATTACTGGGTATATACCCAAAGGACTATAAATCATGCTGCTATAAAGACACATGCACACGTATGTTTATTGCGGCACTATTCACAATAGCAAAGAGTTGGAACCAACCCAAATGTCCAACAACGATAGACTGGATTAAGAAAATGTGGCACATATACACCATGGAATACTATGCAGCCATAAAAAATGATGAGTTCGTGTCCTTTGTAGGGACATGGATGAAACTGGAAAACATCATTCTCAGTAAACTATCGCAAGGACAAAAAACCAAACACCGCATGTTCTCACTCATAGGTGGGAATCGAACAATGAGAACTCATGGACACAGGAAGGAGAACATCACACTCCGGGGACTGTTGTGGGGTGGGGGGAGGGGGGAGGGACAGCATTAGGAGATACACCTAATGCTAAATGACGAGTTAATGGGTGCAGGAAATCAACATGGCACATGGATACATATGTAACAAACCTGCACATTGTGCACATGTACCCTAAAACCCTAAAGTATAATAATAAAAAAAAATATAAAAAAAAAGAAAAATAATCTTAAACTGACTTTAAAATAAATACATTCAATAAGATAGAGAAATAAAAAAGAATCAAAGGTTAAGAAACAAACACAAAAGACATGAATAAAGTAAAGATAAATATGAAAAATAATTACATAGGAAAATGGAGGCCAGGCATGGCGGCTCATGCTTGTAATCCTAACACTTTGGGAGGCAGAGGCAGAAGGACTGCTTGAGGCCGGGCACGGTGGCTCACGCTTGTAATCCCAGCACTTTGGGAGGCCGAGGCGGGCGGATCACGAGGTCAGGAGATCGAGACCATGGTGAAATCCCGTCTCTACTAAAAACACAAAAAATTAGCCGGGCGTGGTGGCGGGCGCCTGTAGTCCCAGCTACTCGGAGAGGCTGAGGCAGGAGAATGGCGTGAACCCGGGAGGCGGAGCTTGCAGTGAGCCGAGATCGCGCCACTGCACTCCAGCCTGGGCGACAGAGCGAGACTCCGTCTCCAAAAAAAAAAAAAAAAGAAGGACTGCTTGAGCCCAGGTGTTCCAGACCAGCCTGGGCAATATAGGGAGACCCCGTCTCTACAAAAAACTTTTTAAAAATTAGCCAGGCATGGTGGCATGCATCTGTAGTCCCAGCTACTCAGGGGGCTGTGGTAGGAGGACTGCTTGAGCTGGGAGTTTGAAACAAACTCTTAAACTGCTCAGAGAAACAATTATTGAATTGTGAAAGTAAATAATTGACGCGGAATTCAGCATGATATCAAAGAAAAGACATATTGTGGCAGTTTCAAATCATGGCCACAAATTCTTTGATACTCCTCCCAATAAGAGGTGGGTCTAGCTCCCACATTCCCAAACTGGGTGAGCTTGTGACTAAGTAAAGGTGGAAATGACATTATATATGACTTGTGAGGCTAGGCAATAAAAGTTCATGCATTCCACCTTGTTTGCCAGAACACTCACTATTGGAGCCCTGGGCTACCATGTAAGAAGTCTGACTACCCTGAGGCCACTATGATGTGAGGAAACCCAAACCACATGGAGAAGTCATGTGTAGGCATTCCAATCTACAATCCCAGCAGAGTGCCACCTCTGTCCCTCTAGCCTAGAGGCAGGTGAGTAAAAAATCCTCCAGTCATTCAAGTGACCACTCACTGTTCGTCTTCTCATCTGACACCCTGGATATCTTGAAATAGAGTCAAGCTATCCCTGATGTACCTGTTCAGATATCTATGGTGCAGAATCTGTGAGCATAATACAATATTAATAGTTATTGCTTCTTGCCACTATGTTTTGGAGTGGTGTGTTTGTTACATAGCGATATATAGACAGAACACATGAAGGATGCATCTAATAGTAATTTCAGAAAGGGGGAATAAAATGAATGGTGGAAATAATATTCGTAGAGATGATACAGAGAATTTTTAAAAAATGAAGTTGCATATTAAGTGCAAAATAATGAAAACAAATTCATACTTCGATGTACTGTAGTGAAGACACCTCACATTAAGGATAAAGGGCAAATTTTAAAAGCCACCCCAAAGAGAAAACACAGATTACCCATAAAAGAATGACAATTAGGCCGGGCGCGGTGGCTCATGCCTGTAATCCTAGCACTTTGGGAGGCTGAGGCAGGAGGATCATGAGGTCAGGAGTTTGAGACCAGCCTGGCCAACATGGTGAAACCCCGTCTCTACTTAAAATACAAAAATTAGTCAGGCATGATGGCGGGCGCCTGTAATCCCAGCTACTTGGGAGGCTAAGGCAAGAGAATCACTTGAACCCAGGAGGCAGAGGTTGCAGTGAGCCGAGATTGCACCACTGCACTCCAGCCTGGGTGACAGAGCAAGACTCCGCCTCAAAAAAAAAAAAAAAAAATTACAATTAGACACCAAACTTCTCATTAGCAGCAATAGAAACCAGAAGCCAATGCAATAATACCACCAAAGGACTGAGATGAAAATAATTGGCAACATAGGTTTCCATATTCAGCTAAGTGACAATTCAAGAATAATGAAATAGAAAACTTTAAAACTGACTTTAACAAGCATACATTTTTATTGAAAGAGCTACTAAAAGATGCATTGTAGCAAGAAGAAAAGTGAATTCAGAATGAAAGCATTGTATTAAACAAATGATAAAAACAAAAATTGATAAATTATGTTGATAAGTCAAATTACACATTGATTGTATAGTAACAGTTTTATGTTCTGATAAATATGGAACTAAAATTCTAGGTAACAATAACTCCCAATATATTAGGTAGATAAAGCAGTCTTGGGGCTGGAGGATAACTGGCTTTAAAAAACTTTAGAAATCCACCAGGCGCGGTGGCTCACGCCTGTAATTCCAGCACTTTGGGAGGCCGAGGCGGGTGGATCACGAGGTCAGGAGGTCAGGAGATCGAGACCATCCTGGCTAACACGGCGGAACTCTGTCTCTATGAAAAATACAAAAAAATCAGCCGGGCGTGGTGGCGGAGCCGGTAGTCCCAGCTACTTAGGAGGCTGAGGCAGGAGAATGGCATGAACCCTGGAGGCGGAGCTTGCAGTGAGCTAAGATGGCGCCACTGCACTCCGTCCTGGGCGACAGAGCAAGACTCCGTCTCAGCAACAACAACAACAACAACAAAAAAAACAACTTTAGAAATCGTTAGGAAAATAAATGGTTAAGCATGCATGTCAAAATTTTAAGAGTAGCTTCTAAAATAATAGACAAAATATAACCTACAAAGTTCAAACAGAGGTAAAAGCAAGGGAATTTTCAAAAGTTATCAATACAACAAAGGCAAGAGAGGCAAATAAACAACAACCACCACCAAAAAAAAAAAAAAGAGAGAGAAATCATTGCAAACAGAAAATCAAAAGTATATTGGAATCCCAGCACTTTGGGGATCCCAAGGCAGGCTGATCACCTAAGGTCAGAAGTTCAAGACCAGCCTGGCTAACATGGCAAAACCCTGTCTCTACTAAAAATACAAAAGGTAGCCATGTGCAGTGGCACGTGCCTGTAGTTCCAGCTACTTGGGAGGCTGAGGCAGGAGAATCGCTTGAACCAAGGAGGCAGAGGTTGCAGTGAGCTGAGATCATGCCACTACACTACAGGCTGGGTGACAGAATGAGACTTCCTCTCAAAAAAAAAAAAAAAATACATTGGTAGACATCAAAAGTAGACATTGGTAGAGATAAATTCAAATAGATCATACTCATATAAATTGAACTTTTCAGTTAAAAACAGAGACTGTCAGGATTAAAAACAACAACAGAAAATCAGCTATATGCCACATACAAAAGATGTGTCCATAATAAAATAACATAGAAAAGGTTGAAAATGAAGGTAAAAGTTATAGCAAGCAAATGCTAAACAAAAGAAAGTTGAAGTTTAATATTGGTAGCAGACAAAAATAGTATAAAGCAAAAAGTATTAATAAGGATAAAAACATTACATAATAATAAAAATTAAAAATTGCCAAGTTCTATCTAGCTGACCATATAACCATGATATAAAACAACAACTAACAGAATTACACCAAAAATTAGTAGATCAACACTACATCGAAATTTAAAAAAAATTTTTTTTTTTTTTAAACAAGTTCTCACTGTGTTGCTCAGGCTAGGCTGAAACTTCTGGGCTCAATGGATTCTTCCACCTCAGCTCCCTGGGTAGCTGGATCTATAGGTGCATGCCACCAAGCCCAGGTGCTATATTGGAAAATTTAAATATGTCTTTTTAGAAATTCACAGATCAATTAAACAAAAACTAAATTGAAAGTTGGCAGATGTTTTTAGTATTGTTTTCCTTGTGTACAAATTGCAACTTGCAGGTCATCTAGAGTGATAGTTTTTCCTTTTTTTAACTTATTCCGTCGGTTTCCTGTTTTAGCATTGCGTCCATGTAGACCTGAGACCCCCTGGCTATGTGTCTCAGGATGTGTCCTTCCTCAGGATGTGTCTCAGGATGTGTCCTTCAGTTCTGCCTCCTGAGCCTCAAAGTAGGTTGGCCTAAGTCTTGTGTGTGCTAGTTTGTTTCCTTTCACCACCATAACTAAGGAGTTTTTGTTGTTTTCTGTTTGCTTTGTTTTTTAAACTCTAGCCCAGGGCAGAAGTCACAGTTTTTCCCAAATTCCAGTTTCACAATGAACCTGACTAAGGTGCCCTACCATGTTTGGGGTGCCTTTGATCTCCACTACTGGGAAGGATTCAAACTCCTAGAAAACTTCTACCAACTTCCATACTCGGAAGACCATCGAGGCTGTAGCTGTAGCCCCCACTAACCCAGTTGTGTTGGGTCTTTTTTTTTTTTTTTTTTTTTTTTGAGATGCAGTCTCACTCTGTTGGCCAGGCTGGAGTGCAGTGGCGCAATGTTGGCTCACTGCAACCTCCACCTCCTGGGTTCAAGCGATTCTCCTGCCTCAGCCTACCCAGTAGCTGGGATTATAGGTGTGTGCCCCCACACCTGGCTAATTTTTGAATTTTTGTAGAGACAGGGTTTCCCCATGTTGGCTAGGCTGGTTTCGAAGTCCTGACCTCAGGTGATCCACCTGCCTCGACCTCCCAAAGTGCTGAGATTACAGGCATGAGCCACTGTGCCTGGCTAGTCTTTCATTTTGATGCCCAGAGATGATTATTTTGTTAATGAACCCAGAGATGTCTTTTAATTTTTAATTAAATTTTATTATTGAAGTTCTTGGAGAAGATGTAGAAATTCAAAGCGTGAGCTCCACAAAACCATTTTGACCATTTTCCCATGACATTCTGGATGTGGGGGACTCTGGTCTTGCTACCTTTTTTGGCTTTCCTTAGTAATATGGATTCAGGCTTCTTGTATTCTTAAATGCCGGAAATCTATTTGGAATCTCTAAATCACAGGGCTTCTGGCTCAGGTAGAGGCAGAGTATAAAACCCCCTGTTTCTTGCTCTCCTCACTTACTTGATGTATACAACAATTAGAGACATTAAAACAATATATTCTGGTACTGAAACTCTTGCTCTTAAATTAGTCTTTGTCCTAAATTTCTTCAAAGTCTGTGCATTTTTGTAACCTTAAGTTTTGAAATCCAGTAGGGAAGGGGCGTAAGAAAAGGTGTGTGGAGGAAAACCCCACAATTACATCTCATTATTATTCTACCAGAGAAGAGATTTTCCTCTCTGCATTTATGTTCTGGAATCTACTTTTTCTCATTTCCCCAGAGGCCTCACTCTTATCTACCTCTCTCCCTCTTTTTTTTTTTTTTTTTGAGACAGGGTCTTGCTCTGTCTCCCAGGCTGGAGTGCAGTGGCATGATCATAGCTCACTGTAGCCTTGAATTCCTGGGCTCAAGAGATCGTCCCACCTCAGCCTTCTCAGTAGCTGGGACTACAGGTGCATGCCACCATGCCCAAGTAATTTTATTTTATTTTTAAGATGGAGTCTCCCTCTGTCACCCAGGCTGGAGTGCAGTAGTATGATCTTGGCTCACTGCAACCTCCACCTCCTGGGTTCAAGCGATTTTCCTGCCTCAGCCTCCCCAAGTAGCTGGGACTACAGGTGTGCACAACCACGGCCAGCTAATCTTTTTGTATTTTTAGTAGAGACGAGGTTTCACCATGTTGGCCAGGCTAGTCTCAAACTCTTGACCTCAGGTTATCTGCCCACTTCGGCCTCCCAAAGTGCTGGGATTACAGGCATTGAGCCACCATATCTGGCCTATTTTTTATGGAGACGAGGGTCTTGCTTTGTTGCCCATGTGGGTCTTAAACTCTTGGGCTTAAGTGATCCTCCAGCTTCCACCTCCCAAAGTGCTGGGATTACAAGCGTGAGCCACCATGCCTGGCTGGCCTCTATCCCTGATTTTTCTATATTGGATGTTTTCCTGCTGAAGTCTCCCACCTCTTTATAAGACAAAACTATCTTTCATTCATTTTGTAGGCAAGCTTTCTGAAAACCACACAAGTAGCTTTAATTACTATCTAACTGTTGATGACTCCCAAAGCTACAACTCTAGTGCAGATTTCTCTCATGTTCTCCAGATACACAAGTTTTCTCAACCCCAGACAAATGTAGTTCAGCATGTCCAAAATAAATTCATTATCTCTCCAGTAATCTCAGCTACTTGGGAGGCTGAGGCACGAGAATTGCTTGAATCCTGGAGGCAGAGGTTGCAGTGAACTGAGATTACGCCACTGCACTCCAGCCTGCGTGACAGAGCAATCCGTCTCAAAAAAAAAAAAAAAAAAAAAAGGAGAAAATGAAAATTTACAAGAGATCATTAGATTTAGTTCAAAGGTTCCTGGCTATCTATCTGAAGCTTACCTGAGGGGTGAAAGAGGACTTTCTGCAGAATATACAATAGTTTACAACAACTGTCTAGACTACCTTATTTTGTTTTGTTTTGTTCTGTTTTAAATGGTATTTTCACTCATACTAAAATGGGTGAGAGTAGAGTGACATTCCACCTTGTACCCAAAGTCCATTGCTTCTCTGCCTTTTGGCAAAGATTAAGTGTAGTATCAAGTGTACACAAAGTCCAAATTCAAATGATACAATCTGTTTTGGAGAATATTGACATTTATTTATTTATGATATAGGGTCTGGCTCTGTCGCCCAGGCTTGAGTGCAGTGGCACAGTCTTAGCTCACAGCAACCTCCATCTCCTAGGCTCAAGGGGTTCTCTCACCTCAGCCTCCAGAGTAGCTAGTTCTACAGATGTGTACCACCATGCCCAGCTAGTTTTGTTTTTTTTTTGGTAGAGATGGAGTTTTGCCATGTTGCCAGGCTGGTCTCGAACTCCTGGGCTCAAGCAATCTGAAGAATATCGGTCCTTTAAATGGCAACATAAAGTTCCTCAGGGTGTGTAGCTTCTTGAACTGGATCTTAAATGGAATCATTTCCAGCTGTCGTAGATTTTAGGCAGCAAAACTAGGGATGCCCACTCAGAATTTAGAGATTGCTGAGTCTGGAAGTATACTTTAGAGGTAACAGGGTCCCTTTTCTTGATTTTAAGACAGATTGGGGATCTTGCCTCTTCCTAAAATCTCCCATGGAAAACAGATTATAATAGATGGGTGTCTGACAACTATTACTACCACCAGGCAATGTGCTTCTTTGCTCATCTATCTCTTCTTTCTCCCCTTCTAGACTTCATGGTTTTCTTTTTTCTTTCTCTCTTCCCCTATTCTTTCTTCTTTCTCAATTTAGTTTTTCTGCCTCTTTTACTTTCTTACCCACAAATGGGGGGAAAAAAAAAAGCAAATGTGGAAGTTCCTGACTGGCCACATTCCAGAGAATTGAGGAAATGCAAGTTGTTACATAACTGGGCGGGGCCAGTAGCATGACCTAGAGTTGAGGGAGGAGGAGAAAATAATTTTAAAGGTAAGAAAAGGCAAAATGGCAAATAAAGATATAACTTTAAACTTCTTTTACTTAGAATAATTCTCTGTGAATTCCTTCCAGGGCATGCCATCTTTCTCAGGCTGTGACGGTTCCCAGAAGTAGATCCGAAAATTACCAAAGAAGCATTTTGGTCTGTACTGGTGTATTAAAAAATGATCATCCTCATCAATTTTTGTTCATACATAAGTATTAGTGCCTGATACTGCATTAGAGCCATAGGAATTGCCTGTAACAAGATTTTTTTTTTCAATCATCAGTTGTGAAAAGCTATTACACTTACTTTTTTCTTTCTTTTTTTTCCTTTAGACAGAGTCTCACTCTGTTGCCCAGGCTGGGGTGCAGTGGCACGATCTCGGCTCACTGCAACCTCCACCTCCCGGATTCAAGCAATTCTTCTGCTTCAGCCTCTCAAGTAGCTGGGATTACAGGCGTGAGCCACTGTGCCCGGCCCTACACTTATCTTTAATGTGCTTCCTTTTCAATGTCTAATGTTACTTTCAGACTCCTATAATACAGAAGTTCAAGCATTCTTTAAAAACAATGCTAACCACTACCAAAACAACAATAACAATAATAAACTTAACTTTGCTTTTTGATTGGCAGAAAATGTTGAAAAATGTATGAAATTAAAGCCAACCATAAGTAGTCTACTTCAGAAATAGCTGCTATTAACATTTTATTATATTTATGACCATTTTCTATGTAATTCTATTTCATAGTTGCACTTTATATCTATAGTTTTGTATCTTTCAGGCATAATTTAGTATACTTTTAGACATGGTTTTCCATCACTTTTCTGGTAGGATGAGCTGTATGTATTCCTTTTCCTGCTGGGAAATAGAATGTGAACAAGTAAACTCTGCAAAATCTCATTCTGAAGGACTTTACAGTTGACTGGGACACTTATGTGGATTATCTGATTGCATGTCTGTACTCGATCTAAAGTGGAATGGTTCCAAAGACCTCTACCGCAGCATTTATCACTCTATAATATAACTTCCCTTTTACTTAACTGTCTTTTAAACCTTAAGCTCTGAAAGCAGGACTGTTTCGTTCACCATTTTCACCCTAATGACTAGCATATGACCTGATTACAATGAAAATTCTATTTATGAAAAGACTGAATATGAATATGAATATGAATGAAAGACTGAATAAATTACTAAATACTAAAATTCTAGAGGATGCACAACTCATCAAACTTCTCCATAGTAGCAGGATACACCAAGATTAAGATTCCCAGAAGTAAAGTTTTAGTTTCGATATAGATTTGTCTTGAAAAAGCAGAGAAAGATAGGAATTGATCATCATCAATTGAACATGCTCTATAGATACTAAACTCAACTCTACCTAACATTCCTACAGTGCTTTCATGCTAAAATTTGACTGTTCCTCAAATACTTAGAGAAAATTAATTTCAGTTTCTTTCTACAGCTGGTAACCTTCTGTAACATCTAGGCCACTGCTGCCTATATTTTGGAAATGTTGGCATTCCAGTTATTTGGCATGCCCTCTGGTCCTGATCTTACCTACAGGGACATTGTTAAAGAACCAAAACTGGTGGGGTGCAGTGACTCATGCCTGTAATCCCAGCACTTTGGGAGGTTAAGGCAGGTGGATCGCTTGAGCCCAGGAGTTCAAAACCAGCCTGAGAAACATGATGAAATTCCATCTCTACTAAAAATACAAAAATTAACCAGGCGTGGTGACATGTGCCTGTAGCCCAGCTACTCAGGAGGTTGAGGTGGGAGAATGGCTTGAGCCTAGCAGGTTGAGGCTGCAGTGAGCTGTGATTATGCCACTATGCTACAGCCTGGGTGATAGTGACAGACCCTGTCTCAAAACAACAACAACAACAAAAACTAAAACTATTCATGTCCTCTGGGACAAAGAAATGCATGACTTGGAGGACCATAATGGGAACATTATAGCCAATGGTTGAGAGAGCACGAGAGTGAGACAGCATGCAAGCCAAAGCCATTCCAGAGGTGTTAGTTTGAAAGAGGGCAGGGGAAAGCATAAGCAGCTGGTTTTGCTCCATAGAAGCCTCGTTATCCTCTTTAGCTTAGAACCAGATCTTGGCTCTCATTTCATTCAAATATAAAACAGCTAGTGAACTGAGATATCCTTCACAAATAGATGAAAGAATTTATACTGGCCAGGCACGGTGGCTCACACCTGTAACCCCAGCACATTGGGAGGCAGAGGTGGGAGGATCACTTATCACTTGAGGTCAGGAGTTCATGACCAGCCTGGTAGACACAGTGAGACCTCAAAAATAAAGAAAATTTAGCTGGGCATGGTGGTACATGCCTGTAGTCCTAGCTACTTAGGAACTTGAGGTGGGAGAATCACTTGAGCCCAGGAGGTTGAGGCTGTAGTGAGCTGTGATTGCACCACTGCACTCCAGCCTGGGCAACAGAGTGAGACCCTGTCGAAAAGAAAGGAAAGGAAAGGAAAGGAAAGGAGAGGAGAGGAGAGGAGAGGAGAGGAGAGGAGGGGAGGGGAGGGGAGGGGAGGGGAGGGGAGGGGAGGGGAGGGGAGGGGAGGGGAGGGGAGGGGAGGGGAGGGGAGGGGAGGGGAGGGGAGGGGAGGGGAGGGGAGGAAAGTAAAGAAAAGAAAAGAGAGGGGAGGGGAGGGAAGAGGGGAGGGGAAGGGAGGGGAGGGGAGGAGAGGGCAGGGCAGGGCAAGAAAGAAAAGACAGAGAGAGAAAGAAAGAAAGAGAAAGAAAAAGGAAGGAAGGAAGAAAGGGTCATATGATAAAACTGGTCATATAGTTTTGAGGCAGTATGCTGTGTACCTCTACAGCATTTTGTATTTGTTTTTAAAGGTGCATTTAACCTACGTTAATTAGAGTGTGTATGCATTTCTTATTCACCCTTTATATAAAGTAAGAGCATTTGTTGAGTGTCTACTAAGTGCCAGGCTGCTTACATATGTTACATGCCTTATTTAATTGAATTGAATTCAGAACCTGCCTCCAGAAACATAATTATCACATTTACTTTGAAATTGGATATAGCCCTTTCCTTAAAATCCTACATTCAGTTTACTTAGCCCTATCCCATTACAGGCAAAAAAATTAACAATAATAATGCTAGAATTTTTAAACACTTCTCTGGTGAAAAATAGAGACCACTGAGCTTTCCATTCTACACCCTGATCCAATTTTCTTTCTGAAATTTTAAAGGTAACTTTTTGTATTACATTCTAATTAGCTGATAGCCTCTCTTCTCTTTTGCCATCCTTCCCTAGCACTCTCTCTTGCCACATAATGAAAGAATTAACTGCTTCACCTAATCTCAAATTAAAAAACATAAAGTTAAATAAAATAATTTGGACGTTGAAGACTTTTTCTACATCGAAGTCTGAGACTCTGTTGTGAGATAACTGATCAGTTATCCTTCATCTTATAACTGTGCACTTTACTCACTGCTTAAATATTTCATTTAATTAAAACTTTAATCTTGTTAAATGTAATAGCAATTTCAATTACCAAGATTAGTTGAAGGCCCAATAAAATTATTTTCTTACTGCTTTAGGATTACCTCTAAAGAATACGTGGTCCAACTTTTTTTTTGTTTTAGAGATGGGGTCTCACTATGTTTCCCAGGCTGGTCTCGAATTCCTGGGCTGAAGCAATCTTCCACCTTGGCTTCCCAAAGTGCTGAGATTACAGGTGTTAGCCATTGTGCCCAGCTCCCAAATTTCTATTAATTTGGTTTTTGTTTTTTAATTCCTTGACTTAATGAACATTTATTGAGCATTCCTTGTATCTGGTGTTCTGCTAGGGAAGTGATAATACAAGAGTAAGCAAAATAGGCACAGCATCTGCTCTTACAGAGCTTACAATTGGAGGTAACAGACATTAAACAAAGATTTACAAGTATGAAATGCCATGAAAAAGAAGGGCAGAGTGCTATGGGAACATATAACCAGTTTAGCTAACTTAGCCTAATGGTTGGGGGTTGGAAAGTAGAGAAAGCTCGTCCAAAGAAGTTCGGATTTAGGCTTAAAGCATAGGTAGACATAAGAGTAGTCTGCGGAGAAGAATTACCTAGATAGAGGGAACAACTTATCTTAAGGCTCTGAGAAGAAAAGAACACTGCTTATTCAAGGACCTAACAGAAGGTCACTATAGCTACAGTGGTGATACCAGGGGTGGGGAGGGTTGTCAGAGAAGAGGCAGGCAGAGACCAGAACAGAGGTCATCCTAAGGATTGGAAACTTTATCCTAAGGGTAATGGAAAAGCAACGGAGACTTAAAGCCAGGGGAAAAAACTTTTTAAAAAGCTTAACATAGCTAAAATGTGGAATATACGTACACATTAATTTACTATTTAATTTGTTCCAGAATGTGCTCTTACATCTTAACCCAATAATGTTAAGAATTGTTTTTAAGATGGAGTCTTGCTATGTTGCCCAGGCTGGCCCCAAACTCCTTGGCTCAAGTGATCATCCTGCCTCAGCCTCCTGAGTAGCTGAGATTATAGGCACTTGCCACTGTGCCAGGCTAATATTAAGAATTTTAACAAATATGACCAGGTGAGGTGGCTCACCTATAATCCCATTACTCTGGGAAGCCAAGGCTGGAGGTTTTCTTGAGCCCAGGAGTTTGAGACCAGCCTGGGCAACATAGGGAGACCACTGTCTCTACAAAAAATAAAAAAATTAGCTGGGCATCTTGAGGGAAGCCTGTAGTCCCAGCTACTCGAGAGGCTGAGGCAGGAGGATTACTTGAGCCCAGGGGGTTGAGGCTGCAGTGAGCTGTGATCATGCCACTACAGCCTGAGGAACAGAGCAAGACCCTGTCTCAAAAAAAAAAAAAAGAAAGAACTTTTACATATATGGAACAAACTATCCAGGTTTTTGATATGTAAAAGTTTTCTGAGAACAGAAAAGACCCTGGGATTGTTAAGCAAAGCAAAAAAGTGCTTGGATGCATATTCTTAGTATGCCTTGAAGTGACGGACCTAAGTCCTAAGTTTCTTTGCTTTTCATCTTTATCATATTTTAACCTGAATTGCAAATTGAATTGGTACAATAATAATGTCAGGGAAAAGAGGAAGGTGTGTGTTATTTCATTTTCACACTGCTATAAAGATACTACCCAAGACTGGGTAATTTATAAGCAAAGGGGGTTTAATTGACTCACAGTTCTGTATAGTTGGGGAGGCCTCAGGAAACTTACAATCATGGTGGAAGGGGAAAAAGGCAACTTCTTTACAAGGCAGCAGGGAGAGACAAACAAAGGAGGAAGTTCCAAACACCTATAAAAACATAAGATCTTGTGAGAACTCACTCATTATCATGAGAACAGCATGGAGGAAACCACCCCCATGATCCAATCACCTCCCTCCCTGGACACATGGGGATTACAGGTCCCTCCCTCAACATGTGGGGATTATAAATAGAGATGAGATTTGGGCGGGGACACAGGGCCAAACCATATCAGTGTGTGCATGTGTACATGCATGTACATGTTTCCCATGGTTTTGAAGAACAGATTTATGACAATATCAGTATCACATTCTTAGTGCTCCAAAGTAGTATCTGCCTGATAAAAGTTAGGAAAGCAGAAGCTAGAAAATATTAAAAGATTATGTTATTTTAGTTGGGTGTTTTAAGAAAAATATGGCAACTTCTAGGTAACTCAACAGACTTTGACATGAAATATGTTGCCGTTAGATTAGGGACCCCCAAGATGATTTCAGTAAGTACTGTGCTTCAGGTAGTAAAGAGATGCATGAACACTAAGGCCTTCTGCCAATAAAATAAGAGAGGCTAGGGTTTTTGTTTTTGTTTTTCAATACTTTTCAATCTTTCCTATGAGCATCTCTTCTTGTCTTTTCCAGATTGTGTCCATTAACTCAGCAGATAAGAATTTTAGGTGTGGTAATTTCTCAGAGGTATTTGCTTATTGGGAGTTGGGGGAAACCTTGAAGATAATAAGATTTCCCTTAGTAAATATTAGGAGATGGAGAAGTGAAGGGGGAGAGAAAGCTCTGAATATTATTCCCCAACTGTCACCTCAGTGCCTCCCAAATCAGAAGTTTCTTTTCTTCAATCTTGGACTGCAATGGTTCCTGACTATTCTTCAGGCTAAAAGACTCCCTCTTTGGAGTGAATGAATAAATATACACTTGGCAAACTGTTTGAAAAAGGCTACTGACCCTTGATCTAAGAAATCTTGAGCAACAGGAGACCTGAATTTAAATATCAGTTTGTATCTGACTCACTATTTGAAGAGAATGAATTACTCATTTGATTGAATCACTTAACTCTATGGTCTGAGGTGTGGTACTGAAGAGGAATGAATGGCTAGCTTCACACACATTGTGTACTGAGTATGCAATTGATAATAAATGTGTTTCTGCTTTGATGAGAATGATTTACCAAGTTCCTAATTGTGCACAGGATTTATAAACATTCAGAATATGTAGGCTAAATATTAAAATAAATTAGGGCTTGTTATGATGTCATGGCACAGGCTGTCTATTATTATAAAAAGGGAGGAGGCCTGCTATGTACTAAATGTCAGGTTACCAAAGCTCTGGGTAAATTTGGTAAGAATGTTAAGAGTAGCTTCTCAGCAAGTACTCAGTGTTTGATTGAAAAGAGGCCATTCTATTTACTTGGACAGAAGTGTGGTTATATTAGGCTGTTTTATGTGATAAAAGGTTTTTGAAAAGTTTTAAACCTCTAGCATCGGACTCACAATGTCCTAATATTGTGTTCTTTTCTGTAATCAGAGTCATGAATAAGGAAATCTATCTTCTAGCACTGGATGCCAATAGATTTGAATGTGAGTTCAGACCTATGAGTATTATAGACAAAGACTAGATTGAGAGCTGGGTACAGTGATTCACACCTAAAATCCAGCTACTTGTGAGGCTGAGGTGGGAGGACTGCTTGTGGCCAGGAGTTAGAGATAGCCTGGGCAATAGTTAGACTGCGTCTCTATTAAAAAAAAAAAAAGACTAGATAGAGTATTATTTTAAAAAATAATGTTATGCTGTAGTAGTTCTATTTTACTCATTTTAGCTTGATATAAAAGAGCAAAAGGGGCCAGGCAAGGTGGCTCACACCTGTAATCCCAGAACTTTGGGAGGCCAAGGCAGGTGGATCACTTGAGGTTAGGGGTTTGAGACCAGCCTGGCCAACATGGTGAACCTCATCTCTACTGAAAATACAAAAATTAGCCGGGCATGGTGGCACACACCTGTAGTCCCAGCTATTTGGGAGGCTGAAGCACAAGAATTGCCTGAACCCAGGAGGCAGAGGTTGCAGTGAGCTGAAATTGTACCACTGCACTCCAGCCTGGGTGACAGAGTAAGACTCTGTCTCAAAAAAAAAAAAAAAAAAAAAAAGCAAAAAGGCAGAAAAAAATTTAACATTTATCAAGTTCAGTGTTGTATAATGGGCACTCAATCATGGATGTCATCATTAAAGGTCACAGGAAGCCTATAACAGGTAATGCTTCCACTTTGGTCAAGGTGCAAACTGAAGTTCAGATACCAAGATGGCAGAGTTAGAATGCATACTCAGGTCCGTTAGCTTGTGATCTTTCCATGAAATCACTTAGCCCAAAAGACAAACCCAAAAACAAAATCCGGTAGGATTAATGTAAGGAAGCTTCTCTTTAATTTCTTTTGGTTTAGATGTGATCTTATATCTGTAGGGGAAAAAGGTGAACAATATCTATTGTAGAAGAAAGATGTCTATAATTCTACAAGTTTGTTGACTAGGGCAAGTAGAAATAGATGAAATTGGAAAATGTGTATTAAACAGTATATAAATAGAAGGTAATAATTTTTCTGAGTCCTATTGATTTTTGAAGGTAATTTTAATATTAGTATCAAAGTCTTCTAATCTCTAAAATATACTACTATTCTTCTATTTAACTAGAGATATTGTAAAGCTATTGAAGACTCTTATAAGATTCTTTGGAAAGCTGCTATAAAACACAGACTTTATTATTTCTGACCTCATGTGTTCCTACTTTATTCTTACCCCAATTACTGCATCCCTCATATTGCATCCTAATCATTACTCTGAGCTCTCTACCAGCAGCTGGGTTTCCTCAAGACAGGGACCAGGTCTCTTTCATTGTGGTGTCCATCATAACCAGAACAGTGTCTGAAATATAGTAAGTACTCAGTAAATGTTTATGGAATAAATCAGCAAACACTAACAAAAGGATTCATCTTTCTGCTCCGTTTCTCTATTTCCAAAATGAGAAGATAGTAGTAATATTTTCCTAGATTGCTTATCAGGAATGTATGATAACTGTTCATACACTCTTTATTGGAGATATGTGCCACAGACATAAATGGCTATTACCATGATTAGTAAGGGGGTAATTCTTACAATTTTTATTCTGGTTGAAATCTTTAAAAAATCTAACCAATATACGATCACACTGGTCTTTAAATTAAAAAAAAAAGAAAAATATCTAACCAGTAAATTTTCGGAAAGAAATGCAGGCTATTTGAGGTAATAGGTAGTAGGAATCTCTATCCTTGGAAGCTCATGGTAGAAGGAACAGCAGAATCCCACCACGGAAATGAGAATAATCCCTCACTAGGTGGCTCTCTTTGCCGTGAGTGGGCGGCGCGTCGGTGCGGGGCGGGTGATTGGGGGCATTGTACTGCCGCAAGCGCTGCGTGTCACGCCGCATCATACCAGGCGCTGGCAGCATGAGGGGCATAGTCCACTTTCTATTTCGTTAATGACAATCTGTCCTTGGAATTTATTTCAAAACAGGTTGTACTTTCGTTTCCGCTAAACTTATACCTGATGTTTCAACTGAACATTGGTATAGTCTTATTGGTGCAGGTCTCAGAGAAGGATCTTGAAAGTGCCTCGTCAGCTGGCGTGGAAAAAGTAGGAATCAGGTAGCCAAACCAGAGCAAACCAAATCAAAATAGCCCATTAAAATCCTTATTTTAACTATCCTATAAGGGCTACATTCTTGGAAGGTTTTATATAGGTACATATCCTAAAGTACTTTGGGATAGCTCCTTAAATGACTCCACAATACGAACCGAAAATATAACTCGTAAAATGTCAATTTCTTCAAGCCATGGATGATGAATTTTCCAGTTATTTCTCATACACTCCATATTATTATTGACTTCGTTCTTTATTTCAGCTTTTTGGCCCGAAACCTGACACAAAACACACATAATAAATATCCAAAAAGATTTGTTCTAAGAATGAAACTTCTTTTCCTAGACTCCTTTCACCAGACAGATGTATCTAGGGTTCGTTCTTCTTGATACTCTTTTATCCAATGTTTTCCTCTCTAACCCAGCGACACAGAATGACGACTTTTAAGACACTGCAGACCCGTGAGAGGAGAAAGGTTGCAGAGGAGGGAGGAACTTGGAGGTCTGCCTTTAATAATCAAGCGGGATCCCCACTGGGGGGTGCCTATCAGAGTGATGGTGCTAGTCAGCCTTCCGGCTTGTCCCCGACTTAAATGATAGAAAACCACGTGTTAGCCTTCTAGGATGTGTTCCCACCCTCACCCTGGCCTCCTCGCGGCAGGCTCGCGACAGCTAGGTCAGAAGGGAGTACGCGGGTGGGGTGGATTTGGGGGAGCGGTCGACTCGCCAGAAGTCGGCTATTCCCGTCGGCAGGGGAGGCATCGCGGCTGTCGTGTGCCGCTCTCCTCCCTCAGGGACCCCGTCCAGGCGGGATCCCGCCTCCCAGAGCCCAAGGCAGTTGTGGGGAAACCCCTTGCCCTTCGTCGCCGCTTGGCGCTGCCGCCTCACCCTCACGACTCCAGCCCGCCGCCCGCCAGCCTCCAGGCCATGCATCCTCTTCGCAGGCCCAGCCCTTTCCACGCCCGGCTCTGAGAGGAAACTACGGAGGTGGTTCCCGCCCGCAGGCGGGTGGAAAAGCCCATGGTGAATGCCTCGGGGTGTCCCCCAATTGCTGTGGGAAGTGGGAAGGGAGGAGGAAGTGGACTTCACCACCGGGGAGAACTATATCGATTCCTAACTTGGGGGAGGCCTTTAGATGGAAGGGAAGCCAACGGGGAACCCTGGGCGGTTTCCTGGGAATCCATTGGCCAAGCGGAGGGTCACCCTGTCCGCACACATCGGTTACTATGACAATATAACCACAGCCTCCAGTTGCCATGGCAGCTGCCTATCCAATCCGATTGGCTTCTTTTCTCTTCCTCTCCGGGCCCCACCTTATCCCCTCCAAGAGTCTCCCAGCGTGCATGGGGAGGGGCTGCAGAGAAGAGGAGAGGGGGTCCTTTGAGTCACTCTCTACGCGCGAAGGAAGACAAGAGTTGTGGGACTGCTGGGAGGAACTGTAGGAGGAAGGGGCGGCGTTTCCGGTGGGGAAGAGTGGAGGCGTGCAAAAAGGAAGAGGGAAATCGGCAGGAGTGATAAGAAGGGGGAAGACTTTGAGTGTAACTCCCGTTCTTTTGGCCTGGGTGTTCCCAGTGGTGGGGTTGGGATTGCCCCCTTGTGCGGGAGAAGGGTGGATTGGCAGGAAGCCGCCAAGCGCCACCAGCCGGTCTCTCAGAAGCCGCACAGGTGCCACACAGCTCGTTGATCCCAAAAAGGAGTGCTACAGAGAGGCGGAAATCACCGGGACGGACAGGCGCTGCTGAAATCTCGCGAGAGGTACCCCCACCTCGCCCGGTCGCCGACTTCCTCTGCTTCTCCTCTTCCCCCCGCCCCTCCTCCCACCCCCTCCCCCCCGGGTCGGAGTGTTCCTGCGCCCCACGGGCCAGAGCAGCAGCGAGAGCAGCTTTCCCGGCTCCCTCCCCCTCGCCTCATTCACCCCCACCCCCCTTGCCGAGCGAGGAGGAGCCGGAGGAGAGGAAGATGGCGGCGGCCGCCAGCACCCGCGGTGCCGCGGGGCCGCTCCGAGGAGCCTGAGAGACCCACGGAGGCTTCGCGGGAAGACGCGGCGGCGGAGGATGAGCCTGCAGAGCGCGCAGTACCTCCGGTGAGTGCCGAGGCCGGGCTGGTACGTAGGGGGAGCGGGCCGCAGGTTGGGGCATGGAGCAACAGACACCGAGGTGGTAAGTCTGGGGTGGCGGGGGAGTTGCTGCGTCCTCTCCTCGCCGGGCAGGGCGGCGGGGACTGCAAGGGGATCTGCGGGAGGGGGCGGAACGGGTATGGGTGCCTAGCCCCCACTGTCCGGGCTGAGCTCTGGCGAAGCCGGCTCGTCCCGGTGCGAGGAGGGAGGTTGGGGAAGCGTGAGAATGTGCGCGCGCGCCCGTGTTCTCGGGCTCGCTAGCGAGGGGTGGAGAGAAACGTCCGGGGAGGCAGTGGCGACCCCGAGTGGAGGTGGGTATGGAGGAGTCTGATCCCCGTGGCAGGGGACTCGTGGTGTGGCGTGGGATTGGTTGGAGCGATGCATGAGTAGAGGACGGGGAGGAAGTCTGCACACCTGGGGTGTTGGGGCGGGGGAACCGCGGAGGGCAGACAGGGGGAGAGGGAGACCGCAGGAAACTGGAGCTTGTTCTTCATTCTCGGGTTGGGAGTATTGAGGAATAATGTCATTTGTAGTTAGTTGGCGATGTGGGGAGGCGATGAAGGGGAATAGATGGGGAAGTGAGGAAAGAGGGAGGCACTGTGGACAAGGTTGGGTTTTTCAGAAGAAACTGGGTTAGAATCAGTGTAGTCGGAAGATACCATTCTGAGAGTCGTGTGCATTCATTAAGTGTGGTGTAAGGAACTTGTATGTCAGAGGTAGAGTGACACATGGGTATTGTGTGTGTGTGTGTGTGCGCGCGAGATGTGTGTTTGGGGTGGGGGGCGCGCGGCGATTGATGCACATTTCAGGAAGAAGACGTAGATAGGTTGAACTTAGTACATGATGGCAAGAACATATTGAATGGAAGGACACCAGCTTTTGTGTCAGCTGAAAGGTTCCGTGGAAGCTGAGTAAGAGCTTGGAGGCAGAGGTAAAGTGGGTCAAAAATCTTGATAACAGAGAAAAGTAAGGTTGTTAGATCCCGAAATTAACTGGGGAGTGACTACTGCTTAGAAAAGGGGAAGACTTTAAAATTGGTCCTTTTTGTCTTTCAGGAGCAGAACTAAGAAAGGGAGGCCTTATGGAAAGATGTTTTTTAAAAAATTGTTTCGTACCTTGCGGAGGAGGGAATTGGATGAGGTGGAAGTCTGAAATGAGTGGAAAAGTCACTTTAGCTGTTTAGTGACATGAAAGTATTGACGTGTGTGGATCCCTATATGTATATTGCAAGAGGTGTGTAGTTACATGATACATAGGGTGGCCGTTATAATTTTTAAAGTAGTAAAGTTTTATTTAGCATAATAGGGAGAGGAGAGAATGATGAGATATTTGAACTATGCTTGAATGCTTGATTTTAACACAGCGTATCTGCCCAGTGACCATAGGACAGTTGGAATGATGTCTGTAATTTGAGGTCCTTTTTTTCATCTCAAATATTCCTTTGTTGTTTAATATTTCAAATACAACTATGACAAAGATCTGTTGTGGGTGCTGTAGAGAGATATGGAAACCATCAGGGTGCTGATTAGTCTTAAGGAATTTGCAGTTGAGTATCTATTAGGCAAGTAAATTAAACAGCACAGAGTATAAGTACCATGAAAGATACCTAATGTTGCCGGGCGCGGTGGCTCATGCCTGTAATCCCAGCACTTTGGGAGGCCGAGGCGGGAGGATCACCTGAGGTCAGGAGTTCAGGATCAGCCTGGCCAACATGGTGAAACCCCGTCTCTACTAAAAATACAAAAAATTAGCTGGGCATGGTGGCGGGCGCCTGTAATGCCAGCTATTCGGGAGGCTGAGGCAGGAGAATCGCTTGAACCGGGAGGCGGAGGTTGCAGTGAGCCGAGATCGCGCCATTGCACTCCAGCCTGGGCAACAAGAGCGAAACTTCGTCTCAATAAATAAATAAATACATAAATAAAAATAAAAGATAGCAAGTGTTTTGAGTCCAAAGGCAGGAGATCACCTGAGCAATGGGAGGGAATCAGGAAAGACTGTTTATTTGCTCTTTCATGTACTCATGATTCATTAGTTGTTTTGTTGATCACCTGTATGGAAGGCATTGTACCAACATCTGAGAATAGAAAAATAAGAACTCCACCCTCCTTTTACAGAGCTTACAGTTTGTTAGACTTCAAGAAAATGACACTTAGGATATTGTTCATCCTTAATGTTCATTTTGACAGATGTGGATTGAGAAGAGGGGAATTCCAAATGGAAGGAAACTGAGCAGAGTTACGTAGGTAGGGAAGCTGGGGGGAAGGGAGGTTATTCAGTCCAGTTAGACAAGAAGGTAGCGTGATATAGCTGAGAAAACTTAGAGTTGTAGAGATTATCAAGTTTGACCCTTTCCTTTTACACATGAGGAATGTAAGCCCAAAGAAGGTAAAATTGTTGAGGTTCATATAGCTGGTATGTGGAAACTAACTCAAATGTAGGTCTTCTAACTTCAAGTCAGCTATAGTACGCTGCATGTCAGGGTTCATCTGTTCTTTCCACAAATGTAAGTTGAGAACATAATATATTCTAGTGTTGAGGGTACACTGGTGAACAAAAGAGTGAATGTGGGAGGATATATTATAGTAGAAGGACACAGTCAGTAAACATAGCAGTTAAATATGTATCAGGTGGTCAGAAGCACTAGGAAGAGGAATAAAGACAGGGAGGTACTGTTTTATCTGGACAAAGTGGTCAGGGAAATCCTATTTGATAAGGTGACCATGTTTAAGAGGATCCTAAATATCGTGTTCCATAGTTTATAGTTAAAATGGGTAGACAATGGAGAATCTGAGATGATTTGTTAGAATTAATATGTCCATAGCTATGTGTTAGGAAAATGACTCTGTGTAATGTAGTGGTGGATAACAGAGAAAAGTAAGGTTGTTAGAGCCTGACATTAATTGGGAAGTGACTACTGCTTAGAAAAGGGGAAGACTTTAAAATTGGTCCTTTTTGTAAGGTTCTTTTCCTTACAAAAGATTCCCTTTGGGACTTTGGTCCTGAATAAGGTAGTGGCAGTGGATCTAGAAAGTTATGAAAAACAAATTGGCAGAGTGGTGGTACTTTTAATGGGGAAGATCAGTGGACTTTGAGAGGCTTCTTGTTAATGTACCTTATATTTTATAGCTTGACATGGTAGGGAAGACTTCCTTAGATGTGGAATCAATGATAGCTTGAGATGAACTTAGTTCTTTGAAGAAGGAAGAAAAGAAAAGAATGAATACAATGATATTTTTCAGCTAAAATTGAACCGGCAAAATGGGGGAGGCATAGGTCCTGGGGTCCCTTAAAGATTCCTGGAGCCAGTCTTGTTTCAATCTTAGGCATTTGTCCTAAGTAAATTAAAGCAAGTGTTAGAAGTCTGAGACCTAGGTGGTGGTTGTGGGAATCATAAATAAAGGCTTGTGCCAGTCTGAATTTCCCTCCTCCTCGTTTAGATAATCATTCCATTTAAAGTCTGCAGTGGGGACACTAGAGAATGTCTTTAGGGAAGCATTATGTTCACGTTCTTTGAAAATAGAACTGTTGGTTTTTATAGACACTTCAGGGAGGATGCTGAGTATTGCTGAATGGATGTGGTTGGGGGGTGTAGCAATTGTTTTCGTGACCTTGACTTTTAAGAATTTTCTTGTCTACCTTTGTCAGTGGTGGAAGATCATGACTGGGCAATTTTTAATCTGAATAGCTACAGATCCTGCCTCATGTAGATGAAAATTAGTTTTGTCTCGGCTGAATTTTAATTTGTTAGAGTAAATGAGCTGGGATGTCTGGCATTGAAATGGTGGGGTGGTGGGAAACCAAGGAGCAAGATGGTAGTTTCAGAAGCGTCAGAAATGAAGATAGGAGGTAAGAAGCCCCAGTAAGACCAATAAAGAGAGAATTCAACATCAAGGAAACTGAATTAGTCTCAAGTTGTAAAAATAGAGCAGAGAAGAAAGGAAGAAAACCTATTTTCTGTGTGGGAAAGATGATGATATTCTGGGCAGGAAAGGATAATGAAATTTTTTGTTTGTTGAAAGGTAAGTATCTTTTTAATACACTGACAAGACTTCTAAGAGAATCAGTTAAGTTGAAAATACTTTGTTATGTTTTATAAAAATAAAAATATGATCTTAAATATGAGGTTTCTAGGCCGAATAACATTGGGAATTTGTTACTCAAATTGAAGGAAAATTCAGAGTATTTTCTCTTGATTTATGACAGAATGAAAGATTTTAAAAGACTTTGACACCTCTGTTGAGTAAAAGAAAGGGTGTATTGAATACAGTTCATTTGGTGGGGGTAGGAGGAGGTTAGGATAGGCCGCAGGTGAGGTATAATATTATGCTTTAAAAGAATGGCATTTTGAAAAAAAGAAAAATGGAAATTAACATATCAAAGTTGGAAAAGCAGGAGTAGGGGAAGTATTAAAGTACCAGACAGAGAAGACATCAAAGTTGTTTTGGAAGATGAGAAAGTAGAATAATCATAGCTATAGGGAATACCAGTCAAACAGGTCAAATCCTGTTATAAAAGGGGCACAGGTGCCACGGAATGACTTCTGCTGCCATTGTGGGAGCCACTGTTCATACTCTATACTCCCTTCAACTTTCCTCCTTTCCTTCCTTCACTATTCTCTTTTGTCTTTAATTTCTTCCCATGCTGTGGGTGTTTCGGTGAGATCCACTTGAAGTGGATTCCTACTGTTAGACTCCTTTATGGGAAAGGTCCAGAAAGTATCTGTTTTGTTTTGTGTGTGTATGTATATATATGTGTGCATATGTATATATACACACATATATGTGCATACACACACATATACATATATGTATATATACACACATAGGTATATATATACATGTATCTATATACATGTGTATATACATATATACATATGTGTGTGTATATACATATATACATATGTGTGTATGCACATATGTGTGTATATATACATACATTTTTTGCATGATACATGTATAGTGAAGACGCTGCATCTCAGTGGCTCATTTATCAGAAATTTTGTTACTAATATAACAGCCACAGGGTTGTTTTCTAAGCCAGCAGAAAAATGGTTGTCATTTAAATAGGAAGTAAAATATCCAATATGGTATAAAATAAAAATGTATCACTATAAATCTTGGAACAGAGAGAGATAGTGGAGATAAGGCTGGATAAAGTAGCAAGCTAAGCCTTATCCTAGCCTGAGGAGAGGAACAGAGAAGATAGTGGGAGCATTGGGAGGAATATTTAACTAAATAGGATGGACTCCAGGTTCTAGAAGAGTCTAGTAATGCTAATAGTCACTGTATCCTGAAGCTTCTGGAAGTCTTAGAGCACATGCTGATTTTAGTCCATGTGGTCCACGAAGTCTTCTTCTCCTGCCCCATCCCTTTCCTTTCCACCAGGTACATCCTTTACAGAATATAAAGTAGCTTTTGTCCCGGAATATCAGCCAAAGATGGTGACATTATTTGAATGAATGACTGTCTCTTTAGGCTTATAAGTCTTTGTTATAACAGTGTTAATAGCTTATTACCTGCTTGGATATTGTCTGACTAAATTATTTTGGCAGTTAATTTCTGCTTCCCTTGTGGTTTCATTTGGATTCAAAATGTATACTTCCTGTCCTGTCTTAGGTTTCATTTCTTTGCTTTCTAACAGCTGTGGTCTTCTGCCTTCATGGTAGAAGAAGCAATTGCTGAGATTTTTGTTGTTGTTTTTAATGGATGTGTTACAGTAAGATCTGGACCCACTAGTATTGCAAGTTTCATGAGGCAGTTTTGAGATGGAGAGTGGTTCACACTTTAAAAGGGCTGGTGTGTTTTATACTTGAGAAAAATTGTCTGCTGCCTCCAGCTAGCCTTTCAAATTTTTGTAGTAGTGTCATGAATGAGTGCCTGAAAGTTTAGATGAGTTAGTTTAACTGATCTTGTGTAGAGAATAAATTATAAAGCATATGTCTTGTAGATAGTGGATTATTCATCTGTTTGTAGATGTATTGGCAGATGGCCATTATATATTGCCATTAAAGTTTTGCAGTCAAGCTATATTTTAGTTTAGTTGCTGTATTGTTATGAATAGACTTATCAGCTGTCTGGGAAATTGTAACTAAGCATTTACAAGGAAATATAAGAGTGGAATTTTGGCAGAGATGTCACATGGTAAGTGACAGCTTGTAACCAGCTCTTTTTTTGTTAGTATGTAAATGGAGCTGCTTAGGAACATTGTTTTTACTCTCCCTTAGACCCAATTTTTAGTCAGTGGAAAGAGGAGGTGATTCTACTTATTGTCTAAGAAAATTTTAGGAATTTCAAGTAGACTATGTGGCAGCTTTGGGTTTTTTTCTTGTCTGTTTCATTTACAACATGATTTCCCAACCTTGGCACTTACTGACGACTTGGTCCAGATAGTTCTTTGTTGTGGTGGGTTGTCTTGAGCATTGTAAGATGTTCAGCAGCATCCCTGGCCTCTATCCATTAAATGCCAGTATCTTCCCTTGCAATCGTGACAATCAAAAATGTCCTCACATTGCCAAATGTCCCCTAGATTGTAAATTCACCTCCAGTTGAGAACCACTGATTTAGAAAATAATGTAGTAAAGATATATATGCACTGCATAGGTTCATTTGTAGTGAAGATATGTATACACTGCATAGGTTCATTTTCTTGTTTTCTCCTCTAAGCCACAGATTATTTATTTAGATTTTCTGTTCAGTTTTCTTTTAGGTAGTGATAGGCTAGTTACCATGGGCAGACATTATCCATAAACATTTGTACATATTTTAATTTCTTAAATCTGTGTTCTCTTTTACTGGCAGTTATTGAATACTTATTGTGTAGAGCACAATTACCGGGGTTTTGCCTTTGGCAAATTAAAAGAAAGACATTTAAGTAGCTATAATAGTAGGTCAAAGGTACTATGTAAGTATAGGCAAGAAGTTTATTCCAACAGAGGTGAAGATGGGGTGGAGAGGGTGTCTTTGAGGAGGTGAGATTTGGTTTGGATATTGAAAGATGGATGGGATTTTTAAAAGTGGATATTGGGCAAATTGCCATTTCAGGCGGGAAGAACAACTCATGGCTCCTTTATTCCAAATAAATTTTTAAAAAATTGATTCACTCATTTAATACATTGCATTAGTTAGTATTCTGACCACATCTAAGTTTTTCTTAGATAAGATAGGTTTATGGACAGAGAAGTGGTGATGTGGAAGTGATAGTTCAAAGATTTAGTGGCTGCTGTAGGCCTCAAAAAGGGAAAAGGAATTTGGTCAGGCAGGATCCTACAGAATCCCTTCCTTTAACTGTACTCTTAAGTGTTTACCATCCTTCAGGATCTTTTTTCAGTTGTGTGGCTCTCTTCTTTTAAATTATTCCCTTTACTGATCTTACTTTCTGTGAACCAATCTCAATTTTCCCTTAAAAGGCCTTCCTGTTCTGATTTTTCTTTAAGTTCTGTCCTCCTTTACCTTTGTTTTGTGGCCATGCATTTCAAGTTTGCCCTAACCTATGTTTTTCCTTTAGTTACCATCTACTTTTCCTTAATCCCTTGCTATCAAGCCATTTTTTTCTGAGTATGTTGTTGAAATTGCCGTTTCCAAAGGTGCCAAAGACCTCACGGTGGCCAGATTCATTTACTGATTGTTTTCCTTTCTCTCATACTCACACTTTTGTTTTCCTTCCTCTCTGTGTCTCCCTCTCTTGTATCTATCCTTCTATCCATTCCACCAATAAACATTCAGTTTGGGTCATGCTATATCCCAGGTCCCTGGGGGTAAAAAGAGAATATGCCCTCAAGTAGTTTCACTGGGCATACCAGTAAGTACTCAATTACCAAATAGTTCATACTGGCAGTGGTATATACACAGAGGCTTTATAGGGTGTTCTGAGCTCTGTTGCGTTTAGTATCAAGGTTTCATGATTCTGATTACATTGCCCATTCTTTTGAAAAATTCTTCCAACTGTTACCTTACCTGCATTTCTTCCTGCAAGTATCAGGAAGAAAGCATTGATTTGGGTCTTTAAGCACTGCTTGCTACTTTCTGTGTGGGCTAACAACTTAGTATTTCTGGGTCTTGATTTCTTTGTAAAACGGAACATTGATCTCCTAAAATTGCTGTCAGTGTTAAAATAACAAAGGTTTACATGTGTTTAACAAATTCTGGTTCTTTTTCAGGTTCTTTACCACCTGTCCCCCTGCCAATTAATCTTTGCATTGCTTCTATATTAATAGTCTTGAAAAAGTATTTGTATATGGCTTTTACTTCCTTAAACTCATTTATCTGGTATTGTTGGCCTTCCATAAAATGACCTGCACTTACCTCTGCCTCATGGTATCTTCTTACTCCCTGATAGAAACCAAATGCCTTAGCCAGAGTAATCTCATTGTTTTCTAATCATGGCATATGCATTCCTGCTTAAATCTCTCTTCCCATGTCATTTCCCATGTGGGAAGTGCCATTCTGTACTAGCTTAGCTTAAACTTCACCTTCTTTTGTGAAGACTTCCTTGTGTACTCTGGTGATTTCTGCATTCTTTGAACTTTGTAGCATTTCCTGTATCTTAGTCATTTGGTACTTGTAATTTCTTAATTTTGTAATGATCTCTTTTTTTACATGTGACTTATCTCTGCAGCTAGACTAAGTATGGTTGAGACCATGTTTCAGCATCTTTTAAATGTACAGTGTACATAATTGGTGTTAAATAAAATTGTCATGCTTTTGTTTTGTTTTTGCAAAACATTTAGGAATATTTACCGTATGCCAGTGCTAGGCTCTGAGAATATAAAAATGAACCGATGCTTACTCTTTAGGATAGTGGCTCCTGAGGGAGACAGATGTGGCACAAATATTTCAATATAATACAATGTGAAATGTTTTCAAGGAATTCCATGAGTGTACTAAGGGAAGTGGAACTTTTCCTGCATAGGAGGTTTAGGGAAAGCTTCTAGAGTTGAACACCTGAGTTCAGTTTTACTTATTTTTTTATTTTTCTCAGAGACAGGATTTCGCTCTGTTGCCCAGGCTGGTTTTGAACTCCTGGCCTTAAGTGATCCTCTTGCTTCAGCCTCCCAAGTTGCTTAGATTTATAGGCATGAGCCACCACTCCCTGTGAGTTGAATTTTAAAAGGATGAGCAGGATTAGCCAGATGAAAAAAGAAGAGTGTAGCAACCAAAGAACAAAATGAGTAAATGCCTCAGTGCAGTGTGTTTGAAGAACTCTAAAAGAATCCTGATACTAGGAATGACTGAGTTTGGTTGATGTAAACATTATGATCAGCTTGAGACTACCAGTCACATTAGGTCATATAAATTAGAGATTTTGATTAGTCCGTATCTCATTCTGCATTTTTTGTGTGGGGGTGGGGGGGTCTAAGGTTCTCTTTCAGTGAACCTGGTCATTAATCTTAAGGGAGCAGTTTATATATTAATGGCTAGTGTGTGTTATGCACATTCCTACTGGAATAGGGAGACACAAGAGAGAAAGATTTATATAATGCCTACAGTACTTCCTCTTGAGTTATGTAAAGATTTAGATTTCCTCCCCCTACTTTTGTAAGTAGCCTCATCTTAGGTAAAACAAAATAGCTATTTGGAACATTATTAAATGATTACGTGGGAGATGATGAGAGTGTCAGTGAGTACAGTAGTCCTCCCTTAATTATGGTTTTAGTTACCTTGTGGTCAATGGTAACTAAAAGTAGGTGGTCAGAAAACAGGTGAGTACAGTACAATATATTTTGAGAGAGTGAGAGACCATGTTCACATAACTTATTATTATAGCTTATGTCATAATTATTCCATTTTATTATTAGCTATTGTTAGTCTCTCACTGTGCCTAATTTATAAGTTAAACTATTATAGGTAAGTCTGTATAGGAAAAAAGTGGTATATATAGTGTTTGTTACCACCTGAAGTTTCAGGCATCCACAGAGTCATCTCCCATGGATAATGGAGGACTAATGTACATGTAATTCTGAAAACAGCTTTGGGCTAATAGGACTTCATTTATAGAATCCTCATCTTGAGATAAGGAGGTAGAATGGAGGTAGAGTTGTGGGAAGGAGAAGTTCTATAGCATTGGGGGAAATATCAGAAATCTTTAGTTACTGAGGTTAAGTGAAGTGTCTTTGGATTTAACTTTTTCAAGTCATAAAGAAGAAAAACTTTGCAGACCCTTTGATGATTAGTGTTTTGTTCTCACAGTTCTTGATGGCATTTTCCTACTGTGGTGTCTTGTCTTAAATGATAAGCATGATTCTGAAAGTCTGTTATAACTGCTATATTGCATTAATATTCTCATCTGTTGCCCAAAACTCTTTGGGTTCTTTTCTCAGATCGCAGAAGTTGAGTTCTTTTTCTTTCCTTCTTCTTCCCAAAGACATATAATAGTATTTCAGTGCTGTGTTAGTTGGGATACAGTATAATGGATGTGTCTGTTTTACTAATACTGCCTCTTAGAAAGGTTATGAATTATTTACTTTTGTGTCAGGTGATCACCTAACCAGATTATCTTTGAGATACTGTACACTAATGAGATAATTAGTAGTGAGGTAATCAAAGGAAAATGCAACTGGAAGATGGTATTCAAAGAAAAAAAATGAGTTAAAGACTGCTTACTTGAAATTTTTTTTATTACTGGTGAAAAAAGTAAAAAAGCATAGTGTTGAGAGAACCACCATAGGATAAATTTGGACATTAAAGAGTGTCTTAGGACATCTGCAAAATTTTGTGTGTGTGCATACATACAGCTTGTGTAATATATTTTGAAGTGAAATTTTTGTACTTTTAATATCTAATTCTATGAAATCATATTCCTCAATTTCTGTTTAAATAACCAGTGTTATACTTTGTCTGAAATAATCATTAGTTTTGTTTTTTGATGAAAAAAGGTTAGACTGTTTTAAGAACCACAACTCAAATAATACGGCATATTGGCCATAAATTCTGGTTGATGAAAGGAAAATAATGTAACAGATTAATTGCTTTCTAGTTTTCTAATGTATTAATTTGATTGTTTAAACTCATACACAGATCTTTTTGGCTCCCTAAGTCAGCAGCATGGCATAGCAAGTTGAATGAGCCAAGGTGTTTGAATTAAGACTGTCTTAATTTGTATTTTGGTTGTCCTGAGTTCAGATCCCTATTATGTACTAGCAATGTGACCTTGAACCTCTCTAGTTTTTTACCTTGGCTACCTGTAAAATGACCATGGTAGAATTACTAGGAGAATTACATGAGAAGATAGACACAGTATAATCCCTCCATATCCATGGGAGATTGGTTCCAGGACCCCCACAATACCAAAATCTGTAGGTGCTCCTTTATATAAAATGGCATAGTACTTGCACATAACCTGCATACATTCTCTACTTTAAATCATCTCTAGATCACTTAACAATATGTAATACAATGTAAAAGTTGTTATGCTATATTGCTTTTTAATTTGTATTTTAAAAAATTGTTATTTTTTTTTCTGATTTTTTTTTTTTTTGATCTGCAATTGGTTGAATCCTGGATGAGGAACTCACAGATAGAGGGCCAACTCATACCACAATAACCCTCAAGCTTTCTGCTTTTTTGTTACCTGTGCTGTTTCTTTATACCTGAAATAACAATTAGTCTTTCCACTATTTTTGGCAGCTGATGTGAAGCTACAAGTGATGGCAGCTCTCAAGAAAGTGGCACCAGGAACAATTCTCTCTCCTTTTAAATGCTAACAGGGAATTGTTAGCATTTCCTTTGTATGAGGGTTTACTTGCTTTTCTGTTGGATTTGGGAGAGGTGTGCAGTATATCCTGATGTGGCCATATAGGTATGTCCTTTATTGTAAATCTTTGTGTAACTTAGAAGGAGACTCCTGAGTTAATATCCTTTATTTAAAAATTTTTTGGTATGTTATTTTATTATTTTATAAATAATGTTTTTAGCAATCATTTTGACCTGTTGTTTGAAAGGCTTCTTTATTGTATTCTTAGACCATCTGCCACATAGCTTCTGGGTTAGCTTCCATTCGCATGTAATCTGGCATACACTGACATACCTTTTCTTTTTTCAGTTCTGACACTGAGGCTTGCATAGACTAGCAATGAGGAATAACTTCACAGAGAGGCTGTTTGTTTGTTCTTTTGACATGATTGATAATAGTAATAGCCAGCACTTTTATGTTGTGCCAGACACTATTCCAAATATTGTGTGTTTATTAACTCTTTGAATAGTAGATCTATACTGCTATTGCTCTGTTTCACAGCTAGGCAAACAGGCATAGGAGACATACATGCAGAAAGTGGCAGAGCTGGGTTTTGAACCCAGATATCAGGCTGATTCTATCTGTATCTATAGTTTTATAATCTTATTTGCTTAGGATTGTATGATTTTGTTATTTTATTTTTGTTTATATAAAATGTAATATGTAGAATTATAAACATATATAATCTGAACACTTTTCTCATCAGTGTCAACCTTCCTAATGCACTTTTTCTTTGTAGATAATAAGCGGGAAGTGGGCCAGGTAGTTTTGCCAAAAAACTTACTGAGGGGAGATAAGTTTTTCTTGTATAATTGAAATTAATTCATTTAGATTGCTTTATCTTACTGACTAGTTGACCTGCTATTCCTCCCTTATTATAGCCGTTCTTTCTGCAGGTTTTGTCTTTAGTTAGTATCACTACTTAAATATAGTTTATTTCCTAGAACACTTGGGAATATTGAGAACCA
Source organism: Symphalangus syndactylus (assembly GCF_028878055.3). Lineage (NCBI taxonomy): Eukaryota > Metazoa > Chordata > Mammalia > Primates > Hylobatidae > Symphalangus > Symphalangus syndactylus. Next base: position 39,225,907 of record NC_072434.2, on the reverse strand, counting down.
GCTATTATGGGGGAAAATAACTTTGACCTATCAGGGCTAATAGTACAAGTAGTGAATGACTTGCCAGTTTTTGTGGATAACTTCACTGCAGAAGATTTGGATTCTATTTTCCTCACTGACTTGGTAAGGTTATTACATAGAGATGTTTAGGTGCCAGCTTCTGACACTAAGGATTATAATTTTGCATGTATGAAATTTAAATCTTGGATAATAACTTGCTTCTAAAGGAAAATTCAGTGTAACTTTTAAAAAGTAACAGATTACTAAAGCTATACTTTATATGTGACCTGATATCTTTGAATTTAATGTTTTCCCTCAGAAATTTATTGTTACCTGAAATTGAGACAGCAAGACTGTGGTTAACTAGGAAAAGGGACAGCTTTCCTTTACTCACTTCCTAGTCTTAATTTCTTTCTTTCATGTGATTTTACATTGCTCTTGAAAATTTCCTTCTTCCAGAAAGTCTTTCTTTGGATCATCTTAGAATTTTCTCAGGTAAATAAGTAGATGTTTCTCTTTTGTGTGTGCACCATCTTGTTCTCATGTTGTCATTCAAGAGGAGGGCTTTCTCTTAATTATTTTGGGACAACCTTAGAACCATACTGACACCCAATAAATGTTGCCTAATAATATATGAGATTGCACTTACTGCAAACATTTTGAATTATGTGAATTTCTCAGAGTTATTGACATATCTCATTCTTCAAGGAAGGGTAGAGTCTGAATAATTAGTACTATTCTTCATTGTTACATAAACAAAACCAAGCACACTTGATTTAAGCAATGAAAAGAAGCAAAAACTGTATAAACTGTGTCACAGGCCTTTTTTTTTGCGACGCATTCTTACTCTGTTGCCCAAACTGGAGTGCAGTGGTGCCATCTCGGCTCACTGCAGCCTTCGCCTCCTGGGTTCAAGCGATTCTCCTGCCTCAGCCTGCTGAGTAGCTGGGATTACAGGCGCCTGCCACCACGCCTGGCCAATTTTTGTGTTTTTAGTAGAGACGGGGTGTCACCATGTTGGTCAGGCTGGTCTCGAACTCCTGACCTCGTGATCCACCCGCATCGGCCTCCCAAAGTGCCGCGATTACAGGCGTGAGCCACCACGCCTGGCCTTTTTTTTTTTTCTGAGACAGGGTCTCACTGTGTCACCCAGGCTGGACTCCAGTCATGAAGGCACAGCAACCTCTACCTCCCAGGCTCAAATGATCCTCCTACCACAGCCTCCTGAGTAGCTAGGACTGCAGGCGCACACCACCACACCCAGCTAATTTTGGAATTTTTTTCTTCGTAGAGATGGGTCTCTTCAGGTTGCCCAGGCTGGTCACTGTCTTTTTAAAGAAATGCTAATAACACTGTAGATGTAAGGATTGAAGAATACAGGAGTTTATTAGGTTTTTAGTTGCAAGCAACAGAAAAAACACTGGCTCACTTAAGCAGTGAAAGGGCTGGAGATGGGGTTAAAACACACAACAGTTCTGGAGGTCAGAGGTCCAAAATGGGTCCTACCAGGCTAAAGTCAAGGTGCCATTCCTTCTAGAGTGTCTAGGAGGAAAATCCTTTTTCTTGCCTTTTCCAGCTTTTCAGACTGCCCACATTCCTTGGCTTATGGCCCCCTTCCATCTTCAAAGCCAGTAGTCACATTACTCTATCTTCTACTTTCCCCACCACTCTCTTTCTCTGACTCTCCTGCCTCTCTTTCACTTAGAAAGATCCTTGTAATCACATTGGACACACCCACATAATTCAATACACTCTCCCTTTCTCAAAATCCTTAACTAATCACACCTGAAAAATCCCTGTTGTAGATAAAATTCAGAGGTTCTGGGATTAGGATGTGGACATCTCTAGGAAGCCATTATTCTGCTTTCCACAGCAGCTATACAGCCTGGAGCAGTGCCTCAAATCACGTCATAGAACTCAGCCTGTGAAGACACTTTGCAGAACCTTGATTGTGTCAGTTACTTTGCATCCCTGACCCTGACACCACTCATGCTGGCCCTATTGGAAATTGGATGTGGTTGCTGCTGCTATCCAGAGTGGATTAGCCACAGTCCCCACTTTCTCTCATTAGTTCACACTTAAATGTGGGGTTGGTGTGTTTGTTGATGGAGCCTGAATTATGTATCTGTACACTAGCTGCAAATGAAGCTGGTAAATATATAATGGGAAGCAGGTTCTGCTTTATAAATTGTGGGGATTTCTCAAAAATAGGAAGAGAAATTCAGATGCTGGGCTCGAATACCAACCAGAGAGAACATATAAGTACAGTTGAGAGTCATTGGTATAAAGATTCCATTCGTTTGACAAACTGTACCAGAGATACACAGATGGATGAGATACATTTCTGTTTCTGTTGGTGCTAGCCAGAGCAAGAGCGGAAAGCCATGTTCATGGGTCAGTAGCCTAACATAAATCTGTACTATTTCTCTGAGACTAACTGATAGGAAGCCAGCTCTGTTATGTGAAGGCTTTTCACTTAGTGTGTTTTCAATCTGTTCACCAAAAATTGCTATTGGCTGTACTTTTGCCTTTCAAATGATGACATGAGAATAGTTGATAGAGGAAGGTGGGTAGGTTTTGAGGTTTTTCTCTTTCACTCCAGTAGGTTATCAGTAAAAGTGGTATTGATATATAACTGTGCTGTCCAATATGGTAGCCACTGGCCACATATGGCTATTTAAATGCATTTAAATAAAATGAAATTTAAGATCCAGTTTCTCAAATGGTGACATGAGAATAGTTGATAGAGGAAGGTGGGAAGGTTTTGTGACTTTTCTGTTTCACTCCAGTAGGTTATGAGTAACAGTGGTATTGATATATAACTGTGCTGTCCAGTATGGTAGCCACTGACCACATGTGACCATTTAAATAGAATGGAATTTAAGATCTAGTTTCTCAGTTAACTAAGCATGTGTCAGGTGCTCATGTGGCTAGTGACTACCATATTGGACAGCTCAGTTCTATACCCATGGTGTAGCATGTTTACTGTACAATAAAATGTTTATAAGGCTTTTTTTTTTTTTTTTTTTTTTTGAGACAGAGTCTCACTCTGTTGCCCAGGCTGGAGTGCAGTGGCAGTCTCAGCTCACTGCAACCTCCCCCTCCCAGGTTCAAGTGACTCTCCTGCCTCAGCCTCCCGAGTAGCTGGGATTACAGGCACCCGCCACCACATCCAGCTAATTTTTGTATTTTTAGTAGAGACGAGGTTGGCCAGGCAGGTCTCGAACTCCTGACCTCAGGTGATCCACCTGCCTTGGCCTCCCAAAGTGCTGGGATCACAGGCTTGAGCCGCCACGCCTGGCCAAAGCTTTTTTTCTTTTTAACCCTAATTATTTTTCTTTTTGATATAGTACATGAGTATTCACAATATCTTTCCATGTGTTACATGTTTTCACTGACAGAATCCTGCAAAATAGGCTTAATTAACCCTCACTTTTCATACAGTAAATTGAAGCTCAAAAATAAAAAGTTCAATCAACAGAGTTAGACAGGGCTTGAATTTTATTTAATTCTACTCAATCCAATATAAAATACCTAAGGTGCTAAGTATTGTGTTAAATAGTGAGATACTAAAAAGCTAGCTGCTCTGCCCAGGTCTGGTCCTCATTCTCAGGTTCTCGTCAGATCTTTCTGCTTGGGCTGGGCAAGGGAGGACAAGTGGAATAACTTTGTGAAGGGCAAGTGTAGTTTCTTTGAGAGTTGGTTACAGCATGCTCTGGCTGTTGTACATCTAACTCCTAGATCCTACAGCTTGAGCTGGGACCTCACCTCCCTAAGGATGGTTAGATGTGAAGAATGAGTGAGAGAGAGATCCATTGATGATACTGATGTTGACCATAGAGAAATAGTAGCACTTTTAATGGAAATGAGGAATGAAAGTATGGGAATATTTAATGAATATCTATGGTGAGATGCCAGATAGACAATTGGAATAGGACCATGGCTGGGTTAGAATTACTGCCTTTGTATTGTCTTCAATAATAGTGAGACTTGAATCTACAAGCTGGGAAGTATGAATTATAGAAGTATAAGGGCATTAGGGCCAGCTTCTTAGGGAACAAGTACCAGATAGTAATAAAGATCAACTTCTATTCTCAATGATTTTGTTACTCTACCTATTTAGGTGGAAGGAGAAAGAAGCAACAAGAAATGACCTATCGAAAACGTGAGAGGGACTAGGAAAGACTGAGCAGAAAAGTTTTAATGAAGGGGTTGCTCTAATGCAATAGTTTGCAAAATGTGGTCCCCAGATGAGCATCATCAGCATCACCTGGGAACTTACTAGAAACACAAATTTTTGAGCCCCATCTCAGACCAGCTGAATCAGAACCTCTTGGGATATGGCCCAGCAATCTGGGTGATCCAGGGCTAGTTTTTGAAAAAACACTGGTAAAGTCTAGTATTGAGTACTGAGAGTTCGGGAAATACAAGGACTGAGAAAAAGCTCTTAGATTGGTCGGGGAAGGTCACTGGTAACACTTGAGCAAATTTGCTACAATGATAAAAGACCCTAATTGCAAGTTTAGAGATGACTTAGGTAATCAGAAAGTAAAGCCAGTAGCTATATATATTGTCTTTTCATAAAGTTCAAAGACAGAGGAGAAAGATGGATGCTTGATGGCAAAAGCAGGATGGACGGAAATTTAGGTTGGAAGGACTGGAGTACATTTTATGTTTTGGGCTTCAACAGACAATATAAGAGGGCATTTATTTTGTAGAAATTGTTTTATTCTTACCTGTGGACATTTTCTATGCAGAAAGCATTTTAAGTGTAAAATATTTTTAAATTGGCTTATAGGAGACCGATATTTTAATAACTGTATTATAAATGTATATCTGCATTGAATAAAATAAAAACGTTAAGATTAAAAAATTTGGTAACACTAAATTGCCACCACTACTGTTAATACCGTCTGGTCTTTTTATCAATATAGAATATGCATTTTATGCATACACAGATAATGCATTCTAAACATACACTTTTAATCAAATTCTCTATGTAATAAAATATATTTATTTTAAATGTATAGTTAAGAATTTTGACAAACATATGCCCCTATAACCATCACCCTGATCAAGAACATTCCAAATCCCCCCAAAGTGCTTTTATTTATGTATTTAATTTGAGATGGAGTCTCACTCTGTCGCCCAGGTTGGAGTGCAGTGGCACAATCTTGGTGCACTGCAACCTCCGCCTCCCAGGTTGAAGCAATTCTCCTGTCTCAGCCTTCTAAGTAGCTGGGATTACAGGCATGCGCCTCCATGCCTGGCTGATTTTTATATTTTTAGTAGAGATGGGGTTTCGCCATGTTGGCCAGGCTATTCTCAAACTCCTGACCTGAGCCTCTCACAGTGCTGGGATTACAGGCGTGAGCTGCCATGCCTGGCCTCAAAGTGCTTTTAGACCCCTTGCAGTCAATCTTAACTCTGCTTAACCCTCTGTGCCTCAGGCAGTCATTACTCTGATTTTTTTCAATATTAATTTTGTTCACATGTCTCATAACTTCTGAAGTGGGATGATGTAATGCATTATTTTGTGCCTGTATTCTGTTGGCATAAAACATGCCAAGCTATTAATCCACATTGTTGTACACATTAATAGTTCCTTCCTTTGTTTACTGCTGAATAATATTCTTTTGTGTGAATATATAATTAGTTTATCCATTCAGCTTTTGATGAACCTTTAGGTTGTTTCTAATTTTTTTGCTATTATGAATAGAGCTAGGAACATTCTGTATAAGTCTTTTTGTGTACATGTGTTTTCATTTATCTTGGTTTGCATGTATGTATTTTGGGATATAAATGTGTGTATGTGTATGTATAGAATGTTACATACATGCACATATATATACACTCGGGTACATACATACGTGACTGTATACATATATATATCTCTCCTAGTCTGTAGCTTGTCTTTTCGGTTTTTAATGTATCTTTTGAAGAGCATAAGTTTTAAATAAATATTGATGAATCTAGTTTATTAGGTTTTTTCTTTTATTGAATCTTATCTAAGAATTCTTTATCCTGGATTGGTGTCTTGATCAATTTGTGCTGCTATAATAAAATATCTAAGACTAGGTAATTTATAAGCAACAGAAATTTATTTCTCACAGATCCAGAGGCTGGGAAGTCCAGTATTAAGGTGCCAGCAGGTTCAGTGCTGGCAAGGGCCCAGTCTCTGCTTCCAAGATGGCACTTTGTTGCTGCCTTCTCTACAGGGGACAAATGCTGTGTCCACATATGGCAGAAGGGATGGAAGGGCAAAAAAGGCCCTACCTGATTCTCTCCAGCCCTTTCGTATGGCACTGATCTCATCCATGAAGGCAGAGTCCTCATAGCCTGATCACCTCCTAAAGGCATCACCTCTTAATACTGTTGTGTTGGGGATTAAGATTTAACATGAATTTTGGAGGAGGAGGCACAAGCAGTCACACCATACCAGGCAGTAAAAATTAACTCCTTAGTTTTCTTCTAGGAATAGATTAAGTCTGTGATCCATTTTGGATTAATCTTTGTGTGATGTATATTATTGTTTGAGGTTAATTTTTTTCTAGTTTTAAAATTTTCATCCAGTTGTTCCAGCATCACTTGTTGAGAAAATTGTTTTTCCCATTAAATTACTTTGATACCTTTGTCAAAAATATATTGGCTGTACATGTAAAAACACACATACACGTATACATAAATGTAGAAATAGGTGAGCCTGTTTCTGACCTCTGTTCTGTCCTATTTCTCTGCATGTCTGTCCTTTTACTACTATACTGTCTTGATGACCACAGCTCTCTAGTAAGTTTTGAAATCAGGTAATCTAAGTTCTCTATTTTTTTGAGAATTGTTTTAGCTATTCTCGGTTTTTACATTTCCAGATAAATTTTAAAATAGCCTACCAGTTTCTAACAAAAACAATCTGCTTGGGTTCTGATTGCAATTGTATTATAACTATAGTTCAGTTTGGGGAGAATTATATAAATCTTTCTGAAAAATCAGCTTTTGTCTTTCACTTATTTTCTATGTCTGTTTTCTGCTGTTCACTATTTCCTTCCTTCTACTTTATTTGGATTTAATATGCTGTTCTTTTTTTATAGCTTCTTAGATAGTTAGGTAGATGCTTAGATCAAGGCTTTTAGACCTATTTTAACATAAGCGTATAAAGCTATAAATACCTCTCTAAGCACTGCTTTTATTGCATCCGACACGTTATATATGTTTCCATTTTCATTTGGCTTAAGATATTTTCCAATTTCTCCTGTGTTTTATTCTTTGACCTGTGATTATTTATTTTTTATTTTATTTTGTTTTTAGAGACAAGATCTCACTCTGTTGCCTAGGTATTGTGCAGTGGTATAATCATAATTCACTGTGACTTCAAACTCCTAGGCTCCAGTGATCCTCCCACCTCAGCCTCCTGAGTAGCTAGGACTACAGGAATGCACTGCCACTGTTCCTGGCTAATTTTTACAAACTTTTTTGTAAAGATAGGGTCTTACTTATTGCCCAGGTTGGTCTCAAACTCTTGGCCTCAAGCGATCCTCTGGCCTCAGCCTCCCAAAGTGTTGAGATTACAGGTGTAAGCCACTACACCCGGCACCCTGTCATTATTTAGAAATGTTTGATTCATTTCCAAATATTTGAGGAATTAGAGAACTTTATTCCTCAACTTAGACAACTAATTCTAGTTGTTTATATATGTTTTTTTAAATTTGTAGTTCTATGACTTTAATTCTTTTAAATTTCTGAGATTTGTTTTATGGTTCAGCATATGTTCTATCTTGGTGAATGTGCCATGTGCACTTATAAAGAAGGTGTATTCTTTTGTTGGGTAAAATGTTCTGTAAATGCCAGTGGAATCTGTTGGGTTATAACCTTAGTGTTGGTCTAACCTCACTGGTTTGTTTTGTTTGTTTTTTATTGAGACGGAATCTTGCTCTGTCACCCAGGCTGGAGTGCAGTGGCACGATCTTGGCTGATTGCAACCTCTGCCGCCCATGTTCAAGTGATTCTTGTGCCTTAACCTCCCAAGTACCTGGGACTATAGGCACACGCCACCACACCTGGCTAATTTTTGTATTTTGAGTAGAGATGGAGTTTCACTGTTGGCCAGGCTGTTCTCGAATGCCTGACCTCGGGTGATCTGCCTGCCTTTGCCTCCCAGAGTGCTGGGATTACAGGCGTGAGTCATTGCACCAAGCCACGTTACTGGTTTTCTGCCTACTTTTTGTTAGTTATTGAGAGAATTTTGAAATCTCCAAATAATTATAGATTTTTCTATTTCTCTTTTCTCTGTTTCTGTTTTTGTATTTTCTTTTTTGTTTGTTTGAAACGGGGTCTTGCTCTGTTGCCCAGGCTGCAGTGCAGTGACACCATCATGGCTCACTGCAGTCTCAGTCAGCTGGGCTCAAGCAATCCTCCCACCTCAGCCTCCTGAGCAGCTGGGACTACAGGCATATGCCACCATGCCTGCCTAATGTCTTCTATTGTTTTATGAACTGTCTTACTCTTTTTTAAATTGCTCTAGTATTTACATTATGTACCTTTATATTATTTTATGTATAAAATGTTACAACAGTATAGTACTTTCATTTTCCTTTCTTTTTGTTTGTACTACTATTGTCAAACAGCTTCTATATTTGTTTTAGGTTGCAAAATATAGGGGACTTTTTTGGTTTTTGTTTATTTTTTTCTTAAAACAATAAATTGACTTTTAAATAAGTTTTAAAACAAAGAGAAAAAAGTTATTTTATGTTTACTCATATATTTACTATTTCTGGCACTCGTCATCTCTTTCTTTAGTTCAAGGCTTCTATCTGGTATCATTTTCTTCCAGCCCAAAGAGTTTCCTTTTTAATATTCCTTATGGTGTTGATCTGTTGGCATCAGATTTCCTCAGCTCTTATGTTTCTAAAAAAATGTATTTTTTTCACCTTTGGTTTTAAAGAATATTTTTGCTGGATATAAAATTATAGATTGGCATTTTTTCCCTAATATTTTAAAGATATTATTCTGTTATCTTCTGGCTTGTCTTTTTTCTGATAAGAACTTAGCTAGCCATCGTTCTTATCGTCCTTTTTTTTTGAGATGGTGTCTCGCTCTGTTTCCCAGGCTGGAGTACAGTGGTGCAATCTCGGCTCACCACAACCTTGCCTCCCGGGTTCAAGCGATTCTCCTGCCTCAGCCTCCCAAGCAGCTGGGACTACAGGTGCACACCACCATGCCCAGCTAATTTTGGTATTTGTAGTAGAGACAGGGTTTCACTATGTTGGCCAGGCTGGTCTCGAACTCCTGACCTCGTGATCCACCCACCTCGGCCTCCCAAAGTGCTGGGATTACAGGCGTGAGCCACCGTGCCCAGCCTCTTATTTTAATCCTTCTTGGGTAATATATATATATTTTTTCTCTCCTTTTATCATTGTTTTTCAACGATTTGATTCAAATGCCTTTGTGTGGTTTTCTTTTGTGTTTAAATGCTTGTAGTTGAGCTTCTTAGATTTATAGGCTTATAATTTTCATCAAATTTGAATCCTGCAATTGCCATTGAAGTCTGTATGTTCATTTCTCCTGTATAATTCACGTGAGAAAATATGGTAAACCTGTGTTATCTGGTAATTGTCTCATTAATAAAAAAATTTCTAAAATTAGGATTTTTGTTTTACATTACGTTGAGGAGGAAGGGAGAGTGAGGAAAACAACTAGAGAGAGAACTCCTGGGAAAGAACTTATGCTAGAAGCTAAAATCAGGAGGATTTCTTGAAGAGTTCTTTATCAGATTTAAGGGAAGTAGCATGTGGGTGTGTCTTATGCTGTTCAAAAAGGCAAACTGGGCCAAGCGAGGTGGCTCACGCCCGTAATCCCAGCACTTTGGGAGGCCAAGTCGGGCGGATCATGAGGTCAGGAGTTCGAGACTAGCCTGGACAACGTGGGGAAACCCATCTGTACTAAAAATACAAAAATTAGCCGAGTGTGGTGGTGCATTCCTGTAATCCCAGCTACTCGGGAGGCTAAGACAAGAGAATCGCTTGAACCCAGGAGGCAGAGACTGCAGTGAGCCCAGATTGTGCCACTGTGCTCCAGCCTAGGTGATGAGCAAGACCTTTTCTCAAGGAAAAAAGCAAACTGAATAAATCATAAGCAATGAGATATTTACACTTTAGCTTTTAATATATGAACTGTTGAAAATTGAGGCCCTGTCATGCATTGTAAAATAATGAGCAGAAAAAGTTTGGGCTCCAGAATTCTGATACTGTGCCTGGATTTGAATTCTAGTCCTAGCACTTACCATCTTTGTGGCGTTGGGCAAGTTTCCTAAAATCTCTAGGTGTTTCTTTAATCATAAAATTGAAAAAATGGTTATAATCTTAGGTTGTCATGAAAACTAAACCCAGGATGGCTTATGTTCTTCACTTATCATTTAGTAGATCCCCAATAATTATTAGTTATCTTTCCTTCTTTATATATTAACTTTTTATTCTTTAATTCAGGGACTTTTTTTCCTTTTAAATATATGCAATAGTTAAACAAGTCCCTATGGCCCTCATGAGACTGTTTACCCATTATGTTTCTCTATTGGATCTTTTCTATGTTGTTGTTTATCCCATCCTATTAAAAAACATGTTACGTATTCCATCTTAAAAACCCTTTTGACCCTCACATCTCTCTGTAGCTACTGCCTCTTTCTTTTCCTAGACTGTGTTGTCTAAATTCAATTTTAACCTCAGTTCCTATCCTCTTATAACAAGATCCTCAGTGACTTCCACATTACTAAATCCAGTGATTAGTTCTCAGGCCTCATTTTACTTTATTTTTCAGGAGCATTTATTGATTCTGCCTTCTTTTCTTGAAGCTTTTTCTTTATTTGGCTTCTGGGACACTTTGTTTAACAAATTTACCTCCTACTTCTCTGGCCACTGGTTCTCAATCTGTTTACTATTTGTTTCCTTCTCAGTCTAGCCAGGAGTGTCCAGTGTTTTGGCTTTCCTGGGTCACATTGGAAGAAGAAGAATTGTCTTTGGCCACACATAAAATACGCTAACACTAATGATAGCTGATGAGCTTTAAAAAATTGCAAAAAAAATCTCAGAATGTTTTAAGAAAGTTTGTGAATTTGTGTTGGGCTGCAGTTAAAGCTGTCCTGGGCTGCATGTGGTCTGTGGGCCATGGGTTGGACAGGCTTAGTCTAGCCCTTAAATATTGGAGTTTCTCAGACCTGTTACTCTTAACACTCCCTTGGTAATGTCATCCCGTCTTATGGGCTTTAACGAATATCTATATGCTGATGACTCCCAAATGATATCTGTACTCCCACTCTCCTCTGACCCCTTTAATAAAACTCTTTAAGAAACTACCAGTTAATTACATTCATGTCATACCTTTGCTTAAAATGTCCAAAAATTTTGCTTGGTGGTTTCCCATATCTCAGACTATCGAGATCAAGTTAAGTCTGACCTGCATAGTCCAAAACAACTTCGCTCAAATGTCTGGGCCCTCAACTGGAATGGCTGTGATAGCTAAGAAAACTGGGTCTCTCTTCCCAAGTAGTCTGTCATCCTCAGCTTCATAATGTTTTGATGGTGTTCCAAAAGGGCAAGCCCAAATGTGCCAGTGTCTCAGTGTCACATTTACTGAAGTCCAGTTGGCCAAAGTGTCACATGACCAAACCCAGGGTTGGTAGGAGTTCCAGGGGTGCAAATGCCAAGAGGTGTGTGATTCATTGGGGGCAGTTAATAATCTATCACAGGTTTTATATAATCTGCATCTGGTTTAATTTGTTAAATTATTTTTATTTATTTATTTATTTATTTTGAGATGGAGTCTTGCTCTGTGGCCCAGGCTGGAGTGCAGTGGCACGATCTCGGCTCACTGCAACCTCCGCCTCCCTGGTTCAAGCGATTCTCCTGCCTCAGCCTCCGGAGTAGCTGGGATTATAGGCGCCTGCCACCGTGCCTGGCTAATTTTTGTCTTTCTAGTAGAGAGGGGGGTTTCACCATCTTGGCCAGGCTGGTCCAGAACTCCTGACCTCATGATCCCACCTGCGTCGGCCTCCCAAAGTGCTGGGATTACAGGCGTGAGCCACCGCGCCCGGCCAAAATTATTTTATTATTATACAGCACCCATTTCTTTACTCAGGAAAATAATAAAGAAAAAGAACTGTCTAGATAATTAAATTGTCATCTGGAAGTATGGGCTAAATAATGGCTCTTGTGAGAATATCAAGTTTGACTTTTGAGTATCTTTTGTTTTTCAGTTTCAGAGTACCTGGAAGTAGAGAATGTACTATTTGTACCACAATAATTTATAGAATATTTTATTTTGTTAAATCAGACAGTATCTTAAATATTGTTGCTAGTTGAGTTAATTAACTTGTCCATCTTTCATGTTACCTACCCATTCCAAGTTAGAAAGTTGAACTTTATTTCTCCCTAATCTAAAATTATATGGAGCTTTTACATTTTTTAAAGCACTGTTTCAGCTGAGTGCAGTGGCTCATACCAGTAATCCCAGCACTTTGGGAGGCCGAGGCGGGAGGATCTTGAGCCTAGGAGTTCAAGATCAGCTTGGGCAACATGACAGAACTCTGTCTCTACTGCAGATACAAAAATTAGCCAGCTGTGGTGGCATGTGCCACTAGTTGCAGCTACTTGGGTGGCTAAAGCAGGAGCCTAGGAGGTTGAGGCTGCAGTAAGTCATGATTGCACCACTGCCCTCCAGCCTGGGCAATAGAGTTTAAAACAAAAAACACTGTTTCTTTTTCCAACCTTATTTTTGTTCACTGTCACCTGTCAAAGGATATGGTTACACTCTTGTTTTCTTTTTCCTTTAAAGCAGCTTTAGGTTTACAGAAAAATTGCGAGAAAGGTATAGAGATTTCCCGTTTACCCCTTGCTCACACACATGAATAGCCTCCCCTATTATGAACATCCCCCATCAGAGTGGTACATTTGTTATAACTGATGAACTTATATTGACACATCACATTCGCCCAAAGTTCATTTTTACATTATAGTTCACTCTTGGTGTTGTATACTCTGTCGGTTTGGACCATGTGTAATGACATGTATCCATCATTGTATAGTACAGAGTATTTTCACTGCCCTAAAAATCCTCTTTGCTCCACCTGTTCATTCCCCCTCTCTTCCCCTCCAACTCCTGGCAACTACTGATCTTTTTACTACCTCCATAGTTCTTGCCTTTTCCGGAATGTCATATGGTTGGAATCCTATGGTATATAGTCATTTTAGATTGTAACATGCATTTAAGTTTCCTTTATGTCTTTTCATGGTTTGATAGCTCATTTCTTTTTAGTGCTAAATAATAATCTGTTGTCTGGATGTACCACAGATTATTTATCCTTTCCCCTACTGAAGGATATCTTGGTTGCTTCAGTAGGTGAATGGATAAATTAATTTTCAGTGATTATAAATAAAGCCGATATGATATTCATGTGCAGGTTTTTGTGTAGACATCAGTTTTCAGCTCAATTGAATAAATACCTAGAGGTCATATGGTAAGATTATGTTTAGCTTTGTGAGTAACTGCTAAACTGTCTTCCAAAGTGACTGTACTATTTTATTTTGCATTCCCAACAGCAGTGAATGAGAGTTCCTGATGCTCCATATTCTCATTCGCATTTGGTTTTGTAATTGTTCTGGATTTCGACCATTCTAATAGTGTAGTAGTAGATCATTATTGTTTTAACTTGCATTTCCCTGAGACATTTTATGTGGAGCATCTTTTCACATGCTTATTTGCCATCTGTATATCTTCTTTGGCGAGGTATCTGTTAAGGTTTTGGCTCATTTTTTAATCGAGTTGCTTGTTTTCTTATTGTTCAAGAGTTCTTTGTATATTTCAGATAAGTCATTTATGAAATGCGTGTTCTACATACTTTCTTCCATTCTGTGGCTCGTCTTGTTCTCTTGACAGCCTGTTTTCTCCATATTAACTTCTTGTACTTTGTCTTGTAATGTTGTCCCTTTGTCAGTTTTTTCATATTCTTACCGTTTCCAAATAAATTTGGTGTGCCGTTACTTACATTAACACTACTTTTAATTCTAGTATCTACTCATATTTTTGCTTTCATTTTGGTATCCTTCTTGTTCGGAATTCTGTTAACCTTTTATCTGTATGTGCAAGCATCTGATTACTTTGTTATGTCTTCTAAGGTGGTCTTATCTGACCATTTATATATTGAGATACTAATTTTAATCTGTTTATTATTTCAAGAAGGTACAGGGGTTATTGCAAAAAAAGGACTATTTTTAAAAAAGCATTGGGTTCATTGCTTTGGAAAGCATTGTTTTGGCATACCTTGTTTAATGTAAAAATTGAGATGAGGGGAAATAGCTTTCCTGTTGTTTATGGCTTAACCTACTTTGCTTGTTTCATTCATTTGGGTTGTGAGCTTATGTTCTGTTTGAAGTTTTAGATTTTATATTTCTGCAGAAATATTTAATGTTCTGTATATATTATATAGATTCCACTACGGTGAAAACAAAATGTGAATTTCAGAGAGCCAAGTAAATGATTATGTATTTCTCTGATTGACTGTATAAAATGGTAGGTTTTCTTAAGAAAAAGTATGTTATTCCTGGTTCTCAGATGGCAAACCTTTCAGATTGTTTTTGGTGAAGACTTTTAAAACTATTGTCAGGTTTGAGAAACCTTGAGTTTTTAGGATCTTTCCCTTTTATTGAGAAACTGTTTAGTCCAAATTAACCTGAATTTATTTGAGCAACTTGTATGCCATGCACTATGTGAGGCACTACATATGCATAATTGAATAGGACAGTCTCTAGTGAAGGAAATGTGTACACAAATAACTTCATTGTAGTCCTGTGAGTCCAATAATAGATGTGGGCATTAAGATGCACTGGGAGTACTCAGCCAAACTAAGACCTGCTTTTAGGAGTTACTGAGTTTAAAATACAAGAATGGGTTAACCAAACAAGGAGGGAAGTGGGAGGGCATTCTAGGATGAGTGAAAAAGCATGAATAAGGATACTAAGGGGCAAAACAACAAGAAACTAAAAGTAATTCAGGTTTATTGGATCACAAAGTGTAAAGTGAAAAGCTGTGGCACTTTATATGCTATGCTGAGGAACTTGAGTTTTATCATATTTTCTCTCATTCTTTTCCACTAAAGTGCGACTAAAGTCACAGGAGATTGAATACATGCTTTGGAAGTATGGCAGCAAAGTGTGCATAGACCTGCCACATATTTGAAATTTCTCCTAAGATATATTTTATTGTGAAGAATTATGAAAAATATTCTATTCTAGAATTGATTAGTGTGAGTTCTTAAGTTCCTAATTTATAGACTAAGGATAATAATAGCATTTACCTTTTAGGATTGCTGGGAGGAGTAATAACTATAAAATGATAAAGACAATAATGGCCAACATTTTTTGAGGGCTTACTTACCAAGGAACAGTCCTAAGTGCTTTACTTCTGTTACCTCATTTAATCCTCAAAACACCTCAATGAGGTAGGTATTTTACTATCTCCATCTTATTTCTAACAAAACTGGGGCATAGAGAAGTAATTCACCTAAGGTTACACAGCTAGTAAGTGGCAGAGCTTGGTTTGAACCTAGGCAGTTTGAATATAAGACATTCTTACTATATTATACTCCCATTTTATGATATGCATATAGAATATTTAGCTTTGTATCTGGCACGTACTAATTATAAACATAAGCAATTATCAATAGCAATAATAATAACTTACTTTGTCCAAATCTTTGAGTTAAATTGAAGTCCCCAAGAAATTGTGCTGTTTTTCTTGTGACTTGATTTACATCTGACATACCATTGGGGTGCAGAAAGTGTGACTCCCAAAGCCATGCTTTTAACCACTGCTGCCTCCTTCCTTGTTGGTCTGTCTCTACATTAGATTTTAAATCCATGGCAGGGACCATATTGATTTTTTTCATCATGGTACACTTAGTCCTTAACACTGTATCTATGATATAAAAATAATCAAATTTGTACAGTAAATGAGAATCGAAAAACGTGACATTTTCAACTGATCTTAGCATTATTCATACTACCTATAATTGTGTTTTAATTGTTTTACATATTTTTTACATAATTGTTTTGTTTTACATATTTTTTCTTCAGTAAGGAGTCCATCTGCTTCCGTGTTCTACGGGGCATTCTCACCCTGGTCTTAAAAGAGCTCTGCTTGGTAACCGGTATCTGTCCTGTAGTGATCACTCAGTTTTCAGGCAGTAAGGAACATTAGAATAATATTTTGGTCTATAACTAGAATCTGTTAGAAATATATGAAACAGAATTTTTAAATGTTTGTTCTAAGAAACATTAAACAAAAAAAGAAAAAGGCTTTGACATTTTTCCTTTACCTTTCACATTAAGTCATTTCAAATAAAGATAAAATAATTTTCTTCATAGGGGTTCTCTGTTATTGTGGGTTAACTCATATTTTCCTCCTCTCCTCTATCTAGAATGTCTTAAACCATTCTACCTTATGAGAAATTGGATGTTCTTGCAGATAGTCATTGTGGGAGAAAACGTTTCATTTAAGTCCCAGATGAGGACCGAAAACTTGAAATCAGAGGAGCATCTGAAATCAAGTAATATTAGGTAGGATGAAAATTACAAGGGATTTCTACATGTTTTTATTCCTTTTGGAGATGTGTATTATTCATACTCTGTGAATACTAATAAAATTAGAAACTTCCTGAAGCATTTGATTTTGGCCAAGATCGGGATGGGGCATGCTAAAGTTTTATTATTTATGTGACTTCATGAGAACCTTGGCTTGTGTTTACTTTGTCTTGAGCATTTATATCTTGTGGTCCAAGGAAGCTTTTAAAAATTTTACTAAAGTAGATTTTTAAAAATTTTGTTTTATATGAGGTCTCTGAATATTTATGATAAACATAGGGACATGTGATTTATACATCATCCTTTAGAATGAAAGTTTCTGTGTGTTTTTTTTTTTTTTTACATACTTAGTAAATCATGTGAGTGTAGGTAACATCAGCTTGCAGTTCTGTATGTCAGCATGGATGCAATCAAGCCTCCCAAGTGCCTGTAGAAATAGGTGTATGATAGTATGCTAGAGAAGCCCTCTTGTATATGTGAATTAGTAACTATTGCTACAGCAGCTTATAATGACAGAAAATGCAAAGATGCTTGATCTCAAAGATGCAGCTTTTAACTGAGAGATGATAGTTGCCTCTACGAGAGTGATACTTCTAGCCTGGCCATTTCAGAAGGCCTTAAATATGTTTATGAGCTCTGGGGTTTGGAACTAGATTGCAAGGGTGGAACCCAAGCTCTGCCATTTCCTAGTTATATGACCCTGGGCAAGTTATTTAACCACTCTGTGCATCTGTTCCCTCATCATCAAAATGGTCATAATATTATTACTTACCTGATAGAATTGTTGTGAGAATCAAAGATTTAGTAATATATGAAAGCTAACTCCTGGCAAATAGTAAGTGATTAAACTATATTATTATTTGACTACTGGTTAATTCTTGACAGATGAGTTTAGTCTGTTATCAGTTAGTGTGGTATTTCTATAATTTATAATTGACTTGATATATCAGGTCCAATTTTAAAAATGTATTTGTTAAATAATGTAATCAGCACTAATGTTTGGAGAAAAACAAAAAAAATAACATCCTGACTCAATTATTTTGTAATTTTTGTGTATCTGCCTCTGGTTTTATTTTCTATTTATACTAAGAACATGGTCTTCATGACATCTAAACTGTTTTTCTTTTGTCACTTGTGGTGGTAGAAGGACCTAGGGTTTTTTACTACAACTTTGAAATGTCTTTTTCAACCCAATGTGCCCCTTCAAAAGGGATCTCATGAAGCAGTGAGGGGAGGGAGGGACACCTGACTAGCCAGTCAGTAACCAGATTAGCAAAAGTAATTTGTTGGTCATTGAACTATTCATGTCACAATCAGATTACCCCTCCTTATTCAAATGATTGTTTAGCTTCTTTTATATAACTTACTTGTCTTATTTATTCCTCATAGCAACTTTGAAAAGTAGTTTGTATCCTCGTTTTATGGATGAGGAAACAGTCTTCTTAGAAGCTCCAAGATAGCACTACTAATTTGTAGGAAAGCCCAAAGTCAGACCCGAGTCTTTTTGCTTTTTATTATTTTCCATTACATAAAACTGCCTCCTGTATGGTTCATATTTTATCACTCAATAATTCAACAAATTCAACAATTTTTAGTGAACAGCTGCCGTGGGCCGAGGCATTATTCTAGTTGTAATGGCCCTCATCTTTTCCATCACTCCCAGTGGCTCATCTTTTTAGTTGTATTCTAGGCATATGTCTATCCTTGCACTGAACTTTTATTGTATTGAAATTATGTACATGCCTTTGTATCTGTCACCTTACCTAGAGTTCCTTAAAAGTAGGTATCTGCCAGTGTTATCATTTTGACTATTTAGAGTAAAAAAAAAATTACTTATGTTAATTTGTACTTACTGGTAGTATTTCCTTTTTTGAATTATCAGTTTGGTCTTCTGCTGATTTTTCTGTTGATATCTTTATTTATTTATTTATTTATTTATTTATTTATTTATTTATTTTGAGACTGAGTCTCACTCTTGTTGCCGAGGCTGTAGTACAATGGTGTGGTCTCAGCTCACTGCAACCTCCCATCTTTCAGGTTCAAGCAATTCTCCTGCTTCAGCCTCCCGGGTAGCTGGGATTACAGGCACCCGCCACCATGCCCAGCTAATTTTTATATTTTTAGTAGAGACAGTTTCACCAGTTGGCCAGGCTGGTCTCAAACTCCTGACCTCCGGTGATCTGCCTGCCTCAGCCTCCCAAAGTGCTGGGATTACAGGCGTGAGCCACAGCACTTGGCCAATATATTTATGTATTAATTTTTCCATTTTGTCTAGTCCACATGGCTCTTAACACTTTCTCTGCATTCTTTTCTTTGTTATTTTGTAATTATTCCAAATATTTACCATTCTCCTCAGCTTATCCCCCTCTTACTTTCAGACACAGATCGGATCTGCCTTATCTCTGAAATTGAGGAAATACAGCTGTAAATTCTCTTGACATCTCCCTACCCCCAGTATTTCCTAGTTCTAACACATTTCTATTTAACCTTACCAACCTCCAATTTTATCCTGACTCTTTTTCAAGGCCAGTCCTCTTCCCGTCTTAATATCATTCTTATTTCCTTCTATCTCTTCCAGAACAGTGCTGTCAGTTTTATTTTCTCCTATTTTTTATATTTTATATTTCTCCTTCAACCTATTCATTTCTCCCAGTTTCTTTCCTTTATTCTAAACACTCCCAGGGGTCTCCCATTGGGAGAAAAGAAAAAAAAAAGAAGAAACTTCTGTTTAGCCATGGCCTCCATCTCTGTCTCTTTACACAGCCCAGCATCCTAAGAGTTGACGTAAACTTCTCCCTCTTATTTGTTCCTCAACCTCCTGCATCCTGATACAATCTTTTCTCTGGCAAGGCTACCATTTACCCTTATTTCACCAAATCCGACACACTTTCCAGTCCTTATTTACCTCATAGTACTTTTCTGCTGCCTGTGATATTGATGACTACTCTTCCATTTTGTTCTCTTATTTTCTATACTCCACTCTTCCCTTGCTGTCATACTATTCACCGATTTCTTCTTGGTGTTCTTCATGGAGTGTCTTTCATCTGCCCTTTAAAAATGATAACAGAGAACTAGCTCCACCCTTCTGAGTTTGTGGGCAGTTACATTTACTCTCATGGTTTTAACTGCCATCAGTGTACTGATCACGTCAGTGCTGTATCCCTAGTCTCAAGTCTCCCCTGTGCTTGATACTTATCTCTGAATGCCTGCTTACGCATTTATTAATTCAACAAATTGAACACGTTTTTAGTGAACAGCTGCCATGGTCAAGGCATTATTGTAGGTGTTATGGGTATAGCCTTGAACACTATCTTTTTGCATTCTCTACCTTCTCATATACCCAGCTGGCCAAACTAACAATCTGGGAGTGACAGACTCTTTCCTCTGCTTTATCTTCCTTTCTTTTGGCTTAACTTACCAGGTATTTCTTGAATCAGGGTTTTTCCATTCATCTGTATTACCACTTCCTTACTTCAGTCTTATATCTATAGTAATCTTTCTAAAATGTAAATCTAACAATGCTATGCTCTTGCTTTAAATTCAGCACTGGTTTCCTATTAAAGGACAGAATCTAAACTCCAAGGCATGTCATGCAAGTCCTCTCACAATTTGCTCTGTCTGGATTCTTCAGCTTCATTATCTGTGGCTTTCTGCCTTGCATTTGATGCTCACTCACTAGCTTAGCCTTTCTTTTTATTGTTCTGTTATTTCTTCTGCTTGGAAGAATAACTCCTTCTCATCCTTTGAAATTCTCAGACCAGTGTTGGTCCTTAATAAAACTAGGTACACATTTTTAAATAATATAAATTATGGAGCGAATGTTGTGGTATAGAATATTGTAGTGTTGGGAGATTTGAAAATCCTTCATGAGCCCTAAAGTGCTATAAAGAGAAAGCAAATTAGTATTTTTATTAACGTGTGCAAGAAAAACTCCTTTAGGAGCAGCATCTTCTGTAGATTTTCTTTTCCAAATGAAATTCAACAGTAGAGCAGTATGATTTATTTTTCTCTGATTAATATTGTGAGACTTGATGTTTGTGTGGGTGTACACGCGTATGCACATTAAGTGCATGCTTACTTTATGTCTGGCCAATTATTCAGCATAAATAATTATGATTAGATTATTGTGTTTATGGTTATGATTGAGAAATGCTGTTATTATCCCAAGTATTCTTAGAACTCTGTGAAACAAGTGAACAAATAACTTGTGGCTTTTGGTTAAATTTCTTAAAAAAACAAAACAAAACAAAACAAAACAAAACAAAAAAAAAACCTCCCAGCGTGTTCTCCCAAAATAAAAGAGAGTGATTTACTTTTCCTTAGCAGCTGTGAGTTTAGAAGATGTTGAGTTATATTCCTGAATTCTGCTCAAAGGGGATCGGGAGTTCAGGCAGAAGGAATCTCCCATTTTATGTGCCCTGATTTGGAAATATTTTACATTTTTAAACCATGAATCTTAGACTATATATTCTTTTTTTTTTTTTTTTGGAGACAGAGTCTCACTCTGTCACCTAGGCTGGAGTGCAGTGGCGTGATCTTGGCTCACTGCAACCTACGCCTCCCAGGTTCAAGTGATTCTCCTGCCTCAGCTTCCAGAGTAGCTGGGACTACAGGTACATGCCACCACACCAGGCTAATTTTTGTAATTTTAGTAGAGACGAGGCTTCGCCATGTTGGCCAGGCTAGTCTTGAACTCATGACCTCAGATGATCTGCCCACCTCAGCCTCCCAAAGTGTTGGGATTACAGGCGTGAGCCACTGCTCCCAGCCGTTAGGCTATATATTCTTAAAAGAGATTATCCTGTATTTGTTACCTAGCATTGTTACATAAGTGCTATATATAATCAAGATATTTGTTAAAGAAGATAACCCAAATTTTAGTATTTTCCTCTAGTAACATTATTTGAAAAATTATCATAAAATGGTTAAGTATTGAAAGCCCCAGTTCTATGGGTTGTTACTATCAAACATTTCAATTTTTTTTTTCTTATACTCTTGTGTAGGAGAGGAACTATTATATAATATCATAAAATGATGGTTAGGAGTTATACTCTGGAGCCATATTGATTATGCTACTTCTACTACTTACTATGACCTTAACTAACGATACTACTTAACCTCTGTCTCCTTGGGTTTCTTGAACTATGAAGTGGGAACAATAACAGTACTTAGTGTGAAGTAAATAATTTATGTAAAGCTCTTAGAACAATGGCAATAGTAAATGCTACATACAGTGTTAGCTGTACCTATAGGCACTATGGTATCTATATATATTCTAATGTACCTAGTACCTATACTACCTCTACTATAGTACCTATAGTATAGTATATAGTACTGAGTGCTTAGAATGCATTAAATGTTTTATAGATGTTGATTATTCCACGAGTATTTATTGTTTCAGTTTATTAGCTTTCAACATAGTTGGCTGTCACTGAATGTTCCATATTTTATTCAGCCTTTTAATGACTTTTTCTTTTTTTATTGCTTGATAGAATTGCTTAATTTTTCCTATTATTTAATAACTAAGACAATATATTTCGATAGCTATGTTTAATAGTGTTATTTTGTTATTGAAAACATGGTGATTTTATTCTTGGTTCATTCATTATTTTCATTAATTCCTTCAGCTTAAAGAATTAAAAGGAATTCATGTTGCCATACCCTCTACCAAGAGAAAACATTTTAAAATTCTTGCCTCTCTGTATGAGCATTGGCTGTAAACTTTTAATGTTAATTCATTGATGGTCTTTATAACAAAACCATAGAACAATTGAGGTATAGTATTTTTTTTTCTTCTTCTTTGGAGACAGAGTCTCACTCCACTGCCCAGGTTGGAATGTGGTGGCACAATCACGGTTCACTGCAGCTTCAGAACTCCTACGCTCAAGCAATCCTCCCACCTCAGGCTCTTGAGTAGCTGGGACTACAAGTGCACACCACCACGCCAGCTAATTTTTTATTTTTTGTAGAGATGAAGTCTTCCTCTGGTGTCCAGGCTGGTCTTGAACTCCTGGCTCCAGTGATCCTCCTGCCTCAGCCTCCCAAAGTACTGTGATTACAGGTGTGAGCCACCATGCCTGGCCTATTTTTTCTTTATAAAGTAAAATAATGATATAGCCAATTTTGTGCTAATCTATTAAAGCATTTATATAAGGTTACATATCCACTGATTTGATTTCTCATATATTGTACACTGTTTTTTAAAAAGAAAGCTAATAATTGCTTAGGGGTGGGAAGATAGAGATTCCTCTTCTTGTGAGGCAATAACTCTTAGCTTAACCCTCCCACCTGTCTAAATGGATATTTTGGGGATACAGAAAAAAAAAGTTAGTGGATAATAGTATATAAGCCAAACTTTGTTTTAAAGAGTTTGCCACTAGATTCTATCAAAAACATAGCATGGCCTGCAAGTACTGTTTCTAATTATATGAGACTGTATTTTTTAAGATAGTCCACTTTGTGACGAGATCAAGATATTAACTAATAAAAACAGACTTTTACTCTGCAGACACTATTGTTGATGATTCCTTATAACCATAATTTGGTTTGGGAACTTAAAGAAGTTTTACTTCTTGTTCTTTTCGTCAAATATTCCTTAGAGCAGGAGGTGGCAAACTTTTTCTGTTAAAGGATCAGATAGTAAATATTTTAGGGTTGGTGGGCCATGTGGTTGTTGTCTCAACTCTCAACTCTGCCTTGGTAGCTGAAAACAGCCACAGACAACATGTAAATGAACGTGTGTGGCTGTGTTCCAATAAAACTGTCTTCACAAAAATAGATCCAGGATGAAGGGGAATTTCATCCACAAGCTGACCACTGCATTTGAGTATCTTGTGGTCCTTTTGATAAAAATTTCAGATATAATCTATTTCCTTTATGAACAGATCTTTTAATTTAGGCTAATTGACTTAAATGTTAATGTTCCTAGATAAGCCAACATTAGCTTTTTATGTCATATAATTTTGTTATTCTACTTTGAAAGACATAGAAATAACTTGGACTTCGTGGAGTCATTTAAGAACAAAATTTGTACCTAATTGTACCTGACTGCTTTGTGACTGGAAGAATTATTTTACATCTCGGATCTTCAGTTTTTCCATTTATAAAACAGGAATAAGTATAGCTATCCCATAGGGTTGTTATATTTTCCATTTAGCTGTCTTTATCAATTCAATTTAGCAAGGTTACTTTTAAAAAGAAAGCTAATAATTGTCATTATTAGAAAGCTAATAAAAGTAATTAACTTGTGCTTCTTTCAGAACCTAGGAAAGAACTGCCCAGAAATGAGCACCTCTACCTTTGTTATACTGAGGATTCAAAGCTGGAATTTCAAAATATTTTAACTTTTATGTCAGTTTTTGTGATATTTTTATATTTCTATTAGTGCTTGACTTTTTAGTTTTACGGTTTTTCTTGGACAGATTATAGCATGGTAAAAATAACAGAGTAGAATTTTAGATCTGTGTTTATCAATGGAAGCCTGCTCCAGAGTCTGCAAGAACTATAGTTGATCACCTGACAGCTTATAAGAAAAGCAGATTGTTTGTAAATTACATTTCTATTATATATCCCATATAATCTTTGACTGGAAGTTGGTAACATCATTAGGTGGATGTTAGCATACTGAAATGTTACTTGTTCATCTTTACAAAACAAATCATGTTTGGAATGAGAAAACAACCTTTAGATGCATGATCCCAAGTATATATCCTGTATATACTTGAGTATACATTTGTAGCTAACATAGAGAAGCATAGTAAAGTATATCCTTTGTAACTTCGCAACTCAGGGACAAAATGAAAGGTCATTCATTGAATCTAGTAAAGGTACATAATTAACCCTAGCTTTCTCACTATAAGGTTTATAAATTAGTACTCTCCAATAGGATTTTTCAGGGGAGGAGCGACATTTGTGACATCGGTAGGATAGGGTACATGGTATGCTTTATTAAATTGTATAATCTTAGGTTTTAAAGGCATAAGCCAACAGCTTTGCAAATATGTATGGTTTTTTTTTAATGGCAAAAGTTAACACCTGAAGTGAAGAGTGAAGTCAGGCTATATGGATAATGGAATTTGGTATGATGTTACATTTTACGACTAAGTGTGGCTATTTGTTTAGTATTCTTCATTTATGTTGCTAGTTCTCATAGGGCTTATGGTTACCTCCTTAGTACTACATTGAGATTCTGTTGTTTGAAAGCTTAATTTTTAAAAAGATGTAAATATCTTTTAAAGGCTAAGAGAATGAAAGGATTTGCTTTACATTTTAATGAAACTTAAATTTATTAGGTTGGTGCCAAAGTAATCATGGTTTTTGCCATGTTAAAAAATGGCAAAAAGCACGATTACTTTTTCATCAACCTAATACAATTAACATTAAATACTTAATAAATTATATAAAACAATATTTACAGTAAAAATTTTAAAACCTTAATATTCTCTAGCTTTCATTCTAAAAGTGCGGGCGCCTGTAGTCCCAGCTACTCGGGAGGCTGAGGCAGGAGAATGGCATGAACCCGGGAGGCGGAGATTGCAGTGAGCCAAGATCGTGCTACTGCACTCCAGCCTGGGCAACAGAGCGAGACTCTGTCTCAAGAAAAAAAAAAAAAAAAGGAAATCTCAGCCTGGCATGGTGGCATGTGCCTGTAATCCCAGCTACTTTGCAGGTTGAGGCAGGAGGATCTCTTGAGCCCAGGAGTTGAAGACCATCATGGGCAACAGCAAGGCCCAGTGTCTCTCTCTCTCAAAAAAAAAAAATCTCTCTAAAGTTTATATACCTACCTTCTTAAATAGAGTATATGAGTCTGATTTATACTTTTCCTCTCATTAAAAATACTGAGTGTCTGTTTTATGCAAGGTGCTGTGCTAGTAGACAAGGAGTTGTGATGAGCATTCTTAAAATCTGTAATATGAAGAAAAACTAGAAGTGCTGTGAGAGCATAAAATAGGAATATCCTTAATGTAGATGGAGTTCGGCTGGGGCTTTCTGAAGCAGTAATGTTCTGACTGAGATAAAAGATAAGTGGTAATTAAGCAGACAAAGGGGGAAGAAGTGTAGCTAGCAGAGTCTTTTATAAAGACCCCTAGTGTGAAAGAAGCAGGGTGTACTGGAGAAACTAGAAGTCCAGTCCAGAAGTCCAGAAATGAGCCCGGAGATCAAGGAGTGAAGAGTAGTGGAAGTAGAGTTCAGAGACTGTCGAATGTCGTAGGACAGTTTAGATTTTGTTCTTTATCCTCAGAGTAGTGGGAAGTCCTTAAAATGTTTTAAAGGGACAATTGATAGATCAGATTTGCATTTTTAAAAGATCCCTCTGACAGCTATTGGGAGAACAGAATGAAATGGGGCAAGAATGAAGTGGAGGAAACAAAGCCAAGGATGGTTCTTGAATGAGAGTGGCTGAAGAAGAAATGAAGAGAAATCAACAGATTCAAGATATAGTTAGTAGATAACGTTTTTTGGAGTTGATAGATGTTAGGGGTTTGGGAGAAAGTTGTCATTGAGGACTTCCAGGTTTCTTCCTTCCACAATTGGAAAGCTATGATGCATTTGCTAAGATGAAAAAAACATTAGAAAGAGAACTAGAGATAGGGGTTGGAAATGGGTCTTGAGTTCAGTTTTGGACCTCTTGAACACAGGCAATTCTTGACGAATTTGAGAAGGAAAAAAGAGGCAGCAGCTAGAGGGGAACATGGGGCAGAAGGTTTTTAAAATGTGTGAGATACTTGGACATGTTAAAATGCTGAAGAGAAGGAAAGATTCAAATGAAGTGAGAGAAGTCTCAAAATTGGTGCAAGGGATGGGGTAAATCAAAGGAACAGTCCTTAAGAAGAGTTAGCAAGAACATACCTAAGTGGAATTATTGTTCTTAAATATTAAATAAGAGATGCAATACCTCTAGTGTTTTAACAAGAGAAAGTAAGAAGCAGGCTGTATAAATGTAGTACATATTTAGTAAGTGGGAATTGTTTTCCCTGAGGTATAGAACTGTCATTTGGAGGTGAGGAAGGGGCATAGGAATCAGTAGCTTGAGAAGAGGGGAAATTTGAAATAGTTATGGTGACTAGCGAATTGAGAAACGTAGTAGGATTTTTTTGGCAGCATTGAGAGAATTTTTAAAAAGTTAATGAATATCATTTAATATTATCTTAAGTAAATCACATGTGGAGGAAAACAGCAAGAAAGTGGACTCTACTTAGCAGAAGAGGTCACTTAACTTTTAAGTGGTCCTTAGACTTTTAAGTATTGGCATTAATTTGCCAAGACCTTGTGCTACACTGATGTTAAAATAGGGATGCTGTTGGCAGTGCCACAAATATAGCTGCTGTATATCCATATTGTAGTGTATGATTTCACCTAACTTTTAGTGTTATTTATATGTTAGTTAGGCCTTGTTTGTTTCTAACTGATACTCTTTTTCATTTTTTTTTTCTATCTAGGCAGGCAGAAGTCCTGAAGGCTGACATGACAGGTATTGGCTGGCTTACTTCTTTTTCACAACATATTTTATATATTAAGTTAATGGAAGGATATCCTCTTTCTTATATTACGCACAGCACTAAATCCCATATTAGTTGCCAAAAGGGATGATCATTTACTATCTGCTTTAAATATTTATTGTTTATGTAGTTTGAATTCTTGCTTAAATAACTGTTGGGAATTGCATATATTAATATATGGTATACTGAATTGAATGTTACCTAATTTAGTTTATATAATCACTTGATTTTTATGAAACTTTTTATTAATGATTTAAGACATACAGAAAAAATAACATACCCCATGTAAACCAAAATATCTTACAGCATTAGGCTAATATTTTTCCGGGAAAATGTTTTTTTATTCTATTGATAATTAACCAAACTTTAGTAGGTAAACCTTCAGAAGAAATATTTATAGAAAAATTCTATTAGAAGTCCTTGAAATTGAGTGAGCTACCTTGCTGCCTTCCATATCTTTTTTTCTTTTTTTTTTTTTTTTTTGAGATGGAGTCTCACTCTGTCACCCAGGCGGGAATGCAGTGGCGCCATCTCGGCTCACCGTAACCTCCGCCTCCCTGGTTCAAGTGATTCTCCTGCCTCAGCCTCCTGAGTAGGTGTGATTACAGGCTTGTATTTTTGGTAGAGACGGGGATTCACCATGTTGGTCAGGCTGGTCTCGAACTTCTGACTTCATGATCCTCCTGCCTCAGCCTCCCAAAGTGCTGGGATTACAGGCGTGAGCCACTGCGCTTGGCCATCTTTGTTGCTTTAAATAATGGCTGAGGTCTTTTGGAAGAATAACTGCCAGACTTAGCCATTGAAAGGAGTAAATGAGGCATGGTGCAGTAGCTCACGCCTGTAATCCCAGCACTTTTGGAAGCCCAGGTGAGTGGATCACCTGAGGCCAAGAGTTTGAGACCAGTCTGGCCAACATAGTGAAACCCTGTCTGTATTAAAAATACAAAAATTAGCTGGGCGTGGTGGCATGCACCTGTAATCCCAGCTACTCTGGAGGCTGAGGCAGGAGAATCACTTGAACTGGGGATGTGGAGGTTGCAGTGAGCAGAGATCATGCCCCTGCACTCCAGCCTGGGTGACAGAAAAAGACTCCATCTCAAAAAAAAAAAAAAAGAGTAAATGATTTAAATACAAAATTAGGAAATATGTTGTAATCACCATATACTAATCAGTATGCCCTCCGTAACAGCATATGCCATCCTAAAATGTAATAAGAGAGATATGTACTAGTGAATCTTACTCTAATTTCTGAATAATTTAGTTCTGCAGTGAAATTCACACACAAAAAAAGAATTAAACAGCATACCTGCCAAGATTTACAAAGAGGAAAGGACTATTAAAATATATTTTTGTCAACTCTAGAGTCACTTAGGCTAATGTCCTAAGAGTTCATGGATAATCTCATGTCATCTTGTTCAAGGAAAAGTGTGTTGGGGGTTGATAGCTTATATATTTACTCAGTAATAGGTACTACTCAGTTCTTTCCATTATTAACAGATTTGTCATCATCTATATTGTGTATATCGGTGTCTGCTCTGAGTTACTGTATTATGCTCTTGAATTGGCATTGAAAACAATCTATTGTGTGATGAAAACAGAACATGGAGCAATATCAAGCTATCTGTACCATTTACCTTTTCTTAGACATTGAACAACCTTAGTAAATAGTCTTAGGGTTTGACCTTTATAGGGGACCTTTGGCTGCCCAGAAACTTTAAGATAATAAGTCTACTCATTTGAATGACAGTCTTGATAAATGAGAATTAGTAATCTTTTACACTTCTTTTTCTTGCCCATAAGTGAATTAAAGCAGGGTTGACTAAATCTATTAGTGATTAACAATTTCACTAGGGATGAGGAGCTGATAGTAAACTCTATTCTTACTAGCCTGTAAACTCTTAGGAGCATTAACTCAAATCTAGGAGATTCTCTTTGCAAAATAGGATTGTGGTGGCTATAGATACTAATAGCAAACCTAAAGAAGAGTGATGATTATGCCATTGTGTAGCAGCAAAACGAAGTAGCCCAGCTAGTTATGGGAAATATATAATTGAAAAGCCCATTATTAAGTTTACCTACTGAGGGAGCTTACTGTCATTTATTGCAATCATAATCCCAGTGATCGCAAAGGTTAATGTGCCTTGCATGGCTCTGGCAGACAGCATGGCCCCAATTTTGTATTATGTGTAGTCATAGCCTGACTTTCTGATTAGATTCTACACCCAGGCTCTCATCTGACCTCTTTAGCAATTTAATCCCAGTCTTCTAAGTCTTCGTTTACGTTAAATGACTAATGTGGATTGCTCACAAAAGTATCTTGGAAAACAGTCTACCACTCATTAAAATAATACTGTCATGGCTTATTCGGTCAATATATTGAGAGAGGAGTAACGGCAGAATACCAAAGCAACTGCTGGATAGTCAGCTGATGTGAGAATTCTGTAAGGACATTTGTGGGAGTTCTCAAAAAAAAAAAAAAAAAAAAAAAAAAAAAAAAAAAGAAAGAAAAAGTTGCTTTGGAAAAAGAGATACAGTATGAGAGTAAACAGACCAACTTGACAGTCTGTTATTTCAAATGGGTTGGCTTACTGTAAGGCATATAGTTTCCTGTTATATGAAAAGGCAGAAATACAAACAAAAAGCAAAAGGCAAACCATTCTTTTTTTTTTTTTTTAGCCCTTTTCATTTCATGATGTTATTTCAAAACTAAAAACAGAAGCATTGTAAACCAGACTTAGTCGTTAGTCAAAAGGTGAAAGTCATTTGAAATATAGTAGTATAAAACTTCTGCAGCATTCTATGGAATATATTTAGGGCAGGTTTTGCCTTGGGGATGGAGCAGGAAGGAGTTACTGGTGTGGTATAGTGGTTTTAACTGTTGGGGTTTATCTATTTACTGTTATGTTTTTGTTTTTGTTACTCAGATTCTAAGCTGGGTCCAGCTGAAGTCTGGACATCCAGGCAGGCTCTGCAGGACCTGTACCAGAAAATGCTAGTCACTGATTTGGAATACGCTTTAGACAAGAAAGTAGAACAGGATCTGTAAGTATTACCTATCATTTGGGAAGTCCCTGTAAGATCAAGAATTTCACCAAGACTTTAAAACAGTTTGGTTGGTTATTTATTTTTCAACCTATTACAGAATAAACTTTTTCAGTGGAAAGAAATTCTAGTATTTGTGATATTTGGCCATTGGTATTATTTCAAATACAGTCTTTGGAGGTAAGAAGAGAAATGTTTAGAGTTGAATTCTATTAAGGTCATTAGGGCA
The DNA here is from genome assembly GCF_028878055.3 of Symphalangus syndactylus. Classification (NCBI taxonomy): domain Eukaryota; kingdom Metazoa; phylum Chordata; class Mammalia; order Primates; family Hylobatidae; genus Symphalangus; species Symphalangus syndactylus. The sequence continues at coordinate 39,195,518 of NC_072434.2, read as the reverse complement.
GCTCTTTTAGGGCCTGTCAAAAAAAAAATATCTATTTCAAATACTAAGAGTGTTTGGATTGTCTGTGGTCAGTCTTATAATTAAGCCGCGATTTAAAAAAAAATACAAGAATAGGCTTTAGAAAAATCTTTCTTTGTTAAACATGATTCTGTAATTTATCTGTCAGGAAAATGTATTTGCGTTATAAGGAAAGTTCCTTCTTTTAATTAAATAAGTTGGTAGTATTTCCTCCCCCCACCCCCAATAAAATGAAAGATTTTGTGTATTTAGGCTTTTCCGCTTGTTCTTTCTGTGAGGGGCAAAATGGCAGATAACCAGATTCCCAAGTGAGTAATTGTCTTTTGTGGAAGGCTTTGCCTTATAAATTGGAACAGGGACATTAGCCTGATAGAAATTTAAAAATCAATTAAGAGTACTTTGTCTACTAATGTCCATTACCCTAAGTTTTGGTGAAGATTAGTTTTTTCTATTATTTACATCTGCTTTAGATACTTTATATTTTTAAGAAGTCTAGTAATACAGCTAAATTACGACCATCAAAATCCTTATCCTGTGATGTTAGAGTCAAGGATAAGATGTCATCGCAAATGCTGAGGGAAGTGATTGTCCTCCTAAGTCATTAAAAAGCCTAGTGCTCTAGAGCCTCAGAAGCTGATGTTGATAGAGAATTAGGTACTTCCATGCTTTCCAGATAGGTTGTAAACCTCTTATCTGTGTTTGCTTCCTTTAATCAGGCCAGTAATATCTTCCCTTTGTTCTAGTTTTTTATTCCCCACTGTGGTTTCCAGGTTAGAGAGTGACTGTATTCATCATAACTGGACTTAAACTGATTCCATATATAACTAGATTAAATAAAAGCATTTTATAACAGGATTTTGGTATGGCGTATTTCAGCATTATATTGTTTCTTATTTTAAATAGCCAAATTTGAAATGTGGCTTATATTTCAATCACAAGAGAAATAAACAAAACTATTAAATAGCAGTGAAACTGAATGCTCTGGGAAATAACTTTTGGGGAAGTAAGAGATATGGCTTACTATTTACAAAATCCGCGCCCCCCCCCACCCCCATATACATGTCACTTGTTAGGGTATATCACATTTGGCACTATATGTAGAAATTTGTTAATACCTTATTTTTACTTTGATCTTGCCACCATTGTTCTGAATTTCTACTGGGATTCCTAACTAAACTCTAGTAGTTCTAAAAGATTAATGGCTGAAGCCACAATCTGATTATTTGAACATTTGGTAAGTGTTTACTAAGGTCAGTTGGATTCTACTGCATGTCTAGTCTTGTTCAAAGGGAAGCATAAAGTTATTTAAATAAATGAATAACTTTAATGCAGGTTTACTGTCTAGTGTGGTATAATTATAACAGACAGTTCTTTCTTGTTCTCAGGGGGACCAGTGTCTGCCCAGTGAGTCACTGCTATACCAAATAGAATTACATTTTGTTTTCAGCTGGAATCACGCCTTTAAGAATCAGATCACAACACTACAAGGCCAGGCAAAGAATCGAGCAAATCCGAATCGGAGTGAAGTTCAGGCAAACCTTTCTCTGTTCCTAGAGGCAGCTAGTGGCTTCTATACTCAGGTGAGTTCTGCATTGTATACCAGTTTTCTTACTATTAGTGGTAAATATTCTGCTCTTTGTACACAACGCATGTAAACAATTCTTGTAACCACTATGTGGGCCATCCAGGGATTGATCACCTATAATCTTATCTTTTTTGGAGACAGAGTCTGACTTTGTCACCCCAGGCTGGAGTATAGTGGTGCCGTCATGGCTTCCTGCAGCCTCAGCCACCCTGGCTGAAGTGATCCACTCACCTCAGCCTTCCCCAGTAGCTGGGACTAAGGTGCACACCAACATGCCTGACTAATTTTTGTATTTTTCGTAGAGATAGAGTCTCACTATGTTGCCCATGCCAGTCTTGAATTCGTGGGCTCAAATGATCCGCCCACCTCAGCCTACCAAAGTGCTGGGATTACATACCTAAGCCACTGTGCCCAGCCTATAATCTTAATGCAAATATCCATAAGACCTTTAAAAAAAAAAAAAAACACTGTGCTTTTAAAAAGGTTGATGTTTAGCTTAAAGGTTGGAAGTTTAACTGTATGAATATACAAGGGATAATTGAGCACGAAACCTTAGTGAAACAGTGGAAGTAGTCAGTTACAAGTGGTATTAGAGGAAATGTGAATTTATGGATATAGCTATATTCATTAAAATAATAGCTATGTAGTGCCAGATAAGAAATAGTCAAAATTTGTAATATCAAGTGAGTTTTCATAGTATTATTTACACAATGGAATTTATCTGGATTTTGAGATGTTATTAAACTAAGAAGTAGAGTAGCTTTTCCTCTGTTTGAATAAGCTATTATTCATTGTCCCCAGAGATTTTCTTTTTCCTTAGTGACGTCCTGATAGAACTTCTAAATCAGGCAAAGTAAAAGAATAAATAAATCTTATTTTTGACCATGGAATTTTCTTTAAGCAGAATCTGTTAGAAAATTACCATGTCATCCATTTGTAATAGCATTTGTAATTAACAAAATTTTTGTATATAAATTAGTATCTTATAATGAATGTTAAGACAGGGTTTTGAGAATCTTGCACTGAAAGAAATGTTTGGCCAGTTCTCACTATAGTACTGCCTGACCATTGCTGCCTATATTTTGGCTTCATTTTGATTTTATCATTTCTTTGAATGAAGAAAAAAGAATCTCTGCTGGGTGCAGTGGCTCAGGCCTGTAATCACAACACTTTGGGAAGCCGAGGTGGGAGGATCACTTGAGCCCAGGAATTCAGGTGGGTTGTGGTGGTGCCTGCCTGTAATCCCAGCTACTCCGGAGGCTGAGGCAGGAGGATCACTTGAGCCCAGGAGTTTGAGGCTGCAGTGAACCGTGATTGTGCCGCTGTACTCCAGCCAGAGCAACAGAGCAAGACCTGTCTCAAAAAAAAAAGAATCCCTGTGTTGGAACCATTCAAATAACTGTCATTTCTGAGATTATTTATGTTTTACTTAGACTAAAACATTCATCAGAGTTCATTTTTGAAAGAACTGAAGTATGGTTCTTAGTCTCAAAATTTATTTTTAAATTTATGCCAACTTCTAGCAGCAACCAAAAAGTTGATACTTTTGGAGAGGGAATGCTTCTCGAGAGAGGGATTGGTCCTTAAAGCAGATGTTAAAGATTAATTCATTTTACAAGTAGCTGTCAAAATGCTACTATTTGTAAGGCACAATACTAGATGCTGAGGATATAGAGGGAAATTAGACAGAATCTTTACCTTCATAGAAATATCTAGACTAAATGAAAAGATGGATACATTAATAGATATATTTGTTTTCTTTTCTGCTTGTAAAAATAATGCATACCAATTTCAAGAAATTTGTGAATTACACAAAATCCCAAAAAGTTCATTAATCCTCCCATTCTGGATAAATTGCCACTTTAATATATACTCTTCTTGTGTTTTTATACTTTTTTGCATATTTAAGACCACTCTGTATATCCATTTTTGTATCTGTTTTATAAACATAATGTAAGCTTTTCCTTGTTAACAGTTTAGCATTTTTGTGTATAAAGCATTTTCTCTAATACTGTATTATTTCCTGAGGACCAGTTGTTCAAATTGAAATCATTAGAAAGTTTAAAGTGAAAGTTTAAATACTGTTGACACCATTTTGTTGTTTTCCCAAAAGGTCATTTATAACATTTTTCACTAGTTTCTTCTGTTGTCCTTTCATTTTATTTAGAGTTGTTTGAAGTACAGAAGTTACCAGTATTTTTTTTTTTTTTGCAATACCTTATCCTTTGTCCATAGATCACTGCATATTTAATAATGAGGGAAATAATCACATTTAAGGAAACAAATAGATATTATAATTCAAATCTTAACATTTGGAAACACCACCAATGTTCTACAAGAGAATAGTTAAATTATGGCATAACTGTAGAGTGGAAACATGAAATGATTACAGGTTGGTATTTATCAAGATTTTATAAGATGAAAAGATTGTTGTTAAGTGAAAATCATATAAAATTATATATATATAATTTGATTCTACATGTTAATTGAGTAGTCTCAGTTCAGTGGGATATTAACGAAAATGATAACTTTTTTTTCAATCACTGCTTTCAACTATGCTCTGTTGGATTCCCAGATTCCCATCATTTCTTGGACAGATTCTATAACATTATGGTTGCTTTCCATTTTTGAAGCATAAATCAGTTTTAAAACCTTAGTTTTGTTTCTGATTCAAATCTCGTTTCCTTCCCCCATGAATAGAAGCTAGAACTGGGAACATGACTAAAGTAGGGGGAGTAGGAAGGAGGTGGTGCAGCTGGCTCTGTTGGGAATAAGGGGAAGGCATCTACCTTCTGCAGTACATTTTTATAATAGCCATTATATAGATTGGTTTGTCATCTTGAAAAATGATTCTTAATCTTTTTTCGTTACATGACATACATGTGATATATTCCCAAGGGTTTAACTAGACATTGGTAAATCAAAACAGATCTGTAAGGAAGTAAAGGAAGAATCATGATTTTTATTGAGGGGGTATGGTATTTGTAAAAGCATTTTATAAGCAAGGGAATAATAAAATCATTTAAATGTCTCAAAAATTGTTTTTTAAAGGGAAAATATGGATACTCTTTGAATCTTTTTTAAATTTTTTATAATAAGCATTGATTCTCCCCAACTGCATTCCACAGGCAGTGATTGAGCAATTATGATAATTGTAGAATAAGCATCAATAAACGTCTTTATTTTCACATTATGCTATCAGTTAACAACATTAATAGGACTTTTCACTTGCTTTTTTTTTTTTTTTTTTTTTTAAGACTGAGTCTTGCTCTGTTGCCCAGGCTGGAGGCTGGAGTGCAGTGGCGCAGTCTCTGCCACTGGAGTGCAGTGGCGCTCATTGCAACCTCCGCCTCCTGGGTTCAAGCGATTCTTCTGCCTCAGCCTCCCGAATAGCTGGGATTACAGGTGTGCACCATCACATCCAGCTAATTTTTGTGTTTTTAGTAGAGATGGACTTTCGCCATGTTGGCCAGGCTGGTCTCAAACTTCTGACCTCAGGTGATCCACCCACCTCTGCCTCCCTAAGTGCTGGGATTACAGGCGTGAGCCACCGCACCTGGCCTCACTTGCATTTTCATATTGTCTTTAATCAATAATTGAAACAGATAATGGTGTTACTAACAATAATGTTCCACAAATCTTTCTTGATTACATGCAGTGCATATTAGCGCCAGATTGAGAAAGTAGACAAATTCCAGATTGTTATATGGCCTTATAAGCTAAGATGAGTTTTGAATTTTAATTGTAAGTGTAGTTGCAGGCCAGGCATGGTGGCTCATTCCTGTAATCCTGACACTTTGGGAAGCTGAGATGGGAGGATCACTTGAGACCAGCCTGGGTAACATGGTGAGACTCTATTCTACAAAGAATCTAAAAATCAACCAGGCACGGTGGCGCACACCTGTAGTACCAGCTACTCTAGGAAGCTGAGGCAGGAGGATCACTTGAGCCCAGGAGGTTGAGGTTGCAGTGAGCCATATTTGCGCCACCCGCCTGGGTGACAGAGTGAGACCTTGTCTCAAAAAAAAAAAAAAGAGTTGCAAGTCATTGGAGTTGGAAAGTAAGCAAAGGAAGAACATGATCAGATTTGCATTTTTAAACGATAACCCTGGATAAAGGGGTCAGCTATGGAAGTTAACTCTGTTAATTCCTATTGGCCATACTTGGATTAGATGGATTGGATTGAATTTCTGGAATCAGAGTAAAGGAGGAGTCAAAGCAGATACAGTTATCAGTGTGAGCAGCTAGTCGAATGGTTGTACCATTTACTGAGATGGGAAACACTAGGGAGAAAGTAGCTTTTTCCCTGTTAAAGTAGATGCCTGTTTGACATCTAAGTAGAGATGTGAAATAAGCAATTGAATAAACAAGGTTGGAGCCCAGTGGAAACATCATAAAATCATAAAAATTTTATGATTATAGTAAAGAACCCTGACTTAGTCAGATGGTAACAGATTTAGCACAGGAGGAGCCACCATTGCAATCAAGAAAATGAGAGAGAGAAGGTGCCTTGGAAGCCAAAAGAAAAACATCTGAATAAGGAAGGGAGTCATCAGCCCTGTTGAGTGCTGCTGAGAATTAAAGTAAGATTTAAAGTGACCAATTAGGTTTGACAACATGGAAGTCATTGGTGAACTTAATGAATACCATATTTCTTCATTTCTAAAACTTTTTTTTTCATATTTTAACATATCTGAAATAGAGATAAGTTTATAACAGATGACAAGTGACCATATAACTTGTGGTTTTTTCTCAATATTATATAAGATGATGGTTCATCTTATAATTTATGGTGTCTTTGTATTGATGAAATGTAACTTCAGCAGAGTGTTGGGGATAGAAACCTGATTAGAGTGGATTGAGAAGAGACTAGTACTTGGTTATCCACAGTAACATTTTCTGTGAAGATAGTTTTTTAGTTTTTTTTTTTAAGAGACAGGCGCTCACTCTATCGTTTTGACTGAGTGCAGTGCTTAATCATAGCTCACTGAAGCCTCAGACTCCTTGGCTCAAGTGATCCTCCCCCACCTCAGCCTCCCAAATACCTAGGACTACAGGCTCATACCAGCTACTTTTTTTTATTTTTTGTAGAACAGTGTCTCACTATGTTACCCAGGCTGGTTTAGTTTTAACTTCTTAGCTACCATTTTGTTAACCAGTTAAAGCATGGGGCTTAAAGCAGAACCAAATTCCTGGTCAAAGTAAAGACATACCATTCTGCTGTAGGTTGTTTTTAAATATCAAAGAACAGAACGGTAGCCTTTATTCTAAGAAAATAGAAACCAAAAAGAAAGTATAATCACTGAGTTTCTGTATTAGTTTAAAAGGTAATATTCTATACCTTCATAATCAATCTTTCATTCTTGGCATGGAATAAACAGCTGAGGAGACAAGGGATACTGTAAAAATTACTTGATAAATAGGAACCCAGAAACTGTTCTAGTACTGCTGTAGGGCTAATTGTGACTATTTGGACAAGTCACTACCTCTGTGGTGCTTAGCTTCCTGATTGTAAAAAAGAGAGTTGGCAAATGCTTGTAGGTTCATTTTCCAGTTTTATAGTCCCGTGATTATAATTTGGGGAGAACTAGAGGCATTAATATTCAGCTACAGCCTTAGGAATATCTCCCAGTTAATACTTCTGTATAATGAAGTAACTAAGTTCTTATCAGACTGAGGAAACTACTACAAAGTAATGTACATCAGGGTTAACCTATATGAAGGTAGGACATTGTTTTGTTCAATTTATGAAACATCCTTTTCTCTTCTTTAGTTCCATCTTGTTACTGCCTCTAAACCAACTAGAGCTCTCTTTCTCAGAATCTTTGAGCCAGTAGGAGCTTTTCTGTCTGATATCACCACTTAAACTCTTGGGCTCAGGCAGAAATTTTATTACAAGACATTCTACATGATGTTCGAACCATACTTTTATTTCTTTTTTGTGATCTTTCTTTTTTGTTTTTGCTAGATGTGCAGCCTTGCCTAGTTTTCCAGTCTGTTTTTTCATTACCTGTTGAAGTCAGTTCTTTAACCCTCTCATGTTTCTTAGTTATCCACTTTTTTTGTTTTTTTCATAATATATATGTATGTATGTGTGTGTATATATATATATATATATATATATATATATTTTGTTCCTGCCCTGTACCTTGTGCTTTTTCTATTTCTTAACCCATCCCGTTCAGGACATTAACTTATTTACCCTATTTTTTTTGTGTATTCATTTTATTTTATTTTATTTATTTATTTTTTAAGACAGGGTCTCTCTCTGTCACCCAGGCTGGAGTGCAGTGTATATCATAGCTCACTGTGGCCTGGAACTCCTGGGTTTAAGTGATCCTCCCGCCTCAGCCTTCCAAAGTACTGGGACTGTAGCACGGCATGCCTCCACACGTGTCTAATTTTTTATTTCACTTTATTTTCATTTTTATATTCATTCATTTATTTATTTTGTAGAGACAGATTCTTGCTTTGCCGCCCAGGCTGGTCTTGAACTCCTGACCTCAAGTGATCCTTCCGCCTTGACCTCCCAAAGTGTTGGGATTACAGTCATGAGCTACCATGCCTGGCCTTGTTTACCCAATTTTATGTTAGCGAATTTCTTGCCCATTACAAATGTACAAGTAAAGATGGAGTAAATAATTTCCATGCCCAGTGAGAAAGGGTGCACAGAATTTATATTTAGTTATGGAGGTGATTTTTATCTTAGGAAAAAGGTAGCATGATTCAGATCCTTCTGAGTTGAGCCCTTAGGGTGTCTTATTTTGTATTTTGAATTCTGCACATGCCAGAAAGAGTGGTGATAGAATCAAAATATTTCTAATTCTATAACCTTAGTCTAGTCGATTGATTATTTCTGCCTTCACATCCTCTTCTGAAAAAAATTGAGCTTTATGTCTATGTATACTGTGTTGTTACTAGTTTATCACAAGGATAAAGTGAGACAAATTTATCAGATAACCTAGGGAAATAAGTTATGTTATAAATGTAGAATATTCTGTTGGTTATATTGTGTATCGTGTTGTCTGTCCTTCTCCCCTTTCCCTTTCCCCTCTCCCTCCCTCTCTCCCCTCTACTTCTCTTTTTGTACCTGACTTGCCCATTTAGCTACAAGCTCTTGAAGGAAACATGTTTTCTTACTTATCTTTGTATCTTTCTTGTTGACTGGGTGTCTGATATACTAGCACATACTTGGATGAATATAATAATATTTGAATGACTATATTTGTGAGTAAATATTTGAATAACCGTGAAGTAAATATTCTTCACAGTGTGAAGAACTGTGTGCGGGCCAAGAAATAAGCCCTTGGCAAGCAGAGTGAGAAGAGAAAAGCCTTGCTATGACGGAAAGTGAAAAGGAGTGATTGGAGAGATGACAGAGAACTAGAACAGCTCAGTAATCAACCATAAGATCAGATGTTTTAAGTGCAGCAAAGAGGTCCAGTAAGATGATGTCTGAAAAACATCCATTGTATTTGGCAATTAGGTAACCAATTGTCTGATAGTAGTTTCAGTAGAGTGGTAATGGATGGTTGGGTGAGAGGAGGAAGAGGGGTTGTGTGGAAGCCAGATGATAATGGATTAAGGAGTAAATAGAAATTGAGAAAGCAGACATGAAAAGTGTGGACTCCTTTGAAGGCATTTGGTTGAGAAGAAGAAGAGACATTAAAAGGTTGCTATAAAGTCAAGAGGAGAGTGTTTTAGCTCTGTTTTGTTTTTTGTTCTTGTTTTTTTCTGTGGGAGACATTTGGTGTGTGTAGGCCATAGGAAAGAAGCATGAAAAGTTGAAACTAGATGAAAGAATGGAGAGGTGGGAGACAGACAGGAGCCAGAAAAGAACGTAGCAATAGGCACACACAGGCAGAAGAGTTAGCTCTGACTAGGAAGAAGAGCCCCCCATACTTTAAGAACAGAGAAGAAAGGAGGTAGGAGTGGGTGATACAGTAAAGGTATACACTACCGTGAGATTTGTTGTATATGCGAAGATGTGAATTGGCATATAGCTTAAGAAAATAAATTGCAAGAAATACCTAAAGTCTGACAAATACGTTGGCTTATATTTAAGTCAAATTTGTAACCAATATTTAATAATTTTGGGGTTTCTGAGAGTAGTGGTTTTCTGTGCTTGCTTAATGTGTCTGAAAATCCTATCCAGTTAAATAATCTTTTTTTAAAAATGCTGCTGTATTCACATCCTAGATTGCTGTAATACTTGAGAATTCAACAGGTATGATTTATAATGAATGATACTAGTCATCCTATGAAAGATTACCATAATATATATATATATATATATATTTTGGAGACAGTCTTGCTCTGTCTCCCAGGCTGGAGTGCAGTGGCATGATCTGGGCTCACTGCAACCTCTGCCTCCTGGGTTCAAGCGATTCTTGTGCCTTAGCCTCCCTTGTAGCTGAGACTACCAGTGCTCACCACCACGCCTGGATGATTTTTTTTGTGTTTTTAGTAGAGACGGGGTTTCATCATGTTGGCCAGGCTGGTCTCAAACTCCTGACCTCAAGTGATCCGCCCGCCTTGGCCTCCTGAAGTGCTGGGATTATAGGCGTGAGCCCCTGTGCCAGGCCTGAAAGATTACCATGTAATTTTCATGCAGTTTTTGTTCAGATTTCAGCAGTATGTGGTACTAGGTACACATCTTACAGTTTATAAACTTTACTTTTAGAGCACTTGTGACTTACTACTAAATTTTGTTTTTCTTTTAGTTATTACAAGAACTGTGTACAGTATTTAATGTAGATTTACCATGCCGTGTGAAGTCTTCCCAATTGGGAATTATCAGCAATAAACAGACGCATACCAGCGCCATAGTGAAGCCACAGTCTAGCTCCTGTTCCTATATCTGCCAGCACTGCCTCGTCCACCTTGGAGACATCGGTGAGCCTTTGCTGTGAAGGAATTGATAATATGTTCCTCCTTTTCTTTGGAATAGTCATAGAAAGAAACTGTTTTCCTTTAAGCGGGGCATTCACACACAATTTAGATTGTCATAAGAAGAAACTATAAAATGTATTCTAAGGAACTTAAAATTTCTCAATATTTTTGGGATTGGCAGAGCATCTTGAAGAAAGTAACTTTCATATTAAGATTTAAATTTTATTCCGACTTTATGTAATTTATATAGGCAAATAATAAACAGCAAAAACATAATCAAAGCTTAATTTTTCAAAGTGGTGCCATAATTTCTAAATTAGATGTACTCTTTTGGAATAAATGAGGTTTATAAATTACTCCTTCTGAAGCGAAATTGCCTTCTTTCTTACCAATGGATTAAAAGTTGATTTTTAATTTTGCTTCCTTTTTAAAGTTTAATTTGTATTTCTATTATATGTATTTTATCTGGGAATATTATATAACTTATTTATTTTTTTTCATTCCTTTAAGATGACCTAGAAAGGTTGTAAAACAAATTAACTATAGGATTATGTTTTGCTTGTCCTCAAATAACAAAGAATGGAGAACATTACGGCTTTTAAGTTTGAAATTTTAGATTTCTTAATATTATAAGTCAGCGGTTCCATGAGGAGGTCACATCAGAGTAAGCAGTGAGTTTGGCAGGGAGATTCATTGATAACTGTGTTTAGGTTGTTTTGCTTTAAATATAATCTTTGCACACACATATTTAATATGTAATGATAGGAATGAGACATTTTTCAAAATCACTTTATAAAATATTGAAAAATACATAATTTTCAGATCATATTGTATAGTGTATTTTGTTTTGTTTTGTTTTTAAGTGCCATATAACTCACCCCTTCTTGTGGGCCGGCTCCAGGTCACCAGCATAGTCCATAGTGGGAGCTGGTGATGCATGACACTGGAGGACCTGAAAATGGGGTCTAGGTAAGCTTTAAAATTGGTTACATGCTGAATGTCCCAAATAAGGAAGGCTGATGGACACTTTACACATAATCCTATAGTTAATTTGTTTTAAAGTATTTTCTGTCTTTAATTTTAAATTAACTTTAATGTCTTCATTATCTTTAGAACTTAAAACTATAGCTGTTTTGGAAACACTACCCTACTATTTGTTTTTTGGGTTTTTTAAAACTAACTTTCTTCTTCTTCTTAGCTCGATACAGAAACCAGACCAGCCAGGCAGAGTCCTACTATAGGCATGCAGCTCAGCTTGTCCCCTCCAATGGTGAGTGGGCTTGTCAACCTGAGATTGACCGTGACACTTTGTTCTTTGTAACAATGTGGCAGATAACTCAGGGCTCACCTTTGAAGTTTTATGAAAGCAATAAATGTGTTTTGTTATTGTCATGTTTTTCCATTTAACTGTACATTCCATGTAAACTAAAATGAATTTTTTTTACAAGTAAGATGACTTTTATTGTCAGTAAAACAATATAGATAGAATCTCTTAATGTAATCTGATATTGTTTCTACAACTCTGGCTTCTTAATTGTTTATAGAATAATTATTTCTTTGGATACCACCATTCCCCTCCCCCCAGAAAAACAATCTATTACCTAAAAGATAATCTTTTAATGGCCCCAAATTAGGCATTAGCAGTAGTTCTTGAGTTACAGAAATTACAGCAGATATTTAATAATTTAAATCATTCTTATTAAGACATTGAAATTCCTTTAAATTCTAGAAAGAGTCTAAAGCAGGGATAGTAGTCTGACCACACTACTTGTTTCATATTTGTTTATGGCTGCTTTCACACTACAGTGGCAGAGTTGAGTGGTCATGATGGAGACCCTTTGGCCTACAAAACTGAAATTATTTACAATCTAGCCCTTTCTGAAGCCGCTGTCTACCGTAATATTGACTGTTTAACCTGTATATGATAGTGTGTACTGTCGCTGAAGTGTGCTGTTGTACCTTATGCTGGTTTGCAATGAGGCAGTCATATTTACCTTATAAAAATACTCCCCATTGTTTATTTGGGTATTTAAACACTGATCATTTGTATTCTTATAGCAAGACTTTGTCACTCTTGGGGTTACTCCAGAATCTTAACTTTCTCCTGTAGGTCAGCCTTATAATCAGTTGGCTATCTTAGCTTCTTCCAAAGGAGACCATCTGACCACAATTTTCTACTACTGCAGAAGCATTGCTGTGAAGTTCCCTTTCCCAGCTGCCTCCACTAATCTGCAAAAAGCACTTTCTAAAGCACTGGAAAGGTAGGGTTGTTTTTTTTGTTTTGTTTTGTTTTGTTTCTTTCCAAGAGGACTTTGTAACCTGGAGCCTTAATTCCTCATAATTTGGTTTACAGAAAATAACGGCCTATGCTTCTCTTATTTCTAAACATATAGATTTTTCATAATTTGTGTATAGTCACTGAATTTCATTCAATCAATATCAGATTCAGTCCCAGTAAAAGAGTACACAGGCTGTTAATACTGACTCATCTTGAGTGTGTTGCAGTTGAAAAATCAGTCAAATACAGCTCTTTTGTGTATCACGTATTTAGCAAGCCAGTGCTTCCTTAAGGAGTTGTAGCCAATTTGCTGCTTAAGATTCATGGAATTTTTTTCTTTCATTTCAGCCGAGATGAGGTGAAAACCAAGTGGGGTGTTTCTGACTTCATCAAGGCCTTTATTAAATTCCACGGTCATGTGTACCTGAGTAAGAGCTTGGAAAAGTTGAGCCCTCTTCGAGAGAAATTGGAAGAACAGTTTAAGGTTAGATTTCAGAAATAGAGAATTTTTGTCTTGTCTAAATCAGGAAGCATAAGATTTGGAGGAAACTGACTCCCAGTTTTTGTATTACTGAACTGTGTGAACTATTGGTAAAAATTATATTCAAAGTATGTGAAATCTTTGCATTTATCATCCCTTCAATTTAAACTGAGGTACAGTCTGTATAAACAAATATAATATAGCAGTGTTTTCACTTGAATAGTTGCCATTTGACAAAAATTATCAAAGTGGAGAAAAATAAATAACTCCTCAGTTTTGAAACTACTACTACTTTTGATGGTTTGTGTATTCTTAGATATGATTATGTTACCTGCTTTATAGATATTGGCATTCTCCAAACCAAGTTCATTATTTTGATTGTGCTTGCATTCATCAGGGTTGTGGTAGTTTGAATGAAAGGAATGAGAGTTTTATTTAACAGGGATATATTTTACTAATTTGAGGAGATAACATTAACCTTCATTCTATTTATATATGTGAAAATGATCTTTTATTAGTATGCTAAGATATTAGCAGTTTAAATGTAGTATAATGCATAAAATAAAGAGAAAGTCAAAAGTATTAACTTTATTTCAGTTCATGTATTCAATAAATATTTGACTGTTCATGGGTCACTGTTTAGGCACTGGGTTAAACAGTAAATGACAACTTCAAAGAACATTTTATATTTCTTGGTTATTTCTAGGTATCTATAAACTTGGGTAATTGTGTATAACTGCTTCATAGTATTTCTGTAAGTTCTTTATAAGTCAGGCATTTTAAGAGATTGTAGAACTTGGACAGTTAAGGTGTAATTTAGCCAAAAATAGTCAATGCGAAATAGTTTTTATAGGTAATCATTTTTTGGTTGATACTTTCTATGTGCAAGATATTATAATAGATAATTATAAATAGCAATAGTTTGTTTTGTTTTAAAATATACTTAGGCTGTGACATATGATTTATAAGGTTGGGTGTGTGAAAGGAACAGCTAACTTTGTCATGTCCTAGGCTGTTCAGCCTGGAAAAGAACAAACAAGTCTAAATAGTTTTCATAGTAAGAATTCAGACATGTGAAGGATTATTTGAAAAGAACATACCTGTATCTTTCCTGAGGTCAAAACTAAAATCTTAAATTTTAAGTTGAAATCTTCAGGGGGCTGACTGTGGGATGTTGTGGATTCTCCATTTTGGAGAGCTTAAGGGTCAGATTGACAGCCATCTTTCTTGGATTATTTAAGTGCAGTCCTACTAAATAGGGGATTGGACTAGAAAACTTCTTGAGATTGCTTCCAGCTCTGGTTCTGTGAAATACTCTCTAAATTGGTGGTGGTGGGTGGTCCCTACCTTAATGAGATCTTCACTAAGTAAGTTATTCTAGTCTAGAAACCTAGTAAGTTTTGCATTTGGTTCAACCTCAAACACTAACACTCTCTTCACATACATATTTCTGTATGTGAAGTTCTGGTAAGTGTGGGTGGGCAGTTTCTAAAATATACTTTGAAGTATCATTCCAGCACTCTAAAGTTAAACATAAAACATAGTATGAGGCAGATCTATTTGAAAGCTTACCCAGTGTTGAACTACAACATTGCTGGAGTGAAATTTTAACATAGTGGAGTAAAATTTCCAAAGTATTTCTAAAGCATATGTAGATAATTAGTATCATCAACATGTATACTTCAGTGTTTCTAAACAACCTTTAGCTACTAAGCAGAAATGTTTACCAAGTTGAGGTCCACTAAGGGATTTAAGGCCTGGGATCTGGGAATTGAGATGTAATACGTTTTCTGTAAGTTAAATGTGGGCTGTCTGTTAATGGTATTTAGTTCAGTATATTTCTCAACTGTAGTTGAAAGTTTGAGTAGCAAAAATCTTATCAGTTCTAATCTGATTTTATTCCTTGGATGACCCTCTTACAGTACAATCTAAATTTTAGGAAATTACAACTAAATAACTTCAACCTTATTTCTGAATGGATAGGTTGTTCATTCACTAAGTGTTTATTAAGTACCCGCTATGTACCATGCACTTTTCTAGGCTTTTAGAGATATAGGGGAAAACATGACAAAGTCTGGACCTTCATGAACTTACATTATCATTTGTTAGTACTAGGGTATATTCATATTCATTAATACTTCTGTGCATACGCTAGAAAATTCTTTTTTTTTCCTCTCTTTTTTTTATTATTATACTTTAGGTTTTAGGGTACATGTGCACAATGTGCAGGTTTGTTACATATGTATCCGTGTGCCATGTTTTGCTGCACCCATTAACTCGTCATTTAGCATTAGGTATATCTCCTTTAATGGGCTGTGACCCTCTTCAGTAGGCTATTGCCTTCTAAAATTAATGCCAGTGGATTTATAGATACAGGAAATACATTACCATATTATGCTTGTAAGAAACTGCTTTTTGAGAAAT
Source organism: Symphalangus syndactylus (assembly GCF_028878055.3). NCBI lineage: Eukaryota > Metazoa > Chordata > Mammalia > Primates > Hylobatidae > Symphalangus > Symphalangus syndactylus. The sequence continues at coordinate 39,179,840 of NC_072434.2, read as the reverse complement.
ACAACTACATATTCTCATTTTATGCCAGTATTTGAATAAACGCCAGCTTATTTAGAAGGTTAGTTGTAGAAGTTGAAGGAGAAATTTTGTGGGAAAATTCTAGAGAAGAGACAGGATTTCAGGAAATTTTGAGGAAAGATTAATGCTTGATGTCTTTGGAAAAGGGCTAACCATTCTAGACATATACAATGAAATGGCAGATTGCAAGAAGACTGACAGTGTGATAGAAAGAGTTCATGTAGAATGGAATTGTATTCTCTAATGATAATGTAAAAGACTTCCCTCTTAGAATCATAGAGCTTACTATGGCTATTTCACGTTCTTTATGTAAGTAAAAACAAAAATCTCAGAGTAGTCTGGGCAGAGACAGGTGTAAGTTTCTGACATGGTAGGATCTCCTGTCACTGCTGGTAGAACTGTAAGTAAGGATTATGTGTTTTCCACCATAATGCTAGTGACAATGAATCCTTGCTCTCGGCAAAAATTTCCCTTGGGCATAGAGGAAGACTGGCTATGGCTAAAGTGTAGGATGAAACTAGGAACTTCTGTTAGAAAAGTATTTTTGCCTGCAGGTAATCTAAAACAATTGCAGATATTAAAGTAGAAGGGTAATTCCATTGAGACATCAACTGAGAGCATCTGGGTGATTGTTTATAGTGCTGGTTAACAGATCACTGTGAACACAGTTATTAGAAGGTAAATGAAATTTGATGATCACGCATGTACTTCTCTAAGAGGGGGAAATACCAGTTGATAATTTGTCGAAGTACCTATAATACATCCTAATGTTGTTTTAGTATGCCATTTACCCTGTGTTCCAGAATATGTACTTGCTATGCCTTGTTTATAAAATAAGTTTTAATGTATCAAGCCTTTGAAAGAGTAAATTTTATGACAAATCCGGGAAGTCATGCTTTATGTACTAGGAGTTCAAAAAATTATTTTTTGAGTCTGTTGCTTTCACTAGTCCCAATTTAATATTTCAATATGTATACATCTTGTATAAAACAATTTCTAAAGGATTAAGATGTATAAATTTATGGATGAACTCAAAGACTTTTCTCAGGTCATATTTAAAATATATAGTTTCCTAGGAGAAAAAAGTTTGTTTGACAAACAATTCAAACAACTCTGTGGTGTCTAGATTAATTCCTTTCAAGACAAAAAGTCAGTTTGGGAAATAATTAGACCCAATCAAAATACTGGGATTGAGGGCAGAACCATTTACTCATCTGTAATTCTATTACACATGGTGGTTCTAAATGCAGACTACCAGTTTAATTCTTGTGTCAAAGATGGTTCCTGTTCTTGATAATATATGCAGTACGTCTGTCTTCTTTTACAGAGGCTGCTATTCCAAAAAGCTTTCAACTCTCAGCAGTTAGTTCATGTCACTGTCATTAACCTGTTTCAACTTCATCACCTTCGTGACTTTAGCAATGAAACCGAGCAGCACAGTTATAGCCAAGATGAGCAGCTATGTTGGACACAGTTGCTGGCCCTCTTTAGTGAGTATTGAATTATTTAACATGTGCCATCTTTTTTGAAAAACATCATCTTAGGCATTTCATAAATGTAGCAAAGCACAGTGACATAAAAAAGCATAGTGTATTTCTTACACTGCATCAGGAGTTCATAATAATTTTCAACCCCAAGTTCTATCCTTTTATCTGCTGATACCCCCTCATCAAGTTGTAACTATAACATTTTTAATATGGGAAAGAAAGTGTCTTTTTAGAAAGAAGCTGTAAGATACTCGAGTGTTAAACAGAATATAGTAGAAGGCACATAATATTTTGATTTGAACTGGCACAGTTTCATATTTCTTATGCTTTTTGAATACATTTTTTTTTTCAAGTGTCTTTTCTTGGCATCCTGTGCAAGTGTCCTCTACAGAATGAGTCTCAGGAGGAGTCCTACAATGCCTATCCTCTTCCAGCAGTCAAGGTCTCCATGGACTGGCTAAGACTCAGACCCAGGGTCTTTCAGGAGGCAGTGGTGGATGAAAGACAGTAGTAAGTATTTTTAGAATTTCATGTTAACTTGTGTACTTTGTTTGATATCCATAAATATGTAAAAACTGCCTTCTAAATAAAATACAACATTTGAACAATAGAAGACTGTATTTTCTGCTGACTCTCGGGAAATTGAACTGAAGACCTCTTTGTATGCTTTTCATTTGTTTATTTGAATTCTTCATGTGAGGCTTAGTCTTAAGGATTTGTGACTCCTTGTACACTCCCTTGTTCCCAGTTGCTGTCCTGGAGAAAAGGCATTTTTCACATTTCAAAGTGAACTTGAAGTAAAACCAGTTTGTTTCTTATCTATTAAGTATTGCCTAATTTTTTTGAGTTGAAGGGAAGAGATTTTTATTTCTTCCATTTTTTTCTATACATGAACTGTTTGATGTTGCCTTACAGTAGCACTCAATTTGAATAATATTTGTTTATTTGAAGCATAAAGATTGAAAGTTATTTTGATTCTCACCATTTTCCCTGTCATCTCTACTCACAGTAATTCTGACAGCTCTTAGGAACCATTGATTTTACAATGACAAATGAAAACTTCGGTGTACCTTTGATTATAGAAATAAATACTTCCAAGGTGGCTTGGCACCAAATAGGAAGTTCCTCCCCTGCATATTTTGATGGTATATTTAAGGAGAATCTCTTTGAAAGTTTTGCTTTGTGGCCCAGCATCTATATTGACCAAGGTCACAACTTAGAAAATGCCTTTTTTAAGCCACATTTAAGACCCTATGGGCTGGGCACTGTGGCTCACACCTGTAATCTCAGCACTTGGGGAGGCTGAGGCAGGCGGATCACTTAAGGTCAGGAGTTTGAGACCAGCCTGGCCAACATGGTGAAACCCCATCTCTTTTACTAAAAATACAAAAGATGTTAGCCAGGCATTGTGGCGTATGCCTGTAATCCCACCACTTCAGGAGGCTGAGACAGGAAAATCACTTGAACCCAGGAAGCGGAGGTTGCGGTGAGCTGAGATCGCGCCACTGTACTCCAGCCTGTCTCAAAAAAAAAAAAAAAAAGAAACACCTTATGGTCTGCTTCATAATTGTCTTTTCTCTCACGTAGCTATAAGCTCTTTCCATGATATATTGACATTATCATGAATAAGAGTTTAGGAATATAGCACAGCATACTATATACATCTCCTTTTAATGTTAGCATAGGTTTTAGTAATACAGATTTTCAGACATTGCTTCCTTGCATAAAATTTTTATTTCTTAGGCTATACAGTTTTTCTACTCTTGTGTACTCTAGAACTCAAATTTATGTTTAATTCAATATATTATATCAGTAATGTTATGAAAGAAGAACTGCATGTTTTACCATTTGCTTATGGAGTTTTTATATTTATGGGTAGGGATTGTTATTTTCATTGTGTTTTGTTTTTTCTTATTGTTGTTCTTGTACAGTGGTCCTTTTGGCCCAGTCTGTGTATTCCCATTTCTTCTCATGGCAGAAGATGTTCAGCCAGAAGGAATAGCTTTATTGGCAAACATTTTTTCCCTCCATTTTTTTCTGTGATTTACTTTTTCCTCTTCCTCCTATCAGATTTACCAAAATCTTTAGAATTATGCCCTTGCAGGTGTTTCATTCTGTCTTAAATTATGTTAGTACTCATTTTAAAGACTAGCATGGGATATCACTTTAAAACTGAAGATTTTTCCTTGTATGTCTAATACATTAAAGTTATAATGTTCATTTATATCTTTTAAGTAATGGAAAAACAATGACTGTTTCTTTTGTGAACTCAGAATTTTATATATATTCAAATAATCTTCCGTTTCTTATATCTGGGCCTTCTCAGTTTCTAGAATTTACTTTCCCTTGTACTTTTTTGAGAACATAATTTCTTAAGCTAATGAATACATGGAATAGCGATTTTCCTTTGTAGAAAATAGTTATAGGATAAAGCAGTATATCATTAGGTTATCCACTCATGCGCTTTTTCTACAGTGTTTTCTCGAGAGCTTATGTGTGTTGCATGAAAACATTGTACAGTATAATATTCTTTTTTAGTTTACTGACCTTTTTTTCCAACTATCTCTTGTAATCTGTTACATCTCCAAAGGTTTGTAGCAGAGATTTATTCTTCAATATTTGTTTATATATTTTTTATATGTGTATATATTTGTTGATATTTTTAAAGTAGCATATTCCCATATTTCAAAGTGTACAACTGTCCCAAATAGTTGTTAACTTACAGTTTTCCATAGTGCGATTATTTATATCCAGTTTCTCTATCCTGGGCACTTCACCTCATGCTTTTCTTTTTCTTTCTTTTTTTTTTTTTTTTTAAATAAAAATTGGTTGATACATATTCAGAGGTAAGCTTCATATTAAGGAGAATGTGATTAGATAGATGAGTCTACCGTAGGAAAATCAAAGTAATTGTTTCCAGGCCAAAACCAAATTATTTTAAGCTAATTATTTTAACTAAATAATTTTAAGCAACATGGCTGCTTCCACCCATCACATCTATTCCTCACCCCAGCAAATGAACACTCAAACTACTTGTATTTGTCTCACTTCAAATATCTTGCCGTCATATATAATACATCAGATTTATAAATTGCTCTTATGTTTGAAAGATAACAGAGATTTTGATACAAATGTTTATATGTAAAGTGATATTTATAAATCTATATCCATAATGGAAACTTTAACGTACCTCACTCAGAAACCAAGGACACAGTTAACAAATACATATATAGAAGTTACTTCTGAATAGTGCAAAGAATATGTTCTAATATTTCATGTGTAAGCTTTCACAAAAATTATGTATTAGGAAACAAAGTTTAGAGTTAAGGCTGTTGTAAAAATGTGGACTTTTTGTACCATAAAAAAGAGGCATTATCACTTTGAACAGGGAATGTGATTTGTGTGGTATAACCATACCCTGTCACAGGTTAAAGAACTAACAGCGGCTTCCACAACTCATAATGTATGTGAAAGCTCTATAAAATCATAGTATGTTATTTCTTTGCTCAGAATTTTCTCAGCCTATTTCAGTTTTCCATGTTTGAAACTGACAAATTATTTTCAATGTTTGTTGAATTAGGAGCATGGGAAATGATCTACAGTGGTAGTAGGTCTCTGTCATGGAAATTTGTCCCTTTTGTTGTATCTTTATCATTATCTAGTGTATCTTTGAAAATACATTTTTTAAAATTATACAGCCTTTGAAATACTGAAATAAGGGAAAAATAAATAAAGTCCAGGACCTATAGATACCATTTTCATGGCTTATTAGTGTTCTGGTTTCTCTTATATAAAAATAAAGTCTGAACTATTTCTGTAATTTACAGCATTTGGCCCTGGTTGATTTCTCTTCTGAATAGTTTCCATCCCCATGAAGAGGACCTCTCAAGTACTAGTGGTAAGGGCTACCCTAACCTTGTGGTGTTGATGTGGTACCCCATCATTAATGGTGGCTTAAGGCCAGAGAAAAAGAGGTTTTTGGTGATGAATGATTGATTTTAAATTCAGTATCTCAGTGACTGTGAACTCTACAGTAAGTGGGTGGGTGGAAGTAGATAATGTTCTCCCAGTTCTTCTGGCAGCTTATTCTCATTTAGCATCATTCAAATAGGAGTTCAGAGAGTGTAATACCTTCAGATTCTTTCTTTCCTTCCTCCTCATTCTTACTATTTAGAAAAGAAACCAATTAACGTGAACATTGCTCTGTCAAAGTAATACTTACTCATCGTAGAAAATTTGGTACAAACAGAAAGAACACAAATCTCCCATACAGAGATACCTTTTACTAGTCACGATAGTATATCTTCTTCGGGCCTTTTTCTTACATGTACACACACACACACATAGGAAATGATACATATCAAATGAAGTTTTGTGCCTGATTTTGAAATTTAGTATTATATTGTTAGCATTTTCTTTTGTCAATAAGCATTTTGAAAACATGACTTTTACTGGCTTCATAATATTCCATCCTATGGAAGTGCTGTAATCTATTTACGCACTTTGTGTTGCTTTAAAATTCCCATTATAAATAATGCTGCACTGAACAACCTCTGGCTTAGCTTCTTTCTGACTTTTTTTTTCTATTAAATCCATGCTCCTCAGGCATTAATTTGCACATAAATCACCTGAATCTTTTTAAAATACAGTTTATGATTCAGTAGGTTTGAATTAGTGCCCAAGATTCTGCATTTCTTACAAGCTCTCAGATGATGTCAATGTTATTCAATACTTTCAGTAAAAAGAGACAGGTAATCTAAACATTGGGATTACTGGATCCAAGACTATGAATTTTCAAGACTGCTGATTTTTTAAAAAGCCATTCTCCTCAGCATTGAGTATTAGGTGAGTATTAGGGGAATGTCTGTGTCCCAAAGATCACATGCAGAGTTTTGACAGGTGAGTTATTTTCATCAGGATCACGATAAAGAAGAGCAGAGAACTATAAGCATTATAATTTCTTTCTGTATGTTAATTTTTTTTAAAATTTAGTGAACAGTATTCTACCAAGCAACATTTTAATTAAAATGTTTGCAAATTTTCATTTTGACCCTTTAGCGACACCACTTCCAGAGGAGTTTGAATTACAAGGATTTTTGGCATTGAGACCTTCTTTCAGGTAGGTGATAGCTGAAGTACCTTTATCATTGCCAGTGATTGCAGTATTAAAATTAAAAGAGAATTGGGCTTGGATGTAGAGGAACCTTTGATCTGTCCCAGCTGTGTGTTATTTTTGTAACGTCAACTAATACTGAAAGTTTGTTGTGAATTGGATTTGTGTATGTCACGCCTTCAATTCCTGTGTAATAAAAATTAAAATGTAACCTTTCCATCTGTGCCCTTGATCCCATCCCTTCTCACCTCCCTAAGAACCTTGCTCCATCTGTTATCCTCTCTGCATTGTATTTCCAGTGTCTTTCTTTTCTTTCTTTTTTAAACAACTAATTATCTTTAGCCTAGTAACATTTAAGTGTGCCCCATTCTTTTAAAAAAGTAAAATGAATTTACATCCCTCTATTTTCCTACGTTGCCTTATCTTTTCATCATGAAACTTCTTAAAAAGAGTAGTGTGCACTTTGGGAGGTGGAGGCAGGTGAATCATGAGGTCAGGAGATCGAGACCATCCTGGCTAACCTGGTGAAACCCCGTCTCTACTAAAAATACAAAAAAAATTAGCCGGGCATGGTGGCGGGCGCCTGTAGTCCCAGCTACCCAGGAAGCCGAGGCAGGAGAATCGCTTGAACCCAGGAGGCAGAGGCTGCAGTGAGCTGAGATCACGCCACTGCACTCCAGCCTGGGTGACAGAGCAAGATCAAAAAAAAAAAAAAAGAGTGGTGTGGGCCAACCTGACTGACTCCACTTCAACTCCCAATCATTTTCAGCCTACTGCGGTTTAAACTATCCATGCCTTCTAGATACCAAAATCCAGTGACTATAGTCTTTATCCTATTGAATTTTCTTCAGCATTGAGTCCGTTGATTTCCTTCCTTCATGAAACCTTTTTCCTTAGCTCTGTGATACTATTTTTCCCACCCTTAGCACTCAGTCTTTTTCACTATTTCTTTTAAACTACATGCCTCTGAATGTTGTTGTTTTCCAGGATTCTTTTCTTGCCCTTTCCGTCCCGCTTTCCACATTCACCCTGTTAATCAAATCCATCCCTATGTCTCTTGAATGGTATGTCCCAAATTTTCAGCTCTGACTTCTCTTGAAGTTTGGATGCATATTCTAACAATCTAACCTCCTTATGCATTTTAAACTTTAACATGACCAAAAATTGAGCTTATATTTTCCAATTTGGTCAGCCAAAAAGCAATCTTCTTTCTATATTTTCTGTCTGTGCCTGTGGCATTAACCATCTATATGACCAAGCTAGAAATCTGAAAAACCCTTGTTTCCATTTGTCTTTCTCACCAAGCCTTTATAATTCTGTGTCTGAAATGCTTCTTAGGTTCAAGTCCTTCCGCTTATTTCCCCATACATAGTTCAGGCTTTTCTCACCAGTTTACCTGAAGTATGAAAACCTCCCTACGTATAGTTCCTGTCCTCCTATAGTCTATTTCTACACTGCCTATAGTTTTTAAGTATGGAAATAGTGATGTCGCATGACTAGTATTTTTATTTACCCATTCCCGGTTGCTCCACTGTCTCTTTTAGCTTGATGCTCAAGTTCCAGCACTATCCAGCTCCTAGTTGTTCAGCCTTATTTTCTGCCATTTCCCCCAATATTTATAAACTCTATACACTATGTGCTATACTTGAATAGCTCCCTATTTTTATTCCTCCACACCTTTGTTCACGTTGTGCCTAGAACATTTCCTTCTCCTCTACTGCCTTTCCATCACCAGCCTGGTAAGCACTTAGCCATACCTGTCAAGGTCCAGCTCAGGTATCACTCTATGAAACCTTTCAGGGCTTCTCAGAAGGAACTCATCCTCCTTTTACTATGTTCACTTAATTCTTTGCATAGTTCTTATTATGCTTATCAGATTGAATCATAATTATTTATTCCCAAAGGTAGGGACTCCTATTTATCTTTGTGTCCTCAGCATCTAGCCTTCTGCCTGGCAATTCTTAAATCTTCTTAAAAAAAAAAAGTTTAATAAGGAGAAATCTGAAAAATCTTTATTTTTTTCAGGTTGGTTTACCCTTCTGATATCAATGAGTTATTCTATATGCTTTATGATATTTATACATTTTTCTGATTTAGAATGGTCCACCACAAAGTGGATAGATTAATATTATTTATTAAAATAGGCACCTCAGAGACTCTTAGCATTGCCATGGTCATTTCAAGCAAATTACTTAGCATGCAAGATAAATGTTTATAAAACTTTATTCTTAAAATGGTAAAAGAATCTTTCCTAATAAAAAGTTGTGGTTTATTTGAGCTCCCCGACTAAAAAGTGAAATGTGAGTAAAAATATTACATTAATGTAATGAATTTGTATATTTTCTTTTCTGCTTTGTTTCATAGTTTGTAAAAATCTCTGGGAGTATAAATTCTAATAAATGCAGTTGATTACATCAAGTAGCTAACCTATATGGAAAATAATCTGAAGCCATTACAGTTAATCAGGTGAACTTGGTTGCCTGGAAAATATCTTTAGCAATTTAATATTCTCATAACTTGCTTGTGTCAATTTTAGGAACTTGGATTTTTCCAAAGGTCACCAGGGTATTACAGGAGACAAAGAAGGCCAGCAACGACGAATACGACAGCAGCGCTTGATCTCTATAGGCAAATGGATTGCTGATAATCAGCCAAGGTAAGTCTGTGGAGCTTGTGGTCTACCCCTTTTTAACCACTTTTTTAGATAAACACACACACACACATACCCATCTCATATGTTACATATTTTAGGCTTTGGCATAAATATTGTCGATCATGAACTCTTAAATCGACATGTTGGTAGCACAACATCTAATTATAACCCTAGTGAGTAAGTATACTCTTTATTTAGAATCTCTGTTCTCCCTATTGTGTATTATAGAGGTCTTGTTTATCGTGAGTTTCTGCTCTACTTTATAAATATCTCTGTAAATCTAACTGAATTGTACTTTCACAGTCATGGTAATTTGTATTGGCCTGGGCATGGTGGTCAGTTTCAGGCAGGACAGACCAAGATGGTGCTAGTAGCCAGTTAAGTACAAAGCAGATGTGTTCGTTAGTGTAGGGGAAAGAATGCAGGTTTTGTAATTCGATTGGTTTGAGTTCCATTTGTAATTCCACAGCTTCTAAAGTGGGTGTCCTTGGGATCTCCCCAGTAGATTATAACGTTTCCAAAGTCACTAACTACTTACTCATTTTTGTATTCCAGTTTCTGTCATACAGTAGGTAGTTAAATGCTTGCGTGTTTGAATGAACTTACCACCTCCGAGCTTCAATTTTCACATGTGTAAAATAGGAATTATATATAGCTACCTTATAGGACATATCAAGGGCCCTAGACTAGTGTCTTGCACCTGAAGCATGCTCAGAAAATGTAAATTCTAGCAAACGTTGAAAGAGCAGAGGGATAGGTTGTGACGATGTTAAGTGTGATAATGAGAACCTCAGTTTCTACACAACTACTTTTTGTGTTACCTGAATCCACATTGTTATATCCTGCTGTTTCCATGGTATTAGTGCTAGGAATATATTGACTTGGATCCACACACAATTCAGTTGTTATTTTTTAAGTTAATGTTTTTTATATATGGATTTATTTTTGCTTTTTTAGGCTGATTCAGTGTGAAAATGAGGTAGGGAAATTGTTGTTTATCACAGAAATCCCAGAATTAATACTGGAAGACCCCAGTGAAGCCAAAGAGAACCTCATTCTGCAAGAAACATCTGCGATAGAGTCGCTGGCTGCAGATGGGAGCCCAGGGCTAAAATCAGTGCTATCTACAAGCCGAAATTTAAGCAACAACTGTGACACAGGAGAGAAGCCAGTGGTTACCTTCAAAGAAAATATTAAGCCACGAGAAGTGAACAGAGACCAAGGAAGAAGTTTTCCTCCCAAAGAGGTGAGAAGGGACTATAGCAAAGGAATAACTGTAACTAAGAATGATGGAAAGAAGGACAACAACAAGAGGAAAACTGAAACCAAGAAATGCACCTTAGAAAAGTTACAGGAAACAGGAAAGCAGAATGTGGCAGTGCAGGTAAGCTGTATTTGAACTATAAAGCAGGTAGAGGAAGGCTCACACAAAAGGCAAGATTTTTCATTTTGTTCTAAAGCCATGAGAATTGGCTGTCCTGGAAGTTTAAATGCATTATTTAATTGCATAGTAAGGTTATACAAAGAGCTGTGATAGATGGTTACTTTATCAATTCTTGGGAATTGTGAGTGAAAAAAAAATCTCAGCCTGATTTGACACTTTTGTCAATCCTCATCAATTTAAGCAGTTTGAAAGGATTAGTTGCAGAGTTGTCAGTTTCACACAGGATTCTATTTTATTTGGAAGATATAACTACCATTTGTCAATGCTATAGTGGAGATTTGGGGTCTTCTGTAGATCCAGTAGAACCAAGAGTATATTAAGGCTTATGCAGTTTTTTTTTTTAGATTCACTATTATATATATATATGTGTATATATACGTATATATATTTTTTCTATAATATATATAATATATAATATATATTTTATGTATATAATATATAATATATTATATATATGTGTATATATACGTATATATATTTGTTTCTTGGAAAAATATGAGGCTTTTTTCTTGACAATTATACTTGTCCCAGCTAGTGGTATTAATATCACTTTAATCTTATCCTGGATCCTGGGAATTTATAAAGCAAGAACCCAGGTTTCTTGCTGGGAAAAGATAAGCACTGCTAAGTTATTTGTGACTTTCTTTTTATTAAAATATTTTTCCAAATAGATAAGATGGTTTCATATAAACAGAAAAGGGTCTTTATTCTGTGATGGTTTTATTAATACTATTAATGTTTGAATAAATACTTAAGTGGCCATGTGAGTTGTTAACACATTTTAGCAAATGTATGTGTTTGCATGAGAAACTACATTGTTGAAGGCTGTTTGTAAATAAATAGTACCTTTGATGTATTTCTCTAATGTTTTTTAGAAAGAGAAATAAGAAAATAATAGTTCCATTTTAACATTATAGCAAGGAGAGAAACAGAAAGACAAGGTAGAAATTAGGACGTGAGGGAGAGAGAGAGATGCTAGGGAAAGGCAAGAAAAAAAATGAACTAGAAAGCCAAAGGATCCAAGTTTTAGGGATAATGAGTCCAGCATTTTCTGCTTACCCTTCCTCCATTGTCTGTAATTGCTCGCAATAAGGTCCAGACTGAAAATAGAATCTCCTTTTTTGGTTTCTCATCCATCTCAAATCACCTATAAATGATTAAAGAAAGAAAGAGTCAACGTATCACCACACTCTGTACCTCGTCCGGGTTTTCTATAAATGCTACTCATGTTCCCTCATTTTGCTCAACTTTAAGCAGTGCATATGACATCTACTTCTCTCTGGCTCCATCTATAGGATCTCAGGGCCTGTTCCTTACTGCTGAAAGTATCCTTATTTAATCTGAAGGTTGGTAAAGTTGCAGGGTGGAAGGTGGATGCCTGACTGTACACATGTGTCTACGCAGATGAAATTAAACTGAGGGCCAAAATAACTCACCTATGGGTTAGTAGTCATCATTAGTTCATAATTCATGTATGTCATTTAATGAATTAGAGTATAGAGAACCCTGGGCCCCAGAACAAGCAACTTAAAGTCATAGACAAGTTTTTTTCAACTTGTTAGCATCAGGCATCTCATTTGTAAAACAAATGGGCTCTAAGATCCTTTACATATTTGGATTTTTGTGATCATGAGAAAGCAAAATAATTAGTAAAACTAAGACAGTAAAATTATCTTTTATTGGCTATTAAATAATTTCTTTGATTTTCCATTTTTAACTTAGGTGACTTTAAATATCTTCAGCATGTACTTTTAATCTAATGAGGTTTTAAATACTTTCTTAAGAGTAGGGTCTTCTTTCTAACACATTTGAGTTTCAGTTTATTATAGATAGTTTTGCTTCTATTGGTTACAGGTAAAATCCCAGACAGAACTAAGAAAGACTCCAGTGTCTGAAGCCAGAAAAACACCTGTAACTCAAACCCCAACTCAAGCAAGTAACTCCCAGTTCATCCCCATTCATCACCCTGGAGCCTTCCCTCCTCTTCCCAGCAGGCCAGGTAAATATGTTTTGTAATTTCTTCTACTTAATCTTTTCTGTGCAAGAATTTCTATTCACTCACTGAGAAATGTGTATTCTGTTGGAGTAATGTTACTAAGCCATAAAAAGTTCTATTTTCCCTAATACTTATAAAATTATTTTTGAACTGTTTCTGTGTAGTGTACATACAAGTGCATGTTTGTTATTATGAAGGAAATCCTATCACTAAATACAGAAGCTACTCACAGAACACTGATTACTTCAGTGGATAGAGGAAAAGTATCAATAGTTTATTTTTAGTTCTTCAAATCAAGTTAAAGATTGACAACATGACTAATCTTTTTTGTGATGTGTTAGAAGACTCCCTCTACCTACCTGTTAAAAAAAATGACTTTTTTGCAATTTTTTGCTGTTTCTTTAAAACTAAAGCTGTGTTCTTCTGTTTTGAAGGGTTTCCACCCCCAACATATGTTATCCCCCCTCCTGTGGCATTTTCTATGGGCTCAGGTTACACCTTCCCAGCTGGTGTTTCTGTCCCAGGAACCTTTCTTCAGCCTACAGCTCACTCTCCAGCAGGAAACCAGGTGCAAGCTGGGAAACAGTCCCACATTCCTTACAGCCAGCAACGGCCCTCTGGACCAGGGCCAATGAACCAGGGACCTCAACAATCACAGCCACCTTCCCAGCAACCCCTTACATCTTTACCAGCTCAGCCAACAGCACAGTCTACAAGCCAGTTGCAGGTTCAAGCTCTAACTCAGCAACAACAATCCCCTACAAAAGCTGTGCCGGCTTTGGGGAAAAGCCCGCCTCACCACTCTGGATTCCAGCAGGTAAGTTACAGTTGTGTGTACTATCCAGCTGAATGAAATAAGGGGAAATGCTGAAAGATTCAATGTTAGAAGTGCTCATTAAACTTTGACATACTTCTTGCTTAGATTTATAGTGATTATGGGAAAACAAAAGTATTGTCTCTACTGTTTATGAAAGTTCAAATGTTTTCCTTACTTTTGTAAAGGATAAAATCCTAGACCTTAAGTACCATTCTTGGCTGCTACTAAGTGTCCATTTTATTGAAAATGGATTTTCTGCAAATAATTCTCCCATAGGAACATAAACTACTAGGGAAATAGAATCACAGTCTTGATGAGGTACTAAGACAGATGTGACACCAGTCTTAAATGTTTGTCGTTTGAAGCACAGCACTTGAAGCAGAAAGGGGAAACAAACACTCATGCAAATATATTCATTCATTCATTAAACCTCTTAAATAGTTGAATTAAAAGAAAATATGAGTGTGGTGCCTATAATCTGTTCCCAGAAAGCTCTGACTATTGAAAAGCCCAAAAGGTAAAGGAAACTGCTGCCTTGCCTAGAGTTTTGTTGGTTGGAAAACACCCCAAGTTCATTCTGTGATTCTTTAGCATTCATTATAAGTAATATTGCATTTTATCCTCACCTTGATGACAGGCATCTCTTTTTTAGTATCAACAGGCAGATGCCTCCAAACAGCTGTGGAATCCCCCTCAGGTTCAAGGCCCATTAGGGAAAATTATGCCTGTGAAACAGCCCTACTACCTTCAGACCCAAGACCCCATAAAACTGTTTGAGCCGTCATTGCAACCTCCTGTAATGCAGCAGCAGCCTCTAGAAAAAAAAATGAAGCCTTTTCCCATGGAGCCATATAACCATAATCCCTCAGAAGTCAAGGTCCCAGAATTCTACTGGGATTCTTCCTACAGCATGGCTGATAACAGATCTGTAATGGCACAGCAAGCAAATATAGACCGCAGGGGCAAACGGTCACCAGGAGTCTTCCGTCCAGAGCAGGATCCTGTACCCAGGATGCCATTTGAGGTGTGTGTTCTTTCCTATCACCGGGCAATTTGGAGATAGGTCTGAGGTTGACTATCTTTTGAATATCTCAAATAGATCTTATAAAAAGGCCACTCTTATTCGTTAGTACTATAGAATGCCACTGAGTATTGGTGTAGCTCTTCGTTTCCTCTTCAAAGTTGCACAGTATGTTTTAGTTTGGAAGCTGAAGAATTCCATAACTGATTTTGAACTCTGATGGTCTGGCAAAGAAACCATGTACAGAAATCTCTAAAACAGCATGTTAGAGAATTCTGAGATAAAGCACTCCTCGCAGTTGGGCTGAATCATCTAAGTTTAAAAATAGGTTTACTGATATTTAAATAAATTGCTCTCTGAGAGAAACAAAGTTAGCCAGTTATCTTGGACAGTGGAGGTCCCTTTCTTTGCCCTTTTTATTCATTAGAAACAGGTGAATGTTAGTACTTTTTAAAAGATCTGTTTCTCTGTAAGCACAAGATATGCTAATCGTTTTGCTCCATAGCGTTGTGTTACGCACTAGCCACATTAACCTTTTGTGTTCTGCTCTGTCAGTATTTTTGCTTTTCTATTGTCTTGAACTTTCTCCATTATTGTCCTTGTGTCGCTTTGCCTTTGCATTTCAGAGCCTTTTTTCTCTTTGCCTAATACCATCTATCTCACTATCCCTTTGACTTTAGTTGTCTTCTTCCACCTAATTATGCTACTATTCCTTTATGCTTTTGTTATCCCTTATTGCGTCTCACTGTGATCCTTTCTGTCACTAGGACCCCAAGAGCTCCCCTCTGCTTCCTCCGGACCTGTTAAAGAGTCTGGCTGCCTTGGAGGAAGAGGAAGAGCTGATTTTTTCTAACCCTCCTGATCTTTACCCGGCTCTGCTGGGGCCTCTCGCCTCTCTTCCTGGACGAAGCCTTTTTGTATGTATTTAACATAATTCTGCTTCTTGCTCTAACCCCCAGCTGCTTTTCTGAGATACTGTAGTACACAGATGAGGTGATTTCTTTTCTTCCTGGGGCTGTCCTTTTCAGAACTGTAAAACATATTTTCTAATTGCCTAAACCAACCTTAAGATGGTAGTAGGATATAGCAAAACATTTCTGCCTTTATAGTTCTCCCAAATCGTAGAGACATACCTTGGTTTTATCCAGAAAGCATTCTGCAGAGCTGGTCACACACGCAGTGTGATGGTGACAAATTAACTCACTTTGCAGGTGACACTTCCATCTGGACCCAGAAATTTTAAGTGTCATTTAATCTTGCTTAGGAACAGTGAGATTTATTTCTCATATGTAGCCAAAATATGAAAGGAAATATGTTCTTGATTTTTTTTTTAACTGACATTATTGAACAGTATATGGCTCTTTTTTGTTCGGTTAACTAAATGCAGAAAGAGCCCTGATCTAAATTCAAAGTTGGATTCATAAACAGAATGAGTAAAAATGAAGAGGATTCTATTTATAAACATTGTCAGAGTGTCATAAATGAGTAAATATGAAAATAACTAGAATCACATAAAATAAAATCTGAGAACTCAGCCTGCATTTTAAAGAACATCGTTCTATATGCTTGTCAGTGTTCTTATTATATTTTACTGTGGGTGGGGAGTATAAAAGATGGAAAGAAAGATGTATGCTATGAGGCTTTTTCCCCTCTCTTTAGTACACCTTAATAAAACATAAAAAGATAGTAAATTTTACTTTCTTGCTGTTTCTTTCTCATAAACACAGGGCAAGAACACATTCATAAAATTAAAGTACATTAATTTTAGTGTCAAGAGAAATAAAACCTTAACAGCTTTCATGACATTGCTGCCATCCCTGGCACTTGAAGTTCCCTTAAGAATTTGCCTGGGTAGTAGCAGTAGGGGCCCCATACCAAGTTATTAAATAATAGCAATAAAAGATCCCCCTGGAGACTTAAATGGTAGTAGTGCCATGACTGAGTGCACAGGGATTGTGGAAGCGCAGCTGCTATACTGTTGCCTCTCTATGTTTGCCTTTCTTGCGGCTTTTATGCTGGAGTCTCTAAGGACTGAGGGTAGTGCTTCTCTGTCCACTTGTTTCCTAATCCCTTAGTTCCTGTTCCTGTTCCTTTAGTGTCCCTTTCATTGGAAATGGAGCTGATGGTAGAACAAGTGGGAGTATTTTCAGGGTTTTTTTTTTCATGTTTAAAAAACAACAATGATTAAAGAAACCTCGACTATAACCCTTCCAATATTTAACATAACGATACAACGTATGTCAAAGTGCTTCTCTTGTCTTAGGTATTTAGTAATGTTTTATTAACCAGCTATTCAGTGACAGCATTAGAGATTCAGCTTTGTTTCTCCTAATAACTTTGCTAGGGCCAATAAATGTAAGCTTGACTTTTAGCAACTGTTTTACTATATACTGCAAATAGAGCTGCTTAAAAAGCATATTAACAAAGCCACTTGTCAAATGGATTTGAAAGGCTTTTTGAAAGTCACCAATGTTAATGTTTTAAAAATTGTGGGGTGGAGAGAAACAGTGTTGGAACAGTTCAGCATTTTGTTTTGAGATTATTTTAAGTGCAACTATTGACAAGGGGATTCCTGAGGTCCATGCCACATAAACACTCAGAGTGCTGTTTACCAGGGTCTCTTGTCCCTGCCAGAATAGAATCTGACTAGGTTTGATCTAAAAGGAGGTTTCTACGCACCTGTGGCAACTGGCACTTAGGCGGTGTCTTGGTATTAACAGATTGGAATTCACATCTTCTGAGCCTCAAATTGTACTCAGTGGGCGAATACAGGCATGCTTTTGCTTTGGTTCCATAGTATCGTTAAGATTAATACTAAGAAAATAGAAGGTATAACTTAATTACCTTTTTTTCTGGGACTGTGAAGAAATCCTTATTGGAGAAGCCCTCAGAACTCATGTCACATTCATCCTCTTTCCTGTCCCTCACCGGATTCTCTCTCAATCAGGTAGGTGAACAATGAAGAATCCTGCTGTGTGCTTTTAGTGTAGACTGATCATTGTCTTTCTCATACTGTTTCAGTATGTCTGTTTTTTCTTTATTTTCCATGTATTAGTGTATTCCAGATATTTGATTTTATCACCCTTGTCTCTGATTGGGGCATACTAGTGACTTGTACATCATGAGTTAAAACCCTTTAACTTCTCATTAATATTGAAACCCTTAGGGCTGTCTTTTTGAGCCAAATAAATTATTCACATTTTCAACCTGGATAGTTTACGTAGAGCAAATTTAAGGGTGAGAGAAAGCAAAGGGGAAAATTAATTTGACTGGAAAATTGAAACAAAAAGAATAAAAGCCTTCAGAATTTCTCTTCCTAAGAAAAGCTTAAGGTGTACCAAGCATCCTTGAACAAGACATTGGATTTTCTCAAATCTCTTTCCTTGGGGTGAGTTTATAACTTCACTTCATGTCTTTCAGGAAAGATACCCAAATAATAGTATGTTCAATGAAGTATATGGGAAAAACTTGACATCCAGCTCCAAAGCAGAACTCAGTCCCTCAATGGCCCCCCAGGAAACATCTCTGTATTCCCTTTTTGAAGGGACTCCGTGGTCTCCATCACTTCCTGCCAGTTCAGGTATTAACTACTCTTTAAATTATAGACCTTACATTTCCTGTACACTCAGATTGATTAAGGGATAGTGAGATTCTGTAATTATAAATATATCAGTTGTTGGGTTTTTTATTTTTATTTTTTGTTTGTTTTTGTAACTTCTGAAAGGAAATAGAAAAAAAAAAAGAAGCCAGTTTATGTAATAAATGCTATTGACAAAACTTTTTACATCCTCAGTAGCCAGCAGAGATGTAAGGGAGAAAATAGAGGTTCTATGTTATGGTTCTCAGCTGTTTTTTAGTTTTATTTGTAGGTGTTCATTCTTTGCAGAAAAATTGCACTTTTTTTTTTTTTTTTTTTTGAGACAGCATCTTGCTGTGTTGCCCACTCTAGACTCAAACTCCTGGGCTCAAGCAGTCCTTCCATCTCAGCCTCCCAAGTAGCTGGGACTACAGGTGCACACCACTGTGCCCAGCTCTGCACTTTTTAAAATTGAGATTTTTAACTTATAATAGAGTCTGACTTAATAGTAATTCTTAAGGTTAGCAAATTCTGATACATAAGACCAATAAACATGTATCTGAAATAGCCATGCGAGAATAGTGCATTCATTCAGTTGACAAAAATTGCCTACTATTTTGTTTTGCTTTTTTAAGGCAAAGAATATGCCTTAGATATGTGTGGCAGGGCAAATTAGTGCATCTAGCCGATCTCTTTGGAGCCTTTAGTTTCCCTTTCCTTCAAAGCCCTGTGGTTGTTATTAGTAGAATTTTAGTGATCAGATCTACAGGAACCTGTAGTTCTTTGTATGTTTGTGAAACAATGATTTACTGTATCCTGTGTTGCTATTATTTAATAGATCATTCAACACCAGCCAGCCAGTCTCCTCATTCCTCTAACCCAAGCAGCCTGCCCAGCTCTCCTCCAACACACAACCATAATTCTGTTCCATTCTCCAATTTTGGACCCATTGGGACTCCAGATAACAGGGATAGAAGGACTGCAGATCGGTGGAAAACCGATAAGCCAGGTGAGATCTACATTTCATTGCCAAGCAAAATTGAAAGAATTTACTCTATCCTTCCCTGGGGTCTGGCAATTGGCAGTGATAGAACATCTTCTTGAATTTTTCTTATCTCTTTTCATCCCTTAGCCATGGGTGGGTTTGGCATTGATTATCTCTCAGCAACGTCATCCTCTGAGAGCAGTTGGCATCAGGCCAGCACTCCGAGTGGCACCTGGACAGGCCATGGCCCCTCCATGGAGGATTCCTCTGCTGTCCTCATGGAAAGCCTAAAGGTGAGTAGATTTCAGGAACAAGAACCACAAGATTATTACAGCAAAGATGTCTCTGCTTTCATTCACATAAATAGCTAGGCTTACTTCTCAGGCCCTCAGAGTTGACTGATACATAGCACATATATGACAAAGTCCTAGAAACATGGTCTGCCTTACAAGATTCTTGAGTGATAGTTTTTAATTTCTGAATTCACTAGTGGTAAAGCAGTATCTTCAGGAGGACAAAAACAAAGGTTTTAGTTTCATTCTTAAGGTTAAGAAAAGTCTGATTCATTTTGGAATGTTTGATTTAAGCCTTTTCTGACAAAATAAGAGTATCTAATTTTAGAAATGTTTTATTTGCCTGAAACCTTTATAGTAAATGCCCTGTGTGGTACCACATACAGCTGAGTTTCAGTAAAAAGACTTGACATAAAATGTGATTTCACTTCTTCTGGTTTAAAATAGTCTTAATGGCAACTAACTAGCTTTGAGTCTTATAATGACTTTTTCTAATAGCTGGATTTTTGTGGGGAGTGGGGTTGGGTTTTGGGGCCATGTATATGCCTTTATATTTGGCTGGGATTGAAAAACAAATCCCTTTCAGACAACTGGGCATTTGACCTCCGCTGACAAGATCTGGACTGTTTTTCAGTCTATCTGGTCCAGTTCCATGATGCATCCTGGACCTTCCGCTCTGGAGCAGCTGTTAATGCAGCAGAAGCAGAAACAGCAACGGGGACAAGGCACCATGAACCCTCCACACTGAGGACAAAGTGGCAACCTGGGAATGAAGGCTCCATAAACCATGGCATGTTGGGTTTGCAGGACTGGCCCACACAGTCCCCTGCAGGTGGCAGCCCTCTTTTCTGTTTCTCGCTGTCAAGAGGGTGTAAGTATTCCACCAGCCCGCTGAGTGTGCACGAAATGTTCGCAGTGCAACAAAAAGAAAAATCCATCAGGAACTCTCCGTCCCCCCGGGGCCTTCCGGAGGGAGAGAGAGAGGAACTGCTGTTTATCTCACTCAGTTACTTGGTATCACCGCCTCTCATCTTCTCCATCGTGCATGTCCCCAGCCACATGGGAAGTGAAAGCTGAGAAGGGAAGGCAGATGGGAGAAGCCAATGGGAACTTCTCAGTCCTTTTTTCCTCTTTGGGGAATAAAATAGGAATCCATTAATGATTACTTTGCTGACTGAGAATGTAGTTGAAATTATTCTTAAACATCTTTTATTATTACTCTCAGTAGTAAAATATCACACTGAATTCTTCCATACACAGGTGTGCTTCTAGTCAGTGTGTAGCAAGGAAAGCCCCGTTCACTGCTCCTGTGAGAGGTTGGTGGTGACAGGATGGGGAACCGACCTCTTCAGCCAGTGGAAATGTTCCATAAGGGAGAGTTCAAGGCCTCTCAGAAGGCTCTGGTAGGCCCTTCTCTGGCCAGGAGACTCCAGCAGGAAATGCCCTTCACTCTGTAGGTGCTCGAGCCCCAATCGAGGATACAGTGTGGGTGGTGGTGCTGGGCTGGACTAGCAGGTGACTGCTGTAGGATTTCACATTACGTTTTTGATTCCTGTAAATTTTACAGTCGCACAGCAAGCAGTCTCACAGGAGGCAGGCTAGTCCATTCACAGCCTGGCACGTTCTAATAGGTAGAAGCTTTCAGTGTGGTTATTTTTTCTTTGGTTGGTTTTTGTGCCCCCATTCTACTTCCCACCCTCCTGCCCCATCTCCATCCTTTCTTTACCCAATGCTGTATGCTAGTAATTGTTTTTATTCCTAATGTGTGCAACATCACATCTTCCCAAGAAGCAACAGCATGGGGTCCAGCAGTTGGGGCCCAAAAGACAGTCTGAAGAGGAAGGAAGCAGCAGTATCTGCGTAGCCCACAGAGGGCCCAGGCCCCTGCCCAGCTGCAGTCTCCCAGCCTCCACTTTCAGAGTGAAATTCAAGGCAGCGTGGACATGTGCCCATCACGCACAGAAGAAAACACGACGTCGTCCATTTTGGAAGAGACGAAAGAAAGGAAAATAAACTCTTTATTTGATATTTATTAGGAGGAAAGAGGACTGAAAATGTTCTTGTGTAGAAACAGAAGGACAGCATTTCTGTTAGTCATTTCCTGGAAAAGTAATATTTTAAGGGGAAATTATGGAAACAATCTAAATGTTCAATTGCTGTGCTAGTGGTAGGGTTTATTTTCTGGGAGGTCTCTCCTTTGTGTGTCTGTGAGTATGTTTGTGTACACACACATGCCCATCTGCTGTCCGAGAGGGGAGGGGTTGTGTGTGTGAGTGTATGGAGTTAGTGTGGAACTTAAGAGCTGGAACACAGCTGTAGAGCAAAGCACATCCAGGAGCCCCGGTTGTCACTGGAGTCTGGGCAACCCCAGCAATGAAAAGGGGTGAGATAATGCTCATTGCTCTTCAGAGAGAGTGGTTGGAGCCCACCCCCCCGTATGCTTACATTATTGCTCTTTTAGTTTGACATGGTGTTTGGGTTTTGTTTTGTTTTTTTGAAAGGTCTGAAAAGGTGAAACCCCCCCACCCAATGGCAATATGAAACCTTTTGTGCTTCTCTTCAGCCCCTTCCCTGTGTCCACCTTTCTCTCCTCTTCCCAAGCCTTTTTCCTACTACCTTTACCCAGTTTGTGTGTTTGAGCTCTGCATTCAGGCAGCTGCAACATTCCAGTGTTTGAACTGTCACTGATTCTTGCGCCCTAGACAAGCTAACCAGGTTTACCATCTCACTCCCAGTAATACCCAGCTCCCATCTAAAGCCCCATTCTGCATGAGAATTTGGTGTTTGGAATGTTTTCTGACTCTTGGGGCGGGATTCCTCGCCTTATCATCCTCACTGTGGAGTAATGAGGAGGGAGAGGAGAACCTTAATCAGAAACTGGTTTTGTGTAGTAAACTTTCTTTTGTGGTTTTTTGTTTTGTTTTCTGGGTTTTGTTTTTTGTTTTTGTCTGTCTGTGCAAGACCTGCAGCTGCTGAAAATCAGCTTTGCCTTTAATTAAACCATGTCTCTCCAACCGGATCTGTGTATCGATTGTTTCTTTTCTATCCTAAAAGATGTAAGTATTGAAGAAAATCCAACTTAAAAGGCAAGAATTTCAGCTACTCACAGGTCATCCAGGGAAAGGCATAGATGGTCAGAATTTGAATATTTTTCAGGGTTAATTTTGCTTTTAGTAGCATTCTAGACCAATGAATTATGGAAATTATAATTAATTGTAATGGAAAGGCATGAGTAGTAAGAAATCGATTATCAAAATTATTTTATTTAATAAAATAATGCCTTATGTTAAGGAATTAAGAGCCCATCATTTTTATTCCTATTGTAGCTGTTACTGAGGCAGTTCAGAGAGTTTATCCTTTCAGCCTGTGAAAATTCACTGAATCTGATGAGCAGCAACATTAATTATTCTTAGCTTTGGGGTTTCTTTTCTTTGAGTTGTGTCCAAAGTTTCCAGTGGTAGCTTGCTGGGTCTTCCAACTGTGTGCTGGAAGCCAGTGCTGTAGCTGACCGTAATGCCTGTGTGCTCACCCTGACCGGCTATCCTTTCACCTGCGTGTTGATTCAGTCTGCAGTTCACTTCCTTACTCTGCTTTTCACAGGCGCCTACACACTTGAAAAATTGTTAGCAAAGCTACACATACGCTACAGGAAGAAGTGGGTAGGGAGAGGAATTAAGGCCAGGCCTTAAGGTCTAATAGTTACAGATTCCTTCACCCAAGTTAATCCTGAAAAATTGGACAGTTGGGTTAGCCAAATCCATAGCATTCTGTTACGTATATTAGTATAGTATAGTATATGCAGTCATTTACCATATAACAACGTTTTGGTCAACAATGGACTGCGTATACAATGATGCTCCCGTAAGATTATAATACATTTTTGCTGACCTTCTCTATGTTTAAATACACTGATACTTACCATTGTGGTATAGTTGCCTGCAGTATTCAACACAGTAACATGCTGTACAGGTTTGTAGCCTAGGAGTAGTAGGCTATACCTGGCAACCTAGCTGTGTAGTAGGCTATACCATCTAGTTTTGTGTAAGTGCACTCTAGATGATGTTTGCACAACACATTTCTCAGATCATGTCTCCATTGTGAAGCAGTGCATAACTATTACCAAGTGTCAGCTAACAAGGTACTACTTATGAACTAGCTTCATAAACACTGCTGCTTTTCATCACTTAAATGTTGGTGATATATATTCAGTATTGAGTTCTTAACACATGTTCCTCTCGAGAATGAACAAAGGTATGTAATTCTATTAATTCTCTGTGGAATTTAGTGTTGTATTCCATGAGAACCTAACTTAGTCTAGGTTCTGTTTAAGCAACAAGACGTAATGAAAAAAGAAAACAAGTTTATTTGTATATGCCTTATGAGTAACCTATAAGGTTACTTCAAGCCTTAAGAGTCAATTACAGTAATGGTTCAGAAACAGGAATATTTGTACTTACTCCTTGGGCCCGGACTTGCATGTCTTGTTTTTGTAAGATAGGTTTTTTTTATTGGCGGTATGACACAGAAAAGTGCACCAATCAAATGTACAGCTTGATGAATGTTTACAGTGTAAACACAGCTAGCTAGCCAGCACTCAGAGCAAGAAATAGGATCAGCACCTGGAAGACCCTCTCGTGCCCTTTCCAGACACTTCCATCCACTCCTCCTCTCCCCTAACTCCTCCATTCACCTGTCCCCATCTCCTCACCCACTGTGCCCCAGGAAATCATCCTGGGTACTCACATCATTGTCTAGTAGGTTAAATTTTAACAGGGAACAGTTAACACTTCCAAACTGTAATGTGTTAGTACAGTGTACAGCAGAAGGGTGCTAAATCTTACAAACAAGTAATAGGGCTTCATTTTCTTCAGCTTTGTAGTTTGTGAAACATCCTAGACTTCTCTCCGAGTGCTTTCCAGATCTGTAGTTGCGCATTCTTCAACAAAAACTTTGGGGAAAATGCCCACCTTCCCTTTGCACTCCCCTTCCAGCCATTCTTCATTCACTGATAAAAGGAAAAGTACACGTGGATTTCTAAAACCACTATAGGAAGATTGCCCTGTCTGGCTATTCTACACAGAATTTGTTACCGGTCACCGTTCACTACCCCTAATTGTGATCAGGGAAAAGACAGTATTTCAAAGTGGTTTGAGAGTGAACACAGGGTTTAACCATCTTATTGATCTGTCTTAAACATGATAATGAAGGAGCAAAATGAAGAAGGATAAATTGTTTTTCAAAAAGTTACCAGATAAGAAGGGTCAAAGAAATTGAACAATGAGTCCTTAAATAGAATTTCCGTCCTTCCCCCACCCCCAACCTTGACAGGGTCTCACTGTCACCCAGGCTGGAGTGCAGTGGCACAATCTGGGCTTACTGCAACCTCTGCCTCCTGGGCTCAAGTAATCCTCCCACCTCAGACTCCCAAGTAACTGCAACTACAGGCTGTGCCACCACGCTTGGTTAATTTTTGTATTTATTAGAGACGGGATCTCACCATGTTGCTCAGGCTGGTCTCAAACTCCTGGGCTCAAGTGATCCACCCAACTCAGCCTCCCAAAGTGCTGTGGTGATAGGGGTGAGCCACCGTGCCTGGCCCAATTTTTTAAGAAAGAGAATTTTACCTGCCCTTTGTTGGGAATCTTTGTTTTGACTACAGAAAAGGGACATGCCATTGGTTAAATATATTAAAAATGAAAGTTCATTAGTAAGCTTTCTTCTTTTCACTGAACTCCATTAAACAGCTGAGCTGGAGCTAGTGATGGGTTAGTACATGTTTGTAAAATATAAAGATTTTAATAGCTCCTACTCAGAGCCTTTAATAGAGTGCAGGCATTGTACTTAAAAAATATATTTAGACTTCATAATAACTTGTAGGTATCCATATTTTACTAAGGAAAAAGAGACCCAGAGAGGTGAATAGTTGGTTCAGAGCCATTCTGCCAGTAAAAATCAGACAACTTAGGTATAGTCTCCAAAGCCCACCTACCTGACCACACAGCCAGTTCAGAAGTTTGTACATCTAAATCAGACATTAAGGCACTGGTGCCTGGATCCTGCCCCCAGAAATTTTGCTTTAATGTGTGGTGTGACTGGGCAGCAGTTTTTTCAAAAGTTCCCTCAGGTAATTCTAACTGCAAATCACTCTCTTGATTCTTTCTACTTACAGGGTAGGTCGTGGACTGGAAGCATATTAGAAATGAAAAATCCCAGATCCCACCCCAAACCAGAGTCAGAATCCATTTAGGAAGATCCCCAGGTGATTCACATGCACATTAAAGTTTGAGAAACACTTTGTAGATGAGACCATCTCATAACTTGAATGCAATTGAACTCCCCTCTGTCCTACCCTGACTGTGCTAAATTCTGTTTTCTGTTGAAGTGCTACAATATGGGTACTTCCTCAACTTACACTTGTACAGATAAGTCATAGTAAGAAGCGCACTGGCTTCTCTCCATATCTACCCAAAAGGTTGTTTTAGTGTGTTCTTTCATTTTTTTCCTGCTCCCTCTCCCAAACTCCAGACAATTGAGCTGGTTCGTTGATTTAGGCACCTAGAAAGTGGCACTGGGAGGTGTTCAACCCAGTTCTTCCCACTGAGTTACCATTCTCTCTTGTCGGAACACTCTGCTTCTATATTACTACTACTCATATTTTTTTTGAGACAGAGTCTCACTCTGTTGCCCAGACTGGGGTGCAAAGGTGCAATCTTGACTCACTGCAAGCTCCACGTCCCCAGTTTAAGTGATTCTGCCTCAGCCTCCTGAGGAGCTGGGACTACAGGTGCACGCCACCACGCCCGGCTAATTTTCTTATTTTTAGTAGAAATGGGGTTTCACCATGTTGGCCAGGCTGGTGTCGAATCCTGACCCCAAGTGATCCACTCACCTTGGTCTCCCAAAGTGCTGGAGTTACCAGCATGAGCCACCACGCCCAGCCTATACTACTCATATTTTTAATTAATTGCTACACACTTGTATACTCTCTCTACCCCCCATTAACTTTTTTTTAATTTTAATTTTTGGTGTTTTTTTTTTTTTTTTTTTTTTTTGAGACTGAGTCTCACTCTGTAACCCAGGCTGGAGTGCAGTAGCACAATCTCAGCTCACTGCAACCTCCACCTCCTGGGTTCAAGCGATTGTCCTGCCTCAGCCTCCTGAGTAGCTGGGATTACAAGCACCTACCACCATGCCCGGCTAATTTTTGTATTTTTAGTAGAGACAGAGTTTCACCATGTTGGCCAGGCTGGTCTTGAACTCCTGACCTCAAGCAATCTGCCCGCATTGGTCTCCCAAGGTGCTGGGATTACAGGCATAATCCACTGCGCCTGGCCTATTTTTATTTTTTTAAGACGAGTCTTGCTCTGTCAACCAGGCTGGAGTGCAGTGGTGCAATCTTGGCTCACTGCAACCTCCACTCCCGGGTTCAAGCGTTTCTCTTGCCTCAGCCTCCCTAGCAGCTGGGACTACATATGTGCATCACCATGCCCAGCTAATTTTTACATTTTTAGTAGAGATGGCGTTTCACCATGTTGGCCAGGCTGGTCTTGAACTCCTGGCCTCAAGTGATCCACCACCTCAGCCCCCCAAAGTGCTGGGATTACAGGTGTGAGCCACCACCCATTAACTTTAAAATTTCCCACTCTCTTTGTCTGTTGGATTTTCTGTTATAATTGATAGTAGTTTTTCACTGCTTTGCATTGGTAGTGCACAGACTCAGCATATGAGCAGGGCTTTTATTATGGGACTTTTTTGTGTCCAGGTAGAGAATTAGGCTGGCAAACCACGAGTTGGAATGGTGCTTCTTAGAGTGTAGGCAGTAGACCAGCATCACCTGGAAACTTGGTAGTAATGCAAGTTGGTGGGCCCCACCCCAGACCTGACTCAGAATCTCTGGAGAGTGGGCCCAGGAATTGATTTAACAGACTCTCCCAGGGATTCTTAGAACTCTCCACTTTTAAGAGGTGTGTCTTGCTGTGTTGCCCAGGCAACAGCCTTGAACTCCTGGCCTCAAGTGATCCTCCTACCTCAGCTACCCTAGTGGCTAGGATTACAGGCATGCTGTTTCAATTTTTAGTCTGTTCATTCCAAACAGAATCAAGAAAGTCACCAGAGACACAGGATAGTTCTGAATAGCTGGTTTTTAAGGCAAAATTTACTTACTTTTCTCTTTGAAAAGTACATTAATTCAAAGAACTATGGTTTGCAGAAGGTCTTACGGCTTGACGCAAAGGCAAAGTGATTCCAGCCAATTTGTTACCTCTGGGAATGAGAATCCATGGTTTCCAAAGCATACTCCTCTTTAATAATCAAGATGTTTATCGCCGGCCAGGTGCGGTGGCTCATGCCTGTAATCCCAGCACTTTGGGAGGCCGAGGCAGTGGATCACTTGAGGCCAGGAGTTTTGAGACCAGCCTGGTCAACATGGAAAAACCCCGTCTCTACTAAATACACAAAAATTAGCTAGGCATGGTGGTGGGTGCCTGTAATCCCAGCTACTCAGGAGGCTGAGGCAGGAGAATTGCTTGAACCCAGAAGGGGGAGGTTGCAGTGAGCCGGGATTGCGCCACTGCACTCCAGCCTGGGCAACTGAGGGGGACTCTGTCTCGAAAAAAAAAAAAAAAAAAAAACTCAGCTTTTTATTGCTTTCCTGGCTACTAGAGCAATAGACAGGGAAAGTCTGAGTGCTCAACTTTGCTCCCTCCAGCTAGATGCTAGGAAGGAGGTTGAAAACACTGGCTAAAGTTTTGTTTGTAGATTATTGATATTTTCTTCTCTCTGCCCTTGACCTTGTTTCTGCTAACATGTAAATTTGTTTCTATAATCTTGGAGTAGCACTTACCCTTTGATAGCACCAGGATTATATCCCCTTCCTGAAACTCCAGGTCCTCTGGTTGGGTAGCCTCATAACGGAAGAGTGCCTCTACTTGGCTGCCTTTCTTAAGCTGAGGTTCTGTTGTCTGGTTATTAGCATCAGCTTTTTCACTTTCCTTGGGTTCATCTGGAAAGCCTTGGTCACCCTGAAATAATAAAGGGCCTGTTAATGTTCCCAATTTCCTGCCAAATGAACATTGAACATCACTAAAGGAAACAGTGAAATGTCAAAGTAGAACCTGGGATATAAACTCATAAAGTTTGTGATCAGTGCCTTCTGTAGAGCTTATATGCTCTT
The DNA here is from genome assembly GCF_028878055.3 of Symphalangus syndactylus. Classification (NCBI taxonomy): domain Eukaryota; kingdom Metazoa; phylum Chordata; class Mammalia; order Primates; family Hylobatidae; genus Symphalangus; species Symphalangus syndactylus. The sequence continues at coordinate 39,151,264 of NC_072434.2, read as the reverse complement.
TATGAATACTGGATGGTTGGGTAAATCAGTCCCCAACCTTTTTGGCACCAGGGACTGGTTTCATGGAAGACAGTTTTTAGATGAATGGTGGTGGGTTGTGGGTGTGGGGGTGGTTTCAGGATGAAATTGTTCCACCTTAGATCGTCAGGCATTAGATTCTCATAAAGAGCGTGCAACCTAGATCCCTCGCATGCACAGTTCACAATAGCGTTCACACTCCTATGAGAATCTAATGCCGCTGCTGATCTGACAGGAGGCAGAGCTCAGGCCAGTATACCTGCAGCTCACCTGCTGTGCAGCCCTGTACTGGCCCGTGGCCTGGGGGTTGGGGACCCCTGGGATAAATGAAACCAAAAGGTCTGCAAAATCATATACAGTCTTAAAATATCTTACTGAAACCTTACAATAATCTTGAGACAGGTAGAATAGGCATTATTATTTCTTTACAGATGGGGACAGAGCCCTAAGTCAAAACTGGCTTTCTTAGCATCAACTCTAACAGTAACACTAGGGACCTTGTTAGAAATGCAGACTTTCAACTCCATCCCAATACTACTAAATCAGAAACTCCCTGAAGGTGAATCCTGCAATCTGTATTTTAAGTCCTCTAGGGAATTCTGATACTTGCTAAAGTTCGAAAACCACTGCACAATGCCATACTTCTTTTATCTGTAAAATTTCTTATACGTCTTAGACTTATGGTCTTAGACTTCTTCCACATGATTGTCACTTTTGCTTCACAAATGAAGGAGAAGGATGCGGTTTCTACAGATGTGAATCATAGAATTTAACAAATCAACAGAAATGCTGCTAGGCTTGTATGTACCGAGTGTTATAAGTTCCAGCTTCTCAATGCTGTTTGTTGAACCTTGGTATATTGTCTTTATTGAGAGGCGATATGATGAGGTGGAAATGGCCCTAGAGAGTCCACAGACCAAGGTTTGTATCCCACCTCCACTGCTTACCAGCTCTGTGTCCCTAAACAAGCAGTGTAACTTCTTAGAACCTCAGTTACCTCACCTGAAATTGAGGCTAGAAGAATTCAATGAGATGACATACAATAATAGTAGTTGACATTTATTGAACACTTACTCTGTGGCAGTACTCTTCTAAATATGTATAAATATTTAGACTTGGTTAATGCTAAGTGTTCCTGCATAGAGTAGATGCTTAATAAATGTTAGTTCATTTTTTTTTCTTTCTTTTCTTTTTTTTTTTTTTGTATTTTTAGTAGAGATGGGGTTTCACCATGTTGGCCAGGCTGGTCTTAAACTCCTGAACTCAGGTGATCTGTCCCATCTTGGCCTCCCAAAGTGCTAGGATTTCAGGCATAAACCATACCAGGCCTCTTTTTTTTTTTTTTTTTTTTCTTTTTGAGACAGAATCTCGCTCTGTCACCCAGACTGGATTGCAGTGGTATGATATCAGCTCACTGTAACCTCTGCCTCTTGGGTTCAAGCAATTCTCCTGCCTCAGCCTCTCAAGTAGCTGGGACTACAGGTGCACCCCACCACACCCAGCTAATTTTTGTATTTTCAGTAGAGACGGGGTTTCACCATGTTGCCTCAGCCTCCCAAAGTGTTGGGATTACAGGCGTGAGCCACCGCGCCTGGTTTTCTTTCTCCTAGTGAGTGAAAACCTGCCTTGTTGCCTCCAAAAGTAATGGATAGTGATAAAGAACATTCAACAGTGACGCCTGAGCCTGGATTAAATTGCAAAAAGATTGGAGTTTTAAGAGGGTTGGCTATGTGTAGCCACCAAATAGATAGAAGCTCCTGTCAAAGGAAAAGATTTTAATTAAAAAAAAGTTTAAGTGAAGTAGTTCACATTTAGAGCAGAATTCCTAGGAAGAATCTTTTAAAAAAGATGCTGAAGGGGTTAGTCCAAAGACAGACAGCTGGAAAACCTAGAGTGACCTTTCAGACTTCCAAGAGACCCCTTACACTCACTCTTACCCCCAGGATCCTGGGGCCTTTTGTCTCAGCCAGAGACACCAGGGAGTCTCATCCCCAGTGGCTGTATTTCCTGAAGGCAATTTTGTGAACGGGGAAGATACCTTAAACAGCTTTGTACACTGCCCTTTTCTAGGCTCATTCTCTTTCACTCTTCTTCTCCCACTTTATTTTTTCTTTTCCAGCAAACATTTGTCTCTGATTTCAGTGAGAATCTACCAAAGAACCCCTTGCTTTAAACAGAAGCCTCAAAAAATATAAATAAATAAATAAATAAACAAACAGAAGCCTCTGCCCAGCTGTGAGGATGAGGTTTGCAGGAAGGACTCTGCCCCCTACCATGGCTCCGGGCCTGGATGAGCCAGAATAGCTTTCCCACTTGCTCATTACCATCTCCAAATCCACTTGTAGGTAGAAAATGGTAGCTCTCCCAAGGATTCATGTATGAACTGTTTCATATGATACTCCCTACACCAGTGTAACTGCAAATGCCACAGCCTAAAAATGCAAAGTCAGAAAAACAGGTGAATAGGAGAGCTGAAACTTCTGAAACAGCCCTAATTAACAGTTTTGGTCGATGGAGACTGGCCTCATTAATGCTGTATCTGGAGCTCTCTCCAGCCTCAGGACTGGATGGAAGCTGGTTCATCAGGAAGATCTGGCTAGCCTAGCTCAGCCACTGCCTTGCTTATATACCTCATAACCATTCTTTCAAAGCAAGACCTGACTTTCTTCCCTGCTCACAGCAGCATCCTAGTGTACAAGGCCTTCCATGATATGTTGCCTTTCCAGCCTGTCTCCCACCACTCTCCCCATTGCGTCCAGTAGTAACACTGCGCCCCTTTACCCACTATGCTGACTTTTATGGTGTTCCCTTTCTGTCTGTATAATGCACCCTTTCCTCCTCCATCTCACTAATTTCTTATGTATTGTTTTATGGTGAAGCTTCAAGATGATCTCAGCAGCATTTTCTTCAGGAAGACAACTCCTACCTGTTCCACTTCCCTCCGGCATTTCTGGGTTAGATAGCATACCATGTGCTTCCATAACACAGTATCATCCATTTGTGAACCCTCATCAGTTTACACAACATGAGGCTTCACGTGCCTGCCTATCTACAGAGCCCTAGGTGCTCAGCAAGTGTTTGTTGAAGAATGTCACTAGCAAACAACCCAAATGTCCACCAACAGGTGAATAGATAAACGACATGTAGTATCCATACAATGGAATACATTTAGCAATCAAAAGGATGAGACCAGTGAAGCAAAAAGACTATATATACACTGTACAATCCACTTACATGAAATTATGTAAAAGGCAAAAGTATATTTACAGAAAGCAGACGGGTGGTTTTCCGGGTCTAGAGTTGGGGGAGAGAATTAATGTCAACAGCAAAAAGAAATGGCAATGTTTCCTCTGGAGACCGAGAGACAGAGTTGGAGTGTTACCTTGTTGCTTCTATTAATGCTTCTAGCCTCTAACTTTTCACCTGACTCCCATTGTTCTTACTTGAAAGTCAGACTTCAGGCTAATAAGACCTCAGGCTAATAAGATAACCTGCCCTGGAACCATTAGTACAGCAGGGTAGTTAGGAATAGAGGCAGGCTCTGGAATCAAAATGTCTGCTTGAGTCCGGCTCCACTACTAACCAGCTATTTAATCTTGGTCAAGTTGCTTAACCTCTCTTTGCCTTGTTTCCTAAATTATAAAATGAGAAAATAATATCTACCTCACAGAGTTACCAAGATTGTAAGAACTAACACAGAGAATGCACTTTGCAGCTGGGTGCGGTGGCTCATGCCTGTAATCTCAGCACTTTGGGAGGCCGAGGCAAGTGGATCACGTCAGGAGTTCGAGACCAGCCTGGCCAAGATGGTGAAACCCCGTCTCTACTAAAATACGAAAATCAGCTGGGCGCAGTTGCAGGTGCCTGTAATCCCAGCTACTTGGGAGGCTGAGGCAGGAGAATTGCTTGAACCCGGGCGGCAGAGGTTGTAGTGAGCCAAGATCATGCCACAGCACTCCAGCCTGGGCGACAGAGTGAGACTCCATCTCAAAAAAAAAAAAAAAAAAAAAAATGGCTATGAGCTGAGCCTTAAGCTATGACTTCATTCCAACCTTGCTTGACAGTGATGGATGGGATGTTTGACACAGTCAGGCAGGGAGCCGATGGAGGGGCAGGAGGCTTTCTGTGAGCTCCTGCCCTGCTGGGCCTGCTGTTCTCTTGTGGAAAACTCTCTCCCTGCTGCAAATGGGGTGAGGATGCAGGTAAAAGGGAGGCAGAGCTGTGACTTATTATACACCATATCCCCAACACCACGCATAGTGCCTAGTACACAGAAGGTGCTTGATAAATGTCAAATTGTTGAGGAAGTGGCTCAGTGGAAATGTAACTTTAGATGCCCCTCACTGCACTCACCACTGTGTTCTCACACCACAGAGTCAGGCAGTAGTTTTTCACTTGGCCCCAGGCATCCTTCATGCTGTCTTCTGAAAGGGGCACCAGCTCATTGCTGTCCCGAGGCCGATAGCTGGGTAGGGATAATGAGTAAGAATCCAGTCAAAGAACATCATCACAAAAACCATCTTCCTCTTCCCTCCTCCAGGTCAGCACAAGGTCCCCACTGTACCCCTCACAGCTGCCTGCATGGAGCTCACCTTAGCTTAGTGTGTTCCAGCCGGAGCTCCAGTTTCTTAGACACCATGTCCCGGACCTGGCTGTAGGGGAGCCTGGGCTGAGTCTCCATGACTACCGTGTACTTGTAGTGCACCTTGAGTGTGTAGGGCATGGGAACACTGAGCTTCACTTCCTGAGTGGGGAGGAAGCAAAGGGAACTCCTGAGTGTCTGAGGCTTTCTCTCAACATCCTGGATCACTGCAGTTTTGTGATTTGGCACAGGGGGTACCCCATGCAGCAGGGGAGAGGCCAATAAGTAACTGGTTTCATAGTAGCCTAAAAGACCTTCAGAGGTCCTTTAGCCCAACCCTTGCTTGGACAGGAATTCCTACTGAGCAAGATCTGGCCCACTAGCTTGGGTAGTAGGAAGTGTGTGCATGATAGTGGAGGAGGCTATTAAGAGGGTCCCTAGCTCATGGACTCTGTAAGGTAGCAACTGGTTCGACCCTTCCATTGGGGCTCTTCCTATAATCCAGACAGACATGTCTGTGGTTGATAGCCCAAGCTATCCCGTCTTCTACCACTTAAAACAGTATGAGGGAAAAATGTTACCTTAGGCTCTTCCTTTTGTTTCTGGCCTGAATGGAAAAAGTAGGGAGTAAAACAAAAGAAGATGGTGAATGAAGATGCTTGGCCAGCCCCTGCCACACACAGATGAAACCTCTTCAAATAGGGCCCCCAACCTCTTACCGTTTAATTTGTGGGGCAATTATTAACCTTAGTAAACTGTGGAGAAAATCTCGCCCTGGGGAAGCATGAAGGTCATGAACACATGAACAAACTCAGTCTCTGCTTCTAGGGAGCCTATAGGTAATTATCAAAGGACCAGCATATCCTCACCAAACCACAAGGTTAGCAGGGATCCCAAAGGTCAATTAAACCCACAGGATCCAAAGCAATGAAAATCGGAGTGCAAGGTGAGCCAGAGGCCACAGGAAGAAGTATTAGAACCACTGATCCTCACCTTCTTCTTTATTTTTGTGTATGTTTCCTAAAGTGTATTAATTTAATTAATCTAATATATTAATCTAATTAACCAATCTAATATTAATCTAATTTATGTAAGAGTAGCATGCATAAAGATATTTACTATAGGGGGTACATGATCAGAGAAGGCCGCTGATCTCAAACCTAGCTGATCATTAGAATCACATGGGAAGTTTTTTTCTAAAATACAAATTCCCGAGCCCCATTCCAGTCCTAAAAAATCAGAGCCAGTAGCCTAGGTAGGACCCTGTATTCACAAAATCATCCTAGGTTTATATGTGATCCTTGATGAGCCTCTAGACAAATGATAACAACAAAAAACCTGTCAAGGACATTGAGCAGGAGCAATGGGAGAAATTTGAATATGGAATACACATTATATAATAGTATCATATGAATGTTTAGTGTCCTAGATACCATGATTCTATTGTGATTATGCAGGAGACTGTGTTTTTGCAGCTGTGTAGGGTGAAGTGTCACGAGTCTGTAACTTATTTTCAACTGGCTCGGGGGAAAAATAGAATGGAGCAGGGCGAGTTCATGGTGCAAAATGTTAACAATTGGTGAGTTTAAGTGAAAGATAATCTGATGTTTATTGTATTCTACTGTCAGCTTTTCTGTAGGTTGGACATTTTTCAAAATAAAAATGGGGTAAGGGACATCCCGAGCGATTCTGATGATCAGGCACGTGTGGCAATCATTGACCTAGAATCTGGCCAACCACTCACTCTGCATCTCTACCAAGCACTTATCCAGGAGCTGCTTCAAGTGCACTTCCCAAGACAGCCCCCTCCACACTAGGAAACAGCATTTCGGAGAGAACATTTCCGTTTCACATCTGCCCATTGGTTCTTTGTTCATCCTCAGGGCTCCACAGAGCAATTTCTTTTCCAGATACAGTGCCTCAGACATTTGAAAACAGTCACTCCACGCCCCTCAGAGGTAAGCAGGTATAGTTACTTCAACTTTTCTTCCTGAGACATGGTTTCCGTACCTAACGATCAAGGGGTTTGGTGACTACGTGAGTCACTCAGGAACCAGCTGCATTCACCCAAGCCCTGTGAGTGTTCTGCAGAAGGCAGGGAGAGAGGGCACTGATTTCATGTTTGGGGTGGGTGGTGCAAGAAAGGAGGGTTCTGGGGCTGCGTGGTCATTAGCTGAGTGACATGTTGGGAGAAGAAGAAACCAGAATTTCCTGGAAGGCAGGGAGAGGAACTCAGGAAGCAGCCTGGCATGCTCCTGCACCCAGACCTAGGCTGTGGCTCCAGGACCACTCACCTGGTGACAACTGGGGTCTTCCAGGGGCTTTGGAACTAGGAGGAGCTGGGATGTTGGACTCTGGAGAGCTTTCCTCCTGAAGGCAACAGGGAGCAATGGTCAGAACCTTCATTCAAAGTTCCCAGGCAGGGGTGGATGTGGGGAAACGCCCCTACAGAGACCCCATGGAAAGGAGCCAGATGCAGATAACGTCCTAAAAGTTGGAATGGTAGTGACATTTGGGGAAGACGAAGGAAATGTTGGCCAAAAGAGGAGGCAGGGTTGGCCTGATGAAAATGAAAATCACAGTAGAAAGAAGAATCCTAACCCACTAAAAGGCCCTTGTCGCTTTAGCATCTCTTTCAGCCATACTGGAAATCCGCTGGACGTGGGGCAGGACCGAGCTCTTGTCTCCACTGCAGAGGGCATTGAGAAAGGAAAAATTCCACTTCTCATTTGCAAGGCGTTTGACGCTTTTCAAAGCATCTGGATATGGTGACTGACCAGGGAGGGCTGAGCTCATATACAACTGTTTGCACAGTCTAGAGACAGACAGGCTCCACTGCCATTGAGTCACTTACAGGGATGCTCAGATCTGACAAAGACAGCTCTCTAGGCCTGGCAGAAGGACAGACTTTTGAAGTGTGAAGGAGGGAGTAGCAGCAGTTTAGAAGCAGTGGCTGGCAAGGCCCACTCTGATTCAAAGCTCTAAGGCAGATCTCATTTTATTATTTTTATTTGTATAGAGGTGGCATCTCTCTATTTTGCCCAGGCTGGTCTCGAACTCCTGAGTTCAAGTGATCCTCTCACCTCAGCCTCCCAAAGTGCTAGGGTTACAGGCATGAGCAACTGCACCTGGCCTCATTTTCTTTCTAATGGCATTGTACCAGCCAACACATTGACTATTCTTCCACGTGAAGCAGACACACCTGTGAAGACCTAACCCCCTCATATACTGTAGGCTTCGCTTCCCAAGTCACTTCTGACCAGGAAGAGTCACAGAGGTGGGTGGGCCCAATGGGACCTACAGATGCCTCCAACTTAGCACATCTGGGTTTTTTTCCCCTCATTCCCGGGTTCAGCTCTGGGTAGCTGGTGCCATCTCAAGGCGGGCTCAAGACTAGTGAATCTTTCTCCAGGGGTCCCGACAGCACCTCTTTTACACTGCTCTTCTCCCTTCCAGGGAGAGATCTCTAAAGGGTGAGAGGAAATGGGTCAGGCCTTGGCATCACATTACCTGGGGCTGCTGCTGAGGGTGGATCCGCAGCTCAACTGGTTCAAGGTAGTTGCAGGGAACAAGCCCCTTCTGCAGTGCAGCACCACAGAATCAGAAAGGAAAAAATAAAGATGTGCTCATCAGTACCCACACCACAGAACAGCCCAGAGTCCTGGGGAAGGGATGACGAACAGACAAAAGAACTTGGCTGGTCTGCAAAGAAAGCAGCAGATACTGCTCCACAGAGACTGCGTTTCCTCCAGGATCCCATGCCAATCGCACTGCCCCCTGATCCTCTTCATACCTGCCCGTTGAACATGACCGTGGCCCAGTTATCATTGCCCTTCTTCAAGACAAAGACAATGTTCCCTGGCATGACCTGGAGCTCTTCTTGTGTCTCAGGCACAAACCCAAATAGCACACGGTGAGCCTCCCCTTCCAGAGCCCTGCAGAGGATAGACACAACATCCAGCTCCCATCTCCTCACACAACGCCATGGTGCAAACACAGTGAACTTGGAGCCAGGGACTTGGCTCCAGCCTGGCTCTAACTCCACATCTAACTGCAACTGCCGAGGTGACGCTGAGCCTGCCTGGGCTCCCAAGACGTCTCGGTAAGAAACTGGTGTACACCTACTCATAACCATATATACAGAGGGGCAAGAATCAAAGCAAAAACCCCACAACACTAGATAGTGAGGACTTACAATCCTTGCCCTCCCTTCCCCTCTGAGGAGGAAGGTCCCTGGCTGGGTCATCTTGGCCAGCTCCCAAGGCTGGGCTGGGGTGAATCAGGTGACTGTGGTCAGGGGAACAGCACAAAGCGGAAGTCAGGTGACAGCCAGCTGGGCCAGAAAGATCGGTGGGAGAGGAGGAAGGAGAAACCACCTACAGCCATTGTTGGGCCAGGGTAGGGAGACCGTGAGCAGGTTAGGTGCCAGGGAGCGTGAGGGATGCATACAGAGGGCTCTGAGGCTGCCCAGCTGCTGTGGTGCAGTGTTGGTTCCCTCAAGTCTGACTTCACGCATTTAGGCTTTGAGGCTCTGACTGGCATCACTTTGGAACGTGTGACTGACAGGCTGGTGTTCAGGTTTCAGGCTTCCCTCCCTTTACTCCCCACTCTGTTACTTTCCCCTCAGCCCATGCTTGTTTCCAGACATCGTGTCTACCCCTGTAGGGAATACAGGCCCTTCCAGCTGACAGGGAGCTTAGGAATGAGCTCATCCAGCCCCCTCATTTTTGTAGTTGCTTTGGTACTTTTGTCACTTTTTTTTGAGATGGAATCTTGGTCTGTTGCCCAGGCTGGAGTGCAGTGACGTGATCTTAGTTCACTGCAACCTCCACCTCCTGGGTGCAAGTGAGTCTCCTGCCTCAGCCTCCCGAGTAGCTGGGATTACAGGCACATGTCAGTTACCACGCTCAGCTAATATTTGTATTTTTAGTAGACGTGGGGTTTTGCCACGTTGGCCTGGCTGGTCTTGAACTCCTGATCTCAAGTGATCCGCCCGCCTCAGTCTCCCAAAGTGCTGTGATAACAGGCATGAGCCACCACGCCTGGCCAATCACTTTTTAAAACCTCCATTTTGGGTGGGAGGACCAGGCTTGCTTCATCGCTTCGAGAGAAATCTTAAGAAAGCCGTAGGTTATGTCATCCTTTGTTTTTCATCTTACAGAAGAAGGACTTCCTTTTCTTGAGTCCTTCCTCTTTACTTCTTCAGAAAGCATGTGCTGATAGGGAGTGGAAAACACCCACACAGGAAAAAGGATGTCATTCTAGATTCCTGACTCCAGAGAGCTCTGTCCTGCCCTCATCAGAGGGGACTGCGGCCAATGCGAAACTGATCTCCAACCTGAGGTCAGCATCCTGGTCCCCAGGGTAGCTATGTTCCACAGGACACCACTGCCCCTCAGCAACAACCCCTTGCCATGTGGGTGGCTGTGCACGTGGACAGAGGGCCACTGGGACACCATGTAGCTGCAGCCAGGCCCGGATGGCCAGCCCCACCACAGTCAAGACTCCCATCCCCACCATATCATTCCTTTCTAGCCTGACATTCTAGAAGAAGCCTGACATTCTAGAAAATTCAACAAGATTTAGACCCAGACCCCAGCTTCATCTTCTTCCCTCCCTTTCTTGCCATCAGTTCAGGCTTGGAGCTTGGATATTCTGTGTATGGATTTAAATCTAACTTACCTGAAGATCTCTGGGGTTTTCGGTCTGGGTGGAGGCTCGGCTGCCTATTGAACATTCAGGAGAAGTGAAAATGGAAAAGGCAATGAGGGAAAGCAGGGGAGAGACAACAAATGGCTAATGGTAATTTGAGCATTCTTCCAGACCAGAAAATCAAATAATGCATTTCTGACTGATGGGAACACTGTCTAGGAAGAGGGCACAGTCACCCTGACTAAACACTGGGAAATAACACCTCCCACCAGCTCCCCAGGGGCAGGTTTCACTAGCACAACAATTCATTTTGAGCCAGAGCTAGTTTCTGGAGGTTAGCAGTCACACAGCAACATGGTGTCACAAGAATGCTTTGACCTTGAGCTCTGTCCTTTTCCCAGGACAGTTTCCAAAAGCTCTGTTCTGTAATTAATATCTACTATGTCACATGACACTTCTGAGTATTTTTAAATTAATTAAAAAAAATTTTTTTTTTTTTGAGATGGAGTTTCACTCTGTCACCCAGGCTGGAGTGCAGTGGTGCAATCTTGGCTCACTGCAACCTCTGCCTCCCTCATTCAAGTGATTCTCCTGCCTCAGCCTCCCATGTTGCTAGAATTACAGGCATGTGCCACCACATCCTGCTAATTTTTGTATTTTTAGTAGGGACCGGGGTTTCACCATGTTGGCCAGGCTGGTCTGGAACTCCTGGCATCAAGTGATCTGCCCACCTCAACCTCCCAAAATGGTGGGATTATAGGCATCAGACACTGCGCCTAGCCACTTTTGAGTATTTAAAATGGACACAGGATCCACTGACTGGGCAAGAATCCCTCCCCCACCCCGCTTCTACACTGAATACCATGGAATCCAGTCACCTGGGCTGCGTTCCCCTCATGGCTTCTGGCTGAACTGAAGCTCAACGGACTTCAGCAAGGCTTTCATCAGCTTTATTGTGAAGAAAGAGATCAAGGAATCTAGATCTGGAACATACCTGCCCCTGCTCAGAAAACTGCCCTCTGCTAGTGCTGACCAATGCTCTTGCCCATCACCGTTTCATTGCCACAGAGTTCGTATTTTCCTCAATGTGTTTTCCCCTCTTTCCTTCACAAGGAAGCTCTGTCTGCATTTCTAGATCCACTGTCATCCAGCTCATCTGAGCCCACCTCTCCAAGCCCAGCTTGGGCAGAAAAAGGGTTCACTCTCAGCGCTCTGCCTGTGTTCCCAAAGGAAACCCCTGCACATGAGCAGATGGGTAGAGCCAGGAGAGCCCAAACCTCAGGCCCAGGCCCCACAGGGTTCCCCACTTGCCCCTGTACTCAAGAAGAGGCTTTGTTAATAAGCCTTCCATAGCTTGTGTTTCAGCTTCCAGAGGGAATAGTTGAGGCTTCAGAGAGAGGATCAGCAGATCTCTTTAGAGACGTGAAGACTGGCATTTGTGGGGAAGTAGGAGAGTTAGCTTCAGAGGACTTGGGCTGAAGCCTGACACTGCCTTATTTCCTCACCAGCCATGGAACCCAGGACTGAGAGAGGGCAGGCAGATCCCTCAGCTGCACTGAGGGCCACTTGAAGGAGCCCTTACAATAAGGCAGCTCAGCACACATAGTCTCTCGAATTGAATGCTTCACAGAAGCTCTTGAGACCTAGGTCCATGGAGAAGGTCAGGACTGTCTCACCTGTGGTTGCAGAGGGGCAAACCCAGAGAAACTGTCTTGATCCACCACAGACGCCACGACCTGAAATCAAGGACAGGAGGGTGTGAGGCTCTGCCAGCACTGTTTCCATTCTTCTGGGTCTCCATCTTTGCTCATGCTCTAGACCTGTTCTTACGTGAGCCTGGTTTCAGACGTGGACAGTAACTAAGGATTAGATTCCTGAGCCTCTGGATTAGGATTTCAGCAACTGAAGAAACGAGTATTCACCCCACCCCTGCTAACACAGGCTTGCTTTCTCCTCTCTTAAAAAAAATGTTTTTATTGAGGTGCAATTTGTATAACATCAAATTACCTTTTTTTTTTTTTTTTTTTTTTTTTTTTTTTTGAGATGGAGTCACGCTCTGTTACCCAGGCTGGAGTGCAGTGGCACGATCTCAGCTCACTGCAACCTCTGCCTTCCAGGTTCAAGCGATTCTCCTGCCTCAGCCTCCCGAGTAGTTGATATTACAGGCGCCCGCCATCATGCCCGGCTAATTTTTGTATTTTTAGTAGAGACAGGTTTTCGCCATGTTGGGCAGGCTGGTCTCTAACTTCTGACCTCAGGTGATCTACCCATCTCAGCCTCCCAAAGTGCTGGGATTATAGGCATGAGCCACCACGCCCAGCCCAAATTAATCATTTTAAAGTGAATGATTCAGTGGCATTTATCATATTCACAATGCTGTGCAACTACCACCTCTGTCTAATTCCAAAATATTTTCATCACCCCAGAAGAAAATGCTGTACCCATTAAGCAGTATGTCCACACTCCCCTTTCCCCTAAACTGGCAACAACCAGTTTGCTTTCTATGACTGACTTGAGCCCCCTTCTTCTCTGAGTTTTAAAAATCAGATTTAAAGCTAGCTTTATTCACAAATATGCTTAAACTATAGATAATTTTAATCATTCATTCATATAATCAAAACATTTTTGCTGAGAGCTGTTATGTGTCTCGCACTGTGCCAGGCTGTGAGGACTCAGTGGGGATCAAGCAGACATGGTCTCTGCTCTCTCAGTGCTTAGAGGTTGCACCAGATATTTCCTATAAACGGAATTGCACAACGTGTGGCCTTTCGTGTCTGGCTTCCTTCACATAGCATAATGTTTTCAAGGTCCATCCATGTTGTATCATGAATCATACTCCATTCCTTTTTATGGCTGTGTAGTATTCTGTTGCATGGATATATCACATTTTGATTACTCATTCATCAGTTGATAGATATTTGGAGTGCTTCCACTCACCCAGGCTTTCTTGACCTCTGCTGCTATGCTAGACCTAGCTACCCGACCACTGGGCAACTTTAGCCCTACGAATGTGTCAAGTCAAATGTGGTTTTGGAAGGGCACTGCTGACTCACTTCAGACCATGTCTGAAAGAATTTAAGACCTGGATTTATTATTATTGCTATTTTGAGATGGAGCTTCATTTTTTTGCCCGGGCTGGAGTACAATGGCATGTTCTCAGCTCACTGCAACCTCCACTGCCCGGATTCAAGCGATTCTCCTGCCTCAGCCTCCCAAGTAGCTGGGATTACAGGCATGCACCACAGCACCCGGCTAATTTTGTATTTTTAGTAGAGATGGGGTTTCACTATGTTGGCCAGCCTGGTCTTGAACTCCTGACCTCGTGATCCACCTGCCTCAGCCTCCCAAAGTGCTGGGATTACAGGCGTGAGCCACCGTGCCCAGCCAAGACCTGGATTTAGAAGAAGTCCAATTTAAGACATAGTCTAAACATAGGGTTGTGGAAGTGGGGAAAGACTCGTCAGCCCACTAAAACGTGAACTATAAGGAGCATTAATCCAAGAGGATCCCATGCTGATCTCTTTCCCTAACATGTTCTCTCCATATTTATTTTTATTTTGTACAAACAGAGTCTCAATCTGTTGCCCAGGCTAGAGTACAGTGGTGCAATCATAGCTCACTGTAACCTTGAACTCCTGGGCTCAAGCGATCCTCTCGCCTCAGCCTCTCCACTAGCTAGGCTGGTCTCTAACTCTTGGCCTCAAGTGATCCTCCCACTTCAGCCTTCCAAAGCACCGGGATTACAGGCGTGAGCTACCCTGCCCGGCCCTCTCTTCACATTTGGTGAGCTCCTCATGGCTGTGTTTTCCCTCCATTGGCTCAGTCCCCAAGACTTAGCATCCTGTGAGTAACCCTGTGGCTCTCACCCAGGGTCAAGCTGGAAGGGAGAAACGGGAGCAGTTTGGAGAAAATAAACTAGACATGGTTGTCTATCTTTCAGCCAAACCTCTGTCCTATAAACAAGTCTCTCGTTGCCATCCCAGGGACAGAGCCACAAGGAGGCTACCCTCTTCTCAAGAGTCCCTCCCACCTTGCTCCACATGGCCCAGGCCACAGGAGACTCAGGGGAAGCTGAGCAATCCCACCTACCGTCGCCTTGCCTAGGTAATCCTTCTTGGCCAGCTGAGCCACTTGTCTCTCATTTGGTCGAAACAGCCTGCCCACAGGGATCACCACTGGCTCATATAGCTTCTGCTTCTGTAACAGAAAACGTAGCATTTCCTTATGCGAAAATGGGGGTGACGATGCTTGTCCTGCCTCCCTCAGTGAATAGATGCAAGAATTCATTGAGATAACCACATAGAAGCACTTTTTCCAAATGAGTGTTGTCATTCCTCTAGGGTGTTACGGTAGGAACCCTTGGTTTCAATACCACCTTCTGCTGCGAGGCCACGTGGACATTGTTTGCTGCTATGTGTTGCTATTCAGCACCCTCTTTTTCCAGAGGAACTGCTACTCTCCCACTCTGTGTGCTGTCCGTGGGGTTCTCTCATGGTGCAGAGGGCACCACCACGACAAGGCTGGCCCGGGATCAAGCAAGGCTCATGACAGTGCTCCCTTGGATGGGTGTTTGCTAATGAGGATAGACATATAAAGACTGACTTGAGTCCTCTTCTCTGTGTTTTAAAAATCAGATTTAAAGCTAGCCTTATTCACAAATATGCTTGAATGATAAATTGTTTTTATCACTCATTCACAAAATTAAAACATTTTTTGGGCAGGTGCGGTGGCTCACACCTGTAATCCCTGCACTTTGGGAGGCCAAGGAGGGCAGATCACCTGAGGTCAGCAGTTCGAGACCTGCCTGACCAACATGGCAAAACCCCGTTTCTATTAAAAATACAAAAATTAGCCAGGCATGGTGGCATGCACCTGTAATCCCAGCTACTTGGGCGGCTGAGGCAGCAGAATTGCTTGAACCCAGGAGGCAGAGGCTGCAGTGAGCTGAGATCACGCCACTGCACTCCAGGCTGGGCAACAGAGCGAGACTCCATCTCAAAACAAAACAAAACAAAACATTTTTGCTGAGAGCTGTTATGTGCCTAGCACTGTGCCAGGCTGTGAGGACTCAGTGGTGATCAGGCAGACATGGACTCTGCCTTCTCAGTGCTTAGAGTCTGTGCAGCACTGCTCCAGCATCCAATATCCTGTTCTCCTGCGTTACCACGGGGCCCCACTCCGAGGGCGGTGGGATGCCGGGGCTCTGCCATCCCATACTCTAGGCCTCAGCTTCTCAGCACAGATTCAAGATCTTAAGTGGAACTATACCCTAAGATCAGTGTTACCCAGACTCACAGAAAGTAAAAGCACCACTTTTATGGCTTCTCAATGGCATGTCCTCTGAGACAAATGAAAATCCAGTGACATCCTCTCAACACCTGCATCACCAATATGCTTACCCAGACACACTCCATGGCCTTGTCGATTTTGGAATGTCTGGGCTCAGACTTCATGCTCGTGGCCAATGCCAACTGTTCTTCAGCTTTTTTCCATTCCTCCTTCTTGGCATACATGAAAGCAATGTTATATAACACCTAGAAATGTACAGACCGCAACATAAAACTTGAGACTACTCCAAATCAAGGTGCCAGGGAAGGGCTCACACGTATACTCTGGGAATGTTGCCTGGTAGCCTTTCTCCCTTTCTCAGCTCTCCTGGGAATATCTAAAATACAGTGCAATTAGTCTTGCTATTGAGTTATGTCAAACACAAACATGGTGTTAAAAAAACACCATGGAATGCGTAAATGCAACATCATTTGTACTCTTCCAACAACGAAATAGGTCAGGAAGGGACAAGAATTATTGTATACAGTGTGTTCAAACCAGCTTAAAAAGAAGAAGAACTGTTGTGTTGTTTTAGTGTGAGTTGCTTTAGTAAAAGAGTGACTTGCTCAAGGCCCCTTCTAGAGGCAGACACAGGGTTGGGAATAAAATACAGGTGTGCGGTCTTCCAGTCCACCTCCTGCCACTGCACCTAGGCTGAAACACTGGACAGGTACAGAGCTGGAAGATGGATCAAGATGCAACCTCCTATACCGGCACCAGCAGAACCTGGGCCAGACCATGTGAGTAACAAGACTAATGTAGCAACACAGGCCAGGCGCAGTGGCTCACGCCTGTAATCCCAGCACTTTGGGAGGCCAAGGCAGGTGAATCACTTGAGGTCAGGAGTTTGAGATCAGCCTGGCCAACATGGAGAAACCCTGTCTCTACTAAAAATACAAAAATTAGCTGGGCATGGTGGCAGGCACCTGTAATCTCAGCTACTTGGAGGCCGAAGCAGGAGAATTGCTTGAACCCAGAAGACAGAGGTTAGCACAGAAGCCAGCGGCACCTTCACCTGGGGTGGGGAGGGAATGGTAAATGCAACAGTGTCATACTTTTCCAGGTCTTGAGTTGGGCTGTGGTTCTTGAGTGTTTATTTTATTATTGTGCTTCACAATTTACACACAGAATCAAATAATCGTTTGGATGCATTACCAAGATCTAAAAAATGGCTTGACTGAAATAAATTTTTTAAATGGGATATTATGGAAATGAGGGGGTGTGGCATTTGAGGCTAGATTATAAAAGACATTGACATTGTCTTGCTCTTGGGTCACTTGCTCTCAGAGACGCCGGCTGCCATGTCATGACAAGACTTAGGCAGCCCTAGAGAGAAGTTCATGTAGCGAAGGACTGAGGCCTCCTGCCAACAATGACGTGAACTTGCCAAACTCAGACAGGTGGAAGGATTGGTGTTTCTGTGGCATTAGTGGCTGCTGCTGAATGGTGGGGGCCAGGATCAACCCCGGAAGTGGAAATCTGGACTCCTTTCAGTCCTATTTCTGAGACTCAATGAGCTACTGCCTTCTGAATTCGTTGGCTTCTCCAGCCCACTCCTGACCTTGTGTGCGAAAGAAAGAACTCAGATCATTTAAAACTTCCTATTTGGTTCTCAGCCACCTTCTCTTAAGACATTTCTCTACAATCAGTTTTTATGAACTGATGATGAGAAAAACCTTGACACTCTTCAAAAATAATGATGTGATTCTCAGAAGCCAGGGTCATATCACATCAGGAAGAGAAGGATTATAAGTAGGGAAATGACTGGAAGATCCCATGTGACAAAGAGGGCCTTAGACCCTGAAAAGTTCAGCTTTACTTGCAGAGAGGGCCACTCAGCCAGTATTTTCTGTCCTCCCAGGGCCGTTTTAACCGCAACTCCAGGGGAAACATTCATCCCATGGAATTGTACTTTGATGCTGCTGTGACATAATCCTTTTTCTAGAGCCACTTGTCCCCCAACTTTTTAATCTGTATAAGTGGCTGTTGTTGGCTTATCAGCAATGTCTGGAGGCATTTAGGTTGTCACATTGGGTGGGGAGTGGTGTTGGCAGTGCTAGTAGCATCTAAAAGCTAGAGATGCTGTCGAAGTTCCCGTGATGCACAGGATGCACCACAACCCCTCTCTCGCCTCTGCCACAATACAAGATTGTCTGGTCCAACATATTAACAGTGCTACAGCTGAGAAACCTTACTCGAGAAGCTGGTCAAATGGCAGCCAATTCCAACTGCAAAGCCCCATCTTCCCAGACTGTGAGAAGTGAAGTTAGTTGCTAGCCTGCTGCAGGGTTGGGATGGGGCCACATGTCCCCAGGGGCCGAGGGCGGCTACAGACTCTATTATTAGCCCTGAGCAACCCTGGGAACACTTGACTTTTTGTGCCTGAGAAACTAAAGCAAGGGGACTTTTGTCAGTGATTTTTCTAAAGAAAGGTCTTTGACATTTACAGGAATTTTGGTTTTCAAAACTGCTAGTATATATTTGGAAGTGGGAGGGGTGGGAAGGGCCAACTGGAAAAAGTAAATGAACCTGCAAAGTCAAAGCCAGTCATGTCTCTCCCTTTTGATACCAGAGAAAAGAAGTTGTTTTGCAGAAACCTCTACCTAAATATGTGCTTGAGCTGTTCTTTGAGCAAGAGGGGACAGATTGATGCCAAATTATCCTCACTCTCTCTTTAGGTATCAATCAAGCACATGGGGTAAGAACCACGGATAGTAAAGAGTGTGGTCTATAAACTTGGGAACTGAGCAAGGTTCTGGTAGGTCCTGCATGGACAATGAACCCATGATTTTGGATTTGCTAGCAAAATGCTGAACAAATAGCTTGTCAATCTGAATTGCTAAACAAAACATGCAAATTATCATGAATATTTCCACAAGCCAACACACTTGTGTCTAGCCTCCCTTCAGAGAGCCCAGTGGGCTCATTTTTGCATGGTCCTTTGCGCTTCACATTAATAAAATGTATGACCCCAGGTAACTGATGACAATGCCTTGATGAGCCTGAAATAATCCATCTCAGTATTTTGTTCAAGGAAAATCTGAGTCTCAAGGCAGAGGAGGCAAAATGGCTTTTCCAAGCTCCTGGAGGTGTCAACAGATCACTGTGCATCTGAACTGTCAGCTGTCCATCCAGCCGTGATCCCCTCCTGCCCAGGCCAGGCCCTGTTCTCCTTACCTCACAGGCAAACAGCTTGAACTGGAGCCCCAGGATCTTATAGTCTATCAGCTGGTTCCCTCGAAGCTGAATCAAGGCTTCTTTAAGGTCTTTGATAGCCAAATCGTATCTGCAGGACAGACGGAGAAAATACAGCAATCTAGTGCATGGAGGAATAAATGCACCATAAAATGTGAGTCTGCTTCTCCCTTCCCCATCTATTTCACTGGGACAAGAAGCCTTTCAGTTCCTTTTGACCTGTTCTAGTTTTCAGCAATCCTGAGTCCAAGTATTCTATAGAACTCCTTGGGAATGGTGCCCCCTCAGGGCTGTGCCTCACAGCAACCCTGAGTGCCTCGTCTTGGACAGTCACAGGGAGTTTCTTCTCTATTGGCTGCACACAACTGTCACCTTTCTGACAACCTGGCTTGTCGCTTTCCAATGCAGCTCTCATTCTCTCTTGAGAGCTCCAAGCACAGCCAGCACCTGCCCCCCACCTGTGTCCCTGCAGAGTGTTCAGAGCTGATTTGGAATACTGCTCACTCCTGGCTCCCACCATCAGGCCAGGCCAGCCCGGCACAGCTCGGAGGGGCCCCTTCTCACAGCTGCCGCCATCACCCTCCTGCCCACTGCCTTCGCCCATGGCTTCTTTTGAGTTCAACTTAGAGCTTGGTTTTGTGGTCTTCTTTGTTTCCTCACCGCCCCCACTTCTGCCTCCTCCCTACACTTTGGAAAAGAAAAAAACAACCACTTGTGCTATATAGTATTTCCTCCTTTTTTTTTTTTTTTTGAGACAGGGTCTCACTCTGTTGCGCAGGCTGGAGTGCAGTGGTGGGATTTCAGCTCACTGCAAGCTCCACCTCCCAGGTTCAAGTGATTCTCCTGCCTCAGCCACCTGAGTGGGACTGAGCTGGGACTACAGGCGTGCGCCACCACGCCCGGCTAATTTTTTATATTTTAAGTAGAGACCAGGTTTCACCATGTTGGCTAGGCTGGTCTCAAACTCCTGACCTCCATTGATCTGCCCGCCTTGACCTCCCAAAAGTGCTGGAATTACAGTTATGAGCCACCATGCCCAGCCCCAGATAGTTTTTCTAATGCTGCTGCCACTGCCTTGTGCTCCTGGATCGGCGTGGAGCTGACTGGCTCGAGGTATATCAGGGCTGCTGTCCTGGAACTTATAGCAGAGAATGGGAGCTGGCCACATCAATAGGGCCCACAGGCATGTAGGTGGGACCTGGACACACACTCCTGAGGATGCTGGCCCAGGCCTTGACCGTGGGCTCCACAGAGGCCCTGGTGGGAGGGAGCCATTGCTGGGCTATAGGGGGTGGGAGCAGCAGGCATAAGCTACCCCCGCCTCGCTCCACTCAGTCCCCTGACCTGGCAGGAACAAATTTGGCTGCCTGGTTGTGGCTCACACCTGGGCAACTGGACTGTAAGTCTGTAAGTCCCTAGGCCACCATCTGACCCAGAGCTACCAACCCGGCTTCTCTTGGAGATAAGCCTGGAATGTGGACACAGGCTGGCAGGAATCCTCAAGAGGCCGTGTGGTATAGTAACGGGGCCAGGAGCCAGAGTCCAGATACAACAGCTCTGCCACTAACCAGGGGACCCCAGCAAGTCACTTCCCTGGCCTGAAGTTCCATGCCAATATTATGGCAGCATATTGTATACAGGGACATATTATATGCAAAGAACATATCATATAGGGAGCTTGCCAGTATATGGATCCCACTTCTGGAGTTAAAACCGCCTGGTTTGAGTCTTGGCTCTGTCACTTACTATCTGGTGAGAAACGGCAAGTTACCTAGCTTCCCTAAGTCTGTTTCCCCATCTTTAGAATAAGAGAATAATAAGGCCGGGCGCAATGGCTCACGCCTGAAATCCCAGCCCTTTGGGAGGCTGAGGCGGGCGGATCATGAGGTCAGGAGATTGAGACCATCCTGGCTAAAGCGGTGAAACCCCGTCTCTACTAAAAATAAAAAAAAAAAATTTAAAAAATTAGCTGGGCGTGGTGGTGGGCACCTGTAGTCCCAGTTACTCGGGAGGCTGAGGCAGGAGAATGGCATGAACCAGGGAGGCAGAGCTTGCAGTGAGCAGAGAGATCAGGCCACTGCACTCCAGCCTGGGTGACATAGTGAGACTCTGTCTCAAAAAAAAAAGAAAAGAGAATAATAACAGCATATACCTCACAGATTCATTGTGAGAACTAAAGGAGATGAAGCATTTGGGTACTTCAGACAGTGCCTGGCACACACAGTAATTTTTTACTATTGTTTTTGTTATTTTCTTTTCTTTAGCTCTAACACTCAACCAATTAATCCATACATCAGCCACTTATTACGTGCTTACTTAAAGCTCCATGCCATATAAGCTATTATCAGGATATTTTAAAAATACATGATATGGAAGCTGGAACTCT
Organism: Symphalangus syndactylus; assembly: GCF_028878055.3. NCBI lineage: Eukaryota > Metazoa > Chordata > Mammalia > Primates > Hylobatidae > Symphalangus > Symphalangus syndactylus. The sequence goes on along the minus strand of NC_072434.2, from coordinate 39,130,103 downwards.
GATCTCATGGAAGTTTAGAGCTGAGCACAAGGGCTGGTTGGCCAAGAGAGTCATAAGGAACGGGTGCCAGTGTGGCTGGGGCAGAAGCCATCACCATTAGGGCTGAGGTAAGTCACACAGTGGTAGCAGTGGCTATGCAGGAAATAAGAGAAGAGAGCTTGGGTTTGAAATAGGAAGATGGCTTTCTCTAGCATCCTTGTTAATAAAGATGATTGTAAAACCTACTAAATGCATGCAGGCCATTCTTTAAGTAGCAATGGGGCCTTTCATGTCTTTTCCACGCATCTTTCTGGGTTCCTGGAAAGAGGAAGAAGGTACCCAGAAGTACGCCAGAAATCAGGTTCCTCTTTCTAAGCCAGAAGGTGGGGTAACTAGCTTCAATTCGCTGAGCCACTGAGCCTCTTCCATCGCGAAGGGGACAGGCAGAAGCAGAGGTTTCCTGTTCCCTGGCAGCTGCAATTTCCACTGTGTTCTATTGCCTGTTTGGGAGCTCGCTGAAGGTCTCAGAGGGCACACACTTTAACTGCCGTCAGCATTAACCTACCAACGTGCCTTCCTCCCTGCTGAGCTGGCTAAGCAGATGGATTTCAGCTGGGAAGTGACACCGCCTGGGTCTATCTGGCATTGCATGAGCCCAGCAAAATCCTCCTAATAATTCCCTAGCCCATCAAGATGTCTACAGAGGCCCGGTGCAGTGGCTCATGCCGGTAATCCCAGCATTTTGGGAGGCCGAGACAGGCGGATCACTTGAGGTCAGGAGTTCAAGACCAGCCTGGCCAACATGGTGAAACCCTGTCTCTAGTAAAAATATTAAAAAATTAGCCGGGCGTGGTGGTGCGTGCCTATAGTCCCAGCTACTCAGGAGGCTGAGGCAGGAGAATCACTTGAACCCAGGAGGTGGAGGTTGAAATGAGCCAAAATCGTGCCACTGCATTCCAGCCTGGTTGACAGAGCGAGACTCTGACTCAAAAAAAAAAAAAAAAGGTGTCTACAGATTTGGGCCTGGTAGGAGAGAGAGAAAGAACTGACAAATTATTCAGAGCGTTTGCTTTGTTTTAAAGACAGGGTGGACCCACCTGGGCAATATGGAGAAACCCCATCTCTACTAAAAGTACAAAAAATTAGCCAGGCATAGTGGTACATGCCTGTAGTCCCAGCTACTCAGGAAGCTGAGGTTGGAGAATCACCTGAGCCCAGGAAGTCAAGACTGCAGTGAGACGTGATTGCAACACTCCACTCCAGCCTGGACGACAGAATGAAATCCTGTCTCAAAAAAAAAAAAAGGAAAGAAAGAAAGAAAGTCCAACAACCAAAAAAACAGGGTGGGGCCAGGGGCTGAGGCTTGAGCCTGCAGTTCCAGCTACTCCGCCAGAGGCTGGGGCAGGAGGATCACTTGAGCCCAAGAGTTTGAGGCCAGCCTGGACAATATAGTGAGATCCCTTCTCTAAGAAAAAGATTACTTATTTTATTTATTAATTTTGTTATAGAGACGGGGGTCTCACTATGTTGCTCAGGCTGGTCTCGAACTCCTGGGTTCAAGCAATCCTCCCACTTCAGCCTCCCAAAGTACCAAGACTGCAAGTGTGAGCCACTGCACAGGGCCTAATTAATTAATTTTTAAAACGGGGAGGGGGCATCCTTGCTAAGTGTCATGTTTTTTTTTTTGTTTTGTTTTTTTTGAGACGGAGTCTCGCTCTGTCGCCCAGGCTGGAGTGCAGTGGCGCGATCTCGGCTCACTGCAAGCTCCGCCTCCCGGGTTCACGCCATTCTCCCGCCTCAGCCTCCCGAGTAGCTGGGACTACAGGCGTCCACCACCGCGCCTGGCTAATTTTTTGTATTTTTAGTAGAGACAGGGTTTCACCGTGTTAGCCAGGATGGTCTAACTAAGTGTCCTTTTTAAACATCTCTGAAAGCATCGGCCTGCTTCCCAGCCCCCTCGCTCTCTGCTGCAGGCCTCTTTTCGGCCTCTCCACTTGTTTACCCAGAGCTGCAGCCCTGAAGGGGGTTCTGCTTTGACACACAGCTCTTTTCCCACTACACAGGGTCACAATAAGCTCAGTGTGAGAATCCCAAAATAGCATTCAGCGCTGTGTGCCAGTGGGCCGTGCTGCCGCAGCCCCCGCCTCCCTCTAGCCCTTCTTCAGCGGTTCTCTTCGGGGTCATTTGGAAGCATCCCCCAGGAGGCAGCCAAGGTGCTGGCAGCTTCCTGCAAGGCTCTACTGGGCTGGGCATGGGTGCTTTCTTCACACCCACACTTCAGTGACACCCCGTGGGGCGCCTTGGCTGCACTGGACCCAAAGCCCCCCCTCCTCCCAGGCAGGGGATCCACCCGCTGAAGCAGCGACCTTGCCATAGCTTTCCACAAGCTCCAGGCTTGAGAGAGTTTATAATCCCCATTTCTATAATACTCCTGGGAGGTTTCTTAGTAACCTGCTTGTTCCCATGCTGCCAGTGCCCCATGCGTCCAGAGTCCACAGCTCATACACCTGCACCCAGGATAATAGAATCTCAGCAAGCTGAAAGAAGTCAAAACTTCAGACACCTTTGGGATGCTGCAGTGGCTGCTGTGACAGAGGTTTGGGCCCACTCCCTTTCCGGTTTCCAAGTCAGCAGGAAGAAGGCTTTGCTATGGAGCCTCTTCAAGCCAGCTCCATGGAATGGGTCTCACCCTTATTGTCATGCCCTAAGATTCATAAGGCACAGGATCTGAAAGACAGCTTCGAGCCCCTGTGCCTTTCAGATGACAACGCTGGGGCTAGAGAGACGAGACAGCTTGGCTGTGGTTATCCCTGAGACTCCGCTTGCCTTTTCAGAAATGTGCTCTTAACTTTGTTCTGTTGGAACTTTATAATGACGGAAGAGCAACACAAAAACATATGAAAGTGGGGAAAATAGAGGGAAATAGAGGGGAAAAAACCTCCATCCATAACATTATCAGCCTTAAGCAATTCCCTTTTGTAATCTGAGGGAATTCCTTTTTTTTTTTTTTTTTTTTCAGACAGAATCTTGCTCTGTTGCCCAGGTTGGAGTGCAGTGGTGTTATCTCGGTTCACTGCAACATCTGCCTCCCAGGTCCAAGCTATTCTCCTGCCTCAGCGTCCCAAGTAGCTGGGATTACAGGCAGCCACCACCATGTGCTGCTAATTTTTTGTATTTTTAGTAGAGACGAGGTTTCGCCATGTTGGCCAGGCTGGTTTCGAACTCCTGACCTCAGGTGATCTGCCTAACTTGGCCTCCTAAAGTGCTGGGATTACAAGTGTGAGCCACCATGCCCAGCCAATCTGAGGGAATTTCTATCCCACACATTAAGAAGTAATTTCTCTAGCCCCCATCCCACTTACTTAAAACTACCTCTTACAGCAGTTACCCACTTCTGCCTTGCATTACAGTTACTGGTGTTCTTGACTTGTTTCCCCTTTTTAATTTATAAGTTCTTTGAGATGGAGACTATATTTTGCTCACTTTTATTTAATCCAACACTCATTTATTGAGTAACTACTATGCTAGATACTGAAATACAAGCATGAGTAAGTAAAGATTTCTTCTCCTATGAAATTCGTAGAGTAGTGGAGAAGACAAATATATACAGGAAGCAAATATCTGTCATGGGCCAGACATATTACAAAAGGAGGCTCGAAAGAGGGAGCAGGCGCTGCCTTAGTGGTTGGGCGTGGCTAGGGCAAAGGCACGGAGGATGCATGAGTGGGTGGCAGCAGCTGGACCACACAGGAACAGGCAAGGGAATTTGGCTTTTATCTTGCAGTCATGGAAGCCACTGGAAGTTCTCACACAGATTGCTTTTTTTTTTTTAATTTTATTTTACAAGATCACTCTGGAATATGAAGGGAGAGGACAAGAGCGGTGGCTGGGAAATCAGTTTGGAAGTGACTGCAGTAGTCCTGGTGAAAAATGAGGGTCTCAACCAAGGCAGTGCTAGTGGGGATGGAGAGAAATAGGTGGATTTAAGAAATATATAAGAGGTCAACCTGACGAGGTTTAGGGAAAGAGACATTCCCTGGATGGATCCCAGGTACAGATTCCGTGAGAAATGGAGGCCAGCCGTATGGGAGAGGGCAGCCTTGCCCAGGAATGGATCCTCAAGGTTCACATACGGACTTCCATATCCATAGCCCCTGAATTGTACATAAACGAATGTGTGTGCTTGAAAGTGTATTTCTGGAAACACATTTTGCCATTTAACACCCACTGCTGCAGTCGTAAAAGGGAAAAGGGTCAAGAACAGAACTTCAAAGGGAATACCAACACCTAGGGAATTGCGCAAGAGGGCCGGCTTGAGGTTGAGATTAGTGCCTCATTTGTATAATTTCCTCATTGTTGAATTACAGATAAAACTTGGTAGATTTTTCTCTCAGGTGTAACTATTAATATTACCAATCACAGATTAATTGAATCCTGGGTCTTACTTTTAGAACTTTCCAAGATCTTTCTAATCACCCAAAACCGTAGCCTTCCAGATCCTGGGACTGACGGGCATCTTTTGGAGGAAATTCTTTCTGGGAGCCTTCACTCTTTTGCCAGTTATATCTCTTCTTTATAGGCTATTAGAGCTCACTAAGGAATGACCTTAGAGTTTGTGTTTTGAGATTTAAGATCAGCTGAAGGATTTGTTGTTAGGCCTCCCTGCATATTCTATAGTCTGGAGATGGGGTAAGGGGGAGTGAGAAAGAGAAGGATGTTAAGAGCGGGGACAGGCAGTTAGAGGCAAGATGTTGGTCAAGATAAACACCTGCTGTACCAAAATATCTCATGTGTCCCGTAAATATATTCACCTACTGCATACCCACAAACATTAAAATAAAAAATTAAAATTAAAAAAAGAATTTATAAAGTCACAATAAATATGTCACACTAAATATGGGGGGAAGAGAGAGCTAAATGCCTGGATATCTTCTGCCAATCCCAGGCCCTCTTTCTTCCCAGATTGCCATTGTGTCTGTGGTTTTTCTTTTAGAAAAGACTTCATTTCTACTTTCACTTCTTCAGGTAACTGCATCTACATCTTTAAAGTCCTTTGAGTGTCTTGTGGTTGCCCTTAGCAACAGCTGCATACACAGGTTTTACAGGCTCTGTTTCTGACCAAACCATAGGATCAAAGCCTTTCAGGGTGGCACAGGATCATAGCCCAGCCCTCTGTCTGCTGTCTGGACATAGTCTACAACCTCCCTGCTGCTCCATCCATGCCCGGCCTCACCCTCACCCCACCCACACCATACACAGACCATTTTCACTGTCAGAAAGTTCTTTATTAGGCTGGGATCGGTGACTCATGCCTGTAATCCCAGAACTTTGGGAGGTCGAAGTGGGTGGATCACAAGGTCAGGAGTTCGAGACCAGCCTGGCCAACATGGTGAAACCCCATCTCTACTGAAAATACAAAAATTAGCTGGACGTAGTGGCGGGTGCCTGTAATCCCAGCTACTTGGGAGGCTGAGGCAGGAGAATTGTTTGCACCCAGAAGGCAGAGGTTGCAGTGAGCCGAGATCGCGCCACTGCACTCCAGCCTGGGTGACAGGGCGAAACTCCATCTCAAAAAAAAAAAAAAAAAAAATTCTTTATTAGCCTGAGCCAAATTCCTCTTCCCTAGAACTTATGCACACTGGTGGAACAATTTCTACAAAGGGTCAGTTTCCTATTCCCCAAAACATTTGAAATTATCACTTAGAATTTTTTTCCTTTGTTATTTGTTATGAGGTATTTGTGCAGGATGAGAGGGAGGAGGAATTGAGATTAACTTTCATTTTGAATTTATTAATCTTTGTGCTAATTATTCCATGTTGACTATAAACAAACCTAAAAATGCAGACAGGGTGATAGAAGAAAATGGATTTTCCTATAATCCCACCATCCAGAGAGAATTATTGATAACATTTTGATCTATAGCCTTCCAGACTTTATTCTGTGATACAGAAATGGGACTATGCTATACGCACTGTTTTGAAATCTGTTTTTAAATTTAACATCTGGCCGGGCGCAGTGGCTCACGCCTGTAATCCCAGCACTTTGGGAGGCTGAGGTGGGCAGATCACCTGAGGTGGGAAGTTCAAGACCAGCCTGACCAACATGGAGAAACCCCATCTCTACTAAAAATACAAAATTAGCTGGGTGTGGTGGAGCATGCCTGTAGTCCCAGCTACTCGGGAGGCTGAGGCAGGAGAATCGCTTGAGCCCAGGAGGCAGAGGTTGCGGTGAGCCGAGATCGTGCCCTTGCACTCCAGCCTGGGCAACAAGAGTGAAACTCTGTCTTGGAAAAAGAAAAAAATTAACATCTACTGCAAACTTTTTCTGTATAAGTACATATGCTACTTACTTATCTGTAGTAATTTATTCTTATACATATAATGTTAATTTGTATTATCATTTTTGCAGCTGAAGTATATGTCCTCAAATGGATTAAACCAGGTTTCGGAAATGCATTTTGCTGGGATGAAGACAGGTTTTGATGCAGTTTCATGATCATCCCCATTCTGTGACAGCTCAGTACCTCATAGGAGACCTCCATGGGTGACCCCATCAGGGACACTGGTGGGGTGCCACACCAGCTGAGTATCAGGCCCATGGTGGTTACCTAGGCTCGTTGTGCCTATGACACAGCTGATTTATAATCTGGTGGCAGACCTGCCTTGCCTCCCCAGTGAGAGCTTCTGCCTCACCTGCTGATTTATTGCGTAACTGTCCCCAGAAGGGCCAGTCACATTTCCCAACAGAGGCTGGGAAGGTACTTCTCAAACACCAAGTCCGCAACACTGAGACCCCTTGGGTTTCTCTTTGAAATCCTCCAGTTGTTGCAACTTTGAACCACTTACTTCTCTGTCTGGTAGTAGAGCATCCCTCGTTGGAAGTAAGCCACTGCCAAGTGCTTGTCTCGGTTAATGCTTCTGGTAAAGGCCTGAGGAGAGAAGGGTCCAGACATGGCCATGATGCAAGGCAGCGAGGAGGTGTCATCTCACAGAGCCCTAGCTCCCTGTGGTGCCCAGCTCTCCTGTCTGCCCTCGTCGGCACCTCGAGGCCCACCCTGTGCTCTCACGGTGCACCCCACTTTGCTCTCACATTTAGGAGCTGAAGTCTGGGACAATGGTGTGCATTCCTTGTATTGTCATTCCAGTTCTGCTGTGGACCTACAAAACATTCCTGGAGCCATACATATACCATCTGATTTCTGCTTTTGTTAGTCATATATGGCCTAGAAAAGCTACACAAGAATCCAATAATGCCCAGGTGCGGTTGCTCACACCTGTAATCCCAGCACTTTGGGAGGCCAAGGCAGGTGGATCACTTGAGCCCAGGAGTTCAAGACCAACCTGGGCAAAATAGTGAGACCCCCATCTCTACGAAAAATTTAAAAATTAGTCAGGTGTGGTGGCACGTGCCTGTGGTCCCAGCTACTTGGGGGACTGAGGTGGGTCAATCGCTCAAGCCCAGGAGGTGGAGACTGCTGTGAGCTGTGATGGCACCACTGCACTCCAGCCTGGGCAGCAAAGTGAGACACCCTGTCTCAAAAAAAAAAAAAAAAATACAATGATACAAATAAAGACAAAGTGGACTACAAGGGTACAGACACTAATGGATTATCACCAACAAAAATCTTAGATGAAAAGAAAGACTAAAGCATTTTCCCAAAGGAGCTCATCATTTTAAAAATGGACTTGACAATATGAAGCACCTTCTTTGTAACTGTCTCTGACCTTCTCTGAGACTAGAATTCAGAATAGATAATTTAGACATTTACCTGATACTAATAAAAAATACATAATATCTATATTTAAAATAGTTAGTTATATTTAATGACCTCATTCCCAAGTTCCTTTTTCATTAGTGTAGCTTTCATTTCTATTATCACTGTTTTAATAATATGATTAGATAGAAGCTTTGAGCCAGTAGACACTATGTTACTAAATCAGTACTTTAAAATCTTTGGTCTTCTGTCTTTCATTCATATGAATTTAACTGCTGTTTGCTCTCATTTCTTTGAGTTCTCCTAGTTTGAGTAGAGTACAATTTTACTGTGAAACAATGCAGCGAGACTGTGCTGTGAAGTGAAGGTAGAGTTTTTGGAGGTCATAATGATGTGAAACATAAAGATACAATTCCTATCCAACACAACGGAGCACCTTGTCCAGGACAGTAGTAATTACTATTTATTGCTCCATGGAAGATAAAAATATAGGGAAATAGGAGAAGCTTCTTTGAAAAATGAAACATCATTAGCCGGGCTTGGTGGTGCATGCCTGTAATCCCAGCTACTTGGGAGGCTGAGGCAGGAGAATCACTTGAACCCAGGAGGCAGAGGTTGCAGTGAGCTGAGATCGCGCCACTGCACTCCAGCCTGGGTGACAAAGTGAGACTCCATCTCAAAAAAAAAAAAAAAAGAAAGAAAAAACGATACCTAATGTAATAATGAAATTTTAACCCTTGTTGCATTTCTTCTATTCCTATGAATGTATTGAACATTCAGTTTAAATAAATAATAAAATTTACTGCAAATGAAAATAATTAAAATATTATATAAATTGTTATATTTGTTTACTATACAAACTTATACATGAATAGTATACAATTAAAATGATAACGAATAAGAATGCATATAAATGCTAGTAGGAAGGGCTCAGGCAGGAAAACAAAGAAAGGCAGAGGGAATGAGAAGGCTAGAAGCAGAGGAATGCCAGGAGAAACAGAGACATGTGGGCATGAAGGCCTGGGAGCTGAGAGGTGAGTGGTGGCCCACACAACTTTGCCAAGGATCCCATATCCAGGCCAAGGCAGGAGGCTACAGTCCCTGCTGGCATAGCTGTGCCCAGACTAGCTGCCAATCTCTTCTCCTGGACAAGGTGCACTTTGTGTCCATCAGCCTTCAGAATGTGTGGTGCTGTTCACTCAGCCCCTCAGCAGGCCCCTGAGAGGAGGTGGGGCCACTGTCCTCCCTGCAGCCAGAGGTGGGAGGTCCTGCTATGCTCTGCCTTAGAGCCTGAGATTGACTTGTCAAGCTATGTGAGAACATTTCACTCACTTCTCTGTCTTCCTGTCAGGAGGGTGTGGCTGAGGCTTGTTTACCTGCTATTGGAGTGTGGAAGGGACTGGTTCTTTAAGGGACCTGGGGAGTCAGCCACTGCCACACCTTGCAAAGACTGGCAGTAAACGGTAAAAATAATAACTAACTCTTACACAGTGGTGTGAAGTTCCACAGGACATTAATAGTTTGGCATCTCACTTAATTTTCATGATATTTAGAAACTCAAGAAGCTGAAAGCCAGATGTCTACATAGGCTACATAGCTTGCTTAAGACTAAAAGTCCAGAGAGAGGCAGAGGCTAGGATTTGATCCTAGATCTTCTCCTTCCAAACTCCATCCCCTTCCCACCTTACCACAACCAATCAAAAAAAAAAATTATTGAGAATGCTTAACCCATACTATGGTATTTGAGTGAGAAAACATAACGAAAAAGATGCGAGACATCCCACACCATGCCCCCAGCAGACATCACTAATCGATCACAGTACAATTTCCTCTTGCCAGCCTCAGCATCCTTAAAAGAGTCTCCTTTATAATTGATCAGAATTGTCACTTGGGATAAAAGCTATGTTTTGTAAGTGCCTCCCTTAAATCTCTTGAGCAGGCAAAGTCGACACACATGAAAGTCTTGGAAAGCCAAAAGAGGTGCCTTAGAATCAATAATCAGGTGTAAAGCGCTGGGATAGATAGAGATTCTGTGCCCAGAAGGAGTTCTGTGTAGAAGAGAGTACGACTAAGACAGCCTTCACAAAGGTGTTAAAGACACTTGTAGAATGCTTTTAATTTAGAAGATGGAGAAAGAGGCAATCCTGGCTGCCCCTCACCTGCTCTCCACCTGGAGAGCTTTTAAAACTGGCTGCCTGGGGCCCCTCCCAGACCAATTAAATCAGGCTGTCTAGGGGTGGAGCTTGGGCAACTTTTGTTCTTTTCAATCTCCCCAGAGGTTAGGTTTCCGAAATGCAATGGGGTTGAGAATCATAATAACAAATGCACAGAGGAGGCCCGGAAAGAGCCACCTCCACTCACCTTCTCTGCTTCAGTCGTGTTTTCCAGGATAGTGTGCAGGCAGCCAATGTTGAAGCAAATCCGGGAGTGGGGGTCCTGGACGGCACTGAAGGCATCCAGAGCTCCCTTCCAGTCCTTCTTGTCAGCTGCCAGCACCCCTTCATTCCAGAGGCTGATGGCCTCCGCCAGGGACATGATCAGGTAGAAACCAGGAGGCCAAGAGAGTTGCCAGGAGACAGGGAGAAGACAGGTTGGGGCGTCTCCCCTAGCAGGGCTGCCTTAGTGGCCTCCAAGGTGTTCACTTTCTGGGCCAGATGAGTAGAATGGGGCCCAGCCTCCCTTAAGATAACTTCTCAGTGTTGCAAATGCATCAGGAAATGTCCCCACCTTTTGGCAACTGACTCATAACCCTACCATGAGAGAGAAAAGGAAAGAAGCAGAGAGAAAGAGGGCAAGTGGGGGTGGAGTGTGGAGGAGAGAGGAAGTACATCAGCTACTGCCTGAAGGATCACTTCCCCAAAATGCTTCTGCTCTGTCACCCAGCTCCTCTTCTCTCTCCTACCCCTGTTTTGTGGCAGCTTCTGGCCAAAGCTCTGCTTCTAGAGCCAGGGCAACCTTGGCAGGTGGAGGCACCCCCCTGGTGATAATGACAGGAAGCAGCCAAATGCCTAGGCAGACAGGGGCAGGTCCCTGGTGAAACCCCACCTTCAAGCCAAAAACAGCCTGAAGGCTGAAAGACTAGGCTGCTGGTCACAAATGAAACCCGTGACCTAGAGTGAGAACTTCTGTTCCTGTTTGTCTGCTCTTTCCCAATTAATTCTTTCTAACTAATGCCTTTTAATCAATTGAATGTTGCCTTTTCCAATACTACCTATGACCTGCCCCTCCCCTATTCTGAGCCCATAAAAGCCCCAGACTCACCCACAATGAGGGGACTTTCCTGCCTTTGTGTAGGGGAACCGCCCCTGCATCCGCTCTCCACTGAAAGCTGTTTTCATCACTCAATAAAACTCCCCACCTGGGCTGAGTGGGCAGGCCGTCTCCTGCAGCAGGTAGTGTGGCCCACTGAGGCCTGGGCAGGGTGTCACCAGCCAGAGGTCCCTGGCTTAACAAAGTGATGGAGAAAAAATCCTGTGTCACTGGGCCTTGATTTCCACACCCTTGTTAAATGGGAGTGTTGGAAGAGAGGATAATTCTTTCCAGTCTTAAATGAATTCCTTGCTCACCTTTTTGTAATCCCATAGGCTGTATTAATATGTTAGTGTTTATCTTGAGCTGAAATTATCATTAACAAATTTTTGAGACAGGATAGTCTTTGGATGTCCATCTGATCTGGGCCTGAAATAACTTTTTTTTTTTTTGAGACGGAGTTTCACTCTCATCGCCCAGGCTGGAATTCAGTGACACGATCTCAGCTCACTGCAACCTCTGCCTCCTGGGTTCAAGTGATTCTCCTGCCTCAGCCTCCTGAGTAGCTGGGATTACAGAAGCCTGCCACCATGCCCTGCTGATTTTTGTATTTTTAGTAGAGATGGGGTTTCACCATGTTGGCCAGGCTGGCGGTCTCGAACTCCCAACCTCAGGTGATTCGGCCACCTTGGCCTCCCCGCAAAGGGCTGGGATTACAGGTGTGAGCCACCGTGCCCGGCCAGAATAACTTTTATGAGCATTCAGGAAGTTTAGAGGGGACCAATTTCCTGCAAATGTCAAAATTGGGAGCCATATATGACAGTGAATTATGACTTCTCCCATCTTCCAGTGAAAAATTGAAGAGATGAAGGTCCTACATTGATGACTAATGAATTTACTAGTTTCTGAAAAAAACAGATTGAAGAGTTCTTTCCTTGCTTTCCTGGAAAAGTAAAAATCAGTAAAACTTCCCAGAGGAATAACTGGGAGTAAAGGGTATAGCCAATTTGGCTTACTAAAATCCTGGCTTTTTTTTTTTTTTTTTTTTTTTTTAGGTAAAATGCATGTTTATGGGGGTCAAATACTTAGATGCAAACTCTTGTTTTGTAGCAACTGAAAGAACTCACTCATTATCACCAAGCTTCCCCTAAAAGCCTGAAAATAAAACTTAAAAATGTATACTCCACAGTGCTTGTAGGATTGAAGGTGTAAGAATTAAGAAGACACGTGTGTCTTTGCACAGATTGTTTTCCTGTGTTTACAAGGCTTCCCAGCTCACTTCTTTGCCTGGCAAACTCCTACTCATCTTTCAAAGCCCAGTTTAAATGTCGCCAACTGTGCTAAATCTAGCCCCCAACTCCGGGTAGTAGGATAATTTTCCTCTCCTTTGTACCACCTTTATCCAAAAATTTGCATCATACTTATTGCAATTTATCTCTTCATCTGCTCAATTCATGAGCTCCTTGGAAGTTGAGACCATGCCTTTTCATTCTAGGATCTCTAGCACTGATACTCAATACATGATGAAGGGATGCATTCTAAAAGAAATTAGAAAGCATTGGTAAATGACCTGCAGGTAGCAGTGATGGCAGAAAGAGGTATTGCTATTCCATCTAGTGAATACGTAATCAGGACTTGAATAGCACATTAATTATTCCTGAGAAAACCAAATGGATTTGTAGCTAAATTAGACCTCATTTTTAAAAAATGTTTTTGCCCACGTATTATCCTACCCTGACACTCAGAACTCTCCTTAATCTGACCGTCAAGACTTTTCTAGCCTTATCCCCAGAACTTTCCGTCACAATCCCATACAAACTCTGCTGCTTACCCTTCTCCCGCTATGCCTTCATTTCCTGCATCTGTGCGACTCATGCTAGTTCTTTCTAGGCTGCCCTCTCCCATGTCTGCACCTTCAAACCCACCATGCATAGCCTTCGAAGGCCTGCTAAAATAGCACTCTCCTTAACACACTGCCCTGAAATCAGTCCTGCCTGAAAGCACTCAAACCCATGACCTCGCCTTCTGAACTCCTGCATCTCCTTCTCCGTACCTCCCACGTGGCCCTTAATCACTCTTCACCAATGTATGTGCATGCAAGTCTTAGCACCTCAAATAGTCTTAGCACCTCAAATAGTGTGCTTCGGGAGGAAGTCCTGGGCTAACCCATGTTTGTATCCCCCAGGGCACTAGCAAAGCCAGCCATGATCCACTTCATCCACTTTCTCTCCCCTTCTCCTATCACCACTCAGGCCAAGCCACTATCAACTCCCAGGTGAACATGATAGTCTCCTAACATTTCTTTGCCTCTCCATCCAGATTGAGCTTTTAAAAACACAAGTCAGATCACTTCATGCCCCCTGTTTTTAAACCTTCCATGGCTTTGCATTGCTCTCAGGATATAACCCGAACTCCTTCCCATGCTGCAAGAAGCCACCTGCCTGCTGCCCTGTGCTCATTCCAGGTCATTTCCCCTCCTCCCCTCCCAAGAACTCCAGCTACACAGGCCTCCTTTCATGGTTTCATATGAGCCAGCCTCTTCCTCTGCATGTGTAACGCTCTTCCCCCAAGCCTGCCTGGCTAGTTTCTACTCATCTTTCACTGCCTCAGTGAGTGGGCTTTCTGGATCCATGACCTTGCTATGTGCACGGTTCTCTCCCATCATGTATTTGTTACAATTTGTAATTGTATGTCATCTGTGACATTGTTTCTGTCCCTCAATGCAGGGGCAGTCTATTTAATCATTGCTTGGTGCTGTTAGTAGATGGTCTGTTCAGCCACTGTTCATTCTCCTTCCTCCTTTTGGTAGAACCCCAGTTCTGTTCAAGCCTCCAGTTTCCTAAAGCCATGTGCTTCAGGAGGGAAAGTCTGCTAAGAATTTCTGGGAAAGATTTCTTCCCCAGTGATAAAAAATAAAACACACGAGAAGAAACAGTACTTGTTTCTCTACTAGTCAGCATTGTGAGATGTGTCTGGAACATGGCAGCTGTCTTATAACCATGAAGGGAGACAGCTAAGAACAACCCATTGTCTGAAAGAAAAGAGAATGGAAAAATACAAAGAGCTCAGATGCTTAGTTATGCTGATGAGATGTGTTGCATTATCTGTTTTCTGCAAATCTGGCTGGGCACAGTGGCTCACATCTGTAATCCCAACACTTAGGTGGGAAGATCCCTTGAGGTCAGGAGTTAGAGACCAGCCTGGGCAATAAAACCAGACCGCATCTCTACAGAAAAACAGTAAAAATTAGCCAGACATGGTGGCACATGCCTGTAGCCCCAGCTTCTCAGGAGGCTAAGGTGGGAGGATCGTTTGAGCTCAGGACTTCAAAGGCTGCAGGGAGCAATGATGATGCCACTGCATTCCAGCCTGGGTGACTGAGCAAGACTCCATCTCTTAAAAGATAAAAATAACATTTTCTACAAGTCTGAAACTGATCTACCTTGGAATTTCTTGTTTGGTTAGATAATAAGTTTGTTTATTGTTTAAGTCATTCATATCAAGTTTTCTATTAGTTATGGTTTAAAACGTTCTGACACACACACCACTGGATTCTCGGTACCTAGTACCGGGCTTGGCATATAGCAGGTGTTCAATAAACATTACTTGTTAAATAAAACTTGTTGAGGCATTGGTTGGGTAACTCAGTTTCATCTCGATGTTTTCAAAATTATTCCACAATTCTGAATAAGCAAGATTTGCATATGACTGGTTAACATTACAAACTACTGTTGCATGTATTTATTCAGCTGGAATCCAAGAACACTCCCAAAACCCTCCTTTTTTTTCTGAGGAAGAAGCCTGTAAAATCAAAATAAAACTCATTATTCCTGGGCACTCAGGAAATACTTTTTCATTCCTACATTTAGAGTTTAGTGTTCTATCGCTCTTTAACTTTTTCTGGTACATGAGGCTTCTTTCTTAAGCTCCTCAAAGGATAGAGCCAACTCTCCACTGTACTTCAGTCTTTCACCACGTTTAGCACGTAGCAGCTGCTCCGTAATCATTGGCTAACTAATAAAATGAACTGAAAACTGAGAAAACTGAATCCTACTTGGAAAAATATAATTTTGTAAAGTTTGTCAGTATCATGTTAGTTGCATAAAGTGAGGTACATTTAGACTCATAGGGAAAAGAATGCACTTTTTTGCCCTCAACTCTAACATTGAGTAGATAGTTTCATTGAGTACAAGACAGGAAACCCTGAAGGAGGCAGGGAGGAGACCTCATTTATTAGATATAAACTTGGCCTGGATCTCACAGAAGGATACAGAAAAGTCAACATGGGTCCTGTTGTTCAGCAATGCTATTGAAAGCTTCAGGGCTCAAAATCGTCTTTCTCCAGGAAGTCAAGTTAGTCCTGTCTAATCTGTCACTGGGTTGGTTTTCCATTGCTGCATGACAAATTACCACAAACTTAATGGCTTAAAATAACACACATGTACTATGTCACAGTTTTCATGGGTCAGGAGTCTGGGCACGGCTTAGTTGGGCCCTGTGCTCAGAGTCTCATAAGGCTGAGATCGAGGTGTTGTCTAGGCTGCTTTCTCATCTGGAGACTTGACAGGGGAAGCATCTGCTGCCAAGCTCCCTTGGTTTGTTGGTGGAATTCATCTGTAGCTATAGAATTCATGAAAGCTTGCTTCTTCAAGGCCAGCAATGGAGGCAGAGAGAATCTCTGCTTCATTAAGTCTCTCACCTCTAGACCTTCTTTTAAAGGAGACACCTGATTAGGCCAGGCCCACCCAGAATATTCTCCCTTTTGATTAACTTAAAGCCAACTGCTTAGGGATGTTAATCGTCTCTGCAAAAATCCCTTCACGTTTGCCGCGTTCTATTGATTAAAAGCAAGTTACAGGTCTCTCCCACTCAAGGGGAGGGGATTACACAAAGGCAGGGATCATCAGGGGTCATCTTAGAA
The DNA here is from genome assembly GCF_028878055.3 of Symphalangus syndactylus. Classification (NCBI taxonomy): domain Eukaryota; kingdom Metazoa; phylum Chordata; class Mammalia; order Primates; family Hylobatidae; genus Symphalangus; species Symphalangus syndactylus. The sequence goes on along the minus strand of NC_072434.2, from coordinate 39,114,240 downwards.
TTACACCTGCCACACCTCAGCAGCTCCAGTCTTCTTCCCTGACTTTCCAGTGAGATTAATTATTCCTGCCATGTGCACTCAAGGAAGTTTCTCTCTACCTCTCCTAACATGTGTTCAAGCACATGTGATTGCAATTACTTGTTTAAACGACTGTCTCTCAGCTAGACTGTAAGCCCCGAAAATACAAGATCTGTGTCTGATTTTTCCACTGTATCTTTTGTGCCCATGATATGGTGGATTTTTAACATATGTGTTAAATAGCGATGCCATGGAAGGTGCTTTTAAAGTCAGTGTGATTACTTAATTTGCTTGGCTAAATATATCTGTCCTAGCATCCTAGATGAAAATGAGGGCATGTATAATGCCTATTCATTTAAAGACACCTCATATTAAGCACTCTTTTTCATCTTTGTACCCTTTACACACACAATGTCTAGTACCTGCATAGGTGGTCACCCAGTAAAAGTTTGATGAATAAATGAATGAATGCATAGAGATTAAAGATCTGAATCCTGAATAAATCAAGTAAATACACTGGATCCTCACTATAAATTGTCTTTGGGCCAGGCGAAGTGGCTCACGCCTATAATCCCAGCACTTTGGGAGGCCAAGGTGGGCGGATCACGAGGTCAGAAGTTCCAGACCAGCCTGACCAACATGGTGAAACCCTGTCTCTACTAAAAATACAAAAATTAGCCAGGCATGGTGGCACACACCTCTAATCCCAGCTACTCAGGAGGCTGAGGTAGGAGACTCTCTTGAACCTGGGAGGCAGAAGTTGCAGTGAGCCAACATTGCATCACTGCACTCCAGCCTGGGCTACAGAGCGAAGACTCCATCTTAAAAAAAAAAAAAAATTGCCCTTTGACATTTCTCTGCAGATCCAAATCCTGTCCATCTTTCCATCTGTAAAAGCTCAGCTTAGACTCACATCCTACATAAAGTCTTCCCTGACGTAAGTTAGTCTCAGTAATTTTTTTTCTCTGAATTCCTATAGCATTTTATGATCAAACCCCAAAACACATGCACTCTATCACATTATCTATTTTCTACCTTATCTAGCCAGCTAGCTATAAATAAGTTCTTTGAGGGCAGGGAACAGGCTTTCTATTTCTTTACATTTTCCACAGAACTGGCACCTAACATCTTATATCAAAGTCTTAATAAATACGTGCTGATCTGAAAAGTGAAAAAGAAATATGTTTGATGTGGAATGATTCTAGCTCTGCATGTCTTAGGAACTTTCCCTTTTTGGATGCAATTGGCCTTTTCAGTCCTGCATTTTTCTTCTAGAGTACCCATTCACTAAATGCAATCTAGTCATAGAGCCAGGGATCTCTTTCACATGTGTTCAAAACTCCGTGGGTCTTTTCTTTAGGAAGATTCCTGTCTCAGGATAGTTTTTGTGTGTGTTTCCCAAGCCAGTGAGTATCTAAGGGGAAATGATGCTCTAACAAGATAGTTACTGATGCTGAAGGAGTAGAAACTGATCACATCATTGTACAAAAAAGCGGAGGGGGCACAGAAGAGTTAGAAATGTACCCCCTATTTAGCAGAACAGAATTTAAAAAAAAATTTAGATTCAGGAGGTACATGTGTAGGTTTGTTACGTGGTATATTGCAGGATGCTGAGGTCTGGACTTCTACTGATCCTGTCACCCAAATAATGAACATAGTACCCGATAGGTGGTTTTTCAACTCTTGCCCACCTGTCTCCTTTCCCACTTTAGGAGTCCCCAGTGTCTATTGTTCCCATCTTTGTGTTCATGTATACTCAATGTTTAGCTACCACTTATAAGTGAAAACATGCAAGATTAGATTTTCCGCAAAACAAAATTTTTAAAGATTCCCTTTTGCTTTCCCTGTAGTGTCCCTAATGACAGTGTCTGGACATACAATAACTATTTGCTGAATCACTGAATGAATGAACAAGTGAAGAGTGGACATCTGTTAGGGTATATGCCTCTCTCTTCTCTGGGACCTGCCTGTGTAATCCACAGAAGGATGGTAGGCTCGGTGGCCACATTTGTACTGCCTGAGTCCTGGCTGGTTGGACCCTGGTGGGCGTCTGACAAGCTGGCCTCATTAGGTTATGTCTCCTGTGAATCAGGATTTAGGACTGAGAGGTGTATAAACTTAGGAGCTGTGGTTCTGTCATGCTGTGCCCCGAGGCCCCAGAAAGCAGAGGAAGCCAGACTACTCAGAGAGAATGGAACAGATGCCCAGCGAGGAGCAGAGACAAGAGACACAGAAACTTTCCAGTCTCTGGTTCCAGCCTTTCCTGAGCCCCATCCAAATTCCTGCCCCAAGCTTAGACCCTTGCAATAAATTTCAGTGTTTGCTTAAGTTTGCTCTAATTGGTTTTGTTGTATGCCGAAAAATAGACTTGACTAATACAAAGTGAAAAATAGATGTGAGCCCCTGGCCCAAGACTCTAAAATAATCAATTGCTGAAGAGAGACAGGAGATTCTCAGAAACAAACATAACCATGTGTTACTCAGGAATCCGGAGATGAGGGAAGTGGGGAGGCAATGAGACTCCCCAGAGAACACTCTGAGGAGGCCAGACATGCACAGATGATGGAAGGCATGGCTTCTGACCAAGGAGAAATCCAAATGCTTGGCAGAGATCAAAGGCAGAGTATAAGGAAAGACAAAGCCCAGAGTGAGCTGAGGCTGAAAAAAAAAATTACTATGGACAGCACAAAGGTCTTTTTAGTGTCACAGGAAGAAGAACAGGGAGAGGGAGAGTCATGGCTTGGTGGAGATGGCATCACTCTCGCAGATGTCAGAGTGAAAGCAGAACTGCTCAGCTCCTATTTTGCTTCCAGCTATACAGAGAATTGAAGACCCAGACAGAGGATGGTGAGAAAGTTGCTAGCTGCTTTAAAGAAATTCATTTTATCAAATGTAGACTCGTTAAATACCGGGAATCGATAGAATTTGCAAGTGTGATCCCTAAAATCTTATCAGTATTGAAAGTCAGGAAGCCAGGATATATGGGCAAGTATGAGTGTAGTTTTCTAAAAGCTGTGAATTCTAGAAACGGTATCAAAGACTTATGGGCTGAGCCCTGGAAATAATTATAAAATGTAGATTATTAAACAAAGGCACTTACAAACCAAAAGGAAGCTATTACCCTTAGGAACTAGCATGAGTTTACTCAAAATAAGTCAGGTCAAAACAAACTCTTGACCAGGTACAGTGGCTCATGCCTGTAATCCCAGCACTTTAGGAGACTGAGGTGGGAGGATTTGCTTGAAGTCAGGAGTTTGAGACCACCCTGGGCAACATAGCAAGATCCTGTATCTACTAGAAAAAAAAATTAGCTGGGTGTCATGGTGAGCACCTGTAGTCCTATCTAATCAGGAGGTTGAGGCAGGAGGATTGCTTGAGCCCAGGAGTTTGAGGCTGCAGTGAACTATGATTGCACCACTGTACTCTAGCCTGTGGACAGAGACCTTGTCTCTAAAAATAAAACACAACCAAACCCCTTTTTCTTTCTTTCTTTTTTTTGAGATGGAGTCTCGCTTTGTCACCCAGGCTGGAATGCAGTGGCACTATCTCCACTCACTGCAACCTCTGCCTCCCAGGTTCAAGCAATTCTCCTGCCTCAGCCTCCCAAGTAGCTGGGATTACAGGCGAGCACCTCCACACCCGGCTAATTTTTTGTATTTTTAGTAGAGACAGGGTTTCTCCATGTTGGCCAGGCTGATCTCGAACTCCTGACCTCAGGTGATCCGCCCACTTCAGTCTCCCAAAATGCTGGGATTGCAGGTGTGAGCCACCGTACCTTGCCCTCTTTTTCTGTTTTTGAGAGGATTTCCCTGATAGGTGAATTGGGAAGGTGCCATCTACCAATATCAGTAAGATATTTGGGCCAAGATATTCCTTAGACAATTTACTTGGCTAAATATTATGTCCACTGAATCTTCTTAACATATTGATGTCACCTTGTGCTTTTAACCTTTCTATAAACATCTTGGATCAGATTCACAAATAGCTCAAACTTTGGAGAGAGAGTATCAACATGTACATCAGAATTAAAATATTTCTTGACTCATATAGATTCACAAAAGCTCCAAATGGAGTTTGATAAAGACAAATGTAAAGATCTGCTCCTAAGTTTAAAAACCCAACTGCCCAAACATCGGAAGATGACAATTCTTGACAATTCTTAAAAGCAGTCCATCAGAAGAAGGCCTAGCCATTTGGATTGACTGCAAGCCCAGTATGAGTCAACAGAATCATGTGGTTGCCAAAACAGCTAATGCAATCTTAGGCTGCATTAACAGAAGTGCACCCAACTCTGGCGTCAGATGGTTCTTGACTCAACAACCTGCCCTACCCAGAGACCTGGGTAATCTCTCTATTGGCCAGAGCAGGAAACTGGCACGATTCCCCAATTCAAAACAAGCTCTCAAAGATTGTCTTCTGTTCATAGCAACTATTATCTGTCATCCAGCGCTCTCATTCTGAACTGACCAGTGTTCCCATCCATTTCCCCAGAACTCTTGGCTCAGATTAGAAGACATTGTCTAGAAAGTCTTTATTTCAGTCTTTTTTAAAACCTGGTCACAGTTCAACTACCAACGCAGACATGGCTTGCACATTCTCCACCAAGAGGCACAGGCTCTTCACTCTGGGGCTTAGACTCTTTTCTGGGTTTCAGGACAATCAGCAACATGGCCTTTGTCAGAAGATCATCTGACAGAAGAGCCTCCCAGAATGATGGGTTCCTTCACTTCCTTCTCAGCACTAGGGCTGGGCCTAGCTTGTCCAGGACTTTCACCTACTTGACAGAGGTTGACAGCACACACCAAGGCCATCATCCCACTGACCACATCAGAGCTATGGTTCCCCATGCAGGGATATATACCATCAATAGCTTGCGAGATCATTTTAGGCACTACATGGACACACATTTTTATCATAATATTTATTGTTTTATTTTAGTTCCTTAATTTTTTTTGGAAAAAGAATATATTCACATGGTTCAAAAATTAACAAATACAAAAAATTTTCCTCCTCTCAGTGTCAAACTCCTCCTGCCCATCAGAAACCACTTTTATTAGTTTCTTGGTATTCTTCCCTCAGAGAAGATTTCAAGCATATGCAAATGCAGACCCTCTGTCCCCTCCCCTTCTACGCACATATCATTAGATATAAAGTTCTGCTTCTCGCTCTTTAACAACAGTCTCTTATCAGTACATAGAAAGCTTCCTCATTCTTTGTTTATGGCTGTGTAATTTTCTGTTGTATAATGAGTGCCCCATTTCCCAATTCCAATACAGTGTCTCCAATTGTATACTATCTTCATCATATTGTAACGAATGTTCTTGTATATATATCATTTCACACGTCTATAAACATATTTATAGGATAAACTTATAGAATTAGAATATCTGAGTCAGAGTGTTTATTTATTCTAATGTGCATTTTTTTAAAAGTATAACTAGCACACCAAATCCACAATTTCATTATTAGCATTTTTTATAATGAGGGTAGATTTTAAAATGGTGAATCAGGCCGAGCGAGGTGTCTCACGCCTGTAATCCCAGCACTTTGAGAGGTTGAGGTGGGTGGGTCAAGAGGTCAGAAGATCAAGACCATCCTGGCTAACACGGTGAAACCCCGCCTCTACTAAAAATACAAAAAAATTAGCTGGGCGTGGTGGCGGGCGCCTGTAGTCTCAGCTACTCTGGAGGCTGAGGCAGGAGAATGGCGTGAACCCAGGAGGCGGAGCTTGCAGTGAGCTGGGATCTTGCCGCTGCACTCCAGACTGGGCGACAGAGAGACATCTGTCTCAAAAAAAAAAAAAAAAAAAAATTGTGAATCAGTGAGAGAAAAATATTAAGCAAATCTCAGCATTGGTGGTTTGAAAATATGGCTAAACATTATGAAAGTAGTAAGTAAAGGGCTGGAGTTTGAGAAACACTGACCTAGAACATAATTATCACATTCCCTACCAGAAGCTCCTAAAGTCTGTATTTCTTACAGGGTTCAAAGGTGTCATAGGTAGGGTACCGGGAAGGAGAGAGCTTTGAAGTTAAGGGATTTGGGTTTGAATCTTGATTTTCCTCTAGCTGGCTGTGAGTCTTGCAGCCTCATTTTTCTTATGTGGAAAGGTGTGTTGCTTGGTGGCTATTTTTTTTTTAAATTTTTTTTTTTTGCACACAAAACAATAAACATTTTCTAAAAGTACATACAAACAAAAAGATGCATATCAAACATATTAGGAAGGTTGCACATGGGAAGACGGAGAATAGAAATGGGGGGTGGGAATTAAAGAAAATAAATGAGAGAGGGACTTTGTATGGATCAATGATAATAACTCAATCCTCTATTTGACAAAGAAGAAGGAGAAGGAAGAGGAAGAAAAAGAAAGTGGGATAAAGGATCAGAAAGGGAGGAAAATAGAAAAAATTAGAGTATGACTCCAGGGTAGACCCGTTTTGTTGTCGCTTGGTTGGTTGGTTGGTTTGTCAGTTGTATTTTTCATATGTTTCACCATGTTGGCCAGGCTGGTCTCGAATTCCTAGCCTCAAGTGATCAACCCACCTCGGCCTCCCAGAGTACTGGGACTACAGGCGTGAGCCACCACGTCCAGCCCCCACATTGCTTCTGGCCTCCGTGGTAGACCTCCCAGACGGGGCGGCCGGGCAGAGGCGCTCCTCACTTCCCAGACGGGGCGGCCGGGCAGAGGCGCTCCTCACTTCCCAGACGGGGCGGCCGGGCAGAGGCGCTCCTCACTTCCCAGACGGGGCGGCCGGGCAGATGCGCTCCTCACTTCCCAGAAGCGGCAGCCGCGCAGAGGCACTCCTCACTTCCCGGACGGGGCGGCCGGGCAGAGGCGCTCCTCACTTTCCAGACGGGGCAGAGGCGCTCCTCACTTTCCAGACGGGGCGGCCGGGCAGAGGCGCTCCTCACTTCCCAGATGGGGTAGCGGCCGGGCAGAGGCGCTCCTCACATCCCAGACGATGGGCGGCCAGGCAGAGACGTTCCTCACTTCCTAGACGGGGTGGCGGCTGGGCAGAGGCTGCAATCCCAGCACCCTGGGAGGCCAAGGCAGGTGGCTGGGAGGTGGAGGCTGCAGCGAGCCAAGACCACGCCACCGCACTCCAGCCCGGGCAACACCGAGCACCGAGTGAGGGAGCCTCCGTCTGCAGTCCCAGCACCTCGGGGGGCCGAGGCGGGCAGAGCACTCAAGGTCAGGAGCTGGAGACCAGCCTGGCCGACGTGGCGAAACCGCGCCTCCAGCCAAAGGAGAAAAACCAGGGAGGGGTGGTGGCGCGCGCCGGCAATCCCAGGCAGCCCGCAGGCCAGGGCAGGAGAATGACGGGAGCCAGACGCAGGGAGTCTGCAGAGAGCCGAGTGTACTCCAGCCTGGGCCACAGAGGGAAGAAAAGAAAGAAAGCACGAAGGAAGGAAGGAAGGAAGGAAGGAAGGAAGGAAGGAAGGAAGGAAGGAAGGAAGGAAGGGCGCTTGGTGACTATTATAATTCAGCTATTCTGAGTGAATCTGGGGTAGAAAGAGAAGTCAGAATCTTTGTCCTGGCTAGCACCTTTCCCTTTCAACATGCCTTTGCCATAAACACATTTATGATGGCAGCCTGAAATTAAGCCAGATACAGTATATAATCATGTGTGTGACCTGTGCAGTCACACAGGGGCCCATGCTTAGAAAGTCCTCACCCTTGCTTTCTTTGCTGTCACCATCTTAAAATTCTTAATAATTCAGAACAAGAGGCCCATATTTTCATTTTGCATGGAGACCCTGCAAATTCTGTAAGCACTCACACATGGCCTCCTCCCTCCTATCATCCACCTCCACCTACCAGCTGCCTCCTATTGCTCTTGAAGGTTACTGCTGTGTGAAGCCTCCCACCCTTGGGGCCATCTAAGGAAGCTAAAGCTTGGTCACTTCTGTGGTCTGGAGTCCCCTCTGCTACACCATCTGTCCTAGTGCTATCTCTCTCATGGCCTTCTCTATAGAATGCTCTCAATGTCACTCAGGAGAGTGGCTTTGGGAGGCTAGTACCAACTTCCCCTGGGTATTCTGGGGGGTCTTCACTGATCAGAGCCTGGGTCTGGAGGCGCCTTGGTGATGTTTTTCCCCATTAGGCCCCTGAGCTCTATGGAAGCACTTAACTGCCTGTTTCCCTCTTATTCTATGTTTAGACCAAGGAAGCAACATGCCTGGGGTCTGAAGTCCTGGATTCAAATCCTGACTGTGTCTTGTGCTACCCAAGTGAACTTTCACAAGTCCCTCCAATTCTCAAAAGCTTCAGTTTCCTCATCTGCAAAGTGATTATAGAGCAATGCCTAACTTGCTGGTTTATTGTGAGACTGAAATTTATGACAGAAAAATGAACATAGCCTTTGTTTGTTTCATGGGGTGTTGGTCCTCTGTCCCGACATTCCCACCTCCTACTCCAGGCTGACTTGAGCGAAGGGTTCATAGAGTGCTGGGTACCACCTCCTCAGCTGGCCTGTGGACACTCAGTTCCACCTCTGTCCAAACTCCAAGCAGTTTTCTCTCAGCTGCAGTTTGCTCTGTAGCCATTTCATCCTTAGAATTCCTAGCAAGCAAAAGCTTTGCAGAATAGTTCGTCACACTGCAGTACTATTAAAGCCATATAGTTCATGACACAGTCCAGGGTCATTAAATGCTGTGGAAGTCGCATTTCACACAGAACACTGGACTTCCTACTTTAGAATTGATTGTCATTTGTCACTAAACACAGTTTCTCATACTTCCCTGCCTCCCTGTTTGGATTGTCTGCTTAGTACAATCTGCTTAGTAAGTGGACATCTCTTTTTTTTTAATGGAGTTTTGCTCTTGTTGCCCAGGCTGGAGTGCAGTGGCATGATCTCGGCTCACTGCAACCTCCGCCTCCCAGGTTCACGCGATTCTCCTGCTTCAGCCTCCCAAGTAGCTGGGACTACAGGCACCTGCCACCACGCCCAGCTAATTTTTGTACTTTTAGTAGAGACGGGGTTTCACCACGTTGGCCAGGCTGGTCTTGAACTCCTGACCTCAGGTGATCCTCCTGCCTTGGCCTCCCAAAGTGCTGGGATTACAGGCGTGAGCCACCGCATCCAGCTGTGGACATCTCTTTATTATATCCACTGCTTTTCCAGATTCTCTCTTGCTCTCTCCTTCTACTTCTGTCCATTGGGACGTAGAATGGTGGAAGGAAGATGGGGGAGAGGTGTTCTGAATTCTAGAGAAATGGTTTCTAGCAGAGCAAAGAAACATACAAGAAGCTATTGCAGTATTTCAGGCAACAAATAATGCTAAGGCAGCCACAGGAAGAGAGGATGGATGTGGATAAATGCCAAAGACAATGTCGCATTTCACATGGAGACAAAGGAGAGTGACTGGGAGGCTGGTGGCACCCGTGACTGCCACGGGAAATGGAGTGGTAACCTCATCCACCCCACACTTTTACACAAGTGACTCTCAAGGCATGCTTCTGGCCATATTGTCTCCCGAGAGCAGAAATCTGAAGACAACTGATATGGCCTTTAATAAATGGGGACTGAACGTTGGGGAGGCCCTAATTAAGACAGCTGGAGCCCTGGGGAAAAGCAGCCGGTGGGGACTGTGGGAAAGTGTCAGAGAGGCAGGAGGAAGGTGAGACCACTGCGGTCAGCCTCATCTGACTCAGCTCTTCAAGGAGGGAGGTGGGCGGTGCGGAGAGCTGCTGGAGGGGAGAGGAAGCTAAAGACCATGATGAGGTCATGGCTGAGCTGGGGCAGTGGGCAGAGGAGGCAGAAGTCAGGTTGTGAAGAGCTGAGGAGATAGTGGGGGCTGAGAGGATAGAAGGGCTGGATGCTCTTCCTGAACTTTGAAAAGGAAGAAATCATGCTGCCAACAGGTGGAGTAGCCCAGGGAGAAGGGCAACCCTGGGTCTGCAGCCCCCACCTCTCTGCCTCTGTGTCTTCCTCACACTGGGCTCCCAAGCCTGTGCAGGCTTGAGCCTTTCTGAAACTTTGGTCAGTCTGTGGTAACAGTTTTCCCATGATGAAACATGTTTTTTCTTCTCCTTTCTGCATCTTCATTAGTTGCCTTCCTCCTGAACAGAACTCAGCAGCTAAATTAGGCCAAAACCCCAACTCATTTCCAACAAAGTTCACCAAATAAGCTGAGAAATCTCTACAGCCTCACAGGAGTCAGTGTCAAGTCACAGGGACTCAGGGGCCTCTTCAGACCCCAGCTGCGCGGGCCAAGGTCTGAGGTAAAGAAGCAGCCATGTTCAACATGCACTTCCCCTCCTCCGGACACAGAAGTTAGGATGTGGGACGTGCCTCAAAGGCAGTGTGGATGTGGAGAGGAAGTGATGGCTGCAGCCAACCAGCGTTAAGTCCTCCCCAAATAGGTGTGCGGAAGTGGGAAGGGCACAGGTCTACCCTTGTTCTCACTTTACCTTAGACAAGGCTGGGGAACAGAAGGCTGAAACCAACTGTGTGCAGAGTTCTCAGGCCTCTGCCAAAAATGAGCAGGACCTGCCTGACAACTTCTCCTGCTACAACCTCTTTTTCTACTGTCACTGCCCATTGTCACGGTGGCTCCTCAAAGGTGAGCCTGAGTCCATATTTGCAAGCTTTGGCCTGAGGACAATTATATATCTGATTGCTGTGGCTGCAGAGGCTTAGAATCCTTCAGGGGCAGGAGAGGTCCTGGCAGTAACGGTTATTCTCTATGAGTTCTTACATGCCAAGAAAGCTCTCAAGTGCTTGATATGCATCATTTCCTTTGTTCCTTACCCAAATCCATTGATAGTAAAAGAAACTAATTCTTAGGTTAAGTATTAATCACTTGTTTAAGGTTACAGACCTCATAAATGATGAGGATTAAACCCAGGTTTGTCTGACTCTAAAGCCAAGCTGTGCTCTGTAAAGAAGAGGGAAAGAGAAATTGCCATCTCCCCAGCATTTCACTGAATCTAAATACATTTCATTATTTTTTTCTTTCCTGGAATCCAAAGCATGTCAAAGACATTTCAGCCATAAACTTGGTTATTTTTTCCTATTAAGAACAAACATGATGGGCCAGGCACAGTGGCTGACCCCTGTAATCCCAGCACTTTGGGAGGCCAAGGCAGGCAGATCACTTGGGCCCAGGAGTTCAAGATCAGCCTGGGCAACATGATGAAACCCTGTCTTTACAAAAAAATACAAAAATTAGCCGGATGCAGTGGCATGCGCCTGTAGTTACAGCTATTCAGGGGGCTAAGGCAGGAGGATCACCTGAGCCTTGGGAAGTTGAGGCTGCAGTGAGCCGTGGTGATCCGGCCACTGTACTCCACCCTGGGCGACAGAGACCTTGTCTCGAAAAGCAAACAAGCAGACAAACAACAAAAGCAGAGATGCTATCCTGCCTAGGGCAGGGAATGACTTGGCCCTTAGAAGTGTTCTAAAATTCTGATCCATGACCTGATAGACCCAAACCCTTCTACTGACCACAAGTACAAAAGCTGTCATTTCTTGAGGGCAGCAGGGACTAAGGCCAGACCTTGGCAATTGGGGAACAGGTTGGGAGTAGGAGAAGTCAGCATGAGAGCCTGCCAGGGCACATTGTATCTTGAGGGACTTCATGCTTGAGTTCACAGCCTTGCCTCCTAACATTAAAAAGTTTAAATAAACTAGAAATGTTTCCTTACCCTGGGGACCAAAACAAGTTTCTGTAAAGGTAAATACATGTAAAAATAAATACAAAATAGCCAGATCTTTTAAAAATGTCTGAGACATTTGGAATTTGGAGTTCCTGGCATGGTGCTGTGTTTTTCCTGTTTCAGTTGTGGTGCTGGCCTCTTAAGAGTTCACCCCATTGCCTCAGCCTCAAACGTGCTGGCTGAAGGGAGCTGGGCCTGTAGCTCCGTCCATGCTGTCAGTGAGCTCCCCGGACCTAACTGCCTTTTCAAATCCCATAAGGCCACCTGCACGTTCCCAGATTTCTTTCCTGGCTTGGGCTGGGACACCTTGACAGAAAGGTAGGCAGCGGGGGGCAGGTGTGCCTAGTACTTTGGGAGGCTGTAATCCCAGCACTTTGGGAGGCTGAGGCGGGAGGATCACTTCAGCCCAGGAGTTCGAGACCAGCCTGAGCAACAAAATGAGACCCTGTCTCTACAAATAAAAAATAAAAAAAATTAGCCCGGTGTGGAGGCACACACCTGTAGTCTCAGTTACTTGGGAGGCTGGGGTGGGAGGATCTTGTAAGCCAGGGAGGTTGACGTTGCAGTGAGCCACGATCGTGACACTACACTCCAGCCTGGGCTACAGAGTGAGACCCTGTCTAAAACAAACAAATAAAAGACAAAAGAAAATGTAGGCAGAGGATCTGATTGTCCTGCTCTTTAATAGTAGGACTGGAGTTTGGTGCCTTCTAGCTTTCCCGAGATTATTTGTGAAACTACAAATAAAGTCCTGCTAATGTAATTTGCCAAAGCCACATAGAGACACTCGACTACTTAGATTTTCTCTGCCTGAGGAAGAAGCAGGTGAATCTTGGCACCCTGGGACTTTCATTTTAACTCTCTGGAAAAAATCTGTGTCACCTGCTGATGTTCCCACTGAGCTGTTTTCAGATTCTAGGTTCTAGAGCAAACTGGGTACCAGTTGGAGACCCAGACACACAGTGGGGCTGGCCTACTGGGCCTGAGGAACAGCACCGCACAGTTCACAAGCAAGAAATGTCCTTTTGCAGACGACTTTTTTTTTTTTTTCCTCTCAAGATAGAGTTCTGAGGAAGAAAAAAATGTGTTTAGTTGACCATGAAGTAGCTTTAAATATCAGATACTACCTACTCAATTCAGGTAACTAATTAACAAATTGGCTCTTTGTTATATCTTTAGGCCAAATGGTCATGCTTTTAAGTTTAGCAATTCAAGGTCTAGCAATTCATTCATTTCGTTTATGCAAAATTCACAATGCTGTATCTGTGAATTAATTATTAATATTAATATCTTCTAAACTACATTGTGATCATTTTCTCATCAGTCCTTATTCTCACTGTTGTTTTAACTAAGAAAAGGAAAAGGAGAACTGAAATCTAGGGTTGATGGCAAACTTAGTTAAGTCCTCAAATCATTACAAAGCACCAATTCGCATTCGGCAGTAGTCTCTTGAGCAATTCAGGATTATATAGAAGCGCTCGGGTAAAACATTCAGGGAAGAGTGCTAGGCCAAATGAAAATATAGTAGTTGGCTGGGCGCGGTGGCTCACGAGTGTAATCTTAGCACTTTGGGAGGCTGAAGCAGGTAGATCACCTGAAGTCAGGAGTTCGAGACCAGCCTGGCCAACATGATGAAACCCTGTCTCTACTAAAAATACAAAAATTAGCCAGGCGTGGTGGTGGGCATCTGTAATCCCAGCTACTTGGGAGGCTGAGGCAGGAGAATTGCTTGAGCCTGGGAGGCAGAGGTTGCAGTGAGCCGAGATCAGGCCACTGCACTCCAGCCTGAGAAACAGAGTGAGACTCTTTCTCAAACAAAAAAAAAAAAAGAAAAGAAAATACAGTAGTCCCCCCTTATCTGCAGGGGATGCATTCCAAGACCTCCAGTGGATCCCTGAAACCTCAGATAGTACCAAGCCCTATATGCACTATGTTTTTTGCTGTATAGTAATGGGTAGGGAGCATATACAGTGTGGATACACTGGACAAAGGGATGATTCACATCCTGGGCAGGGTAGATCCTGATTGTATGAGATTTCATCATGTTACTCCGAATGATGTGCATTTAAAACTATGAGTTACTAATTTCTGGAATTTTCCATGGAATATTTTGGGACTACAGTTGACCGGGGTAACTGAAACCTCAGGTAAAGGAAACATCAGAAAGTGAAAGCATGGATAAGGAGGGACTCCTGTAAACTCTATGTGGTATGGGCTGGACGCCATTTCCAGAAGATGTCACTGCCTTGTGCTTAATTTCCTAGGACTTTGAACACATATATTCAAATGAATTCTGCCTTGTTCCAGAACTAAAGTGTTCCAGAAGATTGGCTGTTCTGATGTGCCACTTCAGTGAGCCAAAAGGATGCCTGTTTCTTTTTTTCTTTTTTCTTTTTTTTGGCTATCTTTCAGCCCCCTGGCCTTCAGTAAGATTTTCTGTGCCTTTTATAATATGTGAAACTAAAGCACCTGTCTAGACCTCCGATGGCTCTTTGGGGTCCAGTTTGCTGTATCTCAAGCTAGCATTTGATTGGTTGTCATTATCGCTGTTGCTTTAGAAGTTATTTCCCAAGCATTTAATCACTCAAGTTGAGGTTTCTGCACTTCTGCTGATTACTCCATGCTTCCGTCCACCCAGCACCCATTTGGGGAGGTAAAATCATAGACTCTTAGCTTCATTTGCTCTTCCTGAACTTGGAGGGAAAACACCTGTTACTTTTGGCCAATTGATCCCCCAATTCAGGTCTCAGAACTAAACCACCCACATCCAGGGTGAAAAAGAGGAGCCTTTCTGTTTCTGGGGGAGGCCAAGGATAGGCTAGGGTGTGAGGAGGGCAGAGGAGAAAGGACCCAGGCACGGGTGGTGAGTCCAGGCTTGGGAATTCATAGTGTCTTTTTTGCATGAATCTTATTCATAGTCTCTCTTTTTGCATGCTCCACAGCAGGCCACCAGGCGGCACTTGTCAAATGATAAAGGGAGCCCTCTCATCCACATCCAGTTCCTGGGTGTCTCCTGAGTCACATTCAGAATGGGGAAGTAAAAAGGGCTGTGAAATGAGCCTCAGTGTCATGTGCTTCTTTTTCCCTAATTGGGTCTGGCAGGCCCAGGCACAGGGGCCTGGGAAACATATCTTTTTGGCAAGGGTAGAGGGGAAATCTAGTGCCCCCTATTTTCCTGTTCAGTATCTAAGCTGACATTCCAGATGAAAATCTCCAGAGAGCTGGAGCTGAACCATAATTATCCTTTTTTTTTTTTATTTTTAAAACTGTACCAGTTAGTACACATGTGATTTCTAGGCTTAGAAAACGTGTCTTCACGATAAGAGGGATGCAGAACGAAAGCAAAAAGCATCCACTTCAGAAAATTGCACTTCTGTGGCAAATATGCATATTCCCACTAATACAAATACTAAAAACAAAAGTCTGTATTTTTTCCAAACTTTCTATTTTTAGTTCTGTTTCTTCTGGCAGAAAATATAATCTCATTCAGTTCCAGGCATTCCTAGGCACTTCAGGTTTAAACCTATTCAAGTTTCCCTACTCTGAAATCCCCAAATTTTTCTCAGGGGTCTGTCATATCTCCCTTTGAAGCCAGCTATTTCTGGGAGAGGTGGGCTTCCAGCATCCCTCCTCTGGACTCCAGCATCCCTGTCTAGGGTATAACTCTTGTTTCTCATCCAGCTGGTCTCTCTCCCTTCTTAATCTTCTGGGGGGTGGAGGGGAGGGTAGGAGCAGGGTGTGTCTGGAAGAGGAGAGGCTGGTGGAGAGTGGAGACTGGTCAGCAAACACTCTTCATCCTGTCTTTCACTGGGACATGTGGACCATTGCCAACTATTTGTCATTTCTGTTCTCTGGCCCCACCATGGCAATTCTGTAAGACAAATGGCAGGCTGCTTCTCCACAGGAATGGGGGCAGATGGAGGAAGTCACAAAATAAAAGGGAGGGTGGGTGGGGGACTCATCCATGAATACTTCATAGTATCACGTCGCAAATTTTGTTTGTGCTGAGATGCTCTCCTGTCTCCTGTTGCTCCATCCCTGGTACTGTTCACTATCGACAATGAATGCACCATTGCTGAGCAAAGGGCTCAGGGCCAACACCAGGGGCTTCACTTGGGACAGGCTGGAGCTCAGGGCAGAAGTTCCACAGGTCTTTTGTTCTCTCAGCATCCTGAAGAGAGACGTGCTTGGGCTGAGCCAGGCAGGATACACTGAGGTCCTTAGTCCAGCAACCTGTGCAAAACTGGCACTGCTTTTGTTGAACCTTGAGATGAGTGCAGCTTCCAGCCCCACATCTTGATTGTAGCCTGGGGGACACCCTTAGCCAGAGGACCCAGCTTAGCTGTGCTCAAAGTCCCGACACCCAGCAACTGTGGATAATAAATACATAAATGTTATTTTAAGCCTCTAAATTTGATGGTAATTTTTAGTGAAGCAGTAGATAAGTGATACAGTAGGAAAACTAAATTGAACTTCTAGTCATTTGAATGGGGCAGAAATACGTTGGGGGCAATAACATGTAATTATATATATCTGTATGGAAGGTCACGTCTTATGACCTTCACTGTCTAGGATTTCTGAATTTGGAAACTAAGCCTTCTAGGGAGGGTAGAGAAGTCTCCAAGGAATGGTGCCCTGCCTCTTTTGTATACGTATTTTACATGAGGGGTCTTAATAATCATTGTTGTTCTAAGCTACTATGTTGTAGAGTAATTTGTTATGTAGCAATCGGTAGCAAATACATTCTTGGTGGCAAATACGTTCTTGGTCCGTTTTATTGTTCAGCATTTAGGTATTCAACCAATATTTTCTGCATACCTGCTATCTATTGGGCAACTAGACATAGTTACCTTGCCTAGTAACAGACAAGTAATTTGTACTGGGTGCTAGACATGGGAGAGCTGAGGTGAGCAGAAACAGACACACTGCCTGTCTGCATGGAGTGGACCATGTAGTGGTAACACAGATAATCAAATAATCATATTTGTAAAATACAAATAATAAACATAAATTACAATAATGCCAAGCACTACATGGGAAAAGGGCAATATCTACTCATGGCTGTGAAGGGAAGCTTTATTTATTTCTTTATTATATACATTTTTTGAGACAGAGTCTTACTCTGTCACCAAGGCTGGAGTGCAGTGGCATGACCATGGCTCACTGCGGCCTCGATCTCCAGGGCTCAGGTGATCCTTCTGCCTCAGCCTCCCAAGTAGCTGGGAGCACAGGTGTGCACTGCCACATCTAGCTAACTTTTTTTTTTTTTTTGAGATGAGGTCGCCCTATGTTGCCCAGGCTGGTCTTGAACTCATGCGCTCAAGTGATCCTCCCGCCTCAGCCTCCCCAAGTGCTGGGATTATAGGCATGAGCCACTGTGCCTGGTTGAGGAGGATCTAATTTAGATAGATGGGGTTAGGAACAGTTTCTCTGAGAAAGTAAACTGAATGAGGAGTTTGGTGAATGGGAAGGATAGGAGACGAGCATACCAGGCAGAGGAAGTAGCATGTGCAAAGGCCCTGTGCTAGAAGGAGCAGAGTGGCAGAGGGAAAGCCACTGTGACTAGGACTCAGAGATGAAGGATGGGCAGTGAGGCTGAAGACAGAGGTGAAGCCACACAAAATTGTGTGGCCATATTGAAGAGTTTGGATTTGATACTAAAAGCAATGGGAAGCTTTTAAAGCCTTTTAAGAAGTAGAAAAATATAATTTTGATTTTAAATTTTTTGATTAAAAATGTCTTGCTGTGTAGAGAATTGGTTGAAGATCACCAGTCAGGAGACCAGTTATGCAGTTAACAGTAATCCAGATATTGCTATCATCAAATAGCATGTTTACAATTCCCAGGCATAGTTAGCCTTTTGCTTGATATTCTTTAAAAAGAGTAATTTCTATAGACATAGTTTGGGGCTTCCCAGAGTCTTCCCTCTAAAAAATTAAAACAAAATTTAAAAAATGGTAGGTTCAAATAGAATAACATGCAGACACATAAGATAGATGAAAATTTGAGAAATGAATCCAGGTAAAACCCAGATCAATCCATCAATTAGTACATAAAGGAAATATAACTTACTTGAAAGCCTACTAGATCAGCCAGACATATGGCAAGCCTTATTGATTTCTGCCTCATAACAATTTCATGTTGTAGATGATATTATATTTATTTCACAGATGAAGAAACAGGCTCAGAAAGGTTAAGTTACTGGACAGAGGCCACATAGCTTGCTGGATCTGTTTTTCCAAAGTAAAAACTTGTTTTTTATACCACATTGCCCACACTTCTTATAAGACTCTATCTGCAGTCCTTCAGGAAGTGAAAAAAATCTTTTAATAATCAGACACCTAAATTCTAGGTGATCACTGTAACATGTATTTTTTCTAGGCAATATACTTCTCCAAGTTAACCTCATTAAAATGGGGCAATAATACCTATATTCATTTATTCGCCGAAAGGTGCCTAACACTTCAATAAATGTAAGGGACCCAATTATGCACAAGGTTTCATATAGTGACCAAAGATAAATGATCCATGGACCCTAACCTAGCAGAACCTATATATGAAACACACGTTTATTATTTTATGTAATAAGAATCTCATTTCTGAGAACTTTTTGTCTTTACACTCCATCTACAGAGTTACAGTGAAAGTCGCTATATTAGTAAAATGTGATCCAGCCTATGTCTCAGTTGACTGATCCAGAGGTTGAGTCTAGACTCAAGCTGGACCAATCAGAATCCTTCCCTGGGACTTTGGAAGTGGAACTGAGAAAGAAAAGTCAGTTTTGGTCTGGGTGTCTGAACATCATGATGGGAAACTTAGGGGGCTTCTGGTGGAGTGTTTTGTCGTGTTACTGGTAAAGCAGAGGAGGCTGATTATTGGTGATAAAAGCAAGAATGGAGCAGACCTGCAGAGAAATGTAAGCATGAGTTTTCAGTGGCTGCATGTAAAAGTTAAGTAGAGCTTTAGGCAGTATTAAACAATATTATTACAGCTCCCAGAAGCCCGGTTCTCATGGTACACCTTCTTGCTGAACTCCAACATGTCCTACTCAATACAGCACCCCAGAGAGTCACTATCAATCAGCATATACTTTGTCTATGTACTTCCTGGCCTGACAACAGCTATAACATGAAACTCATAAGTAGCTGTATCTCAGCAGCAGATGGTTTCCCTCTTTTTAGAATAAACACTGGGTGTTATATCAAAGTTAAGGAAATCTTTTGCTTTTGAGCTGAGGACCCAGAAAACTTGGAACCAGTCTTCAAACTTAGTGGTAACATGGTATCAGTTAATTAACTTGATTTAATACTAATAATGAACAGGATTCTGGAATGTTCACTAATTGTGCGAATTCTGAAATGGTGTCGTTTCCTCGGCTTGGTATTCCCTTCCTGTTTTCTATTTGGCAAACTCTTAGATAGCCTTCAAGGTCCATTGAATGCTCCTATTTTCACACCTTTTCCTTGACATTCTCTCTTGGAGAAGTAATTGCTCCCCATCTGTTATTGTACATGAATTTACTCTCTTCTTTATTATAGCTTGTTTACTATTGAATTTTAGTCATTGCTCGTGTCTCTTACCTAGAATCTAGACCCTGCAGGATAAGGATTGTATTTTAAATATTTTAAGCAGCCTTAGCATGTAAATACTTGACTGAATGACAGTGAAACTGTGCTTTCACGTGCAAAATACTTTGGGTAGTTTGTCTTAAGAAAACACCCTCAATCCTGAGAAAACCAACCAAGTCAATATATTAGGATAAAACTTCCATATGGGGACCAACTAATCTATTCTAGTTTACATTTGGAGCAGCAATTGTTGAAAAGAAAAATATGAATATTTTAAAATAAAAAAACTAAAATTTAAAATCATAAAAACATCCAAGAACATCTCATGAAATTTCTATTTTTAAATTTTGGAGCCGGGAAAATCTTTCTAAGTATGACTTGAACTCTAAATGCCATAAGAAAAGATTAATAAACTCAATTAGATAAAAATAAAAATAACCATTTTATTTATAGTAAAAGCTATTATAAAGTGAAACTCAAAATGCAAGAAATATTTGACATTCCTGTTGAAAAGAGCTCCTACAAATCAGTAAGAAAAAGACCATCAAAAGGGCAAAGACAATATAGAAATACAAAAATATAGAAGAGAAAATACAACCAGCTATTAGACATGTGAAAAGATGTGCAATCTCATTTACATTAAGAGAAATGCAAATATACGATACCATTTTTAAAACATCAGATTTGAAACGATTAAAAAATGTTTTATGACAAACACATAGAATAAGTAAAGGGGCGGGAAAACATGCATTCTTCTACATTGCTAGAGAAAGTATAATTGACAAAACCTTTAAGAAAGGCAATTTAGCAATATCTCCCTTAAATGCCCTCCAACTGACCTTAACTTTCACTTTTAGGAACTGATCTACAAATAGGCTTGAACATATGCAAAATGGCTTGTGTATAATGCTATTCACTGTAGCACTGTTTGTAACTGCAAAAGATCAGAAACCACCTAAATCAATAGGGAAATGGTTAAGTAAATTATGGTACATTTATTTATATAATAGAATTATTATGCAGTCATAAAAATAAAATTGTTATCGGAAAGTGGTCCTGATCCAGACCCCAAGGGAGCGTTCTTGGATCTCACGCAACAAAGAATTCTGGGCGAGTCTGTAAAGTTAAAGCAAGTTTATTAAGAAAGTAAAGGAATAAAGAATGGCTACTCCATAGGCAGAGCAGCCCTGAGGGCTGCTGGTTGCCCATTTTAATGGTTATTTCTTGATGATATGCTAAACAAGGGGTGGATTATTCATGCCTCCCCTTTTTAAACCATATAGGATAACTTCGTGATGTTGCCATGGCATTTGTAAACTGTCATGGTGCTGGTGGGAGTGTAGTGGTGAGGATGACCAGAGGCAGAGGTCACTTTCATTGCCATCTTGGATTTGGTGGGTTTTGGCCAGCTTCTTTACTGCAAACTGTTTAATCAGCAAGGTCTTTATGACCGGTATCTTGTGTTGACCTCCTATCTCATCCTGTGACTTAGAATGCCTTAACCGTCTGGGAATGCAGCCCAGTAGGTTTCAGCCTTATTTTACCTAGCTGCTATTCAAGACAGAGTTGCTTTGGTTCAAACGCCTCTGAAGGGATTAAGGAAGTTCTTTACGTATTGATAGGAAATTACCACCAAAATATACTGTTAATGAAAAAAGCAAGGCACAGAACACTATATATAGTGTGTTAGTATTTATGTACACAAAGGGGTAAAATCTTATATAGGTATTTGCCTGTAAATGCATATACCATATCTGGAGGGATGCCTAAGAATTAAGTGACAACAGTTGGTTGTCAAAAGAGAAACTAGGGTGGAATGGAAAATTATCACAGTACGTATTTCTTACTTTTTAAATGTTGAACAACATGAACAAATTACATGAAAACAAATGAATAAAAACTAAAATGAACAAAATATAGAACCATTGGCTAATGAATACACTGACTTTTAACTTAGGAAATTGAAGAAAATCTTAGTTGCCCTGGCATCTTGATTAAATTTTTGGAGAAACAAAAGGAAGTATGATGTTATTCAGAGGCATTGGCCATTTAAGTTATTCATTACCCTAAGGGTTGACAGGATTAGAAAAATCTACGTATAAAGTCAAGGAAGGTGATATAAATTCATGGATATAATTTAATGGTTATCTTTAAGGAAAACAAGGGGTATTGGGTCACATCTCTGCTCTCAGAAGGTGATGCCACAGAATAAGGAGCACTTCATATAAACTCCCATGGTGCCCCTGTTAGCCAGATGTGAGCTGGAATGCTGTCCCTCAGCCACTTTCTCTGGTGACTTCTGGCAAAGCTAAACACTATAGGGGCTGCATGTGGTACTCATGGTGGCTCTGATTTCCACCTAAGCCTGATAAATTCCCTTCTTAACTGTCCACATTGAAGTGAATTGAAATTCTTTGTGACTAAACTTGATTGGCTCTAGGGTATTTGAACCCAAGAATTATTTTAGTCTTTGTATAGTTCTCAATTTGTACTTCTGATGTGTTGCCCTATTCAGGTACCCTAAGAACCTGTGTATAAGTTAAGGATTTCTTAAGTGACTTAGCTCATTCAATGTTACGCAACCAAGAGATATTTGTTGAACACCAACTATGCCAAGTGAATGTGGGGATCAGTAAGAGACAGCTACTATGACTTCAGGAGGCCCACATAGTCTAGCAGAAAGGTCAAGAGGGTGTACCTTGCAGAGCAGGAGCTAACTGCTAGGCTGGAAAATACGGGAGTTTAAGAATGCTTTGGAATTCAGGTGGGTCATACACTACTCAATTTGTGTTTCATGTGCTGTGGATTCTAGGGAACCGTTTCAGAGAGAAATAAGAGATGTAAACATAGATAATTTATGTTTATTACTCTTACACACTCAAGTAATAGAAATGATAAAGGAAAACAGAAATGTTAAAGTGAATGCTGTGTCCCATGTTGCTTGTGATTGGATCATCAATGTGGTGAAGTAGCACCACCTTGAGGCAGATGACATGCTGTACCTCTGTGGGCTTCCCGGGCCTCCTCCATATCTGGAATCGTACAAGAGGCACCTGCACAGAACGTTTCCACATTGGGGTTTTCACATACTGTATTAGTGACATTGGGATGAGGGGGAGAGGGATTGGGGCAGAGGTCCCACGGCAGGAATATGGACAGAAGCAGCCTTGTTTTAGGGCACTCGGTTCTACAGAGGCCGTTGGTCTGTTTCTTAATTGGGTGTGTTTTTCAATTATTTTGGTGCTTGTAAAATATTTTGTCTGTAAGGTGATGTTATTTGTAAATCTAAAGGAAAAATCGTGTATCTAAAAATTAATCAATCTGGCTGGGCGTGGTGGCTCACGCCTATAATCCCAGTGCTTTGGGAAGCTGAGAAGGATGGTGGATCACCTGAGGTCAGGAGTTCAAGACCAGCCTGGGCAACATGGTGAAACCCTATCTCTACTAAAAATACAAAAATTAGCTGGGCATGGTGACGCGTGCCTGTAATCCGAGCTACTCAGGAGGCTGAGGCAGGAGAATCGCTTGAGCCTGGGAGGTGGAGGTTGCAGTGAGCCGAGATTGTGCCATTGCACTCCAGCCTGAGCAACAGAGCAGACTCCATCTCAAAAAAAAAAAAAAATTAATTTTCTGTTTTTACCTTTATATACATGAGGTGAAACTAAGTGATCATCAATGTCTATTTCAGCTAATACAAAATTATGATTTCCTATAATTTGACTTTCTTTAATCTATCATGGAGATAGTTTCTGATCCTGTTAATAATTCACACCATCTAGAATTCTACGTTAAAAACATTAAAACTGCGGCCGGGCACGGTGGCTCACACATGTAATCCCAGCACTTTGGGAGGCCGAGGCAGGCGGATCACGAGGTCAGGAGATCGAGACCATCCTGGCTAACACAGTGAAACCCTGTCTCTACTAAAAATACAAAAAATTAGCCGGGCGTGGTGGCAGGCGCCTGTAGTCCCAGCTACTTGGGAGGCTGAGGCAGGACAATGGCGTGAACCCAGGAGGCAGAGCTTGCAGTGATTCACTGCACTCCAGCCTGGGCGACAGAGCAAGACTCTGTCTCAAAAAAAAAAAATAACACAAAGAATCCACAAAAAAGCCCAAACATTAAAACTGCAAGAACGGTGACTATTAAACCCACTTTTAACTTTCTCTTTCTACTCTGTTCATTTCACTTATTTCTGCCCCTCCAAAGGATTAGTTCAAATTAATGTCTCACTTTAAATACTCTGATCCACCCTGATTTTGTTGTTCTCCCAACACTGACTAACTGCATTTACAGTCAAATGCTAAATTGTATGATGTTTTCTTTTTTTTTTTTTTGTATGACATAATTTTCAAGTGCTTAACCTTACTTCCCAATTAGGCTGACAGCAAACTGGCAAACAAGATTCAGACCTTATTCTTCTGTTATGTCCTAATGATCCTGGGATCCACAAGAAATGCTTTAAAAAGAATTTGGTTAATTTGTACCATCTACATATTGATTTCACCCATGTTCATGTCCTTAAAATATCATCATACTTGTCATCAAGTATGACTGTTACCTAAATGGTGCTGTTAGCCAATGACCAAGAAAGGGTATGTTTTCCATTTCTTCCATTTTGTAAAATGGCAAAAAAGAAACCAAATAATAAAACCACTGAGATTAAAGGAGAATGGGAGGTAAACAACTACTTTTGTGCTAAAAGTGTCCTATGGCATTTATATATATTTTTCCACAATTAATCCTATTCCCAACTCTTTTCACCAAGGACAGTATTGTGTCATGGTTACTATACCCTGGGCTGACATTTAGTCAGGAGGCAACAGTTGAACCAGTTGTTTCCAGCTGGTATCCATTTTGACTTGGTCTCTTGTTAAATATTTTTATTGTCTCCCCTCAGTAAAGCTGATAGACTGGCAGATTCTAAATACACCCACCCATTTGTGTGAACACAGAATATGAACTCCAGAATTTTTCCAAACGCTTCAGTTATGAAAGTGATGTTAAGAGGGATTTTATGAAAAAGTATTCAGTATCATTTGATTTTAAAGTTTGTAATTGGTTATGCTATACCTACTTGACTACCTCTAATACCTATTGACTAAGGCACAGTGGCATGTGCCTGTAGTTCCAGCTATTCGGGAGGCTGAGGCAGGATTGCTTGAAGCCAGGAGTTTGAGGCTTCAGTGCACTATGATCACACCTGTGAACAGCCACTGCACTCCAGCCTGGGCAGCATAGCAAGTCCCCATCTCTAAGTAATATTTAAAAATAATACCTATTGCTTAGCTTATCTTCACCCATAAGACCCTGAATTGCCTGGAAGTGTTTTAAAGTGGGAATCTAGTCAGGTGAAGATCGAAAGCAAACAGAAGTTGCTGTCAGTAGGTAAGTACAAGAAATAGATTTGAGGTGTAAGAAAGAGAATTTTGGAGGCTGGGAATGAATGACTGCAGCTGCTAGGCTACTTTGCACTTTCTAGTCTAGGTATGTGGGCAGTGATACCACATACAGGTATTCAGCTGCCATCCAGAGGGCTATGGAATCACTCCAAAGGCGTAAGTGCTCTGACATCATTCATGACTCTCTTCTCTATCATCTTATATCTATATAAAGTAGTCTTATAAAAACCCTACCAAATTGTTCTTGTTGTGGTGGTGGGCGCCCGTAGTCCCAGCTACTTGGAGAGGCTGAGGCAGGAGAATGGCGTGAACCCGGGAGGCGGAGCTTGCAGTGAGCCGAGATTGCGCCACTGCACTCCAGCCTGCGCGACAGAGCAAGACTCTGTCTCAAAAAAAAAAAAAAAAAAAAAAAAAAAGAGTACAATACTTGGTGGTAGAAGCAGAAAACCTTTCTTCTTAATTAACCATACATTTGTAATTGTTAAAGTCAGAGAAAAATTATTCAACACTGACATTTTATTTTCTGAAGTTTTATCATTTTTACAAAACAAAACAAAACGAAACAAAAAGCAGGTATCAAAAACAGCAAAGAGTTTATAGAATTTCTGTACCAGTTTGCACATAAGTCAGTGATTACAAAACTGGTGTCCAATGTAAATACTAATCACAAGCTGACTTCCCTCTTGGTCAGGTGGTTTGTTTTAGAGCTACTCGATATTTATAACTTTTTATAAGCACCGGTCATTTTTTGAGAACTGATTTGGTTTGTCCAACAAAGTAAACGATTTTTTGCTGTGTGGCAGTTTCTTTTTTTAAAAAACACTGAGCTAAAACACAGAATGTGTATTTGTTTGGATCTGAACCAAATCTTTTGAGATCCCAATTACCCTGAAGAACACTGAAGACATTTATGGGGCATATTAAATGGTATCTTAAATACTAGTTGTATACCTCATAATGTCTAAGGCAGCTATTATATTTCTAAAGAAAGTAGCATTTCATTCAGAGGCTGCCCAGAGTTTAAATTACACCATAGTTTTTCTTTCTTTCTGCAAATCATTCTTTCTGATTTGCAGTTTTTTCCAAACAGAGCCATATTATTGGAACAAAGGTTTGATGTTCATGCCCAACAAGCTCTGATATTTTATGGATACATTTGTATAGAGCAAGACTTCTTGCTCTGAACCCTGGGTGACCACAAATAAATTGAGAGGCCATGATTATTGGATGCTGAGAGAAAGTAGCATACTTAAACCCACAGTACAGATAATCAGGAGGCAAGCAAAAACAAAGCTAGAACTTGGTAGTGGTATTTACCCACCACTTATTCCAAAAACATATTTTGCTTAAATAAGGGAAATATGGTCCAGTTTTGCAATGTTAATAGCTGCCAGTCTCTCATATTTTTTATAAATATCATTTCCTGACTAGCAATGAGCTAGGAAACTGGCCTCAAATTCTGACCAAATCTCTCAGTATTAGTTAAAAATAATACAAAACAAAACAAAAAACCAGCCAATAGGGGTTAAAAGTTGCACAATTAAACTTGAATGTAAATTATACTATATACAGATTGGTATAAACGTCACTGAAATGGTTTTGAAAGGATGAAACACTTCTATTTTAACAAAATTTCTTCTATATTATCCCAATTTTCATTAAAGGACAACTGATATGTAATTTTTTTCTTTACAGATATGAAAAAGCAAGAAGGCAAAGCTGAGAGAAACAGATGCTACCCACAGGGCAGCAGTGGCATTTGGTTGTTTTGGTCTTTGTACCAGCAATTCCCACTCCCGAGGCAGATATCCACTTCCTGCCAGACTACACGGTTTTTCTTGCAGTCAAGACACGAACAATGGACCCTACTCCTCCAGCAGCAAGTGCCTAAAAACAAACCAAGATGTAAATGTTGACAGAATCATAAAAGGTCAATTCTCATATTTAGTAAAACATTCTTCTTAAAGAAGGAATGGGCACGGCTATAGACCCTGAATTTATTAGTTAACAAATAATAAATTCTTGAGCACCAATTACGCACCAGGTACTGTTCTTGACGCTGGGGTTACAGTAATAAACAAAACCTTGAAAGTCCCTGCCCTCATGAGCTTACATTCTAGTGAGATACTAGTTTACATTCTAGTATATTAATTCTAAATAATGTTTTAAAAAATCTGCAGCATAGTGTTCCTGCTCAAAAAAGGTGGACATTCTGCATTTCTCATTCTCACCACACAGTCAGGAGAAAATTCAAACTGGGATCAACCATCCCAACTTCCACTTCGATTAGTCAGCTTTTGTCAGATTTTTTTCTCCCAAAGAAAGAAGGTATTGTTTAATAGCTAAGAACTTAGAGACTTTAACTCTGACTCTAATTTGAAAAATAGAGAGTAATGATCAAGTATTAGGAATCTGAGCTCTGGTTTCTTTCTGTTCAAAAAATATTTATGGAATACCTTTGTATACTGAGTACTGTGCTAGATGCTGGGGATACAAAAGTGAACAAATACAGCATTTTCTGGTCTAGCACGAGGAGACATATAAATGGGTAATTTTTATCTAACGTATGAAATGAAGAGTTGTGCTTCAGGTGCTATTAAAGCACCAGGGAGAGGCTTATACCCAGATTAACAGTATAGAGGAATGTTTCAGCTAAGGCTTCATGGAGGAAATGACACATTAAAAGAATGAGTAGGTGACAGGCTAACACCAGAAAATCATGAGCAAATGTATGGAGGTGTGAAACGATACCGTGCATTCAGGAAAAAGGCTGGCATTGCTGTAGCCTGAGGGGAAGAATGACATGGAAGATGAAGCTAGACTTGGGAACTTTGACTTTATCCTGCAGATGACTGACAAGGGCAATTTTGATTTTAAAGATATCATTCTGATGGCTGGGTAGAGAACAGATTTGAGGGAGGCAAAACTATTAATTGGGAAACCAGTCAGGAAGCTATGGCAACAGACTGGGAGAGATGCTGTGAACAGCTGCATTACATACACTTGAACACAGAGATTTCAGAAATACTTCGAAGATTGGTAAAAACTGGTGACTGACATTTGGAAGAAATGAAGACTTCACACATGCCTCAGTTTCCTCAGCTACAAAAGAGGAATAATAGCAAGCATTTCCCTCCTTTTTTATGAGGATTAAATGAGTTAATATTTATAAAGTCCTTTGAAGAATATGTGGAATACAGTAAGTAATCAATGTTCACTGCAATCTTGAGGCTATACTAGAACAATGCTGCTTGGGTTTTAAAGCTGGCTCTTCATCTGTAAATTGAGGATGATAAAGATATTTATATACTTCACAGGGTTGTTGTAAAGGTTAAATAAAACATTAATAGTATGGTGCCTGGCAACAGAAAGTGTTCCATGAATAGGGTGCCATATAAATTACTATCCAAATTGGTACATTTTAGAGTAAAAGGGGGAACTATTTATAGCTATGATGGGACAACAGGCATAAACTGGGGCTATCCTGGGAAAGTTGTGAGGAATGGTTACCCTAATCCATAAATGTTAGTTCTTTTTGATAGTGTATGAGGGATAAAGTGACTTGACCAAGGCTAAACCACAAGTTTTACTATGTACTTTTTTCTTATGTGTGTATTTTCACTCAGATACACTTCAAACACTCAATATTTTTATGACTGGTTCTATTTACATCTTATCCAGTTTTTTACCCAAAGCTCAAAATCCCTTGTACTCTTTTGACAGATGATGTATCAGCATCTACTTACATTGCAAAATATACACATGAAAACAGAAAAACATGATTTAAGAATTCTTGATCCTCCAAACCCCTAATTCTTTAAAAAAAAGTTATAAAATATCTAACACAAAATTTGCCATTTTAACCATCTTTAAGTGTAAAATCCATTGGCATTAATTATATTCACAATATACTGTAGCCATTACCACTGTTTCCAAAACTTTTTTACCACTCCAAGCAGGAACTCTGTACCCATTAAGCACTAACTCCCTATTCCTTGCTTTCCCTACTTCCTGGTAACCTCTAAGGACTTTCTGTCCCTTTGTGTTTGCCTATCCTAGATTATTTCACATAAGTAAAATTATAAAATATTAGTTCTTTTGTGTTTGGTTCATTTCACTTGGTATGTTTTCAAGGTTTACCCATGTTATAGCATGTGTCAGAATGTCCTTCCTTTTTATGGTTGAATCATATTCCATTGTATGTATGTACCACAATCTAGCTGTTCATCTGTTGATGATCCTTGTGTTGTTTTCACCTTTTGGTCACTGTGAAAGAATTCTTGATTTGTATTGCTTATTTTCTTTTACAAAGTTTTGATTTAATTCAGAGTTCAAGATTATGTTTAATTACTAATAATCATTGCTGAATAAACACAAGTGTTGGAATCAGAATCTCTTAAGACCAAGGCTAGTAAACATAAATATGAACTATCATTTTCATGCATTTTATTTGTAATAACAAAAATGTACAACCAATCAAAATGGTTATTTAGGTGAGAGAGCTTGTTATTGTCATTCCCTATTGTAAAAGAACCAGTCATATAGATTTATAATTCATAACTTACCTTTTCATGCCATTGCAGTAACATAGCACTGCTATTGTCAGAGGGGCTCTCAAATCCTTTATAAATATACTTCATTAGGAGATCCACACCATTCTTGTCCAGAGATTGAACTGCCTTTTCTATATCATTAGCTTTAAAAGAGATGAGCACCTTCAAGACAATGCTGCCTGCCCGGTCCTGGTGGGTAAATAAATAACAGAACATTTAGACATATCTGTATGAGGAGGGTTTAGAATTTCAGAAAGTCCACACTAAGAAGGTGACATTTGAGTAAAGACCTGAAGGACGTGAAAGAGGAAGGCTTGGGATAACTGAGGAAAGTGTTTCAGACAGAGCAAAGAACAGTGCTATTAGTGTGTATTCAGTGTGTTCCAGGAATAGAAAAAAACCCAATGTGGTTGGAGTGGATTGGTGGGAGAAAAGCACGTGAGTAAGTCAGAGGTTATGGGAGGACAGATCGTGTAAGGCCTACAGGCATTGAAAGGAGTTTGGCTTTTACTGAGAGAAAAGAGAAGACACTGGAAGGTTTTACGAGCAGTGTCATAATCTGACTCACATTTTAACAGGATCGCTTTGGCATCTATGTTACAGAGAATAAGCTGTGAGAGTAGTGGATAAGGTAGAAGCAGGGAGAGCAATTAGGAGGCAAATGCAATAATACAGGCTGTATGTGGTAAGCATAGTAGCAGTGGAGGTGGCAAGAAACTAGACAGACTGTTGACATAATTGAAGGCAGAGCCAAGAGGATTTGCTAACAGATCAATGTGATAATTTAACAATTTATTAAAACAACATTTAAATTTATGTCTTGATCTTAAAAAAAATCCCAACAAAACGGGCAGGTGTGGTGGCTCACAGCTGTAATGTAATCCCAGCACTTTGGGAGGCCGAGATGGGCAGATCACCTGAGGTCAGGAGTTCGAGACCAGCCTAGCCAAAATGGTAAAACCCCGTCTCTACTAAAAATACAGAAATCATGCAGGCATGGTGGTGTGTGCCTGTGATCCCAGCTACTCAGGAGGCGGAGGCAGGAGGATCGCTTAAACCCAGGAGGTGGAGGGTGCAGTGAGTTGAGATTGTGCCATCGCACTCCAACCTGGGCGACAGAGTGAGACTCCGTCTCAAAAAAAAAAAAACCCCAACAAAACCAGGAAGCAGATTTGCAGTTCCACCTTTCCACCTTGAATTATCCTTCAGAAGTAATTTTTTCTTAAAAACTTTCTCTTATTTAAAAATTTTAATAAACCAAGCAGTCTTGAAAGAAAATTGACTGTAATTTATATGAACTGACTGTGGATATGAAATATAGTGATGTTCACTAATAATGATCTTTTTTCTTTGGCAAAAGCCTGCTTCAAAAGCAGTTATTTTCTTACCCATCCAGCCAAGCAAAGGAAACACTTAACTGACCTTTTCAACAATTCGTTTCTCCTTCCATTCAACACAAAGTGATACCTCCAGCATTCCTACTGGTCAGGATTTCACAGAATGTTTATCTTTGGCTTAAAGACTGCAATTACCAGATTTAGAAAAATATCTTTGCATCCAGGGTAAAAATGAAACTTCAACGACATTCTTCACAACTTGCAAAAACCAAAGAAATTTTTCCCCAATAAAAAATTATGTTACCTAGATAATTATTATGCATTTACCTAAGTTATTACTTACTACTATTCAACTCAGATCCTTGAAGCTCCTAGGATGTATGAATAGCTATGGACAGCGGGGTTGATGCTATGGGCATCATTTTAAATAAATACGTAAATAGGTTAAGAATTAGTAAAAGACTGCAGAGAATGTAAGTTGCACAACTGTTCTGAAGGGCAATTTGGCAATACTACATGTACCAAAAGCCTTAAAAAAAAGTGCATTCTTTGATCCAGTAATTCACTGCTAGCAATTTACTCAAAGAGAACAATTAAAAATTTACCAAAAAATATTTTCAGTGGTTTACAATAGGAAAAAAAAGTCAGTCTAAATATATAACAAAACATTAGTTATGTATACACTGCAGCTTATCCATACACAACTGTTAAAAATGCTATAAACTTATTGCGAAGGAAAGCTCATGTACATTACATACAGCCGAAAAAGCACGTTATAAAATTTCATTCTTAAAAAACAAATGGGAACTCGGTAACTATATAGCAAGGCCCCAAAGTAGTAACTGCTATCTATGGGTGCTGGGACCATAAATGACTATCTTTTTAACCTTCCCATATATCTGAGCTTTCTATAATAAATATTTAGTATTTGTATGGTTTTAAAAAATCTTTAAAAAGCAATTACAATGTTTATTTTTGTAAAGGTTTAACTTTTTTTCAAACCTTTGCTCAAATTCAGCTTGAGTGATCTCCTCTAAAAACACACACAAATGATTTCACTATCGTTTGAACTTACTGTGTCTTACCATGCAGCATTATCATAACTACATTACGGGGCTATTTTTTTCACGTGAAATTTTTACTTATCAAACTACATTATAAACTCTTCTATGTCAAAGATAGCAAACAGTTAAAATATTGATTTTTTTTGCAACTGCAGAGGATTTTACTAAAAATAAGGTATCAGCAGAGATCACTGTGTTGTAGTCTGCAACTCACCTTCACTGCCTGACTCTTGGTGTTGATAGGGGGGTTCTTCAGAGCTGCCTGTAGGGCAGCTGTCATGTTTCCTGTGATGGAAGTTAAGGGTGTAGCAGCAAAGGATGGCCCCCAGGAAAGCATTATAACCACTGGTTCTTACGACTTGATTTACATATAAAAAGAAACTTTGGTCACCATGTTCAATACTGGAAATTCAATGTGCTGGTTTCCAGGATGTTAATCAAAGGCAAAATATCAACAGCAAAATAGAACATTAGACTTTTTTTTAATAAAGCAAGGACTGTTTCACCCTTGATTCTAACTATCAAATGAACACCTTGATAGTCTTTCATTTCCCAGTGAGATACATACGCAAACATTACCTAGAGTGGTGTTAAAGAAATCCTAAAATATATATCAGAATTATTAGTCCCCCAAATGAAATAACCTATTATCAACCAAAATGTCTTTTCCTGTGATTCTAATTGAAAAAATAAAGACCAAACTTTTACTAGAACTATATTCTATATTATCTGAAATGCTGGTAGAACATGCTGGCAGATTAGCAATCTGAATGATACACATTAGCAGTCTCTCAGTATTGATGAAAAGAGGCATCACAGAAGATGTAATAATTCATATGTCCCTTAGGTGGCAGCTTAATTTTTTGCTTTATATATTTTCTCTCATATTTCACAAAGGTTATTCAAACTGTGTTAGACCATACCTATTAAATTCAGGCTCTCTTTGAAAGCACTAGTGAGTTACCAAGCATGAGAAACAGAAGGCCAATCAGACTGTCAGAACGTACAGACATTCCCCTAAAAGGAAAACCAGAGTTCACTTGTTCCTCCATCTCTATTACCCCACCACTAGGGCTGTCTTTCCTGGCTGTATGTAAGGGTAAGAAGAGACAGTATCTTCATATTTTAAGATGAACTGATCAAAAAGCAGGTCCACTGATATGGATACAGCAGTACCATTTAAGAGTCACCACAAATTACCTAAAATACACTGGGGTTTCATAAAACACCATCTATCCATCACAAATAATGTTTTTAAGAAGCATGTTCACCATTTATCTTCTGAAGAAAAAGTTCTTACACACACAAAATCTCTGGTTGACAAGCTGTTACTTTCAAGGCTGCAGGGATTTCTTGAGAAGCATGCCTTATGTAGATTAGCTCATTTTTTATGACTCCAGGCACTTAAGTATTTAAATAATGCAAGAGAGCAACAGCTAATTATCTGAAAGTTCTGGCAAAGGACTATTTATATATTGATAAATGTCTAATGCTCTATTTAGGTGCCTTTAAAAAAGGATATTGTTGCCATTAAATATTTTCACTTTCATTTCCCCAATATAACAGGACATTGTTGAGAGTCTTATGAATACACCCAAGGATAATTAGAAATGCATACAAATCCAGTGTCTGAGATTTTCTAAAACTACAGCTTCGGTTTTTTGCAACATTTACATTTTTCTAAAAAAGATGTAATGCAAATGCGAAGCCAAAGTTATGAATATTCAAATATGCAAAACAGAAACTGGGAACTGACAGCCATATTTTAACTAAAATGGAAACAATTTTAGGATTACAAAAATGATTCTGCTTTATACAAATGACTCATCTTCTATCTTATTCATTGGGGTTTATTTTAAATATTTCCAAGGATTCTCCCCACGCATTCCCCGTCGTTTTTTCTATTGTCCTTTTCTTAGCAGGTAAAAGGCTCCAAGCTTCCTTCTGGGAGTTTTGTATTTTTTGTATTCATTCCCCTCCCCCGGTTAACAAATTCTGTGCAATGCATATTTTGCCAAATCCCCTTCTTCTTCTTCCTTTTTTTTTTTTTTTTAAAAAAGGCCAATGGGCTGAAAGCACAGGGGCCCTCAATTTTCAAACCGTCCCATCTCCCCCCGCCCCCCCGTAAGGAATAAACTACCTTAATGCTACCAATAACAAAAACACAACAAAAAACAAAACCACTAAGGAAAGATGCAGGTTCCCCACAATCAGAAATTTCTGGAGCTAATGTGACCCCAGGAAACAGAGTTCTAGGAAGAAAAACTAAGGCGCTCGGCACCAGCCTTCCCCACCAGCCCAGGCCGCCTTCCCCGGCGCCGCGAGGGCGCGGCCGGCGGGACCAGTTCCCGAGGCAGGCAGGCAGGCACTCGGGTGCAACCTGAGGAATCTGGAGGCGTGGAAGGCGCGCGGGGGAGCGCAGGCTTCCAAGAGTGGGACCCTTGCGTCTCCTGCCGACTGGGTAGGAAACGGGGGCTTCCCCCTGCCCTCTCAGAACGGGCGACTCCAAAGAGACAGCTTAAGCCGCAGGTTGAGAGGGCAGCTCCGCTCCGGTGCCCGGCGGATCCTGCAGGCTCCCGGGTCTCAGGAGAAGGGCCGGCTGGGCTTGGCTGGGCTGGGGTGGGGAGGGCGGCGAATGCAAGGATATTGCCGCAGGCAGGAGTCCACCTCGCCCTCGTCGGGCCCGGCCTGGCCGTCGCCCCCATCTTCTTCGTCCACGAACTTGTTTTCGTCATATTCATCCACGTCCACCTTCCGGAACCGGGCCGACGACACTGTGTTCTTCGACATCCCAATCCCGACCAGCGGCAAAAGCCTCTTCTTGGCGCTGCCTCTAACTCAGCAAGCCCAGCCCAGCAGCCCACTGCCCAGCGCCTGATTCACTTCCCTCTTCCGCTCTGGGGCGTCGCCGGCTGCCGCGGCTCGGACGGTTCTGGGCCTGCGCGCCAGCCCCGTTTCTTCCTCCTCAGGTTCGCGCTCCCCTGGCGCCTCCCACGCTGCCCCCGCTCTTCCACGGAGAGCGCGCGCGAGGGAGGGAGCGCGCAGGACACAGCGCGCAGGCGCGGGCTCTCCGCAGGCAAGGGGCGGGGCTGGGCGAACGAGGCGGGGGCGAGAGGGAGTGCCGAAAGCTGGACCGCGGGCAGAGGTAAGAAGCAATTGGTCGTCCGATTGCGTCACGTGATTCCCGGGGGGTTCCCATAGAAACGCTTTTCTGCGGTCCAGTCTAGGAGGTCCGAGGTTGGCGGGGATGGGCAGCAGCGGCAGGTGGCCTTGGCTTTTGCTGCAGCCGTCAACGACCTGTCATCGGGGTCCTGCGTAAGGTCCGGCTGGCTGGGACTTGGCTGTGGGTGGGATGGACTGGCTGCCGGACCGAGTGCTCTGCAGTTGGCAGGAGTATGAGGCGGAGTGATGCACACCCGGGCGCCCAGCATCGTTCTAATTGCCGGAGACGTTGCCTCAGACTGTGCGCTGCTAGAGGCTGCGTTCCTGAGCAGGAAGCCCGTTTTCTGGGGTTGGAACTACCCTTCTTGGCCAGCGGGAAGTCCCCAAGGACGGAGTCGAAAGGTCAAATCTTATCTGTCAGTGCTGTGTGACAGAATCGCGACGGGATCTGCAGAACCTGAACTCGGTATCAAATCTATTGGGAGGGAGGGGAACGTGTCCGGGCAGGTGCTGGAGTCGGGTGGCAAAACTGGGGTGAATTTGTAGAATTTGGGAAAGTGTCATTGACATCTTAAAATAGGTGGTCGTTTGGAGCAAGAATGCTCGAAAGGGGTAAGGGTAGGTTAGGCTCTGTAGTGCTGGGGGAAAACAAAATGTGTAAGGATTGGTGGAAGCCAGACCTTTAAGATTTATATTATGATTTAAGATTTATATGATTCCATCTAGGCCAGATTTTAAAAAAAATTGACATCCCCATTTCTGGAATGTAGGAGATAAAGGCACTAAGACGAAGGAAATGGTAGTTGTGCTGTGTGTATTACACTGAAGAACAAATATTTGCAGGATAAAATTAATTTGGACATTTGGCTGGACATTGCTCAGTATGGGTCCAGTTTAGTTGGATCTCGAGCAGAAGACTGGCTGTTGCCCTGTTGTGTACCACAATCTTTGGTTTCCAGTGCTGTGTTGAAAAGAGCACTGCGCTTAGAATCAGAAAACTCAGGCTTAAGTCTTGACTCTTCCACTCGTAATGTTTGAACGAGACATGTCACTTAAAATTCTGTCTCAGATTCCTCATCACTGAAATGGAGCTAATAATGTGCACTTTAAAAGATTGTTCTTAGGATTAAATATCACGAAAGTGTTTCCAAGCTCTAAAATTCTACATAAATGTAAAATGCATGTTACTTGTACCATTGGTTTTGGGACTAGTCTTATAAATTTCTTAATGATATGTGGTGTTTTATCTTGTTCCTAGAAGACATGGAAAGATTCTGAAGGGCAGAAACAGTTTTTCTTTTGTATCTTCCTTCCATCTGACAAAAAGCTAAGCATGCAGAAGGGACTCGATACATGTTTGATGAATGAATGAAATGTGAACGATTGTACAGTTTGAGAATCATACTGAGAATAATAAATCAGAAGAGGGAGAGAGATCTCAAAATTAAATATTTGTTGGATATATACATGTAAATACATATGTCCAGTCTTCTTTAAGCTCAAAAAAATACATATATACATGTGTGTATATTTATCTATGCAGTATATTATATACAAATAGAGAGTGGGAGAGAGACCTGGAGAATGGAATACATCCCTTTTTCTTGGGAAGAAGCAATGTGGCGTTTTTCTGTTCCCAATTAAACCACTCTTCTATAAGTATATCATTTAGGTGATAGAAGTAACGTTGCTTTAAATTAACATTCAAGTTACAAACACACACACTGGTAAAAATTCTCTTAGGACTGCCTTAAGACAGCAAAGGAAAAATTTTTACCTGTTGGCAATATTTATTTTAAAAAGCCATATGCCAAAGTATAAAATCATTACTATGGTGAATGGTGTTATATAACTTAGAATAAAGATTTTACAATTTTTTTTTCAGTTTCAGTCTTTGCTAACTTTAGTAGATGCTAATCAGTATACTTTAGCTGTTAAAGGTGATTGTACTTTTTCTTCTTTTAAATCAAGATCTTTCTTTGAAGAGAAAATCGAACATTAGAGGCACTATTGACAGCAAATGGAAACAGGGATTCAAGAGCTAATACATCTCTTCTCTTACATTTCTATTCTTTTGTATTGCCTTATTTAGGAAATTTTTTATTTTCTTATTTGAGAACTATGAAAGAATCCCAGAGTAGAAATCAACTTAAGGGAATAGTGAAAGAAATTTAAATAATCGATTGCTCAAGGGTATAATTATTTTGATTGCTCAGAATTTTGCTCTATATGTTTAATGTGTTAAATGTAATTAATTGCCAGCCAAATAATGCTTATTGCATTTAAGATGTGAAAAATGTCCTTTTCTAATGCAGTATTTTTTATTGTCTCACAATGATCTAAGTGCCTAGTACATAGTAGGTACTCAACACGTTTCTAGCCAATGATTTAATGATCTGACAAGTTAATTTTGGACTAACATTCAGAGATTGAGTATTTTTAATGGGCACATAAATTGCTTCTCTACCTTATTAGCTAGTTAAATCTTTATAAAGCTTTAGGGAAATTTTTGTGTGTATGTGGAGAAATCTGTATTTAATTATCTTTCAACTAGAAAACTCATTTCACTTCCTTGCAAATTCTAAATTTTTAATGTTAATCATGATACTTAATTCATTTTAGGTAATATTATTTTCCTTATTTTAATTTTTCAAATGAGTGCTTACCCTGATAGAAAAGATTTATAAGGTTTTAAGACATTTTACTTGTGCAAATAACCTGGTTTGGTTCAATACTGAAGCAGGACTGAATCTGAATTTTCTCAAGGTTAATGCCGTATATGTAGTTCCTTATTTTCTGTGATGATGCAAACAGCCAAGGATCTTTTCAGTTAGAAGGGACTTTAGTAAGGCTATAATAGGTCTTTCTTTTCAGACATTTTAAACCAAGGATTCTAACATGTGCTTCTCTTCCCCAAACTTGCCACTAAATACTTAAACAACAAATAAAGACATTGAATCCTGGCTGGGCGTGGTGGCTCATGCCTATAATCCCAGCACTTTGGGAAGCCAAGACGGGCAGATCACTTGAGGTGAGGAGTTCAAGACCAGCCTGGCCAAAATGGGGAAACCCTGTCTCTGCAAAAATACAAAAAACTAGCTGGGGGTGGTGGTGCACACCTGTAGTCCCAGTTACTTGGGAGGGTGAGGTGGGAGAATTGCTTGAACTTGGGAGGCGGAGATGGCAGTGAGCTGAGATTGTGCCATTGCACTCCAGCCTGGGCGACAGAGCAAGACACTTCATCTCAAAAAAAAAAAAAAAAAAAAAGGCATTGAATCCTGCAACATGACATTATTTATTTTTATTGTTTGAAATAAAAGTGCAAAATCAATGTTAATCAAATATGTAAAACGTATTATAAATATAAATAAGTGAATTTCAATTCTGGTAAGGATGCTTTAATACCAGGGTTCTCAGGCAACATAATTACTGAAATATAAAAAGATTTTTAGCATGTTGTCCATAGACTATCTTATGATTTAATGCTCCTATGAATATCTACATCAACTGGTTCTGTGTTAAACTTTAAAACATGAATCTTCAGAATTTCATTTTTTCTTGTTTCAAGTTTTTTCTTTACATAATTTTATGATTACACATTAAAGTGGGATAGGGTGAACTCTCTGCTGAAACTTGTCAACTAAAAACCTGTAAGCCAAAAAAAAAAAAAAATCAGGGAAAAAAAATCTCTAAATATGTTGAATTTATTTGGGAATTAGAAAAGAGGATTATAACCTGAGATGCACAGCTGTGGCAAGCTACATATGCATCAAAGAAGGGAGGATAAAGGGAAACATTTTTCTTTTTTTCTTTTTTTTTTTTTGAGACGGAGTCTTGCTCTGTCACCAGGCTGGAGTGCAGTGGCACAATCTCAGCTCACTGCAACCTCCGACTTCCTGGTTCAAGCATTCTCCTGCGTCAGCCTCCGAAGTAGCTGGGATTACAGGCGCACGCCACCACGCCCAGCTAATTTTTATATTTTTAATAGAGACGGGGTTTCACCATATTGGCCAGGATAGTCTTGATCTCCTGACCTTGTCTGCCCGCCTCGGGCTCACAAAGTGCTGGGATTACAGGTGTGAGCCACTGTGCCTGGCTAAAGGGAAATTTTTATTTGGCAAAAGGAGAAGTTCATATAAGCTGCTTGGAAACAGACATTGGTTTTGGATACTCAAAGTCAGAGTTGGCGCCATTTTAGAGGAGGAGATGCTGTTACTGGGCAGGTGTTGTTTTGAGAGCATTTTATCTGAATTGCTGCAGTCCTACAGAATTTCTTATTTTAGAAAGTCCTTGAGACAGGACTTCCAAAAATGTCTTTTATCTCGTCCATGCAATCATGAACCCTATTCCTTTTGTGCTCCCCTGGCTCTAGTTTGTGTTTGACAAAAACTGATTTCATCCTGGTATCTGCAACTTTCATAAACCTTTATTTATATATTAATACTTCAAAGATTAAAAAAATTGTTAATCTCTTGCCTCAGGAAAAAGATTTAGTGCCAAAGAATAACTCTTATTTTTAAAATATTGTGAATGAGACTTTTTTCATTTGATTTTTTTAATGGCTTATGATGATATAAAATGAAAGCTATGGACTTTAAAACATATTTATCCTGTATTCTTTCTCAGCACTGGGGTATTTTATTAATGCTAACAGTCGTTTTAAGGTTGCATCTCTTATCACACTGTGTAATATTTGAGGTAATGATAATTTACATCTTCTTTTCCAATATTTCTGTCACTTATTTTATCTTGTGTTTGCTAGAATCTTGAAGAGAGTGTTGAAAAATTGAGTGCTGGGCTTTTCCGCTTTGTTCCTATTTCAATGGAAATGTCTTTGGTATTTCACAAGTTGACATTATATTGACTTTTGCTTTATGACTTTCAGAAATGACCGCTAAAATTATCAAATGCCTTTGATGGAGATCTAATGATAAAAATCATATAGTTTCTATCTTTGAATTTATGAATGTAGTGAATATATATATTTTTCTACACTGAAACATTCCCACATTTCTAGAATAACCTCTATTTGGTTGTGAAATATTACCATTTTAATTACTTGCTGGATTTGATTAGTTTATATTTTGTTTATATGGTTTCAGAATTTTTTTTTAAAAATTGCGACAGGATCTCTGTTGCCCGGGCTGGAGGGCAGTGGTATGATCTTGGCTCAGTGCAGCCTTGACCTCCCAGGCTCAAGCCATCCTCCCACCTCAGCCTACCAAGTAGCTGAGACCACAGGAGCCACGCCACTACCCCTAGATAATTTTTGTATTTTTTGTAGACATGGGGTTTTGCCATGTTGCCTAGGCTGGTCTTGAACTCCTGACCACAAACAATCTGCCAGCCTTGGCGTCTCACAGTGCTAGGATTATAGGTGTGAGGCACTGTGTGCTGCCTTTAAAAATTTTGTTTTGTAGATACAGTGTCTCCCTATGTTGCCCAAGCTGGTCTTCAACTCCTGGCCTTAATCGATTCTCCCGCCTTGGTCTCCCACATGATGAGATTACAGGCATGAGCCACCCCACCATACCTGGCCATAATTTCTGTTTTTAAGTAAGATTTGTCCTTAGTTTTATTTATTTGTGCTATCTTTATCCAGTTTTGATATTAGTGTTAGCCTAACTTTGTAGATGAATTTAGATTTCCACCTTTTTTTATATGCTCCGCAATAGTTTAAATGATGAAAAATTATCATGCTATTTGGTCTTTGAAGGTTACAGAATGTGCTGCAAAACTACCTGGGCTTGCTGATATTTTTAGAGGTACATCTTTGGTTATTCTTTTCTTCTATGATTATTGATTTGTTTGATTTTCTTTCTCTTCTTGAATCAATTTTAGAATTTATGGTTTCTAGAAAATCATGCATCTCATCTAGATTGCCAATTTATTGGCAAGAAGTTGCACTAAATGTTTTCTTATAATTATTTTAGTATCTTCCATGACCATGGACATTTTTCTTTTCTCCTTACCACTATTAACTCTTTAAACAAAACACTGAAATCAACTTTTTCTTCCCCAACCTGATTATCACAAATTCTAGTAACGTATCTTTACTTCTTAAGGAAAATAAGAAGTCAACTATCTAAGACTGATAGGTTTGATAAAATCTGAAAGATCCTGCAATCCTTATAATTTCCTACTATTTATATTTATCCTGTTCATATTTTATTAATAATAGCAACCACTTAATAAGTTTATTGTGTGTCAGACACTTGGTAAATAAACCCTTTACTTGCATTATTTAACCCCAGAGTAGCTCTATAGCCTAGAAATTAGTGTTCCCATTTTATGAATGAGTAAACTAAAGTTCAGAGAGGTTATGTAATTTGGCCAATGATATTCAATCAGCAAGTGGCAGAATGATGTGGGAACTGAGTCTGTCAGATTCTGGGGTTTATGCATTTAATCACCACTCTTTACTTTCAGTATCTTTTTCATTATTCCAAATTATAATACTTACTTTTTTCTAAAAATAAGTATATAACCAAGTATCAAAGGCCTAAATAAACCCATATAACAGCTTGAAATGAGCTGTAAATTGTGAACCTAAAAAAACCTTGTTATTGTAATGATTTTTTAAAGGATATTTGTTTTTTAGATATTTCTGTGAACTTTCCTTACCTTATCTCTGTATTTTGAGACTAGCCATAGAGCCTGATTTCTAATATTGAGTCTAACAGACAAGATGTCACTTTTTTTGCATTTAGAGAGACCAGTAGGTGTCAACTAGTAATTCAATTTTTAAAAAGATTATGATAAAATAGATATAATAAAGTCACTATCTTAACCATTTTGAAGTGTACAATTAAGTAGTACTAAGCACATTGTTGTGCAACTACTACCAACATCCATCTCCAGACCTCTTTTCATCTTACAAAATTAACTCTGTACCCATTAAACAATAACTCCCTGTTCCCTGCTCCCCAGCCCCTGGCAACCACCATTTTCTACTTACCACATGTAAGTGGAATCATATGGTGTTTGCCTATTTTTGACTGGTTTATTTAACTCGGCATAATGTCCTCAAGATTGATCCATGTTGTGGCACATGGATGGATTTCCTTCCTTTTTAAAGCCGAATAATATTCCATTGTATGTATATACCACATTGTGGGTATCCATTCATCTGTCAATGGACATTTGGTTTGGTTCTACCTTTTGGCTATTGTGAATAATACTGCTATAAACATGGGTGTAGAAATATCTCTTTGAGGTCCTGTTTTTTATTTATTTATTTATTTATTTATTTATTTATTTATTTTGAGACGGGGTCTCACTCTGTTGCCAGACTGGAGTGCAGTGGTGCAATCTCGGCTCACTGCAACCTCTGCCTCCTGGGTTCAAGTGATTCTCCTGCCTCAGCCTCCCAAATAGCTGGGACTATAGGCGCATGCCACCATGCCCGGCTAACTTTTTGTATTTTTAGTAGAGAAGGGGTTTCACCATGTTAGCCAGGATGGTCTTGATCTCCTGACCTTGTGATCCGCCCACCTCGGCCTCCCAAAGTGCTGGGATTACAGGCGTGAGCCACCACGCCCAGCCCGAGGTCCTGTTTTATAAAAAAAATTA
Organism: Symphalangus syndactylus; assembly: GCF_028878055.3. Taxonomy (NCBI): domain Eukaryota; kingdom Metazoa; phylum Chordata; class Mammalia; order Primates; family Hylobatidae; genus Symphalangus; species Symphalangus syndactylus. The sequence goes on along the minus strand of NC_072434.2, from coordinate 39,071,902 downwards.
CTTTACTTTTTAAAATAGATTCAGGGTCTTGTTATGTTGCCCAGGCTGGTCTTGAACTCCTAGGCTAAAACGATCCTCACACCTCAGCCTCCCAAAGTGCTAGGATTACAGGCATGAATCACCGTGCTTGGCCAAGACCTTGTTTTTTATACCCAGAAGTGGAATTGCCTGATGATATATTAATTCTCTTTTTAATTTTTTGAGGAACGATTTGCACTTAATTTTAACTAAACAATGCAATAAAACAATGTTCCATTGCCTTGGGTCCCAGATTTAGTACATCCCTGAAAGTCAGGGACACCTAAGATAAGATAATCTTGGGATTTATGTTTGGCATGAGGTCCTGGGCAACAGGGGAGTGGGAGAGGGCCAAAGTTCTGGGATCTAGAACCTACTAAAGTTTTCCACCCTAGCCCACCCTGCCTACCTGGCTTCCATAGTTTAGAGGATGCCCATTGGTACTGTGGTTTGAGCAGAATGACAGAAAAGCTACAGGACAGGTCCTAAATAAATATGGATTCTTTCAGACTTTGTAGTGAATCTGCATCGTTATTATTTAGAGAAGCATTAAGGCGTAATGATTAAGAACATGGATTCTGGAGCTCAACTTCTTGGGTTTAACGCTCAGCTCAGCCTTTATTTGCTACTTGGGCAGTTACTTAAATTATCTGTGGCACAATTTCCTTATTTGTAAAGTAAGTATTATAATAATATCTACCTCATAGGATTATTGGGAGGATTAAATGAATTAATACATGTAAGTGCTTAGAAAAATACTTGACATACAGCTCTCACTCAATGTTAGTAATAATGATAATATTATTTTTTAGAAACAGGGTCTTGCTATGTTGCCCAGGCTGGAGTGTAGTGGTGTGATCATAGCTCACTGCAGCCTCTACCTCCTGGGCTGAAGCAGTGCTCCTGCCTCAGCCTACCAAAGTACTGAGATTACAGGTGGGAGCCACCACGCCTGGCCGAATAAAATTATTTTAAATTAGTATAGGTTATGATGTGGCTTTCCTTTTAAAATTATTTTATTTTTTTAATTTGTAAATTTATTTATGTGGCTTTCCTTAAAAACCAATAAGAAGAGTAAGATTCCATTCTGGGACTTAAACTTTTTGGATTGCTTATACTATGAATAAAAAAAGATGTAACGGCAGTTTAAAGAAATAGGATTTGCTGTCAGATCAGCAGGATTAGATTATAGCTTGATGAATTCTAATCTATTTAGTATTATATAAATTGGATTGTAGCTTGATAAAACATAGAAAACGGATTTCTAGTCACATAGAAAATTGATGCTATGACAGGAGTTGTCTCTTGCTGCCTAGACCTTCCCAAACACTGTCCAGGAATGAGATGCCCTTGTGCATACCCCATCCACCACTTCATTCTAAGCAGATGTCAGTCACCACTACTAAAGCAGAATCTGATAGCACTAAACATTTGAGTCACATAATGGACTCCTCTAATCCATAAGGCAACCTTATGATAATTTGGCTTGCCATGTAGCTTATCTACATGGAGAGGCTATGTAACCTGGATGACTTGAATATATGCTTGCATATCCAGTTAAGTCTTACAGGAAATCAGTACATTGGTTTTTTGTCTTTACATGTCAATCTCAAGAGCTTTGTTGATCCAAACTTGCTTCTGATGAGTAAATCCATTCTTCCTGTACTTACGAAGTAGGTAGTTGAGCATACAAAGCTAAGACCCCCAAACCCTGGACCTTGGTAGATTCACCAAGATAATGTGTCCCTCTCTGCAGTCTCATTGTTTTCTTGGGATATATCCCAATGCCTTTTCCAGATCATCATATTACTAGCTACATTAATTTACTTCTATTTTCTTTATTTCCATTATTTCTGTATGTGTGGTGGCAGAGATATTCTTCCATATCACCACTGCCAGTTGGCTGAAGAGGGGTGGAGCAACCCAACTTCTCTCTCTCAATCCCCGGCCAGCCTGACATGACCAAGAATCACTGTGTAGTGAGCAAGGAAAGCTAATCACTGCACTGCAGGATCTCACTTTGTGGAACTATTGCTTTGCTATATGCCTTCTTATAGCAGACGGAGCTGAAAGGAACCTTAAAGATGAACTAGCCCACATTTCTTGTTTTACAGATGAGGAAACAGATTACTTGCCTTGGGCAGTATATCTTTATGCTCTTCTAACAGTCTTTTGTCTAAGGTTGGCTGTATTGGCCTGGACTTATGACCTGTCAGTAATCTTCTTCGTAGCCCTAGTCTTACTGAACCAGTACAAAAGTTTAACTGCCAAAGGCACTTTTCTTTCCTATAGTTCTGGCAACTTCTCCTTTTGCTATATACCACTGATATCCAGGTTCAGTTCATCATGTATTTCAGACCATGTTTCTAATTGGATTCTCTGTAGCCTGGTTCATGTTGTAGTCTGCCGTTTTCTGGCAACAAATTGGATCTATTTTAATAATGATCAGAGATGCTGGATTTGTCATGTTGGGATCTTTTTTTTTTTTTTTTTTTTTAAGACGGAGTCTCGCTCTGTCGCCCAGGCTGGAGTGCAGTGGCGCAATCTCGGCTCACTGCAAGCTCCGCCTCCCGGGTTCACGCCATTCTCCTGCCTCAGCCTCTCCGAGTAGCTGGGACTACAAGGCTCCCGCCACCACGCCCGGCTAATTTTTTGTATTTTTAGTAGAGACGGGGTTTCACCGTGGTCTCGATCTCCTGACCTCGTGATCCGCCCACCTCGGCCTCCCAAAGTGCTGGGATTACAAGCGTGAGCCACCATGCCCGGCCATGTTGGGATCTTTTTAACTCAGTATCCCAAATTGTGGACATAGGATTTCATGAAATAAAAATAAACCAAAACAGTACTTCTTTAAATAATATTCACTATATACCCACAATAAAACTATATTCCAGTAATTCCATTAAAATTTGTATGCTAACAATAGAACTTTGTTTTAAAATTTTTATTCATGTTTATTTTAACCACAATACTAATTGCTATTCCTAAAATATATTTTTCTTTCTCCTCCTCCTTTATGGAGTATTAAATGTTTTAATGTCATGGCAAACTCTTTTATTAGCTTAGGATTACTTTATATATATATATAAAGAAAAAAATTAATAGCAAGTTACAAGTAAATGTACATTTTTCTTGTAATGTATCTTTACGTATTTCAAAGAGGCAAGTGGCAGCAAATGTGAAATAAGCATAAGCAAAGTGCTTTTCATTTAAGTGCTTAGAGGATTAGTCAAGGAGCACTTCCTAGAAGTGTGTTTTGAAGATTTTAAGAGAAGGTACAAATATTCACTGGTGACGAGGATGGAGTCAGAAAAGGGAAGTAAAACACACATTATTCATTGGGAGCTGCATTAGAAGGGGGAATGGATGCTAACAAAAAGAAAAAACATCTCTTGCAGGATGGTGAAGCAGGCTTTCAGCTGGGGTGGAGAAGGGATGCTGAGTCACAGTCACTGGTGAAGTTATTGAGATGTCATTTCAGCCTTGCTACTCACATTTTGCTGGATAATGTGCTAGATCCTAAGGGAAAAGCTAAAGAGAAGGGAGAGACAGTGCTTGACCTGTAGGTACTTATGATCTTGCTGATGAGACAAGGCAACAGGAAGTTAAAGGAGGATTCTTGAAAGCCAGTAAGAGGAACTTGGATTTTATATAGTATGTGATGACAGGAGCCATTGGAGGTTCTCATGTATCATCTTGCTTCTATCATCTGCTCAGAAGGAAGAGGTCTGAGCTGGGGAAAATCAAACTGAACAGGTGGCTAAGTTTTAATCTTTATAGCTATATGTAATCAGCAGAAGAGCTTTTTCCCACACAAAACTATTTTGAATCACTCTAGAATAAAATGAGCTGCCTAAAATCTTCTGTCCATGATTAACAATTAATAGAAAATCACTGGTTTGCTCTTGCAAACAGCACTTAATGTCAGTAGCTTCAGGCTGTTTTTCAATTTTACAGTAAATTTTTTTTACTGAAACAAATTTAGGTAGCTATTTTGTCCATGGGCTTTTGTAGTGGAAAGATGATGTGAGTAAAATAGAATAATGAGATTCCTTTTCTGCACCAAAATATTAGCAAGTTGCTAATGGTTCCATTTTGATACTGCCACTTTCAAAATAAAGGAGAGAGATCAAGTTGCTTATGGAAACATTTTGGATTATGTTTAAAATAGTGTAACTTTATAATAGTTGATATGGTAAATAATTCAAGGTTTGCTTTTAGTGCATCAGTTTATCTCCATCTTGGCTCAACCCTAAGAGAGAAAGTTTCCAGATTTTTATTGCCTGTCTAATAAGTCCCTTGGTAATTGGTTTCATGCTGTAGGAATGTATATTTTATTTCTTCCCTTTCTTCTTCTTCTTCTTTTCATCTGCCTCTTTGCTACTTGCAAACCGTTCTGTGATTTCCACTATCTCCACTGACCTTCCAGTGGGAAGCCTTCCAAGGTCCTCGGTTTCCTGGAATGACATTTGAGGCATATTTAAGTGCCTTACGATATTCCTGGGTTTATTTGGGTTTTGGCCCATATGCATTGGTGGTAAGTCCCTGAGAGGCACTAGTACAAAAACAACAGGAGCCCTGAGGTCTGTAGGTAGGTTAGGTTGCAGTTGTCCACTCGTCATTTGAAAAGACTGTCCAGGAAAGGCATTGTTCAAGGGGTAGCTCTCTAAAGCCACCTGAGCTTTTGTGTTTGGATTCCTTTTTGTCTGGAGAAGAACATCAGTGAAGTAAGGTTTTACGCCTGTTATGGCATTGATTTCATATGCATTGTGCCTGTCAGCCAGTGCTCTCCCAGTTAAAATGGGCTGAAAAACATGTGATCGTGAGACACCACTAATAAAGCTGTAGAGAACAGAATGCCAAATCCCACCACTTATTGGACTCAAAACAACCCGTGGCCATAAGCTGGCCAGGCTCCGGAGAGCTTCGCGGTTCCATGCTGAGGCAGGAAAGTTCGTCTCAGTATGATAGAGCTGAGAAAAATAAATACTAAGAGTGATGCCTGGATACGTAATCAGGAAATTGTACATTTTGCTGATGCAGCAGTGGTTAGCTTCATTACAAGGGGAGTTGTTGGAATACAGAATGATATGCCTGATGCTGTCATTATTGTATATGGCTGAGTCAAGATAACCATTCATTTCAAAGAGCATTGATTCTGGATGGATATAATTCCCAGTGCAACTGCTAGCATGGCCCTTTTGCACCAGGCTACCAGAAGAAGTTTTTAGTTCATAAAATGTGAGGTGTTTTGTTTGAGGATATGTTGTCCCATAAGGGAATCCAAAAATCTGACAAAATTCTGTGAGGGAAACTCTTGCTTCTTCACCTGTTCGAATATGGTAAGGACAATTAGAGCAATCTAGAGAGAAGCTTAGCCAGTAATAAGGTTTTACTATTGTTCCATGGTTTGCTAGGTATTCCTCATATATGGGCTCCATTGCTAGATGTACTGTCTTCTAGCTGCAAACCTAAACAAGGAAGAGAAATTACATATAAAACCAGGGCAGGAAAAACTGAAGACAGTGCATTAACTTATTAAACCATACTTTCTTTAAAGGAAGTAGCATAATAAAGATAGTGATATATGCATAGATTTAAAAGCTCAGGATTCATTACTCTTTATTGAGACTTCTAGAGCATGGGGAGGAAACAGAAGAGAAATGCATTCTTCAACTTTACCTGTTTCATAGATTCCAAGTCAGTAAAGCAAATGAGTTAACAATGCAAGTTCTAGAAACAGACTGTCTGGTTTTAAATTTGGGCTTGGCCAATTATCAGCTTGGTGGCTTTTGGCAAGTTATTTAACATTTGGGAGCCACAGATTCCTTGTCTGTAAAATGAAGATATTAATAGTACTTACCTCATAAAATTGTCTTGAGCATTGAATAATAGAATGAATATAAAATGCTTCACTAATGTGCTTGCCACATAATAAGGACTCAGTAAATATTAACTCTTAGTAGTAAAAGTATCTAGATTATTCCTAATTATAAAAGTACAAAAAAGTGTTTTGCATTTTGTTCATGATCTTTCTTCTCAGAATATGTTAACATCTAATGTATTGTGCAGAACTATTGAGTGTGCTTGCATTTAACATCAACTTTCCTAAAATCACTGGCAATAATTTGGAGGTTTTTTGGGTTTTTTTTTGAGACTAGGATCATGGGATCTCTTTTGCTTAATGGTAGAGACTTCTTGGGAAAGTGCCACTTGAGTATTCTTTGGGTTGTGGACACTCATTCATTGACATGTAAGAGTTTTCTTTCCAGTGAGTGGGTCTTGTTAGAAGACTTTTGAAAAATTACTGTTACAGAAAGCAAATATGGTTCTTTAGAATATTTCAAATCAGCAGTTTCTGGGATGTTAAACTCAAAAAGCTGAGATCTTTAAGTAATGATTTTTTCCTTTAAACAATATTCCTTCAGTTATCGTTCCTATAATGCCCTAGGAGCTACCTATTTTGTTTGTTTTTGAGACAGTCTTGCTCTGTTGCTCAGATTGCAGTGCAGTGAGATGATCATGGCTCACTGTGACCCCAACCTTCTGGGCTCAAGTGATCCTCCTGCCTCAGCCTCCCAAGTAGCTGAGACCACAGGTATGTACCACCATGCCCAGATAATTTTTTATTTTTTAGGAGAGATACGGTCTTGCTATGTTGCCCACACTGGTCTCGGACTCCTGGGCTCAAGTGATCCTCCTACCTTGACCTCCCAAAGTGCTGGGATTACAGGTGTGAGCCACCATGTCCAGCCTTCCATCATTATTAACAGGTCTATTCCCTCCAGTCTTTTTGCTGTGTGTGTATGTTACGTATAATATAAATAAAGTCATGTTTTATACCCTGGCTTTTTCACTTCATATTGTGCCATGAGCATTTTCCCATGTTATTAAAAATTCTTTAGAAAATACAATATTCAGCCCGGCGTGGTGGCTCACGCCTGTAATCCCAGCACTTTGGGAGGCCAAGGTGGGTGGATCATAAGGTCAGGAAATGGAGACAATCCTGGCTAACATGGTGAAACCTCGTCTCTACTAAAAATGTAAAAAATTAGCTGGGCATGGTGGCATGCACCTGTAGTCCCAGCTACTTGGGAGGCTGAGGCAGGAGAATGGCGTGAACCCGGGAGACAGAGCTTGCAGTGAGCCAACATCACGCCACTGCACTCCAGCCTGGGTGACAGAGCGAGATTCGGTCTCAAAAAAAAAAAAAAAAAAAAAACAAAAAACACAATATTCATGGCTAGTTTTTTATTATGTAACTGTAACATTCAGTTTCTTGCCTCTTTTAATTATTATAACACTTTGATGAATATTTCTGTAAGAAATTATCTATTGCATATATTATATAATATTTATTATAAAGAATCAGAGATTCTTTTCTTTTTTTTAGAATAGATTACTAGAAATCATAGTATTAGGTCAAACATTGTCAAATTGCTTCCTAGGAAGGTGTACCAATCTTATCACATTCTCTTGCAGTGTTGCTTATCCCAATTTGAGAAGTGAGCATTGGTATTTTTTTGTTGTTATAATGTGTGCCTTTATTATTTCTAGTGAAGTTGAACACTTTTTGACATGCTTATTGGTCTGTGGTATTTATTCTTCTGTGAAATATATTTGATTTTTTGCCTATTTTTTTGTGTGAGGTTTTCCTTATTGGTTTGCAAGATGTCTTTATGCATCAAGAATATTAAATCTGCCACATTTGTTGCTAATATTTTACCTGGTTTATACAGCCTTTTAATTATGCCAATGTTATTTTAATTGCACCACATTTTACATTTTTGTGTGGTCCAGTCTCTACTCCTGTGATTTTTTTTCTTATTTTATTTAGAAATGCCTTCCTCATCAAAGCATAATTAAGTATTCCCCATATTTTCTTCTAGTATTTATGGTTTCGTTTTTTACATTTAACTTTGTCAGGTAACAAAACTGATAAGGCAGAAAATTTAAATGAGGTAAACTGACCATTGCAACAGAATATATTTTTCACTTTTTAAAATCTCACTTATCATATCACAAGTATAAATACTTGTGCTAATAAATAAATTATGGCCTCTCATATGGAAGTGCTATGTTCACCTTCTGTCTTCCTCAGCCCAGATCAGCTCATTCATTGCTGTATTTGATATAACTTGATCTCTAGCCTGAAACCTGCAGAGTTCCTATGCTAATCCTGCCCTGGGCAGAAAATATGTTAAAAGCCTCAATCCAACTATAGGTGGAATGTGGCTTTATTCATGTCATCATTATCTTCGTGGCTAATATCCTGCAGTAACTCTGGCATCACATACCTACCAGATTCTAGATTTCTCCTAGCCTCTGCTGTGTCATCTTAATCCATAGGATTGGACATTAGCTTTGTTTTTTCCTTAGTGCTATATTTTCCTGATGTAACTGAATTCCTGCCCTGAGGCTTCCTAGACCTTGTCATAGCTTTCCTTCTAGGGAGCTGGATTTAACCCTTGGCAGAGGACGATCTCTTGGAACCTGATGCCATTTCCTGCTTGCTCCCGAGCATTGTTTCCTCTCTGGACCTCCTGCTCGCTTAGCCTTCATCAGGCTGGATGGATCTGTCCATCAGAACTTGCCACAACCAAGCCCAAACCCTCATGCTTTTTAATATTGTGCCCTTGATGTGGTCGACCCCTGGGTGGTACACCGGACATCCAGGTTACTGCTCAGATTACAATTTCATCTCACCCATAGACAATTTACAGATTGATTTGGCTAAATGTTATGGAAACAGAACCAAGAGGCACTTTTCTGTCTTTATTACTATTTCTTAAGGTGATGTGTATGTGGAGTTAACGATATATAATGGTCCCATAATTACCCTTTTGAGAAACAAAAGTCTTTGTGTGTTTTTAGATAAAGGTAGCAAAATGGTAACTCCCTATTGCTTTTCTAAGCACTCCTTCCTTTGCACCCCCATCTTCTGTGGCTGTTTTAGCCAGAAATGATACATCATTACTGTCTTTAAGGAGATGGAGAGGACTGTGGCTTTGACACATAGTGGAGGGAGCTCTGTGGTCTCATTCTTGCTGACGGCTTTTCAGTGTCAACCAACTATAGTTTCCTATTGGTGAAGTTTTCACTTTTTCAGTCTTTCTGGGCTTGTTCTTTGATCACCCTCATCTGAAGAGGAAGCAGGAAAGAACTGTTGCCCTCTTTGAACTCTTAGAGAATTCATGGTTTATTGTAGCAATTTGTTATGGACCACAGATTATCTTGTTAACTTTTGGTATCTGTTATTTTATTCTCCCCAACCAGGTGGAAATGTACCCTGTTTAGGCCCAGGACCTACCTTAGCAACCTTGATTGGCTCACAAGCCAGGTTGCTTAAGACTTGTTTCCCCAGCAGCTGGTGTCCCTACCTCCTGCCTAGCCCTTTTCCTTTTGCTTTGTCTGTGCTTGGGAAATACATGTTATACTCTGTAGAGCAGATATGCTGGCAGTAAGAACAGAGATGTGTAGAGCCCAGCATGCTGGAGGGCTCTCTGCATCTGGCTGTGAGTGGCCCCTGGACTGGGACCGTGGGAGGACAGCTTTCCATAGTTTAACATAAATGAACCACACCATAAGGACAATCTGCTCTCATTTCACTCAACTAGGATTTAGTGAGTACTGTTAAAGAACAGTTTGCACTGGAGTAATTGGAGAATGCCCTTCACAATCTGTGCACAATCTGTTAGCAGCTAAAAACAAATGTTAGCAGTTATAATTACCATCAATTTGTCTCCAGGCTTGGATCACATTCCAGGTGTTAGAAGAGATGGTCTATTTCCTTTTTTTTCTCCTTTAAGTCCCATGCCCTGTTTCAAGTAGCTTCAGAGGGCAATTGTGCTGTAAAGATTCACCTTGTAATAGGTTCAGGATACTTTCACAGTTTGTGTCTATTCGTTCATTTGAACTTTGCTGTTCCAAGTTAGAAAGCCCTTGCTGAGGTGTGGCTACCTCTAAGAACACTGTTGAATGGGTGCCATGGTAACATTTGCAAAGTAGCTACTGCTAGGATACAGCTCTGACACTTATTACTTTATTTGCATATCAAGCCACCTGTTCCAAAGATGAAAATATACAGGACTGCATATTCTAGTCTGGGTAAAAGGATAATAGCTGACTGTTGAAGAGAACACGTTGGGGTTTTTCTCCTGCTAGCTGAAGAATCAAGTTCTGAGGGCCTGCTCCTCAGCACCTTTCTCCTGGTCTAGAGTAGGTGCCAGGCCTGGCGGTTCTGTTGCCTGCGCAGGTGCCAGGGCTTCTCCTTGGGAGGCTTGCCCTCTGTGAGAGGGAGCAGAGAGTTGACTTCCTCCAAGAGGCCCATAGTCCCTGAAGGGGCTGTTTTTGATTCTGTCTAAACCTAGGCTATGTGTTAGTGGTTTCCCTCCTCTTAGAAATTGCCTGGGAGACTCTTGTTATTGGTATGTATGTGGTTCCCTCCAGTTTAAGACAAGATTTATTCCAGGATCAGTTGTGGCCCCTTCTCTGTGGCTAACGGAAGAGCCGCTTGTCCTTCTCCATTCCTTTCCTTAGTCTCCCTTGACCCCCACATCATCTCCTAGACACAGGGCACATTGATAGTCACAAATCACTGTGAGTCACTCTGGATTATTCCCTCATTCCTCTTTCCCAGGCCACCTGAAGGAGTGAGTGGGGATCGCAATCATGTACATTCCAGTAATAACTACTGGCTGTAAGCAGACATACTCTAAAAATAACTCAGGGATACTGAGCACCCAGAGGGCACCTTCTGTCTTCTCGAAGCTTCGCCACGCCTGTTTCCACTCAGACTTCCAGTCTGCACCACAGCACACATCCTTTCTCATCCAGAGTGCTCCTACTAGACGAGCTGTTTTTGTCTCCTAAGGGCCTCAGGTGTATTCCTGAACTCCTCAGCTGGTTATTTTCAGTTCCATCTTCCTTGGCGCTTGCTCTGGCACATGGTCACTGCTGCATCCTGTCCCTTCCCCACCGTTTGCCATGGGTCTTCCCTTTGTTCTCATTGCTTGCATCTTCTAACTGAATGAACTTGTAAATATGGAACTGAAAGTCAATCCTCATAGCTCATCTTTTATTTAATCCTAATAAATGACAATCTATTGCAAACATTACTTTAAAAATATTACTTATCAAAAGCAGGGTAAAAGGATAATAGCTGACTGTTTAAGAGAACGTGTTGGGGTTTTTCTCCCACTAGCTGAAGAAACAAGTTCTGAGGGCCTGCTCAGTTCTGTAAGAAAGTATTAGCTGTCTGATAGGTTCCAGTGAGGGGAAGAAAAGACAAAAAATATAGTCCCCAAATCTGCACCAGCATCCCATGTGCACTGTGCACCTTCCATGGTGGATTAGATGCTCAGCAAATGATACACCTATGGAAGGTTGAGCCTAAAGAAACAGGAAAAATGAGCCTTTGTCCACTAGCACATTTACCAATTGCATTTTAGGGTGATTTTAGGGATAGGCAACCCCAATTAGTCATTATTCTTTAAAGGTAGTTGTCTGTTAGATGTAGGAAGACTCCAAGGAATGTTAAGTTGGGAACATTCCATTTAGGTTGCACAGCATGACTTTCAGGACTAAACTTCATCATGAGGAAATGAAAGGCCTTTACCATGGTTCCTGTTCACAGCGAAATTGACATGTATTGGAAAGGAGATGCTTGGAAGAAATGTCTAGCTTCCCCAAGAGACTCCTTTCTTTTCTCTTCTGTGTTCCTTTGTGAATCTGCCGTGTTTCATCTTCATTCAGATGAATTATGATGTATATTATTTATATAAAGATATTATGAGATTATAATGAAGAAGATTTACAAAGACCAAACTCCCCTACAATGATCTAAATTTTTAAGAGACATTTACTCAGTTTGGCACTCCAAAAATTATTAATCTATGTTCTGACAACCCAGTTTGGGGTATATCCAAGATGGCTTGTGTGTTGCTAGTTACTGCTTATAAGGCAACTTTCTCTTTGGGTGGCAGGAAGTAAAATATTTATGTTATTGGTAAGATGTTAAAGTTTTATTTGAACCTACTGTACCCAAGTAATTATATAATTCATTATTTTAGTAGCAGTTTGGTTGACACTGAACAATAATGCTCAAATTCATGTAGCAGTAACAAAGTACGTGATAAAAGGAACTGAATTTAGAAAGCAAGCTTCAAGTAAAGATCAGAAGATTAAGTAGATTTCATGGAGCTCACTAAGGAGTTAGGTGGGAAAGATGAGATAAGAAAAGCACTGGAGTTGAGACCAAAAGGAGACAAAAAAGCAGAGGATGGATCTTCGAGCTCGGGGTCATAAACAGGATGGCCACAAGGTGGCAGCACAGTCTTAACAGCAGAGAGCTTTCTGTAGGGCCACCTTTAATTTGCTAACACCTCAGACTTTCTCTTAGAATTCCTCCATGTTGATTTTCCTCATTATCCTAGGGGAAACAGCAGCAAATGTTTAGAATTTAAAATGACTCCTAAAACTTAAGTTGAGGAAAAGTGTAGGGTAAAGGCACCATCTTTACTTCCAGAGACTATTTAGATGCTCTAAAGAAGGCTTCCAACTCTTTGTGGGAAAGGACCAATTGACATTTCCAAACCATATCTTAAACACAGTGATGGGAGGCCATTGTTTTGGGCTGAGCTTGTACACTAGGCCCCAGCCGACCAGACCAAACCAAGATGGAGTCACTCATGCTAAATGTGACATAAACTAAAATTTTAAGGAAGCAGATAGACCCTAAAGCAGAGCAGGTTTTTTTCTTTTCCTTTTTTTTTCTTTCTTTCTCATGAAAACAGGAGATTCCAGCACAAGGAGGTCTCCTTGGGTCTCTAACTCTTACAAAAAAGTAACCCGAAATCCATGTTCCCACCTTAAAAAACAACTGTTCTGCTCTTTCCCAGTGGGATCTGAGACCAAATAAGTACATTTATGATGGTAACAGAGTGACCTCAATGCCTAAAGTTTTGGTCAGTGTCAAAATTGAGAGGTTGACCAAAAGGTGGGGAATTGTTAAATTAAGTTGAGCCTAAAGCTGTCCTTACATATTTTAAGTTCTGCCTAAGGTTTCTTCGTACTCAGCAAACTGTAACCTAACTGGAATGTAAATAGACTGTAACCTACTCTTGTACCAATCACCAAGTTTTGGCCAAAGGCAGCCAACTGTTCAAACCATGTTCAAATCAGGGAAATGCCAAGCTGTAACAAATCCAGCTGTTTCTGTACCTCACTTCCATTTTCCTTATATCACTTTCCTTTTTTGTCCACAAATCCTCTCTGACCATGCAGCAGTGCTGGAGATGCTCTGAACCTATTCTGGTTTGGGGAGCTGCCCGATTTGCCAGTTGTTCCTTGCTCAGTTAAACTCTGTTAAATTTAATTTGTCTAATGTTTTAACACATCCTACACTAATACTTTTGTAAAAGTTAATAAAATGATATTATAGAAAGAAGAACAAAAAAGACATATAGAACATAAACCTATTTTTTGGTAATTAGTTAAACTAATTGTGAAAATAGCACATCAAACTTTCTTTTTAAGGTTTTTGAAAACCAGAAAATCTAATTATTATGCTCTAGCCAAACTAGCTAATGTTTGCTTTACATTCTTTCCCCACAAAACTAAATTAGTGAACTTAGGCAGACTCTTAACTAAGTTCACAGAATCGACTCAAAAAAAAAAAAAAAGATTGCTTTGCTTATTGGGGTCTTTTGTGGTTCCATATGAATTTTAGAATTCTTTTTATTTCTGTGAAAAATTTCCTTGGAATTTTGATAGGGGATTCTGTTAAATCCGTATAACACTTTAGGTCATATGATCATTTTAACAATATTAATTCTTCCAATCCATGAATATGAGACATCTTTCCATTTATTTGTGTCTTGTTCAGTTTTTTAATCGATGTTTTACAGTTTTCAGTGTATAGATCTTTCAAATCGTTGCTTACATTTATTCCTAATTATTTTATTCTTTTTATAAATGGGAATTTTTCTTGATTTCCTTTTCAGATAGATTATTATTGGTGTAAAGAGATGCAACTGTGTTTTCCGTGTTGATTTTTGTATCCTGCAACTTAATTTGTTTTGTGTTCTTTATGGTTTTCTTCATATAGGATCATGTCATTTACTGAATGCATACTCTGTGGCAACAATTTTACATGCATCATATTTCTACTAGTTTAGAATTATTATAATTTTTATTTGACAAATAGAGGAACTTGGGCTCAGAGTTGGTTGCTCAAGATTATACAGCTAGTAACTGGCAGAGCTGGGATTTGAACCCAGAGCACTCTAACTCCAGAAGGCATACTCTTTTTTTTTTTTTAAATGCTATAATCCTGCTATCACATCCTACTTTTTAAGCAAAAGAAAATAATTTCAACTTTATGAACTAGTCTTAAGATAAATGGGAAAAATCATATTTCAAAAGTGAGACAGTGATAAAGCTAAGGACAAGAAAAAAATGTTAACTTTGTATCTTGTAACCTTGCTGTAACTGCTTATTATAGTTCCAGGAGTTTTTTGGTCAGTTCTTTTTGGATTTTCTACATAGCTGATCATGTCATCTGCAAACAAAGACAGTTTTATTTCCTCCTTTCCAACCTGTATACTTTTTTTTCCTAATCTTATTGTGTTAGCTAGGATTTCCAGTATAATGTTGAAAAGCAGTGGTAGGAGGGGACATCCTTGCCTTGTTCCTGATCTTAGTGGGAAAGCTTTATTGTTTTTTTACCATTAAGTATGATGTTAGTTGTAGATTTTTTAAAAATCAAGGTGAGAAAGTTCCTGTCTATTCCTAGTTTGCAGAGAGTTTTTGTTTTTAAAATCATTAATGGGTGTTAGATTTTGTTAAATGCCTTTTCCATATTCATTGATATGTGGAAAAATCACAGGATTTTTCCTCTTTAGCCTGTTAATGTGATGGATTACATTAATTGATTTTCAAATGTTGAATCAGCTTTGCATAGGTGGGACAAATCCCACTTGGTTGTGATGTGTAATTCTTTTTATATATTCTTGAATTCAATTTGCTAATACTTTCGTTGAGAATTTTTACATTTATGTTCATGAGAGATATTGGTCTGTAGTTTTCTTGTAATGTCTTTGTCTGGTTTTGGTATTAGAGTAATGCTGGTCTCATAAAATGAGTTAGTAAGTCCTTCACTTGCTTCTCTCTTCTGAAAGACATAGATAATTGTGTAATATTTTCCTTAAATTTTTGGTAGAATTCAGTGAACCTATCTGAATACCATGCCTGGTGCTGTATGTTTTGGAACGTTGTTAATTGTTGATTGAATTTCTTTGATAGATATAGGCCCATTAAGACTGCCTATTTATCTTATGTAAGCTTTGGAAGATTGTGTCTTTCAAGGAGTTCGTCCATTTCATCTAGGTTGTCAAATAGGTGAGCATAGATTGTTCATCATGCTCCTTGATTATCCTTTTAATGTCTGTGAGATCCGTAGTGATGATGTGTCCCCTCTTTCATTTCTGATATTAGTAATTTGTGTCCTTCTGTTTTTTCTTAGTTAACCTGGCTTGAGGCTTATTGATTTTATTGATCTCTAAAGAAAACCTATCAGCTTTCGGTTTAATGGTTTTCTCCATTGGTTTTCTATTTTTAATTTTATTGATTTCTGCACTGGTTTTTATTATTTCATTTTTTTTGCCTACTTTGAATTTAATTTGCTGTACTTTTTCTAGTTTCCTAGAGTGAAAGCTTAGATGATTGACTTAAGGTCTTCTTTTTCTCTTTTTTTTTTTTTTTTTTTTTTGAGATGGAGTTTCACTCTTTTTGCCCAGGCTGGAGTGCAATGGCGTGATCTTGGCTCACTGCAACCTCTGCCTCCTGGGTTCAAGTGATTCTCCTGCCTCAGCCTCCAGAGTAGCTGGGATTATAGGCATGCACCACCACACTCAGCTAATTTTGTATTTTTAGTAGAGACAGGGTTTCTCCATGTTGGTCAGGCTGGTCTCGAACTCCCGACCTCAGGTGATCCACCCGCCTCGGCCTCCCAAAGTGCTGGGATTACAGGCATGAGCCACCGCACCTGGGCCTAGGTCTTTCTTTTTTTCTAATGTATGCATTTTATATATATTTCCATCTAATTATTGCTTTTGCTGCATCCCCCAAATTTTGAAACATTGTATTTTCATTGAGTTCAAAATAGTTTTAAATTTCTTGCAATTTATTCTTTGACCCATGTGTTATTTAGAAATTTGTTGTTGAATGTCCAAGTATTTTGGAATTTTCCAGCTGTCTTTCTTTTTTCTTTTTTAAAAAATTGAGATGGGATTTCACCATGTTTCCCAGGCTGGTCTTGGACTCCTGAATGCAGGCCATCCACCTGATTTCAGCCTTACAAAGTGCTGGGATTACAGGTGTGAGCCACCACGCCTGGCAGGAATTTTCCAGCTATCTTTCTGTTTTTGATTTCTAGTTGTAACTCCACTGTGGTCTGAAAGCAGACATTGTATGATTTCTATTCATTTACATCTGTGAAGGTATGTTTTAGGGTCCAGAATATGGCCAATTTGGTGAGTGTTTCCTGTGAGCTTGAGAAGAATGTATATTCTACTGGTGTTGAATGAAGTAATTTATAAATATCAATTATATCCAGTTGATTGATGGTGCTATTGAGTTCAGCTATTTCCTTACTGATTTTCTGCAGGCTGTATCGCCCATTCTGATTGAGGAGTGTTAATGTTTTCAATTTTAATACTGGATTAATCTTTTTCCTTGAAGTTCTATCTATTTTTGCTTCACATATTTTGATACTCTGTTGTTAGGCACACACACATTAAGCATTGGTATGTTTTCTTGGAGTATTACTCCCTTAACCATTTGGTAATGCTTCTCTTTATTCTTGACAACTATCTTTGCTCTGAAGTTTGCTCTGAAATTAATGTAGCTACTCTTCTGCTTTCTTTCGATTAGTATTAGCGTGGTATATCTTTCTTTATCTCTTTCAATCTGTATGTGCCTTTATATTTAAAGTGGGTTTCTTTTAAACAACATATAGCCAGGTTTTGTTTTTTTAGATCATTCTGACAATCTGTCTTTTCATTGATGTATTTAGAGCATTGACTTATTTTTTATTTATTTTTTTTTGAGATGGAGTTTCGCTCTCGTTGCCTAGGCTGGAGTGCAATGGCATGATCTCGGCTCACTGCAACCTCTGCCTCCTGGGTTCAAGCGATTCTCTAGCCTCAGCCTCCTGAGTAGCTGGGGTTACAGGCATGTGCCACCATGCTTGGCTAATTTTTTGTACTTTTAGTAGAGACGGGGTTTCTCCATGGTGGTCAGGTGTGTCTCGAACTTCCGACCTCAGGTGATCTGCCCGCCTTGGCCTCCCAAAGTGCTGGGATTATAGGTGTGAGCCATCGCGCCCAGCCAGATCATTGATGTTTAAAGAAATTATTGGTATTTGGATTAATATCTACCTTATTTAATACTGTTTTTTATTTGTTGCACTTGTTCTTTGTTTCTATTTTTGTCTTCCACACTTTTTCTACCTTTTATATTTTTTTATTGAGCAATCTGTATGATTGTATTTTTCTCTCCTTTCTTAGCACATCACTTCTACTTCTTTTTAAACATTTTTCAGTGATTGTCTTAGAGTTTGCAATATTCATTTATAACTAATCCAAGTACACTTTCAAATAACATTATACGGCTTCAAGTAGTACAAGTACTATATAATAACAAGATATTTCTACTCTCCCATCTTTTGTATCATTGCTGTGATTTATTTTACTTACATGCTTATATATATGTGTGTGTATGTGTAATTAAATGCATTGTTGCTAATATCCTTTTAAACAGTCATCTGTTAGATCAATTATGAATAAAAATAAAAGTTTTTATTTTACTCTCACGTATTCATTCTCAAATGCTCTTCCTTTCTTTATATAAATCCAAGTTTCTGAGCTATATCATTTCCATTCTCTCTGAAGAACTTTTAAAAATATTACTTGCAGGTCAGGCTTACTGACAACAAATTCTCTCAATTTTTGCTTGTCTGAGAAAGTCTTTATTTCTCTTTCATTTCTGAACGTTAATTTCACAGGGTGTGGAATTCTAGGTTGATGAGTTTTTTTCTGTCAACACTTTAAATATTTTCTTCCACTCTCTTCTTGCTTGCATTGTTTTTGAGAAATGAGGTGTAATTTTTTTCTTTACTTCTGTGTTCATAAGGTGTTTAATGATTTATTTTTAATTTAATTTAATTTAATTTAATTTTTTTTTTTTTTTTTTTTTTATTATACTTTAGGGTTTTAGGGTACATGTGCACAATGTGCAGGTTTGTTACATATGTATCCATGTGCCATGTTGTTTTCCTGCACCCATTAATTCGTCATTTAGCCTTAGGTGTATCTCCTAATGCTGTCCCTCCCCCCTCCCCCCACCCCACAACAGTCCCCGGAGCATGAAGTTCCCCTTCCTGTGTCCATGAGTTCTCATTGTTCAATTCCCACCTATGAGTGAGAACATGCGGTGTTTGGTTTTTTGTCCTTGCGATAGTTTACTGAGAATGATGTTTTCCAGTTTCATCCATGTCCCTACAAAGGACACGAACTCATCATTTTTTATGGCTGCATAGTATTCCATGGTGTATATGTGCCACATTTTCTTAATCCAGTCTATCGTTGTTGGACATTTGGGTTGGTTCCAACTCTTTGCTATTGTGAATAGTGCCGCAATAAACATACGTGTGCATGTGTCTTTATAGCAGCATGATTTATAGTCCTTTGGGTATATACCCAGTAATGGGATGGCTGGGTCAAATGGTATTTCTAGTTCGAGATCCCTGAGGAATCGCCACACTGACTTCCACAATGGTTGAACTAGTTTACAGTCCCACCAACAGTGTAAAAGTGTTCCTATTTCTCCACATCCTCTCCAGCACCTGTTGTTTCCTGATTTTTTAATGATGGCCATTTTAACTGGTGTGAGATGGTATCTCACTGTGGTTTTGATTTGCATTTCTCTGATGGCCAGTGATGATGAGCATTTCTTCATGTGTTTTTTGGCTGCATAAATGTCTTCTTTTGAGAAGTGTCTGTTCATGTCCTCTGACCACTTTTTGATGGGGTTGTTTGTTTTTTTCTTGTAAATTTGTTTGAGTTCATTGTAGATTCTGGATATTAGCCCTTTGTCAGATGAGTAGGTTGCAAAAATTTTCTCCCATTGTGTAGGTTGCCTGTTCACTCTGATGATAGTTTCTTTTGCTGTGCAGAAGCTCTTTAGTTTAATGAGATCCCATTTGTCGATTTTGGCTTTTGTTGCCATTGCTTTTGGTGTTTTAGACATGAAGTCCTTGCCCACGCCTATGTCCTGAATGGTATTGCCTAGGTTTTCTTGTAGGATTTTAATGGTTTTAGGTCTAACATATAAGTCTTTAATCCATCTTGAATTAATTTTTGTATAAGGTGTAAGGAAGGGATCCAGTTGCAGCTTTCTACATATGGCTAGCCAGTTTTCCCAGCACCATTTATTAAATAGGGAATCCTTTCCCCATTTCTTGTTTTTGTCAGGTTTGTCAAAGATCAGATAGTTGTAGCTATGCGGCATCATTTCTGAGGGCTCTGTTCTGTTCCATTGATCTATGTCTCTGTTGTGGTACCAGTACCATGCTGTTTTGGTTACTGTAGCCTTGTAGTATAGTTTAAAGTCAGGTAGCGTGATGCCTCCAGCTTTGTTCTTTTGGCTTAGGATTGACTTGGCGATGCGGGCTCTTTTTTGGTTCCATATGAACTTTAAAGTAGTTTTTTCCAATTCTGTGAAGAAAGTCATTGGTAGCTTGATGGGGATGGCATTGAATCTATAAATTAGCTTGGGCAGTATGGCCATTTTCACGATATTGATTCTTCCAACCCATGAGCATGGAATGTTCTTCCATTTATTTGTATCCTCTTTTATTTCATTGAGCAGTGGTTTGTAGTTCTCCTTGAAGAGGTCCTTCACATCCCTGGTAAGTTGGATTCCTAGGTATTTTATTCTCTTTGAAGCAATTGTGAATGGGAGTTCACTCATGATTTGGCTCTCTGTTTGTCTGTTATTGGTGTACAAGAATGCTTGTGATTTTTGTACATTAATTTTGTATCCTGAGACATTGCTGAAGTTGCTAATCAGCTTAAGGAGATTTTGGGCTGAGACAATGGGGTTTTCTAGATATACAATCATGTCATCTGCAAACAGGGACAATTTGACTTCCTCTTTTCCTAATTGAATACCCTTTATTTCCTTCTCCTGCCTGATTGCTCTGGCCAGAACTTCCAGCACTATGTTGAATAGTAGCGGTGAGAGAGGGCATCCCTGTCTTGTGCCAGTTTTCAGAGGGAATGCTTCCAGTTTTTGCCCATTCAGTATGATATTGGCTGTGGGTTTGTCGTAGATAGCTCTTATTATTTTGAGATACGTCCCATCAATACCTAATTTATTGAGAGTTTTTAGCATGAAGGGTTGTTGAATTTTGTCAAAGGCCTTTTCTGCATCTATTGAGATAATCATGTGGTTTTTGTCTTTGGTTCTGTTTATATGCTGGATTACATTTATTGATTTGCGTATGTTGAACCAGCCTTGCATCCCAGGGATGAAGCCCACTTGATCATGGTGGATAAGCTTTTTGATGTGCTGCTGGATTCGGTTTGCCAGTATTTTATTGAGGATTTTTGCATCAATGTTCATCAAGGATATTGGTCTGAAATTCTCTTTTTTGGTTATGTCCCTGCCAGGTTTTGGTATCAGGACGATGCTGGCTTCGTAAAATGTGTTAGGGAGGATTCCCTCTTTTTCTATCGATTGGAATAGTTTCAGAAGGAATGGTACCAGTTCCTCCTTGTACCTCTGGTAGAATTCAGCTGTGAATCCATCAGGTCCTGGACTCTTTTTGGTTGGTAAGCTATTGATTATTGCCACAATTTCAGAACCTGTTATTGGTCTATTCAGAGATTCAACTTCTTCCTGGTTTAGTCTTGGGAGGGTGTATTTGTCGAGGAATTTATCCATTTCTTCCAGATTTTCTAGTTTATTTGCATAGAGGTGTTTGTAGTATTCTCTGATGGTAGATTGTATTTCTGTGGGATCGGTGGTGATATCCCCTTTTTCGTTTTTTATTGCATCTATTTGATTCTTCTCTCTTTTCTTCTTTATTAGTCTTGCTAGCGGTCCATCAATTTTGTTGATCTTTTCAAAAAACCAGCTCCTGGATTCATTAATTTTTTGAAGGGTTTTTTATGTCTCTATTTCCTTCAGTTCTGCTCTGATTTTAGTTATTTCTAGCCTTCTGCTAGCTTTTGAATGTGTTTGCTCTTGCTTTTCTAGTTCTTTTAATTGTGATGTTAGGGTGTCAATTTTGGATCTTTCCTGCTTTCTCTTGTGGGCATTTAGTGCTATAAATTTCCCTCTACACACTGCTTTGAACGTGTCCCAGAGATTCTGGTATGTTGTGTCTTTGTTCTCGTTGGTTTCAAAGAACATCTTTATTTCTGCCTTCATTTCATTATGTACCCAATAGTCATTCAGGAGCAGGTTGTTCAGTTTCCATGTAGTTGAGCGGTTTTGACTGAGTTTCTTAATCCTGAGTTCTAGTTTGATTGCACTGTGGTCTGAGAGACAGTTTGTTATAATCTCTGTTCTTTTACATTTGCTGAGAAGAGCTTTACTTCCAACTATGTGGTCAATTTTGGAATAGGTGTGGTGTGGTGCTGAAAAAAATGTATATTCTGTTGATTTGGGGTGGAGAGTTCTGTAGATGTCTATTAGGTCCACTTTATGTAGAGCTGAGTTCAATTCCTGGATATCCTTGTTAACTTTCTGTCTCGTTGATCTGTCTAATGCTGACAGTGGGGTGTTAAAATCTCCCATTATTATTGTGTGGGAGTTTAAGTCCCTTTGTAGGTCACTGAGGACTTGCTTTATGAATCTGGGTGCTCCTGTGTTGGGTGCATATATATTTAGGATAGTTAGCTCTTCTTGTTGAATTGATCCCTTTACCATTATGTAATGGCCTTCTTTGTCTCTTTTGATCTTTGTTGGTTTAAAGTCTATTTTATCAGAGACTAGGATTGCAACCCCTGCCTTTTTTTGTTTTCCAGTTGCTTGATAGATCTTCCTCCATCCCTTTATTTTGAGTCTATGTGTGTCTCTGCACGTGAGATGGGTTTCCTGAATACAGCACACTGATGGGTCCTGACTCCTTATCCAGTTTGCCAGTCTGTGTCTTTTGATTGGAGCATTTAGCCCATTTACATTTAACGTGAATATTGTTATGTGTGAATCTGATCCTGTCATTATGATGTTAGTTGGTTATTTTGCTCGTTAGTTGCTATAGTTTCTTCCTAGCCTCGATGGTCTTTACAATTTGGCATGTTTTTGCAGGGGCTGGTACCGGTTGTTCCTTTCCATGTTTAGTGCTTCCTTCAGGAGCTCTTTTAGGGCAGGCCTGGTGGTGACAAAATCACTCAGCGTTTGCTTGTCTGTAAAGTATTTTATTTCTCCTTCACTTATGAAGCTTAGTTTGGCGGGATAGGAAATTCTGGGTTGACAATTCTTTTCTTTAAGAATGTTGAATATCGGCCCCCACTCTCTTCTGGCTTGTAGAGTTTCTGCTGAGAGATCAGCTGTTAGTCTGATGGGCTTCCCTTTGTGGGTAACCCGACCTTTCTCTCTGGCTGCCCTTAACATTTTTTCCTTCATTTCCACTTTGGTGAATCTGACAATTATGTGTCTTGGAGTTGCCCTTCTCGAGGAGTATCTTTGTGGCGTTCTCTGTATTTCCTGAATCTGAATGCTGGCCTGCCTTGCTAGATTGGGGAAGTTCTCCTGGATAATATCTTGCAGAGTGTTTTCCAACTTGGTTCCATTCTCCCCATCATTTTCAGGTACACCAATCAGACGTAGGTTTGGTCTTTTCACATAGTCCCAAATTTCTTGGAGGCTTTGTTCATTTCTTTTTATTCTTTTTTCTCTAAACTTCCCTTCTCTCTTCATTTCATTCATTTCATCTTCTATCAGCGATACCCTTTCTTCCAGTTGATCGCATCTGCTACTGAGGCTTCTGCATTCTTCGCGTAGTTCTCGAAACTTGGCTTTCAGCTCCATCATCTCCTTTAAGCCCTTCTCTCCATTGGTTATTCTAGTTATCCATTCTTCTAATTTTTTTTCAAAGTTTTTAACTTCTTTGCTATTGTTTTGAATTTCCTCTCGTAGCTCAGAGTAGTTTGATCGTCTGAAGCCTTCTTCTCTGAACTCATCAAAGTCATCCTCCATCCAGCTTTGTTCCGTTGCTGGTGAGGAACTGCGTTCCTTTGGAGGAGGAGAGGTGCTCTGTTTTTTAGAGTTTCCAGTTTTTTTGGTCTGTTTTTTCCCCATCTTTGTGGTTTTGTCTACTTTTTGTCTTCGATGATGGTGATGTACAGATGGGTTTTTGGTGTGGATGTCCTTTCTGTTTGTTAATTTTCCTTCTACCAGACAAGACCCTCAGCTGCAGGTCTGTTGGAGTTTACTAGAGGTCCACTCCAGACCCTGTTTGGCTGGGTGTCAGCACCGGTGGCTGCAGAACAGCAGATTTTCGTGAGACCACAAATTCAGCTGTCTGATAGTTCCTCTGAAAGTTTTGTCTCAGAGGAGTACCCGGTTGAATGAGGTGTCAGTCTGTCCCTACTGGGGGGGTGCCTCCCAGTTAGGCTGCTCAGGGGTGAGGGGCCCACTTTAGGAGGCAGTCTGTCCGTTCTCAGATCTCCAGCTGCGTGCTGGGAGAACCACTACTCTCTTCAAAGCTGTCAGTCAGACAGGGACATTTAAGGCTGTGGAGGTTCTGGCTGAGTTTTTGGTTGTCTGTGCCCTGCCCCCAGAGGTGGAGCCTACAAAGGCAGGCGGGCCTCCTTGAGCTGTGGTGGGCTCCACCCAGTTCGAGCTTCCTGGCTGCTTTGTTTACCTAAGCAAGCCTGGGCAATGGCGGGCGCCCCTCCCCCAGCCTCGTTGCCGCCTTGCAGCGTGATCTCAGACTGCTGTGCTAGCAATCAGCAAGACTGTGGGCATAGGACCCTCTGAGCCAGGTGCGGGACACAATCTCCTAGTGTGCCGTTTTCCAGGCCCGTTGGAAAAGCGCAGTATTAGGACGGGACTGACCCGATATTCCAGGTGCCGTCTGTTTTCCCTTTCTTTGACTAGGAAAGGGAACTCCCTGACCCCTTGCGCTTCCCGAGTGAGGCAATGCCTCGCCCTGCTTCGGCTCGCGCACAGTGCGCTTCACCGACTGTCCTGAACCCACTGTTAGGCACTCCCTAGTGAGATGAAACCAGTACCTCAAGCAGAAATGCAGAAATCACCCGTCTTCTGTGTCGCTGGGGCTGGGAGCTGGAGACCGGAGCTGTTCCTATTCGGCCATCTTGGCTCCACCTCTCTAATTTAATTTAATTTAATTTTTTAAGAGATAGTGTCTCTCTATATTGCCCAGGCTTGTCTGGAACTCCTGGCCTCAAGCAATTCTACCACCTCAGCCTCCCAAAGTGTTCAGATTACAGGCATGAGCTATGAGCCACCACACCTGGCTGTGATTTTTTATGTTTAATTTTTTGAAGTTTGAATATCTATGCCTAAGCATAGTTTTTGTTTGTTTTCTTTTTGTTTTGCATTTATCCTGCTTGGTGTTCTCTGAGCTTCCTAGATCTGTGGATTGGTGTCTAACATTTATTTGGGGGAAATTTTCACTCATTATTGCTTCAAATATTGCTTCTGCTCTTTTCTCTTTTTCCTCTCCTGGGATTTCCATTACATCTGTTTACACCCTTTGTAGTTGTCCCCCAGCTTTTGGATGTTCTGTTCTGAGTTTTTATTTTCAGTCTGTTTTTTTTTTTTGCTTTTGGTATTGGACTTTCTTTTTTTTTTGAGATGGAGTCTCACTCCGTCGCCAGGCTGGAGTGCAGTGGCAGTGGTGCAATCTCGGCTCACCGCAACCTCCGCCTCCTGGGTTCAAGTGATTCTCCTGCCTCAGTCTCCCAAGTAGCTGGGACTACAGGCATGTGCCACCATGCCCGGCTAATTTTTTGTATTTTTAGTAGAGATGGGGTTTCACCATGTTGGCCAGGATGGTCTTGATCTCATGATCTCATGATCTCATGATCCACCTGCCTCGGCCTCCCAAAGTGCTGGGATTACATGGACATTTTTATTGTTATGTCCCCAAGCTTGGAGATTCTTTCTTCATCATGTCCAGTCTACTAATGGGTTCATCAAAGGCATTCTTTGTTTCTCTTACACTATTTTTTTTTTGTAATCTCTGTTATTTCTTTTTTGCTCTTAGAATTTTCATGTTTCTGTTTACATTGCATACCTGTTCTTGCATGCTATCTACTTTTTCCATTAAAGTCCTTAGCATAGTCCATAGTCCTTAGGAGCATAGTTGTTTTAAATTTCTGGTCTGGTAATTCTAGCGTTTCTGCCATATGCGATTCTGTTCAGATATGCTTGTTCAGTCTCTTCATCTCTTTAAACTGTGTTTTTTGTCTTTTAGTTTGCCTTATAATTTCTTGTTAAAAGGTACACATGATGTACTGGGTAAAAAGAACTGCAGTAAATAGGCCTTTAGTAATGTAGTGGTAAGGTGTAGGAAGAAGGGGAAGTGTATTAGTTCATTTTCATACTGCTGTGAAGAAATACCCGAGACTGGGTAATTTATAAATAAAAAGAGGTTTAATGCACTCACAATTCCACATGGCTGGGGAGGCCTCACAATCATGGCAGAAGGTGAAGGAGAAACAAAGGCACATCTTACATGGCAGCAGGCAAGAGAGAAGTGGTGAGAAAAAGGGGGAAAAACCCCTTATAAAATCATCAGATCTCATGAGAACTCACTCACTGTCATGAGAACAGCAGCATGGGGGTAACTACCCCTGTGATTCAAGTACCTCTCACCAGGTCCCTCTTACGATGTAGGGATTATGGGAGCTACAATTCAAGATGAGATTTGGGTGGGGACACAGCCAATCCATATCAGGGAGCATTCTGTGGTCTTATGAGTAGGTCTCAGTCTTTTGGTGGCTTTTGCCCCTGAATTGTGAACTTCATCACTATTTCTCTGTCCCTGTCTCTCTCCATCTCCCCACTCCCGCTCCCACACTTTACATGGGAAGGAATGACTTAGAAGGGGTTGAAATTGGGTATTTCTTTTCTTCCATGTGGAAAGCTAGAGGGAGCTGGGGTTGGCTATTTCCCTTTCCCCAGCTTGATCAGGCTCTGATCAAACCCCAATAGGCTCTGGTAAAATAGTTTCTTCTGAGGCCAGGCTTTCTTAAGAACAGAATGCTCTGGCACATTTCAAAATTGGTTTTATTTTGTGTCCCCCTGCTGGAATCATAAGGGAATTTTTCTCTGATATTTGCTGTGAGATAGAGCTCCTGGATGGAAAACTCATAAAAGTGTGGAAGCCCCCATATGACTGGGTCTCTCTGGAGTTTTAAACTTACGGTTGTCTCCACTGAGCCTCTAGCAATCCATTAATTACAGTTCAGGTTTTCCTATCCTAGCACTTGTTCCTGTGGAGGTTTTTGCCTGGGAGTTTATGTTCTGATAAGTTGTGATTCTCAGTATCTGCCTGTCTCTCTGATATTTGGGGCAGTGGTTTGTCCTGTAACTCTACTTTTCTAGTGGTTCTAAGAGGAGTTGTTGATTTTTCAGTCTGTTCCAGTTTTTACTTGATGTTAGGATGGAGTAGCAACTTCCAAGCTCCTTACATGTTGAATTGGTTTATTCCTTTTTAATGCTGAATAATATTCCATTGTATGGATATACTACAATTTGTTTATTCATCTGTTGGTGGACATTTGAATTGTTTCTAGTGTTGGGCTATCATATTAGTCCATTTTCATACTTCTGTAAGAACCACCCAAGACTGGTAATTTATAAAGGAAAGAGGTTTAATTGACTCTCAGTTCTGCATGGCTGGGGAGACTTCAGGAAACTTATGATTATGGCAGAAGAGGAAGGGAAAGCAAGGTACCTTCTTCACAAGGTGGCAGGAAGGAGAAGTGCTGAGTGAAGGGGGAAGAGCCCCTTATAAAACCATCAGATCTTGTGAGAACTCACCCACTATCATGAGAACAGCATGGGCAAAACTGCCCCCATGATTCAGTTGCCTCCACCTGGTCTCTCCCTTGACATGTAGAAATTACGGGGATTACAATTCAAGGTGAGATTTGGGTGGAGACACAAAGCCTTACCATATCAGATATTATGAAAAAAGCTGCTCTGAACATTCATGTTTAAGTCTTTGTGTGAACATATGTTCCATTTTTCTTGCATGTCTACCCAATAGTGGAATTGCTAAGTTTTATGATAAATACATTTCAACTTTCTAAGAACTGCCAAACTGTTTTCCAAAGTGATTTACCATTGTACATTCCCACTAGCAATTTATGAGCATTCCAGTTGCTCCACATCCTTGCCAAGACTTGGTATTGTTAGTGAAAGGAAGCATTTACTATATCAATTTAGAAAGACTAGTTTCTTCTAAGCTTGCCATTTGACAGAAAGGGAATGAAGAGTGGATTGGACTCTATAGTTTCTTCATTTGGATAGCTAATGCCCAATAAATATCCAAAGATACCATACTTACCAAGAAATTTGATATTTAAATTATCACCATTTTCAGCTTCTCTTGTCCTAATTTCTTCCAAATGGAGCTAAACTCAGTTCAATCTGGTTTTCCAATTAGGTAGAGTATATGGAAGCTGAGAGGAAGTATTATGGCTGTAGACTCAGTAGGGCATATGGTGAGCTCTGAAAATCCTCCAAGTGGTTGCTGTTGAGAAATTCATTGTCAGTCTAGTTGTTTCATTATAGATAATTTTTCTTTGTGACATTTAAGAAACTTTGCCTACCTTTGATTTTTTTTTCTTTTTTTTTTTTTTTGAGACAGAGCCTTGCTCTGTCACCCAGGCTGGAGTGCAGTGGCGTGATCTTGGCTCACTGCAACCTCTGCCTCCCAGGTTCAAGCGATTATCCTACCTCAGCCTCCTGAGTAGCTGGGATTACAGGCATCCACCACCATGCCTGGCTAATTTTGGTGTTTTTAGTAGAGACGGGGTTTCGCCATGTTGGCCAGGCTGGTCTCAAACTCCTGACCTCAGGTGATCCTCCTGCCTCAGCCTCCCAAAGTGCTGGGATTACAAGCATGAGCCACGGTGCCCAGCCCTTACCTTTGATATTTTAATTTCACTATGATGTGTTTAGGTATGGATTTATCCTGCTTAAAACCCGAATTGCATGATTCTTATTTTTCATTAATTCAGAAAATATAGTCATTATTTTCTGAGTCTTATTTTCTCAACAGAGAAATGTTTCTCTGTTCTCAACAGATAAAAATATTTCTGTCTTTCCCCATCTTTTGGAACATAGATTAGGTATATGTTGAACATTTTCATTTATTCTACATGATTCTTCATTTCTCTTTTGCAGTGCCTATGAAAATTATCATTCATTTTTCAGTGCTGCATTCTAGGTAATTTCTCCAGATCAATCATCTAGTTCTCCACTTCCTTCTGCAGGTCTTTAATCTGCTATTTAACCTACTTAAGGGGTTTTAAAAATCCAATGCTTACGTTTATCATTTCTACATGCTTTAGGGATTTTTGTCTTTAATTAATTTAAATGTTTTTATAATATAGACTATAACAAACAATTCTATTATCTAAAGTTCTTGGGAGTCTAACTCTGCTTTTTGTTATTTCTACCTACTCTTGCTTACCTGGATTGCTTTTTGAGTGTGGTAAAATTTTATTTAGTAAGTCATACTTGGTGGGGATCCTGTGTGGCTTACATTCATGGCATGTCTTTCTAGAGCAATGTTTCCATTTTTTTCTTCAACTTTTATTTTAAATTCTGGGGTATGTATGCAGGATGTGCATGTTTGTTACATAGGTAAACATGTGCCATGGTAGTTTGCTGCACAGATCATCCCATCACCTAGGTATTAAGCCCAGCATCCATTAGCTATTCTTCCTGGTGTAGAGCAGTGTTTTTTAATTTTCCTGCATATTAGATTCATCTACTGAGCCTTTAAATATCAAGATGCCAGGTTGAACCCCAGACCAGTTAACTCAGATACTGTGAGTATGAGACTGAAGCATCAGAGTTTTTAAAACCTCACAGTCAAGATTGAGAACCATTGCTCTAGAGAAAATTTGCCTTTGATTTTTATAGGCACTATCAGTGTGTTTTCAGCCCTGGACCAGTTTAATATCAGTGTCTCAACTTTGGGTTCCTGAACTGTATAGGTAGCATAAATTTGAAACCCAGGTTTGGGGAACCTTTTTCTTTCTCTCCTCAAACATGTAGGCTGAGATAGACAGATTCCTTGTCATCTCTTTGCACTTAGAGAGTAGCCCTTTAGGGGTTGTGGAGGCAAGGAAGGGCTCTGTTCTACTTCATCATGTTGAGCAAACCCAAGGCTTCATTGTTGATCCCATATGTCTGTGAAATCCTGAACTTCTTGATTACCAGTATTAACAAATGCCCTCTGTGTGACTTAAATGTCAGTGCCAGTGCAGCAGTTCTATGTTTATGTCTTTTTCTGATTTTGGTTCTAAATTCCTCTTACTTCCTTGAGAGCTCAGCTGTGCATTTAGAATCTTTGTTATATTTTATTTAACAACTCAGTTTTTCTGTGTACTTGTGTCACACTATTGCTAGAAATAGAAGTCTTGCTATGATGGCATTCTCTACCTTTTGTGGCCATGCCCTACCCTTTGGGATCATGCTCTTTTCCAGATGCCTGCCTAAACCAAGTGTGAACTTGCTATGTCTTTAGACATGGTGCATTGGTTTGCAAGTGTCTACCTGGCAGGCCCCTGGAGCTTGTATGTGTTCCTTCACCCTGCATGGCTTGGTCTTGGCTTTGTCTTAATCCATCTGGTCTCTGTTGCCAAGGTCTAGGCATGCTTTGAATTCCAACCTACCTGAATTATGTCAATCTCTATTCTTTTTCTTGTGTTTCCAAGTCTTTGTCTTCACTCACTTGCTAAACTCAGCTCTGGTTTCAGTTTATTTCCTGGACTCATCTTTCCACAAAGGACTCGCTTTCCCTGATTTGAGGATTTGTAGCACAGTTTATAACACCATGGGAGTGAGTCAGGATTCACACTTCTAGGATGCCAAGATGGTCTGAGCAAATAGCTTCTAACTTTATATGTCATTAAAAAAACACTTGTTACTGAGTATGTAAATTCCAAAGACTTTCTATTATATATTGATAACATTTGTACCTATAGTATTAATTGAAGATAAATGCTGTATCACTGATATTGTCAGGAAGAAGGATACCCTTTACAGTTGAGGATACCCTTTTGTTTTTTTTAAGTTTGCTTAATTCATGTGTAGCCATCTTCCTGTGTATCAAATAAAACCAGCTGTGACTGGATTGTGGCTCTTGTAGTCCATGCAACCCTTTTACTCTGAGACCTTGGAAGGAAGCTGAGTTTGGTGGAAAGCATCCAGAGAACTCTTGGCAGCCTTGGTGGATCATTTGCCCCAGTTTGGACTTTTCTATCTCTTTTAGGAAGCTCTGCTGAGATCATTACTGAAATATCAGTTTTCCTCGGAGAATAACCCCTGGTCTTCTGCCAGTGGAGTTAGCATTTGGTTATGAAGATGGCTTTGAGAATTAAATAAGATACCTGGAGGCAGGAGTGCATTGTGTACTGGTAGTGAGCCCACGGAAATGATAGGTTGCATGGTTGTTGGTGGATAGTGGTCTAATAGAATCTTTAATCTTTAATCTATCAATTGCATCCTTTAGGATTTGTGTTAATGCCCCCCTTTCAATCATTCTGTCTTTATTTAGATTTCTCTTCATATTTTCTGTCTTTTCTTTCTTGGCAGTATCTTCAAAAGGAATTAGGAGGCTGTCCCAGAAGTTGCCTTTGAAGATTGTTGCAATGTGTATACCTGTCAAAAGGAATTGATCAAACCCTGCTGAAAGCTATTTTACACATCAATTTATGAGCCAGTCTCAGCTCTTCTGATCTGATCATCCAGAATGATCCAAAAGGAAACCATCAGAGCCAATCATAGAGCCTGGAGTGATTTTCAGATGCCTCTTATTCTTCTTTTACTTACACAGGGCACTCAGGAATCTTGCACTCTGGATGAACCCAGTTTACATTTTGGTTGGGATGGGAAAAGTAGAGCTTTAGACTTTATTTTGAAGGCAAAACCCTTTAATTTACTTAGGAAACATTTCAATTCTGTATGGTTTTCTTTCTCTGTTTTCTTCTTTCCTTCCTTCCTTCCTTCTTTCCATCCTCCCTCCCTCCCTCCCTTCTTTCCTTCCTACCTACTAACCTACTTTATTTTTTTCTCTCTTTTGGTATCTTGGAACATATCTAAGTCTTTTGGAAAATGGACATTGTTGAAGAAAAAGTGTTATCACTATTACAAGAATATGATTTAGAATAATGGAACCTCAGATTTGGAAAGAACCCGAGGATTCCTTTATTTCAACCATTTAAGTAATACTTAAATTCTTTCCAATCTAGTCACAGCCCATGATGGGATACCTACATCACCTGCAACTCTTAGGAAACTTCTGTGTCCTGCAGTACCCCTTACAATTTTGAACAGCTCTGGCTGTTATTTAGTTACTGTTTATGTTGAGCTAAAATATACTCTCCTGTAATGCCTATCCTCTGCTCTTTAGTTTCTTTTTTGGGGACCATAAAGAGCAGTATTTTTTAAATTTCAGGCTGAAATTCAGGGTTGTGAAATAATTTTAATTGGTTATGACCATCATTAAAAGAGAAGAAAAAGGCCAGATGTGGTGCCTTATGCCTGTGATCCCAGTGCTTCAAAAGGCTGAGTCAGGAGGGTCGCTTGAGCCCAGGAGTTTGAGACCAGCCTCGGCAACGTAACGAGCACAGGTCTCTACAGAATAATTTAAAAATTAGCTTGGCATGGTGATGTGTACCTGTTGTCCCAACTACTCAGGAGGCTGAGGTGGGAGGACGGCTTGAGCCCAGGAGGTCAAGGTTGCAATAAGCTGTGATTGCATTGCTGCACTCCAGCCTGGGTGACAGAGACTCTGTCTCTAAAAACAAATAATAATAAATAAATAAAAGGAGAAGAAGAACTAATAGAACAGAATGAGAGTAGAACAAAATAGAAAATATCAGAGAATATCACAAGTAGTAAAGTTTTCATGAAACCTTTGTCTTGATTTTATGTTTATTTAATTATATAATTAACTCTGTATGTGCACTGTATCTCAATGGTCAAAAGAGTTTGAAAGCTGCTGAATAGAACATGTCTCACTTTTCTTCCCTATGCCACCTACATAGTTGAGCCATTCTCATGCCCCATCAAGTCTTTTCTTCCCTAAACGAAGCATTTCCATTTCTTTCCACTCATCCATATGTATCACAGTCTCACATTTCCTTGCCACACTGAACATGGTTCAGTGAACCTAGTTTGTATGAAAAATTGGAACCTGGAATCAAAAACAATGTCCCTAGCTATGTTCTAACTGAAACAGGGGCAAGTAGAACTACCCTGTTCTTGGTTAGCAGAATGCACTTCACTGCATTGTAATGCAGCCTGAAGTGGTTAGATCGATGAGGATGTGTCACAGAGACTCCAGAGCCAGAGGCCCCTGGGCTGTGTCTCATAGTGATGAAATACACAGCCCAGGGGCCTCTGGCTCTGGAGTCTCTGTTTAGTCAGTATAAGCCTGCAGATAAGCTGAAGAGTAACCAAGGGCAAGTTACTTCTCTATGCCTCAGTTTCCTCATCTGTAATATAAGCATATTTCAAATTTGCAGTATTTTATAATATTTTTGGATTTTTTTGTGAGTATTAAATGAGTTAATACATGTAAAGGACAGAAAAGGGCATATAATAAGCACTTAGCAATTCCAAATATTTTTAAAGCAATATCAGCAAATTATTGATTCATTGAACATTTCATCAACTCAGATGTGTAGAGCTTTCAGCATGTGTATAAATAGTGTGATTATATATCCCATTGTGCCCAGGGTAGCCCTAGTTTTTACCTATTGTCCTGGCATAATTAATGGTACCCTCTTTCATTCTCAAAGGCTCCAACAGAACCTCAGATTTGCTTATTCCAAATCATATTTTTGCAGCAGGAATTAATATTTTCCTCAGTTGTGTGCCATCCTAGGTAAAAGCCACATCTTCTCTCACTAAATATTTGATCAATTTTGGATTTACTTGGAAGACGAGATCACTCCTTTTTTTTTCTACTGAAGCTTCACCTGAGCCCGCTGCCCACCGCTACACCTCCTTTCCTTGCCAAGTGGCAGAAGTTAGCTTCAGACTAGAAACTCCAAAGGGGAGGCTGTCCCCCTTGGGCCAAATTACCTGGGTTTAATTTGGCCCATCATGCTGTTCTGTGAAGACCTTTTGGATTCTGATTCTGTCATTCAGGATATTTACTAATCCTCAATTTCATGTTATTTTCAAGTCCTTTTTCCTAGGGAGCTGACATCCCTTAAAGGTTGCTTTGTGTCTTAATCCAAGTAAGCTGAGGTTACCCGATGGGGTTTACCAGAGAGGGTTTACATAAAGCCTTGTGGAAGTGTTAATGGTTGCTATGTATTGAGCCTTTATTATATGCAAACAAACCGCACAGTATCCCTCAAATTAGGGATGTTGTGAGCATTTTACACATGTATCTTCCCTGGTCAATGTCACATCACCATGAGTTAGGTGTTATCTCCATTTTAGGGGTGAGGGAAGCAAGGTTGTCACGTAGGTAGTGAGGCGGAGAGCTGGGACTTGAATCCAGTCTGTGTGGTGGGGATGCCTGGAGAGCAGGGCACCCTCAGAATGAAGGTCTGAACAGAGGTTCTTGATAACATAGCCTTTTAAACTGGAAGGCTTTTTTCTGATGTGATAAAATTATACTTCCATGTGTAATTCATCATTCTGTTGAGGACTCATAGTCCTTATTTAAAATATCAAGATGAAACTATTAAAGCAGATGTGGATGAGGTGGAATTTGGGGGTTGGAGGATTAATAATTTGAGGGACACTGTGCAATTTGTTTTCTTGTAAAACATCTATAATGTCTATTTGCTTTTCCTCATACAAATAAAAGAATATGTGCACCTGTGTGTAACCTCCTAGGCAATGAAATAGTTAGCTTTCTGTGGAATAGATTGGTGCACCAAAGACCAAAGTGCCTTCTTTTGAATTATTTTCCCACTTTCCATAGATTTATATTCTTCCCTATCATGATACCATAATCAGTGAGTTTTTTATTGATTTATATCAGACTTACTTCCAAAGAGAACTTGAGTTTATATCACTTTTTGTTGATGTATCAGCAACATTAAAAATATTACTTCTGTATTACTAACATTGTCTATTACTAAAAAGTAGGCACTATAATTGAATATATGAATGAATTGGTGAATGGCCAACACATACTAACTTTAAGAATGTTTCTCTCTCACTTGTGTTTTGTTGCTGGTGAGTTGAGCTACTTGTCTCTTTTTTTTGACACCAAGATTTTTTTTTTTTCCCGAGACAGGGTGTTCCTCTGTCGCCAGGCTGGAGTGCAGTGGTGTGATCATGGCTCACTTAAGTGCAAGGTTCTTCTAAGCAAGATTCCTTTTTTTAAAAAAGTTGTGATGTTTGAAAGAATGAGTCTATTTCCTAAGGCTTTTGCTTTCAGAGAGGTCTGGTTAGCTTCTTTGAAGATCCAGTCTCACACTGGCTGGTTACCTGCCAGAAGGGGTGACAGAAGGGGCAGAAAACAGCCTTTCCAAGGGTAAGGCAAAGACCTTTTACTGTCACTGTTAGTCCCCTTTTACAAGCCCAAAATAGTTACTGAAGCCGCTGGGGCTGGGCATTTGCCCTATTAACACCTCCAGCTTTTAAGTGGAAAGACCAGGAGACATGAGTACCAAAGTGGATGGAAGAGCATTTATATATAGGTCCTAAGCATATCAGAGGGAGGAAAGGCTAAGCCCATCATTTGTTCCTGGCTCCTCCTGCAGATGCCTTTGAGATGTGAGGCGCAGGTTGCTTCAGCAGAGCCTAAAACTTAGTCTTTCCCTTGTAGAGCCTTTTAAATTTCTACCTAAGTTATAATTCACATCTGAAAGCACACCGGTCTTTGATTTAAGTATTTTTATGTTTACATTTATTATTTATTTTTATTATACTTTAAGTTCTGGGATACATGTGCAAACATGCAGGTTTGTTACATAGGTATACATGTGCCGTGGTGGTTTTCTGCACCTATCAACCCATCATCTACATTAGGTATTTCTCCTTATGCTATCCCTCCCGTTGCCCCCCACCCCTGACAGGCCCCCGTGTGTGATGTTCCCCTCCCTGTGTCCACGTGTTCTCATTGTTCAACTGTCACTTATGAGGGAGAACATGCAGCGTTCGGTTTTCTGGTCCTGTGTTAGTTTGCTGAGAATGATGGTTTCCAGCTTCATCCATGTCCCTGCAAAGGACATGAACACATCCTTTTTTATGGCTGCGTAGTATTCCATGGTATATATGTGCCACATTTTGTTTATCCGGTGTATCACTGATGGGCATTTAGGTTGGTTCCAAGTCTTTGCTATTGTGAACAGTGCTGCAGTGAACATATGTATGCATGTGTCTTTACAGTAGAATAATTTATAATCCTTTGAGTATATATCCAGTAATGGAATTTATGGGTCAAATGGTATTTCTGGTTCTAGGGCCTTGAGGAATCACCACACTGTCTTCCACAATGGTTTAACTAATTTACACTCTCACTAACAGTGTAAAAGTGTTCCTATTTCTCCAGATCCTCGCCAGCATGTGTTGTTTCCTGACTTTTTAATGATTGCCATTCTAACTGGCGTGAGATGGTATCTCATTGTGGTTTTGATTTGCATTTCTCTAATGACCAGTGATGATGAGCTTTTTTTTCATGTTTGTTGGCCGCATAAATGTCTTCTTTTGAGAAGTGTCTGTTCATATCATTTGCCCACTTTTTGATGGGGTTGTTTGTTTTTTTCTTGTAAATTTGTTTAACTTTCTGTACATTCTGGATAGTAGCCCTTTATCAGACGGATAGATTGCAAAAATTTTCTCCCATTCCGTAGGTTGCCTGTTCACTCCAATGATAGTTTCTTTTGCTGTCCAGAAGCTCTTTAGTTTAATTAGATTCCATTTGTTAATTTTGGCTTTTGTTGCCGTTGCTTTTGGTGTTTTAATAATGAAGTCTTTGCCCATGCCTATGTCCTGAATGGTATTGCCTAGGTTTTCTTCTAGGGTTTTTATGTTTTAGGTCTTATGTTTAAGTCTTTAATCCATCTTGAGTTAATTTTTGTATAAGGTGTAAGGAAGGGGCCCAGTTTCAGTTTTCTGCATATGGCTAGCCAGTTTTCCCAGCACCATTTATTAAATAGGGAATCCTTTCCCCATTGCTTGTGTGGCATCATTTCTGAGGCCTCTGTTCTGTTCCATTGGTCTATATATCTGTTTTGGTACCAGTACCATGCTGTTGTGGTTACTATAGCCTTGCAGTACACTTTGAAGTCAGGTAGCGTGATGCCTCCAGCTTTGTTCTTTTTGCTTAGGATTGTCTTGGCTATACAGGCTCTTTTTTGGTTCCATATGGCATTTAAAGTAGCTTTTTTCTGATTCTGTGAAGAAAATCAATGGTAGCTTGTTGGGGATAGCATTGAATCTATAAATTATTTTGGGCAGTATGGCCATTTTCACGATATTGATTCTTCCTATCCCTCAGCATGGAATGTTTTTCCATTTGTTTGTGTCCTCTCTTATTTCCTTGAGCAGTGGTTTGTAGTTCTCCTTGAAGATGTCCTTCACATCCCTTGTAAGTTGAATTCCTAGGTATTTTATTCTCTTTATAGCAATTGTGAATGGGAGTTCACTCATGATTTGGCTCTTTGCCTATTATTGGTATATAGGAATGCTTGTGATTTTTGCACGTTGATTTTGTATCCTGAGACTTTGCTGAAGTTGCTTATCAGCTTAAGGAGATTTTGGGCTGAGACTATGGGGTTTTCTAAATATACAATCATGTCATCTGCAAACAGAGACAAGTTCCTCTATTCCTATTTGAATACCCTTTATTTCTTTCTCTTTCCTGATTGCACTGGCCAGAACTTCCAACACTATGTTGAATAGGAGTGGTGAGAGAGGGCATCCTTGTCTCGTGCCTATTTTCAAAGGGAATGCTTTCAGCTTTTGCCCATTCAGTATGATATTGGCTGTGGGTTTGTCATAAATAGCTCTTATTATTTTGAGATACATTCAGTCAAAACCTAGTTTATTGAGAGCTTTTAGCATGAAGGTGTGTTGAGTTTTATCAACGGCCTTTTCTGCATCTATTGAGATAATCATGTGGTTTTTGTCATTGGTTCTGTTTATGTGATGGATTACGCTTATTGATTCGCATATGTTGAACCAGCCTTGCATCCCAGGGATGAAGCTGACTTGATCATGGTGGATAAGTTTTTTGATGTGCTGCTGGATTCGGTTTGCCAGTATTTTATTGAGGATTTTCACATCGATGTTCATCAAAGATATTGGCCTGAAATTTTCTTTTTTTGTTGTGTCTCTGCCAGGCTTTGGTATCAGGATGATGCCGGCCTCATAAAATGAGTTAGGGAGGAGTCCCTCTCTTTCTATTGTTTGGAATAGTTTCAGACGTAATGGTACCAGCTCCTCTATGAACCTCTGGTAGAATTTGGCTGTGAATCTGTCTGGTCCTGGGCTTTTTTTGGTTGGTAGACTATTAATTACTGCCTCAATTGAAGAACTTGTTACTGTTCTATTCAGGGATTCGACTTCTTCCTGGTTTAGTCTTGGGATGGTGTATGTGTCCAGGAATTTATTCTAGATTTTCTAGTTTATTTGCATAGAGGTATTTATAGTATTCTCTGATGGTTGTATTTCTTTGGGATCAGTGATGATATCCCCTTTATCATTTTCTATTGTGTCTATTTGATTCTTCTCTCTTTTCTTTTTTAATAGTCTGGCTAGTGGTCTATTTATTTTGTTAATCTTTTCAAAAACCAGCTCCTGGATTCATTGATTTTTTTTGAAGGGTTTTTTGTGTCTCTATCTCCTTGAGTTCTGCTCTGATCTTAGTTATTTCTTGTTTTCTGCTAGCTTTTGAATTTGTTTGCTCCTGCTTCTCTAGTTCTTTTAATTGTGATGTTAGTGTGTCAATTTTAGATCCTTCCCGCTTTCTCCTGTGGGCATTTAGTGCTATTAATTTCCCTCTACACATTGCTTTAAATGTGTCCCAGAGATTCTGGTACATTGTCTTTGTTCTCATTGATTTCAAAGAACATCTTTATTTCTGCCTTCATTTTGTTATGTACCAATAGTCACTCAGGAGCAGGTTGTTCAGTTTCCTTGTAGTTGTGCGGTTTTGAGTGAGTTTCTTAATCCTGAGTTCTAATTTGATTGCACTGTGGTCTGAGAGACTGTTTTTAATGATTTCTGTTCTTTTGCATTTGCTGAGGAGTGTTTTACTTTGAATTATGTGGTCAGTTTTGGAGTAGGTGTGATGAGGTGCTGAGAAGAATGTATATTCTGTTGATTTGGGGTGCAGAGTTCTGTGGACGTCTATTAGATGTGCTTGGTACAGAGGTGAGTTCAAGTCCTGAATATACTTGCCAATTTTCTGTCTCATTGATCTGTCTAATATTGACAGTGGGGTGTTAAACTTAGACTCCCACTATTATTGTGTGGGAGTCTAAGTTTCTTTTGTAGGTCTCTGATAACTTGCTTTATAAATCCAGGTGCTCCTGTATTGAGTGCATATATATTTAGGATAGTTAGCCCTTCTTGTTGCATTGATCCCTTTATTATAATGTAATGCCCTTCTTTGTCTTTTTTGATCTTTGTTGGTTTAAAGTCTGTTTTATCAGAGACTAGGATTGCAACCCTTACTGTTTTCTTTTGCTTTGCATTTGCTTGGTAAATATTTCTCCATCCGTTTGTTTTGAGCCTATGTGTGGCTCTGCATGTGAGATGGGTCTCCTGAATACAAGACACTGATGGGTCTTGACTCTATCCAATTTGCCAGTCTGTGTCTTTTAATTGGGGCATTTAGCCCATTTACATTTACGGTTAATATTGTTATGTGTGAATTTGATTCTGTCATAATGATGCTAGGTGGTTATTTTGCCCATTAGTTGATGCAGTTTCTTCATAGTGTTGATGGTCTTTACAATTTGGTATGTTTTTACAGTGGCAGGTACTGGTTTTTCCATATTTAGTGCTTCCTTCAGGAGCTCTTGTAAGGGAGGCCTGGTGGTGACAAAATCTCTCAGCATTTGATTGTCTGTAAAGGATATTATTTCTCCTTTGCTTATGAAGCTTAGTTTGGCTGGATATGAAATTCTGGGTTGAAAGTTCTTTTCTTTAAGAATGTTGAATATTGGTCCCCACTCTCTTCTGGCTTGTAGAGTTTCTGCCAAGAGATCCACTGTTAGTCTGATGGGTTTCCCTTTGTGGGTAACCCGACCTTTCTCTCTGGCTGTCCTTAACATTTTTTCCTTCATTTCAACCTTGGTGAATGTGATGATTATGTGTCTTGGGGTTGCTCTTCTCAAGGAGTATCTTTGTGGTGTTCTCTGTATTTCCTGAACTTGAATGTTAGCCTGTCTTGCTAGGTTGGGGAAGTTCTCCTGGATAATATCCTGCAGAGTGTTTTCCAACTTGGTTCCATTCTCCCCGTCACTTTCAGGTACAGCAATCAAACGTAGGTTTGGCCTTTTCACATAGTCCCATATTTCTTGGAGGCTTTGTCTGTTCCTTTTCATTCTATTTTCTCTAATCTTGTCTTC
Source organism: Symphalangus syndactylus (assembly GCF_028878055.3). Classification (NCBI taxonomy): domain Eukaryota; kingdom Metazoa; phylum Chordata; class Mammalia; order Primates; family Hylobatidae; genus Symphalangus; species Symphalangus syndactylus. The sequence continues at coordinate 39,032,051 of NC_072434.2, read as the reverse complement.
ACACTTTATTTCATTAAGTTGACCTTCACTCTCTATATCCTTTCTTCTGCTTGATCAATTCGGCTATTGATACTTGTGTATGCTTCATGAAGTTCTCGTGCTGTGTTTTTCAGCTCCATCAGGTCATTTATGTTTTTCTCTAAACTGGTTGTTCTAGTTAGCAATTCCTCTAACCTTTTTTCAAGGTTCTTAAGCTTCCTTGCATTGGGTTAGAACATGTTCCTTTAGCTTGGAGGAGTTTGTTATTACCCATCTTCTGAAGCCTACTTCTGTCAATTCATCAAACTCATTCTCCATTCAGTTTTGTTCCCTTGCTGGCGAGGAGTTGTGATCCTCTGGAGGAGAAGAGGCATTCCGGTTTTTGGAACTTTTAGCCTTTTTTGTGCTGGTTTTTCCTCATCTTCGTGGATTTATCTAGTTTTGGTCTTTGATGCTGGTGACTTTGGATGGGGTTTTTGTGTGGACATCCTTTTTGTTGATGTTTATGCCATTCCTTTCTGTTTGTTAGCTTTCCTTCTAACAGGCCTCTCTGCTGCCCCTCCTTCCACCAAGCTCGAGCATCCCAGGTCGACTTCAGACTGCTGTGCTGGCAGCAAGAATTTTATGCCAGTGGATCTTAGCTTTCTGGGCTTCATGGGGGTGGGATCCACTGAGCTAGACCACTTGCCTCCCTGGCTTCGGCCCCCTTTCCAGGGGAGTGAACCGTTCTGTCTCACTGGTGTTCCAGGTGCCACTGGGGTATGAAAAAAACTTCTGCAGCTAGCTTGGTGTCTGCTCAAATGGCTGCCCAGTTTTGTGCTTGAAACCCAGGGCCCTGGTGGTGTAGGGACCCGAGGGAATCTCCTGGTCTGTGGGTTGTGAAGACCATGGGAAAAGCGTAGTGTCTGGGCCAGAGTGCACCGTCCCTCATGGCACAGTCCCTCACAGCTTTGCTTGGCTAGGGGAAGGAGTTCCCCGACCCCTTGTGCTTCCTGGTTGAGAGGACACCCCCACCCTGCATCAGCTCACCCTCCATGGGCTGCACCCACTGTCTAACCAGTCCCAATGAGATGAGCTAGGTACCTCAGTTGGAAATGCAGAGATCACCCACCTTCTGCATTGATCTTGCTGGGAGCTACAGACCGGAGCTGTTTTTATTCGGCCATCTTCTATTTACATTTATTTTTATATATAGTTTTATATTTAAAACTTTATCTTGACCACTTGATTTAGAGTAATGGAAATTGGAGAAATGTATATAGTACAGAACATTCTAAATTGGCTTTTTTTTCCTGTTTAAAATGCTTAAAAGTTCTTTAACTCAAGAACTTTAACTTTGCTAATAACAAAGATTCTTAAGCTTAGTGTGAAACACGGAAAGGAAACGCAACAACCTGGTTATGAATAGGATCAGCAGTGCCATCTTGTGGTAAATACCTTGAATTACAATTAGAGGTACCAGCATGGGATTTGGGAGACTAAGGAATTCTACTCCAAGTTCAGTGATTTACATAGAATGTAAAAGGTATTTCTCACATTTTAAGACTTTGGGTTTATATAATCAGAGGACGTTCTTCCTTTACAAATATGGCAAAGACTACAGTTTTCTACAAGACCTTTTAATATTGAGCTTTTAATGTTACATATAATTACATTAAGTGTTACTGTATGTAATATTAAAAACTACAGTTATAGTTTCAAAAAGATTATGGTACATTAAACATTTTCTCTAGCAGCAGCTCTAATGTGTAATAAAACCTAGGATTATAGGTTAAATGGGATATATCTATAACATAATAAGGTAAGCAGCTATAGATAAGTCAAAGCATGGCAAGTATATGATCAGATAATAATCCTGTTTCCTACAGACCTAGCATGTGGTAATACAGTAATTTTGTATTCTTTAGCTTGTCTGCTGCTTTTGAAAATTCTTTTCAACAGTTAACAAATATTGATGAATCCAATTGGAAAAAATAATGTTTACCTATTCATTAGTTCCAAGTCTGTGATAGATAAATACGTGGGGCCATTGTAGTTTCTAGAATAATTACATTTAAAATCCCCAGCACCTTGCAAAAATATTTATTCAATTCATATTTTTCTTTTTACGTTATCAACACATATTAGTTTAGAGAGTTTAGCACGAATCACTAACTAGACCAGTATTAGTAATCCATTGGTAATTCCAAGTCTCACACTGGAGCATCTTGAAAATAGTTCATGGGTTGCTATTTTTTTCATTAGTTATGTATGTCATGCCAAATCCACATTATTTTCAGAAGTCATTCCTCCTTATTTTATTGCCCTTTTGTGTCACTTTCTTTTTCTAATTATAAAAGTAATATATGTTCATGATGCAAGTTCAGATATTAAAGTAATCATTCCTGATAAACTCAACCCCTGGAAATAATCACCATTTACAGTCTTGTGTATTATTTTTAGTTGCTGCATTTATTAATAAAAATATTTTCTCTTTTCAGTTGGTCAGAGGTAGGTGCACCTCATCTTCATTTCCCTCAGTGGCACTTTCTTCCAGAGAATTTGCTGACAATATTTTTTTTTGTCTTCTAAGATAACTGGGAATTTCATTATCCTGATAGGAAATTTTGATTTTTATTCCTAGTTTTGCTGTTTCTCACTTCCTGTGGTGTTGGATTTATTGGGCACTGGATGACAACACTCTGTAGTGCTATACAGATTTCCTAGCATGTTCAGATATATATTAACCATGCATAGAAAGGTTGTAGAAAGCTTAATGACTTTGCCCAAGTTAGCTAACATGTGACTAGCCACGATTTAAATCCCTTCTGATTACACATATACCTAGGTGAATTCCTCTGGTCCCATGACTTTAAATACCATCTGTATTTGAGATGACTCTCAAATTTGTATCTTTAGCCCTGCCTTCCCCCCTGAGCATCAGACTTGTATATGCAATTAAAAAAAAAAAACATCTCCGCCTCAGTGGCATCTCAAATCTTGACTTGGCAATAAAGAGAATGCTTGATGTCCTCACCGCTACCTTTTTTCTCCCAAAGACTTCTCCATTTTAGCTGTTGGCATCATTAGCTATCCATTTGCCCAAGCACAAACCTTGGAATAACTTTTGGTTTTTCTCTTCTTCAAGCTTGACATCAATCCATCAGCACATGCTGATTATAACTCCGTTTCCCTAACATAAGTTCATCTCTTACCTAGGCTAACATAATCATATCCCAATTGGTTTTCCTGCTTCCTCTCTGTCTGTCATCGCCATTATGTGCTATCCTATTACCTTTTTATTTTTTTTCATTATATTTAACAATATCTGGTATTATTGGCTTTTGGATATATTGTCTGTCTTACTTTCTTTCTAGAATGTAAGCTCTGCAAGGCAGAAACTTTATCTTGTCACCACTGAATCCCCGAGACCTAGAACACTGCTGGCAGGTAGGTTTCATGTTGAACCTATAAACGAACAAATTAATTAATAGAAGAAGTCTAGTGCTTGTTCAGTAATTGGGAATTCAGGAAAAATTATTCCTTTGTTTGTTTTCTCAGGGCTCTTTTGTATAGCGTTGAAAGAACTGAAAAACTTTTATTTAATAATGCATTCTTGAGATTGATATTAGAGTCTTATTATTTTAGATATACAGTATCACTTAGGCCTTGCTGCATGCATTTTATGCTCCCTGAGATCTTTTTGGGAGATTTTCTGTGGAAACCCGAAAAGGAAACCAACTATAATGCTTTCTCAGAGAAGCAAGGCTCAACAAATGACCGGGAAGAAACTTTTGCTGGTTGAGAGAGGTATTCAGTATGTGCTTCAACAATGATGTAAAAGGGAACAAAGAGAAGTGAATGCAAAACATCTTTATTTGCTTTGGGCTGCCCTTCTTCCAGTAAGGCTAACTTTGAATAAAGAGGAACTCGATACCGGGCCAGCGAATAAATTTTTAAAACTGGAAATTTAAAATGAAGGTCTGAGGATCCTGAAATACTGTATATTTTTAAAAATCAATGATTCTTTTAAGAAATGGAAAACGAAGTGAGGGAAGAGTGGGTAGAGAGATTGATTGGTCATTCTATATCTAGTGTAATGGAAAAGGTATTTTGTGTCAGCGAGATCTGGGTTTTGATTCTAGTCTTGCCACTAGCTGGCCATATGCCCTTGGACGTGTTGCTTCTGAAAGCTAGGCTTGTTATTTCTGTTGGTGGTTTAGGATGATCACATGAGATGAATCTTGGGAAAGAATTCTTACAATTGTAAAGCACAATACAAGTGTAATATATTATCCTGATTATCATTATCTCACCATTCTAGTATGAGGATCCAGGGCTTCATTCTCTTACTGTGTTCAACTTTGTGGTCCCAGAACTCCACTGGCTACAAAGATGCCAAGATCTGAACTCAGAGATTCATGAAACAGCTCTAAATAGTTTTAAATTACTTCCTTGGGAAATTTTTGCTTGCTTATGTGTGTCTGAGATTAACAACAGTAAAAACACCTTTTATATAGCACCATCAGTGAGGCTTTATGTCTTTATTATAAATTTTGGAGCATCTTCCAGGCTCTCAAAATGAAATCTCTGGATCTACTGAAGAGAGAGAGAGAGAGACAGCAAGGACTTTCATGTCTTTAAAAGCAATTACAGGCTCAGGTCTCTGAAAAAGTATTAAGTGCCAAGACTGACGCCTCTGCAACCATTTGTTCTTGACATTTTTTCAATTTTTTTTTTTAACCAGACTATTGATGCATTTTAATACCATTAGTATTTCTTAAAATTAGTTCAGCAGTATTATTAATTTGTCTTCTTAAAATCAAAGGCAGGAAAACAGTATTATGCATGTATTTAAATAAGTCCCCTTTCCAGATATTGGAAGGCATGTTTTTAAGTATTCTAGAGAAAAGTCATTTAAAAAAAATTCCCAAGCAGACCATTTTGCTTTAGAAATATTGAACATGCAATATATGAATCATATTTGGATTTTAAAGCAGGATATTAAACTTCACAGTAAAAGTGATTCCATAGTTGTTAAAGTCCAAAGAGAGGTTTACAAAGCCAGCAGACAGAGAAACTAAAATTCACTTGGAGCAGTAAATGATACAGGAATGGAAACATTGAATAAATAACTTTACAGCAATTTTTCTTGATGTTATTTTATCCCTTAAAGGCAGACAGATCATTAAAATTAAAATTGTATTAAAAAATATTCTCTATAAAAATATGTAACCCAATAAAATGAATGTTGAGTCAGCCACATGTATTTCTTTCCAAACCCATAATTTGGATTTGGATTGGATTTCCAAACCCACAATATTATTTAGTATTTTGAAATTCATATTTGCTAGGCAGCGCATCTTAGTAAATTAAAAAAATAAATTCCCTTTACTTATTTCATGTAAATAATCCTAAAGGTGAAGTGAATTGGCCTTACTGAAATGGAGACTCATGCCAGGGCTGACCAGGGAAGGTGAGGAGAGGATAAGAGACATTTTATCTTCATGCATTTGTGTCTTTGCATTTGCTGTTTCTCTCCTGGATGCATTTCCCATCCTGGGTCATTTGCTTAAATTCATACCAATTTTTTTTTAGCATCTATTTCAAGCACCCTGTTCTCCACTATGACTTCACTAACATCTCTAGACAGATAGTTGCTCCTTTCTACTCCTTTCTATTGCTGCTTTATATGTAACTCTGTTATTGCATGTAACACATCATCAATAATTTGCTTACATTTCTGTCTCTTTTGTATTTCCAGTACCTACCTTAGTGCTTGACATATAGTAGGAACTTAATAAATGTCTGCTGAGTGGATAAATAAAAAAGTGAGTGATAGCTCCTGATCACTGCATAACATAGATACAACTCATAAAGTTGTGATTCCTGGCCCCATCCTTGTGGGGCAAGTAGGGGTGGTGGGACAGAGGCTACCCGGAAAATGAGCAGATGGATGGGTTGATTATGCAATAAAAAACATTGATTCAGCTTCCGGCACTGTGCCAAGTGCTGTGGGGGAAACTGCGGAGATGTAAGGTACATCATGTCTGCTTTCAGGGATTTACCGGTTGGGTTTAAGGGCCTAATTGACCTGTATGAATCATCTAGAGGGAAATTGAAGGCTAAGTCCTAAGACTTGACTCTGTGTCAATGAGGAGGTTAGAAAAGTTTGAAACTCACATGAGTTGAAGGAGCTTGGAAAGGCTTCATGAGGAGCCACAGGTTAATTTGGGCTCAGTAGTATTGACTGAAGGAAGGGCTGATGAGGTGGCAAGCCTTGGGTTAGGTGGGAGTTGAATGGGTGGCTGTGTGGGAATTGGCTTGTGGAGCAGGGTTTACTCTGGGGGACCACAGACACTTTCTACACCTATGGATGGATTTTAGAGATGTTTTGAACCCCTGGAATTATTTGCAAAATGTTGTATGTATGTTTATATGAGCAGTTTTCCAGGCAGAATTCTCAGCTTTGAAAGAAGTAGATGCAGATTTTAAAAGAATGTTAAGTTTTGTAGTTGTAATCACGAATAGGTAGCATTATCATTATTTATTTTTTCATGAAGTCTTAAAGAAAGGGAAAAAGGAAGAATTCGATGGGATGGGGAGGTGAAGGGAGGAGGGAGATTCAGGCTAACAATGTAGGTATCGATATTTATTGAGTGATCTTTCCCTGAAAGTGTAGCACTAACATGCTGTATCTTTAGCTGATTATCAAAAGAGATCATCTAAGCGATGGAGGCTACACTGCCTGTTTGAGAGAAACTACTGAACTAAAAGTGAATGAAAATGTATCCCATTGTTGCCCAAATGAAAATATACTTAATTCAAAGGCAGAAATAATTTTTAAAAATTGTTAGTGCTTTAACCAGCAAACATTATTTTTTAAGGATTATTCTATTTAGGTTTTTGAATGTAGGGATTTGCCTCATAATGAAAAATCTGCATTTCATCATAAAAACTGAATAAAATGAACATGACTTGGTTATTTGCCATAGATGCAGATTCTTTTAATATTGGATGCTCAGTTTGTATAGAAAACATTTGGATTGGAGCCCCTTTTTGGGTCATTGCCAACTAGAGGTTAACATGCTAATATATCAGAGAGAGGAGTGATGGATTTCTACTTCTGGGTTAGTGAGTGTTACGCTATCAGAAACATGCCCTGAAGTAACAGCTCTATCATGTCGCAATTGTGAGTTAAGGAGGAAGGAAAGAGATCTATGAAAAAATAAGCTGTTCCTTTGTTTCCTGGTTTGTTCTAAAAAGGATTGCAATAAAAAAGAGTTTCATATTATTGGTTTATGTAATTGATAAGAGCCCAGTAATTGAGGAACAAAAAAGTTGTTAAGCTTATGCAAACAAATAATACAAAAGGGATTTTCCCGTAATTCTATCTTTAGGAGAGTAATTAATTGGATAATAGTTAAAGAAGATAGTAATGTTGAGAGAGGGAATAGGTATATAAACCTCAATTATATCTTAAACATTAGTAAGCCATGTTTTTACATAGAACTCAATTTAATTGGAGGACCTGAGAAATTTGATGACACTGGAAACTTGTGCATTTTGGATTTATAAACCTGAAATATACATAACTAATGTTAATTTAATAATGTTGAATTTTAATGGCCTTAAAGTCAAGCATTAAGAAAAATGCTCAGATCATATAATTTTATGAGAAATAGACTATTCAACTCTTAATGATTCAACATAAAGGGCCGCTTCAGTGAATGTTCAAAATGTATTATCATTTCTATGGTGATCTAATCTTATTTATTGAATCTGGTAACATATATTTATGTATATATGAATATGAGAATCATAATATATATTTTAATATTTATTATTACATCCCGTGTAATAGACTTTTTGAGTTCTTAATATCTTATATTTCCTATAAAGTCATGTATGTGGCAGATACATATATGAAGATATTTCACATTATTGTATTGCAAGCTGAGGAATGTAGTATCTTCAGAACTTGCCAGTTGCTAGGGACGAGGTTGGAATGAGAAAGTGTATTGGCCTCATGGCCATTCCTAAGGCTTGGGGCTGAAGGCTGGAGGTTGACCCTAGTGAACAAATTACTTGGAGGATCCAGAAGTGGCTAGTGCACAGGAGAGAGTGCAGTCCATTCCCAATGGGGAGCAGTGGGTCACGACTAGATGAACCATATACATCATCAGTTCTGAAAATGAGGCTGATTAAAGGGTATTCAGGAGCAGGTGAATGAAGCTTCTCTGGGGAAGGAGAGAAGGTCCAGACCTTTGTAAACAGGATTGAGTTTTCCAGGTTGCCCAGTCCCAGGTTGACTTTGGGTGGAATTAAAAGTCGTGGTTCAGGTAGTTCACCTTTTATAGTTTCGTGCTATTAACATAAATTTACATTTTATTTTGAATACATTTTGCTATAATTAGTTAAAACAACTATAGTGACAAGATGCTTAACTCTCACTCTATAAACAATAGCATTACGAGTTTGGGAATATGGAACAAACAACAATCTATTTATGAAGAACAGATCAGTGGTTACAGCTAGGATGGGAGCAGTGACTATAAAGGGGTAGCAACAGGAAGTTTCTTGGGGTCATGGAACTGTTCTGGATCCTGATGGCGGTGGTATTTACACACATCTATATGCATTAAAATTCATAGAATCATCTGCCCCAAAAGTCCATTTAACTATATGATAATTGTTTTTAAAAAGCAAAAAATGCTAGCAGGGAGATAAAAATAATTTTTTTTTTTTGAGATGGGGTCTCGCTCTGTTGCCCAGGCTGGAGTGCAGTGGCATGATCTCAGTTCACTGCAACCTCTGCCTCCCAGGTTCAAGCAATTCTTCTGCCCCAGCCTCCCGAGTAGCTGGGACTACAGGCGTGTGCCACCATGCCCGGCTAATTTTTTGTATTTTTAGTAGAGATGGGATTTCACCATATTAGCTAGGATGGTCTCAGTTTCCTGACCTTGTGATCTGCCCACCTCGGCCTTCCAAAGTGCTGGGATTACAGGCGTGAGCCACCATGCCTAGTCAGAAATTTTTAATGTATCAAATATACACAACAGAACAAAGTAAATCCTAACAGTCCTAGAAGGCCATAGGAAAGCCAGAGTCCTAAAAGTATGCCATTTGCCTGTTTCTGAACGTCTTAGGTTGGTGGAAGGCATATTTTACCTGGAAGCTGAAAATGATTTGGTCCCCTAGTTCTTTTATCTTGCTTTCAAAAATAGACCTGTCTTCCTTCCTTTCTTCTTTCCTCCCTCTCTTTTCTTTCCTTCAATCATTCCTCCCCTCCTTACTCTCTTTCTTTCTTAAGTTCATGCTATCTGACATGGTGAAGTGGCATTCTAGATTACTTTTTTTTTTTTTTGGTCACAAGTGCCTACTGATGGAAGGGACATGAAGGGAGGATGAGAAGCTGGTCTAGCTCTGCTCCAATCCTGAGGGTGAACAGTTGAGCCAGAATAAAACCAAAAGCGAAGGCTCACTACTTACCAGAATACACTTGCGTGGTGCCTACACTACCTGTAGGCCTTCCTGTTTCAGGCAGTAAAGCGTTGTTCTGGAGCTGAGCACCTGCTTTGAGTTAGAATTGAGACAGGCACCAGAAGTTGGATGCAGTCCAGACTGATCAGAGGACCCTTGGAATGGACTTTAAGTTGACCTTGACCCTTTAGTGTTCTTTGGATTGGACTTCCCAGGATTACTCTGTCCGTTTGAAAAAATATATTTGTGTCTTGGGCCTGAACCAAATTTAAATCAGTCTCCTAGAAATTGTGAAGGGCTGCTAAGGCATGGCACAACATGGCCTGTTTTCTCAATATTGTCTCTTTAACTTCTCATTTCCTTGGCAACCTGATTTCTGATTTTCTGAATGGGTGTTGCTGTGGACATTTGCCCAGAAAACAGCTCTGAGTGAGGGGCTATCAGAGAGAATTTTATGTCTCTTGGGAAGGGAAAGGTTAACTTTTATTTCCAAGAGGACTGGCTGCATGAGTTCTTGGATGCAGCAGTCCCCAGGAGAGTGCAGTGTATTGAGCTGTGGCTAGTGTGTGTAGTTCCACACAGGCAGGGGTGGGCTGTGCAGAGCTGCTTGTTTACAACAGCTTCCTGAATCTGCTAATACCAGACTGAGTGAATGAAAGATTAGTTTGAAGTTCTTGACCCATATTCTTTACATTAAACATTGATAACCATTTTTTCTTTCAATCCTTCCTCTATGTTATTCTGGATTTGAAATCTCTAGCTATGAGATAATATTAACTGAAATTCTTGACATTTGCCAACCCTAGTCACAACCCTTGCTAAAGATCATTTCAACATAAAGCATTTGTCTTTTAGCTTGTCTGAAAATATACTGCAGAATGTTGCTGGTAATGGATTTCTTGGAGTTGAACCATTGGGTAGAGGATTGGTGATTTGAGTTTACCATCTGATTTATATGTTCTATGGTCATCATAACTCAGATTTGCAGATCTGGGTACTAGTGGGACCATGGGGCTATTGTGCCTGACTTAATTGCATACTTAAATGTAAGGCTAGAAGTAAAGCTGAAAAAGCAGATGGATGGAAAATGAGATTGTCCTGTTTTGAGGTCATATGGAAAGCCAAGAAATTGCTGGAGCAGCTCTGACAGGGATTTCAGGAAAACAGGCTGGTAATATTTCCACTTCTCTCAGCTTGCAGTCTGGCTGAAAATGTAGTAAGATCAGCCTTTTCCAAAGGTCTTGGTATTTCTGCAGCTGTTTTCAGAAAGCCTTGAAAATGAAAAATGAAGGAGTCCACAGAATCTCAAGTATCCATGTTCCAATCACTAAAGCTCTCGGACGATCTAAGTGGAAAAGAGCTGAAGCCATGTAAGTGAAGGTGTGTATGACACAGTGCCTGTGTGGAGGCTGCTCTTTCAGATATGACATCATGCCTGTGGCCCCCAAAAGCTTCCAGGAGAGCATCGGCTTGACAGCGAGGATGCCAAAAAGTCCTTGATAGGAGCTCTACACATTGTATTTCCACTTTCTATTATTTTAGTTTCTTTTTTGTTCCATTCACCTGAGTCAGCTGGGCCATCTGCCTAAGCCAGCCAACATCTCACATTTTCTAATTGGTCTAGTTAGTCCAGGGTTAATATGTCACTTACTATCACTAATGAGAGACTGTACTTGCTAGACTCGTAAAGCATTTTTAATGCATGCTTCCAGTATTATGATTCCTGTTCTACAGAAAAAGAAACCAGGTTTCAGAGAATTTATGTGATTTGTACAAATTATTTGAACAGACTAGTGGATCATGAGGACTATGGATGTATATTTTATACTGTCAGCCACCAACTTTCAAGTGGTTGAAGCTTTCCACATATGTAATATGTTTAAAAGGAAGTTTAAAACAATAGAAATGACTAGATTGTGTCAGTGATTTTTAAATATTCTGCAAATGAAACTTAAGTAAAAGTTCAATATGTTAAAGCTACAAGTTCTATTTTAACATGAATTTATTTCACAAGTTCAGGTTTCTAATAACTACTTATTTTCAAGTTAACCAGTAACATTAACAAAGCTGTTTATGAACACAAATATTTGAAATCTAGATTTGTAGATGTGAGTTGGAGCCATAATATCTAATATATTTTAAAGTTTTGTTTGGTTGTCCCCCATTGAAAAAAAAACTGATTTACAGATAAATTCTTGAAAATAGGTATAATTTTCTTAAAAGCTAAGTCTACTGAAAATACTATTCAATCTGATTGAATCAGACACTTGAGAAATGATTGACAGGTAGTTTTGGACCCACTTTGAATCACTATCTAACTATACCTGAAAATACTCATTTTTCCTCTTCTCTCCTAAGCCCAGTCCAATTACCATCCTCTGAAACAGCTCTTGTCAAGGTCCCTAGACCTCTGTGTAGCCAAATCTGCCCATAAATTCTCAGTTCTCACTTCATGGGACCCATCATCAGCATTTGACACTCTTGATCACTCCACTTACTCTCCAAGGCTTGCGCTCTCCTGGCTTTCTTCCTATCTCAAGGGCCACTTCTCAGTTTCCTTTCTGTGCCCCCCTCATTGTCCTGACTATCTCAAACTCCCTATCAGTCCTTTTCAACCATGGTTTTTCATCTGAACCAAGGACACAAAAAACGATTCCAGAGAATATTTTCTCAACTTTTTCCAAGGAAAATAACTAGTTCTAGGTGCATAGGAAGGAATTTAATCCATTACATACAATGGGTGCCTTAGGGCTTTGTCTTAATGTTCCTTCACATAACCTCAGTTGACAAAGGTTGCCAGGCTCAATCCACAAACATTAGGCATCTGATGCATTTTCGTGACCTTAACTCCATCTATATATTGACAACTCCCAAATTTATATCTCCAGCCCAGGCCTCTATCTGAACACAGGATAATGTTCTATCCAATTTGATGCAATCTCTTGTAAATATCTGACATCTCAAACTTATCATGTTCAAAAACAAAACCTGATCTTTCCCCCAAAAACTGTTCCACTCAGAGTTGTCATCTCTCAGGCCCAAAATTTTAGTCATCCCTGAACTTCTGGTCTTTCTCTCACATCTTTCATCCAATCCTTCGGCAAATCCTACTGTACCTACGTTTCAAATACATCCAGGATCTGACCAATTCTTGCTACCTTTACTTCTACCACCCTGAGCCACATCATTCTCTAGAGATTGAACTATTCTAGTAGCCTCCTAATTGGCCTCCCTGCTTTCATTGTTGGACCTCTACAGTCTATTTCAAACACAGCAGCCAGAGTGATCCAGTCCTTTGCTCAAAATTCTCCAGTAGCTCCCAATTACAAATTTACGCGTATGGTAAAAGCTGGAAACCTTACAATGGCCTACGTAATCTGTAGTGCCTCTTTCCTGACTGCTGCAGTCTTTTTGCTGTTCTTACAATACATTGAGCAACTTCCACCCAGGGCACTTTCCCCTGCTCTCGCCCCAAACCCCCATGGCTTACTCCTCATTTCTTTCAAGTCTTTGCTTAGATGATACCTTATCAGTGAGGCCTTTCCCTCCCAACCTTTTAAAAATTGTAAAGGCCCTAATCACTCACTATCCCCATTCCATTGCTTATTTCTCCCTATTGTGCTTATTATTTTCTAATATTTTACATGGTTTGCTTATTTATTTTTATCATCTTGCTTTTCTACTAGTGTGCAGTTTCCTCAAGGGCAGAGATTTTGCCCATCCTGTCCACTACTATATGCCAAGTGTTTGGAACAGTTTGCACAGAGGAATGGTTCCTGAATGAATTGAATGCATGGTGAGCATTTAATTTGAAATTTGAAATGTGATTAATGGAATTTTAATCATTTTAAATTCTCCTTGTATTGCACAAAATGCCTCTTAAATGCATGTTGTAAAATCATGAGATATTCAATCCAGGTACCTCAGTGCCCACTCCTCCTAAATATTTACTCAAAGGTTAAAAACCGTCATTAGTTTTGTATGCTGAGGCCAAATTTGAACTTTTAGTTGCGTGCTGGTACTTCATCTGCAGATGTAGGTATCATGCATTTCAACCCTACATTGCTAAGTTAATCTAATTGAGTATATTGAAAATATCAGTAGGATTCCAAGTATCCCAGTTCTCTCCCTTCCCCACTGTACTCTGTGTGAGTTGTAGTGGGGCTGGTCCCTGCAGGTTGCATTTCTCTTGGTTGGGCATCTTTCTTTCTGGGTTGACCTAATTGCAGGCAGTAGTGCGTGATGAGAGGCAGCTTGGAGAAGCCAGGGTATTTTCCCCTCCTTCTCTGCTGCTGTCAGCTTCCTGCCATGGCTACAGCTTCTGTCAAATGATTCCATCCTAGTGTGTGAGCCAGCTCACATCAGTTCATGAGGGACAATTTTGTTTATTTTTTTCAACTCCATGTTTATGTTTTTCCAACTCCATCAATATCACATTGATGACTTAAAATAGGCCAAATTCTGGCTTTCCACTGACAGAGAACCAATTTGTTTTTTTTTTTTTTTTTTTTTTTTTTGAGACGGAGTCTCGCTCTGTCACCCAGGCTGGAGTGCAGTGGTGCAATCTTGGCTCACTGCAAGCTCCGCCTCCCGGGTTCACGCCATTCTCCTACCTCAGCCTCTCCCAGTAGCTGGGACTACAGGTGCCCGCCACCACGCCCGGCTAATTTTTTGTATTTTTTAGTAGAGACGGGGTTTCACTGTGGTCTCGATCTCCTGACCTCGTGATCCGCCCGCCTCGGCCTCCCAAAGTGCTGGGATTACAAGCGTGAGCCACCACGCCCGGCTGAACCAATTTGTTAAACATTGACCAGCACACCCTGGTGGACTCAGCCATTGCATTCTGTAACACTCCTTTTTCCTTTTCTCTCTTTGGTCTAAGAGTGGTAGTGGCTTCCAGCTCTTGCTAATCCCTGGCTTATTCACTCTTCCCTGTTTAGGACTCAGTTCCTTGGTCACCTTTGTAAAGAATTTCCTGCATTAATTCTCTTCCCTTTTAGAAACAGGAAATGATTTCTGTTTTCCTATACTTTGATACAATACCTAAAATAGAACAACCATGCTATGTTTGAGTGAACTTGAGAGAACCTTTAGCAGCAATACAAAACAAAAATCTTTGTCTCATCTGAAATATTTGCACCAGTACCTTGCCTTGGAACACACAAAAATACTTTGATACAAAAAGTAAATTTCTGATCTCATTGCCAAAATTATTACACATTATTTTGAAATGCTACAACTTAAAGACAGCACTCTAATATAGTTAACACTTAATATGACATTATCCAACATAGTTTTAAGAGATGCCGCCATTTTGTTACCTCCTAATACTTGTTTCTGAAGCTTATAGGAACTACTTGAATACTTTTTTTCAATTGCTTTTCTTATAAGTCATTTTCAGTTGCTATCCTATGGCTTACTCATCATTTGTAGACTTGGTCACGTTGTGAATGAGTTACTTCATGGTATGTTCAAAGTCATTTAAATACCTTCTTCTGTTTTGATGTATGTATTGAGTGTTTTTCAAGGCTATAAACTCCCTTAGGTTTGGCCACAGGAACAAAGTGTACAAAAATCTAGAATAGGAAGAGCTATAACATCCATACTCTCATTTAGTTGAATTATAAAGACTTTAGCTGTCTTATTCATCACATATGTTGGTTACCCAGTCTTGGGTACCGTGAGCTGTGATATCTGACAATGGTACCAATATTTCAGAGGCAGGGCAGCCTGGTCATTTAACACATTCACTGTGGGGTCAGTAGCTCAGGAGGTAATAGGGTTCACCCAGTGTGTTTCCTTCACATGTGTTGATGTAACTTACCCTGAACAATGTTTTTAAATTCATTTTTACCATTTAAATACTACTGGTCCAGACTGAGTAAGCATCCTTGAAACTATATTGTAGTCCCATCTACAGTCCTACATCAAGGCTTGTTCCAAAATTGCTCCAGGTCATAGACTTGGACTTTAACTCCATCTTCATCTCTATGCCCACCTTACAGAGTCCTCCAAGGAATGTTCTAGAGAGCCCATCTTTCCGTATAATCAGGCTATTTAGAGTGGAGCAAGTGATGAAATTTAATGTGAAAGATTCCTTGATTTTCATATTATCCTATTGTCTGAAGATTCTGATCAATCTAATAAATATCCAGGTTAGGCCTAGTCTGGTTTTCTTTATCCAGGATCCCTTCTATCCCCAGCTAGAGCCACTAGATCACTAAATCAATCATATGTGCAGGTTGCCTCTGATTTATTTTCCTCGCTGCTGCTGGCCTGACCCTGCCTTTTAGCCCTGATTGGAATGTTTCAATGTTTGCTTTGTTCTAATACGCTGTCCCTTGTACTCTCTTTTAAATAACCAACCTCTGACTGTCTTGGTTCTTGTTTACCCACCTTTTCATCAGCCCCTTCCTCATTCTTCAAGCCCAAATTCCAGCTTGAAGTCTGGGTTCTACAATCTGTTGACAGACTTCGTTAAAGCTTATGATCTGCATTCCTGACCTTCTTAGGAGTGTCTGCCTCACAATTTTCTGATGTTATATTGTGCAATGACACGTCATTTTGTTTGTTTTTGCTGTTGCTGACTGGACCACTGTATATCAGACATGGTGTTTTGCCTGCCAGACCAAGCCTTCTCGTATTGCATGGGAGTATACTAGTGGCTGTGACCAGACTGATTTTAAGTTCTAATCCCTCTTCCCACTCCTACCCTCAACCTGCTCAGACCTGACAAAGTAATAGGAAATTGCCCACCCATTTAAGTCCCACAAAAAGCCTTACTGCACCACTAGCCACTTCAATTATGATGAGTAGTTTTACGGGAAGAAAGGAATTGCAGGCTGATGATAGTAGCTTTGTTGAGTTGGTAGCACTGGATCCAGTCTCTGAGGGAAACATAATGGTTGGATTTCAACTTTGTAGTATTATTCCAGGAGCATCTGTATAGTATCATAAATATGGGATCTCACATGATGTCTTCCTGTGTCTCAGAAAAATGGACAGAAAGCAGGTTTCAAGAATCTTTTTTTTTTTTTTAATTTGACTTTGAGTTCTGGGATACATGTGCAGAATGTGCAGGTTTGTTACATAGTTATACATGTCCCATGGTGGTTTGCTGCACCTATCAACCTGTCATCTAGGTTTGTTTTTTTTTTGACAGTCTCACTCTGTCGCCCATGCTGGAGTGCAGTGGTGTGATCTCGGCTCTCTGCAACCTCTGCCTCCCGGGTTCAAGCGATTCTCCTGCCTCAGCCTCCTCAGTTGCTGGGATTACAGGCGCACACCACCACAATCGGCTAATTTTTGTATTTTTAGAAGAGACGGGGTTTCACCATGTTGGTCAGGCTGGTCTTGAACTCCTGACCTTGTGATCTGCCCGCCTCGGCCTTCCAAAGTGCTGGGATTACAGGCATGAGCCACTGCACCCGGCCTGTCATCTAGGTTTTAGGCCCCACATACATTAGGTATTTGTCCTAATGCTCTCCCTTTCCTTCCCCCCGAGCCCCTGACAGGCCCTGGTGTGTGATGTTCCCCTCCCTGTGTCCATGTGTTCTCATTGTTCAACTTCCACTTGTGAGTGAGAACATGTGGTGTTTTGTTTTCTGTTCCTGTGTTAGTTTGCTGAGAATGATGGCTTCCAGCTTCATCCATGTCCCCGCAAAGGACATGAATTCATTCTTTTTTATGGCTGCAAGATTAAAGAATCTTTTGCAACAGATGTTGCAATCTCTAAATTGAGATTTGGATTGATCAATTTTTGCCCTTGAGATCACACACAGATTTGTTGATAGGCTAGATCTTAGGTTTTGGTTTTGGGGAATAACAATCCACTGTCCCAGGGACTTCCAACCATTTGATGAAAGAATGGTTTTTAGTTCTCTGAAGCCTTAAGGTAATTTAATTTTAGAGCTGGTCTGGAACTGACCTTGGAGATTGCCTGGTTATTAGTCTAAACCCTCATTTTCAAGGTACTGATGACAGAGAATAGGAGGTATGTTCCATTTCCCTACCCCGTATTGTGTGACTGATGGGAATGGAGAGGTAGAGTAGGACAGAGGTGTATGGTCTATCAAGAAAGGCTTGAAGTCGTCTCTCAATCTTTTGTGCAACCAGTTTTATTAAATGGATGGAATTCAATGGGAAGTTAAATGGGGAACAGCCTCTACCCAAAATCCCACCCCACCCTCCACTGCCTTCAATAACGTTAGGCTCTTAATTTTTCCATTTTTCTTTTTTAAAATAATATTTTATTGGCCGGGTACAGTGGCTCATGCCTGTAATCCCAGCACTTTGGGAGGCCAAGACAGGCAAATCACAAAGTCAGGAGTTCGAGACTAGCCTGGCCAACATAGTGAAACCCCATTTCCACTAAAAATAGAAAAATTAGCCGGGCGTAGTAGCAGGCACCTGTAATCCTAGCTACTCGGGAGGCTGAGGCAAGAGAATTGCTTGAACCCAGGAGGCAGAGGATGCAGTGAGCTGAGATTGTGCCATTGCACTCCAGCCTGGGTGACAGAGCAAGACTCCATCTCGAAAAAAATAAAATAATATTTTATTGTTTTTTGCATAATGTCTTTATTTTGCAGAAAATGCTTTCTGCTTATCGTCTTTGGCTACTTTGTCAAAACTCTAGGTATGTCAACTCTAGCTATGATACCTGACACAAAAGAGGCCTGAACATTACTTGAAAGCAACAAGGAAGAGAATGAAAGTTTGTTTTTTATCTCACTAAAGTAGGACCATTGGAGTTTACAAATTCTGGTATACCAAAGTCATCTATATGCTATATGAGAAACAAGCAAGAAGTTTCTGGACCCTAGTGAACAATTTTTTTTTTCTGTGAATCATGGTGAATTAGGCCAACTGCATTGCTTCCATCCTTGAATTCACCTAGATGACTCAGGACAACACTGCCACTGCAGATTACCAGCAAAGTGGGAGGTGGTGATGGGACTTTTTGATAAATAGTAGAATATGTATTCCTTCTTCTATTTTAAAATGAAGTTAATAAGGCTTTATTTCCTTCCTTTGACCCATAAGACCGCCATTTTTTACCTAGTAGATCATTCAAATGAATGCTGGTTGCAAAGTCATTGCATATTTCAAGACATAGGTCTTGATTCACATGGAAGGTGGTGACATGGCTGTCTATGAGGCTACCAGGTAAGGTTGGGCTGAGGCATTGTACTGGCTGTCAGGCGTGTCTGTGTCTGTGACAGTCCCTTCATACAGTGGGGATCCTAGAGCTAGTAGATGGATTTGTGTTATGACTCATGGGGCACATATTGATGTGGGCAGGCATTCGAGGCTGGACCAACTGACAGGGGATTCGAGCATGGATAAACACACAGATGAACTGTCAGAATTGTAAGGCTCTTGTATCGGTTTGAACCCTGAGAGTGCACCAACGAACCACACAAGGCAGTGTGGAGCAACACGCTGTTTTAATGTGTGCCTGGGTGCAGACGGGCTGAGGCTTAAAAGGGCGTCAGCACCAAATGAGGATGGGGCAGCAGTTTTATAGTCTCCTGTAAACAGGAAGTGTCTCAGTCTGATGTAACTGCTATGCAGTACCTGGACAGCAGTACCTCTCTCGGTCTTCAGGGGGTACGTGTCTTCCGGCCAGCTCTCTTCCTGCTTCTGCTATCTTGCTGACACATACTGTTGGTGCAAGTGGTCTTGTTCCTTGGGACTAGGCCTGAGAAGTGAGGAGTTATTCACCACCACCTCCCCCCCTGGCTTCCAGGCCCTGGGGAAAGTCTTTCATTCTTGTCTATTTGGTTATAGAAAAAGGGAAAAGTGACGACTTTCTCAATAACTACTTCAAGCGTGACATGGTGGGTGGTGTGGCCACCTTGGAAACAAAATCTTAATTTTGGGGTTATTTTTGAGAGATGGGTTGGTATTCATCATGTCGATGCAGCAGGAGCATCATCTGGATTGTCTGGCTGTTAACTGTGGTTTCAACAAGACTTTTAATAGCTTTTATTATTAGTGGGATAATACAGGGGAGAAACAGGAGGAGGCCAGTGATGAAGATTACTGTCCCTACCAGCATTTTAAATCCTCCTAAATGAGAGAACCACCCTCCTAGAAGGTTTGTTGGATCCCATCCCTTCCAGGTTTGGACTGGTACATTGGCTACTTTTCTGATGTTTGAAGCGATTTATAGTACTGTTTTTCCATTATCGTCTATGTTAAGACAACAGTTGGAGATATTAAACTTACCACAGACCTCACCTTCTGAAGTTGTTTGGAACGCTTCTACCCACCTTGAGAAAGTACAGACAAAGACTAGAAGATAGTGGAGCTGTTTATTTGGTGGGATGTGAGTGAAGTCTACTTGCCAATCTTGCCCAGGTACCTGGCCCTGGGCTTGGTGGGTAGGAAAAGCCAGTGGCTGGAGGGAGCCCTGGGGTGACACTGAATGGCAGATAGAGCAGGACTGGGTGATTTCTTGAACACAACTGGAAAGGTGAGGACAAGTGAGAATAGGGCGGATAAGTTGTAAGAGAGGTTTGGAACTGACATGGAAAAGTTGTGGAGACTTTGGGGGATAGGGATTGTTTGAGAGTGAGGAAGAACGAAGCGCCCTTCCTTGACCTACCATGGTCCTTGCTTTTGAAGGTTTTGGGCTCAGAAGTCCTCCTTTTCTTCTGAGGAGTAAAGAGGAGAGAACAAGGACACGGACAGAAACTGGCCTTGCACAGGTTGTAGGTGTACTTGTTTGGCTACCTGATCTGCTAGTGCATTTCCAGCTGCTGTAGGATTGTATGGAGTTTGGTGGCCCCTGCAATGAATGATGGCAACTTTCTGTGGGAGCCTGGCAGCTTGAAGGAATTTGTTGATGAGAGATCCATGTATGACAGGAGTGTTTTTTGCAGTTAGGAGACCTGTTCTTTCCAGATGGATGAGTGTGAGTGCACTATGTGGAACGCATAATGAGAATTTGAATATATGTTGATCTGTTGTCTGGCTGCTAGAGTGAGAGCTTGAGTGAGGGCAATGAGTTCAGCTTTTTGGGAGGTGGTTCTTAGAGGGAGCAGATTAGCTTCAATAGTGTGTGTGGGGTGACACTGTAAAATAGCCAGCATGTTGGTGTCCTTGGTGTAGGAAGGAGCTGCCATCTACAAACCAAGTAAAGGAGGCATCTGGAAAGTGTTGGTCTGTTAGGTTTGGAAAATGTATAAGAAATGTTTGAACAGTGTTCACACGGGAGTGTGTAGGGTCTTGGGTGGTTGTAACTTCAGGTAAGACTGTGGCCAGGTTTAGACAGGAGCTGGTTAGCATGGTTATGTGGGGAGTTTCTATGAATAGAGCATACAGTTGGAGGAGCCACTGGGCAGAGATCAGACTTAGTACATTGCAGTGAGCTAGCATGTCTTTGATGTTATGGGTTGAATAAACTGTTAGGTTGGCATGAAGAGATAGTTTTAAGCTTTCAAGGGTGAGGACAGCAGCTGCTGCCAATGCTTGGAGGCAGGCAGGCCATCCAAGAACTGTGGCTTCAAGCTGTTTAGAGAGGTAGGCAACAACCTGGAAGGTGGGTCCCTTAGACTGGGTTAGAACACTTATTGCAACTCCACACCATTCATTGGTATAGAGGGAGAAAGGTTTGGTGAGGTCTAGGTCTGGGAGAGTGAGGATGGGGGCTGAGGTGAAAGCCTTCTGGAGTAGACAGAAAGGTTAGGTAATAGGCTGTGCAGGGTTTAAAGCCTCATGGAGAGGGCCTTTAGCGGCTTGGCATAACGGTTTGGCAAGCAGAGTGAAGGAGGGAACCCAGAGCCTAAAATATCCTGCTAGTCCTAGAAAAGAGAGAATTTCTTGCTTAGTTTGTGGAGGTGGGAGGGACTGGAGGAGGGATATGCGGTCAGTTGTGAGCCCTTGGGTTTGCAGGGTAAGAGCTAGGCCTAGATAGGTGACTGGGGGGGTGCATATTTGTGCTTTCTTAAGGGAGACCTGATGCCTCCATTCTGCCAAGAAGTTTAAAGGAGAGATGGTATGGACGTTACAGTCTCTTTGAGAGGGTCTACACAGGTGTAGATCATCAAGATACTGAAGGAGAGTGGACGGTTTTAGGGATAAGGTACAGGTCATGAGCAAGGACCTGCCCAAAAAGGTGGGGGCTGTCTCTGAAATCTTGAGTTAGTATGCACCAGGTGAGCTGATGTGAAAGGTGGGTGTCAGGGTTTTCCCATGTAAAGACAAAGAGGTTTTGGGAATTTGGGTGTAAAGGAATTGTGAAAACAGCATCCTGTAGGTCTAGAACAGAAAAACAGGTGGTGTTGGAGGGAACTGTGGAAAGCGAAGTATATGGTTTAGGAATTACTGGACATGCTAGGAGTACGGCTTGGTTAATGAGCCTGAGGTCCTAGACTAAGCAATAAGTTCCATCTGGCTTTTTGACGGGTAGAATTGATGTGTTAAAAGGGGAGTCTGTTGGGCAGAGTAGGTGACTGACAAGGAGGTGAGAAATTATAGGCTTTAGGCCTATGAGAGCTGCTTGGGGGATGGGATACTGCTTCTGTGATAGGAACTGGGTGGGGACTTTAAGGGTAATGTGGACAGGGGTGTGGTGTTTTGTGATTGAGGGCGTGGAAGTATCCCAAACAGTGGGGTTAACTATGGCTGGGGGATAAGGAAAGGTTGCATGTTTTAAGGTGGGAGGTTGGAGGAGTAGAAGAAAGTTAGAAGCCCCGGAGGGGTCTGGGTTGATGCATTGGGTACTATGGGGAATGTGGAAGTGGAGAGTAGTGTGGAGTTTTGAAAGGATGTCTCTACTTAGCGGAGTTGGGCATGAGGGCAGGACTAAGAAAGAGTGAGTGAAGGAAAAGGTGTGCAGGGAGCAGAAAAGTGGAGGGGTGGCTCGGGGTTTGGAGACTTGTCCATCAATTCCCACAACAGAGACTTGGGAGGACTGGGTAGGTCCTGAAAAATTAGGTAAAGCAGAGTAGGTTGCCCTGGTATTAATTAAAAAACATACTGGCCTACACGCCACCATCAGGGTTACCCTTGGCTCACATGAAGAGATGGTAGTTGCCGAGGTGTCCGTTCCAGGGCACTGTCAGTCTTCAGCAGCAAGGCCGATGAGATACGAGTAGGAGGTTTTGACCGGCTCAGGAAGGGATGGGGGCAGTCCTTGTGGGGGCTGCTCACAGTCTGACTTCCAGTTGGGTCCTCCACAGAGGGGGCACAGCCTGGTGGGCTTACCTGGGTTTGGGCATTGTCTGGACCAGTGGCCTTCATTGCCACACTTGAAACAGGCGCCAGGTGGAGGTGGATTGCTAGGAGGCTTCTGTGTGGAGCTGCGGCCCCGTGGGCCCACAGAGCCCCTGATGGCAGAGGCAAGCATTTGAAACTCTGCCTGTTTTTTGCCTTTTACTTTCCTCACCATGACTGTTAAGGATGGTGAAGGCTAAATTAAGAAGGTCTCATTGTGTGGTTTGAAGGCTGTCGTCAAGCTTCTGAAGCTTGCGCCGAATACTGGGGGTAGATTGGGAGATGAACTGAAGGTTTAAGATAGTGGTTCCTTCTGGGCTGTCTGGGTCTAGGTTGGTATACTTTCTCATGGCTTCAGTTAAACGAGAGAGAAAAGGGCTGGGTTTTTGTGGGGACCTTGGGTGATTTCTGAAAGCTTTTCATGGTTGACTGCTTTATGGGCACCCTTTTTGAGTCCTGCAAGGAGACACACAATCATTTGGTCTTGATGGCGGCATCCAGGGGCCCTGTCTTGATAATCCCAGTGGGGGGCCTGGTTGGGGACTGCCTCTGCGTCACTAGGCTGGGCAGGAGCTTGGTGATGAATTGTATCAGCATGCACCTGAGCTAGGGTCCAGATATGGTCCCAGTCTTCTGGGGTGAGGGTGGAAGAGAGAATAACATAGAGGTCATGCCAGGTTAGTTCATAAGACTGGGTGAGGTACTGAAACTCTCTAATATAAGAGGTAGGATCTTCTGGAAATGAACCGAGTCTTTTGTTAATTTGAGAGAGATCAGTGTGGGGGAAGGGAACATGAACTCTAACAATACCGTTAGTTCCTGCTACTTCCCAAAGTGGGCACACTAGCACAGGCGCTGAAGTAAGGGTGGGGCATGGGCCAAAGATGGCACCTGAGCGAGTATGGGAAAGAGAGAAGGAAGAGCCTGGAAGTGGTTCCTGCTGAGGGTTTGAATGGGGAAAAGGGGGTTGAGTTAACAGGCAGTGGAAGATAGGGGCATAAGGTGGCGGGATGAATTTGCAAGCCTCAGGAGAGGGTGGTGGGGGAGGACAATGGGTACAGGCAATACTAGAATTGTCCTGAGGAGGAGATGGTGTAGAAAAAGGAGTGAATATTGCTGACTGGGAAGATGGTGGCTGGGAAGATGGCGGCTGAGAAGATAAAGAGGAGGCTTGGGGGTTAAAGAAGATGGTTGAGAGGGGAGAGGTAGGGGCTGGGAGAGGTGGACAGCAGACTGCTGGATCAAACAAGGAAAAAAAGGTGGGGTGGGGAGGAGGAAGGCGATCTGGGTGGTGAGAATGGAGGAGAATGATTTGAACAGGTGAGCAAGAATTGCAGAGATCAGGTTGTGATCTAAGTGCAAAAAGGCCTGGACATAAGGAATTTCTCCCCATTTCTCCAGTTGTCGGCAATAATTGCTTAAATTAGTTAAAATTATAAAGTCGAATATTCCATTTGTGGGCCATTTGGACCTGTTATGTAATTCGTACTGTGGCCAGATTGAATTGCAAAAAAAGACAAGGCGCTTAGGGCGGATATCTTGCATGAGGCCTAAGGTCTGCAGGTTGTTTATGAGGCAGCCTAGAGGGCTGCCTTTTGGAATGGAAGACTGGGAATTTCCCATAACGGAGGGTAGGCTCGGGAGAACAGGGAAAAGGAGACCATCCTGGACGGCCGGAGGGAGGTGATAAAAGGAGCGATCGTCACTGCTGCCTTTTTCAAGGCCTTGTTCATGTTCCCTTCCCCCTCACTGATCTCTCTCAAATTAACGGGACTTGGTTCATTTCCAGAAGACCCTACCTCTTATATTAGAGAGTTTCAGTACCTCACCCAGTCTTATGAACTAACCTGGCATGACCTCTATATTATCTTCTCTTCCACCCTCACCCCAGAAGACTCGGACCGTATCTGGACCCTAGCTCAGGTGCATGCTGATACAATTCATCACCAAGCTCCTGCCCAGCCTAGTGACGCAGAGGCAGTCCCCAACCAGGCTTAGAGGCATCCCCCTAAGACCAGATGATCAGCGAGTGCCTGGCACATGCCAGAGCCTTCTTGGACCAACACTGGATCTTTGGACTGGAGAAACCAAGAGAGGCCATGTGGATTTTTCTCTGTTAACCGGGCTCCCGGGAAATTTACCAGTAGGTGAGATCAGTGACTGATGTGCATGCACAGAGAGGTGACTGGAGGCTGAGGAGCTTCCTTTGTCCGGTTGCTGTGGGCTGCTGTCCAGGGTGGAAGGACACAAGGGACGCGGACCGGAGCCCCTTCCGGATTTCGGCACCAGATGTAAGGCTCTTGTATCAGTTTGAACCCCGAGAGCGCGCCAATGAACAACACAAGGTGGTGTGGAGCAACGCGCTGTTTTAATGTGTGCCTGGGTGCAGATGGGCTGAGACCTAAAATGGCATCAGCACCAAATGAGACTGGGCAGGGGTTTTATAGTCTCCTGTAGACAGGAAGTGCCTCAGTCTGATGTAACTGCTACACGGTACCCGGACGACCTCTCTCTCAGTCTTCAGGGGGTACGTGTCTTCTGCCGGCCCGCTCTCTTCCTGCTTCTGCTGTCTTGCTGATGCACGCTGCTGGCGCAAGTGTTCTTGCACCTTGGGACTGGGCCTGAGAAGGGACGAGTTATTCACCCGCTGCCCCCCTTCCCACCCAGCTTCCAGGCCTCAGGGAAAGTCTTTCAAGAATGTGTTGGAGAACTGTTCCAGTGAGCACAGGGCTAGGGTAGGAGGATGAAGGTTGGTTCCTTAGGGCAGGGTCCCTTTCACAGCTGTATGTGGAGGGAAGTGAGGGAGGCCTCCAAACTGAGGATGGGGGTTGGCAGGTGGGCAGAGGGTACTGGTTCTAGGAATAAGCTACCAACTGAATGGGAGTACCTAGATTGGGGTTCTTCCTGGCTGCCTTGGAGTTCTTCCATCATATCTTTGTAATTGCTTCTTTCCTTTGCATCCAGGGAAGCTTTTGCAAATGGATTGTGTTTAAATTTCAGCTTTGAGCTCTTCATTCTGATAAGCTGTCACAGTTATTTATGAACTAGGTCTCGGAAAGCAATGGCTAGTGATTATGTGTTGTGGACACCCCACTCTCACTATGTGAATTCGAGGCTGGTGCTTATTAAGGAGTTTGACATGATCAGGCCCCCTCTGTGTAGCTAGTTGTTGATCTTGACTTTGCTGAGGGAGATGGGCATCTTCATCCAGTAGCACCCTAAGTTGGGGGAATTGGGCTGGATGGGCACACACCTGAGGGCCTACAGCTCAGGTTTGCCCTCTGGCACCCATTCCTGGTTCCCACTTCTGGTTTTCTTCCAGCGCTTACTGTGGGCCTCCACGAAGTCCAGCAAGAAGGAGTACATGGCTCTTAAAGCCAAGCCAGACATGCTCGGCACTGGAAACAACTTCCTGGCATTCTTGGTGGTGATCATGTCATTGGTGAGCTCCTTGAAGCATAGCCACAACTTGCTCTCCTCCAGGCCTATGTGCCACTTTCACTCTACGTGGTCACCCTTCTCAATGCCTGGCCTGTTGGTCACGCTTCGTGGCTCTCAGCAGGTAGTCCACTTGGTACTGCAGGCTCTTCGATGCACACTCTTACCAGTGCTGTGGGAGCTCATTCTCCTGCCTGCCTTCCCCCACTTTCTTCTAAGCCCCAACTTGCTACTTGAGAACCATCTTTACCTATCCAAGACCTATGAAGGTGCCTGGGTCCCTGTATAGACTGGGAGGAGGGTGAGGATGGAGATCTGGTCAGGAAAGGCACTGGTGGTGAGGGGGAAGGTTATCGTACTTGAACTCCTGAAAGGCATGAGCAGGGCAGACCTCTTGCTCTTTTGTTTTTGCATCCCTTGTTTTTTGGCAGGTGTTTCCCAGGTGTATTAGTCTGTTTTCACACTGCTGTAAAGATACTACCTGTGACTGGGTGATTCATAAACAAAAGAGGTTTAATTGACTCATCATAGTTCTGCATGGCTATATAGGCCTCAGAAAACTTACAATTACGGCGGAAGGTGAAGGGGAAGCAAGGACATTCTTCACATGGTGGCAGGAGAGGGAGAGAGCACACAGGGGAAACTGCCACTTTTGAAGTATCAGATCTCATGAGACCTCCCTCACTATCAAGAGAACAGCATGGGGAAACCACCCCCATGATCCAGTCACCTCCCACCAGGTACAATTTGAGATGAGATTTGGGTGGGAACAGAGTCAAACCATATCACCAGGATCAGATAAGTAGTGGAAGTGGATAACTAGAAGGAAAAGGGCAAAAATCCCTTGCTTGTCTGGGTGCCATCTTTCTCTTGGTCCTTGATGCTTTCCAGATGTGACATGCTTACATAAGTCTTCTCTCTCCTGAGCTACACTTCTGCATCTTTGGAGGCCCCTAACTTGGGATGTCTCTGTTTTAGCCATCTTTGAATTTATCCTGAGCTCCTGCTCCTGGAGGTTGACCCCACAACCTGTTACTGAGTCAGCCCTTTTAGGCCGGGTCACACACAATGTCTCAAGGCTGGGTTACCCTTTGCAGCATGCACTCAGATCCTGGGCAACTCACATCGTTATGCAAAGGGTAGCCTGCTGCACACCCTCTGTACTCGACTTTTGCACACTGGTTCCAACCAACTCTTCAGTGAGAAGCAGAACCCAAGCTCTGTGTTCATAGGCACCCAGATTCCAGAGGACATCTGTCATTTTCTCTCATGAACTGTCCCTGGATGCAGTTCAATGACATTCAGCCCATGGAGCCTGCAGTCGCTCCCAGCCTCAGTGAGCAGTTTTCTGGGAGCCCTCCAACTCTCCCACCCACCACTGCACTTAATGAGTATGTAGGAGGTGTTGCGGGGGTGAGGTGACAGAAAAGCACTCTAGAGAGGAGTGAAATACTATAGCCCACCCTTACCGGGTCTTTCCAGTCCCCTCTTAAGATTAGTAAGGTTGAATGGAGTACAAAGGTGAGAGTCTAGGGACCTTTAGTTTTCCCCTTAGAAAGCCTTGGAGGGGAATTCATTCCATGTCCTGTTGTAATTATCTAGAGAGGTCAACTCTACATTCAATTGAACCTGTGAGTGGATTTGGCAACTGTCTTGAGCTTAGCCCTGGTTGCCATAACTCATTAAGTTTCTTACAAGCATTTACTATGTTAACAGAATGCTGGGAATGGGGTGTGGGGGCAGGCGGAGGAGAAGAAGAAGACATTCACAGTTAACACCTCTGATGACATCTCTGATAGCAAATAGATACTATTACAAGACTCTATCCACCCAAGAGCTAAATCGTTAGTTACAGATGCAAAGTGCTGTGTGGTCTTGAGTAAGCCTCTCAGTTTTCCCATCTATAAATCTAGAGTAGCAGTGCAGATTTACTTGGCAAGGTTTTTCTGAGGGTTAAAGTACCCTAAATCATGTAATTAAAATGAACATAAAGTATTTTCCAAATTTGAAGAACCATGGAAATGAGAAAAATAATTACTAAGAGACCCAGTGAGGGGCTATGTTTGAACTGTTGGCCATTCCTTGGGCAGTAGTAATTTCCTGGCAGGAACTGGCCTGGGAGGGCCCTTGACAGATGTTGCACAGAACTAGTTTAAGAAGGGCTGACTGGCATGTGGTTATTATTTTATCTTTGTAAAGCTACAGTGTGAGGCCTGTGACAGCAGGAGGAGGCCGTGAGGTATTCATTTGACAGCCTGCCATTGTCAACTCTAATGGGAGAGAAACTTCAGTGGCTAGAAGGGCAGCCTCAGGTTGTAAGTGATTCATTTTTAGTTCAGCTGCAATAACTCCTGCTGGTGATTTAATCCTGTGACTTAGGAACTCTTCGTGTGTGCTTGAGTGAATGAATAAAAGAGAGACAGAGTGAGAGAGAGAGAGAGTGTGTGTGTGTGTGCATGTGTGCACACGTGCACACACATTCATGTCAACAATTTCTATTCACTCACTTGTGATTACCAATGGGCCACATTCTATTTAGGTTTTGGAGGCCTGGCATTAAGCATGTTTTGCTAGGATGATTTGTTTTTTGGACAAGGAAGCTAACATAGTAAGTCATATAATAATTTAGTTTATATCTTCATTGTTGCAGAGTTTGGCTGATAGCAAGGGCAGCAGTCGAGAATGATAGTCTAATATAGACCTTAATCCCAGCTCCTAAAGTAGAATGGAATTGTGGAAATCAAGTTTTCTTGTCTAAAATAAATGTTTTCTGGCATTCTTATAAAAGGAACAGGTTGAAAAGTCCCTGTGGAATCTTAATTTTGCCACCGCAGATTATTAAAGACCCCAGGTGAGCAAATCAACTGTGAGGAGGTGATTTTTATCAGTTGGCATTGAACAGACCACAGCATAGCTATCACCTGTATGGCCTTCCTTTGCCTTTGATGATCGCGTGTCAGTGGGATGGAGGATTTGTTTTGTTTTGTTTTGAGACAGAGTCTCCCTCTCTCGCCCAGGCTGGAGTACAGTGGCATGATCTCGGCTAACTGCAACTTCCACCTCCCAGGTTCACGTGATTCTCCTGCCTCAGCCTCCTGAGTAGCTGAGATTACAGGCGCGTACCACAATGCATGGCTAATTTTTGTATTTTTAGTAGAGAAGGGGTTTTACCACGTTGGCCAGGCTGGTCTTGAACTCCTGACCTCAGGTGATCCTTGGCCTCCTGAAGTGCTGGTATTACAGGTGTGAGCCACTGCACCTGGCTGGGATGGAGGATTTTAAAAGGAGTTGTATTGCCTTTTTGAAAAAAAATCTAGAGGTACCCCCTCCTTTTATAATGACCCTTTTGACTGAAACTTTATCTTAAAAATTCCAGGATAAGGGATAAATTAGCCACTAGAATGTGATTTCCATGTGCTACAAATTTTCATATTCTCCCAAAATCCTTTGTTTAAATCTAATTCTCAATGCGATGGCATTTGGGAATGGGGCCTTTTGGAGGTAATTAGGTCATGAGGGCAGAACTCTCATCAATGTGATTAAAGGCCTTATAAAAGAGGTTCCACAGAGATCCCTCATCCCTTCTACCATGTGAGGTCACAGGGAGAAAGCACTGTCTGTGAACCAGAAGATGGGTTTTCGCCAGACACCAAATCTACCAGAGCTTTGATCTTGGACTTTCCAGCCTCCAGAACTGTGAGAAATCATTTCTGTTGTTTATAAACCATTCAGTTTATAATATTTTGTTATAGAAGCCCTGTTGGACTAAGATACCATGAATTTAGAGATATTTTGCATATTTTATTCACCGCTGTATCCCTAGGCCCTAGATATGACCTGACATATATTTAAGGTGCTCAATAAATATTTGTTTAATGAATGAATCAATTGAAAAAGGGCTATAACCTCCTATTAGGAGTGATCTCTGGGTGTTGGCTCATGCTTGCCTTTTGGGATCATCTGCACGGATGTCATAAGTGCTAAAATCTTAAGCCACGAGAAATATGGAGCTTCTTTCCACCACAGTGATTTTCTGTGAAATCACTACCCAAAGATTTTTCACGCTTTCCAAAAATATTTTTTGAATGAACACATGTCATGGGTGGGGAAGTTTTCCTCTTATTGGGCAGACATTTATTTTCTTATTTCATTTATTATTTCATGCAGATGTCCCCTGTGATGTTAAGTTAACACTACTACTGGTTTTTTCATTTTTTTGCATTTGAATCATACTCAAACCCATGCCAGAGAACAATGCAGTTCAGCTTTCTGATGACCATGTACGGTTTTTGCAAAGTGGTCTATCTTGTCCCTTTTTAAACTGAGGACTAATTTAGTATAAAAGATCATTTAGACAACCTATTCCATCTATTCTAGCTTTGCCAGCATGCACAGAAACACCCAATGCCACAAAATCACCGAAATGAGACTCACACACCAGGATTAAGGGAAGATGATGCTGTTGATGAAACATTAGTGAACAAATAGAATTTTAGAATCAATGATAATCTCTGCCTCATTATGTAATTTAAGCCCCTTGATTTGTACCTGAGGAAACCAAAGCCCTGTGCAGCACAGAGTAAGGACGTGTGAGAACTGGAGTTAAGGCTTATGCCCTCTGACTGACAGTAAATTCTTTCCATAGTACTGTCACAGCATGCCACAGGGAACAAGTGTCTTTTTATCTTTTAATAACTATGTATCAAATGCTTACGGCCAAAAAGAAGAGCATAGATGTTAACAGTTTTGATACTTGCGCTATACCGGCTCCCGGCCACCTGAAAGAGCTTGATGGGTCAGCATCAGTGAGTCTTGGAGAGTACGTGAAGACCCGCTGCTCACAGGGTGTGAACTGGGAGTTGGAGGCAGTCTGGTGCACGTGGAAAGGCATTGGACTGGGGTGGAGTGAGGAAGCTTGGGTTCTGATTCTGATCGAGCCATTGGCATGCTATATATATTTTACCTTGTTTAGTCCTAATTACCATCCTACTAGGTAAGGATTTTTATTCTTATTTTAGGAATGAGCAAACTGGGGCATAGAAAGGTTAGGAAACTTGTTTAAATTAAGGTTATACAGGCTAATAAGTGGCAGAGCTTCATTTGAACCCCAGCCTATGTAATACTACCCAAAAGTTACTGCCCAGTTTCCCTCTCTGAGCCTCACTGAAAAGAAAATGTTTGGATGATCTCTGACATTCCTTCCAGGTCACAAATTCTGCATTTGATCTTGTTTTTTGTTTGTTTGTTTTGTTTTGTTTTGTTTTGTTTTAGTGATGTTTGGCTTTGAAGATTTAGTCCACCCCTCTTTCCTCCTCGTTGTTGGCAAACTGATTGTTATATAGATTTTCACACATCTGTCTCCCAGGATAGTGTGCTAAGAGGACCACTGGAGACTGCAGAAGTTTGTTTCTTTTAGGTGTAAGCCTTGTTTCTCAGGGTACTATGCTTTCACTAGCATCTTAAATAATTAGGTGACAGAGACTGTTAACACTTTATTTTCACATAACACCAAGTAACTAAGAATTGCTATTATTTTGCCAATTAGCCCATGCAATCCTTAGCTCATAGACCAAACCATTATCTTCAGATACATGTTAGTCTCAATTACCCAGAGAAACAGAACCAATCGGAGACCTATATCTATATCTATACCTGTATCTTTCTATAACTATACATGTAGAAAGGGAGGGGGGGAGGGAGGGAAAGATGGAGAAAGAAACTATAAGGAATTGGCTCATGTGGTTATGGAGGCTGAGAAGTCCTAGGATCTGCAGTTGGCAAGCTGGAGACTCAGGAGAGCTGATGATGTAGTCCTAGTGCAACTCTGAAGGCCTGAGACCCAGTAGAGCTGATAGTGTAAGTTCTAGTCTGAGGAGAGGACTGAAGACAGAAGACTAATGTTCCAGCTCAAAGACAATGAATGAATTGGATGAGGCTCACCCACATTGGGGTGGGCAATCTGCTTTACTCATTCTGCCAATTCAAATGTTAATCTTCTCTGGAAACACTCTCACAGACATACCCAGAACAATGTTAAACCAACTATCCGGATACCACACAGCCCAGCCAAGTTGACAAATAAATTAACCATTACAATATACTAGAACTATTATGTTTTTACACTTCAAGAGGTGTTGAAGTGACTCAGTTGATCTAAGGGGAAAAAGGTGATATGCTATTAAAAATATAAACACAGAAAAAAACTGCATGTTTTAGTTAGGGTAAGCTGTTATAACAAATAGACTCCAAAATTTATACTGGCTTAATCATAAAAGAAGTTTATTTCTTGCTTGTTACAAAGTACTGATCAAGTTACCAGGTCAGCAGAGTCCCTGCTAAAAGAGGCCTCTTCCATCTTTAATATGTAGCTTCTGAAATCAGCCCAAATGTTGTCTTCATCTCAACCAGTTGGGAGGAGAAAAGAATGTGGAGAAGTGCCACATGGGAGGATTTTATGAGCTAGGCCAGGAATGGCCCAAGTCTTTTCTGTCACATTCTTTTGAATGGGACTCAGTCACATGGCTGCACCTGTTGGGGGCGGCTGGAAAATGTAGTCCCTGGCTGAGCAGCCCATATCCCAGCATGTCCACTGTACCCTGCACGAAGAATCAGAAGATCTGAATTCTGGAATTGGCTTTCCTATTAGCTGGTTGGTGATCTTTTCTTGACTGTAAAATGTAAAAGCTGGTTGATATCCCAAATATCTTCTTGCTCTAGAATTCTATGTCTCTGTTTTGCTCTTTAAAAGAAAATGTTCCGTATGAAGACAGCTAGTTCTTTGCCTGGATGCAGTGAAGGTCCTGGTTCATGAAGCAAACTTTGTCTCACATAGGACTTAATACTGGCAAATCAGGGAGCCAAGTCTGGGGGCTCTTTTGATCCTGTACTGGATAAATTATTATTTGTTGGGCATAGTAAGCATTGATTCATAGGTGGCAGTTTACTGTATTTTAGGGGTCTTCTAAGTGGTGTGTGCCGCTGGCCCACATGAAGATTTTCCAAAGGATTAGGTGTTACAGCCAGCATTTTTACAGTATCAGTTATCTTTAATTTTTGTATGTACCTACTCCTAAACTGATCAAAGAACACCTACAATGAAAGAGTTTTGTTAGTTCTTCTTTCCCACCTCTCTTTTCACAATTGCCCTTCTCTACCTTTACAAACGAAAGTCTACTGCTTACTCAGACTGCATCTTGCATAGTTCATTGTTCCAAGTGTAGAAACCTCTAGGGCACCAAAGTGATTTTTTAAAATATGTGTCATTTATATTCAAGATATTAAACATACTTTCTCCATCTGGCACATTAAAGAGTATATTTATAATAAAGGTTTTGCTTTTTATGTTTAGTAATAATTTATGAAAAGTATATGTATTTATGTTGTTTTGATCAATTATGTACCACTCATAATTGAGAATACAGCTCAGTGAAACATTATTTAACTTATAGCCTTATACTGACAGAAACTTAAAAAAAATTTTTTATTTATATTTGATACTTTTAAATTTAAAACTATTTTGCCCTAAGAGAAAATTCTATAGCAAAGGCAAAACAGAAATACAATTTCAAGAAGCTAAAGGAGTGACTGTGTACTTGGGTGATGCTTGAGCTAGATTCTGCCCTTGTGGCTGATAAACTAATGGAGGAGACATAAACAAGTAAATTAGCAAAAGTGCAAGATAATTTTAGATCATGATAAATGCTATGAAGAAAGTAAGCAGGAGGGTGGTCAAAGAAAGCCTCTCAGAGGAAGTGGCATTTGGTATGAGCACAGAAGAGGTCTTCTCTCCTCTTGAGCAAATATATCATCTCAGGTTGGGGCATGGATATGGTGGAAGGGAAGCAGACCTTATTTCTGTTAAAGAGAGCTTGTTCATGGGCGGGTGCGGTGGCTCACGCCTGTAATTCCAGCACTTTGGGAGGCCGAGACAGGTGGATCATGAGGTCAGGAGATGGAGACCATCCTGGCTAACACGGTGAAACCCTATCTCTACTAAAAATACAAAAAATCAGCCGGGCGTTGTGGCACACCTCTGTAGTCCTAGCTACTTGGGAAGCTGAGGCAGGAGAATCGCTTGAACCTGGGAGGTGAAGGTTGCTAGTGCCGCTCTACTCCATCCTGGGCGACAGAGGGAGACTCGGTCTCAAAAAAAAAAAAAAAAGAGAGAGAGAGAAAGAGAGCTTGTTTATGTATATTTTAAATAGATGCTGATGGAGATCAAATTACTGTGGTATTTATATTCCCACTGGATACATTTAAAGGAATGACATAAGTTTATGATATTTAAAATATTTCAATAGTCACCATACACTAGAAATTATATCATTTGCAAATATTTAAACTTACAATGAAAACTTTTTCATATCAACCTAAAATGAACAAGTGGTAAATAGTTTATTAAAATGTTTTTGGGGGTACATGAGCAAAGGACTTTCAAAACCACAGGCATAGTAGCTTAGAATATGGGCTTTGAGTTTAGGCTGCTTAAGTTGGAATCCTGGATCCATTACTACTGGTCGTGTGATTGAAGGGTCAGTTCTGCGAGCAACAGCATCTGAATCTGTAAAACAGAACTGTAATCCCAGCACTTTGGGAGGCTGAGGTGGGTAGATCACAAGGCCAGGAGTTCGAGACCAGCCTGACCAACATGGTGAAACCCCCGTCTCTATTAAAAAAAAACTACCCGGGCATGGTGGCACATTACTGTAATCCCAGCTACACAGGAGGCTGAGGCAGGAGAATCGCTTGAACCCGGGAGGTGGAGGTTGCAGTGAGCCGAGATCTCGCCACTTCACTCCAGCCTGGGCAACAGAGTGAGACTCTGTCTAAAAAAAACAAAACAAAACAAAACAAAAAAATGAAAACAAACAAACAAACACAAAAAGCACCTAAGAAGGAGGAAATTTGAAGTTTAAATGAGATAATGCATGTAAAGTGCTAATCTCACAATAAGGGCTGAACAATGTTTTCTATATTATCAACATTATAACTTTGCTCTCAACTGTATAGTGCTGATTGAACTCTATTATCTTTCATATGGTTGCAGAGCAGGCTGAAAGGTAAATTGTGAAATCCAGCCCTTTGCTGAACTGGAGTAGCACTTAGGGGCAAACTACACTATTCATTTCATTCTTTCCTGCTTACTTTATGTGTTATTGATTGACATTCATTCATTCATTGATAGTCAAGTTGAGTATATTTTGAGACACTTGCTGAGCAGGCATGCACCTTGACTACAGTGTGGTCTCTTCTCCTCCTTGTAGTTCATTGAAGTCATTCCAAGGAAATTACAGATTTTCCTTCTCTCCTTGTGCACATATACCTCTAGAGTGTAGGGAGATGCAATCTTGAGAAGAGTACTTGGTTTCTCCCTGAGGACAAGCTGATGGCACTGGCTCTGTCTCCTGATGTCCTTGCTGTGGCTTCCTCTTTTGTTCTGCTAAGGCCTTAGGGCCTTCGTGTGACACAGCTGGGGATTACTAGGAAGAAGTAAATATTTGCAAAGGGTGTTCTGTAGAATGTTAAAAAAAAAAAATAGAAAAAAATTAAAGGCCAGGTGCAGTGGCTCACGCCTGCAATCCCAGCACTTTGGGAGGCTGAGGCAGATGGATCACCTTAGGTCAGGAGTTTGAGACCAGCCTGGCCAACATGGGTGAAACCCTGTCCCT
Source organism: Symphalangus syndactylus (assembly GCF_028878055.3). Taxonomy (NCBI): domain Eukaryota; kingdom Metazoa; phylum Chordata; class Mammalia; order Primates; family Hylobatidae; genus Symphalangus; species Symphalangus syndactylus. The sequence goes on along the minus strand of NC_072434.2, from coordinate 38,996,283 downwards.
ATAAAAATACAAAAATTAGCTGGGCATGGTGGCACATGCCTGTAATTCCAGCTACTCAGGGGGCTGAGGCAGGAGAATTGCTTGAACCCTAGAGGCAGAGGTTGCAATGAGCCAGGATTGTGCCACTGCACTCCAGCCTAGGCAACAAAGTGAGACTCCATCTCAAAAAAAATGAAAAAAAAAAATTTGCAAAGGAAAGGGGATCTTGGGAGCAAGTTAACATGGTCTGGTGGGGTGAAGAGAAAAGCTGAATGAAGGTGGCATTAGAAGGAGAGAGGATTTAAAATTATTGAGGGAAGTATGATTAAAGAAACTGGAAGATGAAGGTAAAGGATGGTAGAAAAATTAGCCTTAAATAAATAGAGTCTGCCAAAAGCAAAAGTAAGGATTCACTAAGATATATAGCAGAAGGAAAATTGTGAAATGAAGTAAAGGAAAAATACAGCTGATGAATCACCAAGGAGTTATAGCAAGGCCTTAAAAATCATTAATGGAAAGTTTAATGCCAAAATATTAGAGTAAAAAGATAGCTTGAAAGTACGCAGCTTGTCTGTGCCTGGCTCCTAAAAAACACCACAGAACGGCCAATCCTTTGCCTCTGGCACCCACACAGCATGCATGTCCTGAAGTGAAATCTTTCATACCATCCCTAAACTCCCTCTTCACACACAAGCTTTGTTACCATTCTTTTTATTTCATTCCCACTGGTCCAAAACTGTATATGCAACCTATAAGAACTGACCCAGCGGTGCTGCCAACGTGCAAAGATCTGCATCCCTGGGCTGCCTACTTCTGGCAAAGGATCAGTTTGCTTAAGTTGTCCATTTCCCTTGTCATACTACTGACTTGTCAATATTACAAGTGTTTATTGACAGTCTTCCTTCATTCAGTTGAAGGCCTTTCAAGCTAGGGACTGTGGCTCTTTTGCTCATTGTGGTAGTCCTGGAACCTAATGTGTGGAGAATGGATTAGATGGGGAGGGAGTAGGAGTTTACCTACTACCAGGGTAAGAAGTAGTTTTGGTGAGTTAAGGCTGACTTGGTTTAGGGAGCTGGAAGCTGTGGCATAGGAAAATGTCTATTTGAGACTTTTAGGAGATATGTTTTGATGAAAGAAAAGGACCTGGTAATTGATTGGATGTGGGTACTGAGCAAGGCAAAGTGTCAAGGATGACCTGGAGAGAGCTCTGGTTGGGTGGTGGTATAATTGAGTATAACAGAGAGCACTGGACGAGGATCAAGTTTAGGAGGGAAATAAAAAACCCCTGAGATATCCTGGTGGAAATGTTGAGTTGGCAGTTGGATGTGTGGAGCTGAAAGTGATGTCCTTTCGCTCCCATTTCTCTAGACTTGACTTACTTCCTGATCCCAGATCTCTGTTTCCAACCAATTATTGAACACATCACCTGGAAGAACCACAGGCTGCTCATTCTCAGCATGACTAAAACTCACCTAATCATCTTCCTCTGTGTAGCCTGGTTTCCTTCTTAAAATCTTAATCATTCAGTGGGAATTTTATTTTCCTGCTTCCTCTGTCTCTACCTGACCTGCAAATCCATTCCACCCCTGTCATGTAAGTCTTTTTGATCTATACATCTAACTCTTATTTTCATTTCCACTGCCATTGTTCCACTCCCACTGCCTGATGCTCATTTTACCCCTGCTTATTATAATAGCTTCCAAATTTGTCTCCCTGACGCTGTGATTTCTTAACTTCAAGCACACTTCCTTATTGACACTGGATGCAATCTTTCAAAAGCTCAATAGTAAGTATGAGTTTTAACCCCACAGTATGTTAGAAAACGCCTTTCCCCTTCTGTCCTCTGCATACCCCACCAATCTTGTCTTCTTTGCTCAACCAATCTGTAATCAGATCTTTGGATAACCTGCTATTATACAAATGTGCACTCTAATTTAGGCACCCTTGTGCCTGTTGTTTCCTCTCTTCAGGATGAAGTTTCTTCACCTTTGGCCACCTTGGATACTATTTTCTTAGCTTGGAATGTGTTTTCCTCACTTCATTCAAAAGACTAGCTTAAACATCACCTCCTCATAGAGACCTACACTGTGCCTGTGTCTTAGTTTAGCTCCCTTGCCTACTTTTCCTTTAAGACACTTATCGCAATGATGATGGTATTATTTATGTGATCATTTATGTAATGACTGTCTCTGTCACTAGATTAAAGACCTCATAGGTCAGGGTCTGTGAATATTTCATTCACCATTGTGATTCAGCATCTGTGGATTGCAGTTGCAAGCATGGATAGGGATGAAATTATTCAAAGAGAAAATTTAGAGTGAGGAAAGAAAGTCAAGACAGAACACTAGGGAATACCAATATTTAAGGAGCTGGACATGAAGGCAGATCCCACAAAGAAGTCTGTGGAGGAGCACTGGAGAAGGTAAGAGAACAGGGCAGAACAGTGTCATGGAAGTCAATGATAGAGAGGATTCCAAGAAGAAGGAGAGAACAATTAATAGTCTGGGACCAAAAAAAAAAAAAAAAAAAAAGATAAATGAACTTGAAGGCATAGCAATAGAACCTATCCAAAATGAAGCTTCCACACAGACATATAAAAGACCAAGAAAAATAAGACAGACCTGGAGGCAATAACATGTTGACTGACATGTGTAAATGGGAGGCTTCAGAAGAGAAGAGAGTAAAAGAGAACAGAGATAATATTTAAAGAAATAATGACCAAACATCTTTCAGATTTTATGAAAGGTATAAACTCACAGAGCTAAGAAACTCAGAGCATGAAGCAAGATACCTACTATGGAAACTACACCACGAACTTCATTATCAAATTACAGCAAGTTACTAATTCTGACAAAAATCTTAAAATTAGAGAAAAAAGGGCACATTACATACAGGGAACAACATAAAAATAATTACAACAGAGTTTTCAGAAACTATGCATGTCAGAAGACAATGGAGTAACATCTTTAAAATGCTGAAACAAATTGTGTCAATCTAAAATTCTAGACCCAGAGAAAACACCTTTCAAACATGAAACACGTCTTTCTTTAGACAAAGAAAAGTTGTGAGAGTTGTCCAGCACACCTGCAGTACAAGGCTTGTTAAAGGAAGTTCTTCAGGCAGAAGGAAAATGATATCTGATGATAATGTGGATCTACACAAAAGAATAAAGAGCTCTGAAAGTGATAAATATGTGGGTAAACTAATTTCATCATTTAAAAAATTTTAAAAAGGCAACAGTAGACTGCTTAAAACAACAAACAGCAGCAACAGTATATTGGGGGAATTCATGATATGAAAAAGCAAAATGCATGACAACAATAGCACAAAGGGCATGGGTGTGGGGAAAATGGAAGCACACCAATGCAAAATTCTTGTATTTTATGTAAAATATTGTAATGTTTTTCCAAGGTAGACAAATAAGATAAAGATGCGTATTAAAAGCCCTAGATGAATCACTAAAAATTAAAGTATAGCTAATAAACCAATAGTATTGAGAAAATGGAATTTAAAAATACTCAGCTAGCAGGAGGCAGAGCAAGATGGCTGAATAGAAGCCTTCAACCAATTGTCCTCCCTGCGGGAACAACAAATTTAACAACTATCTACCCACACAAAAAAACACCTTCGTAAGGACCGAAAATCAGTTGAGTGATCACTGTACCTGGTTTTAACTTCATGTCACTGAAAGAGGCACTGAAGAGGATAGGAAAAACAGTCTTGATTTGTCAATGCCATCCTATGTCATGCTATGGCCGCATAGCAAAGAGAATCTGTGCTCTTGCGGGAGGGAGAGCACAGTGACTGTGGGACCTTGCATTGGAACTCAGTGCTGCTCTGTCACAGTGGAAACAATACTGGGCAGAAATCAGCCAGTGCACATGGAGGGAGCATTTAGACCAGCCCTAGCCAGTGGGGCTTTATCCATCTTAGCAGTGAGAACTTGAGTTCTGGCAAGCCTCATCACCACAAGCTAAAGTGCTCTGGGGTTCTAAATAAACTTGAAAGGCAATCTAGGCCATAAGGACTGCAACTCCTAGGCAATCCTAGTGCTGAGCCAGTGGATTTTGAGGACATGCAACCTCGTGAGACACCAGTTGGAATGGCCAAGAGAGTGCTTATGCCACTCCTTCCCCAAACCCAGGCAGTGCAGCTCACAGCTCCAAAAAAGACTTCTTCTTTCTGCTTGAAGAGAGGAGAGGGAAGAGTAAAGAGGACTTTGTCTTGCAACTTGGATACCAGCTCAGTCACAGTAGGATAGGGCATTAGGCAGAGTCATGAAGCCCCTATCCCAGGCCCTAGCTCCCAGATAACATTACTAGACACACCCTGGGCCAGAAGCCAACTCATTGCCTTGAAGGGAAGAGCCTAGTCCTGGCAAGATTCATCACTTGCTAGCAAAAGAGCTCTTGAACCCAAAATAATCAGCAGTGGCAGGTGGGTAGTACATGCCATGGGTCTTGGGTGAGACTCTGAGATGTGCTGGCTTCAGGTGTGACACAGCACATTCCCAGCTCTGGTGGCTATGAGGAGAGACTCTTTCTGCTTGAGAAAAGCAGGGGGAAGAGTAAAGGAGACTTCATCTTGCAGCTTAGGTACCAGCTCAGCCACAGCAGCGTAGAGCACTAAGTGGGCTCTTGGGGTCCCCAGTTCCAAGCCTTGGCTCTTGGACAGCATTTCTGGACCTCCCCTAGGCCAGAGGGGAGCCCACTTCCCCAACATATGAGTCTTAAGCCTGGCAACATTCACCACAAGCTGACTGAAGAGCCCTTGGGCCTTGAGTGAACATCAGCAGTAGCCTGGCAGTACTCCTCACAGGCCTGTAGCAGTGGTCACCATGAGGAGAGACTCCTCTGCTTGTGGAAGGGGGAGGGAGGAGTGTGAGGGACTTTATATTGTAGTTTGGGTGTCAGAACAGCAGCAGTAGAATAGAGCACCAGGGAGATTCCTAAGGTTTCCAACTCTAGGCCCTGGCTCCTGGATGGTATCTCTGGACCTGCCTGGGGCCTGGGCGGAGCTTGCCATCCTTAAGGGAAGGACACAAGCATGGCTGCTTTCACCATCTGCTAATTATAGAACCTTAGGGCCTTGAGTGAACATAGGCAGTAGGCAGATAGTGGTTATAGCAGGCATTGAGCAAGGCCCAGTGCTCTGCTGGCTTCAGGTCTAACCCAGCACAGTGCCAGTGGTAGTGGCCACAGGGGTGGTTGTGTCATCTCTCCCCCAGCTCTAGGCACCACAACACACACACACACACACACACACACACACACACACACACACGCGGAGGGAAGAGGAGCAGGAGGAGAGAGAAAGAAATGGACTCTGTTTCTTTGGGAGAAAGTAAGGGAAGAGAATAAGAGTCTCTGCCTGGTAATCTGGAGAATTCTTCCAGATCTTATCCAAGATCATCAAGGTGGTACCTCTATAAGTCTGCAAGAGCCACAGCGTTACTGAGCTTGAAGTGTCCCCCTAATGCAGATACAGCTGCAGTGACCAAAAACTCAGATGACAATATCCAAGTTCCTTTGAATACCTGGTAAGTTTTCCCAGGAAGGATGGTGTATTAGTCTGTTCTCACACTGCTGTAAAGAACTGCCCAAGACTCAGTAATTTATAAAGGAAAGAGGTTTAATTGACAGTTCTGCATGTCTGGGGAGGCCTCAGAAAACTTACAATCATGGCAGAAGGGGAGGCAAATGCATCCTTCACATGATGGCAGGAAGAATTGCTGAGCCAAGGCTGAATTTTTAAAAACCCAATTATGTGTAGTCTATAAAAATTTATTTAAATAAAAATACACAAAAGAGAAAAGCTGCGAAAAGATAAAGCTGTTTTAGTTATATTAATAGCAAAAAAAAAAAAAGAACTATTACAACGGATAAAGAGGAATATTTCACAATGATGGAGTCAAGGAATCAATAAGGCATAACATTCCTAAATGTGTATTCACCTAATAACTAAACCTCAAAATTCATTAAGCACCTGACAGATCTGGAAAGATAAAAAGATAAATCTACAATTATAACTGCAAATTTCACCACTCCTTTTAGTAATTAATAGAACAAGTCAACAAATAGAAATATGGAAGAATTAAACTAATCACCAACTTGAACTAATTGACATTTTTAAGAACGTGTCACTTCACAAATGCAAAATATACATTCTTTTCTAGTGCAGTGGAGCATTTACCAAGATAGACCACATGCTTAGCCATTAAACAAGTCTCCAGAAATTTAAAGGGATTGATATGATATACAGTATGTTTTCTGACTACAAGGGAATAAATTAGAAATAAGCAATAGAAAGATACATAGAAAATCTCAAAATACTTGGAAATTAAATAGCATACATTGAAGTAATTCATGGTTCAAAGATGAAATAAAAAGGAAAATAGAAAATATTTGGGGGTAAATGAAAAGAAGACACACATATCAAAATTTGTGAAATGCAGCTTAAAGGGAAATTTATAGGCTTAAAAGCTTAATTAGAAAAGAAGAAAACTCTATAAGCAACAGGCCAAACTTCCATCATAAGCTAGAAATATAAGAGCAAATTAAACCCCAAACTAGTAGGAAACAAATAGTAAAGAAGAGAAATAAATGAAATAGAGGAACAATGAAGAACAATGAAATCAAAATCTGATCTTTGAAAGATCGGTATAATAGATAAACTGCTGGCTATATTGATCAAAAAAACAAAAAAGATGACAAATATTACCAATATAGATAATGAAAAAGGGGACATCTCTAAGATTCTTTATACACTAAATGTCTATAATCAAGGGAATATTATAAAAAAACTTGATGTTAATAAATTAAACAACCTTGATAAAATGGACAAATTCCTTGAAAGACACAATCAAAACTAACTCAAGAATCAATAGAAAACCTGAATATCAATTAAGCACATTAATTTGTAATTAGAAATCTTTCCATAAGAAAATGTATAGGCCCAGATTTATTACCTGGTCAATTCTATTACCTTGTCAATTTATTACCTAGTCAATTCTATCAGACATTCAAGGTAGAAATATAAGTGACAATTCCTTATCCAAAATGCTTGGGACCAGAAGGACTTTAAATTTTTGATTTTGGAATGCTTCCATTGTACTTACCAGTGGAGCATCCCAAATCCAAAAATTTGAAATCTGAAATGCTCCAATGAGCATGTTCTGTGAGCACCATGTTGTTGCTCAAAAAGTTTTAGATTTTGGAGCATTTCCTATTTCTGATTTTTGGATTTGGAATGTTCAACCTATACCACTATATGAATTCGTTTTGAAAATATAGGAGAAATACTTTTATTTTATATGGTCAGCACTTTTCTGATATCAAAACCAGACCAAAAATCTTACAAGTAAAGACAACTACAGAATAAAATTCCTTATGAACATGGACCAACAATCTTCAATAAAAGATGTGCAAACTGAAAATGAAATATATAAAAAACGTAATACATGATAACCAAATAATGTTTATCCTAGGAATACAAGGTTGCTTAACATTACAAAATTAATGAATGTAGTTCATCTTATTGTCATAATGGGACAAAAGCCATATCATCATTTCAATAAATGCAGAAAAGCCACTTGATAAAATTAACATTACATATTATCATATTATACCGTGATAATCTTCCAGTAAACTAAGAATAGAAGGGAACCTCCTCAATCTGATAAAAGGCTGATGATGGCACATTTCTATGAATATACTAAAAACTACCAAATTTTACACTTTAAGTGTTTGAATTTTATGGTATGTGAATTATTAAACTGTTTTTTTAAAAAACCTATTGCTAACTTAGTATTTAACCTGAATGCTTTTGCCCTAAGATCAAGAAGACAAGGATGGTCACCCTCTCTGCTTTTCAGCATTCTATTGAAGACTCTTGCCAGTGCAGTAAGACAAGGAAGAACAATAAGAGGCATATAGGTTAGAGAGCTACAAGTAAAACTATCTTTATTCACAGATGACATGATCAAGCATGCAGCAAACAGCAAATCTTCATGAATCTGCCAAAAACTAGTAGAACTAATAAGTGATTTTAGTAAGATTTCAGGATGCAAAATTAATTGTATTTCTATATATTAGCAATAAACAAATGGAAATTTAAAAAAAGAATATTATTTGCAATAGCATCTCAAAGCATGAAATACATGAGTATGATGATTAACTTTGTGTATTAGCTTGACTGGGCTATAGGGTGCCCAGGTGTTTGTTAAACATTACTTTTGGGTATGTCTATGAAAGTATTTCTAGATGAGATTAACATTTGAATGCGTAGACTGAGTAAAACAGGTTGCCTTCCTCAGTGTATATGGGCCTCATCGAATCCAATTCATTGGGAGCCTGAATAGAACAAAAAGCAGGGAAAGGGAGAATTTCCTCTCTCTGTTTTTAAGCTGGGACATTGATCTCCTGCAGTCAGACTGGAACTTATACCATTGGCTCCTAGGTCTTTGGACTTGAACTGGAACGTATATCATCAGTTTTGCTGATTCTCAAGCCTTTGGACTTGGAGTAGAATTTACAGTGCTGGTTCTTCTGGTTCTTAGGTGTAAGGACTTGGACTGGAAGTTCACCATCAGCTCTCCTGCGTTTCCAGCTTGCAGATGGCAGATGGTGTGACTTCTCAGCCTCCATAATTACATTAGCCAATTCCATATATATATATAGCCAATTTATAAACATATATAGTTGGTTCTGCTCCTCTGGAGAACCCTGACTACTCCAAAGGGGTTAAATAAAATAAAATATATGTTAAAACCCCTACCCTGAAAACTGGAAACATTTCTATGTGAAATTTAAGAATATGTAAATGTATTGATTTATGATGTTTATAGATTGGAAGACCTGAAATTGTTTGTGATTTCAGTGCCTTGAATTGATTTATAGATTTGATGACATTCCAATAAAAATCCAGATTTTCTTACAGACATGTTCAAGCTGTTTCTAAAACCTAAATACTTAGAATAGCCAAAACAATTTTGAGAAAGAACAAAGTTAGAAGACTTAAACTTACTGGGTTTAACACTTACTGTAAAGATACAGCAATCAAGTTGGTGTGTTTTTGGCATAGTTTTGACACATAGATCAATGAAACACAATCAAGAACCCAGAAATAGACGAGCATGTGTATGGCCAATTGATTTCTAACAAAGATGCCAGGTAATTCAATATGGAAAGGATTACCTTTTCAACAAATGGTCTTGAACAACTTATTATCCACATTTAAATAAATTAACATCAACCCTTACTTTATGGTACACAACTGGATAATCTTAAATGTAAATGCTAAAACTATACAACTTCTGGAAGAAACTTTATAACCTTCAGGTAGGCAAAGATTTCTTAAATAGGACACAAAATAGCATAAACATAAAAAGTATAAAAAATTTCTAAATTGGGCTACGTCAAAATTTAAAACCTCTGTTAATAAGAAAATGCAAATGCAAAGGTAGACCTCAGACAGAGAAAATATATATGTGTGTGTGCATGTGTGTGTACACTATTTTATATTATAAGGACTGATATCTAGAATATATAAAGAAGTCTTTCAACTCACTGACAGAACCAATTACAAAGTCAATAAAATGGACACATTTGAACAAACTTTACCAAAGAAGATACACAGATAGCCAATATATCCATGACTAGATGCTCAGTGTCATTCATCATTAGGGAAATGAAAATTACAACCACAATGTGATATCACTACACGTCCGTTAGAACATTAGAGTGGGTAAAATTAAAAGGACCCCAAATACTAACTGTTGATGAGGATATAAAACCACTGAGATTTTCCTGCATACACCGCTTATGGGAATATAAAATTGTACAACCACTTTGGAAAGCAGTTTTGGCAGTTTCTTATAAAGTTAAACATACATTTACCATATGATTCAGCAGTTCTACTCTTAGGTGTTTATCCAAGAGAAATGAAAGCTGGTGTCCACAAAAAGAGTTGTACACAAGTGTTCTTTCACTTTATTTAAAGTAACCCAAACTGGAAAAAACACAAATGTCCATCAGCAGGTGAATGTATAAATAAAATGTTTAACAATGGAATACTACTTAGCACTGAAAAGGATAAACTATTTAAACATGTACCAACATAGATGAATCTCAAAATAAATGTGGTAAGTGAAAGAAGACTGAAAAAAAAGTAGATATTGTATGATATTCAATATAAACCTCTAGAAAAGAAAAATTTAACATATATTTACAGAAAGCAGGTTCGTAGTTGCCTGGGCCCAGTGATAGGGTGAGATTGGCTGGGAAGGGGCTTAAGAGAATGATCTTTTGAAGTAATGGAAATGTTCTAATCTTGACTTTACCAGTGGTAACATGGGTGTATACTGTTTGTCAAAAGTCATAGAATATACCCTTAACATGAGATATGTAAACTATCCCTCATTAAAATTGTGCTTGTATGTAGTAGTTGCTGTTTTTGAGGGGCAAGATCTTGGAGTCAATAAAGGGAAACATTATAAAGGTGTTGACAATTTCTCCATAGTATGAAGCCTGTTCCATATTGGGCACTGTGTCAGGCATTCCTGTGACTCTTGGCTGTGATACAAAGCAACTTCCCCCTTAAAAACTGGCCAAGACCAAGAGCCAAGGTTCCCTCCTAGAAGTCCCAAGCTGGACCAGAGGAAGGTGCTAACATGGTCTGTTTCGGCCACAGGTGTCTTTCAGAGGACCACGAAACTCACTACCTCCCCTCTCTGAGATAATGGAGTGAGTGTGTTAAGTTGGCTCAGTGGCTCAGACTAAAGCATCAGGGACTCTTATATTTAAAATTGATGTCACTGCTAATGTACTGCTTGAATGTATCTAAGCCCCTGCCTTTCTATTTCAATTTCCTCTGTGGTTATGTGAAACCAACTATGACAGTCCGTTATACATGGAAGGCTAGTGTTGCCAGATTTTAATTTGGAGAGTACAGAACATAATTTTGACTAATTGGTCCGTAGGAGCTAGAGTAGAATCTAAACAACTCTGGAGGTCTGTGGCAATGAAACAGGGAAGGAGGGAGAGATTTAATCAACCTTCACCCAGGCAGGCTGTTGACAGATTTCTAGGCTGACTTAATCAATGTACTTATTTCTCAGGTAAGACCTCAAAACTATTTGGATCTAATTTCACTATACTTCATCCTGTTCATGATATTATGCTTTCAAAGTAACAAGCCTTGAATTCCTTTTAAGGGCACACAAAAGAGTAAAACACACTTTCTTTTTGTCCCATCTGAAGTGAAGAAATGGAGTGGGTGCATAGAAGTTGTAACTCTGAGTCCGCTTAAGTTTTGCTAGTGTATAAGTCATTTTTCGGTACACAATGAAGTTAACAATTAATATCTTTGTGGTATCCAGAAACAATGTCAACCAAAATTGGAGCAATGAACCTGAGAACTGAATTCACTTGAGCTATAAATCATAAACCCATCAATCTCTAGAGCAGAAGCAAAACTGAAGTCATTGAATACTATAATAGATTCCATATGTTGTTTTAAAGAAGGCTTAAAAATAAGTAGACTTACAGGTTACCATATTTCTGTGGCAAAAATTTACATATGTGGATAAGAAGTGAAATAACTGACTGTCCAATTTTTGCTTCTGTTTTCTGCCACTTCTTTTTAGTAGTGGAATAATTATTTAGCTCTTGAAGGGCAGGGCAGAGGAAGTATGATAGGCACTAGAGAGTGTGGAGGAGCTGATAAAATAGAATATGAAGGGAGGTAGAAGAGACTGACTTTCAGCTTTGGTAGAAAAGGTAGCACAGATAAGGAAGCACAAATTTCAGATAACCCTCTTGGCCTTTCCCCTGCTATCTTATTGCAGAGAGTTAGTGTTTCTCCTTAAGCATTAAAGTTACAAAGCCAAATAGTAACATGGCCACAATTCTGTGAAAATTTTGAAAGGCCATGACAAAATGAAAATGAAAGCTTTGTTCTGAGTCAGACAGATCTGTTTTCAAATTTGGACCCTGCTCTGTGACCTTGGGCAATTCACTTAATTTCTCTGAGCTTCAGTTTCATCTGGATGGGGAATTAATACTTACCTCAAAGAGCTCTCAGTGTAATAAACTTTTGTATTTCTCTCTTCTAACACCTATCCTATCAGTTTGAAATATAATCTACCAGTTTGAAATGTATCCTTTCTTCTCATATGATTGTAGACTTCCCAGGAATTGAGATTAAGAACTCCCAGCTCAAGGGCCGATTAGTGGAGAACACAGGCTTACTTATCTTTGTTTTGCCCTGCCCCATACACACCTCGCACAATAATTAGGCTATAGCTATGTAAAACGTTAGGGACTTCTTCCCTCCAGTGACAGCATGGTGCTAGGTGAGATTTAAGCAAACTACACGTCATGTCCCTGCAAATTTGCCATCTTGTTATAGTCAGTCAGATTGGCCCACTAACCCTCCAGCTAGAAAGTCAGGAATGCTAAATCTTATATTTGCATGATTGCTATTGTGCTAAGGTGTCAGAACGCAAAATACAATCTTAGTTCAGTTTACACTTTGGTTTATTGGAAATAGCAAGGTCAATCTGTGGCAATGAAAAAAATGGAAAGTCCTGTAAAAGTTTAAGGAGGGAAGAATAAAAGGAAGAGAAAAGAAACTGTAACCTAGTTGGAATGAAATGGTAACACGGAATGAAATGGTAACACGGAATGAAATGATCCTCTTTCCTCCCAGACAGATGTTGGCATGGATTTCATATGGACTCTGAAACTAAAGCCGACACCCAACCGAGTGCTCAAGCCCTACATTCCATCCACCCCTCATTTGTTAGTATTGAAATTGAGGCATTTCACAAACTTGGCTATCGAATACTGTAGGTGTGTGGAAAAGGGCCAGATAAAACGGGCCAATTAGAACACAGCCACATCTGTCAAAACTCTAACCCTTAACCTTAGTGAAAATATAATCTAGGATCAAACACAGGAGCCCTGCAGATGTACACAAGTCATTTAATGCAGCCCTTGGAAAGACTGTGATGAACGGCTGGTGCTATTGTGAAGGCCTGATGAGAAAGCCAGGCTTGGTTTTGCTAGGAATATTTGCAATTTTAAAGAAAAAATATAGGTTCTAATTGAGTAACCATTTAATGTACCCCAGTAAGGTCCTTCCCATAGGCTGAGTTGAAAATACTCTGACTCTGTTGCTATGCAAAGCAGTTTCTAAACATGTTTTGAAAATCCGTTTGAAATTTGAGAGTAGAATTTTTTTTCAAAGGCTTCATTTAGGCTTAAAACCTTTTGGTTCACTCTAAAATAATGCGAGGGTTTCATCCTTAATGGACTATCGAGGTTAAATTCAACAGCTGCTTCTCCTCTGATATATATTTATGAATGCAGGATGCATTCTCTATGGTACGGTACACCCTCACAGAGCTCTGAGTAAGAGGAAAAAAACATGGAAACAATTTTTTTTTTTATATTGGAGTGTCCTTATGGGGTTTGCTAAAGGACAAATGGGGCTGTCATTAAAAATAGGGATTGTATCTTCTCGAGTATACATGGATCGTGACCAACACAACAGTTTTTACTGAATTTACTGATAAAAATTTCACTATGTTATGTCAAGCTCAAGTCTTTGGGAGGGTTTTTCAGGATTCTGTAAGATATGGCTTTGACTTTGTATTCGCTTTTGGGCACCAGGTCATCAGGGAAAAGTCACAAGATCTATGCAAAAGGCAGCGTCAGGAAGCAGCATCTCTAGTGATTTCCCCTTGGTTTCATTGTCCCTGTGTTCATCTGGGTTATTGAGTCTTTGATCCCACATGGGAAAGGTTTGCCATGTTGAGCCAGTAGTATAACTCATTCTAACTAAGGCACATAGCTTCCACCCTCCCCCCTGCTGGATGAGTATTGGACCAATTCCTTTGTCCTTAGCACCACTTACAAGGATTTATTCCCATTTCAGAGGATTTATTCCCATTCAGAGAAGGAACAACATAGTTGGATAGGAATAAAAATGCTGCTGTGTATGTAAAGCTTCTTGCACCTGGTTAATCTAGCAAACTGGTGTTTTGGTCTTCAACACTAACTAGATCATTATTATGTGACACTAATCAAAGAGTCTTCTGTAATGGGATAAGGTGTTATCTGATCAAATGAAGGAGGAATGATATTTGACAGTATATGGTATATGTGAAAATCATGGTGTCCTTGCTACTTAGAGACTGTGAGAGGAGATAAGGATTGGCTTAGAGCCAGCTCACCCTACATGCTCTCCCAGAAGTGTTTTCTTGAAAGAGTTTTTCCCCATTGGGACCTTCCATTTTCCTCTGGCTTAGTAAAGTGACTGTAAGTAAATAGATTCAACTTCTGTTTATGGTGAAGTAAAAGATTGAGAACAGATTGCTCTTTAACCTGAAATGTGGAAGGGCTAGTCGATTTGGAAGCCAGTTAAAATGATTTTGTGTATTAACTGGTAAACTCAACAGATTTTTTTCCCTGTGAATCTAACATTTCTAGATCTTCGCATTCCTCCCATGAGAAGTCCACCTCTGAATCCTTTCGAGAGCTCAGATTCCTAGAAACTCAGATTTTTGAACATCTACATGATGTTATTTTGTAAGTGGAACACTGACTGTTAAAGAATAGCAGTGGAGTGGAGTGGTGAGGGCACAGTTCTGGGTCAGGATGACTGGAGAGAAACCCTAAGGCTTATTCCATAATCTCTCTTGATTTGAGCTTCTGAGGATAAACTGAGGCTTGTGACATGCTAGCCCGGCACCTGGTGTAGTAAATATTGAATGCACTGTGGTGGAGAGGGTTGTGTTGTCAATGTTGCTGTTGTTATTTTTGAGACCTAAAGGATTGCTATGATCTAAATCAGCTTAATTTCCTTCAACTTCATAAAAATTAGCCTGTGACTATTGAATTGGATGATGCTCTCCTAATGGTTTTTGCATTTTGCCTTCATTCAGCCAGTTAAAGCTGGTGTTTACAGAATTGTGAAATATTTGAGCCTGGGACAGTCATGTGATTTACAGTTTTGTCTCGTTTCATGCTTTCCAGCAACATAATTACTGAACTTTTTATCGTAATAAAAATATAGGCCATAAAAAAGGCAGTCCCCTGGAGTTCCCTCTATCTCTCTTAGAATGCTAAAGGATATTTTTTGTGATCTCAGCTCTGTTCTGTTTAGGTATCCTCTCCCTCCCCCATGTCTGTCTTTGCAGATCTGTGACCAGATGGCTGCACTGAATGGAGACTAGGAAAGGAGCCCAACTGTTTTCCTTGTGTTGGCTGTCTGTGCCGAGCAGGGATTGTTGAGCAAAGCAAGGATTGCTGAGCAGCGTTTCTCCAGGGAGGGTCACAGGGTAGTACAAACCCACTCTGGGTTTTTCTTTTTTTTTATTATTAAAAACTTTGGCCAAATACTATCAGTAAGGGGGAGAAAGTATGCGGTTTGAAGACCAGTTGGACCAGTCTTTTAAAATATCAACTGGAATAAAGCAGGAATGCCTTGCACTTCTTCAATTTTCTACATTTAACAGGAGACAGTTGCTCCCAGAGTCACTTCTAACTCCACAGACAGTATTGTGCAACCTTGCTCAGCACTATATAATTAAAATTCCTTTGAAAATGGTTGCCCAATGATTGACATTTATTCCAAAATACATTATCATGTTGAATGCTTAATTCCTTCTTCCAGTACATTTTCTTTAATAAAAAAGTAAAAATCTATTTTTTAAAATGGTGATGGAGTTTTGTAAAAAATTGAAGCAGTGTAACAAACTTATGTCTAATCTTGCTCTTAAAGAGCTGGCAGGCTAGCAGGGGAGTCCAGAGTAAGTTATGGAAAGCAAAGAAAGCAATACTCAGGATATAGCTGAGTTGCCTTACATGGATAGACTTGAAATGCTGCTGAGATTCCAAAGAGGAAGAGATAATAGGAATCTGTTGCTCTCTTACCTCCTAGTACGTTGACTCATACCTCCAGTTCAAACACCAGCAACGTTTAGTATTACTACGAAATAATCTAATGGGCTTCCTTTCTCAGGGCAGTAGGAATCTGTCTCTCTGCTGTGGCTTTCTGGAGTCCCTCCCTTCTGATGTCTGTCTGTGCCCCAGTTTCCATTTTTATATGGTCATCTTTGATTCTGGATAGCTGGTTCTCTCTGTGTTCTCAGAAGAAATAGACTAGTGAGATCACTATCGTGCCCCCTCCACAATTAGGAGGCTGTATCTTGAGACCTTCTTGGATCCCACAGTTTGTAGATATCGCAATAGCAATCATGGTTAGAGAAGTCTACCACCAAACCAGGAGTCAGATGCTAAGGATGAGTGAGCATGTCCAAATAGCAGCTTTAAAAAGCCTCGGCACACTTACAATTGACTACATGTCAGAGGGTTTTGGGTTATCTCTGAATAGTCAAAACCCTGATATTATATATACGAATGTAAAGGGGCTATTTTAATATCATACTGTTTGTTTGACTTTTGAGTAGTGAATGCATAATATGGGAATAAGTACAATATGTGAGTGAAACACCGAAATCACCTTTCACTGTTTTGTGTAGTAGTTTGGAGCCTTCAGTTCTTCTGGAAAAAATAATTCAATGCACATTAGTTTTGCTTTCCACATTTGAGGGAGGTGAATGCTTTATTTTTATAACTGTAAGAGGTCTCAGCAGTCTTGTAGCCTATTCATGTTGAAGATGAGGACACTGATGCCTAGAAAGGTGAAATGGCTTGCTTAATGGTTACACAGAGAATTAACTGTAGCTTCATGGTTTTTAACTCAGGTCTTGTGACTAGAATTTCAGTGCACTTTGCATTAGGCAATTCTGAACCTTTGAGTAAAACTAAAATGCAAAGACTGCTCTTGATAGCATTCTGGATGGAAGAGTTGAAGATAGTAGGATATAAAGATAAACAAACCTATCTTATCTGGACAGGACCTCAGCTCATTAGGAAGAGGAATGAGGAAGAGAGAATATAGGAGGAAAGAAATGGCAGAAAGACAAATAATCATCGGAAGGGACTGGAACAGGGTAAATGCCAGACATTTTCAAGATTAGAAGAATTCTGAGTTGAGTTTGAAAAATTGAAAGATTTCTTCAGGTAGAAGCAAAAGGGAAATAAGCAGAAATATTATTATTATACATATAATGGAGTCTGCAGAGGAAGAAGAAAAGCATGACCCTAATAGATAAAGATAAGAAGCACCAAATCATTTCAATAAGTTTCTGAATTTTAAACACTTTCTTTTCCTTCCAAACATATTTAAAGAGGACGAGGAGGAGAAAAAAGATAACGATTTGTGAGGGATGTCTCATATGCTATTTATTATAAGAAGGAAAGTAAAATTCAATAAATTACAAATTGATTTATCAAACAAAGTTCAGCATGGAGGTTAATAAAATAAATATAGACTTGAGTGGAGTTGTGTCCTAGCACTTACTTTTAAAGCCATGTTTCAAAAAAAGGGCATCCATGGAAGTGATGGATAATTTTTATCTGATAGCAAGAACAGACACTAATAATGGCAAGTTATTGTGTTCTTAGATTATCATTTTAATACTTACGTTTTCAAGATTAGCCTCTGAGAAGCTGCTCATTTACTTCTGGTGCATAATGATCACTTAGGGTATGAAGCCATCAGCTGCGCCCTTTGTTTTGACCGTGGAAAATGTTATGACCTCCAGTCAATGATTATTTTGGAAGGAATAGAAGAAATAAGTTATGATTACATATTATAGATATTATAAGCATAGTGTTAGTAAATATTTTAAAAAGAAGACTAGGCACAGTGGCTCATGCCTGTAATCTTAGTACTTCGGGAGACTGAGGCAGGAGGATCACTTGAGCCCAGGTGAGACCAGCCTGGGCAACATAGTGAGATTCTGTCTCTACAAAAGAAAAAATCTTTCCATGGCTTTCTCATCTGCAGATTGTTTCTCAGTGTCAAGCAAGCACATCTTTCTTCCATCCTACCTGTCTTCCCTGTTTTAATTTTATTTCTGTGCTTCATAAGGTTGAGGCAGTGTACAATCACAATCCTTTTACAATTACAAAAAAATTCCCAAGCAATTTTCTTTTTTAATTTTTGAGAAAAATTTTGCTTTTATGTTCTCTGATCAGATTTGCCTTTATATACATACAGGTTCCTTTTTTCACCCCACTCCCAACTTAAGGCTGATTTTACCATCCAGTGGTTTAAACAAAATTCTGTTTTGGATATCAGGTGTTTTAAATTAAAAAGTCTTCAAAATTGATTTCCAAAAGAGTCCATAAGGCTTATGATGTTTTAGACCAATTCTTAACTAGAACAGAAAATTTTGCCTTTTAGGTTTACAGTGATTTCATATTATCTGATGATTCTGTTGAAGGGGCCCATATTTATGGTATTTGCCTGGAGGTTGTCTTGTAAGCCTTGACTATGTGTTTTAAGAAAGAAGGCAGGCTGAGTGCGGTGGCTCACGCCTGTAATTTCAGCACTTTGGGAGGCCGAGGTGGGCGGATCACCTGAGGTCAGGAGTTCCAGAGCAGCCTGGCCAACATGGTGAAACCCCATCTCTACTAAAAAATACAAAAATTTGCTGGAGGTGGTGGCAGACGCCTGTAATCCCAGCTACTCGGGAGGCTGAGGCATGAGAATCGCTTGAACCCTGGAGGCAGAGGTTGCAGTGAGCTGAGATCATGCCACTGCATTCCAGCCTGGGTGACAGAGCAAGACTCCATCTCAAAAAAAAAAAAAAAAAAAGAAAGAAGTCAGTAGTTCAACTATAAGATGCACAGTATATCAGAGGTAGTGGAAAGTCTACATATGCCTCCTATTTTAATTTTAACAAAAAAATGACTCTGTCACATAGACTTCTAGCTCTTTTTAGGGGAATAGGTAGGAAACCTATAATGCATGAATTGTTTAAAGAAAGTATGGAGGCTGGGTGAGGTGGCTTATGCCTGTAATCCCAGCACTGTGGGAGGCTGAGGCAGGTGGATAATTTGAGGCCAAGAGTTCGAGATCAGCCTGGCCAACATGGTAAAATCTCATCTCTGTTAAAAATAGAAAAATTAGCTGGGCATAGTGGCGGGCATCTGTAATCCCAGTTACTCAGGAAGCTGAGGCAGGAGAATTGCATGAACCCGGGAGGCAGAGGTTGCAGTGAGCTGAGATTGCACCACTGCACTCCAGCCTGGGTGATAGCATGAGACTCTGTCTCAAAAGAAAAAAAAAAAAAGAAT
The DNA here is from genome assembly GCF_028878055.3 of Symphalangus syndactylus. Taxonomy (NCBI): domain Eukaryota; kingdom Metazoa; phylum Chordata; class Mammalia; order Primates; family Hylobatidae; genus Symphalangus; species Symphalangus syndactylus. The sequence continues at coordinate 38,977,090 of NC_072434.2, read as the reverse complement.
AAAGAAAGTATGGAATAAAATGCTAGATTTGAAGAGGAAAAGACAGGTTGGTAGCAGGACTGGCTATATAATTTGCGGGGCTCAGTGCAAAATGAAAATAGAAGTCCCCTTGTTCAAAAATTAAGAATTTTAAGGTAGCAACAGCAAAGCATCAAACCAAGCATGAGGCTCTTCTCAGCATGGGGCCCTGTGTGACTTCATAGGTCACACACTCATAAAGCTCACCGTGGTCGGAAGTTGAGATGTCAGTAAAAAGGAAAAGGGATGATCCATTCCCTGTGATGTTTTCCTACCTCTGTGCCATCCTTACCTGTGTACTCAACAGATGTGACCATCTCTCAAGGGGGCACCATTGTGCCAGTGAGCTGAGACACAGACACTCTGGCTCTAGTCTATGGAGGAAGGAGCATGAGAATGAGAAGGAGGTTGCATTCTACCAGTGGCGGGAGAGTAGGTTGGAGCTGAAGGCTTTCTGGACTGATCTAGGAGAGACAGCATGAACTTGGGAACTCTGCAACTTTCTAGCAGTGTAGTAAAGTTATTTAACCTCTCTGAATCTCATTTTTTTATTGCCATAAAATGGTGATATCTACCTCTCAGGGTTATTGTGTGGATTACAGATAATGTGGAAAATGCCTAGCACAGTGGCTGGTATGCAGTGGAAGCTCAAGATATATTGTACATATGGCCATTTTTGTAAGTGCGGAGATACACTGAGGATAAGTGAAAAAGACTTCAAGTCTCAGATAGGGTGGAGGATCTCAGAATGCCTGAAGAGCCTTGTAAGAACTGGCTGCCTCTCTCGAGTCCCTCCTTAGTTCCTGAGTGCTTTGGAATCATTTAAAACTCACAATTGCATCTTCTTCCCAAACAGGGTGAGGAGCAATCTGTGGGAAGTCAGTGCACAGTAGAGTTCAGTCTTCAACGCTGAAAATTTGCCAACTTTCACCCACACTGTGGAGATGAGAAAGCAGCTGTGGGCAGACAGTAGAGTAAGCTGTGGGGTCTCTGGAACACGTTATGCTTACAGATGTTCCATTGTTCCCATGAGATTTTGTACTTTGTCTATTTTATCCAGTTTTGTTTCCATAATATACAAAGGAGACAGCCAAAACCATTTTATGTAGTTTTCCTAGTTTGTTTTGATTTATTTGTTGTTGTTTACAGTATTATCTCCAATAACAACAATGGAATTTCCTTTCCTACTAATCTGGCCTGTTTCCATTTTGCCTGTTTATTTTAATTTCCTTTTTTTGGACTGAAATCTCTACATGACTCTGCTTTGTTTATTTCCTTGTGTGTATGTGTCAGCATCATTTATTAGTGTGTCCACTCAGAGGAACTTTGTTCATTAATTATGTAGGTTTTGTTTCCTAGTTCCTAGTGGGAGGGTATTAAGTGCTCTATGTTTCTAAGTACTTCACAATGGTTTTGGTTATCAGTTTCTTCATCACTGCTCTCTGCAAGCAGATGGGCTTACTCTCCATGGTTTACACATGGAGCATGGGAAGCCCCAGAGCAGAGAAGTAACTCCTCTGCAGATGATGATTTTCTTAAATCCGCTGACCCGTCACGCCTGCTACTCGTATAGATTTCAATTTCCACTTACTTTTATTTGGGTAGTAGGTTAAGTGAGCATAACACCTGTGTTTTGCAGACATAATTCCTTGAAGACATTTCCATGAAAACCAGCCTGTTGTTAACGAATGAGCAATTTCATCTTGCATTATAAGCGCTTGGGTGTGTGTGATGAATGTTAGACTTATCCCTTTTTTATGAAGAACTTACAGCCCACTACACTAAGTCGATAAAAATGTTAAAAGGAAGAGGTAACCTGACTTTTACATCTGTTACTTGAATATATAAGATCTGCTGCCTCCTTTTCAATGGATTGTCATGATTTACTAAATGATTGAATTAATGATTCATAAAACATTTATTTAGTACTTACTCTGTATGTGATACTATCTCTAGTCTCAAGATGCTTATAAGACTAGAAGGGGAAAATAGAACTGAAAGCAAATAAATATAATAAGGTGTTACAGGTGACATGATAGAAGTTTGTCCAGAGTACATAGAGTAACAAAGGAGGGAGACCTGTATTCTCTTGGGATGGGGATTGGAGAGAAGGTGTCACAAACAAAGGCTATAGGCACCAGATGTATCTGGGGTCCATAGATACTTTCAAATGGCTGAAACAGTGGCTGAGGAGGCAGCAGTGCATGCATGAGGTGAGAGAAGGGAGGTGGAGGAAGCCAGACCCAAAGCTCCTTGGATGCTATGTGAAGGAATTTGGGTTTTATTCTTTAGGAAAAGTTTTAGGTAGATGGAACATCAGTAACAGTTTTGCTTTTTAGAAAAATTACACCAAGAATAGACTCAAGGAGACTTGAATGGAGGCAAGGAGACTCTTCTGATAATATGGAGCTGAGCCAGGCAAGATATGATGAGATTCTGAACAAGCCAGTGGTGGATGGAAAGATGTCAAAGAAGTAGACCTTGTAAAATTGGTGTCAATTTTTAAATAATATCTTATAGTAACTGTTAGTGAAACCAAGGCCCAAGAAAGCGCATAGCCAGTGAATATCAAAGGGATCTTCCTCTGCTTTCATTGCAGTTTAGAAACACAATTATTGTGGCATTTCAGACACTATGTTGTAATACATCATATTGTTAATACTTGTTTACAATCTTTCTGTCCTGAGGCTCTAAGCTTCTTAAAGTTAACAGCCAAACTACTGAATTATTTGTGTATGCCTAGCATGGAGCCTCATATACACAAGTGCATAATAGATGTTTGAAGAGTAAAACTCTTGACATCATAGCCAGTGCTTCTTCCACAGGGAGCACTTGGCGTGGAAATATGAAAATATCACTCAGGTTTGCCTGACAGCCACCCGTTTCCATCACTCCCCCTGACAGCACCAAAGCCAAGTGATGAGCAGGTGTAACAGGCAGATGATGGCTTGCGCTTTGCTTTAAAAGTTACATCAGTTTGCCATTATCAGAATGCATTCTTACCTCCCAAAGCCTGCATTAAAATACCAATAATGAATATTTAGAATAAATAATGAATATTTAAAAGTGGCCATAAAAGTTGATGCCTATTATGATACTGTCTTTAATGGTTTCACTAGTCAGAAGTCAAGCATGATAATTTGCTTCCATGTCTCTTTTAATGTTACTCATTGTTTTAACCTGGATCACACTTTATTCTTCCACACAGATCCGTAATGCCTCCTGCCTGCCTCTTTCAAGATGGAGGTGAAACCTGTGGGAGAACCTACTCAAGAGGTGTCTAAATTCAAACTTTCCACCAAGGTAGAAAGCACGGGACACTGGCTGGTGGAAGATCATGCTCGAATATGGGAAGTTTTAAAGACAGAGGAGGTAAGATGACTCTAAATGGCACAGTTGGTGAAATGTTGGATTTGTTCATACCTGAGACTGTGATTCTTCATGTAGCAAGCACCACAGGCCAGCTTGGCAAATCTTTATTCAGGGGCTGTAGGCACAGCCATGACTGGAGAACAAGTAAGTCAGGAGCATGTCCTTTGCACATTAATGACTACACAGTGATTCAGGCCAAGGAGGCTGCACTGAAAGCCAGCGCTTACAAAACGATGATCTAAGGCTCATACGCATATAATCTGCACTTTAGCCTCAGGTATCAGCAGTGTAGCTGCGGGCTAGCTACATTCTTTCTCAAGGCTGCCCTTCTGTGACTTCCCTCTCTCCAGCCTATTGTTGTTGAAGTTTCATTTGACTTATATAAAATGCTGTTATTTGTGTGCATATTTGTGGGGTGCGTGTGTGTGAGAGAAAGAGAAAGAGAGAGAGAGGGAACGGAGAGAGAGAGAGAGAGAGAGAGAGAGAGAGAGAGAGAGAGATGCTGTTATTCTTTCAATGGAAATTATAAATTAAAGCTTTTATTTTTATTGTGCGTTTGAGGTAAAATCATACATATTGGCAAGATATTGAAAACCATTTCCATATAGGCATGAAGAGGTATAAAAGGAAGATTGGAAAAGAGAATGGAATTATTAACCAGATCATGGAAAGGCCTAATTTCCCTGAGCTTAGGTTGTGACCATCTTTTCAGCTTAGCAAATAAAATGAAAGCTAGAGGTTTGTATGTTTTTGTTTTTTTAGAGACAGGATCTTGCTCTTCTGTCCAGGCTAGAGTGCAGTGGCACAGTCATAGCTTACTGCTGCCTGGAACTCCTAGGCTCAAGTGATCCTGTCTCAGGCTCCCAAGTAACTAGGACTACAGGCCACACAACACCACACCTGGATAATTTTTAAATTTTTTGTAGAGATGAGACTCTCCCTATGTTGCCCAAGCTGGTCTTGAAGTCCTAGCCTCAAGCAATCCTCCTGCCTCTGCCTTCCAAAGCACTGGGATTACAAGTGTGAGTGACTGTGCCCAACCCCAAAAGCTAGAGGTTTTAATACATGGGAAAGAGCATCTCAGAGAGAGGTACCAAAGCAAGAACTTCAAAACAACTAAGATAGCATAGAAATGTAATAGGGAAAACAGAGAACACTTTGTCAATGGTATTTTGGCTACCAGAAAGACCAGCAGCTATTTTCTGAGAGGCTTACCTGGGTGATATTCATTATCTTGGGTAGTTGTCTAGGGTCTGGTCCTTAGCTTACATGCTTGGAAATTTTATTTTCTTGTGTATCCAACAGAACTTTCTGGGGCAAACTCACATGAATTAAGTTTATGCAACTAATATGTAAAAAGAAAATGGCAAGTCCTTAATTGATAAAGACAAATAGAAGAGTTTTATCTTCTGGAATACTCAATTTAAAATGTTTAGCACACATTCTCCTTGTAGGCAAACCTAATGGGAAATCAAATAATGCTGAGAAAGTTGATTCCTAAGGATGGAATCATAACAAGTGGAAATATATAAATTCCTTGTTTGACAGCATGAGTCTAAGTATATTGGTATGGCTCTTTGGTTCCAAGTAACAGAAATTGACTCAATTAAGGAGAATGAGAAATTTCTGGAGGATGTTGAGAAGCTTACAGAATTGGTGAGAAGTTTGGAGAACTAGGCTTGGAAATAAGACAGGAACCAAGTCAGTAGAAACTGCTCAGGGTGCCAACCCTGGCACAAATTCTAAACTGGTCCCCTCCCCTCCATATTCTCATATTCTGCTCAGGATGCAAAGCTGTGGGAGAGAGGAGCTCACTGCCAAGTTTAGTTGCATGCCTTTCTTTTGATTATTCTGTGAAGAGAAAGAGGAATCTTCCATGGGAAATTATACCAACTCATCACTACACTTGTGTTTAAAATTCAAATTCCTAATATTGACACATTATGACAATTCCAATCCAAGGAAGTAGCCTAACAAGTAGTCTTGAACATATAAAATCCAGCAGAAGCAAATACAAACCTTCTCTATAGGGATATACTTGCACAACAGACTTTTTTTTTTTTTTTAAAGAAATAAACTCCACAGGTGGTAGATTAAGTCTTTGTGTATCTCACCTGACAGGTCCAAGATAAGATGAGATGAGTGTTGTGCTGAGGGCACAAAATTTAAGGAAGCACTCACTCTTAGGTTTATGCCCTGTACTTGCACAAAATTGAGAGTGAGTCTATCCTTAAATTTTGCACCCTAGGCTTGATGCTTGTCTCACTCCAGTCCTGGCCCTGTCATAAATCTGAATTTGTGTTTATCATTTTTATGCATATTTCAGTATTTATACTACGTGCATGTGGATCTATATATTCAATATACAGTATTGATTTACATCTTGTAAATTTTATATAAGCCTTGTACTGTACATCTACTTCTACAGCTTGTTTTTTTGTTTCTGTTTTTATGCTGACATATGTAGTTTCACTTTATTCATGTTTAACTGCTGTTTATATTATTTTAATATAGTCAAATTTATTTATCCATTCTCTTGTTGATTAACTTTTAGTTTTCTTTCAACACAATTGGCAGTATAATACATTTTTCCTCGTGAACATATGCTAGAGTTTTTTCTAGCATAGACACCTGGAAGTGGCATGCTGAGTTGTAAAGTATGAATACCTTTAGTTTTGCTAGATATTACTAGATCAGCTCTGAAATGAGGCCATGAGTTTGTATCTCTGTTAGCAGCATATGAAAGTTCACCCATTCTATATCCTCACCTGTTATTGGTATTGACAGACCTTTAAATATTGGCCAGTCTGATTGTTTTGAAATGGGACCTTGTTGTAACACGAATTTCCCTGAATTCTTGTGGCGTTGAGCATCTGTTCACATGGATATTGGCCATTTAGTTTTCAGTGAATTATCTGTTCTTATCCTTTGCTTGTTTCTTTTCATTGGGTCATTTGTCTTTCCTTCTTGATTTCTGGAAACGAATGTTTTGTTTACTGTACAATCCTTTTTATTGATTTCATGCATTAAAACAATATTTTCCCACTCCTAAATTTTTGTTTTAAATTTTAATTTGGTAAAATTTATCAGTCTTCTTTTCTCCTTATGGCTTGTGTTTTTTCTGCTCTAAGAAATTCTTTCTGACCTCATGATGATAAAGATATTCTATGTTTTTTCCTAAAAGTTGTAAATGTTTGCTTTTATTTGCTTAGTATTTATTTCACAATCTGAAATAGGGATATGTGTTTTTTCCATATGGCTAATTATCTAGTATCATTTTTGAATGTCATTATTTCTTCTTCAGTTTATAATGCTATTTTTCATGTATCATGTTTCTATAGATATCCTGTCTGTGGATATGATACTCCTTTAACCATTTTAGCTCTAAAAAAAGCCCCGAGTATCCAATAGGGAATGTTTCTCTGCTGTGCTATTGATCTTCAAGATTATCTTGGTTGTTTTTGGAAACTATATTTTCCATACAGATTTAGGATGGGCTTGTTCAGTTCTGCAGATATGAAGAAAAATTAAGCAGAAACTTGCTGGGAATTTGATTCGGATTTCAGTAAATTTGTTGACTGATTTGGAGAGTATCAACATTTTTATATTCAATGACTGTCTTGTCTTCTTTTTTACTTTAAAGGTGATGCTTTAATATTTCATCCTTAATGTCTCACCAATATTTTATCCCACATTCTTTTGCTGTAGGATTTTGATAACTAAGGCTAAAGAAGTTCCTTCAATTCATTTTGATAACTAAGGCTAAAGAAGTTCCTTCAATTCATTTGCTGATTTTTTAACATTATAGTATTTGATACTTACAAAATAATACACATGCAAGTTATGGATTATAATATTAGAACAAATACTTGTGAGTCCACAACCAACTTAAGAAATAGTTTGTTGAGTCTATATGTGAACTGTTTCACCTACTATCTCTTTGATTTCTTTCCCTGTAAAGGTACCCATCTTCCTGAAATTTGTGTTTAATCATCCTTTTGCTTTTTAAAAAGTCTTTACTGCATACATGTATCCTCAAACAATACTGTTGAGTTATACACACACACACATGCACACACATATATACACCTATATATGTATGTATATATAAACACATATATATTTATATATATGGTGTCTTTGGTGACTCACTTCTTTTACTCAACATTATGTTTATAAAATTTTTAAGATTCAGCCACAAAAATATATATAGTAGTACTTCGTTAATTTTCACTATTGTACAGTATGCCATTGTGTGGTTATATCATGATTAATTATTCATCATTATGTGGATGAACATTTAAGTTATTTATAGTTTTTTTTGCCATGACGAACAATGCTGATATGAACATACTATACATGTCTTTTGTTTTTTTTAATTTTCTTATATTTTTTTTTAATATACTTTAAGTTCTGGGATACATGTACAGAACATACAGGTTTGTTATACACGTATACATGTGCCATGGTGGTTAGCTGCACCCATCAACCTGTCATCTACATTAGGTATTTCTCCTAATGTTATCTCTCCCCTTGCCCCCACCCCCCAACAGGCCTCGGTGTGTGATGTTCCCCTGCCTGTGTCCATGTGTTCTCATTGTTCAACTCCCATTTATGAGTGAGAACATGCAGTGTTTGGTTTTCTGTTCCTGTGTTAGTTTGCTGAGAATGATGGTTTCCAGCTTCATCCATGTCCCTGCAAAGGACATGAACTCGTCTTTTTTTATGGCTGCATTGTATTCCATGGTGTATATGTGCCACATTTTCTTTATCCAGTCTATCATTGATGGGCATTTGGGTTGGTTCCAAGTCTTTGCTATTGTGAATAGTGCTGCAATAAACATACATGTGCATGTGTCTTTATAGTACAATGATTTATGATCCTTTGGATATATACCCAGTAATGGGATCGCTGGGTCAAATGGTGTGTCTGGTTCTAGATCCTTGAGGAATCACCACACTGTCTTCCACAATGGTTGAACTAATTTACACTTCCACCAACAGTGTAAAAGCGTTCCTATTTCTCCACATCCTCTCCAGAATCTGTTGTTTCCTGACTTTTTATTGATGGCCATTCTGACTGGTGTGAGATGGTATCTCATTGTATACAAGGACCCCTGATGATGAGCTTTTTTTCATGTTTTTTTGCCACATAAATGTCTTCTTTTGAGAAGTGTCTGTTCATATCCTTTGCTTAATTTTTGATGGGGTTGTTTTTTCCTTGTAAATTTGTTTAGATTCCATATAGATTCTGGATATTAGACCTTTGTCAGACGGATAGATTGCAAAAATTTGCTCCCATTTTGTATGTTGCCTGCTCACTCTGATGATAGATTCTTTTGCTGTGCAGAAGCTCTACGTTTATTGATTTGCATATGTTGAACCAGCCTTGCATTCCAGGGATGAAGCCAACTTGATTGTGACAGATAAGCTTTTTGATGTGTTGCTGGATTTGGTTTGCCAGTATTTTATTGAGGATTTTCGCATCGATGTTCATCAGGGATATTGGCCTGAAGTTTTCTTTTTTTGTTGTGTCTCTGCCAGGTGTTGGTATCAGGATGATGCTGGCCTCATAAAATGAGTTAGGGAAGAGTCCCTCTTTTTCTATGATTTGGAATAGTTTCAGAAGGAATGGTACCAGCTCCTCTTTGTACCTCTGGTAGAATTAGGTTGTGAATCCATCTGGATCTGGGCTGTTTTTAATTGGTAGGTTATTAATTACTGCCTCAATTTCAGAACTTGTTATTGGTCTATTCAAGGAGTTGACTTCTTCTGATTTAGTCTTGGGAGGGTGTATGTGTCCAGGAATTTCTTCTAGATTTTCTAGTTTATTTGTGTAGAGGTTTTTATAATATTCTCTGATGGTAGTGTGTATTTCTGTGGGATCAGTGGTGATATCCCCTTTATCATTTTTTATTGTGTCTATTTGATTCTTCTCTCTTTTCTTCTTTATTAGTCTTGCTAGTAGTCTATGTATTTTGCTAATCTTTTCAAAAAACCAGCTTTTTTGTGTCTCTATCTCCTTGAGTTCTGCTCTGATCTTAGTTATTTCTTGTCTTCTACTAGCTTTTGAATTTGTTTGCTCCTGCTTCTCTAGTTCTTTTTTTTTTTTTTTTTTGAGATGGAGTCTCACTCTGTTGCCCCAGCTGGAGTGCAGTGGCACGATCTCGGCTCACTGCAAGCTCTGCCTCCCGGGTTCATGCCATTCTCCTCCCTCAGTCTCCTGAGTAGCTGGGAGTACAGGTGCCCACCACAATGCCCAGATAATTTTTTGTATTTTTAGTAGAGACGGGGTCTCATCGTGTTAGCCAGGATGGTCTTGATCTCCTGACCTCGTGATCCACCCGCCTCGGCCTCCCAAAGTGCTGGGATTACAGGCGTAAGCCACCTTTTATTTGTAATGTTAGTATGTTGATTTTAGATCATTCCTGCTTTCTCCCATGGGCATTTAGTGCTATAAATTTCCCTCTAAACACTGCTTTAAATGTGTCCTAGAGATTCTGATACATTGTGTCTTTGTTCTCATTGGTTTCAAAGAACTTATTTGTTTCTGCCTTTATTTGGTTATTTACCCAGTAGTCATTCAGAAGCAGGTTGTTCAGTTTCCATGTAGTTGTGTGGTTTTTAGTGAGTTTCTTAATCTCGAGTTCTAATTTGATTGCACTGTGGTCTAAGAGACCATTTGTTATGATTTCAATTCTTTTACATTTGCTGAGGAATGTTTAACTTCCAATTATGTGGTCAATTTTAGAATAAGTGCTATGTGGTACTGAGAAGAATGTATATTTTGTTTATTTGGGATGGAGAGTTCTGCAGATGTCTATTAGGTCTGCTTGGTCCAGAGCTGAGTTCAAGTCCTGAATATCCTTGTTAATTTTCTGTCTCATTGATCTGTCTAATATTGACAGTGGGTTGTTAAATCTCCCACTGTTATTGTGTGGGAGTCTAAGTCTCATTGTAGGTCTCTAAGAACTTGCTTTATGAATCTGGGTGCTCCTATATTGGGTGCATATGTATTTAGGATAGCCAGCTCTTCTTGTTGCATCGATCCCTTTACCATTATGTAATGCCCTTCTTTGTCTTTTTTGATCTTTGTTGGTTTAAAGTCTGTTTTATTAGAGACTAGGATTGCAACCCCTATGTGTGTCTTTACATGTGAGGTGGGTCACCTGAATACAGCACACCTATAGGTCTTGACTCTTTATCCAATTTTCCAGCCTGTGTCTTTAATTGGGGCATTTGTCCATTTACATTTAAGGTTAATATTGTTATGTGTCAATTCGATCCTGTCATCATGATGCTAGCTGGTAATTTTGCGCATTAGTTGATGCAGTTTCTCCATAGTGTCGTTGGTCTTTATATTTTGGTATGTTTTTGCAGTGGCTCGTACAGGTTTTTCCTTTCCATATTTAGTGCTTCCTTCAGGAGCTCTTGTAAGGGAGGCCTGGTGGTGACAAAATCCCTCAGCATTCGCTTGTCTGTAAAGGACTGCATTTCCCCTTCACTGATGAGCTTAGTTTGGCTGGATATGAAATTCTGGGTTGAAAATTCTTTTCCTTAAGAATGTTGAATATTGGTCCCCACTCTCTTCTGGCTTCTAGTGTTTCTACAGAGAGGTCCACTGTCAGTCTGATGGGCTTCCCTTTGAGGGTAACCTGACCTTTCTCTCTGGCTGCCCTTAAAGTTTTTTCTTCCTTTCAACCTTGGTGAATCTGATAATTATGTGTCTTGGGGTTGCTCCTCTTGAGGAGCATCTTAGTGGTGCTCTCTGTATTTCCTGAATTTGAATGTTGGCCTGTCTTGCTAGGTTGGGGAAATTCTCCTGGATAATATCCTGAAGTGTGTTTTCCAACTTGGTTCCATTCTCCCCATCACTTTCAGGTACACCAATCAAACGTAGGTTTGGTCTTTTCACATAGTCCCATATTGTTTGGAGGCTTTGTTCATTACTTTTCATTCTTTTTTCTCTAATCTTGTCTTCACTCTTTATTTCATTAAGTTGATCTTCAATCTCTAATATCCTTTCTTCTGCTTTATTGATTCAGCTATTGATACTTGTGTATGCTTCACGAAGTTCTCGTGCTGTGTTTTTCAGCTCCATCAGGTCATTTATGTTCTTCTCTAAACTGGTTATTCTAGTTAGCAGTTCCTGTAACCTTTTATGAAGGTTCTTAGCTTCCTTGCATTGGGTTAGAACATGCCCCTTTAGCTGGAGGAATTTGTTATTACCCACCTTCTGAAGTCTACTTCTGTCAATTCGTTAAACTCATTCTCCGTCCAGTGTTGTTCTCTTGCTGGTGAGGAGTTGTGATCTTTTGGAGGAGAAGAGGCATTCTGGTTTTTGGAATTTCAGCATTTTTGCGCTGGTTTTTCCTTATCTTCCTGGATTTATCTACCTTTGATCTTTGATGCTAATGACCTTTGGATGGGGTTTTTGCGTGGGCATCCTATTTGTTGACGTTGATGTTATTTCTTTCTCTTTGTTAATTTTCCTTCTAACAGTCAGGATCCTCTTCTGCAGGCCTTCTGGAGTTTGCTGGAGGTTCACTCTAGACCCTGTTTGCCTGGGTATCACCAGTGGAGGCTGCAAAATAGCAAAAGTTGCTGCCTGCTCCTTGCTCTGGAAGCTTTGTCCCAGAGGGGCACCCACCAGATGCCAGCCGGAGCTCTCCTGTATGAGGTGTCTGTCATCCTCTGCTATGAGGTGTCTCCCAGTTAGGAGGCATGGGGGTCAGGGACCCACTTGAGGAGGCAGTCGGTCCCTTAGCGGAGCTCAAGCATTGTGCTGGGAGATCTGCTGCTCTCTTCAGAGCTGGCAGGCAGGAACATTTAAGGCTGCTGAAGCTGCACCCACAGCTGCCCCTTCTCCCAGGTGCTCTGTCCCAGAGAGACGGGAGTTTTTTCTATAGACCCCTGACTGGGGCTTCTGCCTTTCTTTCAGAGATACCCTGCCCAGAGAGGAGGAATCTAGAGAGGCAGTCTGGCTACAGCAGCTTTGCTGAGTTGTGGTGGTTTCCACCCAGTCCGAACTCCTGATGGCTTTGTTTATGCTGTGAGGGGGAAAAGTGCCTACTCAAGCCTCAGTAATGGTGGATGAAAGCTTGAGGGTGCCAGATTGACTTCAGACTGCTGTGCTGGCAGTGATAATTTCAAGCCAGTGGATCGTAGCTTGCTGGGCTCTGTGGGGGTTTGACCTGCTGAATGAGACCACTTGGCTCCCTGGCTTCAGCTTGCTTTCAAGGGGAGTGAATGGTTCTGTCTTGCTGAGGTTCCAGGCACCACTGGGGTATGAAAAAAAACTCCTGCAGCTAGCTCAGTGTCTGCCCAAATGGCTGCCCAGTTTTGTGCTTGAAACCCAGGGCCCTGGTGGTGTAGGCACCTAAGAGAATCTCCTGGCCTGCGGGTTGCAAAAACTGTGGGAAAAGCTTAGTATCTGGGCCAGAGAGCACCATCCCTCATGGCACAGTCCCTCACAGCTTTCCTTGGCTAGGGGAGGGAGTTCCCTGACCCCTTGCACTTCCCAGGTGAGCTGACGCCCCACCCTGCTTCTGCTCACCCTCCATGGGCTGTACCCACTATCTAACCAGTCCCAATGAGATGAACTGGGTACCTTGGTTGGAAATGCAGAACTCACCCGCCTTCTGCATTGCTTTTCTTGGGAGCTGCAGACCGGAGCTGTTCCTATTCGGCCATCTTGCCAGATCCCCACATACTATACATATCTTATTTTTGCCCATATGTTAGAGTTTTTCCAGGTTAATACCTATTAGGTGAATTTTGAGTTGATATGTGCAAGTTCTCTTCTTCAAGTTATTGCCAAATTGTTTTCCAAAATGGTGGTACCAATTTATGCTCTCATCCACAGTGCATAAGAGTTTCCCCTATTCCCTATCCTTGTCAATTCTTGGAATTGTCAGATTTCTTAATTTTTTTTTTTTTTTTTGAGATGGAGTCTCACTCTGTCACCAGGCTGAAGTGTGGTGGCACAATTTGGGCTCACTGCAACTTCCACCTCCTGGGTTCAAGCGATTCTCCTGCCTCAGCCTCCTGAGCAGCTGGGACTACAGGTGGACGCCACCACGCCCAGCTAATTTTTGTATTTTTAGTAGAGGTGGGGTTTCACCATGTTGGCCAGGATGGTCTTGATCTCTTGACCTTGTGATCCACCCACCTCAGCCTCCCAAAGTGCTGGGATTACAGGCGTGAGCCACCGTGCCCAGCCCAGATTTCTTAATTTTTTAAATCTAGATGATATAAAATAGAATCTCATTTTTTGCTCATCAATTCTTTATGCATCTCAGCTCGAGATCACTTTTCTTTTCCCTTTATACTTATTATTCTGAGGGTCTAACAGTGACACATCTCTTTCTCCCTTTCTCTCTCTCTCTCTCTCTCTCTCTCTCTCTCCTTTCTTCTCTTTGGCCTTAAGATGTCTTTATTTTGTGTGCTTCTCAGAGTGATAGTTTAGATGAGTATAGAATTATAGTTCTTTGAATACATTGGAAATTTTCCATTGTCCTCTGCCTTCCATTGCCCTGGAAGGGGAGCTAGCATAAAGTTTAATTTGTATTCTTTTGAATGTAACATCTTTTCTCTATAACTATTTAGATCATCTCTACATTTTTTGCTGTCCTGAAGTTTCATTCTTCTGTTTTTCCATGTGGGTTTCCTTTTATTTAACATTTTGGGGTACAAGGGCTTCTCAAATAGTTGAATTGGTGTCTTTCATCAGTCTGGAAATATCTCCAATTTTTTTCTTTTCAAATTTTACCTCATTCTCCTTTTGTAACTCTAACAAGATTTATGTTTGCTTCTCTCACTCTCTGCTTATGTCCCTTAACTTCTCTTTTAGAGTTACTTTCTTTTTCCTCTCTGAGTTGCATTCTGATTAATCATAGGTCTGCCTTCCAATTCCATAATTCTCTCTTCAGCTTTAATGTGTCCTTTAACTCAACCATTGATTTTTAAATTTCACTTATTGTATTTTTTACTTCTAGAAGTTTTGTTTTGCTCTTTAAAAATCTTCTAGTCATTTTTTTCAATCTCTTGCTTCCTATTTATATTTTTATTTTTTCAAGACATATTTGTCAAGAACTGTGAAGGCTATGAGATTTTAATTTTTTAAAATCCACAGTTTTGTGGATGTTGAAAGAAGACATGAGACTCTTGGCTAAGAGCAAAAGACTTTATTACTCACAGCAAGAGCAGCAGCCAGAGTGTCAACATGTTTGTTTTGGTTTTCTATGTTCCAATTCCTAGAAATGGGCCTAGATACCTGCACAGGAAGGGAACACTGACCTTGGGAAACTTGCCATTTTATAGTAGGTAATAAACAAGCTAGCATTTTATTTAAGGGGGAAGTATTAGCTCATCTCTCAAGTTTTCTTGCTACAAGCCCAATCCTGAAAAATAATCTGGGTAAAGATCAGCCAGGGCCTTGAATTTTTGGCATATATAGCAAGACATGTAGGAACAAGAGAGACCCATGGAGTAGTGTTTCCTAACAATATTAAATATAGTGATTTTGTATTCTGAGTGTAGTAATTCTAAAAACTGTGGGTCTCAGTGGACTATCTGTTGTTTCTTTTGGCTCTTGAACATGGTGTTTTGTTTCTTTATGAGTTTTGTGATTTTTGACTGTGGGTTCATTTTTTTTTTCTTGGAAAGAAGGAAATTTTCTCCAGAGAGAATTTGCATTTGCTTCTGGGAGCACTACCAACGGGAAACTACTTGAAAATAAATTCTTAGCTTGATGTTTTTCAGACCACTTAATGTGACTACAGGCTAGAAATCTACAGATGGACATACTTGTGGTAGTAAATTCTAAGGAGAAAATGACTCCCCTCTCTACCCTTCCTCAGCATCATATATAAAGATAGTCAACTTTCCTTGTATTGTCACAGAAGATATAGTATTACTAGCTCACCTTGATGCTGAGGGAATCACATTTTAGGGTCTCAGTTTTATGCAGTGGGGATTTCCTGTTAGATTCTCTCCAATAAGCTAACCTCGGGCTTTGTATATTGTTCCCTACGTGCTTTAAGGTGACAAGTCCTATGTTGGTTAGAGTAACATTAATGCTGTAACAAATACAGTATAAAATTTAAGTAGCTTAGCATAATAAAAGTTTATTTCTCAATCATATAATAGTCCAATTTAGGTGTTTCTGGTGGGAGTGCCCCTTTTCTCCATGTGATAATTTAGGGACCAAGGCTGCTTTCTTCTTGAAGCTCCACCATCCTCTGGGACCTGGGAATCTTTTGTATTCACCTGGCAATTCACAAAAAAAGAGGCTGAAGAAGACACACCCAATTCTTAACTGTCTTTGACCAGACATGCATTGTATTAGTTTACCTTCTATGACTGAGAATTAGCCCTATTGTTCCATACAGATGTGAGGGATGTGTGATGGGGAGATGTAATCTCTGGCTGAGCTGCTACTTACCAGTGATGACTCAATACTATGGAAAGTGAAATACAAATTGAATTTTGGTGGGCAGTTAAGTGTCACAGAAAACAAAGTTTAAATTTACCTGGTTTGGCCAATAACGTCTGAATGGAAGCTGACTTCAATGCCTATCTGTGGGTTCTGCTTTCATTTACGTTTGGCTTTTAAGAGTTCTTAATTTTTTGCCAGCCTGTCATGTATTCAAAAAGATATTTTAGTTTTATTTTATCAAGTGTTTTTTTTTTTTGGTTTTTTTTTTTTTTTTTTAGTTATTTGTAGTGGGAGAGTCAACTAGGGTATTTAGTCCACTCTACTGCTAGAACTGAGTCCTACACACTCCTGTGAGTTATTTAGAAATATGATCTTAAAAGTTGAAAGTCTATTTTTTTAAACTTATCTTTTGAAAATTACTTCACTTGGTCAGAAAGTGGCATCTAGATAATGTTGAATTTCTATTTTTTGGCCATATTTAGTTAAGTGCCTGCTTGCACATGAATATTCATAACTGACATCTTGTAATCATTTAAAAGTTTTTATGTAGTCACAAATCAGTTTGTCAAGTATATTTAAAATGAAAATATTATTTTCATTTTTAATGTAGTGATTAACTGTAACTATTCTATGCCTTTAAAATTCAAATATTTAAAATTTAAATGATAAATAATACCTATATGTAGTAGAAAATAATGAAATCTTTATTAAAGGGTTAAGTATGACAAATATCTTTATATAATTTCAGTACCTTTTTAAAAAAAATGAGCAAGGAAGCAATGGGAGAATTGGACATGTTTTGTGGTGATGTGTTCTATTTTTTGATTGGTGATTACATGGGTGTACGTATTTGTCAAAACTCATTCAACTATACATTTAAAATGGACATATTTTATTATATGTAAATGATACCTCAACAAAGTTGATCTTAAAAAACGGACAGTGGGATGAGGGAATAGAATTAAATAAATAATTCAGTCATTGCCATACAGTGTGCTATGATAAGTGTCCACAGGTATTTCGAGAGCCTAGAGCATGTAATCCAGCATGAGTATGGGCACTCATAGGTGTGCATGTCAAGGAAAGCAAGCTTCTCACTGAGCTGATACTTGAGTTCATTCATTCTTTTTTTTTGACACAGAGTTTTGCTCTTGTTGCCCAGGCTGGGGTGCAATGGCGCAATCTCGGCTCACTGCAACCTCTGCCTCCTGGGTTCAAGCGAGTCTCCTGCCTCAGTCTCCTGAGTAGCTGGGATTACAGGTGCCTGCCACCATGCCCAGCTAATTTTTTGTATTTTTAGTAAAGATGGGGCTTCACCATGTTGGCCAGGCTGGTCTTGAACTCCTGCCCTCAGGTGACCCACCGGTCTCGGCCTCCCAAAGTGCTGGGAATAAAGGTGTGAGCCACTGCTCCCGGCCTGAGTTCACTTTTTTTTTTTTTTTTTTTTGAGATGGAGTCTTGCTCTGTCGCCCAGGCTGGGGTGCAACTTCGACCTCCCAGGTTCGCTTAAAGGAAAAGTAGAAACTAGCCTGGCAAATGGAATTTTTGAAGGGAAATTGGATCAAATATTTTTGGATCAGGGAAAACTGTAAAGGGGAGTGTTAGAGAGAATGTCCTACTGTTTAGAGCATCTGTAGCAGAAGAGGAATGGCAAGAGATGAAGCCAAGAGGAAACAAATAATGAAAGTCTTCATGTGTCTTACTTAGAAACTTAGGAAGTATCCTGTGGGCACTGCAGTCAGTGAAAGGTTTTTGGCAGGCTAGTGACATGTTCAGATTTGTTTTTAGAAATGCTAGTCTGTCAGACTGTTTAGGATGGCTGAAAATACTTCAAAACCTCTCCAGCCCACATTGCTGTCTCTCTTCTCTGTCCACACTATGCTAGCCAGTGCTCAAGTAGTGATTATTTGGGGTTATTCTTTTTTTCATGATAGTAATTCTTCCTCTCCAACTAGACTGCCTGTCCTTGAGACCAGGCCTCTTAGTCTTCTCCTTTTTAAAAAATTTATATTCCCATATTGATAGGTCACCCCCTTAGTCTTAATTCTACTTCAGTTATGACTCCCAAAGCACTGGTACTACAGACACAGGTTGAAATAAATATCTGATGATTGACTGATGAATTATTTTCATTATTTCATGGTAATACCCTGTTTCTCTAAATTGTAACATCAAGCAGAATGTTGTCATCTTTGGGTACTAAAGTGATTCATTTGACTCACCATTGGATAACACTTAGTTGGGTGGTTTATTTATTTATTTATTTTTCGTACTGCTGATTGAATTTGCACTGAGTCATCCACTGTGCACTGGACTTATCTATGTTCAATGTTTTACAAGAATACCACAACGATATGCAATGTTCTCTATGGCTATCGAACAGAGATGTTCTCTGTGTGAAATTAAACTGGTGAATGCCTATATGGAGACTGGACATATGACCTCTTCTCTATCCAGCTCTGGAATGGGGCTTCACATTGTAACATCACATTCTTGGAGGAGGAAATAGTAAGTGTTCATCATTCATGCTTTGGAGATTAAATCATACACATCTGAGAGACAGGAAGAGAGAAGTTTTTAAAAACTGGATGGCAATTTAGGCAAGCAGTGGGAGTGTATTGTATTAAACTGTGAAAAGCCAGCTATTTGCTGAATTGTGGTTTGATGACAGAGCTAGGGTCCTTCTTTATGATTCTGAATGAATTTCTATTTCACTCTGCCACAAATTTTCATATGAGGCAAAGAGATAGAAATTTACTTTCTAGGAAGTTATTAATACATAAAAATACTTTGATGTATGAATCTCGGAGATGGGTAAAATAGACATATCAGTAGTGAGAAATGGAATATTGAGACTGAATAATATTCTGTTGGGTTTACAAGAAAAAGGAAAATATCATTTATTGAGCATCTATTCTGTGTCAGGAACTGCACTTGGTGCTTTCATATTTATCAATATATTTGTCACAGCCATAGGTACATTTTCATTTTACTCATAAGGATTATGAAGATTAGAGGTTAAGGCACGTGCTCAAATATACATAGCTGTTTGGTGGCAGAATAAGATTGAAATTCATTTGTCTCTCATTTGTCTTTGTTCTATACTCTTATCTCCTCATGAAGCAAACTACCAAAATTGTTAAATCACTCTAATTTTACATTTAGTTTTCTTGTCCAGACCATAACCATTCCTGGCCAGGGCATCAACTTCAGCTCAATAACTGGTACCAATCTTGCTCTGTTAGACCTTGGCTCTGCAATGCCCATGTGAACAAATACCAGTGTGCCCATTGAGTCATAATCTTCTTCCATTCCTCAAAATGCTGGCTCAGTTGGTGTGGCTAGGTTTCTATCTCAGTTCTCCTATATATCATCTGTCTTAGCCAGTCGGACTGCTACAATGAAATAGCACAGACTGGGTGGCTTATAAACAATAGAATTTTTTTTCTTTTTTTTTTTTTTGAGACAGAGTCTCGCTCTGTCACCCAGGCTGGAGTGCAGTGGCACGATCTCGGCTCACTGCAAGCTCTGCCTCCCGGGTTCACGCCATTCTCCTGCCTCAGCCTCCCCAGCAGCTGGGACTACGGGTGCCCGCCACCATGCCCAGCTAATTTTATGTATTTTTAGTAGAGACAGGGTTTCACTGTGTTAGCCAGGATGGTCTTGATCTCCTGACCTCGTGATCCACCCGCCTTGGCCTCCCAAAGTGCTGGGATTACAGGCATGAGCCACCGCGCCTGGCCGACAATAGAAATTTATCTCTCACAGCTCTGGAGGCTGGGAGTCTGACATCAGGATGCCAGCATAGTTGGGTTCTGGTGAGGTTCCTTCTCTGAGTTACAGACGGTGTCTTCTCAATGTGTCCTCATGTGGCAGAAAAAGTTGGAGAGCTCTTTGAGGTCCCTTTTATAAGGGCATGAATCCCATTCATGAAGACTCCACCCTCATGACCTTATTGCCTCCCCAAAACTCTGCCTCCTAATATCATCACACTGAGGAGGTTCTGTTTTCAACCTAACAAAGTTTGGGGAACACAAACATTCAGTCCATAGTAGGACCCAGTTTCTCAGAGAAACTGTACCTATTTAAATGGTACCCTTAACTCCATCCTATTTAAATAGAACTTAGAACTCTGTTAGGCTCCATGTAGCTCTGTCTTCTGCATAATTGAGCTCTGTTCCACTTACCCCAAGCTATGAATTGGGGTCTAATTGTAAACAGTCTGTTTGGAACCTGGCTATTTTTACCCAATCCCTGAACTCCTGTTGCTTTCTTGGATATGAAAGCTTGCCAGAATCACATCAGAGTTTTCCTATGCCCTTGTTTTGTGTTCCTTCTGAGCTTTGTTAGTCATGTGCAGCCATAGGAGATACAGGAGAGGCTCAGGAAAAATCAAAGGTTATTACACTTGCAGGTCCTAGAGACAGGAGATATTCTGCATAGGAAGACACGATTGTGGTCATGAGGCAGAAGACAAGAGTGAGGGGGAAGCTTAGATTACTTCTGTATTGGGGTTTTTGAGGAAAAGGCATGCCAGGGCAGGGAGAATGTTTGGGATTGGTTAGTTTGAACACTTTTGGTGGGTTTTGGGCTATAGGAGTAGTTTCTAGTTGCCTGGTACCTGGTCCTGGGATGATTAAGGCAGATAAATACTATCTCCTGAAGTATCCAGGCCAAACAGAGGAGATAAGACTCTTGCTTGGTTAATTTGCACATCAAAGCTATGCTCTCTGATTTTTGTTATCTTTAAGAATTAGCTAGCCCAGGGAAGGCAGTCTCTCCCAGTTGTAAAGTTTTTAAAGACATCAAAACATCATAATATACAGAAAATTAAAAAATATTTACAATACAGTCCTTGGGACACATCTTACCAAACAGCCTGCTATTACCATGGGACACATACCTCTAGTCAGGGAAGTCTCTCCAGCTCCAGTTTGTCCACTGTCTTTTTCTTTTCCATTGGCCTTTGTTGCCAGTCTCAAGATTCCTTGTGATTAAGACTACCTCAATATGACATGATGCATTTAATAAGTTTCTTAGTCTAAACTAAAGATGGATACTGAGGATATTAAAGCTTTCATTATGGTTAAATTTCACTGTTGGTATTAGAATGTGCTGAAGTATCACCTCTTCCAGGAAGACATCCTTGATTTTTCTGGTCAGGGTTAGTGACCCTCCTGTGTGGTACTGTAACGTCTCTGCATATCTGTCTCATAAGACTCATCACATTAATGATACAGGCATTTTCAGAATGGTGAGTATTGGCTTTAACTTAAAGTAACCAGCTGTATTAGCCCCTAGCAAGAGAATCAACCTCTTCTTTGAAGCTTTGAAGTCGGGCATTGACTTTTCCTTTCTAGCTATGATAGTCCAAAACGGCATCTTCTTCCAATATAAGGCTATTTTGTCTACATTGAAAATCTGTTGTTTAGTGTAGACACCTTCATCAATGATCTTAACTAGATCTTCTGGATAACTTTCTCTTGCTGTAGCTTCTGTATCAGCATTTGCTGCTTCACCTTGCACTTTTAAGTTATGGAGATGTCTTCTTTTCTTAAACATCATGAACCAACTGCTGCAAGCTTCAAACTTTTCTTCTGTAGCTTCCTCACCTCTCTCAGCCTTCATAGAACTGAAGAAAGTTAGGGCTTTGCTGTGGATTAGGCCTTGCTAAAGGGAATTTTGTGGCTACTTTGATCTTCTGCCAGACCACTAAAACTTTCTGCATATCAGCATTAAGACTGTTTTGCTTTATCATTCATCTACTCACTGGAGTAGCATTTTAAATTACCTTCAAGAACTTTTCCTTTGCATCAACAGCTTGGCTAACTATTTGGCACAAGAGGCTTAGCTTTTGGCCTGTCTCAGCTTTTGATATGCCTTCCTCACTAAGTGTAATCATTTCTAGGTTTTGATTTAAAGCAAGAGATGTGTAACTCTTCCTTTCACTTGAACACTTAGAGGCCATTGTAGGGTTATTAATTGGCCTAATTTCAATATTGTCATGTCTCAGGGAATAGAAAGGCATGAGGAGAGGGAGAGAGACAAGGGAACAGCCAGTCAGTGGAGCAGTGAGAACACACACAGCTTTGATCAATTTTTTTCAGCCTACATCATGCTTTGAATATATATTGGTAATTTAAAAGTTTGAAATATTGCGAGAAAATTACCAAAATGTCCAGAGACATGAAGTGATCACATACTGTTGAAAAAATGGCAAGACCTGCTTGATGCGGGGTTGCCACAAACCTTCAATTTGTTATGCAGCCAACAAACATATGAAAAAAAGCTCATCATCACTGGTCATTAGAGAAATACAAATCAAAACCACAATGAGATAACTTCTCACACCAGTTAGAATGACCATCATTAAAAAGTGAAGAAACAACAGATGCTGGAGAGGGTGTGGAGAAATAGGAACGCTTTTACACTGTTGGTGGGAGTGTAAATTAGTTCATCCATTGTGGAAGACAGTATGGTGATTCCTCAAGGATCTAGAACCAGAAATGCCATTTGACCCAGAAATCCCATTACTGGGTATAGACCCAAAGGATCATAAATCATTCTACTATAAAGATACATGCACACATATGTTTATTGTGGCACTGTTCAGAATAGCAAAGACTTGAAACCAATCCAAATGCCCATCAGTGATAGACTGGATAAAGAAAATGTCACACATACACCATGGAATACTATACAGACATAAAAAAGATGAGTTCATGTCCTTTGCAGGGACATGGATGAAGCTGGAAGCCATCATTCTAAGCAAACTAACACAAGAACAGAAAACCAGACACCACATATTCTCACTCATAAGTGGGAGCTGAACAATGAGAACACATGGACACAGGGAGGGGAACATCACACACTGGGGCCTGTCAGGACATGGGGACTAGGGCAGAAATAGCATTAGGAGAAATACCTAATGTAGATGACAGGTTGATGGGTGCAGTAAACCACTATGGCACATGTATACCTATATAACAAACCTGCACATTCTGCACATGTACCCCAGAACTTAAAATATAATAAAAAAACCACACAGTATCTGCTAAGTGCTATAAAGTGAAGCACAAGAAAACAAGCTGCATGCCTATACTTGTATATTTACATATTGTTGTCTCCCAAACTAACATGTAAGCTCCTCAAGGGCAGGGCCTCTGTCATAATCCATCTTTATGTTCCCAATATTATTCACAGTATCTGGCACATAGTGAGAACCTAACAAGTACTTATTAAATAGAGAAAATGTGTAGAGGGACTAAGAGGTTGGTCTCCAGAGACAGACTGGCCATGATGTGCAAATTCCTTAGTCTGTATTTCTGTTTCTTTATCTATGAAGTGGGTATACTAATAGGATTGTTATGAGAATTAATTGAGTTATAATATGTAAATTGCTTAGAATATAGCTTGGTACATAATAAGCAATAGAGGTAGACTTTTATTATTATTGAGTGAATCAGTGGGGGAAGAGTACCAAATGTCACACCACATGGGCCCACCAATTGTAAAATAGTTGCTTTTGACTCCTGCTGCCTGAATTCAAGATTTCCTTCACATTCTGGAAAGCCCCACACTCCAGGATCCTTTGTTTTTAAGTGCCTGCAGAATTTGTACTGGGTGACACAGTTGTTTGGCTCCAATGAGACTACCCTCCTAATATTTGTAAAGGGTGACCTTTCAGAAAGGAAGACAATTGGCCTGAACTAAATAGCATTGTGTTGAGATATACAAATTATTTGCAGGGGAGACGAGATATGGGTGTATTATTACCACAACACCAGGACTTCAGTCCAGGGTTCTCCTGCTCACCACACAGAAAACCAATCACTGAGATAACGAGCATTGCCAGGGAAGAAGGGTTTGAGTGCTTCAGCCAAGGAGATGGGAGACCAGTCTCAAATCTGTCTCCTCAACTGGCTAAAATTAGGGGCTCATGTGGCAGGGAAGAAATGTAACTGTGTATGGGAAAACAGGAATCAGGGAGGAGTAAGGAAGAGGAATTGATCAATAGGAAGTAGACGGTCAGTGAGCAGTTATTATGGGTGAGGGGTCTGGCATCCCATTGTCCAGATGTGGTGATCTGGTAAGTTTCAGTTCCTTGATACTATCTGGGAGCCCTAATGGTTTCCTGAGAAAGGAACTCAGATAATACAAATATAAGTTTTTCAAGTTTTAATACTGAGAGGGTCAATTTCTATATTTATTCAAAAGAAACCATAAACATCAATTCTATGGGACAATTGGGCTGGTTCCAGTCCCAGTCTTTCTATTTATCAGTTCCTCAATCATGGAGAACACGGTTGTCAATCTTTTGGGCTGCTTCATGCTAAAAAGGGGCATTGTGAACAGCTCCATACCATGGGTAAACACGTGGCCACCCAGGAATCAAACGTTAATTTAAGACCATAGTTTTCTTCTGCGATACAATCTTTATGTCTCCAATCCACTATTTCCACCAAAGACAAATCATAGCAGGACTAACCTACCTGAAAAATAAGTATCAGTCCCACTATACTTGGCCTGATTACCCATACAAAGTGCAGCAAGAATCATTGTCCATATAGGCTCTTCTACATTGGCTTTGCTGGAACCTCTCACAGGGAATCTCAGACTCAACCTCCAAAGGCCTCTCAAGCCCAGCCAAGGATCCATCTGTGTCTACAGATATGTGCATGAATTGGGTGAACTCCTCTCTTTCCAAGGCCCCAAAAGAACCTGTGGTTCCTGGGCCTGCCAGGAGGGTGACTCTCTATTTACCACAGGCCAGGAACCCTGCAAAGGAACTGCATAGACAAGGTATGAGGCGTCTTTCTAAGGGGTTCTCATTGGCTCTATAAAATCAATGTCAATTCCTCAAAGCTGTGTGCTCATATCCCAAAACATGCCATTTTAGTCCAACTCCTAGAAAATAACCAGTGCCTCCAATTGTTTCCAAATATAAAAGAAAACAGATTCTTACTGATCTTATGCAAACAACCACATTGCAATGAATTAAGAACATTCACAAAGTTTCTGAATTCTGGATAAATCTGGCAGAGAGGGAGAAATATGCCTCATTTCTGTATACTCAATTGTTAAAGGCTATAAATAGCTCAAAAGAAAAAAATTCTGAAGACTCTGAGAAACAAAAGAATCAGTAATGTTTCAAACAAAAAAGAGCCATGAAAATTTTTTCAATCCTCTTGTAGTTCAGTCCATGCAATCAGCTCTTGCTCTGCTTTATATTAGGTTAGCAGTCTTTATGAACACATCAGCCTTTCAATTAGTGTCCTGGAAGTTTTCTCTCTGGTCCAATGGCACAGTCTCCAAAGTTATCAGAAACCTGCAATCAGGAGTCCTTTTCATGAACTCTCCCAAGGAAGCCCTGGGTTGTAGCTGATTATAAGCTGCTTTTTGAGAAGAATCAAAGCAAAACAATTGTGGATGATAAAAATCTTAGGATAGCTATAGTCAAAGATACAATTGACAAGAAAGTTTGATTATTTCTGTGGCATCCAACAATTTAACATAAAAATCGTAATTTTTACTAATAACATATATTGAGACATATCAGAATTTCAGGAATCTCATACAATCCTAGAACATGTCTATCTAAATATAACCCAAAGAAAGTTAAACACCATCTTGGCCAGGTGTGGTGGCTCACGCCTGTAATCCCAGCACTTTGGTAGGCCGAGGCGGGCAGATCATGAGGTCAGGAGTTCGAGACCAGCCTGACCAACATGGTGAAACCCTGTCTCTACCAAAAATACAAAAATTAGCTGGGTGTGGTGGCACGTGCCTGTAATCCCAGCTACTCAGGAGTCTGAGGCAGGAGAATCACTTGAACCCGGGAGGCGGAGGTTGCAGTGAGCTGATATCACACCACTGCACTCCAGCCTGGGTGACAGAGCGAGACTCTGTCTCCAAAAAACAAAAAACAAAAAACAAAAAAAAACCATCTCAAATACACATTTGACAATGCTTCCTGTGTACTAAATAAGCCTAATATGTCTCTCTTGGACTTCAGTGGACCTAATATCTTTAAAAAGTTAGTCTGAGGTCAAAAAGACTGAATTTAGAAATTGAAATTTTGCTTTTAGGAAACTTGTCAAATACCAAAAGTTTAAGACACTTGATATCACAAAATAGGATCACAGGTCACTGTAAAATACTCATTCATTTAGCCAAAATAATAAAACAAAAACATTTACTCTTTGGTAGAAAACAGAGTCAATATCCCAAACAGTAAGACTTAATAAGGATAGCATGAGGCCAGCTAAATCTGTCTCTCTTCCCTCCTTTTTTTTTTTTTTCCTGGAGTTTACTCAAAAGGTAAACAAAAATCTTTTATTATCTCATTAATATTATAAAAAAAGTTGTTCAAAAGAGATTACCTTTATATGGTTTATTAATGTTAAAGCTAATTTTAATGAAACCTTATACACAGATTATCTAATTTTAATCAGTTTGACCATAAGGTAAGATTTCCATAAACCTTTTATAACTTTTTACAACTTTCTATTAAAGAAAAGATCAATGTTCCAAGAAAACCCTGTTATTCTGATGCAGGGACCAACATGCTGGCCTTGCGGCAGTGTGCTTTTGATATTAACGTTTAATTTATAGGAAAACTGAACCATTTTTATTCCTCAAAATCGACCCGGACAATCTCACATGACCTCCTCTTCCATAATACTCCCTGGGTCTAGGGGGATTGAATGGTTTTAATTTCTGGTCCTATGCCTCACCAAAGCAGTTTGATTGTCACTTTCTCCCAGGTCTTAAGATAAGGCTTTGACTGGTATTAATGTTCAAGATTTAGCAGGAGTTGGTTTCTTGTTCAGACCCAAGAGTCAAAGTTCTGTAACTTAACAGCACGAGGCTTAGTTAATAGGATATTTATACTATCACTCTCTCTATCGTGTCACAAATGAAAACACTATGATTTGGTATCTAGTAGTTACTGCCTGCAGGACTTCAAACCATCGTATTAAAGGGTTCATGTTACTCCTTGCATATGTCTAATTGCTAGAATTCTAGTGATAGAACTGTGACCAAAAGCATAAAAAATATGATAGGTCCTAAGCCAAGCTTATCAAAGTATGATAATTAAATTTTCTCTCCATCATTTGAAAAATGGTAAATGTAAACATAAGTTTTAGAAATTCAGTATGAGGGTAAATAATCTCCTTTCACTTAAATACTATATAACAAAACAGGGACAAAGTAAGAACAAGCGCACAATTTCTTTTCAGCTTTTTAAAAAGTATCATCACACATTTCCAAGATTGGTTTCTAGATACAGTACTAACAATTGATTAGGTAACTTTTACCACTAGAATCTTCAAGCCAGTACAACACTTGTACATACTTTGTTTTCAAGTACACACATGAAGGCCCAACAATGATAAGGTTTGGGATCAAAAATCACTAGAATGTCTCACTTTTTTTTTTTTTTACTACTACTTAACTCAAGTGACTGTCACTTAATATGAATAATGGTAAACACAGCTAAAGTAATTTGAGAGAAACACCAGTCAATATAATTTTCTAAAGGGCAAGGTCAATCTTTCCTGAACATTAAAACTTTGTACCCATATTAAGTTTTTCCTCATTTTCTAAAGGAAAAGATCTGAAACCAACTCAAATTATTGACTAAATTGAATTACCTTGGAAATAAACACCATTTAAACATATCCACTCCCATCTACTTTTCCAAATAACAAAATATTGTACTATTTCTGTTCAGAACTTATAAAAGTAAGCCTTTCAATTTTGTCCAGGAGCTTTATAAACTCTTATAGATCATGAAAGGAAAGCATAACCAATGCTAATGATCCTATAGATCATGAAAGGAAAGCATAACCAATGCTAATAATCCTATAGATCATTAGAGGAGAGCAAAACCAATCCAAGTTTAAAAGGCTGGTGTGCTCTATTATTTTTTTTTTTTGAGGCTTGACAAAGGTAGCTTAGGAATTTTAGATAAAGAGAGCAAATGATGAATGTTGAAAAAACATGAGAAACCAAATGGCTATTCATAGAACCAAATGCAAGCTTTTCATTAGGAACTGAAAACTCATGGCTGGGTACAGTGGCTCACCCCTGTAATCCTAGCACTTTGGAAAGCCAAGGTGGGAGGATTGCTTGAGACCAGGAGTTTGAGACCAGCCTGGGCAATATAATGAGAACTTATGTCTACTAAAAATAAAAAAAAATTAGCCAGATGTGGTAGCACACATTTATAGTCCCAGCTACTCGGGAGGCTGCAGTGGGAGGATAGCTTGATCCCAGGAGTTTGAAGTTGCAGTGAGCTATGATCATGGCACTGCTCTCCAGTCTGTTCAGCCTGGGCAGCAGAGTAAGACCCTGTCTCAAAAAAAAAAAAAAAAAAAGAAACTAAAGAATATCAATGTGTATATAAGTAATATGTATATATAAGTAAAACCCAAAGGAGAACAAACAGCAAATACATGAAAATTAAAAGCAAAAACAGATAAACAGGAAGCCCCCAATTTTTTTCTTACTCAGATTACCTTGGAGGCTACAGTGTTACCCACAGCCTAAAACACAAAAGCACATGACGGATATTTTGCTCCTGATATACAAATGAATGTTCTTAAGTCCACCAACACCACTATACATTTTGTGCAATTAAGAAATTCACTTCAGGGATGTGACCAGTTAAGTACTTTAGTGCTAGTACTATCTATGCAGAATAGAAAATATAGTGTGAAACAAATCAATGCAAGCATTTAGTGAAATTTGGCTCCATGCTAAATCTGGCTTCGTGCTCAACAATATTAAAAAAGAATTGCTGGCCGAGTATGGTGGCTCACACCTGTAATCCCAGCACTTTGTGAGGCCGAGGTGGGCAGATCACCTGAGGTCAGAAGTTGGAGACCAGCCTGGCCAACATAGTGAAACCCCATCTCTACTAAAAATACAAAAATTAGCTAGGCATGGTGGTGCACACCTGTAATCCCAGCTACTCAGGAGGCCGGGGCAGCAGAATTGCTTGAACCCAGGAGGCGGAAGTTGCAGTGAGCTGAGACAGCACCACTGCACTGCAGCCTGGGTGGCAGAGTGAGACTGCGTCTCAAAGAAAAAAAAAAAATTGCCAAGCTGCCATGTATTTCTTTAAAATATTTCTTGTTTTATTTTATCAAGACTAAGAGCTTTAACTATGAGCAATGTTAATTAGCCCAATATCTCAAATTTTCTCTCAGGTTTTAAAGAATATTTTACTGTCTAAACTTCTGTCTTCTCTGTATGTGCATGAAGGTAGACACACAGAGAAACAGAAAAAAAAAAAAACTGCATATGACTTACACAGAACAACAGAAGGACCATGCGTTGACATTCTGTTTTGTCTTAAATTCTCTTTATTTTTAAATAGCCAGTTATTTTAGGACAAAAATTTACCATTCCAAGATTCTTTCTCATACAAAATTCTTTTTACTTTATAACCTTTTTTTAAAAAACCAAAAATACATCTTCATATCCATAACTTTCTTCACATTTCTCTCCCCTACTTACCAGTTCTGTTCTACCTTATTTCATAAATAAACTTTTCAAGCCCATAATTTGAACTAACCTTTAGATAACTTTTTTTTTTTTTTTTTTTTGAGACAGGGCCTTTGCTCTGTTGTGCAGTCTGAAGTGCAGTGGTGTGATCACAGCTCACTGCAGCCTTGACCTCCTGGACTCAAGCAATCCTCCCAACTTAGCCTCCTGAGTAGCCGGGACTACAGGCATGTGCCACCACACCTGGCTAATTAGGAAAAAAAAATTTGTAGAGATGAGGTCTTACTATGGTGCCCAGGCTGGTCTAGAACCCATGGATTCAACTGATCCTCCTGCCTTGGCCTCCCAAAGTGCTGGGATTATAGGCATGAGCCAGCCAGTAACTTTTGAATTAAACAAAATTATTCTTTTTCTCAGCAATTTTATATACATAATTACATATTACATATTAACTACAATTCTTATTCTTAGTTTCCTTAAATTTTAGTGAAAACCTAGGAAGCAAGAAATCCTGAACTGTCATATAAGATATTAGCATTTTATAGATAAGGACCATTCCACAATTTTTGGAAATATGTTTCCCTGTATCATAACCTTTTCTTAATTGGGAATTACCTAGACATCTAATGAACATCAAAAATGATTTTAAGATTTTAAATTACATCATTCCATTTCTATTTCATTCATTTGTTTCATTTTTAACAGTTTTACCTAGATTACTTATGAGAACTGAGATATTAGACAAAGCTAGTTGTCATTTCCTTGTTAACAATTTTGTAACCTGTGAACAGCAGTAAGGTCCTTAAAGTTAACTACATGGGTATTTTCACCAATACTTAGAAGACTCAGCTATATTCATTAAACCAACAACATTAAGTTAGTCTTATTTGGCAAAAATTGCACAAAGATCATTTTGTTTTGGCTGAGTTTATAGCTTTATATTCTTCTGTGCCAAACCCTGACACCTCAAAATACCTACGGAGACAAATACAAAACCCAGACAAAAATGTATGGTGACAATTCCAAAGTCATATCTACTTTTATCTTACCAATAATTTTAAAGCTAGATTGTTATTAAAGATTTACATAAGTCACATGAACTTGAAACATGCTTGGATAGATTTACTTATGAGCTTTCTTTTATTTATAAGCCAATTTGGTTGATACAACATGTAACATAATAAATGTTACACATATACATAAACATGTAAACATAATACACAACCGTAAAGCTCCAATAGCTTTTACTTTGGAACTCTGTAGCCATGAGATAGTAATACAAACTCACCAGTTTACAAACACATTCATGTGGCTACACTTTGTTTGCCCTGATAGGTAATCTAATGAAGGCTGAGACCCAAAATTTTGGGTAAGGTACTTTCCATGGCAGTTTGATTTTTAAAGGCCAAACCTCCTCATACTCCAAAGAACACCGAGGTCAAACAGCACCATAAAACATCATGTATTAACCAGGCCTGACCCAGCTTAGAACAGCAGTATAAAAGCCTGGATACATGAAATTCCATCCTACTTTTTCATTAAACATCAAAATAAGGCCCATGAAAAGGCCACACTTCTCTAGATTGCAAAGAATATTGGTGTAAAATCGTATTACAAAAGATCAGTTTATAAAATTCCGATTTCCCATGACTTTGTTAACACACACATGTAGACAATCGTCAAAACACCGTCCAACTGCTGCAGCAACAAGCCCCAAGCATGTCCAGGCTGAAACAGTCGAGGTGCTTTTCTCTCTCAATTGGTTGGGCTTGTTTAACCTGCAAAAGGAAACTCCTTCAGAATTCCCCTAATTGAGAGGAGCAGATCCTGCTGTTACCCACGAAAGACATCATCTGTCCAGATGCAGATGACAAATTTCAAAGGCTGTTCTTTCTAGGTGATCAGGAATGAAGTTGGAGCCAGCAGTGATGGTACCAGAGAGACAGAGAGAGAGACAGACTGAAACCCATCTCTGGCCAAAAAAGGGGTTAGGCAGCTGCTTAGGAGGGCTTCTGAAACTCCTGGCCCATGCATTCCCAATAAGGGAACCAAAATCTGTTACCCAAACACCAGGGGTTCAGTCTAGGTCGTGCTGCTCACCACACAGAAAGCCAATTACTGAAATACTGCCAGGGAAGAAGGCTTTAATTGGGTGCCTCACTTGAGGGGAGAGGAGACCAGTCTCAAATCCGTCTCCTCAGCTGAAATTAGGGGTTTATGTGGCAAGGAAGAAATGTAACCATATGTGGGAAAACAGGAATTAGGGAGGGAAAAGGAGTAGTTGGGCAACAGGAAGTAGGAAGTCAGGCAATCATGACGGGTGAGGGGTGTGGCATCTCATCGTCCAGATGTGTTGATCTGGTAAGTTTCAGTTCCTTGATACTTTCTGGGAGACCTTATGGTTGGTTTCCTGAGAAAGGAACCCAGATCAGACAAACTTTTTCAAATTTTAAGCCTGGAAGGGTCAATTTCTATGCTTAGTCAAAAGAAACCATAAAGATCAGTTCTATGAGACAACTGGGCTGGTTTCAGTGTTAGAACCACTCATCTCTACTCCCTCCCTCCCCTGTGGATGAGGTGGTACCATACTCCAGTAAACATTGTGCTTCTCAGAGGAAGTGTTCCTGAACCCAAGTGGAAGGCTGGGTTATAAACCTTACCTTATCCTGGCTGCTGATTCAGGTTGCTCAGCTGATGGTTATTTGAATGGGAAAAGGCAAAACTTCTCCAAGAGGATAAAATGAGATAGGACTTATTTCTACAGTGCTTGGTCCTGTAAAAATCTACTGGACATGTGCGGCCAATTTAGCCTGCTCTGTTTGGCTCCCAGGCCTAGAATGAGTCCTGCTTTCACTATACTAGACATGAACATTTCTTTACATTTTAGTGTAGAGAGCTAAGGAAACTCCAGTGGAATTTAGAACAAAGAAAAAAAAAAAAAAACAAGAAAAAAAATGACCAGTTTTTTCAGGGCCTGGAAATTATTCATTCTTGGGGCCTTAGGTCTCTAAGAAAAAGTTTGCAAAGCAGTTGTTTTAGCCCTTTGTTTCCCAAAATATGTTCACTGTCTCCTTTTTATTCCTTTGAAAACTTGGGAGTCTCCTTTTTATTCCTTTGAAAACTCCGTATGTCAAGAGAAGCTTGACATCAGGTAATAAACAGGTAGGGGATGGGGTAAGAACTTAAACGCTGACATGTTTCCCATGAAAGGGAATAGGAGCATCTTCTGTTCTTTAAACTCATCCTTCCTTTTGATACGTGAGTGCTGGGAAGGGAAGAGCGTGGTTCCTTTAAATGATATGGAAGCGGGGAAAGGAAGTGTTGGATAGCGGAGGACATGGCCCCTGGCTAGGGCTCCACCCCCACGGACCTAGGTGAGGACAGGCACTTGTGCCTTCACTCCTAAGTGTTGCGTTTCCCAATACCACCCTGGCCCGCCATGCCCTCATCCTGGGCCTATAAAAACCCGAGACCCTAGCAAGGCAGAGACAGAAGTGGCTGGACGTGGAGCAGAGCAGATAGGCGGAGGAAGACACCAGCTGCTGGATGGTGAGAGGACAGGGAGGGGAACGTGCCATAGTCTTGAATAGACTGGAAGTAATATGGAAAATTGTTAACATTTGTTAATTCCAGGTGGTAGTAATAGTACCATGATTATATATATTTGTGCTTTTCTATGTCTTTAACAATTCTAAAAATTAAACACATGAAAAACAAAAGCATTAAATAAAATGATAGATATTATTAAATAAAACATCAAAAATAAATTGATTCCTACCTTTACAAATATAGAATAGTGAATTGAGTCATTCAGTTGAGTTACATTTGTTGAGTAACTACTATAAACAAGACTGATGTGGAGCTTACAGTTCAGTGGGGAATACAGATTTTTTTTTAAAACGTGATCAGAGCAATTGAAAGGAAATACAAGGTTGTAACAGCACATTATGCGGCACATTTTACCTGGATTTAGGAGATTAGGAAAAGCTAAGAGGAATTAATGATGTGTAGGAGTAAGTGATGTATAAACTGGCAGACAGAGAATGAACAGGAGTGAGGGATGGAGGTGGGGAGTGTCCCATGGAAAAGAAAAAGCACATACTAGAGGCTAGAGGGAATGGAGAATGAAGAATAGTTCGATATGGATGGAGCATAGAGTTCAAGATAGAAGGTGGGGGACAGACAAGGCTTGTAAAGAGGGCAGGGGTCTGATTATGAAAGGCCATGAAGCTTTGTACCTCCTGGGGAGAGTTCATCCACCAAAACGACCCCCATCTGTCACTGTTAGCGAGGTCTCCACTTTTTGTACTAATGTTGTGGTGCTTAGGAACCAATAATTCAGTGCTTGAAGTCTGATGGAATGCTATGGTTTCTGGGGAGCCCAGAATCATGGTGCTGCTGTTTTTAATGGACAGAAACTTACTGTATTTGAAGTGAATAAAATGAGCATAGAGGTTTTGTCTCCTACACATTTTCAACCTAAGGACTTTTATAGGTGGATCGAAGCTGTCCTGAGCCAAAGTGTACCAGTTCTGCCTACCATCGGCAGAAGATGTTAGCAGTGGTTTGTTTAATTTCTTTTTGGACTTTCAGAGAAACAGACTTGAAGATAGCCTTTGGGAAGCTAACTTGTAAGTACATGAGCTTTGTAATACAAAGTTAACTTTATCTTATTTTTCTTAGACTGCTGACATTTTCTTGCATCAGATGGATTATGTTTGTGTCCCTGATCTTGAGGTTAGCCAGAGTTTGCAAAACTAATAAATAAGTTTACAATCTGGAAGATTTTTCTTTTAACAAAACCAATGGCATGTGTCCATTATCCTATGAAGCTAGGACAACTTGAGTTTGGTTTGGAGAATCTAGAACACAGTTGCTCTGGGGCAGGGATGAAGGAGTATTACATTCTAATGACAGTCATTTGCAATGTCTGATCGTGTTCAAACACAGGATGATTACACAAGGTTTCATAATGGAAAATAAGTGGTCCAGACAATTCAGAATACACAAACCATTTGGTGACCTTGCCTGTGACTCCTCAGGGAGGGAGCTCATAGGAAAACTGATGATCTGAAATTGTGATTTGCCCAAAGTTGCAGAATAACATTATACTCTAATTCCCAACTATTGCCCTATGGACTTGGATTTTACAATTATCTAAGATTTTCAAAGACTCTAAGCTTTGCAAACTCTAATTATATGACAAAGTTCCTGGCCATTATCTTTTAATTCTGGAGTATACTTTTTATTGTCATTTGAGTTTTATGTACTTTTTATTGTCATTTGAATTCTGCATGATGATAGTCTTTCTTTCCTTCACTCCCTACGCTGATCTTCCTTTCTCCCTAACCCTGTTAATATTGAGAAAATTAACATCTCATTTGGAAGTGGGATGTTTGAAGGGATAGATTATCTTTACAGTTTGTTTCATGTGTCCAAGAAAATTTTTAAGCTGCAGCTCGGGGTAGCATTTTTCTTTCCTCCAGCCCTGTATTTTTTTCTTATTTAATGTGATCAGTAGTTCAAAGCAGGATCTATTTATTTTTGGCTCACTTTCCACCCCACTGGTTGTGACTTTTAGATGTATATGTGGATTTTGTTCTCACAGGAAGATCTAAGGAGACCCTGTTATAAGCATGGGTTAACTGCCATAAGGCACAGCTGGTGCAAATCAGCATGATGCAGCATAGCTTAGGGTTATTGGCAGCACTTGTGCTTAGAATTATACAGTAAAGAAGAAAAGGGGCTCTGTACTATAGGATAGGAAAGAAGGAAAAATCTAGTGGGGGAGAAGGGAGGATATCAAAGATAAACAGGAGAGGGAAGACAAAAGAGTAGGGGTTTTCCTAGTGACCTCATAAACAAGTAGTATGGGGAAAACTGTATACTATGTAAAGTTTTACTAAATAAAATGATGTTTATATATAATCCTTTATGGTTTCAGGGATTTGGGGCACCTTATTTTATATGATATGTTTCTGTCCTTTATGGGGGTAAACAGAGAAACTGTGGGGAGGCTTGATAGCCCATGGAGAACTGGGAGGGTTCTTTAAAGAAGTTGGGGAGAATGGAAAATCTAGGGTGAGAAAAAGGGTCTGGATCCTATATTCCAAATTCTCTGTCCTCAGCCTGATTTGATGTATGTCATCTATGGTTCAGTCACATGTCTCAGGTTTTGGATCAAAATATACATGGTCAGCATAAGTCTCTCTGAGCAGATTGACATATTTTCCCAGGTCATTACAAAAGAGGGCTCATCCTTTAGAGAATTATCTGCATCTTTCCTGAAGCCTGGATTCAGTGCTCCTTTGAAGACAAATGGGCCGTGATAGGTGGAGCACTTTCTGTAAGAGATGGTCCTGTGCCAGCCCCCTGGCAGAATTGTACACCTGGCACTGGTACAACCGGTGCTCCGCTTAGACTTTTCTCTCAGTCTTTCACGGACACCTATTAGGTGGCTGGGAGGAAGAAAGAAGGTGAAACTTCCTCCTCCCCTGGAGGACAGACTGCTATCAGTAAGGGAGCCGTGTAGCTGTTCATTAGAAGTGGTGATTCTTATTTGGAGCATTGCAAAATTTCAAAATTTTCCCTTCCTTCTTTCCTTCCTCCCTTCCTTCCTTCCTTCCTTCCTTCCTTCCTTCCTTCCTTCCTTCCTTCCTTCTTCCTTCCTTCCTTCCTTTCCTCCCTCCCTCCCTCCCATCCACCTTCCTTCCTTTTCTTTCTTTCTTATAGTCTTGCTCTGTCACCCAGGCTGGAATGCAATGTTGCCCAGGCTGGATCTCGGCTCACTGCAACCTCTGCCTCCTGGGTTCAAGAAATTCTCCTGCTTCAGCCTCCTTAGTAGCTGGGATTTCAGGCATGTGCCACCTCGCCCGGCTAATTTTTGTATATTTAGTAAAGATGAAGTTTCACCATGTTGGCCAGGCTGGTCTTGAACTCCTGACCTCAAGTGATCTACCCACCGCAGCCTCTCAAAGTTGCTGGGACTACAGGTGTGAGCCACCGTGCCTGGCCAAAATTTCCTTTTATTATCTTGAGATCAAGACGTGCTCAGATTTCAAGATGAGTATGTAAGATGACTCTCAATGCTAATTCTAGGACAGTGTGTGAGGTAGCCCCCACAGTTAATTCTGGGTCAAGGTGAGTGTGTGAGATAGCCCCAAAGTTTGACTGTAGGTCTGGGTTTGTGGATTGTGTTGGAAACTTTAAAAAACAAGGACTTGTGTAGAAGTTTGAGGAAAGACAGTTTGTAAATTTGTATCTTTTTTTTTTTTTGAATGATAGGAAAGCATCAGTGTTGAGTTCTGCAACCCAATTGAAAACAGAAGGTATTTTATGCATAGTGTGTGGGTGAAGAATGTATTTGTGAAGGAGGAAATGGGTCAATTGAAATAACTATCAATTTATAAAAGAGAAAATCAGTATCTAATTAGCAAGAAGAATGCTCAGATCAAATAGTGTCTAAAATGTTGATTCAGTTTAGTTTTATATAAAATACTTAGTGAGATATAAAGGATATAGAATTTGATAAAACTCACCTTGATTCCAGTTTCCTCCCTGGGAGAACACCTGTGAATGGGTGCAACATTCTTAATGTGCTGGGTGACTTGATTTTTTGCAAAGAATTATTTTGGTGGAAATGTGGGTTCATAATGTTTCTAATATGCTTTGCATCATTTTTCAGTAGCGTGATAAATTTGAACTGTTACATCTATTTTATTTTGGAGCAGTCCTCCTTGTCGTCAAGGGCATCCATTTTTGAAACAGCTGTTTGGATTGAGGGATACAGGATGTGGCCATAAAGTAGATCAAAGTTAATTGGCCCTCAGGGTAAACAAGCTCATGACCTTGGCCTCATTAGCCCTGTGCTATAACTAGCTGAAGTAACCTGCCCTGGGCGGGAAGTTTGCTTCCCTGAAGAAGCTTCAGCATTTAGAAATTATCCAATAAGTCTTCTGATTTTGCCAACCTGCCCTCTTCTGCCCCAGCACTGAATGCTTGGATGGTGAGTGAGAAGAGGGGGAGATTCAGCGCTTTATGGGATTACCATCAGGTAGGAAAAAAAATGTTAAAGTCATGCTTATTTTATAGGATTTGTATACAGGCTTGAGGTTAGGTTTTGGCCAATAGAAAGCCTCTACATGTGTCACAACAAAAGGTGTGCGACAGGTGATACTTTGAGTGCAGTGGACTCTTCTGAGTCTCAGTTTTGCCTTACCTCTTCATACTGTCTGGATAAATAATCAAATATGCCACAATAGCCCTGACCATGAAATGGATTAATGAAGCTGCAGTTCAAGACTGTACACAACAGTAAAAGACATCTTTCCTTTCCCAGGCCCAAGAAAACAAAGGAGTCATGCTGTTCAGTGGAAATGGAGCCACCAGCAGCTCCTGAAGGCCTGTTCTCTGCAGCTGGTTTATATTCCTCACACTTCAGGGCCTATTGCTAAGTAGGTTTGTCAACATTTCCTCCAACCACCTCTTTTCTAGCCTTTCCATTGGCCAGAGGGATGGGGCAGGGATAAGAGTGATCCTTCCGACTTTCTAGATAGCTAGGACATTTTGGTTCTTCATACTCTCAGGCATGGACTAGTTCCTCTTATCAAAATCTCTTTTCTGAAGTCAAATAAGTAGAAAAAAATCAAATTCAATTAAAAACCCAGATGAAGCAATTATTACTCTTCTTTTTTCCACTTTCTCCTCCTTCCTAACACACAGTAAACATTTTTTTGGAGAAATCAATTTCTTCTATGTAGAATGGAATACTTCCCCTTTAGCTTAGCTGGCTGAAAGTATTATGGATTGCTCTGCTAAGAACTCTCTTTTTCTTCCCTCTTTGGCCACATACCCAGTTGCTATTGAAAACACTAACTTAGAAACCCATTAAAATAGTTATGGAATATTTATTAAGTTTTTTAATACTGTGGAGTATAAGAAACCTAAACTAGGCCCTGGTTTTTCTCCCAAATGCCACTCCACTCTGTTAAGCTATTTCTCCACCCCATCTGGTCCATTTACTGAAAGCTAACCACTGTTAACCATTTCTTGAGATTCTTTACAGAAGAAAAAATTCATGCATGTACCTGAATGTTTACATGTACCCATCTCTACATATATGTGTGTGTTTTAACATATAAGGTATCATACTGTACATATCGTTCTATACCTGGCATTTTTCCTTTAACGATGTGTCTTAGAAATCTTTTCATATTGGCACACACAGATCCATCTCATTCTAACTGCATAGTAATCCATTATATGGATGTGCCATTTTCATTTAACAGTCTCTATACTGATGGACATATTGATGTATTTTTAAAACCACAACAAATTGTGCTCTAAAAAGGTTATGCCCATTTGTACTCTCAAGAGTATAGAAATCCATTTTGAATAGATAGAAAAATAATATTTTCCCAGACTCATGTAGCTGGTTTCTGATTTTATTCTTAAAGTGTTTTCTGTGTTCTAGTTTATGAACACCTGATACATAAATAAGTGATGTTCCTATCTAGCTCTTAAGCTAATCAATAGAATAGCTCTTCTTCCACACCTTACAAGTTAATGTTCACCCTGTGCTTGGCCAGAAAAGGATGTGGGTTCTAACTATGAGGATTGTCCACTGATGGCACTCTGTCCCCAGATACCTGCCACAAAGATATCAGGGCTCCAATTCCAGAAAACATAGCCCAGGAAACAGGACTTTACTATTCCATCTCCACCCAGACACGTGGTATTTTGAGAGGTTATTGCCAACTCTGCTGCCTTTACACAGACCCATCAAATTTGTGAGGCAAGATAGAATCATTTTAGATACTTCTAAAGGAAACTCAGTGCCTATAGCTTCATCAGGGAAATGGAGCTCATTACATGGACAGGGAAGCTGGGAGGAATAACCACTTAAAAGCACTTTGAAGCGTGTTCAATCATAGTCAAATGCTTCTTCATAAAACTTGATTTTTGATGTCTGTTTGACATCATAGAACTTGCAACTATTGTGTCTTCATAACTCATGGCCTGGGATTTGGCACTACATATTTTTATGGCTGAACGGGAATAGTATAATACACATGAGAGCTACTCAGATATCTAATATTACAGAATAATGCAGACAGAATAGATATTGTAGTTGGTGGATTATAATTATTTTATTTTTGTTGATAATGTGCTCTAGCTACCATGCAGGGATTTGGTGAGATTGCTGTCATATTTTCGAAAGTATCTGGAATTCCTAAGAGGAAAGCTGGAAAATGAGTGCAAAGTAATGATGCACAGTCTCCTTAACTCTCCCAGTGCCATGGGGGTGTAGACAATGGCAAAATGAGAGGGTAGTCGGATCTCCATGTGTACATCTCACTGTTTTACAGGGAACAAGAGGCTGAGTATTGTACTGGATGCAAGAATCAAGTTTGCCCACCTTAATCATAAACAGAAATATCTAGTTCTCCGGCCTGAACCTTTTCTCCTGCTACTGAATTTCTAAAGATAACTGAATTTCTAAAAGATAACCGGGGGAGGGTAGAGCTGCATTCCCAGGATCCTTGAGTTTCCTATCAATGAGGAAAGTTGCTGTTTATTTGTGGACCCAGTGGGTGCCGAAAGGAAGAACTGAGGGGATTTCTACTGGGTTACTGAATTTATTCCAGCTCCGTTTTGGGGAACTCTCAAACCTTCAGGTGAGGAGTAGGGGTTCCCAGATGAATTCAACAAGAGGGAGAGGGACGGGCAGATGGGAAGAGATAAGTTCAAATAGACAGGCAAAGGGAAGAAAATAAGGAACACACACACACATATATATAATAATACTTAGATTGGCACAAAAGTAATTGCAGTTTTGCATTAAAAGTATAGCAAAAAACACAATTACTTTTGCATCAATCCAATATTATTACCTAAGGACTCACAGAGATTTCCTTAAGTCCATAGGGACAGGAGCCCTTGCCCTCCATGCTTCAGGAATGATTTGATTGAGGATACTAAACAGGCATGTGACAACGTGAGCTTGCTCAATAATAATCCTTGATGGACCATTACTCATTTTGTGAAATTGAGCCAAGTCTCTCTTTCCTGCTCCCCCTTTCTCCTTAATTCCCTTTCCCCTAGCTACTTTGCTTTGCTAAGTAATCAGACATGGATCTTATTCCCAAGATATTTATATTCTTAGGGAGATAAGATATTTAAAATAAGGAGGAATGCAATAAAATCTATAATGGAAACCCAGATAATGAGCCACAGAAGTTCAGAGGAGGGAGATGTAACCAGTTGGAGTGGGGAGGAGATTATGGATTGTCATATTTTTGAGTTTAGTATTTATTATGAATGCCTAAGTTAAGTAGGAATGGAATGGGAAAAAGACCTTTCCAGGGTGTGGAGTTGTCAGGAATAAATCAGAGAGGCCTGCAGTCTTGGGGCATGAATAGCATACAACGATGAGATTATTCTGAGTGGAGTGAAGGGTACACAAGCATATTAAGGAAGAAGTTTCAGTGGTGTGGTGGGGCTCTAATCTGCAGGGCCTTGAATGTTCATTGTCATAGCTACAGATAATTGTTGGAAATAGCCTGGTTTGCTGCAAAAGACAGGGCAAACTGGGAGGGACCAGATCTGCCCTCGAGGATTGAGCAGGAACTGTGAGGAAGTCTAGGCTGGCAGACAAGGCATTAGAAGAGATGTGCAAAAGAATATGGCGATAGATGACAAGCGGTCACCCAGACAAGTTGGTACTGAGAGGTAGGAGACAAGTCTCAAGGAGGGAAGGTGCTGATACTGGGAAATACAGGAACAGGTGGCACTTAGAAGGGTAATGAAGACTAAGGGAATAAGAAAGTCTGTCAGCAGTTAGCAGGCTCCAGCCGCTATGCTCAGGTTCATGGGCAGACTTCCAAGCTCTGGGAGGAAACAGCAGAATGGAAAGCAAGAAGCTGGGCCCCAGCCCCAGAGGGACCAGACAGATTTCCAAGCCAGGAGTCAGACCTGGAACATGGGCCTGACTAGCAGTAAGAATGGTTCAGGCCGGGCGCGGTGGCTCACGCCTGTAATCCCAGCACTTTGGGAGGCCGAGGCGGGCGGATCAGGAGGTCAGGAGATCGAGACCATCCTGGCTAACACGGTGAAACCCCGTCTCTACTAAAAATACAAAAAATTAGCCGGGCGAGGTGGCGGGCGCTTGTAGTCCCAGCTACTCGGGAGGCTGAGGCAGGAGAATGGCGTGAACCCCAGGGGGCGGAGCCTGCAGTGAGCCGAGAACGCGCCACTGCACTCCAGCCTGGGCGACAGCGAGACTCTCTCTCTCAAAAAAGAAAAAAAAAAAAAAAAGAATGGTTCAATATTCCATTCCAGAGTGCTGAGCCAAAGTCTTTTAATGCCTTCTGCTTAAGGTTATGACTGACCTTCGACGCTGGGTTTACAGGTGGGAGCAGAGCGGTGCAGCTGTTTGGAGGGGAGGATGCAGATACTGGAGAAACAGTCAGGGTCCACTGCTGGCTAAAGAGTCTAGGCCTTATTTAGTAGGCAAAAGGAGAACAATGGAAAAATTAAAACAGAGGAATATCTTAATTGGAGCTGTATTTCAGGAAGATCAATTTGATCCTAGTGTGTAAAAGGAACCAGAGTTAAGTGAGTCCTCACCTGTAACAAATTTCGGCCGTTCCCCTTCCTAAGCACTTCTCCAGTGTGTTCACTTCTCTCCAGGCCCCCTTCTAACACTGTGGCATACTATATGAGTAAAATTCATACAATTAATAAACTAATAAAATATTAATTTCACATGTTTCTTTTCATACTTTTCATGTGGCTTCTGGAAAAAGTTAAAATTTATAAGTGGCTCACATTATTTTTCGATGGGGCAGTGCTGCTCTAATCCTTTCTCCATATTGCGGTTAGAACTTTTTAAAATGCAAGTCTTCTCATGTAGCTCTACTGCATGAAATCTCCCCATAATCTGCATTGCCCCAGGATAAAGTCTAAATTCCTTAGCATGGCCCGCACCCTCTTTGTCATCTGGCCTTAGCTCATCTCCCATTGCACTAATCCTTCAGGTGTATCAAACTATTTTCGGTCCAAAATGAAATTACTTTGTATTCTTTGGCATCCACGCCTTTGCTCATGCCATTCCTTCACTTGAACTGAATATTTCTCCCCTTTTTCATGTGTTAACTTTTGCCTCCTACTAAGGTCTCAGCTGTAGGCATACCTGACTCCTTGACTATGGATTAGGTGCTTCTCCTTGATGCTAGGGGCCACATCCTGTGCCTGCTCTACTATAGCATTTCTCGCATTATTTTTGAGGTCCTATTATCTTTATCCTCTATCTAGACTGTATGTTCTTTGAAAATAGGAACTCTGTATTGATCCTTATGTCATGTTCAGCACCCAGCACAGTACCTGGAGCATAATAGCTGCTTGCATGATTGTATGAATGAATGAATGGGGCAGATGTGCCAGGTGAAATGAACCTGAACCAGCATAGTGGCATTGGGAATGAAAAGGATAAGACACTCATCAAGAACGTAATTTGTGAGTGCCGGCAACCATGTAAGTTGACCTCTAACTACTGGTTGGGTATCCTTTATTCAAAATGCTTTTGGCCAGGTACAGTGGCTTACGCCTGTAATCCTAACACTTTGGGAGGATAAGCCTAGAGGATCTCTTGAGACCAGGGGTTTGAGACCAGCCTGGGCAACATAGTGTGACCCCGTCTCTACAGAAAACTTTGCTGGGGATGGTGGTGTGTGCCTGTAGACACAGCTACTTGGGAGGTTAAGGCAGGAGGATTGCTTGAGCCCAGGAGTTTGATGCTGCAGTGAGCTGTGATTGCACTACTCTACTCCAGCCTGGGCAACAGAGCCAGATCCTTTCAATCAATCAATCAATGAAACAAAATATGGAAAATGCTTTTGTCTAGGCACAGTGGCTCACACCTGTAATCCCAGCACTTTGAGAGGCCAAGGCAGGAGGATCACTTGAGCCCAGAAGTGTGAGACCAGCCTGGGCAATATAGCAAGATCCCATCTCTAAAAAAATATTTTAAAAATTAACTGAGCATCGGGATGTATGCCTGTAATTCTAGTTATTCAGGAGACTGAGGTGGGAAGGTCTTTTGTGTCCAGGAATTTGAGGATACAGTGAACTATGCCACTGAACTCCAACCTGGGTGACAGACTGAAATCCTGTCTCTAAACAAACAAACAACACACAAAAAAACTGCTTGGGACCAGGAATGTTTCAGATTTCAGATTTTTAAAATATTTTGGAATATTTGCATTATACCAGTTGAACATCCCTAATCCTAAAATCTGAAATCTAAAATGTTCCAATGAGCATTCCCTTTGAGTGTCACATTGGCACTCAAAAAGTTTCAGATTTTGTAGCAATTTGGGTGCCAGAATAGGGATGCTCAATCTGTACTGATGAGTATGAAGAACTAATGCACTTCATAAAATGCCCTAAGTCCTAAATAATATTAAAAATAGCAATGATGTGGACAAATGTTCTAAGGAAAAAAGAAACATTCTTTTTAAAGTATTGTAATACTTGGAGTCAAAAGGCAGGTTTAAGACTTTGGTCCAGCATTTATATTGTCTGTAGTGTTGATATTTCAGTTTTTTAGGTCATAAAATGGAGACAGTAATACCTCTACATTTGGGGCTCATTGTGAGTATTAGGGGAATATATGTAGAAGCATCTTGCAAATTGAAAAGTGACAGAAAACACTAGTTATTGCCCATACAAAAATATTTATACCTGCAAGTAGGTGATAAACATGCTGTAGTGATTAAATTGTACATAATCGGGACCTGCTCAAATAATGTAAATCTCAAACAAACCATCCTAGCACAGAGGAACATGGACAATTTACACTTTGTCACGTGACATTCCATCAATACAACTCGTGGAATGAGCTAATGAGAGAGTGTACAAGAGGTGGCTTGATTGGGCGGCCTCCTTCCCAGTGCCAGGTCTGTGATGGCCTCACATTTGACCTCTAACTGTGGCCCACACTATTCTCTCTGCCTGCATTGCTCTCTTCTTCACTGCTGCATTGCTTCACTAAACCCCAGCCCTACCACCTTAAAACTCTACTCACATTTTAAGTCTCCTTCAGGATGCCTTAATGGGGTATGAGTTCTTTGTCTGAAGGCTCACAGCATTCAGTACTTCTAAAGTTGTCTTTTTTCCTCTCTCAAGAGAGATCCCAGTATCATCTTCTCTTCCA
The DNA here is from genome assembly GCF_028878055.3 of Symphalangus syndactylus. NCBI lineage: Eukaryota > Metazoa > Chordata > Mammalia > Primates > Hylobatidae > Symphalangus > Symphalangus syndactylus. The sequence continues at coordinate 38,932,532 of NC_072434.2, read as the reverse complement.
TTTCCTGGTCAAGGACAGCACTAACACCTAAGTATTTCCAAGGTGGGAACTGAAAGAGGCCTTTCCATCCAGCCTGTATTCCTGTCCCCAGACATGTGCCAGACCTGTGCTAGGATGGCTGAATTAAACAGAACAAATGATAACATTAGCATTTGAATTTGGAATTTAGGGTCAGGATGGTTCCATAGAAGCTGCTATAGTTTGGATGTTTGTCGTCTCCAAACTTCATGTTGAAATTTGATCCCTAGTGTTGGAGCTGAGGCTTAACGGGGTGTTTGGGTCATGGGGACAGATCTCTTGTGAATGGCTTAGTGTCATCCTTGCTGTAGTGAGTTCTTGCTTTATTAGTTCCCGCAAGAGCTGATTGTTTAAAAAAAAAAAAAAAAAAAAAATCCTGGCACCTCCCCACTGTCTCTCTTGCTTCCTCTCTCACCATGTGATCTCTTACAGCTCCCCTTCACCTTCCACTATGAGTGGAAGTAGCCTGAAGCCCTCACCAGATGCACATGCTGGTGGTGCATCTGCAGAACCATGAGTCAAATAAGCCTTTTCTTCATAAATTACCCAGTCTCGGGTATTCCTTTATAGCAACACAAAATGGACTAGGAAAGAAGCCCACACTTACTTGCTTCCCTTTTACCTGCTTGCTTTGTTCATTCCCTTGTTTGTCTCCTGTACTAGTCAGGGTTCACTACAGATACAGAAGTAATAGGAATATATTTAATTGGGAATTGACTTACATGATCATGGAGGCTGAGAAGTCACATATCTGCTGTCTGCAACCAGCAGCAAAATTCAGTCTAAGGGCCTGTGAATCAGGAGAGACAATGATGTAAATCCCAGTCCAAGCACATTAAAAGATGAGATGAGATGTCCCAGCTCAAGCAGTGAGGCAGGGAAAAATGGGGCAAATTCCTCTCTCCTCTCCTTCTGTTCTATTCAATCTCTCAATGGATTAGATGATATCCACTTCCATTGGGGAGGGCAATCTATTTTACAGAATTTACTGATTCAAATGCTGACCTAAATCCAGAGACATACCTAGAAACAATGCTTAATCTGGATACTCGTTAGCTCAGTCAAGTTGACACATAAAATTAACCATCACACCTCCCTTACTTTAGATCCAGGAGCAGTATGTATCGTTCAGTACTTTATGCACAGTACATGTTCTGTTGAGGTCACTAAAATAGTTTTTTATTTACCTGGCCCTTGACAGAGGATTATTTGAGGGATTATGGGATTACATAAAATAAAACAAAAATGTATCTCATGTTTCTAAGGGGCATACACACAGTATATTATACTATTAAAACAAATTAGTGCTCAAGAAGAGAAGATGTAGTGCTATTCTTATTTAGGAAAAATATACAGTATTAGCCTATTTGGCATGTGTGTGAACTAGGGGGGCACATCCAGGATTCTTTTTAATCTGTGCTCCCTCTAACTCTCCAATTCTGTCTTCTCTGCCTAGATTGCTCTCTTCCCCTACCCACCCATTCCGCTACTACTTCTGATTAATTCTGCCTCATCTTTTGGATGTCACCGAAGAGATTGTTTTCTTTGGGAAGTCTTTCTTGAATTCTATGGGCTTAGCCTGTATACTCTAATAGGAGGTTTTCTCTCAACATTCATCATATGGTAGTGTAAGTGCTTTGTCTGTTTCTCCCTCTAATCCATTAGCACCATGAGGCAGGTACCATGTCTGTCATGTAGAAAGTTTGTTCTACCAGCTGGGCGTGGTGGCTCATGCCTGTAATCCCAGCACTTTGGGAGGCCGAGGTGGGTGGATCACCTGAGATCAGGAATTCGAGAGCAGCCTGGCCAACATAGTGAAATCCTGTCTCTACTAAAAATACAAAAAAAAAAAATGTTAGCTGGGCATGGTGGCAGGTGCCTGTAATCCCAGCTACTTGGGAGGCTAAGGCAGGAGAATTGCTTGAACCCTGGAGGTGGAGGTTGTAGTGAGCCGAGATCGTGCCATTGCATTCCAGCCTGGGCAACAAGAGTGAAACTCTGTCTCAAAAAACAAAAAACAAAAAAACAAAAAACAAAAACAACAACAAAAAGGAAGCTCTACCATGCGTAGCACAGTGTCTGGTATATAGTGGTCACAAAATAAATATTCATTACATGATAAGTAGGCAAAGGCCAGAGCAATTGGGAATCAGAGTACATCAGAGTAAGTCTTAGGATATTATTACAAGCAAGGCTTTGGCTAAATGGCTCCTTTACCTCTACTGATTTCTGTTCTATTTAACCAGGTATATTAATTGGAATATAGGTTTGGCTGCTTGTCACAGATTTATGCCAGTTTAAACAAGAAAGAATTTTCTTTGTCACAAAACAATCCAGAGATAGGCAGTCATGGACTGGTATGGCAGCTTTGTTCTTTAGAATATTAGGTTGGTGCCAATGTAACTGTGGTTTTTGCCATTTAAAGTGATAGCAAAAACCGCAATTACATTTGCACCAACCTAATAGTCAGAAGCAGGCTTTTACTTACATTTTTTTGAGACGGAGTCTCACTGTTGCCCGGGCTGGAGTGCAGTGGCGCGATCTTGGCTCACTGCAACCTCCACCTCCCGGGTTCAAGCGATTCTCCTGCCTCAGCCTCCCGAGTAGCTGGGATTACAGGCACCTGCCACCATACCCAGCTAATTTTTTTTTTTTAATTTTTTGGTAGAGGTGGGGTTTCACCATGTTGGTCATAGCTGGTCTCGAACTCCTGACATCAAGTAATGCACCTGCCTCAGCCTCCCACAGTGTTGGGATTAGAGGCGTGAGCCACTGTGCCTGGCCTCCAGGCTTTTTCTATCTTGATGCTCCAACATCCTATGATGATGCTCTCGTTCCCATGGTTCACAGCCATGACACAATCCCGGTAGGTCCACTTTTGTCCTGGAATCCTTGGAACCTACACCCAAAGCCAGTTTAATTTCTTTTGGGTACCTGAACTGATCTGAGGACCTTCTGGACCATTTAAGGCAGTTTGAATCTGGTATGGATTTATAGAATTAATCAAGTTGAACAATTTCTCACTGCTTGTCTAATCCATGCCTTACCCTCAAGCCTTCTCAAGTGGGAAAGACTAATAACTTAGCCTTAATTGGGTATGTATGACAAGAATGCCAGCTGGTTCTTATGCCAAGGTCAAGCAGCCTTCAACCAGGGTGGTATGGTTTCCTGAGGCACAGGATACAATAAGTTAACAGAAGCGCATTTTAACAAGTTATAAAAGAGAAATTGCTTGGAACAATGTTAACTATATTACCTAGTTAGCTATCAGGAAAAGTATATTACTTATTTGGCTGTAAGGTTGCCACAAAATACCATTGCACCATTATTTCTTTACAACGCCTTTCTGTTGGGTTTATGTTATTCTGGAAATAAGTCATTAATTCTTATGATAGAAGTTTGAAATGAAGGCCAGCCCACTCTATCAGTTCTCCTCTCCCACGGTATATACACACATAGCACAGATAGCACATATATGTGTACACACACACACACACACACAATCTCTGGAGGGAAGGAGAGAAGAGAGAGGAAAATGGGAGAAGAATCAGGGTAGGGGTGAGAGCTGGGTGCAGCTTTCTAGAGCATTAGCTATTCACTCATCTAGAAGAAGCTGAATAAACAAAAGTAACTACTCCTTCCCTTCCCCCTCCCCAAACTCAACATTTTCATTCTGTAGACCTCACTTTGTGTCCTAGACAAAACAGGATCAGTGTGGGTCATTATGAGATGATTCTGCCAGTTTAATAGGAAAATAACAAAAAACAAAGATCTGTCTAAATTTGTTCTTGGCAAAGGTAACATATGAGATATTTTCTGATTTTTAAAAAGACGTTATCTAATTGATATACAATCCACAGTTGATTTTCTAAAGTGGTAAAATTCACTTTTCTTTGTGTTTTGGTGTGTCTCTGTGTGAGTAGTTATATTTGTAGAATTTTTGTTAATTTTTGTTACAATTATGTTTCCATTATATATGTTTTTCTTTTCTTTCCACCTTCTCAAAAGTTCTCCTTTAAAGCAGAAACTTTCCGTTCTTGGTTTCATCCAAAAGACAAATATTTCTGGGAAAACACTGTGTTTAAGCTATTCAGCAATTCTAGTGTTATGTAACTGACCACACTAAGACTTCCAATTAACTTCGGTTGTGTTTTATTGAAGAGTGTCATAGAACAGAATAACTGGTGATAATTTTTTTAAACTTTTGTATGTTTTTAAACAGGGAAAGCTCTCTTAAAATATATGCAGCATCTTTTGGTAAGTGTAGAAGGTAAATCTCCTGTCTGAAGTATTCTTTTTTTTTTTGAGACGGAGTCTTGCTCTGTTGCCCAGGCTGGAGTGCAGTGGTGCAATCTCGGCTCACTGCAAGCTCCGCCTCCCGGGTTCACGCCATTCTCCTGCCTCAGCCTCTCCGAGTAGCTGGGACTACAGGCGCCCGCCACCACGCCCGGCTAATTTTTTGTGTTTTTAGTAGAGACGGGGTTTCACCGTGGTCTCGATCTTCTGACCTCGTGATCCGCCCGCCTCGGCCTCCCAAAGTGCTGGGATTACAAGAGTGAGCCACTGCGCCCGGCCCTGTCTGAAGTATTCTGAAGTCCATTGACTGTATTCCAAGACTGATGCTAATGTGTCTGACATTGAGGCATTAATTTTCATAACTCAAGTTCTTCTTGCTCTTCTTTCCCTCTTGCTCATTTCCCTGATTATTTTTGTTTTTCCTTCTTCAATGATGGGTGCATCTTGAGACTCTTTTTAGACTGCTTCTCTTCCAAATAAGAATCATGTGAATTCAAGGTTTCAAATAATTTCCCATGTATATGTACGTACTAACTGACAAGTCGCTTTCTTCATTTTTAATCTTTATCTCTCCTTTCTATCACTCTTCAATATATCTAATTTCTTTATCCCCAGAACTGAGCTGATATTTTTTCCAAAAGCCTCATACCTTCCCATTTTCTCTGTATTTTTATGTCCTCACCACAATCCCAGTGGCCTGGTCTTAAAACCTTGCAGTTTTGTGGGGGTTTTTTTGTTTATTTTGCTTTACTCTGTCATTTACTTGCAACATGCTGCCTATTATCAAGTTGTAATGTTTATTTTTCCTAAATATCACTCAGATTCTTTATTTCAAAACCCCGATATTGCCTTACTCAGCCTAGGTGATAATTATTTGGTGTGTACATTGCTGTAATATCCTCTCTTATGTCCTTTTTCCACTCTAAGTGAACCTATGGATAAGTATGAGAATCATCTTGTTCACAGATGAGGATACTCATTTTCACCACTTTTATTCAACATAGTAGTGGAAGTCCCAGAACAATCAGGCAAAAGAAAGAAATAAAAGGAACTAAACTGGAAAAGAGGAAGTCAGATTCTCCCTCTTTGCAGCCAACATTATCTTATATATACATAAACCTAAAGACTCCACCAAAAAAGAATTCTTAGAACTGATAAGAGAATTCAGTAAAGTTTCAGGATACAAAATCAACATACAAAAATCAGTTGTATCTCTATACGCCAATAATGAACTAGCTGAAAAAGAAATAAAGAAAGCAACCCCATTTATGATAGCTACAAAAAATACCTAGGGATACATTTACTGAAGGAGGTGAAAGATCTCTGCGATGAAAATTACAAAACACTGATGACAGAAATTGAAGAGAACACAAACAAAGGAAAGACATTCCATGCTCATGTATTGGAAGAATTAATATTGTTAAAATAATAATACTTCCCAAAGCAATTTATAGATTCAATGTAATCCCTACCAAAATACCAATTTTTCTTCCCAGAAATAGAAAAAACAGTCCTAAAATTTGTATGTAACAGCAAAAGAGCCAGAATAGCCAAAGCAAAAAGAACAAAGCTGGAGGCCTCACACTACCTGACTTTGAAATATACTACAAAGCTATAGTAACCAAAACAGTATGGTATTGGTTTAAAAACAGATATATACACCAATGGAACAGAATAGAGAAATCAGAAATAAATCCTTGTCCGTACAGCTAACTGGCTTTTGACAAAAGCACAAAGAACATACAATGGGGAAGGGATACTCTCTTCAGTAATGTGCTGTGAAAACTGGATGTTCATATGCAGAAGAATGAAACTAGACCCCATCTCTCACCATGTATAAAAATCAACTTCAAATGGATTAAAGACTTAAACATAATACCTAAGTCTATAAAACTACTAGAAATGCTTTAGGACATTAGTCTGGGCAAAGATTTTATGACTAAGACTTCAAAAGCACAGGCAACAGAAACAAAAATAGATAAGTGGGACTATATTAAACTAAAAACCTCTGTACAGCAAAGAAAACAACCCACAGAGTGAAGAGACAACCTGTAGAATATGAGAAAGTATTTGCAAACTAGTCATCTGACAAGGGACTAATATCCAGAATATATAAGGAACTCAAACAACTCAATAGGAAAAAACAAAACAAAACAATCCCTTTGAAAAGTGGGCAAAGGATCTGAACAGACATTTCTCAAAAAAAGACATACAATTCGCCAACAGGTATATGAAAAAAACGCTGAACATCACTAATCATCAGGGAAAGACAAATAAAAAGAATGACTATTATGAAAAAGACAAAAAATAACAAATGCTGGTGAGGATGCAGGGGAAAAGAAACTCTAATACAGTGTAATGGAAGTGTAAATTAGTATAACCATTATGGAAAACAGCATGGAGTTTGTAAAAAAAAAACAACTAAAAAAAGAATTACCATGCGATCCAGCAATGTCACTACTGGGTATTTATCCAAAGGAAAGGAAATCAGTATATCAAAGGAAATTAGTATATCGAAGGGCTACCTGCACCTCCATGTATATTTCAGCACTATTCATAATAGCCATGATATAGAATCAAAAGTGTACATCAGTGGATGAATGGGTAAAGAAAATCACACACACACACACACACACACACACACGAATACTATTCAGCCATAAAAAATGAAATTCTGTTATTTGCAGCAATGTGGATGGAACTAGAGGTCAGTGTGTTAAGTGAAATGAGCCAGGCACAGAAAGACAAATTTTGCATGTTCTCATTCATGTGGGAGCTAAAAAAAAAAGTTACTCTCATGGAAAAGAATAGAATGATGTTTACCAGAGAGGCTGGAAAAGGTGGAGAGAGGGATGAAGAAGAGGTTGCTTAATAGGTACAAAAGTACAGTTGGAAGGATTAAGTTCTAGTGTTTGATAACACAGTAGGGTGACTATAGTTAACAGTAATTTATTATATATTTCAAAATAGCTAAAAGATTATTTGAAATGTTCCCAACACAAATAAATGTTAAATGTTTGAAATGATGGATATCCTAATTACCTTGATTTGCTCACTGCACATTGTATGCATGTATCAAACTATCACATGTACCTCACAAATATGTATCAATAAAAAAGTCCTCTTGTTCACGCTGTTCATTTATCTTTTAAGAAAAATTTTTTAAAAATCTGCCAACTGGCTACTTTATTCCCACCTCATTTACCTGAACTATATGGTCCACTTCTCCAAACAAATATCATCTCTTTCCATCTCCTTTCAACATGCCATTTGGAAGACTCCTCTTTCTTCCTCCTCAAACATATTTCTCTATTTCTTCAAAGGTAGTGGTTAACACAGCCTTAATAAAAGCCGAAATTACCTGGTCCTTTAAGAGAGAGCACCACCTGACTCATTTTCTCAGTGTCTCAGGGCTACATTGTTAGTCTGCCCTGCTCTCTTAATCTGTACTTGCTGATGTGTGGCTTTGTAACATCATGCAGTCATTTTCTTTATGCCTTTTCTCTGCTTTTAGAGTACAAGCAACTTTAAGGTAGAGACAATATCTAAGATTTATTTATATCATTCAACTATAATTACTAAGTATTTGCTGATTTTGTTTTTTTGAGACAGGGTCTTGCTGCATTGCCCAGGCTGATGTTGAATTCCTGGGCTCAAGTGATCCTCCTGCCTCAGCCTCCCTAAGTGCTGGGATTAGAGGCATGAGCCACCACGTCCAGCCACACTTACTGAGTTTATAGCATGGTACCTATCTATATCAAATTATTTATTGAGCATCTGCTATGTGCTAGGCATAGTGTGAGGTGCTAGAAATACAGTGATGAGAAAAAACTGACATTACCCATGCTTTGATAGAGTTAACAGTCTAATGGGAGAAACAGACATTTATCAAATAGTCATACAATTAAGTGTAAAATTACAACTGTGATAGAGCTACAAAGAGAGGAATATGGTACCATGAGAGCACATAATAGGGATATTTAACTGAGGTGGGAGAGGAGAACAGGGAAGGATGTCCCAAAGATGGAGAACCACATGAGCAAAGGCTGTGTGAAGGGAGGGAGCCAGATATGTTCAAGACATTGAAAGAAGACTGGGGTGGCTGGAGCCCAGAGAGCATAGGTAGATTAGTGGAAGGAAGCCGAAGAGGTAGGCAGGGGCTAACCTGGGCAAGGCCCTATGGCATATGAAAAGGCTTTACGTTTTTATACTCAGCAATGAGGAGCCACTGGAGGGATTTAAGAACAGGAAAGGATAGTATGGGGTTTTGAAAAGATCACTGTGGTCACCGTGTGGAGGATAAATTAAAGTGGGCAAGAAAATCAAGCATGGTGCTTTTCTATGTTGTGTAGCGACTCAGTAAATGTTGCTCATTGACTGAACAGTTTGTGGGGCTTGTAGTTCTTGCTGTAATCTCTATATTATGACGTTTGGCTTCAAGCTAAAAAATCTTGAGCTACTCAAAATATGGGTCTAATTTTTAACATAGTCTCCTAAGCATTTGCAATTCATTGACCTAACATGTAGTAGTAACAGATAATAACAATGATGATGATAGACAACATTATCTAGTATCTAGAGTTTAGTATCTAGCGGCTAGATAATAGAAAACATTATGTATGCTGCTGGGCACTGTGCTAAAGGCGTGATGTGAATTATCTCAATTAATTCCTACTATAAGCCAATGAGGAAGGTGTTTGTATTCCAATTTTTTTTTTTTTTTTTTGAGATGGAGTCTCGCTCTGTCACCAGGCTGGAGTGCAGTGGCGTGATCTCAGCTCACTGCAACCTCTGCCTCCTGGGTTCAAGCAATTCTTCTGCCTCAGCTTCCCGAGTAGCTGGGACTACAGGTGCATGCCACCACACCCAGCTAATTTTTGTATTTTTAGTAGAGACAGGTTTTCATCATGTTGGCCAGGATGGTCTGGATCTTTTGACCTTGTGATCCACCTGCCTCGGCCTCCCAAAGTGTGGGGATTACAGGCATGAGCCTCTGTGCCCGGCCTGAATCCCTATTTTCTTAGAAATACGTTGTGCACATGTACCCTAGAACTTAAAATATAATTAAAAAAAGAAGAAATAGGCTTACAGGTGTTAAAGACCTTGCCTCAGAGAGAAGTGGCCGGTCTAGGACCCAAATCTAGTTGTCTCTAACTGCAGAGCCTTCACTCTTAGCTACTTTATTATAGAAGTTCTAGTTTATCTTGGTTTTCAGTACCATTTCAATACCACTATTATGAAAAAGGAGATCCCTTCAGTCCCACAAAAAGATATGATTTGGCTAATTGCCCAGTAACTCCTTCCTCAATCTTGGTCAAAGTCTCCATGGCATCAGCTCACCCAGCTCCCATTCTGCAGATGTTTTATTACATGTCACACAACCTGGCATTATTTCTGAGTTGATGGTTGTATGTTTTGATCTTTTCAACCATGTGAATAAATTTCTGGCTGGCTGTCCTTTTTTCTTTTACAGAAATATATAATTAGATGAGGTAATAATGCTCATTAGCCCAAGTTACAAATAGTATTTCAGTATCCAACTTCCTCCTTAGGAGAGCATCATCACTGATTAAGAATAATTGCCAACAATTGGCCGGGCGTGGTGACTCACACATGTAATCCTGGCACTTTGGGAGGCCAAGGTGGGTGGATCACAAGGTCAAAAGATCCAGACCATCTTGGCCAACATGGTGAAAACCTGTGTCTACTAAAAATACAAAAATTAGCTGGATGTGGTGGCATGCACCTGTAGTCCCAGCTACTCGGGAAGCTGAGGCAGAAGAATTGCTTGAACCCAGGAGGCAGCGGTTGCAGTGAGCTAGGATGGCGCCACGGCATCCTGGGTGAGACAGCAAGACTCTGTCTCAAAAAAAAAAAATTATTGCCAACAATTGGTGAACTATTAGTTGAAAAATGTTTACCATCATGGCCCGAGGAGCTCTCTGCCTTTGGCCTGCCATCTGTTAAGTGCTATTTGCTTGTTTCTTCTGTCTTCATTTTCTATACCCTAGGGCAGCCTCTTCTTTAGTTGTAATACGTCTGCCTAAAGTGGGCTTGTAATTTGCTTGCCTAAATATAAAAACATAATAACAGAGCATTGAGAATTTTTCACTCATACCTTATAGTATTTCTGTGATAACTAATAAAATAAGCTTGGTCCCTCAGAAAATGGAAGCAACGGCTTAATGGTTAAGGAGTTTTCATAGGACTGGTCATCTTTAACCAAACATGACTGGCTCTTTACCCTTTGCAAAGGAAGGTTGAAAGTTAAGCAAAAATCAGGTGAAACCACAGTTATCACAGCTAGGAACAACCATAGCAGAATGCCCAACTGATAGTGGAAAGCTGAAGATGGAAAGTTGATTGGTAAGCAATGCAGGCTGCAAACCTAAAGAATAGGGAGAAGCATTTCATAGGGATATTGAAGAAATAAATAGCTTTCATATTGTTGGAGGAAGGAATCAAGAAGTACCAGATTTATTTGCTTATGTCCTCCAAAAGTCTTTATGGATCTATAATCTTTATTATAGTTTATGAGTAAATTATTGCAAAAGGACAATTATCAGTTTTGTTTAAAAGTCCACTACCAGTGAGTGGGAGAAATTTCACATTAGTCTGCTTAGGTAGTGGTCATAGGTAAGTAGAGGCAATTTGTGCTCAGTAGTACTAAGGTGTGGAATGGAAATCCTGCCCTCATTTATTTTTCTTCGCATGGTTATTATTATTATTATTGTTGCCCTCTCAGGACTGCTTTCTTCTAAACTTTTGACTGGGCATAGGACATTATAGTGCAGCATTCAGTTTGAGGATGACAAAGCCAAGGCCTTCTCATTTCTTACCATTTTATGTTGATATTGCCATCTTCAAGGCAAGTTTTTTTAAAAAACAACTTTATTGAGGTATGACGAAGATGCAGAATGCTGTACGTATCTAATGTATAAAACTTGATGAGTTTGGGGATAAGTATATTCCCATGAAACCATCATCTCAATGCCACAGATATATCATCACCTCCCAAAGCTTCCTCCTTCCTCCTTTATTATTATTATTATTATTATTATATTCTTATTATTTTGTGTGTGTATGTGAAGAACACTTAAGATCTACCCTCTCAGAAAATTTTAAGTATACAATAGAGTATTTGTAGCTTTTAGGCACTGTGTTATAGACCTGTAGCAGATCCCTAGAAGGTATTCATCTTGTATAATTGAAACTTGGCACCCTTTGACCATCACCACCACATTTCTCCCACCCCATCACCCTGCCAATCACCATGCTACTCTGCTTCTATGAGTTTGACTATTTTAGATTCCACATGTGAGACCATACAGTATTTGTCTTTCTATGTTTGGTTTATTTCACTTAGTATGTATTTCAGGTCCATTTATGTAGCCACAGATGGCAGGATTTCCTTTTTTTTTTTTTTTTTTTGATGGAGTCTTGCTCTGTCGCCCAGGCTGGAGTGCAGTGGCACCATCTCAGCTCACTGCAAGCTCCGCCTCCCGGGTTAGCCATTCTTCTGCCTCAGCCTCCCAAGTAGCTGGGATTACAGGCGCCCACCACTATGCCTGGCTAATTTTTTGTATTTTTAGTAGAGGCAGGGTTTCACCGTGTTAGCCAGGATGGTCTCGATCTCTCAACCTCGTGATCCGCCTGCCTCGGCCTCCCAAAGTGCTGGGATTACAGGCGTGAGCCACCATGCCTGGCCTCCTTTTTTTAAGGTTGAATAATAATTGTATCTGCAATATTTTGACTATTGTGAATAATGCTGCAATTAATATGGGAGTGCAGGTATCTCTTTGAGATACTGATTTAAATTCTTTTGGATAAATACCCAGAACTAGGATTGCTGGATCATATGGTAGTTCTATTTTTAATTATTTAGGAATCACCATACTGTTTTCCATAGTGGCTGTACCAATTTACTTTCCCAACAATAGCGTATCAGGGTTCCTTTTTGTCTGTATCCTCACTTATTTGTTTTTTGATAATGGCCATCCCCACAGGTATGAGGTGATATGTCATTCTGGTTTTGTTGCATTTTCCTGATGATTAGTGATATTAAGCATCTTTTCATACACTTGTTGGCCATTTGTCAGTCTTCTTTGGAAAATTGCCTGTTCAAGTCCCCTGTCACATTTTTAAAATCAGGTTGGTTAGTTTGCAGTTGAGTTGTATGCGTTCCTTATATATTTTGGATATTAACTGCTTATCAGATACATGGTTTGTAAGACAGGTTTTTATTACATACTTATTTCGAAGTACAGTGTCCATTATACTTTCACTGTCCTTACTTTTCTGTTATGCAATATAATATCTTACCCAGGCAAAAGTATAAAGAACAGTCAGGTTACAAACCAAAAGCAGTGCAGTAAACAAATACAAAATTACATTAAAGGGAAATGGTGTGAGAGTACAGAGAGGAGATACATTTTTATTCAATGCCTCCTATGTTCCAAGTACTCTATCAGATACTTTATATAGTATGTCTCATTTAATCCTCATGATAAGCATGACAAGAGACAAATGAGGAAAATAAGGCTGTGAGAAGTGAGGGTCAGACTCTTGGTTGGCAAGTCATCTAGAGCTGGAATTTAAACTCATATGCCAAATGTCCCATCATTTACCCAGACACATAAATATCGCTCCATATCATCCTACATAAGTACATTCTGTCATAATTTTTGTATTTTTTACTTCTTCTTGCAGCCAGAGAGGTAGAATAAAATGTAGAAAAATGTGGTGTCATAGAGACCAATGAATACATAAATAAATGAATGAATGGGGTATATATATTGTATAATTCCGTTTCTAGACAGACTCTATTAAAGAATCAGCACACCAGCTGCTTGCATTTGCTCTTTATTTATTGGCTCTTGTAAAACTGTAAAGCAAGAAAAATTTTTTTTTCTCCCCAGTTTGGTGCTCTTCCATACCTCTTTCCTCTTATATGCTAGAACTTTTCTGTTGTTACTGTCAGTGTACACCAAATATGGCAACACAAAACTATTCCTAGAACATACTAATGCTTAAATATAGATTGTCTCCTCCTTAACAGATTTTTGTGTGTACAGTACATTATTGTTAACTATAAGCACAATGTACAGATCCCTAGAACTCATTCATCTTGCATAACTGCAACTCTGTACACACTGAACAGGAATTCCCCATTTCCCCCTCTCTCCAGCCCCAGGCAATCACCATTCTACTTTCTGCTTCTAAGAGTTTGGCTATTTTAGATACCTCATATAAGTGGGATCATGTAGTATTTGTCCTTCTGTAAGTGGCTTAGTTCACTTAGAGTAATGTCCTCAAGGTTCATCAATGTTGTTGCATATGACAGGATTTTCTTTCTTTTTAATATACTCAATAATTAATACCACATTTTCTTTATCCATTCACCTGTTGATGGACATTTAGGTCGCTTCCACATCTTGGCTATTGTGAATAATGCTGCAATAAACATGGAAGTGCAAGTATCGCTTTCAGATCTTGATTTATTTTGGGTAAATACCCAGAATTGAGATTGCTAGACTATATAGTAGTTCTCTTTAATTTTTTGAGGAACCTCCATACTGTTTTCCATAGTGGTTGCACCATTTTACATTCCTGCTAACAGTGTACAAGGGTTCCAGTTTCTCCCCATTCTCACCAACACTTGTTATTTTGTGTGTGTGTGTGTGTGTGTGTGTGTGTGTTTAATAATGGCCACCTTAACAGGTTTGAGGTTACATCTCATTACGGTTTTGGTTTGCATTTTCCTGATGATTAGTGATGCTGAGGACTTTCTCATATATGTGTTGGTCGTTTCTATGTCTTCTTTGAAAAAATATCTATTCAGGTGTTTTGCCCATTTTTAAATTGGGTTTTTTTTTTTATTCAGTTGTAGAAGCTCTTAAAATATCGTGGGTATTAACCCCTTATTAGATACATGATTTGCAAATATTTTCTCCCATTCCGTAGGTCATTTATTCACTCTATTGATTGTTTCATTTGCTGCACAGAAGCTTTTTGGTTTGATGTACTTCCACTTCTCTAATTTTAATTTTCTTGCCTGTGCTTTTGGTGTGATATCCAAGAAATCATTGCCAAGGCCAATATAATGAAGCTTTCCCCCTATATTTTTATCTAAGTCCTTTGTGTTGCTATAAAGGAATACCTGAGAGCAGATAATTTATAAAGAAAAGAAGTTTATTTGGCTCATGGTTCTGCAAGCTGTACACAAGAAGCATGGCGCCAACATCTGCATCTGGTGAGGGCCTCAAGCTGCTTTAGTTCATGGCAGAAGGGGAAGGTGAGCCAGCATATGCAGAGATCACGTGGTAAGAGAGGAGGCAAGAGAGAGCTGGGGGCCATACTCTTTGTAACAATCAGCTCTCACTGGAACTAATAAAGTGAGAACTCACATAATACCTTGAAGGATGGCACCAAGCCATTAATGGGGGATTTGCCTCCGTGATCCAGACACCTCCCATTAGGCCCCACCTCCAACACTGGGGATTAAATTTCAACATAAGATTATGAGGGGTCAAACAAACCAAACTATAGCAATTTTCTTTAAGGAGTTTTATAGTTTCAGGTCTTATGTTTAAGTCTGCAATCCATTTTGAATTGATTTTTGTGTATGGTGTAAAATAAATGTCCAATTTCATTCTTTTGCATGTGATCTAGTTTTTGTACAAATGTTTTCCCAGCACCATTTGTTGAAGAGATTATCTTTTCCTTGTTGTGTATTCTTGGCATCCTTATTGAAGATCAGTTGACCACATATGCTTGGGTTTATTTCTGGGCTTTCTGTTCTGTTCCATTGATCTGTATGTCTGTCTTTATGCCAGTACCATAAAGTTTTGATTACTGTGGCTTTGTAATATGTTTTCAAATCAGGAAGCATGAGATCTCCAGCTTTACTCTTCTTTTTCAAGATTGCTTTGATTATTCAGGATCCTTCATAGTTCCATGTGAATTTTAAGGTTATTTTTGCTATTTCTGTTAAAAATACACTTGGGATTTTGGAAGGGATTGCATTGAATATGCAGAAAGTTTTGGGTAATATGGACATTTTAACATATGAAGTCTTTCAACCCATAAACACGGGATGTCTTTCTATTTAGGTGTATCAGCAAAAAAACAAAAAACCCTATAAAATAATAAACAAATTCAGTCAATTGCAAAATAAATAATTAATGTGTTTCTATATACTAACAACAAACAATCTAAAAGTGAAATTTACAAAGCAATCCCATTTACAATAGTATCAGAATAAAGTACCTTGGAATAAACTGAACCAAAGAGATGCAAGTCTTGCTCTCTAAAAACTACAAAACATTCCTGATCTTTTAACAAAACTTAACCTATCCTCTCAGGACTCTGTTAGGACACGGGAAGGCTAATGTGGTAAATAAACACCAACTGAGTTATAAATGGCTTACTGGTTTGTCTTCCCACATATTGACCAGGAGTACTTTAACCCAAAGGTACAGGTAATAAGGTAATATGGACTGAACTGCCTACTGATGAAATATTTTTAAATGAATATCAAAAAATTTGTAAACTGCAACACACAATTGTTCTATCTAGCATAAAGTCTGCCTCTTTTTTTGCAGAACAGCATTTGTACAAAATTACATACATTGTGAGGTGTAAATACAAATAGTTATTCTTGGAAAACCTCTCTGAAATTTTAAAGTAATTCCATGAGAAGACATCATTTCAGATTTCCTGGTGTTGCATACATAACACACTTTTCAGTGAGTCTGGATAAATATGGCTTGGGAGGAAGTACAATAAGGAGGCAGTGGAATTTTTTCGGATCACTTACCATGTGCTTGATGATTTGCATGCATTATTTCATTTGATCCTCTTTCAAACTCTTTCAGGTAGATGTTTGTCCCATTTTGCAGATGAGGAAATTAAGGCTCAGGGTAGTAGCATTCAGGTTCACTCACTGCAAGGCTGGATGTGAAGCTGTATCCACTTGGCTTGAAGCTAGTTCTTTTCCCTTTACACACTAGGTGGCCAGCCAGGGAATTGGAGTACAGAGAAAGGTGAGTAGATCTGAAACCTGAGTGGGGTCTTGTGAATTTAAGCTGCCCTGTCCGGGAAGATTTCCTGGGAGAGTGAGGTTGAAGAAACTGCTTAATATCTCTGAAATGGAAACATTTCAGTTACTGCCAAATGTGTAGCCAAAAATCAGGTTAAAGTAGTGGTGAAGTTAATCTTACAGGTTAACTGTCCTCAGTTGCATTTTGTGGTCTCCAAGATTACCTAACAGGTCCTCTAGAGATGGGCCTGGGTTCCTGAGGATGGCTTAACAAGCAGGGAGGTAGGGCCTTCACATGATTTTCCTCTGGTTCCCAGCAACATTCTGCCCTGATCATCGTAGAAGGATTTAGTCTATGTATTTTTTTGTTTGTTTGTTTTTTAAATTATAGAACAACCACTTCAGCTTGCTAAAAAGGCATCTCGTCTCCATACAGTCACTGTGCCCTTAGATTCTGGTTGTATGGGGAAAACCTGGCTGAATGACTTGTAGATGTTCTCAAGTGTCCACAGATCCTTTTGTTTTTCCTTAATGTGCCCTTGCTGTCATTTATTCTGCTCTCCTGGGAACATCGGTACACTTGATTTTCTAAATTGTCAGCTCATGACATATTTACTATTAACCAAAACCCAGGCTTATGTCATAGTATGGCGATTAGTGGGAGACCTATTTTTTTTTTATTTGAAGGTGATTAAATTCATTTAGGGTGAATAGTATGAAAGACATGAGCCCTAAAGGTATTTGCAATTTGCATGGAATTCTGGCAGGTGTCAAGTTTGACTGCATTATCTGGTATCTCTTGCTGTTGACTTGTTAAAACTGGATCTAAAAAAATGTAATAATCTTTTATCCCTATAGCAGATCTTTCCATTATGATAAAACTCCTGCTGGTAGTCATCTGATGAAGAACTTTTCCCTGTGGCTATGATCCTACTGTGTCCCTACAGTACAGGCAACTCAACCCATGGTGGCTACTCACAAAGACTCACAGAACCTCCAGGACACTGTCAGTCCCAGCAAAACCTTACCCTGCTTTGTTCCCTTCCCACCCCCAATGGCCAGTTACTGGGTAATTGAGCCTTATCACAATGGGTGGTGAAAAGCCCAGCGCGATTTCCTGTTGGCAGTGTGCTGATGCAGGAGAGGGTATAGCCCCTGGGCACGGTTTTGGAATACCCGGGTGCCCTCTGACCTTATCCTCTGTCCTAATGAAAAACTTCCTGGCTTCTAGTATTGCGGCTCTCACTGGGGTCATTCTGACTTAATTATTCTAAAATCAAAATAGATAATAGGCAGATAATGGAAGTTTTTCGGACTTTCTCCTTCCATTGTTTTAGCGAAGAAAGAAGACACACACAAATTCTCCATCCCACACTCAGTTCTATTTTGGCACCTGGTTACCGTCAGGAAAACCTGATAAACTTGAAAGTGTTGTTTCCCAATCACCTTCAGAACTGGAGAAACGCTTTCATGCTGACTTTATCCATGGGACTGAAGCAAGGGAGAGTGTGCTCACAAGCACAAACAGGAAAGCCTTACATCACGGAGTGGCGTGGGGAGGAGTCTGCTCCTCGCTTGCTCGCTCGCTCGCCGCGTTCCCTTTGTGGCCCGAGTCGCGCGCACCGGCGGCGGCGGGGGCAGCGCGGCGCGTGTCTGTGCGCGGTGGCCGCTCGGGACCGGGACCCGGGCGAGGCGCCGCGGTGCTGAGCCCAGCAGACACTGCGTTGGCCTCCGAGCAGGGCGCATCATGCAGCGTTCGCGCACCGGAGAGAAAACTGAGAATGAAATTGCTTTGGCAAGCTAAAATGGTAACGAGAGCTCTCTGCCCTCTCCCGAGGCTTCTCTGGTGGGGAATCTTCTCCCGCTTTCGCTGGGCGTGTTTTGGACTCCCTCGGAGTGAACAGAGCAATCCGATTCCATACTTGTGAGCTAAAGCTCTCTCACTCCGCTTTGTTTTCCTCTCTCTCTGCGTGTCTTCTCCCTTTCAACCATACCTACTTTCTCAGCAATTGCCTGTGGTGTGTCTGGGGCAGATGCATGTTAGGAGGGGAGAACTTTAAAGGAAAAAGAACTGTTAGTGTGGGTGAACCGCAGAGCGCTTCTGCGTCCCAGCGGCTCTTTAACACAAACCTCAGGTTTAGCTGGAGACATGGAAATCCAGGGGGTCGCTGCACAGATTTTAGTAGAAGCTGCCTGATGATGTGTTGCTTTTTCTGCACTTGCCAGATTATTTTACGGAAATAAAAACTTTCCACCCCCGCTAAGTTTGTGGGCTCCAAAACAATGAGGAGAAAAGACAAGCAAACCACTTCACTTCCAAAGGAGTGAGGACTCTTGGCGTTTTAAACACTTGTTTGTGTCTGAGTTTCAAATCTGGTTTCTTCAATGACCCAGCCACTTTAAAAAGTACAAACTTATTCTTTTCTTTTTCTCTTTTTCTTTCTTTCTTTCTTTTTTTTTTTTTTTTTTACAAAGAATTATTTTTCCTTTCACTTAAGGGGGACAAGTTAATCAGGACTAAACTAGTTACTTTATAAAGAAAAAGAAAGACTTCAAAACAAACTATTTAAGGTATGTGAGCAAGTCTAGGAGAAATAACTAAATGGAAAAGTCCGGGGATCCTGATACCACAGGAAGGGGCTGCAAGCCAAGAAAATCTCAGCATTCCCTCTATCAAAATGTGTCTTGTATTGCTCGGATTGTAATATTTATTTTGAACAGCCCATCTTGTGCCCTGAGTGCTGTTGTAAGCAGCAAGGCAGCTGGGATAGATTGTGGTTAGCAGAGAGGAAAAAAATACTCTTTTTCTTTCTCTTTATCCCGTCCCTGGCAGAGCTCGATTCAGGACTGGGGTGAAGAGGTAGAGGAAGGAGCTGTTTACCATGTCACCCTCAAAAGAGTCCAGATTCAACAGGCTGCCAATAAAGGAGCAAGATGGCTAGGGGTGAGTAAAGCTGGCGAGATGGTGAACTTTGGAATTTCAGTGTCTGTGAATATCATTATTATTTAACAGAGGCAGGCTTTTTCTTTTTTTCCCTCTTTTCGCTTTAAAAAGGAAAATGGTAATGACCAAGTGTTTGCACTAGCTGAACAGGTCTCTTTTTGTATTTAATGTTTTCAAAAGCATCTTCCCTAGGTTTGTCAATAATTCAGAACCTCTTAGAAACATCTTGAGGTCTTTGGCAAATAGATTGGGGGTGGAGTGGCAGAAAATGACACACACAATACAGGCCCAGAGAGCAGCACTCTCTTAGACAAGAGCCGTAAGCAGCTTTGCCCAGAAGCCACCCTTGTCTCTCTCTTCCCACCACCCCCGCCCCCAACAGTTGATGCTGTCAGTGTCTACCTTGCTCCTATATCTCTAGGAGGTACCCAGACTGCTCAGGAGACAGAGCATTCCAAGTCTGCATCCTTTGAGGGGTGGTAGATTTCCTATTGTGATCTCTTTTCTATATCTTGGGAGGAGGCAAATGGATGCTTAGTACCCACTACTTTGTGTGTAGAGTGGTGGGCCTTTGGAAAAATGCTGCTTCTGTAAACGGGACTCTTTTCCACTGAGATTGTAAAATATCGGGTGAGGTCGTGCAAGTTTGTAGGTATCATCTAGTAGATCCTTCAACACATCCCAAATAAAGCAAATGTGAGAAATGGAAAGCTCGGCGACAGGATCACTACTTGGGCAAGTGTCAAACATGTGGAAGAATGAAGGGATTCTTGATCTGGAAGGAGAAGTAGTTCTCAGACCAGGCAGTGAGAGGCGACCCAAAAAGCCTTGAGAAAGGAAATAATGGTTGGCTGAATAGAGGGGATGGAGTGTGATTTCACCTGGCTGGCCTTATTCTAGCAGATGGGCTTCAGAGTGTTGAAGATTTATGCACTTGCATCCCATCTTTAGCGGCTTGGAGTCTCTGAAAATTCAGAATATTTTGAGCAGCATTCAAAGGTGAAGTGTGAAGGAGGATAGGACACAAAATTGCACAGGGCCTCCTATTAAGAGTAGTGGTAACGTGTGACTTGTAACTCCAGGGAGTTTAAGGCAGGATGGTGGCCCATGGCCGGCAGCAATCACTTCCTCTGCCATGAGTCTGCTGACACAGGCATTCGTTGCTTTGGGCTTCCCCAGCTGCTTCAGCTCAGGCCTTTCCTGCTACTGTACTTTGGGCCAAGGTATCACCCATGAGGGCCATAAACTGTTAATGACATCTGCAGGTGTGGTCTGGAAAGATAGGAGCCTTCCAGTGAGAACTAGAGGTCTTCACTTACCAAGTACCTACCTTACTCAGAATATGATTTTAAAATTAGTTATGTACATCACCAGCAGACCTGATAGGGAAAGCAGAACTAGAGTTCTGACAAGTCGTCGCTTTGTTTTTGGTGGTTGTGTGTATGTATTTTATTTAAAGGTGGCATCCATGTGGTTTGGCCTCTAGCTATTTCAGAATGATTCACAACTTCTGAACCAGTTGTCTTCAAAAGGGTCATTACATTTTTTTTGGTATCAGGTTATTCCTCTCTTTCTAATGAGACTGATGTTGCTTGGGTGACTGTTTTAGTTTTTAGCCATATACAACATTAGTTATGAGTAAGTCATTGGAAATGGAGGGGTTCACTCTATAGGCCCCACATCTACAAACTGTTATGTATTTAGATCCTCAGAGTTATTTAGTAATCCCCACTGACTGTTCTCTTTACTAGACTTCACTTCTTTTCTTCTCTCTCCCTTCTCTCAGTGTTCTCAAATTTATACAGAGTTCCGAGTTAATTCACCCTGGATTCAACAGTAGATATGAAATATTGAGAAGGAGGATAATGTGAAAAGATTGGCTCTAGTTGATGGAGGAATCTGTCCCCCCTGCCCCCATTTCAACAAAGTGTGATTTACTACTACCAGCCTACTCCTTTATTGCAAGTTCCTAGGGGCTCTCCAGCTCTAATCTACATGTTTTCTTGTCTTAGGTGTCCTGTTGGGAAGTTCTGTTTTTGTCCGTGAAAATTCCAGACTTAATTAAATGTGACTCAACCCATTGAGCCATAGCAATTACAAACCTTTCTCTTTAGAACAGAGTGGCTTCCCCATGTTTGTTTTCCTGTGTTCCAGTACCCTTTCAAAATTCTCAAAGTAACTAGTTTCAGAGTTACTAGAGAATGGGGTCAGGTGAGGAAATTATTGCAGTATGACAACAACCTTCTGAGGAAGGTGGTGTTATGATGATCTCTCTCTTTTTTTTTTTTTTTAACATGAGGAGACTAATGCCCAGAGAGGTTAAATTGTTTGCCAGGGTCACACAGCTATGGAGTGGTAAACACCAGATTCAAATCCAGATGGTTGCCTCCTTGTTGTGAAGAATTTCCTGGGACCTTAAGGCTGTTTCCATAGTAGTAGAAAAGAACATTGGCTCAAAAGACCGAGGATGCTTTCGGTGTGCTTTTCCCTAATGTTGCAAGACTTGAGAGATGTAACTTTCTTTTTTTCATGTCTAGAATTATAACTTGAGCTGCAAATTGAGATATTTGTTGTGAAGCTATGATCTCACTGATAAACTCCCCATTTTGGGGGTTTAAATTAGGGTGCATCGAAGATATGAAGATACGTATGAGGTTATGTAGCATGTGAGGGTAGGCATAGCTTTGTTACGTGTCTATAATGCTTATTCCAAATGCCTAAAAGATGGAACGTAATTTTTGTATTTTCTAGTATTCAGATCTCAAAACATAATTAAGATTCAATTTTGGGGAGGAGAGCAAAATAATTACATATCCTCAGATGTGAAGTATTATACAGTCCAAAACATTTAGGTCATTCTTTTTTATTTTGTCTGTTAAATTCTGTGTTCAGTTGATCTTTTAAAGTAAAACTCTGTGTTTAGAAAACTACAACCAAGTATGTCCCAGGCTCAGTTTACTTGTACATGCAGCTGCATCCTTGCCCATTGACAGTGAGATTATGTTGGCAACTTTGAAAAACCAAATATTATTGAAATGCTGACCCATTTTCCCTTTACAATAACATCTTTGGCTGGGATAATTTTACCCACCTATAATTCTCAAAGAAAAATGACTTCAATTATGTCACAAATTTTTAAAAATCTTAGGATTGGAGGAGACATTAAACAGCAATTCCGAGCCTAGCACAGTGGCTCATTCTTGTAATCCCAGCACTTTGAGAGGGCAAGGCAGGCTGATTTGCTTGAGGCTGGGAGCTCAAGACCAGCCTGGGCAAGACCCTGTCTCTACTAAAAAATAAAAATAAAATTAAAAAATTAGCTGAGTGTGGTGGCGTGTGCCTGTAGTCCCAGCTACTTGGGAGGCTGAGGTGGGAGGATCGCGTGAGCCGGGGTGGTCAAGGCTGTAGCGAGCCATGATTGCACCACTGCACTCTAGCCTGGGTGACAGAGTGAGACTCTGTCTCTTAAAAAAAGAAGTAATTTCACCCAGACATTCGCTTATCTTGTGATTTTTGGAGTTGCAAAGTGTCAAAACTTGTTATTTGTCTTTGGCCCCAGTGTTGTGGTTGTATATGGATAGTGAATAATGTAGAAATGAGTTAAGAAAATATCAGTATCCTCTGGAAGCAGGAAGTGTAGCATTTCAGGATGAATACTCAAAGGGACAGAGGAAAAGAATTCAACTGTTAGGGAAGGGCTTTGGTGTCAAGAGTTCATGCTGCTGTCTTCAGAATATGACAGACTCAGGGTCCAAAAAACATGTCAGCCTAAGATAAGTTCCAAGTGAGGATATTCGTTTTACAAGCAGGATTGTGAGTGCTAGGTCACTTCTGCAGAATTTGTGGGCAGTGGAATGATCAGTGGTTAGTCACGTGGCTCTTCTTAGTCCTGTACTTCTGTGGTCATGCAGTCCTTGTGGTGGGGCACTGGGGCCTTTCTGCCCTGGGTCCAGTATTTGTCACACCGTTTCCCACATAGGCTCTTGATAAATGTCTGTGGGACCTAGTTGAAACACAAGATAGATGGGGGTCTGGTAAAGAGAGTGAAATAGAATGGAGAAAGTTGAATATATGTAGAAATAAAAGAACCTAGAAACATTAGGTTATAGAACGTGGCGTTTGGGCAAATTGTGGCCAACCGTGGGTTATGCGGGGACCGTGGTAAGATAACCATTTGTCACATCTGGATTGAGAATTTGAGATTGAGATTGAGATTGAGATTTGAGATTGAGATTGAGATTGAGATTGATAATTGAGAATCTCAATTGAGATTGAGAATTGAGAACATCTCACTTGGATGTTCTATTCGGATTGACTCTACCTGGCATTTTTGTGTTGTTGCTATCCATGTTGCCTTCAAATGGCATACAGTTCCTGGAGTTTTCAGCTAATTTCACTTCTGGGAACCTTCTCTAATCCCCCAGCACTGGAAGAGGCGTCCCTTCTGTGTGCGCCAGAGGCATTCTGCATCTCCCTGTCGTGCATTTACCTCAGTCTGTTGTAATTGCCTGTTTACTTGTTTGTTATCTTCCGTTAAACTGTAAGCTTGCAACCATGGCCATCTAGTTGGTAGAAACTCAATACATGTTTGTTGAATGAATAGGTGATGCCTCATCCTTCTTTGGGGGACTAATATTGTTTTTATAAGTATGAATGCATAGTTGGTTCTCATTTAAAACAAAGTCTACATGAAGATGTTCACTTACAAAGAAGAAGAAAGGGGCATGGGAGCAAGAAAAATCAATTAGATAATGATTATAACTGTCTTACACCCATTCGGGAACAAAGCAGGGCGCAAAGGTATCAATTGTTCATTTTAACGAACATTCCCCAGTGCCTTTTAAAACCAAGAGGTCCAGTTGTACTTCTCTTGATGCTGAATGTTGAAGAAAAAAAAGGCAATGCATGAGTTAAAAAGCATGGGCTAGCATTACAATTATGTGTGGTTGGAAACTGCAGGAGTGGGATTTTAGAATTGTAAGGAGATAAGCCCTAGAGGAGCCTTTAGTTTATAGTTGGTCATCCTTGTTTTCATCTAGGAAAACAGGCCCTTGGGTTGCATTATATGTGTCTATTGGAATGTTTAATTTAGGCTTT
The DNA here is from genome assembly GCF_028878055.3 of Symphalangus syndactylus. Classification (NCBI taxonomy): domain Eukaryota; kingdom Metazoa; phylum Chordata; class Mammalia; order Primates; family Hylobatidae; genus Symphalangus; species Symphalangus syndactylus. The sequence continues at coordinate 38,908,137 of NC_072434.2, read as the reverse complement.
AGAAAGTAGATTTCAGAATTTAGCAGCTATGTGTAAATGAACCAACTGGTATTTTTAATTTTGACCTTCGAAACATGTTTTTAAAATTATTAATCTAATGGTAGGGTAGCCTCTACCAATCAAGAAAATATAGTAAATTTAAATTGCCTGAGATATTATTACACTGGATCCTTTTGGTGCTGGTGCTTTCAAATTCTGTTGGGATCTGTGTTAGGAATATGTGACATGTAATCAAGAATATCCATTTCAATTCACCAATCCAAGGAATACTCAGCTGAGTTCAAAATACATGTCAACTCCCAGCAAGTACATAATGGCATAAATATAAGAGGCACATTAATTCCTTATACTTAAAAGTGTATATTCTGTTAAAACAATTTTATGAACATATTTTATTCTTATTTCTGTGAAATTATAAAGAAAAAGCCGCTTGGAGTTTTACTCTTAGAAAGAAAATGAGAGAAATAAGGTAAATACTGTGCCTTTCCACTTTAGAGCTTAGCTGGAATTTGTCACTGCCCAATTCCACTCCTTTTAGTTTCCTTTGCCCATGGTATATGTGTTTCTTTAAGCTTCCCCCTTCTAAATAATCAGAATTTTTTGACTGTCTTACGTATTTTATGTTAAGATATGCAAAAATACACTACATAGTAAAACATTCTAATTTGTACCATCATATTCTTTTTACATAAAAAATTAATTTCTATAAACAGAGCAAGAAAAGTTTTGGTTAAATGGGGGAAGATAAGAAATGTTACTTCATTCCACCAGAGAAGCTCAGCTCTGTGTCTGGGTTGCCAATGGGTGTGGCTATCTCGAGATGTAGTGTTGATTTGGAGTTCTTTGGAGATTTTGGCAGTTTCTGGGTCATTTGCTAGTAAACACATCCAGTGCGAACTCCCTCACTGCTGTTGCATATTTCTATATGATTCTGTCATTTGCATTTGAGCCTGCTAACCTCTCCTTCCATACCATTCATTTATTCATCAAAAGCCTGCTTTATGCCAGCCACCATGTTAAAGTAAAATACTCCTTGTTCTAGAGGGACTTACAAGTAAGTGAGGGAGACAAAGTTGAATTAATTACAATATACTGTGGCAAGTATGACCATTGCTAGGGGAGCCCAGAATCAGGGGCATTTAAATCAAATGCGAGTGACAGGTGGGCAGTCCAGAAAGGCTGCACAGAGGAGAGGGCCCTTCAGTGGAGAAGTGACGGATGATTGGGAGTTAAATGAGGGCTGGGACCCTGGGGGCCAGCATTCCAACTAGAGAGCACAGCCTGTGGGAAGGCATGGAGGCCTGAAATGAGACTTCCCCTGTGAGGCTCAGCCTGGGTAAGAGATAAGGGAACCTGGTGGGAAAGGGAGATGAAAGGGGGCTGGAGAGAAAGGCATGAGTCATGTCACCAAGAACCTGGAATGCTAAGCTATGGAATCTGCTTCATCTTTAATGTTAGCATAGTCATTGAAGAGTTTTAAGCAGAGTGGCATGGTCAGATTTGCATTTTAGAACAATGACTGACAGCTGCAGGGGAGATGCATCGGAAGGGAGCCAGACTGGAGCACGGGGACCCAGGAGGAGGCTTTCTTTAGTGGTAATGAGGTGAAGAAAGGGATGAGGACCTGACTGAAGATGTGGTGGCAGAGTGGACAAGGTAGGTGGGGATGAGTGTAGGCGGGGCGCAGGGCGAGGATTCCCGGCAGGCACGCTGGTTTCAAAGAGCAAGTCAGCAAAAGGCTTTCTGGAGTCAGTGTTGGCCTCTTCTCACTGGGTGAAATGTACTGGGGACTTCAAGTCAGCCTTCCTCCGTATACACTAGCAAATGCCTGCGTTCCTGTCAGAAGGCTTGGCAGAAAAACCAGATCCAGGCATGCCTGACGTGTCACGTCTAGAGACGAAATCTCAGTTTAGGCTCACCATGAACAAGGCAGAAAGCCCTGCTTGACTTCTCAGATTCCAGAGAACTTTGCAGAGCTGGTGGTTTCTTTTTCTTTCTTCCTTTCTTTTTTTAAAGTCTTCTGTTTCCCTACAAACCAAACAAATTGAATCTGCAGACCATGGAGAGAGAATAAATATGGAACCTGCAGGACTATGATTACAGAGTTGTATTTTAGAAAACAGCAGTTAAACTTACAATTGTGTTGTTAGGGACACAAGAAATTTTATGGTTAGGTGTCCTGGTCTTTTTCCATCTTCCTACACAGTGTGTTTAAATTCTGTCTGATACTCTTCATCCTAGCAGCTGACATTGCTGTTCTTAAAGGCTCACTCTGATTGCTAATTCTCACCCTTGTATAAAAGAAACATTTCAGTAAGATAGAATGCTTCCCTAGTTTACTGCTACCACCTCTCAGTCTCACTCTCTCACCTAAATACACACACAGCCTATATATTAAAATGTCTTTTCACATTTTATTTTTTAGGATTTGGTTCACCTTATAATGTCACTTATGGCCTCTTCTATATAATTGATCAAAGCTTGATTTTGTCATGTTTTGCTTGGTTTCCCTTAATTGTGTCATTATTGAGATTGTTTGATTGACTTTACTCGGAGAACTGCTTTTAGTTTAAAAAGGAATAAAAACAGAGGAAGAAAGGAAGGACTAAAAGGAGAACAAGCTTACAACATTGGGTAGAAGACACCACCTTGTAGGAAGCTCAGTTAGTCTCATACAGAGAGAGAGAGAATCATGTCATTTCCCACTGATCCTTTTGTCTTGTCATTGTAGAAATACCTGTGTCTTTCCACTGATGTGACTGCATATGTTTCCCAATGCTTTGGGCCTCTGCTTGGCTTGTTTCCTCAAAGCCACCTTCTCCTTTATGTTATGCAGTGTATGACTTCTGAGGATAACAGTGGTGGTGGTTGGGGGTGGGGTGTTGCTGGTGGTTCTAGATCTTTTTTAAACTCTCACAGACTCATTACCCTACATTTTCTAGCATTTAATTGCTTATGCCATCTGTGGTCCATTCATTTGAATTTGTTTCAGCACAGTTAATCTAATCCTATGTAAACTCCCCCAGAAGTTTTTTATGCTTTTCTTTTCTGCAAAGAATTCAGCAATTCAACTTTTTTCCCTTGTTTCCTGCTGTTTTAAATACTCATTTTCATCTTTTATAAAAATGAAGCCAAGGCTGAGTATTTCCAGTTTCTTAATTCTGAACACAATTTGAAGGCAAAAAGCAAACCTTTTCTGCTAAGGGTAGGATGTCTTTGGTCAGTCATATCAACTGAATCTCTCCGCAACCCTCTTGCTAGTAATTCTTCCATAGTTATGTGCCATTCTTATTATGCCCATAACTTCTGTCATTAATGGTGATGGAGCTAGAGTCTGTGGACAATATTTATCTAAGAAAAGAACATTTAAGTATGTAGGTAAAAATAACTGAAACTGGTTTAGACATTGGCTAAAAATAAAATGCTTTATAGTCATGACTTTTCCAATTAAAATTGCAATACTTGGCTGAGCGTGGTGGCTCTCGCCTGTAATCCCAGCGCTTTGGGAGGTCCAGATGGGTGGATCACTTGAGGTCAAGAGTTCAAGACTAGCCTGGCCAACATGGTGAAAACCCACGCCTCTACTAAACATACAAAAGTTAGCCAGGTATGGTGGCATGTGCCTGTAATCCCAGCTGCTGGGGAGGTTGAGGCAGGAGAATCTCCTGAACCTGGGAAGTGGAGGTTGCAGTGAGCAGAAATGGTGCCACTGCACTCTAGCCTGGGCAACAGAGCGAAACTCCATCTCAAAAAAAAAAAAAAATTAAATTGCAATAGTTGAAATTGTTTATTGAGATAACTGATACTCCTAAATAGAAAACTGAGGTAATTGAAGCATTTGGTTAGTTTGTGAAGCACAGGGAAAAGACTTGCCACTTTCTGTCCAAAGGCTGAGTCCTTCTAAAGACATGACACAATAAACATGTCTGTTTTAAAAATGACTTTAGGGCCCAGAGCCATCAAGGCCTGGCTAGGGAATTAGCTCAGTTGGGGACTTTGTAGACGCTGGCACCTCCTGGCTGGTTTTCATTTTCAGGAGTATGTTCAGCAGGAGCCCTGGAATAGGGAGGTAGCTTAGTGCAGTGGTCAAGAACCTATGCTTTAAAGCCAGACTTCCGTGCAAAACTCACCTCTACCACATGTGAGCTGTACAGGCCTGAGCTGTGAAGTTACTTAACCTCTCTAGGCCTGAGCTCCTTGCCTGTAAAGGGGAGAATAGCAGTGCCTTCCTGATGGAATGACTGTCAGGAGTAAATGAGTTATGTATGTAAGGTGCTCAGCACAGTGCCTAGGATATGGTGTGCACTCAACTCATTGAGTGGTGGGGCTCTCATCAGCACTCCCACTGTCAGGGCCCTCTAGAACCCTGCCATGGAACATTGGAGAGACCTGGGTGGCTTTCTTACATGGACGCCCTGAAGCTTGGTGTTATATGTGACACCAGATTGCTTAAGAAACAGTATTAGCAAGGTTTTAGGACATGTCATTAACATCCCTCTCTCATTTTGTACATTTGAGAGGAAGGAACAATCATGGCAGGGTTTAGTAATCCTCGTATATTAGAAATAACATCTATTGTATTTTATCTCTCTGGCTCCTTGCATAATGAAAGACTGCATTATTCCTTGGGCTCCAACATTTTGCATTTGAAATTCCTTCAGTTTTTCTAAAGTAATTTGTTGGTATTATTTTTGTGCTTTAAAAAATATTTTATTACTTAACAGTGGGCCATATTCTGTCTTCTGTTTTGCCATTTCTGACAGAAAAATCAGAGAGTTGGAAACAATTTTTCTAAAAACTGCTTGGTAAGCATTATGCTAATCTTTCTTAATAGGACATAATTTAGGATGTTAGCAAATTGTTCTTGCACCATCAATTTCAAGTCTTGGACTAAACTACATGAGATAAAAGATAAAATTTCTTACTGTGCTACACGTTGATTAGCTTATACAATGCCTGAGCCCCAATGCCTCAGCCAGGAATGAGCTGAGTTGCTTGTGAGGTTGTGACTTTCTGAATCTTCCATTTCCTCACCTGTGAAATGGCTTTAATATCTGTTTTTACTCTGCCTATGATTTTTGTGAGGATCACATGAGTTAATGTATATAAAAGTATTTTTTAATATGTAAGTTGTTATACAAATATAAGGATATTCTTACTGTCATTTAATCTAGAGGCCTCTCTTTTTTTCTCTCTACTCACCACCTAAATGCTTGATAGGCATGTGGCTCTGTTCATTAGTCTTGCCTTTTTTCCTTCGTTCCAGAGGCAATCTTTTCTACTTTCTTTTCTTCCCACTTGCTACCACTTGCTGATTACCTGATGAGAGGTGATGTTCAGCTAGGAGTAGTGCTTCCTCTGCTATCACTGTTGTCCCCACTGGGATTCCAGGTGCATCGAGAATGCAGACAGCAAGGCTTCTGTCTGTAGATTGGTTGTGGGAAAAAAATACCCCATACTCACAGGATTCTTAAGACAAATGCAGTGGATATTTTGTGTTTGAAAATGTTCTATTTCTTCTTTGATTCTTGTTTTTCTTTCTGGTACTTTTAATTTGTTGTGAGAAGGGTGATAAAGCTAATAATGCACCAAGGAATGGAAAGTGCTTCCATCTTTGCAGAGGTCCTGGAAAATTAACTTTTGGTTGGTCTGAAGCCAAATCCCGAAGTAGGACTTGAACTCATGACCTAATCCCAGAGGCAAGAATGTTACCAGCTGACCAACACTGACCCTCATAAAATGTAGGCATTTAAAATACTTCCTTTGAGTAGTCCTGTTGCTGCTTTCTATGTTTTCTTCTCTCTTTCAGTCTTTTCCAGCAGTGTTCCTGGCCTCCCTGTTAGGAACACAGTTTTAAAGATCTATTTTTCTCACTGTCTTTCCATTTGCTGATTATAGCTGCTTCCTTCTTGCTTTCCATTTCTCTTGTGTGAGTTCCTTTTTTTGTTCCTGTTCCTTCCTGTCCTTCTTCTGACTTAAAAATAGATTCCAGGGTCTTTGGCTGCTCGGCCACAAATCCGACCTTCCTTCTATTCATATGGGATCCCCCTGAGCATCTAAAGATCTTTTCCTTCTCTCTCAAGATACTTGAACCCCAGCATTCATTCCCTGTTCTCAGCTGACTTATGGAGTTAAATGACCCTTGTACTCAGAGCTGTAACTGAAAATTAAATCTCTCCTACAAAGATGCTTAATAAGTGATTTACTTATGTTAAGTGTTACTGACAAACACTGAATTCTCCCTGAATCTACTGACTGTGTGTGGTGGTAGAGGAGAAGGGACTCTTTGTACACTGACTCAAGGCATGCGTGTAACACTTGTTTTTGTGCAAAGCAATGATACTGTGACCAGTTGAACCTCAGGAACCAGCTTTCAGACAACATACTGTTAAGGGCATCCTGGAGGGGCTTGCTGCTGTTTTGTTCCCACAGAAGTGTTTCTCAGGGACCGAAAGTTGATTAAAGTGTTTCCTCATGAACATTCTTTGGTTAGAGTTGGAAGATTATGATATTCTTTACAGAAATGACTTCCTATCCAATGTTGATCTAGACAATCCACAAATGAGTGTCTGCTCGAGGGATAAAGGCTTGTAAAACTTTAGATGACTGGGATAAAAAGTGCTGATGACAGCAGCTCTGATTTCAGTGCCCAGCCCCAACCTGAACTCACTATTACGCTGCTTGTTACAGCAGCAGGGATGATGATCCTCTTCTCAGCGGCAAAAGAGGTTTAAAAGGTTTCCTTCCATCTGGACCTCCAGACATAACCTATGTGGTTATGTCTCCATGAAAAGACCTGGTCCTATTCTTAGTAGAGAATCCGGAGTTTTTGGTTTCATCAGCCATAGTAAAGTTCACATTTATGTGCAGCTCTGTTATCACTGTGTCACTGCTTATGGCATTGATTTGCCTGCCCTGCTTTTCTGTTCACTGGTTGACCGATGAATCCTACTTACCTTTCAAGTTGCAGCTCAAATGTTATACTCTTCTACTTTTCCCGACTTCTCTTCTGGATTAATGATCCTTTTATCTGAGTTTCCTTAGCACTTTACCAAAAGCTGTATTACAGCACTTATCACACTATTAAAAAAAATGTTTCTCTTTGTCCTATTCGTTTCAGTGTTTCAAGGGCGGGGGCCATATTTAATTAATCATCATATTCCCATAACCTGGGACAGTGTTTGAGACATAGTTAGTACTTAGTGAGCATCTTATAAATTGTTTGGCCTTATCTTTATTATAGAACATGTATCTTTAGTGACTTTTTTTTGGTATTTGGTAATATTGTAAATTCCATTTTTTTGAAGCAAAAGGAAAACATTGAAGCAGCTGAATTTAACTTATATTTTATACTCCAACTACTGATACAATAAAAAAAAAAGAAAATGATGCTATTGCCTCATCTTTGTCATCATTACTTGACCTACACATTTCACGATTGTGTTAAAAATGGCCTAGGTATGCTAGTAACCTTTATAGATGGGATGACTTGGAATTTAGGGTTAATCCATATACTTCTTAGTGACATATAGGTTTGAGTCATGGGTCAAGGATAGACCTCTGGGAATTCAGTTTCTGCTTTGAATTCTGAAGTTATTCTACTTAGAATTTTCGTATATCTTATTATATCTGGTATCTGAGGCCTATAATTGGCTTCAAACTTGCATTGACCCAGTGTCAAGCCAATAAGGCTTTGCCCTACATAACACATTTTTATGAAGGTATCTGACACATCTCCATGAACATAGTAATGAAGGTTATGCCCATAATGATGAGGCCTGTTACTCTGAGATTTATGTTGCAGGCTTGTCGTGTAGTGTACTTTCTGTGGTGCACCTTTCTTACCGGAACTCACAGGCAAAAGGAGACTTAATAAGTGATATAAATTACATAATATTTTGGGTATACTTTTACATTTTCATTAGTAAAACTCAATTCCCTTGCTCTCTGGCCCTCTGACACTTTTCTTTATTCTGTGGTTTTACATTCTTAACTTTGAAATTTTCACTTTAGGCAAAATGTAAAGTTTATGCAAGCGGTTTTCAGATTCTAGAATTTCAGAATTCTGTTTTTAGGTGCTTTCATTTACACTGTCCCAACTGTAATTGGCTCCATTAAAATTAAGTGTTCTGATGGCTTCTGAACCTTCCTGCATGCTTCCTTGCCTTTTCTTTGCATTGGTGTTCAATGGCATAAATGTTTGCTTCAGAAAAGAAGGATGGACTTTTTTTTAAAGCAATGCCATCCTTAAAAGAGTGATGAAGCAACATCATACTTTTTTTTTTTTTTTTTTGAGAGACAGGGTCTTGTTCTGTTGTCCAGGCTGGAGTACAGTGGTGTGATCATAGTTCACTGCAGCTTTGAACTCCTGGTCTCAAACGGTTCTCCTGCCTGAGCTGCCCGAGTGGCTGGGACTGCAGGTGCATACCACCATGGCTGGCTAATTTTTAAATTTTTTGTAGAGATGGGGGGTCTTGCTATGTTGCCCAAGCTGGTCTTTAACTCCTAGCCTCAAGCAATCCTCCCACCTTGGGCCCCTAAAGTGCTGGGATTACAGGCGTGAGCCACTATGACTAGCCCATTTTGTTTCTTTTTTTTTTTTTTTTATTATACTTTAGGTTTTAGGGTACATGTGCACACTGTGCAAGTATGTTACACATGCATCCATGTGCCATGTTGATTCCCTGCACCCACTTACTCGTCACTTAGCATTAGGTATATCTCCTAATGCTGTCCCTCCCCCCTCCCCCAACCCCACAACAGTCCCCGGAGTGTGATGTTCCCCTTCCTGTGTTCATGAGTTCTCATTGTTCAATTCCCACCTATGAGTGAGAACATGCAGTGTTTGGTTTTTTGTCCTTGCGATAGTTTACTGAGAATGATATTTTCCAGTTTCATCCATGTCTCTACAAAGGACATGAACTCATCATTTTTCATGGCTGCATAGTATTCCATGGTGTATATGTGCCACATTTTCTTAATCCAGTCTATCGTTTTTGGACATTTGGGTTGGTTCCAAGTCTTTGCTATTATGAATAGTGCCGCAATAAACATACGTGTGCATGTGTCTTTATAGCAGCATGATTTATAGTCCTTTGGGTATATACCCAGTAATGGGATGGCTGGGTCAAATGGTATTTCTAGTTCTAGATGCCTGAGGAATCACCACACTGACTTCCACAATGGTTGAACTAGTTTACAGTTCCACCAACAGTGTAAAAGTGTTCCTATTTCTCCACATCCTCTCCAGCACCTGTTGTTTCCTGCTTTTTTAATGATGGCCATTCTAACTGGTGTGAGATGGTATCTCACTGTGGTTTTGATTTGCATTTCTCTGATGGCCAGTGATGATGAGCATTTCTTCATGTGTTTTTGCATGCATAAATGTCTTCTTTTGAGAAGTGTCTGTTCATGTCCTTTGCCCACTTTTTGATGGGGTTGTTTGTTTTTTTCTTGTAAATTTGTTTGAGTTTATTGTAGATTCTGGATATTAGCCCTTTGTCAGATGAGTAGGTTGCAAAAATTTTCTCCCATTCTGTAGGTTGCCTGTTCACGCTGATGGTAGTTTCTTTTGCTCTGCAGAAGCTCTTTAGTTTAGTTAGATCCTGTTTGTCAATTTTGGCTTTCGTTGCCATTGCTTTTGGTGTTTTAGACATGAAGTCCTTGCCTACGCCTATATGTCCTATGTCGTTTTGTTTTTAAAGAAGAAGAAAATCATCTGTAATTCTGCCATGATAACACAGTTCTTTTCACTTTTACTTATTATCTTCCAATTTTTGTTCACAGGCACACATTTTAACATAGTTGCAATCATGCTATCTATTCAGTTTGTGATAGGCAAGAAATATTTTTCAGAACAAATTCTCTGAAGGTTACTTTCTAATTTGAATCGTTTGTGATATTTGTTATGTTTCTGATGCCACAGACAAAAGAATGTATTTGGACTTCGTGTTTGAGGAGTTTTAAGGTGATAATGTTTATTATTGGTTAATGAGCCTCATTTCTGTTTTTTACCCCCATGAAATCTCCCATCCTGTATCAAGGGTGTGGGGCTTGCATGAGGACCCTGATAGCACCATATGAGATGAGGGCATGTGACAAACGTGCAATGGAATTCAGCCGGAGTGGATGGTGCTCCTTCCTTCTGCTTCTAGACATCATTGCGGGTCTCTTGCTCTGGAGGATGTGGGTCCAGAACTCTAGGCCTGTGCTGTTCGGTATGGTAACAACTAGCCATATGTGCCTATTGAGCACTTGAAATATAGCCAGTCCTAACTGAAATGTTCTGTACCTGTAAAATCCGCACCAGCATTTGAAAAAATAATGTAAAATATCTCAGTAATTTCCTATAGTGATCACATGTTGAAATGGTAATATCGTGGGTAAAATGGGTTGAATAAAATGTATCGTTAAAATTAATTTTACAGCCGGGCGCGGTGGCTCATGCCTGTAATCCCAGCACTTTGGGAGGCTGAGGCTGGTGGATCACCTGAAGTCAGGAGTTTGAGACCAGCCTGGCCAAAATGGTGAAACCCCGTCTCTACTAAAACTACAAAAATTAGCTAGGCGTGGTGGCGGGCGCCTGTAATCCCAGCTACTTGGGAGGCTGAGGCATGAGAATTGCTTGTACCCAAGAGGCAGAGGTTGCAGTGAGCTAAGATTGTGCCACTGCAGTCCAGCCTGGGCGACAAGAGCGAAACTCCGTCTAAAATAATAATAATAATACTTTTACCTGTTTCTTTTCAATGTTTTTAATTTGGCAACTAAAAAATTTAAAATTGCCTATGGCTAGCATTATATTTCTACCAGACAATGTTGCTCGCAGGCCTTACTTTTCAAAATGCAGCTTGTGGTTTATTTGTGGGTTCTGAAGTTAATTAGGTGAGCTAAAAATCAATATTTTAAAATCAGAACAGAATGGAATAGAAAATATTAGAATGTCATTATTGTAAAACTTTTTAAGTATGTGCATGTGTGGACTGAATCCCATGTAAAATGTATTTTTTTCTTTTTACTATGAATCATGGCTAAAAAGTTTGAAGATTAGTAATCTGGGGTGGCCTGACTTAATCTGAAGCATTACCAGGAGGCCTGGTCTGCTCTGTAAGAGGGCAGGTTGGTACCAGGAACACTTCATAGATTTTAGGTCTGGTTGGTAAAAGCTATTCTGGGACTCTTCAACTAGACCAGACCCCTGCAGGAAAGTAAACCTGAACATTAGTGCTCATCCTAAAAGCAGTGGCCACTCAGGAGACTTCCAGAGTGAAGGGTGAACTAAGGATAGCTGCAGTTCTTTCCACTGAAGGCTGGACCTGTGTGCTCAACCCTAAAGTGTCCCTGGAGTCCAAGAATGACTTTTGTCTGGTTACTTGCTTCTCGGAGACTTTTTCAAAATGGTCTCATGAGTGGTGATACTTTCTAAGAAGCAGGGTGATTCCTATTGACCTTAGAGCCAAGATGAATTGGACAGGATTCCCTGTGACCCTCAGATCGTCCCTGCATCATATCCTGTTGAAATCAGAAGAGGCTGTATTCTAATCTAGAAGCACGTCTGTCTTCTTCCTGCCTGACAGAAAACATGTCCTTACAGTACAAAAGATGTAGGGGTGGTCACCAGAGCTGTACTTTTGGCTGGGTTCTAAATAAATGACACTGTAAGCCACAGAGAGAAGGGAGAAAAGGCTCCAAAAATGAAGTTTATGGGGTTATATGGGCCTTGTATTTATTCTGACAGTTGTAAAAATTCTTTTGGGCTGACCCATTTTTCTTTTCTTAATTAAAAAAAAAATCTGGCAGGCAAGAGGAAGAAATGTAAACCATGTGACTAATGCTTCAGCTTTTTCTCCTGGAGCCAGATTCTTTAAAAATTATACCTTAGACATGTTTGACTTTTTAAAAACAATTGCCCACAAAAGCCACCAAACATTTTTTTCTGAAACTTGTAGACTTAGATAGCATTCATTTTCAGGAGGGAATCCAAAAGTACAATATTTAGGAGTTATTGAACCAAAATCTCCTTTGGAGATTTTGCCCTGGTGAATTAGATTACCCTAGGAATTGGCAGAGGAACAGGCAGCCTTTTGCCTCTACTTTGCTTGAGTGTTTCCAGTCCTGTTGGTAGCCACCCAAAATGTTTGAGGGAGTTAGACTAAAAGATCGTCAAGGGCCTTTGTAGATGGAAAGTACTATGATTCCAGTGACGGACTGACATGGCAATCAGGAGCTATGTTTATGTTGACCTCTTGTTTTATACTTATTGCAAACAATTTGTTCACTCACTCACTCAAATTTGAGCACTTACTATGTGCCAAATGTTGGCTTTTGTAGGAAAATCATAGGATTTTAGAGCACTTATCATAGTAGATTTGAGGGCTTCAAAGTCAAGTTCCAATCTCCCTTTCTGGTGTGATTTCCTATGTCTCACCTTTGCAACTCCACACTGTAGCTAACTGGGCTATTTTCCTGTTTCGGGGCTTTTCTCTCCCTGTTGCCAAGGTCTAAAATGTCCTCCTTTCCTTAATGTCCTTTCTCTTTAAATCCCCAGACATCACTCAAATTCTAACTCAAATGCTACTTCTGTGAGTCCTCTCTGGTTTCTCAAAAGGTAGTAGGTGATTCTTCTCTCAAGCCAAAGCACTTTGTACATCTTTTTTAACACCACATATAATCTTCTTAGAATGAACTGTATGAAATCACCAGTTTTATAAGTTAAAAATGGTTAAATATTGGCAGCTTCATACAGTTCCACCTAATATTAACTGTGTTATTGTATGGAACTTAAATTAGGCCTCTATAAATATATTGCCCCCAAGACTTATAGCCAGAAATATTCTTTGGTCTTTTCTTCAAAAATATGAGTTATTATTAAACTAAGTTTCATTAAACCTGTGCTTGGAAGTTTCATTAAAAAAATTAAATATAGAAAATATTTATTTTTAATTTTGTTAGTCTTAGCTAATCATCAAAAATTTTGATTCAGTAAACCAATGTATTAGCTATAACTTTCAGTGTAGTTTAATAAGGTTCTGTATAATTATCTACTTTATTTATTAAAATGATTTATTCAACATGGCTAAAGATAAAGCTCTGTGATATGTTGCTGGAGACATTCCCCACTCCCAGCAATACTCGCCAGTTAACATTTTTTTCACCATTCAGTATTCCGTGACATTGGATTTGGATACATATCTAGGCAACTCTACAATTATTTAACTTACAGAGTTCCACTGTAGCTATAGAAATCTAAGGAGATAGTTGGTGGGATAGTTATTCGAAGTCAGTGAATATCATGTCTGTAGCATTCCATGTTACCTGTATAGAATCAGAAAAGGATAGAAAGTTAGTTTGATATGATTTTTTTTTCTTTTGATTTAGAGACAGGGTCTTGCTCTGTCACACAAGCTGGAGTGCAGTATGGTCATAGTTTACTGCAGCCTCAAACTTCTGGGCTCAAGAGATCCTCCTGTCTCAGCCTCCTGAATAGCTAGGACTACATGCAACCCCCCATGGCTAATTCTTTTAATTTTTTTTTAGAGATGGGCCTCACTATGCTACCCAGGCTCGTCTCGAACTCCTGGGCTTAAGTGATCCTCCTGCTTTGGCCTCTCAAGGTGTTGGGTTTATGGGCATGAGCCACTATGCCTGGCTGATTTTATTTTTCTCAATGATTTTATGTTAGTTCCTAGTGATTATTGCTTACAAACTAAATCTGGGATTTTGGGAACGTTTGTTGGCAGAACTGCCCATCCATTGTTTTCAGTCTACCTTAATTGCTGCCTAAAAATTGGTATACCTTCTTGTACACCCTTCAGACACCACTGTGATTCTAATTTCTGTGGAGATTCCACTCGTTACATCTGTTTCTCCTTTTAGTGTCCTTCCAGGTTATTTATCCAGCCCTGGAGACGTGAAATCACTTAAAGGGCTAAGTGCTTTCTTACTATCACCTTCTCTATCTTGGGCTTTAGTTTCCTCTTCACCATGCTGGTCCTACCCTTTCCAGTTTGAAGATCATTTTCCTTGATAGGGAGGATAGAAGCAAAAGAGGAGTGAAGTAGTTCTGCTTTTTCTCTGTTATCAGTTAACATTACCCCACCTATCAGCAACCACTGCCTTCCTATTTTTACTCCTAGAATAGCTGAAAAAAGTCCTTTTACTTGACCTTAACAATTTTGACAAGGCTCAGTTCATTATACTATTCACTTTCATGTTACTATGTTTTATAAATATGTGCTATCCTAAGTATATGTACAGCTTTAATTATGGGACCTGCTTTCTATCTTTTATAATTTGGAAAACATGTACAACCACCTTGATCTCTTCAGATGCATTCTTTCATTGCATATTTTAAATATTTGTCTCACCTTTCTTGAAGCCTCTTCCCTGTTAAAGAAGGTTTATATAATAATGCTTTCCTAATGTTTGGAATACATGTCTGACACCTCTGCAAGAACATAATCACTCTCTGCCAAGGTTTCTATATATCCTGCAGCAACCATTTTTCATAACTGAGCATAATTATGTCTGGACTAATAGTTATTTTATTTCCTCCTATCAGTAGAGTAGATAAAAACCTAGAAGAAAGCATTGATAGCTATTGGTGAGTGCTTGTACCCTGAGAGGGAGGAGTCAAAGATAATTCCAAGACTTTTGGTGTATTTGAACAAAGAGAATAGTGGTATCATTAGTAGAAACAGGGATTCTGGGAAGAACTTCTTTGTGGTGCTGGTGGGAGGGTAGTGATATAATTATTTGAATTTTAGACATATCATGCTGGAAGGTTTCTGTATTAGAAGAGATTTGGGGTTAGAGGTGTACATTTGGGTATCATTTACACATCGGTGATACTTTAAGCAGTAAGAATGAATGATATAGAGAAAATGGAAAATAAAAGAGTATTGCAGGCCAAGTGTGAGTAATGTCATGTTCAGGGGACCAAAAGGTTGAGACCAGTTAGCCTAGGAGTCAGAAAAGCATAGCTAGGGAGGTAGCAGCAGTAACAGACTAATTCATTGGCATAGACTTTGGGGGAGGCCAAAGTTTTAAATACGTAAGCCTGTGTACTCTAAAAACAAGTAATGTCCTCTCACTTTTGGTCATTTCAGCTTTCCAAAGCATATTTTAAAACTGAACATTAATGAAAAAGTTCTCTGAGTAACCCAAATAGCTCTCATCCCATAGGAAAGGCCAGGAGGTTATCATTCTTAATGCATATCATATCAATTCTGAATGCATATCATATCAATTCTGAATGCATAACAAAGTTGGTTGTTTGTATAAAGTCATAATGAAGTTCCTTGTTCCAGTTGAGTAGAAGTAGCAAATCTGAAGAAAGTGGGGCTTTTAGAAGCAGACACACTCATAGCAACAAAAACTGACAATCCCAGTGGAAGCCTATGTTCAAATGTCACCTTCTTGGTAAGGCCTTCTCTAATCACTCATATAAATTGCAACCATGAAGGCCAGACGCAGAGGCTCACGCCTGTAATCCCAGCACTTTGGGAGGCTGAGGTGGGAGGATTGCTTGAGCCCAGGAGTGTGAGACCAGCCTGGGTAAAATACTGAGACCTTGTTTCTATTTTTAAAATCAATCAATCAATCAATCAATCAATCAATCGCAACTCTCCCCAACTCTGTCTTTTTTTTTTTTTTTTTTTTTTGAGATGGAGTCTCGCTCTGTTGCCCAGGCTGGAGTGCAGTGGTGCAATCTTGGCTCACTGCAAGCTCCGCCTCCCTGGTTCATGCCATTCTCCTGCCTCAGCCTCCTGAGTAGCTGGGACTACAGGCGCCCGCCACTACACCCAGCTAAGTTTTTGTATTTTTAGTAGAGACAGAGTTTCAGCATGTTAGCTAGGATGACCCTGTCTCTATTTTTTAAATAAACAAATCTCAACTCCCCCTAACCCTGGAACTCCCTATCCTCCATTTCAGCTTTACTTCCTCCTTAACACCACTGTCTAATATACCTTTTTATTTGTTCATTTGTTTCCTTGTTATTGATTGATTGATTGATTGCTGCTTCTTACATTAGAATGTAAGTTCCATGAAGACATGGGTTTTGGTTGTTTTTTTCCCCCTGCTGTATTACCAAAGTCTAGAACAGCACCTAGCTGATGGAAGACACATGATTATTTGTGGAATAAATGCATGTAAGAAGAAGATGATGATGAAATACCAGGCATAAAAATAAGAAGCACTGATGGCCTACTGAGCTGTAAATGAAAGATTAAACCGTGCTCCGGATGTTCTGCTTTTGAAGGCAGAAAAATAACATATTTCAGTAACATTTTAATCAAATAAATGAAACTTTTAGAATGTTGATGTTTAAAGGGTCCCTCCTTGGGAAAATAATTCCTATATTGAACACTAAATTCTCCCATGAATGACCATTGTTATGTGATTTAAATGTCCTTTTTTTTTTTCTTTTCTTTTCTTTTTTGAGACAAGAGTCTCACTCTGTTGCCCAGGCTGGAGTACAGTGGCATGATTTTGGCTCACTACAACCTCTGCCTCCCAGGTTCAAGCAATTCTCGTGCCTTAGCCTCCCAAA
The DNA here is from genome assembly GCF_028878055.3 of Symphalangus syndactylus. Lineage (NCBI taxonomy): Eukaryota > Metazoa > Chordata > Mammalia > Primates > Hylobatidae > Symphalangus > Symphalangus syndactylus. Next base: position 38,891,588 of record NC_072434.2, on the reverse strand, counting down.
TAGCTGGGATTACAGGCATACGCCACCATGCCCAGCTAATTTTTGTGTTTTTAATAGAGTCAGGGTTTTGCCATGTTGGCGAGGCTGGTCTTGAACTACTGGCCTCAAGTGATCCACCTGCCTTCACCTCCCAAGGTGTTGGGATTACAGGTGTAAGCCACTGCATCCGGCCGTGTACCAGTTTCTTAAAATTCGATTTTTCCTTAACCTTATTGACACCCTGGACAACTTTCTTCCAGGTCCACTGGAAATGTTAAACGTTTTGCCTCCTTTCTTTCCAGTCTCAGAGACCTTTAACCCAAAGGTGTGGAATTAACCCAAAGGTGTGGAGCTACAGAGAAATATATGGCAGCTAAACTTAAAAACTATTAAACTGGAATCTCTCCCACTGGTTTTGCTTTCACAGACTGTTGCTTTATTGTAGGACATCAGTGGCCTGTTTGTTACTCTCATGTCTTTTTGGCAAAATGAATGAGTAAGTGCTTTTAAATGACTGTGAGATGCCTGTCAAATCGCATAACTAGATTTGAAAAATGCTGTATTTTCAATTAAGGTATAGCTGAAAAGCATAGCTCTTCAGTTCAAGAGGCGTAGCCTGACCTCCTACACATTTTACCCTTCTCCACAGTTGCCTCTTAGTCCTTGAAAAAACATTTTTTTCTTATTCCCTCTCTTTCATTATTTACATTGGATACAATAGCTGTGTACGCTATTTCCCTGGCTCAATATGATATAAGTTTTTAAACTTTACAATCTATGGTAGTGACTGAGGAAAACTTTTTAATGTGAAGGGAAAATGTCTCCACTTTAATTAGAATGACAAAGCAGTATGGAGTTATGTAATAGGTATTCATGCAGCTCCATTGGTTACGTAATATAATGGTCACTCACAACAGATACTTAAATCCATTTCACATCCAGGACCATTGTGTCCACTTGCAGAGACAGTGCTTTCTTTGTTTTCACCAAATAAATAGCTAGTGATTATTAGCTTAGCTTTTAAGTTAAATCACATTCCTGGAAAGGGAAATGTTGCAACTTTTTTTTTAATAGGAGAGGAGAATGCATTTTTGAAAATCCAAACATACTATTACTGCCAGTGACATGACCATTACACCTCTTTGACAAGAGAAACCTATGTTTTATTTAATTTAGACAGTTATAATTTCCCATAGTCACGTGACCTTTATCCTGTTAATATGCCATCTAAATATTTGTCTTCAAATGGTTTCAGTAACATGGAACAGCCATGACTTAATTTGCCTATGGTGATGCTTTTCGCTTCCAGCACCCCATAAGTGGAATTTTGACTTGTTGCTGAGTTTGTGATTTATTCACAGCATCTGACATGGAGTAGGTCCTTACTACTTGGCGTGTGTGGAGTGGGGGTAGAGGGCAGCACGTGGGGATGTCTTCAGTGAGCGAATGGGGGTCCTGACCTACTCAGCCATCTGGTGCTGCTCCTTCCGTGAGGCTTTGGAGTCTGAGGGATCTGGGTTCTGTCTTTTGACTCTTGGCTCTGTCAGTTACTAGTAATGTGACCAGGTAGATTGCTTGTCCTGTTTGAGCCTCAGTGTCCCATCTATAAACTGGGATTATTGTGAGGATCAAATGAGATTGTGTATTTAAAAGGGCTTTGAATATTAGACACAACCAAAGATAATGATTCCCAATCTGAAATTTACTAGTCAAAAATGAACTTCTAACACTGATTGACTTCTGTATTCATTTCCTTTGATCTGCTCCAGTCAGGAACAAGTTAAAGCAAGTGTATGCTTCTACTCGGAATAAAACTGGTATCAGTCAATGACTATGGAAAAAGAATAAAATTGGCCCCTTTCTATGGGTAAGGAAGAGAGCTGGAGAGGAGACTGATAACACCATGCTCAGTAGAAGCAGATGACTTTACTTCAGTCATGGTTTATTTCATTTTGTCATCATAGGAATTTCTCTAATATTGTTACTGTGGTTCTCAATCATCAACGTTTGTTATAATAACCGGGATTGAATGCACCTTCTTCAGTTACAGGGATTTGGATTTAGGAAGTTGGAGGTGGGGCGCATGAATCTACTTTTAACAAGTACCCCAGGTGATTCTGATGAAGGTGGATTAGCCAGGCATGGTGGCTCATGCCTGTAATCCCAGAACTTTGGGAGGCTGAGGCAGGAGGATAACTTGAGCCCAGGAGTTTGAGTCTACCTGGGCAATATAGTGAGATCTCGTCTCTACAAAAAAAAATTAAAAAATTAGCTCGGCACAATGGTGTATACCTGTAGTCCCAGCTGTTCAGGAAGCTGAGGTGAGAGGATCACTTGAGCCTGAGAGGCAGAGGTTGCATGAACCATCATCGCGCTACTGCACTCCAGCCTAGGCGACAGAACAAGACCCTGCTTAAAAAAAAAAAAAAAAGTAGATCGTGATCAACATTTAGGAAATTTTGCTCCCATCACTGTTGCTTTCTCCAGTAGTTTTCTAAGTGAATCTTTTCTTTTTTTCATATAGTTCATTCTTCATGTAAACTCATTTCATCCTGATATACTCACATTTACACGTACATTTGATCCTGATATACCCACCTGCTTAAAACCCTTTAAAAGCTTCACATTGATATTAGGTTGAATATCAAAGTTCTTCTGGCTGAGCTTCCACCACTCTTCCTTGGTTCACTCTCCTTTGGCCACATCAACTTCTTTTTATCCTTCTTGTATTCCAAGTTACTTCCCGGCATTTGCACATGCTGTTCCCTCCCCTGAAACGTTCTCTCTCTCACCGTTTGCCTGGTAGACACCTACTCATTATTCCCATGTTTCCTCAGTGAAATTTCTCTTACATCTAAGACAAAACCTGAGCCTCTCATGTTTTTAAGCAGCTTTTTATAGGGAGCAATGATTTCTACCGCCATTAGACAATTGTTAAATTATCTTCTCTGCTTGATTGTTGGCTTCACGAGGATAGGGAGTGTGTCTGTGTTGTTCCTTTCTGTATCCACAGCGTCCTATAATAGTATGCAGAACATAGTGGAAGTTCAGGAAATATTCTGAATAAATTAATGAATGAAAGTGGGACTTGTGGCAAAGAAGTGATGCTGTAGACCTCCACTTATGAGGATTTAATGACTGATGCAGTGAGTGGGCCTTTTTATAAAGTGGCAATGCACCTAACTTAGCATTCTAGAATGAGATGTTTATTTCAGTGATAAAAACTTCTTATAAGTTCAGAGACCTCAAACAATATCCTTTGTGTTCAACGCTTAGAACCTGGTATGGGAAAAAGGGGAAGTTATAAAGATTTCAGATGAAATCCTGACTTATTTTGCATGACATCTTTCATGCAGAAAGTATTGGAAGCTGCTTGGTAGTCCAACGCCTCACAATTAAATTTCTTGCAATGTATTTATTTATACTTATATCACATAGCTGGTTGATTAGATTGTGTATTCATTTCCTCAGATACTCCCACTTGGAGTTGTAAAAAGTCAAGTAAGTGCATATTCCCGCTCTCTGTTTTCGAAGCAAACAGTTGGCCCAATGGCATCTGCATCAGATAGAACAATAAGGGCAATGCCAGCCCCAGACAATGAGAGGTCTTTGTTATGTGTAGCTTGATTCAGCATCTCAATCTTGATGGGAAAAGAATTCTGGAGAAAAAACAACCTATGACTTAAGTAATTTTTAAAATCATGATAACCAAATATAGAATTAATTGGTCTTCAGAAAAAGCTCAGAACAGTCATTTTAATAAATTCACTGCAGTTCTCAACTGCTATGAAGAGATGGGATGAGTTAACTTTGTTTACTTGAAATTTTTAGTTCAGAAAAACAGATTTTTGTATTTTTCAAGGTATCCATGGAGTTTCACATGCATCGAATTCAGATTTAGAAATAATATGCAATTTACTTACAGTATTACTTTGTTTTCCATTCATTACCACAAATATTTATTGAGCATCCATTATGTAGTAGACATTATCTTATGCACCAGAGACAGAGTGGTGGGCAAGACAGATAAGGGCTCTGAACTCATGGAGTTTACAGGCAACAAACAAGTAAAGAAGTCAGTACTACTGGCCGGACGTGGTGGCTCACGCTTGTAATCCCAGCACTTTGGGAGGCCAAGGTGGGCGGATCATGAGGTCAGGAGATCGAGACCATCCTGGCTAACACGGTGAAACACCGTCTCTACTAAAAATACAAAAAATTAGCTGGGCGTGGTGGCAGGTGCCGGTAGTTCCAGCTACTCGGGAGGCTGAGGCAGGAGAATGGTGCAAACCCGGGAGGCAGAGCTTGCAGTGAGCCGAGATCGCGCCACTGCACTCCAGCCTGGGCAACAGAGCGAGACTCCATCTCAAAAAAAAAAAAAAAAAAAAAAAGAAGTCAGTACTATCAAGAAATTAGTCTAGATAAGGTAATCTGGTGTGGCAAGGGAAGATGGGAAGTGTGACACTGACCAGAGGGGTGCTCTAGGGGTTTTATCTGAGTAAGTACTACCCAATCAAAAGAAGGGAATAAGGAGCCAGCCTGAGAACATGCTCAGGCTGAGCAGCATTTAAGGCAGAAGGAACAAATGCAAAGATCCTTCCATGAGAATGAGCTTGCTGTGTTTTAGGAACTGAAGGAAGGCCAGTGTGGTTGGGGCCTAGAGAGGGAAGGAGGTGGTGAGGTCAAGGAGATAGGTAGGAGGGGCTTTGCAAGGTCTGGCAGAAGGCTGGATTTCATTTAAAGGATTATGGGAAGCCAGTGGGAGGTTTTAAATAGGGGAGTGACACCATCTGATTTGTGTTTTTAAAAGATTACCATGGATGCCATAAGAACGATTTAAAAGATTGTTTATTTTAGCAGTCCAGCTGAGAGGTGATGATTAAGCATTACATGCTTTTATTGTATATGTACAGACTTTATGTGTACATATTTTTATTTGACTGAATTTGGAAGAATTAAGCAAAGGTTATTTAGGGACTATAATAATGTCACTAGATAGATTCATTAGATTAAAAACATATCCATTTAATTAATATTCATGAAGAGCTTATTACTGATTTGGTTGTAGGCCAATTTCTAGAGATTTAAATATGAATAGTCTTTGCTCTTAAAAATTTTACGGTCTAGTGGGGGATACCTGTAATTAAATAAATACAACCTAATATGGGAAGTATATGGCTATTATGAATAAAACTATAATAAAGGTTTCTAGCCATGTCTTTTGGTGGGCATATACATTCATTTCTGTTGAGAATATGTCTGAGTGAATTGGTGAATTATAGGATAGGCATGTTAAGCTTTAGTAGCTTGTTGGACTTTATTATAAAAGCAGGATTTGTACTTTAGAAAGATCATTTTGTATATGGATGAGTGGTTGAAGGGATAAGACTAGAGGCAAGTGAGACTAGTTAGGTGCCTATTACTCATACCCAGTTATGGACTGAGATCTAAATTAAGGCAAAGGCAATGAGGCTGAGGAATGAGAATGGATTCGGAAGATATTATAGGAGACAGAAGAGGTTGGATTTTGCGGGGATGAGGGAGTAAGGATGATCTGTACATTTATGACTTGGGTCATTAAGTCAGAGGCTAGAAAAGGGGTGAGGTTTTAGAGGAATAAAATTAATTTCCTTATGTACGTGTTAAATTAGAGTTGTCTATGAATTATTCAGGTGAATGTGGTAATTGGAAATTCAAGTCTAGAATTCAGAAGAGAAGTAAAAGCTGTAGATAAAGCTTTGGGAGTTAATATAATATTTGTGTTAGGTGAAACTGTGAGGATATATGTGTGGGATGACTGGAAATAGTATAGAAAAAGAAGAAAGAAGGTTGTGGTTAGAAATGTTTCCATATTGATGGTAAGTGAAGGATGAGGAACTGTTGATGAGCCTTTAGATTCACAGGAGATCTTTGAGGAAGATGAGATAGTGTGGTTAAGTCTGACTGTGGGTCCAGACTGCTTGAATTTGAATCCTGGCTTTTCTGCCTCTTAGCTGTGTGACCTGGAATAAGTCACTTAGCCTCTCTGGGCCTCAGTTTTCTTACCTGTAGAATGGGGATAATAAATGTATCTGCTTTGTAAGGTTATTATAAGATATATACAAAATGCTTGGAATTGTTGTTGTTATTGTTATTCTTGAGAAAATGATGTTTATAAGGAAAAGGTACAGAGTTTCAGGAGGGAATCAATAGTGCCGATTCTACAGGGATATCACAGGAGGTAAGTGCTAAAACATTTCCATAGGATTGACAACCAGCTGGAAGAGTAATGAGCGCAGAAACAAACTCTGTAGGCTAATCATAATACCTTCCCTTTTTGTAGGAACACCTATTGAATTTCATAAAGATCACATGGTTTGCTTGAAAGCATCTCAGGTTATTGTCATAAGTGCTAGTAATACCTTAGTTTAATATATAGTTCTTTAATTTAAAGCAGTTCAAAGTGTATCCTGCGTTCTTTTGAATCACCCTCATAACATCAAGGTGAGTTAAGGAAGATGAAGATAATATTCTTGGTCTACAAATGAGGAAACTAAGACTAAGAGAGGCCAGATGACTTTATCCAAGCTTTTATTTATCAACTTCTCCATTATCCCATCAGTAAACCCTAGTCATCCTTGTTTTCACATTGTCAAGCATAGTATAGCTCAAAGGGTAATCAATAGATATTCTGCAGTTTAGAATCACCTAGGATGCTGGTTAAAATGCAGACCCCCTAGCCCTTATTCTGGGTCTACTGATCGGAATCTCTGGGGCATGGGCTCAGGAATCAGTTTCTACCCAGCACTCCAGGTGATTTTCTTGAAAACCCTTTAGTGTATTTAAGGGAACAGGCAAATAAATCCATAAGTGTATCTTGTTTATTAGTGAGATTTTTCACAAAAAAGTATTAAAATATTTTGTATTCAGAAACTCAAACTACTATAACTAAAACCTTAGAACCTTGTTCTGAACATATTGTGTGATTTGCTATCTTTTTGGAGTTGAATAGTACTTTTGGTTAAAAGTAAAACTGATTTGACCTATACAAATGAATAATAGAATCCATTGGTAAGTTACCACAGCACTGCTGGAGATGTCACAGAGAAGCTATGGCTGAGGACTCTATTTTATATCGATTTGGTTAATGGCCCTACCTGCAGTTAGTATTTTTAGTTATATAGTATTGATTAGAAAGAGTTGTTCTCCCTATATTTATAGCTTCAGTATGCATATAATGATGAAATGAGCCATATCTCTCTCTGTTTTTTTTTAGCATAGCAGCATAAAACTCTGAGGCTCAGGTAGCTTTGAAGACTGTCTCTAGGAGGTGGTGGGACCTCATAAGAGTCTAGGCCAGTTCTAGGCGGTAAAAGGCTCATGAATCTTCTTTCTTCTCATTTAATTGTAGAGGAGGTGCATTTATCTGTAAGAGCTGGTGTCTTATCTGTCTATTACTTTGTTGTATCTGTGGCTTCCAGCAGTCCCATAGTAGGAACTCAACAAATATTTGTTGAATGAATATATCTACTCAAGTGTATTTAGGAACAAACAAAAACAACCAAATCAAAAGGAGTTATCCTAGCTCACTACCTAGTTAGCTAGTGCTAGAAAGCACTAGCACATAGCTGATAATTAATTGAACTGGAACTAGAAACAGAATCTAGTTCCTTGCCCGCCCTCCCCTTTATTTTTTCCTGACTGCCACCTTTATCATTGAATCCTAAGGTTGTGAGAGGCCTTACCCCATCAGTTCTGCAACTCCCTCTGTGAGGCTCCTGCTTATTTACCTAGCATGTATTTAATGTCTGTGGCATATGCACTAGTACTAAGCTCTGTACATCCCTTTCTTTACACGTCATTAAATGAAGAAATTCACAGTCATACTGTCATCTCTACTATAACGTTTTTAGAGAGTAGAAATCCCTTATTCCTTTTCTAGATTTCCTTAGTACCTCATTTGAGTCCTTGGCACAATGGAGGCTCTTCTCTTTTTATTTTTTATTTTTTTTTATTTTTAGAGACAGGGACTTGGTCTGTTGCCCAGGCTGGAGTGCAGTGGCACAATCATAGCTCATTGTAGCCTTGAACTCGTCCGTTCAAGAGATCCTTTCACTTCAGCCTCCCAAGTAGCTAGGCACATATCACCACACCCAGGCTAATTTTCTAATTTTTTTTAGAAACAGAGTCTCACTATATTTCCCAGGCTAGTCCTGAACTCCTGACCTCAAGCGATCCTCCCACTTCAGCCTCCCAAAGCACTGGGATTACATTCATCAGCCACTGTGCCTGGCCAAAGCGCTTTTAATACTGTTTTAATGACTGATACCAAGAGCGGGTCATGAGCCATGGGAATGATGAGCATCTTCTTAGGAGGATAAATATTTTCTTTACAAACAAATGCCTATCTTTTTACATAAATTTTTGATCATTAATATCTAGTAAACAAAATGTTTGCTTTCTTGGTTTCTGTTCATTTGGACAAATTGGATCTGTGTTTTTTTTGCCAGCTACCAGGCCTTTCTATATGCTACTTTCTTCTTTAAATGTTTTTTTACAAGTCAGAATTTATAAATCTGCCCTTTTGTCTGGCTGTATCCCATAATCAATCATATTGTCATTCTGCTTTCATTTCCCTTTCTTTCTGAAAATAGAAGGAAACTGTCTTTTGACTAGAGAGTAGATTTCTAAACCTAGCAGGTAGAAAAATTATTTAATAATCTGGAAATCAGAGCAGAACACGAGTGCTTCCCATGGATTCCCAGTCTGTATTACCCAGTAGTTTCTCATCCAGAAGCCAGCTTCTCCTGGCTTTCCTTGAGCCCTTAGGTTAAGTCATTCATCCATCTTTCTTAGACTCTTAGACAAAATGTACTCATTTAAGAAACTATAATAATGAGAGGGATTTTGTTTCCCTCCAAAGAGAGTCTTTGGCACTAAGACATTATTTTTTGTCTTTAGGTGTTAAGGATTTCAGTCAATGTCAAGAGGTAAGAAGGATAATACCAGAAATAATACCAGATGTAATCAGACTTAATTTTGGGTGAAAGTATTTGGTGTAGGGGAAAGAACGTGAAAAGTATTTGTAGAGTGCTGAATAGCTTGTAATCTTTCAACATGCCTTAGATCTATTATCTAATTTTCTCTTCCTTACAAAAATCCTATGAAGTCTGTAGATTCTGGGCAATTGAGTTCTGATATTCTTGGGTGTACAGATATGGAGATTGAATACACAATACCATATTGCTTTGTGTTTTTAGGGAATACCCCACGATTAAAAGACAGGGCTGGTTTTATATCCTTGCTTTAATGCCTATGCTAATTGGCTGGGTAACTCTGGGTGTGACCCCTTACTTCTCCAAACCTCTGTTCCCTTAAGTAAAGTGGGAATAATTCCTACACTACAGGGTTGTTGTAAGGGTTAAGCATCTAATCCATAATGTGCACTCAGTAAATACAAGTTAGCCTTCTTTCTTCATTTACAGTCTAAGAATGGTTTTCTTAGAATTAATTTATAGCTTATGAAGAAGAAAACCTATTAAGAAAAAAAGCCAGTTTAGTGTATCTTTTTTTTTTTTTTAGACGGAGTTTTGCTCTTGTTGCCCAGGTTGAGTGCAATGGCACGATCTCAGGTCACTGCTACCTCTGCCTCTTGGGTTCAAGCGAGTCTCCTGCCTCAGCCTCCCGAGTAGCTGGGGTTACAGGCACCCGCCATCACACCCAGCTAATTTTTTTTTGTATTTTTTTGTATTTTTAGTAGAGACAGGGTTTCTCCATGTTGGCCAGGATGATCTCAAACTCCTGACCTCAGGTGATCCACCCACCTAGGCCTCCCAAAGTGCTGGGAATACAGGCGTGAGCCACTGCGCCCGGCCTTCAGTGTATCTTTCAAAGAGGTATACTCAGGATACACAAAATTGTTTTTCATAGAACTTTGCCCTGGGTTTGATCACCTGATAACATGCTTGAAAGATACCTGGTGGGTTTATCAGTAGCCAATTCTAGCAAGCCCATGATCTAGGAATATTATATGTGCCAAAAACAGTGCTGAGGGGTAGAATACTTGCCAGAGGCCCTGCAGCCCAGAGCTTTGTGAATCATAAAGCTACATCTTACATCTGAATTTATAAGTCCACATAGACTTTAAAGATTTCATTTTGGAGGGGAAGGGATCAAACTAAACAATGTCATTATTACTTGAATTCCGAGATCCAGGGGAGTAATAATTTTATTGTCATTTTGGATAATGGGACTTTGGTTTTTAACATTACAATAATAAGTAATCATAACAGTGGGAACTAAATGTTCCCATAAGAATCGCCTAGGTAGGGAAAGTGCAGAAGATTCCTTAATGTGGTATACGGAGTAAGAATCAAAAAAGAATGACTTGACTTTAAAGTTTAGAAGCATCAGTCAGTTGCCACCCTTCCCCGTACTTTCCCTGGAGGATTGGTGAAGGAGCACTTATAAATCTCACAAGGAGATAAAGCCCCGTGGAGCTGTCTGTGAGATTTATGGCATGCTGGGAAAGCTTCTGGGCTGTGGGGAAGCCTCTCCATTCATAGCAGGCTTCATTCACAGAGAATATTAGGTCACACAGAAGCTCACTACCCCCTGCTGACCTTTACAGACAGAGATTGGCTGGGCTGCACAAAAACAGAATGGACTCCAGCAAGCCAGGGCACCTGTTAACCTGTGACCTTAGGTTATGGAGACCTTGGACATTTGAGGCTCTGAATGAGAGAAAAAGGAGGGAGCTATGAATTTTGGAAGTTCACTCTGGATACTAATTTGTATGTGACAATTTGTGATCTTATTTGGCAAATGCAACAGTGACTATTTTAATTCAAACTCCCCTCCCTCCATGCAACTCTTAAATCCTTGAACTTCTGAAAATTGCATGTGATGTATTCCTTTTATAAAGTAGGTAACGAAATAATTGAAACTAAGTTTTTGCCCTAGGTCCGATAGTAAATTGGCTCCAAATGGAAATGCAACCTGTTAATTCATAACACCTTAGTTCAGCAGTCCCCAACCTTTTTGGCACCAGGGACTGATTTTGTGGAAGACAGTTTTTCCGTGAACGGGGGTTGAGGGGTGTTCCTTTCAGGATGAAACTGTTTCACCTCAGATCATCAGGCATTAGTTAGATTCCCATAAGAAGTGTACAACCTAGGTCCGTCGCATGTGCAGTTCACAATAGGCTTGGCGCTCCTATGAGAATCTAATGTTGCCACTGATCTGACAGGAGGTGGAGCTCAGGCGGTAATGCTGGCTCACCTGCCATTCACCTGCTGCTGTGAGGCCCGGTTCCTAACAGACCATGCACTGCTACTGGTCCGTGGTGCAGGGGTTGGAGACCCTTGCCTTAGTTATTGGCATTCTGAGTTTGAAGCAGAAAAGTATCAGATAAAAGTGAAATTATTTTATTTGAAAAATGTGGTCAGTAAACTTCTTAAAATCCACTTAATATTTAAATTTGCTTTCTGGGAAACTTTGGAATCCTTAAAGGATGACCAGAATGTCAGAAATGGAGATTTGTGTTAGAGAAGATAGAATCTGTTATGGATTCATGTTGAACTAAGACTCCAGGAGTACTACTCTTTTTCAGGAGATGAGAAACACAGCTTCCTGTTTCCTTCAGGAGGTTTCCTGGACTCTATCTAGGAAACCCTACTGAGACAGGATGGCAAAGGGGGATGGGATTTCTGTGTGATAAAACGCTAGCTATTGTTTGTTATTACAGCTCCCTTTACATCTTCCTGAGGATGAAGGGTATTCATCATAGAAGCCTGACCATGTGGCTTCATTCTAACAAGTGGCTTCAAGCAGGGTCAACTCTTAGGGCTCTTGTAGTTTTTTCAGAGCACATTCGTTTGTCATACACATGCCCTTCTGCCTCTCCTGCCTCCACATTTCTACTTTCTTCATAGTTCAGAGGTGTAATTCCCTTCTTCTATCAGATAAAGATCATAGTGACAACACAAATACCTTAACTGGAACATACACAGAAAGAAAATGTCTCAGCCAGTGCGAAGGTGTCTCTTGACACTGACACATTCTGAGAGGGACTTCTGGGCAGGGGTATGCTGATAAACTTGCCCTCCAAAATAAAAGCCCTTCTTTGTAGCATTGCTAATTTTCATGGCGTAAACAGTGTCACCATGGCTGAACTCACAGTACCAACATGATGCCACTGAACGCAGAGGTGAGGAGTGTGCACATTTGGCTCGTGCAAGGGGTTCAAGCTGGCACCAGCATACCGCATCTAAGCCTTCATATGTTTGCATAATTAGAGGAAAGGTACATATGTCAGCACATATGTGAATCTGGTGGTGAAGATTTCTTCTGGTTTCTCTGCCCAGAAATGCCATCATAGATCAGACGATGTATGAATTTGCCACATGTGCAGGTGCCTCTTCTGGTGCTGCCCATCTTTACTCTTGGAACCCTCTTAATTTTGGTATTCATCCGGATACCATCCTTAGCCTACTACTCTTCCTATTTTAATTGATGTAATTTCTACATATTTCCATCTTAGACCCTTCTCCCAACTTTTAGATTCTAACTGCTTATTGGACTTAACCATTGGCATGTCCTCCAGAGTACCTCAAGTTCTACATTCCAAAAAGGAATTTAGTACCTACCCCACCAAAATCTGACTTCCTCCCCTCAATTTTCTTTCATATAGGTGACACCATTATCTTTCCAGCCATCCACACTAGAAATCAGGTGAAGTTTCCAGATTCTTTATTTTCCTTCATTTTATCCTCTACATCCAATTGATCAGAAGTCTTGATGATCTTCTTTTTGATTATTTGATGGGAGGGTAAATGTGTCCCTCCCATCTGCCACCTTCTCCATTCCTATTATCATTGTACTAGTTAAAGCCCTTGCAGTTGCTTATCTGGAGTATCCACAACTTTTGTACTGGTTTTTCCAACTTTAAAACTGTCCTCATCAAATCTGTCCTCCACATTGATTTCCTTAACCATGCTTAAAACCTCATCATTGGTCTCCCATTTCAACAGGACATAGAGTCTCAGCTCCTTAGCATGCAACCTAAGTCCTCCATAATCTGGTAGTCTCCTGCTGGCTCTCCAGCCAAAGCATTCCTTCCCTCTGTCATATTGTTTATGCAACCACACGTTTTCCCCCTGTAGTGGTGGAAAGGTATGATGCCTTTCCTCACCCATCATAAGGGTCATCGGTAACTCTCCTATAACAAAAGACAGGTTAACAAGAGAAAAGCATAACAGATTTCTTTAATCAAAGTTTTATGTGACATGGGAGCCTTCAGAAATAATGGCCCAAAGACCCAGGGGAAACTTTCTATTTTTATGCTTTGAGTCAATGAAGAATGGACAGCCATGTGGAAATATGATTGGATGAAAAGGTTATGATCTAATGGTAACAGACTAAGGGGGAACCCAGCAAGGCCTGTCTGTTCAGATTCTTCCTGGCCACTCTGTGTAGCATGCTTTCCCCCTGGGTGTGGGCCAGGACCCCTCTGGACCGAGGGTCTTATGATCTACTATCAGACAAGGTAGGTCAGAGAATTTATGGCCAACTTCTAAACAAAAGGGTGAGGGAGGTTAGAGCAATATTTCCAGGCTTTAAGCCTTGCTTTAGGATAAGAGGGGTTTCTAGTTTCTATGGCTCACCTTGGAAAGGAGGAATCCTGGTTTCTATGATTCACTTCAGGGGAGAAAGAAGTGCAGGAGACAGGAGGGCAGGAAAAGGTCAGAGAGAGAATTTGCTTCTGAGGCCTTCCAATTCCTTTAGTTCAAAGTCCTCAGCATGTCAAAATTCCATACTTTGGGATAGCATTTTCATGACTTTGTTAATGCTTGTTTCTCTGCCTGCTGTGCCCTCCCCAACGTAGTTAACTCTCATTCATTATGTGAAACCCTGTGCAGGCCAGGTATGGTGGCTCATGCCTGTAATGCTAGCACTTTGAGAGGCCGAGGCGGGAGAATCGCTTGAGTCCAGGAGTTTGAGACCAGCTTGGGCAATATAGTGAGGGCTTGTCTCTAAAAAAAATAAAAATAAAAAAATAAAAAAATTAGTTGGGGTGGTGCGTGCCTGTAGTCTCAACTACTTGGGAGGCTAAGGTGGGAGGACTGCTTGAGCTTGGGAGGTTGAGGCTGCATTGAACCCTGATTGCACCACTGTACTGTGGCCTGGGCAATAGAGATGGACTGCATCTCTAACAAACAAACAAAACAAAACAACCCAGTGCAGACAGAACCTACTTAAGAAGCCTTTTTCTGACACCTCCTTTACACTGGGCCCCTCTTGGTGCTTCCTCCGTGTCTTGCCTCTCTCCACCATTTTACTCACATTTTATTGCAATGGTTTCTTTGTGTCTGTTTCCTTCACCAGACTGAACAACTTGGTTGCCAGAACTGCATGCTATTTACCTTTATATGTCTAGTACCTTGCACAGTGCCTGGCACATAGTACCGTTTAGTTAATGTGTGGCTGAATAAGTAGATGAATAAATGGAAAAGACAGCCATTGTGTACGTGCTAGTAGCATAAAAATACAAGATACACAATTACATTTCAAAGTCAGATAACAAATAGATTTTTTTTAGTATGCATAGATCCCAAACATGGAATGGGACATACTTATACCACACAGTATGTAATTATTCATTATTTCTCTGAAATTAAAATTTCACTGGGCATCCTGTAATTTATCTGTCAACCCTAACCTAGCAAAAAAGTGAGTTCACACCCAATATTAGGTTAGCACAAAGGTGATTGTGACAAGTTTTTGTTTAAGTTTTGTTAAGTTTGCCACTATTTTTAATGGCAAAAACCATAATCACCTTTGCACCAACCTAATAAAAGTTCACATAAAGCAGAAGCTCATGTTGAGCTTGACATCATGGGCCCTAAAGTATTTTCTAGACTTTACCTTAACATCTCTGAGTGTCCTGTGTGTAAATAGTCACTGTAGTACTCAGGTATACTGGCCTTGTCATGTTCTGCTGTGTGTCATTACATACATGATTTCTGCTGAGAGAATGATGCAAATTTTGTTGCATGGCAAAGAAATTTATGCATTTGAGTAATATAGAGAGATGAGCAGAGCTTATTTGTGAGTCAGCTTGTGGGTTTTCCTATACGGGTTGAGTATCCTTAATCTTAAAACCTAAATTCAAAGTGCTCCGACATCCATGCTCATTGCAGTGTTTTGCAGTTTGGATTTTCAGAATGGGGATGCTTGAATGGTAAGTATAGTGGGAATATTTCAAAATCTGAAAAATTCTGAAATCCAAGCCACTTTCAGTCCCAAGAATTTGAGATAAAAGATCCTCAGCCTGTATTGTGGTGTTTGTTGTTGCTGAATAGTGGTTGTAGGGCATTTGAAAAGGAAGCATAAAACTTACTTTTGGTGTTTGGGGCTGAATGTAGGGATTGGGTGTGGGTTTTAGATATTTGGAGGGAGTTAACAGCTGGAATAGTACTCACTATTTACTTTGCTGCTCAGGCCAAGATGCCTAAGAACTGATATACCGAAGAGTGATCATGGTGTGGAGGACTCCATACTGTCTCCATTCTAATGAGGTTGTTTACTTAACACGTTCCCTGTTAAACTATCAGATGACTGAAGTATTATTTTGATTGAAGGGACTTTTTTTTTTTTTTTTCAAATTAGAAACACCCAACTGGTTAACAGTTTATGTTTTAGAAGGTGAAAGAGTTTATTTTTCCATGACTGGAAACGGAACTGAAATATGGCATCTTTCATCTCTCACATGCCCTTTTTCCTCTCCATCTCATGCCAAAATCGATAATTATGGAAATTACCTGGTAGGACACTTGGGCACAATTTTAGATATTTATCCCATAGGACTCAGACATGTTCTCTTAGAAAAAGCTGGATTCTAAAGGCACAAAGATCAACTAAAAAAACAAACATGAAACATTTTTGTGGTCTCAGTACCATGATCTTGTCAGTAAAGCGACGGTCTATGATTAAATCCAGACTGAGCTGTTTCCTGTTAGCGTGCTAACCCACAGGACAGGCTCAGGCCTCCGTGTCTTGCTTTCTAAGTCTGGGTTATTAAGCACTTGTCTGACAAGGGTTCCACCCCTTTCGTCTTAAACTTTAAATCAAAGTTACTAAGATAATACAAGCAAAAACAGGTCCTAAAGTCTCTTAAAACACTTGTAGACCTATTGAATCTTTTCCTGCAAAAATGAAACTTTCAACATTTTAGCTTCTCTCGTCAGGCCATATGGCAGAGTATTTTTTGTGTTTCCCCTCTGTACAATTTCATTTCAAAATAATTTCAGTGGTAAGCAGATCATTTTAAGTTTTTGTTTCATAAAAAATATACTCTATTTGAATGTTGGCAAATTAGAAGTCATCAGATCTTTCCCCTGCCATAATAAGCAGATATTAGGATATTTAGCAGATCTACAGAAAATGACATTAAGCAAATTGTCTGATAACTTAACATGCATTGTTATTTTTTGTGAGAATGATTGTAGGCACAAGAGCAATTCTATACTTATTTTATGGTATTGTCATTGATGTTCACTTTGAAAATTATTTTTTAAATCTAAATTTTCAAAATATTTTATTAGTCTTCTGTTAGGTCACATGTGGTTCTTCCTAATGCACAGATGCAAACACTGAGGAACAAATACTGTTAAAGGGACTTACGGGAATAATGTATGCATATTGAAATTTTTTTCCGAGTAAAAAAGTACTGAAAGGGAGGGGCTGGGTTAATGAGAAACATAATTCCATTCCCAAGGGAGAACCCTGACTTTCTGCCAAATCTCTGCTTTCTGGCAGGAAATGGGACCCACTTCATCAGGTCCTTTGACAAGCATTTTTCTCTGTGTTTGAATTTTGGGACACATCAATACTCGGTGAAAAAACAGTTCTTTTAAATAATCATTACTTTTGATAAGAAAGATTTAGAATTAAAGTAGAGTTTCCATTGTAAATAAAATAAGAATTGTCAAATTTCAACATTGTTTGGTAAGGGAACACTGATATTATCACAAGGCGAGAAAGCTTGATTTAAATTAGAGTTTGACTATCCCTAACCACTGAGAAGCCATTCCTTTTGTTGTTGTTAATATTTGACATTGAAGTATATTTTCATGTTTTTTTTGTTTGTTTGCTTTTGAGATGGAGTCTCGCTCTGTTGCCCAGGCTGGAGTGCAGTGGCATAATCCCCAGCCCACTGCAACCTCTACCTCCCGGGTTCAAGTTATTCTCCTGCCTCAGCTTCCTGAGTAGCTGGGACTACAGGTGCGCACATTACACCTGGCTGATTTTGTATTTTTAGTAGAGATGGGGTTTCACCATTTTGACCAGGCTGTTGTCGAACTCCTGACCTCAGGTGATCCACCCACCTTGGCCTCCCAAAGTGCTGGGAATACAGGCGTGAGCCACCACTCCCATCCTGAAGTATATTTTCTAACTGCTACTTTTGAATATCATGCAGGCTGACAATAATTTTGGTCAGGTCTTTTGAAGTGACAAAGTACAAAATGCAAAGCATCCTTACATTTTTGTATTAATAAAGAGACCAAAGGAATACACGTTTGAAAATAAAAATTTACATTACATTTTATAATGTTTTGATTTTTCTTTTTTTAAATGAAAAGTGGTAAATATGAGTTAAGTTTTAAATTCATTACAGTAATTTAATAAGCCAAAATTTTTCAAAGTATGTGCATTCTGAAGTTCTGCAAGATGCTCTGAGACTAAAGAGAAATCCGTTTGGAAATGCCATATACCATATCCCTCTCTTGGAGTTGAATAACACATGTTGGCATATTAAAGTGTATGAGAAATTCTGCAGTAAAGAGATATCATTGACTTTGTTGAACTCTGTAGTTCCCAAACTTGACCATAGGAGTTTTTTTGGAACCAGTGTTTTACAGCACACACTTAAAGCAACAGTGAACAAATAATTAATAACATGTGGAATTCTAAACCATATATCTTTTTCACTTATTGTTTCTGATAAAGTTAATTGGAACTTCTGGGGAACAGATGGGTACTACAAGGTTTGTTCTAAAACTACACATAGAGTGATAAAGAACAGCTATTAGACCCTGATCTGAGTTAACAGTCTTAAAAGGCCTAAAGAAACGTTTGATTTTTTGCCTGAACCAGATCCCTCTCCCTAGAAAACTTTCAAAAATTAAATAAAGAGATAAAGCCATCTACCACATAAGCTGGAGTCTTAATTTTAATTCCTGTTAGCGGTTTGACATGATGACATTAAGCTATTCTAACCCCCTTCTGAAAGCAGTTACCACTACTCTGGTCTTTCTGAAAGCAATCCCATCTGTTAGTTTCCTTACAGTAGTTTGATTTCTGACAGGCCAGGTGAAGGAAAAGCAAACATGGTACTTAGTAAGCATAGTATCATCATTAGAGATCCACTTCTCTCTTATTTGTGTCTCTTCTTTAATTTTCACATGTGATTATTTCAATTTAGGAAATCTGACATAAAACAATTCAACTTATGATTCAGATAAACCGCCTGGCAATTGTTTGCATCACTTAGGATTATTTTTGCTTTAGAAATAGACCTCCTCTCTTTAGAGCAGTTTCCTTAGTGCCTATGAAGGATGAGTTAAACTTTCAAAATTGCATCTCTGTGTAATTTGTTAGGCACAGATTTACTGCAGAATGTAAGGCACACCAATATTTTTCTTCATTCTAATTCTCTTCCCTTATACTCAAATTTTAAGCTGTAAAGATTTTATTACCAGTGAATTTTTATGTATTATGGTTTATATCTACCAAGGTACAATTATATCTACCAATATTCATTTACAGTTTCGTTTTCATGTGCTAGCTGCTTCTCATGAGCAAATGTCTTCTTTTAGACTTTGCAAGTTTCCAGAAGGCGGGGTCATACACCCACCCACCCTTTTCATCACTCCCCAGAGCTTAACCCAGTGCTGCTTGGTACGACCATTTTCTCAGTCAGCTCTGTTGATTGCTGATGATATTGAATCAAAATGCACATTGCCGTCTGTAGACTGAAGAAAGTCAGATCATGGTTCCATCTCCATAGATTTCCACGGAGAATATACTCCAACCACAGCCGGTTTTTCAAGCTATCAACATGATGTCAACTGGCTCACAGAAATTCTTAAAATTTAACAATCCTCTCTCCAAAACCAGTATGACTCAGCTCCAGCACCCCACCATAGGAGCCGTCTTTAGGAATGAGTTTGCAAAAAATTTTTTCCCATTCTGTAGGTTGCCTGTTCACTCATAGTTCAACCATTGTGGAAGACAGTGTGGTGATTCCTCAAGGATCTAGAACCAGAAACACCCTTTGTCCCAACAATCCCATTACTGGGTATATACCCAAAGGATTATAAATCATTCTACTATAAAGACACATGCACATGTATGTTTATTGCAGCACTGTTCACAATAGCAAAGACTTGGAACCAACCCAAATGCCCATCAGTGATAGACTGGATAAAGAAAATGAGGCACATATACACCATGGAATACTGTGCAGCCATAAAAAAGGATGAGTTCATGTCCTTTGCAGGGACATGGATGAAGCTGGAAACCGTCATTCTCAGCAAACGAACAGAATAACAGAAAACCAAACACCGCATGTTCTCACTCATAAGTGAGAGTTGAACAATGGGGACATATGGACACAGGGAGGGGAACATCACACATGGGGGCCTGTCGGTGGGGGGAGTGAAAGACTAGGGGAGGGATAGCCTTAGGAGAAATACCTAATATAGATGATGGGTTGATGGGTGCAACAAACCATCATGGCACGTGTATACCTATGTAACAAACCTGCATATGTATCCCAGAACTTAAAGTATAATTTAAAAAAAAAAAAGAATAAAAACAACAACAACAACAACAACAAAAGAATGAGTTTGTCCAGGTGCAGTGGCTCACGCCTGTAATCCCAACACTTTTGGAGGCTGAGGTGGGCGTATCACCTGAGGTCAGGAGTTCAAGACCAGCCTGGCCAACATGGTGAAAACCTGTCTCTACTAAAAATGCAAAAATTAGTCGGGCATGATGATGGGTGCCTGTAATCCCAGCTACTCGGGAGGCTGAGGCAGGAGAATTGCTTGACCCCAGGAGCCAAGATCGCGTCACTGCACTCCAGCCTGGGCGACAGAGTGAGACTCCATCTCAAAAAAAAGAATGAGTTTGAAAACTTTCCATGGAACAAAACAAAGGGAATGCTTGCTAAACCTGATCCTGGTGTCATTAAAAATGTGCTTGGTAAAATTATGCCAGTAAACTAGTTCTTGATGGGGGAGTAAGCAGAAGCAAATGTAACCATTATGAAGTAATACCTCTACTTCTAGAAAGGTAGGAAACATGCATACCTCCACCACCACCACCCTACCACACTAAACTCATAGGAGAGAGCATTGCCTTATATGACGTGTAGAGAAATTAAATAAGAGTGAGGGTAAGCTGCATGCAGTGGCTCACATCTATAATCCCAGCACTTTGGGAGGCCAAGGCGAGAGGGTTGCTTGAACCCAGGAGTTTGAGACCAGTCTGGATAACATAGTGAGACCCCATCTCTACCAAAAACAAAAATACAAAAATGAGCAGAGCATGGTTGCCTGAGCCTGTAGTCCCAGCTACTTGGGAGGCTGAGTCAGGAGGATCACTCAAGCCCAGGAGCTCCAAGCTGCAGTGAGCTGTGATCACACCACTGCTCTCCAGCCTGGGTAACAAAAGGGATAAATAAATAAGAGGAAACATAACAGGCTATGGCCTTCAACTATTTCAATGCTTCCACTTTTACTTTAGGGAGTCATTTCTCCTTATGGTAATTGTTAATTTATTATACAGGTTGAAGGGGACCAGCTGCCTCCAGGACACACAGTCAGTCAATATGAAACCTGTAAGATCAGGACCATAAAAGCTGGCACCTTGGAGAAGCTTGTGGAGAACCTGCTGACAGCTTTTGGGGACAATGACTTTACCTATATCAGCATCTTTCTTTCAACGTACAGAGGCTTTGCCTCCACTAAAGAAGTGCTGGAACTACTGCTGGACAGGTAAGAATGTAAAGGAGCTTTTGAGTTGAAAGAAATGTAGGCTGATTATGGAGTGGAGCACGAGGTTCTGAATCACCTGCGCTTGGTATGCAGAGATATGTGAGGAAAGATTAACGGGAAGGGATGACCTTTGGCACAAATAGCAAGAAGATCATTCAGGAGCCACTTATGGTCTGTTGCTGGGGAAAAATATCTCCTAAAAGATTTATAAAAGAGTTGAGAGTAGATACCTTAAATCTAGATTCAGTTGCTTTATAGATTTACTATTTGCCACCCTAAATTTCTCCATATTTTTATAATTTTATATTATTCAGTAAATAATCAGTTGACCAAGAATTTTACTGGGATGTTGTGGGGATGAAATGTACTAATATGTGTGAAGTGTGGAGCTCGTTCTTAGACCCACAGGAAGCAGCTTAGGAATGGTGGCAATGATGATACGATGATGATGATAACTATTAACAGTCAGCATGTATTGGCTGTTTTACGGATCTGCACATAAATATCCTTGATCCGTATTTTTAAGCTACATATTACATAGAGCAGTATACATTGATATTTACACACTGTTAAACTTTAGATTTTCCTCTTTATTTCTGTTTTATTTAGAATTAAACTTGGTCTTTTAGAAAATATCATTAAATCAACTTGATACTGGGAGGAAGAAAGCTGTCAGCCAAACAATTGTTTTAGAATCGGGAGAATCCTCATCTAAATCCTTATATTCTGAGGTTTCCTGCGTAAGGAAGGAAATGAGATACGGCTTTCTGTTGGGCTTGTTGGGTATTGATGTTTGTTAACTAAATTTTTTTATTTTGAAAGTAATCTGTCCTCATGCTAAAAATTCTTACACTGTGGAAGAGTATGCAAAATATTAAAGTTTATTCATATTGCTACCTTTTCCCCAAATAACATTTATTAGATTTAAAAATATTAGTAGTAAGAAGAAAATTAAATAGACCATCAACTAGGCAAGTAACACATATTAACATTTTAAAAATAGAGGTAACCCATGTATATGGTGAAAAGTTCCATCAGCCCAGATAATTATAAAAATAAAAAGTAAAATATTTTTTTCCCCAAGCCTCCAATCCCATTCCTCCCAGGAAATCACTGTAAACCATCCTTTTGCATTTTTCCCACACTTTTGGGTGTGTAGAAAGTATGTATGTATATATACACACATTTATGTACTGTATGTCATATATATGATATGTTTATATATTTATCATATGACATATATACTTATCTGTGATACAGATAGCATCACAGTACACAGTCTGTTCTGCAATTTTCATTAAAAAATTTTTTTTTTCTATTTTTAGAGA
The DNA here is from genome assembly GCF_028878055.3 of Symphalangus syndactylus. NCBI lineage: Eukaryota > Metazoa > Chordata > Mammalia > Primates > Hylobatidae > Symphalangus > Symphalangus syndactylus. Next base: position 38,869,240 of record NC_072434.2, on the reverse strand, counting down.
CAGGATCTTGTTCTGTTGTCCAGACTGGACTGGAGTGCAGTCGCACAATCATAGCTCACTGCATCCTCGAACTCTGGGGCTCAAGAGATTAGCCTCAGCCTCCTGAGTTGCTAGGATGGCAGGTGCATGCCACCACGCCTGGCCAATTTTCAATATTTACTTATTTGCGTATCTTGGAAATGTTTTACTCATTAAGTGAATTAGTATATATAAAAGGCTTAGAACAGTGGCTGGCATATTGAAAGCTCAAAAAATGTAATTCTTATTTCAAAATCAGCACGTATAGATGAATCTATCATAATCTTTTCAATAGCTTTGTAATATTTATTGAATGGGTTATTGTATGGATAGACATTTAAGTTCTCTCCAGTTTTTAATTTTTTTTTTTTTTTTTTTTTTTTTGAGACAGCATCTCTCTCTGTCTCCAGGCTGGAGTGCAGTGGCGTGATCTCGGCTCACTGCAACCTCCGCCTCTTGGGTTCAAGCAATTCTCCTGCCTCAGCCTCCTGGGTAGCTGGGATTACAGGTGTGTGCCACCACACCCAGCTAATTTTTGTATTTTTAGTAAAGACAGGGCTTTACCATGTTGGCCAGGATGATCTCGATCTCTTGACCTCATGATCTGCCGCCTCAGCCTCCCAAAGTGCTGGGATTAGACTCGTGAGCCACTGCGCCCGGCAAATTTGTTTTTTAAACTTTGTAAACAGTACTGCAGGGAGCATTTTTGAATACATATCTTCTGAATAGTTGCTTGAGAATTCTATAGGATAATGTCATAGAAGAGTCACTAATGGGTCAAGTATATCAGCATTTAAAGATTTGAAAGATAACTGCCAGATTGCACCAATGACGTTTCTGTCCACAGAAAACGGGAGTGCCTATTTCCTCATTTTCCCCACACTCTTGCCAACCGTGGATGTTTTCTCTCTACCTTTGAAACTGTCTTTGCTATGACCTGACCACTGACAAATGATAGCTTGTTGTTTTTGAATTTATGCTTCTTACATTTATGAGTGAGGTTTAGCATCTTTTAAAATTCTTATTGGCTGTTTGTGTTTTCTGTGAACTGCCTTTTCATATCCTTTTGCCTATTTTTCTTCTGGACTCTTTTCATCTAATTATTGATCATCTATTATAACTGCATATTAAGAGAATTAGTTTGTTGCTTATCATATTTTAGAAATATTTTCCTAATTTTTCCATTCGTTTTAAAAGTTATTTATTAAAATTTTTTATAAAGACTAACATTTTTTGTGTAGTCATATATATTAGTCTTAAGAAATACCTTTAATAATCAAGTTATATTCCAATATAAGTAAGGTTATTGACAATAGTGGGTTTTCCCTCAAAGTAGTTTTCTCGTAAGATGCATATAGAGTAAGATTATTTGGATCAATGGTTATTAATATGTTAATCTTCAAGAACACTCACAAAATGTCTGTTCTTTGTCATACATTGATCTGGTTGTGATACTTTGAGCTGCAGCACAGATAGGAAGTTCTGTAGCTTTTTTCATAGCAGTGCTTGACAAAATAAGCCTGGAATATAAACTTGGATTAGTGAGGCATTTCTTTATATAGGCAGGATCTTATGTAATAGATCATACCTGTAAGTAGAAATTGAAAAATTATATGAATTTTATCTTTTTGGTATTTCATGTTTATAAAAAAATGCAGTATGCTGTTGGCAGGCAGTATGAATTGACTGTTCAAAACGTTAAAAAACTCCTACAAGTTTACTTTGGAATTGGTAACCTCTTCTATTTATGGGGTGACTATTGATAATAGGCCACAGATGTCCATAGTCAATAAAGGGGTACATGTAAATTCCAGCTGTTCATCCTAAATAGAGGACATATACACACAGGAACTGGAGTGTTTAGTCTATGACTCATGTACATCTAGCTTTTGATATTTTTTAAATCTTTTCTTTGTTCTATTATAGAGGATAGATATTTTTGCTTTTTAAAACACTAACTGGATGACTGACTAACATTGAACATGAATCAAACTGCATTTAATTCAAGCTGTCATGTAAGATATAACTGAATGGAGAGTTAGGATTTATTTTGTACCATTTGGATGGGCCAAGGCTTGGCCTTGAATTTAATCTCATAAACAGATCCTTTGCTTGCTTCTGAAATGAATGGAATTGACAAGTACTCAGTGCCTACACAATACTCAGCTTCTGCAAGACACCATGCGGATGGAACTCAGAAATATGAGACTTGTTTAATGCCTTGAGTTAGTTTAGAGGTGGATTTACTATGAAGCCACTGGTACTTAACCTCCAGGGGCGCTCACTTGGAATGCCCTCTGCATAATTTTTATATTCATGATTTTGTATTCTTTTTCTTTGAGAGGATCCCTCAGATTACATATGGCTTCAAATTACATATCCATAAGACCTGGATCCACCCCTCAGTACTTAATATTTTACTGCAAAAGACAACATATTAAGGCTTGCATTTCTGAAACAAGTAGATAACTGCTTGAGATGGTATTAGATGAAGTTCTAACATGTTCTGCAGATGAAACAGGATATAGAAGTTTAGAGAAATAAATCTCATTTATTTAGATTATTCTGCAGAAATTGGGATTTGTTCAACTAAGTACAAACCTCAACATGAGTATTTCTTCCTTGCTTCATTTCCTACTCACACTTAGATCTTGAGCCAGGCTTCAGTCTTGATTAAATTTAACCAAAATGCACATTCTGTGAAACAGTGGGTTCTTAAATTGGTTGTTGAGACTTTTAATGTCTATAATTAAGAGGAAGCAATTATGTCGTATAAACTTGCCTATTCTGAAGAAGAGCATTTGAAATATTATTTTGTCAGTAGATTGTGGTAGACTTGTTTATGGGTCTCTGACATAATTTTAAAAATAATTTCTTTTGGTTTCTTAATAGTAGTTTGCTTATCTGTTGTGAAATTAACACTGAGAATCTATTACAGCATGTGCTAATCATACGATAATCAGTCGAGAATGGATTGAAGACAGATACTGCAGTATTTATTTCCCACAAGAAAAGCTTATTTGATGTCAAGCTTTGATTTCCCTTAAGACTTCTAATAATGTGGGTTTTCTCATATGGAACTATTTGCTTTCTGGGATTTCTTTTTTATCTTTTGACAGGTTTTTATTCTGCTGTAATATGAGCCTTTTGTGATTAGCCAATAGACAGTGGTTTGAATTCACGTATAGCTAATTCCATGTGTTTGCTTTACCCCTTACTTGGGGTGATCATTTCCCAAGGACCCCTGTTTCCTGTGCTTCTCAACATGGCTCAGAGTCCACATTGGCCTACTTTTAAACCAAGAGAAAGTTCTTGAATTGTGGGCCAGCAGTTTTTGTTGGGGCTTTGAGATTTTCTTTTATCTAACTTCAAACATACACTCACTCAGTTAAAAATCTGCCTGGGCGTGGTGGCTCACGTCTGTAATCCCAGCACTTTGGGAGGCTGAGGCAGGTGGATCACCTGAGGTCAGGAGTTCGAGACCAACCTGGCCAACATGGTGAAACCCCGTCCCTACTAAAAATATAAAAATTAGCTGGTATGGTGGCAGGCATCTGTAGTCCTAGCTACTCGGGAGGCTGAGGCAGGAGAATCGCTTGAACCTGGGAGGCAGAAGTTGCAGTGAGCTGAAATTGCGCCAGCCTGGGCAACACAGTAAGACTTGGTCTCAAAAAAAAAAAAAAAAAAATCATCTGTTCTCTCCACCATACCATTTTAAACATAGAAGTGTTAGATACTAATGAATATGCCCAACCTCAAATGTAGGGAGAAACCTACTTTAATTAGTGACCCTCAGTGAGAGCCATGAAATGTTTGCACAAGTATCTAGAGTTTTCTTCAGATAGCTGTCACAATAGCTCCCTTTTGGGCCATTTCTTGAACATTCTCTCTTTCTGTGTTATGCACTCTAATATCAGAATTAAGCAGAATGGGCTGAGTGCAGTGGCTCATGCTTGTAATCCCAGCACTTTGGGAGGCCGAGGCGGGCGGTTCACTTGAGGCCAGGAGTTTGAGACCAGCCTGGCCAACAAGGCGAAACCCCGTCTCTACTAAAAATACAAAAGTTAGCTGGGCGTGGTGGTGCATGCCTGTAGCCCTAGTGGGCTGAGGCGGGAGGATAACTTGAGACTGGGAGGTGGAGGTTGCAGTGAGCTGAGATTGTGCCACTGCACTCCAGCCTGGGTAACAAAGCGAGACCCTGTCTAAAAGAAAAAAAAAAAGTAAGCAGAATGCCAACAACAACCAGAGTAGGGGTTAACTAGGTCTCCAGAAACCTTTGCCGAGCTGATGGCACTCAGGTCACACTGTGGAAAGCACTGAGTAATAATCTGAATTACTCCCTTAATTTCAAATGAATTCTCCCAGTGGAGGACATTAGGGGTTTTTAAAGGTTGGAGCCATTTGTAAACACAATGCTTTAAGATTATCTGACTTAAATTTGCTTGCTTATGGTGCAGAGAAGAGACTAATTCAGTAGGTCTTTGAACTTATTTCTTCTTCCCATGTTTGCTTGCCATGTGTTTTCACAGGCTTTATCTCATTTAGTTCACTTATTTTTACCCCTGTGTTTACAGATTAGAAAATTGTCGCTCAGAAACATTCAATCAGTAAGTAGCAGAGCTAGAATTAAAACCTACTCCTTTCTGACTTGGAAGGTCTTTCCAAGTGTACAATATCACCTTCCTTGATTTGTTAATATCACCTTTAAAGGAACCCTTTTTCTGGGAATCCTTTTTAGCCATCCTTTTCACTACTACCTCAAGTGATTTTCCCTGGAAACTATATTTCCCAAGGGCTCCTCCCTTCACACAGTTGTGAGCAGTTCACTTGAGCATCAGTGCTGTTATTCGTTTGTCTACTCAAGCAATATTTATCAGCTCTTTAATGTGTACTATGCACTGTACAAGGTGCTGTGTGTATAATGGTGGACAAACCTGCCTTCTTCATGCTGAATGTCTAGTGGGAAAGAGTAACATTAAACAAATCAGTGTGCAAATACATTTATATAATTAAAATTGATAGACCACTGAGAGATAAAAGGTTCTAGAACACCGAGTTGTAAAGGATATTTTGGAGGGCTGTACCCAAATAAAACTGAATGTTGGCCAGGATCTTAGGTGATCACTTAGATCATGGGCCATAAAGGTCATTGCTGTGTCTGTGTGTTTGGAGTGTTTCTGTGTACTGAATGGGCCTGGCCAAATCCCTGACTTCGATCAGCTTTTCCTGAAGGGTCAGAGATAGCAAATGGAGAGCATGGGTGGATTTAAGTAAGTATAGTACCACCATGGGAACAGAAACCTTAAATCCATTCTTTATGTCACCTGGAGTAACATTTTCATATGCAAAACATGACATACCAATAACCAGCAAAATGGAGCTGCCTTTGTTAGTGCAGCCAGTTCCTCCACAGTGTAGAGAGGAGTTGATCAGATATAAAGCTTGAAAATTTTCATTTATTTGCAAGGATTTTGTCATAGATGTCAAACAGACTTTTCAGAATTTTAGGATACATTATGGGAAAAGCAATTTTTCCTGTCTTTTTTTTTTAGCCATGAGATTCAGGTTTAAGGCATATAGGATAATGGTTAAGAACATGGGCTTAAGAGTCAGAAAATTTGAATTTTATTCCAGTTTTGCACTCCTTACTTGCTCTGCAGTATTGGGCAGTTAATTTATCTTACTAGCTTCAGTTTTCCTCATCTATAAAATAACAAAAATAGCACCTAATTTATAGAGTTATTATAAAGTTTGAACATGATAATATAGGTAAAATTCTTAGTATAGTGGGTGAAAAATATTAAGTGTTTACGAGGTTACTATTACCTTGTTTTCTTTCTTCATGGCATTTATTATTATTTGAAATTACCTTATTTATCTTGCTTATTTCATGACTGTCTTTCCCACTCAGAGACCATGTTAGTCTTGTTCATTGCTCTACCCTCAAAATGGTGCCTGCAGTAGGTGCTTAGGAACTATTTGTCTAACAAATAATGGTTATCATTATTCATGCCTGTTCCAAGCAGGTGCTTTGGAAGGTCCAGCAGTGAACATTGCCCAGCCTCTGCTCATGTTTAGTGGGAGAGACAAGTAAGTCTATAGACTCGTGTCATCAGTGTCAAGGCCATGAGGCTGAATGTGCATTTTTAATGAAAACTTTTTCCCCCTGGGAGCTGGTAGTTGTAAACCTTCTATAAAAAGCCCATTACACAAATCCATTCAGTTCTCAAATGCTTTCGTAGCATGAGAAGCTGGTAAGTGTTTTTTGAGATGCGTACAATATGTTCCAATTTACTTTTTGTTAAACCTCACTTAAAAATAATTGAATTTTTTATTTAGTGCTGGAATTACACTAGGCACTTGCCAAATATTCCTAGATTCATGCTGGCATGCAGTGTTCATGTTCCTGTACTTCCTTTTCTTTCAGTAAGAGGCAAGGTTTCTAATATCTTTCCTCTCCTCTTCCAGGTCCAAGGAAAGGAAGTTGTCAGCAGAGAGAGCACTGGGAAACATACTGGAAACTGAACCCGCACGAAGAGTCTCAGAGCATCTTCATGTGACTTATGGTCCCAGTGTCGCCTCTAGGGTCACCAGCATCTAGAGGTGACGCTGAGACCATAACTCACCTGTAGGTGCTGGTCTCTTATGGCATTAACACTCACATTAAATCTTGTTACTATGAAACTCATAATTTGATTTTTTTCTAAACTTTTTGTTCTGAATTATTTATTAATGTTTAACTTCCATCACTTACATAGGAAATTTTTCAAAATAATTCCATACCATTCTCTTCATTTATTTTAGTAACCTCCTACAGGGCCAAATCGAAACTAGCAGAGAGGGTCACTCATTAAGTCTTTTGTGCCTCCCCCCAACCCACCCATGCATGAAACAGTTGAGATTTAGTGGTTGGTAGCTCCAGGATGCACATCCCATTTATTTAGTAGAAAAGCTTTCAGGACATCTTAACATTGCTTTGCTTCCTTTCCAGCTTAACATACAATCATATTGAATATCCTGACTAGGGTGAGAATTTCTTAGTAAATGAAGGCTGCTATTTAAGATTTTTGTTAGAACAGGTGAGTTTAAATAGATTTTCTCTAGGTGTGGGTGTTGATGACTTCCTAGGCAAAAAAAAACCCAAAAAAACTTGGATGGATTACACACACATACACATACACACACATATATATAACAGAACATATATATACATATATACATATATGTTCTGTTATGTATATGACCCTCTCTACTAGTTTCCATTTGGCTCTGTGGGAGGTTACTAAAATTAATGAAGAGAATATGGAATTATTTTGAAAAATTTCCTATATAAGTGATAGAAGTTAAACATTAATAAATAACTCTTAGAACAAATGAAAAGTTTAGAAAAATATCAAATTATGAGTTTATGTTCTGTTCAGGACATCATGCCCTGTTCAGTTTTGGTCCACACACTCAGCTCCAGGAAGCATGGCTGGAGCCAGAATGTGACTAGCATTGTTATTATTTTCTCCCTGTAAATATCTATATATATTTATCTATATATTTATATATATATTTATCTATATATTTATATATATTTATATATATATTTATATATATTTATATATATTTATATATATATTTATATATATTTATATATATTTATATATATATGTTAAGGTGTTTTTAAAAAAAGGTAGATTGCTGAAAGATAAATTGGACTTAGATCTTATTTCCTGCAACTATGAGAAACATGACACTATTGGTTGGTAGAAGAGGATGTGAAAATCTTTGGGTACGAAAATGGTTATAATATAGAAAAGAGCATTAAAAACTTTGATAGGGGATGCCTTTCATAAAAGATCTCAGGCTCTTGCTGGCTCACACTTTATCAGGTGAAGAGAAACAGTTTAGCTCAGAAAACAATAGAAGGTATAACATTTATAATAATTTACATATCCAAAGATGTCCACATCCTCATCCCTGAAACCTGGGAATATGTTAGGTTATATGCAAAGGAGAATTGAGGCTGCAGATGGAATTAAGGTTACTAATCAGCTGACTATAAAATAAGGAGATTATGTTGGATTATCTGAGTGAGCCCAGAGTTATCACAAGGGTCCTTAAAAATGTAAAAGATGGAGGCAGAAGACAGAGAAAGAGATACGAGGATGGAAACAGGATCAGATAGATGCTATGTTGCTGGCTTTGAAGATGGAGGAAGGGGGCCTTGAGCCAAAGAATGCAGGCAGCCTCTTGAAGCTAGAAAAGAGGATTAAACAGATTCTCTTCTAGAACCTCTAGAAAGGAACACAGCCCTGACAACACCTTGATTTTAACCCATTGAGACCCTTGTTGGACTTCTGACTTAAAGAACTATAAAATAGTAAATTTGTATTGTTATAAGCCACTAAGTTTGTAATAATTTATTCCAGCAACACAGATAAGAAACATAAGAAAAAAGGAATTCTTGTCAGGGAGATTGACTCTGAAAAATCTAGTGGCCGTAGGCTCAAGGATGTTGAAGGTCGGTGTCCACCCTCATCTTTGTTCTGTTCAGAACGTCATGCCCTGTTCAGTTTCGGTCCACACACTCAGCTCCAGGAAGCATGGCTGGAGCCAGAATGTGATGGGCATTGTTATTATTTTCTCCCTGTAACTATGCCTGTTACTTTGGATTAACCAGAAAAATTTAATCTGGTACTGTTCGAGAATTATATCCAACCATAATTACCTGAGGGAAAATGGAAATAAGTTCTCTTCCCTGCTGGGTTGGTGGCCTTTAGTAAATATTTATTTACTTTTGCCAAATGGACCCAACTCTCACCTGCCAGCACTATGGGAATTCTGGATGGGAACATGCGGCGACTGCAGAGCCTTAGCCTGTGGGACGACAGTGATGGTTTTGTTGAAGTAGACACTGAGGGGATGCTGTCAAAGACTTTGCCTCAGTTTATAACCAGGCTAGCTTTCTTTTCTTGAAATGGGATTTATAAGACCTAAGAGATAAAAATGTTTCCATGAAGTAGCTTGTTTTTTTATTTCACTTGGCAAAGGGAGGCAAGGACATGCAATTATCCTTTTTTTGAAAAGAATATAAAATTGCCCAGCAGGTTGTTTTTTCTTTAAGTGTGCTTACATTTGTAAACTACAAAACAAAACTGACGAGAAACTGAAATGTAATGGGTGGTAACTGAGTTAGTAACTGGACAGTTAGACATTCAGCTTTGATCATTTAAAGCAGTGTTTTTGACCATTTTTCAGCACTTGGTGGGAGTGATTGATCACAAACCCCTGTAAGAATGTCCTAAAAACTATGGACCTTCTCTCTAGAAAAAAGAGAATGTCACAATTTTTTTCATAAAATTTAAGGACTTCCCAGACTTCTGTAAATTCATCTAGAGACCCTGGGTTATGATCCCCTAGGCAAGGTGTCCCTAGCATGGTGACAGGGGATACATAGGCAGCCATTATGAATCAGAGGTGGGTGCTGATCCTCGCTTTATTATAACTGGAGCACAGATTTTAAGTGTGGCTCTGAAAAGTAAACCAATCAAATTAACTAAGATTACACTTCATGGTTCATTCAGGTAAATTTAATGGTTTTAGAAAGTATCTTGGGACATCTAAAAGGGGAAGATACTGGTGGTTTTGAGTTAATTTTATTTTTCATATTGCTATTCTCTTATTTGAAAATTTTTTTTACATTTATTTTTTTGTGAACTTAGCCCTTGATAATGCTGTCAGGCCCCTAGTCCTGGGAACACAATTCTTTTGCCTTTGGCCTCTACCAAAGCTAACAGTAAGCACCCATTTAGACAAATTAATATTACATTGAGTTTTTGTAAGCTATAGGCGAAAAAGAAAAGTATTCTTGAAAATGACAGGATGCCATGATACTAAACTCATATTCATTGTATTTGATGTTACAAAGCATGTTTCATAAGATTTTGAAGAGCCCTGCAATAGCAACTTTTTGTGGTTAGGGAAAACTGAGCCACAGGCTTGTACTGATTTGTTAATAATGCATTAATTCATCTTAAACCTGAGAAAAATCTAGACTCATGAACAGAGTCTGAGTGCTGCCTCCTCCCTACCCCCATCTACCAGTTTCTTCTGTTGTCTGTCATTGTAGCCGCATCCATTGCAGTGTACTAACAAGACGTGTTTGCAGTTGGTGGTTTAGCATTGTTATGAACTAGAAGTGGAAGGAGTAGCTACTGATGGGCCACCAAGCTCTGAGTGCAGGAAACAGGCCAGAGAAAAGAAACAGATGACAGAGGCTTGGAATGGAAAATAGAAGAAACCTTATAGCAGGAGTGTGAGAGCCAACATACTTAAATAATTTTAAATCTGCGTGAGATATAAGTTATGGCAAGAGAGACCTTTTTTTCTTTCCCTTGCATGAATAGTGTCCTTTTCTTGACCTCCTCTTTAGAGAGTGTGGGTTAAGGGCTGGAAGGAAAAGTTATTCTCCAGGAAAATGTTATAGCATTTTGTAACTGTCAAGTGGGGCAGAAATATCAGGTACTCTTTTGCTGTTAATGTTGCCTTAAGTGTCAGGGACTTAGTATGGAGATATGTGGACAATGAAAGAACAAGGAAGGTGCAGTGTCCTTCACAGCAAAGGCCTAGAAGGGAGGAGGGCAGCTTTTTTTTGGGTCTTCTAGTTTTTTCCAGTCAGGGAAAAATGGCCTAGAGATCTAGCCCTCATAAATGGAAAGCACCATATAGGGCTCTCGGCTCAATCTTCTTGGCCCCTTCCTTTCCTGCAAGAGAACAAGGAGTTTTTGCCTTGTTGTTTTTGACCTTTGTCTTTCCCCTTGAATAAGTAACTTCACAGTGATAACAAGACCTTTCCAAGGTAGGCTTGGTGGCTGTGACCCAGTTCTCAGGTCAGACTTGGCGGAGAGGTGCCTGCCATGGAGGATATTATTCAGAGTAATTAAAACCACACTTCTTGCTGATCTGTGGAAACAGTCCAAAGTCTTCACTAAGGTTTTCACCAGACATCTGCAGGCTATTTCACCCATGTCATTCTCCTGAGTCAAGGTCAGCTTCTGAACATTTTTTTCATACCTGACCTGTGTTCTTTTGGGTCAGTTACAGAAAAATGCCTAAGATGTTCTGAGGCCAGCGTTTATTAGAAAAGATTCCCAGGAGTCCTTGAGTCAGCAGCTTCATGTGAGGTCTCTCTTTCCTTTACTTCCTCCTTTCTGTTCTTTCACTATCCCCAGTAAAGTACCTCCTTCCCAACTCTTCCCACCCCAGCCTTTCTTTTATTCGTGGTAGAAGAGGGTGTGTATTAATTCATTGAGCAAATATTGTCTACTTTGTGCAGGCTCTATTCCAGGCTCAGTAGAAGTAGCAATAAGAAAAATAGAAGAGTAAAACCAGAGTCCTTGCCACAGCCTACCAGGCCCTCAGCATCCGTCCTTGTCACCTCCATGCCTCCTTTTCTATTCACGCTCACTCAGCTCTGCCCCTCATTGGCCTCTTAATGTTAATGTTTCTTAGAAACATCCTTCTGCCGCTCTTCCAAGGCCTTTGCAGTGGCTCTTTGGACTGCTTAGAAGGCTCTTTCCCTGGAGATCTGCAGGGCCCACCTGCTCACTTTCTGGAGAGTTTACTTAGTTTTCACATTCACATTGGGCCTTCTCCAAATACCCAACCTCTGGCCCTACCAGGTCACCCTGACCTGCTTTATTTCTCTCCATTGCACTTTTCACTTTCTGACTTAGTATATATTAACTAATTATTGTTGTCTGTCTCCTCCGCACTACCATGTATACTTCATGAAAACAGAGACTTTGGTTTGTTTGCTGCTGTATCCCCAATGTCTAGAATAGTACCTGTACATAGTCCTTAGTAAATAATCCTCATTGAATAAGGACTAAATTAGTGAAAGAATGAATGATGGAATAAATGAATGAAAGGCTCACTATAGCTTGTATGGTAGGGAGTGATTCAGAGGCTGGTTGCTGAATGCTGACTGTCATGGCTGAAATCCCTGCTGCACGTATTAGTTGTATCTTTGAGGGCATGTTACTTAATTTAAGCCTTCTGGACCTCATTTTTCTCATCTGTAGAATAGGAATAAGAATAACATCACTCTGTAGAATTATAGGAGAACTAAACCAAGCCATCACGTAAAGCCCTTAGCACAGTACCTGGCATGTAGTAAGTTCTCAATAATTATTAACTGCTATTATTATTGGATCATTTGCCAGAATCAAGCAGAGCCTGAGAGATTCTTCAGGATCACCCGCCTCCTGATCTGGTGTTACTGAGACTTTCCTGTTGGGGAGCAAAAGTTAGCAACGGCCCCCACTAGAGAGACTGTCCCTGGGTACAACTTTATCTAAGGGTTTCTTTGAACCACAGATACACCTGGTCCTCCCCTTCAAACACGTATAAAACACTTCATCTTACCAGATAGGCTACAAAGAATACAGACATCCTCTCTGGAAATAACTGTTTCCTGTTTAAATATTTAGCAACCAGTTAAACATTGTACTGGTTTTTTCTTTCCCTTTTCTATTATTTTTTAGGCTGCAGTAAATAATTGCTTAAGGCTGCACTTTAGGAGACATTTGTAAATTTTTCTTTTGCCTTGTGATAGCAGAGAAAACCATGTCAAAAGTCATTCTGACAATTTGTATTTTAAGTTTTATGAGTTACCATTTAAAGAAGAGCAGTTGGTCATTGGTAAGCCTTCTTAAGAGGTTGGAGCTTTGATCTTAAATCCTAGGGAGGCTTTGCAGAAATTGGACACGACATTGTTGACAGGTTTGTCAGTAGCTGTTCTACGGCCATTAATTAAACACACACACTCATACACACACTTTATTTACTACCCTGGAATAAGTGAATTGAACTTGACTTTGATTTTTGATGGGAAGCTATGAGAGGGTCCAGGAAAACATCAAAGGAACCTTCTTAATCTAGTAGGACTGACTCTCAAAGGACCTAGCCTGAACATTTAGAGTTCTGGATTCCAACACTAGTCTAGTTTCTTTCCTGTAAAGCACTAATTCTCCTTAATGATAAGAAAAGTGCAGGGATGGCCTGGCATGTTGGCTTATGCCTGTAATCCCAGCACTTTGAGGGGCCAAGACGGGAGGATCACTTGAGCCCAGAAGTTCGAGACCAGCCTGGGCAACAGAGTGAGAGCTTGTCTCTCCAAAAAATAAAAAAAATTAGCCAGGCATGGTGACATGCATCTGTGGTCCCAGCTAGTGCCTGTGGTCCCAGCCTCTCAGGAGGCTGAGGTGGGAGGCTTGCTCAAACCTAGAAGGACAAGGCTACAGTGAGCCATGACTGTGCCACTGCACTCCAGTCTGGGCAAGAGAGTGAGACCCTGTTTCAATGGGAAAAGAAAAAAAATTAAGAAAGGTGCAGGGACAAATAATCATCTCCATCCCAGTCCATTAAGTTCCACAAGGTTACAGGCTCTTTCCTTTTATCTCACTTCTAAAAGACTTCTTTGGAATAGTGTCTATACTTTTGTTTTGCATTTTAATAGTTTTTATCTTTAAGATCTCAACTTTAACATCTTAAAACTTTTTTTCTTTTTAATTGTAGATTTTTGGAATAATCACAGCTATCTTAAAACTTTTATGCTTGTAAGCCCTTAGAAGTGAGGACTTGATACTTGTAGAAGCATAAATAAGGCCAGATGATGCCTTTGCAGAGGCAAATCTGAACCTAGTAGTTGGGAGGTCCATTACTGCATCTGCTTCTGAAACCCCAATAGAGCACTAGCAACAAGTAGCCATCGCATGCCTGTTGGGTGCCAGGCACTAAAGAGTTGGGTGCCAGCTCTAAAGAGTAGTGAGCAAAAAGAAAACATCCTGCTCTGCTGGAGTTTATTTTCTAATGGACAATTAACACAACAACAAAATTAACTACACAATATATCAGAAGGTGTTAAAAGCCATAGAGAAAAATAAAGGAGGGATGGGGCTGATATTACAGTTGGTTTGTATTTTAAACAGGGCAGTCTGGAAAGGCCTCATTGATAAAATGATACCTGAGCAAAGACCTGAGGAGCTGAGAGAGCGAGCCCTTGGCACAGGTGTGGGAGGAGGCAGCAGCAGGCACAGATTCGGAGGCAGGAGGATGCCCAGTGTGTGGGTGAAGCAGGGAGGAGGCTGGTGAGGCTGGAAAGGGAGTAAGGGCTGAGGAATTGTAGGAGGCGTGGGAGGAGGTCTCTGCAGATCATTTAGGGCCTTGTGAGACACGTAAGACTTTGGCCTTTTCTCAGAGTGAGATGGGAGTCATGGGAGGGTTTCTCCTGTTTTCTTTTTTCTTCTTCTTCTTCTAATTTTTTTTTTTTGTTTTTTGTTTTTGAGAGACAGCGTCTTGCTATGTGTTGCCCACGCTAGGCTTGAACTCCTGGGCTCGGGAGATCCTCTTGCCTCAGCCTCTTGAGTAGCTGGGATTGCAGACATGTGCCACCATGCTTGGCTTTTTGTGAGAGGGTTTTGAGTGGAGCAGTGACATGATCTGATCTACATAAAGCAGGATTGCTCTGGCTGCTGGGCAGAAGCTGGGGACCATTTAGGTGGCTGTTGTATTGATTTAGGCTACACTTGATTTACACTATCCAAGATAGTGTAGTTAGAGCCAGGGTGGAAGCAATGGAAGTGATGAGAAGTGTTTGGATTCAGTATATATTAGAAGGACAGAGCAAAAAGGATTTCCTGATGGGTTGGGTGGAGAAGAGTTGGTATGTCTGCAAGATTTGAGCCTCAGCAACTGGGTCGTGTGCTCTGCCACACACTTCTTTTTATCCATGACCCTTATTGGTGTCCAGGTTATTATCAAGCAGTCACTCTGATTCCAATTGCGAAACTGTAGACACTCTGGTAGCCAGGAGAAATACTTCTGTGGTCTTCTGGGCCATTGCTCAGAAGATGCTACCAGGTTAGTTAATGAGAGAGAACTTGGCTCACCAGTGTAAGTTACTTAGTCTTTCTTGACACCTTCTCATTACATGTTTGGCATCACATTCTGGGGAGGAACTGTGATAGGTGTTGGTGCCATCCAAACCTGCACCTCAGCTCTGAGTCTGAAGAATGCAGGAAAAGAGCAGAAGAGTAGGAGAAGCTAAAGCAAAGATAAAGAATAGAGAGATCTGGAAACTTTTAGTATAAACCACTTTGAAAAGAAGACTATCAGGAGCAGTAAAATGTGTATCTTTCCCTGGTGTTTTCCCTTTTTATATCTACCTTTCATAGCTTCCAGTTGAAAGATAAAAAGATGTGATATTTCCACAATAACTGGAGTGGGAATTAATGGACTAACAAGGAATGTAACAAAAACAAAGATTAAGTCCCACATTTAGTCATTGAGAGATGGCAAGAGAAGAGTTTATGGATCCTTCTAGTCAGATACATCGAAGATACACTGGCTTTCCAAGACCCCACTCTTGCTTGCACCCACCGTAATCTCTCCTACTTAAATAAACCACCAAGCCTGCTGTGAGAGAGTACGAGGACATAGTTTACTATGATGTTGGCCAAGGATAGAGCTGAAAAATCTCACCCTGTTTATTTATTAGGAATCTTGTTTTCCATCCTTGCCTTGCTCACATGGGGTTGAGTAAATCTTAATCTGAGTTCTTATCTCAGGAAGAGCAAAGGGTAGCCCTGGAAGCCTTCTAAATAGCAGGTGCAGGACAGAATGAAGAGGAAAAGAGAGGGTGGAGACCAGTGGAAAATATCTTTGGGAGGCCAAGAAATCCATAAGGCTGATGAGCTAGAGAAAGGAGCAGGTGGTTGGGTGAGCTGGTGCCTAAGGGCGCAAACTGGAACCTACCGGGATGGGATGATAGGGAGACCAGATGGACTGGCATTGGGTCAAACCAGATGGTGGGCTTTTATTTTTAAAAGGATTTGTAAGTCCTAGGAACAAGGAACCATAAGGGTACTGGGGCCTTTAATCCCATTAGTAGAAAACAAAAGTGTGCTCTTTAAAAATGTAAACTCATCAATTATAGAATTTATCAAAACTTTGGGACAGACAACTCACTTGTGAAACCCCAAGGAATCTCTGGATTCTGTATTGATGGAAGGAGAAACTGAGGAAATAGTCTAGGCATTATAAGTTAATTAAAGACTCGTCCTTAATAATTTAAAGTGCATTTACTATGTTTACATTCCAAGCCAAACAAAATATGATATATTTGTATGAAATAGGCTGGCTCACATGTGGAGTTGGGAGAACAGCTAGCAGTGTAAGTAGGGACTGATGAATTATTGAGTAAATTTTGAGTTGGTAATGAGAAAACTTTAAAAATTTAAACATCTATTGCTTTCCCAAAAATCAGACCCCTGCACCCCACCTCCCTAGTTGCTGTGTCTAGAGCAACCTGGCCTCAGTATAGCTACAGCTGCTCTCCTGGTTGCTAAGACATGAGAGCTTTTACTGTAGTCCTTGTCTCTATCCCAGCCTTAATTTTAGGGTCCAGAGCTATTTCCATAATCCCTCTACAACAGACTTATTTTCAAGGAGACCAGACTCTTAGGTGTAGCCTGGAGCCATCAGTTTGTGCTCCCGTGTGGCATGAGTGTGGATGCTGTGCCTGCAGAGCCATGTGTCCCTTGCATAGACATGCAGAGGGGTTGGACAGGAGGGTTTGGTGTGCTACAGAGTTCATGAGGAATCTGCCTTCTTCGTATTATGTAATAGCCGATTATCCTGCTGATAGGAACACTCTAATCTAAAAAAGTCAATAAATGTTAAGTGTTAATATTAAGAGAAGGTTTTAAGTAGTGTGATTAGTTGTTAAATGACTTTTCTGTTTAGAATATGCAGATATATTCATTAAGTAACTATCAATAATACAGCATCATTTTCAATGCTATTTCATAGATATATCTTTCCTTAATTACTTCTGAAAAGTATAACTGTCACTTTGTAGTTGAAGTTGAATAGAGTTGCTTTCCAACACCACTGACTGTTTTTGCGTGCTTGTTCATTATTATCTCTACAGGTATGGAAACCTGACAAGCCCAAACTGTGAAGAAGATGGAAGCCAAAGTTCATCAGAGTCCAAAATGGTGATCAGGAAGTGAGTCTCCCTTTTCTTTGCATTCTAAGCTCTCAGTGAAGACAATATCTTAAAGTAGTTTAGTAGAGTATTTTATTCCTTTGAATGTTGCCATGATTTTTTTTGCATAATGCATACAGAGGCTTATTTTTTGATTACCTTACAATATTCATTTATGCATCCAGTGAAAGTATCTTAAGTAACCACTGTCTGCCAGGCATTGTGCTAAGGTATACAAAACAAACAAGTGAACAAAGCAAATGAACAAAATAAACAGTCCCAGCTCATAAAAAGTGTGTATTTTACCAGAAAGAGACAAAGAATACACACAAAAAAGTGAAGAAGAATGAAGCAGGGTCTGAGGGCTGGAGCGTTTGGTTACGTGTAGGGTGCCCAGATTGGGCTGTCTGGTCTGTTGGCATTGGAGCACGCTGGAATGAGGTGCGCCCTGAGCCTTGCAAATAGCCAGGCAGACAGACCACGGGAAAGGCTCTGAGGCAGGAGCGGTGTTTGAGAAACAACAGGGAATTGCACGTGGCTGGAGCGCGTGCTAGGGGATAAGCACTGTGAGGTGGTGCAGGAAGGTGGCCACTCACAAGGGGACTCCATAGGAACTTGGGGAAAGATGTTGAATTTGATTCTGAGGACGATAAGAAGCGCTTAGAAGGTTTTGAGAAGAGTGCTGTGGTCTGACATATCTTAAAAGACCCGCTCTGGCTCTGTGTCTGGAAAGTAGCCTGTGGCAGTGTGGCTGGGGGCAAGGGTGGGAGCAGGGAGCCTGGTCAGGACCCTCCCAAGAGTCCAGATGAGGGCTGCTGGTGGTGCGGGCTGGAGCAATAGCAGTGAAGGTGACCAGACTTTGCAGAGATCTTCCAGGTGTTGGTGGCAGGACGAGCTGGAGTGCATGGGCTGTGTGAGAGAACAAGAGGAAGCCAGATGCTTCCCAGGGTTGCGGTTTGAGCAGCGGAGAGACAGGACCTTGGCTTTATAAAACAAGGAAGATCGAGGGAGCAGGTTTAATGGGGAGTGTGTATCAGAAATTTAGTCACAGACATAATTAGCTCAGTCTAGATTTCAGGGAGAGGCATGGAATGGAGGTATAAATTTGGATGTCTTTAGTTTATACATGGTATTTAAAGCTATGAGACTGAATGTGGCTTCCTGGGAACTAAGGGCAAATAGAGAAGAGAAGAGCCAGAGACTGAGCCTGGTTCCTTGGGTGTTTAGAGTTAGGGAAGTAGAGCATCTGGCAGAGGAGACTGGAACAGAGCAGCTTTGGGGAAGGATGGGGGAGGAGAAAAAAGAAGTTGTTGTGTCCCAGAAGACAAGCAAAGAAAGGATTTCAGGGAGGGAGTGACCAACCCCCTCCAGTGCTGCCCACAGATCGAGTGTGAGGGTCTGAAAAGTGACTCCTCCTTTGCAGTGCCGTGGTCTTTGGTGACTTGACAAGTGCAGTTTGGTGGATGGAAAGGTGGGCAAGAGAGAATGAAGGGGATGAAGTGGGGACAGTGAGTCTTGTTAGAGGAGGAGCTTTGCTGCAAAGGGGAATAGAGAAATGGATGGAAGATGGGGTGTTTTTTTGGTAGTATATGTGTTTTTTAAAAGATGGAAGATATTTTATGCTGATGAGAATGTCCTGTGAGAAAACATCCATGATACGGGGGTGGGGGCCATTGTAGGGGTGATGTTCTTGAGTAGATGGAATGTGCACCTGGGTGCCTGAAACCACTAGTGTTAAATACTCGTTTTGGGGCCAAAAGTCTGGGGGGAATCCTGTGGAATTTTTAACTCCTCAGAAGAGTTACTGATAGACTCCTTTCTTCAGGAGCTAGGGATGTGAAAGTAGAAAGCTGAGTATCTTTTTTAACTCCTGAGTTAGGTTCCATGTAGTTTTACAGTTTTATTCAGTGGATCATAACTTTCCAGAAAACCAGACATACCAGTGTAGGTATTTGAATGTCAAGCACAAGGTACAGTGGGAGGAACAATTCTTTTGTTTTTAGAAGGGCTTGGGGAAGGCCTCTTGGAGGAGGTTACCTTTGATCTGGGCCCTGAAGCATGGTGAAGATTTTGTTGGTAGAGCCGTCCGGGTATAGGAAACAGTAGGACCAAATTGGGCAAATGCAATTTTCATGGAATTTTGGGGAACAACACAGAATTGGTGTGGCTGCTTCATAGAGTACATGTTAGGTGAGAGGGGAGTCAGTGGAGCTGAAGCTAGATTGTACTTACTTCATGAAGGGCATTAATTTCTTGCAGGAGAGTTTGGACTTTCCCTGGTAAGCAGTGGGCCGTCAGCAGTAATGAATTTTTATAGGAGGGAAACAATATAATCTAAAAGGTGATTTTTCAGAATGGGTTAGACATAGAGCCTTCTCGCTCAAAGTGTGACCGTGGACCTATAGCATCAGCATCTCCTGGGTGGGAGCTTGTGAGAAATGCAGACGCTCAGGCCCCACTCAGACCTAATGGATTAGAATCTGCATTTTAACAAGATTCTCAAGTGATTCCTAAGCCCTTTAGAGTTTTGAGAATCATAGGAGTCTATGAAAACTCACTAAGATAATTATTTTTTTAGAAGAGCCTTTTTATAATGGACGTTTTGGAGCATATACAAAAGGAGAGATACTGTAAGAATTGAGTGTAATCTAGACTTGTGAACAGATTCAGAAATGGGCGTGTTATTATGCACATATTTTGGAACTCAGTCCAATCTAGAGCTACCATTCAATTAGCCACCTGAACACTCTGAGGAGAGTCACAAACTGAAAAATATCCAGAGCTGGCTGGGCATGGTGGCTTATGCCTGTAATCCCAACACTTTGAGAAGCCCAGGAGGGAAGATCACTTAAGGCAGGAGCTCAAAACCAGGCTGGGCAACATAGTAGAACTCTGTCTGTACAAAAATTTTTTTTTTAAAATTGCTGGGTGTGGTGGCACATGCCTGTAGTCCCAGTTACTTGGGAGGCTGAGGCAGGAGGATTGCTTGAGCCTGGGAGGTTGAGGCTGCTGTGAGCCGTAATCATGCCACTGCACCCCAGCCTGGGCAACAGAGTGAGTGAGACCTTGTCTTAAAAATAAATAATAATAAAAAAAAATCCAGAGCTTCTCTGTCCCATGAGGTGTTTTGAGATAAAATAGATTTTTTGGGAAGTAGCAGTTAAGAAAATTGTACCCTGGGTATGAAGAGTCATGTTCATTCTTTTAAAATCTCATTCAAATTCATTGTATACCAGGAACACTAATGTGAATGAAACTCCAAACTAAGCTGTTTTAAAGGGTTTTAGAGTTTTAAGCATATGAGGGCTTAACAAAGAGCTTCACACAGAACTCCCCTGAGGGGTCCATCCTCTGGGGACAATGGTCCTTTCCTAAAGTCTCACAATAACTTGGTGGAAAGTTCTTGACCCTTTTCCTCAGACTGAGTTGCCTTTTAAAAAATCATGCCTGATGAAAATATGCCACTTTATCTTATAATGGGTCTCTCTGTCCTACAGATTCTGGAATGTTAAAATCCCTTCTTACTGGTGACCTCTTTCTTCCTTCCATTTCCCTTTCTTCTGTCTTTCTCTCTGTTTTTTCCCCACATCTTTTATTGTTTTGCATCTCACTTCACTATTATTTTTTGGCTCTCTTTTTCTGAAACTATCCTTCTCCTGATCATTTCTGTGCCTACATAGGGTCACTGGTTTGTCTTTGTCTTTGTGAGAGGAAATCAGGGAAGCACCTTCTCCCATCTGTATGTAATGTATCGCAAATTTCCTGGTCATCCCAGACCTCTGGCATCTGACTTGCAGCAATGATTGAGGGCTTCCTGATGACCAGTAGATGTGTAGGAGGTATGGCAGTGGTTCTCAACAGGGAGATTGTTATCCTCCAGAGGACATTTGCCAATGCCCTACAGACGTTTTGGTTGTCTCAACTTGGTGGGGGGATGCTATTGGCAACTAATGGGTAGAGGCCAGGGATGCTGCTAAATGTCCTATAGCATGTGAAAGTTTCTTGTATCGGTTCGAACCCTAAAAACGCACCAACAGACAACACGAGGCGGTGTGGAGCAACGCATTGTTTTAATGAGTGCCTGGGTGCAGGTGGGCTGAGACCTAAAATGGCATCAGCCCCAAGTGAGGACGGGACAGGGGCTTTATAGTCCTCTGTAAACAGGAAGTGTCCCAGTCTGACATGACTGCTACGTAGTACCTGGACGGCCTCTTTCTCAGTCTTCAGGGGTACGTGTCTTCAGGCCAGGGTAGTTGTCTTCCGGCCAGGGTAGGTGTCTTCCAGCCCGCTTTCTTCCTGCTTCTGCTATCTTGCTGACGCGTGCTGCTGGCGCAAGTGGCCTTGAGCCTTGGGACTGGGCCTGAGAAGGGAGGAGTTACTCATCCCTTCAAGCTTTCAGGCCTGGGGGAGAATCTTTCAGCATGTACAGAGTAACTCTCCTCCACCCCAACAAGGAATGATCTGACCTTAAATGTCAATAGTGCCTAAGTAAGAAACCCTGCTATATAGTGTTGAGGCTCTAGTTCTCAAGTGAAATTGTCTTTATGAATACCTAACATATATAAAAATAGGAGCAGACCTATTTGGAAATTTCTTTATTTGTGTCTCTTTTTATAAGTAGCTGAATCAAATGTGGAAGTGATCCACAGGCAGCCACATGGAGAGGGAAAGGCCCTGGTGAAGGAGCCTGGAGAACTCAGATCCTGCTCCTTCTCTATCACTCTGTCACTTATCAGTCATCTGACCTTGGCTTAGTCACTTCACCTCCCTTTGTTTCTGTTTCTTCACCTGAAAAATGAGTGCTTGGAATAAATGCTCGCTGAGGTCCTTTTAAGTTCAGTGATGTCTAAGATAAAATTTATTTAGCTTTTTCTTTCTCTCAAAAAATGAATAACAGAAACAGACATGGTCCACACAGCATAGTGGACTTTTGAGAGTACAGTACCTTCGACCACTTTTCTCTGTTGGAAAGCGTGTTACCAGTTTTGAAGAGACAGGAAGAAACACATACACAAGCTTTGTTTTTTATTAGTCATGGCATCACAGCTGCTCACTGGGGTCATGAATAAAGAGCTGAGCTAAAGCATTGTCTTGTGGGAGTAAGGCAAGGAGTGGCAAAATGCCCATTGTTTTCTTTTGCTATGAATCTGTTCTCTTGTGATTTCAGGTGGAAAACCGACAGCAGGAATCCAATGACATTCAAGAAGTAAACATCCTGTTTAGGGCAGTTGCCTTCAGTTTTGCAGACCTGGGTGGAGGAGGGGGTGGGGACAGGGACTCACTATTAGATTTAACCATGAACAGAAAAATGCCCAAATATTGTTTGCTTTCCCGTTTTTGCTGTAAAGCAAAGAGCAACCCTTACATTTTATACAGGCTCCCAAGTACCAAGCAAAATCTTTCCTGTATTTCCAAATATGGATTTAAACCTTTCAGAGGGTAAAAGAACTTTAAAGAAGGAAAACGTGGAAATACAGATGAAGCATTCAAGATGAAAAATTGGTTTCTGATGTCTTGGACCACAACCGACTAGTGTTCATGCATTTAAAAAAGTATCAGATTGTGCAGGGACTCCCACATGCAGAGTACTTGTAATTCCAGTCTGGAGTTCAGGCTTTGTACAATGTCAGGACCCTCTAAAGTTATCTGGCTAAAACAAGAATGTCTTCAGTTGCAAAGGATTCAACTTCCAAGGCTTCTGGATGTTGAAATCTTTGCCTCACAGTGATTTCTGATGGTAGGGCTAGACTGATTATATAAGGTGTGCCACATTTATTTCTAGGATCCCTAAATTGGCCACTATTTATCAATTAGGAAACTCACTTTCTATGACAGAAGAAAACATTTCTGCCTATATTCATTCTACCCGTGCCCTTTTCCTGCTGACATTTTTACACGATAAAATGCTATCTTTTTAAATAACAAAATCTGAACCAGATGGAAAAAGCAAATTGTCTCTAGGGCAGATTTATTACAGTCATTGAATTCAGAAATGAAGAGAATGTAAAGAAGGGATATTAACCATATAGAGCTTTTACAACACGAATCTTCATTCTCTGAATTTTATATGAGATGACCATATCTCCCTCTCTCTCTATATAACTTTATTTAAAGAGATTTAAAACTTCTCAAGAAATGATGCTTTATTTCTTTCCTTTAATGACTATTATAAGGCTGAAATTGTTTCTGTTTTCTTTTCTTTAATTGAATCTCATCAGTTTCCTTCTGGAATGCCAAGTTTTGTTTTCTCAAACTCTCTACCGTAGTAGTACTTCGTAGTTGAAATCGTTCTGCTTTCATTTCCACATATTCAGAAGATACATATATTGTTCTTGTAATCTTTTCCCAGAAGTTGTAAACAGTGACACCAGATTTCAGTCACTGGTAAAGGATCGTGTAAATAGTAGTAATCCAAGACATTGGACACACTTTAAAGAAAAAGGAAAGGAGTTAAAGGAAGTTGGCTGTGTTACATTACTGCCTCAGAAACTTCACAATGGAAAGTTAAAAAAATCTTCCCAGAGAGTTTGCAATCAATATTCATTCCTGCAAATTCAGATGCCCTAAGAAGGCAATTGAAATTAATTGGAGTGATTATAACAAAAATGGGGAAAAGGAGGAGGGGTGAAGAACAGCAAAAACAAGATTTAAAACTCCAATTTAGAAGAATTAAAGGTTATAATGTGAAAGGAATTGTTTTTTTAAAGTGAAACAAAAGAAATGAAGAAGTGATATGCCATATCGAAGAGTCTGGTATTGTCTTTAAAATATCCCTATAGGACAAAGAAAAATAAAAACCATAGTTTTACAAGTCATTAGCATTCTAAGTCAAGTCTGCATTTTAGGGACATGGGTAGAAAGCCCTGAGTAGAAACTGATGTTCTAATAATTGAGGAAGAATAAAACAACATTGATAATCAATGGCTCAAAAAGAAGACAAATCAATCATATGAGTATCTCCTAGGGTTTTCTACATTAAAGAATGTCTCTTTTAGAAAGGAAAACAGACATCACAATTAGACTGTGTTGTTTGATTCACTGCACAGCATTGTAAACAATGAAAATGATGACACCGCCCTTGCCACCACCATTGGCTACAATTTGTGGTATGCTTACAAGGCATTCTGCTAAGTGCTTTATATTTGTGTCTTCTTCAACCATCACAAATATGCTGAGATATTGTCCTCACTTTATAGGATATAAAGTGAAGCTTCAGAGACGTTACGTATTTTGACTAAGATCAGGCAGGTGGTTAAGTGACAGGTCTGATATTTGAACTCTCGTCCAACTGACTCCAAGACCTGGGTGGGAAGCCCAGGCATGCCATTTATAGAAGAGCATTGGGATCTTGGATACTCAAGATTTTCCTCCCCATTTGCCTATATCATCATAATAAGACTGCGGAAGTACATGAAGAACTAGATTACAATATCACTGTTGTGACTAATGTTTTAGATTGTTATTATTCTGAGATCTTTTAATTTGTCATTATTTCCATTGCTCTATGCTGTTTTGCCTGGCTGTTGCTTTATTATTGAATGAATACCCTCAGCAAGGTTCGCACACAGCTGTTAGAAATGTGGAAGCTAGGCCTTTTTCCTGGGGAAGGAGATTGGTTGAAGGATGTGAGGAAACAAGACCAAATTAGGCCCATCAAAGGAGAACCTGCTTCCTGTTCCTCGTGCCTCGTAGCATCTGTCACTACCAACGGAAACTCTGTTCTAGTGGTGAAAACTATAGAAGGCCTCAGCCATTTTTTTCAATAGAGTTCTATTTATAACATGAAAACTCCCTTCTTGGACTGTGGGGAATGAGTTATTGAGGTCCCTGAAAGATAATTTTGGTGACTGGCGATGTCCTTTTCTAATAATAGCTAGAATTTATTGACTACTTAGTAGGAATGGTCCCTGTGTTAAGTACTGTACGTACTTGTTAAATCCTTATAATGATTATGTTTTATTATTATTATTTTACAGAGGAAGAACCTGGGGTGTAGGTTAAGGAACATGTCCAAGGCTACGCAGTGAATAAATGAAAGAGCTGGGATTTAACCCGGGCCTTAACCTCTGTACTGCATGACCTTTACTATTTTGCCTCTGATAAAAATGAAAATATTTCTCTTAAGTACTTAGCTTGGGAATGAAAGACAGGTGTGTAAATAACCTTGACTTTGGGTAATTGGCTTCAGGCTTATCCATACTCCGGGCCCTCTCCCACTCACATTTACTGTCTTTCTGTATGTCTTCCTTTCATAATCTGTTTCTTCCTCCTTCTTGCCGTGGAGGTTTTTTTGTTTTCTCTTCTCTCCCTTCCCCACAGCCCCTGCGTTGCCCTTGCCTTCTTAGTGCTTAGATCTGACTCTGCTTTGTTGGCATTATTTCCCTGGTCTTCTCTCAATCTCTCTTTCGCGTCTCTTCCTAGTATTTGAATCTCTATTTACCAACAGCACTGAAATGTGACCGTGTAAAGTGTAAAAAAGCAATGCAGGACAACCTTGACAGGTCCAGATAATAATATTTTCATCCTTTCCAGGAAAAAAACAAAGAAGAAAACTGTATCTTTCTTTGTTCCTTCTCATCAGGAAAATCATCTAGCTGGAGGTCTCAGAGGCAGCTTCTATCTGGCAACCTTCCCTGAAACAGAGGAAAACTGTTCTGTGATTAGGAGAACAAGGTGGAGGGTCCGGCCCAGAGTCAGGGTCAAGGTTGACTTAGGCTTCAGTCCTTGAAGGACAAAGTGTATTAGATCCCGCCCTCAGAGCTTGGCAGAAGTTACTTCTTTGCTTGAAAGGCCTATCCTCTGCGTAAATCTGCTTACCTTTTCATTATCTGCAGCGAAGAGAAGATCCAGTTCTCAGAGAATGTATTAAACTAGAAAAACATTTTGCTGCTTTTGAAAAATGGTTCCATGTCTTATTTTCTGCTGATGATTAAGTACAAAAAATTACTATTTCAAATATATTGCTGGGGAGAGAAAAGAGCTCTAGATGGATAGTGTTATTCTTTTTGTCACGGTAATCCTATTTCTTGGCTCAGAAGTTACACATCATGGGAGAGGTGACTTCATACCTGGAAAAATTTGTATTAAACATTTGACCAATTATAGAGTATTTTACTGCCTATGGAATGTTAATATGATTTAATACGTTTACCTAAAATCTGCATTCATTAAAAAATCTGTGATTTGCGCATAATCACTGCCTAAATCCTTGCCTCAGCCCTCTCTGCATTGCGTGCCTGAAGATCCCTGGGGTGGCTAGAAGTTCTGAACCGTTTTCTTTTATGTCTCAGCCAAGGTGCATCTGTCTAATGTCTTCTAACCAGGTGTTATTAGGTGTGATTTCTGGTTGGCTGAGAAATCAATGAGTGGCCAAGTGCAGTGGCTCACGCCTGTAATCCCAGCACTTTGGGAGGCCAAGGCAGGTGGGTCACCTGAGGTCAGGAGTTTGAAACCAGCCTGGCCAACATGGTGAAACCTGGTCTCTACTAAAAATAAAAATAAAAAAATTAGCCAGGCATGGTTGGCGCGTGCCTGTAATCCCAGCTACTCGGGAGGCTGAGGCAGGAGAATCGCTTGATTCTGGGAGGCGAAGATTGCAGTGAGCCGAGATCGCGCCACTGCACTCCAGCCTGGGTGACAGAATGAGACTCTGTCTCAAAAAAAAAAAAAAAAAAATGAATGTGTATAGCAGATTTCATCATGCTCCTTTCCCCCAACTCTTTATATTTTTTAGTTTAACAGATCTTTAAGTCCTCTACAAGTGTTTAGCTCTTTCACCGCAGAACCTCTGCGTCATTGCTGCCCCAGAGTCCTCATCCCACTGACTCCCAACCCTCAAGATCTCAGCTTTCACATCATTTCCTCAGGGAGACCCTCCCTAAAGCCTTGACCAGGCCAGCTCCCTCTGAATTTCAGTGCTTCCCTGGGACCCTGGACTTCCTGTATTGTGATGCTCATCGCATAAATTGTTTTTGTGACTCTGGGAAATAAAGGGAACTCAACAAATATTAGTTTAATTGGTGAATGAATTTCTTAGAAGCAAAAGTCCTAGAAGCTGCTTTAGTATGTTTCAAACAGTGACATCTGAGCATGTCTTCCTTCCCCTATAGATGATTGCAGTCGGTTGGAAAAGAACCACACACTACAAAGTTTTGTATGTTGCCAAGAATGCCTGAGGTAGAAAACTCAATTTTGGTTGTCTCCTCTCCTATCAGTTTTGGGCCCCTGGCCTTGGCCACCTACCCAGCATACTTGCCCTTAGGACTGAGGAGTTTTGTTCTGTGATCCACCAAAGATTACTTTGGAAAAGGAAGTCACATACTGGCTTTTCTCCTGACTGAATTTAGGTTATGTCACAATTGTAATCATCCAGTTTGGCTTCAGGAATTACTTCTGCCTTTACAAGTTATTCAAGAATCATCTCTTGCAGTTAATACTACAGTTTGATGTCTTTGATTTGTCCCAGAGAGGATACCTCAAGGTATATGTATGTGGGCACGTATGTGCGTGTGTGTTTGTGTGTGTGTTCACAGCAGCCATCTTCTTCCAGCAGGCCTGAAGCCACACATGTCATAGCATGGCTTGTATTCTGTGTCATTCTTCCTGTGAGAGGTGGCAGATTCTTTGAGTCAATTCCTGTGAGTGCTGATGGATTTTTCGCTGAGCCGTTTTACCTTTTCAATCCCTTCCTTCTATGACTTCTGGCAAGTAGTTGTAAGACTGTTGACAATTATGTTTCTCTCCAGGTATCTCAAGATGTCCTTATTGACATTATGTCATTTGAAATCACAACTGATCAGTGTCAGGTAGATGAAGAAGGTGTTATTATATCTCTTCGCCAGAGAGGGGGGTCAGTGGAGTTAACTGACCTATCCAGGCTTCCTTAGTTCCCTGGTGGGACAGCCAGGATGAAGGATAGAGTTTTCCTTCTCCAGGTCTCCAAGCGTCCTGTCTTGGTCTGTGTACAGAACCAAGTGGCTTCTGTAGTCTAACAGACATACCGGACCTGTAAATTTGTGACTTCAAACTAGAATTTCCCTTCAGCTGTAAGATTCTTTCCATCCCTCCACTCTGTTCTGGTTAGTATATAAGTTAGATCTTAGGACTGGAGCCACGCTGGGTAAGACCTAAAAGCCATTGGCCAGTAATCCTGTTTTTCTTTTCATCATTATTTTGCGATGTTGCTTTCTTTTTTGAAATCTTAAAAGTTTCGCATTTGTATCTGCTTCTAAATCTATCAAGAACGGAAAGTTTCTTCCCAGGACTGGCACACACAAAGCTACTGTGAGCCTTGGGCATGTGTCCAGGCCTTTCCAGAAAGCCTCCCTGCCTGGCGTGCTGAGAAACGCTCTGCCGATGAGGAGGGCAGGGGTCTGCCTCGTGTTCTATTGTGCTGTTTGTGTATGTCTTTCCCTTTCTCTGTTTCTTCGTCCTCCTCCCCCTTCATTCCTCTTTTGTGTGAAAATGCTTTTTTCTGGCTGATTGAGTGTCTGAGTTTGTGGTGAACTTTCAAAGCCTTCTTAGGCTGAGCTACAGGAAGGTCACTGTCACAAAGAGTAAAAAAATGCATAGATCACCAGAGCTCATTAAAAACATCAGATTGAGGAAGACAAAATGTCCACCTAAGGGCAAGTCCAATCTGGACTAAGGCTCCTCTTTAGAACTCTCCTGGTTCTTCTGAGGCTGCAGCTTTCCATGGAGGTAAGTGCTGTGTGCCCATCAGAAATACTCACACGAGCATGCAGGGATGGAAGCAAGGATACACATATTTTGTAGTTGTGAAAACCTGAAAATAACTTAAATACCTGCCTTCCAGTAGAAGAATACTTAATTACGGTGTGTCCATATCATGAGAAACAATAAGATAGATCTAGAGGTAATGATGAAGTATCTGTAACATACTGCTCAGTAAAAAAGCCCACGTTGATTTTCTATCTATCTATCTATCTGTCTGTCTGTCTATCTATCTATCTATCTATTTTTTTGGAGACAGGGTCTTGCTCAGTTACCCAGGCTGGAGTGCAGTGGTGTGATCACAGCTCACTGCAGCCTCTATCTCTTGGGCAAAATCAATCCACCCACCTCAGCCTCCTGAGTAGCTGGGGCTACAGGCGTGCACCACCACACCTGGCTAATTTTCTGTATTTTTTGTAGAGACGGGGTTTTGCCACGTTGCCCCAGCTGGTCTCGAACTCCTGGGCTCAAGCAATAATCCTGTCTCAGCCTCCCAAAGTGCTGGGATTACAGGCGTGAGCCACCACACCCGGCACATATTATGTATATTTAAATGTGTATACATATCCACAGAAAAGCCTAGAAGGATATATTCTAACAGTTAACAAAAGGTCTTGGGAATGGGATTAGGATGAAGGGAGAGAGTAGGTATTTTGCTTTTTTAGTTTATGTACATTTGTAAGACTTACTTTTTTGCAATAAATAATAAGTTTTATCATAATAATTAAGGATCACAGGCATTTAAGAAGTGAGTAATATATTAGCATCACGACTCTTACCTGTAATTTTGTGTTTCTGTCTGGGTGTTCTTTTCAGTGAAACACTGTCTTGTTAGGCTGCTGCTGTTTTTGACTTGAGTATATGATATGAATTATCGCCTCTCCATATCTGTTTTTCCATCAGTGCCATCGTAAGAGTATCTTTTCACTGAAATATTAAGAAACATTAAGCAAGTATAGTGGTGTTAATTAGATTAATTCATCCCTCTTTTTAAAGGTGCAAAACTCTTTTTCTGTAAAAGTCAAGCTGATGTAAGTGCAAATATCAGATTTTCAATTAATTTATTCTGGGTTTCTGGAAGAAAGTGAAATTATTGCTTATCATTTCATTTAATCTGGACTAAATATTTGGAGTATTGAATTATTCCTATGACTTTCATTTGATGGTTTTATGTATCTACTTTAGATGCAGATAATTGAATATTATAGTTCCAAATGCTTTAACATTCCACATTAGTGAAACAATGATCTACACCATAGTGAAAACAGTAACATATTTATTTCTTTCTGTTTGTACTTCAATTCCAAAAGTTAAGCATTAAATTGGCTTTAGTCATACTTATGCTTTGATGATAGTCCAGCTTCTTGGTGTGAAATCAAGATGTGAAGAAAGTTAGACACACCTGTGAAAGCCCAGCCTTCAGTTTCACATATGTGGGTAATAACTTAGTCCAGTTATAGGTTGTTAACTAAAAAAAAATTTGTTTGAAGTGTAATTAGGTGATAATGATAATTTTAAAATGTGCTAAAAAATTCTTTTTGGCTGAAAAATTTTGGTAAGGTGTTTAGTTAAGATGAGATGTTGTGTCTCTGTCAATAAAAGATGCATGGATTAATATATAGTCCTTGTCATCTGCTCCAGCCTCCAGCAGTGAATATGCCTGGACCGTGTGGGGTAGCTGGTTGCTAGGCAGACAGAGTGTTCTGTTCTGTTCTCGTTGTCTGTGGCATGTATGTGATTGAGTCAGGAGTGTTGGTAAAGTCTTCTTTGAAGATGAAGCACAGAATAATAGCACGCAAAACATTTTATCCTTTTTATCCTTCAGCTATTTGTCTCTTGCCTTCAGTGAGTGGCTGCCCCAACCTAAAGACAACATGCTGTGTTATTACTAACATACTGGAGGGAGCTGTGCACATACAAATGACCCTGTCTCTTTTTGTGCCCTGGAACCTTGTCCCCTAGGTGGACTCTGTGTGACCCACAGAGCCATCAGAAGATATCACCTTTGCTTATCAAGTTTTTCTCCTTTATCTTTTAAAGACATAACTTCTCTACCCACTGTTTCTCCTACTTGAAACATATTTTCCTCATTGTAATTTAAGAAACAAAAGGATAATTTTATGAGGACATTTTCAGTGTTCATGCTGAAGCCGTGGTGATCCTTGTCAATTTGAATTTATGCATTTATTCTTTCCAAACTCAGGCACTTCCTTTCATCAGATGGATTTCTGGCCTACTGGCAGTCAGTTATTTCCTAACATATTAGGTGGCAGATTTTGTGGGATTTAATTTGAGCATAATCTTATTGTGTACAGATTGCTTTGAAGTTTCTTCGGGACTCACTAAACCTTCTACACATCAATTTTTCTGCCCTGTATGGGTTTTTTCAAAGTTTAGCCTCCTTAA
This sequence comes from Symphalangus syndactylus, assembly GCF_028878055.3. NCBI lineage: Eukaryota > Metazoa > Chordata > Mammalia > Primates > Hylobatidae > Symphalangus > Symphalangus syndactylus. The sequence goes on along the minus strand of NC_072434.2, from coordinate 38,838,045 downwards.
AACAAACAAACAACAACAACAAAAAACCTTATCAGCTTCACTGCAGCACTCCACTTAAAACAATAAAGTTTAGTTTGTTTTCAAGTGCTTTAAATCCATTGATGTTTCTAGGAACTTTTGGATGTATGATCTGTTGACCACCTACACAAGTTTCCCGGGGTGCCCCTGGGATCTGCCCTGGTGTCCAGGGATTGCTTTGCCTCCCCACAGCCAGTTGGGTACAGTGACTCTCCATTTCTCTTTCTCAGTGCAATCGCTTCTATACTGAGGGCCTGGCTTGACCAGTGTGCAGAAGACTTCCGAGAGCCCCCTCACTTCCCTTGCTTACAGAAACTGCTGGATTATCTCACACGGATGATGCCAGGCTCTGACCCAGAAAGAAGAGCACAAAATCTTCTTGAGCAGTTTCAGAAGCAAGAAGTGGAAACTGACAGTGAGTACTTGTTTGTTCGCAGGGAAAAGGCTAGATTCTGATTCTCCAGCCTCCACGCTGGAGAAAGGTTCTCCCTGTGCTGGCTAATAGGAAACCTTGGTACCCTCAAAACAACATGCTGCTGGAGGATTGGCTTGAGTATAAAATTCTCAAGGTTACTGAAGTACTAATTATAGAGCCTAGAATTTTAGACAGAGAAGGGTATTTTCAAGACTACCTAATCTGGCTCCCTCATTTTATGGATGAGGAAACTGTGGAAACTCCAACTCAGAAAAATTAAGTAATTTCCTGGGGTTTCTTCTGTTACCAAGAGGAGGGTCTCCTTGATGAACTTTAATCTTCCCTTATCAATATGTACCATGCTGAACCTGAATTTGCATTTTATTACCTGTTTAATGGCTCCTTCTATCCTTCCATCACAAGCACTCCCATCTAGCAGTCAAGGAATGAAGTCCAGTTCTGATCCTGCCCTCCCAAAAGCTTGGAAAGGTGTCTGTCCTTCAGGATGGAAAAGCATCACTGTAACGGGTCCCCTGCCAGTGCAGATTATCATCATTTAGCATCACTAAGGGACTCATCAAAGGAAGTTTCTGTGGCTGTTTTTCCCTATTTGAGGAATTGACTTCCTATTTTCAAGGACAAAGGAAAGGCAACCACTGCAGGTCATGAGGTGCTTGGAACTATTAGGCTTTGAAGAAAGTCAGAAAGAGGCTGGGACAGGCTTCCAGTGTGATGTTGTATCCTCTCACTGGGGTGCTGGGTGACAGTTGCCATGGTGGCTGACCCACTTGGAGCTTCTGACAGGCATTACCCTGAAGGGATGCCTGACTTCATCAGTAAGGGAAAGGAAACGTTCGTCAGCACCAATAAGGAAAGCTGCATCAGCTCCAAAGAAAACAGACCTAAATTCCAAACAATACCTGCTGAATTTCTTATGGATGGGGGTCCCAGAGAGAGGGAAATGCAATTGCATCATTGGAAGCTGACTGCCAAATACTCTATATCTCAGATGACTTCATCTCCCAGGAATGTTTGAATACCAGGGGCACTCCTCCAGCTGCGGACCTCAGCTCCCTTCAGGGCCTCCATGCCTGGCTTTGTGCTGGAGTGGAAAACGCTGTGTTGGAGCCCAGCTCTCCCCATTGGGGCTGCCCCTGGCTCCGAGCCTAATTGGGGAACCGGTGGGACCAGTCATTCATTGTTTCCAACACAGGGACTGCAGGGCAGAGCTCATTTGGCAGGCTGAGGCAGGGGAGAGGGAGATTGCCTCAGTTCCCATGTGCTTGTTTTACCCAATTTTACTCCTGCAGAAGAAGCAAGCTCTCCTATGTGTTTTTAAAAAGTAAAATTGTGCTTCATGTTTTTACTTATCTCTGGAGGAGAAACAAAAGCAGAAAACAGTGAAGGCATGGACTATGCCCCAGAGAGAAAGGATCATGTAATCTTCATGCACAGCAACGTTATAGACACACATTGGGCTGCTGTGTTTGCTGAATGAATGAATGGAAAGATCAAGCCTTAGCACATACCCTGCTCCTTGATTGAAGTGGGTTAGGCTCTGTATTGCAGGGCAACTGGGATATATGTATGTATTTGTTGACAAGACGAGGGAGAGGCCCTTTCTGAACCTTTATTTGGGATCCCAAGTTTCTAATTACTCCACTAAATTAAACAGTGCCAGAGTTGTATGGAGGAAGAATGATGAAATTAGATTGCTTAACAACCTCCATGTCATGGGGTTTTAGCTTCCTTTAGCTTGTACCTGTTTGTGTCGCAGACTCCGGGGATAGGCAGTGATCCCCTCCTACGTTTTTCAGTCATAACCCAACCCCATTTGCATCTGGACCTTCAAGTCTAGGGTAAAGGGGCAATCCTTAAATCACATACCTGCCACCAGCGTAGGCAGATACTCACATGCTGCCCTAAAGGGGAAGTGGTGTAGGGTCCACTCTCAGAAGCTCCTTTTCCCTGGAAAATGAAGGAAAGCCACCGTGACTTAATCCAAGATGCCCAATAGTCTTTAATTCTACAAAGAAAGAAAGAAAAGGCTCAAAATATAAGCATTCTGGAGGAGTAGTAACATGCTCATTTACATTTCTGCTAAGATATAACTGAATGTAACTAGAGTTTTCTTTCCTTGAGAACAGGTTTGACAGGAAGGAGTGCGAGGAGTGTGAAGGGGCTGAGGTTGGGAAACAACCCGAGCACTGGGGAAAGGTTCCAGGAAAGGAAGGCTGGGGATTTAAGTCAGAAAAACTTCATCAAATTCCAGTCTTTCCAAATGGAGACTGGAGGTCCTGTTCCAGGTGTGGGCTCTTCTGCTTTTTATTCGGAATCCTGGGTACTGATTTTCTCTTCTTCACGCTGTGCCCTATGTAATTTGCTAATTGATGATCTTGGCTGTGATAGGTTCAGGTGAATTTAGTTGAAGACTGTTCTGCTTCGTGCATTCTTAGCTTTGAGTGGAAGTTGAAAGTGACTCTGAACATTTTGAGAATTTTGAGGGCTTCGTCAGCATTTCTAACACCAAAATAGCTCATTTTATTGCCCAAAGTCCTACCTGCCTTCATGGCGAGTCCTTCCAGGCTTCTGCTTATAAGTCGCCCAGCAACCAAAAATTGCATGGTTGGAGTTTAGGAGTTGATCTGATCAAAAAGTTTGAAAGAGCCCTAGACAAAGGGCTCTCTCTAGACTTTGCCTATCCTGGCTCTGTCCTTGGCCTAGGAGCCAGTGATTTGTCAGAGTGAGAGCATGAGGGCTCTGATCTTAATAGAGAATCTAAGAACAAGCAGAGATGGGACGATCTCCATTGCTCTCAGATGCATTGTGCTTGTGGTTGTCTCCCTGTGGCTGTTCTGGAGGATTGGCCCTCTTCTTCCTAAATAAAAGAAGTCTGATGACTCTATAAGCAAGATTATATACACTGGCACCAAATTACTAATCTTTTCCGTATGTGAACAGATGGGCTTCCCAATACGATCTCCTTCAGCCTGGAAGAGGAAGAGGAACTGGAGGGTGGAGGGTCAGCAGAATTCACGTGCTTCTCAGAAGATCTCGTGGCAGAGCAGCTGACCTACATGGATGCAGTATGTCTTCTCTTTGTGATCAGATATACTTTCACTTAAAACGTGGGGGAGTGATGGCACTGGTGCCCCGGTGAGAGCAGTGGGATAGTGTGATTTTAAGTCTTCTTGAATCCTTGAGAGAGGCTGCGCCTGCAGATACAGAGTTAAGATGTGTCTTGAATCAATCATCTGAATAATTCAGGCCTGAGCTCTTCTTGCAACTCTAGGAGAAGGTGCTTTTGGAGCTCAAGACACAGAGGGAAATAAGAATTCGAATCCCTGTGAAACAAAATCTGCCTTGTTCTGTGGGTATTTTTCTCCCTTTACACTCATAAATATTTCAAGATCTGAACTGTTTATTTGGAGGATTGTAAAGGGATCAAAGTATAAGTTAGAATAAAATAAATTCACAGAATCCACATGTGATTGTATCTGGCCCCTCATTTCCACGTGTGCTTTCTGTACTTTTGAAGTTTGAATATTTTTGTGAGCTGGACATATTTGAGTATTTCAGTCACATTTCATAGGTCGGTGTTAGCTGGTAAATACAAGAGGACTGTGAGGAGTTATCGTGGTGGCTTTAGCTCTTCTGCTTTGTCACTTTTGAGAAAGCAGCGTGGAACATGGTGATTTTCCTTCTAGTGAACATTATCGATGAGTATATTAATTATTTACTTTTGTCTGTTGAAATGGACACAGTGAGACAAATCAAGTAGAAAAGGATTATCCGGCCATTCACAAAAATACCAATTTACAAATGACCAAGATGACATGCTTTGCCATATGAAATGTCTGTGTTGTCCTTAAAGTCAGTTCCTCTTTTGTTCCAGCAACTCTTCAAGAAAGTAGTGCCTCACCACTGCCTGGGCTGCATTTGGTCTCGAAGGGATAAGAAGGAAAACAAACATTTGGCTCCTACAATCCGTGCCACCATCTCTCAGTTTAATACCCTCACCAAATGTGTTGTCAGCACCATCCTGGGGGGCAAAGAACTCAAAACTCAGCAGAGAGCCAAAATCATTGAGAAGTGGATCAACATCGCTCATGTAATTGTCTTTTATAAAATATTCTTTGTGTTTGGTAGATGCAAGAGACTACTCCATCACTTCGTTTAAATAGTTTAGCTGTTTGGTTGAAAAGGCAGTCAAAAGACCATATATGAGAGCCCACTGGGTTTTTGTTGTTGTTCCAGAGTAAGAAAAAAGTTGCTTTTCTAAACTTGGCAGCTTATTTATTTTCCTCTTTTTTAAAAAATTGGACCCCTGCTCACTTCTTCCCAGTTATGGGCTCTCACACTGCTACCTCTCCAGAGTGAGACATTCTGTCTGCTTTCCCCTTTGTATCCACGACAGACTGAGTGTTGGTTTCAGCACCATGTTTGGGAAATATAAATGGATGGTCTGCATGTCAAAACAGACTGCCCTTCAACCCAGAGTGATTACCTATGCCCCCTCCCAGTACCTGGAGGCATTACATCTTCTGCAGTTTTGAAGAGCTGGTACTTTCTCAGAGTCCTGAATCTCTTTTCTAAAGGACGAGACACTTACAGAGATCTCATATTAATCTGAGGTCATATCTCATATTAATCTGAAGTTGGAGGGGAGGAGTCTATTCCTAGGCCTGACTTACATTCTTCTGAGTGTTGGAGTCTAGTCTCTTGGATGAACTGCTTACATACCATGGGACCTCCCCTTCTCAGCATCTTATGTCATGACTGAGAAAACACCAACATTGTGCGGTCAGTGGGCCACCAAATATTTTGTGAACTCCTAATGTGTGTAAACCACAATATTCTGTACTTAGGGGACATACTAGGATAGAGCATAATTATTTGTTTACAGGAACCCGTACTCAAACAAGGAAGCTAAGATATACTGGAATTATCTCAGCCTGAGGCAGTAGAGGAGTAGGGCCGTGGGAGATAAGCACCCTAAAAGCGGAGGAGAGAGAAATCATTTCTGATAGGATGATCAAGGAAGGTTTCACGGATGAACTGACATTTGAAATTAACTTTGAATAACAGATAGGATTTTTGGTATTTGAAGATTAGAGAGGTATTTTTTTTTTTCTAGGCAAAAGAAATTACATCAGCAAAATAATGATTTTGAAAAATTATTAATATGAAAATATCATATTAATTTGTGTTCTGGGCTCTATGGGTAAACTCTCACCCAAAACACATTTTGCTTTATGTCCCCTTAAATATATTTTTCCTTAAGCCCCTATTGATGGGGCATAATGTTACATTCTCTTTTGTTGTCTTTGATTAAAGAGCAGAGACACAATTGTGCCAGATAATTTGCCTTGAGTCTTCAGGTGGTCTGTTATTACAGACTTCTTAGTGTATTATGAAAGCCAGCAAGAAACAAAGAGTAGAAGTTGCATAAACAACTTATATTTCTCCTATTCTAAGTCGAGCTTATTGCTCAGCAAGTAAGAGATACAAAAGAAGTTGTGAGTGAGATATAATGTAGAAGTTCTCTGTCTTTTTAGAATGATAAGGAATTTTTTTTTTTTTTTTTTTTTTGCCATAAGTGTCACAGCGTGTCTCAAAAGCAGACTGTCTACCCCTAATTCATTCAACTACTTTGGCTATAGCGACAATATAGCATCTGTGTATGTGACATAGTGGGGCTCAAGCGATGACTTTTGGTCCAAATTGAATATAAATTGTGCATTTATGTAGTAATAAGAAATGCAAGTTGAATCATTTGAAGTATATTTCAAATCCCATATCGTGTGCTAATAAAGCCAAGAGCCATGACTTTTTCTTGGTGATATCACTTCCTAATATTGAGTATGTTGTGTCTTTTACAATTGTGTAGGGAAATGTAATAAAATAATGAGACTCACCAGTGGTTTGCTACCAAGATTTATTTTACCTTTCCTGCATTCATCGTAGTCAATTTTTATTGAAAGGACATTTGAAAAAGAAAATTTTTCTGACCTAATATGACTATATTTTCTTGGACTGCCCTTAATGGTATGTTTTTACTTCTGCATCACATCTCCTGGAAGATGCCTCTTTTTCTAGAAATGGGACCAGATGCCTTTTGTACTCCTTTAAACCCTTAGTTTAAACCTCTTTTTGTATAATGTTTTCCATATGTTTATTTCAATTTGTGTGATATATCTGTGCCTGAGTTCCTTTCTTTATTGCGAGTTTCCTGATTTTTAGAATATAACTTTTGTGAACCTTTGTTGAACCATGCTCCCATAGGCTTAGTTTCCAGATTGCAATTCAGAACGTTTCTCTTGTTCTCTCTCTCTTCCCCTCCCTCCCTCCTTCCCTTCCTCCCTCCTCCCTCCTCCCTCCCTCCTTCCCCTCCTTCCTCTCCTTCCTGTCCCTTCCTTCCTTCCTTCCTCCCTCCCTCCCTCCCTCCCTCTCTTTCTTTGTTTCTCTCTTTCTCTCTCTCCTTCTCTCTTTCTCTTTATATCTTTCCAAATAAGGGGAGGACACTGAGGCATTTAAAAAGGGTGGACATGACTTTTATTAAGTACTTTGGCATTTACTCTGAAGAAAACGTTCGAGGGTTTATTTGGCATAGTTTTCAGTGTCCAGATTTTGGCATGCTAAATCAGAGTGCTGTTTTTCCTTCATATTCAGGATTAACATTTCTTTGTGAAATGATTCTCGAAGTGATTTACATTTATGCCCAGTCACTCTGGGACTTCTTACCTGAGATACTCTACACAAAACCAAATACGTGCTCACATGGTGTACTCACTTGTAAACACTGGGCCTAGTACGCTGTCATGTGCCTGTATATGAAGCATCTCCTTTGACATAAGGCCTGGTCCACTCCCCTCACGTTGCTGCCTTCCCCATGCCAGCCAAGAATGGGACTTTCTCCCTGTCTGTTTTGCTGTCCCTGCTATTCAGTCACAGGACTTTGACTCCAAGGTCACTAACTGCTGATGCTACAGGCTCCTTATGGTAGCTTAAGTTTAAATAGGGAGCCTCTCTCCTTACCCAGAAAACAGCATCCAGAATGTTTCCTGTTCTCTTTCTATTTTGTTTTAAAACATTGCCAAAATGAATTTTATTTTAAAAGGCCGAGTTATTTTGGAAGCATTGAAGTACCAAGGTGTTTTTGAATGTTTATGGTTGCAGGACAAGCCAATTTGAAACCAAATGAATGTGTATAAAAATATCCCCCCTTGGCTAAGAGCATAAAAGCCAAAGTTCAACTTGTGGTGAATTTTTATTGCCAAATTATATACACCTCTGTGGACAAGGGTTGGTCATGAGATGTTCAATACCATCTGACCTCAAAGTGGCTGCTGCCCAGCTCATTTTGGGATCTAAAGAAGATCTAAAGTGCATATTTTTAGGACATCTGTGTGCTTTCAGCAGAAGAAAGTTGCTCTTTCTAGCACAGCTCTGTAGACTTACCTCCATTAGTGTTTTTACTAGGAAAGCTGGAAACTATAAAACTGTAACAACAACACAAAAAAATATATTGACAGGAGAAAAACAAGCATGCTGTGCCAAAATCTATAAAGTGTTTCGATGACTGGGGTGGGAGGAAGGAGCCACTTTTTGATGTTCAGTATTTATACAGCTGCCTATTTAGTGGTAAGAATTCATAGCAGCTGTGATACCTCTAAAACAGGAAACCACCAAGTCACTGTAATATTGATAGTTAAATGCCTTTTATGTTTTAATCACTCCCCATGCAGGAATGTAGACTCCTGAAGAATTTTTCCTCCTTGAGGGCCATCGTTTCGGCGCTGCAGTCTAATTCCATCTATCGGTTAAAAAAGACTTGGGCTGCCGTCCCAAGGTAAGTTCCCAAGTGTTTGCTCTACTTTTCTTTGGCCGGGATAATTAGTGGTTATGATGAGTCCTCACCTTCAAAGCTTGTATCGCATAACTAGAGAAACATATTCGAAATCCTCTGTGTGTTTCAGGCAGGGTGCATCTTACACATAATCATTAATGACTTTTGAGGCAGGGCTCCTGCAGAAATCAAACTCATTCTAAGTATACCAAAGCCAAGATTATTGGCTTTGGGGATGATTTGAAGGATGTGCTTTTTATCCAGATTTTGAGGGATAAGGTTGTGGAGTGATGAAGTTACAGCAACTTGCCATTACTTCTGATTATTTTTCAGCCTCACTACAAAGCCCTAAGCTATTTTAGGACTCAAGGGGTAATGTGTGCAGATAGGACATTAGTTCTTGATGTTCAGTAGGAAACTATTTAGTTGTCCTTTTAGTTTCAGCATTTTAAAAACTATCTTATTGGCATTAAAAACCTTTAAATGTTCTTTCCTAAGTACCTGAAATTATTAACTGGCCACATCCTATGCTGTTTTTCTTCATATTTCTTGGTGCAACCTTTGGAATAATTAACAACTTAGTTTCCTGATTTTTGCACTACTGCCATCGCTTCCATTTCCGGAACTTCACTGTAGATCAAAGAACTTTGTGCAAAGGAAGGAAAGGTGAGGGAGGGGGCAGTTCTGATTCTCTATCACTACAGATTTAGAGGCCGGGGATTGTGTCATGAGTACAACTCGGCCAGCTCCTTTCAACAAGTTTGCCCAGGTTTGAACTAGTCAGGAAGTTAGGCTATATCAGGGAAGAATGTATAAATTCTGTATGGTCTGTACCACATACGGTATAGTCAGTCTCAGTTAGGAGGAGAGGGATGCCAGCTGGCTTCCCAGCCAGGCTGCCTTACTGGGGCAGAATGGAAGGTCTGGGTCCTCAGTTTCATAAGTTTACTCAGAGTTGATAAAGTCCTAAGGGACTGGCATTGTTTGAATTTGCAAGAGCCCCAAGCTGGTAAACCAGAGTTTCATAAATTTATGCTGAAAAACGAGTGCCAGAATCCTCAAGCGTACTGATAAGCTCATGTTCTCATTCAGGGGATAGTCTACTTAGTGTAAGCCAAATTATTTATTAGGTGATTCTTTGATGGGTAAAAAGAAAAAAATAAAGTGGATGTTTATAATGCCTCATGTTACAGAGCTGTAGAAGCTACAGCTACTTGCACTCCAAAGCTCGTGCTTTGTTTATGACACCAATATCTATCAGTAGAAGAACTGGGAGGCTTTTCAAAGACCAATGCAATTTTCTTGATTATTACTCTTTTTTTGGGTTCTTTCTTCTCTATTTTGAATAATCAAGGTGATTGTGTGTATTAAAGAGAGATTAGTTGGTTGATTTTCCTCTGCACAGTTCTCCTTAAGAACGATGGGGTCATATAAAATCATTACTTGATAGGCCCTGGTGAAATGCGATGGGAAAATCAGAAGCATGCAGTGTCCCCACCCTTCACACCTCCACTTCACCTCTTCTTTCCCTTACCACCACTCCCCACTCAACTGTAGTATAGTATCAAAAACAAAGGGACAGTCAAGTGTTAAAATGCAGCCTTACTCAATTGATTGCAACCTTGTCTGATTGCCATGAAAGGTAATCCTTTCTTTGATGGTTGAAAAAAGAACACTAAGGAAAGTCATGTAACCAGCCTAAGATTTCTTCCACAGCAAGTTTGAGACTAAAACACAAGCACAAAAAATTAATGGACTTGTATCTTAGTCTCCTTGGCTGCCATATGAAAAGATTTATTCTAGCTGGCTTTTAAAACTATTTTCTAAAGACAAATGAAAAACCCTCTAAGCTGAATTCTGTATAACATATGTTTCTGGTTTGTTTCTTAGTTGGTTTGTATGTGTTTTAGTAAGGATACTACAGAAGTGTCACAGTTCCTTAGAGAACACACTTCTATATCAGCTTTACGTGTTCTCCATTGCTAAATTCAAGGAACGGGATTAAGATAACTTATTTGGACATGGTGCAGCTATACAATGGAATATTTTGCAGGCATAAAAGGATTGTAGTACTGATACATGGTGTAACATGAAGGAACCTTGAAAACATGCTAAATTAAAGAATCCAGCCACAACAGCTACGCATCATATACTTGGACTTGTATATGAAATGTCCAGAATCACAAATCTATGGACACAGAATGTAGATCAGTGGTTACCTAGGGCTGGGACTGGGAGGACGGTAGGGTCACAGAGTGATAGCTAAAGGGTAGAGGGCTGCTTTTTGGGGTGATAAAATATTCTAAAGTTGATTATGGGGATGACTGCACAACTCTGTGAATATACTACAAAGCATTGGACTGTATACTTCAATGATATGTGGATTATATCTCAATAAAGCTGTTATTGTAAAAAAAAGAAAAGAAAAAAGATATCTTATTTGGTTATCACTTTCCCTATAATCCTTGACATTTGTCTCTTTAAGTAGACAAAGGGGATACCTATTTATTTCTCTTCATTCAGGGCCACATATAATTAATTTTGAAATTATTTTCTCAAAGTATGAATAGCTTAATGGTTTTCTTTATTATTTAGAGTAATATTACACTCACTATAAAACAGGCTCTTAATAATGGTTTTTTTCATATTAATGAAAATGTTGCATGTATAGTGATATTGCCCCTATTAATTCTTTGTCTTCAGAATCATGCACTCATTAACCCTGGAGGGTGTGTAGAGAAAACCATGAGGCTCACAGAGATGTAGTGTCCTGGAAAGGGAGAGGGGCAGAGCAGATGCTCTGCATATGTGGTTTCACTCACTGTCCCAGCAGTGCCATAAAAGCACTGTCATATTTCCCTTGTAGAGATGAGAACATTGAAGCTCAGGAAAGTTAAGCAGCTTGTCCAGGATCATTCAGAAAGTGAGTGGAGAGATGCAATTGGAACCCACCACCTCTGGTTGCAGAGCCCATCCGGTTCCACCATTCTGTGACTCTGGGAGTAGGAATAGTGGCCTGTGAGCCAGAAAATTTGGCTCCCATACCTACAACTCTCAGCAGTTATTTGTGGAAATTTGGGAAAATCCCTGGTTCTGGCATCTTCATCTCTAAACTTAGGGGCCTGGCCAAGATGGCCTCTCAGATCTGTGGGCTCTGTGTGTGTGTAATAGTTTTTTTGTTTTTTTTTTAACTCACTGACAAGAACATGTCCTAATTGAACAACTTGATGCCCCAATTGAATAATCCTTTTTGTGATTATAATACGCATGGCTAGGGAAATATACCTCTCTCCACATGGGTGACCAAGTCCACCCTAAAAGAAATAAAAAGCCATCCCGCATAAAAACATTCATGGGCCTTATCTGTGCTTACAGTACCCACCAACCCTGAGATCAGCACAGTCCCTCCTTAGACATGGGTCCTGAGGACAGCTGGGCCAAAAGTGTCGGATTATTCCTAACTCTTCATTGTTAATATTTTCTTAATCCCTTTTCATAGGGACCGAATGCTGATGTTTGAAGAACTTTCAGATATCTTCTCAGACCATAATAACCATTTGACCAGCCGAGAACTACTGATGAAGGTGAGGCTCTTAGTGAGGGTGCTGTGTAGTCTTGTTAATAGCTCTGGAATCCATTCAAGGAAGAGTAGTGTGAGGGCTCCTTAAGTTCCTTCAACCCTGAAGAAAGCCTAAAGTAACTAGAAGGCAAAAATTCTTTAAAATACAGAATCTAAGAAACTTGGGGCTGAGAAAATTCTAAGTCCAGTTGAGCTCTCTCTTTCTACCTCCCTTAGCTTGCCTGTTATGCAAGCAGATTGTGAAACTTGAGTTCATATGTGTATGTACCTCCTTAACAAGCTACTCTGCAAATACCAAGTGCTGGCAGTTAGGTGGGTGAGAGGCCCTGGAATATTCCTTCTCAGCAAAACATCTAGAATGACAGAGGCCAAGCCTGCCTGCAATTCCACATCCTTTATTTGGACTAAATTGCACAATCTGTCAGTCAGCAGTATTTACTGAACACCAAATAAGTGCTGACTTCTGAATGACACACTAGGTAAAGATATAGCCTACTTCATTTTATCTCTCCAGACATTTGTTGAATGCCTAATATTTGTAAAGCTTTGAACCTGCTTCTAGAAATATGAAGATGACTAACACAAACACTGTTTCCTGGAGTTTACCTTCTAACTGGGGTATATAGACACTAAACAACAAGAATAAATAGTCAAATAAAGACAACTAACAGGTTGTGAACAACCATCAGAGGGGAACTAGCATAGACCAAATATTATCCTCATAGTCTTTCTATAAAGTAGATTTTATCATCATCATTTTGTAGATAGCCAAGACTCAGAGAGGGTAATAACCTGCCCTAAGGCATACAACCAATAGGTGGTAGAGCTAAAATATGAATGTAATGTGGTGAGACTCTAAAACCTGTGCTTTTATCACCAAGACATAAAGCTATTTCTTCTGACCTTTTTGGAGTAGGGTGCAGGATGGATTAGATCCAGCTTTATAGAGAAGGTAAATTAGTAGTTCAGTAAATATTGGTTGAGCACCCACTAGGTATTGGAGATATAACCATATTAAAGGCAGTGTTTGATCTTAAGGGGATTACAGTCTCATGTGGGAGGTAAAACATTTATGAAATAGTGTGATAGGTCCTACCATAGGGGAAAGTCCTGAACTGAGCAATCAAAAGTTGGGATTCTTATCCTTAATCTCCTTTTCTATAAGTGGGAGCCAATCCAAGTATTTGGTCTGTCGACTTCATAGAATTGTTTTGAAGATTCACTGTGGTAAAATACTTGAAAGTGCTATGCAAATGTAAGTTATTTTTTGTATTTGGTGAGCTATATTCATGTAAAACCAAAGTGTGCATAACAAATGAAAATAAATAGAGAATAAGCTGCATATTTGAGCTTAGGGAAGATACTTGGAGTAGGAGTGAAAATCAGGTAGAGGTGGGGTTAGTAAGAAAAGGCATCCAGGTGCTAACCCTTAGGTTAGTCGATCCTGTAAGGGCATTTTTTATGGTCTTCATGACTGTTCCTGTCCTATGTCCTACTTATCCTTCATGTCTCAGTGTAGACTCCTCCTTTTCTGGAAGCCTTCCTTCATTCTCAGGTCTGTGCTCCAGGAGAAGCTATCATTTCTCTGTCCTGGCACTTATCACATGCTCTATTGCAATTGCCTGTCTCTCTACTGGTCTGTAGGCCTCTTGCAGGCAGGGGCTGTACGTATCTTTTCACTTTGTATCTCTAATGCCCAACCAGTGCCTGGCATGCAGTAAGTGTTCAGAAGCTATTGTTTGGCTGCATGAATTGATGGGTCTTATCATTCACATGACTTTTTAACAATATGCCCACTATTAGCCCTTCTTGGAGTAGGTGATATGAGAAGGGCAGTATGTTGATGTCTGACTTTGGATTTGGACTACCTGATTAACTGCACACTAAACAATCATTGCTGAGATCGTGTTACTCCCTGCTTCACATGCCCCTGGCTTTGCATACTTTAAATGGAAACCCATCTGGCTGGAAGGAGATGGCTTAGTGTTCTCCCTGTCAGCAGTATGAAGCTAGACTAACTGGAGCCACACATTCAAATCCAAATAGCCCTGAGTCTTCCTTCCAAAGTAGATAAATTGGATACTGTGCAGCTCATTGCCTGGTAGCAGCCTTCTGGCTGAAGGCTTAGAAGTGAAGCTATATCTAGACATTAAAGATCCCATAAACCTTTCTTAAATGCAGAAGTTACTCCAGTACTCTAAATTAAATTTCTTATAGATATGACTCAAATTCCAAAGAAATGAAAAACTTGGCTGTGAATTCATGTGGTCTGTGCATTATCATTAATGATAGTGAAATGCTTTGGGCAGTCCATGTATATCTGTAGGTCCTTTTCCAGTCATTTTTGTTAATCATTCTTCATGTGAAGTGTCTAATTCTGAGTGTATTGTCAGCACATTTTTTTTAAATGGAATCATGAGGTACTTAGGTTCTCAAAAGCGTCACAGGAAAAACTACCGGCCTCTGTTTCTAGTGTTACTCCTGGTTTTTTACTGATTTATGGTTGGGTAATAATATAATAGTTTTATTTTATTTTATTTTTTGTAGGTATGTAGTCTCACTATTTTTCTCAGGCTGGTCTCAAACTCTTGGACTCTTAGTTTTAAATGACCTAACTTCTCTTCTTCTGGGAAGATATAACGTGCCACTTATATAATATGGCCCAGGCAACGTGATAATTAGTAAAAATCTGTGGTTTTCCTTTTAATTGTTTTAAAAAAATGTTTCATTTCCTCTCAAAGACTATCTTAAACCTGCTATGTCCTTATGATTTCTGAAACCTGGGTAATTCTAAGCAGGTGAATTATAGTCTGGAAATTTCAAGACATCAGGAAAGAAAGCAGAATGCCACCAAATCTTGGCTCTCATGACTCTTGGTAAGAATTTTTTTGGTTGACTTTATATAAAGGACTGCTAGAAAGCCCCAGAAATTCAACCCTGATGGAGACGTATGTTCAGTGACACTCCAGAACATACTAAACTCAAAGTTAGAGCAAGAGTCTGTTACAACTGTGACAGTTCTGAGCTGTAATTGCTGATAGCTACTGAGCTTAAGTTAACCAACATTTATTGAGATGGATCCAGAGTCTAGTAGACAAGTTCCATCTAGACCTAGTAGAAGAGGGCCCTCTGAAGCCCAGGAACAGCATGGATGAGGGTAGCTGAACTCTGCTAAAGATGGATATGAAGAAAAGGTGAGACTTAAGCAAGCCATTTGCACTACAGAGACGGAGAGGGAAGAGAAGGGCAGAACAGGAGATAAAAGGAGAGAGAGAGGGAGAAGGAGATTGATGGAGGAAGAGGGAGATTTGGCATTTATCCAAACATAGGTGATGATTGAAGTCATGAGATTGGATAGTATTTCCAAAGACATGAGTACAGAAAAAAACAAGAGGATGACTTTGACAAGAAGAAGAATCACTAAGAGAATATGAGAACAGCAGAGGAGGCAGGGGGAGAGAATGAGTGATACAGTCACAAAAACCTATGAAAACTTTCAAGAAGGGTCAAGGGATTGGTGTTGTGCGACATTGCAGAGTAGGAGATTTGGGGCTGAGGAAGGAAAAACTGAAACTGCTGGATGTGGCAGATAAGTGGATTTTCAGTTGACACTTCATTTGGAATAATTGGGACTCGTCAGTCTTTTTAGATCTCTAGCAGGGATGGAATCTCATTCTCATGAAATCATAAAGTCATGGAATCAATAAGTCTTGTAGCTTCCCATCTCAGGCGTTTCTCTCTCCTGTCTACTGAGGAGGTTGTCTTAAGTGCTCTTTTGAGATCCCTTTCACCTCTGTTATTCTGTGATTCTTAGGAGCCTTTGAACTTTTCAGAAATCCTCTTTAGGAATTTTAGCCATGTCTACAATAATTTCCGATACATTATTCCTCTGCCCATAACTGACATACTGGAGGGAGACCAGAAGGACCTACATACCAGAAAGAGGTGGGCACTCATATTCAAGTCAGACATAATTGACTTCTCACTCTAAGCAAATTCTCAAGAATTTCGGAGGACTCACAAACTGTCTAGCACAGGAAAGGCGCATATTAGGCTGCTTTCTTTTTTTTTAGAGGTGGGGTCTCACTATGTTGCTCAGGTTGGACTTGAACTCCTGGGCTCAAGCGACCCTCCTGCCTCAGCCTTCTGAGTAGCTAGGATTACAGGCGCATGCCACCATGTCCAGTATAGGCTATTTTCATTCATCCCTGGGAAAAACTATGAGTGGGAGATCATTAAATAGTAGCTCTCTTTATTATCATTTGAGATGGGAAGAACTTAAATAGATAATGAGTCACTGCGGGTTCTGTCCCAGTAGTGTACCTGGGACCTGAGTTAAGGCTGGTGAGAGATGGAACATGTTGATGCTTTATCACTATCAGCAAGGCCAAGCCACTGAAAAAAACCCTTTTGCGGTTGTACAGTAGTGGAAGGTCACATGCTGTGGTAATACATAAATCTCAGGAAAAGCGACTAAGGAAAACTAGTATAGAAGTTATATACTACTGAATTGTGCAATTTACCCCCTATTCATGCAGTTCCTGGAAAATGAGAACTTAACAAGACCCCAAAACCGCCAAACCAAAAGCACTTAATGTTCAGACAGCAAACTCATGATTACTCATTGTATGGAAGAGTTTGTTGTTACAATAGACAGGAGGAGAGAAAGGGTAGCCATGTGTCCTCAGGCAGCAGGAGGAAGGATTGATTTGTAAGAGTTCCAAACCTGAGAGGCAATTTAGAAGAACTGACTGGGGGCTGGGGATGTGTGAAAGTTCAATTTTTATGGATTGGTCATGTAGTACAATATTGGACTTCCTCAGAAAACTTCCGGTGCAAAAGTTTCATTTAGCTAAGAAATGCTACAGAAGTAGTCCCTTTCTTTCACAGAATGCTGGCACATCCATTTCAGGCCAAGATCGAGAAATCACAAAATGTACTGAGGAAGTCGTTCTTTGTTTTCAGGATATCTGATTGCTTTGAGTTTAATTTGGGATCTGTAAAAATGTCTTCATTTATGAGAATTGCCTGGCTTGTATTGATGATTGCTTTCATAACCAAATCAGGTGATCTTACAAAGTAAGGGGAAGGCCAGGTGTGGTGGCTGGCTCACGCCTGTAATCCCAGCACTTTGGGAGGCTGAGGCAGGTGGATGATCTGAGATCAGGAGTTCAAGACCAGCCTGGCCAACATGGCGAAACACCATCTCTACTAGAAACAAAAAATAAAATAAAATATAAAAATTAGCCAGGTGGTGGCTCATTCCTGTAATCCCAGCTACTTGGGAGGCTGAGGCAGGAGAATCACTTGAACCCGGGAGGCAGAGGTTGCAGTGAGCTGAGATTGCGCCACTGCACTCCAGCCTGCCCAACAGAGCGAGACTTCGTCTCAAAAAAAAAAAAAAAACAAAAAACAAAGTTAGGGGAAGAACAAAAAAATCCAAGTCCACCAGCCTCATTATAAATAGGCAACTTGCAACAAGCCAGCCAAGTATTTGCATAATATACATCGTGAGAGCCTGCCAGAGGCCTCTTCATTTTGCATGGCATTCCGAGCGAGAGTTATGCAGGGTTGTGTGCGAGAAACTAGATGCCTCTTCTTACCATTGTGGCATCCTGTATCAATTCCCTCTGTGTGCATTTCTGTTTCTTAGGAAGGAACCTCAAAATTTGCAAACCTGGACAGCAGTGTGAAAGAAAACCAGAAGCGTACCCAGAGGCGGCTGCAGCTCCAGAAGGACATGGTACGTCTGGCCCTCGTCTTCCCTGACAGCTCACAGGAGAAGGGCCGTGTGCGGCTGGGCTCCCACATGGCACTGGCACCTTCAGTTAACAGGGCACCCAGGCTTTCAGAAAGGGTCTCCCATTCTCTACCCCGTTTGTTCTCAGCAGCCCTGGGAGGTCTATAGGAGAGAGATGATTACCCCCATTCAACTAGTAGGAAGTGAGCACTGGGTGGCAAATCCTGTTTTCTGGCAAAGTTGTTTTCTGAAGGTGACGGGGAGTCTACAGCAGGTAGACTTCCTCCCTCCTGCAGTCTCTTCCGCCCCCTCCTGCACTTAGAAACTGCTCCACCTTGGCCTGAGGGCCTCCTGAGCTTCCTACTGTAGTCAGCTTCTGATACATGGTGACCAAGGAGAAAGAGAGTGTCTTCTCCACAGGGCCCTGGTCCTTGTACTCAGAGACCTTTTCATTTGTTCTAAACCCTCTAGCCATTGCCCAGCTCTCCTTACTAGTACCAAGGCTAACCAAATCTTTGTCGTTTTTCAATATTTAAAGGAGCGTCATGCCTCCCTCCTTAAGACTGAAAGATAGTTATTATCAACTTTAGCTTCATTTTAAACTTCTGACTTAGCATAAAGTGTGGAAGACCAGAGGGAGGAGATTAGAGACTGACAAACTCTAAATATTCTGCTTTAAGAGGGTTTTCTCTTTCTTTGGAAAGCTTAACGTAAATAAGAAATGTTTTTGAATGATAGGATTCTTCTGCAACATGAAGCCTATAAAACATTCAGTGTTACAAACTTTTTTGTTGTTCAAAGACAAGCTAAAAATAGCTGTTACCAAAAAAATAGATTATTTTAGTACAGGATGAGACCTTGTACACAGAATGGGAAGGACGCACTGCAGCTGACTGAGTTCCTGAAGGACAAAACCCTCCTTGGTATGAACCTCACAAAGCAGTTCTGGCTGAGGAAGCAGCCAGCCTCATGTCAAGCAGCCTGGCTTTACCCTGTTTGAGGCTTTGTGTTCCTGCCAAAATTTCCAGAATTGGCTTGATGAGATTTAGGATAAGGGATCCACGGGGACCGCTTTTTACTTTTCCTTTAGGATGTTTAGTGCCTTGGTGGCTTATTGAAGAAGAGAGATGATTTTAAAGGAGATTTAGTGACATGAATATAGTGTATGCCTGCAGTTGTAGGTAGAAGTGCCTCCACCTTCATTTCCAACTTTTTATTCTGGAATAAGTTTAGATTTACAGAAAAGCTGCAAAGCTAGAAGTGCAGTTTCCCTCACTGTTAACATCTTCTAAAACCATAGCACATTTGTCAATACTAAGAAACTGACACTGGCATAATACTATTAACTAAAATCTAGACTTTGTTTGGATTTCACCAGTTTTCCAGTAGTATCTTCTTATATTTTCCAGGACCCAATCCAGCATACCAACTGCATTTTGTTGTCTGTCATCCCTGTCTCTTCTGGTCTACGACAGTGTTTTCTTGACTGTTTTTTATGACCTTGATGGTCTTAAGGAGTCTATCCAGGTATTCTGTAGAATGTTCCACAGTTTGAGGTTGTCTGCTGTTTTCTAGTGATTAGACTGAGCTTCTGGATTTTTAGAAAGAATATCACAGAGTGAAGTGCCCTTCTCATCACATCACATCAAGGAGTGAATGAATGGTTTCAGCGTGACATCTGGTGTCATGTTGATGGTGACACGAATGATGTTGATCCTTATTACTTGGTTAAGGAAGAGTTTGCCAGGTTCTCCCTCAGAAGTTACTGTCTTTCTCTTTCCCTCCTCTATTATTTGAGAGTTAGTCACCAAGTCTAGCCCAAGGGGTTATTTTAATAGTGATGCCCCATACTTTTGTGGTACATACTTCTCTGTGTACAACAGCCAATGGTGAGGCAATGACTATCCAGTGCCATCCCAAACTACCAGGAATGTCCCCATGCTCTGAGAGAGAACAGACATCCTTCTCACTTGAGCCAAAGCAAAACATAAACCCCACAGTCAACACTTTTGAACAGATGTGTATGATCTCCTGGCTTTCAGGCTTGGTTTTCATGATTTCACAAGTTAGACATTAGATCATGGGGTTTCTACCCTATTTGTGTAGAAATTTAAAAAATGTTATTCATGGAGGTTAGCACCACTGGCCCGCAGTTAGGCCTTGAATACACCCATTTGCTCCAGCTTGAAGATTCCTAAAACCTTCAACTTTTCAATAACAATAAAGACAGTTTTGCTTTGGTTGCTCTTCAGGGTGTGATGCAGGGAACTGTGCCCTACCTGGGCACCTTCCTGACTGACCTGACCATGCTTGACACTGCCCTGCAGGACTACATCGAGGTGAGTTCCATATGGGTGGTGTGATTGGGCCTGCAGCCTTCTCACTGGATACCCCAAAGAGTAGTGAACTTCTCTTAGTATCTTTTGAAGGTCCAAAAGTACATGGCATTGTGCTAACTGTTAGGAGGAATACAAAGAATAACACCAAAGACTAACACCAGAGTGGCTCAAAATCCAGTGGAAGTAATTAATGTATCAAAATAAGCAGTGAACGATAGTAATAATAGAAATTCAAACAAATACACTGAGAGAACATGGGAGATCAAAATTATTATTATTTTTTTGAGATGGAGTTTTGCTCTTGTTGTCCAAGCTGGAGTGCAATGGCACAATCTTGGCTCACTGCAGTCTCTGCCTCCTGGGTTCAAGCAATTCTCCTGCCTCAGCTTCCCAAGTAGCTGGGATTGCAGGCATGCACCACCACGCCCGGCTAATTTTTTGTATTTTTAGTAGAAACAGGGTTTCACCATATTAGCCAGGCTGGTCTTGAACTCCTGACCACAGGTGATCCACCCACCGTGGCCTTCCAAAGTGCTGGGATTACAGGCGTTGAGCCACTGCACCCGGCCCACAATTAGCTCTTATGAGGAGTTATGATGAATAGGGCTTATGAATGAGTGGGTTTGGGTTTGAACAAGACTTTAAGGCCGGGTGCGATGGGTCGTGCCTGTAATCCCAGCACTTTGGGAGGTCAAGGCAGGCGAATCACCTGAGGTCAGGAGTTCAAGACCAGCCTGGCCAACATGGTGAAACCCCGTCTCTACTAAAAATACAAAAATTAGGCTGGGCGTGGTGGCTCACGCCTGTAATCCCAGCACTTTGGGAGGCTGAGACGGGCAGATCACGAGGTCAGGAGTTCGAGACCAGCCTGGCCAACATGGTGAAACCCCATCTCTACTAAAAACACAAAAATCAGCTGGGCATGGTGACATATGCCTGTAGTCCCAGCTACTCAGGAGGTTGAGGCAGGAGAATTGCTTGAACCCGAGAGGTGGAGGTTGCAGTGAGCCGAGATTGTGCCACTGCACTCCTGCCTGGGCGACAGAGCAGGACCCTGTCTCAAAAAAAAGAAAAAGAATAAATAAATAAAAATACAAAAATTAGCCGGTCATGGTGGCAGGCGCCTGTAATCCCAACTACTCTGGAGGCTGAGGCAGGAGAATCACTTGAACTCGGGAGGCGGAAGTTGCAGTGAGCCGAGATCGTGTCATTGCACTCCAGCCTAGGCGCCAGAGTGAGACTCGGTCTCAAACAAAAACAAACAAACAAACAAACAAACAAAAAACCCCACAAGACTTTAATGTTGAATAGGACTACTTGGTGGGGTAGAGAGTTAGTCAAATTTGTGATTTTTCAAATATGCTTTTCTTTTTGTATTGCTACCTGCTGTGGGGTATTTTTCTCTCTCTCTACCTCTCTCTCTCTCTGTCCCCCTCTCCCTCTTTCTCTCCGTTCCCCCTCTCTCTACTCCTACTCCCTTCGTCCCCCATCTTCTCTGAAAGGGAAAATACGTGAAAACTCAGATAAACAACTTGTTAGTAGCAGCAATAAAATATTAAGTGAAGAAGAAATTTCAAATTTGAAATGAAATTGAAAGATTGCTTGTATATTTCAGTATATACTACCCCCTTGTTATCATATGCAACCAGCCTGCTTTTATTGTATCTTAATTAGAAGAAGTAGAAGTTACTTTGCATAGATCTACCTACCTTTGGATTTGCCACAGTGTTGTGGACACATTTATTCATTTTGTATTTCCTGACTTCTATGTCTCTTCACATCCTCTTCCTCAGCTTATCTCAGGAAACACCCATCAGTGTTGGGGAATTCTGGGGAGTAACCAAAGATTTAGAAGTTAAATTCAGCCTACTGAGAATAGGAGCTGAGGGGATGAAGAATTGAAACTTAACTTTTCATGATGCTGTGGAGAAATAACTTCCCTTTTGATAAACCGTATGAGTCAATGACCATCTGTTTTAGTTGCTTTTGGTAAGGGAAAAAAGTGTAATGGAATATTCACTCAAGCTTTTATCGTTACTGGTTCTGCAAGTGTCTTTGGATCCTGATTTGTAATTATTTATCATTACTATTTTAGTTGGTTTCAGACATTTCAAGAGAAGGCTTTCTGCCGATCCTGCCTTAAACTAATAATTTTTTAAAAAGCAAAACAGGAGTCTCTTCTTCCACAGTAGTCATAATTATAGGATCATTGATAATTGTGACTTATCACCCCTTTGATCTATTTCAATGTGACCTACAACAACATAAGGCTGTGTTTTAAAGTAGCTTGGTTGGTCACTCTTTTTATTAAAATTTCTTTTAGGGTGGACTGATAAACTTTGAGAAAAGGAGAAGGGTAAGTAGAGTTTTTGGCTGTGGTTTTCTGTTTTCCTTTGTCTGAGCATGAAAAAAATGAAAGAAATGGGGACTTAAGTTTTTTTGTAGAGGCAGAAAAAAATGAGTTAGCACCTATTGAACGTTTATCATATACCATTTTGCTTGGCATGCTCCTATACATTATCCCCCACTTGCCTTATGAGGTAGGTTTTATCATCCTCAATTCAAAGGCAAGGAAGCTAGGACTCAAGAAATTAAATTACTGGACCAGAATCTCTTGGTGGCAAAGCCAGGGTTCTCATCCTGTCCTGATGCCCCAAAGCCCACACTTCTTCCCTGCCCACTCCTTATCTCCTTTACAATTAGCTTCAGCAATAGCAGGCTCACCGCTATAATTAATTAGAATGTATTTTATACTTGAAGATTACTAAGAGTAAACTTTAAGTATTCTCATCACAAATAAATATGTGAAGTAATGCGTATGTTAGTTAGCCTGATTTAGCCATTCCACGGTATATACATGTTTCAGAACATCATGTTGCACACCATAAATACAAACAATTTTTTAATTTGCCAATTAAAATAAAAGCCAGGTTTACCCTATTAAGGATAAGGGGTTTCTGATGAGTAAATGACATAGAAGAGTTAATAAAGATGGTAAACTCTCGTGGGTCTGCTCGAGAGAGGAAAGGAAATGGTCTTCGTCTTCGGTGTAGGTAGTTATTCTTTTCCTTTCGTGTCAGCATAGGAAGGTGTGCTCAACATCAATTTCAGTCTTTCTGTGGAATAGCACAGTTCTGAACTGTGCTATTCAAGATAAAAGTCTTGAAATTTTTCTGTGATTTTCATATTCAAATGATATATTTCAATAGATATTTAAAAGACTCAAAGGAAAATGAGTGAGCAAAATAATAATTTCACCCTGTAGTACTCTCGTTATTTTTCAGTACTTTCACATTCCACAAGTATTGACTGTCTACTTAATGTGGGGGGTTTGGGAATTACAGCAGAGAAAGAACAGAGCTCCCTGCCCTCATGAAGTTCACAATCCAGGAAAGAGGTAGACAAATAAATAGGCAGTTATAATACAACCTGAAAAGGGTTTGTGAGCAGAAGTTGTGGGTGTTAGAGAAGTATATAGGTGTGGGGTATCCATCTCCAACTTGTAGGGCCAGAGAAACTTCCAGGAGAAAATGACATTGAAGTTAAAACCAAAAAGGCATAGAGGAGTTAAACCAAGCTGGGCTCATCAGAACAAGATACTAACCTGGACAAATGTAAATTTTTTTGTCCCTTATAGATGATACTTTTTCCTTTAGCATGATGGTAAATATTCCTTGAGGATACTGAGACCAAGGGCCGAGGTCACTGGATGGCAAGTTGAGACTTGGAGAATCTGCCAGTTCTTGAGTTACTTCTGTCATGTCCTATAATGATAATAAATTCAGTTATTGCCCCCTCAGTTCCCCTCTCTGTCATTTAACTTCAGAATAACCCTGGTTGGTAATCTCTTTCCTTTTTAGACTAGGATATTAAACTTTTGGAAAGTTTGACTGTAAAACCTAAACCTAAAGCTTATACCCATTGCTGACTTAAATTTTTTTATTGAAACATCCAAAGAAGTATAAATAATTTTCAACATAATTATGTACTTGCCTCTCTGTGAGTTTTAAAAGACTTAGTTAAATGATTTGGTGGCATAGTAAAAACCCAAGGATTCGAGAAATCTAAACATTCAATTTTATGAGACGTAGGACTGTTTAGATACTCAGCCCTACCAAAACTTATTTATTGAGGGGTAAAGGTTGAGGAAGATGGGGATGGGGATCTTGGGAGCTCCCTGACTTAAAGTATTTCTTTTCTTTTCTTTTTTTTAAGAAATATGAATATAAATTAATATATTTTATGAAGTACTTAAAACCTTAAAAATCATTTTTCTATTCCAAGGATGAAAGTGAAGAAGAGAAAAAGGAGGCCACTGTGACTTAACATAGCGAGTAGTTTGGGTTGCTTTGGTAGCTTGTTTTATACAAATTGCTTTCTCAAGGAGAAAAGAGGATTAAAAATTAAAGCATACAAGGACTTTGGAGAGTTCTAGTTAGAATTTTTAAGAGTTAGTCAGCTCCTTTATTTTTAAGGAAGCAGTATTTCAGAATCCTCCTGGATGGTTTTCTTCATCTTTTATCCTAATGTGGTGTATTTTCATGTTGAAAAGATTCTATATTTGGTTGGCCTTATTATTCAGTCTTTTTTTTTTAATTTTTGGTATTCTGTCTGCTTTAGGAATTTGAAGTGATTGCCCAGATAAAGCTCTTACAGTCTGCCTGCAACAGCTATTGCATGACCCCAGACCAAAAGTTCATCCAGTGGTTCCAGAGGCAGCAGCTCCTGACAGAGGAGGAGAGGTGGGCTCACCTGTCGTTCATCGGGGTAGAACTGAAGTGTTGGCAAGAAAAATGCTGCATTTGATACCTCGCTGGGTCATTTATTCAACAACTATTTAGTGAGCAGCTGCTAGGTTCCAGGTCCTTGGTTTTCAAAGGCGCATGGTGTGGCAGGAAAGGCGAGGTGATAGCATCAAGATGTACTTTCAGACTCTCGCTTGGCCACTTATTTATCTTTGTAACCTTGAACAAGTCATTTGTTCTTCCCTACCTTCAGGATGCTGATCTGTAGAATGTTTGTTTGTGAGGCGTAACTAAGATCTTATGTGGGAATGCTTTGTTAGAATGCTTGTCCTCAGCGTTATCACCACAACCATTGTCACTGTGTGTGTCATTCCTGTTAATTGATGGTACCTTTCCAGGAAGCTTTCAACCTAGAGGGGGTGAGAGACTCAGGAGACATTGAAATATGATGGGTAACTACATTGCTACAGAAACTATGGGAAGAATCGGGGAAAATAAGGAAAATATAAAGGCATTAATATTTAGGCTGGGCTGTAACGGAGAAACAAGATTTTGCCATAAGAACTGGAAAAGAACATTCCAGACTGAGAGAGAACACAAGCAAAAGCTTGGTGGCCTGACATGCTTGGCATTTGGAGGAACAGTGATAACTCAGGTGTGGCAGGGACACAAGGAATAGTTTAAAAATAGTGGGATGGGCATAGAAAGGCACGTTCACTTGAGTGCCCTGCCCACTGGCTCAGCACGTCCCCGTCCTGTAGCCGGCTCACTCGTTGGCAGATTGGTCTGCAGGCCATATGTGGGCCACTGCCTGTTTTTACATTTTTAAATGATTGGGGGGTGGGGGGGACAAAAAAAGAATATTTTGTGACACGAAACAGTTATTTGAAATTCAAATTTCAGTATCTACATAAATAAGGTTTTATTGAAACACAGCCCGTTCATTTACATCTCATCTGTGGTTGCTTTCATGCTGTAAAGGCAGAGTTGAGTAGTTGCAACAGAGACCATATGGCCCACAAAGCCTAAAATACTATGTGGTCCTTTACAGAAGAAGTTGGCCCATCCCTACCCTAGCCCAGGGGATTTCTTTGGAAGTTTATCATAAGGGAGAGTGAAATTGACAGCAAAATAAGTATTTACAAAAAAAAAAGTTGAGGTTTAGAGAAGTATTTGAATGAATTAATGACAGCATTTGGATTCAAACTCAGGTCTGCCTGACTCTACAGCCTAAGCTCTGAAGATGGCTGTATAATGCCGGGCACCCTTCCCCACCTACTCAGTAACGAAATACATCTACTGTCTACAGCTACAAGCTTTCATAAAAGGCACTTGGAATCACGTATAAATTCCTCTTGTGCTTGTGTCAGTTATATCTGCCTGGCAGATAGAGGTCTGAATCTGGAGCATTTTTAATTTAGGATGTTTTGGCAATTAAAAAATTAAAAAAATATTTGTAGGCCACCCTGGCCAACATGGTGAAACCCCAACTCTACTAAAATAAATAAATAAATATATATATATGTCTTTATCAGTAATGTAATTGCCTATGTCTGTTCATTGAAGATCAGATAGATTACAAAAGTCTCTTCATTTTCTTTAGATAAAACTAAGTCGGCCGGGCGTGGTGGCTCACGCTTGTAATCCCAGCACTTTGGGAGGCCGAGGCGGGCGGATCACGAGGTCAGGAGATCGAGACCACGGTGAAACCCCGTCTCTACTAAAAATACAAAAAATTAGCCGGGCGTGGTGGCGGGCGCCTGTAGTCCCAGCTACTCGGAGAGGCTGAGGCAGGAGAATGGCGTGAACCCGGGAGGTGGAGCTTGCAGTGAGCCGAGATTGCGCCACTGCACTCCAGCCTAGGCAACAGAGCGAGACTCCGTCTCAAAAACAACAACAACAACAAAAAAAACTAAGTCATATGTGCATGTGCACAAACACACACATACAAAATAGTAGGAAGGAGGCAGTAGAGAAGAAATAGGAGGGGGAGGTAGTAGAGGAAGGAAGATTCTTCCACTGGCCTAGCAGTGCGATGAGAATGATCAGAATGGAGTTAGTTTTTGATGCTGCCAAAGTGCATATATCCTTGTATTTGAAACACGCAAAACTAAATAGCCTCAATCCATATGCCAGTGGAAGTGAGGGAGGAAGCACGTAAGATAAATGTGTCAAACTGGGCCATGAAGTCAGTACCCCTGATGTTTATGATAGGACAACGTTTGTATATGTCTTTACTTTGAACAATTAGAGCCTTCTCTAAAACAAAACCAGGACATCATGTGAATTTAAGTCTGTTTTTCAGTTCTCTAACTTTGACCTCATGGAGCCCCCTTCTTTTTCTCAGCTATGCCCTGTCATGTGAGATTGAAGCAGCTGCTGACGCCAGCACCACCTCGCCCAAGCCTCGGAAAAGCATGGTGAAGAGACTCAGCCTGTGAGTGTCCCCTGGGGGTTCTGGGGCTCCAAGAGGGTACCATCAGAGTCGTGAGAGGAGATGTATTCAACAGGATGACCTTGAGCCAGGGTGAAAGTGAAGAGCACTCTGCTCATTTGTTAAGCCATTTATCCTTCTGTCATGAACTCAAAGCATTTGCTGAGTCCATTCTTCTCCACTCCCCTCTCTGTTGTGAATCACCATCCTCTCCTGCCTGAATCACTCCAGTAACATCTTCACTGTCTTCTGGCTGCCCCTTACCCAACCATTCATTCTCCACTAAATAGCTAGGTTGTCTTTTAAAATGTACACCAGATTATGTTGCTTCCTGTATAAAAACCCCTATAGCTTTTATTTTAAAATAAAACCCAAACTCTGTATCCTGGTTTACCTGGCCTTACGTGACTTAACCTGCAGCCTTCCCTCTCTTACAGCATTGCCCTCTGTTTACCAGTGTTGAGGATGTTTGCACTGGCTGTGCCTGGCCTGAAATGCTCTTTCTTCATGGCTGGCTCCTTCAAATATTAGCAAAAATGTTATATGCCAAGAGAGAACCCTTTCTAATGTTGCTGTCCACCCCTCATTCTCATTCATACTAGCTGCTTCCTCCAGTGGAATGTAAGCAACCTGAGAACAGGAACCTTGTCTATCATGCTGGCAGTTGTATTGCCTGAGGCCAGGAGTTTGAGACCAGCCTGGACAATGTAGTGAGATCCTGTCTCTACAAAAAAATATCACTTAAAGGATTAGCTGGGCATGGTGGTGCATGCATGTAGTCCCAGCTACTTCGGAGGCTGAGGTGGGAGGGTCGCCTGAGCCCAGGAGTTCAATGTTACAGTGAGCTATGATTGTGCCACTACACTCTAGCCTGGATGACAGGGCGAGACCCTGTCTCTAAGAACAAAACAAAACAAAACAAAAGAACAACAACAAATATATATATATATACACACACATATATATGCAGTGCCTAGCTCTCAATATGTGCCTGAAAAACCACCATTATTTTTAATGAAATGAATCAGTTAATATCTTTTTGAGGATTTGAGGGGATCAGGATTCTGACTGTCTTTATGGGCATTTGATATTTCCCAGCACTGTCTCTCCACCTACCTCAGTGAGTCACATTGAGACACAGGCAGGGATGGCACATGATCTCGAGTGTTGCCATGTCCCCGGTGTAACATAAAGACCTGTGTTGGATGTGGATAGCAAGGTCTCCCACCATCAGCGGCCACGCAGGCTGCTACCTGCCGTCAGGTGATATCAGGCATTGTGGGTGGGTTGGAACCTGTGCTTTAGTAGAAAGCATCTGGAAGATAATCCTATGTTTTGCTCACCCTCTCTTTGTTCAGATGACTGTCCTGGCCCTGCTGAACTCTAGATTTATGAGCTTTTGGAGTCAGCTTTTGAGGAGAATTTTTCATAGTATCTTGCTGTCTTTTCATCTTTGCAGATATGGGGGAATGAACTATGAGATAATCTGAGGGGCCTGACCAAGCCTTGTCAGCTGGTAAGACTGGCATGTGCACAGGGAATCAGCTCTCTGATAGAGGAGTCTAGACATGCAGCGGATCCTGGGTGTCCACTCTGCTCACTGAGGCAGCAGAAGGAATTGGGAGCTTCTGGACCCACTATGGCAGTCAGAGGTTCTTAAGGAAAAAACAAAAATTCTCAATGCAGGCGGGCCTAATCCTGCCTGCTGCTACCTCTGTCCTCCTGCCTTCTCCCCATCCTCATTTCTATGCTACTGCTTCTCTGTACTCCTCTCCAGGCCTGGGATCTATATGTTTTGTGGTGGGAGCTCTAATAACCCTGGATCCTCTCTCTTTACTGACACAGACAAGTGTTCAGTCCTATGAAAACATTTACTGTGAAATCCAGAGAAGGCAGGACTGTGAGGGTGCTGTGTCCTTCACAAAGTGTAGTAGGCACTCAGTACGTCTCTTACTAGTAAAATCTTCCTGGGATAACCCTTGGTATCTGCAATGGAGTTTGGGCATCTATTATGAAAGCAGGTCATATGCCCCCATCTTATTTCTTGTACGTACAAGGGTGTTTGCATACCATTATTTTTCAAAAGATTTCATGATCTTCTTAGCATGTTTACAAATCTGGGAAATGCATTTTTGCTGTTCCCACATTTAATGGCTCATCATCCAAAGAGGTTGGAGAAAACTTTGGGTGCTTAGGCCTAGTTTGAAAGTCAGAGATGCCTACTACTGAGCCAGAATGAACCTTCACAAAGCAGGACAAAGCAGGACCTTACTGAATTGTAGAAATGGAAGAACCCTAGAGACTCTGAGATCATGGATGGAGGACCACTAGTTGACATCCTTCAAAGATCTACCTTTGTAATTTATGAAGCAGTAAGACAAGGGCATTATTTTTGCTTCTGTGATCAGAGTTTAGCTTATACCCCTATAGTCTCTGTAATGCTTGGAGGGTCATAAAAGGAAGACATGGAAAATGGGGCTGGAGATAGCGGGATGGAGATGGGGCAGAGCAAAAATGTGCTTGAGCTCTTGGAGTTCAAGCATATAATTCCGAAAATATTTAATAAAAAATCAAGTTCATCTTCATTGTTTCTATTATTGTTGTTATTTTATAGTCAGTACTTATTTAGGTTCCGCCCACGTGCTAGTTGCCTTGCGTGCTGTTCCTTCTTACATCTGACTCCCGCCCTCCTTTTACCACTACTTGTGGCGTAAATCTGTTAATGGTACACCCTCTCAGTCTTAGTCTGAGAAAGTCTTTATTTTGCCCTCCTTCTTAGACTTATATTAGACGGGTATAGAATTCAAGACTGACTGTTACTTTCACTCAGCACTTTGATGATATTATTCAGTGTCTTTTGACTTCCGTGGTTGCTTTTGAGATGTGTGGTATCTGCTTAATTACTATTCCTCTGTTTTATGTTCCCACTCCTGTTGTTTTTCCCTCCCTCCCTTCTTTCCTTCCTTCCTTCCTTCCTTCCTTCCTTCCTTCCTTCCTTCCTTCCTTCCTTCCTCTCCCTCTCTCTCTTTCTTTCTTTCAAAAGAGTTTTGCTCTGTCGCTTAGGCTGGGGTGATCTCGGCTCACTGTAACCTCCGCCTCCTGGGTTCAAGCAATTCTTGTGCTTCAGCCTCCTGAGTAGCTGGGATTACAGGCACATGCCACCACACCCGGCTAATTTTTTTGTATTTTAGTAGAGATGGGGTTTCACCACGTTGCCTGGAGTGGTCTTGAACTCCTGAGCTCAGGCAGTCAGCCTGCCTCAGCCTCCCAAAGTGCTGGAAGCACTTTGAGAGCCACTGTGCCCGGCCCCCTGTTGATTTTAAGAATTTCTTTTGTCTTTGATATACCAGTTTAAGTGGGAGTTTAGTCTTACCCTATTCAGGACATGGCTCTTGGATGGGAGGATTCCTATGGTTCACCAGTCTGGAATCCTCTCAGCCACCATCTCTTCTGATATGGGCCTTCTTCCATCCTCTCCATGTCTTCTGGAACTCCTCCTACACATATGTGGGGCTTTCTTACTGCTTTCTCCATATCTTTTCACTGTTCTTTCTATGTCTTTATCTTTTGATGATGATTTTTGAGGATTTTCTTCAGATCTGTCATCTAGTTCATGATTTTTTTCTTCAAGTTATTTAATCCTTCCACTGAGTTTTTAGTTTAAGTCACTACCTTTTTCACTTAGAGGTGAAATGTTTTTCAAATTATCTTCTTGAACTTCATTAGAATGTCTTGCTCTGAGCTCCTGTTTTCAATTTCTTCTTTTATGTCTTTAATATTTCCTAACATACTTATTTTGCAGCTTGGCTTATGGTAGACATGCAGATATTTCTTGGATGAATAAGCACATTATTAGTTTTGTTCTGACAGTTCTCAAATTTGAAGTTCTCAGGAGTCTAAACCTGCTTTTTGTTATGCCTGTTGGCTCTCTCTTTCAGTGGAATATTTCCTTGTGTGTATTTTGTAATTTTGTATCATGAGTTTATCTTTATCAGGGGATTCTCTGAAGCCTAGGCTGAAGGTATATCCCTCCAGCAAGATTTTCTTTTTTTTTTTTTTTTAAGAAAAAATCTAGTTTACCAGCAGTGTCACTGGTTGAGAGTTTCTAACCCCATAGACCACATAAATAGCAAATTGGAGTGAGGCACAGACTCAGCTCACACATGACTTCATAGGAGACATTTTTCTTCTTTCCATGCTCAGGCGAGAACAGGCTCCCTGTTGTCTTCCTATGCTAGCAGAAAGATATTTTTCTGGCCTATCTTTTTACTAAGGGTATAGCCCTTTGTGGGTCCTGGCTGTATATAGTTTTGGTTCGAACTCCTCACCCTTCATAAACAGAAACCCTCATCTTTGGGCCCTGGGTGTGCATTAAAACCCACATCACTATTTTGCCAAGATTGGGGCCTCCCACTCCCCCACCAGAGCAGCTGCAGAACTAGCTCGCGTGCTTCTAGTTTTCAGTTCCTTTTTCACTTAAGGCCCGTAGGGATTTCCCTTCCTATCTTGCAAGCTCAACTAAAAAGAGTTTTTAATATTTCTTATCTAGCTGTTTTATAGAGGAAGCGTTTAGGATATTGTAGCTCACAGATTGTTGGAAATAGAAGTCTTCCTCCTTGGTTTCTTACCCAAAGCAGTGCCATCCTTTCTTTGCCCATGAAGATCATTTTATGGTAGGAAGTGATGGGGATATGGTGATGGTATCTTGATCCTGCCAAGGTGGTCCATAGGCTGTTAAAATGTAGAGGACCATTGACCTAGAAAGACTTCAGATTAGTACTGAATAATCTATGTGTTCTTTGAAGTTGGAAATACTCTTTTGGGACAAGATGTTTACTGCTATTTGTTAGAAACTTTACAGCGAATGTCCTCCTAAAATAATAATGACAGAACACACAAGACTGAAAAAACATCAAGGGCTTAATCAACACAAAATATTTGCCTAATCATGGATTCCAGATTTGTAACAGCCCAAATGCTTGGCATTCTGTTTTTTTCCAGACTGTTTCTAGGGTCTGACATGATCACCAGTCCCACTCCCACCAAAGAGCAGCCCAAGTCCACTGCCAGCGGGAGCTCTGGTGAAAGCATGGACTCTGTCAGCGTGTCATCCTGCGAGTCGAACCACTCAGAGGCTGAGGAGGGCTCCATTACTCCCATGGACACCCCTGATGAGCCTCAAAAAAAGGTATATACTCAACCCTTCTCATAATTCCTAATGCAGGCACCTACATGCTCTGCCATACCACAGCGAGGAATGTCTGTTTTTAAGTGGATCACTCTGTAGTATTTTGAAAGTCATGTTTTGAACAAGCATCAAAAGAAGAGTTCAGTTTGGGGACATACTCCTAAAAGAAACAGGTGTAAAAGCACTAAGCAGTTTGGTTTATTCATTTGGCCTTTGAAATATTGTTCTATACCCACCTCTTAAGGCACTGGATTTATTTAGGGGAGGTAGGACTACTTAGAAAGGGCAAAAAGTCAGAGATGGAGATGTGTCAGGTTCTTGGTGCCATATTTTGTCTTAGCCAAGCATTTATCACAATTATGTTGCATAGCATGCCACTCCAAAAGTCAGTGACTTAAATCAACCACTATTTATCTCTCTTATGTATCTGCTGGTTGGCTGATCTGGGTTGGGCTGGACACTAGGCCACAGATTTGGTCCAGGTCTGCTCCACTTGCCTCTCATTATTTTTGGAGTAATGGGCTACCCAGGGCATGCCCTTAGCATGCTAAGACGGACAAGCAAGAGGGCAAGCCCAACTCGCAAGCATATATCAAGCCTTTACTTGAGTCGTATCAACCAACATTCTATTGGCTAAAGCAATCATGTGGCAACATTCCACATAAGTAAATGAAGCAGAGAAATAGGCTCCAGTTTTAGTGGGAGGAACTCTGAAATCACAGTGCAAAGGGCACAGATGCAGGGGAAGATGAGGGATTGGTAACAAGGATACATTCTCCCATGTTGGAAAAAAGGAAACTGATGAGAGGTGATAAAAGAATTTCCGTCGAGTTTCTATTTTCTGTGACTGCATAAATAAAAATGTAAATACCAAAATATCTTAATCTTAAGATCTTAATTAAGTCCAGTCTTTTCTTTTGTTTTCTTTTGAGATGAAGTCTCACTCACTCTGTTGCCCAGGCTGGAATGCAGTGGTGCGATCTTGGCTCACTGCAACCTCTGTCTCCTGGGTTCAGGGGATTCTCCTGCCTCAGCCTCCCGAGTAGCTGGGATTACAAGCATGTGCCACCATGCCTGCATAATTTTTGTATTTTTAGTAGAGATGGGGTTTCACGATGTTGGCCAGGCTGGTCTCAAACCCCTGACCTCAGGTGATCCATCCACTTCGGCCTCCCAAAGTGCTGGGATTACAGGCATGAGCCACCGCACCCCACCAATATCAGTGTTAATCTTCTGTACACATCTGCTTCAATCTGTTGGTTGAAGGGTTTGGATCAGAGAGTCAACTATGACATAACTAGAATTTGCACCATTTGGGGAAGGTTTCTGGCTAACCAAGCTTACTCAATAGTGACTTCTGGCTCCTTAGCTTATGGTTAGGTCAGTAAGATAGATGTTGGCAATGGTTTCATCCTTTGGTTTGTATCTACTGCTCTTCAAGGGGACATGTGTGTTGCTTCACATGGTGTTAAAACAACAGTAGTAATCCCGGAACCCTCAAGTGACTTTGTCATAATGTAGCCAATCCAGGAAGAGCATCATATTCAGGATTCATCAGACTGAGATGACTAATTTGCTGCTCTAGTTGGATTTCTCAGCTTTCTGCTTTGAAATCCAGGGGATACAATCATTCATGCTCTAAATGTTGAAAGAAAGCCTTTGTGGACACCTACGGACTGGCCATGCTCTCAAAAGGCATTTTTCCTCAACCCGTGATGTAGTCATTCTTCGTGACTTGACATGCAAATTGGCTTTGTCAAAATCTGGAATGCAGTCTCATCATTCACTTTTTCACAGCCTCTGAGGCTTTATAGGCTCCATTTCTGATGGTAGACATTGTAGGAAAGTAACAGCTGAGGTATTGCCCACATTTTTGTGGGATTTCTCCCTGTCTCTCCAGGAAGGAGATGGAATCACAGTCATATCTTGTGGCATAGTGGAAATGTACATTGGTCCAGATGGTACCTTTTAAAACTATGCAGAAGCCCAGTGTGCTCTCTCCTGCACATTCCCCTGCTTCATCTTTTTTGTCTCATCCCTCATCACACTGGCTTTTTAAATTCTTGCAGAAGTCATGGCTGTTTATTCTTAGCTGAACCTTTCTTAGAGTCATACATTTCTATAGACTTAAACATGAGTGATTCACTTGGATGCAAGTAGTTCCTGGACTGCACAATCCCTGCATATTAGCTAGAAAGGCTCGTGGTTCTCCTGCTTGGCACATAGCTGGACTGGGCTGACCTCCACACTTCCTTCCTGCTCTGAGAGCCTGTGACAGCCGCCTTCTCCAAAAGTCCTCCAGACTGTCATTCTTCCTTTCCCACAGGCTACACTGTAAGGTTGCTCTTAAAGGTGAAGTGTAATTTGTTTGCATTCCTTTCTTCATTCCCCTGATCATGATTTCTAAACATTGATTTTTGCACTTGCTCCTCACTTCTTAAATTCTCAATAGGAATTTGGGGGCTCATCAGGCAGTCTGTTTAGAGCTGCTATAACCCAGGCATATTCTAGGCTTTATCTTAACTATAAATGTCACTAGAATCATAGAAAAATCTAACAAAGGAAATAGAGTTTGGATAGAGGAACATGAAGGTGAAAAAATTGACTGAATAATTGGAAAATGTACCCCCTTAACTAATATATCTGCAAAGAAACTTATGCTATTAACTTATCCATCATCAGTTAGTCCTCAAATTGAGCCACTAAGTTGATTCATTTGGGAACATAAGGAAGAAAAAAAACCCAAAAACCAAAACAAAAACTAAACCATATTATGATAGAGCCACAATCAGACCCCTACCCATGAGAATTGTCACATCAGCTGGCTGGCTGTAAACTAACCATCCAATAGAATTGAATGTATAGTTATGCCATAAGAGGAAATCTACAGGAAATAAGATAATAGACTCCATTTTAATCAGAAGCCTGATAACCAGAAAGCTCAACTTCTATACTGTTTCCATGGAAAGGTAGATAAATATGAAAGAAATGTTATTTATTTTATAAACAACTTCCAGAATATTTTATAAGATTAACATGGTATAATTTAGCTTAAGTCATTCCAGGAAATTGTTTATAATTTTCTACAATAAGAATTGGTATTTTAAATGGTTCAATTTAATGATTTTTAAAAGTACCTCTTCCAATAACCTCTTTCTTTGGTTATTGGTATTACATGGATGAGAAATGTGTAGTTAATCAGAAAAGCGTATTAACTGTAGTACTCCGTTTCTTAATTGTCCTTGATACACATCATGAAAATGTGTACAGTTGGCTCTACTAGCAAATGTGGAAAGTGGTGAAGCTGCTTAAAGGCTGTATTTCCCTTGAGAAAGTCACTTTTATGTTCTGAATCTTATTCTCCTCGTCTTTATAGTGCTCTGCATTTTGTTCACAAGACAGTTGTGGAATTAAAATGGGATAAGATAATATGAAAGCTCATCATAAGCCTCACGTGCTAAACATACCAAGGTAGCAGCATACTATGTTGATTCATCTTATTGTCATCAGCCACAGGCTGAGCCTTGGCCACGTGCTTGCTCGGGGAACTCGACAGTGGGAATCAGGGAGTTTGGGTTCCTGTTCTAGGGGTGCTGTCAACTAGCTGTGTGGACCTGGAGCCCCAGTTTTCTCCCTGGGTCTCAGGTTCCTCAGCAGAACAGGTATGGGACTAGTTGATGTTCAAGGCCTTTCTAGCACTAATATTCAATGCAGAGCCGTATAATCTGGGGTACTTCTCTTAGAAACTTCTAAAAATACAGAACTTTCTCTCTCACTACGAAATCTGACTGCAGTAGGACTGAATCAACTGTTGGCAAGGCTTTCCTCCAGCCCCGTAAGCGTCTGACTTCTTTGGGAACCCATATTGCCTCCAGTTTCTGGTGTCTGCTGCCACCTTCTGGTTAACTTCCATAAGAACAGCTAAAACCTAGGGAAATAAAGAGAACTGCTTTGCCTCACGTGGTTATAGAGTGAATAGGTAGGTCACACTGAGTTACTGATAGGCATCTACCACTGATGGGGACTTGGAGTACTTACACCAGGGATGAGACACATGTGTGCTGTGGGCTGTTGTGGAGGAAATAACTGCAGTCTATCAGTCTTGATATCTACCTCTGCTTTGAAAATTGCAAAGCTGTTGGCCAGCGTTCTAATCTGTTTTCTTCTGGGGTGTGTTTACTCTTCCAGCTCTCTGAGTCCTCCTCATCCTGTTCTTCTATCCATTCCATGGACACAAATTCCTCAGGGATGTCTTCCTTAATCAACCCCCTCTCCTCCCCTCCGTCCTGCAACAACAACCCCAAAATCCACAAGCGCTCTGTCTCGGTGACGTCCATTACCTCGACTGTGCTGCCTCCTGTTTACAACCAACAGAATGAAGACACCTGCATCATCCGCATCAGTGTGGAAGACAACAACGGCAACATGTACAAGAGCATCATGGTGAGGAGCAAGCCCTGACCCAGGAGCGGGTTTCCATTTAGATTGTGTGTCTGTGTCTGTCGGCCGCTCAGACTAACAGCCCTAAATATGCACACTCAATATTAGCATATACATATATGCATTCACACAGAAGGGATGTGTGTCAGTTCCAGGTCTCCCTGGGCATAGATGCTGAATGATGTATGTGTATAAAATATATATACATATATATGTACACACATAGTGTATATAGGATATAATTTTCACATCTTAAAGAAATGCTAAAACTTATTCGTTTAGGTCAGTATTAGCCTTTTGAAATTCTCAATTTGGGTGACTGTGTAAATGTGCTCCAGGGAAGATGACTCTGCTTCACACGTTTTTGGAAGCCTTCCTATGGAATTATATGTCTGGTTTTATCATTGAATTTCCACACATTCTTAGCAGTGTACTCCCCTGATGGCAGATTTTTGTCATTTAGTCATTTGGATCAAACCTAGTTAATAAAGTGGATGATCAAGCTAGAAATGCAGTTTGAGTTAATGAGGAATGATGCTTATAAAATGAGACTGACCTTTTTGAGCTTCTTGTAAAATCTGTGTTTCTGAGGACAATTGCAAAGATATTTTTAATAATGGCAGTCTTTTGGGAATACAC
Source organism: Symphalangus syndactylus (assembly GCF_028878055.3). NCBI lineage: Eukaryota > Metazoa > Chordata > Mammalia > Primates > Hylobatidae > Symphalangus > Symphalangus syndactylus. The sequence continues at coordinate 38,800,658 of NC_072434.2, read as the reverse complement.
ACAGAGCCTCTCATGGCGATAACCTCGGGGATGTGAGGTCTGCTATGTTTATCACAAGAATATAAACTCTTAGTTTATGGGAGATAATCATGTATTGGAAATCACATTATCCTTTGCAGCAAAATCCCACAGCTAATTCCACATCTCTCCTCATCTTTATCACTCGCCTCTTTGAAGGCACACTCAGTGCTTACAAGCTCAGGTCTGAATCTGGCATAAGTGGTATGGAGGCTCCACATAAAAGCTTTGCTAAAGCATTTGTAGAGTCAACAAAATATCAAGCATTTATTGCGTACTAGTCATTAGATTAGGCTTTGGGGATAGGGAGATGAGTGAGACATTTCTGCCTTCGAGGAACTTTTAATCAGAAAGGAAGCTCACAAAGCATTATTCACGATGTGCAAAATAATAGAGCCAAGATCAGGTTGTAAAGGGCCTTGTGGCCCACACAGAGGAGCGTGTTAATCCCGCAGGCAATAGGGTCTTGTTGAAGGCTTTTAAGTAGTGATGGGATTTGCTCATTAAGAAAGTCATGGCATTGTGTTTGCTGGAGTGTGGGGGTAGACTGGAGGCGAGGAAGCAAGTTAGGAAGCTGCTATCATGTTCCATGTAGGAGAGGATAAGGGCTTGAATGAAGGTCATGTGGCCGGAGATGGTGAGGATTTTTTAAAGCTTTTGATGAGGTAGAATTGCAGAATCCATTCATTTAGTTACCAACTTTTTAGTTACTGTTGCGGAGGACTAGAGGCTGTCTGGGCAGTTGGTGGGTCTGTGCGACATGAACTACCAGGGGAGGATATTTCAGGGACATTTAAATCAGAGGTACCAGTATGACATCAGATGGCATTGTCTGATAGATGGTCAGAAACATGGGCTGGTGCAAGGCTGATGCTGAGATCAAGTACTGGGGTTGTCAAACCCCACAGGGGGGGACGTGGTCTTGCGAGAGTGAGTGTAGGATGAGGCAGAATGCAAGTGCTAATGAGGGAGGGGCTCGTAAAGGAGCACCTGAGAGGTAGAGGAAACACAGGGTAGCCAAGGTCCTCCATGTGGTTACTGCCTGCTCAGCATGGTCCCTTCAGCTGGGACCTCTTACCTGCGCCAACCAGAGAGAACGTCCACTGCATAACTCTACAGTGTCTCTGAATTTTAGCATGGATTTGTACACCAAACAGTTATGTTTTGGGACATGCCTGGTCAGCGTGCACTCTGCTCAGTCTGGGGGAACTGAGAGTGGTTGAACTGCACAAACCTCTACTGCCCAGGAGGAGTCATAGGTTGTGCATGCTGTCTCAGTGTTGGGAGGGTAGTGAGTAGAAGATCCCCTGCCCCCTGCCCCGAGATTCCTCCTTCCCCAGCAGATGGGCTGCCTCTATGAGAATCACCTCTCCTGCCAACCCCTTCCTGTGGCCCTTTATATTGCACGAGGTGGTGGCACTCACCTTTCATGAAAATCCTGCCAGTGCGTGTCACAGGCTTATTCTGGAGAGACGACACACTGCTCTCGTGCTCTCATTCTAATTGTTAGGCCTCTCAGGAGAAATCTTGCTCACAGGACGTACCTTTGTGAAATTATTATGCTGTGTGCTGTTGACCAGAGGATGGAAAGAAATCAGTCCAGGTTCAGGCGAGACTAGCAGTTCTCAAACTTTTTGTTCTCAGGACCCCTTTATACTCTGAAACAGCACTGAATATTCCAAAGAGCTCCAGACTATGTGGGTTGTATCTGTTGATATTTACCACATTAGATATTTAAACTGAGAAACTTTCAAAATGTTGATTAATTCATTTAAAATAACAATAATGAACACATTGCATGTTAATGTAAATTTTATTTTTTAATGAAAAAATCTATCTTTTTCCAAAAATTATTGAGTGAGAAGGGTGGCATTGTTTTCCATTTCTGTAAGTCTGTTAAAATGTGAGTGAGACTGGCTTTGTTTTGTTTTTGTTTTTACTGTGAGTACAGGGTACTGAAGAATACAGTGACAGCTAGTAGACTTGTAGTGAGAAACCACTGGACCGATTTGTGCTACGGTACCAGCACTTCCATCCACCATAGCTTCTGCAATACCTATGCAAATGTCAACAGAAAGAAAAGACAAACAGCATCTTAGTATTATCATGAAAATAATTTTGATCTCATGGATCCCCTCACAGATTTCAGGGACCCCACAGGCCATAGATTACACACTGAGAACTGGTGGCCTAGAGGACTTGCTTTGCAAGAGCAACTGATGTCCCTGGAATCCAAGGCCCTTCCACAGAAGAAGAGACAGCAATGAGCCCTTGTAAAATTACCTCCTCAGTGACCATGGAAAAATGTCTTCTACCCCTGAGCCCATCACTCTTTTGAAATGATCTTTCTCTCCATTATGTCAATCACAGAGTCAGTCTCCCAAGATCCCTTACACAGGGAATGCAGTATTTCTGTCACAGGAAAGTCAATGAAGGTGACACCAAAGCATCGTTCAGTACCGCGCATTCAGTACAGCAGCCACTGGCCATGGGTGACAATGGAACATTTGAAATGGGAATACTCCAAATTGAGATGAGCTGAGGGTAAAATATATGCCAGATTTTGAACACTCAGTACAAAAAAGTAAAATACTGCATTAACAATTTTTGTATTGATTATATATGCTGATGTAATATTTGGGGTGTTCAAGTTAAATATCACCTTTCAAAAACTTTTTTTTTTTTTTTTTTTGAGACAGAGTCTTGCGCTGTTGCCTGGGCTGGAGTGCAATGGCGCGATCTCAGCTCACTGCAACCTCCACCTCCCGGGTTCAAGCGGTTCTCTTGCCTCAGCCTCCTGAGTAGCTGGGATTACAGGCACCCACCACCACGCCTGGCTAACTTTTCTGTATTTTTAGTGGAGACGGGGTTTCACCATGTTGGCCAGGATGGTCTCAAGCTCCTGACCTTGTGATCCACCTGCCTCGGCCTCCCAAAGTGGTGGGATTACAGGCATGAGCCACCGCGCCCGTCCTAAAAAGTTTTTAATTGTGGCTACTAGAAACTTAAAATGAAATATGTGGCCCACATTCGATACCTATGAGTGCTAATTCAGTCTATCAGCATAAGGATGCATGCTTGAGCTGTGAATACTCATTGTAATCATAAGTTTGATTCAGCATCGCTTTGATGGTACAAAGTAATAAACATGCAAGGGAAAGCCCTTGGTCATCTTGTCCTCATTGGGACATACCTGGGGAAGTTTAAGGAAAGGAGAATGAAGGTAGCCTGGCTGTCTCATATGACTTACCCACCTTAGCCTGACATGCATCCCCTGAAGGGAGGTCTTCTCCTTTAGCTTTCTGCTACTAAGTGTGACCCAGCTTTAGGAGTATTTTCTTCATACTATCAAAAAGCATATTTTCCTCATTTCGAATTTTGTGTGCACCTACTTTTCCCTTGTAAATGAATATGCCAGATGTTTTGGTAACAGACACGTGAACAAGATCTTTGCTGCTTACAAGGATCCCTTTGTAATGCACATTGTTTATGGAATCACAAACACCAGCTGCTGCCCCAGATCAGAGCGAGGCATCTTGGTACTGCCATCCTCAGGCACACAATGGCAGTTTCTTGGAGGAAATGAGACTTCTGTATGTGTCGAGGGGGGTCATGGGGGGCTTTCTATGGTCCTCTTGCCCCCTGGTGAGAACAGCTTTTATTTTTAAGTAAGAATAATCTGAGTTTTCATTCACTTCTTTCAAACTTAAAGAAATCACCCAAGGTATGGTACGTAATTTAGCTTTCTTTTCATGTTGCTCTGCACACCCTGCAAATAGCTGGCTGGCAGGCAGCGAGCTGAAGGGGAGAACATCAGAACTGGGGATGAGGGAAACCTTTAACTTGTGCTTTTAAAACACTTAGAAGCTGATGTTTATTGAAGCATAATTTGCATGTAGTTATATATGCAGATCTTAAATGTTTGATTCTTTGAGTTTTAATAATTATATATATCTATGAAACTACTACCCCAAATCTAGATAAAGAACATTTCCATCCCACCTGCCATATTCCCTGTGCCCTTTCCAATCAATCCCCTCTTAACCTGGAGGTTCATTTTCTAATGCTACAGATTTGTTTTTCCTTTTTTTGAAAGAATAGACTCCACTGGTATGTAATCTTTTGTGTCCAGTTTCTTTTGCCCAAGGTGATGTTTGTGAGACTCGTCTGCATTGTTGCATGTGCCAGTTCTTAGTTCCCTTCAGTTGCTCAGTAGGGTTCTATTATGAATATACTATGATTTATTCTCTTTTCCTGTTGATGGAGATTCAGATTGATTCAGTTTTTAGCTATTCTGAATAAATCTGCTATGAATGTTTGTGTACAAGTCATTTTGTGGACGTATGTTTTTATTCCGCTTGGTAAATGCCTGGGAGTGGGACTGCTGAATCACAGGGTCACCTGTACTTTTTGAAATGGTCAATGGGCAGAACTGTGACCATTTTTATCACGTGGGATGTAACCAGTGCCATAGAAGCAGTTCAACATGGGAGGATAATTTTGGGCCAGGACTAACAATGCTTTGCATTTTCCACAATTCCCTCATATATATTCTTTCACGGGAACTTCAACCACTGTGGAGGAGATAGGCAAGGAAAGTGTTCTCTCCATTTTAATAGCGGATGACGCTGTGACTCAGAGATTAGGTGACTCGCCCATCATCTGTGGCTACTAAGGGTAGAACCAGGACTAGAAACCAGGGATCCTGGCTCTTGGTCCAGTTCCAATTCCACGAGTCCATTCTTTCTGGAAAGGCATCACAACACAAGACAGCAAGAATGAGAGGGTCAGGAGAACTCCCTCAGGAAACGTGAAGCTAAGTACTTTACAAGCCTATTCATTGTCTTTGCAGTTGACGAGCCAGGATAAAACCCCCGCGGTGATCCAGAGAGCCATGCTGAAGCACAATCTGGACTCAGACCCCGCCGAGGAGTACGAGCTGGTGCAGGTCATCTCGGAGGACAAAGGTGGGCATCCTTCCGAGACAGGCATGTTCCTTCCCAGGGCAGGTGGCTAGCACATGTCCACAGTGCTCCGCATTTAGAAGGCAGGAAACGGATACGTATTGTTTTATTGGGACCTAGTGGTGGTTTTTGATAGTGCAAGGGTGAACAACCTCACTTGTAGAATCACCTCACTTGTAGAATTAAGTATCTCAAACCACTCTCCGATTCCCCAGCTCTTGTTTTTCCTGCAATTTTGACGAGTATTTCTTCTGCCCAGTCTTTCTGAGCTCTTCAAACACTTTTCCAGGAAGAAGTGTCTCCCTGCGCCAGGAGGCAGAGGGTAGGGTAGTCTGTTGGGCATTGCAGGTGGCCACACACCTCCTTTACCCAAGAATGTGTTTCTAAGTTGTGTGTGAATCTGAAATTTAGTGGTTCCTATAATAATTTCTCATCGTTTCAATTAATCATGTATGAGAGGTATTTTCTTTATTCATGATCAATTTAAAAATAACACAAACCTCTAACTTGAAGGTTATTTACCTCACATTTATTGAGGCAAAGAACTGGTAATCTATGAAAGGCTTCAATATGCCTGGGAACATATTATTTAAAGAAATCTCTTTTATGAAAGACTTTTTGGGGAAATAATCACCCTTTCATGTATCTGTCTGCTAATATGAATTTGGGGATTGTAGTTGTTGAGAGAAGGAAACAGGCTGGTAGATAACTCCTCTGTACCTTGTCACTTCACAGACAGTGACTGTCAGGATAGGTCTCTTCTCCAAGTGCAGAAGGAGCAGCAAATATTGTTGACCGAAGCCAACCCTTTCTGCTGCCAGACTCCAGACTGTCTATTGCAGCCACCTTAAGTAGTCCTCTGCTCACCAACAAGCAGCGTCCCCTATAAGTGAGAAGCATTCCACAAGCTAGGCTATGGGATCAGCATGTCACCCAGGGCTCTATTGCTGGTTTAGAGGAGAGTGGCTGAAATTAGAATACTACCTTGTCCTAGAGATTAAAAGCTACAGCCTCTGGGAAAATTCTTTTTCAGTTTCCTCTTGGAAGATTTCTCATTCATTCAGCTGAGCCTTAGGCTGTGGGGCAACACTTTCTCAGTTATAACCTTTTAATGTAATTATAGTTATAATTCTAAGCCTAAAAGATGGTCTCAAGTTGTACCATTTTGCTTACAACGCAGCACTAAGGTGAGGCCGGTGGGTCTAAAGGTCCAGGAGTCTCGACGGGTAGCCAGGACCCAGTGTTGCCCACCAGCTGTGTGGTCCTAAATGCAAGCTGCTGGACCCCCGGGCCTTGGTCCTTAATTAGAGACAATACCCTGCTGGTTCCTCATATGTCACAGGGCAATTCTGAAGATAACAAGAAATCGTGTACCTGAACATGGGGAGACGCTAAGTGATATATAAGTGTGAGGACTATTACTACTGACCCGTGAGTATGTGGGCAGCAGCATGGGACATTTTGAGGGGATTGTTCTCCACTGAGCCTTTGTGCACAGAATGTACAGGAGTCACTTGGAACCTGCTCATATCAGTCTTGCTGTTGGATCTCAATGTTTGAAGTTAACTTAAGACTCAATTTGTCCAGTTTTACAACCATATGCCTCTCTGATTGCCCCCCCCACCCCACTACCACAGAGCTAGACTTGCACATTTTACCTTTTTTAATTCTGTTTGTTTTTTCAAATACTCATTACACTTGAGTGCTAAATACTGTAAACCTTCTTGTGGCGATTCCTCAAGGATCTTGAACCAGAAATGCCATTTGACCCACCAATCCCATTACTGGGTGTATACCCAAAGGATTATAAATCATTCTACTATAAAGACACATGCACACGTATGTTTATCGCAGCACTATTCACAATAGCAAAACCTGGAACCAACCCAAATGATAGACTGGATAAAGAAAATGTGGCACATATACACCATGGAATACTATGCAGCAATAAAAGATGAGTTCATGTCCTTTGCAGAGACATGGATGAAGCTGGAAACCATCATTCTCAGCAAACTAACACAGGAACAGAAAACCAAATACTGCATGTTCTCACTCATAAGTGGGAGTTGAACAATGAGAACATGAGAACACATGGACACAGGGGAATATCACACACCGGGGCCTGTTGTGCGGTGGAAGACTAGGGGAGGGATAGCCTTAGGAGAAATACCTAATGTAGATGACGGGTTGATGGGTGCAGCAAGCCACCATGGCACGTGTATACCTATGTAACAAACCTGCACGTTCTGCACATGTACCCCAGACCTTAAAGTATAGTAAAAATAAAATTAAAATTAAAAAATAAAAATAAAAGTGAGGCTGGGCACAGTGGCTCACGGCTGTAATCCCAGCACTTTGAGAGGCCGAGGCAGGTAGATCATCTGAGGTCAGGAGTTCAAGACCAGCCTGGCCAACCTAGTGAAACCCACCTCTACTAAAAATACAAAAAAAACAAACAAACAAAAAAATTAGCCAGGCATGGTGGTGCACGCCTGTAATCCCAGCTACTCGAGAGGCTGAGACAGGAGAATCACTTGACCCTGGGAGGCAGAGGTTGCAGTGAGCTGACGTTGTGCCACTGCACTGCAGCCTGGACAACAAGAGCGAAACTCCATCTCAAAAAATAAAATAATAATAATAATAAAAAATAACTTAAATAAACAAATAAAATAAAACTGAGTCAAAATAACTTTGCTTTGATGATTTCATATTACACTTGGAACAATCCTTGTTCAAAAATTACAGATGTCTAGTTGGGAATCGTTGAAGTTGAAAATAGTTTAAATATTAAGAGATACACAGGAAGGGGGACATCACACACTGGGGCCTGTCAGGGGGTTGGGGAAAAGGGGAGGGAGAGCATTAGGACTAATATCTAATGCATGCAGGGCTTAAAACCTAGATGACAGATTGATAGGTGCAGCACATGTATACCTATGTAACAAACCTGCACGTTCTGCACATGTATCCCAGAACTTAAAGTAAAATACAGTAAAATAAAGATATGCACGTTCAGCACATGTATCCCAAAACTTAAAGTAAAATTTTTTAAAAAAAAGATACATACTTTCCTACATGGGAAATGAAATACTCGTTTGATGGGATTACTTCAAAAAATATTTCAATATTTCAAGTAGAATTCTGGAGTGCTGTAGATTTTCTATTTTTTCGATGTCATTGGATTATCTTAGTCTTTGAGAAAATCTGCATACTGGGGTGGAAAATGGACTGCAGGAGAAAGGAAACCCGAGTTCAAATCCCAGTTCTGCCATTCACTAGCTGCCATCTTGGGAATTTTCTTTAACTTTTCTTGGCCTCTGTTTCCTACTGTACTTTTTTTTCTAGCTTTAACATTTTCTATCGGAACATTTAATTCATGGAGTGAATTTCTAAAATCTCATTTGTACTAATTTTTTAAATTGGGATTGAGAAGCTGGGGCCAATTTTTGGGGTAGTGATGGTGACCACTGTCTGGTTCAGGTCACATCCCAGAGATGAAAGGCCGTAGTCCCTTCTTGTGTCTGGGCAAGGTTTACACAAGTCCCGTTCTTGTGTCTGGGCAAGGTTTACAAGCTGCCATTGTCAGTGCTGAGCTGACCTCCACAAGCTGACCATCTTCTCTTTCCTTATCTTTTTCAGAACTTGTGATTCCAGACTCAGCAAATGTCTTTTATGCCATGAACAGCCAAGTGAACTTTGACTTCATTTTGCGCAAAAAGAACTCCATGGAAGAACAAGTGAAACTGCGTAGCCGGACCAGCTTGACATTGCCCAGGACAGCTAAACGGGGCTGCTGGAGTAACAGACACAGCAAAATCACCCTCTGAAGGGAGGGACCAATGGCCCTTTGTTTGCCAAAGGCAGAGTGGGGCTGAGAAACAGGCTGCGGTGATTGCAATTACCATCCAGTGTTCGAGGATCATTGGTGAAGTCAGCAGATATTTATTGAGTTCCCGTGGTGTGCAAAGCATTATGATAGGCATTGTGGGGAAATTGGAAATGAATTTGACATGAAAAGGATGAACAATTCACTGATTCTCTTTGACTTATTTGAGACTAAAATGCAGAATTACCAACATTTAAAACATATATATGCACACGTATTTGGTATGCATGTGTATATATATGAAAATATATAAGAGGGACTTTATGGGATAGTATGGACTATGGAAAAACAAATTTGCACAATGGCCTGGGAAGTTGAGGTCACTTTTTACAGGGAAATAGAAGAAACTGAGAACCTAGTCTCGTATATTCTGAGTAAATGGAATCAGTCCTGGGAATAGAGAGTGTCCTTTGTGCCAGTATTACAAGAAGCCCAAACTTTATTTTTATAAAGGGAGAGGATGACTTTCTCAATCAAGTGCCACCAGATCAAAACAACTGCAGAGGCTAGAACTGCCACAGGCTGCATGAAAGGCCACTTTGGAAAGGGTTTGGATGAGCTGTTGGCCTTCAACCTCTGCCTGCATCTGCCACTTTCTGCTACCCCAAGGAGGCCAGGAGGAGCTTCGGAGGACCATCGCCCCACTGGTCTAGCCATCATGACACCTCTGGAGGTGTCAAGCTCCTGAAACAAGCTCATTTCAGTTTCTGGCAACCCCATGTATTTCTGTCTTCCCCCTAAAGAATATATCATAATCATTGCACAAATAACCATGTTCTTTGGTAATGAAGCCAGAAAAGAAAGCACGAAAGAATGATGACTCATTTGGACTCTTACCTGTCTTGGAATGTCAGTACTTCATTGCCTTCTCTGATTGCCTTTTGCATGTAAAACTATGTGTCTGGAGTCTTTTGCCATCTGGATCCTAGTACCTCTTTACTATGTGCAATTTCTTCCTCAGGTGTGGAAATTTCTACTGCAATTGACTACATTTGATTATTTTGAGCTTGTGAAAGATTTCTGAACAGTGATTGTCCTGTTAATAGCCCCTCAGAAGATGTTCCCTGCTGATAACAGCATCCTATTTTACTTATTAACTTTTATAGCATTACTGTGCCTAGTCATGGGGAAAGAGATGGGGCTGTATAGATTATCTGAATCATTTGTCTAAGAGGTACATTCTTCCAGATGGAATCAATAACTTTTCTTTTTCAGGTTCCCATGCTTGCTATCACAGTATCATTGTTAAGTGACACTTTTGTCTCTCATAACACCATCACACTCTTCCTTCCAAGTCTGAGCTGTGCTGGGGTTTGAACTAAAAGCCATATGTGGAATATTGACATGTGTAAGAAGCACTTTCAGAATGTTGTCCTTTTTAAGAAATGATTCTCAAAATACCAGTTTTTATTCCAAAAATAAAGAGAACAAACCCAGAATATGAAGTGCAGATTGTAACATGGAGCTATTTTTTTTCCTAATCCCACAATACAGCTCCTAAAAGTTGTGCGGGATTTGCATTGCATAAATAGCCATGTGAATTCCGCAAGAAGCACCAGGGAAAGTTTAGAGATTCGTGACAATGGACCGAGGAACGGGCCAGGAAGTCCTCCGATTTCCTTTGGTCTTTCCAGGAGATTGGACTACACATTGTAAAGACTGACTGGGTTTCAACTAGTCAAAAAGCACTTTCTTCTGTTTTCAATCCCTGTTCGATTTGTGCTTCTGTGCTTGTAGGAGAGATGGCCAGGGTGGCAGCCCTCATGCAGGTTGAAGTATATGTAGCCTCAGCCTGATATTCTTAGTGTGAAGGTCAAAAAAAAATATATAAAACCATTGGCCTGGTTGAGGGTGTGACCACCAAGACATGTATGTTGTGCCCTTGTGCTCACCCTGTGTATTTATACTGTATATGTAGAGTCTAGATTTATATACTGCAATGTAAAATATATATATATATATATATATTTACCTTTTTTAAAGACAATGGAAATTCCAAGTAGCTAAACCTTAGCCTCATTTATTTAATGCCACTTTAAATGTCTTAAATTTGTTTCCTGGTGGACAGCTGGGTAATGCGTTTAGCTGCTCGCATGCTTGTCTTTCTGCATCTCCATCATCTGTTTACCTTTTGGTTAAACTAATAAACTAGTTTGGGACTTGGCTGGCATGTGCTGCCAGACCCAAAGGGATTGTATCTGGATTATTAACCAGGTGGGTTTTGGGTTCCAGGTGTGTCAGTAAGCTTTTGGGAAGCCCGCTGGATCGGTTGGAGGAGCACAGGGAAAGCCAGTGGCAGAATTTGGTAGGATCCTCCCAACTGGCAAGTGTCACGAGCCTTTGGGGGAAAGAATGACTTCCTCAGGAGACTGCGGTCAGAGATGATGCTGTTGCTAGATTGCTGTTCTTGGGGATGGAGTCTCACTCTGTCGCCCAGGCTGGAGTGCAGTGGTGCGATCTCGGCTCACTGCAATCTCCGCTGCACCAGTTCAAACAATTCTGCCTCAGTCTTCTGAGTAGCTGGTATTACAGGTGCGTGCCACCACGCCCAGCTAATTTTTGTATTTTTAGTAGAGGTGGGGTTTCACCATGTTCGTCATGCTGGTCTTGAGCTCCTGACCTCAGATGATCTGCCCACCTCGGCCTCCCAAAGTGCTGGGATTACAGGCATGAACCACCGCACCCGGCATGGGGACACTTAATAATCCAACTTAGAGTGAGGGTCCAAGTTAGCATTTTGTCGCCTTTCTGAGAGCCTTTCCCCGCATTTTGTGATGGATACCACCTGCATAATTCTTGAAACCGCTCATGGTGCCCTGGAAGCCAGGGGGCCCTCCATGGAGGGAGGAAAGGCATTCCCAAAAGAATTACACTTGAAATCCTTTTAAACTGATCCATGCAGTTTCCCCAAAGGCATTAGGTCTAAGGCCAGCTTCACTGAACAGATGCACAGTATTGTCATTTATCATACTGTTAAAAACTTCCCAGAATTATTTTCCAGTAGATTTCTAAATGGATCCAAATTATCACATGTTCCATGCCCTTGTGGAATTTTTAGAGGAAGCCAAGTAGATATTTTAATAATAGGAAATTGATAATACGGGGTAGGGCAGAAAAAAAAGGGAATTTTGTCTTTGGTACTTGTTTTTTCGAGATCATTCTAAAAGCCTGTTTCCCTTGTTTTGCCTTTTTCTAGAAACTGGGCCTGGGAACATTTTGCCAGGAGGAATAATGTCTTAAACTTGTCTTCTTTGGAGCATTTGTAAATTCTCCTTGCAGCACAGGATCATTAGGAGGTGTACAATATTGCTTTATGTGTCCTGATTTCAGTGGGACTGAGAAGGTTCCTGACTCAAACCTCCTTTTCTGCAGATGCCTACGTTTCCACTGGGAGAAGTTATTTCCATTGCATTTTGCATTGCTTTTCCCCCTAGACTCTCTCTTAAAATTAAATACCTTTGGAAGGGATGTGTTAGGCTAGGCTAGGATGGCCCGAAGTAACAAACCAAGAAATTTCAACAGCTTAAGACCGAGGTTTATTTTTTCTTTCATGGGACAGTGTAATGCAAGTCAGGAAACGCCTTAGTAGCTTTTCTCTAACAGCAGCTCACAGATCCAGGCAGCTTCCATCTTGCAACTTCGCCATCTCGGTGTTTCCCTTCCAGTCACAGTGATGATAAAGAGAGTAAAGAGAACTCACAAACTGTTCCCAACTGCCTTAGACCAAAGCGACACCTCTCACTTCTGTTCACAGCCCATCGACCAGTCCCCGGCCCCGATGTGAGTACCGGGGAGGTGGGAAATGCAGGAGAAACCTGGAGGAGTTGATGCACACGACCACCCCTGCCACAGAGGAGTAATGCCTTCTCCTAGGGTGCATGGGTTTGTTCACCATTGGCAGTCATCAGAAAGTGTTTGGAAGAGATGGCAGTGAGGACTTCAGAGGAGACTGCACAGAACAGAGGAAGAGTTGAAAAGAGAGAGATGCTGAAAGAAAATACTAGAAAGAACAATTTAATTTTGTCTAGAATTAGCCTTGATCTTATTTTTTAATTTTATTTTTTGAGACAGGGTCTCACTCTGTCACCCAGGCTGGAGTGGCGCAACCTCAGCTCACTGCAGACTCCGCTTCCTGGGCTCAAGCGATTCTCCAACCTCAGCCTCATGAGTAGCTGGGACTACGTATGCAAGCCACCAACGCCCTGCTAATTTTTTTTGTTGTTGTTATATTTTTTTGTACAGATAGGGTCTTGCCATGATGCCCAGGCTGGTCTCGAACTCCTGCTCAAAGCAATCTGCCTGCCTTGGCCTCCCAAAGTGCTGGGATTACAGGCATGAGCCAGCGCACCCAGCCGATCTAATTTATTTTTAATTTTTAACATACAGTCACTCACCAACAATTTATTTTCTTCTGATATGGTTCCTACTTTGATGACACTGGGAGCTACTTTATAGATGTAGTATTAAGTCAGGTTAAAAAAAGAAACCTAGGAAATGTAAAGTATTTACACAAAACCCAACAGATCAAATAGGAGCCAGGCAAATTTAATTATTTTAGACTCACAATTTGGCAACCATTATTGGGTGTGGTTTCTCAACATCTCTACCCAGAAACCTTTGTGGAAGCAAGTTTCTTATTTAAAATTTCAAGGAATCCAATGTATGTAATGTTTTCTTAAGAGTTTGAAGACACCTTACAAATCATGTAGTCAGTGGCCTCATATTACAGATACGGGGCTGAGACACAGAGCAGTTAAGTTGCCCAAGTTTTAGGGACAGAGCTCTGGATCATCAAACCCCCCTGTAAGCATATCACACTGGGCCAGGCACTGAATGGAGGAGGCTCTCCTGACAGACACTTCCACAGCCTCACGGAGCTGGAGAGAATCCCTGGGATCTGTGGGCTCCATCCCCAGCCTTCCAGTCACATGAATTCCCACAAACTATCTCGGTCAGCTGGGCACCTGGTTGATTCTTTGAAGTGTCTGAGGAACATTCTACTGAGGGTCAGAGCACTGCCACCTACTATCCTGAGTATCATCTCCATCCCACAGATGAGGAAACGGCCATAAAGATGATTATTGTGAGTTAGCACCCCAGCTGGATTGGAATCCATTTGTGATCTGTAGTCTCGGGTGTTCCTCAGGGGTGGCTGCAGCGGGAGAAGCTCCTAGGAAAGGCACCAACTGACAGGAGTTAACAAAGGAGGAGCCAATGGGACTGGGGCTTGAGTGGCGTTCAGGAGAGCCAGTTTTAAGACCTCCTGGATCAGCCTCCCTGTAAGCCAGTTATCAGTAGCCAAGTGCTTTAACACAGGCTTCTCAGAAGAAATCATTTTTATTCCTACCATTATTTCATACCAAAGCATCATTATGTGCTACAGTTCCAATTTCTTACACAAGAATGGAAAGGGTTACCAGTACAGCAAGTTAAAAAAAGAAGACGACTGAATGATTTAAGCTGTTTCTGAATTGTTCCTGCCATTAAAAAAAAAAAAAAAAAAAATCAAGGCACCAGTTTTGAAATGGGAGAAGCATTCTAAATGAGACAGTTAGCTTGTCCCTTGACATCGATTTCTGATCCTAATTTATTCAGTATCTAACATCCAAGTCTCCAGCAATATGTTATCTGAGAGTTTGCAGTATGACCAGCTGAATAATCAGTATATGAGGTTTCATAGGGGAGACAGACACAGGTTAGAGGTGCCAGCTTTATGTATCAGGCCGTGTGTGTGTGTGTGTGTGTGTGTGGTGAAACAGAGAGTGCAAGAGTGAGAGATTAAAACATTAAATGTTACTGAGAAAACAAGAAACCAGATAGATTATCCCCCAGCAGCTTGGAAGTGGGTGCAGTTTGGTGAGATCTGACTGCCTCAGTCTGACTCCCAGGCCACATAACTACCTTAGGCAAGTTGCTTCCCTTAGCTCTTTGCCTTATCTGAAAGATAGGGATTAATGAATAGTTCCTACTTCTTGAGGTTCATGCTGTATTAAACTACACAGCGCATGTAGGGAAAGTGCGGTTCACTTTGGTGCATGATACAAGAGTTAGCTGCTGTTATTCCTGGGAAGCTTCTGGCCTAAGGGAAGTCATGTCTTCAAAGAAGCCCCCCAACCTCCTCCCCGGATGAGCCAAATGGTCCAGATATGAAACTCTTAGAGGTGGGGCTTCCATGTGCGGAACGGCACCCTGGGAAAAGCTAAGCCTGCTGCTGCTCTGGGGAGAGGCTGACTCATGGAGTTGGAGGGCATCCAGGGCTCCTGCAGCTTGTTCCACGGCTGGGGTCCAAAAAGGCTCACAGAGACGGGGATGCGGGCCCAGTGCAGCCTCCCTGGCCAGCCTGCAGGCTTTGCAGTGTGCACTCACGCTGGACGGGCTGTGACAGGAGAGGCTGGCTGATGTCAAGCAGCCCTGGGCCAGAGTGTCCCTCTCGGGGCCTGAGAGATCGGCCACCACACAGAGCTGGCAGCAATTCCCATGAGTCCTCACCTTCTTGGGTGGATTTTTCTCGCCAGAAACTCTGCTCCCTGCTCCTGGGTACTCCCTCCTGTGTCTGTCCACAGTCCCTGTGTCTTTCCTACAGGAAGGGGTTCTCAGCTCTGGTTCCAGAGGCCCTGTCCAGGGACAGTGGAGATGCTCGATTGTGAGTTATTGCTCTTCCCCAAGCATTGGGGGCACTGGACATTTCACTTGTTCCTTTGCAAGCGGTTCAACTCAACACCAACTCAGTCTGTCCCACAGCTGCAGACTTAAAAGGATAAAACTCTAAGGACAAGGCTGTCACCACTTCCATTTGAAGCCTCCCTCCTACCACACTATTTTCCCCATTGGTTCCCTCTCCTCTTTCTTGGCCTGTGCACTGGCATCACTGTCTGCAGCAATGGGCTTGCTTTAGTCTCTTCTCCCTGCTCCTTGCCCTTCTCTCCCGGACTCTGCTCTGAGCAGCAGGACTTTGCTCCATGTGTAGTGCTCTGGAAGCTGCCTCTTTCCTCTCCCCTCAGATTCTCAACAGGCTTGCACCACTCTGTCCCTTGCACTCAGCTCTGCGCATGGTTTCCTCCCCTGGGCTAGGCCTGAGCAACAATATCATCCCCTTCAAGTCTTCACAATTGATGCTAGCAATTTGTAAAAGTAGTTAAAGCCCTTCAGGCCACACTATCAAAATGCCTGGACAACTCAACTCCTGTCTGGGGGTCTGTTCCAAACTTCTCATTTCCTTTTGGGAGAGGAAACTGTCGCTGATTAATTTCCAAGCATCTAAGAACAGAGAGAGAGAGCTGCCCACTCCACTTTGAAAATCAAAGTCCCCCACTAGCAAGAGCCCAGACATCCACCCAGCCACCCCTGGAATGGGAAACCCCCAGCAAAGCCTTGCCAGGTCCATGGGGGCAGAGCTAGTGCCCTGTGAGCCCTAGGATTGCTCAGACGTGGTAAGTTTACTAAAGCACCCGTTCCAGAGAAGCCAGGCTGGAGAACTACAGGGAGGGGCATAAAAACAAACTCCATAAATTAAAAATAAAGAGAAGGCAATCCTCAGAGACGATTCTTCATTCTTTCCACTCTTTTTGAGGGCAGATAGGAGGATGGATGGCTTTGGGTTGGAAGCAACACAGCTGGTGTCACAGGGGCTACTGAACAAAGATCAGCTCACGTATTAGCACATCCATGGGTGGAAGCAAAATACTAGGGCATTTCAGTAATTCACAGAGCAGAAAGGAAGCCACTCTTTTGCCCAACAACAAAGTTTAATGGAGCCATTCCACCACTTACCTTGGAACCCCATTCAGTGTCTGACAATTCTGTCAATGAATTCTTCCTGAAAGCTCACCTAAACTCCTCTTGCTCTGTCCCTGGGATAAGAGGGAGCACCATTTTTCACGTAATCTTTTGTAATATAATGTACTAAAATCTACCATCATTACTTCTCTCTTCTCCAAGCAGGCACAAAAGGACACTGTCCAGACTTTGGTTCTTGTCTCAGCTGCCCTACACTGACTTAGGGCCGCGGGCGCACCGGGAAGCCCCTCATATGTCCCTCCTCTCCTGCTGGCCCTCCTGCCTCAGCTGCATTTAATTGAGGGGCAGGAGGTTCCCCTGAAATAATAAACATCACCACAAAACATCATGTGGGCATGACAATTACTTCCAAAGCTGTCTGCTCTTAGTTTTCAGAACATGTCACCCCTTACATGCTATTTTCTTCTCATATAGCCAGCCTCATTTTAACTTTACTTTGTCATTCTTTAACTCCTTGGTGAATTAACTTCTGTCAGGGAGATCACTTCTGGATCATTTCTTTCCTCTGTTTAGTTGGCGAGAACGTCTCAAAAGCACGTTATAGAAAGCCTCCCGGGAAGACGCATCTTTATTTTATAGTTACTAGCGGGAGGGATTTGCTCCAATCATAAGGGAAAAACCGTAAGATTCCCAAATTTGTAGCTAAGTGGGAACTTTTCTTGTTTTGGACATCAACATTTTACTGGAAGCCTCTGTATTATCTGTCAAGATGGTAAACAAACTTAGAATTCTCCCAGAAATGCTGGGCTCTGTGCTTATGATGAGACAGCCCTGAGAGGGAGGCAGCCAACTTGCCTTGCCAGCATGATTGTGTCTCAGTCTTGTTTGTTATCAACCCCAACACATGCTTAACTCTTCTGCCCTACCGAGTTCCCATGAATCCCACTTAGGCCCTTTCATAGTCCTGCCAGGCAATGCCTGGACAGCATCTCCACCCATTGTGCCCAACCCTCCTCCCTCTTCTGAACTCCAATTCATCCTCCAAAACCCAACCCAAATGTCACCTTCCCGGCAGAGCTGCCCTGACAGTCCTCCTCTGCCCATTTTGTTCATCTCTGAAATAAAGCCATCCTGTTTGGCAGCCACCTGCTTTATGTTGCTCCTCCATTGGACTGTGGGCCCCACACAGCAGTAGAGACCCTACCTACTCCTCTGAGCGTCTCAGTGCCCAGCACAAAGCCTGCAGCAAGGCAGTGTTCACAGCTTGGTTTTTGAGATTAGGGGTAAGCTTGATCTAAAAATTCAAGCAGTCACTGAGATCAACAAGGATTTTCTTTTTGTTGCTGCTGTTATTTTTCCCCAGGAAAAAGCTCTTTGGCCTTGGACTGGTATCACAGTATCTCAGTATCTTTTGATGAATGGATAGACTGACCTGTAGCACAAAATGCAAGATGGACACCTCCACTCCCTCCCACTGGGGGCTCTCTTCCATCTTTCTGTACCTTGGAATCCTTTTCAGCTTATATAATAGTACCCATCAGTTTGAAACAACCCTTACTGCACAGGAAGGGCAACAACCACCCTCCCCTCATTTGCCATGGGGATCACATAGCAGTGATGGTTCCCCCTGACCCCGACATCCTTGGTCAAGGGCAGACCTGGGAATCTCTGCAGCGCTGGCCATTGATCAGTGCCTGCGGAAGCAATTGACAATCATATCTTTGAGCTAAGTTTTTTTTTTTTTTTAATTTTTCACAAAGAGCTCCAGAAGGCAAATAGTTTATCACTTCCCCCCCCTGAAATAGCACACAAGACAGATGATGCAGGGGGCGGGGTGTCCACTCTTTCTTGTTCTCCAGAGTTCCTGCAGCAGGCCTGAGTGAACCACAAGTGGGGCCCATGCAGCGTGTACCCTGCAAAGTGCAGGTGTTCAGTCCACACACAGCAGCACCAGCACTGCTGATGTCACGGTTGTCTGTCCAGAAGATCCAACGTTAGATCCCACGAGAAATCCAGACAGGGTTTAGCCTCCAGAGGCAGAGAGCGGGTGCCAGGGCCAGATGCAAAGACCTCTATACTGACAGCCTCACATGACACTGCAAAGGTCAAATGTCTTGGCTTAGGACTATAAGGGAGAGATAGGACAAGTAATGAGATCAAGGAACCTCTGGATTGCTGAAGAGATGACTTAAAAAAAAAAAGTCACATCTGCAGCTCACAATGTTCACCAGAAAAGAACACTGCTTGGGATTCTAGACCTGAGCAGGGAGAAACAAACCAGACTAAAGGAGACAGAACTTTCTTCACAGTAGAACAGTCCTAGTCTAAAATGCTAGAATTTAAGTCCAATGTCTTTTAAGAATGAGAGTTCTTAAATCTGTCAGACCAGCTGACAGGGGAGCAGGAAAAAAAAAACAACTTCTCTATTAAACAAAACACAAAAATCAACCCAAACTTCCTTCAACCCCAGCACCCCAGCCACCTCCCACCCCGTTAAAAAAATCATCAAAGTCATGCACAAATGCACACACGCACACACTCAGATATGAAAACAAAAACCAGATACCCAAGGAAATCTCAGGAATCACCTAAGGAATTTTCACTCGCTCCCCAGATGCTCTTTCTGTTTTTCCTAGGGGTGGGTGGGAAAGGAAGTTACACTGACAGCTAAGTCTAAGTGGCACAATTTAGAGTTGGGTGAGTTCCCTTTCCTCTAATGGCCTAGCTTGCTGGTCAGTGTAGAAGCGTACCCACAGTGAGACGGGAAGGAAGGCCAAGGCTGGCGTCTGGTGGAAGGCAAGCTGCCTATCATCCTAAACTGGGGACCCGCCCCTCACCTGGGGAGGTGAGGCTGCCTGGCTGCCTTGACTTCCTATTTGCTGATGGGACAGCTTGGTGATCACTTTCTCTAGACTCTGAGCCATACTGTTCAACCTTAATGTGGGAATCAGTATCACATGGGGAGTGAACTGAAGGTGTCTGGCTTAAAGTGTATCTTAAACTCGTACACTAAGCTTGTGTATGTAGCACCACTCCCCTGTGGACTCTGCTCTGAAGGGCCCTCCCCATGAGTTTAAGTGTGAAGCTCAGGGTTTGGGGTGTGCATGGCCCCCCTATATGGCTGCATGGTGCATGGACACTGACGAGGAACGGTGCTGGTATGGGATGCCTGGGAGGGTTTTTCTGGAGACAAAAATTTACAGATTGAGGCCATGAGAACATAAACTTGAGGGAAACCACCATGATCTATACTAGGATGACAGATTGTGGAGTGGGAAGAAATCGTGTAGTCCAACTCTGCATTTTACATAAAATCAATCTGTGAAGAAAGCAGAAAGGACTCTTAGGGGATATCTTTTGAGAAAGGGTGTCTGCCCGGGATTCTAAGAGCTTCCCTGGTTGCCGGCCTAAATCAGTTGACCAGCCCTTTGTTTCTGACCAAGTTTCTCACCTGAGATAGAGAATCATTTGTTTCCAAATAGTTCAAATCCCCCATCCACAGGCCTCCCCACAAGAGCCTGGCTGGGAAATTCAGGAGAATCAGATTGCCGAACCAACGTGTCCACACCCACCACTGCCCCGGGTGCGGTGGAAGTCTGCAACATCTGTTTCTCTGCCTTATCCTAAAGATAATGTCTTCACCCATTTTGTAAAATAAATAATTCAAACTATAATGAAAAAACCCTGGCAAGGATAGTTGCTGGCCTGAAAATGTGCTCTGTCTCTTAGCAGTGACTCACAGAACTCACACCTGCCATGGGTTCCCAGGCTAAGGGGTGGAGCAGAGAGCGTGAAGCTCTGTAGCAGCGCGCAAACCCGGGACAGGGCAGGATGCACAGCCAGTCCTCACCCTTTATATATTATATTTATCTTTATAAATAGAGCATCCCGACTCAAGTGGCCATAATAAAAAAGCCAAACATTGAGTTTTTTCCCTCAAATACCTACACAAACTGTCAAATATCTACTAAATTATATCCACATGGCAAACTAGTCACCTCTATATGAGAGCTCCAACTGCCATGATGGTCACAGGCCAAGTCTCAGCCAGACCCAAATACCCATCCCTACTGGATAACAGGGACTAAGATTTTTTTTTAAAAATCTACTTTTCAGTAAGACTTGTGACAGAATCCTTTAAATAAAAAGCCAAATAAATATGATTTTAAATGATTGATTCCTGTCCCCCAAACGTTGCATACACAAGTTTTCAATGTCATATAAAACGGACAAACTAGACCAATAAAGGTTGTCCAGTTGGTTTGGACTTTTCAGTCACATCTGTCACATAAAATGGACCAACTAGACCAATAAGTGTGGTCTAGTTGGCCTGGCTGCCTTGACTACCTATTTGCTGATGGGACAGCTTGGTGATCACTTTCTCTTGAACAAGACTCTGAGCCATGTTGTTCAACCTTAATGTGGGAATCAGTATCACATGGGTCGTGAACTGAAGAATTAGGTGACTGGATTACGGTTTATCTTAACAGTTTCCAGAAAACCTGTCTTTTAGCCATCTTGGGAAATGTGGGTTGAATTTCCTTATTTCCTTCCATAGTCAAAAATATGTTAATTTCGATCTATCACATTAGATCACTTTGGTTAGATGACTGTGACCACTAAAAACAAAACAAAACAGAAAACTGGAGCAAACGGATGAATAGCCCTTTAGAAAAACCAGAGGATGTTGAACTGATGTGGGTCACACTCCCAGGGAGCCTTCATAGCTCATCCCTTGAAGGCACAGCGTCCAGGGAGGTTGGCGGTGGCAGGGCCTCTGTGTTCTTGGCATTGCTGTAGATGCGACTTTGCTTCCGGGACTTCCAGGCATGTGTCCTATCCCAGTCGGTGGCCACTGTCTCATTGTCCCAGATGGTGGAGGTCTCTGTGTCACTCAGGTACCCCGGCTGGCCTGTGTAGTGCGTAGGGTAGATGAGTAAGGGTTCTGCAGAGAAGGCTTTCAGGTCCCTGGATTCATAATACTGCTTGTACTCGGCTCTGAAAACAAGAAGGTGGCCAGACACATGAGGGAGGCAGAAAGAAGACTTACGGAACAGGGACAAAAAGTGAAGGAGCCCTCCTGGTTTCCTCTTAAATTGTCATGAGTTCATTTCATTATTTAAATCGTGTCATTTGTGAAAAACTTTAGCCTACAAACACAAATATTTCTTTAAAAGCCTTCCAAAGACAAGCTCCCAAGCAAACAGATCAGAACATTTCTGACGTATTTGGATAGACCAGTTTAAAAGATGAATTTCAGGTCTGACTCCAAAAGTTAAAAAGTAAGCCCTGTTAGACCATAATGATAAATAAATATGATCACTTTACAAAAAATGCCCTGCTCTTGGATTAATAAATGAGACACCTCGGATCTGGACAGCAGTGATGGGGCATGCGGCACGTGGAGGCTTAGAGGCACGCAGGCTTGGTTTTGTGCTCTAGCTCCCTGCTCACCCCTCTGGCTCCAACAGGTGTAAAGGAGGCAGAGGACTTGGCCTTCCTCCCAGGGCTCCTGTTCAGAGTACATGAGGTGACATCTGAATGTAGTAATTTCCTTTTTGTTTAGGGGATAATGGTTTGACCTCCATGTTTCTGCCAGGACACAGAGATAAAATCAGTCTCTGACATGTTATATACAAGAGGGCACACAGCTCCATTTTTACTGAGGACAAGAGACAAAATGAACTGGTGGCAGCATAGGAAATCTCAACAGCTAAAATGAAGATCATGTAGTGACGAGCTCACCCAGCAACTGAGAGAAGGGGCCAAGGTTAGAACCAATACTGCTCCATTAATGAATTCAGGAATCATTCATTAATGATTGAGGAGCTGCTGTGATGTGTAGCATTTGGAATAGGCTCTAAGAACACAGAGGCATAAGATTGTTACTGCCCCAAAGGGTTTATAGTTTATTGGGGAGATTGACAGGTAAACCATTAATTGCCACACCTTTTGATAAGCACTAGGTCAGGGTAAGCTCCTGGGCTATGGGAGCCCCGAGCATCACACTGCCCTTCTTCCACGGGCATCATGCTCAGGTATCAGGTCCACACTCCCTGAACCTCTTACACACCCCTGTGATTGCAGGAATTACAATATATCGTGATGATTTGTTCATGAGTCTGGGTTCCTGACCAGATTGTGAGCTGTGCAAAAATGAGTATCTCTGCTTAGCCAACAGTACACAATGACCTGAGCCAAAGGAACTGGAAATTTTGAGGTGCCTAGGAAGATGGCCTTCACCTTGAGGTGTATGAGGTTATGGAAATAAGAAGAGCAAAGACAAGGAGGGGACCAAGCACATTACATTCAGTTCAACTACAAACTGGATATTACAAGAATCTCTGGTCAGGACACACCATCTCTGCCTCACCTTCCCATCTGTACAAAGGAATAAATCACCTGAGTTAGGCTCTCTTAATCATAATTATGAGAAGATCATTTAGGAAAGCAGTACAACTGTAGAAAATATCAAGTACTACCAGAAATGGAGAGCATAATTCATGAAGAGGCTGTGCCCAAGGGAAGGCAGGCAGTTCAGGGAGACTCACACAGGATGCTTGTTGTACATGATTGGCAGAAACTCATCCACTGGCAGCATCTTCCCAAAAGGATTGGCTCCAACCAGCTTCTGTGCTCCTTCCAGAGAGATGACGTAGCCCAGGGTCCAGTAGGAATAGTCGGCTTCGACTAGGTTTGCCACATTGGGCACTGCTTTCTCTGGCTCCTTCACTTGCATCCTCTTCCTGCCAATATAACTGTAAGGAAATAGCAGAGGAGAAAAATTTCACCTGGACTGTTATGCCATGATAAGGATGGAGCACAGCTTTGGTTTACATAGATACCTCTGAAATCCTGGACTGACTCTCTCTGTCATTAAATGATGTATCACATCCCAAAGTGGATCCAATCACTAGTCATGACTGCCATCTGCCATCACTGGGGCCATTTTGCTGGCTCCATTTATCAACACCCCCACTATTCCTGCCTAGTGGACTGTTTTCAAGCCAGAAAGTAAGATGTAGTAAGATTAAAAGATGTTTCAGATAATTTCTCAAAGATGAGATGGGGCTTCCAGCTGTGTTTACAGAGGTTGGAAAGGCACAAAAAAAGGCCAGATGGGAGAATCCTGAGGCTGCTGTCTTCAGGTCCCCAGAGTGTCAGCCTTGGATGCCTTCTGCACAGCGCTCCGAGTGCTGGTGGGAAACACAGGACCAAATAGGCTGGGGGAAAGAGTCAGTCTGCAGTGAAGGTTCTGGGAACCCAAGGGAGGCCCTAAGGGGTTCCTTTTGGGGAGTATGAATGACAGCTCCTGACAGGCATTCTCCTGCCTCACACTCGCCCAGCTGTGGCCAGGCTTCCTCCCAGACATGCTGCTCCAAGAAAGGTCCCCCAGGCACCTTCCGTCCTCCATGAACAACTTCTACAACACAGGATGCACCTTTGGCCACTCCCATCTTCCCTAGTCTACCCAAGGATCTGTGCTCCATTACTTTTGTCCGGAACCTATTGATTTGGGCTTGACTGGAGCAATTTGAGGAGTTGCCTCCTTCTTGCCTGCCAGGTAAAGCAGTGCTTCCTCTGTTTTGCCCTGAAACAATCTCTTTCAACATTCAAGGGATTCCCTCTTGTGAAAGCATTCCAGGATTTGCAGAACAAGTCTATGTTCTACCTTCAGTTCTTCTGAGGACAACAAACATATATCCCCAGCCACTGTCTCTTCAGATTACGGAGTCTGAGCTTCTCTCATGTCTCATCCAGTGGAAGGAAAATTCTTATCGAGCACTTGAGAGGAGTTAGAGTGATAGAGGTGCTGAGTTAATGCTCTAACTTTAATTAATTTAATTTTAAATGTTGAAGCTGTGTGAAATATATATATTTTTTCCATGAAACAAGTTCATTGTTTTGGTAGGACTACAGTTTACTTTTTCTTTTTCTTTTTTTTTTTTTTTTGAGATGGAGCCTCTCTCTGTTGCCCAGGCTGGAGTGCAGTGGCGCAATCTCAGCTCACTGTAAGCTCCGCCTCCTGGGTTCACGCCATTCTCCTGTCTCAGCCTCCTGAGTAGCTGTGACTACAGGTGCCCGCCACCACGCCCGGCTAATTTTTTGTATTTTTAGTAGAGATGGGGTTTCACCGTGTTAGCCAGGATGGTCTCGATCTCCTGACCTCGTGATCCACCCACCTCAGCCTCCCAAAGCGCTGGGATTACAGGCGTGAGCCACTGCACCCAGCCCAGTTTACTTTAACAGCTGAAAATTTAGTTTCTGGATTGAGATGTGTTCTAAGTGTAAAATACATACCAGATTTTGAAGAGTTGGTACAAAAAAAAAAAAAGAAGGTAAACTATGTCATTAATGGTTTTAAAATATTAATTACATACCAAAATGATGATACTGTTTGGATATATTTGGTTAAATAAAATGTATTAAAACTAATTTAACCTAATTTATTTTTACCTTTTTAATGTGATTACTAGAAAATTGAAAATGACATATGTGGCTTGTATTATATTTCTATTGAACAACACTCCCTCGATGATTCCAGTGACTTGTTCTATTCTTCCCTTTTATTATTTTCTTTTCCTGGAAAGAGGTAATGTGGCAATCATGAACAGCTTATTACCTTTCATGTTTTAGGTTTAAGTAACATTTGTTTCTTTATTGTTTTAGAAAATAACAGGTACAATTTAAAACTGTTATAGTTTTTCAAGACTATATAATAGATTTTAAGGGGATATTTTGACTTGATCAACCTGTGAAATTTAGAAAACATTTTTTTTCCTGTATCCTTATCAAGACAACTGTTCTTCCTTCTTGGATCTGCTGGTACTTTGTCCTGAGAAATGCACCCACCAAACTACATGTGAACGGGAACATAGGCCAGCTCTAAACCTTAGATTGCCTGAGTCTTCTGTGATTATGAGGCTTAAGTGAAAGTTGCCTTTATACAAGTCACGTGGACATCAAGTAGCTTCCAGGCCTGTGAGGCGTTAACCACAGGCTGCGGAGCCATTCATTGAGAAAGGCTGAAGTGCAGCGACTTCTGGAGGATACAGGAAGAAACAGTGATCTCAAGGGACTGTGCAGAATGCCAAATCTAACCACATGACCACATGACTGACATCTGACAAGGCTTAGGTGTCTTCTTATTACACGGTGACGCATTAGTTGAGCCATTGCTAGGTTTCTTCTGAGCTCAGAGTGGCCCATTTTCTGAGGGAACAAGTATTCCACCTGGGTCCACACTTAAATACCGCCTGCACGTGGGAGAAGCAGAGACAGCTTCTCTGCTGCAGCTGCTCCAAAGAAGCAGGCTCAGAGTTGATGAATTGCCTTTGACACACAGCTGGGAGCAAACACAATGCTTGGGAACTTTCTGCTTCATTGGAGAGAAATTGAAAGTGTCATTTGTTTTAAAAAGAAAATGAGAGAGAGAAAGAAGGAGGAGGCAGAGGAGGAAGAAGAAAAAGAAAGGAAAGAGGGAGGGAGAGAGGGAGAGGAAAAATGAAAGGGAAGGGAAGAAGAAAGTAGAAGCCACTCAATTCCCAGACAGTAGACAAAGAACATTAACTAAATGTCAGCTCAGAGCCAGCACTCCCTTGGTGAGCCTGGTTTTCCTGCAACAGCCTCAGATCCTTTCCAAATCTAGTTGTCCATGTTCTCCATGTTTGTGCAGCCCCATTTCCCAACAGAGGAGCTCCATGGTTGACCCTCTAACCTCCCACCTTCTCAGAAGCTGCAGAGGCAACCTGCTGTCCCAGGAGCTGAGGCTTAAATATGACACAGGACTTTTGCACTTGAATAAATGACCTCTTCTCCCGCTTCACTCCCACTCCATGTGCCACGTTGCTTGAGGGTGGGATTTCTGCTGTGCTCCTAAGTAAGTGCTAAGTGCCACACCTTGGTTCTGTCTGAAGGTCTCTGATCTGCAGGCCGACTCCAGGTCTCAGACGATCTTCCACAGTTTCCCACCCTGAAGAGTAGAAGGATGCAAAATCCAGTGGCTAACCTCTACCCACTTTTATTTCTGAGAACATTTATGGAAAGAAAACTAGATAAGTGGAAGCTTAAGCTGTATCTCCTACTGGCTGTGGAGGTGGGGCTCTCTGCCCATTGGAAAGGACTGAGTGCCTCTCAGAGCCCTCTCATAAGATCATCTTGTCACTCACATCAGTTCCCAGTCCAGCTGAGCCTGGTCAATGTCATCCATCAGCTTCATCAGCTTCTTCTTAAACTGATGCTCAAAACGCACATCGTCTTCAATTACAAGAGTCTTCTCTAGCTCTCGATCAATTACCTGCAAAAGTCATCAGTAGGAAGATACCCTATGAAAAGTTTGATACCCAATTTTTATTAGATAAATAAGTATTAAAAAGTCATGAGTCTAGTAGCATAGATTCATAACTGGAATCTAAGCAAATGGCCATCAACAGTAGAATAGATAAATAAACTGTGGCATATTCACAGCAGTGAGGATGTATGATCCACAATTAAATGCAACACTATAGGTGAATCTCCTAAATGTCATGTTAGGAGAGTACACATACTGCATGACTCCATTCATATAAGGGAAAGTACAAACAAAGGTAAAGCTATTCAATGCCTTTAGAAGTCAGGATGGTGACTACCCTTGGGGACTGGTGACTAGAAGGAAGCACGGGATGGGGAGGTGCTTGTGGGATGCTGGTTACCTGCTTCTGGATCTGTGTACTGATTAACATGGGTGTGTTGTTTGGTTTGTGAAATTTCCCTGAGCTGTATTTTTTAATCTATATACTTTTATACCTATTTATCACATTTCACTTAAAGTTTAAAGAAAACAAAGGCAGGCATAGACTGAATCATTAAAAGAGAAAGTGTTCAAGGGGCCTTTCTTCAGGGACTTTCCTCTTTGGTTGTGGAAACTGACTGTTTATCAGGAACCCCACACACCAATACCCGCTCCAGATATGTCTTGATCTGTAAGACAGGGGTTCCACTTCTGGCTCTGCCACTTCTTACCTGGACAAGCCACTTAATAATTTCTTCTTGGGTAAAGGTGGTCTGTCCTTCCCAACCCACCTCACATGACTTCTGTGTGGTTTCTTGTATAAAATCACTTAATAAGTGATGTCACAATAGGTATAATAGAAGGCATTCCTGCTAATGATGATAATGAATTAATAAGAGTGTGGCACATAGGACATGGGTATCTCCCCCGTCACCATCCCAAGTGGCACCAAAGCTACTCCTCCTTGCCCCTTTGTTGCTGTTCTTAGGTCAGAGGGAGACACAAGGTAGGAGCAGCTCTCACGCACATTTCCAGAACAGTTGCGGGCTCACTTTACATCTGGCCCTAATTCACCTACGATAGCCTGCTTTCCTTTCTCCTCATCATAAAACTGCAGTCTGAATAAAGCATTATTTACCTCTTTCCAGACTGAATAGTGGCTGAGAAAGCAGCCGATTTCACCCCTCGTTAGGGGCCTGGAGGAATAGGGATCTCGATAGCCAGGCAGCATTTCAATATTCAGTGCCTTCAGCTGGCTTGTGTTGAGTGCCCTGCATCATAGAAAACACGTCTGGAAATTAACAAATTAAAGGTCCCCACCACAAAGGCTAGAGAAAGAGAGTTAGTTCTGCAAACACCCCTCCCCCACACAGACAAAGACCGAGAGGCTTCCCTTTATTCCTTACAAGTTCCTCCGGGCTAATGTGTCACACTAGTATTATGAGGTCTGGGAAGACAAGAGGGTATCATATTTTTGTGTATCCCTCATAGTGCCCAACACAGTTCTAAGCATCATCAGTTTTTTGACAACATTTAATAAGTACACTCCTATGGAAATTAGCTAAAGTATTGCAATAATCCAAGGAGTGTTTGATCAAGACCCACTGCTGAATCTCTGTTAACACAGTGAGCTTTGTGAAGTTCACAGCTGCCCTAATCTTAACCTGTTCCCCCCAGCCCTACAAAAGCCTTGAAAACCAGTAGCCTCACAACTAAGATAGCGGCAAACCCCACCAACCCAGAAGCCACTGGCAGGGACAAAATGGACTGAGACTCCCCTAAAGACCTGCCCCCAGAAAATAATCTCTATTCAACCTGTCCAGTAGCTCCTTGAAAAGCTACATTCTCAGAGCTTGTCTTGATTTGACCTGACTCAGAGTTCATTTTCTGTGAACAGCACTATCTGCAGGGCATTTGTCAAAACCCATGAGCAACAACTGTTTAACATTACAGTTGTTTGAGAAGCATTATCAGTTGATGCTAACAAGAAGCCCACCAAAAAACTTAAAATGAAGAACTGAGGAATAAGAGGTCCATAGGGAGTTTGATTTGCTCCAAAATACCCTGAGAATCTAGAAGGCCCCAGGCATATTCAAGGCTGTCCACACGCCCAGGAAAAACTTGAAAAGTCCCTAGTCTCTCACCTCTGGCTGACCTTAAGGATCTGGAAAAAAATGTAGTGAAGGCAAATGAATAAAACACTGCAATGAAGGAAGAATTTGGCATAGTAAGTTTTAAAAATTAATACAACCATGTGGTATCTATAAGAGGCAGCCTTTAGATTAAAAGACAAAAATAGGTTGAAAGTAAAAGAATAGAAAAAGATATACCATGTAATCAGCAATGACAAGAGAGCTGGCAGAGCTATGCTAATATTGGACAAAATAAATCTCAGACAAAATTCATGCCAGAGCCAAGGAAGGAGATTTTTTAATGATAAAAAGGTTAATCTGGGCCAGGCGTGGTGGCTCACGCCTGTAATCCCACCACTTTGGGAGGCCAAGGCGGGCAGATTACAAGGTCTGGAGATCGAGACCATCCTGGCTAACACAGTGAAACCCCATCTCTACTAAAAAGACAAAAAATTAGCTGGGTGTGCTGGTGGGCGCCTGTAGTCCCAGCTACTTGGGAGGCTGAGGCAGGAGAATGGTGTGAATCTGGGAGCTGGAGCTTGCAGTGAGCCAAGATCGTGCCATTGCACTGCAGCCTGGGTGACAAGGCGAGACTCCATCTCAAAAAAAAAAAGGCCAATCTATCAGGAAGGCATAACAATTATAAATACATATGCACCTAACAGAACCTCAGAACCATGAAACTGGAAGAATTGAAAGGAGAAATAGACAACTCAATAATAATAGGGGAAGACATCAATATCCCACTTGCAATAATAGAACTAGGCAGGAGGAAGACAAGGAAACAGAAGACTTGAATAATATCTTAAAACAATCAGACCTAGTAGACATCTATAGAACACGCCACCCAACAATAGCCAAATATACACTTTCAAGTGTGCATGGAACATTCTCTAAGAAATACCATTTTTTAGACCATAAAGACCATATAGGTCATAAATAAAGTGTCAGTATACTTAAAAGGATTGAAATCACACAAGGTATGTTCTCCAACCTCAATGGTATGAAGTTAAAAATCAATAACAAAAGGAAACTTGGTAAATTCGGAAATGTGGAATTAAACAATACACTCCCAACCAATGGGTCAAAGAAGAAATCACAAGGGAAATTAGAAAATATTTTGAGATGAATGAAAACGCAGCATACCAAAACTTATGCAATACACTTAACATAGTACTTGGAGATATAGTTACAGCTGCAAATGTCTATAGTAAAATAGAATATCTCAAATAATAATCCTCCCATCCATCTTAAGAAACTAGATAAAGAGAAAATTAAGCCCAAAGCAAACAGGAGGAAGAAAATAATAAAGGCTATAGTACAAATAAGTGAACTAGAGAATAGAAAAACAATAGAGAAAAATCAACAAAACCAAAATTCAGTCCTCTGAAAAGATCAACAAAATTGACAATTATTTGCCTAAACTGATGAATTAAAAAAAAGTAAACTCAAACTATTAAAGTCAAGAACGAAATAGGGGTCACCCCTACTGACCTTATGAAAGTAAAAAAGGTTTTGTGATAATACTATGAACAATTGTATGGCAACAAATTAGATAACCTAGATGAAATGGACAAATTGATAGAAAGGTACAGACTACCAAAATTGACTCAAGAAGAAATAGAAAGTAAATAAATAACAAGTAAAGAAGTTTAATTAGTAATAAAAAAAAATTTCCACAAAGAAAAGCCTAGAACCAGATGGCTTCACTAGGGGTTTCTGCCAAATGTCTAAAAATTGTTAACACGAATCTTTCACAAACTTCCAAAAAAAAGAGGAGGAGGGAACACATCCCAGCTGATTTTATGAAGCCAATATTATTTTGATACAAAACCAAAAACATTATAAGAAAACTGCAGACCAATATCACTTATTAATATAGATGTGGAAATCTTCAAGCAAATACTAGCAAAAGAATCCAGCAATTTATAAAAGGAAATATACAGCATGACCAAATGGGTCCCAGGATTATCCCAAGGTTGCAAGTTTGGTTTAACATGTGAAAACCAATCAAAATAACGTACCATATTAACAGGCAAAAGTCACATGTTCATATTAATAGACACAGACAAACCATTTGACAAAATCCAACACCCTTTTATGATAGAAATACTCAACAAAATAGGACTAAAAGGGACCTTCCTCAACCCAGTAAAGGCCATCTGTGAAAAACCCACAATTAACATCATACTTAGCAGCGACGGACTGAATGCTTTCCCTCTAAGATCAGGAACAAATCAAGAAACTCTGCACTCAACAGTTCTATTCAACATTGTACTTGATGATCTAGCAAGGGTAGTTAGACATGAAGAAGAAATAAATGGTATCCAGGTTTGAAAGGTACATATAACACTATCTCTACTTGCATGTGATATGGTCTTGTATGTAGAAGATCCTAAGGAATATACACACACAAGTACTATTAGAACTGATAAAAAGGGTTCAGCAAGGTTGCAGGATACAGGATCAATATACAAAAATCAATTGTATTCTTATTCATTTAGATTGCTAAGGAAACAGTTCCATGTACCACAGCATCAAAAGAGTAAAATACTTACGAGTATATTTAACAAAATAAATGCAAGACTTGTATACTGAAAATGACAAAACATCATTCAAAGAACTAAAGAAGATCTAAATAATAAAAAGACATTCCATGATTATGAATCAAAAGACTTCATATTGTTAACATGGAAATATTCTCCCAGTTGATCTACAGACTCAATGCAATTCCTATTAAAATCCCAGCTGCTGTTTTCTTTATTTGTGGAACTTGACAAGCGAATTCTAAAATTCATATGGAAAAAGCAAGGGACCCAGAATAGCTAAGACAAACTTGAAAACGAATAACAAAATTGAGGGACTTATACTTCTTACATACAAAGCTACAGTCATCAAGACAGTATAGTACTGGCATAAGGATAGACATATAGATCAATCAAATAAAATTGAGAGTTCAGAAATAAACCCTTACATTTATGGGCAACTGATTTTTTACAATGGTGCCAAGACAATTCTACGAGGGAAACGAAAGTCTTTTTAACAGATGGTGAAGGGACAAATGGATAACCATGTGCAAAAGAATGAATGTGGATCCCTGCCTCATGCCATATACAAAAATTTACGCAACATAGATCAAAGACCTAAATGTAATAGATAAAACTTTAGAACTCTCAGAAGAAAATTCATGAAGTAAATCTTCATGGCTTTGAAATTGACAATGGAGTCTTAGGTATGACACCAAAATTACTAGCAACAAGAACAAAAAATAAATTGGATTTCATCGAAATGAAAAACTCTTTTGCTTCTATGTGTACCATCATGAAAGTGTGACAATCGATAATGCATAAAGTTAAAGAAAATATTTGACAATTACATATCTGATAAAGGACTTGCATTCAGGATATATAAGGAACTCTCACTACTCAACTAGTTTCCCTGGTCCATGTGGTCTATGAATGGGACTGGGGCTCTTGGAGGTGTTTGAAGCAGTGGTTCCTAAACTCTACTGCACCCAAGAATAGGGCTGACAGATTTAGGAAGTGAAAAACACAAAACACTCAGTCAAATTTAAGTTTCAGATAAATAATGAATAATTTTTTAGTATAACCAAGCCCCATGTGATGTTTGGGACAAATTTAACTGACTATCCAGTGTTTTATGTGGCAATCCTATCCAAGAATCACCTTGAGGCTTCTTAAATGCAGATCCTGGGTCCAGCCTCAGAGAGCATAATTCAGCAGGTCTGAGATGGGACTGAGGGAGCTGCCCCCTTAACCATCCCTGGGGACTCTGATGTGAGTGTCCGGGTCACACTTGGAGAAACACTGATGAGATTCTCTAAGGGAGTCATAAGAACTTCAACAGCTGCTAGCCATACTCCTTAGTTGGGGTTGTGCAAATAGAAAACAAAGCTACTCATATTCTAAATCAACATATAACATGGAAAGGCACATTTTATAAAAATCTATGCCTTGAAATAGTTTAGGGTGTCAAATAAAAGGGCAAAGCCGAACAAGACAAAACAAAAAGAAGGGGTCTAACTAGGTTCCCTGTGTTACCTTCCTGCCGTATTTCCAGGAAAAGTGGCCACTATGATCGGTCCAGGCAGATTATGGCAGGCATCTTATGCAACAGGAAATGTAGACCTTTATGCATTTTTCCATCTATTTTCTTCAGATTGCCCAAGTTTCAGCACTTTATGCTCGAATTCAGCTCTGAACACAATTCTGAACACATTCCTTCTGTTACACTACAGAAAGCTGAAAACCACCACAACTGTTGCCTGAACCCCCAGAGACAGGACAATCACATCCAATGTGAGCCTTCAGTGTAATGAAGACCAAAGACCACCGGCTGGTGAGTGGATTTCAGGCCTGCTCTACAGGATGAAATTAACTTAAATGCTACTACAGGTGGCGGTTTTAAAAATATGACTATCTTCTAATGACCGAAGAGACTTAGAGCCCCATCTGGGACTAATTCTCTGTCAGAGAAGACACATCCCCACTCCAATCACATCTGCAATGGGAGAAGAAACCCAACTCACTTTCCATCCACAGCCTCAACAATCTTGACCTCAATCTCCTGTTCATACAGTGTGCGCAGCATCCGGTCCCGCCTGTCCTTTCTGCGTTTGAGGTTTATCATGAAAATCTAATGCAAGAAGAAAAAGGGAAAAGACATATAAATTACTCAAGTCTTCTTTTAGGCTGTTCGAAAAGTTTAGTAAGTGTTTTAGATAGAAGAAGGAGTGGAAAGGATAGGAAGAACTGTTGTAAAAATTCATTTCTATCTCATATCAGTGTTTAAGGTAAATGATATTAATTCAAATTGAATTATTTCCAAAACTCAACTTTTTGTAGTGACTTAACTTTCTTTGTTTCTCTGATGTCCGTTGATAAATATGTTCTCCCTTCTCTTGAAATAAGAAAATTAAAAAACTACTCTTTAAGAGGTCAAAGGACAATATGATCCTATGTTTAGAAAAACCTAAAGACGCCACCAAAAAGCCATTAGAATTGATAAACAGCTTCAGTAAAGTTGCAAGATACAAAGTCAACACACAAAAATCATCAGCATTTATATATGCTAACAACAAAAAATCTGAAAAAGAAATAGAAAAAGCAACCCCATTTACAACAGCTACAAAAAAATTTAATAATACTTAGGAATAAATTTAACCAAAGAAAGTAAAGATCTTAATAATGAAAACTATAAAACACTGATGAAAGAAATGGAAGGATATTAAATAAAGAAAGATATCCCATGTTCATAGATTGGAATAATTAATGTTGCTAAAATGTCCATACTATCAAATGTGATAAACAGAGTCAATGCAATCCCTACCAAAATACAAATGACATTTTTTGTAGAAACAGAAAAAAAATCTTAAAATTTTCGTGGAACCACAAAAGATCCTGAATAGCCAAAGCTGTCCTGAGCAAAAAGAACAGCTCAAGGCAGCACACTACCTGCCTTTAAAATATGCTACAAAGCTATAGTAACCAAAACAGCATGGTACTGGCATAAGAATGGACAACACACAGACCAATGGAACAGAATAGAGAATCAGAAATAAGTGCACACATTTACAGCCAACTCATTTTCAACAAGGACAACAAGAGTTACAGATAATGAGGATGTCCTCACTATTCCCAGATTTAATGAACCATAGAAGTATCTAAAGCTTTGTGAATGCCATTACAGGTAAATCAATGTTTTAACAAATAAGGTCCTTTTGCTACAAACAGTAAGAAACATTTTAAATGTTAAACTAGTGACTTTAACTGCCAGTGAGAAATGATGATGACACATAGCATGGTAAAGCAGAAACCTATAGAAACAAGTCAGGTGGTGTTGACTTCATACTGACTAACCATCTGGATGACTTTGAGGAGACATAATGTTTCTGGGCCCAGTTCTATAAAAATAGGGAGGTGAACAAACTCGTCTTTCAAATTCAGTACAGATTAAAATGTCTAAGATAGGTGGTTTATAATAAAGTTGGCTTTCTGCTATGGCCAGAATAAAGGAGAAACTTTGTCTTAGAACCAGTCTGGAGTTCTGTGTTAAGGTTTGGTTCACATGGTCATTCTGCATGCAGTCATAAATATATGTTTCACTGGAATTAAAAGCTACACTAACTAAAATTTCAACCCTTCCTTGCAAAATAATCTCATTTCTATCCATTTATAAATCCCTGGGCATAGAAACTGATGGAGGAGCAAGATATTCTCTTTGAAGAAATTGTCTACCTGATTTAGGGCCAAGTAGATTAAGTGCATCCTAATTTTACTACCTTCCTTGTTTACCTAACTGGATAATTATTTTGTAAAAAACATAATTTTCTGTGGTGACTCTATTTGCTTCATTACTTGGGACTTTATAACTTAATGGGTTGTGTTCTTTTACTCAGAATCATACTGTGATGGGTCATGCCTCATCCCCTAATTTTCCAGATATGGAAAGGAAAGGGCATTTTCTCAGATATAAACATGAAGCCAACTGAGGTCACTCTAAGAGAACAAAAACAAAACAGGACAAAAAATCAACAGAAATAAATCCAAAAAGGCCCCCAAAACCAGAGACCTCCAGTCTGGGAAGACTTTTAGTAAATAACAATCCAGTTCCAGTCCCTGCCAGGACAAGTGCAATAAAACTGTAGCCACGAAGTAAAAACACAGACGGCTCGCTCATACTTAGTGAACAGTAAACAGAGAAAAGAGTGTCACAGCCAAATGCAGCCCAGACACCACCAGTGAGGTCACAGAGTCCAAAGAGGATTGAAAAGCCCCTGAAAAGCCCTTTTTCTACCATGCTATCTCTGTTCCATACAGAGAGGTGACTAACCTCAGACTCAGGAAAGTAGAGTCTCTGAGCCTGTGCCACTTCATGGAGTAGGCTTTCTCCTGAAGGGCTCTAGGAGTGACCCAGTCCTTACACCGTGTCCTGCCCAAACAAGACCAGAACTGGAAGATCCTGGTTTTGTCTTATTTTATTTGCTTTGGTTTGGTCCTCATAGCAATGTTTTTAGGAGGAGAAATGAATCTATGTAAGGACACTTGGGTCCTTTCACCTGGGGAACCGAGAGAGAGCTGTAGGGAAGGAAAGTTACAGTAATATGTGGAAGCTGGTCCACTGTGGGTGTGGGACAACCTTCTCGGTAGCCCTGATCATTTTTAAAAACTATTTGCAAATGAGTCTTATTCCTATC
Source organism: Symphalangus syndactylus (assembly GCF_028878055.3). Classification (NCBI taxonomy): domain Eukaryota; kingdom Metazoa; phylum Chordata; class Mammalia; order Primates; family Hylobatidae; genus Symphalangus; species Symphalangus syndactylus. The sequence goes on along the minus strand of NC_072434.2, from coordinate 38,764,435 downwards.
TACTACCTGTAGCTCATCTCTTCTCATTCTGCCTTTTGTGGAAACAGCATAGAAGCTGTTAACTCTTCCCCATTTAATATTCATGAAATACTCTTTCCCCCTTCCTGAAGTATAGCTCCAAATCAGTTTTATGGAAGAAATCTTAATTCCCAGTTCTAGTGTCAAATCCCTTTGAGAAGGCTGTACTCTGCGGACATGTACATATATGTATGTATATGTTACCATGTGATAAACAAGGCATCTTGCTTCGATTAATCAGTGGCAATGAGCACCAAGCTCAAAGCCTGATCTGTTACATATCCAGAGTCCATGGAAGAGTTCTCAGTTTGTGGACTCCTGAGGCACTGCCCTAGCTTCTAGACCACCAAGCTCCTTCTGAATACTGTTCAGCAGCTACAGGAGACACCCATGAGAGAGTCAGTGACGTGGAGTCACAATCCCTGCCAAGTATCTGTTATGCATATTACCAGGAGGGGAACCTCTTAATATTTCTGCTTCATTCTTTATACAACTAAAACTTAATAATAAATACTACCCTTAGAATATTATTAGGAAGTTCTTGCCTGCTGAAAGGCAGAATTTTAGAACAAATATGTTTTTTTTTCTTTCTTTGTCCTCTCAACCCTGCTCACCAACCTTTTTCCATAGAAGAATAGTAGAAAAAAAAGAAAGCACAGAAAGTTCCAGAATAGTTTCCACTTGCTCAGATGTGGCAGAATAAAGTTAAAGTCCTCCATATCTAAAACATGTATCCTCTCTTACTCTTGAATTTTGATAAAAAGGTTGATTAAAATTATCACAATATCTGCTCCTAGAAAATATCAAATTCACTTTCATTACTAAATGGTAATTTCTTTCTAAGTAAATGATTAACTACCTTTTATCATGATACTCCTTTTTTTAAGATAAGGAAACTGAGGAACAACAAAAACCAAGTAGTTTTCCCAAGACCTCAGAGCCATTTCAGCAACCAAGCCAATCTTGCTGGCTCTCAGATGCAAGCTTAGGCTTGTGTTCCAAAATGAACACACAAGCCTGCACACGCATGCATGTGCACACACATATAGACACCTTTCCTACCTCATCAAATCCCATCTTGTCTGGATATTTAGGGACAACTGAGACATACTGGGAGGGTTCCATTGGAGGACGGTCAACTGGAAGACACAAGAAACATGCAGAGTGCTTTGTTAATGAAAGGGTCAGAAATCAGAATTCCACCCGCATGCCTGATCTCTAGGGTTGGAATACAACTTGGAAATACAGGGCAGGGGACAATGGCAGCAGTTCTCCAGGACTGAGTAGCCACACAGGAACCCTGCTGGTCAGGGCACTGGTTTCAAGAGCATTTGTTTATATGGAGATTGCAACATTTGCTCCACTTCCCTTAAGACTTATTTCAAGAATATTTGGGAGGCAGTTTAGGATAATGGTTAAGAGGAAGGGCTCCAGAGTCGGATGATCTGGGTCCAAACCTTGGTTTGCGAAGGAGTAGGAGAGTTAGGGGACCTCTTTAAGCTCATTTCTTTGGTGTAAAACTGGGATAATAGAAGTGTATCTGTGTTATAAAATTTAAATGAGAGCTGCGTGCTCACCACTTTAACACAATAAATGCTCAACAACTCTTAGCTATTACTTACTATGGCCCATGATGAAAGAGCTCAGAAATAGGCTAGAATTTTTACTGAAAAACACTTTTTTCTCTGCATTTAAAATTGTCTAAGTGTGGGACTATTTTTATCCCACCTGGGCAGGTTTAGCTGTGGGTGCGCAAAAGGTCCTTTGCTTTAACAGGATCTAACCACGGAGAGCTGGCCCATGTCTAATGGGAAGATTCCAAGTGGGAGCGACACTACTTCTTCAATAACGAAAGTTTTATTTATCTGATACTCTAAAAAAGCTTCCTTTGCAAACTGTGTATTTTAAAGGTTGGAAGTAATATTGGTTAAGAAACCTGAAAAGGCTTTGAAGAATGTTTAATATTATAAAAATTCAAAGTCCTCGAAGAATGTTTAGTATTATACAAATTCAAAGTCCTCATTTGATTTTCCTTAAAGGGATAAAACAAGAAAATTTAAAATGATAGCTGGTAACTGGGTTGTTGAGAGAACTATGGGTAATGGCCATGACTACTGTAACGTATCTGTTCACCTCTATTCCAGGCACAGGCGAGGAATACACTCTCTTGCCCTTGAAGTTACTCAGGGCTCTATGACTTTCTAGGGGAAGTTTACAGTGTGGTGCTGCTGCTCCACTCTCCAAGAGCTCCCCCGACAGTGCCCCTGGTCCCACCACTGTGCTCATAGTGGCATGTGTGGATATGGAGCAGATGCAATTGGAAGCAGCCTGGAACATTGCATCAACACATGGAGGGCAGCTCCCAGGAAAGACACCTGCTCTGCAGACTTGGATAGCAAGAAATAAGCCATTGTTATATGAAGTCAATCAGATTTTTATATTCCAGCATAACTTTGCCCATCCTGAGATACTGTCCAAAGGGTATGATCTGTTTAACTTCACTGAAATATTATAGAGAAATCCTGACATCCAATTTTACTTATTGGCAAATGATGTGAAATTCTAGAACACAGTGAGATGGAGTTCTTAGGCCGAACACAAGAGCTGGTCTCATTACTTCAAACTTGAAACTTATAGTCATATTTCTGTGCATATGCAGTGCATGTGTTTGTCTTCCCAATAGCAGCCCAGAATATTCTGGCCCTTTCTGTTCCACTCCACTCCTTATTAGTTTCTTTTAAAATCTACAGGGAGGGTCCACCAGGTACAGGGTTAGGTTTTTAAGAGAAAGAAGCTTAATGTACCAGCTTCCTCCTATTCATGATATTGTCTGAGAAGCTGTCTTGCTCTCCCTCCTGGGGCCTGAGACTTCGGAGGGTGTTACATTTTGAGTTACCCATTCTAGGCTGCTGGTCTCCTTTGGACTCACATGGCCTGTGTGGCTTTCACATTTCAGCCAAAGAGACTGCTTTTAGTCACTTTGTTTCCATCAAACATAGGCAGTCATTGCATTCACAGGACAAGTGTTGCAAAAAAAAAGCCACAAGTGGTTGGCTCCCAAAAGTCATCACTGGGCGAAAATATCAGAGAAGTGTGCTTGGGTTTTGCCACTGAAGGCAGCAGTAAGCCACAGAGGAAAACAGGAAGTGATACAGTGAGTCAGACCTAAGAAACTTAGTCTGTGGGGAGAAGGATGTATCTTTGCTGACAACAGACTTGAAGGTTAGGTATATCCTGGCTTCTGTTTGTAGTCATTTCTGACTCCATCATTCATAATTGATCTGGTCTCTCATTAAATCCCTTCCTGGAAATAATCCTTCCCTGTACTGCCACTTGGGACACTGGGCTTCATTGCTTTCAGGATAGTTTCAAGATCTAATGTGAATAATTAACAGCCATTGTTACAGAGGTCTTATCACTCACAGAACCCAGAGTTCTGTGAGTGATATATATGTCACATATATACTTGACATATATAATCACATATATTTAATGTTCACATGTACCATGGGATATGTATGAGTGTCTCTATTTTTATAGACAAGGAAACAAACATTAAATAACTTGCCCAAGATCACAGAGCTGATAGAGCTGGTATTTGAACCTAGGTCTTACTCCTCCACCGGAGCTCTTAATTCCCATTCCACATCATCCCCAGAGCTAGTCCTTGGTGGCCACTGGTATTATTAGCCAACCAGGCAACTGGGCTGGGTCCAGGGTAGCTGATTTAAGCCCAGTCATGTCTGGAAAAGTACCTGACAGATTGTACTTGGATCAAATCCTACCGCTTCTTCTCTATAATTTCTCCTGAACTTCTTCCATTGTTGCAGCCTAGCTTGGGTCCTTACCCACTGTGCCTGGGCTGTTTTTGATTTTTTTCAAACACTCACATGTTCTCAGTCTCTCCTATTCTAATTAATCATGCTCACTGTTGTCAAAATAATCTTCCACTGCACAGCTCTGTTCTCAACCGTAACAGTTACACTCAACACTTCACTTAAGGGCTTAACGGGTTGCTAGGTGTTTTCACAGTCACCACGTGATTTTATCTTCACTTTTTTGTGGTGGTTGGCTTTTTTTTTTTTACAACTAAAGAAACTGAGACCAAGCCAGATGTAGACTTGTCCAAGGTCAAATACTGAGTGATTGGCAGGGCTGGAACTCAGTTTTAGACCTGACTTCAAATCCAATTATCTTAATAATTTTTACATGATGTACTGTTGTCTCAAAATGTCAATACTGAGAGCAGGTACCTGAGACTTCCTATCACCTTATGCTGTAATTTGCAAGAGTAATCTCCTCATGCTTTATAAACCATTTAAATCTAACATCTTTATAAGATCTGGCCTCCTGTCATTCATCTCCCAAAGGCAGCACATCCCCAAATTCTCTGTGCAGCTTCTAATGTACTAAATGAATTATCACATGAAAAGAGATGGGCACAGTGCTTTTAATAAGTGTTAGTCATTGTCGTCATAACCCTTCTCCCACCTCACCCAAATTCTTCAACTCTGACTTCTAAAACTCCAGTCTACAATTCCGAAATTCCCCGACCATCTCCTTCACAAGATTTTCCATTCTCGTCCACTGATGCCTGATAAAACCCTAATCCTGGTTAAACCTGTTGCCCACTTACTCAGCACCAAGAGGACTACTGTGAGAAACATACACAACTGTGTTGACTGAGTCACTTCAAAGCTACAATCACAGATGTCAAGTTGGCACTTGACACCACCAAATGATGTAACTGTCCTTTCATAGTAAATTTATTTTCCCACTCTTTGAGAGATTGTATCTTTTGCCTTCTCTCTCCTAAAATCTCCAAAATCTCTGTCTAGCTCATGACTGGCCTATATACTTCAGAAAGAAAATATTCAAAATCAAATTAGATCTACCTTTTCAATCCACCTCAAGTCCACAAACCAAACTGCATGTGTATCAATACATTCTGCCATCCCATCTGCCATATTAGATGAAGTTTCGATCTAGTATAGCCTCTCCAATATTGTTCTGGGCTGCAACCCAGGATAAAATCCCTCTCGTTTTCACCTTACAATTACCTTCTCTTCCACATCATCAAGATCTCCTCATATATTGGATCCTTGTGATTGGCATACAAGCATACTGTTATATTTCTATTTTTTTAAAAAAACAGTATAAACAGACAAACCCAACCTAACCAGAAAAACCTTTCCTTTGACCTCTCACCCCTAACAGCCTCCATCCGATTTCTCCATTCCCCATCCCATCAAGATTCAGCTTTCTCATCTCCCCATTGGCTTCTCTCCAGTCCACTTGAATGGATTTGTGTTCTCATCATTGCACTGAAGTGGCCCATATCAAGGTCATCACAGACCTCTCTCTTGACAGAACCAATGACCAATTCTTTATCCTTATTTTCCTTGGCTTCTCAGCAGCATCTTGGCTCCGTCTTGAAACACTTCTCAATTTTTCCTCCTAGCTCTCTGGCTGTTTTGTCTTCCCCGGGGATCTGTCCTCTTCTCATCCTATGTTCTTTTACTACATGAGTTCAGACTGTTCCACGGCTTCAAATATCCTTCTGATGCTGATGATTCTCAAATATCTGTCTCTAGCTGGAGTTTCTTCCCTGAACTCCAGACTCATATATCCGACTATCTTCTGCCTTTCTATTTAGATGCCTATTAAATATCTTAAGCTTATGTGACCAAAACTACCTCCCCACCCCCAGTCTTTTTCTATAAAGTCTTTCTCATCTCAGTAAATGGCATATCAGGCTAAAATCTTGGACTCATTCTTGATTCCTTTCTTTCCTTCATGGACTGCATTCAGGTCTCTGTAAGTCCTGTTGCTCCACCACCAAAATATATCCTCAACCTGTCTGTTTCTCATCACCTCCTTGCTAGAGCTCACATCCCAATCACCATCATGTCCCACCAGGAGAGAGGTACTGGTCGCCTACACTCTAGTATCCTCACCATAGCCCAAATGATCCTTCTAAATGCACAAGTCACATCAGGCCACGCCCCCTCTGCCCCACCCCATCTTCCACGGATTCCCATTACTCTTGGAGTAAAATCTAAATTCCTTACCATGGCCAGAATGTTCAGTGTGATCTGGACATTTCTTCTTCCATGACTTCATCTCCCTTGACCCAACTCCTTCTTTATACCCCAATCATGCTGGCCTTTTGTCCCTGGAACACCCCCAAGCTTTTCCTGTCTAACAGTCTTTACATGTGCTGTTCTTTCCACTTGGGACATTCTGCATCCAAATATTCATATAGCTGCTTCCCAGATATATTGTCTGTTGTCTAACTCTCTGTGTTAGAATATAAGTTCCCTGATGGCAGGGCTTCTGCCTGTTTCGTTCACTGCCGTATGCCCAGCATCTTGAACAATCCGCAGGGTACAGTATGTGTTGAATAAATCCTTACAGCCTGATTATCTCTTCTAACACCTTCATTGGCTCCTTAAGATGGGAATTTTTCTTTAGCTGAGCATTCAAAGACTACAACAATGAAGCCACCGCACTCTCTCAAACTTTATTTCTGCCTACTGTTTTAAGTCAGCTCTCCTTCAGCATGAGAATACTTTGTCTTTTCTTGGTCTGTTTCCTCTGCCTGTAGTGTCCTCACCATACCACTCTTCTTGTTTAAATTTTACACTTGTACCCAAGCTTAGCTTAAGAACCATTAGGACTTGAGGGTCTCCTGGATCACACAGCCCATAGCAATCTCTCTCTATCCCAATTCCTATTTCTTTGATATTTTCTTCTTTCTCAAAATGCTATACTGTGTTGTTAGTGTTTTTTTAAACGTCTGTCTGTTTCTCCTATTAAATCATACATACCTGAAAACAGAGAATTGATCATAAAATGTTTTGAATCCCCAGTACCTTCAGAGAACGCATACATTACAGGCATTCTATGTTTGCTCATGAATAAAATGCACGTACTAATGCAAGCTTGTTCAACTGTGGCCCGCAGGCCACATGTGGCCCAGGATTGCTCTGAATGTGACCCAATACAAATTTGTAAAGTTTCTTAAAACTCTATGTGATTCTTTTTGTGATTTTTTTTTTTTTAGCTCATTTGTTGTGTCAGTATATTTTATGTGTGGCCCAAGACAATCTTTCTTCTTCCAGTGTGGCTCATGGAAGTCAAAATATTGGACACCCCGTTCCTATTCTTCAATCAGTATAGTCTAACAACACTATTAGCAGCCATTTATTTACTGCTCATTGGGTTCCAGGCACTATGCAAAGTGTTTTTAACACCTAGTTAATATTTTATTAGAGAAGGATACTTGACTGATAGGATTTTGTCATTACCAATTTTTTATTAATCTTACATGGACTTCTAGGCCATATTTCTGCATTATACCCCTCAAAATTTTATCTTTCCAACATTTTCTTACTCCGATTATGTTCTATATTTTTAAAATTCAGAAAAGGAGGTAAGTATAAGAATGAAATAAAATGCGATATGTAAAGTGCTTAGCACTAGAGGTGGCATGTGTTGGGAGATCAATGATGAAAGCTATAATTTACAGGTTCTTCTCAAACGAACTCTACCTGGCTAGCATGGTAGTGTGCATATTTGTAATTTGCAATCATTAAAATCTTTATTGATGACATGTGCATTTCTATTTACCGAGAACTTACACTCTCAGCCCTGTGGGAGAAAACAAGAGAACATAAGGTCTAGCTGGCCTCTCTCTGAGGCCAGAGAGACTCTTCCTACTTGGGAGTTGAGACCGAGAGCCATGAAACGGGGATAATAAGGGACAGCACTTTATCGAGAGCTAAATGGAGTCGTAATAATAGCAACACCTCATTATTTTATGGAGTTGATATATTCTTTTATTTGCTCTTCTCAACATTGCAAAATCACTCTATAGATGAAGAAACTAAAGTCCTGAAATCTGATTCTCCCTTCATAAGTGACAGTGTCTAAGTTCAAGCCCATTATTCTGGCTTTGGGTTCAGTGCCCTTGTCAATACAGTTTTCATTCATTCATTTGCTCATTTGTTCATGCATTCAGCAGATTTTTTTTTGGTAACAACTACATGCCATGCACTGTGCTAGATACAAAGCAATAAGATGTCACCCATATCCTTTAGGGCCTAGAACATAGGGAAAGCAGCAGAAAAAGTAGTGTTAAAGAAATTCGCAAAGAAGATTCCTGAGGGCTGGTTCAAGAAATACTGTCACAGTGAATCAGCTCCTTATTTCATCATTTCATCATCATTCATTCAGTCATTTAACAAATATTTACTGGGCATCTACCAGGTGACAATGTGCTAGGTCCTGAGACTAATATGATGAAAAAGGAATTTATAGTGTAAGAGCAAAGGAGTGGGAAACAGATACTCATAGACAACTCAATGGATCTAAAAATAAACTCATGGTCTATTCTTTTCTTTTCTTTTCTTTTCTTTTCTTTTCTTTTTCTTTCTTTCTTTTTTTTTTTTTTTTTTTTTTTGAGATGGAGTCTCACTCTGTCACTCAGGCTGGAGTACAATGGCACGATCTTGGCTCACTGCAACCTCCGCCTCCTCCTGGGTTCAAGCAATTCTCCTGCCTCAGCCTCCAGAGTAACTGGGACTACAGAGGTGCACCACCATGCCCGGCTTATTTTTGTATTTTTAGTAGAGACAGGTTTCACCGTGTTGGCCAGGCTGATCTCAAACTCCTGACCTCAGGTGACCCACCTGCCTCGGCCTCCCAAAGTGCTGGGATTACAGGCATGAGCCACCACACCAGCCATGGTCTCTCTTCTCAAACCTCTCCTTTATTCTACATGCCCTATTCCATTTAAAGTTCTTAAAATCACCCCCAGACACTCAAGACAGAACTTGGGAGTTTTCTCTATGCCTCCCTTTTGCTCATCCATCTACCAACAACTCTTGGCTATGTCCTTTCGAGCCTATGTCCTAAGCTTCTGTTCCTTCCTCTCCACTCCCACTGTTACTGCTCTAGCTCAGGTCCTCACCACCTTTTGCCCAGTAGCCATGAAATGTCCAAAGTGGTCTCTTCACCTCAGGCCTGAGACCAGCAGCCACTGCCCATGCATCCCATGCATGCTCCACCTACACTTCTCTTACCTCTAGAGTGACCTTTCTAAATCCAAATTCAACCTGACATTTCTGTGCTAAAATCTTTTTGAGAGTGCCCATCCTTTCAGCTAAAGCCCAAATACCTTCTTATACATCAGAGTCTCTTGGCAGGGCTCCTGCCCACTTTCTAGCCTCAGTTCCTGCCGTTCCTCCCTAATCACCTCCACTGCCCACATACACACCTCCTGTGCTCTGCTGATGAATAATAGAAAATAGACCCCACTTTGGGAAGCCATTTCAACATCTTCCCCTAGGTTAGGTGGATTGGTTACTTTCTCTTTTAGCCACCATTGTACATCACACATAATAAAAAGCATAGCTACTGATGACTAAGCACAGCAATTCATGCATCATGCCAGACCTAGAGGCAATAACAATAGTGTTTAAGGACATGAACTTTGGAGATAGCAAGATGGGTTCAAATCCCAATGTCATTTGTTTAGCAGAATGATCTAGGGCAAGTTACTCAAGGTAACATCTCATTATTTTTCATCTTTAATATGGGTATAATAAAACCCTTTCATTGAGTTGTTGCAAGGATTAATGAAACAATGTACAAAAAGTGCTTAGCACTTTATGATGTAACAGTGGTATCTGTTACATCATGTGCTATTATTAAGTTGAAGTCATAACTACTGTGACTGTATTAGACTTTTTACATATACCATATGAATCTGCCCAAAAACCCTGGAAGTTTTCATTATTTCCATTTTACAACTAAGGATATTACTTGCTCAAAGTCATATAATTAGAAAGCAGCCAAGTTAGGGTTTAAGTCCACATCACAAAACACTATTACAGCACTTATCAGATCTTTTGGAAAGTATTTACCTGTGTACCCAGCACTCTTCCAGGATGGGAAATTCCCAGAAGGCAAAGACGTTGTCATATACATATTTCCCATAGGAAACGTTTAGGAAACAATGAACAAATGAATAGCTATGTATTCAGCCAGGGGAGACTAATGGCTGTGAGATTCCAATCCTGGAAGAGGAGGGAAACGGCTGGTATGGTCACTGTGTCAATGGAACAAAAGCCACCCCCTCTGTTCCTGGGTCACTCACTCATTGCTTCAATCTGCACATGGATGAGGTTCTCGATGTCTTCCTGCAGTGTCTGATGGGGCTTCAGGGGGATGGGCAGGTAGCCATAGTGCTCTCTGTTGCAGAGGTACATCTGGATGCCTGAGGACCCAAGAGAGGGACAAAGCCAACAATGAGAAAACACATTGCTGAGTAACAAGCGAGGAGAAGGAACCTGAACTGTGTCTGATGCTGAGTTTGACACTGCAATTAAATAAGTGGTTGTTTCAGATATGTCTATAGACCTAAAAAATGCTCCTTTATTTAAAAAGTAAAACACAGCATTGGGGACTAATAAAAACACTGGGCTATTCTTCAGCCCAGAGGAAATTGATTTTTTCTCTCTGAAGAAAAAGCAAACTCATGGCCTGGAATGAACAAAAAAAGCATGAACGGATCAAAAGGGAGGCAAGGAATTCCCATTCCGGAGAGCAGAATGGAACACTGTAATCCACCTACAGGAAATAACAAGAAAATGAGGAATGAAATCCACAATTGATATGAAAGCAAACAGGAAAATTCTGTAACGCTGACAGATTATTAAAACTAAATCTAGGCATACATAGAACAAAAAATGAAAAAACAAAGGAAATTTAAAATTCTCCAAGATTCTCCCTGGTTTTATTGCTTCCCTTAGCAGGCATGGATTTGGAGCCAACCAACATACATGAAACTTCCAAAATCAGTTCACATAGAGACAAAAGAGTCTGCATTTCAGCATGTTCTGTTAAGAACCTGTAGTGTGACAATACCAGAAGTATACAATACCCTTCTCATATTCAAATTGTTCTTCCTAGCCCCACCTGATAACTTGCAGAGTTATAAGGCATCTGTGTTTAACCAGACAGCTAGAAATATAGGAATCAGGATGGTCTCATACAGATCATTGGTCAGCAATTGACACTCCTGATCAATGAAAAGACTGCTTAGTGAAAAGGATGAGTCTGCCATGTATCCAAGCCTCTGGTCCATGTATCCAAGTCTCTGATTTGTTAATTGCGATAATCGTCAGTGTTTTTTGGAGAGAGAATTATCTGCATAGGGACTCCTCTACTTTGTGCAGATGAAATTTCCTCCAGTCAGCTACATCATCTGTCAAATCAGGTGAAGCTGTCTCATGGCATTAACAGAGAGGAAGGAGAAAAGAAAATAACCTTTATTCCCTGCTTTTACTGAATCTGGCTTGAATCAAGGCTGGTCTACCAAGCACTGTCCCTTCTCTTGCCTTCACCAAGCAAACTCATTAGCTCTGCTGTTTGCCCACATGAATGCTTCTGGGGAGCTTCAAAGTGCACCTTCTTGTAAAGTCATGATGAATTCAGGAAGTGGAAGGAAAAAGATATTAAAGTTACATCTCTACCCTAATTAGGCAAACCATTTTACCAATTAACTTTCTGAGGCTTCCATAAAAAAAAGATATGATACCTATCCAAACTATCCATCAAGTGTGAGGGTACAAGGAAGGCATTTTTAGACATGCAAGACCATCATATATTTACTTGCCATCATACTTTCTCAGAATGATGTGGGAGAAGGATGAGGAGGAAAGGAAGAGGAGGAGGAGGAAGAGGAGGATGATTATAACCAGCAAGAAAGATTATAAACAACACGAACAGGAGAGTCAGTGTATAAGAGAAGAGAAATAAGTCTTAGGTTGATAGCTGCAGCACCACTCAGATTAGAATATATTAGAAAGCTCCAGAACAGACATCTTCACAAACATGCAGAAAAGGACATCTGACAAATCTGAACATTCTGAGAGGAGTTTGAGGTAATTAGTGATTAGTTTTGGATCATACTAGCAATAATAAAACTAAGCAAAAAAAAAAAAAAAAGGCAATTATTAAAGGAATTGCCTCCAAAGAAAATTAATGGCAAAGGAAAACTAATCATGGCCTAAAAATGACCAAGCTTGGAGTTAGGCTTGCATGATTACAACAAGAACACTGACCATCAATCTGTTTGAAATTACATTAGGAGAACAAGGTGATGAGAAGAATGTGTTTGCATGCAGAGGGCAAAAGGCAGAAAGAGAGCTAACTCCTCCCAGTCTGTAGTGGAGAGTTAATAAATAATGCCCACGGTGAAGCCAGAAAATCAAGAAGTAGCAATGCATGCATATTATTTAACATGGATGTAAATATTATACTAAAATGATCACTTAAAATAGATAAAAGTGGTTGCCTTCTGGAGGAGAGAAATGATGCAGGGTGATGTGCAGGGGACTGTTCATTTCTTAATAAACCATGGGGAACTATATGAATACTTTCAACCATGTGCATGGGCAGTTTGATAACAGAAAATTTAAAATAAAATGTGTTAACAATTAGATAAAGTCTACGAAAGAGTCTGCACTCCCAGTGAATGCTGCTTCTGGGGAAGACAACTTTTCTTTTGAAAAAGAAAAGTGAATTATGCTACATTTTGAAGGACTTTATTTTTCTTTTAAACATATAAAACATTTTCTTGTACTCATATAGTACCTTAACATTGCAGATTGATATAATTATCCCTCTCTTTGGTGATGAAAAATCAGACTCAGGCTGTCACTTGTCCGAGGTCACATAGTAAGTCATTAGTGCCAAATCTCTGTCCCTAAAGAGCCAATGCCAAGTGCTTTCTACCCACCCAGTAATTGGAAGCTCAGTTCCAAGACCATTAGTCACTAGGGGATTGCCATCCCTCCACATGGGGACAAATTTGATCGCTACCAGTGGTGTCCAGGATTTGTCTGCCCATTGCCCATATCACTTGCCTCTTTTGACTCACATCAGACATTTGGAAGACGACTGGCTGGCGCCGGGATGGTTCCTGTGGCCATGATACAGAACCCAGATCACTGGCCACAATGGGAGGTGAACTCTTGACCCTGGACTCATTACAGCCACAGAAACTTGCCTATGACCATATGTGCTCTCTTCTTGGGCTAGAGGGGTGGCCAAGCCCCGCTCACCAGCACACTTGGATTGCTCCTCACTCATCACCCACGTGGGGCAATGGCTAGAGTATGGGGTGAAAGATTTAGGACCAAGGTTTGTGGTTGGATGGTCCTGCCTGGGACATAGATGATACACAGCTAGGGAGCTTCAGAAGAGTGAGAACAAAAGAATACCAATCATATTTCATGAAGAAAGAGGAAAGTGCTTTGCTTTGAAACTAAGGAAGGAAGAGCCTAGAGACACGCCCCGGACTGCACATGACTCCCAGGCTCATTCATGTTTCTCTCGAAAATACTTAGAGATAAGTACACTATTACCTTAAAATCCACAGTTGTCAAGAAATACCTTGCATATCCCCAAAACGACAGTGAATCTTTCCTGCCTTGACTCCTGCCCTGTTCATGGTCTGCACCGCCAATCTGGCCCTTAGCTTTCACTGCTTCATGACTATTAGTTGTGTTTTCACATGTAAAAATCTTAACTCCCAACTAACACCGTGCCAGGAACAGAAGGAAACACTTGGGAGCTCATCCTCTCTCTTTCCTTTTCTATCTCCTCTTCCCAAATGAGTCACCAAACAACTTTGCGTGTCTACCTGCTTTCAGTGTTCTAAAAAAGCCTTTGCAAAGTCTGACCAATAGCACACAAACTCCTGGTGAACAGGCCAAGCACAGGGCAGAGCTGAAAAATTCCTGCTTAACCTGAATCACTTTTCCCATCCCAATATCCAGGTATTGGTTTCATACAACGTACCATAATAATTTAGTGCATGGGGTCATAATAATGCTTTGTGCAGTGACTATAAAGGAGGACTCTTAGGCAGTGCCGTTCATGTAATTGTTAATATCTCACTTTCTTGGAACGTCCTAACTTCAATTCAACCTCTGAAGGAAAGAGATTGGCACTCAAAGGACTCAAAAGTCCCTGACTTTGCTTCCCGTCCTAGGGAAGTCAGAGCAAATCACAGACCAACTGAAAGAAGCAGTTTCCATTAACACTGACATAGGAATCTTTGCAAAAAACTTCCAATCATATGAGATTGCTTTTGCCTAGACACAAGGGCTACAAAATGCCTACACCTGGCCAAAGGGTCTAAATTGCTCCAGCAGCCAAGGGGGAAATCAGCCTGACCCATTTCTACCAAATATTCTTATTCTCAGCAAATCTACAACTGATGAGTGGGACACTATGGCTTTAAGGAGAGTCTGACGTGTGAACTGTATCTTGAATTTGTATTAACATTCTCATCTGCCAGCCACTTCCTCAGCTGTCGGAGGATCTTTGCACCATCTTTTCCACCCTCAGTTATATGGCCACAGTGAGTTTATTCACCATCTTCTTGGTTTATGAACCTATTTTTGCTAGTGGTTAAGTGACACATTTCTGGCACATTAATAATGGAACCCGACTTCTGTCAGGAAAGTCTGAATTATCCTAACAAAGCTTTGCTCTGTTAGATGCCATGTGTCTTGCTGTTGAACTGCTCTTGTGAATTGTGTCCTCCTGAAGCAAGTGTAGGGTGAAATGAGAGAAATAACTTTCCTTCCTGTTCACCTGTCTTTCTCAAAAATCTCCAGGCCCCACTAGAAATGCTTTCCCAGTGGTTCATAAAAGACTTCAGTCTCGCTTTGCCTCTCTTTCACAGGGACTGAGGCCGAGACTGTTCGCTGCCTCTTTATCTGTTCTTTCCTTCTTCTAGAGTGTGAAAATTGCAGTGCATGCATGCAGAGAATAAAGACGACATTCTGAGCCTCCCTTACAGTGAGGTATTGTCCTGGGACTAAGCTCTGGCTAACGAGATTTGCATGGAAGTGCTGCATTCAACTTCTGGATTGCACCCTTCAAGGGACAGGGAGAGTTCTCCCTGCTGTTTCTGCCTTGCTGGCTGAAACGCATCCGTGGTGGTGAGATACCTGGGACTCCACAATTAAGGGCAGTACATCCTAGAGAGTGAAAAGCGATACACAAGAAGCCTGGGACTCTGAACACTTTGTGAAACAAAGCCACTATAGCAGCTCAGACTTTTTCAAGAAGAAATAAACTTCCATTTTTAGTCTGGGGTCTTTGCCAGTGCTGTTTTAGGCCTCTGTGACAGTTTCCTAATTAATAAATGGACTTCTATAATAAACAATTGCAATGCAGTAGCACCACAGAGAACCAATCACCTTCCCATAATTCCCAACATCACCACCAGTCCCTGAAACTCAAAATAGAGTGGGTTTCTGGGTAGAGGCCAGCCCTGGCTCTTGGTCATTGGTGCTTCCAGGGACAGCAACATAGAGGGTGCTGGTATGGTTATTGCAGACAATTTACTGTCTCTCACTACCAGAAATATGAGGGTATTTTTTTTTTAATAAGATGCACAAAACAAAGGAGCTGGTCATTTTGCTGTGTCTCCATGGTGGCACTACGACCAAAGACAAACAGTACCTGCTTGCCTGCTGGAGAAGGCAAAGACAATGATGTCATCAAAGGTCCAGGTGTAGTCCTGGTGTGGGGGGTAGAAAGTCAGCTTGTCTGAGGCCTCCTTCCTGAGGTCAATTAGGAAGGTGGAGTGGACCATGGGGACGGGGAAGCAGCCTGTCCTCTTCCATTCTCGAATCTGAACATAGTCTGGGGTCCTCTTATAGAAGCCCTGTAAAAGAGCAAATAGGTGGGTTGTGTTTTCTAATCTGAAGTCTTCATCCTTCTCATTCGCTAGACTGATTGTTTTCAAGTCATCACCAGCTACATACAAGCTCCCAAACAAAGCCACCTTCACTCCTCTTATTATGGCCTATGAATTTCCAAGTGAGCACAAGAAATGCTGTCTACATATAAAATTATACTAAAAGGGTCTTGATATAAGGAAGAATAACTTTGATTTCAGCATATCCCTTGATTTAATAATTTCATAAAAGTGCATTTTATGTTGACTTATGATTAAATATGAAGCATGAGTATTAAGAAGTGGCAGAGCAGTTAAGAGCAGAGGTTCCAGTGTCAGACTCCCTGAGTTCAAATCCCACCTCAGCTACTTATTGTCTGTAGGTATGGGTCAAGTGACTCAACCTTGCTGCGCTTATTTCCTCATCTCTAAAACAGGGATGATGGCACTATCTACTCCATGGGGTTAGCTGTAAAATTTAAGTAAGGTAGAACCTGAATAGTGTTGAGACTACTGCCCAGCACCAAGAATGTATCAACAAATACCGGCTCCTATTAAAATGACATTACACTATGACTAATATTTGTAATTAAACATGCATTACTTAGATATACAAATGAGGGTCTTCTTTCAATGCAGTTACTTAGTCAATATTCTGGTGAAGCTGCAGCTGCTCCACAGTTTTTGGGGACTCAGCTTCTGAAACTTCCTTCTGCACAAGCACACAGGACAACCAATTTCCTTATTCCAAAGCTTGAATCATTTCCAGAAAAGATGAAGATATATCTCAACAAAACACGCTTACAAAACATACTTGTGGAAGCTTTGCCAGGCATTTTGGAAAATGTTCTAGGTGATGGCAGGCTCAGTGGAATGAGTGTGAAGTTTTGCAAGGCCAGCACTCCGAAGGGCACGATACTCTGGAAGTTCTTATATGTTCATTGATCAGTTGCATCACTGCATGGTTACATTTCCTGTTGTAATTCAGCATCCACACATAAGGCACTACAGCCTCATCTACTTCGCTGACATTCCCTTCAGGTTCTAGAAGAGTGTCCTAGCTGAGCTAACCCTAACGCCAACCCCATGATAAGGGAGGAGGATCACAAATGAGGACTTAGAAGATGTGGGTCTCAGAGTCATCTTAATCACCTTCTAGCCGTTTGATCTTAGTCTGTGCCTACCCTCTTTGGGCCTGAGTTTTTTCTCCTGAAAAATGGGATAACAGCTGCTCTGTCAATCTCATAGAGCTGCAGAATGAATCACATGTGATAAGGTCTATGAACCTATTTTGGGAACTGCAATACATTATATGAAGTATTATCATTACTATAATTTTTTTATTAGCCTTTAACTTAAGGATCATTTAACATCCTCTATGGTTTTCCTAATACTTCAGCTTATGAGCAGTCTTCCAAGGGATAAAGGGGACTCAGGTTTTTTAAAGGGCTGCCTAAGTACCTGTGTCAAATATAAAGTTCTAGGTTACTTAGGAACAATATTCCCAGAATGATAAGCTTGGAAAATCCATGATGATGATGAATCACTGAATATCCTTGGGGTGGGGATGAGAAGGAAGGAAGCAGGGAAAGTGAGAGAGAATAAATGTGCCTCCTGCAAAGAGGCAGAGATGATGAATGTGTTTCTTTTTCCACATAAATTGAATCTTGCTGGTAATAATTCCTGTTCATTGGCCAGACAACATCAAGGACATTTTGTTTTGAATGAGTTTAAAGGCTCTGGGAACCAGGTCCTGCTTTGAACTTATGAAGTCACTGGCCCTTTCTATTCCTGCTCTAGTGGAGACTAACTGGGATGGTAGAAAGCCAAAAATAAATGGAGGAAAATAATACTTGTCCCTAAGTTGCTCAGAATTTAGTTTTACGGTACAAAACAAGTGAGCACATTTCTCCTATTTGCTTTTAAGCCTGAAAGCAAATAAGGAGATAATACAAATTTGTAGGCTGCAGCCACTAGGATAACCCACCCTTGTTGCTGGTGTCAAAGCACAACTCATTAAAAACAACTCTCAAGTGATTCTGCCATGTGAAACACTGAAAATGTATGAATTTAAACCAATATAATGTTTTCTCCCAAGGAAGTGAATGGCCTTTAGAAATATGAACATATTACCTTCCCAAAAGAGACACAGAAAATAGCACACATTCAAAATCTCTTACAACTAGAAGAAATAATTACAACAAAAGAGGAATGCTTCATCCATTGGTGTACCGGACCACACATTGTTAAATTTTCAGAAATTTTGCAAACCAGTTGACATGTTGATAGCTTGGAATCCATAAAAACAAAAATCATGTTAATCTCCACCACTCTAATGACACCTCAGGTGGCAGTTTTGCATATTTTTAATAGCTGTATCATCAAGTGGCTACACTGCAGTTTACTTAACCTTTCCCTTAACCCAAATGTCCAACAACGATAGACTGGATTAAGAAAATGTGGCACATATACACCATAGAATACTATGCAGCCATAAAAAATGATGAGTTCATGTCCTTTGTAGGGACATGGATGAAACTGGAAAACATTCTCAGTAAACTATTGCGAGGACAAAAAACCAAACACCGCATGTTCTCACTCATAGGTGGGAATTGAACAATGAGAACTCATGGACACAGGAAGGGGAACATCACACTCCGGGGACTGTTGTGGGGTGGGGGCAGGGGGGAGGGACAGCATTAGGAGATATACCTAATGCTAAATGACGAGTTAATGGGTGCAGCAAAACAACATGGCACATGGATACATATGTAACAAACCTGCACATTGTGCACATGTACCCTAAAACCTAAAGTATAATAAAAAAAAAAAAAAAACATTTAAGTTGTTTGCATGGTGGGAGTATTTAAACCATAAAAATTAGCAATGCTACCAACGAGGGTTTTTCCCACAAAGAGCCAGTTATTAAACATTTATCAGCACACTACTGGCCTTATTTCTCATCCAAAACCAAACCAAATATAAAGGGCAGACTCAAACTTTAGCCCTTTGGCCATGAGAATACTCCCCCTTTTTTTGAGACAGGGTCTCAGTTGCTTAGGCTGCAGTGCAGTGGTGTGATCATAGCTCACTGCAGCCTCAACTTCTTGGGCTCAAGCAATACTCCCTGCTCAGCCTCCAGAATAACTGGAACTATAGGTGTGCACGACGCCACAACTGGTTAATTTTTTGATTTGTTGTAGAGATGAGGTTTCGCCATGTTGCTCATGTTGGTCTCAAACTCCTGGGCTCAAGTAATTGTCCCACCTCAGCTTCCCAAAGTGTTGAGATTACAGGCGTGAGACACTGCTCCTGGCCAACATACCTTATTTTGCTTAGCACATTTTTATCCTACATTGATACATATTACATTAATCAGTTGAATTTATCTAATTCTTTAATGAAAAAATAAAAAATACAACCAGCCATGAGCATTCACTAAAACAGACCACTACTTTGAAGATTTTACTATGAAAAAAATAAATAATAAAAATTCAAACCTTTTTTAACTTGAATTTTATAAAAATAACCTACCATGGTAGTTTTCATTATTAGAACTCTTTGGAAATAAATTTGGCAACACACGTCGAAGGTCATTGAAATATTTGTACTCTTTTTTTTTTTTTTCTTTTTTGAGACAGAGTCTTGCTCTGTCACCCAGGCTGGAGTGCAGTGGCACGACCTCAGCTTACTGCAAGCTCTGCCTCCCAAGTTCACGCCATTCTCCTGCCTCAGTCTCCTGAGTAGCTGGGACTACAGGTGCCCAACACCAGCCTGGCTAATTTTTTATATTTTTAGTAGAGACGGGGTTTCACCATGTTAGCCAGGATGGTCTCAATCTCCTGACCTTGTGATCCGCCCGCCTTGGCCTCCCAAAGTGCTGGGATCACAGGCGTGAGCCACCGCGCCTGGCATATTTGTACTCTTTGACTTAGTAATTCCACTTCTAAAAAGCTATCCTAAGGATATAATCTTAAATGCTGAAAAATTATATTAATCATGATGGTCATGATAGTTAAAAAGTTGTGAATAATTTAAATGTTTTTCAAACCAAGATAAAGATTAAGTAAATTGGAATATAGCCACTTGATGATAATACAGTTATTAAAAACGTGCAAGTTTCTATCTATGATGTTGTTATCGTGATGGGGATTTAACATCTGTTTTGTTGGTTTTCTTTTAAACTTTTTTTAATTTCTAAGTTTTTCTATGGTGTTCTTATGTTAGTTTTGTAATGACAAAAAGAATTAATTAAAAATAGTAATTCCTGAATCAGGTGGGGGAAAGTACAAATTCCAGCATGCTTTATTGGCTAATTTGACGTTTCTAAGGCTAAGCTCTTTAAATTATTTTTTTCATAATAAATTAACACAGAAGAGCCCAACTGGGTTGTAGCATTGGACCTAGATTTACTGCCCTTCCTAAAAAATGCTTGCTCTGAGAACATAATGACATGCAGGTTTCAAGGGAGTAAACAAGAGAAAGGTGAATGGGACTACTGTTGACAGGGTGTTGCCTTGTTAAAACTAGTAGCCTTAATTCATTTAAGCAAAAGACTTGCCTTAGGGGTGATTCCGCACCAGAAATTAGAATACAGGCCCCGAGACTCCAGCATGGGGGCCACAATAGTTTTGTTTTCTGCAATCAGTAGATTGAGGGTCTGTGGATTAGTCAGGAAATTGTCAACATCTATGAACTAGGAAAAGAAGAGGATAATGTTAGGTGAAAAGGTACTTTTCAGTAATGAGTTTGAGAATAACCCAGCCTTTCTGAAGGATCCCAGAAACTTGCTCATGACATATGGAACCAGTTATCTATGTCCTCCTTATTGAAACCCATTGCAGCTAGGTGGCTTTCATTCAGTCAAAATACATTTAGTCTAACTTTCGTATGTTGGGCTCTGCATAACGCACTAAGCAGTAAATTGGTGCTGCCACACTGGGCATAGCCTCAACCAGGAACCAACCTACACTTTGGCTAGTGTTTTAGGCACAAGATATTAATGGCTCCCAAGACATTAAAGGTTCATTCAAAAACACTTATTGACTGCCCAGTCTAGGTGCAGATGGGCATGCCTACTTAGCGTTTCTATAGTAATGCCAGAGTAGCTCAAAACAGATCTATCAATGTATTTTAATGTGACAAGCAGAATTTTTGTTTAAGTACACTATATCAACCCATGCTAACCGGTGAAGCTATTTCCTGTTCTTAGAAGTCCATGTTAACAGTGATTTATTTAGAGACAGTATAACAACAGATTCTAATTTATAAAAGAAATAATCATACTGAACTGTACACTGAAAAAGGGATAAACTGACAGATTTTACATTTTGTAGATTTTATCACAATAAAAAATTCAGAAGTCTTCATTTTTATGATAGTCCATCTGTTTACCCCAAATTTTGTGATTTAACATTTGTACACTTCAATGGCATTTAAACAGCTATACAATGTTAAATATTGTCAGTACAATTTGAAAATTTCTATGAAAGGATTTGTGTCACAAGTGTGTGTGATACATTATTGGGCAGATTTTCACTGTGGTTGAGAGGCTGGGGATGGACATAAATTCTCCAAAGAGAGCATCACCGTGCCAAGCAACAGATGCTATTCCCCAGATCATTCAGGAGCAAAAGGGAACCATTTCAGAGCTGTTCAACTGAATCACTTTTTTAGATAATTACTTTTTCATATCCCCCAAATTCTTCCAGAAAGTTATAAGAACAACTTACAATGCTTTACCTACAGCATTTCCCATGAACTAAAAATATGCAGAGTTCTTATGCCTGTTGCATGGCAGAGACCAAATAATTCAGGCGCTTCTTCACCTACCCACTGAAAATCCATGTGGGCTGGAAGATGAAGTCCAGGGAGCCCAATATTAAACTACCAAAAATTTCCTTGTGCCTTTCTTAAAAAGTAGGGGAGTCACTGCCTAATCAAAAATATTATTTTGATTGCTTCCATGGTTCTAGTTTTTGGACGGTGATTTGGATACATTCGAGATGACAGTTGTCAAGAAATCAAACATCTGTTTTTACCAGAATGTAGTCTGACCATTTTTCCCTCGCAGTTCGAAGGGCTGCCTGTCGTAGTTTCATCACATGGGCAAACCGGGAGGTTGGCCAGTGCTTTGGTCCAATTTCATCAGGGTAAGACCTAAAATAATAATAGCTCATCATTATTGAGTGCCTACACGTACCAGGCTCTGTCCTAAATGTTTATATGTATTCATTTAATCTTCTATCAATCCCAGGAAGTAGATACTATTATTATTATCATCATCCCCATATTACAGATGAGGAAACTGGAGCAATGAGAAGTCAAGTAACTCACTGCTCACTGTATACAAGAATCTTTACAAGAAATATTGCAGTGGGTTCTCATGAGAGCCCTTTGAGGTGAGTACTTCTATTCTCTGCATTTCACAGGTGAGGATATCAGGGTAGAGCAGTTAAGTCATTCGTCCAACGGGACACAATCAAGATTTGAATCCAAGCAAAAAGCTCATGTTCCTAGACAATTTTTATACATCCCGACATCGAATAGATTTGGAGAGTATGCAGTGTAAAACATGAGTTTCCCAGGAAAAACGAAAGTTTAATTTACTTGTTGGAGTTTTCACAAATGATTCCACACAGTCTAACACATTGATCTATCTTAGGTCAAGTGAGATCATGGGATCTCTATCAAGATTCACAAAACAGCCAGGCAAAGACTCCTCCATGGCCACATAGACAAGTGGGTTGGAGCACACTCCAAAACCCTTCTGAAGGCACCCAACTGGCACGGACATTGATACTGTTGCAGTAACCCAAAACTGGCCACCACTTCAAGACCTCATAGCTGCACTGGCAGTACATTTGTTTTAGTGAGTGAAAAACTGCAAAAACAATGAGACTGTAACTAAACAAATAAGGTTAATAAAACTATGTACAGCACAGGAATTCTCGGGAATATCTTCCCCAATTATTGTTTCAATGAAAATTAGTGGAATTCTCATTTTTCTATATATATTCCCCCCCAAAATGCCTGCTCTAATATTTTTTCACACTGACCTTGGCATATAATATGTTTAGTCAAAACCTGGCTGCAGAGAACATTACCAAGATGCAAAGAAGGGACACAAAGTATTTCTGTGCCATTTTTGTTAGGCCAGACTCCATTATAAGGCACTCTAAAGGAGTGTTTACAATCTTTTACAGTGTTCAGACTTCACTGTTAAATTTTGCTTGATATACAGTCCATGGGCTTGGATTTGAGAAATACATGTGTATATATTATAATATATCATATTTGTATATATTTCTTTATAATATAAATATTTATAAGAATTCTTACATATAGAGAGACTAGAAGAACAGAAACTTGCTCTGGAATGGCATTTATTATTACTATAATACAAATTTGGCTTTCAATAAATGACTTCTCTGGGGAAGAAATTCAGGCAACTCCTTCATTCTATTTCTACAGTTCCTTAAGGTAAAATTGTAGTAGCTTTGGGAACATTTATAATAGTAAGTTTTAAATACATTTATTCTTGTTCTTATTTGTTCATCCAACCAGTATTAATTTAGTGCCTGCCAAGAATATGGCTCTGAGGGGAGAGGGGGAATATAAAGTGTTTATATATTCTAGCCCCTGCCAAAGAACTTACAATTTATTTAAAAAAAAAATACACTAATTGCATAGTTAATTAACAATGTTGGTTGTGTATATCATTGTGCCAAAAAGGATGACATAGAATATAAGCAATACAATTGTTGAGACAAAGGTAAGAATAGGTTTCTACAGTAGGCATGATTTAGGATAAGAGTTAGTTATAAAGAAGGAAAGGGTCTTCCAGGACCTGCACAAGCAACAGTGTGGGGTTTGGAAATAAAAGGAACGTTCTGGATAAAGCACATTTTCTTTTGGTGCTAAATTCATGGAATTTTAAAAATATAAGTCTTAGGTGTTTGAACTTTGTTCAGTTCCTAAAGAGTAAGTGAAGTATTTTTAATAAAGAAATGAAACCATTTCATTTGTATTTGAGGTAGATTGATTTGACTGTATGATATGTAGGATGACTTGGAGATAGAAGCAATTAATAAATTGCTATGGTGGCCGGGCATGGTGGCTCATGCCTGTAATCCCAGCACTTTGGGAGATCAAGGCGGGCAGATCACAGGGTCAGGAGATCGAGACCATCCTGGCTAACATGGTGAAACCCCCTCTCTACTCAAAATACAAAAAATTAGCCGGGCATGGTGGCGCATACCTGTAGTCCCAGTTACTCAGGAGGCTGAGGCAAGAGAATCGCTTGAACCCAGGAGGCAGAGGTTGCAGTGAGCCAAGATTGCACCACTGCACTCCAGCCTGGGTGACAGAGTGAGACTCCGTCTCAAAAAAAAAAAAAAAAAAAAGAAAAAGAAAAAGAAATTTCTATGGTAACTAGGCACAAAGGCTCACACCTGTAATCCCAGCACTTTGGAAGGCCAAGGTGGGAGGATCGCTTGAGGACAGGAGTTCAAGACCAGCCTGGACAACATAGTGAGATCATATCTCTACAAAAAATAAAAATAAAATTAGCCAGGCATAGTGATGCATGGCTGTGGTCTTAGTTACTCAGGAGGCTGAGTGAGGAGTATTGCCTGAGCCCAGGAGTACGAGGTTACAGTGGAGCTATGATCATGCCACTGCACTCCAGCCGGGGTGACAGTGAGACCCTGTCTTGAAAGAAAGAAGGAAAGAGAGAGAGAAAGAGAGAGAGAGAGAAAGAAGAGAAGAAAGAAAAGAAGGAAAAGAAAGAAAGAAGGAATTTCTATGGTTAAGATAGGAAATTACCTAAATGAGCATCAGCAGGGGATCAATTAAATAATTATGGTAAATGCACATACAACAGTGATCATGCAGTAAAAAAATGAAAATTACCTCCTTAACTATTGCTGTAGAATGATTATCAAGATATAAGTTGAAAGAAGCAAGGTATATGTAGAAAGTGTACACATTTTCACTATGATCCTCCAAATATAAAAGTTTATATTTAAAATATGAATAAATGATATCAATATTTAAAAATATAAACTGTCATGGCAATTTATTTATGAAGTAATGAAAATCTGAACTTGGCTGGCAGCTGTGGGAGTAAACAGCAAGACAGTACTGTGAAGATCTCTAAAAGGGAAAAATGGCAGATATTCAGTACTCACATAGCTACAGAAATGAAAGACAATGAAAAGCCACATGTACTTCCAAACCTGGAAGCCCTGAAGAGTTAGTTAAAGAGGAAGGGTAAATAATGAGTTTACAAATTTTGCTCTCACTACTCACTCTGGTTCATCCATAGGCCTCCACTCCACATAGTGATAGAGTCTCTGTACATTTTTCAACCACTCCCTGAGTATTTCTGTTGTATTATCCACATTGTGATCAGTGGCTGCCCTGCATGAGAGAAAGCACAATATAGTTTAACTATGTCATCCAAAGAAAGAGAGGGAAATCCAAAAGACCCCTGACTAACTGAAAGAAGAATGGCTACTCCTGGAAAAAAAATTGTATATATGAAAATAATTCCCTCATAGTGCAAACTAGACAATAAACTTCTAAAGTGAGAGACACTGCTTAAAATTATCTTTGTGTCATTAGATCCTTAAACAGGGCTCAGCCAATTGGAGAACGTGTAAATGGTTGCATTAATAAATAAACACATGAAAACACGAAGACAGTGTAAGCATAAAATGAATTAACCGAGAGTCAATTAATGAATCTTCTTGGAAATTTTTCCACATGTTTTAATTTTCAGTTACCTAGGATGTAAACTCCACCTTTTAACTTCATTAACAATGACCCTCAATTTGAGCAATAATTCTGCTTCATCTTCATTTCAAGTCAATTTTCTGACTGCAACAAAATATCTAGTCAGTGCTGCTTTAATCATTGTGAAGCTACAATAATAATTCTCAATATAAAACTCAAAATTTAAGGTATCTTCAATTATCTATTTTGGATTAACTTTACCATCACGTTTACAAAATAGAGTATTTTCAAAAGCCTTTAAATAATGTATACAAAACTTGTGCCTGTTCTACCTTGAAAGTTTAACAAATGGATCCACTTGTAAAGGGGCTTAACTCATTTATTTAAAAAGTATTTTCAAATTGTATCACAAAGCAAAACCCAACACATGTAAAACAGTTATTCAGAACACCTATAAATGAAGAGATAATGAAATGAAAAACAGAAAAAGAGAAGAAAGCAGGAGTTGTAATCCTGACAATAAACAAGGTAGAATTCAGGCCAAAGAGTATTAAGATCACAAAGAAGGAGACTTTATAATACTAAAGGAGGCCATTCACATCAAAATATACAAAGTGTGAATATCTATACACTTTCATATATTACAGGGGTTGGCAAACTTCCTTTCAAGCAATAGATAGTAAACATTTTAGGTTTACAGGCCATATACTATCTGCAGCTACTACTTAACTCTGCCATTGTAGTGATAAATCAGCCATAAACAATATGTAAATGAATGAGCATTACTGTGTTCCAACAAAACTTTATTTACAAAAACAGGCAGCCGGTCTGTAGGCTATAATTTGCTGACCCCTAATATAGTAGAAAGTATAGAAACTGTAAAGAAAAACAGAAATAACAATAATAAGAGATATTAACATACCACTTTCAGTTAAAGATGGTACAAATGGGGAAACAAGTAAGTATACATAGGATCTGTACAACATACTAACAGAGACTTCTCAAGTGCACATGGAACATCTGCTAGCACTGCCCAACAATTACATCCCAAAGAAAGCCTCCGTAAAATTGAAATTATATAAACAACATTCTCTGATCTAAATGACATATATGTAGAAGTTGATAATAAAATAAACCCCCCCAAATCCACTAAAAACTCTCTTATAAAGTTGTTTTTTTTGAAAATAACAATTACTAGTGGAAAAATAAATACAAGCCAATTTCAGAACTTCCAAAAATTAATAATGAAAATACTACATATCAGAATTTTGGGATACAATTAAAGCAGTGATTACAGAAAAATTCAGTTTTATATGCTTAAATAAATAAAAATAAATGAGTTAAATTTCTACTCAAAAAGCTAGGAAAAAAGCAACAAAGCAAACATATATAAAGAAATTAATAAAGATAATGGTAGAAAGTTGTGAGATATAAAACAGAAAAAGAGTAGAAACAAACTAAAATGCTGCTTCTTTGAGAAAGATCAATAAAAGACAAGCCCTAGTTAACCCACCTAAGACAAACAAATATAAAACAATAAGAAATGTTAAGGATGGGAAACAAGATGATTGATTTGAAAGAAAAATTTTAAAAACGTGTAAGCAACTACTTTGTACAACTCGATAAATTTGAAAACTAAATATAATAGATTTTCTAGAAAAATATAATAGATTTTCTAAAAAAAAAAAAATTAACTCCTGAAGCGATATAAAGCTTAAATGAATAATTTCCATGAAGACAGTAAAGAGGAAAAAAAACCCCAACTAGGCTCATGTGTTTTTACAAGGGAATTCTACCAAATCCTACAATAGATACTTCCAGTGCTGTACAGCTTGTTATCCAGAGTATAGGAAAAAAATGAAAATCCTAAGTTCTTCTAATATTGCAAGTATAATATTGATGTCTAAACCTTATGAAGATTTATACACACACACACACACACACACACACACACACAACTACAGACCAATATCCTTTAATGCACATGCTGTAAAAATCTTAAATAAAGTATTAGCAAACAGAGTCCAACATCTTATTAAGAAAATATAGCATGGTCTAAGAATGTTCAATATGAAGGAATTTCATTAACATAATTCACTATGTTTATGGACCTGAAGAAAAATCGATTATCTCTGTAAATGTGTAAAAGGTCTTTAACAAAATTCCACACCTAATCCTGGTTTTCGATAACCACACAGAATACAATTCAAGCAGATACTAAAAAAAAAGCCACTACGATTAAAACTGTGTGGTAATGACACAGGGATAAATGACATAGGGAGCCCAGTGGCACAGAACAGAAAGTATAGAAGTTTAGTATATGATAAGGGTATCATGTAATATTCCCATGGAACAAACCTGCACATATACTCCCTGTATCTAAAATGAAAGTTGAAATTTAAAAATAAAGTTTAATCAAAAATATATATACATATAATACAGTTTTGAAAAATAATCAGAGGTACAGATGAAATAATTTAGCTTCTATTGCATCATTACTTTCACTGCTATTTGTAGGATGATTTAAAATAAATTGAAAGTAAATATAAATAAAGGCCTAGTGCTGCGGTGACTCATGACCGTAATTGCAGCACTTTGGGAGGCCAAGGTGAGCAGATCATTTGAGGTCAGGAGTCTGAGACCAGCCTGATCTACATGGTGAAACCCGTCCCTACTGAAAAAAAAAAAAAAAAAAAAATTAGCTGGGTATGGTGGAATGTGCCTGTTAGTCCCAGCTACTCGGGAGGCTGAGGCAGGAGAATTGCTTGAACGTGCGAAGTGGAGGTTGCATTCAGCCGAGATTGGGCCACTGCACTGCAGCCTGGGTGATAGAGCAAGATGCTGTCTCAATAAATATAATAAATAAATAAAACATAAAAAATAGTCCTTTTCATTAAACATGAACCATTATAGTTTTTAATTGGTATTAAATTGCCACTAAATATATTTAAAAAATTTTTTTTATCTCCTAAAAAAATAATCTTTAAGAGAGGGAATGTTCAGGAATGTTGAAGAGAGAAAAATACATTGTTAAACAAAGCACAGTGGAACTCTATTTAGATAGGGAATACATTTCTGTAAAATACCAAGTAACTTAAAACTATGTAACTTAAGCCATAGGGTATAGAAAAATGGGACATAGAGGTATGTAAGTAATATTTGAAAATATTATCTTGTAAAATAGATACTTAAATTAAAACTAGCCTAATTAAAAACATTATCCAATAACTAGAGATGACACCAATGGCCAACTTGATCTACTTTCAAGTGTCTTCTTGAAATTAGATGAGAACCAACTCTTCTCTTCTCGGCAAGATCTTGGAGGGAGAAAGAACCACAGGCCCACCTGGACATTCCATGGCCTGGAGAGGGAGAGAGGTGATGTGTGAAGCTGACAGTTTTGAGGGATACCAGGTGAGCATGTTAGGACCAAGACCGGGTAGGAGGAGCCCTTAGCAACTCACAGAGGTGGGAAAGTGGTCCCGAAAGCAACGTGGAAGAAGGCCACAGGCTCCACTGTGTTTGTGATTGTGCCAAAAAGGGCAACGTCAGCAAAGTCACATCCACTGTGACTCATGGCCACAAGCTACCAACGTCCAGGGTATGCCACGAAGAGCGCGATGAGAGTCTAACCACTGGTCTCGTGATAGGAAGCATGCAGAGAGCAATTCCTGAAACTCAGAATTTACCATAAAGCACCTTATTCTTCACTCAAAACATTATGAAGAGGAGTAAGTTAAAACTAAACAAAACGAAAATTCCTTATCACAGTGTTAGCCAAAAGCTATGAGAATTCTACATTATTCTTAAATTATTTATAAATGGCATAGTAGAATTTGCCAGGTGCAGTGGCACACACCCTTAGTTCTAGCTACCTGAGAGACTGAGGTAGGAGGATCACTTGAGCCCAGGGGTTCCAGGCTGCAGTGAGTACAACTGTGCCTGCGAATGGTCACTGCACTCCAGCCTGGGCAACATAGAGAGAACCCATCTCTTAAAAAAATAGTCTAGGTAATTTATACAGCATCTACTTCTTTCCTTGGTTGTTGTTTCTTCATTACACAGGACTTCTTAAATTCTCTTTGCCTTCTCTACATCAATGCATTTCCTAATCCTTTTGACAAAGTTGGTCTTACCATACGAAATGCATTTTCCCGGTGTACAGATTAAACAACTCCAAAACTTGCCTAAGCATCCACTCCTGATGAACATCCTTAGAAATTAGCTGCCTGGAGTATGCAGAGGTACAGATGTCTAATTAAAAACAGATGCACAGATTTCAAATATTCTCTTTATTGAGTTAAAAAACTGTCTGTACTGCTACTTCCCTGAATTAAGATTCTGTTTGTTCTCAGGCTTCTGAGGAAATGAACATGTCCTCCAGTTGTGGCTGGAGAGAGGTGCATCCATCCTGGTCTTTGAAGTGCAGGGCCAATCTCTCCTACACTCATTCCCAGAGGAGGAAGAGGAGGAAGAGCAGTGAGGGCCACACCAGCCCACCGAGGAAGCCTGGCGGTCCCCGCTTAAGACTAAGTTTCGTTCATTGTAGATTCTGGATATTAGCCCTTTGTCAGATGAGTAGGTTGCAAAAATTTTCTCCCATTGTGTAGGTTGCCTGTTCACTCTGATGATAGTTTCTTTTGCTGTGCAGAAGCTCTTTAGTTTAATGAGATCCCATTTGTCGATTTTGGCTTTTGTTGCCATTGCTTTTGGTGTTTCAGACATGAAGTCCTTGCCCACGCCTATGACCTGAATGGTATTGCCTAGGTTTTCTTGTAGGATTTTAATGGTTTTAGGTCTAACATATAAGTCTTTAATCCATCTTGAATTAATTTTTGTATAAGGTGTAAGGAAGGGATCCAGTTGCAGCTTTCTACATATGGCTAGCCAGTTTTCCCAGCACCATTTATTAAATAGGGAATCCTTTCCCCATTTCTTGTTTTTGTCAGGTTTGTCAAAGATCAAACAAATTTACAAGAAAAAAACAAACAACCCCATCAAAAAGTGGGCAGAGGACATGAACAGACACTTCTCAAAAGAAGACATTTATGCAGCCAAAAAACACATGAAGAAATGCTCCTCATCACTGGCCATCAGAGAAATGCAAATCAAAACCACAGTGAGATACCATCTCACACCAGTTAGAATGGCCATCATTAAAAAATCAGGAAACAACAGGTGCTAGAGAGGATGTGGAGAAATAGGAACACTTTTACACTGTTGGTGGGACTGTAAACTAGTTCAACCATTGTGGAAGTCAGTGTGGCGATTCCTCAGGGATCTCGATCTAGAAATACCATTTGACCCAGCCATCCCTTTACTGGGTATATACCCAAAGGACTATAAATCATGCTGCTATAAAGACACATGCACACGTATGTTTATTGCGGCACTATTCACAATAGCAAAGAGTTGGAACCAACCCAAATGTCCAACAACGATAGACTGGATTAAGAAAATGTGGCACATATACACCATGGAATACTATGCAGCCATAAAAAAATGATGAGTTCGTGTCCTTTGTAGGGACATGGATGAAACTGGAAAACATCATTCTCAGTAAACTATCGCAAGGACAAAAAACCAAACACCGCATGTTCTCACTCATAGGTGGGAATTGAACAATGAGGACTCATGGACACAGGAAGGGGAACATCACACTCCGGGGACTGTTGTGGGGTGGGGGGAGGGGGGAGGGACAGCATTAGGAGATACACCTAATGCTAAATGACGAGTTAATGGGTGCAGGAAATCAACATGGCACATGGATACATATGTAACAAAACTGCACATTGTGCACATGTACCCTAAAACCCTAAAGTATAATAAAAAAAAAAAAAAAAAAGACTAAGTTTCCCTGCTCCTCCTCCCCACTGTCAAAAAAGGCAAAAACGCAGAAATCCAGGCAGACATTTCTAACTGCTGCCTTGTAATCGCTCTGACAAAAGTATGTTTCCATTTGAATGCATAATAATGAAAGCAATACAGGCCCTGGGCTATTCAGAGGGTTGGACAGAGAGAGACACCAAAGGCCCACATGCAAGCTCTCTGGAGGAAACCCGAGGCTGGTGCTAACGGTTCTATTTTCAGAGCCCTGTAGCGCAAGGCAACAACAGCGCGGTGCTTGTCCTGCTGCAGCACTCCACAAACAGCTAGACACAAAAACCTCTGCGGCTGAGGTGGATTTTTCCATGAAGCTAGGAAGCTGAGAATCCAGAATGTGTGAGGCCCCTCAGGAGTTGCTGAGGCACAGTGGCCCCTCTCTCAGTCTGAAGGCTCCTTGTGGTTCCTGTGGAAAATGAGTACTGCCTCGAATCTGTCATCCTCCTCCCAATCAGACCAGAAAAGGCACCCAGAAAAATCGCAGACATCACTAACGGATTCCTTGAAGAAAACAAATGATGTGCAAGGACAGCTGGACATCTGGAGAGGTGATCTGCAAGTAATTGACAGTGAGTAATCAAACTGGAAAACCACAGATTGTGAAAACACAAACAAGGGCTGGCTGGGTGACCATGTTTCCGGGAGGCTCACACGGCTCAGTCTTTGCCTCAATTCTCTAACTAGAGTGGATTCACACCTAAACCAACACCTCCACTCACTCTCTCTTCCCCGGGTTTCTCTGACTCAGGATAAGACAGCAAGGAGAGGCTGGACGCAGTGGCTCATGCCTGTAATCCCAGCACTTTGGGAGGCTGAGGCGGATCACCTGAGATCAGGAGTTCAAGGCCAGCCCAGCCAACATGGTGAAAGCCTGTCTCTACTAAAAATACAAAAATTAGCCAGGCATGGTGGTGCGTGCCTGTAGTCCCAGCTACTTGGGAAGCTGAGGCAGGAAAATTGCTTGTACCCGGGAGGCGGAGACTGCAGTGAGCTGAGATCCTGCCACTTCACTCCAGCCTGGGTGAGAGAGCGAGACTCTGTCTCAAAAGAAAAACAACAACGACATAAAGACAGCAAGGAGAGCTCAGCTCTTGAGCTGTTTTTAATTTTCTTTGAAGGTCATATTGGGACAATAACTTTCCTTTACCTCTAAGGAGCCCTGGTACCTGCCAGCCACCAAAGTCTCTTCCTTCCACTTTTAGGGGAGCTGTGGCCCTGAGACAGCTTCAGTGCTCACGGTTGGCCACCTCTCTGTCCATGAGTCCTGGCCTGCTTTCTTTGGAGCTCGTACCTGAAAAGGGAGTGCTGGTAGAAACAGGTGCCACATCCACACTGGCCACCTCTCACCCTAATGCTGCCCATCTGCCTTCCCTCTGATTCTGCTTTTGGTTCCTATGTCTCCTTCTTCCTCTTCTCCAGCTGTGCAAGTTAGCAAAAGCCCATGAGTTTCGGATTCAAAATTGAATTAGGACTAAGGGAAACACATATTGGAGATGTGATCACAGCACGTGTAGGGATCCCCTTGGCTGATGATGCTCCCAGGTCAACAGGTGCACTGTCACTGCTACATGGAAGGGAGCACGAAGAGCAGGCCAAGAAGTCAACATGTCTGCAGGATGAGACAGCTTTACTGCTTGGCTGTGGAAAAAAAAAATTGAGATTTATCTGGCAATGTCTAAAAACACTGACATTCCTCCTTGTTCTAGAAGTTAGTTTTCATTTCTAAGTCTTGCCTCTTAAGACTCAGGGCCAACTAGAAATAATTAGAACTGACTCATTTATTTTGACCACAAGTCCTACTGAGGTTGTTAGGGCTAAACTCATATTGGTAAGCATGGGGCCACTGGAATCATATTAAAGATGAAGACTGGATCTCTCAGCAGGTGGGACACGGAAATTGAGGGCACAGTACTCCTTTATTTTATTTTATTTTTGAGACGGAGTTTCACTCTTGTTGCCCAGGCTGGAGTGCAAATGGCACAATCTCAGCTCACTGCAACCTCTGCCTCCCGGGTTCAAGTGATTGTCCTGCCTCAGCCTTCCAAGTAGCTGGGATTACAGGCATGCACCACCATACCCAGCTAATTTTGTATTTTTAGTAGAGACGGGGTTTCACCACATTGGTCAGGCTGGTCTCGAACTCCTGATCCTCAGGTGATCCACCTGCCTCAACCTCCCAAAGCGCTGGGATTACAGGCATGAGCCACCGCGCCCAGCCAGGACATGGTACTTCTGATCACTTCCATCTGTACTGAGACTCAGGGTATGTCCTCAGCTTCCCTGCCACACCCCAGAAAGTCTAGACCTCTGTCACTATAGAAGAGATCTGCGGTTGGTGGAGCAGCAGGATAACAACACTGGACAGCGACTGATCTATTGATCTTGCTGCCTGAGAACCTGCAAAATATGTTCCCCAGAGGCTCAAGGAAATGGCGGTGGAATGAACAACAAAGTTAGTCACCACCTGGACAATCCTCACCATGACTAGTGAGTTGGCAAAGGTAAATTTTCCAATTCAAGACTTCAAATACTGAACTACCCTCTCAGATGCTTCTTGTTTTCATTGAGCAAAGAAGACTCATTGGTGTAGAAAATAAAGAGCTCCACCTAAAAATAAAATTCCACTAATGGAAGCAACTACTGAAATTCATTTTCAAGAAAGGTCATATCATCGAGTCCCGCCACCACTGTGTCCAGTCTCAAGGAAAGCCTATCCAGCAGCAGACGTGCCAAAGGCAGAGACATGCTCAGCCACTCCAGAAAAATATGCCAATTGATTCTTGCTTCTTGGTTACCGGGTAGAATTCTGTCTAAAGATCTGGAACCCTTTTTCTGGGTGGAAACTAGATATGGATATGGTTAAGGACATGAATATGGATTGGGGGTCTGGGGATTCCTCCCACAAAAACCCTTTTCCTAGATCCGATTCATACCAAGTCACTTAGTTGCAATTCTTCCCAATGAACTAAGAAATCAGAAA
Organism: Symphalangus syndactylus; assembly: GCF_028878055.3. Taxonomy (NCBI): domain Eukaryota; kingdom Metazoa; phylum Chordata; class Mammalia; order Primates; family Hylobatidae; genus Symphalangus; species Symphalangus syndactylus. Next base: position 38,730,050 of record NC_072434.2, on the reverse strand, counting down.
AACTCACTTCTCATGAAAACCTCCTCACCAACAAAATTGATGTTTATACTTCCTCAACATCCCTCCTCAGTATGCCCCATTTCATCCCAGAAACAATCATAGACACAACACACCTGAAGCCTGGGTATATGTGATGTAAAAATAAATATTTGATTCTAGAAATTCAAGCAACCAATCAATTTCATCCCTAAATGGCATCCCTAAATTTTTCCTGATGGTAAAATTTGCTGATTGACCAGTTAACAGTCAATTCAAAAGCCCATTATCATCTCTCAATAAAATTAATAAACAACTAAGCATATTATAATTGAGCTATTTTTGGTACTCATGATTCTGAGATATATTTTTCTTCTCTGTGTTAAGAACCTCTCAACATTATGTCACACACTAACCCATTTTTAGCCTTATGATTAACTAAGTTACTCATTATCTTTATTTGCCCTGTTATAGAAAAGAAGGCTGAGGATTAGAGGTTATGACTTGCTTAAGTCATGCAAATGGTGGGTGCTAGAGCTTGGCCTTTTTATTTAGGTCTTCTAATCCGTCCCTCAACACCCACCCCCCCCACCCCAGGCTCCCCACCACACCTGTCCAACAAAGAGTAGATGACCAGGAAACACCTGTCAAATTGGAAGTTCTCTACCTTGTCAAGGATATGGATCAGGGCCGGGCGCGGTGGCTCACGCTTGTAATCCCAGCACTTTGGGAGGCCGAGGTGGGTGGATCACGAGGTCAGGAGATCGAGACCACAGTGAAACCCCGTCTCTAATAAAAATACAAAAAAATTAGCCGGGCGTAGTGGCGGGCGCCTGTAGTCCCAGCTACTCAGAGAGGCTGAGGCAGGAGAATGGCGTGAACCTGGGAGGCAGAGCTTGCAGTGAGCCGAGACTGCGCCGCTGCACTCCAGCCTGGGTGACAGAGCGAGACTCCGTCTCAAAAAAAAAAAAAAAAAAAAAAAGGATATGGATCAATATGACCAATATGATCATCTCAGGACGACAGGATGGAAATGCCCTAGCAAAAAACAAAAGAAAAATGGGAAGATTCATCCATTCCCTACAAGCTTTGCTTAGGTTTACTTTCAGCATAATTTTCCTTGGAGTCACAGCCCTTGGAATTTCATGAAAATATCAGTGGGAGCGTCTGAGACAAGACAAATATGTTTCTCATTTGTCTATCTACCCTCTTCCTGTTTTCGTTCTCCTTTGGCCCTTGTTTATTCTTCTTCCCACCCTTTTCACCCACTCATCACGGCCCCTTTTCTCATCCTTATTGGATTTTCCAATTCTGTTAAGTTCTTTATTTTATGGGTGTACCCTGAAGACATGTAGTTACTAGTTAAATGTAACACTGGTACTAAAGAGAAGACACAGCAGGATCCAAAAACATTTTCTCCAGGAGTCCTGAACCTCTACACCTCCAAACCCATCAGGTTAGATTGGACACCCTCTATCTGTAATTATGCATCACTAGCTTGCCGTGCTTCCAGCACTGTGCTTGCTGCTGTGTTATAATTAACTGGTTCTATTTCTTTCTTCATTACTTGACTTTCTTCCCTGAGGACGGGGACTGTCCCAGTACTTAACAGTTCACTTATCATGAGTTTGATGAGTGAATGAATGAATAATTTCAGGGAACTTCTCCCCATCCAACCCGAATGCCTATAAAGGTTGAGCACAGATAACAAAGAAGTGAAATGGGCCATGTATGAGCCAACAGTGTGAAAGGAGGACTGTTGAGAATAGGCACATGTGGGCCCCAACTGATTGCTGCTGCACTGGAATGTGTGCCCAGAAATGCTAGGCTTTCAAATTGTTTCAAGAGAAGCTGGCTATCTACTTTTTAGAGATAAAAGTCTATTTATAACCTGTACAAAGTTTTAGCCTGAAATGCCACGAAAATATTCCACCCTGGCAGGAGGTCTCTGGAAATCAACATAAAAAACACATTATTTCATCTCTTAATAGCCCAGGTCCATCTATCCACACATGCTCAGGGCACATATTTCAGTAATTAAACATTTCAAATATGGCTGGGAGGATAGCAATACTATCACTTTGCTGCTTTCACAAAACAGAAAACATCTTCCATGAGAAAGAAAAGACAAACACGCACAGATTAAGCAAGGTGTAAGTAATTCTCTCAACCAGTCTAATATCAAGAGAATTGGAAAGAAGAAAAAAATGATGGCGGCACCACGGAATTAGTGTAAGTGTACACTTCCTGCAAACACCGTACATACCTCTTCTCATTGCACAGCAACTAAGACATGATTACTGCTGCACAAACTTTTTACTAACAACTTTATTGAGATATATTTCACATACCGAATATTCCCTCTTGTAAAGTATAAAATTCAGTGGTTTTTAGTTGTGCAACCATCACCATTATCAAATTCCAGAACATTTCCATCACCTCAAAAAGAAACCCTACACCCATTAGCAGTCACCTCTCACCCCTCCAGCCCCTGGTAACCACTATTCTGCTTTCTGTCCCTATGGATTTGCCTATTCTCGTCCTTTCTTATCAATGGAATCATATGATTGTGGCCTTTTGTGTCTGCCTTCTTTCACTTTGCATACTGTTTTCAAGGTTCACGCACGCTGTAGCACATATCAGTACTTCACTTCTTTTTATGGCGAAATAATATTCCATAGTATGGATATGCCACATTTTGTTTATCCATTTATCAGTTAATAGACAGTTGGGTGCTTTCACTTTCTAGTTACTATGAACGATGCTGCTATGAACATTCATGTACAGGTTTTTGTGTGAACGTATGGTTTCATTTACTTTGAGTACGGCTGCTCAAATTTTAAATACTATGGAAAAAGAAGAAAATTTATTTTATTTTATTCTTTACCCTTTGTGGAGAATCTACTATGTTCCAGGCAGTAAGCTGACCATTTTACGTATATAACTTTAACATTTAAAGTAATTCTCCTGTAAGTATTATTATCTCCATTTTACAGAGGAGGAAAGTGAGGCTTAGAGACTCTCTTCCAAAGATTGTTTTCTTTCCATTTATACTTGATCTTTGATATGTATTTTTCTTAATTTCTGAAATTCTCAGTTTTCTGTTCCAATGTGGCAAAGAGGAATCCTTTACTCTGCTTCATGAGTATCTTGGTTGTACGTGAGAGGAGCAGATGCAAGGGCCCGGGAATGCGTGGGCAGTTGCAAGGAAGTGAGAAGTGTCAGGTCTCAGCAGAGGAGCTGGGTGGAGCAGCTGAAACAGGACATGGATGATTAAACTCTGAGGAGGGATGTCCAGCACTGCCTAATGGTGCCTGGCAGGGCAATACTACAGCAAAACATGGAGCCTCTGAAACATGAGGTCATGGGGGAACTGGAGTCAGCGCGACCACAGGGAAAGTCACAGCCCAAGGACTGGGCTTGCTACGTGCAGCAATTATTGACAGGAGGATCTCCCTGCTCTGTTCTCTGGAGGAGAACTGGCTGAACTGTGGTGACAATGTAAAGGCCAAGTGGTCTCTTGGATTGAGGACTGGGAGAAAGCCGAAGGAAGCGTCCATGTTCTGTGTAGAAAGATTTACTTTGATTCATTTCTTTCTGGAAAAAAACTGCAGTTAAGAATGACAATAAATATTTTAGTTATCTATTAATCCTGAGTTCCTTGACACTACTGTTTCGCTAACGACTTCCTTAATCAAATAAAAAGTATGAAGTCAGGAGGCATGGCTCTTTCACCAATTAACTCTGTAATCTTAATGAATTTACTTGAACTCTCTGTGCCTTGTTTTTCCATCTGTAAAATAGGACAATAACATCTGCTGCATCTACCTAGCTCACTGGGTTATTTTGAGGAGCCAACAGCATGTGAAGGAGCTTTCAAGAACACTTTCCTTGAAAGCTGGCCTTCCCTTGGCTGTCCCCAACACACACACAGATCCTCAAATAAGAAATAAGACAGCTTGTTGAATAGGCTCTTAAGACACATGCGAAAAAGTTCAACACATGCATTTAAGGCAAACAAACTGGAATTACCACAGCCTACCATTTTTTAAGAATAAAAGATATACATGCCCATTAAACAAAGAGAAAGTGAAAGAAATGTACAGCAAGGACTGCTAATTATCTCAACATCAGTTCTCTTTTTCCCTAGTAATAGAATTTTTAGCTGAGTCTATGACCGTCCGGCTTAAAGAGTAAACTTTAGGCTCAACGACAGCAGGGACATTTGTCTCTTGTTTACTGCTCCATCCTTAACACTTAGAACAGCGCCTCGCACATAGTGTGTGCTCAATAAATATTTGTTGAATGGTTCCTTTCACATCAAACTCCTAGCCTAATAAGAACTATAAAAACACCTGTACAGTTCCCTCAGTTCAACAGACACTGGCTATGCATCTCCTCTGTGCCGGTGATCATGGCACTTGCTGGAAAGCAACACCTTGTCATTCACATCAAGATGCACCCAGTTTCTCACAGCTGGACAGGAAATACAGATGCGTAAATAAATAACTGTAATTCAGTATGACATTGTTGATGATGGATATATGACAAGGTCTCCAAGTGCCAGGGAGGAGGGAGTGGCTAGAAAGGTGTGGGAAGGGCCACGAGAGGCTTCTCAAAGTATCAGAGGCTTGAACTGGGGTTTGAAGATTGAGCAGATATTAAGGGAAGGTAGAAAGAAGAATGTTCCAGAAAAAGGAACAACATATGTGGAGGCAGAAAGGGATGAAAGAGTCGGATGTGTTTGTGGAACTCCACGTAAATTTGTTGGGCTAGGACTTACAAGCCAAGAGGGCGAGATGGCTATAAGGTGTTAGGGCTGATGCAGTTGTCAGGGATGGGGTAGGTACAGGACACAGTGAAGAGGGGTGACCCCCTTTCCTGGGTCCCTAGCATCTTGCCCTCCTTTAAAAAATAAACTGGTTTATAATTCTCTGAAATTGCATGTTTTTCCAGATTGTGACAGGTATTGCTGTTAGCATGAGCATGCATTTATTCTTTGATTCCTCAGAGGAAATGTTCAAAATATACATGATGTGCTGGCCTATTTTATTCAGTTCCAATTCCATCCACAGGTGCAGCTGCCACATAGTCTGGGTTTTCTGGGAAAGGTGTGATTTCTAACATTCCGACCCATTTTCTTCATAACTTCATTTGTACCTCCCAGATCGTGTGTCCAAAGTAAACACTTAACATGTGCTTGTTGAATGAGTAAGTGAACAAATAAATGCTTGTATAAATCAATGACACGAACGAAAATAAAGTGGTTATATTTATTAAGGGTCTATTACTTAATGAAAAGCAGAAGCAAATCTGTAATAGAACAATATTAGATGCATATGAATCATTTTGATTTTTTTAAAAAGCCATCACACTTTTCTCTGCTATAGTATTTGTTTCCCCATTGAGAAAGGTGGACTAGAAATGTGAACAAAGAGAAAAAGTATAAATTTACAAACTGAATTCAAGGCTGTTTTCCCACAGAGTATCCCAGAATGAGAACTTGGCCCTGACTAAAAAAAAATGTCAGCCCAGTCAGTCACTATTATCCAATACCTGTTGTCCGGGTTCCAGGAACAACACTCCTGGCCCTTTCAGGAGGGAGAGAAAAATGTTTGCTTTCAATTTACCTGCTTTGAGAAATTTTCAGTCTGGCCTTCCCGTATCACTTCATTTGTGGTTCCTTCACATGGCGGCGGTGGGGGGATGTTGCAGGAGGCTATAGTTTGGCAGGTGTTAGATACATGTTCATATACTAGACTCACACCCACAGTAAATTGAAGAGTCCCAAGTCATATTTTTGAGGAGTTTTGAGTTATTTTACTTAGTCGTAGTGTCAGGGCAAACAGGAGGCTATTCTGATGGTATTTTTTTTTTTCCATTTCTAGTCTGGAAAACTACCGTCAGAGGGAAGGAACACCGTGTGCTCCTAACATTCCCAGGGTCTGTGTGGCTTTGTCACTTGCTCCTGCGAGAGGAGCACGCATAAATACACAGCACATAGACGTGTTGCTGTTGCCTTTACTACTCACTGCCCTTCTGCAGAGAGTAGAGCAGTGAGAGCTAAGTGCTCATTCCTGGCCAGGCATTGACCTAGAACTCTAGTAACATCTTATTTAATCCTCACAACAACCCTATGATGTAGTATTCTTACTATCTCCATTATACAGAGGAGGAAAATCAGGTCCAGAGAGGTGACACATCATGTCCAAAGTCTCAGAGGTAGTAAGAATTAGAGCCAGACATAAGTCAGACAGCTGGACTCATGATGTCCCATCTACCACTACTCTAAGAGGCTTACTTTGAAGCTGTCCTTTGGAGTGAAGTTTAAAACAGAAGGAAATACTTTTAAAGACAGTAGAGGGTAAATTCTAACTTTGTCTTCAAAGTGCTAGGTATTTCAGTAGGCTTTACGTATCAGTAAAACTGCTGCAACCACGGATCATTTAGGTTAGCTTAGAGTCCCCATGGGTCATGGGCCATCTTCACGCCTCAGAAACATAGTCAACGAGGCACTCATAATTTTCAATGATGTCTTAAAGAATGAATGGCACCTAATGATGATTGATTGACTGACCTCTTTAATATTTCTCAAAACTTTCAGTCAAGTTGTTTATCTGGTCTCTGACAGATAGGTTTAAGAATCTTTGCTCTTGCTGTGAATAGAGTTATCAGTTGAAAGGATGCCTGATGCACTAGCTTTTTAAAAGCTTGCTCCAGATTTCATCTGGTGACTTTGGAAGGTAGGACACGGATACTGGGTTCTAGACTTCCAAGGTGCTCAAGGCTTCCCCAGCCTCCCCAAATGGGTAAAATCCCCCAGTTATAAGGTTTTTGGTACCATGTATCTCTTCTTTCTAGTACTTATCAGAGTTGTAATTCTACATTTATTTCTATGGTACTCAATAATTTATTTCTCCTCTAATGGTTTATAAGCTCCATGAGGGCAGGGATATGTCTGTCTTTGCTCATCACTATATCCTCAAGCCCAGGACAGTGGCTGGCATCAGCACTGGGTAAAGGGTTGCTAAATGAATAATTAGATGCAAAAATGCCATCCTCACTTTTTAAAAGAAAACTCTAAATATTTAAAATATATATTTTTCACCAATAAAAATGAAACACACATTCAGATAAAGAAGACAAAATGTCTTTTGGGGCACTTCCTCTCTCTTTCATAATCCATATCTGGAAAGTTTGGCTTTCTTATGGGCTCTGGAAACAGGAAAGAATCAGATGCTGTTTGGTATTAAGCTGCTGAAGGCTCCAGGGGAGCCCAATAACCTATCTAAGAGGAAGTGGGGAATGCAATCAGTTGCTTTGAAGGCAGCACCCAGGAAATATCCGGCCAGGACAGAGGTTCAAGCGAATATAATTGTGGTAGATGGTAAATATGGCAACAGGTGAGTAATTCTTCTTTCTGGCTTTCATTGGGGTGTGTCTTTTAAGCCAAATTAGAAATCCAGCAAGAGGATTTGGTATGTATCATTATAAACAGAGTCCAGCTCCAGCCAATGCAGGGAGAAGGCTGCAACCTCCCTTTCAGACCCAAAAAAGGACGCAATGACTCCCTGAGGATCAAGTAGACCAAGGGCAGCTCTGAATACCCTTCCTTCCCCAGCCCCAGGTCAGGCCATGTCTAAGGCGTGCTTTAGTCTCTAGCTGTCACCATGTTCTTTTGGAGGTGCCATGTAAAGAAAGCCAACAAAGTCCAACATTCAAAGTTCATGTCCCCAGAATTTCCTAATTTTTCAATTGCCTCTGTAAATTATTTCAGAACATGTCACTGTTAAAATTCTTATTTTCATTCCCACATCGTGATGTTTAGAGAGGGAATTAGGCATTACCAGAGCTAGATTTGAACTCACTGACCCAAGTTTCTTCAGCAGAGGATCCAAAAGGAACCAAAACTTTCATCAGGACTGTTATGTGTATGAAGACATAAGAGAAGCCTTTTGGTACAACGTAGAACTCAAGACAAGGATTCAGTAAAATAAATCACACTCATTTTCTCCTGTAATTCTTTTTTTTTTTGAGATGGAGTCTCGCTCTGTCACCCAGGCTGGAGTGCAGTGGCGCGATCTCGGCTCACTGCAAGCTCCAGCTCCCGGGTTCACGCCATTCTCTTGCCTCAGCCTGCCAAGTAGCTGGGACTACAGGCGCCTGCCACCAGGCCCGACTAATTTTTTATATTTTTAGTAGAGACGGGGTTTCACCGTGTGAGCCTGAATGGTCTTGATCTCCTGACCTCGTGCTCCGCCTGCCTCAGCCTCCCAAAGTGCTGGGATTACAAGCGTGAGCCATCACGCCTGGCCTCTCCTTTAATTCTTACAGCATCCTAGGAAGTAAGTATTCTCCCTATCTTATGGATGAGAAAATAGTTACAAAGCTAGTAAGTAATGGATCCATAATTCAAGCCTAATTAACCCTGCAAATTATTATTATTATTACTTTTTGAGACAGAGTCTTGCTCTGTCACCCAGGCTGGAGTGCAGTGGTATGATCTTAGCTCACTGAAACCTCTGCCTCTCAGGTTCAAGCGATTCTCCTGCCTCAGCCTCCCGAATAGCTGGGATTACAGGTGCGTGCCACCATGCCCGGCCAATTTTAGTCTTTTTGGTAGAGACAGGGTTTCACCATGTTGGCCAGGCTGGTCTCAAACTCCTGATCTCAGGTGATCCGCCTGCCTTGGCCTCCCAAAGCACTGGATTACAGGTGTGATCCACTGCGCTTGGCCTTAACCTGGAAATTAAAGGCGAATTTTCAAAAGCAAGGAATGAAGAGATTTCTTTTTGGTAAGGTCTTCTGGGGAGTAACAGCAAAATACCTGACATAAAATCAAGGATCTTATATCTAGTCAGATTTTTTAAAAATAGAAAATAAAGCCAAGTGTATCTGACTATACTGCCTATAGATAAATTCCATTTTAACCAGAAGGTGGCATGGTGAAGTGACTTCTGAAACCCTTCAGCTATTTAATCCTGGCTAAATTACTTAACATCTCTATAAGCCTTAGTTTCCACATTTGCATTGTTGTAAAGACTAAGAAATCACATATGAAAAGGATAAACTTATTATAAAAAAAACAAAGAGAAGAAAAACAATAACATGAATACATATCAATAGTCATTTCTGAATACATAAAATTTCCAAACTTGTAGCAAGAAAATTACAAATATAAGTACTTCATCAATAAAAGAAATAAGTGCTATAATCCAATAAAAGGCATTTGGCCCTGATTGAAGAAAAAAATCTCCCAAACAACCAAACATTTTTAAAAAATCTAACCACTGGCAAAAGTGATTTTTGAACTCCAAACCTATAATGAACAGTTCAAAACACATATAGTCATGTCTGAACATAGATGAACAAAAATCTTAAAACCGTAGCAAAGTAGAATACAACAAACGTGTCAAACTCAGTAAAATAAACATCCTCTTGAGTGAGTGGCGGGTGGAGGGAGAGGAACAGGAGAAATGCCTAGGCAGCTTCCAGAGAGTTCTTCAAGCAGGACATTCTGCCAGTGGAGGCGCAGCCTCCGGAAGCCAGAGCCATGTCAGGCTAGCAAGCGCTCAAGTGCTTCTTGCATACTACCTTGTATGTTTGCTTCCAGCCGGTGTGTATTTTTTTTTTTCTTTTTTTGGTTTGACTATTTGTTTTTCTAAGGAAACCTTTGGGTTTTCTTCACATTTTTTTCCCTTTAATATCCCAATTTACTTAAAATATTCCAATTACCTTAATACATGTAAGTTTATTGTCTTTCTTTATCCCTTTAATTGCACTTTTATGGGGTATTCTAATTTGTCATCTTATCCTATTCTCCTTTTGAATCTTACATTTTACTTTAAAAATTACGTATACCCCATTTTATTATTATATTTTTACTCCTTATTTATTGTCCTTATATTCAATCCCAACTGTAATATGTGTTTTTAACTTTTCAATTTTATTGAGTGCTGTTCTTTTAAACTCTTTTATCTGAGTTATCTAAGTAAATGAATCTTGTGTTTCTTGCATTTTAAATCTTACAGTATTCTTTTCTAGTCTTGTCCCAACTGGTTTGACCTCCAATGCCTTGTATGCTGCCAGGCCCACGAAAGACAGGCCATAAATGTTAGAAAATAAACAGCTCCGCACTGGACCACAGCGGGCCTGCATGCTGGGGAGGAGGCGCACAGGCTTCTCCCACCCCTTCCTTGCACCTCTGATAAACCCTCAGGGAAATCACCCTGTGATCCCTTCAGGCTAACAGAAGAAAATCTATATGAAAAAGAGAAGGCAGAAAGCTGAAGTGATAATGTTTAGAATCCTTAGAAGCTGGAATGCCCATCTAAAGATAAGGCGATTTATGTAGTCCCAGCTACTCGGGAGGCTGAGGCAGGAGATTGGCGTGAACCCTGGAGGCGGAGCTTGCAGTGAGCCGAGATTGCGCCACTGCACTCCAGCCTGGGCGACAGAGCGAGACTCCGTCTCAAAAAAAAAAAAAAAAAAAAAAGATAAGGCGATTTAAAGGTGTAGACAGTGATTGGGCTTCAGTGCTGAACAAAGACATCTAAAAATCAGGACTGATGAGACAAAATGGACAGAAAACTCCATGAAGATGCAATAAGGAGACCTAGCTCAAAACATTTTTTGGACTCTGGAGCTCTGAAAAGGGGTATTTTCTGCCAAGTTATCTATCCGCAGACAAAAGTAAATGTTTTGACATTCCTGCAGGCTCTGTAAGTTCCCCACCTCGTGAACAAACGCCTGCCTAGAGGTGAGGACCTGTCAGCTGACACTGCTTATCTGCCTTAAAACCTCAGTGCAGTGGCCTTCTCTAAACACAGGGTAAGGGTGCTAATTGGAGAAGCCTGCAGTTCTCTCTCAAGTGAGAAATACCTACTGAGAGAAACTGAAGGTCTGGACATACAGCAGGTGTCCAAGACCCTAAGAAAGTAAATATTATATGGGTTGAAGGAATGACCTACTATAAATAGGGTGAATATGCACCCAGAGGGCACTGCCACTCAGGCAATCAACATATTAACTACTTAGGCTTTTTTACATTCTTGAGCTTATCCTTGAAAGAATTTCGATGGTATAGTGCCTGAGTCAGGAAGGGGGTCAATACACATGAGGTGAATGAGTGAATGGACAAGTGAATAAATGAATAAATAAACTCATGGCGTGGATCAGGGGTAGGCAGTGGAAAAAGCTCTACAGAACAAGAGGCTTAAGCTCTGGCCACAGGCCCACCATCAACCTAGCATGGAATTTCAAGCAAATCAATTTACTTCTCAAGTTTATTTTCTGTAGAAAAAACCACATTTTGCTTAACAGAGGTGTTGTGAAGATAAATATAAAATAAAAAAGATTCCCCCCCAGTGTTCTGTATAGGTAAGACATTATAAATTGTTATATGTCTTACTATAAATTTTTATCATGTAAGATTATATAGAAGTTTAAGAGAATGATAAATGAACCCTTGTACATACCACCTAGCTTAAGAAGTAGATTTCTTTGAAGTCCCCTTTGTGCCTTCCCTAGTTACTCCTCTTCCCTCTCGGCCAATAATCTCTAGTCTGAATTTTTGGTTATTAATTCCCTTAGTATTTTTTATAGCAGGGGTGTCCAATCTCTTGGCTTCCCTGGGCCACAATGGAAGAAGAAGAATTGTCTTGGGCTACACATAAAATACATTAACACTAACGATAGCTGATGAGCTATAAAAAAATTACAAAAACAACCTCATAATGTTTCAAGAAAGTTTACGACTTTGTGTTGGGCTGCATTCAAAACCGTCCTGGGCTGCATGTGGCCCATGGGCCGTGGGTTGGACAAGCTTGCCTTATAGTTTCACTACATATGTATATAACCCCAAACAAACTATACTTTAGGCTGTTTTTGAACTTTATATAAATAGATTCATGTTACATGTGTTTTCTGTAGGCTTAACACTGACTTAAAACTTACACATGTTGATACTTGTATCTGTAGTTAATAAATTCACTGCCAATACTGTAATACCTCACTATATTATTATACTATAATTTAGTGATCTATTTGACTGTCAATGGACATTTAGCATATTTCCAGATTTTTGCAATTACAAACAATGCTGCTATGACCTTTGTTGCATGTATCCCCTGCTGTATATGAACAATAATGCATTTAGGAGTGGAATTCCTGGATCTGTCATAGGTCTGAACATGTTCAACTTTACTAGGGAATGCCAAATTGTCTTCAAAGTAGTTGTCCCAATTGATAGTCCCAGCAGCAGTATATGCAAGTGTCTGTTGCATATATATTCCCAGCAATGCTTAGAATGTTGTGAGATTTTAAAATTTTTGCCAACCTGGCTGCTGAGAAATTATATATTATTGTGGTATTTATCTGCATCTCCTTATTGCTGATCAGGTGGTGGAATGTTTCATATATTTATGGTCATTCATGTGCTTCCTCTTTTGTGAAACCTGTTTGTATTTTTGCCCATTTTTCTGTTAGGTTCTTTGATTTTTCTCTTTTATTCATGAGTTCTTTGTTGATTCTCTACATTATTTCTCTGTTGGTTGGTTGATTCTCAATACTACTCCTCTGTTGGTTGCAAAAATAATTTCCCACTTTATGGGTTGTTTGTCCACTATTTTTAGGATGTCTTTTGATAGAAAGTCCCCTCATCTTATTGTTTTGCTTTTTGAATGACTTGAGTATTCTTGGTCCTTTGCTCTTTCAAATAAAGCTTATAATCAGCATCTCAGGGTGCGTGAACAATCCTCTTGGGATTTTTATTAGAATTGCATTAAATTAATAGTCAGTCTGGAGAGAATCATTATCTTTATCAATTTTTCCTATCCATGAACATCTATGTCTCCACATTTATTTTTGCCTTCCTTAATGTTTTTAATAAAGTTTCAGAATTTTTTCATAAAGATATTATTTTTGTTAGATTTATTCTTAGGTACCTTACATTTTTGGTTTCTACTATAAATAATATTTTTAAATAAATGGACTCTGTTAGTTGGTATCTAACAGAAATGCAGTTATATTTTTCTACTAATTTGTATAATTTATCTGCAAATTCTATTGCATTTTCTCTGTAAATAATCATATCTACATACAAGCATAATGATTACTTTACTTCTTCCTTTCTAATTTTTAACCTTTTACTTCCTTTATTTATAGCATTTCACCATCAAATATGATATTTGTTACAGTCTGCTTTGGTGTTTGGCTTTTCTTATTGTTTTGTTTTGTGGGTAGCATTTACTGGGTTGAGAAAATTTTCTTGGTGAGAGTTTTATTTCGAATGATTGCTGAAATAAAACTTTTTGCATCTATTGAGATGAACATATGGCTTTTTCCCATTAATTTGTTGATATGATAAAATGCATCTGTAGATTCTCTAATGTTGAGCTAACTTTCCATTCCTGATATAAACTCAACTCAATGCAGTACCTTTTTGCCATGTTGTCGGATTTGGTTTATTAGTACTTTGCTTAGGATTTTTACATTTATGTATATGGGTAAAATTAGGTAGTATTTTCTTTTATTATATGGTCCTCATATGGTTTTAGTATTAGGTTATGTTAACCTCACAAAGTAAATTGGAAAAAGTATTCCCTGCTTTTCTAATCACTCAATGAGTATACATAATGTTCGAATGATCTTTTCATGAAATAATATAACAAGCCTATAAAATCTTCTGGGCCTAATGGTTTCTTTGGGGGAAGATTTTTAACTACTGACTCAATTTCTTCAACGTTTATAAAAACATACAGGATTTCTTTCTTCATGAGTCAGACTGTTATATATATTTCCCTCAGAATTTGAAATATTTTACCTAATTTCTCAAATTTATTAGTATAAATGTATTTATAGCATTCTTATATTCTCAATATTAGGTACATCATTATATATGTATTCTCCTTTTCATCCTTTATACTGTTTGTATGACCAGTCTTATCAGGATTTTATTTTATTATTCTTTTCATAGAACCATATATTGGATTATTAGTCCTCTTTGATATCTCCAGTTTCTATTTCATTAATTTCTGTCTTTATATGCATTATTTTCTTCCTTGTCTCCTTGGGTTTATTCTGTTTTTTTACCCCCCAAATGTCTTAAGTTCACCTCTTAGCTTATTTAGTAAAATAAAAGTCAATGTCTTCTAAATTTCCATTATTATTTCTTCCTTGATCCTTGACTTATTTATAATTGTGACTTTTATTTTCCAAATACATGGCAATTTTTGAGTTATTTTGTTTTTGGTTTCTGTCTAGTTGTGATATATTCTGAGAATGTGATATGATGCCAATTCCTTTCAACTTTTCAGTCTCGTTTTTTGGCCTCTTATGTGTCTCTTTTTTGTAAAGGTCCATGTGTGTCAGAGAAGAAAATACGTTCTGCAGTGGTGGTATTTTTTTCAATTTTTCTTTTCTTATTGATTGATTGATTGAGATGTTTTCCTCTCATTTTATATTTCTCCCTCAGTAGTTAATGGTTATCATAAAAATAAGATGTGTATATCTAACTTGACAAAGTTTAAATTTAATAAAAATGTAACCCTCTCCAAATCAATACAAGGAACTTAGAATGATTTAACTATAGTCACCCCCATCCCAAATGAAACATTGTTATATCATATTTTAGTTTTATCTTGATTTTGTAATCCCTTAAATTGCACAGTATTGTTCTCATTTTATAAAGTCAATTAATTTAAGATCCACCCATGTGTTTAACATTTTCTTTGTTCATCATTGCTTTCTGCATCTTAAGTCTTTATTATTTACCTTTTCCCTGAAGTACATGGATTTAGGTGATTCTTTACCTACTAGTAAATTATCTCAATTTTTGTTTATCTGAAAATGTCTCCAATTGACTCTCCTTATTGAAAGGAAGTGTTGCTAGGTGTACAATTCTAAAAGGACAGTGTATTTCAGCACCCCCCTCCTTTTTTTTTTGAGACGGAGTCTCGCTCTGTCGCCCAGGCTGGAGTGCAGTGATGCTATCTCGGCTCACTGCAAGCTCTGCCTCCCAGGCTCATGCCATTCTCCTGCCTTAGCCTCCCGAGTAGCTGGGACTACAGGCACCCACGACCACGCCTGGCTAATTTTTTGTATTTTTTTTTAGTAGAGATGGGGTTTCACCATGTTAGCCAGGATGGTCTCGATCTTCTGACCTCGTCATGTGCCCGCCTCGGCCTCCCAAAGTGCTGGGATTACAGGCACGAGCCACCGCGCCAGGCCTATTTCAGCCCTTTAAAGATGTTATTCTGGCTTTGATATTTGCTCTTGAAAAGTCTCCTGTACTGTGTTCTTCTTTTTTGGTAATCTATCCTTTCTCTCTGCTGTTTTAAATGTCTCCTACTTTTTTAAAAAAATAAAATAAATATTTTTCAGCTTAACTATGATGCATCAAGTTGTGGCTTTCTTTTTATTTATTCTGCTTGAGATTCATTGGAATCTGGATCTGAAGATTGGTATCTTTTATAGATTTTGGAAAATTCTTAGCCATATTCTGTCCAAGTACTGTCTATCTCTTAATCTTTTAAAAATATACTTCTGGAATTCCAACAAGCATATATTAAAGCTTCTCATGTTTGCTTCCATATGTCTAAACCTCTCTTTCATAGTTTCCATCTCTTTGACTTTATATACTGCATGCAGTATAATTTTTTAACTCCATTTTCCAGTTTGTTAATTTGTTCTTGTGCTTTACTTAAAGCATCATTTTCTTTCATTTCTAGAGATGACTAATATATCCCTATTTCACATTTTCATATATGCAGATAATCAAAATTTCCCCAGCACATTCATTTCACACCAAGTTAATTTACATATTTATTGAACTATTATTCTGGGTCTCTTGATTATTAGGAAAGTCAGTTGAAATCACATAGAAATATAATATCCCATGAAATGCCCTGCTTCCTGCTTCTTACTCCCTGAATCTCATAGTCATTATAACCTGTAGGTAAAGTTGCAAGGCCAAATCCTTAGGTGTAGTTGGGAATATCCCACAGGTCTAAAAGTCTGGGCCTAATGCTTCTCTGGCAGAAATTTGCATTGCTTTATAAGGTTCTTCCAAGTACAGCCTTTGAATGACAAAGTTTAAACCCTCTAGCTATGCCACCACTTGCTCCTATTTTATCTTCCTCACACCATTTTGAAGATTATGATTTTTCCATTTTGCTGCTACTGAAAGCAAACACTAGACTAGTGGAAGTTTGGGTTGGCAGCCAGCCCAATGCTCACTGTACATCCATCCTGGGCTCCTATCTAGCCTGTTCCACAGGCTGTGCTTCTATCACCAGCAGGGTTTGAGGGCCTGGGCCCATCAATAAACGAAGTCCACTTGGCCTGGAGAGGACTACTGCTGTCAGGTGACAGCTGCCCCTGGCTGGGAGAAGAAACCTGGGTTGGACTCCAAGCCAGGAAATAAACTCATGGCCATCTGCATTCCCTTTCATGACTCAGCCGTTCTTTATGAAAGGATTTACTGTGTGAGGAGTAGGAGGCTAGAAGATCTGAAAGAAGAAACAGCAAAGGAGATTACTAAGCCATTGAAATAAAGATGAAAAAACAGCTTTCCCTAGGCAGGCTGCTGCTTTGTAGCGACAGGAAGATAATTTTCCACTTAAAGAATAATTATTATAGAGAAAGTTAATTTTTGCATGTACAATTCAGATACCACAAAAATAAAATAGGACCAAATAACCTTATTGGGATCTCAGAGATAAGCGGTAATATTTTGGCTGATAAATGCTGAGTTTATAACTTAGTCCTATTCTAGTTTGGTACAGTGAAAAAAGGACTTAGGTCTGGATTCTTATTCCGTGCTTTCTGTCTTTCTATCTTTATGCCATTGTTATTTTGGATTTTTCATCACTCTCAGCCAAAATAATCTTGATGCAAAAGACTGGGCTTAATATCTACCAGAATTTAAAATTCACATTTTTTTAACCCAGCAATACCACTTATGAGACTATATCCTGTAAATATACTGGAATAGCATTAAAATATATAATAAAAAAATATCAAAATACTGTGCTATCAAAAGAATGGAAACAAACTAAATATTCAAGAGTAGGTGGCTGGTTGTGAAAATGATATATACATTATTATGTAGCCATAAACAGTCTCAGAGATCTATATGGAATAATCTCCACATTTCAGGGGGAAAGATCATATATTGAACTTTCCAAATACAACTGCAACAATATCTCTCATCTCATGATGTGACCTTGACATTCCTCCTATCAAAAGATAGGGTTTAGGTCCCCTCCTCTTAAATCTGGGAATCACAAGTGACACTGTCTGACTTCCAAGGCTAAGTCAGAAAAGGCAAGGCAGCTTTCTCTGTGTTGGCCAAAAAGACTCATGACTGGAGTCCAAAGTCACTGTGTAAGAGGCTGCCATGCTGTGAGGAAGCCAAACCACATGGAGAGACCATGTGCTCTACTACCGAGTAGATGATCTACTACCGAGTAGATGATCTACTACCGATAGATGCTCTGCTCAATAGTCCTCGTTTTCAAGTCTGTCCAGTCCAGGGACCAGTCATGGGAGTGATGAGCCTTCAGATGGCTGCAGCCTCCCAGCCTTCCAGTCTTTTGAGCTAAGGTTCCAGATATCATGGAGTAAGGAAAAGTCACCCCTGCTGTGCCCTGTATGAGTTTCCAAATCACAGAATTGATGATTGTGGTAAAATAGTTGTCCTTTTTTGATACTAAGTATGAGGTGGCTTCTTGCAAAGATAGTATGTTTTTAAAGACTTATTCTTCACTGTTTGCTTTTACATACCATTTCAATTTTTCTATTACCATGTACATACATTATTACATTTTCCAAGTCTATAT
The DNA here is from genome assembly GCF_028878055.3 of Symphalangus syndactylus. NCBI lineage: Eukaryota > Metazoa > Chordata > Mammalia > Primates > Hylobatidae > Symphalangus > Symphalangus syndactylus. The sequence goes on along the minus strand of NC_072434.2, from coordinate 38,712,234 downwards.
AAAATAAGGACATTTGTTAGGAAACTATGATGCCAGAGACAAGCAGGTCTGCCGGCTTCCACTAGTAACACGACTCTGAAAGCACAAATCCCCACTGAGCACATGTGAAAAAGTCCAAAGAAGATGAAGAGGATATTCCAGGCTTTTCAGTTTTTAAAGCCAGATATCATGTTCCCACAACTATAGTATGTCAACATGATACAAACCTTATCAGTATTTTTTTCACAACAAATTATTAATTAAAAAAGAAAACCACCACCATGCAGGATCTAAAACAGCATTATTTTAATCATAGATTAAGGTGCAGGTTGAATATAACCTTCACTTCACATCTTCCAAATAGTAAGCTAGCTACAGTCTTAAAATCCATGTCTAGTTTATCCAAGGAAGTCTTTGGGAGGCTAAATGAGAACCTAAGATGTAAAAGGTTGTCACTCTTCCCTAACCATGGCAAGGTGCAAGAAAGCAGCACAACTTTGGAATTCATACACGTGTCCTGAAGTCTGGTAATAATAGGAAAAAAAACCATAACTACCCACTTTGCAAAACTTTGAAGTTAATAGAAAAAGTAGGAGGTAACCAGTAACATAAAGGATTTATTCCAAGTAATATCAGAAATATGCAAAGAATAACAAAGCAGAGCGATCTACATCTTTAACTGTGTTCTACAACACTTTTAGGTATTTTTAAGTTTCTCTATTTCATTTAATTTTAAACAACCCTTTTAGGAGGAGATGTAACCAGAGGCAACTACTTCTCTATAAAAATCACTCAGCAACTATATAGTATACGTGACACAGAATTTTCTATTTCCATAATCTGTAAGCTGGCACCGTGGATGATTTACAAACATCCTGAGGGACAATGGCCCTTGGTAGACACCATACAGAACATTAATGTTCTGGTAATTTTGTAGAAAAATTATTCTAGTCTGCTGTACTGCAAAACAGTCTCACTACAGAGCCACAGGGAGCCACTGCACAGGACAAGAGCAGGGGGAGGTGGGAGTCACAGAGAGCATAGAGAGTCACAGAGCAGGGGGAGGTGGGAGTCACAGAGAGATCCTTCCCTCGAGGGATTGGTGGTTGGTGATGGAGTTGATTCTGAAGGCCATCAAAACCTTCCTCATATCATGAAGTTTGTGAAAACCATTGGGAATAATTAATGTTTTATACTCAAAGAAAGCTGTCGTTTCTATTAACAAGGAAAGATTCTCCACAGTGGGGGCAGGAGGCCCCTGAAAACAGAGGCATGATGGAATGCTGGCCAAGGGCTCCCGCAAGTGTTCCACAGCCCTCTTTGCCTCAGCCTGCCTGGAACCAGGACAAGGACCCAGAGCACGCTACTGAGCCGGGGCTCAGTCAACATCTGTGGAAAGAATGACTGGCAAGGAAGTCCCAAACTTCTCCAGGCTCCCTGGGCATATGGATGCAGACCTGTTAAAAAGTGTCAGCTCCTCAGAAAGCTTGGCTTTCTCCTTCACCTTCTCACACAGGACCTCTAGTCCTGGCAGAGGCTCCCTGACCCCATCACTTCATGTGAGCTAGTTGTCTTCATCTCTTCTAGTTGCTAAGTTGCTCTCTTGCCATAGTACTTCTTTGCTAGTGGCAGAAGGATGGGGAGTGGGGATATTTCTGGTTAGTGGAGCACAGGCTTCAGTGTGTCACAGAATGTGGTCTCTAAGGCCCAGACAACTCTGTGGGATCTAGCCTAGGTATCGATTTGAAAAGAGCTACCTGGTTATACTCAGAATTCCCACCTACGCCCTTCCTGCCTGGAATTCTTTGACAGGAAGATTTTACTCCTGCAAGCTTTCTCAGCACTCTGCACAGCCCACCCACACTCTGCCTCTCCATTCTCACTCCACCGAGTCACCAGTCATAGCTCTGCAGAGCTGGCCCCTGAGTGCTGATAGAACTCGACTCACTCCCCCAGAGACACCTCAGCACTGGTGTGAATCATGAGACCTCTCCTCCACTGGGCCTGTCTCATGAGTTCACAGATGAGGCCAGTGGTGCCTGAACCCCAGCACAAGACAGAAAGTGCAAGTTACTGGATGGATGAGAATGTCAGAGAAAGTCAACAGGACCCAGTGGCAAATTTTTATCTGTTTGCTATCATAGAAACTTGGGAAGGGTTTTAGGTATCTAAGAAAGAAAAAAGCTCTTCCCCTGCTGTTGGAGGAGAGTTATTGGAAAGAAACCATCTTCATACCAGTTTCTTTCCCCATCCTGCTATATTTCGCTCTCCCTTCTAGTATGTGGTTAAACAAAATTGGAAGCATACTATATGTACAGTTTTGTATGCTCTAGGGAGCACTTGTTCATATAATTTCAAGAAAGCTTGAAAACATTCTTTCATTCCACTCCCATATGTTGAACATTTAACTTGTTCCCAATTTTTCATTTTTATAAATAATGCATGGTGAATATTCGGTTCATAAATCTTTAACGGCAACTCTGGTTATTTTCTTAGACTAGAGCTAAAAAAAATTAGAGTATGGGCCGGGCACGGTGGCTCAGGCCTGTAATCCCAGCTCTTTGAGAGGCTGAGGTGGGCGGATCACCTGAGGTCGGGAGTTGAAGACCAGCCTGATCAACATGGAGAAGGCTTGTCTCTACTAAAATCACAAAATTAGCTGGGCGTGGTGGTGCATGCCTGTAATCCCAGCTACTTGGGAGGCTGAGGCAGGAGAATCTCTTGAACCCGGGAGGCGGTGGTTATGATGAGCCGAGATCATGCCATTGCACTCCAGCCTGGGCAACAAGAGTGAAGCTTCATCTCCAAAAAAATAATAATAATAATAATAATAAAAATAAAAAGATTATGAGGGCAAAGGATACTAACATAACTGAGGCTATTTATTTATATTAAACTACCCTTCAGAAAAGTAATAACTTATAGTACTAGGAATACCCTAGGTGTAGGGTATTCCTAGTACTATAAGCCTGATCCCACATCTTCACCAACCCTGCATAATATCATTGTTTTAACATCACTAATTACTTTTAAACAACCCATATACAAGTTGTACCTCACTGATTCTAATAACATATTTTCCTTCCTCTATCTTAACATCTCTGAATTCACCGGCACTTTGCGATACCTGGCGTCTGCCAATCACTTTAGACCAGTCAGTAGATGCCATTTAGTTATCTGTGATGAGTGAACTTGGTTGTTCATTCTAGTTTTACCATTGAACAACTACCATCCCTCAAGATTTCAGTCAAAAAGCTCTTAGGGACCATTTGAGGAAGGAGTGTTAGCCATGGTTGCTAAAACATCCTGGTAAGATCAAAGCAGAGGCAGCATTAAAATGTGCAGTATGGGTGCCAGTGGCTTAGAAGAAAATCCTAGAAACAAAAGCAGAGCACAATGCAATGCTGCAACCCAAAGCTCATGAAGGCACAGGGAATAACACCGTGTGCAAAGCACAGACCTCTATGACTCTTGGGAAAAAGGTGATTCTGGAGAGTTGGACTCTGCCTATGAAGTTTTCGGCAAATCTCAATCCCTTTATTTCTTTTATTATTGAATGTGTTCACAAGAGATAAACATCTATGTCTCAATAACTCTAAAAGAGATATTTTGATAAGCATAAGATAAAAATTCTAAGTGATAAGAAATAATTATGTCATAGTTTAACTTGTGGCTTTCCTTTCTTTTTCTACAATACATAAAATCATGGTATATCAGACTTGATTAAATATCATATTTTCAAATATGAGAGTATTCTACAATAATGGAAACTGAAGTAATTTTCAAACGCTACATAATACTTGCAACAAATCATGTAGATTTTACCTTAATCTGCGGTTAGGTCTTGCCCTCCTAATATGTTCCTTCCTCCTTAGAGAAGAGTTAGAATAGGGCACATTTCCTGGGGACTGCAGCTACTCCAAGAACCAAGACCACAGTTCCATTTGGTGTGGAGCTCTGTGAAACTGGTTCACAGGGGCCATGGCCCCCAGGGTCCCTCAAGCTTATCCCAGGTTCCTCAAACATTTTGGAAAGAGCTCTACTCTACTGTTTTTCTTTGATCTTTCCTCTACCAACATTACCTCATCTTTCTCAATAAAAATCTCTCAGGACTATTAAAGTAAAATACATACACAGTTCCATTTTATTAAACAAATATTCATCACTCACCATTACCAGGGCCCACGCTTGGCACTGGAGATGAACTAGGATCACAGAATGCTTCCTGCTACCTAGGAACTAAAAGTCTTATGTGAAAAATTACTTATTAATCTCAAAAGGAAAATACTACTATACACTAGAGAAGTTGGAAATACATTAACCAAGTGATCAAAATTAACATCACTAGAAAGGGGCAAACAGACATCAACCTTCAGATGTGATACCAAAGACATGTGACTTATACAGTATTCCAAATGGATAAACAAAAGCTAATCATGAGGAAACATTGGAGAAGCAGTGGAATATTTTATAAATGACAGGCCTGTATTTTTTTAAGATCAATAGTATGAAAGAGAAAGGCTGAAATTAAATATTAATTCAGATTAAAGGATACTAAAGAGACAGAATGACTTAATGCCATAAATGATTTCAGACTGGATCTTGTTTTAAAAAGAAAATTCTATAAATGACATTAGAACAATTCATAAAATGATGACATGTAGATTGTAGATGAAAGTATTGTATCAGATCTGGGCATTGTGGCTCATCCCTATAATCCTAACACTTTGGGAGGTTGAGGTGGGAGGATCATTTGAGGCCAGAAGTTCAAGACCAGCCTGAGCACATATTGAGAACCCCATATCCACAATTTTTTTTAAAATTAGCCAGGCTTGGTGGTGCATGCCTGTAGTCACAGTTACTTGGGAGGCTAAGGCAGGAGGATCCCGTGAGCCCCAGAGTTCAAGGCTGCAGAGAGCTATGATCACGTCACTGCACTCTAGCCTGGGCAACAGAATTAGATCCTGTCTCTAAAAAATACATTGCATCAGTTTAAACTTCCCGAATATGATAACTGAACTACAGATACGTAAAAGAAAATATTCTTATACCTAGGAAAAATACACTGAGGTATTTTTAGGTAAAGAGGCATGAGGTTTGCAAACTATCTCAAATAATTAAAAAATAATATGTATAAAAACACTCATATAGAGAGAATGATAAAGCAAATATAACAAAATGTTGGTATATGAAAGATCTTTGTATTATTCTTGCAACTTTTCTGTAATGTTTGAAATTATTTCAAAATAAAAGTAAAACAATAGATAATTCACATGAAAGTCTTCTGTGTATACTTGTAAGGTTGTAGTACAATTAAAGAGAACTCTATTCTTAAACTAAAAAATATGATCTAATAGACAAGAAGTATAGACAAATAAGCCTGCAAACTTCAGGGCTATGAGTTCTGACACATTAATCTCCACATCTTGAGAAATGAACCTGAACGAAGTCAAGATCAGAGAGGCAGTTGTCAGCATTAAACATGATTCGTTAAATGTGAATTAAGAACAACAAAATTTTCCTTCTGTTTCAACATCCTGAAACTGCATTTTATTAAGAGATTGACATTTTCATAATCAACATAATTTCCTTCATTCCTTTTTGGAAATGGGTGAGGTATAAGTACAATTAATAGATGCATGATTCTTACCTTGTCCCTTTCTCAGTATGTAGTATATTTGGTCAATTATGCCAGAAAGCTCCTAAATCTGGATTGTAAATGGCAACTCTTCAGATTATGTCTACTTATTTTATCCTCTGTTTTTTCTTGTCTTATCCTCCATATGAATCCCCCTTACTTCCTCTAAACCTCAAAATAACAGTTTTTATGATTCTTTCAGATTTTAAACAGAGTTATGAGTGGATCATCTTGGGGATTATATTCATATTGTTGACAGAAGACAATACCACTTTTTCCCAAATCACTGAATGCCCAGAACCTGGTAGTAATGGTCCAAGAAGTTAATGGAGACAGAGAAGAGTTAAGACAAAATATTTTTGTTTAAATTTAAAATTTGCAATTATTATGGTATTTTAAAAATCTGACTTCTCTTCCTGCCTCTTGGTCATAATTTCTCTTTATTCTACTTTCGCTTATGTTCTGTAGGCATCACAGATCTCATGCCAAGGCTCTGCCCAGGGCAGAGAGCTAAGTAACACAAAAGCACTGAACATCCCAAAGACAAGTCCAGTTTCCATAAACTCATCAGTTATGACTACGTCCATGTTGTAGATTCCTGGAGGTACCAATGGAGTTGCCAGTTGCTGTCACTTCACCAAGGGGGAGGATCCTGCAAAATCTTCCACTGGATACAGAGAGGTTTCCAGCACGGCTCTGGGGTCTAGATTTTTTTACCTAAAAATCTACAGGGACCAGCCAGTCATGCAAGTGAATAATGTGGTTGAGAGACTACATACCTCGATTCAAGGTACGGCCATTATTCCGCCATTTAGAAATTCAGGCCCAGTAATACCAAAGCTTCCAATCCTTAAAGAGAAGGCAGAAATCCAGATTTTTATAGGAAATCCTTAAATATTGGCAATTTAAAAAGAGCAGGTTCAATCTGGCCCACAGGCACCTAGTTTAGGATCTCTGCTGCAGGTATTTACCAACTGTGTCTACAGGTATTTACCAACTGTGTCTCCTCACTAAGGAGTCTGGCAGCCTGGGAGAGCTTCGTTATGGAATCACCAAATGTCTCCAAATCTTGAAAGGCACAGAAGGGCAAGGAGCTAACTGAACTCCAAAGACATCATGATGATTTAGAGGCAAATAATATGTTTTCTAGAAATGATAAGATTTTTTTCCCCACCTTTCCTCCTACCAGTCTCCCCCTCTTCCTCTCAAAGAATGAGGTACACAGGCCTGAGTGAAGGACAATCTCCTAGAACCATGACCAAAGAACAGTGGCTATTGTGAGGACAGAAAGGAGATATGACAGAGTAACTACAGATCCAAACTGAGGGCCACCAAATACCCTGCTTTTGATCAACATCTTGGGGCAAGAACTTCAAGGTTTCTTTGAACTCAGTCAGCCTTTGCTCCAAAAGTACTGGCCACCTTTCACAACGGCATCAATGGAATCTCCTGTCCAGATTTTGGGCTGCTGAAATAAAGGATCATCGGCTCCTGGGAGATGGATGACAGCCATAGAGTAGGAAGCCAATAGTGCCCTCCAGCCAGAGGAAGCAAATACAACAGGCCAGTGGGGAGGAAGGCCTGTTTTTAATTCTCAGTGGCATCATGCTGTGGCTCAGTGAGGGACTCTGAATGGGGAGGAGGCCATTACTTGACATATAATTACCAGTGGCAGCAATCTACCAAAGAGGCTAGTGGAGATCCAAGGGCTATTTCAGCTTTTTCAAGAAACAATTCAAAGCCTTGTCAGAATAAAATCCACATTTCCACTTTCTCCTTAGTATATTTCCCTACCTAGAGTCAAGCACGTAAGACACGGTTCACAGCTGTAAAGTGAATGCTAGCTATGCAGGTGCCAGCCCCATGGTTTGCTTTGGGAGCCAATTTAATGAAAGCTGGAATTGGGACCAGTAAAGCTTTCATTTCAGGGCCATTCTCCAACATAGTTGTCTGACAACTTAACTGGGAAAGAGAAATTATCCAGAGGGAGACAGGTACTAGAAACCATTCTACTATGCACAATCTCCTTTTTCTTTCCAACTCACTCCAGAGTAATTCCAACCTCCAGTTACCTTCCAATCTGTCTGCTGAAAACCTTTTCTTTGTTTACTGCCATCTGCTACATAGGAAACCCAGACAGCCTCCATCCTCACTACTCTTATTTAAGGAGCCAGCCAGGAGGTGCAAACCCAGCTTCCTTGTTCCAAACAGCTGTCATGCTTCTTCACTATTTAAACCTGTGGTCAGGGAGCATTCTCTTAGTAATTCAAGAGGTCACCATCTCAAACTCTTCCTTTGCTCTCAATGTCATTGCGTAGTTATGGTCAGTAGGCAGCTCTCTCGTCTGTCTACTTTTAGACGGTGTAAAACCTACATGTGAGGTGCAAGTGGGTATCAATCTGGGCAGTTGGTTAATATGTTCCCAGACCGTGACATAAACCAATAATAAGTGTAACTGACCAGCAGGGTTTGGCTGGAAATGAAAATCTTACACATTCTCTGCACTTGCACTGGCTTTTACTATAGAATACTTTATTATAATTCACAATTGTGTAATCTCCAAGAAAACTATAAGAAAACAAGGGAAGGAAAAGGGCAGAAAAGGAATGATTTTTCTTTGTCCTTTCTCATGCCTGTTGAGGATGGCATTTCTCCTTTTCCCCAAAAAAGAATAAAGAAAAATAGGATATCAAATAAAAGAGAACAGAGTTTTCCCACAATCTCTCATGCATCTAGACCATCATGGTCCACAATCCTACATTTCTGCTCTCTCCTTCCTTAGGATGATGAGTAAAAATGATTTTTCAAATCCACTAATCTTATAAGCCTTTTTGTGCAAATGTCTCTGTAAGTATTTAAAAACACTGTAAAATATTGTATTACTAATACAAGCACAGAAACTATTTAATCAGAGATTTTGATAGTCACCAAATCTAAAGCCAACCATGTGTGTGTTATTCCCACAGCAGCTAGGATTATTAGAGGAAAAATATGTTTTCTTTTAAACAAAATGAAAACATGATGCTGGGTCACATTTCCAAATTCTTTTTCTTAAAAGAGAGAGAAAAAAGATTGAATCTATTTTCGTAATAAGTATGGATGACTCTTGGAAACAACGAACATTCGTTTGTTTTTACTGAACTTAGTAGTATAATCAAGAAACTGGACATTTTCAGTGTGTATATGGAAATTTTAATAAACATAAAATTCATCCTCACTGTGCATTTCAAAACTCAGTCTATTCCTATCATCAAAAAAGCAAAATAAGAAAAAGGGTCCCACAGAAGAGAATCCCAATTTTTCTGGTTCTTGAAAAAAGCATATGATGTCTGTTTTGATCCTAACTTTGTAACCAGATAGGCCATTGAGGAACTTGGAGGTAACAATTAGTTGTCTTTGAGGATCTCAATTTTATCATAAAATGCAAATAAATAAAGTGGGTATTGATGCGAAAATCTATTACAATAACTTGTTTACCTTTTCCCTAATATTTACCGAGCAGCTTCCTATAAGGCACCTCAGTGCTAGAACCTGGAGATTCAAAAAGAAGAAGGCAGGCCCTCAAGAAGCTGAGCCTAGGGGGCAGATCCAAAAAAGTAAACATAATTAAAAATAGTTATAAGAGTGTTATGGGAGGCCAGGTGCAGTGGCTCACGCCTGTAATCTCAGCACTTTGGGAGGCCAAGGCGGGTGGATCATTTGAGGTCAGGAGTTCAAGACCAGCTTGGCCACCATGGTGAAACCCCATCTCTACTAAAAATATAAAAATTAGCTGGCTGTGGTGGTGCACGACTGTAATCCCAGCTACTCAGGAGGCTGAGGCAGGAGAATTACTTGAACCTGGTAGATAGAGATTGCAGTGAGCCAAGACTGTGCAACTGCACTCCAACCTGGGCGACAGAGTCAGACTCCATCTCAAAACAAACCAACAAACAAGCAAACAAACAAACAAACAAAACAGCGTTGTGGGAGATTCGGTAAAGCACACAATAGGTCTCAGCCCAGATTTCAATACCTGCAAGAATCTACTCAAAGAAGGTGTGGTCTGTTACAAACCTTAAAAAATAGGCAAGTGGTTTAGAAAGGTAGTCTGAATCTAAAAAAGAGCATTTATAAAGGTCCAGAGGCCAGAGAGAGTTGTGGCCCTGTGGAAGGCAGTTCAACATGATTGCAACATGAGGGAAGAATGGGGAAAGATTGGGCGGGAGAAACTGGCAGAACCCTTGTATCTTGAAGGGTTCTTGCATGCCATTCCAAGGTATATGGATTTTACCCTCAAAGGTCTCTGAAGGTTTAGGAGTAATAGGGCCAAGTTTTACCTAAAGAAAGGTCATGTAGCTTACAGTATGTATAATGGATGAATTGGTGGAGGGTAAAACAGAGGGGCAGAGCAATCCATTAGGAAATGGGAGATGACAGTGACTTGAACTAAGGAAGTGGCAGAACAGATAGGGAAAAGTGAAAAAATTCTAGAGGATTAAGTAGGAACGACTGACAAAAATTGATTAATAACTTGATATGGATGATGGGGGAGAGGTCCATGTTTCTGTTTTGGGCAAATGGTTGCATGGTGATGGGAATATAGGAGACAGAGCTGGTTGAGAAAAGGAATGAGAAAGTGGAGAGCTCAGTCTGAGATATAAGTTAGAGGAATCTCTGGACCATTCACATGAAAATGCCAGGAGATCTCTAGGTCTTGAGCTGGAGAGACACCATCAGGGAGAGAATAGAGAGTTAGGAGTCATAGGCATACATTCGGTAACTGAAGCTATAGGAACGGACCAGACTACTTGCGGTGATGTTTTCCAATGAAAAGAAAGCCAAATCTAGATCCCAGGGGAACACCACTTTTAAGAAACATGCAGTGAGAAATGAGTAAGCCAAAGGGAAGACAGCAAGGTAAGAAGAATATTAGGAAGGTGGAACCATGGATCTGAGCGAAGGCACTGTTATAAAAAAGGAAACTGGTCTACATGATTGAATGCAGCAGAAAGGGGACTGAAGAGAAAGTGAAGTCAAAGTGACACTGGATTTAATGAGGGGGATTGCTCATTAAATGGTGATCTTGGCAAGGAAACTTCCAGTGGAGTGGTGAGTGTGGAAACTAGATTATGGAAACCAGATGAGAAATGAATGCAAGTGAGAATGCAAAATTGGCAAATGTCGACCATTCTCTCAAGAAGTTTGACTCTAAGTCCTTGAAGGCTGGCACTGTGCCTCATTCTCTTTTGTATCCTGAGGTATAATATCAACAAGTGATAAATAAATATCTGTTGAATTAATTCTAAACAAGGGAAGAAGACGAGGCAAAGGCTACTGGGAGGATGGGTCAAGGAAAAGGATGAGATTCAGAGTAAAAATGAGAAGTTTACTTCAGACAGGATGAAATCTCTCTTCCAGAAGAACAGGAGTAGAAGAGGTCACAAAATTGAAATTATTTTCATCTACTAGCTTTAGTTTTATTGATGAATTCAGAAGCAAGGTGATCTACTGAAAATGTCAGTGGAAATGACGAAGTAAGTAGATCTAGAAGAGTAAATAGCAAGCTTTACAAGGGAAACAGAAAGATCAGTGGGCAGCTGAGGGCCCACTTGAGGGTGGAGGGATTCACCCTGTGTGACAAAATTAACATGGACATGGGGCTGGGGGATGAACAGTCCTCAGAACTAGAGATTGCAGGAGGACGGATCTGGGATTGGGTTTTTTCTAGTGGGTAAAAAAAAAAGATGCCGGAGGCAGGGAATCTCAGATATTTGCAATTGGTCCACACTAGAAGGAACTGAAGACCGAAGGAAACTTTGATAGCAAGTAAAGTATCAAGAGGGTCTTAAAGAAGATAAGATCAGATTGTAGAGAAAATGGCAGAATGAGAGCTGAAGGTTTGTTATAGAGGGATATTCTATGTGAATATAAGGTAAATACACATCTATCCTGTCGCTTTTAGGTCTGGCTACCATGACCAGGTGCTCTAATCAACATTGCCAACCTCATCTCATTGCCCCCAGGCTCTCAGAACAATGCCTTGTTCCTCAACCCACTGTGCTGCTTTTGTGATGCTGGGCTTCGCAAGGGGAGAGATGCAGTATTTTACTCATTCTGAGAGTCCAATTCCTGCCATTAGAGACATTCTTGATATCTGTAGTGAATGAATAAATGAAAGAATGTCTCCATGTTTGCACATCTTCTAATTTGGTGAAATGCAGACTGTTGTGCTCACTCTCCCTGTGTAGGTACCTATGGAGTATTCTAAGTTCTGAGATCCCACGCAGCAGATCCCTGGCCCTCTGCCATGACGTTCTTCTGTTGAAAGTTAGGGAAGATGCTCTAGGAGGAACTGTGGGGCTGATGTGAAGGAGAGGTGATGCTTTAGTGCCAGATGACAAGCCAGGGAGTTCACAGAACACCTCGCGGTGTAGAGAATTTGGTAAATTGAGTAAAACGCTATCTACGTGAAACTACAAGGAATTCCTAAGTCCCAGCTGTAGATGCCATAGATGTGGCAAACTATTAAATATTAGATATTCTAATTCACTGTAATTTATTGACAGTCACTATTAACTTTAGTGAATATGCTGAAGAAGTTAAAATGTCAAAGGTGATGCTATAAAAATGAATTCTTACTCCAGGCCTCAAATTGTCATGGGTGGCTTTATTTATAGACACATAGTGGTTTCTGAGGCCATGCAGAGTTAATAAAAAGTGACAGAATGAGTTTTTCATGCACTATAACCCTTAGTTATTAAATTTATCTCAGTCAAAATGATTTAGAATTTTTCATTTTGATTATAAATTATCAGTCACTAAAATTTTTATCATTCACTGAATTACACCAAAGATTCAATAAAAATTATATAGCAAATCTGGAGTGGGACTTCTCATGCTAAGAATTGTCTAAGTCAATGCTGCAAAAGCAGCCATATGGAATGTTTGCAAAGCATTTTATTGCGGGAAATAAATGTGGGTGTTAAAATACTATGTATAACTACACATTTAGGCATGCTATTTTTTATCAGCAGTGAGATTTCAGTGTTAAGGCTAAACTTCATTAATTCAGAAAGCACTAACATAGAACTTTAAAAGAACAGCTGGTGGTGGGCCGGGCGCGGTGGCTCATGCTTGTAATCCCAGCACTTTGGGAGGCCGAGGCGGGCGGATCACGAGGTCAGGAGATCGAGACTATGGTGAAACCCCGTCTCTACTAAAAAATACAAAAAATTAGCCGGGCGTGGTGGCGGGCGCCTGTAGTCCCAGCTACTCGGAGAGGCTGAGGCAGGAGAATGGTGTGAACCCGGGAGGCGGAGCTTGCAGTGAGCCGAGATTGCGCCACTGCACTCCAGCCTGGGCGACAGAGCGAGACTCCGTCTCTAAAAAAAAAAAAAAAAAAAAAACAGCTGGTGTGTGAGGTAATAAAAAGTAAAAACAAGTTTTCAAAAGGAATATTTCTACCACTCAAGTGGCATTGTCAAGTGGCATTGTGGGGCAGCAGGGCAGGTGCTGTGTTTTAAAGCTAAAGACAGGCAGGATTGAATCTAGCTCTTGTGGGGCTGGAAGCTTATATAACCTGGGGGAACTCATTTTAAGAAAAAGGATACAAAATTCCAAATGTAAAATTAAATTTCAAAAGCGAACTTTTTATATAAAAATATATAAAGTAACTATTTGTTCGAAATGAGAAAAGAAATTATAACATTTTTAAAAGCTGAGTAATGCCACAAGCATTCAAAACTCAGAAAAATATTTTATTAGTTAACTGCCTGACATACTGCTGTTAATTAACTTCCTTATATTTTTGTTTATATACTCTCAACCTCTTCATATAACAAATATCTGTATCGTTTTGTATAGAAAGAAAAGCAATATAATTTAGTCTTCCCTCAACCAAAGTTGATTGAAACTTGGTTTTACTAACAGTTTAGAAAAGTTTTAAGCCATTTCACTGTGTTGATGACAGTGTTATGTGACATTTCAAATGGAACCGCCAAACTTTGTCAGGCTACATGCATTTGATCTGCTAGGACACAATCTAACCTAAGGTGTTGTAATGTATAAAATGTTATGTACTTGGACATACTCTCTGTTCATAGTACTGCCACAAGTTTGTGCTCTTCAAACACAGCAATCCTGATATCTTCTAATTCGTGTGATTTTTATAGCAAAAAAGAAATGCATCCGATGTACTTATAATTATATTAAATTGCATTCACTGCATTATCAAGTATGTTTCTGGTAGTTTTGTTTTGACAAGGCATAGTGAGAATTAAATCATTCACTTGAAATTTTTCATGTCTGATGATTGGAAGTATTTTCCCGAGACAAGTTTCAATTGTTGTTTCTCCTCTGGCCCTCAATTACTTCTGATACCAGCCAGACAACAGAACCTTTGGTCCTTTTCCACGTGTCAAGTGAACCACAAGAGTAATAACCTACATATGGAAGTAACTATAAGCCGCATTGTTCCACTGACTGCAAACTAAATGCATCCCAAAGTTAACTTCCCCTCAACCAGTTCACAGACATGTCCAGGGCCACTCCAGTGCCACCCAAAACAAGAAGTATGAGAGACAGGAAGTTGGCTAAGTGGTCTTAGCCAATTGCTTATAAAATATTTCTTTTCACAGATTTTACCAAAACAAATGTGAATACATTGCGATGGGCCCCTGAAGCAGGCAGACTAAAGTGCAAACTTCATTAGCGTCACAGTTAACCACTTTTGGGCCTGGGCAGGTCACTGTTTTGTCCTAAGCATGGCACTCCGAAAAAATCTTAATTTGTCTGAACTTCAGTTTCCCCTTAGTGAGATGAGGCTACTACTACTAATATGTGTTTCACAGGGCTGTTGTGAGCTCGGAATGAGTTAATTCATGGGAACCATTATCACAATGCTTGGTACAGAGTAAATGTTTAATAAATATTAGCTTTCATTATTAAGCAAAAGATGCTATAAATTGCAGGATACTACATAACAAATTGGTTAGAAGAATAATTCATATACCAACAAACAATAAAGACATTAAACAGACACAATTGTCATGTTAATTAAAGCTAATTTCCTAATTTTATTATTACCCTAAATAACTGTATATATTTGAAAACAACAAAACTACTTTTTAAAAATTATATCTGACCAAAAGCTCGAGGCTGCAGTGGGCTATGATCGTGCCACTACACTTCAGCCTGGGCAGCACAGTGAAGCCCTGTTTCAAAAAGAAAAAAAAAATATATCTGAGAGATTTAACTTGTATAGATGGAATACCACCTCTTCCCATCTCACTATATTTGAAATGGGGTTGGGGTGGGGTAGGTGATTTGTTGCCCTATAGTATTTTAGGAGGAAGAAGAATGTTACTTTTCTAGTATTAATTATTCTAACTGGTGTGTTATATTTCCTTTCCTAGGAAGCAGATAAAGAATTCCATTCCCAGAAACCAAGGTTTCAAAACATCTTCAGAAGCAAAGTAAACAAAATGGAAAACAAATCGTAACAATAATTTTATTCATAGGAAATTTTTTCACTGCTAATAAAATCAAGGAACACTATAAACTTTTTTCAGACTATACAAATTCTTTTTTTACCTTGAAAATCTAAATATTTATTAAGTAATAGGTAGTACTGCACAAAATATCTAAGTGAGAAAGCATGAGGTATTTTAGAGTCAAATTTGACACAGAAGCCTCTACATAAATGAATATACAATCTTTCAAAGTCATAAATTAGTATGCTGCAAGATTCTCCAGACAGCAGGGATCAGAATAAACTGAGAAGGAAGAAATATTTCCTGCCAGTAGCAAGCAGTAAAAATGCCAAATGCAGGGAAGCAGGGGAAGCGTTTTAAAAATCAAATGGGGTTCATCATGGGACCATACATCTGCCTAAAGCAAACCAGATTATAATTCGTGTTTTATTAGAGATTAGACTTGCAAACATCTTGAGCTTCAACACTTGAATTTGAACGGCCGAAGACCTTTCTCATGGTCCCTAAAAATGTGCCTCTCCTTTCAAAGAGAAATAAATCATTGCTTTCTACTCCGATTTTTGGCTTCTCAATAGCAACTCACTTCTTGGTTGCACTCTATGTGAGGCAGAATAAATGCCATTGACTTAAAGAATCGAAGTCCACTGAGGTGAAAAGCAGTACTTGTGAGGGCTCAGGTAGGAGACAGAAAAAATCCTGGCAGTTATCTTATTTTTCATGAAGAAACTAGAGCTGAGCTGTGCCAAGCAGACAGCTATGAGCTCACTGGTTTGAAATAATTACGCATTGAGACTTTTCCTCAGGTCAGAGCTAATGGGTTTATGCAGGAAACATAGCTCAAATATTGATTTACGGGGTTTCTCTTTTTAAATCAGTAATGAGTACCCTTTACCTATACTTGGGCCTGACAAAGTTCTCTGTTATGTTAACTGATGAACTAGATTAAACAGAAGATAAATATTCAACTAAAGCAGATTGTTCTTAATACACATTTTTATGTTTGGTGGCCTCATTCCTATTTTAGGAGATGCAGAAATCAAAGCCTCAAAGAATTGAAAATGATAGAAGAGCTTTTCAGAGGAATAACACTCCATTGTTGAGACTCAGAACTTAAGTACAAACTGAAGCAAACCCAAAACAAATTGCTCTGTTTAGCCCAGAGCCAATCTGAGAAACGCTCTTTTTATTCAAGATGAGATGTGCTGTGACGTCAACCAAGGAAACAGAAACATCAAAAGTGGACAGTATTCAAATGATTTCTGTGGGAAGATGCAGAGCAAGATCCAAAACACTGATCTATATATTTCTGCATATGTTTGCTCCATGCCTAAAGAAAACAAGGAGAAGCATAAGGGAACAGCAAAAAATTCACCTAAAACGCAGTGATGCATGCTGTAAATTTAGCAAGTCCTTCCAAAACTCTTAACCTGTGCTTAAGTAAGAGAAGAGATAAATGCAGATCTATTGGTGTCCAGCACTCGCCTGGTTTTAGACTCATTGGATGGCAGTGTAGAAAGTCTTCATTTATTGTCTAAGTGGTATGTTTTGTCTAATTTTGTTATTTTCAAATAAAGCATTTTTTCATAAATACTGCCCCTGCCCCCAAATCCTATTAGTAATGACACTGCCATTGATGACAGAAGAGCCAAGAAAAAGTTGAGAATATTCCACTGTGAAATAAGGATGCAGAGGATGTTAAGGTAGCAGATTTGCTAGTATAATAAACAAGAGTTAACAGAGCAAATAACATTCCACTAACTGGTAGATGTTGAATAGTATAGTTAAATGGATTGGTAAGAATTAAAATGAAAAAATACTGTACTGTTGTTGATGATATTGAAAACTGACCATATTTCTCTCAAGAAGCTCAAAGAATCACATGCTATTCTGAAGACAAATCTGACCTAAGTCCAAAAAAGACTCAGCCATACAAACCTTCTTTGTTGTTTTCCCCTTTCTCCATTCCTCCCCTCCTCGACATCTTGACAAGATGGCTCTTTCTCATCATTCAGGCCTTGGGGCTCAAATATCACCTTCTCAAAAAGGCTTTCTCTGAACACATTATATACAGCGTACTGTCCTATCAGAGCTCTACCCCATTATTCTGGTTTACTTTCTCCTTAACACATCTTTTGAAATCATCTTTTTTGTTTATTTATTTGTGTATCATCTGTCTTTCCCAGTGCACCATAAACTCTGTGAGAGCAGGGTCTACATCTGTACCACCAGCATCTCAAACAGTAATATTTATTATGTTATTAGATTGTATGGGTCAAGCCCTTATGACATTCTTGCTTGGAGTCTCTCATGAGGTTGTACTTAGATGCAGTGCTGGCTGTTGGTTGCAAGCCTTAGTTTCTCTCTACATGGGCCTCTGCTTGGGACTGTTTGGATGTTCTCATAGCATGGGGGCTGGCATTCCCCAGAGCAAGCAATCTACAGCAGAAACTGAAATGCCTTTTATAATCTGGCCTGAGAAGTCACAGGATCTCACTTCTGCCTATCCTGTCAAGTCACATGATTCAGCATGGGACGAGACTATAGGAGTGAATACCAGGAGGCAAGGATCACTGGGTCCATCGGGAGAGGTTGGTGCTGTTACAGTTCACTGTTTTAAAAAAGCAAGCCTTTGAGGTTCCAAAACCTTGGATTTTTATACACTACTTCAACATTTAAAGGACTTGAAAAAAATCATTAAAGCTTTCTACTTTTGTAAGGCATTTGAAGAAAGTATGAATTTCTTTTTAGTGACTTATATGGTTTGAATGTGTCCCCCAAAGTTCATGCATTGGAAACTTGATCCCCAATGTGGTAACGTTGGGAGGTGGGACATTCAAGAGGTAAGTGGGACTTGAGCTCTGCCCTCATGAGTGGACTACTATTGTTATTGAATGAGGGGGGTTTGTTATCATGAGAGCGAGTTCCTTATAAAAGGACAAGTTTGGCCTTTCTTGTTGTCTCTCATCCTCTCTTGCCCTACCACCATAGAATGATGTAGCAAAAAGGCTGTCGCCAGATGCCAGCCCCTCAATTTTGGACTCCCAGCCTCCAGAACCATGAGCCAATGATTTCTGTTCATTATAAATTATTACCCAGTCTGTGGTATTCTGTTATAGCAGCACAAAACAGACTAAGACAGTGACAGAATAAATGAAAAGAATAATAAAATGACTACTGCCCCCTTCACTTTGTATTTAATAACAAGTTACTGGTTTTGTTTTACTATCTATTTAGTTGAGAATGTGCAGCACTCAAGCTCTTTGAATGTCAACGTGGGATTAATGCCAAGTGCAAACAAAGCTGGGAGGAGTTTGAACAAGTATTTGGAAGCAAGTCCCCAGACAGGATTTGCAGCCCATGTCTCTTTTGAGACAATGACATATGCAATTCTTCTACCAAAAATGATCTCACTTGTTAACAGTTGATTGTTCAGGGGCCTGGAAAGGATACTGTATTATTCTGGCACCCAGAGTAAACTTAACTACAGGCTGTAGCCATGTGTAATCCTTATCATCTTAGGGCTCAAAAACTAAGGAAGGCAAATATATTTGTAAAGCTGCTGAAGACAAGAATTATGTCTGGGATTTTTTAAAAGTCATAATCATTCTGTAGAAGGTGAAAAGAAGAACACCTTCCCCCAATTATTTCAGATAAGACAGTTGAATTTCTACTACAATGACTAAAACTAATTACATGAATAAATAAATAGATCCATCCATCAATAAATTAACTAAGGAGACTGAAGAAAGTATTAATTTCTTTTTAGTGACTCCTCTGGCTTGAATGTGTCCCTCAAAGTTCATGTGTTGGAAACTTGATCCCCAATGTGAGAAGCCTTAAGATTTACCTAGAAAAATGCCTGTTTGGAAACACAGAAAGAAAATAATTAGAAGGGAGAAAATGGAGCCAAATAAACGATGTTAGTACAAGTAGGAGTGAAATTTAAATTAAAATGAGAACTCTAAATTCACTCCAGAAAATCAATTCAGGAGAAATTATTTCAGAAGGTAAAACACAGAGTATGGTTCTTCTGCTCCTTTGACATCAAAATAATGAGGGAAACTGTTGCTTTCTGGCTCAAAGCTATAGAACACAAAGGCAATTTGTTATCTAATACTTGACAACTGATATATAGATTGGGGAAGCAACACTAAATCTCAGATACTCTATTACAAAGAAGAGAGAGAAAAGCTTCAAAATCTGTTTTGCCTCAGGGCAGAAATAGTTTCACCCTCAGTCCATTAAATCACATTGACTATGATATCAAAGTGAAAACTCATTAGGGCATTTTATGCTTTCATGCTTGAGCCCTAGTGTTACCAATGCACCCAAGAGAAACCTTCCTTCAGAAACTCAAAACAGCTGGCACCAGATTTCAGGGAAACAAGGCAGCTGGCCTACAGCTGGAGAGTATCAGCTGAATAGCCAAGACTGGAGAGGGATGAGGGAGTCAGCCAAAGAGCAGTATTTTCTCGAGATAATTTTGACCTAGCAGAAGGATGTGCTTTTTTATTTATTAGTTATAGCTTGGAAAGGGAAGCGTTTGATTTTAGAAACTAAACCCCTAGTGTAAGTCAAAGGGTTACTAATGGGAAGACTCCTTGAAAAAGAAAGTTTTTGCCTTCTTGATTTTGATTTTTCTGTAGCATATAAACTCAAACTCAGGAAACAAGTGATTTTCAGTCTCCCATATCTCTACTTCCTTTGACTTTTGTTTTGCTCCTACACTAAAGTGTCAGCAAGGAGGGAGGTAGCCCCAGCCGGCTTCACGTTACAAGGACCTTTCATGGCACTCATGCTTTTGGCCTCTGAAGGCATTGCCAATGTTTAGTATTTCTATATAATGACACTACTGTGAAGTAAAGCCTTTCCATAGGAGGAGCTATTACTTCAGTGTAATAATCCACTAGCTTGGTGAGACTTGAATTCCAACTGGCAGGTTCTTCTAACCTCCAAAGTGCACATGCAGGCTGCTTTCCTTACACAGCAGACTGAGCAAAAAACACCAGTAACTTTTGCAAATAACAAACACACATATTGTTTCCCATCACAATGGCAAATGTCAAACTGCTGTTTTTGCTTTTTCCAAAAGTGCGTGGGGTGTGGGGGGGGCGGTGTGGGGAGCATTCTAAGGAAGACTTGCACTTACTTATTTTGCATGTATGATAAAAGTTAAATCTAACCAAATACCTGCAACACGTACACTTATGCTGCAAATATTCCACTCCTAGAGTCAACAGCAATAGATTTCCCAGGTTTCAGACCTGGAACTATCTCCTCTGACATAATTCTCTGGGCTTTTTTTCTTCTCATCACAGCCTTTTTTTGCTTCTGTCGTTCATGAAAAAAGATAGCATTTTCACTCAGATTAGAGGGCAAGTAAGTTTTTACAATTTTTATATAGATATGAATCATCAGTCTAATCACCAAGGATTTGAGACATGGATAAGTCAAAACTACAGAAGAAGTCAAATCTAAGTAAAAATAAAGGAAAAAAGCTCAAAATGCCATCTTAAATAATGTGACAATAGAGTGAGTTGTTTCATTTTTCATGGCATTAGTGGTGGAACTTCAAATACATAGCATGTGGTGGCTAGAAGTCTTTAAAGATTAGCCTATGCAACCCTCATTGCACTGGTGAGGAGAGCAAGGCAAGGCAAAGAATTCAAGAAAATTTGAAAATACAGTGGTACATGACATAGACAATGCAAAAGAGCAGTTAAGAAATCAGATATTACTGGTACTGGAATACTCTGTATGGAATGTTGCTGAATACCTTTCAGCTTTTTTGCTTTTTCTTTTTCTTTTTTTTTTTGACAAAATCTTACTCTGTCACCTAGGCTGGAATGCAGTGGCATGATCTCGGCTCACTGCAACCTTCACCTCCTGTGTTCAAGCGATTCTCCTGCCTCAGCCTCCCGAGTAGCTGAGATTACAGGTGCCCGTCACCACACCCAGCTAATTTTTGTATTTTAGTAGAGATTGGGTTTCACCATGTTGGTCAGGTTGGTCTCGAACTCTTGACCTTAGTGTTCTGCCTGCCTTGGCCTCCCAAAGTTCTGGGATTACAGGCGTGAGCCACCACACCCAGCCTCAGCTTTTTTTTTTTTTTTTTTTTTCTGAGCAGAGATAAAAATTAGGCTCTGTTCTCTAAACATACAAGTATTAGGCAACACAGAGACAGAGATACAGCTCAAGGGTTTGTTGGATGATTGGACCAAGCTGACCTGTTATCAAAACTGGCCTCTATATATCCAACATACTGACAATCCACACATAGACAACTGATAGTTCTACTACTGCTGTTATTTTGATAAGATGCATGGGAAAATGAGGTCTTGGGCCTCACAAGAAGATTATCAGTAGCAAAGTCTGGCCAGTGGGCTTGGAGGTTCCATGCTTTCCAGAGGGACACTTAATAATCTGCCTCTCATAGGGCAAGGAGAGTTCAGCAAATATTAGGGAGTTACTGCCCTTTCCACGTTAGACAAACACCAGCAAGCAGTTCCCCTTTAGTTCAACGGTATTTGCACAGGCGTTGTGAAAGCTGTTAAGATTCAGAACCATTGTCAGAGGACTTGGCAGAATGTAACCTAATCTTTTCTGACTGAGAGACAGAAAACTGGCCCAGAAGTGGGGCTATAACCTTCAGTCACCTGCTGGCATTGCTGCGATCTGATGTCTAAGAAATGAGGATCCAGTGTGTCTTTGATGCCCGTAAAAGCTCTGAAGCTGGGTCAAGACCAGGAGACAAAGGCAGCACTGTTTATGCAAATCTGGAAACAAAAGAAGCTGAACTCCAAAGCCATTAGAAGTAACATCAGAAATTCAATACCCAGAGAGGATTAGAGGCCCTATACCAGTATGAAATAGGAAACCTAAAAGCAAAGCTGGGCAACACACCAAAACACATACTGTAGGAAGGAATCCTGAGCTGGCCAGAGCCTGGCTAAATGTGCTCAGAAGTCTTGATATATGCAGCTCCCTTAGCCAAGAGGCAGCCATCTGTGTGCCAAAGGAAGGACCTCCTGGGCAGCTGCTGCTTCTCTACCTGGTGCACACAGCTCCTTCATAAGAAGGTCCAATATATGCCATTGCAAGGCTAGCTCTCATGTTGCCACGTTCCTCATCAAGCACATGCCTTCCCAAGGAGACAACACTCTTAGCAAACACCTTTGGCACAGTATAAAACAGGATAGAATATCATGAGCTTCCTAGAAAAGGATTTTTTAAGGCCACCCCACAGAGATCTAAAGTTGGGCTGAGGGTCCAGGAAGCATCGATTATGCAGTTATGTGAACGTTCTTCAGATACGGTTACCCCCATGAAGAGGAAAGTGTTAGGTCAGGAAAGGACTCAGAGAACATCTCATCCAGAGATTTTCAAGCAAGACTGCATATTACCAACCTTTGGGAAGTTTTCAAAATACGTCAATTGCCCTGGATCATCAAATGATTCCAATAAGTGGCTGCATTTGAAAAGCACAATTTTAGCACATTTCCCTTATGTTACAGGAGAAACTAAGTGACTTGTTAAAAGCAACCCAGCATGAGCAATGCTTCCAAGACCTTTCACAGGACAACACAGATAGCATATTTGCACACGAGGGAAAAATGAAAGAGGCTGCTTTTGGCTAGAGGAAACTGTCCTGGAGATCCCACTGCCACCAGCCTCACTTCATCCCCAGGTGATTGTTGTTTTCTTGGTGGGATGTGCTAAGCTGTGGTATGCAGTTCACATTTTTGAGAAGGATAAAAGATACAAAAATAAAGTGGATGCATAAACTTAAGAACCTTTATTATAGAATTTTTGCCCTGTCACCAAAAGAACATAAGAAAATAGGGTATGAAACAGTATAAGACTTAACAACTGAGTTGCAATCTTCCCCCACAGGAGGCTGCTGTACATGCAGTTATAATAATGCTGCTATATCAACTTCTTAAAAAATATTTGTTGTGCAGCAGCAACAAACTCAGAACAATCCTCTGTATAGCAGAACAGAACTGTGTGAATTTCTAAAAAGCCATATTTTGAGTTCATAGCTAGTGAAGACACCAGGCTTAGGGACTTTGTAATATCATGTAATTAAGGCTGAACTGCCAGCTACTAAAAACAGGCTAATTTAGTAGACTGTTTACATTTGTCACAAATGAGGGGAGGAGTTTTTAATGGCATGCCAATGGGAAAAATCAAAGAAAATTAAATACAAGAAACAAACCAAGATTAGGGAATATGAGGACTGAAGTGGCTCAAACGAATTCTATTTAGTTTAAGGAAATGCACTGGCTTGATATCCCTGTACTCTATTATAAGATGTTCATTAATAGGTATTTTTTGTTCTGCTATACTAAAGGCTTAATGAACTCATTGCGTAAGATACACTGAAGAAAGAGTGTGAGGGAATGTCATGTTATACTGAGCCCCGGTGCAAGGAGCTTCATACAGTGGGTAAAACATTTGGGGCATTGTCTTTTAAAAAATTTTTTTTAAAAATAGCCACTATTAGATGGAGACAGAACATATGTGCTTGATTTAATAATAATAACAAAAAAACACAAATGATGCATGCCTGGCTGGGTTTCTCCTATGTAATCCTGTACATTACTACTTCGCTTAATAAGAAAACCCTTTGGTCTTTTTGATGGTGTAAGCATCTGGAATCTGAAGTTTAGAATATTCCAGAGTATGCCAATTTTCCAAACTCTGAAAATCCCATGATCTGTACTTTAAGTGCATACATAGCCTTCTAGGAGCTCATCTTCTGCAGTTCCCAAACCAAGAAGAAGTGCATCCAAATCACTTATGTACATGCTTAACACACCAATTCCTAGGCCCCCGCTGTGGACCATCTGATGAATGTGACTGAAATGGGCCCCAGAAATCCATGTATCTAACAAATGCTCCAGGTATTGTGATGCAACTGGCCTCTGAACCTGTATTTGGGAAACACTAGTTGAATTCAGCAGCCTTACACTAAAGGGTTGGCAGAACAATGGTAAGGACCATGTCCACTCATGGCCAATGAACTAGACCAATGGGGGCAAGTCACTTTTAGGCCACCTCAATTACTAATTTCAACATGATTACCTGGATTTATCCACACCGACAATCAATGTATTGTAACATTTTAAAAATCCATTGTTTTAGAAATCCATAGTTTGTCTTGCTAAATAAAAAGCTTACAATGGAAACCAATGTACCCAGTAAATCTTATTAAAATCTAACAAGATTGAGGAAAGGCAGAGAAGAGGCTTGTACTTTTCTAAAATATTTTCGTATGCTGGCTGTTTCAAGCCTTACATGCCAATTCCACAAAATCCATTTGCAACACAAGACATGGTCTGACTGTCTGAATGCTCTCCCGCCCAACCTGTTTCTAGCACAAGGAAAGCAGTGGCGTGGAAGCTGCATATAAGCTTACTGTTCGATGGTGCAGTGATGACATGAAAAATCCTGATTCCACTTGGCAGCAACTTTCCACTATCTTGGTGGGTGTAAACCATAATCACTGTGGTGTGTGGAGCTGAGACAGGATTATGGGGCTGGCTGGCAACCAAGAAACTAAAAAGCAGTCTATTAGTCCAGCAAGGGACTCCGTGTCGGGAATGCCATGGCCCCAAATGTCTACAACCACACTTTTCACAACTATCCCAAGAATTTAAGTTCTACTGTTAGTCTCTAGAAAATTCTACCTTTCCCAAGACTCTAAAATGCAGCAGTTTCTCACTTAATGTGGCTTTCAGGGAGAACACCAATCAATGTACCTCCACAGACTCTCTTGTCTTAGAGTTATGTCTCCCTCTCTTGTGAGAATGAGATACTTGCCTTCACCACTGCCCTCCCCATCTCAAAAACATATACAATCACTCTCAGAAAGAAAAGGGACTGGAAAGAAAGAGTGCTACTTCCCTCTTGGCAGCAATTGTATGCACTTTGGGCTTGGTAGTCCAAATGGGGAAAGCTCTATGTAAGGAACCTCCTCTCTGCAGCCTATTGTATCCCTCAATAGGTCTTGAAGTGATTCAACCTGGAAGGTAATGAACTATTCCAATAAAGCCAATGTGTGAATGAAATTAGGTACTCATGAAAATGCTTCAGCTCAGCAGCTTGTCCCAGACTCATCTTCTACCACACTCTTGGGGGCATACAGCCCAAGATCACTATTCCAAGATCATTATTTATGTTATTATTTGTGTTTCTTAAAGATATATCTTCTAAGATGTCTTCAAACATTAATCAGAAAACACTGGAGGGAAGGAGATTATTTTGCATTATGTTTGCAGAGGAACAAAATCTTATCAGTTAAACCAACAAGTCAGGGGACAGTCCTTAGCTTACTGAATTTGACAAACAACTAAAATAATAATTGTTGCTTCAATTAAGTGAAACATGTTACAAAGTCAGCCCTGGCAGGATGTCATGGAGCTATTATTCAAAGTCTAACTCTGAAAGGATTTCTGTATGGTGCTCCTAGAGAGGAAAAGAAATGCCCTGCAGCCAAATCTGAGGTTTAATTCATGCAAGAGACTTGGCTAATGCCACCTACCACAAATGCTGCATTTTCACAGATCTGAACTACAGAAAGTTCCAGCAAATTAATTACAGCCACTCTATTTATATTCTGCCTGACTTTTCAATTATTACCTATAATGAGATTTTTTTATTTTTATGAACATTAATGCACAGCTTTCCTACCAGAGGAGTAGAGAGCTAAGGGAAAAGTAATACAGTCCTGATCCTTTTACCACTAGATCACTTGCTGGCAGCTTGCCAAGCCTGCTGGTTCCCCAAAGCAGTTACTGCTTGGGTCCTGGGGTTCCTTCAGCAGCCTGAGGTGGAAGCAAAGCTCA
This sequence comes from Symphalangus syndactylus, assembly GCF_028878055.3. NCBI lineage: Eukaryota > Metazoa > Chordata > Mammalia > Primates > Hylobatidae > Symphalangus > Symphalangus syndactylus. The sequence continues at coordinate 38,686,294 of NC_072434.2, read as the reverse complement.
CCACCCAAATGCCAACATGGGTCAGGCAAGTCAAGTCAAAGAAAGACAGCGGGGACTAACTGCAAGTGCACACAGTGTGGGTCTGATGGGGACTGGGCTGCCTGGACAAAATCCAGAGGACAGCAGCTACTCAGCTCCAACAATAGTTGCTGTGTATGAATCCAGGCCTGGCAAGGTCAGGTGCTGGTTACATGGCATGTTTTGTGTGTGAAAAGTTATCAAGTTATACATTTATGATATATGAACTTTTGGATAAATATTACACCTCATCAAAAAGATTTTTTTATTAGGGCCAGACCTTCTAGAGGCCAGAGAGACAAGGACAAGAGAGCAGGATGGGTGTTATCAGAGAGGCCTTCAGAGTACCTGCCTGGAACAGGTGTTACATGAAGCTGGCTTTCACTGTGCCACCCAGGGCATGGCTGTAGATAGGCTAGCAGTGTTTAAAGAACATGGGATAGAGAGATGGATTTTAAAATAGCACACTTATGCAGAACTGGATATGTAAAACACTCATATTTGGGTTACAATGAAAAGGATATGTGTACATGTATAGAAAGTTTCTAGAAAACTACACAAAGAAGTGTTAACATTGGTCACTGGCAGGTGGTATAGAGTAGACGGGAGATTTACTTTTTGTTATATTCCCAATCACACTTTTTTTTTTAAAAAAATTATTATGCAAGTATATTACTTTTCCATTTAAAAAAGTTAGAAGAGCACTGAAGTACTATTAAAAATCCACAAAGACCCTAAGGGATTCAGATTTTTAAAAATTAACAATTTTTGATATGCTAACAACAACATATCCATTAAATGCAATTAAATGAACAAGTCACTTTTGAAATAAAAATGTTGAAACATACAATACATATGTTTTGTAATTCCTGATGAATAATAGCTATAATTTAAACACATATAGTAAAAGTTCTTCATGATACGGTAACTGGGAAATAGGTGTAGTGGTCATACCATAGGCTAATGATTTTCTTTCAGACTTTACTGTATGTTGTTATGCTATGTCAAGAAATATGCAGAAACAAGCCTCATTATTGTCCTACTATAGTCCTATATAAGCCTTATAATGGTCCTACTATACTGTGCCATAGACTTGGAGACGGTGCCACACAGCAATATGACCCAAGTGCACGTTTAAGTGTTGGAAAAAGAACCAAGGGACAACCAGCAGCCTTCTCAGTTACAAGGTGTTCATTGTTCATTCCTATGACCACCAGAGACAGACAAGCAAAAGGAACCTAGGCAGCACATGCTTATATATTTGGAGTCACAAAGAAACTCCCTGGCCTAATCACTTGGATAAAGGAGCTAAAAACAAATCTGAGAAAACCAAACTCTGCTTAAAATACTCCCCATGCTCCTTTAAACCAAGAAGGATATTCACTATAAAATAATCAGCATTAAAACAGCTACACAGGATTAAAAATCTAGAAATCAGTTATCTCATTCCATAATCACCATGGAAATCTCTTAACTGCCCTGTGCTTTAGATCCCTCATCATGGAACTCAATATAATAAAACCAGGGCAATTTAGGCATTCTTTCTAATTCTGTAGTTAAGCTGTCATAACTGGAACAACAGGATTGGTGACATTTATTGGTCACTTCAGTTTTTACCCAAAGGAAATATTCTGAGGTCCAATCATGTTTTGAAATTGGAGGTTGCAGGGAGGATTGATCATTTCTTCAGTTATTTGGAATGAAGCTGAATTTGGGGAACAACCAAATCTAAGACTACTGATTAAAAAGCCTGAAAAATGGTATCTCTATTTTACCAATATGAACTGAAAATGTAGCCAACACATGTATGATTAGCGCCACCTTAATCATTTGCCACTAATAATACTTGAGAAATTTCTTTCTACTGTTACGTAGCTATGATCACAGCAAGTGACCTGCATATTTATGTACAACCCACATTTTAGTTATAATCTGTCCCTATGAAATATACCAAAACAGACTAGAGTTCACTAAAAAGTGCCTGAACTAAGTGATGAAATTATCAAGACAGCGGAAGAGAACCACTAAGACCCTTGCATCATTCAAGTGGAAACGACAATTCTTATTTGAAAGAAACACTAGCGTTCTTATCTTCCCAAGTTGGGTCAACCGACAGAAGCAAAAACTAGAACTAATTGGTCTTTTCACCATCTTAAGCAGACCATCTGTGCTCGGTCTCCAACATTAGCTGCCTGGGTCACATCCTGGCTCCATCATGCATTAGCCTAGTGACCTCAGGCAAGTTATTTATATGCTCTGTGCCTCAGTTTCCTAATGTGTAAAGTGATAGAGTAGAATGTAGTGGCATCTCCCACCTAAGGCTGTTGTCTGGAGTAAATCAGTTTTGATACCAAAGTGTCTAGAACAGTGCCTCCATGAATGTATCCTTCCTTCCTTCCTTCTTTCTTTCCTTCCTTCTTCCTTCCTTCCTTAGTTCTTTATTTTTCCCTTCCCTTACCTTTTCCTTTTTCTTTCCTTTTCTTTTGAGACAGGGTCTCGCTGTGTTGCACAGGAAGGAGCATATTGGCTCAATCTCGGCTTGCTGCAACCTCCACCTCCTGGGTTCAAGCAATCCACCCACCTCAGTCTCCCAAGTAGCTGGGACTATAGGTGCATGCCATCGCGCCTGGATAATTTTTGCATTTCTTGTAGAGACGGAGTTTCACCATGTTGCCCAGGCTGGTCTTGAACTCCTTGGCTTAAGAAATCTGCCCACCTCGGCCTCCCAAAGTGCTAGGATTACAGGCATGAGCCACTGCATCCAGATAAATGTTAGTTTTCTATATTAATATTTTTTGTTGTTGTTGGAAAGAAGAAACTAAACGAGTTTCCATTTGAAGATTTTTTAAAATCTTGATTTTGAAAGGTAAAGGTAAAGGAGATAGGAGAAAAAGGAAAAGATTCAAAAGAAACAGCAACTATCATTGTTAGTAGCATTTATGTAAAAGACACTGTGCATACCTTATATCATTTACTTGTAACAATAACTCTTTGAGACAGGTGTTACTATTAGTTATTTAAAGATAAGGCAGCTATGTCTTAGAGGTTTACTGATGTGCCCACAATCACATTGAAGATTTATGATCTAGTCTATCTGACTCTAAGCTTGTAAATTTCTTCCTCCAACTCTGGTTGATGCCCTCCATGCTAAACTACCAGATTGAGAAAATGAGGAAAGGAAGAAAAAGGTGAGGAAAACAGACTAACAGAGAGAAGGAGACTAAGGCATCATCTGCTTTTTCAGCCATAAACCAAAACTTCTATCTGTAGTGATAACATACAACATTTAATATCAAGATTGTAATGATAAAATATGACATCATTCTTACCACTGGTGCTGACAAATGTCACTGATATTAGTTTGGAACATTTTACAAACACAAAGTATATTAGTATTTCTAGTTAAACAATTATGAAAATGCTACTAATTGGACATTAAAATGTGGAGATAAATTCAAGATAATCCCCAAACAATGCAGAAATAAAATAGTATGCAAAATGTTAGGACCATCCCCCAGCTCATCACTGTTTATGTCAACAGAAGCTCATCTCTTTATTTAAAAATCCATAAAATGGTTCCCAATTTAGTATGTTACTTTTCAAAACTCTATCAAACAAAATGCCCAAATCTTTCTGTAATTACATAGCAGTTACTGCCTTGTGCCTGCGCAGACTCTGTGAATCCCAACTGTCTTCCCACAAGCAACAGCAGGCTCTCCAAAAGAAAAACTTGATGTTTCATTTGGGGCAAAAGTTTTTCCCTGTGCCATGCTTCAGTTTTCACTATCATGGTACTTGGCCCCACTCTCCCTAATCATGGGTTTAAGGAGGATGAGGTCAGCCTTCCCTCTGTTGCTAAGGCCACTTGCTCATGGCTCCACTGAATTAAGGAGAACCCACTGAAGTACACTGCCACTTGTCACAATGCCTCACAGTTCCCTTCATCTCAGCATATTCCCAATTCCCTAAAACTTAGTGCAGGTTTTAGGACACATGAAATAGATATCTTCCTTAGGTCCTTATCACAGGATTGTGATATTTGAAGGAAAACAATTAGTTTGGTGGATTTTGAGATCAGACAGGTAAATGTAAAAAGCTTTCCTTTTTGCTTGTACAAAGTATCTCTAAAATATAAATTTTCCTTTGTTCAGACTAATCTGAATAAACTTGATGCTAAGATAACTGCAGACATTCTTCAACAACAGGATCTTCCAGGTCAACTTGATGATACTCATTTCACTTGTATGTGCAGTGCATATCTGGTCCAGAACTTAAAGTGAGAAAAATTATCACATAACAGGGGAGTCTGAATGTGATCAGTAAGCCAGGTCTCTCACTGACCCATCGAGGACAGAAATCAGATGCTCCTCCAGCCCATGAGTGGATGAATGAGAAGACTGAGTCTGCACAGAGTGAGTTATTGTGATCAGATTCAGAGGAATCTGAATTCTATGTGGCTTTGTATTCACTGTGGTTCTATTTTATAAAGTTCTGGGTAGCTCACAGCCATTTTTGACATCAGCATGTGCTGGCTTTGCAGAATGGATACTAATCAGTTTGGCATCTTGGAATGTTGCATAGAGCTTGGGAATGAGAAACTAGAGACAAGCAATCGGCAGAAGCACCTCAAAGCTGTAACATCCTAAACTGAGGTACCACCTCCCATCAGAGAGTTATATCTCATAAGCTTCCCAGCCAAATATTCCCCTAGGGCCAGACCAGAAGTCAGCATTTCCAGAGAGATTCTGTGGTACAATACAATCCGTTTGGAGACTTGCAGTCATTAGACCTACCACCCACTTGAACTCCCTGAGAGAAAACTCTGGTTGATGCCCTATTATCTTTTTTTTTTTTTTTGCTTGTTTTTTGCCTTGCTGATCCCTTTTTCTAGAGCCATCCTTCTTTCCCAGGTTTTAGTTGATTTTTACTCTCCCTTCAAAACTGAGTTCAAACTAAGTGTCCACTCATCAAGAAGACATCCATATCCACACAACTGCCCCAATCTGATTTATAAATCATTTGGTTCTTCCCCAAACCCTTTAAAAGCCATTCAGATCACCTTACACTGCCCAATAAAATGAACCATATTTATCTGTAAAAAAACACACATATCTAAATACACTTTTTTTTCAGCCCTGACCTGGCTGGTTCTTATTTTAAAAATGCATTAGAAGAATCTGCTTGTACAGCCTCTCTGTACCTCAGTTCTCTCACCTGTAAAGTGGTATGCTAACAGTGCATATCTGATAGGGTCATTTTGAAGCTTAAACCAGAAAATGAATGTAAAGTTCTTAGAAGAACCATGAGCTCTTATTATTATGCGTGGAATTTATAAATAAATGTAATTTTGAGTAAGTCAATTACTTTAAGCACATTTCTTCTTCTGGGAAATAGAGATAATTTTATTTCTTCACAGAATGGTAGTAAGAATCAAATGAGATAACAATGCATGAAAGTTATTTCCAAAGGTTCTTTAGAGCTCCTTTGTGAGCTGAAAAGAACTATTTAGAAACTGGGATTTGTATTATTGTTACCTAAAGAATTATACAATGTTTTAAAGACAGAACCAACATTTTTCAAAGAAGAGTCTTCAATGACTGACGCAAGCATGGCCTTGCGCTTCTTGCTTAACCTGCCAATGCTGGACATAAAAGACAACAGATTTCAAAGGTCTATGCAGAACTGGAATTCTCTCATCTAAATAAGACACCAGTGTCCATACCATCTGGAACTTACAGGGAACTTAGGATGTACATTGATGCTGGTTGATCCTAATTATATTGCAAAATCTACGGAATTCAAGAGCCATAAAGAATTTTTGAAATCATTTATTCCAACTCCCTCGTTTTATTGATGAGGCAACTGATGCCTATGGGTCCCAAGCAACCAGCCCCAAATCACATATCAACCTAATAATAAACAACTCAAGTCTCCTAATTTGTAGATTATAGGTTTATGTAAATTTTGTTTATATCATGTTCCCTGCCTTTTTAGGGTGGCCTTTAGAGACATGTTTGGGTTCAAATTCCAGTTTCGCCATTTGTTAATTCTGTGACTTTAAGTGACTTACTGAACTGATGGAAGTTTGTCTCTTTCTTTGCAAAATAAACATCATGGTATCCTCTTAAAAGTTTACTGTATGATAAAAAGAGGTAATGTCTCTAAATCAGGTAGCAAAACATGTGCCTGACACCTGCTTCACCACTCACCAACTTCTTACGGTAAATACTGTAACGTTTTAAAAAACTAAATCGTGCATAAAGATCAAAACCATATTTTAAAATATCTCTTAAAAAAAAAAAAAAAAAACTAAGGTAACTGACCTGTGTGAATTTCTTTTGGTACCCAAGTGGTTAAAAAAAAAATCCTTCCTTCTGGTTTAAAGCCTGGCTGTCCCAGTGCTCTCTTTCCACATAATATGCCCTTCTCCGCGAGGCAGTCACGTATGGCAGGGTGTATAGTAAAGCAATGTACAGCACAGTGCTCTACTATATCACATGTTTGCTTTCGCACCTTTGCACCTCTCCCACCAGGTACTCTGAGGCTGCCAATTCTAGCTGCTGCTTTTACTCCTCTTCCTCTCTTTGCCCAACCGCTACTGTAAGGATGTGTCTCGCCTGAGAACAGCTCCCTTTATCAACACAAGACAGAAACTGCTCCAGAGTGACCTGGACTCTGTCTTCCTCAGGGGGCCAGAGTCTTCTTGTCCGAGTACCTCACAGCCCATCTCCCCTGGCCAGCGTCCACCTCCTTGTCCTCCACAACCCCCTCAGCGGCTCACCTGGCCACCAACTAACTTCTTGCCCTCCGATCCTCGCGTTTATAAAAGGTGCGAGACGACCAAGTTCTACAAGGTGGGGCGGGCAGCCACCCGCACTGATCCCCGGGCCCTCCCCGCAGCAGACACGGAGACCAGGTCCAAGCTTCTTTCCTCCGGGAACAAAACTTGGCTGTTTATCTTTCCCAGGGCGTCTTCGTCGCTCCCCAGGACGTGGAACCCCGACACACTGGCAGGGACAGCCCGGAGCACTCGCAGGAGACCAGGCCCACGGTGGTGCCATGGTTGGGCACACTCCGCGGGCCCTGACCAATCTCCACCCCTAGGTCCAGGTCCCCCTGGGAGAGCTAGGAGCACATTTCCAGCCTGGAGCAGGAGCCTGGCACCGGGAAGTCAGAGCAGCGCACTCCGGCGCCCCAGCCACTGCGGAGCCCCTGGCCAACCGCAGTTATGTTCCATCTGTCGCGTCTACAGGGGAATACGGCGACAGGCACCCTATCCCCTCACGTCAGGGCTAGCAGTATGAGGTGGGGAAAGAGGAAACCTCGAGAGTTGAAAGCGAGGGAACTGAAAGCCCCCTTGAGGGGTGTCCCCCATGCCCCTTGTGGGACAAAGCCGCCCAATTCGCAGGCTACCCTACAGAGCTCCAGCGGTCCGGTTCTCCCCATCAGCACCCCCTGCGCACACTGACCCGCGCGTCCCTCCGCAGCCTGACCGCCCGATCCGCCAGCCACCGGCGCGGGCAGCGAGGGGGTGTGTGCGCGCCAGATTTCCCGCGTGCCCCCCCGCCCGCGGTTCCCTCGCCCTGCAGCGGCTGCTCCGGGCGCTGTCCGCGCAGGGCAGGCCGCCCCCGCGTCCCGCCGCGGCGGCCCAGGGCCCGTGCGCGCTCACCAGATGGCCATCCTGCTTTTGGGGTAGTCCAGCCGCTCCAGACAGCCGAGGAAGTGCGGCAGCGTGTGCGCCGCGTTGCGGGCGAGGACCGCCACGAGCACCGTGGGGCTCTGCAGGGGCGACTCCGGGAAAACCACCGGCTCCTCTCTGTCGTCCTCCGAGTCCGGCTCGGCGGCGAAGCGCGCTCGGCAGCCTTCGCGGAGCAGGGCTGAGGAGAGGAGTAGTAGCCACCAGGCGAGGGTGGCGGCAGGGCGCGCAGCCATGTTCCTGGCCGAGGCGGGCGGCGGGGATGTCCTGCCGCGAGCGCCCGGCTAGGCTGCCTGAGGGCGGCGGCGGCTGCCAGGGAGCAAGGAGCCTGCGAGGGGCGGCCGGGGGATGCGGCTTGCCGGGGCAGGCCGGCTCACACACTGGCCTCGGCGGCTGCGGTTCCCAGGACCCTCCCGTCGCCGCTGCACCGCCCAGGCCCTAATGCGGGTGCGCAGCGTACCTGCAGCCGCTGGCGCTCCCCTGCGCCTCGGGCTCGCAGACAGTAGTGGCCGTGGGGGCTGTGTGCCCTGAGTCCTGCGGAAAGTTCCTCTAGTCCAGGCTCCGCTCGTACAGCTGCGGTCTGTGGCCTTCCCCAGTGCCGCGAGGTGTGGCCCTGTCTGCCAATGAGCGTGTGAGTGTGTGTGTGTGTGTGTGTGTGTGTGTGTGTGTGTACATAACGGTACAACCCCAAGAAAATTTATTCTGCTTTTGCAAACCGCAGACTGAAGCCCTTCACAGTGATGCAATGTATCCAGTTTTCATAATGCACCTATTGACTGAGTAGAGTTCTAAAATGAAAAGTCTCCCCAACTATTCACGATTATGATAAACACTTGTTTAACCACCACGAAGGCAGCATGTCTGTATTTTCTTATATACTCAACTTCTGAAATTCATTCTTGACTGAGTAGACACCCAGTAACACAAAGTTTGAAGACTTGGAGAATTTTGGAGCCAGATCAGACCCCCCAAAATAAAAGAAAGCCCTTGGGAGACACTGTCCTGAAGCCTCACTCTACTGTGAATCCAGTAAGCCTCCTCACAGGAGGGCTGTGAAAGAATAGATTCACTTAGCTGGTTTTCTTTTTCCGTAATTAGCCAATATGACAGAGTAACAAAGAGGGAAAATTCGCGCATGTTGGAGAGCAGAGAAGAGATAAGGAAGAAAAGAAGGGGTGAAGGAAGAACACAATTAGAACATAAAATGAAACTGCGGGCATACACTGCTAAAGGAGATTTACTTTTTTTTTTTGAGACAGGGCCTCACTCTGTTGCCGGAGCTGGAGTGCAGTGGCACGATCATAGCTCACTGCAGCCTCGACCTCCTGGGCTCAAGCAATTCTCCCACCTCAGCTTCCCGAGTAGCTGGGACCACAGGTGTCCATCACCACTCCCAGCCAATTTTTGTATTTTTTTTTGTAGAGGTGGGTTTTCACCATTTTGCCCAGGCTGGTCTGGAACTCCTGGGCTCAAGTGATCTTCCCACCTCGGCCTCCCGAAGTGTTGCGATTACAGGCATCAGCCACCATGCTTGGCCGGATATTTACTTTTGAAGATATATTGTGTAGCCTTTGATAGATAAGTATGCAGGGTGTTTTGATGCCAGCGCACATTCATGATCTCCAATCCCAACTCACCCTCAAGTCTGTCTCATAGTCTTTTTATTAGTTGTTATCAATCCTTCTCAGCAACTATTAGAAGTCTTCCCCACTGTCTTTTGAAGTATATCACCTCCTTCATCCAACTCCCTCAACACCACTGTCTCCAACTAGCATCCCTACCAAGACCTTTCTTACTTGCAGGTGCCTCCTCATGGCAGGGTCTTTGATCACAGACTAGAAAGGCAGAGGTTTCCCTTTCTAGCCCATGACATTTCTCTATCATTCCACTCTCTACTGAATCTTCAACTGATCTCTATCAACTCTTTTCTCTCAAGCTAAATACTTGGTCAGTCTTCTCTTATCCGTTAAAAAAAAAAAAAGAAAGAAAAAGCTTTAAAAAAAAAATCCTGTGTCTTATTCTAGCAATCCCTTTGCTTGACCAAGCTCCTTGGAAGAGAGATCTATACTTGTATTCTCCACTTCTTCATCTCCCATCTTTCCCACCACAGTGCAGTAAGGCGTCAGCCCTCCCCACTGTTCTGCAAAACCAACAGATGGCCTCAGCATTGGCGGATTCAGTAAACCCTTCCGTTCTCACCTTCCTGGACCTCTATTACATAATCTCCCATCCTAGATCTCCTCTGATACTGCTTGTCTCTGAGCCAAGCCCCTTCACTGTGTGCCTCCCTACAGTGTGCTAGTCTTCCCACTCCATATGGTCTCCTGTGGTTATATCCTCAAAATCTATGTCTTCTGCTCTAATCTCTTCTCTAATCTTCATTTTTTTTTTATCTAATGCCTACAGACATTTCCTTCCCCTCCATCCATTTTCAGGAATTGTTCCCACTTTCAAGGGGCTCACAGTCTTGTAAGGGAGACTGAGAGTTAAACATCTGTTAGAAGTACCATAACATATGTACCAGCTACAGTGAAGGGATAGAGGAAGGTGTGGTCATTTCCACAGGAGAGGTAGTGATGGGACTGTTAGAAAGGTTTCATGGAGACAGTCTCCATGTTGTTCTGTCTTCCTTGTTTCCCTTTCTTGAACTATGTCCCACTCATCTTTCAATACTAAAATCTGCACTCCTTAGCCAAACTTGGTTTGATAGTAATCATTTGTTCACTTCACTGCAAACAGAGGGAGTTTAAAGCTAGGCAACCACATTTCTGTCTTATTTTCCTTCTGTTACTGATATGGCTGCCTGTGTCCCCACCCAAATCTCATATCGAATTATAGCTCCCATAATCCCCACGTGTCGTGGGAGGTGATTGAATCATGGGGGCAGGTTTTTCCCATGCTAGTCTCCTGATAGTGAATAAGCCTCACAAGATCTGATGGTTTTATAAAGGGCAGTTCCCCTGCACATGCTCCCTTGCCTGCCACCATGTAAGATGTGTCTTTGCTCCTCCTTTGCCTTCTGCCATGATTGTGAGGCCTCCCCAGCTATGTGGAACTGTGAGTCCACTAAACTTCTTTTTCTTTATAAATTACTCAATCTCAGGTATGTCTTTATTCACAGTGTGAGGACAGACTAATACAGTTACCTAAAGTCAACAGCTTATCTGAGTCTATTTTTTCAAAGAATGATGAAGCATCTAAACCTGTATGGTCTCTAATGACATTATAATGAAATCGGCTCCATGGAGTTCTCTTAAAATAACTAGAACCTGCTCTGTAGATGAAATCAAGGGTTTGCCAGTCACATAACTTACAAAACACCTATTTAAAACTTTTAATTTAGAGTGCTCATTTAGTGACTGGGAATATTAAGGTCACAACAGGATATGCAACAGTAGAAGATCATTGTAAATATGGTTGGGGGGCAGTAGAGGTGAAGCCTGGGAAAAGTTAAGTCCCCATCTTACTAACAGATTTGTTTCATAAGTTCTTCAGAAATCAGTAATGTGAATTTGGATGTTTTCCCCCCTCATAGGATTGATGTTATAAGACAGTTCATTTGAAAAAAACTAATTTAAAAATAAAAGTAAATTATATTTTAAAATATTCATTGCTTATAATGCTCTTTCCATGGAAAATCGGCTGAATGGAAAGTCAGGGTTGTACACACACATCTCTTTGTCTCCACTGCCAGTAGACTGTTCCAATAGAGTCTACATAAAGTTAGAAGTAAGCACTTTCTCTCATATCCCCTCCCCATACTGTTCCAGCACAGGGGACTTCCTTCTGGGACAACAAACCTCTTGGACTGTCACCCTTAGTGAAATGTGGTGGGGGCAGGGCCTATGAGGTGGCCAGAGGACTTCTTGCAGGAAAGCTTCTCAAGATGTCTGTGGCTCCAGCAGCCCAGAAGAGGAGGAAACAAATGTCTCTGGGGCAGCTGTGATAGGCTTGAAAGAGCAACTGACACTTGGAGCTGAATTTTCATTTCACTTGTGTCACTTATTCTCTTCGTGACCTTGGAAACTTGATCTCTTTGAACATCAATTCCTTCCTATGTAGAAAAGTTTTAAATGCTTGCCTCACTTTTTCATTCAACAAACATTTATGAAATTGTTAAATGCCAATCATTCGAGTGTTGAATATTTGAATGCTTCTCCCCTGGAAAAACAGGGAGAAAGTGGCCAGCCCCTCATAAGTCCTGCTGGGCCATAGTTGGCAGAAAGAGTCTCTTGGCTGAATTATCCAGGCTTCTTTCTTCTGTACTGAAATATCTTTCTTTTACTACCTGGTTTGTTTTACTCGCTTTTCTGATCCAGCCTAAAATCCTACAATGTAAAATTTACTTGAATTGACAATTCTGCCAATTTCAACATGAAAATCCTTGAGAGAGGAGCATTAGATGATATATTTTTAATTCAATCAGATTTTTAAATCTTATCACCTAAACTGAAATGGTGATAAAGGGAACTGAATGGGATCCTAATTTGAAGCATGGGTCTCTTCGGTGACAAAGCAAGTTTTATGGATTCTGATATGTAGGCCCGAGGACTCTGGGTCCTAGGAAGGGAATTAATACTAAGGGAGAAAAAGAGCAGTAACTGAGGTGGGAAAGGCTGAAATTAAACTATCTCAGTGTCAAAGTTTTGTCTATGCTCTGGCTGCATCCAAGAGCTATATAATAGTTACTACAGTAGAATGTTTTCCAATTCAAAACAAGTTTATACAAATTTAAATTACACTTCTATGTCTCATTTAAGAATAGATGCATCCCTTAAATTATATTAACTCATTCCCTCAAACACTTGCTCAATGCCTACTCTGTGCCAAGATATAGTTGCTGGAAATGCATGAATAAATAAGATGTGCCATATAAATGCACAAATACTGTAAGTCATTTTATGTCTTATGATGGAAAAAGGAGCATAAGTAAGGAAGTGGGGAAGTGGAGATAATTAGGAAATGTTTCATTAAAGAGATGTCTTTGAATTGAGCATTGAAAAATAAGTAGCATGCATGGACAGGAAGAATTAATATTTTTAAAATGGCCATACTACCCAAAGCAATTTATAGATTCAATGCTACTCCTAAACTACCATTGAGATTCTTCACAGAACTAGAAAAAAACTATTTTAAAATTCATATGGAACAGAAAAGAGCCTAAATAGTCAAGGCAATCTTAAGCAAAAAGAACAAAGCTGGAGGCATCACGCTACCCAACTTCAGACTATACTACAGGGCTGGAGTAATCAAAACAGCATGATCCTAGTACAAAAACAGACACATAGACCAATGGAACAGAACAGAGAACCCAGAAATGAGACTGCACACCTACAACTACCTGATCTTTGACAAACCTGACAATAACAAGCAACGGGGAAAGGACTCTCTATTCAATAAATGGTGCTGGTATAATCGGCTAGCCATACGCAGAAGCTTGAAACTGGACCCCTTCCTAAACCAGATACAAAAATTAACTCAAGATGGCTTATAAACGTAAACGTAAAACCAAAACTCTAAAAAACCCTAGAAGACAACCTTGGCAATATCATTCAGGACATGAGCACTGGCAAAGATTTCATGAAGAAGATGTGAAAAACAACCGCAACAAAAGCACAAATTGACAAATGGGATCTAATTAACTGAGCTCCTCCATAGCAAAAGAAACTATCAATAGAGTAATCAGACAACTTACAGAATGGGAGAAAAATTTTGCAAACTATGCATCTGACAAGGGTCTAATATCCAGTATCTAAAAGGAACTTATGCAAATTTAGAAGAGGGAAAAACCAAACAACTCCATTAAAAAGTGGGCAAAGGACATGAACAGATACTTTTCAAAAGAAGGTATAGATGTGGACAACAATCATATGAAGGAAAACTCAACATCATTGATTATTAGAGAAGTTCAAGTAAAAACCACAGCCAAGAAGAGGAGGAAATAAATGCCTCTGGGGCAGCTGTGATAGGCTGAGAATTATAGGATAACCACAATGAGATACCATCTCACACCATCGGAATGGCTATTAAAAAGTCAAGAAATAACATGTTGGCAAGGTTGTGAAGGAAAAAAAGAAAACACTTATACACTGTTGGTGGGAGTATAAATTAGTTTAACCATTGTGGAAGACAGTGTGGCAATTCCTCAAAGTCCTGAAGACCATTTGATCAGGCAATCCCATTACTGGTTATATACCCAAAGGAATATAAATCATTCTATCATAAAGACACATGCATGTGTATGTTCATTGCAGCACTACTCACAATAACGAAGACATGGAATCAACCTAAATGCCCATCAATGATAGACTGGGTAAAGAAAACGTGGTGCATACACATCATAGAATACTATGCAGCCATGAAAAAGAATGAGATAATGTCTTTCACAGGGACATGGATGGAGCTGGATGCCATTATCCTTAGCAAACTAATGCAGGAATAGAAAACCAAATACCACATGTTCTCACTTATAAGTGGGAGCTAAATGATGAGAACACATGGACACATAGAGGGGAACAACACACACTGGGGCCTATTGGAGCATGGAAGGTGGGAGGACGGAGAGGATCAGGAAAAATAAGTAATGGGTACTAGGTTAAATACCTGGGTGATGAAATACTCTATATCAAAAACCCCCATGAAACAAGTTTACCTATGTAACAAATCTGCACATGTACTGTTGAACTTAAAATAAAAGCTGAAAAAAATATAATTTGATTCAAAATATAAGAAAAGAAAAATGAGTAGCATGGACTATGAAAAGGAAGACAGAAGGGGAAACAGATGGGAATTCCAGGTAGATGGAACTGCAGGAGCAAGGAATGAAACAGTATGACACACTTGAGAGATACAATGAACAGAGCATGGCTGGGAGATAGGATGGGAAGTAGTAACAGAGAAAGCTAGAAAATTATATGATTTTATACAATTTTATATATAATCATTTCTTTAAAATGGGCAAAGGACTTTGAATAAACATTTCTCCAAAGAAGATATACAAATGGCCATAAGCACATGAAAAGTTTCTCAACATCACTAATCATTAGGAAATGCAATTCAAAACTATAAGATTTATCACTTCACACTCATTAGGATGGCTACTAGAAAAACACAGAAAATAACAAACATTGGCAAGGGTGTAGAAAAATTGGAACATTTTGCACTGTTGGTGGGAATGTAAAATGGTACAGCTGCTGTGGAAAACAGTATGACAGTTCTTCAAGAAATTAAAAATATAATTACCATATAATCTAACACTTCTACTTCTGGCTATATACCCAAACAAATTGAAAGCAAGGTCTCAAGGAGATATTTGTGCATCCATGTTCACAGTGGCATTTTTCACAATAGCTAAAATATGGAAGCAAACCAGGTGCCTATTGATTAGTGAATGGAAAAGTAAAATGTGGTATATACATACAGTGGAATGATATTCAGCCTCAAGAAGGGAGGAAATTCTGACATATGCTACAACATGTTAACTTTGAGGGCATTATGCTAAGTGAAATAGGCCAATTTTTAAAGGCAAATATTATATGATTCAACTTATGTAAGGTACTTAGTCAAAATTACAGAGACAAAATAGAATGGTGGTTGCCGAGGGGATGGGGATAGGGGAAATGGGGAGTTATTGTTTAATGGGTATAGGTTTCAGTTTTAAAGACAGAGTCATGGAGATGGATATGAGTAATAGTTGCACAACATTATGAATGTATTTAATACCACTTAAAATAGTAAATTTTATGTTATATGTATTTTACCACAATAAGAAAATAAGAAAAAAATCAATCCATGTGATTTATTAACAAACTTGAAAAACCATATGATCTCAAGAAATGCAGAGAAAGCATTTATGAATCCAACATGCATTCCTCATAAAAATTCTCAGTACATAGGAATAGAAGGGAACTTCCTCAACGTAATAAACGGCGTCTATAAAAAGCCTACAGCTAACATCATCCTTAATGGTGAAAGACTGAGTGTTTCTCCTGTGATCAGGAACAAGATAAGAATGTCAGATCTCATTACATCTGTTTAATGTTGTACTGGATGTTTTAGATTGGGAGGAGAAGAAAGAAGGAAAGAAGGAAGGAAGGGAAAGAAGGAAGAAAGGGCAGAGGGAGAAGGAGAGAGGAATAGAAGAAAGCAAGGAGGGACATTTAAAGCAAGGTAAATAAGCCATAAGAGATATTTTAACGTGAATGTGGAGTATTGGATTAGCCCTTCTAGGCCAAAGCTCTAAAATTCAATGATTTATTAAAGTCTATTTTACTACAGAACTTTAAAAAATGTTGAAAATTGGGGAAAAAAAGAAAAAAATCACTCATCATCCACTACTCCACCACAACCATTAACATTTTGGGGTAATTTTAATATGGCATTTTTAATTTGCACATTTTCAATGTGGGTTTGTACTCAGTCCTCTTCAGTGAGACTCAATATCCATGTTGATAGCAGATGTTGACTAAATATCTAGAGATAGACATGGGATATTTTTTGGACCATGGATTGCTTTTGATGTCTTTTCATATTTACAAAGCCAGGCATTATTTAAGGTTGCATATATGCATCTGTTTATTTATAGAAATTGCCTAACTTACTATCCCTTTGTACTATAGATATTAGAAAATTTTTAATAAAAATATTTAATAAACATGAAATATAAACTAACAGATATAATCCATAAACTAATATATTAATTTAAATACTACTAATAAAATGAATATCCATATACCCAGCACCCACCTTGAGAAACAGAACATGACCATTAACTCTGAAGCCTTGAGTCCCTTCTTGTCACAATGCTTTGTTCCATTCCCCAGAGATAAGTACTAGACTGAATTTTGTGTTAATCAGTCTCTTCATTTTGTTTAGAACTTTACCTCCTATGATGGTTAATTTTATGGGTCAACTTCACTAGGCCAGGGTGCCCAGTTGCTTGGTCAAACCAGTCTAGATATTGCTGTGAGATATTTTTCAAATGTGATTAATATTTAAATCAGTAGACTCTGAGTAAAGCAGATTACGCTTCATAATGTGGGTTGCCATCCAATCTGTTGAAGACCTTAAAAGAATGGGATTCTCCATGAAAAAAGGAATTCTGATTCCGGATTGCCCTTGGACTCAAGACTGAAACATAAGCTCTTTCCTGGGTCTCCAACTTGCCAGCCTGCCTTCCACAGATTTCAGGTTTTCAAGCCCCCACAATCACATGAGCCAATTCCTTAAAATCAATCTCTTTTTCTCTTTTTGGTTCTGTTCTCTGGAGAACTCTGGCACATCTCCTAAATGTGTGTTAGTTTTGTCTGCATTTGAATTTTTCTTCAAATACCATACAATTCACCTATTTAAAGTATACAATGCAAAGGTTTTTAGTATATTCGTAGTTATGCAACACGATCACAATCAATTTTAGTACGTTTATATCACCACAAAAAGAAACGTTCACTCATTAGTGATCAATCCTCATGTCTCCCAGCTCGCGCCACTCTCTCACTAATCTATTTTCTGACTCTATAGATTTGCCCATTTTAGACATTACACATAAACGGAATTCTACAATATGTGATCCCTTGTGATTGGCTTCTTTCACTTACTATGTTTTCAAGGTCCATTGATGTTGTAGCATGAGTACTTTATTCCTTTTTAATGCTGAATAATATTCCACTGTATGGACATACTACTTTATATATTCATCAGCTGAGGGACATTTGGGTTGTTTCCACTTCTGGGCTATTATGAATGCAGCTGCTATATTTGAATTTTATACAAATCAAATATCTTATATACGCTTCTATAACTTTTTTGACTATACATTAGGTTTTTAGTTTTTATGAGATTCATTCAAGTTGTTGATTGAAACTCTATGTATGTTTTAAATAATTACTTTTTAAAAACTGTACTCAACCCACTCAATTTATTTCACAACCACTAACAGGTCCTGGCACTTCATTTAAAAATATTGCTCTAGAATATATACCTGGGATTAGAATTGTTCGATCATAGGATTTGTGCATCTTCCCTTTGGTCTACTTTTCTGCCAACTCTTGGCTTTTGTTGCTAATCTGATAGGTGTATTATGGTATCTTCTTACCTCAATTTGCATTTTCTCACTCAATCAATGTTGCTGAACATCAAGTTATGTTTGCTGGCCTTTTATCTCTTTTTTTCTGTTTACTCTCATTTTTTTTTAACCTAAGGAGTGTTTTGTCTTGTTTCCTAATTGATTTTTAGGAGTTCTGTATATATTCTGGGTATCTTTTCTTTCAATTATGTGTTACAGATGTCATTTTCCTTCCACTCTCTTAGTGTTGGAAATTCTTAACTGAGATACAGTTAAATTTACCAAATTTTTTCCATATTGTCAGGCCTCTGAGACCAAGCTAAGCCATCATATTCCCTGTGACCTGCACATATACATCCAGATGGCCTGAAATAACTAAAGAATCACAAAACAAGTGAAAATGGCCTGTTCCTGCCTTAACTGATGACATTACCTTGTGAAATTCCTTCTCCTGGCTCATCCTGACTCAAAAGCTCCCCCACTGAGCTCCTTGTGACCCCCCCACCCCTGCCCACCAGAGAACAACCCCATTTGACTGTAATTTTCCTTTACCTACCCAAATCCTATAAAACGGCTCCACCCCTATTTCCCTTCGCTGACTCTCTTTTTGGACTCAGCCCACCTGCACCTAGGTGGAATAAACAGCCTTGTTGCTCACACAAAGCCTGTTTGGTGGTCTCTTCACAGGGACACGAGTGAAACATATGGTTTGTGCTTTTTGTGTCTTGTTTAAGAAATCACTCTCTATCTTGGGGTCATAAAATATTCTTTTATATTTTCTCCTAGAGATTTAAAAGTGTTTGCCTATACCGTGTTGCCAATTATCCCTTCTCTCCTTCCCTTCTTGCATCTGCCCACATGTGTATGGGTCTGTTGCCTGGCTCCCTATTTTGTTTCATTGGTTTTACCTATCCATGTGCCAATATCACATACTTGTAATTAGAGATCTTTGTAAGAATTTAAATTTTGTTTAAAACCTTATCTTTATAAGATGTTTGTATTTCAGAACTTTAACGTCATAAGTTTCCTTCCTTTTGTTCACAAAAAGGGTCTTGGTTATTTTTGGCCCTTTATGCCCACATTTCAGAATCAGTTTATTAGGTATTAAGAAAATCCTTTTTGGGATTTTAATTGGAATTGCTAGAATCTGTAAATAACTTTGGAGGAAACTGCCATCTTTACAATATTGAATCATTCTCTTGAATCTTTCTCTGTTCTTGAAACACAGAGAATAGGAAATTGTGTGTTTTGTGTACAAAAAAAGAAACCAGATATATACGAACCTCCTTACAACCAATGAATGAAAAGCTTATCCAGAATGCTAAGCTACATTTTTCAGCTTGGAATCACTGTCTCATGCAATACTGTGTAAAAGCTTTTCTTCTTCTTCTTCTTCTTCTTTTTTTTTTTTATTTTCTTTCCACACTAGAGATGCACATTACAATTTAGTGTTCGCATTTCCTCCTGAGACGCTTACTGAATTAATATGTCTCTGGCTAGACATTACAGATTTTTGTAGGAATAAAATGATCTGGCTCAGGATATCACTGGGAAATGAGTTCAGCAAGTGCCAGATTACAATGAATTTGATTAAATCCAATATACTCGGGGGATTTCATTCGTTGTTTCTTAACTATCTTTTTTTTCTCACTACTTTGGTTCTCTAATAGAGTGAACTATTGAAGCATTTACAAAAAGAGAAATCCTCCAGGCTACCAGACACTGAAACTCTCCTCTGTTCTCTAGTGGATTTCACTCTAGATTGCCACAATACCCATTTTGACTCTGTACTTTAAATACTGGGTTGTCTTAAGTGTTCCTAAATCCTTTGTGTTCATTCTTAGCCATTCACAATCACCAAGACCTATTTAAAAGTTTGCATTAACAGGGAAGCTAAGAGACACTCCCTTTTCATTCTTCAACTCTTTTGAAAAGCACATAATATTCATTCTTTAATGTATCATGCTTTTTCTAAGTAACAGTATTTAATCTATTTGGCAAAGGATGGCATTTATCTGTTGCTTTTTTGGTTTATGGTTCTTTCCATAGCCCCAATTATTTTTTTCTTGAACACAAGCTGAAATTCTTCCCCTGCAGATGTTTGAGGGTGGTTCATATAGTCCCTAATCCCATTGGATATCCTTACTGATTTATAAAATTTTCCCTCTACTCAGATTAGCATCAAAATACTCTTAATGCTTTTAAAAATGCCATCATATGAACTGATTTGGATCTTTAGGAGTCAGAGAGATTTATTCACTTCCAATCACTTGAACTCGTGTCAGTGTTTCGTGCTTCAACGACCCTATTAATTTCAGTGCCATTTTCTTCTTTTGGGCTTAGTAGCTGCCTTGTGGTGGCAAAGGTTCATTCAAATGTAATGTATTTGAGGGCAACATATGAATCTTCATGTGTGGCTTTACATTTCATTCAATAATAGATGCCCTTCTTTTCCCTGTGTATGATGTGTTATTTCTTTTGATGCATTCAAGCTTTTCTCTTTATTTTTTTGACTTTCAATAGTTTTATTACAATGTAGACTTCTTTATGTTTATTTTAGTTGCTGTGTATTTAGCATTTTGTACTGGTAAATGTGTTTTTCATCAAATTTGGGGAAATTCTGGCCACCACTCTTTCTTCAAAAATTTTTTGTCCTTTTTTTTTTTTCTACTTCTGTTGTTTACATGCATGTTGGATTGTCTGACATGTAGCAAATCTCTGTGGGTCTACTCATTTTTTAAAGATAATTTTTCTCTTTGTTGTTTACTTTTAATAATTTCTATTGCTCTATCTTCAAGTTCCCTACTTTTTCTTTTGTAATTTTTTTGGCTGTTAAATTCACCCAGTGAATTTTTTATTTCTAAAATTATAATTTTCAATTTTCAGAATTTCCATTTGGTTTTAAAAATCTTTTTTTCTTTTTCTTTGCTGAGATTTTCTATTTGTCTCCTGAGATTTTCATTCATTGAAAACATGTTTTACTTCATTGAGGATAGTTATAATAGTCACTTTACAATCCTTATCTGTCAGTTTCAATATCTGATGCATCTCAGGGTTGATCTCTAGAGTATGCGATCCATTTCCTTGAATTTCATATGTCGGATAGTTTTGGGTAGTATTCTGGACTTTGTGAGTGTTAAGTGGAGAGTCTGGATTCTATTATTCTTCTCTGATGAGTGTTATTTCCTTTGTATTAGTAGATAATTTTCCCGGCTAGATTTTAACTGAAAACTCTCTCCCTTTTGGAGACAGCTCTGGTCTCAGTTCAGATCTTTCGTTTTTAACTGAGCTGCTGTGATTCTGATTTGGGTGGTTCAGGGTCTCTCAGAGACGTGGGTTGACAGTTTGGGGATCCACTCAATGACTCCTTCCTTGGGATTTCTTAATCTCTTCAGAATTCAAAATTTTCTGTCTTCACTTTTCTGCTTCCCCAGATAAGAATAACTGATAAGTTTTATACATGCACACCTGGTACTGCTGAGCCTGACTTCTGGATTGCACTTTGCCCCAAGCTAAATGCAAAAGAGGGGAATTTTCTTGTGGAGTTCCTGATCTTCAAGCAAGCTTGCCCTTCCTACCAGTCCACTGTTCACATTCCAGTATATTCAGCTTTTTGCATTGTGTCCAAGTTGTTTTCTGCTGGGGGATGGTCCACTAGGGTCTTAGTCCATCATGGTTGAAAACAGAAGTTATGTCCTGCCTGGGACTTTGGATTTTGAGTCACCCTTGTCCTGGTCAATGCGATAGCCTCCTAACCAGTCCCTGTTTGTGTCCTTGCTCCCTCCAGTCTATCCTCAACATATCACAGTGATTCTATGAAAACGTAACAGGAGCCTCCAATAGCTTCCCATTTCACTCACAGTAAATTAAAAAATACTTAAAATGTGCTACTCTGCCTGTCTGAAACTCCTCATCCTTGGCTTCCAGATCACATGCTTATGCTACTTTGTATCCTACCTTTCTGAACACTCATTGAGCAACTCGTGTTTCCTCTAATTCTGAAACGTGGGTCCACCCTGAAAGTATGGTTCTACTTTAAAGTTCTATGTCAGGGCACTGAGTAAGGCTTTTCCCGTTCCCAGCAATCAGAAACCAGGACCCCACTGCTGAAGGCAAAGAGGACGTATGTATCCCCCAACTTTCTCAGAGAGTTATCGGCAGCACTGACTTAAAGAGGATTAAGAGCTTCTGGGCGCAGGCTACTCTTTAATATTTTTCACGCTAGAATTTGCTCAGATTTGAATAAACGCAGAGCGAAACTAGAGAGCGTTCGCGCAGGTTCTAGTTACCTTGGTCAGAAGGAGGGGCTGATGCAACTTTCCTCCCAGTTTCTGAGCTCTCTCGCACAGCAGCTGCGAGCCTCGGGGAAGCGGAACCCACAGGCTCGCGCGCCGCTGCTTCTGGCCGGGCGCGGGTCGTGGTGCACCACGGGAGCGCTGCACCGGCCGGCATGGAGGAGCGCGGCGATTCCGAGCCGACCCCCGGCTGCAGCGGCCTGGATCCGGGCGGTGTTCGCGGCTTTGGCGACAGCGGCGGAGCTCCCTCGTGGGCCCCCGAAGACGCCTGGATGGGCACTCACCCTAAGGTCAGGAGGCGCGAGAGGAGCAGGGCGACGTCCAGGCCCCTAACCCAGGCAGAACCCCCAGGCAGCTCTCTTTCTTTCTTCCTCAGTGGGAGAGCTGAGGACCCGCGCCACCCTCACCGAGGGGGACCGGTGTGCACAACTGCCAGCCTCAGGCAGCATCGGTTTTGTTTGTTTAAACAAGTCGCACTATCTCAACCCCCCAGCCAAAGCCATTCTGGAACTGAGAGTCAGGCAGTAACTCCGCCCCTCTCAAGCCAGAGATCCCTAATAAGCGCTCCACTAGTTTTGCTGTCTAGGTAAATCCCCTTTGGGGGATAAGTTTATTTAATCCTCACGGTAACCATGCAAGACAATTTGTGGGCGATGGATAAGATCTGGGGGTCCATAGTGATAAAGATTTAAGCACAGTCACGTTTACGCTTAGCCTTGGGCCCAGAGTGCATCTTTATTTTGCAAAGGTGCAGATTCCTAATATTTCGGATTTCTTCGAAAGTTTGAGTAGGTTCTTGCTCAAAGCAGAGCTACTCACATTTTGCGTGTATTTTTCTAGATTAGCAGCAAGCGAGATCAAGATAGTCCCCTGCTTGCTTCTGCTTGAGACATTCCTGCCTTCTACCAGTAAGGTTCCAAGCAGTGAATAGACAGTGAATGGAGATGTGGGTTTTGTAAGAATCTCAAAAACTGGTCTCTATGGTACTTTAACAGAATTGCACACTTCTGCTAGAGAGCAATAATTGATGATCATCTAAAAACAGCCAAGAAAAAATTTGAAGGTATAAGTTTGAAGAGTTAACCTTTTTCAGCTTCTCTTGCTTAATTTTATCTTCCTACTCTGTCCCCTTCATCCTCCCAAAAGGTGAGAAAAAGAAACAATAGCATAGAAATAATATTTAGTGACCTTTTAGGGAAACAATAGCATGGAGAGGCAGCATATTGGTTAGGCGCATGAACTCAAAATCAGACTCAGTTTAAATCCTGATTCTGTCACTTATCAACCTTGTGATTTGGGACAAGTTGCTTGATCTTATTATGCCTTAGTTTCCTCACCAGAAAAATGGGGATACTAATAGTCCATACTTACTTGTAGGGTTGTTACAGGATTAAATTAATGAATATTTGTAAGCCATTCAACATACAGAAAGCACTATATAAGTACTTAATAAGTGAAACACTAGTAACAACTTTTTAAAACCTTATCTAGATTTGGTGGTGTTATTCAGTTTATATACTTGTAGATTGTTTTCTTTTTCAAGTTAATGGCTGTATACACCTTGACCATCAAATCTCCCCTTTTGATTTCTCTTCTTGAAGGATCAAATTAATTTTTAAAAGAAAAAGAACAGAAGTAATAAAATAATAGGAGGTGTTTGTTTTTCCACTTTCACCTTTCTGTTAATTTAAAAATTATGTAGTTTCATCCAGTAAAATGGTACCAGATTTATTATCCCCAAACACACTTTTATTTTATTATTCTCCTGCTTAGAAATCCTCAGTGTTTCCATACTGATAAAATCACACGTTTAGCTTGACCACCAAGGCCTTGTAACCTGGCTCAAAATCATGTTTTGGGTGTTATTTTCAAAACATGTTTGAAGTCGACAACTAATTAACCCCTGTCCTCCTGAACCTGTACGGTTACAGTGAAGCTGATGGGAGAATGTGACTTTAGACCTGTCCCATGCAGGTCTGCTAATAATTCAACTCAGCATTAGCCGTGCATATCCACCTAGTCGCTAGCATAGCTGGGCAGCCTCAGAATTCTGCTGCAGGTATAGGCCCCTGAAAAATATTCCCCTTATGCTGACCAGTAGTCTGAAAGAAGCAGCTTTCTCTAGTTCCTTGTCAATTCCTTTTAAAAGATCTACTCTTAAAGTGAGAAAGAGTGGGTAGAAAGGCTGGGACTGATACTCTAGCAGATTCTCTCCATATGCAAATAAGAGGCTAGGGAAATACACAGTACCCACTAACATGTCCCAACACAAATTTTATTAAAAAGGTTTCTCTATTGCTGGCAGATAGTTGAATGTATGTGGCTTAATCCCACCTTTGTGTAATTACTTGCAGTATTACTCTACTTCTCCACTTACTTAAATCATAATGTTCCTCAGTGCTCAACTTGTATCCCATCCCACCTCTGCTATAAAGCTTTCACCAGTCCCTCTGAGTAGAGCTCTTCTGACCGGCTGTGTCTTGTTTTTTATTCCATTTACATGGTTTTTAATCACTTACAGTCATATATTGTTATTTGCCTAACAATTTTAAGTGTGCATGTATTTAACAATTGCAAGTTCTTTAGAGACAGAGATAAGATCTTATATTGCCTTTTAACTTCCACTATACCTAGAAGAATTTTATAGATTATATATGCTTGATGACTACTTGATGATTGGAAGAAAATATTAAATAATTTTTCCTTCTCAATTTGACAATTATATTTTAATTTTCAGTATTTAGAAATGATGGAATTAGATATAGGAGATGCCACCCAAGTTTATGTAGCATTCTTGGTTTACCTGGACCTCATGGAAAGTAAGTTGTTTGTTTATATTGTTTTGTTATTGGGACTGTGGTAGGGATTTGGGGGAGTTGGATTGGGATATAGCATTCTTAACATAATAAGCAATCTGTTATGCATTTGCTGTTAATTTTGCAATTTATTTATTTACATTGGGAATTGTTGAGTAACAGAAACTACTAGAAAAGCAAAGACAGGAGGTAGTGTTATGAGTGATATTTGTTCAGCTGAGTATTAGGTAGAAGTTTGGAGTTTTTATTTTTTGTATTTAATAAACATTATTGTCCATTCAATGATGCTCTTTCAGGCAAAAGCTGGCATGAAGTAAACTGTGTAGGATTACCAGAACTCCAGCTCATCTGCCTTGTTGGTACTGAGATAGAAGGGGAGGGGTTACAGACTGTGGTGCCTACTCCCATCACTGCTTCCCTCAGCCATAACAGGTGAGCAGGTGATTTTGGTCTAAGTTCCTTTCCCGAGTAAAGCAGTAGGAAACATTAAACATAGTAATATAATATTTTTAAAGAAATTTAGGATACAGGGTTCATAGCTTTACTCTTGGCTATTTGAGGAATAAGTTAAATATGAGTGTTGTATTCGGCCATTCTTGCATTGCTATAAAGAAATACCTGAGACTGAGTAATTTCTTAAAAAAAAAAAAGAGGTTTAAGTGGCTCATAGTTCTGAAGGCTTTATGGTAAGCATGGTGCTGGCATCTACTTGGCTTCTAGGGAGGCCTAAGGAAGCTTATAATCATGGAGGAAGTTCGTGAAGCAAGAGCAGGCACATCATATGGCAAAAGCAGGAGTGAGAGAGAGTGTTGAGGGGGAGGTTCCACACACTTTTAAATGACCAGATCTCACGAGAACTCATTGTCCTGAAGACAGCACCTAGCCATGAAGGATTTACCCCTATAACCCAAACATCTCCCACCAGGCCCCACCACCAACAGTGGGGATTACAGTTCAACACGGGATTTGGGCAGGAACAAATATACAAAGTATATCAAGCATTCAACAAGTATTTATTTAGCACTTACTCTATGGTCAGTACTTTTTCAGAGACAGTATGTATGGTAGAAATATTTATATTCTTGGTAAGGAAGCAAGACCATTACATATGAACTAACAGATGTTATAAGATGTACCATGTAATACAAATTATACTTTATATAGGAGTTGGTGAAAAGCATGATTAACATGCAAGTTGAAATCAAATTTTCATGTAGCTTTTTTTAAAAGCTTTAAAAAAAAGACTTTTCTTTAGGACCTTTTTTTAAAAAGCTTAGGTACACAGCATTGGATTAAACATGTCTTTGTTTCATGACATACTGTCATTATTAGTTCATGCTTGGTTTTTATTTATTTACTTAGTTATTTTTAATAATGTAATAAGTATCTCTGTACCCATCACCCAAAGCAAAACTAGATTCTTGACAATAACTAACATCTAATCTTATAAGTCCCTTCCTTAACGTGCTTTCACTGACCTGAGGTAACTGTCATTCTGAATTCCATGTACATTGGGAATTTTTAAATTTTAGATGTTTTTAACTTTAATTAAAAAATTTGTCTTTTAAGGCTGACCTTATACACTTAATATTATATTGCTAAAATTCATCCATTCTTGTGCATTTTTTGAGCTGCCACATAACATTCCATTGTGTGATTATACCACCATTTTCACATCCACTCCTTCGATGATGGAGTATTGCTAATGTTTAACTTTAGGAGATAATTTCAAACTATTTTCAAAGTGGTTGCCTCAATTTACTTTTCACCTGCAGTGTAAATAAGGTCCTTTGGAGCTGTATTGTCTCTCACATTTAGTATTGTCAGACTTTTAAATTTTTGCCAATGGAATGGATTATTCTCATTGTGGTCTTAATTTACATTTCCCTTATTACTCATAATACTGAATATTTCTTTATATATGTATTATTTATAAGAAATATCTGTTCATATCTTTTGCCTGTTGGGTTGTTTTTAGTTTTCTCATTGACTTGTATGAATTCTTTATATATTCTTGACCCTAATAGTTTTTTGATTGTGTTTTCCAGTTTTTAAATCTGTCTTTCACTGTCTTAAGATGTCTTTCAATGAATAAAGTTCTTAATTTGAATACAATCATATTTATCCATCTTTTATAATCAACGTCTTTGTGTCTAGTTTAAGAAATATTTTCTATCTAATGGTCTAAAAAATGCTCACTTATATTTTCACTAAGAGTTCTATTGTTTTTGTTGTTTTTAATGGTGTGAGAGGAGGTTAGGGATACCATTGTCATGTGGATAACCACTTTTTCTACCTCCGTTTACTGAATAGTTGCTCCTTTCCTCACTATCTGACATATCACTTCTATTTTCCAAAGTTCCAAACATGCATTAATTTGTTTCTGGGTTCTCTATTATATTCCATTAGTCAATTTATCTGTCCTTTTTCCAATACCACATCTCTTAATCACTTGCTTCGTAAGAAGTCTTGGTATCTGGTTAGCAAGCCTCCCTTACGCATTTCTTCTTTAGAAGCTGTGGCAGGCAGCTTCTAAGATGGCTTCTTCTAATTCTGGTATTCACTCCCTTATGTAACTCTCTTCCCTTGAGTGTGACCTGGACTCAGTGACTTCTTTCTAATGAATAAAATCTGGCAAAAATGATGGAATGTCACTTCTAAGATTAGGTTACAAAAGCCTGTGGCTTCTATCTTGGGCACTCTGTCTTGCTTGCTATAAAGGAAGCCAGCTGCCATGTGAACTGTCCTACAGAAAGTCTGAAAATAGAAAAGAGATGGCAATTATTGATGGAGCAAGATTCTTGAGAGATGAGGAAGGATGGATTCAAGAGGATAGTGGAAGAGAGTAATATTGAGCATGTAAAGGGGAGCTGTAAACCTTTGAGAGTGGGATATGGGAGGAATGAACAAATGAAAACACAGCTCTATTTGGGTGGCATGTAAGTAGGGAAAAGAGCAGAGCCTCTTAAATTCCAGCATGAATACTGTTGATGAATACTTACATTTTTTCTAGCTGACTATGACTGAATACATAGCAGTCTAGTAGAAAGAGCCCCAGACTATAAAGTCTTAAGACCTGGGTTCTAGTCTTGGGACTGACACTTAACATTTTGTTTGATGTTTAGCAACACACCTAATTTCTCTGAGTTTCAGTTTTCTTGTCTTTTTTTGTTGTTGAGGGATTTAGATTACCAGTACATGCAAGATCCCTTCTAAATTAAAGCTGCTGTAACTGGTTATTTTCATTGTGCATATTTCATAAAGCCATATTAAACTAAATTTGCAGATTTCTGTGAAGTATTTTTTGTATTTATGATTCATAATGACAATTGTTTTTTAATATGTCAGTCTATTCATATGCTTCTTTGAGAAGCTCCTTACTGTGGAGTTTTTTCTGTGTTTGAGAATTACAAATAGTTGTTAGCATTGACATCAGATTTAATCACTAGTACTTTCCGGTTTTTACTAGCATGATTTCCAAGCCATCCTATATCCAAGAGTCTTAATTCATTCCTCAGAACTCATTACTTCTGTCTTTTAATTATTGTAATAAATGTTGTCCTAGCTAGGATTAATGTTATATTATTTGTTTGGACAAGGAGCTACTATTTGAAACTAACCTGCATTTATTCCTAAAAAATAAAATTAATGAAAGCAATAGCCTATTTTAATCAAAATCATTTCATAAGTCTAGAAGTACAAATTTGTTTCCATTGTTAATTTCTAGTATTTTCCAAGTGGTAATTAATGCTTTTCTAGCTTGAATGGCTAAAGCTTGTTTTCTTCTTCAAGTAGAATTAGTTGGAATGATAATTTGGTAAGCCATTTTGATGCTCTTGCATTTAATGACTGAGAGAGCTTAAATCTTTATGTCTTGTTTTTATATAAATATTCCTAACTATATTATACAGTAGAATACTAATATAGAATATAGCTCAAATGAGGCCTGATACATACTAGATTTATATGCCTTTTAGTGCATAACATTTTCTCAACTCAAACTATGCAAATAACTTTTTAACAAATGGAAATGTGTGTGTGTATATGTGTGTATGTGTGATTTCATTACTCAGTCTTTAACAGGGCAGTCTTTTAGGTAGTAGGCATACTTTTATCTATTTTTACTTTTGGTGTATTTTATAATATGTTATATATCTAACAGTAATGCTGCAATTCCAGCCTTTCATAGTTAATGTGGGAATTTTTCTGTGTTAGTAACACAGAGAAGAAAATGATTGATGTTGAGTCTCTGATAACCTTGTATAACAAAGAAATTCACTGGGACATGTCCTGAAAGTATTTGGTGGGAAGATGTGAGGGTAACTCATCATGAAAGAAAAAATACTTTTTATTTAAGAGGGAAAACAGCTTTTACTTATTCAGTGATAAAACGTCTACATAAATTAATGATTCTGTTTTCACTGTTAAATATTATTATTTGTCAGATAATATTGTTTGGGCTTTTTGGTCTTAACAATTACTTATTGAGTGACTCTTATGAGTCAGGCAATGATCTAGCTGCTGGGGATACCATGATAACAAATACTTTCATGACATCCTCATGAAAGTAGTATTCTAGCACTGAATATTTGCTTAGAAAATACATTTTTTTTTTTGGTAATTGTTGGGTGGAATCTAAAAAAACAGAATTGCCCTTTGTTCAGATATTTAATTGAATGTGTGATTTGGGACTGCCTTCACTTATTTTGTAGGTAGATAATTGAATGACAAGTATTATGGAGTACTGATAAGTAGTTTAACGGGGATATGTACAAAATTATGTCAAAACCCAGAGGAAGGACAGGAAAAGTCTCTTTATCCAGTAAGAGACCATGGTTTAGTAGGGCAACTGCAAGTAATTAAGCATGACTGCCTACCTAGCATGGTGTCTAGTCAGAGTAGGTGTCTAGTAATATTCCTTAAGGCAGCAAATGAATAAATGAATGAATAAAATTTCAGAGAAAAGAGGGAAAGGATGGAAAATTAGATGGGAAGGTTTATTTAGATTATGAAGGCCATCACTGTTTTTACTTTTTTGCTATTACTAATGGTATTCTAATGAATAGCCTTGTGAGTACCTCCTTGTACTCATGTATGAGAGTTTTCATAAGAATAGCTGGGACATTTATGCCTTTATACCGTCTTTTTTTTTTTAGACAGATTCTGGCTCTGTTGCTCAGGCTGGAGTGCAGTGGCACGATCTCGGCACACTGCAGTCTCCGTCTCCTGGGTTCAAGTGATTCTCCTGCTTCAGCCTCCTAAGTAGCTGGGATTACAGGCATGCACTACCATGCCCAACTAATTTTTTGTGTTTTAGTAGAGACAGGGTTTTACCTTATTGGCTAGGCTGGTCTCGAACTCCTAACATCAAGTTATCTGCCCACCTTGACCCCCAAAATTCTGGCATTACAGGTGTGAGCCACTAGGCCTGGCCTATCCCTTCATCTTTACTGGTTATTGCTAAATTGTTTTCAAAAGGATTGTTACCAGTTTACACTTGCACTTGCAATGTGTAAGTTTTCACAGACTGGGAGAAGATTTATAGCATGTGCATAACTGACAAGTTAATTTAGAATTAGCTTCTGTGACTTCAGGAAAAAAATCCCAGTGGGAAACATGGGCAAAGAATATGAACAGGCAACTCACAGAAGAGGAACTCAAATGCTCAAATATGTTTGTAAATGAAGGAATTACAAATATAAAATGTGTTTGTCTGTGGTTTGTCTTAACTTTGAAGAAGACTTGCAGACAGTTTGTTTTTATTGTTTGACAGAAATAAGGTACTATTTAATGGGGAACTTTTGAACAGAACTACAGCTAGCACTTAGAGAGTCTTTGAACAATTTAGGAAAAGGAGCTACCTCTCCACATACAAAGAAAAATGTCTCTTCACTAAGGCTCAAGCCTTGGCGAACAGTGAAGGCCAGATTTTAGATCCACTTGTGCCAGGTACCCTTGTGCAAAGCACAATCTGCATATCTGTACATGATGCCCTGCCCCTGAAGCATGTCTGTGGAGTCTTAGGTTTCCACAAAGAACACTGTGAAAATTACTGCTAAATGAGTGGTGTCATTGAAGGGCTTTAAGCAAGGAAGTGAGACTATTGTTTATTCTATGTGGTTTTAAGAATACTTTGCATTTGCAGAGAATGTTACAGAATTTCAAAGTATTTCAAAGTATTTTTACAAGTAGACTTTCATTAAATCAGCACCAAAATCCCTAGTGGTATACAGGGTGTTTGTTTTATCGTTAACTTTACATACAAAAAGCTGAGGTTAAAAGTATATTTTTATTTGTACCCCCACTTTTTCCAAAAGATAATACAAGATTAAGTGAGCTGTACCATGGTCTCAGCCTCACAGCTATTAGAGTTTCTCTTGCTTTATTGGTTTTTAAAAAGATTTTATTGTAAATGAAACTAGATATGGAAATCCACACGATACCAATGTATAAATTAATGAGTTATAAGGCAAACATCTAGAACTCTTGTAATTATAACTAAGTCAAGAAATAGAACTTTTCTAGGCACCCCACAAACTTTTCAATGTGCCCCATCCCAATCATAATCTTTCTTCCCCCCAAAAATAGCCATTATTCTTTGTTTTATAATAATAATGGGCTTTGGCCCATATATTGTTCCCAGGACCTCTTAGCACTAATTTGTCTTTTGACTCTCACTCAAGAAAGAATGTTAGAATATCACTGGTGAGACTGATAATATTATCAGGAATATTAGTTTTATGTTTAAAAATACCCTGCCAACTTTAGTACTCTATTGTTAGAAACAAATTACTTGCCACATACTATACAACCAACCTCAGCACACCAGTTGTAAATCACCATTTTAGACTGTGCTTCTTAGCTGCTTGAATATAGTGCTTTAAAAAATGCTTTGTATTCCTCAAAAAACCTTATAACATTTTCTATTAGTAGGAGAGTTGGGTAGCATACATAGCTGTAGAGCCAGAGGAGTTGGCAGTTTGCTGGAGCTACAATTTCTTATTATTTACAAAGAGCATATAGCACATAAGGCCTGATAACTGTCTCTTTTATTGAAGGAGACAAATTTTATAATCTGTTGTTTGTAAAACTGGACCAAACTCTGTCATTTACATAGTTAACTACAACTTAGTTACAAAATATTTCCCTAGTGATGACAAATAGTCCCACTGTTTCAGTCACCACTTGACTGTTATGTGGCAGAGTGGCATGTATATTTATATGGTTTATTATTTATTTTATGGTGTATATGTATTTTCTGCCTCCTTAAAAGGTAATTGTTCTAGGGAGTGTTTAATGTTATATCTGTGTGCTTTTCTAAGAATGCCTGAACAGTTTTTAGTGTCTGCTTCCCACTTACTTTCCCAGGCTTTAGACCTGGTGATTTTGTTTACATACTTTCTGACAAGAGTGTCGACAGATTCCATTACAGGGTGAATGTGTATTTGAATGACTGTGAGTGAATGCATTACTTTGAGCACAAGTACGGTTTGTGATTAGTGTTTTCTGTAAAGCAGTTATATATGATATGTGATCACAGTTAAAACACTTTGTCATATTTTTCAAGTTTCAGAAGGTCTTGTGTGTAATAGTCCTTATGAAAATATTGATTTAATGTTATTTCCTGATCTGTAATGGGAGAATAAAATTGATAAAGTGCCCATTTCTGATTATCTAGTGGGAAAATTTTGCTGATGGAGTATGAAGTAATTAATTGCTAGTGTTTCTTGTTTCTCTCATCTAAAAATACTTCCTAAAGCTAATGTAAAATAATTTTTAGTTTGCATTATAATGCCCTATTAAGTTGTATATTTGCATGGTATCCATATGGAGAGTACTCTAGATTGTTTCTTTGCTAAATTGAATCTAAGGAATACATGAAGCAACTTTGGTAAATGACTGTAGAGGTACAGTTTGCTCAGACACAGCAATGATATAAAATCATATTCATAGATACACAGAGATGAAAGAGATCTGATGGATTTAAAGATGAGACAACAAGAGGAATACTAACTAAAACTAGTGACCTATCTTTTTCAGTGCTAAGATTGCAAATGAAGTCAAATTTATGTTCAGATAGCCTGATTAGCTTCACTTTGGACCACCTTGGGTCCGTTGGTATTTATTGAGTGCCCTAAATGGTAGAGGTATACTATACTGAAATTAGGATAATAGTATTACAATTTTCTGTAATAGTAGTAGTACTACAGGTAGTTGCAAATGGGAAGATATCTTAAATGACTTATACAGGGACTCAAATTATAAGGGAAAAAATGGTTTTCTAGTCTTTAACTACTGGTAGGGTTTTTTTTGTTTGTTTTTTTTCCCCCTCATAGACCCTATGTCACCTCCCAATTCTAATGTAAATTTTGTTTCTTCAGTAAGATATAAGAGGTGGGAAAACCTTAGCTGACATATTTTAAGCTCATCTGTGGTTATATGTAAGTTAAAAAAAAGGCTGAGCGAAGTGAAATGTCTTACACAATTATAAAATCCAGGCACAGTTAAGATACAGCTTTCTGAAACTATTAATCTCCTTTTTTTTCCCCAAAGGATTGTAGTTCCTTCCTTAGTAATACGTGAATCATTCATCCTTTCAAATCTGACTAAATTATAAATGGTTCTTTCTTCTGAGTGTCAGAGAAGAATAGTGGATGGGAGAATGGAGCCTTTCCCATCACCATTTTGTTCCCCTAGGATCACAAATAGTGGCATTTCTTTTGTTGTTATTGTTTCGTGGCAGTTGGTTACCTTTCTAAACTGAATACACTCAGCCATCTTATCTGAGGCAAAAATATTTCAAAAGTTCTTCCTGGCATCTGCATATTACTTGAGAAGTTTAGAAAAAGATGTAAACATTCCATATACCAAATTGCTCCTCTGCAAGCTTAGCTACCATGAAGCTAAAAGTCTAAGAGCTTTTAAAAGTTGGTTTGAATAAAATTATTTTGGCAAGAGTATTGTACAATTAAAGGAATTTATGCCTTAAGAGAAGTGAAAATAATTCTGTGCACATTAGAAATGAATGTCAGAGCCAAAGTTAGGATTCCTAGCCTGTGGTGATTTGCTTAATCTGATGCTTAGCTTATTAATGCATATCATATCCTATTTCCCTCAATGTTGTTTTCAAAAGAATGTACTCTCTTTTCCTCATACGTTGAATCCGATGAATTTTAGTTATTTTTTCTTTGTCAGAATTAATTTTTCCCAATATAGCTTTTAAAGACTGTCAATAGTAATTTTTCTTTTTTTAAAGGACATGATTACTTTAAAGAACATTTTATTAGCTGTTTGTATTATCACAGCAGTAACCCAGATAATATAAATGGATGAATTATTTATTTATTTATTTATTTATTTATTTTTTTAAACACTGGGGTCTACAGTAGTATTTGAAGGAGATCTCACAAACAGGTCTTTTTTTTTTTTTTTTTTTATTATACTTTAGGGTTTTGGGGTACATGTGCACAATGTGCAGGTTTGTTACATATGTATCCATGTGCCATGTTGATTTCCTGCACCCATTAACTCGTCATTTAGCATTAGGTGTATCTCCTAATGCTGTCCCCCCCCTCCCCCTACCCCACAACAGTCCCCGGAGTGTGATGTTCTCCTTCCTGTGTCCATGAGTTCTCATTGTTCAATTCCCACCTATGAGTGAGAACATGCGGTGTTTGGTTTTTTGTCCTTGCGATAGTTTACTGAGAATGATGTTTTCCAGTTTCATCCATGTCCCTACAAAGGACACGAACTCATCATTTTTTATGGCTGCATAGTATTCCATGGTGTATATGTGCCACATTTTCTTAATCCAGTCTATCGTTGTTGGACATTTGGGTTGGTTCCAACTCTTTGCTATTGTGAATAGTGCCGCAATAAACATACGTGTGCATGTGTCTTTATAGCAGCATGATTTATAGTCCTTTGGGTATATACCCAGTAATGGGATGGCTGGGTCAAATGGTATTTCTAGTTCGAGATCCCTGAGGAATCGCCACACTGACTTCCACAATGGTTGAACTAGTTTACAGTCCCACCAACAGTGTAAAAGTGTTCCTATTTCTCCACATCCTCTCCAGCACCTGTTGTTTCCTGATTTTTTAATGATGGCCATTCTAACTGGTGTGAGATGGTATCTCACTGTGGTTTTGATTTGCATTTCTCTGATGGCCAGTGATGAGGAGCATTTCTTCATGTGTTTTTTGGCTGCATAAATGTCTTCTTTTGAGAAGTGTCTGTTCATGTCCTCTGCCCACTTTTTGATGGGGTTGTTTGTTTTTTTCTTGTAAATTTGTTTGAGTTCATTGTAGATTCTGGATATTAGCCCTTTGTCAGATGAGTAGGTTGCAAAAATTTTCTCCCGTTGTGTAGGTTGCCTGTTCACTCTGATGATAGTTTCTTTTGCTGTGCAGAAGCTCTTTAGTTTAATGAGATCCCATTTGTCGATTTTGGCTTTTGTTGCCATTGCTTTTGGTGTTTTAGACATGAAGTCCTTGCCCACGCCTATGTCCTGAATGGTATTGCCTAGGTTTTCTTGTAGGATTTTAATGGTTTTAGGTCTAACATATAAGTCTTTAATCCATCTTGAATTAATTTTTGTATAAGGTGTAAGGAAGGGATCCAGTTGCAGCTTTCTACATATGGCTAGCCAGTTTTCCCAGCACCATTTATTAAATAGGGAATCCTTTCCCCATTTCTTGTTTTTGTCAGGTTTGTCAAAGATCAGATAGTTGTAGCTACGCGGCATCATTTCTGAGGGCTCTGTTCTGTTCCATTGATCTATGTCTCTGTTGTGGTACCAGTACCATGCTGTTTTGGTTACTGTAGCCTTGTAGTATAGTTTAAAGTCAGGTAGCGTGATGCCTCCAGCTTTGTTCTTTTGGCTTAGGATTGACTTGGCGATGCGGGCTCTTTTTTGGTTCCATATGAACTTTAAAGTAGTTTTTTCCAATTCTGTGAAGAAAGTCATTGGTAGCTTGATGGGGATGGCATTGAATCTATAAATTACCTTGGGCAGTATGGCCATTTTCACGATATTGATTCTTCCAACCCATGAGCATGGAATGTTCTTCCATTTGTTTGTATCCTCTTTTATTTCATTGAGCAGTGGTTTGTAGTTCTCCTTGAAGAGGTCCTTCACATCCCTTGTAAGTTGGATTCCTAGGTATTTTATTCTCTTTGAAGCAATTGTGAATGGGAGTTCACTCATGATTTGGCTCTCTGTTTGTCTGTTATTGGTGTACAAGAATGCTTGTGATTTTTGTACATTAATTTTGTATCCTGAGACTTTGCTGAAGTTGCTAATCAACTTAAGGAGATTTTGGGCTGAGACAATGGGGTTTTCTAGATATACAATCATGTCATCTGCAAACAGGGACAATTTGACTTCCTCTTTTCCTAATTGAATACCCTTTATTTCCTTCTCCTGCCTGATTGCTCTGGCCAGAACTTCCAGCACTATGTTGAATAGGAGAGGTGAGAGAGGGCATCCCTGTCTTGTGCCAGTTTTCAGAGGGAATGCTTCCAGTTTTTGCCCATTCAGTATGATATTGGCTGTGGGTTTGTCGTATATAGCTCTTATTATTTTGAGATACGTCCCATCAATACCTAATTTATTGAGAGTTTTTAGCATGAAGGGTTGTTGAATTTTGTCAAAGGCCTTTTCTGCATCTATTGAGATAATCATGTGGTTTTTGTCTTTGGTTCTGTTTATATGCTGGATTACATTTATTGATTTGCGTATGTTGAACCAGCCTTGCATCCCAGGGATGAAGCCCACTTGATCATGGTGGATAAGCTTTTTGATGTGCTGCTGGATTCGGTTTGCCAGTATTTTATTGAGGATTTTTGCATCAATGTTCATCAAGGATATTGGTCTGAAATTCTCTTTTGTGGTTATGTCTCTGCCAGGTTTTGGTATCAGGACGATGCTGGCTTCATAAAATGTGTTAGGGAGAGTTCCCTCTTTCTCTATCGATTGGAATAGTTTCAGAAGGAATGGTACCAGTTCCTCCTTGTACCTCTGGTAGAATTCAGCTGTGAATCCATCAGGTCCTGGACTCTTTTTGGTTGGTAAGCTATTGATTATTGCCACAATTTCAGAACCTGTTATTGGTCTATTCAGAGATTCAACTTCTTCCTGGTTTAGTCTTGGGAGGGTGTATTTGTCGAGGAATTTATCCATTTCTTCTACATTTTCTAGTTTATTTGCATAGAGGTGTTTGTAGTATTCTCTGATGGTAGATTGTATTTCTGTGGGATCGGTGGTGATATCCCCTTTTTCGTTTTTTATTGCATCTATTTGATTCTTCTCTCTTTTCTTCTTTATTAGTCTTGCTAGCGGTCCATCAATTTTGTTGATCTTTTCAAAAAACCAGCTCCTGGATTCATTAATTTTTTGAAGGGTTTTTTGTGTCTCTATTTCCTTCAGTTCTGCTCTGATTTTAGTTATTTCTAGCCTTCTGCTAGCTTTTGAATGTGTTTGCTCTTGCTTTTCTAGTTCTTTTAATTGTGATGTTAGGGTGTCAATTTTGGATCTTTCCTGCTTTCTCTTGTGGGCATTTAGTGCTATAAATTTCCCTCTACACACTGCTTTGAATGTGTCCCAGAGATTCTGGTATGTTGTGTCTTTGTTCTCGTTGGTTTCAAAGAACATCTTTATTTCTGCCTTCATTTCATTATGTACCCAATAGTCATTCAGGAGCAGGTTGTTCAGTTTCCATGTAGTTGAGCGGTTTTGAGTGAGTTTCTTAATCCTGAGTTCTAGTTTGATTGCACTGTGGTCTGAGAGACAGTTTGTTATAATTTCTGTTCTTTTACATTTGCTGAGGAGAGCTTTACTTCCAACTATGTGGTCAATTTTGGAATAGGTGTGGTGTGGTGCTGAAAAAAATGTATATTCTGTTGACTTGGGGTGGAGAGTTCTGTAGATGTCTATTAGGTCCACTTTATGTAGAGCTGAGTTCAATTCCTGGATATCCTTGTTAACTTTCTGTCTCGTTGATCTATCTAATGCTGACAGTGGGGTGTTAAAATCTCCCATTATTATTGTGTGGGAGTTTAAGTCCCTTTGTAGGTCACTCAGGACTTGCTTTATGAATCTGGGTGCTCCTGTGTTGGGTGCATATATATTTAGGATAGTTAGCTCTTCTTGTTGAATTGATCCCTTTACCATTATGTAATGGCCTTCTTTGTCTCTTTTGATCTTTGTTGGTTTAAAGTCTATTTTATCAGAGACTAGGATTGCAACCCCTGCCTTTTTTTGTTTTCCAGTTGCTTGATAGATCTTCCTCCATCCCTTTATTTTGAGTCTATGTGTGTCTCTGCACGTGAGATGGGTTTCCTGAATACAGCACACTGATGGGTCCTGACTCCTTATCCAGTTTGTCAGTCTGTGTCTTTTGATTGGAGCATTTAGCCCATTTACATTTAACGTTAATATTGTTATGTGTGAATCTGATCCTGTCATTATGATGTTAGTTGGTTATTTTGCTCGTTAGTTGCTATAGTTTCTTCCTAGCCTCGATGGTCTTTACAATTTGGCATGTTTTTGCAGTGGCTGGTACCGGTTGTTCCTTTCCATGTTTAGTGCTTCCTTCAGGAGCTCTTTTAGGGCAGGCCTGGTGGTGACAAAATCACTCAGCGTTTGCTTGTCTGTAAAGTATTTTATTTCTCCTTCACTTATGAAGCTTAGTTTGGCGGGATAGGAAATTCTGGGGGGAAATTCTTTTCTTTAAGAATGTTGAATATCGGCCCCCACTCTCTTCTGGCTTGTAGAGTTTCTGCTGAGAGATCAGCTGTTAGTCTGATGGGCTTCCCTTTGTGGGTAACCCGACCTTTCTCTCTGGCTGCCCTTAACATTTTTTCCTTCATTTCAACTTTGGTGAATCTGACAATTATGTGTCTTGGAGTTGCCCTTCTCGAGGTGTATCTTTGTGGCGTTCTCTGTATTTCCTGAATCTGAATGCTGGCCTGCCTTGCTAGATTGGGGAAGTTCTCCTGGATAATACCTTGCAGAGTGTTTTCCAACTTGGTTCCATTCTCCCCATCATTTTCAGGTACACCAATCAGACGTAGGTTTGGTCTTTTCACATAGTCCCAAATTTCTTGGAGGCTTTGTTCATTTCTTTTTATTCTTTTTTCTCTAAACTTCCCTTCTCTCTTCATTTCATTCATTTCATCTTCCATCAGCGATACCATTTCTTCCAGTTGATCGCATCTGCTACTGAGGCTTCTGCAATCTTCGCGTAGTTCTCGAAACTTGGCTTTCAGCTCCGTCAGCTCCTTTAAGCCCTTCTCTCCATTGGTTATTCTAGTTATCCATTCTTCTAATTTTTTTTCAAAGTTTTTAACTTCTTTGCTATTGTTTTGAATTTCCTCTCGTAGCTCAGAGTAGTTTGATCGTCTGAAGCCTTCTTCTCTCAACTCATCAAAGTCATCCTCCATCCAGCTTTGTTCCATTGCTGGTGAGGAACTGCGTTCCTTTGGAGGAGGAGAGGTGCTCTGTTTTTTAGAGTTTCCAGTTTTTTTGCTCTGTTTTTTCCCCATCTTTGTGGTTTTATCTACTTTTTTCTTTGATGATGGTGATGTACAGATGGGTTTTTGGTGTGGATGTCCTTTCTGTTTGTTAGTTTTCCTTCTACCAGACAGGACCCTCAGCTGCAGGTCTGTTGGAGTTTACTAGAGGTCCACTCCAGACCCTGTTTGGCTGGGTGTCAGCAGCGGTGGCTGCAGCACAGTGGATTTTCGTGAGACCACAAATTCAGCTGTCTGATAGTTCCTCTGAAAGTTTTGTCTCAGAGGAGTACCCGGTTGAATGAGGTGTCAGTCTGTCCCTACTGGGGGGATGCCTCCCAGTTAGGCTGCTTAGGGGTGAGGGACCCACTTTAGGAGGCAGTCTGTCCGTTCTCAGATCTCCAGCTGCGTGCTGGGAGAACCACCACTCTCTTCAAAGCTGTCAGTCAGACAGGGACATTTAAGTCTGTGGAGGTTCTTGCTGAGTTTTTGTTTTTCTGTGCCCTGCCCCCAGAGGTGGAGCCTACAGAGGCAGGCAGGCCTCCTTGAGCTGTGGTGGGCTCCACCCAGTTCGAGCTTCCTGGCTGCTTTGTTTACCTAAGCAAGCCTGGGCAATGGCGGGTGCCCCTCCCCCAGCCTCGCTGCCGCCTTGCAGTTTGATCTCAGAGTGCTGTGCTAGCAATCAGCGAGACTCCGTGGGCATAGGACCCTCCGAGCCAGGTGTGGGACACAATCTCCTAGTGTGCCGTTTTCCAGGCCCGTTGGAAAAGTGCAGTATTAGGATTCCAGGTGCCGTCTGTTTCCCCTTTCTTTGACTAGGAAAGGGAACTCCCTGACCCCTTGCGCTTCCCGAGTGAGGCAATGCCTCGCCCTGCTTCGGCTCGCGCACAGTGCGCTTCACCGACTGTCCTGCACCCACTGTTAGGCACTCCCTAGTGAGATGAAACCGGTACCTCAAGCAGAAATGCAGAAATCACCCGTCTTCTGTGTCGCTGGGGCTGGGAGCTGGAGACCGGAGCTGTTCCTATTCGGCCATCTTGGCTCCACCTCCGAATTATTTATTTTTAAATCCATTGCCTTCGTGTTTTCATGGGGAGAAGAAAAAAACTAATATTTTAAAATCCTGAGATGTGTAGGGAAAATTAAAAATTTATTTACTGTTCTTATCCATCACTAAAAATGTTATAAATGTATTTGATTATACTTTTTATTTAAATATAATGAATATAAACATAATTATATACTACATAGAGGCAAAATTTGGTTTTAGGATAGAATAAAAAGGTAAATTGCAAATTATTCCAGTATTTTCTAAGTTGCTTATTTATTTATTGGCTGCCTGGGCTCATGGGGTACAAAATATGATAGGCTTTGCCTACAAGATACTAACAGTCTGGAGCTGAGATGGACAGTCATTTACATCCAGTGTGATAAACATAATGACAGATACGTACAGGGTACTGAGGAAGACCAGAGAGGGAGGAGACCTAACTTCGACTGGTGGGATAAAGAGACGAGAGAGTCTGGGAAAACTTACTGGAGGACAAGATGTTTGAAATATGCAAGAACAAGGAACAAGGATGGGAATGGATGCCCTGGTTAAAGTAATAACATGAGCAAGGTATTGAGGGCTGAGAGGGCCTGAAATTTGCCAATAGTTCATTATGACTGGGTATGTAGTAATGGCAGAGAGAGTACCTGCCTGCAGTTGGTGAGAAAGCCCTAGATTGATGTGGCGTGGGTGGAGAAGGAGTGAGTATGTGTGATACAAGAGAGATGGGAATGATGGGAAAAGGAGGGGAGGAAAGGAGAGACAGACAGAAAAAATATGAAAAAACAAACAGACAACTCTCCTCCTGGGAAGTAACAGTTCAGAAGAAGCGACCTCTTAAGGATTAAGGAAGTCAAAGGTAAGAGAAAGTTAAATCAAGAGTTTTGCGACTACAAAATCTGTAGGAAATCCTGAAACAAAGGTGAGAAAATTATTTGAGTCAGAATATTAGGAATCGTAATGCTTGTTTCTGTTTTCTGTAATGGATACCAATTACAATGTGCAAATCTGTAAGGATATAGATGTTTAGCTATTAATGCAAGAACCTAATTTGGGGATTTGAGGAGGTTAAGTAACTAGGGCTTAGTCATCTGAGCTTTTCTCTTCATTATGCTCACTCCCTAAGCAGACTCATCCGGTTCTAAGGTTTTAAATATCATCGATATACTGATGACTCCCAAATTTTTATCTCCATCTCAACCTCTTCCATGAACCTCAGACTTATATATGTAACTGCCTACTTGACATCTCCACTGTGATCTAAAAAAGGCATCTCAAATTAGCATGTCCAAAAAGAAGTCTTGATTTGCTCCTATACTTTCTCCTTCTGTAGTTTTCTTTATGTCAATAAATGGCAACTCTATTCATTCTGAAGCTCAGGCCAAAAAGCTGAGAATCATTTTAAAATGTATACACACACACACACACACGTTATTTTTTAGACCAATTTTAGATTTACAGAAAAAATTGAGCAGATAGTACAGAGATTTCCCATCTAAGTCCCAGTCCAGCACAGTGTTTCCCCTATTATTAACATCCTTGTGTTAGTATGGTGCATTTGTTACAATTAACCAATATTCATACATTATTAGTATTATTAACTGAAATTTGTCATTTACACTAGGGTTTATTCTTTTTATTGCACAATTCTATGGATTTTGACAAATGTGTAACGTCATGTATTCATCATCACATACAGAATAGTTTCAGTGCCATAAACATACCCTATGCTTCATTTATTCATCCCTCTCTTCACCCCCAAACACACCCCTGGCTGCCACTGAACTTTTTACTTTCTGTGTTGTTTTGCCTTTTCCAGAATGTCATATAGCTGGAATCATACAGTATGTAGCCTTTCAGATTGGCTTTCACTCAGCAATATGTATCCTTGCTAGCATGGCATTTTGGGTTTTAGCTACCCTAGTGGGCACACAATGGCATCTCATTGTTCTTTTAACTTCTTGCAGTTTCCTAATGACATATGATGTTGAGCATCTTTTCATATGCTTATTTGCCACCTGTATATCTCCTTTGGTGAGGTGTCTGTTCAGATTTTTTGCCCATTTTTAAATTGGGTTTTCTTTTTGATAAGTTTCAAGACTTCTTTGTATATTTTGAATGCAAGTCCTTTATCAGATATGTGTTTTACAAATATTTTCTCCCAGTCCATGGCTTGTATTTTCATTCTCTTAACATTGTCTTTTGCAGAACAGAAGTTTTAAATTTTAATAGAATCTGATATAATTTTTTTTCTGGATCATCCTTTTGGTATTTTATCTAAAAACTCATCACCAGATCCAAGGCATTCTATTTTGTCTTCTAGAAGTTTTATAGTTTTGCATTTTACATTAAGGTCTGTGATCCATTTTGAGTTAATTTTTATGAAGGATATAAGGTCAGTGTTTAGACTGATTTTTTTCCAGGTGAATATCCAGTTACTCTAGTACCATTTGTTGAAAAGATGTTTCTTCATCAAATTGCTTTTGTGTTTTTTTTTGTCAAAGATCAATTGACTATTTATGTGGGTCAATTCTGAGCTTTCTATTCTATTCCATTGACCTATTCATCTACTCCTTAACCAATACCACATGGTCTTGATTACTGTAGCTTTACAATAGGTCTTTTTTTTTCTTTATGTGATTTTTTTAAGACAGGGTCTCACTCTGTTGCCCAAGTTGGAGTGAAGTGGCATGATCTCGGCTCACTGCAAACTCTGCCTCCTGGGTTCAAGTAATTCTCATGCCTCAGCCTCTCAAGTAGCTGGGACTACAGGCGCATGCCACCACACCTGGCTAATTTTTGCATTTTTAGTAGAGACAGGGTTTCACCATGTTGGCCAGGCTGGTCTCAAACTCCTAACCTCAGGTGATCCACCTGCCTTAGCCTCTTAAAGTGCTGGGGTTACAGGTGTGAGCCACTGCCTGGCTTGTAATAGGTCTTAAAGTCAGATAAAATCAGTCCTCTCACTTTGTTCTTTAACATTTTGTTGGATATTCTGACTCTTTTGCCTTTCCATATCAATTTTAGAATCAGCTTGTCAATATCTACAAAACAACATGCTGGGATTTTGAATGGGATTGCACTTACTATAGATCACATTGAGAAGAATTGGTATCCAGGAACATGGACCATCTCTCCATTTGTTTAGATCTCCTATGATTTCTTTCATCAGAGTTTTACAGTTTTCCTCACATGGATCCTATAAGTATTTTGTTAGATTTATACCTAAATATTTATCTTTTATGATGCTAATGTAAATGGTTTGTTTTTAATTTCAAATTCCAATTGTTTATTGCTGATATATAGGAATACAGTGGACTTTTGTATATTATCTGTGTATACTGTAACCTTGCTATAATCTCTTAGTTTTTATTCTTCCATTTTCTCATACCCCCAAATTAATTTATCAGTAAACTCTGTCAGTTCCTTAAAATTACATCCAGAATCTGTCCATTTCTTCCACTTACACTACAACTGTTACCACTCTGGCTTAAGCTGCTATTATCTCACCTCCTGGACCTACTAAGTGGTCCTCCTTTGAAACACTTGATATATTAATGCTACTCAACATATTTCATATTTGGTTTTCTTTGATTACCTACTGTCTGTTTTCTTCCACTAGAAAGTAAGTTCCCTGAAAGTGGGAACTTTGTTTTGTTTATTGGTATATCCCTGGGGTCTAACCTGGTACCTGGTACATGGT
This sequence comes from Symphalangus syndactylus, assembly GCF_028878055.3. Taxonomy (NCBI): domain Eukaryota; kingdom Metazoa; phylum Chordata; class Mammalia; order Primates; family Hylobatidae; genus Symphalangus; species Symphalangus syndactylus. The sequence continues at coordinate 38,642,138 of NC_072434.2, read as the reverse complement.
GCTAAGTAAGTATTTGTTGAAAGACTGGGTAAGCTATCTTAGGCTACTGTGTTCCTGCAGCGGAGACTTCCTAATTAATACCTTAAAGAATGTAAGAATGTACTGTAAGCAACCTTTTAAGAGTTTCCAAAAAATTAGAATGTCTGCAAAATCTGCCAGGCACAGTGGCTCACGCCTGTAATCCCAGCACTTCAGCGTGGCGAAATCCTGTCTCTACTAAAACTACAAAAAATTAGCTGGGTGTGGTGGTGTGTGCCTGTAGTCCCAGCTACTTGGGAGGCCTAGTGAGGCAAGAGAATCACTTGAACCCAGGAGGTGGAGGTTGCAGTGAGCCAAGATCACACCACTGCACTCCAGCCTGGGTGACAGAGCGAGACTCTCTCAAAAAAAAAAAAAAAAAAAAAAAAAAATATATATATATATATATATATACACATACACACATATGTATGTATCTGCAAAGTCCATCCACTTGCAGGATTTATCACCATTTTCCACACTTTGCATTGTAACCTGCCAATGTTATGAATAGCCTCTTTACTTTTTAGTTGAATTTTTTTCATTTATATTCTCTGTGCCCTTTCACCCCTCTTTTTCCCTAGTGCCTCGGGAAAAGGACTTATATTAATTCTGGAGTAGAGGGTTACTAGAACTAGTTCTTTCTTTAGAACATCTCTGAAGATATTCTTAGTTATGAGATTTAATCCTCAAATGCTACATACTTTCTTGAAGGACCGTCCATTATTATTTCCCTGTAATTGAAAAATATTTCCACTTTCTGAAAGCATAATCCTTATTACAAATTCATTTAATGACCACTATTTTATTTGAGTCCTAAAGTCTCATAACTGCAAAATGACTTCTGTCATTTGGCTTCTCTGCATATTAGGATGTGTGTCCTCACCTCACCTCTGTTAGAAATCTGCTGCTGGTGAAACCCCCAATTCTGGCAGCTTCTTTTAACTGATACAGCATTTTTTTTTCTCTTACCCTTAAAAAAAAGCTTGCAGTTCATTACAGAATGACTTCCCACTGGAGTGGATAGCTTGATTGTTCAGTAAACCCCCTTGGAATTTTAGCTGCCTTGATTTTTTACTAGGAAGGGGCATTGGCATGGATTTCAAGGAGGTGGTCTGTTATCCCTGAAACTTTTCTTTGGGACTGAGCCTGTGGATGAATAAGGCTTCTTTGGTGCCTCTGACACCAACTTAATTTTGCATTATGTTTCAGAGTTGCATTATGGCATGTCATTCCCTTATATCATAATGAGGCAAATCAAGGAATTATTCCCTTTTACTAATAAGGCTATAGCATATATTATTTGGCCACATTGAAGAGGATAGGAGATACTTTCTATGGGTTGAAATTAATACTACTTTTAACCCATGATACATTCTATTTCAATAGCATTTGAAGTTAAAAGTAATGTGGTCTTCAACTTCTTGTCCTCTGTGTAAATCTCCAGAGATTACTTAGTCTCTGTTTTAGAATCATTACAGAAAAATCAATGCTAAGATTTATGGAAAGCATTTAAATAGCTTGGACTAAAGGTATTAGCCAAATAGTGTTAACTGTATTTGCTTCAGGCTTGTTTTCAAGTTAGCTATATGAAGCTCTGGAATCACTTTTTTTCAGTACACAGAGCTCCTCTATGAACAGTTATGAGAAATAAAAACCTGTTGTGAGCATCAAATTTTGTTGCTGTTAATAAATAGCTATTATTATTGATATATATTTTTCTTTAGGTGGGATTTTTCCCTTTAAATATAACTGAGTTTAAAACTTGAAACTTAGTATTAATACATAGGTTATATTTTTCATAGGTTGATTTCTATCCAATATGAACTATAAAGAATTTTATCGTTTATTGTTGTAGATTTGTGTGATGAAACATACAATATTTCCAATATCTTCACAATATTTTTCCAAAGAACTGAGCTATTAAAATTTATACATGTAAGGAAACATTCTGTCATTTCTAAAGTAAGATTTCAAACCATAAGCTTGTTAGAAATTAAGTGAGATTATAGTATTCTGGTGATACTTAAATGTTCTTGGGATCTTTACAATCATATGTGTTTTTTTACAAACTTCAGAATCTTTTGTTACTGTTATTATTAATAGATTGAGAAAGTATAACCTGTTGACTAAAAGGCAAAGTAAACATTTTTAAGATTTAATGCAGTATCCTATAATGGAAACAAACAAGAAAGGTCTTGTTCTTGTTTGTTGAGGAAAAGATGATGGCTTTGCTTTAAACATACTTGAAAAATCGACTAGAAGAGATCCTGAGCAAGAAACTGTGTAAGACTTCTGGAATGTACTTTGAGTAACAGAGGCAGATAAACTATTTTATTCTGTTACTACTGAGAAGATTCACTGGTAATTCACAATTACCCCGCCCCCTCCAACCAAATACCATAAACAAGGCCTCAGAAATGGGAACTTCCATTTCATTTTTGACAGTGATTTCTCTCAACTCTGAAAACAAAACCCCTTTTACAACGCTGAGTTAGTTTTCAAATGTTAGGGTTTCCTGCATGGGTATTTGGGGTAAGTATGAAAATGTTTTGCTGCTTACATCAAAGAACTCTGGAAACAGATATAAAATGAGAATAGAAAAAGAGTAGTGAATAAGATGGAAATTTCTATTCTAAATTTCAATATATGGGCTAGAATTCCCATATAGTTTTCCTTAGTGAACACCCTCCCGACACACACATACAAACACACCTTCTGATTTAAATAACATTTTATCTTCAGAAATGGAAAATGTGTAAAAGTTGTGTTAACAGGCTTCCTTCTTGTCTGTGTCCCATTCTCATCACAGTCTACCAGTTAGGGATGTTTAGAGAAATTTATCTTGCGGCATTGAAGTGCTTTATGTGCATTATATATTGGGTTTTATGTATATTGCATACTGCGAAGTAATCATGATACATGCCGACAACAAAAGATGTAGATAAGTTAAAATTTTAGTTGATCCATTGTCTGTTTCTTCTTTTCCATCTTTGTAGAAAAAAATTAATTCAAGATGGACACCTATAAAAATTGATCTTTTTCTATTATTATTAATTTAGATATTGGTGTGCCACTTTTGAAGAAGGAAAACACTTAGCTACACTAAAAGATTTGCATTGAAGAAGCAATTGTGATATGCCTTTTATCACAGTGTGATTTCCCATCAGTGCTGAGTAATGAAGTTTCTGATTAATATCTATCGTTGCTTTATCAGAATATCTTTCTCTAAAGTAAATCATTCTTATGAATAAGAATCTAGCTAGTTGTAATGCAGTTCAGCATAGGTGGAAATAATTTTTTAAGGACTAAGTCAATTTCTGGGATTCAGACTGTTTCAGGAAATAAACATTTTCTGTATTTCCACTAATGGCACAGTGTACCTTAGTATGTTTGGGTTAGTATTCAGTTTTAGCAATAATCATAGAGGCAGGGGTATCTGTAAATATTGTATCCCAATTTGCAAGGTACAAAGCTGTATATATACTACATAATATGACCACTTGACAGTTTATGAAGTCTTTTCATATATACCATTTAATTGATTCGTATAATAATCTTATGTGTAGACATAAAGGTGTACTACTATCTTCATTTCAAGTATCCTTGAAAAGACTTTCTCCATTGAATTGCCTTTGTATCTTTGTCAAAAATCAACTGACCAGGCTTATAGCACGTTAAGAAGTAACTTATATGACAGTATTAACACAAAGGATGGAGGAAGGAATGAAGCTGTATTGGAGTAAACAATGACACCAGACAGTTATGTGAAGAAATGAAGAGTACCAGGAATATTAAATATGTGAATGTAAAAGACCCTAATATATTTTCCTTTCTCCTCTTAACTTTATAAAAAGAAAATTATTTAAACTAATAATTATAACACAATATTACTGGGTTTAAATATATAAACATATGACAATAATAGCATAAAGGAGGAGGAAAGGAATAAAGCTCTGTTGGAGCAGTTTCTGTATTTTTTAGAATCAAGTTAGTATTAAGCTGAGAGAAATTGTGATAAACTAAAATGCAATAGTAATCTCTAGAGTCATCACTAAGAAACTCAAGAAACCATAGTAAAAAAAATACATTAATTAAAATGGTGTACTAGAAAATACCTATTTAATAGAAAAGAAGGTGATAAAGGAGGGTGAGAGGAAGAAAAAAGACATGTGATATATAGAAAACAAATAGCTAAATGGCAGGCATGAATCCAACCATACCAATGTTAGTTTTAAATTTGAATAAACACTCAAAAGGGCAGAGATTGTCAGATTAGATATAAAAACAAGATCCAACTATATGCTATCTATAAAAGGTACACTTCAGATTCAGAGACGACAATTTTGGGAAACTGTCTACTATTTCTATACCATTCTCTTTCCTTTCCTTCTGTGATTCCAATTATGTGTGTGTTAAACTTAATTTGATACTATACCAGAAGCCTCTGATGTTATTTTTTAAAATTATTTTTTCCCTTTGTACTTCAGTTTGGTTTCTTGTGACCTGTTTTCAAGTTTTCTAGTGCTTTCTTCTGTCACATCTCATCTAATTGAGTGACTGCAACTCCTAAGTATATTGTGACTTTATTTTCAGGATAAGGGAGATCTTGAAGGCATCTCGAAAATTGCAAGGTGATCCAGATTTGCCGATGTCTTTTACTTTGGCCATAGTGGAGTCTGATTCTACAATAGTCTATTATAAACTTACTGATGGATTTATGCTGCCAGACCCTCAGGTCAGTTTTGAGGTAACTGACAGCAAGAAGTACAAAAAGAGGAAAATTATGACATGATTTTAAGTGTGACTCATCATTCACAGAACTGCCACTTCCTTTGCCATAGGGAAAATTCAAGAAAAAAAGTCTTGATTTTCATACCTCAGAAAATTGGTTATATTTTGTTCAAAGTAGCATGTTCCTAGTTATTTTTGCAAAAAAAAATTGATTTCCTTACTCTTTGGAGAATTTCATGGTTTTCCAAAGTATTTTATGAAGTTATCATGCATTTAATTATTTAGTGAGTAACTGAGGTGGAATGTAAAGGCTAATAATAGTTGTAAGTAAAAAAACCCTTCTTTAAGAAATGTTAAATTGGTTAACATTTTGACAGGAACATTTTAATGAGATAAATGTGCTATATGTGATTTCTTTGCATACTTTGTTGGTATAATTTGGATAATTACATTAAATATCTTTCTAATTTTGCTTTTGGATTACATTGTTTATTGGAGAAAAGTCCATCCTGATCTTTTTTTTTTTCCAGAATATTTCTCTTACAAGATGACATCTATGTTTCCTGATGCTTGTTTTATTCATACAAGATTGGATTTGAGACCCATCAGACTGCTTCATCTTTTATCTCAGAGATAGTCAGGGTTGACTTAGATAGTGAGGGTTGACTTCCCCATTCCATAAGGTTTTCATTCTGAAGAATAAAACTTCCCCAGGTAGAAGACTTTCTCCTTCTTAAAAAATATAGGATGATTTCTTTAAAACTTTCTTATCTAGAGACAGTTTAATTACAGTTGTATACAGGTTTATGCCTAGGATGTATTCAGATGGGTGGGACCTGTGTGCTGCTTTTGTCATCCCACACTCAAAGTTGCCTCTTTTTTTCTTGCTGCCACTGCCAGCTCATTGTTGAGACTGCCATCTCTTTCTCTTGCTCAACTTTTCCCAGTGCCTTTTGGCTACTGCAGCTATCATAGAATGGAATTTTATGTATACCTTGTCACCTACTTCTGTTTACTTTTTCCTCTCCAGTAGAAAGTAAAAGATTTCTTTCAATTGGTCTTCCCATTGCAGTTACTGTTATTTCTGTTTTTTGGTTAACTTTAAATGAAAACTCAAAACATGTTCATCCAGAGTGTAAACTTACGTGTCTTAAGTAACAGGGACCAGAGACATGTTACCTACAAGAGTTCTGGGCCATCCTTTTCATTCTTATCACATATCATAGCTTGAATATTACAACAGTGTGGGAGAGAATCAACTGTAAAAATGTCTTCATTAATTAGACCCAGGTATTCCACTTTTGTTAATGTCTCTCAAATTGTACAAAGTATGAAAAATTATATGCACAAAGATGTTCCAAGTGACATTACTTTTAGTAGCCCAAATTATAAACCACTTTAAAGTTTGGGGTAAAGATTGGCAAACTTTTTCTATAAAGGGCCAGAAAGTAACTATTTTAGGTTTTTAAACCTACTGTCTCTGTCATAACTTGTCAACACTGCTGTATGAAGCACAAAAGCAGCCATAGACAATACATAAACAATATGGGCATGGCTTTGTTCCAGTAAAACTTTGTTTACAAATGTGGTGCCATAGTTTGCCATCCCTGGGTCTAGGAAATAGTCAATAAACAGATATATACAAATGGTACATAATGTACTTATTAAAAATTAGTAAAGAATATTATTAAAAACATGAAAATATTACATTAATTAAAAATTACAAATGGAAAAGTGTATGAGTGGGTGTAATCATGGCTGAAATAACAGACCAAGTATATGATAAAAAGATAACAAAGTAAATCAAATTACTAACTGGTTATAGTGGGATAGGAGGCAGAAAATGGATGACTTTGTCTTTTCTCAATGTTTTTATTTGTATTTTATAATAAAAATGTTTTAAAATTAAAAGGTGTCTTGAAATCTGTATTAGTTATCTATCATTGCAAAATAATATTACCACAAACATAGCAACTTAAAACAGCATACATTTATTATCTTATAGTTTTTGTGGGCAAGGGACCCGGGCAGAGATTAGTTGGGTCCTCTATGAGGCTACAGTCAAGGGCTCCAGTCTCATCTGAGACTTGACTGGGGAAGGGTCAGCTTTTTCACCTACATGATTATTAATAGCCTTCAGTTCTTTGAGAGTGCCCAGTGCTTATGTGCCATTGGCAGGAGGCCACCCTCAGCTCTTTGCCACATGGGCCTTCTCAATATAACTGGTTGCTTTCTCAAAGCCAGCAAAGGAGAGTCTCAGCAAGATGGACCTTATAATCTTATATAATGTAATCACATACATCCCATCACCTTTGCCATATTCTGTTGGTTGGAAGCAAGTCATAGGTCCTGCCTACACACTAGGGTTTCATGGCTGATTAGGAAACAACAATAACAAGAATGGAAAAATGATGAAAATTAGGAACATCAGAAAATAGTATAAAGCATCATTCTTCATTTGTAGTCATTCCTGACTCCTTCCTTTGATGGTATTTAAATTTCACTTTTATTCTTGGTGAGAGGTCTCCATAACTCCCTCAGGCTCCCTCTGCTTCCCCAGAAGACATGAAGATGGACCTATTCGGAACAATATGTGTTTTGGTGACTCTAGTGGAAAATTTGCAGGTCTAAGAATCCTAAAACAGTTTATGATAAATTCTTAGGGTCTCGATTTCTTAAGTCTCTCGTTTGATTCATGTTGAGGTCTTTCATTATAATTCTAGAAAAATAGCATTTTCAGAAAGAAGTGTAAGGATAATGTCAGATTTGTGTGTCGGATCTGTTGACCAGCGGGCTTCTATATAACTACAAAACCAAAAGTGTCTTTTGGGGTTGGCTGTGAAAGGTGCTTTCCCAACTCTTTAAACTAGGATTCAATCCTGCCGTATGTCTTGGGATGTTTACTCTATTTCAGAATGTTCCCTGTGTACTTCACCAAAGTTATTCTGTCCAAAGCCAGCCAGATACATTCTAACATGAATAATGGCCCAGAACTGTGTGGAAAGGGAGGCCATCCAGCTGTGTATGTCTCATTTTAATGAAAAACTAGATAAAGTGATTTAAGTAATTTTGTGAGTTTACATTTGTCTCCCTGTTAGGCTGGGCTCCTTAAGAACAGAACAAGAAATCATGTATTTTTTAATACATCTCTGTATCCTGCCTCTTTGCACAGTAACTCACATATAGTAAACCCTCAGTAAATACTTGGCAAATGAATGAATGCTGATTATAGACATGTCTGATTATATAATGGCTTATTTTTTCCCTCAAGGCAAACTAAAACAATTCATTTGGACACCAGAGGGCACTGCTAGATAACCACAGCATTTTCAGACTCTACTAAGAGTAGATTAGCTGGAGAAGTGGTGCTCTTGAAAATTTATTTTCAATCTGTAGGAAATAGCATAAATAAAAATATAAATAAGTTTTACGTACTTACATCCCCTTTTTCTTTCTGGCATGCCTCTAAAATTATACTGACATTAAATATGTGACTTGATTCATGCTTTGCTTAAAATGTAGATCTATATTTAGAAATAAAAGCCTGTTTAGGGTAGGGGTAGATGGGGTGGGTTTTTTATATATATATATATTTTTTTTTCTTAGCCGTATGAAAGTATACATTTTAGTTTTTCATTCTAAAACCCTAATTTATTAAATGAATTTCAGGATCACATCACATAGCAATAAACCCCAGCTCTGGAACACTCACTATTCTGGCTAAGTGCTGGTGGTGAAAGATATACATTGCTGCTTTAATATAAGCAGGTATTCCTTGTTTTATTGCAATTCTCTTTATTCTGTTTTGGGGATATTGTGTTTTATACAAATTGAAGGTTTGTGGCAACCCTGCCTCAAGCAAGATTGTCGATGCCATTTTTCCAACGTGATCATTTCATATCTTTCTGTCATAGTTTGGTAATTCTTGCAATATTTTAAACTTTTTTTATTATTATATCTGATATGGTGATCTTTTTATCAGGGATATTTGATGTTACTATTGTAACTGTTTTGGTGTGCCACAAATTGTGCCCATGTAAGACAGCAAACTCAGTTGATAAATGTTATGTGTGTTCTGACTGCCCTACCAACCAGGCTTTCTGCCATTTCTCTCCCTTACTTCTGGCCTCCCTATTCCCTGAGAAACAGCAATATTGAAATTAGGCCAATTAATAACCCTACAATGGCCTCTATGTGTTCAAGTAAAAGGTAGAGTAGTACATCTCTCACTTTAAATCAAAAGCTAGAAACGATTACACTTAGTGAGAAAAACATGTCAAAAGATGAGAGGCCAAAAACTAGGCCTCTTGTGCCAAACAGTCAAGTTGTGAATGCAAAGGAAAAGTTATGGAAGGAAATGAAAAGTGCTACTCCGGTGAACATACGTATAAGAAAGTGAAACAGCCTTATTGTTGATATGGAGAAAGTTTGAGTGGTCTGCAGAGAAGATCAAACCAGCTACAACATTCCCTTAAGCCAAAACCTAATCCAGAGCAAGGCCCTAACTCTCCAATTCTGTGAAGGCTGAGAGAGGTGAGGAAACTGCAGAAGAAAAGTTTGAAGCTAGCAGAGCTTGGTTCATGAGGTTTAAGGAAAGAAGCTGTCTTCATAACTTAAAAGTGCAAAGTGATGCAGCAAATCCTGATGTAGAAGCTGCAGTAAATTATCAAAAAATCTAGCTAAGATAGTTGATGAAGGTGGCTATATTAAATAACAGGCTTTAAATGTAGACAGAACGGCATTATATTGGAAGAAAATGCCATCTAGGACTTTCATGGCTAGAAGGAAGCCAATGCCTGGCTTCAAAGCTTCAAAGGATGGGCTAATTCTCTTGTCTGGGGCTAATGCAGCTGATGACTAAATTAAAGCCAATGTTCATTTACCATTCTGAAAATCCTGGAGTCCTTAAGAATTACGCTCAATCTACTCTACTTACACTCTATAAATGGAACAACGATGCCTGGATGAAAGCACATCTGTTTACAGCATGGTTTACTGAATATTTTAAGCCCACGATTGAGACCTACTGCTCAGAAAAAAAGATTTCTTTCAAAATATTACTGTTCATTGACAATGCACCTGGTCACCCAAGAGCCCTCATGGACATATACAAGGAGTTAATGTTGTTTTCATGCTTGTGAACACATTATCCATTCCATAAGGTCAAGGAGTGATTTTGACTTTGAAGTCTTATTGCTTAAGAAATACATTTTGTAAGGCTGTAGCTGCCATAGATAGTTACTCCTGTGATGGATCTGGGCAAAGTAGACTGACAACCTTCCAGAAAATGATTTGCCATTCTAGATGCCATTAAGAACATTTGTGATTCATGGGAGGAGGTAAAAATGTTTGAAGGATGTTGATTCCAACCCTTGTGGATGACTTTGAGCATTCAAGACTTTAGTGGAGGAAGTTAACTGCAGATGTGGTAGAAATAACAAGAGAATTAGCATTGGAAGTGAAGCTTGAAGATGTAAATGGATTGTTATAATTTCATGATACAACCTGAACATATGAGGAGTTGTTTCTTATGGATGAGCAAAGAGTGGTTTCTTGAGATGGAATCTACTTCTTGTGCAGATGCTATGAACACTGTTGAAATGACAAAATATTTAGAAAATTACATAAACTTAGTTAGTAAAGCAGCAGCAGAGTTTGAGAAGATTGATTCCAATTTTGAACATTTTACTGTGGGTAAAATGCTATCAAGTAGCATCAGAGTCTACAGAGAAATCTTTTGTGAAAGGAGGAATCAATGATTTTGGCAAATTTCATCGTATGTTATTTTAAGACTTTGCCACAGCCACCGCAACCTTCAGCAACCACCACCCTGATCAGTTAGCACCCATCAACATCAAGGCAAGACTCTCCACCAGCAAAAAGATTATGACTTGCTGAAGCCTCAGATGATCGTTAGCCTCTTTTGCAATAAAGTATTTTAAAATTAAGGTGTGTGCATTGTTTTTTAAACATGATGCCATATACTACATGTTCATGTAAATGCAAGTTTTATAGGCACTAGGAAACCAAAAATATTGTATGACTTGTTTTATTGCAATATTTACTTTATTGCAGGGGTCTGGAACTGAACCTTCAATATCTCCAAGGTATGCTGGTATAAACTTTTCTGTAAAAGGGGTGCCCTCTTTACCTGGGGCATGAAAGAGGGAAATGGCACATGAGGATTTCTCTCTGGTACCACCTTTGCCTTTCTTTTCTGGACTCCCTAATCAGTGTGCCCTCTGTGCTGGGGGAGCTCAGTGGAACGCTAAGCTAGGTCCTATGGCTCCAGACTAAGTATTTGCTTCTCCTGGCTGAGCCTCTTTAGAAGAATATGTTACTAAACACCATAGATCTCTTGTAAAGAACATGAAGGAAGAGGTACTTTGGAATTCAAATTTACAATTAGAATAGAAGAGTAATCTGCAAAGTTCACGTAGTCAGCATTTTTATTTTTATTTTTTATTTTTTACTAAAACAGCTTTTCCCTTTTATAAGCCTGGAACCAAATGACTTAACCAAAACTTCATGGTGTTTCATCTCTTTCTGAGTATTTCTGTTCTGAATTCCTCTCTGAGGTCACTTTTTCCATTGCAGCCCCTAGCAGGAGGCCTCTTCACTGCTGCAGCACAGTGGTTCCTGCCAAAGTTTATAGTTCTTCTATACAGAAGCTCTTTATTCATCTGCCATATTTTACCTTGAGTGTTTACATGTGCAGAATAATGTGCTATCCTCTGAACAATTAATAGTACAATTTTCCTTTCTTTCTGGCCAATAACTGTTCTGTTCCTTACCACCCCCATTCTTGTAGCCTAATCCTCTTAATGATCTTTGGATAAGAACTGCTTGTACTCAATAAAGAAAGTGGATGGAAAAATCAAATGTCTAGTAGGTGGGTGTGCTATTATAATGTTTAAATGATTTTGAAAATTTTCCCAAAGCCAGTTGAAGCAAAATCAGAGATTGGCCTTTTAGGTTTCTGGGTACTAAGTGGGAGTAATAAGAAGTATTTTATTAAAGGTTATTTATATATCAGTTTATCTTCAGACATTAACTGGTATCTTAGCTAGGACAACCATTACAAAATACCATAGCCTGGGTGGCATAAACAACAGAAATTTATCTCCTTACAGTTCTGGATGCTGGGAGTTCCAAATTAAGGTGCTAGCAGACTCTTAAGGGCTCTTTTCCTGGCTTGCAGATGGCAGCCTTCTGGCTGTGTCCTCACATGGCCTTTCGTCTGTGGGGCATGGCAAGATTGAGAAAAAGAGAGAGACAGGGTCAGAGCACGTGCAAGTGCATGTTCTCTGGCGGCATCTTTTCATCTTCTTATAAGAACACCAGTACCATCAGATTAGGGCCCCATCCTTATGACATCATTAACTTTAATTACCTCCCTAATGGCCCTATCCCCAATTCCAGTCACATTGTGGGATAGGATTTCAATATACGAATTTGAAGGGTACATAATGCAGTGCATATAAACTGGGCTCTTTCTCTGTGCTCAGATACTGTGGTAAGTCTAGGGATACAAAGATTGGTGAGACATGACCCCTACCCTCAAGGAATTCAGACAGGCGATTACAACTCTCTTTAGCCAAAATTCTAAACACCTGTTGTTAGTGTGAATTAAGAAATACTTGTCTTGCAGTGTATAAAGTTTGTGTAGTTTACTTAAGGGTGAAGGGGTTTAACAACTTATGATAAATAGTTTTCAAACGATCATCATATGTGTATTATTTGTCCCAAAGGACTCAGCATTGGATCATATGCAAAGAAAAAGTGCACAGTGAACCTCTAAGGAGCTTATTGTCTCCCTTGAAAGGAGAAAATCTAGGTACAAAATAATTCAAGAGCATTACAAGGACAATATTATATATAAATGCAAAATTGTAATCATGTTGTACTTTATTCACTACTAAGTGCTTCAGAACCTTATATCTTGATGCTCACAACAGAGCTGATGTTACTTACATGTTATTAACTTTTTATACTCATAAGATAGAGAAATTAGGGCACAAGTGGTTAAGTAACAGCTCCAGGTAGTAGCAAGCGAGTGGAGTGGGTAATGCAGATTAGATCCAGGTCTCCTGATACCTAGCACTGTATTGTTTTCAGAATATTATGTTGCCTTTTTCTTGTATGATGTAGAGAAATATATTAGTGTGTGCCAAAGAGTCTTTGGGAGGAAAAAATTATTCAGTCCTGGAGGGAGTTAGGAAGTGATTTTGGGATCAATTACATTATCCTCTGATACTTGAACAAATGTATCAAAATGTCAAGCTGTTTGTGGGTAATTCTGAAAAACATATTCATAAGCAATATATTTACAGGGTTTTATTCCAGAGGATAAACACATTCATGCTCATGCTTTTATGTTGGCAAACCTAAAACAATATTTAATAGTAAATAAAGAAGAACTCAGAAAGTTTCTCTGCTTGTTGACACTAAATTTTGTGCTGGTACAAACAGAAAATCCAGAAACTTATAAATGATCATTTCACCTCAATGAAGAAGGGTCTTGGACCCCAAGTATTCCTCAGATCTGCCTGCCAGTGCTTGGAATCCTAACAGAATTCTGTTTCTTAATCATGAATCAATAATCCAATTTAATTTGACAAACATTTTGGTAGCACCTTCATGGGTAAGACATCGTGCTAAGATCTGGGGGAAAGACAATTCCAAATATGTTATTATTAGATTCAATAGGTCAAATTAATCAGCTTAACTGTTACAAGAATTTCTAAATGTTTATTCTCAATTTCTATACTTACATCATTGCAGAGCAGCAGTAGTTTGTGGATTGATACCTGTGTATGAACCACACTTTGAGTGGCATGTGTTAAAAGCTTTGATGAGAAATGAGAGTCAGAACTCAATAATAGCCTGGGCATATTAGTCAGGATGGGTTAGATTATTATGCAGCAACAGCCAGTGAGTTCATTTAACAAGTGTTTATTGCTTGCTCACTTTACATGCCCATTGACTGAAACTACCCATTACATGTCCTTTACTCTGGAAATCAGAGTGACAGGGCCTCCACCATCTGAAATGCTGTCAGTTCCAGCTGCAGGAGGCAGTTCCAGCTGCAGTGTTGCTTACTGCAATTAGGAAGCAGCCCATGTTACTCCTGTCCACGTTTCACTAGCCAAAGGAAGCCACATGGCTGGCCATGATCTACCTCAAGAAAGAGGGGAAGTGCAAATCTGTCATGTTCCTGGATTGAGGAAAAGGAATATTCAGAGAGCAGCACTTCCAGGTAATAGAAAGGAGAGGAGAGAGCCAGCAGGTAGATTTAACAACTGGATAGCTGCGTGAACACAGAAGGAGTTGAAGTTAAACCTCAAACTATTGAGTCCCGTCACTTTAATGGGAGTGAGTTTCGGGTTGTTTTGGGAAGATAATGAGAGGACATTGCAAGAAGGAAAGGGCACTAAGTACCACCAGGCTGGGAAACGGGCCACCTAGAGGACTTTTTCCTACTTCATGGCTCGGGTTCTGGAGATCAGAAAGAAGATCTTGTATGGATCAGGAACCTAGGGTCATTGGAGACTTTATTCTTTCCGTTCTTCTGATGCACCAGATTGTTACACAGACTATGTTGTCCTGGCCTTTTCTTTACTTCCTAAGAATGGAAAAAAGAAAGCAGTTGTGCCTGTAGCAGAGAAGATTTAGTGGAACTCTGCGAGAATATTTCTGAAGGAAGCTGGTTAAACATGGATGCATGGGTGAGGCTGGGTTTATGAAGAGCCTGGTGGCAACTCTTCTGGGATGGATAGTTGTTTATGTGGGATAGTGAACATGGAGTGTTTGTATAGATCTAGGACACTTTCAGGGTGCATTAGCATCTGACAGGGAGAGAGTTGGGGGACAGACATCAGTCCTTAGGGTTTCTCATCAGTCACACAGGTAGTGGCTGAATTGGGCATCATCCTGCAGTGCCTGAGGTCCATCTGGGTCTCTCATGACTTTTTCTCTTGAGCACTTGGTAAATAGTTGGTCTGGTCCTGAACTCCAGGGACATGTTGGGGAACTTTCAGGCTGTTTTGGGTCCTCTCCATCTAGATACACTTTCCCAGCCGTATGTGTTTCTCTGCTGTCTTCATAGCATGTTGGAGAAAGATCCTAAGAGTCTGAGATATGTGGAGTATGTGGAGCTTTACCTGGGCCAGAGGCAGCAGTGGGGGGTATAGGGTAGGGGTGGGTGCTGGCCAGATTCCCTTTCATTTCCTCTATTTCCTTTGGAGCGTCTATTGTCTCTCCTCTGCACCAGCAACTTCTGGGGTCAGAGCGGAGGGCACAGACCATAGGTGTCTGCTCCATGACCAGTTCAAGGTTCTAACTCTTCTACTTTTGCTACGTTTTATCCTCAACAAGTTTTTTCCCCCTAGGTTTGTTTTGTCTTAGGGGTAGGAAAAACTGATGCTGACCATTTCCAGATCGATTTTCCTTCTAAACATATTGTTTTTGCCAAGATTTTAGATTTTGGAATTCAAAAGCCAAGAATTTGCTCTTTTTGTTCTGTAGCATAATCCTGTTCCTGAGGCAGTGTGCCAAGAAAGCCTGTATGGGAAAAAGTTCACAGGTAACAAGAATTACTGAGAAGGGAAAATATATCAGTTAATATATCAAAAATTATCCAGTTACATTCACAAACAGAAGGTGTTAATTGTCATTAAAATTCATATTGATACTCACAAGACCTATTTAATTTTCTGAGGGTACATTTTATCTTATCTATCAGCTTACATCCCACCTAATGATAATGCAGTATTTGATACAGAGTAGAAGCTCAATAGAAGTCTTATTTGATTGCATTCAAATATTCATAAATGGACTACTACCCACCCCATCCTATTCCTGCCATTCCAGTGGCAAGGCAAGGACAAGCTGCTTTTCTGCCCTGTCCACTTTGTACAGAAAGCAGAGCTGCATGTACCTCAGGCTGTGAGACAAATCATCATCTCATGCGATTTGCTTTTGTAAGCATGCTTATGCTACGAGATCCCTTATATTTTGATCCCTTGCCTTAGAGTTCTGAGAAATCAAAATAAGGATTTCTAAGCAAAATATATCTGCCTGATAAGGTTACTTATTATTTGATTACACATCCTTTCCTATGCCAAACCTATGCATTTGGGGGAAATGAAGACATGTAAACACTGATAAATTTGGAAACTCTACTTAGAAATGGTAATGCCTGTCACATAATTATACAGTTATTGTGGATTGTACTTCTGTTGATGACCACAGATGGGGATGCTGTGGTTTTGAATATGGGGTGAAAAATTGGTCATCTCTTCTCCCATCCCAAGTGAGATCATTATAAAACTTGGTTCCTATAAATATAATCAAGAATGTTGCTTTTTTCTGGATTGTACATTCTCAATCCTTTAGATGTAAATGAATGGAATTCATCCACTTTGGACCTTAATGTTCCACTCCCACAAAATGAAAGGAGTTGGTGCAGATACTGACTGTGATCCCCTCTAGCTCTATATTTTGGTGATCCTATAATTGAAAGATTTTGCCACATAGATCTTTCCTTTTCACCCTCACGCTCATCACCCTCTTCCACCTCTACCCCTGTTAAAAACAACAACAACATATTCCTCCCATCATGGGCCTTATTAATCCACCATTAGAATTGTGCTCCTTTGAATGTTTGAGGCCCAAAAGACTTGCAAGGCAGAGTTTTGACTTCAGAAAACCAACAGTGACATGGGACAGTTGTGTAATCTCCCTGAGCCTCAGTTTCTCATCTGTAAAATGAAGGACAAAGTGTATCCTTCGGGGGTTGTGTTTTCCTCGCACACTGAAATGGTTATGTGAGGATAAATGAAGCCCAGCACACAATAAACTATCAATGATCCTTCCCTTTGCAACCTCCAAGCTCTTCCCATTGATGTGCAGGTTGCCGCCTTGGGAGAGAATACATGATAACTAGCTGAGAGCCAGTCCTCCAAGTAATAGGACGTAGATGTTTAGCATGGTATGAAGAAGGTAGTTTTAGTCCATTTTGTTGTTTGATATTCTGTTATTCTATCACACCCCATCCCACCTGTGATGGTTTTAAGATATTATCCATAAAGCCTTTTGATTATTATCCATAAATCCTTTTGGTTATTATCCATAAATCCTTTTGATTTATGGATAATATCTTAAAACCATCACAGGTGGGATGGGGTGTGATAGTTAAAGAGCATTTTAATTTTCTGTTATTCTATAACAATATCAGAGACTGGGTAATTTATAATGAACAGAAATTTATTAGCTCACATTTCTTGAGGCTGGGAAGCTCAAGATCGAGGGGCCAGCATCTGGCAAGGGCCTGCTTACTTTATCTTATGGCAGAAGGCAGAAGGGAAAGAGAGATCAAGAGGAGTCAAATTAGCCCTTTATAATGGCACCAATCCTGCCCATGAGGGTGGAGCCCTCATGGTCTAGTCACCTCTTAAATATCCCACCTCTTAATACTACTACAAAGACAATTAAATTTCAACATGGGTCTGGAGGGGACAAACATTCAAACCACGGCAAAGGTAAAGGAAAAGATGGGGGGACAATTTTGCCCCTTGAAAAATTTCTCAGGCCCGATCTTCCTGCTGCTGTTGCTGCTGCTAGTGGTGGTGGTGATAGTGATGATAACACTTTTTTTTTTGGTCTCACTTTGGGGAATCCTTTAGGTTTAGATAAATTGCATAGGAATAAGATAAACACCAGCTATACAGTGGGAGACTTAAATCAAATAAGGGAAATTTCCACTGCAGGGAAGCTGTACGGAGCAATTCATTAGGACTGAAAAGAAGTTAAACTTAGCACAGCACAAAAGCACATTGAAAAGTTCTCTCTAAAACAGAAGGGGGAATGTTCAGGGTGCATTTAAGTCATGGGATATGGCAAGGAGCCTTCTGTTGATGGTGGGGATTAGGTCTCTTGAAGGAATGAATAAATTAAAAAACATGAAATAATAACTAGCAATTTGTAGTTATATAAGCATGCCTATATTACAGTGGGGGATATAAGGACCTTATTTTGTTCCCTTCTATGTTCCCAGAAGTTAGAACAATGTCTGATACATAGTGGGTGTTCCACAAATATTTGTGGAAGAAAATAAACAAATGAATACACATAAAATAATGTCAAGTGATGACAAATGCTATGAAGAATGTAAAGCAGGGTATGGGAATACAGTGTGACAGGAATGCAACTTTAGTTAGGGTGGCCAAGAATGGCTTTTCTCTGCAGGTGACATTTGAGCAGAGACCAGAATACAGTGAGGGTGGGAGTCATGCAAATAACTGGAGGACCAGCCTTGCGGGCAAAGGGAACAGCAAGTGCAAATGTCCTGAGTTTAGACCATGATAGGATCTGAGATTCTTCATTTCTAACAAGTTGTCTGATGATGTCAGTGCAGCTGGTCCATGGACCACATTTTGAGTAGTAAGGGTATAGACTAGAGTTTGACCAGGGAGTCAGTACTAAAGTGAGTAAGTCAAGGAACTGAGAGGTGAGGTCATTGCATGAGAAAAGAAGAATGCAAAACTGTATATGAAATATATTTTTATCTATACAAAATGTATGCAAAGAGGGACATGAACAATATCAACAGTGTTTTCCTCAGTGAGGTTGCACTTCAGGTGATTTAAATTCTCTTCTTTTTAGATTATTCCAAAGCTTCTGCCATGTGTATTTATCACTTTTATATTCAGAAAAAAATATTTTTGGAAAGTTAACTTAAAAACAGAAAATATGTGTTTAGTTAAGACACATAGCATTAGGAGATATACCTAATGCTAAATGATGAGTTAATGGGTGCAGCACACCAACATGGCACATGTAGACATATGTAACAAGCTTGCACATTGTGCACATGTACCCTAAAACTTAAAGTATAATAAAAAAAAGACACAAAGTTCAAAATGTATTAAAATATTTCTAAATTTTAAAAAAACGTTATGGACACATGGGAATTGGTTGGGGTTTCTTACGAAAGGCTTCATAAAGGAGATGACTTTGAATCAAATCTTGACATCTAAGTAGGCAAAACTAAGTTGGACTTCTTAGCAGCTTCTCTTCTCTCTTCCTGTTCTTGGGTGGAAGTTGGGGTGGGGGAGATATAGGGTATGGATGCTATATTAGTAATCTATTGTTGTATGACAAATTATCCCAAAGCTCAGCTACTTAAAACAATAGTTTATGTGGTTCAGAAATTTGGGAGCAGCTTTTTGGCTCAGGGTCTCTCATGAGGTTTCCATGAAGATATTAGCTAGGGCTTCCATTATCTGAAGGCTTGATTGGGGCTGGAGGATCCACTTCCAAGGCAGCTCACTCACATGGCTGTTGGCAGGAGAAGGCCTTGCTTTCTTGCCATGTGGATCTCTCTACAGGACACCTTGGGTCTCCTCATGATATTACAGCTGGCTTCACTCAGAGTGAATGACCAGATTGAGAGAAAGAGAGAGAGCAAGAGAGAGTGAGAGAGAGCAAGAGAGAGCGTGCGAGAGAGAAGATCCAACACCTCTGATGACCTAATCCTGGAACTCACACACTGATGCTTCTGCTTTATTCTATTCATTAGAAGCAAGTTGCCAAGTCTAGTCCATACTAGGGGGAGGTATATTCAAGTTTACCTTTTGAAAGGAGGGAGTATCAAAAGGATTTATGGATAATATCTTAAAACCATCACAGGTGGGATGGGGTGTGATAGTTAAGACCATTTTAATTTTCACTTAAAAGGGACTGTATAAAATTACTAAATACTATGGACTACTGTAGGAAACTGTCAGTCATTTAGCACGCCTGGTGTTTAGCAGGGTGGAGGGTAGAAAGGTATGATGAGGAAAACATCTAGAACATAATGCAAGCCACATATGTAATTTAAAATTTTCTAGTAGCCACACTGAAAGATGTTAAAAAGAAAATACATAATTTTAATAATATGCTTTTAGCTCTATATATGCGAATATTTTCATTTCAATGCATAACCAATATAAAAATTATTAACGAGATATTTTAGACTCTTTTTTCTTTTTACTATCTCTTTGAAAGCTGGTGTGTGTTTTATACTTATAGCATCCTTCGGTTTGGACTAGCACAATTTCAAGTGCTCAGGAGCCACATGTGGACAGTGCAGGTCTAGAGAGCTAGGCCAGAAGCTAAGAATAGGTCACCAAGAACCATAATCTGTATCCATTATCCAAACAGAGAGCCCAGTAAAGGGTTTAAGCTGAAGTGCACCATGATCAGACTCCTGGTTTAGAAGTCACTCTCACTGTTCTATGTGTAGCACGTGGAGGGATGGAGCAGGCAAGCCCAGACATAAGCACATAATCGGGAGACTTTCAGAACATCCCATGTGAGAGCTTGAATGAGGTTAGTTACACTAAAGATGGAGAGGAGCCGATGTATGAAAGATAGTAAGGAGGTGGTTTGTAGTAGGTCCCATGACCATTTGGATGTAAGAAAGTAGATGTAATAAGATAGAGACACTTAGAATGATTCCAAGGCTTCTGGCTTGGGTCATTGTGAGGAAAATTGTAAGAAAAAGAAATACAGGAGTTAAAACATGGTTCGCTTTGGGGGGTTAACAAGGTAAGATTACAGCTATAGATTTGGAAAGGTTTTGGTTGAGATACTATCGGAGATGGAGGAGAAGAAATCTAGTGGACAGTGAATGGATAAATCTGGAGCTTAGGAGAGACCTAAGCTCCTGGTAGAACCACCACAAGCCTTCGTAATTTTATGATATTGCTATGAAAATGCCAGGCACTGTGGAAAGTTCCAGTTTTCTCTTGTAGAGGCAGAATCAGCTAGGAAGAAAGAGTGGAGCCACCTCAGGAAGTGGCCTCTGAGCTGTGGGCACCAGCCAGGGAGGCCTGCTTCCCTGGCCCAGAATGACCTGGCTATTTAGCAGCGAGGGAGGGGCCATGAGAACCACACTGCGGAGTTATCTTAGAGGTAGGAGCTCCCTGGCCAGGCTGTGAAGGCCAGAGCTCACTGAGTGGAGTAGGAAGGGAAAGGAGTGTCTGGATAAAGCATCGGAAGTTAAAAACGCCTGGATTCTGAGGAGTCTGTTGATGGCATGGACTTTGGTCTTTTTGTTGAAAACCTCTTTTGTAATATGTTCAGTAAGTGGAATTCTTTGCTGCCAAAAGAGGGGAAGGAGGAAGAGGAAAAGGAGAAGGAAGGAAGGAAGAGAAAGAAAGAAGAAAAGAATTCCTGCCTTGGGATTTGACTATTTCACACATTATCTCCATCTCAGAGAATATGTATCCTTGTCAGTGAAGAAAATTTTTTTTTTTTTTTTTTTTTTTTTTAGTGGAGATCGAGTTTCACCATATTGACCAGGCTGCTCTCGAACTGAATGACTTATATGAGTACACGTGTCATGTTTGTGTTTTTCTACTTACATTTCCTATTGTAACCTTCAATGCTCATCTGGGTTGTTTTCTGTTTGCTTGTTTGCTTGCTTGCTTGCTTGTTTTTATTCTCTAAGAAACAATATAATGGCTAAGACCCTATTTGTTGACTAATCCTATTTCTGGAAGGTTAGCAGACCTCTGTGAGATATTGAGACCCTTCCCTCTTTTACGCACCTAAAGAGAAGTGTGTCTGCCCACTGCCTCTTCCTTAATAGGGTGATGCCTTAATTCAAGGGTTGCAAACTAAAGTGCCTGCCACAGCCAGGTAGATAATACGCCGGAGTGAAGTGAGCGTACACGGCACATGAGCTTGGCCAAAGGGAGCAGCTGTTGTGAAGCTCCAGCAGATTCTTGTGAAGTGGCAACATGGGCCTACTTGCCAGATGTTCTTACTTTTGTGTGTGAAATTTTTTGGTGGAGTTTCCCCACTTTTAACTTCACAAAATATCAATTTTATTTAAACACTGCAGATTAAACAAAACATATTGGTGGGTTCTTATCAACCCACAGTCCACCAGTCTTTGACATCAATCTAAATTTTTATATGAGTATGCATGTCATGTTTCATTGTGTTTTTCTATTACATTTCCTACTGTAACCTTCAATGCTCATCTGTGTTGTGTTTTGTTTTCTTACTTGTTTGTTTTTACCCTCTAAGAAAAAATACAATGGCTAAGGCCCTATTTGTTGGCTAATCCCACTTCTGGAAGGTGAGCAGACCTATGTGAGGTATTGAGACCCTTCCCTCTTTAAGGCACCTAAAACAGCAGACCATATGGAAAATGGCATATTCTCCTGGCAGATTCAGGGCCACAGCGGTGGTGGGAGAGGAGTGACCCTGGTCCAATTGGCCACGTTTTGGTGGTGACTCCTCTAAGAAGTGCCAGGTTACTTAAAGTAGATCTCATATTTAATAATAAATGAAACATCAAAGTCATTCATGAGGGTACTAGATAGCATGTGGATAAAAACAGTCATTCTTTCCAGTGCTCAAAGTTAAACATAAAAAAAAAATCAATGCAAGAAGGAAGAAGGTGAGAGAGAAAATAGGAGGAAAATGTATGGAATTCAGTGGGTTTCATGTGCATTTCCCTTGGATGTTATCGAGCTCTATGTCTTAGGTTTGTAGAAGAGAAGCGATGCTTCCCCATCATGCTCCCCAGTCCTCCACCCTCCACCCTATCCTGTGGGGCAGAGTTGCTATAGATTGGTGACATTCTAGGACACTGGACCATGTTTTCCAGTAGAATGGTTGCTGCCCACTAAAAGGTCATGCATAATGTCCACACAAAGACCTGTACATGAGGTTTATAACAACTTTATTCATAATGGTCAGACTGGAAATAACCTGAATATTCATCAGTGGGTAAATGTATGAACAAACAGTAGTAATCTTTACAATGGGATACTACTCAGCAATAAAAAGAACAAGCTACGGACATACACCACAGCATGGGTGACTCACAAAACATTCTGCTGAATGAGGGAAATCGGAACCCAAAGCATTTATGCTATATGAATTTATATGAAACTTGAGAAAAGGCAAATTTAATCTATAATGACAAAATAGGTCCATGGTTTTTCGAGGCTTGGGACGAAGGGTATGTAATACAAAAGGGCATGAAGGAATTTAGGCAAAAGATGATGGAAATGATCTATATGTTGATTGTGGTGGTGTTTCCATGTCTGGTTATAG
Source organism: Symphalangus syndactylus (assembly GCF_028878055.3). NCBI lineage: Eukaryota > Metazoa > Chordata > Mammalia > Primates > Hylobatidae > Symphalangus > Symphalangus syndactylus. The sequence continues at coordinate 38,619,266 of NC_072434.2, read as the reverse complement.
TTGTATTTTTTTAATTATACTTTAGGTTTTAGGGTACATGTGCACAATGTGCAGGTTTGTTACATATGAATCCATGTGCCATGTTGATTTCCTGCACCCACTAACTCGTCATTTAGCATTAGGTATATCTCCTAATGCTGTCCCTCCCCCCTCCCCCAACCCCACAACAGTCCCCGGAGTGTGATGTTCCCCGTCCTGTGTCCATGAGTTCTCATTGTTCAATTCCCACCTATGAGTGAGAACATGCGGTGTTTGGTTTTTTTGTCCTTGCGATAGTTTACTGGGAATGATGTTTTCCAGTTTCATCCATGTCCCTACAAAGGACATGAACTCATCATTTTTTATGGCTGCATAGTATTCCATGGTGTATATGTGCCACATTTTCTTAATCCAGTCTATCGTTGTTGGACATTTGGGTTGGTTCCAACTCTTTGCTATTGTGAATAGTGCCACAATAAACATACGTGTGCATGTGTCTTTATAGCAGCATGATTTATAGTCTTTTGGGTATATACCCAGTAATGGGATGGCTGGGTCAAATGGTATTTCTAGTTCTAGATCCCTGAGGAATCGCCACACTGACTTCCACAATGGTTGAACTAGTTTACAGTCCCACCAACAGTGTAAAAGTGTTCCTATTTCTCCACATCCTCTCCAGCACCTGTTGTTTCCTGATTTTTTAATGATGGCCATTCTAACTGGTGTGAGATGGTATCTCACTGTGGTTTTGATTTGCATTTCTCTGATGGCCAGTGATGACGAGCATTTCTTCATGTGTTTTTTGGCTGCATAAATGTCTTCTTTTGAGAAGTGTCTGTTTATCTCCTTTGCCCACTTTTTGATGGGGTTGTTTGTTTTTTTCTTGTAAATTTGTTTGAGTCCATTGTAGATTCTGGATATTAGCCCTTTGTCAGATGAGTAGGTTGCAAAAATTTTCTCCCATTCTGGAGGTTGCCTGTTCACTCTGATGGTAGTTTCTTTTGCTGTGCAGAAGCTCTTTAGTTTAATGAGATCCCATTTGTCAATTTTGGCTTTTGTTGCTATTGCTTTTGGTGTTTTAGACATGAAGTCCTTGCCCACGCCTATGTCCTGAATGGTATGGCCTAGGTTTTCTTGTAGGATTTTAATGGTTTTAGGTCTAACATTTAAGTCTTTAATCCATCTTGAATTAATTTTTGTATAAGGTGTAAGGAAGGGATCCAGTTGCAGCTTTCTACATATGGCTAGCCAGTTTTCCCAGCACCATTTATTAAATAGGGAATCCTTTCCCCATTTCTTGTTTTTGTCAGGTTTGTCAAAGATCAGATAGTTGTAGCTATGCGGCATCATTTCTGAGGGCTCTGTTCTGTTCCATTGATCTATGTCTCTGTTGTGGTACCAGTACCATGCTGTTTTGGTTACTGTAGCCTTGTAGTATAGTTTAAAGTCAGGTAGCGTGATGCCTCCAGCTTTGTTCTTTTGGCTTAGGATTGACTTGGCGATGCGGGCTCTTTTTTGGTTCCATATGAACTTTAAAGTAGTTTTTTCCAATTCTGTGAAGAAAGTCATTGGTAGCTTGATGGGGATGGCATTGAATCTATAAATTACCTTGGGCAGTATGGCCATTTTCACGATATTGATTCTTCCAACCCATGAGCATGGAATGTTCTTCCATTTGTTTGTATCCTCTTTTATTTCATTGAGCAGTGGTTTGTAGTTCTCCTTGAAGAGGTCCTTCACATCCCTTGTAAGTTGGATTCCTAGGTATTTTATTCTCTTTGAAGCAATTGTGAATGGGAGTTCACTCATGATTTGGCTCTCTGTTTGTCTGTTATTGGTGTACAAGAATGCTTGTGATTTTTGTACATTAATTTTGTATCCTGAGACTTTGCTGAAGTTGCTAATCAGCTTAAGGAGATTTTGTGCTGAGACAATGGGGTTTTCTAGATATACAATCATGTCATCTGCAAACAGGGACAATTTGACACGTTCAAAGCAGTGTGTAGAGGGAAATTTATAGCACTAAATGCCCACAAGACAAAGCAGGAAAGATCCAAAATTGACACCCTAACATCACAATTAAAAGAACTAGAAAAGCAAGAGCAAACACATTCAAAAGCTAGCAGAAGGCTAGAAATAACTAAAATCAGAGCAGAACTGAAGGAAATAGAGACACAAAAACCCTTCAAAAAATTAATGAATCCAGGAGCTGCTTTTTTGAAAAGATCAACAAAATTGATAGACCACTAGCAAGACTAATAAAGAAGAAAAGAGAGAAGAATCAAATAGATGCAATAAAAAACGAAAAAGGGGATATCACCACCGATCCCACAGAAATACAATCTACCATCAGAGAATACTACAAACACCTCTATGCAAATAAACTAGAAAATATAGAAGAAATGGATAAATTCCTCGACAAATACACCCTCCCAAGACTAAACCAGGAAGAAGTTGAATCTCTGAATAGACCAATAACAGGTTCTGAAATTGTGGCAATAATCAATAGCTTACCAACCAAAAAGAGTCCAGGACCTGATGGATTCACAGCTGAATTCTACCAGAGGTACAAGGAGGAACTGGTACCATTCCTTCTGAAACTATTCCAATCGATAGAAAAAGAGGGAATCCTCCCTAACACATTTTATGAAGCCAGCATCGTCCTGATACCAAAGCCTGGCAGAGACATAACCACAAAAGAGAATTTCAGACCAATATCCTTGATGAACATTGATGCAAAAATCCTCAATAAAATACTGGCAAACCGAATCCAGCAGCACATCAAAAGGCTTATCCACCATAATCAAGTGGGCTTCATCCCTGGGATGCAAGGCTGGTTCAACATACGCAAATCAATAAATGTAATCCAGCATATAAACAGAACCAAAGACAAAAACCACATGATTATCTCAATAGATGCAGAAAAGGCCTTTGACAAAATTCAACAACCCTTCATGCTAAAAACTCTCAATAAATTAGGTATTGATGGGACGTATCTCAAAATAATAAGAGCTATCTACGACAAACCCACAGCCAATATCATACTGAATGGGCAAAAACTGGAAGCATTCCCTCTGAAAACTGGCACAAGACAGGGATGCCCTCTCTCACCGCTCCTATTCAACATAGTGCTGGAAGTTCTGGCCAGAGCAATCAGGCAGGAGAAGGAAATAAAGGGTATTCAATTAGGAAAAGAGGAAGTCTGGTTATAGTTTTGAAACTCATCAAATTTATACTTAAAATGGGTGCATATTCTTTCATGTAAATTATACCTCAGTAGAGTTGATGTAGAAAAAAAAGGGTCACGTACAAAGATGTAGTATCTCCTGTCCCTCTTTCATGTGTGCTATAGAAGCAGTCTAAAGACCTAACTCTCTTTTCTTCTCCTTTCTTCCTCCATATGGCCTGAATGGGGAGAAAGCCAGGGCTCTCCTGCTTAGGATGTGCCCAGCCAACATTTTGCTCTTATCTTGCCTGATCAAGTATTTTCATCTGTTTGGATTTCTGTCTTCATTTATGGAAGATGAGTTGTGGTGAAATGTTGAAGTTGAGTTGGGGCTTATGGGGAGAAAAGGTGTTCCATCTCTGATCCTCCAGGCTTGCTCAAGTGTCCCAGCCCAGCTTACAAGGGCTGTGCACTGTGCGTAGGGGACAGACTTCAGCTGAGAATAGGACACTTGCTTTTCTTTTCTTTACCAATTTTCTGTAGTATACAGCTCCCTCAGGGACATTTTGGAGAGGGAGGGCTGAAGTTTACGAAATGATTTGGATATTCCTAAGACCCTTGATTAATACCATCTAAACACTGTAATTATTTCTAAGTCTTCCATAGACACACCTTTACCAAAGGCCTTGTTGCCTTTATGGAAATGTCATTCTCCAGTCTCAGTACCACTCTGGCTGGTCAGATACTTACTTTTCAAAATACAGCTTGAGTCATTGTCCTGAATCCTTCCTACCTTCCAGTCTCAAAGCACATGTATCTCTTGTTCCATGATCCAAAAGAAGGGAAAGGGGCTTAAGTGTGATGCAAGTCTGGGTTCACATCTTGACCTGCTGCTTACTGAGTGGGTGACTTAGAGCAAGTCACTTATCCTCTCTGAGCTCCAGAATATATATTTTTATATATATGGTATAGTATAGTACAGTATATATAGTCACCAAGGCTCAGAAATTGATATACATATATTTAATATTTTTTTTATTTCTAAAATAGTGATGATAATTCCTACTTTTCAGGATTGTTGTATATATTATATAATATAGTTAATGCATACAATTTGCACAACAAAGATGCATAATGTATTTTAGCTATTATTATTATTAGCTGTAGTGGCAGAGACAGCCCCCGCCTCTCCTTGCATGTAGGTGTGTACATATGACATGGAGACAATGGAATGTAAGAGCTGTGTGTCACTCCTGGGGTAAAGATTTTAGAAAAAGGCAGGACTTCCCTACTGTCTCTTTCCATTTCTGTTGGCTGGAAGCAGAAAATAAAGAGCCCCCAGGAGATGGTGAAACTACAAGATTTATGGAGCCTGGAGTCCTTAAATTACTACCTGGGAGACAGCTGTCACCCAGGAACACCTGCAATGGGCTGTTTTATCAGGAAGAAACAAACTTATTTTGGGTTAGGTCCCTGAAATTCTGGGTTTTATTTATTATAGCTGTTAGTGTTAATTGTCCTGGTAAATTTAGAAATTGGCACTTTGAAGTGGAGGTTAATGTAAGAAAAACCTAAGATATGTTGCATCGACTCAGCAGTTGGATGGTGGGTGGCACAGACACTGATATCAAAAGCTGGGAAGATGGAGACCTGTGGAAGAGATGGCAGAGCATTTGGTAAATCTGTTGCTGGTGATTATTTAAAAGGCATGCCCAGTGCCTGACAAGTCTTTATCTCCAGGGGAGAGGCTGGCTATTACTTATTGTATTCAGCAAGGTATAACCGACAGATGTGCTCTGCTAAGAACTCATTTGTATGAGTGCAGAAATGAAACGGTCTAGACAGAGTCCAGAAATCTGATGTTTCACAGGATTGGAAAAGCATCATTGTCCTCAACCCATAGAAGATATCACTGAAAAAGGCTTTGAGCAACATAGGTCCATTTAAAAATCTCAATTTAATATATACCATGCTAGCATCTACAGAGACTAGGAAATAACTAGGGACTGTTCTCTGCCCTCAAGGAGTTTATAACTTAGTAGAAAAGACAAAAATGTGTACAAATAACTGCAGTGGAAGACAGTTAATGATTGAAAGATACATTGCTTTAAATAATGCAAGAATCACAGCATTCTAGGGTAGCCCAGAATACGGGCTCTCAAAAGGACTGGGGAGCTTGGACCTTGGTTTCTCATCAAGCCCTGAAACCCATGAATGAATGAATAAACCTTAGTTGTTTCCCAAACTCATTTTCATCTTACTGAAACACTAGAGTTCAGATTTGGTCTTTGGGGTAGTAGCTGATCTTCTGGGTGTTGAGGAGCTCCCTCAGGCCAGCCCATGACTTTCCTATAAGTGTTCTTCCCTGCCTTTACAAGTAGTTCAGACTGAGACCTGTATGGGTTCCCTACTGAGGGCCTCATTTCTGTAACAGAAGAGGGCTCTGACATCCTTATTTTTCTTCAGCTGCCCTGAGATGATGAAATGCCCCAGACCTGAAAGCACCATTGTGTTTGCTGAGACTGCTTGTTTTTATTGTCTCTTGTGTTTTAAATAGTCATTCTTTGGGCAAAGAATGAGAACTTGCAGCCCCTTATTGTTTCCTGGCATGAACCTAGTACCTTTTTTAACTTGCTTTTATTGCCTCTTTGGCTGTGTAGAGCATTTATCTAAATATAGACTGGTACAACACTATGAACAGGACTGGAATAAGATAAAATTTTCTTTCCAATCAATTCTGTTACATCTTCTTGTGAACACTAGGTACTGTTCTTTTCTCAGAGTGGCAAGAGTAGGCAGCAAAAAGAGATGATATTGAGTTGCAAAGCTTTTCTAAGTGGAAGTCAATCACTGCCAGGCCTTTTATGGTCACGAGGCCCAGGTACTGAGTGCACTGGACACTGGATCTGCCTATGACCTTAGGCAAACCACATAATCATGGTCAGCAACATATACTGCCCCCTGGAGGCAGGGCGGTGGAGTGGAAGGGGCCCAGGCTTTGACAGAACCCAGTTGGATCTACTGCCCTGCCACTTATTTTGGGGTGACCTTGGGTAAGTTCCTTATTCTCATTTCTAAAATAGGGCAATACTAATAAAATCTATCTCTTAGGGCTTTTGTGAGGATTAAATGTGATGAATATATGTAACTTACTCAGCACATTTTCAAGAAATAGTAGCTATTTTTTTTTTTGCAGGTAGGTTCTTTGTGGCATTAATATATCAAATGCAATCATATCTTTAATTTTATTTCTAGGACGAATAATCCGTATACATTTATTAATGATATTAACAAAAAGCAGCTCTCACCTTCTTGTGAATCAGATCCAAATCCCTTAACATCTTCACTGATTCAGGTGAGAGGGTTTCATTACTGCAGGAGTGCACTGTAATAATTAGAGCAGAGTCTCTAGTCTCAGGATTCAAAACTTGGTGTGCGATATTAAGCCAATTGCTTAAGTTCACTAGGCCACAATCCTTGATCTGCGACTTCAAATTGAAACTATTTATAGGCTTTACTTGCTTAATATAAATCTTTCTATTTTGGGTACAGAAATATTGGGTTTGATTCTAAGGGACCACCCCAGACCTTGGTGGGTGTTCTGTAATATCTGTAATATGCACCCCATTGCCTTTATTAATTTTGCATTCTGAGTTGCAAAATTCATCTGGTTTCCAGAGATTTGGGGATCTATGATATACCCGCATAGGGTTGCTGAGCTATATTCACTTCATGCCCCCCCTCCGAATCTTATTAGCTATTATTATCATCTTGGAACAGTTTTTTGATGTGGCGGTTATTCTCCCATTTTACATATGAGGAAAATAAGACCCAGAAAAGCCAAATCGCCACATAGCTCATATGTGGTACGGTCAGATTACAAGCAAGGCATTTCTGACATCAGATCCCATGCATTCTGTTGAATTCATTCTGTTGAATTCCCAGGACCCTGCACATGCCCTGGCAGAGCCAACCTCAATTAAGATGCCACCTGGAGAGATTAGAGTCTACAGTTAAGAAAACACAATCAGCTGGGACTGTCCTCTTCAGGCATTTCATAGGCAGACAAGTTCTGGTGTGGGCTCCTCACGCTCCTTCAGTGGCTGTGCAGAGGATGGAAGGGTGGGTCCCAGAAGGCTCCCACAGGGGCTGCCAACCACATGGCTTGAGGAGGAAGCTGGCCTGCACACCGTCCTCTGCTGATTTCTCCTAAGGGATGTGAGCAGAGCATTGACAGGGTCTGTGATACACCCTTTAGCATAATTCTGTGCCATAGCAGGAACAGTCTATTTTGTGAAAAGCTCAGGATGGATGCTGTCTCTCTCACTACTGTTTTGATGTTCACTGACAAACCCACCTACCATCAAATGATTCCCACCACACTGCCTGCCATGGTGCCTGAAATTTGGGCTATAAGCCATCAGTCTCCAGAGACTACCAATAAAATGTCCGTACATTACCCAGAAGTAACGAATGAACTGTGACCTTTCGTTTCTTCTCTGAGAGATTTGCCTCAAGGGATAGGACTTGGAACAAAGATGTTTCAAGGGAAGACAGATCAAGAAAGTTCTGGAGAGTAGGGTAGGGGATGAGGGAAGGATAAGAGGTGGCTCACCATCACTGAAGAGTCTGGGTGAGCTGGGGTGCTAGTTCCCAGGCTGGAGGTGGCCTCTGACGGACCTGGCCTCTGAGGAGTGTAGCACCAAACAGGGACCCAAAAGCACCCCTCAGAAAAGGAAAGGGATGAAGGGGTCATTTGCCTGTTTTACACATCTATCCAGATCAGGACCTGGAAGGGAAGACCTCCTTCACTGTTGCTGAGACTCCGAGCTCTTGGAAGATGGTGACTGTCTTTTTGTCTCTCTCTCCCCAGAACTCAGCAGAATAACCCATGGCTTGTTTGACTGAACTGAGTGGCCATGGATTCAGTGCTCTGCTCCAGTCTCCACTTGCCAGTTTCCTTCTGACACTGCTATGAGCAACCCCCATATTTAAACAGATGAGTGCTCCATAGCTCCACTTCTCTTCAATAAGAAGAAAGAGCAACACCGCTAACAACAGCATACTTGTTGGTGGTGAGACTTTGGGCAAATTAATGAGCTCTCTGTTTATTCATTGATAAAATGTAGAGAATGCCCCTGGCTTCCCACGCTTGTGGTGAGGATTCAGTAAGGTTCTTGTGGACTGATTGTATCCCCCTCCAAACCCCCCAATTCACACACTGAAGCTCTAATCTCCAGTGTGATTGTTTTTGGAGTTAGGGCCCACATGGAGATAATCAAATTAACAGAGGTCATGAGAGTGGGGCCTTAATCCAACAGGACTAATATTCTTATAAAATGGGGAAGAGACAGGACACCAGAGATCTCTATCTCTTTCCCCCTTCTCTCTCTCTCTCTGTGTGTGTGTCTCTCTCTCTTTCCCTGTTGTACACAGAAGAAAGGCCATATGAGGACATATGGCAAGAAGGCGGCTGTCTTCAAGCCAGGAAGAGAGGCCTCATCAGAGAGGTAATGTTCCTGCACTTCGATCTGGATTTCTAGTGTCCAGAACTGTGAGAAAATAAATTTCTGTTGTTTAAGCCACCCAGTCTGTGGTATTTTGTTATGACAGGACAAGCAAACTAACTTAAAATGTTTTGGTACAGCACCAGGCACAAGGTCGAGATTCATTAATTATAATAATACCATATCAATAATTATTGATAATGGCACTATCAATAATTGCCATTGTTATTGCTTCTAATAAAACACCCACCCTTCTAGGAGAGAGAGGAAGAATTTTGGAAACTCCAGTAACAAACGGTCTGCAAATCCACTTTGAGATTCTGATGAGAAATTGAGGGCACTCAAAAGAAAGAAACCACATTCACTGAAATTTTCTGATCCTATTTCTGTACATACGTCATGATAATTTGTGTCAAGTAATATGGCAGCATCTTTCCTCTGAGGAACTTAATGTGCTTATGCCAACTATTTATCCATCAGGCAAATGTTTACATCCTGAGGATGAACTAAGGGAGTGTCTTAGATAGCTGGGAGCCTGAGGCTAGGACTGTGCACTGAGGGACACTAATAAAATCAGATAATCAAATTTCTTCCACCTTCTCTGTGGTTTGGGCTGTGCAGTCTGGAAGCAGGCCAGGTGGTTGGTTTTAGGAATCACAGGGTTGAGCTTACAGTACAAGACAGATTTTACTTAAAATCTAAGTTAGCCTTGACTAATGATTGTTCCATCACTTTTAGAAGTCCAGCTAACTCACTCACAGGCACATCAGGAAGAGGGACCTCTCAAGACTGTTTTCTCACCAAAACTCTGAGGTTCTGGTTTCATAACTGTATTAGTCCATTTTCACACTGCTGACAAAGACATAGCCAAGACTGGACAATTTACAAAAGAAAGAGGTTTAATTGGACTTACAGTTCCATGTGGCTGGGGAAGCCTCACAATCATGGTGGAAGGCAAGGAGGAGCAAGTCACATCTTATATGGATGGCAGCAGGCAAAAAGAGAGAGAGTTTGTGCAGGAAAACTCCCCCTTATAATAACCATCAGCTCTCATGAGACTTACTATCATAATAACAGCACGGGAAAGACCTGCCCCCATGATTCAATTACTTCCCACTAGGTCCCTTCCACAACACATGGGAATTCAAGATGAGATTTGGGTGGGGACACAGCCAAACCATATCAATAACATTCACATTCTTCAGGACACCCAGTCAAGCCCTCCACATGGACCTATGGGCTGCAGACTCTTGCAGACAGATCAGGGAGGAGGGCAGAAAAGGCCTCTCAGCAACTGCGGTTCTTTGTGCCTGCATTTTCAATTCAGATGAATGCATTAGAAATGGTCCTAAAATGTATTTGAAAAAAACAGAACCATCTAAGATCATTGGTCAGAGCTCTAAATGGTTTATAAAGAGGGGGAAAAATATGCTGACTTCTGAAAACTGGGAAGGGGGTTACACTGGCTTGATTGAAACCAGTTGAAGGAGGTTTTTTGTGTTTTTCCCTCAAGTTTTTCTTGACTAATGATTGTTCAGGTCTTTAAATCAGCGTTGTCCAACTGTCCCCAAAGACTACATAAGACACAGTTGAAATCTGTATTGTCCTTTGCTGTTACTGCCTCTCCACTGCCCTGACTTCACAGGATGGGGTATTGTAGCTTATAGAATCCCTTGCTTTTTATTCCTTCATCACAGATGGATGAAGTGCTCAAATCTGAATCATTAAACCGACTTCTTTTGTACCTCTCAGACTGTTCACTGATTTAACGTTGTTTTAATGTATTCATTAGATTTAAACATTTACTGAACACTCACCATGTGCCAGGCCTCTTAAAGGCATGGGAGATGCTAAGGCAAATGAGACACAGATCCTGCCTCCAAGGGCTCCAGTGTAGTGGAAGGGCAGAGAAATAGTTACTAACATATGGCAATGAAGGAGGGCAGGGTATGGAGAAAGGCTTTGAAGGGTGCACCAGGGACCTGGAGGTGACCTTCCAGGAGGGAAGAAAAAGACAGGAGCATTAGGAGGGAGAAAATTTAATTGGGAAAAAGAAGCAGCCGGCAGGTTGTTTTGAAAGAATCAATCTTTTGCTGTATGGCTGAAGGCAGCTGGTGATGTTGGTATTGATAAGCTGCATGACACAATTATTTGGCACAGAAAGAAAAAAAGAAGGGAAGAAAGGAAAGAAGGGGAGGGAGGGAGGGAGGAAGTCACCTTCTATACTTGAGAAAATATCATCAATGAATCCATCTGCTTCTATTCCATAATTCCAACCCCTTCTCTCAGGAGGAGCTGAGAGATTGGTCTATTAGAGGTTCTCTTTGGCTTCCATAAAATCTAACAAAAATACCCCACCAAGTTTATTGCTCTCCTTGTTTCTCAGAAGACTGGAGAATGGACTTGCCTTGGACTAAACCCTTGAGTGCAATGAAAGGCAATGAAAATAGATGTCTTTTGTTACAAGGGTGATATTAAGATGGATAAAATTAAATATATATTATTATCTGGTTTGAACATATAGTTAATTAGCATGTAGCTTTGAATCTGTTATGTTGGTGGCCAAACCTGTTAGAAACGGGTTGGAATGCCATTCTAATTGCCTGATTCTAAAAGTAGGTTTCCAGAGATGGGTCCTAGCATATAGCTACACAAATGTAGCACTGCCCACAAGGAAAATGGAGGTGAGGGGCAGGAGAAAGATGTAGTAGCTACTGAATTAAAGCTCAGTTTAAAGACTGCTTTTCACATGCATTGGGGGCCAGTAGTAAAGTGCATATGGTGGCCAACTGAACCAGAGGAAGGGGAACGGGGGGCAAGAATTCTTCCTGAGAGCACCTTTGCCCTTCCAGAGCTGTGTTCTTCTGAATTTTCTCCTCTCCTTTCAGTAAGTAATTGGGCTTAATTAATGGGATTTGGTTGATTTTATCTGCAAATCTTTTTTGTACATATCCGAAGACCTAAACAGTGGTGGTAAAGAAATTGACTCAAACGTTTTCAGTCCAGAGACCAGATGACTGAAATCATGTCTTACTCATCTTTGCATCCTGAGCACCCAGAGTAGATACTCCATATGTTCATTATGTAAATTAATGAGCTTCTTTACTCTACCTCGTTTTACCCTAGAAAACCTATTTCTTCAACAAATGTTTACTAATTATCTACTTTTTGCCAGGTGCTGAGTCAGACACTAGGGATATGAGTGGGCAAGAGAGAAAAGACCCTTCCTCCTGGAGTTTGCTGCCCATAAGGAAAGACGATAATTAAATCAAGCATTACAAGAAATTATGATATCATCACGATATGGCAAGTGAATGTTGATAGAGCCAATACCAAGGGGCCACATTTGTTGGGGAGGTGGCTCAAGGGACACCTCCTTGTGCAGGTGACTCAAATTAAGTTAGTACTCTCGGCTCTAGTGGTGCTGATAATCTATTTGGAGAAAAAAAAGAATATCATGCATGCAAAAGTAAGAAAGAGTACAGTGTAGAACAGTCTAGGTTCAGTGTTAGATCATGGATTATAGAGGGTAGAAAGGGGTGACATCAAAAAGGGTATATGTAGGCTCAGAAGTTTGCAGGAGGAAGGAGCACTTGGACTGTCCTTGGAAGATGGGTAGAAGAGTGGAATAGAACAAGGGAGGAAAGACAGAAATAAGAATCCCACACAACGGGGGAAGTGAAGCCTCAATGGGTAGTGGCAGGAAACAGGCTGAAATCATGCAAGACCTGGTAAGTCAGTGGAAATGAAAGTGTAAGCGTAGTTCTATTATCATTATTATTCTTAATAATGTGATAAAAGCTACTGTACACCAAGTCCTAGTCTGGGTTAGGTGCTGGATAGAAAATGTTAAACAAAAGGTCTACAATTCATTCTTTCTTGCTACCAAAGGGAAGTCCATGGGAAAGAAGGAAGGAAGGTAACTTAATCAAATCTTCACGTGAACATACTAATGACAGGCCTCCAGATAAACACATTAATGGTATTTGCTAGTGCAGGGTCCTTATCTATAGAATTCTTTTTAAAGGAGGTACCTGATCTGCCTGGGTTGCTCATTTGTAACAAATCTGAATCTATGCCTGTATTGGGTATGGGTTCTGAGAAAAGGTCAAGTCAATTATATAACTATCTGAGTATAATATGAAGATATTTATTGATGGTTCTTTTCTGTGTAGGTGATGTGCCACATACATGGCTTGAAGATCTTCTGTGTTAATCTGGGGAAGAATATCTTGATGTGGCATGGAAGGACTCGGGACACTGCATGGGTCCTAAGCCACTCCCTGCTTCATTTGTAATTGCTTGTTTTATTGAAATTATTAGCAAAGTGTGATACTGGGTAAGATCTCTATTATGTGAATCCACTTTGATAATCTGATTTTTTGTGTTATGTTAGGTACTTTACTTAATATATTGTCTCACATCAACCCTACAATGTGAGTGCCCAGAGAAATGAGTTAATGTGTCTAATATCACAGTGAGGAAGCAGCAGACTTCTAATTTAAACCCAGGTCAAACTCTGTGCTCTTCCCGCTACTCCATATCACCCACTGATATGGTTTGCCTCTGTGTCCCCACCCAAATCTCATTTTGAGTTGTAATTCCCAGTGTTGGAGGAGGGAACTGATGGGAGGTGATTAGATCATGGGGGCAGATTTCCCCCTTGCTGTTCTCGTGACAGTGAGTGAGTTCTCACAAGATCTGATGGGGTTTAAAAGTGTGTGTGGCACTTCCCCCATTGCTGTCTCTCTCTCTCTCCTGCTCCTCCATGTTAAGATCTGCTTGCTTCCCCTTAGCCTTCTGCCATGATTGTAAGTTTCCTGAGGCCTCCCAGTCATGCTTCCTGTTAAAACTGCAGAACTGAGTCCATTAAACCTCTTTTCTTCATAAATTACCCAGTTTCAGGTGGTTCTAGAGCAGTGTGAGAACAAGCTAATACCCCCACTTTAAAAAACATGAATAAAACAGAATAGAGCCTTGGGCCCCAGGAAGGCCCTAAGGACCATCAAGACCCACACAAGCCCTTTGAGGACCGCTTACCGAAAAAAACAGCTTTAATTAGAAAAGGCTTTCTGGTATAAAACTTGGCCGGGTGTGGTGGCTTATGCCTGTAATCCCAGCACTGTGGGAGGCTGAGGTGGGCAGATCACCTGAGGTCAGGATTTCGAGACCACCCTGGACAACACGTTGAAACCAAGTCTCCACAAAAAATTACAAAAATTGGCCGGGCACAGTGGCTCACGCTTGTAATCCCAGCACTTTGGGAGGCCGAGGCGGGCGGATCACGAGGTCAGGAGATCGAGACCATGGTGAAACCCCGTCTCTACTAAAAAAAATACGAAAAATTAGCCGGGCATGGTGGCAGGCGCCTGTAGTCCCAGCTACTCGGAGAGGCTGAGGCAGGAGAATGGCGTGAACCCGGGAGGCGGAGCTTGCAGTGAGCCGAGATTGCACCACTGCACTCCAGCCTGGGCAACAGAGCGAGACTCCATCTCAAAAAAAAAAAAAAAAAAAAAAAAAAAAAAAAAAAAAGCTGGGTGTGGTGGTGCATGCCTGTAGTTCTAGCTACTTGGGAGACTGAGGCAGGAGAATCACTTGAACCCAGGAGGCAGAGGTTGCAGTAAGTAGAGATCCCACCACTGCACTCCAGCCTGGGTGACAGAGCAAGACCCTGTCTCAAAAACAAAATCAAAAACTTGATTTATGTGAGACCCAAAAGGTAGTTCTTGTGTCACATTTTCCATGGAAATTCATTTTTACCAGAGGCAAATGCTTATATCTCCACTGGGAGTCTGCAACTCATAGAGTTTGTGTACTATCAGGGGAATAATAACACAATCTTTGAATGCAGAGAGAATAGCCAAAAGACTGCACTTGATCAGAATCAGACGATATGAATTGAAGTTCTAATTCTATTTTTAGCCCTAAAGCAAGCTGAGCCTTGTGGGAAGGTTTACTAATCCCTGATGGGTGGGATCAGCCATATTTCACAGGGGCTTCTGTTTTATAAGGATATTTGTATGCATTCATTCATGGCTCTGACTTTTTTTACATGATCCTTTGCAAAGCATTAAGATCAGCTTCTTGTCAGGGAACTTGAGGATCCATGAAAAAAGTAAATAAATAAAAAATAAAAACTACTGTGTGAGCATAAGGAAGGAGGTAGGTCATGCTAAGGAATACATCTCTTCTTTTCTGCAAATATAAGTGGTTTAATTCTAGTTGCCTTGGGTTAAGGAGTCCCATTCCTCGGGGACAGCTGCCTAGCACAGTACCTTAGTTCCTGTTTAAAGTGCCACAGGACATGTATAGCTGAGATGTGACAGATTCCCCCCTGCCTGGACCTCTCTCTCAGGGCTGCCAGCATCTTTAATGGACAGATGGAGCTGTCTTCCCTTTCTTGGCTGTGGCTGTCTGATCAACTTTGGAGATAGAAGTCAAACTTCTAGTTAATAAAAGTGCTTAATAAATATTCAAATAGTAATATCCCCAGAAAGATGGTTACCTTGGTAGAAAAACCTTCTGATAAAAGAGTACCAGAATCTCTATTTCAAGAATCAAAGTGGCTGGGCACGGTGGCTCATGCCTGTAATCCTAGCATTTTGGGAGGGTGAGGTGGGTGGATCACATGGTCAAGAGATTAAGACCATTCTGGCTAACATGGTGAAACCCCATCTCTACTAAAAATACAAAAATTAGCTGTGAGTGGTAGCACACACCTGTAGTCCCAGCTATTCGGGAGGCTGAGGCAGGAGAATTGCTCGAACTCGAGAGGCAGAGGTTGCAGTGAGCTGAGATCGCGCCACTGCACTCCAGCCTGGCAATAGAGCGAGACTCCGTCTCAAACAAACAAACAAACAAACAAACAAACAAAAAAAGAAAGCAGACCCACATAGACCTGATATCTATCCATACCATAGCTTGAGGGACACTTTAACTTGTGTCTTTAGAAGAAAAGTAAAAAGCTTAGCTGAGGATTACGAAACCTATAGAGCTGAGTTGAGAAAAACAAGGTTCTGGTGTAGACCTTGGGTTTCTCTTTGGACCGCCTGATCCATTTCTTAGCCTATGCTATTGGTATCCTTCTCCAGTCTCCACCGGATAGTGCTTGCTTGCTTCTGGGCTTTTATCATCTTCACGGTCCTCCATCTTTGTTTATACTCTTACCCAATGTTCCCTTTATATACAACCTCTCTCCATTACAAAGGAGAAACTGATTCTCTCCAATACATGGCAAAATACTGGCTATTTACATCATTTACTATCAGCTTATTTCCTGATGATCCTGTGTCTTCTCAAACCCAGTGCTAGATGTTCTTTTTTGGTTTTGCACCCTGCTCTTTGTATTCTTTCTTTTGCCCATCATGCAGTGAAGAAAAAGGGAAGTAAACACCTTTGTCTTTTGGAGGCAAGAATAAACTCCAGCTGAATATAGACTTCTGGCAATGCATCACAAAGCTATTTCTGTACTACCATAGTCTGTCTACTGTAATGATCTTGGCTGCAAGTAAACAGAATACCCAACTAAAAGTGGCTGAAACAACGAGGGGTCTATTTTCTGAGGGTGGTTAATACAGCACAAAAGTTGCTACAATTCTTGATGAATTGATCTGTCCTCCTTTAGTTTCTCCCCGTGGGTGCAAGATGGCCGCCTAAGCCATCTTTGGCTGAATATTATGTCTTCACACAATTACATCCAAAGGAAGACAGGGAATGAGTCCATCCCATTAGAGTGCTCTTTCTCTTTTTTAAAAAATAGGGAGGAAAAGTTTTCTAAGAATATATCCCCTAGCAGACTTTTTCTTAGGTGCCATGGGCCAGGAGAGGGACCCGTGCCTATGCTCTACCTTCAGTGAAGCTGTGAAAAGTGATGAAGCTGGGAAAAGTGAGTGATTGGCTTCTATGGTGTAAGTGGACTTTATGTGTAAAGAAGGAAGAGGAGAAAAGCTGTGGGGTAGTCATCCACAGCCGTTAAATACCTTCCTGAAGTGCAGCAGTCCAGGAATAGATTATATTTAATCATTTCACATTGCTGTCACATGGGCCACACCTACAGTTAATATGGAGTTGTAGAAGAAAAAGAGACCTCAAGAGTTCACCTCTACTCCTCTGTGGATAGATGGTTGGCTACCACAAGCTTTCTTTTTTAATTGTAAAATATACCTAACAAAATGTAAAATTTTAACCATTTTTATGTGTACAGTTCAGTGGCATTACATACGTTTATACTGTTGGGAAACCATCACCTTCATTCATCTTCAGAACTAGTTCCTCTTCCTGAAATTAAACTCTGTATCCATTAAAGAATAGATACAGATCCCACTGTCCTCTCCTCCCAGCCCCTGGCAACCACCAGGGCTACTTTCAGTCTCTATGAATTTGACTGCTCCAGATATCTCATATAAGTACAATCATATACTATCTGTTCATCTAGCTTAATTTAAAGATATTTGGTAACCCCTCTTAAAGTGCCCTTCATCTTCCTCCACCTTCTCTTCCTCCTCTCCTCTTCTCAAAATCCTTTCTATCCTTCAATGCTCAACACCAAGATTTTCAGTTCCTCCAGCCCATGAGGATCTCTCCCTATTCTGGACTCAGAGTGTTCTGTGTACTTGACTTTCCCACTTTCTTGACCTTATGTAAAATGTCTTATGCAGTATCTTGAGTTATTATCTTTTACTTTTAACTTTTATTTTAGGTTCAGGGGTACATGTGAAGGTTTATTACATAGGTAAACTCGTGGCATGGGGGTTTGTTGTATAGATGATTTAATCACCCAGGTATTAAGCCCAGTAACAAATAGTTATCTTTTCTGCTCCACTCCCTCCTCCCCGTCTCCACCTTCAAGTAGACCCCAGTGTCTGTTGTTTCCTTACTTGTGTTCATAACTTCTCATCATTTAGCTTCCACTTATAAGTGAGAACATGTGGTATTGGTGGTTTTCTAGTCCTGCATTAGTTTGCTAAGGCTAATAGCCTCCGGTTCTATCCATGTTCCCACAAAAGACATGATCTTATTTTTTTATGGCTGCATAGTATTTCATGGTGTATATGTTCCACATTTTCATTATACAGTCTGTCATTGATGGGCATTTAGGTGGATTCCATTTAGATCTTTGCTATTGTGAATAGTGCTGCAATGAACATTTGCGTGCACATGTCTTTATGGTAGAATGATTTATATTCCTCTGGGTATATACCCAGTAATGGGATTGCTAGGTAAAATGGTAGTTCTGCTTTTAGCTCTTTGAGGAATCACCATACTGCTTTCTACAATGGTTGAACTAATTTACACTTCCACCAACAGTGTATAAGTGTTCCATTTCCTCTGCAACCTTGCCTGCATCTGTTATTTTTGACTTTTTAGTAATAACCATTCTGACTGGTGTAAGATAGTATCTCATTGTGTTTTTGATTTGCATTTCTTTAATGATCAGTGATATTGAGCTTTTTTCATATGCTTGTTGGCTGTATGTATGTCTTATTTTGAAAAGTGTCTGTTCATGTCCTTTGCCCGCTTTTTAATGGGGTTGTTTGTTTTTCTCTTGTAAATTTAAGTTATAGATGCTGGATGTTAGACCTTTATCAGATGCATAGTTTGCAAATATTTTCTCTCATTCTGTAGGTTGTGTGTTTACTCTGTTGATAAGTTTCTTTTGGTGTGCAGAAGCTCTTAAGTTGAATTAGATCCCACTTGTCAATTTTTGCTTTTGTTGTGATTGCTTTCTGTGTCTTTGTCATAAAATGTTTGCCCAATCCTGTGTTCAAGATGGTATTGCCTAGGTTGTATTCCAGTGTTTTCATAGTTTTGGGTTTTACATTTAAATATTTATTTCATCTTAAGTTAATTTTTGTATATGGTATAAGGAAGAGGCCCAGCTTCAGTCTTGTGCATATGGCTAGCTAGTTATCCCAGCACCATTTACTGAATAGGGAATCTTTTCTCCATTGCTTGTTCTTGTAAGCTTTGTCAAAGATCAGATGGTCATAGGTCTGCAGCCTTTTTTCTGGCCTCACTATTCTATTCCATTAGTCTATGTTCCTGTTTTTGTATGAGTACCATGCTGTTTTGGTTACTGCAGTCCTGTAGCAATAGTTTGAAGTCAGGTAATGTGATGCCTCCAGCTTTGTTCTTTTTGTTTAGGATTGCCTTGGGTATTAGGGCTCTTTTTTGGTTCCATATGAATTTTAAAATAGTTTTTCTAGTTCTGTGAAGAATGTCATTGGTAGATTGATAGAAATAGTATTGAATCTGTACATTGCTTTGGGCAGTATGGCCATTTTAATGATATTGATTCTTCCCATCCATGAGCATGGGATACTATTCCATTTGTTTGTGTCTTCTCTGATTTCTTGGAACAATGTTTTATAATTCTCACTGTAGAGATCTTTTACCTTCCTGGTTAGCTGTATTTCTAGGTATTTTATTCTTTTTGTGGCAACTGTGAATGGGATTGCCTTTCTGATTTGGCTCTTGTCTTGTCTATTGTTGGTGTATAGAAATGCCAGTGATTTTTGTACACTGATTTTGTATCCTGAAACTTTACTGAAGTTGTTTGTCAGCTGAAGGAGATTTTAGGCTGAGTCTGTGGGGTTTTCTAGATACAGAATCATGTCATCTGCAGAGATAGTTTGACTTCCT
Source organism: Symphalangus syndactylus (assembly GCF_028878055.3). Classification (NCBI taxonomy): domain Eukaryota; kingdom Metazoa; phylum Chordata; class Mammalia; order Primates; family Hylobatidae; genus Symphalangus; species Symphalangus syndactylus. The sequence continues at coordinate 38,599,973 of NC_072434.2, read as the reverse complement.
CTCCTCTTATTTAGATACTCTTTATTTCTTTCTCCTGCCTGATTGCTCTGGCCAGAACTTCTAATACCATGTTAAATGGGAGCAATGAGAGATGGCATCCTTTTCTTGTGCTAGTTTTTAAGGGTGAATGCTTCCAGCTTTTGCCTATTGAGTATAATGTTGATTGTGGGTTTGTCATAGATGGCTCTTGTTATTTTGAGGCATGTTTGTTCAATACCTAGCTTATAGAGAGTTTTTAACATGAGAGGGTGTTAAATTTTATCAAAAACCTTTTCAGTATCTGTTGAGATAATCATGTGGTTTTGTCTTTAATTCTACTGTTTATGTGATGAATCACACTTATTGATTTTTGTATGTCGAACCAACTTCACATCCTTGGGATGAAGCCTACTTGATTAGCTTTTTTTTGATGGGCTGCTGGATTGGACCAAATGGATCTTATAGACCTCTACAGAACTCTCCACCCCAAAACAACAGAATATATACAGTCTTATAATCACCAAATAGCACATACTCCAAAATTGACCACATAATTGGACATAAAACAATCCTCAGCATATGCAAAAAAGAAAAAACCGAAACCATACCAAAAGCACTCTTGGACCACAGTGCAATAAAAATAGAAGTCAAGACGAAGGAAATCGCTCAAATACATGCAATCACATGGAAATTAAGCAACATGCCCCTGAATGACTTTTGGATAAATAATGAAATTAAGGCAGAAGTCAAGTTCTTTGAAATTAATGAGAACAAAGATATAACATACCAGTATCTCCAGGACACACCTAAAGCAGTGTTAAGAGGGAAATTCATAGCAACAAATGCCCACATCAAAAGATGAGAAATATCTCAAATTAGCAAACTAATAATCACAACTGAAAGAACTAGAGAAGCAAGAACAAATCAATCCCAGAGCTAGCAGAAGACAAGAAATCACCAAAATTGGAGCTGAACTGAAGGAAACTGAGACACCAAAAGCCATTTAAAAGATCAATGCATCCATTAGTTGTTTTTTTGATAAAACATTAATAGGATAAATAGGCCACTAGCTAGACTAATTAAGAAGAAAAAGGAGAAGATCCAAATAAACACAATTAGAGGTGACAAAGGCAATGTAACCACTGACCCCGCAGAAGTAAAAATGACCATCAGAAACTACTACAAACACCTCTGTGCACATAACCTAGAAAAGCTAGAAGAGGTAAATAAATTCCTGGACACATACACCCTCCCAAGATTGAACCAAGAAGAAATTGATTCTCTGAGCAGACCAATAATGAGCTCTGAAATTGTATCAGTAATAAATAACCTACCAACAACAACAAAAGCCCAGGACCTGATGATTTCACAGCCAAATTCTACCAGATGTACAAAGAAGAGCTGGTACCATTCTTACAGAAATTATTCCAAAAAATTGAGGAGGAGGGACTCCTTCCTAACTCATTCTGAGGCCAGCATCATCCAGATACCAAAACTTGGCAGAGATACAACAAAAAAAGAAAACTTCAGGCCGATATCCTTGATGAACATTGATGCAAAAATCCTCAACAAAATTCTTGCAAACCAAATCCAACAGCACATCAAAGGAGTTATTATATTACCTATCCTTTGTGAGTGAACGTCTTATCTTTCCAACTAGATTGAGACCTCTTGGAGAGTATAGACTATATGCATCTTACTTTTCTTTCTGTCCTCCACAACCCAAGCCTTCTACACAACAGTCACTCAGTAAATACGTGTCAGGTTCCATTCTTTCTTTAGGAAATCTGCATAAATTACCTTTATAACTAAGATGTTTTGTCTTAAGTATGATCATGCTCTTTGGGGTCAAAACTTAAGTCATTTTATTTCTTTTTTGATCTTCCCTAAGATGGAGAACAAATGTTCAGTGTCCTCCTTAAACCTGTAAATATACTTGAGGTAGGTTAATGTGTCACTTTAGCTTTCAGTTTTCTGGATTAAGCCAAGATAATGGAGCAGAACCATTATACTTACACAACACCTTTTCCTGAGAAATTTGTAATACTTCCTTTACATTAAGATCAGGTTTTTCTGTGGTTATAAGTCAGCATAAGTTTGAGAATCCAGGGAAGATTATCTCTTCTGAAGAAAAAGTCTTGAGCCTCTGGCAAGCTTTTATTTTTTACAAAGACTCACTTGGAGGCTGCTTAATATCTACTGAAACCCTGATGACCGACGTATACACATACTCGATGCACACTCTATCCAAGGATTGTAATTTTGTATATTTAAAATTTTAAATTTAACAAGGGCTAGATGTGGCTTAGCCTTTCAGTATTGCTGATTACGTGACTAAAGATTTTAGCAACTAGGAATTTGTAATGATGAAATATTGTTCTGTTAATACTAGCAAATTTAAAGCAATTCTAAGGAATGGTGATTATGGACGTATTCTAATCCACTTTACCCTTTTCAAAATGTAGTGAAAGGCATGAAACTCAAACTGCTGGGGAGGGCATGAAGAAGCTGGGGCTGCAGGCTGTATGCTTTTGTAAACACGTCCAGCTCCCTGCTCTGATGATGTGTCTGCAGGGTCATTTGGAGGAGCTGATATTAGGGAGCAGATGAATCTTCTCACTTAAAATATCCTGTAATGTCAAGAAAATCTATTTGAACCCCAGAAAGTTTATAAGCTAGTTGGATGTGTTAATTAATATTGGCTTGTTGAACTAGCTTGTTGAGGGGTGTCAGGAACCCTTCTTTCCTTTGAAGAACCATAGAAACAACACAATGGGGCCAGGCACGGTGGCTCACATCTGTAATCCCAGCACTTTGGGAGGCCGAGGCGGGTGGATCGCCTTTGGTCACGAGTTCGAGACCAGTCTGGCCAACATAGTGGAAACCCATCTCTACTAAAAAAACAAAAAAATTAGCTAGGCATGGTGGTGAGTGCCTGTAATCCCAGCTACTTGGGAGACTGAGGCAGGAGAATCACTCGAACCCGGGAGGCAGAGGTTGCAGTGAGCCGAGATTGCGCCATTGTACTCCAGCCTGGGCAAAAAAAGAGAAACTCTGTCTCAAAAAAAAAAAAAAAGAAAGAAAGAAAAAAAGAAAAAAGAAATAACACACTGGTTGGGTGAATGGAGGATTACACCCAAGGCAGCTGGGAGGGAAACTCTGTTTATTTCATGAGCTTTTCCTTTTGTTTGATTGTGTTTTTAAAGGATTGGGAAAAATTAAGAAATGTTAAACCTGCTTCAGATTGGTTTATCAAACACTTACATAGTAATATAATAATTCTAAGGACAATAATTTCTAGTTTGTGTAAAATAGTTTTTGTTGGATTCCTAATGTCCAAGTTGGGAGGGGCTGGTAAGTATTTTGGTAGCAAAGAGTCGTTTCATCAATTAGAAGAAAGAGCATCTTGGGACATATGGCATTTGGAAGTGAAGTATTTGATCCTAGAGTTTTGACTGGCCATAAAGGAAAGCTTGTAAAAGCAAAAAAGAAAATATGTTTTCCTGGTGAAAAAACAGAGTAGAAGGGACATTTGTAGTAGGAAATAAGGATGGTAAGAAGAGGCTGGGAGCAGTGGCTCACGCCTATAATCCCAGCACTTTGGGAGGCCGGGGCTGGCTGATCACCTGAGGTCAGGAGTTTGAGACCAGCCTGACCAACATGGAGAAACTCCGTCTGTACTAAAAATACAAAATTAGCCGGGCATGGTGGCACATGTCTGTAATCTCAGCTACTCGGGAGGCTCAGGCAGGAGAATCACTTGAACCCAGGAGGCGGAGGTTGCCGTGAGCCAAGATTGTGCCATTGCACTCCAGCCTGGGCAACAAAAGCAAAACTCCATCTCAAAAAAAAAGATAAGAAGAAAAATAACATTTTATCTTTGATAAGAGCAAGTAGAGAGTTATGGTGTTTTTATTCTATTTTGAAGAACCAATGCAGCCTCCCGAGGGAACTGCAAATGAGCCAGGCACTTTCATAATATTTACACTCATTTGTTCATCCATTTGCCGTCCATTTATCATTCATCCAAAATCATTTATTAGGGACCTCTTCTATTTCATGCACTGGGGCTATGATGATAAATGAATTCTTCACTTGGAGGAGCTACACTCTATTGGAGGGAGGCCTACATAAATGGGGTTTAGGGTAAACCTGACAGGTGTTCTACTAGATCTAATAACAGATATCTGTGGACATACAGAGAAAAGGTCACCCCTCTGGGTTGCTGGAAAAGATTCACAGAACGTGATATTTGAAGTGAGTTTTGAAGGATGAGTGCATTCATCAGGTTAAGCCATTGAGAAAGGAAAGCCCACTAGGGGACAGGCCTGTGCGAAAGCACTGAAGTGTGACTGGGTATGCAGAGAACAGGGAAGGTGGTGAGGTGGTGGGTGGAGGACCGGGTACAGAACCGTGGGAGAGGTGATGGGGAAGAGTGAAACTGAAACTGCAGGGCACCAGGCCATCGCCCTCCAGGCATCCAAACTCAAGTGCCAGAAGGCACAACCTCAACCCATGGGTGGCAGCCCTACTGCCAACACAGATACACACACATACACACACACAACACACACCCCACCACACACACATACCATGCACCCCCCCATTCCACCCCACAACCCACCACACACAGAGATACACACACCCCACTTCACACCCCACCACACACACATCCCGCCACCAAACACATACCCTCCACCACATACACACATCTCACACACCCCACTCCATACCCCACCCCCGACACGACCCCACACACCAGCACGCCCCTTCACACCACCACACTCCCCACACCACTGCACACACACACCCTACCACACACACACCACATACCCCCACACACACCCCCCACATATACCTCACCACACATATTCTACATCCACCTCACACACACTCTCTCCCCACCACACATACCCCACCCCCCACACACCCCACACATACCACCACATACCCCTCTACACATCCCAGCACACACCCCTCAAATCCTGCCATACACACACACTCCATCACACACCCCACACACCCCACCACACACACACACACCCACACCCACACAGACACACACTACCAACACACCCCCAACAATCCACCATGTACCCCACACCTCACACCTGACCACACACACTCTCCCCTCACACACACCCACCTCATCTCACACACACACACACACACACACACCCCATACACCCCCCACCCCACATACAGGAACTATTGTTTTGGCTGACCCCCTCCTGAGAAAGCAGAGTTGACTCTGGGCTGCATCCCACAGAGCACAGCCCAGGGTCCTGGGAACACTGTAAGGGACATTGGTAAGGGGGATCCAGCACTGGTTTTTAAACATGGGAATGCTACACACATCGTCTGTGGACTGTGAGTACATTGTGTCAGGACTAGGTCTAACTCGTACTCTGTTCGTTCCTCTGTGCCTAGAACCGTGCTGGCATATAGAAGGTCCTCCTTAAATACTTGCTGCATGAATAAATGAACTAAATAAATAAGGCAATGTGGAGAACGGACTAGCGTGGAAGGAAACTACTGTCAGTTCAGAGGCTCTCACAAGAATCTAGGTGAGCGATCACGGTGGGATTGGAGAGGAAGAGCCAGAATGTAGACCAGCACTCTCCAACAGAACTTTCCACGTGATGGAAATGTCCTATTCTGCACTGTCCATTATGCAAACCACTAGCCACACATGGCTCTTGAGCACTTGAAATGTAGCTGGTGAGGCTGAGGGACTGAACTTTTAATTACTTTATTATTTTTTCTTTTTTTTTGAGACAGAATCTCGCTCTGTCGCCCAGGCTGGAGTGCAGTGGCGTGATCTCGGCTCACTGCAAGCTCCGCCTCTCAGGTTCACGCCATTCTCCTGCCTCACAAGTAGCTAGGACTACAAGTAGTCCTCAGGCGCCTCACAAGTAGCTGGGACTACAGGCGCCTGCCACCACACCTGGCTAATTTTTTGTATATATTTTTTTAGTAGAGACAGGGTTTCACCATGTTGGCCAGGACCTCGTGATTCACCTGCCTTGGCCTCCCAAAGTGCTGGGATTACAGGCGTGAGCCACCGCGCCTGGCCTAATTACTTTAAATTTAAATAGCCACATGTGACTGTTGGCTACCATATTGAACAGCACAGTTCTAGAGATTTTTGTGGCAGAATCAAACAAACTTGTAACAAACTGGATTTATTCATTAATTTAGTCGATAAATACTTATTGATTGTTTACTTTGTTCTGCAGTGAAAACGTGTGTGGCAATAGGATGTGACACGCCAGGGTGTTTAGACTTTGTGAGGTGCTTGGTAAATTAGGAGACCCAACACCAGTGTTTAAGCATGAGCAGGGCAGGTGATATAATTTCCCTCTAGAGCTGACATTCTTCTGGGGGAAGGAGGGAAGGAAGGAAGGAAGGAAGAGAGGGAGGGAGGGAAGGAGGAAAGGAAGGAAGGGAAGGAAGGAAGGAAGAAAGAAAGAGAGAAAAGAAAGAAAGTTCTATGAAGAAAATGAAAACAAGTGATATAATGAGTGGAGGAAAGTGGACAAGCTATTTTAGCAAGATTGGTCAAGGAAATCCTCTCTCAAAAGTGACAAGTTGAGAGTTGAATAATGCAGAAGTTACGTGGATTAAGAAAAACAAAAACAAAGAAAACCTCGAAACAAGAACTAAAATAATCATTGATGAGTAAAAGCAATAAAATTCATCCTGAAGACACCTGGTTCAAGAAGGGTCCTATTCCATCTGCAAGTCAAACTCACTCACTTCCTTTCTCCAGAAAGAAAACTGAAGCCCGGACAGGTAAGGAGACTTACCTAAGGCCAGTTGGCAAAAGACTCTTAACCTCCTGACCTCCAACTCCACTCCCTACTGGGTAAGTGTCTCTTAGCATCTTGAATTTCAGTTTTCTTATTAGTAAAATGAGTTATTGATAGAAATGAAAAATGTAACATAGATAAGGTGCAAAAATATTAGCTATTTTCATTTTTGGATTTTTTCTGATCATTGTATAGTGTGCCTCTCAAATAATTATGTTATTATTTTAATAATATAAAAGTATTAATGTAATATATAATTATGTATAATTAATAGAGAAATTTAGTAATTGGATAATATAAAAAGCCTAACAGAGGCAATGAGCTTCAAGTCCTTACTTTTTCTTAGTCATCATTGTCTGGGGTAAATCTTAGCATTGGGCCTATGCAGTCAACTTCCAGTACCACCTGCCATTCATCTGGAGGCAGCTGCTGGAGCTCTTCGAACACTGTCAGAGAAGGAATAACCATTCCCCACACTGCTGGCCTGGCAACCCCCACCTTATTAAGTGGTGGCATGTATCACAGTCCTAGGATACTTCTGAGGAGAGGAATATGAAGCTGTGGTTTTCTCAACAGACACAGCTGTCATCAAGCTCTTTATGGAAAGCTGCTGTAGACAGGGGCTGAAAAGAAGATGAAGGCTTTAACAGGTTGTGAAATTGCAGTGATAAAAAGAGAGCACTAAAAGCATATGGTACTGGAAAGGATTTTCTGCATCCAAATTGAGAATCAGAACTTCATTTGTTTACTCATCATTTTACCCCCACCACACCTCTGCTGTTTGAGCTGGTATTTTTGTAAATATTCAGATAGGACAAACAAGGTGATAAATGAGGTCATGGCTTTGCCAGAGCACAGACAGTGCTGGAATATAAATGTTGGGTCTCCTTGACTTCTCAATGTCATTTGCCTTTTCTAGACACACCCCTGGGTCTCAACCTAGGGTCTTGGACTATGAGCCCATGCTCTAGCCATTCTGCCATGTTGCATCTGAGTTTGGTGTCTATGGAGCCACTGGTTCAATAATCCTTAGCTGATAGTTTGATCGGACTATTGTATGATCACCAGACTAAAACTGAAAATGACGCATTGAACAACTATGGGTTGCATGTGAGTGACCTGAGAGCCATGTCTGAGGCTCACTGCCCACAGCTCATGACCTCACTGTTGCAACCTGACCTGGTCAGGGTCAGGACCCTCTCCCCAGGCTGGAGCATCATCTCCTCCCATCATTCCAGAATATCACAAAGACCCATTAGGATAATGCCTCTGTGCCTTTTAGCCCTCCCATGCTCAGCAATGCACCTTCCAGTGAACATAGTGACATACAAATAACTGCAGAGATAGAAGGATCCAAGTCCTTGGCCCAAATCTAGCAGGCCTAGATACCAGACCTTGCTCTACCACTTAGTTCACTGTATGAGCTTGGGCGAATTACTTTATTTATCTAGACCCCTATTTCTTCAAATGTGAATATGGAATATTATCTACTTCATAGAGGTCCAAGAATCAAAAAAATTTATTGTATATGAAAATGCTTTGAAAAATAGAAAGCACTAATCAAGTAAGTACAGGTATTATTCAGCAGTCTACATATACTACAAGGAATTTTTTGTAGAAAAAATAAAACTTAATAAATATTACATTATATTGATATCACTTTCATCCATCTATCCATTCATCCATCCATCCATCCATTCATTCAGTAAAGTTGTATTAGACAACCATTCTGGGGCAGGCACTGTATTGGTGCTAGGTAGATACATGATTGTGAACAGCAAATATATTATTCCTTGTGGTAATTAGGGTTCTCCAGAAAAACAAAACTACAGGGAAATATATATCTCAAAAAGAGATTTATTACAAGTAATTAGCTCATGTGATTATGAAGGTGGGAAAGTCCTGAGATATGCGGGATGAGTCAACAAGTTGGAGACCCAGGAGAACTGATGGTTTAGTTCCAGTCTGAGCTTGGTGATCTAAAAACCAGGATTGATGGTGTAGCTGAAGGCCAGCAGGCTCAAGATCTAGGAAGTGCCAATGTTTCAGTTTGAGTCTGAAGGCAAGAATAAAAGCCAGTGACCCAGTTCAAAGGCAGTCAGGCAGGAAGAATTCTCTCTTACCTGGGGGAGTCAGGCTTTTGTTCTATGCAGGCCTGCACTTGGTTAGATGGGGACTGTCACATTAGGGAGTACACTCTGCTTTACTCAGTCTGCCAATCTGAATGTTAATCTCATCTAAAATACCCTCACAGAAACACCCAGAGTAAGTTTCACCAAATATCTGGGCACCACTTGGCCCAATCAAGTTGGCAGATAAAAGTAATCATCACCTTCCTCACAGAGCTTACTGTCTATTTGGGAGAGAAGGACATAGTAGAGCAATAATCATGCAAACAAATTTATAATGACAAAGTGTGCTGAGTGCTATGAAGAAAAAAGTACAGGCTCCCAGGAGTGATGATAAAACTGGAGGCATATAAACATGAAAATTTAGTTGACTTGACTGATGTGGGACAAGGGGAGTGCATAGGGGAATTCCTTCAGATAGGAAAGCACTCAGCAAATAAAAGATCCAAAAGGTCAGTGTGGCTGGAACACAGGAAAGAAGAGGGATTATGTTGCCAATGTGAGCAGACAGAGGGAAGGTCACAGACAACTCTTAGGGTTGTCTATGAGAAGGCTGAAAAGTTTGAGGCTGGTGAAGGAAGTATGAAATAGAAGTTGCCAGACTGAGAGAATGACCTTATTCATTGACAATGTAATGTAATAATATGGTTGTGTGGTCTATTTAAGTTGAGATAGAATAAATTCATAAACATTGTAATCTCTCAGGTTGCATGATTTTTTTTTTTTTTTTGAGACAGAGTCTAGCTCTGTCACCCAGGCTGGAGTGCAGTGGCGTGATCTCAGCTCACTGCAAGGTCTGCCTCCTGGGTTGACACCATTCTCCTGCCTCAGCCTCCTGAGTAGCTGGGACTACAGGCACCTGCCATCACTCCTGGCTTATTTTTGTATTTTTAGTAGAGATGGGGTTTCACCGTGTTAGCCAGGATGGTCTCGATCTCCTGACTTCATGATCCGCCCACCTCGGCCTCCCAAAGTGCTGGGATTACAGGCATGAGCCACCACACTTGGCCAGGTTGCATGATTTTTATAGCCTTTTGTTTGATAATTTGATGCAGACATATAAATTATTTTTAACATTGATTTTTGTGACTTTCCACTTTATACTGTTTTGCATGAATATTTCTACATGTTTGTTTTTCATAATTTTGTTATTTTTAATAGCTGTGTAGTATTCCATCATGGTTTCCATCATGTTATTTCTGGCCCTTCTACACACTCCTGTGGTTTTTAGCTCTGTACACTGTTTTTCTGAAAAATAGTTCTGCTGAGAATATCTTTTGGAACAGTGTTGTTTCTTATGAGCTATTTTTTTAGGTTGCATCCCCTCACGGGTCGCTTCTCTGCATGTCACAGCTTCTCTGTAGCGCACAGCGTCTGTGGTGTGGTGCTTTGTTTGTCTTGTCCGGGTGTGAGAAATTCCCATGGCACCAGCTGCTGCTGGGGAGTTGGCTGGGGAGGAGTAGTGGCAGGCAGGAAGAGGATGACCCTCATTAGGAGTTCAGAGAATACAGGTTATTGTGTTACTGCACTGTATCCTCCAGGATGTGGCCTCCGTGAGTGGTTTGTTCTGCACTGAGAACCTCCATGGCCCTTAACCTAACAGGGAGGTCTCTGCCTTTGCCACCTTCCCCAAGGGCCGATTAAGTTCCTGGTAAGTGTTGTTCTATGTAGAACAAAGAATATGTGAGGTAGCGGCAACAATGTAAATTATTGTTCATAAGTCTCTAGACTGTAATTAAATGAAAGTAATGATTATATCATCTAAGGCAAATGGTTCCCTAGGTGCCATCATTTTTGTTTATTCCTTTATTTAATATATTCATTCTTAATTTCTACATATTATTGAGAAATTAGTAAGGGACCAGCTCATCAAGGCAAGCAGGTATCAGGGAAACTCATATAACATCCCTTCCTTGCCTAATCATAGTGCACCCACTCATTTGACTCAGTGTATCTCTTAAGCATTTAGTATTTTTAACACTGGTCAAAAAGTTAATGGAACAAAACAGAGTAACTGAACTCATTTGAGTTGGGACAAGGATAAAGTTTAAATTTGGTTTTCTGGGGGAAAAAATTCTATTACTTTTGTCAAACATAATATCATACAGTAGTAATTTAGTTTAATGTTCTTGGCAATTGGAAAATAAGTTCCAAAGGATTTCTCTATTTTATCAAAGCAAAGAAAGACAAGCACAGAACATAATAGCCATTTTGTCCTCTTACCCACAAAAGGTATGTAGGAGAGGAGGCAGGCTCCTGCTAGAATCTTAGTCATGTTGGTCAGAACCATCATCACTGATGGCAAGCAGTGATATCTGTAGTTAATAACAGCAATGAAAGTAACACATAAAAACCATGGAGTGTTAACTGTATACTAGGCATAGTGCTTTATATTGTATCATTACCTCCCTCCCATGAAGTGGGTTTTCTCAAAATCACAAAGCTAGTGAGTGATGGACTCAAGATTCAAACAGTAGACCCAAAGCTGGTGCTCCTAATCTCTCTCTACCCTGGTAATACAGTGGTTGGAAGCAGTGTGGGGTGGCAGGAAAAACCCACACCAAGGGATCTTAGCATTGCATTGTGAAGCACATGCCATGTTAGCCTTGAATCTGTTATGTAAATTGAATTAAGTCATATTATTATTATTATTTTGAGACAGGGTCTCGCTCTGTCACCCAGCTGGAGTACAGTGGCACAATCTCAGCTCACTGCAACCTCCATCTCCTGAATTCAAGCAATTCTCCTGCCTCAGCCTCCTGAGTAGTTGGGATTACAGGCATGCACAACCACACCCGGCTAATTTTTGTATTTTTAGTAGAGACGGGGTTTCACCATATTGGCCAGGCTGGTCTTGAACTCCTAACCTCAGGTGATCCACCTGCCTCAGCGTCCCCAAGTGCTGGGATTACAGGCGTGAGCCACTGCGCCCAGCCCACATAAACTTCCTGATGTTCCATTTTCTGTAAAGCAGAAGAGACGCTTGTATTTTTTAACTCCCAATGTGGGTAATGCTAGATAAGTGTGGAAGTTCTTTGACAACCAGCCAGAAAGTCCTATAGATATCTAAGGATTCATTACTTTGTATTGTGGTTGCTCTGATGATGATGTGGCAGGATTCTTGTACTTAAAATATGAGACATGCAACAGCTGCTCTGGGGTGAGGCTACTCCAATGGGCTAAATTCAAATGTCTCATGCAGTGGAGTTGTGTTTCAATGAGTCATCTGATATGCTGATGTGCCAGGGAATCAGATACTTCACAGTCACAAGGCAGCAGGAATCATGTGTGTTGTGGATGTGATGTGACTGACGTAGTGACAGATACATTGAAAGCATCAGCAGGCTCTCTAAACAAAGCTCCTTCTAGGAAAACTGATCACTGTGGTAGGCTCCCTCCAATGACCGCAGGCTGGGAATTGACCATAACAGATCATGATGTAGGTTCTAGAACAAGACTGAGGGGTGGAACAGGAGTCAGGTGGTCTTCAGAGTGACTTTATTGACATTAGCCCAACCAAGGCTCCCATGCTTTGGGCAATCAGCACATCTCAGGGCTTGGAGTTCTAGATGTTGGAATACATTGCATCACTGGTCCAGTAGCAGGACATGAAGGCCAAGGCAGAAATTTCATCTGTACTTTATGTAAACCCAGTAGACTGGTGGTCTCAAACTCCAGAGAGACTAAAATCCAACTGTTGGGTACTACGCTCACTATCTGGGTGATGGGATTATTCATATCCCAAACCTCAGCATCATGCAGTATACTCATGTAATAAACCTACACATGTACCCCTGAATCTAAATAAAAGTTGAAATTATTTTAAAAAAACAATTGTTCAAATTCAGATTTCTGGTCTTCATTCCCAGAGTTCACTTTTCACTGGTTTGGGGTGGGGGCCAATAATCTACATTCAACAAGCCCTTTAAGTGATTTTGATGCAGATAATGTATAATTTCCATTTTCAGGAAATAAAATGTAGTAGATACAGGAAGGACTCTGGATGAGAGTGACCATAATAAAAACCAAAAAGCTAACATGTATTGAGTATTTACTATGAACTGGGCACTCTTCAAAGTGCTGTACAGAAATTAACTAATTCTCATGCCATCCCATGAGCCAACCACTAATATTTCCTCCATTTTACAAATAGAAGACACTGGCATCTGTGATTTCATGTCCTGGTTTCCTGGTAAAATGTAAAAGTTTGAATGTGTCAGAAGAATTTTGTAAGGAAGGGATAGATTGCTCAAATTCCATCTAGAGGAACAGCATATACTCTCATCACTCTAGTGTTGTAATACAGCCTGATTCTAATATGAAAAATTCACAGCAGCCTGGTAGCTTAGGGTAGGGATGGAGCTTAGGAGAAATTGCCCACTGTAGCATCTGTCTCACAGGGTACCAACATTGAGACTGGAAGACATGAACTCCAATTATTCCTTGCCCACTACATGCTGAAATTGCCCTTACCCCAACCTTGTTTTTGGCTGGGACCTGTTGAAATGCTGCAAGCTTCCAGCTTCCTAATCAGGTTTACAGAAAAAGAGAGATTTTAAGCCTCTACTAATTAAAGATATAATGCTAACCATCTATGACCAGTTAACCATCTATGACCAGTTAGCTCATTTAATTAGAGCCCATTGAGAATAAGAGTGAACTCATCAAACCTAACATTTACTTTCTATTACAGAAGAATTTATTTGAATCTCTCTTTTCCTTGGCTAAGAAGAATGAAGAGGCAGGAGACTTGGGGGACCCCTTAACTGGGGATGATTACTGGGACAAATCAGCCAGCACAAAGAGGAGGTAATATTTGGATGGTTAGAAATATTCTTTGCTGATTTATTATTCATGTACTATGATTTAAAGAACCTTGAAGTTGTCTGAACATTGTTTAAAATTTTGGAGGTCTAGAATTCCAGATTTATGTTTCTAAGTGCCTGACTGCTAAGATGTTCCATTTGGTTGTTCAGCTAGTATCCCTTCCCCAAAACATATCCCAAATCAATACCATCATACTCCCCACCAAGTCTGTCTTCTCTGGATGACACTACTTCTGTTCCTGATCACACCGTTCTCCCAGTTCTGGTTCAGAAACACAGCCATCTTTGAATCCACCCTCCCTAGAGAGTTGGTTGTAAGATAAATTCACATGTTTTCTCAGGTTAGCTTTTGCTCTTCTAGCAAGAAGAGCATCACTATCACTCACAGTTCAATCCTTTTCATCTCGTGGGGTCTGAACCACATTCTGGAGCTTTCTTTTTTTTTTTTTTTTTTCAGGATGAATTTTTTTTTTTATTAATTTTTTTTGCATACAAAAACAATAAACATTTTCTAAAAATACATACAAACAAAAAGATGCTTATCAAACATATTAGGAAGGTTGCACATGGGAAGTCGGGGAATAGAAATGGGGGTGGGAGTTAAAATAAATGAGAGAGGGACTTTATATGGATCAGTGATAATAACTCAATCCTCTATTTGACAAAGAAGAGGGAGAAGGAAGAGGAAGAAAAAGAAAGTGGGATAAAGGATCAGAAAGGGAGGAAAATAGAAAAAATTAGAGTATGACTCCAGGGTAGACCTGTTTTGTTGTCATTGAGTTGGTTGGTTGGTTTGTCTGTTGTATTCTTCATGTTTCGACAAGTTGGCCAGACTGGTCTCGAACTCCTAGCCCAAAGTGATCAACCCGCCTCGCCCCCCAGAGTGCCGGGACCACAGGCGTCAGCCACCACGTCCAGCCCCCACATTGCTTCTGGCCTCCGTGGTAGACCTCCCAGATGGAGCAGCCAGGCAGAGGAGCTCCTCACTTCTACCCAGACACGGGGCGGCCGGGCAGAGGGGCTCCTCACTTCCCAGACGGGGCGGCCAGGCAGAGACGCTCCTCACTTCTTCCCAGACAATAGGTGGCCCGGCAGAGGCGCTCCTCACTTCCCAGACGATGGGTGGTCGGGCAGAGGCGCTCCTCACTTCCCAGACGATGGGCGGCCGGGCAGAGGCGCTCCTCACCTCCCAGACGATGGGTGGCCGGGCAGAGGCACTCCTCACTTCCCAGATGGGGCAGCCGGGCAGAGGCGCTCCTCACTTTCCAGACGATGGGTGGCCGGGCAGAGGCGCTCCTCACCTCCCAGACGATGGGTGGCCGGGCAGAGGCGCTCCTCACCTCCCAGACGATGGGTGGCCGGGCAGAGGCGCTCCTCACCTCCCAGACGGGGCGGCCGGGCAGAGGCGCTCCTCACTTCTTCCCGGATGGGGCGCCCGGGCAGAGGCGCTCCTCATTTCTTCCCGGACGGGGCGGCCGGGCAGACGTGCTCCTCACTTCCCAGACGGGGCGGCCGGGCAGAGGCGCTCCTCACTTCTTCCCGGATGGGGCGCCCGGGCAGAGGCGCTCCTCATTTCTTCCCGGACGGGGCGGCCGGGCAGAGGCGCTCCTCACTTCCCAGATGGGGCGGCCGGGCAGAGGCGCTCCTCACTTCTTCCCGGACGGGGCGGCCGGGCAGAGGCGCTCCTCACTTCTTCCCGGACGGGGCGGCCGGGCAGAGGCGCTCCTCACTTCTTCCCGGACGGGGCGGCCGGGCAGAGGCGCTCCTCACTTCCTCCCGGACGGGGCGGCCGGGCAGAGGCGCTCCTCACTTCCCAGACGGTGGGTGGCCGGGCAGAGGCGCTCCTCACTTCCCAGACGATGGGTGGCCGGGCAGAGGCGCTCCTCACCTCCTCCCGGATGGAGCTTTCTTGACCAGCATCTTCTCCGTTTGTCCTGCAGCTGCTTCTTCCTACAATGGCCCTGCCATATTGAAATATCATTCTTTAGCTCAAACTCTCTGTGATTTTTATTGCCTCCTAAATAAATTTGAAATTTACTAAACTCAAAATCTGGTGTACAAGTCCTTCTATAATCTTTTCCCATACTATTTGTCTAGCCTTGTTTTCTATTAAGTCTTTGAAAACAATTTTACTACTCACAGGGCTGATTTACTTATTAGGTACAGGAAGTACAGCACCTAGGTCCCACAATGCTTTTAGAGGCCCAGGATGTTTTAATTTCTTTTTCAATCAAAAGAAAAAAGAACACAATCCAAATTGTATTATATGCATAATTATATTAACACAGTTGTAAAACATAATTTTAATATTTTTTGGACAAAGATACCTATGAAAGCAAAAGTGTCCAAGTCCCATGAAAGTCATGTGACTTTCCCTGAAATAAAAAATATAGATTTAATAAATGAACTTTGGTGAAAGATTTAAAGACAAGTAATAAAGTATGCACTCATTAAATGCAAAATAAATAAAATCATCAACCCTGTCTCAAAAACGTTTAACTTTCATTTGTTCGTTAATAACTCAATTACTCACTCATTCAATCAACAAATATTAATTGCACTCTTACTATTTTTCAGGCACTAAACAATCAGTCCTGGTCTCTGTTATCAGAGACTTTTGATGCTACCATTGGAGTCAAACAAGCAGACAAACATCAACAAAATGATTATAAATTATGACACGCTATGATGGGAAAGAAGGAGGCAGAGAGAGAGGACATTGGCAGGAAGGAGCCCTACTGTAGATGTGGTGGTCAGAGAAGGGCCTTTGTGAGAAGCAGACACATAATCTCACAGTTGAAGTTGTGAGAAGGAGCTGGCCCTCCAGAGAGAAGTAGGAAGAGTGCTCCAGCAGAATCTCCGGGTGAGACTTGGACATCTCACCCAGATGTTGTTGCTCTACATCTGATGAAGGGGGAGCCCCTGCTGTTGGTCTCATACACAAATACAGTTTAAGCTCTTCATTTCCACGGTTTTGTTCATGCTGCTCCCTTGCCCTAGAATTCCTTCTCTTCTGCCTCCCTTTCTCTATTTTTCAAGCCATACTCATCTTCTAAGACCTAGTTCAAATGGCACCACCAAGTCACTGTCTCTATGCCACCTCCTCTGGCCAGACCCCTGCTCTCCTTTGAAGCCCCCACTCTAATGCTTAGCATTTGTCATCCCCTACCCTCTTCTTCCATATGTTTTATCTCCACTACTTGGTGGCAATTTCTTAAAGGTAAAGACTGTGTTTTATATCTTAGCATTCCTTGAAGCACCTCCACAGTGACCTTCACACATTAGAAATTTAGTAAAAATTTTCTGGATACATGAAAAATGAATGAGTCCATGATTCCAAGGTAGACTATGTATTCACATCATATTCTTGCAATCTTTCCCTTATTTCCTTTGCAGACAAGTGCAGCTACGACTGCTGCTGGGACCGTGATACTGTGATGAGTGTGATGAGACTTTGCATATTTAAAAGGATGTCGAGAGAGGAGGAGGAATGATAAATGAACTCAGGAAGATGTGATGTCTTCTGTGATGACACTAATAGATGGAATACAGAATTCAGCTCCAATACTTAGGGTTGGAAACCAAACATAAACAAGCAAGCAAGGAAAATGAAAAGGAATGTGTGTGTGTGTGTGTGTGTGTGTGTGTGTAGGTGTGGTGAGAGTATATGAAATACATGAAAAGATAAAAAGTTAGATGCTGCTAAAGGGACAGACATGTAGGAATTTTACATTAGGGTTGTTCTGATTTTCATTTTCTTGCCTTTTTAAAATTTAATGATAAACAAGTCTCCAGAGATTTTTACAGCCTGGGAGACCACTGGTAAGACAACAATATAGGTGGTTCCCCAGCAGGATTTAAATCAGGGCCTTTGTAATGGACTGTCGGGCCAGGTGCAGCTGTAGACAATGCATCTTCAGGAGTGGGGTGAAGAAATTTAATGGACTAGTAATGCAACAGGAGATAGAAGAAAAGTGTTCTCTCACTAAAGCGTGGTGGGTGTTTTCAAAATGTTTAAAAAACATTTTTAGGCCAGGCACAGTGGCTCACACCTGTAATCCCAGAGCTTAGGGTGGCTGAGGACCCAAAAGGAGGATCCCTTGATGCCAGGAGTTGTAGACCAGCCTGGTCTAACATAGCAATACCCTGTCTCTACAAAAAAAAAAAATTAATTAGCCAGGCAGGTGACAAGTGCCTGTAGTCACAGTTACTCAGGAGGCTAAGGCAGGAGGACTGCTTGAACCCAAGAATTTGAGGTTGCAGTAAGCTATGATCGTGCCATTGCACTCCAGCCTGGGTGACAGAGTAAGACCTCAATTCTTTTTTTTTTTTTTTGAGGCAGAGTCTTGCTCTGTTGCCCAGGCTGGAGTGCAGTGGTGTGATCTTGGTTCACTGCAAGCTCCGCCTCCCGGGTTCACACCATTCTCCTGCCTCAGCCTCCTGAGTAGCTGGGACTACAGGCACCCACAACCACGCCCGGCTAATTTTTGGTGTTTTTAGTAGAGATGGGGTTTCACCATGTTAGCCAGGATGGTCTCGATCTCCTGACCTCATGATCCACCTGCCTCAGCCTCCCAAAATGCTGGGATTACAGGCATGAGCCACCACGCCCGGCCAGACCTCAATTCTTTAAAAACCAATTGTGTTATGCTTTTGGTTGCTGGGTTCTTAGAAGGAGGTTCTCAAGGTGGCAAGTCAGAGACATTCTCTTCTGTCTGTCAGAAATGCAAAATAATGGAGCAAAATTCCAAAGATAAAGTGAAAAATACGGCAATCAGGATAGCAAGAGCTGAGTAAATGGTGTGAGCTTGAGGGGGTGTTTTCGATTAACTTGTTTTAACATTGAGCTGTAAAAAGAAGTTAAGATAGGGAAGGATGTGGTGAAATATTGCCTGGTCTCCAATTGAAACACATGGGCCTGAGATGTGGTGAAGTATTACTAATGGGATGAAAAAGTGGAGTAGGCCAGGTGTGGAGGAGCACAGCATCCTGAGCCTTGGAAGTGATTCAAGTTAAAGGGCCTCTAGGGCTACACTCTCAGAGCCTTGGAAGAGCTACCTGGCTTGAGCTCTACTCATAGCTACTTTTCTATCCCCTGGTTGTCAGCTCTTCAGCCCTTTATTCATTCAAAAAATATTTATTGATGGCCTACTACATGACAGGCCCTGGGTGAACAGCTGTGAAAAAAAACACAGGCAAATGTCTCTGCCCTCCTGGGATTCATATGCTAAAGGGTCAAGAATATAAGAATTTATTATAAGAATAGTCCAGGGAGGAAAAATGAAGCACAAGTATAATGGATCTATGGACCTGTGCAATGACCCCGGATCAAGACACTGATCACCCCATTTACCTGCTGCCTGTTATTGTAATGTCTTCCGCCATCTGTTATTACTACTTACCACCTCTCCTCTGAGACGTATGGTCCAAGCCACATACCCTCTAAAAAAAAAAAAGCTGTATTGAAGTATAATTTATGTACCATAAAGTTCACCTATTGTGAGTGTATAATTCAATGATTTTTAATAAATGTATAGAGTTGTATGGTCTCATCATTACAATCCAGATTTAGAACATTTCTGTCAGCCTGAAATGTTTCTTTGTGCCTATTTGCAATCAATTCTGCTTCTACTTTCAACCCCAGGCAACCACTGATCTGTTTTCCATATCTATAGATTGGCCTTTTCTGGACATTTTATATCAATGGAATCAAACAGTATAGGTTGTGCATTCCTAATCCCCAAATCCAAAATGCTCAAATTTGAAACTTTTCAAGCATGACATGACACCACAAATGAGGAAAAAAAAGATGCCTGACCTCCTTACATATGCACACCACAAGTGGAAAATTTCACACATGACCTCATTCACATGATGAGTTGCAGTTAGTCAAAATGCAGGCATGCAACACAAGTTTATTCAGCCTCCTCAAGAGAAAATAGACCCATCCAGCCCCCATCAGCTGCAGTACATCTTTTCTACCCAATGCCCAGATTCCCCCATGCAAGCACACTCACAAAGGGTGATAAAAATGACACATGTGCAGGCCGGATGTGCCAATAGCAGGTTCCCCATGATGTCCCACAGGGAGCCAAGATAACATGTATTACTCATTGTGTTTTTTTCCTTATTCTCTGCTCTGTGGTATAAAGATATTGTTGAAAATGTCAAAAAGGTCTGCATATGGGTAATAGTAATAAGAAAAAGAGAACACATTTATGTTTGTCTGTAGAACAGATACTGAACAGTAGTCTAAGTGTGAAACGTCTTATGGAAGAGTATGGTGTTGGAATGATCACCATGTATGAAAATAAGGATAAACTGTGGAATTTTTATGCTTAAAGTGATGAGCAGAATTTGATTAAAAATAGGAAAACACTGCATAAAGCTTAAAATGAAGATCTCGATTGTGTATTGAAGGAGTGGATCTATCAGCGTTGCAGTGAACACATGCCACTTAATAGTATGCTGACGGTGAAGCAAGCAAAGATCTATCAGAGTGAACTTAAAATGGAAGGGAACTGAATATTCAACAAGCTGGTTGCAGAAATTTAAGAAAAGACATGGCAATAAATTTTTAAAGATTTGTGGTGATAAAGCATCTGCTGATCATGAAGCAATGGAAAAATTTTTTGACAAATTTGCCAAAGTCATCACTGATTAAAATCTGACACCAGAACAAGTCTATAATGCTGATGAAACATCACTCTTTTGGTGTTATTGCCCCGGAAAGACACTGACTGTGACTTATGAGATGCCCCCTACAAGAATAATTAAGATGCCAAGAACAGGATAGCTACTGGGATGTGCTAATGCAGCAGGCACGTATTGGTATATACTTGCTGTGATAGTCAAAAGCTTACATCCTCGCTGTTTTCAAGAAGTGAGTTTCTTACCAGTCTATTATTATGCTAACAAAGAGGCATGTATCACCAGGAACATCTTTTCTGATTGGTTTCAAAATATTTTGTACCAGTAGCTTGTGCTGACTCTAGGGAAGTTGGACTGGATGATAACTGGAAGCTTTTGTTATTCCTTGACAACTGTTCTGCTCATCCTCCAGCTGCAATTCTATCAAAATAGTGTTTATGCCATGGACTTTCCCTCAAATGTGACATAATTCATTGATCATGTATCCTCAGATCAATGAAAAGTAAATATACAAACTTTTTTTTGGAACAGCATGCTGGCAGCAGTGAACAGAGGTGTGAGTATGGAAGCTTTCCAAAAGAAGTTCAGGATGAAGGATGCTGTGTGTGCTGTTGCCAATGGTTGGAACCCAGTGACTAAATACACAGTTGTACATTTCTGGCACAACCTCTGGCCTGCAATAATGTTCAGTAATGATGATGAACCAGGTGGTGACTTTGAAGGATTCCATATGTCAATTGAGAAAAAAAAGATATTTGACCTCCTTACACATGCAAAAAATATATCTTCAGAGGCTGTCAGTAAGTTGGAAGAAGTAGATATTGAAGATGTTTTAACATTGATAATAAGCCTCTAGTTGTTCATTCACTGATTGATGGTGAAATAGCTGAAGTGGTTCTGAATTGAGGTGATGGCGATAATAATGACAATGAAGACACTGTTAACACTGCACAAAAAGTGTCTGTAGAGGACATGGTGAAAATGTGTGATGGGTTTATTGAAGGACTAGGGCAGTGTGGATTCGCAACGGAACAAGAAATCATGTCAGTTTATAAAAAGAGATTTTTAAGACAAAAAAACAACACTGTTAATGAGGCAGATGACTTGAGGAAACATTTTAAAAATCTATCCAGCAGAACGCCTCCTCATTGCTAGGGGACCCATTTTCTGGTCCTTCAACTGCTTCTGATGTTTTTTCTCACCTAAAAAAAAAAAAAAAAAAAAAACAAACCCATACAGAGTACAGTAACCTTTTAGTCAGAACACAGCACTGCAGGTGGAGACTGAAAGCCTGTTGTTCGTTGCTCCTGTTGTCTGACAGCTGATACAGGGATTCTGGTGTTGCTACTGTGCTTCTTAATTACCCTGAACACATGTTTTTTTAAGATATTAAAGATAAATAATATTTTTTACTGTTAAGTACTTATGTGTAAATAAGTATAAGAACATGATTGCTTATTGGTAGCATTTACATTTAGAGTCAGGAAATGTGGTGATGCCAAACAACCACAGATTGTCCATATGGGTGGCTGAGATAGTGACACCTGTGCTTTCTGATGATTCAATGTACCTTTAAGCTATATGTATAAGGTGTATATGAAACATGAATGAATATCATGTTTAAACTTGGGTCCCATCCCCAAGATATCTCATTTTGTATATGCACATGTTCCAAAATCTGAAAAAAAAATCTGAAATCTGAAACACTTCTGGTTGCAGGCATTTTGGTTTAAGGATACTCAACCTGTATGTATGTTTTTGTACGTGGCTTCTTTCACCTAGAATAATGTTTTGTTTTGTTTTGACAGGGAGTCTCACTCTGTCACCCAGGTTGGAATGCAGTGGTGCAATCTCGGCTCACTGCAACCTCTGCCTCCCGGGTTAAAGGGATTTTCCTGTCTCAGCCTCCCAAGTAGCTGGGATTACAGGTGCATGCCACGACGCCGGGTTTAATTTTTTGTATTTTTTAGTAGAGACGGTGTTTCACAATGTTAGCCAGGATGGTCTTGATCTCCTGACATTGTGATCCACCAGCCTCAGCCTCCCAAAGTGCTGGAATTACAGGCATGAACCACTGCTCCTGGCCTAGAATAATGTTTTAAGGTCTATCTATGTTGTAGCATATATCAATAGTTTGCTACTTTTCATTGTTTCAATAGTATTCAGTTGCATGGATATAGTATATTTTATTTATTCTTTCATTAGTTGATGGACACCTGGATTATTTTCAGTTTGGGGATATTATGACCATTAATACATAAGTCTTTGTATGGAAATAAGTTTGTATTTCTCTTGTGTAAATATCTACATGTGGAATTGCTGGGTTGTATAGTAAACACATGTTTAACTTTATGAGAAGCTGCCACACTATTTTCCAAAGTGGCTTTACCATTTTCCATTCCCACACGTATGAGAGTTCTAATTTCTCCACATCTTCACCAATATTGATTATCGTCTGTCTTTTAATTATTGCCACTCTAGTAAAAGTGTAGTAGTATCTTAGTTTGGTTTTGAATTTTATTTCCGTAATAACTAGTGATGTGAGCATTTTTTCATGTGTTTATTAGTTATTTCTGTATTTTATTTGGAGAAATGTCTTTTCAACTTTTTTGGCCATTCTTTTGTTTTTGTTGTTGTTGTTTGTTTGTTTTTGTTTGTTTGTTTTTTGAGACAGGGTCTCACTCTGTTGCCCAGGCTAGAGTGCAGTAGTGTGATCATAGCTCACTGAACCTTGAACTCCTGGGCTCAAACAATCTCTCGCCTCAATCTCCTGAGTCACTAGGACTACAGGTGCCTGCCTCCATGCCCGGTAATTTAAAAAAAACTTTTTTTGAGATAGGGTCTTGTTATGTTGCCTAGGCTGGTCTCAAACTTCAGGCCTCAAGTGATTCTCCCACCTTAGCCTCACAAAGCACTGGCATTACAGGCATGAGCCACCATGAGCATGAGCCACCAACTTTTTGGCCATTTTTAAATTAGGCTGCTTGTCTTCTTGTTATTGAGTTATATTAGTTATTTATGTATTCCGGATACAAATTCCTTTATCAGATGTATGATTCATAAACTTTTCTCCCAGTTTTTGCCTTGCCCTTTCATTGTCTAATGATGTTTTTGGAGGGCAAAAACTTTAATTTTGGTTTTTTCTTTTGTGGATTATGCTTTTGTTGTCATATCTAAGAATTCTTTGCCTAATCAATGTCACTATTTTTCCCCTGTTTTCTTCTAAAAGTTTTATAATTTTACTTAGACATTAAGTCAATGATCCATTTTGAGTTAATTTTTGTGTATACTATGAGGTGTCTATGTTCTTTTTTCTTTATGTTTTGTACATGAATATCCAATAATTGTCTCACAACCATTAGTTGAAAACACTGTTCTTTCCTGAATTGAATTGCCTTACACTTGTCAAAAATCAACTGACCATAAATGGAAGAATTTATTTCTGGACTCTCAATTCTATCCTATTGATCTATGTACCTATCCTATGCCAATACCATATTGTCTCGATTATTGTACCTTTATTATAACTTTGAAATTGGGGAGTGTAAGTTCTCCAGCTTTGTTCTTTTTTCAAGATTATTACAGCTATTCTAGGTTCTTTGCATTTTCATATGCATTTTAGAATGAGCTTATCAATGTCTACTAATGAAATTGTTCTGCTAGAAATTTTATAGGGATCGTGTTGAATCTATACTTCATTCTGGGGAGAACTGCTATCTTAAAAAGACTGAATCTCCAATTTATGAACATGAAATATAACTCCATGTATTTAGCAATGTTTTATAGTTTTCATTGTATAAATCTTGTCCTTGTATTTCTTTTGTTAAATTGATTTCTAAGTATTTTATTCTTTTGATGCTATGAAATATTCTTAATTTTATTTTTGGTTGTTTCTTTGCTAAAATGATTGACCCTTGAACAACACAAGGGATTAGGGGTACCAACCCCTGTACATTCAAAAATTGGCATATAACTTTTGACTCCCTTAAAACATAACTACTAACAGCTCACTGTCGACTAGAGCCTTACTGATGTAAACAGTTGATTAACATATTTTATGTTATATGTGTTAGATACTGTATTCTTGAAAGTAAGCTAGAGAAAATAAAATGTTACTAAGAAAATAAAAAGGAAGAGAAAAATGTGTTCACTATTCATTCAGTAAGTGAATCATCTTAAAAGCCTTTATCCTTGTCATTTTCATGAGTATGCTGAGGAGGAATAGGAAAAGGAGGAGTTGGTCTCACTGTCTTAGGGGTGGCAGAGACAGAAGAAAACCCATGTCTAAGTGGACCCTGATAGAAATCTGTGTTGTACAAGGATCAACGGTATATTAAATAAAAATGATTTTTGTAGATTCGTCCTGTATCCTGCAGCCTTGCTAAATTTATTAGTGCTAATAGATTTTTTTAATGTGTGGATTTATTAGGATTTCTTTTTTACATACAAGATTATGTTGTCTGTGAATAAAGGCAGTTTTACTTCTTCCATCCAATTAGAATAACTTAAATTTTTTTTCTTGCCTTATCAAACTGGCTGTAACTTTGGTAAAATGTTTAGTAAAAGGAACAAGAGTAGAGAACATTGCCTAATTCCCAATTTTTAGCAAAGAAAACACTCAATCTTTTATTATTAAGTATGATATTTGCTATAGTTAGTCTACAGATTCCCTTTACCAAGTTAAAGAAGCTCCCTTGTATTCCTATTTTGTTGATAGTTTTTATCACTGATGGGTGCTGGATTTTTAAAATGCTTTTTCTACATCTATTGAGATGATTATGTGGGTTTTCTTAATTCCATCAATATGGTATATTACACTATTGATTTTTGAATAGTAAACAACTTGAATTCTTTGCATAAATTCCACTTAGTGATGGCATAGAATTCTCTTTATATCTTTCTAGATTCAGCTTCTTAAAACTTTAAGGATTTTTGCATCTATGTTCACAATGGATAACAGTTTGTGGTTTTCTTTTCTTGAGATGTCTTTGTTTGACTTTTGTATCAGGGTAATACTGGGTTCATATAATGTATTTGGAAGTGTTTCCTTTTACTCTTTTCTAAAAGTGTGAAGTATTAGAATTATTTATTTTTAAATACTTGTTAGAATTCACCATGAAGTCATTTGGAGTATTTCTTTGTGGAAAGATTTTAAATTACCAGTTCAATGTCTTTGCTTGCTATAGATCTATTGATATTTTCCATCTTTTCTTGAGTCAGTTTAGGTAATTTGTGTCTTTCTATAAATGTGTCCGTTTCATGTAAATTGTCTAATTTGTTGGTACAAAATTGTTCATAATATTCACCTATAATCCTTTAATTTTAAGGTTGGTAGTGATTGCCCCACTTTTTTTCCTGATATTGGTAATTTGTGTCTTCTTTTGTTTTTTGATCAGCTAAAGATTTGTCAATTTTGTTTATTTTTTTCAAGGAATCACCCTTTGGTCTCATAGATTTTTCTCTATTATTTTTCTTTTTTCTATCTCATTGTTTTCTAGTTTTGTCTTTATTATTTCCTTTCTTCTGCTTGCTTTAGGTTTAGTTAACTTCTATATTTCTAGTTTCCTATGGTGGGTGTTTAGGTTATTGATTTAATATCTCTCTTCTGTCCTAATGTAGGCATGTGTAACTCTATATTTTCTGAACTTTAATCACTGCTGTAGCTCTATCCTACAATTTTTCATATGTTGAGTATTTGTTTTTGTTTAGCTCAAAAATTTAAAAATTTTCCTACCGTTTTATTTGACAAATAGTTTAGATAGAAGTGTTTTGTTTAATTTTTAAGTGTTTTGTGATTCCTCAAACTTCCTTCTGTTGTTGTCTAATTTAATTGCATTGTTTTCGAAGAACATACTTTTGATTATTTCAAACCTTTAAAATTTACTGAAATTTGTTTTTATGGCCTAGCATATTGTCTATTCTGGAGAATGTTCTATGTATGCTTGAAAAGAATGTCTATTCTGGTATCCTTGAGTGGAATGTTTCATAAATATCAGTGAGGTCAAGTGGTAAGTTTAAGTCTTCTATATTCTTGCTGCTTTTCTGTCTAGTTGTTCTATCAATTATTGAGAGCGGAGTATAAAAATCTCCATCCACCATTTTTGAGCACTGTCATTTCTTGCTCGGGTTATTGAAATAGCTTGGCACTCCTTATCCACCATGCCTACTTTACTTTTTCCCATAGGATTTATCTTCACCTGACTTAGTATATATTTTATTTATATTCTAGAATATAAAGGTCCCATGCTGTCGGGCAGTTTCTATCGCTGATGTATGCCTAGCACCAAGAACAGTGCCTGACACATACTTGTCACTCAAAAATATAATATTTTTTGAATGCATGCACTATCACCAAACAAATAGCACCTTCTAGTTTCTCAGGTGAGTGCGAGACTCCTCATCCCACTATCTGGAATAATCTGAAATGGGTCAATACCAGTGGAATCCTGAGAAATTCAGGGCAAAGGGTGGGAGATAAAAGGGGGTAACTACTGCTACTGCTTTTGGCCACAGGGAGAAACTTTCCCTTTCTCCTCATGTTTTTTGTTTGGATTTATCTCTCCTAGAATTTTTATTTTATTTTATTTTATTTATTTTATTTTATTTTTATTTTATTTTATTATTTTGTCTCAACCTCATGGGCTCAAGCTATCCTCTCATCTCAGCCACCTGAGTAGCTGAGGCTACAGGCACTTACCACCTTGCCCAGGTAAACTTTTTCTTTTCCTTTTTCTTCTTTTAAAAATTTTATTTATTTATTTATTATTTATTTATTTATTTATTTTAGTGATGGGGTCTAACTCTGTTGCCCAGTCTGCTTGAGCTCCTGGACTCAAGTGATCTTCCCACCTCAGCCTCCCAAAGTGCTGGGGTTACAGGCATCAGCCACCACACCTGGCCTCCTTGCTCTTTGCATTTTCTAGTTATCAAAGTAGTAGGCACCTCAAGACCAGAACTGGATATAGGTATCAAGGAAATGCCACTGTGCTTGATTTTGATCCAGACTATTTGGCTGCCTTCTCCAGGCAAAGGCATCAGGTGACCCTGTACATCTTAGTAGGTATTAAATCACAAGTGGGAAAGGAAAGGATGGGTTAAAACTTCAGAGCAATACACAAAAATGTTTTCCTCTGCGTCTGTACTTTTTCCTCCTGAACCTGAGACAAGTTGCCACAGGTGACTGGTCCAGGATTAGGTGCTCAGGACCCCAGCCAAGTATTGTTCCATTTTTAGCATGATTGACACTATCTGCTTAGATACATGCCTTGGTGTAGCTTTGAAATTTAATGCATATCCTGCTTTGGAGGGCTGTAATAAACAACAACTTCAGAAAAATCCAGCATGCACTTTTATTCTTGAGTGCTTGGCATATGATAGCAAGATAGTTTTCATGTATCTGGCATATCAGTTACTTTACATAATCTATATGCTTAATCAATTAAAAATGAAAGAAAAGATTGACTGATATTTTTCTTTTACTCATGAAAGTTAGGCCTAAGTTTTACAAACTTTTCTCATATGGTCTGTATAACCAACTGGAACTCAGGGAAGAGGTCTGCGCTGGAGAAAACAGTTCAGGCACCATGAATAAATCTATGGTCATTAAAACTGGGAGATGGGTCACGCCTTCTACAGAATGAGAAGGGGAAAGCATCTAGGATAAAACTTTGAGGAATAGTGATGTTTAATGGCTGAGTAGAAGATGATGAGCCTGAAAAGTCAGAGAAGGAGCATACAAAAAGTAGGAGGAAAACGAGGAGCATATTGTATCCAGGAAGGTATGCATCATCTTTCTGAAAACTTACAATTGTCCTTGCTTTGGGGGAGTCTCGCTACTGGTAAAGCACTTATCATTTAATAATAAATTCTCATTACGTGAATGATCCTGCAATTGTTCTTGACACTAGATAAATAGTTCTCATGCAGAGGTACTTATAACACTTGGTAACATGAAGACTTTTGTGTTAATAAGACTCTGTGCTGGGTGCAGTGGCTCACACCTGTAATTCCGGCACTTTGGGAGGCTGAGGTGGGGGGACACCTTAAGGCCAGAAGTTCAAGACCAGCATGGGCAACTTAGCTAGACCCTGTCTCTATAAAATTAGCCAGGCATGTTGGTGTCTGCTTGTAGTCCCAGCTACCTGAGAGGCTGAGGTGGGAGGATCGCTTGAGCATAGGAGTTTGAAGCTGCAGTGAGCTATGATCACACCACTGCACTCCAGCCTAGGTGACAGAGCAAGACACGAAAGAAAGAAAGAAAAAAAAGAAAGGAAGGAAGGAAGGAAGGAAGGAAGGAAGGAAGGAAGGAAGGAAGGAAGGAAGGGAAAGATGCTGTGTTTTCATCAAAATAATTTCACTCCAGAGCTGGGCATGGTGGCTTGCACCTATAATCCCAGCTACTCGGGAGGATGAGGTAAGAGGATTGCTTGAGGTCAGGAGTTCAAGACCAGCCTGGGAAACATAGGAAGCCCTCATCTCTAAAAAAGTTTTTTAAAAATTAGCCGGACATAATGGTGCCTACCTGTAGTCCCAGTTACTCAGGAGGCTGAGGCAAGAGGATGGCTTGAGTCCAGGAGTTCAAGACTACAGTGAGCTATGATCATGCCACTGCCCTCCAGCCTGGGTGGCAGACTCAATCTCTTTAAAAAATTACTTTACCTCAATCCTTGTGCACCCTGCAAGTGTGATATACTCTCTCAATGACTCCAGAATCCATCTGTGACCTTTTGGCATTCCAGTGGTAATTTGAATAATGTCAGTGAAACATGGCAATAGCACTGTACAAATAAGTTGAATTTATTATTACGGCTCTCCCATGATGAAATTATTTATTTTTGTGTTTAATTTTTTTCTTTTTAAGAGAGAAGAGTCTTTCTGTTACCCAGGCTGGAATGCAGTGGAATAATCATAGCTCACTGAAGCCCTCAACTCCTGGGCTCAAGTGATCCTCCCACCTCAACCGAGTAGCTGCGACTACAGGTGCACGCTACCATGCCTGGCTCATTTAAACAATTTTTCTGTAGAGATGAGGTCTCACTTTGCCGCCCAGGCTGCAAACTCCTGGCCTCAAGCCATCCTCTAGCACTGGCTTCCCAAAGTGCTGGGATTACAAGCATGAGCCACCATGCCCAGCCAGTCTTCAATATTTGTGGCAGAAAATAACCTATGAATTTTTATTTTAGTGGTTTAGTCTCAATAACAAATTTATTTGTAAGAGTGCTATTTTATTTGATTTATACATTCACTCATTCATCCATCAAACATATATCAAGTACCTACTGTATGCCAGACACTGGAAATGTTAAGACGCATGAGGCATGGTTCTCAACTTTAGGTGTGCACTGAAATCATATGGCTAACTTGTTAAAAATACATATGACCCCATCCCACTTTTTGTATTCAGTAGATCCAGGGTGGGTTTCAGAAATCTATTTATAGCAAGCTTTCCATGTGATTCTGATGCACAACAAGATCTTGGAACTATTGGTCTACATAAAAACATTTAGTGAAAAAATAAAATGTAATAAAGTATAAGAGGTGTCAGAAGTATACACAGGGTAGGGTATATATTACATTTTATAACATTTGTCTCTTACTATAGTAGTAGACTATACACTCAACAATATTATTGCAATTTTTGACTGTAATAGAATATTTTGTTAGGGTTTTAAAGCCCTAGCAGTGTAATCTACTTTCATTATATTGCAGACATTTTTAATGTCCTTAAAAATGATCATAAAGGCAAGAGAATGCTATAAAAATTCAAATGTTATTATATCTATGCTTATAACTTACTTTAGTAAGACTGAGAAAAGCATCAGGTGGTTCCTACTTAAAACTCTGGAAAGCTTTACTGTGTCATTATAGGACTAGTTCTCTTATAAATGAAAGTGTTCTTTTCTCTCTTTTTTCTTTGTCTACTAGGCTCTTTTGCAGCCTGTTGATACAAAGGTTCAAACAGCATTCGAGGAATATTCATAGCAGTTTCCTACTAAGACTTCAGCAATGATGCAAAATGCAAAACTCTGAGTCTTGCATTGGGGGAAACAAGCTTTCTTTTAAAAAATTATTGCTTTCTTCTTAAAAGGAGGCACTCGTTCACCATGGCATTGACAAGGAAACTTAGGCTGTAAGAAACAGATCAACCAAAGTCCCATTGTAGGGAAGCTATGATATGCTTTGATCATAAGACTTTACAAGAACAGATGTCTATAGATAGAAGCAACTATTTAGCAAGTCCAACTCAAAGACGGAGCGAAAACAGCACAGGAAATGTGAAAAAAGTTCTGGAATTTCTTCAAAATGTCTTTTCAAAATGTCACTTGCTTTCGAATTAACACTTCAAGAAGCGTATTAAAGAGTACTAGCTTATCCAAATTGTTGTTTCTCCTCTCCTTCTTGGGCACATACAGAAAGGATACTTCCCAGCCTCCTTTGCATCACTTGTGGTCATGTGACTAAGTGCTAGCCAATGGAATATGAGTAGAAGTGAAGTCTGCCACTTCTAGATTTGACCTAAAAAATCTTCCCATTGTGGTTTTCAATGTGCCTTCTCCATTTGCTACTGGACGATGACTCCCAGGCAATCTGGAAACCACAAGTTGAAATGGCAGGGCTTCTGTCAGCCTGGGTCTTTGAATAACCGTATGGAGCAGAGACACCCTACCCCATCTCCTCCCCATCCCAGTGCCAATAGACCTTGCTTGAGAGAGAAATAAACTTTTACTCTGTTGAGCCTCTGAAATGCTGGGGTGTTATTTTTGTAAAGCAGTTAGCTTACTTTAATACAAAATGTAAGAATCTAAGCAAATCTATACCATGAGACCATGCACTGACCTGTCATTTATGAAGCCAGAGCCCTGAACATAGTTCGGTAATTCTCCTGCAGAGGTTGCCTATACCACAATCCCCTACTGAAAACCTGTCTAGAAAGGATTCCTCTGACTCCAGGAGCAGGACTCAGGCTGTCAAGAGTATTCTAGTTCCCCACGAATGGTTTAAAAGCCAAAGTTTGGCAGGGCATGGTGGCTCACGCCTGCAATCCCAGCACTTTGGGAGGCTAAGGTGGGCAGATCACTTGAGGCCAGGAGTTTGAGACTAGCCTGACCAACATGTCGAAATCCTGTCTCTACTGCAAATACAAAAATTAGCTGGTGTGGCGGCACATACCTGTAGCCCCAGCTACTCCGGAGGCTGAGGCACGAGAATCACTTGAACCCAGGAGGTGGAGGTTGCAGTGAGCTGAGATTGCACTACTGCACTCCAGTCTAGGCAACAAAGTGAGACTCTGTCTCAAAAAAATAAATAAATAAATAAAATAAAATAAAATAAAAGCCAGCATTTCTCTTAGCCTTTAGGGCATAGTCCTAGCACCGTACAAAGCATAAAATAAACACTCAGAAATTCTAACTCAAGAATCTGGAGAGAACAAAATTGGATAGAAGGAAGCCAGAGGCATAGCTGCAAAGGAGAATGACATGTAACACAGACAGAGTCACAGCACAAGGCCACCTTCTAGGCCCTGCACTGTGCACTTGCCACAGACTGGCAGACTGTCATTAAGGTTTAAGAGAGAATTCTCTAGGTCTTTAAGATGTTTATCCAAATTATTCCTCTCAGCCTTAAAATCCTTCAGTCATTTTGGATACCTCTCTTTCTCCTTTCTTTGGATACCTCTCTCTCTTTCCTTTCTAGTCCATGAAGTAAAATAGCTCCTACCCATGCAATAGTTATTCTGATCAGGCACGGTGCATGGCTTTACATATGTTGTGTTATATAATCTTCACATTAAGTACATAATATTATTACCTCTATTCTGCAGGTGAAAAAATTGAGGCACCAAAAAGTTAAGTAGCTTGACCAAGCTCATACAGCTAGTGAGGGGAAAACCCAGAGCTGAAATCTAAGCACTCGGACTCCCTGCCAAATCATCTGCCCTTAACCATTGTACTATACTGTTTCCAGCAGTAAAATTCAGCATATTTTTGCTCATGTAAGAGACCTCTCAGGAGAGGGTTGATCCTTCAAAAGGGCCAATAGATAGAATCCAGTTCATTGGCCCTTCATATTTGCATCCTTTTTGTTTTTCATTTTGTCCCTCGTGGGATTTGGGAAGCTCTCAGCATGATGCTGGTGTTCACCCTTGGAGGTACCTCCCTTCTCTAAATCTTAGCAGTTCCCTAGCATGGTGAGATCCTGGGGCTGTTGACACAATCCTCTGGAAAAGAAAAGCTTGAAGAGAAGCTTCTTGGCTCCAGCACATTCTTAATGCTGAGGAGAAGAGCTGTTCTGTGGGGCCAATCTGTCACTGCATCTATATTTAGCGCTATCTGCCAGGAATATTTCAAACTGCCTATTTTAGCACATGCTGTTTCGTGCAAATGCGACTGCTCCACCACTAGTTCGTGGGAAACCAAGGGCATTAAGTGGATTTTCTGTTTTTTTACGTTAAGTGTTGCAAGTTGGCCCTTCAGTCAACCTTCAGATGAGATATGGGAGAGAAGGGAGGTGGAGTTTTCCCAGGGTGTTAGTCCCAGGAGCCCACACATTCAGCTGCTCAAAAGTAACCCAAGGATGGCAGCTGTCGAGGAGGCGGAGGTGGCTCTGGGGGTTCAGGGGGAAGAGCAAGGGAATATAAAAGCCCAGGACGCCTATCCAGCAGCCCCAAGGCAAAGTGATGGCCTCATCCACTTCAGTGTTCTCCACTCCAACTCCGAGATCATTGTCCAGACTCTTGCAGCCTTAACCTACCTCCGGGAGAGCCTTCTTGACCCATCTCAGTGAAAAACAAGGGCTCCCATTTACTGAGGACTTTCCTTGTGCCAATTTTCAGTGCTTGCTTTGATATGCATAT
This sequence comes from Symphalangus syndactylus, assembly GCF_028878055.3. Classification (NCBI taxonomy): domain Eukaryota; kingdom Metazoa; phylum Chordata; class Mammalia; order Primates; family Hylobatidae; genus Symphalangus; species Symphalangus syndactylus. The sequence continues at coordinate 38,566,723 of NC_072434.2, read as the reverse complement.
ATGTTTCTGGCATACAACCTCTCTATGGGGGAGGCTCTATTACTAGTTCTACTCACAGATAAGGCAATTGAGTCTTAGTGAGGGTCAGGAACTTGCCCAAGGGCACATTGCTTGTAAGTGGTGGAGTCAGAATTCAAACCCAGGCCCACCTAAGACCAGGTCTTATGATCTTAAACACTGTGTACTGACTGACCAATTCTATACATCCTCCTGTCCAGTGTCCCTGTTTTCTTCCCCCAGGTATAGACACACACTATATTTTTTTGCATATATTTCAATTTCCAACTTACTCTCCAGACTTGATGGTTAACTGCATTTGAAGAGCTCTGACTGGTTTACTATCCAGCCCCCAGTCAGCAATGATGCTAACTCCCTAAGAAGCCCTCCTAGATTGGCCCCAGCAATAGCCCAGTGAGGGAGAGTGGCTTCTAGGTTTGCCCCAACTCTTGAGGAAGAACTGGTGGGTAGGAACAACCAAGCAGCCTTATGACAGGTTGTTACAGCTGCAGAGGTGAGTTTGACTGGAAAGGTACAGATTCTGGCTTTATAGATGGTGAAGACTGCCTGGAAAAGGAATTGCCACAAGGGACTGGCATGGGGCTGGACTGAGAAGGCTGACAGTGGAGTGGGGCTCAATAACACAGCTGTCCTGTATGACTTATTAATCTTAAGAGCAACTGACCCTAGGCAAATTCTAAATTGTGATCATAGGAAAATCTCAAAATATATATGTATTTTTTATAGACACAATTCCCAAGGATGACCAATTTTCATTAAATCACCCTGGGATAAAGGCTAGAAGAGATGGCCCCATGTTTGCTATGGTTTGGGAAATTTGGAACTGAGTCCTTGGGCTGTCCAGGGACTGAAGAATATGAGTGGCACAGAACAGAGGCTAGATGTTAGATCTTTTAATAGCCAACTCCATATCCCATCTGTTTCAGTTATTTATTCCTGCATAACAAGCCACACTTAAACTTAGTGGTTTAAAACAAAAGCAATCATTGTATTATCATCTCTGGAGTTGAGGGGTTGACTGGCCTCAGCTAGGTGGTTCTCACTGGGGTGTCTCCTGAATTACAGTCAGATAATGCATGGGCCTGAAGTCATCTCGAAGACCTTCTCATATACATTAAAATAGGTGCTGGCTGTCAGCTGGGACCTCAGCTTGGCTATCTGTCAGGACACCTACATACGGTCTCTCCATATGGCCTGGACTTCCCTGCAGCATGGGAGCTGCATTCCCAGAGGGAGAGACCTGAGAAAATGGGGCAAATGCTATATAGCCTTTTGTGATCTACCCTTAGAAATTACGTAGTGTCACAGCACAGTCACACCATCACAGGTCAGCACCCACGCAAGAGGGAACACCGATATTCTTCTTAAGTGGAGAGGCATTAACATTAATTTGTAAGAAGGTCATGTGGTATGGGATATAAGATTGTGGTGATCATCTTTGAAAAATGCAATCTGCCATACCAATTACATAGTGCCAGGGGAAGAACCTGGATTTGGTGAAGAAATTGGGGTGGCAAAGTAGCTGTCATTTGAGTACAAGAGGGGTGGCCAGGCAGCAGAGGACCAAGACTCCATGCACGTCCTTCATAGTTTCAACAAATGCTTACTGGGCACTTAACATTTGCCAGAAATTGGGGCTCTAATAGCAGTGAGCAAGAGACAAGGTGCCTGCCTTCATGCAGTTTACAGTCTGGTGGGGAGACAGCAAACAACTGCTCAAATAAACACAGAAGCTCCATAAAGAAATATAACAGTTGGGTAAGGGGAGTGACACTATTAGGGAGAGGGGTGTCTATTTTAGATAAAGTGCTTAGGGAAGACCTTGCTGAAATGGGAACATTTGAGCAGAGACCTGAATGAGGTGAGAGAGTGAAAAAAGCAAACCTCTGGAAGAAGAGCATTCCAGGCTGAGGGAAGAGTAGGAATAGTCTCAGGGATAAGCTTGGGATGTTAAAAAAATTACAAGAAGCCCAGTGTGGCCAGTGAGGAAGGACTGAGTGGAAGAAGGATAGGAAATGACGATGAGAAGTTACCAAGAGTAACTTAATTGCCCCCAATTAATTGGGGGCAAAATCCATTTCAAAACATTGCTTCTGTTGATATTTGTTTTCCTGGTCTTAGGATGGAAGAACAACTCCTCCTCTTCCAAATGCAAATGACTGTTTCCATTTGGGGCAGAGCTGACTGAATACAGATTTCAGAAAGCATCTCTGACACGCATATAGAGGCATCTGGCCACCTTGGGGTACCTTCCCACCACGTACCACAGTCAATCTGCTCTTTGTCAGGGCATCTTTCTCTTCAGAGAGTAACTATGACAACGGAGTTGGATGCTGCGAGTCTGTGGCAGCCCTCTATTTGCACACAACAAGTGATGCTATCGGAACACAGAATTATGAATCAGTGCAGTGTCAGCTTTTTTCTTTGTAGTGAACAAGTTATCTGCTCTTTGATTCAATTAAAGTTTTATTATTGGTTTTGTTTTTACTATGACTGTTCCATAACAAGATGATCAATATGTTCTATAGCGTCATTTCCCAGACACATCTGAGCAGAGCCCCGTATCAGTTTTCTATTGCTGCTGCAACAAATTACCGCAAACATAACAGCTAAATTACACAAATTTATCTTACAGTTCTGGAGGTCAGAAGTTTGATATAGGTCTCACTAGGCTAAAATCAAGGTATTAACAGGGCTGTGTTCCTTTCTTGAGGCTCAAAGAGAAGGATCGGCTTCCTTTGTAGTTCAGGTTGTTGGGAGAATTCAGTTCCTTGCCATTACAGGACTGAGGGCTCCATTCCCTGCTGGCTGTCAGCTGAGGGCCCTCTTCAGCTTCTGGAGGCTGCCCACATTCCTTGGCTCACGGCCCCTTCCTCCATCAGTAAAACTAGCAATAGCGGGTCAAATCCCTCTCATATTTTGAATCTCTCCTCCTTCTGTCTTACCTCCCTCTGACCACAACCAGGAAAGATTTTCAGCTTTTAAGGACTTATGTGTTTAGATTGGGCCCATCTGGATAATCCAGGATACCCTCCCCTTCTCAAAGGTTCCTAACCTGAGTCACCTCCGCAAAGTTGTTTTACCATGTAAGTAAACATTGTCATGGGTTCCAGAGATTACATGTGGACTTTGGTGGCAGGTGAATTATCCCGTCTACAGCAACCCTTATTCCCTGACCTCATTAAACTACAGTTTAATGGAATACAGTTTGGGAAGCACTGCCCGAGAGGTATCAATTCTAGACAGGTAAGAAACTAATTCTTTATGGGTAATGACCCAAGCATGGGTGAGCACAGGGCCAGGTGGAGGATGGATTCCTCCATGTGGTTCGGGAGTGGGGTGCAGGAAACAAGGATAAAGCATAATGGATTTCAGTGACAGATTTCACCTTCTTGCCAACCACAAGTATAAATCAGGTAGATTTCCTAATTGGGCCTGTCTGTCAAGAACTTCTAATTGTAGTGCCTGAAGGGAAAGGGAGGGACAGCTATGGCACTAGGTGAATTTCACAGTCATCTCATATAAGGGTCATGCTAACTTGTGAAGGCAAACCCTGCACTTGAACCTCAGTGTGGTGGGTTCATTTGGTGTCCCGCTCAGATCCCCTTTATCAGGCTGGTGTGCTCATCCTACAGGGTGGTAAGCTGACAGCTCACAGATTCTCCCTTCTCTGGAAATTATTGTTAAAGCCCTTGGGAGCTGCCTTAGCTAGGAAGTTATCTCCCCAATCACCCCTCACCTCCAGTATACACACATACATACATACACACTCCGCAGAAAGTCTGTGACATCATTTATGTTCCAAAGTCCTCTGGGGATCACATTTGAGAATACATTCTTGTTTCACTCTTCCCCCTTCACTTTCCTGCTTCCCCTCCTCCATTACAAGTTTTTCTTGACTAAATCAATACATCTTGTGTCCTCAAAACCCTGCCTCAGGTTCTACTTCCAAAGAACCAACCTAACTTGCCACGGCTCCCTAATTCCAAAGACCTTGCTCTTTGTAGTTACCTAGCCTAGAATCAGACAAGCACTAAGAAAAAGACTGGAGAAAATGTCCCTGACACACCTGGGACATGCTGTCTTCTAGGTATGTCACTGAGTAAATCAAAAGAAGTTTGTTTATTTGCAAAAGTTGAGTGGGAATTCGGTGTACGATTCTAAAGACTTAGGTTTGTAGAAAAGAACAGGAAGTGAGAGTTGAGAGTTAAAGTTGAATACAATGGTCCATTCCACTATAAGCTCCTTGGGGACAGGAGCCATGTCCATGTTGTTCTCTACTGCATCCCTGTGCTTAGCACAACAGCTGGCACGTGGTACATCTGCAACTCGTGTAATAAGTAGGTGAAAAAAAGTAGAGAAAAGCAATAGGAGGTCAGGTTTCTGTGAGTCAGGAGGTTCAATTGGAAGAAAGCTGGGGAAACAGAGTCTGTTCTCAATAGTACAGGCTGCTTTGCACCCTTCCAAGATCTTCTGTGATAGCCTCACTTCTGGAATGTTTCCAGGAATCAGCTCATTAGGCCCTCCTCCGGAAAATGGCAGCATTTCTAATAAGCTTTCTCCTTCTACACACGGGAAGGAATCCAGCAGCCTTGTCCTAAACCAAGAACATATCTTGCCTGTTAGAGGTCTAGTGGATCCCTAGATTAGACTTACATTATTTTTATTTATTAACATGTTATTTAAATTTGTACAGTATAAAACCAGGTATCAGCTCATTTACTTTAGTGTTTATATACAACTAACATTTATGTTTTGAATACCAAAAAGTCATAAAACCAGTAAAATTGTAATTAATAACATTCATGAAAGGTGACCTAATATTGTTTTTGTAAAATGAAATCTCTACCACATGTAGTGTGGTACTGACTCTCCAAGCCCATGCGCTTTTGAAATCAGCCCGTTCATATTACCGTGTACCTGATGTAAACATCTTCTCTGATCTCTCAATTTCTTTCTATTCAAACGACTTCTAAACCTTCCTTTGTATAAAATGGACCCTGCTGTGCAAATGCATTTTTGTGTTAAGTCCACCTTTCTTCATTCCTCACTAGCTTTGAAAATAAATAGCTTTACTTAGCATTAATTTCTTACACATTGTGATATACATGTAAATACATAGAGGCTTAAATCGTGCAGTGCCTGGATTATAAATTGGACATCCAGATAACTTAGAATATGTAAACTTGTAAGTACATATATATTATATTTATACGTATGGATATACAGTTGACCCTTGAACAACTTGGGGGTTACCGGCACCAACCCACATGCAGTGGAAAATCTGCATATAACTTTTGATTCCCCCAGATCTTAAAGACTAATAGCCTACCATTGACCAAAAGCCTTACTGATAACATAAACAGCCGATAAACACATATTTTGTATGTTGCATATATTATATACTGTGTTCTTACAATAAAGTAAGCTAGAGAAAAGAAGATGTTTATAAGAAAATCATAAAGAAGAGAAAATATATTTACTATTCATTAAGTGGAAGTGGATCATCATAAAGGTCTTCATCCTTGTCATCTTCTAATTGAGTAGGCTGAGGAAGAGAAGGAAAGGAGGGGTTGGTCTTGCTGTCTGAGGGGTGGTCGAGGGAGAAGAAAATATACATATAAATAAACCTGCACAGTTCAAATCCGTGTGGTTCAAGGGTCAACTGTATATAAATCTATGTAAATGAGATAATCATCAAAGTCTAGTTTTAAAATGAAAAATTACATCACTCTTTTAGAGAACTCCTGGAACCTTGAGGAACATGCTTTAGGCATACCATGGTCTAGAATGCCACCTGTCTATACAGTTGTCCCTCAGTATCTGAAGGGGATCAGCTCCAGGACCCCCACAGATGCCAAATTCCACAGATGCTCAAGTCCCTTATCTAAAATGGCACAGTATTTGCATATAACCTACACATATCTTCCTGTATACTTCAAATAATCTCTAGATTACTTATAATCCCTAATAGAATGTAAATGCTATGCAAATAGTTGTTATACTGCATTATTTTTAGTTGTACTATTTTTCTATTGTTGTATTGTTAGTTAAATGTTTTCAAATATTTTCCAATTTTCCAAGATTGGCTGAATCTGCACATGTGGAAACAGCACATGCAAAGGCTCACAGTATGCAGCTTTATTTCTCCTTCTGTCATGCCCATGCATTGAGTCAAAAATTAAAATTATTTCTCTTTACCTCTCCACTTGCATATTCAACCATTATACATAGTTGTTTATCTATTTTAGAACAACTAAACAGCCACATTTATTGCATGCCTATCATACCTACATCTTAATTTCACAAGAACACTGCAAAATAGTACTATTAATATTAATATGTTATGATTTACATTTTAAAAATGAGAAATCTGGAGATCAGCATGTTTAGGGGACTTGCCCAAGAACACGCTCATGTCAAAGGCTGGGCTTTGACTCAATTCTGTCTGATCTTAGATCCCATAATTGTGCCCTTTGCTATAGCCCCAAGGTACTGAAAGGTGCAAGGCACATAGTGGGTGCTCAATAAACATTTTTTGAATGAATATGAGAACAATGAACTCTTTCCATTCCATCAGTCTGCCTGCACTCCCAGCCTGTTGGCACTGTTTGCTCTCTAGGCATGCAAAGCCTAGGGGAGTACAAACTAAGGTTTGACTCACCTTGGTATCCCACAGCATGCCTGGCACATAGTAGGTGCTCAAATACGCATTAATTTGAATTGACTTGAATTCCTCCAAAGGCCCCACTTGGAAACTTTTTTGAAGGCTAATTTAGAATGAGAAAAGAGAACTTGAGGAAGAGAGTGATACAAGCCTTGGTAACTGGAATGGGAAGCGCTGGCCACCTCCTCCTGAGACTGGGCTCCAAGCCCTGCTTGGTAATGCAGGCAAAAGCATGTGATTCAGACAGCAGCAAAGCCACAGAACGGCACGCCAAGTTCAGAGTCATTGAAGCAAGTAGTGTAAGTGACAAAATTTAAAAGACAGAGACCTCTGTGGAAGAAGCCAGGGTACCCAGAATTGACAGCATTGAAAGCTGGGCTTAGGTGGAAATGACAAGAGTCTCTGCCCTACCCCTAGCAGGAGGTCCTCGGTGAGTAGCTTATAAAATGCCCTTTTAAGTCCCTGAAGGAGCCCACTGCTGGATCAGCCAAGGCTGGGAAGGTCCTCGTGATCATGATTGAGGTTCTCACAGTCTTCCTGCCAAGGCTGCTCCTCGGGGCAGACAAAATGTACCGGGAGCTCCGCGGGTCATTTGTGTTTACATTTTTTCCCTCTTTACTGCTCTTGATGTTCACTCTTCCAAAATTACCAAGCTCTTGCTCTAGCCTAGTTCAACAGAAACATTTCTCTCCTTCCAGACTGTTTAGAGCTTCCTCTCCAGCCAGCAAAAGGCCCAGCCCATTACTGGTACACAGGGGCACTGACCAGCAGCAGCTTGGCTTGCCCTGTTTGGGGGGGCTTGGCCTCATTGCCCTTCTGAAGGAGGCCCAAATGCCTATGTCTATTCCATCCCCAGAAGCCAGCGAAATTGCAAGATGTTTTCAGTGACAGGGCACCTTTCAAAAAGTGGGAGCATCTTTGCATACATCACCTGAAATGGGGTCGAGGAAGAAAAAATTCATGCAAGACCCATCAGGGACAGACACTGGTACCCAGTGGATATCAGCTCATAGCAATTCTGTGAGCACTTTGCAGATCAGGAACCTGAGGTTCTCCTGAGACACAGGTAGAGAGTTGAAAATCAGGGGGTCAGTTCCCCAAGGTCCCAGCTTCCTCATCCTTTACACTCAAATACACTGCAAGGGCCTCTCTCTCCCCGACCCCACCTCTCAGAAGGGAATTCGTTCTCTCCTTTTTCCTCCTCCCTCAACCACTGATTCAGGAAGAAACTAATAAGCTCATGATTTGTAAAGTTTTGTTCCTCAGCTCTTCTCAGATACACTTCAGTTGGAAACACAGTGTTCATTCATTCCAGATTTCCCAAGACACTCCCAATTTCATGCAATGTTATAATTGTAATAAATTCATTTACTTCAATTTGTGATGAAGTATAATTTCATTTCATATCATTTTAAGGTATTTCATGTACACAAATTCAGAAACTGGAAAAAATATGTTTTGTTAAATGCCATGCCCTGATTTTTGAACTGGAAAATATAACATGTGTTCCCTCTCTGCTGTGCATGCACATAGCATAACATGATCACAGGAAACTCTTCACCTTAGTTCTTCTTTTGTTTGGCTTTTTTTTTTTTTTTTTTTTTTTTTTTGTGAGAGGAGCTTCTCTGTTCCAAGCATAGGGAGAACTGTTGTATATCCCTCATTGCAGGCACAGCCCCAGAATCTTCCAGCCCTTTCTCCAAACAGATTCTTCACCATGTGGTCTCAGTCTCCCTGCCCGAAAAAGTCAAGATATGGTTCTCAATCTTGTAGCAACAGCTGCTCCCACCCCAAGGATTCCCCTTCTCAAACCCAAGTGAAGAATGAAGCTGGTTTCTGTTTTGGGAACCAAAAAAAGTCCTGCCCCTCCTCAGAGGCCCCCCTTTGGACTGGCTGCCTTCCCTCTGTTTGGATAGCCCACTCTTTCCAAACCACTGAGTCATTTCCGCTCCGGGACTTTCTCATTAAAATCTTCCTGTTTGCTGTAGTTCTGGAGCCCGTTTCTGAGTTACCGTTTCCTTCCCCATCCCCACTGAGCTGTAATTAATAGCCCAGCACCGCCCTGCAGTCTCTCCCATTGCGGCATTCCTTCCCACTCTCATGTCGGCTGGCATCTCTACACTTTGTACACATTTGTACAAAGCCTCAGAGTTCCTAAAGCTGTGAAGGGAATGGAGGATACCACTCCTCTCCGGCAAGGTATTGCTTGAAAGATAAATCGGGAATATGAGTGTCTAGAAATGGGCAGCAGAGAAAAAAAACCTGCCTACCAACAGCTTGTCCCAGAGCCTCCGGGCACAGCAAGTGCAGCAGTTGGGATACAGGCTCTAATTAATGCGCTAGGAGCTGCTCCACCCTGAGCAGCTGCTTGGTCTCCCAGAAGACGGCTGCGGTCTCCTCGAAGCCCCGGTTTGGAGGGTTATGTGCACATCTGAGACCTGCTGACCCTGACAACAGGCAACAGATTGCAGCACCAAGGCAGGACTCCATGGGACAGAAAGACAGAAGACACCGGCGCTCTTTCGTTCAGTGACGGGGTGAAGAGGACTGTCACAGTCAACATGGCACCTTCATTCTTCTATTGGGCTTTTTTTTTTTTTTTTTTGGCGGGGTCGGAGAGGCAGTTCTCTGTTCCTGGCACACAGAGAACTGTTGTATCTTTCTCATTGCAGGCACAGCTCCAGAATATTCCAGCCCCTTCTCTAAATAGATTCTTGATCAAATGAAACATCCTGGCCTGAACTGAGGGCAGTGCCATTTTTGCCCAGTGGGTATTTGGTAAATGTTCATGGAAGCAAGTCAAACTGAAGTTCAAAAAGTACATGATTTGCATTAGTTGAAGTACAAAAAAGGTACATAACAATAGAGATGGACTGCAAACTCGTCCACTGACTCAACACCTTGCATTATCTATTCACGTTATCCCATTGCTTCTCATTGTGAAAAGCCCCTGGGAGATAGTTTGGGGGTGACGGGTCATTGGCTGTCCCTTAAATCCCATGATGTTGGCAGTCCCCTTCCCCAGTAACGTATGAGGTTCACATGATCTCAGAGCTGCCCGTATGGCTCTACAGTAATCCCCAAAGCAGCACACTGCCACTTGGAAAAATTGCTTTCAAAGTATACTTATAATTGCTAATCATCACTGTAGTCTGGCAGCTTCCATGGAAGCGTGACTGGCACGTTCTGGTGCTGGCCCCTTGCCGTCTGATTCACAGGACACCTGTCTCAGTTCTCCCCAAACCCCATCCTGCTTCCTCTGCTCTCCACCTCATTCCCACCTCTGCACAAGCCTGGATCCTGTGGCACAAGTGATCCTTCCCTCTCCTCCTAGATTTCCAATCTTTCCATTCCCTGGGACTTTCTGCAAATTGCTAAACTCTCCTCCATTTCCAAATAACTCGTTCCTCCTCGTGCTTCCTAGGGTCCTCCTTTTCATTTCCTCCCAGGGGGTACCACTCACAGCGTATCCCGGTAATGATCCAGGGGTTTTCATTCACAAAGAATACAACCTGAATGGCGACGGCTCTCCTTGTGAAAAGATGGGCACACCTGCCCCCTCCACAACAGCCTGTGTCTCTCCTGCCCTCCATTACCAACTTCTTAGAAAAGCAGCCTGTAGTTCTTCACCCCTCCCTGGGCAAAAGTCTTCATGCATTTCCCACTGTGAGGTCAGAGGCCTAGTGTTAATTAACCCTCATCCTGCTTACCTGTCTGCAGCATTTGGGACCTGACCATTCCTGTTTCTGGGAGCACTCTTCTCCTCTGGCTTTCCTGCTTCTTCTGTTCCCTCATGGCTCTTCCTCAGTCTCTGACCAGCTCTCCTTCCAGTCTTCTCTCTGAAATCTTGATGTTGCTAAAAGCTGTTTCCTCAGCCACCTTCTTGTTTTTCACGTGCTCTTCCCTGGGCGACGTCATTTTCTCCCTTGGCTTTGGTTAAACTTACACACTTACACTGATAACCTTTCTCCTTACTAAATTAAAAACCTCTTATAATTACAAAGCAGCCCGTGTATAGACAAACAAAATAAGAAAATAAAAATACACTATTCCCACCATCCAGAGCATACCACTGTTAATATCCTATTGTACATCCTTCCGAAATTTTTAGGCATGCATATATATGCAGATATATCTTTTTTTACAAACTGAGAAAAATACCGTTTTATGAATTGTTACATACTGTTTTTATAAAACTTTCCATGTCAATATATGTCACTATATTTTACCTAATATCCAGTCTATATCTGATGATCTAAGTCATTCCCAAAACGTCTTTGTAGTTCGTTTGTCTAATTAGGAACCAATTTAGGCCTACACATTGCATGGATTTTTCTTAAGCCCTTTTCCAAGCATAAACATGACATTAGGCTTATTAAATGAATTTGGCCAGTTAGCCTAAGGAACAACCCATTTTCTGGATTTGACAAGTTGCTTCCTTGTGGGTTCATTTAGCTTGTTTCTCTGACCTTCTTATTTCTTATAAACTGAAAGTCAAATGTGGCCAGGCGTGGTGGCTCTTGCCTGTAATCCCAGCACTTTAGGGAGCTGAGGCAGGAGGATCACTTGAGCTCAGGAGATCGAGACCAGCCTGGTCAATATAGTGAGACCTCATCTCTTAAACAACAAAACAAAAGAGAAAGTAAAATGCAAAAGCATGGTGGATTCAATTTAAACCTTGTTAGCTAGATTATATCATAGGAGATATGTACTTCTCATTGTATTTTGTCATGATATGTATATTTTCTGGTTCGCCCACCATTAGAGATTCTAGTAGTGACCAGTGAATTAAGGCAAACAACAATTTTCTTCTTCCAAGGCAGCATTATGTTTTCCCTCCTGTGACTACAAGGTAATCTGTGTGGTGTTATCTGGGCAATGCACAAATGTTCAGTTCCCCCTCAACAATGTGCTAATGCTTTAATACCAGTTTATACTTGTTGCTGAAGTCAATACTTTTAATAAGGCATTTGTAACCACCCACTGGGTTCATTTTTCCTGATGCCCAGATAGAGCCAATTTATCAAGATAGAGGAATTGCAATAGAAAAAGAGTTAAGTACACTTCAAGCTCGCTAAATGGAAGACTGCAGTTTTATTATTACTCAAATCAGCCAACCCAAAAATTCAGAGGCTATAGGTTTTTAAAGATAGTTTGGTGAACAAGGGGCTAGGGAATGGGGAATGCTGGTTGGTTGGGTTGAGGATGAAATTATAGGGAGTTGAAGCTGTCTTCTTGCACTGAGTCAATTCCTGGGTAGAGGCCACAGGACCAGATGTGCCAGTTTACCAGTCTGGGTGGTGCCAGCTTATCCATCAGAATTCAGGGTCAGAAAAATATCTCAAGCACCAGTCTTACTTAGGTTCTACAATATTATCTATAGGATACAATATTATCTATAGGAGAGCAACTGAGGAGGTTAGGAATCTTGTGGCCTCTGGCTGCATGGCTTCTAAACCATAATTTCTAATCTTGTGATTAACTTGTTAGTCCCACAAAGGCAGTCTTGTCCCCAGGCAAGAAGGAGGTTTGTTTTGGGAAAGGGCTGTTGTCATCTTTTTAGTTTTAATAGTTCTAAACTATAAACTAAATGCCTCCCAAAGTTAGTTTGGCCTATGCCCAGGAATGAACAAGGGCAGCTTGAAGGTTAAAGGGAAGATGGAGTTGGTTAGGTCCCTTTAAATGTCATCAATTTCTCACTGTTAGAATTTCTCCAAAGGTGGTTTCAGTTTAGAGCATTTTCAGCCAGAGTTTCTGGTTTCAGAATATTTTTATAAAAGAGTTATTTACTCAGGTATGGGCAGGGCTAAGGCAACCATCTAGGAATTGTGAAGGTCCCAGGGGCTAGTGTCAGTGGGCGGCTATCGCCAGCCCTCATCTGAGGGGGCAGGAGAAAGGAATGTTCCTCCTGGTGCCTGGGGCTAGCTACAACCCTGGGACAGGAGCTGCCCAACAGAAGCCCTGGCTGTTAACAGAGGAATGCAGTTATAACCCAAACCGTGACCAGGCAGGGCACTTTAATGAAGTAAAAATTTCTGATGACTCTTTTCTGTTTCTTGCCTGAAAGACAATTGCAGGACAGGGGAGATTATACATCAGGTATTGAAGACAACTACAATATGCCCTTTTAACGTCTGTCTGTGGACCAAGTTTACTGTTTGCATTCGTAGCCATGGGAAAGAACAGGGGAAACAAGGTGGACACCACTCTCAGGGGAAAATTGGCCCCTGGTTGCCAAAGCACAGGTGGGGGTGGTGTGATGTGATGACGTTTGCAGTGGATAATTTGTATTAGTTAACAGCTCTGGGTCAAAGCTGTTTTGTCTCCATGCAAGAAGTCATGAAAAAAACAATGTTAGTTCCAAGGAAACGTATCCTCATCCATGAATAATTATTTGCTTTGACTCCAGGATACCTTTCATTTAAAGGTGTAAAGGCACAGAGAGGGGGAAGTGAATAATCACTAACTAACCTTTCATCACCATAGGAGAGGGCCTGCTCCTGGTGCTAAGTATTATGAAACTTCAAAGGGAGTGATTGTCAGGTGCCCATAGTTCACATTATTTTCCTCAGCATGGGAATAAAACACTGCTGCTTCTCACTCACTACAAGTAAAAGAAATAGAACTGATAACGTGTATTATATAATTCTACCAAGACTTGGAGTCAGAAAACACACTGGTTTCCTCTGTCTCTGGGGAAGGGTTTCTTATTACATTTTCTTCTAGTTGACAAGCAATTTGGGAGTATCCCTCAATTACATGGGATGCCCCAGTGTGGGACTGAGAAGAAGATTAGATTGTAGGCTGCTCTATTACTTACTAACTGGGTGGTCTTGAGTATGTTATTTAATCTTCCCAAACCACTGTTTACATCCATAAAACAGTGACAATCTTCATTCCCCTGGCTACAGGAGAACCAGCTTTGATGAGGCAAAGTGGATAAGAATGGGTTCTGGAGTCAGAAAGAGTTCAAAATCTAGGTTATGCTTCTTACCGATTGAGTGAAATGGGGCAAAGTCACCCAACCTCTAAGCCTTAGTTTCTCCATCTGTAAAATAAAGTAATAGAAACAAAACAGAAACACAAGATAGAAACAATGTTGTATTATTTTAAAGATTAAATGCTAAAAAGCACTTAACATAGTGCTGGCAATAAATAAGCACTCAATAGTTTGCTATTATTATCAGCTGCCCTGTGGTAGACAGAATTTTAAAACAGCCCCTATATTCCTACTCGTGCTGCACATGCCCTGTATAGTTCTATTCAGTGTGAACGGAACCTGTGAATATAATGACATATTACTCTTGTGAGGAAAATTATCTTGGGTTGACTTGACCTTTCAGGTGAGTCCTTTTTTTTTTTTTTTGAGACAGAATCTCATTCTGTTTCCCAAGCTAGAGTACAGTGGTATGATCTCAGCTCACTGCAACCTCTGCCTCTCAGGTTCAAGTGATTCTCCTGCCTCAGCCTTCTGAGTAGCTGGGATTACAGGCACCTGCCACCATGCCCGGCTAATTTTTGTATTTTTTGTAGAGACGAGGTTTCACCATGTTGGTCAGGCTGGTCTGGAACTCCTGACTTCAGGTGATCCACCTGCCTTAGCCTCCCAAAGTGCTGGGATTACGGCGTGAGCCACCGCGTCCAGCCTCAGGTGAGTCTTTTAAAAGCAGAGAGCTTTCTTCACTTGGTGCTGGGAAGAAGTTAGAGTGGTGCACTCTCACTGGCCTGGAGAAAAGCAAACATCCCTGCCGTGGCAGCCTGTGGGGACCACGTGGCATGGAATGTCAGTGGTCTCTGCGAGCTGAGCATAGTCCCCAGCAGGCAGCTAGCAGGCAAAGGGGAATTCATTCCTACAACCCCAAATAATTGAATTTTGCCAATAACCTGAATGAGCTTGGTAGAGGATATCCAGTCTCAGATAACAACTACAGCATAGCTGATGTGTTGATTGCAGCCTTGTGAGACCCTGAGCAGAGGAGTCAGCTAACCTGTGCTCAGACTCCTGATCCACGGAACTGGAAGGTAATAAATGTCTTGTTTTAATTCACTGTTGGTGGTAATTTGTTTGAAGCAATAGAAGACTAATACACTATCCAGAGTTAATCAACACTGTTTCTGTGGCTCTTGCTGAGTCCATTTCTGTTCCTAATTGCTGTTGTCTAATGCAATACTTGGTTGCATAAATCATGACAGTGCAAGAATCACAAGACGTGCTGTTCTCCAACACAACCCCTTTAGATTGTCAATACTCTCTCTGACTGTCTTCTCCTGCTAATGGGCTGGTGATGATCATGGGGGAGGAGCGGTTTATAGACCTTTGTGGCTTCAGAAAGGAATAAAAATATCGTTGGAGCTGAGTCTGTCCCGGAAGACACAACTCATTATGCAAAAGCCCTTCATAGTTGTTTCCTGTTTGACACTACAAATCTCTCAACTACAAAGGGCTTATATGAACTTCAGGCCAAACTTAGCCAGATGATCTGTTGAATAGCTTTAGGTCTTCATTGAGCTTGCAGTATATTGGAAAAAGGAGACATCAAACAAGTAATTGCACAAACCCAGAATTATCAACTGCATTGTGTGCCTTAAACAGAAAGCACAGACTCTTAGAGAAACTTGAGCCTGTGGATTCAGGGAAGACTTTTCTGCATAAGAATGGAAGGATGAGTAGGAGTTGACTAGGTCGAGGGATGATTAAGAGTACATCTCCCAGGAAGAGGGGATGGCTTGTGAAAAGGCCCTGAGGCAGGAAGAGGCATGACTATTTCAGGAAACCTGAAGACCGGGGAATGAGCAAAGAGAGTGAGGAGAAGAGCCCATGGGGCCATGCTAAGGATTTTGGTCTCTCAGGTTTGCCCTTTCAGAAAATCATCCGGGTTTCAATGGCGAAAAAGAAATTGTAGGGAGCAAGGACTGATGGCAGGAATACTAGTTAGGAGGTAATTGCAACCATGCAGACGGGAGCTCATGGCAGCTATGACTAGGATCACGGTGGTGGAGAAGGAGAGAAGTTATATAGATCAAGCAGATGTAATGTTTTATTTTTACTTTTACCAATTTTTTTTAAATTGAGGAAAACATTTTCTCATCACTTCTACCATTCTGTGGAGAATTCACATTCATTCACATATTTATTCAACAAATATGTACTGTGTGTCTTTTATGTGCCAGATACCGTTTTGGGCATAGGAATATAGTCTTGAATAAAACAGTCAAAAAATCTCTGCTCCCAAGGAGTTTACAAGGGAGTTAGACAACAAACAAGGAAAAAAAAAAAAAAATATATATATATATATATATATATATATATGTATGTGACAGCAATAAATGCTGAAAAGAAAGTTGACAAGGGGGAATAGGAAGTGTTCAAAGAAGGTTGCATTATATATTATGTTCTGACAAGATCTCACTAAGATGATGACATTTGAGAAAAGATTTGAAGTTGGTTAGGGATCAAGGCATGCAGCTATTGGAGGTAGGAAGATTGAGAGGAAATATTCTAGTCAGGGGGAACAGCCAGTGCAAAGACTCTGAGGTAGAGAGGTGACTGGTGTTTTCCAGAAGGCTGGAGAATAATGGGCAAAGTAATGCATCAGTCATCAATTTCGCAATAATGCTGAGTAACAAGCAAACTCAGAATCTCAGTGGTATACAATAATAAGCATTTAGGTTTCCCCCTCAGTCTCAAGATCAGCTAGATGGTTTTGCTGAGCTGAGCTGATCCGGGTGGGGCTTATTCATGCCTTCACAGTCAGCTGCAAGCCAGCACAGCTTTACTGATCTTATCTGAGCTCTCTTACATATCTGAGAGTTTTGTCAAGATGACTGGGTTGATTTAGGTCTGCTTTCATATCTCTGTTTCTCATATCCTCCAGTAGCAAAAGAGAGTCAGAGAGAGAAAGGGAGGGAGAGAGGCTAGAGAGAGAGTGAGAGAGAACACACATAAGCCCTCTTAAGGCCCAAGTTCAGAATGGAAACTGTCACTTCTGCCACATTCTATTGGCCAAAGCAATTAATAAGACAAGCTTAGTTTCAAGGGATGGAGAAATAGACTCCACTTCATAGGAAGAGCTTCAGAGTCACATTGCAAAAGGTGTGAATATAGTGAAGGGTGGAGAATTAGGACCAGATTTGCCATCAGTTTGCTACACTGAGTTAGTAGGAGATACAGTCAGAGAGATAATGGGGATCTAGAAAATGTGGGGCCTTGTAGGCCAGGGTAAGACCTTTGGCTTTTACTCTAAGATGAGAAGCCATTGGAGAGTTTCCAGGAAAGGTGCAACACAATCCAACTCTATTTTAATGAAATCACCCTGGCTGTCAGATTACGAATAGACTGAAGTGGGGCAGGAGACCAGTGAGAAAGACATTGCAGTGATCCAGGCAAGAAATGAGGGTGGCTGGGCCGGGAAACATAGTTAATAGAAGTGCTGAAAACTAGTCAGATTCTAGACATATTTTGAAGGTGGAGTTGCCAGGATTTGCTTACAATGCAAATGTGGGATATTAGAGTAAAAGAGGAGAAATTTTTGAGAGAGCAACTAGAAAAGCTGTGTTGCAATGTACTGAGATGATTAAAGCTACGGGAGGAGGAGGCTGCAGGGGGAAATATTTTTGAAAAATCCCCAACTACTTGCTAGTTTTTTAGTATCTTCGAATGCCAACAACTTGACAGGAAGATTTGACTGAAGTCAGCCAGGGACTCTCCCACAGTCCTTTCTATGAGCTTAGACTTGGGTTCTCACAGATCCAGAGATAACCTCCGCTGTAACATGCTGCACAGCCTGCTTCATGTGTACAGCCAGCATCCCTGTCATTAGCTGTGACATCAGCTCCAACTGGTCGCAGCACCCACTCTTGTTTCATCATCCATTCTGATTGGTCAGAACCTTATTTAATTATTATTCTCCATGGCAGAGCCAAGAGAAATACCATGTGAATGGAAGTGCCCCTCTTTCTAAAAGGCAAAGACCATGTCTTAGCCAACTTTGCACTTCTAGATGAAAGAAAGTGAATAAGTCTACTTAGATTCTCTCCATTCATAGCGAAAGCATCTCAAGTTGCATACTCTACTAAGGACTGATGTAACATTTTTTTACTCTGAAGAAAAGGCACATTGAAAGATAAAAATGATTCTAGGCAGGAGTATTATAATTCACCAAATATTCTGTGCAGAATTAAAAAAAATCCCTGTATTTGGATAGGTAAGGTAAAAGTTAACTATTGAAAAGGATGAATATTTGTGTTCCTTTTGACTCCTTAAATTCTCATCTTGATTCATGGAGGAGGGGACTGACACCAAAATTTCAGTCCTATCTTAACATGAGAGGAAGTGCAGAGAGGGAGGCTCTGTTAGAGTAGGTAGCTAGTCAGACATAAGCATGGCAGGAAAGGGCTCCCCTTGCCCCACCAGGAAAGTCAGGCGACCATCAGGTGATGGTCAGGTGGTTGTTACAATATTTCTGTAAACATAACATTAATAATTGGTTGTAGACAGCCCAGGGAAAGGCAGTCTCCCAGTAGATAGAAAACACCTGAAACTGGTGATCAGCAGCTTTGTGATAAGATCTCAGGAGCTGGACAGGTGGGCTGTAGCATGCGCACTAAGGCAAAATGGCGCAGTTTAACTGGTATATGACCTTCTAAGGACATGCAACTGGTAAGGGAAGAACGCCTCAAGTGAGCATGTGTACAACTCCAGTACAAACACTGCGCATGCTCCCCTTCCAAATGCTAGCAGGCTGTTGCACATACGGACAGCCCCCAAGGGAAGAATCGGGGAGAAGGAATGCAAGACCTTGGGAGCATGCCAACATATAAAACCCTAAGTCAAAAGGTCCAACTGTGCACTTGATCTCTCAAGTCACCCCCTTGGGCCTCTTCCAAGTGTACTTTACTTCCTTTTGTTCCTGCTCTAAAGCTGCTTCTTCTTCTTTTTTTTTTTTTTTTGAGACGGAATTTCATTCTGTTGCCCAGGCTGGAGTGCAGTGGCGCTATCTCGGCTCACTGCAAGCTTCGCCCCGGGTTCACGCCATTCTCCTGCCTCAGCCTCCCCAGTAGCTGGGACTACAGGCACCTGCCATCATGCCCAGCTAATTTTTTGTATTTTTAGTAGAGACAGGGTTTCACCGTGTTAGCCAAGATGGTCTCCATCTCCTGACCTCATGATCCGCCCACCTCGGCCTCGCAAAGTGCTGGGATTACAGGCATGAGCCACCGCGCCCGGCCTAAAGCTTTTTAATAAACCTTCACTCCTGCTCTAAAACTTGCCTCAGTGTGTCTCCCTCTGCCTTATACCCCTCTGTGGAGTTCTTTCTTCTGGGGAGTCAAGAAGTGAGGCTGCTACCCATATGGATTTGTCTGCCTCCCTCAGACAAAAATGGCAACTCTGGGCTGGGTGTGGTGGCTCATGCCTATAATCCTAGCACTTTGGGAGGCTGAGGCGAGTGCATCACTTGAGCTCAGGAGTTTGAGACCAGCCTGGGCAACATAGTGAAACCCTTATCTCTACCAAAAAATACAAAAATTACTTGGGTGTGGTGGCATGTTCCTGGAGTCCCAGCTACTAGCTGAGAGGTGAGAGAACTGCTTGAGCCCAGGAGGGCAAGGCTGCAGTGAGCTGAGATCTCACCATTGCACTCTAGCCTGGGGGACAGAGTGAGACCTTGCCTCAAAAAAACAAGCAAACAAGCAAACAAATGGCAAGTCTGATTGGCAAATGTGTAATATTTACTAGGACATGCTTTATTAATGGGTAGCAATTGACTCTGCAGAGTGAAACCAGCCCAATGCATTCCCTTCACTGGGAGCATGCTGCCAAGGTGTGGGCCTTCACTCTGTCCCATTGTGGTTCATTTGTGAAGCAGCCTTAGTCCTTGAAACTGGCTATAGCCAGTGAACTTGGGTAGGCTCTGCGTACCTAACTCTTCTCTCAGATACACGAGGTGAGCAGTTCCCAAAGTCTAGTTTTGGCGAAGAGTAGGAGGCCTCATCTGACCTCAGCCATGCTCTCTTGCATGCAGAATCACTTGGCCAATGCCCCATCTGGCTCCCTTGTGTGAGCTCCCCATCAGTCAGAGATGATAGGGATGAGTCATCTCTGAAGAACTTGAAGCCCTAACATCAGCATCAAGCCCAACTGAGATATTTAAAGAACTAGGATTTTCTCTCATGTTAATCCTCAGCATAATCTCCCTTCTCCTCTTTTTTTTTTCTGCTTCTAGAATAGTCCTTCTTTATCCCTCTATTTCCTTTTCTTAGGCATATTTAATAGAATGTGAAATTGCATATTTATTAATGATGGCTTTTTTGGTTTCAAGTAACAGAAACACACTTGAGCTCTCCAAGAGCAAAGAGATATAATTTAGTTTAAGAAATAGGCCTGTCTCAAAACTCAAGGGCAAATAGATAGCTGAACTTCAGAAATAAATCAGAGCCTCCAGCGTAGTCAGGACCCACCCTCCCATCTCTAGGGTAGGTGACCACACATGCCAGTTTGTGCTGGCCTATCCTTGTTGACATCTGTCACCCTGCCCATTTCACTTTTGTGTCAGTCTTTGTCATGAGGGGGCAGAAACCACAGTGACTTAAACAGAGAAAGTTAAATATAAATTTTTAAAAATTATGATAAAAGAGCAATTATAATATATAAGATAACTCTGTGTGGTACCCTAAGGCTGAGTACCCAAGAGAGTACCCAAGGAGGGATGAACATAAAACAGGATGAACCCTTCCCCAAGGCTCAGATTGCAACCACTGGATGGCAGAGAAGTTTGCTGATTTGCCCAGGCCAGAGCTGGTCTGCAGCCACTGGGCAAGCAGGAAGCAACCCTCTGGGGCACAGGTGGCACATGACAAAAACTGCAGCCAATGGCTTGGCACGTGAGCATGCAGAGGGAATAGGGACACCATTGCAGACAGGAGATCTGGAGCCTGCAGTGTCTGTGGTAAGAAGGCCATGGGAAAGTGGGCATTAGGCCAGGACAGAGCTGCAAGGACATCAAGGAACCATGAGTTCTGGGCCTGTGGCTGGAATTAGAACACCACTGATGTTCCCACACCCACACTGCTGCCTGATGGTGCAGCCACCACTAACACCAGGAAGGCTCCTTTCTCCTGTAATGTCCCATCAGGGCCCTCTACCGAGAAAGCTTCACAGGGTGTTCTCTGTGAAGAAGAAATGCTCAATGGAATCCCGTCCATTATTGCAGAGCAGGTATTGAAGGGTGAATTTGAATCTGAAAGTCAGTAAATTATTAACACAACTCTCAACAGTACCCTGGTAAGAATGATTAATTCCCAGAATAGTGAAATCCATAGGGAAAGGAAATAGAATAATAGTTGCCAGGGGCTGTGGGGCTGTGGGAATGGAGTTACCCGTTAATGCTTATAGAGTTTCAGTTTGGGAAAAGGAAGACATTTTGGAGATAGACTGTGGTCATGGTTGCACAAAAACGTGAACATAATACCACTGAATTGCATGCTCAAAAAGGGCTAAATGGTAAATTTTATATTTGGTGTATTTTACCACAATTGAAAAAATGATGAATTCTTGGTCACCCTATTCATCTCTCATTTCTGCTCTTCTCTGAACATCTACTTCCTTTTTCATTTCCGTTTCTCAGACCACACACTAAAAACCATAGCCACCAATGGCTCCTGGAGCTACCTCTCCTTTACTTAAGAAACCAGCCAGATGTCCGGGGGCGGTGGCTCATGCTTGTAATCCCAGCACTTTGGAAGGCCGAGGTGGACAGATCACGAGGTCAGGAGTTCGAGACCATCCTGGCTAACACAGTGAAACCCCATCTCTACTGGAAATACAAAAAATTAGCCAGGCATGGTGGCAGGCACCTGTAGTCCCAGCTACTTAGGAGGCTGAGGCAGGAGAATGGCGTGAACCCGGGAGGCGGAGCTTGCAGTGAGCTGAGATCATGCCACTGCCCTCCAGCCTGGGTCACAGAGCAAGACTCCGTCTCAAAAAAAAAAAAGAAAGAAAGAAACCAGCCAGACTAAGTGCTGGACTCCCATCATTCTCTCTTTCAAATTCTCCTGGAAGATCTGCAGCAGCTTTGGTCCAATGCTCACTCTGGCCATCTGGGCCAGTGTCATGGTCATATGGTATAGACCTGTTTTCAGAGGAGTTTGTTTGTGGAGGGGGAAGGGAACCACACTGACAAAACCAGAGGAATCTACTATAATCATTTAATGACTCCTCTCCCCTCCAGTCTTCCAACTAAATAAAGAAGCCAGGCAAAAATGAATATTAAAACCTTCACATTAAGAGTGAAACCAATAGTAAAAATTATGTCAGATCAGTCCATTTTTTTCTCCTCTCCACCTGTGTTAGTAGTATGAATCAGTAAGAGAGGCATACGGCAGAATAATCAGAATTATTTATCAAGCTAATTAACCATAGATTGTTTCCTAAGTAGTCACAAAATGGCAGAAATCTTTATATATTTAGTGAAACATAGTCCTTGTATTAAGATAATTAAAAATTATTTGTGATTGTTACTGTGATTATCATTTTTTTATCTTTGCTGGCACAACTCCTCAAACTGATATATATTCCCATCAGGTGCTTTAGAGAAGCACTGGCCTTTTTCTTGACAGGCAGTGTGCATTTTGGTAACAGATTTTGAATGGAAAAGTACAAGCTTTTCCCAAGCCCTAAACACAGAATATGCCATCTATTAGTTTGGATTTCTTCCTTAACGATCATTGTACCAATATGTGGTGGTTTTTCTGAGGAGAAATCGATCCAAATCTTTCTTTGGACTCAGAATCCAAGAAGCCTGAGTTTTATCACTGGCTTGGTCACAGATGCACTGAAAATGGGCAAGTTACTTCCGTCTTTGTCTGAATTTCTCCATCTGGCAAATGTAGATTCTGACACTCACCATCAGATAATATTTGCAAAATGTTTGATGGTCCTTGCTGGTAGGCAGTATGTAATTGCAAACTGTTGGATCATTTTTTTTCTGTCCTAAAAATTCTTCTCTTTCTTGAGAAACTATTTTTAAATTAAAAATATCACTTTTAAAGTATGAGCACACAGTAATAAAAATTCAGTTGGTACTGGAGAGTAATTTTTAAAAAAGTAAAGGTTTTACTCTTTGGCATTCCCCAGAGGTAATAGCATAAAATTTTTCTATTTTGAATCTTTCTAAGGCCAGCCTCTACAATAATAACATTATTCCTTTACTTTTTATATATCAACTTCAAAGTATGTCTGATTGCTTGACCCCCTTATGAAAGATGAAGCTCTTGGCTCATTTATACTTCCTCTTCAACAGCAACTTCCAGATATATTTTGGTTTTTTTATTCTTTTAGACACTTCTATAGCTTTATACAATACATTCATCTTTCTATTTCTTTTAAAAGATTTATTTTTAATTATGGGCACATAATAGTTGTGTATATTTGTGGGGTGCATGTGATATTTTGATACAAGTATCCAATCTGTCATGATCAAATCATGGTAATTGAAATATTCATCACCTCAAGCCTTTATCATTTCTTTGTGTAAGGAACATTCCAGTTCTACTCTTTTAGTTATTTAAAAATATGCAATAAGTTATTGTTAACTGTAGTCACCTTATTTTGCTACCAAATACTAGATCTTATTCATTCTAACTATATTATTGTATTCATTAACCATCCTTTCTTTACCTACCCCCTCCTCTGCACTACCCTTCCCAGCCTCTGGCAACCATCATTCCACTCTCTATTTCTGTGAGTTTATTTATTTATTTGTTTATAGCTCCCACATGTGAGTGAGAACATGCAATATTTGTCTTTCTGTGTCTGGCTTATTTCACATAACACAACGTCCTCCAGTTCCATTCATGTTGTTGCAAATGACAGGATTTCAATCTTTTTATTGCTGAATAATATTCTGGTGTATATATTCCCCACCTTTTCTTTTTCCATTTATCCATTGATGAACACAGGTTGCCTCTAAATCTTCGCAATTGTAAACAGTGCTGCAATAAACATGGAAGTGCAGCTGTCTCTTCAATATACTAATTCCCTTTCTTTCAGATATACACCCAGCAGTGGGATTGCTGGATTCTATGGTAGCTCTATTTTTTTTTTTTTTTTTTTTGAGATGGAGTCTCACTGTGTTGCCCAGGCTAGAGTGCAGTGGCACGATCTCGGCTCACTGCAAACTCCGCCTCCCGGGTTCATGCCATTCTCCTGCCTCAGCCTCCCAAGTAGCTGGGACTACAGGCGCCCACCACTGTGCCTGGCTAATTTTTTGTATTTTTAGTAAAGACGGGGTTTCACCGTGTTAGCCAGGATGGTCTCGATCTCCTGACCTCGTGATCCGCCCGCCTCGGCCTCCCAAAGTGCTGGGATTACCGGCGTGAGCCACCACACCTGGCCTATGGTAGCTCTATTTTTAGTTCTTTTGGAGAAACCTCCATACTGTTCTCCATGGCTATACTAATTTACATTCCTACAATAGTGTTCCAGGGTTCTCCTTTCTCAGTATCCTCACTAGCATTTGTTATTGCCGTCTTTTGGATAAAAGCCATCTTAACTGGAGTGAGATGATATCTCATTGTAGTTTTACTTTGCATTTCTCTGATGATTAATGATGTTGAGCATTTTTCATATTCCTATCAGCCATTTTTATGTATTTTTTAAAGAAATGTGTATTTAGATATTTTGCCCATTTTAAAATCAGATGTTTTCTTTTTCCTATTGTTGTTTGGGCTTATATATTCTGGTTCTCAATCCCTTATCAGATGGGTAGGTTGCAAATATTTTCTCCCATTTTGTGGGTTGTCTCCTACCTGTGTTGATTGTTTTCTTTGCGGTGCAGAAGCTTTTTAACTTGAGGTGATCCCATTTGTCCATTTTTGCTTTTATTGCCTGTGCTTTTGAGGTCTCACTCAAGAAATCTTTGTCCAGACCAATTTCCTGGAGTGCTTCCCTAATGTTTCCCTCTATTAGTTGCATAGTTTTAGTATTAGAATTAATTCTATGGTCCATTTTGTTTTCTATTTTTGTATATAGCAAGAGATAGGAGTCTAGTATGGCAAGAGATAGGAGTCTAGTTTCATTCTTCTGCCTATGGATCTCCAGTTTCCCCAGCACCATTTATTGAAGAGACTGTCTTTTCTCCAATGTACATTCTTGGCACCTTTGTGAAATATGAATTGACTGTAAACGTGTGGACTTATTTCTGGTTCTCTATTCTGTTCCATTGCCCTATATGTCTGTTTTTAGGTCAGCACCATGCTATTTAGGTTACTATAGCTCTGTAGTATAATTTGAAGTCAGGTAATGTGATTCCTCCAGTTTTGTTCTTTTTGCTCAGGATGGCTTTGGCTATTCTGCGTCTTTTTTGGTTCCATATAAATTTTAGATGGTTTTTCTATTTCTATGAAGAATGTCATTGGTATTTTGATAGGGATTGCATTGAATCTGTAGATTGTTTAGGATACTGTAGACATTTTAACTAAATTGAGTCTTCCAATCCATGAATGTAGAATATCTTCATTTTGGGGTGTCTTTTTCAATTTCTTTCATCAATGTTTCATAGTTTTCATTGTAGGGATTACTTCTTTGGTTAACTTTATTCTTGGTATTTTATTTTATTCGTAGCTATTGTAAATGAGATTACTTTCCTGGTTTCTTTTTCAGATTCTTTTCTGTGGGCATATAGAAATGCTACTGATTTTTGCATGTTGATTTTTTTTATCCTGCAACTTTACTGAATTTGTTTATAAGTTCTAACTGTTTTCTGGCGGAGTCTTTAGGTTTTTCTAAATATAATTTTATGTCGTCTGCAAAGAAGGATAATTTGACTTCTTCCTTTCCAATTTGGAGGCTGTTTATTTCTTTCTTTTGTCTAATTGCTTTGGCTAGGACTTCCAGTACTATGTTAAATAGGAATGAAGAAAGTGGGCATTCTCATCTTGTTACAGATCTTAGAAGAAAGGCTTTCATTTTTTCCCCATTAAATATAATGCTAGCTATGGGTTTGTCATATACGGCTTTCATCGTGTTGAGGTATGTTCCTTCTATACTCAGTTTTTTGAGAGTTTTTGTCATAAAGGATGTTGATGTTGAATCTTATCAAATGCTTTTTTGGAATCAGTTGAAATGATCCTATGGTTTTTGTCCTTCATTTTGTTGATATTATTCATCACATTTATTGATTTGCATATGTTGAACCATCCTTGCATCCCTGGGATGAATCCCACTTGATCATGATGGATGATATATATATATTTTTTTCAAGATGGAGTCTTGCTCTGTCACCCAGGCTGGAGTGCAGTGGCGCAATCGCAGGTCACTGCAACCTCTGCCTCCCAGGTTCCAGCAATTCTCCTGCCTCAGCCTCCCAAGCAGCTGGGATTACAGGCACCTGCCACCACACCTGGCTAATTTTTGTATTTTTAGCAGTGGTGGGGTTTCACCATATGCTGCTCTCGAACTCTTGACCTCATGATCTGCCCGCCTTGGCCTTTGAAAGTGCTGGGATTACAGGCGTGAGCCACCACGCACGACCATGATGAATGGTATTTTTAATGTATTACTGAATTTGGTTTGCTAGCATTTTGTTGAAGATTTTTGTATCTGTGTTCATCAGAGATACTGGCCTGCAGTTCTCATTTTCAACTTTCCGTTTCTTGATTCATTGATTTTAGCCAGTATCTTTTGACTTCCCTCTAAGACAATGAAGGATTTAACAGCCCTACCTTCCTGTCTCTGTCTCCCCCCCAATGGCTATTCCCAATGTCACAGCTTCAGTTCATCACATAGTTAATTTTACATTGCCAAAATTTATAGAATTTATACTTTCTTATATAATTATACTTTATTTTTCTGTGTTTTGGCTGTTCATTAAGTCTAAAAGTAGTCAGAATTTATATTTTATTTAAAAGAATATTACTATTCACTGTATAATCAATTCCATTCAGTTCCAATAAAAATATTTGTTTATTACATACTTTGGGCCAGACGCTTTTCCAAGTGCTAAGGATACATCACCGAGTACAACAGGTGAACATCCTGCCTTTATAGAGCTTACATTTTAATGTATGGTTAGACTCATAGAAAAAATGATGCAACTCTATGTCATTTAACCTGTGCCAATAGAAAAATAAATGAACATACTTAAATTGGGAGAAGGAGAGAGGAAGTAGAGAAAACAGGGCACTGAATTTTTATAATATATTATTAGATATACCTTTACTTTCTCTCTATGATAACCCAGAATCCTCAGCATTTTAGAAGAAATGTATTTCTTTTTCTTAAAGATATTCTTTCCAAGGCCTCCTGACTTGCTGATCTAATTTGCTGTTTTCAATTTCATCCTGCTGAAGGATTCTTTGTTTGGTTTATTGTAGGGGTTTTCTTGCTTTTGCTTTTTCTGGTTTTATTTTGTATTGAATGGCTAGGGTTGGTTGCTTTTATAATTCCATGTCTTTCTCTTTTATTTATACTGCTGGAATAAATTCTCAAACAATTATTTCAAGAAGTATCATATATTCAGTTAAGGACTTTATTTTCACCATTTCATTATCCCATTTGGTCAATAGTTTTTGCTGGGAATAGAATTATTTATTAAAAATCCATTTCTATCAGAACTCTGAAGGTATTTTCTCACACCCTGAAGAAAAGATCAGATGCCAACCTGAGTTTTGCTCCTCTGAGGCTATCCTGCCCTCTTATCAACCCATAAGTATTACATATTCTTTTCTTTAGCCTTGGCAAAAGAAATTTTACGAGGATATATTTAAGTGTGGGTCTTTTTATAAAATTAATTTTGCTGGGTATATTATAGTTGCCCCCTCTCATGAGACTTACCTGTCTTCAGCTATGGAAAAATTCCCTTTATTCTATTTATTTATTTATCTATTTATTTAACTTTTACTAGTAGTGAGAAGCAGGCAAAGAGTAGAACAAGGAGTTTGATCTGTAACTGACTGAACGATCAATTGAAATAACTCATTACCCTCAGACCAGCCTTTGTTCTTTGTTTCTTGGACAAATTCCTAGCCTTTTGGAAATCATACTGGGTAGATTTGGGCCCTCTTATATTGCTTCTCCATATTTATTCACTCTTCTCATAATTCATATCAGCTTTTTTTTCTCTCTCTCTATGTTCTGGGAAATTTGTTTAACTCTTTGGTCCAGTCTTTCCCTTGAATTTTTTATTTTAACAATGATATTGTTAATTTCCATGAATTCTTTCTTATTCACAGATAGTAGCCCTTTTTAACTTAATGGATGCAATATCTTATTCATTTAAGGTTATCTTCTCTTCTTTGAACCATCTGTTTCCTTTGCTCTGCTATCCATAGTGGTCTTTGCCTTTTGTGCTGATCACTTTCTCTCCCTGTGTATGAAGGATTGGACTGATTCCCTCAGATAGCTGATATGGGTTGCCTCTGCCTTTTAGGGCCTACTCATCAATAAGAAGGCTGGCCTCATGACCTGGGTATGATTTCAGGGTCCTGGTTCCCTGGCTTCACTTTAGGGCATGTGGGCAGAGAGCTAGGCCCCACTGCCTCCCTATTTTACACTGCCAGAAGAGGCTCTGCTGTAAGGAACCAGTCCCCACTCTGCAAGCCTTGTACCCTCTAGAGTGTAGTTCTTGGTTTTAGCATGAGGGCAGTGCTCCCACTATAGTCTGGGAGCTGGTTGTGAAAGAAGATGAGGCCAATCTGGACAACCATCCTGTAAACAAGTCTCCAACCAAGCCCCCAATTCTGTCTCATATCCATGGATTCCGGTGTCTCAGTCTTGTGAAATATTCTGAACTTTTACAGTCTTCTTCTATGCATCTTCTGAGCTGTGTCTCTCTTTCTCTTATTTTTCTACCAATAAAACTCTTCTGTCTTCCATTCCAGATGTCAGTAAAAGTCTTCCTCCCCCTCATGCACCCACCTCTTATTTTCAATATCTTTATGAACATATTCCTATTTGTCTCTTTTCTAACATTTCAAAAGATTTTAAGAGCAAAAAGGAAGATGGAGATGTATGCCCTACCCAGCATCTTGTATCAGAATCTCCTTTCTTTTTCCCTTATAAGATACTGAAAATATCAGTAATTGTGTTTCATTACTGTTGTTTACAAGTATTGAAAACAGACTGTTCTTAACATTTTGTCTTGAATAAATTGGTGGCTATTTTTGTCTTTATTTCCATCATAGCAGGTGCCTGTCCAATTGTGAATTTAAATATATTATCTCAGTAACTGGGTGCAAATTATGAGATGTGTCCAGCGCAGAGAATTGAGGGTTAGGCAAGAACCTCTGTCTTCTGAAAAATAAAATGTTCAACATGTGGGGTATTTGTTTCTGAGACACAAGTCTAAGAGTGCAGAGTTGTGGGGTTTTTCAATTCAAGTGAGTGTCCTTTCTTGGATTTGGTAGTGGTTTCTTAGATATGTCACCAAACACACAACCAACCAACCCAACAAACAAAACCTAGATCTTCATTAAAATGGAAAACTTTTGTGCTTTAAAGGACACTGCTATATCTGAATATTTGTGTCCCTCCAAAATTCATAGGTTAAAATCTTAATCCCCAAGATAATGGTATTAGGAGATGGGGCCTTTGGAAGGTAATTAGGTCTCAAGGGCAGCACGTCATAAGTGGGATTATTGCCCTTATAAAGAAGGCCTGAGAATTCCCTGCCTCCTCCACCATGCCAGATTACAGTGAAAACAAAACTATCTATGAGGAAGCCCCGCCAGACAATCTGCCGGCATCTTGATCTTGGAGTTCCAATCTCCGGAACTGTTTGTGAGTTACCCAGTTTTATAGTATTTTGTTTTAGCAGCCCAAACAGACTGAGACAGAGACAGTAAGAAAGTGAAAAGGCAACCCACAGGGCCATGTGCAGTGGCTCACATCTGTAATCCCAGCGCCGAGGTGCATGGATCACCTGAGGTCTGGCCAGGTATGGTGAAACAATATTGGTCATGGTGAAACCCCATCTCTACTACACATACGAAAATTAGCCAGGTGTGGTGGCACATGCTTGTCATCCCAGCTATTCAGGAGGCTCAAGCATAAGAACTGCTTGAACCTAGGAGGTGGAGATTGCAGTGAGCTGAGCTGAGATTGTGCCACTGCATTCCAGCCTGGGCAACAGAATGAGACTCTGTCAAAAAAAAAAAAAAAAAAAAAAAAAAAAAAAAAAAAAAAGACAACCCACCAAGTGAGACAAAATATTTGCCAATCATATATTTAACAAGGCACTTGTATTAATAAAAAGACAATCCAATTTTTTTTTTTTTTTGAGATGGAGTCTCGCTCTGTCGCCCAGGCTGGAGTGCGGTGGTGCCATCTCAGCTCACTGTAAGCTCTGCCTCCCAGGTTCACGCCATTCTCCTGTCTCAGCCTCCTGAGTAGCTGGGACTACAGGCACCTGCCACCACGCCTGACTATTTTTTTGTATTTTTAGTAAAGATGGAGTTTCACCATGTTGGCCGGAATGGCCTCGATCTCCTGACCTCGTGATCCACCTGCCTTGGCCTCCAAAAGTGCTGGGATTACAGGCATGAGCCACCATGCCTGGCTGACGATCGAATTTTTAAATGGGCAGAAAGTCTGAATAGATATTTCTCCATGTATCCAAAGATACACAAACAGCAACAAG
The DNA here is from genome assembly GCF_028878055.3 of Symphalangus syndactylus. Lineage (NCBI taxonomy): Eukaryota > Metazoa > Chordata > Mammalia > Primates > Hylobatidae > Symphalangus > Symphalangus syndactylus. The sequence goes on along the minus strand of NC_072434.2, from coordinate 38,536,405 downwards.
CACACAAAAAGATGCTTAATATCATTGGTCAACAGGGAAATGCAAATCAAAGCAACAATGAGATGTCACTTCATACCATTGTTATGGCTAGAATAAAAAAGACAGATAATGACAAGAATTGGTAAGGCTGTAGAGAAGCTGGAATCCTCATACATAGCTAGTGGGAATAGAAGTGGTACAGCTACTTAAAGTCAAGCAGTTCTTCAAAATGTGAAATAGAGAGCTACCATATGATCCAAAAATTTCACTTCTAGGTATATACCCAAGAGAAATCAAAGCATACATCCACACTGAAATTTGCATACAAATGTTCACAGTAGTATTATTTATAGTAGCCAAAAGATGGAAACAATGCGAATGTCTATTAATTGATGAATGGATGAATAAAATTTGGCATATCCATTCAATGGAATTTTTATTTATTTATTTATTTATTTTGAGACTGAGTCTCACTCTGTCGCTCAGGCTGGAGTGCAGTGGCAGGATCTCGGATCACTGCAAGCTCCACTTTCCAAGTTCATGCCATTCTCCTGCCTCAGCCTCCCAAGTAGCTAGGACTACAGGTGCCCACCACCACACCCAGGTAATTTTTTGTATATTTAGTAGAGATGGGGTTTCACCGTGTTAGCCAGGATGGTCTCGATCTCCTGACCTCGTGATCCACCCGCCTCTGCCTCCCAAAGTGCTGGGATTACAGGCATCAGCCACCACGCCTGGCCTATTCAATGGAATATTAATGGCAATAAAAAAGAATGAAGTACGGACATATTCTATTGGGGCGGAACTTGAAAACATGCTAGCTGAAAGAAGCCAGTCACAAAAGACCAATATTGTTTCATTCCATTTATATGAAATGTCCAGAACAAGCAGTTCTATAGACAGAAAGTAGGTTAGTGATTGCCTAGGGCTGGGCAGGATGTTAGGTTTAGGGGTGATAGCTAAGGGGTACACAGTTTCTATTTGGTGATAAAAATGTTCTAAGATTGATTTTGATGATGTTTGCACATCTCTTGAATATACTAAAAATCATCCAACTGCACAATTAAGAAAATAAGATTGAATCAGGAGGCCATTTTGAGTAGGGTTTAAGAATACAGACTTTGGAATCAGGCTGACCTGAGTCCAGTTCCAGGCTTTACTACTTACTGGTTGTATGACTTTACTGAGGTACTAATTTTCACTGCCCCTCAATTCCCACATCTGGAAAGCAAAAATAATGATATCAGACTTAGGGTGCACGTGTGTGGGCACACACCCCACACACATGCTTCTCAAAATGGCCAGAAAGTGTTTTGTGGAAGAAGAATGGTGGAGGCCAGTCAAAGACTTCCTCACTCCTCTCCAACTCTCGCCTTGGTGCAGAAGCAGCTATGTCCTGCTTTATCCTGAGGTGCCTGACTCAGGGGAGAGAAGACAGATCTAATTCAGTGAGAAACCAACTAATTGTCACCTTCTCTTGGTCCTTTCTTTTCCTCTGACTTTTATCAATCCCATTCCCATATCCATAAAGTTCCTTCCTCAAATCTGAAAAATGGATAGGGGTGAGAGACAGCAAAAAATTAACTTTAAAAATATCTCACTATTTTGATGTTATACCCAAGGTCCCAGTGACAGAGTAGACAAGGACTGGACATTTATCAATTACAAACTCCAAGGCTAGGATAAGTTGCTTCAATAGATCTGGAAATTACAAATGGCACTTAGATGCTAGCTGACTTTGGCAAAGACCAAGCAGATTAATCATTATGGTGTAGTACAAAGTCTAGATGAAACCAAGTCAGCCCAGTAATTCTAGCTGGAGAGGGCAAGTAAACACTTCAAAAACAATCAGGCAAAAAAACATAAGCTGTGGAGAATGGCCATTTCCAAAGCCACAGAAAACTTAGGGATGAGTTTTCTAAGAGAATGTTTTATCTCAAGCCAAATAGACGTACCATTAAAGCATCAAGCCTATAGCCTGCTGGACCTAACAATCCATACTTCTCAATAAAGGACCACTCACCCAAAGGGAAAAGCATTTCCAACTCCTTTCTTTACCTACCTTACTCTAATCTAAAGTTGACTCTACTGAGAAGACAAGGAAGATGTGACTAATATTTTGGCAGGAAGCAAATCCACCCTACAGTGACAATCTAGGATTGGTGCTAGCCATCAGGATGGTTGGTTCTTAGCAAGATGATGGTAACATAGAGTTATAAAATTTCTAGGTTAAAGCGAAGATAAGAATAATGAACATAATGATAATACAATAATCATAGCAAACATTTATTAAGAACTTACTATGCCCAGGAAGTATTCTAAATACTTCATGTTTTAACCCATCAAATTCCAACCATAACCCTACAACTAATATTCTCATTATTTAGAAGAGAAAACTTAAGATAGAGACCAGCCTCTTATTTGGTAGCACCTAGAATTGAGGCCAAGGGAAGTAAAGGGATCTTGCATATAATTATTGAAGTTTGTTTTATTTGCCTTCAGACTTCCTTCTTCATGAATTCATCTTTTCTCTTTACCATATTTCAAGTTCTCAATCCTTTTTATTTATTCATTTATTTTAAATAGAGACAGAGTCTCATTATGTTGCCCAGGCTGGTCTCAAAGTCCTGGGCTCAAGCTACTCTCTTGTCTCAGCCTCCTAAAGTGCTGGTATCACAGATGTGAGCCACCATGCCTGGACAATTCTCTTTATTTATAAAGAAACCTGGCCGGGTGCAGTGGCTCATGCCTGTAATCCCAGCACTTTGGGAGGCCGAGGCGGGCAGATCACGAGGTCAGGAGATCGAGACCATCCTGGCTAACACGGTGAAACCCCGTCTCTACTAAAAACACAAAAAAATTAGCCGGGCGTGGTGGTGGGCGCCTGTAGTCCCAGCTACTCGGGAGGCTGAGGCAAGAGAATGGCATGAACCCAGGAGCAGAGCTTCCGGTGAGCCGAGATCTCACCACTGCACTCCAGCCTGGGCAACAGAGCAAGACTCTGTCTCAAAAAAAAAAAAAAAAAGAAAGAAACCTGTTTTCATGAAAACATCCTATGTCAGCCATTTATCCTTTGCTCATCAAGGTCACTAACATCTAAGTGATATTGGTGCAAAACCCAGTGTTTAATATCTTCCTCTTGCTTGTCCCATAGGCAGTGTTTTTTTCTTTTTGTTTGTTTTTTAGAATTTCAAATTTTATTATAGACTAAAGGGTAGACATACAGTTTTGTTACACTGAGTAATGCTGAGGCCATTGGGTAAATTGAGTGATGCTGAGACTTGGGGTCCCACATGGCAAAAGGAATGCACAAGCTCCCTCAGGCCTCTTTTATAAGAGCACTAATCCCAATTCATGAGGTGGAGCTCTCATGACCTAATCACTTCCCAAAGCCTTCATCTCTTAATATCATTGCATTGGAGATTGAGTTTCAACATGTGATTTTTTTGGGGATACATGAATATTCAGACCATAGCAATGTCTGAGACATCTCAAACTTACTATGACCAAAACCAAAGGTATAATTTCCTTTACCAAACCTGCTTCTCCCACAGTCTTTCCCCGTATCAGTAAATGGCAACTCTGTCATTCTTTTTTTTTCTGAGACAGAGTCTCACTCTGTCACCCAGGCTGGAGTACAGTGGTGCGATCTCGGCTCACTGCAATCTCCGCCTCCCGGGTTCAAGCGATTCTCCTGCCTTAGCCTCCTGAGTAGCTGGGATTACAGGCACCCGCCACGATGCCAGGCTAATTTTTGTATTTTTAATAGAGATGGGGTTTCACCATGTTGGCCAGGCTGGTCTCAAACTCCTGGCTTCAGGTGATCTGCCCACCTCGATCTCCCAAAGTGCTGGGATTACAGGCGTGAGCCACCACACCAGGCCTACCTCTGCCCTTCTAGGTGCTTATGTGAGGAGTCTTGGAGTCATCCTTGACTCCTCTCTTCATCCCCATATTTACATAAACAAATCCTGTGGCTCTACAATCAACACAGATCCACAACTTAATATTTTCTCACCATCTCACAATTGCTGTGGTCTGGTCCAAACCTCAACCTTCCTGCCTGGATTGTTGTGACAGCATTGAAAACAGTTTGTTCTTCCACCTCTGCCCCACTGCAGCATATAGAGTGAAATTTTGAAGCCATGAAGTCAAAATCATACAATAGCTTCATATGTCACTCAGTCAATAACTAAATTCCCTCAATGGTTCATAGGCTCTACGTGCTTTGCAGGTTTCCTAACCTCACCCAACAATCCCTCTGACCTCCTTCTCGTACAATGTCTCTTAATTCACTTGTTCTTGGTCTCCTTGTTGTTTTTGTGTGTATCAGTCATGTCACTACTTTAAGGTCTTTGCACGTGCTATCTCTCAGTCTGGAACACTCATCCCCAGATAAACACATGGCTAGCATCTTCTCTTATTTTAGGACTGTGCTCAAAAATCATTAGAGAAGCTACTCAAAATGATTAGAAAAGAAGCCACTGAATATAAATGACAACCTATCACTTCTGCATTCCTGATCCCCTTTCTCTTGATTTGTTGTGAGCCTTAGCAATTATAACCACTTGATTATTATATGTTTAATTGTTTATTGTTGGTCTCTCCATATTAACTCTAAACCACATGAAAGCAGAAACTTTGTTTATTTTGTTCACTGTAATATCCCCAGCATCTCAAACAGCACCTGGCACTGTTAAATACGTGAATGGATAAAGTTAAATCAGAGTGTAACCTATCACAGGACTACTTGTTATTAAGATTTACCTTAATAATAAAATAATAAAATCTGCAATTTACCTTACTGCAGAAATGAAGACATTTCTTCTGTCAAAGAACTTCTGAGGGTGAATGTATCTGCGGAATTATTCTTCATGGGGTCCCTGACCCTACCTTCATATTGATTTATCCTGAAAACTGTTTCTTTAAAGATTCACTTATAAATTAAAATCAATGATAGAAGGATGAACATATTTTTTTTGGTTTGGTCAGGGCTTTTTCAGGCATGAAAATGTGTTGATAATTGTGGCTGTGTAACTCTCTGTTGACTTGACTAGAGTCCTTGTGACATCTGTATGTTTTGGGAAATCTTTTTTTTTTTTTTTTTTCGCATCCCTTGAGGAAAAACGTGAAGACCTGAGAGTACAGTGGCCACAGCTATTCTCTGGCAACAAACTTAAGGGCTGTCTTCCTTTAAAAAGCACACCACATATACCTACTCCTACTATGATTGTGATAGCCATGAGTGTGACTGCCATGGAGACCCAACTGCACCACAGACCTCATGTCAGATGAACAGACAGTTAAATGAATGAATTTGCTGAAGAGACTGAACGTTCGGTTTGCTTACAGACTGTTTTTTTTTTTACCTTTGCCCATTCAGCAAAGGACAGTTGGTCCTCCATATCCATGGGTTCTGCATTGGCAGACTCAACCAACTGCATGTTGAAAATATTTGAAGAAAAAGGATGGTTGCATCTGTACTGAACATGTATAGACTTTTTATCTTGTCATCATTGCCTAAACAATACAGCATAACAACTATTTACGTAGCATTTACATTGTATTAGGTACTATAAGTAATCTAGAGATGGACCAGGAACAGTGACTGGCACCTGTAATCCTAGCATTTTGGGAGGCTGAGATGGGAGGGTCACTCGAGCCTAGGAGTTCAAGACCAGCCTGAGCAACATAGCGAGACCTTGTCTCTATAAATAATTAAAAAGTTAGCTGGGTGTGGTGGTGCATGCCCATGGTCCCAGCTACTAGAGATACTGAGGTGGGAGGGTCACTTGAGCCCTGGAGAGTGGAGCTGCAGTGAGCTATGATCATGCGACTGCACTGCAGCCTGGGCAACAGAGCAAGACCCTGCCTCAAAAAAAAAAAAAAGTAATATAGAGATGATTTAAAGTATATGGGAAGATGTGTACAGGTTATATGCAAATGCTACATCATGTTGTATAAGGGACTTGAGCAGCCATGGGTTTTGGTATTTGTTACGGCGTCCTGGAACCAATCCCCCATGGACACTGAGGGATGACTGAATTGCGTAGGGTCAAGCTTCCACTATTGAGCATCTGACTTGTATTACCCTTCTCCTTTTTGATATTCATGTGAGTGGGCTTGATTTGGGTAAAGGGAAAGGGAGATCTCCATGAGTTCCAGTTTCCAAGGAGAGGGAGACTCTGTTGACACTGCACTCTGAGACACATCATCTTCATTACCCCAGAGGTCACCTACCAATGGCTCCCACACACCCTGCTTGGCTCCTATGGCTCTGCCTGAGGACACTGTCTGGACACAGGCCTAAATTTGGCCACGCTGCCTTATGCTTTTAGGAGTGGGGCAGGCCCAACATGCCAGCGAGCCCACCCTGCAGGAGGAGCCCTCAACTAACAGAGATAGGAGTTGCTGAACAAGTAATTGAGCTTTTTGTCCCCTCAGGGGGACCGTTCTGGGGTGTTTTTCATCCATTTTCTTAGAATGTACCCAGAAATATTAACCCTGTCACCCATGATGGTAACCTATTCATTAATTCCCAATGTATTGGCTTTACTCTCTTTCATGTCTTATTTTCCTGCTCCCTAAATGTGCTTCCTGGACTCACCTCCCAAATAAACTACTCGTACAGAAAATCTTTTCTCAGATTTTGATCACAGGGAACCCAAACTGAGGTGGGGCATATGTTCCTACTTGAAGCGGCCTGGTCCTACTCTTGCTCTTTGAGAGGACAAGCACTTAGAGCTACAGAATATCTGAACTAGCAGCTGTTGCTGCCACCTAGAAACTGTCACTGAGCTGCGTGAAGTGGTATGGCAGGACTGAAACTGACCATGTATTTTATCACTTGGATATTAAATAAAATTACTTGTTGGTTAATGAGTACCAAAGACATGATACTCATTTCTTCACATACTTTATTGATTTAAATAGATATGTAAGTTATCAATATGAATAACAGAGTAATGCATGTTATCATTGGATGATGATAAGATTTGTTGTCTGTTATACAGCACTTTTAAGAGATAATGGTCATTTGTGAATTTAATTTATGCTCAATATCATTAGCCATCAGGGAAGTGCAAATCCAAATCACAGTGACATATCACTTCACATCCACTAGAATGACCGGAATGAAAAGGCAGACAATAACAATGTTGGTGATAATGTGGAGAAATTGGAACCTTCATACACCACTGGTGGGAATGTAAAATGGATCAGCCTCTTTGAAAAACAGTTTGGCAGTTCCTCAAAATGTTAAACATGGAGTTAGTTTATGACCCAGAAATTCTATTCCTAGGTTGACATCCAAAAGAAATGAGAACATGTGTCCACATAAAAATTTCTACATGAATATTCATAACAGTATTATTCATAATGAATGGCTTAAAGTAGAAACAACCCAAATATCTATCAGCTAGTGAATGGTTAAGTAAAATGGAGCAAATCCATATGATGGAATATTATCTGGCAATGAAAAGAATGAAACACTGATATAGGCAATAACATTAATAAACCTTGAAAAACCCTTATGCTGAAGGATCCAGACACAAAAGACTATATATTATTCTATATTTATGAAATGTCCAGTATAGAAAAATCCATAGAGACAGAAAGTAGATTAGTGGCTGCCAGGGCTGTGGGTGGGGAAAATAAGGTGTGACTCTAAAGGATATGTGACTTCTTTTTGAGATGATGAAAATGTTTTAAAATTGGTTTTGGTGATGGTTGCACAACTGCAAATATACTAAAAACCATTGAATTTATACTTTAAATGAGTTAGTTGTATAATATGTGAATTATATATCAATAAGCCTATTATGTTTTAAAAAGTAGAATGATAGAAAAAGTTATACCATGCAAAAACTAATAAAAGGAAGCTGAAGTAGACTTCAGAACAAAAATATTATCAGGAATAAAGTAGGATATTTTGTAATATTAAAGGCATAATTTCATTATGAAGATATGACAATCCTAAATGTGTATGTACCCAAAGATAGGCTTTAAAATACATGAAGCAGAAGTTAACAAACTGAAAAAGAAATAGACAGATCCACATAAATGTATGGGGATTTCAACATTTCTCTCTCAGTAATTGAGGGAGTAAGTATATTTTTTAAAAAACAGGGATATTAAAGTCATAAGCAACCAATGTTGCTTTGACTTTGTCAACCAACTTGACCTAATTGGCATTTAGAGATACTCCACCTAACAACCAGAGAATACAAATTCTTTTTCAGTGTACTTGGAACATTCAATAAAATAAAGTATTTGTTGGGCAATAAAACAAATCTCAATCAATTTAAAACATTGTAGTCATACAGAGCATTAGAGAAAATCAATGAGAACAAAAGCTAGTTCTCTAAAATACTCAATAAAATAAACCTCTAAGTAGATGGATAAGGATTTAAAAAGATAAATTACGAGTTATTAACATCAGTAACGAAGAGATATCACCATAGGTCTTTCAGATATTAAAAAAATAAAAAGGAAAAAATTTTTAGAAGGAGGTATGGGGGAAATCTTCATGGCCTTCAGACAATCAAAGATTTCTTACATAATTTTTGAAAAAGCATAAACTTTAAAATAAAAAAGATAAATTAGGCTCTCTCAAAATTGAAAATTTCTGCTCTTTCAATGATATCATCAAGAAAGTGGAAAAGCAAGCCACAGACAAGAAGAAAATATTTACAATACATGACAAAAGACATATCCAGAATACATTTTTAAATCTCTCAATTCAATCAGTAGAGAATAATAGTATTAAAACAGGGAAATATTTGAACACACATTTCACACACACAGAAATGATATAAGAATGCTCAATAAGCACATGAAAAATGCTTGATCAATAATAACCAGGAGGCCGGGCATGGTGGCTTACGCCTGTAATCCCAGCACTTTGGGAGGCCGAGGCAGGCGGATCACCTGAAGTCAGGAGTTCAAGACCAGCCTGGCTAATGTGGTGAAACCCTGTCTCTACTAAAAATACAAAAATTAGCTGGGCATAATGGCAGTCGCCTGTAATCCCAGCTACTCGGGAGGCTGAGACAGGAGAATCGGTGGAACCTGGGAGGAGAGGCTCCAGTGAGCCAAGATCATGCCACTGCACTCCAGCCTGGGCGACAGAGCGAGATTCCATCTCAAATAATAATAACAACCAGGGACATTCAAATTAAAACCACAATGTGATGCCACTACAAACTGACTAAAATAGCTTAAAATACTGACAAGTGTTGCAAATGTGGAGCAACTAGAATTCTTATATATTGCAGGCGGGAAAGCAAAATAATACAACCACTTTAGAAAAGAGTCTGGCAGTTCCTTGGAAAGTTAAACATACATACCACACAAACCAACAATTCTATTTACTCAAGATAAATGAAAACATATTTTCACACAAAAATTTGTATACAAATTTTCATGGCGACTTTATTCATGATAGCCAAAATCTGGGGGAAAAAAATCCAGTTTCCATCAAGAGTTTGTATAAACAAATTGTGATATATTGATACAATGGAATACTACTCAGTAATAAGCAGAAACGAACTACTGATATATACAGCAGCATAGGTGCATCTCAAAAAGCATCCTGAGTGAAAGAAGCAAGACACAAAAATGTACATACTGCATGATTCATTTTTTAAACTTGAGATGTGCTTTGAGTCTGAATTTTGCTGATTGCCAACCCATGTTGCAGTTCAACATGACCATATATGTCTTGCAGATTGGAAGCTGGATCCAAGAGCTTGATCACACTCAGATTTGATGTCTTTGGAATCAAGTGGTGGCATTTTTTTTCACCGATGGGCACATAACGTCTAGTTATTGCTCTTGGATGATGTTAACAAAATGATGATTTTCCAATCTGTCACTATGCTGGTTGGAATAATTTTATAAAGAGTTACTCTTTCTCATCTACTATTTGATTTTCCAGTGGTATAGTTCTTTTTTTTTTTTTTTTATACTTTAAGTTCTAGGGTACATGTGCACAACGCGCAGGTTTGTTCCATATGTATACATGCTCCATGTTGGTGTGCTGCACCCATTAACTCGTCATTTACATTAGGTGTATCTCCTAATGCTATCCCTGCCCCCTTCCCCCACCCCACGATAGGCTCTGGTGTGTGATGTTCCCCTTCCTGTGTCCAAGTGTTCTCATTGTTCAATTCCCACCTATGAGTGAGAACATGTGGTGTTTGGTTTTCTGTCCTTGCAATAGTTTGCTGAGAATGATGGTTTCCAGCTTCATCTGTGTCCCTACAAAGGACATGAACTCACCCTTTTTTATGGCTGCATAGTATTCCATGGTGTATATGTGCCTCCAGTGGTACAGTTCTTAAAGGAAAGCAAGGATAAGCATTTGATGATTCTTTCTTTTTATTTAATCTGTTTCCATAGTAATGCCTTAGTTGTTTATCATACAATTAGTTGTTGCTGTTTTTTTTTAGAAAGACAAGTTATCTGTTGCCCAGGCTGGAGTGCAGTGGCACAATCATAGCTCACTGCATGTCCAACTCCTAGGCCCAAGGAATCCTCTGGCCTCAGCCTCCCAAGCAGTTGGGACTACATATTGCACACCACCACACCTGGCTGACTTTTAAAAAAATTTTGTAGAGATGGTTGGGGGTCTCAATTTGTTGCCCAGGCTGGTCTCAAATTCCTGGCTTCAAGTGATCCTCTGGCTTCAACCCCCCAAAGCACTGGGATTACAGGTGTGAGCCATCACAGCTGGCCCCAATTAGTTTTTTTAAATCTCTGTAGAAATGCATGGACTCAAAGATATTTAATGGGTTCCAATTTATTGCAATTCTTATCTTTGTTGAAGGTCAAATTGTCCTATCTTTGGCAATAAGAAATGGGAATAGAATAGAGTAGAGTAGAGTAGAGTAGAGCAGAGTAGAGTAGAGTAGAGTAGAGTAGAATAGAATAGGTGAGCCTCATTAAGTTAGCTTCTGAGCCTTTACACAGGACTCTAGTGGTCTTCTTAATAGTTTCCTTGATATGTAGTATATCAAGATGTTTCAGATTCATCTTGTTCATTTCCTGCCCCATATCTAGAATCAGTCATTTCTTCAAGAAATTTTGATTTCTTTGCATATGCAATGGCATTTGAAGACCACAATCTGAGTATAGATATGCTTAGTGCTACTGACAAAAGATATATCCAGAATATGTATTTTAAAACTCTTAATTCAATCAATTGCAAAGAAAGAAGAATTAAAAATGGGGAAATATTTGGACAGACATTTTAATGAATAGGTCATGGCTTCTGGCCTTTTCAGTGGATGGATGGATAGATATAGTTGGGTAGAATATGTTGTGAGTATGTGCTATTTATTCTGGTATTTTCATTAAATTCAGAAATATTGGATTTTTATTTAACCTCTTCTATACTTCACCTCCATTTTCTTTCTTTTACACTGACAATCCCAGTTCTCAAGAATACAGGGGGAAATACAGTTAGAATACTCTATAATTATTCATTTACATTCTCTCATATGATACACATAACAATCAGAGAAAAGCAATGTTAATACAACCACCACCTATTATAAGGACTAAAAAAACAGTTTAAAACATTATTGCATCTGTCATTCCTATTTTTTCTATTTTTTGTGCATATACATGTAATCTTTTCATATACTGTCAGGGCCTATACCTATCTTGAAGCCAGTATATGGGTCTTAATATAAAAATAACTATTCTTCAATTTAGTTATCTTACAATCTCTCCTCATTGAAACTCAGATATGGCTAGGATACACTTTCCTAGTGTAGTCCCATAAGGAAAAGCCATTTTCATGCATCACTGGTTAAATAGACCATCTTTGGCCAAGTGTTTGCAATGCTACCTCTGTCATATATCAACTTTCCATATATGTAAACATCTGTTTCTGAGCTCTATTTGTCTTTCTGTGTGCCAACACCACATAGTCTCAATAAGTATTAACGTCTACTAGAGCAAGTGTCCCTGCCTGGTAGAAACAAACACAAATTCTTTCTGAAGGAGCAAACTTTACAACCAAATCTCAGAGAAATACCATAGTTAAAGTTCCTTGTTACTGCACACATAGGAAACACACAACCATGAATGAGATTCAGCAAAAATAGAAAACCTCAGAATCAGACCTGCAAGACTCACATTATTCAAATTATTAGATACCAAATATAGAATATAAAATAAATATGTATAAGTTCATTAAAACACCATGTATTAAATAAATTTGAAAATGAGCTCTGGAAAGAATCTCCAGAAGTGAAAACTATAATTGAAAGCAGAATCTGGATGGATGGATTTAATACTGTATTAAACTCAGTTAAAGAAAGAATTAGTGAGTTGGAAGACAAAGCTGAAAAACTCACACACAATGTGGACAAAGACAGAGAAAAGGGACCTTTGAAAAAAAGATTAAGAAATGTGAAAGACAGAATGAGTAGATCCAACACACATATAATCTTTGTTCCAAGAAGAAATAATAAGGATGAGGGAGATGCAATATTGAAAGACCTAATGACTGAGTGTTTTCCAGAAGGGGTTAAGAACACCAAATCACAAATTAACCCTAACCCATTTGCCCCAAGAATACTTGCTGGCAGCACTTGCAGTTGCAGCGTTTACCCAGAGATAACTTTGCCACAAAATATTTTGTCTTTATTATTATTATTGCATCGCTGTAGTATATCAACTTTGGAAACCAAAGACATCATTCAATTTATAGCATTCTGTTTTTAGTAGTGATATTTCTGTTACAGTTGATAGCTGGCCAGGCATGAGGGGGCAGGAGAGGGTTCCCACCACCACACCCAGCAGGCATGTCAGGTGACCATCAAGTGATGGTTTGGCAGTTGTCACACTGCCTCTCTAAAAATGATAATTGTCAGCCAGTGCCAGGGAGAGGCAATTTACTGATGGTCCGCAGTTGTCACACTAAAGTGATCACTGATTACAGGCACCAGGAAGAGACAATTTCCCAAACAGAAAAAAACACTTGAAATTGGTAATCAGCTTTTAATAAAATCTCAGAAACTGGGCAAGTGAGCTCAAGCATGCACATAAGAGATATAATGGAAGGGTATGACCTTCCGGGGCCATTCCACTAGAAAAGAGAAGAAAGCTTCAGGTGGTCATGCATACAACTTCCTAAACACACTGTACATGCTCACCTCCCAAGCATAAGGACGGCACTGCGTGCAGGCAGCTCACCCTAAGGGAAGAATCATGGGAAAGGTGTACAAGATACCAGAAATGGGCCAGCATATACAGTCCTAGGATCAAGGTTAAATGGGGCACTTGGCCTTCACAGTGCCCGCTTGGGTCTCTTCTAAGTGTACTTTCCTTTCTTTCTTGCTCTAAAGCTTTAAATAAACTTCCACTCCTGCACTGAAACTTGCCTCAGTATCTTTTTCTGCTTTAGGCCCCTTAGTCAAATTCTTTCTCCCAAGGAGACAAGAATTGAGATTGCGGCAGCCCAGTATGGATTTGCCACTACTAACATTTCCATTTACAAAATATGGTAATTCTTGATTGCTGAAAATGTCAAATCCTAGAAAATGTAGCATTCCTATGTGTAATGTTAACATCACTCTCGAACAGTTGTTGACAGAAGATTCATTTGATGAATCTGATTTTTCCAAAATAGACAATTCTGATGATTGAGATGGTTCTGATGATTCAGATGATTCCGATGTTAGTTCTGTTTAGAAATAACTCCAAGACCCATTTTTATATTTTATTTTCACATTGAAAATCAGTCAGATTTGCTTCAGCCTCAAAGAGTGTGTTTATGTAAAATTAAATGAGCTCTGGCAGCGAACTGCATTTTTTTTTTCTAAATGGGAGAAGGTTTAAGGAAGTTTCCCAAAGTGTTTCACCATAGGTGAAAAGAAACACACAACTGAGTGCCAAATTCAGAACAATGAAAACACAGAGAAGAAAATAGAAGCAGCCCAACAGAAACAAAATATAAAAGAACCCAGAAATCATCTGTAATGACTGACAGCTGACTTTTCAGCAGCCAGAATAAAACCAGAAGCTCAGAAAATAAACTTCCAAAGTACTGAAAGTAACTTTCAACCTAGAACACTATATTCAGCAATATCTTTCAAAAACAAAGGCGAAATAAAGACATCTTCAGACACAAATCCAAGAGGATTTACTATTAGTTGTACATTCACAAAAGGAACTTCTAATGAGGGTACTTGATGTCAGAAGGAAGGTTTGCAATACATGAAAAGAGAATACATGTGTTGACTGTTTCAATGGTAAAATTAATGCCTAATTTGTGAGGCTAAATATCAAGAAAGGGTAACATATAACTTTGGGTAGGTGGTGACTGGCATTACAGCACTTTAAGATTCTTATATGATTTAGAGGAGAGTAAATCCATTAATATTAAAATGCTAATTATGCATGTTAAAAATTCTAGGATAATCACGAAAAGAATAGAAATAGCTATAAATGTTAGTTCTTATTGTTATTATGATTATGATTATTATTATATTCCAGGGATCTTATAGAAAGAACACACACACATACACACACACACACACACACACACACATGCACGAAGGATTCTGTATTCAAAACAGTTTGAATTAAACATTTCCTGCTTGATTTCTTTATATTTTTCTCAGCTAATGTGTATTATAAATCCCTAAGTGGAGACTGTAGAGGCTTTGCAGCATTTCCTATGTTTATTTGACATCAAAACCCTATCTTATGGAATATCTATTAACATCTTGAGGTACTTGACAGTTTGGGGAACACCTTTTAAGTTAAATCTGAATTCGTGAGAGTTTGTTTGTCTGTTTAAGGGAATAATAGAACCATGTGGGCTTGAAGAGAATAATAGAGTCCATGTTAGAAAGACCTTAGGTTTGGGAAAATAAGACATTAAGAAAGAGTTGAAAATACTATTGAGCAATGATACCAGAAAGGGTGGCACATATTGCAATCTGTTAAATGGAAAGAAAAAAATAAAATCACCACCTAGCAAATAGATTGGAAAGCTTCTGCTACAAGGCTGTTGGGACATCTGGGAACACTGCCAAGCAATTCTGGGGAACAGACTTGGCACTAATTGTGGCCTTGTGTTCTTTATGAAAGAAAAAAGATTATTTTATAAGCCATAACACACTACCTAGATGCCAAATTGCCAGTTAAAATTCTATTTGCAAGCAGGTGTAGGCTTTCAAAAAAGCTTTCACCCAACATCATAGGATGCTGCCTTTTCATAATCAAATATGATGCAAACTATCTTTTCATCTACATGTTCAGTGTTTCAAAATGTTCCCAAAATGGCAGGTTCACTATGTCTTTAATTATAATGAAATCCTATGCATTCGCTCTAAATGTAGCTGTTTGGTTGAATACAGAGATCATATAAAGAAAGGAGTTTTTGCTCTTATCCATCCAATTAATTATTAGATTGGTGCAAAAGTAATTGTGGTTCTTGCAATTACTTTTAATGGCAAAACTGCAATTACTTTTGCACCAACCTAATATTTCCCCTTCAACTTACATTTTAAGTGTGTCCAAGCAAAGAGAAGGGTGAATGGTATTTGGTAGTGTTTCTAATTTCATCCTGTTTATAATATAGGATGCTATCTTTTCTTTCAGTCCATAATATTTCTATTGCAATTGATGTACTTTAATCACACTGATGCTTTACGCTGTGCGTGTACCAGGCTTGTTTTCTCTGAAGATTCAAAGAAATCTGCAGACATTAATCACAGTCCTCATGGTGGAAGACAGAAAGGGTCAGCCAGATCTAAGCTCTGGCATGAAATGATTTTGATAGGTGGAAAGAAGAGAAGAACTTCACCCTCTCCAATTCTACTGGAATGCCCTCAGCACAATTTTCTCTTTCTCTCCGATCGTAGTAAGTTCAAAGCCTACCCTTCCATGAATCTTCCTTGATAACCCTGGTCCACCTTAATCTTTTTCCTTTTCTAAATTCCCACAGCCCATATCTCTAGTTCTCAAGGTAGCACTCAAATCCTACTGCCCGGCATTGCCCCCAATTATTAGCTGGATCTTTTCCTCTAAACAATGAGGTCTTGTATTTCTGATTCCTGCTCAATTCAATGATGGGTTTACAGAGTGCAGTCCATAAATGCTGTTGATAAAGTGACTAGTGCAAGAATCCGAGAATTCGATTGTTTAGGAGCCAATTATGCTGGCAGTAGGGAGGTTTGGAGTTATCGTGGGGATATGTCATCATTCTTGTCATCTGTTTTCAAAGACCTTAAGGAAACACACTGAGTACTCCTGAGAGCTTCTCATCTCTCAGAATCCTTGTTTATCTGTGCTTATTATTAGATTAGACCAAAAGCAAAATAAGGACCTTTTTCTGGGATCTAAGGCTCTTTATGTGACAAAGAACTGCCCCAAAGGGATGGTGAGGAGAGAAGGCAGGTCATGAAGTGGTGCTGGGGACACATCTATATTTTTCACTTCTCCTGCCTTGCCCCCCTCCCAACCACCACATTGTTGTTTGATTGCTACTTTGTTCTTTGATTTCCCCTCACAGTCCCCTACACTTGTATCTTAAAGGACTGCTTTGAAGATGAGGATTTGGAAACATGTGTTTAGCAACTTGTAAACGCCTCCTCCAAGGTTTTGCAAAGTCGACAGGAGGCATTTTGATTATAGCTATTTGTTCTCAACACATTGCGAGTTTGCAGATTAGAGATCAGATCCTGCCTCTTCTTGCCAATCAGGATAAACCCGTGCAGCAAGGCTCCCCATGGACCACTCAATGGAGCTCTCCATGGAACGGGCCTGGCTACTAAGGCCTGAATCAGGGGAGAGGATGGGGAACCAGCCCTGAGCTCTGCTGGCTTTGGAGCGAGCTGCTTCCTCTGCAGAGAACTGATACAGCCTTGGCTGTGCGGAGGAGCCAACATGCAGTCTCCAAGAACGCGATGCTGACTAAAGCAGAGGGCCGTTTCAGCGCCAACAGCTGGCTGATTTATTTCAGAGGCACCGTTTCCAGGGGAATGGGAAATTGTTTAGTCTGAGATCCTTGGCTGGTTTCCTTTTACATCATTTCTGTGTCTTTCAATTATTTGCACATTTGGGGAGTTCTAGGGCCCTCCTAGACCATACAGGTGTATACTTTTAATAAAATGCGATTTATGAAAGTCCGAGTTTACAAAATTGGTAAATTGTAAGGATGGATTATTTTTACCACAAAAGGATTTTGTGATGAAATTTAGGATCCGTTTTATTAGTCAATAATGTTCCTGGTGTATATAGCATTATATTTATGGATTTCTTTTTTCTGACCTCAGAAGTAATCCCTGCTCTTAGCTACATACACCACGGAGGTTAAAGCCACATGTGTTGACTTCAGACAAAAACCTAGGTTTGAGACCAGGTTCTGCCACTTAGTTGTTAATGTGTTTGAATAGTTGCTTACCTTCTCAAAAATACAAGTTAAAATTTTTGCAAGGATTAAATAACATACCTCAGGCACTTAGCATATAGTAAGAGCTCAACACATTAGTAAGAAATTCTTATTTTTCTTGTTATTAGAGTATTTATATGTAAAGGTTGGTTTACCCGCATTTGATGTCAGTGCAGCTTTCCTTGTTTGTTTATATGTGAGATCTACCTTTAATGCTGTGACCGACCTCCTTCAATCATTCTTCCCTTTGTCTGTCTTGCCCAGCAGTTTTGGTTCTAAGGCTCTGGGGCTGCCCCAGGGAACAAATTAATGAGTCCTTCTCTGGACCACTCATCACAGAATGGGGTAGAAAAAGGGATACTCTGCCAGGCATGGTGGCTCACGCCTGTAATCTCAGCACTTTGGGAGGCCAAGGTGGGAGGCTTGCTTGAGCCTAGGAGTTTAAGACCAGACTGGGCAACATAGTGAGACCCCATCTCTACAAAAAATAAAAATGTTAGCTGGGCATGGTGGCATGTGCCTGTAGTCCCAGCTACTTAGGAGGCTGAGGTGGAAGAATCACTTGAGCCAGGGAGATGGAGGCTGCAGTGAGCTGTGATTGTGCCACTGCACTCCAGCTTGGACAACAGAGCAAGCTCTTGTCTCAAAAAAAAAAAAAGAAAAAGAAATGAAAAGAAAAAGGGCTACTTCCAGATCACACTGGCTCAAGGTAGAGATTCTGAAACTAAATGAGGTTTCTCTCTAAAATAATGTTTCTCAAATTGAAGCTCATGGACCAATCTATCACTTTGTTAAAATGCAGATTCTTTGGTTGGGGGGGCGGGGGATAGGAATATACATTGTAATAAGCACCCAGGTTATTCCTTGTGTGTTTGTTTACACGTGAGATCTACCTTTAATGCTTTAATTTCCAGTGTAGTCTCCAAGCTTGTCCACCTATAGAGTGGCCTGAAGGGTGCTTAGTAAAGATAGAAGTTCCTGGGCCCATCCCAGAATATCCAGTGGTGGGGCCTGAGGATGTGTACTCTTAAGAAGCACCCTCAGATGCCTCTAAGAAATGAGTCAAGGAAATGCTGCTGTAGAGTGACTGGCCAGTGATGTGCTCAGTTTTGTTGTTGGTCACAGTAATGGCGTAGGGGTAGGGGTTAGGGAGGGGCTTGGAGGTATCAATGATCCAGAGAGTGACCTGGGTCGAGTTGAGCCTCCCTTGTGAGGGCTCACCTTTGGCTTTCTAATGTCTCCTTCAGGTATGATGGTCTGTGTCCCGCCATTCCCACAGTGTCTGAGGTAGGAATGCCAATCTGAAGAGAGGAGGCAAGCCCGAGAGCAAATAGCGAAGCTTGTGGGCAGAGACCAGCAATCCCAGATGAGCTGTCATGGGACTCTGGATAAATGGAAAGAATAACTGCTTATATAACAGCCAGCCCTGGCCCTCTGTCATATCCTGGTTGCAATTCCTGCCTATGGTTTTTTCCTAAATTGCCTCCTTTCCTTAAGACAGTCTGGGTAGGTTTGTAACTCAAATGGCTTTACCTAAAACTATGTCCTACCATCAGGAGCTGGCCTTTGGTGACCTGTGACTGAACTACCCCCCTTCTGTGCCTCTGCAGCTAGATTCGTTCTCTCAGAGCTCATGCTGCATCCCAGCTTCCCCTCGGCAGCAACTGCCAGTGATGACAAGCCATCCTGACTTATGCCCAAGTTTTGATCTGTGGCAAGCAGAACAGTAATGCTTCAACCTCATGTTTCATTGACAGACATAGCTACCAGCTTGACAAACATAATAGTTTTAGAGATGCTCTCTTGAGACATTCATCCTCTTCCTGTGATGGTCTTCTTCCAGCAAAGCTGGACAATGCTCCTCTTATGCTGCCCATCCAGTGATGGGAAGGCAGCCTACAACCAGATAGCAAAGTGTGTCTCTCTGTCTTTGTGTGGTGCCTGCCTCCGCCATTTGCCCCCATCTACCGTTGCACCTGACCTACCCGTGAAGACAACACTGCTTTTTTCTTTTCTTTCTTGTAGGCATTAGCTGTGATCCAAAGGGTGCTAGAAGAGTGTGTTTTATCACATTTCAGCCAGCAAACATTTGATGATGCCAGCCTCCTCCAGGTGAGATATTGCAGTAGACTCAGGGGGCATTCAAAGATAGATAAAGTCCAACTAAGAAAGTAATTCAAATGAAGAATGCTGTGGCATTCCAATGGGTGACATATCCAAGGACCAGCCACGCTATAAAAAATATGAGTCAGGATATTAAGCAGAGAAAAAATGTCAGAACTTTTGGTTGCAATATATGTGTGTGTTTCTATATTTGTATCTACAGAATACTGAAATCTTATTAGGAAAGTGCATCAGTCATGTGCATTGTATCAAGTACTGTGTTGCCAGCTGACCTAAACCAACTTGATCATTTACAACAGTTGGGTTCTTTTAGTGAATAATGGTGAATTCCAGTGACTAAGGGAAGGGGAAAGTTTTAGGTCTCCATACTGACAAACTCACTACCAGGAAGTAAATTACAAGGAAAGCAAATCTCAGACCAAATCCGGCAACAAACACACACACAGGCACACATTTATTAGCACATAAACACAAAAAGAGTCATACAATATGCTCTTATTGGCTCTCACCCTTGGACCCTCTGCCAGATACCTTTCATACCATTTCACTTTGGCAGATACAGCGGTATTCTCTAGGGAGGATCAGCTAGACATCAAATCAGAATCAGACAATAAATCCTCTGATAAGAGATGGGACACAGGAACAAATGGAACTTCTAGACTAAGTTGAGTCTATCTGGGGAAATTCAAAAAGCTAATATTAACTCATTTCCTGCTTTTTGGATTTTTTATTTAATAGGGCCCTATCCTAGAGGGTAGTGAGTATAGATAGCCCTTTTGCCCTAAATGCAGGGAAGGACAGAGATCTAATATTAGAAAATGCTGGAGAAAGAAGTATAGGTTTTTCTACAGAATGGAAGAAAATTCTTGCAATCTACACATCTGACAAAGGTCTAATATCCAGAATCTACAAGGAACTCACACAAATTTACAAGAAAAAAAAATCCTATCAAAAAGTGGGCAAAAGTTTGAGCAGACACTTCTCAAAATAAGACATTTATGCAGCCAACAAACATACTACAAAAAGCTCAACATCACTGGTCATTAGAGAAAAGCAAATCAATACCACAATGAGATACCATCTCATGCCAGTCAGAATAGTGATTATTGGCTGAGCGTGGTGGCTCATGCCTGTAATCCCAGCACTTTGGGCCGAGGCAGGCAGATCACAAGGTCAGGAGATCGAGACCATCCTGGCTAACACGGTGAAATCCCGTCTCTACTAAAAAATACAAAAAAAAAAAAAAAAAAAAATTAGCCGGGCGTGGTGGTAGGCGCCTGTAGTCCCAGCTACTCGGGAGGCTGAGGCAGGAGAATGGCATGAACCCGGGAGGCAGAGCTTGCAGTGAGCCAAGATCGTGCCACTGCACTCCAGTCTGGGCAACAGAGCGAGACTCCGTCTCAAAAAAAAAAAAAAAAGAAAAAAGAATAGTGATTATTAAAAAGTCAAAAAAAAATAGTTGCTGGCAAGGTGTGAAGAAATAGGAACACTTTTACACTATTGGTGGGAATGTAAATTAGTTCAACCATTCTGGAAGACAGTATGGTGATTCCTCAAGAATCTTGAATGAGAAATACCATTTGACCTAGCAATCCCACTACTGGGTATATACCCAAAGGAATATAAATCATTCTGCTATAAAGACAAATGCACACATATATTTATTGCAACACAATTTACAATGGCAAAGTCATGGAACCAACCCATATGCCCATCAATGATAGACTGGATAAAGAAAATGTGGTACATATACACCATAGAATACTATACAGCCTGTAAAAAGGAATGAGATAATGTCTTTTGCAGGGATATGGATGAAGCCGGAAGTCGTCATCCTCAGGAAACTAACAAAGGAACAGAAAACCAAACACTGCATGTTCTCACTCACAAGTGGGAGTTGAACAAGGAGAACACATGGTCACAGGGAAGGGAACATCACACACCAGGGCCTGTTGAGGGATGAAGGACGAAGGGAGGGAACTTAGAAGATGGGTCAATAGGTACAGCAGACCACCATGGCACACATATGCCTATGTAACAAACCTGCACATTCTGCACATGGATCCTGGAACTTAAAGTAAAATTTTTTTAAAAAGAAGTATAAGTTTTTTAAAATGCTTGCTCTCTATAAGGGCAATGCTGATAGAGTGTGTGAAGGGCTTTGATAGGGTGGGCCATAGAGAGTCACAAGAATGCATGAGAGGGGCACTTAGAGCTGACTGGGAAGTTCCAGGAAGGCTTCCTGGAGGAAGGAGTTAGCTAAGTAGATAGGGAGGTTTGGGAGGCAGAGAAAGTAGCACAACAGAGGGCTGCAGGCATGATGGAGGTTATGTCATATTTCTGCAAGCAATTTGGTATGACTAGAATATAGTCCATGGTAGGAAGGGAGCTTAGTAAAATGTGAGGTTGAACTGCTCAGCTCATAAATCTTAAAGGCGGTAGAAAGTCACTGGAGGATTTTTGAGTAGGAGAATATGAGTATCAAATATTCACTGTGCAGAGGTCAGTCTGCCATTGTGAGAACTAACTTAAAGGCAGTTTTATAGCAGGCAGGGAGGCCAGTTAAAATAAGCTTTCAGGAACCAAGAAAGAGATTATGAGGCTCTGATCTGCTATAATGGCAAGTGAGGGTAAAGAGAAAGGGAAACGTTGCAGACATAATTTCAAGGTAGACTTGATTTAGCAACAGATTGAATGTGGGTATGAATAGGAATATCTGAGAATGACCCTGTGTTTTTAGTCAATGATGGTGACACTCCTCAAGACAAAGAATATAAGGGGAAAAGCTGATTTTTGGGGTGAGACGGGAGGATGAGGTAAAAATATTAATGTCTGCAAGACATCCAAACATATGAGGGTTGGGAACTCAGGCAACAAACAGAGGCTGGAGATGGGAACTGAAGTTCAATTCCACAGAGAAGGTGGCTCATGTTATGGGAGTGAATGAAGATCATAGAGAAAGTACCCAAGGTACACGGAGAAAAGGAATAAGTCTAGCTTCTTAAAGATCATCATCATTTAACATTCAGTCCCTTTTGTGTGTTCTTTTCTGTTTCCCAAGCTGGTTTGCATCAGAATGGTCATTCTCTGTTTCAGGATTTTAATGCCAACTGCAGATAATTCTGTCTTTCTGTTTGTTTACAATTGTTGAAAGCCCTGACTTTGAAAATAGTGTCTTCAACAACTGTGTTCAACCACTTTGGAGATGTGGTTGGAGCATCATGTTTCTCTTGTTAAAGCACTTGTCTGTGCTATACCTCCTGTTAACCGGCACATGGCATCTCCCTCTCTAGCTTGCCCTGTGCTGGAGGAGGGAGCAGGAATGTTTTATGGCTTCCAAACCTAGAGGAGAGAACAATGTCCAGATTTTGTGCTGCCAAGATCTCTATCTCCTCAGAAGTCCTCAACTCTCCCTTCTTTCTGAATTACTTGGTGAGGCATCTCCTGGGCTGTAAAAAGAATTTCTTAAAGTTTTGATGTCACAAAACATAAACTGATGACATTTTATGCACAGAATTATAAAATGTTTCTCTAAAAACTATTTTGTTAGGACAGTAAAAACCCACAAAGTAATATATGATAAAAACAAAGCAAAATCATTTGATGTTGAAAGGTAAGGAAATAAAATTACTTTAGTATTTTTCATAATTATGATAAAATGATTATTTATTATAAGACTTGAAGGTATTTTTCCATTGACTCACAGCACACCTGCAGGTTATTCACAGAACACCGGTATTCTATGGCACACAATATGAGAAACACCGTTGTGGGGATTTCATTGTGATGGTCCACGGTTCCGTGCTCACCATGTGGGGTGCCATTATCTTTGAATCTGAAAGGCAATTAAAGAAAAGAAGAGGGATAGCCCAGAGAGCTGGTTAGTTCTGTCCTTTAGTCTCTACCATTCTTGTTAGTGATGTTGGAGAGAGCAGGGCTCTGGGAGGCCATGGAAAGACCCTGCAGAGTAGAAGGCAATGCTCGTTGATTCTGGGAAGAAGCTGCAGCAGTGAGAGGCGTAGGAGCAGTCATAAGACAAAAGGCCGCCCAAAGAGCAGAGTGGCCAAGCCACTGATGGCAATCGGCTTAGTTAGCAACAAGCCAGCCCC
This sequence comes from Symphalangus syndactylus, assembly GCF_028878055.3. Taxonomy (NCBI): domain Eukaryota; kingdom Metazoa; phylum Chordata; class Mammalia; order Primates; family Hylobatidae; genus Symphalangus; species Symphalangus syndactylus. The sequence continues at coordinate 38,512,780 of NC_072434.2, read as the reverse complement.
ACCACATCACAGGAGAGGGCTGGAAAAGGCTGGCGAGGATGCCCTGGCCTTACCTTATTTCTTGCGTTGTGTTTCTGTCTGTCTCTCTCTCTCTGAATATGTATGCATAATAGATTGTTAAAGGATTTTTTTTCTAAAAAAAAAAAAAAAAGGTAAAATCAGGACTGTCATACAAATAGAAAATGAACCTCTGTCAAATATTGTGTTTCTTTATTTAATAAATTAGAGAACAAGTAAGATGTTACAATCAGTTTAAAGAGCCTATTGCCCAGGCTGGAGTGTAGATGCACAATCATAGATCACTGCAGCCTTGAACTCCTGGACTCAAGCAATTCTCTCACCTCCCGAGTAGCTAGGACTATAGGTGTATGCCACCACTCTTAGCTAACTTAAAAAAATTTCTTTAGAGACAGGGTCTTGCTATGTTGCCCAGGATGGTCTGGAACTGCTGGCCTCAAGCGATCTTCCTCCTTGGGCCTCCCAAAGCACTGGGATTACAGGCATGAGCCACTGAGCCCAGCCCTAATTTTTTAATCAGTGTGTATTATATCTATTTTGTGAATAATGAAGAATAGAACAATGTTTATAAATACCCAGTATAGTGCTTAGCACAGAGCAAGCATTCAATAGTCATAGCATATTTTTACTATTAAAATTGATCATTTTAATAATGCTGAAACTTCTGTTTATGTAACCAACTGTTGCCATTTTCATTACAAGTATAATCAGCTAAAATTCCTTTCGGATATAAAGTTTTAAATTATGAATAGATAAATAAATAGATGCCAAATATTGAGTCTGGCAAAATGGTGCTTGTTATGTCTGTGCTTGTTCCAAAACTAATTATTGAGTAGGCCTATGTTTTGCTTTGCTTTTTTTCTTTCCTAAATATTAGACATAAGTGCATCCTTGTCCCTAGACATGGAAAAGGGTTGTCAATGCTCCCTAGGAATAAAACACATGGCACAGAAACTTCTATCAATAACTACTTATGAAACAGATGGCTCAGCATCATGAGTCATTGACTGACCTTTCTATGAACTGATTGATTCCTAGAATGGTAAGGTAGGACACTTCAGGAAAACAAACCCATTCATTCCTTTACTTTCGAGATACGAAACTATTATTCAGAGAAGTTAAGTACATTGTCCAATGCCACATAGCCATCAGCAGAGCTGGAGCCAGAAGCCAAATCTGCTGATTCCTAAGTTAGTTTTCTCTGAATTTCCCTATATTATCTCCTCATCTATTTGGCCATAGGTATAAAACAGAAGATTAGCCTTCCTCTGTATATACGGAATTGAGAAATCAAGCCTCATAGAAATGGCATGCAAGCTTCCCTGCAGTACTCAGGACAAATTGGACATGCCAGAAAAGGAGGTTCCACTTGAGCAGAGCTGAGCGACCACTGTCCAAGGTGGAATGAACGACCTCCTCGTCTGCTGCACCTCATGATTTATTAACTGCTACTGGTGGCCATGAAATATTCATCCACTCTTTCCTAGAATTACTGCTTCACTGCATCAACAAACCATTGCTTTCCCATCTGTTTAGGTGTGCAGCTTGGAGAGGAAAAGCTTCACACAAAATTGAAAAGAGGCTTCTTTTCATGTTTAGCCCAGAGGCAGAACACCAGTTCACTTCTTGGTTCATTGTCCTTTTCCCAGAGGCACAGTCAGGGCTGACTCCCTAGGCTTCTGGACACAGAGAAGCCCTGTCACTCATGTAAGCAAAGGTTGAATAGCTAGAAAGAAGAGTGAAAGAGTTCATGTGGTTGGCTGGCTGGTTGTAACACTCCCAGCTCTAGCCTGAGCTTATTTTGCTGTGTAAGCAGTAAAGCAGGGCACAAAGAGCCAGGGCTTGCCTGACATGGAGGCTCCTTGTTGCCAAGGCCTAGTGTCAATCATCGAACCTGAGTTGCTCCATGCAGCCTCTCCTTTGGGGTTAGAAGCACTGCTTATAGGAGCAGAAGGAGTTAACTCTGCCCCACTTCCCTACTCTCTCTTCTTTTTAGGCTTCATCATAGACTTTTCTTCTGCATACCCCTTAGCTGTGGTTGCTCCCCTTCAGCCCTCTTCTCACTCGCTGCGTGTATTTCCCATAGATGTTCGTATTCATGATCATGCATTCTCCCTCCACCAATAATCATTTGTAAATCTCTCTTTCTCCAGCTTCAGATCTATAAGTTCAACTACACCATCTGTCTATACCAGGATAGCCAATTGCCCTTCAACCTCCATAGGTCCCAAACTGAATTTATTATTACTACCCTATGATCCCTTCCCATCCTCCATTCACATCTATAAATCTTTCAGAAAAGATCTGAAAAAGGAATCTTTCTTATTATAAATTCATATGTTGACATTGCAGCTTTGAAACCAGTTTCTTTTAAAGGTAGTTAATTAGAAACATATATAAATATTTCGGAAAAGAAGCTCCATGATATTATCAAAACTGGAGACTTGGGAGTCATCCTTGATTCTCTCCTCTTTCTATTTATTTTTTATTTTTATTTATTTATTTTTTTTAGAGACAGGGTCTCACTCTCTCACCCAGGCTGGAGTGCGGTAGTGCAATCATAGCTCATTGCAGCTTCATACTCCTGGGCTCAAGCCAGTCTCCCTCCCCAGCTTCCCAAAACGCTGGGATTCCAGGCATGAGCACTGCTCCTGGCCCCTCTCCTCTTTCTTATCTCCATGTTTCAGTTATCTATTTACTGCTTATTATTGAGGCAAAACTTAGTGACTTAAAAAACAACAACCACCATTTATTTTGTTCATGAATGTGTCATTTGGACAACCCTCATTTTTACTCCACATGATGTCAGTTGGGATATCTTGACTGAGGACCCATTTTCAAGACAGCTCACTCACATAGCTGGCAAGATGGTGCTGGTTGTCAATGGGGAGTTCACCCAGGGTATTTGGCCAGGGGATCTCAGCCCCTCTTCACTGGGGCCTCTTCATGGGGCTCTTTGGGCTTTCTCACGGCATGGTGGCTGGGTTCCAAGAATAAGTGTTTCAAGAGACAGGAAGTGGAATATATAGGTCTCTTAAGGCCTGGGTCTGAGAACTGGCACAGCATTACTTCTGCTGTATTCTATTGGCCATGTAGTCACAGAGCCCATCCAGATTCAAAGAGGAATAATACAGACCCCAGCTCTTGAGGGGAAGTGTCAAATAATTTAAGGCTATCTTTAATCCACCACATTCTACATCCAATTAAACTCTTGCAATCCTTTCCCTGTATCCACGCCTTTTCACATGCTGTTCCTTTGGTCTTGAATGCCTTTCTCCACCTTGTGCTCTTCTCTGCTCTTTCTCCAAGATTGTGCTCAAGAGTTGACTCCCCAAACCTTTCTCAATCCCTCCTCCAGAAGAACACCCTATGTTAGCATTTATTATTTTGTGTTGTGATTGTTTATATCTTTCCTATAAGACTGAATTATTCATGACACAGTCATGAAAGACTATGTCTTACTCATTTTTGTATCCCCAGGACCATGGAGCTGGGCAGAGTAAAGGACCTCAGTAAACATTTACTGAATGGATAAATGTTTCCCTGTTTCAATCTCTCAATAGTCCTGTGAGGTGGCAGAAATGGAGTGTTATTCCTATCTTACTGCACTGACCTCCTTATTGTAGATAGAAAGAAACAGACAGAGCAAAAAGTAATTGCATTACCCAAAGTCATTCAGCCAGAAAGATAATTCAGTATAGTCAATAGGAATTCAGTTCCCCAAAGTAAGTTGAACATCATAGGTTTAGGCACAAGGTTAGGAAGGCTTAAGAAAAAGCCCAACTATTAATGGACTTAGTTGTTTAGCAGAAAATGCCTTTGAGGTTACCCTACTAGTCTATGTATACTGGTGCCTACTCAGGGAGCGCAACTGATCTTCTGTACACTGCTAGGAAACTAAAAACACCAGGAAAGATAGAAGATGGTCTGATAGAATCTGTTAAAGAAGAGAATGGGCATGGTACAGTGCTTTGTGCAAATAGGAAAGGTGGATCTAATGTAGAGTCACAAAATGACAGTGGGAGAGTGAGAGTTCACAGTGATTCTCAAATGATTCTTCAGGGCAGAGAGAGGCAGCTATTATCAGAATGAGAGGCTGTTTCTAGGCGCCCAAGTGTTTGGGCCAATTGGATAATTCATTGGAGTTAAAACCTTAGCTGCAATAAAACACCCCTCAAGGACAGCTGACATCCTGTGCTCTGATTTCATACTTAACAAGCCCCTTCTGTTCACTTGTTTGGTTTCTTACATATTTTTATTACAAAAATATTCCCTTGATAGTGGACATGGGTATTCCAGTCAATAGAAAGGAAACTTTCTTATTATAAATTAATATGTTGACATGCTTTTAATGTTTCTTTTAAATTTAATTAATTAGAAAATTAACTGAATTTGAAACCAGTTTCTTTTAAATTTAGTTAATGAGAAAAATTCCCCTGCACACAGATGAATAGATTTTTTATTTGAGTTTTTTTATTACTTTAGTTTTTTAAAAATTACACAAATACTTAATATTGTATTAGTCCATTCTCACATTGCCATAAAGAAATACCTGAGATTGGGTAATTTATAAAGAAAGAAAGTTTATTGGCTTATGTTTCTGCAGACCGTACAGGAATCAGGATTCTGGCATCTGCTCAGCTTCTGGGGAGGCCTCAGGAAACTTACAATCATGGCAGAAGGTGAAGTCAGAGCAGATAATGTCTTATGTGGCAGGAGCAGGAGCAAGAGAGAGGGAGGTGCTACAGACTTTTAAACAACCAGATCTCATGAGAACTCACTATTGCAAGAATAGCACCAAGTGGATGGTGCCAAATCATTCAAGAAGGATCCGCCCCTATGATTCAATCCCTCCCACCAGGCCCCACCTCCTATATTGGGGATTATAATTTGACATGAGATTTGGGTGGGGACACAGATCCAAACTATGTCACATATATACTTTCTTATTGTAAGAGATCCAAACAATTAAAGTATACTTGAAAAGCCCTTTCAACATCAAGCCCTGTCCTCTCAGCCTCTGAGATAATCAGTTATAAGTTCAATATGCAGCCTTCAGTCCCTTTTCTATACACTTATTTATAGAGATGTGTGTATATTTATGTGTCCCTTTTAATTTTATACAAAATTGATCATACTATACATTTTCCCTTTTCATATAACTCTATCCCGTGAAGATCCTTCCACATTAATTTTTCTACATTCTACAAGAAACAAGAAAGCTCTGCCTTCTTGTTTCTTATGGCTGCATCTTTTAAAAAAATAGGATGTATTATTCACGATTATTCAGAGACACAGGACCAATAGGATATATATATATAAAGAGATTTACTATAAGGAAATCACTTAGCAGTTATGGAGACTGGCAAGTCCCAAGAGCTGCAGAGTGAGTTGCAAGCTAGAAACTCAATGGTAGGAGAGCCAATGGGTGTAGTTCCTGTGTGAAGGCCAGCGGGCTTGGGACCAGGAAGAGCCAATGTTTCCATTAGAGTTTGAAGGCAGGAAGAGAGCTTATGTCCCAGTTTGAAGGATATCATGCAGAAAAAAATTCTCTCTTACTCAGGAAAGGGTCAGACGCTTTGCTCTATTCAGACCTTCAACTAATTGAATGAGGCCCACTGACATTATGGAAAACAATTGGTTTTACTCATTCTACCTGTGTTATTTTAATCTCATCCAGTAATAGCCTCACAGAAACACTCAGAATAATGTTTGACCAAATATCTGGACAGCCTTTGACCTATTCATGTTGATACATAAAATTAACCCTCACACAAGGTTAGTAATTATTCCACTTTTAATGAATAGTTTTTTTCTTACTTGTCTTTTTCTTTCTTTTTATTTTCTTTTCTATTAGGAACACTACTGCAATAAAAAATATTTGGACATACGTTTTGGGTACGTGTGTCTATTTCTGTAGAATGTATTCCTACAGCTGGAATTGCTGGGTGTAATCGGTAGAGTAATGGCCCTCCCCCAAAATGTTTACATCATAATCCCTGGAACCTGTCAGCATGGTAGGTTGCATGGCAAAGGGAAATTAACATTGCAGATGGGATGGAGTCTCCTATTCAGCTGACCTTACAATAGGGAAACTATCCTGAATTATCCTAGTGGGCCCAATGTAATCATAAACATCCTTAAAGGTAGAAAAGGGAATGAAAAGACAGAACCAGGGAGATGGAAGAGTGAAAAGGAGTAGGCCTGATGTTGCTGGCTTTGAAGATGGAAGAAGGGGCCATGAGCCAAAAAATGTGTGCAGCCTGTAGATGCTGGAAAGGACAAGGAAACAGGTTCTCCCCTAGAGACTCCACAAAGGAACATAACCCTGCCAACACCTTGATTTTAGCTCAAGGAGACTCATTTCATTCTTCCGAACTACAGAACTATAAGACAATATATTTGTATTGTTTTAAGCCACTAAATTGGTAACCATTTGTTACAGCAGTCACAGAAACTAACATACTGGGAATTGGAGAATGCATATTTTAAAAATGTGATGAGTAATGAAAATGGCTATGGCTTTCACAACATATGAGAAGGTTTTTCAGTTTACAGTTCTATCACCAGTGTAAAAAAAAAAAAAAAAAAAAAGGCCGTTTTCCCTTATCTTCACCAGCTCTGGATTTTATCAATCTTTCTAATTTTTAGTAAGTTAATGGGTGAAAAATTATTATTACTTTGTTGCTGAAGTTGGGGATCGTTTTGGTGTTTACTTCCCTATTTACAAATTGGATGTTTATCTTTCCTTATTTTTATGCAAGATTGGTGATCTTTGTTATTGACTTACAGATGCTCTTTAGATAGTATGGCCCTTAGTCCTTTGCCTGATGTATATGTTGCAAATGTTGTCTTTCAACCAATCACATCTTTATTAACTCCAATTATGGATCTTTTGTTATACAGACAAACTTCATAACTAGGGTTTTGTGTCTTGGTTAGGAAGAGAAAGCTAATGTCTTAACTAGAAATGCTGCAGATGCCAGCCTGAGCTGAGTCGTAAATAGCTTGAGTGACCTTGGGTAAGCCCAACACTCCTTTGATCATTAGTTTTCTTATCAAAGTGATTAGCTTCCTTATCCAATTTATTCATGTAAAAATTATTTTCTTTGAATCCACTTTATGCCATGTCTAGATGTTATAGAGACAAATGAACACAATATTCAAGGAATATACTCTCTGATGGGACATATGGACAATTAAACAGCCATAACAATAACCATACAGAATGGGATATGCTGTAATGGAGCTTTGTGCAGAATCCCATGAAACCCCACGGAACCCCACATCCAGACCATGAGGTTTTATAGGAGTTTATTGGGGAATAAGAAGGGCCCATTGGTCAGAGGGAGCTGCAGGAACAGAGGCTTGGGGGCAAGAGAGAGGAAACACAACCAGTCCATTGAATAGGGGTGATGATGGTGGTGTGTTATGAATCTGGAGAGGTAGGCGGGGACTATTGCAGTGCCTTTCATTCTGTTTGGCCTTTTTCCTGAGGACACTAGGATGCCTTTGAAGTTTGAAGCATGGGAGTGAGATGTAGACTAGCCTTTAGTAAAGATCACTTTGGCATTTCTGTGAAGAGGATAAAAGACGGCACAGTCAGAGGCAGGGAGGCCAGCAAGGAGGCTGTTGTAGTGGCCTGGGAAGGAGATGGTCAACACAAATGAAGCAGTGGGGAGGAGATGGACACGTTGGATAGCTTGGGGAGATTTGTGCCTGTGCTTCCCATCACTCATATTTGTTATGAATCAAAAACAATATGTAGCATTGTTCCACGTGGAAGTTCTTTGTAAACTAAAAAAATTCCACTTCTTAGTGGAATTGTAAGCACTGTGACAGGTGAGTGGAGATAGTTCCGAATAGAGAAGACTTTCCAGGAAGAAGAAACGGTCACTATATTTAAAGTAGAAAATCATTGTGTATTCAAATTGTACTTATTTTGTCTTTCATATTTTGGTTTTCTTATGTGGCTGTGAATGTATAACCTAAGCATCAGCTCATCTGCCCTCCCCTTTCCTCCTCCCAACCTCTTATTCTTTTTGATTACATTCCCATGATATATGTTACCAAAGACCAGGGCTTATTTTAGTCTTTCCTGAGAGTTCTAACTGCCACTCTGCAATTGGCCACCAGCTATCTCCCAGCCATTCACTACCCTCACTGCACTTGAGGACAAGTGTCTGCTTCCTTAGCCAAGGAGCCAGTGAAGATGTGAATGGGGGGAAAGAAAACCTCCAATATTCCTCCATCCCATTATTCTTCATATCACCACTTATCAAGCTGATATGGGGACTTCATACTTTACTGAAGCACTAAATTAGACAAAGGAAATTACAATAAAGAAGAGAAAATTATTCAACCAATAGACTCACTGTAATTTTCACCTTGCTTTAAGGGACAAGTGCTTCTTCCCCCCACTCCACCCTCATCCCCAGCTCTCCTTCTCTTTTCTGTTCCCAAGTGAGTGGCTGAACATCACTGGAGAGAAAACATGCCCTTTGTCAGGAGCAAACCTTTTCTCATCACAGTATTGTTTCCTCAGCTCTCTGTTTCACTTAGAAATGGAAAAAATATTGAACGGCATTTCCCAGACCCACTGCTGGCTAATAGCTTCAACTGCTAATGTTTTATGAAATCTGTCCCAGTCGATGTGGTGCGTTAAGCAGAACCCACTGCGTTAACTTTGCTCCTCTCTTCCTCTCTCCCAGTTATTTGGCCTGTGCTGCTATGTGAAGAAGCTCTGCAGGTCCAAAGCTCTGCCTGTGCACAGCAATGGCGATGGGAAATGACTGCCATCTGCATGCTGCCATTTTCCTTTTGGTGCTGACATGGATTCTTTGGCAGATCTTCCAAAGAAAGCTGAGTGTGTTGACACTGTGAGTTTGGTTATCACCCACTTTCCTAGGACAAAGGCTCAAGGCAACCCCTAGTACCATTTGGTAGATATTAATTTCATCTATTTCTATTCCTCATGGTTAAAGACAGTAACATAGCATTGGTGCTGTGGCATCAAGATGCACAGTCCTACGAATGGGGCATCTGCCCTAAAATGGCAACAGGTAACTGGAGAGGACAGAAATGGAAATCAATTCAGAAAGTTTTAACAATAATAATCTTAATACGTTTACAGGTGCTCTCTTATTTGATCCTTAGATGAGGTAGGTATTTTTTTTATCCCTGTTTTAAAGATAAGAACACTGAAGTTCAATGACCAGAAACTTGCCCAAGGCCGTAAACCTTGGAGGGAGGAGGTATGGATTTAGGTGATTCAAGGCCTAAGAGTTCCAATATCTTATCTGGATCCTGTTGTTAAAGGAAAAAATGTTCATGACATTTGTTAAGACAGTAAGGCAGATTTTACTCAAGACAAACATGACAGGTGTAGGGACTACCACAGTGGGGTTTAGCAGTAGGGGAGACACATTGGGTTCAACTCTGAACATAAGAAAAAGGGGGAATTTAGAGCCAAGGCGTGGAGGCTGTCAGTAGATGGAGAATAACTAAGAGGGTAGGGTGATATTTTGCTAAACTGTCCTAACAGGATTCTTGTTAGGGGCAGGCAAGCCATGGTAATCAGATATAACCTGGGGATGATGGGAGTGGTGAAGAATTTGGTCAGATATTGAGGATGATCAGATATTGAGGGTGGGAAATCCTGGCCAAACCAACTTGACAAAATTCTTGCTGAAATTGGATAATGCAAGAATGGACACAGAAATCCAAAAGTCGAGGCCTACCTTGGAAGAGGATAGTGGTGACAAAGAGTCTCTCCTTGTCTAAAGTTTAGTCAGGCTCCACCACTGTGCCTCTCTGCCCATAGCTGAGGGCAGCAGCATCCAGGAAAGTAAGGTTCAGTGAGTTTTGAGTTTGGTTGTGAAGAAGGACAGAAACAAGATCTGGCAAACAGAAGTGACATTTGTTTGGGGATGGTGGTGGAATGGGAACGATCCTTTATTAAATCCTGGGCATTTGGTACATCTGATAGGGAGGAACCACTAACACTCAAGATCCTACTGAGGCAGCAGCTCCCAAGTCCACCATTTTCCCCTGGGAACTTTGGTGTTTAACCTGTAATCAGCTGAGCATTAAGGGCAGCATCATCCGGGAAAGTAAGTAAATAGGTTCAGGTGAGTTTTGAGTTTGTGAAGGACAGAAACAAGATCTGGCAAACAGAAAGAAGTGACATTTGTTTGGGGATGGTGGTGGAAGGGAACGATCCTTTATTAAATCCTGGGCATTAGGTGCACCTGATAGGGAGGAAGCACTAACACTGAAGATCCTACCGAGGCAGCAGCTCCTGAGCACCGTTTTCCTCCGGGAACTTTGGTGTTTAACCTTCAATCAGCTGAGCATTGTGGACTGCTAGCCTCTACATTCCCTACATGGTTTCCAGTACTGTTAGGAATTGGGAGCAGAGGAAAGACAGGTCTGAAATGGGCTGGGTAATGGAAACCTGACTCTTTCTCTTAGAGCTCAAAAGAGTAGCCCATGTCACAACCAGGAGCCTCAGCTGGGCACCGTGGGGCTATTTGCAGCCTGACAGCCTCTGCTGAATTATTGATGCCCCTCAGTACCTCGGGACCTCCTCCATGTTAACAAATCACACTGCGTATTAAAATTTAAAGAGGCAAATGAGGGCAATTTCTTTCCCTATTATTTCCCTCTTCTTTTGCCATCTGAGCTCTAAGTTTTAAGTCAATCAGCCTGAAAGGCTTCTCTTGGGAGATGGCACAGCTCAGAAAGCCAAGCCCAGGAAAGGAAAAGTAGAGGCCATGAGTGGGCCCAGGACTGAGTCCTCAGTCAATTAATGGAGTCTGGGGGCTCTGGGCCAGGTGAGCACTGACTCTCTGAGTCATGGAAACACCCGAGAAAAAAATCTGTTCATTCCCTCCTTAGGACAGCTATGCCACTGCCCAGTGTGCCATATCTCAAGTGTTTCCCTAAAGCAGAAGATAAAAACTTTTAAGTTGTGGTCCAAATTTGTTGTTGTTGTTTTTTAGTGAAAATAGTTGCAAAAATTTTAAAATCAGAAGGTTTTACCTAAACCTGTTTTTTTTATATTTGATGTGCTATTTTGCATGCAAAGATTTGAAACTGTTATACTACCTAGATTATTCCTTTTATTAGTATAAAGGACCTTTTTCATTTGTTTTCATGCATTTCTCCCCAAGTTCTACTTTTACTGAATGTAATTTCTTTTTTGTTTATTATTATTATTTTTCTGAGACAGAGTTTCACTCTGTTGCCCAGGCTGGAGTGCAGTGGTGTGTTCTCAGCTCACTGCAAACTCTGCCTCCCAGGTTTAAGCAATTCTCATGTCTCAGCCTTCTGAGTAGCTGGGATTACAGGCGTGCACCATCAGGCCCGGCTAATTTTTGTATTTTCAGTAGAGATGGTGTTTCACCATGTTGGCCAGGCTGGTCTCGAACTTCTGACCTCAAGCCTCAGCCTCCCAAAGTGCTGGGATTACAGGTGTGAGCCACTGCACCCAGCCTCATTTCTTCCTTTAAACATAAGATTTTCTGACTTCTCTTGAGCGATCTGAAGACTTGGGCTTTCATCTGCACATTGTACCCCTTACTGGGGATGATAGTGGCTACTCTTTCAAATGAAGTATGGCCTCTTAACCATGGTTCTTACCATGTCCCATTAGTGGTTGAATTTGCAACCCCTGATCTCAAGAAAGATGGCAAACAAGTTTTTCTATGTGCCAACTCAGGTCTATTAGCAAGACTGCCTGTAGTACCAAAATGAATCTGAGGTCAGCTATGGTAGATTGCTGTGTACTTTGCAATTGTGCACCTCCCCTTCCCTCTAAGAGGACTGCATGTCTCTGACCTTTGCCACGTGACCATGTGCAGATCATTCAAGCAGAAGTTTTTAAGAGGCATCATAAGTTGTCGCCACTTCTCTGGCGCTTTCACATTTTGCTGTGGGAATAGCACACCCTATGATCCTTCAGCCTGGATCCCAGAAGGAAAAGGACACATGGAGCTAGCAGCTGATTTACAGCTTGGAGCTGAGCCACAGTCTGGAGCAGTGCTTCAGCCAACCCACAGCTTTCAGTAACATGAGTGAATAGCAAATGTTGCTGTAAGCCACAGAGAATTGGAGGTTATTCATTACCACAGTAAAGCTGACCAATACAGCAAGACTAGTCTTGATAGAAAAGAATACTGAGGTTTTTTTTTTTTTTTAAAGCAGCATTTTTCTATTTTCTGAGAAGAAAAAATTAGGTAGCATTAGGAAATTCCTAAATATTAATTTTAATTTCCTTCAATTTAAAAATATAACTTCAAGGATTCTGAAAAAATCATGGCATTGGCAGTAAAATAATTGAGTTGGATTCCTGAATCCACACTTATGACCATGTTATAAAATATTGAATGACATTCCTTTTATTAAAGATAATTATCTTTTTTAAAAAAAACTTCATGTGTGTATTGAAGTTGTAGTATCTGTCAATTTCATTTCTAACAGTGAGCAGGGAATATAGATATTGTTGTACAAAGGGAGTCTGGCATCTGACAGGGTTTTACCCACTACCTTATTGTGAGGATCAAATGACCTTGATTGAAAATGCTCTGTCAGCCTTACGTGATTACTAGTGATTTCTAGTTTTTGCTAGTTTCGTAAAAACACGGCATCTCTTTCTCACTTTCTCCATTAGGAGGCAGATTAGGCATGACTATCACCATCTGACAGATGCAAAGGCAGATGAGGTGGCAAACAGGTCAGGGCCGGAGGGGATTTGCCAGCTAGTGAAGGGCAGAACTGAGAGGCAGTCAGTTTATCGTGGAGTCTGCTGACCACCAGTAATCTGTCCACTGCCTTACTCAAAAGGGGGCCAAACCAGGCCTTATGAGCAATTTTGCTAATACACAGATTTCCAGTCTAATGCTATCAGTTATCATGAGGCATGCGCTGGTTTCTTGGAAGCAGTCAAATCTAATTAACCTCAATATCTACTTTCGTGTTTACCTTTTACATCCTTTGACCTCTGGCATTGCTTTAATTTACATTTTTCAGTTTGTAATGCCAATGTTCATCAGCCCCTTTCAATCCTTGATTAACCATTGTGTGGTAGGCATGGTAGTTATTCTTTTCTTTGTTACAGACAGGGTCTTTCTCTGTCACCCAGGCTGGAGTGAAGTGGTGCCGTTGTAGCTCACTATAGCCTCGACCTCCTGGGGTCAAGCAATCCTCCTGCCTCAGCCTCCTGAATAGCTGGGGCTACAGGTGCAAGCCACCACACTCAGCTAATTTTTAATTTTTTTTGTGAAGGTGGGGTCTCCCTTTGTTGCCTGGGCTGGTCTTGAACTCCTGGCTTCAAGTGATCCTCCTGCCTCAGCCTCCCAAAGGTAGTTTATTCCTAAGTACGAGAAAGGTTTAATTTGCACATGGATAATACTAGTATGCATATTAGTATTATCTATATACAAATTATGAACTATGTTCATATTAGAGAATATTCATGGTATACAAAGTTAAACTCCCAGAGTTGGGATTTTTATACTTCGGCATCATTCACTAATTTTGGACTCTCTAGTCTGATACAAATTCAGGTCATCCTTTTGGGCTTCAAAGGAATTTTTATCCATCTAAAAGGCATCTCCACCTCAGTGTCCCATAAACAATCAGACGGCTTTAAAGGACAATTACCTAAACTAAGTGCCTGCTAGCTGATGCATCCCCTTTTAGGAGATGTTGATGTGGGGCAAAAGCTGGGTCACTGGTTAGAAATCTGCTGCTGCTGCAAATGCACAATGGGGAATGCCATGTCAGTTGCTAAGTATCTGAGGGCAGGCAAGCTATGTGGAACAGTCTTTGCTTTGGAACTCCACTATACATTTATCATTTTCATTTCCTGTGTTCTCTGCTGAACTCAAACTCCTTTTTTGAAAGTAGGCTTATGCCAAGAGGGCAAGGCTGCAGTAAGCCATGATGGTGCCAGTGCACTCTAGCCTGGGTGATGAGGTGAGACCCCATTAAAAAAACAAGAAAGAAAGAAGAGAAAAAGAGAACGTAGGCTTATGATGGGTCTCCATTGGAGAGTAGACGTCTTTTCCATTGACTTAAAACTTTCTGTGTGCGTGTGTGTGTGTGTGCGTGTGTGTGTGTTTGTGTGTGTTTAAAGAGAGTCTACTGATGCAGAATGAAGAAAGCTAGAGACCACCAGGTCGTGGAGAAACTTCCTAGGGGTGGAGGAGAGCTCAGAAGAACCTTTTGGGGTAGAAGCTGTGAGGCCAGATGTTATCCAGTTTGCCGAGAAATCCTCACTTAGAGGCACCAAATTATGGCCCCCCAGCCTTGGCTTGTAATTTTTGCAACCTCCCTAATGTTAAGGTTTCAAGGCCTGCAGTAAATTTTTCTCAGGGGTGGAACATGACGACAAGGGGTTCCTCAAAGCCCTCCCTGCCACCAAGCAATTATCACCTAGCTCTCCACTTCTCTTCCCCTTCATTGGCATCGCCTGTCTCCTACTCACAAAGGAGGGAAGAGCTCCCTGTGGAAGGGGCTCTGACCCACACACCCTCCTGCAACAGCATTTCTAGTCACCCTATCCCAAGAAGCTTTGCAAACTTATGCAAGATGGACCAAGGCTGGGCTGCCCTGCATGTCGAGTGTGCTCAGCAAGCATGTCCTACCTCATCCCCTTGCCCCACCCACATGGCAAAAATAATTAAAACACCGCTTCTACTATTTCCCAGATAACTTGGCATTTGTCAAGTGATTTCATGCACGTGACCTCATTTATTTTTACCTCAGCAGCTTTTGAAGCAGGGACCATGACTGCCATCTTAAGAATGAGGAAGCAAAGCCTCCCACAGCTTTCAGGACTTGCCTGAGGCCTCCCTGCCGGGAAAGGGCAGAGCTAGGACTTAGGTCTGGCCTTTCACTTTCAGGCCCATCTTCCCTCCTCTAGTCGGCTTCCTTGGGTCTATGAGGTTGAGTCTCCCCCGTGTTTCCCCCAGCTCTCATTTCCCTCCTCCCAGTTGGCTCCACACCAGCCTCCTACCACAGAGTAGCTTCAGACACACTAGGAGTCCTTCCACAGCCGTATGCCTTTTTCGCCCTAGTCTCCTACAAAGTATCTATTTTAAAGCTTCTGTTTATTTGACAGTCTCCCCTGATGGAGGGTAGAGGAGGTGATGGCTTTCTGTCTTCCTCAGTCCCTCAGCAAACATGCTATAATTGTGTGACTTCCCTTCCCTAAGATTTTGCAATGACTCCTTACAACAAATCTCATAAAACCGGAGTCATTAATCCATCATGGAAGAACTCGCTTCTAACTTTTTTCTTTTCTTTTTTCTTTTTTTTTTTTTTGAGATGCATTCTCACTCTGTTGCCCAGGCTGGAGTGCAGTGGTGCGATCTCGGCTGCTTGCAACCTCTGCCTCCTTGGTTGAAGTGATTCTCCTGCCTCAGCCTCCCGAGTAGCTGGGATTACAGGCACATGCCACCATGCCCAGCTAATTTTTTGTATTTTTAGTAGAGACAGGGTTTCACCATGTTAGCCAGGATGGTCTTGATCTCCTGACCTTGTGATCCGCCCGCCTCGGCCTCCCAAAATGCTGGGATTATAGGCGTGAGCCACCGTGCCCAGCCCCTTCTAACTTATTTCTATTCTTACCTCTCTTCTTTATGAACTCTGTGTTCTGGTTGTTTCTTTGGTTTGTGTCTCCCACTTTCCACTCTGAATTCTCATTCTTCAAGGCTTAAAGGCCCTTCCTTCCACAGGTGCTGCCCCTGCCCCCCTCCCCTTCTCAGGCCCAGAGCTCTTGGTTTGCGCCGCCTATCAGATATCTCACTCTGGGTTGTACGGTTAGATTTTACGCATGTGCATGTGTGGGTGTGATCCCCACTACTAGTGAGAAAAGTCTTTGAGGGAAAGGATCTCATCTCGTACGTCCCCTCCTGCTAGAGGAAGGTAAAGGCAGAGGGAACCACATGGCTTGGAGAAGGAATGCAGAGGAGCTGAGAATAAGGCACAGGTGCATAAACTTGCACAATAATTACTTCATTAATATCAAAACTGGTGCAAAACATTCTCAGTCCAGAGGGCAGGGCTGGGCCAGGCTCCTTCCTGGAGCCTCTGGCCAGCACTGCAATTCCTCTGAGGCACGGGGCTCTCTTCCTATATTTCTTTTTTTTTTTTTTTTTTTTGAGACAGAGTCTCGCTCTGTTGCCCAGGCTGGAGTGCAGTGTCGCAATCTCAGCTCACTGCAAGCTCTGCCTCCCAGGTTCACGCCATTCTCCTGCCTCAGCCTCCCGAGCAGCTGGGACTACAGGTGCCCACCGCCACTCCTGGCTAAGTTTTTGTATTTTTAGTAGAGACGGGGTTTCACCGTGTTAGCCAGGATGGTCTTGATCTCCTGACCTCGTGATCTGCCCACCTTGGCCTCCCAAAGTGCTGGGATTACAGGCGTGAGCCACCGTGCCTGGCCTCTCTTGCTATATTTCTCCAGTCCCTGTAGCTGTGCAGGAGGAGCCACAACTACTTGGGAACCCTCATCTAATCCGACCTCCCATCCTCAACTTTCCTCTAATGGCTTTAGGGGTGCTGACATAACAGTACCTCGCATTAGCCTTCATGTCCGTTACCCCATTTTATGCTAGCCATTCCTACCTCAGACATGAAGGACTGACGTGGAGAAATTACATGATTTGCCATAGCTGTTTTGCAATACAAGGGAGTAGAGGGAAAAGCAGGAAAAGATCAAGCTCTCAGTACATAAGCTGCCCTTGGAGAAGTCCACAGTAAATGTACCTTATTTTGTGACTATTTTCCACTGACCCCCCTCATTTCCTCACCCCCAGCCTGCAGAAAAATGAGGTTTCCCCCTATCCCTAGCAGGGCAAGAGCCCACTAACAAGCTTGCACTCTTTCTTCCAGACCAGAGCAATTCCTTTCTCTTAGTGAAGCCCTCTAGGGGCATTCTATCACAGACACAAGAACTGAAACATCCAGGCTATCTGGAATGACTTGCTCAAAGTCACTGAACACATTGGTGGCCCAGTTAAGATTTATACTGAAAGCTGCTAATGACGGTATCTGTCCTCCAACCACCAGTCTGGGCCGATGGGTATCTGTTTATAACATGCTTTTCTCTGGCTCCCTTGACAGCCCTTAACCAATGTTTTCTTATCTTATTACATTCCATGTAATCTGCTCCTGCAGATTTGCCCTCATTGTTGCCAGCATTTACAGCCTTTTCCACATATTTCCTAGAAAATGCTCATGTCCTGACGTTAGGTAAATGTTGTCATAGGTAGGAGAGCTCTCTGGTGTGTTGATCTATACTCCCATACCACTACTAACTCTTCAAAAGGAAGCTTCCCAGAAGCCACAGTCTGAAGAAGCCACCTCACCTTTAGAATTGGTTTTCACTTGCTCAGCGCCATGGAGTGTTCAGTGAGACCAGGATGTCACTGCAGCCTTGTGGTTGTGTATTCCAGGTGCCTGGCCTGGACGGGCATAGGAGCAAGAGCTAGTGGGCAGTTGTGGGAGTGGGAGTGGAAGAAGGAGTTTTCATACAGGGAAGGTCAAGGAATGTAAGTTCTATTCTGCAGTGAACATTGTATAGGGTATTAGACAAAGCATGTACCTTGTCTATGTTTTAGTTTCTTCTTTGGTATAATGAAGAGGATAATGATTTTAAATCGCTTGCCTTGTCAGTAAGTACAAAATATATTTTTAAGGTTTTGGATGTCCAGGTAAGTGCTGGCATATGATTAGAATGGATTTAAGCCTTTGTGCTCTGACTATGCCTCTTAACCCTGAGATCTTGGCCAAATTACCTGAGTCCATCGATCCCCAGTTCCTTCAACCAGAACTAGTACCTACCTCATAGCATTGTTGTGAGGTTTAAATGAGTTACTGTTTATAAAGCACTTAATATATGCCTGCATTTCTCTAGTGCCTCAGTACAGTCCTCACAGTCGGAGCAAAGATGACCCAGCTTAAATGTCTAGGGTTTTGAGTCTGGTGTATTGATTTCCTCATGGCATTAGACAAGCTGATCTAAAATTTTATATGGAAGAGCAATGGACAAAGGCAGTGTTGGAAAAGAACAAAGTGGAGACTTAACTCACCAGGCATCAAGACTTTTTATAGTGTTTGTATTAGGGTTCTCCAGAGAAACGGAACCAACAAGATATATCAAGATATATGGAAAGGGATTTATTATGAGGAATTGGCTTATGGGGTTATGAAGGCTGAGAAGTCCCATAATCTACTGCCCACAAGCTGGGAGTCCAGGAAAGCTGGTGGTGTAGTTCCAGTCCAAATCTGAAGGCCTAAGACCCAGGAGTGCAGATGTCCAAGGGCAGGAGAAGATGGAGGTGCCAGCTCAGCAGAGCAAATTTGTCCTTCCTCTGTGTTTTTGGTCTATTCAGGCCCTCAACAGATTGGATGAGGCCCCCTGACATTGGTGAGGCCATTCTTGTTTACTTGCTCTACTGATTTAAATGTTAATCTCTTTAGAAAACCTTCCCAGGCACATTCAGAAATAATGTTTTACCGCCTATCTGGCCATCCCTTAGCCCAGTCAAGGTGATTCGTAAAGTTAACCATCACATAGTTTCAGCAATCAAGGCAGATGGTACCAACGTAGGAATAGAAAAAGAGACAAATAGACTTGGTTATCCATATGGAGAAGAATTGAAACACATTATACACACACACAAAATGAAATCCAGGTGCATCAAAGTTAGTACAATATGTGAAAAGCAAAAATATACTTTAGAAAAAAAATAGGAAAGCATCTTGGACTTAAGGGCTAGGAAAAGAGTCCTTAGATAACACACAAAAAACAAAAACCATAAAGGAAAATTGTGACAAATCTGATTGCATGAAAGTTATGTTTAAAATTTCTTTTTAATGAAAGATACCATAAACAAAGTTTAAAGGTAAGCCCAAGACTAGGAGAAAGGATAGGAAATACAAATATTTGATAAAGTCCTAGAATCTGAATTTTAAAAAGAACAACTCAATAATGAAAAAAAGAAGATAGGCAAAACATAGGTTAATGTTTAATAGTTGTTAATTGTCAATAAATTCATGAAAAGATGCTCAAGGTCCCCAGTAACTAATAAATTACAATTACAACCACAATAAGACACCATTACTCACTCATCAGGTTAACTGAGAATTGAAAAGTATAAGCAAGAGTCTAGATAGGTGAGAATTCTTCCACCTTACTTTGAACTTAGTTATAATCACTTTGAGCCAGAGATTCCACCTCTGGGCATATAATCTCATGAAACTCTGTCACATCTGCAGAGAAGGTGTATAGAAGAATGTTGACTACAGCATTATTAGTAATAGAACAAAATAAGAGGAAATGAAATGACCATCAACAGTAGATAAATAAGCTGTGCTATAGCCGTATAAGTATAATGAAATTTTGTGTAAGAACTGAAATGAATAAACTAGAATTACATGTATCATTAACCTGGGTAAATCTCAAAAACAACGAATTTAAAAAAACCAAATTACAGAAAAATAGGTACAATAGAACACCTTTTGTATAGTTTAAAAGCATATAAAACAGTCTATTTTTTATTTATGGATTCACACATACGACACATATGTGAAGAGTAGTATAAAGCATGAATAGGAATGGTAAACATGAAATTTAACATGATGGTTACCTGTAAGGTGTCTTAGAGGAGGAACACGTAGGAGGCTTCAATTACGTTATAGTGTTTTATTGTTTTACAAAATCTAAAGCAAATATGTCAAAATGTTAAGATTCAGTAAAGTTAGATGGTGGGCAGACAAGTGTTTAATTATGTTATTTTCTCTCACGCTGTACGTATTTGCAGAATTTTGTAATCCATTTTAAAAGATTCTAAATTGTCCTTTACTTCCAATACAAAGAAAGATGAAAGTATAACTATATGCTGTTAAAGTGCTGATGTGTGGCCTGCCACCCTCTTTCAACAGCCCTGGACAACTATTCCTAGTACTTAGCACAGTGCCTGGCCCCAGAAGAGTAGACAGAAAGAATGAAAGAGTGAATGGACCTGTCCTTGGAAATAGAGGTGCAGCCACATGTATGCTGTGCCCTTTCTATCATTAAATCACTCTTTAGGAGTCATTTCCTTCCCATCCATATCACTCAGCCTGAGTTGCCATCCAGTGTAATCATTCAGGGTAATTGTGCTTAGGAACGATTGCTAGTGGGACAGCAAGGAGTTGCAATTCAGCCCTGGCTGTGCTCTGAATTCATTAGTGAATTCATTTTCCAGCTTTGTGTCCTGCTCAGAAGAATGATCCTATCTCCAAGCAGGGCATCGCTGTCTTTCTCATACTTAGCAATAACAACCAAAAACAAACCCAAGGAAATAAAATCACCAGGGAGGCTTTCCTCTTTAATTAAGGAGTTCTAATGAGTCACAGTCTCACCATGCATGGGACTCAATTATCCTTTATAAATAGGGGATTGTGAATGTGGGATGTGTTTTCTTTTGCAGCCCTGCTGCTATTTCTCCTTCGTTTCCTTCTCCTGGTGCTGCTGCTTCTCTCTGTACACGTGTGTGCACATATGTGAAATTGATGACATAAAGAAGATCCAAATCTCTTCACCTAGTCAACTTGAAGTTGTAAGATTCCTTGAGTGTCACCGAGAAATATAATAGGGACTGGGTGGCTTGGCTGGTAGCTTAAATGGTGCCAATGATTGTAAAGTCATAGGTACCATCCCCCAAAAGCCAGAATGATTTCCTCTGTTCTGCTGACACAGAGAGCATCACAAATCTTGGCAAATATATCATTGGTTACATGGTTGATCAGACAAGGCAGGGAGGAGTGAATCGTGTCAAATGCACCACCACCACTGAAACTCAAAACTGCCCCCAGGCTGGTGATTTTATGGATTCCTGTAAGAGGAATGGTGAGTGTCTTCTAAGAGTAAGAAGGGTTAGCAGTGTTCCAGCTTACCTACAAAATGTGAAACTGAGAAAGCCCACTGGGGTGACTTCCATCTTTATTGCTAAAGAGTAGGAAATAGAGACTTGGTCATTCTCACTGTCATTTTTGTGATTTTTCTGAACCTGAAGGTATATAATGAGGAAAAATGAGACAAATTCAAGCAAAGAGAAATTTGGGCAGAATCTCTGGAGGGAAAAATAATCATGGTGAAATCCATTAGACTATGTAATAGTCATCCCCAAGGGGGATGACGTAAACCTCATAGTTGCAGTCATTTAAATTTAGACTGAACCATGCATTTGTGAGCAGACCCCAGGGAACAATCCTGCATTACACAGGGGATAGGGAAGGCGATAGGCCAGATGACCTAATAGATCTTCTCTAACTTAATTTCTAGGGTTGCAGGATCCTAATTAAAGTGAACTATATTGCCTGTTATGAACCCTCCATGTTAATATTCTTTAAGGTCTCCAGGCAAGTCAAGGGGGTCTTGGCTTTTTCTTATTTCTTTTGAGCCAGAGCCCACAGGCTGCCTTAAGCACCTAGCTGTTGTCCATGTACTTCTTATAGCTGACAAAGCTTGACTTAAAAAAAGTTTTTAAAGAAAATTACAGCACATATTATAAACTAACATTTTATACAAAGTAATTCAGTGGAATGAGAGAAGTATGCTTTATTCTTTGACCTGTGATAATAAATATTCTTCTGGTTAATAACACGACAGTGAGTCAGCCCTGTGACGGCGGCAATTGTCACCATATAACACACAGGACTCAAATCTGCTTCCTCACGTCTAGTGCTGACTTTTCCTTTTAGCTTTAATGATGTTTGAAAGGGAATATTGACACTGGAAACATCTTAGAGAGGTTCCACCAATCACAGACAAGCACAATTCTCCACTAATGTGGGCCTCTTTTCCTTGACTTCCTCTAGACATGGAACTCCACTGAGGATTCTCAGGCAGGGCCACTGGCGAGCTGGCCAGAGCTGCTCTGAGAACCACCAGTGAAGGGCAGAGGGCACTTTAGCCCCGAAAGTAGTAGCAGTTTAGGGCAGGTGGAAGAGACAGGTGGTTCAATTGCCCCATGTGGCGTTTCAGGTGGGCTGCATGGGGCAATTGAGTCTTATCAACTTGTGTCTTATCTAGCAATTGAATGCCATTGCTAGATAAGAGGAGAGTGGTGACCTCCAGCTGGTGAGTTATTTTATCAGCCTTGTCCCATCCCAAGGATCCCCAAAAGGTTCTTGACAGGCCACAGAACTCTGCCAGCAGGAAGTAGACACTGGCGTGCATCAGAGAATATCAAACTCTACCTATTTTAAATTTATAAACTGGATTCTAATTAGCCTGCAGGGAGTTTCCATGGAAATTGGAGATATCACTTTGCAACAGTATAATATCACAGCATCAAGTAGACAGGAAAAGTGGAAAATCTCTATTCTTTTAGGAATCAGCTGGAGTCACCTCGCTATGAAATTGTCCCTGACTCAGGCAAATCCCAGGTGTTCCCACTTCCATTACAGTATTTCTAGTATGTAATTGTCAGTGTACATATCTACATCCTACAGACAGGGGAGATACTGTCATTGTGTCTGTTTTTCTCCAGAATATAGCTGAGTTCCTGATACAGAAGATACTTAACAACAACAACAACAACAACAAACTTGTTCAATTATTACAGTGATGTCTTAGAACATTGGTTTCTTCATCTATAAAATGGCATAATAATACTAATTCAGTTGGCTGTTCTGAGGATTAAATGCCAGAACAAATAAGTACTTAGGACAGTGCCCAGCTCCTAAATAATGTGCAGTTCCTATCCCCGCTTGTGTGGTATGAGAGGATTATTTTTGGTTTTGATAGGTATCAGGCAAAAAGGGTTTTTTAAAACAGCAAATAAATCAGAATATTCCACACTTGTAGTCTGAATTTTGTATTGCCATTTTATTGGGTTTCTAGACTAGGCCAGCATTTTATATTCTGTAAGCATGGTAGAGGTTATATTATCTCCAACCCCAAATCTTGGACATTAAACCTTTTCTTCATTGCTCACTTGGCTAGATATACGTTATTAATAAATGAGATTTCTGAGATGTTTAGACTTGATTCTATTACAGACATTCATGAAATAAACTTGGAGAATGAGTAACTATCATCAGTGATGATAAAAATGAGCATGGGAAGATAGCCCTGTGTGTTGATTCTGATGAGAATTTTACCTTTATTGGACACCAGAATATTTCCAGGTGTTCCCTGAAAACTCCCCTAGAGGTGTCTTAACTCTTCTTTGATGGTTAATATTAAGTGTCAACTTGATTGGATTGAAGGATGCAAAGTATTGTTCCTGGGTGTGTCTGTGAGGCTGTTGCCAAAGGAGATTAACGTTTGAGTCAGTGGACTAGGAGAGACAGACCCACCCTCAGTGTGGGTGGGCACCATCTAATCAGCTGCCAGTATGGCTAGAATAAAGCAGACTTGCTGAGTCTTCCGCCCATCTTCTTTCTCCGGTGCTGGAGAGCTTCCTGCTCTCAAACATCAAACTCAAGTTCTTCAGCTGTTGGACTCTTGGACTTTACACCAGTGGTTTGCCAGGGACTCTCAGGCCTTCGGCCACAGACTGAAGGCTGCACTGTCAGCTTCCCTACCTTTGAGATTTTGGGACTCAAATTGGCTTCTTTGCTCCTCAGCTTGCAGATGGCCTATTGTGGGACTTTACCTTGTGATCATGTAAGTCAATTCTCCTTAATAAACTCCCCTTTATATATACATCTATCCTGTTAATTCTGTCCCTCTAGAGAACCCTAATACACTTTATTTTTACAAAACAAGAAGTGCCTATAGAATGACTTTTGAAGGAGGTTTATGCAATCAAAACACACTAGAGTGTGATGCTGGGTTTGCAGGGCCACCATGGAACTGTTTGGCAGAAACTCACATATAGAATAGCCTGCTATCAACCAAAGCCAGATTTCATCTTTCCCTACCAGCAGAATCTACCTCTTCCAAATCCATCCACAGCATTGCATGGCCTGCAGGTAGGCTTTTCAGCTTCCTCTGATTGTCATACCAGGCACTGGGCCTATAAAAAGCAAAGTGGAGGCTGAGAGGAGGCAGACGCAAACACTGAAGGTGTTTCAGAGGCCTATTCCCCCTGTGTATGGTGAGCACAGCACCTGGCAATGGATCGGGCTCTCCCACCCAAGCCCCGTGCCCACTCTGGCCCCTCACCCCTCAGCCTTGGTGCCCTGGGTTCCCTAGTTCTTCCGTGGCCTCGACTCCCAACTGTGTGAAACCTGCATTGTCTTGGCGTCAGTGAGCTACTGCCCTCTCTATTTCATACTTTTAATTCCAGTTGACTCTCGACTTACAATCATGTATTCTTACTGGAATTGCCTCCCTGAAGGGCAGAAATTCCCCTTCTCCTGCTCTTTTGCCCCATCTGCCCTCTGCTGGCCATCGACAGGTACTGCGGTCAACCCTGAAAAGCCATTTTTCCCAATAGCATGTACCGAAGCTGTTTGCTCTTTCTTAATTCACATGCTTTCTTTTTCTTCTTTTTAAAATTTTGGTTGCATTGCCTCAGAGTTTTTCAAAGCAACACGGAAACGCCCTTTCTCTTTCCATGTCCCTAGTGACCATGTCATGGATGTGCCGTAAAGCATCTCTTACTGTAGTGGTCCCCAACCTTTTTGGCACCAGGGGCTGGTTTCATGGAAGACAATTTTTCCATGGACCAGCGGGGTGTGGGGATGGTTTCGGGATGATTCAAGCCCATTACATTTATCGTGTGCTTTATTTCTATTGTTATTACATTGTAATATGTAATGAAATAATTATACAACTCACTATAATGTAAAATCAGTGCGAGCCCCTGGCTTGCTTTCCTGCAACTAGAAGGTCCCATCTCGGGGTGGTAGGAGACAGTGACAGATTTCCAGGCATTAGATTCTCATAAAGAGCATGCCATTAATCTACAGCATCAGTGTTACGCTGTAGAATGGTTCAGAATCTTAGCCACCGAGATCCCTCGCATGCGCAGTTCACAGTATGGTTCATGCTCCTGAAAGCCTAATGCTGCCGCTGATCTGACAGGAGGCGGAGCTCAGGTGGTGATGCTGGCTGGCCCACACTCACCTCCTGCTGTGCAACCTGGTTCCTAACAGATACCAGTCCGTGGCCCTGGGGGTTAGGGACCCCCGTCTTACAGCATCCAGCGGGGCCAGGCACTTGGTTAAGTAGATCCTTGATGACTGAAACGTGACATTGCTGAAATGGCTGTGGAGTACTGTTTGGAGTTTGTGGGGGTGGGGTTTGTAAACTGGAGAACTTTATGTTAGAGTTCCTCATTATTGACATTTGAGGCTAGATAATTCTTTGTTGCCCGAGTCTCTCCTCCAAGGTGTAGTATGTTTCGCAGCACCTCTGGCCTCTACCCTCCACGTGCCAGTAGCACCTTCCCCAAGTTTGTTGTCCTCACAGACAACCAAAAATGTCTTCTCTACTCACTCCCAAATGTCCTGGGGGGCAAAATCACTCACTGTGGAGAACCATGGCATTAGGGTGATGGAGTAGAAAGCCCGCTCTACTCAGAAGGACTTCTAAGTGCCAGAAGGTGCAGGTCTGCTCTCTGGGGCCACTCAGTGCTTTGAAGGACACCCTGATTTATTTTGGAGATGGACACTTAACTGCTGAATACACTGGCGTGGGTGGGTGGTCCCATCAAGAGTTTTTCTGAAAGGTTTTCAATGACTCCTCCTGTGTTCTCTGGCCTATCCTACTCCAGCTCTCAATTCTGCTAGGCTTGAGTTCCAGCTTCAGAGCCTTTCTGAGCCTCTCTTCTCAGTCTTAGCCTCCCCTCCTTCCCTCTCTCTCCACCCACCTTCTGGCCCTCTGGGAAGCTTCAGCTTCATGCTGCTTCCCTAGCGCTGCTCCTCCATCCACCTTTTTTTCTTCCATAGATTTGTTAAAAACATCTTGTCTGAAGGCAGTTCTCCCCTTTCTACATCATCATGGGTTTTTTTTTGCAGAATTTTCTTCCATTACAATCACTGATGGTAATCAATTCTCTTTCCCCCAGGTCTCTGTCTTCTCTCTCTTAAGAAGGAGAGAGAGAAGTTAACCACACAGAGCTGATCATCCTCTTTACCCAGAAGGAGCTGATCGGCCATCTTTAGGCAGAAGGCTTCCTCCAGCTGCACCCAGATTCCCCTTCTGTCTCCCACAGCACCCTGGGCTTACTTCTCCAGACCATGTAACACCCTGTGCTAAGATTGTTTATCTCTTATCTGACTTCTTGAGTGGATCATAAGCTCCTTGAATGCAGGCATCATGTCTTCTCACCCACAACATCTCCAGTGTTGAGGACAGAAGTGCCCATAGTGCATAGGATATACTCAATAAAGGATTATCGAATGCCTTGGAAATAAGGCCTTAATTTAAATTCTGTGGGAAGAGATTTTCTTGAACTTTAAGAAGACTTGGGGACAAAATAATTTTGAACTTCTTATATGTGTTTCTCCTCAAAGAGCATAGCTCTGCCTTAATTCTTCCGAATCTGACATTGAGCCTCCGGAGTTTACTAGACTCTTAGGCTGGGAAGCTCTTGGTCCATTTTTGATCCACTGCATTCTGCAGTGAGATGAAGCCCATTCCTCTGACATCCCACTTGGTGTGCCATGTTGGTAAGCCCATAACACTGATGCTGTAGATTAATGGCATGCCTTCACTTATGAACACCTTTTCCCCATGGTGACTAATGGCGTTTTGATGGTGTCTCCTTAGACAGCTGCCTAAATATAAAACAGTATGAGCTCAAAGAATAAATTGAAAATATCAGTCGTTTTGTGTAATCATTCCATAATGTTATCTGGGAGCCCAGCCTAGCTTTATGGAAATCATTCAGTAGAATCAGACAAGATTTTTCCTACAGCACTTTTATATTTGCAAAACCATCATCATTGTCAGCTTTAATTAATATTTATTTCTGTGTATCACACCTCATGTTAATAACTCTCCTCCAGGACTATTAACAAAATCCAGAACTGTTATTTTTCAATAGAGGAAGCGGAGGTATATACAGAGGTTTAACAGCTTGCTTAAGGCTACGGGATAAATTCAGAGTCAAGCTGAGACCAGGAGGCACAGATCTTTATCTCCCTGAGAAGGGCGGCTGCTCTAGGGTCAGCTTTGGGACATATGTCTCACCTTTGTGTGCCCATCAGACAAAGTGAGCCACGTGGTAGCTATGCCTGGACATGGTAAGAAGCACGCTTTTGAAATGAAGAGGGAGCCATCTCATTTTCCTGGCATATGTCACATCTCTTACTGAAGGGAGAGACCCATAGCTGCCTGTATTGTCCGTTGGGGCATGTCACAGTCTAGAGACATATGAAAGACAAAAAAGCTCACTTGTCATCTGCCTTTCAGTCTAGGAGAGACAGCCCGAGACTGCTGCCGTGGTGGCTGTGAGACGCTGTGTCACATATTAATTAGGAGGAGCATATGTAGCATTTCTAAGCCAGGGGCCATTTGTGGCGGCAGCAGCCACGCAGGAGGCAGGGAGTGCAGCTAGTAGCTAAATGGAGGGTTTAGGATGCAGGTTCTCGGCTCAGACACCGGGAATGAATCCGTTAAGAGAATGTTGCGCCCCTCCAGGCCCCGCTCCTCCCGCCCCGCAGGTGCAGTCACTTGCTGCCCTGGGTTCCTGCCCAACCAGAAGCTTCCTGGGCCCAGCGAAATTTCTCATCCCTTGCTCTTTAGCCCTTGAGACGCGCGGGAGGGTTGGAAAAGCCGAGCCCATTGTGGTTGGCAGGCCTCCACAGATATCGATTTGAAGGCAGAAGCTGAACTCATCATACCTCTTTAGAGAAGAAGCAGTAACGTGCCCTTTTCGCTCAACAAAAACCTGGGCAAGGCCAAGGGAAAGGATAGCGCGCCCCATGCGGAGAGCAAGGGCGCGTGCGCAGAGTAGCCCGGCCCAATACTCACCTGGAAATGCGGCTGGGCCAGGGTACAAACCACAGCCTCTCTTCCATCCCCGCCCCTGCCACCCCCTTCCCTCCTCCGACTTGGCTTTCTGCGAGTGTGCATGAGGAGAGACTTATCCAAGGTCAGGGACAGAAGTCAGAAGATCCTGATGGTTGCCTGCCCCTTACTAACTGTGTAGCCTTAGATAAGTTCCTTAATCATTTTGAACCTCTGAATCCTCGTTAAAATGAGAATGAGAATACACATCTTACCTATGAGGCATGGTCCAGTGAACTATGAGTACTGTATAGAGAAGCATGCTCCACAAATACGAATGACGATGGTGATTTTCATATTCAACTTTGTCAGGTATACCCTTAAAGTCACACACTAAAGTACTAAGATACAAAACCCTTAGCCAGGCATGGTGGCTCATGCCTGTAATCCCAGCACTTTGGAAGGCCAGGATGGGAAGATCATTTGAGGCCAGGAGTTCAAGACCATCCTGGGGAACATTGTGAGACCACATCTCCACAAAAAAATGCAAAAATTAGCCAGGCATGGTAGCACACGCCTGTAGTCCCAGCTACTCAGAAGGCTAAGATAGGAGGATCACTTGAGCCTGGAGGTCAAGAGGCTGCGGTGAGCCATGAGTGCACTATTGCACTCTAGCCTGGGTAACAGAGCAAGACTCTGTCATAAAAAAAAAAAAAAAACAAAAATGAAAACAGAACCCATTAGGGACCCAAGGCACCGTGATGATACATAACTCTCATAATTTTGAGGATGTGCTGCCCTTCTTGAGTTATTGTGTCCACTCAGGTGAAGGGACTGGGATGAGCCAGTCCATCACCTCCACAGACCTTTCTTCTTCTTCTTTTTTTTTTTTGGCAGAGTTTCACTCTATCACCCAGGCTAGAGTGCAGTGGTATGATCTCGGCTTACCGCAACCTCTGCCTCCCGAGTTCAAGCGATTCTCCTGCCTCAGCCTCCCGAGTAGCTGGGACTACAGGAGTGCGCCACTACGCTTGGCTAATTTTTTTGTATTTTTAGTAGAGATGGGGTTTCACAATGTTGGTCAGGCTGGTCTCGAACTCCTG
The DNA here is from genome assembly GCF_028878055.3 of Symphalangus syndactylus. Classification (NCBI taxonomy): domain Eukaryota; kingdom Metazoa; phylum Chordata; class Mammalia; order Primates; family Hylobatidae; genus Symphalangus; species Symphalangus syndactylus. Next base: position 38,483,755 of record NC_072434.2, on the reverse strand, counting down.
ACCTCAAATGATCCACCTGCCTAGGCCTCCAAAAGGGCTGGGATTACAGGCGTGAGCCACTGCACCTGGCCAGACCTTTCTTAAGTACCTGTAGTGTTTTCACCACTGGACTAGACCTTGTAGAGGATACAAGAACAGACTGAATACAATCTCTGCCCCTAGGGAATGAGCCATCTAGAAACAAACAAACAAAAAAAGAGGACAAGGGAAGGAAATAGAGCAGTCTCTAATCCAGTTGTTTTCAACCTTTTGGAAACGCCATGTCCTCTTGGGCAGCTGAATGTCTAGAAAGTACAGTTTATATTGATCTGCCGTTCTGTTTCTCGAACACCACTCTGTTCTCTTCTCAGTGGAGATGAAGCACAACCACATGCTTCAGATTTCTTTTTAGATCAAGGGATCTCCCACCATCTTGTTCAAAATTCTCTCTGTGGATGCTGCTTCTTTACATCTTGAAGTTGAATAGAACCAGTCCTTTTTCTTCCTTGGGCCCGTGGTCTGCATGCTGGTGACAGCCCATTGCTCTTGACTCTCCTCACCAGGCCCCTTAAGTCAATGTCCTGCAGCACAGGATGGGTACTTTCTCCATTCTCCCTCGAAGGTGGCCTGGTAGTTCCCTGTCTGTTAAAAACTTTTGGCCCACAAAAATGCAGAAACCAATTCAAGATTTACATAACAGTTCAAGGCAACAGAATATTGGTCATGAGGCAGTACATGATGAGTTGCCAAATGAACTGCACAGCCCTGTTGCTATAGGAGTGGAGCTTCCTCAGGTCCTTTCTGGAAGTAAGCAGATCATGCACTGTGAGTGAGCCGAAATGAACAAGCTGACAGAGGGGAAGGAGATCCAAGCAGACAGAGGGAATCTAAGGAATTTGTCTCTGAACGACCAGCTGTACCATACAGGAAATATTGCACCATCAAAGATGTCATCACTTTAATAAGTCAAACATAGTTAAATATTGATCATTTCAACTTAAACATTTGCGGATTTGGTAAATATTTTTTATGTTTACTTGAAAAGTTTATGTGGCTTTTTATTTTGATTTGAAGATAAATCTAGAGCATAGTTTTGACTTCTTATTTGGCCATTAGAACTGATAGCATCTTTCCTATGTACCTTAGACTCTAGAGAAATTGTCACATTTCAAATTCATAAACACTGTGAATTGGGTATTTTTAATTTTTATACAGAAAACAGAGGCTCAAAAAGGTGAATTTGCCCAAATTTATGCAGCTGGTAACCGCATAACTCAAACCTCAGCAAATAGGTCAAACCTCAGCAAATGGGTCAGATTCCCTATTTAGAGTTGATATTCAAGAAATATTTATTGAATCAACCTAAGTGCACACATTCAAAGGTTCAGTCACTACATCTTCATGCAAAACACGTGTGATTCTCACTTATGTATACATATCACTCATGCATCTCATCCACCACTTTTTCCTTTCGTTTACCCAGTTACTGGATATCTCTGAACTTCGTTTTCTCTTCCATTAAACATATATTTAGTGAGCATGTAGTATGGCCCCTTTTGATAGCTGTTTCTGCTTATCACATCTTTATTCAATTTTTTTAAATTATACCTTAAGTTTTAGGGTACACGTGCACAACGTGCAGGTTTGTTACATATGTATACATGTGCCATATTGGTGTGCTGCACCCATTAACTCGTCATTTAACATTAGGTATATCTCCTAATGCTATCCCTCCCCACTCCCCCCACCCCACAACAGGCCCTGGTGTGTGACGTTCCCCTTCCTGTGTCCATGTGTTCTCATTGTTCAATTCCCACCTATGAGTGAGAACGTGCGGTGTTTGGTTTTTTGTCCTTGCGATAGTTTGCTGAGAATGATGGTTTCCAGCTTCATCCATGTCCCTACAAAAGACATGAACTCATCCTTTTTTATGGCTGCATAGTATTCCATGGTGTATATGTGCCACATTTTCTTAATCCAGTCTATCATTATTGGACATTTGGGTTGGTTCCAAGTCTTTGCTATTGTGAATAGTGCCACAATAAACATACGTGTGCATGTGTCTTTATAGCAGCATGATTTATAGTCCTTTGGGTATACACCCAGTAATCGGATGGCTGGGTCAAATGGTATTTCTAGTTCTAGATCCCTGAGGAATCGCCACACTGACTTCCACAATGGTTGAACTAGTTTACAGTCCCACCAACAGTGTAAAAGTGTTCCTATTTCTCCACATCCTCTCCAGCACCTGTCGTTTCCTGACTTTTTAATGATTGCCATTCTAACTGGTGTGAGATGGCATCTCATTGTGGTTTTGATTTGTATTTCTCTGATGGCCAGTGATAATGAGCATTTTTTCGTGTGTCTTTTGGCTGCATAAATGTCTTCTTTTGAGAAGTGTCTGCTCATATCCTTTGCCCACTTGTTGATGGGGTTGTTTGTTTTTTTTCTTGTAAATTTGTTTGAGTTCTTTGTAGATTCTGGATATTAACCCTTTGTCAGATGAGTAGATTGCAAAAATTTTCTCCCATTCTGTAGGTTACCTGTTCACTCTGATGGTAATTTCTTTTGCTGTGCAGAAGCTCTTTAGTTTAATTAGATCCTATTTGTCAATTTTGGCTTTTGTTGCCATTGCTTTTGGTGTTTTAGACATGAAGTCCTTGCCCATGCCTATGTCCTGAATGGTATTGCCTAGGTTTTCTTCTAGGGCTTTTATGGTTTTAGGTCTAACATTTAAGTCTTTAATCCATCTTGAATTAATTTTTGTATAAGGTGTAAGGAAGGGATCCAGTTTCAGCTTTCTACATATGGCTAGCCAGTTTTCCCAGCACCATTTATTAAATAGGGAATCCTTTCCCCATTTCTTGTTTTTGTCAGGTTTGTCAAAGATCAAATAGTTGTAGATATGTGGCATTATTTCTGAGGGCTCTGTTCTGTTCCATTGGTCTATATCTCTGTTTTGGTACCAGTACCATGCTGTTTTGGTTACTGTAGCCTTGTAGTATAGTTTGAAGTCAGGTAACGTGATGCCTCCCATTTTGTTCTTTTGGCTTAGGATTGACTTGGCAATGTGGGCTCTTTTTTGGTTCCATATGAACTTCAAAGTAGTTTTTTCCAATTCTGTGAAGAAAATCGTTGTTAGCTTGATGGGGATTGCATTGAATCTATAAATTACCTTGGGCAGTATGGCCATTTTCATGATATTTATTCTTCCTACCCATGAGCATGGAATGTTCTTCCATTTGTTTGTGTCCTCTTTTATTTCACTGAGCAGTGGTTTGTAATTCTCCTTGAAGAGGTCCTTCACGTCCCTTGTAAGTTGGATTCCTAGGTATTTTATTCTCTTTGAAGCAATTGTGAATGGGAATTCACTCATGATTTGGCTCTCTGTTTGTCTGTTATTGGTGTATGGGAATGCTTGCAATTTTTGTACATTGATTTTGTATCCTGAGACTTTGCTGAAGTTGCTTATCAGCTTAAGGAGATTTTGGGCTGAGACGATGGGGTTTTCTAGATATACAATCATGTCATCTGCAAACAGGGACAATTTGACTTCCTCTTTTCCTAATTGAATACCCTTTATTTCCTTCTCCTGCCTGATTGCTCTGGCCAGAACATCCAACACTATGTTGAATAGGAGTGGTGAGAGAGGGCATCCCTGTCTTGTGCCAGTTTTCAAAAGGAATGCTTCCAGTTTTTGCCCATTCAGTATGATATTGGCTGTGGGTTTGTCATAGATAACTCTTATTATTTTGAGATATGTCCCATCAATACCTAATTTATTGAGAGTTTTTAGCATGAAGGGCTGTTGAATTTTGTCAAAGGCCTTTTCTGCATCTATTGAGATAATCATGTGGTTTTTGTCATTGGTTCTGTTTATATGCTGGATTACATTTATTGATCTGCATATGTTGAACCAGCCTTGCATCCCAGGGATGAAGCCCACTTGATCATGGTGGATAAGCTTTTTGATGTGCTACTGTATTAGGTTTGCCAGTATTTTATTGAGGATTTTTGCGTCGATGTTCATCAGGGATATTGGTCTAAAATTCTCTTTTTTTGTTGTGTCTTTGCCAGGCTTTGGTATCAGGATGATGCTGGCCTCATTAAATGAGTTAGGGAGGATTCCCTCTTTTTTTTTTTTTTTTTTTTGAGACTGAGTCTCACTCTGTCACCCAGGCTGGAGTGCAGTGGCACAGTCTCAGCTCACTGCAAGCTCTGCCTCCCGGGTTCACGCCATTCTCCTCCCTCAGCCTCCTGAGTAGCTAGGACTACAGGCACCTGCCACCACGCCTGCCTAGTTTTTTGTATTTTTGGTAGAGACGGGGTTTCTCTGTGTTAGCCAGGATGGTGTTGATCTCCTGACCTCGTGAGCCGCCTGCCTTGGCCTCCCAAGGTGCTGGGATTACAGGTGTGAGCCACCACACCCAGCGGATTCCCTCTTTTTCTATTGATTGGAATAGTTTCAGAAGGGATGGTACCAGCTCCTCCTTGTACCTCTGGTAGAATTTGGCTGTGAATCTGTCTGGTCCTGGAGTTTTTTTTGGTTGGTAAGCTATTAATTATTGCCTCAATTTCAGAGCCTGTTATTGGTCTATTCAGAGATTCAACTTCTTCCTGGTTTAGTCTTGGGAGGGTGTATGTGTCGAGGAATTTATCCATTTCTTCTAGATTTTCTAGTTTATTTGCATAGAGATGTTTATAGTATTCTCTGATGGTAGTTTGTATTTCTGTGGGATCAGTGGTGATATCCCCTTTATCATTTTTTATTGCATCTATTTGATTCTTCTCTCTTTTCTTCTTTTTTAGGCTTGCTAGCAGTCTATCAATTTTGTTGATCTTTTCAAAAAATCAGCTCCTGGATTCATGGATTTTTTGAAGGGTTTTTTGTGTCTCTATTTCCTTCAGTTCTGCTCTGATCTTAGTTATTTCTTGCCTTCTGCTAGCTTTTGAATGTGTTTGCTCTTGCTTCTCTAGTTCTTTTAATTGTGATATTAGGGTATCAATTTTGGATCTTTCCTGCTTTCTCTTGTGGGCATTTAGTGCTATAAATTTCCCTCTACACACTGCTTTGAATGTGTCCCACAGATTCAGGTATGTTGTGTCTTTGTTCTCGTTGGTTTCAAAGAACATCTTTATTTCTGCCTTCATTTCGTTATGTACCCAACAGTCATTCAGGAGCAGGTTGTTCAGTTTCCGTGTAGTTGAGCGGTTTGAGTGAGTTTCTTAATCCTGAGTTCTAGTTTGATTGCACTGTGGTCTGAGAGACAGTTTGTTATAATTTCTGTTCTTTTACATTTGCTGAGGAGAGCTTTACTCCGACTATGTGGTCAATTTTGGAATAGGTGTGGTGTGGTGCTGAAAAGAATGTATATGCTGTTGATTTGGGGTGGAGAGTTCTGTAGATGTCAATTAGGTCCGCTTGGTGCAGAGCTGAGTTCAATTCCTGGATATCCTTGTTAACTTTCCGTCTGGATGATCTGTCTAATGTTGACAGTGGGGTGTTAAAGTTTCCCATTATTATTGTGTGGGAGTCTAAGTCTCTTTGTAGGTCTCTAAGGACTTGCTTTATGAATCTGGGTCCTCCTGTGTTGGGTGCATATATATTTAGGATAGTTAGCTTTTCTTGTTGAATTGATCCCTTTACCATTATGTAATGGCCTTCTTTGTCTCTTTTGATCTTTGTTGGTTTAAAGTCTGTTTTATCAGAGACTAGGATTGCAACACCTGCCTTTTCTTGTTTTCCATTTGCTTGGTAGATCTTCCTCCATCCCTTTATTTTGAGCCTATGTGTGTCTCTGCACGTGAGATGGGTTTCCTGAATACAGCACACTGATAGGTCTTGACTCTTTATCCAATTTGCCAGTCTGTGTCTTGTAATTGGAGCATTTAGCCCATTTACATTTAAAGTTAATATTGTTATGTGTGAATTTGATCCTGTCATTATGATGTTAGCTGGTTATTTTGCTCGTTATTTGATGCCGTTTCTTCCTAGCCTTGATGGTCTTTACGATTTGGCATATTTTTGCAGTGGCTGGTACCGGTTGTTCCTTTTCATGTTTAGTGCTTCCTTCAGGAGCTCTTGTAGGGCAGGCCTGGTCGTGACAAAATCTCTCAGCATTTGCTTGTCTGTAAAGTATTTTATTTCTCCTTATGAAGCTTAGTTTGGCTGGATATGAAATTCTGGGTTGAAAATTCTTTTCTTTAAGAATGTTGAATATTGGCCCCCACTCTCTTCTGGCTTGTAGAGTTTCTGCCAAGAGATCAGCTGTTAGTCTGATGAGCATCCATTTGTGGGTAACCCGACCTTTCTCTCTGGCTGCCCTTAACATTTTTTCCTTCATTTCAACTTTGCTGATTCTGACAATTACGTGTCTCGGAGTTGCCCTTCTCGAGGAGGATCTTTGTGGCATTCTCTGTATTTCCTGAATTTGAGTGTCAGCCTGCCTTGCTAGATTGGGGAAGTTCTCCTGGATAATATCCTGCAGAGTGTTTTCCAACTTGGTTTCATTCTCCCTGTCACTTTCAGGTACACCAATTAGATGTAGATTTGGTCTTTTCACATAGTCCCATATTTCTTGGAGGTTTTGTTCGTTTCTTTTTATTCTTTTTTCTCTAAACTTCTCTTCTCGTTTCATTTCATTCATTTGATCTTCCATCACTGATACCCTTTCTTCCAGTTGATCGAATTGGCTACTGAGGCTTGTGCATTCGTCACGTAGTTCTCATGCCTTGGTTTCAGCTCCATCAGGTCCTTTAAGGACTTCTCTGCATTGGTTATTCTAGTTAGCCATTTGTCTAACCTTTTTTCAAGGTTTTTAACTTCTTTGCCATGGGTTCGAACTTCCTCCTTTAGCTCGGAGAAGTTTGATCATCTGAAGCCTTCTTCTCTCAACTTGTCAAAGTCATTCTCTGTCCAGCTTTATTCAGTTGCTAGTGAGGAGCTGCATCCCTTTGCAGGAGGAGAAGTGCTCTGATTTTTAGAATTTTCAGTTTTTCTGCTCTGTTTTTTCCCCATCTTTGTGGTTTTATCTACTTTTGGTCTTTGGTGATGGTGATGTACCCATGGGGTTTTGGTGTGGATGTCCTTTCTGTTTGTTAGTTTTCCTTCTAACAGTCAGGACCCTCAGCTGCAGGTCTGTTGGAGTTTGCTGGAGGTCCACTCCAGGCCCTGTTTGCCTGGGTATCAGCAGCGGAGGCTGCAGAACAGCGAATATTGGTGAACAGCAAATGGTGCTGCCTGATCGTTCCTCTGGAAGTTTTGTCTCAGAGGAGTACCTGGCCGTGTGAGGTGTCAGTCTGCCCCTACTGGGGGGTGCCTCCCATTTAGGCTACTTGGGGGTCGGGGACCCACTTGAGGAGGCAGTCTGTTCATTCTCAGATCTCAAACTGTGTGCTGGGAGAACCACTACTCTCTTCAAAGCTGTCAGACAGGGGCATTTACATCTGCAGAGGTTTCTGCTGCCTTTTATTTGGCTATTCCCTGCCCCCAGAGGTGGAGTCTACAGAGGCAGGCTGGCCTCCTTGAGCTGCAGTGGGCTCCACCCAGTTCGAGCTTCCTGGCCGCTTTGTTTACCTAGTCAAGCCTCAGCAATGGCGGGCACCACTCCCCCAGCCTTGCTGCCACCTTGCAGTTTGATCTCAGACTGCTGTGCTAGCAATGAGTGAGGCTCCATGGGCGTAGTACCCTCTGAGCCAGGCGCAGGATATAATCTCCTGGTGTACAATTTGCTAAGACTATCGGAAAGCATAGTATTAGGGTGGGAGTGACCCAATTTTCCAGGTGCCATCTGTTACCTCTTTCCTTGGCTAGGAAAGGGAATTCCCTAACTCCTTGTGCTTCCCAGGTGAGGCAATGCTTCACCCTGCTTCGGCTCATGCTTGGCGTGTGGCACACACTGTCTTGCACCCACTGTCTGACAATCCCCAGTGAGATGAACCCGGTACCTCGGTTGGAAATGCAGAAATCATTCATCTTCTGCGTCACTCACACTGGGAGCTGTAGACTGGAGCTGTTCCTATTCGGCCATCTTGGCTAGCTCCCTATTCAATTTTTTTTTAAAGTATGTGTATATGTTTATATTACACACACATACTCAACAATCATTGTGTGCCTGCCTCTGCACCCTGAAGGGTTGAATGAATGATGTTTCCTGCTTTCTATGAGTTCATAAGCAGAGGAAATAAACTGTACATCTAAGCAACACCCTGCCCAGTGTTATGGACTGAAGCAAAATAATAGAGGAATATATGAGGTATGTAAAGTAAGATATAGGGAGAAAGTATTCAATTAAGAGAAGCTCACAGAGAGCTCACAGTGAGCTAAGCTGGGCAGCCCTATAACCCTAGGATACAATTCCAGGCATGTAGCAGGCATTCAATACCTTTTTTATAAACAGAATCACATTGATTAAACTGAAAATTTCAGAAGGATAAAGAGGAGTTTTCAAGATAGGTAAGAATCAGGAAAATCTTCCAAGCCAACAAAATTTTTAAAAATCACAGAAGTATGAAACACTATGGTAGGCTGAGGACCTCAGGAAGCTTAGTATGATGATGGCATTAATTTGGAGAGGGACATGACGTGAGATGTGGCTAGAGAGTTTATACATCTCAATGGATTTTTTCTCTGCTGGGCAGTGGGGAGGCCTGAAGGAGCCTAAATAGAAGAGCACAGAATCAGATTTGTAGAATGTGTGGTTGGCATGTAAGACTTAGCAAAAGAGGTGGAAGGAGATGAATGTGCTGAATGAGACCACTCCATGCCAATCCAGGGCAAGGAGCAGGATCAGAGCAGGGTTGCAAGGGGCAGAAATGCGGGCCATGCAGTGGACTAGGAAGGGGAGACGTCCTTCCAGGACCACCAGCCTGACCTGCTGTGTGTGGGGACTGCTCTTTCTTTTCTTTTTTTTTTTTTTTTGAGGCAGAGTCTCGCCCTGTTGCCCAGGCTGGAGTGCAATGGTGCGATCTTGGCTCACTGCAACCTCCATTTCCCAGATTCAAACAATTCTCCTGCCTCAGCCTCCCGAGTAGCTGGGATTACAGGCACGTGCCACCACGCCCAGCTAATTTTTTTTTTTTTTGTATTTTTAGTAGAGATGGGGTTTCACCATGTTGGCCAGGCTGGTCTCGAACTCCTGACCTTGTGATCCACCCACCTCAGCCTCCCAAAGTGCTGGGATTACAGGTGTGAGCCACTGCACCCAGCCTGCTGTTTATTTCTTTAGGACTGCTCTTTATTTCTTTTTTCAGTTATTTGAATTTATATCTGACTTTCTAAATTTGAGATGGTTTTCTTTTTCTTTTTTTTTGAGACAGAGTCTCACTCTGTCACCCAGGCTGGCGTGCAGTGGCACGGTCTTGGCTCACTGCAAGCTCTGCCTCCCAGGTTCACGCCATTCTCCTGCCTCAGACTCCAGAGTAGCTGGGACTACAGGCACCTGCCACCACGCTCAGCTAATTTTTTGTATTTTTAGTAGAGACAGGGTTTCATCGTGTTAGCCAGGATGATCTGCTTGCCTCGGCCTCCCAAAGTGCTGAGATTACAGGCGTGAGCCACCGCACCCAGCAAGATGGTTTTCAATAGAAGAAATATGTATAATGAATTTATTAAAATAGAAATAGATTTTTTAAAAAATAGAGAAAGAAATCAATATTTTAAAACCATACACTAAGCCAGTATCACTACTATTAACAAGCATTAAGTTTGGTTCAAGCTTTTAAGCTGCCAAAGAAAAAAACATACAGCACAGAGTTATTTAGTCCTCGTTATTTTTTGAGAGAGACAACTTTTCTCCTGGTACTAAATTCTGAAAGGAATTTCCAAAGTTGGGCCCTATTAAAGGTGCTAACATCAACACTCTATCCCCATCGTTTCATTCCGAGCTGTCCTCGAATGTCTCCTCTGAGAGTTCTTGCCTGGCTGCCATTTCTACAACAGCACTCATTCTCAAGAGCTCAAGGAAATGTGAGCCCTGATTCCACACTTCCCTGTACCCACTTTCTCTGGATTACCTTTTAAGATGATATGCTAAGTTCTGGTCAGAAACGGGTATGAGCAATAGCACATGGAGAATCTTTCCACATTTTTGGAAAAACTGATGTTGAAGACATTGTCCATTGTTTAGCAAATACTGAAGACCCACACTGAGCAGAATACTGTTTCAGGAAAAGATCATACAGCAGGGATCCCAATAGATAAAGTTCTGGCCCTTGTAAGCCTATATTTTTGTGGAAGGACAGGCAATATGTAAATAAATATATCAGGTAGTGATAGGTGCTGGGAAGAAAAATAAAGCAGGGTAAAGGGTCCTCTTTCAGATGGCGTGCTCAGGACGCCTCCTTTCCATAGCTCAACTTTCATCTCACACCTTTTTATCTGGCTACATCACCTTTGCCTTAGCAACAGAACAGAGAACAAACATTACAGAACCAAATACCTTCACCAAGTTGACCACTAAGGATGACAGGAAAATGTTCTGCTATTATTTGAGGCCAGAGGCTTATGCCAAATTGTTCATCACAAAAATAAGTCTGCTCAGCCAGGTCATTTCAATGGTAAATCTAATTTGAAACTAAGCTACTGAATCCAAGGTCTTTCTGAATTCCCTTGCAGGGTCCCAGAATAGCTGCCATTTTTGTTATGGCAAACATATATATATACACACACACACACGTATATATACACACACATATATATACATATATTTATACACCCACAAATATATTTGATTGTTTGAGGCAGGGCCTCACTCTGTTGCCTAGGAGTTCAGTGGCATGATCTCAGCTCACTGCAACCTCCACCTCCTAGGTTCAAGCAATTCTCCTGCCTCAGCCTCCGAGTAAGTTCTGCAGTAGCCCAGCTAATTTTTTTTTTCTATTATATTTTTAGTAGAGACAGAGTTTCACCATGTTGGCCAGGCTGGTCTCAAACTCCTGACCTCGAGTGATCCACCTGCCTCGGCCTCCCAAAGTGCTGGGATTACAGGCATGAGCCACCACGCCTGGCCTTATCCAGCTTTTATACGGGCCATGCCCTCAACATTTATTAGCTCACTGAATGAGATTCCTGGTAGCCACATGCTATGGACTGAATTGTGTCCCTTCCAAATTCATATGTCGAAGCCCTAATGCCCACTGTGATGGCATTTGGAAATGGGGCCTTTGGGGGTAATTAGGTTTAGATGAAGTCACGATGGGGTTGAGGGGTGTTTCTCATGATGAGAATACTGTCCTTATAAGAGGAGATACCAGAAAGCTTGTGCACGTGCCCTCTCTCTTTCCACCATGTGAGAATACAGCAAGAAGGCAGCAGTCTGCAAGCCAGGAGGAGAGCCCTCACTAGAACCCAATGATGCTGGCATCTTGATTTTGGACTTCTAGCCTCCAGAACTGTAAGAAAATAAATTTCTGTTGTTTAAGTCACATAGTCTATGGTATTTTGTTATGACAGCTCAAGCAGACTTGTTATGGACACCACACAAGAAAAGAGGCAGTAGAGCATGTGGTTACAAAGCTGGGCTCTGGAGTCTGACTGCCTGGGTCTATATCCTGACCCCAAGAATTCCTCTCTGGGTGATCTTGGGCAAGTTATTTTACCTCTCTGAGAGTGATCTCCTTGTCTGCAAAGTGGAATAATAATAGTAAATATCTTGCAATGTTTTGTGAGGATTAAACTACTTAGCACATGTATGACAATGAGAACATGTCTGACACATAATGCTCAGTAATGTTTATTATTATTATAACTCCAATTTACAGATGAGGTTACTGAGGCTTTGGGAGGCTAAGTAAGTTGCCCAAGGACATACAGGGAGTGGGCTGCAGATTCAGAATTTGAACCTAGGCTTCTCTGACTCTATACTCATGCTCCTTCTCTTATGACTGTCTCTGTCACCATGAATACAAATTAAAATGATGTTACCTAGAAGAGATCTAACTCCAAATAATAATACAGAAACAGGAGTCCTCATGAGAAACTGGGATCATCCATTACAGTGGTGAGTTGCTCAATCAGCCATACTGTATTTATCAAATGCTACTGTGTCCAAGGTCTTCCACCGAATAAACAGTGGTAACTCAAAGCAAATAGGATTTCTCTTTGTCTGATTTTTCACTTCATTCTTTCAGTTGTTTATTTGTATAATACTTACTGAACTTTGGGGGATTCACAGAAATAGTGGAAATGATGCTGCTCTCAGTCTCAAGGAGGAAAGGACAGGAAACATACAAAGGGCAAATCTGTAGAGAATATGATCTGATGCTCAGGACAGTGGACCCAGTCACAAAAGGACTGGACTGAGATGTAAGATTTGGTTGACCTAGGGTGGGACTAGTCACACAGAGTTGGCCTAGGCCCTGCAGAAAGTAACTGACATAAATTAGCCAGGGGTTCTGTAAAGCAAAGATTTCAAATTTTAGATCTAGAGGATAAAGTTATCCTAAATAACATTACCTCTTCTAAGACATTACAAATTCAGTGACTATTTTTGAGGTAAGTTTTTATGCGATGGCTCTGTTTGTTGAATTTTTAAAAATCCATTTGTGTTTTCATAGAAATCTGAATTTGACATCCCCATGCTAAAGAATTTCCCCTTTGGTTCAACAAATGTATCAGTCAGGGTTCAGTCAAAAGATGGAAACCATAAAAATATTATTTTAACAGAATAAATATAATATAAAGAATAGTTAGCTAGATATAGTTTACTAAGTAACTAAAAATATAATAAGAAAACGCTGCCATTTCATGGAGGTAGCACCAGCAGGAAGCAGCTCTAAGGAGAGGGTGCTGGCCCATGCTGGTGTCTGTCTGGGGGGCACAATGATGCTAGTTCTGCAAGGGCTGGAGACATTGCAGACCTGACTCAGCTGCTGATGCAGGAAGGCAAAGAAACATTGCTAGAGTGAGGCTCACAGGAACGGGAGGTAGACCAGAAGCCAAAAAGAAGCATGTCTCTTCTTTCTCCTCCAGTCTTGCAGCCTCATTCTAGCACTTCCTTTGGCAGAGCCTAACATGGAACCAACTAGCAATACAAATATAAATACAACACAGGAATGAATGTGGCATCTTCTCTCATCTTCAGCATAAAAGGAATGACAGACATGTAAACCAGAAAGCACAATAGGTTTATGTCATACCAGAAGACTGTACAGATGTGAGGGCAGCGCTAAATGAGAAATGATTCTTCTGGTTGGGTGCAGTGGCTCATGCCTGTAATCCCAGCACACTGGGAGGCCAAGGTGGGAGAATCATTTGAAACCAGGAGTTTGAGACCAAACTGGGCAACATATTGAGACCCTGTATCTATATATAAAAAAAATTAAAACTAGCAAGGCTTGGTGGCGTGCGCCTGTAGCTGAGGTGGGAGGATCAGTTGAGCCCAAGAGTTTGAGGCTGCAGTGAACTATGCTCACGCCACTGCACTCCAGCTTGGGCAACAAAATGAGATGCTGTCTCTTAAAAAAAAAAAAATAAAAGATTCTTCTTACTTACAGTAGCAGCTTGGAAAGACTTCATAGAAAACTCTTGAGCTGAGTCTTCAAAGACAAGCTTTGTTGGTCAGGTAGACACAGTCACCAAGAACATTCCAGACAGGAAGAGCAGCCTGAACAAAGATATAGAAGAAGGAAGAAGCGGGGTGTGTCCAGAGATCATGAAAATAATTTGGCCTGACTGGACTGTGGGGCATAGAAAATGGATGATGTGGAAAGAGGTAAGGTTCTTGCGGTAGGCTAGGGCCAGATCGTGAATACTCCTCCATGTCTGCTGAATGGTGGGAACCCTATCCTAGAAGCAGTGAAAAATTTCAGTTAGTGGGGCACCATGAACAGAATTGTGTTTTTGAGGGATAACTCCTGGTTTGTGATGGAGAATCATTGTAGGAGAGCAAGGGAGGCCAGTTGGGAGACTGTTATGCTATTCCAGTTGAGCAATGGTTAGGGTTGTTTTTTTTTTTATTATACTTTAGGTTTTAGGGTACATGTGCACAATGTGCAGGTTTGTTACATATGTATCCATGTGCCATGTTGATTTCCTGCACCCATTAACTCGTCATTTAGCATTAGGTATATCTCCTAATGCTATCCCTCCCCCTCCCCCCACCCCACAACAGTCCCCAGAGTGTGATGTTCCCCTTTCTGTGTCCATGAGTTCTCATTGTTCAATTCCCACCTATGAGTGAGAACATGCGGTGTTTGGTTTTTTGTCCTTGCGATAGTTTACTGAGAATGATGTTTTCCAGTTTCATCCATGTCCCTACAAAGGACACGAACTCATCATTTTTTATGGCTGCATAGTATTCCATGGTGTATATGTGCCACATTTTCTTAATCCAGTCTATCGTTGTTGGACATTTGGGTTGGTTCCAACTCTTTGCTATTGTGAGTAGTGCCACAATAAACATACGTGTGCATGTGTCTTTATAGCAGCATGATTTATAGTCCTTTGGGTATACACCCAGTAATCGGATGGCTGGGTCAAATGGTATTTCTAGTTCTAGATCCCTGAGGAATCGCCACACTGACTTCCACAATGGTTGAACTAGTTTACAGTCCCACCAACAGTGTAAAAGTGTTCCTATTTCTCCACATCCTCTCCAGCCCCTGTCGTTTCCTGACTTTTTAATGATTGCCATTCTAACTGGTGTGAGGTGGTATCTCATTGTGGTTTTGATTTGTATTTCTCTGATGGCCAGTGATAATGAGCATTTTTGCATGTGTCTTTTGGCTGCATAAATGTCTTCTTTTGAGAAGTGTCTGTTCATGTCCTTTGCCCACTTTTTGATGGGGTTGTTTGTTTTTTTCTTGTAAATTTGTTTGAGTTCATTGTAGATTCTGGATATTAGCCCTTTGTCAGATGAGTAGGATCCAAAAATTTTCTCCCATTCTGGAGGTTGCCTGTTCACTCTATGGTAGTTTCTTTTGCTGTGCAGAAGCTCTTTAGTTTAATTAGATCCTATTTGTCAATTTTGGCTTTTGTTGCCATTGCTTTTGGTGTTTTAGACATGAAGTCCTTGCCCACGCCTATGTCCTGAATGGTATTGCCTAGGTTTTCTTGTAGGATTTTAATGGTCTTAGGTCTAACACTTAAGTCTTTAATCCATCTTGAATTAATTTTTGTATAAGGTGTAAGGAAGGGATCCAGTTTCAGCTTTCTACATATGGCTAGCCAGTTTTCCCAGCACCATTTATTAAATAGGGAATCCTTTCCCCATTTCTTGTTTTTGTCAGGTTTGTCAAAGATCAGATAGTTGTAGCTATGCGGCATCATTTCTGAGGGCTCTGTTCTGTTCCATTGATCTATGTCTCTGTTGTGGTACCAGTACCATGCTGTTTTGGTTACTGTAGCCTTGTAGTATAGTTTGAAGTCAGGTAGTGTGATGCCTCCAGCTTTGTTCTTTTGGCTTAGGATTGACTTGGCAATGCGGGCTCTTTTTTGGTTCCATATGAACTTCAAAGTAGTTTTTTCCAATTCTGTGAAGAAAGTCATTGTTAGCTTGATGGGGATGGCATTGAATCTATAAATTATCTTGGGCAGTATGGCCATTTTCATGATATTGATTCTTCCAACCCATGAGCATGGAATGTTCTTCCATTTGTTTGTATCCTCTTTTATTTCATTGAGCAGTGGTTTGTAGTTCTCCTTGAAGAGGTCCTTCACATCCCTTGTAAGTTTGATTCCTAAGTATTTTATTCTCTTTGAAGCAATTGTGAATGGGAGTTCACTCATGATTTGGCTCTCTGTTTGTCTGTGATTGGTGTACAAGAATGCTTGTGATTTTTGTACATTGATTTTGTATCCTGAGACTTTGCTGAAGCTGCTAATCAGCTTAAGGAGATTTTGGGCTGAGACAATGGGGTTTTCTAGATATACAATTATGTCATCTGCAAACAGGGACAGTTTGACTTCCTCTTTTCCTAATTGAATACCCTTTATTTCCTTCTCCTGCCTGATTGCTCTGGCCAGAACTTCCAGCACTATGTTGAATAGGAGAGGTGAGAGAGGGCATCCCTGTCTTGTGCCAGTTTTCAGAGGGAATGCTTCCAGTTTTTGCCCATTCAGTATGATATTGGCTGTGGGTTTGTCATAGATAGCTCTTATTATTTTGAGATACGTCCCATCAATACCTAATTTATTGAGAGTTTTTAGCATGAAGGGCTGTTGAATTTTGTCAAAGGCCTTTTCTGCATCTACTGAGATAATCATGTGGTTTTCGTCTTTGGTTCTGTTTATATGCTGGATTACATTTATTGATTTGCGTATGTTGAACCAGCCTTGCATCCCAGGGATGAAGCCCACTTGATTATGGTGGATAAGCTTTTTGATGTGCTGCTGGATTCAGTTTGCCAGTATTTTATTGAGGATTTTTGCATCAATGTTCATCAAGGATATTGGTCTGAAATTCTCTTTTGTGGTTATGTCTCTGCCAGGCTTTGGTATCAGGACGATGCTGGCTTCATAAAATGTGTTAGGGAGGATTCCCTCTTTTTCTATCGATTGGAATAGTTTCAGAAGGAATGGTATCAGTTCCTCCTTGTACCTCTGGTAGAATTCGGCTGTGAATCCATCAGGTCCTGGACTCTTTTTGGTTGGTAAGCTATTGATTATTGCCACAATTTTTTTCAGCACCACACCACACCTATTCCAAAATTGACCACATAGTCGGAGTAAAGCTCTCCTCAGCAAATGTAAAAGAACAGAAATTATAACAAACTGTCTCTCAGACCACTGCGCAATCAAACTGGAACTCAGGATTAAGAAACTCACTCAAAACCGCTCAACTACATGAAAACTGAACAACCTGAATGACTATTGGGTACATAATGAAATGAAGGCAGAAATAAAGATATTCTTTGAAACCAACGAGAACAAAGACACAACATACCAGAATCTGTGGGACACGTTCAAAGCAGTGTGTAGAGGGAAATTTATAGCACTAAATGCCCACAAGAGAAAGCAGGAAAGATCCAAAATTGACACCCTAACATCACAATTAAAAGAACTAGAAAAGCAAGAGCAAACACATTCAAAAGCTAGCAGAAGATTAGAAATAACTAAAATCAGAGCAGAACTGAAGGAAATAGAGACACAAAAAACCCTTCAAAAAATCCATAATCCAGGAGCTGATTTTTTGAAAAGATCAACAAAATTGATAGACCACTAGCAAGACTAATAAAGAAGAAAAGAGAGAAGAATCAAATAGATGCAATAAAAAATGAAAAAGGGGATATCACCACCGATCCCACAGAAATACAATCTACCATCAGAGAATACTACAAACACCTCTATGCAAATAAACTAGAAAATCTAGAAGAAATGGATAAATTCCTCGACAAATACACCCTCCCAAGGCTAAATCAGGAAGAAGTTGAATCTCTCAGTAATTGTTAGGGTTTGACCCAGGGCAGCAGCAGTGGAGATGGATGAAAGAGGCAGACTGGGGAAATGCTAAGGGAGTAGACATGAGACAAGCAGGGATCAGGATGGGCAACAGAGACAGGAGTCTGGGTTTGGGGCTTAGGTCGTGATATAGATGGTGATGCCATTCTCCAAGAAGGAAGGTTGGCAGAGGCTGGTCTGTAGGTGAAGGAAGAAATAAAAAGGATAAGATCATGACTTAAGCTTTGTACACTGGGCTTGAACTTTCCAAGGGCTGAGAAGATTTTACCTTAAAAGGAGTTGAGTTGATATTGATCTCATCTTTAATAGGACTCGACAGTCCAGATGACATCAACTACTGCCTTCCTAAAAAAGGTGTTGCTCATTAAGGAGATAGAAACCATTCAGCAATTCCAGGAAAGATCTCTGCAATCTTTAACACTTCCAGAAGATGTAGTCATTTCCACATTATCATTCTTTCCCTCTGTCCACTTGATAATGTTGAGGGTTGTGTTGGCAATAGGACAGATGACAACAAAGATTGACATGTAAATGGCTTTGTCCTGGGGCTTAATGTCTAATTCCTTAACATGATTTCTGATCTAAAATATCCTCCTAAGATGTCCAGAAAATTTAAAAAATATATTTTCTATTGTGCCTGAAGTGAATTCAAATCTCAGATAATGATGTTACTGCTATTCTTAAGTTCCAGGAATGACTGCTGCCACATTTTAGTCAACTAAGGGCTACTGTCATAGTCAGAGCTACTTTTTCTTTCTTTCCTATCTCTTGTATTGACGTAGCAAGTATACTTATAGAAGTCATAGAAAGCCAACACAATAGAGTTGTTCTTGTTAAGTATTTTTAGAAGGCCTCCTTAACACTTTGTCTTCTTTTTGTTCATTGAACTTATCTTCCTTTACATAAAATATAGTTGTTTAAAAGGAAGAAATGAGGGAACGATTTGTGGATATGCAGGGAGTCCATAGATGTCCCAGAATCCACAGGGCACTATCTCTCCTGTCTTTTCCCTCTACCTCTGTGACTTCCTTTTGCACACATTCTCACCCACTCAACCTTTTAGCACTATCTCTGTAAAGTCCAGCTCAAAACCATAGCCTTTCTCCTTCCCCAGATATGCAAGCCCAGAGCAATCCTCTGATCTTCTGCAACATCAGGACTATAACTCCTTTAGCCTTTAATTGCCAATATTGAGTATGAAATATCATCTTTCTATGTGCATATCTGCCTCCCTAATAGAGTATAAGTCTCTGGAGGGCAGAGATCCTCTCATTTGTCTCTTTACACACTTTGTGCATGTAGTAACTGGCCCTTGATAAATTACTTCCATGATAAGCTTGACCCTTGTTCTCCCAGGCTAAGCCCTAGAGGTCACCAGATACTTTGTGGCTACACTCTGGCCTTCCTGCTGTTTACATCCAGGCTTCCTTCTAGCTCTAGAGGATCTTACACAGTACAGAGTTACTGAATTAAGCTACTTCCTTTCTTAATCACTTCATTCATTTCATTTATTCTTCCTTGTATTTACTTTGTGGCTAATCTCTGGCTTTCCTGCTGCTTACATCCAGGCCTCCTTCTAGCTCTAGAGGATCTTACCATAGTACAGAGTCACTGAATAAGCTACTTCCTTTCTTAATCACCCTGTTCATCTCATTTATTTCTCCCCACGGATGAGCCACTCTTTCTAATTTGTATCATATTTATTAACTCTCTATCTTCCAGTAACACAACACACACATCTTGAGGCTACACAAAGTCTTGATAAATGGGATACACTACTACTCTCAGAAGGAAATCAACCACCATAAAAGTTAATGTGCTTGCCCCATAAAGAAAAATCTTCCCGACACAAAATGGTAGCTTGAAAATTGGTGTATTCGTTTTATGACCTCCTTTATTAGACAGAATGATGCCTTGTTTGATTTCTAAAATTTGTTTAGGATCATTAGCAATGGGCTCCTGGGTGTCACTGACAACTTATACATTAGCTTTGCACACAAGTCCTAGAAATGAGACCAAGGAAACTGCAGGTTTTATTCCTTCTAGGGTATAATTTTTTCTCTCTTTCTCCAACTGGTACCTGAATATTTCTCAAATAATTTATATTTTCAGATTTTACAAACATCTCAGCAAGACTATATTAGTTTATTGACCCCATTTTGCAAAAGGGAAGGCAGTTACCAATAGTAGGAGGCTCTTTGGGGTCACTATGGTTTCTTAGATGAGTTGATATCAGACCTGAGCTCTAATATGACCCTATCTAATTTCTTTTCTCTATTAGGTAGTTTCCTCTGTCCTAAAAAAAAAAAAAATAGGAAGAGAAGTTTACTAGCTTGCCCCTCTTGTGTGCCTCTGGCTGTCAGAAATAGAATTTGAAAGAGTAGATGAGAAAATGTGAGAAAACCTGTTTACTGAAAACTGTTCCTATCTTCTCAGGTTTTTTATCTCTGGCCACAAAGAGTGATTGGGAGAAAACATACTCCAAATAAGTTTTTCTTTCAACTCCTCCTTAACTCTCAAGGCCGTAATTGCCACCCCCTGCCCTCCCTCCCTGGCATCACCACTCTGCTAATACAAACGTGATATTTTACATTTGCTTCTAGCTTTGGTTTCTTTTTAGCAATAATATGTCTTGAGTGGAATGAGATTTTTTTCCTCCTTTTTTTTTTTTTTTTTTTTTTTGAGACGGAGTCTCACTCTGTCGCCCAGGCTGGAGTGCAGTGTCAAGATCTCGGCTCACTGCAAGCTCTGCCTCCTGGGTTCACGGCATTCTCCCGCCTCAACCTCCCGAGTAGCTGGGATTGCAGGCGCCCACCACCATACCTGGCTAATTTTTTGTATTTTTAGTAGAGACGGGGTTTCACCATGTTAGCCAGGATGGTCTTGATCTCCTGACCTCGTGATCCGCCCACCTTGGCCTCCCAAAGTGCTGGGATTACAGGCGAGAGCCACTGCACCTGGCTTTTTCCTCTATTTTTAAAATTTTATTATTATTATTATTATTTGAGATAGAATCTTGCTCTGTCACCCAGGCTGGAGTGCAGTGGCACTGTCTTGGCTCACTGCAACCTCTGCCTCCTCTGTTCAAGCAATCCTCCTGCCTCTGCCTCCAGAGTAGCTAGGATTATAGGTGCATGCCACCAAGCCTGGCTGATTTTTTTATTTTTAGTAGAGACAGGTTTTCCCCATGTTGGTCAGGCTGGTCTCGAACTCCTGACCTTATGTGATCCATCCACCTCAGCCTCCCAAAGTGCTGGGATTACAGGCATGTGATATTTTAATTGAGCATTTCCTATGTGCCAAATAATGTGGTCAGAGATTATTTTCTAATAAGGGAGTAAAATTTGCACTGTTAACTATGCTAGTAATACTTTCTGGGCTACAACAAAATTGTTATCAGTTTCTAGCTACTTAATGATGAGGTCAGATTTGATAAGTTCAGGAGTTGTTTGAACTTCAGAGAAGGTTGATCCAGTGGCTCAATGTTGTCCTCAATGAACGGATTTTTCTGCCTTTCATCTTAAGGCTGTCATCCCCATCGTATCAATGTGGCTGAACTGTTTCAAGCTTTACATCCACAGAGCAAACCATCCAGGAGAGATATTTTTCTTGTCAACCATTTCAGAAAAGGCCACAGAGCCATCTCTAAATCAATGACCATGGCTAGGCAGTGGGTGTGTTGATCAGCTGAAGCAAATGAGAGCCCATCTCTAGAACTCTGGGTGAGAACAGCTTCTTCCCAGATATATAACATAAGGCAGGGGGGAAAGGTGAACACTTGAACAATAATGTGGGATACTACTTGGAAGAGATGGGGAGAGGGGTTAAAAACATCTAGGTAGGCAACCAACAGACCAAACATCTCTAATACACATCCCTATTTTATCATATCCCAGGCCCCAGGCCTGGCCTTATCACATCATCCTTGCGTTACTTGAGAACTTTCCAGCTGAATTCACAAATGCCTCTTCTCTATTTGGTCTGTATTCATTTACTTAGGAATTTCCACACTTCTCTCTGATAAGTTACCTGCTTTTCATCTGTACTTCCTGTATTAGTCTTTTCTCACGCTACTAAGAAAGACATACATGAGACTGGGTAATTTAGAAAGGAAAGAGGTTTAATGGACTCACAGTTCCACATGACTGGGGAAGCCTCACAATCATGGCAGAAGGCAAAAGAGAAATGAAGGCGTGTCTTACATGGCAGCAGGCAAGAGAGCATGTGCAGGGGAACTCCGTTTTATAAAATCATCAGATCTTGTGACATTTATTCACTATCATGAGACCAGCATGGGAAAGACCCGCCCCCATGATGCAATTACCTCCCACCAGGTCCCTCCCATGACACGTGGGAATTTTGGGAGCTAGAGTTAAAAATGAGATTTGGGTGGGGACACAGCCAAACCATATCACTTTCTTTTCTTTGACATGTCCTGGGATTCTGTTTGCCTTCCAGTCCTCTTTGCAGTACAGATTAGACCTTCCCTCCCCTACTGGTAGGATTATTCCTCAATCTCCTTTCTCTGTTTTTTTTTTTTGTTGTTGTTTTTTTTTTTTTGCAAGCTTTCCCCAGCCACCTGTTAATTCCACATTCCCTATGGTACTCCCCAAACACACCCTTCCATTCCTACTCATCCATCAAGATAAAATGCATGCGATGAAGTCCCATGTTCACATCCCACAACACAGACAGATGGCACCAACAGTAGATGCTCCATATTGTATAGGCGAATGTAAATAGACTTGTGTTTATACTTCCAAAATGGATATGGTATGTTTCTTTCACTTTATCCCCTTTACACTTACAATTTGACCAGCACTGGCTCAAAACTCTATTTCAACAAGTAAGCAAATCATCAAGAACTCCAGTGCCTAAATCTTGAATTTAGCGACTCAAACCAGAACCACCAATCTCATAGTAAAACCTAATCCCATGAGAATCTAATGCAACTTGGGATATGAAAATTATCTTAGTATTCAAATAGCCTCCAAGAGTTGAGATGCTTATCTGATTCTCAAGATTGGAAGTTTCCCCGCTTAGGATCCCAGGATTTGATGATCAGATGTAAAAATCTCTGGTAATTTTGGAACATATTTTGGGCATTTTTTTTAAAAACCCATTATTATTATTATTGTCTAGGATATGCTCCATCCAGACACTCCTCTGGTTTTGGGTCACTTCAGCCAGTGAGTTTTTCCTAAGAACTCTTCCCCATCATTCCAAAGCAGCTCTCAGAAAAATCTCTTTTAGAAATGTAGTTAGAAATGATAGGAGCCATCATAAAGAACAGATGGTTACTTTTTGTGAGAAATAAATGCTTTTAAAACTTCTATTCACAGCATTAACTAAGGAAACTTGTCCAGCCCCTAAGAGTTGCTGAGACTCCTTTCAGTTGGTTCTTTGCTAACATTGATATAAGAGATTTGAGTTCAGTGTAAAAAAAAAAAATCTTTGTAAATCCATTAAAACAATATTGTCAAACAGGGGCTTAGATGCATACGTAGCTGGCTAGGTGGATGGATGGAAATGCAAAAAAGCAAATAAACTAAAATACGAATGTTAAAATCTAGATGGTATGTTTATGGATATTCACTGTCTAATTTTTAAAAATTTTCTATGTTTCAAGATTTTCAAAATAAAATGTTGGGGAGCAAAAGTATCTTGAAGAAAAAAGAGATGGACCAGATGAGGGAGAGGTGGTACACTGACACACCTTTGGAAGAAGCCTACAGACTATAGGGAGAAGTCCATATAAGCATGGCATTATGGGGTGAAGATTGGAAGCTCTAATTGGGCAAAACAAGAGAAGAACAGACATAATAGTTCCTGTGAGAAACTGTCAGAAGTACAGCTAGCGGCATATAAATGCCTTCTCTCACTGTTCCTCCCATTACAATCAAAATCCTATTAACAGTCTGTCAGGAGGGAAGAGAAAGTCTTAACTCTGTGCCAAGCACTTTGCCTGGATTACCCCCTTCACTTTTTGCAGGAAGCATGTGTATTTATTTATACTGTGTATTTATTTGCTCGTTGCATTCACAGCATTGCTTACCCCTTTTCCAGCTAGAATCACACTAGTTCTCCTAGGGAGACTCACTCACCATCACTGAATATAGACTTGATGCCCTATCCTACCTGATAAAAGGTGTGGACAAATAACCCAAGTGAATGAGGTCAAGTAGGCACTCTCTCCAGGAAATTCTAATCATGAACACAGTCGGTAATGAATTGAAAATTGTGGAGCTGACAACATAGAGACCTCAAAGAATGTTTTCATTAGTGCCTGCTACCTGGATCCTTTGGAACTCTCTGGATTCCTGTAATTTTGATTGGGCAGTGTTGCTTCTGTTACTTACAAACAAAGAACTCTTAACTGACAGAGGGAATGTAGCTCCCATCTCAGAAATCAAGAAACCCAGGCTCAGAGGAATTAAGTGTCTTGGCTCATGTCAACATCTGATGTTTGTACCTGAGTCCCTCTGGACTACAAAGTCCATCTTTTATACTGACTCTACTATGCTTCCTCTAACTCTATAGACTGGGTTTAATTCCTGCCTCTGGCACTTACTAGCTGGATAAGTTTGGGTAAGCTGTGTGCCAGTTTTAAATTTTAAATTTTTTGATCTGTAAAATGGATTAAAAATAGTCATGTATCTCACAGAGTTATGGTGAGGATAAAATAAGCTAATTTATGGGTGGTGTTTGGGCATGTGTCTGGCACATAAGTGCTCAATAAATGTCAGCTGTGATGATGATGATATCAGTCAGGGTTCTGGCAAGAAAAAAAGAAGCATCTGAGCAGAGTTTAATGTGAGGCTAATTAGAAAAGCGAGGAGAGGGCGAAGGAGATGAACAAGGGATGGGTGAAGGACCTCAGGGCTAGAAAGAGCAGCAAGCTGTGGACAAGTGCTGCCCAACAAGGCTGGCATCTCTACCTGTGTTTCTAAATTAGTGGCCATGGCAGACACAGCCAACAGTGATTCAGCAAAGTGGGAGCCAGGCGAATAAATACCCTGTTTGTGCCCTCTCAGTTCGCCCTCTATTTTCCTGCCAGGGCCTTGAGTTGGCCAAACCTAACCATAAGCTAAAGACAAAGAAGTCTGGCTGATACAGTCCATGCAGGTCAATGTCTAAGGACAAAAGCAGGCTGCAGAAAGGTAGATATTCAACCTGGAGATACTTCACCACAGCATCCTCTTAGCTAAGTGAAAAACATGTGTCCTCAACACAGGTCACCTCCATCCCATGTTCTCCCAGCCCCTCTGCTGGATGGGGTTCTTTATTTGCAGGAAAGTTTTGAAACAATTTGGGGGTTCAAAGTTCTTAGTCTTGTCTATGTTCCCCTAATGTTCCCATCCTAGGTCTCAAATTTCTACTCTTTTCTCTGCTCCATAACAAAACAGATGTTGATGCAGTTCTCAGATGCTGGGCTGGTCCTCACTCATATCTTTTTCAAGGTGGTTGGTAAGCAGCTCTTTTAAAGCTGCCATTAAGGTTCTCTGATATTATACTTGTGCCCAAATGGACCTACAAAGCTTTTAATTTTTCCTTTCATCTGTGTACATTATCTAGGACTCACAGAAACACCAGTCACACCACAATCTTGATAATTACCATTGTCACCGTAGCAACTAAGGACTCTAGCTAATTGATCTTTCAACACCTTGCCCTCTACTTGCATTGCATCCCAATCTCTGCTACTAGGAATGATTTGAGTAACATAGCGTGGATTATCCATATCCCATTTTCTTCTGTCAGGAAGCCTCCTTGCTCTCATCAAATATGTTAGCAATTTGTATCAGTTTTCTATTGCTGCTGTAACAAATTACTACAAATTTATTGGATTAAAACAACTCACATTTATTATCCTTCAGCTATGCAGGTCAAAAGTCTGGATACAGGTCCCACTGGGCTAAAATCAAGGTGTCAAAAAGACAGCATTCTTTCTAGATACCTTAGGGGATAATCTGTTTTGTTGACTTTCCCATCTTTAGAGGCTGCCTGCATTCTGTGGCTCATGGCCTTCCATCTTCAAAGACAGTAATGGCTGTTCAGTCTTTCCTACATCACGTCACTCTGACACTGACTCTGCTGCCTCCCTCTTCCACTTTTAAGGACTCTTTTGATTGCATTGGGTAATCAAAACCCGGTTAACCAAGATAATCTCTATATTTAGGTCAGCTGATTAGCAACCTTAATGCTATCTGCAAACTTAATTCCCCTTTGTCATGTGACATAATCTAGTCACAGGCTCCAGGGATTAGGACATGGGCATCTTTTGAAGGCCATTATTCTGCCTACCACACAATACCATCCCAATACCATTGTAAGAGTCTGTTTCCTGAGGCCATTTCTAAAGGTACTATTCTATTTGTCTGGGTTCTATCAGGAAACAAATGGCACGCTCAAAAGGAATGATTGGAGAACATTTGCTGAAGAGACAATTGCAAAAATGTGGGCAGGGGAAAGGAAATCCATGAGGGATAATGAAGCACCTGAAAGACAATGACAGCAGGAAGGGTCAGGGATTGGGGGAAGCAGTTAGCAGGACCAGGTGATGGCTGTGCCTTAGGTAAAGGATCACAGCCAGTGCCAAGCCATAGCCCAGCAGGGAAGTGACCAGGGGAACAGATACCTGAATCTCTCCTTCTACCTTTTGATCTCCTTCCAGTGCTGCCGATTGGCCAAACCTGCACAAGGCAGAAGGCAAAGGAGCAGAGTTGATGTAGCCAAAGAAAGTCAGCATCCTAGGGCATGAAGCAGGTGGGGAAGGGTGAATAATAGATCTATGGAGCCAACAGACTATAACCTGCATATTATTTAACTAAATAATTTCTACTAAAAGGTAAATGGGACTACCACCCAGCATGGCACTTGTATTTTAAAATAGCCAGCCTAACTCAAATTAATCTATAAGTAGAAGTTATGGGGAAGTATTTTTGAGCAGCAAAGCCTAAAGCGAGTCCTATCTATTAATAGTAAGTTCCACTATAGAATGTGTACATCAACAACTAATAAAAATAAAGAGGTAGCACATCTATACAGAAATACGGGATGTCAGTTATTTTATCCTTTTTAATGAAGGAAGAATCACATGAATTTATTCCTTCACTACCATGAACTAAAAGGGATTTCATTCCATCACAGTGATGATAGCACCAACTCATAGGATGTAGCCATGAATATACCGTAATTTTTCCATCATTTGACAAGGACTTTATAAATAAACATAGTGGTGGTCATCACATTCAGGATAAAATGCTGGTCTGGCAGTGCATGTAGGTTACATGAACACTTTTTCATTTTGCCAGTAAGGTTACTCAGACACATGACACTATATTTTCCAATAACTACAGCACAGGTATACGTCCAAAAAGTAGGTCTGAAAGTAAAGGAGCTGATATGCATGTTTCTGTCACTCATGTTCCATGTGCATAAAAAAATGACAAACCAACCCAACAAAACCCACCAGCTCGGCCAAGTATGTGCTCAGGGAAAGGAGTTTCCTTCACAGTGGAGAATTTTCCAGTGAGAGACAGACACAACTGTAGAGGAAAGAGCATTTCAGTAAACAGGAGAGTCTTCTAGGGAAAACTCTGTGCAGAATTAATTCTTTTTCCTTCCTCAAACCACAGAGGCCTATAAATTCCTACCTCCAAAGTGTCTGGAAGGGTAGGATGTTACAGAGAGCAGTTGCTGTCTTAGTCCAAGTGAAGTTCAGGGAAGAATTACCCTTCCCAAGACTTCCACATGGCATATACATTTGGAAAAATTTCAATGGTAAAGAAATAGAGTATTTAGACATGTAACAACTGAAGTCTGGATTATGGAGGTCAAACTAAACTCCTGCACTGTATGTTTTTAAAAAATGTTAAGAACAATGCATCCTTATTATTCTAAAATTTCTAAGCAGTACAGAACCATATAAAGTGAAAACCAAAAGTTTTCTCCTTCTCCTCTTTCTCTCCCTCCTTCCTTCTCTTCCTTCCTCTCTCTTCCCTCTCTCTGGCTCTCTCTCTCTCTCTCTCATTTTTATTCTCTATATATCTATCTCCAGCTACTTACACACACAGGAATATGGTTATAGATACTCCTCTAAAACTTTAGAAGATCTGTTTTTAAGGCAGGGTCATCAAAATGGAGGGGAATACCAGATTTACCATGGCATGGAATACCATATGAGAATTTCTATGTATTTTAACTAATCCTATTTTATAGCTACTTGGGAGTATGTTATGTGAGTTAGACAGTACTATACCATATGCATAAAAATTACGTATGTACAAATATTGACATATTGAAGGTGCATGTATGAAACATTTTTCTGACCAAAGTGCCTGATTAAAAAATTTAGAGACCATTGCTGTAAGAAACTGAAATGTAAACATTTAAATAACATTAAGAGTATCCATCAGCTAATGTGTCAGCTAATAAAAGGAATATTTATAAGGTGCTTACAATGTTCCAGCTGTTCTCCTTGCATTATGTCTTATTTACTATGCACAATGGCCCTATCAGGGAGGTACTATTATTTCCCCAACTTCTCAAAGAGAGAAAGTGAAGCACAGGAGTTTAGTAGATTGCCCAAAGTTACACAGCTGGAAAATGGTCCTCACAGGAACCAAACCCAGGTCTTTCTATCTAAAGATGCAGTGATCCTCACACTACTCCAGAAGTGACTCTACCGTAGACTAAGGTAGAATTAAAAGGCTGCAACAGGAAGAGAGAAGATGGAAAGCCCCTGATTGACAAAAGAAGAGGGACAGAGTCAAGAAAGACATCCTATCCCAGGCACACCTGCCCTACCGATGGGGAGGTAGCAGTTAATACCAGGATCCATGCTACAATTCTGCTGCGACTTTATAATGTAATTTCAATCTACATATAATCCCTCTGTGTGGCAGATTATGTTTTCCAAAGACATTGGCACAATACATTTCATCCTGCATGCACTTCCTACAAGATATTGCTCTTCTTCCATAAAAATGTGTAGTCCATCTTTTCTCCTCCTTATAAAAAACTATGCAGCCATAAAAAAGAATGAGTTCATGTCCTTTGCAGGGACATAGATTAAGCTGGAAACCATTATTCTCAGCAAACTAACAAGGAACAGAAAACCAAACACCGCATGTTCTCACACATATGTGGCAGTTGGACAGAGAGAACACATGGACACATGGAGGGGAACATCACACACCAGGGCCTGTTGGTGGGTGGAGGATAAGGGGAGGGAGAGCATTAAGACAAATACCTAATGCATGGGGGGCTTAAAACCTAGATGACGGGTTGATAGGTGCAGCAAACCAGTATGGTGCATGTATACCTATATAACAAACCTACACATTCTGCACATGTAGCCCAGAACTTAGTTAAAAAAAAAAAAACTAAATAAAAAAACCTTTAAAACTAATCAATGAGTCCAGTAAAGTTGCAGGATACAAAATCAACATACAAAAATCATCTTCATTTCTTTACACTAACAACAACCTATCTGAAAAAGTGATCAAGGAGACAATCTCACTTACAGTAAAATCAAAAAGAATAAAATACTTACGAATAAATTTAATGAAGAAGTGAAAGATCTGTACACTGAAAACTATAAAACATTGATGAAAGAATTGAAGATGACACAAATAAATGGAAAAATCTATGTTCATGGATTAGAAGAATTAATACTGTTAAAATTAAATTGCATTCTACCCAAAGTAATATACAGATTCAGAGTGACTATGGGAGATGATGGATGTGCTAACTTGCTTGACTGCAGTAATCATTTCACTATGGATATGTGTACCAAAGCATCATGTTGTATACCTTAGGTGTATATAAGTAAACACACACACACACACACGCACACACACACACACAAAGGTGTTCATTTTCTCACCCCTCTTGAATCTGGAAGGCCTGTGACTATGGTGAAAGTGATGCTATGTGACTGCCAAATAGGTTATAAAAAGTGATACAGTTTCCACCTGGACCTCATAAAGTTCATTTCTGTTATGCAGGCGCCATGTTGTGAGGAAACCCAGATCACATTAAGAGGCCACAAGTAAGTGTTCCAACCGACAGACCCTGCTAAGGTCTCAGCTGACAGCTAGCATCAACTGCCAGACAAGTGAGTGCAAGATGACTCTCACCCCAGCCATCATTTGACTGCAACACATAAGAGATCTTGGGCAAGAGCTGCCTGGCTGAGCACAGTCCATCCCCAAAACATGAGAGATAATAACGGAGTGATTGTTGTTCTGAGCCACTAGGTTTGGGGTGATCTGTTGCACAGCAATAGATAAGGAGAACACCGTTGTGCCCCCTGTGGTCATGTAAGGACAAGAAATCACCAGAAATAAAAAAGCCCTCCTAGTGGGTGGTCCTGAATATAACCACACTTTTCCTTCAGGTCTTCCCCTTTGGGTTGCTTTTGGTCTTTGTGGATTCAGCTTCTGCTGAAGCCTGGGAGACCCTCTATCCCATAGCTTCCTTCTCCCTTTCTCTTTCTTTTCTATCCTCTGTCCTTCCTACTCAGTGGAACATGTTCCTGGCTCCATCTGGGAAGGTCCCAGTAGATCCATCCACGTGGAGGTTCTACCTGGAGTGCATGGTGGAATTAAGCTGAGGCCTTTGGTATTTTTCAAGTAGTCTCTAGAAGACAAATAAACCTCTCTTATTTAACATGGATTGCTTCTCATCCCATAATACAGATCTCCCTTCCTGCCTACCAGACATGAGGAAAAAGCCCTTCCAGTCACAAATAGAGTAACTTTTAGTAAACATATATAACCTGTCTCTTGTTCAGGGTCTATTCTTTTCCCCAGACTAACTCCTCCAGCTAGTCTCTCAGATTGACCTTAGACACTGCCTCCTAAAGGAAAGCTTCCCTGACTCACTCCCTGAACCCTGAGACTGTGGCTGTGGCTGCATCTGTGGTAGGTTTCCAGCCTAGGTTCCACTAACATCTTAAACACCCTCTACTTGAATTATATTGCAGTTGCCTGTTGCTGTCTCTTTCCCTCATTGGACTGTAAGCCCTTTGAGGGCAGGGATGTGTTTCAGTTATTCATTATTGTATCATCTAGTACCAGGCAGTCCCTGATACCAAGACTTTTCTGATAAAAGAATGAATTTTAGAAATCCCAGTGCCATTCCCTCTCCTTCAGATCAAGTGAATATCTACACCATTTTTAATGACCTCTGAAAGGCATCCTAGTAGTTTGCCTGATATGTACTTCTGATACTCTGATTCATAATTGTAGAATTCAACGAATCAAAAGTTCACCAAAACAAAAATACCCACTGTAGAGTGATGGACATCTTATCACTTCTTAAAGCACTGCTTCCCATTTTTTTGAACATCTCAGATTGCCAGAAAGGCCTTTTACACATTCAGAATGGGTCTGTATTCTTGTCATTTACACCGTATTGGCCCCAATTCTATTGGTCTTTAAAACAACCTAGATTTAATCTTAGTCTTTATATTCTACTCTGTAAAACACTCCCTTCATTAAAACAGAAATTCTCTCACAAAAGGATAATGCATTAAGTTGGTTAATATTTGGCTCAAAAATGCTGATCAAGGCAGGCATGTTTTAAAGAGGAATTAGTGTGCTCTGTGGAAGAAGGATTAATTTGGAGTATAGGGTGGATGGAGAGGGAGCCTCAATGCTCAGAAAGGCAGGAGCCTGTGAGCATCTGGAATTCTCTAATGGGATAAGGAGTCCCAGGAGAGCGATATGGTCGAATACCAAACCCAGGCTTTATCTATTTAACCACATCACTAATGGACTGCCCAGGATGTGGGAGGTTGACCAGCAGCCCCACCTGTTTTGAGAAGCCCACCCCCCTCAGGCTCTGTGACTGAGCCTGGAGCACACATACAAGGGTCTGTGAAATAAGGCTCATGACACAGCCAGCCTCCTGGTGTTCTGGGGAATTTCAGCTATTTTGGGGCAGGGGCTGTAAGCATTGTGTTATCTGGAGGTATTTCTGATAAATATCCAAGATTAGTATCTTTGTTCAGGAGGGGGTAGGAATAGGGAGAAGTCCTAGTTGTCTTCATCACCCTGGAATTCCCAACGCTAGCTCAACGTTTAGAAAGAAATCCAGTTCCTGGCATCCTGAGCATTGAATGTGCTCCAGGGAGCCAATCCAATCTCGAGTGCAGGAAAATCGTACCAGGACAATTTCAAAAGCTTATAATTGATATCACTTGGGTGGCTCTGAAAAATGACAGTTTTGTAAGATATAAAGTCTTTTTTGGAATATATTATTCAAAAACCCAGCATTTCTGTGGTTTGTATATTTGGTTTTGTGGAGGTATTTCTCCTCTTCCAGACCATGTGAAGACTTGAAAAGAAGAGAAAATATATAGAATAAGAATCAGTTCTAAACTACTCATTGATTTACTAAGGAGAAATGTGAGTGATTTAAGTCCCTGGGGTTGGAAGGTCTCCTTCTCCCGGTGCTGAGAAAAGCAAGTATCACTTGTTCTCCACCCCCCCACCTCCCGTTGGTGCTGGTAAATTTCCCAGAGAATGCGGAACAGCTGCTTCCCAAGTCAGGGTCCTTGAAAAGGGCTCAGTCATCAGCTATGGAATCAGCTGTTTGTTTCCTTCCCCCAACTAGGAAGACACTAGAAAATCAAGAAATTTAAATATCCTTTGTTTAAGGACAAGAGTGGGAAAATGTGATTCTTTTCGGTTTCTTTTTAAGTCTTTTTTTTTTCTTTTTTTTTTTTTTTTGAGATGTAGTTTCGCTCTTGTTGCCCAGGCAGGCACTCCGTGGTAATTTTCTTCTTACCTTGCTGTCTTCCCTTTGGCTTACTCATTTCTCACTGCATGTTTCTTAAAAGTGGTGTTCCCCTGGGATCTAGATTTGGCTTTCTTTTCCTTGGAAAACCTCACCTCAAGTAGTCTGGTCCATTCCTGTAGCTTCAGTTACCAGATGTATGCCTATGACTCCCAACTCTTTATTCTCTCCCTGATGGTGTCTCTCCAGCTCAAGACCTAAAGACCTCCTGGCATTTTCATGTGAATGGTCCAGAGATTCCTCTAACTTATATCTCAGACTGAGCTCTCCACTTTCTCATTCCTTCTCTCAACAAGCTCTATCTCCTACATTCCCACCACCATGCAAGTATTTGCCCAAAACAGAAACATAGACCCCTCCCCCATCATCCATATCAAGTTTTAATCAATTTTTGTCAGTTGTTCCTACTTAATCCTCTAGAATTTTTTCACTTTTCCCTATCTGTTCTGCCACTTCCTTAGTTCAAGTCATCGTCATCTTCCATCTCCTAATGGATTGCTCTGCCCTTTGTTTTACCCCTCGTCTGTTCATCCATTACCCACACTGCAAGCTACATGACCTTTCTTTAGATAAAACTTGGCCATGTTACTCCCAAACCTTCAAAGGGATTTGAGGGTAAAATCCATATACCTTGGAATGGCATGCAAGGCCCTGCAAGATATAAGGGTTCTGCCAGTTTCTCCTGACCCATCCTTCCCCATTCCTCTCTCATGCCGCAATCATGTTGAACTGCCTTCCACAAGGCTACAACTCTCTCTGGCCTCTGGACCTTTGTAAATGCTCTTTTTTAGATTCAGACTACCTCTCTACACCATAAACTTGCCTATTTTTCAAGGCTTGTAACGGATCACAACTTCATCGAGTAGATTCTTACAGGTATTGAAATCTGGGCTAAGACCTATTGTGTGCTTTACCGAATCTTCCATAACATCTTTTTTTTCTTTTTTTGAGATGGAGTCTGACTCTGTCGCCCAGGCTGGAGTGCAGTGGCATGGTCTCTGCCCAGTGCAACCACTGCCTTCTGGGTTCAAGTGATTCTCCTGCCTCAGCCTCCCAAGTAGCTGGGATTACAGGCGCCTGCCACCACACCCAGCTAATTTTTGCATTTTTAGGAGAGATGGAGTTTCACCATGTTGGCTAGGCTGGTCATGAACTCCTGGCCTCAGGTAATCCACTTGCCTCGGCCTCCCAAAGTGCTGGGATTACAGGTGTGAGCCACCATGCCCGGCCTGTTTCTTTTTAAGTCTTGCCTTCTGCTTCAATGCTGGACACTGAATAGGCGCTCTGCGAAAACTGGTTTTCATAAAATC
This sequence comes from Symphalangus syndactylus, assembly GCF_028878055.3. Lineage (NCBI taxonomy): Eukaryota > Metazoa > Chordata > Mammalia > Primates > Hylobatidae > Symphalangus > Symphalangus syndactylus. Next base: position 38,450,260 of record NC_072434.2, on the reverse strand, counting down.
TTGATACTAACTTAACAGACTATTGTAATGAAAAAAGGAAAATCTATAGGCCACTCCTGGGAAACACAGATTCTAGTTATCCTTATGTAGTAGAATCAGCCCTAAGCCAGTGTTGACTTGCCTAGAATTTCAGAAGTGGGCTATCATTCCATGAAGACCACCCATTCAGTCTGGCGTTAAAGCTCTTTAGTGCTGTTGAGAATCAATCCCTGACAGAGAAAGGCCAATTTCCTGAATGAGAAAACAAAGGGCCATATCAGGCTGAGAGTAGAAAAGAATATCTTCCCATAAGCCCATTCCTAAGGATAGGGTAAGGCTACCCTTAAGGATAGGGTAAGGCTACCCTTTAGTGCTTAATCAAAGAGCAGTGAATGCCAAATAAAGGGAGATTATCTGTTCAAGGAAAGCCACAATGTTGTAGAGCATACAAAATAGTGGCAAATCACTGAATGGTTCACACATGGGTCCATCATCTAGTAATATTAGAGAAATGAAAAGTGGAGCACCTCCACTGGGGTATGTGTGTGTGTGTGTGTATGTCGTGTGTGTGTATATGTGCACGTGTGTGTATAACATTCAGGGTGGCATATTTTCTCTTCTCTTTCCTGCTCTTTCTACCTCTTTCTCAGGATTCTTGGGAATATATATAATACAGGAACAAGCTCTTTAATGCTTTTGCCACAGAGACAATGGATCCTGCCTGACTCCAAAGGAAGGATGGGTGTTGCCTTCTTTCTTTCCTCTCTCTTATCTTTTTCTTTTGTGACCATAGGGTAATTTCTTGTCCGTGCCGAGTTTTATTTTCTCCAGTTAGATTGTTAAAACATTCAGGTTCACTCAGTCTTTCAACTCCACCCATTTTTGTTGTTATATCTCTGACCCACACTCCTATTAGAGGAATAAGTCTAGTCATAAATAATTCCTCATCTGCTAATTCTTTAAAGAAACTAGAAAGAGGAGGATGTGTAATTCGTATTTATTTCTGTATTGTATGAAAGAATCCTAATTCTGGGTACTTCAGGTATTTAAGTGGTACTTGGTGGCTTATTAACAGGGGATGCTTTGGGTAAAACTGGAACCAAGAGATAAAAACGTGTCATCAGGAACCTCTCTTTCCGCTTCTCAACTTCTCTTATATCCACTTTGTTTTATTTTATATGCAGTCTGTACTAATCAGGGTTTGTGGCTGCAAAAATCAGAAGCTAAATCTGGCTAAGCAAAACAGAAAGGGTTTTGATGAGAAGAATCCTGAGTAGTATACAGAATTGAGAGGAAAGGCAGAGAAGCAGTCTTGGAAAGAAAGCAGCCAGTAAAGGAGGCTGAGAAGCAGAGTGCACAGGCAGGAGCAGCTACAGGAAGAGACTCCATCACCATGAGACCCTTGACTGCCACGCATTTGGCACACAGCCGCTGAATTCAACTCTGCTGTTGCCAGAGTACGTGATTTCTCACCATCCCTGAACCTTTGCATCGCTCTCTCCAGATCCATGTGATAAAATATATTCTAACTCCACACTCAGGAACTAGGTAAACAGCCATAAGGAATGTCTGCAGTTACTACTGAGATGCATCTGTTTGAGGCTCACTTTTTACTTTACCCCCATGAACTGCACTCTGACCAGTGGATGACAGTGGCATTCTGGGTCCTCGGGAATAAATATTCAGAGCCAGGTTCCAAATATCCCTCCTCCCCAAGAAGTATTGTACAGTTGCCCTGGTATACATTCATGAATGCCTTTGGGGACTGCTTGGAGATAGAGTCACAGCATGCACTTCAGTAAAGGTTTCTAGGTTGCCCATCATTCAGAATGCTCTGGGATTTGTGAATTGATTCAGGTCTGGGAAATGGGAGAGTCATCCTTGTACAAGTAAGGGCTTTTTTTCTATAGAACTGGAAGGTTTTAGTTAAACAAATCAAATTGAGTTTTAGTTGCTGTCCATGTATTTCAGTTCAGAGACCCTGTGATCAATTAACCACTGTGGTTCAAATCTTCAATTATTCCCACTGGACCTGCTGCCTATTATGGTAGCCACATTCACTTTGTTTCTGCTGGTTAAATGCTGTTATTTGACTTTATGACATCCCAGGATCCTGATATTATGGAAGCCAAGACAATTTTGGCATTCCTCACCCCACCACTGGCTATCGCGAAGTTGCAGAGTGCAGCCACTAGAGTGCTGTTCAAAGGTGTTGGCAAGAGCAACCCTCACCAAGGTATTGGATGAGCTTGGTGATATCTGGACCCTCTTGGGGAATGTAATTCAAGGGTGGGTGTGTAGGTTCCCAGTCTAACTCTACTCCAGTATTCCTAATCCCTTAAATCTTTGTTTTTTGTCCTATACATGATTCAGAGGAAGCTTTGGCATATACATATTGTTTTGTTTATGCTGTCATCTCCTAAAGCATTGACTTTGTGTGTATAGTGGAGGCCATATCAGAGCCATATGGGCATTTCAAACCAGAGTAAAGAGGGAAATGCCAAAATTTTTTTTTTTTTCAGACAAGGTCTTGTTCTGTTACCCAGCCTGGAGTACAGTGGTGGGATCATGACTCACTGCAGCCTCAACTTCCTGGGCACAAGCAATCCTCCCACCTCAGCCTCCCACGTAGCTGGGATTATAGGCACACGCCACCATGCCTGGCTAATTTTTGTATTTTTTGTAGAGGCAGAATTTCATCATGTTGCCCAGTCTGGTCTCCAACTCCTAGGCTCAAGCAATCTGCCCACCTAGGCCTCCCAAAGTGTTGGGATTACAGGTATGAGCAATTGCACCCAGTCCCACAACTTTTCAAGTTAAAATTAAACAAGTAGTTGCATGTCTTACTTTTGCTCATATCCTAAACTTTTTCACGTAGTTATTCATATATAGCTGCAAAGAGACCAGGAAATGTGGTTTATATCTGTGTGGTCACATATTTGGGAAGAAGGAAAGAAAAGATTTTGAATAACAACTACCAGTCTGCCAAACAAACTTAAGCAAGAAAACATTTATAGAAGGATATTGAGTAGTTTACAGGATTATTAGAATGCTTCAGAGGTAGGAATATAAAACAGGCAATACCCGAGGGTTTCTAGATAACTGTGAATACAACCAAGTTCATGCCCCAGAAATGGTCTGGTTAAGATGCTACTGCAGATGAATACTTGTTTCAGGTATGTCTGGAAGTGCCATAACTGAACATTTCCTGCTGTTGTTGGAATTTTCACTCCAGCATTTTTGTGTAGTTAATCACTATTTTTGCAGTTTTACATCACAACCTTAATATCTGAAATAGTGGGTAGGAGAGTCACATTGACAAGACAGTCTGATTGAGTCACAGCTTTCAGGGGTAAGGAGAAAGAATGTTTGGTCTTAGCTGGGCACGATGGCTCACACCTGTAATCCCAGCACTTTGGGAGGCTGAGGTGGGTGGATCACGAGGTCAGGAGTTCAAGACCAGCCTGGCCAAGATGGTGAAATCCCATCTCTACTAAAAATGCAAAAATTAACCCAGTGTGGTGGCAGGCACCTGTAATCCCAGCTACTCGGGAGGCTGAGGCAGAGAATTGCTTGGACCTGGGAGGCGGAGGTTGCAGTGAGCAGAGATCACACCACTGCACTCCAGCCGGTGACAGAGTGAGACTCTGTTTCAAAAAAAAAAAGAAAGAAAGAAAAAAATGTTTGATCTCTTTTATTATTAGAGTGAGTGTCAGGACCCTGCCTCCTGCTAAGGGCTACACAGTAGAGATCTCAAATTGGAAGAGGGTTTGGATATTGAGTAGCCCAAGAAAGACAAACCCCTGTTTTATAGACTGTGTCTTTTTAGATAGCAAGCTGTCTGTCAAGAGATCCAGCTCGTATCTTCTCAGCCAGCGACCTCAACAGAAAGAGAATGTCTTTCTACCATTACCCATGTGTTAAGCTCAGGGAAGATGCTGATGTACATGGTTTGGATACTCATTTCTGTACTCATCACTGAGGTCTAAGAGTAGAGTATTTTGATTGACTCTTTCTATGCAAACATGCCCACATTTGTGACTAGGAGTGCTTAGGAAAGCGCTGAAATTGAAAGCCATTCATAATCCGTGAAGTGGGGAGAGGGAGGTTGTCCCAAGGAAGATGCACTGGAAGACAAAACTACAAAGTTCATTTTAGAGTTCTCATAATCATCTGGTTTATCTCTTGACTACCATTTTAAAAAAAACTTACAATACCTTCCTTTCTCAGTTACCTGAATATCACCATAAACCCTCAGATTTCATTACTAATGAAACTTTGGTTTCATCAGGTAGCTCTTTAAAGCTGTGGTAAGGCTTCATCCATGAGGGACTAACTATGGGATTAGCCCTCTGGCCATAAACAACACTAAAACTGCAAAATATATGAGGCAACATTTTTTCAGGCATTTGACAATAGACTGCACAAAACTGCAATAATACTTGAGAGAAGGAAAACTCAAGAGATGAGCCCCACAGTTGCTATATTTGTCGGCCTGTGGACAACTTCAGACTTTGGAGATGCTGAACTGATAGGGATCTTTAGAGCAAGGCAGGGCACCAGAGAGGAAAGAGCTAAACAGAAAGGAGACTCAAAAATCTGGGTAGGGGTTCTTCATGAATCCTTGGCTAAGGCTAGACTGTGCATGTTTAGGATGAGTCCATACTAGGTTTACAGGAGAGTGGCTACCATGGAATTGAGAGGAGAAAGGGGTATCAGAGATGGAGCAGTGTTGGACGATACTAGAGTGCTGGCTTAACTAGAGTGCAGAGCCCTTGTTAATACCCTGGGTACCCAGATGAGACACCAAAAAGGACCTGCTTTAGGAGGAAGGACCACTCTAAAGCAAGACCTACAATAGACCAACCCCAACAAACCCTAAAAATGAGACTTAATGAGATCTGTGAGGCATCAGAGTTTGGAAGTTGACTCAACCCAGGTTAGAGAGTGTAAGAAAACACTTAGCACTTTGCACATGTCTGCCATAACAAACCATAAAACTAATATATAGGTTCAAGGTGCTAAGCCAGTAATTAAACTACCTCCTAGAACAAAAGTCAACACTCTTCAGAGGAAGGTCATAGAATCAAAATAATCTACAATATGTCACCAAAAATGTCCAATATGTTGTAAAAAATTACCAAAAATAAAAAGAAATACAAAAATGTAAGCCATAGAGAAAAAAAATGGCCCAAAATATTTAAAGCAGCAATTATACATATTTTCAAAGATTTAGAATAAAATATGGTCTTAATGAGAGATCATATAGGGAATCTCAACGGAGAAATGAAAACTATCTTTTTTTAAAAAAAAGAATGAGATAAAAATTCTGAAACTAAAATATAAAATAACTGAAATGAAAAGTTCACTATAAAGGATTCATAGCAGAGTGAAGATTACAGAATAAACTATCAGGGAACTTGAAGACAGATTTAGAGAAATTATAAAATATTAAGAACATGCGTAATTGAAATCCCAAAAAAGAAAGGAAAGTGAGAAAAATGGAGAAAAAATTTCATAAAAACAATGGCCCCAATTTTCTCAGGTTTGATGATTAATATTGACTTACAGGGCTAAAAGCATAATAAATTTCAAGCAGAGTAAACACAAAGAAAATCACAAGTGATGCAACATACTCAGACTACTTGGTATGGCATGTGAAAAGCCAAAGCTGATTAACAGTGTTAAACAGTCCACTGTTTCCCTAGGGTGAGAGTTGTGGGAGGAGATTGGAGAAAGGGACAGAAAAGTTTTGGAATGGTAGAAATATTGTATGCATTGATGTGAGGGTGGTTAAATGAGTGTATGCATTTGTCAAAACTCATCACACTTCACTTAAAATTTGTACATTTTATTATGTGTAAATTATTTCTAAATAATGTTGACTTACAAAACTAGAAGTGATACTTAGTCAATCTAATACTTCAACCATTTTAACAATTATTTTGCCTTATTTTTGTGTCTTTACATTTTAGTTCTTTACATTTTAGTTCCTATAAGTATGGTTTTTATTGCTTTCTGTAAAAGGATGAACTAGACTCCAAATTAGAGTTGTATACACACAAATACTGACGTATCTTGTTTTGTTGCACTTTTCAGATTTTTTTTTTTTTTTTTTTTTTACAAATTAAAGTTTTGTGCAACCCTGTGTCAAGCAAGTCTGTCGATGCCATTTTTCCAACAGCATGTGTTCATTTTGTGTTTCTGTGTCACATTTTGGTAATTTTGCATAATTAATATTATTACACTTTTAAACTTCTTCATAATTAATATTATTATTTTTATCAGGCAGCCTCCAAACCACAATAGGTTCAGAGAGGTTCCCCATTATTTTTATATCTGTTATGGTGATCTGTGATCAGTGATCTTCAGTGTTACTACTGTAGTTGTTTTGGGGTGTCACAAGCTGCACCCCAATAAGATGACAAACTTAATCAATCAATGTTGTGTGTGTTCTGACTGCTACACCAATTAGCCATTCCCCCACCTCCCTTCCTCACCTCAGGCTTCCCTATTCCTCAAAACCCTATTGAAATTAGGCCAATTAGTAAACCCTACAATGGCCTCTAAGTGTTTAAGTGAAAGGAGGAGTCACACGTATCTCACTTTAAATCAAAAGCTATAAATGATTAAGCTTAGTGAAGAAGGCATGCCAAAAGCCAAGACACGCTGAAAGCTAAGCCTCTTGTGCCACACAGTTGGCCAAGTTGTGAATGCAAAGGAAACGGTCTTGAAGGAAATTTAAAGTCTACTCCAGTGAGTACATGAATGATAAGAAAGCAAAACAGCCCTATTGCTGATGTGGTGCAAGTTTGAGTAGTCTGCATAGAAGATAAAACCACCCACAGCATTCTCTTAAACCAAACTCCCTAACTCTCTTCAATTCTATAATGGCTGAAAGAGGTGAGAAAGCTACAGAAGAACAATTGGAAGCTAGCAGAGGTTGGTTGATGAGGTTTAAGGAAAGAAGCTGCCTCTATAACATAAAAGTGTAAAATGAAGCAGCAAGTGCTGATGTAGAAGCTACAGCAAGTTATCCAGAAGATATAGCTAAAATAATTGATGAAGGTGGCTACACTAAACAATAGATTTTCAATGTAGACAAAATAACCTTATATTGGAAGAAAATGACACCTAGTTCTAGATCCCTGAGGAATCGCCACACTGACTTCCACAATGGTTGAACTAGTTTACAGTCCCACCAACAGTGTAAAAGTGTTCCTATTTCTCCACATCCTCTCCAGCACCTGTTGTTTCCTGATTTTTTAATGATGGCCATTCTAACTGGTGTAAGATGGTATCTCACTGTGGTTTTGATTTGCATTTCTCTGATGGCCAGTGATGAGGAGCATTTCTTCATGTGTTTTTTGGCTGCATAAATGTCTTCTTTTGAGAAGTGTCTGTTCATGTCCTCTGCCCACTTTTTGATGGGGTTGTTTGTTTTTTTCTTGGAAATACCATTTGACCCAGCCATCCCATTACTGGGCATATACCCAAAGGACTATAAATCATGCTGCTATAAAGACACATGCACACATATGTTTATTGCGGCACTATTCACAATAGCAAAGAGTTGGAACCAACCCAAATGTCCAACAACGATAGACTGGATTAAGAAAATGTGGCACATATACACCATGGAATACTATGCAGCCATAAAAAATGATGAGTTCGTGTCCTTTGTAGGGACATGGATGAAACTGGAAAACATCATTCTCAGTAAACTATCGCAAGGACAAAAAACCAAACACCGCATGTTCTCACTCATAGGTGGGAATTGAACAATGAGAACTCATGGACACAGGAAGGGGAACATCACACTCCGGGGACTGTTGTGGGGTGGGGGGACGGGGGAGGGACAGCATTAGGAGATACACCTAATGCTAAATGATGAGTTAATGGGCGCAGGAAATCAACATGGCACATGGATACATATGTAACAAAACTGCACATTGTGCACATGTACCCTAAAACCCTAAAGTATAATAAAAAAAAAAAAAAAAAAACTAAAAAAAAAAAAAAAAAAAAGAAAAAAAAAAAAAAAGAAAATGACACCTAGGACTTTCATAGCTAGAAAGAAGTCAATGCCTGTCTTCAAATCTTCAAAAGGCAGGCTGACTCTCTTGTTAGGGGCTAATGCCACTAGTAACTTTAAATTTAAGTAGATGCTCATACATCATTCTGAAAATTCCAGGGCCCTTAAGATTTATGCTAAATATACTCTGCCTGTGCTCTATAAATGGAACAAGAAAGCCTGTATGACAGCACATCTGTTTACAACATGGTTTACTGAATATTTTAAACTCACTATTGAGAACTACTGCTCAGAAAAAAAATATTTATTTCAAACTATGACTGCTCATTGACAATGCACCTGGTTGCCCAAGAGCTCTCATGGAGATATACAAGGAAATTAATGTTACTTTAACTGCTAACACAACTTCCATTCCATAGCCCATAAATCAAGGAGTAAATTTGACTTTCAATTTTTATTATTTAAGAAACAAATTTAATAAGGCTATAGCTGCCATAGATAACAATTCGTCTGATGGATCTGGGCAAAGTAGATTGAAAATCTTCTGAAAAAAATTTACCATTCTAGATGCCGTCAAGGGCGTTTGTGATTCATGGGAGGAAGTCAGAATATCAACATTAATAGAAGTTCGGAAGAAGTTGATTCTAACCCTCATGGATGAGTTTAAGGGTTCAAGACTTCAGTGGAGATCACTATAGATGTGGTGGAAAAAGCAAAAGAATGATAATTACAAGTGGAGCTTGAAGATGTGACTTAATTGCTGCAACTTCATGATAAAATTTGAATGGATGAGGAATTGCTTCTTATGGATGAGCAAAGAGTGGTTTCTTGAGATGGAATTTATTCCTCGTGAAGATGCTGTGAACATTGTTGAAATGACAATGAAGAGTTTAGAGTATTACATACACTTAACTGATAAAGCAATGACAGGGTTTGAGAGGATTGGCTACAATTTTGGAAGAAGTTTTACCATGGATAAAAAGCTACCAAATAACATCAAATGCTACCATGAAATGTTTCATGAAAGGAAAAGTCAATCGATGCAGCAAACTTCATTGTTGCCTTACTTCAAGACACTGCTCCAGCCTGGACAACATAGCGAAACCTCATCTCTACAAAAAATAAAAAATTGCCCAGGCATGGTGGCACGTGCCAAGTAGTCCAGCTACTTGGGAAGCTGAGGCAGGAGGATTGCTTTAGCACAGGAGTTCGAGGCTGCAGTGAGTTGCGATCATGCCACTGCACACTAGCCTGAGCAGCAGAGTGAGACCCTGTCTCAAAAGAAACAAACAACAAAAAAAGACATTTCTACAGCCACCCCAACCTTTAGCAACCAGCCACTGCCCTGACTAGTCAGCAGCCATCAGCATTGAGGCAAAAACCTTCACCAGCAAAAAAGATTACGACTCCCTGAAGGCTCAGACTACAGTAGAGTATAAACATAGCTTTTTTTTTTTTTTTTTTGAGATGGAGTCTCACTCTGTTGCCCAGGCTGGAGTGCAGTGGCACTATCTCGGCTCACTGCAACCTCCCCCTCCCAGGTTCAAGTGAGTCTCTTGCCTCAGCCTCCCAAGTAGCTGGGATTACAGGCATGCGCCACCATGCCCAGCTAATTTTTGTATTTTTAGTAGAGACGGGGTTTCACCATGTTGGCCGGGCTTGTCTTGAACTCCTGACCTTCTGTGATTCGCCCGCCTCAGCCTCCCAAAGTGCTGGGATTACAGGCATGAGCCACTGCACCTAGCCAAACTTTTATATGCACTGGGAAACCAAAAAAAAAAAAAAAAAAAATGTGTGGCTTGCTTTATTGCAATATTCACTATATTGTGATGATCTGGAAGCAAAACCGCAGTATCTCCGAGATATGCCTATAGCATATGTTGCTTGCTATTTTCTCCTTATTAAATAGCAGACTTCAGCCTAGTCAAATTCACTCACATGAAATCCACCCAACTACACATTTTCTGCTGCCACTGAATCTTTAATCCCTTAATAGAATGCCTCAGTTACTGCGTCTATTCATTGGACATTATATATCACTGTTACTACACTATATGTTGAAATACATATTACTTATAATTGCAAATAAGATTCCACCCTTAAAATATTCATATGAGTGACTATGAAAGTGCTATAAAAACAACATGTTGTGTTTATAATTTGCCATTTTGTTTCTTGCCTAATTATTTAAAAAATTAAAATTTCGATATTTTGGATGTGATGTAAAATTTCATCTTATTTATAAAAAGTGTGCTGAGAATTTTATCCAATATAGACAAATTTAAGATAATCCATGTGGCATCAAAATAGCTTAAATTACTTAACAACTATGATTGTTTGGAATTAGTTCTTCCTTTCCCAAGAAATGCTTTCACTGTGGATGAAAGCAGACTCTGGCTGAGGTTTTGTGATGTTATAATGATAGGAAAATGCTAGAAAAAGACAGAGGAGATGAATCTCAGTGTATAAACAGCGGAGAAGCTAAACCTGTGAGGTTAATTTTAGTCAGTTCTACTAAAAAAAATTGTTTTTAAGTATGAGCCTATAGAGATAAGACAAGATGACATAAGCAGAGCAGAATAGTACATTTGATAAAGTATCTGCTAAGGTAAAGATATTTTATATTGAGTAATACAGAGCAGAAGAAGAATGGTGATTAAATCCAAACCATAAGACTTAGCAGTAGACTGGAGGGCCTTTCTCAGGGCAGGATTTGTAACCAGCAGAGAGGCTTTAAATCCAAGTTTCATTGCTTACTACCTATATGAATTCTATAAATCTTGGTTTTCATGTTTGAAAAATGGCTATAATAGTGCTTGCCTCCTAGGATTCTTGTAGAAATAAAATAAGATGCAAATTGCCTAACATGGTACATGGCACATAGACACCCAGTAAACATTTACTGATCCCTTGACATCAGAATAAAAGAAAAGGGTAATTATTCTAATCTTGGTACAGGGTGTGGCAGAGGATTTTTGCTCTGGCTTCTGGAAACTTGTATAAGTCAAAGCTTACAGAAAGGATGTCTGGCATTGGGCTAGTTATTGCTTCAAGTACACGAATGCCCCAGAGGGAAGCTTATACTCTAGATTTTCCAGGATGCAACCATTTATGCTGTAGGAAGAGGCCAGGAGCAAAGTAAGCTGCTTGTGAATAACAGAAAAACTGTCCTTGTGTGCTATGATGATAATGTTAACAAAGGAAGTCATTTCCCTAACCAAATTGATTATTGACCCTAAAGTGAGTTAGAAACAATATTTTTTTTTTTCCAGAGCCACATAAAGCCTGAAGAGAAGGCTAGGAAAAGGAACGAGCTCGAGAAACTGGGCAATGTTCAGATCAGTAGCTATGGAATACTCTCCTCATTCTTATGTCACCGCAGATTTAATGCCCACAATGTCCCAGTGTCTGCACATTTTTATTTCGAGCATGAAATAATAATAATGACAGGCAATTTAAAATGATGACCACTATTTTTGTGTTTCCTTGAGAAATGGACCAATTTTCTCATCTATTCTGGCATGTGGCATAGTGTGTGTGTGTGTGTGTGTGTGAGTGTGTGTGTTTGACTGAAAGAGGGAGAGAGAGAGAGAAAGAAAGGAGGGGTGCAAGAAGAGAAGAATCAGACAGATGATTCACACAACATTCTGCCCTCACTAAAGGAACAGAGAATCTAAAAGTTTAAAGTCAGCTCCTCTAGGATATAGTTTAAAATAGTCTGATGTCAAGGGATGGGCAAAAGTTTACTGAGTGTCTACGTGCCATGCACCATCTTAGGCAACTGGCATGGTATAAAATTGCTATGGCCTACTCGGAGAGGCTGAGGCAGGAGAATGGCGTGAACCCGGGAGGCGGAGCTTGCAGTGAGCCGAGATCGCGCCACTGCACTCCAGCCTGGGTGGCAGAGCGAGACTCCGTCTCAAAAAAAAAAAAAAAAAAAAAAAAAAAAAAAAAAAAAAAAAAAAAATTGCTATGGCAACCACTATTGCCTTGAACAATATAAGATTAAAAGAGTTTCTTTTTTTGTTTTGTTTTGCTTTTCGAGACAGAGTCTTGCTCTGTCACCTAGGCTGGAGTGCAGTAGTGTGATCTCGGCTCACTGCAACTGCTACCTCCTGGGTTCAAGTGATTCTCCTGCCTCAGCCTCCCAAGTAGCTGGGACTACAGATGCACACCACCATACCTGGCTAATTTTTGTATTTTTAGTAGAGACGGGGTTTCACCATGTTGGCCAGGCTGGTCTTGAACTCTTGACCTCAAATGATCCGCCCGCCTCAGCCTCCCAAAGTGCTGGGATTACAACCATGAGCCACTGCGCCTGGCCTTCTTTTGTTTTTAATTTTAATTTTTATCAAAACAATACTCATACTTCGTGAAAATAAAATAATGTAGAAGAACTCAAGAAAACTGATATTTTCCCATTCAGTCTTTGACATATGGTCAATTCTTTTGATTGTTTCCATATTTAATTCTTTGGCTAGTTATTTTCATAAATGTAGTTAATATAATTATAACTGTATCCTGATTTTTCATTTATGATCATTATCAATTAACTCACGAGAAATGAAAATTTATCTCACAGTAATCTCTTCCTTCTCATCTTCCCAATATTTCATATTATTTTTAATTTTTCCATTAGTTAGTTTCATAATATTAAATACTATGGCTAAAATTATTTGTTTCCATCAACTTTCTCTGTATCTTCCCAAGTTGGAAAGTGTCCGCACTCCTCTACATTCCTCTTCTCCCTCACATTGCATCTTCTGTCAGCTCTATATTATTTTACATTGTCAAATATTTATTAACAATTAGATTATGTCTGAAAATTTTACCAAAATTCTTACTTTATCCATGGATTGACTCTAAACCTGAACATGAATAATCTTTACCTTACTATCACGATGTAAATGTAGTTTACTGCTTGGTCGAGTAGTGTAATAGGATTACTTTTGATTTTCTATTGTTTCAACACCAGGATTCTTGAGTCACATTAAAAAAAAAAAAGTATTCCTAGCATTAAAACCTAATAGATTTTCCTTTTCCCCACTATTTCATTTGCCTAAATAGGTATGACATTTTCGTTTACTTGTTAATGTACCATACTTTTATAATAGGGTTTTTATTTTTTGTAAAGTCCTTTTTGCCCCTCTCTTATCTGAGAGAAGAGGGTCATTTCAGCCTTTTTTTTTTTTTTGAGATGCAGTCTTGCTGTGTTGCCCAGGCTGGTCTCAAACTCCTGGCCTCAAGCAATCCTTCTGACTCTGCCTCCCAAAGTGCTGGGATTACAGGCCTGAGCCACTGCACCCAGCCCAGGCTTTTATTATCTCCTCAATGATTACCAGATTTGATCACACATTTTACCGCATTCAGACTTCCTTCCTGGTCCCTTCTGCTTTTGGCTTTAGTCTGGACTGAAGTTCTTTAAATCTGCTGCAAATGTCATCCTCAAGATTCTCATCATTGTTTTACTGGTTTGAATTCACAGATTCTTGAATTTCAGGTCTCCTTTTTCTTTTTGCTTTCAATGACACTGGAGTAATGTCTTCTAGTACCTAAGACAAGTTGCTTGCAAATCACATTTTCTGAGTGCTTCCATGCTTTAATCTTTCATTATTGGCCAGACAGAATTTTCAGTATGAAAATAATTTTCTTAGGAGTCTTTAAAGCACTCTATTTTTTTGTTTTGTTTTGTTTTGTTTTAATAGATGGGGTCTCACTCTGTTGATGAAGCTCTGTGCAGTGGCGTGATCATGGGTCACCACAGCCTCAACCTCTTGGGTTTGAGGGAACCTCCAACCTCAGCCTCCCCAGTAGCTGGGACTATAGGCGCACACCACCAGGCCCAGCTAATATATTTTTATTTCTGATAGAGACATATTTTGTTTACTAGCATCCACTGTTACTCTTCAGAAGTCTGGTGACAATCTGATTCTTATTCATTTGTAAGTGAACTGTCTTGTCTCTCTGAAAGCTTCTTTTTAGTGTTTTGTAATTTTATGAGGCTGTATCCAGGTATAGGCCCTCTTTTATTCATTGCACTGAACACTCTATCTGGTTTTCAGTTCTAGAAATTTTTCTTCCTTCTTTTCTTCTGAAATTTTTATTCATAGGATAATGATGTTAATGGATTGCTCTTCTAATGTCTCTTTTTTATTTTGTATATTTCATATTTCTATCTCTTTGATTTATCATATATTCTGAGAGATTTCTCCACTTTGTCAGTCCTTCAATTGAATGTCTAACTTCAGTAATCACCCTTCTATTCTCTAAGAGCTCTTTCTTCTTTGTCCGATTTTTTTTTTTTTTTTTTTTTTTTGAGACAGAGTCTCGCTCTGTCGCCCAGGCTGGAGTGCAGTGGCGCGATCTCGGCTCACTGCAAGCTCCGCCTCCCGGGTTCACGCCATTCTCCTGCCTCAGCCTCTCCGAGTAGCTGGGACTACAGGCGCCCGCCACCACGCCCAGCTAATTTTTTGTATTTTTAGTAGAGATGGGGTTTCACCATGGTCTCGATCTCCTGACCTCGTGATCCGCCCGCCTCGGCCTCCCAAAGTGCTGGGATTACAAGCGTGAGCCCCCGCGCCCGGCCGCTTTGTCCGATTTTGTAGAACATCTGTGGCAACTATGGAGGTGCACCCTCAGATCTCCCTTCAAGCAGAATCTGCTGGAAAAGATTCAGTTAACTGACAGCTTCCAAGTATGGTATGCTTGGAATTCCTGCTGCATTAAATCCATGCCCTCGCTCCCTGGGAAGCCCCAGCCAATGACTGAGCATGGTGGAGACTCCAGAGCCTGGTGGTTTCTGTCAACTGGGATACCCCAAAGTGCTGGCTGAGATTTTCTTAGAGCTACACTACAGTCTGGAGCTCTTCCTTTCCAGTCCTCCTTACTTCCCCTCTCCTTTCATAGCCTATTAGATCTGCATCACAGTCTGAAAGTATATTTCTCTGCCCACTCCTGTTCCCTCTTGCCTTTATCTTCCAAAGTCATTGCCCCCAGTACATCTCTTACACTTATTGTCTTGGCTTTTGCTTCCTAGGGGACTAGAACTGGCAGAGCATCCTATCTTGCTTTACAAACATACTCACTTCCCATATCTCTCTATTTCACTTATTTTTATAACACCCAATACATCTAACAGGCGACATTTAACCTGGTGTAGTGACCTGGTGGGCTCAAATTGCACTGTAGGAAGCTGAAATTAACTAGACAAAAAGATGTCATCTGTACATCACAAAGGTAAAGGAGGAGACTAGGTGCACCTTTCCCCCAACTTTCCAGAGGGCGCAACATTTTTAATAATTCTAAAAAATGAAAAACTTGGCAATATTACATGAAAGTATGATATTCTTCCATCTGC
This sequence comes from Symphalangus syndactylus, assembly GCF_028878055.3. NCBI lineage: Eukaryota > Metazoa > Chordata > Mammalia > Primates > Hylobatidae > Symphalangus > Symphalangus syndactylus. The sequence goes on along the minus strand of NC_072434.2, from coordinate 38,434,889 downwards.
TGCTGCATGTAATTTTCCGATTTTCTGGCAAGATATGCCACAGCCTTATTCAAATCATCTGCACCAAGAATCATGCAGTGCCTCGCACTTTTAGTTATCCCAGCACTTGCCCAAGTCTTGTTTTGCCACTGGATTTTAGGACTTTTGAGGAGAGGGACTGTGTGTTCTCTTTAGTGCCTCATAATAATAACGATAAAAAGAGCTAAGCCGTTGTTTATCATGTGCTAATTATATGCCTAGCCAGGTGAGGTGGTAAACACTTTGTATCTATTGTTTCATGTGAAAACACAAAATCTCTGAGAGGTCATATAAATGGCCCAAGATCCCACAGTTAGGATGAGGCACACATCTGCCTTCCTCCAGAATCTATGCTCTCTATCACATCCAATACTGTCTCCCCCTGTACCTGACACACAGAGGATACTCAATAGCTGTCAATCCATTGGTTGAGTTACAACTGTTATTAACTATAGACAAATAGATAATAGAAATCTCATTTACTGTCCTATAATATGTGTTCTATACATTTGTGATGGGGAATGAATGAATATGCAGGGCTAAGGAAGCCTCATACATTCTCAAAAATTATCTTGCTAGGAGAAAGCACATCATTTACCAGTACCAAATCCTTTATTTTACATGAAGTTCCCTGACACTGTGAAGCTCTAATAGTAAGTGCATTTTTATCTTTGAAATACACCTTCTTGTTAAGAGGCAGAACATATCAAGTCTCTTATTTTCCCTCTTAAAGTATGTCATTTAGGGCCTCTGTGGGAGAGGAGGTAATGTGTCAATATATGCATGCTTGCTCTCATAGAGAAAACCAACTCTGTTTATCTAAGCTTCTCCCCATTCCCCTGGAGAAGTAATTAAACCAAATCATTGACCCCTTCTGGAGTAGCCCAGGAGTCGGTTTTATTTATGTGAAAGTAAACGATTTGGGAAAAAGAAAATGTCATTGGGCCAAAATCAGAATAAATCCGTTTACATGGAAAATATGCACAGGAGATCTGACAGCATCTTTTGTGATCTCTTTTTTCCAATGTTCAGAAACGTGAACTTTTATAACTACAAAGCTCACCAGGGGTTGCTTGTCATGGTGCTTGTCATGAATTGTTACAATTTTTCACTCAGCTGTTGTTTATCAGAGGATCAGGGTTTGCTCAGAAGGTGAATATCTGACTCTCCTCCCTCCCCCAGCAATAGCATAGTTATTTAAAGGCAAAATTCCATTTGTTTTCCTCCTAATCGTTTCCCCCACCATAAAGCCATAACATGCACATTCACCTCCCTTACTTCGTCCATTCAGAAGATACTGGAGATTAGCAGTCATAACCTCAGAATATAAAGTGGTGATCCCAGTCTTTAGAATTAGGCTGTGACATGGACAAGAGTCTGGCACGCAAATCATCTTTGGAAACAAAGGCTGACTAGTGCCTAAGCACCATTTCAGTTAGTAGCCCATCTAAGGGACTACAGGAAACATATAAGCTGATACTCTCGATGACAGATGCTAATGTTTAGGTTATCTCTTTGGAAGTGTTATATCACCTAATACGGAGCCAATCAAAGTGTTTGATTTTTCTCAAACCTGACTTAATACAGGCAAGACTTTAAAAGTTTAAAACATTTTGGCTGGGCGCGGTGGCTCACACCTGTAATCCCAGCACTTTGGGAGGCCAAGGCGGGCGGATCACGAGGTCAGGAGATCGAGACCATCCTGGCTAACATGGTGAAACCCCGTCTCTACCAAAAATACAAAAAATTAGCCGGGCCTGGTGGCAGGTGTCTGTAATCCCAGCTACTCGGGAGGCTGAGGCAGGAGAGTGGCATGAACTCAGGAGGCGGAGCTTGCAGCAAGCCGAGATCGTGCCACTGCACTCCAGCCTGGGAGACAGAGCAAAACTCTGTCAAAAAAAAAAAGAAAAGAAAAGAAAAAAAAGTTTAAAACATTTTTCTGAAAGGCGGAATTGAATTGATCTGAAGGACAAAGAGGCAGTTGCCCAGTGAATCTGAATTTCTACAAATGTTTATCAATTACTTACCACCTGTAAGCCACTGGGTTGAATGCCAGGGATACAGTGGAATAAGTAGAATAAGACAGACATGGTCACTGCCATCATGGGGCAATGGAAGACAATCACTATATAAGCAAACATGAATTATGATTGATGTAGGTCCTACAAAGGCAAGATTTGGGAGCTACGAGACTGAGTAACAGAGGGATGCACTGCCACTTGGGTGATATAGGGGAGTCTTTCCTGAGAAGGTGATAACTTAGGCTGAGATAAGCAGGAGTTATCCAGGGGAAGAGTGACAGGCAAGTAGTACAGCCTGTGGGAAAGCCCAGAAGTGAGAAGGAACCAGCAAGCCAGTGTGTCTTCAGAGCAGAGCCTAAAGTTCTTCACTTGGGATCCCCAGGAAGTCTTTGAAAATCAGATAATTCTCTGACCACAGAGAGTGAAACTTGGTTATAGTGCATTTGCAATCCACTTGCTATTAGGCATGCAGTAAATAAGCAGCCATTTCCCAATGTGCCATAGCACAGCATGGTTGTGAAATGTAGTTCTCTCCTCCAGACACACCTGCAGTCATACCAAATGTTGTGTATACATGGTTATTCATTGGAGCATTGACTGTTCTAGCAAAAGACTGGAAATAACTCAGTGTCTCTCTGTAAGGAACTGGTTAAATAAATCAAGATATAACCACACAATGGAGTAGTATGCAGCTGAAAAATAATGATAAATTTTTTACAGACTTAGATGAAAGGATCTCCAACATATAACATTAAGTGAAAAAATAAGATCCATAAAAATGTATAGCAAGTGCTACCGCTTATATAAAAAAAGTAAAAGTAAAGAATATTTGAGAGCATAAGAAGACAATCCACAGGGTACAATAATATTTGCAAAAGACATATGAGATGAAGGGCTATTATCTAAAAAATACAGAGTGGAAAGATATTCCATCTTCATGGATTGCAAGAATCAATATTATTGAAATGTCCATACTACCTAAAGCAATCTAGAGATTCAATCCAATCCCTATAAAAATACCAATGACATTCTTTACAGATGTAGAAAAAAGAATCCTAAAATTTAAATGGAACCATAAAAGACCCAGAACAGCCAAAGCTATCCTAAGCAAAAAAGCAAAACTGGAGGAATCACATTATCTGACTTCAAATTATACTTCAAAATACTATAGCAACCAAAACAGCATGGTACTGGCATAAAAACAGACAAATAGACCAATGGAACAGAATAGAGAACCCAGAAACAAATCCACATACCTACAGTGAACTCATTTTTTACAAAGGTGCCAAGAACATACACTGGGGAAAAGACATTCTCAATAAATGCTGGGAAAACTGGATATACATATGCAGAAGAATGAAACCAGACCCCATATCTCACCATATATATGAATCAAATCAAAATGGATTAAAGGCTCAAATCTAAGACCTGAAACTATGAAACTACTCTAAGAAAACATTGGGGAAAATCTCCAGGACATTGGTCTGGGCAAAAATATCTTGAGTAATACCCAATAAGCACAGGCAACCAGATCAAAAAAATGGACAAATGGAATCACAAGTTATAAACCTTCTGCACAGCAAAGGAAACAATCAATGAAGTGAAGAGATGACCCACAGATTGGAAGAAAATATTGGCAAACTATCCACCTGACAAGGCATTAATAACCAGAATATATAAGGAGCTCAAACAACTCTATAGGAAAAAATCTAATAATCTGATCTAAAAATGGGCAAAAGATTTGAATAGACATTTCTCAAAAGAAAATACACAAATGACAAATGGGCATATTTAAAGGTGCTCAACATCACTGATTATTAGAGAAATGCAAATCAAAACTACAATGAGATATCATTTCACCCCAGTTAAAATGGCTTATATCCAAAAAGAGAGGCAAAAACAAATGCTGGCAAGAATGCAAAGAAAAGGGAACCCTTGTACCCTATTGGTGGGAATGTAAGTTAGTACAACCCCTATGGAGAACACTTTGGAAGTTCCTAAAAAAACTAAAAACAGAGCTATCATATGATCCAGCAATCCCACTGCTGGGTATATATTCAAAAGAAAGGAAATTAGTATATCGAAGAAATATCTACTTTCCCATGTTTATTACAGCACTATTCGCAATAGCCAAGATTTGAAAGCAGCTAAAGTGTTCATCAACAGACAAACCATAAGCCAAATAAGCATCTTTTCTTTATAAATTATGCAGCTTCAGGCATTCATTTACAGCAACATAAATGGACTAAGACACCATGTAAGACGTGGAAGAAACTTAAGTTCAACTTACTAAGTGAAAGAAGCCAATCTGAAATGGCTACATGCTGTATAATTACAGCTCTATAATACTCTGGAAAAGGCAAAACTATGGAGACAGTAACTAAGATCAATGGTTTCCAGGGGTTGGGGGATGGAGGGATGAGTAGACAGAGCACAGAGAAATTTTAGGACTGTGAAATTGTTCAATATGATACTGTAATGATGGATACATGTCATTATACATTTGTCAAAACCCACAGAATATTCAACACTGAGCGTAAACTCTAGTATCACCTATGGACTTTGGGAGATAATGATATGTCAACTGTAACAAATGTATCATTCTGGCAGGGATGTTGATAGTGGGGAGGCTCTGTGTGTGGAAGGGGACAGGAGATATATGAGTCCCTTTTTACTTTCCACTCAATTTTCCTGTGAACCCAAAACTGCTCTAAAAAATAAAGTTGATTGTTTAAAACAAAACAAAGTAGAGAATATATTTGCATTTGTTTGCATTTATGTAGGAAACCCTTGAAAGGTACTCAGAAGACTAATAGAAGCAGTTACCTATGATATTGGAGGTATGGGGCAGACGGGGATGGAGGTAGGAAGCTAACCTTGTATTTTGTACCTTTTCTTAATAGTCTTTGGGTTTATGAGACATATGAATGTGTCATTTATTCTAAAAGTAAATTATATGAAGTGGGCACTAGAGTTAAACACATCATCTTGATCCCTGACTCCATCATTTATTAGCTGTGTGGCATTGTAACATTACCTAACTCTTCAGTGCCTGACTTTCCTCATGAGCAAAACAGGGCTGATAATAGTTTCTACCTCAAAGGAATATTTTGAGGATTAAATGAGCTAAATACATGTAAAGCCACTAAATCAGTGTTCATCATACAATAACTGCTGAATAAATCATGAGGGTAGTCATGATGCTGCTGCTCTCTAAAGGCATGTAATTTTTCCTATGATATCTGTGGCTTTCTCTGATGATTGAAATTCTTGATAGAATTACGAGTAATTTTTATTTTCTTTGTTATACTTAAAGTATTTTCCAAATACTTATAAAGATCATGCATGTGTGATGAGAAAAATCCATGTTTTTTTCATTATAGTAAGAACATTTAACACAAGATCTACCCTCTTAAAATTTTAAGTTAAAAATACGGTATTGTTAACCAGAGGCACAATGTTGTATAGCCAATCTCTAGAACTTAATCATCTTGCACAACTGAAACTTTATATTTGATAAATATCAATTACCCTTTTCTATCTACCGCCAGCCCCTGAAAACCACCATTTTACTCTCTGTTTGTATGTATTTGACTATTTTAGATATCTCATATAGGTAGGATCATGCAGTATTTTTCTTTCTATGCCTGCCTTGTTTCACTTAGCATAATGTCCCCCAGGTTCATCCATGTAGTCTTGTATGGCAATATTTCCTCCTTGTGTAAAGCTGAATAATATTCCATTTTGTGTACATATCACATTTTTCTTATCCATTCATTCATTGATCAACCATTTAGGTTGCTTCCATATCTTTGCTGTTGTGAATAATGCTGCAATGAACACGGAAGTGCAAATATCTCTTCAAAATCCTGAATTTAATTATTGTAGATGAATACCCAGAAGTGGGATTGCTGGCTCATATGGTGGTTCTATTTTTACTTTTGTGAGGTACTCCCATACTGTTTTTAGTAATGATGTACCAATTTACATTCCCACCAACTGTATACAAGGATTCCAATTCCAATTTCTCCACATCCTTGCCAACACTTACTTTTTTTTTTTTTTTTTTTTTTTTTCAGTAATAGCCATCCTGATGGGTGTGAGCTGATACAGGATTGTGGTTTTGATTTGCATTTCCCTAATGATCGGTGACATTTAGCATCTTTTAATATACATGTTGGCCATTTGTATGTCTTTGAAGAGATGTTTACTGAAGTCCTTTGCCCATTTTTTTTGTTTTTGCAATTGAGTTGTGTGAGTTCCTTAGATATTTTGGATATTAACTCCTCATCAGATATATGATTTGCAATTATTTTCTCCCAATCTATAGGGTGCCTTTTCATTTTGTTGATTATTTCCCTTGTTGTGCAGAACCTTTTAGTCTGATATAGTCCTACTTATCTATTTTTTATTTTGTTACCTGTGTTTTGGTGCTGCATCCAAGAAATCATTGCTCAGACCAGTGTCATGAATCTTTTCCTCCCTGTTTTCTTCTACAAGTTAGATAGTTTCAGGCCTTAAATTTAAATCTTTAATCCATTTTGAGTTTATTTTTGCATATGGCATACAATAAGTTTATTTTAAAAAAATAAAATAAAAATTGTCCATCTTTAGTCTTAAACTCTGCCCACTGGGTCTTGCCTTTACCTGTGCCTTGCCTCCCACCCATTGAGACAGCTCGATGCACTCACCCATGTGCACTCTCCAGCTTTCCAAAAATTGCCCTTCTGGCCACACCCTCTTTCCTTGGTTCACTGTTGCTCCACATAAGTCCTATGCCTGGCTTTAGAATTCTAACTTCAACCCTACCTCTTTGGGACTAATGTTTGTATTTGTTTACTTGAGCCTTGATTATACTTAAACATAGGTATGAATTCCATCTAGTTTTGTCCCCAGGAAACCACCCCTGATGACAAGCTCTTGGCTGTCACCATGGCTTTGCCAATGCTGGCTATACCCTAAGTTTGGGAATGGGTAGTGCATAGGAAGTTAAGATAATTTACATTTTATGCAGAATATATAATTTTTGGCATGATAAAAGAGTTGGCATCTGGGCATGAGTTCCAACCAAAGAAGTATTAAATTTATAAGAGAGTCATTTGAATTTCTAATGTGACATGATAAGCATGCCTTCTTGTAGAAACATTTTACAGAAAAATAGAATAGCATGACTAGTGGTACAGACAATTCTGTCAACAGCTGCTGGAGCTGTTCCATGCAGCATTCAAGAATTCCTTGATTTGGAAAAAGCAAATAAGAAACAAGCTCTATGGAAGTGTAAGGATGACAGAGCCATGTGCTGATTGCTTGGGGTTTTAAGGAAAGGAGGGCAGTAGGGTGCATTTCTAGCCTAAGGCGAACATTGGATTCGACAACCAGAGAGAACTCATCTTGATGATTGGTCCTACCCAAGATCTCAACCACATTCTCTGCATTTCCAAGAGGCGAAGAAAATGAGCTGTCACTAATGTGTTTTATGTTAACTATCAATAGGTGGAATTTTTGAACCGTTGCATGCTTAGCATCCAAAATAATTCCCTTTAGGCTGACATAGGAAAGAGAAAAGAAAAGATAAAACAAAAAGTCAACATTTTTGCTGGTTTGAAAACATTTATAACCTGATTTTCTAGCCACCAGCATAGAAATATTTATTTCTCAGTATCATTTTTATGTTTATAGTACTTTCCAAATTTTCTACAGAAAGCTTAACTTTAAATTGGGAATGGGGCTGAGCATGGTGGCTCACACCTGTAAACCCAGCACTTTGGGAGGCCAAGACAGACGGATTGCTTGAGCCCAGGAGTTGGAGACCAGCCCAGGCAACATGGTGAAACCCTGTCTCTACAAAAAAAATACAAAAAATTAGCCAGGCATGGTGGTGCCCGCCTGTAGTCCCAGCTATTCGGGAGGTTGAGGTGGGAGGATCACCTGAGCCCAGGAGATCAAGGCTGCAGTGACCTGTGATTGCACTACTGCATTCCAGTTTGAACAACAGAGTGAGACCCTGTCTAAAAATACATACATACATACATACAAAAATACATAAATAAATAAATTGGGAATAGGATTTTCTTTTTCTATATATTTTCCGCTAATATAAATGCAAACCCAAACATTATAAAAGCAAATATGTACGTTTTTATTTGTGTGTTTTCTCTTCCTCCTTCTGCTCCTCCTCCTTATTCTTTTTTTAGTGAGTTGTAGTAAAAGTAGCAGAAAGTGTGCTTAAATAGAGAATCATAATCTGTAGAATGTGAAGTCACAAAAATTCTTTGTTGACACTTCGCTAATAATAATAGCAATAATAATAAACAGCTTTAAAGTGCCCTGTCAATGTCCCTACATGACACTTACACGTGGACTGAGCAATTGGTTTTGCTTTATAGCTATGTCCTGAGGGGCCTCCATAAAAAAAGAAGCAAAAAGAAAGACACAAAAGAGAAGAAGAAAGGAAATGTCATTTACCCCATACTTAGTGTATGCAAACCCTGTGCCAGATATGTTATATACCTGAATTCATCTGTTCTCCTCAAGGCCCTATGAATGGGTGCTAGTGTCCCAGTGATGGTGAGGAAGGAGATAATGGTGGTGGTGGTGGTGGTGGTGGTAACGATTACCATTTTTGAGGCTCTCTGTGAGCTAGGCACTATACTCTCTTCATTCAACCTGTATTCATTCAACAAATGTTTGTTCAGTGCCCATACTGTGTGCTAGGCACTATTCTAGGCACTTGAGATATATCAATGTACAAAACACACCAAAATTCTTGCTCCTATGAAGCTACATTTGGGGGTGAAAGTGTCACTAGAGACTCCTAGATAATACACATATAAATAGGGAACTGAAAGAATATGTTAGAAAGAGATATGTGCTATGGAAAAATAATAGATCAGATCACAGCAGGTCAGGATTGTGGCATGGGGTTCAGGATGCAATTTTTAATCAAGTGGTGGTAGTAGCCCTGACTGAGAAGGTGATACCTGAAGCAGCTAAAGAGTTTGGCCAGCCAGCGGGTGGCTCATGCCTGTAATCCCAGCACTTTGGGAGGCCGAAGTGGGAGGATAATGAGGGCAGGAGTTCGAGACCAGCCTGGCCAACATAGTAAAACCCCATCTCTAATAAAAATACAAAAATTAGCTGAGCATGGTGGTGCACACCTGTAGTCCCAGCTACTCGGGAAGCTGAGGCAGTAGAATCGTTTGAACCCTGGAGGTGGAGGTTGCGGTGAGCTGTCATATTGAAATAATATTCTACCTTACATGTATCATTTAGTGTGATCATTTTCTGAAATTCCTATAATTCTCATTTTACAAGCAGGAGGCCGAAGGGTAGAAAAATCAGGTAATCTTTGAGTAAGTGGTAGAGCCAGGAATCAAACCCAAACCAAGAATTGTCTGAATTCTAAGCCTGAGCTCATTTTATAACTGCCTTGAAAGAACAACTTCTAGGTTCCCATTAGTTCATGACAACCGAAATATATGTTTCAGACATAGGAAGAAGCAGCATGTTCTATCTGGCTTAATAGATGGAGGGGAACAAAAATAATAAATTAATGGACTAACTTAGCAAATGAGTAATGAGTTCCTCCTATGTTTGTAGACACCGTGCTAAGTATTGGAGGTGCAAACTCACCCCTTAGATAGCTTATAGTTTAAGAGGTGAAAGATAGATATTCACAAATATGTATGATAAAGTATTATTGAAACAATTTTAAAAGAATCTATAAGCTCCAGTGGGGGCCAAAATAAAAGTGATCAATTCTAAGATGGAGGGGATGGACTGTGGTATGTGACTCTTTGCAGTAGGGAAAATTTTTCTCTCATCTGATGTCTTGTATTGCCTAGTTCACAGTCTCATAGTTTAGTTCAAGTGGCTTAAGAAGATCTTGTTTTTCTCTTGAGGTGCTTTGCAGGAAAAAAATGTAAGACTTTCTCACTTGAAGCATTCTCTGTGGGTCTTACCACTTTGCCATCTTGCTGCGTTGGTGAGTCCTCTGGTGCAATCCTTCCAAAAGCCCCTGCCAATCATCAGGGAGGGAGCGTTGGGAAATGAAGACATGGTCTATGGGCGCCGAGCCTATCCTGGGTCAGAATTCCTGATTCTACAATTTACTAAACTGTATAACACTTGGAAATCCTTGTACGCTCCTCATCTGTAACTCAGGCATAAAAATACCACTTCATGGCATTGTGTTAAATAAGACAGCCAAGACAAGATGAGCCTGACTCATAACAATTGCCTGATGAGTGTGAGCTCTTTGTAGGATTATTTTAGTGACATTATCTTCTCACGTCAGAATTTGTGGCAGTGCTGAACTGGTCATTGCTTCGGTCAACATTTATAGCTATCCCTCCCTTGGAAGAGGAACTCCAGAAGGCTGGCTGCTGGCTTTACTTATTATTCCTGCTGGAAGGGAGGAGGACAGAAGGCTGGGGAATCACAAGCCCCTTGCTGGGACTTCACCTCAGCTGGTTCCATCAGTAGCCTCACCCCAGGGATTACATAAATATTTTGTGTTCCCAGAACCTCGCTCTGGGCACTGTCCCAAGAGAGCTCAGTGTTTAGAATGCTGTGTCCTCAGCAGTCTGGCTTCAGACTTTATTAGTTAAGAGAAACTGCAGCAGACAGGAGCCCTCTTTTGAGTGTTTCTAGGGAGATAATGAGCCCATCACCATCACAATCATCAATAAGCATTGGCTTAACATGTCCTATCTCCAGGATAGTTTGCTAGATGCAAAAATGATTCCATCCTTGGGGTCAGCCTAGTGTCACTTACTTCCGCTCCACTCTGGTCACACTACTTAATATTTGATGGCCCTTTGACATGAGACAGTGAGGACAGGCATCAGCCCTCAGTGTTGGAGATGACTGCTCCCTGATATAGTCAACCACCAAATTCATGGCCTTGAGGATGAGGCAGAACCCAGACTGCTCAGCAGAACTCATAAACTCCCCTACAAAGAGTGTTTTTGTGATTTCCTGGGACACACCTGGAAAAGCAGAGTCATGGCCCACACAGGTGGGGGGACCTGCAGAGGGGGGTCTTCTGTAAACATAAACATGCATAGACTATCCCTATGGGGCCTGGAGCTCCTGGTCTAAAGCCTGGAGTAGGGAAAAGGAGAGCAAGAGAGACAGGTAAGTGAGTAAATACAAGGCAATGGGATATTTGCAGTAACAGAAAATAATGTACAAAACACTCAGCACAAGTGGCAGTTTATCTTGATTCCAAAAGGGACTAAAATTCCTATTTATAGGAATATAGCTTGGTGGGACCTAGAAAATAAGTAGACCCCTGATGCTTTTTAAAAAAATTGCCGAACTGCAAAACCCTGCAAGGGCAATGATTAAGCCTATTTGACTTGTTTTATATCATAACTATCATGGAGTTGAAAGCATGTGAATATTGAATATGGTGGAACTCCTACAATAGTAAAGAAAGGGACATTTGCAGGCAGTTTTGGGTGACTACTGGCACAGGGTGTGAAGTATGGACTAATTGGTGGAGTGCTGACTAGGATAAAGTCATCTCTCCATTCTCCATAATAATCTTCACCCATCTTGATTAGGTGATTTGGGCTAAATCAATTAAATGTTGGGCTTCGGCCTGTCCACAAAGTTGGAATTTGGCAGCCTATCCTCCCTTACAGAAGCATCAAGGAGCTGATAGTCTTAGAAAGGTGCTTTGTGTTTCCAGAAAGAAAGTTGTTTGAACATCTGAGGTCTTATCATTTGTGTGGTGTGACTCAATAGAGGCATCATTATACTTGGGGAAGAAAACCAGAGTTGAGACACGTGAGATGGGAGAATGTGTTCAAGCATGTCAGAAATAGACGAGAGGGTCATTGTCAGAAAATAAACCCCTGGAGCAAGTGTGGCATTGGAACGCATACCTAGAATGGAGGAATAGTCAGGCAATCTTCTCTTTCGACCCCTCTGGGCTCATGTGTCTAATTCCAGGAGCTACAACTGAGAAGGGCAGTCAAATTTGGACAGGCTTCAGAGGAAAGTTGACGAGTTGATTGAAGGGCTGGAAAATCATACCTATGAGAGACCAGCCTGGTCTAGCACCAATGAACAGTGTGACTTTAGACAAGTCACTTAGGCTTTGAGGAGCTCTGTCCACTCATCTGTAAAATGAGGACAGTGACCTGGCAAAGCACTCAGGTCCTCCCAGGTCTCACAGTATTTTTACAGTCCAGGAGGAGAGGAAGCCAGACAGTAATTTGTCATTCATTTCAATTATATGCCTGTTACAAATCTCTGTCTTCCTTACAGGAGATATAATAAGAGTAAAAAGGCTGGGACTGTAGGTATAGCTACTTTGCTGAAGACAAAGCAATGCCATAGAAGGCTTTCCCCAATTAAACAGAGCAGAATTCAGAAAAATAAATGTAGCTAACCTTCAAAGTTTTTGTTAAAATTACATTTTGGTTCTCATGCTTCAGAAATTAGAAGCCAACCCTTCCACCTGGAGCCCCTTCCCCTTGTCCTATCCATGCTGGCATAAGACCTTCTTGTTTCCTCCTCTTGGGTCAGGTGGGATGGGAATAATTTATCTGCTCTCAAAAGAGATGCCGGTAATTTGTATGTGCATGCATGGATTACAGGTCATCCCAGGACACTAAATCCATTTAAAAGCAGAAGAGAAACACCTACAAAAAAGTCCCACCCTTTCAATCCTGTTAGGCCATTCAGCAGAGGCTGCCTGCCAGCTGCAGTCAGTTTGTATCCAAGAAGCCCAATAAGGTGATCCGCCTCTCGTGGTCCTTGCCCTAATCCCTCCATGCTCCACTTCTATTTGGAGGAGCCAAAGATTGGGAGCAAGAATAGATGAAAAGCAGAACAATCTGAGGCAATAGTTGGAAAACAGAACCCTAGGGCCTATGACTCCCATTCCTCACTGCCAGGTTCAAAGGCACAGGGTCATGTTGCATGGAATATGAAAGCCTAGGATCATGGCCTTGCTGATTTCACCAGCAAGGCTAACACTCAACATCCAAACGTCCACCTTCTAGTAGTGCTCTTACTCTGAACTGATGGTTTTCAACCTTGGCTGCATATTGCAATCACCTGAGGAGCATTTTTAAAATACCAATGCCCCAGCCCCATCTGTGGGGAATTAAATCTCTTGAGCAAGTGGGTTCCAGAAGGAATTGCCTTACTTATTGACTGTGCCATGAACCACTATATTCTTCCAGTGGCAAATTAATTTAAAACACACAAAACATCAGGAGAATCACAAAGGAAGAAAAAAAAACCTAGCTTATAATACCATGTCCCTAACATACAATACAGTCCTGTAAGGAAAATGGATGTGCTGCAGTCAAGAATATGCCAAGGCAGACATATGGTCCAGCATGACTCGGAAAGTTTGGAGTGCAGGTGCACAACTCCACACGTTATGTAACCATGTCATGTGAGGCTCGTTATGTAACCACTCTACTTGAGGCACATTAGGTGATCACCCACGTGAGCTCGAGCTTGGCTCAGAGCCACTATTGACTGTAAAAGCTCTAACTACCCTGCTGACATTGTACATACGGCTTGTGCCCACAGCTTGTTTGTGCCCATGGCTCGATCATGCCCAGAGAGACAGTAAAAACCATGTCGAAACTCTATGATTCCTTGAGTGTTTTTCCAGCTACCTGCCACTGGTCCACCCACTCCCCTCGGACCTCAGCTTGGGCTGAAACCTGACACTTGCCATGACAATTGGTGTCATGAACGGGATCCCAGAGTGTGTGAGCTTTTTGTCCCCGCAGCTTCCACGTCAGCCATGTGGCCACAACATGGGTTGTGGTACCCTGTGACAGCTGTGCTGTGAGGATGGGCTCCAGTGGAGACCTGAGGGGTGATAGATGGGTCCCCCCTGAGCATGGAGAAGGCACTGAAGCATCTGGAAGCACAGAACACCAAGAAGGAGTGAGCCTTTGCTGGCAGAGTTGGATGGGTGTTTTTGACTATGCTACACAACCAGTACCTGAGGGATGCAGCATGGGTAAGGGCCCTCCAGGCACAGGTGGGGTGCCTGGAGGCCCAACTACACAGCTCAGAAAAAGAATTAGATGCTGCTGTGAATGGGGCAGGCAGGGTGCCTGAAGGCCTGGCTACAGAGCTTGGAAATGGAATTAGATGCTGCTGTGAATGCAGGACTGGGTCCGTCGTCTCAGCTGGAGATCCCCACTTGGTCTAAGTCTGCACCATAAAGAAGGGGATGCTGCCTCGCCCACAGGGGGCCCCCCACACGGGAGAAAAGGAGGCCTCAATGAGTGACGTGGTCACAGATGTGGAGAGATATTTGATTTGGGCCTGGATAGACTGAGAGAAAATTGATAAGCAGCCCAATGAAGTACTCTTAACTTTGTGGAGACAGTTGTCTTCAGAGCAGCAATTCCAGAAAATGCCCAAGGGGAAGGACATTGCTGTGTGACCCAGTCCCACCCCGGTGCTTCAGCTCAAAGACTACTTGCTGCAGCCAGGTAGAAATGTAGAGCCTTTTCTCTTTGATTAGGGAACTGGCCGAGGTGCCTGGCTTGGGGGGACACTGGACGACCAGAGGCCACATGTGGAATTGCCAATCTACTGGTCCCCTACCAGTGTATAGCAAGTGCTGGGCTGGTAGACACCAGCGCAGATACATTCTGGGGGGATATTTTACATGGCTTGGCAGCTGTGCCATCTATCACCAACCTGATGGACCACTTGACAGAACTGGGACAGTACCACTATGTCGTGGACTTGGCTAATGCATTCTTTTGCAGAAAGCCAGGAAGTTTGCCTTCATGGGAGGGTGACAATGGACTTTCACAGTGTTGGTGCAGGGCTATGTGCATAGCCCTACCGTATGTCACGGTCTTGTTGGTGATATTATGCTAACCTCCGATTCTCTTGCAGATTTAGAAGCAGTAATGCTCCCCTTGTCTAGAATTAAGATGATGACCCTGAGACAGCCTTTCTAGCAGCTAAGTGGGCTATTCAACGGTCACAAGCCCTATGGGTAATTAACCAGGGGCACCCATTTAAACTCGATGTGCATGTGACCACAGATAGTTTTGGCTGGGGCCTATAGCAGCACTTGGAGCACTTGAGAACACCAGTAGGCTTTTGGTCCCAAATAAGGAAAGGAACTGAACTCCAGTATTCATTGATAGGAAAGCAGTTAGTAATTGCATATGTTGCCCTTCAGGCTCACAAGAGCGTGGCAGGACAGGCTACAGTCATCAACTTACCTGATAGTGGGACAGATGCATTCATGGATAATAACTCCCTGGACTGGGAAAGCAGTTAGCAACTGTATAGGCTGCCCTTCAGTCTCATGAGACTGTGGCAGGACAAGCTATAGTCATCGTGCAGATGACTTACCTGATACTGGATGGGTGCATTCATGGATAATAGTTAATGACCCCCTGGACTGGGATGGCACAGACATCCACTTTAGCAAAGTGGAGTGCCTACTTGGAGCAGCAGAGTACACTGAGTACAAGTCCCTTTGCAGCAGAGTTGCAAGAGGTCTTGGGACCTGTGGTCCTAATGCAAGATAAGGCCGTGGGGCCTGAGGCACCCCTAGACCCTGAGCCTTCACCATCTAAGGAAAGGCGTCCCCCCATTCCCAATGGTGCATGGTACACAGATGGGTCTAGCCGAGGTGCTGCTACTGCCTGGACCGGACCACTGTTGCAGTCCAACATAGTACTGCCACCATATGGTTGGAAACTGGGTGTGGGCATAGTAGCCAATGGGCTGAACTTACAGCAATATGAATGAAGATCACCAAGGAAGTGACACCTATGACAATCTGCACTGATAGCTGGGCAGTTTATTGAGGCTTAACCTTGTGGTTAACCTTGAGATTAACATTTGAGTTAGTGGGCTGGGGAAGGCAGACCCACCCTTAATCTGGCAGGTACCATTTAATCAGCTGCCAGCGAATGTAAAGTAGGCAGAAAAATGTGAAAACTCTACACTGGCCTAGCCTTCCAGCCTACATCTTTCTCCCATGCTGGTTGCTTCTTGCTGTTGAACACTGGACTCCAAGTTCTTCAGTTTTGAGATTCAGTCTGGCTCTCCTTGATCCTCAAGCTTACAGACAGCCTATTGTGGGATCTTGTGATCATGTAAGTTAATACTTAATAAACTCCCATATATATCCTATTAATTCTGTCCCTCTAGAGAACTCTGACTCATATAGTAGGGAAATAAAAACCTGGCTTAGTGTATAAAGCAACATTGGGGTAACATCACCATGGGGTGGTTGCCTGCTATAACCTGGAGTTGTTGTTCCCTGTATTACTGCTGTGGCCTCTGGTTACACAATTCCACCCTGTGGGTGCGTCTCCCTACTAGAAAACTCCCCTAGCCTAGGGGGTGGGATGTAAAGCCTATGTGTTGAACCTGTGTGTCTGGGGCCTGTATGCCCAGATCCTATGTATAAGGTCTATGTGTCAGACCAGCGTCCAAGGCCTATGTCTCCCTCAGCCTAGGGGATACAGTGTAAGAAAAATGGATGTGCTGCAGTCAAGAATAGGCCAAGGTAGATATCCAGTACAGCATGACTCAGCAAGTTTGGAGCACAGGCACACAACTCCACAAGTTATGTAACTATGCCATGTGAGCACATTAGGTGAGCACTCACATGAGCTGGTGCTTGGCTCGGAGCCACTATTGTCTCTAAAAGGTGTGACTACCCTGATGATGTTGTACATACGGCTTGCACCCATGGTTTGTTTGCACCCACAGCTCACTTGCACCCAGAGGGAGAGGAAAAGCCATGTTGAAACTGTCTACGATTCCTTGAGTGTTCTTCCAGCTACCTGCCACTTGTCCACTGACTCCCAATGGACCTCAGTTAGAACCTAAGAACTCCTTAAGAAATTCTCTTCTTGTGGAGATGCTGTTTCTTCACTCCTACATTAAGCATTCTTTTGTGCAGTATCCATTGATTACCTGATCTATATGAAGAATATCTACCCTCAATGAGTTGTCTGTAAAAAAAATTAGTGGCAGATTAATGTTGATATCCACCTATTGTTGCTGTTTCTCCCAACCATTGTGATTCTGTCATGGTGCTTGGCACTTAGTAGAAGCTCAGTATGTTTTTGATAACTGATGGACAATCTTTGACATTGCCCCTGAAAATTTCAGCCCACCACATGCTTAGATGGTATTAAGGAAATATATTCAGAATTTAGAATGGTGGTAGCAGTAAATCAATGTTTCACATTCATAGGGGCTACTGGCAGTAGGATGGGTTTACAGAATTTCATTTCCAGCTACAGTTTTCCTGCCTTATTTCATCTGTCAGACAAAGGGCTCACATTTGTATTCTCTCTGCAGGATGTTTTCACCTTGTCTGCATATTCATCATTAAATAGTTCAAGATCAATTGTAGAGTAGATAAATAGTGAAACAGTGAAAATCTCTTTCAGAGTTTATGGCAAATTTGAGAGCTGGGTTCTTTGATTCCAGTTATACCTGGGTTATTGTTGCTGTTTAGCGTTCCTTTGCGGTTCCCCTGTAGGTGCTGGGTGATGGATGGGGCAGGAATGCAATTTATCAAAGCATTGTGCTGGCAAACAGATTGCAAGACACTTAATGCCACTCATCAGTACCCACTTACAAACCTGTTTCTCACTCCTATTCATCTTGTTCAAGCTTCTGCCTCTACCTGAAAGGCTTCACTCACAACCACCTTCTTCATTCACTTCTGGCCATTTTAGGTTACCTCCTTCAGAAAGCCTTCCTTGGGACCTTGCAGTCCTGATGGTATCCACTGTTTCTCCCTATGACCATACCTACCATTTGAATTTGAACTTATTAAGGAAGAGAGCCTTACTATAGGGAGACAGAGGAGTCAAAGAAAGACCCACGGTTCCAGCCTGGTGACTTCTGTAGCAAGGAAGATAGACTTTTCTGTTCATTAGGGGAGAGGGAGAAAACATTTTTTCTCAGAACATGTTTGGATGGTGGCTAGACAATTATATATTGAGTTTATATATTGATCGAAAATGTATTAAGTGTCTATAAACTGCTAAGTGCTGTGAATTCGGAAATGAGTAAGCTTATAGTGACTCCCTCTTCCTTTGGAATGCCTTGTCGTCATCCTCAACTCTCCAGGCCTTCCCTGACATCCTAGGGCTTCACCTCCTCACCTCCCCCTTGCAACACAGTGCTGGCCTCTCACTTCCCTCCCCTGTTTTTAGTCTCTTTTCTCCAACCAATTTTGCAACCAGTGTTCACACTAATCTTCATAAAGGGAAAGGCTTGCTCTCGCCTTGCACTTGCACTTGCTCAAGAATCTGTAATGGCTCCCTGTTAGTTTTCTTTTTTTTCCTTAAAGGTCTTTTTGTTTTGTTTTGTGTTCTGTGTTTGTTTTTCTTAAAATGCCTTTCCTAAAATGCTTCATTGGCTGACTGCATCCAAACTATTTAACTTAAATCTACCTACTACTTTCCTTCTTGCCCCATCTACCCAACACAGATTGTTCACTCCAGTTTAGCTGGCTATTTCCCTTCTTATCCCATCAGCCTGCCCAATTCCCTCCCACTTTCCTCATTGCGCATGCCAGCATGTGGCTTTGTTCAGCTCCTCACTCAGCAGACAATGCCCTCCTCTCTATGCTGTGCCAGATTTTCTGCCTGTCCTCAAGGCTTATCCCAACTCCATCTCTTCCAGGACCTCTACCCCATCACTGCAACCCCCACTTGTCTCTTCTTTCCTCGGTTTTCTTCTGCACTATAAGCTGGTACCATGACTCCTTATGGTTCCTTAAAAGTTGCATACTCCTGAGACAACATATACTATTTCTTTCGTATTCTTCACTTTGCCTATCATATTTTATCCAGCAAACGTGCTGATGCTCATCATCTGTTAAGAAAGAAAACCACTTTGGGAGGCCGAGGCATGTGGATCACAAGGTCAGGAGATCGAGACCATCCTGGCTAACATAGCGAAACCCTGTCTCTACTAAAAAATACAAAAAATTAGCCGGGAGTGGTGGCGGGTGCCTGTAGTCTCAGCTACTTGGGAGGCTGAGGTGGGAGAATGGCGTGAACCTTGGAGGTGGAGCTTGCAGTGAACAGAGATCGTGCCATTGCATTCCAGCCTGGGTGACAGAGCGAGACTCCATCTCAAAAAAAAAAAAAAAAAAAAAAAAAAGAAAGAAAACATACCTTATTCACTATAATAGATAGGGTTGTTATAAAAGGCCAGTTTGAAAGGGTATAAAACACTGAGAAACAAGCTCTGAATTCATGTAGGAAAAATAAAATTAGGCCATGTAAAGGAAGAATCATGTATATGATAACTTTGATATACTAAAGATACTTGTCAGAGCAATTATTTTGATAATGCTATAAATAATAAGAACAGTAAACTATAACCATTATTTCAATGTAATTCAACACACATGAGAGCATTTAATGAGAATGTACCATGTGGCAGCCTTGGGACTTGGTAGAGGACCTCAAAAGGGAATAAACTATAAGCAGAAAATAACTATATCAGGTAGTTATATTTGGGTAATATCAGGTAGTTATATATGGATAATATTATAATAGTGATAGCATTTTTAAAAATTTACTTTGGCTTATAGTATATGGAATGACTCATGAAATCTGGACCTTGATAGAGGATGCAGGATTTTTGAAAGGGAGAGGTAGGACCTTATAGGGTACTGGGGATGAGAGGAAGGGTAGAATAGAGTGATAGTGCTCAGTGGAACAAATTGCATAGAATTTGAAAGTATGGATTATTTCAGACAATCATCAGTTATATGATATTTAGTTGGAACATGAGGTATTCGGAAAAGGGAAAGAGTATCAGAAAATATGGAGTGTTAGAAAGGTTCATTGGTGCCAGATTGTAAAGGCCTGAGGGTTTGAACATTTTACATAAGAAAAAAAGAAACTATTGAAAGTTCTTGAGAAAGTCCTGATTGCAAATTCTTCAAAATTTTGCAGGATAATTCTCTTTAGGAAGTCGGTGAAGTAAAAACTTGGCCTAAGGCAATGAATTTCCTTTTTGTTTGAAACGCTAGACTTCAAAGAAATATGTCAAATAAAACTGAACAGTGTTGAACATCTCAGATATCCAGGAGTTTGTTCTCTAACGTGTAGAACTTTGTTGTAATGTATAATATTTGTATGTTCTCACCATTGTCATACAAGCAAATGGCATGCTTTTGAGAATGTAGATCTCCTCAGATGTTTCCTGGCTAGTACAGGATGTATTTTCATTTGGAAGGTTGGCTGTCTGGAGCCCTAACTTGGGTTCACTTGCACCTTGCAGGGTTGAAATGATTTTAGGTGAAAGGTGACCACCATCTTTAACAGGAACAGTTCTTTCCACTTTTAGCAAGAGTGCCCACTAATGTAAAAGTAAATCAGGGAGGCTAAAATCAAAAGGAATTAATTGTCACCAACAATTCCATTTGCATTTATTTATTCATAATTAATATTTACTGGAAGTGGCAGCTTATGCTTATTTTCTCTGGATCATTAAAATGTGCTCATCTGAGCCATAAACAAAGCCAGCAATGCCCAGGAATCAACTGGAACAATTCAGTTAGTGATAATTGCATCACAGCTTCCCTGTAGCATCTCGCAAAGGTTCATTTGATTACAGTTACTAATGGCAATCCTGGCAAATGGAGGGTATTTATTAGACTAATGGTTCTTGGGTTTCTACCCTTAGACAGATTTGAGGGGGAAAGGACACTGCTCTGCAACTGCTCTCCCTCAAAAACATTTCAACACCTTGCCTAAACTGGTGAGAATACAGTAATATAATAGTGGTAAAATGGTTAGAAATTGATTTTGCCTTACGGTTCATGGAATTGACTCATGGCATCAGGGCCTTGATAGAAGATGCCGGATTTTGACAAGGAGAGAGAAAACATTGCAGGGTATTGAGGAATGAGGGAAAAGGTAGAGTAATAATGGTAAGAGAAGCAAATTGCCTGGGATTTGAAAGCATGGGATGAAATAAGCAGTTATTTATATGTCTAGAAAATGTATTATTACTGTCCAATTTTAAGCACTAATGCTTTAAACTTTAAGGAACTGGTCTTACCTGAGTCCCATAAATTATATTTTGAGAGCCATTTATCAGATAATTGATAAATGAAAACAAAATCAAACAATTCATATGAGGCAAGAAAGAGAGCTGAAGGAATGGGTAAGAGACAGTCAAGAGCATGTTTTGGAGAGTGCCAGCCCCCAAAGGCTGGGCTTGTGGTTCTTCTTAGAGATGAACAATCTTGAATCTTCTATTTCAGATTCTTGGCCGGAAACACCTTATCTTAGAGTCCCTCAAGTTCAGACCTGACCTAAGACACATGTTATTTCTCTACAACCACTGAGTCTGTTAGTGTTGTACACATATTAAATGCTCAATGGTTTGCTGAACAAATCTTCATAGATACTTCAACTTACATATTTAAGGAAAGCTGAACCTGAATGAAGAGATCTCTATGACTGGATAAGGTCCATGGTTTGTTTCCAAAAGGGGCAAAGGTTGGATGCAGCCAGAGATTCTTTGTTGATTTGTTCATAGTTATCTATTTTTTGAAGGTTGGTTTGTTTATTGTACTATGTTTTTTATAAAGCTGAACTGATTGCAAAGGTAAAATAAGAATTTCCTTTCCCAGGGCTATATTCATTCTTCCCAACTGAGGTGGAAAATTCCAGTTATAGTTTTAGCAGTACTTGAACCATCTTCTCCCTAATATAATGCTTCTAGGGAACATGGGGAAATTCTTAAGCCTGGGTAGCCAATATGAAAGATCCAGAAAGAATCAAGTATAATAAGAATGTCTGAAAGAATTTGTTCTCTCAAGCAAACTGGTCTATCAGAAGGACTAATAGCTTAGGCCTATTTTGCTCACCATTTTAGAGGGGCTACTTAATCTCCTAGTGCCTGAGCTTTCTTGTCTGTAAGATAGGAATAATAGGCCAGGCATGGTGGCTCACACCTGTAATCCCAGCACTTTGAGAGGCCGAGGGGATGGATCACTTGAGGCCAGGAGTTCCAGACCAGCCTGGCCAACATGGTAAAACCCTGTCTCTACTAAAAATACAATAATTAGTGAGGCGGGGTGGCACATGCCTGTAATCCCAGCTACTCAGGAGGGAGACTGAGGCAGAATAGCTTGAACCTGGGAGGCGGAGGTTGCAATGAACTGAGATCACACCACTGCACTCCAGCCTGGGTGACAGAGCGAGACAAAAAATAAAAATAAAATAATAATAATAATAGTAATAAAGAGTATTGTGAGGATTCAGTGAGTTACACATGTAAATACTTGGAAGAGTGTCTGGAACATAGTAAATTTTTCATTAATGCTAATTTTCATTATTTTTCTTAACCTCATTTTTTCTGAACTTGTAAAATACATTTACATAATAGCAGTCACCTCTCCTTGGGGATTTAGAAATAGTACCCACTATTTATTGAGCATTTATTATGTTCCAGTCCTCCGGCACATGTCTACTTTGATCCTCACACTAATCCTATGAGAAAGTTATTATCATCAGTTTCAGTCAAGAAACTGAGGATCAGAGAAATAACTTGGCCATACCTAATAAGCAATGGAGCAGGGATTTGAACTCCCACCCTACTGGGTTAGTTCTCTAAGATCCTAAAGAAACTGCTTTGTATCCCAACATGAAACTGAACTCAGTTAAAAATAAGCACACGGGCTAAAGACCTCTTTTCCCTGACTTATCTCTCATAGCATAGATTGCTTGGTGCCTCTCAGAGAATTTTCGCTTAACACCCTGAGATTAGTTGGCCTTGTGGCTCTGATCAGTGGAGGTCTGTTTAACTCAAGTCACATGTGGGTATTTTCACTCCAATCATAACGTCAGTTCTAAATCTGTTGGTATGTCACAAAGGCACAAGTTAAAACCCAGGAAAGAACTTGAGCTGTTACTGTTCCCAAGTAGAAACATCCTTAGCAGCTTATCTGAACAGAAGGCCAATCTAAAACCTTGGAGGTTTGCCCAGCCCCGGTTTCCTGTCTAACTGAAAGCAGAGAGCCCAGACACAGAGCCAAGAAGTTCACGCTTGTGGGATCAGCAACCTAAATTTGAGAATTTGGATCAGTAAGACCAACTGCAGCCTGCAGCCAGAGCCGTGCTGGAGTCATGGGCCCGATGGTCCCAAGAGTGCAAGGAAAAACTTATGAGATGACTAAGGTAATTGTTAGGAATGAAATCAAAATACAACTAGGCAAACCAACTTCCCAACTGGCAGAGGAGAGATAAATCTCCCTGGGATTATTTTTATAGATTATTCTGCTATCTTTGGCTTCCAGAAATGATTTTTTGCTGTGTAATGCTGGTACTGACATGTACCGAGCACTTACCACATTTGTGATACTGTGCTAAACACTTTACACACTCCAGTCATGAGTGATTACAACTCAGGTATATGGACATGATTGAAAAGACTGGTACACAGCGTCAGAATTTCCGTAGAGGGTGTCATTTTAGCAGAATCTTTACTAAAATGAGCCACCCCTGTCCTTAGAGCTATATCACCTCACCTGGCTACCCTGTTTTCTAGCACAAGATCACCTTGAGTCAAGATGTTCAGTTTTGTTGTCACTGTGCCATGGCCATGACTATGGGAATAACCCCATCTGCTTACCTTGGGAGGTGGAAACTTGACGAACCCAAGGTCCGTCCCCAGATACTTCCAGCTACTTCCCAGTGATGCCTCCTGCTCTGGCTACCCTAAACCTACAGTCAAACTGTGTCTCTCTGCAGCTGAAAACCCCCCTTAATTGCAGTAAACACGATAACATCTGTGGGAAGAAAGGGAACTATCTCTTCACATGTTGTTTTCTTAGGGGGGAAGCTTTCCTGGATAACCCACAAGAGACTTCACGTCTCATTGACCAGCATTTGATCATGTACCCATTTCTAAATCTATCAGTCACAGGAATGTGACTGCCATGTTTATCTTGGACTAATTGGGATCTGTCCCTAAGCCAGGGATAGGGTCAACTTCCCCAGAATCAAGTGAGTAGAGGTAGATCCCCGAATAAATCAGAGTTAAGAAGGAAGGGCTGGTGAGATTAGACACGGTAGAGCAGCCATCAGTGTCCGACGCAGGCCTCCGTATTTCACACAGATAGTTTCCCTCTCTCCCACCTCATGCCCCAGATGAAGTCTTATTTTTCCTTAAGTATTGCTACTCTAGGTCTGGGTCTTGCTGTTCCCCCAAAAGAAATATCCCTCTTCATATTCCCAACCACTCTCGTAGCTACCTTTATTACAACATTTACATATTTTTTCACACCTATCTTCTTTTACACATCTCTCCTAGTTAGACTATGAGATCATAGAGACCATGTGTTATTCATTTTTTAAATTTCCAGTACCTAGCATAATTCCTGGCATAAAGCAGGTGCCCAATAAATGTTGGATTGATATGATTTGTTAATTTAGTTTATGAAAGTCTATTTCAGCATTACTTAGAATTGGATAGAACAAGTTTGGTTTTAAAAGTGGCAGAAAAAGGCGGATGATAATATTGTTCATAATCAATTTTTAACCTGCCTAATTCAAAAAAAAAGGATGTAAGGGAGCAGGGGTGCTGTGTGTAATGTGCTGTGCTTAATGTTGCTTTTCTTTTATTTCCCACAGCACACAGGACACGGTGGGGATGCAGCAACTTGGACCTCATCTGCCTGTGCTCTAATTCAAAGACAAATATGTTTCCCAACTTGCCCAAGGCTCTGGCAGGGAAAACCAGATCCCCAAACTCAGGTCGTTCTAGTGCAGCAATAACCAGCTGGGTTTTCAGCAACTTGGATGGAGCCATCTGTTTTCCCAGCCCACATAAAAATATGCACAAGAAGGGTGCAAATCAGCAAGTCCACAGCTTCCAGAGGCCCCAGCTGGGATGCGCCCTCCCTTTGCGGACTAATGAAAGGTAAATCCAGTGTCAAAAGACAGAGGGCCAGCAGCAAGACTAAGGAGCTAAGTGAGTCCAGACTGGTCCCTTTTCTGCCTTTGCCTGAAATAGAGCCCATCTGGCTCCCTGGCCACTGTGCTTGTGTGAAGGGCACTGCAGTGCATGCTGAGTGCCCGGAAAATTACCAGAGGTCTCCCGCCTCTCTCTCTGGGGGCACCAGGAACTGGCCACATAGAAACTCTCTTCTCTGATGCTCTGTGTTCCTCTGACTCCCTGGTCAACCCTTAAGCTTTCACATAATGAGCCTGCTGAGCCCAGGTGGTCAGGAATAGAGGGGCTTTTTGTGTCTTGGTCTTAGAGAAGGGAGCCCCTCAGATTTTCCCACATACTCCCCCTTCCTTTCCTACCACTCCACATCACAGAAGGGAATTTAGAGTCGTCTTGGCTCTCCGGCTAAGACAGAGGACAGTAGATTCCACATGAAAAGCCAAATTAAATGGGGGTGCTGTTACCCAGCCACCCAGGTGCAGATGGCTTTTGGCAGCCCAGTACTGGGCGGTGATTGAGAAGAGTCTGTCTCAAAGTCATTACAGTTAATTGTCACAGAGTTACAGACTCATCTGCAGGCAAAGAGCCAGCTCAAAATCCCCAGGGAATTTTCAGATGGATTAATAAACAAAATGGCATATGTGTAAAGCAGCTGATTCTCTACAAAGAAATGATAGTATTATTTCTTTACTCTTCATTCCTGGACCGAGGAATATTTTACAGTCTCTTTCACATCTTGAAAGGCATTTGTCCAATAGGGATCTGAGTCAGGGGAAAGTATTTTCTTCCTTGTTTTTATCTAGTAGCACAGACACTTTCACCATGGGGTTAGTGCATTTTTCATGGCTCCTGGTTCATCTCAGAAAAATGCACATCAACCCGGCCATCCTGTTGACTAAGTGGCATTCACTAAGCCAATATTCCACATAGAAGCACTGATGCGGTCTTAACAATGGTAGAGTAAATGGCATCACCACCTGTCTACATACGTAAAACAGGTGCACAGTTGGGAGCTGGAGCCATAGCCTCATTGATATCATAGACAGAAACAGGATCTGTTCAATATCACTGGTACTGAGGAGAAAAGCAGCACAGTACTGGATCCTGCACATCACTTCCTTTTCCAGTTTCTTCTTTGATTTTTCTGCTAAGGTTTATATGATCACTCCTGAGAAGCAGGAATTGCCTCAGAAAGTTATCCTGCTCTTTGGCATAACTGTCCTGCTGGCTCACCCTGCCCCACAAACTCTGCCAGCCCGGTGTAAGGAAGAGAGCTGAGCATCTGCTAAAGTCCCTCCATCACCAGTGATCTGTGCCTGAATTTGTCTTTCCTTGCTGCTTGTAAATTTCATTTCCTCCAAGCCTTCTCTATATTACATAGCCCAGAGAAGTACTGGTTAATGAAAAAATGAAAAGCTTGACTTTACAAATGAAGAGGAAAATGCACTCTTTAAAAAAAAAAAAAAGTTGCAGCTAAGTGAACTTATATGTGTGCAAGAAAATTGTTTTGAGCTAATAATTACATTACGTTACCGTGTTTTGAATAATAATTACATTACGTTACCGTGTTACTGTCTGAAGATATTCGTATTTTGCTTTTTTTTTTTTTTTTTTTTTTTTTTTGACAGAGTGTTGTTCAGTTGCCCAGGCTGGAGTGCAGTGGCACAATCTTGGCCTCAAGCAATTCTCCTGCCTCAGCCTTCCAAGTAGCTGGGATTACAGGCATGCACCACCATGCCCAGCTAATTTTTGTATTTTTAGTAGAGGGGTTTCACCTTGTTGGCCCAGCTGGTCTTGAACTCCTGACCTCAGGTGATCCACTGCCTCGGCCTCCCAGAGTTCTGGGATTACAGATGTGAGCCACTGCGCCTGGCCTTATTTTGCTTTTTAGTGCTATTTCCTGTTTAAATTTCTCAGTGTGACTCAAGAGTCTATCATACTGAGTTCATGCTTCCAGTATTTAAAACTGCATGAAAACAATGCAGAAAATAATTTGCTAGCATTGACTTGCTCCCAGAACTTAAACTGATCAAGTAGGACCTCTGAGGAATAATACTTTTTAGCAGGGGTTGGCAAACTTTTTCTGTAAAAGGCCAGAGTGTAAATGTTGTAGGTTTTGTGAGCCATACAGCCTCTGTTGCTGATACTCAATTCAGTCCTTGTAACACAAAAGCAGTCATAGACAACGCATAAAGAAATGGTGTGTCTGTGTTCCAGCAAAACTTTATTTATAAAAACAAGTTGCAGATTATATTTGACTCACAATTTATTGATCTCTGCTTTGTAGTAAAGCCCTGATAAATTTTCTTCTTGGGTTAAGCAGTGAGTGGGAACTTGCCACATTAGAGTCATTTTGGGGAGATGGCACATCCCCACATGAGAGCCAGCATGGAATAATTTGGTTTATTTCTCCTACTTTTTAACAGTAAGTGACAATTTTGCAGCTATTTTCAGCTTACAAGGAACATATTAACCACTAGAACTTCCAATTCCATGAGATAATACCAGCATAATGCAGATTATTCCTTATACTAGGCTTCCAGTTTCTGGGAATAGCAGGTACATTATCCTACTGAAATGCTGAATATAATACAAAAAGCATCTACCTTAAAGCATCTAGGAGCTAACAAGATAGAAAGGAATTACCTGACCTAAATTGGAGGAAAATATTAAGGAATTACATGAACAACTTTTGCCCTGATAAATTTGCTGATCCTGCAAAACTGAACTTCCTTTTGATGTTTTCATGGGATGCTCAGTATTTAAAGCCAAAGGCTACATAAGTCTGAAAGTCTACTAAGAAATTGTCCATACAATAAACTTGAACCTCAAAGGACCAACCCCAGGAGTAAAAAGAAGTGACACAGCCTTCCTGCATATAAGCAGGTGGCTTTCACATTCTCTGGTGGGTCAAGGACTCTCAAGCCTTGAATTTGGCTTAAGTGGTAGTTCCTCCAGACATCTTTCAGAAGCAAATATAAATTCTTTCTGAAGGAAGCCAACTTCAGTTCATCCTAGGCCTGAAGTACCCCTACAAATGATTTTGTAAACACAAGGAACAATCATATATTAATAGAATTTTTTAATAAAAGAGGTACATAAGTAAACAAAACACCATGATGTCACCTAAATTTGAAGATATAATGGCTGCCATTTTTTCAAAACTGATGAAAGATGTCAGAGAAGTACTAAAAACCCCAAGTGGGATAAATACAAAGGAAATCACAATTAGGCTCAAACAAATTTCCAAATACTTCAGCTACTAGAATTATCATATACAAGTTATAGAGCAAGAATGTTTATGATTCTTAAGGAAAAAATCAAGATCAGCTTAGTAGCAGAAAACCATAATATAATCACAGAGTAGATTTTTCTTTGAAGAACCAATAGAACATCTACAAAGGCAAAATAGAACAATCAAAAAATTTTAAATTTAATAAATATTTTTAGTAGCAGATTAGACACACCAAAAGAGAGAATTAGATATCAGTAGCCCAATTTTTGGAGAAGAGGTGTTCAATATTTCACAATTAGCAAGTACCTAATAAATGATAAGTTAACTTCCTTGGACCTAAAATTCCACAGACTTCTCAATGCATGTCCAACTTTGTGGTTAATATGTGTTTATATTGCTAAGGATAAGAGGAAAATGTATCTTCTTTTTTCAATTTTCAATCCAGTTTTGGTGCTACATTCTGCCTCTTAACTATAAGCTCTTCAAGTAACCAGGACATTGATACCTTTGTCCTGTTTAGGATTTTGGTCTTATGGTCAAATTCACTTGATCTGCCGTGGCTGAATTCAAGTTTTTACCTTCAGTTTCAGTTTGTTCTAACCTCTTTTTAACTAATTTCACTTTGGCTGAGTTCTGCCCAGATGCCTTCACAAGAACCCCGAGGGTTGGCTTGACAAATTCAATAGGATTTTCGTTGTTTCCTATAATAGACAATATGACACTAATTTCAATTATACTTCCCCTCTTAATTTTGTTATGATTTTCATGAATCTAAATTCTCTCTTTATCTTAAGCCCCATAAGGCAGTAACTGCATTAGATTTACCATTTTCTTTCTCTGTTGCTCTTCATTCCCTCTTGGATTGCTAGGATAACTTTCCTTCTGTCCAAAGAATTCCTTTAAGCATTTATTTTATTGTGGGTCCCCTGGTGATGAATTCTGGTTTGGCTTATCGCTACAGATGCATATTTCATTTTCACATCAGTGATGTTTTCCCTGAATAAACAACTCTAGGTTGGAATTTTTGTTTTTCATGTTTCCTTTTGCCACTTTAAAGATGTCATTGCATTGCCTTCTGGTTTCTATTTCTGTTTGGAAAAAGTAGCTGTCAGTCTTGCTGATATTCCTTTAAGGATAATGTGTCTTTTTCCTTTGGTGCTTTTAAGATTGTAGTTTGCAGAAATTTTATAATCATGAACCTAGTTGTGATTTCCTTTGTATTTGTCCCACTTGGGGTTTGTGGTACTTCTCTGATATCTTCCATCAGTTTTGAAAAAATCGCAGCCATTGTATCTTCAAATATTGCTTCTGCATTATTATCTCTCTCCTTATCTTCTATACCTCCAATTATATGTATGTTAGACTTTTTCTCTGTGTTCTGTATAGCACTCATGATGCTATTTCTGCATTTTTTGGTCTTTTTGCTCAACGAAGTTCAATTTTAATATTTTAACTGAAGTATTTTCTAGTTCACAAACCCCGATTTTTGTTATGTCTAATAAGTGGTTTGGTCATAATTTCAGTTGTCTCATTCTTTGGTTCTAGAAGTTTCATTTGATACTTTTATTTTATTACTATTATCTATTATTTTTGTAGCTACATAGTAGGTGTATATATTTACAGGGTACATGAGATATTTTGAAACAGGCATGCAATGTGAAATAAGCACATCAAAGAGAATGCGGTAGCCATCCCTTTAAGCATTTATCCTTTGAGTTACAAACAATCCAATTACACTCTTTAAGTTATTTTAAATTATACAGTTAAGTTATTATTGACTATAGTCACCCTATCATGCTATCAAATAGTAGGTCTTATTCATTCTTTCTAACTATATTTTTTGTACCCATTAACCATCCACATCTCTTCCCTCCCCTCCCACCATCCTTCCCAGCCTCTGGTAACCATTCTTCTACTCTCTATGTCCATAACTTCAATTGTTTTCATTTTTAGATCCCACAGATTAGTGAGAACATGTGATGTCTGTCTTTCTGTACCTGGCTTATTTCACTTAACATAATGATCTTAATGATCTTTAGTTCCATCCATGTTGTTGCAAATGACAGGATCTCATTCTTTTTATGGCTGAATGGTACTCCATTGTGTATATGTACCACATTTTCTTTATCCATTGATCTGTTGATGGACACTTAGGTTGCTTCCAAATCTTAGCTATTGTAAATAGTGCTGCAACAAACATAGGAGTGTAGACATCTTTTCAATATACTGATTTCCTCTGAGTATATACCCAGGAGTGGGATTGCTGGATTCCACTGGTAGCTCAATTTTTAGTTTTTTTGAGGAAACTCTAAACTATTCTCCATGGTTGTTGTACTAATTTACATTTCCACTAACAGTGTTTGAGGGTTCTCTTTTCTCCACATCCTCGCCAGCCTTTGTTATTGCCTGTCTTTTGAAATATAAGCCATTTTAACTGGGGTGAGATAAATCTCATTGTAGTTTTTCATTTGCATTTCTCTGACAATCAGTGACGTTGAGCACCTTTTGATATGCCTGTTGTCATTTGTATGTCTTCTTTTGAGAAATGTCTTTTCAAATCTTTTGCCCATTTTTGATTGGATTATTAGATTTTTTTATAGAGTTGCTTGAGCTCTTTTTATATTCCAGTTATTAATCCCTTGTCAGAGTTTGCAAATATTTTCTCCCATTCTGTGCAGTCTCTTCACTTTGTTGATTACTTGCTTTGCTGTGCAAAAGGTTTTTAACTTGATGTGATCCTATTTATCCATGTTTGCTTTGGTCACCTGTGCCTGTGGGTATTACTTAAGGAATCTTTGCCCAGTCCAACATCCTAGAGAGTTTCCCTTGTGTTTTCTTTTAGTTGTTGCATAGTTTTAGGTCTTAGATTTAGGTCTTTAATCTATTTTGGTTTTATTTTTGTATACGGTTAGAAATAGGGGTCTAGTTTCATTCATCTGTATATGGGGATCCAGTTTTCCCAACACCATTTATTGAAGAGACTGTCTTTTTCCCAGTGTATGTTCTTGACACCTATGTCAAAAATGAGTTTACTGTAGGTATGTGAATTTATTTCTGGGTATTCTATTGTGTTCCATTGGTCTTTGTGACTGTTCTTATGCCAGTACCATGCTGTTGTGGTTACTAAGGCTCTGTGATATGATTCGAAGTTATGTGATTCCTCCAGATTTGTTCTTTTTACTTAGAATAGCTTTGGCTATTCTGGGTCTTTTGTGGTTTCATATAAATATTAGGATATTTTTTTCTATTTTTGTGAAGAATGTCATTGGTATTTTGATAGGAATTTCATTGAATTTGTGGAATTGCTTTGGATGGTATGGACATTTTAACAGTATTGATTCTTCCAGTCCATGAACATGGGATATCTCTCCTTTTTG
Source organism: Symphalangus syndactylus (assembly GCF_028878055.3). Taxonomy (NCBI): domain Eukaryota; kingdom Metazoa; phylum Chordata; class Mammalia; order Primates; family Hylobatidae; genus Symphalangus; species Symphalangus syndactylus. The sequence goes on along the minus strand of NC_072434.2, from coordinate 38,403,267 downwards.
TGTGTGTTATCTTCAATTTCTTTCATCAATGTTTTAGTTTTTATTATAGAAATCTTTCACTTTTTTGGTGAATTTAATTTCTAGGATTTAATTTTATTAGCATCTGTTATAAGTGGGATTACTTTCTTGATTTCTTTTCAGAATATGTGCTATATTTTCAGAATATATGCATATTTTCTATATGCTCTATCAGTAGCATATAGAAATGCTACTGATCTTTGCATATTGATTTTGTGCCCTGCAATATTACTGAATTTGTTTATTGGTTCTAATAGGTTTTTTTTTTTTTTGGTGGAGTCTTTGGATTTTTCCAGATATAAGATCATATTATTTGCAAACAAGGATAATTTGACTTCTTCCTTTGCAATTTAGATGCCTTTCATTTTTTTCTCTTGTCTGATTGCTCTAAATAGGACTTCAGTACTATGGTGAATAACAGTGGTGAAAGTGGGCATCCTTGTTGTGTTTCAGATCTTAGAGGAAAGAATTTCAGTTTTCTCCATTCAGTATGGTACTAGCTGTGGGTCTGTTTTATATTGCTTTTATTATGTTGAGGTATTTTACTTCAATACCCAGTTTGTTTAGTGTTTTTATCATGAAGGGATGTTGAATTTTATCAAATTTTTTTCAGCATCAATTGAAATGACCATATGGTTTTTGTCTTTTATTCTGTTGATATGATGTATCACATTGATTGATTTGCATATGTTGAACCATCCTTGCATCCCAAGGATAAATCCCACTCAGTCGTGATGAATGATCTTTTTAATGTATTACTGCATTTGATTTGCTAGTATTTTGCTGAGGATTTATGCATCAGTGTTCACCGGGGATATTAGCATTTAGTTTTCTTCTTTGATGTGTCTTTATCTGCTTTTGGTATCAGGATAATACTGGCATCATAGAATGGGTTTGGAAGTATTCCTTCTTCATTTTTTGAAAAGTTAGAGTAGGATTGGTATTAGTTCTTCTTTAAATGTTTGGTAGAATTCAGCGGTGAAGCCATCAGATCCCAGGTTTTTATTTACTGGTAGGCTTTATATTAGAGCTTCTATCTTGTTACTTTTATTGGCCTATTTAGGTTTTGAATTTCTTCCTGGTTCAGTCTTGGTAGGTTGCATGTATCTAAGAATTTGTTCATTTATTTTCAATTTTCTAATTTATTGACATATAGTTGCTCATAGTAGCCACTAATGATCCTTTGAATTTCTGCAGTATCAGTTGTAGTGTCTCTGTTTTCATTTCTGGTTTTATTTATTTGAATTTTCTCTCTTTTTTTCTTAGTCTGGCTAAAGGTTTGTCAATCCTTGATTGTATATCTAGAAAACCCCATTGTCTCAGCCCAAAATCTCCTTAAGCTGATTAGCAACTTCAGCAAAGTCTCAGGATACAAAATTAATGTACAAAAATCACAAGCATTCTTGTACACCAATAACAGACAAACAGAGAGCCAAATCATGAGTGAACTCCCATTCACAATTGCTTCAAAGAGAATAAAATACCTAGGAATCCAACTTACAAGGGATGTGAAGGACCTCTTCAAGGAGAACTACAAACCACTGCTCAATGAAATAAAAGAGGATACAAACAAATGGAAGAACATTCCATGCTCATGGGTTGGAAGAATCAATATCGTGAAAATGGCCATACTGCCCAAGGTAATTTATAGATTCAATGCCATCCCCATCAAGCTACCAATGACTTTCTTCACAGAATTGGAAAAAACTACTTTAAAGTTCATATGGAACCAAAAAAGAGCCCGCATTGCCAAGTCAATCCTAAGCCAAAAGAACAAAGCTGGAGGCATCACGCTACCTGACTTTAAACTATACTACAAGGCTACAGTAACCAAAACAGCATGGTACTGGTACCACAACAGAGACATAGATCAATGGAACAGAACAGAACCCTCAGAAATGATGCCGCATAGCTACAACTATCTGATCTTTGACAAACCTGACAAAAACAAGAAATGGGGAAAGGATTCCCTATTTAATAAATGGTGCTGGGAAAACTGGCTAGCCATATGTAGAAAGCTGCAACTGGATCCCTTCCTTACACCTTATACAAAAATTAATTCAAGATGGATTAAAGACTTATATGTTAGACCTAAAACCATTAAAATCCTACAAGAAAACCTAGGCAATACCATTCAGGACATAGGCGTGGGCAAGGACTTCATGTCTAAAACACCAAAAGCAATGGCAACAAAAGCCAAAATCGACAAATGGGATCTCATTAAACTAAAGAGCTTCTGCACAGCAAAAGAAACTATCATCAGAGTGAACAGGCAACCTACACAATGGGAGAAAATTTTTGCAACCTACTCATCTGACAAAGGGCTAATATCCAGAATCTACAATGAACTCAAACAAATTTACAAGAAAAAAACAAACAACCCCATCAAAAAGTGGGCAGAGGACATGAACAGACACTTCTCAAAAGAAGACATTTATGCAGCCAAAAAACACATGAAGAAATGCTCATCATCACTGGCCATCAGAGAAATGCAAATCAAAACCACAGTGAGATACCATCTCACACCAGTTAGAATGGCCATCATTAAAAAAGCAGGAAACAACAGGTGCTGGAGAGGATGTGGAGAAATAGGAACACTTTTACACTGTTGGTGGGACTGTAAACTAGTTCAACCATTGTGGAAGTCAGTGTGGCGATTCCTCAGGGATCTCGAACTAGAAATACCATTTGACCCAGCCATCCCATTACTGGGTATATACCCAAAGGACTATAAATCATGCTGCTATAAAGACACATGCACACGTATGTTTATTGCGGCACTATTCACAATAGCAAAGAGTTGGAACCAACCCAAATGTCCAACAACGATAGACTGGATTAAGAAAATGTGGCACATATACACCATGGAATACTATGCAGCCATAAAAAATGATGAGTTCGTGTCCTTTGTAGGGACATGGATGAAACTGGAAAACATCATTCTCAGTAAACTATTGCAAGGACAAAAAACCAAACACCGCATGTTCTCACTCATAGGTGGGAATTGAACAATGAGAACTCATGGACACAGGAAGGGGAACATCACGCTCTGGGGACTGTTGTGGGGTGGGGGGAGGGGGGAGGGACAGCATTAGGAGATACACCTAATGCTAAATGACGAGTTAATGGGTGCGGGAAATCAACATGGCACATGGATACATATGTAACAAACCTGCACATTGTGCACATGTACCCTAAAACCCTAAAGTATAATAAAAAAAAAAAAAAAAAAAAAAGTTTGTCAATCTTGTTTAACTTTTCAAAAAACCAACTTTTTGTTTCATCAATCTTTTGTATTTTTTAATTTCAATTTCATTTATTTTTGCTCTGATTTTATTATTTATTTTCTTCTACTAGTTTTTGGTTTGCTTTGCTCTTGCTTTTCTAGTTTTTAAAGATGCATCATTAGATTATTCATTTGAAGTTTTTCCTCTTTTTTGATGTAGGAATTTACAGCTATAAACTTCCATCTTAGTACTGCTTTTGCTGTATCCCATAGGTTTTGGTATGTTATGTTTCCATTATTATTTGTTTCAAGAAATTTTTCAATTTCCTTCTTAATTTCTTTATTGACCTACTGGTCATTCAGGAGAATATTTTTAAATTTTTATGTATTTGTGTAGTTTCCAAAATTCGTCTTGTTATTAATTTCTAGTTTCATTCCATTGTGGTCAGAGAAGATGTTTGATATTATTTTGATTTGTTTTAATGTTTTAAGACTTGTTTTGTGATTTAATATATGGTCTATCCTTGAGAATGATCCATGTGCTGAGGAAAGGAATGTGTATTCTGCAGCTCTTAGCTGAAATGTTCTGTAAATATCTATTAGATCCATTTGGTCTATAGTACAGATTAAGAATGATGTTTCTTTTTTAATTTTCTGTCTGGAAGATCTATCCAATGCTGAAAGTGTGGTGCTGACATCTCCAGCTATTATTGTATTGGTGCCTATCTTTCTCATTAGCACTAATAACATTTTATTTATATATTTGAGTGCTCCAATGCTGGGTGCATATATATTTATAATTGTTATATCATCTTGCTGAAGTGACCCCTTTATCATTATACAGTGACCTTCGTTGTCTCTTCTTACAGGGTTTTTGTCTTAAAATCTATTTTATCTGATATAAGTATAGCAACTCTTGCTCTTTTTTTGTTTTTATTTGCATGGAATATCTTTTTTCATCCTTTTGTTTTCAGTCTATGTGTGTATTTATAGGTGAAGTGTATTTCTTGTAGGCAACAGCTCAATGGATATTGTTTTTTCATCCATTCAGCCAGTCTCTGTCTTTCGATTGGAGAATTTAGTCCATTTACATTCAATGTTATTATTGATAATTAAGGACTTACTCCTACCATTTTAGTATTTGTTTTCTGGTGTTTTTATGGTCTTCTCTTTCATCTTTCCTTCCTGTCTTCCTCTAATGAAGGTAATTTTCTCTGGGGATGTGATTTCATTTCTTACTTTTTATTTTTTGTGTATCCATTGTATGTTTTTTGGTTTAAGATTATCATGAGATTTGCAAATACTATCTTATAAGCCATTATTTTAACCTGATAACAACTGGACACTATTTGCATAAACAAACAAACAAGCAAAAAGAAAAGTAATAAAAACTGTATGCCTTAATTTCATCCAACTGCTTTTAACTTTTTGTTGTTTCTATTTATATCTTTCTGTACAGAGTATGTCTTGAAAAGTTGTTGTAGTTATCATATTTGATTAGTTCATTGTTTAGTCTTTCTACTTAGGATAAGAGTAGTTTACACAACACAGTTAAAGTGTTATAATATTCTGTGTTTTTCTGTGTACTTACTATTACCAGTGAGTTTTGTTTCTTCTGGTGATTATTGCTTCTTAATGTCCTTTATTTTCTGATTGAAGTACTCTCATTAATATTTCTTGTAGAACAGGTCTAGTATTGATAAAATCATCTCTCAAATTTTTGTCCAAGAAAGCCTTTATTTCTCCTTCACATTTGAAGGATATTTTCATCAGGTATACTATTCTAGGGTAGAAGTTTTTTTTTTCTCCAGCACTTTAAAAATGTCATGCCACTCTTTCATGGACTGTAAGGTTTCCACTGAAAAGTCTGCTGCCAGACATATTGGAGCTCCATTGTATGTTATTTTTTGTTTTTTCTTGCTGCTTTTAGGATCCTTTTTTATCTTTGACCTTTGAGAGTTTGAATATTAAATGCCTTCAGGAAGTCTTCTTTGGGTTAATTCTGCTTGGTGTTCTATAACCTTCTTGTACTTGGATATTGATATCTTACTCTAGGTTTGGGACATTCTGTTATCATCTCCTTGAATAAACTTTTTACCCTTATCTCTTTGAGGCCAATAATTCTTAGGTTTGCCCTTTTGAGGCTATTTTCTAGATCCTATAGGCATGTTTTCATTGTTTTTTATTCTTTTTTCTTTTTCTTTTTCTTTTTTTTTTTTTTGAGACAGTGTCTTGCTCTGTTGCCCAGGATGGAGTGCAGTGACATGTTCTCAGCTCACTGCAACCTGAGCCTCCTGGGTTCAAGTGATTCTCCTGCCTTAGCCTCCCTCCTGAGTAGCTGGGATTACAGGCACTTGCCACCGTGTCTAGATAATTTTTTTTTATTTTTAGTAGAGATGGGGTTTCATCATGTTGACCAGGCTGGTCTCAAACTCTTGAGCTCAGGTGATCCACCCACCTCGGCCTCCCAAAGTGCTGGGATTACAGGCATGAGCCAACATACCCAGCGTTTTATTATTTTTTCTTTTGTCTCTTCTGACTGTGTATTTTCCAATAGACTGTCTCCAAGCTCACTGAATCTTTTTCTTTTTTTCTTTTCTTTTCTTTTTTTTTTTTGAGACGGAGATTCACCCTCTTTACCCAGGCTGGAGTGCAATGGCACGATCTCAGCTAACTGCAATCTCTGCCTCCTGGGTTCAAGTGATACTCCTGTCTCAGCCTCCTGAGTAGCTGGGATTACAGGCACCCACCACCACACCCGGCTAACTTTTGTATTTTTAGTAGAGACAGAGTTTCACCATGTTGGTCAGGCTGGTCTCAAACTCCTGACCTCGGGTAATCCACCCACCTCAGCCTCCCAAACTGCTGAGATTACAAGTGTGAACCACCGCACCTGGCCCAAGCTCACTAAATCTTTCTTCTGCTTGATCAATTCTATTAAAAGACTCTGATGCATTCTTCAGTATGCCAATTACATTTTTTAGCTCCAGAATTTCTGCTTGGTTCTTTTTATTTCAATCTCTTTGTTAAATTTATCTGATAGAATTCTAAATTCCTTCTCTGTGTTATCTTGAATTTCTTTGAGTTTCTTCAACACAGCTATTTTGAATTCTGTATCTGAAAGGTCACATATCTCTGTTTCTCCAGGATTGGTCCTTGGTGCTTTATTTACTTCATTTGGTGGGGTCATGTTTTCCTGGATGGTGTTGATGCTAATAGATGTTCTTCAGTGTCTGGGTATTGAAGAGTTAATTATTTATTGTGGTCTCCACTGTCTGGGATTATTTGTGGCTATCCTTCTTGGGAAGGCTTTCTAGATATTTGAAAGAACTTGCATGTTGTTAACTAAGCTGTATCTACTTTAGGGGGCACCCTAAGCCCAATAACGCTATGGTTCTTGCAGACTCACAGAGATACACCTTGATGGCCTTGGACAAGATCTGGGAGAATTCTCTGGATTCCCAGGCAGAGACTCTTGTTCTCTTCCCTTACTTTCTCCAAAACAAGCAGAGTCTCTCTCTCTCTCTGCTCTGAGCCACCTAAAGCTGGGAGTGGAGTGACACAAGCACCCATGTGGCCACCACCACTCTGACTGCACTGGGTCTGACCTGAAGACAGTACAGCACTGAGTTTTGCCCAAACACTGTTGTAATCACTCCCTGGTTACTGCTAATGTTTGCTTAAGGCTCTGGGACTCTAATCAGCAGATGGCAAAGCCAGCTAGGCCTGTGTTTTTCCTTTCAGGATGGTGAGGTCCCCCAGGCCCTGGATGGGTCCAGAAGTGCTGTCTAGGAATCAGGGATAAGAGTCAAAAGCCTTAGAAGTCTTCCTTTGTATTCTATTGCATTGTGGCTGAACTGGCATTAAAACCACCAGATGCAGTCCTTCCCACTCTTCCCTCCCCTTACCAAAAGCAGAGGAGCCTCACCCCATATCCATCCACCCTAGACCACCAGGAGTATTGCCAGACTACCAGATAGTGTTTCTTTAAGGCCCAAGGGCTCTTAAGTCAGCTTGTGGTGAATGCTGCCTGGCCTGGGACTCACCAATCAGGGAAGAGGCCTACCCTCTGGCCCATGGCAGGTCCAGAAATCCTATCTGAGAGTTAAGTCCTAGAATTGGGGACCCCAAGAGCACACTTGATGCTCTGCTTTGCTGTGGCCATGCTGGTACATGAAGCCAGAAAGTCTCAGAGGCTCACCAAGGCCCTCAGTGTAGTACCTGGGTATCGCTGCTGGTTTTTCAGGGCCCAAGGGCTCTTCAGTTAGCAGGTGATGAATGCTTCTAGGACTGGATCCTTCCCTTCAAGGCAGCAGGTTCCCTTCTGACCCAGGGTGTGTCTAGAAATGTCATCTGGGATCTGGGGCCTGGAACGAGGAGGAGAGTCATGACTCTGTCCAATGCCTTATTTGGCCAGCTATGGCTGAGCGGGTATCCAAGATGGAAGACAAAATCCTCCCCACTCTTTCCTTTTCCTTTCCTCTCCTCAAGTGGAAGGAAGGGGTCTCTTTTGGAGCCACAAGTTGTGCAGCCTGGGGTTAGGGGAGGGATGATGCCAGCACTCCCTTGGCTGTTCCAGCTGTTGTCTCAGTATGTTGCATGCCCCCACAGTCCACTGCCTCTGGGCCTAGTTCAGCACTAGGACTCACCTAAGAGTTGCAGTCCTTATTGCCTAGACTGCCTTTCAAGTTTACTGAAGACACAAAGCACTGTAGCCCTCCTTGGTGAGGTTTGCAGGCACTGAAATTCTGACAGCTGGGACTGATTCCCCTCTGCCTAGGGCTGGTTTAAATGTGTCCTCTGTGAATGGGTGTCAGCTGAGTTTGGTCTGGTTTTCCTTTCTGCTGTAACAAGACAGCACTGAGTTCAATGTCTCACAGCTGCTGTGTTCTCTCTTCCCAGTGCTCTCTACACCACTCTGTTGCTGCTGGGGGTTGGGGAGGAGTGGTGTAAGCGATTCAGGACTGTTTTTCTCTGTCTCTTCAGTGCCTCTTTCAGCAATATGAAGTTAAAACCAGGTACTTTGAGTGCTCATCTGATTTTTTGGTTCTTATGAAGGTGTTTTTTTCTGTGTATATAGTTTTTAACTTGGCATCCTTGCAGGGGTGGGAAGAAGATCTGTGGAGCCTTCTATTCCACCGTCTTGCTCCATCTCTCATTTGATGCTGTTATAGACTTTAGTTCTTTGGTGAAATTTTCCCTCTTGATGTCATTTTTCTTTTTTAAAAAAAATTTGACACGTGATTGTACATATTTATGAGGTACAGTTTGATGGTTTGAGACATGTATGTTGTATAATGATCAAATCAGGGTATTTAGTGTATCCTTCACCTCATGCATTTATCATTTCTTTGTGATAAGAACATTCAAAAGGCTCTCTTCTAGCTATTTTGTAATATACGATGCCTTGCTGTTAACCATTGTCATCCTGCTATGCAGTAGAACACCAGAACTTATTTCTTCTATCTAATTGTAACTTTGTACTCCTTGACCAACCTCTCCCCATTGTCTGCTCCCCTGTTTCCTCCGTAGTCTTTGGTAACTACTGTTCTACTCTCTGCATCTATGAAATCAATTCTTTTCTTTTCTTTAAGATTCTACACATGAGTGAAATCATACAGTATTTGTCTTTCTGTGCCTGGCTTATTTCACTTAACATGAGGTCCTTCACTACCATCAATATAGTCACAAGTGGTAAAATTTTATTTTATTTTTTTATAACTGAACAGTGTCCCATTGTGTATGTATACTACATTTTCTTTATCCATTTATCAGTTATTGAACACTTGTGTTGATTCCTTGTCTCAGTGATTGTAAACAGTGCTGCAATAAACAGGTAACATAGATATCTCTTTGTCATACAAATTTGGTTTCCTTTGAATATACACTCAGTAATGGGATTGCTAGATTACATGGAAGTTCTATTTTTAACTTTTAAAGGAATCTTGATACTATTTCCCTAGTAATGTACAATCCCACTAATAGTGTGTAAGTGTTCCCTTTTCTTCACATCCTTGCCAACACTTGTTTTCTTATGTCTTTTTAATAAAATCCATTCTAGCTGGAGTGAAATGGTATCTCATTGTGGTTTTGATTTGTGTTTTCCTGGTGATTAGTGTTGTTGAGCATTTTTTCACGTACATGTTGGCCAACTGTCTGTCTTCTTTTGAGAAATGTCTGTTAAGGTCTTTTGTTCATTTTTAAGTTGGGTTTTTCGTTTTGTTATTGTTGTTGTTGTTGCCGTTCTTCATATATTCTGGATATTAACCCCCTGTCAAACGTGTAGTTTGCAAATATTTTCTTCTATTCTGTAGGTTCTCTCTTCACTTTGTTTCCTCTGCTGTGCAAAAGCTTTTCAGTTTGATATAGTTCTATTTGTCTATTTTTATTTTTATTGTGACATCTATTTTTCTTGAGCATATTAATCAGTTTTCTGAAAGTCCATATCTCTTAATTCTAATATCTGAGTTAACTATGAATATGTTTCTCTTGTCTTGTTTTTAAATTCTGTTTCTTGATATGTATAGTAATAGTTTATTGAATGTACAGAATTTTTAATGAGAAACTGTAGACAATTAGAATTATGTTGTCTTTCCCCAGAGAAATTTATCCTATCCTCTACAGACAGCTATAGGAAAGGAGATCACATTGATAAAACCAAGGAGTGAGCTGACACAAGTCTGTTGTAACCTTTGTAAGGCTTTGTATATCTCTGGCACATCAACTGAGAGCCTAGGGTTCTGACTAAAGCTCTTCCTCCTTGGCTCCTGCAGAGCTCCATGTTCTATCTCCTAAGGAGATATCCCCATGAGACTGCCCCAAATTCTTTTTTGTTTTTCACCTGCTTTCTTCTTTACCTTTTAACCGCTTATCTATGCATCTTACAAATTTAACAACCTAGGTGAAAGCGAATTTAACACTTCTAGGTGAAACAACAGATTTAACACCTCTAGGTGAAAGCCAGAGTATCCTCATGCTCTCTTCTCTCAGAGATCTTGGGTCCTCAGGTCCTGACTCCCTTGGCAGTCCTAAACTCTAATTTTTTTTCTTTCTATGAGATTGCCAAAAGCTCCGCTGGCTCTGCCTCTTAACATCCACCTTCTGCTCAATTCTCAACCTTTTTTCATGCCCCAAATTAGTAAAATCCCTGAATGTGGCACAGAGGATATTGGGGTCCTCTCAGTTTCTCTCTTCTCTGGGATATTGGCTACTCACATCCTGGATGTCCTGGCTGCTCTTTGAGGCCATATAAGACATATGTATTTTGTATTTTATATGGATTTTCCAGGTGTTCTCAGTAACAGACTTGTTCTGCTACAAGATACTCTATCATGACCAAATTAGAATGTTTCCTATAATAGAAATATATAATTTTTCTCTTTCTGCTTCCATCTTTCCAAAATTCGCTTTCGGTTCTTTCTCAGATACATGAGAATTATCTTCCAATACTACTTAAATGTTTAATGACTTTGACACGTTAGGGCTGAGCCTCCCTAGTTCATACTTCTGATTATATCCAGAGTTTCAAGTAAGAGAATGTGGCTGTCACATATTTCCTGAGTTATGAACTTCTAATCTAATGTCCGGGAAGACATATTTCCTTAATCTGAGTTTTCAAGCTTCAGGTTAACCTCTGCTAACTTCCAAGTTTTGCAGATGTAGTAAAGTTCTTCCTGTTGTTCAGAAGTAGAGTTTCCTTATTTATTCTGCAAACATTTATTTGACCCCAACAATTTCTTGGTTATTTCCTTTTTGAGCTTACATGTTTGTTACAAAATTCCTCAAAATGAGGAAAATATGAGACAATTCTATAGAAATCTGTTCATATACAATTGCTATTTTCCCTTTCTTTTGTGATTCCTTTAAAAAGTATCTTTTAACTATATTTGGAATCCATCCAATGATGCCCATTTATTATAACTGCATTAGGCATTATTAAGTCAATTAAAATATATAATTCAGTAGGCAGTGCATTGAGCCTAATTTAAAATGCATATATTGGAGCCATAATGGATTGCTGTGTTGTCAGATATGGCAGTTCTTCATCTGTTGCTGATAAAGATGAAACTGTCTTTTGAAAAGTAAACGACATCTGCAGCTGCTTTGAAAGTCAACTGACATTTTGTTTATTAGCATTTATTTATAATAGTTGAATAACAATATCGAACTACAATAAGGAATGAGCAGTTAACATTAAAAAAATGCTGGTGACATTAAGTTTCATCATTTGGCATCTGGTTAAAAACACAAATTCTTTCAGGGGTGTAGAAGAGAAATCACTGATGTCTGTTTAAATGTAAAATAAACTGGCAAAGGAAGCTAGAGCTGCCAGAGAGGGCTTAAGGTGTGGGTCTGTGTCTTAGAATGGAATAGACATGCAAACCATTAGTTGAGTGTCCAGTTAGGCAAGAGGGGAGGATAAGAAGAAATAGAAGAAATTTTTTCCTTATTATTGGCTTTTTAAACACATACCAAATTATCACTGGAATTTTGTTAGTCAGCAGATTCCAGATGACTAAGATGATCAAATTAAGATGTCACGTTCAACTCGTGTCCTGCAGTGTTTCACCATCAACCTCTGGGTTTGAAACAAGCTGGGAGTAAGAGGAAAGAGAAGAGCCTAATTTTATCAGGAACACGTTGGTCTATAAAAATTAGTAATAGCCTGAGCCAAGGGTAGTGAGTTATCTCAGTTGATTGTTCACAGTCAGTTACAGATGGAAGTCCTTGTTCTACTCTTTCTCCCTTCCCACTACCGTACTTGACTAGTCTTTAAGAGAGAGAAAGAGAGAGACAGACAGAGAGAGAGAGAGAGAGAGGAAAATGCCCACAGTATTAATTTTTTGTTTGTTTTTTTTTCCCCTACCTAAGACTCCTAGAAAATGTAAATGTCAAAACTAAAAGTAATATACTGTTATTAAAAATAACCAGTGCTATGTTACCAAATTTCCAGTTGATCTTAAATGCTGTTATTAATAAGTACATAATTTTACCATAATCCATGAGAAGTTCATTTGCCACATCAGTCTTCATCCCCTGTAATTGGTACTAATGCTAAACATTTATTAATGAAAGAGAAAAAATAAATTCTTCCACCATTTTGCCTTTTAGGAATTCTAACCCAGAGGTCCAGTGTGTTTAAACTTTTATATTGACAAGAAAGGCACAGCACTGCTTCCTCTCTGTTAAAACTACCAACAAGCTGGTTCTGCCTCACACAGTACTCTGTAGCATTACTGTTTTCATTTAGGTAGGCAAAAAACAAAATATATAGCCAGTGAACAGCTAATGATTTCCATGACTGTAAGCATGCCAACACCTATGCATTTTGAACTAGGTGTTTGTTTTCTCTACAGGTTTGGTATGATTTTCCTACCCAGCTCTGCTTTCCACGCCATGAAGTAGGATGGGTAGTTTAGCAATAGCCTAGACTTCCTATCTCAAAGTTCATGTAGAAATTAGGGATACAGATACACAACATTTTCACAAGAAGAAAAAAAAGCATCCACTTTTCTATTCCCCAGCTCCCCCTCACCAGGTATAATATTGACTGACAGTTCTGACCAGGAATTCAAAACTAGTTTTTAAGCCACCCTCATTTACTGAAAAGAAAATTTGAAAAGGAACTGTAAAGGCAGGTTCTAGCTCCACTGAAGCTAATAATTGTAGCTTTAAAAGAAGTGGTGGCTTTATGTTTTAATCATGAATCTCACTTTTAACAAATGTGTTCTGAATCTGCCCAGCTACTTGTTGGCTCAAGTCAAGTGAACTATTTCCTTGCTATGCAAGCAGGATGCTAGGAAATAAGATATTTGTGTTGTAAAGCATTTTTTAATAAATATTATTGGCTAATACCCACAAATTTTTCTAAAGATTTTAGATGAAAAGATTTTTAAAATAATTGGCCTAAGGTGTGAGACAATGGTAGGGCACCATGTTGATTTATTCATTAGGTCTCCATTTGGTGTTAACATGCTTCCAGTTACCCTTTTGCTTCAAAGCATCCAAAGGTTTAGTTTTTTATTAAACATTTTCCTTCCTTACCAGCAAATTTATTCAGATCTATAATAGATAGGCCTGAACTTGCCTACCCTTGTTCTGACACACAGAAGAGCAATTACTTGAAAAATAAATTGTTTTTTCACACAGAATTATCAACCACTTCATTTTAAATTAAAATGTGTCAAGAGCTTTAACATATACTATCTTATTAAATGTAATGCAATCTTTCAACAATCTTATAAATTGGGGATTATTATTCCCATTTCATGTATTAGGAAGCTGAGGTTCATAGAGGCTAAGTGCGCAGTTCAAAGTGACACAGTTAGAAAGCAGCTAATGGCAGATCAAACCTCATTCTTAGGACCCCAGAGCCGACACTCTTCCTATCACAGAACAATTGACTCATTTCATTTAGACAATCAGAAGATAGTTGATATTGTTAAGGAGAAGGTGAAGCTCTTATCCTTACATTTTCAATTCAATTTGGAGCTATGCTGTCTTTTATTAAAATGAATGTCAAATCCCTCCGTTGTCATCAGAACATCTAGAAAAGGCTGGCTTAGGCCTCGTTTGATCTTCTGCCAGCTTTGGAAGTATGAGAATAAAGTAGGCATATCACATGCTATTGAGCTTTCAAATTCAGAAGTCAACACGGGTGAAAAAACCAAAATGATCTTCAGGAGTTAAGTAGAACCATCTTATTTCGTTGTAGATTATCTATCTCTCTCACCTTATTAGAAATCATTTCTTCCCGCTTTCTCTTCCCACAACTGAATAATGTTTGTATTTCCTCAAATATTCCTACATATGGAGCTATGATCTTTAGTACTTCAAACTGAGTGAAAACTACCCCTTAAAGCAAGTCCAGTGGAAGAGATTATGGGCTTTGACACAGACTTGGCATCAAATTCCTTATGTGACCCAAAACCCCCACCCCGCCTTTCCCCCATTGTAAGAATAGACAAGCTGTCTTCTGATTATCTAAATGAAATGAATCAATTGTTCTGCAATACAGCATTGTCTCTGGGAACATAAGAATGAGGTTTTATCTGTCCTTAGCTGCTTTCCAATTGTGTCACTTTGAACTACACTCTTAGCCTCTGAGTCTCAGCTTCCTAATACATCAAATGGGAATAATAACCCCCATCCCTTCGAGCCTCAGTTTCCTGATGATATTTGCCCTACATTACCATATATATATGATATCTCATATATATATCTCATATATATATCTCATATATATAATCTCATATATATTATATCTCATATATATATAATCTCATATATATTATATATATATTCTGTCTTTTTGCTGAACATTAACATATGTGTAGGACAGCAGGAACCTTTTGCAGTAAATATTCCTCTCCACTTCCCTGTGTTGGTTCACCTAGAGACAACTTATTTTTTATAAAGAAATTTTCCTCATTGCAGCTATCTCTGACCTAAATAGGTAATTTGTTATTATCATTATTGTGGTGAAATACACATAACATAAAATTTACCATCTTAACCATTTTTAAGTGTACAGTTCAGTGTCATTAAGTAAATTCACATTGTTGTGTCACCATTGCCACTATCTGTCCACAGAACTTTTCATCTTGCAAACTGAAACTCTATACTTATTAAACACTAATTCCCACCCCCTTCCCCTCACCACTACCCCTGGAAACCACCATCCTACTTTCTGTCTCCAGGAATTTGATTATTGTAGGTGCCTCATAGAATCATACCGTATTTGTCCTTTTGTGACTGCCTTATTTCACTCAGCATAATGTCCTCAAGGTTCCTCCATGCTGTAGGCATGTTTCAGAATTTCCTTCCTTTCCAAGACTGAAAAATATTCCATTACATGTATAAAGCCCATTTTGTTTATCCATTTATCTGGACAGACCATTTTGATTTTATGAGTGTTTGGGCAAAAATGTGACCAGGATCATCTTCCTTCAGAAAGGACTTTGGTAGCTCATGTTAGGAGCTAGGGAGGTTGGGGAGCAGAAGAGCACCCCAGGAAAACTTAGCACTGGGTGGACAAAGCCTTCTCAGCCATCTTCCCTCCTTGTACCTCTTGGTGATCCAGCACTTTTTACGTATTGCTCTTTCTTCTTCTGTATCAGGTATATCATTTCAATAGCGATGCCCTAACCCCTACCCCAACCCTAAGCTCTCATTCTGACATCTCAGTGTGATGGGAAGGTAAATAATATCTACTGTACCCTAAGCAAAGCTTAGATTTTGATGGTTCAGGATTTTTGCACCCATGAGATCAGAAAATAATCCATTTTTATTCATCTATTTCCTCTTTCTCTCTTTTCTGTTCCTTCTCTCCCTCTTTCTTCCCCTCTTTTATTTCCCGTACTCATGATACTTACTTACTGTGATATATGTGAGTCTATATTCTTTCCATGAAATCAGTGGCTAATGCAAAGAAACATACCATTCACCTAAATAATTTTTCTACTGTAAAAATATTTCTGAGAAATTCTTTTTTTTTTTCTTCATTTGGCTTTGTATCTTCAGGGCTCCAAATCCTAGGGGAAAAAAATAATAGTGAGACACCAAATACTACAGCACAATATTGTATAGTTCAATAGGAATTTGAAATAATAAAAAATCTGGAGACAAATACAATGACTTACATCAAACTTCCTGGTAGGTTCTCAAGACATGTATCTTTCTGAAGAATCGTTTCAACCCAAAATTTGCTGTAGGTGAAAAGAGCACATGACATGTCCATCCTTCTCTTTAGAAAATGAAGAAACATAAATCAACTTGAGTTTCTTGCCTTCAGAACAGTGTGAAAGATTACATTGGAAATGTATGTTCTCCCCAACCTAGGCAGCTTTCTAATTCTCTCTTAAGGAAATTAGTGATTTTGATCAGAAACAGTCTCAAGCCCACATCCCAAAGCAAAACTTTTTATAACCAAACTGTCCCTAGAAATACATCTACCATGAACTAGATAGTCTGGTTCCATAACAAAGAATTGTAAAATTTTAGAGATGTAAGTGTCTTGGTCTAAACCTTTAACTGGATGCTTCTCCTCTAGTTAACAAAAACAGAAGTTATATCACAAAAAGAGTAGGGACTGTGTCTTACATGACACATGATCATTGTAGAATATTAGTAGTAGTATCACCATGTTTCGGTGGTTTGGAAGTGAGAGGAAAGACAGAGAGAAAGGGAGAAAGGAGAGGGGAGGGAAGTAGGTAAGATAAAACAAGTGAGTATTGGTATTGTTTAATATATATATATTGCCAATAGCCTTCACTATTTAGAGTAGCTAATTAAATTATCTCAGCCAACCACTTATAAAGATACTAATATTCCATACTTAGGGTTGAGGAAATTGAAGTTCAAAGAATATAAGCTCATATATTTTTAGCACACTGGAGAAGAGGCATTGATAGGAGAGATAGAATTTGTTTTTAACAGGACATGGGACAAGAGAAAGCCTGTGACAGACGCACACTTAGTAAATGCTTCCTACCTTTGACTACAGGACTGTAATGAAGAGATCATAGTTAGGCCAGTGAGTTACATGGACACTGTTCATGGCTCTGGATTAGTGTTGACCGAAGTTAATTTCTTTCCTATCTGTCAGAAGTGGCAAAGGAAAAAGTGATAGCAGGAATTAGAGTGTTTTCCCTCTGTAAGTTCTAATTATTACACTAATGTCTCCTTGAACTTTCTCACCAACTGTGGGATGTAACAGATTATAGAATTATAATAGAAAATGGCCTAATATTGTTGATGCTAAAAAGCAAGAAAACATCACCTTGATTGGGGCAGTGTATACACCAAGATGTAAGTTTTTATTGTTCTGATTTTAGCTTCTAGAACAATCGGTGCTATGACTGATTGGGCTAATAACTGATTTTAGGAAAAGACAAAATCTCCTAAGTGCATTTTGTCTGCAGTTTGTAAGCAGGACTTTGCTGACACATCCTTTAAATAATTTAGAAAAAGTGAAAGGCTCTCAAATTCACCAGCATCTCTTGCCTCAGGACACACAATTCTCTTCTCAGGGTCTCTAAGACAATGTTCTGAGGCTTCATGCAGACTTTTCTGACGAATGTTAGACAAATCATTTAACTTCTTTGTGCCTCAGTTATTTTCCATTATCAAATGAGAAAGATGGACTGGTCTCTAAGGCACATGACAGCTCCAGCCCTTTGTGGTTCACTGAAAGGTCAGTGTATGGAGTGCTGGATTTATTCTTGATTCTTCTGCACCAGTGCAAAGAATTATACATAAATTTTCATCATCATGATCAAGATCATGATCATCATCATCCCAACAACCACATCTGTTACATGGTAATGACTGTATGTATAGTATTTCTAATTCTCACTATAATCCTTGAAGTAAGCATTATTTTCTCCAGTTAACTGATGAAGAAATTGCACTAGTTTAAGAGTCATTTAATATTGAAGATTAATTTGAATATGAGGCCTATATGACATTTTGAAAGCTGATTCACCAAAAAAGTTTTTAATATGTATATTTTTTTTGCTTAATTCTTTTTCTTTATTGAGGGATATTTCCTAAGGCTAAATTCACTAAAGAATAATTGTATTTTCAAAGATAGGAGGATGAACTCTTTTCCAAGGCAGCACAATTCTCACTGCATCTATCATGCAGTTCCTGAATGTATATTCCCACGAACAGAATGAGCCACTCCTTTCTAGTATCTTTTTTGGACCCTGCCCGAATTTCTGGCACAGCACCTGTTACACTTCATGGAATGTAATCATTATCTGCCTATCCCCCCCTTATTGGATTCTATCTGTGAATCCCTAAGAAGATTACTGTTTTCTATACTGGGGGAGATGTTTTTAAATATTTATAGTTCCATTAGTTCAATACTACTTGATATATAGTAGGTATGTAAAAAAAAAAAAAAAAACCTTAAATGAATGAATGAAATGTTGATAAATTTACTTTCACAGTGTTGTATAAATTTAAACTACAAGCAAAAATAATATGAGTGTGTTTTATGTTTTCTACATTCCCATCAGCATGGTAGGCTGGCAGGGAAAGTGCCCTTAAGACTTCTTTCCTTTCCTAGTCCCACACTCTGTGAGATATTTGCAAGCACTGCCCCTTTTAGTTTGGGAAATCCTCTCAGTTCTTTTTTTTTCTTTTTTTATTTTTTATTATTATACTTTAGGTTTTAGGGTACATGTGCACAATGTGCAGGTTTCTTACATATGTATCCATGTGCCATGTTGGTGTGCTGCACCCATTAACTCGTCATTTAACATTAGGTGTATCTCCTAATGCTGTCCCTCCCCCTTCCCCCCACCCCACAACAGTCCCCAGAGTGTGATGTTCCCCTTCCTGTGTCCATGAGTTCTCATTGTTCAATTCCCACCTATGAGTGAGAACATGCGGTGTTTGGTTTTTTGTCCTTGCGATAGTTTACTGAGAATGATGTTTTCCAGTTTCATCCATGTCCCTACAAAGGGCATGAACTCATCATTTTTTATGGCTGCATAGTATTCCATGGTGTATATGTGCCACATTTTCTTAATCCAGTCTATCGTTGTTGGACATTTGGGTTGGTTCCAACTCTTTGCTATTGTGAATAGTGCCACAATAAACATACGTGTGCATGTGTCTTTATAGCAGCAGGATTTATAGTCCTTTGGGTATATACCCAGTAATGGGATGGCTGGGTCAAATGGTATTTCTAGTTCTAGATCCCTGAGGAATCGCCACACTGACTTCCACAATGGTTGAATTAGTTTACAGTCCCACTAACAGTGTAAAAGTGTTCCTATTTCTCCACATCCTCTCCAGCACCTGTTGTTTCCTGATTTTTTAATGATGGCCATTCTAACTGGTGTGAGATGGTTCTTTTTAACTTCAAACCAGCAACCCTGATATGATTTCTAGCTTTTCTGCTTCATCTCCATTCTATGTTCTCCTTCTTCACTTATTCCTTCACTATTGACAGCCAGTTGGATGGTGAAACATTGCTCTACAGTTCCTATTGACAAGATCATAAACATTGGAGATGGAAATGGTCACCATCATCTCTCAGGTTATACCATTATTTCTTGATTGATCTGCATTAGACATTAGTTATTGGATCTCTGCTGAAGTTAGGCTGTGATTCATCTCTTGTCCCTCCTCCTCCCTGTACACTTATTATTTATATTTTCTCTGTTGGATCCAGCTAACTTATTTTCCCACCAGTATGCTTTCTTAATTTATACCCTCAATTTGTTGAGGAGCACATACTCAAGTAACTTCCTATGAAGGGCGCATGAAAGATAGGTTTTTAACATACTGGTATATCTGAATATATTTTATTATTGGGTTAATCACTTGGCTGAGCATTATATTTTAGATTGAAGGCATTTTCAACCTCATAATTTAAAGACATTGATCCATTTTCTTTTAGCATTCACTGTTACTGTTGAAAAATTTGCTGCTAAGCTGGATCCCATCCATTTGTATGTGACCTTTCCCCCACCCCTCCAGTCCTGCTCCCACTGCTGCAAACTATGATCTCACACCCCATACTTCACTGAGGTATGCTTAGATGTGCATAACTCTTCACTAACCCTTCCTGCCTGGTAGTTTCCTTTAGTAGGAATGTTGTGACTGTCTAGTGTCTTTGCGTAGGTGTCACCATCTGAGTAAGGTCTTTCCTGACCACCCTGCTAAATTTGCACACCTGCCCCAGCATTCAGTGTCTCTTCCTTTCCTGCCTAATATTTGTCCATAGCACATATCAATCTCTTAATTTCTGAATAACTTACTTATGTTTTTTCCCTCTTCCTTCACTTCAGCAGGAATTTTGGTCTATTTTGTTCACTGTTGAATGCCAAGAACTCTGTTCAGCACCTCATAGATATTTAATAAATATTTGTTTAAAAATGTTTTTACGGGGAGGGAACTTAGAGGACGGGTCAATAAGTGCAGCAAGCCACCATGGCACATGTATACCTATGTGACAAACCTGTATATTCTGCACATGTATCCTGGTTTTCTTTTTTTTTAGAAGAAGAAATTTTAAAAAGGAACATTAGGAGAAACACTGAGATAATACTCTAATTTTTGAAATAAAATCAAATTATGTAGTACAAAAAAATGTTTTTGCTTCATATTTAAGAAAGAAGCAATAAAAGCTTCATCTGCATGTGTAAGGCTCATTAACTCTCAGGTTGAGTGTACATGCAGCTGTCCATGAGGAGAGCTGGCTATTGCCCTGTGGGACCCCGAAATGAGAGATTGGAGATATCATTTACACTAGGGTGCAAACATCCAAGTTTCTGCATGCTCAGAGATAGTTCATTCTGAAAAACAATTAAGATACAAAATTTTATTTAGGGTTACGAGTAAATATCTTTAAAAATAATGTATGTCTGTAATCCCAGCACTTTTGGAGGCCGAGGCGGGTGGATCACGAGGTCAGGAGATCGAGACCATCCTGGCTAACACGGTGAAAACCCATCTCTACTAAAAATACAAAAAATTAGCTGGGCATTGTGGCTCACGCCTATAGTCCCAGCTACATGGGAGGCTGAGGCAGGACAATGGGGTGAACCCAGGAGACAGAGCTTGCAGTGAGCCGAGATCTCGCCACTGCACTCCAGCCTGGGCAACAGAGCGAGACTCCATCTCAAATAAATAAATAAAATAAAAATAATATATGTATATAGTAGGGGGGTGTGTGAAGAGAGAGAGAGAGAGAGATGGGGGACGAAGGGTAAAGAATGAGAGAAAATAGAAATCAGAAGTGACTCCACTGAAATAGTAGTATTATTGGTGATTATTTTTAATCTCCATATTTTCCTGTATATTTCAAATTTTTATATTATTGTAAGAATTTACAATAACAAAAATTAACAAAATATGTTTTCAAGATGCTGCAGTGAGGATTATGTATGTGTGCTGGGTAATGTGAACTGCTCATGTGAATATCTATTCAGCACTTCCTCTTCATCCCAAGTTTCTGATTCTCCTCGTCAGCTTTCCACGTTTTTTTTGTTTTTTTTTTTTGTTTTTTTGTTTTTTCACTTTTTAACCATTTGGAAATACCACTTTAATTTAGATCTGGGTTTATTTAGAAATCTTATATTTGATATAGTTGTCAGCATTTCTGCTACCTAGGCAACAAAATATGGTTCTGCTGCTAACATCTTTTCATTTTTAGCAAAATGAAATCTTAAAAATCTTTTAATAAACTTGTAAAAATAAAAACCAGACTTAAATTATACTCCTTGCCTTAAAGAAAAGAAACATGGGGGTAATAAGTACAATGGGCAGCATATAGGACCACGTTTCTTGGAGAATGTAGGACAAGTTTGGAGAGAGAAAGAGGGGCTCACATTTCAAAATAAAACCAAAACAATCTTGAAATACCAATTAAATCCACTTCTAATTTTCAAAGTTTGACTAATTGCTTGAAGAGCACACTGATCGACTACAAATATTGCATCTTAAATATATATAGACTCACATATACTATTTTTTAGATTATGGAAATATTGCACCTTATTATAGAAAACATGAAAGTATTGAAAATGCATATAAAGACTCCAGCTAAAATACTCTATCCTAAATATCAGAGATAATCTCTCTAGGATACAGTTTTGAATTCTACACTTTTACTTAAAAATTATATTGTAAACATTTATCATACGAATATTTATGAATTATTAATGTTCGTCAAAATCAGAATTCTTCAGGACCATCAACGTACTATAGTCTAACTGCTCCAATACAATTTGTCATTTCATTTCTTTCCAGTTTTTGATATAATAAAATGTAAAGAACATTCTGGTGCAAAAAGGGTTGTCTGCACCTCTTTTTCATTCCTAATGACAGAATTCTAGAAGAGGCTCCTGAAGCCTGATGCCAAACACTCTCCAGCAACACAGCAGCATTGCACGCCCTGCCCGCCACCTCCCCCCATCCCCAGGTTACATGACGGCGTCCCCCTGACCCTCTCTAGCCCTGAGTTGACAATTCAGTAGGTCAAATGTGATGCTTAGACTTGTGAGATTTGGGAGAAAATTGCACTTTTCCCCATCTTTATTGACCATCTGTAATTCCTCTATAAATCGCTCATGCCCTTTATCCCATTTTTCCCTATGGAAGTGTTAGTATTTTTCTTACAGGTTTATATAAAAAACAAAAACAAACAAACAAACAAAAACCTCTGAAAACAAATGGTATTAATTCTTTGACTATAATCAGTGGGAAACAGTTTTTCAAACTTGTCATTTTTATGTGTTAGTGATACTTTCTTTTTAGTTTAAAAAAGGATAGTATTGATATACACACCTTGAAACTTCCTGTCATCATATCTATTGATCTTTTCCTTGCCCAAAGGATCCTTCTCCTAACAGTCATCCTTATTTTCTCTGTATATTTGTGTTGTTTCATTTTCTACATACGTTGTATTATTTAGACATCGCTGGAATTGATTGTGTGTGACCTATGGGATAAGGTAAGGATCCAGCTTGATATTTTCCGTATTCCATTTATTGAGTATGATATCTGTCCCTTCCTTTGTTTTGTGATGTTGCCTTTTTAGCATTCAAGCCATTATATATAATAAAGTATTTCCTTATTCAGGGCTATTCTCTTTTACCCATCCATACTGTGGCAATGCTACCCTTTACTGTAGCTTTGCAATATATCTTCTGTGTGGTGAAACAAGTTCACCCCCTCTTATTAGCTTGCATTTCCAAATTTTCTTTTGCTGTTCTTCCAGTTTTGCATTCTTCCAGCAAAACTCCCAAGAAAAAAAATCTCATTGAGATTTACCAGACAGCATTAAACCTAAAAATTAACGTGAGTAAAATTGAAATCTTTATAATAGTCTACACAGACACATTGTATGTCTTTTTTAAGTCTTATTTTATGTTTCTTGATATAGCCTTGTAGTATTTTTCACAAGGTCTGACACATTTCTTAGTAAGCTTGTATTTCTAGGTGTTTTATATTTCTATTTGTATTGTGAAAGAGATTTTTCCTCATCAGATTTTCCGATCATTGTTAGTATGTTTGAAGCCCATTTGTACTTAGATTCCTTCATCTTGCTGAACTCTATTTTAATTATTTTCTAGCTGATTGTCTAGAGTTTTTCTAGGTATATATATTATCATTTTGTCTGTGAATAATAACTTTGTTCCTTCTTTTCCAGTGGTCACACATTCTATTTCTATTTTTTCTGTGATCAAAACTTGTAAGAATAATATTAAACAATAGAAAAAATAGCAGAAATCCTGTTTTGTTCTTAATATTAATAGAAATGTCTCTAGTGGCATTTTCCCAATGAATAATAGTATGGGCTATCAGTGTAAAATATTCTTTAATGTGTTAAGGAACTATTCTTCTATTCATGGCTAGTAAAAAGACTTTTCCCTTTAGGAATGATTGTAATATTTTTATCAATGCCTTTCAAAATTTAATGATCATATGGTTTTTCTTGTTTGATCTATTGATACAACCAAAGTGATATTTTCTACTTGGTTGTGGTAGATTATTCCTTTCAAATATTTTTAATTCAATTGCCTGATAAATTATTTAGAATTTTTAAATATATTCATTTTTTCTTTTTATTCTATCTTTATTATAAAGTTTTATTATTATTAATAATAATAATGGCAGTTGGGATAATTTCACAATTTTATACCATGTTCTGCTGCACTTAAATTCTTACACGAATTTTCTCATGTAATTCTTATAATAATTTTACAATTAGATGTACCATTATCTACATTTTGCACATAAGGAACCAAGCTCCAAAGGGGGTCTTAACTCCATTAAGATCATTTAGCTTGTGAGGGGGGCCTCTCTGTACTGCCTTTGCTACATAGTATTGGGGAATTAAAAATGAGTTGGGTAGCTTTCCTGCTCTGCAATGGAATAGTACATAAAATAGGAAAAATCTGCTTCTTGAAGGTATGAAAGGACAGATTTCTACATGCACAGGAGGCAAAATGATGCTGTGAAAGAACATTGGCTTTGAAACTAGACAAATGCTGGTTCGAAATCTAGCTCTGTCTGTTACTTCATAGCACTCAACAGAAACTAATCATTATAAAAACATCTTATCCAAGCGCCATCTTTGACAACAATTTCCATTTGTGCCTGGATCTTTTTCTAATTTTTTTCCCATAACATCCTGTTGCCCCAGGAAGTAATATATTTCATCTACATAATGAAAAGTATTATTTCATATTCATATGTATTATTCTCTGATAGTCTTAAAATCTCTGTGGCTGCTGTCCTATCCCCTTGGTCTTTGGTATTTAATTGTGTGTCCTCTTTTTATCCTAACTAGATTTTCTAAAGATTTTTCTATTTTTTCTTAAACCATTTTTTTTATTTTAGAATAATGTAGTTGGCTGAATATTGGCTCTCCAAAAATGTTCATGTCTTAATTTCCAGAACCTGTGAATGTTGTCTTATAAGGCAAAGATACTTTGCAGATGTGATTAGATTAAGAATCATGTGATGGGGAGATTATCCAGATTATCCAAGTGGGCCCCGTGTAATCACAGGATCCTTATGCGATGAGCACAGGAAGTTCAGACAGAGGAGAAAGCAATATGACAATAGACACAAAAATTGGAGTGATGTAGCTACAAGTCAAGCAATGCTGTTACCCTCTAGAAGCTGGAAAGGCCAAGGAATGGAATCTCCCTAGAGCCTCCCAAAGAAAGTGCCATCACTTTCATTTTAGTCCTCAAGACTCATTTTGGACTTCTGACCTGTAGAACTGTAGGAAAATAAATTTGTATTTTAAACCACTAAATGTGTGCTAACTTGTTACTGCCACACTAGGAAACTAAAACCAATAGTTTTAGATTAACAGAAAAATTACAAAGATGGTACAGAGTTTCCATATCCTCCATACCCAGTTTCCCCTATTGTCAACATGGTGCATTTGTCACAAGGCATGAAACAATATTGATCCAATATCACTAACTAAAGTCCATATTTTATTTAGATTTCTTTTGTTTTTACCTGATGTCCTTTTTCTGTTCCAGGAGTACATCTGGGAAACTATCTGTGTTTAGTTGTCTTGTGTCCTTGGGTTCTTTTTAGCTGTAACACTTTCTCAGACTTTTCGTCGTTTTTGATGAGCTTGATAGTTTGAGGAATGCTGGTCAGGCATTATTTAAAATGTCCCTCAACTGGGATTTGTCTGATGTTTTTCTCATGATTAGGCTGAAGTATGGATTTGGGGGAATGATGATCCCAGAGACAAAGTGTGTTGTCATCACATTATAGCAAGGGTACATACTGTCAACGTGGCTTATTGTTGACATTGACCTTGATCACCTGACTCAAGTAGTGTTTGTCAGCCTCTCCACTGTAAAGTTACTCTTTTCCCTTCCGTTGTCTATTGTTTTACAACAAAAAAGGAGCTTTTTAAAACTTGTCAATTCCACTCTTTTTCTGCTATATGATTAATTTCTTCCCTTATGTTGATTAATTCCTTCTGTCATCCTTGTGGTTCCTTTTTTGTTCTTTTTCTAACTTCCTGAGTTAAATCCTAGGTTTACTTACGGTTATTTTTTTAATACATAAAGCATTTAAGGACATGTGATCTCCATTTAGCAAGGAGTTATTAGTTTATTTGTTTGTTTTGATTTTTGTTTGTAGAGACAGGGTCTCACTATGTCACTCAGGCTGGAGTGCAATGGCACAATCTTGGCTCACTGCAACCTCCACCTCCCAGTCTCAAGCCATCCTCCCATCTCAGCCTCCTGAATAGCTGGGACTATAGGCGCACACCACCACACCCAGCTAATTTTTTTGTACTTTTAGTAGAGACAGGGTTTTGCCATATTGCCCAAGCTGGTCTCAAAGTCCTGGGCTCAAGTGCTCTGCCCGCTTCAGCCTCCCAAAGTGCTGGGATTATAGCCATGAATCATCCTGACTAGCTTAGTTTGTTTAAACACTTGTTATTAGTTTCCATGTTTATAATATAGTGGTAAAAGTGTCTACCTTATATAACTTCTGCTGTTTGGAACTTTGTCAGGTTTTTCTTTCTCTTTTGACAATTACTTTCTGTAAATATTCCATGAGTACTTTGAAAGAAGTTATGTTTTCTGTTTGCAGGGTATAAACTAGACACTAAATTCTGCAGTGGATAAGAATGTATCTGTTTGACTTACCATTAAATATCTAGCCCCTACTACAGGACCTGATACCTAGTAGGATTGCATTAAATAACTATTGAGCAAATGGCTGCAAAATTTCAACAGTCCCAGTTGCAACAACCAAAAATGTCTCTAGACATGGCCAGCTGTCCCCTTGCAGACAGAATCATTCCTGATTGTGAACCACTGCTCTAAAATGATATGACTATTCACAGAAAATCCAAAAGAATCTCCTCAAAAAGTATTAGAAATAATATTTGAATTCAGCAAAATTAGTTGATGGTTATAAAATTAATATGCAAAGATAGCATTCATATATAGCAGTAGTAAACATTTAGAAAATGTAGTTTTAAAATAAATAATATCAACAATAGCAATTAAAAGTATAAAGAATAAATCTAATAAAGTATGGGCAAGACTTATGAAGAAATTTATTAAAATGTAACGAGAAACATTAAAGAAGACCTAAGAACAGAGAAATTTACCATGATTATCTAAGAGAAGATTCATTATCATTGAAGTGTTGTTTCTTCCCCAGTTGGCCTACAATTACAATTCAATTCCAATAAAAACCTAACAGAGTTTTTGTGGGACTTAACTGATTCTAAAACTTATATTGAGAATACAGCATAAATATAGTTAAGCCACTTTTGTAGAAGAATAATTTGGAAGACTTGCTATATCAGATTTTAAATTTTATTCTAAAGCCATAGTAATCAAGAATGTAGACAGAGATAGACAAGTAGAATCAGGAAATAGGATAAATATTTAATATTTAACATATAGTTCTACACATACATGAAAACTTGACATAGAACAGAGGAGGCTTTTAAAACAGTGGGCAAAAGATATAATGTGCTGAGATAACTGACTTTATGTTTTGAAACATTCTTTTTATTTACTCTCTTTGTCCCACTGGAAGGTAAGCTCCATGAGGGCAGAGATTTGGTATGTTTTCTTCACAGCTGCATCTCCAATGTCTAGAATAACTCAGGCATACAGTAGATATTCAGTAGATATTTTTGAACTACTAAATGAAAAATCCATTTTATTACTTTTCTTTGCTTTTCCTATTATTATATAACAAAATATTTACAGTTTCTATGAAGGTTTGGAAAAAAATGTTTCTGTCTCTCTCTCTCTCTCTCTCCTTCCCTCCCTCCCTCCCTCTCTCTCTCCCTCGCTCTCTCTCTCTCTCTCTCTCTGTGTGTGTGTGTGTGTGTGTGTGTGTGTATTTCTTTCCCAAGAGCCCAAGGAGGTCACTGAAAGCTAGATATAGCAAAATCTTAGCTCAACACCAGATGCAATTATTTAATAATAAACTCTAAATTTGTTTGCCCCTTTGATAAAACTCTATATTCCAATATTCAATATTATAAAACAAAGTAAGGAAATTGTTGTTTATTTCAAAGATTTTTGTATGCTGCAGATATCACAGGTCCCTTTAAATATTTATATTAAAATATGGTTCAACACATAAAGCCATAGGAATATGTCTGTTTTGCCAGGTAAGGTAGCTCACCTGTATCTCTTATGAGAATTTTAATAAAACAAGTATTAAGCTTTCTTTCAGACAGTTCCAACAGCATGATTCTAATTTTTGGTGTCCTTTAAAATATCAGATTACTCCTGGCTATGCTTCCTTATGGACCATCCAAAGACAATAGAACTTAGCCAGCTGACAAGGATATTTATAATCACACATGGCACCCTCCAACAGTTCCCTCTCTCACACCTATTGGTCTAAGAGAGTTTGTCTGAGAGAAGCAGGTGACATTGGATAGTTCAGAGCAAATCCAAGAACCCACCTGGAAAATTGAGCCAATCCACAGGTCTCTCAAAAAGCATTCATTTATGCTTCATTAAGCATTCATTATGACCAAGAATTTGTGGGTTCCTATCACTTGTCAGGCACTACCACATCATTAATATTGCAGAGTCCAAGAGTTATATTTGCTATTATCATATAAAGTTTGAGCATCTCAACCAGCTGAGGTATTAAGTTCTAACTCTGAAGCAGTAAATAGCGGCACAGTGATTTGGCAAGTCTTAAAATGGCTCTGTGAACCTTTCAGTTGAGTGCAAACACCTGGTATCAAGGTTCTCCTTCATCTTGAGACCCAACAACCCTCCTCCCCATACTGTACCCCAGGCCCCTTTCACTCCACCACTGCAAACTCTCACTCTCTGGCAAACAGCCCAGCCGCACTCCCGGCTCTGGAGGCTGGCGTTTGTTCTGACTTCTGCCTCAATCTACAAGACCCTCCACTTCCTCTGTGTTCATCCAAATCCTACTTTTCTTCAAGGCTCAGCCACTCTGAACTGTGTTCCCCCCATCAAATGTGGGGCACTCCAACAGCCCTGGTCCCAAGTGTGAAGCTGTGACCTCAGCTAGACATCCTGTCTGGTCTTGGTTAGCTGTAAGGCAACAGAATGAATGTCCACTCCAGGTAAGAAACCTCTTCATTTTATAGACCAAGAAACTAAGATATAGAATGATTGAGTGACTCTTTCTAAGAAACAAAGTGGTTAGCATGCTAGAAATAGGAAGTTGGTGGGCATGGTGAAAAACATTTGTTTCTCTAAAGGGAGAAATATCTGAATGTAAATCCCGCTTTGACAACTTACTAGCCGAGGAAATTCAGGGAAGTTACTCACCTTCCTCAATCACTGTTCCCATACTATAAATTGACAAGGATAATATCTTCTTTGCGATATTGTTGTGAAGATAAGATACAAAGAGATAAAATATCTGACTCATACTAAATGTAACTGTGGGAACCCACTTCTTTCTTAATTTTACTACCCTGCTTCTCTACAAGACTGTAATCTGCTTGAAAACAGGATCTACGTTGATCCTACATTTTATAGTCCCCTACGTTCTCCATAACAGCCAACACACAGTGCACAGCATAAAGTGGGAGCTTCAGAAATACTGTTTTTTCCTTTTTCTTTTTTTGAGACAGGGTCTTGCTCTGTCACCCAGGCTGGAGTACAGTGGCACGATCACAGTTCATTGCAGCCTTACCCTCCTCTGGGGCTAAAGCAATCCTCCCACTTCACCCTCTGGAGTCGCTGGGACCACAGGCACATGCCACTACACCCAGCTGATTTTTGTATTTTTTGTAGAGATGGGGTTTCACCATGTTGCCCAGGCTGGTCTCAAATTCCTGGGCTTAAGCAATCCTCCTGCCTCAGCCTCCCAAAGTGTTCTGATTATAGGTGTAAACCTCCATGCTCAGCCCAAAAACACTTTTTTAAATGAAAAAGTTTGTTTTCCGGAGGGACAACATTCACTTAAATGAATGTTCTCTCAAAGAACAACTATGACTTAAATAAACAATGAATTTAAGTCTATTATCTTGTTTTTTCCATTTTTATTGCTCTATCATACACTTATCTTTTATATACATTCCCTTATATGACAAAATATTGTGTAAACAAATAAAATGTTAGTAATGAATGAGACTTCTACCCTTGGATAAAATGTAGGAGCTTATATAGTTTTAATCCATGACAAATAATTAAGTGCTTCCCAATGCTAATTTTTATTTTAGCACTAAAACTCCAAATATCGGAGCCAAAAAGATTTCCAGAATCATGCCAAAGGGTAGCTCCTAAGTTTACTCTGGCGCAATGCCATTTACAGGGTGAGAAAAAGTTCATGATTTCCCATTGTGTGAATCACGTGTACAAAGTCCTTTTGTCCAAGTGGCCTTGTCATGTGAGACTGCTAAATATCTTTCACTTGGCCTTCCAATCACGTCCAAAGTGTCATACCCCTAGAAGCAATTTGATGTATGAATAATGGAAGCCTGAACTGAAGCTCAACAGTTTGTAAGAATTGTACTGTGCCTAGTGAACCAAATGCAGACCTCTCCAAAGCTCACTCAGAACATTTACAAGATGAGGGAAATTCAAATTAAGAGTCAAAGTCATCTCAGGGCTGAGAGGTAAAAATAGAATACTGGTCAGGTTATTGGAGGACAAAGAACAAAAAGTTCATTTTGTTTGAGAACAGAATTTGAATTAGAATGGAGTTCATCTCAGTTTAGGACTTGTTCATTTTACCAAAAAGAAGTAAAAGCAAACAAAAATTTATTAGAGAGTAGAAGGTAAAAGAATTGGGATTTGATTTCTCACATGGCATGGGAATAAAAATGTGCAAGATTTTTCCTGTTTTGAAAAATTATCAAAGGGTTATTTAGCAGGAATCTACGTTTTAAATTTCTGCTTTAAACTACATCATTTTAACCTTCTAAGCCTACCCGATTCCCCTGTAGCTGTGGAATCACATGAACCCACAAAGGCCTGTGTCTACTTGTTTTCCTCTGCAGATTCTCAATCAGCCTTCATGAATGCTTGTTTTGACACTTTCCCTTTAGCAATTCTGTGTGCACTTCCCTAGCTCCCTTCGTCCACTAACAAATCTTCATTGGACTTCATTAGACCTCAGCTTTTCAGCCACTTAAACGCTGAAAACTACACATTTTAGAATATTATCTAGGTCATCTACCTGCCAGAATTACCTGGTAAATTTCTTAATAAGAGATACACTTCGACATACCTCAAGCATGTATATGTGTTAAAGTGATATTCTTCTAAGGAAAATATTAGCAGGCATCTATATGGTTGTTGGGGGAGGGGAGGAGTGCTATTTTTCTTTAAGAATTTCTCGAGAAGGAGCCATATTCTGAGTCCTTATTACACTCTCCAACAGAAATAGGTGAGATAAAAAGAAATTGTGAGCAGATGAGATAACCCTCCAGTGAAGTTAATTATGGAAGTTATTTCTGGGGCCTCTTATGAAATCTTTTCACTTGATTTCCTGGCTAACAGGGTGGCTAGATCTAAGGCTACTTTATGAGCTGAGTGAAAGAAACACAGCACAGGTCTTCCAGAAATCTCTAGAAGGGCCCCAAACATTCCTAATCATCTAGTCCTGTCCCATTAACCAGGAGGTTTCAGGGAACTCAGATCCTCTTTAGAGGTGCCCTTGGGAATATTGGTCTTATTGATTTAAAAATGATGGTGCTATGGCCGGGCGCAGTGGCTCACACCTGTAATCCCAGCACTTTGGGAGGGTGAGGTGGGCAGATCACTTGAGGTCAGGAGTTCAAGACCGCCCTGGCCAACATGGTGAAACCTGTCTCTACGAGCTTTACCTACAGTCCTAAAAGCACTAAAGGTGCTTGGTAGAAATTTGAGTTAGCATAGGTAAACATTTTTTTCTTATTTTACTTCCACCCAAAAAAATACATAATAGATAACATGTTTACTGTTATTACCTCCCCTTTATGGAACAGAAAACTAAGGCTTAGGGGGTTTGACTTCACCAGGCAACTTTGCCACTTTCTAATTGACAGAGCCCTTTCTGCCCACCTCTCCATGAGTGAGTTCTTCATGAGTAAAGTTTCACTGGGGTGGTAGGCTGAATAATAGCCTTCCAAAGACATCCATATCTGAATCCCAGGACATACAAATATGTTACTTTACACAGCAAAAGATATTTTGCAGATGTGATGAAGGTAAGGATTTTGAGATGGGGAGATTATTCTGAATAATCTAGATAAGCCCATGTAACTACAGGGTCTTCATAAAAGGGAAGATCAGAGTCAGAAAGTCGTTACATCTAAGGATAGAAACAGCAGTCAGAGAGGAGAGAAGAGATGCTATGCTGTTGGCTTTGAATACAGAGGAAGGGGCCACAAGCCAAGACAGGTTGGCAACCTCTAGAAGCTGGAAAAGGCAAAGGAGTGGGTTCTTCCTAAAGCCTCTAGAAAGGAACACAGCCCAGTGTGACCCATTTTGGATGTTTAACCACTGGAACTATAAAAGAATACATTTCTGTAGGTTTAACCCACTAAATTTGTGATAATTTGTTACAGCAGCAATAGGAAATAATATACTGGTAAGGCTATGCCAGTCCCCACATTCTGTTTTCTTTCATCCTTGTGCCTATTATTAGTGTCACCTTATGGTTTTATTTTAGTAATTTTAATTTATCATAGTACTATATACAGAGTTTTTAGTTCCATTAAAAGTCCTGTACATTTTTAGTTTCATTAAAAGACAAATGGACCAGTGGCTGAGAATGTGGAGAAATTGGAACCCATGTCCATTGCTGGTGGGAAAGTAAAATGGCGTTAACTGCTGTGGAAGAGTTTGGTGGGCCCACATTAGATTCAATATAGAATTACTGTATGATCCAGGAATTCCACTGCTGGTTATATACCCAAAAGAAGTAAAGCAGGTGTTCAAACAACGACTTGTGCACAAGTATTCACAGCAGCACTACAGTCGATAGCCAAAAGGTGGAAACAACCCAAATGTCCATGAACTGGTAAATGAATAAACAAAATGTGGTATATCCATGCAATGGAATATTACTCAGCCTTAAAAAGGAATGAAGTACTGATACATTCTACGGGGTAGATAAACTTTGAAAATATTACGCTAAGTGAAAGAAGCCAGTTACAAAAGGCCACATATTGTGTGATTTTATTTATAGGAAACATCCAGAATCAGAAAATCCTTAGAAAGCAGATTAGTGATTGCCAGTGGCCAGGAGGAGTGGGGAATGGCAAGTGACTACTTAATGGTACAAGATTTCCTTTGGGGTTAATGAAAATGTTCTAGAACGAGACAGTAGTAATGTTTACACAACATTGTGAAAGTCACTAATGACACATTTTATGTTATGTATTTACATATTTTACCACAAAAAAATTTAAGACAAATAGAGCTAAATGTTTGTAAAGTCACTAAAGCATCACGCTCCTGCCCCTCTATTCCCCCTCCCCCACCACCAATTTCTAACCAACTCCCAGTTTTACAGTCCAAGGACTTCCATTTAAAAGTGAATTTTTGATAACTAATGATTTAGCTATTTGCTGCATATTTCCAAATAACATAATAAATTGCATGTCTCAAAGACAGCAATTAACTTTCCCAAGACGACACAGCTGGTAAGTTTTGAAGCCATGATTTGAGTGCAAGTCCTTAACTCTAAATCTAAGGACCTTATAATAATAATAATAATAATAATAATAATAATAATACCAAGAAAAGCTAACCCTAATATAGCAGTTACTATGTATGGTAGGTGAATAGTTGCTTTCAGAGACATCAATGTCCTAGTCCCTAAAATCACTGAATATATTAGATTGGTTGGCTAAGAATAATTAAGGTTGCAGAGGGAATTAAGTTGGCTAAACAACTGACCTTAAAACAGAGAGGTTATCATGGATTTTCTGGCTGGCCCAAAACAATCACCCAGTGAAAGAGGGGAAAAAAGTAGAAGAGGGAAGAAGAAGGAAGAAGAGAATCAGAGGGAGACATGACAACAGAAAAAAAGGCACAGAGAGATGCAGGATTGTTGGCTTTGAAGATGGAGGAAGGGGGCCATGAGCCAAGAAATATGAGTACCCTCAAGGAACTGGGAAAAAAAGGAAATGAATTCCTCCCTAGAGCCTCCAGAAACAAGCAGTCCTGCCTGCTGTTCAGTTTTAACCCAGTGAGACCTGTGAGGAACATCTGACCTACAGAATTGTAAAATAGTAAATTTATGTTGTTTATCCCTCTAAGTTTCACATAATTTGCTACAGCAACAATAGAAAACTAATACACTGTATGTCAGGAATTGTTCTAGGTGCTTATATATATTAACTTATTCGATCCATATAAAAACTCTATGAGGTATGTATGTCATTATCCCATTTTCTGATGAGGAAACTGAGGCAAAGAAAATATTTGAGCAGACACTTTACAGAAGACAGTGTCAATAGGCATATGAAAAGATGCTCAATATTAACAGTCACCAGGGAAATGCTACTTCAAATAATGAGATACTGTACATATGCATTAGAGATTTTGAAATTAAAAAGACAATATCAAGTATTGGCAAGGCTGTTGAAGAAATGGTGCTCTCACAAATTATTGGTGTAGGGGTAATATAAAAATCACTATGAAAACATTTTCACAATATTTTTAAAAGGTAAACATATATTCATTGTAACATTCAGCATGCACCTGTAGTCCCAGCTACTAAGGAAGTTGAAGCAGGAGGATCACCTGAGCCCAGAAGTTCTGGGCTGTAGCGTGCTATGCCGATTGAGTATCCATACTAAGTTCAGCATTAATATGGTGACCTCCTGGGAGTGGGTGGACCATTAGGTTGCCTAAGGAGGGGTGAACCTACCCAGGTCAGAAACAGAGAACATGCGGTGTTTGGTTTTTTGTCCTTGCGATAGTTTGCTGAGAATGATGGTTTCCAGTTTCATCCATGTCCCTACAAACGACATGAACTCATCATTTTTATGGCTGCATAGTATTCCATGGTGTATATGTGCCACATTTTCTTAATCCAGTCTATCATTTTTGGACATTTGGGTTGGTTCCAAGTCTTTGCTAATGTGAATAGTGCCGCAATAAACATACGTGTGCATGTGTCTTTATAGCAGCATGATTTATAATCCTTTGGGTATATACCCAGTAATGGAATGGCTGGGTCAAATGGTATTTCTAGTTCTAGATCCCTGAGGAATCGCCACACTGACTTCCACAATGGTTGAACTAGTTTACAGTCCCACCAACAGTGTAAAAGTGTTCCTATTTCTCCACATCCTCTCCAGCACCTGTTGTTTCCTGACTTTTAAATGATTGCCATTCTAACTGGTGTGAGATGGTATCTCATTGTGGTTTTGATTTGTATTTCTCTGATGGCCAGTGATGATGAGCATTTTTTTCATGTGTCTTTTGGCTGCATAAATATCTTCTTTTGAGAGGTGTCTGTTCATATCCTTCGCCCACTTGTTGATGGGGTTGTTTGTTTTTTTCTTGTAAATTTGTTTGAGTTCATTGTAGATTCTGGATATTTAGCCCTTTGTCAGATGAGTAGATTGCAAAAATTTTCTCCCATTCTGTAGGTTGCCTGTTCACTCTGATGATAGTTTCTTTTGCTGTGCAGAAGCTCTTTAGTTTAATTAGATCCCATTTGTCAATTTTGGCTTTTGTTGCCATTGCTTTTGGTGTTTTAGACATGAAGTCCTTGCCCATGCCTATGTCCTGAATGGTATTGCCTAGGTTTTCTTCTAGGGATTTTACGGTTTTAGGTCTAACATGTAAGTCTTTAATCCATCTTGAATTAACTTTTGTATAAGGTGTAAGGAAGGGATCCAGTTTCAGCTTTCTACATATGGCTAGCCAGTTTTCCCAGCACCATTTATTAAATAGGGAATCCTTTCCCCATTTCTTGTTTTTGTCAGGTTTGTCAAAGATCAGATGGTTGTAGATATGTGGCATTATTTCTGAGGGCTCTGTTCTGTTCCATTGGTCTATATCTCTGTTTTGGTACCAGTACCATGCTGTTTTGGTTACTGTAGCCTTGTAGCATAGTTTGAAGTCAGGTAGCGTGATGCCTCCCGCTTTGTTCTTTTGGCTTAGGATTGACTTGGCAATGTGGGCTCTTTTTTGGTTCCATATGAACTTTAAAGTAGTTTTTTCCAATTCTGTGAAGAAAGTCATTGTTATGACTTTCCAATTCTGTGAAGAAAGTCATCCTTGATGGGGATGGCATTGAATCTATAAATTACCTTGGGCAGTATGGCCATTTTCACGATATTGATTCTTCCTACCCGTGAGCATGGAATGTTCTTCCATTTGTTTGTATCCTCTTTTATTTCATTGAGCAGTGGTTTGTAGTTCTCCTTGAAGAGGTCCTTCACGTCCCTTGTAAGTTGCATTCCTAGGTATTTTATTCTCTTTGAAACAATTGTGAATGGGAGTTCACTCATGATTTGGCTCTCTGTTTGTCTGTTATTGATGTATAGGAATGCTTGTGATTTTTGCACGTTGATTTTATAACCTGAGACTTTGCTGAAGTTGCCTATCAGCTTAAGGAGATTTTGGACTGAGATGATGGGGTTTTCTAGATAGGCAATCATGTCATCTGCAAACAGGGACAATTTGACTTCCTCTTTTCCTAATTGAATACCGTTTATTTCCTTCTCCTGCCTGATTGCCCTGGCCAGAACCTCCAACAGTATGTTGAATAGGAGTGGTGAGAGAGGGCATCCCTGTCTTGTGCCAGTTTTCAAAGTGAATGCTTCCAGTTTTTGCCCATTCAGTATGATATTGGCTGTGGGTTTGTCATAGATAGCTCTTATTATTTTGAGATACGTCCCATCGATACCTAATTTGTTGAGAGTTTTTAGCATGAAGCGTTGTTGAATTTTGTCAAAGGCCTTTTCTGCATCTATTGAGATAATCATGTGGTTTTTGTCTTTGGTTCTGTTTATATGCTGGATTACGTTTACTGATTTGCGTATGTTGAACCAACCTTGCATCCCAGGGATGAAGCCCACTTGATCGTGGTGGATAAGCTTTTTGATGTACTGCTGGATTCGGTTTGCCAGTATTTTATTGAGGATTTTTGTGTCGATGTTCATCAGGGATATTGGCCTAAAATTCTCTTTTTTTGTTGTGTCTCTGCCAGGCTTTGGTATCAGGATGATGCTGGCCTCAGAAAATGAGTTAGGGAGGATTCCCTCTTTTTCTATTGATTGGAATAGTTTCAGAAGGGATGGTACCAGCTCCTCCTTGTACCTCTGGTAGAATTCGGCTATGAATCCATCTGGTCCTAGACTTTTTTTGGTTGGTGAGCTATTAATTATTGCCTCAATTTCAGAGCCTGTTTTTGGTCTATTCAGAGATTCAACTTCTTCCTGGTTTAGTCTTGGGAGGGTGTATGTGTCGAGGAATTTATCCATTTCTTCTAGATTTTCTAGTTTATTTGCATAGAGGTATTTATAGTATTCTCTGATGGTAGTTTGTATTTCTGTGGGATCGGTGGTGATATCCCCTTTATCATTTTTTATTGTGTCTGTTTGATTCTTCTCTCTTTTCTTCTTTATTAGTCTTGCTAGCGGTCTATCAATTTTGTTGATCTTTTCAAAAAACCAGCTCCTGGATTCATTGATTTTTTGAAGGGTTTTTTGTGTCTCTATGTCCTTCAGTTCTGCTCTAATCTTAGTTATTGCTTGCCTTCTGCTAGCTTTTGAATGTGTTTGCTCTTGCTTCTCTAGTTCTTTTAATTGTGATGTTAAAGTGTCAATTTTAGATCTTTCCTGCTTTCTCTTGTGGGCATTTAGTGCTATAAAGTTCCCTCTACACACTGCTTTGAATGTGTCCCACAGATTCTGGTATGTTGTGTCTTTGTTCTCGTTGGTTTCAAAGAACACCTTTATTTCTGCCTTCATTTCATTATGTACCCAGTAGTCATTCAGGAGCAGGTTGTTCAGTTTCCATGTAGTTGAGTGGTTATGAGTGAGTTTCTGAATCCTGAGTTCTAGTTTGATTGCACTGTGGTCTGAGAGACAGTTTGTTATAATTTCTGTTCTTTTACATTTGCTGAGGAGTGCTTTACTTCCAACTATGTGGTCAATTTTGGAATAAGTGCGGTGTGGTGCTGAGAAGAATGTATATTCTGTTGATTTGGGATGGAGAGTTCTGTAGATGTCTATTAGGTCCGCTTGGTGCAGAGCTGTGACCACTTTGACCACTAGAATGAAGTGGAAATGGAACTATTCCATTTCCAGGCCTCGCCTTTAAGAGACTAGCAGCTTGACACTGGTCTCTCAAAGCTCTGGGATGCCTTATAAGAACGCCCACTACCTTGCTTGAACACCCACATGGAGAGGCTCTGAAACTTCATAAAGTAGGAGAGGGGGCCAGCTGAACCCAGCTTCCTGGCACCCTCCAAAGGACAACACATATGTGAGTAGAAATGTCTTAGACCCTAGAGACCAGACAACTCACTGAATGAGTATTACTGAATCACCCCAGATAACACCACAGGGGGCAGTAGAATCAGCCAGCTGAGCCCTAACTCAAATCCTGACCCATGGAATCATGAGATATAATAAGAAGGTACTGTTTTAAAACATCTCATTCTCAGGATACTTTGTCAGGCAGCAATAGTTAACTAGAAAACTGGTCAAAGGGCATTCCCATTTCTGTTGCCACTGAGATATTTCAATTCTTCATGGTAAACTTTCTTTCTAGTATTCCAGATATGATACCATACTTTTCCCACTTAGGGGCTTAATAAAGGATGAACAGCTGAAATAATTATGGAGCCCATTCTCACTAGTTACATCAAGTCTGTAAATAAACAGAAATGTCAATTCAGAACCACCAGCATCCTTTGCTCAGGCTACTGTAACTGGACTACTGATATTTATTCACCACATTTAAGGTAAGGTATAGGCAATTCTCAGCACACCTAGTCCAAAAATTAAACAACCTCAAGTTTTTGTGTAGCAGTAGATACTTATATAATTCTTCTTCTATGAAAGGCAATCTTTTCTGATATACCTAATCACCTACTGGATACAGGTAAGAAATTGGATGCATCAAAAAGAAGATATTTTCTGAAACGTTGGGCAATGTCTGATTTTAGCATCTGTGTTAATGCACTTCAGTTAATATAAAGTACTGATGCTTCACTTTATGGGGTTGGAACTCTGCTTAGCTACAAAATGCCAGCTGTTCCTATGGCTCCAATTGCTTACTACTCAAGAATGGAGTCAATGTACAAAATAGAACTATGCACAAACTGGCAGAGAAGCCCTTGATAGTACTGTGGATTCAAGAATTGTTGAGACTGTACTAGTGCCTTTCAGATAAAAGTGCTTCCATTTGCTATAATTTATAAAATGTATTCTCATAGAATCAAAGTTTTTAAAAATGTATTTCTTTGTTTATTGGTTGTTTATGGCAACCCACTTATCCATAGTCTGATAAAACAGTGTCAAATGCTAATACTTAAATGATCTGCTAATACTATTAGTAATGCCAGATTATGTCACTCCCTGCATAAAACCCACTAATGGCCACTTATTGCAAGCTATTTACCATGGCCTCGAAATTCTGGCATGATCTCCCGACTGTCAACCTCCTTCCTCTGATATTGTCTTCCCCTTCACTATTCTCCAGCCACAGAAGCCTTTATTAGGCACTTATTTCGTGCCAGGCCCTGCGCCAAGTTCTTTAGATGCATTATCCGACTTAATATTCATAACAGCCCTGGGAAGGAGATAACATCATTGCCATTTTGTAAATAAATAAAGACCCAGAAATCATGTAACTCGGCCAAGGTGACATAAATACTGAGTATTGGAGCCAGTTATTTAACCTCTATATACTGATTCAACTTCCAAATGTGTATCTTCCCTGAATTCAGACCATATATCCAGCTGTCCCTCTGATATCTCCACTTGAATGTCTAACAGACATATCAAACATAACCCGCTAAGTAAATCCAAATTAGAAGTTTTGGTTTCCCCTTTCATCCTCATCTTTCCAATCTCGGTCATTGGCACCACCCACTTGCCAAAGACAAAAGCTTCAGTATCATCTTTCATTGCTCTCCTGCCCACATTTAATTTCTCAGCAGCTCTTGTCATGTTTCTCTCGAAAATATAACCAGTATCTGCCCACTGCTCTCCATCTCTGTTGTTGCTACCCTAATCTGGGCCATCTTCATCTCCCACATGAGCTTCTGCAAGTCTCCTAATCGGCCTCCCTACTTCCTCTCCCGCTTCATCACATGTGGCCTAGTGGTCCTTAGAAAGAGTTGTCACTCACTCCATAAAACCCTCCAGTGATTTCTTCCCACAACGTGAAGAATGACAGCCAAACTCCTGACCACAGCCTTTGTAATTGTACTTGATCTGGCATCCCTGCCAGTTTTCAGCCTCTCATTGTTTGTTATTATTGCTGCTGTTGTATGGGAAGGGGAACCCAGAGGCAGAATCGTGTCAGTCATATTCCTTAGTTTGTGGAGCATTAGCATCTTTGATCCACATAAGATCCCTCTCTTGCATGTTGGTTGGTTATCTTGTTTATTTCCTTTTACCCAAATTCCCCACCTGAATTTCCTCACCTACTGTAAGCAGCCTACCATTTTGTTTGTAGGTGTTATTATAAATTGTATATTGATGTTTTCTATATTTTTAATTTATATAAATGACATTGTGTAATAAATCACATTTTGCTTCTTACTTTTTACACATGGTGTCATGAAGATCCATCTATGTAGCATTTTTCATCTAGTCCATGTCTTCTCACTGCCGCATAGTACTGTCTGGTGCATCCACTGCCTTTTGACAATTCCTCCTTTGGGATGGACACCAGGTTAGATTGGCACCCACTCACAAACAGTAAACATCCCATTATTATGGTCTTGTGTGAGAATTATTTTGCAACATATATCAGTGGGATTGCTGGGTAATCTTGTGAATTTAATCTGAAAATGTACTGTCAAAAGGCTCTCCAGAAGGCCTACAGCCTATGTTCTCACCAGTAGTGCATAAGGGAGCCAATATCTGCACCCCTCAATACAAATATCCAAGCAATTTGATCCAAGTGAACATTAGGCATTTTCTAACTTTCTGAGTTTTGTCACTTAAAGAGGTGGGATGTTTTTGATAGCTAATGAATTTGAGCACCTTTTATGTGCCATAACTTAGGTTTCCTCTTCTGTAAATTGCCTGTTCATGGCTTTTGCCTGTTTTTTCAACTAGTATTACTTTTTCTTGCTGATTTTACAAGAACTTCTTGTAAATGCTAGGTATAGGTATTTTATTGTATAGATCTTTTATTGACATTAGACAGTGAAAATATTTTCTGCCAAACTATCATTTGTCTGTTAACTTTTTCCATGTTATTCTGTACTGAATAGCAATCCTTTGATAAAATTGGATTTGCCCATTTATTTTTATTTTATTTTTTCATATGATTTGTGCTCCTGAATTTTTTTAGGAAGTCCTTTCTTGCTACCAAGATGCAAATGATGAGGGTTTTGTATTTTTCCCTTTCTGTAGTTGACCTCTTTTTTTCCCTTTTCATATTGCTTGGGAAACTGCCAATGTTATTTTAACAGTAGCAGTGATAGTGGGTATCTTTTTTTTATTCCCAATCTTAAAGGGACTGCACATTCAGTTTTTCCACAAGTATAGTTTTTCTTCTGGGTTTCCAGTATAGAACTCTACTGTGTTAAAGAGTCCCTTCAGTTCCTTCTATATTGATAGGCTTATCCTAAATAGGTATTGACTTATTTATGTTTTATTAAATGCTTTTTCCACATCAACTGAGATCATTTATTTTTACATTAGACTAGTTATATGGTGAATTATGTGGCTAGAAATTTTTTGTTAAACCATCCTTTCATTCCAGGGATATAAAGGATAACTAATCTTTTATTTAGGATTTTTTCTCTATGACCATAAGTAAAATATACCTATTATTTTCTTTTGTTTACGTTTTTGTGTTCTTTCTATCTACTTATATGTCAAAATTACATTTGCTTCACAGAACAATCTGGGCAATTCATTTTCTGTGTTCCATATGTACTTCTATAAGATAGAAATTGATTGTTCCTTGAAATACTGGTAATACTAATGTGTAAAACCATCTGTGCCTGGGATTTCATGTGATGGCTTGTCTTTCAGATGCCATTTCAGTTAGTAATTATTGGTATTTCCTGGCCTATTTAAATTTTCCATTTCTTCTTATGCCAATTTTGACACCTTCCATTTTCTAGGCATTTGTCTATTATATATAAGTTTTCAAATATTATAATTCTCTTTTATTATTTTTAAAAATCTTTGTTGAGGCTGATGTTATTTCTGCTTTTTAATTTTGTGTTTAATTTTCATTATCTCTCGTATTTTTTATTAAATAAACATTTTATTGAAGTATAATATACATACAGAAAAATGCATATCATAGGTATATAGCTCTATGAATTTTTATGTATCTCTGTGACATACATATCTACAAATAAAAATTATGGATCAAGCCTACACATGTGCACAAAAATGCATGTATAGAAATTATCACAGCAACATAATTTACAATTGAGAAAAGTGAAAATAATATCAACATTTATCAACAATCAATAACAGGATGGGTAAAGAAATGTTAGCATATTTATATTATGGGATATTATACAGCAATAAAAAATAATAAATTACTACCACACACAAATATATGGATAAAACACACAAACACAATGTTAAGCCAAAGGAACCAAACTCAAAGGAGAATGTACTATATGATTTCATTCATATAACCTTAACAGAGGCAAAACTAACTTATAGAATAATGATTAACTTGTGAGGAGGGGGACAGGGGCTGGGAAGCGCATGAGGAAGGGTTCTATGGTTCTATGGTTTGATCTGGGTAGTGGTTACAAAGATGTGTTTGCTTTGTAAAAATTCAGTGAACTATGTGTACACTTATGAGTTGTGCCCTTTTCTATGTGTATAATATGCTGCAATCAAACATTTATAAAAGAGACAGTGACTGTCGCAACAAAATAGCTAAAAGCCCTAGGAGTATCCCACATATGGTAAGAACATTCCAAACAAAGTGATTTCAAGAGGTTGAAAATAAAGGCATTAGCGAAGAGATACAGGACAAATACTAAACAACAAACAAAAAAAGGAGTGGTCATATTAAAATTAGGCAAGGTGGAAAGTAAGGTTAAAAGTACTCAAAGGACACAAGTAAGCATAATATGATTATAAAAAAGCACAACATTGTGAAGAAGTTGTAGCAGTCATAAACTTGCTTAAACCAAACAGCACAGGAGCTAAATATACACAAAGCAAACCAATTAGGAAGCTATTTTAAATTCAACTAAAGTGTGAGATGTCTGTATATTTCTTTCAGAATCAAAGAATACTGTACTCAAATAAAAATAAGGAGAAAAAGAGATTAAATAATATATCAAAAATGAAAAGTAATAAAATATTTAGAATAACTTTGGTTATTTTAGTACTTTCCAACTTTGCCTAATTTTAATATTACCACTCCCTTTTACCTTTTTGTTTGTTTGGTATTTCCCTTGTGTAAAATATACAATTTTCATATGACCATAAAATATTTATCAAAATCAATCATATATATGTATATATATGCATGCACATACACACATACATATGTGTATATACATATAGTAGACTTTATAAATTGAGGCTATGAAATAACCCAATTATATTAAGAATAAATAATAAAATGTTGACCAAAAATAAAAAGCATTAACAATTTAGAAATTAAGAAAGACATTTCCAAATAGCCATTAGATCAAGAAAATTTCAAAGCTAAAGTTATAAATGCTATAGAAGCAAGTAAAAAGAACACTTCATAGATGAACTTATGGGAGACAGCCAAAGATATACTCAGAGATCTGAAAAAATAGTCATAATGCCATTAGGATTTTAAATTTAAAAGCCTGGACTCCGTGGTGAAACCCAGTCTCTACAAAATACACAAAAATTAGCCGGGCATGGTGGCCTATGCCTGTAATCCCAGCTACTCAGGAGGCTGAGGTGGGAGGATCACTTGAGGCCAGGAGGTTGTGGCTGCAGTGAGGTGTAATTGCACCACTGCACTTCAGCCTGGGAGACAAAACGGGACCCTGCCCCCCTGCCCCACCCAAAAAAAACCCAAAAAACAAAACAAAATAAACAAAAACCTCATTAATTTAATTTAAATAAATAAATAAATAAAAGATGAAGAAACTTGGTACCTATCCAGTAAATTAATGAAAAATGGAAAGCCACTTTAGGAACAGAATTTATAGAAATAAAATTTGAATTTAACCAAATGAGCAACAAAAATTAGCAGATGATAAATTAATCCAAATGCTGGTATTTCAAAGGACCCAATAAAATACATAACCTATCACAAACATTTTAGGAGATAAAAAATAAAAACGTAGAGGATCAGGAGTGAGAAAAGAGACAAACTACAATACAGGAGAATTTTTTTTAATTACAAGACGGAATTATATGCAACTCCATGGCAACAAATTTGTGAATGTAGAAGAAATGAATAATTTCTTGGTAAAATGTGAATGACCAAAATTAACCCAAGAAAACGACATGAAAAACTTTGAATAGGCCAATTACCACAGAAGACACTAGAAAGGTTA
Source organism: Symphalangus syndactylus (assembly GCF_028878055.3). Taxonomy (NCBI): domain Eukaryota; kingdom Metazoa; phylum Chordata; class Mammalia; order Primates; family Hylobatidae; genus Symphalangus; species Symphalangus syndactylus. The sequence continues at coordinate 38,358,881 of NC_072434.2, read as the reverse complement.
AAAAGACCTTTCACTAAAAATGTTACCCACTGGCTTCATAACTGAAATCTAACCTTTAAAGAACAGCTAGTTCCTATGTTATTCAAATGATTCTAAGTCAGAAAAAAATACAGAAGCTCTTGACTCATTTTACAAAACCTGTACAACTTTAATACAAAAAACAGTTGTATTAAACCTTTTAAAGAAAGTACAGGAACAGATAACTGTAATTTCATTTATGTGTTTGGATGCAACAATTGTTTTTAAAAATTAGCAAATGGAAACTGGCATGGAACAAAAGAAATTAATTCATTAAATAATTTTTGGTAGCCACTCAAATACTTATTGAATGAATCAGTGAAAGAATAAGCATGCATTTGTCTTTAAAAACAGCATGAATAATTAGGATTTACTCAAAGAATGCAGAAGTAATTGTACATTAGGAAGTCTATCCAGGTAATTCATTAGGACAACAAAAGAAAAATATGTGATATATCAAAAATACTGAAAAGCTATTGAAGAAACTCAATAATCATTCTTATGACACTCCAGGTTGGGGGTGAAACTTCCAGAAGAACTGCATGAGAAGCTCAGCAAATATTCTCCTCAAAAAGCAATGATAAAACTAGAGAAAATTGTTCAACAACCATTTCAAACTCTAAAAATTAAGCAAAGCATGCAACAAATTGAAGGGCATTATTTACTCCTGGTTATATCTCTTGCCATGAAATCCCTATTGTCTGATATTAACATAGCCAGTTCAGCATCCTTTAGATTAGTATTTTTTATCTTTTTACTTTTAACCTATTCATATCTTTATATGTAAGGTGGGTTTATTATATAAACATTTTCTGCCGTTTACTTGTAGTGCAATTATAAATATGGTTAGGTTTAAATATATCTTTTTGCTATTTGTTTTCTATTTCATCCCATCTCTCCTTTGTTCTTTTTTTCTTCTTACTCTTCTTTAAAAATTTTTTATAATTCCATTTTATTCACTATTGGCTTATTAAATATTTCTCTTTTTCTTCTGTAGTTACTGCTCTGTGATTTATAATATACAATTGAATTGTCCCTTGGTATCTATGGGGGATTGGTTCCAGGACCCCTCACAGACACCAAAATTCATGGATGCTCAAGTTTCTTACATAAAATAGTATATTATTGGCATACAGTATTGGCACACATCCTCCCATATACTTTAAATTATGTCTAGATTACATGTAATACATACTACAAGGTAAATGCTATATAAACAGATGTTACACTGTATTGTTGAGGGAATTATGACCAAAAAAAGATCTGTACATGCTCAGTATGGATGCAACCATCCATTTTTTTTTTTCAAATACTTTCAATTCACAGTTGGTTGAATCCATGGATGCAGAACCCACTGATACAGAGGGCCAACTGTGTATCCATTTTATCACAGTCTACCTTCGAATAGTTTTATAACACTTCCCATGTATTTTAAGAACCTTACAATGGTGTACTCCCATTTCTGCCCTCCCATCCTTTGTGCTATTGTCACCTGTTTTAGTTCTACATGTTATAAACCTAACAATACATGCTTATTATACTTTCCTTAAACAATTATCTTTTGAAGAGACTTTAAAAGTGAGGAAAATTTATCTGCTTACCTACATATTTACTATTTTCAACAATCTCTATTCTTTAGTGTAGATCCAAATTTCTTTTAGTATCACATTCCTTCCGTCTGAGCAACTTCTTTTAACATTTTTTTTGTAGCATAGGTCTGCTGGCAATAAATTCTCTCAGTTTTGTTTCTCATTTTAAAGTCTCTCTTTAGCCTACATTTTGAAAGATACTTTTGTAGGTTGTAGACGTCCAGGATGATGCTTTTTTTCTTTCAGTATTTTAAAGACTTCACTTCATTACCTTCTAGCTTCGACAGGAAGTCTGCTGACTGCCTTTTTTGTTGTTATTGTTGTTCTTCTCTGTGTGTTGTGGCCCCATACTCTGCACTTGCTTTTAAGATTTTCTGTTTATCACTGGTTTCCAGCAATTTGATTATGATGTGCCTTGGTGTGGTATTCTCTTTTCCTTTGTTTGTGGTTCGTTGGGCTTGTTGTATTGCAAGTTTAGAGTATTCATCATTTAGACATTTTCCAGCCATTATTTCTTGAATTTTTTTTCTCTCTCCCTCCACCTGCCAGGGCTCACATTACACACATGTTAGACTTCTAGATATCATCTCACAACACTGATATCCTGTTCCTTATTTCCCCAGGTTTTCCCCCTTTTGTGTTTTATTTTACTTAGTTTCTAATGTTATGTTTTCAAAGATCACTGATATTTTTTCTGTGGTGTCTAAGCTGCTATTCATCCCAGTCAGTATAACTTTCTTTCAGATATTACATTGAGAAAAATAAAGCAGAGAAGGAAAATAGAACCCAGGTGAGTGAGATGGACATTTTAAATCGGGCCATTAAGGAAAGAGTTACTGATAGGATAAAACTTGAGTAAAAACCTGGAGGAGGTGAAGTGAAGATACTCAGGTCTTCGTCATTCTCCAAAGCTGTTTCTATGACACCTTTACCACATTTCTCCTTTCTATTAAGTCTCTTCCTTCCTTCTGGTGTAGCAAGGATAGCCCTCCGTTGTCTTCTGTAGGTTCCCTTTTGTCTCAAATCCTCCTTAACTATATTCTTGCACATTTTTTTCTATTTGTCTATATCCTGTCTTCCTTTCCCTTATGACGGATTCCTTTTGCTGCTTTTCTTGTGGCTTCTGTATCTACAATGGTTTCATTTTTCTCACCCATTCTTTCCAAAGCTATGTCTGCTCACCTGTCATCTCCTTTAATAGTTTTTCACCTTATATTTGAACACCGTTATTTCCTCTTTAACTTCTTATTTCTAGGGACCATGTCATCCTTAACTTATTTAATATCAGAAGGGAAACACATCTACTGTAGCATGTTTCTGTTTTGTGAATATTTTTTATCTGATTTTTGCTTATTATATATCCTTTTCTTTATGGCTGCTTTTGATTACTACTCAACTCTGAATGGGGCCAGGGCTTTTCTGCAGCAGTTGTTTATAAAAGGTTGTGTGGGAAGGCTCCATGAAGTGAGTAGAGGCAGAAAGTAGCCTGGGTTTAGGACTTTCTCAAGTCCTCTTACCAAACGCATGTCTCAAATTCTATATTCTGGAGCCCCCTTTGGGATAAGCAGAAAGTCCACTTGTCTCCTGTATGCCATGGCTTTCTTTAATGGTGATTTAATGATGACTACTGCTGATTATTTTTCTTTCTCAATTATCATCAGCATTAAGCTAATTTTCACTTGCCTTCTCTCATCTACCTCATCAAACTGACACCCGTTCTTCCAGAAATGGCAGGTCTAATCAGGTGATCATCCAGCCCCTCCTCTCCTGCTGCTCTAGGGTGTTAAACCAGGCTTGGGATACTCTCACACCAATTTCTACGCCCCGCAGACCTACCGATACAAGTCAGCAAATAATGGTTGACCCTCAGTATAGGCAAACACTCTAAGGAAGTCTGTCTGCCCCTCCAGGAACTCTTAAGGTGTATGTTAAGATATGTGTCCACTCTTGCTCTGCTCCCTATGTTTGGTCTACATATTACTACATTTGATAGCCTTCTTCATAAACTATCATTCCCTGGCATCGTGCCTTCCTTATTTCGTTTTCTTCTCTGTGGTTCATTATTGTTTTGTTATTACTGGTTTGACAGAGAAGAGTAGAACAAAAAAGCCTTCTTTCCTATCTTTAATTGGAAGTTTCTGTTTTAATTTAACTCAAAAAATATTTATTGAGTGCCCATAAAAAATAAGATTCCGTGATTAGTGCTGAGGAGAGGGAAAAGATGAGAGTAAAAAAACTTATGGCAAATATTTAAAGAACACAAGGAATCCCATTGTACTGGAACACAAACAGAAGGAAAGAAATCTTCACCTATCTGTGTAGTGTTAATAGGAGTGTTCTGTTGTTTCAGCAGAAAAGTCTTTGCAACTTTGTCTTAAGTAAAAGAGTCCTATTTATGTTCGGGGAGCCCTCAGGACCATCCTAATAATAGCAATGCTTGTAAGTATTAATAAATGATGCTGAACTATCCAAATAATTATGGTAACTAATATTCAGCATGTTCTTTGGTAGGTACTTTCATGCAGACCCATGTGGGTCACTTAACAAAATAGAATTTCATTTTTTTTAAAAAAAGACCAAGTATAGAATAAGCCGTAATCTGGAGTAGCTCGTTGCCTAGTTGAGAGGGTAACTGTGCCCCACAGACTTAAAGTAATTGTACTGTGGCAATTTAGCGAAAGGAAGGAAGGAAGGAAGGAAGGAAGGAAGGAAGGAAGGAAGGAGGGAGGGAGGGAGGGAGGGAAAGAAAAAAGAAAAGAAAGAAGGAAAGAAGGAAGGAAGGAGAGAGAAAGAAAGAAGAAAAGAAAGAGAAAGAGAAAAGAAAAGAAAGGAAAGAAAGGAAAGGAAAGGAAAGGAAAGGAAAGGAAAGGAAAGGAAAGGAAAGGAAAGGAAAGGAGAGGAGGAGACATTGCATGTCTTCAGGAGGCCAGGCAGAAAACAAAAACTAGATAAAACCAAGGGCTTTAGGGCCCCTGATGATGCAGTAGGCAAGGAAATAAATTTAAATATAACTAAGCAGAAAGGAGAAGTAGTGGCCACTTTTTATTCTCCTTAAATCTAGGGATATTGACACCAAAAATTAAACTTCAATAATTTATGGGGTTAAAGTGCTTTTGCCTTCTGCCCCAAACCATGACAAAAAGTCTTCACCCCAAGGAAGCAGTATTTGACTCTCAAACATGTGCTCACTCATTTGCTGCTGACCTCCCTGCCCATCCCCTTTCCCCTGACTCCTCTGTATGTCCTCAAGAGCCATATTTTCCTCAGTGTCTTCTCCCCTCTGGGTTCTAGGTAGAGACCAATAGAACTCTGACCTGCTATTTATAAAACTGAGCTTGCAAAGTCAACAGTGGGCTCTTCTCGTCTTTCTGAATCTTCTGGGATGTCCTACAGATGCACTAGCTATGGAGCCGTTTAATTGGGGAAGGGACCAGGGATGAAAAAGCTTAAGAACTGCTGGCCTAACATCAGACTTTGGTTTTCGGAAACATTAGTATATGCCCAAGTCAAATTGGTGACGGATGGCTCTGGATTGAAAGTAACTATATATAAACATATTCTTAGAAAATATGTTTTATTGATTTAGCAATAAGAATCAGATGAATCCTATCAGGAGCCATGGAAGGAAGAAAATGGACTGTCAGGGACCTAAGACCTCTGGGGAAATGGTTTCCTAAAATATAGTCATCACCGGGGGACTTGTTAGAATTGAAAATTCTCAGGCCTCTCCTTAGACCTACTGGACCAAACATTTTGAGGGTGGGGGCCCCAAAACCAAGTTTAACAAGCCCTCCCGGTGATTCTGATGTATGTTAAAGTTTAAGAACCAGTGTAGTAGGGGAAGAAAATAACTCAAGGCATAGATCAGTGGGTCTCAAATTTTGTGTTGCCTCAGAATCCTCTGGAGAGCTTATTGAAACAAAGATCACTAGATCCTACTCTGTGAATGTCTGATTCAGTAAGGCTGGGGTGGGGAGAATTTGCATTCCTAACAAATTCCTAGGTGGTGCTGATCCTGCTGGCCCCGGAACCACACTTGGAGAACCACCAGTCTACATAAAAGATTTAGTCAAGTAGAAAACTTCCCTGGCTCAAGACTAGAAAAGGATTTTCTGGGCTAAGGGGTTGGAAGGCAGGGGAGGAGGAGAATTAATAACTACATAAACATGTTAGTAATTTATATAGAAAAAGGCTCTGCTTCCTTCGGGTTCTAGGGAGACAGCAAAGCAGTAAGATTGCTGCTTTAGGCAGTCAGGGTTTTAGAATCACTCACTGACTTTCCTACTCTCCAGTGGGAATGGTTGGAAAGTAGGGATATGATGTCCAGAATAGGCCAAGTGAACAATCTTCGAAGTGGCCTGCATGAACCAATGCCCAATCATGATGATGACATGTTCGTTGATACCTGAATGAAGAGATAAATTCATAGAAAGTATTCTCCTCCTCACACCAAACGCCCTGACAATGTAGCAATGGGAAGCTTCCAGAACTCAACCATGAACTGAGGGAAAGTGGAGAAACCAAGATGGTGCATTTGAAAGGAGGCTATGTTGTTAGCACCTTTCATAGGCTCTTTGGAATAATGTGAAAGACAAAAATTTTGAAATGTTATTTCAGTAACTCTTAGGAAACACAAGTGAAGTATGGTGCCTCATGATAGGGTTACCCTTCAAGCATGGACCTGAAATGGTCACCTCAGATGCATCATAGCCAGGAATGGTGGTGAGCACCTGTAGTCCCAGCTACTCGGGAGGCTGAGTCAGGAGGATTGCTTGAGGCCAGGAGTTCTGGGCTGCAGTGTGCTGACTGGGTGTCTGCACTAAGTTCAGCATCAATATGGTGACCTCCAGGAGAAGAGGACCACTAGGTTGCTTAAGGATGAGTGAACTGGACCAGGTCAGAAATGGAGCAGATCATGGCAACATAGTAAGACCTTGTCTCTAAAATAAATAAATAAATAGAAATTGAGTCATAAAACATACAATGACTAATTTTGAAGAAACAATTGGTAAAACTCAAATGGAGGGACATTCTTTCAAACAACTGGCCTATACATTCAAATGTATATTCTGTAAACAAATTGTTTGCCAAAAAATTAAGAATTCTGCATCTGCATATGATGAGGTGTTTTATTTTTGTCATTAATGGTCACCTGCATCTTAGATTATGGCATTACATCAATAATTTTCTAAATGTGAACAAAAATGAACATGGCTTTGTGAATTGAGATCTGTACCTGCTATGCCCATACCCATATCCTTATGCTTAACACTTTTTCAGAATAGTGACGACCAGAATAGTGAAGGTCACAGTTCAGCACCTTAGAGAACTTACACACCAAGAATAGGAATTTTTTCTTTTTTTCTTTCTTTTTTTCTTCTTTCTTTCTCTTTCTTTTTTCTTTCTTTCTTCTTTCCTTCCTTCCTTCCTTCCTTCCTTCCTTCCTTCCTTCCTTTCTTTTTCTTTTTTTGAGTCGAAGTCTCACTCTGTCGCCTAGGATGGAATGCAGTGGCGCAATCTCAGTTCACTGCAACCTCTGCCACCCGGGTTCAAGCAATCTCCTTCCTCAGCCTTCGAGGTAGCTGAGATTACAGGGATGCACCACCACACTCAGCTAGTTTTTCGTATTTTTAGTAGAGACGGGGTTTCACCATGTTGGCCAGGCTGGTCTCAAAATCCTGACCTCAGGTGATTTGCCCACCTCGGCCTCCCAAAGTGCTTGGATTACAGGCCTGAGCCACTGTGCCTGGCCTGTGAGTGATCTAAAATAAAACTTTTAAGAGGCCACGGTTGAATTCCTTCTCTAGGTGGTTAATAGGATATTCTTGGAGTAGAATTCTGTCCAGGGCAGGTGTGGAATATCACACAGTCTTGATTTCAGGGATTTCCCAGGGTGATAACAGCCACAGTTTACCACAGACACCTGAGACAGGAAAAGCGGCTTCTTGTAATCCCTTTCAAAGTGAATGTTCTTTGATTTCTCTCCTTGTATGATCTTTCTTGTCTCTGAATTCAATAGTGTTTGCAGTCTGAACCAAATACCCTCATGCTTGATTTTATCCAGGCAGGTATTTTTCACCTGTTGTTTCAAGTACATATCACTCATCTCCCAGCCCAGATATAACCTCTGCAGAGGCAGGAACTGCGTCTTCCATTACTTTCACCTCCTGAGTAGCACTCTACCATGCTAGAACCCTGTAAGCACAGAAGAGAAATACTTATTGATTCACAGAATGTAATGAATGAAAGAATGAGGGGGAGTACCTTCTTTCCTAATCTGCCTATTTAAAAAGTAAGCTCCTCTCAGAAACATGTCTATTGGATTTGAGAGGAGTTGAATAACAAATTATTCACCAAAAAATTAAGAATTCTCCATCTGCATATGACAAGGTGTTTTATTTGTGTCATTAATGGTTGTCTGCATGTTCCTTTCTACACCTTGTTAGAGAACTGCCACATGTCTCATTATTTATGGCCAACAATGATGCATTTGTAAGTTTACTCGTTACTTAAAGCCCAGACAAGACTGTGAAATAAGCAAAATCTGGCTCTGCCATCCCTCCTTAGGACTGTTCGTATCCTCATCCTATCCTCCGTCCCCACTCTCCCATCTTCTTTTAACTAGTAGTCAACCAATTAGCCAGTAAGAGCTAAATTATTACCCCTCTAGGACTATGTTTCTTTTAGTAAAGGATTCATGAAGAGCTAACTTTTAAAATCTAAAGAAATGGATCTCTAGTTGCAAACTTTCTGATCTTCAATAGATAGTGGGAGATTTCACAACCAGGCTCCTTAAATCTCCCCTTCTAGAGCCTATTTTACCTACTCCTACGGCCAGGGCTAGTAAGATTTAGGAAAAAGATCTCATTTCTACGTGAGGTGTAAAAACTCAGGTTTTTCATTTCACATAGGTATATTCATGCTTTGGGGAATGGATGTGGGTTAATGAAACTCACGAGTTACTGGTTTAGAAGTTATAAAGTAATTTATTAATTTGTTTATGCTTTTCTTGTTCTTAGAATATGTGTGTATTCTACTTAAGAAATAGGTATCAAATATCTGACAGAGGTGCCAATAATTTCTCCTGCCATGCTCAGAGCAGACATTGCTACTTAAGCACAGCACTCTTTTCCTTGTTAACACAGTGATTTAGACATCCATTGCCATTGGTCTGTGCTGGCATGCAAGATGAAACATTTTCTGCCATTGCTATTCTTCCTGATATCAAGGTGCCTAGGAAGTAATAATTTATTAGAATATTGTTTGGCAAAAATGGAATCAAAGCAAATGACCAATTACAAAAAAATAAAATTAGGAAATAAAATAACACAAGTGAAAATAAATTAGAACTAAGGAATTATAAAATAAATTAGGACATCAAGATGGGGAAGGGGCATAGTTCTGTGTAGTTAATGTCATTAGAACTTAATATAGGTTTACTGGCATCAGAAGCTTAAAAAAGAAAGAAAAAAAAGGTAGACAGGAAGGAAAAAAGCAAGGAAGGGAGGGACGAAGGAAGGAAGGAAAGAAGAAAAGGAGTGAGAAAGGGAGGATGGAAGGGAGGAAGAAAGAAAGAAGGAAAAGTTTTTGGATAGACTGTCACAGGAGGGACAGCAAGTGATATGTTAGACAATGTCCTTATTTCTATGACAAATGAAGCAATGAACTTCATAATTCATAAGGCTATGTAATATCCCTTAGTAAATGCCAAGGGCATAAGCCTCGGGCATAATTCAGTTCCAGAGTGGGTCCAGATAATGTGTTCTAATTTAATCTCAGAAAAAGAACCTAGACTACTGAGACTCATAGGTGGGTAATACCAAAGGGAATGTGATCATTTTGTAGAATTTTTGAAGCCTGGGATATTATTGCCAACACACTATATAGTATAACTTTCTAATGACTGTAATACCAAAAACTAGTATCATTCTTGGGTAAGCCATGACAAAACATCATTCTTCTCTCCCTTTTAAGTAGTCCTGAGAGTTCGCCAGAAACTTCTGTCATTGCATTCCCTCATAACATTGCTATGTCCCATGTTAAGGCATTTCTGAATCAACTATCTTTTAAAATAATTGCTTCTTGCAAACATATGAAACGTATTAAATTGACAACGTTTGTCCACATGGCATAAGACATGGTGGTGCTGTGTCCTCAAACACAGAAATCGTGATTCCAGTAATTTCACAATCTAGTACAGTTCTTTGTAGACATAGGTGCTCAATAAATATTCATCAGGCCGGGCATGGTGGCTCATGCCTGTAATCCCAGTACTTTGGGAGGCCGAGGTGGGTGGATCACCTGAGGTTGGGAGTTCGAGACCAGCCTGACCAACATGGAGAAACCCCGTCTCTACTGAAAACACAAAAAATTAGCCAGGAGTGGTGGTGCATGCCTATAATCCCAGCTACTCGGGACCCTGAGGCAGGAGAATCGCTTGAACCTGGGAGGCGGAGGTTGCAGTGAGCCGAGATTGCACCATTGCACTCTAGCCTGGGCAACAAGAGTGAAAATCTGTCTCAAAAAATAAAAATAAAAAATATATATTCATCAAATGAATAAGTATCAAGGACACTTTTATTATTTTCTCCCACGTGTTTCAGATTTTGAAAGTTTGTCTAGTTGACAATTTGCATTTGAATAATAATGGATTTGCTTTTACAGATCAGTATAACTAGTTTTATCTCCTGGACTCAATGTAATTATAGTAAAATGCAAAGAAACATGACATTTTAGCCTGATCTCAGTCATCTCAAGTAAATGAAAATCTTCTTGAGATTATGTTTGGCACTGTTCATTCTTACAGAGAATGAAACACACTTTCTAGTCGTGGAATGTTGCCTTAGTTTGGGAGCTTCTTTCGATGATATGTGTGTGATCCTACCTTACACCATAAACCAAAATAAATTCCAGAATGATTTAAGAAGTAATTGTAGAAAATACAACCATAATTTTTAAAACTAAAATAAGATTTAGATGAATATTTATCTTTCTCACATTTGAGAAATAGAGCCATTAAAATATTAAGAAAAAAATTAAAGTTTTCAGCACATAAAAGTTAAATTCCTCTTCATGTAAAAAAAAAAACTAAAGGCAAACAAAAAGAATATATTCTTCTTAATAACCTTCATTTATAAAGCACTAATATAATCAAAAAGAAAATTATTTTCTCAATAGAAAGATTGGCAAAGGGCACTGACAATTTTAAGAAGAAAAAATAACAATAGCCATTTAAAACCTGTTTAAGTGGTCAGTATTACTAGTAGTGTGGAAATGGAAATTAGAGTAAGATACTCAGTTTGATCTACCACTTTACTACATATTTCAAAAATAATAATACTTGACACTGGCAAGGGAATAGATTTTCTGGAAAGCATTTTGGCAATACGTGCCAAAAATCTTTAAATTTCCCAGTCAAACAGGGAAAGACCATATTTATATTATTATTTATAATGGCTAAAAACTGGGGAGAAAAATAGATGTATTATTTACCATGTCCAAAAACTGGGAAGAAAAATAGATCTCTAAAGAGAAAGTAAAAGGTTCAAATAATTAAAATGTATAGTGGAAGATTTTTTTTTTTTTTTCCGAGACAAAATCAGGCTTTATCGCCCAGGCTAGAGTGTAGTGGGGCAATCCCTGCTCACTGCAACCTCTGCCTCCTGGGCTCAAGTGATCCTCCTACCTCAGCCTCCAGAGTAGCTGGGATTACGGGCATGCACTACCACACCTGGTGAATTTTTTGTATTTTTTTTTAGAGACAGGGTTTTGCCTTGTTGCCCAGGCTGGTCTTGAACTCCTGGCCTCAAGTGATCCGCCCACCTCGGCCTCCCATAGTGCTGGGATTACAGGCGTGAGCCACTGCCCTTGGCCTCAGTGGAAGAAATGTTGATGAAACTGTGAAATCATGAAAACATTTGTATGAAATAATGCTAAATAAAAAAACTATACATAGCTATATATGCACTACAATTTCATTTACTTAAAACCTATGTATCATTGGGCGTGGTGGCTCACGCCTGTAATCCTAGCACTTTGGGAGGCTGAGGCAGGAGGATTACTTGAGCCCAGGAGTTCAAGACCAGCCTGGGCAACATAATGAAACACTAGTCTCTGTTAAAAATTTTTAAGTTTTTTTTAAAAAGACCTATGTATCTATATAGACATGGAAAAAAGTTAGAAGAAAATATACCAAAATAGCAAAATATTAACTTTGGGTTGTACTAATATAAATAATTTTTTCTTCTTTATACTTTTTCCTTATTTTCCAAATCTTCTACAATTATCATATATTATTCTCCCATGTTTTAAAAAGCACCATATGAAATTTTAAAACGCAATGCCTGACCTAAATAGCAGATTCTAGAATGTTTCCATGTAAACATTTAGCTTTTTCTAGTTGAGTTGTTTCCCAGAACATCCTCTGGATTCTGTGGTCTGGTGTTATGTTGTACCCTTAAACTGTTCTCAACTTACTCACCCAGGGGCAGGTGTACTTCAGTGATAGATGATAGAATTCCTTAGGACTATACCTAAATTATTAAAAGTCAGGCCAAACCTGATGGATTGGATATGTGGTTTACAGTAAGAAAAAAAAAAATAGCCTGTCTCAAAGAAATAGCTAAAGGTGTCACCATCAGATTTCAGAAGCAAACTTTTTGCTCTGCAGTCTCTCCTGGAAGCCTACCTTAAGTCCCTTGGAGGGTGAAGGGTGCCTCTCTTGGGTTCTCTTGCTGTCCTGACTTGACCTCAGCATTTTCTGCATTGTACTGAATTAATCTGTTCACCTGACTCCCACTCCTCCCTCCCCCTACCCACAGGCCCCAACAGAGCTGTGAATTCCTTACACACAAGCCTCTGTTTTACTCACCTCTGTAGCTTCAGAGCACAGCCCTAGGCAGTCTGAATGATATTTCTTGTCTAGTGATTTCACCTGAAACTTGACCCTTAAAAATGAATTCAAGTGAGAAGTGAAAATACTAGTCTCTTGAACTAACATCAGTGAATGATGCAGAATCCTGCCTGCTTCCTCAACTTGGCGTGGCGAATCACACATCTATAAAATCGGTGGTTTCAGATTGTTCTGCCCAGAAGTGGTGGTATGAAATCCAACTCTTGTATCATTATCACATGCTCTCTTACAACTCTCCCTGTCCATCAGCAGACTAAGCATTAACATAAATAAAGCTTTCTTTTAATAACTTTGCTTGGAAATGATCATGTAAAACCATGAAATCGAATTGAAAGTTTCTTGTTTCACTGAAATTGGACCAACATTGACTTCACTCACTAACTGCTGGCGGGGCAGGGGCCTCTTCTCTGCTATCTCCCAGTCTCTTATTTGTTCAGCCAGAGGCCAAGGTGAGGTTGAACTCTGCATCCTACAGGAATCCTGGGAGACTCTTCGAACTGGTAAAATCCTTCCATCCGGGACTTGCCTATATTGGAGCATCAGTGTTGTTTGCTCTGTAGGACCAAGCCTTGTCCAACTAGAGAATCAGCATCCTACAAGGGCCCTCTGCTCTGTGAAACCTTGCCCACCTTGATGCCCTCCTTTGAGCCCCACCCGACTTTGATAAGCTTCTTCCCATGTCTGTTTCTTTCACTATCCTGTAAGTTCCTTGAAGGTCAGAACAATATTTCATGTATTTTTGTGGTATGAGTGCCTAGCACGTGCCTGAAATACAGTCAATAATAAATTAAATTGAACCACTGGGGAAAAGGATGTTTTTAGATGCTTATTATACTTTTAGACTCACTCTGGGAGTTACAACCACTTCTATACAGAAATATAAGCTTCTTCTAGGACATAGTGTGATTAGTAGAAAGCTTTTTCGTAGTAGCATATGGCAGGTGAGCCCCAAATTGGAGCTTAGCCCCAAAGAGTTCTTGGCTTTGCTCAGAAAAGAATTGTTTTCTAACTTTTAAGTTCAGGGGTACAAGTGCAGGTTTGTTACATAGATAAACTTATGTCATGGGGTTTGTTGTACAGATTACTTCATCACCCAGGTATTAAGCCTACTACTCATTAGTTATTTTTCCTGATCCTCTCCCTCCTCCCACCCTCCACTCTCAGAAAGGCCTCAGTGCTGTTGTTCCCCTCTTTTAAGAGTGAGCCGTGGTAGAACAAATCCGCTTTATGGAGGTGACAGTATTACAGCTCCGAGACTGCTCCTGCACAGCAGGCTATCCCACAGGCAGTGTGTGGAGAGGAGGAGCTCAGAGGCTGTTTTGTAGTTATATTTATACCCACTTTTAATTACATGCAAATTAAGGGGCAGATTATGCAGAAACTTTTAGGAAAAGGATGGTAACTTTCAGGTGGCGAGGTTGTTGCCATGGAAAGGGGAGGTAACTTTGAGGTGTTGCATGGCAATGGTAAACTGACATGGCACACTGGAAGGCATGTGCTGTGGAAAGCTGTTTCTACCCTTTCCCTGTTTTAGCTAGTCCTCAATTTGGTCTGGTGTCTGAGCCCCACCTCCAGAGTCGTGTCCCATCTCCTACCTCAATAGTTCTATGACTTTAGTAACTTTATATACTAGCAAGTTAATATCTCTTTAGCCTCCATGTTCCGATCCATAAAAGAGGGAGCGATACTAACTGTATTGTTGTCTAGATTAAATGAAATTATGCCACTCCCCTGGCACATAGTAGGGGGTTAAAAATCTCGCAGCTGAGTTTAGAGTTTCCCCCATGCCTACCAAAACAAATTTTCCCACCAAAGCTTTTCCCTTCTCCTTAAGAATCTTACTTTTTTTCCATGAGAACTCATGATCCTTTAGAGCAGGGCTCAAGCAACATTTTTTGTAAAAGCCCAGATAGTCGGTACTTTAGGCTTTGTGGGCTGCAGGGTATCTGTTGTATATTCTTCTTTGTTTTTGCTATTGTTGTCGTTTTAGTTTTGTTTCTTTACACCTTTACCTTTTTTGCCTTCTTTACGTTTTAAAATGTGAAACCATTCTGAGCTCATGGGCTATACAAAAGCCTCTAGCCAGATTGGACCTACAACCTATAGTTTGCTGAACCCCGCTGTAGATCAGTGGTTCTCAAAGTGTAGTCCCCTAACCAGAAGCATCAACGTCTTTTGGGAATTTGTTCAAAGATGCAAATTCTCGGGCCCCATCCCAAACCTACTGAATCAGAAATTCTCAAGTTGGGCCCGGTAATCCGTATAGGAATAAGCCTTCCAGGTGATTCTGATGCAGGCATTCAACAGCGGTTGCATATTAAAATCACACTTAAAACATTTCAGTACCCAGGCTTCACCCTATATCAAATCAGAAACTCTGGGGGTGGGACGAGGCATCCATTGTTTAAAGTCCTGCAGGTGATTCAATGGGCAGCCACAGCTGAAAACCACTGGTATAAATCTGGGAGATAGTTTTTTTATCTGCAAAGAAAGATTTAGTGCTAATAATGTTGCCAAGGTATGCAATACTTGAGAATCTTCTTGTTTTGATAATTTCTTGAAGGAATTTCACGACAATCAATTAATCAAAGGATGGCTATACAGTACTACATATAAAGCACCAAGTTAGGTATCCTGGAAATATTTTCTTGAAGCATATTTATATGATCCCACCCACTTCTGAGTAGTTTGCATATGGGAAATCAAACTTCTCCATTTCAAAGAAGCTTATAATTTCCATTTTACAAGGAAGAACCAACTCAAGAAGCAGCACCCAAATTTGTTCACTGAGGTTAAACCTTCCTCAGATGAAGAAAGACATCTTCACTGGTTACCATTTTCTTACTCCCCTCACCATTGCCCAACAGGCTGGTTCCTTATTTCATTATTCCAAATGGAGTAAGTTGTAGGATGATTCATTCTTGTTGCAAAAGCACATTTTTCCTATAAATATTCTGTGGAAAAGCCTTTGTATGGTTTTATACTGGTAGGATAATTCTAGAGTGCCACATTTGACAAATGACATCAGCTCGCCTGCCTAGCCATAAACCATTTTAGAACTCTTATGCATAATTTGGCTTCAGGTCAAGGTGGTGTAATATGAACCAGCAGAATATACAGCACAGAGTGTCCTCAGAAGCTATCTTAAAGATCAGCAAAACTCATTCCTGTAAGAGAAGCTTATCTGCGAAGCAAGGTCAAGCCCAGTGGTCATCAGAGAAGGATCCCGTAGCTGGAGTTGCTCTTTGCATGGAAGTGCTTCTGCCTTGTACCTCTGCTGTGGCAGACCCTCTAGTTGCCCACCTTACATCCATTCCCTCTACCACCAACTACTGCCTCGTTTTCTTGTTATAGGTATTCCCATTTGTTCGGGAATCAGACAGCCAAATTCTTCAGGGGAGGCTGGCCTTCTCTCCAGCCCCAGGGGTTGAATCTCAGTGGTTGGACAAATCATGGTAATTCCATTTCCTTTCTAGTCATTGGTTTAGGAATAAGCATGTGACCCACAATTCTGGCCAATAATACTTCTTGTTTTGACAGGAAGTCTGCAGGGGGACTTCTGCAAGGGGAAGTCTGCAGGCCTCAAAGATGGGCAGCAGTTGGGGCAGCTCTCACAGGAAGGTCTTCGGGATCACAGCAGGGACACGTATGTCCCCATAGCTGTCAAAGTTCATGGGCTTCCCTGCACACAGAACACAGTACAGCTGAGGTCTGGGCTCTGGCCTGGGGTTTGCTGCTGCAAAACAAGCTCTGAGGCAAAATGGCTTGAAAACTTCTGGTGAAAATAGCCTTATTCTAGAGCTACATGTCCCGAGGATGACTTTGTCCTCACCTGGATATGGGGGTGCTCTGACTTCACCAGCCCCTGTGGCTGCACGCCTCACCGTTACTGCTTCCTCCTGTATCCCTGGCAGAGGCTGGGGTGGGCTATTTAGCTCCTGTGCAGTGTTACTCCCAGCTAGGATGGAAGCTCTCTGAGCCCAGGGCCTTAGCACAGGTGACACGCAGCCCACAGGCCTGGGACAGGCAGGCAGGTGAGTGCCCGAGCTTGGCACCATGCAGCCCTGGGCCTCCGTGAGTAAGGCATGATTGATCGTGTGAGCAAGAGGGATCGAGGGCAAGTCTTCTCAGCAAGGTAGTGGCTTCATTAGTGTTTGCATAGAGGACTCTGCAGGAGGAGCTTCTGGACAGTTCTCTTTGCTGTTCAAAAGAAATATAAAGAAAGATGTTTCTTCTTAGGCCATTGGATACTTTTGTGTGGATATGATCCTCAGGGCTGCTGTAACCACCTTGAAACCATGAGTGAATATGCCTGGAGCCAAAAGCTAACACAATGAGGATGGTGTAATAGAAAATGGTTTATTACATTCTCCAGAGAAACATATATATAGAGAAATATAGAGAGATGTAAGAGGAGACATATAATGAAACTTGGCTCACACAATTATGGAGGCCTAAAAGTTCCAAGATCTGCCAACAGCAAGCTGGAGAACCAGGAAATTGACTCCTGGTGGTGTAACTCCCACTTCAAGGCCAAAAGCCTGAAACCCTGGAGTGGGGTCAAGGGAGGGACAGTGGGAGGTGGAGCTAGTATATGTCCCAGAGTCAGAAGGCCCCAGAACCAAGAGCTCTGATGTCCAAGGGTGGGAGAAAATGGATGTCTCAGATCAAGGAGACAGGGAGAGGCTGGGCACGGTGGCTCATGCCTGTAGTCCCAGCATTTTGGGAGGCCAAGGTAGGAGGATCACTTGATGTCAAGAGTTCAAGACCAGCCTGGCCAACATGGTGAAATCCTGTCTGGGCCAGGTGTGGTGGCTCACGCTTGTAATCCCAGCACTTTGGGAGGCCGAGGCGGGCGGATCACGAGGTCAGGAGATCGAGACCATAGTGAAACCCCGTCTCTACTAAAAACACAAAAAACTAGCCAGACGTGGTGGCGGGCGCCTGTAGTCCCAGCTACTCAGAGAGGCTGAGGCAGGAAAATGGCGTGAACCCGGTAGGCAGAGCTTGCAGTGAGCCGAGATTGCGCCACTGCACTCCAGCCTGGGTGACAGAGCGAGACTCCGTCTCAAAAAAAAAAAAAAAAAGAAAGAAAGAAATCCCGTCTGTACCAAAAATAAAAAAAAATTAAAAAATTAAAAATTAGCCAGAGGTGGTGGCACGTGCCTATAATTCCAGCTACTTGGGAGGCTGGGGCAGGAGAATCACTTGAACTCGGGAGGTGGAGGCTGTAGTAAGCCAAGATTGTGCCACTGCACTCCAGCCTGGGTGACAGAGTGAAACTCCATCTCAAAAAGAAACAGACAGGGAGAGAATTCACTCTTTTATTCAGTGGGCATTCAGTGGATTGGATGATACTTGCCCACAATGGTGAGGACAGATCTTCTTTACTTAGTGCACTGATTCAAATGCTAATCTCTTCCAGAAACACTCTGGCAGACACACCCAAAAATAATGTTTAGTCACCTACCTGGGTATTCCTTACCCAGTCAAGTTGACACAAAAAATTAGCCATCACAGATGGGAAGAATCTGGATCCCCAGTGAACTCTGAGCTGAATTTAAAACCCCAAAATCACCTGACTGCAAGACTTTATTGTTATGTGAGGTAATAA
Source organism: Symphalangus syndactylus (assembly GCF_028878055.3). Classification (NCBI taxonomy): domain Eukaryota; kingdom Metazoa; phylum Chordata; class Mammalia; order Primates; family Hylobatidae; genus Symphalangus; species Symphalangus syndactylus. The sequence continues at coordinate 38,340,748 of NC_072434.2, read as the reverse complement.
ATGCCCTTATTGTCTAAGCCGCTTCTGGTGGATTTTCTGTTCTTACAAGTCAGAAGTGTCCTAACTAGCCAGGCAAGGTGGCTCACACCTGTAGTCCCAGCAATTGGGGAGGCTGAGGTGGGTGGATCACTTGAGCTCAGGAGTTCGAGACCAGCCTGGGCAACATGGTGAAACCCCCTCTCTACAAAAAATATAAAAATTAGCAAGGCATGGTGGTATGCGCCCATAGTCCTATCCACTTGGGAGGCCGAGGTGGGAGGATTACTGGAGTCTAGGAGGTGAAGGCTACACTGAGCTGTGATCGCACCCCTGCACTCCTGCCTGGGCAACAGAGTGAAAGATAACAACAAAAGCACCTTAACTAATACGTCTGTTAGCCCCATAACCAAATCTAGAAGAACTTGTATCTCATATTATAGTAAGTATCTGATTACTCCAAGAAAATACATATTAGTACTGGGATTTTTCTGTTGGGAGAAAGATTTTTTTTCTTTTTTTTTTTTTTGCTCATTCCTTTCCTAGTTTTCTCCCATACTGACATAGCAGCTTATCTCCACCACAAGGCTTAGTCTCACTGAGTACTTTATAGCTACCACTCATTCATGAAGACCTGACGGAGCTTTTAGTTCTGACATTATTGCATCAGCCTAAAACAGAATGGTAGTCCTAGCCACATCAGACACCGAAACAATGAAGAGAAGCTTTATCATTCAGGTGCTGGCATTTTAATTATCTGTTTGTTGTTGTTCACATTGACATTGTCATCTCCATCGCCAGCAATCTGAGCTCCCCAAAAGCTTCTCTGTAATATACCCAGTGCTTCACATATAATAGGCATTTACCAAATGTTTGTTGTATGAATGCATGAGTGAACTCCAGTTACAATTAAAATGTCAAGGAGGATTTGGAGAACTTGAAGATACATGTGGTTCTATTTTTGAGATAGAAACTGAAATACTAACTAGCCTTTTTCTGCCACATCTAGTTAAACCAGAGTAAAAAGTATCATAGCCCCCTTTTTAAGAATGAAGTGCCCTCCTTCCTTGCTCTTCCTCTGATTATCATGCTTGCTCTCTCTGGAAGTTTTGGAATCTAAATGATCTGATCCTGTGAATTTTTTTTTTTTTTTTTTTTTTTTTCAGACGGAGTCTTGCTCTGTTGCCCGGGCTGGAGTGCAGTGGCGCGATCTAGGCTCACTGCAAGCTCCGCCTCCCGGGTTCACGCCATTCTCCTGCCTCAGCCTCCCAAGTAGCTGGGACTATAGGTGCCCGCCACCAATCCCGGCTAATTATTTTGTATTTTTAGTAGAGATGGGGTTTCACTATGTTAACCAGGATGGTCTCAATCTCCTGACCTTGTGATCCGCCCGCCTGGGCCTCCCAAAGTGCTGGGATTACAGGTGTGAGCCACCGCAGCTGTCCCCTGTGAATATTTTTTAAACAGATAGTTTCATGCATGCAAGAAGATTTTTCTTTGAAGCCCAAGGAATTCCATCACTGTTGGTTACAAGACTCTGGTGCATTGGTGTGTGCATTTTGAGAGGGTCGTGTAGTTATGTCAGCTCTATAGTAGCTAGTTTATTGGAAAACTTCAAAGGCGTAAGACTGTATATAACATTGCTTTGAAGAAGTACCGTCTTTGGAAATATTTTATCCAGCAGACTGACTTTGGTAGCTAGGGTAAAGAAAAGAATTGGCTCTGTTCGCTTTCCTGTGTGCCTTACCCCCACTATCTCCCCACCCAGAGAAGGGCAGATTTGTGACAGTCAGGGTGAGCGTGGCCACAGAAGGAAATGTCCTCCTGCTTTCTTGTGGAAACTTCATCATCTGTCTCAGAGAAGGGAGGCTGATTCACGCTAAGATTAAATGTTGCAAGAATCAGATCCTACTCATTGAGAGAGATTGAATGACCTCAACGGAGAAAAAGAAGCGTCACGCTGAGACCGGGCTTCTCTGAAGCTGATTCTGCTTCGGAAATTAATTCTCAGTGGACAGCACTTCTGCAATCGTCCCATGAAGGAGGAGAGCACGTGACAGCAAGGGAAACGTGTATTTAATGTGCTCCCTGCGGTCCCTGGTCATCCATGCGAGAATATAAAAATTATTGGCTGAATCCCAATGATTTGTATTAATCCCTCCACAGCAGAGTGGCTTGAATCTCTACCTAACACTTACTTAATGTTTCCTTATGAAACAGTGACTTGCTTTTATGTCTGTTTCTTCCATTAAATTTTAAGTACCTTGAAGCCTGGTCCATGTTTCAAGTCATCTTTGAACCCCAGTGCCTGAAATACTTACAGTAGCAGACACTCTGTAAATATTTTGAAATGGAACTAAATCATTCTGTAACAGTGAAAGGGCCCAGACTCTATCAGTTGGCAGATATTTACTAAGCCTAGAAGAAATAAGACAGAGACTGTAAATAAAAGTGTTCTGCTCATATAATGAGAAGAGTCTGGGGTTTGGAATCAGATAGACCATGTTTTGAATTACAGCTTTGTCACTCACTGATTGTTCTAGTTTGAGTTAATTACTTAGCCTCACTGAGCCTCAGTTTCATCCTCTGTGAAATGGGGATAACAACAAATTTCTCAATGAATTGGTGGAAAAGTGAAATGAGGTGATGATACAGATGGAATAGTGGCCCCTGCAAAAGTCATATGTTGGAATCCTAACTCCTAACTCCCAGTACCTCAGAATGTGACCTTATTTGGAAATATGGCCATTGCCAATGTAGCTCATTAAGATGAGGCCAAACTGGAAAAGCATGTTCACCCTACTCTAGTACAACTGGTGACCTTGTAAGAGGGGAAAATTTGGAGTCAGACAAGCATACAAGGAGAATACCATGTGAAGATTAAGGCAGACGTCAGAGTGATATTTCTACAAGCCAAGGAACACCAGAGATGATCAGCCAACCACCAGAAGCTAAGGGAGAGGCACGGTACACATTCTTCTTTCCAGCCCTCAGAAGGACCTATACCAACCAGAACAACAATTTGATCTTGGCCTTCTAGTCTCCAGAACTCTAAGACCACAAATTTCTGTAGTTTAAGCCACTCTGTACCTGGTGCTTTGTTATAGCCATCATAGCAAACGAATGCAGGGAGCATAAGTAGTACACTGAGGGGCAGAGCCTGGAATAACAAGTATTCAAAATTTGTACTTATTATTCCCTCTTTCTGTATTAGACGTTCCTGGAAGTTTGTGTTTAAGAATGACTTTGACTGAAGGTTAACATTTGATGATGGTAGGAACAACTGAAAACACAAGTGAGTAATGATATAACGAGTTATGTTGGGAAGGTAGAGTTTGGGTAATACAAGGCAACACAAATGTGAAGAAATAGCATTAGGTAGTGGTATGCTCCACGGTTTGAGTGAAATATTTCTATCTAAAGACGTACATTTTCTGGAAATTATTAAAAGTTTACTTCTTTTTTTTCTCGTATTTTTCTTCTTCTGAAAGCTATTAATAGAAGTAATGACAACTGATTATGGTGCTTATGATATATCCTTAAAGCTAAAAGATAACAAGCCCACAAAAATGAAATCAAATAATGTTCATAGCAGCACTATTCACATTAGCCAAAGAGTGGAAGCAACCCAGATGTATACCAACAGATTACTGCATTAACAAAATTTGGTGTATATATAATGGAATATTATTCAGCCTTAAAAAGAATGAAATTGTTACACATGCTACAAATGAACAAACCTCAAAAACATTCAATAAGTGATCTAAGCCAGATACCAAAGGACAAATATTATATTATTCCAGCTAGAAGTTCCTAGAGTAGGCAAATTTATAGAGACAGAAAGTAAAATAGTGGTTACCAGAGGCTGACGAGAGAGAAGAGTGGGGATGTCATGTTTAATAATGAGTTTCTGTTTGGAATGATGAAAAAGTTATGAAAATGGATAGTGGTGATGGTTGTACAACATTGTGAATGTACTTAATGCCAATGAACTGCATACTTTAAAATAGTTAAAATGGTAAATTGTATGTTATGTATATTTTACCACAATAAAAAAAATATTATTGACTGTCAGCAGGATAAAATCCAGGCTGCTTAGATTGGCCAATAAGACCTTTCAACTTTTTGTGATATATACCTAGAAGTAGACTGATAGATTATATGATAATTCTAATTTAACTTTTTGAAGAACAGTCAATCTGTTCTACACAGCAGCTGCGACATTTTACATTCCTACAAGCATTGCACAAGAGTTCCAATTTCTCGATATCCTTGCCAACACTTGTTATTTTCTGGGATTGGGGGTGGTTAATAGTAGCCATCCTGAGCCAGGCATGGTTGCTCACACCTGTAATCCCAGCACTCTGGGAGGCTGAGGTGGGTGGATCACCTGAGGTCAGGAGTTAGAGACAAGCCTGACCAATATGGTGAAACCCCTTCTCTACTAAAAATACAAAAATTAGCTGGACGTGGTGGCATATACCTGTAGTCCCAGCTACTTGGGAGGCTGAGACAGGAGAATTGCTTGAATCCGGGAGGAGGAAGTTGTAGTGAGTGGAGATTGTGCCACTACACTCCCACTCCAGCCTGGGCAACAGAGTGAGACTTCGTCTCAAAAAAAAAAAAAAAAAAAATTAGTAGCCATCCTAATGGTGTGTAGTGGATCTCATTGTGGCTTGAATTTGCATTTCTCTAATGAGTAGTTGGTGTTGAGCATTTTTTTCGTGTGTTTATTGGGCATTTGTATATCTTCTTAGAAGAAATGTCTATTTAAGTCCTTTGTCCATTTTAACATTGGGTTGTTTCCTTTTTTGTTGTTAAGTCATAGGATTTCTTTATATATTCTGGATCTTAACTGCTTATAAGATGCATGATTTGCAAATATTTTCTCCCATTATGTGGGTTGCCTTTTCACGTTGTTGACAGTGTCCTTTGATGTACAAAAGGTCAGTAAATAATTTAAGCCAATAATTGATATTTTTAATTGGTGCGTGGAAGTTGGGTTTGAATGGGGCAAGGCCAAGAGGTAGAGAGACAGGTTAGATCACCAGGCAAGAAATGGTAAAGTCTGAGCTGAAATAGAGAATGAATGGAAAGGAAGCCTATTTAGGAGGTAAAAATCAACAAGATTCTGGTGACAGTGTAGAGGAAAAAGGAACAGAGGGAGGATGTGTTTGGAAACTACTTCGATACTCAGCAAGAGATGATGTGGACCTGCACTGTGGGAGCAGCGACAGGAGCAGAGAAGAGGGCCAAATTTGGGGAGAGTAAGTGCTGATTGGACAAGTGTGGGAATGGGAGGAGTGACTGATGATTCCAAGTTTGGGCAACCCAGGAAAATATTACCTTAATTTATAGTTGACAACCTAAATAAAAGTATTCATTGACACAGACCTGTCTAGAAGTATAGATTCCTGTAGTAAAAAACATTCACTTGAGCCTGCCCTGAATCCCCCCTCCTCACCTCACTTTCCACTAGAATCAGTTTCATAAAAGTAACTTCTGGGATTTATCACTGCTGACAATGCTAGCCTCCAATCCTTTTAGGAGGTGAATGGGATAATAAATAATTGTAAAAAAAAAAAAAATCCCAGGTTCAAATCTGAATGCTATTTGCTAGCTTTGGGAGGACTTTGTATAAGTGACCTAAATTCCATGAGCTTCCATATCTTCATCTGTTAATTGGGTATAATAGCACCTTCCTCACAGAGATGCTGTGAGAATCAAATGGAAATGATGCAAGTCAAACAGTGCTGTGCCTGGCATGCAGAGAGCCTCAGGACATAGATGCTGTTGTAGGAGGTGCTATTTCACCTCCATATCCAATGGCTCTGGGGAGACAGAGTGGCTCAGCAGTGAAGGTGATATTTGCAGGCCAGCACCCTCTGCCTAGAGAGCATGATGAAAGAATCATGGCCCTGGAATCAGAAAATCCTCAGTTTAAAGACCTGGGAGGGAGTGACAGCAAGCCAGCCCCAGTGGTGAAGGAAATATTTGGCACTGTAGTTTTTGTTATGCCTGTCTTCAGATGCGTTACAGTCGGTGGAAGTGGCAGCTCCACTCACTTCGAGCCCAGATCTACAGAATCAGCCCAGATACCCACAGCAATGTGGTATCAGCATGGAGGATGCTCAGGATTGCATCCAGAATGTTCATGGTGCCGAATAAGAGCTTCTTGGCCACTCTGAACCCCAGGCAAACCCAGAGGAGCGTGGGTTACAGCTGTCCTGCCACAGCAGTGCTTCACAAGATTACTTCCTAAGTCTCTCTCTGCCAACAAGAGGTCACAGCTCTTTTGTAGCTGAGAATGGAAAGGATTTTGACATTGCCACATTTAAATACAGTAAGCACTTTCTGTCCCATGGGTTGTTAGCAGTGGTGATGCCAAGCATTTAAAGCTGTTGTGCCTCATCTAGCTAGGCTTCTATAGGGAAACATAAAGGTCTAGCTATATGTATATAGAGAGAAAGAGAGAGAGAGAGAGGTTAAGAAACCAGATATTTATATTTCTGAAATAGGTTAACTCAAGCTTTCAAAAACATATTAAAACTGCCCCCTTCCTCACAAAAAGGCAATACGGCAGTTTTATGATTTTTTTTGTTTACTTCTCTTACTAATATGAATTAGCTTGTCACTGTATTTTGTCTGTCCTCAAAGGAGTTACATACAGTGGACAGTACTAGTCACAAGCATGTGTGTCCCACAAGCTAGCACTGACTTTTTACATTTGAATTAATTGCTGATATCAACAACTCAAAAATTGCATGTAAAAATCTATTTCTGGCCTCTCTTGATAAAGCATATGAGATTCACCCCCACAGATGTCAATGACCACCTGAAACTGGGAGGTGGCTGCCCCCTGCAGATGGTGGAGTGGGGCGTGCCCTGATGTGCCCCAGTCCCTACAGCCTGCCCTATCGCCCACGTTACTTCTGAGCCTTTATAGGCATGTGAGTAAGGGACACTTATTCACTTTCTGCACCATGTCATGTACAAATAACCAGCTAACAAGTAATTACGAAGCACCTACTAAATGTCCATTACGGTCCTGGTTGCTCTCTGAGTAGGAAAATTTCAAGAAATTGGGAAAATTCAAAAGTTAGAAGAAAACTCACCCCTATGCTCAAGGCACTTACAGCCTAGTTCTGTGCCACCCAATACGATATTCCCTAACCACGTGGGGCTTCCGAGCACTGGAAATGTAGTTAGTCTGAATCAAGCTGTGCTGTACATGTAAAATACATGCTAGATTTTAATGATATTTAATGACATTTTAGTGTCACTGGATTTTAAAGATATTTTGAAATAATAATATTTTGATATATTGGGTTAAATGCAATCTGTTATTAAAAATAATTTTATGATTTTTTTTTTAGTTTTCAATGTAGATACTAGAACATTTAAAATAACGTGTGGTTTGCATTATATTTCTGTTGAATAGCGTTGGTCTTGTTGGTGAATGTATGTTTGGCAAAAATGTACCCAAACTCCCAGTAGGTGGGGTGATACATGCACCCTAATGGAAATGGAATATGAATCAAAATAGGTGAAATGCGACTAGATCTGTGTCTAGTACCGCATAGAACCTGGAACTGCAACAGGATGTCTGTCCTTTAATCTGATTCTCAACCTTTTCCTTCTGCTTTAACTGACACTTCCTGGTGAAGATGATGGTGAGATGGAGAATGGAGAGGAGGAGGCAGCAAGGTTTAGGATTTCAAGACTGCTGGGAAGTTGTGTTTGCTTGGGTCCTCTAAGAAGCAAATGCCAAGTTGGGCTTAAATGCACATGGTTTTTTATTAGGGGAAATGCTCGTGGGAAAGAAAATAGGGAGAGACCCAGAGAAGGCAGGGAGAGTAAGTCTAAGCCTTCAGAAGGAGAGAGGGGAAGTTGAATGGAAGCATCCCAGGCTGCTGCGCAGCCTAAGGCAGGTTCAGCAAAGCATGGGAGAGACCCGGGGACAAAGTCGGAGGAATCCTGTGTCTCCCAGGAATGGAGTGCCTTAGTATCCCCTACTGCACTCAGTCATTGGCTGGGAGTAGCCTATGGGAAGTGTGGCCTCTGCAGATGCACAGCAATGGGTTTCAGGGCACAGTAGCCTGGAGCTCTGGGTCCTGTGTGTTCTCCCTAGTTGGAGGTCAGCAAATGCATTCTCAGCAGCTGCAGGAGCCATCTAGGGTATCCAGTGGTCAATCTAGAAAACGCGTGAGAATATTCCCTGCAAAAGAGCAAAGACTGAAAGTAGCCACCACTTTCTCTCATCCTTAGAATACCAGTATCTTTACCTGCCCACCTAGGTCTTATGGTTCATCCTTCATTTATTTGCATGACTCCCCTCTGAAAACTATAAAGAAATATATATGTACCTAAAGAAAAGAGAGTAACCCCAAAATATATTAATTATAGTATAAGTTGAAGTGCTAAATGAGTTTACAGTGAGCAGAATAGGGGTTTGAACTAAAAATCTTAAAAGTCACTTCCAATTCCAACAGCTATACTTCTTTAACTATTTTCAGGGAAAGACTCTTAAAGGCGTCAACTCCTTTTTCAATAACTGTTTTTTTTTCTGTCTATAATAAAGTAAAATGTACTCTTTATAGAAACTTTGAAATTTAGAGAAAATGTATTTTAAAGAGCAATCACCCCAAATCCTACCACATAAAACTTATCATTAACATTTATTTTTCCAAAGCACACTTGTATCTATTTTAATTCGATCATAGTATATATACAATTTTACATATTCTTTTGTAGTATAATATATCATAAACATTTCCCCATATCATTAAAAATTCCTTAACAGGCTGAGCATAGTGGCTCATGCCTATAATCCCAGCACTTTGGGAGGCCGCAGCAGGCAGATCACTTGAGGCCAGGAGTTTGAGGCCAGCCTGACCAACATAGCGAGACCTCATCTCTACTAAAAATACAAAAATTAACTGGGCATAGTGGCACACACCTGTCCCAGCTACTCAAGAAGCTGAGGCAGGCCAGGCGTGGTGGCTCACACCTATAATCCCAGCACTTTGGGAGGCCAAGGTGGGTGGATCAACTGAGGTCAGGAGTTCAAGACCAGTCTGGCCAACATGGTGAAACCCCATCTCTACTAAAAATACAAAAATTAGCCAGGCGGGGTGGTGGGCGCCTGTAATCATAGCTACTCAGGAGGCTGAGGTGGGAGAATTGCTTGAACTCAGGAGGCGGAAGTTGCAGTGAGCTGAGATTGCACCATTGCACTCCAGCATGGGTGACAAGAGCGAAACTCCATCTCAAAAGAAAAAAAAAAAATGCTGTGGCAGAAGAGTCTCTTGGATTCTAGGCTGCAGTAAGCTGTCATCTCACCACTGCACTCCAGCCTGGGCAACAGAGCAAGACACTGTCAAAAAAAAAAAAAAAAAAAACCTTCTTAATATATATTATTATACATCTCTGATTATTTTCTCATGGTAAATTCTTAGAAGGCTAACAATTGCTAGGACAAAGGATATGCAACTTCTAATTTTGAACATAGTGATAAATTACTTTATCAGTGGGGTAAGAGTGCCTCTTTTTCTAAACCTTCCTCAACTCTAGAGAACTACTTTAAAAAAATCTTTGTCAATTGATAGACAGAAAATGGCATCATATTTTCAATGTATTTCCTTTTATTACTAGCAACATTGAACCTTTTCATTCATTTTATTAATAATTTATATTTCCTATTTTGTAAATTATTTCTTCATATCCTTGATTGACCAGTTTTCTATTGATTTGCTGTTTTTTTCTGGACTTATAGGACTCTTTTTGTTTGTTCTGAGACAGAGTCTCGCTCTGTCACCCAGGCTGGAGTACAGTGACGTGATCTCGGCTCATCGCAACCTCTGCCTCTAGGGCTCAAGTGATTCTCGTGCCTCAGCTACCCAAGTAGCTGGGACTACAGTTGTGCACCACCATGCCCAGCTAATTTTTCTAGTTTTAGTAGAGACAGGGTTTCACCATGTTGCCCAGGCTGCTCTCGAACTCCTGGCCTCAAGATATCCTCCCACCTCAGCCTCCCAAAATGCTGGGATTACAGGCGTGAGCCACTACACCCGGCCTAGGACTCTTTACATATTAAGTGAACTAATCATTTATTTATCAAATATATTACAAATGTCAGTCCAGTGGGTCATTTATTTTCCATTTTTGTTTATGGTGTTTTTCTGACGTATAACTGTTTCATGTATGCAAAACTAGCAATCTTTTCATTTATGGTTTCTGCTTAGGTAAGCCTTGCCTATTTCAAGATTATATACAAATTTCCTTATGCTTTTTCTTCTACTGAAAGGAAAACAAAAGTGGATTTACTTTTCATATTCAATATGTCCTCCATCTGGAATTTATTTTTATATATTAATGAAGGTAGGAAGCTAATTTTCTTATTTTACAAAATATTGCCTGTTGTTCCCAACAGTATGGCATAATCTATCTTTTCCTATTTATTTGAATTTTCATCTTGCACAAGGATAATGTTTTAAAAATTGCTGTGGGTTTTAAAAATCCTTTTGTTATTCATTTACAGTTTTATTGCATTGTCATCAGAGAACCTGGCCTAGATATTTGTCTACTTTGGGAAATATATGGACATTGCTCTTTTGCTAAGTATAGTGGGTTTCAGCCACGGTGAACTGTTATGTTATGTGGTGTGTTGCAAAGTAAAGTCTGACTATTTGAAAATATTTAAACTTGTGAATGGTGTACATTTTTATAAATTAGGATTTTGGCTTTTTCTTTTTTTTTTTGAGACAGAGTTTCATTCGTGTTGTCCAGACTGGAGTGCAATGGCACAATCTCGGTTCACTCAACCTATGCCTCTGGGGTTTAAGTGATTCTCCTGCCTCAGCCTCCCAAGTAACTGGGATTACAGGCATGCACCATGAGGCCTGGCTAATTTTTGTATTTTTAGTAGAGACGGGGTTTCACCACGTTGGGCAGGCTGGTCTCAAACTCCTAACCTTAGATGATTCACTCGCCTCAACCTCCCAAAGTGCTGGGATTATAGGTGTGAGCCACCTCACCCAGCCAAATTAGGGTATTTTTGATGTCTCCTCAATAATAATATAATCCTTACTCACCAGCATTACAGTTCTTTCTAGTGGGACAGACTGGTGGGAGCTGTATGGAATCACAGCATGGAGTAACAGAAGTGCTGGGTGGTGGCTGCCAAGGTTCCTGTGCATTGGTGTCCACGAGGCCTGGCCATTGTAGTTTCTGTTTTTGAGTTTCAAGAAGGACTCTGCTTCCCGTGATGCTGCAGAGAGTAATTACAGTAATTCTTTCTGGTCCCTCTGACTCAAGCCAGTATGATTAAGCCTCTACTCCTTACAATTAAAAAAAAAAAAAAAAAGCCTAATTGAAACACCATGTGCGTTCTTTAGGGCTGAAAGAGGGTCCAGTTCATATCAGATAAGCTCAAACATGGGTCTCTAAGGAGGCGAGCAGCCCTAGCAGACCGGGAGACCTCTACTGAGTAGCGGCTCCATGGAGATGTTGCACAGCTGGACTAGGCCTTCTCCTCCAAGAGTCCTCTCACGGTGACAGAGCCTGGCACTGCCTTGGGATCTGAACTCTGAGCTTTGCTGTTTGGTATACTTCCAAAGGGATTTAGTAAGTACCTATTCCCCCCTCCCTGGTTATAGTAGCTCCAGCCCCTCTAGCCACAGTTACAGGAAGATTCTGCTGCAAACCTCCTTCTCTGGCTCTTTGGGTCTTTCTTTTGCGTTTGGTGAATTGAGTTTTCCTTCTTTTCTTTCAAATGCGTTGCACTTCATTGAAAGAGAGTATCTAATACATATTTTGTAGATTGCTCTGGAATGTGGTAGCACCTCAATTGAGTTTCTAGGATGGTCACAAATGTCCCCCTATTGTTTTAATTCCTTTAAGAGTAGATTTTGAGGGAACATGGGTGAGTTAAGCCTTTGTGCTCCAATTACCATCATGAGTTGAAAATTACTTTTCCTGGCTTAATTCCTTTTTTCTCATTTTAAACTAAAAAGTTTTCATTTTAAAATAATACCTCTTTATTGAATCTGCCCAAGTAATTAAGGGAAGAAAAGTACAATGAGTAGGCATCAGTTGGTAGAAATACTAGGACATTTTTAATAGCTGAAATGAAACATATTAAATATAATTACAGCCTGAGCAACGTAACAAGACCCCCATCTCTACAAAAATATTTTTAAAAAACTTAGTTGGCTGTGGTGGCATGCGCCTGTAGTTCTAGCTACTCAGGAGGCTGAAGTGGAAGGATTGCTTAAGCCCAGAAGGTTGAGGCTGCAGTGAGCCATGATTGCACCACTGCACCCCAGCCTGGGCAACAGAGTGAGACCCCGACTCAAAAAAAAAAAACCAAACAAACAATAAAAACGTATAACGGATAATCTCAGAATGGTATGCAACATATTCTTTGAATTTTGCTCAATTTTTTTCTTTGTACCTTCTTTATTCTCTCTCTTTTCCCTTGTAGTCATTTCATGTCAGGAAACCTAATGGGTGATATTAAGAGCAAATAACTCATTAAATAAACACATTTGGAGCCCCACAATTTGTAAAACTTTGAGCAAAGAATTGTAGGACATGCAAAGGGTAACTGAGTACTGGCTGTAGCAACTGCCGTCGTAAAATTGTAAACTTCCACAGAACAGCACATAAAAAAAATGCTCAACATGATTCGTTATTAGGGAAATGTATTTGAAAACTATAAAGAGCTACCATTTCACATCCACTAGGATAGCTAGAATAAAAAAGTCAGGCCAGGCACAGAGGCTCACGCCTGTAATCCCAGCACTTTGGGAGGCCGAGGCAGGCAGATCACCTGAGGTCAGGAGTTCGAGACCAGCCTGGCCAACATGGTGAAACTCCATCTCTACTAAAAATGCAAAAATTAGCCAGGCATGGTGGCATGCCCTATAGTCCCAGCTACTTGGGAGGCTGAAAATTGCTTGAACCTGGGAGTCAGAGGTTGTAGTAAGCCAAGATCACGCCACTGCACTCCAGCCTGGGTAACAGTGAAACTCGGTCTCAAAAAAAAAAAAAAAAAAAAAAAAAGTCAGGCAATAAAACTGTGAGGATGTGGAGAAGTGGGAGCTCTTCTATTTTGAGACAGAGTCTCGCTCTGTCACCCAGGCTGGAGTGCAGTGGCGCAATCTCGGTTCACTGCAAGCTCCGCCTCCCGGGTTCACGCCATTCTCCTGCCTCAGCCTCTCCGAGTAGCTAGGACTACAGGCGCCCGCCACCACGCCCGGCTAATTTTTTTTTTTTTTTATTTTAGTAGAGACGGGGTTTCACCGTGGTCTCGATCTCCTGACCTCGTGATCCGCCCGCCTCGGCCTTCCAAAGTGCTGGGATTACAAGCGTGAGCCACCGCGCCCAGCCAGCTCTTCTATTCTTTGGAGTGATAGAAATGTTCCAAAATTAGATGGTGGTGATGGTTGCACAGTCATGTCAATATATTAAACACCACGGAATTGTGTAATTTACAAAATACATATCTGCCTTGTATTAGTCAGAATTATAATGAATAAACCAAATTTCTGAGGTTTTCAAAAAACCTCAAAACTTTAACAAGAGATGAAGAGGGGAAGAGCTCCATTCTAACAAGGGAAATTTTGGAAAGCTTCTCAGAACAAATAGCATTTAAGCCAGATCACAAGGAACAAGGGTTAACATGATAGCCATATACAAAACACCCGTATCTGCTCTGTAAGTGTGCAGAGTACCACGTCTTTATTTCAAATTCTCCGTCTACATAATATGGTCTCTTTGTTGCAGATGAATACCATCAGAGAGGTCAAGGTGGCTTGCCCACGGCCAGAGAGCTACTGAGTGTCAGGGGAAGAGTGAGATTGGCTGAGAGGCAGCTCCTGAAATGTGTAGGGGTTTGAGTAGTCTACGCAGAGGGAAGGCTAAGTGCAAGGGTGAAGGGGTAGAAAACAGCAGAATATGGATGGGAACCAGCAACGCAGCCAGGTGATTGGGCTATTTGTCCAGTTAGTGTTTGGAACCAGGGATCTGTCTGAAAAAGTAGGCAGGAGCCAATTTATGGAAGGTTTTGCATGCATGATGGAAAAGTTTAGGCTTCATTCTGAACTCCTCCAGGAGCTGGAACTTTTAAGCTGGAACAGATCTATGCTTTAGAGACAGGGCTTTAGCAGCAAGGATGATGCACAACCACGGAGCCTGATGTCAAGACAACCGGTTAAGAATCCAGGATAGAGAGACTGAGGTCTGGGCTAGGGTTGCAGAACTAAACAAGGAGGAAAGGAGGAAGCTGATAAAACCACCATTTCAAATTGGTGCAAGCATTTTAAGTGTTTACATTCCTTTCCATTAACATCTGGCACTCCGAATAAGGTGAAATGATGTTCTTCATCAACAGCTTTATTTTGGATCAAGGACTGATTTGATTAAACTGAGTGCTGATGCATGGAAATGCTATCTTGTCCTAAACCTTCTAGCCCTCTTTGCTCTGTTATCTCCTACCTCATGAGGTTAATAGTCTTCTGGCTAGGAGAAGCGAGGGGGAGCTTCTGTTAGCCAGTACGTGGCATGGTCTGAGAATGTTAATCCCCTTTTCCTTGTCCTGGCCCCTCACATGTCATAAAGACTACACCCACGCAGGAGAAGGTGGAAAGTGTACTGCAGATATCTATCATTCAGCAGATTCCAGGAGATAAATTGTTCACTTCTATACCCAGAGTCACGAAGGTTTAGAGGCCACCATCAGTTTGGGGTAGTGGTTTCGTGCCAGGCTTAAGAGCAAATCCCAGCTCTGCCACTTATAGCTGGGCCCCCTTGGCTTTGCTCTGCTTACTTAACCTTGCTGTTCCTTGGATTTCATATCTAGAAAATAGAGATAATAATAATAACATCTTCATAGCACTGTTGGGAGGCTTAAATCAGTTTAAACAGGCAGTAAAGATTAGAAAACTGCTTAATACACACTAATATCCAAAAACTATTTGAAATTCTTGTTTTGGGATTTTCCAATCCCTTCCTTTCTCCTTTATATAATACAATCTTGAAATAATAGTTTGCTTATATCTCTGGTAGCAATTTTTCCATTCACTCTTAAGATAACTTGATTCTCAACAATTGCATCTGAAATCATACTGTAGTATCAGAAACAGTATAGCTTTTGAAAACTGTAGTGTAATCCATGCTGAAGACTTACTAGCTGCTTTAAGCGTTCTTGCTTCATTATGATGAACAAAACTGCAACTTTACTCCCTGTGTTTATCTATTTATTTATTTATTTATTTATTTATTTATTTATTTATTTGAGATGGAGTCTCATTCTGTTGCCCGGGCTCAAATGCAGTGGCTCGAACATGGCTCACTGTAGCCTTGACCTCCAAGGCTCAAACGATCCTCCAACTCAGCCTCCCAAGTAGCTAGGACTCCAGGCAGGTGCACGCCACCACACCTGGCTAATTTTTAAATTTTTTATTGAGATGAAGTCTCCCTATATTGCTCAGGCTGATCTTAAACTCCTGAGCTCAAGCAATCCGTCCACCTCAGCCTCCCAAAGTGCTGGGATTACAGGCCTTGAGCCACCACACCCAGCCTGTGTTTATCTTTTCAATACTGTTTCACTTTCTGAAAAGGATGGGGGAGGGAGAGGACATTTTCAAAGAGGTAAAGCTGAGAAAGAGATGAAATATAATTTGGTTTTTTTTTTTGTTTCTTCTCACTCTCTGTTTCTTTCTTTTTAGCCACATCCTTCTTGCTGTGTCACAGTTGCTGAAATTTCTGGATGTCAATATTTGCTTTCTATCTCCACTAAGAGGAATGCACATAGTAACTTAATTGATTGATCCATCAACTTCCAAAGGTATATTGAGCCTGAGCCCTATAGGAACAACAAGGTCTGCTGTTTTCATAGAGCTTATAGTTGATTGGAGAGACAGGGCCAGTGTGTGAAATGACAATACTATTAGCACGTATAAGCTGGCAGCGGAACAATACTCTAAGCAGGTATCAGTAAGGGCCAGATGACTTGAGCGTCTGGGGATTCATCAGTTATACCCACAGTGGTGGGGCTGTCAAGTGTCCTGGGAGAAAAGAGCTCTACACTGGAATGCTAACTTCAATATCTGGGTGAAGCAAAGGCCAGAAAACAAAAAGGGGAGGAAGCCAGCAACCTTGAGAGGCTCTGCTGACCATTTAATAGTATCTGGATTTACCTTCCCTCTGCCTCATTTTGAGTCTTACTCTGGTGATGGGCTCTTACACTCCTTGCTTCAAGGGAAAATGTTCCATGTTCTCATCTTCTATTTACCCAACTCTTGAAAACAACATAAAAGAGAATACAGGCCAGGGGCAGTGGCTCATGCCTGTAATCCCAGCACTTTGGGAGGCCAAGGCAAGAGGATCACAAGGTCAAGAGATTGAGACCTCCTGGCCAACATGGTGAAACCACATCTCTACTAAAAATAGAAAAAAGAGCTGGGCGTGGTGACACATGCCTGTAGTCCCAGCTACTCGGGAGGCTGAGGCAGGAGAATCGCTTGAACCCAAGAGGCAGAGGTTGCGGTGAGCCAAGATCGCGCCACTGCACTCCAGCCTGGTGCGTGACAGAGACTCCATCTCAAAAAACAAAACAAAAAAAAAAACAAACAAAAAACAAACCAAAAAAACCCCTACAGAGAAAGCCAAGAAGAAAATAAACAGATAACAGATATAAACAAGGAAGTAAGAGCTATCTAAGGTCTGGAAAAGCTGGTTACTCAGAGTAATTCACACATCATTGAAAGACCAATTAGAACCATTAGCAAGTTGTTAGCACTGACTTTAAACTCTGCTCTGATTTAGCCTGGAACCATCCAGAAGGAGCTGTGTCACCAAAAGTGGCACCACTATAAAATAAAAATGCATAAACAGCCCTCCATTCACAGCTGCTTATTGAGTCCTTTACTTGTGTGTGCGCTGTGGTATCCGCACAGGAAGATTTTAAACACACCAAACACACACACACACACACACACACACACACAATCAAGCCTGGTGGAGCTAATGTAAAAGATGTGGAAGGTCCCCAACAGTGTAAGGCTGTGGAAGATCCTGGATACTTCAAAAGTTCAGAAACACAGAAGCTGAGATCACTCATTTAGGAGTTAGGGTTTGAGCCTGGCCTTGAAAGATGAGTAAAACTGAGGCAGAAAAACAGAGGAGATTGAAGAGAAAACATATTTCTTAACAGTTAAGGCCGGGCGCGGTGGCTCACGCCTGTAATCCCAGCACTTTGGGAGGCCGAGATGGGCAGATCAGGAGGTCAGGAGATCGAGACCATCCTGGCTAACATGGTGAAACCCCGTCTCTACTAAAAAAATACAAAAAAATTAGCCCGGCATAGTGGCAGGCTTAGTGGCGGGCGCCTGTAGTCCCAGCTACTTGGGAGGCTGAGGCAGGAGAGTGGTGTGAACCCGGGAGGCGGAGGCTGCAGTGAGCCGAGATCTCGGCATTGCACTCCAGCCTGGCTGACAGAGTGAGACTCCATCTCAAAAAAAAAAAAAAAAAAAAACAGTTAAAAGCATGGGCTCTGGCATCTGACTAATGAAAATCAACTACTTTACCTTGCACTCATGACTTCACCCCTCTGTACCTCTGTTTCCACATCTGCATGGGAATGATGATAATATTAGCATCTATCTGAGTGTGTTGTCAGGAAGATGAAGTGAGTTAGTTTGTATTATGAATTACATGATACCATGCTTGACATACGGCAGACAACCAGTGTTAGCTGTGATTGCATGAAGCAAATGGAAATAAAGCACATTTCAGAGTAGTCTTCAGCTTAGGGTCACTTATTTTTGAATGACTCTGCCAAAGCTACTTTTGAACTTGATTATTCAGAAAAATTAACTTTATGGGAAAACATTTAAAAAATAAACCACATAAAATGAATTCATTTAGATTTATATGAGAAGTTATAGGAGAGTGGTGTGCTGCTTTTACTATCTTTTAAACAATCATACATTTTCCTTGACTATCAATGATAAAGGGAACCTATTGTCTTGGTGGGTTCAGGCTGCTATAACAAAACACCATAGTCTGCACGGTTTAAACAAAAGATATCATTTCTCACAGGTCCGGAGGCTTAGAGTCTGAGATCATGATGCCAGCCTGCTCAGGTTCTTAGTAGAAACCCTCTTCCTGGCTTAGATCGCTGTCTTCTTGCTGTGTTCTCATATGCGGGTGGGAGGGAACAAGCTGTCTGGCTTTTCTTATCTGCACTAATCCTATCATGAGGACCCCACTCTCAAATCATCAAATTCCAATTGCCTCCTAAAGACCTCACATTCTAATACCATCACATTGAGGGTTAGGGCTTCAAACATTCAGTTTGGCCTAAAAAAGCCCATGGAAGGGCATATCATATTTAAAAGAAAGAAGAAAGAAATAATTCAAACCATTATGTTATGTACAGTCCTATAGATGCAAGTCTTTATAAGCTAAAGCTTTAGGACTAAGAGAAAATTCATAATGAGAGTGGTGCCTTTGAAGATTAAAATGTAATTTTTCTGGGCAAAAAGAATATTAAATTTTTGGAAAACATATTTAGAGTGTTTGAAGATATGGAATCCAGAGATTCTGGTGGTGTAGAAGGGTGATGCAACCAGGGGAAAAAAATCATGTTCTTCATTCTTTTTATATGTAAATATGCTCATAGTCATCTTACTAATTATGAATAGCTAGAGAGATTATTCTGTGATAAAATGTCTAGTAGATTTAGCTTGTGCACACCACGCAGATTTGCAATTTGTGGCCACTCCTGTTGCACAGTTAGTGAGTTGGTGTGCATACCAATGCCCGACGTGCCTCTCCAACACCTTGGTGGCCAACCTGTCTGTCCCCTCCCCACCCATTTTGCTCTTCTCTCCCTCCTTTCCTTCTGCAGCCCCTATAGAGGTCCCCAGTCCCACTGCCCCTGCTGTGGCCAGGTGCAGGGAAATGTGTGTTGGTGGTGATGGGAGTCTCCCTCTCACCTCTTCTAAATTTGTGGGGGAGGGGAGGAGAGGTGTCCCGGGAATCCTAGGTAAAATGAGGAACATTTCACATTGAAGCAATGTTTATCAAAGCAGTTATTTTCTATAGAAATTCCAGCACCAGAGAGAGTAGGTTTACTCAAAAGCAAATGGGGCTTAGACCTTCATTTACATGAGCCCAATCAAGGGGTTTTTGTACTTTTGTCTTTCTTACATTGAAGGTAGCTCCCCAAATTGTTTCACGACCTTCATTTACATTAGCCACTCCTAAGGGGTTTTAGTACTTTTGTCTTTTTTAATCTTGAAGGTGGCTCCCGAAATTTTAAGTGCTTCAAGTCCCACAAAATCTGGATTGTCTCTGGTCAGCATGGTCATTTAACTGTGGGATTCCTTCCATGGGCTTTTGTAGGTTATCCTGAGAACCTTACTGCTGTCTAAAATGTTGCTTCTGTGGAATAGTTTCTATGAGAAACAAACAACACTTACAACACATACACAGTCTTTTCTTGTATTGGTAAATTGTCTGATCTCTAACTAGGTACTTAATAAATGTTTGTTGATTGAATGATGATGAAATAAATGAGGGGAAAATAGACAAACTTGAAGCCCTTATTGAATGCTTCTCTCTAGATGGTGGAATTATGATTTTCATTTTCTTTGTACTTAGCTTTTTTCAAATGTTGAAAATTTCCACAATGAACCTGTATTATCTCGAGTAATCTAAACCTAGTTTTAAAAGTTCATAGTATAGATGTTCTTTCATCTACACACGTATGAAGTGCTTCTTCTGTGGCCTTCGGTTAGTTCTAAGGATATTAAGCCAAGCAAACCCCATAGCCTTGCCCTCAAGAAATCTACAGTACCAAGCACTGTCTGAGCCCTGAAGGGGTACACAGGTCAACATCACAGAGCTCTGTCTATTCAGGGTGGTCTGTGTAGATGAGGGAAGGAAAAAGGAGGGGGAAGAACAAAACTTGTTGTCCTCAAAGATCCTTTTATATGGATGTACACACACACACACACACACACACACACACGCCTCAGTTACGTATTTATTTCATTTTACCACAGGCAAAAGTTTCAAGCAGGGCATAAAAACCCAAGGGAAGAGTGGACTACATTTGAATAAATCCATCAGCTGTGTCCATTCTCCTCCCTAACTTTTCAGAAGGAACGGAAAGAGAATAAAATTCTACCAAATTTGAGTTTAAAATAATCAAAAGTTTGAAACAATAGCTTCTATTTATTGAGTTCTCACCCATGTGTCAGGCACTATGCAAAGTGTTTCACATGCATTGCCACCTCGTTTTATTTTCTTTTTACTTTCACAACAAGCTTATGAGGTAGGAACGATCATTATCAATCCCTTTACAGATGAGGAAAGAAAGAAGAAATGAAACAAGTCACCAATGGTGAAAGGGATGGGGCTGGCTGCCCCTGATTGAAATCTCAATTTTTCTACCCTCCCTTCTTAACTGCTCCTTTCCAAGAGGCTAGACTACAAAAAATTGGGGCTCCAAGGAGAAGCATGAACCAGAATATGGATATTTTGTAAAAACAGAATATAAGTTAAGGTTCCTGAACAATGTGATGTTAGGCAGGGTGCGGTGGAATTGGCCTGTAGTCCCAGCTACTTGGGAGGCTGAGTTGGAGAAGATCCCTTGAGGAGGATCTCTTGGGTTCAGGAGTCCGAGTCCAGCCTTGGCAGGAGACCCCATCCCTGAAAACAATAAAAATTAAAACAACAACAGTGGGATACTAGCCTTTTAATTTGAAAACAAAAAAGGTGGAAAAAGGGAAAACCAGTTTTCAAAAAAGGCCAATTTCCTAGACATTAGTGGTTGATTACTAACTCATTTCATTAAATTATGAATTTGCTTTTCTCGTCAGTGTCACCGCTCTGATGCGTCCTTTTCCATTTTCCATCTTCATCCTGGCCGAATGTGGAAAATGATCTGGTTTGTGCATAATCCGCGAGGCCCAGGGAGGATCTTTTGCCCCTATTGTTTTCTTGGGTGTTCTCACTCTGGGGGCCTGACATTCCTCGCGTGTCTAAGGCAATGACGGAGCAGTGAAGCGCGGGGAAGCCGCACAAAAGACATCCAAAGGCTATCAATGGAAAAAGATCAATTAGGTGCACACAAGAAACACCCAATATGCCAGGGAAGAGAAAAATACCCTTTTCCAGAGGGTGGGAAATTGATTGAGCTTCTATGAGGGTCCACAAAGAACTGGACGTATGCAGTGGTGGGTGGCGATCTCTCTGGACCACTCCGGACGCGCCCAGCAGACGCAGCCTACGCCTTTAGGTCCCATGAGGCTGAGAAGGGTGGGGAGAGGGGCGCAGCACGATCTTGTGTCTTTCCTCCGGTGCCGCCTCTACCGAATCGCGGATGCTTCATTAATCTTGCATGCGCCGCAGCTCGGGTCAGTATGGAGGCGGATCGGTGGCAGGGCCCGGGCCTCTGGGCTGCGCCCGCCCGTTCAGCCTGGCCCGGGAGGGGAGCGGCCGCGCGGTGGGCCAAGGACGCCCGGCCTTCCCTCCGTCTGCTTCCAGCCGACACAGCCCCGAAGCTGGGCTCAGGGTCTGACCAGAATCTCCCCCAAAGCTGGGCCCACCTGGCTGCCCCTCCAGCAGCCTCGCCGCTCCCACGCCACCGCCCGAGAGACAGGCTCGGGAGGCCGGACGGGACGCAGTCTTCCCGCCGGGGTCTTCCCTCCGGCTGGCCGGCCGCTGCAGGGGACGCGCGCGCACACACGTACACACACACGTACACACACACACCTGCCCACACACACACGCACACTCCCGCCTCCTTCCCGCCCCGCAGTCCTAGCAGCCCCCAGCCCGCTCCCCAGCGCGCTGCGCCCCGGCGGCCTCCGCAGGCCCCGCCCCGGGGAGGAGAGCCAGGCGCGCGCGGGAGCCGGGCGCGGGGAGGGGCCGGCGGTGGGGGAGTGTCTGCTGCCCCCGCCCCTCGAGTGAGTGACTGAGCGAGAAGCTCCCCTCCCTCGCTCGCTCCTCGCAAGCTCCCGCTCGCTCCCTGCCCACTCCCGGGGGGACGTTCCGTGCCGCGGCCGCCGCGGCCGCTGCTTCTTTCACACTTTAGTTGGGAGCTGGGCGCCGCGCTCAGTTACTGGAGAGCTGGCCGCGCGCCGCCGCCTCCCGCACGCTTGCACGCGGGCCCGGCTTCGGGATTTTGGGTTCTTACTCCAAGCGGCGGGGAGGAGGGGGAGCCCCGGACACACTGTGGGGAGGAGGAGGAAGAAGAGGAGGAGGGAGGAAGAAAAAAGACGAGGAGAACAGGGGCGGGGGGCGGGAGGCTTGCCACCTTCAGCCCCCCCGCGAACGCCCAAGGTAAGCGTGAGCCATTGCCTGCTCTGGGGCGGGGGGAGCTGGCGGTGCAGCCCGCCCCGGCTCGGCTACTCGGGCATCCCCGGGTGGGCAGGGAGGGAGGCCTGCGGGGTGTCTGCCGCACGGAAGGGATGGGAGCCGCGATCGTGGCTCTGCCTGCGCGGGGCCCGGGCCGGGGCTGCTGCTTGTGCGGGGCTGGCGGGGCTGCTGCCAGGAACGGAAGCTGGGATGGGGGAGCCGCGAGGGGCGTCTGCCGGCCTGGGCGGAGGGGCTGGGATGTGATCGGGGCTGCTGACTTCTTTCGTCACATCGAGGCCTGGGTGGCTGGTGTTAGACACCCCTCCCTTTCCACCCGCACCCTGCCACCCTCAGCCTTCCTGCTCTCCTCTAGCTTTGCATGTAGCCACTGTACTTTGCAAGCCAGAGCTTGAAAGGAAAAACACAATTTAGGATCCTTTGCTAAGTATCCAAGTCCCTTCTCCCGCTCCGACTGATTGATGTTTGTGTGGGTGGTTTGACCCCCGGGATTTCTGAAGTTTTGACCTTTTTGGGGTGGCTCGGTGCATCTGTTTGCCCACCTCGGTGTATTTATTATTCGTGCCCATGCGAGGCAGCCAGAGGGTGCTTGGTTATTGTACACGAAACAGATTTCACTCTCCTCTGCAGGCAGTTCGCGAAGTGCCGCCGCCGCGGCTGCCTTTGGTCTGCTGGTTATTATGTCCTTTCCCTATCATCCACCCTGCTCCCTCCCTCTACGGAGGGTTAGTTTTTGTTTTTGTTTTTGTTTTTTCCTTTCCACTGACAGTTTGTGTGAGAGAAGTCCTGGGCTTAAGGGCCCTCAGCACTCGTTCATTTCCCTTCTAAAGCTCTGAATGGCTCAGGCATGTCGGTAAAATTTGGGGTGGTCTTCTTTGCTCCAAGAGTTGCATGGCCAAAGATAAAAATATGCACACATAAACACTCCTTAATTCTGAGAGACGGCAAGCAGTTTGAGAGAGAAATAATTTGTTTCCAATAGGAAGTCGGTGACCTATGGGATCTCTTCCATTGCCTGTGGGTTAGGAAAATTGTTTTAAAATAGATAGTGCTTGTGTTGTCTGTGGCTGGAAGACAGCCATAGTTCAGTGACTGAAGCAACTCTGAAAGTGATACACCCTGGGCACCCAGAACCTCAGTAAAGACACACGTAGTCTGACTCAGATGTTAGGAAGGGGACTGACACACCATAGATTCCATGGAGTATTTTTTTCCTTTTTTTTTTTTTTTAGGAGACTGTCCAGGCCGTTTGGGGAAATGACAAGTTCATTACACAGACAGATGTAATGAACACCTCCCTATTCAAGGGGATGGGTTCAGCTTCTGCCTAGTAGGAATAACCTTTTGATTTGATAGAATTGGGATGTACCAGGATAGAAACAAACATAGGCGGAGTGGGCCTGAGCTACTTCAGCACTGTTGTGGGGAGAAGGTGATGTTTCTGAAGGGTCTTCTAAGTTCAAGATGCTGAATTTGGAGTTTTCTCCCCTTTTTCATATTGTCTAGAGCTGGATTGTAGGATCAATAGAACATGTTCCGTGTTGGCTGTTTGGAAATGCAATTGTCAGACATGGAAATTAATTTGGATTGGATCACCTATTTTTGTTTTGCTACTTACAAAGTAGGATGTACCAGTGATAGGACAACTGAGTGTATTTATAGGTGTTAAACCAATGCTTGGACGGGTACTTCACAGATCACAAATGCAGCATTGAAATAGAATGTCACTCAATGTTTACTGCTGTGCAAACCTGCTTCAGAGAACAGTCCTGGAGGCTTCTAAAAAGGGCAACAAAGACCAGTGCGCTCAGCTCTTGGGTGGGTGGGTGCCTGAGGAGGGGCGGGGTGCTTCTGTTGTCTAGCTTTGTCACAACTGGGCATGTTTCCAAAGAAAAATGGCCTTGGGTGGTAGAGAGGTCTCACATCCTCCAGTGTTAAAAGTTCATCCTAGAAGGACCTTAAAGTTCCAGCTTTCCTTCTCAGGGTTGACTTAATTTAACTCCGACTTTAGAAAACTGATAATTTTGTTTTCTTGGCTAGACATTTATCCCTCCTCCACCCCATCTCACTTTATCGTTCAACATGGGTTTCTGGGAATTAACAGACCACTGTCTGAAGGGGTTTGAGCTTCTCGAAGAATCACAGGGCATCATTCAAGAGCTTTGGTACTATTTGCTATGACTTATTCAAAAATCCTACTAAGGAGGAAGGTGGTTTCCTCTATTATAATTTCCAAGTGAATCATGTCTCAGCGCTATGTTGCCTTTGTGACCAGGCAAGCTTTGAGTTTTACATTCTGAGTGGCTTGCTCCAGGCTCTAAGCAGCCCCCTTCTATAAGATGTTTTTGTTTTTGTTTTTGTTTTTGTTTTTTGTTTGTTTGATTTTGTCTAAAGGAGACACCAAAGGCTGGGAGAGGGAATGTCATGTCACCTTCCAATAGGGCAGGAGAAGGCAGGTGACATATTTACAGAAGAGTCCTAAGGTGATAAATGTGACTGTTTTCATTTGAATTTATCAGTACAACTTACAGCCGTATAATGAGGCATCTTGTGTAGCTCACATGTTTAAGTACAGAGGTCTTGGGGTTCTGTATCCTTTGAAGTTTCCTTCGAGCTCCACTTTGAGGGTGGCCCTAACTAAAGGGTAATAGCACAGTAATTCCAGAGGGAGATTGTAGAAGGAAACTGCCAGTTAACAGAGAAATTGGTGAAACCTCACTGTCTTATGATGCTTTGTTTTCCTCCAGCTTCTTAGAACCAAATATAAAGGGAGGAGGGAGCATTGCGTTGCTTGTATTTTCTCTCTTGATGTTTAGCTGGTATCTCAGAGTGTGGTCTCTGCTTATTTCAGGTGATTTAAACTGTTTCATTCTGCACCTCCTCATGGGTAGAATGGAATCCAAACTCATCAGAGAGTTGTTAGGAAACGGTATGTACACATGGGTAAGCTTCAGACTCCAGCAAGTGCTCTGAGCAGCACAGTGCTGATTATCAATCAGAAGTGAGGGTATGGCAGGTCTGATCTTACAATGCAAGTTTACATGAAAATAATTTGTATGTGAAAGTTGATTTGCCTCCAGTTTTTTAGGAACATATTGACTATGTAAATCTACTTATACATCTAGTCAATCGGAATTCACTCAGAGATATTGGGTCGATCAGTCTTCATGAAAATATACATCTCCTAAAAATACTATTTTGGAAATGGATATAGTGAAGCCTCCTTCCCAAGGTGAGGGAAGGGTTACATGATATATAATACAGGTTGGAGGACCCTACACAGTGTACATGCTGGGTACTCAGATGACCTTTTTTTTTTCCAGCTTTACTGTGTAAAGATACTTTTATTAATAGGCTTTTAGCAAACAAATACATCTTTGGCCGCTTCATGATCCTTCTTTGAGCTTCAATTTTAAAAGTCCCATAGCATGGAATAAATAAAAATTGTGCTTAATTGGGTTCTACATAAAACACAAAAAGCAGATTGCAATAGACCAGTATAAAGTACTGCTTAGAAAACTGAAAAAACAGGGATAGGGCTTGTGTACAAGAAGAATTGCGACAGTGAAACTATATTTTAAAAAATGGTGACAGTTTTGACTTCCAGAGATCATAATTCAAGAGCTTATCTGAAGTGGCATGTAAATTACATACATATATATTTTTTAAAGCAGGCAATTATTTAGCTTGACTGTCTCGGTTCTGAAGTTTAATTTTACAAGTTATAGTTGCAACAAGAAACAACATGACATGCTGTGGTTATGCAATTATGACAAGAGTGGTTGGATGTAAACTGGGCTAGGATAAACATAGAAATGAGCACACAACAGTGTCTCCAGTCACCAGGTATTAAGAAGTTTCTTTGCTTTTTTATTAACTATGTTACTAGAAAATGTATTTCCCAGGTTGCAGGCCAATCACCTAAAATAATGATTGCTTTCTCTTACATTTGTGAAAGGAGATGCAGCTTCACCAATCTAAAATGGAAACTGAGACGACTAATTGGCCAAGCTACAGGAAGGCTAGGCCCTTTTGCTCATCTCAGCAACCCCCATAAAGTAGCTAGCACACTACTTTGCACTTGGAAGACACTCAATGAGTGATTGAATGGAATGGAATTTACCTAATTAGTTAAGATCTGCAATGTGTCAAAATTTCCTTGGAGAAATACATTAGATGTGGACTTAAGTTTTAATAAATGTGTATGGTAGTTTATTAAGAGCCCCATATTATGCCTCAGGTAGGATTTTTAAATGTTGAGACATATTTGACAGGAAACATACCAAGCATGATGTCCTCTCAAATTACTGAAATTTCTTTCTTTCTTTCTTTTTTTTTTCTGAGACGGAGTCTTGCTCTGTCATCCAAGCTAGAGTGCAGTGGTGCAATCTCACTGCAATCTCCACCTCCTGGGTCTAAGCAATTCTCATGCCTCAGCCTCCTGAGTAGCTGGGATTACAGGCAGGTGCCACCATGGCCGGCTAATTTTTGTATTTTTAGTAGAGACAGGGTTTTGCCATGTTGGCCAGGATGGTCTCCATCTCTTGACCTCAAGTGATCTGCCCACCATGGCGTCCCAAAGTGCTGGGATTACAGGCATGAGCAACCATGCCTGGCCCCTAAATTACAAGAATTTCTAGTTAGGGGCATCTTGATTTGGAGTAGATATAATTTCTGTATTTGACAGGCGTTCCTTCCCTTATGATTGTAGCTGTGGTCTTCATCTTATTTGCCTCAGAGATTCGGTGAATAACAGTGCCTAATATTTATAGTGTGCCTTGTGGTTTTCAAAGTCCTTTCATGTACCCTGTCTCATTTGACATTTAGCTGCAGCTGTAGCAGTCAGGGTTTTCCATGCTGGTATCTTTACCACAATGTGCCTGGATCAAGGAGTGCTGGAGAGGTCCGCGGAAAGCTCAGGAAGCCCTCCACCTCTTGATTTATTAGATTCACTGCTGCTCCCTCTAAGATAACCTGAATAAAGCAGGAGCTAAACAGTGTGTACACATGGACGTTTAGAGTGGACTAATAGACACTGGAAACTCCAAAAGATGGGAGGATGGGCGGGCGGCAAGGGATGAGAAATTACCCATTGGGCACAATGTACACTATTTGGGTAGTGGGTACACTAAAAGCCCAGACTTCACCACTACACAATATATCCGTGTCACAGAACTGCACTCCTATCATCTAAATCTAAATTTAAAAAAAATAATAAGTGAAGTAAAGGAAAGTTGAGACCTGTTAGTGCACTGAGCCTACCCAGGCTCCCAGCATCCAGTGGCTTTCCCCCTACACCTGTTCTGTCTCTTGGGCTGGCTTTGGCCTCTTAGTCCACCTTTGACAAGTATCCGTTTCATCTATCGCTTCCTTTCTGAAGATTTTTCATGTTTTTCTGGCCCATAGATTTCTATCCATAGACACTCCGTTTTTTTTGTTTTTTTCTTGAGACAGGGTTTCATTCTGTCACCCAGGCTGGAGTACAGTGGCACAATCTTGGCTCACTGCAACCTCTGCCTCCCTGGTTCAAGTCATCCTCCCACATCAGACTCTTGAGTAACTGGAGCCACAGGTTCACACCACACACCTGGATAGTTTTTGTGTTTTTTTCTAGAGACGAGGTCTTGCCATGTCGCCCAGGCTGGTCTGGAACTCCTGAGCTCAAGCGATCCCCCCGCTTCAGCCTCCCCAAGACCACCGCAGCATCAGCCACTGTGTCAGGCTCCCTCTGCTTCCTATCCCACACCTTACTTTTGCCTGCAAGACTTTAGTGTCCGAATGTGCCTGAATGAGCTTTTCCAGTACAGTATTTTAACCATATCTCCAGATCCACTGTCTATCTGGCTCCTCCCACCTATCTGCCTGACAGTAGACGTCTTCCTTCCAGCCCAGTGACTCCCTTCTTCCCTCAGGGCCCCTGTCCTACTTTGCCCCACACCTCCTCCCTTCTTCCTCCCACCCACTTCTCTCCATCAGGCCTTTAGATCTTCCAGCACATACCTGCCTCTGCCTGTTTCTCAGGCACCCGCCATCTCAACACATGTGTTTATAGTATTCATGAGTTGACATCCACATACTTTATACCTTGTAGAAAAGCAGAATTAGAGCACTCCCAAGTTTAGGGATCTTTCTGCCTTTGTTTTCATTTTTGATTCTTGTATGTTATATTGTTGACTTTGTAAGGCTCTTAAGCCATTTAATAATAGCTGAGTACTTTGCTTCTTCACTTCGCTTAGCTATTACATTCTTCATTGGATAAGATAAAGGAAATATCTTGATGATTATTGTTATTCTAAAAGATTTGGACAACAAATCTGGAAAGCATTCCAGAGATTTTCATAATAGCACCACAGAAAGACTTTATTACACACCAAATTCGACTTGCTAATCACAAAAGTAGAATGGTTTATTTAACTTCATCTTCATTACCTTTTTTTCTCCTTTGGTTAAGTAAATGTTGGTTAAATAAGTATTCCTGCAACTTGAACTAATTTTTTTTCCAATTTGTTATAATTTTACTGCTCTCCATGAAAATTTTATAAATTCATGGGACACATTTATGCCAAGCAAATATTCTTTAGCTAACACCTAATGTTGTTGGTTTCCTCTATAAGTTTGTAGCCTATATCAGGCCTATCAGTAGGGTCAGTGGGGAAAAAAAGTAAACTGAGCACTGCTACTGGAAAAATATATCCCATTGACTCACTACATATGAATTTGGATTGGTCTTTTTAGAAAACTACTTCAAAAGTGGATCCAACATTAGTTATGCAATATCCTGAGTGCTTTAGGGCTTTTGGAAAAAGGTACTTTAAAGCAGAACAGGGAGATGATGGTTTTTAAGTAATAATTCCTTTTCTTGGATGGATCTGTATTTTATTTGAGTGTCATGGATACTGCAGCAGTTTCAGTTCATTGTTAAACCACATGTTAGAATATATTTTACTTCGCCTGGTGACTTATGGTTTTTCCCACCTGAACTGGGTGCGGAAAGGCGATTGAGAAGTTGAATTGTTTTCACCGAAGTGTGGGAACCTTTTTCATACCCATCATCATGGATGTAAGTGCTAAGGGATGTACTCTCAACAAACCATGACATGCATGCGTATCGTAGCCACTCCTAAAAGCTTCTTCCTGAATTCCACAGTTGACAAGTAGGTCTAGTAGAGCCCCTGTATTAGCACTATGTCTTTTTACATGAGACAGTTGAAAGGCTGAGTGTGAAGTAAGGAGATGCTGCAGGCTGCCAGGCTGTGATTTGCAGGAAACTTTTCAAAGACACAGATAGTCAGGGTGACTTCAGCAGTTCTATCTCAAAGTTCTGCCAAAAGCAGTTTTTCTAAGATAATTTTGTTAACAGTTCTTGCAATTAATAGGTTATAAGGAATAAGTAACATATATCTCATTATATGTTTCAGGTCGATAATATTTTGATGAAGGAAGTGAGAATCCAGGAACATCTCTTGAGTTTCTTAGTAGTTGCTGAAAATTCAGATATTCTGGTTTGTGCCAGGAATCCATGACAGTCTAGATGCGACTCCCAAAACAAATTTTATGCCTCCCTTCCATGGCCTCCCCACCACCCACCCCTGCCTCACCCTGGGATATCCTTCTTCCCCTCTACTGTGTCTCTTGGTCTCTTGAGATCCAAGATATTTCCCAAATCTCACTTCAAATCCCACCTCCTCCAAGGAGCCCTTTTTCTGCTATAAGAGTGGTTTCTCCCTTACCTTCCATGAACTGCTGTAATACTTATTTTAGGCTTAGTTTACTTTATTATTGATTTTGATTTTTATTATATATATTTTTGTCTCCAGCCAAATGTAAACCCTTCTATTGCGCCCACTGGGCCTTAAAAGTAGATTGGTCTAAATAAGTAGTTATTGATTGATTGACAGCTTATCATTGATCCTGAGGCTTACAATTTCTGTCTATGAACACCTTGCTCCCATTTGAAGCCTTCTTTAATACAATGAGGAAGTATAGTCTGGAATGAGAAAAGATAATATAAATTTTTAAATTCCTTTGTTGGCCAGGGTTAAGGCACCTAATCTTTGTTATTCACTCAGATAATTTATTGAACAAACATTGACTTTTGTTAATGATGTTTGGTGTCATTTCTGGTGCCTGGGACTGGAGAGATGCTGGAGATAGATAAAAAGGCCTGGCCCTGCCTTTGTGGAATTCTCAGACAAGCAGGAGAATTGACATACGAACACATGACATGCGGTGAATAGACAAAGGTGCTTTGGGAGTTGAGATAAGAAAGCACCAAGCTCTGTTTAGTGGGAAGCAGACTGTACATCCCAGTTTCCCTGGGGCAGTCCTGGCTTATTCCCACTGTCCAACATAGTTAATAATAGCATTCCCTTTACTCTCAAAAGGATCTCAGTTTGGACAATAAATGATGACTCCCCAACATCGAGAAGTCATAAAAGGCATCACAGAGAGGGATATATTTTGGACTGACTCTTGAAAGCTACCAGGAGTCCTCCAGGACACTGCTTACATTGCCAAAAATACTGGGAACTAACACTGGTTTGCTAACTTTGAATTTTTTTTATTTTACTATACACTCATAGACCAATTCTCTTACTGGCCTTTGGGGATAAAGGGGTTTGGGGGCAGATGGAAGATGAAGTAGGCCACTTCAAACAGAGGAAATGTAAAGATATGGAGCCATGTGGTTATGGATTGATGTTGCTGGACTTCCCACATATGATAGAGAGCGATGGGAGATGAGGCTGATGAACTATGCAAATCCTTTTAGGTCATGCTTAGAGTTTGGACTTTTTGCCCACAATATAAGCAGTGAGGGTCACTAAAGGATTGTAAAGAGAGAAAAGACCTATTTTGTATGATGTTTGGTTTTCTATTGGGTATGGGTAAGAGACTGGAGGGCACAGAGATGAGTCAGAACAAGTGAACTGTAGTACTAACTGGGAGGGAGATACTGAGAACTGAAAATGGAGAAAGGGGACAGACAGAAGAAGGATTTAGGAAGCAGAACTGATAGAACTCAGTGAAAAATTGGGCAGGAGAGTGATAAAGGGGATAGCGTAAAGGATAATTGTAAAATTTCTAGTTGGATTATACTCTGAGCTGTGGAAGCTAATAGCCATTAGAGGGAAAGATAGTTAACTCAGTTTGCAAGAGGTTGAGTTTCTGGTGTGTATGCTGTCTTAGATGGAGATATCTAACACGTAACTGAAATTCTGGTCTATAATTCAGAAGAGAGGGTTGGGATAGAATTATGAGTTTGCTGTCAGCTCAGTCATCATTTTCTCAGGGAATCATTCACTACATTTCCATGATGAGGTCCAATCCCTCTATTCTGCCTTCTTACCGCACCACCTACCTCCTCTCCTTGTCTGTATGCACTTTCCAATATTGTAATTGCCCATTCATTTTTGAGTTTATGTGATTAATGCTAATACTACCCCCCACCCCCTGCAACTGTAGGGTTCATGAAGGCAAGACAGTATTTGTTTTTGATCCTTTTGTATCCAAAGAACACCTGCCACACACTAGGGGCCCAGCACATATTTGTTGAATGGATGAATAAATCAGTGATTGAAAGAGTTTTTATAAATGTGATAGTTGAAGCTGTTGTGGTTCAGCATCGGTTTGCACAGGGAAAGTATGTGGAAGAAAACTAAACAGTGAGTTCTAGGGAACCCCAGTGTTTCAGAGGTGTGATAGAAAAGGATGGTGAAGGAGACTCAAACCAGGCAAGTGTGGTGTCTGTCAAAGAGGGAGGATCAGGCAGTGGCATGTGGTCAGAATTGTTTCATGAAGAAGTAAAACAAATCTAAAGACATTTTCATAATGTCTGTTATTAAATAGATGTGGGAACACTTATTTGATGGGAAGATATCAACATGTTTTCTCACCGTTAAAAAACTGTGTGGCTGGCCGGGCACGGTGGCTCACGCCTGTAATCCCAACACTTTGGGAGGCCAAGGTGGGTGGATCACAAGGTCAGGAGATCAAGACCATCCTGGCTAACACGGTGAAAACCCATCTCTACTAAAAACACAAAAAATTAGCCAGGTGTGGTGGTGGGCGCCTGTAGTCCTAGCTACTTGGGAGGCTGAGGCAGGAGAATGGCGTGAACCCAGGAGGCGGAGCTTGCAGTGAGCTGAGATTGCACTATTGCACTCCAGCCTGGGCGACAGAGCGAGACTCCGTCTCAAAAAAAAAAACAAAAAACAAAAACAAAAAACTGTATGGCTACTTAGCATTGTAATATTATGTATTAGCTTATGCTGCATGCAAAGTTTAATGTTTTATCACTTTGTTAGTTTCGTATGTTTGGAATCTGAGTTTAGCCTTGTATAACTTATGCCAGCACCCAATGTAGTAAAAATTTGGAGCCATGGTTTGGGAGGATGTTGAAAGTGCACAATGTTTAATCATTGTGAATTTATAAGTGTGTGCATTAATTTGTAAGGGGATTAAAGATACACGGGTATTTACATCCTACCAGATGAATAGCCATCAACTGTAAGAACACTTTAAGTTACAACAAATGATGGCTATTTGATTCCAGAAGTGGAGGCTGAGAAGCAGTGTCATTAAAGGTTTGTAGTATATATAGGGAAGCTTATTGCAGAGTATGTTTGTTACTCATTCTTGGACTCCACTGAGAGAGTCAAGGAGAGGTAGGTGAGGCATCATAATGTAGCAGAAAGAATGTGGGCTATGGATTCAGCAGATTCTATCCTAGTTTCGCCACCTCCTAACTCCAGATTAGTGAGCTTGAATGACAACGGCAATAGTTGACAATAGTAATAATGAAATCTAACATGTACTGAGTGATGACTCTGTGCCTAGGTACTGTGCTGAGTACACTACATGCACTGTTTCTTTAATGCTTGCAGCAACTCTATGAGGAACCCACTACTGTTACCTCTTCTTTACAGACAGAGAATGACTAAGCCTCAGTGTGTTTAGGATCTTGATTAGGTCTTGTAGCTAATAGTGGTGGTGCTAAGACTGGAATCCAGGCTCTCCTCCTTTAAAGTCAGGCTTTTAATTGTCAACTCCCAGCCAGTTCTGTTTTCTCTGCCCCCTTCCTCGTACGCTCCTTTCTTCTCATTTACTGGTTCTTTATGAAGCAAATCAGACATTGTATTATCTGCTCTGTACATAATAGATTATAGAGTTCTTTGTCATTTAACCACACAGATATATTCTAAGAAATGTGTCTTTAGATGATTTCATCATTGTGCATACATCATAGAGTGTACTTACACAAACCTAGATGGTATAGCCTGCTGCACACCTAGGCTATAGGATATAGCCTATTGCTCCTAGGCTATAGACCTGTACAATACATCTCTGTACTGAATACTATGGGCAATTGTAACAAAATGGTATTTGTGTATCCAAACGTCTAAATATAGAAAAGGTAAAATATGGTATAAAAGATAAAAAATGGTATACCTGTGTAGGACAGCTCCATTATATAATCTTTTGAGACCACAGTTTTATATCCATTGACCATTGCTGACCAAAACATGGTTATGTGGCACATGGCTGTATGTATTTCTAAAAGATACAGACTCTTTTTCCTTTTAAAATAATCATAATATTATTATCATGTCTAATTTCTAACAGTAACTTCCTAATATCAAATATTTAGTCAGAAAGCAAATTTCCTTGATTGTCATCATTTTTTAAAATTATTACTTTTTTGCATTTTTGGGATCCAAACAATTTCCACACCTGAGAGATGCATTTGTCTTATTTACAGGCTTCCTTTCCCTATTTTTATCTCTTTTCCTTCTCTGGAAGTTTATTTGTTGAGGAAACAGGGATTTGTCTATAGGACTCCCTGTATCCTGACTGCATTGTCTTTGTTGCTGTTTTTTATTATATTTCTCTGTTTCCTCCTGTATTTCCTGTAAACTAGTAGTTTGAGCTAGACTAGAAGCTTATCAGAAATTTCTGGCAAGAGCACATCATAGGAAGTGTTATGTACTTTTTTTTTTTTTTTTTTTGAGACAAGGTCTGACTCCATTGGCCAGGCTGGAGTGTAATAGTGTGATCTCTGCTCACTGCAGTCTCTGCCTCCTGGGCTCAAGCCATCCTCCCATCTCAGCCTCTCGAGTAGCTGGGGCTATAGGTGTGCCACCACAGCCAGCTAATTTTTTGTAGAGAGGGGTTTTTGCCATGTTGCCCAGGCTGGTCTCGAATTCATGAGCTCAAGCAATCTGCCCACCTTTGGCTCCCAAAGTGCTAGGATTACAGGAATGAGCCACCACTCCTGGCCGTGTTAGGTACTTCCTATTACATCACATCAGGAGGCACACATGCCTTCTCGTTTCTTCTTTTGTGAAGTTAAGTCTAACAGTGGATTTAGGTGTTGTTAGTCTGATCACAGGCCCTGTAAAAAACATTGATGCTATTGTGATTATTATTTAGTAAGGGTTATAAAATGGTGATATTCTGTCATCCCTTCTGCATTTCCTAGCTGGAATTTTTCTCTCAAGAAACCTTAACAACTTCAACTATTTGTTACCCTGAAATATAGTTTATGTAGAAAAATTGATGCTTGTTTTTCTTTCTTCTATTTAAACCAATATCAGAATAATGAGCTGATTTTCTAGTAGCCTCTAGAGGAAACCAACAAGAATTTTTTTTCAGTATCATTATGAACTCGTGGATTTTAACACAATTTATGTGTTTTATCCCTTGCAGTTTATTTTGAAGCTCAAATTATTTTTGTGTCCAGTGTGAGACTCTTTAAATTGGCTTCTGAATCTTTTTGATGAGACTACAGTAGTTTTTGATAACATTTTTACTTTCTGGTTTAATAAGATATTTCAGATTTATTTTGCACTTTTTCTACCCCAGATCTTTTTAGTGGTAAACAGTATTTAGAGACCACAGTACAGTTGTTAGGGGTTCTCATTGCCTTTGAGCTGGTCATTGTTTCTAGGCCTTTTCAGTGGACAGAGTTCAGAAAAATATGTATGTGTACGTATGTGTCTACTCAGATACGTATGTGTGTGTGTGTTTGTATGTATGTGTATGTATTTTATATATATATATATGCGTGTTTACATATTGTTTCCTTATTTCTTCCCTCTTAGCAAAAAAGTCGCCTACTGTAGTTCTGCACCTTGCATTTTGTACTTAACAGTATATTTCAGAGATCACTGTACCATAGATAGAAATTTCTCATTGCATTTTACAACTGCAGAAATTCTACTGTACAAATATACCATAATTATTCATTTGGATATATGGTTGTTTCTAATCTTTTGTTCTTACATTTTAGTGGGGAATGTTTTTTGTTGTTGTTGTTGTTGATGGGGGTTTATCCGTAAGTCAAACAAAGCCAGAAGTGAAACTTCATTTTATTAACTAGATGGACAGTGGAATGAACAGTGATGCAATAAACAGCTTTGTGAATATTTACGTTCATATTCTTGCTAGTTTATCTTTAAAATAGATTCCTAGAAGTGGGATCACTGGGTCAAAGGATAAGTACATTTGCAGTTTTGCTAGACGTTACCAAATTCCTTTCTGTGGGTGTTATGTGCTACATTATTTTGCATTCCCACTAACAAAATATGAGACTGCCTCTTACCCTACAGTCTCACCAATAGAAAAACATTGTACAGCCTTTAGGTCTTAGCCATCTAAATGGTGAGAAATGATAGTCTAGTGTAATTTTAATTTGTATCTCTCTGATTCTGAACTAGCTTCAGCTCTTTTTCATGTGTCTATGGGTTTGCATTTCTTTTTCTTTATCTTTTTTTTGAGATGGAGTCTCGCTGTGGCCCAGGCTGGAGTGCAGTGGCGCGACCTCTGCTCACTGCAGGCTCCGCCCCTGGGGTTCACGCCATTCTCCTGCCTTAGCCTCCTGAGTAGCTGGGACTACAGGCGCCCGCCACCTCACCTGGCTAATTTTTTGTATTTTTAGTAGAGACGGGCTTTCACTGTGTTAGCCAGGATGGTCTAGATCTTCTGACCTTGTAAGTGACCCGCCTCGGCCTCCCAAAGTGCTGGGATTACAGGCGTGAGCCACCGCGCCCGGCCTGCATTTGTTTTTCTATGAACAGTTTCTTCATATTTTTTTTGCCCATTTTTATAGAGTTGTAGGTCTTTTTCCATTTTATTTTATTTTACTTATTTTTATTTTTTGAGATGGAGTTTCACTCTTGTTACCCAGGCTGGAGTGCAGTGGCACCATCTCGGCTCACTGCAACCTCCATCTCCTGGGTTCAAGTGATTCTCCTGCCTCAGCCTCCCCAGTAGCTGGGATTATAGGCATGCACCACCATGCCCTGCTAATTTTTGTATTTTTCGTAGAGACGGGGTTTCGCCACGTTGGCCAGCCTGGTCTGGAACTCCTGACTTGGCAGATCAGGTGATCCGCCTGCCTCAGTCTCCCAAAGTACTGGGATTACTGGTGTGAGCCACGGCGCCCAGCCCGCTTTATTTTATATTAGGGATAACATCCCTAATATTTGGCAAATATTTTTCCCAGTTTATTATTTGTCATTTCTCTTTGATTATGGTGTTAAGCAAATTATTTTCTTTGGTGCAGTCAGTATTATCAGTGTTTCTTGATTGCCTCTTAGTTTTAAGTCATTGTCAGAAAAAATTTCCTTACATCCAGGTTATAGAGCAATACATGTGTAAATACAATACATGTGTAAATATTTAGTAGATACGTTTATAGCAAAAAAAACTCCAGGTGAAATTAATTTTAATAATATATTTTGTTTAACCCAAAGTATCAAAAATATTATCATTTCAATAAGTAATCAGTATTTAAAAAATATTAGTGAGATGTTTTCATTCTTTTCTCATGCTAAGTTTTTAAGAACTAATGTGTTTTTTATATATTTAACGCATTTCAATTTGGTCACTAAATTTTCATCATAAATGCTTGATCTGTATTTAGGTTTCATAAAATTTACAGTTGAAAAAAGTAAATTCACATAACCAGGTTGTTCTAGTTGTACTTAAAAAGTTTTCCAATACCTAATTGAATATCCATTTTAAAATTTCAATTAATTAAAATTAAATAAAACTGAAAATTTAGTTCCTCGGTCACACTATATTTCAAGGTCTCAGTAGCCACATATGGATAATGGCTACCATTTTGGACAGTGCAGTTGCAGAGACAGTCATCCGTATTTTCTTTTAGTACTCGTGTGATTTTATTATGAACATTTATATGTATGAATTTATTTTGTTGTATGGTATGGAGAATGGATCTAATTTTTGCAACATGGCTATCTGGCATCACAAACCACTTATTAAAAAGTCCATCTTTGGCCAGGCAGAAGGATCACTTGAGGCCAGGAATTTGACCAGCCAGGGCAATATAGTGAGACCTCATCTCTTCAGAAAAATTTTATAAACTTAGCTGGGCATAGTGTTGCATGTCTGAAGTCCCAGCTACTGGGGAGGCTGAGGTGGGAGGATGGCTTGAACCCAGGAATTCAAGGTTACAGTGATTGTGTCACTGCACTCCAGCCTGGGTGACAGAGCAAGACCCTGTCTCAAGAAAAAAAAAAAAAGTCCATCTTTTTCCCACTGATTTGAGATGTGCCCCTCTTACATATTTCTATACATAGTTGGCTGTATTTCTGCATTTTCTGTTTTCCTCTATTGGTCTGTCCCTTCATGTTCCAATACCCTACTGTTTTAATCACAGAGGTTGTACAGTATGTCTTCATATTAAAACCATGGCAAGACGCCATTTCGCGTCTACCAGATTGGCAAGTACCTGTCAATATTAAGTGTTTGGAAAAGGCATCGGGCAAAGGAAAGAAACCTGCATACCATGCTGGTGAGAGTATAAGTTGTTAGAATAATTTTGAACAGACTATACCGTGTAAAGTGTTCCCCTGCTTCCCTTATCTTTCACGGTAGCAGAATAAAGGAGTAGGGCAGGTAGCAAGGCTGGAGTGGGAGCAGTTTTGTCTAATAACTTCAGTTTGCCCTACCAATATTACCATTTTCTTTACCAGTTGGATTGTGAAAAAGGTTGGGAAACACTGCCTTAAAAGAACTCTTAACATGTACAAGAATGCACAAAGTAACACTTGATAATACTGAAACCCTGCAAACAGTGTATATGTCTGTCAACAGTGTAGTGAATAAAGAAGTTGTGGTACATTCATGTGAAACAATAGTAAGAGTAACCTACAACTGTGTATGCCAACACGGATGAATTCAAAAGCATAAAGATGAGTGGAAAAGCAAGATAGAAGACTAATACAATATGATTCTATTTATGTAAAGTTCAAAAATGGCTAAAGTAACATGTTGTTTAAGGATAGACTCATAAATGGGAAGACTGCTAAGAAAAGCAGGGGAAGATTAACAAAATGCAGAAGGATAATTAATTACTTCTGAGGTGAAGGATATGTTGTGCTTGGGCAGGGTTATACATGAGACTTCAAAGGTGCTTGTGATGTTCTGTAGGTACATACATAGTTGTTCATTTGCTTTTATACGTTAAATTGTACATGTATTATGTGATTATTTCATAATAAAAGAGAAACAAAACAACAAAAACAAAAATCTAGACACAGGAATAGGCTAACTGAAACTCAAATAATTAAATTTATGCTTGAGAAAAACTTCTTTCTGAAGTGGAACACTTGGCTTTTAATTTTTTATTTAGTGGCAATAACTTTTTGATTGGTTGTATTAAAGATTGCAGATAGAAATTTCCTTTTAGTGTCTGGGTCAAGCAGTAAGAAATCTGTTATTGTGTATTATACACACATGAATGACAATTACATCACCAGGTAACAATTAAAGGTACAGTCATGGGTATTTTAACACTAAGCAGTTTTTTGGTACCATTTATGCAAAATATCATCATAGCCAATTTTAAACTTTATTCAGCATGAGATTTTTGAAGGAACATAATAAATAGGAAATGTTTATTAAGGATATGTTATATGCCAGATATAGCACCTACATTAACTC
The DNA here is from genome assembly GCF_028878055.3 of Symphalangus syndactylus. Taxonomy (NCBI): domain Eukaryota; kingdom Metazoa; phylum Chordata; class Mammalia; order Primates; family Hylobatidae; genus Symphalangus; species Symphalangus syndactylus. The sequence continues at coordinate 38,301,412 of NC_072434.2, read as the reverse complement.
ATTTAATTGGATAATAGCCCATGAACAATTAGATATGGTCTACATTTTACAGATGAATAAACTGATACTCAGAGAGGTTAAGTAGTTTGTCCAAAGTCACACAGGAAGTACATGATGGGATTTTAATGCAGGTTTATCTGTCCCGAAAGCCTGTGTTTTCAGCTTTCTGTTCCAGAGTATCTTGTTAAGAACTGCAGGTGCTAATCTCTACCTTTTCTCAGTGGAGTCCTTAGTCCATTTTGTGCTGCTATGACAGAACAACTGAGACTGGGTAATTTATAAGGAACAAAAATTTATTTCTCAACGTTCTGGGGGCTGGGAAGTCCAAGGTCAAGGTGCTGGCAGGTTTGGTGTCTCATGAGGGCCCAGTCTTGGCTTCCAAGATGGCTCCTTGAATGCTGCATCCTCCAGCGGGGAGGAACGGGAAAGCAGAAGAGACGAGAGAAAGTGAGAAAGAGGGCTGGACTTGCCCTTCTTTTCTGGCACCAATTCTACCCACGAGAGTAGAGCCTTAATGGTGTAATCACCTCTTTAAACTCTCGCCTCTTAATACAGTTACAATAGCAATTCAATTTCAACATAAGTTTTAGAAGGGACAGACATTCAAACCATAGCAAGGCCCATCCCAGAAGGTATTTCTACTCTTAAAGTCCAGAGAAGGAAATCCTTGAATAGATTGCGGCAGTTCTTCACAATAGCTAAGTGAATGTTAACATCAATTTTAAGCTTGCTTTTCTTTAGTGCCATTAAACAGTCACTCTCTACCCCCTCGTGATGTGTCCTTTCATAGATTTGCTGGCCCTAAAGAATTTGATTGACTGGGCAGAAAGAGACCTGCTTGGATTTCTATTTGTTTGTTTTCTGATCTGAAGCCTTCCTCAGTTTTCCATCCTCAAGATTACCCTGGACATTAAAACCTTTCTTGGCTAAGCCTGTGCAAAACCCTTGCATCCCATTTCTCCTTCTTGCATTAAAATTATATGTGTCTATTTCTCCAGCCCATCAAAATTTTAAAACCTTTTTTCTTAATTCTTCAGAGATTACCTTGTGTTATACAAATTGTGATATCAGCAAATGAAACGTTCTCTGGTCTTTTATCTGAATCATTATTTGGCATGTTTTTATTAGACCCAGCGCTAATAATTCTTGTTTTTTACTTTTTGAGACAGGGTCTTGCTCTGTTGCCCATGCTGGAGTACAGTGGCACGATCACAGCTCATTGCAGCCTCAATCTCCCTGGCTCTATCAATCCTCCCACTGTAGCCTCCTGAGTAGCTTGGACTTCAGGCGTGTGCCACCATGCCTGGCAAATTTTTGTATTTTTTGGAGAGACAGGGTTTCACTATGTTACCCAGGCTGGTCTTGAACTCCCAGTCCCAAGCCATCTACCTGCCTCGGCCTCCAAAGTGCTGGGCTTACAGGTGTGAGCCACCACACCTGGCCCTAAAAATTCCTATTATGCGTTAAAGTTACATCATGTTTATCTTTGCAGTTCCCCCATTCTTGCTACCCCTACTTTCCACTGATATTTTCGCAGAGAATGCAGCTGATGAAGGGAACAGGGTGGGAGGGAGCATTCAAATGAGCATTTGGTTGCTAGGGAACCTAGTTTACTCAGTAATTGTGACTTCCCAAAGTTGTTTAGAAATTACAGCAGAGCTGTTTGGAATCTCTGTCTATTCCTCTTTAGATTGGTGCTCCTCCAGCTTTGGAGCTGACTGAAGCTCCCTGGGGGCTGTTAGACTTGCTGTTTCCAGGGACTGAAGTGACAAAAAAATTATTCTAATCAAAATGAGGTCAGTGTAAGAGTGAAGTTGGTGAATCCCTATCTTATCTTCTGATCTGTAGGGATATGTGTGCCTCTCCAAGCCCCAGCAGGAGAGTTTTTATAGTGATACTAAAACCCTCTTTATATCTTCCTTCTGTTTTCATTATATTTGAGTGTCTACCAAGTTTCCTTTCGGTTGAAATGTCAAGAAAAATACTTTCTGTTAGTATTATCTCAAATGAGAATTTTATGATCTTCTGTGTGAAGATAAAATCTCTTACATGTTTTTTGATTTTTCACTTTTTTGGGGATAATTACATCTCAAATTAACCAAGTTAAAAATGAACTCAATAGAATAAAATAAACTCCTGTGATTAGCAAGGAAGTAAAATGAGTATATCTAAAAATGAAATGCACGTAAAATTCATCTTGGTTTTCTACTACTATGTTAAATTATATAACAATGCTGGGGCTCTTCTTTGGATCTTAAATGTTGTCAGTCACAAAGGTGGGATTAGACAGAGGGTGAGGGAGTAATACTCTTTTAAGAGAAGGAAAAAAAAACATTGATATTAATGATCAAGTGTTGTTCTTTGGAAAATAAAATTTGTATTAGAGTTTGTGGTAGGCTATTTATTAAGTGGCATAGAGGATCATAACTGGGAGGGGAAGGAATTAAGCTGGGTTAACACTGCTGCTCTTCTCTATGCAGCCTGAAGACAACCTTGTAATTTACAGAAGTGCATTCAGAACATCTTTTCCTGATTGCTCCTTTAAAGGGCTATTCAGGAAGGACTGGAGCCTTACTATGTCTGTTACGTTGTGCTTTAATGGGCCAGCTGCATGTGTATCTAAGGGTAAGGGAAATTTATGGAGGCCATGGTCCAAATTTGAATGGGTTTGTCACAGTGTGTTTTTTCCTCCTTTCCACACTGTTTCCTACTCTGATTTTTCTTTTTATTTTTTGAGACAGGGTCTTGCCCTGTCACTCAAGCTGGAGTATAGTGGCATGATCATGGCTCACAGCAGCCTCAACTTCTAGGCTCAAGTGATCCTCTTGCCTCGGCCTACCAAAATGATGGGATTACAGGTGTGAGACACCATGCTAGGCCCTGATTTTTTTTTCTCTTTGCTTTTCTAGAGACTGAGTCTTGCTCTTTCATCCAAACTAGAATACAGTGGTTCAATCATAGTAGCTTACTGCAGCCTCAGGCTCCTGGGCTCAAGTGATCTTCCCACCTCGCTTTAGCCTCTCCAGTAGCTGGGACTATGGGTGCACATCGCTAGGCTTGGCTAATTAAAACAAAAATTTTAGAGACAGGGTCTCGCTATGTTGCCCAGGCTGGTCTTGAACTCCTGGCCTCAAGCGATCTTCCCACTTTAGCATTCCAAGTTGCTGGGACTACAGGCATGAGCCACCACACCCCATACCTCCCCCAACTCCAGTGTTTCTGTGGAATTGAGTCTTTAATGTGGAACTAACTGTGGCTAAAACATTTTACATGTCTAAAATGGGAACAAATGAAATAGGTACCTAAATGGTATTTACCATAATTGAATGAATATGCAGCTACATTTGTCTGGTAACATGTAATGTGAAAAACTCAGAAAATCTCTCAGGTAAGATTTTCTTTTTAAGCTAAGTGAAACTTTCCCCACGGGTCACATCCTGAGTTCTGCCGCATCCACTTAGTGCAGCGTGTGCATCTGTTAAACAAATGAGTGCTCAGGAGTCTAGAAATCCACAAACACCGTTTCCCTCCAAAGTAAAGAAAATACATCACCTTGGATTATTTTGGTAGCTACAATAAATCTCTTACCGACTTGCCTTTGAAGCATCATGACTTTTGTGGGGGAGTGGTGGGGGAAGAGGAGATAGAAGCATTTGAGGGAATGTACTAGGTCTCTAGCAAATTATTCATGGCTGTTTGGATGCCAGATGAACAATATATTTGAATACTATTTATCCTTTTACAAAATGAAGTGTAAAGAACCCTAAAATAAAAAGTTATATATCTTGGTTGTGCTGATAGTCATGATAAACAGGAAACAGTTTGAAAAGGTCCCATGGTCTGGTTTCTGCACAGCATGGCCATATAAACTTCATTGCAGATGGGCTAATGGATGTCAGGTGAGAAAGGAAGCCCTAACCTTCCATATCAGGGTTTTAGAAACCATCAGGTGGGCCACAGACAGTCTGAGTTCTCATTTTCACTTTTTATTAACCTGGCCTCTATTTTTGTTACCTAAGATGATCAACATAAGACAGAGCAGCTGGAGAATTAATAACTCAATAATACTGAGATTAGGCAGCTAAGAATGAGACAAGTGTCCTAAATAGAAATTGCAGCAATTCAGTATTTCCTCGCTGAGTAGGTAGATGACTCAATACACTTGGTAAAACATTAAAATTGCTCTATTAAAACTGGAATGTGTGTGTTAATATTGTTACATCACAGTGGGGAATGGTTTATTTTTGTTGAGGGTGGTTTATTTGCAAATCAAACATAAAGCCTGAATGGAAACATTACTTTTCATTAAATAGACGGCCAGCTGAATGAACAGAGAAGGTGAGTGAATTTATTCTGCTGCAGCAGCCCAGGGCTTGGAGGGTTTGTGCTTGTAGGAAAATTCTGCCCCCAAAGAGACTTTCATATCCCATCCCATCAGTGAGAAATCACTGCTCTACTGGGCTTTTCATTGCCTTGATTTTTTTTCCATTATTTTGAATCCAGATCAACAAAGGTTATTATTTGGGTCATTTGTTAGGGCCTGGAGCTTTGTTTGCTAAATTGAGCTATAAGTTAAACTGTTTACCATCAAGGAGGGATTTTTATCTGTGTTGAGTCTTTGTGAGGAGTGAGGAATCTCTGATAAGCTGCTAACTAGATAGAAAGTGAAGGCAATTTCCCTGAAGGCTTTACCACCCCTTGGGGATAGTCCGACCTTTGAAGAGGCAGTTGTGAGGCCGGTCAGGTTTCACTGCCTTTTCTCCGGCATCCCAATCTGATGAAGTCCCATGCATAATAAAAATGGCCCATTAGGGTCCTTTTATTTAATTCTCACAATGCTTCCCCCAGAACATTTTAGAACAAAGTCTGTGCCTTAATCACATGGCCGTTCTCACAGTGACCTAATGGGTTTGGATGTCAGCATTGGTCCTAGAAGAAACTACTGAGTTATTTCAGCTGAGAAGGTGAAATATGGGTAGTTTCCAACACTTCCATTTCCTATTCAGCACTTTTTTGTTCATTCTTTCTCAGTTTTCAAAGAAAGCTTCCTTTGGCATGTTTTCTAGTGCTGGGACGACCTGGGCCAGCAGTTGCCTAGACTAGGATGGGATCTTACTGTAGTTTCTTCTTGGTCTAGATGAGTCACAGCTGAGAGGCCCAGAAAATCTGCTGTTTATATTTGTCAGTGAGCAGGTCCTTCTTATGTTGGCATTGACTTTAATATTTGCTTTTTGTAGAAAGAAATAACCTTACAAAATTGGGGAGGAAATGAAATGAGGTACTAATGGAGTGTTTGTGGGGTGAGGAATGTGGGCTGTGGGTAGGGGGATGGGAAGATTGCAAAAAATGACCCGCAGGTGGATTTTTAGTACAGGTCCTCTTTCTAGTCCTACTGGAATGAAGGCATTCATAATGGATCTTGGAAAATTAAAACAGAAAGAATAAGAAGAAAGAAGGTGATCTTGACCAAAATAATATAACCATCTTGGTTATGACAACTAGCTCCTTATAGAACACCAACGAACTTACAGAGTGAGGTCTTTGGTCTACATGTCCTGCCTCATTTGTAGCTCATCTGCTACCCAGCACACCACCTGATTCAGGGTGGGCATGGACAAATACGCACCAAATAGAATTAAATGTTATTGTGACTCTAGGGGCTCTGGGTATTGACTGTTTAATTTCCCTTGTCTGTGAATTAGTGAGTAGTATTTTACTGTTCTAGACTATGCCTTCAGTTGGCTTTGCTCTTATTTATGCCCTTCTCTAGCAGCACTGCAGAGTAGCTCCCAACAGAAGAGAATCAAAACATTTATATAAATTCATATAATGTCAGGCAAAGACAGCAGAATAGGGATTCATGTATGAGAAATTGGCAGACTTATGAGAAATAAAAGTGATATATTAGATATGCTCTGTGGAGAAGAAAGTCCAGTAGGAAATGCATTTTTTTATTATGAATTGAAATAAAGTGTCTGATCTTAAATTTTAAAATATAGCTAGTAAATATACTGTAAGGTTCTTCTTATTTAAGAACTTATCGTTCTGGTCAAAGAAAAAAAGAACTATGTTAGATAAAAGATCTGTGAATGGCTTGTGCATCTAGGAATAATAGCTTTGGAAACAATGTCCTGATAATTATATCTGTGTCTGGGTAGGTGAACATGTTTCAAGAAGTTTGAATTTATCTTGACAGGATTATGCTGAGATAAAGGATGATTTTTCAGGTGTATATCTTGGATTTTATACTTTTGTCCTAACTTTTGAAGACGCTGAATGATTTTCACCAAATTCGCAATAGCACAATGAACATTTTAGATTCAGTCTTGATTAAGTGTGCAAAACGAGAGTCAATTTGTTTCCAGGTAGACATATGTCTGTAAATTGAAATAAATTACAATGAATTTTTATGTGGATGAAGGTTGCTAATGGCATATGATGGTATTAAATAAGAGGTTATAGTCAGTTTTCAGATTTTCTTCTAATACATATATTCTTTGGGTTAATTTTATTCAACACAGTGAAAGATTAATTTGCCATATATATATATATATATATATATATATATATATATTTTTTTTTTTTTTTTTTTTTTTTTTTTTTTTTTTGAGATGGAGTTTCGCTCCTGTTGCCCAGGCTGGAGTGCAATGGTGTGATCTTGGCTCACTGCAACCTCTGCCTCCCAGGTTCAAGTGATTCTCCTGCCTCAGCCTCCCTCCCTACAGGTGCCTGCCACCACGCCAGGCTAATTTTTGTATTTTTAGTAAAGTCGGGGTTTTGCCATGTTGGCCAGGCTGGTCTCACACTCCTGACGTCAGGTGATACATCCGCCTTGGCCTGCCAAACTGTTGGGATTACAGGGGTGAGCCACTGCGCCTGGCCTCGAAAATATTTTTTTCCCCCAAATCTCTGTATCAACTAGAGTTGCTTCTCTCAGGCAATTCTAAAATCCTGCAGAGATAATGTAAATGAAATAGTTCCGATTTGGAGAAAATGCCTTACTGATTCTTTGTATTTTGCTGCTAATTTTTTTGTTTAAACAGGAACATATGTGGTTTATGGGAAAGTTTGTGATCAAATGTAAGAGTCTGTGAGGTCCCATCTAGTTTTCAGGTTTTGGCTTTTCAGCAGGCTTGAAAAACCTACTGGCTTCTCTAGGTTCTAGAGGGCTCTTTTGCAAGCCCATTGGGGGACATTATTCCCTTATTAATGATTGCAAAATAATTAAGAATATTTATTTGTTCTTTGTAGTAGAATGTTGCTTGCTGGGCAGCTTTCCATACTATCAAGTCAGAGCATGGAGAGTTCAATGTTATATTTTCCTTAAGCCAACATAACGAAAAATTATTGGTTATGGGTATTTCCTTTTTTTTTTGAGACAGAGTCTCACTCTGTCACCCAGGCTGGACTGCAGTGGTGCAATCTCGGCTCACTGCAAGCTCTGCCTCCCGGGTTCACGCCATTCTCCTGCCTCAGCCTCCCGAGTAGCTGGGACTACAGGCACCCGCGATCATGCCTGGCTAATTTTTTTGTATTTTTAATAGAGATAGGGTTTCACTGTGTTAGCCAGGATGGTCTGGATCTCCTGACCTCGTGATCCGCCCTCCTCGGACTCCCAAAGTGCTGGGATTGCAGGCGTGAGCCACTGCACCCGGCCAGTTATGGGTATTTCTTAAGAAGCCATATATAAGAGCTTCTATATGTTCTGTCATAAACTTGAATTTGTCTTCAGTCCACCAAGTTTGTCTCAGAGGGATCTGGACCCAGATGTGAGATACAAAACTTATTTGATGCTCTCCTGGTGCTAACATGGTTGGACTACCTAAAATTATGCAGAGATGATTGTATATTTAGACATTATTTGATATGACTGTTTATTGCCTAATAAAATCTTGAAGAGAAACTGGGATGAAAAGGCTTTATTTACAATCTACCTCTGTCTCCCTTTATTGCAGAAGTCCGGACAGCTTTTTAATGTGATGGATTCTGTGGCAAGGATTACATCATTGGGGGGTTTTATATTTCTATAATTTTAGTTATTTTAGTTCCCTTACCCGCATTTTTAAATATTCCTGTCAGCTAAAACAAGGATTTTCTTAGGAAATGATGAAGCCAGGTTTAATTTCTACTTAGTGAGAAGACTGCATTACCACCCCACTGTTAAGGTGCAGGTATTGTCAGTAGGGCAAGGGCGGGTTTTCTTTTGTAAGGAATGCGTTTGAAGGTATAGATTACAGACTCAGGGTAATGTGAACCTGTTTCCATGCTTGGGAATGTCCTCCCAGGTGATGGACATCCGTCAGGGGAAGCCTCAGGTAGGATAAGCAAAGTCTAGGTACTTATTTGCTTGTTTCTTAAAGAAACACAATAATAAATACAAAAATGGTGCATGGATCAAACAGATGAAACCAGAAGAGTGTTAATAACCAGAAATGTATTCTCTAAGCTTCTGCCTAATTATATTAAAAGTAATTTGCAAATCTGGCCCTGAGTTTTCCTGTAACCATATGAAAAGAAGAAACACTATCAGTTACAAGGTTCTGTTATAGCCTGGGCAACATAGTGAGATCCCATCTCTACAAAAAAGGAAAAAAAATAGTTGGGCATGGTGGCACATACCTGTCATCCTAGCTGTTGGGGAGACTGAGGCCAGAGGTTTGCTTGAGTCCGGGAGTTCAAGGTTGCAGTGAGCTATGATTATGCCACCACACTCCAGCCTGGGCCACAGAGCGAGACCTTGCCTCAAAAACAAAAACAAAAAATTCAGTTATAAGAAAAGAAAAATATATATCATTGCTTTGGACAAGTGCAGCAGTTCCTACAACTGAGAGAGAAATTTCTCCTTGTGAAGAGACATTGAGAGTTGACAGTTTATCTTTGCTTGGGAAAACCGAGATATCTTCCTTAGCCTTTCTAGAAATAATTCTGTTTTGATGACTGCAGGCACGGAGCATTGTGAGACACCACGTTTTACACATCTGGAGGAATTAACTCTCAGGATATACTCATCCCAAGATTCCTAAGAGCAAGTGAAAGAAACCTAATCTCTCTCTGTCATTTTTCCTAATACCTCTTTGGTGGACACTTGTTGCTGCGGTAGTCCTGCAGTGTCCACCGTGAAGTTTCTTCATTTCCTCAAGGGAAGGAGTGACTGGGACTTCATGCATGCTGAGATATTATATGTATATACATGTGTGACAAAATATATGTGGGAGAAATTCTTAAAATGCTAATATTTGTCATCAAACCTAGAGGTGAAGCTCATCCTCGCATCCCTATAAAATTATACGGAATATTTGCAGTCAGTTCTAGAATTTATTTGAACAAAATCTCATAGTATTAAGGATGACCAAAATAAGGGAGTGAAGCGTAGATGTCCTGGATTAACATATTGATGCTAGAGTTGAATTTTTTTAGGTTCATTAATGTATTTGAAATCTGTGAAATATTTCTTTCTTGTTTTGACCAGCTATAGAGGTTGGCAGTAAGTCTCTGAAGTAGCTCTGGTCAGACCTGACTGCACCAGAAAACTGTGTTTCTGAAAAATGCCCAGGAACCCGAGGCATTGAGTCTGTGAACACAGCAGCTGGCTGTCTCACTGTGGGGACTCTTGGAGCGGGATTTATAGGAAATGAAGTGACAAGACTGTCAGCTTTGCCTTTATTCCTGGAGCCTTGTGAAGAAGTGTCTCTACCATGAAAATACAGTCCATATGTGGTGGGGTTATCTTCAGGCCTCTTTTCCCATTTATACTTTGCCGGGAAGTCAAAAGGAAAAGGAGGAAGGAGATTCTCAAAGTCAGAGAGGAGGAGCAAGGAAAGGTCACTCTGCCTTAAATTTGCCAATTTTCCTGAAAATAATTTTTCTTTGTATACATATTGCAGTTGCTTCCTCCTTCATCTCAGGTAAACCTATTGACCATTGTGCCTTCTTGTGTGATTTAAAATAACATAATATTTATGTATACACAGAGAGCTTTTGCAATAGAAGGTGTGCCTTGAGAACTGTAGAGTGCCTCTTCCCTGAGCCTAACACTGGACCAGAGTTAAGAGTTGCTCAATAAATGGATGTTGAATTAATTTCATTTTTTCTTTTTCTAGAGGATCTCTGTTGCTCAAGCTGGAGTGCAGGGGTGCAACCATGGCTCACTGTGGCCTCGACTCCCAGGCTCAAGCGATCCTCCCACTTCAACCTCCCAAGTAGCTGGGACCACAGGCATGCCAACATGCCTGGCTAATTTTTTAATTTTTTGTTGAGACAAGGTCTTGCTATGTTGCCCAGGCTGGTCTCGAGCTCCTGGGCTCAAGCATTTCTCCTGCCTCAGCGTTTCAAAGTGTGAGATGATAGGTGTAAGCCACTACGCTCAGCCGGATTTGATTTTAGACCCTGGGGAACCCATCTTTGGACTGTTTCTCAAAGAGAGGGCAGATATTATTCAGCAGAATCCTCATTGAGCATTGGTCTTACTGTGAGAATTACTGTGTTTGTGTACACCAAAGCTTGACTATGTAAACCTGAACTAAGTGTAAGAGCCCTTCTGGTTAAAAAAAAAAAAAAGACACTGTATTAGAAAGACAAAATCAGACAGCCTAACCAAACTATGGATTTGTCAATAAATGTTCAAATTCCATGGTCTATTTTTATTTTCTTACATAGCTTTATTTAGCATCCTAGGTTGACTTGTTTTTTGTTGATACTGTTCCTTTGTTAAAATCTTGGAAAACCATTCATTAAGTTTTATCACTTAGGAGCTAAAACTGATGGGTCTCATGACCAGTTTATTGGTTCTTTTGGCCACCTTTATATCGATTATGTAATGTTTTCTTCTTACTTTTGTGTGTGGGGAAAGCAAGCCACCTTTGCTTTCATGATTTTGTTTTTCAACGTTTGAGATAGTTTGTTAGATCAGAGGTACGTGTGATGAAGGTCAATACTTAACAGTGCATTGGTTGTTGGATTGGCCACATGTATAGTTTTGGGCTGCTATCTTCTTGGATCTTACATTTTAAAAATGGTGAGACATACCTTCCTTTGGTTCCTCCTGACCCTCACTCAACATGACATTGTTCCAGGCACTTGAGCGTGGCCATTGAGTAAAGTTGTGGGGTGTTGCATTGGAGATGGGCATAGGTAGCCCAAGTTGATGTGTTTAAAGAACACTAACCAGGAAGCCAGGAGGCAAGGACCTCTCCTTGTTGGCTTTACTACTAATTAGGAATGTGATGTTAAAAAATCACTTAGCCTCTTTGGACCTTTTTCTTTTGACTCATTACTCGGTAAGTGTCTAGACTAGTTTTCAAACTTAAGTGCACACCAGAATCATCTAGGAAGGTAATTGAAACAACAGTTCCTGGGCTTTACTAACAGATAATCTGTTCAGTAGGTCTGGGATGGAGCCCTGAAATTTGCTTATTTTGCGTGTTCTGTTCTGATGGAGGTGGTCTGTGAGCCACATTGCCAAAAACACATGGGGTAGATCAGTGCTTTCCAAACTGTGGGAGGTGACTTATTAATAAGTCATTAAATCAATTTAGTAGATTTTGAAAAGCATTAAAAAAATGAAACAGAAGAGAAAGAAAATTATCGGAAGCATCGTGGAGTGAAGCTCAATGAAGTTAGAAAGCCACCTCCTGTATTTTTAGGTATTTGTTACAGCAACACCTTATTTCCGAGTCTGTACCTTCAAAAGTCTATTAGGCCTACTTATGGCAAATTGACTTGAATGTGCAAATCGAAGATTTTGAATTCATCCTTCTCCTGGAGCACTGTTTACCTGTTTTACAGGTTTTAATATGGACAATGTCCCCTGAACTGCCACAGGATAGAAGTATTGATACCATCATTGCAAAAGAAACTTTTTCTTAGGATTAGAACATAGAGTAGGAAGATCCTTTCTACATCTTCTCAGGAATATAATCGGGAACCTTACTCCCTTCCACTTAGTGAAAACAATTTGGATAACATGTAAGTAACAGTCCTAGGCAAAAAGGATTGCCAGAGATGAACCAAACCACATCTTCATAGGAACAAAATCATCTTCCTAAAGAGATGATTTATTGAAAGGCGACCTAGATGGTCACCCCTGGCAAACTGAATATCTCTTTCTTCACTAGTATTTGCTCCATAAATGTTTTTTTTTGGATGAGTGCTTTCTAAAGCTATTTTATTCTAAGATTTTAAATAAGACTTTTACTCATTCAATAATTTGTTCCTTGAAGGAATCATGTATTTTAAGATTTTGTTTCCATTGCAGTGGATGATTTTAACCTATAAGAATTACAATGGGAAAATAATAAAGTTTTATGAAAATTAATCAAAATGTTAGATTAGAAGGCAGTTGGCAGAAATCATTAATTTAATTTAATTTATTATATGTGTGCCTATTGTGTCTAAGTGGGAAATGCTCTCTTCCAAGTAGCTTTGGTGATTTTTATACTAATTCCAAATAATTTGCCATTGCTTAAAATTTAAAAAAAGCAAGAATATCCAGCACAAATCACTTTTGGAACTCTTGAATTTCCCTTCAAAGTCAGGTAATGATCCTCATGAGAAAACTGGTTTCATTGCTTAAGGGCTACACCTCATTTTTATGAAAAGCGGTATTACTCAGCATGAGCACCTACCTTATTTGGCAGGGTTGTCTCTGAATGCCTGTTGTTGCTTCCCAGAATGAAATATATCTTCAAAGAATGATAATCATCCCTGACCTATTGGAGTGGGACACAGACTCTGGAGGCAGCTCAGAAGGAAGTGTTTCAAACATAAATGAGCAATGTTTTTCATCATGTTACTGGAAGAAATGCTAGTTTCTAAAGATGACCACTGTTAGACATAAAATTCCTGACACATTTGTTTTAAAACAAAAATTGGTCACACTTACTTGATGATTTTGATGGAAAAGTTGCCAGTGAAGGGTCTGAGAAACGGGAGATTGGAATTAGGCCAGCTTAGTGACAAGGACCTGAATGGGTATTGCCTATGATTCCTTCAAGGAAGGAATGATTGAACAAATGAAAATCTCTTGTGGGGTGTGTGTGTGTGAATCCCAGGTGATTTATACTCTCCTGTTTTTGGCTCAGTCGAAAGAGCAGTGCTTGACACTAAGAGGGAAGGGTGACTGTAGGCAAGGCAGGACATGCTGCAGACTCGGAGGATTACTGTCAGAGCCCTTTTCAGTGAAAAGAAAAGCTGCATAAAAAGAAAATGGCCTTTGCTAGCATAAGGAAAAATGGTCAAAATTTAGAGCTGCTTCCATAGCGACAATGCTATTTTTTAAGTACAGTTAGATCTGAAATACACCCATCCCCCAAAGACTTCCATGTGTCCAGATAGCTAGCTCTCAGAGTAGCTACGGAATGCTTGTGAAGGCTTTTAATTTAATTTTTTTTCTGAAGCCAGCTTGTTTATTTTACATTACAATAAAGTAAAAATATCTGCAAATTATAGACCTCAAAAATTTAGACTTTAGGTTTGGTATCTTACTTAACACAGTTTAAGCAGGGATTTAAAATTTGAGGTTTTTAACACTTATCACAAAAGGAATTCTTGGTGTTCGTGTGTAATCTAACTTTGCATCTTGAAACTCAAAATATAGAACTAACAAGTTAAAGAAAAACTTCAGTTATTCACATGATACCTTGCAGTAGAAGATAATTCATCTGAATCAGGCAGTTTCAAACATCAGAATGCCAGATTCTTCTTCTGCCTCTTTCTCTAGTCACTGAGCTTGCCACCTCCCGTCTTGGAATGGTGAAAGCAAATGTTTTCTTATGCTGTATCTGGTAGAGGAACCACTATGGGAGTTTGTATAGAAGACATAATCAATGTGTTGGGATAAGGCCAGATCTGACAGGGGACAGGGTATCGCTGCATGAATGTGTGGGGGCGGCAGAACTCTGCTGACCTCCCTCTCCTCTCAATGTCTTTGGTTCAGGAGTTGGTTAAGGTGGTGATGGTAGCCTCTGGGTGGGCATTCCCACCCTTGCCTAACCACCCGGTCCTGATTCTTAGCCAAATAAACGAGTGACTGGTTTGGAGTATTTCCCCTTTCCTAAAGAGAAGCTGACCCTTCTGGTAACTTTTGCTCATAGATCCTGTCTCTTTTGTGGCCTGCCGTCAACTAAAACTTTGGTCCACCACTGTGATGAATCAGAGGAAAAAACCTCCAATAGAGTTATCATAAATTCTGCCCCCCCCTTTTTTTTTTTTTTTTTTTTTTTGTTGTTGTTGTTGTTGTTTTTTGAGACAGGGTCTTACTCTGTCTCCCAGGGCTGGAGTGCAGTGGTGCCATCATGGCTCACTGCAGCCTTGCCTCCTGGGCTCTGGTGATCTTCCCACCGCAGCCTCCCAAATAGCTGGCATGTGCCACCATGCCTGGCTAAATTTTTTGTATGTTTTTTGTAGAGACAGGGTTTCACCATGTTGCCCAGTCTGATCATGAACTCGTGGGCTGAAGCAATCTACCTGTCTTGGCCTCTCAAAGTGCTGTGATTACAGGCTTGAACCACTGTGCCTGGCCAAGTTATAACTTTTCTTCTGCACTCTGGGAACTGCTGGACTTAGCTGTCTGACTTGACTTAGGCTTTGTTCTGTTGGGCTTGTGAAATGGTTCTCACACTGCTCCTTAGAATTTGTTTGTGATCAAGAAATAATTGAATTTCCAGAATGCCTTTCTTTTGTGGATTCATTAATTTTGACATTTAATGTCAATATCCTCAGGCACTACAGAAGGCTTGGTGGCAACACCAGTTTGTCGAGGCTCAGTGAAGAGACCTGAGGCTCTCCTGGTCATGCAGCAGGTCTTCAGGGAGCCTGATGTTGAATTTAGTAGCTCATGCCAGTTCCTGTTTCACATTCTATTACTGTTGCTTTGGCTATCACAATGTCAGAATGATTTTATAAGAATCACCATATGTTTTGTTATAAAAGTACAGCTTCTTTTAAGAAACCTGTATTGTGTGTATATGTGTCTGTGTGTTCTTGGGCCATGTTTTCTTTACATGAGTAACTGCACTCTAGAGGCTTTCCATAATGTGTCCAAGGGGTCTTTCTATTGTTTGGTGCTGTTGAAGAGGTGAATTGGTTTTATAATGAAGGAGGTAGAATGGGATGTCAAACAGCCCTGGATCTACAGAAAGCCCAGCACAGGCATTCACGGTGGTGTGATCTTGGCTTACTTATTTCCTCTTTCCAAGCCTCTGTTTCCTCCTCTGTAGCATTTGGATAATAATGTCTTGCTTCCTGGCTTTTGGTGAAGATAAAATGAGAAGACATGTAAAACGATATCCTGTGCATAGTAAATTTTCACTAAATGGTGGCAGTCAAATGTTTTCTTACTGTAGTAACTCAGTTTCTTGGGTTGGTTTTTGTGGGGAAGATAACCCATTACCAGTTTACCATGCAGGGAGTATTGAATTCCTTATGGAGTCCTAAGATGTTAGAGCAATAAAAGGTCTTATTCACTCTACAAATATTTATTGAACACCTGCTACATACCAGGCACTTGAGGTTTCACTGAATGGGCAATGCAAATCTCAGCCCTTGAGGAACATATACTTTAGAACTGGAGGAAACAGACAATAAACAATACACACAGTCACCTCAGTTACGCTATTTGTTTGAAAGTGTTTAGTACTAGGGGAAAAACAGAAAAAAAAAAAAAAAAACAGAGCTTAAAGGACATAAAATTTTAAATGAATCTAACTGAGAGGGTAACATTTATTCAAAGCTTTGAAGGTGCTGTAGTTAGCCATGCAGCTATTTGAGGGAGGAACCTTCCAGGCCAGGGAACAGCCAGTGCAGAGAGAGTCACTGGGCATCGAGGCCAGTGTGGCTGGAGGGATGAGCAAAGGGGAGAAAAACAGGAGGCGAGGGCACAGGGCCAGATTGTGTGAGGCCCTGGAGGCCATTGAGGGCTTTGGTTTTTACTCAGAGGGAAGGTGAAGGGTTTCTAACAGGGAAATGACATGTTCCGCCTTAGTTTTTATAGGATCACTGGCTGTGACTCAGAGTAAGCAGATGGAGACATAGATGGCAGAGGACACCATTAATTCCTTCATGAGTTAGAATAGATTCTGGAGTCAGAGCTCAAATCCTGGGTCTGCTGCCGTACCACCGTGAGTGTCAGACATCCAAAATGGAAGGAAGTTTTCAGGGAAATCTTGAAATATCTGATTACTCTCTAAGAGCCAGGATTTAGGTTGTGCAAGAAGAAAGAAAAAAATGCTGGTCTCATTTTTTTTTTTAACTAACAGTGTATCTTTGGGGTATGAAAACTGAGGCATTTTTGTAACCTAAAATTACTTTTGCAGGGGGGGTGGGCCGGTTTTTCCACATGGCTGTGTGTTTTTAGATGGATTCTTCATGTAAGACATGGGATTTCATTACATTGGCTGTGACATTTTATTAGACTTAAATTTTCTAGGTCTGGTTAGCTATAAAGTTCACTGTCAAGAAGTTATGGGACCAAAATACAAAATACTTCAGTGGTGCTAAAAGTTAGGCCTGTGGTAATAAATCATTGTTACCTAAAGAAAGACATCATTGCTAAGGTGTCTAATTTTAGATTATTAGGAGGAAAAAATAGTTTGGTAGGCTTGCCTTACTATGAGGCCTTTTCATTTTTAACTCCCAGTCTCTCTACTTTACCTCTGCTTTGGGGAAATCCAAAAAATGTTTTATTTGGCATCAAAATGTACTTTTATCCGGCCTTTTGCTTAACCTGAAGTTGTTAAAAAATAAGTTGATGTCTAAAATAATCCCCCCACACAACATTAATCCTCCTTCAGTTGTAATTTTCTAAATATTTTTAAGCCCATGAGTTTTTTTCTTTAAATAAGAAGACCTGTAATACATTACGATTAATTAGTACTCAGATACCAGGTTAATTATTTGAGGGAGGGATGTTTGTCTGATTTTTGGATCATCTTGATCTTCTTGCTTCCTTTCTGTTACTTTGCCTATCTCGTGACCACAAATGCACCTACCCTTTCTATGTGACTGGGCTGAAAGAGGGAAAAGAGATGGGATTCATATTTGTCTATTTTCATCTATTAACTTCACAGTTTCACCATTGTTTTGGTGCATTTCTCTCTTCACTTCTCCCTGACCCAAGATTACACTTCTGCTTTAATACATTCTTTTGTTTTGTTTTAGCGATCATAACTCACTGTAACCTCCAACTCCTGAGCTCAAGGGCCTGCCTCAGCCTCCCAAGGCATGCCACCATACCCAGCTAATTTTTAAATTTTTTGTAGAGATGGGGGTCTCACTGTGTTGCCCAGCCTGGACTTGAACTCCTGGGCTGAAGCAATCCTCTTACTTGGGCCTTCCAAAGTGCTGGACATGAGCCACTGTTCTCAGCTTTGAATGCGTATTCTTGAGGTGTTTCATCAATCTAAAAG
Organism: Symphalangus syndactylus; assembly: GCF_028878055.3. NCBI lineage: Eukaryota > Metazoa > Chordata > Mammalia > Primates > Hylobatidae > Symphalangus > Symphalangus syndactylus. The sequence continues at coordinate 38,284,010 of NC_072434.2, read as the reverse complement.
TTGGCCATGAGAAAAACAAAATTCCTTTAGGCTTTAAAACAAAACAACAACAATATTTGACATATGCCAGCATTAGGAAATTTTTATTGTGTTTCAGATAATTTTTAATATGAAATTTCTTCCCATGTTTTTTCACATCATCTTTACAGGAAACCAAGAAAGTAAACGTGACAGTTTCTGATAAATATGTACTTGGGGAGGTGGAGGTTTCTGTGTTTCAAGGTCTCCTTTTCTGTTTTAACTACTCAGATGGAGTTACAGTCTTAAAAAATAAATCACAGTTTACCTCCTCCATGGGTGAGAAATTCAAGATGATGAGTTAGGATGAGTGGGAAATACTGTTTACAGTGGAGCTGTGTGTAGTTTGGGGATGGTTTCTAATTTCAGCATTGAAGCGGTAATTAGTATAACAAATATCTCTGAACATGAGCTAATGACCATTATCTGTGGTGCTTTATAAAGTCCGCTTCCCCATGAGTGCAAGGTCCTCTGGAAGCCCTGTGGATATCTGTTCATATGTATGCATGTGCGTGCATATGTGCATGGATGAAAGCATATAAATGCCAACTGTATATACAAGGCTAACCTTTATGAAAGATATCAACTGAATACGTGGGGAGCATTCTTGGAAGAAGTCCAATGGGATGGCTTTGGCTGATGGATAAGATTTCAGTGGGTCAAGATGGCTAGAGAAGGAGTATCAGGCAGAAAAAAGAATAAGCAATAGTGCAGCATCAGGGCTGTGTGGATGTTCCCGTTGGGGATCCTATCCTCCCCCGCTCATTTCCCTTTGGAAACTCAGCTGCAATATCACCTTGTCCTAGGTGTGTTCCTGAGAAAAGCTTTGTTTGAAATGCTTGCAGATATTGGAATCAAACACTTGCCTTCCTCTTGGTCAAGTAGCTTAATTGTAAGCAAAATTTGCATAACACTGTAAGCCAGGCAGCATTCTTAGCACCTTGCGTAGGTCTAGTCATTTAATCATAACAACATCCGTAATGAGGTAGGAGTTATTATTATTCTCATTTTACAGGTGGGGAACTGAGGTGTAGAAAGGGTAAGTAACTTGCTTCAGGACACACAGCTGGAAAGTAGAAGTACAAAGAGTAGAACACCGGTTCTTTGAGTTCAGAAACTATGCTCTTAACCACCGCACTAGAACCTTGCTAGGCTGCAGTTTATTTGTAAAGCCTTGTGATAAAATTTTCAGCACACTATTCAGCATGCAGTAGATAATGGGAAGTCTTTGCTATTGTTAATATTTCCTGTCTCCTCAGTTTGATTGGTAGGATTTTCTTCCTGCATATATCTCTCTGAGAGCATTGCTGCACTTTGCCATAACTGTTGAATTGTCTATTTCACATGTTAGACTCAAAGCTTCTTGAGGTCACTCTACGTACAGAACTTGTCCCCTAATGGCTCGGTAAATGTTGATGGACTGAATGAATAAAATGTTTTGTCTGGCACAGATTGACTTGCTGCAGGGAAAGCAGTCCTGTGGAGTGGTTCATACGCAAGATGTTAAGGCATGTACTACTAGGTTTTAATCCCCCCCTACCATCCATTGGCATTATGTCTTGTGTAAACTATTTATCCTCCCTTAAGCCTCCACTTCCTTGTTTACTTAATGGGGACAATGAGTTGTTATAAAGAGCCAAGGAGACAATGTGTATCAGGGATTTAACAGAATGCCTGGTTTATGATAAGCAATAAACAATTACTTTTATTATTGCTGAATAACTGCTGAAAGGTACTCTGCTACTTGTTGGAGGTACAGAAATAAAGATTCCTCCCTCATTCAGGAACTTCACCAGTCTCGTAGAAGAGAAAAATGGTCACCAAGTAAATTATAATCTATGCAATAATGTACAAAACAGATAACTTTGTGAGGATGAAAGGTGAAGAGAAGTCTTCATGATGGAGGATATATCCAAGATGGGTTTTGAAAAATGAATAAAAGTCCTAAGGCAGAGCAGGAATGAAGCCTTCAAATACTGGGATTGTGGACTTAACTGAATAGGCAATGGGGAACCACTGCAATTTTTTGAGTAGGAGGGTGACATCAACAGAACTGTCCTTTAGGAAGATTAATCTGACAAAAATATGTAGGATGAGTTAGTGGAGAGAGAAATGAGGAAATAAATATCACATAGACCTTTAGTGAAACCTCCTACACAGAATAGAAATCCATTCTGCAGCACCCCTTACAGATGGTTATCCAGCTGATGCCTGAACATACCAGGAAGGGGAAGTTCACTTCTTCCTTAGGCAGCTCCTTCTTTCCTTTCTTCCTTTCTCCCTATATCAGTTTTTCCTTCCTCTCCAGCCAACCATCCATTCATCCCTCCATCCATCTCTTCTTCCATCCATCCATCTACCCATCCATCCATCCATCCACCCATCCACCCATCCATCCCTCCACTCATCCATCCACCCGTCGTCCGTCCATCCATCCGTCCGTCCATCCATCCATCATTTAAGGGTTTCCTTAATGCCTGTTACTGGGGTAGGTGCTGGCAGTGTAAAGTCGAATACAATAGTCCTGCCCTTGAGGATCTCACAGTCTAATGCTCATGCTTGGTGTCCATTATTGAATAATTATTATTGTTGGAAAGTTCTTTTTTCCTTGGATTGAGTGAAATCTCCTTTCTTTTAAGCCTCTCTCCTACTGGTCCTACTTTTCTAATTTTCTCTTGTAATACACTAACATTCTCTTTTTTTGTGATTGCTTTTATCATTTTTACAAACCGTATCATGGAGCTTCCTTGTCTTCTCTGTGGAAAATCCGTTTCCCTTAAAAGGGCCTCCTAAGGCTGAATTCATAAAACTTAAGGACTTTTGGAGCTGAGTGAGACTTTAGAAGTCATTTACAATTCATATCTCAGCCCTCATCACTTTACAGATAGGAGCTGAGTCACAAATAAGTTGTGACTTGCCTAAGATCACAGAGCTAGTTAGTGGCAAAACTAGGACAGGAATTCAGGCTTTCCATTGTCCAGACTTGCAAGACTAGTGCTTTTTCAAACTGTCTGTCCTGATAACCCTTCCTAAACATTCTGTAAATTTTCAATATCTCTCAAAATTGTGGAACCAGAAATGAAGTATGTTGTCTCAGATGTGTTCTAACCTTGGTAGAGAGCTGCGATGAGAGTTAATAAAGGCCAACACTAACAGAATGTGCCAGGCTCCATAAGCCTCATTATCTGCATTTTCTCATTCAGCCTCGCAACAGCCCTCAATGGGTGGGTTTAGTATGCTAATACTAAGATAGGGAAACTGAGCCTCAGAGGAGTGAAGTAATTTCCAGTTCACGGGCACAGAGCCGGTAAGTGGAAGTACTGGAAATCAAATGCAGGGCTGTCAACTTAAAAGTCAGTGCACTGACTTCCTCCCACAGAAGGGCCATTATTTACCATAATCTCCAACTGTAGTGAAGATACGTTAGCAGAAGCATAGTATTTGCGAGCACGTGTTGAGTTTCTGGTTATCAGAACACCTAGCCCTGTATACCTTGAATGGGGCAGAGTCAGATGTCGTCATCCTGCATTTATGAACATCTTAAAAAACTTAGGTGGAGGTCTTTAACTTAATTTCTGTTAAATGTCACACCATTGGCTTTGCCCCATCTAATTAATAGTGGAATAAGGCTCATGAATGGGGCCTGAATGTTTGGGTGTGACTTCTGGCTCTATCCCATGTGATTGGGTGATGTAATGTTCTTAGATGTCAATCAAGATTAGCCATCCTGACCTCAGTGTTGGTATGAGATTAACTGAGATGGTGTATGTAGAAGGACTTTGCCAACCAGCAAATTGATGATAATCCTGATATCTTTTTTTTTTTTTATTCCTTGAGACAAGGTCTCGTTCTGTTACCCAGGATGGAGTGCAGTGACGTGATCTTGGCCCTGCAGCCTCCACTTCCTGGGCTCAAGCAGTCCTTCTGCCTCAGCCTCCAGAGTAGCTGAGACTACAGGCATGTGCCACCATGCCTAATTTTTAAATTTTTTGTAGAGACGAGGTCTCCCTGTGGCACCCAGGCTGATTCCAAACTCCTGGGCTCAAGCAATTTTCTCATCCTGGCCTCCCAAAGTGTTGGGATTACAGGCATGAGCCACCACGCCTGGCCCTGATCCTGGTGTCTTAAAGTGTGGAGTGTAGCCTGCCTTACCCATGGTGTCCAGCAGTCTTGCCTCCCTCTGTTGTTGCCTTATTCAGGTTTTTCCTGCTGTCAGGAATGCCCCCCTTTCCCCTCCCTAATGTTACTTAGCTTGAAAGGGCAAGGTCAGAGGCCAATTTTGAAAAACCTTTCCTTACTTGCCTGGCAGAATTAATTTTTCTTACCAGTAGACATTCACACGGCTTTGTTTACAGCACTGATATAGCCCTTATCTCAGTCCACCTTGAATTAATATTTGTCATGTCCACAATTCCCCCACTAGAAGAGAGTTCCTTGAGAACGGAGACCATATAGTTTTTGTCTTTATGAATCTTCCCCTTCAGGGAGGCTATAAAGAGAGTCAAATAGTGATTCAATTGGATCTTTGATATTGGCCATCCCACCCAGATTTATGTACTCAGCAGCTCTGCCAGTTTCCCTCCTGGCATCATCCCGATCAAGATAAAGATGTTGGAAAGGGCAGGGCCAAGGGCGGAGCCATGGAGAAATGTGGCCCTGTGTTAAGCTCTTCCTCCAAATTATTACCCAATCATAAATTATCTCTGGCGTTGTTGTTATGTAATGGTGAGTCCTCAGAACAGTGCATGATCAATTCGTCTGTCCAGGATTACTGAGGAGTCTCCTAACTGGTGGTCTTCTACTTTCTCCCTCTAATTTATTCTGCACGTACTGTCAGAGCGATCTTTTAAAAAGCCTGTCTGATTACATCACTGCCCTGCTTCAAACCCTTCAGTAACACACCCCATTGGTGTCAGAGCAGGAACCCTGAGCGAGACCCACCCCCTTCTCTCTGGGGTGTGCTCCACCCTATTTCAGCCCCACAGGTTGTCTTTCAGTTCTCTGAATGCCTGCATCTCCTTGCCTATGGGATTTCACTTAGGCTCTTTCTTCTTGAAATGGTCTTCCTCCTGTCTTTTAATTTGCCAACTCCTATCTTGATTCTTGGCTTAAATGTCATTTCCTCAGAGAAATCTTCCCTAATGTCCCTCTCTTAGCATCAGGTACTTTCCCTTCTGAATGCTGATAATTATTTGTATAATTATTCCTAATGCCTTTCCCTCCCAGTAGATTCCAAGTTCCCTGGGAGCAGGCAGGGACCTTGTCTGTCTAACCAAGGCATACTGGGTGCAATAGCACAATGCCTGACACACTGTGGATGCTCATCTGATGATGGCTGAATAAACATAAAATCTGAATTCATTTCTTCAACCTACATTTATCGAGACCCTCCTGTGTGCAGGGGCTGGGTACTTAGGAGATTCATACAGGTAAAGGAACCACAGGAAGATGTCACCTTTGCAAGCACAGCCAGTGGAGAGGATCAAGTTTCTAGGTCTGCCCAGTGCTGGCGAAGGTAAGAATGTTATGTTTGAGCTGAATCCAGCTCTTATTTTACCATTTTATTCACCAGATATCAGACTGGCACAAACACTGCCAAAATCTTGACACCCTGAGTGGACCAGACTTCCTGCTCACCAAGAACTCCATCAAAACCAGGATGTAAAAGTTAACTTGAGATGATATTCTTAGTGAATCCTTGTTAGTGCCTAGTGCTTACAAAAATCTGCTAAAGCTACTTTTTAGCTTTGACAGAAATCTCTCTACTGGTTTAGTTTCCTGAATCGACTCCCATAAAAAAAAATCTGACATGTCTCTGTTTGTTTGTATGAGCTTCTCTTACTCTGTGGAGCCCTAAAGATTTCTCAGAGAGGCTTGGAGGTCAGGATCTGTCCCGGATTGCTTTTTTTTTCCCCCAATGATTTTTGCCTTTCCCTTCTCACTTTCAGGACCAGTGAGACAGTTAGGGGTAGGAAAGAAGTGAGCACTAGAGTGGAGTCTGGGTCCCTGGAATTCTCTCCAGCTGGGTGATCTTGGGCAGGTTATTGAACCTTTCTTGGCTTTCATCACCCATCTATTAAATGATGTGGTTGAAATGAATGAAATTGATGTCTCCCTTCAGCTCTGGGCAATAGGAAGCTTTACTTCCTGATCTAGTGACCCTCCAGCTCCAAAATATAGGTTGAAGTAACTCTGCCTTCAATTTCAGGCATTTACATCTTACCTTTTCCATCTTTGCCATCGGCCTTGCTTGGAAAAATCTGTTTGGTTATCTTACTTCTCCTCCCACCCTCCACGCACTTTCCTGTAGTCTTAGCTCATTTTGGGCATGGCCATCCTGACATTCTTACAGGTTTGAACCACTCTTAAGTAAGGGCCTTATGTCTTAGGTAAGGGCCTTATGTCCACTGGACTCCAGGGCTGGAACACTCAATGACTTATCTAAAATAAGATCAGGTTGCTCAATTTTAAATACTAGTTCAGCTGTACCACCTTGGGCAAGATACTTAAGCCCTCTGAGTCTTGGTTTCTTTGTCTGTAAAACGAGGATGATAATAGACCCCACTTCAGTGGGTGTTGTGAGGTATCAGTACCTTCCTGAATACAGTAATTTAGGTATCTTGCATAATCTTTGAAAGTTAGCCACTTTAAATATTTGTGCCTTTTTCCATTTGTCAACTATTGGAACATTTTCCAGAAGATCTACACTGAATTCTTAAGCTGTCCCACATGGTATATCATTGTATAGGGGACAGTATGAAACTTTGCAGGAAAACAAATATGCTGCATGGAAAAAACATTTAAAATCAGGGCATTACTTCAATGAACAGCTGAGAAGAGGAAGAGTATAGGAGGCAGGGAGGGACCAGAAGAAATAATTCTTTTTCTAAATGTTGCAAGAAGTGGTCTACCGGGTAATTTGCATTGTGATTAAAGCAGCTTCAGATGGGAGAGAGAAAGAACATGAAGAGGGCTGGTCACACTTCATGTTGTATCAGAATTAACAAAATATACCTGCATCCTTTATTTAATATGACTTATACTTAATGATACGAACATCAAGTTGCAGTTGATTATTGACCTTAAAGTAATACTTTGTAGACATTTAAGCAAACATTTGTAAATTTTCATAGTTCTGACTTATTTTTGTATCTTAGCGCTAATTATGTTTTCCTTGGATCTAGGATGTTTCCATAGGTCTGTGAAAAGTCTGTGGCACACTGGCCTGTGCTTGTTCCCCTGGTGGATAAAATGGGCCCAGACAGGGAAAGAAGCTGGGTCTGAGCTGAACCTGGGCTGAGATCTCATTGCTTTTCTGAGGACCCAAATGCGGGGAGTGATGACATCTCTGCGTTGTTATTAAGGATGTGCCAAACAAAAGGATCTGGTCAGAAAAATGGACTCAGGGCAGGGGTTGTGGTCACCCTGCCCCCCAGCTTACATTCGTTGTACAGTTTTCCCCATCTGATCCTACCCCTGGCCCCATCCCCCAACCCAGTCCAACACACTTTTTTGTCTCATTGACTCCAGACAACACACTCAGTCACTCATTCATTCACCAGGCACCCATTAAGTGCCCACTGAGTGCTAAACACTTTGATTACTCAGATGAATTCAACAGCGATTTGGTCCTAGAGGAGGGCATAGTCCATTTCTTTTCTATTTATAACACCACTTGTAGAGATGGCCCTCAGCACATCGCTAGCACTGAAAGAATAAATAGATTCTGGGGCTGGAGAGGCCCTGGCATCTTCTTGGGTATCTTATAGTTCAGCATGGAGTTCATGACACCCTCCTTACCCCCACGTGGGTAACTGGTTGTAGGAAAGGTCTTTGCATCATTTGTAAATTATATCATTTGCAAATGACATAATTTTTTTAAGAAAAAATCTATGCAAGTCTCCAATTCTAAAATTCTGTGATTGTATGATTCTAAATTAATTTAGGAAAGCAGGCAGACAGTTTTTGTACGTGTTTCCATGGACACTGTGGATGTTATGTTGAGGTGTCTGCTTAGTCACATTTGGCACCATCTGGCATAAAAGAATTACTGGATTTTGGTGTGAGGGCATCTCAAGGTACTTAGAGGGATCTGTTGTTCTAAGATTCAGTTGATGTTCCAGCAGCTTAGTAGCATAACCACAAGGCAGTGTTCAGTTTGCCAGGTAATATACAATATACTAAAAATACAAAGAGTATTTTACTTATAATATTTTTAACAAATAATTTTTAGGATAAGTATATCCCATGTGATATACTTTGGGACATACTTATACTAAAAATAATTCATTGTTTGGCTGGGCACGGTGGCTCACGCCTGTAATCCCAGCACTTTGGGAGGCTGAGATAGGCGAATCATGAGGTCAGAAGATTGAGACCATCTTGGCTAATGTGGTGAAACCTTGTCTCTACTGAAAATACAAAAAACAAAATTAGCCGGGAGAGGTGGTGGGTGCCTGTAGTCCCAGCTACTCGGGAGGCTAGGGCAGGAGAATGGCATGAACCCAGGAGATGGAGCTTGCAGTCAGCCGAGATCACCCCACTGCACTCCAGCCTGGGTGACAGAGCAAGACTCCATCTCACAAAAAACAGCCTGGGTGACAGAGCGAGACTCCGTCTCACACAAAAAAAAAAAAAAAAAAAAAAAATCCATTGTTTATCTGAAATTGACATTAAACTGGGGAGCCTATTTTTTTTTTAAGCTAAACCTGGCAACTCTAGGTAGCCTCTGTCTGTCATCTGTGATATTGAGAATATATCAGTAGAGGTAATAATACTACACAAAATGGTCTATCAGATGATCAGAAACTTTTCAGCCAATTAAATGTTTGATGTGCCAGTGACTGTCCTCCACTCTGAGCCCCTCCTCAGATATGAGGATTGTGATTTCAAACAGCACAGTTTATGATTTGTAAGACTTTGATTAATGTTTCTTTTCTGCCAACTATTAATAAAATGACAAACAACCATTCTATTAAAATCCTTAAAATGGCCATACGTATAATTTGTATCTTCATTAGTAGCTATTTACATTTTGAAAAACAGACTTTTAAAATATTGGTGAAATTTGAATTTATAGAATTTATGAGTTTGGGGCTTAATTTTTCTTATCTGGTAAGATAGCTCTGTAATTTCTATGAGGTCGAGACCTGTTAATTCAAGCACACACCAGCATCTGGCCCCCAAATACCAGATTCTTCTACAGATTTTTCATCTTTGGTTCTCATTAGCCTTGGAATATTTATAACTATACCCATTCATCATTCCTTCTTTTAAGATCTGGTGCCTCTGTTTCCATATTAAATTTAAAGTAGTTTTTTCTAATTCTGTGAAGAAAGTCAATGGTAGCTTGATGGGGATAGCATTGAATCTATAAATTACTTTGGATAGTATGGCCATTTTCACGATATTGATTCTTCCCATCCATGAGCATGGAATGTTTTTCCATTTGTTTGTGTCCTCTCTTATTTCCTTGAGCAGTGGTTTGTAGTTCTCCTTGAAGAAGACCTTCACATCCCTTGTAAGTAGTATCCATACGTATTTTATTCTCTTTGTAGCAATTGTGAATTGGCCTTCACTCATGATTTGGCTGGCTGTCTATTATTGATGTATAGGAATGCTTGTGATTTTTGCACATTGATTTCATATGGAACCAAAAAAGAGCCCACATTGCCAAGACAATCCTAAGCACAAAGAACAAAGCTGAAGGCATCACGCTACCTGATTTCAAACTATACTACAAGGCCACAGTAACCAAAACAGCATGGTACTGGTACCAAAACAGATATATAGGCCAATGGAACAGAACAGAGGCCTCAGAAATAATGCCACACATCTACAACCATCTGATCTTTGACAAACCTGATAAACACAAGCAATGAGGACAGGATTCCCTATTTAATAAATGTTATTGGGAAATCTGGCTAGCCATATGCAGAAAACTGAAACTGGACCCCTTCCTTATGCCTTATACAAAAATTAACTCAAGATGGATTAAAGACTTAAACATAAGATCTAAAACCATAAAAACCCTAGAAGAAAACCTAGGCAATACCATTCAGGACATAGGCATGGGCAAAGACTTCATGACTAAAACACCAAAAGCAATAGCAACAAAAGCCAAAATTGACAAATGGGATCTAATTAAACTAAAGAGCTTCTGCACAGAAAAAGAAACTACCATCAGAGTGAACAGGCAACCTACAGAATGGGAGAAAATTTTTGCAATCTATCCATCTTACAAAGGGCTAATATCCAGAATGTACAAGGAACTTAAACAAATTTACAAGAAAAAAACAAACAACCTCATCAAAAAGTGGCCAGGAACTTAAACAAATTTACAAGAAAAAAACAACCTCATCAAAAAGTGGCCAAAGGATGACACTTCTCAAAAGAAGACATTTATGCAGCAAATAAACATATGAAAAAAAGCTCATCATCACTGGTTATTAGAGAAATGCAAATCAAAACCACGATGAGATACCATCTCACGCCAGTTAGAATGGCAATCATTAAAAAGTCAGGAAACAACAGGTGCTGGAGAGGATGTGGAGAAATAGGAATGCTTTTACACTGTTGGTGGGAGAGTACATTAGTTCAACTATTGTGGAAGACAGTGTGGTGATTCCTCAAGGATCTAGAACCAGAAATACCATTTGACCCAGCAATCCCATTACTAGGTATATACCCAAAGGATTATAAATCATTCTACTCTAATGAGACATGCACATGTATGTTTATTGCAGCACTATTCACAATAGCAAAGACTTGGAACCAACCTAAGTGCCCATCAATGATAGACTGGATAAAGAAAATGTGGAACATATACATGGAATACTATGCAGCCATAAAAAAGGATGAGTTCATGTCCTTTGCAGGGACATGGATGAAGTTGGAAACCATCATTCTCAGCAAACTAACACAGGAACAGAAAACCAAACACTGCATGTTCTCACTGATAAGTAGGAGTTGAACAGTGAGAACACAGGGACACAGGGAGGGGAACATCACACGCCGGGGCCTGTCACAGAGTAGGGGCTAGGGGAGGGATAGCATTAGGAGAAATACCTAATGTAGATGATGGGTTGATGGGTGCAGCAAATCACCATGGCACATGTATACCTATGTAACAAACCTGCATGTTCTGCGCATGTATCTCAGCTCTTAAAGTATTAAAAAAAAAAAAAGAAAAGAAAAAATCTGATGCCTCTGTGAGGAAGAAGGAAAAATACAGCCCCATATCCTTGCAAAATTTATAGGCTTTTTGTGAGTTTAGATATTTGCTGAAGTCCTAAATGGAGAACATGAGAGGCTTGCAAAATCCTTAAGATTCCTCTGCTTTGTTTTTGCCATCTTTATTAAAGGAAAAGGGAATATAGAATATAATTTTGCCATTTTCTTTATTGTATTTGATAACAAGAGACAAGTTCCAGAATCTTCATTTTTAAAAAACCTCAGTCACATAATTTTTGACACCAAAATTCAAGATCAGTGGTATCCAAGTCGGACCCAAGAGGTACATGCTATTGTCCTCTCAGGTTTGTAGGGTGAGGAACCACAAATAGCTCTCTTTGCTGAGCTGTCCCCAGACATAAGTGGATAGACTTTTTCACCTGCTGTGGCCATCCCCTGTTGGCCTAAGTGGTGTAGCAGGTCTGGCAGCTTTTCCCCTGATTGTAGGGATGTGGTGGGGTGTGTGTGCAGAGTGGCAGAGTCCTTCCTGCTCTGTTCTAAAACCCTAGCCATGGAAAATCCTTTCTTCTTCTGCTCAGAGTGCCAACAGTGGCACTGGGGCTCCCTGCTGGGCTGGCAGAGAGGAGTGGATATGTGGAAGTCTTTCTTCCCGAATCTTCTCTTTATAGAGGACTGATTTAAAACATGTCATGCATTCGTAGTGTCATCTGTATGCCTGTCTTTGTAAGGTGCAGATCTGAACATGTTACTTGCACACATAGATGCTTCCAATTGTTCCCATTGCCTACAGAAGGAATGATTATGGAATAAACTCAAATTTCTTAGTACAGTATGCAAAGCCTTTTATGACCAGTCTCTTCCTATATTCCTAGACCATTGCTGTCCATCAGGAATGTAAAGCAAGCCACATATGTAATTTAAAATTTCTTAGTTGTCACATTATAAAATAGAAAAATAAACAGATGAAGTTAGTTTTAACAACATATTTTATTGTATCCAGTATATCAAAAATATTATTTCAGCATGTTGACACTAGTCATATTTCATGTGCTTAAAAGCTACACGTAGCTAGCAGCTACCACACTGGACCAAATAGTTTTGGTCTCTTGACCTTTAGTTCCCCTCGGACCCCAATTTTCACCTCTCTTTCAATCCTAGGAGCAATGCTTGCCTATTTCCTACTTGGGAACATTTACATGTGCTATTTCTCTCCCATGCCTGAGAAATTCCAGTCCTTTCTTTACATTTTTAAGTATCACTTCTTCTGAGAGTCTTTCCCTAAGAGCCCATTCCTGTCCACTTCTCACCAAGGGCAGACAAACTGTTCCATTCCCAGGGCTCTTAAAACCCCTGATTCTCCAGCAGGCTTCCTCCCTGTGTACTGTAATTATTTTCCAGACTCTGTAACCGTCCTTCACTAGACCATGAGCACTTTCATGATGGGGACAGTTTCCTATTTATTTTTGTTTAACCAGCACTTAGCATGGTGTCAGAATACAGCAGGCATTCAATGACTCTTGAATAAACACTGGGGTAAAACTACGAGTGTGGCTAAGGCTAATACCAGGTGACTGCTGAGCACTCCCCAAGGGTCTCTGTGGTGTCAAGCACTTGATGTATATTACCTGATCCTGCCTTTACTCTATCCGGTAGGTGCTATTATCTCCATGTAAAGATGCAGGGAATGAGACTCAAAGTCATTCATTCAGTCAGTCAGCAATTGTGTATTGGCCACCAAGTACATGCTAGGCACTGTTTCAGACACAGGGGATAATAGCATTGGATGAAAGAGGCAGAGACTCTATCCTTTAGGAACTTAGATTTGGTTGGGGGAAGCTTATGCATGTAAGTGGATGAGATTATTTCAGCTAACGGAGCAATACCAGAAGAAGACAGGATGGTACAGTGCTGGGGTAGAGTGTGGCTCTGGGGCCTCCAAGGGCCCTTGTGAGTGGCAGCACTGGGTTGAGAATTGAATGATGAGAAGGGTGATGGAAGGCACCCATGAAAGGGTTCCAAGGAAGAGTTGAGATGAGCAACCCACAGAAGATATTCCTAGAAACGAACTGGCCACGTCTAAGAAACAGAGCTAAGACTTTCATTCCTGGGCAGTCGTGAGCAAGGAGAATGGAGGGAATTCAGGTCAGAGTGGGAGGCAAGGCCTTGCTGGAGTTTGTTGAAAGTTTTTGGATTTTATTCTGTGGATACTGGGAAACTTTTGGTGGGTTTTGAGCCAGGGAGTGGGATAATTTGATTTAAGCTTTAGAAAGATCACTCTCCCTGCTTATGTTATTACAGTAGTGGCTATTGCTATAGAGCCATGAGAGATAGATAATGGCTTGGATCAGGTTTGGAGCAATAGAGAAGGTGGGAGCTGGTTGGATTAAAATATATTTGGAAGTAGGGTATAGAGCATTACTGGTGAGATGTATGAGGAAAGTCAAAAACAGTTCTCTGGGTTTGGACTTCTGTCATTGGATGCCTTGACTGAGATGAAGAAAGCTTAGTGATTTTGAGGCAGGGCAATCCATAGCTCTGGTTTGGCTGTATTAAGTTCTGTTGGAATTTAGACATTCCAGCACTGAGCTCAGGGATATGGTTCAGGATGAAAGGATACATTTGAGAGTCATTCACTTATAAATGGTATTTGTTTTTTGTTGTTGTTGTTGCTTTTGAGACGGAGTCTCACTCTGTCGCCCAGCCTGGAGTGCAGTGGCATAGTCTCAGCTCACTGCAACCTCTGCCTCCCAAGTGCAAGCGATTCTCCTGCCTCAGCCTCCCGAGTAGCTGGGATTACAGACATGCACCACCATACCCAGCTAATTTTTTATGTTTAGTAGAGTTGGGGTTTCCCCATGTTGGTGAGGCTGATCTTGAACTCCTGACCTCAGGTGATCTGCCCACCTTGACCTCCCAAAGTGCCAGGATTGCAGGTGTGAGCCACTGCACCTGGCATATAGATGGTATTTGAAGCAAGAGACTGGCCTGGGACTGAGCTCCAAGGCCCTGCAAGTTTGAGGAGTCCAGTAGAAGAGAAGGATATAGAAAAGGAGCCTGGAAGAACAACCAACTGAGACAAAAGGAAAACTAGCAGGGTGTGGTATCACAGTAGCTAAGCTAAGAAAGTGATTGAAAGGCCGGAGTCTAATTTTCAGCATTGGGAAGGACAAAATCTGAAATCTGAACAAATGTTTTTCTAAAATTAAGCAGAAAGAGGAATGATCATTTGCAACTAATGTTGCATGGAGGTGGAGGTGGAGTAACATGTGACAAAGAAGCAGCCATTGCCATTGCTGTGGGGTCAGAATGTGAAACTAGTGAGGACAGCAGCACGTAGAGACCAAAGCCCAACAGGAGTGCGCGTAAAAGAGAATGGGATGTGTGGGAGAAAATGATCCAATAGAAAGGGAGATGCTGGTGATGGATGCAGGAGAAGGGAAAATTGCAGAAGAGAAGTCCTTGGTAGATGAGAAGGAGTGGGGAGCTTGGCCTTAGCAGAAGGCAAGTTTGTGTTACAACTTGTTGGAAGAAGGTAGGGTATATGGGATAGATGCAGCCACATTGGTGACATTATAATTGGGACGATGGAGTAGTTCTTATTTTAGGGCATCTGTTTTCTTTATGAAGTGCATTATGATACTAGTCAGGAAGAACGGGGAAGTGTTCGAGATTTGGAGATTTGGCAGTGGTCGGCTTGGAGAGTGGACAGTGTACCTGCAAAGGGTGTGTAGAAGAGTGGTGCAAAGTCAGCAGCCCATGAGACACATTCAGCATGATGCAAAGTTGCCACTTCTCTACTTCTGAGGGAGAGTGGCATTGGAACCCAGTTCTGCCCAGCCCCCAGGAGCCCTTGACATAGCAACATGCTTCCCTAAAGGAGAAAAAAAAATGTGACCTGTACTTTGCCACTTATTCCTCACTGAATGGACTGAGAAGTTTTTGGAACACATAAAGGTAATAACCTTTCACTCCCCTCTCCCCTTCCTAGGACTTCCCCCTTTCTCCTGTCCCTTCAGCTTTCCCTTTTTCGATAAACATCTGCTGAACACCTACCCGTGGGAGGTATTGGGCTTTGTGCTGGGAATACGGCTGTAGACAAGGCAGGAGGTCCCTGGTCTCATGGAACATCTGTTCTAAGAGAGGTGACAGCCATAATGAGGGAAAGAAACGATGGCATATGATCATTTCAGATACTGATAAGCATATCAGTAAAGTCAACAAATGGGCAGTGGGATTGAGCGGCGGGTTGGGGGGTACTTTTGAAGGTCCCTCTGAGAATTTGACCTTTTTGCTGAGCCCTGAAGGGTAGGAAAAAGGGAATTGTTGACAACCCAGGGCCTTTTCTGTCCATGGTAGAGAAAAGGAGACTAGATGAAAGAGAGCCTGTGGGATGGGGTGAAGAAATACTCTTGACACTTTTGTTCAGAAGATTAAGATGTTTGAATCCCACTATGGAAGGATTCTCAGTATCTAGCTCCCTCTCTCTGTCTCCCCTTTGTACCCCCCTACATTTCAACAACTGTTCGTTTCTGGAAGCAAAATCATCCTGCAAGCACAAAAAGAGGTTGGCATTCACATCAGGCTTACTCCAAAATGAACTGAGAAAATTGACCTGAAACACAAAATCAAGCCTCTTGTTTCAGCAAAGCCAACAGCAATCGATCAGGAAATCCTTCTCTCATAAGAAGTTCCACCCAGACCTTCCCTTGGCACTTTGTTTTTCCTCCCATTTTGCTCTCTGTGTTTGGCTCCTATCTTACCTGAGAACCTGTTTTCTTTGCCTGGCGTCACACCCTGAGTGCAAAGGTAGTACACAGCAGTAAGGTCAAGGTGGGCAGGAGGCGTGGAGGTGTCAGGTTGTTTGTGTGCTTGCTGGGTGGGGTCCAGAAGGAATTTATGTGTAATCCCCAGCTGTAACACCATTTAATGCAGCGATCTTCAACCTTTTTGGCACCAGAGACCAGTTTCATGGAAGACAATTTTTCCATGAACGGGGTCTTGGGATGAGTCAACTGTATTACATTTATTGTGCACTTTATTTCTATTATTATTACATTGTAATATATAATGAAATAATTATATAACTCACCATAATTTAGAATCAGTGGTAGCCTGGAGCTCATTTTCCTATAACTAGATGGTCCCATCTGGGGGTGATAAGAGACAGGGACAGATCATCAGGTATTAGATTTTCCTAAGGAGCACACAACCTAGATCCCTCTCATGTACAGTTCACAATAGGGTTTGCGCTTCTGTAAGAATCTGATGCCATCACTCATCTGACAGGAGGCAGAACTCAGGCAGGAATGGGAGCAATGGGGAGCTGCTGTAAATACAGATGAAGCTTTGCTTTTCTCACCCACCACTCACCTGCTGTATGGCTTGGTTTCTAACAGACTATGGACTGACTTTTCCTAGTGAAAGAAAAAAAAGAGGAGGTTAAAGAGTTCACTTCCTAGGAACTTTCAAAAACAGACTTCTCATTCCTGATGAAGGTAATAAAGAACTTAGCTCAACTCCAAATTCTGTGTTGCCCTGAAAGTCTTGAGGAGGTGCTATTTTGAGAAAAAAGTTTCATTCTCCAGTTGTATTCCCTTTCAGGAATTTGAGAATTGGAAGGGACCTTGCAGCTTGTCTGCATCACCCAGGGAAGTCCCTTGGTATGTTCTTCTTTGGCAATGTTTTGTCTGGATGACTTGGTACCAGAAGGACAGACTGGCTCCTCTCACTGTTCAGCCCCTTCAAGTTCCATAGTGCAATGTTTCCAGACAGTTTTCACCTCACACTCCATGTAGAAAATGATCATCTTGGCAAGACACATTGGAGTAAATAGACAAGGTTGCTCAAGGCCAGACATGGACTGAGGTCTGGGGCTGGGCCAGTGTGTTGTTACAGGACAGAGGGGATAATATGTTGGCACACTGAAAATCCATCAGCGAGTAGCTCTGCTGATAGATCTCCTTCCTCACTCACTAGGTTCCATGCCTCTTGAGGGTAAGAGCTGTGTTTTGGTCTTTCTTAAATTAAAAACCTCAGGCCCTTGAGAAGTTCTACAGCTGGTAGAGAGCTCATGAAAATATGGTTGCCTTAAATGCAACAAAGATCTCTTCAGTGGAAGGTGACCACAGAGATTACTTTCTTAAGTGTCATTGATAACCAAAGATATGTCGTTGGGTTGCATTAAAGATGTGTCATTAAAAACTGTTCTTGGCTGGGCACAGTGGCTCATGCCTGTAATCCCAGCACTTTAGGAAGCCAAGGCAGGCGAATCACCTGAGGTCAGGAGTTCGAGACCAGCCTGACCAACATGGCGAAGACCCGTTTCTGCTAAAAATATAAAAACTGGCCGGGCATGGTGGTGCATGCCTGTAATCCCAACTACTCGGGAGGCTGAGGCAGGGGAATCGCTTGAACCCAGGAGGCGAAGGTTGCAGTGAGCCAAGATCGCACCACTGCACTCCAGCCTGGGTGACAGAGCAAGACTCTGTCTCAAAGAAAAAAATAAAAACCAAAACAAAACTGTTCTTTTTCTGTCCCTATTTTTGTGTGTTCACTCTGATCTGGAATCACACTGCTCAGGTTTGGGTCCTGGCTCTGCCACTCATTGGCTGTTTCACCTTGAACAGGTTACTTACTCTCTTGAGACCCTGGTTTCCTCATCTGTTCAGTGAGGATAATGAAATCATCTAGTATGTGATACTACCCAAGGGCTATCTAATTCCAAGGCCCTTGCTCTACATCACTCCATCAAACTCACTCTATAGGAGCCTTTTTAAATCTACAGAGCCACACATATAAGACACCAGAGAAGTCAGAGAGAACGTTTTTTGAGAGACTTTGCAATTTAGTTAAAATAAATACTGGCTAACAATGCCTAGATTTATTAAATACTTGGGATCAATCCAACAATTCGTAAAGTACTTGAGATCAATCACTCAGCCTACATTATGGCTGGGCGCAGTGGCTCACGTGTGTAATCCCAGCAATTTGGGAGGCTGAGGCAGGAGGATCACTTAAGTTCAGGAGTTCAAGACCACCCTGGGCAATACAGGGAGACTCTATCTCTATTAAAAAACAAAAAACCAAAACCATTATGGGCTATTATCTTATGTTTTGAAGTTACAAAGATAGTCGAAAGATGGTATGAAAAGTGGCATAAAAATTGAAACTAATGATTTATTAGATTTTTGTGGTTGTTAATTTAGAAAAAATTAAAACAAAATAAGAATTCAGTTTGGTAGCCAATAAATTTTTCCAAAGACACTGAACCCTGAGATATATATTAGACATGTTTCTACTTCCTGAGTTCTGATTGGGGTGTTGTCCTTTGAAAGTGAGGAGCCAATAAGATGGATTTTTAAATGATGGTTGGGAGAGGGTGGTAGGAAGTGATTTCCGACTTCTCCACAGTAGATATTGATTGCTTTGTTAGAAATTAGCATGATTGAGACTTGCTTTAAGATGAACAGCATCAGAAAACATATTGATTTCCTTTTTTATTATTATTATTTTTATGTATTTATTTATTTATTTTTTGAGACGGAGTCTTGCTCTGTCACCCAGGCTGGAGTGCAGTGGCGCAATCTCTGTTCACTGCAACCTCTGCCTCCCGGGTCCAAGCAATTCACCTGTCTTAGCCTCCCGAGTAGTTGGGACTACAGGTGCACACCCTACACTGGCTATTTTGTTTTTGTTGTTGTTGTTGTTTGTATTTTTAGTAGAGATGGGGTTTCACCATATCGATCAGGCTGGTCTCAAACCCCTGACCTCAGGTGATCCACCTGCCTCGGCCTCCCAAAGTGCTGGGATTACAGGCGTGAGCCACCGCACCTGGCCTTTTTTTTTTTTTTTTTAATATTAGAGGAAGCTACCTAAGTATTTGCCTTGAGGAAATCCAATGATTCTAAAAGCTCCTTTGAAAGAAATTTACTAAGAAATTGAACAAAAATATTCTAATAAGATAACAAATTTGAATATCTTTTATACCTATAGGACAGAGGAGAGAGGGAAGGGTTTATAAAGTCTGTAAAGTCTGTGAAATATATGTCACTTAAAAATATGTGTTATGTATTCAGCACTTATGTTAAAAAATAATTAGGAAAACCTGGCTTACCTTTTCCAATTAAAGGGACCTGGCTGAGAGGCTGGCCAGATTCTACATTTTCCAAGAAAATCAAATCCTAGAAAGGTCGCATTTCCTTTTGAATGTTGACACCAAAGATAGCTCAAAGATAGAGAAGTTATCCTTATTCAGTATTTTGAACTGAAGGATCCTATTTGATATTTTTTGTTTGACCTAATGTCCTAGAAGTAAACTGAAATTCCACCTACTCCTTTTGGAGAGGCATCAGGGGAGAAGTACCCTCTTAAAATTCTAAGTCTTCTGTTAGCAGAAAACATCCTCTTTTGGTTAGTGGAAATTTCCACTCCCAGCATACCTAGGCATTTTTACCTCTATGCAGCTTCCTCTTGGTTTTTGTGATTGAGTTACTTTTAGCAAGTTACCTTGTTTCTCCCATTTCTTATTTAACTATGCTGTATCTTTTACTTCTCTTTCTCCATTAACTAATTCCCACAGCCCTTTTCTTAAACTTTTCCTACACTGAGAGATACTTTAAATATTTTGATCTTCCTCTTTACAAAAAGAGGTGGCAGGGGGAAGACCTGGTTTGTCCAGAAATCGGGTATCAGATCTGCCCCCAAATCTTGATTCACAGCCATGACGCAATTCAAATTCATTCACTAGTTAGTCCTTGTATTCTTATTCAACCTAAGGGAACATTATTGCTTTTAAATCCAATTCCAAAATAGGGCAGTAGGAATGTTGAGTGATTATTATAATGTGTGATTATTATGTGCAGCTAAGCACGTACATGACTTCATTTAAGTGTCGTACCACAGTCCCTTGAGATAAGTTGTGTCATCTCCATTTTATAGATGAGTAGGCAGTACTAGTAATCCTAACCACTGTGTTTACACTGCCAGCTAGTGCTGTATAGTAAATTTACAATTCTAAATTGATTGAAAATTTATTTGTGTATTTAAAGTTGTTATAAACCTAAGATAATCTTAAATTTTTTAATCTGGTTTAGAAGCATGTCAGAAAATTTGACAATAATTAAAGAAATGTGTAGGCCCATTTTGCAAGTGTTTCCTGTTCAGGCGGTATTGATGTTCCTAGGGCTTGATATTCACTGGCAAAATTACGAGCGATATTAGTGAATGTCACAGCAAACTCTTGGATTCCATTTAGTTATGTTGTAGTCAGTGAATGGAACAGACTGGTAATAAAGTGTATCATGGATTTTCAAGTCAAAAGAAACTTGATTCAAATCCTGACTTTTCCTCTATGCTTGGATGAGCTTGCAGGCCACTCATCCCTTCTAATATCAGTATATTCATCTGTAAAATGGAAATAATAATATCTCATATGGTAATGGTTAAATTAAATGGAACAATGTATGTAAATTGCTTAGACCTTGTACATAATATAATAACATCCAATAAAATTGTAGTTGTTCATAACAATCATCATGATCGTAGAATCCAAGTTGGGAAGGATCAGACAGACTTAAAGATCAGACAGACTTAGTGCAAGTTCTGATTCTACTAGTAAAATGGCCTTTGTTAAGTCACTTTGCTCCGCTGGGTTTGCATCTCCTTATCTGCACAATGCGGATAATATGTAACACAGGATTGTGATAAAGATTACGTGAAAACTGATGTCTGTAAAATGTCCAGCTCTAATTGACCTTCACAAATGATAGCAAACCCCTCCCTTTGGTTGGCCTGTTGCCTGTCTTTTAGAATAGGCAGATATAGGGCCTAGAATTATTAGAGAGCTTTATTTAATATTGAACATTAGTTTCCCCATGGCATGTATCAGTTTGGCTCTAATCTTACGATCTGAGTGATTGACAAAGTTATTTTTGCTCTCTGGGTCATGATTTTGATTAGATCTAGAAATACTCTGAGGATCCCAACTTACTTACTTGATTGTTAAGACTAAAGTTCTTATTCTTCTATAATCTTTATCTCCATCTTCCTGGATACATTCTGTGCTGAATAAAACTATTTATATATATAAAAAATTCTAAATCAAAGGAATATGTCAGGCAATGATTAATATACATTAATGTGTGAATTGGATGGTTCAGTGCTCTCTATGATTGTTGCCAGTGATTCAGAATTTAATACTGAGATCATCAGCATTTAAAATAATTTAACATTGTGTGACAATTTAATTTATTTGATCTCTGCTGCATTCTTCTTGTCCAACTTTATATGAAGCATTATAGTTGTGAAGTCAGTAATAACAATAGTAATGTGCTGAGTTTTGAATGT
The DNA here is from genome assembly GCF_028878055.3 of Symphalangus syndactylus. NCBI lineage: Eukaryota > Metazoa > Chordata > Mammalia > Primates > Hylobatidae > Symphalangus > Symphalangus syndactylus. The sequence goes on along the minus strand of NC_072434.2, from coordinate 38,262,455 downwards.
GAAGAAAAGGTGACCAAAGCAGCTAAATAAAGTATTGTACTATACATTTTCCTGAAAGGAGTTCCTCTGCTTGGAGGCTCTTCGCTGTGGTTTAGGTGCAAAATCCTTTAACCATATACTTAGCATTTCTACTCCTTGCATGCAAGTTTATTTCTGTGGACTGTTCCTCTGTGCCTTGCGTAAAGAGCTCCGGGTGAGATTATTAACATGTAATGTAAGATCTCACCCAACCTGCTTTTTGCTGTTTGGAACTGGGCGTACAATCGCTATTCTGAGGTGGATAGTTATCTGGTTTTAAATCCAAGTTTTGTTCTCCACTAGATGCCAGATTTTATATTCCACCGGCTAACAAGTCTATAAATACTATGTTAACTTTCTCCCTTCTCTCTCAGAAGGAGACTTCATCTCCTCTAGCATTCATCAAGAACATATGCCCTGTTGTGGGCTCCTGAAACCCTGAAAAGAAAATTTCCTTTTAAACATAGTACCTGTAAAAGTTAAAATAGGTTTGTCTACTTGGTGTTATTTAAGGGGCACTGGGAAAGTTCTTCATTCCAGGTTATTTCCTCCAGTCATTACACTGTTGGTGATTTATTTCTCTAGGATTCACATCCATCCTTCCTCAAGCCTGCAGGAGCAGTACCGAACTTCCCCTTAACCACAGGTTAGGGAAGAATAGAGCTGCAGAAATGATAGCAGGCCAAGATCCCATTGGTGTGGAGTCCCTGAAATGGGGTCATCAGGCACTGGATACCAAGCAAATCCTGAAGTGCACTGGATTGCACTGTTTAGAGCCTCCTGTCCCTGCTGGGGAGGAGGTAAGAAGGCCCAATCCCATGACAGGGGGTATATGAGGGCAGTGTTTTCCATAGCGACCAGAAGCAAATCATGGCCTTTGAGAATGAGCTGGTCATTGCAAATTCTTTCAATTAAAAGATTCTTGCCTTAGGGGGAATACAGCCTCCTAAAATGCCTTTCATTTCAATTTGTGTAACCTGTGTCTCCATGGAAGATTCTGCCTCCCAATGAAGACAGTCTGGAAAGAGATCCCAGGGCCTAATTGTCAGCCTCTGCAAAGGAAGCTTTTAAATGTTTTCTTCCTTTGCCTCTTATCCCCAGCTTTATACAGTAACTACCTTGGTTCATTGATCTTCTCACCCAGTGATTCTCAAAATGAGCTGGTGATAATGGTTTGGCTGTGTCCCCACCCAAATCTCATTTTGAATTGTACTCCTGTAATTCCCATGTGTTGTGGAAGGGACCCGGTGGGAGATAATTTGAATCATGGGGTCAGTTTCCCCCATACTGTTCTCACGGTAGTGAATACGTCTCATGAGATCTGATGGTTTTATCAGGGTTTCCGCTTTTGCATCTTCCTCATTTTCTCTTGCCGCCACCATGTAAGAAGTGCCTTTCACCTCCCACTATGATTCTGAGGCCTCCCCAGCCATGTGGAACTGTAAGTCCAATTAAACCTCTTTTTCTTCCCAGTCTTGGGTATGTCTTTATCAGCAGAATGAAAATGGACTAATACAACTGGGTTTCAGGTGCCTACTTATTATCTGTGAGACTTTGGGAAGTCATGTTAATTTGGACCTACTTCCTTTATGTAAAAATGAATGTATAATATATATCCTTCTGTCCATCTCACAAGATTGTTGTGAGTAAAATGAAAAAAGTGCTATTTTCAAGCATTCAACGAACCCGTGATAAGCACCAAGTAGGAGTTTGTGCTAAGTACAGAGGTACTTAAGTACTTAGGAGGTACTAAGTACAGAGGAACATGGTCTTCTATCTAGGGAGATCAAAAGAGGACTCCTCCAAGCAAAGAAGATCCCTTCCTCTCCTGTTGTATCCTCAGTGTATTAACACCTGGGATGAATATAATATTTGTTCAATGGTCATGTGTAGCGTGACTTGTGCTGTAATATTATATGTGATGCAATATGGGAAAATAGCAAGATGGTGGATTACTACTTTCATGGAGTGTAGACAGACCTCTTAGTAGAGACAACATTTGAGTTGGGCCTTGGATGAGTAAAGCTTCATGAAAAACTTAATATGTTGCCCTTATTTTTTACACTTTGGAGAGGACTGACATTAGTTTCCATACTGGCATGTGAGAAGCTGTCACTGACTTCTGACTTGTCCATTCATTCTAATAAAGTCACCTCACAGACATGTTTATAAATGCATTAAAATCAGGCATGTTTTCAGAGAAAGTTTTTAGAATATAAAGTGTTATAATGTAAAACCACGCCCTTTTTTCGGACCTCTCTCTCTCTCTCTCTCTCTCTCTCTCTCTCGCAAGGAGCTGCTCTCCTTTCTCCTTTCTTCTGTCTATTAAACTTTCCATTCTTTACTCCCCCACCCAACCCCATAAAAAAAGGAAAAACCTGTTAATTTATCTGGACCTTTTTTTTTTTTTTTTTTTTTTTACCTGATTCGACTACACTTTAAATTAAAACGTGCTTTGTTTTTAGAGCTGGAGTTTGTTGCTAACGTAAGGGTAATTATAGTTCACAGGAACTCTCAACTCATTGGAACATACTTGCTGTAGATATTGAAAAAAAATTTGTTCTTTTGAGGCAGGAGCAGGAGAAAAGCCAAAGACAATGAGAGTTTTTCTGGAGAGAGCTGGTTAATGGAATGCATGTGGCCCTTAGGAGGGCATTAGTTAGCAGAGCTATGTTTCTCATAGGTGCATTTTGTAAAATGAAAGTTTTAGTTCCTGTGAAAAAAATGTTACATTGGGATAATGGTGAAGATTAATTAAAAGGGCATAATCATAGCCTTAGATCTCTCTCTTTATTATCATTTTATCATAACAATTACATTAACATAATGTTATGGGCTAAATATTTCCCTTGGCAAGTAGAAGGATGTGATTGTATGGACCCTGTGTTTACAGAACAAAATAGTTACCCATATGGGTGATATTGTAGAGACTCCTGTGAATTTTCTTGGGAGATTAACTCTTTAAACACAGAAAATTTTAATTTTGACAATTTTAATAATAGACTTTAGAATTCAGGAAATGCTTCACACTTTGGATCAAAGTAAATGCAAAGCAATTTAGTCTTTTCTTCTTCATGCCTTTAGGATTATTACGATGGATGTCAGTTATTATCTCAAATGCTATCGAGAGATGCTCAGGGCTGCTTGAATTGGTTCCAGAGCCTGGTGCTTCAGAGTAGAGCATACAGTCACTTTTTATATTTTCTGTCTCTCTCCTCACTATCTACTATATCTCATTTCTATTCCTTTTCCTATTCTTCAGCCTCACCTTTTTCACTGGCTTCTTTCCCAAGCGGCAAGTATGATTTGTCAGCTCTATCTTTTAAGAAATCCTACTTTTGTGTCATCTGATCGAGCTCAACACTCCCTATAAATTATTCTTGCCAAAATATTGAACCTGAATTTCATCAAATCACTATATCCAAGTGCCAATCTGCAGGATATAGAAGAATTAAATGAACATGTTAAATGATACTTCAATGATACAATCGGCAAAGTTCTAAAACAAACAGAACTTTACAGGACAAATGACCAAGGGGAAAAGAAAGACAGACAGACATATAATGGTTACCTATAGATCAGAAGAGACTAAAGACACTTGTCAGCCAGTTTCAGTGTATGGAGCTTACTTGGGTCCTGAGTGAAAAAAAAAAAAAAAATTAAAAAGTATGAGGCCACTGGGGGAAGTTGAACACTAATCAGATATTTGATGATTTTAAGGACTTATTGTTAATTTTTTAAGCTGTGATAGTAGTAGTATGGTTATGATTTTTTCGTGGTTTTTTTTTTTTTTTGGAGACAGGTACTGATATTTCGGGATGAAATGATGAGTTGATAATTGAAGTTTCATCATGGGTATAAGAGACTACATTATACTATTTTCTCTACTTTGAGTATGTTGAAATTTTCCATAAGAAAATATTAAAAAGCAACAACAACAAATTAATTCTCTGCTTTGAGACTCAGTCCTGTCTATCTGTACTGTCCATTACTTTACAAACATTTCTAGATAGAGTGGCTTCTAATCACTGTAGAGGCTCTAATTTTTCTGGGCTGTTCTTACAGTTTCTTCTTCTGTGTGCTCTGCTTCTTAGCTGTCTCCTTCCTCAGCCCTCTCCTAGTCTTGCTTTATACTAAGCATTGTTGGCCTGTGGGTTCAGAGATGAGCTTCGAAGGATATGTCATTCCTCTGAAATATAGTGCTTTGTCTGCATATGCAAATGTGCATTTTTTAGTTGTTAGTTTAATGCTTCTTACCAGCCTTCCAAGTGTCCATGATTCAAGAATGTTACAGACAGCCTCACCGCACACTGTCCTGAATAATCACGTTTCATGGCTTTTTCTTCTCTCTGCTTGCGTGATATCACATGTCTGGTCCACAACTCTGTCCTGTGCTTCAGCCCTATTCATTCGTCTACTCTTTATCTCCACCTAACAACTCAAAGATAATATGTTTGGGTGTCAGTTTTATTATTTACCCCATTGCTCTTCATGTCAAATATCTCTGAATTGGCCTAGGTTTCACTTTCTTCCATACCTAAACATCTACATCTAAATATTCATCAAACTCTTGGAATTTTACCTCTTAAATGATACCTTTTCCGTCTTCTCGTTATTTGGTACAATGTCTCAGTTTAGACCCTCGACTTCTCTCCCCTGGTCACTGTATTCCCACTGTAAAGCTTCTTACCGATTTCCTTGCCTCTATCCCCATCTCTTCTGTTTGAAGGAATGATGTCACTAACAAAAAAATCTGGTCATTTCACATTTCTGCTGACATCAGTGGCTGGTAATATCTTAGTACGGCCCTTCATTATCCAACCCTGGTCCACTTAAGTGGTCTCATTTCCTGACCTCTGTCCTCAGACCTATTTACAGCATGACGTATTTGTCAAGTCTCCTAGACTTTGCTTATATATTCATTCTACCTAGAGCTCACCATCCCTTGCCACCACCCTACCCGCTTCTGTCTTGACAACATGGGAAATACCACTTTATCTTTCAAGTCTTTTCCTTTTTTTTTTGAGACAGAGTCTCGCTCTATCACCCAGGCTGGAATGCAGTGGCAGGATCTTGGCTCACTGTAGCCTCCGCCTCCTAGGTTCAAGCAGTTCTCCTACCTCAGCCTCCCAAGTAGCTGGGATTACAGGCACACATCAGTATGCCCAGCTAATTTTTGTGTTTTTAGTAGAGATAGGGTTTTGCCATGTTGGCCAGGCTGGTCTCGAACTCATGACCTCAAGTGATCCTCCCACCTTAGCCTCCCAAAGTGCTGGGATTACAGGCATGGGCCACCGCATCTGGCTTATCTTTCAAGTCTTAAGGATGACCCTTCTCTCTGAGGCTTGCTGGAGGATTTGCTGGAATCCTTGGGTGCTACATTTGTAAGCACTGACATTCAGGATTGTTGTTGCTTTCAATTGCCCTGTAATTGTTTGCAGAGCTGTGAACTAACCAGTTAGGACTATCAGAGCATCTTTGACAATATCTAGCTTTTACCTAGTACTGCAGGCATGAGCTTTTACCATGTGGTGGTGGACTGCATGCTGACCTGGGTCTCCAGAGACTCTTTTCCTTCCCTAGGTGTAGGCACTACCTCAAGCTCTTTCAAAAGAAATAGTAGCAGGGAGACCACGGGGCTTCTTTTTCTCTTGGATCTCATTTCCTGAAGAAAGGAAAGGTGTGAAGAGAGTGGTTGCAGGCAGGGGCAGTGAGAGAGTTTGCAAGCTGAAGTTCTTCTTTGGTAACTTATTAAGTCCCTCCCTTTCTAAGTTCTAAGTTCCTCTACTTCCTCCCATTTCTTAGTGACCACTTCAAAGTATGTGAGTAAAAGATTTGAAATAATACACTTTCTTCCAAATCTTCCTGCCTAAATATATGTATTTTTAAATGAATTAAGGTGACCAAACTTAATTTTTAATTCATTTTTTAGTATTTTAGCAATGAAAATCAAATTTAACTAGATTTCCTTTATTATTATTATTATACTTTAAGTTCTAGGGTACATGTGCGCAACGTGCAGGTTTGTTACATATGTATACATGTGCCATGTTGGTGTGCTGCACCCATTAACTCGTCATTTACATTAGGTATATCTCCTAATGCTATCCCTCCCCCTTCCCCCTACCCCACAACAGTCCCCGGTGTGTGATGTACCCCTTCCTGTGTCCAAGTGTTCTCATTGTTCAGTTCCCACCTATGAGTGAGAACATGCGATGTTTGGTTTTTTGTCCTTGCGGTAGTTTGCTGAGAATGATGGTTTCCAGTTTCATCCATGTCCCTACAAAGGACATGAACTCATGATTTTTTATGGCTGCATAGTATTCCATGGTGTACATGTGCCACATTTTCTTAATCCAGTCTATCATTGTTGAACATTTGGGTTGGTTCCAGGTCTTTGCTATTGTGAATAGTGCCACAATAAATATACGTGTGCATGTGTCTTTACAGCAGCATGATTTATAATCCTTTGGGTATATACCCAGTAATGGGATGGCTGGGTCAAATGATATTTCTAGTTCTTAACTAGATTTCTTAATACTCAGGAACCATTGAACTAAATTATTGATAGTGGGCCCATTTTCCAGGAAATATAATTTAAGTCTTCCAAGAACAGTTTTAGTTGGAAAAGTCTTGTATGTATCTCAACATGATACATACAGTACCAGTCAAAATTAAGATCCATATGTGTAATATATTTATAAGCTATGGATTAGCAGCTGTGAGTTTGTGTCCAGTTGTGTGATCATGTATCTCCATATCACTTTCCTTCAGTGTTTGGTAATACTCACCACGCCAGGTTCAGGGAGAAGGCAGGATGCCCTTGGCTTTATTATTTCTGAAATTAGGAAAGGAAGGCTCGCATTGGGTGTTGGAAATCACAGAAAAGTCTCCTTCCTGATGTGCAGGTTATGGGTAACAGACAGAACACAAGACGGAGGGTGGTTATTTTTATGGTTAAGACTGGGGTGTGTGGTGTCTTCAATTCCAGGTGTTTTGAGTCAGTTGCTTAGAAGGCAGGACAGTGAGGTTGTAGGTGGATGCCTGATACAGTCATGGAGGGAAGGTGTGGGGTCACCTTGTAGAGAGCTTGCATGAAGGGCTTGTTACTCAAGCTTCAGTCAGAGAAGCACCTCTCATGGGATTCTCCATGTCAGGGAGGTGGAGAGCATGCCACCACCTTGAATGCAGGCTTCTCAGGAGCCCTGTGAACCTGGTGCCCCTCCAGACAGCGCTCCAGTCACTGTCCTTTTCTGGACTCACCTTGCCCCAGTCAGAGGCACCCTTGATGGATGCCTGACCAGCTGTAGCACTAAATCAGGGAGGGCTACCCATGATAGAATAAGCTATTTACTCAATACTGTATGCATTTTAATGAATGTCAACAATGCTTTTAATAGGAAGAATGAGAAATCTGTGAGCTTTATGATGACAGGTAGCAGAGGTGGTACTCCTAGTGAGATGCCAACCTTGTAGGTTTTGGCGTTCACAAAAGTGTACACAACACACACACAGACGCACATATACACACGCAGAGCCAGATAAAGTTTATCAAAATAAACATATAGCCAAATTGCCTCTTTTGCTTTAACTTTCCTGTCTTCTGCCATGTCCATATCAATATTATACTTAATTAAATTTATGTGGCTGAAAGGCTTTATAAAGGACAAGAGGGAACCTAACCTATTTTTGTTATTAATGAGTTATTTTATTCTTTAAAATCAGAAATGATGATGGAGAAAAAAGTTTCGTGTGACCTCTGAATTCACCAACAGTATATAAATTGCGTGTTTTTGTTTGTTTGTTTGTTTGTTTGTTTGTTTTCCCGACAGAATCTTCCTCTGTCGCCCAGGCTGGAGTGCAGTGGTGCAGTCTCGGCTCACTGCAACTTCTGCCTCCTGGGTTCAAGCGATTCTCCAACCTTTGCCTCCTGAGTAGCTAAGATTACAGGCACATGTCACCACGCCCAGCTAATTTTTGTATTTTTAGTAGAGATGGGGTTTCGCCATGTTGGCCAGGCTGGTCTTGAACTCCTGACCTCAGGTGATCCATCTGCCTTGGCCTCCCAAACTGCTGGGATTACAGGTGTGAACTGCCATGCTTGGGCTAAAAATTGCTTTTTAAGCCTATGTTTTTTTTTTTTTTTTTTTTTTATTATTATACTTTAGGGTTTTAGGGTACATGTGCACAATGTGCAGATTTGTTACATATGTATCCATGTGCCATGTTGATTTCCTGCACCCATTAACTCGTCATTTAGCATTAGGTGTATCTCCTAATGCTGTCCCTCCCCCCTCCCCCCACCCCACAACAGTCCCCGGAGTGTGATGTTCCCCTTCCTGTGTCCATGAGTTCTCATTGTTCAATTCCCACCTATGAGTGAGAACATGCGGTGTTTGGTTTTTTGTCCTTGCGATAGTTTACTGAGAATGATGTTTTCCAGTTTCATCCATGTCCCTACAAAGGACACGAACTCATCATTTTTTATGGCTGCATAGTATTCCATGGTGTATATGTGCCACATTTTCTTAATCCAGTCTATCGTTGTTGGACATTTGGGTTGGTTCCAACTCTTTGCTATTGTGAATAGTGCCGCAGTAAACATACGTGTGCATGTGTCTTTATAGCTGCATGATTTATAGTCCTTTGGGTATATACCCAGTAATGGGATGGCTGGGTCAAATGGTATTTCTAGTTTGAGATCCCTGAGGAATCGCCACACTGACTTCCACAATGGTTGAACTAGTTTACAGTCCCACCAACAGTGTAAAAGTGTTCCTATTTCTCCACATCCTCTCCAGCACCTGTTGTTTCCAGATTTTTTAATGATGGCCATTCTAACTGGTGTGAGATGGTATCTCACTGTGGTTTTGATTTGCATTTCTCTGATGGCCAGTGATGATGAGCATTTCTTCATGTGTTTTTTGGCTGCATAAATGTCTTCTTTTGAGAAGTGTCTGTTCATGTCCTCTGCCCACTTTTTGATGGGGTTGTTTGTTTTTTTCTTGTAAATTTGTTTGAGTTCATTGTAGATTCTGGATATTAGCCCTTTGTCAGATGAGTAGGTTGCAAAAATTTTCTCCCATTGTGTAGGTTGTCTGTTCACTCTGATGATAGTTTCTTTTGCTGTGCGGAAGCTCTTTAGTTTAATGAGATCCCATTTGTCGATTTTGGCTTTTGTTGCCATTGCTTTTGGTGTTTTAGACATGAAGTCCTTGCCCACGCCTATGTCCTGAATGGTATTGCCTAGGTTTTCTTGTAGGATTTTAATGGTTTTAGGTCTAACATATAAGTCTTTAATCCATCTTGAATTAATTTTTGTATAAGGTGTAAGGAAGGGATCCAGTTTCAGCTTTCTACATATGGCCAGCCAGTTTTCCCAGCACCATTTATTAAATAGGGAATCCTTTCCCCATTTCTTGTTTTTGTCAGGTTTGTCAAAGATCAGATAGTTGTAGCTATGCGGCATCATTTCTGAGGGCTCTGTTCTGTTCCATTGATCTATGTCTCTGTTGTGGTACCAGTACCATGCTGTTTTGGTTACTGTAGCCTTGTAGTATAGTTTAAAGTCAGGTAGCGTGATGCCTCCAGCTTTGTTCTTTTGGCTTAGGATTGACTTGGCGATGCGGGCTCTTTTTTGGTTCCATATGAACGTTAAAGTAGTTTTTTCCAATTCTGTGAAGAAAGTCACTGTTAGCTTGATGGGGATGGCATTGAATCTATAAATTACCTTGGGCAGTATGGCCATTTTCACGATATTGATTCTTCCAACCCATGAGCATGGAATGTTCTTCCATTTGTTTGTATCCTCTTTTATTTCATTGAGCAGTGGTTTGTAGTTCTCCTTGAAGAGGTCCTTCACATCCCTTGTAAGTTTGATTCCTTGGTATTTTATTCTCTTTGAAGCAATTGTGAATGGGAGTTCACTCATGATTTGGCTCTCTGTTTGTCTGTTATTGGTGTACAAGAATGCTTGTGATTTTTGTACATTAATTTTGTATCCTGAGACTTTGCTGAAGTTGCTAATCAGCTTAAGGAGATTTTGGGCTGAGACAATGGGGTTTTCTAGATATACAATCATATCATCTGCAAACAGGGACAATTTGACTTCCTCTTTTCCTAATTGAATACCCTTTATTTCCTTCTCCTGCCTGATTGCTCTGGCCAGAACTTCCAGCACTATGTTGAATAGGAGAGGTGAGAGAGGGCATCCCTGACAATCTACCATCAGAGAATACTACAAACACCTCTATGCAAATAAACTAGAGAATCTAGAAGAAATGGATAAATTCCTCGACAAATACACCCTCCCAAGACTAAACCAGGAAGAAGTTGAATCTCTGAATAGACCAATAACAGGTTCTGAAATTGTGGCAATAATCAATAGCTTACCAACCAAAAAGAGTCCAGGACCTGATGGATTCACAGCTGAATTCTACCAGAGGTACAAGGAGGAACTGGTACCATTCCTTCTGAAACTCTTCCAATCGATAGAAAAAGAGGGAATCCTCCCTAACACATTTTACGAAGCCAGCATCGTCCTGATACCAAAACCTGGCAGAGACATAACCAAAAAAGAGAACTTCAGACCAATATCCTTGATGAACATTGATGCAAAAATCCTCAATAAAATACTGGCAAACCGAATCCAGCAGCACATCAAAAAGCTTATCCACCATGATCAAGTGGGCTTCATCCCTGGGATGCAAGGCTGGTTCAACATATGCAAATCAATAAATGTAATCCAGCATATAAACAGAACCAAAGACAAAAACCACATGATTATCTCAATAGATGCAGAAAAGGCCTTTGACAAAATTCAACAACCCTTCATGCTAAAAACTCTCAATAAATTAGGTATTGATGGGACGTATCTCAAAATAATAAGAGCTATCTACGACAAACCCACAGCCAATATCATACTGAATGGGCAAAAACTGGAAGCATTCCCTCTGAAAACTGGCCTATGTTTTTTTTAATGGACCATATAAAAATAATTGCCATGTCCCTTCTTTTAACCATTTTATATTTTTACCCAACTTTGGAACATTTTTTTGTTTTTGTTTTATTTTTTAGGGACAGGGTCTCACTCCATCTCCCAGGCTGGAGTGCAATGGCACAATCATAGCTCACTGAAGCCCCGACCTCCTGGGCTCAAGTAACCCTCCCACCTCAGGCTCTCAGGTAGCTGGGACTATAGGCATACAACATCATGCCTGGCTAATTTAAATTTTTTTTTTTTTTTTGGAGAGACAGAGTCTCACTGTGTTGCCCAGGCTTGTCTTGAACTCCTGGCCTCAAGTGATCCTCCCATCTTGGACTCTCAGAATGTTGGGATTACAAGCGTGAGCTACCAGGCCCAATCTGGAGCATTTTTCTAATCTCAGTCTGTCCTTCAAGTTGTAATAGTGTGTTTTGTAGTCCTAAAGAATTCTACACACAGACACATTTCTCTAAAGACTTAGGCATGGTTGCCTGGAATGCTCAAAAACAAATGAGTTAAAAGCTAACTGCAGAATTTTCTCCCAAATGAGCATATTGCACATTGTAGGCCTCTTGTGCTCCAAGTTCATGAAAAGGGCATTAGCAAATTACAAGCATCTGAAAGCTCAAGTTTTCCATGTTTATAAACTTAATGAGCAAATGCTCCATTGAGTGATTATATCCTTTATAAATAATTTTGTTTTTTAAAATAAATGTTAGTGTTAGTTTGTTGTTGGAGATGAATAAAAGCATTCCTCAGTCCCCAATTAGTCTTTTGCTTTCCCTGGAAGGCGAAAAATTTTGTGACATTGAAATCACAAGTCCAAGCCAAAGCCGCCTCCTTAAATGAAATTTCCTTCTTGGTAGTGTGGAATGCTTCCTAAACTCCTAGACATGTCCATGTGCAATGTAGAAGTATTCCTAATGAGAATGTCACAAGAAACTTTTGGTGGGGAGCTTATTTATTGTTTATAAGATAGAAGGTTTGATTGGCAGGAGAGCAATGAAAGATGATGGTATGGCCACCATGTCTCCTATGAAGGGCTTATTTCTTTTATAAAGAGTTTGGTTTCTAGAGTCCCCACAGGCTGAGTGCAAAGCACAATTTCTCTTCATTGCAGGTGTGTGAGAACAATTATTTGTCAGTCCAAAGGGAGAATGCACTTCATGTCTTATAGGTAGGGTCACAATTGGAGGTGGGTAACTGGATGCTGTTGTATTTGTCAGAAACAGCAGAATTAAAGATTGCACCAGAAGTGAGCTCTTTGTTTTTCTGCTTATGAAATAAGGTCATATTTGCACCATGTAACATGAGGCAAAGTGGCAAGAAGAGGGCGTAACCACCACGTTGATTGTTTGCATGTAGGAGGGCCGCAATTTGTACTTGTTCACAGTACATCTGTGTGGTCAGTGGCTCAGAACAAATTTTGATTGATCTTTTTATAGATAAATAATACAAAGAAGTTCCATGAATCTCTTTATATTCGTGGTATTATACATAATTGTTGTAATTGTTCAGGTTATACAGGGCAGGAGCAAAATCAGTATCTTCCTTGTTAATTCTCTTTGCCTGTCACCTCTTGAACTCTGTCTGTCTTTCTTGTTTTAATATAACCTGCTCTGTTTGATGAGAGATTTTTAAGGTTTTTAAAATTTTTAGTAGCTTTGTTTCATCTCTATTGTTTATGCCTTAAAAGTTGTCCCTGGTATCATGAGGAGAAAACTTTGAGTCAGAAAGAAGCATAAAGCCTTTCATTGAAAGGATTGGTGTGTTCCAGAGGCAACTGGTCTGAATTCAGCTAGGGACATTTCCCTCCTAAACAGTAAACTGACTGACCAGATCTTTCTAGGAAGACCTAGCTGGGAAGCGCACCATGAAATGCCTCTAAGTGATGCATACTACAGCCCACATCACTTTGAGGAGAGGAAGCCAGAGTTGTGTTATAGCCAGCTTATTTTAAAGAACTGAACCCCATTTCCTTCTACAGAGATTCTCTGAGCGGAAGGGAGAATGTAATATTAACTAACTGACTTTGCCTTCAGACATTTGCATCCATGCAGTCCCAGGTAAATGCAGCATTGCCTCAGGTGCTGGTTGAACAGAAAGCAGTGCTTCTGATGGTTCTGACAGTTCTGCTTTTGCTTTGCAACTCTTTCTGTGCTTTTCATAAAATTTTAGTTTGAAGTATTGACAAATATACAATTTAGTGACACATTTTTACTAGTGCTGCCTTTCTCAGGAAACGAGTGTTTCATTTTTCTAAAGGAAGCTACTCAATGTAAACATTGATCTGCGTTTTAATGTTTTGTCTTTTTATTAGTTTGCTGAATATACTGATGTTAATATCCTCTCTTCTCTTCTGAAGCTTTGACTTTGCTTGATACTGCCACCTATTTTAGTTTGTAATCTCTGAAGATATCTAGACCCAAACTGTTTTTTTATTAGGTTATTTGTTTATAGCTGCTGTGTTTGACTTGTTCTTCAAGAAATAGCTGTTAGTTTTTATGTGTGAAACCTCAGAAGTGAAGGGACAGTGAGGGCCAGATATTTCACAGCTTTTGTCTACTTGAGTTAGCATATAAGATTGAATGAAGCTACTGTCCCTACTTTGCGCAGAATGTGCTTTTGAATTATAGTTTCAAAAGTGAACTCTGAAAGAGAAGAGAGATTATATTTACTCCTTCTTTCCAGCTGTTGGAGAGATTGATTGAAATTTATTTCAAAAATTGAAAGCAAGAAACAAAGCATTATATGGACAGAAGGTTAATGGGAATTGTGTAGGGACCCTGAGTGCTTTGTGCTGAAGATATCATTGGCATCAGATCCATGAGGAAAACACTAACAAATACTTAGTGTCAATGGATTTCTTTTGTTTACTTTTGGAGAAGCAGCTTTGTATGTTTAAAACTTAATCCTTATCCAGTTACTGAAACTGAGAATCAAAGGAAAGGATAGCAATATTTCAAGTTTTGCTATATTTTGTATTTTTCAGTATGATATGGTTGAGTAGATTAGGAACTTGTTATTTTGTATGGATAATCTCTTATCAAGATATATGTAAATAGAATCAGTAATTATAATTAAAGATACCTTGAAACCAAAGAAAATGACTGAGGTGAGTCTTAATGAATTTAGAGGTTTGTTTGCCAAAGTTGAGGACATGCCTGGGCTAAAGGGACATAAGCCACAGTAGGACCTGTGGCCTGTACTTTTTCCAAAGAGGATTTTGAGGTCTTCAATATTGATATGATTTGGCTGTGTGTCCCCACCAAATCTCATGTCAAATTGTGGTCCCTGATGTTGGAGGTGGGGCCTGGTGGGAGGTGATTGGATCATGGGGGTGGATTTCTCATGAATGTTTTAACACCATCCCCTGGTGCCATTCTCATGGTAGAGTTCTCACGAGATCTGGTTGTTTAAATCTATGTGGCACCTGCCCTCTCTCTTGCTCCTCTTCCTGCCTTCTAGGACATGCTGACTCCACCTTCGCCTTCTACCACAGTTGTAAGCTTCCTGAGGCCTCCCTAGAAGGTGGGCATGTGCTAGCATCATGCTTTCTGTGCAGCCTGTGGAACTGAGAGCCAATTCAACCTCTTTTCTTTATAAATTACCCAGTCTCAGGTGTTTCTTTACAGCAGTGCGAGAATGGATTAATACAAGTATTTAAAGGAGGAAAAGCAGGCCATAAGAGAAAAGAGAAAGAAAGAGGGCAAGGTTACATTCTTCTGAGGCTTTGACTAGAGCTCACTGAATCCACATGTTGCATGTGAAAAGAAGCGGGCTGGGGGAACAATCAATTATGTATTTGTCTCAGGCTCAGTGAATCTGCATTTTTATGATAAAGTCAACATAGAGGATGACTTCTAGTCTTGTCCTTGCCTCATACCTGTGAAGATAAGCTGTTAATTTACATTGTCAGGATGAAATTCAACAGAACTCTGAGGGTAAAGATCTTGGGACCCACAAGGAATTTTCTTGTGAGCAAATTGTGAGAGAGACCCCTTTGGGAGGTATACTGCTTTGTGTTTTTGTAGCCATCTATTCAGGAGTGAAAAGAAAGGCAGTTTTTTGCGTGATTCAGCTTGCAAGCTTAACTTTTCCCATTGTCATAGTGAGTTTGGAGTCCCGAGATTTTCTTTTCTTTTCACAATACTTAGAGGTAAATACAATGGTAGTCCAACAGCAGTGGGCAACACAACCCACTAGTAAAGAGCATGTGGAGGGGATGGGGTCCTTCAAAAGATATCCAGTATCGCAATGTGTTTTTTCTAAATTACTTACAAATTATAAGTGACTGATTCCAAGCAAGTGCAAACTGCTCTCAGACATTGCATTTTTTGGAGGGATTGGGGGCAGTAAATATATTTCTTTTACATAGGTCATTTCAAATTAGTTAGTTACACCCTTTTTTCAAAACAGTCTAGATTTAGAAAGGAGAAATTAGAGTTTAATGATGTGTGATGTGTCATGTATGTCTAATAATACAACTATTCTGATAGCTGAATTCTGAATTTCTCAATGGCCTACTGTTAAAGATACCAATGGTATTTGTAGATTTGTCCTTAACCTTATGACCTAACATTTTTTAAGGGCAAATGGGCTCTCCAGACTTTGAACACCATTGTCATAGTACTGGGCTAGGTGGAACTTTAGAGCTGATCCTGGGTGGTTTTTCAGATTGCTTTAGATTATTCCTCTTATGTAGAAACTGGCTCTTTGTGTAGATCTCCTTATCTATTAAGGAGGATCAGTTCTGTCCAAAGTGAATAAACACTTTGGGCCATTCAGAAATGGTGTAAGCATGCTCAGGCCCATGTGTGGACTCACGTTGCAGTGCTGTTTTGCGGTTCCAACTATCAAAAACAAGTTCTCAAAGCCTGAGTCTCTTAAAAGTCAGAAGGAGCCTTACAGGTCTGATTCTGCCACAAATGTAAGGTGACCTGTGTTTAAACTTGTAAATAAAACCTATCAGAGCAACATTTCTGAAACTTCAATGTGCATACAAATAACTAGGGACCACTTGGGATCTTGTTAGAACTGCAGATTTTGTGGTCTGGGGTAGGGCTGAGATTCTGCATTCCTAAAAAGATCCCAGGTGTATCCCAGTCCTGTTGGTCCCCAGGTTACACTTTGAGAAACAAAGTCTTAGAAAGTAGCTGAGAGACATCCAGCCTCCTCCCATCCCCAAATCAGGAACTCTCCTTTTCTAATTCTCCCTTACAGATGTTTTTTCCTTTGGGGACAGCATGAAAATACTGCCATCAATGATTACCTTTCTAGGATTGCTAATATTAAGATATTTCAAATAACCTTTCAGATAACCACTGAAAAGTTCATTCCTTGTTCCCATCATAGCTCCAGTATCTAGAATGGCTCCTGGCACTACCAGGGCCTGAATAAATATATGCTGAATGGGATCATGAATGGGTGAATATATAACATTCAGACTTTGGGATATTATGAATACTATTCATGTTTGGTTTTCACTGTTAAATTTTTGATAGTAACCCCTAGAAACACATCAAGAAACTGTATAATTCTCTGTGTATAGGTGTAGAGTGTTAATAACATGTCAACCCCGCTGCCCGCCATCGTGCCCGCCGCCCGGAAGGCCACTGCTGCGGTGATTTTCCTGCATGGATTGGGAGATACTGGGCATGGATGGGCAGAAATCTTTGCAGGTATCAGAAGTTCACATATCAAATATATCTGCCCGCATGTGCCTGTTAGGCCTGTTACATTAAATATGAACATGGCTATGCCTTCATGGTTTGATATTATTGGGCTTTCACCAGATTCACAGGAGGATGAATCTGGGATTAAACAGGCAGCAGAAAATATAAAAGCTTTGATTGATCAAGAAGTGAAGAATGGCATTTCTTCTAACAGAATTATTTTGGGAGGGTTTTCTCAGGGAGGAGCTTTATCTTTATATACTGCCCTTACCACGCAGCAGAAACTGGCAGGTGTCACTGCACTCAGTTGCTGGCTTCCACTTCAGGCTTCCTTTCCACAGGGTCCTATCAGTGGTGCTAATAGAGATATTTCTATTCTCCAGTGCCATGGGGATTATGACCCTTTAGTTCCCCTGATGTTTGGTTCTCTTACGGTTGAAAAACTAAAAACATTGGTGAATCCAGCCAATGTGACCTTTAAAACCTATGAAGGTATGATGCACAGTTCGTGTCAACAGGAAATGATGGATGTCAAGCAATTCATTGATAAACTCCTACCTCCAATTGATTGACGTCACTAAGAGGCCTTGTGTAGAAGTACACCAGCATCATTGTAGTAGAGTATAAACCTTTTCCCATGCCCAGTCTTCAAATTTCTAATGTTTTGCAGTGTTAAAATGTTTTGCAAATACATGCCAGTGACACAGATCAAATAATGTCTCCTCATGAGAAATTTATGATCTTTTAAGTTTCTATACATGTATTCTTATAAGAAGACCCAGGATCTACTATATTAGAATAGATGAAGCAGGTAGCTTCTTTTTTCTCAAATGTAATTCAGCAAAATAATACAGTACTGCCACCAGATTTTTTATTACATCATTTGAAAATTGGCAGTATGCTTAATGAAAATTTGTTCAGGTATAAATGAGCAGTTAAGATATAAACAATTTATGCATGCTGTGACTTAGTCTATGGATTTATTCCAAAATTGCTTAGTCACCATGCAGTATCTGTATTTTTATATATGTGTTCATATATACATAATGATTGTAATACATAATAAGAATGAGGTGGTATTACATTATTCCTAATAATAGGGATAATGCTGTTTATTGTCAAGAAAAAGTAAAATTGTTCTCATCAATTAATGGCCCTTTTATTTTGGGACCAGGCTTTTATTTTCCCTGATATTATTTCTATTTAATACTCTTTTCTCTCAAGAAAAAAAAAAAAGTTTGTTTTTTCTTTATTGTCCTTCATAGCAGACCAAGTATTGCCTCTCTGCCATAGACAGCTACTGTCAATACATGCTGTAATTTGACGTTCTGGGTCACAGATATAAGGTATTTAAAATCTATTTATGCTTTATAGAGAAACCAGAGATTAAAACTTCATGCACTACTTATTTCAAATTACTGTACCTTATCCAAATTTACACCTAGCTATTAGGATCTTCAACCCAGGTAACAGGAATAATTCTGTGGTTTTATTTTTCTGTAAACAACTGAAAGAATAATTAGATCATATTCTAGTATGTTCTGAAATATCTTTAAGACTGATCTTAAAAACTAACTTCTAAGACGATTTCGTCTTCTCATAGCATAGAGTTTACTTTGTACACGTTTGAAACCAACTACTGTAGAAGATGAGGAATCTATTGTAATTTTTTGCTTTATTTTCATCTGCCAGTGGACTTATTTGAAATTTTCACTTTAGTCAAATTATTTTTTGTATTAGTTTTTCATGCAAACATAAAAATAGCAATCATTTTAAATTGTCAAAATTTCCAGATTACTAGTAAAAATTATTTGAAAACAAACTTATGGGTAATAAAGGCTAGTCAGAACCCTATACATAAAGTGTAGTTACCATACAGATTAATATGTAGCAAAAATGTATGCTTGATATTTCTGAACTGTGTTAATTTTTCTGCTGTATTCCAGCTGACCAAAACGATATTAAGAATGCATCTTTATAAATGGGTGCTAATCAATAATGGAAATAATTTAGTAATGGACTATATAGGATGTTAATAATGAAGCCATATGTTTATGTCTGGATTTAAAAATTTTAAACAATCATTTACTTACTATGTCACTTTTCTTTACCTTGAAGAACATAAACTGTTATTTCACATCTACAAATCAGCAAGATATTATTTATGGCAAGAAATATTCCGTTGAAATGTTATGCCGTAACATGGGAAAATGTAAATGTTTTTCATGGTTTCTATCAACGTGAAATAAAATTTAATTATGAAAAAGAAAAAAACCTTAAAGCCTTTGGAACGTTATTTTGAGCCTTGAGAGGAATGTGGCTATGTAGCTTGAGTCATGTGAGTGTACAGTTGCAACTTCTGGTTTTTCCTGTAAATGAGTAGGAATGACTGAGTGGTGCCAGAGGTAAGACCCTCTCAGAACATTACTCCTCCTCACAGAATGTTAAAGCAACCTTCCTTGGAATGTAGCAAGCTATACTAATCAGATCACTGCAGTGTACATATTGGCCTTGTAGGGAAAATGTTGCCATCCTCCCAAAACTGTTTCTGCCTATATAAGTGAAACCTCAGCTTCTCTATTTTGAACGACTGACCCCGTCCCTTTGGAGTGTGTGTTTTCTGTGTGCCTGTCCTCAAGCCTTGTGCTTGAATCAACTCTATGCTTAGTTATATTTTCTGAATCTCATTTTAAGGTTGACAAGCATATATATACTAAAACTCCGATTCTTCCTTGCTGTGGGTTGTCAGGTTGACATCTGATCTCTTTTCAGTGCTTCTTCCTTAAATTTAACTTCCTCTTTAATTAACCAAGTTAAGTAATTTCACTGTCATAGCTAACAGCAAAAAGACAATATGAAATAGAAATTCGATGACCTTCAGAAAGGTTATGATATGTTTATATTCTTTTACGGTAAAGACAGTTCCACTCTTCCTCTTTAGAAACAGTTATGATAGCACAGGTGCCAGATTTGATATTTTTCATGTTAACTTTCACCAAGACTCAACTAAAATCCTCCCTTCTCTGCACAGTTTTTCTTGACTCCATCCAGGCACACTTTGTAACTTTATCTCCTATGCTTGGCTTCATGCTAGTTATATCAATTACCTCATTATATTGCAGCTTCTTACTTGCTCATCTTTGACTCTCTGACAATCACTTCATTGAAGACAAAACCTTTCATATATGTATTCTTAGATGTCTCCAGGGGTGCTCAGTATAATGTTGGACCCACAGCAGCAGTGTATGTTGACCGAAAAAAATGAATAAATGGTTTGAGCATTTAGGGAGTTATAAAACCAAACCAGGCAGAAGAATGTATCTGGGGCAGCTTTCTAGAGAAGGTGATGGTGATCGCTTGGTTTGATACTATCTCTTGCCCTATAATTATGATAATAGTGCCCCGAGTATTTTAAAGTTGTAAATAAATGAACCATGAATGCTGTTGCTGTGTAATCAATAAACCATGAAGATACAGAATATTCTAACTTAATTCTTAAAGGAAGAAACTTGTTGAGGACATAGAAGTGACTAGAATTGCATCTGTTATCTTGAAAAGTAAATTGGTATATTCAACAAATACTTACTGAGCAAAGATGAGTAAAACTGGTTACCTGCTTTCAAGGGGTTTGTGTTCTCCTGATTCGTAGACTAACGTCATCAAACAGACTGTGCTTAGCTCTGTCGTGGAGAAGCAAGCAAAATGCTATGAGAACCTAAAGGGAAAAGACATGGATTCCAGCTGGAAGGAGTCCAGGCTAACTAGTTGAATATAAATATATATATATTTTTACATAGATTCTATTTCTCTCGGCTTCTTAAGCAGAGTCAGTCTACCACAGGCAATCTGACCTCTTTGTGATCATTCACATGAACACTGGTTTTGGGGCTCAGTCATTGAAAGCTGCTGTCTCTGTACTGCATTTTCCAGACTATTCTGGGCTTTTGCATCTGCTCCTGGCTCTGTGGTCCCTCTCCGATGGGTATCTTGCCAGCTATCCGTGTGCTTGCTTCTCTATTCTCTTTCCTCAGTCTGGTTTGCTATGGGCTGTAACATAAATAAAGAGAAAGTGAGATTGCATCAGCTTTGAGTATCCTGAGGCATTTTTAGGGGAGTGACAGCTAAGTATAAAGAGCATTTAGGAAATAATAGCCATTTTATCATCTAAAGGTATGTGTACTTCCTGATAAGTATACACTTATTTATAAGGATAGATACCTTCAATTAAGTTCCTACTACGTGCTTGGCATCATAGCAGTTGCTTAGTAGATAGTGTTTCAAATCCTCAGAATGATCCTGTAAGGTAGATAGTATTATACCCATTTTATAAAAGAGGACACTGAGATTTAGAGTAATTAACTTTCCCTGGGTCTCATAGTTGGTACATAGTACAGCCTGATTCTACCCCAATCTGACTCCAAAGCCTGCGTTCCTTCACCTGACCCGTTCTGGCTCTGTAGGTGATGTTAAGTGTCCTGTGCTAAGTGTGGGGGATACGTGACTGAGGGTACTCCCTTCCTCCCCTTACAGAGCTTTGGACCAGGTATTTAAAGGGCTGGATAACTGATTCTGGTGGGGGAAGTTCTTACTATTTTATTATGTAAGATACAGATAGTCCAATGGTATTTGCTCTTTTGTTTATCTTCTGCAGTATTTGCTTCTTTTGAGTCCAACCAAAAGATCCTAGGTAGGGGTAGAAGGTTTGTCACAGTCTCATAGTTATTCTTTCATCTGTGCTGGGTCCCTTTAGGGAATTAGATAAAAGGACTTTTATCTAAGGGAGTTAATGTCTTTACTTCTAGATCTAGACTATTTGAAGCCATAAGAACTATATATTATACCTGGCACATGTGTACTGAATAGTAAATGGATATGGTTTCAACTCTGCTATAATTTGAAACAGCTCCAAAAGTATTTCAACTTAACATTCTTCATTCACTTATATCAACTCTGGCTTTTAAAATAATCTGGCTTGTTGCCACTTATCATTAAATATTTCAAAATTTTCACATAGCAAAGTTAATTTTAATTCATTCCTAAATATATGCCATAAAAAATCTTTAAAAAATCAAACTTAGACTAATTCAGAGGTGAAGGGGCATTAAACTTTGTGTTTAGTAATAAAATGGTGAAGGTAAAACTCTAAAAAGGGTGATAAATTAACTCTTGAATAAATGATTTTGTGGCACATTTAAATGACTAGAAATTAGGGTAGTATTTATACCTTTATTATTAAATTTCTGTGTTGTAGAAGTAATTCTCTCAAATGTGTTTCCACTCTGAGTGAAGTTGTGTGTGTCTTTTCATAAAGCAATATCTCAATAGTAATCATATCTACTTAAACGTTATTTAACTGCCTTCTATGTAGATTGCATTATGCTGTTTGTTATGAAGTACTTTTTTTCCATATCTTGATCCCTTTCTGGGGAACACTGGTTATAGGGACTTTTCCAGGGTTCTAAACTTTTCTTGTCAGCTTCTACCATCTTTACTAGAAGAATAAAAGGAAAGTGGTCTATAGAATAATTTATTTAGTAAATAGCGTGACATTCAAAGGAATTCATCACTCAAACAGAATAAGCTATATTTTTCCAGTGTATAAGTTGTTCTTGGAGAGGGTGAAGGGTAAGTCAGACTCTTTTAAGATTTGCCTTAACACTTTTAGAACAAGGAGTACAAGTTGTTAAATTCGTACCCATGAGGAATTGGTGCCAGTTATAAAAGTGCCCAATTTGGCCTTGCAGAATATTGAGAGAAACTACATGCAGCTCTCATTCTTTATTTCCCACTGACTAAATGGCTTTACTTTCTTATAACAGAAATTTATTACTGTTTGCTGTACTGTATGTGGATTTAGTATCCCAAAGCTGGCTGAGAATTGTTATGGCCAGTATCTGTTTGTGACCATCTTTTACAGTTTTATGATTCATCTGTACTTTGGCAAACATGCATTGAACACCTTCTGTGCTAGGAGTTGGGGGCAGATTATTTAAAAAGTGAGTAAGAGAGAGTCCCTGCTTTTGTCACTCATGGTCTAGTTGGAAAGAAGCCACATAAAAGGACAGTAATGATAGGATGTAGGAAGTGTAGGAAAGAGCTGTGAGCCCTGGGAGGGACATGGACCACAGAGGCTTCCTAGAAAACAGGTGCTTTCAGCTGAGGCAAGAGGTTGAGCAGACCTAGCAGGGACGGCATCCCAAAAAGCTTTTGCATCCATCCATGCCCTTTGCTTCCATTTTTATTTCTGTCACTCTTCTTCTGGCCACTTCCAGTTTCCTCAGCTTCCCACAGCTGCCCAGCACACCGTTTCCCTTCACTCCATTTCTCTCCAGCTCTTGTTCTTCAGGGCCTTCCCCACAGGGACTCCACACATGGGCTCCTTCCACGCCAAGGTTAGCAGAGCCAACAAGCACCCTGGGAGAAACACACACTTCCTCGGTGGCAGATTGGAAATCATCACTGCTTTTCTGTAGACATTTAGCCACAGATTTGACTCAAAATCCTGTTAGTAGGTGGTAACTGAAATAGTTTACTGGGGGCAGGGAACAGCAAGAGGTAGGAGGAAAGCCATTCAGTAAATCCCCCAAATCCCGTGTTTGCCCTGCTCATTTGAGCAACTGCTCCCATTGTCAGGAGAAGGTCGTTCCTGTATGAATGTTTACATCACAAATAAAATGACGCTTCAGTAGACATTCAATAGAAGTTGAGTTGTGTATGTATTAACAAGAAGTACTAAGGCTGGAGATGTTATAAATAGCATTGAACATACATCAATACTCATAGATTTTTCTGTTAACTAAAACATTTCTACTCTCAAGCAGAGGGAAAAAGAATGGGGTGACTACCTCTCTAAGGTAATGCTTCTCTTCATCTCACTAGGGCATGGTACATCTGGATTGATTTGATAAGCATCTGGAGTTGGGCTGTTAGTATTGTTGTCATCGTCGTCGTCGTCTTCTTCTTCTTTCTTTCTTTTTTTTCTCTTCTTCCTTTTTTTTTTTTTTAAGAAATGGGGTCTCACTATGTTGCCCAGGCTGGTCTCAAACTCCTGGGTTCAATCAGTCTTCCCGACTTGGCCTCCCTAGTATCTTCTAAGTAATCTAGATAAGACAGAGCCAATGTGTGTGAAAGGCAAGTGGTAAAGTGACAGTTGTTTTTGTACCTGTGGTACAGCAGATGCTCTGAATTCTGTAGCTTTCCATCACTGTTTGACGTTGAGGACAGGTGTCCTTCCTTGCCTCTAGCTATGGAGAAAATGTGGCTTGTATACCTGCCGTCATCTTCAACTCTAAGCACCACTGCTGGAGGCAGTATTGTCAGTATCAGCACCTCACCTCACTCCTGGGACCCCTGAGTCTTGCTTAGGACCTCAGAGCCTCAGCCAACCAGGCTTTGAACTGGCCCGTTCCTTCTAGGCAGTGTGTTGACCTACTCCATTGAATGGTCTGTTCTCATGACAGTTGGACAGGGCTCCCCAATGCCTCCAAACACTGTCTTTGGTCTTCTTGACAGAATGTTGTTGGTGTTCAGCTTTCAGCTTCTAATAATGGGTGGTTGAGTTGGAGGGGAAAGAACCACAAAATTCAATGAGTCCAAGATTTTTGGTTTTAAGCATACCAAATAAGCAATGTTGAGAGCCCTGGCGGGTTAGGGATCTCCATGTCCTAGGACACTGCAACTGATAAATCTGCTCCTGATCATTGCTGCCTCCCAAAGATGTGTCTTATCAGTGAGCCCATTTCCTGCACTACAGAACCAGAGCCACTGGCCAGGAGTCAGCTAATGTTTAGAAAGGATCTAAGTCTGGCTGCTGCATTTCCTGTCTTGTAGATTGATGACCTTTAGCTGTTTTGTTGATGTCATTGTATATCTGTTTTTGGGGGATGAGTATAACAAGAAAGGAAAATGGTTAATCTAGCAAGAACTCATTACACCGTGAATGATGGAGGGTAGGCTCCTGTTTTATTCCGATTTGATTTGTTTGCTTCATTGGGGAAAACAAACGATCATGTCACCCTATAGAGAATTTCACTTTCTCTTTGACATACAAATAAACAGCCTCCCACATTTCATTTATTTTTGCCGCTGCTGGAATGGTTGATTAAAACAAAACAAAACAAAACAAAACACATTGTTATGCTGCTTTCCTATGTCCTGACCTTCACCGTTGCGTAGAGAAGGAAAACCAGTAAAATATCTATATTCTTTTAAAAAATGAAGGACCCTTAACTATAAATGCCCATTAGAAACCAGAGTCCATTACAGTGAGATGGATGAGCTGATAAGCCAAACCAAATTAAACAACAGGGAGGAGGACATGGGTCTTTCTTTTATTTCTTATAATATGCCTTAGAGATGAGGATTCACCTTTTGTTAATTTGTTAAAACACTCAAGTGTCACCTTCCTTCTTCCTGTCTTCCTCATTTGATGGAACACACCTAGTAACGAATACATTTGTTCCTTGCCGTTAAAAATGTGTATTCAGCCTAGGGCATACAAAACATATGTTCGGTATTAGTTGTTAGAGGGTTAAAGATGCTGGCTAATTTGGGTTTTCCCAAGACAAAAGCCTAACTGGCAACTTTGTGGCCTCTGGTTTCAAGTCTGCTTCCTATTTATATCCTGTCTACTTTCTTTTATTTCTTATAATATGCCTTAGAGTTGAGGATTCACTTTTTTGTTAATTTGTTAAAACACTAAAGTGTCACCTTCTTTCTTCCTGTCTTCCTCATTTGATGGAGCACACCTCGTAATGAATACATTTGTTCCTTGCCATTAAAAATGTGTATTCAGCCTAGGGCATACAAAACATATGTCGTTAGTTGTTGTTAGAGGTATTAGTTGTTAGAAGGTTAAAGATGCTGGCTAATTTGGGTTTTCCCAAGACAAAAGCCTAACTGGCAACTTTGTGGCCTCTGGTTTCAAGTCTACTTCCTATTTATATCCCATGACACTCAAGTTCTTGAAACTTATCAAAAAGGCTCCAGCGTTTTGTGATTTTTTTTTTCTCGTCGGCCAATATCAATTTGTAATGAGCCAAACCTGACTTGAGTAGCAGATCTACAGGCCCATGTCTTGGAGGTATATAGGTATTTGGCTGTTGAGGGTACAGATTAGGAGGTCTCTTGACATTCTGTTGCTAGGTTACTGAACCCTGAATTACTGAACCTTGAACACAGTATTTGTGTTCTCAAATTGTTATTTATGGTCGAAAGCAGCTGCTATTCATATTTTTTGGGGGGAATACAGAGAAATATAAAATAAAACTAAATAGTTAGATACAGTGCATCAAAAAGTAATTGTAAGAAAATGTTTATTACAAACCAGGTAAAAGAGATTGATTCCCCCCTCCTCTCCATCCAACATCAGAAGAATTATAGTGTTTGGCCGGGCGTGGTGGCTCATGCCTGTAATCCCAGCACTTTGGGAGGCTGAGGTGGGTGGATCGCCTGAGGTCAGGAGTTCAAGACCAGCCTGGCCAACACGTGAAACCCCGTCTCTACTAAAAATACAAAAAGTAGCTCAGCATGGTGGCAGGCGCCTGTAATCCCATTTACTCAGGAGGCTGAGGCAGGAGAATCACTTGAACCTGGGAGGCGGAGGTTGCAGTGAGCCGGATCATGCCATTGCACTCTGGCCTGGGCGACACGAGCAAGACTCCGTCTCAAAAAAAAAAAAAAAAGAAGAAGAAGAAGAATTATAGTGTTCGTGTGCAGGCAGTTGTTGGTCAAGCCTTTGTAGAGCTGTGGCGTTAGCTCAGCCATGACCTAGACTCGTAATAAAAGTCAACTGATGCAGTTGTGCATGCTGCAGGCCAATCCTCGTGATCTCGAGGTAGGGCTTGGGATGTCAGTCTAGGGTATATCTTTTTCTTTCTTTGCCTTTTTACTCCTTTTCTACTAAATTTTCTCTTCTATTCATAATTTTTATCATATGGACAAACGTTTCTATTTAAAAATAACCTTTATTCAGAGAATAATTACTACTTTGTGTAATTATACTCTCAACATTTGACCTTTTTATATAGCCTCTAATAATTACAAATTTTCAGCTGCACTTTTGGTAAAAGTTTTTATTTTTTACTAATTTCCATAGGTTTCTCATCTTACACACTTGCTTTCTAACCAACATGTCAGGTGAGAAATGTTTATTAGTCTATTTTGTGCAAAGAATTGGATAGAATCAAAGACATCAAAACCATGACTTGCCTTAAAAGTTTATAAATGACAATGCATACAAGTTAACAATATAGAACAACAGTGAAGATGTTCCAAGGCTGTGTATAGAATTATTTCCTAAAATAGAAGTAAATGCTAATTTCAGAAGGAAGAGGACTCCCTGTGAGCCAGGTTGGACTGAGATGGAAAAATAACTGCAGACAATTATGACACGTAGCAACATGGATAGGTGAAGAATGGCCCACATAGACACATACAGATGACGTTAGAGAAGGGGAAGATCTGAGTGCCTGGAGCAAGATTTCTTAGAGGTAATAAGACTTGTTCTGGACCTTGAAGTTTGGGTAGAATTTGAATAACAGACGGAGATTAATGGGGAGGGCTTTCTATTTAAGGGGAAGACTAAGCAGAGAACAGGAAAGTACATAGTGGGGTTAGTAGCTAGAGACTAGACTGGCTGGAGCAAGATGCCTATAGAAAGCTAGATAGGATTGGAAATATGGATGGAAAGCCTTGAATTCCATGAGAAGGAGTTAAAACTTTCTTTTGGAGGCATTCATTTATTTTTTATTTATTGAGCACATGTTCTGAGCTAAGCCCTGTTAGTAGCTGGTGATATACCACAGGGGACAAGAAACATATGTCTGTGCCTCTCAAGGAGTTTGCATTCCTTATGTACCCAGTAGACAGGTAATTAGGAAGTAAGAATATCCTGCACTATGATGAGGGCTATGAAGGGGTAATTATGGGGTGTGCTGGGACTTTTTGGGAAGAACAGCTTACCTAGACCTTAAGTTATTAAGGCAAAGGTGAAGGAGTGCCTTCTAGGCAGGGTGGTGGTACATGCCACCTGTGGCAGGTGCAGAAGAAAAAGAGTCCCCTGCTCACCATTTTCAAGAGGATTTGTTGAATTTCTGCTCTCTGCCTGACAGGGCACCCGGCATAGCAAGAGAGACAAATACAGGAGATGGTTTCTGCCCTCAAAGCACTTAGTATCTATTTAGAGAGAAATGTTTAAGAAATATGAAATAGTTGACTCTCATAGTAAGAGTTTAGGAAAGAGAGCAAATTGAAGGAAGACATGGAATGGTGTATAGACTTCCTCCTGGGAAAATATAGCTTAAGCAGAAGTGGAGAAGTAGGACTATGAGCAGAAGAATATTGAGGAAGAAGAGTGGTTTTTGAGACCCACCTGATGTGATGAAGAGGTTGCTTAGCTACCTTGGAGCAGTAGGAAGAGGCAACAGCGGGTCAACAGGGCTGGGTCCTGGGGGACCCCTAGTAAGTTATCTAAACTCTGCCTCAGTTCTCTCTCTCTTTCTCTCTCTGTCTCTCTCTCTCTCTTTTAAAGAGAGAAGGGAACTTGCCATGTTGCCCAGGCTGATCAGGAACTCCTGGCCTCAAGTGACCCTCCCACTTCAGCCTCCCAAAGTGTTGGGATTACAGTAGTGAGCCACCATGCCAGCCAGTTTTCTAATTTGTAAAATTAGGAACCTTGACCTCAGTCATGTCTAGCTTGAAAATCCAGGTATATCTTGGACTTTACCCTAAAGGCATTAGTTAATCATGGAGGATTTGGGACCAGAGGAAGGACCCAACAGAATTTGTGCTTTAGGAATGCTAATTTGTCTTTCTCTTAGAAAATTAATGTGATAATTTATTAGAAGTAAAATTTTTTTGATGAAATTTTTAATCGTATTCTGATGCATTGAAAAGCCAGTAGGATCATCCTGATTTCCATTGGACATGACTATGTGAGATTTTTTCTCTTTCAAAAAAGCAGAAAACAAATAAAAATCTGGGCATAGAAAAAACTGATTAATAATAAGTAAGAGGTTTTGGGGCTTGGTCCAGAAAATGATCTACAAATTTAGATTTTAATTTAGATTCTAAAAATTCTTTTAAATTTTCAGAGAGATCTTGGAATTAGAAAATGCATGTCTTTTGTTTTTATCGGCCTATTCCTGGGGTGGTAATGGCAGTGATGTAATAGAGGTGATGGGATATCATCCCAGATTCAGGAAAAATAAGCAGTGTGCCAGCTGTACGTTTGTCATATGCAGGAATGTAACCACCACAGCTGGGCCACCCACTGGAGGGCTCACAGAGACAGACAGCTGGGGCAAAGCCCTCCTTAGAATAGAATGTGATCAGATCCTCAATTTACCCTAATACTGTTATACTGTTTTCTGATAAAAGGGTGTGTCATCAAGTCACGCCTTTAGTGCTCTATTCAGATAAAAACTTCAAATTTTAATGTCTCAGACTAGAAGTGGATGTGATGTGCTGAAGAGTGTTAACACCACGAGGTGCTGGCTGATGCATCTTGACGCTGCACTGCCGTCTCCTGGTGGTCAGCCTCAGGCGTGTTCTTCCTGCCTGTGTTGTCTACTTCTGAGCTTGTCACTATGGTCTCTTTCTCTAAGTACCTTTTTGCTGTAGGAAAGAACACCATGTTCACTAATGATGCTACTTCAAATGGAGAACATTGGCTGATTTAAAATAATTATTTTAGAATAGGCTACAATTTCTGGTAAAGGTTATTTATGAGGTCCTAATAGCTCATAACCTGTAACCCTATGTGTTATTTAATAGTGTTTCGGTGGCTGAAGAAGGGCATCAAGGTTAAGGAAGAGCATCTTGCCCTCACTTTTATGTTTTGTTATCTCAAACCCCATTAAACATCCTAGAAATGATGGTAGGTATGGTCGAAAGACTCTTCAGTCCAGAGTAACGAGGAAACTCGTCAAGGGCAGTAGAATGCTGGTACATGAGAAGGGAGAGGCCGTCACTCAACTGACTTTGCGTTGCCCTCCTGGGTCTCTTCTCTCAGTTGCCTGCTTTTTGTTTTCCTTTAGTGGATGATTGCACGAAGTGTGTTTTTGGCCAAGTGCTACAAAATCAATGAAGTTCCCAAAAGTCTTGTGCGTTTCTTGAGAGCAATATGAGAACTGAGGTGCCTTTTTCTTAAATGTGGTAGGTTAAAGGGGCATTGATTTGTGCTACCTGAAAATAATATTTATAATTTCAATTTGTTTGGCCTTCTAAGGACATCATCCTTAAATAGTTCTTTGTTATGGTAAACTAATCAAAGATTTAAGTTTAAGCAAAAACATACATGCAAACAAAAACCTTTTTTTTTTTCAGATGGGCAAGATTAGAGGTACTAGTGAATATCCCTAGATTCTATTTGAAAGTGAGGAAATGGACATTAGAGTCTAGTTGTCTTACTCATTTGGGAATCTCTGGTCCCTAGTGGAATGTTGAGGACTAAGCAGGTTCCCCAAAAATGATTGTTGTAATAAATAAATAGCACAATTTGGGGGGGGGTCAGATTAGGGCCAATCATACAAGTGCTAACAGCTTTCAGAATTCCATTATACTGGTATGAAACTACATATTACTCCTTTTCTGTCTTTTTAGGGAGTATATACTAAACATAATTTAACATTCTCTATGATGGCCCAGATAAACATTTTTAAATTTAGTTATTGGTGATGAACTGAAGAAGTCATTGTCCATGCAGGTGACCCAGGACATGGGGCTGAGAGGGGTACTCCCTTCCTTAAAAGCCGTCTCATCTCTTCATGAAAAGGAGTTTCTAAGAAAATTCATTCATTCATTCGTTTATTGCAGACCTACTATGAGCCTGACGTTGTGCCGGAGGGAATACAGAAAGGAATGATGAGGAGATGGTCATGGCCTTGGAAACCTTCCTGGTGAAGGAGACAGACACATAAAAGTGTAATAGTTGGAAGATGTGAGCTACATGCTCATTGAGGCTATGATGAAGCAGGAGAGAGCTCACTGACCTTGACTTGTCTTTACATAGTCTTTCCCTTTAGAGCCCTTGGATATGGCACGCAGAGGCTGGCCTCCCTGCCCCAGCACAGCAGAAACCCCTGGCACTGCTCAGAGCTGCCTTTGCAGGTGCTGTACAGGGAGCATGTACTTCTCCTGCTGCAGAACTGCTGTCTCCTGCTTTCTGTCTGTATCCAGTCTGCGTGTTTATGTTTGGTACAATTCCTGAAAACCACCAAGCTGCCAAATTTACCTCTCATCTGTCTTGACCATCTCTTCTTTCTAGTGTCTCTTGTCCCTGCCCCTCTCATCTTAGAGTTCATCACCATTCCATAACATAATAATGATGACAGTGATGGTAATGACAATAGCTATCTCTTATTGATTGCTTACTATGTGCCAGGTGCTGTCCTAAACACTTTACATAGATCATCTCATCTCATCTGCCCCTCTCAAAATTCATGAGGTCATATATCATTTTATAAACGAGGATCCAAGGCACTGTGAAGTAAGTAATTTGCCCAGAGACACATAAGATCTTTCTTTCCATCAGTCACAAAATCACAAAATACTGGGTATTCTCTGTTGTAGTTTTCATCTTTAGAGCTTTTATGGTGTGGGTGTGTGTGTGGGTGTGTGTGTGAGAGAGAGAGAGAGACTGACAGACAAAGAGAGATTGAGAGAGAGACAGAAAGAGAATGAGACTAAGTCCTTCCCCCCAAAAAGAGGGTTTTATGTTTACTTTTTTTGTTTTCAGGGAACTTCCTAATCTTGAGCTGTTCTAGACAGACCTTGACAGTTCCAGAAGGAAGACTTTCAGATAGTCAAGGCGTTCCTCTAGAGATGCTTATTTCCTTGAGCAGCTCTCTGCCTAGCAGGATAGAAGCAGGTTTTCTGAATCATTGGATCATCTCAGACTCTCTTCAGACCTGAAATAATGTGGCCTGAGGCAGAGCACAAGGAGAGAAGGATCTTAGGTCACAGTTTACATCAGTATCTCATGGATAATTTTATTTATTTTATTAAGGAGGGGGAAAAAAGGAGGAAGGAGGTTATTTTGGAAGGGAAGAGGGATATGTATTTAGATTTTAAGGGAAACAGTTTTTCCATTTGTAGGATTCAGATCTTTTCAAAGTATTATAATACTACATTACATTATTAAAATGATTGACAATCCCAAGAATATTAAATATATTTTTACTCAAATATCAAATCAAGCACTCAAAATATGAATAGGCTTTTTTGTTTTGAAAAAAAAAGATTCTTGACCGGGCATAGTGGCTCATGCCTGTAATCCCAGCACTTTGGGAGGCTGAGACAGGCAGATCACCTGAGATCAGGAGTTCAAGACTAGCCTGGCCAACATGGTGAAACACCGTCTCTACTGAAAACACAAAAATTATCTGGGTGTGGTGGTACACACCTGTAATCCCAGCTACTCAGGAGACTGAGGCAGAAGAATTGCTTGAACTCAGGAGGCAGAAGTGCAGTGAGCCAAGATTGTGCCACTGCACTCCAGCCTGGGCAACACAGCAAGACTCCATCCCAAAAACAAAACAAAACAAACAAAAAGGCTGGGCTCGGTGGCTTATGCCTGTAGTCCCAGCCAGCACTTTGGGAGGCTGAGACGGGTGGATCGCTTGAGGTCAAGAGTTCAAAACCAGTGTGGCCAACATGGTGAAACCCTGTCTCTACTAAAAATACAAAAAAAAAAGAAAAACAAAATCAGCCAGGCATGGTGGCACGCGCCTGTAGTCCCAGCTACTCAGGACTGAGGCACGAGAATTGCTTGAACCCAGGAGGCAGAGGTTGCAGTGAGCTGATATCGCACCACCGCACTCCAGCAAGGGTGACAGGGTGAGACTCCGTAATAACAACAAAACAAAACAAAACAAAACAAATGAACAAAAAAAACTATTCTCATGTTTGCTTCTAATGATTAGCTTAGAGAATTCATGATCTTTCGTGTGTTTGTTGTATTTCCTTACATCTACCTCAGTAACCAGCTTAAGGCTGAGATACAAGTCATGCTAGCAGTAAACTAAAGGATTGAACTGGATTGAAAATGTGGACTATGCTGGATTTATGTAGAAGTTGAGGCTTTGCAATTCAATGATGAAAACACATGTGCTTTTCAGATGTGTGCATGGGCCAAGGGATCAGTGGCATTAACTCTTTTTCGTCATCTGGCACCATGAAAGTAAACTGCAGGTTTCTGAGAGATTAATCCAGCTACAGTTCTCTGTTGTAGTTTATGGTGTTAGGGAGGATCAGCAGCTCAGACTGATAGGACATCTGTTTCACTATCCTCTCCATCAGCAAATGCTTACGGAGGGTCTGCTAAGAGTTGCACATTTTGCTGTATGATCCTGCATCCCTTGGTGCATAAAATAAAGCTAGGGCAAGCACTATTTTAATTAGCTTGAAATATCTTCTGACTCTCATGAGCATCTCTGATCCTTTGTTTCCTTGCAATGTACATTAGTCTCTGGGATTTTATTTTACTTTATTATGTTTATGATATGTTAGCCCTGGCTGGATGCTGGTCCTCCAAGGGCAGGAATCCTATCTGTTTCTTACACTATGTTTCAACATGTGGAGTGCCTAGGATGTTTTTCTATGGCTATTCCGGAAGAATCACGACTTATTCTCTTTGATTAAAATAAAATTGTGCCTTTTAGTAATTCATACTTATTCTGCATTCACTTTTGTGTTTTTTTTTTAATTTTTAAAAATATCTCCTTTTCCATCTGTTTTCTCTCATTTTCTCTGTCTGTTCGTGGTCGTTGGTAGTCTGAGTGTGCTTGGGTTAGGTCAGCAAAGTTGCCTGCTATAAGGGCCCTCTGGGCAATTTGATTTCACCCAGTGCCCATGAAAAGCCCCACGTCTGACTAGAGTGTTGTCCACCTGGCATAACAGAGTACACGCAGAATATCACCTTGCATATATAAGTGCTTTTTCAAAGCATTTTCTTATCTACTTAGATTTTCAAAACAGTCCAGAAAAAAAAGGGGGGAAACAGGTGCTGCTATTATTAAGATACTAACAAGGAAATCACATGGCTTTGTCCTAAGTGACATGGGGAACTAGCAGCACATCTGTCAAGAAATTCTAGTCACAGGTGTCTTTCTGTAAAAGCAGTGGTGCAGAGGTCCCCCATGACACAAGCTGAAGACCTCTTGCAAATACCTTTGGTATTCTGGGTCTTAGAAGTGGAAGAAGAGGGCCAGGCGTGGTGGCTCACACCTGAAATCCCAGTACTTCGGGAGGCCAAGATGGGAAGATCACTTGAGGTTAAGAGTTCAAGACCAGCCTGGCCAACATGGCGAAATCTCATCTCTGTTAAAAATACAAAAATGATCCGGGCATGGTGGCATGCACTTGTAATCCCAGCTACTAGGGAGGCTGAGGCAGGAGAATCACTTGAACCTTGAACCCGGGAGGTGGAGGTTGCAGTGAGCTGAGATCACACCACTGCACTCCAGCCTGGGTAACAGAGTAAGACTCTTTCTCAAAAAAAAAAAAAAAAAAAAAACAAGAAAGATAACTCAGTGTCCAGGAATATCTGCCA
Source organism: Symphalangus syndactylus (assembly GCF_028878055.3). Classification (NCBI taxonomy): domain Eukaryota; kingdom Metazoa; phylum Chordata; class Mammalia; order Primates; family Hylobatidae; genus Symphalangus; species Symphalangus syndactylus. The sequence continues at coordinate 38,228,227 of NC_072434.2, read as the reverse complement.
TTGCCTTTGACCACTGAGGAGCAAATCTAGAAGCAATGTAAGTCTTCTGCGTGGGTCCACACAGCTGTGAATGTGTGACTTTAATCAGGAGCTGGTTTTTCCTCTCTTGCGTTCTCAGAAATAGTGTCAGCCATGCATGAGCTCATGTCAACATACACAGGTAACACAGAGGAGTTTTCTGGTGCAGGGGAAAGGTGCAACACTCTTAACTCCTTAGCTGAAGAACAATTATTGCACCAACTTGTTCTAACTAGCTCCCTATAAGAAATACTGTTAAAATTAATTTCATTCATTAAAGGCAAGATAGAGAAGAAGAAATAGGGGAGCTAAGCTGTGTTTATTTTTCCAGCAAATACACAATTGAAATCAACACTATTAGGCCAAAACATCATTGGTAATCATCTTTACACCTTATAGGGCCTCCTGAAAATTTTGAGGTTTCAGACTTGCAAGTATATCCTGATTGAGTTAGTACCGAAAACAAAGAGTGTAAATAAATAGAATGTAGGTAAGACATGGCTTTTTTTAAAGTGATCATTTCATCCTTCATGTCACTACTTGGACATATGTTGAGGTAGATCATAGAGTCTAAGAAAGAGGCTGAGACACATGAAACCCAGCTGTGGTCCTGAGGCAGGCGTGTGACAGCTGGGACCAGAGCCTGGGCTTCTCATGCCCTCTCCAACACTCTTTCCACTTGCCACCTCTTCTCCTTGGCCCCACACCTTACTACCCGAATCTAGCAGAAATGTGTCCTATTGCATAAACACTTATTGTGGTTACATTTCTGAGAGACAACTCTGTAGAATTACTATATGCGGACATGAGAGTTTTCCCATAAAGAAGGCAGAAGCCAAAATCCTCCTATCTTTGGAGTTAATAGCATATTGTCGATTGTCATGCCATCAGACGAGTGTGAGGCGAGGAATGAATGTGTTCTGCGATGCCAGCGATTGTTGGGTAATAAAAGCCTTGACTTTTCTAGATTATTCTCATGTCAAATGTGACATCTCTTTATGTATTATTTTTAACGTTCACAATGAAATGTGAAATGGTGTTAACAGTAGCCCAAGGATACTAAAGCTTCAAGATTAGAAATCACTTTTAAGTTGCCTTTCTTCTTCCCCCTCGGTGGGCTGCTGTATTAACACTCATTATAGTGAAGCCGAGCAGATGGGCAAACAGACTGATTAGTTATTTATATATATATATAGAGAGAGAGAGAGAGATTTTTTTTCCTTTATGGAACTTAGATGTTAGCTGTTTCTTCAATAAAAGAAAGGAGTTTTTAGATGTTGCCTTGTCTTGATTTGCCTTTTTAAGCAGAAGAAGAAAGGGGACACTTTGCTCCTGATCTGTTAATAACGTGGCTGTATCCTTTGCTTAACTGCTGACTTCATAGCTCTCTGTGGGCCTGTTGCAATCAGAATTTGATTTCTCTCCAGTCCTCCAAGCCTCATGTTCTTTTTGGCCTAGAATTTCTTTATGGAATGTATCACTTTTAATTCGTATTTTAGAAGAGCCTTTCTTGACAGGGAATTTATCTACAATATTTTTGCCTTTTGTATCCAAAATGAAAAAGTCCATGACTAATTAGTGGAAAGTGAAATTACGCATAATGTTATGTAAGTAGAAATATTTTCCTGTAGCTTTTTTTTTAAAAGTTCAAATATCTCCGATTTTTCTTAAAAACAGATTTTGCTTTTTTTATTCCTTCCCAATTTTATCAAAGTAGGATTTTTTGATGAAACCTTGTTTCTAGTTAAAAAAAAACTAAGGTAATGAAAAAAATTATTATAATCTTTCCTTATAAAAGGACAAGGTATTGCATGTGTGTAATATGTGATATGTATTCATACAAAGTAATGGACCTACTTGCGTGGAGAGAACTTCCTCATGTTGTCACATGAAGTGTTCTGGAATAGTAGTTTCCCTTCTGATATCTGAAGCACCTTGAGGTATGGTGTAAGGAGAGGAAGGATAAACATGCACGGTTACACATTTTTACATTTAAAAAAATTTCAATTGGGCTTACAAATTTGCTGATTATTTTATCAAAAGCGGGAAAAATGTCCTGTAAAGATGGCATTCAATTAGGCTAGCTCATGGTATCATGGATTGCACTTTAATTGTATAAGGCAAGATAATGTAGACATACAACCATTTGGGGAGGGGTTTACACAAAGCCATGGGGCAGTTAATTGGACCTCATGTTTTTAGAGGTGCCTGATGATCCTATGACATAGATCATTTAGATTAAAGAAAAATCATCCTCAGTGGGACTTAGTTTTAGAAGATTCCATCAAACATCAAAGGGATGCTTCGATTTAATTCTCACACTGTGATGTGTGACTTCAGAAATAACATACTGGTAATAACAACATGTGACAACAAAAGTCTCAGAGCTGCTCCGGGTCATGGTCTCTGCATGCTTGTTTGCACCATCAGACTTACCTCTCTCTAAGTGCTGTGGTTTCAGGAAGGTAAACAATAGAGCATGTGAGATTGGGAGAGAAAAGCTGAGCAAAGCTAATGAAAAAATGGAAGCTAAAAAAAAATGCTGGAGTTTATGTGAAGGATAGCATAAACTGAAGGGAATGTCTTTTGAGCAGATGATTCTAGCAGTCTTTGGGGATACGTATTTGAAGGTCTGCTCAGTGTGAGGTCTCAGTTGGATTGAGATTAAGTAAAAGAATTTTCAGTAGAAATGAAACCTTGACATTGTATCGGCTATAAAAGAGATACAAATCAGGGGTATTTTAATCCTGTTTCTTTAGCTCTGGTCAGGTCTCTAACCTGACATTTCTTGACATGCTCCATTCCAAAGCTGAGTCAAATGCCTGTGATGTGAATGAACTCTCTTGTCATCCTGTATTTAAGCTGCAATAGCTGTACGTCATTGCTGCAAAACTGGTCTTTCTAATTATCTCCTTCTCTGATCATTCTTGTTCTATAGGGATAGAGAAGAAAAACATATCTTGCCTTGTTTGCCACTATATGCACAATACCTACCAAACACATATCTGTCACTTAGTATTTTAAAATCAAAATCTGTTGATTAAATGAATGAATAATTGGACAAATGTTTATGTGCAGAATCCAAATGACATAGTAAAAAACTTTCTTCAGTGATCTATGATTAACTTTGTGAATTAGAAATCTTTTGCCCCTCAAATGACTTCATAATTATCACCTTCAAATGAGTAAATTACTAAAATATATTCCTGATGAGGTCCTGAAACTTGAAAGCATCACTCTTAAATTTGAATTAACTGCTGTAAAATAATGTAGCACTTATGTTTCAGAAACAAAGTCTATACCTGTTTATAATTTGGTGAGAACTCATATTGAGCTATAGTGCTTTAAAATATGTGTAATTAAATTGAAATTTCTTGAGTCATCATTTGAATTGGGTGTAAATCATGTCTAATCTGCTTCTTAACCTGTGCCTCACCCCAATGCTTGAATAATAGAGACATCCTTTAAAAAAAAAAAAAGAGCCATTCTTCTGTGTCTTATTTCTGTTAGCCTTCTGCAGTGTGTTTGATTTCAAATAATTTCCACCTTTAAAATTCAAATAAAATTTTTTTATGCAAACACAACTTTTAAAACACAGAAGAAACACCACTAACTGCTTTTCGGGAGTAGCAAAGGATAAGTCGTGTCTTCAGTTCTTCCCTTTGCTTCTTGGATAGCATAAGAGGCTGTAGATATGAAATTGGAAAAGCGAGAGGACTCTCAAAGAGGATGATCGTTAAGTTGTCTCTTAATTCTCAGTGTACTCTGATTTTGTTAGGATTGCCCCCTGTCTCCTGTTTTTACTTAGTTTATTCTGAAAAGGTGGCAGGGAAGCCACCTAGGTTCCCCCTCTCACTTCGATCTCTCCTGCATATGTGTAAGTGTAAAGTCGTTTTCCCATACTTCCTTTTTGAACAGTAAGGAATCATGTCTGGGAGCCCACACCTGTTACCTTACGTGGTGATGCTGGGGATGAGGAAGCAGGGGGATGGATGCTGCACCTGAGAAGGTGCTGGCTGGGAATCCAAAACAGCAGCGGTAGCAGCAGCAACAACAACAACAACAGCAAAAGCAGAAGTAGCAACAGCATTGGCCGCAGGAACAAAAGCAGCAACTCGCAGCAGCCTCCGCGTTAGAGAGGGGATTCTTCCCTTCTCCCACCTTTACAGCTGAACCCCTTGTCCTCTCCCTCTTGTCTAATATTTCATTGATGTTTCTTCAAAAACTATGACAGGTTGGCAGAATGGACCTCTCCACAACTAATTTAATATTTTCTCACAGTGTGCTCTAACTTGGATCAGAAAGAGTACCTATGGTCCTATGACATCCTATAGTTTATTCAGTTGGATGAAGGTAGCAAGGCCTTCTGCAGGCCCTTCACGAAGTATCAGCAGTCCAGTCCTCTGCCCTGCCCCCCATCCCCACCTGACCCCTCTGAAATGAACACATGCAAATGTGCCATGCTCTTCCATATTCTAGTGTCTTAGCTCAGTCTGTTCCTTGCAGCTGAATAATGCTACCATGCTTTCAAACTGGTAAATTTCTACCAAACCTTTGATACCCTACAAAAATACTACTTCCTTCCTCTGCCCAGTCATAATCTAATCTGCTTTTTTGAATTCTGCATTGTCATAGATTCCTGTGAAACTACAATCAGAGCTCGTATTACACTGTATTGCGTGCAATTTTTAAAATCTCAGCATCTCTTCTCCATAAGGCCCCTGAGCTCTATACACAAGTATGAATAGACCATCAAACAGAAATACTGTAGCCTTGAAGACATTACTGCTAAATAATGGAATAGTGTGTGTGTGTGTGTGTGTGTGTGTGTGTGTGTCCATCCACAGGCCTGGATTTCATATAGTTTTGAGATGAAGACCTGTTAACATTAAGTTACATCAAGTATGGGGAAGATATAAACATTAGCCGTCCAGGAGAAAATCTTCCTGGTTTGTAGAACTTTACCAACCAACTCTACACTTCCTATTAATAATTTAACATAACCACTGAGAGAGAATAGTTTGAAGAATTATATGAGACATGACCAATGTTATAGTCATTGTCAATATTTATGGCAATTTGTATTTGCTTGGCTTAATTTAAGATCACTGCCTTTATATCTAAGTTCATTTATTAGATTGGTTATGCTAATTTGAAAAATTCTCTTTGCTGAGATTTTATGGTTTAAATGATTAAATTTCTACATCCAGAGATGTCCTTAGTGCTCTAGCAAGGAGGGTTTAGGAGCTCTAGTCTTCTTGGTAGAGAAAGCTTATAGCTACTGTGTAGTAGCACTATCTGAAACTTGAGAAACTTCCACTGTTCATGGGTGGGGGGCAGTGGGACGTGGGTGCTGATGAAGATTCAAAGAGGCTTGATGCCTTCTTTGTTCTGCCAGGACTCTGAGGAGGTAAGCGCCTGTATTACAGTGGGAGGGATGAAAACAAAGAAATGTGTAGGAGAGATGTTTCAAAGGAGACATTTACAAGACTGGAGTAAGTCATCTATAGGCCCAGAATGGTTGGGTTAGGATGATGAAAGAATAAAACAAAAATGAGCAAGTTGAGCAGAGCAAACACTCAGAATTTGAGCAGCCACCTTGGATGGGGCAGGGAAAGGTAAAGTCACTTAAGTCAATTTGAAGATTATCTCCTTTGCAGTGTATCTGTAAATACTCTTTAAGCCTTTATGAGAAATCGGTAGAAGCATGAAGTTTATGCCAAAAGCTTGACAACTGCTTTGTTGCTTTTCTTCATGTTTTGACATCTTCTGCCCAATCCTTAAAACATTTGGTTAGCTAAGCAGAAAATGGACAGAAGTAAGTTTTAGACCTTGCCCCATCTCCTTCCTTTGTCTCCAAAACAGTGTTACCTCAGGTAAAATAAAATACTGAATTATTTACAGCCTTAACCAGAAATGTATAAAGTAGCCCATGTACCAGTCTGAGGAGGATGGCTACCTTTTCCTGGCAAAATTGGAGGAGCTGGGAGGGCTGGCCTGCAGAGTAGGATGAGGAAGATGAAGAGCTTTTCCCAGCCACCCGAACTAGGTGGATCTCAAGAGTGTGCTCTCCTTCCTTGACAGTTTTTGAGATTTCAGAACATTAGTAAACTTACGGGTACTTTAAGAGTATGTGTGGCAACCATTAGTGCCCAAATATGTATTTGAATAAATACATATTTTTGGTATCTCCTCAAAAAGTTCACTCGGCCATGTGTTGCATAGGGACATGCCTTTCCATCTTGCTTTCTGAGTGGGAAATCAAGTGAGAATGGGCCACGCTGCACGTGGTGCTTCTGTGCCCACCACAACACCAGTGTGATGGGTGGGTCTGTGCATGACTTCTAGTGCACTGCAGGGCACAGCACACCAAGATACTGAGGCTTGTGTTTTGCTACAGTCACTGCCCTTTCTAATCTAGCTTTCTTTTCTTGCAGGTGCACACATCTTGACCAACTCAGCAGCAAGGTGGATTTTCTTTGTGTTTAAAGAAAAAAAAAATGTCCCCGTGTCTGTAGAGATGATTTGCAGTTCAGCCCGGCTGAAGCTGACCGAATGAGACTATGGGCTGTGCCTCCGCCAAGCATGTTGCCACTGTTCAAAATGAAGAGGAAGCCCAGAAAGGGAAAAACTACCAGAATGGAGATGTGTTTGGCGGTGAGTCCTATCAAACTTGACTCTTGACCCGTTGATTCTAGGCCTTTCACTTTTTTTTATTGATACATAACATTTGTACATATTTATGGGGTGCTTGTGATATTTTGTTTCATGCCTAGAATGTGTAATGATCAAGTCAGGGCATCTAGGATATCTATCGCCTCAAACATTTATCGTTTCTATGTGTTGGGAACATTTCAAAACGTATCTTTGAGCTACTTGGAAATATATGGTACATTATTTTTAACTATAGTCACCCTACTCTGTTATGGAACATTAGATCTTATTTCTTCTAAGCCTTTCATTTTCGTGACAGTGAATAATTACAGTGATTATTGGGTTATACCGTCTGAGGTGAAGGGGTGATGAGACCCAGTGGAAATCAATGTGGATCTTTACTTTGGATCATCTACATCATAATTTATACAAAGTGGTCTTTGAGGAGGAACATGGAGGTTTTTTTTTTTTTTTTTTTTTTTTTTTGCAGGAGCTAGCATTTAAATCAAGCTTCAAAGAACCAGCAGAATTCAAATTGGTGCGTGGGACAGTGGCCATGGGGTGTCCTGGTAGAGGAGAACTGTAGGACTAAAAACAGAAGTCCAAAAGGGGAGTGAGTGAGGATTTATAAATGAGGGAGTGAGGTGTTTTTTTTAAAGTGTAATAGAGAGTGAATTATACATTTTCAGATTTAAAATAAAAATACAATGAATCTAATCATCATCTTTTAACCTCTCTCTGTTGACTCAGAATGACTTTAGGATATCTAGTGCAAAGGCCACAAATTGGCAACCCATGGCCACATCTGGTCTGCAAATACATTTTTTTGCCCCTTCCCCAAAGAATTTTAAAATAAAAAGCAAGGCAGCCTTTAAAAATCAGGATATTTCACATAAAACCCCAAATTTCTTCAAAAGAGCTGGCAACAATAGGTCTTCATTCCTTGAGATAACAGTCGGGGTGGGGTAGCAATTGCCCCTGCAGCCAGGCTGTGGCCTCCAGTGAGCTACTAATGCTTCCCTGGTACATGCACACCGAGTTGTTTCCTCATTGACATTACCTGGCCACTTACAGGCTTTTATGTTTGCCTGATCTTGAGATTGGCCCTTAGATGATTATTGTGAAGTATGGATATATAAACAAAATTTCAATTAGTAGCAGGCAGATGAAGCAATTTTTGTGGAATTATTTTAACAATAATACCTACTACTTGACATTTGCATGATGCTTTCATTTATAAAAACACTTCTTCAACTCTTAATCAGTAAGGGACATCATAGAAATATGTTGTAGAACCTCATTGAGATAATGTAAATAACTGTAGCTGCATCATTCAGTCACTGTCAAATAATTCTACTACTTTTAAAATCTCTAGCTTTTGGTTCATTGTAATGATTGTTTTAGTCTCCTGGTGAAGAATTGGGAATGGTACGAAAGAGCTAAGGCTCAGTTAAAAGTGGACCCGTGTGTTTGGGAAGGAAAACTTTGTTTCATTTTGTTCCAAGGAGATGCATTAATTGCCTGGAACAAATTTGCTTCTACTGGTAACTACCTATAGCATTGAGAACTGTGGAGAAGAGTAACATATATGAACATCTTAATAAAACTACAGTCCAGATCTTTGAAACCACAGTTTTTAGGGAAAGAGTTGATTGGAACTAGAGTCATTACTGTCATCCTCAAATGCTTAACTTTTAAGAGAAAATAATCTAACATCAGGGATTTGTTTAACTTCTACCTGATGTCCTGTATCATTATCATTTTTGTAATAGAGCTACCATTTATGGAGCCACCACCATATGTCAAACATCGTGAGGCATTTACATTCATCTTTATGTTGAATTTTCACAACAATCTTGTGAAATATGTGCTATGCAAATTTTACATACTTGGAAACTGAACACAGAGAGACGGACTTGTCCAAGGTTACCCAGCTACGAATGCTAGAATCCAGATTGCTCAGACTCCAAAGTCCACCTTTCTTTGTCCATGTTGTTTCCTGATGCCCTGCAGCCTCCCATAGGTCTTTTTTTTTTTTTTTTTTTTTTTTGAGGCAGTCTTGCTCTGTGGCCTAGGCTGGAGTGCAGTGGTGCGATGATCCTCTTGACTCAGCTCCCTGAGTAGCTTTGGGACTACAGGCATGTGCCCTCACACCTGGCTAATTTTTAAATTTTTAATAGAGATAGGGTTTTGCCATGTTTCCCAGGCTGATCTAAAACTCCTGGACTCAAGCAATCTGCCCCACCGTGGCCTCCCAAAGGGCGGGGATTACAGGCATGAACCACCACACCCGGCCCTCATTCTTTAATGCACAAAAGTATTGATTGGTCTGTATCCTATGTATAAGGCCTTTTGCTAAATGCCATGGAGATTACAGAGGTAAATAATCCATAAACCTTGCCGTCTAGGACTTTGTAAGAAGATAAGGAAGTGTTACGAGGCAGAATAAGCCAAATGCCCTAAGAGGAACAGATGTACCTTACGATAACAGTCAGGGGATAGATGCTCTGCCTTAAACCGCAGAATCAGAGCAGATTTCTTACAGAGATGACGTCCAAACCTGGCCTTAAAGGACTGAAAGAAACAAAACCTGTCTCAATCTAAACTGGAAAAGGAACAGCTAGGTAATGTAAGACTTATTCAAGAATAATAAATATTCTAATTTATGGAACTAGTGAATGGAACATAAACTATAAATGGGACAGAATTGGCTAGAAAACTAAGTTAGGGTTAAATTATGGAGAACTTCAAATACCAAATGACAGTCTTTAAAAAGATAACCTTAGATTGTCAGAGCAAGATTTGGTGATATTCAATATGTTGTGCTTACATTCTGCTTGGCAATGAGACCACTTAACCATCCCTTCACAATTTGTATAGCCAGGAAGACTCTATTCTTCTAAAGCACCGTATGTATTTTGCAGATGTTAGCATCTGATAAAGGAGCTTTGTGTTAGTCAACTATTGCTGCATAGACTGTAACAAACTCAGGTTCAGTCACTCACCACTTGCAGAGTCTAATTCACAAGAGCGAGGTCTGGCATAAAGAAAGTGACTTTATTCTACAGCTTAGCTTGGGGGAAGAGGTACAGGCTCCTGCCTTTAAGGGTACTGTTTTGCTTTTGGGGCAGAAAGCATGGACTTTTAAAGGGAGACTTGGCATGAATGGCATTCAGGGGAGGGAGTGAGCAGGTGGGGGTCTGCGTGACTTGCTTTGGTGCTTAATCTACTGGTGGTCGAGCTGGCGTCACCGCAAGCAGAGCTAGGTTGTATAGTGGCCTTTGTCTCAAGATACTCTCCGGGTGGGAGAGCCTTCCATCAGGGACATACTTTAGGTTGCAAATTGACTGTTGTCTCTTAAGGCAATCTCCTTGTGGGAGAGAGTTTCTGCTCTGGAGCTTCAAAGTAAGCACATAGTTAGATAAGCTTCCAGTGTAGTGAGTGTCTGGTGAAGGGAAGGTAAAGGTTATGATTGCATTTCTGAAGAGCTAGGTAGGAAATGGGGACAGAGGAAAAGAAGGAAAGAGAAAAGAAGAAATAATTTAAAAAAACTGTCTTAGAAAAATGGGGATACTTGGTTGTAAGATAACTTGAAGCTCTCAGTCGCATTCCACAGTAACTGTTTCTTTCTTGATTATGAATTGGTGGGTCAGCTGTGGTGACACTTCTCTATGTATCTCTCATCTTTCTCCAGGGACCAGCAAGCCAGTGGGAGCATGATCTCCTTTCACAGAAGGGCGAGCGTGCAAGCGATACGTATGGTGCCTCTTAAGCTTGGACTTAGAGCTGGCACACTGTCACTCATACCCACATGTCACTAGCCAAAGCAGGTCACATGAGTGAGCCCAAAGTTAGGCAAAAAAGTACACTCTGACCACAGTGCATTTACAGCAAGGGTATAGGTGCAGGGAGGGTCAAGAATTGGGGCTAAAAATCAGTTTACCCCAAGCCCACCTGGTCATTGCTGTCTCTGTGCCTCTATGTAGTTCATGCCATAAAGTGTCAGTTAAGGCCTCTGCTAAATTTTCTTCATCCTCCCAACACCCACATTGAAATTTTATTTACTCCAGCATTCTATCATCTTGTTAATCTCTCTAACATAAATATTAGCAAGTTTGTGGGATTGTGTTAAATAAAGCAGGAATACAATGGGGAGAGAACTTCACCAATCAAGGGAGATACTTTTTCTAGCCCCGTAGGGCTCTGGGGGAAGAATTACCAGAATCCAATGTCAAGACAATTCTAGTACCCTAGATATTACTGAATATCACATTTTAAATATGACGAGTTAAGGTCTTGTCTGTGTTTCTTCACTTAAATTAATTCGCAAGGAGAAGTTTTCAAAATCCCGCAATGATCACAGATGGTGGCAGATAAGGGATAGTGATAGGCCCACTTTTTAACCATTTGTAACCCATTGTTTCTGTGGTCTCTTACTGTATAACAAATACCCCAAACATAGTACCTTGAAACATAACCAGCTTATTATTTCTCACGATTCTGTGGGATGGCTGGAGTTCATCTGCTGTTCTCTCCCGGGCTCAGTCATGCAGCTGCATACAGCTGGGATCTCAGCTGAACTCAACTATCCCAGATGGATTTGGGCTTCTGTCCACAAGGCCACCCTTTCCAGCTGGGTAGCCGAACTTTTCAGCCCGGCTTCCGAGAGAAGAAGTGGAAGCTGCCAGGCCTCTTAGGACCTGAGCTTGAAAGTTCAAGAATGCTACCTTTGCTGCTTTCTGTTGATCAAAGCAAGTCATAAGACCAGCCTAGAGTTGAGGGAGTAGAGTCTCTCCACCTCTTGAGTATGTGCCCATCGAAAGGGGAGGAATTGTTGGGAGCCATCTTTGGAGACCAACGCCCATTGCAAGAGGAAATTATGATTCCATGACTGGGATATATTTCAACCTGGACAATTATATTATGCTTTCTAAAACACCCCTCTATTTTTCACCGAATAAAGTGGCCTTATTTATGCTTTAAAAGCTAAACATTTAAAAATGTTTTAAAATGTTATTACCACATGTTGTTGAAGATGTGACAATGTCTGGGAAGGGTGGCATATTTGGGGATGGCTCTGAAGTATGTGTCTCTGAGTGTGTGTACACACACATTTGATCCTTCTCCTACAGGTGTTAATTTAATTTCAAAGCTTCTGAAGACATGCTCAGGAGCTTTGATACCCAGTGTGTTTATACAAATGGTAATTTCCATTTTTTTGAAGCAGTTTGGGCTCCATGATGTCTTGGTTATTTAGGAGCTCCACCACAACAAATGTGTGTGACAGAATTTCTGTAGCATGTTCCACCATGCAGAATTAAATGCTAAATGGGCATCCTGATTCCTAGATTTCAGAAAATTTAGGAGATCATTGACAAGGAACTTCATCAGTGGTATTTACTTACATATTTTCTTTCACTTTAAGTGTTGAAGCATAAAAAGTTTCAGATCTAAAGTTCTGCCTGACACACTGTGGCCCTTTCAGAAGTCAGATCCACTTCAGAAGGTTTCATCTTCAGATTGGAATTTTCCTTCTCTCAGTTGTCAGGGCAGATGTGAATAGTGGTCAGCAGATCTGCTGAGGTCGTTCAGAGGACAGCTGAGCAGATTGCCAAGACCAGCTTGAAAAAAGTAAGTGACCAACAGGTTCAAGTTATCATGAACTGGTTAAGCAAGTTCTAGAAAGCCAAGTGCTTATTGGATTTCTTTCAACAGTCATTCTCTTAGACAACTTAAGCGGGTGCATAGAACACATTTAGGCCTTATTAGGGAAATTAATACGTCAGGCTTGAGATCATGATCTCTCCTGCAGCCCTGCCCCCAAGTGGGGAGAAACTCTTACAGTTATATTGACTTTCTTTTTTGCGCTTTTTCTGTTTCCACTGTTTCAATAATGTAGTCTTTAAACTTGAGTCACTTTTGGCTTTTGCAGTTAGTTTCCAGATCCTATAAATCTCACCCTCTCCTAGCATTGCTTTTCTTACCACCACTGTAGTTTAGGCTGTGACAGCCCATCACCCCAAGAACTGCAGTGTTCTCAAGAGGAATCTCCTGTTAACCTCCTTTATTGCTTGTTTGTTCCTTTGCTTGTTTTTGTCTGTTTTTACTTCTTCATTTTTTGGCACCACTATCAGATCAGCTTTTTAAAGTACTCCTCTGTTGGTATTAAATCTTCTCTAGAATTTTCTGTTTGTGCCTAGTTCTTAGCCAATAAGTCCCAAATCCTTAGTTAACATCCAAGACACCGGAAGGTGGCTCATATCCACCTTTGCTGCCTTTGTGTGTGTGTGTGTGTGTGTGTGTGTGTGTGTGTGTGTGTGTGTGTGTTTTGAGATGGAGTCTCACTCTGTCGCCCAGGCTGGAGTGCAGTGGTGTGATCTCAGCTCACTGCAACCTCCATCTCCTGGCTTCAAGCAATAATTCTCTTGCCTCGGCCTCCCAAGTAGCTGGGATGACAGGCACCCACCACCGCGCCTGGCTAATTTTTATATTTTTTTTACGTAAAGACAGGGTTTCACCATTTTGGCCAGGCTGGTCTTGAACTCCTAACCTCAGGCGATCCACCCGCCTTGGCTTCCCAAAGTGCTAGGATTACAGGCGCAGCCTTGTTTTATACTCTGTTCCTTCATGATCGCCTTCTTCAGTCAACTGAGCAAGGCAGCCTTGTGAACTTATCCTTCACCTTTGCTGCTCTAGGCCCTCCAGTACATGGTGACCTCTGCTTGGCATGGGCCCCTTTTCTCGACTTCATGTCTTTAAATCCTGCTCGTTTTCCAAATGTAAACTTCTATACAGAGCTTCCTGTAATACCTTCAGAAGGTATCTCTTTCCTGCCATCCCAGAATACTTTTTATTTATTTGATTTATTTGTTTATATGTCTAATCTCTCTTATGAGCTGGTTAGCTCCCCGAAGGCAGGAACTGCATGGTCTTGAGAGGACAGAGGGCTCCCAGATGGCCAAGGAGCTGGAAGCAGAGAGATTGTTCAGGAATCAGGTTGGGCCCTGACTAAACCAGCCCTCCCATATAACTAAGGTGGCCCGCACTGCTGCCGAGTTTGGTTTCAGCCTGATGTTTATAAACATCCCTTTAAATGGAGGCGCTTAGATTATTGCAGTAAATTCTTCTGGAATGATGGTGTGAGACTGAGCAACAGCGAGCAAGAATTTGGCTGCTTTCTTTCACTTGGACTTTGTATTGCTATGTGGCTTCAGTTAAGTTCTGATCCTTCGGTATACCTAAATGAGAGCATATAACAGGTGTATGTGGCTCTGTGTGTGTGTGTGTGTGTGTGTGTGTATGTGTGTGTGTGATGGTGTTATACCAATCTATTACTCATCTAAAATGCTGTGAGACCTATTTCACAAGGTTATGGTGAAAATTAAATGAGAAAATACATCAGATTTATTCAGAAATTAAAAGCACTTGGAGGCAAAGTCATAATTCACTGTTTATGTCTCATAATTTTTGATTGCATTCAGTGAAGATGGATTAAAGATACCTGTGTTTGTGGACAGTAACAGAGAATAGTGTTTGTCAGTGCAGTCCTGCACAGTACCCATGAGCCACATGTGGCTATTGAGCATGAGAAACGTGACTAGTCCTGATTGAGATGTGCTATCAGTGTAAAATGCGCTTTTAAGTTTCATATTAAATGAATATTTAATATGGAAAAAGAATATAAAATAGCTCATTAATAATTTTGATTACATGTTAAATGATATATTTTAGATCTATCAGGTTAAATAAAATATATGAAGATGAATTTCACCTGCTGCTTTTTATCTAATGTGGCTACCAGAAACATTAAAAGTACACACATAACTCACATATTTCTATTGCACAGTGCTGATTTATGTGACTGAGAGGTAGCAGTGGTAGTGTGAGAATTTCCTTCTCTTTCAAGTTTTAGTTCTTATTGGATCTAAGAGAAAAGGAGTTTGATGGAGGCAGTGGCCCTCATTTTCTGCTTGGAATCTTTATGCGTTAAGTGAGCACTAGGTGTGTACAATATGTTAGTTTTATTTCCTTTTAGGTGGTTCCTGGGCCATGCTGATGGTGCTCACTTCAGTAGGAAAAATGAAACATGCGTGTATGTGAGCATGGAATGGAGTAGTTGTGAATTCTGTCTTACCAGCTGGGGTTTGATTCCGGCGTCACCACTGCCTGTGCTGTCTTGGATAGATAACTTAGCTGTATTTGTTTCCAAATCTATAATATGGAGGTAATGATGGTATCCACCATTTGGAGTTCTGAGGAGGAGCACATAGTTAATAAGGAGAGTGTCCAGAACAAGGCCAGTGCACAATTAGCATGGAAGCACTTGTTATAAATAGTAGATGGGCCTGAGTAGACCGGCCCCACCTCTTCACTGTCCTCCCCTCGGCCAGCACAAAATAGATACCATGCTAGATGCTGCCTTGATGCCAAGTTTGGTCTAGCTGAGGTAAAGCCAGCAAAAATTTCTACTTGGAAACGTTTTCTATGACAGAAAGTTAAGAAATGCTCTATACTTTCTATATTAAAAAAATACCCAAGTGCTACTTTTCCTTCCCTTGCCAGCTGGTATCATGAGCCTGTTCTTTTAAAGTTAGAGAGATAAGTGGAAAATAAGACCATTTGTCACTCCCTGCTGCCAGGCAGCTGGGTTGCAAGATGAGGGAGCACCTGAGTTTTCAGAGACCGTTGGCAGGGACACGCTGGCAGGGCCCTCCGAGTCCCTTTGGTTTTCTCAATTACTCCTTTGCCCCTTCAAGTGCTTGTATTGTCTGTAGCAGTGAAGACCTGCTGGGTGCTTCCTGGCCCTCTGGCACCATTCAGTGAAAGGTGAGAGGACTGGAGCTGCAGGCAAGGCCTGCTTGGGGATGAGGGAAGTTCTCAAAACGTGCCTTAGTGACAAGAGAGGAAGTCAAAGGTTTCTTTACCTGTTTCACTTCCCCTTGGAGTTATTTTCTCCTGAGTGACACTACAGAATTCAGACATTCAAAACAATGGCTTCTTCCTGGACTCCTGGCTGGTGTGACTGAAGGGACCTGCCTTGCTATGAGCACCTCTCTAGGCAGCCCCTACCTGGCCCCTGGGCCTCATTAGGCCCTGGCTCTCCTCCGTAGAGACTAGTACAGCTCCTGCCTTCTGCACCTGGAACTTTACATGTGACTGGTTATTTTGCCCATGAACCGTTACAACTTGGATTTGTGCTTTACAGTGTATGAGGCTTTTTCAAATGTAATTATTATCATGATTATCCCTACTTGATAGAAGGGGAAACTGAAGTTAAGAACTACCCCAGGAAACTGAAGTTAAGAACTACCCCAGTTCACTTAAGAAGTGGGACAGTGGCTACAATGGCAGATGCTGACTCGACTAAGGGAGATTCCTCCTTGGGAATAAGACATTGACATTAAGTCCAAACCAACCTTTGCTCAGAAGTCTTTGAGAGGTCATTGTTAACTGGCCGCTTGAGGTCAGACTCAGTTTTTAAATGAGGATGTCTGGAGATTCTAATATGGTCATTAGGGCTATTTTCCGTGGAACTGAAATACAATGTTATGTAAGCACACAGACCGAAAATCTGGCAGATTGGTTTCAGATCCTGGCTCGGCTACTCACTGACATGTAGTCTTGGCAAATTGCTGAGGCTCTTTTTGCCTGGGTTTTCCCATCTGTGTAGTGTGGGGAGTAAAACTAGTACTTGCCTGCCTTCATAGGGCTGTTGTGAGACTAAAATGTATTAATATTTGTAAATCTTAGCATAGTACTTGGCACATGATAAGCACTGAGTTAGTATACTCATCATCATATTAGCAGCCTGAAGTTGCACAGACCTCTGACCTATGCAGTTTGCATTTCTGAAAATGGTTGCTTGGTTTCCCCTGATTACGCTGGAGGAGAATGCATCATCAGTTTATTTGTAGATGTATAATTCTCTAAACTTAAAAGATGATCAATTATCCATGTAATACTTTTTCTTCTAGATTTTAAGGTATGTGTGTTCCTATGGTTTGTTCTTTCTCTGTTTTGACCTAGACCAGTTTCTGTGCTGTGTAAGATGTATACGTGAATATTTGTCTTTTAAATGAAAAGACCAAAGGACACGATTCAGGAATGATGAATATAATATTATGCCTCATTTCTTTCAAAGTGTAGTTTAAAAGAAATCCCACCATAGAGGTTAGCAAATACATTTTTCGCTTATCAACCATAAATCTATATTTGAGTGTGTGTGTCTTGTTTATCATGCAGAGTGAGATGTTGGTAGAAGTAAGGAGTAAAGCACCATGAGAGGACTAGACGCAGCAGACACAGATGATGCCCCAGCAATTGTAATGGGATAAACGCATCCATAAGCAGCTGAAATAAAAAGATATACCAATTAATTGGGCACCATTTCAATTCACATTTTATTCTTTGAAGATATTCTGTTATTTGTGATTATAATGTTAAAAATGAAATCCCCCAATTTATCTCTTCATATTAGAATTTTTCAGATTAATCTAAAAATTTAACTGTCAAATAAGAAACTGTAGGCTGGGCGCAGTGGCTCACGCCTATAATCCCAGCACTTTGGGAGGCTGAGGCGAGCAGGTTGCCTGAGCTCAGGAGTTCGCAGCCAGCCTGGGCAACACGGTGAAATCCCGTCTCTACTAAAATACAAAAAATTAGCTGGATGTGGCAGCGTGCGCCTGTAGTCCCAGCTACTTGGGAGGCTGAGGCAGGAGAATTGCTTGAACCCAGAAGGCGGACGTTGCAGTGAGCCGAGATCGTGCCACTGCACTCCAGCCTGGGCGACAGAGTGAGACTCTGTCTCAAGAAAAAAATAGAAAGAAAGAAACTGTAAAAGTACTACAAAAAATCAAAAACTACAAGTGAGTATTTTTATAATCTTAGGTTGCAAAATGTCTTTCTCATAATGCTACAAAACCCAATACCAAAAGAAAAAGTTCGTGATAAACTGTGATTATACAAAATCTAAAATTTTGCATAGCAAAAAATAAACCACCATAAACTAAGTCAAAAGACAAACGTCAAACTGCGAATAATATTTGCAATACAACTAAAGTTAATATGACTAATAGAAAAAGACCCTTCAAAATCTGTAAGGAAAGAACTAACATACCAATTGAAAAATGGACAAAGTTCATGGCCAGGCAATTTAAAAGAGAAAAAATATAAAGGAACAAAAAAGTACAGAAAGATATTCTACTTCTCAGTGATAAAATAAACCACAAAAACAAACCAGCAAAAAGACCCAAAGCAAAACAAAACATTTTTTACCCTTCAGATTGGGCAGGAACAGGTGGCATCTGTCTCATGCTATAATGGGGAATGTCAACGCAGAACAATTTTTCTGGGGCACAAAATAGTAACATATTTCGAAAATGTAAAAGAGCATGCCCTTTGCCCTAGGAGACCCACTGCTAGGAATTTATCTTAGGAACATAATTGGACAAGTGTGCAAACCTGTATGTTCAAGGGTCTTTCTCACTGATGAAACGTGCATGGAATAGAGCGATTAGAGATCAAGGTATTCTATACTTACTGATATGGCAAAAGGTTTGCGACAGATTATTAAGTGAAAGGAGTAAAGGAATTTTATGCAGCATATCTTGTTTGTAAATTTTACTTGTTTAAAATATATGTAAAATTCTGTGTGAGTGCATAAAAGAAGTGTTTGAAAGGCCATTCACCAAAACTTTTACGATGGCAGTCTCTTTATTGTGAAGTTTCAGGTGATTCTTAATTTCTTCTTTGTATTTTTCTGTGTGTCTTCAATCTTTTATGATTAACATTTATCATTCACTACAACTGTTTATTTTGATAAATATAATTCAAATGTTTCTATCTCCAGAAGGCCTTTAGTTGTGTTTTCAGGGCAATGGTGAAATCTATCCCAGAGGAGAAAGCACTGTCTATCACTGGAAATAGCCCCAGAGAAACAGGGATCTGACTGATAGAAATGTTAGCCCAGGCATACAGATGGAATGTGATGACTGGCACTTGGTTTCACTTAAAACCTAGCATTTCACTTCATCCTAAGAAGCACTTGTTGACTACCTTGCGTGAATTAGGTGCTGTGCTAGGCACTGAGGCTGTAAAGACGGGTTAAACCTGGTCCCTGCCTTTAAGGAACTGGTAGAGATGCAATAGATGGACATCTTGACAGAAAATGTCAGTACCATAGGATGATAAGGCAGAAGGTCTCTTTTTCCGAGGAGGAGGGGAAGACTTGTAAAGAGGATGATTAAAGCCTCAGCTGAGTCTTAAAATATGAATACCAGCCAAAGGAACTGAGACAGAGCAGGAGGTTTAGGCTGAGAGTCAGTGAGAACAAAGGCTTAGAGGTACACCGCACATACAATATGGCAGGGGAGACTGGGCAGCTTTAACCAACCGGTGGAGACATAACTTGAGAGAATCTCACATCAACGGCAGGAGTCTTAAGTATTTGAAAATTTTACTCTGGATTTTTTTTCAAGACACTTAAAAGCTCACATAGACAATATAAGAATAATGTTAGGGATTGGAAGTTAGCTGAAGATTTAGAAAACAGAAAATTTCATGCTAATTCCTTAAGCTGTCTAAGTGGTCAGCGTCACCTCAGGTTAGATTATTATGAACCCTGAGTAATAATGCCAGAACACAGCCTTGGGTAGATGAGACCGTTTACCAGGAAAGGTTAGTAATGATTATCTCTGGGTGGTGCTGATTACTAGTTAGTTTTTGTACTTCTTTTATATTTTCCAAATATTCTATATCCCTTTTTCTAAAGAAGTTTTTTTTTTTTTTTTTTAAATAAAGTATTTTATAACTATGTAGGTGGTGACGTTGAGAAAGAACTTGTGGAGCAAAGTATAGTGGCTAATCATACTAATTTAGGAACCAAACTGATAGGTTCCTCATTTGTAAAATTGGAACTTACCTCATAAGATGCTATGAGGATTAAATGAATTAATAAGTAATAAAACACTTAAAATAGTGCCTGGCACACAAAAAGTGCTATATAAATAATCAGTGAACTTTATTTAGAAAGTTCTCTGGATTATTCTCTCATAAACAGCACATTTTCATCTTTATGACAGTAAAGTTTAGCATAGTGCTTTTTTCATAAGAAGAATAAAAACTTCATTCAGAAAAAGGAAAACTTTTTCCTTAAAGTTCATTTACCTGCAGATATCATTAGTGTGTGTAGTACTTTCCTTCTTTTTTTTTTTTTTTTTTTTGAAACAGGTTCTCTCTCACTCTGGTTGCCCAGCCTGGAGTGCAATGGCACGATCCCAGCTCATTGTAGCCTCAACCTCCCAAGCTCAGGTGATTCTCCCACCTCAGCCTCCTAAATAGCTGGAACTACAGGTGTGCGCCACCATGCCCAGCTAATTTTTTGTATTTTTAGTAGAAACAGATTTTCACCATATTGCCCAGGCTATTCTCGAACTCCTGAGCTCAAGCAATCTGCCCACCTTGGCCTCCCAAAGTGCTGGGATTACAGGCATGAGCCACTGTGCCCGCCCCTTTTCCTTTGTCTTTAGCGGTAACCGTTATGGTTACTTATAGCAAAGTTCTGGGCCACAGGCTATGAATCATCAGTGACGGTGACCTTCAGGGCTTTGCTAACTCACATGACACTGGTTAAGTGGTTTGGTTTCATTTTGCCTGTTTTCAGCCCTGCACCCAAGAGGTTGCTTAAGCTATGAGAACAAAAGTAAAGATAGGAAATAACTATGATATAATTGCATATCTCAAGTTTATTTTTAGCTAACGGGCCTTGTCTTGCTCTTCATTCCGAGGCGTAAAGTCTCTTGGGAAGAGAATAAATCAGAGGCATGATGTAGAGCTTGACAAATGACTAATTTGAAATGGAGCCATCTTCATTCTTTGTAACTTTAATCTTGATTTCTCAGTTTTTCTCAAATTTTCTACTGTAAGCAAACCTTAACAGAAATAACTCCTCTTAGAGATCACAGTGAGCTATGTACTGTGTACGGTTTTATTAGAACAAGCACACAAACAAAAACAAGTGGCTGTAAAGCCCAGTGAGCCCAGTTTATAGAGAAGCCATTGACTTGCCTGCAGAACCGGGTTACATTTGGATTCTGCCACAGAGTAACCGTGCTACAGGGTGACCTCTGTGGGCTCTGGTTTCTGCGTCTTGGGAGTGAGTGTGTGGAACTGTGTGATTGCTATGGGAGTGTTGAGTGCTAATGTTCAAAGGTTCTATTTACCTGCTTCCCACACTATGGACAATTCACTCAACTGTGTGGTGTCAGTTTCTTTCCTGCAGTGGAACCATTGGCAAGATTATATATGATTATTGCTTTGTTGATTGCTCTCAGAAAAAAATGGTGGTGGTGATAGGGTTCAGCTATTAAAAGCTTTGTGGTCCAGAGTTGACCAAAGTGTTAATTGCATTGTGATATTTTTTCAATGAAAAATTAGAAAGAAGTATCACCAATATCTTCTGTAGCTTCAGAACATTACCATGAGCCTGAAGGTGAGAAAGCGTGAAGTGTGTGGAGTTGTATCTCTGCTTCCACCTTGGCTGGCTGGTTTGTAAATTTATCTTTCATCCAATGATGCTTGAATTGGTGGTGTGCAGCTGCTGCTGGTCAGTGAAGGATTCCATTTGTTGGCTTTCTGTTTAAAGGTTTGTGGTAGAAGTCAGGGTAGGGTAGATTTGTCCTGTTATTTGAAAGGGATAATGAAATGTCTAATAGAAGACAGTTATAAACAAAATCTAAGCCAAAAGGAGAACATTTAATTTCCCAGGTTGCTGATTTTCTCAAGAGCTACTGTACTAGGATCTGATCACTCTGAGAGTGTGGTTTTGTTTATTAACTTATATAGCTGTACTCTGTTGGTCCAGCCAGACTATAATAGGGCAAGAAGAAGTAAAAATTTACAGAAAGCCAGATTCTAAAGTATAATAAAGCAATAATATTTCTGTGGCTATAATATTAAGTATATATAAAATTCTCTAAAATATAACTCACAACACATGTTTAAACTATGAATAAAAATGGTCTTTGACAGTTTTTTAAAGGTTACATAATTAAAGTTTCTTGGATGGAATGGCCATAGCTGGGGAAGATGCCTGCTGGAGAGGACACAGGCCATGAGGAATACAATGTTTATAGTCAGCTTTCTTCATAGTAATAATCCGTGCTGGAAGCTATAATATAAATGGACATTTACATTTTATCTAAAAATAATTTTAAAAGTTTATGTGCATGGCTATAAGCATTGAAGGTAAAAGAGTAAGGGTGAAGTGAAAAATCATGATGTTAAAGTAGCATGTCTTTGAAGCTAATTAATTCCTTCAAATTGCAAAACAGTCACACGAGTACAAATCTTTATTTAGACTACGTTTGATTTTCATTTTGAAAACTACATTCAAGACAAGCTAAATTACATTTAAATTCCCTTCCAGCTATAGATATGCATGCCTCACTGTATAAATGTCACTGTTGATTTTGATCTATAACCAAAGAAGAAATTGTAAAATTATGTATGAAATAGGATTTTATTTTTAATGTGGCACCAAGTATTTTTGCATTTATTGTGTCGGCTGTTTAACGCAATATTTTTTCATTAATCTTTTAGTCTTCATTGCCTTCTGTCACTCAAGAGATGTCTTTTTATCTGAAAGTGTTTATAAGATCTTGAGTTTGGAGTGTAGCTTTCCTCCTTTGTTTCTTGCCTTGTTTCCCATGATGCAATTGTTAAACGGCCAGCATGTTAAAATGAAAGACAATGTGCTTTTAGCTCTGATGGAACTCTGAAAATTAAAGTTATTCATTCAAGAACTATTTGTTGAGCAAATACTATAAACTGAATTTTACTATGGAGTATAACATGTAATATGATAATGATTGCCCTCATTTGGCTCATATTCTAGCAGGTAATAAAGGTAATAAAAAGAGAGACAAACATATACTGTCAGGGAAAAATGTCATGAGAATACAAAAGGGGATGGAGAGTTGACAGGATGGCTATTTCAGAGTCATCTGTCAGAGAAGGTCTATCTGAGGAACTGACCTTTGAGCAAACCATGAGAATACCTGGGAACAGAATGTTTCAGGCAGAGGAACAACAGAGCCAAATTTCTGAGAGGGAGCTCGCTAGTGGATTCTAGGAAGAAGCCTGATGCCCTTGTGCCAGCAGGGTGATGGGTGACAAACTCACAGAGACAGTCCAGGGCCAGACTGTACTTCTCTGTACACTGGCTTCCGTTCTAAATGTAATAGAAGTCAGGGGAGCGTTTTGAGTGCAGGGGAGTGATGAGGTCTGACTTTGATTTTTTAATTTAAAGGATTATTTTGACTGCTACATAGGGGAATAGACTATAGGAAGAGAGTGAAGCAGTTGACCAGTTAGAGTCTTGCTCAGTAGTCCTAGCAAGAGATGGTGGTGGTCTGGCTTAGGGAGGTATGAATGGAGATAATGAGATATGGGCGGGCTTGGGATATTGGGGAATGATTAAATATGAGCTTCATTAGAGCATATCGTATCTGTGGTTTTCTCTGTTAAGGGCAGCAGTGGGAGGTGGAATTTTGTACCATTACAAGCTCCTCTTTAGTGGTGGCTTGCAGGAGGCTGAGTTTTTATGTTTTAGAGCAATGACCATGGTCTGAGGCTTAGCAACATGGAATGAAAAATGAAATTTGAAAATTGTGAAAGCAAAGATTTTCAAGATGGGGCTGTAAGGATTAATAGGGTCAAAATTCCACATAATGATTTTTGCTTTTGCTTTTTTTTTTTTTTACCTTCTTGAGGCAAATTTGTTTGATGCTAGCTGGGATAAAAAGAGCAGGATTAACAGTTACGTTCCTACTTCAGTTTCCAGGGCTCAGCTGTACTCAGGCACAGGGCATGACCCAGGTGAGGAGAAGTGCTGCAACTCTCTAGAACCTCCTGGGACTGTGGTTCGTCTGCTCAGCATGTCATCGTTACACAGTGACATCTCATTTCATTCAACCTGAGAGTGAAGGGGTTTCAGACATGGCTTGCTTGTTCATTTTTAGCAAGTTTCTTAAGGGCCAGGGTGCCTGAAGAGGCAAGTTTCTACTCTCGCCTCCCTTCCTGTAACAGCCACCTCCCTTTCACCTGGCTCTTCCCTTCCCCCTGCAACATAGACTCTCATCCCTACACTCTTTTGTTCCTCATGGAAC
The DNA here is from genome assembly GCF_028878055.3 of Symphalangus syndactylus. Taxonomy (NCBI): domain Eukaryota; kingdom Metazoa; phylum Chordata; class Mammalia; order Primates; family Hylobatidae; genus Symphalangus; species Symphalangus syndactylus. The sequence goes on along the minus strand of NC_072434.2, from coordinate 38,204,390 downwards.
TCTGAGCTCCAGTTTCTGATCTCCATGAGCTGCTCTGAGCTTTGATCCCTGTTCCCATCCTCTTCACTTGTACCCACCATCCCAGTTCAGTTTATCTTTCTTTTTACGTCTTCCCAGAATAGGAGCAGTGCTCTATGAGAAGAGAGAACCAATACACAAATGAAGCATAGATCTCTGTGAAGGTCCAATCAAGCCCCCAGATAATTTCCCGTTGTGAATTTCCTTTCCACTTTGCATTGTTACCTTTTAAAGAAAAAATTAATGTCAATACACTTACTCATCTTCCCTCTGTCCCCCTACTACCAGCATCACTGTCAAATAGCATCAGTATTCTCTGTAAAAGACACTGTTTTTGTTTATTACAAGATTTGGTGGGCCGGGTGTGGTGGCTCATGCCTGTAATTCCAGCACTTTGGGAGGCCAAGGCGGGTGGATCACGAGGTCAGGAGTTCAAGACCAGCCTGGCCAAGATGGTGAAACCCCATCTCTACTAAAAATACAAAAATTAGCCTGGCGTGGGGGCAGGTGACTGTAATCCCAGCTACTCGGGAGGCTGAGGCAGAGAATTGCTTGAACCCGGTAGGCAGAGGTTGCAGTGAGCCAAGATCGTGCCAGTGCACTCCAGCCTGGGTGACAGGGTGAGACTCCGTCTCAAAAAAAAAAAAAAAAAAAGTTACGGTGAATGTGTAAGCTTTCTGTTAGATACACTCACTTTTTTGTAGAAAGTTGGCTTTTGGAGGGTTTCTTTGCTTCTGCAGATTATAGGGAGAAGTTGACAGAAGATGAATCCTGGAAGATGAGATGTTAAAGGAGTGGCCCACTGGAAGGGGTGGAAAAGGGGGCAGGTAACCGGTTATTTACATTGGGTTTGGTAAGCCAAGGCCAGGTCTACCCACAGAGCATCCTGAAGGAGACACAAACAGATAATTTCTGGGCTCTCCTCAGTTAAAAGGAGACTGAAGTCTTAGTGCAGGAAGGAGTTCAAGGCCTAAAACCCAGACCTTACAGTGGGTAATGTGGCTTGCTCTGTAGGGAACAGTTGCCTCAAGTGGTGATATCAGCTGTTTCTGGAAACTGACATAGTGAGAGTATAAAAGACAGTAAACCTGCAATTCTTGCCCTACTGCTTTGGCAAATATTTCATTGTTTATGTGCTGCCAAGACCCCCGGATTTCGGGCACACCTCTGTCAGATCCAGTGGGAGCGGTGGAGAGTCACATTCACCCACTGGCTTGATCAGGTGAAAAGGTCTCTTTGCACCTTGTATGTGCTGCTTCAGTTGCAAACCAAATAAGAGGAATACTGGACCATGTCCAGGTCATACATTATACTTGAAAATTATTGAATTCTGGAATTTTACCTAACTCAGGCCTTCAAACACAAGCAGCATCTAAGAAGGGCTGAAAGAACACAGTAGAGAAGATGTGCTAAGGTGCTGTGGCTGTTCTGCACCCTGTATGAGCTATCCGCCCCAGTTTACCTTTGGGTGGTTTATACAGAATTATGTAGGCCTTTCATACTTTGCTATAGGTTAAAAATGTCTAACTTAAAAATCATTAAAAGTTCTAGAAATTACTGCAGTTCTTTTTTTCTCTTGCACATCTTTTTTGAGAAAGCAGAATATAACATTACCTTTAAGAACATTCAAGGTGTCTTACTCTATGTTTAAATAGGTTACAAATAGATGGAGCGTGAGGGTCCATGAGGACCACCTCTGCATCAGCTGTGTCCACAGGCTCTCAGTACAGAGCCTACCTTGCCTTGGTTGATTTTAATTTAATCGAACCGCTCCGAAACCTTCATGAATGAATCCTCATACCCTCTCCTCAAAAGATAAATATTCAGAACAGCTACCATCTTTTACAAACAAACTGAGCAGAATGTGTTGCTAAAATAGTCTTCTTCAAGCTTCCCAGGTTGTGGAAGTTAGTGTGTTCATATTTACCGTGCTGCCCACCATTAAGCTATCACGGAGCATGCGTTTTCCCCACTCACCCAGATATTATTCCTAAAGAGCTGTTCTTTGTTGCTGTCAGAATACACTTTAGTCTCTGAGGGGAAAATAAGTTGGTGATTTGTATCAACTGGAAATGATCTTTTGTTTTATGTGAATGAAGCTCTTGTGAGAAAAGGTACAGACAGTCAGAAGGAAAGGAGGAGAGGGATTGCCTGCTGCCTCCCCGCGTGCACACGTGTGAGTGGGTGCTCCCACCAGCTTTCAGGAGGCTTTCTTCACGAATATGAGCACTGATTTGGGGAGATCTGCAGTGGAAAGTCAAGTCATGAATATTTTTTATAAAGAGAGAAATGATGTAATTTTATCACAGAAGATATTTCAGATGTATTTTTCCATTTTAAAAATTCATTGGCAGTGCTCATACGAGAGAATTACTTGAGCTGAAAATGACTCTGTCCAGTTTCTTCCTATTTCGTTAATGATTTTGCAGCCACTGAATTCTTTCTAAATGTTGTATAACCCAGATAAAGTCAGGCCTCCTGGAAGCCAGCTTCAGCCCAGAGACATATGAAAAGAAGCACCAAATATCACTGAAAACCAGTTTAAATTTATACTGAATAATCTCATTCATAAACCACAGCACAACATTCTGAAGCCTACCCCTCCAAGAATCTATAGCTTTCTGCCACTCTGATGACTTTTCATCTGTCTCTCTTCTACCTCAAAAATCTCTCATCTCTCTCATTTTCTGCAAAACTTTCCCTCCTGCTCAGCCTACTCTGGGCTTTCTGCGCCTCGCTGTTATCTATTCTATGCCTCTCATTAGCTTTGCTCTTTCAGGTGTCAATCCAGACCGCCACAATTCTCCCACTAACCTCCTCACCCCTTCCCCAATCTGCATCACAAAAGCACACTAGCCCATCTGGCCAAATGTAGCTCTCCTCTGCCAGGTGGCTTGGGGGTGGGGGCCTGAGATGCTCAAAGGCTAATGCTTTTTTCTGTGATGGTTATTATCTGAGAATTTTTCATTCACCAAAATTCACTTAAGACAGAATCCAATTAAAGGAATTAAGTCAGATGCACATAAAGATCATTAAGATCTATTTCCTCCTTAAGACATGCATCCATGTGTGTATGTCTATGCATTCTCTCTCTCTCTGTCACCTTTGGCCAAATTGTTAAATGTTCAGAAGACAGTCACACAAATGAAGAAGAGTTTTTGGAATGGTCATATAATTTCCTAACTCTAACAGCCATCCTGCAAATCCATGACCGTCAGTCTCAATGGCAGTGAAGAAGTAACTACAGATGAGTGAGCAGAAATTTATTCCCAGCCCTGGAAAAACAACTTATGTTTTAGGTCCTCCTGATGATGGAGTTTCATTGATTTCATATACAAAGGAGGGCATGTAAGATATTATATTAGTATCTTTTCATATTTGCTGTTACTGCAATATAGTTTACCCTGAAAAAGAACATCACTGTTTGTGGAAATGATACATTTTGTGAAGTGCTGTAGTCCTGCAGGTTTTATAATGGATATCAGTATACAAAGAGAACTTTTCATTTTATCAGAAATTTACTTCACTACCCATTTGTGGGAAACACTAATAAGAGCATGGGCTCTGAATCAGACCACTGGGTTCAAGGCCTGGCCCAGTCCCACCACTCTGTAGATGTACAGCTAGATAACTGTGCCTTAGTTCCTTTTCTTTATGATGGAGACATTAATGGTTCCACTTCATAAAGTTGTTGTCAGCATTAAATGGGTTATATGTGAAACTTTCAGAACTAGATCCAGAACACTGAAAGGGCTCTGTAAATGGTAGCTCTCATTTCTCCTCCTCCTCCTCCTCTTCTGCCTCCTCCCCTTCTTCCTCCTCCCCCTCTTCTTCCTCCTCCCCTTCCTCCTTCTCTTCCCCTTTCTGCTCCTGTTCACTTTAGTGAAGGAAGAGATCCTTGATTTTATTACTTGGCCTTAATGCTAGGAATATATGTCTAAGTTCTAGTAGAATATCAGCAGGCCTTAAAATGAAGTTACTTTAAGACAAGTTGTAAAGACATTGCATTAATTACCATATACTGGAAAAAAAACTTCAGTTTTCTCCTTTTAGATGCAGTGGTGGTCAAATCATCATTTTAACGCAAGATTTCATAGCATTTCCTTTGGATATCACACGAATTCCTAACTTAAGTAGCACAGGGCTGGTATTCTCCCACTGATAAAGGCCCCAGAGATGTGACAAGAGAGGATATGGTAGTTTTTCTGATGTTATCCATGAAGGCTAGATGTACGTCTAACTTTTGCTCATCTCTCTGTGATTTACAAAGGATTATGATTTGGAAATGTGTCCACATTCTTTGTGATATACTTTATTCCTACATCATCTCCTGAAAAAATTACTTCTTGTGCTTTGTGGCAGGAAAAAAACACTGACTTGGTAGTTAAGAGCCTGTCTCTAGACTCAGACCAACCTGGATTTGAGCCCAGCACTACCCTGTGACTAACCAACCAAAGACAAATCTCTCCACAACTGTAAAAGAGAGTCATGATGCTGGCCTCGTAGGGTAGACAAGAGGATTAAGTCAAAGCAGGGGAGAGGATAGCTGACTAGGACAGCCTTTTATCGTGAGTGGTTACCAAGGATAACAGGAATCCTGCTAGGAATAGTTGAGAGGATTTAGCTGACCTGAGACTTCAAGAGTCCCAGCAGTTCTTCAGTGGGTGGAAAATGAGCAGTAGGAGAATCAGAGAAGGGCTCTTGAGAAATTAGATAAATGTCTCTCAGAACAACCATGCGTGTCTTCCCTTTCTGGAAGTGGCTCCGAATCCTTGGCCACTCATTCTGTTCCTTGATTGGGAATGATTACTGTACAGCACAGGTGTTAAGCCCCCTCCTGCTATAGAGAGCCTTGGTTTGCAGTGCACCTTCCTAAAAGAGTCCAGGCTGGATTTGGATCTGGTTGTATGTCTTTTGTCGGAGCTTGTCAGAAGATGAATGTTCCAGGGCCCTTAATGACTGGATAATAGTTCCTTGGTCACTGAATAATGAACCCCAGATGAATGAAGGAAATGTGTTGTCTGGCCTCAGGAATGATTAAATGATTCAGGAATGGGGACTGCAGGTCCTGGACCTCTTAATTATTAAAGGAATTATTAAAGGTGCTGTCGTGACAGAAGCTTTATCATTTTGATCCTTCTTATGGAACCTCTGAACCCTAAGGTCACCCTTTGCTCTTTGCAGCGGAAGGCGCCTTTCATCTTGTGCTCTCAAAAACACGGGCAAGACCCTAGGATGGCTAAGAGACTGTATCATCCTGTGCATATGCATCTCAACTCATTCAGTTTACCCAGAAAGGTCTATACTCAATCTTCACGGCACACAGCTGGGAAGTCACAAAGCCAGGTGCAGAAGAGAAAGGCCTTTTGAAGCCAGTGCTGTGTTCATTGTAATTCACTGGTGTGCTGTTTCAGTGACAGTTGAAGGAGAAGGAGCTGGTATCATGATTCAGTGGCATTCTCTTTTTCCCCTAGGATAAGTCATGACTGCTCCTCATTCTGAGGACAGTGATGCCTCCCGGTCTTCAGGCGAAGGCATGTCTGTTGGAGGAGGCAAGAAACAAGGCCCTGGGATATGTTGCATCTTAAGCCTCATACCCCCAGCCCCCCGGCAGCTCACCCTTCTTCCCTCTTGAGACTTGCTGTGGCTTCTCTGGCTCCTTCCTAGTCTTCCCCATGTGTTCTTCCTCAACTGCCTCAACAGACTGGTCCATCTCAGGATGTATTAATCAATTCCACCTTTGCGTTTTTTCAGAGAGAGTCAGAAAGCCCTGGATTAAGCTGGTTAGGAGTCTCCCCAGAGGAGATGCTTGAGGACAGGCCAGAGGAAAGAGGCTTAGCCTATTAATGGCAGCTTTGGTGCCTGGACACTGGCCGGGGAGGCCATATCACCTTCAGAATGGAGCCTGACTCCTTAGGAAGACTCATATAAGGTCTTCAGTTCCTGCAGCCCTATCAGCCTTTTCTCATTACACCTGTCTTACCTCCTGGAATTCTGCATGTCTGCCATGTTGCATGACTTGCTGTTCCCCCCATTTGCTGTGCTCACTGACCCCTTGCCCGAAAGCTCCTTCCCACACATAGGAGCTGTGTTCCTCAGGACTCCACTGAGATATGTCACGCCCTCCAAGACTCTGCTTAACCTTGGTTAGGGGTCTCTTCTTTCTGTTCTTATAACCACCACCCTCACATGTGCTTTTTTCATGGTCATAAAAACTGTATGCACTACTTTCTTATTTTCTTACATCCTTTCCTACTGGCCATTAACTCCTTTAGAACAGGGACTGACTGCTTCCTTTCCTAGACATAATCCCAGGACTGAGCGTTGTCTCTGGCATACAGTAGGTGCTTTATAAAGATTGTTGAAGTAAAGAAGAAACACAGAAAGGATAGCAGGGGATAGTGCCCAGCACTTGACTCAAGGACAGAAAGCAGATAGTTTATTCCATTTTTATGTCTGGACTAAAATCAAGAGATATTTTTGCTCAGACCTTTTTGGGCCAGAAGTGTGCCCATAAAATGGTGTGATTTGTGGGAGTTCATAGCAGTCAATTAGAAAAACACCACACTTCTAATAAGAAAAAAAGGGCAAAAGATATGAAGAGACACTTCACAAATAAATACAAATAGATGATCAACACATAGGAAAAGTATCCAGTGTCACTAGTAAATTTTAAAACATTAAACAAAAATAAAAATTAGATACCGTTTTCATCCTTCAATTTATTACATATTTTACAAAATGATAATACCCTTTATTAGTGAGGCTGCCCTGAGATGAGTCTTACACCACTGTGTTGGTTCATTTGTGCTTCTGTAACAAAATACCACAGACTGGGTAATTTGCAAACAATGGAAATTTATTTTTCACAGTTCTAGAGGCTGGGATGTCCAAGACCAAGGTACCTGCATTTTGTATCTGATGAGAGCCTGCTTGTGCCTTCACATGGCAGAAGGTGGAAGGCAAGCAGGCTAAATTCACTCCGCAAAGCCTTTTACAAGGGACTGTAATCCCATTCATGAGGGTGGAGCCCTCATGACTTCATCACCTTCCAAAGGCCCCACCTCTCAATACCACCGTCATGGGAATTAAATTCAACATGAATTTTGGAGGGAACGTCAACATTCAAACCATAGCAACCACCGAGGCAATAATAAGCACGACCACAGGGCTTTTCATCTCTGTTTTTTTTCGTTTGTCTGTTTATCTCTGATTTAAATGTAAATAAGCATCAGATTTCAGTAGTGAATAAGGATACAAAAGGCATATGAGAATTGCTCTCTTAGTGACATTAACATTTTTGGATTATGAGGTATCTATCATAAGGGATATGTACAAATATGTACAGTCTTTATAATTCCCCTAGTAGAGATACAGTGGTCAGACACCTTTCATGTTTAGTCTCTACAAACTTAAAGTCTAAAGACATAATTTTCCTGCTTGTTACTTTTAACAAATCATATTTTTAGATTATTAGAACTTAACATGGCCGGGCATGATGGCTTACACCTGTAATTCCAACACTTTGGGAGTCTGAGGTGGGAGGATTGCTTGAGTCCAGGAGTTTAAGACCAGCCTGGCCAACATGGTGAAACACTGCCTCTACAAAAAATACAAAAATTAGGCAGGCATGATGGTGTGCACCTGTGGTCCCATCTACTCAGGTTGCTGAGGTGGGAGGATCACTTGAGCCTGGGAGATGGAGGTTGCAGTGAGCCGTGATCATGCCATTGCACTCCAGCCTGGGTGACAGGGTAAGACACTGTCTCAAAAAAAAAAAGAAAAAAAAAGATGTATCAAGCAATCTTATTTTGAAATGTTTGCCTTTATTAGGTTAATTTGAAGCGAACTCTGGAAGGAACTGAGAATGTTTTATACTAAGTGTACCAAAGCTTCTTGTTAGGAAGTTTATAACTACCCTGAAAGTTGCTTAATAATGACTATTACATTGGAACTGACTAAATCACTTTCTACTAGTGAGGACAGTAGTTATCGTTCAGGGACTGCCTAACTCAGGGAGTGATAGTGGTATATGAGGTCCTTCAGCTGAGTCTTTGTGTATAAGTTTACTCCAAATTTAGAGTCAGCCCTAGTTATCTGTGGTCAGTCAAGTAGAAGATGGGTTCTCAGAGCATTAGTCTTCCCCTCAAGACAGCTGGTTTCCCTTAGGCCCTCTCTGCTGTCCTCCATCCCCTCTCCCCTACATCCCTGCATCGCTTAGTACAGAGCCCAGCACGTAGGTACTCAGACTGTACTGAGTGTACACCTTCCAGATGAGGACAGTGTAGAAGTAAACCATAGTTAGCTATGCTGAAGTGATTGACGCCTTCACTCTTCTCTGCTCTTTAATTCCTCTCCAACAAACTTGTGTTCAACCCAATAAAGATGTTAGGTTCTGACCTATTGCTAGCTACAAAACTGGAACTCGTGGGCCAGACCCCATTCCTTCCAAGCTTTGCAGATAGAAGATCTGCCACGAGGTTACCTTTGTAATTGATAGAACTGACTTTTAAATGAATCAACTAGAGAAATGGTTGCTGGAATGAGTTTGGCATGTCAGGATTATTAAAAAGTTAAAAATTTTCATAGATGTACATGTTCAAGGGAGAAGCAGGAAAAACAGCAGAAGCAGCCTGTACCCACTACTGTTTGAGATCAGAAGGGATCTTACAGTTTTCTAAAATGATGAAAATTTGAATATACTGTGACACCTTCTCACCTAGTCTTCTTTTGATCAATGCCACCAAGCAATCCCAGCCCCACTTGGATGTAATCTGAGGAATAAAATGCTAAAAATATCACCCAGGCGTTGCTTTTACCCCAGATCTATTTTGACTAGCACAGCCTGCAACTGTTTACATGCAGAGAACAGGAGTCAGCCTACTGTTCCTGACGTGCATTTTAATAAGCCACCTGACAAGATCAACAGGAAGAAAAGAAAAATTGTGAACAGGTGCAAGGGAGCTAGGGGGAGCCGAAGGAAGACAGGTCCTGTGTCTCCCTGCTCTTCCTCGAGTTGGCACGTTTTTCTGCTGCCAGGACCCTCTGGCTGTAACAGTGGCTGTCTCCACTTCCTCCACTGTGGGCTCTGATAAAGGGAACCTGAAGTCTCAAATTAATCCCCCATGTCTTCAACTAAAGGAAAACTGGATTTTGGTAGTGATTGTTTTACTGTCGTAACCCAAAATGCTTCATTCATTCGCTCAGAGGCTGGTTGGTAAGGTAGGACGTTCCTGATGGCTGCCTTGCCTTGGGAATGTGTGGTGCATTTGCTGATGAGATGTCTGTTTCCAGATGGACATCTTCCTTCCCGGCACCAGCTCTTGAGAATGTGACAGACCATTTTTAAATATTTGCTTTGTACAAATTGTGGCCTGTTGAAGGATCTTGCCCAGCTTTTTTTGTTTTATACTATGATGGATTTTGTGCGGTGTGTTGTGTAAGTAATAATGATAGGTCTGGCTTTGTAGTCGTGGCTGTTTGTTTTCTCTTCCTTTGTATCCAATCTTATTGTGTTCCTCTAACACCACGTTGGCTAGCCAGCCAGGGTTGTTAATGACATGTTAAAGCCTATCTTCTGTCTAAATTGGTGGGGATTCTGTCTTGATTTAAAAAATGGCTTGTGCTTAGAATAATGCTGCTTTGAAAGCCAGTAGCTTTTCCATTTCATTGGAAAAATATATTGGAAAAATAGTAATAGTTTGTCCACTACCTTCAATTTAGTTGTGTTCCCTGGAGGGATAAGAAAATGAAGACTGAATGTCACTGGGCTGCTCAGAGTATGTCTGCACTACTCTGTGGCTTGGCGGATGGGAGAGGACAGTGGGCAAGGGCAAGGGCATCTCCTCCCTAGGAGAAACCTTCACCACACAGTGGACAAGGGGCCATCTGGGTCTTTCAGAAGGTTCTGCTTAGGTCCGAAAATGTTACCCTCTTCCCCATCCTACAGACAAAATCATAGAATCTACTTGTGATACATAAGGAAATACATATATATATACACATATATAGACACATATATACACATATATAGACATATATATGCACATACATATAGACATATATATACACACACATATATATTTATATCAGTATTCTGTGTATTTAAATAATTAGAAACTCACCATTAGCAATTAAGTTCATAATTTAGTTCAGTTAAAGTTTATTAATAGTAGGCCGGGTATAATGGCTCACGCCTATAATCTCAGCACTTTGGGAGGCCAAGGCGGATGGATCACCTGAGGTCAGGAGTTCGAGACCACCCTGGCCAACATGGTAAAACCCGTCTCTACTAAAAATACAAAAAATTAGCCAGGCGTGGTAGCATGTGCCTGTAATCCCAGCTAGTTAGGAAGCTGAGGCAGGAGAATTGCTTGAACCCGGGAGGCGGAGGTTGCAGTGAGCCGAGATCACACCATCGCACTACAGCCTGGGCAGTAGAATGAAATTCTGTCTTAAAAAAAAAAAAAAAGTTATTAGTAGTAATTATCTCAATCTGCCAGGATTTATAAATATTAATGTCCCAAACTGAAGTTAGGAAGGCCCATTTTTACCTTTTTTTTTTAACTTTTATTTTTATCTCTGTGTGATTGTATTGGGGGCAAATTTGCCAGTGTCTTCTCTTTTTTAATTAACAATTGTTTTTCCAAATTCTCAGTAAATAATCCTTCATCAAATTTGTCGGTATTATTAATTTACATTCATTTTTGTCTCTTCAAAATACCAAGTTGGTATGTAAAATTCTTTTGTGTTGTAATTGTGGATCAGAATCTGTTGATTAACTTGTTAATATATTTAGGACCTGGTATTCCTAAAGGGCTCATTACTGAACCTTATACTAGTCTTTCTAATACCTTTACAAAAAAATAGAATCAATAATAACTCTAAATTGTCAGGTGGAAAAAACAGTTGGCTTAGTAAACATGAAGTCTTTATTCAGATACATGCAAATCTATTACATTCTTAAGAATGATAATTTTGAGAAACATTTGAACAGCATAATTACTTGCAGAAATATTACTACAATGAACATCTTTGGGAGTTGTGTGTTAAGGGATAATATGATGAGGAAACCTGAAACTATATTAGAAAGTGGTCTTATAGATACTAAAAGAAATTAAATAAGAATATAGTCTTTGTACCCATTTAATCATAGTTAATAAGAAAATATATTGCAACTTTCTGAACTGAAATATAAACTCTCTTGGCGATAGACAGCTGTCTTTCAGGTGGTCCCTATAGTTAGACATTACTCCATGCCATATGCCAGACAATCGTCAGTTTGTTGGTTGATGATATTTTCTGATTTCACAATTTCTGTGATGTTTCCCACAAATTGGGTTAAGAATGATTCAGAGTCACACCTAGTTTTGACTTTAGTGTGCTCAAATCATTTCCTGTTGACAGGAATCTGATGGAAATGTCATCACAGTGATCACTATTCTGGAGAACTGAAGCTGCAAGTTTTCCTGTGTTTGTTCTATGATGTATATTGATACTGGGATCTGTGTTCTCTCTCTGGCTGTTGTGGAGGCTAGGTCCCATCCACATCCCACTATACTCTCCAGCCTTGAGTGATGTACCTACCATTTCATCTGTTAGGTATAATAGCTCTTCATGCATATGACTTTATGGAGAGATTGAATTAAAGTGTATATATACATATATATGAAATAAATATATATATGAAATAAATATATATGAAATAAATATATATGAAATATATATTTAATGTGAAATAATTGCAGACTGCTAAAATTTAATATAGGGATCACAGAAAGAAAAGTCTCAATTCTTCAGTTGTTTCTATTTATCAATATAACTCTTTAGTCTTACTCTGTTTATCACTGAAAATTGTTGCACAGGCATTTTGGACTAATACTGTCTTGGAGAGAAATAAGAATATTCTCTTGAATCTTATCAGACAATTCTGTGATATGTCCTAGTGTAACATACATTTCAAAAAGCCTTTAGAGATGGAATATCCTGTTTCCTCTGCAACATTTGCTCTCTGTGGAAGGACCCGGCAGTGACACTTTGATTAGATGCATTCGTGATGCTGAGCTTTTTCTAGCAGACAGAGGAGAGGGCCTCATAAAAAGGTCCAAGATGCCTGGTTAAGCTTCTTCCAGATTGTTCCAAATGAACCACATATGAAGGCCACAAGCGAAAGGGTCTAGCAAATTACGCTATTGGGATTTTCTGACTGACACTTTTCTACTATTGGGGAAAAAATTATAAAATGTGTTTTCTTTTTTTGGCACTCAGATGAGTATAGGATCAAACCAGTGGAAGAGGTCAAATACATGAAAAATGGGGCAGAAGAAGAGCAGAAAATAGCAGCCAGGAACCAAGAAAACTTGGTAAGAATTGATTTTCTCACTTAACAATGAATTTTGGTAACACCATTGTAATAAAATCTGCACTGCATGTTTTAACTGCAGCTTACACACTGGCACAAGATTTCTTGAAAATGCTGCAGCTATTTATAGCTTGCCTGGAAGCTGCACCATTACTCCTGTATCCTGTTTGTCTCTGAATAAGCCCTTCTTTAATCTTGATGGGGAATGCTCCAGGGAAAATATAGCAAAATTAGTAGTGTTTTAAAATAGCTAAATTTAAGGGAAAAATATTGAAGTAGGATTGAGGTTTGTGAGGGGAGGATTGTTTTAGTTTTGTTTTTTTCTACCTCTTTTAGCTCATATCCAAATCAGGATGAATGGGTGTTTCATTATTCTAGACATGTAATGTTGACAAAGTTGCTTTTCAAAGGAATCAAAGGTCATTTTCAAAGGGAAAGCAACTTACTTCAAGGTAAGTCTTTCTCCAGAGAGTCAGTACTTCACATTCACAATATTAAAGGTATTGTGGGTTTTGAGTTTATGTGAGAATTGTGAAGATCTGAAACAGGAAGTTAGGAATCCCTTTTTTGAGTAGGAATCAGTATACACATTCCATCTTAACATCCCATATCTATAAAAACATTTAGCTAATTATATAGATGATTTCTTAAAAGCAGTTACAAATTGTTAAGAATATGTATTTACTCAGTTGTATTGAAACAAAATTGTTTTTGTTGTTTATATTTTATTTTTGGGTTACCTATATTTGCTTTTTTCATAATTGAGTTAAAAAAGATATTTTTAAGAAGCTCGCAATGTCATGTACTTTCACTTGACTTAAACTCTTTCTTTATGATGTGCTTTGTTTTTGTTTTAATGACTTCTGCTACAGCAGAGGAATTTGGCAGAATATTAAGCAGTGCACAGGAGTATTTAGGGCTGTTATTTTCCATTACACATTTGTGAATATTGGAGGCTGATTCTTTTCCCTAATTCTTTTCTGAATGTATGATCTATAACTTGAAGTACTGAAGTATCAACAAGTGAGTATTTTAGATCATTTTCAAGGAATGAAAATATACTCTAGATAATGAAGTTTTGCTTCATAAATGGGATTTGGATTTTAAAGTATCACTTAAGACACAGAGATTCATCATATCTAGAGTGATAATGTATTTTAACATTAACACTTAAATCCAGGAAAGTAGCTATGACTAAATACTAAAAGTTAATATTACCATACTGTCTACATGGTGTTTATTTTGTTTTGAATGGATAAATCAAAGACCTGAGTATTGAAATATCAGTAGTCATTTTTCTACTTTATTTTACTAAACAACAGAGTTTGTTCTTGCTTGATATAGTTTCAGCTTGAGTTATCAATCTCATCCTTAATAATAATATTTACTGTAGAGGCTAGAGAGCTACTTGTGAGTAGTCTGGCAGTGGTTTCTCCTTAAATCTACTAATGTGTGTCTCTGCTTCACAGGCTTATGTCTCTAGAACCAAAGAAGCAACACCTTGTATAGTTTGTGAGTTTTTTCTCAGTGTAGGACCAGTATAACTTTTTTCATCATATTTAGGACCAGTATAACTTTTTCCTTCTCTCTCAGTTTTGGAATCTGTCAACTACTTGGTACTTGGTATATTCTTTTTCAGCATTGTGGTCAGAATCAGACTGAATAAGGATTTGAAAAGAGAAAAATATTTGGTCATTCTGATTTATTTATGGATTATCTGTGACAAGCCTTGCCTCTTTGCTCTGCCGGCCAGCCATAGTCCAGGATCCCAATAGAACATTTCAAATGTGTAAAGATTTGCATGGGGAATGGGAACTAAATAGCTATCTTTGATCTGAAATTTCTAGACTGTTTTCCAAAATTAAGTGACTGTTCAGTTATTTGGTAATTTGTTGTCTTTGTTACCTACTCTATCCTTTGGGGTACATAATCAAGTATTGACCATACACATCATTTGAAGAAATACCAATAGCCTCCTAAACTTGAAGCTTAACATTGGAAGGTGGATAAAATAGATTTAACAATTCATTTTTTTAAAATAAAAAACACTCTTTAAAATAAGTATCGAGAAGTTCTTGCATTTCAAAGAATGCTACTAAGATGTAGGTTAAAGTGTTTTTTAAAAGTTTATTTAAACTCAAACTGTTGCATTGAAGGGGCTCAGCAAACACAACCAAGGAAGTATGGCATGATGGGGAGGACTTAGGGTTCCAGTCTCAGCTCTGCCACTTGCTCACTGTAGGATCAAGTTCTTTATTTCTCTAAACCTCCCACCATCACATTAGGAAAAAACAGTGCCTCATAGTCCTGTTGTGAGTACTACATGAGATGATAGTCATAAGACTGAGTTCAGTGCTTAGCACATGATAAGCACCTGTAAGAGTTAGGCATCATCATACAAAACAAAAGGAAAGAATAAAGAGTGTTAAAATCAGGTTTCTTTCTTTTTTCCTTTATGTTAATTGGTGACAGGTTTCTAAATGAATACTTATTATGTATTCATTTACTACCTATTATGTACAAAACACTAAGTTTTGAGAGATACAGAGTACTTAAAGTCACAGTCCTCAAGGAGCCTACAGTATAATTTTGCTCAATTCAACAAATATTTGATTGCCTCTTGCAAAGAGAGTGCCTTTGCACTAGACTCTGCAGAGAAACAGATAAATAAGGAAACCACTGATCCTCAGGGTGCTTGTATTGCAGTGGACAAGGTAAGTATGAAATGACTATAAGTAAAACAAGGTGAGACTGAACTTTAAGAAAGAAATACAAAGAGCTGCAGCTATTCAAAGGAGGCAGAGAACTCGTCTATTGGGATATCAGGACCTACTTCATGAAAAAGCTGACATTTACGATGGGCCTCAAAGTATAGAATTGGGGACAAGTGCCCAAGCAGAAGTGACAGGTGGAAAACATAAGATATATTTAATAAAAAGCACATAGTCCTTTTGGTTGGGGAATGGCAGAGAAGAGGAGTAGGTGTCAGTAGGGAAGCAGTGGGAGATTAGAATCAAAATGTAGATAGGCTAATGTATAGAGCCCTAATGTCCAGCTGAGAGGCCTAAAATTAATGCAGTGGATTAAATGGAGGCTTTGAGTGTTCATAAACCGGGGATTGGTAGAATGGGATTACAATTCAGGAAAGTTTATGTGGCAGCAGCTGGTGTAATATGGATTTGGTTGGGGAACCAAAATGGGAGACCAGTCACAATAATTTTTTCAAGAGGCAGTAAATCTGAACCAAGGTGTTGGCAGGGAGAGTAGAAAAGATTTGGGTAAGGTTGCAGAAGTAGAAGCACAAGATTTGACAACTCATTAGATATTAAAGAAGACCAATGAATCAGGAGATGGTAATGCCAAGATTTAGACCCGCTGGAACGATGATGGGTTGGTGGTGGTGAGAATAAGTAGTGAGCGTAATGATATGGTGAAATCAGTGGGAAGATTGTGTTTGAGGAAAATATAAAGTATCCATCCATCCATTCATTCATTATTTATTTCTGTTAATCCTTAAAATGCTCAAAGTATAGTACACAAAAGAAAAAGTTAAGCCATGGATCATACAATGTAATAAGTGCAGTAACAGAACTTCATCTGTTACTACTAGATTCTTAGGCAGTCAGATTATCTGGGAGACACAAAAGCACATCAGACATAACCCCCCCTTGGGAACCCACTTTCTGATAGCAGATAGCAGACATGTGACCTAAATTACCACAATTCAGGGTACTATGTGAAAATAGAGGTTGGTTTTGAGCAAGCAGAGCTTTAGGAACTTGTAGAACATTCATGTGGAAAAACTCTGGTGAAGAGATGGAATTGAAGGTGTGCAGCTCAGCAGCATTGCTTGGGACATGTCAAGTGTTCAGAATATTTTTGTTGGTTTGAATGAACAGAAGAATGAATGAATAGGCATAGTTGGGCCTATAGGTATACATTTAGGTCAAGTTGATGGCTGAACACGTGTATTAGTCCATTTTCATGCTGCTATAAAGACATATCTGAGACTGGGTAATTTATAAAGCAAGAGGTTTAATTGAGTCACAGTTCTGCATGGCTGGGGAGGCCTCAAGAAACTTACAATCATGGTGGAAGGGAAAACAAACCCGTCCTTGTTCACATGGTGGCAGGAGAGAGAAGTGCCTAGTGAAGGAGAGAAGAGCCCCTTATAAAACCATCAGCTCTCATGAGAACTCACTCACTGTCATGAGAACAGCATGGGGGAACTGCCCCCATGATCTAATCACCTACCATGAGGTCCTTCCCCCGACAAGTGAGGATTACAATTCAAGATGAGACTTGGGTGGGGACACAGAGCCAGACTGTATCACTTGAGTATAAATGGGGCAGCCAAAAGGAAGAGAAGAGACAATGGTCAAAGAAAGCCTCTTGAGATTCCAAGGTCCACTTCAAGGCCCTCCCTAGGTGGTCTATGCCCACAGGAGGCTTTGGTTTCTATCTTGCCACTGCCCTCCTTGCTCAAAGCAGGCCTCATCATCGGTGGTTCATTTTTAAAGATTCTCCGTTATTCATTCGGATTATATCCAAGTTCTTTATAGTACTTAACACAACTGTTTTGGGATAACTGTGCATAATCTGCTTAATATGTGTTCCTCTTTTGGACTGTAAGCTCATGAGGCTAAAAACTATCTTTTTGGCCTATAGTTAAGTGTCTAGCACCTAAGAGTTCATAGCACCTAGTGGTTGCTCAATAATTGCTGCAGACCTCCAGTCTCTTGAGCCCCTTGACATCAGGGCTGCGCAATGGAGAAGATCATGCTGGTTTTCTGAGGATGATGATGAATGATTTATATGCCAGTCATTTATGTACTCACAATATGAAGATGTTCATTATCCCAGTTTTCATCACTGCTTAATATCATATATTCCACTTTGCTTCTCTCAGACTTTAATTCCATCTTAAGGATGGTGGTGTGAAGTAGTAGCATTTGCTTTGGAGAGTATACATAGGTAAATATCAGTATGGGGCCTAGCTTCACCATTTCTAGCTTTATAATTTTGGCCAAATATCGAAAACTTTCAGACTTCAAGTTCCTCATCTGGAACCTGGAGAATCACAAAATTATTAATTATTGACACAAGGGTCCCCAAGCCTCAGACCCTGGACCAGTACTAGTCGGTGGCCTGTTAGAAACCAGGCCACACAGCAGGAGGTGAGCGGCAGGCGGATGAGAGAGCGAAGCTTCATCTGTATTTGCATCTGCTCCCCATTGCTCACATTACCACCTGAGCTCCGCCTCCTGTCAGATCAGCAGTGGTATGAGATTCTCATAGGAGAACAAGCCCTATCGTGAACTGCGCAAGTGAGGGATCTAGGTTGCATGCTCCTTATGAGATTCTTTTTTTTTTTTATTATACTTTAGGTTTTAGGGTACATGTGCACAATGTGCAGGTTTGTTACATATGTATCCATGTGCCATGTTGATTTCCTACACCCATTAACTCGTCATTTAGCATTAGGTATATCTCCTAATGCTGTCCCTCCCTCCTCCCCCAACGCCACAACAGTCCCTGGAGTGTGATGTTCCCCTTCTTGTGTCCATGAGTTCTCATTGTTCAATTCCCACCTATGAGTGAGAACATGCGGTGTTTGGTTTTTTGTCCTTGCGATAGTTTACTGAGAATGATGTTTTCCAGTTTCATCCATGTCCCTACAAAGGACATGAAGCTCCTTATGAGATTCTTAACTAATATCTGAGGATCTGGGTGAAACAATTTCATTCCGAAGCCCCACCCCTTTGCCCCTTCACCCTGGTCTGTGAAAAAAATTATCTTCCATGAAACCAGTTCCTGGTCTCAAAAAGGTTGAGGACCGCTGTATTAAAGTATTAGAAGAAATTATGTGAGAATATGTTTACAACCTAAGCAAAGGGAGGGAAAGCAAAAGCTATGAAGAAAAAGCTTTCTTTCATTACATTGAAATTAAATATTTTGGTAAAGCAGAATAACTACAAAAAGTAGTTTATGGATGGACAAAATCCTGGCAGGAAATTTTTATGATAAATCAAAGACAAAGGATTAATGACTGGGATTCAGAAGGAACATGTAAATAATTGAGAAAAAGATAATCTGTTAGAAAAATAGATAAATGAACAGATGGTTTACAGTAGAGGGCATTGGTTGATAAGCGTATGAAAATATGTTCCGTATCACTAGAACAGTGGATACCCTTTTAACCAGCTCTGCAAATCTCTCTCTGAAAGATACTGGCTGCAGCCAAAGCATGCTTGCCTGCATGGCTGGTAGGCTATTCACTAGAACACCTCTATGCATTTGCTCCCACAGTTAATTGTGTGTTTTCCAAGAGCTCGTTTGCTGGTTCCCAAACTGGTTCATACTGGTTGAATGCCATTGTAATTATGTAATTTAGTTAAATAATATGTAAGCCAGTGAAACACAAGTATGGAAAGAGCTGTTTCAGTGAAAATTAAACCGAATGCTTTGGAAAGTCTTGATGAAAGCAATTTACTAAAAGCTTGGTGTTAAATTCTGTGCTCAGATTATTTCACAAGGTCTTTATGTTCCCACTTCCCATAAGAAACCAAAACAGAGAATCTTAGATGAGATGATATGGTCAGTGCAGAAGGTGCACTGCAGCCCAAGTCAGTGGTTCCTGGCTTAAAGGAGAAGCCTTGTTCCTACATCAAAAAATGGGAGTAGGCTGGGTGCGGTGGCTCATGCCTATAATTCCAGCACTTTGAGAGGCCAAAATGGGAGGATCACTTGAGGCTAGGACTTTGAGGCCAGCCTGGGCAACATAGCAAGACTCTGTCTCTACAAGAATAAAAGTAAAAATAGAATTAGCTGTGCCTGGTGGTGCATGCCAATAGTCCCAGTGACTCAGCAGGCTGAGGCAGGAGGATTGCTTGAGCCCAGGAATTCAAGGCTACGGTGAGCTCTGATCATGTCAGTGCTCTCTAGCCTGAGTGACAGAGTAAGACCCTGTCTCTAAAAAGAGGAAATACACATTCATATAATTTAAAATAAAATCATATGTTTAATGTATATATTCATTTAACTCACTAGATTGTTTAATTACCAGTTTGGATGGTGTTGCCTAATAGGACTTTTATTGTAATCAGAGAAATGCAGATTATGACATGATCCCATTTTTCACCCAATAGATTGGCAAAATTTTGAAGTTTGATAATATCAGATATTGGCCTGATTATAGGAAAATAGGTATTCAAATACTAATGGTAAACATTTTGGAGGATAGTTTAACAACATCTGTTAAAGTTTAAACATGCACACCCATAACCCAGCACTTCCACATCTTGCTGTCCACCCTAGCAGCTGCCCATGTGCATGAGGAAGCTTGCACAAGACTTGTGCACTACAGCATTGTTTGTATTAGTGAAAATTAGAAAATAACCTCCTTGCTTGTCAATACGAGAATAATACAGCTACATTATACAAGGCAGCAATTAAGAAGAATGAGTTAGAATTCTATGAGCTGCCATTGAAAAATCATGCAGATTGTGGAATGGATGTGTATAGCATGATGCCATTTAAGGTTTTATTAAACAAAATAAAACAGCAACACTCTGTTTTCTGTGGGTACCCATATATGTATAGTTATTCAGAGATTAAAAACTGGGTGGATGTATCCCAAATTACTAACAGTGGATACCTGAGTTGATGGGGAACCTAAGAATGTAAAGACTCAGTTTCTTGCTCTGCAAAATGGGGAGAATAATTGGAGCCACTTCAGTGGGAAGTTATGAAAATTAAGTAAGATATACCTATAACCTCTTTGAACACTTCCTGGCATAGAAAATGCCATCCTTGGCTATTTTCCTGTTACTTTTATTAGTGGAGTTGGGTCAGGTGGGAATGAATTAGAAGAATTGCATGTGGTGGTTAAAGGGGATTTTTATCCTTAAACTTAATGTTTTTAATTTTTTCAAGAAAATATGAGTATATTATCTGTGTGCTTTAAAATTGATTTTTAAAAAGGGAGATAACAATAATAAAAGTCCAGTATTGGCTACTTGGGAATCTGCAAGTAGAATTATGACATTTTCTCTTTATCTTACATGTCCTCAGTTTTTAGTCATCTCTGAAGTCTGATTAACAGATTAGGACTGTTAGAACACAGTTAGAAGGAAACTCGAGAATAACCGGGCGTCGCTTTACGTAGGTTACCAGTTTTGCATATAAATGATTTAAAAGTATATTACCCTGGACTTGGCAGTATTCAGATTCCTTGACCTCTCTAAAGTAAGTATTTTGGCAGATAAAGGACATTCCCCATTTTAGTTTTTAAGTGTTCCTTCTTACTATACAACAAAACATCATTTAAGGAAAATATTAAGGACATTAAGGAAAATTATTTCTTTAATTAACTAACATTTGTCATTATCAGCCCATATTCCCTTAAGAATATTAAGCCATTTGATGATGGATTTTTTTATTTGTTTGTTTGTTTGCTTGTATTTCCTAGCTTTACACGTATTACATTAGTTTTGGTTTGTTTGCTTGTTTGTTTGTTTTGAGTCTTGCTCTTGTCCCCCAGGCCGGAGTGCAATGGCGTGATCTTGGCTCACTGCAACCTCTGCCTCCAGGTTTAAGCAATTCTCCTGCCTCAGCCTCCTGAGTAGCTGGGATTACAGGCACCTGCCACCACGTCCGGCTAATTTTTGTATTTTTAGTAGAGATGAGGTTTCACTATGATGGCCGGGCTGGTCTTGAACTCCTGGCCTCAAGTGATCCACCTGCCTTGATTTCCCAAAGTGCTAGGATTACAGACATGAGCCACCACGCCCAGCCTACATTGGTTTTTGATTCACTGGTTCCAGGTATCTATGTATAAATTAAAAGATTGTTTTCTCTTTGATGACGTATAACATGGTTGGTTGAGCTTTTGATTTCAGTCTTATCTATAGAGTTGAGGACTAATTTGAAACACCCTTTCACAGTCATCAATTCCTGAAAACAATTATATGGAAAAATTAAAACAAACAAAACAGGATGTTGTAATGTGCACGTTAGCAGAAAAGGAGATTGAAATCAAGTTTTAGGCATGACTACATCCCCCGCACCTATGGAGTTTATGAGAGTTTCCTTACCTATCTCCAATGCATTAAATTTCCAATACATGTCAGTACATCTTTACTGGATTAGTCCATTTTCACGCTGCTGACAAAGACATACCCAATACTGGGCAATTTATGTAAGACAGAGGTTTAATTGGACTTACGGTTCCACGTGGGTGGGGAAGCCTCACAATCATGGCAGAAGGCAAGGAGGAGCAAGTCCCATCTTACATGGATGGCAGCAGGCAAAGAGAGAATGAGGAAGACGCAAAGCAGAAGCCCTTGATAAAACCATCAGATCTCGTGAGACTTATTCACTACCATGAGAACAGTATGGGGGAAACTGCCCCCATGATTAAATTATCTCCCACTAGGTCCCTCCCACAACACATGGGAGTTATGAGAGTACAATTCAAAGTGAGATTTGGGTGGGGACACAGAGCCAAACCATATTAACATCCAGTTGCAGAAATGACGACTTGGAAATTAGGAGGCATCCCTGATCAGATGAAATGCTTCAGAAGCTCGTGAGCTCTTTGGAGCAGTGGCATCCAGTTGGTGAAAACTGGGAAGTGGCCCGGATCCACAGAATAAGCTGTGGTTGAAGCAGTCCCCTGTAAGGGGGCTTGTGTTTTCCAAAGCATTTGATTGATTGGCAGCCTGAAACATAAACCAGAGGATATTCTGCAATTCCATTCATTCACTGCAGGTCAGTAGGAAAGCCAAGAGCTCAAGATCACAGTCATCATATTACTCTATTTGTTACAATATAACTTGTGAGGAATAAAAGGCTTGTGAATGAATGTTAAAACTTTCAATCACTAATAAAATGTTTGTTATAGTAATGTACATTCCCCTGTAGATAGTCTCATATTTAGGAACCCTCTACAAGTCCATTTGAACTCTTTAATAAGTACTATGTTTACTTTTCCTATGACTCTGTAGAGCAGCTAATATAACAGCAAACTGACTTTTCTGTGTAAAGGTTGTTCCTGATTATCTTAGAAATGACTATTTACCTTTGAGTTCTCACTTTCAAATGCAAGGTCAAGTAATTATTTTTAGAGACCAACTAATGCAAAAGACCATGACTTTGAATAGCCCCAATTTCCCAAGCCACTTGTACATTCCTAGCACTTTTGAGAATAAAATAAAAGAAACCAACAAGAGTGAAACTGGTATTAATAGGCAAAATATCAAGCTATATGAAGTACTACTTCTCTTCTCACTCTCTCCTTCTAGGGACAGATTGGATTTGAGCACAGGCTGGGTGGGGCTGGGATGAATTATAAGAGAGAGTTCTGGACTTGAGGGAGGTACTTCATAGTTTGGGGACCTCTAGAGGACTGAGGTGTTCCCCAAACTAAAGTGAAGATAGATAGTGATTCTAGGTATCTGATTTAGATAAGATATACCCCTTCCTAGACAGCTTAATAAATACAATTTTAAAGCATCAGATTCATCCCCAAAGATCTCATGGTTCTAACTCAGTAGTCTCTCTCCTTATTCTCTCATGCTTTATGTGATGGTGACATCAGCCTGAACTTCTTCCAGATAATTAGAGGAATAGTGTCAGGATCCCAGACACCATCTACCTGAACATTTAGTTTCTTAAGGGAATAATCTTACTCGCAGGAGTCATTCTGTTGTTTGTTGTGGCATAGAAGGTATAAGAGAGAAGAATGATACCCCTTCATTGATCTTGGAAGACTTCCTATATCCAGCTAGCATTTTTGTGTTACATGAGCCAAGCACATTCAAGGTCTTAGAGATTATTCTGGCACTGTGGTAATTTGATTTAGAGTAGAGCTGGAGTAGAGTTTAATTCTCTGAGGATGAGAGATTTATTAAATCAGTCTTCCAAATTTTAAGTGTTGAACAGAAGCAAAGTTTCTGATTTGGGAACAGAATACTGGGAGAATAAAATAATGCACACAAAATTCCTTTGTAAACAAAAAGCCCAACAAATTATAATGATTACTGTTATTGCTAGTTAAAAGGACACCTGGCTTCATTTCTGTTCATTGCTATTTTATAGTGGAAACAAAGTTATGGCACAGCATGCTTGCGGGTGTAGGCAAGAGTTAATACCTACTTCCCTTGAAGAAAGAGTTATATCTTCATATCACACTTCAATCTCCTGTGAAGAAAGGATGATATTAAAGTATATCTCAACTTAACATACTCAGAAATTAATGACTCCAGTGGTTTTTGAAGAAACTACAGGACTGCAATCCTGTTTTAAATGTTTTTGTCTCTTTTATATGCTGAACGCTGAACTGACCATATTCAGGTGAACACAGTGTTAGTGTCCAAGCACAACATATCTCTTGAATCAATTTCTATTTCAGCGTACTCTCACTGTCATTTAGGCATAATATAGGCACTGAAAGTGTGTAAGGATTGACAATGCACAGTTGCAACTCTCAGGAAACTCAAGAGGAGATAGATAAACATACTGTGAGTCTCTGATGGAGGTTCTTGAATGAGACCAGGGCCTCGAATGAGACCAGGTTTTCATTGGCAGATGAAATTGGGAAACAGATTTCAAGCAGAAGAAATAGTGTCACCCCGGCATGGAGACGTGGCGTGAATAACGAAGTGGTTTGGGAGGCTGATGGAATAATTTAGGAAGTGTTTATTTGGCTAGCTGGGTTTTTTATTTTTCCTGTCAGCACATTAATTTTTGGTTTACCAATAGTCACATTGTTTGGCCAGTTTGCAGTATTTGTAACTACAGAATAAATAGAACAGACCTCTGCTGGTCTAATTTAAAGATTGGGGTGTTGATAATGACTTCCCTTTTCCCAGCATTGTTATAAAATGTGATTGCTTTTAAACATGCTTTCCTTAGATGCAGGGTGCTAACTAAAAGTGGTTGAACAGATTTACTCTTGACCTCCTCCTGTCCAGTGAAGGATAGCATCTAGTTTATCCCCTGAAACTTTCCTGTTTAACTTTTGGAAATACAGCAACATAAACAATACTTTAGATTTCTGACCTCTTCTCCAAGAGTAGGACCCTGATATTTAAGTAGAAAGTAGAAAGAAGCTCTCTTCAAAGCTTGATCCTGTTTGATCTACATGGTCATTTTAGATATGGATTTATTTATCTCACTAAAACATGAGCATTTTTTATATGCAAGTGGCCCCATTGAGACACCTGACTCAGGGGAAATGAGTGACAATTGAGAGGGCCACCTTTAAGGCTGGGCCACTGTTACTAGAGTACCCAGAACAATAACACAGTGGTGTTACTTTCTGCAGGTTGTTCAGATTTCTCTCTTATTCCCTATGTGTTGCTAAAAATAAAACCAGAGCATATAAGTTTCACTCATCTGTTGGCAAACTCGGTGAGGTAGCTTCACCCAATATTAATAATTTATGCCTTGGAGGTGAGAGTATCAAAAGCAACCATTATGTTTCCAGGAGTCTGGGCTCTGGTAAGTGTCTCTTCCTGTCGACTTCATTTGTGAGCAAATAATACCCAGTATTGACAGAGATACAGGATTCACCAGCCTTATGATTTTTATTTTTACAAGGTTTTTGGTAGTTCTGAAAATGGAGTTTATTCCTGTCATCCAGAAAAGATAGAAATAAATAATGAGGCATAAAAATTTCATACATCTTCCTTGGAGGGAGGAGGAATATTGTTTAGCTTGTCAACATTATAATAGGTATATGAAGGTACCATTATAAGTGCCTGCTTCATGTTCATAACAGGATTAATTTATTTACTCAATGCTCTGTATGATAACAGATGCCAAATTTCTTCCTTCTTTGAAAAGTAAAACAATTGATAATGATAACAATATTTCCCAAAATGTAATGAGATGACTCAGTTTTTTGGTTCCTGTCCGAGTGTAATGGTACATTACAGAGTCTCATTTACTGGCAAACTTCTGCTTATAACTGAATAACTTGAGAGCTTGCTTGATTTTAGGCAAATACTTTTTACAGTTGAGTGCATAAAATGAGACAGGAATCTGGTGAGTGGAGCTGGAATATGAGGTAGGGCTTGGTCTCAGAAACAAAGCTGAAGATTCATTATTAGCACAGGGGTCTGACATGATCAGGGTCTTCCAAATACAAGCCAGGGTTCCTTTGCTTCTCCTGAGTCTGAGACGCAATGAAACCAAAAGGAACAGCAGGGAACACCAACTGCAGACAAAGAGAACAGAGAATCTCATTCTAATGATTCATAGCGATGCCTTACTGCTCATAATGTTTCAGCTCAAATCAAACAATCTCTGCTGGCCAGGAGATGGCCATCTAGTGAGACAAAGTAAACCACACATAGCTAATGGATTGGTTTACTCTTGTTATTTTCTTATTTATTGTACTTTAAATAATTGTACTTTATTTAATTGTACTTTTAAAATTAACCTTTCTCTGTTTGTAAACATACTGCCTGCTTGAATTACTTTAAAACATACTTTGGGAAATACAGAAGTGAATAAAAAATAAAATCAGGCATAAACCCCATAACAATCATTTATGTTTTTAATGCCTAATATAAATAGAAATACAGAAATATAACTTTTTTTTTTTGAGATGGAATTTCACTCTTGTTGCCCAGGCTGGAGGGCAATGGCACGATCTTGGCTCACCGCAACCTCCGCCTCCCGGGTTCAAATGATTCTCCTGCCTCAGCCTCCCAAGTAGCTAGGATTACAGGCATGCACCACTATGCCTGGCGAATTTTGTATTTTTAGTAGAGACAGTGTTTCTCTATATTAGTCAGGCTGGTCTCAAACTCCCGACCTCCACTCCCCTTGGCCTCCCAAAGTGCTGGGATTACAGGCGTGAGCCACTGCACCCGGCCAATATATTTTTTTTTTCTAAACAAAGTAGATCTGAATTTCTTACAATGCTAAACATAATCTTACCATATGTCTAGAAATCGTGCTCCCAGGATATTTTCCCAACTGATTGGAAAAACTGTAACCATACAAAAACCTTTATGTGAATGTTGATAAGAGCTTTATTCATAATCACCAAAAACTGGAAGCAACCAAGGTGTCCTTCAATAGATGAGTGGACAAACTGTAGTACATCCAGACAATGGAATATTTCTTAGTAATAAGAAGGAATGGGCTACCAAGCCATGAAAAAAACATGGATAAGTGCATATTGCTAAGTGTGAAAAGCCAGTCTGAAAGATACACACTGTATGATTCTACTTGCATGATACTCTGAAATAAGCAAAACTGTAGATTTCCAGAGATTTGTACAAAAAAGATGGGTGTATAGGTGAAGCACAGAGGATTTTTTTTTTTTAGGATGGTGAAACTATTCTGTATGGTACTGTAATGGTAGGTACATGTTACTATACATTTGTCAAAATTCATAGAGCTTTATAGCAAAGAGAGTGAAATTTAACGTACATAAATTTAAAAATACAAACAAAAATGAAAGCCTGGGGATCTCGGTATAGAATGCAGACTGTGACAAAAGAATCTAACAGTATTACAAATACGTGAAATAACCTTACTGAAAGAGATTGAGGGAAAGATGCTAACCTAAGTAACTTTGGAAATCAACGAAGACTGTGAGACCAAAACTAAAAGCAACCATACATAAGCACTGTACTAATTTTTACTATGGAGGTAATAATTAACAATTCTGAAAAACTATAAATGTATACTGAACTGAACAATTAAATATTGGCTACTGGATGGTGAAGCCAGGTTTCTCACTGTTGGAGTGGGAGGTTACAGATATTTAACAGGGGATGGCTAGAATGATCCTGTGGCAATAGATTAGAGTTAGAGATGTCAGTATGAACTGATGCTTAGCTTAATATACATACAGATGGAAACATGGAAAAATATTAATAGATATTTGTACATACATGTGTAAATACATATAATGTATATAGGCATGTATATATGTATAGATACATGTATTTATACATGTATATATGGTTGCAAAAATGTAGATACATGTATGTATACACTTATTTTATTGCTCTGTCAGTTGAGAGGGCCTAGAAGCAATGACACCCCAGTAGCAATAAGTATACCCACATCCAGATCTTGTTTCTAATACCATTCTCCAATAAAAGGAACTAGGGCTTCTTGAAATGTCTGAGTCTAGGGCTGGAGAATATGTAAGAGGCTCCTGGTGCATCTTGTAGTGTCAGAAAGTTAGGAAGTGTGTGTATGCACATACTCACAATATGATGGGATATGTCAAAGGGACACGGGAGCCCACTGAAAAGCTCCAGTGACCAAAGCTGAAATAATTTGAGCAACAAAATATGTAATATAGTGTTAGATTACACTATTAATCTAGTGGAGAATACAAACTGTATACTTTATTTTTTATTGTATTTATTTTTGAGACAGAGTCTCACTCCGATTTGCCCAGGCTGGAGTGCAGTGGCGCAATTTTGGCTCACTGCAGCCTCGACCTCCCAGGTCTGGGTAATTCCCCCACTTCAGCCTCCTGAGTAGCTGGGACCACAGGCACATACCACTATGCCTGGTTAATTTTTTGTATGTTTTGTAGAGACTGGGTTTTGCCAGTTATCGAGGCCGGTCTTGAACTCTTGAGCTCAAGCAATCCACCTGCCTCAGCCTCCCAAAGTGCTGGGATGACAGGCATGAGCCAGTACGCCCAGACTTACAAAGGATATACTTTATACAGAGTATAAAATAAATATCCATGAGTCCATACTGATGTAAATGATTGAATAAATACATGCAGACGAATTGATAAATCTATGCAGAATAATTTCATATCATTTATGTAGATAGTCTACCCTTGAGGAGGTGGAACATTACTTCTCAATTAGTAAATGTGGATTGCGCATAATGACTTCGTTACAAGAGTGCAGTATGGAAATTGGGAAAAAATGAGAACTTTACAATGGAGAAACCTGACAAACAATACCTCAGCCAGGTGATCAAAATTAACATCAATAGTGATAAGTCGTGTTAATAGCCTGTATCCTTGATGTGCTGCGATGAGAATGGCGTTTTATCTCTGTGGTCTTCCACCCCAAACCTTGAGCTTCAGTATAATCATGAGAAAAATGTGCTTCAATTGAGGGGCATTCTACAAAATATCTGACTGGTACTCCTGAAAACTATCAAGGTCATCAGAAACAAGGAAATCCTGAGAAACTGTCACAGCCAAAAGGAATCTAAGGTGACACAGCAATTAAATGTACCATGGTGTCTTAAATGGGATCCTAGAACAGAAAAGCACACTAAATAAAAATCGTAAGGGAGTGTCGTATAAATGTTACTTGATTAATTGTGATAAGTGTATTATCTAATGTCAGATGTTACTAGAAGAGAAAGCTAGGTATGGGGTATATGTAAATTCTCTGTACTATCCTCACTTTTGTGTAAGTCTGAAACTGTAATTTAAGGTATAAAATTTAAGTATGAAAAAGGACCTATGCCATACACACTGTGAAATGCTATTTGAATATGCCATAATTTAACTAATACTTTAATGAACTATTATAGAACTTTAATGTTCTATAATACTTTGTATCTCCAAGCATTCCATTAGGATAAACCACTTTATTAGGGTTATTGAGACAAAAAGGTTTTTTTGATGTGTACACCAAATGAGCCTCTCTCCAAAAAAGAAATCTTACGTCAACTTGTCTTCCCACCACCAAAATATGAGCATGCTGATTTCTTCTGACTTTTTACCACTACAGGTAATTTTATAAGTTTCAATTGTTGTTTATAAACAACTTGTATCTTTTTGTTTTGATTTGTACTTTTTGATTACTATAGTAATGAGTTTGCACTTTCTAAAATGTGTTTATAAGCTAGAGTGTAAGGTCCACAAGGGTGAGATCCTTGTCTGTTTTATTCAGGACCTCTCAGAGAGCAGGTACTAATAAATATTTGCTGAACAAATGAATATACTGTATTTCATGCATTTCCCTTTGACTGGAATCTTAAGTTTTCCTTTCATTGGAATCTAGAAAAAAATTAGAACTAAAGACTTTGTTAATTCTGTTCTTACATATGAATATAAAACTATAAGATTGGGTACCTTCATGGAGAATTCCTAAGTAATGACCTCCTTGAACCTTACTTAGATAAGCTGACTCATCCTTTATTATGTTGCATTTGAATTTGAGCCAAGATTATACCCCACAAGAACATTGCATAAGATGGAAAAAAAGCATGACATTAGCTGGAATTGTCCCAGATTAAATATTCTTCTAAAATCACTCATCTACTCATCTATCTGTACATTCTTCCATTCAGTTAGAATATAGAACTGGTTTTTTTTTTATATATAGAACTAGGGTTTTTTAAATGACTTTGAAGTATTCATTAGTTATTCCAACAGTATTGAATTAGACAAATAAATACAGCTAGACAGTACAGCTTCACTGGCTGCTAGATGATTTACGTCATTCAACAGGTTTCAAACCCCTAAAGAGGAGCACCCTTCCTCAATGATGTGGACTAGGAACATCAAAATTTATACGGTTTCTGCTTCAACCTCAAGGCAGCTTGTAGTCTAGTAAATGATGAGAGAATTGAGCAGGGACTAAAATCTTTAAGTGGGCATTATTGGTTTTATTATAGAAAATATTTTCATAGGTTACTTCTTAAAATATCCATTAGTCTGAGGAGTACATTGAGATTACCTCTTAAAATAACAGTATTTTCTGAGTTGGAAGAATGGCAAATTTTTTTCTCCCTAAAGAGTGAAAGTCTCTTACACATCATGTTTTTGCAGTATGGTGATATTTTGCATTGTTTAGGCAAAAATAAACATACCTGCAGGGATAAACAGAAAAAAAAAAATAACTTTTGTTTTAAACATAGGGTTAACTATTAAAACCTCCATTTTATTTTTATATAAATTTTGGTTATTCTCGTAATTATTCTTGGATGATGATTCTCATACCATTGGTTTCCATGGAAAGTTGACTTTCAGTAATAACATCTTAATTTGTCATTGAATTATCATAAAATGTATATAGTGTGCTCTTCCTACTATATTTCAGTGTGATTGAATTATGGTTTTCCAACTTTACTAGTTTTAATTTTATTCCTTTCTTTGGTGACCTCTTTCTTTTCCATCATTTAGCTTTTCTATTTGTTTTTAAGCCAAGAAATCATCCATATCATCATTGAGAAATATTGGCTTGGGGTTCCGATTGTATAATCAAAAGCCATATTAAAGTTGTGATATGCACAGGAACTTAGTGATCTGATCATGAAACGCATCTGTAGAATAACCTATGAGAGAAGTTTGCTGGTGTTAACTGACCAGAAGGATATGAGGGATTATCTCTGGGTGGTAGGGTTATGGGAGATTATTTTTAAAATTCTTTTCTACATTTAAAAAGGTTTGCCCCTTAGTTAAAAGGTATTACTTTACAACTCAGGAAAATAAAATTATACAAAAAGCATTTAAAACACAAGGATTTACAGCTGGGCAGAACAGCAGGCTTTCTGCCAGATCAAAAGCCTGTTGCTTTTCTTCTTGTAATGGACATTCTATGAGAGGAGGGAGAATGTCCAGTCACCTAATTTCCATCTCTGTGGAGCATCAGTGGAAACTTCATTCTGCTGTAGATGGAGTGGTAAATTAATGATTGTAGCAATATATAATTTCAGGACTTTATAAGGTAAATACATTCACCATGTGGACAAATTACTTTGGCTTTTTAGTTCTTTAAAAGATACAGTGGACATACTGTTTTGAAGCTATTCCCATTATTTAGGAAAGTGGCAGTCATTTTAAAATTTTATTGTTAGAGTTAATGACAGAAAATGTTGAGTTAACCATATTGTCCAAGGAATGGAGTGTGCTGATCATTCTTGCCTTATTGTTGAAAGTTTTCTGAAATATATTTGCCTTCTCCTTGTTAGTAAATACAGGATTTTAAACATTAGTGAATTTTTCTTCATGATTCAATATCTTGCCTTGCCTTAAGGTCACTGTTAAAAACACCAAAAAACTGAACAATAGAATCAGAAGCTGAGGATGTTTGACTAATTCTTTGCTAGCCTTCTGATATCCCCTAGAAAATATTTTTACAATAATTTCTTTTATACTAAACCTACAGGTATTTTTGAAGCATCCTCCCATCCCCAGCATTTTATTCTTTTACTTGGGATCATTAGTGCTGAATTCTCTCTTAGCTTGGGTAGAACTTGGCAGGTAATACAAACATAAATCAGGTTGTCATCTTTCTAAAGTTGGTCAGGGACTAAGTCGTGTTTTGGCTGTTTTAAAAAATGAGAATTGTTTGACAACTTTATGGCCAACTAACTCCCAAGTATATCTAATAATTTTGCAAAAACCTACTCTGTTTTCTGGATTAAGAATAAAAGCTTCAGCTTTGGAACATAACACTTACCTGTAGCCTATTCATGGAGAAATAGCCCAAAATCTGAATAGAATGTTTATAGAGGTAAGGAAGGGAGAACCGAGGGAAAGAAAATGTCTCAACCCCTCTCTTCATTCATTCATTCACTCCCTCAACAAGTATATTAATCACCAGCTACCTGCCAGCTACTGTCCTTGGTTCTGGGTATTATAAGTAAGACCTACGGTCCCGTCCTTAAGGGGCTCACTGTCTAAGAAGGAGGAGGCAAGCCAGTGAGCAGGCAGTTTCCATGAAGTATGCTAATGGGCCTAACGGGGAAACATACCATATTATACACACGTAACCCAAACTTAGAACATCAGGGAAGCCTTCTTAATGGAGGGGCCCCCTTTATGCTCTCATTTAGCTTAACTAGCTTCAGCATCAAAGCTCTGTGAAAAACAGTATCAAGAAATACCATGTCCTGATGCTTAATCCTTTGTACTTAGCAAATGATGCTCCAGTGTTGACTGGTGAGTCTTGGGAATATACTCTATGCCAGAAGTGTTTGTGCATTCACCAAGTAGTTGTTGGGTCCTTATCAAGTGTGGCAGCTATGCTTAGAAGAAGGAATACAGCAGTATACAAAATAGCATAAAACATGGTCTTTGCTTTTGTGAAATTCATAGTCTGGAAGAAACAGGCTGGTAAAGAAGCATAAAAATAATATATTACACACTGACTTATAAGCACAAATTAGTGTCTAAATGACAGCAGATGAGGGAACAATTATGTCTCAGAAGGTATGGGAAAGCAGAGCCTTAAGGGCTGAATAGGTATTTAAAGAAGATCAGGTGAGGAACAGCAGGAGCAGAGGCCAGGGACTTAAAAGATGAGGGTGTCCACCCAGAACTGTCCCAGATTTGGAGTGATGGGACCGGGAGTAAGGTTCAGGTTGTGAAAGACTTTGTATACTCTCCTAATAAAATGGGACACGCTGTCTTACTGTGGTGAAGAACCTGGCTGTGAACTCAGAGAAACCCAGATTTAGATATAGGCCCTGTCACTTACTAGCATGTTACCTAACCTCTCTGAGCCTGAGTTTCCTGAGTCCTCAGGAAAGTGTAGTTTATAGTAACTACCTAACAGGATTGTTGTAAGGGCTATCTGAGGTAAGGTCAGGAAAGCACTAGCACAATGCTTGTCACATAGCAAACACTCAATAAATGTTAGCAGTTAATTGTATTTACAGTTTTATCCCATGGACATTGGAAAGCTATAGAAAGTTACTATCTTGCTGTTGTCACTCCATATTCCAGAACCTCTTTGTGCATCCTGTTAAAATATTGTTTTGATGATTAAACAGGTTAATATTTGTAAAGTGCCTAGAACAGTGCCAGGTATATAGTAAGTGTTGTATAAGTGTTTATTCCATATTTTAAGTTAATGAAATCTGCTAAGCAATAGAAATAAAATTTTTCCACTTTACAGATGAGTAAGCAGAATTCAGATAAGTTAAACTTCTTGTCTAAAGTAATACAACTAATAAAGTATGGAGCCAGTATTCAATCTCTGTTTCATTTCATATTATAGCAGCTGCACCTTAAAATATGATTTTAAAAGACATACCTAGTCCTATTATCACAACACATTTTTCATTTTTGTGAGATGCTTTCTGTCTTTGCCCACGTGCAAGTAATAGTTTTTACGGAATTGTAGGCATAGCCTGCATAAATTTCCACTTTTTTCTTAGCATTATATCATTTCCTTTCTTTTCTTTTCTTTTCTTTTTCTTGAAACAGTCTTAGCATTCCACTTTTTTAGCATTTTCTTTTTAGCATTTTCTTTTCTTAGCATTCCACTTTTTTCTTAGCATTGTATCATTTTTTCTTTTCTTTTTTCTCTTCTCTTCTCTTCTCTTTTCTTTTTTCTTTTCTTTTCTTTTTCTTGAAACAGCGTCTCAGTGTTGTCAGCCCAGGCTGGAGTGCAATGGTGCAATCTCAGCTCACTGCAACCTCTGCCTCCCGGGTTCCAGCAATTCTCCTGTCTCAGCCTCCCGAGGTGCTGAGATTACAGGCGCCTGCTACCATACCCGGCTAATTTTTGTATTTTTAGTAGAGACAGGGTTTCAGCATGTTGGCCAGGCTGGTCTCGAACTCCTGACCTCAGGTGATCCACCCGCCTCAGCCTCCCAAATTGAGCATTATATCATTTTCTATTTTCCTTTATAGTCATTGTGTTAAATTTTAATGGATGTGTAAAAGCACATCAAATTGATTTTCCTTAGCTTTTATCTTGCTGTTGGATATTAGTCTATTTCCTGTTTTTCGTTATTATATATTACATAATACTTCTGTAAGCATATTCCCAAATACAGCCATTCTCTTCTGTTGATTTATTTCCTTAGATAAGTTTCCAGGAATGGGATCATTGGATTGATGATTATGAATCGTTTTATTGTTTTGGACATATATTGCCTGGTGCCTTCCACCAGCAGTATATGGAGACTGGCAATTTCAACACTGAGATAAGAGGCAGAATTGATACCCTTACTAGCAATGAGAATTTTATTTTTTTTAATTCTTGCTGATTTACTTAAGAGTAAAAATGATGCCTCAAGGCCATTTTATTTTTTGCATATTTTGATTATTCTTTACAATAGATTGCTGCCTAATTTAGTTCCTACTCTCTTTTCTGCTTTCTTTCTCCTCTAGTTTTTATTATTCAATTAATAACATTTCTTGAGTGTTTACTTTGCACCAGATCCTGTGCTTCATGTTTTGGATACAAATGTGAAGTGAAAGATACAGGATTTTATGTCTGGTAGGGGAGATATTTGAGCAAATAGACTTCAGCTTTATGTGATAAGGACTTTGATAGGTGTCCACATATAATAAGAACATAGAGACATAGAGGGAGGAGAAGAACAATCAAACTTCTTGGCTGTCAAGATATTTTGAAACATATATAGATTCTATCTGTACATATGTATTTATGAGTATACTTAACAGGAAGTTGCATACAAATATGTGTGTGCACATGCACCCATGTGTATCAGACAAAAATCTGGAGATGTGTCATTGGATCATTATTATCATGGGATGACAAAAGGACCCATGCTCAAAGACAGGAGCAATGACAGATAAGAAGGTGGACAAAGAGAGTCTAATAAAGGAGAATGAAAGAAAAAGGGAGTCAGGTGGGAGGAAAATCAGAAGACAGCAGTGGAAGGAAGGAATTTAAAGAAGTGAGGAGCGGACCAGATTGGGCTACTTAGAAGTCATTGGGTCTGATATCTTTTTACCTTTGAATGCCATTCGGAATGTGAATATCCCTATGTGGGTATTAACTTAGTAGAGAAGAAGCCTGGGCTTTAGGGTCAAATAGACCCCGGTTCAGATCATGGCTTTGCAACTTACTAGCTGCATGACCTTGGGCAAGAATCTTAACACCTTCGCAATCTTTACCATATCTTTACTTTCACACCCTTCACCTTTACAATATCTTGCAAGAGTGCTAGATTTAAATGAACTGATGTCGCTATAATGCTTAATGCAATGCCTGGCACATAATAGGTCCTTTGCAAATAGTAGGTGCTTTAATTATTAGTACTCTAAATACAGTAGTGATGATTTTAAAACATATCCCATACCTGCTCTATTCTTCTAGTCATAACTAGTCTTAGAGAGGTAGAAGAATGAAGTAGTTAAGAGCTGGACTAAATCTCAGTTATTTAGCTCTGGGCCTTGGACAAGTTACTTTATCTCTCTGGGCCTCAGTTTCCTCATCTGTTAGATGGAGACAATAATGGCACCCACCACATAGATTTATTTTGAGCATTAAGAGTGGTGCCTGCTTTATAATAAGCTCTGCATCAGTGATAGCCTTGATGTTGATGATGATCATGATGACAGTGATGATGAAGGGAATGATGATGACAGCTACATCTTTGGACCAAATAACTTTACTCCATTTTAAGAATATAAGTAATTCTGTGCCTTTTGAGTTCTTTTTATGCTTTCCCTTGGTCATACTTCATTAATTTCTCCTGAGAGTCTTAAAAGTCTCTTTTTTCTTTCTTTCTTTTCTTTTCTTTCTTTTTTTTTTTTTTTTTGAGCTGGGGTTCACTTCTATTTCTCTTTTGTCTATTTTGTTTCAATAATTTCATCAGCTATTAGATTCATCAAGCTCAACACTTATGACTTTTTTTTCTTATAGCTATTTTTATTCAGCAACTATCCTACCTTGAATTTATGATCTTGCTTACTTATTTCCAAGTGGAAAACTGACTTCATGATCACCCATACCCTGTTGAATGTCAGTATCCTCCCTTTAAGAGATTGCCCCTTTTCTTCTGGTATTTGGGGCAACAGTCTGGTATTTGTAGAAATGGCATTGTGGTAATATTGGGGCATGCAGAAACATTTTGGGATACCTACAGCCATTTAAATATTATGTAGGTTTTACCCTCTTCCCAAGTCCCCAGTCCCTATACTCCCACTCTCCTGTTTTCTCATTAGAATTGGTTTTTACAGTGGGGAAAACTAAAGCTATACAAATTTCCACCTGTTTCAAAGTGATCTGGTTTTAGACTTTAAAAAGCTTTTTTCTATGCCTAAAGCAGATAGGCCTTCATGTGTTTTTCTGCTTACAAATATAAGAGAACACAGAGTATTTCCCATCTTTACACCACAGATATTTTGTATCTGGCTTTGGTGTTAACTTCTGGAAAATCGACTGTCTTTCATTTGTTCCTTTCTTCTTAGAGACTCCCATTGCTTGCAGGTTATGTCTCTACGCTCTATTTTCTATGTCTGCCATCTTCTCTCACCTTCTTTCAACCCTCCATATGTATTTCTTGTATCTATTTCTGATTCATTAGCCCAATTTCCTGCAGTGGTGATTTTCATGTTTACTATATGCAGTGATGATCTTATTTCGTCTGTCATAGAATGAGTGTATCCTGGTCTGTTCCTGTTCCTTAATGGGAATATTTCTATCCCCTTAAGAATGAATAACAGCTATTTCCTGAATAATTTTTTCACGTGATGTCCATGGTTTATTTAAGGTGGGCTATAATTGCTTATAAAATCTTACTTTTCCATTTTTCTTTTGGGCTACGTAACTTTCTCATTAGGGCCAGATTTTTTTTTCCGTTTTCTTATACTTCCTCTCCAATTTTTGGAGTGTTTATCATATGGAAGCCGACTTTAAATTTCACGTCCATCAGTTTTGGAGGGTCAAGGGCAGGTCAGTCAGAGATGATCTCTTTTTTCCCCACGGCTCACCTTTTCAGGAATCAGCAGTGCACTTCCTGCAGCTGAGATTGTAGATCATACAATTTTAATGAGACATTTTTATCTTGGCCCAACCACATGGTTACTCCCAATGTTTGTCTCTTTAAACAGGTTAGAGGAGAATTCTTAGAATTTTGTGCCTCTAATGTAGCTTAAAAATAAAAATTTTTTCAGTTCTTGTTATTCTTTGTGTTTGTATACATTTGATTAATTGACTGAACTTTTCAGACAATTTCATGTAGGTTTTTTTTTTTAATTTAGGGAGAGGAAGCTCTCCCTTTCTATTCTGATTTTCCCTAGAAAGCCAGAATTTAGCATTGGATAATGATAAAATCTAGATTTGGCATGGCATGGTGGCAGAGATTGGAGTGACAGGGAAATGGCTGCAGAATCTGATCACACTCAACTCACTTGTGTGACCTTGAGCAATTAAACAAATATTTCTGACCCTCAGTTCTTTCAACTGTAAAACAATAAAAATAACACCCATCTTACAAGATTGTTGTAAAGATGAGATATGGAAAGCACCTAGCAAGTTGCCTGTCACTTGGAAGGTTTCTAGTAAGTGATTGCTGCTATTATTAGTAGTGTTATTAAGTTCAAAGTGGTGAGAAAGCACTGTCAGTTCTATGATTATGTGGATATGAGTCAAAGATTGGGAGAGGCCAGGCATTATGGCTCTTGTCTGTAATACCAGCACTTTGGGAGACTGAGGCTGGAGGGTCACTTGAGGCCAGGAGTTTGTGATCAGCCTAGGCAACATAAAAAGACCTTGTCTCTACTAAAAATTAAAAAAAAAATTAGCCAAGCCTGATGGCACACAGTTATAGTCCCAGCTACTCAGGAGGCCGAAGCAGGAGGATCTCTTGAGCCTGGGAGTTCAAGTTTACAGTGAGCTATGACTGTGCCACTGCACTTCAGCCTGAGCAACAGAGCAAGAACTTGCTTCTTAAAAAAAAGATTTGGAGAACTCTGACTCCAAATTCACAGTTACAGTGTTTATTGTAGAAAAATTTTGAAACCACTGGACCAAGTCAGAAAAATGAGGCTCTGCCAGAATCTGTCTGTGTGATCTTCGCCAGGTCACTTCATTTTTGAGGTTTGGCGTCTTCATCCATATATTGAAGTGGTGGTGCGACAGTGATGACTTCTTCCTGTCACCTTTATCTAGGTCTGCAAGCTTCTTACCACCATCATGAGTATTAAAGTCATCTTTTGTTTTTGTTTTTTAATATATAGCTAATCATGTTATTCCCCAGTATGAAGCCCTTCCTACAGTGGCTTCCTGCTGCTCCCAGGTAATAACCTGAGCAGGGATGACCTCTCACTCCTCTCTGGGGTCCTCTCTCTCCCTTCCCTCTGGCTCAATCTCTGGCCAAGCTCCTTCCCCACTAGAGCCTGCACTCCTGCAGCTTCTTCCCTTGACTGCTCCCTGACCCCTCCCACCACATCCTCTTCCCCACACAGATTTCATTAGAGCATGGAACTCTATACTTCTCCTTTGTAACTCATATCATAATCATAATTAAAGTCCTGTTTGCTCTAGGCCCCTACTTCTAGGTGGTTAATAGCTGTTTCCCTAGTACCCAGCCTACTGCCCTAGCAGGTCATAAGTGCTGGATAAATATTTGCAGGATGAAGAATGAATGACTGTGATCTTGAACATGTTAAAGAAGGCATGGTCTTTTATTTTTAATACTTCCTGTAGATCCAAGACTTAGGCAGGTTGGATGCTAAGAAATAAGGCTTCATAACAACTTCAAAAATAAGTGTTCCAACATGATTTTTTTTTCAGCTATTGGTTCTTTGACACAGAATAAAGTAAAATTAAATTATATTGCAATCCTCATTTCAAGTAAGAAGTGACCAGTTCTGTATACCTTTCCCAATTACAAATATCCCCAACTCTGGGACCTTGCTCCACACAATCCCCCATAAAATGTCCTTCAGAAAAGGGTGAGTGGATGCCAGCCAGTTCCACAGGAGGCCCTGGCCGGGGCTGGGGAGTGGGCAGTGAATGGGGTATGTGACGGAGCATTTTCTTCAGTATTTGGTGTGTATGTCTCTACCTTGGGCTGCCTTTATTTCTTTGCCATATCCAGACTTGTACTTGGTCCATGATACTCAGACCTATGGGGACAGAAGTTGGTTGGCAGAGTAAAGTCATGTGAATGGTTCTGATTCCACCCAAGAGTGGGGTGGGATCTGTCTGAGAGAGCATTCACCAGGGCAGTCCTGAATTTCTGAGTTGTCTTTGAATCCCTAACACCTGGCCCACAGTAACCACTCTGAATAGTTTCTTTCTTTCCCGTCTGTGATAATAATGCCTTTCATTTATGTGTCATTGCATAGTTTATAGAGTGCTTTTACAGTCACTAGCTCATTGGAGCCTCACACACTGTGAGGTCGGTACTGTGGGTATTTTCATCTCTGTTTAAATTTCTAAATTCTGTTTAAGCGAATTTAGAAAGGGAAAAGAAAAGCTCAGAGGGGTGTTTCTTGCCAGCTATTGCCGAGATTTACTTTGGAATGAGGTGGAATTTAGATTTTCATTTTGTACATGTAAATTGCCCAGAGTTAGAGGCAGAAGGTGGTAGAGCTAAGACTCAAATCTGGGTCTTCTCATTCCAGATGTAAAGACATCAATTGCCTCTCACCAGGCTTTTCTGCACCATAGATGATTTGCTTCTTTCTATCTTAGCATAATAGATTTAACAAAGACACTATTACAAATTGTGATTTCTTTTACATATTAGGTTGTTTTTTTTTATTATTTTAGTGATTTAAGCTGTGTACTTTCTGATTCTTTTTTTCTTTTATTCTCATAGTCATTCAGCAAGCATATATTGAACATCTGTGTGCCAAGAACCATCCCAGATGTTAGGAAGAAAATTAAGACACGACATAGAATGGGGCACGGGTACATGAATAAGTAAAACGCAGTTGAACAAGTAACTCTGTAGAGGTAGGAAAGTCTAGGAAATGGTCACTTTTACATGGGAGTAGGAGAGAGGGCAGGCAGAGGTCGTAAATATGGAAGAGATTGGGGCGGGTGACAGCCCAGGCAGAGAGTACAGAAGGGTGGAGTGAGAAAAGTCCCTGAACTAGAGTATAGTCCAAGGTAGTGGCAGCAAAGAGGAGCAGTGAGGGGCTGGATCTGGAGAGGCAGGGTGGGGGGACTTGAGGTCTTTGGATGCTAAAGGTAAGGTATTCTCGAGGCAACAAGGAGCTCTTGAAATTATTTAAAACAGGTGTGTGACATCAGATTTGAAACATTAACTGTCACTGAAGATTTTGAGAGCTACAGGTACAGTGAAACAGGAACTATGATCTGTTGTAGGGAAGTGAGCCCCCTTCACACCAGCTGTCATTTCTGCTAGTAGTAAGAATGATTCGGGACAGCTGTGTAGGAGCTTGGAAAGAGGGGTGCGTAAAATTGAACCAAATGTCTTTGCATTCTGATGGTTTTAGTTGTCCTGTGATGTTATGACTAGTATCAGCTCTCTCAACAGGAAGTCGCTAAGTAGAACCTAAAAGAAGTGCTTCCAAAGTATGTTCCAAAGGAGAGAAAGAATTTCTTGTTTTCCACAAACTGTACCCAAAGCTTAAACCAGTAAGGTCAGATGTTTTTGTGCTCTCTGAAACAATTCCAAGCCATTTTGCAATCCCTTAGAGCATCAGATACATGAAGTACGTCAAACAGCATCATTCCTGGTGAATGTCATTTTTAAACAGCAAATGAGAATACCAAGGACATGGCAAATTGAGAACACTTTTTCTCCATTTCTATGAAAAAGTTAACTAAAAGCAAATGCAGCATCATAGATGGACTTTATCTTAGTAGGGTAAGGCTGTGGTTTCTTTGATGTGTGCTTATTAAAGCTGGGTACTTTCATCACTCAGAGCCAAGTTCCCATCACGTTTGAAGGCTTACTGTTCCTAACTCAGAAGGAAGTATAAATACAACTCACTGATTGTCTTCCTGTGGACTTTAGGAAATGTACTTCTAGACTATCTCATAGTTGAGCTGTTTCCTCTGTTAAAACCTTCAAAATTTTCCATTTGCTTTATACCCTGGCAATCTACACTAAATTAAATAATTTCTATTAATAGGACGTGTTTATCGTCCTAAGAAACTTGAAATGATGTGGTTCTTATCATTACATTCTATTGTTACCCCTGCTGAGTATGACATTAAATCATTCAAGAAGGAATTGCAGAAAGAAGATTTTAATCTCATGGCCATTAACAGGAAGAAAGAGTAATTTTCCATCATTGTAATATACAGTTTACAGAGGGGATGGCTGTATGACCCTGGGCATACCTTTTAATCTCTTTGGCCTCAGTTTCTTCATTTTAAAGTGAGATTTGACCCATCTGACCCGGGTCAAACTTTATTACAAACATTTCTTTCTTCCACATACAATGTTGGCATACACACTCTAAGAGCTGGGTGGGAACTTCAGTTTCAGGGACCCAGGTTCTTGCTATCTTGTTGCTCCACTGTGCTCACCACACAGCTTCACCCTGTGGTTAAGTCTGCTGCTCCAGTGCCCACACTCATGTCCACACACCAGCCAGTGAGAGAAGGGAAAGGACCAAGGGGAAGACACATCCCCTCCTTTAGAGGCATGATCTAAAAGTGACACATGGCCTCCACTCATACCCCTTTGACTAGAATGTAGTCATACAGTCACACCTCACTGGGAGAGAGGTGAGAAATGGCTGTCACGTCATGTCATATAGCTGTCATGTACAACTGCGATGTGTGTGTTGGGGAGGGGTAGATTTCTGAGGACAACTAGTAGGTGCCTGCCATAGCATGTGAGGTCCTTTCCAGTTTTAAAAATAAATAATGTGTGCAAGTTCCATGTCTAATTGCCTATCAACCTATGAAAAAAATTCAGACACTATCCCTCTTGTGCAGATGCCTGTGTTTGAAGGTGGCAGAGTAGGTAGATGGAAGAAAGCCCAGCAGGGGTGACCTTGTAAATTTTGACAGCATAGTCTGATGGAGTGCATTCTTTGTGTGAAAAAAAAAAAAAAAAGATTACTTTCTCTAAAAATGGAAAAACAGATAAGAAATTCAAAATGAAACAAATTAACTGGGACCTTAATTTCTTTATGCAACTTTGTCATCCAAGTTTCGTTTTGCATCCAAAAATCAAGTTGGCTTCTGTTGAATACAAAGTACTAATTCCCTCCCTTGCATAGCCCAGGTTATATATGGGCTTTGCAAGGGGGAATTGAAAAGGCACATGTGTTATGTCTGATGTTTGAATTAGATACAGCTGCATGTTTGGGTTTTTTTAATTGTGGTAAAATTCACATAACAATATTTACCATCTTAATAGTTGTGTACAGTTCAGTGACATTAAATACATTCATAATTCTGTGTATCCATCACCGTCATCCATCTCCAGAACTCTTCATCTAGCAAAACTGAAATTCTATACCCATTACACAGTAACTTCCCATTCCTCCTTCCCCCCTGTCCCTGGCAACCACCATTCTATTTTCTGTCTCTATAGTTTTAACTACTCTAAGTGCCTCATATAAGTGGAATCATATAATGTTTGTTGTTTTGAGAATGGCTTGTTTCACTTAGCATAATGTTCTGAAGGTCCGTCCATGTTGTATCCTATATCAAAATTTCCTCTTTAGCTTCTCCTTTTTAAGGCTGAATAGTATTCCATTGTATGTATATATACATTTTACTTACATGTTCATCTGTCAGTAGAAACTAGAGTTGCCTCCATGTTTTAGCTATTGTGAATAATGCTGCTTTGAACATGGGTGTACAAGTATCTCTTCGAGACCCTTCAATTCTTCTTATTTTTTCTTTTTTTTTTTGAGACAGAGTCTCACTCTTGTTGCCCAGGCTGGAGTGCAATGGCGTGATCTTGGCTCACTGCAACCTCTGCCTCCTGGATTCAAGCTACTCTCCTGCCTCAGCCTCCCGAGTAGCTAGGATTACAGGCGTGTGCCACCATGCCGGCTAATTTTGTATTTTTAGTAGAGACGGGGTTTCTCCATGTTGGTCAGGCTGGTCTCGAACTCCTGACCTCAGATGATCTGCCCACCTCGGCCTCCCAAAATGCTGGGATTGCAGGTGTGAGCTACCACGCCCAG
Source organism: Symphalangus syndactylus (assembly GCF_028878055.3). Taxonomy (NCBI): domain Eukaryota; kingdom Metazoa; phylum Chordata; class Mammalia; order Primates; family Hylobatidae; genus Symphalangus; species Symphalangus syndactylus. The sequence goes on along the minus strand of NC_072434.2, from coordinate 38,161,215 downwards.
ACCCTAATTTTAATTCTTTTGGGCACATACCCAGAAGTGGAATTGCTGGACCATATGGAAGTTTGATTTTTAATGTTTTGAGGAGCTGCCGTAACTGTTTTCCACAGTCGCTGTAACTTTTTGCATTCCCACGAACAATGTACAAGGATTCTAGTTACTCTGCATCCTCACCAACACTTGATATTTTCTGGGTTTTCATGAGAGTAGTCATCCTACTGAGGGTGAGGTGGTAATTCATCATAGTTTCAAATTATATCTCTCTGATGATTTAGTGAGCTTGAACATCTTTTCATGTGCTTATTAGCCATCTGTATATCTTCTTTGGAGAAATGTCTATTCAAGTCCTTTTCCAATCTTTCAATTTAGTTGTTCACTTCTTTTCTTGTTAAGTTTTAGGAGTTCTATATATATTTTGATATTAATCCCTAAATAGATATGTGATTTCAAATATTCTTTCTCATTCTGTAGGTTGCCTTTTTATTCTGTCACTCATATCTTTTGATGAACAAAATTTTTCATTTTCATGAAATCCAATTTTTTTTTCTTTTGTTGCCTGTGACTTTGGTGTCATTTCCAATAAATCACTGTCAAATGCAATATCGTGAAGCTTTTGCCCTATGCTTTCTAATAACAGCTTTATAGTTTTAGTCCTATGTTTCGATCTTTGATCCATTTTGAGGTCATTTTGTATATAATATTAAGTAAGAGTAATGTCATTCTTTTGCATATTGATGTCCAGTTTTCCAGCACCATTTGTTGGAAAGACTCTCTTTTCTCCATTGAATGGTCTTGGCAGCCTTGTCAAAAATCATTTGACCACATATACAAAAGTGTATTTCTGAGTTCTCCGTTCTATTTCATTTTATATGTCTATCTTTATGTCAGTACCACACTGTTTTGATTATTGTAATTTTGTAATTAAGTCATTTGTTCTAACAGACTTTTTTATTGTGTGTGGAATCTTTAGCGTTTTCCAAACATAAGATTATATTACTTGCAAAAAGAAATGTTTACTTTTTTCTTTACAATTTGAATACCTTTGATTTCTTTTTCTTGCATAATTGCTCTGGCTAGAACTTCCAGTTCCATGTTGAATTGAAGTGATGAAAATGGGCATCCTTCCCTTGTTCTTGATATTAGAGGGGAAGATTTTAGTCTTTTGCCATTGAGTATGATGTTCACTGGGGTTTTTCACATGTGGTTTTTATTATGTTGAGGTGATTTCCTTCTACAACTAGTTTGTTGAGTGTTTATCGTGAAAGGGTGTTGAGTTTTGTCAAATGCTCTTTCACCATCAATTAAGATGGTTATGTTTTTTTCCCTTTATTCTGTAAATGTGGTATATTACATTCATTGATTTTTATATGTTGAACCATCTTGGCATTCTAGGAATAAATCCCACTTGGTCATGGTGTATAATCTTTTTAATATGCTGAATTCAGTTTGCTTGTATTTTGTTGAGGATTTTTGCATCAATGTTCATAAGAAGTATTGGTCTGTAATTTTCTTTTCTGTAGTGTCTTTGTCTGGCTTTCTTATCAGGATAATGCTGGTCTTATATAAATAAGTTAGTAAATGTTTCCTCTTCTTCAGTTATTTAGAAAAATTTGAGAAGGATTGGTATTTGTTCTTTAAATGTTTGGTAGAACTCACCAGTGAAGCAATCAGGCCCAGGACTTTTCACAGCTGCATGTTTTAACCTTTAAATTAAAGTGAAAAAAACCTGCAAAGTTTCTTTATATGGTATGGTAGTCACTTGACATGGTCACTAGTATTCCACATCTCCTCCCTCTGGGTCCGTGGGCACATCTTTGCCTATTGTGACCACGTGACTTGTTTTTCCAGATGAAATGTGAGTGGAGGGGATATGTGTCACCTTTAAGGGGAAGTCTTAAGACCCAATGCAGAATTCTACAAACTCCATTCTGCCTACCATGGTGACCTGCAAAGTGCCAGATTTCTGATCTCTTTCAATCTGCATTCCTGAATAAGGACATGACACGGAGCAGTGACCCTGCTGACCTGTGATGAACATGTACCCATGAGTGAGAAATAAACCTTTGTTGTTTTAAGCCATTCTGTTTTGGGGATGTTTGTTACTACAACATAACCAAACTAAAATACCTCACCTGTGGATAATGAGTGGTAGCATGTCAGGTACTACTTAGTTTTTGAAAGTGAAGTCATTAAATAAAGATCCATTATTGTTAATAATTGTTAATAAATGCCAGAGAAATCCAGTGCATAATGCATTTATCTTTTACCTGAATACTAAAAACTGGTGCTCAAATTATTAGTTGAATTTAGTTGTTATTGTTCTTTCATAGTAGTAATATTTTAAGTAAATGTATATTCACAAATTGCATCTTAACATTTTTAAGTTATAAGATGTACCAAGATTTTAAAAGAGATTGACAAACTTATGATACATCTTTGATTCTGGCAGCATTGGTGGCTATAGGAGTTTTTTTTGTTTGTTTGTTTTTGTTTTTGTTTTTTTTTTGAGAGTGGGTCTCGCTCCTTCCTTCAGGCTAGAGTGCAGTGGCACGATCTCAACTGCAACCTCCAACTCCTGGGTTCAAGCAATTCTCCCACTTCAGCTTCCCGAGTACCTGGGACTACAGGTGCATGACACCATGCCCAGCTAAGGTTTTGTATTTTTAGTAGAGACAGAGTTTCGCCATGTTGGTCAGGCTGGTCTTGAACCCCTGACCTCAGGTGATCTGCCCGCCTTAGTCTCCCAAAGTGCTGGGATTACAGGTATGAGCCACTGCGCCCAGCCAGGAATTTCTAATCTAGTTTTAGAAAAAGTTTATGAAGCTAAAAAGTTATTTTTGTAGTTCTGATGCCCTGCAATTTGGTGACTTTTTGATATGTACCTGTAAATAGTATTGCCACAAATGGCGTAAATGCCATCATACCAGTTTTTTCTCTAAATGTTTATTATTTTTTAACCATTTAAAAGAATTATTTCATTTATTTGAAAGCCAGTTCCAAAAATAAATGATAATAGCTAACAATTGTTGTATGCTTCCTATTTGCCATGCGGATCTAAGTGGTCCATATGAATTATCTTAAAAATCTTCATAACAATCATCATTTACCTGAGGAAACTGAGATATAGAGAAACCAAAAAATGTACTAAACCCCACATAGTTGGGGGGTGGATGTGAAGGAATTGGGATTTAAAGACATGTTGTCTGTGACATCTGGCCCCTTGGAGAAGGGTGGGATCCCAAAACTACTTATGTCTGTTGTTGATTTTGCCTAAGTGTGAAGGTAGCAGTACAGATGAAATATAAATTATACTGTTTTCACACACAGCCAGTGTGTTATTTTCCCCCTCAGGACGCCTAGGTTTTATTTTTTGCTTGTTTATTTAATTAAATGTCTTTAAAATAATTACTCTGAGCACCATCCTCAATGATCATACTTTCTTGTCATCATTAGAAGAACCAGCCTTGATCTCGCCATCTACCGCATGCCTCCACCCCAGCACGCACAATTATGACCTCACCTCTTCTTTAGGTCTCCAGCTAGGGCTGTTTATAAGTGGCCTGTCTGGATGTCTTCAGGTGACAGATATGGATATATATCTTGTGCTCAGACCCTGGCAGAAATGACAGGGAGAAAATATGTGATTCTTAAATATTTACAAAGAGATCTCATCATGGTCCTCTGATGATGTTAAGAACCCAAAGAACCTTAATTGTTTATAGTGCTCTCCCATTAAAACTTTAAAAGCAGTGGCCTGGGTTTCTTCTTTCAGAGTGGACCTGGCAGTCCAGAGGGAAAGCTCATTTGCTTGGTTGGCTTTTTAGGAAAGGTGTGCCAACGAATGTGTTTTCATTTAATAATCTGGAAACCAGGGGGATCACGGACTGGCGTGCAGAGTTGCTCAGCTAGAAGCATCTGAACTTGAGTGGGAAGGTGACAGGATTCAGTGTGGCTTCGGGCCGGTGTGGTTTGTGAGCTTAGCCAGCTATCCTATGACAGTTTTACAAGTACAGAACTCTTGAATATGCTGAAGTTGAATATTCTGGGAAAGGAAGGGCGAAGGTGATTGAACTGTGCTCTTGTTTTTGCTTTCGGGCAAATTCCTCTTCTATACCGGGTGCAGTCATCTTAGCTTGTCAGTTATTGTCACAACTTGTTGGGAAGATCATCAGCTTAGCCACACAGAGTTGCCTAAATATTTGAGCAGAAACCCCAGCCCTTCTGCAGGGTCTCACATGAACATCCTACCAGATGTGGGGATATTAAGGTAAAAGACAGGGCAATTCGTATAATGATACCAATAGCATACACTATGTGCCAGGCACAGTTCTAAGCACTTTACGTATCTTAGGAAAAGGTTTTTTGTATCCTTATTTTAGAGATGAGGAAAACTTAAACACTTAGGTAACTTGCCTGGGGTCACACAACCAGTAAAGAATGGAGCTAGATTCAAACCCAAGCAGGCTGGCTGCAGTAGCCAGAATGACCCAATCATAGTACACAGTAGTGTTCACTCAAGGGATTCAATAGGATCCATAATGATTCATACGACAGAATGCATATCTCAACAAAACTTATGTTTTGTGTTGTCTGAAGGTTGTAGATGATGTACCTGGCAAGCATGTCAGAATTCTGAGCTGCCACTGGATGAGAAACTTCCATGTCAGAGAATCCTTTCTCCTTCCTACATGGAAAGGTGGTGAGTTAGTGAGTACAATAAGGGATAGTGCTTATACATAGATGAGTTATTAGAAAATCTTTATGGAGCACACGCTGTGTGTGGAGCATGTGCTAGTAACAAGACAAGGATGATTGTCTTTGTGTCTCTGTGAGGATCCAGCAGACCTCTAGGGAGAAGGAGAGCTCACTTCAATGAGCCAAGAGCCCCTCACTCTCCTGGCTTTTTGGAGACTGCCTGCCTTCCATGGCCACATTATTCTAAGGGAGGAAAGAGTTAACATTCCATGGCCTTATCCAAAGCCTTCTTTGACTGTGATTGGGAAAGAGTGTTTTGGGGGATGATACTGCTTAGTGCAAATAAAATGTCCTCTGGCCTGAACCTTAGAGAACCCTGAGCATGGCATCCACCTTGCTGTGGGAACCAACACTTTAATTTCCTTTCCTCTGGCTCACGCCTGTAATCCTGGCACTTTGGGATGCTGCGGCGGGAGGATCAGTTGAACCCAGGAATTCCAGCCTTGGCAATATAAGTGAGACCCCTTCTTCACAAAAAAATTTAAAAATTAGCTGGGCTAGGTGGTGGTGTGTGACTGTGGTCCCACCTACTCTGGAGGCTGAGGTGGGAGGATCACTTGAGCCCAGGAGGTCAAGGCTGCAGTGAGCCATGATTGCCCAGCCTGGGCAACAGAGCAAGACTCAATCTCTTACAAGAAGAAAAAAAAAATCTTTCTCTGACCATTGTAGCCTGGGAAAGTAACAATAATAATTAAATTATATTGTCATTTATTCGTCATGTACAAGTGAGAAATCAGCTAGTTAGTTTAATAACCATACAAAGCCTTCTGAGTTGTTTATTTATGTGATTAAAGACCATTTGAAATCATCTAAAACTATTTGTCTTGGTTTTTGGCCCTTGGTTTCTGGGAACTTCTTTCTAGAATTTCTCTGATGTGACATGTCCACTGTATCTTTATAAGAGGTAGGTTTATTTTTATAAAAATGTTATCACTTCTGGCAGTAGAAACATATATTTAATAATTTAATGAGATGTCATCAAGAATAGTGTTTATTTTAAAAAATACTAAATATACATTTGTCTTCATTATTGTGGAACTTGGGGTTGCTGACGGTAGGAGACTTATAATGATTTCAGATGCTTTTTTCTAGCAAGGAGTATTATTTTTGCTTCTCTCAAATATCACTGAGTTCCAGTCTTCTTTATAGCTTTTTATAAAAGATTTTTTTTTCAGAATCATTTATTCTCACCAGGAACTAAATCCAAATAAAGACATAGTTGAGTTCATATTTGATTTGAGACTATAGTGATGTTTCATTTAAGTAGCTTTGGAAAATATGGACATTTGGTTGCCATTTGATCCCGGTTACTCACTCTAGTTTGTTATCAAACTTCTGGTTCGGCAACATTAAAGGGAATTAACACTTGAATTTACATCTCTTCTGATTTCAGGCTCATGGCTTGAGGTTCAAGGGCATGCCTCTTATTAAAATCATTTAATGTTCTATACGTTTCCGAGAAAGTAATCAAAATCAGACACTCTCACTCCTAGACTCAACTTCAGTGGTTATTTCTTTTATAAAATTAATTGTTTAATGGGAATTTTATTTTATTTTTTTATTTTTTTTATTATTATACTTTAGGTTTTAGGGTACATGTGCACAATGTGCAGGTTTGTTACATATGTATCCATGTGCCATGTTGTTTTGCTGCACCCATTAACTCGTCATTTAGCATTACGTATATCTCCTAATGCTGTCCCTCCCCCTCCCCCCACCCCACAACAGTCCCCGGAGTGTGATGTTCCCCTTCCAGTGTCCATGAGTTCTCATTGTTCAATTCCCACCTATGAGTGAGAACATGCGGTGTTTGGTTTTTTGTCCTTGCGATAGTTTACTGAGAATGATATTTTCCAGTTTCATCCATGTCCCTACAAAGGACATGAACTCATCATTTTTTATGGCTGCATAGTATTCCATGGTGTATATGTGCCACATTTTCTTAATCCAGTCTATCGTTGTTGGACATTTGGGTTAGTTCCAACCCTTTGCTATTGTGAATAGTGCCGCAATAAACATACGTGTGCATGTGTCTTTATAGCAGCATGATTTATAGTCCTTTGGGTATATACCCAGGAATGGGATGGCTGGGTCAGATGGTATTTCTAGTTTGAGATCCCTGAGGAATCGCCACACTGACTTCCATAATGGTTGAACTAGTTTACAGTCCCACCAACAGTGTAAAAGTGTTCCTATTTCTCCACATCCTCTCCAGCACCTGTTGTTTCCTGACTTTTTAATGATGGCCATTAGGAAAAGAGGAAGTCAAATTGTCCCTGTTTGCAGATGACATGATTGTATATCTAGAAAACCCCATTGTCTCAGCCCAAAATCTCCTTAAGCGATAAGCAACTTCAGCAAAATCTCAGGATACAAAATCAATGTACAAAAATCACAAGCATTCTTGTACACCAATCACAGACAGAGAGCCAAATCATGAGTGAACTCCCATTCACAATTGCTTCAAAGAGAATAAAATACCTAGGAATCCAACTTACAAGGGATGTGAAGGACCTCTTCAAGGAGAACTACAAACCACTGCTCAATGAAATAAAAGAGAATACAAACAAATGGAAGAACATTCCATGCTCATGGGTTGGAAGAATCAATATCGTGAAAATGGCCATACTGCCCAAGGTAATTTATAGATTCAGTGCCATCCCCATCAAGCTACCAATGACTTTCTTCACAGAATTGGAAAAAACTACCTTAAAGTTCATATGGAACCAAAAAAGAGCCCGCATCGCCAAGTCAATCCTAAGCCAAAAGAACAAAGCTGGAGGCATCACACTACCTGACTTCAAACTATACTACAAGGCTACAGTAACCAAAACAGCATGGTACTGGTACCCCAACAGAGACATAAATCAATGGAACAGAGCAGAGCCCTCAGAAATGATGCCGCATATCTACAACTATCTGATCTTTGACAAACCTGACAAAAACAAGCAATGGGGAAAGGATTCCCTATTGAATAAATGGTGCTGGGAAAACTGGCTAGCCATATGTAGAAAGCTTAATGGGAATTTTAAATGAAAGGCAGTGGTTTAGAGGTTGAGGCAGGGTGGCTCAGAGTCTTTTATTGTGTAATGAATCACTTGAACCCTACCACGCACCTTTTCCTGTGCATTGCTGATGAAGCCTGGTATGTGCCCCAAAGAACTTTTGAAATTAAAAAAACACAGGTCAAAGCAATCAGATGCTGTTTTTCACCCATTTAGTTTAGCAAACATTGTTGAGTTTAATAATTTCTGATGCTGGTGAGGATTTGGGGAAACCAGAGCCCTTGCTGTGTTAGTGGCTCCTCATTGGTAGATAATTTATCAATATCTTTCAAAATGTTTAATGCATATACCATTGATCTACGTAGTCTACTGCTAGGACTTCATCATATGTGATGCATTAGTTACCTAGTACTGCATAACACATTACCACAAAATTTAGCAGCTTAAAACAATAAATTATTATCTCATACAGTTTCTGAGTTCAGGAATTGGGAGCACTTTAGCTGGGCATTTGTAGCTCAGGGTCCCTCATGAAGTTGCTGCCAAACTGTGGGCAGCAGCTGCATTCATCTCAAAGCTCAAGTGGGGCTGGGGAATTCACTTCCCAAGCACACTCATGTTTGCCGTTGGGAGGCCTCAGTTCCTTACCACCTGGACCTTCCGTGGGTGGCCTGAGTGTCTTTACGATGTACATGCTGGCTTCTTTCAAAGCATATGAACCAAGAGAGACAGAGGGAGCCAGTCAGAGAGCACCGAAGAGGGAAGGTGCAATCATTTATAACCAAATCTTGGAAGTGGCCTACCGTTATTTCTGCTGTAGATTATTGATCACATAGACCAACCCTGGTACAGGTACAGTGTGGGAAGGGATTATGCAAGGGTGTGAATCTTAGAAGCTGGGGTCCTTGCAGGCCATCTTGGAGTCTTCCTACCCCATGAGGCTACTCTAAAAACACAAAAGCCTGAGCTGTATCACCAAGCTGAATGACCCTCTTTATGCTAAAGAATAATCCATCATACTGTGGAATGTGTTGCACCTGTTAAAAAGAATAAAAAATCTGTATGTGCAGATACGAAAAGATCTTTAAGTTATACTATTAAGTAAAGAAAGAATTTATAATAGTGCTATATAGCTTGATATATTTTAGATAAATTTAAAATATATACATGTAATCTGGTGTAGCATATAATTTTTTTTCTAGAATGAAAAAGCGTTTTGCATTTTTCCCTCTCTCCCTTTCCATAGGGAGAAATTTTTAGAAATTTAGAATTGAGGCACCTAAGTCTGTACCAATGCTCGTGTTCCCTGCCTGTCTTCAGGGAACTATACAGATCTTTATTTTCCAAGTCTCAGGGCTGTTCGGGCCATAACTGCTCCTATGCTCGTCTCAGATCTTCACTTGAAGCTGGTTTTCCTGTTGTGCAGTGCACTAAGTGACACACAGAGGCTTTCTGCCTCAGTGTCTTCAGCCAACTGAGCAAGAATTCTTGTTGCAACAAGTTTTGCAAGTTCCAGGGTGCTTGGTCTGCCTGGAATCTCATGAATCATTAGATTTTTGTCTCACTTAGGTTCCCTCCCAGCTTGCTATCCTATTTAAAACTCCCTTTGTTCCCAAGCAGGCTCTTGAGGCACTACCAGCCTGACTCTGCTTTCTTCTAGAAGCAGCATGTTTCTTCCTAGCCCTAGGGTGAAATGCTTCAGTGGAAATTCTACTTCGATTATGAAGTTGCAAAGTCTGTCCTTTGGTCTGCCAACTTTTGCTTCTTACTATCTGTCAAATCCTCATTTATTCAGTAAGTATAAGTAAATCTGCTAGACACCTCCATCTTGCCCTAAGTCTGGTTATTTCTTTTATTACAGCATATCTATGGCTTTCTTCTTCATTAATTCACTTCATAAACATGCATTTAGCAGGCTGGGCACAGTGGCTTACGCCTGTAATCCTAGCACTTTGAGAGGCCAAGAGGGGTGTATCACTTGAGGCCAGGAGTTCAAGACAAGCCTGGCCACCATGGCGAAACCCTGTCTCTACTAAAAATATAAAAATTAACTGGGCATGGTGGTGCACACCCGTAGTCCCAGCTACTTGGGAGGCTGAGACGGGAAGATTGCTTGAACCTGGGAGGCAGAGGCTGCAGTGAGCTGAGATTGCGCTGCTGCACTCCAGCCTGGGTGAAGGAGCAAGACTCCATCTCAAAAACAAACAAAAAAATGCATTTAGCATCTATTCTGTGCCAGACACTGTGTTAGGGACTGGGGATAATTGTGAGCAAAAACCCATGGTTCCTGCCCTAATGGATCTTACCATCTAATGGGAAACTCTGATACCACTCATTTACACATACATGTCAATGACTACAGACCACAGACTGTTAAGTCTATGAATAAAAAGGCCAATTGCATATGTAAATCAGGGAGATTTGTAGGGTCAATGATATGATATGCATGCCTTTGTGCACATTAGAAAAAGCCATCGGCTCTCAGAGGACAAAACAAAAGGCAACCCCCAGGTATATGAAAACCTCTAGGCACATGGTTTGGCAAGCCAGTGGAGTCTTTTCCAGTTCACATAAAGGACTGGAAAAAGTGTCCAGTTGGACAAAGCCCAGCAGTAAGGTGCATGGCTTGGCCAGTAGGGCAGCCTCGCCATCCCCATACTTGACTCTAAACCCTGATTTAGAGCACGGTTGACCCAATCTAATGCACATGCCTTGGAAATCTGGCTGATCTGGAGGATCAGTGAAGGCCTGAGATGAAACCTGAAGAATGAACAGCAGTAACTAAAAAATGGGAGAAGGGCAATGGGCAAGACCATCAAGAGCCTTCAGGCAGATAAAACTGCATGTTAAAAGTCACTAAAGTAGGAGAGAGCCTGGGATATTCCAGGAACTGAGTCTAGAGAAGGAGAATGAGGGCAAGAGTAGGTTGATACAAAGCCAGAGCAGCCAGAAGAGGCCAGACCATGCAGGGCAGGACCTCTGAGGACAAGTCAGTAGGGCTGGATTGAGCATGGTCTTGAATGCCAAGCTAGGGAATTTGAACTAGAGTATCGTTCTTTTATTTATATCAGGGTCTGAATTATTCTGTTTCCTTTTTTGCTTTGAAGTTTAATCATTCTTTGCTTATTTAAATTTGTGTTTATGATCCTACTTCCTTGCCATTTAAAGATACATCCAGACTTTTTTTTTTGGTCTCTTTGCAAAAATGGCATGCATGCTCAAGGCGAGTCTTTGGATTTGCTGCTGGGAACATGGTTTCTGAAAACCACAGGGAGGAAATCTAGGAAATCACAGGGAAGCTCTGTTTCCTTCCCCATGAAGCAGTGTACACGTGTGCACGCACATGCACATGAACACAGGAATGTTCTCTCTCACATACAAAGTTGAGAGAATAAAGTCAAATGTGTTTTTCTCTTTTATTTTGGCAGCATTTTAGATATTTAAATTTTTAGCTATCTTAAGTTAATCTAAAAATTTGAATAGATGAAATGAGCATATCCCATTCTTTATGAAGAGAATAATCAAAATACTGGAGTATGCTCCTCTCTAGAAAGAAGGTGTAGGGAATATCAGACAAGAATCTCAGTAACAGTTGTTTGACATTCATAACAATCTGAAATGTTGACCCAGGGCATCAGAAATGTGCTGCTCCAAGGCAGACAAGTTATACCATTGGAAATGGATAGCTGCTGTGGCCACGGCGGCACTGGCTGCTGTCCCATCAGTACCCACCTGACCATCTCCTGCTCCTCCTGACCATAGCAGAAGCTGCTGCAGACTAGCTGAGGCTTTTACTCTCTACTGGGCCTCACAACCTGATCTGTTTCCCAAAGACCTGATTATACCTTCTGGTACCTCAGGCTGTGTGATCTTAGAAAATGAGAATCAGGTGATACAAGATACTGGTTAGGCAGGTAAATGAAGGTACCTCTAGGAAGTATAGTAATCCATATCTCAAATCCCCAACACACACACACACGCACACACACACACACACACTCACACTGTAGTTAGGGAGCATGGGCTGGTTAAATTGGCCCTGAAAGAGGAAGTGAACCGTCTGGCAGTGGTGCCTGACCCACCTCAGTGTTTTAGTGGGAACTTGCATTTATTCATTCATTTTATACCCATTGCAGACTCTTTTTTTTTTTTTTTTTTTTGAGATGGAGTCTCGCTCTGTTGCCCAGGCTAGAGCACAGTGGCGCGATCTCCACTCACTACAAGCTCTGCCTCCCGGGTTCACACCATTCTCCCCATTGCAGACTCCTTAGAGAAGTCTACCTGGAATCTACACTAAGCGCTTAGCCAGAATGGGCAGTTCCCAAGAGGTCTGTAGACAGAATTCAGGGAGTCTGTGAACTTCCATGAGAAAAAAAAATTACATCTTTATTTTCACTAACCTTTAATGGAAATTTTAGACTTTTGATTTGGACAAATTTGCAGGGTACTTTCCTTTGGAGAAGGAACTAAAGTATTCAGCAAATGACACACTAATTATGAATGTAGGCAACAAGCCAGTAGTAATAGCAGTACCTGTGACTTTTCAACAATAAAAGTCACAGTTGTTTTCATACCACATTAAAGTTGTTGAAATATTAATGCTCATGACTTCTTTAAAATTACCATAGTTATCAGACCCACTAGTATATCTTCTTATTTAATACATTAATAAAGAACATATATTACTCTATCACAATTTTTTTCCTAAAAATATTTTGATAATTATTATTTCTTTATATTTTTTGTCCTTTCTAATGCTATGTATTTGTTTTAGGAATTTAAAAATACTATTCTGAGAAGAGGTACATAGGTTTTACCAGACTTTCAGAGGAGTACATGGCACAAAAAAGCTAAAGAGCTCCTGGGGTGGTGGGCTCAAGTCCTGCTCAGTCTCCTAGCCGTGGAGCTTTAGAATAGCAACATCTGAGACTCAGCTTTGTCATCTGCAAAATGGTTTAAGATGAGTGATGATTTTGGTGAAGTAGATGAGAATCTCAGTCAAGGGATGACTTCTTCTTCCTCTGTTTACATTAAAAAGTGTGACGCCTTCTTTAAAGTACTTTGCTTTTAAATTAATGAAGTAGGATCATTAAGAAATCACCTGAAATCTTCAAATCTGTTTATTTGGATTTGTCTTCTCAGTCAACAGCAGTGTTGTAAAATATACTAAATTTATATTTAAATATATGTATTAAATATATAAAGTAAAAACATGTTACATACACTAACATTTTTACCTTTTTAGTTGTTGCATTTTAAAATATTTTGTAGTGTCTAGTTTTCTGGCAAGGAGATAACATTGTATTCCTTACTCATACTTTTCCCTATGATATAACATCTTTGGAGTTTTTTTTTTTCTTTTTGTTTGATAGTTTTTGTGATGTGTAAAAATTCAGGAGTGGAGCAGCAGGGAAGGAAGGGACTGCCAACCAGGCAGTTCTGGAACATTCCTGGCAGGTGTTTTTTCTCTAGTCTATCACTTTTCCTTTTAATGAAAAATTCATCACTACAGTCCCAATATGAGTAATTTTCCTATTTATTTTTATGTATACAATTATGTATAGATTTAGATAATGTATAAATGTTTTTATATTTCACTGAAAATATCCAGTCATACACAGACTGTCTGGCATACGATGGTTTGAATTATGATTTTTCAACTTTACGATGGTGTGGAATCATTCTATTTTTCACATTCAGCACAATATTCAATAAATTACCTGAGATATCAGCACTTAATTTTAAAATAGGCTTTGTGTTACCTGATTTTGCCCAACTGTAGGCTAACGTCAGTGTTCTCAGCACGTTTAAGGTAAGCTAGTTTAAGTCATGATGTGACAAAATGTAGTAGTTGGTTGGGGTTGTTATAGATATTTTTCCTTACAGTCCCAATGACTATTGAATCTTGTTTTGTAAAAACAAATAGTATAAGTGTTTAAGAATAAAAAAGATTTAATATCAAGGAACGCATATAGTGCTAGATGAGATTGTAAAGGTTGTTATTGTCTATTTTTAAAAACCTTTAAGCAGGAAAGTAAATTAATTTGTTTTAATTTCATGGACTGCTCAGTTTTCTTCACCCAATACAAGAAAAAAAGAGGCAAATTATAATACTATTTAGAACACATTTGCTAACTTTCTCTTTGCTGCCTTCTTAATTTTATCTGGCAGGGCTGCAAGACAGGAGTTAGAGCAGTAGACCTGGCTGTCGTGAAGTGATTTCATCTCTTCAAGTTGTGGGGATTTTGTTATGTTTTGTTTGTTTGTTTGTTTGTTTGTTTTTTGAGACAGGATCTCATTCTGTTACCCAGGGTGGAGTGCAGTGGTACAATCATGGCTCACTGCAGCCTTGACCTCCTAGGCTCAAACGATCCTCCGACCTCAGCCTCCTGAGTAGCTGGGACTTCAGGTGCATGCCACCTAGCCTGGCTAATTTTTCCGTATTGTTTGTGGAGATGGGGCTTCACTAGGTTGCCCAGGCTGGTCTCAAACTTCTGGGCTCAAGTGATCCTTCAGCCTCAGCCTCCCAAAGTGCTGGGATTACAGGCGTGAGTTGCCGCACCAGGCTCTCTTCTGGTTTTGTAAAGATGGATTTCCTGGACTTGGTTAAGCCATAACTGGCTGTCTAGAGGTTGAGATAGTTCAGTCAGTGACATGATGAAATAAAAAAGAATTTTCTGATAACAAAATGGTTTTAGAGAGGATAGCTAGGAAACATTTTAAAAGAGCAATGAAGAGAAACTTGCTATTTCAAATGTAAAATATATAGTAAAGCTAAAAACAGTTTAGTGCCAGCATAGGAATCACATAGAACAGAATAAATAGCCCTGAAATGCACAGACAGACAACATACAGATACATATGATCCCTGGAATACAGCAATCCCATGGGGAAGAGGTAGATTATTCAGCAAACTACACCAAAATAAACTCCAGACGAATTATTTAGAGAACTATGTGTGTATTTTTTTAATCATGTTTTTAAAAAATCCAGGAGAAAAAAATGACTACCTAACTAATAATGGGATGGGGAAGTATTTTTAAATATAAAAGCAACGGAAGAAACCACAAGGGAAATAATTATTTGTCATGTTTTAGTGAAGATAAATTTGAGTGTGAGGAACAAAACCAACTCAAATTACCACAAGTAAATGGAGAGTTTACTGTAAAGTGATCTTGGATTAACCTCAGGGCAGGGACTCTCATTGGGCTGGACCTTCTCAAGGCTGAGATAGAGAAGCAAAGCTAGATTCGGGAAGGACCAGGGCCTGGGCACTGGATCTGAGGATCTTCCCTCACTGGGCTCATCATTAATGTAGTTTTGTTACATCACCTGCATCTGCATCTTTCTGGTTAGCTGCCCCTCCCCGTACCAATCTACCGTGTTTGGCAGGAGGGTGGATCCATCGCCTCCTCTGGACAGAAATAAATTGGACAGAAAGGGGCTTTGGGGGTCCAGGGTGCAGTGGCTCATGCCTATAATCCCAGCACTTTTGGAGGCTGCGGTGGGAGCATCACTCGAGGCTAGGAGTTTGAGACCAGCCTGGACAATGTGGTAAGACCACATCACTGCAAAAAATAAAATTAGCCGGGTGTGGTGGCATGTGCCTGTAGACCTGGCTATGGTTACACCACTGTAATTGAGCCTGGGTGACAGAGAGAGACCCTGTCTAGAAAAAAAAAAAAAAAAAAGGAACCTTAAGGTGATAGAATTAAAGTTTTTTTTATTTTTTATTTTTATTTTATTTTTATTTTTTATTTTTTTTTTTTGAGACGGAGTCTCGCTCTGTCGCCCAGGCTGAAGTGCAGTGGCGCAATCTCGGCTCACTGCAAGCTCCGCCTCCCGGGTTCACGCCATTCTCCTGCCTCAGCCTCTCCGAGTAGCTGGGACTACAGGCGCCCGCCACCACGCCCGGCTAATTTTTTGTATTTTTAGTAGAGACGGGATTTCACCGTGGTCTCGATCTCCTGACCTCGTGATCCGCCCGCCTCAGCCTCCCAAAGTGCTGGGATTACAAGCGTGAGCCACCGCGCCCGGCCTAAAGTTTTTTTTAAAACAGAAAGAAAACAAGAGGGCTTTGGGCAGGCCATGGATGATTCATTTGTATACACAGATTTGAAACTTTTTACATGAAATAGTACAGTAAACATTTGAAAGATAAATACTGCCCAGGAATACTGTTGCAATACTGTAGTAACTGCAACAAATATTACAGGAAAAAAATAATACTTTCAACATAGAAAGTGTTTTTGTCAGACAAGAAGGATATCCTTAACACAGATTTTTAAATGGGCAAAAGATAGGAATAGATAATTTGCAGAACAAAGAAAATAGCCCGTATGGAAGGAAGGTAAAAGAATAACCTTATAGTATATAGTTGAAAAATGCAGATTTAAGAAAACAATCAGATACTTTTTTTCCCAGGAAATTGGCAACTTTTTTGTAAACTTTTTTGTGTGTTTTTAAAATCACACTGTCAATTCTGACAAAAGTAGAGGAGTCAGGCACTCACATTCATATGCTGCTGCTGAGAGTGTAAATAGGCACAACCTTTCAGGATGAAGATATTGCAAGCCCAAAAGATGGTCATGTTCAAATTAATAATTATTTTCCTAGGAAGAGGGAAATCAAAGAGATGTACAAAGACGGTTACTACAGCTTTATTTGTCATGGTGAAAAAAAGGGAACAACCAAATTTCCCAATATTACCGGGATAGTTAATTAATGGCTTATCCATATAATGAGATAGTATAAACCACCAAAAAAGCATTTGCTCAAAGAATGTTTGATTATGTAATTCCAATTTTGTAGGTAAACAGCAGAGAGAGAAAAAACTGACATAGGAAACATTCCAAATTTTAATGGCACTCAATTGGTAGGATAACAGACGATTTATTTTCTACAATGAAATATTGCTTTGGTTATAAGAAAAACAACAGCAACAACATACTTGGTATTTATACCAAGCAAAATGTACATTTTTGTCATTTGGCCTAGAGAAGAGACATGTCTGCTCAACAATGAAGTTATTTCCATGAATTCTGGCATATTGGTTAAGAAGGACTCAGAGAATCCATCTAAAGCTCTTGGTCTACTCCTGGTGGTCATAATAGGTACTCAATAAATGTCTGTTGTGCATGTCTACAAGGCCCTCAAGTCTAATGAGGATGGCTTTTCAATTCTTAATACAATCTGGGTACGACTTGTCAGAGATACGAGGATGAGGGATGGTGTATGTTTTTGATTTTAGAATAGGAAAAAAGCCATTTAGTTCTAACACTGTTTATTCATAAGTCCAAGGGAGGGAAAAACTAATTCCATTTTTTTCTTGAGAATATCTGCTGGATTCCCATTAATAATCCTAGGCAAAGAAGTTATTTCATAGGTTGTCTTTAAATGATTTTTTAAACTAATTTAGAACTCACATAAGTTTCATTCTATTTTTTTTTTAACCTACAGAAGTGAGTGCCTGCTTACTGTTTTTCCTGGTTCTGCACCATAAACGCTGAATGGACTATCTTACCTTATCTTTACAATCTGGTGGTTAAGGTTCTTATTCTTGTTTTACAGAAGTAGGCTTAGAAGTCAAGTTAATGAGTGATGGATTGGCTCTTTGGGCACCGTTTGTTGGAATTCAGGTTTTCAGGCTCTTTCTGGGCTATAGACTTTATTCCAGGCTACCTTGTAGCAATTTGTGAGTCCAGTGTCATGTTCTGCTGAGACCCAAAGATCCGGAGCAGCTTAGAGCTGTAGCTAGATCACCAATGTACTCATCACAAAGCATAACTTGACTCTCAACCCTGGTACTAAATCCCTTTCCCCTCTGCCAGAAGGTCTACCCCAATGGCAGGGTAGAAGAGAAAAGATCTTCCAGGACATCAGAGATGGCATGCCGCACAAGAGGAGAGGAACAAGGTCATTGTTGTTATTTGTTCACAAAGAAAAGATGGTAAAACTCAGTTACATCTTGCTCAACTGATTTTCTCGGCTTGCAAGAGAATTAACAGACGCTAGGCTTAAGGGAGTTAAGAATAAATCAAGATGTGAACCATTCCAATGTAGCTACAGTTTCTGCATTAATGGGATCCTTCTGACAATGCCACAATGGAGAATTATGGCACAGAGCCTGTTCAGTCATAAACCTTATTCCTATACCTTCCTTTCTTACTGGTAATTTTATGCAGCAGGTTGAGAAAGCTACTTTATTCTAAGATAGACTGTATACCAATAATTTTGATAACCTATAATGAGTTCTGTGATGTCTTTTTCTTCTTGTATCTTTTCCTTCCGACCTTGATACCAGTAATTTATAAGGGATCTATATAGTTTGAATGTATTTGAGTGACTTCAATAATACTTTAGTTCTACTTTTTGATGTGACCCAAGGAAGCACCAGTAGGTCTCAGGCATTCCCCTGTGTTTTAGAAGCCTTAAATCAGTGAGATGAAACCCAATGTCAAGAATTTGAAGCAAATTAAGGTATGGAGAAAGAAGGTAAAGAAACCATTGGGTGGTTTGGCTAGAGCATAGTAATTAATTGGATATTTTGGTTTCCAAACATTTGAATTACAATAAAAGGAAATTTTGCTGTGTTATTTCAGTTTTCAGTAGCAAAGAAATGTTTGTATAGCCAAACAATAAAATTGACATATTTTAGTGCCTTTAAAAAAATAAATGATGGTTTTAACCTCATCTCTGACTGGCTTATAGTGCCTCATTCATTCATTCATTCAATGAATAAAACAAACACCAATTCAAGGAAATCTGTATAACAAATGTTTGTAAACTTTATGACCTATCCTTTGTTTTCTAATTTACAGAATAAAATCTAAGTAAATAAAAATTAGGGACAGTCTCTTAAAAATTTCTTACAACTTATTGGTATGTGATAGGGTTCTTTTAATTTGATGGTTGGAAGATTCTTGAAAATAGAAGTAAAACTTTAAGCTTTCTATTGTTTATAGTTCAAAAGTGTGTGCACATGTGTGTAACACGAATATACACATTTCTCTGATTCCAGAGACAGCCCTTTATCCAGCTGGCTAGAGTAGCCCCTATCAGCCCCCAGTCTCTATTATTCTGTTGTAATTTCCTCTTCATACTTCTCACCAACTGACTTGATACTAGTTATGTTTTTGCTCATTTCTCCTTTCCCTTTGCCTTCACTGGAATGGCAGCTCTGTCACGGCATAAGTTTTTGCCATTTTTCCTGCTCAGCACCTAGAACAATGTCTAGCCTATAACTAGCCCTCATTTTCATTTATATGGAATGAATGAATAAACAAATCAGTTTTCTGCCTCTTATCAGCTGTGTGGAACCAGACATCTCCCCTCCATTATGAGCTCCCTAAGTTATTCCTGGAATCTCAGGGACTGGCATCTTCTGCCGGACCTCTGACACCCAAGAAACCATTGGTGGTAGGCAGAGGCTCCTATGAGCTGCTGCCAATGTCTGTACTGAGGCAGCCCCTCGGATCCCAAGCTAAGGTCACTGATGTATGTTCACAGCCAGATGCTGCTGCTTCTGTCATGGAAGGATCTTCACCAAAGTTCACTCTTCTGTAAAACTGTGCTATGATGTGGGAATAGCACACACCCCCACACACACACCCTCACACATACACACACACACACACACACACACACACAGTCACACACATGCACAAACACCTGTTACCTTCTTTACCCAGACCCTTGGGCCAGAGCAGCCTTGTGCCCCCATGTTTTTTCTGGTGAAACTCACTTTCTGGCTTTACTCTCAGGAGCAGGGCAAGGAGTTGGGGGAGGGAGGACTGGAGGTGGGGTGGGAGGCTTAACTAAATCAGAAGTTCCGAGTGAGGAAGGCTCCCCTCCAACACAGAGGCATTCTTCTGACTTAGCTAAACAAGCTTCTGGCAGGAAAAATAATTTCCCTGGCACAATGTGGTACCTTATGCCAATTACCTCTGCGAGGGTCCGCCCACTGGCCCTCCAGGCCATCTGGACAAAAGGGATCCCTGAGGGGATCTCACTGTAGCCACAGGCTAGGACTCCTGCTAGACGGAGATAAAGCTTTACCACTTCCCTTCTTCTTTGTTCTGAGCTGTACTCTAGAACGATCTGTAAGAAATGTCCTAATGTAATTGCTCTCTCCTCTCCCTCACCAGCCCGCCCCCCCACCCTAAACACACACACATACACACACTGGGAGGCATCCACAGGGTTCACCACGGTATGGATTCTCACGAGGTTTTATTTGGCTTCTTGGCCAAATAAGCTGATGCAGGTACTTGTTGGATAACACTGTGGGGTGGGTCAGTAGCAGGCTATGTGAGTCAGGCTCCCAGTTTTAGAAAAGGAACCTGCAGTGCCTGTTGACATGCCCTCATACCAGGTATACTCCTTGCATATTATCAAAGCATATCCAAAAACCCATTCTTGCTTCCAGAGCAAAAAGAATCAGAGAGCCTCTGCTGGTGAAGGAAGTTCTGTTCCAGAAGGCTGTGTCTGTCATGGACCCAGGCAGAGGAGAAGAACAGGAGCCTCTGCCAGAAGCCAGGCCAAGCCAAAGAACAGGAATCAGAGGACAGTCTCCTGATTATTTAAACACAAAACAGGAAGGAAGGAACCCTCCACCGTCTTGGCCACCATTGTGACCACTGCTCATTATGTTTTCAGATTTATGTGGTCAAATAATGATTTTAAATGGAAAATCTTAAAGATAATATGTTTTATTTTGGAACTATTCCACATGTTGAGGAAGAATGAAGGAAGGGGAAACAGAATCAGATTTCTAAAGAGTGGAAAGGTGATATCTGTATCATATGACCAAGCCTGGGGAAAAACACATGAGCCACACTCACTTTTTGAAAATCTGATCCTTATTGTTAAGGAGGGTGACTATAATTTTAGAAAGGAAAAGATGAATGGAAGACTGTCTTGGCTTTGAAAACTCATTTCTATTTTTTGTCCAACTGAATCACTCTGATAAAAGCGGCCTGAGCATCACAAGACTTAACTAACCTTTATGTCGTTTCCCCTCCCACTCTGTTCCCAAAATGGCTGGTATTTTTTTATATTCGTTTTTATCTTGCTCCAAACAATATGTAGTTTCTCCTCATTGACATACGTTCTATCAACTCGTGAATTATTGCTGATTCGTTTGCATGCGTGTGAGCTGCTCTCTGCTCCCACCTTTGCACTATCAGATGGAATTTTCCACGTATATGTCTTAGCCTCCTGATGCTCATGAATGTCAATGTGGGAGCCATGAACTGTGCCATTATTGTTCCTGTAGTGTTTAGTTAGCCTGAGAAGCTCAATTTGTGTGTATGTGTGTTTTTTTTTTTTTATTTCAATAGGTTTTGTGGGAACAGGTGGTGTTAACTTACATGGATAAGTTCTTTAGTGGTAATTTCTGAGATTTTGGTGCACCCATCACCCGAGCAGTGTACGCTGTACCCATTGTGTAGTCTTTTATTCCTCGCCCCACTCCCACCCCTTCCTCCGAATCCCCAAAGTCCATTGTATCATTCCCATGCCTTTGCGTCCTCATAGCTTAGCTCCCACTTCTGAGTGAGAACGTACAATGTTTGGTTTTGCATTCTTGAGTTACTTCACTTAGAATAATGGTCTCCAGTTCCATCCAGGTTGATGTGAATGCCATTATTTCGTTCCTTTTTATGGCTGAGTAGTATTCCATGGTATATACATACTACATTTTCTTTATCCACTGTTAATTGATGGGCATTTGGGCTGGTTCCATATTTTTGCAATTGCTAATTGTGTGAGAAGCTCAATTTAAAACCTCATTCCCTTCAAGTTTCAGTTTCCATTTAGGAAGTACTTAGATTGATTTTGGTGATCTTTGGTTATATATTAGTTATTTTCAGTTATTTTGTTTTAACATAAAATACCACCACCAACTGGTTGGCAGTACTACCAGATAATGTAGCTGATGGAGCCATTCATTCTAGATAAAATTACTGTGATTTGGGCACAGCTCTGCAGATGTGAAGTGGGAAATTCCTGTGGAACTTGACCGGCATATGTAGTTGCCCTTAACAGGTTTCATTGCGATAAACCCCTGTCTTTTGTATGAATTCAGGCACATGTCTGTATGCAAAGTCTCATTTATATCCTGCTTTACCATTTTGGTTTTCAACATGGTAAGAGCAAAGGGTGGCTCTGTACAGGCTTAGTTTCTCCAGCTGATTTTCTGTCTCTTCTTTCTCACCACTTCTTATTAATTCGTTAGCAGCCAGTACAGTAGAAGTCACCTTAGCTTTCTGTTTCCCTTTCCCACCAGCAGCCTCTTCACATCTCCTTCAATACTCATCAGTAAGCTTCTACCATGTATGTCACAGAATATAAAATCTTAATGTTCATCAGTAAATTATTCATGATTTCTATGGCCCTGATTTGTGTAATGACTGCTAATGCTTTCAGAACATTTGATCTTGACAAGGTGAAAAATCGTGCTGTTTTAAAAAAATTTTCTAGAGTAGTTGCTAGGATTTTTTAAAGCACACCTATCTTATATGCCAGGAATTCCAAAGTCAAAATGTACATAAACCATTAGATTATAAGCATCTAGGAATCTTTAGAAAGAAGTTTGGAGGTCAAATGCAGCCATCTATCCAATATAGACTCCCTTTTCCAGCATCCCAGACATAGAGTCCTTTGGCTGCAGACGGCCACTCCTGATGAGAGAGGGAACTCTTGGGTCACCAGGCTGCCCACCTTGGTTGTTGGCCATCTGGGATCCTTCGAGTAAACTTGGGCTAGCTTCTTACTCTGTTTCTTTCTCTGAAATAGTGTTAATAATAGTAATAGTAGCAATAGCAGTAATAGCACTAGTAATACTAATAGTATTTCCTCATAGAATTGTTGTGAGTGATAAATAATTGATACATGCAAAACCATTTGGACAATGCCTGGCAAGAGCCACATGCTCAGTCCCTGCTAGTTGGTAATACTGGCCCTGTAGGCAGAATTGTAGAGTAGAAGAAAGCAGATAGACCTGAGTCAGACTGACAAGATATGAGTCCAGAATTTGTCAATACCTAGTCCTGTGAACATGGAAGTTAAGTTGCTTGATATTTTCTGAGCTTGAGTTTCCTTGACTGTGAAATGAGGATAGGAAGTCCATTCCTAGTATGTACTTGCTGTAGTGATATAGTTTGGATATTTATCTCCACCCAAATCTAGTGTTGAATTGTAATCTCCAGTGCTGAAGGTCAGGCCTGGTAGGAGGTGTTTGGATCATGGGGGAGGATCCCTCGTGGCTTGGTGCTATCTTCGCAATAGTGAGTTATTGCAAGATCTGGTCACTTAAAAGTGTATGGCACCTCCTCCCACCCCCACTCTCTCTCCTGCTCCTGCTTTCACCATGTGAAGTTCCTATTCCTGCCTCACCTTCTGCCATGAGTAAAAGCTCCCTGAGGCCTCCCCAGAAACAGATGCAGCTGTGCTTCCTGTAAAGCCTGCAGAACCATGAGCTGATTAAACCTCTTTTTAAATAAATTACCTAGTGTCAGGTCTGTCTGTCTGTCTGTCTTTCTTTCTTTCTTTCCTTTCTTTTTCTTTCTTTCTTCTTTCTTTCTTTTTCTTTCTTTCTTTCCTTCTCTCTCTTCTTCCCCTCCCTCCCTCCCTTCCTTCCTTCCTTCCTCCCTCCCTCCCTCCCTTCCTTCCTTCCTTCCTCCCTCCCTCCCTCCCTTCCTTCCTCCCTCCCTCCCTTCCTTCCTTCCTCCCTCCCTCCCTCCTTCCCTTCCTTTCTTTCCTTTCTTTCACATGTTCTGTCACCCAGACTAAAGTGCAGTGGCACAATCCAATATGGCTCACTATAACCTGAGCTCAAGTGATCCTCCTGTCTCAGCCTCCTGAGCAGCTGGGACCACAGGTGTATGCCACCATGCCCAGCAAATTTTTGTAATTCTTTTAAAGATGAGGTTTCACCATTTGCCCAGGCTGGTCTCTAACTCCTGAGCTGAAGTTATCCACCGCCTCAGCCTCCCAAAGTGCTAGGATTACAGGCGTGAGCCACCGTTGCTGGCTGATTTTTGTATTTTTTGTAGACACAGGGTCTCACTATGTTCCTCAGGCTGGTCTCGGACTCCTGAGCTCAAGCAATCATCCCGCCTTGACCTCCCAAAGTGCTGGGATTACAGGCGTAAGCCACCGTGCCCAGCCCTCGGGTTTCTCTATAGCAATGCAAGAATGGCCTAATACATGTAGCAAGCAATCAGTAACATGCCAGGTTATTTAAGGGGTAAGCAAAAATTCATATAAGATGCCTGGTACAGAGTAGATGCACATTAAACAATTATGATTAGTCACATGCTTAGTTGAAGAGATTAGAAAAAGGATATGTTTGCTTAAGACATCATAGCAGTGTGCCTGTCACATTAGTACATATTAGATGACTTTGGAGAGTAATTCAGGTTTGGAAATTCTAAAAACCAAAGAAAAGCCATCGTAAGATCTTTGCAAATCTAGAGATTGAAAATCTTTTACAATAACCCACTAGAATGAATGAGATGATGTGTGTCAACTCCAAATTTCTAGTAATTTCAATGACAGCAAAACCGCACTGGTTCATATGAGCCAGAAGAAAAGGCAAATCAGAATATTTTTTAAGAAAATGCAAACTTTTCATTTCAAATATTACAATATCCTCCCCCCCACCCCTTTCTTGTAAAACCTAACTAGCTGAAAGAATCATTGTTAGGTACCTTTTCTGCAGGTAGAGAAACACCTCAAGTGGAGTGTAGGGGGGACGATCAGCTTCCTCCCAGCCATTGACCGCAAACACTCCAGACCAGCAAGTCTGGAGGCCCCAAGAGCAGGCTCTCCAGAATCCTCCAATGTGACAGGCATGCTCCCCAGCTTACCACCTCTAAAAGGTATCTGTCCCTGGCAAAGATGCCCCTATGAAATTAATTCTTCACTTTACCTTGAATGATTCTTTGATCATGGATTAATGAGATGGTGACTAATGGCAGCCCTGAAATTGCCTGTTTTAATGAATCAAAAGGAATTATTTTTAATTAGTACGCCAATTATCTGTATGTAAATGATGCTCTCTGATGTGCTTAAGGCTTCTTGAAAGATTTATTTTCTTAATTCTGTTAAGACTCTTGTTTACAATGCTGTTGTGTTCTCTATGAGAAATCCTTTGCTAAGTAGAGGTATATTTCCAGCCTTTGTGGAATAATCCAGTTTTAGCAAGATCATCTTGACAAGGGCATTTACCATATTTAGAATAAATTGCAGGGCAGTGGGTTTGCCTAGCCGAACCTAAGCCTGTCAGTGCCACAGCAAGAACGCATTTTAATGTGTTGCAGAGCTGGTTCTCTCACCCAACCCACTGCCCTCCTCAAAGACACTCTGGTGTACAGCTCCCTCCTCCTCCTAATTTTAAGGCTTCAGGGTGGAGCGGGGGAAGGATACCTGCTGAACTTTGCCAAACCACCTTGAGCAGGGCTATAGGCCCCTGGGCTGGTATAATCCAATAGACAGACTTTATCTGGATGACAGTGTACTGTTAGTGATGAGATGAAGCCAAGACCTGGCATTTTAGGATCAGTAGATTTGAATCAAAGGACATAATCAGATCATGTGCCTTAGCCCCAGTACCTCTCAAAGTGTTTTCTCTCCCGAATCTTTTTAAGTTGCTCCCTGAAAAGCAACTTTTGATTCCAAAAGTCTGACTTTGTTGAACAGGTATGTTTCTAGGGTTGTTTGTTTGTTTGTTTGTTTTGAGTCAGAGTATGGCTCTGTTGCCCAGGCTGGAGTGCGATGGTATGATGTTCGGCTCACTGCAAACTCCACCTTCTGGGTTCAAGTAATTCTTCTGCCTCAGCCTCCCAAGTAGCTGGGATTACAGGTGCCCACCACCACACCTGGCTAATTTTTGTATTTTTAGTAGAGATGGGGTTTCACCATACTGGCCAGGCTGGTCTCGAACTCCTGACCTCATGATCTGCCCACCTTGGCCTCCCAAAGTGGGGTTTTTTAAAACATGTTCCTTTGGGTGCTTCCCCCTGCCCCCAGTTTTCTTTCTTTCTTTTTTTAAATCATCTAAGATCATTTTTCACCCACCCAAAGGCCTTTTTTAGGTTTTCTTTTTTTAGCCCATGTACCAGAATAGTAGTTTCAATGTTGCCAACTGCAAAAGGACCTAGTCGTTGTGGATGCTGCTGTAAGCTATTTCTAAGAACAAACTAAATGATTCTGGAAAACTAGTACATGGAGTAACTCACATATTTTCATGGAAAGCAGGAAAACCCCTTTGCCCCAGTGTTCCAGCAGCTGTCAGATCTTCTATTCATAAGCAACAATTATCCTGGACTTGAGAATGGAAAGAAAAAAATTATATTTGACTTAGTAATTTTCAAAGAGTAAATTATAATAAATGGTGTTAGGTTGTTCACTCCACCTTTTAAGCAGTAGTTATGTAGCAGTAGCTCTCCCTGTACCACAGGAATGTTCCCATAAACTTGGATAAACTACATAGGAAGTAGCTCACATTTTCATCTGCACAGTTTATCAGTCAACAAGTGTTTGCTGAGTTCCTTTTGCCTAGCACAGCCCTAGCAGCTGCATAAAATATCTGCGCAGCATGTAAAGACATTGCCTCCTACTTCAAGTCATTCGCCCCATATGGGAGAAGCAATGTATGAAGCATTGAGGGAATAATTAAGGCAACATAGTGATATCTTGGTAAGTTGTCATTTGTCTACACAGCGCCTTTCAGCACACACGAATGATTCTCCTTCATTTTCTTTTAAGAAGCAAGTATTAAAAGTGCTGCAAACTTGTAACTGCTGGACTTGATCATCTTTATTTATTAAAAAAATTTAAGCATTTACTACTAAAATTATTTTGTGTAGATGTAGGCACTGTTCTACAACAAATAATTTTGTAGACCACTAATGAAATTTCAGAGAAGGATATATATTTGTACATGTGCTTAATTCCTACTTATATAGACTTTGGGGTAGTTCTGCTTATTGTGTGACCTTTTATGTTTAACTACATCACATTTTCTATTTCTGACTGAGCCTGCGTGACCAAAATTGTGTCAGTTCAGCATAAGCGGTGCTCTGCTTTCTAACCTTCCTAGTCCTGTGTATTTCCTGCCTCATGATTTATTAACAAGTACGTAGGTCATTTAGCTGAATTGTGGAGCAAGAGAGTTATAGCTAAGATTTCCTGATTGCCAAGGTTTTGGTTCTTTGCTTCCTACATATTAGAGATTCTGTTAACTACTATGACATGCACATCTTACCATCATCAATAATGCTCTAGAGACACTGCCTCTTTCTTTAGATTTAACACCTACGTTGTGTTATCTTTTAATCAAGTTCTTAAATGTGATAGGAGAAAAAACAATGGATGATAAATGCTTCTGCATGAATAAAAATTAACTGCACATATAATGAATACAACTTATTTTAAAATGTCTTCAGCAGCAAAACATTGTGTTGGTTAAAAGTTACCAGGCTCAGGTTAAATGGGTTTTAATTAAAAATTGCAAGCTCACCCTACCCCAAAGCACTACCACATGCAACTCTAAAAATATCAAACGGATAAAAACCTTAAAATTGTTCAACAGCTCCCCCTAGCATACATAATTTCAGGCTGTCAGACTAGAAAACAAATTCGAGTTGTCATTTTTTACATGTCTAGTTACATGGGCACCTTCTTGACATTATTCCTGAATTGAATGTCTGAAGGTAATTATAAGCAGAGAATAGTGTAATCTAGCAAAATGATTTCTTGTGAAAATATTTTCAAAATGATTTTATTGAACTCTGGCTATCCTCTATCCACTGTCTCTGCTTTGGTTGGCTGGTTCAAGGAGATTTCTGTTTTCTTTTGGAACAAGCCATCTAGGAAAGAAAATACAAGGTTGGGAGAAGTTCTTAAAGAAGATTGTGGAAATCTACAAGGTGGACGGAGAATATTTAACTGTCTGGTGAACTTTAGGAACACTGTCTCAAGGGTTTGGGATCTTGAGCAGTTTAACCAGTCTTTGACTTAGTTTCCTCCCCTATAAAATCGAGAAATGGTCATAGTATTTGTATCATAAGGCTGTTGTGGTTAATGTGCACAAAGCGAATCCTCAGAGGTGATCAACAGTCATTGTTAGCGTTATTTCACTGTGGATGCTTGAATGAGGTCAGGATCTACAACCTGGGCTCTGACATTGGAGATACCTGAATTCAAACCCTCTGAGAGACCTTGGGCAAATTGCTGAAACTTGGCTTCCTCATTTCTAACTAGAAGTAATAATAACAACTACTGCTTACTACTCTAGAATTAGAATATATATGCAAAGTACCTAGACTGGACTAAGTAGAAGAGATAAAACACAGCTGTTGGTCTTACAGAATAATAATAATAATTCCCTTTATTTACTTATTTATTTGTTTTGAGACAGAGTCTTGCTCTGATGCCCAGGCTGGAGAGCAATGGCATGATCTCAGCTCACTGCAACCTGCGCCTCCCAGGTTCAAGTGATCTCCTGCCTCAGCCTCCCAAGTAGTTGGGACTACAGGAATGCACCACCACGCCCGGGTAATTTTTGTATTTTTAGTAGAGACCAGGTTTCACCATATTGGCCAGGCTGGTCTTGAAATCCTGACCTCAGGTGATCTGGCCTCAGCCTCCCAAAGTGCTGGGATTACAGGTGTGAGCCACTACACCTGGCCTAATAATAATAATTCTCTAAGGCTAAGAGAACAGGAGACAATAATACTATAACATTCTGTAAGTTGGAAAGCTGAGAGAGTGAAGTGTTGCATTTCTTAGCAAACTCAAGAAGGCCAATTATATGTAGAATGAACCAGAGGCTCAGGAATTGCTAGCACTAGGGATCTCTGGAAACCTTAGCTGGGGTCTTTTCTAATTCAGCCATCACAGGACACAGCGAGTCACCTCTGCCATGTTTCACCTGCTGCTTACATGGCACACAGTCCAGAATTAGGTGAGGTTTGAAAATTCACCTGTTTTCATTCTACTGCCTACAGAAGTTCCACAGTAGAAAGGAGGGAGACCTGGATCAAAGGATAGGCTTTAATTATGCCACTAACAGTATGAGCTTCATCAAGTCCTTTACTCTCTCTAGACGTTAGTTACCACTGATGTAAAATGAAGGGCTAGACTAGACTACCCTGAAAAGTGCCATCCTTGCTGTCAAACCTCATGATGTTAAAACAAAAAAGTATTTCAGGACAAGACTCTGAGGTTGACCTGGTTACTTTTCAGAACTGTGTGCACACACGTATGCACACATATAATAAATTTAGAACAGAACAATATTATATTCTGATATTATTCATGAGGATAATTAATAGTATCTAAGAATTATTGAATATCCACCATGTTCCAGGTGCTTGCACTATCTTACTTAATCTCATTTGACATAATAATAGTGTTTTATGAGAGAGATTCTGTTATCTTCAGTCTACAGATTAAGAAACTAAGGCTCTAAGAGTTTAAGTTACTTACAGACTTTACAAACATTGAGTGGCAGAGTCTAGCTTTTAAAGATCTGGCCACCTTCAGAGCCCTGGTTATCTAGACCTCACCATGCACCTCTTTTCTGAACTCTGGTGCTTCTCCAGAAAGATCATCATGCTCATTCCAGTTCCTATGGTTGCTTTCAGTTTGTAGTATGACTTTATTACCTCCAACTGGCAAATTAAGTGGGGTGTCCCCCTGTAAAGTGGATTGGCATTGGAGTTATAAACAAGCCAAGTACCATATTTCTCTCAAAAAGTTGGTTTGTTCTCAATTCTCAAAGTCCACAGGCATATAAAAGGCCCTGCATGTGTGAAATTGCACATTATTTTTTTCCCCATTCTTTTTTTAAATTTTATTATTATTATACTTTAAGTTTTAGGGTACATGTGCACAATGTGCAGGTGTGTTACATATGTATACATGTGCCATGTTGGTGTGCTGCACCCATTAACTCGTCATTTAGTGTTAGGTATATCTCCTAATGCTATCTCTCCCCCCTCCTCCCACCCCACAATAGTCCCTGGTGTGTGATGTTCCCCTTCCTGTGTCCATGTGTTCTCATTGTTCAATTCCCACCTATGAGTGAGAACATGTGGTGTTTGGTTTTTTGTCCTTGCGATAGTTTACTGAGAATGCTGGTTTCCAGCTTCATCCATGTCCCTACAAAGGACGTGAACTCATCCTTTTTTATGGCTGCATAGTATTTCCTGGTGTATATGTGCCACATTTTCTTAATCCAGTCTATTGTTGTTGGACATTTGGGTTGGTTCCAAGTCTTTGCTATTGTGAATAGTGCCACAATAAACATACATGTGCATGTGTCTTTATAGCAGCATGATTTATAGTCCTTTGTGTATATACCCAGTAATGGGATGACTGGGTCAAATGGTATTTCTAGTTCTAGATCCCTGAGGAATCGCCACACTGACTTCCACAATGGTTGAACTAGTTTACAGTCCCACTAACAGTGTAAAAGTGTTCCTATTTCTCCACATCCTCTCCAGCACCTGTTGTTTCCTGACTTTTTAATGATCACCATTCTAACTGGTCTGAGATGGTATCTCATTGTGGTTTTGATTTGCATTTCTCTGATGGCCAGTGATGATGAGCATTTTTTCATGTGTTTTTTGGCTGCATAAATGTCTTCTTTGAGAAGTGTCTGTTCATGTCCTTCACCCACTTTTTGATGGGATTGTTTGTTTTTTTCTTGTAAATTTGTTTGAGTTCATTGTAGATTCCGGATATTAGCCCTTTGTCAGATGAGTAGGTTGCGAAAATCTTCTCCCATTTTGTAGGTTGCCTGTTCACTCTGATGATAGTTTCTTTTGCTGTGCAGAAGCTCTTTAGTTTAATTAGATCCCATTTGTCAATTTTGGCTTTTGTTGCCATTGCTTTTGGTGTTTTAGACATGAAGTCCTTGCCCATGCCTATGTCCTGAATGGTATTGCCTAGGTTTTCTTCTAGGGATTATATGATTTTAGGTCTAACATGTAAGTCTTTAATTCATCTTGAATTAATTTTGGTATAAGGTGTAAGGAAGGGACCCAGTTTCAGCTTTCTACATATGGCTAGCCAGTTTTCCCAGCACCATTTATTAAATAGGGAATCCTTATCCCATTGCTTATTTTTGTCAGGTTTGTCAAAGATCAGATAGTTGTAGATATGCAGCATTATTTCTGAGAGCTCTGTTCTGTTCCATTGATCTATGTCTCTGTTTTGGTACCAGTACCATGCTGTTTGGTTACTGTAGCCTTGTAGTATAGTTTGAAGTCAGGTAGCGTGATGCCTCCAGCTTTGTTCTTTTGGCTTAGGATTGACTTGGCGATGTGGGCTCTTTTTTGGTTCCATATGAACGTTACAGTAGTTTTTTCCAATTCTGTGAAGAAAGTCTTTGGTAGCTTGATGGGGATGGCATTGAATCTATAAATTACCTTGGACAGTGCAGCCATTTTCACGATATTGATTCTTCCAACCCATGAGCATGGAATGTTCTTCCATTTGTTTGTATCCTCTTTTATTTCATTGAGCAGTGGTTTGTAGTTCTCCTTGAAGAGGTCCTTCACATCCCTTGTAAGTTGGATTCCTAGGTATTTTATTCTCTTTGAAGCAATTGTGAATGGGAGTTCACTCATGATTTGGCTCTCTATTTGTCTGTGATTGGTGTACAAGAATGCTTGTGATTTTTGCACATTGATTTTGTATCCTGAGACTTTGCTGAAGTTGCTTATCTGCTTAAGGAGATTTTGGGCTGAGACAATGGGGTTTTCTAGATATACAATCACGTCATCTGCAACAGGGACAATTTGACTTCCTCTTTTCCTAATTGAATATCCTTTATTTCCTTCTCCTGCCTGATTGCCCTGGCCAGAACTTCCAGCACTATGTTGAATAGGAGTGATGAGAGAGGGCATCCCTGTCTTGTGCCAGTTTTCAAAAGGAATGCTTCCAGTTTTTGCCCATTCAGTATGATATTGGCTGTGGGTTTGTCATAGATAGCTCTTATTATTTTGAGATACGTCCCATCAATACCTAATTTATTGAGAGTTTTTAGCATGAAGCATTGTTGCATTTTGTCAGAGGTCTTTTCTGCATCTATTGAGATAATCATGTGGTTTTTGTCTTTGGTTCTGTTTATATTGCTGGATTACATTTATTGATTTGCATATGTTGAACCAGCCTTGCATCCCAGGGATGAAGCCCACTTGATCATGGTGGATAAGATTTTTGATGTGCTGCTGGATTCGGTTTGCCAGTATTTTATTGAGGATTTTTGCATCAATGTTCATCAGGGATATTGGTCTGAAATTCTCTTTTTTGGTTGTGTCTCTGCCAGGCTTTGGTATCAGGATGATGCTGGCATCATAAAATGTGTTAGGGGGGATTCCCTCTTTTTCTATCGATTGGAATAGTTTCAGAAGGAATGGTACCAGTTCCTCCTTGTACCTCTGGTAGAATTCGGCTGTGAATCCATCAGGTCCTGGACTCTTTTTGGTTGGTAAGCTATTGATTATTGCCACAATTTCAGAGCCTGTTATTGGTCTATTCAGAGATTCAACTTCTTCCTGGTTTAGTCTTGGGAGGGTGTATTTGTCGAGGAATTTAACCATTTCTTCTAGATTTTCTAGTTTATTTGCATAGAGGTGTTTGTAGTATTCTCTGATGGTAGATTGTATTTCTGTGGAATTGGTGGTGATATCACCTTTATCATTTTTTATTGCATCTTTTTGATTCTTCTCCCTTTTTTTTTAGTCTTGCTAGCGGTCTATCAATTTTGTTGATCTTTTCAAAAAACCAGCTCCTGGATTCATTAACTTTTTGAAGGGTTTTTTGTGTCTCTATTTCCTTCAGTTCTGCTCTGATTTTAGTTATTTCTTGCCTTCTGCTAGCTTTTGAATATGTTTGCTCTTGCTTTTCTAGTTCTTTTAGTTGTGATGTTAGGTTGTCAATTTTAGATCTTTCCTGCTTTCTCTTGTGGGCATTTAGTGCTATAAATTTCCCTCTACACACTGCTTTGAATGTGTCCCAGAGATTCTGGTATGTTGTGTCTTTGTTCTCATTGGTTTCAAAGAACATCTTTATTTCTGCCTTCATCTCGTTATGTACCCAGTAGTCATTCAGGAGCAGGTTGTTCAGTTTCCATGTAGTTGAGCGGTTTTGAGTGAGTTTCTTAATCCTGAGTTCTAGTTTGATTGCACTGTGGTCTGACAGACAGTTTGTTATAATTTCTGTTCTTTTACATTTGCTGAGGAGAGCTTTACTTCCAACTATATGGTCAATTTTGGAATAGGTGTGGTGTGGTGCTGAAAAAAATGTATATTCTGTTGATTTGGGGTGGAGAGTTCTGTAGATGTCTATTAGGTCCTCTTGGTGCAGAGCTGAGTTCAATTCCTGGGTATCCTTGTTAACTTTCTGTCTCGTTGATCTGTCTAATGTTGACAGTGGGGTATTAAAATCTCCCATTATTATTGTGTGGGAGTTTAAGTCTCTTTGTAGGTCACTCAGGACTTGCTTTATGAATCTGAGTGCTCCTATATTGGGTGCATATATATTTAGGATAGTTAGCTCTTCTTGTTGAATTGATCCCTTTACCATTATGTAATGGCCTTCTTTGTCTCTTTTGATCTTTGTTGGTTTAAAGTCTATTTTATCAGAGACTAGGATTGCAACCCCTGCCTTTTTTTGTTTTCGATTTGCTTGGTAGATCTTCCTCCATCCCTTTATTTTGAGTCTATGTGTGTCTCTGCACGTGAGATGGGTTTCCTGAATACAGCACACTGATGGGTCTTGACTCCTTATCCAATTTGCCAGTCTGTGTCTTTTAATTGGAGCATTTAGCCCATTTACATTTAAAGTTAATATTGTTATGTGTGAATTTGATCCTGTCATTGTGACGTTAGCTGGTTATTTTGCTCGTTAGTTGATGCAGTTTCTTCCTAGCCTCGATGGTCTTTACAATTTGGCATGTTTTTGCAGGGGCTGGTACCAGTTGTTCCTTTCCATGTTTAGTGCTTCCTTCAGGAGCTCTTTTAGGGCAGGCCTGGTGGTGACAAAATCTCTCAGCATTTGCTTGTCTGTAAAGTATTTTATTTCTCTTTCACTTATGAAGCTTAGTTTGGCTGGATATGAAATTCTGGGTTGAAAATTCTTTTCTTTTTTTTTTTCTTTTTCTTTTTTTTTTTTTTATTATACTTTAGGGTTTTAGGGTACATGTGCACAATGTGCAGGTTTATTACATATGTATCCATGTGCCATGTTGATTTCCTGCACCCATTAACTCGTCATTTAGCATTAGGTGTATCTCCTAATGCTGTCCCTCCCCCCTCCCCCCACCCCACAACAGTCCCCGGAGCGTGATGTTCCCCTTCCTGTGTCCATGAGTTCTCATTGTTCAATTCCCACCTATGAGTGAGAACATGCGGTGTTTGGTTTTTTGTCCTTGCTATAGTTTACTGAGAATGATGTTTTCCAGTTTCATCCATGTCCCTAGAAAGGACAAAACTCATCATTTTTTATGGCTGCATAGTATTCCATGGTGTATATGTGCCACATTTTCTTAATCCAGTCTATCGTTGTTGGACATTTGGGTTGGTTCCAACTCTTTGCTATTGTGAATAGTGCCGCAATAAACATACGTGTGCATGTGTCTTTATAGCAGCATGATTTATAGTCCTTTGGGTATATACCCAGTAATGGGATGGCTGGGTCAAATGGTATTTCTAGTTCTAGATCCCTGAGGAATCGCCACACTGACTTCCACAATGGTTGAACTAGTTTACAGTCCCACCAACAGTGTAAAAGTGTTCCTATTTCTCCACATCCTCTCCAGCACCTGTTGTTTCCTGATTTTTTAATGATGGCCATTCTAACTGGTGTGAGATGGTATCTCACTGTGGTTTTGATTTGCATTTCTCTGATGGCCAGTGATGATGAGCATTTCTTCATGTGTTTTTTGGCTGCATAAATGTCTTCTTTTGAGAAGTGTCTGTTCATGTCCTCTGCCCACTTTTTGATGGGGTTGTTTGTTTTTTTCTTGTAAATTTGTTTGAGTTCATTGTAGATTCTGGATATTAGCCCTTTGTCAGATGAGTAGGTTGCAAAAATTTTCTCCCATTCTGTAGGTTGCCTGTTCACTCTGATGATAGTTTCTTTTGCTGTGCAGAAGCTCTTTAGTTTAATGAGATCCCATTTGTCGATTTTGGCTTTTGTTGCCATTGCTTTTGGTGTTTTAGACATGAAGTCCTTGCCCACGCCTATGTCCTGAATGGTATTGCCTAGGTTTTCTTGTAGGATTTTAATGGTTTTAGGTCTAACATATAAGTCTTTAATCCATCTTGAATTAATTTTTGTATAAGGTGTAAGGAAGGGATCCAGTTTCAGCTTTCTACATATGGCTAGCCAGTTTTCCCAGCACCATTTATTAAATAGGGAATCCTTTCCCCATTTCTTGTTTTTGTCAGGTTTGTCAAAGATCAGATAGTTGTAGCTATGCGGCATCATTTCTGAGGGCTCTGTTCTGTTCCATTGATCTATGTCTCTGTTGTGGTACCAGTACCATGCTGTTTTGGTTACTGTAGCCTTGTAGTATAGTTTAAAGTCAGGTAGCATGATGCCTCCAGCTTTGTTCTTTTGGCTTAGGATTGACTTGGCGATGCAGGCTCTTTTTTGGTTCCATATGAACTTTAAAGTAGTTTTTTCCAATTCTGTGAAGAAAGTCATTGGTAGCTTGATGGGGATGGCATTGAATCTATAAATTACCTTGGGCAGTATGGCCATTTTCACAATATTGATTCTTCCTACCCATGAGCATGGAATGTTCTTCCATTTGTTTGTATCCTCTTTTATTTCATTGAGCAGTGGTTTGTAGTTCTCCTTGAAGAGGTCCTTCACATCCCTTGTAAGTTGGATTCCTAGGTATTTTATTCTCTTTGAAGCAATTGTGAATGGGATTTCACTCATGATTTGGCTCTCTGTTTGTCTGTTATTGGTGTACAAGAATGCTTGTGATTTTTGTACATTGATTTTGTATCCTGAGACTTTGCTGAAGTTGCTAATCAGCTTAAGGAGATTTTGGGCTGAGACAATGGGGTTTTCTAGATATACAATCATGTCATCTGCAAACAGGGACAATTTGACTTCCTCTTTTCCTAATTGAATACCCTTTATTTCCTTCTCCTGCCTGATTGCTCTGGCCAGAACTTCCAGCACTATGTTGAATAGGAGCGGTGAGAGAGGGCATCCCTGTCTTGTGCCAGTTTTCAGAGGGAATGCTTCCAGTTTTTGCCCATTCAGTATGATATTGGCTGTGGGTTTGTTGTAGATAGCTCTTATTATTTTGAGATACGTCCCATCAATACCTAATTTATTGAGAGTTTTTAGCATGAAGGGCTGTTGAATTTTGTCAAAGGCCTTTTCTGCATCTATTGAGATAATCATGTGGTTTTTGTCTTTGGTTCTGTTTATATGCTGGATTACATTTATTGATTTGCGTATGTTGAACCAGCCTTGCATCCCAGGGATGAAGCCCACTTGATCATGGTGGATAAGCTTTTTGATGTGCTGCTGGATTTGGTTTGCCAGTATTTTATTGAGGATTTTTGCATCAATGTTCATCAAGGATATTGGTCTGAAATTCTCTTTTTTGGTTATGTCTCTGCCAGGTTTTGGTATCAGGACGATGCTGGCTTCGTAAAATGTGTTAGGGAGGATTCCCTCTTTTTCTATCGATTGGAATAGTTTCAGAAGGAATGGTACCAGTTCCTCCTTGTACCTCTGGTAGAATTCAGCTGTGAATCCATCAGGTCCTGGACTCTTTTTGGTTGGTAAGCTATTGATTATTGCCACAATTTCAGAACCTGTTATTGGTCTATTCAGAGATTCAACTTCTTCCTGGTTTAGTCTTGGGAGGGTGTATTTGTCGAGGAATTTATCCATTTCTTCTAGATTTTCTAGTTTATTTGCATAGAGGTGTTTGTAGTATTCTCTGATGGTAGATTGTATTTCTGTGGGATCGGTGGTGATATCCCCTTTTTCGTTTTTTATTGCATCTATTTGATTCTTCTCTCTTTTCTTCTTTATTAGTCTTGCTAGCGGTCTATCAATTTTGTTGATCTTTTCAAAAAACCAGCTCCTGGATTCATTAATTTTTTGAAGGGTTTTTTGTGTCTCTATTTCCTTCAGTTCTGCTCTGACTTTAGTTATTTCTAGCCTTCTGCTAGCTTTTGAATGTGTTTGCTCTTGCTTTTCTAGTTCTTTTAATTGTGATGTTAGGGTGTCAATTTTGGATCTTTCCTGCTTTCTCTTGTGGGCATTTAGTGCTATAAATTTCCCTCTACACACTGCTTTGAACGTGTCCCAGAGATTCTGGCATGTTGTGTCTTTGTTCTCGTTGGTTTCAAAGAACATCTTTATTTCTGCCTTCATGTCATTATGTACCCAATAGTCATTCAGGAGCAGGTTGTTCAGTTTCCATGTAGTTGAGCGGTTTTGACTGAGTTTCTTAATCCTGAGTTCTAGTTTGATTGCACTGTGGTCTGAGAGACAGTTTGTTATAATCTCTGTTCTTTTACATTTGCTGAGAAGAGCTTTACTTCCAACTATGTGGTCAATTTTGGAATAGGTGTGGTGTGGTGCTGAAAAAAATGTATATTCTGTGGATTTGGGGTGGAGAGTTCTGTAGATGTCTATTAGGTC
The DNA here is from genome assembly GCF_028878055.3 of Symphalangus syndactylus. Lineage (NCBI taxonomy): Eukaryota > Metazoa > Chordata > Mammalia > Primates > Hylobatidae > Symphalangus > Symphalangus syndactylus. The sequence goes on along the minus strand of NC_072434.2, from coordinate 38,123,758 downwards.
CACTTTATGTAGAGCTGAGTTCAATTCCTGGATATCCTTGTTAACTTTCTGTCTCGTTGATCTGTCTAATGCTGACAGTGGGGTGTTAAAATCTCCCATTATTATTGTGTGGGAGTTTAAGTCTCTTTGTAGGTCACTGAGGACTTGCTTTATGAATCTGGGTGCTCCTGTGTTGGGTGCATATATATTTAGGATAGTTAGCTCTTCTTGTTGAATTGATCCCTTTACCATTATGTAATGGCCTTCTTTGTCTCTTTTGATCTTTGTTGGTTTAAAGTCTATTTTATCAGAGACTAGGATTGCAACCCCTGCCTTTTTTTGTTTTCCAGTTGCTTGATAGATCTTCCTCCATCCCTTTATTTTGAGTCTATGTGTGTCTCTGCACGTGAGATGGGTTTCCTGAATACAGCACACTGATGGGTCCTGACTCCTTATCCAGTTTGCCAGTCTGTGTCTTTTGATTGGAGCATTTAGCCCATTTACATTTAACGTGAATATTGTTATGTGTGAATCTGATCCTGTCATTATGATGTTAGTTGGTTATTTTGCTCGTTAGTTGCTATAGTTTCTTCCTAGCCTCAATGGTCTTTACAATTTGGCATGTTTTTGCAGGGGCTGGTACCGATTGTTCCTTTCCATGTTTAGTGCTTCCTTCAGGAGCTCTTTTAGGGCAGGCCTGGTGGTGACAAAATCACTCAGCATTTGCTTGTCTGTAAAGTATTTTATTTCTCCTTCACTTATGAAGCTTAGTTTGGCGGGATAGGAAATTCTGGGTTGAAAATTCTTTTCTTTAAGAATGTTGAATATCGGCCCCCACTCTCTTCTGGCTTGTAGAGTTTCTGCTGAGAGATCAGCTGTTAGTCTGATGGGCTTCCCTTTGTGGGTAACCCGACCTTTCTCTCTGGCTGCCCTTAACATTTTTTCCTTCATTTCAACTTTGGTGAATCTGACAATTATGTGTCTTGGAGTTGCCCTTCTCGAGGAGTATCTTTGTGGCGTTCTCTGTATTTCCTGAATCTGAATGCTGGCCTGCCTTGCTAGATTGGGGAAGTTCTCCTGGATAATATCTTGCAGAGTGTTTTCCAACTTGGTTCCATTCTCCCCATCATTTTCAGGTACACCAATCAGACGTAGGTTTGGTCTTTTCACATAGTCCCAAATTTCTTGGAGGCTTTGTTCATTTCTTTTTATTCTCTTTTCTCTAAACTTCCCTTCTCTCTTCATTTCATTCATTTCATCTTCTATCAGCGATACCCTTTCTTCCAGTTGATCGCATCTGCTACTGAGGCTTCTGCATTCTTCGCGTAGTTCTCGAAACTTGGCTTTCAGCTCCATCATCTCCTTTAAGCCCTTCTCTCCATTGGTTATTCTAGTTATCCATTCTTCTAATTTTTTTTCAAAGTTTTTAACTTCTTTGCTATTGTTTTGAATTTCCTCTCGTAGCTCAGAGTAGTTTGATCGTCTGAAGCCTTCTTCTCTCAACTCATCAAAGTCATCCTCCATCCAGCTTTGTTCCGTTGCTGGTGAGGAACTGCGTTCCTTTGGAGGAGGAGAGGTGCTGTTTTTTAGAGTTTCCAGTTTTTTTGGTCTGTTTTTTCCCCATCTTTGTGGTTTTGTCTACTTTTTGTCTTCGATGATGGTGATGTACAGATGGGTTTTTGGTGTGGATGTCCTTTCTGTTTGTTAATTTTCCTTCTACCAGACAAGACCCTCAGCTGCAGGTCTGTTGGAGTTTACTAGAGGTCCACTCCAGACCCTGTTTGGCTGGGTGTCAGCAGCAGTGGCTGCAGAACAGCGGATTTTCGTGAGACCACAAATTCAGCTGTCTGATAGTTCCTCTGAAAGTTTTGTCTCAGAGGAGTACCCGGTTGAATGAGGTGTCAGTCTGTCCCTACTTGGGGGGTGCCTCCCAGTTAGGCTGCTCAGGGGTGAGGGACCCACTTTAGGAGGCAGTCTGTCCGTTCTCAGATCTCCAGCTGCGTGCTGGGAGAACCACTACTCTCTTCAAAGCTGTCAGTCAGACAGGGACATTTAAGGCTGTGGAGGTTCTCGCTGAGTTTTTGGTTGTCTGTGCCCTGCCCCCAGAGGTGGAGCCTACAGAGGCAGGCAGGCCTCCTTGAGCTGTGGTGGGCTCCACCCAGTTCGAGCTTCCTGGCTGCTTTGTTTACCTAAGCAAGCCTGGGCAATGGCGGGCGCCCCTCCCCCAGCCTCATTGCCACCTTGCAGCGTGATCTCAGACTGCTGTACTAGCAATCAGCAAGACTCTGTGAGCATAGGACCCTCCGAGCCAGGTGTGGGACACAATCTCCTAGTGTGCCGTTTTCCAGGCCCGTTGGAAAAGCGCAGTATTAGGACGGGACTGACCCGATATTCCAGGTGCCGTCTGTTTCCCCTTTCTTTGACTAGGAAAGGGAACTCCCTGACCCCTTACGCTTCCCGAGTGAGGCAATGCCTCGCCCTGCTTCGGCTCGCGCACAGTGCGCTTCACCGACTGTCCTGAACCCGCTGTTAGGCACTCCCTAGTGAGATGAAACCGGTACCTCAAGCAGAAATGCAGAAATCACCCGTCTTCTGTGTCACTGGGGCTGGGAGCTGGAGACCGGAGCTGTTCCTATTCGGCCATCTTGGCTCCACCCTGAAAATTCTTTTCTTTAAGATGTTGAATATCGGCCCCCACTCTCTTCTGGCTTGTAGAGTTTCTGCCGAGAGATCCGCTGTTAGTCTGATGGGCTTCCTTTTGTGGGTAACCCGACCTTTCTCTCTGGCCGCCCTTAACATTTTTTCCTTCATTTCAACTTTGGTGAATCTGACAATTATGTGTCTTGGGGTTGCTCTTCTCGAGGAGTATCTTTGTGGCATTCTCTGTATTTCCTGAATCTGAATGTTGGCCTGCCTTGCTAGATTAGGGAAGTTCTCCTGGATAATATCTTGCAGAGTGTTTTCCAACTTGGTTCCATTCTCCCCGTCACTTTCAGGTACACCAATCAGACTTAGGTTTGGTCTTTTCACATAGTCCCATATTTCTTGGAGGCTTTGTTCATTTCTTTTTATTCTTTTTTCTCTAAACTTCCTTTCTTGCTTCATTTCATTCATTTCATCTTCCATCACTGATACCCTTTCTTCCAGTTGATCGCATCGGCTACTGAGGCTTCTGTATTCTTCACGACGTAGTTCTCGAAACTTGGCTTTCAGCTCCATCAGCTCCTTTAAGCACTTCTCTGCATTGGTCATTTTAGTTGTACATTTGTCTAATTTTTTTTCAAAGTTTTTAACTTCTTTGCCATTGGTTTGAATTTCCTCCTGTACCTCAGAGTAGTTTGATCGTCTGCAGCCTTCTTCTCTCAACTCGTCAAAGTCATTCTCCATCCAGCTTTGTTCCATTGCTGGTGAGGAACTGCGTTCCTTTGGAGGAGGAGAGGTGCTCTGCTTTTTAGAGTTTCCAGTTTTTCTGCTCCATTTTCTCCCCATCTTTGTAGTTTTTTCTACTTTTGGTCTTTGATGATGGTGATGTACAGATGGGTTTTTGGTGTGGGTGTCCTTTCTGTTTGTTAGTTTTCCTTCTAACAGACAGGACCCTCAGCTGCAGGTCTGTTGGAGTTTGCTAGAGGTCCCCTCCAGACCCTGTTTGCCTGGGTGTCAGCAGCGGTGGCTGCAGAACAGCGGATTTTCGTGAGCCACGAATGCTGCTGCCTGATCGTTCCTCTGGAAGTTTTGTTTCAGAGGAGTACCCAGCCGAGTGAGGTGTCAGTCTGTCCCTACTGGGGGGTGCCTCCCAGTTAGGCTGCTCGGGGGTCAGGGACCCACTTGAGGAGGCAGTCTGCCTGTTCTTAGATCTCCAGCTGCATGCTGGGAGAACCACTACTCTCTTCAAAGCTGTCAGACAGGGACATTTAAGTCTGCAGAGGTTACTGCTGACTTTTTGTTTGTCTGTGCCCTGCCCCCAGAGGTGGAGCCTACAGAGGCAGGCAGGCCTCCCTGTTCGAGCTTCCTGGCTGCTTTGTTTACCTAAGCAAGCCTGGGCAATGGCGGGTGCCCCTTCCCCAGCCTGGCTGCCGCCTTGCAGTTTGATCTCAGACTGCTGTGCTAGCAATCAGCGAGACTCCGTGGGCGTAGGACCCTCCGAGCCAGGTGCGGGACACACTCTCCTGGTGTGCCATTTTCCAAGCCCGTTGGAAAAGTGCAGTATTAGGGTGGGAGTGACCCGAATTTCCAGGTGCCATCTGTCACCCCTTTCTTTGACTAGGAAAGGGAGCTCCCTGACCCCTTGTGCTTCCCGAGTGAGACAATGCCTTGCCCTGCTTCGGCTCAGCTCGCGCACAGTGCGCTAAACCGACTGTCCTGCACCCACTGTTTGGCACTCCCTAGTGAGATGAACCCAGTACCTCAGATGGAAATGCAGAAATCACCCATCTTCTGCGTCACTCACGCTGGGAGCTGTAGACCGGAGCTGTTCCTATTTGGCCATCTTGGCTTCACCCACCGAAATTATACATTATTAAGGTCCTGCATATTAAACCTTCGCAGGATCTGTAGTTTTCCATTGTGACCAAACTTACACGGATCACTGTTGTTCAATAAATTATGTGGCCAATTGTCTTTGGGACTGCAGACTATTTATAAATCTACAAGTAAATATTTTAACCAATCTGTGTCTGTAAATTTTCTGTTTAATGTTGATTTTGGAGCATAAAAATAAGGAGAGGACATTTAATAGACAGAATGAAAAAGATATATTAAAAGGGGAGGGGAAGCTTAGGGGAGGCTGGGGGTGAGAACTCCTTCCAACTTTTGTTGTACATTGTTTAAAATTGTGGATTAGGGTTATGAATGCTTTTGAGGAAGTTCTCAAGAGAAGATCCCCCAGCAAAGTAGGGAAGGGTACTCCCCGAGAGGAGCTGAGGTGCCCAGGCCAGCTGCTATACTGGCACTGGGAGGAGCCCCACGTTCTGCCACACCTGCCCCCAGGTTGGCTGCATATGCCAGGGAGTAGTAGAAGTTCCCTGCTCAACAGGAAATGACTCTTTCCCTGCCACAGTATGGGCCATCTGCTGCCCTTTTGGTTTGCTGCCTCGATTTTGCAGGTTGGAGACATTAAGGTGTGAAGAAACCTAGTGACACACTTCAATTCAGAGCCTAAGGAAGGGTAGTGACACATGTCAAACATCTGCTGTGTTCAGCACAGTCCAGAGCGTGCCATATATGTGAACTTGTTGTTCTCACCTCAGCCCTGAGAGGTGGATGTCAGTGTGTCTTTGGATGGCAGGCATTAAGAGAAGAGTTCTAACACACAGCCTCAGGTGCTTCCTCTCCATGGTGGGTTTCTTCTCCAAATCAAGACTGCTTCCCTGGTGTGCCGTAAAACCACCAGGTTGGTCACAGCTCTTTTGGGGCATAGTATGTAAGGGAAATTTCACCCATGTGGTAGCCAAGAAGTGTTAAAAAGGACAAAAAGTCAGAAGAAACCAAGCCATCTGGGACTACTAGATGACTCCTGGCAGGAAAGGCTGGCTGGTGTTGTGATGCTGCTCTGGAGGCTGAGCTATGAACAGCTCAAGGTGAAATTTTACAAAGGCTAGAGTCTCACATCCAAATGCTCGATGAAGTCAATGTGACAACAGCTGCACCCAAATCTGAGGGGCTGTCTTGTCTTCTCCATCCTATTATACCATCTCCTGTTGTCAGTGGCTGCAGAAATAAGTCCACCTTCTCTGTGAATCAGTGTCCAGATGGCAATCCAAAGACTGTGGAATATGACCTGGGAACTTGAAGAGATGGGAACATCGTCTGTGTACAGTCTAACCATGTGAAAAACATCCCTGAGAAACACAATCAGGTGGCACAGTACTATGAAGTATTCCTTCCACAGTCTCCAACAGAGCCCTGCCTTCTGCTTCATGAAGGTCGATACTGGTGTGAGCTCACAGTCCGCACCAATAGCCTAAGGCACACAATGGCTGTCATCACATTCCATCCCCAGGAATTAAGTCCAGAGGAGCTCCATGTTCAGAAGGAGACTGTAAAGGAATTTTTCATTAAAGGTCCTGGAGCAGTCTGTGACTTGACTTCACTTGACTTCCAGGAAAGCAGGACCCGTTTCAGCCATCATCAGTCCGCCTACCAGCTCTTATTTGGAGAACCTCATATCTTTAAAGATCTCCTGGGCTTGAAGGTCTGCATCTCTCCAGATGCCTTTTTCCAGATTAATACTGCTGGTGCAGAGATGCTATATTGGATTGTGGGGAAGCTGAGTGGAGTGAACTCTAACACCATCCTCCTCAACATCTGCTGTGGAACCGGTGTGATCAGCCTCCCTCTGGCTCAGCTACATCGCAGGTCCTTGGGATTTCGTTGGTGGGGCAGGCAGTGGAGGATGCCAGGCAGACTGCAGCCTACAGTGGCATCACCAGCTTTGAGTTTCATACTGGTCAAGCAGAGATTTTTCCAGGGCTGCTAAAGTCAAAGGAAGATGGACAGTTAATTGTTGCTATGTGAACCCAGCCCATGCTGAACTGCATTACAAGGAAGTTCAAGCCATTTGAAACTTCAAGGCCCTCCGCATACTAGCTTTTGTTTCCTGCAAGCCCCATGATGAAACCACAAGGAATGAACTACACTGAAAGTTCCAGGGGCTAATCTTGAGACAACCAGGCATGAAGACTGAGCTTTGAAATTCCAGAGATGACCTCAAGGCAGTTAATCCACAACCCAGCCATTGTTGAGATGGCACCCAGCTGCACTCCAGGTGCACCGTGACTGAAGACAGCCACCAGAACAAGATACCCAGACCTTGTACTCAGCACACTCCTGCACACCTCCCATTCCATGTTCACCATTTTAAAACCCTCTCTCTAGCCTAAAGTTTGAAGTGATTGCCTTGAGGCTAGAGCCCAGGCATTCTCCTATCTGCCAGCATTTGAGAGCAACTTTCCTTTTACCACATACACACACAAAAAAATTGTGGTAAAATATACATAATATAAAATTTATCCTCTTAATCATTTTTGAGAATATAGTTCAGTGGCATTAAGTACATTCATATTGTTGTGCAACCATCACCACCATCCATCTCCAGGACTTTTTTCATCTTGCAAAACTTAAACTTTGTACCCATTAAACACTAAGTCCTCCTTCCTCCCTGTCCCCGGTCACTGGCAACCACCATTCTACTTTCTGTCTCCATGAATTTGACTACTCCAGGCTGCTGTGCGTTTCAGAGAAGTTCTTACATGATACTATGAGTATTATAAGAGAATAATACTTGATATTTATTAGCATTACAACCTAAAAGTCTTATGGTGAAAACATTTCAAAGATATTTAGAGTAAAATGATGCATGTTAAGCTCTTTTTCCTCCTTGAAGTAACTTAAAACCTATTTTTTAAAAAACACCCTGAGGTTCTTATAACTCAGCTTAAAAGTGATAGTGCCCATGCACTGGGGTGACTGCTGTTTCTTGCTCTCTTTTTCTCCCATGGAGCCACAATCACAATTTTAGTCAAGGTTACAATGAAAGCACCACTCCTTCCCTTTGATGGTCCTCCATTCTTGTGCCTCAGCTCCAAAGGTCATTCTGCCCTTTCTGTGCCCAGCTTCATTCTGAGTGGGATTAATGTTGCTGAACCGTGTAGCACACAAGTAAAGGAAGACAAATGTTCATTCGTTCTTTCTTCCAACAAACCTTTATTGAGTGCCTACCACATTACCTACTATATACAAAGATGAATAAGACATGAACACTGTCTTTAGGGGCTTGCGTTTTATTAGGTTGAAGCATTTAAAGGAGCCTGTAGTAAGAAGAGACAGATATGTAAACAGATAAGCCAAGGCATTGGGATAAGTCTCTGCCAATAATAGGGAGGGAGACAGTGGTTCTATCCAGGACAAGAGGGCATCAGCATGGTGTTTTCTTTTGCTTTTCTTCACAAGCCTGATGGAGTGTACCATGCTACCTTGACTAGCTTCTGCAGTTCCTTTTCATAGTCTCTGGAGGAACTGGAGTTTTTCCAGTGATACAGAGCAGTAGAGCAGGTGGTGGTTTGCTAATTTGGACAAGGAAGCAGCAGTTCCCATTGCCACTTGCTTCTCATTTCCATCATCAGTGGTCATTAAATGAAAGTGTGCACATTTTCTAGAGCGTGGTTGAAAGTCCTTTTGTATACAGATAAGCTAAATTTTGTTACTTGCCTTACACTTTGTTAGAGGCTGAACTTTTCTTTGGAAGGTTAAACGAGGAAATACTCATTCATTTCTGGATTACAGTATTCTCCTTTCAAATAAAATTACCTAAATAGACAACTACTTAATTTGGAGGAAAAAATAAAATTAAACTCCAGACTGGGTGCAATGGCAGGTGCCTCTGGTCCAAGCTACTTGGGAGGCCAAGGATGGAGAATCACGTGAGGCCAGGAGTTCGAGGACAGCCTGGGCAATATACCAAGACTTCCATCTCTAAAAAATAAAATAGATAATAAAACTTTGTACAAGGCAGAATGATGATAGAAACTGGTTGTGACAGGGTGGTACTATTTTGAAGATTGGGGCCAGGGTTGTCAGAACAGTGAGCTAGGGTTGGTAAAGGACTTACTGTTGTCAGTTCAGGAAGAGGTTACTGTGCTGTGGAGAGGACTATGGCATAGCCATATGTCCTAAGCCACCGCCTACAGAAGCCAAGAATTTAGGGCCCTTTAACTGAGTCTTCAAAAAGTAGCATGGACACTGCAGTCTGGTCTATCCAAATCATCCTCGAAACTGCAGTTTCCTCTTGACTGCAAATAAATAAAGGATATTTATTTGAGGGAAAAGCTGCCACTTAGTTATGTAGTATTATTCTGCCTTGGTCACCCTAGAACAAGGAATTAGGTAGAGGTGGCAAACAAATTTTATACTATATTAAATAAGATTTAAATATATATTTTTCAGGCACAACTTTATTTTTTTTATTTTCGCCATGTTTTTAAATTAGTGAAAGACACTGGATCCTAGAAGCTGCAGTGATCTAAGTAGCTGCAAGTTTGTGCATATATCCTTTTTGTTTTGTTTGTTTGAATGTTTCAATAATGTTTAATAAGTTTAAATTATGTTAAATATGCTGAAATGTGTTAAACGTTTATGTTTAATTTGTTAAATATGTTTAAATTATAATTTTGTTTAAATTATCACACTGCTGCCACAGCCCCCTTGCATGAAATTCTGCACTATACATACTAATTGTAGTAAAGTTACCCCTGTATCCCAGGCAGGGAAAACAACTCTGGAAGATAATTTTCACTGAAGTCTAACCAAACTTCATTCAATGGATTCTGATAAGATTATAAATGACATGAAAAATAATATTTTAACATCAGGTCATCAATTTAAGAAAAGGGTATGCTTAGACACATTTTTAAAGTTTTTAAAAAGTAATATTCTACCCTCCTATGGTCCTCAGAATTAAAGCATAGTGAACAGGAAAGAAAAGGAAAATAATGCAACCGAGTGCTAAGGCAGAACATCTTGCCAGATGTAATGAAGGTGGCGTATTCACAGTCATGGGTTGCTTAACGACCGGGAAACGTTCTAAGAAATGCATCCTTAGGTGATTTTTGTCGTCATGTGAACCTCATAGAGTGAACTTACACAGGTTCTACACACTTAGGCTCTATGGTATAGCCTGTTGCTCCTAGGCTACAAACCTGCACAGCATGTCACTGAGCTGAATCTTGCAAGCATTTATACACAATGATAAGTATTTGTCCATCTAAACATCTCTAAGCATAGAAAAGGTACAGTAAAAATACAGTATTATAATCTTAACGGGACCCTTGTCATATATGCAGTTCATCAGTGACCGAAATGCTGTTATGCAGCATGTGACTGTGTTTAACAACTGGCTCTCCCTGGTATCAACGCCGGCTATATGTATTACTTGGTCAACTTGAATGACCTTTTAGAAGAATTTTGATTGCCTTTCAAGTGGGCTTTATCTTACCAGTTATACCTGGTCCCTCTACCCCCTGCTATTTGCTGGAGACACTTCATCCTTTTCCATGACTTGCCTGGCTTTGACTTGCTTTGGGCTGGAAGGGGCAGCTGCTGTTTCTCATCTGTGGCCATTGGGGGATTTCCAGGGTTCTTGCCCTGTCATTAAAATTGTGTGTCCCTTCCAGACCTCTCTCATCGTTAGATATTGGAACATAAGGGGGGAATTTCAAAATATGTGGACTGCTCTTTTCCTCATCCTCTTTAATTTATATAGATTTGGCCTTTTTAAGAATGTAAAATATTTATTGAAAAAGATGGACATGCAGAGTTTCTATCCCCTGTTGGCCAGTAACTCTATGGCCTTGTTTCCTTGATGTTCTTCTTAATGTTCTCAACTGTGGGAATGCTTACCTCGTATAGTTGTTATGAGGATTGAATGATAACAGTTAATACAGATAACAGCAGTAATAGTAATGGCTGGCATCTATTGGGCTCTTACCACATGGCAGGACTTGTGCCTGGCATTTCATCTGCATTAACTCAGTTAATGCCCACAGGCCTTAGTCAGGTGTCTGGCTCTTGGGAAGGGTGCTGTCAGTGAGAGCTATTATTTTTGTTGTTATTGTGTTTATGATTATAAGAGACCATAAGAGACAAGGAATCAAAAGCTGTGTTTCTCCATTATCAGATTATCAAGGGAACATCAGTGAAGAATATACGTAAGACCTCATGTAAGGAACAAATTAAGCACGATTGTGTCTGTATTCTAGCAGTTTATCATTTACAACATACAACTCTTTGAGAAAGGAGGTGTAGGAAGAGGGAGTGAGGGAGCGAGAACATGCATGTAGGTAAATGGACCAGTATACATGCTGTTCTGTTCTGTTTTGTAAGCATGTTTTCTGGAAAATGACTGTTAGACAGCAGATGTAGCACTCACATTTGTTGAGTTTTCATTTCAGCAGTTTACTGAAGTGAAATTTAGAGAAATGGGATAAAGTCTCTAACATTTCTAGTAAGTTCTATCAATCAGAAAACCCTGGAGTTTGGTAAAGTCATTGTTGAAGATGATCATTGGTAAAAGTTTCTACTGCATTATGGTATAAGCCAGGATCCAAGCAAGATTTTTTTAAAAAAAATTATGCTTCAGGCTGGGTGCGGTGGCTCACGCCTGTAATCCCAGCACTTTGGAAGGCCAAGGCAGGTGAATCATGAGGTGAGGAGTTTGAGACCAGCCTGACCAAGGTGGTGAAACCCCATCTTTCCTGAAAATACAAAAATCAGCCAGATGTGGTGGCATGCACCTGTAATCTCAGCTACTCAGGAGGCTGAAGCAGGAGAATCACTTGAACCAGGAGGCAGAGGTTGCAGTGAGTCAAGATCACGCCACTGCACTCTAGCCTGGGAGACAGAGCGAGACTCCTTCTCAAAAAAAAAAAAAAAATACACTTCAGTCAAGTGGATGCCACCTTGTATGTAAGTCTCATGGTGCAGGTACTCTCTCAGCCCATGATCACTCTGGATGCTTGCAAAGATCTTCTGTCAGAATCAACTCTGTTTCTAATGGAGGAAAAAAGAACTATTTTAATGTCATCATTATTGCTGTGTGTCATTGTAAACAGCCTTTTAACCCTTTTCCATTTGCCCTGAGAATACTCACTGATGGCACTTGCAGCTGCAGCGTTTACCCCGAGATAACTTTCACCATGCAAAATCTCTTTTAATATTATTTCCACATCACTCTAGTATATCGACTTTGGAAACAAAAGACATCATTCTATTCATAGCATTCTGTTTTTAGTAGTGGTATTTCCATTTACAAAATACAATAATTCTCAATCACTGAAAATGTCAAGTCCTAGAAAACGTAACATTCCTACGCGTGATGTTAACATCATTCTCGAAGAGTTCTTGGCCGAAGATTCATTTGTTGAATCTGATTTTTCTGAAATAGATGTTTCTGGTGATCAGACGATTCTGATGTTAGTTCTGTTTAGAAATAACTCCAAAAACGGTTTGTATATTTTATTTTCACATTGAAAGTCAGATTTGCTTCAGCCTCAAAGAGCATGTTTACGTAAAATTAAATCAGTGCTGGCAGCGAGCTTCACTTTTTTTTTCTACACAGGAAAAGCATTAACAGTCACTTTGAAAAAATAATATGATAAGTGGTGAATAATGTGGAGTATTGGTGGCCTGGAATTAAAAATTCAACCTGGATGACAGGTTCATTCATACCCCAAACCTCAGCATCAAGCAATATATCCTTAGTACAAACCTACACATGTACCCCCTGAATATAAATTAAAAGTTGAAATCTTTAAAAAATTAAAAATAAAATAAATACAAAATTCAAACCGCCTTTTACTTCAAAGTAGAAATGAAGATAGGCTGGGCACCGTGGCTCATGCCTGTAATCCCAGCACTTTGGGAGGCCAAGGCAGGCAGATCACCTGAGGTCAGGAGTTCGAGACCAGCCTAGCCAACATGGCGAAACCCCTTCTCTACTAAAAGAAAAAAAATACAAAAATTAGCTGGGCGTGGTGGTGCATGCCTGTAATCCCAGCTACTCGGGAGGCTGATACGGGAGAATCGCTTGAACTCAGGAGGTGGAGATTGCAGTGAGCTGAGATCATGCCACTACACTCCAGCCTGGGTAATGGAGCAAGACTCCGTCTCAAAAAAAAAAAAGAAGAAGAAGAAGAAGTGAAGATAATTTATACCTTGGAAACATCAGAAGACTCAAACATTTTGTGATTCTAAGTGATTGTGAAAACTCTGATGTCAGATGCATCTGAAAAGTTTAAATTGTTTCATGAAATGTGCATATGGAAAAAGTAATACTTCTAAATATGATTTTTACATAATATGTGAACTTAAATATATGTCACTGAATTAACAAACCATATAAGTAGTCAGCTGAAGGTTTCAACCACATCCCTAAAGGATTATGTATTTATGTTTGCCAAGACACATTTCTGAGGATCTCATTGGAAAGACAGAAACCACTTTACATTCAGACCTATATGATTCATTAAAGCTCTTAATCATGTTCTTTAACTTTTTTTTTCTTTGCCTTTTACTCAAGTAGGAAAAGATTTTCACTTAAGTGGAGAGGCAAGGAATAAGGTCGAAAGGAAACTGGCTCTTAAGACTGACTTGGCTAGCAGGACCTAGAGGGTGTGAAAAGAATGGAGAGAATGTGCTTATTATATCTTTAATGAACCCTTAACTTGAAAGCCTCCTAGTGAAAGAGCCTCAGAGGGAGGAGCCGTAAGAGCAGCAGGGGACATGGGTCATTTGTTCTCACTCTTTCTCCCTGACCAGCTGTTGTCCCTGTCGGGCTGCGGAGGGCCCAGTCCTGTCACTGTCCCACATCCACAGGATGAGCTCAGCTCGGGTGTCTTAGGTGAATGCACACCAAATTTGAGGGCAAGTGTGAAGAAAGATAGTATGGGAGTTTTTAAGAAAGCTTCTAAAAGGCTGAAAAGATACGCAAATGAAGAAACTCGGGGCTCAACACACCACTTTAAAGGACTACAGGATCAATTCTGTTTGCAGAGTTTAGAATGAAGATATTTCTAGCAGTACATTTCTCAAAAAGGAAAGAAGGGAGAAGAAAAGAATGGCACTCAGTCTCTATTGCCTAAATACCGTATTTGAATTTTGAGGAACATTTTTAACCCAAATTGTAGCTACAACCAGTCTCTTCCTAAGAGCCTTGGACTAAAAGTACCTCAGAAATAGAGCAATGCCAGATTTGATTATTGACTGTTCAGATTGTGTATAGAAATCTAGTGACTGGCTCCACATTGTAAAATAATTATAGCACAACAGAGATGACTCCTGTATTAGTTAAAAGGCCAAGAAGGTGAAGGGGTGCACTGTTAAAATATTGACTTCCCCTCATTTACTCTGACTTCTGATGGGAAGAGGTTGCAGAGGGGTATGGGAGAGGGTGTATGAGTAAGGACCTAAATTTACAATTAACCAGGACTAATCATAGAAGTGCTAGAAGAAGTAATAAATGAAAACAATCAATTTTTTCCGTTAGTGAAAAACTTAAAACCCCCTGTATGTGAAAACACACAAAGGTAAAAAAAAAAAAGAGAACTTTAAAAAAATCATAATACATGCAACAGAATCCATACATTTTATATCTATATATGCTAATAGAAAAAAATTTAGTACAAAGAGTTCATACCAGATGAATTAGAGAGGCTTTAGCTATGGCTTCTCTTCTCCTAGCAAACCCCCTGACCCCTGCTAAGAGACCCCCCAACCCCTTAACACAGCGTAGGCACCTGACTAAAGGTAGGCTAACCAGTGTTTCCCTGGGATGCTTGTAATTGATACAAACAGGAAGACCCTCTTGCCTGTCGGGCCACAGAGGTGGAAGGATTGAATCTGGGGTTGCCAGGAGGTCATGAAAAAAAAAATGAAACCAAGGTGACAAGCAAAAATGGGAGACAGGGAGACAGAGGGCATTGCTTGACTCCCTGAATCCAGTCAGGCCCAAGCCTGATCAGCTTCATTCCTGTTAGGTAAACCAACGTATCACTTTTCTGCAGAGGTAAATCAAGTTGAGTTTCTGTCACTTTTTTTTTTTTTTTTTGACAGAGTCTCACTCTGTCACCCAGGCTGGAGTGCAGTAGCACAATCTCAGCTCACTGCAGCCTCCGCCTCCTGGGTTCAAGCAATTCTCCTGCCTCAGCCTCCTGAGTAGCTGGAATTATAGGCATGCACCACCACATCCAGCTACTTTTTGTATTTTTAGTAGAAACAGGCTTTCACCATGTTGGCCAGGCTGGTCTCGAACTCCTGACCTCAGGTGATCCGCCCACCTGGGCCTTCCAAAGTGCTGGGATTACAGGCGTGAGCCACCATGCCCGGCCTCTGTGGCCTTTGAGGGAAGGAGTCCTAACTGCTACAGAACAGACAGTTGTCAGAACCTTCTATCCTCTCACTGTCTTGCCAGTTCCTCTGCTCTGCCCTCATTGGCACTGCCCTCTGCATTGCCCTGGCCAACTGAAATTTCTTCTCCCTCTATTGTCCAGGGTCCTCTCAAGCCTCCACTACCACCCAGCTTCAGGCCCACCCCTGTGCAGTCACAGTCTATGGCAATGCTCAACTAAACTGACCGCCCTGTTTTCCTCCCCAGGATTACTGCAGCAGGCTCCTAAGCAGCCTCCCTACCTCCAGTTCTCACGGGTGCTGCTGCCAGAGTGGTCTTTCGAGAATTCAGATCCACTGTTGTGACTTTCCTGCTTAAAACCCTTCAGAGGTTCTCCCCATGACTTTTGGAATAAAACCCCAAATCCTTAATTTGTCTTGCAAGGCCCTGGGGATCTGGCAGAGGCGCACGGCCCAGCTTTATCCCCCGCCGGCCTGCACTCTGCACTCCAGCCAGGAGCCAAGCCGATGCTGTTAAATGGGTTGAGACTTTTGGGGACCTTGGGATGGATGAATGCATTTTGCATGTGGGGTGGGTGTGAATCTTTACAGCCCAGAGGGCACACTGTGGTAAGCTGAAGAATGATGTCCACATCCAAATCCACAGAACCTATAAATATGTTATTTTACATGGTTAAAGAGACTTTACAGATGTGATGAAATTAGGGATCTTGGCTTTATCTCGAATGCTTTGAGTGGACACAGTATAATCACAAGGATTCTTACAAGAAGGAAGCAAGAGAATCAGAGTTAGAGAAAGAAGATGTAATAACAGAATCAGAGATTGGAGATAGAAGATATATTACACTGCTGGCATTGAAGATGGAGAAAGGAGCTATGAACCGAGGCGGGTCAGTGATGTGTAGAAGCTAGAAAGGCGATGAAACAGGTTCTCTCCTGTTGCCTTCAGAAGGAAGGCGGCCCTCCAAAAGTGTCACGTCATAAATCTATGTCATTTTAAGCCACTGAGTGTGTGTTAATTTGTTAAAGCAGCAATAGGAAAATAATATAGCAGATGTTCTGGGCACTGACAGTTTTGGAATTAAAGAGAGTTGTGGGTGTGTCCAGCTTGTTCAGGAAGGCTGGAGTCTGATTTTAATTTTTGGCTGGCTTCTATGGCACAATGAGTGTGAGAAAAATGATCTGCCTGTAAGAAAAACTAGATCATTTAACTTTTTGTTTTTAGCTTTGACATATGCAGTTTCTCAATTTAGTGGGAAAAAAAAAACTGGCAAGGTTTTGGTTAGTCACAGAAAAAGTTTAGCAATTCTGCACAAATGGTGGGTTTTTATTTGTTAAAATATCAAAGACATGATGGATGATACATTTCATTGTTATAATATTTTGTTAACTTTTATCAATGTAATTTTATTTTTCTGCCTATATTTTTACCCACCAGAAAAATCTAGTTTTAAAGCATGTTTATTCTGTGGTAGTCAGGTTTTTTTGTTTTTGTTTGTTTGTTTGTTTTGAGACAGAGTCTCACACTGTTGCCCAGGCTGGAGTGCAGTGGCGCCATCTCAGCTCACTGCAACCTCCACCTTCTGGGTTCAGGCAATTCTCCTGCCTCAGCCTCCTGAGTAGCTGAGATTACAGGCGCCTGCCACCACACCCGGCTAATTTTTTTTATTTTTAGTAGAGGTAGGGTTTCACTGTGTTGTTCAGGCTGGTCTTGAACTCCTGACCTCGTGATCCACCCACCTTAGCCTCCCAGAGTGTTAGGATTACAGGTGTGAGCCACCACACCTGGCCAGTAGTCAGGTCTTAAGTGCAGTCTCCTGGGGACCAGGCAACAGGCATAGTTAGTAGTTCAGTTTCTAACATCTTTGGTCTTATTTTGGATCACAGTGAATGTGATTCCCATTCACATGTGTTTTGTCTCGTTTGATAATCAAAGAGGAGAAATTAGAAATGGAGAAAACAAGGTAGGGTTGTATGTATGCAGCTTTCTGGGGTATAAACCACAGATTTTGTCTCTCTTCTATTTTATTGTGTCCAAGTGGCATTTAGCATAATTGACTAGTCCTGATCCACTACAGTAAGCTAATCAAGTACTTTTAGTTTGTTTTGAAGTTTAAGCTCCAAGTGGCATTTTGGCCCAATTTAAATCATCAATACAGTTTTTTCTATATTTCTGTGAAATACACATATGTTTGTAACAAATAAGATACTTGACAGAGTTGCATGTCAGACTACCAAGAAGAGGAGACCTCTATGATTAATCTTAGATAGTTAGATAGTTCTGTGATCAAGAATACATACATATTTTATTAATTAGCATTATGGTAGTTATTAAGGCTATCCATAAATATTCCAATTCTCCTTCCAAGCACAAAAGTAGGATTGTATAAAGGGAATTAAAAAATAAAAATATAAACTTTCTCAACATAAACTCTGTCACATTTGAGACAGTTTTGTAAGCAATGATATCTGTCATTTAGTCCATCACTAAAGAACTGAGGACCTGGCATCCATCCTCTTGTGAAGGTTAAAAAAAAAAAAAAAAAGAACTGAGGGTCTTGGTGATTTAACTATATCAATGCAGTTTTTTTTTTAACATATTAGCTGAATAAAAATGGGTGCCCTTTAAAGTTCTTTTTTTTTTTTGAGACAGAGTCACTCCATTGCCCAGGCTGGCATGCAGTGACTCCATCTCGGCTCATTGCAACCTCCACCTCCTGGGTTCAAACAATTCTTGTGCTTCAGCCTCCTGAGTAGCTGGGACTACAGGAGTGCACCACCATGCCTGGCTAATTTTTTTTTTTTTTTTTTTTTTTGGTATTTTTAGTAGAGATAGGGTTCCACCATGTTGGCCAGGCTGGTCTCAAACTCCTGGCCTCAAGTGATCTGCCCCCCTCAGCCTCCCGAAGTGCTGGGATTATAGGCATGAACTACTGCACCTGACCTAAAGGTATTTTTTTTAATATAAGCTGGGGTTTTTTTGTTTTTTTTTTTGAGACGAGGTCTCACCATGTTGCCCAGTCTGGTCTTGAACTCCTGGGCTCAAGCAATCCTCACACCTCAGCATCCCGTCAAGATTTTCTTTTTTTTTCTTTTCTTTCTTTTTTTTTTTTTTAAGATAGGGTTTCACTCTTGTCACCCAGGCTGGAGTGCAGTGGCACGATCTCAGCTCACTGCAACCGCCACCTCCCAGGTTCAAGTGATTCTCCTGCCTCAGCCTCCCATGTAGCTGGGATTACAGGCACCCGCCACCACAGCTGGCTAATTTTTGTATTTTTAGTAGAGATGGGGTTTCACCATGTTGGTCAGGCTGGTCTCGAACTCCTGACCTTGTGATCCACCCATCTCAGCCTGCCAACGTGCTGGGATTACAGGCATGAGCCACTGAGCCCAGCCCAAGATTTTCTTAAAGTAGAGATTACCCCTCGTGTGAAAGATTTTTTAAAATTAGGAAACAAAAAGTCAGAAGGAGCCAAATCAGGACTGTAGGGTGGATGCCTAATGATTTCCCATCAAAACTCTTGCAAAATTGCCCTTGCTTGATGAGAGGAATGAGAAGGAGCCTTGTCATGGTGGAGAAGGACTCTCTAGTGAAGTTTTCTGGGGCATTTTTCTCCAAAAGCATCGGCTAACTTTCTCAAAACACTCTCCTAATAATCAGGTGTTGTCATTCTTTGGCCCTCCAGAAAGTCAACAAGCAAAATGTCTTGAACATCCCTAAAAATTTTTGCCATGACCTTGACTCTTGACTGGTTCACTTTTGCTTTATGTAGACCACTTCCTCCTCTTGGTAGCCATCACTTTGATTGTGCTTTGTCTTCAGGATTGTACTGGTAAAGCCACGTTTCATCTCCTGTTACAATCCTTTGGGGAAATGTGGATCAGGTTCTTGATCTCACTTATTTAAAGTTTTCACTGAAAGCTCTGCTCTTGTCTGCAGCTAATCTGGGTGCAACAGTTTTGGCACCCATCGAATAGAAAGTCTACTCAACTTGAATTTTTTAGTCAGACTTACATAAGCTGAACCAATTGAGATGTCTATGATGTTGACTATTGTTTCTGCCGTTAATCATTGGTCCTCCTCAAATATGAAAAAGATTGATTTTTTCCTTGCATATTGATGTGGATGGTCTGCCCCTGTGGGCCTCATCTTCAACATCATCTCATCCCTTCTTAATATGAATTATCCACTTGTAACCTGCTGATTTCTTTGGGACATTGTCCCCATAAACTTTTCATCAAGCATCAGTGATTTCACCATTCTTCCACTTAAGCTTCACCATAAATTGTTCTTGCTTCAGTTTTAGTAAAATTCATATTGCTCTGATAGGGGCTGTTTTCAAACTGATATCTTATCCTTCTTAGTGCCTTGAACTAGATTCTGTTCAAACATGTTATAACTAGTCAGTACAAATTTATTTTGGTAGAAAACATTTTGAGATCCATGCGTAATTTTTTCATAATACATATTTTCCATGAACTTTTTTGAAAACCCCTTATATATTTTTTTCCTGTCTCTTGAATTTAGATGTGGTCCTGTGACATGCTTTGGCCAAGTAAGTAGGAACATCTAACCCTTGCTGAACTCCCGCCTTGGTGATGATAAAAGCACCTGTTGACATGGGGCCTCCATTAACCCAAGTCACTGGGTGATTAGATTAAGCAGAGCCATCCTGCAGCCTGTGCTGCTCGTGTAGTGTGTGCAGGAGATAAACAATTAATATTGGCTGGGCGTGGTGGCTCACGCCTGTAATCCCAGCACTTTGGGAAGCCAAGGCAGGTGGATCACCTGAGATTAGGAGTTCCAGACCAGCCTGACCAATATGGTGAAACCCCATCTCTACTGAAAATACAAAAATTAACCAGGCATGATGGCATGCATCTGTAATCTCAGCCACTCAGGAGGAGGCTGAGGCGGGAGAATCACTTGAACCTGGGAGGCGAAGGTTGCCATGAGCTGAGATCGTGCCACTGCAGTCCAGCCTGAGTGACAGAGGGAGACCCTGTCTCAAACAAAAAAAATTAATACTGAGGGTCATTTTTTACTACAGCATAACCTACCCTATTCTGACTGATAAAACTGAATGTGGTTCTTCCAAGTTCATTGATTTTCTGTGTGTGTATATAATACTTTTTTGAAAAACTTGGAGATATATTATCTTTTTAAAACAGCCTTAACTTATAATTCCCAGTGGAATTTATATCATAGCTTGTTTATTTTAATTATTGACATGGTGACTTAATGACTTTTAAAAAATTTGTTGGTATGCAATCAAATCTGTTCTGAGCAATTTTTTACAACTCTGTTTACTTTCTTAAGATTGTAAATGTTTGCAGTCTACCTTGAAAAGCAACTTTGTGAAAAATGTTAGGTGCTTTAAAACTGATTTGCCCCACTTCATGTTTGTTTGATATCAAATGAGATACATGGCTGTATTTTAATTTGTAGAAAAATGACTTCCAAAAAGCCGAGACTTTACATGCCAACTTTATTACTACTAAATAATTGTAACAAAATACTAATAACTCTAATAATCTCTGTGGACAGGTAATTGTAATGGAAGTGTTGACTTCAGGTAATTGTATTGATACTGGTGCCTTGAGTTAATAGTTGAATCTGGCAGCTTGGGCCTTTTCATTTGTAAACATCCCGAAATTCTGAGCGTCAAGGTGGCTTCTCTGATCACCATCATTCAGAAGACAAGATAAAATTCCTTTGTATTTGAAGGAGACAGTGTCCTATCTCATGTTAATACCGCCTGAGAAATCAAGTATAAGACATCAAATGGGATTGTTTTCTTAGAGATTACATCCTATGGGTTACTCCCCCAAAGCTAGAATTATTATTTATTTCATAGCCAAATTTTTAAAATGTGTGTGTACTTCCCCACAAACCTCTTGCTTCTAATTGTCAAATTATTTTTTCTGGTTTTCATGTGCTTCTGAAATGCAGTTGTGCAAATGTACACACACACATGCTCATAGTCTGTGTGCAGGGCACACCCTTTGAGAGTCCCAATTTAGTGCTTCTGTGTCTCCTCTCTGTGTAGGGCACTCATTAGCAGTCCCAGGAGCCGATACTCTAATCCCCACTACTTTTCTCTAGGCCTCCAGCATCTATCTGGCCCCTGAGATTTCTCTGTAAGACAGACTAACTATTGCTGGACCCAGAAAAAGAAAATGAGATCCCTCTCCACACTATCAATTCAGAACCAATTTGCAAAGGGAACCTTACAGGGCAGCAGCTTTCTTAGACTAAGTGGGATAAAAAAGGTAAAGAAGTGACAGGAGAAAAGCAGTTCCATTCATTGCAGACAATTGCTTTCAGTCGGCATCCTGAACATGGGTGTTGTTCCCTTCAGAATTAAGAAGGTGAGGTTTGAGGGAAATTTTTTTGTTTGTTTTGTTTTTTGAGGCAGAATCTTGCTCTGTCACCCAGACTGGAGTCCCATGGCTTGATCGCAGCTCACTGCAACCTTCACCTCCCGGTTTCAAGAGATTCTCCTGTCTCAGCCTCCCAAGTAGCTGGGATTACAGGCACATGCCACCACGCCTGGCTAAATTTTGTACTTTTAGTAGAGAAGGGGTTTCACCATGTTGGCCAGGCTGGTCTCAAACTCCTGACCTCAGGTGATCCGCCTGCCTCGGCCTCCCAGAGTGCTGGGATTACAGGCGTGAGCCACTGTGCCCAGCCGGGAATGTTTTAAAGAAGATCCTCTTGGTATTTTCACTTTCTCTTTGGGAGATACCAAAGGGAATAAGGGATTGGGAAGCTTGCGACAACAGCATAAGTATAGTGAGTTTGACTGTCTTCAGCATCAGAGAACCTAAGAAGAGAATGATCAGTTTACTCTAGACACTGACAAGTATATTCTATTCATAAATAAAATTACTTCAAGCAAAGGAAAAAATTGTTTGATTTGCTGTTTAAATAAATCTGTCACTACCTGACAGTAGTTTGCAAACATTTTTGAGAAATGGATGTTTTTCCCAACTGATGGAGCCCCTAAATATTAATAATAAAAAAAGTTAAGAGTTTGCTGGTCTGGTGGGTCTCCCTGTCGACCCTGAGACAGCTCCACGGAGCCCCAAGGCTTAGGTTGAAAGCTGGCTCTGTAAGAGCCAAATGGGGAAATACTAAGTGTAAAGGATCTTTCCGCTGAAATAGACGTTCTCAAACTTTTTTGAGTGAAGAATAACCTAAGACTCTTGTTTAAAATGCAGATTCCTGGGCTTCACTTCCACAGACTCCCACTTGGGATGTCTTGAGTGGGGCCTGGGAAACTATTTTAACACACATCCCAGATGATTCTGATTCAAGTGTGGATGGCTGATGAATAACGAACTGCCTGTGGAGACCCTGTCAAAAGCCTTTATCTTAGTCGCAGTTGGTCTCAGTTTGTTTTAGGGAGCATACTTAGTTCACAAGCGTCAAATACCATCAAAATAGTTTTTTCTTGCTAAGAGAAACAATATCTTAGTTGCTTCATCTGTCATCTCGTATTTATTCTCTTCTTATTTCTGGAGCACCTCAGATATTGCATGGCTCTCAGCCCCCTCTGCTGGGTCTGCTTCATCTGAGCTGCTGCTGATAGAGAACCACGTGTCTCACTGCTCCCACCACTTTCTCCTTCCTCCTCCATCCAGCCCTGTTGGTTTGTTTGCTTGTTCTTCTTTTTTTTTTTTTAAGAAAGCAGATCTCTTTAAACCTACCCTTTCCCAACACACAAATCCCAAAGTAGAAGTTAAATGTTTATAAACAAATATAAAACTGACTTCTTTATGCAAATGTGCCAACCAGTAAGTTAAGTATACACATGCTCCCAAGGTGGATTTTCTGGAGAATACACCAATATGACAAGCCTTAAAAAATCATGTTTTTCAAGTAAATAAAGCCCACAATGAGATTCCACTACACACTACCTAGAATGACAATAGTTGGAACGACAATGCCAAGTGTTGGTGGTGCAGATGTGGAGAAACTACAGCCCTTGGGCATTGTTGATGGGAATGTAAAATGGGGCAGCCACCTTGGAAAACAGTTTGGAATGTCTTAAATAATGAAACATAAACTTACTATGTAATCTAGCAGTTCTACTCCTAGGAATCTACCTAAGAGAAATGAAAACATGTCTACAAAAAGACGTCTATCTGAATGTTCATAGCATTGCTATTCATAATAACCACAAACTGAACACAATATCAGTGTCCATCAAGGGATAGGGAGAGGAACAAAATGTGGTGTATCCATACATTGGAATATTATTTAGCAATGAAAATAAACTACTGTTATATGCTACAATTTGGATGAATCTCAAAAACATTATGCCAAGTGAAAAATGCTAGGCACAAAAGGCTAAATATTGTGTGAATTCATGATATGAATCTAGAAAAGGCAAATTTCTGGAGACTGAAAGCAGATCTGTGGTTGCCCAGCACTGTGAATGAGAGCAGAGAACACCTGTAAATGGTGATAAAGAAACTTTCTGGGATGATGGCTCTATGTTGAAACTGGATTGTGGTGATGACTGCATAGCTCTATAAATTTACTAAAATTATTTAATCATATGGTTGTAGTGGGGGAATTTTATAGAATGTAAAATTTACCCCCATAAGGCTGTTAAATATTTGTTTTTAAAAATAAGGCATATAGCATAATTAAATAATTAATAGTTCTTTTCTGTGCAAAAGAAATAGAGAGGCGCTATGGTCAAAGTGTGGTCTGGGGGTCCCTGAGACTTTCTCAGGGAGTTCTTGAAGCCATTTTCCTGATGATACTAAGAGGCTGTTTGCTTTTTTCATGGTGTTGACATGTGCACTGATGCTAAAACAGCAACAGTAAGGTAAACTGCTGGTGCCTTAGCCCAAACCAAGGCATTGGCATCAAACCTTATTAGTAGACATTGTATTCTCCACTGCTGTTTTCACTTAAGAATGCTCTCAATGAAGCAGTAAAAATTATTTAATTTTATAAAATGTTGTGGCTTGTGTGCATACCTTTATTTAACGTTTATTTTCAGTTCAGGGGGACATATGCAGATTTGTTACATAGGTAAATGCGTGTCATAGCGGTTTGTTGTACAGATTATTTCATCACCCAGGTCTTAAGCCTAATACTCATTAGTTATTTTTCCTGATCCTCTCCCACCTCCCACCTTCCACCTTCTAATAGGTCCCAGTGTGTGATGTTCCCCTCTATGTGTCCATGTGTGCTCATTTTTTAGCTCCCACTTATAATTAAGAACGTGTGATACTTGGTTTTTGTTCCTCTGTTATTTTGCTAAGGACAATGGCCTTCAGTTCCACCCATGTTCCTGCAAAGGACATGACCTCATTCTTTTTTATGGCTGCATGGTATTCCGTGGTGTTTATGTACCACATTTTCTTTATTCAGTCTACCACTGATGGGCATTTGGGTTGATTCCATGTCTTTGCTATTGTGAGTAGTGCTGCAGTGTACGCGTGCATGCATGTGTCTGTATGATAGAACAATATATATTCCTTTGGGTATATAATCAGTAATGGGATTACTGGGTCAAATGGTAGTTCTGTTTTTAGATCTTTGAGGAATCGCTACACTGTCTTTCACAATGGTTGAATTAATTTACACTCCCACCAACAGTGTATAAGTGTTCCTTTTTCTCCACAACCTCAATAGCATCTGTTATTTTTCGACTTTTTAATAGCCATTCTGACTGATATGAGATGGTATCTCGTTGTGGTTTTGATTTGCATTTCCTAATGATCAGTGATGTTAAACTTTTTTTGTATGATTGTTGGCTGCATGTCTGTCTTCTTCTGAGAAGTGTTTGTTCGTGTCTTTTGTCCACTTTTAAATGGGGGTTGTTTGGGGGTTTTTTCTTGTAAATTTGTTTAAGTTCCTTATTGATGCTGGATATTAGACCTTGTCAAATGCATAGTTTGCAAAATTTTTCTCCCGTTCTGTAGGTTGTGTGTTCACTCTGATGACAGTTTTTTGTTTGTTTGTTTGTTTTTTGCTGAGCAGAATCTCTTTAGTTTAATTAGATCCCATTTGTCAATTTTTGCTCTTGTTGCAGTTGTTTTTGGTCTTTGTCATGAAATCTTTGTCCATTCTTATGTCCAGAGGGCTATTGCCTAGGTTGTCTTCCAGGGTTTCTATAGTTTTGGGTTTTACATTTAAGTCTTTAATCCATCTTGACTTAATTTTTGTATATCGTGTAAGGAAGGGGTCCAGTTTCAAGCTTCTGCATATGGCTAGCCAGGTATTCCAGCACCATTTATTGAATAGGGAATCCTTTCCTCATTGCTTGTTATTGTCAGGTTTGTCAAAGATCAGATAGTTGTAGGTGTGCAGGCTTATTTCTGGGTTCTCTATTTTGTTCCGTTGGTCTATGTGTCTGTTTTTGTACCAATACCATGCTGTTTTGTTTGCTGTAGTCCTGTAGCATAAAGTCAGGTAGCGTGATGCCTCCAGCTTTGTTCTTTTTCCTTAGGACAGCCTTGGCTATTTGGCCTTTTTTTTTTTTTGGTTCCATATGAATTTTAAAATAGTTTTTTTCTAGCTCTGTGAAGACATTGGTAGTTTAATAGAAATAGCACTGAATCTATAAATTGCTTTGGGTAGTATGGCCTTTTTAACAATATTGATTCTTCCTATCCATAAGTGTGGAATGTTTTTTCCACTTGTGTCATCTCTCATTTCTTTGAGCAGTGTTTTGTAGTTCTCGTAGAGATCTTTCACCTCCCTGCTTACCTGCATTCCTAGAAATTGTGTGTGTGTGTGTGTGTGTGTGTGTGTGTGTGTGTGTGTATTGTGAATGGGACTGCATTCCTAATTTAGCTTTTGGCATGACTGTTGTTGGTGTATAGGAGTGCTAGTGATTTTTGTTTTTTGTACGGGTTTTTTTTTTTTTTGAGACGGAGTCTTGCTCTGTTGCCCAGGATTGCAGGTCATAATCGATTCTCCTGCCTTAGCCTCCCGAGTAGCTGGGATTAGAAGCACACACCACCATGCCTGGCTAATTTTTATATTTGTGTAGAGATGGGGTTTCATCATGTTGGCCAGGCTGTTCTGGAGCTCCTGACCTCGCATAATCTGCCTGCCTCAGCCTCCTAAAGTGCTAGGATTGCAAGCATGAGCCACTGTGCCCAGCCATGGTATACATTGATTTTGTACATTGATTTTGTATCCTGAGACTTTGGATGCATATCTTTTTAATAGCCTGTGTGATGAAATGGGAAGTATGCATAAAGCATTTCTTCTGCATGTCCAAGTTAGATGGTTATCATGGAGAAAAGCATCTCTGTAATTGATTGAGTTGAAAGCTGAACTAGGAGTTGTTTTTTATGGGACATCGCTATTTTAAAAATATATATCTCTGGCAGATAAATTATGCATATTCAGACCTGGTATTTGGTAAATCATTTTCTTAAAAAAGAATAAGAGAGCCTGACACTTCAAGAAAAATAACTGATAGATCTCTTGCCAGTGATAAAATTCAAACTTTAAACAAAATCTAGAAGTTTGGAAAACTTATATTCACTACCATGAGCTTGACAGCTTCAGTCAATGGTTTTCTGATGAGATTGATGGTGATTTTAACAAATGGGATTTTTTTATGTTGTACAATGAAATGTGTCAAAATTTGGAAATTATAGGTAAAAGGGTCTTGATACTAAAAAGTTTGAGAAATGCTGGCCTAGTAGCGAATAAACTGGAGTTTGGGGCCAGACTGCTTGGGTTCAAATCCCCGTGCTACTGCTTATTACTTGTATGGTCTCAGGTAAGTGCTTCACCGCTGTATGCCTGAGCTTCCTCATCTGTAAAATGGGGATAATAATGGTACCCATCCGTGAGAGGTATTGTAGGCATAACAGTGAGTTAATATATATAAATATTAGTGAATGTTAAAATGAATTAATATTTGAAAGTGCTTAGAATAATGCCTGACTTACAGTAAGTGCTCAGTGAGTGGTTATTATTGGTCTTGGTGAGTGAAAATTTGTAAAACTGAGCAAACACATTGTAAATACATAGTAGAAGAAAGTTTTTTTGGAATTATATGGGAAATCCTAAACTGCTTTTCTTCCTGTTGCCTCTGTCTCACTTTTGGCCCTGGAAGCGCACTCCTGGGAGCGATGCTTTACTGAGGGCCGGCTTCTTCTCAGTCCTGCTCCTTCTCAGTCCTGCTCGTCCATTGAGCCTCTGTTGTTTGGGGAGATCCTTCCTTACTTAGCAACCACACAATGGGTTTTTAAGAAAGACTTGCTGAGGCAACATAATTTTCAAGGGTACAGTTAAATAAATGGAATATAAACAACATACCACTGTATATCCTTTGCATTTTTAGAATTAGAAGTCACTTTCCTGCCTCAGCAATGTTTAAAATTATAGTGCATTTCTTTTAAGCTCAAAGAGTTGTGGAAACTACGTGAAAGAGAAAGCGGATAAGGTCTTGTTCATTTTCAGTGTTTAAGACAACATAAGATTTAAAGGAGAAAAGGACCAGCTTGGAAGGAAATTACAGCTTCAGTCCTACAAAGACACTACATTTGAGCTATTCTTAACCTCTAACTTTTAAAAACATGTGAATGACTTGTTGACATCGTTCATTCATTCACCAGTATTTGCTGAGTGCCTCCCATGAAGTGCCAGGCCCCTTACCCCATGTGGTAAAGAAAGGACGTGGGCCCTGCCCTTCTGGTGTGAGTGCATTCAGGTTTTCTAATTTTTCCCACCTGCTTTGTAAAAGATTAGGAGTGTTCATCTGCTGTTTCCTGACATACGTCAGCAGACAGAACAATATGTTTTATCCTTCTTAAATGTTCATGAAAACATTCTCTTAAGTTAGTATAAGGTAAAGAAGATAAGATAGACTGCAAGAAACTTATGATTGTTTCTTTTCCTAAAAGAAAACAAACAAAATCACATATTTTTTGGAGTACTGATGATAGGCACATAAGCTCGTGTTTGATGGTTAATAACAAACAACCAGAATATGTAAGTCATTGGAGTTTCACTGACTTAAGTGGCTTCTGCTGTTCTCGGAGAAATAGGACCTCAAAAAGAGCTCATTTGAAGGGAACCATCTGTTTTATGTGTCATCCCACATCACTCTGCATGTGATGAGAATGTTGCATTGGCCCATGGCAGTTTTTATTCCTCACTCTAGATTTGGCCTTTAATTGTGGCCTTACCTCAAGTTCCTCGAGTGTATATAGTCACCCGTTACATAAGTTCAGAGTGGTCTTTCCTTTCATTTCAGGGGTATGTTTTGTGAGCAAATTATAAAGCACCTTGAATATCTTTTTAAGATGATGTTGAAAAACACAGAGCAGTGGTATTATTGAGATCATGTCCTTACTGATATACTAGCATTTTAAGATTTGAGAGTATTTCCTTCCCATGTGGCTAGTTATTGGGAATAAGAAATTAGGTCAGGCTGAAAGCCAAAGAAGTGTTTCTTGAATACAGGCTAGGATTGAATTGTAGTAATTCAATTGAATTCAATCTCAGCATTTGTCGTGAGTCTTAGTCATGTTCCTGTTCCTGTCATGGCTAGGGCCTTCAACAAACTTTACATCTCAGTAAGTGCAGTTGTCTTTGACAAATAAATTGCACGGAAGTCAGTTAACCTGAGCAAGTGAACAAAGGCTGTGATTGTATTGCTGCTGTTTCTCTTGATACTAGATCTTCTGTTCTTTGATTCATTACTATTAGTGTTAAAGAATTAAATATTAACTGTACATTGTTTTCTAAACAGAGTCACAGTTGTTATAAAGCTAATTTCTCTTTTCATAGCAATGCTCCCTGTTTGGCAGGTTCTGCCTGTTCTGTGTGTCATCTTTGCAAGGACTTTTGCCCTTGTGAGGTAACCAGCCGTAGTATAGGGCCCCAAACAGATTGAACCTTTCCGTGATGAAAACTCATACACTTGTTTAATTGTGGATTCTAATCCTGTCTTTTACATGTGTGTGTTTATGTGTTTCAGGAAAAAAGTGCCAGCTCAAATGTAAGACTTAAAACTAATAAAGAGGTTCCGGGATTAGTTCATCAACCCAGAGCAAAGTAAGTTCTAGTTTCTGTTTTCCTTATATAGTCGGCCTTCCATATCCATGGATTCTGCATCTGTGGATTCAGCTACCCATGGATCAAAAATATTCAAAAAATAATAATTCTACAAAGTTCCAAAAAACAAAATTTGAACTTGCCACACACCAAGTACTATGTTGAATTCATGTGAATGAAGTGATGTGTAGGCACTTCATTAGGTATTATAAGTAATCTAGAGATGATTTAGAGTATATGGGAGGATGTGTGGGGGTTATGCAAATACTATACCATTTTATATCAGGGATTTGAGCATCTGCAGATTTTGGTATCTATCTGCAGGGAGGTCATGGAACCAATCCGCCACAGATACCAAGGAACAACTGCATTGTTTTTAAAGCTAAAAATGTTTTCAGAGGGAGTTCCATTTTGCCTACCAGATAATCAAGATCTAATATAAAGCTTTAGTAATTGAGAAAGTGTGGTTTGATGTAACAGAACAGAATAATGAAAACAGACCTACAATACATGACAAAGCTGACTTTGTAGGCCAGTTAGAAGAAAACAGAGAAGACTATCACTATGACCATGAGGTAGGGGAGAATTTTGAATAAGACACAAAGGATGTAGTTCTTAAGGATAATCATTAATTAATATGACTGCATTAAAATTAAGAAGCTCTTAAAGGTAAAACCCAAATGTCTGTTGAAAACATAGGTCGGGCCGGGCACGGTGGCTCACACTTGTAATCCCAGCACTTTGGGAGGCCAAGGCGGGCGAATCACGAGGTCAGGAGATCGAGACCACGGTGAAACCCCGTCTCTACTAAAAATATAAAAAATTAGCCGGGCGTGGTGGCGGGCGCCTGTAGTCCCAGCTACTCGGCAGGCTGAGGCAGGGGAATGGCGTGAACCCTGGAGGTGGAGCTTGTAGTGAGCAGAGATCGCGCCACTGCACTCCAGCCTGGGCAACAGAGTGAGACTCCGTCTCAAGGAAAAAAAGAAAATATAATAGGTAACTGAACCGTGGCATCCAAACTGTGGGAATACTATCCATCAGTGAAAATGAGTGTCTATAGGTACACATCTCATGATGGAGGAATCTCATAAGGATGAGGCAGTAGAGTAAGCAGCGATACATGCCTACATGTGGTTTCATTCATATGAAGTCAAAAAACAGACAGACTAAGGCATAGGTTGTCTGTTAGTATATGGTAAAACAATAAAGAGATATAAGGAAATGAAAAGGCATTAAGTTCAGAATATTAGTTATTTCTGACCAAATGGAGGACAATGGAACCAGAGGCTCTATTTCTTAATCTGGGTGCTAATTACATGAATGTTCAATTGTTATTTTGCAAAAAAAAATGTACAAATAACATTATATGTCTTCTGTGTGTTAGGTATATCACAATTGGAAAGTTAAAAAGAAAAGAAAAAAATTATCTTGAAGAAAAAGATTATATCACATGAGGATCTATAGAGTGCCTAATACATTTTCCCACTTATAGTAGAAACTTGAAAATATGATTGTCGATTACCAACAGATGACTATCCCTAAACGTTTCATTTAAAAGGTCATTGTGTGTTCAAAAGTTAAAAAACAATAATGAGTAGTTTTCTAGATTGTTCTACAACTGACTCTAGCCTTAATGATAAAATGTACTTTGTATGACTTTGAAGCTGTCCTCTCCTTCAAAGAGGCTGTGTTATCCCAGAGGCTACAAATCTCTATTAGTGTTTCACCTAAATGGAGACAAATTTCCTGAGAGTACCGATGACACTG
This sequence comes from Symphalangus syndactylus, assembly GCF_028878055.3. Lineage (NCBI taxonomy): Eukaryota > Metazoa > Chordata > Mammalia > Primates > Hylobatidae > Symphalangus > Symphalangus syndactylus. The sequence goes on along the minus strand of NC_072434.2, from coordinate 38,093,067 downwards.
GTACATTTGACACAGTCACCCCTAACCCAAAATAAATTTGACTATTACATATGTGTATTGATAGCCCCATAAATCAAAACCATAAGCAGAAGAAGGTATGTTATCTCTGGTTCTTCCAGAAAATTGTGACAAAAATTACCTAACTCATAATCGCTTTACCCTGGCTCAGTGTCTGGAATCGCTGCAGCTATGAGCACTGTGGTGTCACAGTTAGGAGACCTCAGGGGGTAGATAATGGGCTCTATCATTTAATTTTTACTTTCAAAGAAAACCGGACATGTTAAAATCCACTTACCATTTGCAATGTCAGTGTAATGACGCGGCTGATGTTTTCACCCTCAGGTAAATGTTGTGCTATGGCCACAGCCTCGCTAGCCCACCTTACTGCTGATCACTTTCATCCACTTTATCTGCCTTTGGGGACAGCAGATATCTGATAACACAGCCAAACCACCTTATCGTCCAGGATGTCTGAAAAATGCTATTTTAAAATGCTTCCCTTATCTCAGAGTTATAAAGAAGATCGAATGGAGGAGAATTTCTCTTTTCTGTTTGAAAGAATACTTACTTAACATTGACACCCTGAAGCAGCACGCTTCACAGACTGGCGTGTGCTGAAGCTTTCAGAGGAGAAAATTCTGTTTTCCCCACAGCAGCATGCTTGTGTGTGTGTGTGTGTGTGTGTGTGTACACACGTGTGTGTGTATTTCAAACTGTGAACAGAACATTGGATTCCTGGAATTCAATTAAGAAATCTTTCTGGAGGGCCAAGAGAAGAGTTTTACTTTTCCTACTTGCTGACATATAGGATCAATTTACTATATTGATGCATAAAATAAGATGAGGCTTCTTCTTCCCCATGAGTGCAAGGACAATCCCATAGCATAAAGGCAGATCATCCTCATACCACCATGAAGGCATGTCATCCTCATACCTTCATTTAATGCTTTAATTTGATATCGGGCAAGTGACCTACTGTCTTTGAGCTTCAGTTTTCTCAGAGAGAAATGGAAGTGAAAGATCCTGTCTCGAGCTGGAGAACAAATGAAATAGGGTATACCCACTGCTTATGGCATTGTCTGGCACTTGGTAAAAATGCCTTAAATATTAGAAACAACCCAAATGCCTTTAACAGGAGGTTGCGTGAATGCACTACACTATAGTCACACAATGGGATATTAGTCAGCAGTTCAAACAAAGGCACAGCAGCAATGCACAATATTGGATGGGCCCTAGCAGTCTAATATTACAAGAAAAGAGTAAGTCCTGAAAGATTACATAGAACATGATGCACTCTATAAAGTTAAAAACAACTGAAATAATCCGTCTTTTAAAGGCACACAAAGAGATGCATTAAAACTATATAAAAGCAAAGTGAGGGAGTGATAGTTACATTGGGTTTTGGGAACACACACGCAGATGGGAGCTCACATGGAGTCAGTTGTGGGTGGTTGTCAAGGTCCTCGCTTTTGTTTTTTATTTTGGTTTCACAGGTGTTTATTATACTACTTTAAAAAAATTAACAAAATAAATAAAAGTGAGCTATGCATGAATTATTAGTAGGGGTCCGTCACAGAATGAGGGTTAGGATGAATCTACTTCCCCGAGGTCCAATTGAAAAATGATGATCATGAAGGAAAAACTGTGTTCAGGCCAAGGTTTACCAGGAACCCACCTGGTAATTGAATTTCATTTTTGCAGAGGAGGCAGAACTTTACCCCGACCCTCTCAGGATTTCTGGCTGGGCCTGAGAGTTAAATTGACATGAGACAGATTTAACAGGAGAATATATATCAATTTCTACATGTACATGGGAGCCCCTATAAGAAAATGAAGACCCAAGAAGTGACAAAACCCACATATTTGTATACTAGGTTGAACAAACAGAGACAGTTATGGAAAAGCACCTGAAATATGTGAGGAAACTAAAGGAAGAAAGGAATTATTTTAACAAAGTCTCTTAGTACAGAATTCTCTTGGCCTTGACTCCCTGTCTCTGGTGATGAGAATGTTTCTTTCCTCCTTGTGTGGGGAGGGCATTGTTCACATGGGAGTTTCATCTCCTTCTTTCAGGAAGAAAAGAGGTCAGAATTCCCCTCCTGCACCTGCTGTTTTCAGTTGTCTTTAGCTCAAAATAGTCCTTATGCCAAAGTGAGCGTATTTTAGGGTGGCTTATTCTGCCAGGCTTCACGGGTGAGGTGTTAGGGAATTAGAACTTTGCCTCCTCATACTTTTGGGCTTAGCTTTTTATCATTTGCAGATTTTATTTTTTTAAGACACTAAAAGTGAAAGCCCCATCCATATCTTTTAGCTCTAGAGCCCATTTTGCCCACCATTCATTAACTGGTTTACTTTGCATTAAGATGCCATTGTATTGTCATCCCTGGTCCCATAAAGCTGAGAAGTCTCAGGAAGAAGAGTGTTTGAGGGTGCAGAGTTAATTCACAAGAGCTTTGCCAGCACTAACTAAGGGCACAGGGAGTGCTCCAGTGCTGCATTGAGTTTTCCAAGGTTGAGTTTTAGTTACGAGAGAGAAATAGGAATTACTAAAATTATTGAGCCTTATTGGTTAAGTCAGGTACCAATGTGCAGGCTTTTGTAAGTGAATTGTAGTGAATCTTTTGTAAGTGAATCTTAAAATCAATTATTCATCCTTTATAAATTTAAGTCATAAACAATTCAGTGATCCCTTTTTAATATCTTGAAAAAAGATAGAAAAGCCAGTGAGCTTTTCCTCATCTCCCCCACTCACAGTCATCAAATTGTGCATCAGAAATGATTTTAGAATCAAGTCTTTATGCAGGAGCTGTTTTCTACAGTGCAGTTTGTACTCTTGAAGGTAAACACATATTCATGGCGCTGTGTGGATAAGTTTCTTCCACATGGGAAGAGGGGACCCATTTTTATCTAGACAGGAATCTGTTGATATGGGGAAATTTTTATTTCATCAGAATAAAAATTCTGTCTCTGCTCCATTGAAGAAATTTCTCTTCTTCTCTCTGAAACAATCCAATGGAGAACAGCAGAGTAGGCCTCATGCTTTCGGATGACACCATTTCTGAGACGATGCACAGCTGACCTGTGTGGGCATTTGCTCCCCCAGCAATGTCTGACACACTTCCAGTGACAATGCAGGTTATCTAGAGGAGCCTGTCTGGTGCATCAGGCTCCCTTCCATTCAGTCTTTTCTAACACAACCCATGCACTGTACTTCAAGATGTCAAGAGAGTGACTCAGTCTGGTGTGTGACTCTTCTTCGTGGGTTATAAAATGTGGCAAATGCAGGCAGGCATGTTCTAATGTTCTTAGACAAAGAAAAAGCAGGAAGCATTTCTATATCATGGGAAACACAAAACTGAAATCACTGAGAGTTTTGTGGTTGCTTGCCCACATAAGCATCCCGAGGTCCTTAGCCACCACTGCTCCTGATAGGGATCCCAACCCTGTGATAAGTGCATTCTTGATCACAGAGGTTGCAGATACATTTGCAGAGTTACTTTTGTTTAAAAATGCCCCCTCTTGTCCCTCTCATGTGCATATGTATGAGTACTGACCAAACGTCGCAGTTTTCATGTTGTGGTATTTAAATAAAGGAGGTAATGGAAGTTAGTGACAATCATAGACAGTAGAAAGGACATCAGTGACCAGCCCTGGTTTTATAGATGAGGACTCAGGCCCTGCACATCACCCATGCTGACAAACTCTGCTGCTTCAGCAAGGGGTTGTGAATCACATGAACTTAAATAGGGGGACTCTGTCAATTAATTAAGAAATATTTTTTGCCCTCCTGCTATATTCAAGGCAATATATGCTAAAAACTCCAACCAGAGAGTTTTCACAATGAACGTCAGATCCTAAAAATGCCATTTTTTATGAGGTCTCTGGAATATTTTCTAGGGCAACATTTCTGGGGCAACATATACATACAGTTATCTATCCAGTTACCTATATTAAGAGAAAGAGATCTGGCCAGGCGCAGTGGCTCACACCTGTAATCCAAGCACTTTAGGAGGCCGAGGTGAGTGGATCACCTGAGGTCAGGTGTTCAAGACTAGCCTGGCCAACATGGTGAAACCTCATCTATACTAAAAATACAAAAAATTAGCTGTACATGGTGGCTCACGCCTGTAGTCCCAACTACTCGGGAGGCTGAGGCAGGAGAAATGCTTGAACCCAAGAGGCAGAAGTTGCAGTGAGCCAGGATCACACCACTGTACTCTAGCCTGGGCGAAAGTGCGAGACTCCGTCTCAAAAAAAAAAAAGAAAGAAAAGAAAAGAAAGAAGTGTTTATGAGAGAGATCCTCTATTATAAGAATATGAAATTTAGAAAGATTTGCATCCAACATGGCTCAGATAAAAAACGTTTTGGTGCTTGAGACGGTGAAAACATGAGGAACCTGGGAAAACTCAGCTATGCAAACTGGCTTTTCTGCCCAGGATCCTACAGAGAGGAGACAGTTTAATGTACTCTCATCATCCCAGATTCTGTTCTGCCTTTCAAACCTGCAATAAGAGAGGGCGTGTTTCCCAAACAAAACGTTTACCTTATTTGAATGATCAGATAAAGGGCAGTAAAATTACGTGATATATGTGAAAGTGCTTTGTAAACCATGAAAGTTGATTAATGGAATCAGATATGTACATTGTTTTCCTTTGATAGCCGAGTTAATGTCATTGCTCACAGATTTTAATGTTGCTTTTATACAGAGGGGAGAACCTCCTCTGAGCCTCAGGCCCCACTGTCTGTCACAGGAGGCCTGGAGGGTTTCAGGTCACTTGTGCCTCTCCTTGTGGCCCCTAAAGGATAAGGCATGATGCTAAAGGGTACATCCGATGGGCTTTTCGCCACACTTGGATATGAAGGGAAGAAGCCATTCCTGAGCCCACCCCCAACCCCCTCCCTCAGACAGGACAAGCAGTAGGCACTGATAGTAACCAAAGGAAACTCTGTGTGATAACGTCTCTTATCCAGCATCCTTCACCTCCTTGGAACACCCACAGCTATCTGCTAGGTAGAAACAACTGTCATTAAGACCATGACCCATTAAGACTAAGTCCTATACTGCCCCATGCCCTTCCCATCTGTAATTCATCCCTGCTCTCCTTACCGTCTTATTTTGTCCCCACCAGCCTTGTCAGCCGTCTCACTAAGAAGGCTGTTAAATGTCACAGGACAGGAAACACAGAGCAAGTGCTACTCAGACATGCGTCCTCCCACGTTCCAGTGGAATTGTGTTTTCAGAGGTGCATCTGCTGCCACCAGTGCAGAAAGTGCTCAGGAGTAACATCAGGTCATCTGTATGTCCTCAGCTTGTTTGCCACCGGCCCACACCCATAGTCTGCTGGAGATCATGCTGATACTGACAACCTTTGTAAAATATATATTTCAATACAATAACTAGGATACATTTTCTTTTTTTATTTTTTTTCAATACACTGTTGAAATATGCCATGTGCTGCTTGCTCATGCTTTTTTTTTTAAATCACAAATGTGTATCTGAAGAAAGAATTTGGCATGCAACTCCCAGGAAACATTACTATAAATAGCATCTGTACATTGAAAGGAAATTGTCTTCCTTTAAGTCATAGGCACTGATAGACAATTATGAAACACATTTGCAGGATTACTGTACTGTTTATCCTTAATGTAACTTCAGAGTATTTCAGTGGAAAAGTCTGCAATCAATAAATGTCTTCCCCAAAGTTTGGGGACTCAGCATTTTTCCTTTGCAGGGACCAGGTTTAGCAAAGCACTAAAATATGCACTTAACTACCCTTTGTTTTTCAGCATGCACATCTCTGAAAGCCAACAAGAATTCTTCAGAATGCTGGATGAAAAAATTGAAAAGGTAAGAAGTGAAATAAATAACCTACATATTTCAAGGGAAGTATAGTAATGGCTTCATATGTGAGGGCAATAACATTCTTGTTTCTATGTCAGAAAGCTATCTTTGTGAAGGTTTGGGTTGAGAGTTAAGTAAAAGTCACCGCCCTTCCAAAATAAAGTGTGTGTGAGAATGTTTAATGTATAGTAGAGACTCCCAGGATCCAGGACTGTCCTTGCTTATTAAAGTATGTAAAGTCAGTTGGAAAGCAATAAGCAGTCTTTTTTTCTAGACCGAGCATTCTGACCACTGCATGTCATTTTGCACCCAGTGCCCTGCACTAACCTCTGACTGCAAGGGGGCCCATAGTACCTGCTGAAACCTATCGAGGGCCTATGCATGACACTGATCTGAGTTCTTTGCAAGCATGTTATACCTAATTCAATTTATACTTATCTCAGGAAAATGGCATTGAGACAGGTATTATCTACATTTTACAGAAGGAAACAGGCTCAGAATGCTTGAGTAATTTACCCAGATTTGCAAGGCTAATAGTGGACAAGTTGGAATTCCAGCCCAGGTCTGTCTGACTCCAAAGCAGTGTCTCCAAGTTGCTTCTCTGGTAGTGTGTGGGGATTTATATTGACAGTAAGATACAAAGTTGATCTGTCATAATTAAGAGTTTACATACTTATAGAATTTAAATTCATCTCTTCAAAGGGGTGAATCTTAAATGTTAAAGATACAAATCCAAGTATTATAATTTTTTTATTCTAAAGAAGAGTGAAATTCTAAGTTCAGAACATATTACACTATGGTTAAGGCGTGACAGGCTGATTTTTGCCTTTGAAATCTTTCAGTTTTAATTTGTATTTGTTTTTTACTTTGTGTTGCCCTTTTATTTTAGTATTTATTTGTGAATTTCTAAGTTATGATGTATATCACTCAACAGAAGATAATGAGGAAGGTCTTAAATTCATTAGTATTATTTAGCAGCAGATCCCACTTTGACGTGGACCCTCCAAGAGAATAATTGTATAATCTTCTAAGCCACCATTAAAAGACCAGCGAAGGTCACCAATGCGAAAAATAGAGATGGATAATGAATTAAAATGAGAGTTAAATCTATGATGTTCCCTGTATGTAAATAAATAAATACTTATTAAAGTATAATAATTTTTTTTTATTTTCAGTGGAATTGTGGCTTATGAATGACTTTTTAAGTTGGAAACTTCATCCAGGAACAGTTGCCAAGTTTCACATACTGGTTCAAAAGCTGTTCAATTTGTCAATAACCTTTTTTAGTAAAGAGAAGCATAAAAAGAAATACAGGTTAAGTATCCCTAAATCGAAATCCAGAATGCTCCAAAATCTGTAACTTTTTGAGTGCAGACATGATGCTCAGAGCATTTTCGATTTCTGGACTAGGGTTGTTCAACCAGTAAGTATATATAACACAAATATTCCAAAATTCGGAAACGTTCGAAATTCAAAACACTTCTGGCCCCAGGCATTTCAGATAAGGAATACTCAGCCTGTATTTTCTTCCCACTGAAACGATGAAGATCTTTTCTTCCTTTCTTTATTTGGACTTCCCCCCACTAGCTTTTTGGCAAGAAAAAGATTTGCGTAGCAGTTAGGGGTAGATGGTAAAACTTGAAACCTGAATTTTAAGTTATCTTTTTAAACAACACTTACAAACACTTAAAATGATATAATCTATATCCAGTGTGAGGTTTTTTTTTTTTGAGACAAGGTCTCACTTGTCACCCAGGCTGGAGTGCAGTGGTGCAATCTCAGCTCACCGCAGCCTCTGCCTCCCAGGTTCAAGCAATTCTCCTGCCTCAGCCTCCTGAGTAGCTGGGATCACGGGTGTGTGTCACCACGCCCAGCTAATTTTTGTATTTTTAGTAGAAACAGGGTTTCACTGTGTCAGCCAGGCTGGTCTCGAACTCCTGACGTCAGGTGGTCCACCCGCCTCGGCCTCCCAAAGTGCTGGGATTATGGGCGTTGAGCCACCGTGCCTGGCCCAGTGTGTTTTGGTAATTGAAATTCTACCTCCTTTTACTCAGAATTGAAGTTCATTGCTCCCACCTGAAATCTGAGATCCCCTTTTGCTTTTGCATCCAGAATGTAGAGTACAACAAAATAAAGAGTAACCCAGAATGTAGAGTAAAACAAAAATAAAGTTTATAACTTGATCATTTATTGGATGGAAGCTTCCCTGGACAAAAGAGCATTGGTAGATTCAACATAAACACTGTTTCCACTATTGAATACACTTACATTGGAAGAAGAGCTCCTATATCAGCCATGACAGGTACCCAGCTGTAGATACTTACAGGCAATTTTCTATCCTCTCTGAGCCATGCTTTCCTGCCTCTCCTCTCTTAAAGCTCATCCTTCCAGATATTTTGAATATGATATCTTATGTGTCGTTTAAACATTAAGCCTCCAAAAATTAAAATGCTCCTCCTTAATATATGTGTTTGCTTAATGTAATCTTCGCCATCGTTTATATAACCAAAATTGAAAGCTGGATTCTTCCAAATTTCTTCCAAATTGTTTTCCTGGGCATTTACCATTGCTAAATATTTATTTGGTCCAGGCTAGCATGAGGACAACCATAAATGCAAGTCAAATCTATTTAGATTTTACAGAGTTGATTAAAAACAGAAAGAAGATTAAACTCACCTAGAGCTTCATGTTGAGAGATTGAGTCATGCTGAGAGACCTTGAGTTTAAAATTTCACCTCTCCCAGAAATGACCAGTAATTCTTTTTTTCTCCCTTAAATTAATAAGAAGCAAAATTGACTAAACCTATGGAGATGTAAACATGCCCTTCCTTGATGCAGCCTTTGCCTTTATTGGATGTCTTTAGGGCATGGCTTGAATTTGCCTTCTAACCTAATTTGTTGTTGGATACCAGAAAACAAATTTCTGCTCTGTCTACCGCAAAACAGATGTAAAAGCCCCATTAGTATACAGAAACCGGGACTGAAAGGTGGTTTCATATTTATAGTAAAACTTAATTTGCACATTTTGTACTACTCTAATTCAGAGATTGTCACAGTGCAGAGAGCTGCTGTTTACCTTTGCACCACAGCTGAACAAGTGGTTTTCTAAGAAGTTACGGTGACCAAGAAAAAGCAAGTAGCAAAAATGCAATTTAAAAAAATGATTCTGCCAGGCACGGTGGCTCACGCCTGTAATCCCAGCACTTTGGGAGGCCAAGGTGGGTGGATTGTGAGGTCAGGAGTTCGAGACCAGCCTGGCCAACATGATGAAACCTCATCTCTACTGAAAGTACAAAAATTAGCCGGGCGTGGTGGCACACGCCTGTAGTCTCAGCTACTCAGGAGGCTGAGGTAGGAAAATCACTCGAACCTGGGAGGTGGAAGTTGAGGTGAGCCGAGATCCTGCCACTGCACTCCAGCCTGGGTGACAGAGCAAGACTCCGTCTCAAAAAAAAAAATAAGATTCAGCACCTACTGAATACTATACTAAGCATTATGCTAGTTACTGAGGATACAAAATTACATAGGAATTATAGAGTACAACATAAATAAATAGCAAACAGTCCATTGCTTTGACAAGTTCAATTTTAAAAGTGAATTTTTAAAAAATCTAATTATTTTTCTGATTAAGGAGTACTTCACCCATCACCGCCACCACCATCCTCACCTTAACCCTGCTGTTGTCACTGAGAGTGAGGTTCTCCATGGAACACAACTATTTGCCTTCTAAGCTGGTTCAGGGGTTGAAACTTCAGGTCCTTTAACCAGGGATCTGGGACTTGGTACCGTTTCACTATGCTGGTGGTGGGAGGCCACAACACTCTGCCGCGACCGGAGATGACCAAAAGAGACAGATTGTCAGGAGCGCAGTAAAAGTTCAAAGAAGCTTGTAATCTGATTTACTTTTGCTTTTCCTTTTGGAGAGTAAAAACACTGTGAACCAGTGGGAGCCACCTCATTTCTGTTCACCTCATTATTTTTTACTCTGCTATCTAACCATCGTGATTCCATTGGAATCTATAGTTGCTATTGTACCTCATGATTCACAGGCTCCTAGAATCTTACTTGAAGTGTTAGCATTTGCCTAACTTTGCAGCTTTAAGAAAATGACAGTTTTCTGTGGAACAAAATAGTGATTTTAAACTTCATTTTCTCACTGTACCTAGAGAGGGAAGACAGTATCTAGATTAAAGTAGCCTGTGGAGGAGTTTCTGAATATAGTGCCAAATACAGGTGACATCAGATGTTAAGATATGCTTTCCACTATACATTCCAGTTTGTTTGTAAAAAGCAGAAAAAGTAAATAAATTTTTTAGGTATCTGCAATAATGGTATCTTCTACAGGCAAAAACAGGGATTTATATTTTGCTTTATGAAGATGTAAGACCCTGGCTGATGACCAGGGAGTCCTTGGCTTCCTCAAAGAGGATCCTGAATATTAAATAAAGAGTATCTTAGTACAGTGCCATTTGCACCTGGTTACTGTTACTGATGAACGGCTTCTTAAACTTTGTTGGGCCTTGTACATCTTTTTGGAGTCTTGTAAAAGTTACAAAGACTCTCCCTATGAAAATGCACAAATCATATACACAAAACTTTTAAGTATAATTTCTGGGTTTTAAGACTCCATGGAGCCTGGCCATGGGCCACAGGCAAAGAAACTTTGGATTTCTTTCTTACGTATTTTGCTGATGTGCTTCCGTCAGATCCAGGGCCCAGCTGCAGTCATGAGCGTGCATGAGCCTAGCTGGCGACCCTATCCATAGATAGTTGTGACTTTAAAGAGGATTAGGGAACTGAGTGCAGATGACACCATGCAAACTCATTCTTCTTCCTTTCTTACATCCCCTCCTTCCTCTCTATAAAAATAGTTCACAGTTTCTGAGGGACAGCCGTGAGCATGCCGAGTGCATCTCACGTATTCCTGTGTGATCTTGAGATTCTGGCTCTGTTGATTGATATTATTCAATGTGACATTTCAGAAAAGTCTGAGAAAGAGCAGTATGTGGACTTAAATCAGCTGATTTTAACAGATATTTGTTTGGCTGGGTGCAGTGGCTCACACCTATAATCCCAACACTTTGGGAGGCCGAGGCTGGTGGATCACCTGAGGTCAGGAGTTCAAGGCCAGCCTAGCCAACATGGTAAAACCCTGTCTATACTAAAAATACAAAAATTAGCCAGGCCTGATGGTACACGCCTATAATCCCAGCTACTCGGGAGGCTGAGGCATGAGAATCGCTTGAACCTGGGAGGTGGAGGTTACAGTTGAGCAGAGACCACGCCACTGCCCTCCAGCCTAGGCGACAGAGCAAATCTCCATGTCAAAAAAGTAAATAAAAATAAATAAAAGATATTTGTTTGTCTGTAGACCTCTACAGCTATTGAACAGTCATTTACACTTACAAAATGTTTGAGTTCTTGAAGTGGCATGATTTCCATGGCCTCAGAACCAACCTGGTTGGTGAGAAAGGTCATGGTAAATCTGCATTCGTAAATTTTTTTCAAGAATTGTCTCTTGACAGTACATCAGATCAGTCTGATCCATGTTATGAGTTGGTGTGTCAGAGATCAGAAGACGTTTGCTTTTCATCCAGTGAAAAGAGTGACGTGCACATAGTTGTGAACTATGATGTTGGGTTCTACATATAAACGATTTCTGTAGTCTGTTTAACCTCAGAGTTGTTACAGAACCAAATATAATGTTTGGCAGATGTGGAGGATATGAGGATGAGTTTTATTTTTTAACTGTGTGTGTAAAGGCCTGCTTAGTGCCCACCAATGATAAGAAAACCTGGGACTGTCACATCAAAACCTAAACAATGTAACATGGCCTGCCCCACTTGTGCAGAGAAAGTCATGGTGTGTTCCTCCCACCCAGCAGGTTGTCACTTTCAGTAGCAACCAAAGCCTTCAGCACTGGCAGAGAGATACTCTTGCTGGCATATGTAGTTTAGCAGTGGGCAGGGCTGCCATCGTCATTCCATGAAACAATTTCTTGCTCCGTGGTAAACATATTTTAACCAAGTTGCTTTGCTCATAACCAAGTCTGTTTTTGTCTCCTCTCCCTTCATCACCTTGCCTTGCCATCTCTCTCTTCTGAGTGTACCTTTCCTCGTTCTTCAGCCAAATTAGAGCTATAATTACAACAGGCAAGGATGTGACTCAGTCTGTTTTGGTTTTATCTCTACTGTATAGTTTTATGCAGATGACTTCTTAATCGTCATGATGATGACACTGGTGTAGCAACCACTGGTGAAGTGTGTGCATACTGTGGGCTTTAGGATCCTGCATGCCCATCCAGCTAACATTAGTAGATGAGTCTGTCAAGGAAAATGAATCAGGCAACAAGCTGAAAAGAAATGCAACACACTTTCTTTTTTCTGGAGGGCTTGATTTTCAGAAAATTCTTGAGGATCTATCAGCCCAGCTCTTTAGGGAGCAAGAAGAAGAGGAGGGTTCAGTTTCTAATGCAACATAGTCATGAGTCCAAATAAAAACCATGCCATTTCTGTGCATCAGGTGTGGCCAACAATGCTCTGAACTCAATAGCAGTGAGGCACAATCAGTGAATGGTATCATTTTGCCATGGATGCAAGTATTTGGACAAGGAAAGAAACCCAAGGTACCACTGACAGTAACAGAGACAGGAATGTTGGTGTGTCTTATTCCCTTGACTAGTTCTCGTTCAGCTTCTCCTTGCCCTGTCTTCTCTTCAGCTATCCTTTTCTCTTCCTGCCCATTACCTTTCCATTCACTGGGTTTGGCAGTCATGGATGTTGCTTCAGCCCTACAGAGAACACACAGGGAGAGAAAGGTACCAGTCTTGGTAACTACTGCATTGTTATTCAAGAACATCTAAAAGGACTCACTTTAGACTGACAGCTCCCTAAGGATAAGATTTGGGTCTCATTTGTCTTTGTTTCCTCAGAACCTAGCACAGGGCTTGGGACAAAACAGATGCTTAAGAAATTTGTTGAATGAGTGAATGGTGCAGATAAGAACACTGGGCTTCAAATGGAGACAGAAGCATACAAAGGCAGGAAATGTGACCTGGAAGACTCCTAGAGTAGACCTCTCTACTTGGAGCAGCATAGCAGATATAGAACAAGCACAGTGCCAGATAATTGGATTGATAGAGGCCTAGGGAAGGAGGCAGCACGGTGCAAGAGAAAGAGCCCATGCTTCAAACCTGGGCCAAAGCCAAGGATTGGCTCTGGCAGCAGCTGTGTGACCCCAGGTTAAGTTAAACTCTCTGATTCTCAGTTTCCTCACCAACAAAATTTGAGAAATAATACTAACTTGTCTGGGATATTAAAGAAAATACATATAGAGTCTCCAGTAGTGTTTGATATGTTGTATGTGCTCTGTAATTGGTAACCTTCATTTTGGTTGAGGTCGCCTGTATTTGTACCATCAAGGCCATTTATACAGGAAGGATTTGGGATGGGGTTGGGGGGTGGTGCTAAGACTGAACCTGAAAATGCGGAACTTAGAAACTTGGATCCTGCGTGAGCAAGTGCCTTCCTACGGTACAAATATCTCCCTGTAGAAAGAGTATTAGAATCGCACACTTTCAGTGTGTTCATCCACCTCCCTCCTATGTGGTATAATAAACATGTTCAGGAGTTAGATTCTTGTGAACACTTACAGAGCCATTAAATAACCTGTGCTAACTTTCGAGCTGTGATTACAGAATGAGTCAGTGAGTCAGTGGCATGGGTACAGCTACAGCTGAATCCCTATATATTTTTTTCTGTTTGCAAGTTTTACTGTTAATTGTTGTGTCTCATTTGAAAGGCTTTTATAAGCCTTTTAAAAGATATTCATTGGCCAGATGTAGTGGCTCATGCCTGTAATCCCAACACTTTGAGAGGCTGAGGTGGGAAGATCACTTGAGGCCAGGAGTTTGAGACCAGCCTGGGCAACATTGCGAGACCCTGTCTCTACAAAAAATAAAAATTAGCTAGGCATGGTGGCATTCACCTGTAGTCCCAGTTACTAGAGAGGCTGAGGCAGGAGGATTACTTGAGGCCAGCAGTTTGAGACCAGCCTGGGCAACACTGCGAGACCCCGTTTCTACAAAAAGTAAAAATTAGCCAGGCATGGTGGCATTCACCTGTAGTCCCAGTTACTTGAGAGGCTGAGGCAGGAGGATCACTTGAGCCCAGGAGTTTGAGGCTGCAGTGAGCTGTGATTGTGCCACTGCACTCCAGCCTGGGTGACAGAGCAAGACTTTGTCTCTTAAAAAACAAAAAAGTATTAATATCAGCCTAAATATGCTTGTAACAACAACAACAACAATTTAGGAAAGGGGCTCCAAACAAAATCATAGAAATTGTAAGACTGACTTCTTTGATCCATTTAGTAAGCTTGACATGAACATGCTCTCTGGACCTAGAAATGAGCCAGGGCCATGAGAGGCACATAATGAGGAATTAGAAAATAGGATTCTTGCCTTTAGGGAGCCTCAAATCTGGAAGAATAACGTTTTGCATTGGAAGGAACTTTAGAGAATGTCTTATCCAATTTACCCTCAACTTTTCATCTCCCACTAAACAGTACCCTCCATACCAAAGAATGAGACATTCCCGTTTATATCAGCTGGGAAGGAATTATGAGGCATATTATGTTCTGAACATTGCTTGAAAAATTTATTCTGATGTATCATGTTATTTCTGGTGCACTTTATTCCTCTCTTTCACAATTCTTTCGAGTGCAGGCACATTCTGCTCTGTTTCTAGAGAAAGCATTCTTGGAGCAGACACTTCTAGACTCCCCTCACTTCAATTCCATTTTTCTAAGTTGATTGAAAAAGGAGTACCAAAAAATTGTAAGCTCATATTTACAAAACTGATTGTTGGAGGCTTGCTTAGAGATGCATAATCATACCCTGCCTCTCTTCTGGGTTTCTTACAAATTGAAAACAGGCACAGGGAGCCAGATGAGTATCATGGTCAGTATCTACCTTATTAATGGGCCGGATGATTCCCAGGTGTGGATCCAGAGCGAGTTTGGAATATATTCATAACACTTAAAACATCAAATGATTTGTAGGCATAATATATAAAGAAGTAATATTAGTACAAACCAGTAAAAACCATCAGTTAAACTACAATAAAGTTCACTGCAGCATTCTTTATTCAATAGCCAAAAAACTAGAAGAAAACTAAGTATCCACCCATGGAGAAACGAATAATTAAAATCCTCCATATTCGTACAGTGCAATATTATGCAGCAGTTAAGAGACATAAACCAAGCGCATATATATATATATATATATATATATATATAGAGAGAGAGAGAGAGAGAGAGAGAGAGAGAGAGACAATTACAGATTTCAAATACAATTTTTTTTTTTTGAGACGGAGTCTCGCTGTCGCCCAGGCTGGAGTGCAGTGGCGTGATCTCGGCTCACTGCAAGCTCTGCCTCCCGGGTTCACGCCATTCTCCTGCCTCAGCCTCCCGAGTAGCTGGGACTATAGGCGCCCGCCACTGCACCCAGCTAATTTTTTGTATTTTTAGTAGAGACGGGGTTTCACCGTGGTCTCCATCTCCTGACCTCATGATCCACCAGCCTCGGCCTCCCAAAGTGCTGGAATTACAGGCGTGAGCCACTGTGCCCAGCCAAATACAATTATTAAGTGAAGAGAGGATTATGCAGAATGATAAAAATTGTATGGTACCATGTACATTAAAAACACACAAATACATTGTTTATAGGTGGACATTCAACAAATATTTATTAAGCACCATTAGTTTTTACATGGCATATTTACAAATGGCATGTGTTTATATCTGTTATATATTTAAATATTCATATACACATAAAAGTGTAGTATATTTGTTATATCAATATAAGATGAATATCAAAGTATCTAAAATGATACCAAACATACAAACCGACCAAACTCATGAACATTGCTATGCCCAGGGATGGGGGATGAGAAATGGGTGGTAGTTTCATTTCTTAGAAGGAGGGCAGAGGTTAGCAGGAGATGGTACAAAATATTATTAGTTCTTATGTTTAGTGGTGGGAATATCGTGTCTTTACATTCTTCGTACTTTTCTGTATCTTTTAAATTTCTCAAAATCAAAAGAAGTCTATGAAAACAGGAATGTGTTTTTTGACAAAGTGTCAAATAGAAAAAACAAAGCAGATTACACAGTGGTCACCGGCTTTGCTACACCTTCCCCTGGGTCCCAACATGTGGATTTGGGTGGAAGAAAACCTTCAGGAAGTGCTAACATAAGGGCCATGGGCCCTGCTTTAGGTCATCTGAAACACTGCTGATTTAGATTTCACTTGAAATCACTGCTGTTTCCAAGGGCTCTCATAGTCATGGCCACAGATGCAGTTGAATTGCCTGACCTCTATTAATTGCTGTTCTTATTGGCCAATTAGCCAAATGTGTGACAACCCTTAATTTAACCTGTGTTTCATAATTCAATAAGCCAGATAGTCCCCACGGATCAGTAGTTCTGATGGCCCCAGCCTGTCACGTGTCCTCTGGGGCTCCTTCGATTGTTATCCTCCCAAAGTGCTCATTCCCAGAAAATGAGCCAGTGAAAGCCTCAGGCTCCATAATAAAGTCCCGTGGGCCTACTTATCTTCCTCTTCTGAGGTGCATGCAGGTTGGCCACCTTAGCCATGCCCTAGAAGAGGAAGGAAACCAAACAGAAGTGTTCTCCCCAACCCTGGGCCCCAGATGCCCACTCCTTACTGCCCTCTGGGCCTCTTTCCTTCCTGCCTGGCTAGTCCATTGTTCTCTGCCTTCTAGAGAGAGGGCCCTCCCATCAATAGCTGAAGTCCTCTTCCTGGCCAAATGCATGTGCTTCCTATTCTGAAAGCAAAGAGAAAGAAAGGGAAGGTGGGCCCTGTGGTCCCTCAAACAGTGTCACCCCCCTTTGTGGATAGGAAAGAAAGGAACCAACTTAAAGTATGTCCCTCACCTCTCCCTCTTCAGGGGCCCAGCCCATGGAACAGTGAAGGGGCAAACCCAACCTCTTCTTTCTCCACATGTGACTGGATGAGTCAGTCACCATCCAGAGGGTCTCAGCAGGTGTGAGGCAAGGGACTAATGGGGACCTACCAAGTTCTCTAATCCAGCAAGAAAACTGATCCTCATCTAACTCCTTCTGGTATTTCCTGGTTAAAAACTGTAATGAAAGGAGATGTGTGATTAGTCTCCCCAAACCTCCATCCAAGTTCAGTATAAATTCTAGGGTGTATGTGGAACAGAGAGCTCTTTCAGAACAAAGAGCTCTAAAGAGTTTGTCTGGAAGGCACATCTTTGTCGAGAGGCAAATGAATTAAAATTCCAGATTTGCTAAAGCCATTGTCCAAAAGGAAGTGAATCCTGGGGGAGGTGTGTGAGGCTCCAGTCTACCAAGTGGGTTTTCCCAGGTTTCCTGGCTTGAGGGCAAGGTGGTAGCATTTGAATCTTAACTCTTACACTTGAGAAGACACTGAGACATCCCTTTTAATTAAGTCCAACAAATAGCATGGAAATCTTCCACAAAAACATCCACAAAAAATTATGATATGTCTGATTAGAAGAAATCAGTCACAACAGGGAAGAATTTTATAAGATAATGTTAAGGGAAAAAAGCAAAATAAAACACTGTCTATAATAGGATTGAAATGGTATAAAAATGTCATGCATATGGACAAAGATTGAAATGAAATTTGAAGACTGATTGGGAAGAGATGCTGTTGGAGATGAATTTTTCCATTTAATTTTGATTTTCAATGTTTTCATGTTTGTAAAATAAGAACAATTTTTGCAGAAGAGCTCTGGAGAGATGTCTCTCAAGGTGGAAATTATCCCTGCTGTTTGACCTCTAAAGAGGGTAAAACCCTTGAACAGTGTTAGCCTCTGATGCTACTGGTGGTTAATTCTGTTCTCTGGGGCAGGACAGGCAAACTATGGCCCATAGGCCACATCCAGCCTGCAAGACAAGAATGGTTTTTACACATTTAAATGGTTGGGAGAAAATAAAAGCAGACTATTTTGTGACGTGAAAAATGGCATGAAATTCAAATTTCAGTGTCCATAAATAAAGTTTTATTGGAACGCAGCCATACTCATTCATTTACTTTTATCTATGGCCGCTTTCAAGCTTACAATGGCAGAGTTGAATCGCAATGAGACCATATGGAATGGAAGGCCTAAAATATTTACTGTGGCCCTTCCCAGGGGAAGTTTGCCAAGGCCTGCTCTTGGACATCAGTTCAGTACGGCCAAGAGAACGTGGTCGTCTGCATTATCTCTCCATGTCTTTATCCTCACTCCTGCTCGCCTCCTTGTGGGGAAAGAACATCATTGAAGTCATCCAAGTGCCAGCCTCAGATAAAGCTTGAAAAGTATGTGGCTTAAAGCTTCTAGGCCGGGTGAGGTGGCTCACGCCTGTAATCCCAGCACTTTGGGAGGCCGAGGCAGGTGGATCACGAGGTCAAGAGATCAAGATCATCCTGGCTAACACGATGAAATCCCATCTCTACTAAAAATACAAAAAAAATTAGCTGGGCGTGGTGGCAGGCGCCTGTAGTCCCAGGTACTCGGGAGGCTGAGGCAGGAGAATGGCATGAACCCGGGAGGCGGAGCTTGTAGTGAGCTGAGATCGCCCACTGCACTCCAGCCTGGGTGAGAGAGCAAGACTCTGACTCAAAAAAATAAAAAAATTAAAAAAAGCTTCTAAAATATCCTCCTTACTGTTGGTGAAATGGGGATTCGGGTATAATAAACACTTCATGGGAGTTTCGAAGCTGTTTAGTTAATACTTGCTCTCTCGGAAATGAAAAGCCCAATATCCCGGGATTGTTGTCACTGCTGTTATTATCATGGTGATCTTTCCTATATATGGCCAAAGAAACAGTCAGAGGCTGTCACACTCCGCTGCTCATTACAAACGAGACTTTTTCCAGCTGAAATAATAACATGTGAGTCTAATTAGAATAAAGCTCATTAGAGACAGAGAAAGCCATTAATGCCTCGATTGATTTTTCTAATGAAGTAAGCCGGGGGAGGAGACTTTAACAGCACAGCTAATTATTTTTTGCTTTTCTTCAGTATGTCTTTGGCATTTAAAACTGTTCTTATGACTTGTTGTTTGGCTATAAACGAAAATGCTGCTGAAAAGTGCTCTGTGATTAAAGAGGCTCTGACACGTCCAGCCCTGAGAAAGGGGTGGAAGGCACCTGCTTCCTACAGCAGGAGGGCCCTGAGCCCTGCAGGCGGAGGTTGAAGCCCAGCAGCCCCTGGGGATAGCCTTCCTTTCACTTTTCCAGCCTGCTCTTCCTGTGTATTCTGGGTTCTAGATAGTCGTGCACAGATGCTCAAGCTGCAGAATGTGGTTATCTGCTCCTGCAGTCCTGGTTCAAGGACAGAGCTGAAATATACAGATTCTTATGGAAACTTGGATATGAGATTGCCTCTGGATGGTAAAACATGGAGGAAGGGGTTAGGGGATAAAGGGTGTTAGGTGGACAGAGGAGGGAGATGCCTATTAAATTTATGCACCAGAATGCAGATGGGGCAAGTGTGCTTCATTAATCAAGATGCTCTTTGCCACTCAGAAAGCAGTTAAGTCCCACAGTACAGGATAAAGGCTGTCAAGGAACAATAACAGTAAGTCAAGAAACTGAGACTCAGGATATAATAGACTTGGGAGACTCAGAACAGGGAGGATGGGAGGAGGATGTGGAGTAAAAAACTGCATATTGGTACAATGTACACTGCTTGGGTGATGGGTGCACTGAAAAAATCTCAGAATTCACCACTGTGTCATTTATCATGTAACCAAAAACCACTTGTACCCCAAAAACTATTGAAATAAAAAAATTTGTAATTTTTTAAAAGCCTTACTGAATGAGGAAATTATCAATGAAAGGCATTATCTCAGTGACTGTGTTATTAGAAATATAGTTTAGTGATAATGCACAGTCCAGCAACTAACAGAGATTCCCAGTGTCATCCAGACAGGTAAAGGAGCAGAGGAAAAATTCTTCAGGTGATCATTCAGCTAGTCACCAAGCAACAAGAGCCTGCTTTATGACAAGCATAATAGCTTACACTTCCAGACAGAAAGAAGCCTCATTAAAATGAACTCCTGTCATGAGCCTTTATTACAAAACTTCATGTTTGCTTTCTACAAACCCAAGAGTCTTGATCGGACTTGTTTGCTAACTCCATTGCCCTACCCGTGAGGTTCTTTAAATCAGAACTTTTTGATGAAAGCAAAAGACAGAGTTTAAGATGCCTGGCTGAGGCTGGGTGTGGTGACTCACACCTGTAATCCCAGCACTTTGGGAGGCCAAGGCAGGCGGATCAGCTGAGGTCAGGAGTTTGAGACTGGCCTGGCCAACATGATGAAACCTTGTCTCTGCTAAAAATACAAAAATTAGCCAGGCGTGGTGGTGCATGCTACTCGGGAGGCGAAGGTTGCAGTGAGCCAAGATTGTGCCACTGCACTCCAGCCTAGGCAACAGAGCCAGACTCCATCTCAAAAAAAAAAAAAAGCTGGCTGAACATTATGGAAAGAGAACTGGACCTGATTCCACATGTGATTTATGTGGGTATTAGTAGTCCCCTTTATCCACTGTTTCAGTTACCCAGAGTCAACAAGAAGAAGGGTGAGTATAGTACACTAAGATATTTTGAGAGAGAGAACACATTCACATAACTTTTATTACAGTATATTATTATAATTGTTCTATTATTAGTTGTTATTGTTGATACTCGCTTGCTGTGCCTAATTCTTTTTTCTTTTCCTTCCTTTTTTTTTTTTTTTTTTTTTTTTTGGAGACAGAGTTTCACTCTGTCACCCAGTCTGGAGTGCAGTGGTACGATCTTGGCTCACTGCAACCTCCACCTCCTGAGTTCAAGTGATCTGCAGTCTCAGCCTCCCAAGTAGCTGGGATTACAGGCGCACACCACCATGCCCAGCTAATTTTTGTATTTTTAGTAGAGATGGGGTTTCACCATGTTGGTCAGGCTGGTCTCGAATTCCTGACCTCAAGTGATCCCCCCACCTCGGCCTCCCAAAGTGCTGGGCTTACAGGCGTGAGCCTAATTTATATAGGTAGGTAGGTATGTGTAGGAAAAATATAGCATATGTAGAGTTCAGTACTCTCTGAGGTTTCAGGCATCCACTGGTGATTTTGGAGCAAATCCCCCATGGGTAAGCGGAGACAACTGTACTTAAATAAATACAAATAAAGAATAATGGACAGTTGGATTCTAGTATCAACTTCGGTTGCCTCTCTTTGCAGTCCTGTTGCTCCCCTCCTAAGTTCCAAGCTATTCTTGTAACAGGGCCTATGCCCTATTCTGTGTGCATAGTTTTGCTCAAAACTTATTATCAGTTGTGTTGTTTAAAAAGGCTGCATTTTCCATTATGATGTGCAAAACGTTGATGGTTTTCTTCCCTTACTAAAGTACCAGGACACTTTCTGTGTAATACCATTTAACAGCCTCCACCCTGCTACCCCCACACCCCAGCACTGCTTCCCTCCAAAGCCAGAGTGTTCTCAACCCTTGGATATGGGCCACACGAGGATTCCATTAGGTACCCAAAATACAAAGATTTTGACAAGAAACATGTTTTCCCCCTCAGTAAGGGAGGCAAACATTTTGCCTAAAATTTTATGCAACATGGTGGTGCGATGGAAGGACCACTGAGAAGGGAAGAGACTATTTCTCCCTAGGGCAACTACGGGGAAATCCCAGCTACTTGGGAGGCTGAGGAAGGAAAATTGCTTGAACCCAGGAGGTGGAGGTTGCAGTGAGCTGAGATCGTGCCACTGCACTGCACCCTGGGTGATAGAGCAAGACTCTCTCTGAAGAAATAAAAATAAAGAGATGGGAGCAGGAGAAGCCAGCCAGGACAGAGTGAGAAGCACCGAGGCCCTCTGGTACTTGGCTTGTTTGAGGATCTGAATGTGAACTGACTGATTGAGATGTAGGCCCCATTTCTCACCTAGACAGTTTTATTTCCTGTTGGACCAGTTGGTCTCATTTTTCAGTATCATCATAAGAGCTATAATTTATTAAGCACCCACCATGTGCCTAGCTTTGCTAAACACTTTCATGTATATGTTTAATTCCCACAACTCTGCCAGTTAGGTTTTATTGTCCCCATTTTACAGATGCAGAAACAGATTCAACACTTCCTCTCAGTCACTTTCATCTAGTCTACTCCGGTGGGAGAATACTCAGTTCACACTGATTGTTACATGTCTGAGGGGTGTGTATATTGGGCTGAATGCATACATGTCTACAGAAACATACTAAAAACATATATGATGAATCATACCTGACACTGAATGGCAAGGCCTAGACCAGCAGTCCCCAACCTTTTTGGCACCAGGGACTGGTTTTGTGGACGACAATTTTTCCATGGATGAGGAGTTGGGTGGGGCGCGGTGGGGGTGGTTTCAGGATGATTCAAGCACATTACATTTATTGTGCACTTTATTTCTATTATTACATATTCACCGTAATGTAGAATCAGTGGGAGCCTTGAGCTTGTTTTCCTGCAACAAGATGGTCCCATCTGGGGATGGTGGGAGACAGTGACAGATCATCATTGGATTCTCATAAGGAGCACACAACCTAGATCCCTCACATGCACGGTTCACAGTAGGGTTCATGCTCCTATGAGAATCTGATGCTGCTGCTGATCTGACAGGAGGCAGAGCTCAGCTTCACTCACTTGCCTGCCGCTCACCTCCTGCCGTGTGGCCTAATTCCTAACAGGCCATGGACCAATAGCGGTCCATGGCTTGGGGACTGGGGACCCCTGGCCTAGACTATTTGTCTATTTTAAACCTGTGGAGGAAAAGTATGTTAGGCACATTGGAGGAACAGATTCTTAAAGTCACTCTTTGAGCTGTTGCTCTTTAAACTAGCAGGATTTAAAATTAGGATGATGTCCTTTCCTTAATACTTCTAATTCTTATAGACACTTCAGCAAACAAAAACCCCTTACTCTAGAACCTTAGAAATGTGTGTTCTGCATTGACATCAACTTACACTTCCAGGAGGATAATAATACAGATAACTGAAGAAGACGTGGAAGCCTCTACACAGAGTAGGGTGTGTTCGGAAAAATTTTGGTAGGCAAAGGTTCCTTGGGGTTTTTTGAGTCTGCACCCGAAGGCACTCATGGTTCTTTCAAACAACCCTTCTTTGTCACCATCACTAGGAGTTTCTGTTCTTCCAGCTTTCAAGGGCCTCCTGGGGATCTTGCTCTCTGCACTTTCATTGTGTCCTTTGCACAAGGGTGGGATTGTGACTAAGAGCCTCCAGTTCTAATTGAGTAACGCATCCTGACAAAGACTTCCATTTGGATTTCCTTTAAGAGGGAAGGGCATACTTCAGCGAAGAAGTGCTGTGTATCTCCCAAACCTGGCTCCCACTTCCTGCTTTCTGACAGCTGAAGGTCTTCAGGTTCTCTTTTTAGCACAGTTCTTTAAAAATTAAATGAGACATGAAGTCATGCTACAGAAGCAGGCTCCCTGTCCTGCCCAGTAGGGCCAGTGTGCAGATGGGGTCCCCTGTGATGCTGAGATGGGGCCCCTCCAATTACAATTCTCTCAAATCCCCTTTATTTTTATTTACTTATTTATTTATTTTTGAAATGGCATATAGTAATCGTATGTATTTATAGGGTACATGTGATATTTTGATACATGCATACAGTGTGTAATGGTCAAATCAGGGTACTGAGTATATGTATCACATCAAAGAGTCACTTCTTTGTGTTGGAAACATTTCAAATCTTCTCACTACTTTGAAATATACAATATATTACTATTAACTCCAGTCACCCTACTGTGCTGTTGAACACTAGAATTTATTCCTTCTTAACCAGCCTCTCTTCATCCTCGCCCCAAGCCTACTATCCTTTGTACAAGGTAATCACCTCTGGTAATCACCATTCTCAGGTCTCCTTTCTTAGAACGGCACTGGATGGCCGTATGGCTTATGGCCATATCTTACTTTCAGTGTGTTTTGATTTCAAAGTTTGTTACCAAAGCAGTTGCTTCTCAGTGCTGCTGAAACAGGTGATAATAAAAATGAAGCTGAATTGAATTTGAATTTAGTTATCAAATCACTGCAGTTGTAACAAAGGCAAGGAGCAGCCCTGTGGGCTTGCACTTCTCTGAGCTTCCCCCCGCAAGCATCAGGGCTTCACTCTTTGCCTTGTAGGACTGATATAAATAGTACGTGAAATAATATCCACAAAGCAGCTAATGTTGTTTTCTTGCTCCTTTGTATAGTAATGACAATAATTTCAGAGTAGCCAATGCTTGGGAAATGAAAGTTGTAGAGTCTTGTGTTTACAAAGAAGGTTTGTTTATATTGTATTTGTCCCTCAAAAGGTGGGGTTGGGGAGCCTTTACTGTGGTTTGAAATGGTCCTTCTACTGCATAACCCAGAAACTCATTTACCAAATTAAAGACAATGAGAACACCACCTTTCGTGTATGCATGTGTGTGCACGTGTGCGTGCTTGTGTGTGCACACGTGTGTATGCGTGTGTGCACACGTGTTTGTGCGTGCGTGTGTGTATCTGTCTGCCATTCCTTCCAAGTTCTTCCTCATGGATGAAGCACCCTCTAAACTCCACATTGGCTGGCTGAGACTTTGCTTTGATTTGAGGCCTCATTTAGTCATAGGTAGTAGAGGGACTTCGGTTTCTGCCGTAGAAGTTTTATTCATGTACATCGGTTTCTGGCCTGTCTGGAGTGCAAAGCTGAGGTGGGAGGAAGAGTTCCCTGACACCAATCAGATGACAGCTTATGGTCACAGTCCTTACTCACCTGACAGCCACTAAGGGAGGAGGTCCCTATTCCCCTGCCAGGGGGACTGAACAAACACAGGGTTTACAATAACAACAATTACAATAATAGTAGCAGTAGTAGTAATAGTAGTATTAGCTAACATTTATTGACTACTTGCCAGACACTACATTTTTTTCCATTTAATCCTGACCATAACCCTATGGGATGGAGACCATGATTATCCCCAGGAAACCAAAGCCCAGCAATTTGCGCACTGTCAAACAACAGTGTATATGTACATATATACACTGGAGATGTCCACTTTCCTTTCCTAATAAAACCTTCAGGAAAACTCCATGAGCCCTACCTTTCCTCTCCACCTGAATACTTGGGTCCATTTGTAAGTTTCCTCTCTGAGCCTCATGAGTTGGGGATCTGTGGAGAGCATGATTTGACATTTATGGCATTGTGTGGATACATTTGTATGTGTCTTGTTCCCCAGATTAAAAAATAAACCCCCAGTGGCCAGGGACCTTGAAGTTCTTTCTAGCTCTCCAGTGTGTGACTCAGAGCATGTCTCCTGAGTGGTCTGGGCCAAGGCTAGGGATGGCATCTGCTTGGGCAGTGTCACCAGGGAGGCTGCCCATGGGATGACTGCCAAGTACACACTCCTCATGTCAGGAAGACTGCTTACCCAGCTTCTCTGCTCAGGAGAGGTTTTGTGCAGCAAGTAAAACAAGCCTAGAGACGACACTAGACTCAGACACTCTGTAAGTGGCAGGGGTGGGAGTTAGCAATCTGATGGTGGAGGAAACCAAAACATGCTAAGGGGTGAATCCCGTTCTAAGGGAGCAAGCAATCTGGGGCCAGTTGGCATGGGAGTGAGCAGCCCTGCCTGCTTCCACAGGCCTGAAGACTTCATTATGTGGCAGTTTGTTTTGTTTTGTTTTGTTTTGAGACAGAGTCTGACTCTGTTACCCAGGCTGCAGTGTAATGGTGCGATCTTGGCTCACTGCAATCTCCGCCTCACAGGTTCAAGCGATTCTCCTGCCTTAGCCTCCCAAATAACTGGGACTACAGGTGCCTGCCACCATGCCCAGCTAGTTTTTGTGTTTTGAGTAGAGATGGGGTTTCACCATGTTGGCCAGGCTGGCCTGGAATTCCTGACCTCAGGTGATCCACCCTCCTCGGCCTCCCAAAGTGTGGGATTACAGGCGTGAGCCACCGTGTCCAGCCAGCAGTATTTTGCCAAACACACACGGGCATGGGCACATATACATCATGTGTAAAAGTATGTGCCATAAGTGATTTAATCACTTTATTACCATTAACTCATTTAATCTTCAACTGTTCTGTGAAATAGGTACTCCTGTTCTCTTCATTTTACAGATGAAGAAACTGAGACACAGAGAGGTAATTTTACCAGGATCCCAGAGCTAGGAAGTCACAGAGTCAAGATTAGCACCCAGCCACATGGCACAAAATAATCCATTTTGATAATGCTTAAATATTACGAAAATGTAAAACATTTCTGTTATATAGATAATGTGACCAAAAAACATGTAATACATCTGAGAAATAGTTATATGCAAAATTATTATTATCATTAAGTATTGGTACTTTTAGAAATAAGTTCTGCTTTTAAAAGAACATTCCCCCCCCCCCAAAAAAATGAAACATGTAGTGTGTATTTTAAAAGAAAAAGTTGAAGGAAACAAATAATAATAACACCTGACTTTTTACAAAACCCTTATCTATGACATCGGACACAGGCAGGGCAGGTGCCTTTGTTGTTTGCTATCTGTGATGGGTTACAGACCAAGAGAGTCATGTGTTTTGACCAAGACAAGCTGGCTCAGTTAAATGTGGATCCTTAAAGCCCAGCCCCAATCATATCTTCATTGAGTTTATGACCTAGAGGAGAGAGGATAAAATATGTTCACAGGTAACCATTGTACATAGTCCTTAGAGCTTCAGATAACCTGTTTTGTTAGCAAATGAATCAGAAGCATCTTTGCCTTTCTTGCCCATCCCACACATACCAAGCATAGACCTGTTATGCGTGTTTAAGGATTCTTGTTTGTTGTTTTTTGTAATCCGTTTTAGAGTGAATTAAACTCAGACATCCCTGGATTGTATGCTCTCTGGAGAATGTTGAGTTTCAGGCACGGGAATGTAGCTGTAGAATGTGGCTTGTTCATTCTTCCTGATAAGAAATTGATCTCCTGAATGGATTGGCCATTTGGTAATTTCTTAGTGAAAGGCTAACTCTTGAATACGGCTATTATAATATAAATTCTTACCAAATGTAAGGGCTTATTTGGGGCTTGGTAAAACTGTCATGCCTTGAAGTAGATATAGCTTATAAATTGGCTAACATGTATTTATGACGTAGCTACCCCTGTGCCAGCTATCACTGACAAAGCCTGGATTCTGTTGCAAGGAGACATATATTGAGAGAAAATTGATTACTAGTAACTATTTCAGGCTCTGCTTTGAATTTCTCATTCACATGCTCTTTTTTCTTTTTCCCTCCAAGGGTCGGGATTACTGTTCGGAAGAAGAGGATATCACATAGCACCAATTTTACCACTCAAACCAGGAGCTACTACTGTGTAAATAGGTTACACCCCAGTTGAAATCTTTGCAAAGGTCGGTTCTATTCAGCGAACAGCACTATAGCAAAAGAAGATCGTTCCATATTGTACGCCCCATTAAATTACAGTGTTTCTTAATGAACTTGCAAAGGAATATTGCTAAAAACAAACAAAAAAAACTGTTATCGAACTTTCTTTGTTGCTGCTAGTTAAAACTTGTTGCAACTTTTCACTTCTCTTGTGTCCAGGTATGCAGCAAAATTCTGCAATTTCACCTTAAAGATACTGTTGGTTTCACAGATGCTCTCCAACCTATTTTCTATAAGATGAGGTAGTGGTGAACTCAGATATCAAACTTCTCTTCTAAACTGGTTCTGCTTCTAAGACAAGCATCTCCTGCCCTCTCTCCTTCCTCCCCATCTCTCGCACGCAGTCTAGAGATGGACTGAGCCTTGCTTCTCACTGGCAGTGTTGAGCTTTGGAGATGGGATGGTTGCTATGCCAAGCCTTGTTTCTCTGCTCAGAAGAAGTAGAGAAGCTATTATCAATTAAAAGCATGCTGTGATGTGACTCCTGGAAGTGATGTAGGAGTGAGTGGCAGGTTGTTTGATTTAATAGATATCTTAATCAAGAATTAAGCTTGCAACATTGGCTTTGCTCAGATGCAGATGGAAGTGTGATCACAATCATTTTGAATCCCTCTTCCTCACTTTTTTTTCTAAGAAAATAAACATTTTACTGTTTTTATGGATCCTTGTCTTCTCCCATTCATCCAGCTCAGTGTTTTAAGATGATCCTGGGTGCAGAAGTTGAGCCCTCCTTTGCATTGACACTGATAATTAGCTAAAGGGCTCCCTACCCTTCCATTAAGAACCTACCAAGCATTAGCAAGGCTGAAAGTGGTCTGAAGAGGTGAGGGGACATCCTATGACTTTTTAGGAGGGCCTGAAACCACCTTGTTACCTTTCATTTTGTTAGCAAATAAACCATCCTGTTTCGTAACTCTCCCCCTTCAAAATGCTACATGAGACTTGCCACTTCCTTTTTCTCTTACTTTCAGCACACTAGACATAGGAAAAGTGTTTGCCTACTCAAAAACATACTTTTATGCTGATAATGATATTTGGAGATGTGAAAGCCAAAAGCCCCCGGCAATGATGGGGAATGTTGACTGAGTGTTCAGCAGAGTTTATTTTTCCATACTATATGAAGAGAATGATCTCTTCTCAAAGACAGAAGTGATATTTTTAACAAATATTGTCACAAGTAAATAGCAATCAAACGGAGAAAATAACTTTTGTATTTTTTTAATGTGTTCGATAGCTTTGACGAGGGTTCTCTTTGTTACTTTCAGGGGAGGGCATCCTATTAAATGCCACGCCAGCAGTCCGGGTCTGGGTTTGTCCCACAAAAACACAGGAGCACTGTTATGTTTCTCTCTTTTGGGGTTGTGACTTTGAAGGCCCTCAATATTAGCTGCACTGCCACCCGCAGAAGGTGGAGAGTTAAGATGTTCTGTATCAATTTGCTCTTGCCGAAAAGATGAGCCTCGATTTTAAAATCTATCCACGTAACTGATGGCACCATTGATGTGCGAATAGTGAGATTCCCTATCTCCATTTAGACCTGGGACGGCAAAAGGGAAGGGAAGGAAACTTAGCAGAGTGTTATGGACAACAGATTCACATATTAGCAACAAAATCCCATAATTGTTTTGGCCAACAGCAGCTATTTTGGGGAGCAGCTGTGGCTGTTACATAAATAGAGATGCAGCCAAAATTTTAGGCTTTTTATCCTGCTTCAAGCAGAAAAATGCAGGGAGAGTCAAGTAGTCTAGGATTTCAGGTTGCCTCCCCTCATATGGTTTTTGGCCAAGTGACTAAAACAGTTTTCCACAACTGTAAACGAACTGCTAAGCCCCGCCTCAAACTTGTTCACTGGGGACTTTGCTCACTGTTCTGTGGGTGACCTTTTCCGGGATTTCTTGTTCTTACCAAGCAAGAATTAAGCACATGCTAAACGTCTTCCATTTGACTTCTCTACTCGCTGTCTCAGACAGTGTCTTCCCAGAAAACCACCACCCACTACCCAAAGATGAAACATGCTCATGTCATTTTTCTCATAGTCACATTTAACACTTTTGACATGTTACACATGTGCATAGATCCAAGCGTTTCTTGGGAACCTGACTTTTGTGTGTTTAATAAAGCTGGAAGCGGTGTTGCCCTGAACCAGCAGCTTTTCACCCGGGTTCTGGCGCCGGTGTTTAACACTGGATACATCTTTGACGTGCAAAAGTGAGTTCATCTTCAGACACATTTGGTACATCCAGAAATAGATCCAAGAAATGGGGTGGTTGAGTGGGTCCACATGAAATGCTTGATTATGTCAGCAACACCCAACACTGTGTGTTTTCCATTTGTTGGTTTTAATCATAAAATTGTCAAGTGATTCGTGTTTGTACTTTATTTTTTTATGCCTTCTGAAAGGATCTAAAGCAAAAATATTTTCCCTTTTTTTCCCCATGTGTATCTGAACATTAAGCAGATTGGCTCAGACACAATGAAAAGAATAATCCAGTGTACGTGCTGGCGCACTCTGCTAGTTGTTATCTCTGTGGGGCTCAGGAAGCTGGAAGGAGGAAGGGAGGGTAAGTGGCCTGGTGAGTGGAGGTAGAAAAATGATGAGAAATGAACTGAGAGCACTAAGCAGAGAGGGTTGATAGGCTGGCCGTGTCCGGGGTGAAATTGGAAATCCAGCTGCCTAGTGGCCAGTGGGTGGGGCAAGACTGTCAACGAGATTTACAGCTGGCTTACACACGCCTTATGTCCTCTGAGTTGTAGAGTTGTAAAAGTTCAGCAGTGTGTGCACAGCTCTCTTTTGGTTGGCAGAGATTCAGGATCATGGAGTACTGCTCTCATAATTGAAGATGTGTTTGTTATTGGCAGAGAACCTTAAAAAAGGCCTTTACCTCAGCGATGCTTCCTAGCCCCAGGCTTGCAGAGAACACAGAGTGGTGTTGTGGTCTATTTAGGGACAAAGAAGGTATAAAGTCCAGAGATGAGAAAATAGGTCAGCCCTCAGAAACTGCAGCAGCCACGCACACAGAAGCCTGCTGGAAGACAGGTCTCTCTCCGTCCACAGTGCCCGTGATCTGAGCCTGGGCTGGGATGACTCAACTTAGCAAAGACGGACCCAGGAGGAGTGCTGGTTCTTCAGTCTTTGTACTGGCCCCATCCTGTCCTCACTGTAATGTGAGGAAGCATCTCTGTGTCAGGGCTCACCTGGGCATCTAAAGCGGCCACGCCCACAATCCGACAGCCCCCAGGAGCAGGTCCAGGGATGATGCAGCCCCCTTCTTGGTCCCATGTGACGTCATCCTGCTTTGTTATCTTCTTATAACTTTATCCTGCTATAACTTTATCCTCTTCTCAGCCTCATCCCTGTTTTTCTCTTAGGGCAAGACTCTTCCATAAGCCTGCTAAAAAACAGAGATGATAACCTCTTACAAACTTTACCTCATAGCCTGTGAAGCAGGTTGGCATGTGGATTACAAGTCCTGCTTTGACACTGGGCAAGAATTTAAGAGTGTTCTCTCTCTACTAGTCATAGAAAAGAAACATCATTAAACATGTTGAGTTTTAAAGGAAGAAATATTTTCAAATTCTTAATCCAAGAAAATACTGAGTTGGAATCTTAGACTTCGGGACTCTGATACATTCTTTGTGAAAGGCAAAATAATTGGTATCTAAAGTTCTGTACTTCCTGCCTCCCCTAAAGGAAAAGGATATTAGATTGCACACTATAATTTTACATAAGATCTGCCTTCCACACTTCCCTGCTGGAAGGCATTCTCAGAGCTTTATGTCTTCGTACCTCTCAGAGATTGGACTTTTTGTTGTTTAAAACCCCAACAAAAAAATAATAAGGCTTGATTGGTGGGGAGGGAATGTGTATTTAGGGGCATAATAAAAAGGTGGCTCGAAGCAGGAACTTTAGCCTCATGGTGTCGTGGGTGGATGCCTGGACTCCAGTGTACCTGTAAGGAGCTGGGTTAGGCAGTCGGCTGTCACACTCACATGTGCCTGCAATAAACCTTTTGGAATTTCATGAACGAGGTCTATGAATTGCCTTTTGCCAGTGAATGGATGTATTTTTCCAAGGGGGGAATAGTGTCCTTGACTTCAGCAGTCACCTTTTTGTGTGTCTCTGGAAAGGGGTCAAAAAAGTATGGTAAAGATGAGGCTTATGAGTGAATACCTCTGGGACAAACCTTTGGACTCACAAGCTATGCCATGTTTTTCAGGAGACTCTTGTACCTTATCTGGAATCTAATCTTGGGAGAAGAGGAAAAAGGAGCTAATATTTGTCATTTATACTCACTCTGTGCCAGATACTGTGCTAGGCATTTTATAATTGTTTTATGTCATCCTCATGATAATCCTGTGAAGTGGATCTATTACCCCCACGTTCTAAATAATAGATCTTAAGTGTGGAATGCATCTATCCAACATAAATGCCCATGTTGAAAGAAGGAAAGATGTCATTCAAGTATTTTTCAAATTCTTTTTATTATGACTATGCCCTTCGCAACACTGTGAAAACAACCCCTGTGGGCATCTGCCTTCCAGAATCTCTCTCTGGCTTCTCACCAGCTTGGTTTCCTCATGGGGAGTGTTTTATTTGGCCTCCCCTATCTGAGCTGCACACACGCCAGGAGAGGCCATTGGCTAACAGGAGGACTTCAGTGCCCTGAGGAAAAGGCTTTGGGAATTTAGGCACACATTTCTCCCCTTGTAATACTTCTAGCATCTGGAAAAGGAACCTGGTATTTCTGCAGTTAGATACCAGATGCAACCAGAACAGGCTTTCGAGTGCTGTGATTTCTTTCCTGGGTTCCCAAGGCTTGTTGTTTCATCACAAGCTGTATCTTTTTAAGGTTAGAAGTCTTGACCTTCATGGGGGTCTGGGACAATCTGATCTCCAAGCATGGAGGAAAGGCAATGCCTGGACCACTGACTTGTATTGAAATCCTTTCTTGTGGGCTAGGATTTGATGTCTCTTTTGCATCTTTGGACTGGGGATCTGCATCTTCCAGGTCCATTTAAGCACTGAAACTAGATGCGAATCTCTTTCAAGACCTTACATGTTTTAGATAGTCATGTAATGACTTGGATAGACATTTAAATAACTTGTTCCAAGGTCGG
The DNA here is from genome assembly GCF_028878055.3 of Symphalangus syndactylus. Lineage (NCBI taxonomy): Eukaryota > Metazoa > Chordata > Mammalia > Primates > Hylobatidae > Symphalangus > Symphalangus syndactylus. The sequence continues at coordinate 38,060,631 of NC_072434.2, read as the reverse complement.
AAGAGCCAAAGAACTCCTCAGAGTTCCTCTTCTTGCTTCTTGAATCACATCCTCTAAAGATGACTCACGTCTCCATAGCAACTGTTAAAGGTGCTGCCTAGAGGGGACCCGCTCCCACCTTTACTTACTTGGCTCAAAGGAACCAAAAGAATTTCCTTGTGTAAAGGGGCTGTCATGTCCAGTTTTCCTTTGAAATCAGGCCCCCAAGATCCTGCTTCTTTCTAACCTGGCAGCTGTCACGTCCCTTCAAGATGATGTGGGAAATGGCCCTTATAACTTGGGAACCACAGAAATTGCTATATTTCAGGAAGATTCACCTCTAAACTGAAGGCTTCATTCTGATAGTGTCTGCCCTCTCTACCCTGATTTCGCCCTTCTTTGCTTCCATTTTTAGCCCAAGGCTTTGAATTTGATTGAGTAAGACTTAGAGGCAGTATAAAGAACACCATAAACTCAGGCAGAAGTCCCTTAGGGTCTCTAGGGTTGAAAATAATTCTAGAACGTTAGGGGGACCTCTTGGCATTGACTCTAAAGGGAGAGAATAGCCCCTGTGTCCTGGCATTTCAGTCTAGACCTTCAGAGACTGTTCTCTCTTGACAGGCAAGCAAGCAAAGGAAGTTTTGCAATAGATTTCAAGCCAGTTTTTCCATTCAAACCAAGATGCAAATTCATAAAATTACTCTTTTCCTGGAATAGATCCAGGCAGCTGCCTTATTAGAACTTTAGATTCGGATCCATTTTCTTAACACACATACACATACACACGCATACATACATATACAGAGAGATACACGGAGAAAGGAAATTTACTCTTATCATTGAAATACTTCAAGAAAGAGCTGGATTTTGCCTTTCTGTAATCTCCAAGATAATGTCTAGGAAAGTAATGGTATAACTATAGGTACTGAAACAGGAAAAACCAGCCATCACTCTTGAGAAAGTTTGAGTTCAACTCACATGGGAGAATCGAGGTCTGCTACTCATCTCGCTTTGTGACCCATCTGTGCCTGGATGCCCTACTACATCTGCTTGACTCGTCTGGGCTGCTAGCCGGGGTGTTGTGGCTGACATCCTTTCCCGGCCTTACACACATAATGGACACATCCCTAATGGCCTGTGCCTGGTCCAGCCACATACAACCACCACATGTCTCACACACCGTCCCCCTCATCCATGTGGACTTGACTGTGGCATTTCAGCAGCTCCACTGGGATGCTCTAACCCCAGTGTGTGGAGTTGGGGTCCCTTCATCTAGGTTGACCCAGGTATAGCATTTTTAGCATTGCCTTTCCAGTCTTGATGATTCATTCATTGAACTTATTTATTTCTGGAGCCCCTGGTACACTCCAGGCACTGTGCTAATTGCCACAAAGCACAATTGAACTAAATCCACCTTCAAGGAACCTAGCCATAACGAGGGAGGCAGCATGGAAGTAACCCTACAGAGGACAGTCCTGAGTGCTGTGGAGCATCTCACTGTGGCAGCCAGCCCAGTTTTGGCAATCAGGGGCTTCCTGAAAGAGGTGACATCAAAGCCCGGATGTGTCAGAGGACTGAGGGAGAGTGTTACTAAAGGACTTTCAGCCTGAGAGGACAGCATAGGACTCAGCCCAAAGGAGGGCCAGTGTGGACTGTCCAGGGCCGGCCTGCAGTACAGAGGCTGGAGCTTGGACTTGTAGAGGGAGAGAGAAGAGCAAGGGATGTGGACGGGGCAGTGAGCCTGGCTAGCCACAGAGGGTTCCCGGGGCTTTGCTGGGGATTCAGGGAGCATAAATAAGAGCTTTAGGCGGTGCTGTGTCCTCTGCAGCCCACTGCTGAGGTCCTCCAGACAGGTAAGATGTGGTCACAATCAGGGCCGAGGTTTCCCTCCTCACTGCGGCAGTGCAGGGGTGCTTGCTGAGATGATTCATCCCAGGGTGTCCTCTGTCCCTTACCCAGCCCCAACTCCTCTTCCTCTGCCAAAAGCTATTTGAATTCAAGGACTTTAACCTGGGCCGGATCTGGTTTGGAGACATAAAGGGGACAGCTCTGGGTCAGCATGACCTTCTTTAGAGCCACTAAGGCTAAAAATACCTTTTGGGACCAGGCTGGCCTAGACCCAGGGATGAGAATGCACCCTAAAATAAATATACGGGAAGCAGCAGAGGGCTTCCCTGTCTAGTGTGTGATCCTAACTAAAGGCAGCTCTCTTGGACAGCCTTCCCATGGATTAGGTCACATACACCTGGTGGCCAAGCCTCTGCTGGGTCCCAAATACACACCCGAGTCCTGCCAAAGAAAGGAGATTTGTGAAAAGCACAGACAAATTGTATGCAAGTGGAAAATACCCATAGGCCTAGACAGCTGTGGAGGGAAGACCTCGTGGGTACCTGGAGGCTGCCAGTGCTGGGAGCTCTGCAGGTATGATTCAGGGAAGGCTCGGAGACAAGCGGAATCTCTCTATGGAGACAACTCGCAGTGCCTTTTAGGTTTTCCAAATAACCTCAGAGTTTAGAGCACTGGGTTTTTTTCTCCCCCTCCCCACCCCCAGAAAAATAATTAGAAAAATGTTTAGGAGAAAGGAAAAGAATTAGATGCATCAGAATACCAGCTATAAGCCAACACTGTTTCCAGAAACTCAAGAAAAAGCTCGGAAGACAGTTCCCCTGAGAGGCTGGAGGAGTTGGGGCTGAAGGCAGTTTTCCTAGCTAAGGGGCACTGGGCCTTGCTGCACCTTGGGGCTGACCTTTTTTGCAAAACCCCCACCCGTGCTCTCCTGGTGTACTCAACAGCAATGCCAGCTTTCTGGACCCTTGGAAAGGTGTTAGCTCAAACACCCACTTTTTCCAGATCTTCCTCTTGCTCTTCACTGAGGAATTTGTAATTCTGAGGCTAGCGATTCCCACTCGGATATTCCACAGGCCCTGGTGTTTAGATTAGAATTTGTCCAGCAGTAATCCTGATGCTGGAAACCAACAAACATTTGGCCTCACATTCACCTATTTAAAAATTAGAGCCCCTGGAAGGTCCCCTTAGGGCCATGTGTTCATGGAATATAAGCCAAGTTTGCCTTGGGGTACCTCTCCCCATTTTCTGCCCTGGCCCACTTCCCACTCACCTCCACCTCATTGCCAGGAAGGGATCAAAATGCCTCCATGCCAGTTGTTAATGGCTGCATATTTGCCCTTCCCAAGGGTATTTGCATTTTATTTAGGAACATGGCCTTATATTCAAGGAAAATCTAGCATCAAGATTACGAGGCATCACCTCTCAATCAGGTCTGGGAGGTATCTTGGGGCACTGCTCTTCTGAACACCTGCAGAAGCTTCTTCAGGTGAGTGTGGGAGCCCGGAAGGGTAGCCTCCGTAACCACTCTGCCTGCACATGAATTCTGCAAAGCAGTGGGCCCCCATCTGTTTCAATTACACATGCCTGTCAGCAAAAACTTCGTGAGATGCACTCTCTCTCTTATGTTTATTACTTAAAGCATATTTCCCTTTACTTTTGTACTACTATATTAGGCACATTATAAAAAGTATACAGCATAGAAACTTTAAATGAATAAGACACCAAATATAAACAGAGGCTCTGGCATTTTCTCTCTGAACTCCTGAGGGGGACCTTGGGTACCTCCTGGTATGTGCACACCCCACTTTGAACACCCTTGCTTTAGTGCAAATCAGCACACCTAAATAGCATCCCAAACCACTGTGCAACATTTGGCCTGCAGAATAAGAAAGTCCTAAGGCAGAATCTCCAGGAACTTCAAATCTGGGAGATGAGGCAAGAAAACTCACTCACAAACAACATAAATGTAAATAATTCAGAACCCTAAAGGAGAGCTGTCCCTAGACAGTAGTGGCTACAGGTGCTAAGCAACGGTCAGGTACACTGGACAGAGCCATGCGATTGTTCATCTTCCCTCTCTGGGTCTCCAGAAAAGGACACTGGCAATATCCCCAGCTCTCTCCTGATTGGAATTCTTTGAACCCTCGAAGTGCTCCAGCAGTACTACCCCCCACGTAGCAGTGGGCCCATGTCGCTTGAATATTATTTTTGATTTGACCACCAAGATGTAATGATGATTCTATTCCATTTTGAAAAGGGTCTGAGAAAGTGTACAGGTCTAATTATATATACATATTTATACATGTGTATTTTTGTTTATTGTTACATTTTGACATTGGACTTTCTATTAAATAATTTTTAAAAATTGGCCTGGCTTTGTTCTCTTTTATGTCTTTCTTCTTTCCTTTCTCATGGAGGAGGCCATTGTAAATATCTGCAAAAGACCCTGTTGGTGTCCTTGTCCCTCCTCTCTTTTGTCTTCCCTATTTCGTGTACATAAGGGCTTCTCTTACCATTCGTAAATGTTCTGTTTTTACTGGATATGTGGTACAGCAGGCACCCACATGGAAGGCCCCCAACCTTGTTGTCACCTCCTCTGACTTCCAGGGACAGCCCACACTGTCCTATCAGCCTCAGCAAATTCACAAATTCAGACTTGATGAAGGTGCAAGAATGGGCAATGCATAAAATAACACCATGAACCTTCTCTCCTGCTCACTCCCCACCACACACAGACACGCACACACACGGTCCTGTCTATGAGACCTTGGACAAGTCATTTAACCTTCCGGAGCCTACTAAAAACAATCGTTTTCTCATGAGTTTCACTTGAGGAGATCCCACAGGAAGTGCTTAATGAACAACCTTCTGTTACACAATGACTCTTTTTTGTTTATTCATTCTACTCATTCAGCTGACATTTGTTAATTGCACAGTGTATGCCAGGGCCTGGGTCACCCACAAAGGGGCTCAGGAATGTGTGAATTTAAGGAATTCCGCACTCCAAGGTCAAAGGCCAAAAGCTGTTTCCCTCTGCTCTGTCTTCACTGTCGCATGAGCCTGTTTATTTCTGACAAGCGTTGGTCCCATGAGCCCAGCCAGCCTTCCGCCCTCCACCCTTGCTCTTGGGAACAGATTGTCTTCATGATTTCCAACTGGTGTGAGGAGGGAGGGAGGGAGGGAGGTCAAGCCAAGGACAGGGGAAGGAGTTGATAACTATTCCTAGGCTTCTTCCTCCAAGCCATGGAGCTGGAAGTTCAGATTTGCTGCTGAGTTTTATGAGCTGTCAAATAAGGCAAAAGGAAACTTGGGACCCAAACTTGTTCTTTCAGTAACAACAAACCTGTTTCTCCCAGCAGAGGCTCACTTGAAATCACAAAGGCCAGCCAAGCTGAAAGCTCCCTAACTCCACCTACCTTCCCCTGTCTCTCACACACACACAGACACACACACACACACACACACACACACACAAAGCTGGTCTACCGCACCTCTGACTGGAACTTGGGGAGCTTCCTTAGTCTCATGCCGAAGAGGAGTCAAGCTTAGGAGACCTCTGGTCTGCTTCTTGGTGCTCCCTGAATGCTTGTTAGTGACGTCAGCTTCCAGTTTACTGGTAACAGCTGGACTGCTGCCGGAGGCCAGTAACCTGGAGTTCTCTTGCTTGGAAGCAGGTGATGGGAAGTGGGATGTGAGTGATGGAAGGAAAAGGAAGCTCAACTCCACCGAGCCTCAACACTTGATGGATGGGGAAAAGTGAAGAAACAGACCACAGAAGCACAGGAGTAAGCCACTGTTTCTGCTCCTCAGGGGTCTCCAGGCCACCATCACCCCTGCCACTGGCACTGCCCAACCTGCCACTTCCTTCTACAAAGCTGAAATGCAGTAATCTGGTGGAGGACACAAACCTTTAACTTCCTCAGTTCACATCATGTTACTAATCCAGCCTTCTACTCTCCAGCAGCACTCAGCTTCTATCTGCTGGCCAGCTCTTTGCCTGGTCCTCTCCTGACACTGTCACGTTCCTTTGCCTATGCTGGCTCTTGCTGTCCCTTCACCAAGAAAACTCTCCCATTTCTCCTCCCCACTGGGAACCGAGCCTCCTCTGAGTTCCAGTTAATATTGAGCACTCACACAAAGTCTCCTCACCCTATGACCTAACATATGCCCTTCGTTCCTGCCAAAGAACATTCCCTTTAGGAGGGGCCTGGTGTGGGTGGCAAGGTGGGGTAGGAGTCCCTGACAAGGATGATCCAGGGAGAATTCTGGTGAGTAAGACCTGATCTTCAAGTGCAACTTGGTCTTCAAGAGCCAAGTTGCCATGCTGAGGAAGGGTGACCCCAGAGCAGAGCCTAGTCCAGGCGAGGAGCAGGTCTGAGAGCTGCGATGATCACAGAGAGTGGAACACCTGTGTTTAAGGACATGGCTACAGAACATACATTGTAAATAATGTTGTAGCATTATTTCTAACAGTAAAAAATGGGACACAATCTTAGCACCCATCAGAAAAAGAATGAATAAATAAATAATAATGAAGTTGATCTTGTATCAACAGGGATAAACCTCAAACACAACAGTGAATGAAAAACATGCAAAGGATACAGTATGACACCATTTATATAAAGTTTGAGAGCTTGCAAAACCGTATCATCTATTATGTGTGGATACTTACATGTATAGTAAAAGTATAAAAACATACATGGGAAACATAAATACCAATTTCAGAAGAGCAGGGAGAGGGCAGGAAATGGCACAGGTGAGGGTTAACACTGTTCTAGTCTTTTAAAACATCAGCTGAAGCAAATATGGAGACATAGGGACAATATTCTCTATACTGCTGCATGCTTGTACTATTTTATCGTTTTTAAAGGAACAGAGTGCTCTAGGAGCAACTTCATGTTGGTGACAGACTGCAGCTGGTTGAGCTTTGGGTGCTGCAGTCAGCCACAGGTGAGAATGGTGACGGTGTGACAGGGAATGGGCACCACTCCTCTCAGAGCTCTGGTGGCTTTTCAAATCTGCTTCATCTCCTGTTTCTAGGTCCTTGTCTCTAGTTTTCCTATGTAGATGACATGGGAAGAAGGAGACAAAGCTTTAACTTCCTCCACTCACATCATGTTACTAATCCAAAGTCCCAGACTGTCTCTTCCTCTGAAGTCCCACAGCTTTAGTATGCTGCATGTGGGACTGGACCTCAACAATTGCTTTCGGATCAGATCTCACTCATCATCTTTGCCCTGGATGAGGCTCTATTCAGTCTTCTTGGGTGTGTTACAATTTGGCACAAAACACCTTGTCCACATGTATGTTCCCCCCAGGGCTGTCTGCCCCCCACCCACCAGACCCTCACACACAGCCCTTTAGGACTTGCCACAGCTCTTTCCACAAGGACTCAGAGTCCCTCAGGGGAGAGCACCCCCCAGAGTTTTGAGCAACATTGACTGACTGGCTGAGATGACCTGGGACAGCAGGTCCCACTCTGCAAATGCTTAAGAAGAATCACTGAGGAGGCTTTAAATACACACATACACGTGCGTGCACACACACACACATACACACACACCGCCTCTGACATCTGACCCCTCAAAAGGTCTGATTTGTAACTACTGGAGTGGGGGATTCTGACAAGTACCAAGTTTGGGAGCCAGGATCTACAGTGTAGTAAACAGTGGCAGGTACAGAGTAGAGCTGGAGGAGAATGAGAGCATGCAGTCTGTTGCAGACAGGGATTTCATAAGACTAAGTGAGTTCTTCAGTGCAGTTCCAGACATGCCTGCCAATAGCTCTCCCTCCAGAACTTGGTTCTCCAACAGTTGTATGGCTCAAACAAATGGTATTAACCATGGGTAAATGCTAAGGATGAAAAGATGTTGAGAATCTGCTTCCTCACCACCAGAAAAAGAAATAAAAAAGGAGGTGTCACTTGGTCAGAGCCACCTTGTTGATTCATTGATGGTTTCCTTTGGGCCTCTGTCATGGCTGCACACTCGAATCACCTGGGGAGCTTAGACGGCCCATGTCCAGACCTCAGGTCAGTTGAGTCAGAATCTCTGGGCATGGGGCCCGGCATTGGCATTGTAAATATCATCTCACCTCAGGCAACCGAGCCACAGGGAGTGTTTGAGAACAACTTGTCCACCCTGCATGCCACTGAGTTGGGCACCAGCAAACAAAGTTGAACAGACTAAAGCCTGCCTCTGAAGAACTTGGGGATGGTAGGGTGCAGGTTTGCAAACACGTACTCCAACGGGCTGCAAGAGCCCAGGAAAGGAACTCAAAAGAATCCTTCAGGAGAAGGCGGTGAGAATGGGCAGCCACGAATGGGTAGGTTCTGTGCAGGGACTCCCTGGTGATGCATGAAGGAGCGTCCCTCTTGTTGAAATGGCACAAGAGAGTGAACCAACCCCTACAAGACCAAGAGTTCAGGCTAGTGAAAGGCCTCAATTCATCTGGCTCCCAGATATGCTTTTGCTCAAGCCATTTTGAAGAAAGAATTCTTGAAGCTATCTTGACAGGGGACCTGCTAACCTCTGCTGAGAACTCCTTTACTGTGCAGGAGTTTTATCCCTCTGAGCTAACCTCAGGCAACAGCCCAGACCTGCTCCTGTCCTACCCTTTCCTGAACCAGCTGCCCCCCATCCCTCAGAACACGCCGGCTGTGGGAGACACATTCAAGCTAGAACAGCCATCCAGGCAATGAGCCCCTTCCCTATAAGACATGACCAACAAACCGCAAGGAAAGCAAATCCCCAGGAACACCTTTGTATGAAGGAGGGATCCCTGGCTTAAAGGGGCTGAGGACAGTAGCTGCTTGTCCTCTCTGCAGGGTCCCCTCCACTGAATAAACAGAAAAAGCAGCACTTACACACCTGATGCCTTGGAAGGGGGATTAGGGGTTGTTACTATAATGGGGGCCGCAGTGGTTGGATTCCTGGTAAAAGATCATCCCGATGAGTTTGGTAATTGCCAACTGGTATGTTACCCAAGACATAAGCATCCTCTCATGTGGTGCGGCCAGGCTCATGGCTGGAATTTCAAGCACTTGCTCCAATTGTTTGCAGAGTTCTGGTCATTGGTATGCTCGGCACTTGGCCATCAACTTGACGCTAGGTTCTCGTGGCTTGCTGTCCTATCAGGGACTGATAGCTTGGAATACAACCAACAGAGAAAATCCAATAAAAAGCCATTGTAGAGACTGATCTGCCACCATCCTGCTCCCTAGTGGCCCATCTAGGGGGTGGGGATGCTGGGCAGAGTGCTGGCTGATTTCCCAGAGGCTTTTTGTGTCCGCTGAAGTCTCCTCTGGACATTTCTTGTCAATCACAAACTCAAGCTGGGGCCCACAGGCAAGCAAGTCTCCCATGATCAGACTGGAATACAAATTGGGTTTTAGATGTAAAGATCAGGTCTGATGGCATGTGATGCCATCAAACATGAAGGAGAAACCCCTTCCCAAAGCTCCATCACTCTACAAGTGAAAATTCAAGACTCTAACAAGGCTCTGTCTTGAGTTCCCACCCCCTACTCCCAGGCTTTGCCCAAAAAAGGAAAAAGGGAAGCTTTAAATCAGGTCACCCTAAATCCTCTTTTATCCTTGAGATTATCCATCTGGCATTTGTGTATTTGTGTTTCTGCCAATACAGTGGGATTTGGGTGCCCTGGGCCCTCTCTGGTTCCTGCTACAAGCCACAGAAGTGGCTTCAAACACCTGTCTCCCCCTTCCCCCTTTAGACGTAATTGGAAAAGAAAAGCTTGAGTAGCCTCCAAAATAGAAAGAAGTAGAGTCCTCAGGATAAGTAAGAAAACCCCAGGGCACACTGAGGCCTCTTCCCACATTGAAACATGGTCAGCCCTCGGCCGGGCGCGGTGGCTCAAGCCTTTAATCCCAGCACTTTGGGAGGCCGAGGTGGGCGGATCACAAGGTCAGGAGATTGAGACCATCCTGGCTAACATGGTGAAACCCCGTCTCTACTAAAAATACAAAAAAAATTAGCCGGGCGTGTTGGCGGGCACCTGTAGTCCCAGCTACTTGGGAGGCTGAGGCAGGAGAATGGCGTGAACCCGGGAGGCGGAGCTTGCAGTGAGCCGAGATCGCGCCACTGCACTCCAGCCTGGGGGACAGAGAAAGAATCCATCTCAAAAAAAAAAAAAAGAAACATGGTCAGCCCTGAGTTCCTGCCCTCAAGTTACCAGTGAGGTGGTCTTCTTAGCAGAAGCCAAGTCTGCCAAACTGTGGCAAAGTCCTCATCCTTCAGGTGAAATGTGGCATCAAGGCCATTGTTGGGTCCCCAATCGATCCATTCTCATAACAGTCTCTGCTACTTATTGAGCAGTGACTAAATGTTCTCTGATGTAATCCAGACAACCCCTTATAAATGGATGCTGATCACTCATTTATGGCTGGGGAAACAGCCTCAGAGAGGTTGAGTATCGTCCCCAAGGTCACACAGCAGGAAGTGATGGAGTCATGATACCAACTCAGGTCCCCAGGCACATAACCATTCAGTGCCACTCACACATGTGCCTTGGGTCACCATGCCATCATCATCACACTTTGGTTACACCCTTTGCCAGCGTCACCACTGCCACCTTCTCCACCTCCCATCCAGTATGGCCTAGCCTTCCTTTGTTCAATCAAAACATCTGTCCTAAATTTGTCCCTCCTGGACCAAATCTCACCAACAACCTCTCACTAGTGGAAGAGCACTGCCGAGAGTGTGAGCAGAAGCAGCCAGTCCCCGCCCCCGGCCAGCCTGGACCCAGGCAGACCTTCCTTCCAGCAGCTACCACGTGGAGATCCTTCCTCCTTCTTCTTTCTCCAACACTGCCTTCTCAAGCTTTCTGCTATCTTCTGGAGCTTTTCTAGTCATCACCCAGATGACCTGGAGATAGTCCCTGTTGGTCATGAGTTCTGCCCTTTTCTCTCCAAGCCACTCCAGAGAGACCTGTTCCCGTGAGTCACTGTGGCATCCTGGCCGATCAGCCCAGGTCTTCCCATAGCTCTCAGCAGCCTCCTGCTTTGTGTCAAAGGAACTTCGTTTGCCAAAGACTTGTTCATGTGTTGTCACTGGATTTATTTACATTTGCTACATGTCCTATTGGACTGAAGGACAGTGAAGGTGGCATCCCACTACCCACAAAGCCATCTCCCCCTGCCCCTCCGGAGTGCTCTGTTCCTATCGCTGATGCTGAGATGGGCAGCCACTGAGCACGCATGACATGAGTAACCATTCCATCCTCTTGGCCTGGGTTTCCTTCCTGGAGCAAAGGGGAGGTGGAGGCAGGCACTGGTTAGGAAGGTGACTGTCAGATTAACTCTGATGGGTAAAAATCCTCAGTCTCATAGCATCTGTGAGCAAGGCAACTCAGCCTCCTGTGAACCCCCTAATTTCCAGGCTGGTGGGTGGTTATTTTTCCTCCAAAGCCCTCGGCTAGCCCTTCCTCTCACCCAAGGGCTGTGGTTTGGGGCATGTTTTGACTTGAAACAGTCAGACCCATGGCGGTATTTGGAGTTGTAAGCCCCTTCTGTGCTAAAGGGAAAACATGAATGGTCTATTTAGAACCTGCTAACAATTCACAGTATGAAAAACAGGCAACAGTTCTACTGCCGAAATGCCGGATCTCTGAGAGTAGCCCCAGGGGAGCTGGCTGTGTGGCAATTCTGGCCCCCTGCCCTGGAAGACCCTCCTCTAGTGGTGGCAATGATTCCAGAATATCATGCCTCTGTCCTGGCTTTTTCTCAGCCTCTCCTTAACCTCTTCCCAGAAGACTTTCCTCCAGGGGCCTGCGGTGTTCTTGTGCTGCGAGGGAGACCACTTTTCATAAACCGTATGAACTTTGCTCTGGACAAATGAGAGAAGGGTGAGTATTTGGGAGGGCCTCAGACAGATTCTCCTGGGCCTGAGTTGTTAGGTTTTCCCTCACCGTCACAGACATACACAGAGTTCACCTGAGGGAAGAAGCTGGCTTCCTCTCAGGACAAAATGGCGTCTCTGGAGCTGTAGATACATTCCAGGATGTTGTCAGCACCAGGGAATGACAGAGGTTTTATTTATTTCATTGCATCCTAGGATCAAAAGGCAAGGTGTCAATCACAGGTTTGTAAATATTCAACCTAATTAAAAATAACCAGTTTACTGAAATACCAAAAGCTTGTTTTCAAAGATTATCCACAATTTGGAATGGCATTCATCTAATTTATAAAAACTGAATTTCCTCATAGATAACAAGTAATCTCAATAAAAATCCTGATTGGTTTTGTGTAGGAATTGGCAAACTGATTCTAGAATTTATGGAGAAATGAAAAGGAACTAGAATGGCAAGAAAAATTTTGAAAAAGAAGAACAAATTTGGAAGACTGGCAGTACCTGATTTGAAGACTTACTACAAGGCTACAACAATCAAAAAAATATGATGTTACAATCAGTATAGACAAATTAATGGAACAGAATAAGCATCCAGAAATAAGCCGACACATATATGGTCAACTGATTTTAGATAAAAGTGTCAAAGTAATTCAGTGAGGGAAAGGATTGCCTTTTTAAAAAAATTCTGCTGGTATAATTGGACATTCATATGTATAAAGTGAACTTTGACCCTTACCTCAAAACACACAACAAAATTAACCTGAAATGGATCATAGTACTAAATGTAAAGACTAAAATCTAAAATTTCTGGAAGAAAACACAGAAGACAAAGCCTTTGTGACCCGGGATTAAGTAAAGATGTTTAGATAGCAGACAAAAATCATGAATCATAGAAGTAAAAATTAGCAAATTAGACTTCGCCAAAACTTAAAACTTCTGCTCTTCAAAGACACTGTTGAGAAAAATTTTACAGACTGTGATAAGACATGTGCAAAGCATATATCTGACATAGGTGTATATATGTTTGCACATATTTGATAAGTATGCCCAACATCATTAGCCCTTAGGGAAATATAAGCCAAACCACAGTGAACTACCACTCCACACTCACTAGAATGGCTAACACTAAAAAAGACTAAAAGTACTAAGTGCAAGGGTGTGAAACTATTGGAACATTCATATTTTGCCAATGGCAGGTGCAAAAATGGTATACAGTTGGCAGTTTGTGAAAAAGTTCAGTATTTCCTTAGTCAACCAGCAACACAATTCTTATTTATCCAAGACAAAGAAAAACATATGTCCACAAAAGACTTGTATTTTAATATTCATAACAGCTCTGTTCATAATAATCAAAAAGTAGAAACCACTCAAATGTTCATCAACCAGCAAATTATTTAACAAATTGTGGTATATCTATATAATGGAATACTACTTGATAACAAAAAGCGATACAGGTGATAACCAACTCACAGATGCAGCAACGTGGATGAATCTCAAAAGTATTTTGCTCAGTGAAAGAAGTTAATTACAAATGACTGTGTCCTATATAATTCCATTTATATGACACAGTGGAAAAGCCAAAACTGTAGGGACAGAAAACAGACCAATGTTGCAAAAGGCCAAGAGTGGGAAGGAAATCGCAAAAGAACATGAAGGCCCCTCTTGATCGTGTTGTAGTTACATGACTATCCACATTTGTTAAAACTCCTTAAACAAATTGAACACTTTAAAGGGGTGAATTATATCATATGTAATTATACCTCAATAAATCTAACTTTCAAAAAAAAATGAATCTCCAAACTAGTTGGATAATGGAAACTCATTAATGTGGATCCCCTTTATTCACATTTTAGTGACAATTTATACCCACAGGGGCCAAATTTTACATTTCCTCTATCTAAAAATCGTTACTGTTAACTTTTTTTTTTCTTTTTGGACACAGAGTCTCACTCTGTTTCCCAGGATGGTGTGCAGTGGCGTGATTTTGGCTCACTGCAACCTCCATCTCCCAGGTTCAAGTGATTCTCATGCCTCAGCCTCCTGAGTAGCTTGGATCACAGGCACCCACTACCATGCCTGGCTAATTTTGTATTTTTAGCAGAGACGGGGTTTCACCATGTTGACCAGGCTGGTCTTGAACTCCTGACCTCAGGTGATCTGCCCACCTTGGCCTCCCAAAGCGCTGGGATTACAGGCATGAGCCACCGCACCTGGCCTACTGTGAATTTTTATTATCCCACTAGGGGAAGGAGGAGAAAGATTCAAATTACTATGTACCAGGCTGGCATCATACTAGGCATTTTGTACTATAGCACAATCTAGTATAGTAGGATATGGTACCGTACAGTATGGTATGGTACAGTATGGTGTGGTATGGTATACTGATTTTATCTGGTCTTTGTTATGGGCAAAATTGTGTTCCCCAAAATGTATATGTTGAAGTCCTAACCCCCAGTACCTTAGAATAGAACAGTATTTGGAGATCAGGGCCTTTAAAGAGGTGATTAAGATAAAATGAGATTGTTAGGGTGGGTCTAATCCAGTCTGACTGGGGTCCTTAAAACGTGCAATTAGAGCACAAAAAGAGACACCAGGGGTGCAAAGGGGAAGGACTATGTGAAGACACGGTGAGAAGATGGCCATCTGCAACCCCAGGAAAGAGGCCTCAGAGGAAATCGACCCTGCCAACACCTTGATCTTAGACTTCTGCCCTCCAAAAGTGTGAGGAAATAAGTATCTGTCATTTACGTTCCTTGGTCTGCGGTATTTTGTTATGGCAGCCCTAATCCAGCCCTGATACAGTCTCTTACAGTCCTGCCAACACACTAAGGTGAGATAGGCAGGGGAAAAAAGCCCAAAGCTCTGACAGTGTCGGCAGCCTGCCCAAACTGCAGTGGCTGGGGGGCAACCTGGGGTGAGACACGGGCCTGTCTGACCCCCAGAGCTCACACTTCTGCCACATGCTGTACCCCCAGCCCCCCACCACCTAGATTGCAGTTCTCAGCGGCTCAGAACTGGTTCTCTCATGTCTCTGAACAAGCTGCACTGCGCTTACTTAGTAAATGTTGAATTGATTTGAATAATTAAAGATTTCAGGATGCAGGGACCTACTTTAAATATCCAGCTATTTTCCAGGGCAAATAAATATCACTGATTTTTACAAACTGTGAATGCGATCACAAGAACTGAGAGCTTACCCACCCACCATGCCCTGAGTTCTGTGATTGCTGGGCCCAGTGACAGGTGTAGAGTATGCCAAGGGATGGCTCCTGGTCCTGCTGTCAGGCAGGTCTTACAGGACCTGTGCAATGAATGCTGTGTTAGCCCCGATGTTCATTCATTCTGCAAATATTTATCAAGCACCTATAATAAAGCCAAAAGCCAAAATTTTTTTCTCTCCGACAGATTTATCACAGATACTAAACTGTTCTAACTTCTGGCCCATTAAAACAAAGGGGCTTGGCCGGGCACAGTGGCTCATGCCTGTAATCCCAGCACTTTGGGAGGCTGAGGCAGGTGGATCACAAGGTCAGGAGATCGAGACCATCCTGGCTAACGCAGTGAAACCCCATCTCTACTAAAAAATACAAAAAATTAGCTGGGCGTGGTGGCGGACGCCTGTAGTCCCAGCTGCTCGGGAGGCTGAGGCAGGAGAATGGCGTGAACCCGGGAGGCGGAGCTTGCAGTGAGCCAAGATCGCGCCACTGCACTCTAGCCCCGACAATGGAGCAAGACTTTGTCTCAAAAAAAAAAAAAAAAAAAAAGTGGGGTGGGGGGTTTGTGTTGTTCATTTATTTTGTTTTTTACATCAGCTTTAATTTTTTTTTTTTTTTTTTGGCCATTCTACCAAAACCAGGTGAAGAAAGCACCCGGAGTTGAGGGTCTTGCAGTTCAGAAGTGGAGAAGGATCTCTTTATATTCTCAGCATTACCTGGAGGGCAGAAATTGACCTCGTGCTCATCTTTAGATTCTGAGGACTTAGCAAATAGTGAATTTTTGGTAAATGTGTTTTGGACTTGGAACTAAATTTTAGATAAATCAACTGCTCAGAGTAAAAGGCAGCCACTTGGGGAAGTGATTAAATGCACGTTTAAAACTCAGCCTCTGGGAGAGCCAGGCACACTGGGCTGCTCTGAGAGGTGT
Source organism: Symphalangus syndactylus (assembly GCF_028878055.3). Lineage (NCBI taxonomy): Eukaryota > Metazoa > Chordata > Mammalia > Primates > Hylobatidae > Symphalangus > Symphalangus syndactylus. The sequence goes on along the minus strand of NC_072434.2, from coordinate 38,044,795 downwards.
CCTCAGCTCAGCCAAGGTAAGGACAGGATGGCCCTGGCGACAAGGGGAGCAAAAAGCTGGAAATGGGACTTGACGGAAAGGAGAGTAGGGGACCATTGACTGAAACCAGAAAATGAAGAGGTGGAGATGATTTTATGCAGAATCCAGTGGAGCTTTGGGTTTGAGAGGCCAGAAGGCTATATGCATGGAGATGTCCAGCCAGCAGCCTGGAGCTGTGGAAGGGAGCCATCAGGACTCTGGCTGGGGAAGGAGAGCCTGAGGACTCAGCCTGGCTCCTCCTTCTGCCTCAGTCCCCCTCTTCACCAATTGGCAGGTGTGCTGATGCTACCTTTTATGTATTCTTAAATCTTTTCCTTCCTGCCTACCACTTGAAACCATATGTCCTCATAATCTCTTCCTTAGATGACTGCCTTCTCACAGGTCTCCCCTGCCAGCCTCTGCTCCTCTGAGATTCACCCTTCACACCATCACCAGTCACTTGTCTGAAATGAAATTCTCAGGATCTCCTTTGCCTTCTCAAAGCCTGTCCCATGCTGGAATCCCTCTCATTCTTCAAGACTCAGCACAGGCATCCTGTCCTCCAGAAGGTGGTCCCTGAAGTTCCCAGGCTCAGCCAGGAGGGCCCTGTGCACTTAAAGGTCATTAAGTGTCCTGCGTGACCACACCAAACTGCAATTGCCTGGCGGTTATTACGTCTTCCTCCCCTGTAGCCTGTGACCTCCTCAGGGCTGCAACCATATCTGGGTGTCTCTCTCCTCAGCACCTATCCCAGTCCCTGGAGCATACAGGAATTCAGTTCTTCTTGGGAGGGAGAGAGAAAGGATGGAGGAGCAGATACTAATCTTGAAACATGTCTGTATATGGTGGGGTAGCAGCCAAGTTTCCCATATCCTACTTGAGGGGTCTTGGCTTCCTGCTGAGTAGGGAGAACTCAGGGCTAACTCCTGGCTTTGTCACCACCTAGCTGTCTGACCTTGATCAGGCTGTCTAACCTCTATGGGCCTCGGCTTTCTCATCTAATAAAGGGGTTGGGCCAGATGAACTCCACAGTTCCTTCAGCTCTGATTCTAAGGGCACTATAGGTCTCCTGACTATAGGAGTCTTGGCCCCATCTCTGCACCCAGGGAATCACCTCCCAGGGCCTCTAGCATTTTCCCTGCCCTGAACCTACCTCCCTGGTCCCCTGACTTCCCTCTCCCTGGGCTGGAGAAGCCCATGGCAGCCTCATTAAGTGGCACTGACTGTCACAGCCTGGCCCATGGAGCTTACCAAACAGCTTTCAATGGAAATTAAACGTACTTGGCTTCTCTTCTAAGTTTAACCAGCTGTTTTCTGGAGCCAAGATTACTTTCTCATTAAGAGCAGAAGTCCAGATGGCCAGGTCTTTGAATCTTCTTTATTGTCGTCTTTAAAAGCTCATTAAATTCCTCTTCCCACCCACTGCTGGAGAGGAGTCCACCAGGCCTCTGGGAAGCCCCGTCCCTCCTCCCATAGGCAGCCCCTCCTCCCTGCCAAAACTAGGCAGCAACCTCTATGAATAATGAAGCCCTGCTGGGCTCAAACCAGGCCACCTTTCCTTGGACCTGTGCCACTTGTGGAGACAGGAGATGAAGGACGCAGTCTCTCTCCTCACGTTTCTTATAGTTTCTTTAAAAATGCAAGAAATAGCTATTGAGGAGGATTGAGATAAGTTGCAGAATACACATCCCACTCCTAAATTATTCTTTTATCTCCTAATAGAATAACCCCCACTGGGTAGGGACCTTGTCTTGCTCACTCACCACTGGATTCCCTCCTCTTGTACATACCAGGCATTCAAGCTATCTGTTGAACGAATAAATAAATGTCATCTTCCTTGTCATATCCCCAGCTCCTAGAACAGCCTTTGAATCAACAAATTCTTGCTAAAAAATGAATGGTGAATGAATGAATGAATGAATGAATGAATGAATGAATAAGTTGCACAATGCTTTGAAGGATGAAGAGGGGTTAACCAGAAACGAAACATAAAAGGAAAGGGGTAAGCAATCCCAAGAGCACAGAGGATGGCATTTGCAAAGGCAGAAGAAAGTGTGGAGCTTCCAGGAAACAGTGGCTTGTTGGAAGTGGCCCAACATTCTGTCTGAAAAATGAGTTTAATCGAAGATTTACAGGAAAGTGGCAGAAGACAACCTAGGTTTTCTCACTTCTTTCCCTTCTACCATCAACTTATCTCCTTTAGATCATTAACAAAGTCACAGGGACTTCATATTTCCACCGTATTAACCTCAATCTCTTTGTTTGCAAGCAACAGAAACTTCAAACTCCTCAAGCTAAAAAGTAAGCAGGTGTAGGAGATGGTTCTTGCTATTTATCTATGTTTCTATGTACACATGTGTGTATGTCTGTATATCTATCTCTCTCTAATCTTGAGTTTACTTCCTTCTGAAGTAACCTCATTCTCTCCCACTTAAACAGCTTCCTCTTTGCAACCAGGGGAACAGGTTTGCATGGCCCCCACAGTGTTAGAAGCACTCTTATCCAAATAAAAATACTAGGAGAGGGCAGGATGTAGTGGCTCAGCCTGTAATCCCAACATCTTGGGAGGCTGAGGCAACCAGATCACTTGAGGTCAGGAGTTCGAGACCAGCCTGGCCAATATGGTGGAATCCCATCTCTACTAAAAATACAAAAATTAGCCAGGTGTGGTGGTGTGCACCTGTAATCCCAGCTACTTGGGAAGCTAAGGCATGAGAGTCGCTTGAGCCTGGGAGGCGGAGGTTGCAGTGAGCCGAGATCGTACCACTGCACTCCAGCCTGGGTGACAGAGTGAGACTGTCAAAAAGAAAGAAAAAAAGCCCAGGAGAGGATTTCGATTGGTTCTGGTTGATCATATGCCCACTCCAGATCAATCTCTGCAAATATTGGCCAGCCTGGGTCATGTGCCTTCCCATGATGGACAGCACCATGACTGACAGACTCAAGAGAAAGGGAGGAGTGTTCCCCCAAAGGAAGAGATGCTGGGGAAAAATAAAACCACAGATCCCACCACATCAGCCATGCACACATCCCAAGCAGCCAGGTACCATGTTGGGACACACTGTAGTCATGTCCAGCTGTCCTCATTCAGCAGAGGAGGAGATAAGCTTTATATATGTACTTTTTGTCTTACACTAGCCTCTTCTCTGGGGCTCAGTTCCTTCATCTGTAAAGTGAGTATGGTGGGCTAAATTCATCTTTAAAAATCCCTTCCAAATAGGACAGTCTGATATTTCCCAGAAGTTTACATTTCAAGGCTTGCTAACTTATCTTGGATAATGGAAATGTCTGTTTCCTTGATTGATTAATTCATGAGGTAAGCTTGGATATTTTATCTTTCTTGTTCTTAGTCATTTCAAAAACACTGGATGTGAGTTCAGCAAAGGAATCCAATCTCTTTCCCAAAGTAAATTTTTTAGTCTCATTCAGAATCAGGTAATTTGGATCATCCTCTGGAAGAATGAGATATTTGAGATGAAGTACTTTAGATCCATCCCAATTTTTAATTCTTGGGCCCCCAAATTTTATTATTTCGAATTGATCCTGGGAGCTATGGAAGGGGAAATCATTCCTCCTTAAGGTTATTTGAAACCCACTTGACTTTAGTAGAGAATATTTCAGGTTAGTATCTGTAAGCCTGAAACTACTGTTGTTGTTTTATACTTACTGAGCACCGTGATGTCCTTGTAAGGTGCAGAGAAATCGGAAACACTGATCCATTAGCCATTCACAGTGCTGTGGGACTTTGTGCCTTTTCCAAGCACATCCATCTGCTCCTGCACCCCCAAAAACTCTGGCCAGAAGCAGGACAGATCCAGAAAATACGGCACAAAGAAGGACAATGATGTGCTCATAGTTAACAGCTAGTTGGTCGTGCTAGAATATGAAATCCAAGCGTTCTGAATTCCAGTTTAGTTCCCCTTCGATATAATCATCCCGTCTCCCCTTCCCCTCCAACCACATTCAAAGCCTCCTTCTCCCAGACCCAGAACCAAGCCCCAACCCTCCCTCACCCAGCTCCCAAGGCTTGTTGGTAATATCATGACCTTGGCCACTGGCCTCACTGAACCTTTCAACCTTGCCTCCCACAAGCATCTTGAGTTGGCACTGTGACTTCCAGGCACCTATGCTATTTGCAGAGAATGCCCTTTCCTTAATCCAAGCCCAATAATCTAAATGTTTGACTCCCTAAGGGATAGTCTAACACAACCAAGCCTTTGCTTGACGGTGGAGCCTGCCTCCCCTCATACCCCTCAGCTGTCTGAGGCCCACGCCCACAGCCCCACTCACCTGCACACAACAGAAGACCTGTGCCTGTCTTCTACAGCTGCGAGGGGGCCGCAGAGGATGTGGGCGCTGTTCACTGGCCCCAGGGGCTGAGGGAGTCTTCGGAGCCTGGCTGGCATGACTCGCGAGTTCTGTAGCTGGTAGGATCCTGGGCTGCAGAGGCAGCACCTGCGTGGTATATCTTAGATCACGGGCTCAGGTAGCAAGTGACTCAACTTCTCCCCAAACCCCCTGCCACCCCTCCAGAGGAACCCTGTTCCTCAGAGATGACAGCTTTCTTTGATGGGCTTGAGTGGCTAAGCCTGACATGGTGAACAAAACCTAACTTGAGAAGAACCTCAATTGTCTTACTGATCATTTTCCCAAATAGTCTAGTACAAACCATATCCAGCAAGCCATTTCTTCTTGTATTCTTTCACTCATAAAAATATTTAGTGGAGGCCGGGCGTGGTGTCTCATGCCTGTAATCTCAGCATTTTGGGTGGCCAAGGCGGGCGGATCATGAGGTCAAGAGATCAAGACCATCCTGGCTAACATGGCAAAACCGCATCTCTACTAAAAATACAAAAAATTAGCCGGGTATAGTGGTGGGCGCCTGTAGTCCCAGCTACTCTGGAGGCTGAGGCAGGAGAATGGCGTGAACCTGGGAGGCGGAGCTTGCAGTGAGCCAAGATCACGCCACTGCACTCCAGCCTAGGCAACAGAGTGAGACTCCGTCTCAAAAAAAAACATATATATGTATATACATATATATACACACGTATATATATACACACACACATATATACACACACACACACACACACACATACATATACACAAATATATATATATATATATTGGAGGTCGGGAGCAGTGGCTCACGCCTGTAATCCCAGCACTTTGGGAGGCTGAGGTGGGTGGATCATGAAGTCAGGAGATCAAGACCATCCTGGCCAACATGATGAAACCCCGTCTCTACTAAAAATACAAAAATTAGGCGAGCGTGGTGGTGCACGCCCGTAGTCCCAACTACTCAGGAGGCTGAGGCAGAAGAATCACTTGAACTCGGGAGGCGGTGGTTGCAGTGAGCCGAGACTGCGCCACTGCACTCCAGCCTGGGTGACAGAGCCAGACTCCATCTCAAAAAAAAAAAAAAAAAAAAATTTACTGGATTTCACTATATTTTTGGAACATTAAAGAAGCTGACATGCTTTTCTAGAACACTCACTTTCCCCATGCCTCAAAGCCCATGATAAATGCTCCCTCATTCAGGAAGCCCCTCCTACAATTTCTATTTTAATTAAGTTAGGTGGCACAGAGAACCCTGAGGGCTTACTGCTCACAGTTGTCTCCTAATGGCCAGACTTCTCTCAGCCACTGGTACTGCAGCTAACTCTGTTAGCGCTTGACTAGATGTGGTCTGAAACGTCCCAGAGCCAGGGTCTTTGATTCTCCTCTCCCCACCCAGAACCCTGCAATACATCACACTTTCTGAGCCCATTCTTTCTTGCAGGATCTCTCCTCCCTTGCTTGCAGAGGATTTCACAGGCAACCCTGCCTGTCTTTTTGCCGCTTACTCTGGTCTTCTGCACATGGGAACCAGATTCATCTTCCTAACAAAGCACTGTGATTGTGCCCTGCACTGACTCAAAAACAGCCATTAATTTTCCACTGTTCATAGGATTCTTTCAGTCATTCATCAAGTACTTGTTGAGGACCTACCGTATACCAATTACTCTGCAAGACCCTGAGGATACAGCCGTGAGCAGAATCGAATTGCAGTGTAGATGGGAAGAGCCACACAGGCGAGCAAAACAGTGATGCGATGAGTGCTGTCCTAGGAAGTACGTAGGGGTGTCAGGGAGGTGTCACGTAGAGGTGTCACAAGCACCTCACCTGGGCGGGGAAAGGTTTCCTGGGGTGGGACAGCTAATCTGGGCAGAAACTCCCTTGTCTGCACTCAAGGTCTAGGCCCCTTTTCCTCCAAGCTGTCCCCACTCTGAGTGTTGGCTCTGAGTAAGGCATTCCTTAGCCAACTTAAACACCCTGCCCGCTTGCCTTCCTCCCAGTCCTCAGTCCTGAATCCTTTCTCCATGTGTGGGACTGAAACTCCAGCAGGGCAGGACCAGCAGTCCTTCAGCCAAGTCCAGCCCCACGGTCAACACAAGATGGGCCCACATGATGTATTTTAAAGGTTTGAATTAGGTGCTCTGGCAGAGACCGTCAGGGCTGTAGCCAGGCCGTGGCCACCCCACTAAGGGTGACATTTCCTCACCAGTCATGGGACATGCGTGAAGCTGAGGTGGGCCACTTCCAAGGCTGGGCTTTCGCAATGCTGCATGTGCCCCCCCACTCACCGCCCTTTCCTCTATTCCCCCTGCTGACACCTGGGCAGGTGGTGACCCAGCCTTGATCATGACCTTTCCTATTATGACCAAGGCATGCAAAAGACACCACCGTCCTGGTCCCTTAAGCCACTGTATCGTTGGCACGGCAGCACAGGCTTATCTCAATGAATACAGTTGCCAACATGTCAGATTTCAGATTTCCAGCATCCACCAAAAAAGTGGAAGATCTAGCAACACTACGTCCACAGTCCTGCAGGGCAGCAGTCAGCAGGCACCGAGTCAGTTTGCCACAGACCCAGCCGTGCCTGGTGATCTGAGGTCTGGTGTCCCTGCCACAGCCCTTGAACTGTTGCTTTTCTGACCCTTCACCCTTTTCTATAAACTGACTGATTCCTACAGACAATTGTAATTTTAAAACAGCCCTGCAGCTTATTTGAAGCATTTGAGCCTCTGAGTAGAACATGACTCAGGGAATCCAGCTGCTGGTGAACCTCTTGCCTGGCTCTTCTCTCAGAACTTTGTGCCACTTAAAAACCCATACCTAGGCTTGGCACAGTGGCTTATGCCTATAATCCCAGCACTTTGGGAGGCCAAGCTGGCAGATCACTTGAGGGCAGGAGTTCGAGACCAGCCTGGCCAACATGGCGAAACCCTGTCTTTACCAAAAATATAAAAATTAGCCAGGCGTGGTTGCACATGCCTGTAATCCCAGCTACTCTGGAGGCTGAGGCAGGAGAACTGCTTGAACCTGGGAGGCAGAAGTTGCAGTGAGCCGAGATCACACTACTGCACTCCAGCCTGGGCGATAGAGCAAGACTGTCTCAAAAGAAAAAACAAAACAACAAAACAACAGAAAACACCCACATCAGTTCTTTCAATCCTGGTTTATGACCTAGATCAGACCCAGTGCCTAACAAATATTCTGTGTGTCCACTTTACATCCCTGAAATTAAATTAATATTACCCACGTACACACACAATTTTAAAAATCAGTATAATGCCCTAATTGAAATATAAAACAGTAGTAAAAGTCATTTATGATGACATCATATGTGTTTCAATATGTTAAAGTTTGGTGCAACTACCTTAGCAGCCAGCAGGAAACAGTCAGATGCTTGCTTGCAGAAAAAGCACCATCGCAAATCTGATAGCTGCAAAAATGCAGATTGGTACAGGTGTGTGTGGTTTGGGTAACTCAAATACCACAAGTGGCATTGGCATTAGGGATGTGATTTTTCCAAAAGGTGAACAACACAAAATCTAGTTTATCCCTGATTCTTACAACAGTTGCATTCCTGGAAAAACTTCATGCATTTAAAAACATGCAACTAATACTCCATGGTCATGAGTCAAATGGAATTTGATTTTAGGCTCAGATTATTCTGAACATGTTCTCCACTCAAGAATGCACAGTGGCCTGGGTGCGGTGGCTCACACCTGTAATCTCAGCACTTTGGGAGGCTGAGGCAGGCAGATTGCCTGAGGTCAAGAGTTCAAGACCAGTCTGGCCAACATGGTGAAACCCCATCTCTACTAAAAATACAAAAAAAAAAATTAGCCAGATATAGTGGCATGCAGCTATAATCCCAGCTACAACTGCTTGGGAGGCTGAGGTGGGGGAATTGCTTGAACCAGGGAGGTGGAGGTTGCAGTGAGCCGAGATCGTGCCTCTGCACTCCAGCCTGGCTGACAGAGTGAGACTCTGTCTAAAAAAAAAAAAAAAAAAAAAAAAAAAAAAAAAAAAAAGAATGCACAGTGGGCACCCAGCCATTACGCAGGACAAGAGCAGTCCTTCGTTGGGAGCCATCACTCAGAGCATTGCAGGCTATCTAGCATTTCTGCCTTTTCCCATTAAATGGTGAAACCATCCCAACTCAACGATTAAGACAACCAGATTCACCCCCACAGATGCTTTCCCAATGAGAATCACTGCACCAAACCAAGAAGACACACCGAGAGGTGAATGAGGATATTGGATAGGACTCCAAGATTTTCCTCAGACCTCAAAGAGAATGAGACATCATCTCAACATGATTTCCTGTGACTATCCAGACTTGTTAGGCTTTTTCTTAAGCAAAGGAATCAGCAATGAACAGAAAAGACTGTAGTAGCCTCCAAGGTGAGTGTCCCGCTGGCTTTTCCCACTCTGGACCCTGGGAGAAGAGGAGGAGGTAGATGACTGCTCGGCAGACAAGCCCTTCCTCCCCACCCCACTCAAACCTGACAAGATAAACTTCACTTCCTGATTTCTGTTTTTAAAAAGGAAGAACAAATAAAGCACGAGGCTGAAACTGAATGAAATTCAGTTCTCCTGTCCCTCATATCTCCTATTAATAGTCTCTTTGAATGAGTCACATTGAGACATTTATTGGCTGTCTCTGAGAGTGCTTTTACCCAAAATAATTCCCAAGCCATGTTTCTATGCTGCTGTGATGCTGGGGCAGCCAACACAGGCGCCGTTTCTTGAAGAAGAAACATGCATGTCAATCAGGTTTCACCTGGGCGGGCTGGGCCGGGGCCCAGAGTCAAAACACCACTTGGCCCCTCACAAACTTAAAAACACTGAGGGCATGAACGCTTCATCCTCCGGACTCTCCCCCAGAGACCAGCCTCCTGGTGTCTCCTTGAAGTAGCACCTCATTGTCTCCACAGACCTTGGTGTTGTCTCAACTCTTACATGGTTTCTTTAATGGCTTTTTGGGGAAAATGCTGTTGTGCTTCCACATGTGTGTAATGAGGGGACAGGGACAGAGAGAAAACAAGTGAGATGTTATTTCTCCCAGGACCCTAGAGCCAGGGTCTGCTCCTCCTTGTCCCTCAGAGCCTAATCCCCTCAGGGCAGGCACCTCACTTTCCTCATCTCATGCCACCCCAGCCCCTCATTTCCTCCTCTGTCCCAAGCCATTTTTAACTGTCTGACTGGGAAGGATCTGACCTGACAGGACAATTAAATATTAATACTGTGATGGAAGAGTCTGTGTGCAAATCAATTAAAAATAGGACATGTGGGGCTCAGATATTTTTAACCTATTTTTTCTTTCTGTCTGGAAAACTCTTGCTGCATAGCTCAGACCCGGGTGCCTTGGGGCTGGGATGGATTCTGGAAGGTGAGGAGGGCAGGCTGGGAAGCTGGTCACCACCGTCCTCAGATGGGTGCTGTGTGTAGGGGCTGATGTGGCCTTTCTCCTACCACGCAGACAGAAGGGGGTTCCATGCACCAGTCCCCTCCTCCTCCATCAAAACCTCCCAGGACTAGCTGTCACTCTCTTTGGGCTCCCCTCCTGTGCCAGTTTACATCAGATGTTTGTAATTATTTGATTTTTTATTGCACTATATTCTAGAATGTGAGGGAACACATTCTAGAGGGCAGGAACCATCTACTCCATCTTTCTACACAGGTCCCCGCCCAGCTGGAATCTGCTGGGCACTTAATAAATGTTTGTGCAATGAACCAACAGCAAGGCAATGACGTCTGCCACTTGTTACAACTTCCTTGTTTGAAATGGCAAACCTGTTTAATGACAATTAATCCTTCTGCCCCTTCCAAGTCAACTCGAGGTAGCATGTGGGTGAAAACAGTTTACATGGAGAAAGTATAATGTTTATAAATAAACATTTATTCCATCATCTCTTTCTGTAAAGAAGCAGAGTGGGCAGATGCTCCCAGACCCCGAGATAAATTGATTACCCACCATCAGCGGGCACAGATTTTGGCTCTGAGCTTCCTGGAAGCTCAGGCCAAAAGGAAGACATTGTAGGCAACATGGTTATAATTTACTCAGCCAAAAGATCACAAATCAGTCTGCAGAGACAAAGTTTTTCCAAAACTCTCTAACTCAAGAGTGATTTGGTATGTGAATCCTTACACTGAAATCCTAAAGCAATTAGCTGGACATGGTGGTGGGCATCTGTAGTCCCAGCTATTCAGGAGGCCGAGGCAGAAGAATCACTTGAACCTGGGAGGTAGAGGTTGCAATGAGCCGAGATGGCGCCACTGCACTCCATCCAGCCTGGGCGATACAACAAGACTCTGTCTCAAAAAAACAAAACAAAACAAAACAAAAAAAACCAGAAATCCTAAGGCAAGCTTGTCCAACTCACAGCTCACGGGTCGCATGCAGCCCAGGACGGCTTTGAGTGTGGCCCAACACAAATTTGTAAACTTTCTTAAAACATTATGAGTTCTTTTGCAATTTCTGCTATTGTTAGTGTATTTTATGTGTGGCCCGAGACAATTCTTCTTCTTCCAGTGTAGCCCAGGGAAGTCAAAAGATTGGATGCCCCAGTCCTGAAGTGTCATTTAGCTGTTCCTCAAATAAGCCACACTGACTTCTGCCACAGGACTCGTCCATCTCCTGGAATGTTCGGCAGAGCTTCTTGACATTCGCCTCTCTGCTCAAGTGTCCCCTCAGAGCAGCCATCCTGCCCCCCAGCACCCACTCCTAGCACCACACTCAAACCACACTTTGCCTTCCTTTATTTCTCTCCATTGCATTTACACTCCACTCATCCAAGTCCTTTACTTATGTGTTTGCCTGCTTGTTTTCTGTCTCCTTCACTAGATTATAAGCCTCATGAGGGCAGAGATTTTGTCTGTTTGGTTCATTGCTATATTACCAGGTCCTAGATTAGCACTTGGTATCTAACAAGCATTAAATATATATTAGCTGAATTGTGAATCAAGGACATTTTCAAGCAGGATTTTTGGAAGTGACAGAAACACTATTTTAAAAGAAGACTCCTGTAATTATGAAGACTCTCTGATGAGTATGATATAACATGTTCCAGGTACTTTGATTTCTTATAATACAATTTCATACAGGGATAGAAAGTGGAGGATCTATAAATGGGTTGCATTAACAAGTTCCTAGGTCTGTCATCTGTCTCAAACATCAGGAGCCTAAGTGAGATTTGGCAAGTCTTCTTTCACTCAGGGTCTGCTCTTAATTGGACTTCCCAGCAATTACTCCAAGTACAGCTCTTCAAGACTGCTTAAAATGTGAACCTTCTGGTTTAGCTACCGGACAACAAGGCAAAGTGCCACTCACCTGCAGATGCTTAAGAGCTGGATTTACAGCCTCATCACCTCATCCTCTGAAAAAGAGAACTAACTTCAGTAGGAACAAGGGCAACTGGAGTAACTACAGGCAGAGCCAGTGCCTCCTGTAAGAGAACTCTGAACACTGTCTGGAACTCACACAAGTTCCTGGAATAATGCTTTAAATTCTATAATCTGTAATGCCTTAAATTCTATATCTGTATGATATATAATCTGTATTAGTTATCTGTTGCTGCATAACAAATTATCCCCAAAGCTTAGCAGCTTAAAATGACCAACATGTATCATCCCATAGTCTCCGTGGGTCAGGAATTTGAGAGCAGCTTAGCTGGGTGGTTCTGGCTCAGGGTCTGTCACCAGGTTGATGTCGAGATATCGGCCAGGGCTGCTGTCATCCAAAGGCTTGACTGGGGATGGAGACTCAAGGTGGCTCACTCACGTGCCTGCTGACAGTTTCTCACTTATTCTCCCCACCACCAGGGCCTCTCCATAAGGCCACTTGAGGGTCTTTATGACACGACAGCTGGATTCCCCCAGAGCAAGTGATCCGAGAGAGTGAGCAAAAGAGAAGCCTCAATGCCTTTATGGCCTCGTCTCAGAAGTCAGTCTCTTCCACTATGTTCTATTTGTTGAAAGTGAGTTGCTATTTCAAGCCATATTCAAGTGAAGAAAAATTAAGCTCCACCTCTTAAAGGAAGAATTAAAGAATTTGTAGACATATTTTAAAAGCAGCACACCAGCTAATGTGAAGAAAGTGGTCTCAGCAGGAGAAATATGTGCAATAGCCATTACCAGGCAGAGAGGTTCTGTGTTAGAGGAAGCATGATGCACAGAGAAGATCCTGGATGAGGAATTAGACATTCCAGGAATCACATCTCAAACCCATCACTTACCAGCTGCATGAATTCAAAGAAGATGTTTACCTTCTCTGGGCTTCAGTTTTCCCTTGTTTAAGATGGAGATAATATTACTCATTTTGCTGAAATACTATGAGAAATAGAGAAAATCCATGTCAAGCTCTCTGGGCACACAATAAATACTCAAGAAATGGTAGGTCTTATTAAATTGTGCCATGACACCTCTGTGAATCCTTGATTTTTGAAGAATTATAAATGGGTATACTGTACACTGTAGGAAAATGGATAAACCACTAAAGAGTATTACTTAAGATATGCCACATAAATGGCAGCAGGTGTGTATCTAATATAGTAATTTTGGTTTGATACTCAGCTTATCCATCTGGGATATTTATGTGTACGTGTGTGTGTGTGTGTGTGTGTGTGTGTGTTTACCCTGTGCCCCTAGTTCTCCAATAACATTTAAATGGCTTACAAAAATACCAGTTGCAGCCAGGCATGGTGGCTCACACCTATAATCCCAGCACTTTGAGAGGCTGAGGCGGGAGGATTGCATGAGTCCAGGAATTTGAGACCAGCCTGGACAACGTAGGGAGCCCTCATCTCCACAAAAAATACAAAAATTAGCTGGGCATGGTGCAAGTACCTGTAGCTCCAGCTACATGGAAGGCTGAGGTAGAAGGATCACCTGAGCCCAGTTTGAGGCTACAGTGAGCTATGATTGCATCACTGCACTCCATCCTGGACAATAGAGCAAAACCCTGTGTCCAAAAAAAAAAAAATGCCAATCTCAGTTGGGTGTTGTGGTGTGTGCCTGTAGTCTCAGCTACTCAGGAGGCTGAAGCAAGTGGATCCCTTGAACCCAGGAACTCAAGCCCAGCCTGGGCAATATTGCAAGACTCCATCTCTATTTTTTTTTAACGAATTGCAGAATAAAGTCATTGGAAGCAAAATGTTATGGCCATGTGCAGTGGCTCACACCTGTAATACCAGCACTTTAACAGGCCAAGGTGGGAGGACCACTTGAGCCCAGGAATTTGAGACCAGCCTGGACAACATAGTAAGACCCCATCTCTAAGAATTAAATAAATAGTCAAGCATGGTGGTGTGCATCTGTAGTCCTAGTGGAAGGCAGAAGTGGGAGGATCACTTGAACCCAGGAATTCAAGGTTACCATGAGCTATGATTGTGCCACTGCACTCCAGCCTGGGTGACAGAACAAGATGTTATCTTAAAAAAAGAAAAAGAAAAAGAAAAAAAAAGGAAAGGAAAGAAAGAAAAAATTTTTAAGTATGCTGTGAAAAACAGAAACCCAGAAATATGCAAAGCACAAATGAAAAGAGAAAAAAGACTAAAGTGAGGAGGAAAATAAAAATAATCTGAGACAAAATTTTGGGCTCTAAGCCAAAATGAACAGAGAATCACGATCAGGGTCACAAGGAGATACTAAGTACTTTTTCTAGAGCTTAATTTTAAAGGGAATGTCTCATGAGAAAGTCACCATAAAACACCCAGGAAGATGTAAGACTATCCCTAGGGGAGCTATAATCACTATTTTTTAAAGCCTATGGCATCCTATGAGCATGCAGAGGGCATGATCTTAAAGCTGCCACTCGATAATGGCAATTCTGCCCGGGTCACGTCTGCTTGGCATATCTAGAAGAGTGCGTGGAAGACAGCCTACATGTCTTTTGGTAATACTGACCTAGTATCCAAATTAAGATGGTAAGAACAATAGTATGCATTTTTTGAACACTTACTAGGTATCAGGCAATAAACTTGATGCTCTCCATGCATGATCTAATTCAATCTTGACAAAATCCTGTGAGATTAATACAATAATGAACTCCACTTTCAGAGGGGGAAACTGACACACAGAGACTCCGGATCGCACAGATTGTGAGCAGAAGAGTCCGGATCTAAATCTGGGCAATCTAGAGTCTGTCCTCTGAAAGTTCTCACTGTGAGCCTGGAATACTGGGGAATGAGACGCAAGTGGAGGTGGGTGAGGACACCTGGAAGGCAGGGATGAGGCTCTCCAGCAGGGCCTGCTGGGCGGTGGCCTGTATTAATTGAGGAGCCCCAGGATGACAAGCAGCAGAAACGAAAAGGGTCTCGAGAACCAGAGGAAACTCTCATTACCTCTCATCGTTTTGTCTAAAACTATAGTGTTGTCCTAGTTCTGCTAGCTCTGGGGCTCACACAAAAGACCACAAAGGCATCTCAGTGGCCTGGGAGCCAAGGATGTGGTTCTTAGATGGGCGCTCCCCAAAAAGAAGTCCATAGCCAAATAAGATCAGAAAGGCCACCAAGATCTATTAGCATAATAAAGGCCCTGGGACATTCTGTAGTCAAGAAATCTATTTAACATCCTTTCATCTGGCATTGCCCAAACTTTGTATTGTTGACGAATGTGTTCACATCCTGCAGCACTAGCAAATACTGACCTAAAAGATCTCTAAGGTCTCTTTCAGTTCAAGAAGTCCATAGTTTTAGTTCTTCTTTAAAAAAAAAAGCAACAATAAGAACAAGGAATGAAAAGGTAGAATGCCTAAGCTCAATTTCAATCTCTGCCCCTGGTTAGCTGCAAAACCTGAGTTAAAAATACATCATTTACTTTCTCAGAGCCTTGGTCTTCTTATCTGTAAAATGGAGATAATGATGGTGTCTCTATCATTATGCTGCTTTGAGAATCAAATTAGGTAATCTATGCACTCTGAAACAATGTATACATTATAACTTGGCATGTGAGTCAGCTATTACTATTGTAAACTAAAACAAAACCAGAAGTCGAACCTGAAAAGGTTTTAATCACCTGGTTATCTGTTCGGGACTCGCCATGGCTCTGCTTGCCCTTAGACTTTGTAGTAATGACACATTTTCCAAATGGAGCAAATCCCTTGAATTCTCTTTCCCATCCTTCAGATTGATACTTTCAATGTCATTTCAATTTAGTATTTGGGTCGGGAAGAGAAATCAATTAAAACCAAACAAATTGTTTGTTCTTCTACACAGCAAACCTCTGGTTGAATGAGTTTGAAGCCTTTCATTCAGTGCCAAAGGCTGGTGGTCAAATTAAAAACAGCACAAGACAAAAGGAGACTACTAAGAGAGGAGAAATTCACTGGAGAAAGCCGAACTCCAGTACAGCAAATCCCATACAGACAGTCCTAAGACACAACTCTTTAGGGACTAGAAAACATCCCAATCCATCCAGAGCAGCTCTCTTTCTGGATCGAATGCTTCTTTTTTACTTCTGAGTCTGGTAGCTGGTGAGATAAAGTGAGTCTGGCCCAGACAACACCTTCCTGTCTTCTGCGCATAATAAATAATATAAATTTATGTCATGAGAAAAGATCACTCCCCAAATTCTTCCACCCCATTTGCTTATTTTCCTCTTTGGACTTTATCCAAGCCATGACTCTCCTACTCAGCCAGTTCAAAGAAACCTTTCATTTGAAAGGTTTCTAATTTTGAAAGAATTAGTGTTTCTAATTTTGAAAGAATTAGTGTTTCTAATTTTGAAAGAATTGTATCTTTCATGATACAGTGAAGCCAAAGGTCCAATATGGAGTCTGCATGATGAAACTTTTTTTTTTTTTTTTTTTTGAGACAGTCTGGCTCTGTCACCCAGGCTGGAGTGCAGTGGCACCATCTCGGCTCACTGCAACCTCCACCTCCCAGGTTCAAGCGATTCTTGTGTCTCAGCCTCCCAGGTAGCTGGGATTACAGGCCTGCACCACCAGGCCTGGCTAAATTTTGTACTTTTAATAGAGACAGGGTTTGACTATGTTGGCCAGGCTGGTCTCGAACTCTTGACCTCAGGTGATCCACCCACCTTGGCCTCCCAAAGTGCTGGGATTAGAGACGTGAGCCACCACACCCGGCCTGAAACTTTCTAATGATTGTTTTACTCTGAAAGAATATTTCTGATTCTGACTGGATCACTGACTTAACATTGAAGGATGTTCTTGGACTCATTCTCAGTAGTAACTGGGATTCCTCAGAGGAAGTGTTAGAATTGTTGAGAAATGAAATAGCTCTTCCCAGGCTTCCCAAAGATACAAAATGATGGTGCCATGAGTTGGAAACTATGGTTTCCTGCATTTTTATCTGTGGTGTGCAATCAAAAGTCCAGGTTCTGCATTTCTAAAATGTCCTGGTTAATGAAATTTCACTCACAACTTTTTTTTCCCTTTTGATTTTATGGAAAATGTGAAGCATTCACACAGGGAAGAAAATACAGCCTCTTTTCATTTTGCTTAAACCCAGGAAGGCTTTATTCAGTAGCACCTGTTTGGGTGGACTTCAACAAGCATCTCCAAAATACAAACGTTCCATTAGTAAACTGTTTAGGAAATAGACCATGCTCAGAAATGAGCCCGCTGAAAGAGCTGCAAAGTTATTCTGCTGTTTCATCCTTGCTTATTTTCCCCCCATGGAGTTCCGTGTCCTATTTTTAAACTATGTTTCACCTTAAGTGACAAAGCAGCCCTTTGGAAATTATATGTAAAGTCTATTATTTTGTTTATTAAAAATTATTTAGTCTCTTAATTAGTATTAGATCCAAAAGAGTGCTGCTATGTTTATTTACATATGTATAGACATATGTACATATATGTTATGTATATTTCTTGCTATGCATGTAATATATAAGCATTGTACATTATATATTATATAACTTAGATAATATATAATAATTATATATAAATGTTTATATGCTATGTATATTTACATATATACA